>NC_044334.1:20000000-30000000 GCF_007399415.2 Gopherus evgoodei
TTCTAATCTCCCGACATTGGGTCTGTTCTCTTGTAATTTTTGGTTCTAGGGGGAAGAGCTACATTAATATGCTCATCTCCTAAACCCAGCCCTTTAGCATACCATGACTCTGCTGAAATGGGGTACAGTGCGTCTGTGTGGCTTATTTGTGAGTAGGCTGCATTAGCTTAGGAGCTGAGTTTCCTGTCTGCTTATTGAAGAGTTGAAGAAATATTAGATATTGGAAGAGATAAGTTGCCTGACTCTACTTTACGATACAAACTGAAGACATTTCGATAGGAATGATCTCAGTTTCTCAGCTTTGTGAATCATTCCAGTCATGGTAGTTAGGTAAACTGAGGGTATGTCTACACTACCTGCCAGATCAGTGGGCAGCGATCAATGCAACAGGGATTGATTTATCGCATCTAATCTAGACGCGATAAATCAACCCCTGAGTGCTCTCCTGTCAGCTCCTGTACTCCAGTGCCATAAGAGGCACAGGCAAAGTCCACGGGGGAATGGCAGCAGTCAACTCACTGTGGTGTGTCGATCTAAGTACGTTGACTTTAGCAAGTTATTCACATAGCTGAAGTTGCATAACTTAGATCGATTCCCCTCCTCCCCAGTGTAGACCAGGGCTAAGCAAAGATAATCTAGAGGCAAAGTTCAAAGTGCTGATTAAATCTCATTCAGAAGTATAATTATAATTCATTTAATTATAGACAACTAGTCTGAGTACAGTTTGTTTCTGTATAATACTCTCCTGATTTGCAAAGAATGTCTCATGGGTACAGATTATTGCCAGAGAAAAGAGATGTAATGTGATAACTTTTCAATACCGCAGCTGATCAATTCTAATATTTCAAGAATGGTCTAGGCTTCAGTAGGCAGAACCTTATTGATCTTGGTAAAAATTGGAAAAATCAAAAGGGAGAAACAGCTGGAGCTACAGGCATGTTGATTAGTAGAACTAGCAGCTTAAACTACCTCTGTAATTGTTTATAGACCAAAGATCTGGTTGATAACACCTGTCAATCTTTTTTCCTCTCCAGACATCTAGACAGACTTATTTGAAGTGTTGGAGAGGAGTGGAGGGTTGTGATACATGTAGGTACTAATGACATAGGGAAAGGTAGGAGAATGATCCTGGAGGCCAAATTTAGACTGGTAGGTTAGAGATTAAAATAGAGGACCTCCAGGGTGGCATGTCTCTGATATGCTATAAGAATTGAGAGCAATGGGACCACTCATGTAGCTCTCTCAATGTAAATGAGATGATGCTTCTGGCAGGGCATTCTCTTTGAGAGGTCCTTGATTTTGGAACTCCCTTTCCTTGGTCTGCCAGAGCCCAGGTTTGTTAACCACCTGGCCATGCTTCACACCCCATCCTTTCCCTCTCCTCTTTGTTTTGCTTGTTGAGGAGAGTTTCGGCTGAGGGGGACATATTTATGGGCATTGTTTGCAGTGGTGGTGTAGCTATGAAGAATTGCTCTATGTAAGATTCCAAGCCTCTCTCTTTCACCAACAGATGTTGGTCCAGTAAAAAGTATTACCTTACCCACTTCGTGTCTCTAATGTTTATGGGCAGCCCTTTTTTATGTTGTGATTTTTAATTGTGAGATAGGCACCTAGAGCACTGAATGGGCATCTGTAGTTGTATTTTAATAAACTGAAGAAATACATTTATTTTTCTGTAGCTGAGAGATGGACTTTGCTTCCCCTTCTCCTCCGAAATTACTTTAATGATTAACTCCTCATGGCGATTGGAGTGCCTGTCTCAGTTCTTAGGGTTCTGTCATATAATAAAGACTGTGCAGATGCAGGAGGTTTCCCACATGGAATTCATTGTAGGATCAATGAATTATTTAGCTAAGATTATTGATAAATCATCATATTTATCAGATAGAAATAGTTAAAAGAAAAGAACATGTATTTATTGTTAAAATCTTAGATTTTACAGCTTCACTTAGGCCTTGTTCATACTGTGTATGAAATTCTAACAGCTACCATATTTAAGTAGAGCAGTTGCTAGCAATAACTGAATTAATTTTCCTGACCAGTGTAGACTGGTTTTTTCTATTGTAAAACTATGCTGAATACTAACCACTTTGACAGGTAGCTTTTAGTATGGTTTTATAAGTAGATTTAAAAAAAATATTTTACAAACTGCAGAAGGAAATGGTGATAGAATTCTAACAACAACAACTGCGCTTAGCCTGATTACAACTATTGGCCCCAATTCGGGAAAGCCTACCTATTCAGAGAGGGTGCTTTATTGTTCATATTAATAAAGAAACATACTTATTCCATTTAAGCAAATGGGACTTAAGTATGTGCTTAAAGTTAAGCATGTGCATGAATGCTTTCCTGAATAGGGATTGACAGAAATGATTTCCTGAATAATGGCCATGGTATGCATGTCGTTTTAAGGCTGTATTAAACACACCTTTTTTTTTTCCCCCCCCAGGCAAATTGCTTTTGACTTCCACATATTTTCTTACAATCTCTAATTGTATTGCAGTGATTCTCCTTGGTTGTTCTAATATTTTATTCTTTTATTTCTGAAGACTTAAATAAAAAGTTAAGAGAAAAATCAGTAGAGCAAATCCATTACATAAATTTGCTCCTATTTTAAGTTTTACTTCTGCATAGGAGTTGTAATGATTTATGTTGTTAATTTCGTTATTTTGACCCACAGGAAGCAGAAGCTTTTGCTCTGTATCACAAAGCTTTGGACCTTCAGAAACATGACCGATTTGAAGAGTCTGCCAAAGCTTACCATGAGCTGCTTGAGATTCGTCTTCTGCAAGAGGTCAGTGAAATTTAGGGACTCAAAGTGAAAGATAGCCACATCTTTATTGCATTTTGTGTCACTCCGTTGTGTCTTGGCCATGGATGACTCAAAAATGTAATGTTCGTTGTCAGTTGACTGGTTATTTGCTGCTGTTTATCACTAGTCTAATTCCTGATGTCAAGGGTACAATTGTTTTGTTTACAATTTTCAGGCAGTTCTCTCTGGTGATGAGAAAGAAGGGTTAAAACATCCAGGCTTGATGTTAAAATATTCCACCTATAAAAATCTAGCACAATTGGCAGCACAGCGAGATGACCTGGAGACAGCCATGGAGTTCTACTTGGAGGTACAGTATAGTCTGAGTACTGTATGAGAGTCTCAATATTTACTAGTCTTACTGAAGTAGATGTATGAGACCCTTACCGTATTTTGTATAAATGATTTGCATTAGGGCTGGCAAGCGATTAAAAAGATTAAGCACACGATTAAACAGTAATAGAATATCATTTATTTAAATATTTTTGGTTGTTTTCTACATTTTCAAATTGATTTCAGTTAAAACTCAGAATACAGAGTGTAGAGTGCTTACTTTATATTTATTTCTGATTACAAATATTTGCACTGTAAAAAAAATATATTTTTTAATTCACCTAATACATGTGCTGTAGTGTGCAGTCTCTGAGCGATTGGCCGAACAAGAAATAGGACTTAGTGGACTTGTGGGCTCTAAAGTTTTACATTATTTTATTTTTGAATGCAGTTATTTTTTGTACATAATTCTGCATTTGTAAGTTCAACTTTCATGACAAACGTTTGTTTACATTTGTGGGAGGTAATGCTGCCAACTTCTTGTTCACAATGTCACCTGAAAGTGAGAACAGACGTTCGCATGGCATTGTTGTAGCTGGTGTCACAAGATATTTACGTGCCAGATGTGCTAAAGATTCATATGTCCCTTTATGCTTCAACCACCATTCCAGAAGACATGCATCCATGCAGATAACAGGTTCTACTCAATAACAATCCAAAGCAATGTGGACCAATGCATGTTCATTTTCATCCTCTGAGTCAGATGCCACCAGCAGAAGTTTGATTTTCTTTTTTAATGGTTCAGGTTCTGTAGTTTCTGCATCAGAGTGTTGCTCTTTTAAGACTTATGAAAGCAGGTTCCACACCTTTTCCCTGTCAAATTTTGGAAGACACTTCAGATTCTTAAACCTTGGGATGAGTGCTGTAGCTATCTTTAGAAATCTCAGATTTGTACCTTCTTTGTGTTTTGTCAAATCTGCAGTGAAAGTGTTCTTAAAAGGAACAATGTGTGCTGAGTCATCATCCAAGACTACTATAACATGAGTACATAGGCAGAATGTGGCTAAAACAGAGCAGGGGACATACAATTCTCTCCCATGGAGTTCAGTCACAAATTTAATTAACACGTTATTTTTTTAATGAGCGTCATCAGCATGGAAGCATGTCCTCTGAAAAGGTGGCCGAAGCATGAAGGGGCATATGAATGTTTAGCATATCTGGCACATAAATGCCTTGCAATGCCGGCTACAAAAGTGCCATGCAAATGCTTGTTTTCACTTTCTGGTGACATTATAAATAAGAAGTGGGCAGCATCATCTCCCATAAATGTAAGCAAACTTGTTTGTCTTAGCGACTAACTGAACAAGAAGTAGGACTGAGTGGACTTGTAGGCGCTGAAGTTTTGCATTGTTTTGTTCTTGAGTGCAGTTATATAACAAAAAAAAATTGACATTTGCAAGTTGCACTTTTACGATAGAGATTGCACTACAGGACTTGTATGAGGTGAATTGAAAAATCCTGTTTCTTTTATCATTTTTACAGTGCAAATATTTGTAATAAAATAATATAAAGTAAGCAGTGTACACTTTTTATTCTAGGTTGTAATAGAAATCAATATATTTGAAAATATAGAAAAACATCCAAAAATATTTAATTTCAATTGGTATTCTATTGTTTAACAGTGCAATTAAAACTATGATTAATCACAAATAATTTTTTGAGCTAATCGTGTGAATTAAATTGCGATTAATCGACAGTCCTAATTTGCATGTATTGTGTGTATGTTTAGGTAATAAATATGTATTACTTGCTCACCATTTCAGTTGCAAAGAACAATAATGTTCCATCATAAACCTCAGCTCCAGAAAATACAAACTATATAAGGCAACGTGTACACACACACATGCATGTGTTGACGTGTATATGGTGTGATATTTATGTTTTCTAGGCTGTAATGTTAGACTCTACTGATGTCAACCTATGGTATAAAATTGGTCATGTAGCAATAAGGTTAATCCGTATGCCACTGGCACGTCATGCTTTTGAAGAAGGACTCAGATGTAATCCTGATCACTGGCCTTGTTTAGATAACCTCATCACCGTCTTGTACACGCTTAGTGACTATACAAGTAAGTACAGCTAGTTTTGTATAATTTTTCTTAAAATGTGTAATTAATTCAAGTAAAAATCAGTATGATCAGAACAGTACAGTGATGCAGTCTTACTGACACAATATCTTAAATATGCAATGTATTGAAATGTAATGTGTAAATTTTTCATGGTAAAGTATAGTGATCTGTAACTGGTTTTAATTACAGTAAAAATCCCTGTCTGCTGTATTTGTTTATTGAAAACCATCATTGTGCTCAGTATTTTTATTCAGTTCTTTTCTCTTTTAGAATTCGTACTACTTTTTGAAATAATGGAAATTAAAATTAAGTTTATATCTTTATATGTTACAAGGGATCCCAAACAGAACACACAAACGAGGGGCAAGGAAACAAAAGTTCCAACCATGGATATTGAGTTGAAATGCGTTTCTCCCCTGATCCCCTAAAGGATTTGCTTTTCTGTAGACTATGTTTGAGGTGGACTGTAAACAAGATCTTTTGAAGGGAAAATATTTTGAATTCAGTATCCCTGGTTGGATACATGAGTCTAGATTCAATTAAAATTTCACAAAAACAGCATTTAAATTGTTTATTAAATAAAATTACCTTAAATATGTTGGCTACATTAAAAGTTTTTATCAGAAATGTTTTGCATTTAAAACCAACTGATCTATTAAACAAAGGAAGTATCTGCAGTTAGGGCTTGAATTGATTATCTATGGTCACTAGGTCCTTCAAGATTTTAGAAATAGGAGATCTCATTCTCTCACACCTAAGTTTTATTCATAGAGTGGAAGAGGAAAGCAAGCCTTTACTGGTTTTTCAATTCCCAACTGGTTTCTTACCCTTGCATGAGCTAGTCATTGAACTGAACTAGTTAAATAAACTGAAGTGAAGAAAATATTCGCTTTGCACCACAGTTATCACTCCTCTATAAGTAGAACTGTAGTACAACAGGATTCTCTATAAGCTGGTTCCATTGTAATTAATGAACAGCGTGTGGTAGTAATTTAACTATTAAGAACCAGGTAATGCACTCCATGGAAAAATACACATAAGGAAGTTCAGTGTTGTAGCTTGTGGAGTTTCTGAGATACCTTGTCAGTAGACGGTTTCGGGGCCACAAAGGGAGCAGAGGACAAGGTCCAGCACCTGTGTAAATGTCTGAAGATCTGTGAGGAAATTCCACAGAGGACCAGGGATCCATACTGCTTCCCGGGCCGCTCCCCTTTTTCCCAGTAGCTCAGCTTCCCTAAGAGCTGCATTATACCACTCTACCCACCTAATGGGAAGATAACATGGAATGGGTTTGTGCAAAAGTTCCAGCTGATAAAGTCACCATTAATTTCTGCTGGAATTATAGCAAAGGATGATGCCGTTGAGAGCAGCTATCCTTTGCCATACTTCCTTCCAGAAGGTCACACAACTCCAAAAAACCTGTGGAGTCCCAACTACATGCTGTTCCTGAGGAAAGTTCTCTGTAGTCTTTAAAGAGGGAAGATGTAGCATTAATTCCTCTCTCTTCTCCAATTTTAGTCCATAAGGACAGGATATCTACTGCTTCTATCCCCTCTGCACCATGCAGCAAGAGAGTTATGTCCCTGGGCCAGTCTGAAGTTACGAATGGCACTCTTAAACTCTGCTTAAGCAGATAAAAGGAGGAAACAGCAAACATTTCAATCAAGTTCTTTTTTAATCCATACTTTTTTTCGTATGGGAGGATATTAATCTCTGTGCAGAAGGATATTTATTTCTGTGGGTAATAATCTATTCTCCTCTGCCCCACAACATTTAAAAAATATCTGTATGATTTAGAGTGGAAGTCTCATCTGAAGCTGTGATCTATTATACATCAGAGCTGCTGCAAGAAGCTTCCCTGTAGACCTCTTTCACTCTCATGCATGTTCTGTCTTTGTTGTCATTTCTAGCAAGTTACCTCCAGGGTTTGAGTATAAAACTACAATATAGTTCTTAGCCTGGCATGGCTAATTATGCAGCAGTTGATTATAACTGGCTCTCAACCTTTAAATCCAGATTTTATGTGGTAGATGAACCAATACAAATGAAGGCTAATAGGTGGCTCCAAGGTAAATTAGAGATGTAGGACCTGATCCTGTAGTCCTTCCTCGTGAGAATAGTCTTAATTGAATTACTCCGGTGAGTAAGGAATGCAGGATATGGCCTTTCCTGCTGTAATGCAATTTGTAATACAGGAATCATGATAAATGCTGAGGAATGGTGTAAAAACACTAATGGATTCCTGTTTTTCAGAAAAAGGGTATTTGAAACCAAAATCTGATGGTAAATGACTTTAAGCTGTTTAGCCAAGTTGTAGATTTGTTTTTAGAGGCTAAAACTTGAGAATGTGAGGTTATGATTAGGATGCTCAGGTAAGTTATTTAAATTGTATTTCTGTGTGTTTAACCATTTGCAGAGAGAATTACAAACCAATGATTGTAGAAATGTTTCATGTCCAGTTGGAGATTGTTAAAATCTTGTTAGTAGTTTATCCCAGAAGTGGGAACTTTTGAATGATTCATAGTGTCAAATTGCCCATAATTCTTATTTCTGTTTCCCTCTACTAGCATGTTTGTATTTTATCTGCAAAGCTCTGGAGAAAGACTGCCAATACAGCAAAGGACTGGTACTGAAGGAGAAGATTTTTGAGGAGCAACCTTGCCTCAGGAAAGACTCATTAAGGATGTTCCTCAAATGGTGAATCTCATTCTTAATCATCCTATAGTTCTTACATTAGAATTTTAGGATAGGAGTAGTTCAGAAAGCCTAGTGAAGTCCAACCCTTTACACTAATATAATTGTACCATGTAGTCTCTATCTTCTAAATAAACCTCCCTGGTGTGTTTGGCACTATATTCCATGTTAATTACTTGTTGCAGGAAGAAAACTCTAACTTTTTTTTGTAGTGTTCCAAAATTATTTTAGTTCCCAGACTTTTTAAAATTCCCATTATTGTGTTTTGCTTTTATATATAACTGTATAATTGAAACATGTACATCCACATTCCTTGTCTGTTCTTTTCAGGATTTACTTTCCTAATTGAAATCACTTCTTAATTACCACTATTCCAGGGAATTTGACTTGGGACAAGCTCCAGCTGTCCCTAAAGTCAATGTGAAGACTTGCATTGACTTCAGTGAGAATTGTATATGGTTGTTAGTTTTGTAAGCTTCTGTGGTATCTGAGATGCAAGACTCCTGTAAGATTATGTGAGCCTTTGAATTATTTATATATATTCTGAGAACTATGTTATTGCAACATTATGGTTGACATTTGTTACTTTATTGTTTGTTATGATAATGCCTAGAAACCCCAGTGAAGTTTGGGGTCCCATAGTGCTAAGCATTGTACAAACCTATAGTTAGAGACTTCTCCCTTCCTTGAAGATCTTATAATCTAAAAGGTGGGAGAAACAGTGACAGAGAATTGAAGTGATTTACCCAAAATCACCAGCAGTTCAACAGCAGAGCCAGGTCTCCTGACTCCCCATCTAACACTCTGTCCATCAGCAAAACTCAAGGAATTCAAAATTAGGATTTTAATTCAACTGTAACTCAGTCCCATTGTGCATCTGTAATACTTTATGTTCCTGCGCATGTTGATAACATCAGTGCCTTAATATGTGGATGAATTAAAGTGGGATGTGAGTCTTGGTGCACATCTGTTGATTCTTTGTTCTGGCATTCAAATAGTTTTTCACATTATAGGCACTGTACTCTACATGGCCTGCAAATTTTGAAACATGAAGTGTGGGGAACCATCTGAAGGGACGCAGATGTATCACTGGCTTTCTTTCTATTTTTTAGAGCATAGCAAACTCTTGAGTGCTCAGCAGCTGAGCATATGAAACGTGATTTGAAAGTTAATTTTTTGTGGACATACAGTTACAGCCTCAAATAATCCTAGGTAGTTAAGGTGGAGTGTGTGCTGGGAAAAAGCAGAAAGGCTGCCGACCCTACTTGGGCTCCTGATGCCTCTTATGATAAAAGTTTAGTGTAGGGATGGCTTGCTAGCTTGCAAGGAAGGAGCTAGTGAATCTTAAGAGGAAGGGTGATCTTGTTTTTTGACTTGAGTCAGATATACAAAATAAGGGCCTCTGACCTAAACTTTTGGTTGGTTAGTTACTTAGGCCATAATTTAGCAAAGCTTTATGCACATAAATTCAGCAAAGCATTTAATGATCATTTTTTCCCCACTGTCTGATATCTCAAAAACAATGGAATAAATATTTTTCAAGCTTTCAAAAAATCCACTTCTGGACTGAAAACCTGCAAGAGAATTTTCAATCCCACGTGTTATTTTTGCTGAAACATTGAGTTGCTCAAAATGAGACCATAGAACAAAAGGAGCTTCTCAGCCATAACAATAGCATTGCTGTAATCATTTCACTGCTTTCCTATTCATCTCACACTTTTTAGAAAGTGAAAGAGGAGAATCTGCCTCAAACCATCTAATTTTAGAATGAACTGTGAACAAAAGTATATGTGCATTTATATGTGATTACTGTTTTTGTACCCTACGTTGGAGGAGAATCTTAAATTAATCTCTATTTGATATTAAAAAAATAAAACTACCTATGTTGTCTTCCTTTTTCACCACCTCTCAGTGACATGTCAATCCATGATGTGAATGTGAGTGCAGCTGAAACAAGAGCAATCATAGATGAAGCATTGGAGCTACGTAGAAAGAGGCAAGCTCTAATGGTGCGAGAGAGAGAACCAGATCTTAAGCTTGTCCAGCCAGTTCCCTTTTTCACGTAAGTCGTCATAGTCTGTGTTTCAGAGAGTCATGGCCTCGGTTCATTGGAATCTCTTCAGCATGTATTTTTCCTCATTATATATATTTATTTTTTTTTAAGTTTCAGTAATCTGTAAGGAGTCTGGCTCTGTTCATGTTTCCAGATTAAAGTTGATACATACCAATTAAAACATGCTGAAACAAAACCACAGTATGAACTAGGAACAAGTAGCTAAATTCAGTATATCTTCACAACAGAAAATTTGAAAATTTCCAGTGTTAATTGGTTTGTATCTGAACTTTAAAACTTTTATAAATTTTTGTTTTTAATAATTTTACCATTTGGATTATGGAGATTTATAAACAAATAGCTATTTTACAAAAACGTTCTATTGTGCATTTGGATAGTCTAGGAATCCTGTTAGAGTATATTACATGTTTTAAATACGTGTGTTAAAAACTTCTGTGATCTTCTTATTTAGGGCCTGATTCTGACACCCTTATTTGCACTGAATAATTTCCTCTGCAAGTAGTCCAATTTCAGAGCAAGTTACTACTAATTGTGTAAAAGGCTGACAAAAATCTTGCCCTTTCCCATTGAGTATAATGCTAGACCTGAAAATGGTTCATATCAAACTGGGTTAATGTTTTTGGTTTTGAAGTACAACAATTTCCTCTGCAATGAATGCTTTCTCTGGGTGTGAAGCATATCATAAGCTCCATTTCCCTTCTATTATACTTAATTCTCCTTCCAAATAATGGCTTTAATTTCTGTGATAATGTTGGTCCTGCTCTGTAGTTCAACAGTATGTTCCAAATAGGAAGCAAGAGCCATGAAACATTTGCTCCTGAACTGAAATCTCTAGGGGACAGGGTACCAGAAATAATATTCTCCAGCTTTCTAGTTGTATGACAGATTTTGTCTCCATGAGGAATCTATTCCTCTTACACTGATAAAATCACTTTTGGTACCCTCAGTAATTCTAACCTTCTGTAGCAGAACATCTTTATTGTAATTCCTACATCCTGCAGCAAAGGGGTTTTTAACTGTAATACAGAAGGTTATGTGGTAAAAGCTAATGAATAAATGAATAAATTAAGTGTTAATAAGGTCATGTTGTGATTGTGTGTTTTACATGCAGGTGGAAGTGTCTAGGAGAAAGTTTACTTGCTATGTATCATCATCTGACAACATGTGAGCCTCCTCGACCGAGCCTGGGGAAAAGAATTGACCTCTCAGAGTACCAAGACCCAGTCCAGCACTTGATTCTTTCTCCTACCTCTACTCCTGTCAGTGTTATCCAGCCCAATCCTGTCAGCACTAATCCAGTGGTTACAATAAGTGACCCAGTATTAACTTACACTCCAATGACACCCAGTTTTTCCAGTCATAATGAGAATTTACTGGAACCAGTCATGCCTATAGGTGAGCAAAGTACTTTAGTCTACAATTCCAGATAACACTGTTGTCTTTGCAGAGGTAAACGAGTCTGGAAAATTTCTGTTGTCTTTAGAAATGTGTGTTTTCTAAACTGTCTTCTAGCTGATCCAATGCATTTTCAATGTACGTATATTCCATGTCAGAAAAAGAAAAGTTCAGTCATATAAAGCTGTGATAATCTGTAAAACAATTACTTTAAAAAAGAGAGAGCTGTCTAAATGATCTAGGAGGTATTGGTTAATGATTAGCTCCGAGTTCTGTCCATAAATTGGTTTTCTATAGCACTTATCACTGTAGTATCTAATCCCTTCTATTCTTGACTGTGCTGCTGTCTCATGCCTCAGTTTCCCCATCTGTAATATAAGGATCATAATGCCTGGGTGATTTGTGGCTTAATTTTGTTAATACACCTCTACCCCGATATAACGCAACCCAATATAACATAAATTCGGATATAACATGGTAAAGCAGCGCTCTGGGGCGGTAGGGCTGCGCACTCCAGCGGATCAAAGCAAGTTTGATATAACATGGTTTCACCTATAACGTGGTAAGATATTTTTGGCTCCCGAGGACAGCGTTATATCGGGATAGAGGTGTATTTGTAAAGCACCCTGAGGCTGTCAGATGAAAGGAACCATAAAAAGACAAAATATTATTACTATTAAATAAGATCAGCCGCTTGACCTGTTTTAATTCTCTGCTTCCATATGTACTTATTTGTTTGCATGATGATATTCATAATCTCAGATGTTCTAAGGCATATACTGTGTAGGGAGGTGTGTGTGTGTGTGTGTGTGTGTGTGTGTATATATATATATATATCTGTATCTATAGTTGTTGTTGTTCACAAGGTTACTAGTCTTTGGTTGATGTTTATGGGAATTCACAGATGTTAGAGCTCTAGGCAGAGTCCTATGTTTTCCTTAAAAGCCACAAAATTGTACTGAAAATTAGAAGATTAAAGGAAAGTCTATTAAAAAACCCAAGTTTTCAACCAGTCTGCTTCTTAGTTCTGACCAGTATTTACATGCCTACAAAACGTCATGAATGTCGAACTTAATTTACTTTGTATTCAAATTAAAAGAAGAAAAATTAGAATTTGAGCTATGCATTTCTTAATGAAGAGATGCAATTATTTTTGCACATTGTAATAGAATAAGTAGCTTTATATATAAATAGTAAAATCATAGTACTTGTTATTGTCACGGCAGTTCCCAGGTTTCCCATCATGTTTGGTCCTGTAGAAATACAGTGTAGGGTTCTCTATCTGCCTTGACTCAAGTCACTACTGTAACTCTTCCTGTATATCATATTAGCTAATTTTTTATGGTAACTGTTCTGTGAAACAAAAAATGATTTAGGCCTAACTGTAGTTTGATCAGTGATAAACATTCTGTTTACGTGGGCTACAAGGCCAACATCAAACCACAGTGCCGTGTAAATGATTCAAGTTAATAGGAATTTTGCCATTGTCTTCAGTAGGAACAGAATTGGGTCCTTGATGTTGCCATAGAATAAAGTAAATTTAAAATATTTTTCATAAATCACCATGATATTAAGCAACATTATCCATTGTGTGTTATTTGGCAATTTGAGTTTTGAAAATGTTTGACTCTGTTTTCTAGGTGACACAACTGTTAGTGATAAATCCAAGAAAGGGGTGAAGCGGAGGAGAATTACAGAAGATAGTGGTGAAACTGCAAAAAGGCGGTCTGCTAGAGTCCGAAATACCAAATGTAAAAAGGAGGAGAAAGTTGACTTTCAAGAACTGTTAGTAAAGTTCCTTCCTTCAAGGTACAGCAGACCTTCACTTGTGATGAGAGTTGTTGGCATTCTGTGAGCACCGCAGGCTTTTTTGTTGACCTGCTGGTTATCCACCCAAATCCTCAGAGGTACTAGACTCATGTTACTTATTGAAAGAAATGTGATTCGGTATCTTTTTATAAATTGTGTTAAAACTATTAAAAATAACAGCCATAAAATCAATAAAGCAAGTTAATCTCAATAGTGGATTGAATTAAATCATAAATTTAATTAAATCATCAGATTAATACAAAAATAACAAATTATTATACATTCTGAGGAGGTGGCTGTACCATTTGGTTAGAAGTCACAGTTAAAGAGTTTGACAAAAGTCCATCAGTTCTCTCATTTGAATGGTTAAGTATCTTAATATCAAAACCGAATTATTGTCTAATGTCTGGAGTACAACCTCAGATCCAATTATCAAACTTTTCCTCCTTAAATTTCAGTCTTGTGTGTTGGTTAACCTTTACCCCCTTCTCCTCCCACCCCTCAAAAATGAGACAGACTATAAAAATACAGACTGCTACAGAACAAGAGAAGTTGGACAAGTAGTCAACTTTGACCAGAAGTGACAGATGACAATCTCAACTCTTTTAAGACTTTGAAACATAGAACACACTCTGTGTAATTTTTATGAGACAATATTGAGGACTGTTTATCTGAGGCACTTTTCTTTCAAGTGCCTTCCTTGCTTGAGTGTTATGGGTGCTCTCACACACATGCATGCACACAGCTGCACTTTTCATTTCCAAATCCTAAAAATAAAAAGTCTAATGGTCTGGGTCATCTGCCAGCTAATAAGAACAAAAGACAAAAACTGAAAAAGGAAAAATAAGGTATTAAGGTAACAGGGAATTTGCAAGCTCCTTCTGCTCTCACAGTCTTCTGGGCACTCTGAGTAAGAGCTGGAAGTGCAGTCAAGGAATTAAATGATAATGTTCTGCTGGCAAAGTGCGTCTCACTAGCGGGTCTCCTCCTGGGTAAGACTGGCCTGATTATTGATGTTATGAATTCTTCTCCCCCCAGTTGTCCCTCTGGTGTCTTGGGACCCAGAAGATGATGCTTCTTGGCCTTATCCTTAATTCTTACAGTTTGTAAACTTTACTTACTCTTATCTTGCAGTGCCTCCCTTAAGGTCTTCGAACAAGTCTTGTGCGAGGCCTGCCTTGCAGCCATGCATCTTGGTCCAGTCAGTTTCAAATGAGGTCATCCTTAGCCTTGGTTTTAGGAAAAGTCCTGTTTAGATTAGCAACTTCAAAAATATTCAGTGTTTTACATATTACACAGATAAAGTCTATTACCCAAAAAAATATGTAAAAAACTCTGGATGATACCACTTTTGAGGAAGTTGTCATGGTCTTATCATCGTAAAAGGGTATTGAGGTGACATTGTCATTAGTTTACAAAAATTTCAACACAAAATCCCTGTAAAAATAGCTGTTTGGAAGAGATGCTCTGCAACAACCAGTCACTCAACATTCATTCATGTGCAAAATTAAAAATAAGTTCAAATTTATGATCAGTTTCATCATATCTATTTCTTATTCTTGAAACAAGGCAATTAGGATATTTTCCTGTTTCAGAACTGGGCTTTTATAAGTCAAACAGCTTGTCTTCTGGAATCTGTCCCTTGATAGAGAAAAATAACTTGAAAGAAAAGAAATACTTTTTTTTTTCTTTTAAGTTTATGTAAGGTATTCTCATGTAGGTTATTTCGCTCACTGTTTTCTAGAGAAGAAGCAGAAGCATGTCATGAACGTTTTTGCATAGTTAAGAAGTGGGTATGATTTACACCATATTGGGGCTGTATAGACCCCAATATCATTGTCAACAAATCAGATCAGCATTTCTCATTTAAATCAGAAGACATATTTTGTTTTTACATTGATTACTGATTTGAGTGAGATGATTTAAAAAACAAAGATCCTTCTGAAAGGAAAATGTTAAGTTGCATTGCTGAAAGGGTTTGGATCTGCTAGTACTTAAAATAACAGTGCTGATAATACTGTTTTTTGAAAAACAATTCCAAATGTTGTGGAGTAGTCTTGTCAGTTTCTGATGCTTATTTGCTGGGATTTGCTCTTTTCTGTAGGCTGTTTCTTTCCAATTTTAGGTATAGCATGCTTGAGGCTTTTTCCTCTGATGAAGTCTGGGAATAAATGTAAATTTCTGATGATGAACTCCAACTAGGGTACTTCCATTGTGAAAATATACATAACACCTACACCTGGCAAGCTATTTGTTATTGAAAGTAATATTCAAACTCTCACAAATACTGTTTTTTATTTGTTTTCACCCAGGCTGAGGAAACTGGATCCAGAGGAAGAGGATGATCCTTTCAATAACTACGAGGTACAATCAGAGATCAAACAAGAGAATTTCCAGCATATTGGACCACATAGACTGTCATTTGCCTCTACAACATTCATGGAATCTGGTAGGGACTTCAGCATATCCATTTTTCTACTTGTTTTCTTTTTCCCTTTATCTGCTTTTTTACTCCCACTTCTTCTGTTTTCTTTCTTTTTGTGCACAAAAGAATGTGTTATTTTAAAGGGTTTATTTTAATAGATCAGTTGACTGAGCTTCACTGTATTCATAAATCATTTTTGTGTTTTCATTGGGCTGCTTATTTACTGTGTGTGATCTGTGTTGTGTGCATGATCTCATTTAACCATTTTAGTATAGTCACTTTATTCTGCATAAATTCAAGCTACTCCTGCAAAAGGAGAACCACTGTGTCATAAAGGTGTTATGGATGTTCTTTATGCAAGATGTGTGCTAAATGTCACAAAGCATTAAAAGTATTATTCTTAGAAGTGAGGCAAGGAATTAAATGTGATTAGTTTCAACAAACAGGTCTCATAGACTTTGTGCTCATCTGCTTTCCAGAGAAGCAAGATGTTCATGAATTCCTATTGGATAACCTGAACAATGGTGGCATCCTGGAACTGATGATGAGATATCTGAAAGTAATCAGCCAGAAGTTCCTCGTGAAGTGGCCACCTGGCTTGTCAGAGGTGGTCCTTAGTATCTACAATAGTTGGAGAAAGCACAGTAGTAATTTGCCCAACCCGTTACTGAGGGATTGTAGCAACCAGCACATCAAGGTAAGGAAACGCTCTATTTTTTGAGCTGCTTAATTTTCCCCATCCACTGTATATTGCTGTGTGTGTCTTGAAAGTGGCTAAGCTCAGTGTGGCAGCTCAAGCTCAGGTTGTCCTTCTCATGATCTATGCCTGTCATATTGTTAGCTCTAGTGCTAGCTTCAGTCAAAAAAACAACTCTAGTGCACTGCAGCTGGCACTGTTGTTTCTGTCACTGAACTGCTATATCTTACAGAACTTACACATACTTTGATCTTTCACTCTGTGTCTGGAGCTGCTTCTTGCATCTCAAATGGCATGCACACACAGCTTTGTGTTCTGCCTTTAAGGGCTGAGTTGAGGCTGCACCATTCACGGAGCATTTTTTATGGTCTGTGCAGCATTGTTGTTTGGCTCAAAAAATTTTATGGTTTAGATGCCATACCAAGGTTTCAAGTACAATAAGAGCTTTTTTAACTGGCATGCTGGAGGAATGGGGGGAAGGGGATGCTGGTAAATTAAAAATGCTGGTTAACTCAAAGGGAGGGGTTTGGAGTGTGGTGCCGGGGCATGGGAGGGAGTTTGAGTCCAGGAGGGGGCTTGGAGCAGGGGGTTGAGGCATGGGAGGGAACTCGGGATGCCAGATGGGGGCAGGTGGGGCACTCACCTCCAACATCTCCCTGCAAGCGACTCCCCATCCCTTCTGCTCCTGGCGGAGGCGTGGCAAGGCAGCTCTGCAAGCAGGCACGCTGCCTCCATCTGCAGGTGCTGCCCCCCACGTGTCCCATTGGCCATGGTTCCCAGCCAATGGGCTGGGAGCCGCAGAGTCAGTGCTCCGGGAATCGGGATGGAGGCAGCATGCCTGCAAAGCCACGTGGCTGTGACTTCGCCAGCAGCAGCAGGGACAGGGAGCTGCTTGCGGGAAGCCGCTGGAGGTGAGTGCCTCTCACACCCCAACTCCCTGCTCCAAGTCCCCTCCAGGACCCAAACTCCCTCCCATGCCCCAGCCCCCTGCCAGCCGCTCACTAACCGCACTATAAACCATACTTTCATTGCAGCTCAGAAATGTTAGTCTATAGAATTTGCTGCTTGGTGAAATGCCGGATAAAAGAGCTTTTACTGTACATGGGTTTTAGGATGTCCCTGTTTTAAATAAAACTTATAAAAGGTATAGCGACTTAATTAATGGCAAATTGTTGAGCTTGTTTTTTAAAAAATAATTACATCCCATAGTGAAAGTACAATGAAAAACTTTTATTTCCTTTTCCAAATACAGGTGTATATATTTCACAAATACAAAACAGAAAAACAAAAATTATACAATAAATTGGAACCCAAAATGGGCCTGGTTTACATGAATGCACACATTTTAGGTTAAATACTGTATGTGGTACATACAGTAAAAGCAAAATGCTATATTCTTTGTCCACTGGCTGCTGTCTATATTACTGTGTTTTTAAGACATTAGCAAGAAGGATCAGACCTGTAGCTGAAGAGTTCTGACTGAGTATTCATGGTAACTACACTCCCAAATAAATTTCCTCTTTTGCTATTTATCACATTTCAGCTTTTCCATCACCAGCGTATTTAATTCTGTGCAAAATAAAATTGAGCTTTGAAAATAATATCTTGGTGATTTAAAAAAGTAGTGTTGCTGTATCGATATAACATACTCTAAACAATCTACACTAGCATGTATATCTATTGCTATATATATCACTGTTTCATTTATTTGTATATGACTGCTTGATCCTTATTACTTATATATTAAATTAAAATATCAGAATTACTACATACAACATTATGGATTAGATTTTACACAAATAAATATTAGGAAATTCGAGAGTTCTGATTAATATATATTGCTTCTGAATCTTTCCATTTAACTTTGATTATAAACTGATTTCCAAGATGCCCTTTTGTTTTTGAGTTTATTTGGGATGGAAGATGACGCCTTTGGGTGTAACAAATATGCAAAGATTTTAGAGTACAGAGATTTTTGAACCCATGTCAGGAGCTTTCACCCTGTTCAGATGGAGCTGCAGTTACAACCCTAGTTACTGTGAAAAAAATGTAAAAATAATTTTCTCTTTAATCCGCACAACCATGTCTGTAAGAGCAGTAACAGAACATCCAGTGTTACCAGGAACAACAACTATCCATTTTTTTTTTAATCCACCTGTCTTTATGCAGAAAGCATTAATGAGCTGGCAAACTAGCACATGTGCTCGATCTCCTTGATGTCTACAACTTCTTCAGTATTCATCTCAGCCTTTTGATGTGTTTTTTTCCCAGATGTTCTAACATAAAGTATTAATGATAAAGCAATTTAAAATGGTTGTATTTTAGATTGAGGATGCTGCTCTTTTTCAAGACTGGGCCAACTGTTCCCTTCTTATCTTCTTCCCCAGTAGATTGTCTTATCTTTTCATAAACAGATTTTTTTTATTCCTCTTTCTGTTGTAAAAGGTGGAGGAGGGATGTCTCTTTAATCCTACTCAGCATCATAGAAAGAGGGAAACCTCCCTTCCTTAGACAGAAGAAAGCCACGATGGCTATAGCTTGGAAATGGAAATCACAAAAGAGGATTAATTAGAAAACAATTCACTTGAAAGGAAGCTAACTTCTTTTTACTTTTCCAAACAAGGTTCTTTATATTCTTCCCTGACCTCTTCATACCTTCCCTGTAGGATATGATGCTGATGAGTCTTTCTTGCATGGAACTACAACTTGACCAATGGTTGCTGACCAAAGGGAAGAGCTCTTCAGGTGAGAATTGGTTTTTCTCTGCTAGGCTATTCTTACAATGTAAATTAAACTTGTAAGAAATTTTGTGAATCATTTATTAGAATACTGAGCAGTTACTTCTCCAGATGTAGGTCTTAGCAATGGATGTGTACAGTAGTTCATAATCTTTTTTTATTAGTTTGTGTTAGAAGGGTGAGCTGAGTGTTGCAGCTGCTGCACATGGAACTGTTTGCAGAGGGAGAATGTGATTTTATGCTAAACTGTAATAAATTAATTTACAGTTTCCCCTCGAAATTGCCCTTCTGCCACTGTGAACGGAAAGTTTGGTCCTGATTTCCCAGGATCCCATTTTCTGGGGGACTTGTTGCAGCTCTCGTTTGCATCCTCCCAGCGAGATCTGTTTGAGGAAGGCTGGCTGGAGTTTGTGGCTCGAGTGTATTGGCTGAAGGCTCGCTTTCTAGCTTTGCAGGTTTGTTTTCATTTTGAGTTCAACAAATAGAATTTTTCACATTTAGCATATTTTTTAAACAAATAGACTTTAGAATTACTATAAGCAGTTGAAGTGGTGGGTATAGTAAGTCATCAACGCACTTGGGTCAAGTAATTCAGGAATATCTTGACTGAGCTCTAATTTGAAGGTAAAGTAGAGGTTACATTTGTCTATTTTATTTAGTTTAATTAAATGTCCCTATAGGCATTCAGTAATTAGATAGATGCAAAGGATCTGGCCGTAATTCTTATGCATTGTACCAGCATTCAGTCATTTTGGTACATATACATGTTTTTAAAGTAGTTTGTCTTCAGTCCCCAGAAATAAATTTTGACAGGAGTTATAATGAGCAGCCGCAAGACGCAAACACACTAGCAGACTGAAGCCTGGATTGTAGCTCATAGAATCTGCAATAGAAGCCCAAATAGAACATCCAAAATGCAATTGTGCATCAAGTCAACATTTATGTGTTGTGATTGATGGAGCTTGAGCCTTCTTTTGACAACAATTATTCATTTCACGTACAGATTTTCAAGCAGTTTGTCCTAGACTGATTGCTCAAGTAAACAGTCCAAAGAAAAGTTATTTATTAGATTCCAGACTACGTCATTATTTTATTTCAAGCATCAGTTTCTTAAGGCAAGGAAGAAAATGTTTACAGATTGTACTCAAGTCTAAACTGATGAGAAGAAAAATGTGGGTTTGACTAATCAAACTTTAATCTTTTAATCTTCAATTAATAAAGTACAATATCAGTTAATTTCATATGCACCCACTGAGTAATTCATTTCCCTTTTTATTTTCATATCTCAAAATCCTTCTTTAAGAAATCTATCTAATGAAAAACTGGATTGTTCCATAGAAAAATTAGTGGGGACAGAACCTCCTTATCATTTATAGACTATGTTTAATCATTTTATACATCTAAAGTAGAGACTCCTTGATAAGTCATTTTATTTTCACTCAAAAATAAAATTTCTTTAAGTTAAAAGGATCTTCTGATTCCCTTTCAAGGTGAAGACAATTCAAAATCAGCTGTCACTGCACAGTCCCAGTAATTAAGAAACATATAGACTAGACTAATACTCTTTGCTCTATTTCACTGAAAGATAACATTTTTATGACACACATGTAATTCCTCTGTTTCACAACAGATCTAGATATTTCAATTTAAAAAACAAAGATGGAAGTAGAAGGATAATCTGAAATATAAATATACCTTTGGAATCAGAACCAACTCCACTTAAACTGAATGCAGGTTGTCCAGTCAAAATGGATTGATCATCTTTATTAAACTGTCTTTATGGCTAGTGCTGTATCTCTTTAGCTTTAGTGAGTTATATTTTCTCCTTCTACAGCCTCTCTTCCTGTCCTGATCCCTCCCTTTTAGGAAAACACAGATCTGTTTAAGATGGACAAAGTGGGTTCCTCACAGTTTTAGTTTATCTTAACCAGTTAGCTGTACATCTCAGCAATGTTAACCAAATTTATGGTTCTGGTCAGCACAAAAGGAAGACTTACTTCTGGATTTCATCTGCCTCCCTTCACTTTCAGAGAGAGAGAGAGAATGCTAGTCAATTTATAGAAATACATTTTCCTGCTACGTAACTTGAATATCTAGGTGTCTGATTTCCTCCCCTTCCTTCCCCCCCCTCCCCCCCCCTCGCCCGTGATGATGAAGTTAACTGGCAGAGTAGACTGGTAAACTGTTTATTGGTGATGACTCTTTTGATATTTTGATTAGTAAAGTACCCTCTCAAATAATTTGCCTATCTCTCACTGACAGTGTACTCACACAGTTAGTGATTCAACATTGCTTAGCTGCTTTTGAAGAATCTCAGGTAGCATTGTGTGATTTCTTCAAACTGTTTCCACAGGGTGACATGGAGCAGGCATTGGAGAATTATGACATCTGCACTGAAATGCTGCAGAGTTCCACTGCAGTCCAAGCCAAAGCTGGCAATGAACACAGCATCGTGATCCGATTACCTAACCTCCATGTTGATTCTGTTGTATCTCTAGAAGAGGTAGGGATCAGTTTGTTTTGGGTTTTTCTGTTTCTAGGTTCATCCAAAATTGAAGATTACAGTCAATGTAATGTGTTTTTGAGACATTTCTAAAGAAGAGCTAAGTCTTATGAGAAACTAGAGATTTTATGTGTGTGTGCCATTTTCTTGTGCACAATCCATTTTCTTTTGGGCTGGTAATATGATACTTCTGGAGGGAATCTGAGAGAGAGATGCTAAAGGACAAGTTCCTATGCTCCTTAGAGGCATTTGTTCCCTTTGGGGATAAAAAGCATATTTTATGATTAAAAAAAAAAATCAAACTAGTGTGGCTTCTATAGCAACAGTGCTCAGAAACAGTGTCGTAGTTGCAAGATTCATTTTAAAATTACTAGCACTTGCCCTGATGGAAAAGTAGCATGTACAGCATCAATAGCAACTGTCTTAGAGTGAAGAATATTTTCACAAATCAGGATAAAACCAACAATGATTGTGTTTTTATAATTAATTGATTTGAAAACCATCCTTCCCTTTTTTCAGTTAAATGCTTTCTTTATTACTGGTCCCTGCACAATTCAGTCTGCTTAATAAATAGAGTGAAAAAGATTGCTATCAGGGTGCTGCTATACAGCTGTTAGTCATTAGACTAGAGCTTTGTTTTAGAGGGTTTCTTGTGCTTTAATTTCACTGTTGTTCAAATGAATTCTTGCCTTGAGCAGTCAGAATTTTCCAGTAAAGCATGTAAATGAATTCATAAATAAAAAAGTAGACATCGTTATTATTTTTCTGTTACTGCTTATAGGGGAGGGCTTCAAATGCAGGCAATGCCATCTCGATTCTAAAGGCTATCCCATGATCGCTATTTCTCATACTTCGTCAGAAAAAATGTGAGCTTTTCAGATTTATGGTTTAGATACAAAAAACGATAGTACTAATTTTTTAAAAAATAAATACAAGTTGGGGTAAGTGATAATGGAGTGAAAGCTTGTCTACTTTCTTCCTTGTCATTTCTCTTCCTTACAGTGCTGTAAACATTACACATCCTACAGCTATAGCTTTGTTGTTCATAAGAAAAGTCAGTCATTTGCACATAAAGGTGAAATGTAGGTTGAATTGCACCATATGTGACTTTTGCAGATTGACAAGAACTTAAAGTCTCTGGAGAGATGCCAGTCTTTGGAGGAGATCCAGCGACTGCATGAGGCAGGGGATTACAAGGCAGTGGTGCATCTGCTTCGCCCAACCTTGTGCTTTAGTGGCTATGGTAGAGCTAAACATCTGGAATTTGTTATATCTATACCAGAGAGACCAACACAGTTACTTCTTTTGCAGGTTTGTTATGTTTCTTTAAAAAGTTATCTTTCGTGAGGGTTTGAAAGCCTTGCATCTGCTTTAATTCCAAGAGCAACATAAAAAAGATTTGGAGGGTTAGCATTAATGATGAATTGTGTTGACTTCATTTAAGAAGCAAAACTTGGGGCCAGATCCTCAGGTGAAGTAAATTGGCAAAGTTCTGTTGAAGCTTAAACTCATAGTTTAAGCTCTCTGATCAATGAGAGTATGTGTGTGTATAAAATATTCCAATGAATCCTTTCTCTTTCTCTGTATGTGTGAATATATATAATGTGTGTGTATGTATATATATATTCATAGAGAGAGAAAATATGTATATATATATAGAGAGAGAGAGAGAGAGAAAGAGAGAGAATGGATTCACCTAAACCTCTAAAACCTATCCAGGTTCGCTTGAGTTTGAAAACTTGAAGGCTGTATAAACTCAAGTGAACCTGGATCAGTTTTAGAGGTTTATTATGGATGAACCCACTTTACCAATGGCCTGCTATTAGGATTTGGAGTTTTTGTTGCCTGTGACTATTTATATGGTGGTTCCCAAGCTTTCTATGCACATGAAAGTTGTTAGACAACTGGATGTGAGGCAAGAAGCACTGGTGTGATAACTTCTCATTGGTCTGTCCTGCTTCACAGGCAGGCTGCTGCACCAGCTGTAACCTCCAGGGTGGCTTCACAGCATATTACAAATGTCCAACCTAGAAGTGATAAAAGTTTAGTTCAACATGGTAAGAGCCTTATCTAACAGAAAAGGGTGCCGGATATTGCCCAGTTATAGATATAAAAAAAAGTTCTTGACCGCTGCTGCAATCAGAAAGTACAGGATAGGAGATTAGTCTAGCAAGATCAGAAGATTATGCGCTACCATGACAATTAAGGGACAGATGTCCTCTGCTGAGGAAGCATGATGCTGTCTGTCAGTTCCTTAGTCTTTCCTCTCTGCTGGCTATTTTTACTGCTAGTTTGACTGAAGTGAGCCTGGGCCAGTTACTTTTCATCCACATTCCTATTTTGTTGTGATAGGGGGACATCGGATCTTGTTTTCCATACTCAACAAGAAAGAATCTTAGAGCTGGGGGTCATAAAAATACTTTGAGCATTGTAGCCTTTATGATTATATGAGCTTGTTTTCTAAACCAGTAATAAAATAGTAGCATGGGTCCACAGTGACTCAAACTCTGATTCTATTGAACCTCCATACATGGCGGTATATGTCGCTTCGTATTCAGAGAATGGGACTCAGTGTTGCTTCCCTGATGACACTCAGTTGAGGAGAATGGGTTCTGGGGTCTCTTGTGTTGCCCATTTTATGTTACATTTAGAAACTTCATACTGGTATCTCAGTAGAGTAAACATTAGCTGCAAACTGTGTGCCTTCTTCCATTCTCCTTTCCCCTTTATTGTGCTTTTATGCTTTGAAATAAACTTTAGATCCATATAACATTTTTTTCATATTAACGTTCACTAGGATTCCCTGCTGAAACAGAAGGATTACAGGCAATGTTTTGAATGCTCTGAAGTTGCCTTGAATGAAGCAATTCAGCAGATGATTAACATGACAGTAGCTTCTGCTAAAGAAGAGTGGGTTGCTACAGTAACACAGCTGCTCACAGGGATTGATCGCTCACTGTCATCAGACAGCAGCATCCTGAAGGAATCTTCTGTAACACTGAGCCTCATTCGGCTAACAAACAACCTCATTCAGGTAACCTGTTCACCTACAATAGCAAGCAGCCACTGTGCGCTACAGATCTTTTTTTAGGCATGATACAGCTGCTGCCTGAACTGCCACCTACTTGCAGAGTGTCTCTTGGGTTACATTTCTGTGTGGGCTGTTTCCTTTCACACTCTTAGTTTTCACTGCAAGATGTCAGATGCACTGAGAATCTCTTCTGAAATCGGTAATGGCAGTTAATTCTGAGCACTGTCTCTGCTGAAATGAGCAAGGAATAGTAATAAGGTGGCTCAGGGAGCAGTACTGCTGGCTATGACTCTGTTTCTAGGGGCAGCAGTGCAAGGTTTGGTCCAGCTGGCTGGGCCCAGTTTGTTTCTGGCACAGATCTTGCTGCATATTTCTGCCATTCACACGAGGGATGGTAAGAAAGATCCTATGAACTTTAGGAACAGAGTACAGTCAGTTGGTATTGTTGGTATGTTACATCATTCAACTGAGATGCTTATAGCTCTGGCAGCTGACCAGTTCTTTAGATTCTTATACAGATATAGGACTTGAGTCAGAATTGGGAATCTGATGATTATGAGGGGTATTTTCATCCTCATTCCTGTTTCCCTTGCTCTTAAGGACAGAATTAATTAAATGATGGTTATTACCTCTTTCCAGTTTTAAAATTACAGGCAATATTTAGCCTTTTTGTAGATGTTCTTCTGAAATTTTGAAAACTGTTTACTTTACTCCTGAACTTCTCATTTAAGTGCCACAAGTGCCAGAATTGTAAACTACTTTCGATATTATTTCCTCTTCAAAGACCCAAGCTTGCTAATTGCTATCTGCAACATTCTGAGTGCCCTCAATTGTCATCAACTTCAGTGGTAGCTGAAGTCACTTGCACCTTGCACAATCTGACCCAAAGGCCATGTCTACACTTACAGTTTTGCAGCGCTGGTAGTTACAGCTGTGTTCGTACAGCTGTGTAGGGCCAACGCTGCAGTGTGGCCACACTGACAGCTACCAGCGCTGCAGTGTGGCCACATTTGCAGCACTTGCAGCGCTGTTGGGAGTGGTGCATTGTGGGCAGCTATCCCACAGAGCACCTCGTCCCATTTTGGCGCTGTGGTTTGTGGGAAGGGGAAGGAAGTGTGCGGGTCTTTCCGCTTCCTGTTCCAACGCCCCGTGGTGCTTTGCTGCACATTCCGAGCAGTTTGGCGGCATTGTGAGTCTGCAGCGCGATTTCTGAGATTTCTGTTACAAATGGAGCCTGAGCTGCTGAGGACTTTGCTGATGAATGTTGCCAGCACATCACGCATGGCAGTGGAGCTATTCCTTCAGCTGCAAAGTGACAGTGAGGAGTCAGACGATGATATTGAAACGCCTGACGCTAAAGACACTCAATTTCTTGTGGCAGTAACAGATGTGCTTAGCACCGTGGAACGGCGCCTTTGGGCTCGGGAAACCAGCACTCAGTGGTGGGATCACATCGTCCTGCAAGCATGGGATGATGAGCAGTGGCTGCAAAACTTTCAGATGAGAAAAGCCACTTTCATGGGACTGTGTGCTGAGCTCGCCCCTACCCTGCGGCGCAGGGACACGAGATTGAGAGCTGCCCTGCCAGTGGAGAAGCGGGTGGCTATTGCAATCTGGAAGCTGGCAACTCCAGACAGCTACCGATCGGTGGTGAACCAGTTTGGAATGGGAAAGTCCACCGTTGGAATGGTGCTGATGCAAGTTTGCACAGCCATTAATCGCACCCTGCTCAGAAGAACTGTGACTCTGGGGAATGTGCAGGACATTGTGGATGGCTTTGCACAAATGGGTTTCCCTAACTGTGGAGGGGCAATAGATGGGACGCATATTCCTATTCTGTCCCCACCCCACCTGGCATCAGAGTACGTTAATCGCAAGGGGTATTTCTCCGTGGTTCTGCAAGCGCTTGTGGATCACCATGGGCGTTTCACTGACATTTACTCAGGATGGCCTAGAAAGGTGCATGATGCACGCATGTTTCGGAACAGTGCCCTGTTCAGGAGGCTGAGGGCCGGGATTTTTTTCCCAGACCGCAAGATCACAGTAGGGGACATCGAAATGCCCACTGTGATCCTTGGAGACCCCGCTTACCCCTTAATGCCATGGCTCATGAAACCGTATACAGGGAAGCTTGACAGGAGCAAGGACCGGTTCAACTACAGGCTGAGCCGGTGCAGAATGACTGTGGAGTGTGCTTTTGGCCGTTTGAAAGGGCGCTGGAGGTGTCTTTATGGGAAGCTAGATTTGGGGGAAAGCAGCATCTCCGCTATTATATCCGCGTGCTGTACCCTCCATAATATTTGTGAAGGGAAGGGTGAAAGATTCAGTGAGGAATGGACCTCTGAGGTTCGACGCCTAGAGGATGAATTTGCACAGCCAGAGAGCAGGGCTACTAGAGAGGCCCAGGAAAGGGCTTCAAGGATTAGGGATGCTTTAAGGGAACAATTTGATGCTGAGAGCCAACAGTAATGTTTGGTGCCTTTGCTGTGCTCCTTTCTACCTTGGGGTACAATATTTACCACTTCCTGCAATAATAAAACGTATTGTAAAAGCCATAAAATCCTTTATTCAAAGTACAGTACATAAAAGGCCAGAGGGGTTAGGGTGGTGGACTGTATATTCAGAGGTTTGAATATGTCCTGTTTGGATTACTGTTCAATGTCTGCTGCACTTCAGGATTACTATGCTGCAGGGTAATGGGGGTGGAGTGCACAGGGTAAGAATTGTAGTTATCAGGGCTGGTAGGTGATCGTACAGGTGTTGGGGGCAGCTGGGGGTAATAAGAAACTGGCTGCTGGAGAAAGGTGTTTTGTGCAAATACTGGGGAACAAGAAAGAGAGCTTTGGGAAGGGTGTGGGTTACCACGGTACAGATCTGCCTGCATGGCTACGAGAGACTCGAAAGAGTCAGTTTGGCGAGGCAGGAGGCTTATCATCTGCTTTGAGGTTTTTTTGGTAGCCAATTCCTTTCTCCTGCTTTCTGTTTGCCTCCACTCATACATTTTCTCTCTCCATTCCTGCGTCTTTCTACTTTCTCTGTTGTAGTGAATCGTAACTGCTTTGATCAATTCTTCTTTTGATTTTCGCGGATTTTTTCTCAAGTTCTGCAAGCGATGTGAGGCCGGTGAGCCGGCTGCATTAGTCAAGGTCACTAAAAAAAACATAGATAGAAACATGTAATACACAGAGGCTACGTTGTTTATTATCACACAGTGAAGGAGTTTTTAGACTTTTTGTAGCATCCTTCCCACATACCTAACATAATACAGAAAGGCCAGGGAAGCGAAGGCATGGCGAGTAATGGGGTGAATGTTTCTGCCCCGACTGCACCTGGGAGGGGGAATTGACCGATGGGTCACTGGGATTTATCTGCACTGGGTACAGGAGGTAGCTGGTGTCCTGCACAGGGGACAGTAGTGAACAGGAAGGTGGCGAGCTGCTGGCAGGGCGGGGGCGGTCCGCGTAAATGCCGGCCTGCTGGTGAGGGTGGGGGAAACGCACCGCGGGGCTGGCTCCCTGCTGGAAAGGGGGGGGTGGAGACCGGAGCGCGCCGCGGGGCTGGCTGCCTGCTGGAAAGGAGGGGGGGAAACTGGAGCGTACCGCAGGGCTGGCTGCCTGCTGGAAAGGGGGGGTGGAGACCGGAACGCACCGTGGGGCTGGGGGGGGACCGCGAGCCTGGCGCCCTGCACTCAAGTATCCCTAAATTCTCAACAGGGTTTCCTACTGCCAGATATATCACTGCTGCGTGTTACCTGGGAAGAGAGGGAGGGTCTTCTACAGCAATGTGGATTCCACCCTGGCCCCTATGCAGCTTGCCTGTGTGCAGCCATGGTCCCCCCACTCCTCGCAGCACAGTGGCTCGGACGAGTTAGCCTGACCGGGACAAGGACCACGGTGGCTCTCCCTATAAACTTGCGAAAGCACATTGCCCACGCTCTGGCTGCAACTTTTCAAGAGATTACCGAGGCAGATTACAGAGACGTGATAGAGCAAATCAATGGGCTATTCCACGTTTAGGCATGCATGCAGGCAGCCATAACCCCAACCGTCCTCTCCCAAAACATAAATCTGCTTACCCCGAGCACGCTCCTCAGCTTCTTCCTCACCAGCAACTTCCAGCTGCTGCGAATGGCTAGCCTCCTCCTGGCTTGAGAAGAGCTCCTGGCTGCATGCCTCCTGGGACTCCGGGGTGTCTCCTTCCACCCCAGTAGCCTCACTCTCGGCTTCCTCTACACCCACCCCCACTTCTCCCTGCTCTGAACTCTCCATTATGCTCCTAGGATTGGCAGTGGAGTCACACCCAAGTATGGCATCCAGCTCCTTGTAAAAACGGTAGGTTGTGGGGGCAGCTCCTGAGCCGCGATTTCCCTCACAGGCTTTGCAGTAAGCACTCCTCAGCTCTTTTATTTTGACCCTGCACTGCAACGCGTCCCGTTCATGGCCCCTTTTCAGCAAGGACTGTGATATCTGCCCATAGGTATCATAATTTCTCCGGCTGGAGCGCAGCTGTGCTTGCACAGCTTCCTCACCCCAAACACTGATGAGGTCCTGCAGCTTGGAACTGTTCCATGCTGGGGCTCGTCTGCGGCGTGGAGGCATGGTCGCTGATTGATTGAATGATTGATTGCACTCCACACCTGGCTGAGCAAACAGGAAGGGGATTTTTAAAATTCCCAGGGCATTTAAAGGTGGGGTCAGCTGAGCCCAGGACAGTGGAGTGTGCATGATTACCAGAGAGGCTTCTAAGGTATGCTGGGATACCTCCTTATACCCCGGAGGTCAATAAAAGCGCTGGTGGGCGTCCACACTTGCTGACCAGCGCTGGATCACCAGTGCTGGAATCCCTACACCCGAGGCTCGACCGGGTGTACAGCCAGCGCTGCAACCAGGGAGTTGCAGCGCTGGCCATGCTTTGCAAGTGTGGCCACATCCTAAGTTGCAGCGCCGTAACCCCCTCACCAGCGCTGCAACTCTCTAGTGTAGCCATGGCCTAAGGCTTTAGAGCAATGTGCACAATGATGCCTATTTGGGTCACTGGTTAAACTGCAGGAATTTCTTGTAATACTATAAATATTTTTACAGACAAGAACAAATATATACAGTTTATATGCACAAAATATATCTTCAAGTATAATATAATAAAATAAAGAAGGAATTTCCAGAAGTTTTAAAAACGCCTGTCATTGTTTCAGTAACTGGGGCTGTTATCTTGGTGTAAGGTTAGGGCTACTGTTTTAATGATGGGGCATTGTACTGCTCACCAAGAGGCTGTCTCCCCTGAGGTAATCAGTTTACCATTTGCAGTGTGGGGGAAAGAAAATCAGAGAATTTCAAATTTGCTAGAGGTAAATCTCTTAATTTGTTTTGGTTTATAGTAGAGGGTTTTCCAGAAAGTTTTAACTGTACCTGAATTTTCTCAATCCTACATCATTTCAAAAAATTGTCAAAATGCTAACTTCCTATTTATTTTATGCCAAATTGATTGCTTCTTTGTTGTTGTTGTTGTTGTTGTTTTGTTTTTAATTGCTTCTTGATTATCAGGGGGGTTATTTTTTTAGTTATTTAGTTAGTTAGACACTTAAAATTGTATAGGGACACATTCTCATTTAGAAATAGATATAGCTGTTGGAATGCCTTTCATGTTACGGTGGAGTTCTCCTTCAAAGAGACTTTAATATTAGAAGTCGAGAGTTGGATTTTATTTCTTACATTAACGAAAAACGGAGATGATGATAATACTCTTACATATATCTTTTCATCTGTAGCTCTGTGTCCTTTACAAAGGATTGTAAGTATCATTGCTCCCACTTTTCAGTTGGTGAAACTGAGGCACAGAGAGTTGATTTAACTTGTGCTACTAATTTCTATCACAATCAAGAGATTAACCTTCTTTTCAGAGGCCTTTGTCTTTCCATCCTGCCTGAGATGTTCAATAGGACGTAAAAATCAGAATAAAATACAAATGTTCTGAGTTTATGGATGTTTGTTCATTTTACTTTTGAGAGGCCAAAGGAAAAGCATAAGTTCCATAAAAACATACTATCTAAATGATATGGAATGTGTTACGAAAGCCTATACTTCTCTGACTATCACAGTCCATTTCCTGAATAGCCGCTCCACCTGGTGAACTGAAAAAGGACGCTGTTTTTACTAACAGATTTGTAACGTTGCAGTGTGGTCCGCAATGCATGCTTTTACTAGACACTATAGAGTAGTCAAATATGCTTCAGTAGATGCAGCTTTCAGTAGAGCTCTTCTGGCATATGTTCTGGAGAAGGGACATAGAGGGAAAGCCATACAAATCCCTTTTCTTTCAGCTGTTGTCTTTTCTGTTTCAAGAATAGGCAATTTTTCACAAGTAAATGATAATGATATTTCTCTAACAGACTGTCTGTCACACACACCCCCATCCATTATTTTTAGTCTGTTTGTTGTTATGCGTTATTCACTAGTTAACTACTCTTTCTGAAATGTATCTCTTCAGGGGAATCTGTTCATAATTCCTAGTTGGATGTATCTGGCTACAAGATTTTCATTTTATTTAAATTTGTTGGAACTACCTTTTGTCCAGTTTCATTCTAAGCAGGCATGTCTTACCTTCCAGGGTGCAAATACATCTCTTTGTAGTCATCGCTAACAGGAGCCTTGATGCAGCTACTGCTAGTGTTCAAAAATTCTGCTATTCCCTTAGTCATTTGCACTTGTTCTAGTGTGATATTAGTACAAATGTGCCTAGTTAGAAAATGACCTTACAGGTAAGAAAAATGGGCTTTTCTCATATTATCAAATTCTGGAAGTTGTGAGTGTCTTCTCCTTTTTAGTACTTTCAAGCCAAGCCAACACAAGAAGCAAAGCTACTTAAATTTAGATTTTGTTCGTGTATGAATAGATGCACTACCAGCTGATGCATCTGGACATGTGTAAATCCTTTTTCTAATGTGTATAATGGGCATCATATATTTCTTTATTAGATTATAGATTGCAGCATGGCAATCCAGGAGGAAGCCAAAGAACCATATGTCTCGTCCGTGCTTCCCTGGATTATTTTGCACCGAATCATCCAGCATGAAGAAGATGCCTTCCGATCCCTTTGCTGTCAGCAGCAGCAGTCCCAAAGCCAGGGTGAGGAAGGTAATAGTCTAATTTGTCAATATTATATGTTGTTAAAACATTGCTCCTTATCCTTTTCCTCTTTGGCATGTGTATGGAAAATAGCTAGCGTTCCTTTGTCCCCCTCACTGAGTGAATCTCCAATCCTCATTTCCTCACCACAGCGGACAGTAATTCTGAGGAAAGGTTTCCTTACCAAAACATGGAGAAATAAGTGTCTAGGTAGATTAGCTCAGTTTTGTACTTAGGAGATATAATTACTGGCATCTTTCTTCCAGTCAGTCCTGACACACCTGTGCTCCCTCCTTCCCTCATGTTACTGAACACTGCTCATGAGTACCTAGGAAGAAGATCTTGGTGTTGTAACTCAGAGGGTGCCCTTCTCAAATTCTATGTGAGTATCAATGCCTAAATATTAAACGTATATATTTTTTTTAATTTCTTTTTTCTCCTGTTCCCTACCCCCATATACATGTATTGGAATGGCCATTTTATCCTAGGTAATGAAGTAGTTAAGGATTGCTCTTCCAAGCTGTTATCCATCATAGTCTGAAAAAGTTATCTGGCTTTCCTAGACAGACAAAACGTCATTTGCCTGGGATAACTGTCTTATGTTAACTCATTAACTGTTCATTACTCATTCACTATACATTTCTTTGAAACTGTAAAGCACTGAATAAAGGTTATTACTGATTTACCTGAAAAAATTATTCTTTCATCAGCCTGTATTCTCAGTGATCAACACAAGGTTCAAATTATGCAACTGAAGTTTTAATAAAGCAATGGTGGATACTGTAATTTTTTTTTAAAAAAGAAAAGGAAGAGAGAGAAAAAGAATTAAACAAACTGTGGTTTTCTGAAGTTAGTGGAAGCCAGGTTAATGAATGGTATTGTCACCATCCATCAACATTACTTGTAACCTGATGACTGAGCATGATATTGCTTTTTTTTTTTTTCTTTATTGTGCTGTGGTCCAGATCTCTGGTACAAAGGGCACTTGCTGCTTTGCAGTTTAGGAGCAGAACCAGACCTGTGGTTCATCCAGATCTTCCTGCTGCAGAGCTTTGCTGAAACTTTGTTTCAAGTTTCTGAATAACTTTTTGGCTCAATAGTGTGTCTTATTTCCCTGCCATCTCCTTGGGCTGTTTTTTTCCCTTTTTGGAGAAATTGTCCCCCCAGCTCTACTTCTCCCTTTGAGACATTTGCAGTAGCTGGCACCCCTACAGGCTTCAGAGGAGACAGATAGACGAAGGAAAGCCAAAAGCAAGGTCTGTGTCCCTCCTCTGCTTATTGGGTATGACGTTGGAGAACGCAGCCAGCTCTGTGGGCAAGATGCAGTTTCTCTCAGCTCAGTCTGAGCAGGTTTGCCTTTGCTGCCATTCCCTGGGCGTGAGGGATAGAAGAGGCCAGCTCTGCTGGGCAAGACATGTGCATTGTCTCAACAGTTTAGTCCAGGTGGGCTCACTTCTGTCCTCCTCCCCCAGGCAGGAAAGGAGGCAGCTAGGATTAGAAAAACAGCTCCAGGGGTAAGCAGCTTCCCCCCTACCCCCAACTCCATGAGGGGAATGATGCCAGAATGGCATCATGCCTTTGTCTCTAGAGTCCTCACCAGCAGCATGCTGCTGACTGCAGAATTCAGCCACCTCATACACCTCAGTCTCTCCTCAGGCCATGAATGGAGGACACTGGATACAACATGGGTGCTGCTGGACACCAGAGAGCGTGATAAGGGACCTTCATGCCCAGCTCCCTTCCCCTGCTGCTACCTTTACAACAGGCTTCCCAGCTGTTCTATGCTGCCAGGCTGGAGCCTTCTAAGGAAATACAGACATGTCAGGCCTATGTGTTTCCCATGCAGTAAACAGGAGTCCAGTCCATCCTGAATTCCAGGCCAGGACTGAAAGGGGGCTTATATGGGGGAGGAGAGACAATCAGTCCAGCCTCTTTGAGGGCAGAGGGAGTGCTAGTCTCTAAATATTTTTGGGCTGAAACACGGTTTCAAATTTGCATCTTCCTCTAAAGCAGGATTATAGGAAAAAATACCCAAAGGTGAAATAAATAAATAAAATTAGTGCTGGTTTCCCTGCTCATGTTCCTGGAGTACAGCAACAGATAATCCTCAGCACCCAGTTCCCTTGTTCATATTCATGGAGTTCAGCACAGCAGTTCAGTGCAGAAAAGACAGGGCCACAGAGATGCACTGATTCTGTGGGCATGCAAACACGCGCACACACAGGGAATTCTCCTGTGGGGAGGAAGTCCAACTGTCCACATCAGAATTTGATGCTCAAAAAATAAAATGTGTATTTTAAGACAGACAAAAAAAAAAAAGACTCTTTCAGGTGGAGTTCTGTGAAACTATACTAGGACATCTGCAGCTGCCCTAGATGATAATTTAATAATTCTAGGTTGATCTGGGGAAGAAATAGATTTTGTTCACCTTGTCCGTGGATCATTGCTTAGTCCCTGCTGTCTTACAGGCAGACTTTTCTTCATTGTATTCATGTTACAGCTAGATAGTATTATAGAACCCAGGAGTGGACTTTAAGGCACTAGTACTGCAGTATTAATAGATGACAGGAGGGCTGTCAGATCACTACTTACTTTTATGATGATATATAGTGGTTTGTTTAATGCTGGGGAGAAGAAATCTCCTATGGGCAGCAGTAGAATTTTTGTCAGCAGATTATTGCTTCCTTTTATCCTCCTAGAATTTAGAAGGTGCATCGCTTACAGTTAGATTAGCACCCGACATGCAATTGTGTGCTCTGAAACAAACCCTAAATTACCAATCCTAGAGTCATCAAGTACTTTTAACAAAAGCCATATTTAACATTTGTAACTTATTACAAGTAGTCAGTAGTATAGCTTTCAGAGCCAAAAAGGCATTGAAAGGCTGAAAATCAGGAAGATATTCCAGTGGGGAAAAAAACATTAGAAGATAAAATAGCCTTCACAAAGTGGGTTGAGTATTGGCCTGCTAAACCCAAGGTTGAGAGTTCAGTCCTTGAGAGGGGGCCATTTAGGGATCTGGGACAAAAAAAATTGGATGATTTAGTTGGGGATGGGTCCTGCTTTGAGCAGTGGGTTGGACTAGATGACCTTCTGAGGTCCTTTCCACCTCTGATATTCTATGATTGCTATGATTGAAGTATGCTATACACAGGTATGCGTTTTACACAATATCCCATCAGTAGTAAATTATCACCATCTGTAGGTGAACCATCTGCTGGCACAGATTTCATTTCTGGTGGCTGAAGGATATTGTGGAACAGAAACTGTTAATATGGCGTTAATACATCTACTATAGCCACAGTTTGAATCATTCATTACAAATATCATTCTGAATTGTTGCTAAGAATGAATATTATTAAAAGCTGAGCAAGCGCACAGGAGAGTTGAAACGCAAGGTCTGTAGGCAGAGGCCTGCAATATTTTAGCTTAGCTATTTTAGGCCTTGGCACTAAGAAATGCTGACATATGTACGTGACTAAAGAATAACGCGATGCCCTAAGATTATGGGAAAAGAGGTACCAAGTGGCAAGAAATTAGCCAGAAGATTAATTTTAAATCATAAAAATGCTGTAAAGGCGAATCTTGTGTCCAACATGTATCTTAACCACATGATACTGGTTGTGTGTTAATGCTAACAAGAATAAAGAGAGCCTACACAGTCTATAGAAATTGAGGTACCTGTAGTTTCTTGAGGACAGTTGGTGGTTAAACCAGTCTTTCATAAAGGGGCAGAATCAAAAACACAGCTTGCTCTTGGTGAAAATGTCTGTCAATGACCCTGAAAAATCAAGACCCTCACAAAAATATTCCCTTTAGGAGTCTTACTGAAAGATCTCATAGAGCCACCTTTTTTACTCTTCATCCTTCTATTGCAGATTTGTCCCAAAAATGTCATAGAACTAGGTATGATCCTTAAAGGGGCGGGTGGGGGGAGGTGCTAGAGAGATGGAGGGTCAGCTGATGGTTACCCTCTTCTTCCACTTATAGCTGTGCAGTGAGAGCTGATCAGTTGCAACCAAGAAAGATACATTTGCAATATATATTCACACTGTGCTTTTTTGGGATAATATTTGTTTACATTTTGTATGCAAAACTGACATTGGCTTTAGCCTTCTGGTAAACTATTAATGCAGCCCTTTTTGTCTTAATATGTGAGCATCCTTACTCTGGTACATAGTTAAAGGTTTTCTTTAGAAAAGGCTTTCCTGTTCTCCATTATCTGGCCTGCAGAATTACAGAACTTCCAGGGCCGCCCAGAGGATTCAGTGGGCCTGGGGCAAAGCCGGGGAGCTGCGGCGCTTGTACTCACACAGCGGCGGTCCGGGACTTCGGCGGCATTTCGGCGGTGCGGGGTCCTTCAGTTGGTCCATGTCTTTGGTGGCACTGAAGGGCCCCCCACTGCCAAAATGCTGCTGAAGACCCGGAGCAACTGAAGGGCCCCCCCGCTGCCAAAATGCCGCCAGAGATCCGGACTGCCGCCGGGCCAGGGCTCGTGGGGCATTTCAGTGATGGGGGGCCCTTCAGTCGCTCTGTGTCTTTGGCAGCACTGAAGCCCCCCCCCCCCCCCCCCCCCGCCGAAATGCTGGCCGAAGACCCAGACCACCTCTGGGCCAGGGCTTGCGGGGCCCCTGGGGCAAATTGCCCCACTTGCGGGCGGCCCTGAGAACTTCAGGCTGTAATTGGTGTTACATTTTCATTGAGAATCTATAAATGATTTTTGTAGGTTCAAATGGAACTTCCAGACCTAAGAGGATTTGTAAATATGTAGCATAAACTTTGAGATCAAGCTTAGAAGCTCTTTTGTCCAATCTCAGACAGATGATATATCCTCTTATCAGTCAAGATTAGGTTTTCCCATCTCTAAACGCTCACTGGCAAGATGGATAATTTTCTCTATTAGAGAATTATTTCATATAACATGGCTCCTTCCCACCTGTGGTGGAGCTCACTCATCTAGAACTGTTGATACCTGTTGGATTGAGATTTGGAAAGTTCTGTTAACTGATGTTTGTGAGATCTGTCAGACTTCCAGTAGACATTACAGACTCCTCTGAGATTCAGTCTTCTCAGCAATAATCTAGCTGCCTTCTTTGAGCCCTAGTGTATAAATAGCTCATGGTATCCTACATGTGTAGTTAAAATAGTATGGTTGAAAAGGAGGAGTTATTGTGCAAGACAACTCCTTTTCTTTTTTTGCCTGAATTTCATTAATTATCCCAGGTATTCCTCCACATTCTCTGAACTGGGGACCCTTTTTTCTAATTTTTTTGTGTCTTTGGTGGTGATATTCTTGGTGGTGATATTCTTCCTGAATGTCAGGGCTGGTAAAATGTAATGCGTTTGTTAGAGTAAACCACCTAAATATACAGAGGGTAATGAGAGCGCTTTTCAATGACTTAAGAAGTTGGGAACATCAAGTTGAGATACTGTCTTCAGTAAATGAAACTGGAAGAGAACATAAGTATCACAAATACAGAAGGTAAAAGAATGGTATTAGGTTACAGTGTAATGGAAATGGACATATTACAAAAGTGATGAGCATGCAGAGATGTGGAGAATATTTGGATGTGAGTAATAAATAAACAGTAAACTTGTTTTGTGCATGTTCTGTTAGATATAGGCTCTTATACTGCATTCTTTGCCATAGTATCTGAGTGCCACATTTAGGAAAATAAAAATAGGAAGCATTTAATTTAATGTGAAATTCAGTTATCAGACCTTGTTTGTCTTATGATGCTTATGATGTTCTAGGTGTGGGTACTGCAAAAGGAACTTGCAGTGTCTACCTCGGAAGATACTCATCCCTACAAAGAGGAACTGGAGACAGCCCTGGAGCAGTGTTTTTACTGTTTGTACAGCTTCCCAAGCAAAAAGAGCAAAGCAAGGTACCTGGAAGAGCATTCTGTGCAGCAGGTAAGATAAGCACAACTTACCTTTAGTGTAACATCTTAGAATGCTGAAGAACATGGTTTTCTCCAGTGTCAATATATTGAGCTGAATTAATGGGAAGGAGTCATAAGTACTAGGATCTTTTTTCCAGGCCTGAGATTCATTTCCTTTATATATGGTAGAAGTAATGAAAAAACTCCCTGGATCCCTAAAATAAGTATGGAACAAGAGGACTAGATGTTGGATATAAAACCAATTGTAGCTTTACCCATGATACAAAAAAAACCCAAAAAACCTAAAACACCAAACACCTGATCTTACAGTTGATGAATATGGAAAATGCAGTTTAAAGTGATGCTGGTAAAATATTAAAATTTTTTTGTTGCCAAAGCTCTGATGGAAAATATTGGTTAGTACGGATTATTAAAACTTACAAAATTCAATTTGGGAGAAGCAGAGCTATGAGGAATCTCCAGAAGACATTTCACTCATTGTTAGACTCTGGATAACTTTACATTTACCATAAAACAGATGGTCATGAAACTGCCTCCTGTGTCTGGATTTTACCTAAGAAACACTTAATTGGTTAGTGCCTCTGACACCATAATATAACGAGCCTGTTAAGAATTTTGCAGTGCAGTCTGCTGAGTGATAGCTGTATTTTCTTGCTCATAGTCTGTCTGTGAATTCTTCTCAACCTCACCTCGTCTCATATGTGTAATATGCTAGAATCCCAAAAGAAGCATCTCAGATAGACTGTTTTCTAAGGCTAATAAAAAGGAGGAAGAGATTAATGGAAAGGGCAAAGGAAAAAAAAGAATGTGGGAGAAGAGAATCCTTCCTGCTGGAAATGGCACTTCTTGTCTAAAAAAGGTGGGAAACTCTGGGTGAAATCCTGGCCCCACTAGAGTAAGTAACAAAACTCCCATTAACTTCATTGGGGCTGTGATTTCACCCTGTCTTCAGAAAAGCAGATTCCAGTGTTGCAGGAGCAATAGGGGAAGCATGACTCAATTAGCTTAAGATTGGAAAACTACAAACACCTGAACATGTTAAAAAAAAATGAAGAAAAAAGGTGATGAGACAAGAGTGTGACTGGTTATTATACCGTTTGATTTAAAAATGCATCCAACTCTGTAATTGCTGGGGATGCTCCTGGAATTTTCCTTCTGTTACCTGGATTTGAGTTTCAAAATCTATAGCAAATTTAGTTCATTCTTTCTATCACTTCTCACACCCTCCATGTCAGTCTCCAAATCTCCTGTTTCCCAGGGAGGTCTAAGCAGACTTTCCAACTCTTCCAAGTACGTAAAGCTATCCTTATTAAAAACATTCGTTAAGGTACAGTCGAGAGCCTTATCCTGTAATCACTGTGCTGAACATTGTATCTTAATAATGCCTTTGGATCTTCCATTCTGGAAAGGTTGCACTGGTTTTTAGCTGATGATGTTTTGTTTTATTCTATTCTATTGAAAAATTTCCCTAGCTCTTGACTTTTTGAGATAATTTCTTTCTCTTTCCCCCACCCCCTTCCCTGAAGGTGGATCTGATGTGGGAAGATGCATTATTCATGTTTGAATATTTTAAGCCCAAAACTCTCCCTGAGTTTGATAGCTACAAAACCAGCACTGTGTCTGCTGATCTGGCCAACCTTCTGAAGAAGATTGCTACGATTGTTCCTCGAACAGATAAGCCCATGTTAAGCCTAGATGATGTCTCTGGCTATATTGAAGGAACCTTCAGCAAGGTACAGTTAATTGTTTAAAAAACTTCAAGGAAAGGAAATGGTATATTGTTTCATTTTCACAGTAAGGGATTGTTGGGTGGTGTCTGATTTGACATTTGAGGCTCACAAAAATCACATTTTAATTGGGTTAGAATGGTCTTTCCAAAGGTTGTAGTTTTACAAGGAACTGGTGCAATGGAGATGAATATGGGTAGATTTAGGGATGTGCGGAAATACACCTCTACCTCGATATAACGCGACCCGATATAACACAAATTCGGATATAACGCGATAAAGCAGTGCTCCGGCGGGGCAGGGCTGCGCACTCTGGCAGATCAAAGCAAGTTCGATATAACGCGGTTTCACCTATGACACAGTAAGATGTTTTTGGCTCCCGAGGACAGCGTTATATCGAGGTAGAGGTGTAGTATGTACAGAGCTATTTTAAAATATGCTCCTGAGTCATCTAAGGTTTTCTGTTTTCAGGTACCATCTCTCCCTGAGGGTGCAGACTACTCTCCTCCCATGGTAACTGAGCTGTACTACCTCCTGGCAGACTATCACTTCAAGAATAAAGAACAATCTAAGGCCATTAAATTCTACATGCATGACATCTGTATTTGTCCAAACAGGTAAGTATTGTTCATTCTCTTCAATTCATCACTGCTGAAATGAGGGACAAATCAGGGGTTTTGTTTTAGTTGGAAAGTAATAACATTTTCTGGTGTTTATTATTAGAAGTAAGTTGTATCTTAAGGAGCATTTTGGGGAAAAAACCCTGTTATTAATTATCAGTTATTTGACATTTTCCTTTTGGTTTCTGAAATGACCAGAATTCAGAGAGTGGGGGAAATTGAATTATAGTCAGGAAGAGCAAGAGGTATGGTCACTGACTTGACTTTCTTTTCTCTTTTTCTCATTGGTTTCCCTGGGGTAGGTTTACAGGCAGTGAGAAATGGAAGCTATGACAGTGGTTAACTGCATAAGACAAACACATACCATCTCTCGATGGATTAGCAGCTTGGGCTGGCTTTTTTAAGTTTATTTAGATTTGCTGGCAGAGAAGTACTCTAAAATAGGTCAAAATGGACAGAGCTGTATTGTTCTGATGACTACTGGTTAAACTTAGAAATATTTCTCGTCTGCCTTTTCAGTCTTCACCATCTCAAAGGGATACTTTCTAAGGTGAATAAGCTTCACAGTCCCTCATTTTAAAAATTGTATTTTCTATTTTAAAATTCCTGCAAAAAGTGAGCTGCAATAATCTTAAAATGCTAATCAATAAACCTAGGACATGCAAATTTGGCTTTTCCTACTAAGTCATGTTTTCATCAAAAAAGCATAATGATAGTAAAGACCCGAGAGCCATCCAGTCCTGCCATCCAGAATGTTGTTGTGAATGTGGGGCTGTCTGTTGGACAAGAGTTGCTAATGTTTAGAGGCTAGGATGAAAGGGCAACATATTGTTTTGCAAGGACAGCATGGTTTCTGAGAGAAGAAGCTGGTTGGAATGGAACTATTCAAACTTGGACAAATCGAATTAAAATGAAAAGACACCAGTTATTCTATTATTTGGTTTCCGTTTTCTATGATGATGGATATTGGGTTAGCTAGAAAATGGAGGTTTTCAAAATCAATATACACATTTTATCCATTTTACCTGTTTTTGTGTTTCATACAGTTCTATACCAGGTTCCTTATTCTGTTGAAACACAAAATGGGGGCAAGGAAGTATTTTCAATTAGTTTTGAGAGCAGTAAGGGTTAGATGTGTACGGTGTCTCTCAATGCCACCTCCATGGGAGGATGTGCAGCAGGAATAATGTTTTGGAGATGCCTGTGATGTAAGAAGGAAACATCTGGAGAAATAGTAAAAGGAATAATCACACTAATGATTCAAGATGCTTTGCGGCAAGTAGTTTATTTGCTGTGTTCTTTCTTGCATAGGTTTGATTCTTGGGCTGGCATGGCACTGGCTAGAGCAAGTCGAATTCAGGACAAGTTGAACTCCAATGAGCTGAAGAGTGATGGCCCCATTTGGAAGCACTCTACTCCTGTCCTCAACTGCTTTAAACGAGCCCTGGAGATTGACAGCTCTAATCTCTCTCTCTGGATAGAATACGGCACCATTTCCTATGCCCTGCACTCTTTTGCATCCCGGCAGCTTAAGCAGTGGAAGTTAGAACTTCCCCCTGAAGTTGTGCAGCAGGTGGGGGTCTAAGTTAGAGCTGTGCTAACTTTGAAATGCTTATTTCAACCTTCTAATCTTTCTGATTAAAGCATTCATTACTATTGGTATGGAATTGCTACACTGCATGATGACTTAGCGGCATTGCTAGTCACAGTATCCACCCAGCCCAGTGAAAATAAACATGTAACTTGCTAGCGTGAGCACTTTTTGAAATTTTGTTAGTTTCTTCTCAAAATTAGTCTGTCTGAGATTTGGGCCTACTTAGACTCTTCCTCCAAAGATCGCTCAAAAATGGCAGAACCAGCAGGAAAAAAAACCAAATACTTACAAATTTGTAATGAACTGCAAGTATCTACAGTACATTTACTTTCGCTGTTAGTAAACGTCATACAAATTACTTCAGAATAAGATGAAATATATTTTTTTAAATAGTCAAAAGACCAGAAAATTGGGCAGCTCACATTTGTGTCCACACACCATCATTTCTCTTGTGTCCATAATGAGGTTTCTCTTTTTGTTACATTTAAGTTATTTACAAAATTGTTAAATGACAAACATCTCAATAGCATTTTCAAGGAAGTAATTTACATGATGATTGACCCCTGACCAGCAGTCATGCATAAATTATCCTAATTGTGAAATTTTCTGCTGATTCAAGTGGGAAAAGCAACTTTAATCTTTATGAACTTGGGTCACTAGATATAGACAATGTTGTATCCCCCTCTTTCTGATTGTTATGTTTCTCTTCCATCCTGACTCTCAAGTATCAGATTACAATGAAGGAATGGATTTTTTTTTTTCCCCTCTAAAAAGAAGGTTAATTGTCTCTGGTCTGTGAGCTGTTAAATACTCAAAAATCTAAAGTTCCCCAGTATATGAATGGAAGAGAAGGTGCAATGAGAACTGCTTTCTCCTCCTGCCTTCTCGAAGGCTCTCTTCCCTCCAACAAAGGTTCTGAGAAAATGTGCTCTGAATCCTATAAAGTTATCCCTGTTCCTCAGCCTGAAGTTAGACCATAATTACTTTTTCAGCAAAGGTAACTAAAGAATATGCCAGAGGAAAATGTGGAAAAGGAAACGCAAAGAAACAATACTGGCGTGAACCACTATGGGGAATTAAAATGAACTTTCTTATATGAGCTGACTGGAAAACAAGGTCTTAAAATATCCAGTTACAGAAAAGTACACCTCTAGCTCGATATAACGTGACCTGATATAACACGAATATGGATATAACGTGGTAAAGCAGTGCTCAGGGGGCGGGGATGCGCACTCCGGTGGATCAAAACAAGTTTAATATAACGGGGTTTCACCTATAACACGGTAAGATTTTTTGACTCCCGAGGACAGCGTTATATCGAGATAGAGGTGGAGATAAATCACAATCTCTGGAAACAGAGAGATGCTTAAAGTTATCTAAAAGAAAGTATCAGGAATAATGTAGGGATATGTGGCTTTCTAACTGAAAGTTAGATGGCTTCTCAGTTAATAAGATGAGCACCTTGAAGTGGTTCAGTATAAAGAATACTTGTGGAAATCATAGAATCATTTGCTGTGTTCAGACTCTGATGTTTGGAAGCCTACATTAAGAGGCATACAACCCAAGCTAATCAGAGTTTGTTTTGAATCTCTCCTACATGCTTTTCCATGTAGTTTGTTCAGAGGCATATCTTTTTCTAAATCTTAGTGGTTTTACATGCGAAATGAGGTATGAATTAATCAACGTAAGAAATGAGGCACTGTCTTAAAGACCATTGTTTCAGCCAGTATCCCTGCAGATAAAGACAAAATGGCCATTACTTGAGTTTTTGAAGAGATCCATTAAAGTAATACTGGGAAATGAAAGGTGTTTGTATCCTGAAAGCAGGAAAGAGTTAGGACTGCCTGATAAAAGATTTTGACGTAGCTGCACTGAAAGTTAATTGGTTATTTTCTAATCCTTTATATTGTCAAAATTTTAAAAATACCCTTTTGTGATCACACAGTGCTAGATATGTGAAAATAAAATTCTCAGTCAACTCAAGGTAGTGAATCATTTTCTTCAACTCTTCTTGAGCTAGGTGCAAAAGGAGCTGAAAATACTATTTGGAAAACGTGAGTCTTGGGAGGACCCCATGTTCAGAGAACACGCTTCTCAAGAGGCTTAATCATTCTTGTTTTTTTGTTCAGAAGTCTCTATGAGACTCTCATCCTGAGTTAGGTGAACTGCAAAGAAAAATAAAAACTTGAGTTGAATTTCTGTGTTGAATGCCCCCATTGAGGAAGCTCTGAGGGATGTTCAACACAGAGAGATGTCCAGCCCTCTTGGTAGATCTTGGTTCATAGAAGCTATCCCAGATGTCTCAATGCAGTCCATGGTATTTGTGATGTGACAGAATGATACATTTTGGCATGTCTTCAGTGAATCAAGAGGAGGTAATAGGGTTCCACCAAGGTGGGGAAAGAATGTCTAAAAGGTTAATTATAATGTTTGTACGTTGGATGCCTCCCACAACTTGGTTAGTGAGGAGCTAAGCAGATAAATCTGGGCTTAAATTTTGCTTTGCAATTTGCCTTTATATAGAAAAAGCATTTTCTAGAGCAAACTTGCCCCAAATGTTTGAATTCAGATTTTTGTCTTGCAATAAAACATTTAGACGTCAACAAGGGTGTTCCGATGAAGCAAAACGAGCGTTATATGAGCTGTTGATCATTTGGATTATAAACAAAGTGGTGGCTGTCAGCAGCCATATTCCATAGCAGCAGATGATCTACTGAAATAGCATCTCTAAACAAACATGTTTGTGCGAAATGCACTGAGTTGATTTGAATTCATGAAGGATAACTGCAGTGAATCTCTATGCCTCCCAGGAAAACAAAATAAACATATGGTCAAATTTACTCATCCAGGTTCTTGCTGCTTTTTAGTAGATGTTATGAAAAGTATCTCAGCATATTCAGGATTGCAACTTCTCAATTCCTGTTTATTCAGGAAATATGAAAATTAATGGTGAAAAGTCGGACACCTAACCAAGGCAATTACACCAAATCGGTCTTTTGGATCCTGTTTTTAGATTTCTTGCTTCTTCTAATGATAATTTGGGAAAGTGATCACTGTAGAAAAGGAAAGAAATCCAGGGCTCTTTCCCAGCAAAATTGTGCCTGATTGGCATTAATTCTCTGATAGAACAGTGCCAGAATTAGTTATTCGTTTAGTTGCAATTTGGTAGTTAGAAAGATTCATATTTTTATTTATCCACATACAAATTTTGATGTAGTTATTGAGAGATAAGAACTATGAGACATCATGATTCTGATATTAGAGTAATTTTACTAGCACCTCTACTCTCCCATCTCTTCCAAAGCTCTTGAGGTGTTAGCATCCCAAATGTTAATGGGAGGAGATTAAATTACATTTTCACCCTTCTTAGTTTTGAGTGTTCTCAAGTATGAATATTGACCACCTTCCAGTTCTGTATTGATATATGTAGTACCACCACAGAAGTGTGCAGAACTTTACACACACAAGAAATGAAGGCTCTTGACTGTGTTACTGCTCTTAGTTACATGGTAACCATACAAGGTTTACTGTGGATTGCCATGTAACAGTGTGCTTATTACAGCTCTAAAGATTACTTGGTAATTTATATCTAAGAACTCCAACATTAATTACCTTGAAGCCTCAAGTTATTACAGTCCCATGTCACTCACAATAAAGACATACTCATTACTGTCTTGTAAACCTACGCTTGTTAAGGAATTGAGTGGACAATAGTTACCATTTGTAACAGGGTTATAATGTGGCTACAGACCATCCAATTTAAGTTTCCACGCACCAAACCAGAATATTTGTTTAAAATGGCTTCACTCTTCTTTCTGAAATGAATGTGTTATAAAGGTATAAACCCTCGAAAAGGCTAAACTTTCGGTGTAACAGAAGGTGAGTTAGAACAGCGTGATTCTCTGTTTTGGGGATATATCTGTTTAAAAACAACACAAAACCAGTGTTGTATTCCAAACCGTAATCAAGGGGATTCTCCTTAAATGAATTATGTAAAAGGGAGCAGATGTGTTTCAAGAATATTTTCCGTTCAAGAAGTTCGTAATTCATATTTAACATTGTATTGAAACTCGATAAAATAAAACAGTACTTTCCCAGACAGTACTTAAGATGCTGTCATATTTTAAAATATTTTTTAGTTCAGCCTGGGGTAGGCTAACCTTAATTTATGCTGTTGTTTGTTTTGTTTTGTTTTGTTTACTAAAAATCAATACTGCTGCCTTGCAGATTCTTACCAACTATTATAAAATGTATTTTCTTGTGAATTCTAATGGCCTGTGTTCTAGCAGACTGTTAGTTGCAGAGTTAGGTAAATATCTCTAATTCTTTTTTTTAAAGAGAATGTATTGAGAGAATTGCTTACAATTATGGAAAAGAAACAGATTCACTGTCTGTTAATTTCTCCACAAATGTTTTACATTTATACATTTTTTTCTTACTGCTTTATTTCAGTCATTAATGTAAGAAGGCATTTAATTGAATGAAACACAGATTCATATGCACCACATTTTATGAGTTTTCAGAAGCCATTTGGGTAGTTGGATACATTTTGTATGCTCTGCCATTAAATCCAAAGGATTTTTAAATAACCTATTGCTTTTGGGAACTTTCGTATGCAGTAGAATACATTTCAACATTGTTCATCCCAGCTAAGGGTGAACTTGTGTTTTCAGCATCTTGTCCCATTGCAGATGGAAGAGCGTCGAGACAGCATGTTGGAGACAGCCAAACTCTGCTTTGCTTCGGCATCTCGCTGTGAGGGAGATGGAGATGAAGAGGAGTGGCTTATTCACTACATGCTGGGAAAGATTGCAGAGAAGCAAAAGCAGTCTCCTGTTATCTATCTATTTCATTACAAACAGGCAGGTCACTACCTCCATGAGGAAGCTGCCAGGTATCCAAAGAAGATTCACTACCATAACCCACCAGAACTGGCCATGGAGGCATTAGAGGTAAAATGGGAAACACACAAAAGCTTGGTGCCAGGTCTGCTAGCTAAACTGAATCAGAATTTAACAGCTGTTACCAAGTTTTAAGTGTGCTGAAAATGTTGACACACATGCATAGTTTAACCAGTAGACATCATTTTCTGGTTTTTAAAACATAGAAGGTTTATATTACGTTTTCTCCAGTTAGTTGAAATAACAATAATCATTATTATTAGCATAGTAGCAATAGATATGCATTGTACTTTACAGATGGAAATATATTCAAGACAAAATCCAGGAATCAAATGGAATTCCTATAAATGCTTGCATTATAAAGCATTTATAGGTATGATACTGATATCAGATAATGCTACTGTTTATCACTTATTTAATAAGAGTCAAATTAGCTTTACCCACATAAAACACATAAGTCAGACTTTGAGGTTGAAGTATAGGTGGTTGGGGTGAAATCCATCCCCTCACCCAAAGACAAGGCATGGGCTGACATAGTAGTCACAAACCCTCTACATCCATGGTGTAGCTTGTTAAGGACATTGGCTGTAGGGTGTATCCAGTGACCTCCTCCAGTGTCTGTCCTCATTGCTTCATTCCATTGCGTGGAGGGAGCACCTTTTTGTTTTGAGAACCTGTGCCATTTACTTGACTTGAATAGACAGGAAATGTCCTGATGAGGTACATGTGACAGCAAATAACTTGCTCTGCAAATCTCAGAAATTTTTGCAGAGCAGGGTCTACTTCTTGGAACTAGTTTCAGAATTCTGAGCTCTCTACTGATTTAATGGACTGTGTTTTGTTTTCCTAGGTATACTTCCGGCTTCATGCCTCTATTCTGAAACTTCTGGGGAAACCAGACTCTGGGGTGGATGCAGAAATATTAGTTACTTTCATGAAGGAGGCTTCTGAGGGACCATTTGCCAGGGGTGAAGAGAAGAACACTCCAAAAGTTACAGAAAAGTGAGTGCTAACTTCCAGAAAATACTCTCAAAACTTACGTTATATTTTTCTGAGATCTCTGCAATATATAGGCACAATGTAGGGAGAATGGTTAACAAAAGAAGGGGACACCCTCATCTTTGGATCCACTGGTGAAACCATTATTTTTGATTAATTAGCAGATGCTTTACTTAAAAGTACAGCGTAATTTATTGACATGAGCCCTCTAGCTTTGGTTTGTTAGTGGCTATGAAATAAAGATGTCTTGACACAAACCAGTGATGGGGATCCAGTTTGCCCTTTTTCATTTCTTCCCTGTGTCTTATGGTGAAAATCCATCCTGTTGATGTTGCTAATAGATTTGATTATATACAGAAGATAATGATGCAAGAGAAGCAGTCTGTTTCCATTTAATTTATATAGACACTGACTATGCTAATACTCTTCCTTTTCATTTTTGTCTTCTTCCCATCTACCCAGGGAAAAGACTTGCATGATTGATGAAGACTCTCACTCTTCTGCTGGAACAGTACCAGGCCCTGGGACTTCTCTCCCCTCTTCCTCTGGTCCAGGTCTGACATCCCCACCTTACACAGCCACTCCAGTTGACCACGATTACGTCAAATGTAAAAAACCCCGTCAGCAGGCAACGCCGGACGGTACAGTCCCTGTTCTCAATACTGCCAGCACAGGGAGGTGCTCTAATCATGGGGGGCTTGACCTGGGAAGATCAATTTGCTCATTTCAAGGAGGGTGACGGGTCTGTGGTAACACGGGCAATATTGCTGCTCATTAACTCCATAAATTCACAGTGGTCAGAGCTTTAAATAAAACATTCAAGGTCGTCACCTGCCACCCAAACTAAATGGGAATGGGGGTGGGATGGGGTATGTAGCTGTTAAATGGTCCTTCAGTGATGTGGCATATCTCTAGAGCCAATCATGTGCTTGTTGAGCTTATGCGGAAAGACTTAGGTTTAATTGATACCTGAGTTTGTACCGTTTCAGTGCTTCCTTGACTAGATGAGAATCTGAGCAAGTCAGTTAACTTTTTGTGATGTTCCATCCAAAAAATCCCACCAGAGTTTATCCCATTTGGAATGAGGCAGGTGGCGACTGTCTGAATATATTGCTTATCAACACAAGGTGATTTGCATGGTGGTCTAATAGACTTCATCTTTTAATTTTTTCTTTATTATTTACAGTAACTGGCTAGCAGCATGTTTCTGTGGATCATAAAATAACAGCTGATTGGTTTGGAAAGTAAAGTAGTGGGGCAGTGTAGTGTAGTGGTGTCATTGCAATACAAATTAATAGAAATCTTCTATTTAGGAAACCTGACACTGTCTTTCGGCAGGCAGTTTTGTTTCAACATCACCTCTCTGGTGACCAGCTTAGCTATCTGTCCCCCTGGATTTGTGGCTACCAACATTCATGAATAAAGTGCATATTCTGCAGAGCACTTCTGCAGGTGAACGTTGATGGATTACAGCATCCTCCTTGAGGAACTGCTGTTTCTGGTCTGAACTTATTTCTGTAGGGTGGGCTGCTTCCATGCCTGTCAACATTTAAAAAATAACTAAACCATAAAAATGTGACCCAATTTCGAAACCAGTAGCTAAATGTCCAGTACCTAACAAGATGTATTTGTTCCTTTTTCTTCCCTACTAATAAATAACTTCTGGATTAAAACCAGCATTTCCTTCACTAACCTGAATATTTAAAAGTTTAGTTTATCCAAACCTTCATTTCAGTATACAGTAATTCGTTCACTGTTTTAAAAGAGAGAGAGAGTGTGTGTAATGAGTGTACACACATTAGTGTGCATGAGTTGTATATAGGCAGGCACTTGTACTACTTTAGCTGCTTCATGTCCTTTCTCTACCAGTCTTACATTTGTGTGTGTTTGTGTAAAATATAAATGAGAGAGAATGGAGATAAAGATACAGGGCTGATCCAAAGTCCATTAAAGTCAATGGGAGTCTTTGCATGGACTTCACTGGGCTTTGGATCAGATCAGGCTCATTCACCATATGCCTGGAAAGCAAGAAGTTCTTCAAGTGCTTGCTCATATAGATTCCAATTAGGTGTGCGCACGCTGCTTGCATGATCATCAGAAGATTTTTACCCTAGCAACATGCAGTGGGTCGGCTGAGGTGCCCCCTGGAGTGGCGCCTTTATGGCGCCCCTGATATATGCCCCAGCTGATCCAGTGCCCCCTCAGTTCCTTTTTGCCACCCGTGAGGGTCCTTGGAACTGTGGAGCACAGCTTAGCTGATCTCCACTCTCCCTAGCATTTGCTTTAGTACGTGTTAATAGGTTCTGATTAGTTGTTAATAGTTATGAATTACTTAGTATAGTTAGAGTTAGTTTGATTAGTGGGGGGGGGGAACAGGGTCTTCTCCCCTTTCCCTTATCCTGGTACCGGTGCCTGGGTCTTCAGGATTCAAACCCTGCTCGGCTTGCCAGAGGCCAATGCCAATGGGAGACCCCCACAACTCTTGCCTACGGTGTCTTGGCCACAGTTGCAAAGCCTCCAAGCCGAGGACCAGGAAAGAGCGGGACTTTAGGCTGAAGCAGCTCCTTATGGAGACGGCACTTAGCACGGTCCCTTCCTCTGTGCACCGAGACTTGGCACCGTCGTCCTCAGTGCAGGGTGCCCCTGCGGCACTGACTGGTCCAGCACCGCATTTGGACTCTACCAAAGACATGTAGTGCCAGATTTCCCCAGCACCTCCACCACGGCGCAGGTCTCTATCTCCAAGCTAGAAGAAGCAGCAGCCCAGGGCAGGTGCAGGACACTTCTGGTTTGTTGGTGCGACAGTTTCCCGCATCGCAGTTGGAGCCATGTCCATTGCTGGAGCACATAGGACAAACATCGGCTCCTGCACTGTCAACTCTGGTGCCGCAAGGGCCGTCAACTCTGGCGCACGTAAGCTCCCTGGAGCACATGGCAGTCGAGCTGAGACTACTCTCCACTCCAGAGACCTTTTCAACAGCACAGGACTTGATTGCGCTCACAGAGCCAACTCCTCGGCAGCTGGCAGCATCTCCGTCACAGACAGCGCTGTCGAGGGGAAAGCCATCCCTCATGCAACCACCGTCGCCGAGTGAAGAAGGACGACACCGGTCCTGGTCCTGATCTTCTTCCCGGCACTCATCACGGCGTCGCTCGCAGTCCTGGCACCGTTCTCGGCGCCGGTCGTACTTGCGACTCCGCTCCAGCTCACAGAGATCTGAATTGCGCTACGGCTGGTACTGATTGGACTCCCAGCACCACTTCCGGTACTGGTCAGAGCGGCACTCAACCTGGAGCCGATCCTGATGCTGATCTCACCAGAGGTTGTCATCAAGATCCAGATCAGGCTCCTGGTACCGATACAACCACAGACACCGATTGACATCTCAGTACTATTCTGCCTCGTGGCACTGTTCTCCAGCACCACGGCACCGTACAGCATGGGGCACGGGGCACCAGCGCGTACAGCACCGCCTTGGCCATCTCGCTCTGCCTCTACATCATCGTGCTCTCAAGGTGGCTACCACTCCCAGGACCAGGGCAAGGGCGATACAGGCCAGTGGCTAGAAGAAGGCCAGGACTCGGGCCACGAACCCCTCCAGTGGTCCTTTTGGATCTCCTAGGCTTACCATCAGGCCCAGAGGGCTCCTTTGGGGGCTTCCCATTCCACCCCTTCGGAGCCCCGAGTATCTGAGGTCACTGTGTCTCGGCCCCCACCCCGTCCTGGAAGACTCTGAGGCGACTGCTCCAGCGCCAATGCAGGCCCACACTACTAGTGTGATGGACCTTAAGCAACAAGATCCTCCACAAGAGGAGCTCATTCAGGATCCCTTAGTCCCGGGGGTATCTTCCTTGTCCTCACCCGATGAGACAGTGGCGGGAACTATGGTTTCGGGCCCTCCTCCTATGGACCTCCATGCCCACCAGGAGCTGCTCCGCAGAGTGGCGTGCAATATGAACCTCCAAGTAGAGGAAGTGGTGGGGTTAGAGGACCCTGTGGTAGACATTCTGTCTGCGGAGGCACCGACAAGAGTTGCCCTCCCCATCATACGAACCCACCAGGAGCTGCTCCGCAGAGTGGCGTGCAATATGAACCTCCAAGTAGAGGAAGTGGTGGGGTTAGAGGACCCTATGGTAGACATTCTGTCTGCGGAGGCACCGACAAGAGTTGCCCTCCCCATCATACGAACCATACAGACCAATGTCAAGACAATCTGGCAATCGCCAGCCTCTATTCCACCTACCGCCAAGAGGGTGGAAAGGAAGTACTTTGTCCCTTCAAAGGACTACGAGTACCTCTATATGCACCCACAACCATGCTCCCTTGTCATGGCTTCGGTCAACGAGAAGGAGCGACACGGTCAGCAGGCCCCGGTGCCTAAATCAAAGGACGCTAGATGCCTAGATTTGTTTGAGTGCAAGGGGTGCTTGGCCGGAGGAGTGCCAACCAGCAGGCACTCTTGAGCCGATATGACTATAATTTATGTCACTCTATGAAGAAATTCAAAGAGTTGGTTCTACCAGAGAGGAATTTGGGGCTATAGTAGAAGAGGGCAAGAAGGTGGCCAGAATCTCCCTGTAGCCTCTCTGGATGCGGCAGACTCAGCAGCTAGGACCCTGGCCTCGAGCATAGCCATGCGCCACATCTTATGGCTGCAGGTCTCTGGCTTACCACCAGAGTTACAGCAGACCTTCCAGGACCTGCCCTTTGCTGGTCAGGGCCTATTCTCTGAGAAGACAGACTCAAGGCTCCAGAGTCTGAAGGACTCGAGAACTTTCATGCAGTCTCTGGGAATGCATATCCCAGTAACTCAGAGAAGGCCCTTCAGACCACAGCCTCAGAGGTCATACCCTCCCCCTCGGCCGAGACAGGACTTCTTTAGAAGATGCGGCCGAGGTGGTAAAAGGAAACAAATGGGACACCAAGCCAGCCAATGCCAGGGTCTTCCCAGGCCATCAGCAGGGCCTAAGCAGAACTTTTGAAGGTGCACCTGAGGACGGAGCACCAATCTGAATTCAGGATCCCTCCCCGCCTTTCCAAAATAGTCTCTCCCATTTCCTCCGTACGTGGTCCTACATAACATCAGACCGTTGAGTCCTACTCACAGTGGAAAGAGGATACTCCCTCCAATTTGTTTCCCCCCCCGTCCCTCTTCAGGGACCCTTCTCACGAGCACCTCCTTCTACAGGAGGTCCAATCACTCCTGGCTTTGAGAGCGATAGAGGAGGTTCTGAGAGAGTCAAGGGGCAAGGACATTTATTCCTGCTACTTCCTAATCCCCAAGGCCAAGGGCGTGCTTTGGCCCATCCTGGATCTACGAGGACTGAACAAATTTATGGTAAAGTTGAAGTTCCACATGGTCTCAGTAGGGACCATTATTCCTTCCCTAGATCCTGGAGACTGGTACGCCACCCTCGACATGAAGGACACGTACTTCCACATTGCGATCTACCCACCGCACAAATGCTTCCTTTGCTTTTTGGTCAATCAACAGCACTTTCAATTCACCATCCTTCCTTTCGGCCTATCCACGGCCCCTAGGGTGTTTACCAAATGCATGGCTGTGGTGGCTGCCTCACTTTATCAACAACGGGTCCAAGTGTTCCTGTATCTCAGTAACTGGCTTATTCAGAGTCGCTCCAGGGATCAGGTGCAGTCTCATCTTCATCTCACCATGAATATGTTCAATCGGCTGGGCCTCTGGCTCAATGTCGCGAAATCCACTCTGGTACCAGCCCAGAGGATAGAATTCATAGAAGCAGTATTAGACTCAGGCCTGGTCCAGGTAATTCTGCTGGAAGCACTCTTCCAATCCCTAGTGAACATCGTCCACAGCCTGCAAAGCTTCCCAACCTCAACCGTGAAAACATGCCTATGCCTCCTGGGGCATATGGCCTCTTGTTTGTGACCAGGCACGCCATGCTTTGACTACCTCTACTCCAAGCCTGGCTATCAACAGTATATCGCCCAGGTTGGGACAGCTTGAGCACGGTGATTACTATCCCATCGGGGTATTAGCCTCTCAGGGCTGGCGGCTGGACCCAAAATCAGTGTGCGAAGGGGTTGCCATTTCATGCCCCACAGCCCTCCGTGTCCCTAGGCAAGAATGCGTCATCCCTGGGATGGGAAGCCCACCTTGGGAACCTCCGTACACAGGGACTATGGTTGGCAGGAAAGTTATCCCTGCACATCAACATACAGGAACTCAGAGCAGTGCGCCTGGCATGTCAAGCATTCCGAGAGCGCATTCAAGGCCATTGTGTTGCAGTCCTCACAGACAACACTACAGCCATGTTTTACATCAACAAGCAAGGAGGAGCCTGGTCGTCCCCCCTCTGTCAGGAAGCCACTCATCTGTGGGAATTCTGCATAACCCATCCATCTGGTGGCATCGTTTCTCCCAGGGGTCCAGAACACCTTAGCAGACCACCTCAGCATATCATATCAGGCTCATGAGTGGTCGGTTTGCCTGGATGTCATCCACTCTGTCTTCCTGAAAACCTATTTGCCTCTCACGAGAATCGGAAATGCCAGGTGTTCTGCTCTCTCCAAGGGTGCTCTCCAGGTTCCCCGTCGGACACCTTCCTAATTCAGTGGAAGGATCACCTGCTATGCCTTTCCTCCATTCTCGCTAGTCCACAGGGTCCTAATCAAACTGTGCAGGGACAGAGCCCATCTGATTCTGGTCGCCCCGGCGTGATCCAGACAGCCCTGGTATACCACTCTCCTGGAGCTGTCAGTGGACACCCCAGTTCCACTCCGACTGTGGCCAGACTTGGTCATTCAAGATCAGGTCGACTCTGTCATATTGACCTGCAATCTCTCCACCTCACAGCGTAGATGCTGCATGGCTAAATCAATCTGAGCTGTGCTGTTCTCACTCGGTCCAGCAGATTCTTTTGGGTAGCAGGAAGCCCTCTACCAGGTCCATGTACTTAACCAAGTGGAAGTGGTTTTCCTGCTGGTGCGCCCGGAATCATAGGACCCTCCCTGCAGGCATCAGTACCTATCATCTTGGACTACCTCTTGTCCTTAAAGCAGCAGCGCTTGGCAATATCTTCCATCAGAGTGCACCTGGCAGCTATTTCAGCTTTTCCAGGCAAAAATGGGCGCTTGGTCTTCTCCAGCGGATTTCTTCAGGGGTTGGCGTGCCTCTTCCCATGAATTTGACAACCGGTCCCTACGTGGGATCTTAACCTGCTCCTATCCAGACTCATGGATGTCCTGTTCGAGCCAATGGCTACCTGCTCACTCCTGTACCTTTCCTGGAAGACAGCCTTCCTCGTAGTTATCACCTCAGCGAGGCGTGTGTCTGAGCTCAGGGCACTCACATCGGGACTACTGTATACGATGTTCCACAAGGAGAAGGTACAGCTGCGACCCCACCCGCCTTCTTCCCTGAGGTGGTATCTGCCTTCCATGTCAACCAGGACATATTCCTCCCTGTCTTCTACTCGAGGCCACACGCCTCTTGACGGGAGCAACAGCTGCACTCCCTAGATGTTCGCAGGGCCGTGGCCTTCTACATCGAGCAAACGAAACCCTTCAGGAAAATGTCACAGCTGTTTGTTCTTCTTCGAGTGATTGCTCACATCCATTCCAGTTAGGTGTGCGCGCCGCGCGTGCACGTTCGTCGGAAACTTTTTTACCCTAGCAACTCCAGTGGGCCGGCAGGTCGCCCCCTAGAGTGGCGCCACCATGGCGCTCTATATATACCCCCGCCGGCCCGCCCGCTCCTCAGTTCCTTCTTACCGCCGTGTCGGTCGTTGGAACTGTGGAGCGCGGCATAGCTGTCCTCCACGTCCCTAGCTCTCCTAGTTTCTATCGCTTATCTCTAGTTCCATATAGTTGTTAATTAGTATTGTTAAGTAGATAGTTTAGTAAATAGTTGTTAAGTAGTTCTTTGCCGGGGGCTTAGCCCTTCCCGGCACCCGGCGCCAGGCTCATGCCTGTTTCGCCAGGCTTCAAGCAGTGTGCGGCCTGCAAGAAGCCCATGCCTACCAGCGATCCCCACGAAGCGTGCCTGAAGTGCCTCGGGGAATCGCACAGATCTGACAAGTGCCGCATCTGTAAGGCTTTTAAGCCGAGGACAAAAAAGGAGAGGGATCAGAGGCTCCGAACTCTCCTAATGGAGGCGGCACTTGACCCGTCGTCTTCGCAGACCGTGGTTTCGGCACCGGCACCGGATCGCTCCGGCACCGAGAAGACTCCCCGGCACCGACCTTCTCCGGCACCGGAATCAGAGCCTAGGCCGTCGAAGTCTGATACTCCGGCCAGGCAGACCCGGCTTGAGCGCCCGGCCTCGACATCGGCCGCGGCGCCGCCGGCACCGTCAGCACCGTTGACTCCGGGCCCGGCGGGTCCGTTGAGTCCGGTGCCGCCGAGCTCCCCCATGAGATCTGGGGTTGAGATAGTGGTCCCATCCACTCCGGAGACCTTCGCCTCGGCTCGGGACCTTATTGCCCTGACTGAGCCCACTCGGCTGCCACCCCCGGTACCTCCGGTGCGGGTTGTGTCCAGAGGCAAGCCCATGCTGTCGGCGCCGCCCAGAGACAGTCGTTCCCCATCCAGGTCCCGACGTCTTGGGCGCTCCAGATCCCGACGCCGCTCGCAGTCCCGGCACCGCTCCCCTCAGCGATACCGGTCGCACTCGCGGCAACGGTCGGCATCGAGACGGTCGCGGTCAGGCTCCAGTCGGCGTCACCGGCACCGCGACTCCAGGAGCAGGTCCCGACGCTACTCGCCGCACCGGTCGACCTCCCGGCACCGAGCTGGTGGCAGGTCCCGGTCTCGGTCGACCTCCCGGCGCCGAGCTGGTGGTAGGTCCCGGTCGACCTCCCGGCACCGAGCTGGGGGTAGGTCCCGGTCGACCTCCCGGCACCGAGCTGGTGGCAGGTCCCGCTACCGAAGCGGCACCCGGTACCGATCAGGATCCCGGCACCGTGATAGATCCCGATCCCGGTCCCGGTCCCGGTACCGATATGACTCCCGGCACCGGTCCCCGGCACCGACACGATCCTCCGTGCCGGCCCGCGCGGACCCATACCATCCGGGGTCGGCCCCGCCGTGGCCCTCGAGACAGCCGTCCGTATCTTCTCAGACGGACAGTGGGTATGCGCTCGGCACCGACCGGCAGGCGGCGCTGTTCGGGGATCCGCCGCTGCAAGACCAAGGCCCACAACAGTGGGGATTCTGGACACCCTGGGCATACCATCAGGCCCAGGGCCCCCAGCAGCTCCCTGCCAGACCGGCGACTGCGGAGCGTAGGGCCCCTGAAGCCTCCTTGTCTCGCCCCCCTCCCTCCCTGGAAGGGGAGGAAGGGTCCAAACAGCAGGACTCCGCTGTGGCTCCGGAGGCAGAGGCGAGGGCTGAGGATGACCCTCAGTTGGACACTATCGTGCCTGGGGTCTCCTCATCCTCCTCCCCGGATGAGGCGGTGGCGGGTACCTCCTCCAACAGTCCCCCCCCGCTGGATCTCAGGGCGCACCAGGACCTCCTCAGGCGTTTGGCTCAAAACCTGAGTCTGCAGGCAGAGGAGGTCTCGGAGATAGAGGACCCAATTGTCACCATCCTCTCTTCCGATGCTCCCACCAGGGTCGCCCTGCCGTTCATACGGACCATCCAGGCCAATGCCAATACTATCTGGCAGTCCCCGGCCTCCATCCCTCCGACAGCGAAAGGAGTCGAGAGGAAGTACATGGCCCCTTCTAAGGGGTACGAATATTTACATGTTCACCCGACTCCCGGTTCGCTGGTAGTACAATCGGTGAACGATAGGGAGCGTCACGGCCAGGAGGCTCCGGCCCCCAAATCCAGAGAAGCCAGGCGGATGGACCTCCTTGGCCGTAAGGTGTATTTGGCTGGGGCGCTGCAGCTCAGGGTCTCTAACCAGCAGGCCCTGCTGAGCAGATACGCCTTTAACTCCTGGGTGGCAGTGGACAAATTTAAGGAGCTGCTGCCACAGGATGCTCGCCAAGAGTTTACGGCCATCCTGGACGAAGGCAAGAAGGTCGCGCGCACGGCCTTACAAGCCTCCTTGGACGCTGCGGACTCGGCTGCCCGTACCCTCGCGTCAGGAGTTACGATGCGTCGCATCTCCTGGCTGCAGGTTTCCGGCCTTCCGCCGGAGCTCCAGCACACGATACAGGACCTTCCTTTCGAAGGCCAGGGCCTGTTTTCCGATAAGACAGACCCCAGACTTAAGAGTCTAAAGGACAACCGGGTCATTGCGCGGTCCCTCGGGATGCACACCCCCGTGACACAGCGTAGACCCTTTAGGCCGCAACAACAGCAGCACCGTAGGCCGTTTTCCCAGTTCCGCCAGCGGCAGGACCTTTACAGGCGCCGCGGCAGGAACGGCAGGCGCAGGCAGTCTGGGAAGCAAGGGGGGCAGAACCAAGGCTCCTCGAAACCCCCGCCTGGTCCTAAGCCTTCATTTTGAAGGTGCGCCCGAGGGCGCGGTAACAGTTTCCCTTATGGATCCTTTCCCCCCGTTTTCAAGCCGCCTTTCGTTTTTCCTCCCGGCGTGGTCCCAAATAACATCGGACCGCTGGGTCTTAAGCCTGGTGCAGACGGGATACCGCCTGCAGTTTGTTTCGTCTCCTCCTTCCCGCCCTCCTTCCTCGTCCCTCTTCAGGGACCCCTCTCACGAGCAATTTCTTCGACAGGAGGTGCAGACGCTCCTCAGCAAAGGAGCTATAGAGGCGGTTCCGGAGAACGAGAAAGGCAAGGGGTTTTATTCCCGCTACTTTCTGATCCCCAAGGCCAAGGGGGGCCTCAGGCCTATCCTCGACCTGCGAGAACTCAACAAATACCTCGTGAAGTTGAAGTTCCGCATGGTATCCCTGGGGACCATTATTCCATCCCTGGATCCGGGAGACTGGTACGCCGCCCTCGACATGCAGGACGCGTATTTCCACATTGCCATTTGGCCGCGCCACAGACGCTTTCTCCGCTTCGTTGTGGGGGCTCTTCATTATCAGTTTGCAGTCCTCCCATTCGGCCTGTCCACGGCCCCGAGGGTGTTTACAAAATGCATGGCAGTTGTCGTGGCGCATCTTCGGCGCAACCGTATCCACGTGTTCCCTTATCTGGACGACTGGTTGATTCGGGGCACGTCGGAACAACAGGTCAGCAGCCATGTCCGCCTGATCACCGCCATATTTGCAAGTCTGGGCCTCCTGATAAACACAGACAAGTCCACTCTGAGGCCCACGCAGAAGGTGGAATTTATCGGGGCGGTCTTGGATGCCACTGTGGGCAGAGCCTCGCTACCTCTGCAACGGTTCCAGACCATGGCGGCGATCGTTCAACGTTTGCGGTCAGCCCCGTTGACGTCAGTGAGGACATGTCTAACCCTGTTAGGCCACATGGCGGCGTGCACTTTTGTGACCGGCTACGCTCGGCTCCACATGAGGCCTCTCCAGCTGTGGCTTATCAGCCGTTACAGGCCGCAAAGGCAACCTTTAGACATGTTAGTCACAATTCCCCAGAAGGTCTTAGATTCTCTCGGCTGGTGGTTGGACCAGTCCGTATTATGTGCGGGTCTTCCCTTTCACCCCTCTCAGCCATCGGTATCCCTGACAACGGATGCCTCAGATCTGGGCTGGGGGGCCCACCTAGGGACCCTGCGGACACAGGGCCTGTGGTCCCAGGAGGAGGTGGGGCTCCACATCAACATACGGGAGTTGAGAGCGGTCCGCCTTGCTTGTCAAGCGTTTTGTCATCAGCTTCAGGGTCGTTGTGTCGCCGTGTTTACGGACAACACGACGACGATGTACTATATCAACAAGCAGGGCGGCACCAGGTCCTCCTCCCTGTGCCACGAGGCGATACGTCTCTGGGACTTTTGCGTAGCCCACTCCATTCACCTCAGGGCTTCCTTCCTCCCTGGAGTACGGAACACTCTGGCAGATCGATTGAGCAGATCCTTCCTGTCACACGAGTGGTCCCTTCGCCCGGATGTCGCTCTCTCCATTTTCCGGAGGTGGGGTTATCCCCGGGTGGACCTCTTCGCGTCCAAGGGGAACAGGAAGTGCCCAGCGTTCTGCTCCTTTCAGGGCAGGGAGCCGGGGTCGATAGCGGATGCCTTCCTCATCCAGTGGTCGACCCACCTGTACTATGCATTTCCCCCGTTCCCTCTGGTCCACAAGGTCCTCCTGAAGGTGCGCAGGGACAGGGCGCTCGTGATCATGGTGGCCCCGGCGTGGCCCAGGCAGCACTGGTACACCATGCTGCTGGACTTGGCCATAGCCGACCCAGTTCCCCTGCCCCTTCATCCGGACCTGATTACCCAGGACCACGGGACCCTCTGTCACCCAGACCTGCAGTCGCTGCACCTGGCGGCCTGGCTCCTGAGTGGCTGACTGGCTCAGAGCTGCGCTGCTCTACGCCCGTGAGAGAGGTGCTCTTGAGCAGCAGGAAACCGTCCACAAGAGCCACATATTCAGCGAAATGGAAGCGCTTCTCCTGTTGGTGCGTAGAGAGAAATCTCCGCCCTATGGAAGTTTCGGTTTCCGAAATATTAGACTACGTTTTGTCCCTCAAAGGGCAAGGTCTGGCTTTATCGTCATTGCGAGTCCACCTAGCAGCTATCTCCACCTTTCACCCGGGTGTGGACGGTCGCTCCGTTTTTTCTCACCCGACGGTGTCGAGATTCCTTAAAGGGCTGGAACGTTTATTCCCTAACGTCCGTCCCCCTGCCCCAACCTGGGATCTTAACCTGGTGTTGTCCCGGCTCATGGGACCCCCCTTTGAGCCGTTAGCTACTTGCTCCCTGCTCTACCTCTCTTGGAAAACTGCCTTTCTAGTGGCTATCACCTCAGCTAGACGGGTGTCGGAGCTCCGAGCTCTGGTGGTAGACCCTCCATATACGGTCTTCCACAAGGATAAGGTGCAGCTGAGGCCACACCCTGCTTTTCTGCCCAAGGTGGTCTCAGCCTTTCATATCAACCAAGAGATTTTCCTTCCGGTTTTTTTCCCAAAACCTCACTCCTCAGGCAGGGAGCAGCAGCTCCACTCGCTGGATGTCCGTAGGGCTCTCGCGTTCTACATAGAGAGGACTAAGCCCTTCCGAAAATCCCCCCAACTTTTCGTGGCGGTAGCAGATCGTATGAAAGGTCTTCCTATCTCCTCCCAGAGGATATCCTCTTGGGTTACGTCCTGTATCAGGACTTGTTATGACTTGGCCCATGTCCCTGCGGGCCGTGTGACTGCGCATTCTACCAGGGCGCAGGCGTCGTCGCTGGCTTTCCTAACCCGTGTGCCCATCCAGGAAATCTGTCGGGCAGCGACCTGGTCATCGGTCCACACCTTTGCTTCCCACTACGCCCTGGTCCAGCAGTCGAGGGAGGATGCGGCCTTCGGAACTGCAGTGCTCCGGGCCGCGACTTCTCACTCCGACCCCACCGCCTAGGTATGGCTTGGGAGTCACCTAACTGGAATGGATGTGAGCAATCACTCGAAGAAGAAAAGACGGTTACTCACCTTTGTAACTGTTGTTCTTCGAGATGTGTTGCTCACATCCATTCCACACCCGCCCTCCTTCCCCACTGTCGGAGTAACCGGCAAGAAGGAACTGAGGAGCGGGCGGGCCGGCGGGGGTATATATAGAGCGCCATGGTGGCGCCACTCTAGGGGGCGACCTGCCGGCCCACTGGAGTTGCTAGGGTAAAAAAGTTTCCGACGAACGTGCACGCGCGGCGCGCACACCTAACTGGAATGGATGTGAGCAACACATCTCGAAGAACAACAGTTACAAAGGTGAGTAACCGTCTTTTGCTGTGGCAAACCGGATGAAGGGCCTTCCAGTCTCCTCCCAGCGCATCTTGTCTTGGATCACATCATGCATCTCTGCATGCTATAACTTGGCTGGTGTCCCATCTACACACCTTCGCCATCCACTGTGCGATAGTGCAGCAGTCCATGGGTGATGCTGCATTCGGTTCAGCGGTCCTTCACTCGTCAGCATCTCACTCCAACCCCACCGCCTAGGTAAGACTTGGGAATCACCTAACTGGAACGGATATGAGCAATCACTTGAAGAAGAAAAAACAGTTACTCACCTTTGTAACTGTTGTTTTTCGAGATGTGTTGCTCATATCTATTCCAAACCCACTCTCCTTCCCCTCTGTTGGAGTAGCCAGTAAGAAGGAACTGAGGGGGCACTGGGTTGGCTGGGGCATATGTCTGGCACCATGAAGATGCCACTCCAGGAGGCGCCTCAGCTGCCCCACCGAATGTTGCTAGCATAAAAATCTTCCATTGATTGTGCACACGGCACGCGCACACCTAATTGGAATGGATATGAGCAACACATCTCGAAGAACAGCAGTTACAAAGGTGAGTAACTGTCTTTTTTTTTTATTATGTAGCTAGTATGCTTTGGAAATCATTGGGCAGTCACCTTTATTTGTTGGCAGGTACATTATTTGCCTCTCTGTTATCAGCCACATTCATTAGCAGATAGTTTTTGCCCTGTTAGTCAAAGAATCTTCTCATAAATTCTGCTGTTACTTGAATGTGGGGCCAGTCATGATCTGCCTTTTCTCCCCACTTGCGAAGACTGACATTGCAAACGAAAAATGTAAAAAAAAAAAAAAAAATTTAAAAGCATCCTAAAGTAATATGCACTGTGTGATTTCAATTCTCTGACAGAGTACATATGCATAGACCCTACAGCTTGCTGAAATGGTCTTTGGAGACAGATGAGTTGTTGCAGTGTATGTCATGAGTGCATTCACTCACAAGAAGGCATTATGGGTGATGGCATACTAATTTCTTGATGGAGGAAGGTGGGCTACATAGCAAAACCAAAACGTGCAAGCCAAGGAGCTGTTACATCCATCAGAGCTGAAGCAGCATTGCTGCAAGCCTGGCATGGCATAGCATAGCTGCTGTCACAGCTATTGAAATTAACAGTTTGTAGAAGAAGCCAAGTTAGGGTGCCCTCTAGGAAGGTAGAGTGTGACTGTTCCAAGTAGAATTGCAAAGGACTGCACCAATCATAATGCCTTAACTTGCTGGCAAAGCCAAACTACAGCAGCAGCATACTTTAGAGCCCCAGGAAATTAAAATATTTGCCTAGGGCTGCTGTTGCAGAGGGAGGAGTGCTAACAGGTTGAGAAGCTCAGAAGTTACTCACCTTTGTGTGTGTGTGTGTGTGTGTGTTATTAATGTTGCATTGCTTTGCAATATTTTGCATAATACTTTTGTTAAAATACGTACTTTTTAAGTAAAGTGCTACTGACATCTTTAACACCGTCTAATTACTGCAGAAGTGTGGTGTCTGCATTTCCATTATACTGGTCCTAAAAATAGTCAATTGCTTTTTTTTTTTTAAACTTATTATTTTTGAGAAACTTTTTGCTATTCAGACGCCACTTGAAATAGCCCACACTGGTATTATTCATGAATGAAATAGTTTGGCCCAAATTCAGTTCACGTATCTACCCTAATTGTCTTAGTATTTTTATATACTTATTACCATGGCACCTGACAAAGTAAATGACAATAATATAAGTGACTATAACAGATCCCACACACAAACATCCCCTCTGCTTGCATTGCCACAAGCAAACTTATTAAATAACTCAGCAATAGTCCATAGTCAAACAAATGCTTTACCAAGATATCTTGTTGACCCTGAGGTCAACAAACTTGCTGACCTCAAGAGAGAGTAAGTTCATCCACAGACAGGAGCCCTTCACTGAAAATCACTGGACTCCAGTCCTCAAGTGTGCACCTCTACACAGCTAAAATGTAAAGGGCAAGCATTTATTTTCAGGTGATGTAGCTATAATGTCCATATAGTACTGTGTAGTGTAGTTGTATCCATTTTTGTCCCAGTATATTGGAGAGAGAAGGTGGGTGAGGTAATATATTTTAGTGGACCAACTTCTGTTGGTGAGAGAGACAAGCTTGTGCCTTATCTCTCTCATATTGTACCCCAACTGTCCAGCACATTTCTATATCTGGGAAAAGATGGACACAAAATTCAGAAATGACTGCTATAGTCTAGACCATTTTGAATCCCCATAGTGCTGGTTTAGAATATCATGCTTTAGACAAACTGGAAAATATAGAGCAATAAAAGCTTGTAGATTAGTACAATACTTTATTGTACAGTACACACATTTTAGGTCGGTCTCCCTATGGCAGCTGCTGACCTGCATCTTTCCTTCAGGAGGCAAGAAATATAGCTGAGTTGCAGCAAATATTTGCTGGCAGTTGTGCATGCACAAAACAGGCAGCTTCTTCTCTCAGTGCTCTTTCTTACCCATTCGTCAGGCAACGTCCCCTTTTCCCCTTTGTTGTGTTAGCCCAGTCTTTCCTTTTCCCTCCCCTTCACATCACTGGTTTTGTAACCCAACAGAGTAAAAATCTGAGTTTAACAGTGGATAAACCAAATGTAGACCTCCAAAAGAGCAATCTGGGATTCAATAGGACATTTGCCTCACCTAGGATACCTAGCTAGAGGGGCAACTTTCTACTGAATGCACAGTCATTAGATATGGTCAGCTCTTCACAGAGAGACAGGGAGAAAATACAGACTTTCAGCAGTTATTGTCTCAATGTGTTCAGCTAATCCCTGGTTTAAAATTGATGTTAATTCAGAAAGAGAAAAAATATAAGGTATCTAAATAAAAACAGTTATCCAAATAAGAAATCTAGTTCCCAGAAAGAGAACTGAAAAATTTGTCCTTTTGCTGTAGTATCTGTCTTTTGAATATATTGATGTTCAGCTATGTATATATCTACCAGTGAAGTGCTGAGACAATGCAGAAAACGCATGGAATGACCATTGCTGCTGTAATGCTGAAACATTATATTATTGTTGTCTTTATCCTTGTCATTTACTGCATTCTGTTCAGTTAGATGCTATCATCCTTTTTTTATGTTTTATCTTTGCTGGACTGCTTTTGCAACCAATATTGCCCGTGCTGCCGCTAACCTTTATACAATTCTGTTCCCTAGACATTTTCTTCCTGCTTTTACCTGTCACGGCTTGCTTCAATAATTGGCAAAAACAGCATGTTAAGCTCACTGGGAAAGGCTTCTTGCTTTGTGCTGTGGGAGGAGTCCTACTTCATAGTCTGTTGGTCCTGTGATTCTGCAAATGTTATACAGATGTGCAGTTTCTGTGAGAGTGGGGTTCTCAACATATTGATGAGTCAGAGGTGATCCATGAGGATATTGTGCATCAGCTTGTCACTGGTGCCAAGAATTTAGTAAGATTCAAAGAGGGATCAGACATTTATAGTGATAACAAGAATATCCAGAGTTATAACAGTTAATACAAACAGAATTTTGGAAGGGATACAAAATCCTCATGCATCAGAGTTTAAACCAATCTCTCATTATTAGAGATTAGAATGAAACCTTCATGGAGAGAGATAATAGCACATTTGACTACTATTGTGATTTTGCACCTTCCTCTGAGGCATCTGGTACTGGATGCTCTTGGAGACAGGACATTGAACTAATGGATTCAGGATGGCAATTACTATTCTGTTTTTATCCTTTCTGTAATTTGATCTATTTACTGCCCCTATTTTAATGAGTTTGAATTAGAAAAAATCTGAAATTGATATTTAGTTTAAAAATGTATAAGAAGAATCTGACCAGATAAATAGAATGTTGATAAGCTTCTGTGCTCTGAAATTGTTGATGGTAGAAGTATAGCAGTTGTTAGAGTTGCTAGTTACTAACATATTTAATAATTTGATGAAACTAGACCCAATCCAGGTTTACATCTTTGACTCATTTTGTAAGGGAGGTCCCTTCTGTACACGGAGAGAGGCACTCTGCCTCAAGTGGTGAATCAGCTCCAATGCAAAACTCAACTTTTTATCTTTTTTTCTTTTTTAAAAAAATTAATTACATGAAAGGGCATTTTGATTCCAGATTTGTGTAGGACATTATGGCTGTGGTCTATTTCAAGAATCACAGTGGTATGAGGCCAAGTAATCTCAAATGATTTGACTGCATACCAATGAAAGATAGACATGTGTGTAAGCCAGAGTTCTTCAATTGATGGTCTCTAAGTGTATTCCAGTCGAAGTGCCTATGTGTTCCATACACCTGAGATAGGCTCAGGCCAGGCAAAAAAATCTGCCTTTCTCTCCTCCTGCTCTGAACCGAGAGCATAAGGGGTGATGCAGACCTACCACTTCTCCTGTTCCTTTCTACTGTATGTGGTCTGAGACAGAAATTCTCTAGTGTCTATAGCTTTAGCTAGTGTTCTTGTTCAAAAAATTAGATATTGTTAATAGTTTTAGCAGTTTTAGATAGTGTAGTTAGAGTAGTTCAGAGCTCTGGGGGCACCCCCCCACCCCCGTATGAGAGTGCCCAGTATGCCCAAGATCCCCAGGTGTTCAAGGCCTATCCCTGTTTTTTTTCTGGTCCCTGACTTCCACAAAGCTCATAATCCTTTTAAGTGCAGTATCTGCCCTTGCTTTCCTTGCTGAACCTATCAGTCTCATGAATTCAGGCTTTCAAGATTCCTGATGGACAATTTTGTGAGACTTCAGTCTTATTCTGGCCTATCACACTCCAGCACATCAGACAGAGGCATTGAGAAACACCTCTTCAATCATGGTAGTCTCCGACTCTGGGCTGCTCAGAGCAGAGTTAGACTCTTCCAAACAGAGACATGAGGAGAGTAAAAGTAAACACTCTCGCAAGAAACATGAGAAATCTCCTGCCAAGTCCTCATCTAAAAAAAGGACCTCCTTGCTTACAACTTCTAGGTCAGTAAGACCCCACACCTTGATACGGATGTGTCTGGAACTCCTAAGGAGCATGGTACTGGTTCCTTGACATGGAGAATCAAGAGTCCCCCAAAGCAGCTGATAGCCAAAGGGACAGGACTATCTCTAGTAGTGACAATGGAAAGAGGAACATAGACACGTCCTACACTGATGGTACCAGCATGAAGAGATAAGAAATAATTGTTACTGAAAACTGCTGTCCTTCTGAAACCAGCACTGCTAAGGGGCAGAAACTGGGTCCACTCTCCATCAACAGACTAGATATTCTATCCCAGAGGCCCTTATCATCTTTGCAGATCTGGAATCATTGATACTGTCAGATCCGGCCTAACTAGGGAGCTCCTGACACCATCACTTCACCATTCTCCTGGACTATCAGCTAGCCAATACATAATGAGACCACTGATACTGATGGTGCTGCTCATCAACACAGAGGCCTTATTTTCCTCCACTTAGTCTGGAATTAGCGGGAGAGTTTCACCAGCTTTAATGAGGCAGGAAGTCAGCCCCACCAGAGGATCGAAGATATCATGGGTGCCTTCATATCCTCATAGGAAGGACAGCCCAACTCAGGATGGTACCCTCCTTTCAGGAATCCACCTCATTACCTCTGATGCCTTGTACTAGCCTTATTGGTGTCCCTGAGATCCATCTTTGTGACTCCCAAATATGCGAGGTTTTAATGAGATGCAAGGCAGGATTCCCACCTGGGAAAGAACCTCAACTTGATCAGGGGCACTCTGCAGAAGAGGAGTAACCCATATAGCTGGAACCATTTGCCTTTGTGGGATGATTATCGTTGTCCACATCATATGAGGTGATCACACCATCACCACCTGACTATAGGCAGTTCCAAGACCACCTTGGGAGAATTGCAGACACGCTGCAGATACCCCTGGATAAAATACAGGACATCACTCATGAGCTATTAGATATCCTCCAAAGACCTGGTCCCAGGAAGGAGGCACTACCTATTAATGAGGCCATTTTAGAATCAACCAGAATGGTCTGGAATACTCCAGCTACTTGTGCTCTCACTCTGAGGAAAAGAAATATTCTGCACCATTGAAGGGTATGGAATACTTACTTACTTTCATACTCCAAACTGTAGTGTTGCAGGCTGTCATCAAAAGCGACATCAACCCAAATTTATCCCCACAGGCAAGGAGGCCAAATGTCTAGACCTCTTGAAGAAAGAACTTCACTTTGAGTGTACAGTTCTATTTCGTGAAATAGAACCAAGGTTTAAAGTTGAAATATGGTTGTATTAATTCATTAGCCTCCTAGTCAATGGCAGCATCTATAATTATGAGAAGGGATTCATGGCTCCAATCCTCCAGATTTACCAAAGAAGTCCAGTCCATTGTGGAGGATCTGTCTCTTGAGAGAAATAACCCATTCAGCATGAAAAAAAGATAAATTGTTACATACACTTAAAAACCCATGAGCAATTTTTCACTTTCTGGGTATCTATATCCTGGAGCCACAGAGGAGGTATCGTGAACCTCAGTCTTACAGGCAGCATCCAGCCCCATAACCATTCTATCATCAAAGGACTTATAAGTTCCTACCAAACACCAAGATTACAACACAGTAAGCAGAACGTTTCCTCTTCATTCTTCCAGCCTTAGCCTCAAACCAAGAAATCCTTTTGATGGGGCTTTCAGAAGCCGAAAATCAGGCCCCTAACACAAACACAGGACTCCCGCACCCTATTTTGGAGGTCATCTAGTTCACTTTTTCTCAGCATGGCACCATATAATGTCAAACAGATAGATAGGTTCTAGAGGTTATCACTACCGATGATATGACAGAGTTCCTGTCTGTTCTCCCTCCAGAACTCCCTTCCATGTTCCCCCTTCAGTGACCCCTCTCATAAGAAGATGCTGAGAAAGGAAATAGACTCCTGCTCCATCTGTGAGCCATAGAACTGGTACTGCTTCAGCCCAAGAGAAAATATTCTACTCAAGATATTTCCTCTTCTCCAAGATGAATATACCAAGATAAAAACTGGAAACAATATAATCCACAAACTAGCTTGGACCAGTTGGGGAACAGATGCTCACACCTTGCAGACAGCCACCTGGGTCACCATCTTAAGAACATAAGAACGAACATACTGGGTCAGACATATGATCCATCTAGCCCAGTATCCTGTCTTCCAGCAGTGGCCAGTGCCAGATGCTTCAGAGGTAATGAACACAACAGGGCAGTTACCAAGTGATCCATTCCCTGTCATCCAGTACCAACTTCTGGTTGTCAGAGGCTTAGGGGAACCCACAGCATGGGGTTGCATCCCTAATCATCTTAGCTAATAGCCACTTTTGGCTTTCACAGCGTTCCCTGGCAATGAGTTTCATGGGTTGAACGTAGAAGTACTTCATTATGTTTATTTTAAACCTGCTGCCTATTAATTTCATTGGGTCAGCCTGGTTCTTTTGTTATATTAAGGGTTAAGTAACACTTTCTTATTCAATTTGTCCATATCATTAATGATTTTATAAACCTCTAATATATTTCCCCTTAGTTGTCGTCGTCTCCCTTCCAAGCTGAACAGTTCCAGTGTTTTTAATCTCTCCTCATATGGAAGCTGTTCCATACCCCTAGTCATTTTCGTTTCCTTTCTCTGTACTTTTTCCAATTCTATTTTATTTTATTGTTTGTTTTTTTTGAGATGGGGCGGCAGCCAGAACTGCAAGCAGTATTCGAGGTGTGGGCATGTACCGTGGATTTATATAGGGACATTATGATATTTTCCATCGTATTATCTAACTCTTTTCTAAGAGATCCTAACAGTCTGTTCTTTTGAACTTGCATTTTTGACTGCTTCTGCACATACAACAAATGTTTTAGGAGAACTATCCACGATGACCCCAAGATCTCTTTCTTGAGTGGTGACAGCTAATTTAGATGCCATTATTTTGTATGTATAATTGGGATTATGTTTTTCAGTGAACATTACTTTGCATTTAGCAACACTGAATTTCGTCTGCCATTTTGTTTCCCAGTCGCCCCGTTGTGTGAAATCCCTTAGTTAAATCAAAGCTGATTGCAAAGAGTTACAATCTAGAGTAATTTTGCTTTCTAGGCAGTTGAATATCTGGCTTCATGTCTTCACTCATATTTTATTATTACTACTGAAGAGAAGCAGCAGTAATACAAGGGTACAACCATGCAATAACAAACTCATCTATGATGATCTCAGAACCCCTCCAAAATGCTGCCTTTGGTCCAGGAATCCCTTCTGCCAAGCTCTCAAAACCACAGGACTATCAGCAAAAATCAAGTGGTGCAGAGGCTGTGGGTAAAGCAGTGGAAGTAAAGAACAAAGATCTGATCACAGATCCAATAGACCAACCATCTAGCTTCACCATGCCACAAAAGCTTTGGATCACATGAAACCACATCAGAATCTCACACAGATGTTTGTAATTACAACTACACAAATGGAAAATGAAGGATAGCCTGATAGGTGAATGTGGAATAGACATCCAAACCAGGGAACAACTAGTGAACCACTGCCCTCACATGGCCTTTCTCTGAAGGGAAAGCCTTGATTTATTCCAGGTCATCTGAAGCCATAGAACTGATGACAAACTTGGATATTGACCTTTTAATGTTGCTTTTCAAGCTGACATATGAAAGAAGAAGAATCCTCAAGAAGAAAGTAGGCTGGAGGGCCATACTAGATCTCAGACAGCTGAATGCCTTCATCTGCCTCCTGTGGTTCAGATGATCACCCTGGCCTCTATAGTTCCCCCTCTAAACAAACGCGACTGGTTCACAGCTCCTGATTTAAAGAGTGCTTATTTCCACACAGAGATCCACCTAGCACACAGGAGGTTCCTTCAGTGTACCATCTGCTTGGACCATTACCAGTGCGGAGTGATCCCCTTCGATCTCTTGATGGCGCTACGAGTATTCACAAAGGTGTCATTGGTAGTGGCAGCACATTTGAATTATCAGGGCACACCAATATTATTGCAGTACCTTGGAGTACTGGTGACTCATGGGGAAGCTGTACCAAGAAGTTCAGAGGGCAGCCCTATCTTTAGTCCAACTCCTGTGTTCATTAGGACTCCAGGTAAATGTAGAAAAGTCCATTTTTAGCTCCCATGCAGATTATACCTTTTATTAGAACAACCCTGCATTTGATCAGAGCCAAAGTATACCTACCTCTGGACAGGTTCCACGCTATGAAGGAGCTCATCACTCAGCTTCAACTATGCCTCAGACAACAGTATGATGCTATCTCTTCCTCCTACATCACATGGCCTCTTATATGTATGTGACGCTCTTTATGAGACTTTATCTCTGGTATCTACAGGTGTGGGTTGCGAACAAATCAGTCTCACGTCCCCATAGAGTTCTGACTTAGCTTACCTGGTAGGAAAACAGATTAACAGTGTGTGTGGTGGGGGGGGTGTGTCTTCGTCCCTCCTCAACCCATGAAAACATGGGTCACAGAGGCTTCCGTACTAGGCTGGGGAGGCCATCTGAATGAACATGTAGCACAGGGTAGTGGTACCCAACAAGAATCCCAGCTACACATCAACCTCCTGGATCTGCAGTCAGTGCATGATGTCTTCAAGTGATTTCTCCCACTTATTCAGACCCTGCATGTTCAGATCATGTCAGACAACAGGGCAGCAATTTATTATATCAATAAACAGGCAGGAGCAAGATCCAGCCTTCTTTGCATAGGATCTGTCAGTGCACTCTTTCCCCTCTGCTGCAAATACTTCCAAAGGTTATTTGTGGTACAGAAGGAACTGGAGGGGTAGTCAGTTTTCACCGCCCTTCAGTTTGGAGCATGAGGAGAAGGATGCAGGTCTGGATCAACTGACATTGCTAGCAGAAATTTTCTGATCTTCAGGCTCATGGAGCGCATGAATACCTCAAGTGGAATACACGTAGGAATCACGTATCTAAAACAACTCTAGTTACTGCCAAGGTAAGTAACAATACTATATTCTCCATTCAGTAAATCAGTGAAGCCACAGCCTTTGAACAACCATCCTTATGAAGTGGAAAAGTCTGAGTCTGACGCTTTTGATAAATGTAATCTGTTACCACTCCATAAATATGGTGGTTCAAAGGTTTTTCTTTACTTTAAAATGAATTTAAATACATATGTCACATACCAGAACAGCTTTGTGTACAGCTCACATTTGTTTAACTCTCTTTGTTTTAGCACCTTTTTTCTACCACTATCTGAATATCTACCCCAGTTGAAAGACCTTCTTATAGCTACTAGAACCCATGCCCTTCCTCCCAATATCCAGGATAATATTCTAAAGAGAAAGCTCTATGTTTTACCCTTTCTTCTCTTTGAACCTGATATCTTCCCACAGATATAGCTGCACCTCGGACCTTCTCCCACTCCTCTCTCATCTCAAAAAAGAGTTTCATGGTGTGGAATGTGGGGAATTTATCAATCAAGTTGAGTAGCAACTTTACTGATAAAAACTAACTACCTTATTAATACAGCTGCAAAAAGTCTTTACTTCCTTACCTTTCTAGTTACTTACTACCTCTTTTGCAAGGACGTTCACAGTTTCGTAATGCAACACAGATTCTGCCAGTCAACATGCTATTCTAAGAGGTTTACTACATTATACCTATGCCTTTGCACATAGCCTCTTGTCCAGTGCTATTGAATACTTGCTGCTTCAGGCCAGTCTCACATTTTTACACACCACTGTCCCGTTCTTTTTCTGTTCCTGCCATGCCAGTGAACATCCACAGTTCAAATAGCAAGGTATATTCCGTATGCATACTGGTATATGTAAAGAGTTCACATCAATGGAGTAGAATGTTGACAAAGAATAATGATCTCCTGGTCCTAAAGAAGAGCTGAGGTGCTCTTTTTTATTAAAAGAGACACTGATCCTTTTTCAAAGTTATTTGGAAAAAAGTTGGTTTAATATAAGTGATAGGGGCACACACACGTTTTTATTTGGATATTAGTGAAATAGAATGGCAATGGCTTCCTGTGCTATTATAGAATAGAACTATTCTACTTTGGTTTATGGATCAGCCTTGTGAACTTCAGTCAGTCAGAAACTAGATTAGCCTTAACATACTTTTAAGAAGAAAACTGAGATTTGATAGAAGTTCTAGTTCTTTAAAATGTCATAGGTAAATACTTTTTCTTTAGCCACCTGAATGGCTAAAAAGTCTTCACCAGATACAATGGAATGGAAATTACAGCAATGTTTAATGAAAGCTCCCTTCCCTTCCTTGCAGTCTATGAACAGTGTTAATTTTGAAGTTTGAAACATTAAAGTTGTAGGTAAAGGGTCCATCTGCATTAATTTTTCAAATCCTGAAATTATCTTTCTAACAAGACCTGTATCTGAATATGTTTCTGTAACAACATGTCAACAGAGGTCCAAACCTCTTTGTAAACAGGACAAAAGGCACTTTTCTTTTCTGCCTCTCCCTCCTGCACACTGGGGCTCAGTGTCTGAAGATATTTGAGGGGTTTTTTAAAAAAATTTGGGAAAAGGAAAGGGCTTGTTAGTTTGTTTTGTGTTTGAAACAAAAGTTACTTTTTTACTGAGGTAAAATTTTATTTTAACTTCTTTACATCCTTCTGGTCTTAACCAACCAATTATTTTTCTTTTGTTTCTAGAGGATCATAGTAAAGAGAAATCTCAACCCTTCTGGTATGTGTGATATCCCAAAATCTCTAGTGATGTGAGATTAGAGGATTTTCATGGAAGGATAATTGTCCTGGCTTCTTCTTTTGCAACACAGAGGACATCTCTCTGTTTTCTCTCCTTAGCCTCCTCCTTTGGACCTTGATTCAACAAAGCATGTAACCATGTAATTGGGATTTAGGCAAGTTCAGTGGGACTGTTCATGTGCTTGAAGTTAAATACATGTATGTTTGCAGGATTGGGGCCTGGGTCACTGCTTGCTCTCTAATGTTTCTACTGTATAACTGGACTCTTCTGTCTGTCCATCACTTGCTCTTGGTTCACATTTTTAAGGTTTCCTGCCCAACTATAAGAACTAGACATTTAAAAGAGTTCTTAAAATAAGGTTTAGATTTGTGAGCACAAGTCTGCAGTACAACCACAGCTGCAGAGTATATGGCGCCTTGCTTTGTTCTCTTCTGCTGCTGCATTCCAACCACAAGGCTCCTCTCTTTTAACATAATGTATTAAATTACCACAAGCAGTAGATTTCAAAAATTGATCTCAGCTTTTGTTATAGAAACATAGCATCAATAAAAAGACATAGCCATTTCAAACTCCAGTCTTCAAGACCTGGGCAAGTGTTTGTTTGTCAGGCCTCTTGCCTCAAATAGGTGGAAATTCTGTTCCTTCCCACATTTCTTCTCAGTCACCTGGTCACTTGAAATGTCTCAGTGTAGAAGTACACTTTTCTAATGGATGGCCTTTTAAATTTGGTTAAGACAAGCAACTACAGCCCTGATTTGACCATTTGGCAGTTAGCTGATGCTTGCAGCATATCTCTCTCTTTCAGCTGGTAAGTATTCTGATTATGCTTTCCTTTTCTCATATGTTAATTCAACTCTGAATTCTAATCCTTAAATAACTTATTTTGCCCCTTTCTACATTTCTGCTCCCTCCTCTGGTCACACTCTCCCCATGTGTGTCTTCAAATGCTTTTTTCTAAGTTCGTACCTTTATTTTGCTGCCCCCATGCCAGGAATTGGCTCCCTCTTCTTATTTACCAAGACTCCCTCTTTCCTCCTTCAAATCCCTCTATAAAGTGCAGTTCCTCTTCAAAAGATGACTATGTAAAAAGAAACCTTCATGCTCAGCAGATCTGCTCCCTTTGTGTAGTCCGAGTCATGTCTACTGAGTTTAGAAAATCGTACCCGTTGTCACTAAAGTGCCTAAGTGATGTACGCGCCTGAGTCCCATCGTTTTTTCCCATTGACTTCTAAAATTTATAAAAATTTACCTTATACATTTTTGTCTTTTACTGCTGTTAGTGCTGCAGAGACACTACAGCTGTTAAGGTGTGAGTTGGATTCCATTCCTTCCCAGGCTCATCAACAAACTGATTTTTTTGCCTGTCAGTTACACCTGTGCAAACATACTGAAGGCACTTGGTGTGATTCTTTGCTAAAACTCTTCAAGGCACAGCACAGAACTCACAATTTTGGAAGTAGCAGGGCAAATGTGACTTTACCCCACCTTTTCATCCTCCAGTTCTGGGCTGCTGAGAGAACTGTAAATGGTCCCGTAGGATAACATAAGGCTCCCCAGGGGCTGCTTTAAATAGAATCCCCATAATGACCCCATCAGCATACTCCCTTCACCAGACCTTGCAACAGGGCCACAATTGCATATACATTGACTTAGCAAAGGACAGAATCTCTCACACTGAGTTTATGCAGGTTTTGCTGAAAGCATAATTTGGAGTTCTATAGGTGTCACAAGTGTTTAATTTGGGACCTTCACTGCTGGTGTTCTTGGATGAAATAGAAAGAACACAGCTTGATTCTCAGATTCTAGGCTGAGTTTGTGGAACTGGCAGTCAGAAAGCGTCTCTTTGCTTGTAAACTGAGCACATTTGATCATAGAAGTTATTGAAACAATAAACAAGTAGCTTTACAGTGCCACATATACTATACATAGTCACTTCTAAAGTTGTTTGAGAAATGGAAAAAATATTCATGAAAATGTATCCCTTCTAGGTTAAAAAAAAAATAAAATCCTGAAACTTTTCAACCAGCTCTAGTCATTTCTCAGAATAAAACTGCATTTTAAATCTCATGCATTATTACAGTTGTGCCAAAAATGTATTAAATGCAGGAATGTACAACTCCTGCTCTGAAGATTTTATAGTCTAAGCTTTTAGGGATATTTCCAACCCTTAATAGTAATCACCTTTCCTAAACTACTAGGCCATGTATTACCTTTTTTTTCTTTCTTAGCTTTTAAGACTTTTTTGGCAGGGAACATTTGTAAAATTCCAGATAAACGTACAGCACTATGTATGTATTAATCATTTCTTAATAATCAAAGCTAATATAGTCTTGAGTCCAGTCTCTCTCTCTGGGCTCCTGCTCACACTCAAACTGAGCCATGCAGATGGCTAGTCTGGCAGTCTGACATCACAGTAAACTACCATGGAAGAATCACAGTCCAGAACCTGAAATTGTTACTGGCATGGGAGAACTGAGAAGGTGATTCACTCATCTTTTCTGGGGGAGAGAGTGCCTGGTGTTGCTCTTTAGCAGTCCTCTCTGCTTGATTAGAGGAATGACACTGATAGGCTCCAAAGAGAGCCATAAACAGCTCTTCTTGACAGAGGGACAGTTACAGCAATAGGAGGCATTCAAGGGTAGGTGGAGAAGTAAAAGGAAGTGAGGGGAAAATTGGGGGTTCCTGGAAGACACCGCACTCCCCAGAATGATCCATACCGTCAGTGCTGAGTTGTCTAGTTTGATGATTTCTCCTATTAGTGAATCCATGCCTGATTCCATAGCACTGTCCTACAGATTTTAACTACTGCTGAGGTAGTCCACTTACATCCTGACTCGCAACACACTGACCTTCTGAAGAACTCTTAAGTCTGGAATCCTTTCATACATAACTAATGTAGTGTCTTTGGAGAGGCCTAATTTTGGAACCCCTAACTATTGTTCCCATTGTTATTTGCAGTGCAGGTTCAAAGTGTGTCCCATTTAGGAAATTCTTCAGATGGAGTCTGAATCTTGATGCACTAATGTATATGTTTTAAGGTATTTTGAGCAAAGAATATCTGTAATGTGTGGATATTAGCACTTCCCATCCTCTGAATTACTATCAGTTGAATCCTGGCAACAACCTAATAATCTCAGACTCTCATTTTACAATTTTTAGGCTGAATTTCAATAGCAGCTGGGGGTGGAGTGCATTGAATATGTAAAGTATTTTCATCTCTACTCAGACCACACCTTATTTTATCTTAGTCTCCCCTTGGTGTATACTCCGAAGTAATACACACCACAGTGTAATATATCAATGGTCAGAGCAGGTGAAAGAAGGAAGCATAGTCATGCTTTAAACGCCCTATACACCGTAATTAACACTTAGCAACTTAAGAAAGTGTTCCTATAACCCTCTCTTCTGTAGTTCCTTTGGAGCCTGTGAAAAAGAAATGAAGACACTACATTTACCCATGTCTTCTACTTAGCAGTCCTGATTTATTTTAATATTTAAAAAATCAATTAACAATCTTTCTAAACATTTCTGGGAAATGTACACTGAAAACGTGGAAGTTGACTCAGAAGAAATCATTAAAAATGTCTTAGATGCAACAGCACAAAACATCCTCCCACCCGCCACCCCAGCTTGGGTTGCACTTGCTTTCCTTTTGAAAAAATTTCTATTGTTGCAGCCCACCATCTCAGCTCCATGAACAAAAGCAATGTTGGGAGTCATTGTGCAGACAAAACATTGATGGGTGCTTGCATTTTTACCACTATGTTGGATGCTCAGAGCAGGGTTAGATGATGATGTGGTTGAAATATTGGGTGTCTGTCTGGCTATTGTAGAAATAGCCGAAAGAGAGAGCGGCACATACACCCGTGCATATCTACATATCTGCACTTCTTTTTAGTAGAAACTTCAACTGTGATTGCCAGTTAAGATTTGAAAAGGAAGACTTAACGTTTGCTCCCTTGGGATGAAAAACCTCATTGATACGCAGATATTTGAAATATAACATGCTAGCTCAGAGCCTATGAGCATCATTTTTTATTCTGAGAGAGGTTAGTATAATTTCCTGGTAACTGATATAGCTCTCTCAAACTCACTGTGTATACCAGACATTCTTGATTCCCATTCCAGCATTTCGACTTTTCATCTGTCACAGGCTGTACATCAAAACTAACTTCAGTGCTTATGGGATAATGAAACATTTATAGTCTTGCAACTGCTGTATTTTTGCATCTGCAGGCTTCTAACTCAACCTCTAACCTACTTCTGAAGCAGATACCTGAGTTTCTCCCGTTTGAAAAAAAAATCTGTTGGATGAATTGCTGTAAATGTGGAGTGTGTTGGTTGTCTGTATCAAAGCTTTTGTTGTTGGTGCTGTCATTCAACCAGTCTTTCAGGATGTTACAAAACTGCTAAGAACCACTGTGGGCAAGAGAAAATATCTTTTATTTTATCCCCCAAAACTTTGCAATCAATTTCCAAACCTTGGAAGTGTAAAACATAACTTTTTTTTCCTGATACCCACAAGGTGTTTGGATATATCCACGTAATCAAAGAACATTCTTAAAGCTCTACAAATGAGTCATGAAAGCTTGACTGACCTCCATTCAGAATCTTTCCTCTCCCATTCTTTTGTGATTATATCATTTCTATATAAAGTCTGTCATCACTAACAAACTGTAAAACTTCCTGTTAGGAAGCCAGGAACCCCCTCCCCCAATTCATTTTTCCAGGTGCAGTTTGATAAGACCTCTTCACTGGATATGCAGGGTTTCTTCATGTGCCAAATGAAAAACCCATAGGTTTCATCAAATGGCATTTTAATCTTTTTGGAATCAAAACAAGTAATACCTGTTCTATAAGTTGAGGTCTAGGGAGAGGGTTTATCTGGTTAAGACACATCCATAAGAGGCATCTCTGCTCTCTATCTGCACTGTGTAAATGTACAGGAAGGGAGGGATTTATTTATACTGCCAGCTCCTCTGTTGAAGCTCGCTGTTGCTGAGCATTTTTTTCATTTTATTCTTGATCATATTATGAATATGAATGCAGAGGGACTGCATTGGTCTTCAGTGTCAGATACTTGTCAGCCTTTTTGCATGCAGTTAATTGTATAAAACTTTTTTATCGGTTGAACCAATCCTATGTCTGGTAAAGGGAATAAATTCATTCATGGGCTTTAGATATAGAGAGAGCTCTGTCTGCTAGGATTTCACATCAGACATTGGATTTTGCTGGTGGAAAATTATAGAAAAATGTGTTTTTTCCCCATGTGAGGAAGAAAGTGTGCATCTTTTTCTGTAGTTGTGTTGGAGTTTTAGAGCCTGCATGTGGATGGGCTGTTCCAGTACCAATCAGGTTGTCTCTGACAAACCCTGACCTAGTGACTAAGGATATATTAGACTGATCTCAGATATCTGAGAAGTTTTCACTTGTTTCTTTATTCTAGGATGCAGTTTTTATCCCACTATAATCACAGCCTTGTACAACTGTTTCATGTGCTGAAACAACTATGGCTGAAAGAGCTAACAGCCCCCTCTAAACTGTAATACAGTCAACAGGTGTGATACATTACTCTAATCAGCTGTACCCACCAAGACTGAATCACTTCCCTCACCCTTCTATCTGCTAGCCATTGCTTAATTTGTGCCAGGTGTCCTGGCACCTCTAGTCTTGGCAGTTCATAGCCGTGGCACTTCTGGGCTTGCCACATCAGTTATGAAAGTAAAAAAATTGCTTGAGCCCCAGCACCTCTTTCATTACAAATTAAGCACAACTGCTAGCCTGAAGTTCAAGAATCTTTATCTATTTTAAAACCAGATCTTAGCAAGATGCTAAGCAGATGACCATTCAGTGGACTGTATCAAACTCCTGTCAGGTGGATGATGTCAATGATCATTCTGTTAGGTCTTTTGCATCTCTCATGACATCAATCCTCTATCCTTTGTAAGAACTACTTCTAAAAATTCTTAGAAATCTTGATGTTTGTGGTCTTCCCCTAGCAAATGATTTCTAGTGGATTCAGATTTTTAACTAGTGTACCAAAGTTATCCCACCTGCCTTTTGAGATGCCACAGGTGGCACAGTAAAACTGCTGAATGTTCTGAGTGTAAAATGTTGGCTACATTCTATCCTAAAGGTGACTGCTTATCAGAGTTATGCATCAACTCCCTTGTAGGAGGTTTCTAACCTGATTAGATATCCCAGGAAGTCATTCGAAAAATGAAATCTACATAAATACTTAGCAACTGCTTATAAAATAAAACAGTTAAATTTTCCCTTCTTGGAACAAACAGGTGAGGAGATGAACATGGCAATAAATTGTAGAAAACAGATTAAAAAAAAAATTCTATTTATGTTTTAGACAGTAGGCACATTGGTTGGCATAGGTCCATGCATTACAATAGAGAAAACTTTACAGAATGGTTGCAGTCATTATACTACTTAGATTGAGGAGAAAGCACTAACTCATGGTTTAAGATAGAGGACTGTTTGATCCTAATGTCTCCTGTGGTGTGGGTGAAGTAGCGCATTCGTTCTTTACCTTGTTTTCCTTTTTTGCAGAAAGGAGTCAGGACAGCACAGCAGTGGTCCTCTCTGATTCCAGCTCCACACAGGATATCTTCAATGAACCTGCCAGTTCTCAAGACGATTCAAGGAAGCCTTACTCAGAGAAGAGGATTTCCACTTCCTGTTCAGATGTGATAGCATCCTGCAAAGAAACTCTAGGATCTGAAGAGGAAAGAGGTACAATCATTTTATTATGTAACTCACAGCAGCTTCTGTTGTGACTAGGGCTGTCAAGTGATTAAAAAAATTAATCACGATTTTTTAAAAAATCACTATTAATCTCACTGTTTTAACAATAACAGAATACCATTTATTTAAATATTTTTGGATGTTTTTATGTTTTCAAATATATTGATTTCAATTACAACACAGAGTACGAAGTGTACAGTGCACACTTTATATTTATTTTTGAGTATTTGCACTGTAAAAAAACAAAATAATATTTTTCAGTTAACTTAACACAAGTACTATAGTGCAATCTCTTTATCATGTAAGTTGAACTTATAAATGCAGAATTACCTACAAAACACCTGCATTCAAAAATAAACAATGTAAAATTTTAGAGCCTGCAGGTCCTCTGTCCTACTTCTTATTCAGCCAATCGCTCAGACAAACAAGCTTGTTTACATTTGCAGGAGATAATGCTGCCAGCTTCTTGCTTACAATGTCACCTGAAGGTGAGAACAGGCATTCTCATGGCACTGTTGTAGTCAGCATCTCAAGATATTTGCATGCCAGATGCAACAAAGATTCGTATTTCCCTTCATGCTTCAGCCACCATTCCAAAGGACATGCGTCCATACTGATGATGGGTTCTGCTCGATAACAATCCAAACCAGTGTGGACCAATGCATATTCCTTTTCATTATCGAGTCAGATGCCACCAGCAGAAGGTTGATTTTCTTTTTTGATGTTTGGGTTCTGTACTTTCCGCATCAGAGTGTTGCTCTGTTAAGACTTCTGAAAGCATGCTCCACACTTCATCCCTCTCAGATTTTGGAAGGCACTTCAGATTCTTAAACCTTGGGACGAGTACTGAAGCTATCTTTAGAAATCTCACATTGGTACCTTCTTTGCATTTTGTCAAATATGCAGTGAAAGTTTTTCTTAAAATGAACAACATGTGCTGGGTCATCATCCGAGACTGCTATAACATGAACTATATGGCAGAATATTGGGTACAAAAAATAGAGCAGGGGACAAAGAATTCTCCCCCAAGGAGTTCAGTCACAAATTTAATTAACACATTATTTTTTTAATGAGCGTCATCGGCATGGAAGCACGTCCTCTGGAATTACTCCTGGGGGAATTTTGCGACAGTGTGTGTGTGCAGAATTCATGTCCCCTACAGATTTCTTGGGTTCCCTGCAGAAAAATGACTTTCTGACAGGGAAGCTGCAAGAACAATCACACACCATTCCCTAGCAGCGCAGGTACATTGTTTCAGTCCACCTTCAGAGAGGTAAATCAACATGAGGCTGGGGACACCCTAGCCAGTGGCTCCTACCCTGAGCTGCGATCAGCTGCTAGTCCTGGCTGGGCTGGAGGCAGGAGAGGACAGGACTTACTCTTCCCCTGCAAGGAGTGGCTGGGGCTGTGTCAGACCAACCCCCAGAAACCTCCCCCAACTGCAGGAAGCTGAGCATCCTCCCCTGCTTCCTGCCCCCATCACACCTTAGCTATGGGAGGGGGAGGTCACTGTATGGGAAGCTGCTCCCTCATCCTCCCAACCTCCGTGCATCTGGACCTTCCATACCCAGACACTCCTGCCAGCCTAATCCCGTACACCCAGAACCCCCCTAGCACTCCATACCTGAACCCTACCCCACTGAACCTCAATCCCTGCATCTGGAACCTCTCTGCCTCCAGACCTGCACCCCTGACCACCCGCCACTCTGCTTTCTGCACTCAAACCTCCACCCTGATGAACCTCACCCCCCTACACTATCTTGAACCCCTACGTCCAGACATCCATGCCACTGATCCCCAGCTAAATGCACCCAGACCCCCACCACACTCCTCCACTGAGCTTCAACCACCCTTACCTGGAAGCTCCTGTAGAGTCCCATTGCCCCTGCACCTGTAACACCCCCCAATGAGCCTCTGTGCATCCAGGTTCCCCCCACAATCTGCTTGCACCCAGATTATCCCATATAGATCCCCTCTCATCCCACACCTGGATCCCCCACACTGAGCCCTTTCACACTTGGATCCTGCGTGGTTGAGCCTGCCTGCCTGCCCAAACTAGGTGCACCTGGTGCAGAGGGGCAGGGCCCCAGGATGTTCCTTGGGCAGGCCCAGGCCTTGTGCTGTGTCAGGGTCAGGTGCAGCCTCACCACTTAGTCCATGTCCCAGGGGTGGGGAGGCTGCAGGGTGATCTCCCACCTTCGCCCAGACAGTGGCCTGAGCTCTCCATTGCCATGCTGGAGCCTCTGCGTTTATTTATTGACAAATAAAACTTGTAGAATTTTAAAATATTGTGCACAGAATTTTTAATTTTTTGGCGCGGAATGCCCTCAGGCGTGTGGAATGATGGCCAAAGCATGAAGGGCTATACAAATGTTTGGCATATCTGGCATGTAAATACCTTGCGATGCTCGCTACAAAAGTGCCATGCAAATGCCTGGTCTTCCTTTCTGGTGACATTGTAAATAAGAAAAGGGCAGCATTATCTCCTGTCAATGTAAACAAACTTGTTTGTCTTAGTGATTGGCTGAACAAGAAGTAGGACTGAGTGGACTTATAGGCTCTGAAGTTTTACATTATTTTGTTTTTGATTTCAGTTGTGTAACAAAAAAAATCTACAAGTTGCACTTTCATGATAGAGATTGCACTACAGTACTTGTATGAGGTGAATTGAAAAATATTGTTTCTTATGTTTGTTTTTCCAGTGCAAATATTTGTAATAAAAAATAATATACACTTTGATTTCAATTACAACACAGAATACAATATTTATGAAAATGTAGAAAACCATCCAAAATATTTAATAAATTTCAAGTGGTATGCACTTGTTTAACAGTGCAATTAAAACTGGGATTAATCGTGATTAATTTTTTTGAGTTAATTGTGAGTTAACTGTGTAATCAACAGCCCTAGTAATTACATTAAAATGTTTTTTGTCCAGCATGCAGAAGTACTGGAAAGATGTTGAACTATGCTTTTGAATTTTTGTTGGATGCCAGTGGGGTGTATATGTATAGTTTGTGGGGTTTTTTTAAATGTGTATATATAAATTTTATATTTATATCACCCATGTGGTAGTGATACCACTGACATAAGTGGTAGAACCCTCTCATAACCTGCAGAATCATGTGGTAAATCAATTTTTATCATGCTCTTTTAACTGCTTCACTTGTACTCTGGCTTCTAATATTTCAAAGTCCTGAGCAGTTCAAGGAGCTGCTGTTGTAAAACAATCTCAGACAAAAATGTTTCTCTCTTTTATCCATACTTAATCCTGGACTAGTGATTAGATTATTATTCAATATCTTGCAAATGATAAATATGGAATTGAATGCTGGCGAACTTGAAATCACCCTCTGCCATCCTTTTCCCTTGGAATACAGCACTTATTTGTAGCTCCAATAGATCATTTGATATCAGATGTTATACCTGGAAAAGTGATTTTAAATGATTTTAGACCTTCCAAAATCTATTCCTTAGAATTTCTCTCTCTATCTGAAGCCTGTATAGTTGAACTTGGTGCTGAGGGAGGTGGGCTTTAGAAGTAGAGGGATATGAAAAACAAAATCAATACATTGGTTTAAAACTCTCTAAAAGTTAACACTTTTTTTCTGTAAAATGTGAGGGTGTGGCATAAATATTATTGGCATGTAATTTGTTCAACTTCGTGAATAATGCTGCCATCCATACTTAGGCTCATAAAACTTTCCTATCACATTGTTTAGTCTCTCCTTCCATAATATCATACCTTTGTCAATTTTATGGAGCCACAAAATCCATAGCTGGTCCTGATCCATTCCCTTATTCTCACTGGAGAGAAATGTACAGTAAACATTTATTTCAACATTTGTATGTATCATTGACATTTTGATGGATAACTTGTTTTCTCTTTTGAATTATGCTTTTTCTTAAGGTTTGTCTAAACTAGGGCGTATCTATACTGTAAGTCCCAATATAGCTACAGCAGTGCAAAATACCTACTATAGACAGAGCCTTATATAAATAGTATTTGGGAGGGATTGGTCACTACAATAACAATTTTCTAGACAATAGTGACTTAAAAGTCATTGTAATCAGATAGCTGTTTGGAGGCCTATGTTAAATTCAGTATTGCATTATTTGCATTCAGTATAACAAATGTCTCTGGAAAAGTACCTTTCTAAGCCAGCTACAAATATAGCATTACAAGACAGTGTAATACATTTAGATGACATAAGGTATATATTTTGTATTCACTGTATGGCAAAGATTGAAATGTTTTAGGCTGAGAGCTAAGTCATTTAGCCCTCTGTCTGAAAATTAAGAGTATGCAGTTAAGATATATGCAACATAAATGTAAATCAATATAAGATTTGATAACATTTTGTAATATGTAATATGACCAAGTATAAGAGGTGAGGTGTGTGTTTTATACTTCCACTTCTAAGTACACCAACTGCTTTAAAAAAAAGCCCACCCACAAAACAAAACAACCCACAATTCAAAAATAATTAAAAAAAATTTGAATTAGCTTTCTTACAATTAATTTAAAAAAGCCTGTTTTGGGAGAATAGACATACATTTTTGATATGCAGGATACTTTTAAAAATAATTAAAACAAATTTTAAGTCACCCAGATGCTATGAAGATAAATGCAAAATAACATCAGCTAGGTATGTAAAAGTGGTTTGTGTGTGTCAATTTTGACAGCTTTTTTCCTCTGCTACTGGGATGATTAAGGCATTGGAATGACCTGAAATTTTGTGAGTTGAGAATTAAAACATTCTGGTATTACGGACACTCACCAACTTATGCAAGCGTTTCGTTCTGGTACGCCTTGTGTAACTAATTTGGCGTAAGTTGGGAACATATACCCCATCATTACGCAAAAAAACAAAACAAAAAGAAAACTTTCTAGTTTACGGAACTTTTTCCTTAAGTGCAGATTTGCGAAACTGGAGGAGGGTCTGTACTGAAACATTGTATATTGAAACACTGAATATGCTCTAGCTTGAAAAATCTATAACACTTTTTAAGTTAAAAATTTTAAAAGGTCTCCCTAAGACTTGGGATGGCTCAGACGCATCAAATGTGCTAACAATTCTAGGCCGGAAGGGGGTAATTGTAAAATATTTAATCCTTTAAAAAATTAAATATAAATATTTTCCCCAGCCTTCAGAAACTTCTGAAAAACATAGTACATCCTGCTGGAATACTGTGTCAATTTCTAGTGTCAACGCATTCAAAAGGCTATTGAAAAATTGGAGAGAGTTCAGACAGCTTCAGGAATGATTCGTGGTGTGGAAAACACACCTGAAAGAAAGACTTAAACTAAGTTTATTTAGCTTATCAAAGAGAAGGTTAAGAGGTGATTTGATCATGAACTATAAATAGCTACATCGAGTGATAATATCTGATATGAGGGCTCATTGTTCTAATAGACATATGTAACAAGGTTCAGTAGTTGAAAGAGGAAGCTGAAAATTTTTTAATTGGCAATAGGTTGCAAATTTTTAACAGTGAAGGTAATTAACCTTTGCACAGGTGACAAGGGATATTGTAGATTCAGCATTATCTGATAAATGAAGATTTATTTTCTAAAAGAGATGGGCTGATTGAACCACAAATTATTGGACTCAATGGAGAAATTCCTAGGTGGAATTCTATGGCATGTGTTATTCAGGAAGTCAGATTAGGTAATCATAATAGTCCCTTCCGCCCCTAAAACCTGTGACTCTAAAATTGCCTTCCTCTTGATAAATGATTATATATATATATATATGTTTCTCGAGGCTTTTGAAGGTGTCTTGTTCATTAAACATCAAGAACAGTCATATGTATATTGGGAAGTTGTGGAATTATTCTGAATGTAGTTTAATGGAGAAAAGGTTTTAAGTTTTTCAGTACACATCAGTTCTAAAACACAAATGCTGAACCTTTGTTCATTTGTAGGAAAATCAGAAGAACCCTTGGAGAACTCTGAATCTTATCATGCAGCTGAGCATAGTGTCCAGAAAGTTCTTTTAGATGCCCAAGCATCATCTGGCATCCCTGTCAAGGCTACAGTTCCCCCACCTTCACAGTGGGACTGTAAGAAGAAAGCTGAATCTTGTGGAGACACATCTGAGTTTCCCCAGTGTCTTCCAGCAGATCTTGAAGAGCAACGCAAATTTCTGACAGAACAGTGCATCACCTCTTTCCGTTTGTGTCTGAGCCGTTTCCCCCAGCACTATAAGAGTCTCTACAGGCTAGCTTTTTTGTATACGTACAGCAAAACGCACAAGGTAAGACGTAGCACTGGCAGAATGACTGGCCAGCTATGTTTAAAGCTATTTATTTCTTATAAATATAAAAAGAATTACATCTTACCTATAACTAAATAAGTGGACTGAACAAATGGTTAAGAACTCCTCAGTGTTGACATGGACATGCTGTGTTATCTTGATCAGTTCACTTAGCCTTTGTGGCACCCCAGATTCCTCATCTGTAAAATGAAGATAATAATGCTTACCCACATCCAGGGCATAGGGAAGTTCAGTAAATTGGACCTAAATTTTAAAAAGTACATGTGCAGAATTGGGCAACTGCATTTGCATGCATATGTATGGTATGCGCAAACCAATTGATGCACATACATATGCTGAGAGATCTGAATGCAAAAAGGTATGCTTTGTGTGCACACTTGTTAAATTTTAGGACTTTGTGTATATGCAGCTTTTTGAAAAATAAAAGCAATAAATTTATTAATAGATACTTATTGATACTAGAAGATTACAGGTCCTTAATATATTTAAAACAAGAGGAGCTGTATTCCAGAAAGTCACTTGAGTATGGTGAGAATTAGTTCTCTTCCCATCTCCCTCAGTTTCTGGCTTGTGGCATCTCTGGGGCCAGATGTAAGATCACTGTCAGATAGAAGACCAGGTTTGGATACCAGATTTGGTCTCTGACTCTTGTGCTGCCTTATCTTGGGAGAACTGCAGAGCTGGGTCCTCATTTGGGGATAGGGAAGTCTTGTGCCTCCTCAACAGTGATATTTTCTGGTCAGTCAAGAATAGTTTTAACAGAGCTCTGAGAGGAGCACAGTTCCTCCTTATGAAGTATTGTCATGGAAATATTTGGAAAGGGGAAGGTTATATAAGCTCAATATGAAGACAGAAACTTTACTTCTTTCTCCAGTCACATAGCTGAAAAAGTTCAAGATTTTGTAACCTGAATACATTCCTCCAATCTCATAGGAATGCATGCTTTTTTCTAATGGCATTCACTGGATGGGTAGTGTAGTCAGACAATGGCTATATGGATGCAGGATTCTAGTTATCACTAAGTGAAGGTCAAAATAAGAATTAAGGCTTGAGGGAAATTTCTTTTCCCCACTTGATACTAAACCCAAATTGCTGTGATGGGGTATTGCATTTCTAAGTCTCCTGCTCCTGTAATCTGTCATTACTTCCCCCTGAGTAGACCAATTACTGGCTGTTAGAAATCACTGAGTAAAAGTCCCTCAAGTATCCTGTTGCAATTCCAAAGCAGACTGTGGCGCACAGGCCTGTGGTCTTGGTTTAAACAGGGCAGAAAAGTCTTGGTCACTGTATTGGAATTAGTGCACCTTTGGCCTAAGAGCCCCCGAACTTTCCTCCTCCAGCATAGTGAAGCTTCATGTGTTCTTCATGGTAGAATTACTGTCAAAGGACTTAAACTGTCATGAGTTCTCTTTCTCTCTGGTTTGAACTGTAAACTTCCTTTATTTTAGATTTAGCATGTTTAGTTTGCATCCAGAACAAGTAACCATGTTTCTGCAGAGCACTATCTGTCTCCCACATAATCAAGCAGCATACGAAATGCTTTGAGCATTGATCTTTGCAACTGTGGATGTTTTGAGTGACTCTTGCATGCTGTAGCCCCTTTTTTTTTTTTTTTTTTTTTTTTTTTTAAGAATTTGGTGCTCATGAAAATTATAGATGGATACTGCTAGCCTAGAGGGAGGCAAAGTGTGCTGCAATCAGATGCTGTGAAAGTTTCTTCGACACAGTTCTGTAGTCCACCTGAGTTTTGGCCTGCAATACCACTGCTATTCTAGCCCTGGGCCTTTCTTGAGCAGCAACTGCCTATCGTGCCAGCTTTTAAAGTAAATTGTAAAGTATCCATGAGTAATAAGTTGAAACTACCGAACTTACTTCTCAGTTGGTCAAAATCAGGATTTGAATCCAAATCTCTTGATTTGAAAAACTAGGGCAACAGTACACTGCACTATTTCACCCCCTGGTATTCCTTCCCCACCTACACCGTAGCTTCTATTAATTGAATTTCCACTATGCACTCTAATAGCAGTGAGGGTAGGTAATGGGAAAAGGAAATTATACTGCTTGTCATAGTTATCGGGCTAACTGCACCTCCAAAATCCCCTGGCTTCTTGAGCATACCTCCTCTGGGCCTCAGGCTGTCACCTTTTTCTTGAGATGGAAACTCACATTTCTCCCACTCTCACACCAGGTGAAGGGTGGCAGTCTCCTGTGTCTCAACTGTGATCACCTTACAGGTCTGACTTGGACTCAAACCTGCAGTTTTGTTCCCAGTGACAATGGTGATTGGTGACCAAACAGCTTCCTTAAAGCTAAGTCTTTATTTAGAACAAAAGCATTTCAGAGGAAACACATCTTAACAACAATAAAGCATCCTGTCTGCATAGCTAGTTCTTCTCTAAGACTTACCATTCCCTAGATCTGGAAGGCCCAGTTCCTTCATACTCCTCCACTTTGAAGCCAACAGCTGGCTGCCTTGTCTTTTTCATGTGTACCTATGTATTCTCATCCGGGAAGCCATTGTATTGCCTTCATGTACAGTTCCCATTGAATTCAAGCATTATTGGCATATAATAAATGTTCAACTAATCCCAATACAAGTTAGATTAATGCATTCACACAGGAAAGTCTTATAACCCAATATAGAATGTTTCCCTCATTGCCCTGGTCATATACAGTATTCATGTCATTATTGCATATCTATATTCATAGAGTAATATATAGCAGTTCCTATAGTGTTCGTAACCTTTTTACATGTGAGCTCAATTTCTGTCATACTGTAGTACAAAAGTATTAACACCAAATTGAGCTGTAACATGTATTACTAATCAAGTGGAATGTGTCCAGCATTCAAACTGGCTATAAAGTAGTCATTATCTAGCAAAAAATGACCAGTTTTTAAACACAGCCAGTTTTGAAAATATTTTCACACTGTTTGTATATGACAGCCATGAATTTCTTCATAAAATCCAATCATTAAGAGCAGCAATGGATTTTCAAAATCTGTCAATACTGTTGCTGACAAATTGTGGTTTGTGGAAGTAGGAAGTTTTGACAGTTTTCTGGAAGTAGGAAGTTTTGACAGTTTTCAGGAACTTTGTAGTACAAATCCAGTAATACACCAATATTACAGCTGCTCTGAGTCTAGCTTTCTATTAACTTCAGGGACTATTCTTTGCTACATTCCTGCTGCAAGATGACATCACAGCTGTGAAATCAAAAAGGCTCTTTGAGCTAGTTGCCTTGGAATTCAGTCAAAAAGTGTCTATAAAGGACATACATCAAACAATAGGATCAAATTCTGACATTGTAAACTTATGTAGTTCAAGGCTACAGTTGATTCCCATTCCACTTTGAAATCTAATAACCACGATCCTCACTTTGGAGCAGATGTTACATGGACTGGTCTACATTAGCACCCCAGTTGTTTTGGCAGAAGTGTGTTAATATGTTGTTGCTGACAGTTTCTCTGATCAGTGCTGTTCTTTAAAACTCTTTCCAAAACAAACAGTACAGCTCAGAGAAATCGTTAGTACATCGTTAGCAATAATCATATATATTTACTGCTTGATCATATGTTAGTTCAAAATGTTTCCCTCCAGGTTCTTTCACTTCTACTCTATCCCCCTGCATCTTTTACATCTATGCTGCAGCTTTAGTCCTTGATAAGAAAAGACCTGCTAAATAAAATGGAGCTATCCAGAGGTTATTCACAAAGATGACAAACTGAACCGCCACCTGTTTGCAAACAGAAAATTGTTCTCTTACCTATTCAGAGCTTGTATCGCTGTTAGCAATGGAAAGTAATTTTAAAATGTCTGTTGTATGGCCTATGGGCTTAGGTCACATAATGTAATATCATTTTTCCTAATATAATGGCACTTTCCAAGCCTGACATATTGGCAGATCTCAGCCCATGTCAAAGTACTAGGGATCCAATAAAATCCATCAGATAGGTTATATTGGTGCTTCCCATGGTTTTCTCCCAATTTCTCTTTCGAAAAAAAACAGAACAACCCCACTCAACGCATCAACCTGCTGCATGAAATACATAGTGGAAACCTTCACAAACAATAAGGAGGAAATGTTTATAGACCAAAAAAAGGTAAATTATGTTTTTAAAATAGCAAGGTGCATTGGAGATGAGGTCTTGTAAAATACATAGCTTTGATGCAAAGTGAAATGATGTTGTTCTCTTGGGGAACTAGAATTTTCCTATTAAATATGCCTTCTCTTCCGAGTACATTCAGAAGTTCTAAAGAACCTTCAGACTACTCAACAATCTGTTACCTGCCATCACATATATACACATGATACCATTCCACATCAAAAAATATCTTGAAGAGTGAAACATAGTTTGTTTTAGGGCTGTCAGGGGATTAAAAATATTAATCTCAATTAATCGCATGATTTAAAAAATTGATCTCAATTAATCACACTGTTAAACAATAATAGATTACTGTTTGTTTAAATATTTTTGGATGTTTTCAAATATAATGATTTCAGTTACAACACAGAATACAATATATATGAAAGTGTAGAAAAACATCCAAAATATTTAATACATTTTAATTAGTATTCTGTTGTTTAACAGTGTGATTAAAACTGCGATTAATCACGATTAATTTTTTTAATCGCAGTTAATTTTTTGAGTTAATTGCGTGAGTTAACTGCGATTGATCGACAGCCCTAGTTTGTTTATATGCCACTTAAGTTAAAAATATGTAAAAAAAAAAAAAAAAAAAAAGTAGGATATAATCCTTAGTCTTAATTTGTTGCATTATTTGGATATTAATGTATGGCAAATTTCAAATGTGAAAAGTGGCTGTCTTGCACTCCTAAAAGCCTGGTATTAAAATAAAAAATATAACTACAGTAAGAATGTTTTCAAATCTGTACGTCATTTGTGGGTCAGTGCAGTGTATGACTCTAGGGAGCGTTGGAATGCACCTGCACAAATGCTGCTTTAAAATCATGAACATGGCCACATGTTCTCCTATAGTGGAGGAGGGGCAACTCCAGGCTTCATTAACAAACTCAAACTTGAAAATATGTTTTCCTCAATTACCAAGAAGAGCAACATTTGAAAGTGTTGTTAGATCTTGTAGATTGATACTAACCCTGCAGTGTCCTCAGTGAGAGCTTTCTAGCTTTTCTCCTGGCTATATGCTGAAATGAGGAGTTGGGGGCTTGGGTTTGAGGAGTATTAGTTCTTGTAACTAATAAAAAGTTATTTTTTGCATGATATTGTTTGCATGATTATAATAATTACAAGCATTGAGATTGAACAGACATTTAAAAATAATTGGGAGGGGTCGGAAGTAGCAGATCATTTTGTGCAACTCACAGCCACTCTTCCTGTGGTTCCTGAGTTGTGGAAAGGTGGCTTTTGACACATTGGCGTTAAGAGGTACACACTTGTGAGGTGACTCAGATTTCTAGCAGGGTGATCTTTATGGTAGTCTCCTTGTCCATCTTAGTAATACAGGAAAACAGTTCTGCAAGGGACTGTACTCTGTCCGTTAGCCTGCCTTTGAATCTTGGAATGGTGAGGGAGTGGGAGATGGTTGTTGAACTGTAAACAGCTCTTTATAATTGGTCTGAGTCACAGTTAAATCCAGTGCTTCAAACTGGTAAGAATAAATCCCTTCTGCTTTGTCGTGGATCCCTTCTTCCGCTCCTAATGACTCCATCAGTTAAAAAAGTAAACAGAGCAGAATCTTTGAAACCAGTGAGTTGAGATCCCCTCAAGTGTATTTACTGGGTATTACTGATTATCCTGATTTAAGGATAAGGACAGTGGAACATCCTTAGCTATACCCTTTACTCCCATTACGTACAGTTGTGTGAAGATTACTGAAAAAATTGCATTATTTGTCTGGATGACCTTTTTTGCTTTAGGCTAGATCATCATAATCACTTTGCAAAATATGTGGATTTCTCTACAAATAATATATTCAGTGTACATATATCATACACTACTTGAGCAGCACAAGAGCATGCCACTGCAGTTACAGATCTGTCAAACTATCTGGTGTAAATCCTAGTTTCAGGAATATATCGATAAGCCACCTCCTAAAGAGTCATTCAGCCCTGGGATTTTATATATAAAGTTATAGCCTTGTAATGGTAGCTTTTCTGGTTTTGTTTGTTAAAAATATTTGATTGAGGGTTTTTTTGACTGTAAGTAAAAATCCACATGTTCGTGTGCGCTGAGATGCCCTGAGATTGCATGTCACTTTCATACACCTCAGATCATCACAGATTGGATTGAAACAGATGCATGCAAGCAAAGCAGAAAGTACAATAATTAAACACTTGGCTTTTTTTTGGCCTTATTTAGCCTTGAACTCTCTTTCCAAGAGCAATGTGAAGCACTAACCACTGAAACATGGGCTGCCCCATTATTCTGTTGTTTGATAGGCTGCTTTTACAGACTCAGCCATTTATGAGTCTTTTCGCTGCCAAAATATTTTTGAAGTGTAAAATAATACAGCAGGCTTATTACATTCTCTGCTAGGTAGCCAAATGTTGATGTCTTGTTCTTAAGAGAGAGCCAGTTTTTTGATGTGACTGCAACCCAGTGTAGTTTAAGTGCATAAATCAATAGAGAGCTGACATTGCAGAAGTGACAGTTTCGGCTTGGAAGGTGTAGACTGACCTATTAGGGAAAATAGAATCTGTGATGGGCGTTGCCAGCGTTTAGAGTAAATAGAAGTGGAGTTTAAGATCAAACTTGAAAGCACTTACTTTACTATGTTGGCTGGTGCTGTTAAATACCATAGATAGAAAAACAGGCAGATATATCTGAAAGGGAAAGCCCAGAGCTGAAGTGGACAGGAAACACTAGGTTTGTTGTTTCCCGGCTCCATTCACAGCTTTTTTTTGTTTTTTGTTGGGGTTTTTTTGCATTTGATGTGTGAGAACAGCGTAAAAAGTATTCATGTGCCTGCTTCTTGAGAGATGTGAAGAGCTGATTGTAATAATTATCACTTGCATTGTATGCTGACTTCATTCAGAACAGAATGGCCACAAACATCACACAAAACAAACTGTGAGTTTAGTTATTGTTCACGTGGCGTCTCTGTTTTACTACCAAAAGCAGTAAATGAACTGTTCTTTTTGGAATTTCCATATTGTGGGCTGGATCTCAATATGGTGTAGCTAAGGAGGAAAATAATGCAAGGGGCCCCCTTGGTGAGGCCTCCACCCCTGATTTTGGGGGCATATTGGTACTGGGAAGTCTCTGGCATAGCTTAGAGCCAGTAGCCCCAGAGGCAGTTGTTGCATGACGATTGCCAGGGCATAAAGCAACCTTATCCCCAGCTCCTTTTTTCTAGCTATGATTCCTCTATCAGGAGATGCGGGAGAGACATAGAAGGTGACCTAGGAGCCAGTATGCTGGCTCGGTGCCAGCCCAGGATCTCCTAAATTGGAGGAATTCTCAAGTGACCAGTTAAGTTGACTTGAGTATTGTTTTGCACCACCATAGCAGTGCAAAGCAATCTTAATGCAGGGCACTATCTGGCAATAAATGTGTCTTTCACAGTTCATTGGAAAGCCAGGAGGTGTTGTGTAAAGTATGTCTTGTGAGAGATGTTGCCATCAATTTTTTTAGGTTCTACAAGAGTAAATTTTAAGACAAGATTCACACGATCACACCTTAAAAATTAGTGTCTCCCGAAACATCAGACACCGTGGTCAGATAATAGCACTGCTGTGTAAATGATATATTATAGAAGCCTTCAGATGAAATGGGCAAGGGAGAGACTTTAAAAGAAAACTTACCTTCTCTCTGATCATATTCTAAATGTAATTACGGTATATCCACCTCAATATGACAATCAGCCTAATCCATGATAATAAATTGTTGCACTTTTATAAATTTTCTGATAGCAATACAACTTTAGGACCAATCCTTCACCATGCTGAAATCAATGAGTGTTTTGCCATTTTTATTTTCAGTAAAAGCAGGAGTGGATCCTTTTTTGTATAGCTTCCTTTATAGCTTTGGTTTTCTGCTGTCTGTAACTTTTATAGGCTTTACAGATTTATATCATAAAAGTCAGTGCATGGTTATGGTGTAAATTGCAGAAAACAGTGCTATGGAGAGAGAGCATGGTGAGTTAAAGCATTTTATTTTCCAGTCATAACACCAGTGAACCTTTTATTATTCATATGTCTCTGTGTAATAAATATGTGTACTGGTCCTCATAAAAGCCAGAAAATGCCTAATGGAATTTGTAAAGTAATGTGCATTTGTCTCATACTCAAGATAAGCTCTCCAAATTCTGTCCGATGTCAGATGCTGTAATTACAGAGGCCCGATATCTGTTTTTCCCTAATTTCTAACAATCTAACAGCCAGCAGCTGATTGGCATTTCCAACATTATGCTTTGTTCCACTTAATTCTAGAAACAGTAACTTGTTCAATGGTGAGACTCCAATTCTGAAAAGACATGGAGGGTTTCTGCATGATTACTATAACTGAAGGACTGAAAGAGTTTGCAACTAGATAGGGTTTATACATGAGTTGTGCATATTTCAATAAGCACTCGCAGGATGGAAAGGAAAATCAGCAGAGAAGTAAGGTAAAAATCAGTCTAGAAAAAGTCAGTAATGGCCACAGAAGATGGATCAAAAGGAAAAAAGTTAAGGTGGTATCATAACCAGAATACAGTTGCAGGATATACCTGGGTTAATCAGATTTATGGTTTATACATGCAGCTCCCAGGTCCATAGAAAGAACACCACAGGCAGGTTATAGCATTGTCACGTGCCTCTCAAGAGAGATCACTGCATTCTCTTCCTTGTTCTCTGCCTTTTGTTTGCTCTACAGCTCTAGTGCTCTGGGGGGAAAAAAACCCAGTACTCAACTGCTAAGGAAATCATGGAATGATTGAAGAAAAAGTAGAAGTAAACCAAAGATTTAGCTTGTCGGTGAAACTTTACAATTAATAATTGTCCCTTCTGTTAGTACTCCTGGGTGGCATGTTTTGCCAAGGGTCAACAGCTGCTGTTCTTCTGACCAGATAAAGGCTTGATAAAAGCTTGCATATTCATATGTTCATGTCAGATATTGAGTTTTATTGAATCATAACTTTTTCTTCATTAGGAGACTGATCCTGCAAGATCTTACTCTCAGGAATATTTCTTATTCTCACATGCTAAATTTTTGTGTGTAAATCAGGATGCGAATGGGGTGCTTGCCAGACCAGGCCCTAATTTCTTAATTTATAAAGCCAATGTATGGCTTATCTACACACACAAGGTGTACTCCTTTAACTTTACTGGTATAGCTAAGGTGTTACAACATACCTAGTGTGGGCACAGTTATACCAGTATAAAGTTGTGTATAGCTGTATAGCTTATTCCCCTAAGGAAAAAGGGGGAATAAGCTGCATTCATTTAAGGCACCTTTATAATGGTATGAATGTGCCTACACTAGTGGTTGTACTGGTATAATTATTTCAGTTTTAAAAAAAAAAACAAAAAAAAAAAACCCTAGCCAAAATAGTAATAACAGTTTAAAAAAAAAATAAAAAAATCTGTAAACCAGGCTTTAGTGGACAGGGCGATTGTGAGCTTTCTTGTCATCTGAAAGATGAACATTTTATTCTCTGACCTGGTCTCTCATTTTTAGGGCTAACAGGGTTTGCTAGTGTAGTGCATTGAAGTATGGTGGTTAGGCACACAGACACACATCCTAGGCAACCAAAAAAAGTGCTGAAAGGGAAACTGCTAAATATTCAAGGGATCTGGCTGGCTGTTTAGTATTTGTGGACAAGAAATTGGTGTTAGAAATTAGTGACTTTTTGTTCTGAATTTGGTTGCTATCTAGTCCTTTTACATTGGTTAATGAAATTATGACAATTATTCCATTAAAAAATCCATATAGTCATTTTTTTAAAAAACAGGTAGAAAATGTGTGTGCCACTGAGGGTGCTGTAAGTGACAGGAAATGAAAACAGATTTCAGTGGCATTGAGGAAGCACAAAAATGACTCTAAGTCAGCGCAAAATATGAGGATATGAGACTGAATGCGAAGGTTATGGGGGATTGAGTAATTCTCTGCCTAGTGCCAGGGCCATCAGTCTTAAGGCTTGTGCTGTTAAACCACCATGTTTTCTGTGTAGGAGTTTTTTGGGGGAAATGGGATAATCTAACCTCTGAATTACATTAGTGCCCAAAATGCACAAATATTAGATGAACTACGTCTGGCTGCCATTAGACAGATCTCTCTGGAAAAACTATAGTTGGTAATGTATAAATAAAAGCAAGAGGATGTTTTGTACTTTTACCTACATTAACAAACCGTTCCTCTGTCTCCTACTCTTTTTCTTTCTTGCTTGCTTCTGTAGAACCTCCAGTGGGCCCGAGATGTGTTGCTAGGCAGCAGTATCCCATGGCAGCAACTGAAGCACATGCCAGCACAGGGTCTCTTCTGTGAGAGGAACAAGACTAATTTCTTCAATGTAAGTTAATATTGTTGACAAACATATCACTACTTGGACATTTTAACACCTGCTTCTCATATGGAAGGTTTGTTGAGAGAGAATGATGGGAGAATTTAACAAGAGAGGGTTGAAGGGGCAACACAGAGGGCAAAGGAGAAGTTGAATTTGTACTACAGCTAAATTTTCCAGTATTGTCCCATCTAAGAGGATGCATGCATAGTGCTTATTCCTTATAACAGGAGTGACCAACCTGTGGCTCTGGAGCCACTTGCAGCTCTTCAGAAGTTAATATGCTGCTCCTTGTATAGGCACCAACTACAGGGCTGGAGTTACAGACACCAACTTTCCAGTGTGCTGGGGGGTGCTCACTGCTCAACCCTTGGCTCTCTGCCACAAGCCCTGCCCCCACTTCCCCTTTCCCGCCCCCTCCCCTGAGGCTGCAGTGCCCTCATCCCCTCCCCCTTCAGCCCCCCCCCCCCCCCCCAGCCTCCTGCATGCCACAAAACAGCTGATCAGGAAGTGCAGGGCAGGAGCGGGAGGCACTGATCCGGGAGGCTGCCGGTGGGTGGGTGGCACTGGGAGTGGGGTGGGGCTGCTGACATAGTACTGTGGCTCTTTGGCAATGTACATTGGTAAATTCTGGCTCCTTCTCAGGATCAGGTTGGCCACCCCTGCCTTATAAGCTTGAGAAGCTATCATCTTACAGTATTAACATGAATGAGGGTGGGAGAATCAGTGACTTGCCATCATGTGATGGTCACTAAATGCTGCTGGGATGAAAACTGTTTAAAATTCTAATTCTGTTCATCTCTGCATGTGCATGCGCGCTCTCTCTCTCTCTCGGGTAAATCCTTTTGCACTTTTTGGAACGACCAAAAATAGTACCATTTGTTCAAAAAATTTTTGAGGTTGGGGAAGAGTACTGAAGTATTATATCTAAACATGAGCTACTTTGTCGGCAAGAACAGGAGTTCTAGGTAATTTCATGAAGTCTAGTCTCTAGCAGAGTCTCACTGTACGGCAAACTAGCTGTAGCCAAGGTGTCTTTCAGGTCATTACAATGCTCAATGTTTGCTATCGCTGTTTAATGCTTTAGTTTCTTGTACAAAACAGTTTTCTCATAGGAATTGATTTTTGCTTTGCATTTGTTTAAAACAAACAAAAAGCTCTCTTCTGAAGACCATTTGGTGTTTTATGCATTCTGTTCTCAGTAGTCCTCATAGAATATCCAGGTTGGAAGGGACCTCAGGAGGTCATCTAGTCCAGCCCTGTGCTCAAAGCAGGACCAATCCCCAGACAGATTTTTGCCCCAGATCCCTAAATGGCCCCCTCAGGAATTGAGTTCACAGCCCTAGGTTTAGCAGGCCAATGCTCAAACCACTGAGCTATCCCTCCCTCCCGCACAAGTTTCTTTTGATGTATAGTATGTGCCCTTCTCCCTCTGTAATCTACTGGAAGAATATTAAATGAAATTTCAGGTGTTTCAAAGCTGTATCATGGACCAATCTTAAATTCCATCGCCCTCTCCGCTCCTGAAGAGAGATTTTTGTTATGAACACTGCCATGTCTGGGAGAGTGTAGACTTAGCAGTTGTGATGTAATTGGTGAGTATGTGCCTGTATATGATGCTATTGTCCTGCAGTGCCTGCCTGCTTTTCCTACAAAAATCTTGTTCTGTTGCTTAATCCTGCAAACTATTGAACACTCTTGCTCTGATTTAGCAAAGTGGTTAAGCATATAGAATCATAGAAATATAGGGCTAGAAGGGACCTCGAGAGGTCATTTAGTCCATCTGCCTGCACTGAAGCAGGACTAGGGTGACCAGACAGCAAGTGTGAAAAATCGGGACGGGAGTGGGGGATAATAGGCACCTATATAAGACGAAGCCCCAAAAAATCGTGACTGTCCCTATAAAATCAGGACATCTGGTCACCCTAGGCAGACCCAAGTATACCTAGACTGTCCCTGACAGGTGTTTTTCTAACCTGTTTTTAAAAACCTCCGAAGACTGGGATTCCACAACCTCCCTTGGAAGCCTATGCCAGTGGTTAATTAGCCTTCTAATTAGAAAGTTTTTCCTAATACCTGATCTAAAACTCCCTTTCTTCAGATGAGGCTGATCATTTTGTGTTCTAAATCCAGTCCTCTATATAACGGCCTTCAACACATTTAAAGACTTTTATCAGGTCCCCCCTCAGTCTTCCTTTCTCAAGATTAAACATGCCCAATGTTTTAAGCTGTCTTTATAGGTCAGGTTTTCTAAACCTTTTATCATTTTTGTAGTTCTCAGCTGGATTCTTTCCAGTTTGTCCACATTGTTCTTAAAGTGTGGTGCCCAGAATTGGACACAGTACTCCCGCTGAGGCCTTACCAGGGCCGAGTAGAGCAGGACAATTACCTCCCATGTTTTACATACAACATTCCGTTATCTGTCATTAATTAAAATAATGAATAGTACCAAACCCAAGATAGACTCATATGGGACCCCACTAGATACATACTCCCAGTTTGGCAGTGGAACATAGATAACTGGTTGAAAAACTGTACTTAAAAGAATAGTTATATACCCATCTTACAATAATTTCAATTAAACCATATTTCTCTACTTTGCTTATCAAAATGTCATTGGGACTATGTCAAAAGCCTTACTAAAATCAAGGTGTATCATATTTATAGCTTTCCCCCATCCACTAGGCCATTAACCCTGTCAAAGAAGGAAATTAGGTTGGTTTGGCATGATTTGTTCTTGACAAATCCATGGTGGCTCTTACTTATTACCTTACTATCCTCTAGGTCCTTACAAACTGATTGCTTAATAATTGGTTTCATTATCTTTCCAGTTATCGAAGTTAGGCTAACTTGTCTGTAATTCCCCAGGTCCTCTTTGTTCCCCTTTTTAAAAATATGTACTATGTTTGCCCTTCTCCAGACTTCTGGGACATCACTCCTGCTCCATGAGTTCTCAGAGATAAATCGCTCACAGTTCTATGTTTGCTTCAGTTCCTTAAGATTAATTTCATCAGCCCTTGCTAACTTAAATGCATCAAATTTTATTAAATATTCTTTAATCTGTTCTTTCCCTGTTCTGGTTTGTGTTCCTTCCTCCTTTTGTTAATGTAACTTGTGCTAAGTATCTGGTCATAATTAACCTCTTTAGTGAAGACTGAAGCAAAAGAGGCATTACATATTTCATTCTTCTTGCTTCATGCTTAGCTTTAATCACATGAATGTTCCTAAAGAAGTCAGTTGGACTGTTCACATGCTTAAAGTTAACCATGTGCACTGGTGGATTGGGAGCAGAGCATTCAGCACCTTGAAGGATCAAATCTCAATGACTGCACTAAACAGACTGGAAGAACCAGTCAGGAGGGAACTGTGCAATTTGTGTCAGAATTGATTTCTGCTCAAAAACAGGGATTTACTGTTTAAAAAGAGGTGAGTGGTCCACCTAATCTGTTATCTAGTTTTTGAATGCTAGTGTGAGGTACTTCAAAGGAAGGTATAAACCCCCATAATGTCCCTAATTGTATGGTACTGTGCCATGTGAGGGAAATTTCTTCCTGACCCCAGATAATGATCTGTTTATGCCCTGAAGAATGAGAAATGATAGCCTTGTTAATTTTATCCTAGATACTATACATTTGCATATTCAGTACAAATTTTAAATTACAAATTTGAATAAATTCCCACGGTTTAGGATGTTCATACATTATGAACAACTTAAACGTTATAATAAGAAAAATAAGAATATAGTCTCCAAAAGGAAGCTGTGCTCCAACTCAACACAACCCTGAAAAAGTAGCATTAGAAAAGTGATGATCCTTGTCCAAAGGACAACAGACTCCACTAAGACTTTGCTTCTGCTATTGGTGTGCCTATGCCAGTTAAGAGCCATCATTTAGGATGCTGTCTCCAACGATGAGCTATTTAAATCTAGGGACTCTTAACTCAAATGCCCCAGCATCTGTCAGCTGCCATGATGGCACGCTAGGGTGGGGAGTGTCTTAGAGAGCTATAATGTAAGCCATTTAGGGGTTTATAGATCAGCACTAACACCCTAACATCTTGTGACGAAGTGGGACTGTTCTTAATGTTTCCCCTGAATATTATGTGGGTGCCTCAGTTTCCCCTATGCATTTCTTAAGTCTCTAGCATGCATAAATGGCCGACACTCTGTCTCCTGGCAACTAATGGCCCGGGCCCTTCCCCCCTACAAGGGGATGCTAAAGATGTGGGAGAACAAAGAGGTCAGGTGACCTCTTGGCCCCAGAAAGGAATTCAGCAGAGAAGGAGGGGCTGGAGGGGGTTTCAGTTTGGAGCTGGCTGAGGACGAGGAGTGAGTGCAGATGTGAGTGTCTGGCTCACTGCCTCCCCAGGATGGACCCGGCTGAGGGGTCCTGTTCTCTGTACCTACAAGCTCTGTTTTAGACCATGATCCTGTCATCGAAAAAACCTCTGTTTTACTGGCTGGCTAAGAGTCACATCTGACTGCGAAATTGGTGTGCAGGACCCTGTGGCTTCCCCAGGACTCCGCCTGTGCGGACTCACTGTGGGAAGTGCACGGAGGGGCAGAGGATGCTGAATGCTCCAAGGTCAGACCCAGGAAGGTGGAATCTGTGTGAGCTTGCCCTGAAGACAGTCTACTCACAGTGAGGAGACTTCACCAGAGTCCTGACTGGCTTGACAGGGAGCAGTTTCAGTGCATCGCGTGGGGACTCTGTGACACACCTACATGCAAACAAAAAGTTAGTACTATTATTGAACAGGCATAATAGTAATCTTGAGGCTAACTCAGCATAACAGGCTGACAGTGGCATTCTGCACCATCTGTATCTTTCTAGAGGTCTTCGGAGGGATTACCATGTAGAGCAAATTGTAGTAGTCCAGCACAGAAGACATGCAAGCAAATGACAAAATCCAGATCCAAGAGAAATGGTTATAGTAACTTTGATATAGATGAAAAAAGCCACCAATGCCACCTGAGATTCCAAGAACGAATAATGTTCGAACCTCCAAATTGTGAATCATTTGAAAAATTCCTTCCATAATTGGAATAAGAATCACCCCTCCCACCATACCCTGAAAATCCAACATCCATCTTGTTTGAGTTAAGCTTCAGCCAGTTTACTCTCAGCCAAGTCTCTACCTTGGCCAGGCACTAGGAAAGCAAATGTGCTGCATCATCTGGGTCTGGCAAAAAGGAGATACGGAGCTGCACGCCATCTACCACATACTGATATGTTTACAACGCACTATCCTTCTTAATAGCATCACATATATGTTGAATAGGACAAGTTGGTAACAAAATAGAATTTTGCAGAATCCCATAAAAATAGGCAATTGTCCAAAGCTTCTCTCACACTAATCTTATTCATATGTCAAATATTTTTAATCTTACTAAACTCAGTATCCTGCAGCAGTGATTTCCACAGGTTAACAGTGTTGCTTAAAGTATTTACACCAGCATGAAAAAAGGGAAAGAATACTGAGAAAAGCTTTCTTGTATGCCCTTGACATAGAGTGTTCTTTTGTTCTCATCATAGGAAAGGTTAAAATGAATGCCTGAGTGGCTTTCTCAATATGATTCACTGTTTAGATACCATTTCCTTCCGAAGAGAATAGTCCTACTGTTTTTAATCTCTTCTCCTATGAAAGATTCAGAGCTGCTGAAATTGTAGCTGATTTAATTTTGCATATACAAACAACCATCGTGTGAGAATGAGAGCTAGCAGCTCAAAGATTTTAGTAGGGATCTTGCCAACTTGCTCTTCCAGACATTTTATAAATCATGCATATTCCTGGTGGAATTATTTATGAAATGAGTGAGAGCAGTATATGAAAAGAAATAAACAGGATAGTGCTGTCTCCTTTTAAATTTTACTGCAGGGCTACAGGTCTGAATCTCAAGATGTCCTGTTCTGTTACCTAATTCGTTAGTCCTTGAGCAGCTGTGAGTGAGATCTTTTTGTACTATGCTCTGCTGCCTTGAGGAACAGCAAGTAAGGCTTGTTTGCTTAGCCTTGATGTCACCTCACTGATATTAAACTGAGTTTCAAGGTACTTAAAATTCAGTATTCTAAATTTGAAGGAAATATGCTTCTTTGTGTTGATGCAGATATGTATTCCACTTAAGTGAGAGCACACCCCATGCACTGGAGCTGGAACATTTTGCCTAGCAGTACCTGTAGAGGGGCAGCTATCATGCTGTAGCCCCTCCCCTGACTATATTAGGCGCCACTGCCCGACCCTCTGTCAGTTCCTTCTTACCACCCGTGGCTGGAGTCAGAGCGCTGTGTGGTTTAATCCCACATCTGTCTCAGCTAGTGTTTCCTGTTTTATAGTTATTGTACATAGTAGTGCCTTAGTGTTTTACTAGCTAAGTTTTCCCAGTGATGTCTGCACCAGGGTTTAAACATTGTCCTTCATGTTGGGGAGCAGTCCCCAACAGGGATCCCCACAAGTGGTGCTTACTGTGTCTTGGTGAGACCCATGTTAGAGTGCACTGTGCAATCTGCAGGTTATTTAAAAAAGCAGACTCAAGTGTCTGGAGACCTCCCTTTAAAGCAGCATCTATTTGAGCAGCCCATATAGCTTGCTTCGGTACTGAGGCTCTCGTTTGGTCGGAGGTCACCCTCGGGTTCCCAGAGTACTCTGGCTTCACGTTCTGGAGCACATGCAGTGGAGTCATTCCCCATCAAGTGCGCCGAGGAAGAGGTTGCATAAGACTAATCAGGATAGTCCCAGGTCCTGTATGGACACTCCCACCTCCCCCAGAAGGAGCATGGATCAGCATCAGGTGAGTGCTGACACACAAGATGGCACAGGTACCTGTAACACTGCTCCAGTACTGATTGGGGAGGTTAGAAACCCTGTACCATTGACTCCGGTTCTGGCTTATGGGTGTGCATTGAGTCTCGTACCCATGAAAGACTGTTCCCTCATTGGTGGCATGTCAGGTGGCTACAGACCACTGCCTTTCAGTCCCAACCTCTCCTTTGGTCCTCGACTTTGCCAGGACTACATCATTTGTAGACCAGTGCGCTGATCGGGTTGCTGAACCCTGAGTCTGTCAGCACCATATCGTAATGTTCCCCTCCTGCAAGACGTGGAATTGGGGCTGGCATTGGGATCGGTATGGGACACCTCTGCACCGCCACAGTTGGCAATGCAAATATTGCTATCGCACTTCTCTCTGCCGTCAGACATGTCGATACTGTTCCTGACTTCAGGATTGACTTCATTCCCGCTGGTGTGCTCAGCACTGACGGTACCACTTCTACTTTGTTTAGTTAATTTTGTATATTTGCCTTTAATATATATATTATATACATTTTTTACTTATAATGTCTACAGAAAGGTTTCTATAGCAACTGAGTCAGAGATTAAGCCACAGGGAGGAGAGGAGGAGCATTTTCTTTATATAGTAAGCAGCTTTTTCAGTTCGGATTCTATGCCTCTATTAATAATAATAATTAAAAAAAATAAGCTCAGTGCACAGAAGATTGTGTTTACCAATACGTGGTGGCTGGTAACTATGTTTCTTGAGACTGAATGGAAAGGAGCATTGTGAGGGGTTGAGCATTGTGTGTATCAGCGGCTGCCCATACCACGCAGTCTGATATCCAGGATTTAATAATAATAGTAATAATGAGATGTACCTGTATCCTAGAACTGGAAGGAACCTCAAAAGATCATTGAGTCCAGCCCTCTGCCTTCACTAGCAGAACCAAGTACTGATTTTTGCCCTAGATCCCTAAGTGGCCCCCTCAAGGATTGAACTCACACCCCTGGGTTTAGCAGGCCACTGGGCTATCCCTCCCCTATTTGTGGTTTCATTGTATATCCCTCACAGCATTAGTAAGTTTAGGGAATGAAAAGGCTTGCAAATGTTCAAGGTAAATGCTCATAACATTTTACAAAAGTTATTTCATGCTATTTTTCACAAGTCTGAATTTCACAATAAAATTCATTAGCCCAAAATATCTTTACATATTGGCTTACAAATGTCTAGTTCAAAATATTGTGGGTGAGGGGTTTATATGCAAAATTGAAGAACCCTGTTAGCAATCTTTGACAATTTTTACTAGGGAGGAAAAGACAGGAATAAAGCAATGTATACACATATACAGTGTACTGTGCATAAGGAAACAGGTGTACCAAGTCATGCAGGGATGGAGGCTGCCAAGGACTTCAGCACTATTTCTACCTCCAAAAGTGGCACAAAAATTTTACTGGACTTTGTGTTCCCAAGGTTTCCCATTCTTCCTTCCATACTTCATACTCAAAGCAGAGCCAAGCATACGCATCAGCCTTCATAGAGCAGCAGCTGTCAGATCATTCCAGCATTCTGAGAGGGAGCAGGTGATGGCTCAGATTAGAGTGATTTTTTCATTTCATTGGGACTGTTCACACTAAGTATGATTGAGCATTGGCACACTATGAATGGGCCCTGCAGGACTGAGAGTTCTGGCTGCTGTGCAGTCAAAGAATGAGGTCTTCCATATGTACAGGATGCTCACGGGGGCAGAATTAGTCAACGTAGGCCCTTCTCTGTTGCTCTGCCAGTGGTGGGCTTTCTTTGGCCCTGCTATTGGTCCTGCCTGCTCTTACAGTTCTGTAAGGAAGCAGTTGGTTCTGAAGAGGGAATCTAGTTAGGAACCATGTGACTTTGGACTGGAATTTTGAGCAGCCAGAGTTGGGCACATGAATTTGAAGCTGCTGACATTATGATTGTTGTTTATATGGCTGGGCAGCAGGGAAGCCAGCCCTGTTCCCACCAGGATTCCACAATGTACCCAAAGCATTATTGACTCACATGACCTGTACTCAGAGATCCAAACCACAAGCAGAATACGTTACATGGTGTCCCTGCTAACCCTGTAATTTGATAGACATGACCTCACACATAACAGCTGAGGGAGGAGGGAAGCAGGAGATCCATCGGAGTTGCCTGAGCCAGTACTTGGCTCTTTTTCAGGCCAGCCTGAGCCAGCTATTTCTCCTTGGGCCACTTTGTTATAGTGTCTGCTACCCTTCTCTTCTGTCTGGTAATGGGTTAGGGACACTCTCCATCTCTCTCCTATCTGGTAGCTCTCCCAGATTGGCAGTAGTTTCTGGACCTCCAGATCCAAGGCAACTGCTGCAGTGAGATCTAATATTCTGGGAGGAGCAACACCAGTATGAAAAAAGGGAAAGAATACTGAGAAAAGCTTTCTTGGGGAAGGGGAAGAGGACAATGTGGTGTGTGGGTTGGGATTCTGCCTCAGTGGGATTCTGCTTCTGAGTTTATTTTATGATGTGCATTGTGGCTGTACATTGGTTTATGGTTGGATGGGGACATGTTCTTGCTTGGCTGCCACCCTTTGCCAATGAGGTTGTGGCCCTTCAAGCACTTTTCACACTTATTCTGAAAATGGGTAAGCAATATTGCCAACCCTAAACGCCCAAAACTCATGAGTCAGGCCCCCAAAACTGTGAGGGTTTTTTAAAATAATGTATTTGAGGAGGGGGTAGTTATTTGCTTTCTGGTCCCTAAGGCTTTAGGGTGCTTTTTCTCTGAAACCAAGGAGGCCTAGAAATGTTTCTTTTTAAATGAAATCTAAGGTTCTCATGCCATCTTTTGATTCCAGCAGCTGTGGCTTTAACAAAAACAAATATCATGAGAGTCACAATAAAATTACATGAATTGGCAACAATAAGTAAATGTGCCACTAGGAGGGGGCTGAAATAAATAACTTGCAACCTACAGCATTAACCCTCAGCTGGAACTGCCTGGCACACTTGTGGGCACAATAAAATAATCAATAAAGAGCGTAACAAAAATACATATTAAACCAGCCTCAACATGTCTGTTCTGTTTAAGGCTGTAGCAAGGCTCACAGATGTGATTAAAATATGGTTAAGTTTCATCTACCCTAGAAGGCAGAGCTGTGATTAACCTTCACAGAAGATAGCTTTGTTGTAACTAGCTCCCCTTCCACAGTTATGATGCAGTGAATAGGCCCTGTTCTGGAGAAGTGCAGTCCAGTGGAACATTGAATGAAATCCCTTACAGCCTCACCACCACCAATGTGAACTTGTCAGAATTCATAGCTAAATAGAGGCAGACCTGCAAAATATTTGTCTGAGGGGACCTCCAAGGAAAACTAGGTGCTGCAGGAAAGAGTGTTGGTGATTCAGGAGGCATCCTCTAGGTATCCACACTGAGTGTATGTTGCACTGCACGCTCCTTTCAGCTGCATGTAGAATACAAATATGACAAGCCCCCTTGCCCCCATCCCGATAGGTATAAATAGCAGTGTAGATGATGAGGCACTGCTTGGGCAAGTACACTAAAGACACTTCTGAACCCTGTGGGTGTGTACCCTACAGAGCTCTCTATTTGCCCAAGCATTGTGTCCTCATCTACAATGCTATTTTTACCAATGTAATGTCCTTCTGCCTCCCTGCTTCTGGAGTCTCCCCACTGCAGAAAAGGATCTGACACAAGGAAAGGCTCCAGCAGCTCCTTGCTGTTCTTTTCTCTGCATTTCTTTCCCTACAACTCAATTCCCATCCCAGAGTGCTTCATTCTCAGCTTCTTCCCCATTATACTGGCAACTAAATAGTTAATATTGACCCAAGTGTCATTTAAAGTTGATATTCCTTTCAGATTAATAGGCAACAGGAGAGTTCACATTACAGTCATCATTTTGCTGTCTGCAGATTCAGGCAGATATTTACATCACTCATTCAGTTGACATTTAAAAGGTTATCTCTGCAGCCTTACGGTCTAGAAATTAACTTCTTTTTTTTTTAATAAAAGCTTAGATTCTGGAGAATCTGACTTTAATAAATATATCATGAGGGATGGAGCCAGCCTGCAGCTATATGTTCAACACCCTGTCTCTAGAACCATGACGTGACCATAAGAGATCTACAGTTGCTGTCTGTGATTTAATTTTGAGTTTAATAACCTGAACCTTTATTTGTAGTAGACACTGTCTTCGTACAGAAAGTTCACTTTGGAGAAGACCCAAGAAATTTGCATGTTATAGCAGAGTGAGTGTATTAATTTCCATTATATAAACTGCTTTTAGAACAGGCATGTGGTTTCTATTGAAAAAATCTTTGGTAACAGAGTGCTCTCATAACAGGACTAGAGTTAGAACCCTTGGGTTCTTTTCCTGTCTATGGCACTGACTTGCTGTGTGACCTTGGGCAAGCCATTTCACCCCTTTCCCTTATTGTGTCCATTTGCAGAGTTAATGTAATCATATTCATGTACCTATCATCCAGAGTGTTCTGAGGTTTAACTATATGAAAAATTGTAAAATATGCTAAGATTTTTGCATCTGTCTCCTAAGAGCAAATCTAAAGACAGACATAAGCAAGTAGTTAACTGAGAGAGTGAAACTTTCATAGTTATTGTATTAAGATCAGGAACCCAATGAGCAGCGAAGTCGTAGAATTAGCTATAAAAAGTTAGATAACTTTTTCAACCTCTGCCCAACATGCTATTTAAGTACTTCATTCCTTGGAAAAACAGAACTTATGGGTGAAAAATGTCCATTGTTCATAGTCTTCTGTCTCAATATTCACACACTATTCTTTCTAGCTAACTTTCCAGTCTTCTACTGTCCAGCTAGTAGAGATGCTAGTAATGCTAACTCACTTGAAATACACAGGAAAGGGGGTTCCTGCTGTTTTTTCATCATTAGCTGTGATGCAACTGTTTCTTTTTGTACTCTGTTTCCCAAGGAAAAGTTTCCTCTTCTGTTGAAGAAGATGAGTTTGTAGACAAAGAGAAGCTAGGAAAGAGAAAAATGAAAGAATGAAAACTTGGAGTTGCCTTGGGAAAGAGATATTATCATGAAGATCCAAAGATGTTACAGGATATAAAGCAGCCACTTTTGGATCTGGGCCTAAAATAGGGGTTGGCAAACTTTTTGGCCCAAGGGCCACATCTGGGTTGCGAAACTATATGGAGGGCCAGGTAGGGAAGGCTGTGCCTCCCCAAACAGCCTGGCCCCTGCCACCTATCCACCTGCTCCCACTTCTCACTCCCATCCAACCCCCCTCCGACCACCCCCTCCCGGGACCCCCACCCCTAACCGGTCCCTGGCACCCCACCCCCTATCCAAACCTCCCCCCCCCCGCTTCCTGTCCCCTGACTGCCCCAACCCCTGCCAGGAGCTCAGGGGCTGGACAGGACAGTCCTGTGGGCCGGATTTGGCCCGCAGGCTGTAGTTTGCCCACCTCTGGTCTCAAGAGGTGAAAGCCTAGTGTATTTTACTCACTGTACCACTTAGCACCTTTTTCATGTTGTTCTGTGACCTACCTTGCTGGGCTATTAAATAAGAACATAAGAAAAACATAAGAACGGCGTACTGGGTCAGGCCAGAGGTCCACCTAGCCCAGTATCCTGTCTTCTGACAGTGACCAATGCCAGATGCCCCAGAGGAAATACAACAGGTAGTCATCAAGTGATCCATCCCCTGTTGCCCATTCCCAGCTTCTGGCAAACAGAGGCTGCGGATACCATCCCTTCCCATCCTAGCTAGTAGCCATTGATGGACCTGTCCTCCATGAACTTATCTAGTTCTTTTTTGAGCCCTGTTATAGTCTTGGCCTTCACAACATCCTCTGGCAAAGAGTTCCACAGATTGTGTATTATGTGAAAAAATACTTCCTTTTGTTTGTTTTAAACCTGCTGCTTATTAATTTCATTTCATGTCCCCTAGTTCTTGTGTTATGAGCGGTAAATAACACTTCTTTATTTACTTTGTCCACACAAGTCATGATTTTATAGATATTTATCCACACTCAAAGATCTCTTTCTTAAGTGATAACAGCTAATTTAGACCCCATCATTTTATATGTATAGCAGGGATTATGTTATCCAATGTGCATTACTTTGCATTTATCAGCATTGAATTTCATCTGCCATTTTGTTGCCTAGTCACGCAATTTTGTGAGATCCTTTTGTAGCTCTTCGCAGTCTCCCTGGGACTTAACTATCTTGAGTAGTTTTGTATCATCTGCCAATTTTACCACCTCACTGTTTACCTCTTTTTCCAGATCATTTATGAATATGTTGAATAGGACTTGTCCCAGTACAGACCCCTGGGGGACACCACTATTTACTTCTCTCCATTCTGAAAAACTGACCATTTATTCCTACCCTTTGTTTCCTATCTTTTAACCGGTTACTGATCCATGAGAAGACCTTCCCTCTTGTCCCATGACAGCTTACTTTGCTTAAGAGACTTTGGTGAGGGACCTTTTCAGAGACTTTCTGAAAATCTAAGTACACTATATCCATTGGATCCCTCTTTTCCACATACTTGTTGACCCCCTCAAAGAATTCTAGTAGATAGGTGAGGCATGATTTCCCTTTGCAAAAACCATGTTGACTTTTCCCCCAACAAATTATGTTCATCTATATGGCTGACAATTTTGTTCTTTACTGTAGTTTCAACCAGTTTCCCCAGTACTGAAGTCAGGCTTACCAGCCTGACATTACTAAGATCACCTCTGGAGCCCTTTTAAAAAATCGGTGTCACATTAGCTATCCTACAGTAATTTGCTACAGAAGCTGATTTAAATGAGAGGTTACAGACTACAGTTAGTAGTTCTGCAATTTCACATTTGAGTTCCTTCAGAACTCTTGGGTGAATATCATCTAGTCCTGGTGACTTATTACTGTTTAATTTATCAATTTGTTCCAAAACCACCTCTAATGACTGTGACAAAGTGGGATTTTATTCACGTTGTTATGTTGCATGAGAGTCTTACTGTCCTGTACTAATACTGTGTACCTCAGTTTTCCTGTGTACTGCACCAATGCTTAGGTGATGGGAATTGGGTTTGTGACTTTCACTGAGGCCCTCGGGCAAGTGAGGCAAGCGATACAGGAGAAGAAGCAATGGGCAGGTCGAAGGGTGGGTGGCTGGAATCTGGGGAGTCTGCATTTTGGGACTGGAGAGGAGGGAGGCCAGGGCATCTGGCTCGGAGTTCCCCAAGATGGACTTGGCTGAAAGTCACCAATTTCTGTGCTAACAAGTTCTATTCTGTGCTGTGTTCCTGTTGACTAATAACCCTTTCATGCTGGCTGAGAGTCACTGCTGGCTGTGGAGTTGGGGTGCAGGAGTCCCGCCCAGGCAGACTTGCTGCAGGAAGCGCATGGTGTGGAAGGGGATGCTGAATGCTCTGCGGCCAGACCCAGGATTGTTGAAGCTGTGTAAGCTTCCTGCCCTGGCGACAGTGAGGGCAGGCATGCTACCTCAGAGCCCTGACTGGCTCCATATAGAGTAGTTCCAGAGCATCGCCCCATGACTCCAAGACAATGACACCTCAATCTGGGACAGTTCCTCAGATATGTCATCTAAAAAAAAATAGCTCAGGTTTGAGAATCTCCTTCACATCCTCAGCTATGAAGACCGATGCAAATAAGTCTTTTAGTTTTTCCGCAATGACCTTATTGTCCTTGAGTGCTCCTTTAGCATCTCGATCATCCAGAGGCCCCCATGGTTGTTTAGCAGGGTTTCTGCTTCTGCTGTATAGTACTTTTAAAAAAAAAATTTGGTCTTGCTTGTTGAGTCGTGCGCTAGCTGTTCTTCAAATTCTTTTTTGGCCTTCCTAATTATATTTTTACATTTCATTTGCCAGAGTTTATGCTCCTTTCTATTTTCCTCACTAGGATTTAACTTCCACTTTTTAAAGGATTCCTTTCTGATTCTCACTGCTTCTTTTACTTTGTTGTTTAGCCATCGTGGCACTTTTTTATTATGTTTTTTAATTTGGGGTATAAATTTAAGTTGAGCCTCTATTATGGTGTCTTTTAAAAAGTTTCCATGCAGCTTACAGGGATTTCACTTTTGGCACTGTACCTTTTTAATTTCTGTTTAACTAACTTCCTCATGTTTGTGTAGTTCCCGTTTCTGAAATTAAATGCTACTGTGGTGTTTTCCCCGCCACAGAAATGTTAAATGTAATTATATTATGGTCACTATTACCAAGTGGTCCAGCTGTGTTCACCTCTTGGACCAAATCCTGTGCTTAATTTAGGACTAATGATCGAATCCCCTATTACTAATACCTGTAATGATGTGTCATTTTACAAATGTACAGTGAATAAATTTCATAGTTTGTCTTTGCCAGCTCTGAACAGAGGATATCAGTAAAAAGGAAAAGAAATTAAGTGGTATGGGGACTGTGTCACCTTAAGGAGAAATTGTTGAGCAGTTTACATTTAAACTACTTCAAGTTTCCTCCTTTAAAAATCTAACCTAATGGGACACCTTCAAATTCTGAAAAATGATGGTTTCATTGTGACTAGAATTTTGAAGATAATAATGTATGATAGGTCTTGGTTTTTTTAAAAATATATATATATACTTTTATTTTAATATTAGGTTTGTATGCCCACTCTCTACCTGAAAACAAGTTCTCTGCTCTTCTTACTACTTATTCTGGTTTACAGCAGAAGTGAACTACAGCAATGATTTTCTCAGAATTGTGTTGACATCAAAGAAAACAATAAAAAGAGCCACATTAATCTTTCCATATCTTTCAGTTAACATTTGCCAGAAATAGTGTATTTTAAGCTTTTATTAGTGTTTTTTAAAAAAGAAATTGAGAAAAAACAAGCAAGTTTTAACTTTTTTCTTTTCTTTTTTTTTTTAAAGTAGCTGGCATCAGCATTCTTCTTTCCCCTATATACTCTTCTAGCCTTTGTCTGAACCCCTGACACAAGAGTTCCTCATTTGTTAAATTCAGTAGCATCAGCTGTGAGCGCAGGCAGGCATATGGCTCTATATGAATGGAGAAGAAGTGAGTAACTTTGCTAGGTTAAACTTCATTGACTTTAAATATGCTTGACTTTTTTTTGCTCCTTTTTATAAGGGTGATAGCAGTATTCCCTGTTGAAAGGGAATTTAATGGACACACAGTCAGATTCTAACAACATAAGAATGGTCATACTGGGCCAAACCAATGGGTTCATCTAGCCTAATATCCTTTTTTCTGAGAGTGGGCAGTACTAGATGCTTCAGAAAGAATAAACAGCACAGGACAATTTTGATTGATTCATCCCCTGTCATCTAGTGCCAGCGTTTGGTTTAGGGAACATGGGGTGGCATTCCTGCCATCTTTGCCTTTGTCCACTCTGTTCACTATTCACTGCAAAGCAATTTTCTTCAGTCCATTTCTAAACGGAAGTACTTTTTTAACTTTGTGAATTTAGGTTGAGATGTTTTCATTAGCTATATGTTGTTTTTAAGAGGATTCTAAGATAGTAATCAATGTCATTCAGTGTCGTTTCCACTACCCATTCTGTGTATATCGTAACTGTGAGAATGCTTTTGAGGCAAACTTGAGCTTCTGTCTGAGCTTGAATTGAAGGGAACTGCAAAGCCACAGCCAGTTTAGTATTTGTTTATTTTGTGCTCAGGATTATCAGCAAGATTTTTCAACCTTGCACCTTGTTCCTGTAAGAACTGATTCTATTTTGGGGGCTAAAGGAGCTGATCCTTAGCAAGTAGATGCAAAAAACATCCACTACTGAGCAGACTGTATTACATTTGTGAAATCCTGACATGACCTGGGGCTGCAGCTGGGACTGTATCCCAATTTACTGGGCAAATCAGTCATTTATTGGAATGTTCAGCCTTTGAAAGGGAAGAGGACCTGTATTGAAAAGTATTTTGCTTTATTAAAGCAGCATATGCCATCAGAAATATTCCTGGCACTGCCAGATCTTGGCTGAAGGTTTTAAGCACCTGCCACAAATAAATATTGTCTAGTGCGAGGGAGCCTGGGAAACTATGTGGGCAGAAGAGAGCAGAATGATCCAAGACAGGATTGTTCTGTGCACAGTACTTTGGGAGTGTGTATATATCATAATGTGAAGGGCCTGGAGATGAGTGAATTTTTATTTAACGGTTTTAAGATGGTGTGACTGGTCATATGGTGAAAATTAAGATGGAGGAGAGATGTGATAGAGTAGAATATATTTTGTTGTTGTGAAGTAGTCAGGGAGCCTTTTTGTGGGTGGATGCAGTACCATTGCTCAGGGTTACAGATGTAAACATTGAAGCAGAAATACTCTTCATGAGTGGTATGGCACGGGCTTTGGCAGTGTTGCCAAAATTAAGAGAATAAAAAAATGACGTATTGTGTGATTGTTCCATACACGTTGGCTCATGAGGAGGAGGTGGGAATTCCTGCCATAGTGTGCATCCATTTTACAGCTTGCATGATAACTAGTTGTTGGAGCTCCAAAGGGTTAACAAATCAATCAGATAACTTTGTGCGCCTCTTGGAAAGAGGGTTGGGGAAGGTGTAGGAAGAGAGGAACAGAGAAAGGGTCCACTTGTGGTCAGCATTATACGTTTACTCCTATAAATCAATAAATTTGTTACATTCTCTCATTCAGCAAGGAAGTTCCAAGTGCAGCTAGAGTGCGAAATGGCTCATTTCCAAGAATTCCAGGGCCAGACTAATTTTCAGTACTTCTGTCAGTGCTACCACTCAGCAGGTGTGTGTACACACCTCCTTTCAACCAACAGTTTCACAAACTTGGCTTTTGTGGATTTGCTTTATTTTTCTGTAGTTCAAAGGAAGCAAGCTGAGAAAAACAAACTACTTCTATGTTAAGCCTTTCCTAACAGGTTATTCAGAATGAATTGGGATCGTTAGCTATTTTGCTTTTATTTGCTGTTGAGGTTTGCTGACACCAAACAGAAATTAGAGATGGAAGGTCCTCTTGGGACATCTTATTGAGATTTTTGCCAGTGCAGGCAAAGTATCTCTCTTGAGTATTTTGTCCAAATTGTCCAGTCTAATTTTAAATGAGCTGATGGGAATTCCTCTAATTCCCTGGGAAGACTATTTCAGTCTGATAGACCTCACTGCAACAGTTTTTCCTGATAGTCAACCTAAATTTTCCGTGGCTTTCAGTTACACCTCTTTGGACAAGTGAGTATGGACAGAGACATCTAAATCTACACACAAAACTGTCACTCTGTCATCTCTTAGGTTCATTGGTCAACTGAAGCATTTGCTCTGACAGTCCACAAGGAGATCGAGTAAACCATTTGCTCTGTGAGAGCCTGGATTGTATTCAGATTGTTTGGATTGATATCTGACTTCTGAGTTGCTTCATCGCTTGCATTAGTAACTTGCTGCTTTGCATAGCAAAATCTGTCAGATTTACTAATTTGACTACTGCAGAAATACAGTTTAGGGGAATGCTTAGTCACTATTCTCTATTTTTCTTATGTATTCATTGTTTGAGATCAGAATGAGCCTGGATAGTGGCTAAAATGGATCCTGCTTACACATACACAGTGCATTCTTTCTGACAGAATGCACCAAAAAGTGTGCAGTGAAATCATAGAATCGTAGGACTGGAAGGAACTTTGAGAGGTCTTCTAGTCCAGTCTCCTGCACTCATGGCAGGACTAAATATTATTTAGACCATCCCTAACAGGTGTTTCTCTAACCTGCTCTTAAAAATCTCCAACGATGGAGATGCCACAGCCTCCCTAGGCAATTTATTCCAGTGCTTAACCCAGGAGTGGGCAAAGTTTTTGGCCCGTGGGCCATATTGGGGATGCAAAACTGTATGGAGCACCGGGTAAGGAAGGCGATGCCTCCCCAAACAACCTGGCCCCCGCCCCCTGTCTGACTCCTCCCACTTCCTGCCCCTGACTTCTCCCCTCAGAACCCTCAACCCATCCAACCCCCTCTTCTCCTTGTCCCCTGACCGCCCTCTCCCAGTACCCCCCGCCCCAACCACCCCCGGGACCCCACCTCCTATCCAACCCTCCTGCTCCCAGTCCCCTGACTGCTCAGACCCCTATCCACACCTCCGCCCCTTGACAGGCCCCTGGGACCGTACGCCTATCCAACCCACCCCCCGGCCCCCTTACCATGTTGCTCAGAGCAGCATGTCTGGGAGCTGCGGCGCGCAGCCGGAGCCAGCCACGCCACCACACTGCTCAGCTGGAGCATGCAACCCCTCCTCCCAGAGTGCTGCTCACACAGTGGCGTGGCTGTGGGGGAGGGGGGACAGCAGGGGAGGGGCCGGGGGCTAGCCTCCCCATCTGGGAGCTCAGTGGCCGGGCAGGGCAGGCCAGTCACACAGATCAGATGTGGCCTGCAGACCGTAGTTTGCCCACCTCTGTCTTAATCACTCTGACATGAAGTTTTTCCCAATGTCCAACCTAATCTGCCTTTGCTACAATTGAAGTCTATTGCTTCTTGTCCTATCCTCAGAGGTTAAGGACAACCATTTTTCTCCCTCCTCCTTGTAACAAGCTTTTATGTACTCAAAAACTGTTATGTCCCCTCTCAGTCTTCTCTTTTCCAGACTAAACAAGCCCAGTTTTTTTAATCTTCCATCATAAGTCATGTTTTCTTGACCTTTAATCATTTTTGTTGCTCTCCTCTGGACTTTCTTCAATTTGTCTACATCTTCCTGAAACGTGGTGCCCAAAACTGGACACAATGCTGCAGGTGAGGCCAAATCAGTGTGGAGTAGAGCGGAAGAATTACTTCTTGTGTCTTGCTTACAGTATTCCTTTTAAAACATACCAGAATGATGTTTGCTTTTTTTGAAACAGTGCTACGGTTTTCATTTATATTTAGCTTGTGATCCACTATGACCTCCAGACACAGGCACCGGCTTCCTCAAGGCCCCAGGAGTGCTCAACCCCCTGCTCTGCCCCAGGCCTTGCCCCCATCCAATTCCATCCCCCAAGCTCCCTGCCCTGCCTCTTCACGCCTTCACTCCGCCCCTGCCCCACCTCTTCACGCCCAGTTATGACCTCTCCTCGAACATGCCCCATCCCCGCTCCTCCCATGGCATGCAGGAGGCACTAGGGGAAAGGGAACAGCTGATCGTGGGAGGCACTGGGAGGGAGGGGGAGGAGTTGATTGGCAGAGCCGCTGGCAGACCGGAGGTGCTGGGGGGAAGGAGGGAGCTGACTGCTGGTGAGTGCTAAGCACCTACTAATTTTTTTCCATGGGTGCTTCAAGGCTCGAGCACGCACGGGGTCGGCGCCTATACCCCCAGATCTTTTCCTGCAGTACTCCATTTTAGGCAGTCATTTCCCATTTTGTATGTGTGCAGCTGATTGTTCCTTCATCCTATTTACTTCAGACCATTTCTCCAGTTTGTCAAGATCATTTTGAATTTTAATCTTATCTTCCAAAGCACTTGCAACCTTCCCAGCTCGGTATCATCTGCAAACTTTATAACTGTACTGTACTCTCTATGCCATTATCTAAATAATTGATGAAATTGAACAGAACGAGACCCAGAACTTGATATGCCCTTCCAGCTTTACTGTGAACCCCTGATAGCTACTCTCTGGGGATGATTTTCCAATTAGTTATGCACTCACCTTATAGTAGCTCCAGCTAGGTTGTATTTCCCTGGCTGTATTTTCCTCCATCTAGGTTGTATTTCCCCTAATTTCTACTTTTCCCTAAAAGTGTGTTAAGTTTTGTTTGTGTTGCTGTACTGTACTTGGCACTGGTGAGGCATCAGCCTGAGTACTTGTCCAGTTTTGGGCACCAAACTTTTAAGAAAATTATGAACAATCAAATAGAATCCAGAGGAGAACAAAAAAAAATAAGAGACTTAGAAAACATAACCTTTTCTTACAGGTCGAAAGAATTGGGCATGTTTAGTCCAGAGATGAGAAGATTGAGGAGGGACATAAGTCTTTAAATATGTAAAAGGTTTTCATAAAGAGCGTGATGATCAACTGCTCTCCATGTTCACTGATGGTAGGAGAAGTAGTAATTGGCTTAGTTTGCAGCAAGCAAGATTTAGGTCACATGTAAGGAAAAACTCACTCTCCTTATAGATAAGCACTAGAACAAGTTACCTAGGTAGGTCAGGAAACTCCATCATTAGAGGTTTTTAAGAACAGGTTAGACAAACACCTCTCAGGGCTGGTCTAGTTAGACCTAATCCTGCCTCAGCACAGGGGGATAGACTGAAATGATCCATTGAGGTCTTTTCCAGCCCTGCATTTCTGTGATATCCATGTGTTGGGTAGATGGACACACCATATATAGTATAAGCAGCAAAGAAACCTGTGGCACCTTATAGACTAACAGACATTTTGGAGTCTATAAGGTGCCGCAGGATTCTTTGCTGCTTTTACAGATCCAGACTAACCCAGCTACTCCTCTGATACATATGCAGTATGTGATCATGAAAGCCAACATATTTTATACATAGTTTCAAAAGCCAAGGTATAATACTCAGCTGCAACTGAATTCCATGGGAGCCGTGCTTTGAACATATAAAGTGCAATATTATACTAAATATTCAAAAAAATCAGATCTAGGTGTCTCTAACTGGATACCCAAAACTGTTGGATTTTTTTAACCTTAAGCTTGCTGTGCCTTAGTTTGCCATCTGTAAAATAGGAATAATAAGTACCACCTTCTAGGAAGGTACGTTTTTAAAACTCTATTTATCAGTTAACAGTTTAACTGTTAATGAGTTCACAATGAATCTATCCCACATATGTATATTATCTTTGTCAAGTGCCTTTACTGACAACAAAAACAGACAGTGTTATGTATAAAACCCACTTTTTTGTGTAAGCTTTTACATAATATCCCTGAGCCATCCAAAAACACAAGAGGTCCAATTAGAATTTCAACTCTGCTGATGATTTTTTTGTTAAGAAAAATTAACATATTTACATTCTCTGATGTCAGTCTTGTGCGCAGCCAATTAACAGGAAGGCCAGCGTTGGAAAACACTCTTTCTGCAGGCACAGATGATCCTGGAATGCACAGGTAACTTTGTCAGTTTTCCACGCCTTAGAAAATGCTGTGCATTGACCTTCCACCACTCCCAATGGACTGCATTCCAATGAAGGTCAAGGCTCCTTGAAGTAATTTTTCAGTTCGTTTTCTATTGCATTCTCCTCATTCTCCTTTTTGGTATAATCTTCACCTGAAAGCATCATTATGGCACTCTTCTCAGTTTCATACATTTTTTTGGTGCTGGCTCTATCAGCTCATCCAGTTCAGCACTTCTTGGTTCAGCCCTAGCACTTGGAGGTTCTTCTATTTCTAACAGCAATGCAAGTTGCGGAAGCTTTGATTTAGCAGCGATCTGGGCAACAGGCGAAAGAAACCACGTGTTTATGGCGTGGGTCTAACAAGGAGGCAATAAGTGCAGGTTTGGCAGTTATGGCAGGATCGTTGGGTTTCATGCAATGCTCCAGAGAGCGATGAACAGCAGCCTTGAAATCAGTGACTTTTCCATTTTTGACAGGAGCTTCGCTTCTGAGGTGAGTTTGGAGAAGACTGTTGCAAATTGGATAAATATTTGAAATTGAAACTGACTATTCAGTAGACATGGCAGTTGTAGTGCATTTTAAAGTGGAAAGTAGTGGTAAGATATAAGAACATAAGAATGACCATACTGGGTCCATCCAGCCCAGTATCCTATCTACCGACAGTGACCAATGCCAGGTGTCCCAGAGGAAGTGAACATAACAGGTAATGATCAGGTGATCTCTCTCCTTCCATCCATCTCCACCCTCTGACAAACAGAGGCTAGGGACACTATTCCTTACCCATCCTTGTTAACAGCCATTAATGGACTTAACCTCCATGAATTTATCTAGTTCTCTTTTAAACCCTGTTATAGTCCTAGCCTTCACAACCTCCTCAGGCAAGGAGTTCCACAGGTTGACTGTGCTGTGTGAAGAAGAACTTCCTTTTATTCGTTTTAAACCTGCTGCCCATTAATTTCATTTGGTTGCCCCTAGTTCTTATATTATGGGAACAAGTAATATCATATCCCCCCTTAGTCTCCTCTTTTCCAAGCTACGAAGTCCTAACCTCTTTAAACTCTCCTCATATGGGACCCATTCCAAACGCCTAATCATTTTAGTTGCCCTTCTCTGAGCCTTTTCTAATGCCAGCATATTTTTTTTGAGATGAGGAGACCACATCCTTACGCAGCATTCAAGATGTGAACATACAATGGATTTATATAAGGGCAATAAGATATTCTCTGTCTTATTCTCTGTCCCTTTTTTAATGATTCCTAACATCCTGTTTGCTTTTTTGACTGCCACTGCACACTGCGTGGACGTCTTCAGAGAACTATCCATGATGATTCCAAGATCTTTCCTAATTCATTGTAGCTAAATTAGCCCCCATCATACTGTATGTATAGTTGGGGTTATTTTTTCCAATGTGCATTACTTTACATTTATCTACATTAAATTTCATTTGCCATTTTGTTGCCCAGTCACTTAATTTTGAGAGATCTTTTTGAAGTTCTTCACAGTCTGATTTGGTCTTAACTATCTTGAGCAGTTTAGTATCATCTGCAAACTTTGCCCCCTCGCTGTTTACGCCTTTCCCCAGATCATTTATGAATAAGTTGAATAGGATTGGTCCTAGGACTGACCCTTGGGGAACACCACTAGTTACCCCTCTCCATTCTGAAAATTTACCATTTATTCCTATCCTTTGTTCCCTGTCTTTTAACCAGTTCTCAATCCATGAAAGGATCTTCCCTCTTATCCCATGACAATTTATGTAATTTATGTAAGAGCCTTTGGTGAGGGGTCTTATCAAAGGCTTTCTGGAAATCTAAGTACACTATGTCCACTTGATCCCCTTTGTCCATATATTTGTTGACCCCTTCAAAGAACTCTAATAGATTAGTAAGACATGATTTCCCTTTACAAAAACCATGTTGACTTTTGCCCAACAATTTATGTTCTTCTATGTGTCTGACAATTTTATTCTTTACTATTGTTTCAACTGATTTGCCCGGTACTGATGTTAGACTTACCGGTCTGTAATTCCTGGGATCATCTCTAGACTTGATTTAGTTTCTCCACAATGACTTTATCATCTTTAAATGCTCCTTTTGTATCTCGATCGTCCAGGGACCCCACTGGTTGTGTAGCAGGCTTCCAGCTTCTGATGTACTTAAAAAAACATTTTGTTGTTACCTTTTGAGTTTTTGGCTATCTGTTCTTCAAACTCCTTTTTGGCTTTTCTTATTACATTTTATCCTTTTTTAAATGCCAGTGCTCATCTTGCAGCTGAAGTGTTCGGGCATCAGATTGTTTTGTCACAGAGCTATCTGCAAGCACAACTTTTATAGCCCATCTTTGCTCACTGAGTCTTTCGAACATGTCATATACCAAATTGCAGCGAGTTTTACACAACTGGATCAGACAGTGTTGCTTAACCTGAAGCTGTGTTTGTTTTCTTTTGAGTGCTTTTGCAGCCACAATGCTGTGGTGGAAGTGTGCAAGTAGTCTACAACAGCACAATCCACACTACTTGAAGAAAACCCATCATTTATGGCTAGCTGCAAAGTATGAGCAAAACAACTGACAGATTTCCATGTAACATACCTTGGTGTGTTGGCAAGCACAATGTTGCTTGCATTATCGTGTATGCATGCCAAGACATGGCCTAACAGACACCATTTTTCCACTGTGACGTTTAATTTTTCAGCAAGGGTTTCCACTGTATGTAGTTCTGCCATACTTTTGGTTTATAGAACTGCATATCGAAGCTCCCAATTGCCATTATAATGGCACGTGACAGTCATGTACTTTCTGTAGTTAATGCTGTCCAGCAGTCAATGGTGAAAGCTACTTTAACGACATTTTCCAATTTTTCCCAGACAGACTTCACGCTGTCTTCATAGCACTTCTCTAGTTGCGAGGTTATAGTCTGTCTCACAGGCACACAGTATTCAGGTTCTGTAAAACTCATTGATGCACAAAAACCTGTACCTTTGACACTTTCAGGCAGCATATCAGTAGTGATCATGGTGCACAACACCTCTTAGTTTTTTGTCACATTGTGTGTGCCATTTTCTTGAACTGCCAGAAATGTTGTTTGATTTTTGCCTTTTCACATGAAACAGAGGGATGTTTCAGCTTCAAATGGTTCAGCATTACTCCAGTGCTGTTTGCATACTTCAGCTGTGTATTACACAGTTTACATTTAACGGTATCTTCTGTTATTTTTGTGAAATGATTTCAGGCATTACTCCTTTTCAATCACTCCATATGGAACATTAGTTACCAAAAATCATGATTACCTACATGATATTGTTTGAAGGTTTAACGCTACCAAAGTGTGACATCAGTTCCATAGCAATGGTCCTGACAATATGGAACCTAGTTCCACATACTCTGTGAAATGGTATTGCTGCAGCGTTTTTAATGTGCACATTAGGTATTTAAACGTTAACTGAATACATTACTGGTAAGACTGATGCTTACTGGTTAACATTTTACATCCGTACCCTCTTCTCTCACAGGTATGCCATGAAAATAAATTCATTAATGTTTGTGAAGCACTGTGATACTACAGTGATGAGCACACCATAGAAAAGCTTATGAGGAAATTAATAATTCTGACTACAGAGTAGGTTTTGGATAGTGTGTAGTAAATGAGACATGGAGCCACACTCTGAACAAGAAGAAAACAAAATATTGGATAGTTGTTTGTTAGTTGAGCTCTGTCCATCCTGTGCACTGAATCGGGTAGGGGTCTTGTAGAAAAAATAGCATGTTATGGTGTAAATAAAGACTGTCATCATAGTGTATACGCACAAGGAAACTGAATAAAGTTGCACTTCAGTAGTGGCATTTCTGAACTTTTGAGTGCTTGACTTTGGAACCTTAATGTTCTTTTAATGTAGAGGTTTTTTGGTGTAGTTATACATGCCATGCACAAAAACATATACCCTCACCATTTATCTCCTTCAGTATTCAAAGGTTTTAATATGAGTGCTGTGTGAGAGCTTTGAGATAAAGTATCCTGCTGTTTACTAGACTGTAAAATCCAGTGGTTTGCAGCAGAACCCCCCCAGAAGAACTTGTCTAAGAAAACACTTTCTCTTCAGTACAAGATAAAAAAAACTAGTAATTGGAACTGTTTCACAGACACAAACATTAAAGCAGGAATGCTCTCAGTACCTCATTAACTGAAGTACTGGCAAAGGAATAAAATTAAAAATGACCGTTTCTTTCTAGCAAGGCTAAAAGCTGAGGTTTTCCCATCTGTAATGCAGTTGCTGTTCTAACAGGCTTAAGGGAGGATCGTTTGGTTGTTTTTTTGTTTGGTTGGTTGGTTGTTTTTTTGGAGGGAGCTAATGGATGGCTGTGTTAAAATTTCCTTAGCTACCTGAACATTTTAATTCTGAACATTTTTCTTTTGATTTCACGCTCCTCCCCACAGAAACCAACAATGAAAAATATTGTATAAGATGATAAAACTAACAATACAGGGGTTTCGAGACTGAAACATTTTTTACTTAAAAAAACATTAAGAAAATACTTTTGCAATTTTGTAGCATCTTTCATCTCAGGATTTCAAAATGTATTACAATTAGTAAGTAATCAAAGAAATCCTGTCAAGTTCAATTAGGCCCAACATTTAGATTTTGTAAAAATAATATTTCACAGAATTTAATGTTAAAGAAATATTTTCTGGTTTGTTTTTTAATTTCATTGGCAGCAGCTTTCTGTGGATAAATAATTGCTACTCTACATTGTTTGCAACCGAAAAGCTGCAGCATAAAATGAGTAGAAATTGATTATAAACAAGAGTGACATGGCTAAGCTCTTTTCATTATCCAAGCTGAAAAACCTGTAAAAAATAAACAATAACAAAAATTAAAATAATCTTTCACTTATAATGTTCTGATATTACCCATAACAGAGGTAAGAACCTTTTGCTTCTGAATTTTTTTTTTAAAGTTGGAAATGCCCCTTTAAGCCCCATAACAATTCTGTAAGGCACATACATAGCAGCATAGCCATTTTATAGCAGGGTATGCAGAGACACAGAGATTAAGGTCAGTATTTTCAAAGCTGACTAGTGATTTTGGGTTCCTTGATGTTTGGATATTTAACCTGAGATACCCAAAAGGGTGGGTACTTAGCATTTCCTGAAAATCAAGAAAACTTTTCAGTTTTCTCAGGAATCAAGACACTGAGCTTCACTATTCACTTTTGAAAATATTGCCATCAGTGTCTAAAGCTCTGGCAGCAAGTGAGTTTTAGAAGTAGGACTAGAAAATGGGAATCAATGTGCTCTAACCTTAGTTCCAGATTCACAGCCCCTCCCTTTTCAAGCAAGAAAAGGTATCTCCTCAGCCATTTTTAGAGTGGTGTATGTTTGCTGCTTTAGGTTTTAGTTTTTATATTCACTTTTACAAAATGAAATTCACCAGCCAATGCAAGTACATGATGGGTTACATTTTAAACATTGTCTGCTTCCTGCAGGTGCTTTTGCAATTGTTGTGTAAAGCTGTTTCCATCTTACTCTTGCAACAGCTACCCGTAATAACAATAGCAGAGAGGGATCCTAGAAATTTTTCAAAGTTCTGTAGCACTCTGCAGCCCTTGAGCACAGTGGTTCCATATCCCAGGGAGAAAACATCACTTTCTCCAATAAAAAAATGATAGAAAAGTATATCCTTATTGCCTTGGCATCCACATCAGACAGGTTTTTCCAGGCTGTGAGTTCTTCTCCTGCAGAGATGAAAGGAGGAGCTTTGCAGGAAACTAGCTCCGATTTACCCCCACCTTCAAGGAAAATGTGAAAGTGCGTGTCCATCAGTAGAGAGCATAGAAGAGTCCTCTAACTGAAGTTTGGGGAAGGGAGTGGAGAAGACACTTGTAAGGTAAAGATGTTAGAAAAGGTTTGAATTTTAATAGAAAAGGAAATATGTAACCCCTAGCTCAGGGGCAGGCAAACTTTTTGGCCTGAGGGCCACATTGAGTTTCCAAAATTGTATGGAGGTCCGGTTAGGGGTGGCTGTGCCTCCCCAAACAGACAGGCGTAGCCAAGCCTCCACCCCCTATCTGATCCCCCCCGCTTCTCGCCCCATAATGCCCCCCCTGGGATTCCTGCCCCATCCAGCCTCCTCTGTCCCCTGATGCCCCCCCCCAGGACTCCTGCCCCATCCACACACGCCCCGCTCTCTGTCCCCTGAGCACCCATGGACCCCCTGACTGCCCACCACTACCTCATCCAACCCATCCTCTCATTCCTGACTGGCCCCGCCCCAGGCCCCGTGTCCCCATTCAACCCCACTGTTCCCCACTTTCTGACTGCCCTGACCCTTATCCCACCCCCGACCACCACCACGAACTCCCCTGCCCTCTATCCAACTCCCTTCCCACCCCCCGCTCCCTGCCCCCTTACCGCGCTGCCTGGAGCACTGGTGGCCGGCAGCGCTACAGCTGCACAGCCCAAAGCACCAAGATGGGCAGCTGTGCTGCCTGGCTGGAGCAACGACACCACCATGCAGCACAGAGGACTGGGTCAGGCCACGGCTCTGCAGCTGCGCTGCCCGACAAAATCTCACAGCCCCGCTGCCCAGAGCATTGTGCTGGTGGCGCAGTGAGCTGAGACTGCGGGGAAGGGGGAACAGCCATGGAGGGCCCGGAGCCTAGCCTTCTGGGCCAGGAGCTCAGGGGTCAGGCAGGAGGGTCCCATGGGCTGCATGTGGCCTGGCGGCCATAGTTTGCCCACCTCTAGCTGGTAGTTAGCTTGAGAAATCCTGAAGTATGGTATGTAGTTAAGAGGTTCAAACTCCAATAGGATTATTACAAATGATTCTCTGTATAAACTATATATTGTGTGTGGATTTCTCTAGAAGTGGGTGTCATAGCTGATCCTAATCCTTATATATGTGCCCTTTCATGTGACTGGACTTCCATAACTAAGTCTCAGCAGAAGACAATAACAGAATGATGTGCTCCTGCCCCTTCTTGAAATCGTAGTGTGCCTTTGACAGTTCCTTTGATATTATTACTGTGACGAGCACTATAAAGCAACCTAAGACATTTTGTTCCTTTCTAACCACTGATGGTAAAGGAACTCTCCATAGGAAGTTCAGAAAAACTTGGGTCCTGTGTTAGGACAAAATTAACTTCTTTAGAAGGAATTTGGGATATAAGTTTACAAAAGCTAAAAAGAATAGGTCACACTTCATTCCTTTGACTCCATTGTTCAGTCCTCAGCCATTTCCCAACACAAAGGAGGAAAAGGAAAGGCACTTACCCAGAAAAGAATCTATATTTTAGCTGTAGCTTCAAGGGGCATCCAGTGTTCCCAGAGTCAGGTCACCAGACCTCACTACCAGCAGAGGAAGAAGGATCCAGATGTTCCTGCTGGAGAAAAGCTCAGGGCCTTTGCTTGCCGCAGACACATGGGTTATCAATGTTGTGAAGCGGGGCTATGGAGTTTGATGTAAAAAATTCCTTCAGACTGACTCTTTCACGAATGCTATTGAGACCTTCAGCATTAGGATGAGAAACTTTAGGGAATTCAGTCCAAGCCTGTAACTCAGAAACCTCAAAAACTGTGTGGCAAAAATGTGTGAATGAATCCATGTCACCCAATAATAGAAGGAAGGGGTTTTATTCTTGGTACTTCCAAGTGCCCAAAAATGTAGGAGGCCTGAGGCCCAGTTATCTAGATGCTGCTTGTGGATTTCATTCTTACCAGTTTCTGGATGTTAGGGATTTGATAAATTTGATGCTCTGCTCCCGCTGGCTACAGGTGTCTGAGGAGAGGCCCCAATTACTCTGCCTCTTCCTCAGTCACCATTTTTGGGGTCCTCCATCTTCATGAATAACTCCAGTGCTTGCCTCTGCAACTTCTCAGAGCTTTTTGAAGCATCAACAGCGTGCAGTGGGTATGATTTCTGATAGTTTTGCTGCTGCCTGTAGGGTTCAGAAAAAGCAAAGAACCTTTTTGCTTTTTCTGAACCCTACAGGCAGCAGAGTCTTGTTAACTTCACTCTGGTGCTTGGCAAATCTATGATATGAAAAGTTACTGCTGCCTATGGCAATTTATAAAGCCCTTGGAACATCCATCAGCTTTTCATTTCTTTGACACTGGATCAATAGGTCATTCTGTATTAAATCATAACTAAAAGGTAGTCTGGCTGCATCTCTGTTTCATAAGCGGACCGCCAATGTCAGGGTCAAGTTAGGTCACATTCAGTCTGTGGAATGTCAAGTATCATAGTGTGACACTTTGGGGGTTGCTTCACTGTTGCTCATTTTAAACTTCCTTTGTTCTATTTCCTCACTCAGAATAAACAGAAAATAATAAAACTGTAACCTTTCTTTAAAACTGTTTCCAGCCTTTTCACTTGACAATCACTTAAAACTATTTTACCAATGCTTGAAGCATAAACCTCAGTTAAATAGCAAGGTCTGTGTAAATTCTGTTCGATTACACCAATGTGGCACTTCGGGGGTTCTCCCAGACAAGTCGGGGGGGGGGGAGGGTGTCGCTGCCTGCCCTGTAACCCTGGGTGCTTCATCTTTGGCTTAAAGCCCTGGCAGCAGCAGCTTGCTCAGAGTACAGTGACATCACCCCAGCTTCCACCAGTTTGATGACTCCTTGCAGAATAACACCAACAGCCCTCCAGACACACATCTACCCAGAACCATCTCCTCTGCAGCGCTCAGCCCCTCTTGCGATGGCACTCACAAAACCTTTCCAAGATAGCTGCTTTTTTAAAAGTGGCAGTACACAGCACTAGCCTGTTAGTTTGGCTAAGGAGTTTACTCTTCAGTTTGAAACACTGCTCTGAGATGGTTTTGTAATAAAACAAGATTAAGTTTTTTGACAAAGAACAGGTAGTTAAGTGATAACAAGTAGAAGGAATTGAGATAGAAATAGTTACAAAAAAACAGAACTAAAAATACATTTTTAAGACTAAGATCTAACTTAACAAACTAGAGCCTTTTGTTCAAAGTAGTTTACTCATCACAGTTGTTTCCCCGTGTTGCTGGCCAGTTCTTCACCAAGATCCAACACAGAACTCAAAGCACTTGGTTTCTGTGTCTCTTCAGGTGAAGGATGCCAAAATGGCTTTCTCTCTCTGCTTACATCTTCAAAGTTTATCTTTGTTTTCAAAGTCAGGAAGTCCTCATGGGGGGATCTGCCTTGCTGTGTTCACTAGGGAGCTGATACCATGTTAATTTTTGCAGTCTCCTTCCTCTCCCCCTGTACCTCCATCAATATAATTAAGTTGATATTTCCCCTACTATGTAGTTTGATGATTTTGTTTACTTCCATCATCTCTTTATGCTCAGTTTACATTAAGGACAAATTCAAGCACGCAGGACCACATGCTTCTGTTTAGGGCGGTATACCTTTAGCCTTACCTGACAAACACATTTTAGGAACATATTTCCAGCACATGTAAATTTTCATATATCACCTGTACACACACCATGCAATAATATTAATGCCAAGAATATTGCCAGTTTGCATATGTTACCTTGCATGACACCTTTTAGATAGTTTATGACAACAATGAGTTGGGGTACACTGAGCTGGTCAGGCTAGCTGAGACTCACTGAGATATACCAGGGAACCTCTTGCCCTCTGGTACTGGAGTGCTCTTAGGGAAGTGGTCCCCAAACTTTTCAGGATCACAGCCCCCCTCACCTGGGAGCCTGGGCAGGGACCGGGGCATGATGCAGACAGAGGTAAGGGGGTAGCAGCTGGGACTGGGTCTCAGGCTTGGGTTGAGAATGGAGCCAGGGGCTGAGGATGGGGCTGGAGCTATGGCCGGGGCTTGGGGGCAGGGTTGGAACATATTTGGGGGCAGAGCAAGGCTGGATGGTGCTCCCTCGCTACCCGGGCCTGCCACACATCCCAGATGATCCCCCACATCCCTGTAGGGGAACGGCACACTGCACTGTTTGAGGACCACTGTCTTAGGGTCATACATAGCCACCTTCAGATCAGTTCCCAGCCAGACTTACAGAGTAGCCACATGGAATTTTCCAAGGCATCATTGTGTAGACTCCCTGTACTGTGTTGTATTTCCAGGATTGATTTACTGTTACAGAATCTGTTACAATTATTGTATTGATTTATTGGTTTGGTGATTTGTCTGTGCTTTTTTATATTATTGTGTTTGTTTCTATTTTGGAGTACCTTATCACTCAAGTGATATATTGTATGTTTTTCTTTTTGGGAGCCTGATGTTCTGTCATCCTACATTTGTAGTATTCTGTATTCATTTCTTGTTTAAAAAACTGGAGGTAGCTCAAAAGGCTATGCTCTGCACTGATAGTGTACTCTCCTGTAAGAAATTTAATATATATCTGACAGCTTAGATGTACCCCCATCATCCATAAAAATTTCCATGAGATGTTTTTCTCAGTGAGGATCTGCTATCAGACCCACTTTCAAGAGGAAAAAATTAGTTGTAACTCGGGTTTGCTGATGGTTGTGTAGTCACAGCAGATCCATAGTCACAGACTAACCTCTTCACATAGTTGGAGAATATATTGTCCTAATGTACCTGAATTTAAAACTTTTGCTATTGGAAAGAACTAACCCATTAGAGGCACTGTGGGTCACCAGGATTCCAGACAGGGGCAGGCATGGGCTGTCCTGTTGATGGTTAAAACTTGGCTATGGGATTCCCACTATTCCCATACACAGGGTGCAGATCCAGGTGTTTGCCAGCCAGGAGACAAAATCCCTCCCCCAACTCTCTGACATGCACGAGGAATGTGCACCTAACACCATCTTTCAGAATGGTGTAGCCTGCATTCCCCCATTTACCCATTCATCTCTGTGGACCCATTGGAGGGGTCGGGACAGGTCTAATCCCTACTTATCTCCCTCCCTACCCGTTTCAGGACAATTCGCCCATGGTTGTACCTGCCCATTGCCTGGAGTGCACAGTGTGGGAGGAAGACTTCTTGCACTCTACATTGCCATCTGTTGTTGAATTAAGCTGTCTCATGGCAACTGGAGGGTGGCAGCTGTGCTCCAGAATTTGTTTCCAGATAGAAGAAATTAATCCTCTAGCTACATGGTTCTGAAGATCTTCAAAATGTGAATTGAGTATAAACTGTGAAGTTTACTCTAATAGTTCTGAGAAACATTAATTGCTCCATTGATCCTAATGTGATGTCAACTTGGAAGCCTAGTGATCAGCACTGAAATTATTAACAATGTTGGCATTTTAATGATGATCAAAGTGCAGGAAGTATAGAAAAAGCAGGAAATTCTGAATATCCGACCAATTATAATTATAATTTATTACTATTGCAGTGACAGTAAAGACCCCAGTTGGGAATCAAAACCCCATTATACTACAAACTTTACAGAAAAATAACACACAGTTCTCAGAGAGCTCACAATCTAGGTTTTAGACAATACCCAACTGGCAGATAAACTAATAAAAGAGGGAGGAGAAAATAACAGTACCGGCATGTTTGGTAAATTGATAACTACAGTGGCCTCAGTAGTGCCCCCCTTTCAATAATCCTTGCTAGTGCTCACAGGCAGCATATTCTGGGCACAGCATTGCTGTGACAGTCTAAGTAGAAACACCATTTACATGTAGTCCTATTTTTGGGGGGTTGTTTTGGTACTGTCCTTTCAATGTGTCACTCTTTTCCCTTCCAACTCTGGCAGGTTGCTGAATGTTTTTTTGTGAATAATAGAGTTGGAATAAAATTTCCTGACTCTCTGTGTGTTTTAAAATTGATAAGCTAAAGCAGTGGAGAAGGAAAATGTCTTTTTTCCTGAAAACTTCCATCTGAAACCTGCCTCCAATGGCTGCCTGAAGCTGACAGAATGAAAGACGCACCAGGAGACTAGTCTGAATCTGAAGTTCTTTGAATATGCAGGCAGCAAGGTGAAGATGGCATGGTGATATGCTACAGATTTCTGTTCTGAATCTTCTCTTTATTCCTGTCTCTACCTTTTGACCATATTCCTCTGCTTATTTTCCCATTGGCTCCTTTTTCTTGTTCCATTTGTCCCTTAATGAGCATGTTTTAAACTTAGTATATAGATAAATAATTAGGCACCTGAATATTGGAGGTTCTATCAGTAAAAGAGACAGGACACTGAGCATGTGCAGTTAACAAAATAATGACTTCATCCTTAGAAATAGCTGCTTTTTAATAAGATTCTGTGATATTTCATGGCGTTTATCAAATAATGTTGTAAAACAATGTTGAACTGGCTGAAATAATAATCACTTTGATGCAGAAGTTGTAGTTTCCAAATACTAAACACCAGTTGCTATAAGAAATTAAATTATCATCAGAACTGAATGGGAATACCAATAACAGGGCCAGGTGTTAAAAGGTTACCTCTCCATTACAGGCCCAAATTTGGCTTTTGCTGGCTCTGCTGGTATGTCTTCATCCTTGAGACCCAAAGAGGATATAATGGAAATAGAGAGAACTTCTGGAGCTGCACATCTTGATGACTCATTGACCAGCAAAGAATACAAACTTTTAGACGAACTTACGGTATTAGAGCAGACTGAATAAAAAGGGCAGCCATTTCCTCAAAGCTCAAATCAGTGCAGACTTAACTAAGAATTGCATTTGTTGTTTTCTGAGCTATTTCCACCTCCACCCCCTCTTAAACTATATCCTCTGTTCTTTGCTTTCACCACACAGGCCACATGTGGCTCTTAGCTCGAAGGCAGGTGTCCTTTTTTTAAGGAGCCGTAGTGCTTTTTTTTAGATCATAGCAACCCTTTTTCTCTACTAGCCAAGCACATTACTTTCTTGAGTCATTTCTTCAGCTGTCCCCAACCCGCCCAACTTATTTTAGTAGGACTCAAGCCCTCTGTACTTCTAGAATCCAATCCTGCAAGGTCTGCTGCAGGAGGACTGAACTCGTAGTGTGTCTCAATACTGATAAAGGGAGAAATTGGGCTGGAAGTTACTTCTATCAGAATTTAAAATTTGCCATGCTGGACCAGAGCATTGGCCTCTGGCAGAACCACCACTGATGCTTCAGAAGGAAGGCGAAAAAGCCCCTTAATAAACCTAGCGAGCTGTGCTGTGGGGATAAGAGGGGGAATTTTTTTAAACTCCTACTGGTGATCAAGTATTCCCCTGAATCTTTAGATTTGATTAGCTTTATCTCTAAAAGAAAACAAGAACCTCTTACTACTTTAAAACAAAAGATCAGATCGAGTCTCTTTAATGAAGAAGAGTTCATGCTAGTACCTTTAGTGAATGATGAAGAAATTCCATTGGAAGTAGGAAAATTTATCATATCCATGACTTTTGTAAGCTATTCCATAACACACGGACATGTTCTGCTTATGTGTATAAAGTCTGTCTCCTTATCTCCTTAGTGCAGAGAGATGTGGAGATCTCATCTTCATGAATTTTCATATTTTAACCCAGCAGATTTCATCAGGAAATCCCAATGCATAAGGGTTAAAAGTGCTAAGAATCTAAAATTGGTTTGCTCTGGGTCCTACTATTGTAGTACTGGAGATTTAGGGCTAGAGTTCAAATCTCAGCAGGTGATTCTGGCTCACGAAGACATTCCTTAATCTTTCTTATATGGCTGTTGATCTAAAGGATACAGAATGCTAAAACCAAAAAAGAGAGCTAATTGAATAAGAGATGATTTTAAATAAAGCATTATCCAAAAAAGCATGAGTGGAATGTGAGAGAAGAATGGCGTTTGAGGGATTACAAGTTTCTTGTGTCGTGTGCAGGTATTAACAGTTGCACAATTCTTTCAGTTCAGAGAAGTGGTTGTTGAATTGAGGGTGTTTACTTTCAATTTTTGGTTTTAAGCCAGCTGTTGTTAGGGCCCTATTGCTGACCTTGGGAGTGTTTCAAGTTCTTTGTAATTATCTTGTTTTTCCCCCTATCATTTCCCTCGCACTTTTGTCTTTCTATATTGCAGTTGGTAAGCCTCAAAAGCATCAGTTCTCTGTCTATCTAAGCTGTTTAATGAGCACCTCCCAAGTAATTAAAAATTAAAAAATAACAAAGGAATCTCTTTCCTTCCCAGCCTGGTAGAAGAGTAAGGAAAGGTGTCCCAAATGCGGTATTAGGTGAGAATCAGTGTAGAGGCCTCAAGTACTACATAGGCTTATGCTGCAGGTCCCGGTGGTGGAAAGTTTAGATTAGAGGTACAGTGGTGTAAGCCATCCACAGCCCATTTCAGCAGGGATCATGGAGCCAGTTGGAGAGGGAGCAAAGTCAGTCAGGAGATGTGATGAGTCAGTGCATCCCCGGTAACAATACCAATGCCTGTCCCTACAGGCATAGTGGCTGCCATTTGCACATCACAGAAGCTTCTGTATTTTATGACATGATATCATGGTCAATGACACCAGAAATTCTGACCAGCTACAAAGGCAGTAATGGAAGACTAATTTAGTTTACATGACCCTGTCTCAGTCAGTTGGATTTTGTTTGGGATTCCAGCGGTGCAACACATATGCATGTAACTCAAGTATGACCCTAGGATCTTTTCATGCGAAGTGGTAGAGGGCACAGAGTTACATAACAGTCACAGTGATCTCTTAGTTCTGATACCTACATACCATATCATGTCAGGTCTCTAATGAAAGCTTGTGGTGCAACAGTCACCATATCATTATGAGATGTATGTACAGATAATATGTGGGGAGTTGTGTATGTGTACACTAAAAATTATGTTCTCTAAATGTGAGAGTTCAGTCAGGTCCTCAAAAGGTGATTCCTATACTCTTGTCAGGCAGGAGGGAAGAGATGTATGTCTGTCTCTCTCTTTTTCTCTCTCTCTGGGTGGTCATATGCAAATCAAGTATTGTATGGTTCCCAGTGGAGGCCCATTTACAGTCTGAACAAAACGCTAATCAAGAGATTGCAGGGATGCAGGAAAAAATAAAACCAGCTGGGGATATCCAGTTTAGGAGTGAGACGAACTTTTGGAGCTATATCTGGGATGCATACGAGCCCCCAGATATATCCTTCAGTCTGTGAGGTCAAGTCACCAGGAGGATTGATCTTGTGAAAGGGGGAAGGAGCTCAGCCAAACTGGTTGAAATACTGGGAAAAGGATAAGCTATCTGGTAGGAGATAGACAAAAGCCTTGTGAGTTAAGTTTAGGCCAAGGGTCGGCAACCTTTCAGAAGTGATGTGCCGAGTTTTCATTTATTCACTCTAATTTAAGGTTTCGCATGCCAGTAATACATTTTAACGTTTTTAGAAGGTCTCTTTCTATAAGTCTATAATATATAACTAAACTATTGTTGTATGTAAAGTAAATAAGGTTTTTTAAAATATTTAAGAAGCTTCATTTAAAATTAAGTTAAAATTCCAGAACTGACTGGTGGCCAGGACCTGGGCAGTGTGAGTGCCACTGAAAATCAGCTCGCGTGCCGCCTTTGGCATCCATGCCATAGGTTGCCTACCCCCTGGTTTAGGCTTTAGAAAACACGTTATGATTTTGTTTTATATGTAACTATTTGTTTCCAGTATTCTTACTTTCTGTCACCTGAATCTCTGTTCTTTGATGATAAACTTATTCTTGTTTTCATACATAAGCGACCTGTGCCTCCTGGCTGGGGAGCAGAGGGGGCACAACCCCAGAAAGAACAGTTCAAGGCACACACACCTATCCCTGGCAGCCCCTACCCTCCCAGAAAGCAACAGCCCCTCAATGCAGCTCCCAGATTTTCCTCTGCTTCTCCCAGCAGAGTTAAAGCAGCAGACCCTCGTGTAGCTCTGCCTCTCCAGGCTTGGTCGGCATTGTGACTCCACATGTTGTCTGCCCCTGTCACACCTCTCTCTGTGTGTGTGTGTGTGTGTGTGTGTGTGTGTGTGTGTGTGTGTGTGTGTGTGTGTGTGTGTGTGTGTGTGTGTGTACATTTTTAAGTGCCATGTGTTAAGTAAAGCGATGATCCTCGGTTACAACGAGTAAGAGGCTGTGTACTATTCCTTTGGGAGTAGAATCTGAGTTCTGCAACTGCTCAGTGGAACATGAGCTGGGCATTCCAGAGGGACACTCGGAGAGTTTGGGGGTTGGTGAACCCGCAGGAGCTGAGAGGGCTGCCTGTGGCCAAGGTTGTCTGGCAACTAATCCTTGGCAGGTACAGACAGGGCACACTTACTCTAAGGGTAGGTGGTAGCAAGGTGCCGCACAACCTTGGAAAGCATCACAAGCAAGGAAGGAAAATTTCATTACGAATAAGCAAAATGCTAATCGAAAAAAAAACTAGGAGGCTTTTGGTACTAGATCAATGAGAGGATCATTTGTGAGGGAGAACTCCGTTCTATTAGACTTTAGACAGATAGTATTTGCCTTGTATAATTTGAGTGGCTGAATGACCTTTGCCAAAAATACTTCTCTTGTTTAAAAAAAAAAATCATCGGTGTATAGTAAAAAGCAACAGAGAGTCCTGTGTCACCTTGTAGACTAACAGATGTATTGGAGCATAAGCTTTCGTGAGTGAATATAGTAAGTATCTCAGTGAATAAGATAGGAAATCAAACTCTTGGAGTATATGTAAAAAACAAATGTATGATGTAAGTTTCTCCATCTGTGAAATGGGGATAATACCTCTGTTGTAAAGCTTTTCGAGACCTACAGAAGTAAAGTGCTATGTAAGCGTGAGGGTATTATTATATTAGTCTTAGTAGTGATTATCATTCATATTTACTTATTACCAACATTTAAAGTCACATATGTTGTTTTTATGGCACTATAACTGTTCATTACAATAGATAAAATGTATTCATTAGAAAAAAAAATTTTGCACCTCTAAGCTTACAATATAAAGCAAAGGGCATTTAGCTCCACAGCACTTCTATATGACATAATTTCCAGTCTCTTGAGCAGCCAGTCCCCAGGCTATTAATTTTTAAATGGTTTAAGGTGTGTTTAACTCCAGGTACAGCAATCATTTAATTTGCATAAATAAATGACAACTCAGTAGGAACAAACTCCAGTGCAAAAGAGAGAACAGTGGCTCTACAGTTTATTGTGAATAAACCAGTAGATTAAAAACTGCAGTCAGAAAGATGCTCAAGTACATTAAATACATAGTAAATAAATATTTTGGATCTGTATGTAAAACACATACCTATGCTAAGCAGTCTAAAGGTTAACGGATATTTGGGGTGGACTGCCAGAGTTGCTCTGTCATAAGTGCAGAATGGGCAATAGTCTCCAGTATAGCAAGATATTGGAGGCAACAAAATGTGTGTTGTTTATTTATGGCAGACTGCTATGAACTTTCTAAACAAAAAAGGAAGGAATGGTTCTGGCCCAAGGAGTGCACAATCTAAAGAGAGACAGGGGACAATTAGGTAGGGGTACAACATGTAAAGAAGCAAACTTTTAAAAAAGATTAAAGTATATAAACAAGTCCCAGCTATTCTTCAAATGTGCCATTGTCAGCTGGTTAGTTTCATATAGGTATCACGTCAGGAATAGATTCCAAGTGTGGAGAGGGTAATGACCTTGGAGATAACATCAGGAGGGGTATTCAGTACAGTGCATAGGGATTAACATAGAAGAAGGCACAGATATATATCTTTAAAAGCTGATATATGGGCAGACAAGGCTAGCATCCTTGGCAGAACTGAAGAGGCAACATTAACGAAGATAAGGATGGATAAGTAAGGAGGGGCAGACATATGCAGGGTTTTTAGTATGACAAAAAACATAACATGGGAAATGGGAAGCTAGTGGAGGCATTCGAAGATGGGGGAACTGGAATGTGGTTAAAATGACTGGAATGAGGATGATTGTATCTGTTGAATTTTGTAGGGACAGCAGGGGGCAATATGAGCATCAAGGAATAAGTAAACATGATGTTTCAGTAAGCAACATGAATTTTGAGTGCCTGAACCAAGAGGTTTAACTATAGAGAGAAAGAAGAGGACAGTTCTAAGCTATGTCTACACTATCACTTATGTCAGCAAAACTTATGTCGCTCAGGGGTGTGAAAATACACCCCCCCCCCCCCGAGCAACATTAGTTATATTGACAGAAGGGCCAGTGTAGACAGTGTCTCCTGCCAACATAACTTCCACTGCTCTTTGGGGGTGGTTTAATTATGTCCACAGGAGAGCTCTCTTGGGCATAGAGCAGCTGCACGAGAGATCTTACAGTGGTGCAGCTGCATCAGTATATCTGTGCCACTGTAAGCTCTCTAGTTTAGACCTAGTCATGTAGAAGAAGAAGGAGAACTTCAGCACAGTTTGAATATCTAGAGCAAGGCAGCAGGAGAAGCCAAAGATAAAAGCAGGTTACAAGCTTGAGTGAGGGGAAGATGGTGATGGTGGTGGCAGTGACAGACTGATGGGAGTAGAAAGGCACCAAAGAGAAGATGAAGAGTTTGGATTTGGCTGTGTTAAACACAAGCTGTGAGAGAGATGCCCAGGTGGAGATGAGGAGTCTGAGATGCAAGATTGGATCGATGGAGGGAAAAGTCATGAGTGGACAAGTAGATTTGTGAGTTATCAGCATAAATATGGTAATTGATGCAGTCACTCACAGTAAGATGTAAGGATGAGGGGGAGCCCTTTGTTTCCTGCACAGGCAGTGGAAGAGAACACAAGGAGGACTCACCAAACACGATGCTAAAGGAATGGACAGAGACATAGAAGACCAGGCTATTAAGGTATTGCAGAAGCCCTGGACTGATAAAAGAGGGGGTGGCTGACATTGTCAAAACCAGAAGGATGGGGAGGGACTATAGATGCTGCAGTTTGATGATTCTCATCTCCTTGGTCAGAGTAGTTACTGTGGAGTGAAGGGAGAGGAAGCCAGATTGGAGGGCATCACTGATGCAGTTGAAAGAAATGGCTTTAATTGGGTCTTTCAGTACATTTAGTGGTGAAGAGAGATGGACCACTCTGAGGGTTAGGCTGGGTCAAGGGATATTTTGGGAGGGATGGGGGACAGATAACTCTTAAGTATTAGTGTGGGCATAGCTGTGAGGGTGAATGCTTACTCATTTGCTGTAGGGCAGCAGACCCCTTGGAGCTGGCCCTGAGTAAGATTCTGGTCTAATATCCTCTGGGAAACATAACATCTCCCTAATCTTAAAGCAAGCAGGTCTACAGCTAATGCGCATTGCACATACTTTCTCCGGCCACCTTAAAACAAATGTTGCAAAAACCATGCAGCAGGAAATCTAAGGTATGTGGTTTCCAGAGGCTGATCTACTCCCATGTAGAGAGGAAGTATGTGAGAAGTAGGGGAGGGGGAGTACAGGAAAGAGACGGGCGGTTAACACCGTGGGTACGAGGCTGTGTTTGTCAGTGCAGTTTCTTTTTCTGTTGTGTTGTCTTGGACCACTTCGAGTTCCACTTCTACGCTCTGCTTGTGCAGTCAGGTGGGTTGGATTTGTTTAGTGCATTTTGTGTGGGTGGATGAGTGGGTGGATTTAAAGTCCCACGTGATTGGCCGCCTTCAACCTCAGGGCGGCCTTAAAAAAAAAAAAAAAAAGCCACCGAGAGAAACACACGGTGGCTCTCACACACTAGCGAAAGCTGGAGCAGTCCGGGGTCGCGGGGGAAGAGAGCGAGCGAGCGAGCGCAGGGGCGCGTGGGTGTGCGATGGAGGGCTCGGGAAGAGAAAGCCGAGTGCCTGGCAGAGGCATGCTGTCTCTCCTAGCCCCTGGGGGCGCCGCCGCTTCTCTGCCACAGCTCCACTCCCTGCAAACACAGCGCCTGGCAAGCCCCCTCGGCGGGCCTGGGGGATTCTAATTGCACTATGGCTGACGGTACATGCGGGTGAAGTAAACCCCAGCTCTGGAGGTGTCCTTTCCCTTTGTAATGGTGAGTTACCTGCCAGACGCGGGGCTGCCCTGCTGCTGGAGTGCCTTTATTTTGAAGGCTATAAATAGCACTTATTAAGGGGGAGGGGAAATGGAGTGATTCCTTTGTATGGCAGCAATTCATTAGGGCGGGAGAGCCGCCTCTGGGGCTTTTCCTTTCTCTGACTGTTGTGTTCCTTCGCCTGAACTTGTTGTGAAGGTGACAACGAAGAGGCTGGAGTGAAACTTACCCGCAAGGGGGAGGGGAAGAGAGGCTAAGAGCCAGGCAGAGTCATTGTATCGAGATGGTGTTTATGTGCCGCTGGGAGTGTGTTTAAGGCAGAAGGGGAAAATACGTCCTGTTCAGCAGCAAGAGAATATGTTTGTGCTTCTGGCTTTAGCCTGAATGTTTTGCTATTTATGTACGCCTGTGTTAGAGACAGAAGGAGACGTGGGAAACTGCTGTTCAGAACAGGGAGAGACATTTGGAATGTTTGGTAAGAAAATATGAGAAGAGAAATATAGTGTCTGGTGTGCCCTCTCATGGGAGCCTATAACCTGCAGTAGGAGAGGAAGAGATTTTATGCTTTGCTAACATCTTTTCCATCTCTTTATGACCCTCTAATGTAAATTACTACTAGCTTATTTACATTTCAGGTTTCTTAAGCCATCTTTGTTCTAGTTGCCTCTGGTTATTAATACCTTCCCTCTTCTAGCTATTCATTACCTGTGGATATGGCAGGGAATCCCTTCCCTTAAAAAGCTGGGAGAGAGGATGGGGGAAGGGAGATCTGTGTGTGCCCTGAAGATTTCTCCACAGTGCTGTGTGCAGTCAGTTAGCTGCATAAAGAGGCAGGGAGTGCTCTGATGACATTTGTTGTGGTGGCTGGGAAGCACTTATTTCAGTTCTTCAGTTTATGTTCTAATAAAGGCTTTAGCAGAGTCTTGCTTGCTATACAGAGAAATCTACAAAGGAATGGGAGGGTGGGAAATCAAGAATTAAGTTTGGGTGGGGAGTGGTTTGTTTTTGGTTTTTTACGTGGGATGAATTATTTAGCACCATCATTTTCAGTTCAGACCCGGGGCTTAGAATGGGAGTTTTCCACGTCTGGAAGAAGAGGAGACGCAGTATGCCCTGTAAAACAAGGGCTGACACAGAGCAACCCAGCTGTGATCTCTAGTGTGCACTCTGTTCTTTTGACTGTGACTATTGTGCTCACACTGGAGATTCCCCCTTTTTAACAGTGACCTAACACTGTCATTCAGCATCTGTTTTGCATAAAGTACTGAACTGTAGCAGTCACAGTTTCAGTCATCTGAAAGAAAGGATAAGAGGATTCCAGTTTAATTAGCAATTAGCTAAAATCAGTCAGCTTTGCCTGGTCATAGGTTTACAATTTTTGAGCTTTCTTTTGTATGTCTTAATTGCAATAAATTCTAATGTTGTTGTAAATGAAGCAAGTGCCACCTGCTATTTATGGCATTGGCTTCAGCATCTTCATGTTGCTAATTTTTTGATACAGTGTGTGATGTTTGCTTATTGGTGCTGCAAGGTGTGTATCTGCTGTAGATATTTAACTTAAAGCAGATCCCTAAATTAGAGCATCTGTTTCCGAACATCTTTATCACCCTGGAATCTGGAAGATGTGCCTTTTTTATTGGGGGCATATTGTAGCTGACATCCTGAACTGTTTTAGTTAGCCTCAACAGCATGTTCCAATCAGGAATCATCAGTTGTGGGTTTGTTTTTACCTTTTCCAAGGGACGTAAAATACTGTGAGAGATGAGCACTCCCCCACACATTTATAAGTATTCTGTCAGTTGACATGCATACAGTTCCCATTTGACAGTATCCCAGAAATCAAACCGCAGCAGACAATGCTCTCTCCCGCTTAGCCAACTGAGTCACTGTCCTGCCCTGTGCCAGATGAAGCCATTGTAAAATCACTGCTGGTTGAATTTTGAAAATCCCTTGTGTATACTGTGCATTGCATTATTGTAATTAGGGTAATTCAAGCATAACTACTTTGCAGTATCTTTCTCTCCAGTATTACCAAACAGTGGTTAACTTCAGCTAAATTGCTAGGGAGTCCTCATTGTTTACATTAGTTGGGCATTAATGATCTAGAGGATGGCGTGGATTGCACCCTCAGCAAGTTTGCAGATGACACTAAACTGGGAGGAGTGGTAGATAGGGTAGGGATAGGATACAGAGGGACCTAGACAAATTAGAGGATTGGGCCAAAAGAAATCTGGTGAGGTTCAACAAGCACAAGTAGAGAGTCCTGCACTTAGGACGGAAGAATCCCATGCACTGCTACAGACTAGGGACCGAGTGACTAGGTAGCAGTTCTGCAGAAAAGGACCTAAGGGTTACAGTGGATGAGAAGCTGGATATGAGTCAACAATGTGCCCTTGTTGCCAAGAAGGCTAACGTCATTTTGGGCTGTATAAGTAGGAGAATTGCCAGCAGATCGAGGGACGTGATCATTCCACTCTATTTGGCATTAGTAAGGCCTCATCTGGAGTACTGTGTACAGTTTTGGGCCCCACAGTACAAGAAGGATATGGAAAAATTGGGAAGAGTCCAGCGAAGGGCATAAAAAATGATTAAGGGCTGGAGCACATGATTTATGAGGAGAGGCTGAGGGAACTGGGATTGTTTAGTCTGCAGAAGAGAAGAATGAGGTGGGATTTGGTAGCTGCTTTCAACTACCTGAAAGGGGGTTCCAAAGAGGATGAATCTAGACTGTTCTCAGTGGTAGCAGATGACAGAACAAGGAATAATGGTCTCAAGTTGTAGTGAGGGAGGTTTAGGTTGGATATTAGGAAAAACTTTTTCACTAGGAGGGTGGTGAAGCACTGGAATGGGTTACCTAGGGAGGTCGTCGAATCTCCTTCCTTAGACGTTTTAAGGTCAGGATTGACAAAGCCCTGTCTGGGATGATTTATTTGGGGATTGGTCCTGCTCTGAGCAGGGGGTTGGACTAGACGACCCCTTGAGGTCCCTTCCAACCCTGAGATTCTATAATTCTATGATTTTCACCAAATCCTCTGATTGGATAAAAAGCCTTTTGTTAATGCCAAGTTATGGACAAAGCCCTGGAAAACCAAATAAATGGGAACAGTGTCAGGGCACAATTTTTCTTTTATTTTAGTAGGTCTGATAAAGTAGCTGAAAAATGGAGGGACTAGCACAGGGGTCGGCAACCTTTCAGAAGTGCTGTGCCGAGTCTTCATTTATTCACTCTAATTTAAGGCTTCGCGTGCCAGTAATGCATCTTAACGTTTTTAGAAGGTCTCTTTCTGTAAGTCTGTAATATATAACTAAACTAATGTTGTATGTAAATAAGGTTTTTTAAATGTTTAAGAAGCTTCATTTAAAATTAAATTAAAATGCAGACCCCCTGGAACGGTGGCCAGGATCCGGGCAGTGTGAGTACCACTGAAAATCAGCTCGCTTGCCATAGGTTGCCTACTCCTGGACTAGCACAATAAATAACTCTCTTGTAGAGAACTCCTTGTTGTCAGTTCCAGTAATTGCAACAGAGTCAAAGAAGACAATATTGCGAGGTTAGTGATGGGATGCATAGCCATTAGTAGAAGCAACATTGCTTACTTTGTGTAGTAGTCAGGATTTCTGTTTGGAGCCATGACTTGCTTGACAGGAAAGGGGAATGTTCTATAGACATTTCAGTAGCGAGAGGAGAAGGAAGTAAAAGAAATTATTTAATAGCCTCCTACCCATCTGAAAAGTACATTTGGTGAGGTTGGAATGTACAAACTTCTGTAAAGATTTTTAGCTATTGGAGGGGATTATGCTTCTGTGTAGACTTAACTCCTCTAACAGTGGTTACCCCTGTGTCTGTCTTGTTCCTAATCGCTAATGTGTAGGCATTTGTTTCTCATTATCTATCTTGTGTAAGCCTCTTCCTCCTCCTCCTCCTCCTCCTGCCTATTCCTGCTAACAGTTTATAATCCAGGATGCACATCACCGCCAATCTTCTACAAGATTTTGAAACCTCAGAACTCTGACCTTCAAATATGAATAAACTCATCTGTGAACAAATGTGCATCTTCAATAATTCGGCAATAAAGAAGAGGAATAGAAAGCCCTAGTCCACAGCCTCCTGATAAAGATTCTGACTCAAGATTAAAAGGCTTTTCCACTAACCTCTGCCCTCATTTTCCCTTCTGTTGAAACACAAGAATAGGAGGAAATTTATTTATAATTTACTTTCAATTCAATTGTCAAATAATTCTGTTCAGACTACACTGATGAAAGGGATTGATATTCCATTATATCCCCCCTGCATACCTGCGTATACCGTACACACTGGCCATGGGACAGGTCTTCCTCATTTCCTTCCAGAAACCCCAATGGCAAAAATCGCTGGCTCTAATAGTGGATAGCCAAGTTTTGATTTGTTAAATATTGGTTGTTATTAATAACGCTTTAGAGTTTGTGGTCCTGCTGAATAATAAAATGCCTTCATTTTTATTTTAAAAAAGTTAAACTCCAAAAAGAAAGAGAAATAAAAATAATCCTGATGCCAGTTTCCCCCCCACCCCCCCAAAAAAAAATCCTCTGTATTTGTAAATCATATCACAATTTCTTTGGTGAAATCTATTTGGCATGCTCTCAGGACCCAACCTGCTACCAAATTTAGCAGTGAACTGCAAAAATAACTCCTGTCTTATGGTTTTGGAGGCTGGGGTGTTCACATGCTACTGTATGAGTGACTTCCTTATTAAGTACTCTGATGGTAACCTGCTGAAATGATTAGTTTTGTTCGAGACCTGTCAATGCTATAGCTATTTACCAGAATCAGAGCTGGTTGCAAAATGGTTGTCTCCTGACCCAGTTACCATAATGTTAAGAGTTGTAGCATAGACAGGATCTAACTGTCCATTCTGCACCAGCCTCAAGCTTTGTCAGGAGACAGAGAGGAACTATTTTTTCATGCCTGCCCTCTCCATCAAGAGAAACTGCATGCCCACAGGGATTGGAGTGAGTGAGGAGGAAAGAGCCCCAAAGAGATGCTCCCTGTCAAATTTTCTAAAATCAAAGAGCAACAGCTCAACAAGAGTATTGCAAACCCTTAGAAATAAAAGCAGCCAAAGGGTTAAACTTAAATTACAGGGAGAGATGTTTTTATGCAGGCAAAATGTTAGTCAAGTTGGAATTAAGCCAGAACACCAGCACCTGTGCAGTTTGTAACTGTTTTGAAGTGCTGATAATTTCTGTGACTTTGTGGAGGATGCTGTATAAATGTTCTTCTTTCATGAAAACTGCCATAGAAACTAACCAGAAGTGGTCAGGACTTCTGTTTTGTGTTTTATCCCCAGGGGTGAGATCTTCTCCAGTACAATCTCATAATCCGTTGCTGTGGCATTCCTTTAGTACTGATTCAAGCATCAGTGACTGAATGATTATCGCTTTCTACTGTACATGTGTGTTCCTCTGAAGCCTCCCGTACAAGTATTGACTTGACCCAAACCTATTTGGCTTGTGATATCTGATGGGATCAAAGCCCAATTTGGTGATATGTTTATACAAGCATACAGAAGAGATGAAAAGTTCTTCCCTCAGCTGTGATAATGAATTCTGTATCATTACCTGAAATGCTTTCTTTGTTTCCTCAGACACTCTTAATCTTGCGCATCTTTAACTTTGTGCCTTAGAGTGCTTGTGGTTATGCAGAGGATATTCTGTAAATTGAGAGGTTCAAAGCAGGCCCAGCCATACAGGCTCCAGTATAGGGATTCAGGATATTGGCAGATGGGGGAAGAGCATTCACCTTAGAAAGAACATTTTGTTTGATCAGAGGGAGGAGTGTGAAAATGGCATGCCAAAACCTTACCTGGAATGCTTCTGTAAAAGATGACTCTTCTAGGCATTCTGGCAACCCAGTACACCAGAATTTCTTAGTCATTTCATTGGTAAAATTTTCTCTGTCTGTTACAGTCTGTGTACTGTATTAAATAGCTCAAATAGCATGTCAAAAACTCAGATATTCAAGATAATAAAATATGCATTTGACAGTTTCTTCAAATCTCATGTGTAGGAATGCTTTCTGGTTTGCTAGATTGACTATTATAATAGGAAGAGGTACCCCCTAATGGTGCGATACTTATATTGCAGTGTCTGAGGATGAGGGGGTTTGTGTCATTCAAAGGTTCAAATTAAAAATTCACTTTTGCTCTCAATAAATAACACTGTTCTTCAGGCTGGTAAGTTCTTCTTTTACCTGTAATATAATAGCACCAAGACTGGATGGTTTCAGTGAATCAGGGAAATATGTCTAAATATGATGGTGATAGGTACCTTGTATAAAGCTAAATTTATAATAGATAAATATATTGATTTGTTACTATATTAATATATTTATTATCATTAATACATTATAAATTATCATTGCTGCTAATTATAATTAATATATTAATGCATAAATTAATCAAGCATTTTCTGTTAATTACTCTGATCAAATCCACCTGAACATAAGCTGATTTTTTTGCAAAAAAAATTATTCCCTTTTTTGCCAAAAATGGCTGCCTGTCTTGGCCCAGCTGGGCATTCCATAGATTGTATCATTCTCCACATCCTTTTGAACACATCTGTCGTATATTTTTCTTTTTTTTTTTTTCCATTTGTGCATTGTTCTTCTGCTATCTCAGTAGGGATGGCAATACTGTCTTTTGGGAGTGAGACTAGGTGTACCATTTTGAGATCTATTGCCAGCCTTTAGCTCTTCTATCCTTGGACTAAATTATAGAACTTCTTTGTTTCTAGCTTGTTGTCCTCTTATTTTTCAAACATTGGATCCCTTCTGTTGTCATTTCCTTGTATTTCTTTACTCAGTCTTCACTTAGTGAAGCAGACACTGCAGCTGTGTCTACTTCCTCAACAGTAGCGATAAGGTGAGCTTCCTGGCTTCAGTTGTTCAGATTTCCACAGGTGGTGCAAACAACTGTGGAAGATTGGCCTTTCAGTGGCCAGAAGCTGTTCACAGATTCCATGGACAACTCTCTTCATACCCTAAAGAACTGTAGGGCAACACTTGGGTCATTAGGGGTAGAGATGTCTCCAAATAAATGGAAGTATAGCTGGTTTCAATTGGCACAAAGCTCCCACCTGACTCAATTTTCTACCTTCCGTAGGCTAAGAAGTCAAGGCCGCTTCATCAGATGCGTAGAATGGAACATGTAGTATGAAACACTTGTAGGATGCTGCATGTATTAATCTCACTTATAACATCTGTCCCCATGTTATAAGATGACATTAAGTGTTTGCATTGTAATCCTTTGTGATTGTATAAGGTAATCAAACAGGAAAGAAGCACTAATTAATGTAAAATGCAGGCTTCCTGTAGAAGGTGTTATGTCCTGCCCACCACGAAGACCCATTGAAACCAAATGAGCCACTGTGGAACATCACATAACAAAGACTTTGTTAATTGGATTCTTTCTCCCTCTCCCCCCTTCAGCCCCCCAGAATGAAGGAGACATGCATGTAAACTTATCCCATCAGCTTGAACTTTGGGGGAAGGCGGTTAAAAATCTCTAACAAGAGGAAACTATCTTTATGCTGCTTGGAGTCTGAGGGGCAAGGGTTAAGCAAAAGATCCCCAGTGCTTGGTCGGAGTTGCCTCAGAGACATATAGAGCTTGCTTATTATAGAAGCTTTTATTACCTTTTTGAAAACTAAGACCATAACTCATTGTGTGTGTGTGTGTGTGTTTACCTGGTTTAATGTTGTAAATAACTTATTTATTTTTCTTAGTAAATCTTTAGTTAGTTTATTATTGGATTGGCTATAAGCTTTGTCTTTAGTATAAGATATAGGGAGCAACTGACCTGGGGTAAGTGACTGGTCCTGTGAGACTGAGAGTAACCTGGATATTGCTGTGATTTTTGGGGACCATCTATCATAAAAGCAAGCCTGCCTAGGTGGTGAGATAGACTGGAGTATCCAAAGGGACTTCCTGTGACTGTGATTAGGCAGTTAAAGTGCCTGAAGAGTTTTCGCTTGATACATGGTTGGAAAAATCTAAGTATAGAATTCACAACCAGTTTGGGGAGGGTGCTCTACTTCTTAACAATCTGCTCTATGGTTGATACTCATGCTCTTGAGCCACTTGACAACCTGTATACAACAAATATTCTTTATAGGAATGCATCTGGATTCGATAAAGGGCAGAGTTTATCTCCCTCTGACAGGTTTCTTGCTCTAAAGAATCTTATACAGAGTGCAGCTCAGCCCTCAAGTTCCAGCAAGGACATGTCTGCAACTTCTGGGACACATGGCAGCTTCTGTTTTTATGTCACAAAATGCCAGATTACATCTTCGATGTCTCCAAGACTGGCTCGGACTGTTTATGTACCCAGTAAACACACTCTCAACAAGCATGTATCTGTACCCAGACAGGTCCTACACTCACTCACCTAGTGGACTAATCCAGCCAAAGTTCATTCAAGAATCCTGTTCAGCCAGAATCCCCATAAAATCATATTAACATCAGAAGCTTCCCTCTTGGATAGAGAGCATGTTTGATCCCTCACACTGTCCAAGGCGAATGGTCAAACAGGAACAGCACTTGCACATCACTCTACTGAAATTAAGGGCAGTCAGGAATGCTTGCCTCCACTTTCTTCCCCTACTCAAAATCAAGATCATGACAGACAACATAGCATGCATGTATAATATTAATCATCAAAGTGGCACGCATTCCCACTCAATCTGCACCAAAGCGATAAAACTTTGGAACTGCTGCATAACCAATTGGATGGTTATCTTGGCTTCTTACCTCTCGAGTGTACAAAACACCATGGCAGGCAACCTGAGCAGATATTTCTCTCTAAATTACAAATGGGAGTTGGACTCTCAAGTCTTTGACAAAATATTCCTATCTTGGGGATTGCCAGACATCGACCTTCTTGCCACAGCAGCCAACACAAAGTGCAGGAAATTCTGTTCCAGATGGGGGTTCAATCCCCGATCTGAAGATGTTTTCCTAATTACATGGTTAAAGGATCTTTTTTTATGCATATTCTCCAACTCCATTGCTCTTAAAGTTCCTTATCAAGATCAGACAGAAGCACGCCAAAGTCATTTTGATTGCACCAACTTGGCCAAGACAAGTTTGGTTTCCTTACCCCATCTAACTCACCTCTTACCATCCATGGCAGCTCCTGATCAAACCTTAATTGTTCTCAGGAAGCAGATCAGAGGCATCATCTGAATCTGAATGTCCTGTAACTAGAAGCCTGATTCTGCAATGGTTCTTGGGATGAGAGGCCACATGTTCATCAGCAGTACGAAAGATACTGTTAAATAGTAGAAAGGATTCTACTAGGCATACTTACCTTCAAAAATGGAGAAAATACAACATTTTGTGTAACCAGTGCCATCTTTCTCCTATCCATTGTCTCTTTCCTCAATCTTAGGAGAGAGCAAGCCGGGCAATTGCCCAGGGCCCCAAGCCACAGAGGGCCCTGTGAAACTAAGTTGCTCATGTTTTGGCTTCAGCCCCATGTCGTCAGGGCTCAGGCTTTGGCTTTCTGCCTTGGATCTCACTGAGTCTAATACTGGTCTTGCTCTCTGGTTTATTTTGGAGGACCTCTGAAACCTGCTCACAGTTCCCCAGAGGGCCCTGGACTCCTGGTTGAGAACCTCTGCTCTGGATGTTAAGCGCCTGTTAGCTGTTTACTTGGACAGGATGAGTCCTCTCAAGAAGAGCCCTTAAACTCTTTGTTTCCACTGCAGATAGGTCTAAGGGAATGCCTGTCTCCACTCAGAGGTTTTCTAAAAGGATCTCTGGATGCATTATTGCCTGTTATGGGTTCCCAGAGGTTCCACCTCCCCAAAAGTAACTGCGCACTCTGCTAGGTCACATTCTACATCTGTTGCCCTACTCAAAGATGTTCCAGTTGCTGAAAACTATAGAGCTGCAATATGGTCCTCGGTGCCCACAGTTTCCTCCCACTGTGACTTAATTCATGCAGCAAGATTAGAAGCTGCAGTAGGCAACGCAGTTCATTCTTCAGCGATGGACTCTGTCTGTTCTGAAGCTGCCTCCTCTTTAAAAGAGGTACTGCTAGAGAGTCACCTAAAGTGGCGCACCCACAGGGGCACTGCTCGAAGGAGGAGAGATTACTCACTTTGTGCAGTAACTGGAGTTCTTCAAGATGTGTCCCTCGGTGGGTGTTCCTCTATCCACTCTCCTCCACTCTGCTTTGGAGCCACCTCTGTAGGCTTTGCAGTAGAGGACGGTCCATCTCTGCAGCCCTATATAGCCTTGGTATGGGGCATGAGGATCTGTGGGACTCACGCACTGGCAAAAGGTACACTGCTACCAAAAATTTCTGACCAAAAGCACAGGGGTGGATATGGACCTAAAGTGGAGTTCCCACAGGGATAGCACTTAAAGTTACAGCACAAGGTGAATTATTTTTCCCGTTCCTCCTTTCCCTGATCTTTCTTCCACAGAAGTCACTGAGCAGAATGTCTGCATTGTCCCCATCTCTTGTTGATCTAGTGCATTTCCATGAAAAGAGTATATTTTAGTATTTCTGCTGAGATCCTTGTGAAATTGAACTAGATGTTGGAACATTTTGAGTAAAAACTCTAGCCTCCTGCTTTTGTGAGCAAACCCCCCCAAGATCTCAGCTGGCAAATGGCCAAAGCCAACATTCACAAAGGCTATAAGACCTCAGTTTCTGTTTCACTAATTTTGCCTGAACCCTTAACTCATCATTTTAACAAGGCATTTCTGGTTTTAGATAATTGCTAATTCAGGAGGAAATTACTGTTCTTATTTTCTTACCCTTTTCCCCCCACTATCTGATCTCTCTCTCTCTCTCTCTCTCTCTCTCTCTCTCTGAATAGATAGTTTTGGGTGTGCTTTTCATGTGGTAAAAACCAATCTAACTCCCTATAAACAGTAACAGTGTGTTCAGCTTTGTAAAATTATGTTAATTCTAAGAAGTGAAAATACTAAATTTTAAAACTCAAATTAAAAAATTGCTATTGTTCGGAACAGAAGAGCTCAAAGTGTAGGTTCTCTGTCATCTTCCCTTACTACTTCCTTCTCACTGACACTTTGATGTGGAGATAGGCTGAGCATTTTTTTCACACCACCATTTAAGTCTGGCAGCTCTTCTTCAGAATTAATGCTACTGGGCTATGCATAATCCTGACCTTTTACGTGTAAGTCTTCCAAATGCTGTGAGTGAAAGAGTAGCAGTATTTACACATGTTGATATGGATGTACTGCTTGTGATCTGACGTAGGATATGGAATAGTAGTCCAGTTCTGAGAGTTCTTAAAAAGAAAATGTGAGGAAGAGGGGTAATTAGCTGTGTCCTCTCTTCCCCTCCCACAGGCTAACCAAATGTCATCTTTTGTATAATGGCACTTTTGATGTTCTCTCGCTCTTCCATATTGGGAAGATAAATGGCAAATTGGAAGAAATTTTCTAAGACATTCTAGAGGGGTTGGCAGGCCTTCTCTGAATCAGTACCCAGAGGAAACAGGAGAGTCCTTATTTAAAAAACAAAACAAAACGGGGGTTTGAGGTGTAAAACTTCATATTTTTTTTTTTAAGATACACACTAGAATTGTTTCAGCTTTTTCTCTGCCTTTGCGGCACCCACCTCTATTTCCATATTGCAGAAAGTGGATCTGGTTTGCAAAATAGATGAAAAGGAATCGGGGCAAATGGAAGAGGAGGATCAAAAGAGAGAGAAACAGTAGATATGCAAAATATGAAAGACTTAAAAGGAAAGATGACTATAAGAAAAGCTTGCCGCAGGAGACAATGCAACTAGAAGAAAAGATTAGAGGGAAATGTTACTTTATCAAGAAAGATTAGGTGGACCAGAGATTCAGAACTTGAAGGCTCCGCTCTCCAAGCCAGCAGGAATTTATCGCTCTTGGAGCAAGCTCACTGATGTCTTCAAGACCAACACTATATGGTGCAATGCCTATTAACAAGGATTAAGGATACTTCTATTTATTATCCTGTATTGCACTTTGTTGGCTGAAGGAAGTGGGTTGAACTATAGAAGGGAAAATACAGCCAGTCATTTAATCCACAGAGCTCAAGCCTGACTCCTTTACTCTCCAGCCCCTGAATCCAAGGTCTTGTATTGATCTCGATCATGTGGAAAGGTCTTATTAGGAGATGATACCATGGGGAAGGAAAGGGGCGGGGGTAGTTTTGTGGAAACTTCATGCTAGAAGTAGATTTTTAAAAGGAGCTTTAGGATATGAACATCCACAGAGATGACCCACACTTTTCATAAGTGGACAGGGGCATCTTTAATGCAGCCAGAGGCCACTCCTTTTGGTTAAGAGAGTTCAGTTCCAGACTTCAGGCTGCTGTGTAATGAAGAACAGTGTAGATCTGGATTTTTGCAGTATTAGTCAATAGCTTCCCTCCACCTAGAGTTGGTTTGCTGTATTGTTATGGACTTTTGATTAGTCCATGGACTGTATGCTTTCATTGGCAAGGCTATTTTGCAGGTTGACTAATATTAGTCTGTTCTTTTGCCCCTAATGTTGTGTCTGTATGTTCTTAAAATTGTGGGTGAGATAGGAGGGCGCCCCACTTTTCTGCCCTCTGGGTCTTCACAAAATTTCCACTTCCCTGGAGATTAATCTCAGGCATCCTCAAGAGTTCCAGACAGGGAACACAGCCTTCTAGTTGAGGATAAGATATGTGCTTAGTGAAACAGGTGGCTATAAACAAATAGTGTGAAACAAAAATGAGAGAAGGAAATGAATACCAGAAAATATGTAGTCCTGAAAAAGAACTCAGTGCAAGGTTGAAATCTTGTCTCTCTCACCAACAGAAGGTGGTTCGGTAAAAGATATTACCTCATCCACCTTGTCTGAGGAAATATGTACGCATTTCCGTCTGGATTCTGCTGTAAGTTTTATTAGCTCTCTTAAAAGCTTTGAAGGTGATTTTTTTTTTCTTCTTTCCTGCTCTTTCTTCTCAACTGAGCACTTTCTGAAAATACTAGAAGTAACTTCAGGATAGAGGATGCCAGTTAAGATGGTATGAGAGATGGAAATGTGAAGAACAAGTTTCCATGCTCACCCATAGAATTCTGCAGGACCAGGGGTTGATATTCAGAAGGAATATTGTCCCTTGCTAGAAAAGGACAGATGTATGAAGAAAGAGCATCCTTTCCACTTTTCCTATACTCTGTAATCTCATGCTGAAATGGAACAGATTTTCAATTTCCATGTCAGCACCAAACAGCTTGTCATTATCTGTTTTAGGTGAGTTGGGTCTCTCCGGTTGCTTTGTTTAGTTAATAGTTTTATTGTGTCTTAGTTTATATCATCAATACTTTAAGAAAATCATCAGCCAGAACTGTGGTCAGAGAGCCTGTTTGATTTAGGAGTCCAGTATGTTTCCTTCCTACCTGATGTGTATGATCTCTGCTGTGGGCCAGTGCAGGGAAAGGGTTATGACCCTGTCTCTGCCCCCTTTTGGAGTGATTTGCGCTCTTGAGAGGTTCATGGAGGAAGCAGGAGAGACAACCCTAAAGAAACTTGAAGGCCCTGATTCTGTTATAGTTATAGTGTAATTGTTTCAGGGGATTGCTTGTCACAACTGGATAGGAACATCTTGAGTGTGACATGGGGTCACTCCTTTCGTTTAAGAACTGTTGCCAAGAACAGAAATCCTATAGCTAATCCAGTAACTTGCATACTGAGAATGTCGCTCTGTGCCCAGAATTCTCAAATACTTAATCTGTTAGAGTGCTTTTGTATAGTGTCAGTAGAAAGCCACAGAAGTCTCATTTTGTTGAGGATAGTCTGCTTTTTCTCCCCAAAGAGAGATTCCTAATCCTTGGGGAATCCCTTCTCTCAAAAAATGCTAATGTAAGCAGCATGGAGCAGTTAGCACTCCCTGCCTAACTGTTCTCAGAATGGTTGAGATGGGCACAATGGATACTTTCTGAATCCTGTCTTCAAGCCTTCATGTACCCTGCATTAAGCTGGAACTGAATACTGCAGCAACATCCTCCCTCTTGCTTTAGTGCTGAATTCTGCAGCAAATGGAAATTCTGCAGCAGCCTGAAATAAATGTGAAAATGAACAATGCAATCAATACAGTATAATTTGTGGTATTTATTTTGATGTAAAATTTAGTTTATTTTATGTTGTCCTCAGATTTTCACTTAGCTGCAGATTTTTATTAACAATGCAAAACAGAATTGTAAAATTTGTTAGGAGGGAGCAGAGTGTTTGTTTATGGAGGTTTGGAGTTCTGGGACCCTGGAGGCATTTGAAGCTTTTTAAAGCTTCTCATGCCTTCTCTTGATTTCATGTAAACAGCTCTGTTGGCTGTAACAGAAGGGAGGAGAGCCGTAAGGCTGAAAGAATGGTGGCCAGTACACAGAAGCTGTGCAACAGAGTGGTGTTTTGAACATAAATTCCGTTCAGTGATTGTTCGGGTGGGAGAACCTCTGCCAAGTGACCTGGATAGTGATTATAAGTAACAGAAACCCTGAAGAGGATTGCAAATGTTGTCAGTCTGTGCTGGGTCTAAAATGTCTGCACTGTTAAGTCCGAGTACATTAAAGGGCACATTTGGTTAAAAAATGTACCTTTCAAATAATGTGAAAACTTAATGGTATGTCAGTCAGACTGAGTAACTTTTTCCTGTCTGCTCCCCAGTTGGTTCCATGGCAGCTCCAGCAAGTGCATTTATATGGTGTATTTTGTTCTGGTTAAGAGTTCCAGCTTTCTGGAGTGCTGAGAAAAGGCTTTTAAAAATAGCCGATTTTTTTATTGCAGTTCTTGTGTTCTGAATTCAGAAATACATTTTCCCTGGAGATAGATGACAACCAGTGAAGACTTGGCTAGATCCTTCTTTATGTATATGTGTGGGATTCTTCTGGGAGTACTCTGGATGAAGATGTATCTTTAATTCAACTTAGATTGTGAGATTGAGCAGGATTCAGCTTCAGCTGGAGGCCCTGGTAGGATTCTGGTTGACTGCTTAAACATCTGGTGTTTTTCACATCACAATGCAAAAGTACAGTTGAAGGAAAGCAAGCAAGGTAGTTGGTTCTTAACGACAAATTCTTTTATGCTTTACAATTGGGTCTGAAGACAAGATGAGTAGATAGCATAGGGGAGTAATCATAGTTAATTAAGTGCACTTGTATAAAGCTGTATAGTTCATTGCAAGACAATGATGAAAAGACAGTGCAAGAGCTGATGAAGAATCTTCCCTTTAAATCTCTTTCTTCACTCTGTAATTCTAGAGCATTGAAAGGAGATGAGTTTTAAGGTAAGTATGGCACCTGGATTATTTTCTTCAGCACATTTATGTATGTATGTAGGACTGTACACAGTACATTAATATTTTTTTCTTGTTCAGTACCAAAATATGGTAATGCCATAACTGTAGAAATGAAACATTGTAAACTGTGCTCAGTTGAACTTGAGCATTCTGGAGGCTTGAAGTGTGGAGGTGAACCTTTCTCCACAAGCAGTTAATGCTGCCTGAAAGTTATTTCCCCGATAGTGATTTTGGTTAGATGATTTGATAATCATAACATGTTGTAAAATAGTTTACTGAGTGGTAAGACTGCCACACACTTTAGTTTTCAAACAAAGAGTCCTTGGAGACCTGTAGAATGGTCATTCTCTAACTTTCCAGCTGATACCCAGTGTGTGGGGGAAAGTAGTTAAAATGGTCACTGGGCAGATGGGAATAAGCTGGGGGAAAGCATTGTCTACTGATTTCTGGTGCCATGTCCTAAAGTTTGCTCTGAGTGAGCTACATAATGCAAGTGAAAGATGAGATAGAGTTGTGTATGATTAATTTATAAATGAACAATAAATTGACTTGTAGGGCTGCATCAGCTGGGAAGACTGTTTTTATCTACTTGTGTGTTGCCATCATTGAAGTCAACTAACTTTTGAGGATTTGGTGGGAACCAGTTTTAATGATAACCTTGCTGCTTTGTGTATCCTCTTTAGAATTGGTGCATCCAAGTGAAACCAAGAAGCATAGTCACAGGACTTTAATATTTTAAAAATATTTACAGCCAAGAGACCTTTCTCTCTACAGACTTATTTTGTGCATTCAGAAAGCTTTCAGTGCAATATTTCACTTTTAATCTACAAGCTCAATAAGTGTTAGATAGTGAGCTGCTTGATAGCACAGTTTTATCAAAACAGAGAATGATTGTGAAAAGTAACAGTTGGGGTGGAGCAGGAGTGGGCAAACTGTGGCTCGGGGGCCACATCTGGCCTTTCAGACGTTTTAATCCGGCCCTCACGCTCCCACTGGAGAGTGGGGTCCACGCCTCCATGTAGGAGCTGGAGGGTGGGACATGCTGCTGTTTCCGGGAGCTGCTTGAGGTAAGCACCACCTGGAACCTGCAACCCTGATTGCCTCCCACACCCCAACTCACTGTCCCAGTCCTGATTCCTTCCCCCCCCCCCAACCCCTCGTTCCCAGCCCGGAGTACCCTCCTGCATCCCCAGCCCCATCCCAGAGCCCTCACACACCCCCCGCACTCCAACCCCCTACCCCATCCCAGAGCCCCCCTCCCACATCCTGAACTCCTCATTTCTGGCCCCACCCCAGAGCCTGCTCCCCCAGCCAGAGCCCTCACCCCCTCCCGAACCCCAACCCCCAATTTTGTGATCATTCATGGCCTGCTGTACAATTTCCATTCCCAGATGTGACTCTCAGGCCAAAAAGTTTGCCTACCTCTGGGGTGGAGGGAAGTGACAGTAATGCCACAAAGGTCCATCTCAGAACAATTGTAGTTACTATTCTGTTTACCTGGAATAAGTAAACTGTAATAGAGGGATGAAGTTTGCTGATAAAGTTGGAAGAAGCAGAAGGAAGAATGGGGAAGTGATACAAAAAAAGGATGGCTGGAAAAAAGAGCACTGTGGAAAGCAAGAGAAGGAAAAGTCTGCTGGACAACCTCTGTGTATTATGCATAGCTCAAGTCAGTGCTTCTCTTTTGAAAACATGGCCCTCAAATATTCGGGAGTATAAGAGGTTTGCAAATGTTTAAATAAATTATATGAGATGGAACTGCAAATTCACCAAAAAGGAGTAGGAGGCAGACCTACTGTGGACAAGCTTTTTACATAGCTGTTTTTGATGTTTGAAAAGCAGGGTTCACCTCTTTAGCAGGCATTCTCTATTCAATGAGATTCTTCCTACAACATTATTAAATGGCATGGTCAAGATGAGGATTCCATTCTGCAGATGTACCCCTCGAGAATTTCTGTCATTGAACAAGGGAAATAGTGGGAGAGTTGGTATGGGCATAGCAACAGTAGTATTTGTTATTCAGATGGCCCCTGTCCAGACAGTCAGTGATCTCTGCCACCACCACTGATGTATGGATATAGTTTGAACATAATTTTTTAAATCTGATTAACATCCATCTTAAATACATCTTATTAATATGGGGGAGGAAGTCCCCTCGGATTTGTTAAGCATTGCAAAATTCATGCTGACTAGTCATAATTTAATGATAACTGTCCATTTGACACCAGTGTCTTTCCCAAAGATTCCTTTGGCTCTTGAGATTTAGTTAAGAGTTCAGGATGTGAGCACAGGTGTGTTTTAAAATTTGCCAGTGGGGAAATTGAATTGTAAGGAATCACATTATTGGTACCAGACCAAAGGTTGGTTGCTCCATGGCTAATGCTTGGCAACCACCAAGCAGGTGAAGTCTTTATGCTAACAGTCTATTTGAAAATACACTCCTACAATAGCTGGCTGACAGTTGTGAGTCTCTGAATTAGATCGGGGGAAAAAAATTTTCAGGCATTCAAGGATAGGCTAGCTTGTCTTGTTTGCTAATGAGATCTGGTTTTTGTAAAACCAAAACACTAAAACCTTTGAATTTAGGTGAGGTTGAGAAAAAACCCTCATAATATTTAACCTTCTCTTGCCTTTTTCAGGAATTGGTTGGCAAATATATCTAAGGTGTGTACTGTGGATTCTGTGAGACTCTGTTCCTTATCTAAATTTCCTTATATAAAGAACCATTGCATTAGTTCATCCTTGTAACCCGTCTCATGCTGAAACAGTATCCACAGAATACAGAGGAACCTGGTCCATATTTTTAGTTTTCTGTTCTGTGTTTTATTACAGATCCATCTTTAGAGATTTCTTCTCTTGATTTCTTTGCAGGGAATCTGGCGAATCCCCGTGGATGAAATTGACCGTCCAGGCAGCTTTGCATCTCATATGAACCGCTCCATTGTCTTGCTGTTGAACGTGCTGTCTCAGCTCAAGGATTACAACACCCTACTGAAAGTCTCGTCCATGCTGCAGAGGACACCTGATCAGGGAAAGTGAGGCCATAAGTTTAGTCTTCACTTAGCAAACCTTTTCTTTCCATTTTGAATATTCCTCCCTCCCCTCCCCATTTTTCTGTTTCTTTGGAAAAATCCTTAACTGATTTAAAAAATAAAAATAAAACCCGATCTATAACACCATAAATTACATTTCTGTTGGAGGAAGAACATATTTCAAGAGAGTGAATTAATATAGTTCTGAGGCAGTTTGACTGTGCTTAAAAATGGTACTGAGACCTATGACTCCTGGGGTCAGATTCTTATCCCTACTAGAGCTGCTTTACACTCCTCCAGCACAAAGCAGCCATTGAGCTGGCTTACCTGACCTGAGGAGTCCTCTTATATGAGAAGAACCATAGGTGTCCTAGAGGCACCATAGTAGTATATACTGCCCCTTTTCTCCCCTCTGGCACAGGAGGCATGTTCAGGAGTTGAGGCTCAGACACTCCTGTGTCGCTGCAATTCCTAAGTGACTGACTAGCCCCTGACTGGGGCTCTTGGCAACTGCCACAATGTAGGAGTTAATCTAATACAGGAGTGATCTAATTTTAATTACATTAATTTTATTTGAAAGAATGCCATTTTAATGTTGGCTGCATATATAGGCAGAAAGGCCATAATTTAAATATTGCAGGGTAAATTAAAAACACAGTAAAATTCCAGTTGGTTACTGAGAAGGAAATATGTACAGGATGCAGTTTTTAAGAAATTCAAATTAAGATGCATGGTAGCAGGCTGTAGTGGCTGGAAACATTATACAGCTCACTGTGTATGTTTTTCAGTGTATGAGAGCTTGTGAGTTTGCATATGGTACAGTACATTCATGTATATGTGATCACATGTTCAGCAAAGTTGCAGCCAAAAATATGTTAATTTTTAGCATATCAAAAGTACTGGAGGACAGAAGGCTTTAAATTTATACCAGGCTGGTCCATGGCTGTGTTCAGAATGCAGCATAATCATTTACTGAAGTTTACAGTATTCTTAACTTGTCTAAAATATGATCCGCTTGTGCCAACCAGAGCAAGCTATAGCCATGTGAGGCGCCTGTAAGTGAAAATATTGGGCTATATATAGCATGTGCCAGGTATATTTGATATTTTTAGTTTACTAAAGGAGGTTTTTCTTTGTGCCTTTAACCTAATTCAGATAAACTGTCCATTGTAATAAATCAGAGAATTGTCATCAATTCAGTAATCATTCATTTGAAAAACAAAACCGAAAATGGTTTGATTAGGTAAATGCTATAAAAATACACATTACAGTTGGTGCATTTCTGACTAAATGTAGTTCCTGCATTTGTAGCCAGTTCTGGTTATAAATAGTCAACTTTGAGGCTGAAATGCTGTTTTTCATCACACTGGATGTATGAAGCTGGTTGCTGAGAACGTTTTCTCTGAAAACTTTCTTTTAAAGTGAAATACACAATTAGGAATTGCAACTCAGTGAGACTACAGTGTTTCATTGGGGTGGGTTAAATATGTAGTTTAAGTGGGTTCCACCCAATTCACATCACTTTTCTGTGGCACTTAATGTAAATAGTTAGGATTTAATGTAAAATAATAATAAAGAATTGTATGCGTTAATTCACTAGCTTTTTAACTCTAGAAATCTGGGTTCAAAGGCAACTTGGAACACAAGTGAAAATAATCTGCTGATCCTCCCTTAGCCTCAAATGGACATTTATCCATGTTACAAAAGCCACCTCGCAATTCAACCTAATTCTGCATAATTGACATCCTCTGCTCAGGAGAGGTCTAGGTTTTGGCTAACGAAGATTATGTAGGCCAGAATTTGACAGGTATTGAAGAGTTGTTTGGGAAAATTTATGCACCATTTCCCACATTTTTCACACCCATAGATAGTAGTATCAGTGTCTTGCCAATACAAATACCGTTCTCCACAAAGTACCTGTCAAACTTGGGAGGGATATGGGGGAAGTTTGAAGTAATTTGGTGTAGAAGTGTAAATTTTTGCTGGCTTTTTCCTGCAACATCTGTTCTAAACGGATGTTATTTTTTAGAAAGTTTATATTTATTAGTTTTTGTTTTTAAAACCCTAGAACTTTTTGATGCTTAATTTCCTTTCTTATTGTGGCATAGGAAGTACTTACGGGATGCAGATCGCCAGGTTCTTGCACAAAGAGCCTTTGTTCTCACAGTGAAAGTATTGGAGGACACACTCAACGAGCTGACAGAGGTAAGAAAGCATCTGTGGAACTGTCCAGACAACTTCAGTGGTGCAGTGCAGTGGTGGCCTGTTGCTCAGTCGTGCAAACCAGAGACGTTCATGAAGAGTGGGTTTGATTCTGCTTTTCCTTAAACTTGTGGAAGTCAGAAATAACTGCTCTCACCCCCACGCAATTCCATTAGTGTAAAAACAATGCTAGTGAGCATAATCTGGCCCAGGATCTTTAGTTAGCACAACCAGAGGCTCTGCTAGTAGAATAGCCCTAGACTCTGTAGGTCTGGATTTGTTTCTTTAATACTTTTTCTTCACAGCCACATGCATGTTGTGTTTATAGCCCCTTTCATTAAGTGGTATCAGATTCCAGTCATTTTGTGAAAGGAATAAAAGAATAGTCATATGTCTCTCTGAAAAAGAGCTAAACTGCTGAATCAGTGAGCATCCAACATTCCATATTATTTGCAAGTTAAATCAGTATCAGGGCTTATCTGCATGGCAGGTCACTATGTGGCAAGCCAGCATGCCAGTCTACAGCATATCAGCTTTTCTCGCGGTAGCATCCCATCTGGACACTGATTCAATGCAATGAAAGTCCTAGAGTAGAGCACGCCATGCTGCATTCCGGTTGCAGTGTAGCAGTGTCCACATTGATGTTACTGTGCAGCAAGCTAGTGTGCTGTAGATTCACATCCTGGCTTGCCATGCAGTAATTTGCTGTATAGATAAATCCTCAGACTAACTTTCCTGGAACTTGGAAGCATATTAGGCAAACAAATCAAGGGAAGAGCTCTGGTCTAAGGATTTCTTTGGTTAAGAAGAGTACAAACTACTAAACTCATTGAAAGCACGTTTGAAGGAGTTGGACCTTTTGTATGTAGTGCAGTTCTTCCATCTGGGTTTAGTAAGAATGACAGCAGTAGCATTTGATATCAGCTGTGGTCTGAAAGAGGAGAAGGTATACTCTAGTGATATTCCAAAGATATATTTCACTACTGCAAATCATCACGTTCAAATGTTAGATAAGAGTCCATGATATCTTTTAAGCCTCTAGCCACAAGAGAAGGTTATGTCTTAGAAACCAGAATGAAGATTATGAAATTGATGTTAGTGTTTAGGTGCCAAAAGAAATAATTTGGTTTTGGTTGCAGTACGATGGGGGAAATTTCTAGCTATTTAAACGCTGATTTTACCTAATATAATATATGGCATAGACTGAAGCAGCAAAAGGAATTTTAAGGATAAAATAAACCTGCCATTGCATTTTTGATTCAGTTTGTGCTATTGGTTCAACTGTGGTCTTTTCATCAGAGTATTATAACCAGTCTTAAAGCTAGTGACTTGAATTAATTTTAACTGATTTTTTTTTTTTTTAGGACTAAGCAAGAATGAACACTAAATAAACTCATTCTCTTTAGCACCAAAGACAGCAACACAACAATGGTCCTTATTGTCAGCCTTCATGTGACCTGTAGTTAGCTTTTCAAATTCTAAGCTGCTTCTGATTTCAGTGATAATTAAAAAGGATGATCTTTTTTTAAAGGTTTCAGAAGATCAAGGTTCCAAATCTTGTAGCCTTGCATTAGGAAAGATGACAACAGACGTTTCCAACAAAGCTAGTGCTGAAGAGGGGAAGGAGGTCCTTCCCAAAAAGCCAGCTTTCTCTGATGGAGCAGTATGTGGTACTGAGAATGGAGTAAAAGAAGTGACCCAGGGACAAACCATCAATGCTATGGACACATTAGAACAAGAGGATAAGAATGACAAGGAGATGAAAGAGGTCCTCAGGCCTGGCTCAGTTGAGCCCATGGATTTTGATGGATATTCCAAAGACCCTGAAAAAATTGATTCTTCTTTTAAACATACTGAGCCAGATCCTGTTCAGTCTGGCAGGAATTCAAAGGACAAAACCCCTGAAAGCAGAACTGCAGAACTCTCTCTGGAAGAGTTAAGTATCAGCTCAAAACAGCAACAACAGCAGTCAACTAAAGGAACAGTTCAGGCAGCACCTGCAGAGGAAGCTGTCCAGAGGTCAAACAGAAAGAGAAAGTTACTAGATGATGCAGAGTCTGGGAAAACTCTGTTACTGGATGCCTACCGGGTGTGGCAACAAGGTCAGAAGGTCATGGCCTATGACCTGGGCAGGATTGAGAAGATCATGTCAGAAACATACATGCTGATTAAACAGGCAAGTGATTTTACTATCAGTTCAACTTTCTCTGTAGATTATGGGCAAACAGCTTCCTCTGTTACCTGAAGAAGAGCGCGCGCGCGCGCGCGCGCTCTCTCTCTCTCTCTCTCTCTCTCTCTCTCTCTCTCTCTCTCTCGCTTGTCTCTCTTCAGTAGAAATTGCCCCAGTAAAAGATATTACCTCGCCCACCTTGTCTCTCTGTTACCATTGTCATTTTATGACTCAGATGGCAGAGAGTTATTATTAATCAAAATATGTCACCTATGTTAGAAACATAAATCCCTAATGCATCCTTACTTTGGAGCTCTTAATTTTTGGAGTTGCATCATGTCCTATCTATGAGGTAAAGTACATTAAAACAACTACTTTTAACAAACATTTTTGGTTTATGATCTTGGCAGAGAGGGTGCAAGAGGGACTATCTTTTTCACTTCCTTGGTCAGTAGGGTTCATTGATAGCTGATGCACTTGGGCAATAGGGAGAGTGGGCCTTCAGCACTTCCCAGCTTGAAATTTTGCAGTGGCTTTGTTAGCATAAAGTCTGAATCTGCCTATTGCACTGGTGACATATTAATCAATCTGCTTAAACCAGAGCAGTGGTATCAGTATCAGTGAAATCAGTGGTAGCAACAGTGAACACTGTATCCAACAAAATATAAAAGGAGCCGCATATTTCAGATGGCCTCATACCATCCCACCAAACTGCCTCTGGGCAAGGGGGCACTTTGCTACAGAGTCCTTGCCAGGACAAGGGCATTGTTTGCAAGATGGAAAGTCATACCCACACTGTGCTGGAACTCAAGGGCCTGCTTCTGCTGCACTGAAATCAGTGGTAGCTTTTCTGCCAGTTACTAAATCATCCTGGCTTCATCAAGTGTCCTCCTTTATTCAGGTGGATGAGGAAGCAGCCTTGGAACAGGCAGTCAAGTTCTGTCAGGTTCATATGGGAGCCTCAGCACAGAAACAGGTAAGCACTAAACCATTCTTTCATCCCTTACCATCATCAACACTGTTATTGTATGGTCTGATAGTTAGCATTCTGGGGTCTTTAAGTCTCGTAAGAAACATCTGCTTCCTCTTAATATTGTTTTTGAGGAACAAGTATCGTTGGAGATCGGGCGGAGGGAGGAAAGGTTTCACACTTTGAATGTTTAATCAAGTGTTTGTTGCTAAGGATAATTCAATTCTTATTTGTTTCTTAGCCCTTTGTCACATTTCCTTTTTTCTTTGTCCACTGGCTGAAATTTATTTATCTAACTCTTTATACTCTCTTTCCCCTCATCAATTTTTATGATATCAGTCATTACAAAGGCTGTTGTGGGATTGTGATGACTTGTAATCTATTGCACAATTGAGGTGACCTGATTTAAGATGAGAGACGTAGGTAGCTAACAGTGGAAATCAGAGTGATTTCCCTACTTTTACAATGACTCCTCTATCTAAATCTTCTAAACCTTTGGACCAGCAGCAACAGATCTGTATGTATTGTTACATGTAAAGGTCTCGTTTTTCATGGTCACCCAGCAACTCTGTGGTTTCTGGGTTGTACTCCAAGCAACAGCTGTGGAACCTGAAGGCAGATGGTTATTTACCTGCCCTTGGAGAGAGACCTAAAGCCAAGAGGAAAGAGCAAACAGGTCAGTAGGTGTGTCCTATGGTGATTCATGTTGCTGGCAAACCACAGAGTTGACAAAACCACAGGATTTTATGGTTTATAGCATCAGCACACATGGATTAAGAGCAGAAATAGTGACTCTGAAGTCCAACTAGAAAAAGTAAAATACATCTTGGAAAAATCCCAGTGTGCCTACTCAATAGCCAGTTTTTAAATATTATTCAGATGCCTTATACAGTATTTCAAAATATAAAAATCTAGCTATATTGTTGATTGACAGCCCTCAAAAATGTATGAACAGTAAACACAAACTTGTTTGAAATATTTAAAGAAGTCCAAGTTAGAAACTTTTTATTTCTTTCCTATGATATAAAGTGGTAGAAGTAGTATTTTAATATTGTAAAACTAGATACAAAAAGTGCTACTAACTGAGATTTTCTGCACCAAAAATGTAGAATTGTGTATACATACTGAGCCAAATTCAGCCATAACTTAAATACAATATATTCCTCATTCATAAGAACATTGAAAAATGGATGAAAGTGGTAAAGTTGTGTATCTTGTATCAGTTTGGTATTTAATGGAGGTTGCCAAATGAGTATAACTTACACACCATGGAGTCTGGAGCATGAAAAGAACTAACAAGAGGATGAAAGATAAGCTGGAGGTATACTTTCTCCTACATCTACCCATTTAGTTGCTTTTCTTGCTACAATCCCACACACATCTCCTAGATCAGTAAGCTGCATTCATTTTTCACATCTACTGAATACCTAATCGATACAAGTTGTATCACCTGTTTTACAGTCTACTTAGACCACCAGTTAAAGTTGCTGATTTGGCCCAGAGACTTCCATTGTGGATTCATCTGCTTACTCTCCTTACCTTATGGCCAATTTTATGTGCATACTTGTATGTCTCAAACTATAAAGATAAATTCCCCTGTTCTAAATAACTTTGAGACCCCTAGTTGTGAATTTGTTTCGTCTATTCCGCCTGTTTTGCTTATGATGCTGCCAAGATATGTGAAGTGTCAGACCTCATCTATGTCAATCCCAGAATAGTCCATTAGAACATATGCTAACTACTTTTGCTAAACTATCTGTTTGATCTTGTATTTAGCTGTGCACTCTAAGTACCTTTCCCAAGCATGAGAAAGAGCTCTATGTAGCTCAAAAGCTTGCCTCTCTCACCAACAGAAGTTGGTCCAGTGAAAGGTTAATTACCTCACCTACTAGGGCTCGCTAATCCCAGAAAGTGTTATTGGGGTTGATACTCATGGTTTTAGTTTTCTTAGTGTTGATTTTCAGCCTTAGTAACATATGTCTGGAGATCGTTTGTTTTAGCTTGCATATCTTTGTGGGTATGGGACAGCAAGCTGATGTTATTTGCAAAGTCAGGGTCTTCTAGTTTCTGTATGAAAGTCTGTTGCAAACCCTTGGGCTGTTTTGTGGATTTTCTCATTACCCAATCTGTTACTAATAGGAAAGTCATCTGTGACATAAGATGTACTTGTCTGATGCCGGTAGTTACCTTGAGTGGCTTAGTCAGTTTGCTGTTATGTATTACTTGGCATGTTATATTTTCACAGAAGCTTTTGAAGAATAATCAGAGTTTTCTGGGGGATTCCATAGTGATGCAGCAATTTCCAATAGACAGTTCTATCCACTGTGTCAAAGTCTTTTTAGAAATCTATTAAATTCATGTAGAGCGATGACTGACTACAATTCGATCAACAGTTCTATGATGATCATTTGGATTACTGTTTGATCTTTACATTACAGCCTGAATAATGTCAAACTGCACCCTCTCTCAAGAAGGCCACAAAGCTGTCACAATAGGAATGGGGATGAAGGTCTTTCTGATGAATGAATGGGTAACATGAAGACAGGAGGGTTTCTGTGTCATGCATTTAGGTCTTTCACTAATTCTGTCTCCTCAAAAGAAATGTTTTGCTATGCTTGAGACAGGACTTTTCTTATAACTTAAGAACCGTAATTTGTTAGCCCCAGGCACAATAACAAGAAATTCGCTTCTAGAATTAGCATTAGTCTGTGAACAAAAGAGATCAGAAACCAGAAGACAACTGAGCATATTGAACTTCTACAGTCACACCACCTTGGGAATCTTTAAACCTGGGCTTCTATTCTATTTTTTTAATTAATCATTCCTTAGATGTAGAGTGCCATAACATAAATTAGAAAAATGAAAACCTGAAGCATTAGGATTACAGCAGCACTCACTAACTAAAATCCTTTTTCTTGTCTTGATAGAAGTTTGTCCTCTTCTGCTTGATATATGTATTACAAACACATCTTTTATTGTTCAGGTGCTCTTGTAAAATTAGCATGTCAAACAATGTCTCAGAGTGCAGTTGGTTTAAAGGCCTAGATCATTTGTCCTCACATAGACTAACTTAATTATTTTTTTTTCTATTTGGGAGTTTCGGTGAAGATACTGATTTAACGTTTTATGCTGCAAGAATTCTTCCCATTCTGCTAATACACAATACTCTCTACAGGTGTAGAATCTTAGAAGTGATGGTAGTGGATTTTAATTATTGGCATTATTAACATTTATTAAAACAATTATATTAACAAGATAAAACAAATTATCTCTTTCCTTCTCCTAGAAATATAAGCAGGCAAGAGAAGTAGGAGCAGATAGTCCAATGTGCTAAATGTTACACTTCTCATATAGTTGCAAGGACACTACATTTTATACTCTGTATTCAAGTTGTTTATGGAGTATTTTGCAATGCAGCTTCATTTAAGAAGCAATTTGACAAGTTCTTGAGAACTGATTGTTTGATTTCTTGAAGGAAGGAGGTAGAAAGAGGTGCAGGAGTCTCTCTTGATTTGATTTTCAGTGGCAGGTCTTGTTCTCCATATTGACTCCATCGGGTAGCCAGTAACATTTTCCTGTTAAAACTACACAAATGACTACAAATAGTGCAAGTGGCAATATAGCAGGGACTTTTTCTCTTCCCATATAGTCTACTCTTTAACTTGTTTCTTTATAAAGAAATCTGGGATCAGAAGGTAAATCATTGTCTTTATTTTTCCTTTAAAACAAAAAATTTTTAGTCTGATTTGTGATCTGGATTGTAAAACTAATATGCCGAGTAGTGAATTTCTTAAAACAAACAAAATGCTTTTGTTCAGAGTGCTTTGATTTAAATCATGATTTAAATAACCAAATGGCCTTGATTTAAATAATCAATTTTAATCAACTTTTCCATTTGTATTTGTTGTTTTCTAAAGAAATGTGCACTCTCATTGGTTGTGTTAACCATTAAAATATGTTGATTTACAACTGAATAGATCATTTGCACTAGATTTGGTACAACTTTTTGCTATCTAGGAAGGTTAACAATTACTAAATAACTACTAGTATGTGTGTATGTATGGAGAGAGAGAAATTATATAGCTCAGTATTTTCAGATTCTTATTAACTGTACATTTTGAGTGTGGTAGAAAACGATGAATGATATATTGCTTATTTACTAGGTAATTAGCTTCTTGCTTGTGATTTGTGCAAAGCCTTATTGGGATGGTAACTGGAATTTAATTAATCACACAAAATGGCATATCAAATTATTTTTATTAAACAAAACAACCTTAAATGTTTTGAATACATAAACTTCTCTTATCAAAACATGTTTCACATTTACAGCTAAATTATTTATTAAACTGAGGCATTAACTGTAGTCAGTGAATTTAACTGATTATTTCACTTCAGCCTGGGAAAATATTCAAATATGCCTAAGTGAAAGTGACAGGAATTTGTATTGCTAGTTTCATCTAGCTCTTGAAATGAGATGCTCTTCAGTTAGGCTGCCCTGTTGTGTTATATTTATTAAGCTTGACCTCAAAAGTTAGATGTTTTTTCCTTAATTCTTTCTTTATATAGAAAAGCAGCCTTGAACTCAAAGTTTTATAGAGGCTCACGGATTCAGCATATTTATTTTTATTTTAATGTTTTAAGAGACTATAGTATGTTTTTTGTATAACAGGTTTAATTTTTAAAAAGAGAAACTTTGAATTTAAATGACAACATTAAAAAAATCTGATGTAAATAAAACTTTTTTTTTTATTTTTCTTTCAAAAACAATTGATTTTTATCCATCCTGTTGTTGTTCCATACTGGAAATAATTTGCTGCTAAGTAAAGTTTTGAGAAGGTTAGCATGACCAATTGAGTTATATTAGTTTTAGGATGCTAAGATTCTGGGAATGTGACTAGTTTACCACCAGATCCTCTAGCAAAGTCATGCATTATTCAGTCAAGTAGCTAAAGTTTGAGATGGGAGAACACTGCGAACAAATATAGTCTTGAAAGCAACTGTTAGAGCAGATTTGATGTCAGAGTACACTGGAACAAAACAAGTTCTCCTAATAAGTCATTTCTAATAAAACTTACTTTCTAATTTAACATATGCTTTTCTTCAAAGCCTTCTAGGAACTCCCTTTTGGGAAGGTGGAAATCTGAATTTTAGAGATTACTCAACATAGTCAGTTTGAGACTTTTCTGCTGGGGATCTGATCTTGAATAGCATGGAGATGACATGTTATTGCTAGTACAAAGCCATGAATTAATATGCAGGCACTAGAATATTTGCTCTACAGGACATCTGTCTGGTTCCAATAGAGTGAATCCTGCCTTATCTCAAACCAGCAAATATTTACCTCCTGTAAATAAATGGTGCTAATGTGTAAAACAGCAGCAACTCAAGGAGAAAGGCCTATGTTACTGGAGATTTGGATGAGAAAATAGACTCACAAGATCTGTGATTTTTCTGTTGTTTTTAACGAGCCAATATCTTGGGTTTTTTCTTTCATGGCCAAAGGTAGCATAGATTTTACCACTGTAACAGCCAATCAGCGTGCATATTTGTTCTGAAGACTTTTATTGACGGCCAGAACTAGTAACTGAATGGCATGTCCAATCAATACCTGCTTTTTTAACTTTTTTCCAGCCCCGTCAGGGAAGTTTTTCACCTGGCTATTTGGCAGCATTGTTTTCAGGGGTGTTTGGTATTTGTCATGTCTCTTTAAAGATGAGCAGAAAATAAGTCAATACAAGTGTTCTAGCGATGCCAACTTAATCCCTGGTGAAGACACAGCTAGGTTGATGGAAGAATGCTTTTGTCGTCCTAGTTACCACCAGTCAAGGTGGTGGAGTTCCTTCAGTGACTGAAAAGCTCCTTCAGTCACTGTAGGATGCATCTACATTACGGGATTATAGGACATAGCTCAGCAAAGCAGCTATGCCATTGAAGCCCCTCTAGTGTAGACAACCCCTAAAAGTTTAACTGTTACTTCTCTTATGTGATCTTATTGGGTGATATGGCAAAGAGAAACATTCCATCATCTGAGAAAGTTAAGAGACGCAGAGAGGATTTGAACCAGTTTATTTTTATTTAAATTTGGCCAGTCATTAAAAATGCACTTGCCAACCTAGCTTGAGAAATACAATACCATATATTTGTTTATATAATTATTTATTTGTATTTCCAAAGGACCAGGACCCCATTTTGCCAGAACAAAAAGATAGTCCCTGCCCCTCAGTCTTAGTTTAAGACAAGAAACAACAGGGGGAGAAGACAGATAGGGGGCAGGAATTACTGATTAAAATGTATAGCCAATTGATTAACTACACTTGCAGTTCTATAGTAAAAATGTTCAAAAGACCAAATAGCCAAGCTCAGCCAGTGTATTGCCTAAAGACAAAATAATACAATATGAAAAGGAGATATACATATCCCTCCTTTTGGGAAACAATTCTTATCTCGCAGCATGTTCCTCTTACACAGTAATGGTATTTCAAAGATATACCCTCAAAATTACCTCTATTTATAGCAAGGTCATGTACAAGACACAAGCACTTCAAATGTCACCTAAGATCCAACCCATCAGTTTGTACAAGTTCCTTAGTTTGTTGTTCTGTACCTTTCCTCATCTCTTGTTTACCACATTCCAGGTACCAATAGCCATGAAGGCAGCTCCCAAACTTGTACCGGGGCAAACCATTAATGTATCTTGCCTTTGCCGGCTTGGTATTCACTAATGTCAAAAGCGTCATTTAGCATTGCACAGTATATATCTTGACATAAACAAAAATGTTAACATAACTGCCCACATGCTAAATATAATACAATATTAACATGGTGTGTCCTACACCTACCATTTATTGGCTGAACAGAATACAAGGAAACAGTGAGACAATAGCAACCTTCCTATCAAATATCTTGGATCCAAAGGGAAAGCTTTCCTCCAACCTGTATACAGTTTCTCTGGGAGCATCCTTTTTTTAGTGCTAGGTCCTAGGCCTCTACTTATTTGCACCACAGCTCCACTACTCCAAGACTGGGCCCTGGCTTCAGCACCATTGTTTCTCATTGTGGCTCCATTGAGTCCAAAAAAAAAAAACTGATCTTTTGTTGGATACTTTGCCCTTTTGGGAGATATGCAAACAGCATGTGTTTTCAGTGACCCAGGAAAGCCTTTTCAAAACAAGTCAGCATTATTAATCAACTGGAATACAGTATTTTAGGGTCTTTTGCTTTTCCATTCTAAGCAAAGCTTATACACGTCCATGCTGTCAGCACAACATGTTTCTTTGGTTCAAAAACATCCAGGACTCCATCCCTCCCACAGTCCTGGGCAGGAGAGTTCTTATTGCAGCCTCCTAACATCTTACTTCGTTTCAAGCTCTAGTCATGCTGCTCTCTCGTGTTTTGCATCGCTTGGCTGACAGTTAGTATCTGGTTGTTGGTCTTCTATTATCTCTCCAAGGTAACTCCATCCATATGTTGACTGTTCTTGAGAGTTCATTCATATCAACCCAGACATGCCTACTCAACCAACACCCATCTCCTATTCCCTTATCTCATAGGAGAAATTAACTTCTTCAGTCCTACTAGATCACAATACAAAGTGAGTGGGAAAAACTATTCAAGTTCAAGAGCATGTATGTGGTGGCACCAGAGAAGAGGGAATTGCAGTAGTCAAAACAGGAAATAACAAGACATGAAGAATAATTTCAGCAAAAGTAGGGTCAAATAAGGACAAATTCAGGTAATGTTCAAGAGACAGACCTGTGAGGTTTGCGAAGATAAGGATAGTAAAGGGAGATCTTCAGTATTTCTTGGTTTTGAAGTAGAGGTAAGGTACAACTTAGTGGAAGCGAGTAGAATAAGAGTAAAGAGAAACATTTTTCCCCAAAGGGAGAACTTTGATTTAAAACATTCAGTAATAATAAATTATGGTGCTGTAAACCAAAGGGATTTAACAGATTACATCAGACATATAGTTGAGAATTGAAAGATTAGAGAGAGAGTTAAAGAAGATGTGGAATGGATTGTTTTCTGCACAAAAGCAACATCCAAGCTTTATTGCAGGGCAATAAGAAATTTATTTTTGTTTTATCGGAATAACTTTTAATCCTAATATTGAACACTAGCTAAAATGAGCAAGGTCCATTTTTGAAAATTGATTTATTTCAGGTACATTTCTTACAGGAATTCTGCTGTGCTTCCTTACATTAAGATTTTTTTTAAAAGCTCTTTTTTTTTTATCATTATTAACATACATGAACTTTCAATACAAGTATTAAAATATCTTATTCAGAACCTGTATTGGTTACCTTTTAAAAGACCAATTTGTTTCATCAACCTCTTATGATTATCTGCGTATTTATTATCTTCAGAGTTAAAAAACGATAGCCATACTATAAAATCTGCTTGAGCTGGTGGTAAGGCTGCCTGTCTCTCCTCTCCTCCGCAACCTTCCCCCCCAACTGAAAGTGTTTCCCATACTTTATTTCTCTGTGCAACTAATTTTACGGAGATCTATACTTTTCCAAAAAGGAGCTATCGTACAACTGGCTACTAGCAGTAATTGTATTAGGATACCATTATATCAATGCACAGTATTAAGGAAAAAGCAAACAAATATGTTCAGATTTTGATGATCTTGAACTGGACAAAACGTGCAGTATGTGCCTCAGTGCAGACATAAATATAATCCGAGAACACTAGATTTCCAGTTTCACAAACTGTAAAGAGGAGTCACTTCAATTAAATAACACAGATACTCCATGTTTCTAAAACGTAATTATATCTACTGTTACACTTCTGTAAATTGTTTTGGAAGAGGTTTTCTACAGCAAGTCCAGATTTACTCCATTAAGGCCCCAGGTACTGGCAAGTGTATATGAGTTTACAGAAGTAAATATGTGGTGCTGACATAGATAAAAAATGCAAACCAAAACAAAAGATTGTTAGGGAGCCTTTAATTTCTTCACAATATTTCTTAGTCACTAATTTTGCTGAGACAGAGTCTGCTGGTCATTAAAAGATAGTGAAAGCCTCAGCTTTTTTAGCTAAGCAGTCACTTGTCCTCTTGCTGAAACAATTTGGGGATTTTCCCCGCATCCAGTGAATTGGTTTGGTTGATGGGAGAACATGGGCAGTACTTATTGGAATGGATTGGGTGAGGTATATGCCACGCATGCATTTTACATACATAGATATATATCGAGAAACCATGACAGTAAATCATAGACATTTAAGCATTAGAGATGGAAAAGACATTTTAGATCATCTAGTTCATTTTACCTGCAAATACAGAATTGTTCCTTTGAATATATTTTCTAGTACATTGTCCAATCCACTGCTCTAGGGAAACTATTCTTTGGTATGATAGATCTTACCATCTGAAATGTTTTTCTGATATCCCACCTAAATGTTCTCCTTAATTTCATCCCACTGCTTATAAAGTTATATACCCCTTTGTACCACTCTAAATAGTTGTTCTCCCTTCGTGGTATTTATACCCCTCAGAAGGTACTCTTAGTTGTTTAACAAAGCTATATATTTTTAGCTCTAATGTTTTCTTATAGTCTCTGAAGTCAATGGGATTTTAAGCATATGCTTAAACATATGGTTAACTACTTTGCTGACTTAAGGCCAAAGAAAGGAAATACCTTCTCCCTGCTCCAAGACTTGATGTTTCTGTGTGAAAGAGGCAATGTGAGCTACTGAGTAAGGTACTGGACTAGCACGTGGGAGAGAGGGGTTCTAGTCACAGCTCTGCCCCAGATCTGCTGTGTCATCTTGGGCAAGATACTTCACTTTCTGTATCTGTTTCTCCTCCTACCCTTTGGCTGTCTTGTTTGTTTAAATAGTAAGAAGGCAGGGACTGTCTTAATACGTTTTTGTTCAGTTTCTGGAACACTGCAGACTAAGTCATAGTTTGTCTCTCTCAGCCCTACTGTAATACAAAAAATAATATATGGAATCCATCATCACGTTGGCCTTTTTTGCTATTGTATTATATTGCAAATGCCTACTTAATTTCTTGTCCACTACCTTGTCTAGTATTCCATTCTCCGTCTCTTCCAGTTGTATTGCTTTCCAGCTTTCTCCCTCTCCTTAAATATCTTTTGTATTTTTTTCACCTCAGATATATTTATTGCGTTTTTCCAAGTATTATTTTATTTCCTGTCCACATATCTAACATCCAAAGGGCTCTCTCAATTATTTTTGTCTCCACAATATTTCCCAAGTTACCAACATATGTGAATTTAGTAAATATCCTGTTTACTTCCACTTCTGTATATTTCTTGAAAAAGTTAAATAAAACCAAACTTAACACTTGTCTGCTGTGGCACTCTTCCTAATCTGTACATTATTGTTTAACATTACTCAGTTTATGGTCTTTCAGGCAGATTTCATTCTATAACAAAATTCAGATCCAAACCTTTTTGAATTCATCTTGTGAGTAGGATTTCTCAACAGGGCTTTGGCTCTGTGCTCCAGCTCCGCTCCAGCTCCAGGCAAAAACTTGCAGCTCCACTGCTCTGGAGCTGCTCCACACTTCAGCTCGAGGCTCCGCTCCAAAGCCCTGTTTCTCAAGACTTGTATATTAAATGTGTTTATAAAGTCCGAATATATTAGATATTATGCATTCTCTTCATTCACTGATTTTTTATTTTTTTTTTTTAAACCAAATTACACAATCAGGTTTGTCTGGCATTGTTTGTTCTTTATAAATCATTGTTTGTTGTTGTTGTTGAAGTTCCATTATCTTCTAGTTATTTAATGATTCTCAGTAGTTATTTCATTTTCTTTGCTATTGTCATTTTTATGAAACCAGTATTACTAAAGAATACAGACTCCAGAATGTGAATGTTATATTTTAAGATAATGAGAATTAAATATGTAATTTCCTAGCCGTTATGATTGTGGAGAATCCTTAAAGGCTCAAAAAACAAACCCTAAAAGACATTTTGATGGGGAAAAAAATTAACCCGCTCTAAACAAAACCCCAAACCTCTTTTCTCGAATTCTGAATCGTTCTTTAATTAAGATTTTTCTCTTTTGTCCAACTCATTCTTCATCATAATATGGTGAGGCCATAAGGAAAGGGGCAAAAGATGGCCTTTTTTATTAAAACACACAACTTGAGAATAAGGAGACCAAAGTTGTATTCCAACCTCATTCATAGACTTTGAGAGACCGTTGTTGAGTCACTTAACCACCTTACTTCATCATGATAGAATGGTGACTCTTTCTTGGAAGGAGATGGGTTGTAAGAAAAATGCATTAATAAAGATTTTAATGTAAAGTGATGATAAAGGTACTAGCTATATTTATATATAAGGAGAGTTTTGTGTAATAGCTTTTGGTTTTCTTCTGCGTCTAAGGGACTCTTTAAAAACTGAATTGCATTATGAAGGATAATTGTTTCCACTGCTTGGCACAGATAATTTTTGAAGACACAAAAGCCAAGAAAAACTGGAGCAGGGTGGAAAAAAATTCCTCTATATCTGATCTGAAAATACTTCACATTTTCCAGCCTTTTCTGAGTGTGATGTTGTAGCTGAAAGGGCTAATGTGATCCTTGGTTGTATAAACAGGGGAATCTCGAGAAGGAGTAAAGAGATTATTTTACCTCTGTATTTGGCACTGGTGCATCCACTGTCCAGTTCTGGTGTCTACAATTCAAGAAGTATGTTGATAAATTGGAAAAGGTTCAGAGAAGAGCCATGAGAATGATTAAACAATTGAAAAACATGTCTTTAGGGATAGACATGAGGAGCTCAATCTGTTCAGCTTAACAGGAGAAGGTTAAAGGTGACTTGATCAGTCTATAAGTACCTCTGTGGAGAACAAATAGTTGATAATAGGCTCTTTAATCTAGCAAGGAAAGGGAAAGAAGATCCAGTGGCTGGAAGTTGAAGCTAGGCAATTTCAGACTGTAAATAATAGTGTAAATTTTAACATCACTGACAATTTTGAAATCAAAGTTTGCTTTTATTTATTTATATTTTTAACAATGTGCTCTACTTCAAAAAAGTAGGTCAGACAAGATGATCACAGTGGTCCCTTTAAGTCTTGGAATCTATGAAACTTTCCTTCTAGCTGCCACAAAAAAAAAAAAAAAAAAGTAAACTGTGACTATTGTTGAAAGAACAAAAGGAATAAGATCCTGCCCTTGTCTCAGAAATGGAAATATGCAATTTTTTAATAAAAATTGTAGCACCTGGTGAACTAGGGAGCCTTGTCCAGGGATAACTATAGAAAGCAGATGAAATCGCTCCTGGTGGTATTGTGGCAATAGCATACTGTAGCTTATCATGTAGTGTTAGCAAAAGTACAGTACTAACAAACATTTTCTATCCTATACTGGAGGTTTTGGAACTCTACAAACAAAAACTTTCTCCTTCTCCGTATACCTTTCAACTAGTAGCAAGTTCTCTCTTATCAGTGGAATAAATATCAGTCACTTTTTGCTATTTTTTCTTTGAAATCATTGGAGTTGCACCAGAAATGAATTTGGTCCACAGTCACACAGCAGTTGGAGAGGTGTTTGTTTTTCTCTGTACTTCTTCCAATCTGGCTTCAGTCTTAGTCACAGAGATATTTGAAGTTTTGAAAGCATTCTGCTACCTCTGAGAGCTATAAGCTATATTTAGTCTTGCCAACTATTGTTCCCTTTACAGAGAACATATGATTCTAAATAAATTAGCATACAGTTTGCTGTGACTCTGTCTAATTCTCTCTCAACAGGGTCACTTCTTGCCTGACCATTCCTAGTATTGCAAAGGTTTTAGATGACTGTTTGTTTGGGAATGCATTTATTATAGACCTACTTATGGAATTTCTAGGTTGATGGGAGGGAATTTCTTACATGCTTTTCCATTGACTATATGAGATTGAAGTTGTGAAGTTAATGCAACCAATATAAACAAAGCATGGCACTCTGAAAAATGTTAGAACTCTATCTCTCTTTTCTTCATTTCTCCTTGGCAGGTACTTACAAGTAGCACTTTTATTAAGGTCGGAACAGAAACTTGTGAAGCTTATATTGTGTGGTCACTGTTAGAACTCTTGTATTTTCTAAATTTTCAGTTTACCTCTTTAATCATAATTGAAATTGTGGCATGGCAAGTAGCATGTAGAGGAAAAACAGAGCTTCCTTAGTGACGTGTATGTGCTGGGTATATTGTATGTTACCTATCCTTTCAGAGCTGTTGAGAGAAATGATGTTTAAGTTACATAAATGTGTTAAAAATATATAAAATATCACAGGCATCTATTTCAGATAAAGATCAAATTTTAACTATCTGAAAAATATAGAACAGTTGCATGGGCAAAGCAGAATGTGGACTGAAATGGAAGGTTTGTGTCAAGGTTCCCTCCCCACTCTGAACTCTAGAGTACACATGTGGGGACCTGCATGAAAGCCCCCTAAGCTTATTCCTACCAGCTTAGGTTAAAACCTGGTACTCTGCCACCACCAAGTGATTTAACAAGAAACAGGGAAAGGACCACTTGGAGTTCCTCTTCTCCCAAAATATTCCTCCAAGCCCTTACACCCTCTTTCCTGGGGAGGTTTGAGAATAATATCCTAACTGATTGGTTACAGAAATGAGCAAAGACCCAGACCCCTGGATCTTTGGACAATGGAAAAATCAATCAGGTTCTTAAAAGAAGGATTTTATTAAAAAGAATAGGTAAAAATCATCTCTGTAAAGTCAAGATGGAAAATAACTTTACAGGGTAATCAGATTCAGCGAGCCCAGAGGAACCCTCTCTAGCCTTAATTTCAAAGTTACAGCAAAACAGGGATACCTCCTTCTAGCAAAGGAACATTCACAAGTTGAGAAAAACAAAGATAAACTAACACGCCTTGCCTGGCTGTTAACTTACAAGTTTGAAATATGAGAGACTTGTTCAGAAAGATTTGGAAAACATGGACTGATGTCTAGTCCCTCTTAGTCCCAAGAGCGAACAACACCAAGACAAAGAGCACAAACAGAAGCCCCCCCCCCCCCCCCGCCGATTTGAAAGTCTCTTGTCCCCTTATTGGTCCTTTGGGTCAGGTGTCAGCGACGTTACCTGAGCTTCTTAACCCTTTAGAGGTAAAAGGATTTTGGTGCCTCTGACCAGGAGGGATTTTATAGTATTGTATACAGGAGTGTTGTTACCCTTCCCTTTATAATTATGATAGTTTGTAAACATTTTTTTTCTCCAGGGAGAAATCTGATGAGACAACATTGTTTGATCTGGCTTGCATGTCCAGATATTCTTTTCATATTCCCACAATTTTATCTTGTCAATCTCTAAAAGAAACTGTTAAAAACCCTTTCCCAGGGATGGGGGGGGAAATAAGTGAAACATTAAATAATTAGAAAATAAGCATCTCTTGTATTGCCTCATGTGGTTCCCCCACTCTTTGTTCCTCCCATTTGCTGCTAATTTTCATCTCCTCATTTTCTTTTCTTTCTGCACATCAAGATGTCAGAGACTGCTTATGGAGCCGAAAGTGTTTTTCCTGAGTTGTTGGTAGGTTATATTTAATGCAGCAGAGAGACAACAAGAAAAAGGGGAAGAAGAAGGTGGGAAAGGGGGGACAAAAAAAGAGTTCTTTTAGATCTCACTCCTACCGAAGGGTGACCGTTTTTGTTCACTGTTGCATTCACCAGTTACCATGGCATCCCCCTCTCACTTTATACTGGAGGTGTACTGTCAGTGTAATTTACGGCTCTCCGCTCTCAGCCTGCAGCTGAAAACAATTGTTAAATGAACAAGAAGGAAAGAAAAAAAACCACTTTTCATTTTTAATTTCTTAATATTTTTCACCCTACCATTTTACCTCTCTTGATCTGATAATTCTGTTGTTCACATATCAGAGGATTGATGGAATATGGAGTAGCCACCTGCTCAGAATGGGAGAGAAAGTCTTTGAATGTATGCGTTACATGAAGGAGTTGATTATGCTGGAATACAATTCAGATGACTGTATGTGTATGTTAGTTATAATTTTCCCTTTACAAAATGTTAGTCACAGGGCCAGCCTTAGGAAGTGCGGGGCCCAATTCAAATACCCGGCAGCATTACAAGTCTTCGGCGGTGGGTCCTTCAGTCGCTCCGGGTCTTCCGTGGCACTGAAGGACATGCTGCTAGAGACCTGGAGTGAGTGAAGGACCTGCTGCCAACCCAGACCACCACTGGATGAGTAAAAATTAAAAAGTTAGGCTCTCTTCTTTAGGGAGCGGGTCCGTCTTAGGTGCGGAGCCCGATTCGGAGGAATTGGGGGAATTGGCCTAACGCCGGCCCTGGTTAGTCATAGAGTTTAAGACTACAAGGGACAACTAGATCATTGAGTTCCTATATATCCCAGGCCACCACCATCCAACACCCCCATGCTAAACCCAAGTTTGGAGGCCATGCTGATGTTGAAATATGGTTCTTCAAGATATGGAGTACCATATTATGGGCATCTCTGCTAGTTCTTCTTCGAGTGATTGCTCATATCCATTCCAGTTAGGTGTGTGTGCCGCGCGTGCACATTCGTCGGAAAACTTTTACCCTAGCAACTCAGTGGGCTGGCAGGTCGCCCCCTAGAGTGGCGCCGTCATGGTGCTTGATATATACCCCTGCCGGCCCGCCCGCTCCTCAGTTCCTTCTTACCGCCCGTGTCGGTCATTGGAACAGTGGAGCGCGGCTTAGCTGACCTCCACTTCCCTAGCTACTCGTAGTTCTCGTATATAGTTATGCAGTTATAATCCTTTATTTGTATAGTTATGTTTTTTCTTTGCTAACATAGTTAGTTTAGTAATAATTAGCGGGGTTCAGGAAGTAGCCCCTTCCATGAACCCGGTGCCGGAGCCCATGCACGGCTCACCGGGTTTTAAAATGGGCTCGGCCTGCCAGAAGCCGATGCCGAAGGGAGATCCACACGACTCCTGTTTGAAGTGCTTCAGGGAATCACACTTGACAGCTAAGTGCCCCATTTGCAAGGCTTTTAAGCCGAGAACAAAAAGGAGCGGGACTTTCACTTACCCCTCCACCTTTGGCGCCGAGCGATGATCAACCGGCTGGCAGAAGCGCCTCCTCGGCACCGGACCCCGCCGGTACTGCCAAGGCCTTTCGGCACCGGCCGGCACCGAAGTCGACTCGGCACCGCTCCCTTCCTCCGAGGTCGAGGAAGCCTACGATTCCTGCTGGTGCCTGACGGCTTCCCGGCACGCGCCGTGGTTGAGCCCCCTGCTCCTGCTGCTTCCGGGCCACCTGCATCGCAGCCAGAGAGCTCATCTAAGTCGGATTGCCCGGCACCGACACCTGCAGAGGCACCGATGACATCGGCACCGTCGATTCCAGTCCCCCAGGGCCATTGAATCCAGTGCCTGACAGCTCCCCGGCACGCGCCGTGGTAGAGCTTACTGCTCCCGCTGCTTCTGTGCCAACTGCACCGCAGCCAGAAAGCTCCTCTAAGTCGGATCGCCCGGCACCGACACCTGCTGAGGCACCGACGACGTTGGCACCGTCGATCCCGGTCCCACAAGGGCCGTCGAATCCGGTGCCTGATGGCTCCCCGGCACGCGCCGTGGTTGAGCTTACTGCTCCTGCTGCTTCCGTGCCAACTGCACCGCAGCCAGAGAGCTCATCTAAGTCGGATCGCCCGGCACCGACACCTACCAAAGCTCTGACGACCTCGGTACCGTCGATTCCGGTCCCACGAGGGCAGTCGAATCCGGTGCCTGTCGGCTCCCCAGCACGCGCCGTGGTTGAGCTTATTGCTCCTGCTGCTTCCGTGCTGACGGCACCGCAGCCAGAGAGCTCATCTAAGTCGGATCGCCCGGCACCAACACCTACCAAAGCTCTGACGACCTCGGTACCGTCGATTCCGGTCCCACGAGGGCAGTCGAATCCGGTGCCTGACAGCTCCCCAGTATGCACTGTGGTTGAGCCTGCTGTTCCCTCCACGCTGGAGACATTACCAACGGCGAGGGATCTCATTGCCATGACAGAGTCAATGCTGCCTGACCCCGGCACTGCCGGTGCGGGTAATACAGTCTCTTCATATGACTATCCTCTGTCAGCACAGCAGAGCGGCACCGTTCATGATCACGGTCCCGCAGACACTCCAGGTCCCGTCGGCACACCCGACACCACTTGCAGTCCCGGTGCTGTTTTCCTCATCGGTACTGGTCGCACTCGCTGCACCGGTCGGTATCCCGTTCGCCGACCTGCTATCAGCACCATTCCGACTCCCGGCACCGCGACAGGTACCTTGACTCCTGTAGCCTCTCCCCGAGCCTCGAGATCTTGGTCGACCTCCCGGCACCGTTCTGGTTGCAGATCTGGATCTCGTTCCAGGTACCGGTACGCCTCCCGGTGCCGGTCCCCGGTGCCGAGTTGGGCAAGGTCCGATAGAGTCAGAGACTCTGCCCGTGCCTTCCTTTAGTACCTCCATGGCCATCCAGACACGCATCCGTGTCATCCCACATGCGCAGATCTTATGCTCAGGACCACAATTCTGATATGCCCCCCGACAACCTGAGGTGGAGGAGGTCCCAGAGGTAGAGGACCCGGTATGGGGCCCTCTAAGGGGTACGACCACTCGTCTGTCCGCTCTCCTCTCTGCTCACTAGTCTTTCAATCTGTTAAGGAGAGGTATTGGTATGGCCAGCGGGCACCAGCCCCGAAACCGAAAGAGGCTTGGCGAATGAACCTGCTTGGCTGCCAGGTGTACTCTGCAGAGGCCCTGCAGCTCTGGGTAGCAAAGCAACAAGCCTTGCTTAGCTGCTATAATTATAGCACCTGGGTGAAGGTAGTTTAGTTTATGGAGTTTCTCCCTCAAAACTCCCGCCAAGAGTTCGCTGCCATCTTGGAGGACGGGGGAAAAAGGTACCCAGAGCGTCCCTCCAGGCTTCGTTGGACACAGTAGACTCAGCAGCCAGGACTCTGGCCTTTGGTGTCTCCATGAGGTGCATCTCATGGCTTCAGGTTTCAAACCTCCGGCCGGAGCTGCAGTATGCCATTCAGGATTTACCCTTTGTTGGTAAAGGCCTCTTCGCGACAAAGACAGCCCCAGGCTGCGAAGCCTGATGGACAGTAGGGTCCTAATGCGCGCTCTCAGCATGCATATGCCAGCGACCAAACACAGGCCTTTCTGTCCCCAGCCGCCATACTCTGTGCCTAGCCAGAGACAGGACTTTGGCAAACGGCGAGGCCAAGGTGGTCGCAGACGAACGTCAGGACCCCTAAAGAGCCAAGGTCAAGGTCCCTCGCAATTACCACTGGGACCAAAGACGAACCTTCCAAGGTGCGCCTGAGGGCGGTGTACCAGTCACAGGCCGGGATCCCAATCCCGCTTTCTCCTGGCATGGCGCCAGTTAATTTCAGATCGCTGGGTCCTGCGCACGGTGGAGCATAGGTACCACCTCTAATTTGTTCCAGCCCTGTCCCCCTTCAGGGACCCCTCTCACGAGCAATTCCTCGTACAAGAGGTGCAGACGCCGACTGACGAAAGGGGCAAGGGGGTTTACTCCCGTTATGCCCTAGTCACCCACTCGAATGGAGGTCTCAGACCTTCCTAGTCCTGCACGGACTCAACCAGTTTAGGATAAGGTTGAAGTTCCGCATGGTATCCCTGGGAACCATTATTCCATCCTTGCCTCCTGGGGGCTACTATGCTGCCCTCGATAGGAAGGACGCGTACTTTCGCAACGCCATCTTCCCTCCGCACAGGAGATACCTCCGCTTTCTTGCCAACCATCAGTACTTCTGGTTTACGGCCATAGTCGCCGCCTACCTTCGCTGATGTCGGATATGCGTTTTTCCGTATCTGGACGATTCGCTTATCCGAGGAGACTCCGAGACACAAACCACTCAGCACGTGGGCATCGTCACAGTCTTATTCACAGGTCTAGGCCTGATGATGACTATAGAGCAATGCACTCTAGTTCCCACGCAGAGGTTGGACTTCCTAGGGGCTATCCTGGTCTCCTACCTAGCCGGAGCCTGCTTATCACAACTGCGGTTTTAGGCGATGGCAACAATCATCCGAGGTCTGCAGGCTTTCCCAATGACCTCGGCTCGTACTTGTCTCAGTCTCCTGGGTCCATGGCTGCCCGCAAGTTTGTAACCAAACACGCCAAGCTCCGCCTCCGTCCTTTCCAAGTCCGGCTCACCTCGGCCTACCACCCGGACAGGGAGCCAATGGTCATGGTAGTCACCGTTCCCTCGAGCACCTTAGGCTCCCTAGAGTGGTGGCTAACTCCCTCCCTGGTGTGGGCAGGGATGCGGTTCCATCCGCCCCAGCCCTCACCGCCCCTGACGACGGACGCGTTATCTCTCTGCTCAAGTGCTCATGGTCACCTCCGAGCTTAAGGCCTTTGGTCTTCTCGGGAGCTGGCATTCCACATCAATGCCCCAAAAATGAGAGTAGTCCGCCTGGCGTGCCAGGGGTTCCAGCGGCAGCTGCGAGGCCATGGTATCTCGGTGTTTACAGCCAACACAACGGCCATGTGCTTCATAAATAACCAGGGAGGGACATGGTCTTCCCCCCCTTTTGTCAGGAGGCCGTCCATTCCCGGGACTTTTGCATGGCCCACTCGATGGAGCTGGTGACGTCCTTTCTCCCAGGCGTTCGGAACGTCTTGGCGCTTTGACCCAGCAGGTCTTTCCTGTCTTATGAGTGATCACTCTGCCCCATGTGAGGTGTTCTGCTTTCCAGAAGTGGAGATGTTTCCTCACATAGACCTGTTCGCTCACCGCGAGAGCAGAAAATGCCAGATGTTCTGCTCCTTCCAAGGTCTCTCCTCGGGATTGATCTTGGACGCATTCCTGATGCCGTGGAAAGGCCAACTCCTTTATGCCTTCCCACTGTTCCCACTGGTTCATTAGGTCCTGCTCAAACTCCACAGGGGCAGAGCGCGCATCATCATGATCATTCCAGAGTGGTCCAGGCAGCACTGATATACCACGTTGCTCGGCCTGTCAATAACCGACCCAATTACCCTGCCACCCCACCCAGACCTCATCACTCAGGGCAACGACAGGCTTCGTCACCCGGACCTGCAGCCTCTTCGCCTCACGGTGTGGCTGCTGCGTAACTGAGCCGGGGTGACAGGAAGCCTTCCACCTGGTCAACGTACCGGGCCGAGTGGAAGCGTTTCTTCTACAGCTGCAATACGCTCCATCTTGCTCCTACTGAGGTCTCATTCCCCTCTATTTGGCCTGCCTCTGGCCTTCAGCGGCAGGACCTGGCGGTATCATCGCTGAGGGTACACTCGGCAGCCATCTCTACCTTCCAGCCAGGCTAAGGTGGACGTTCCGTGTTCTCTCACTCTATGGGTTCGAGGTCCCTCAAGGGCTTGGAGCGCTTGCACCCTCGGGTGCGCCGCCCAGCCCCAACCTGGGACCTCAACCTAGTTTTAACCAGACTTATGTCTCCCCCATTCGAGCCGTTCGCGACCGGCCCTCTGCTATACCTGTCTTGGACGACAACTTTCCTCGTAGCTGTTACATCGGCCAGACGGGTCTCTGAGCTCAGAGCTCTTACGGTGGTTCCGCCGTACACTAGGTTTCACAAAGACAAGGTGCAGTTATGACCGCACCCGGCTTTCCTCCCTAAGGTGGTTTCGGCCTTTCATGTTACCCACAGCTCAACGCAATGGGCGCAACCATTGCACTCCCTGGACATCTGTGGAGTGCTCGCATTTATATTGCGCTGACAGAACCATTTCGTAAGGTGCCCCAGCTCTGTCACGGTAGCAGACCAAAGGGAGGGCTTGCTTGTTTTCCTCTCAGAGGATCTCATCTTGGGTGATGGCGTACATCCGCACTTGTTATGATTTGGCTCATATTTCCCCAAGCCACATCACCGTGCATTCTACCAGGGCTCAGCCTTCATCTGCCGCCTTGCTGGCTCGTGTTCCTACCCACGAGATCTGTCGCGCATCTCCATTGGTCCTCGGTCCATACCTTTGCTTCGCAGTATGCCCTGGTTCAACAGTCAAGAGATGCTGTAGCCTCTGGCTCAGCAGTTTTCATTCTGCCACATTTCACTCCGACCCCACCGCCTACGTAAGGCTTGGGATTCACCTAACTGGAATGGATATGAGCAATCACTCGAAGAAGAAAAGACGGTTACTCACCTTTGTAACTGTTGTTCTTCGAGATGTGTTGCTCATATCCATTCCACACCCACCCTCCTTCCCCACTGTCGGAGTAGCCGGCAAGAAGGAACTGAGGAGCGGGCGGGCCGGCAGGGGTATATATCAAGCACCATGACGGTGCCACTCTAGGGGGCGACCTGCCGGCCCACTGAGTTGCTAGGGTAAAAGTTTTCCGACGAATGTGCACGCGCGGCGCACACACCTAACTGGAATGGATATGAGCAACACATCTCGAAGAACAACAGTTACAAAGGTGAGTAACCGTCTTTTCTAAAGGTACATTGGAGAAAGTATAGACAGAAGTCTTGTTTCAAATATCACTATGGAGAAATGTAGAAAGACAATGTGAACAGATAGTTTTCAGCAAATAGAATTCTAGGGAGAAATAGAAGTGGTAACGTAGTGCAACATGGCTGCTGTTACCACTCCAGTACTCCATGTGATAGCTTCCAACTGCTGAGACTTCACATTCTGGTTGTTATTTTTCCAGAATGTGAATGAGTAAGGACTCCATCTACCAACAGGAAGACTGAGACCATGCTGAAATCATTTCATTTAGGGTAAAATTTGAACCTGGAACTCAGTAGTCAGTATAGGCTTCCCAATAAATATTTTCTAATTGTAGAAAGTTGGTAGTATGAAGGATACAGCACTCTTATTTCACTTCTAAGTACAATATTTGCTTTTTCTACAGTTAAAAGTCTGGATCTTATCTTTGTACCTTTTTGAGAGTGTTGCAGATATCTTTGTATCCTTGAGGCTAAATGTCGTAAACTACTCCAGACATTTTATAGTTAATGAGCCTTGAGGACTTCTGTTATTTTCAGAATTTTGTCATATCCTGATAAAATAACAGTGCGTACAAGAAACAAGATAAAAAGAAAACCCTGATTCAGTTGTCAATAGAGAACCTCAGAGATATAGTATAAAGGATAAAACACAGCAGATGGTTTACTCTAAGCCAGGTGTAATACTCAATTTCTTTACTACTTGTTGTCTCCACACTGAAGTGCCTTACAGAAAAACTGCAAGGAATTTTTTCCTGAGCTTATACTCCAGGAGAAGGTTATTCCTCTGTAAGGCTAGGTCAGTAGCTGCTTTTCTGCTTCTTCTGTACCTTTATATCTTCTGTTTAAGAAGGGTTTCTCTATAGATCCTGCAGTTCCCATGAGGCCTAAGGATAATTACCTAAGAGGAGTCCAAAGAAAGGATAGAAAAGGAAGAAAAGAGTAATCTGTTGATGACTATAGAAGCATAGAAAGAGACTTAGACACCTAGCTATATATAGCCTAAGAAGAGATCACACAATCTACATAGCCACATAGCTTTATTTATTCAATTAGGTTTCAGTCTGATCCCGTACCAAAGGGCACCTTTGCTTTAAACCTCTTTTGATATATGTATAAAAACACAAGAACATAGGATATGTAAAGTAAACATTGACCAAAGTAGATATAGTTCTTCCTATTACGCATCATTTGATCACCAGTCATGTGACCAATACAGCATAAAAGCCTCAGCCTTTGCTGGTTCTCTCTATATGCTGTTGTAGATATGAGGCAAAAGCAGAGTTCCTGCATACTCTTCTCTTTAACAGGTCAGGACCTACAGGAAATCCTGGCCCCTATTGAGGAAACTAGAGGTTCTTCTTCGAGTGATTGCTCATATCCATTCCAGTTAGGTGTACGCGCCGCGCGTGCACATTCGTCGGAAAACTTTTACCCTAGCAACTCAGTGGGCCGGCAGGTCGCCCCCTAGAGTGGCGCCACCATGGCGCTCCATATATACTCCTGCCGGCCCACCCGCTCCTCAGTTCCTTCTTACCGCCCGTGTCGGTCGTTGGAACAGTGGAGCGCGGCTTAGCTGACCTCCACTTCCCTAGCTACTCGTTTTCTCGTATATAATTATGCAGTTATAACACTTTTATATATATATTTGTATGGTTAGTTTAGTTAGCGGGGTTCAGGAAGTAGCCCCTTCCATGAGCCCAGTGCCGGAGCCATGCATGGCTCACCGGGTTTTAAAAAGGGGCCCGGCTTGCCAGAAGCCGCGGCCGAAGAGAGATCTACATGACTCCTGTTGAAGTGCCTCAGGGAATCACACTTGACAGATAAGTGCCCCATTTGCAAGGCTTTTAAGCCGAGAACAAAAAGGTGCGGGACTTTCACTTGCCCCTCCACCTTGGGCGCGGAGCGATGTTCAAGCGGCGGGCAGAAGCGCCTCCTCGGCACCGGACCCCGCCGGTACCACCAAGGCCTTTCGGCACCGACCGTCGCCGGCACCGATGTCGACTCGGCACCGCTCCCTTCTTCCGAGGTCGAGAGAGTCTACGATTCCTGCTGGTGCCTGGCGGCTCCCCGGCACGCGCCGTGGTTGAGCCCCCTGCTCCCGCTACTTCCGTGCCACCTGCATCGCAGCCAGAGAGCTCGCCTCAGTTGCGTTATCCGGCACCGTCACCTGCAGAGGCACCGATGACTTCGGCTCCGTCGATTCCAGTCCCCCAGGACCAGGGAATCCGCTGCCTGGCAGCTCCCCGGCTCGCGCCGTGGTAGAGCTTACTGCTCCTGCTGCTTCTGTGCCAGCTGCACCACAGCTAGACAGCTCGTCTAAGATGGCTCGCCCGGCACCGACGACGTCGGCACCGTCGATCCCGGTCCCACGAGGGCCGTAGAATCCGGTGCCTGACGGCTCCCCGGCACGCGCCGTGGTTGAGCGTATTGCTCCTGCTGCTTCCGTGCCAGCGGCACCGCAGCCAGAGAGCTCGTCTACTCGGATCGCCCGGCGCTGACACCTGCTACGACACCGATGACGTCGTCACCGTCGATCCCGGTCCCATAAGGGCCGTAGAATCCGGTGCCTGACGGCTCCCCGGCACGCGCCGTGGTTGAGCGTATTGCTCCTGCTGCTTCCGTGCCAGCGGCACCGCAGCCAGAGAGCTCGTCTAGTCGGATCGCCCGGCGCTGACACCTGCTACGGCACCGATGACGTCGTCACCGTCGATCCCGGTCCCACAAGGGCCGTAGAATCCGGTGCCTGACGGCTCCCCGGCACGCGCCGTGGTTGAGCGTATTGCTCCTGCTGCTTCCGTGCCAGCGGCACCGCAGCCAGAGGGCTCGTCTACGTCGGATCGCCCGGCACCGACACCTGCTGCGGCACCGATGGCGTCGGCACCGTCGATCCCGGTCCCACACGGGCCGTAGAATCCGGTGCCTGACGGCTCCCCGGCACGCGCCGTGGTTGAGCGTATTGCTCCTGCTGCTTCCGTGCCAGCGGCACCGCAGCCAGAGGGCTCGTCTACGTCGGATCGCCCGGCACCGACACCTGCTGCGGCACCGATGGCGTCGGCACCGTCGATCCCGGTCCCACACGGGCCGTAGAATCCGGTGCCTGACGGCTCCCCGGCACGCGCCGTGGTTGAGCGTATTGCTCCTGCTGCTTCCGTGCCAACGGCACCGCAGCCAGAGAGCTCGTCTACGTCGGATCGCCCGGCACCGACACCTGCTGCGGCACCGATGACGTCGGCACCGTCGATCCCGGTCCCGCAAGGGCCGTAGTATCCGGTGCCTGACGGCTCCCCGGCACGCGCCGTGGTCGAGCTAATGCTCCGGCTGCTTCCGTGCCAACGGCACCGCGGTCAGAGAGCTAGTCTAAGTCGGATCGCCCGGCACCGACACCTGCTGCGGCACCGATGACGTCGGCACCGTCGATCCCGGTCCCGCAAGGGCCGTAGAATCCGGTGCCTGATGGCTCCCAGGCACGCGCCGTGGTTGAGCTCCTGTTCCGGCTGCTTCTATCGGCACCGTCGATTCCAGTCCCACAAGGGCTATCGAATCCGGTGCCCGACGGCTCCCCGGCACGCGCCGTGGTTGAGCGTATTACTCCCGCTGCTTCAGTGCTGACGGCACCGCAGCCAGACAGCTTATCTAACTCGGTTCGCCCGGCACCGGCACCTACCGAAGCTCTGATGACCTCGGTACCGTGGATCCCGGCCCCACGAGGGCCGTCGAATCCGGTGCCTGACAGCTCCCCAGTACGCACTGTGGTTGAGCCTGCTGTTCCCTGCACGCCGGAGATGTTACCAACGGCGAGGGCTCTCAGTGCCATGACAGAGTCAGTGCTGCCTGACCCGGGCACCGCCGGTACGGGTAATACAGTCTCTTCAAGGGACTGTCCCCTGTCAGTACAGCAGAGCGGCACCGTCCATGATCACGGTCCCGCAGACACTCCAAGTCCTGTCGGCACGCCGGACACCACTGGCAGTCCCGGTACTGTTTTCCTCGGTACTGGTCACACTCGCTGCACCGGTCGGTATCCCGTTCGCCGACCCGCTATCGGCACCGTTCCGACATCTGGCACCGGGGCAGGTACCTTGACTCCTGTAGCTCTTCTCCGAGCCTCGAGATCTCGGTCGACCTCCCGACACCGTTCTGGTTGCGGGTCTGGATCTCGTTCCAGGTACCGATACGCCTCCCGATGCCGGTCCCCGGTGCCGAGTTGGGCAAGGTCCGAGTGAGTCAGAGACTCGGCCCGTGCCTTCTTTTAGTACCTCCATGGCCATCCGGACACGCATCCGTGTCATCCCATATGCGCAGATTTTATGCTCAGGACCACGATCCTGATATCATGGCCAGCGGGCGCCAGCCCCGAAGCAGAAAGAGCCTTGGCGAATGCAAGGTGTACTCTGCAGGGGCCCTGCGCCTCTGGGTAGCAAAGCAACAAGCCTTGCTTAGCTGCGATAATTATAGCACCTGGGTGGAGGAGTTTCTCCCTCGAACCTCCCACCTAGAGTTCGCTGCCGTCTTGGAGGACGGGGGAAAGAATTTACCCTTTGTTGGTAAAGGCATCTTCGCGGCAGAGACAGCCCCAGACTGCGAAGCCTGCTGGACAATAGGGTCCTAATGCGTCTCAGCGTGTATACGCTTGCGACCAAACGCAGGCCTTTATGGCCCCAGCCGCCATACTCTGTGCCTAGCCAGAGGCAGAACTCTGGAAAACGGCAAGGCCAAGGTGGTCGCAGACAAACGTCAGGCCCCCTAAAAAGCCAGAGTCGAGGTCCCTCGCAATTACCACTGGGACCAAAGACGGACCTTCCAAGGTTCGTCGGAGGGCGGTGTACCAGTCGCAGGACGGGATCCTGATCCCGCTTTCTCCTGGCATGGCCCCAGTTACTTTTAGATCGCTGGGTCCTGCGCACGATGGAGCATAGGTACCACCTTTAAATTGCTCCAGCCCTGTCCCCCTTCAGCGGACGAAAGGGGCTAGGGGTTTTACTCCCGTTATGCCCTAGTTCCCCACTCGAACACAGGTCTCAGACCTCCCTGGTCCTGCATGGACTCAACCGGTTTGGGATAAGGTTGAAGTTCTGCATGGTATCCCTGGGAACCATTATTCCATCCTTGCCTCCTGGGGGCTACTATGCCGCCCTGGATAGGAAGGACGCGTACTTTCGCAATGCCATCTTCCCTCTGCACGGGAGATGCCTCCGCTTTATAGCCAGCGGTGAATACTCCCGGTTTACGGCCATAGTCGCCGCCTACCGTAGCTATGTCGGATATGCGTTTTTCCGTATTGGGACGATTCGCTTATCCGAGGAGACTCTGACACACAACCCACTCAGCCGTGGGCATCGTCACGGTCTTATTCACAGATCAAGGCCTGATGATTACTATAGAGCAATCCACTCTGGTTCCCACGCAGAGGTTGGGCTTCCTAGGGGCTATCTTGGTCTCCTACCTAGCCGGAGCCTGCTTATCGCAACTGCGGTTTTAGGCGATGGCATCAATCATCTGAGGTCTGAAGGCTTTCCCAACGACCTCAGCTCGTTCTTGTCTCAGTCTCCTGGGTCCATGGTTGCCCGCAAGTTTGTAACCAAACACGCCAAGCTCCGCCTCCGTCCTCTCCAAGTCCGGCCCACCTCGGCGTACCGCTTGGACAGGGAGCCAATGGTCATGGTAGTCACCGTTCCCTCGAACGCCTTAGGCTCCCTAGAGTGGTGGCTAACCCCCTCCTTGGTGTGGACAGGATGCGGTTTCATCCGCCCCAGCCCTCACTGCCCCTGACGGCGGACGCATCATCTCTCTGCTCGAGTGCTCATGGTCACCTCCGAGCTTAAGGCCTTCGGTCTTCTAGGGAGCTGGCATTCCTCATTAATGCCCCAAAAATCAGAGTAGTCCGCCTGGCATGCCAGGGGTTCCAGCGGCAGCTGCGAGGCCGTTGTATCTCGGTGTTTACAGCCAACACAATGGCCAGGTGCTTCATAAGCATTCAGGGGGGACATAGTCCTCCCCCCTTTTTTGTCAGGAGGCCATCCATTTCCGGGTCTTTTGCATGGCCCGCTCGATGGAGCTGGCGACGTCCTTTCTCCCAGGCGTTCGGAACGTCTTATCTCTTTGACTCAGCAGGTCTTTCCTGTCTTACGAGTCATCACTCTGCCCCATGTGAGGCGTCCCGCTTTCCGGAAGTGGAAATGGTTCCTCACACAGACCTGTTCGCTCACCGCGAGTGCAGGAAATGCCAGGTGTTCTGCTCCTTCCAAGGTCTCTCCTCGGAATCGATCTTGGACGCATTCCTGATACCGTGGAACGGCCAACTGCATTATGCCTTCCCGCTGTTCCCACTGGTTCGTTACGTCCTGCTCAAATTCCGCAGGGGCGGAGCGTGCGTCATCATGATCACTCCAGAGTGGTCCAGGCAGCACTGACATACCACGTTGCTCGGCCTGTCAGCCCAGACCTCATCACTCAGGGCAATGACAGGCTTCGTCACTCGGACCTGCAGCCTCTTCGCCTCACGGTGGCTCCTGCGTACCTGAGTTGGGGTGACAGGCAGCCTTCCACCTGGTCAACGTACCGAGCCAGGTGGAAGCGTTTCCTTTACAGCTGCAGTACGCTCGATCTTGCTCCTGCTGAGGTCTCGATCCCCTCTATTTGGCCTGCCTCTGGCCTTCAGCGGCAGGATCTGGCGGTATCATCGCTGAGGATACTCTCAGCAGCCGTCCCTACCTTCCAGCAGGCTAAGATGGACGTTCAGTGTCCCACGCTCTATGGGTTCGAGGTCCCTCAAGGGCTTGGAGCGCTTGCACCCTCGGGTGCGCCGCCCAGCCCCGCCCTGGGGCCTCAACCTAGTCTTGGCCAGACGGGTCTCTGAGATCAGAGCTCTTACGAAGGTTCCACAAAGACAAGGTGCAGTTGTGACCGCACCCGGCTTTCCTCCCTAAGGTGTTTTGGCCTTTCATGTTACCCACAGCTCAACGCAATGGGCATAACCGTTGCACTCCTTGGACATCTGTGGAGTGCTCGCATTATGTTGTGCTGACAGAATCATTTCCTAAGGTGCCCCAGCTCTGCCCCGGTAGCGGGCCAAAGGGAGGGCTTGCTTGTTTTCCTCTCAGAGGATCTCATCTTGGGTGATGGCGGACATCCCCACTTGTTCTGATTTGGCTCATATTTCCCCAAGCCACATCACCGTGCATTCTACCAGGGCTCAGGCTTCATCTGCCGCCTTGCTGGCTCGTGTTTCTACCCACGAGACCTGTCGCGAAGCTCCATTGGTCCTCGGTCCTTACCTTTGCTTCGCAGTATGCCCTGGTTCAGCAGTCAAGAGAGGCTGTAGCCTCTGGCTCGGCAGTTTTATTCTGCCACATTTCACTCCGACCCCACCGCCTTTGTAAGGCTTGGGATTCACCTAACTGGAATGGATATGAGCAATCACTCGAAGAAGAAAAGACGGTTACTCACCTTTGTAACTGTTGTTCTTCGAGATGTGTTGCTCATATCCATTCCGCACCCGCCCTCCTTCCCCACTGTCGGAGTAGCCGGCAAGAAGGAACTGAGGAGCGGGTGGGCCGGCAGGAGTATATATGGAGCGCCATGGTGGCGCCACTCTAGGGGGCGACCTGCCGGCCCACTGAGTTGCTAGGGTAAAAGTTTTCCGACGAATGTGCACGCGCGGCGCGTACACCTAACTGGAATGGATATGAGCAACACATCTCGAAGAACAACAGTTACAAAGGTGAGTAACCGTCTTTTTTCCACCAAAATGATCTGAGGGGGAATGAGAGGAGAGAGAATTTTCCTCCTCCTGTACCAGTTCCTCAAAGGCACCAGTTCCCTCTGAGACTTGCTACCTTTATCGTATATGTGGAAAAAAGCATGAAGCCTCTTCACATTTGTGAAACACATTTACGTTAATTTTAAAAGCAGTGAGAATGGGAAAGTTTACATCCTGCAGTGGATTGGAAGGGAATAGTCAGAGCTTTGACTCTATGTACCACAACAAAATAGAACATTCTCCTCATAGAAACCACATAAAACACAGGTAGAAGCTTGACACTAATACTCAGTTTTCTACTGGAGATGAATGGCAGGGGAGGGAAGTAAGTCCCAGAAAGATATTGGATGCATTCATTCATGCAGAACATCATTGATACCCTCCTGATTTAAAAAAAAAAATAAAAATGTGCTGTAGAAAAGTGTTCTCCCTTCTTAGTGTCTTGTCTTTACTATGCCTGCTTATTATCAGCAGTGGGAATAGATAGTAGTTCTGATGAACTTAAGTCAGTTTCTCTACTAAGGGCATGGCTAAACTTGCGAGTTAGAGTGCATTAAAGCAGCCCCGTGCACTCTAACTCACGATGTGTCCACACTGGCAAGGCACGGAGAGCACTCCGACTCCATGGCTAGAGCAGTCCTAGCAATTCACCTCGGGGAGTGGAATAACGTTTGAGCCCCTGCTGGAGCACCGCAGTGCCAGTGTGGATGCCCTGGTCTGTTAATGGGCTCTGGAAATTCTGAAAATTCCCTTCCTGTTTGCTCAGCCAGGCATGGCGTGCTCTCAATGGATCTTTCCAGGTGACCATGCCTCCACATGCCAGGCAATCCCCAGTTGGAGCAATGGCTAGGTGCTGGACCTCATTAGTGTTTGGGGGGAGGAAGCTGTCCGGTCTCAGCTGTGCTCCAGCCATAGGAATTACGATACCTTTGGGCAGATATCAGGGGACATGATGGAAAGGGGCCATGACCAGGACACACTGCAGCATAGGGTTAAAGTGAAGGAGCTGCGGAATGCCTACTGCAAAGCCCGCGAGGCAAACCACCACTCCGGTGCTGCCCCCGCGACCTGCCGTTTCTACGAAGAGCTGGATGCGATACTTGGGGGTGACCCCACCTCCATGCCGAGTACCACCGTGGACACTTCAGAGCCCAGTTCAACAAGGGAGGAGGAAAGCGGGACCGAGGGTGCTGAGGAGGAGGAAGATGTCCCGGCATCCCTAGATGCATGCAGCCAGGAGCTGCTTGCAAGCCAGGAGGAAGGTAGCCAGTCGCAGTGGCCGATGCTTGGGGAAGGACAAACACCAGAGGAGGTGCCCGGTAAGCAGCTTTTATTTTGGGAAGGAAGTTATTCAATGTGGGCTCTTGAGTTAGACTAACATGTCTGCGCCCTGTGCCGTGAGGGGCAGGGGGACCATTGCTGCACATAGGCAAGCTGCATATGGGCCAGGGCGGAAGTCACATTGTAGTGGAAGACCCTCCCTTGCTTCCCAAGTCACCCTCAGCAGTGAGATGTCTTCCAGGACGAACTCCTGTGAAAAATGTGGGGACAGTGTTCAGTAGAGGGGCCCCCTGCAGCTGTTGGCTCTCTCCAAGGTACAGAAACCTAGATGACAGTACAGCCGTGAAACAATCAGTCCCCCTTGACTCTGTGCTTGCTCACCATTTTGAGGCTTCCATGGGTTATATCCACTTGCTTTGGGACAGGCAAATTATGCTATTGTGTAGACCAGGGGTTGGCAACCTACGGCATGTGTGCCGATTTTGAGCGGCACACAGCTGCCTGCTGTGGTCCCGGCCCCCAGCCCCACTCAGCCGCCCCGCTTACCACTCTCCCCTGTGGGGGCAGGAGGCAGAAGCTTGGTTCTGCGGCAACCAAGCTTCCCCCTCCCCGGCTTCTTCCCCCAGTGTGGTGCTTTCCTATCCCGCCCCCTCTCCGTCCTTGCTCCAATCAGCTGATGGCCCTTGCTAGGGGGAGAGGGAAGAGGGGCAGCGTGCCCACAGCTCCATAGAGGAGACAGAGAGAGGTAGGGTTGGGGTCTTGGGGAAGGGGGTAGAACAGGGCACATCCCTTCCAGGCCCCTGCCATGAGCCTTTCAGTGCAGGGCGCTGGGAGCACGCGCACGAGCCGAGCACCCCAGCCCTCTGCTGTGACCCCCACACACATTCAGCCTTCTGCCCTGCACCCCCCACAGCCCTCTGCCCCGACCCCCCCACACACACACTCAGCATTCTGCCCTACAGCCTCCATACCCCCCAGCACTCTGCCCTGACCCTTGAGCCCCCCCACAGCTTTCTGCTCTGAACCCCCACCCCAACACACACCGGCCCTCTGCCCTGCATCCCCACAGCCCCATCCCTCTGCCCTGAATCCCCCCACACACACACACACCCGGCCCTCTGCCCTGACCCTTGACCCTCCCACACACCCAGCCTTCTGCCCTACACCCCCTACACTCCCCAGCCCTCTGCCCTGAACTGCCCCTACACCAGCCCTCTGCCTTGATCCCTGAACTCTCCCCCCCGCTGTCTGGGGTCCCGGCTGCAGGCCCTGCTCAGCCCGCTGCCAGCTTAGGTGAACAGAACCCCAGGCTGGCAGTGAGCTGAGCAGGCTGGCGGCGTAAGAGCTGCATTTTAATTTAATTTTAAATGACGCTTTTTAAACATTTTGAAAACCTTGTTTACTTTACATACAATAGTTTAGTTATATATTATATTACATACTATAGTTCAGTTATAGAAAGAGACCTTCTAAAAACATTTAAATGTATTACCAGCATGCAAAACCTTAAATTAGAGTGAATAAATGAAGATTCGGCACACCACTTCTGAAAGGTTGCCTACCCCTGGTGTAGACTGTGCTTGCACTCAAGTACAGGGGAATCATTGCTCTGTCTGGCATGAACAATGCTGCCTCTGTTAAGTGTTGCATTTTGCCTTTACAGATGCAACCTTGAGATCTCAGTCATCCATGTTATCACAGGCTGAAAAATTCCAAAGAATTAGGAAGAGGCCACGTAGAAGCAAAGATGACATGCTGCATGAAGTAATGGAGCAGTCCCTTAACGAGAATCTAAAAGTGCAGGAGTGGAGGGAGAGTGAAAGGAGGATCCGCCTGCAGAATGGGGAGCACCGGCACAAAAGCGCAGAGCTCTGGCTGCAAGGCACGGATTGGCTGATAAGCATCATGGAGCACCAAGCAGACTCGATCCAGGTGCTCGTAGCCATGCAGGTGAAGCACTACCACGCCTGCCTCCCCCTGCAGCCCTTGTCCCAAAACTCTTTCCCTTGTGCCCCATGTCACCTCCACTTTCCCCAATATCTGAGTTCTTATCGCCACCAGCTGCCTCCAACACCTGTAGCTTCACCACCCAGCCCTGAAAACTATGACCCTTACCCACTGCACTCAACCCCCATCACCATGCAGTATAGCCATCCTGAAGTGCAGCACTCATTGCACAGCACTCCATACAGGAAGGCTGAGTATGATAATAGGACATATGCAAATCTGTGATTGTACCATTCCCCACCCCACCCCTTGCCCTTTCTGTTTGCCAAACAGTTGTGTTTCTTTTCAATAAATGGATATTTTGGCTTTGAAAACATTCTTTATTATTACATAAAATAGAAGATACCTTAACCCAGGAAAGCAACAGGCACTGCAAGTCAGCGTAGCAAACACAGATTCCTACTAACATTGGAACCACTGCACTTCACTCTCGTGCAGGGCACCAAACATTACTGGTGGCTTTCAGCCTCAAATTCCTCCCTCAAGGCATCCCTAATCCTTGTAGCCCCGCTCTGGGTCCCTCTAATAGCCCTGCTCTCTGGCTGTTCAGATTTAGCCTCCAGGTGTTGAACCTCCGAGTTCCATGCCTGAGTGAATCTTTCACCCTTCCCTTCACAAATGTTATGGAGGGTACAGCACACGAAGATAACTGTGGGGATGCTGTCATCAGCCCAGTCCAGCTTCTCATACAGAAAGCGCTAGCGGCCCTTTAAACAGCCAAAAGTACACTCCACACTCATTCTGCACCAGCTTAGCCTGTTGTTGAACTGCTCCTTACTGCTGTCAAGGCTCTCTATGTAGGGTTTCATGAGCCACAGCATTAAAGGGTAAGCGGAGTCTCCCAGGATCACAATGGGCATTTTGACTTCCCCTATGGTTATCTGGTTTGGGAAAAAAGTCCCAGCTTGCAGGTTCCTGAACAGGCCAGTGTTCCGAAAGATGCATGCATCATGCACCTTTCTGGGCCAGCCTGCATTAATGTCAGTGAAATGACTACGGTGATCCACAAGTGCCTGGAGAACCATAGAGAAATACCCCTTCCGATTAATGTGCTCGGAAGCTAAGTGGGCTGGTGCCAGAATTGAAAAATGCATCCCATCTATCACCCCTCTGCAGTTAGGGAAACCCATTTGTGGAAAGCCAGCCACGTCATGCACGTTACCCAGGGTCACCGTTTTTCTGAGCAGGATGCGATTAATGGCCCTGCAAACTTGCATCAACACAATTGCAACAGTCAGCTTTCCCACTCCAAACTGGTTAGTGACCGATCTGTAGCTGTCTGCAGTTGCCAGCTTCCAGATTGCAATAGCTACCCGTTTTTCCACAGTTAGTGCAGCTCTCATTCTCATGTCCTTTCACTGCAGAGTGTGGGTGAGCTCCTCATGCAGTCCCATGAAAGTGGCTTTTCTCATAAAGTTCTGCAGCCACTGTTTGCCATCCCAGACTTGCAGGATGATGTGATCGCACTACTCAGTGCTTGTTTCCCAAGCCCAAAAGCGGCGTTCCACGGTCGTGAGCATGTCCATGAATGCCACAAGCAATCTCATGTCGTATGCGTTACACAAGTCGATATTGTTGGAGTCCTCACTGTCAGTTTGGATCTTGAGTAACTCGACTGCCAAATACGATGTGCTGGCGAGACTTGTCAGCATATTCCTCAGCAGTTCGGGCTCCATTCCTGCAAACCGAAAGGGAAAACAGTACAAAAAATGTTGAAGGATGGCACCAAATGTGGATGGAAGCACAGGGATTGCTGGAATGCAAACCGACGCATCACAGGGCTTTGGGACAGGACCCAGAATGCCCCACCCCTCTGCCTCCTTCCCACAATCCACAGCACCAGAATGGGAAGAGGTGTTCTGTGGGATAGCTGCCCATAATACACTCCTCCCAATGCTACTGCAAATGTGGCCATGCCAGTGCGCTTGCAGCTGTCAGTGAGGACAGACTGCAGCGCTTTCCCTACTGCGTACTCCGAAAGCTGGTTTAACTCAAAGCACTCTACGTCTGCAAGTGTAGCCGTGCCCTTAGTTTCTTCAGGATGTTTCTCATGCAAAGTATAATAGTCCTGTGTTTTTGCTGCTAGGCAGTCACCTGCATGACATTAAAATAGATGTGGCCCCATAAACCTTGATAAGTATTACTGCTTATAGGGTCATGCACACCTGCTTTATGTGTAAGTTGGCATCAGTGACTGATATAGAAGTGCCACAACTCTTGTCCTAACACTTTAAACTAAATATTTTCAAAACAGGTAATCCTTCACGCCTATTATAATTCTTCCTCCTTCCATATTCTTGCTCTAGTTATTTTTGATCCTACTCTAGCTTCCTCGACTTCAATAAAATGTCATATACACTTCAACTTCTCTTAGGAGGGCAGCAGTGGAATTGTGATTGGGTCAGTATATAGTGATAAGACCAGGATTCTTTTCTGTATATACTGCGGGAGATTTTTTGTTTTTTAAGACTGTCTCCTTACCGCCACTTTCATCATCAAAGAAAGTTATCAAGGTTATGTTCACCTACTAACATCTCTGTTTGTTTCATTGGATTGAAGGGGATCTAATTTCCTCTATCTCCAGAATCAGTAAGACAGCCCTTCACCAGTTTACATTTGGAAAGTTTTCTTAACAGCCATTAAGATGAGAAACTTTTTTCAAATAAAACCTTAAATCAGTGGTTCTCAAAGCCCCCATTGCCCTGGAGCGGCGAACTGCAGCCGGTGGGAGCTGCGATCGGCTGAACCTGCAGACGCAGCAGATAAACAAACCGGCCTGGCCCGGCAGGGGCTTTCCTTGAAGAAGCAGCGGACCGGCCTTGAGAACCACTGCCTTAAATCACATTGAAACTAATGGAGCTATCAGATTAGTACTAGTACAGGATAATGCCATGTGCTGGTGCATTATTACTCCTACTTTGCACACATGCACATTCATGAGCAGTGGGTGAACTTCGGGGAGGGTAGCCCTTAGCGTTGCCTGTCCTTTCTGCCTGAGGCCCCTCCTCTCCCGCTGAAGCCCAGAGGGGCCCCCAGCCCTGGACTTCCCGAGTGCCCGGCAGGCAGCATGTGACACCCCCCCCCCCCCGAGCACTGGGTAGGAAGCACGGCCCCCACCCTGCCCCAGAGGTCCAGGTAGCGCCCTTTCTAACACTGGAGCGCAGGACGGCTTCCAGAGCCCCGGGGAGTCAGTGGCCCCAGGACAGCCCCCATTTACCCCTGGGCCTCGGCCACAGGGGAAGAGCCCTCTGCAGCACAGTGTCGGGAAGCAGGAGTGGGCCTGGAGGTAGAGCGTGGGCGGGGCCATGCAGGGCTGTTTGAGCTGGCCTTTAATACCCAGGGCCCATGTGCACATTTCTGCTAAAGTTCAGATTTAGTATAAGAAGCTATTGTGCTGTAAAGTAAATGACTGTTGGATGGAATAACTAAATCCTTTCCAACACACACACCCCATAGTTTTCCATTATACACTAACAATTGGAATCTTGGTCTTGTTGATGCCCAAGCATTCTGTCAGCTCCAGTCAGGACAGTGGCTGCAATTTTTAAGTGAAACTTATGTTGCAAAGTGCTGGTCCATGTACGCATGAAATATGTTTTTGCTTATACCACCATTGAGTGCCAACATCCTTCTTAGAGGGCAACCCTGGCAGTCTTAGGCTGCCAAGAAAAAGTCTTACACAGACCTTGAAATTTTACGTGAATGAACCACTTGAAAGACTATGGGCCAAATATATTCCTGGTTGACTTCAGATTTACTAGGTATGAATTTGGCCTTTTATGTATGCGTGCATGCATGGATTATGTCAGTCAAATCTCTGTTCCCCACCCTACATGCCCATTCATCTGCAATTAAAAAACCTTACTATATTCAACTTTCACAGTGGTTTCCTTCAAGCTCCAGTTAAGTGTTATATGGGAATCTGTCAGTGACTCCCCTTTCATGTGCCTTTCAGTTGCTTCTTGCCTCACCATCTGTTTTCTCCTTTATCTCTTGTATGTCCCCAACTCTTGCCTTTTCCTTCTCTTTAACCTTTCTATTCATGCACTCCTTTCCCCACCCCATCATACAAGTTACATGTCTCCTACACTCCATTTACTAATTTAATCCCTACCTGTCCCTGTTTTTGTCACTTCTCCATTCTCTCTCCTCTCTCTCTGCTCACTACCTGTATAAATGTAAGGTTTTTTTTAATTACTGATAGTGTGGCTGGATTTTTTTAATGTTTGGATAACTTGGACTATCAATAGCATCTTCAGTTGTCTATATTAGTTTCAGAATTTAGGATGTTATGTATGCAGGAAATGTGTCTTCTGTGTACAGTCTCACATAAGTTAGGTGCATTATGAGTTTCTACATCCTCTCCATCAGAAACCAGACATTGCTAGAGGCACAGTAGACCTTATCTGATCCAGTATGGCAATTATGATGTAAATATAGCTTTTTTAAAATTAATTGGCAGTGAGATTGTAACCATATCCATTAAATACTAAGACTGATTAAATATACACACTAATAACACAGAAGTGACTTTAGAAGTTCCAGTGCTCTCCAGTATTGAATTTTAAATGTATTAAATATTACTGATTTTCTGGTACAAATTCACTTCAGAGTTTGTCAGTGGAGTTCAACCCCTACTTCTCACACCGTTGTAATAAATCTGTGGACACCTAGGACACCATGGTCCCTTAGAACATTGGCAGCAAAGATAGAACTCTGATCTTCTTGCTCCGAAAGCACTGGCCCTACTGCATGAACTGGGAATGAATCTCCTTTTACTTTAGTGGTTTAGGGCGGGGGTGGACAAACTTTTTGGCCCAAGGGCCACATCTGGGTATGGAAATTGTATGGTGGGCCATGAATGCTCACAAAATTGGGAGTTGGGGTGCGGGAGGGGATGAGAGCTCCAGATGAGGGTGTGGGCTGTGGAGTGGGGACAGAAATGAGGAATTCAGGGTGTGGGAGGGGGCTCCAGGCTAGGGCAGCGGGGTGAGGGCTCTGACTGGGGGTCTGGGCTCTGGGGTGGGTCTGAGGATGAGCGGTTGGGCGTGCAGGAGGGTACTCTGGGTTGGGACCAAGGGGTTTGGAGACAGAAGCGGGATCAGAACTGGGGCAGGGGGTTGGAGCATGGGAGCGGATCAGTGGGGCAGGCTCCTGGCATCACTTACCTCAAGCAGCTCCCGGAAGCAGCAGCATGTCCCGCCTCCGACTCCTACACGGCAGCACAGCCAGGCGGCTCTGCACACTGCCCCATCCACAGGTGTCGCCCCTGCAGCTCCCATTGGCCATGGTTCCTGGCCAGTGGGAGCTGTAGTGGCAGTGCTTGGGGTGGGGCAGTGTGCGAAGCCTCATGGCTGCCCCTACATGTAGGGGCTGGAGCAACATGCTGTTGCTTCCGGGAGCTGTGCGGAGCCATGACATGGAGTGGGGTAAGCCCCTAACCCTGCTCCCTGGCGGGAGCTCAAGAGCCAGATTAAAATGTCTGAAGGGCTGGATCCGGCCCCCAGGCTGTAGTTTGCCCACACCTGGTTTAGGGACTATGAGACTGACAGTTGACAGCTTGGGGTCTGTCTAGCCAGTTCATTACAACTTAATCTGAATTAATGAAGATTATTAAGAACACAAAGGCAATCTGTAGCTTTAAATACTGGAATATTATATCCAGCCTATCTATTGGTATGGAATGTGGGAGGGGTTTTATTTTATTTGAGCTGTCTTTCCCTTCCTTGGTGAATTTAAGTCATACTTCCACCTCTTGGTTACGTAACTAGTAGCAATGCTTCATATTCCTAGTTGTGCCCTTGGATAAGAACCTAGCCGTTAGTATTGATATTTTATCCTCACTATTAAAGTCCAAAGGCAAGAGAGCTTCCAGATCAGTCATTTCAAGCTGGACTTCAGCGTTATTCACTCTGCTACAGCAATTGATAATCATTGACCTTAGGATAGGCACATTTTTATTATTTTACAAATATAAATACTCTTGTCTCCTCATTTGTTTTGCTATCTTTCAGAGCCTTACACACAGTATTTTCTTTTAATAATTCGGTTTGTTGAAGCTCGATTCTTCCCAGAGCACTATCTATTAGATTATACCCAGAGTTTGCCAACAATTCTTTTTAATTTAAAGAGCTTCTTTCTATTCATAGGAGTTTGGAACATTCCTGAATTTCATCCTGTTTAATAATAAAGTTCAGCTGAGTATATTATGCTGTAAGGAGCTTTCTATACAAAGCAGCTCAATTAGAGCACTATAACTGTGAATATGAATAAGTACTCCAGGTGGTGCTTTGATAAATGAACGGGGAATTATGGAAGATAAATGCTTACCTGGGGGAAGATTTTATTGTTATGGTTAATATATATGTGCACAAGAGAGATGCTCTTTTTTTGCATTATGCAAGTGACCACGATACTTGCAGTTTCCATTTAATAAGGTTACATATATGAGCTCGGTAAGCCATATTTTCTCACCATCTTTCCTTTTTTAATGTAGTCCATAGGGGAAACGCCAACAACCCCAAAGCATATAAAGGACAATAAAGAGAGCTTCTTCCCAGCAGCTCCAGCAACGCTGCCTCCTACACCAGCGAATCCAGACACTGTGACTTCTGAAAACCTACTAAAACTGAACGACCTTCATTCCAAACCCAAGCCAGCATCCTCTTCCTCCTCCTCTTCTTCCTCAGCATCTTCTTCAGTGCCTCCACCACAGACACCACACAAGGACATCGAGCTGCACCAATGCCAGAGTGCAGAGACTGCTCCCAGCATGTCTTATATTACGCATGGTAAGTCTGCGCCTAATAAAATGTCTTGACTGTCTCTAATTGACTTGCCCAAGGGAACACAGTAAGTCAGTGGCAGAATACTGCCACAAGTCACATTTTTTAATCACTAGACCATATGCAAAAGAACACAAGAGGCCATACAAACTTTGAAACTTGTCCCTGGTTCTGAAAGGGACATATACAGGCCGCCAGGGTGGACAAGTGGGGCAATTTGCCCCGGGCCCCACAGGGGCCCCGCAAGCCCTGGCCCCGCAACGGTCCAGGTCTTCGGTGGCATGTCAGCGGCAGGGGGCCCTTCAGTGCTGCCAAAGACGAAAGACTGAAGGGCCCCCCACTGCCGAAATGCCCTGCAAGCCCTGGCCCAGCGGTGGTCTGAGTCTTCAGTGGTGGGGAGCCCTTCAGTCGCTACAGGTCTTCGGCAGCATTTCAGTAGCGGGGGGCCCTTCAGTGCTGCCGAAGACACGGAGCAATTGAAGGGCCCCTGCCACCGAAATACCACCAAAGACCCAGACCGCCGCCCGGTGAGTACAAGCACCGCAGCTCCTCTGTTTTGCCCCAGGCCCCCTGAATCCTCTGGGTGGCCCTGGACATATATATTATTAGAACTGATCAAAGAGTTGTCCTCTGTATGTGTATGTAAAATATAAAAGTTCTATAGCTCTTTGAAAAGGAGGGTTTCTAATGCTGCTGTGGTATAAAATAGGTATTTATTTTCTCAAGTGGTTGACTTAAAGAAATAGTGATGGTTTAAAATTGCTTAGAGGTTTGAAATGTTAGACATAATACCAGTGGAGATGGATTAGTTAGCAATGTGTATGTGAAGTAGTCAAAGGTGCATAATTAATATAACTTACTATATGTATATCACTGCCACGTGTTTGTGTGTATGTTTGTGTAGAAATGCAGAATGTAGTAAATCCCAAACTTCTACAGTACTAGTAACTTTTTTGGGGGTTAGCATCATCTTTATGCCACAGATTTCAGAGAGAAACTATTTTATAAGATATTTAGTCATCTGATATGCTATTGGTACTGTTTTGGTGTGTTTACATATATATATATTTTATATTTCTGCACAAGAAAATGGAGGGTTGACTTAGTTACAATGAGCCATGGTAACTACAGAATGATAGTTGTGTGAGTCGGAATAAACAGTAGCTGAGAGGACTGGAATGATAGAATTACAATATTTGTAGCCCTAATGTAGTTTGATGAGCACAGGGTGCAGATAAGAAGGTCAAAGATGCAAAATACGTACAGTTTAGAGTCCATGGCTGGCATGAGAACATGATTTACAAGGGAGCATTTTATGTAGTTGGTCCTAGACAGGCAAGCAAGATGAGAGAATTGAATGAATCTTCTCACTCTTGCATTTTTGGCAACAGGCCAGCCACAGCTTGGTCAGTAGGCAAAGGGAGTGTGATAGGCTAACACCCTCAGCATTACTAACGTCCACAGAGGGTATGAAGCCCGAGCCCCACTCTGTACTGGCCAGTGGAGCCTAGTGGTGCTCATGTGTGGAAGCATAATGATGCACGCACTTAAAAGGTGACAGAATTCTTGCTGCAGTGTACGCTGTGGAGCCCCAGGAGGAATTCTGTCTGAATCAACCACAATTCTTCCTGTGGCTTCTGTTCACAGCCTAGCCTTCCTCCAGCTATACGGATTCCCCCAATGTGGGATTGTGCCTTAAGGGCACAATCTGGCCCTGAAGATGTGTGACTTTTATATGAAATACATACAATGCAACCTCAATTACCCAAAATTATCATCTGAAACAAGATCATGTCTTCAGTGTTTGTTAATTACATTGAAAATTTACACAGTTATCCAAAATTATTTAGTCCTCTCTTGCATTCAGATAATCCAAAATTGTAGTTTGTAGATGACTATTTCACAAATTAATATTTACAGTATGGGCACAATGGTCAAAATTGCTTAAATCCCTTTTTCAGAAGTGACTTGGCCCCTGTCTGTATAAAGAAAATTATCACACTATTTTCAGATAATATTAAAAGCCAGACACAAATCTACACAAGCCCAATATGTTTACTGTTAAGAATGAAACGTCATATATCCATCCAGGCACTGTAGAATGGAGTAAATCAGAGTAGTGTTAAGGTCGTTCCAGCGTATTGGAGGCTTACTCATTAACAGTCATCATCAATACTTCGTGAGCTAGTCTCAAACTGGTTTATTTGAAAGAAATTTTGCTTTGTGACTGAGTATCTTTGTGTAGTTTATGCGCACATACCTACTGTACATGATTTTTTTCCTTATATAATCAGCCTTGGCAGCTAAATGCACATAATCTTCTGAATACATCAGCAACAAAGAGAAAACCAGGGAGAAATCAATTTTCCCAACGAGTTAATCTCTCAGAGAGTACAGGATGAAATTGAAATTTAACATCCACCACTAATAGTCACATTATAATCACCTCCCATTCCTTCTCCACAAATCCTGTGATGAGAGGGAGAGAATGTTGCAGTCAGATTTATCCAGAAATGGAATTATATGGTATTATCGTGGGATATCTTTCCAGGCTTGTTCAACAGAGAATAATTCAGGTCCATCCCTGGAGGAGGGAAAAAAATGAAACCTCTGCCTTTTAAAGTTGTGCTCTCACTGAGCAGAGGTAGGAATGACAATGCAGGTTAGAGCTCCCATGTGCCATTGCTTTACATGTAAAACTCATAAGCATTTCTGACATACTTTCCTCTGTCTAATTTTCCAGGCCATCCTGCAGTGGCTGGAACATTTATTCTAATCTTTTGACTCTCTAGGCCTTTCAGGGATTTGTGAGGCTTCTGATGGCTTCTTTATGGTTTCTGTTCATCTTCCGGTGGTGGGAGAGGGGTGGGTTAGCTGCCAAAATTATTCCCTGAAGTCTGTCTGAAGATCAAGAGGCTTTCTCTGTACAGCTCTCATTTCAGTGCTGAGTGCCTTTATCGTTTCCGGCTGTCTGGATCTCAGATCCACCTGACAGGTCGTTTCTCTAGCTGAGAGAGACACCAATTACTGCTCTGTCCTTTGCTTCTTTTTTCTTTCTACTCCTCCCCTAGCCACACCCCCACTTTTTAAACAATGATTGCTAAATTTATATGTTTTACCTTTTCTTTTTGCTCTTTTCTGTCATTATTTCTCCTTTTCTATGTAAAGTCTCTGCCTCATTTTTCAAGTAATCTTTTTATTTTTCACCCTTTTTCCTTCCTGCCTTTCCTTTTAATTGCCACTTTCATACCCCCACCATGTCCGTTTGTCCATCTTCAAGACTTCATAAAGGAATTACACAACAGTTTTCCAAGCAGTGTTGGTGTCCTGCCAGTCATTCCCCATGTAAACATTTTAATGAGATCTTGCAACTGATATACAGCAACCAGTACAGAAACTACAGCACAATGAAGTCCAATGACCAGGTGCTAATGACAGCATGGAAACTTCCTACATTTAGGTATAAATTCATATAGGGCTGCCAGCCTCCTTAGCTTGGCATAGAATTGACTCAGGGGAGAGCTGTAAAATAGGTCAAGGAGGATAAACGCTCTCCAGCTCTGTCACACAATTCCAATAGCTGTACTGTTCCATCGCTCTGAAAATCTTACTAGTATGGTTGTTTTTTCCCCAGATGGTCTCCCTTTTTTTTTCCCATTTCTTAATCCAGTGATGATTATTAGAAGGAAAACACTAACATGGGTCCAGGCAAGGAGATACAGGATAGCAAGAGAGGATTTCCACATCTGGATTTATTCAGAACTGAGGCTGACTCTGCTTGAAACCAGTATTGCGCTAGATCTGCATATAAAACGGAGGGAGGGGGAAATGGGGTCCTGTCCCTCTAAGTGCTGAGATTTTTAAAGGGCATTAAAATATAAGGTTAAGATTTTAACTGGTGAAATTCTGCTGTTTTATTATGATTCCTTTGACATGCCTTCTGCCCTCCCTGTCTGTCCCCTCCTCCCCCCTCCCATCGCTACCCCTTCCCAGGAGCAGCAGCAGATCACTGACATTGTATTCTGATCTCCATTCCTTCACAAAGGAATCACAGTGCAGTATATGGAGGAGAGCTGGGTCCCCCTGGTGAGACTAGAGCAGAATACACTGAGGATTTTAAGACTTAATTACCTGCCTTCAGGTGCCTTGTTTTTACTTCTAACTTAGCTACTGCCTGTTATGGTGATGGTACTCAGTGGTACAGATAATTATCACTTTTGACTTCCAAATACATGAAATTGTTTTAGTTTGCCATGATGCATTCTTCCTGAAACTTGTAAATGACCCTTTTACTCACATGCAAAACAGATTTTTATCAAATATTGAAGCTGTGACATAACCCTTCCAAAACTAGGAAGTTCAGAGTTAAGACAAATACTCCATCCTTAGTTCTTTCTATAATGTCTAAATATTGCAACATACATACTGTGTAAATATCCTGCTTTGATCCCAGATATTTGTCCTGCTTGGACACAGTAGAACAAGTTAAGAATGTAGTGATCATTCTGAAAGTACCTAAGCTTTATAATCCTATCTGTTGAAATATAGTAAATGAGATGCAGTGATGGTTGAAGAAGGCTGCGTAGGGCCCAGGTGGTTGAGGGACAATATGATATAGCTATAGAGAAGGAACTGGTACTAGATTTGATTCAGCATGAGAAATAATGGACAGTGTCATGGGGTCACCCGCCACAGTGGCACCACCTGCTGAGCATTTTGGGAATTAGCTCAGTCCCAGCAGGTGCATCCTTGGGTAGTGGTGGCTCTCCCATCCCTGCTTCTGTCTGCAAACCAGTTGCGACTCCTTTCTCTTGGCGTCTGGTTCATGGCACAGCCCTCCAGCTGTGTCACTATCCAGTTCCTCTCCACCACCACCCCCAACCCTTTCCGGGGGACTCCTCCAACATGACTCCAGCCGGGCCGCTCCTTCAGCAGCTATTGGGGGAGGGGAGAGTGTGCAGGCCTGCCCACTGCTCTGGACCCTGGGCCAGGGACCCTGCAAATGGAAGCTTCCTGCTGCCTCTTCCTTCCAGCACACTGTCTCTATTCCCTGAGCCACTTTGCTGTAGCCTCAGTTCCTTCTGCTCCCGCCTCTGGCTCCAGCTTCTTTTCCCTCTTCCTAGGGCTTTGAGCCTGTAAATCCTGGCAGCCCACCAAGAGCCCTCTGGGAAGCCAGTTTTCTCCCTGCAGCAGATTCTCTTGCGCTGGTCTGCAGCTTCCTTTTATATGGGCTGGCTGGGTCCTGATTAGCTGGTCCAGCCTCCACCCTAATTGTCTGTTTCCTCTTCCACCACACCTTTGGCTGGCTGCCTGCCGCTCAGCCTTGCTAGGTTGATTGTAGCCCTTGCAGAGCCAGTGCAGGGCGGGCACCCCATCAGAGGCAGGAATAGTGAGCTCAAGAGCAGAAGCTCAAAATAAAGGTGGTTATTATAATAATAATATGTGGAAATATACCTATCTCATAGAACTGGAAAGGACCCTGAAAGGTCATTGAGTCCAGCCCCCCCCCCCCTCCCCCTTCACTAGCAGGACCAAGGACTGATTTTGCCCCAGATCCATAGGTGGCACCCTCAAGGACTGAGCTCACAACCCTGGGTTTAGCAGACCAGTGCTCAAACCACTGAGCTATTCCTTCCCCTGTTGTAGGATAGGAAGTCTTTAACACATGTTAATACAGCATTTAATATGGCAGGGTGTGGAATTTTGCTTCCTCACTTCAGAGACCTATCAGGATCGTGCTAAGATGGTTTCACTTATATCTCTGAGACAGTACCCAGAGAGTCACGATGGGTACTTGCTCTTCGATCGCCAGAGTTCTCAGAGGGATCCTACCTCCATTTCTGATATCTTTTTTTCAATACAAATCTATATAAAGCAACGAAGAGAGATTGTGAAACAGCGTGGACTAAAATGCCAGATGTTTACAGAAGACACCCAGCTCTACATCGCCTTCACATCAGATACAAATAGCACAGTCTCCCAGCTGTCCTGAACTTGGCTGAGTTCAGCAATTGGATGCAGAGCAGCTGATGGAAGCTGAAGCCTGAAAGACTGAGGTGATACAAATGGAGTGGGGAAATACTTCAGAGAACTCACAAACTCTCTTAACCTTATCTTCCATTGAGGGCATCTGCCTTCATATTAATACAGTACATAGTGTAAGTGTCATCTTGATTCCTCACTCTTTTTGAATAGCTTCTGCCACCCAAAATCCCCTTTTTCCATCTGTGGCTGATTAGATGGGACTCCCTTCTGTTTTGTTTGGACTTAGCCACAGTGATCCACAGCAACTTCTGGGGGTTTGCTTATTATAATTTTCTGTACCTGGGGACAAAATGCCAAACTTTGTAAAAGCTACTTTTAGTTCAGAGCATAGCAGTGTATCTGCTCTCCAATGCAGAATGCCAAGATCACATGACCCCATTTCTCATTCTCTTCTCTGAATGCTGAATTAAATTCAAGGTTTCAGTTCTTGTCTTCAAAGCCATCTTTGGGACTGGACCGAGTTAACTTGGGAACTTCCTAACCCTGTGTGATCAATGATCTCCATTGACAGCTATGTTCCACTGGAAAATGGAACTGTTAGCCTAAGAATGGTACCTGGTTGCAGAGAAGATGGAGCTTTCTAGGTGATTGGCCCAAGAAACTGAAACTTGCTCCTGGAAGAGACCCAGTATGACCATGAATCCTTGTCTTCCTTCTGAGTGAAATGCAAAACCCAAGCCTTCCCACGGCATCACGTTTTTAAAAAATCATTTTTCTTGCATGCCTTCTGGTTTTTAGGAACGTTTTTTCCTTTATCTCTTTTTTTAAAATATGATGTTATTTTGGGTAAACTCTACCAAAGAGATGGGTTTGGCATTTCATTCTGAAGCTGCCGAGATTCATGGTTAACAAGATCTCTTCTAGGAGTGAGTTTCAGCTTTGTAGGTAATCTCATTTTAAATCCTTCTATTTTTATAAATCCTTGTGTCTTTTTCTTTGTTGTCTTGTCCCCCTCACTTCCATTTTCCATCTCTTCGTCCCTTATTTCCCTTTTTTCTCTTAACCCTTTCCAGTTTTTCCTGAGCTTTCATCTCCATTTTTCGCATGTGGTATCTGTTCGTTGTTGTATATTCCAAGGTGAGATTTTACAGTGGATGGATTTGCTAGTAGGAATAAACCAGGCAGCTTCTGAGCCAGTCACCAGTAGTCTGTGTTTACTCTTTCTAATCTCTTGCTGCAGCCACCTCCTAAGCTTGGCCTTGGTATACTCACTTCCCTTTGTCTCATCCATTAAGATCCATGCCTTTCATGCAGGTTTTTTTCTTCTCTTCACCACAGGTGCACTCTGATGATAACCTTGCTTTTGAATGTCAGTGGGGTTTTTCCTGTTTGTGAAGGATCTCTTAATTCCCTCTTGCTCACATTCAGACAGCACAAGCTGATCACTTGATTGGATACGTTCTCTCCCTTCTCCTCACGACATACCTATATGGATGGAGTACAGCAGGTTGAGTTAGTCAGCTAGCATGATACATTAATGCCAAAAACATTTCAGTTCATGTAGTGGCTTTACTGCCTTTCTTTTTCTGATGGCTACCATTTGAATTCCACTTGTATGATATATATTACAAACTCTGTGTCTCCAGAATCCCTTGATAGAATTAAACCTGTGTATGAGATCTGTTACGTATATGTATACAAACAATTAAAGCAACAAAGATAGACCTACAATATACCAAATTGCGATAAAGATATTGAGATGTATCTTGCTGAGACAGGGTGACCTTCTAAGAGGAGTGGGTAGTGAGACATTGCATATGGACTTTTGACTGTACATACATTTCAGATTTATACTATGGAATAGATTTTCAGTTGTTGGCCACCTCTTTTTTGTATGCAGAATTGCAAACATGCATGGACACTAATCTTTGCATGTACCCTTTACATGGTGTAACACCCTTGTTAATTGAAATGTTAGTAATTGCACCCAGAAAATCCATTAATGTCAATGGTGGTTTTGAGTGCAAATGCTAACTCTTACATGCATATTGCTGTTATACTATGCAAACAAAATAATAACTGTGCACATACAAGTGATAGAAATTTTAGTAGGTGTGATCACCTGCACGTATGCCCATTAACCCAAGTGAAGGCTGAATAGAGGCCCAGATGAAAATCTACTCCACTGCTATTGCATAACTTATTTATGCAATGCTTTAAAAGTTTTTTTTTAGCCATTCACCAGTCTAATGGCAACTTTCGCTAACCTCTACTGTGTTTATTTGGCTCGGGGACAAGAAAGCAGGGCCACCCAGAGGGGGGGGCAAGAGGGGCAATTTGCCCCATGCCACGGGCTCCACAGGGGCCCCCACGAGAGTTTTTTGGGGGCCCTGGAGCGAGGTCCTTCACTTGCTCCAGGGGGCCTGGAAAACTCTTGCGGGGCCGGGCCCCAGAGCTTCTTCCGCTCCCGGTCTTTGCCGGCGGGGGGGACCTTCAGCTCTGGGGGGAAGACCCGCCAGCGAATTACTCCCGAAGCGAGATCTGCCCCCGAAGTGCAACCCGGTCTTCGGCAGTAATTCAGCTGTGGGGGGCCCTTCCGTTCCGGGACCTGCCGCCGAAGTGCCCCGAAGACCCGCGGCAGGGGTCCCCCGCCACCGAATTACCGCCAAACAGCGGGCTGCACTTCGGCGGCGGGTCCCGCTTCGGCAGTAATTCGCCGGCGGAGGGCCCCCACCACGGGTGTTCGGGGCACTTCGGCTGTGGGTCCCGGAACGGAAGGGCCCCCCGCCGCCGAACAGGGCTGGCTCTAGACATTTCACCGCGCGGGGGCGCCCTGCCGCTTACCGGTCCTGCGGCTCTGGTGAACTTCCAACAGGCATGCCTGCGGGAGGTCCACCGGAGCCACCTGCCGCCGACGGCCCCAGGCCCCCGGAATCCTCTGGGCGGCCCTGCAAGAAAGGATTAAATATTGTCAGAGAAGGGAGAGACTTGCGGCTTTTTCCAGGCAGCTGTTAAATTCAAAGAACATAAAGGCCATTCTGGGTCAGACCAAAGGTCCATCTAGCCCAGTATCCTGTCCTCCAACAGTGGCCAATGTCAGGTGCCACAGAGGGAATGAACAGAACAGATAATCATCAAGTGACCCATCCCCTGTTGCTCAATCCCAGCTTCTGGCAAATAGAGGCTAGGGATACCATCCCTACCCATCCTGGCTAATAGCCATTGATGGACCTATCCATAACGTACGTAAAATTAACGTACATAAAATGTACATAAAATTAACCAGCAATGGACTACAAATGAAAAACTGCAGCTGTACTCTAGTAGTGCTGTGTACAGTGTTGTTCTCTCCAAGTTATTAACTACTGTTGAGTCAGATGTTAAGACACTAAAATCAGTTAGCTTACTGTTTTTTAAATGGCACTGTAAAGAAATCATGGAATTGGACACCAAACTTCAGTCTTCAACAAATATTTAGAAAGAGATTTAAAAGTTTAATAAAAGAAAATGGATTAGGGGAACAAAACATTCTTTTTTTAGGGTTTCCCCTTCCCCTATGTGCATCTGGGGTTCCAAGTATTCATAGACCTAGATATAGATACTCTCACCTTTCCATTAGAGTGCAGTATTCTCTTCACTATGGTATCTGAGCATCTTTCATTTAATCATATCACAGAACTTTGTTACAAAACTTTACCTTCTTCCAGGTTTTTCTGAAAGGATTTTTTATCACTGTGGCTTTGTGCTTCATTGTTGTATCTAGTTTCTTGCATGTTGCACTTCCATTCAAATACTCATTACTTGTCATTCTTGTCACAGTTTGTGCATTGATATCGGTCACAGTGTTTTTAAGCCTTCTTCCAACTTCCACGCTCTACCTTTTTTTCTTCTTCATCTGTTCAAATATAACTTTTTCCACTCTGTGTATTTAAGTGAGTATTCATGATGAAGACCTAGAATCCTAGAGATACAAAAACCATATTAAGTCATCTAATCCATTTCCCTGCAGGTACAATATTGTTCCCTTTAGAGAAGCAGCATAGACTAAACTAAGCACAGTATTGTCAGCCAGAAATACCAAAATGCTAATCCTACTTCTGTGACTTATTTGCTGTCTGGTCTTGGACATGTTTCTTAACTCTCTGTGGAGCACTTAACTCTTCTCCCTTTTATAGGCATGGAGCTCTCCTCTCTTCAGGCTGAGGGTTAGGGGAGGGATAGCTCAGTGGTTTGAGCATTGGCCTGCTAAAACCAGGGTTGTGAGTTCAATCTTTGAGGGGGCCATTTAGGGAATTGGGGTAAAAATCTGTCTGGGGATTGGTCCTGCTTTGAGCAGGGGTTTGGACTAGATGACCTTCTGAGGTCCCTTCCAACCCTAATCTTCTATAATCTAAAGGGTAGGCAGGATGCAGAAAGCTTTTCTATCGTGTGCACGGCCTTAAGCACTAGCACAGCACTTTGAAGGCTCACTGATAACTTCAAAAAAACGGAGGGAGGTGGAAATGGGGGTGTGGAGTTCAGAGCAGAGCATTTGTCCCCATGTCTCTGCCCCATCTGAAAAACAGGGATAGCAATACTTACCTACCTTGCATGGTGAATTAAGGTTTGATTCTGTAGCCCTGTACTCGAGCTGAGAGTAGTACTTACGTGCAATTAAACCCACTGAGATCACTGAGACTAATCATGTGAGTACTATTCAGTACAAGTAAAGATTGCAGAATTGGGTCTTCACTGTGTCTAAAGTGTTTTTATGATGTAAAAGTACTATAGGACTGCTTAATAGTATTATGTTTCCCAGTGTTTCCTCTTATAATACAATACTTGTAGGGTTTTTCATATTGTCTACTTAAGCACTTGATACTTTTGGCCATGGTTTCCCCCAGTCAGACCTTTTGGAAACCCAGGTATGAATCTGTTTTGGAGTTTGAGTTCAGAGCTCAGCTCTTTCATCTTTCCTATGATGAGATGATATTTTGCTCTTTCTCTCCCTCTCTTTTAGTCCTTAATATGTCTGTGTGTGTGTATGTATTAATAGTTTCCTCCTTAAACAGCTGGAAAGCATGTGCTTAAGATGTTAGTCTCATTATCCAGTTTGTTTTGTCAGTTTTTGTCAGTAAATAAAGGTGGGTGTTTGATTTTGATTAAAACATTAACATCATGTTGGTCTCTTGTAATACCTGACAGTACAAGGAAATCAAATGACACTGTACAGAGCACAAGGAGAGCAGAGCAGCAATTTATCACTTACAGCCCCTCTGCTTGTAAACTTTCTGTTCATGTGTAAATTGCAGGGGAGAATATTTGCCATTTTTTTCATTGTGTACATATCAGAGTAGCAAAATAATGTGTCGTATTTGTATATATGATGCTCACCGGAAGTGTATAATATATATATCTACAGTTGTGTATATATGTATATAATGTGTTCTCTGTATAAAGAGAGGCAGTGAAAGAGAATATTAACTATAATGAAGTCATGAACCCAGATGCCTGCTATAGGCATCTGCAAACACTGGTTTCCCTGGCAACAAGTGGAAAGAGGTTGGAGAGGAAAGCTGGAGTAGGTTGTTGCACTGAATTGTTTTCAGCTTGTTTCTTCCTCACTAAAGCAGGGAAATGTTGAAAGGTATGATGTGCTTCTTTCTATTGTGTATATTATTTTATGTATAATAGAGAGCTGTTGGGAAGGGGTACACTAAAATGTTATCGTATTCAGCTTCATTTAGCTCAGACAGACATGAACTTTTCTATTTAAATATTAACATAAATTTTCTATGTTGCAGATCCGTATTTTCCCTTTGTGTTTACAGTTTGCAAGTTGCACTGTAGTGTTTGAGTGCCAAATAAATCTCTGAAGTACTGTGTCTGTCCCATCCTCTGCCCAGGGACTGGTGGCTATTGCATCCTCTTAATGTCTTCAAAAACTGATTTTATTTTGAAGCTGGGTTTGTAGAACTAATGTCTGAAAATCTACCAGGCTTCCAGTACTGTGTGATATAGAAAGATCTAGTTGAACAGGACTAAAAATGAGCTTCTAAACACATCTAGACTGTGCTGTATCGATTTCCTTGTGCTCTTGTGCTGATGCAGAATGTTGTAGCTCATGACTTAGTGGAGTCTTTGCCTCCCTGGGGAAAGTTTTTATAAGCAGAACTAGGACATTATGTTTGTCGGGGCTGTAACAGTGTCTTCCACAAAGGCAAGTATCAGGATATTTTCTTCAGAATCTATTTTAGATGGATAGAAGAAAATTGAATTGTGTGTGTCTTTTTTTGCTTAATCCTTCAGTCTCTTGCTTTTTCTGTCTGTTGAAGGAGAAGAAATGTAGTGAATAACTTCCCATTATACTGAAGTGTCATTGGTACAAATTATGACAGGGATATTTGTATATGTGTGTGTACACATCTATGTGCAGTGAGACCACAGGTTAAGTGAAATTTGTTGGTATTTTGTTTGTAAATTCAGTTTTTAAACTTAGGAAAAAAAGATGTTGTTCTCAAGTAACCGTGGCACAAAACATCATAGTCACAAGAGAATAAAGAGTCTCAGCCAATATAGGGGCATAATTCGGTCCCTGGGCATTTAACACCTCTGAGAGTAGAGTTATTGATTTGATTAACTTGACATTGGCTCCTCGTTCTGGTAGTCTGGAGAATTCATTACAATATTACATTAACAATCACTGTTTCCGGAAAGGTCTCAATACAAATTCTTATTTAGAGTTATCAGATTCATGTCCTTTCATTTGTATTCTCTTAAGAGTGAAAGGGAGCTGGCAAATTAAATCTAATTTTATTCAAGTGAAATCTAATCTTACTCTGTAAAACTACATATACAAGACAAATTCAAAAGAAATTAATAAAGTAAATTATTGAATATGAACAAGTACATAGATAGACTATGTATATTTCAAGCTAGCACCGTTAGGCTAAAATTTGATTGCTCAGAAGACCCAATCAATCAGGTCACGTGACACAATCTAGGTAGAATCAAAATATAGCAAATCAGTCCAAACAATGAAATACCTTATAATCAAATAAAGCAAATAATCGGCATTAAAGGATAAGTATTCAGTCATTAAGCAATAACAGAAATCACAGCTTTTAATGTGAATGAGTGGTAAACTTTAATTAGTTGCTGAATTATTAAGCCCCTGATATGGCTTAGCAGTCAGTGACGTGATTTCTTCTTAGGTTACAGGATTTACAGCATACTCATATTTAATATTTTATCTAATGAAAGTAACAGTAGATGGCAAACCTAGGTGAATAAAGACCACTTTATGCTTATCCCAAATTCTTAGAATCTGTCATCTGAGATGTTGCAGCAGCAAGGTGGAATTTGATAGCATGGCTGTTGTACAGGATAATCCCCCAAAATTGTCACTGTTCTTCTGCTTCTCTTTTGGGGAGGCTGTGATGTTCCTTCCTCTCTACGTCAGAGTCAGAAGAATTTTTCTGGAGTCATTTGAGTCCGGAAGTCTAGAGCGTCTAGCCCACAACATATTCTCAAAGGCCAGCAGCATATAGGGCATTCATCCTGTCTTTAGTCCACTTCAGGGCTGCTGTTCTTTTTGTACACAGCCTCTGGTACTCTTGCTTATTGTTAAACCACACTTACACCTGGTGTAGAGCGAATCCAAGGTAGCAGGCATCAGTTTTGGTGACGTTTCGGTTTTTTTTTTTTTAACCAATTAACACTTGCAAGTGCAATATTTTCACCACCACCTGGCTTGGTAAACTTATTCTCACAAACTGTGTTCAAGAAATTTAGGAAATGTAACTCATTAAATAATTCTACGTAGATAAGGAATCCCAGGTTAGCTAGGTTTTCCTTTTAATAGAGTTGGCAGGTTCTTCAACCATAAAACCTTCCTTTCAAATTCCTGCTGCAAAGGAACATAAGAACGGTCATACTGGGTCAGACCAAAGGTCCATCTAGTCCAGTATCCTGTCTACCGACAGTGGCCAATGCCAGGTGCCCCAGAGGGAGTGAACCTAACAGGCAATGATCAAGTGATCTCTCTCCTGCTGTCCATCTCCGCCCTTTGACAAACAGAGTCTGGGGACACCATTCCTTACCCATGCTGGCTAATAGCCATTAATGGACTAAACCTTCATGAATTTATCTAGTTCTCTTTTAAACGCTGTTCTAGTCCTAGCCTTCACAACCTCCTCAGGCAAGGAGTTCCACAAGTTGACTGTGCGCTGTGTGAAGAAGAACTTCCTTTTATTTGTTTTAAACCTGCTACCTATTAATTACATTTGGAGACCGGTAGTCCTTGTATTATGGGAAGAAGTAAATAACTTTTCCTTATCTGCTTTCTCCACATCACTCATGATTTTATATCTCTATCATATCCCCCCTTAGTCTCCTCTTTTCCAAGCTGAAAAGTCCTACCCTCTTTAATCTCTGCGCGTATGGGACCTGTTCCAAACCCCTAATCATTTTAGGTGCCCTTCTCTGGACCTTTTACAGGCAAGAATCAAGCAGCAGAACATCAGTATAACAGATTGTGAGATCTTAGCTACGTTGGATGGAGATGGAAAAAGTGTTTTCTCACTGCAAAAATACTGTTTTCTCCAGAAATGGTGGCAAGTTGAAATATATATTCCTTGGATAGTAAGCGTTGTTATCAGTTAGTGAATCTAAGAAAGCTAACAGTTATTTCAGCCTGTCCTTTCCAGAAAAGACTATGATTAGGATCTTATGGTAGTCAGTGAAAATTATACTACTCATATAAAACATGCAGTCCTGGCCTTAGAATCTATGAAAATTGCATTCAGTAAAATATTTTTCTAATATAAATTAGTATGGGTATGTGTGGGGCTGGGGTAGAGAGAAAGAGAGTGTGCAAACTAGTACACACACTATAAGGATTTGAGCTGTACATATATATACTTTTGAATGCCAGAATCTGGGAATTTCACAATGTGTTGATGAAAAAAAAAACGCATTAGTAAAACTACAGTAGATAATTCTTTGTCTCCAAATAGGATAAGCCAAGCTGCTGCTTCCACTGTGTCTTGGCACTCATAATAAATAACCTTATAGCTTGCTTTAAGGAGATTTTTAATATAGTATATATCTTTTGTCACCAATAATCAGACACAGATCTCTTGGATCAGTGCTGGCATGGCACTCCAGCCAACTATTCTACCTCTGCATTGTCTATGTAACAGTGCTTATGACAGGAATTCCAGTGCCCAGCTCTCAAAAGTTGATGATCACATATACACATTTAGGGAATTCATTTGGCACACGGATGTGCCTTTGCATATGTGAGAATTATTTATCACACACTTTTCCATCCAACCGTTAAAAATGCTATGTTTTTTAAGGCTTCATGAAAATCTGTGCTTTAATTGACGGTACCAAGTGTCAGAATTGTAATGTTGCCACTTTAAATTGCCAGTATTTAATTTCAGTCATGCTGTGGTTGAATAGTGGCAGAGTAACGAAATGCCCACCAGTTGTAAAATACACACAAAATAATTAGAATTGAAGAGATTTCTTATCTGTGAATTATCTTTAGTTAATGAAGAGGAGGAGGAGCTGGAAGGACCTTTGGAAGGGCTTGGATTTCAGCAGCAAGAGTCCCGACTTTGCCAGCAGATGAAAATGGCTACTGTTGCTCCATCGCCTGAGGCTGCATGTTGGCAAGTGGAATCCGTGACCAGCACAAGCTCAGGACATGGCTGTACCCAGGGTAAGAGTGTTTCATGCTCCATAGAAGCTGAATGGTCTTTCTTTTGGTTTCATTTCTGAATGTTTGTTTTAATGAGCAATAAATCCATCTGTAACAATCTTGTACCCACCATGGAATATGCTTTCTCCAGCCTTCTCTCCATGCCTTCGGTCTTCCAGATTTTACAGACATTCATGGCAATGGCCCAGCTTCCTGGAGAAGTGCCTTATAATTCTTCATTGGTCATTTTCTTTGGCATATGACTTGCATGCTGAATACCAGTGACAGCATAGCCAAACAAAAAGCACCATTGTACCTGGCCCTTACTCTGTAGTCTATGCTGCTTTTAAAGTAGTAGTCAGTTTAAAAAATAAAAAGCTTACTGAGGTCACCTAAGATCTGCAGTATACCAAATCCAAAGGAGCTGTTAACATGTCCAATCCTTTTGTCACTGCTTCAGTTAGGCACTTTGCTAACAGAGGATTCCTCCAATGTCCCAGATAAATTGGATACAGTTTGAAAGCAAAATCGGAAATTCACATTTATTACCTTTATTTTTTCTATGACTCTTCTCTTCTAATTAAACTGCTGGAGTGCCTGCCTCATGGAAAAAGATTTTCAGCAAGATTCAGAGAGAGATTGGACATTTATGTGGATAACAAGAATATTCATAGTTATAACAGTTAATGCTTTTTTGAAAAAATAAAGCCTCATGCTTCAGGGCATAAGCCTGTCTCTCTGACTGTTAGGAATTGGGGTAGGGACTGACTTCTTGTTCTGTGTTTGTACAGCACCAAGCACTTTGGGGTCCTGGTCCATGATTAGGGCTCCTAGGTGTTATAGTAATACAAATATAAATAATACGATGATACCTACATGGGAAGCAGGTTATCTTGCATTTGCCTTCTGCTATGTTTCTTGCACCTTCCTCTGAAGCATCTGGCACTGTCCACACTCGGAGACAAGATACTATGATATATCTTGTCTCCAAATGTGGACAGTGCCAGATGCTTCAGAGGAAGGTGCAGGAAACATAGCAGAGGGACCTCAGGTCTGATTGAGAGTGGCAGATCTGATGTTCCTCTGTAGTATTAACGACACACCAAATTAACTTTTACATCATTTTATAGGTGGTGATGTGTCTGCTTTCCTGGCAAGCCTTCATAATTGGGAGTTCCATTTGGCTCTGATTAAATAGTCCTGCCTAATCCCAATAAAACTGCCCAGCCTCTTATAGGTTTCTAGAACTGAAAGTGTTTAATTTGAAGAGCTGGAAGTTGTAGTACTTCTTGTTATTGTACCTCTTACAGAGGCTCACATCATGGATCAGGCTTGCATAATTTGATTTTATTGGTTGGTTGTTTTTAGTTCCTTGGGAGCCATTCCAGTGGCTTTTTCTTTAAAGCTTCCCGTTACAGATGGATTTCTTCACCAAGTAGTTGAAGAATCAACAAGAGGGGATGCCATTTTAGATTTGGTTTTGGTGAGTAGTGAGGACCTCATAGAAGAAATGGTTGTAGGGGACAATCTTGGTTCGAGTGATCATGAGCTAATTCAGTTCAAACTAGATGGAAGGATAAACAAAAATAGATCTGGGACTAGGGTTTTCGACTTCTCAAGGGCTAATTTTAAAGAATTAAGGAAATTAGTTGGGGAGGTGGATTGGACTGAAGAACTTGTGGATCTAAATGCGGAGGAGGCCTGGAATTACTTTAAGTCGCAGCTGCAGAAACTATCAGAAGCCTGCATCCCAAGAAAGGGGAAAAGAACCATAGGCAGGAGTTGTAGACCAAGCTGGATGAGCAAGCATCTCAGAGAGGTGATTAAGGAAAAGCAGAAAGCCTACAAGGAGTGGAAGAAGGGTGGGATTAGCAAGGAAAGCTACCTTAGTGAGGTCAAAACATGTAGGGATAAAGTGAGAAAGGCTAAAAGCCATGTAGAGTTGGACCTTGCAAAGGGAATTAAAACCAATAGTAAAAGGTTCTATAGCCATATAAATAAGAAGAAAACAAAGAAAGAAGTGGGACCACTAAACACTGAGGATAGAATGGAGGTTAAGGATAACCTCGGCATGGCCCAATATCTAAATAGATACTTTGCCTCAGTCTTTAATAAGGCTAATGAGGAGCTTAGGGATAATGGAAGGATGACAAACGGGAATGAGGATATGGAGGTGGATATTACCACATCTGAGGTAGAAGCCAAACTTGAACAGCTTAATGGGACAAAATCGGTGGGCCCAGATAATCTTCATCCAAGAATATTAAAGGAACTGGCGCATGAAATTGCAAGCCCATTAGCAAGAATTTTTAATGAATCGGTAAACTCGGATTGTACCGTACAACTGGAGAATTGCTAACATAGTTCCTATCTTTAAGAAAGGGAAAAAAAAGTGATCCGAGTAACTATAGGCCTGTTAGTTTGACATCTGTAGTATGTAAGGTCTTGGAAAAAATTTTGAAGGAGAAAGTAGTTAAGGACATTGAGGTCAATGGTAATTGGGACAACTTACAACATGGTTTTACTAAAGGTAGATTGTGCCAAACCAACCTGATCTTCTTTGAGAAGGTGACAGATTATTTAGACAAAGGAAATGCAGTAGATCTAATTTACCTTGATTTCAGTAAGGCATTTGACACAGTTCCACATGGGGAACTATTAGTTAAATTGGAAAAGATGGGGATCAATATGAAAATTGAAACGTGGATAAGGAACTGGTTAGAGGGGAGACTCCAATGGGTCGTACTGAAGGGTGAACTGTCAGGCTGAAAGGAGGTTACTAGTGGAGTTCCTCAAGGATCAGTTTTGGGACCAATCTTATTTAACCTTTTTATTACTGACCTTGGCACAAAAAGCGAGAATGTGCTAATAAAGTTTGCAGATGACACAAAGCTGGGGGGTATTGCTAACACAGAGAAGGACCGGGATATTCTACAGGAAGATCTGGATGAGCTTGTAAACTGGAGTAATAGTAATAGGATGAAATTTAATAGTGAAAAGTGGAAGGTCATGCACTTAGGGATTAATAATAAGAATTTTAGATATACACCAGGGACACATCAGTTGGAAGCAATAGAGGAGGAGAAGGACCTTGGAGTATTGGTTGATCACAAGATGACTATGAGCCGCCAATGTGATATGGCTATTAAAAAAGCTAATGCAGTTTTAGGATGCATCAGGCGAGGTATATCCAGCAAAGATAAGGAGGTGTTAGTACCATTATATACGGCACTGGTGAGACCTCATCTGGAATACTGTGTGCAGTTCTGGTCTCCTATGTTTGAGAAGGATGAATTCAAACTGAAACAGGTTCAGAGACGGGCTACTAGGATGATCCAAGGAATAGAAAACCTGCCTTATGAAAGCAGACTCAAAGAGCTTGGCTTGTTTAGCCTAGCCAAAAGAAGGCTGAGGGGGGATATGCTTGCTCTTTATAAATATATCAGAGGGATTAATATTAGGGAGGGAGAGGAATTATTTAAACTTAGTACCAATGTAGACACAAGAACAAATGGGTATAAACTGGACACTAGGAAGTTTAGACTTGAAATTAGATGAAGGTTTCTAACCATTAGGGAAGTGAAGTTCTGGAACAGCCTTCCAAGGTGAGTAGTGGGGGCAAAAGACATATCTGGCTTTAAGACTAAGCTTGATAAGTTTATGGAAGGGATGGTATGATGGGATAGCTTAATTTTGGCAATTGATCTTTGATTATCAGCAGATAAGTATGCCCAGTGGTCTGTGATGGGATGTTGGATGGGATGGGATCTGAGTTACTGCAGAGAAGTCTTTCCTGAGTGCTGGCTGGTGATTCTTGCCCACATGCTCAGGGTTTAGCTGATGGCCATATTTGGGGTCGGGAAGGAATTTTCCTCCAGGGCAGATTGGCAAAAGCCCTGGAGGTTTTTCGCCTTCCTCTGCAGCGTGGGGCATGGGTCACTTGCTGGTGGATTCTCTGCAGCTTGAGGTCTTCAAACCACAATTTGAAGACTTCGATAACTCGGACATAGGTTAGGGGTTTGTTACAGAAGTGGATGGGTAGGGTTCTGTGGCCTGCTTTGTGCAGGAGGTCAGATTAGATGATCATATTGGTCCCTTCTGACTCCAAAGTCTATGAGTCTGAGTGTTTTTTGTCATAGTTCCATATAGAAGCAGTAGCAGTATGGCTGAGAAATCTCTATTGCGGTCTCTCTCCTCTCTATGGACTAAGTAGGTCGACTAAGAGACAATGTCTTGTACTGATCATTATTACAGAAATATTATTTTTAATTTGTATTACTGTAGCTCCTAGGAGCGCTAATGATAGACCAGGGCCCCACAGTGCCTAGGTGCCATGCAAGCACACACCAAAAAGATAGTCTGTACTCCAAAGAGCTTACAGTCTAAGTGTAAGACAAGACAACAGCTGGATACAAACAAGACAGACTTGGAGAGTACAAAGAAACAATGAGACAGGAAGATAATGTAGCTGTGCAGATGTTTACAGGAAGCTCCTTCAAAGTGGAAGGGGAAAAATGGAATAAGGTGCTTGTTTGAACAAGCAGACAATGGATGCCGGGACCACTGGCTGATCTGAGGTGGGAGTCAACACCTCAGCAGTGGATGAGAGATGATAGGTTAGATGGGGTAGACCATGAGAGTGGTCTTGACAGGCAGCTTAAGTTAGATGCAGTAGAGAAGAAGGAGCCTGTAGAGGGCTTCAAAGAGAGGAGTGACATGGTCAAAGTGATGGTCTAGGAAAACTAACTTTGCAGTGGCATCTTGAATGGATGTGAGTGAGGCAATATTACATTTGCCACGTATTGTACTTTTCAAGGAAAGTTTGAGATATTGTGTCTCTTAAGAAATGTCACTGCCTTTTTGCTATTATTTAGAGCATGAACTGCAGAATCCTGAATCATTTTCTGCCACTTGGCATCTCCTTCTGCTCTTCCATTTCTTTTTCCATTTCTGAGTCTTCATACAAAAATCTTTGCCGTGAAATATATGGCTGGCTCAGATGATTTTTTTTTAACTACGGTATTGTTTTCTATCCTTTGACATATGTAATCATGGAAAACCACTAAAATTCTTTTCCTGATTCTTTTCTCCTCAGCCTCCGGTTCCAAGCCAGAAGTCAGTTCCAATTCACAGTCCTTGGGAAGCCAGCAGAACAAGGCAGATAGCACCCGAGTAAAAACCCGCATTCTGCCCACCATGCCAAAGCTTTTTATCCCTTCATCTATCACCAAATTCCCACCTGAGATCACTGTCACCCCACCAACACCAACCTTACTTTCTCCAAAGGGCAGCATTTCAGAAGAGACAAAGCAAAAATTAAAGGTAATTCAAGAAAAAGAATAACTTTTAGGACATGTTTGAGTTTTGCCTTAATTCTCCCTTTAAAATGAAATTTTTCATGTCATTGGAACAATTGCTCCTTTTCCCAGCTCATCACAGGAGATGGTACAGGGTGTGGTCTGAGGCCTAGCTTCTCCCAAGTGGAGTTACTTTATGAACTATTGAAGTGTAGGCTGTAGGTGAGCTCATAGCTATCATGGTGCCAGTGGTTGCAGGATTTCATAGCTACTGCAGTCCTAGCAGTAGTCATGAAAAAGGACGAAGTACAAATACAGTCTGAGTGGGATATCCAGCTGTTCTTCTTCGAGTGATTGCTCATATCCATTCAGTTAGGTGTGCGCAACGTGCGTGCACGTTTGCCGGAAATTTTTTACCCTAGCAACTCCAGTGGGCCGGCAGGTCGCCCCCTAGAGTGGCACCACTATGGCACTTGATATATACCCCTGCCGGCCCGCCCGCTCCTCAGTTCCTTCTTACCGCCGTGTCGGTTGCTGGAACTGTGGAGTGCGGCTTGCTGTCCTCCACGTCCCTAGCTCTCCCTTGTACATTGTTAGTAGTTGTAGTTGTAAAAAGTTTCAAAAACAGTTTAAGGTAGTATAGTAGTTAGTTGTTTATTGTATATAGTTGTAGAACTTATTCGTGAGGTGGGCCGTTGCCCTTCCCGGCGCCCGGCACCGGGCTCATGCCTGGTTCGCCAGGCTTCAAGCAGTGCTCGGCATGCAAGAAGCCGATGCCGACTAGCGATCCCCACGACGCGTGCCTCAAGTGCCTGGGGGAATCGCACATCACTGAGAAGTGTCGTATCTGCAAGGCCTTTAAGCCTCGCACAAAGATGGAGAGGGATCAAAGACTCCGCGCTCTCCTAATGGAAGCGGCACTGACTCTGGTACCGGCAGCACAACCGGCCACCTCTACTCCGGCACCGGACCGCTCCGGCACTGGCAAGACTCCCCGGCACCGTCCATCCCCAGCACCGGGAACCGATCCAAGACCCTCGACGTCTGCAATACCATCTAGGCAGGCTCGAGTGGAATGCCCGGCACCTACCTTGGCCGCGGCACCACCTGCAGGGCTGCTGTCGACTCCGGCCCCGGAAGGTCCGTCAAGTCCGACCCCTCCTAGCTCCCCCTTGAGATCGGGGGTCGAGCTGTTAGGCCCATCTACGCTGGAGACCTTCGCCTCGGCACGGGACTTGATAGCCCTCACTGAGCCATCGCAGCCTCAAACCACGGTACCCCCGGGGCGGGTAACCTCCAGAGGCAAGCCAATGCTGAGAGCGCCGTCTCAGGAGTCCAGGCACCGATCGCCCCGGAGACGAGAACGCTCGCGCTCTTGGCGCCGCTCGCAGTCCCGGCCCCGTTCTCCTCGGCGGTACCGGTCGCACTCGCGGCGCCGGTCAGCATCTGCACGGTCCTGGTCTGGCTCCTCTTACCACCGGCACCGAGACTCTAGGAGCCGTTCACCTTGGCGTTCAGCTCCTCGGTCAACCTCCTGACACCGAGCCGGTGGTAGGTCTCGGTCCCGGTCGACCTCCCGGCACCGCGTCGGTGGCAGGTCCCAGTCCCCAGTGCCATCCCGGCACCGCGCTGAACACAGATCGCGGTCCCGCTCTCGGCACCGACCTCGAGGCAGATCCTGATCCCGATCCCGGCACCGGTACGACTCACGGTACCGATCCTCGGCACTGAGGAGATCGTCGGCGTCGGCGTATAGAGAGGTCTATCAAACTGGCTCGGCGCCTCCATGGCCTTCAAGGGAACCTTCTGTGTCCTCTCAGGCGGAGAGCGCCTATACCCTGGGGCAGGACAGACATGCGGCCCTGTTTCAGGATCCTCCGCCTCAAGAACGAGGGCCTCAGCAGTGGGGGTTTTGGACCCCCTGGGCGTACCGCCAAGCCCAGGGTCCACAACATATCACTCCCCGCCCTGCGGCAGAATGCAGGCCACCAGAGGCAACGGTGTCTCGACCCCCTCCCTCCCCGGAAGCCGAGGACAGGTCCAGCCACCAGGACCCAGAGTTCCCTCCAGAGACGGCGGTGCAGCCCCAGACAGAACCCCCCGTGAACGCTCTGCTGCCAGGGGTCTCCTCGTCGTCTTCCCCTGATGAGGCGGTGGCAGATACCTCGTCCTCCAGCCCTCCCCCTCTAGATCTTAGGGCACATCAGGACCTCCTCAGGCGCGTGGCGCAAAACCTGGACATTCAAGCAGAGGAGGTCTCTGAAATCAAGGACCCGGTGGTGAGCATCCTCTCCGCCAATGCGCCCACCAGAGTGGCCCTGCCCTTCATCAAGACTATTCAGGCCAACGCCACCACTGTCTGGCAGTCACCGGCCTCCATCCCTCCAACCGCTCGGGGAGTGGAAAGAAAGTACATGGCCCCCTCTAAGGGCTATGAATACTTACACGTTCATCCGACACCCTGCTCCCTTGTGGTCCAGTCGGTGAATGACAGGGAGCGCCATGGTCAAGAGACCCCGGCGCCCAAGTCTAAGGAGGACCTCCTGGGCCGTAAGGTCTATTCAGCATGGGCGCTACAGCTCAGGGTCTCGAACCAGCAGGCCCTCCTTAGCCGCTACTCTCTTAACTCCTGGGTAGCGGCGGACAAATTTACAGAGCTGTTACCGCAGGACGCGCGTCAGGAATTTACCACCATTCTTGACGAGGGCAAAAAGGTAGCGAGGACCTCGCTGCAAGCCTCCTTAGATGCTGCGGACTCGGCCGCTCGGACCTTTGCCTCAGGGTTTACGATACGCCGCATTTCCTGGCTCCAGATCTCTGGCCTTCCGCCAGAGCTCCAGCATACTATCCAGGACCTCCCCTTCGAAGGCCAGGGCCTGTTTTCTGATAAGACAGACCCCAGACTAAAGGACCTTAAGGACAATAGGGTCATCATACGGTCTTTGGGGATGCATATGCCTGCGACACAGCGCAGGCCCTTCCGACAGCAGAACCAACAGCAGCAGCATCGGCCGTATCCTCAGTTCCTCCCGCGGCAGGACCTTAATAGGCGCCGCGGCAGGAACAGTAGGTGCAGACAGTCGGGTGGCCAAACGGGGCAAAACCAAGGCTCCGCCAAGGCCCCACCCGGACCCAAGCCTTCATTTTGAAGGTGCGCCCGAGGACGCAGTACCAGTTTCCCCTTCGGATCCTTCCCCGCAGTTTTCCAACCGTCTTTCGTTTTTCCTCCAGGCGTGGACCCAAATAACATCGGACCGTTGGGTCTTGCGCACTGTACAGGCCGGTTACTGCCTGCAGTTTTCATCGCCCACCACCCCCCACTGTCGTCCCTCTTCAGGGACCCCTCTCATGAGCAATTCCTCCGTCAGGAGGTGCAGACGCTCCTCGACAAGGGAGCCATAGAGGAGGTTCCAGAGAGTGAGAAAGGCAAGGGGTTTTATTCCCGCTACTTTCTAATCCCCAAGTCCAAGGGGGGCCTCAGGCCTATCCTCGACCTGCGGGAACTAAACAAGTATATGGTGAAGTTGAAGTTCTGTATGGTATCCCTTGGGACCATCATCCCATCCCTGGATCCTGGAGACTGGTACGCCACCCTCGATATGCAGGACACTTACTTCCATATCGCCATATCTCCCCAGCACAGGCATTTCCTTCGCTTTGTGGTCGACTGCCAGCATTATCAATTTGCAGTCCTCCCGTTTGGCCTCTCTACGGCCCCGAGGGTGTTCACGAAATGCATGGCAGTCGTCGTCACATATCTTCGGCGTGGCCGCATTCACGTGTTCCCCTATCTCGACGACTGGCTGGTCCGGGGCACATCGGAGCTGCAGGTCCGCGACCACGTCCATAGGATCAGCAGCCTCTTTGCTGCCCTAGGCCTCATGATCAACGTGGACAAGTCTACTCTGCTCCCCACACAGAGGATAGAGTTCATCGGGGCCATTCTGGACTCTACCCTGGCCAGGGCCTTGCTACCCTTGCCCAGGTTCCAATCGCAATCGGCCATCATTCTGCTCTTGCAGGCGGCCCCGCTAACCTCTGTAAGAACATGTCTGGCCCTCCTGGGACATATGGCGGCCTGTACGTTCGTGACAGCATATGCCCGACTCCGCATGAGGCCTCTTCAATCTTGGCTCATCGCGCAGTACCGGCCGGCCAGACATTCGTTGGACACAGTTGTCACCGTCCCCCAAGGGGTACTGGACTCCCTTCGGTGGTGGCTGGATCAGTCCGTAGTCTGTCCAGGGCTCCCGTTCCATCTGCCCCAACCCTCGGCATCCCTGACGACGGACGCCTCAGATCTGGGCTGGGGGGTGCACAGCGGCGCTCGGAGAACTCAGGGCCTGTGGACCCCTCAGGAGCTGGACCTCCACATCAACATACAGGAGTTGAGAGTGGTCCGTCTTGCTTGTCAAGCGTTCGTCCAACACCTTCAGGGTCGTTGTGTCGCGGTGTTCACCGACAACACAACGACCATGTTCTACATCAACAAGCAGGGCAGCACCAGGTCCTCTCCCCTATGTCACGAGGCGATGCGACTCTGGGAATTTTGTATAGCCCATGCCATCCACCTTTCCGCCTCCTATCTCCCGGGATTACGAAACACCTTAGCGGATCGACTGAGCAGGTCCTTCTGCTCACACGAGTGGTCCCTCCGCCCAGACGTCGCCCTCTCACTCTTCCAGAGGTGGGGTCGTCCCCGGATGGACCTCTTCGCGTCCAGGGAGAACAGGAAATGTCAGACATTTTGCTCCTTTCAGGGTCGGGAGCCCGGGTCAATAGCGGATGCCTTCCTTATCCCATGGGCGACCCATCTGTTTTACACGTTCCCTCCCTTTCCGCTGGTACACAGGGTCCTCTTCAAGGTGCGCAGGGACAGACCTCGCGTGATTCTGATAGCTCCAGCGTGGGCCAGGCAACATTGGTACCCCATGTTGCTGGACCTCTCAGTAGCCAACCCAGTTGCCCTGCCCCTTCATCCAGACCTGATCACCCAGGACCACGGCAGGCTCTGTCACCCGGACCTTCGGTCTCTGCACCTTACGGCATGGCTCCTGCGTGGTTGACCGGCTCTGAGGTATGCTGCTCTACCCCGGTTTGGGAGGTTCTCCTGGGCAGTAGGAAGCCTTCCACCAGGGCTACTTACTCAGCTAAGTGGAAGCGTTTCTCCTGTTGGTGTTCGGAGAAAGGTTTTCTCCCTACTGAGGTTCCCATCACCACTATTCTGGACTACATCTGGTCCCTCAAGACCCAGGGTCTGGCGTTATCGTCCCTTCGTGTTCACCTAGCGGCTATCTCCACGTTTCATCCCGGAGGGGATGGTCGTTCCGTCTTCTCCCACCCTATGGTGGCGAGATTCCTGAAGGGGCTGGAACGTCTCTATCCACAGGTCCACCCTCCTGTCCCTTCATGGTATCTCAACCTGGTCCTAACTCGGCACATGGGCCCTCCATTTGAGCCGTTAGCGACTTGCTCCCTGCTCTACCTCTCATGGAAGACCGCCCTCCTAGTGGCCATCACCTCAGCTAGACGGGTGTTGGAACTACGGGCCCTCACAGTAGATCCCCTGTATACAGTCTTCCATAAAGACAAGGTGCGGCTGAGACCACACCCTGCCTTTCTACCCAAGGTGGTCTCAGCTTTTCACATTAACCAGGAGATCTTCCTCCCCGTCTTTTTCCCAAAGCCCCATTCGTCCCGCAGGGAGCAACAACTCCACTCGCTAGATGTCCGTCGGGCGCTAGCGTTTTATGTGGACAGGACCAAACCCGTTCCGCAAGTCCCCCCAGCTATTCATGGCGGTAGCGGACTGGGTCAAAGGACTACCGATTTCCTCGCAGAGGATATCTTCCTGGGTTACCTCCTGTATCAGGACCTGTTATGACCTGGCCCACGTTCCTGCGGGCCGTGTGACTGCACACTCCACCAGAGCACAGGCGTCATCGCTGGCTTTCCTTGCCCGCGTGCCGATCCAAGACATTTGTAGGGCGGCAACTTGGTCATCGGTCCACACATTCGCTTCCCATTACGCCCTGGTCCAGCAGTCCAGATATGACGCGGCCTTTGGCTCTGCAGTGCTCCATGCCGCGACTTCTCACTCTGACCCCACCGCCTAGGTGAGGCTTGGGATTCACCTAACTGGAATGGATATGAGCAATCACTCGAAGAAGAAAAGACGGTTACTCACCTTTGTAACTATTGTTCTTTGAGATGTGTTGCTCATATCCATTCCACACCCGCCCTCCTTCCCCACTGTCGGAGTAGCCGGCAAGAAGGAACTGAGGAGCGGGCAGGCCGGCAGGAGTATATATCAAGTGCCATATTGGCACCACTCTAGGGGGCGACCTGCCAGCCCACTGGAGTTGCTAGGGTAAAAAGTTTCCGGCAAACGTGCACACGCGGCGCGCACACCTAACTGGAATGGATATGAGCAACACATCTCGAAGAACAACAGTTACAAAGGTGAGTAACCGTCTTTTCCAGTCTGTGTCTTGCTATAGAGAGAACTTCAGGAGTACTGGCTGTAGGGAAGCTTACTGATGATTCAGTATTATGGAGCCACGAGCTGGGACAAAGCTTTACAAATAAGGGGACTCATGAATGTTGAGGAATAGCAGACATTTGTCTTTGAGCCCTGTGATTGTGGGTTTATTCTAACTATTCAGCAATATATTTCTCTTTTTTTTTCTTTTTTCTTTGGATCAGTCTGCTATTTTGTCTGCTCAGTCTGCAGCAAATGTAAAGAAGGAGAGTCTTTGTCAGCCAGCACTGGAGATCTTAGAAACCTCAAGCCAAGAGTCCTCACTGGAGAGTGATACTGATGAAGATGACGACTACATGGACATATGAATAGATTGCAGTGGTCATCACCAACAACACCAACCATATAACCATTCTTCTTGTTGTCAGCATCACTGCCAGGCAGCACATCTTGCTCTTTGTTGGCATTATCCTCCAGTTAATCTTCATCAGCATTATTTCATTCACCTCCATTATTTTCACCACCATCACTGCCTCTGTATTGCCTTCAGAAACGTCTCCATTCTGCCCATCCTGGTGCTTGACAGAAAGAATGATTGGTCACCAGCCAGTTAATTCATCTGGACCAAAACACCACCCTTTAAACTCCAGTAAAGCCAGTCTTGTGAGCTGCAGTCATTTCTTTCTACTTGCTCTTGCTTCTCCAAACCAGATCCTTGGGAGCCATTCCAGTGGCTTTTTCTTTAAAGCTTCCCGTTAGCTGTCTTTTAGCATTTCCCCCAGTTGACTTTTTCTCCAGATAATTTAGCAGCCCAGCCTCCTGCTCTGTGTCTCCAACAAAGCTGAGTGGAGTGGAGGGAAGATGTTGGCAAGCCAGCAAAGGTTTGTCCTGGCATTACTGATTTCCCATGCCTTCTGGAGAGAATTGGTGAGTGTTTGGCTTCTTGGCACAGCCACAGGACATGTCAGAAATTGGCTGGATGATAGATTACCAGGAAGCTGGGTTTCCAATGTGGGCAGAAGTTTTGTCCCTCCCAACTTGTGCTCATTTCACTCTTACGTGTTAAGTCCAATAAAAGATTATTTACCTGAATGTTGGCTCAAAGAACTGGACTGAAGACACATGTTCCAGCATTTGTCTTATGGTCCCTTCTCTTCTAATTGCCTTGGACAAGCATTTTGGGCCAGGGGCTAGATGATATTTTTATGGTGGTATTGGGGAATGTTATAGATTTCAATACCATTTCAGTCTGTTTTTTACAGAATGACACGAAAAGGTGTTTTTTATCTATCTGAAGAGGGATTGCTCACAGTTATTTATATGGGAAAATAATGGTAACAAACAGCATCTTTTTCTACTGAATGTTAACTTTGTAAAATAATGAATGCAAACCATGCAAAAAATATATATATATGCCACATATATAATATGCATACAGCTTGCCATGTTAGATTGCTCTTTGTGTTTGGGGGGAGGTGTTTTTTGTGCTGTGCAGAGCTTTGTATAAACGTTTTTTTCTAATAAAGTAAAAATGTGCTCATGGTTGCCTCTCAACTGCTGGTTGGAAAGAGCAGCATGTCTGTTCATCCTACCATGATTCTGGAAAAGGCGCCCTTTGTGGTAAGAGGAGAGATGCAGGGGGGGGAAAAAATCCATTATTTTATAAAGACTGGCCACAAATCCATCTAAATACACCTGGTCTCCCATCTCCATCTCCTCAAGAATTGGCCAAGGCCAGTTCAGGCAATGTTGCCAAACATGCAGCCACAGGGAGCCCTGCAACAAAATCCATTCTACATTTTTTTTCATGGCATATATGGGGTATTATTATTTGTATTATTTTAACGCCTAAGAGCCCTGTTCATGGACCAGGACCCCATTGCGCTGGACGTTGTACAAACACAGAACAAAAAGACAGTGCCTTCCTCAGAGCTTACAGTCCACTCTTTGGATAAAATAAGGGAAGAGAACATAGCCCAGTGATGACATATTGAAAGAGTATTTAACTGTACAAAACTGAAATTCATACACTATCATAGCAATCACTTTTTCTTGTTAGGAGGAAGAACTTGTTTCTATACATGAATCCTGAACAGATATGAGCCCAGGACTAAACAGAAATGCAAATATTTACAAACTTTGGAAGTGTTCAGGTCCAAAATTTGCATTTCAGACCCATCATTCTAAACTTTAACTACCACCACAGCGTTTAATTTGAATAGAGTATGACTGGGAAACTGACAGACAAGTCCACCAGTCAGGACATCAACAAATTCTGATGAAACTAGGTCTAGTTAACAGAAATTACAAAATTATCTACATGAATCTAAGAGAGAGAGAGAGAATACTTGTCAGGATCAGTGAACATCAATGCAGATGTATTCTTTTTCAGTGAGGAAAGTATCCAGTGCTGTCTTGTTCATTAATTTGGCCTTCGTTTTTATAAACCAAATGCATAGCACGCTATGTTTTGTAGACATTAACTGACTGGGTTGTTGTCTGTGAGTTTTTTTAACATCTCGTGTTATATGTCTGTTTCTACGTAACATGAGGTCACCCAACAGGAGTGGTACAGTCCATCGCAAGAAATAGAAGACAGTGAACAGTATGGACCTCAGGGCCAAACATCAAAGGATCATATAATTCTATGCAATGTTCATTCAAACAAATGGACTTGACCATGTAGGTCTTTGGTCAATATATATTCTCAGATGAATGGTTAAGTTTAAGATAATCTGAATTCTTGGCTCCATGTATATAGCATAAGTTTGGTGATACTATACCAAGACTGAGGATTTGATTGGATTTTTGACAGCGTATTTTCATTGTATTCCTTATACAATATATATTGTGATTTTTCAGTAAAATTAATCTGGGTATTTTGTTTTAAAAACATTTAATTCCTAGGCTATGATTATTTTTGTCTGCATAAATCAAAAACATATCTTTTATTTAAAGAATTAAGTTTGTAAGTGCAAACTATTATATTTACCTTTATTTCTCCTGAGGATTCCAAGGTGCTAGAAATTTTTCTGACCTATTTTCCATATTTTTCCAACATTTTCTAAAATGTCTGGGTCTTTCTTTCACTCCAACCCCACCTCCATTTTTATGAGATGTGTTCTTTTTTGTGCTCATGAAAGGGTGTAACAAGGCTAGAGATTGCCATTTTCTGGTAGCAAAGCAAGGTGAACATTGTAGGTCAGTTTGAAACAAAGTGTTCTGTTTTTGTCTACAGTACTGTGTAATCTGTGCATTTGGCCTGGATTGAAAGCTCACAGTTGCTTCTCTCCCATCCTTTTATCTGTGATGCTTAATTCCCATTACCCTCAATTGACTTGAGGACTTTCTTCTTTATACACATGAAGGTGGTTCATACTGATTTGGTATATGTACTGCCTCCTCCAAGCACCGGTCTTCAGCTACTGGCTACATACTGTACTGGTAAGACTCTTGCCATCTTTTATAATTGTATTTCTCCTGACTTCGGCCAAAGAAACCATATACCTTCCTCATCCCCCAAGCCATGGCTCTGTAAGTGGTGATTATTCAGTCACCATTCAACTCAGTGAAGCTTGTTCTGAGGCAAAAAATGCCAGTAAGGATGCATTTTGTGTGACATGCTTGCTTTAAACCATGTACAAAAGGGACCACACAGTGAACCCTGACTCTCTTAAAAACCAAGAGAGTGTAACTTGACCTCATTATCGCCTTTTTTGAGAGGCTGGTCAGTAAAGTCCAATAAAGTGGTATTTGTTCCAGTTATAGCCACTGGGGTAGCTGCACCAACGTATAACCCTAAACTAGAGAGATAAAACTGATATTAGTCTTGCTTCGGTGTAGTTTACCTCAGTTTCAAGCAGAGGTAAGATGTGGTGGTGCAAATCATATTTTATGGTGACTTGAAATCCCCAGTGTAGATAAGACACAATTATCAAGCTAACATCACTGCCAGCTTCAGACTTGCATATCAAATATAGGCATGTAGCGCAACTTCACTTATCTACCTCCGATGATGATACATTTTTTAGGGGAACTGCTGGACCACCATCACCTCTGACATCTGTGGAAAGGTTCCCAGGTTTCTTCATAAGATTGTGCCAGTTAAATAACAACTATCAAAAAAAGAAAAGGAAAAAAAAGGCTGATGAGAGCCCCCTTTATTGTAAAGGAACGTAGGGAGGAAGCTCTGATGCCAAATGTGAGTTTAAAGGAAAAATGTTCTTTAAACTCAGCACATGGAGTAAGTCTGACGAAGTGGACATTCACCCACAAAAGCTTATGCTCTAATACATCTGTTAGTCTTTAAGGTGCCACAGGACTCTTTGTTGCTTTTTGCAGTTCCAGACTAACATGGCTACCCCTCTGATACTTGATACATGGAGTAAGAAGCTCTTCTTGTCATTTAAAAACACTACCGTATTAGAAAATGGACTGTTACATCATCCTCCCTGCTTTAACAATAGGAAGAACTTTAACATTTAAACATGAAATTTTGTTTACCTGGTAAAACATATTGTTGGTGTCCTGTGTTCGTTTTTCAGCAATATGGCTGGTGCTAGCAGAAGATTCCAGAACTTCAGACAAAATGCATTATTTCTATGTAGCAGGAGATGATTCTCCATATATAACACTGAACAAACAAAGTAGTAACAGCTTTCTTTGCAGCTGCTCCCCATGTCTCCTTGGATCTTCTGTGCTAGCCTTTGTTACATTCATAGCAGTTGTACACTAAGTGACCAGCCAGAGGAGGTCAAACCAGCATTTTCAATTTCAGTGCACAAGCGTGTTCCAAAACCAGCAGGATCCCTAAGGAAAGAGGGGTTTTTTGTCCTGGTTATTCTCTCAGTAATTTCTTCAAAGAGCAAATCCACAATTGTTTCACTTCACTCAGATATAGATAGTGTCAAATTTAGGGGTATTTTGATCTAAAAACGGAACAAAAAAAGAACAAACACAGACCTCTTGTATAATCACATAAGTTTAGCATCTCAGACCAAAGGGAAAAAATTACTATTTTGAGTCTGAGGTTTAGAAGTATTTCTGAGGATTTCTAGTGTTCCTGCACCCTCATAGTGTATGTTTGTTTGTACCAGCAACGATAACTAACCTATTATTTTTAAAAAAATAATATTAATTTGGTAGTGCTTAGAGACACCAATCCATATTTGGGATCCTGTTGGGTAGAGTGCAGGCTCAGTGCCTGGCCCAAAGAGTTTATAATCCAAGACCAGCAAAAATTCTGATCTCCCAGGTGGACCTGTGCCATACTGAGATTTACATGATAAGCACTGGTTTCCTTACTGATGTTCTTCCACTCAAAAATATAATAATAAAGATAATAGTAATTAATAATAAAAAGTGAATAAACTTTATTCCACATCTAAAATGTGGGATCAGGTAATACTGCAAAAGTCTGTATTAGTCACATCAAGTATTAGTATGTTCAGATGTTTTCAATTCAGAGTGAGAATCTGTCCTATGGATAATGACATAAATGTGTCTCTTGCAGCCAAAGGAAACAAGGCTTAGCAAGGGACTTGTCAAGGGAAGGGACCAGGAAAGGATAAGGAAGGTCTGTCAGCAGAAGTGGTGGCTACAGTAAGGAATCTCAATTTGGTCAGGTTGGACTCAGTGGAAGCAAAGAGGTGCCAGGTGAGAATAGAACATAGGATTCACCGTGTTTGATCAGATCAGTCAGCTGTCAAGTCCAGTGTGCTGCCTTTGGCAGTGGTGATGACAATTCTGGAGAAGGTGAAAAGCCTATTAATGCACATGGGCAATTTGTGCAAGGCTGTACACAGAGCAGAGCTATACACCTACTTAGTCCTGTAGGTGATCGTCATACACCTTAAGGCCTAGTCCATGCCTGACTCTTAAATTGATCTAGCTATGTTGCTCAGGGATGTGAAAAATTGCTGCAACAAGAGTCACCGCTACACATCATAGCTGCATCACTACAGCTGTAGTGCTTGTAGTATAAACATCCCCTAAGGCCAGAGCTAAACTAAAAAGTCAACCTAGCTACGTTCCTCAGAGGTGTGAAAAATCCATACCTCTGAGCATTGTAGTTCAGACAACGTAACCCATGAAGTAGACAACATTAGGTTGATGGAAGAATTCTGTAGGCCTACCTACAGCCTCTGTAGCTCTTCAGTGTAGACACTCACTACAGTGACAGGAGGAGTTCTCCCATTATTGTGGTTAATCCACCTCTCTGAATGGCAGTAGCAAGGTAGACAGAAGAATTCTGGGGATTAGGTGGACTTCACTTTGTCGCTCAGGTATGGATTTTTCACAACCCCTGTGTGACATAGCTGGGTCAACCTAACATTGTAATGTAGGCCTAGCCTTAGAGAAGATAAGGGCTTTAGACAAGAAGAGAGGGGTCTGCAGCCGGGATTTCCATACAGCCCCCTCTTCCCTATCAATCAACTAGTTGCATCAAGCAGTGTTGCCAATTTAGTCTGGTGGAAATTTGAATTGAAATTGAAACATTAATACACACTTTAAAAGCATACTGTATATGGTATGTGATAAAATACTTGTACCTGGTGGAAAAACATAGGTTTAAGAAGTATGAACAAAGACTAGCTTCCTCACACAGCTGTTGTTTTTCTGACAGTGTCAATGCATTCGTTTTGATTAGTAAGCAACGTCTGAATGAGTTCTCTCTGACAACTAGTGATGAGCCAGGTATTCAGGACCAGACTGTATTTACATGGAAACACCTACTCTGCCTACGTATCCAGCAGGCAGAGCTGTGTTACCCAAGTGATTGATTTTTGGCTGGTATTGGGTGACAAATCACTTTAGTATTGAATGCAGGGGTAATGAAATGTTTTCCTTATTGTATGAGTAAAAGACAGCAGAGTGGTACACAGCCTATCCTGATTGAGGGGGTCACCCTCAGTGCTTAATTTTTGCCAAGTCTGAGCCCTGACATATCTGGGCTTGGTAGTTCATAGCCCCAGGACCTCTGGGCTTGCCACATCAGTTATGAAAGTAAAAAACTTGCTTCAGCCCCAGCACTTCTTTCATTACAAATTAAGCACTGGTCACCCTCAACTGAACTGCACTCACTAAGCAAGGGTTTTCGATGGCAGATCCCAGTGTGGGGAGAGAGAGGGTGGGGACAGCTGTTTTGCTTGGTGGTGTGGGCTCTGCCTAAGTCACCGGCACTATTTGACCTTCCCCCTCCTGTTTAAAGACAGAGCTGATCAGGCTCAACTGAGAGTTTTTTGGTTTAAGTGACCTCTAGAGCTGAAATCACTGATAACACTACTCTACAGCCAAAATGCTTCTGAAATAAATGTAGTCCAGCTTTACTAATTCTGGGTCACTGAGAACGAAAATGATGCTTAAAGTTGTTGATTGGCTCTAGTTTTCAAGATATGCTATTGGGTCAGTATATACGACCCTTGACTTGGGAATGGTGGAGGATAAGTGAGTTATAAAGGGAAGGGATCTCAATTTAAATCAGAAATGACTAAAATACATCTTTGACTGGATCTATGAATAAATCTATGACTGGGTTTGGACAGTACTTGCTTTTTAGGCAAAACAATGAATGATGCAATCTGAAGCTGGTATTGCATCATACATGATATGAATTGCATCATGTTATTCCTAGAAGTCATGGATGATGCAGTCATAACGAAGCTTACATCACTCTGCTGAACAAATTGCCCTATATCAGCTCTAGAAATCATACAGTGTCGTGCTCTCTTATTTGTCAGTGTTTGATTTTGCAAAGGGACACATTTCTGTTTAGCCAAAGTGAGCAGAGATGCCTCGTACTTGTGTGAACAGTGCAGATAACTTCTGCTATGTTTGTAGTGAAGTGACTTTTGCATCACAAAAGCGCAGTCTAACCACTATGGTTAAGAAAGCCTCTCACCTTTATTTTGGCTGCAAAATTGGAGATCAGGACAAGAGGTGGGCCCCACACATATGCTGCAACACTTGTGCAACAAATCTTCGCCAGTGGTTGAACAGGAAAATGAAATCTATGCCTTTTGCAGTGCCAATGATTTGGAGAGAGCCAACAGATCATACCAGCAATTGTTACTTCTGCATGGTGCCTCCAGTTGGGAAAGGTGTGTCGAAGAAAAAGGGGACTGTGCATTATTCAAACATCCATCAGCTATACACCCAGTACCTCACGGAGAAGGACTGCTGGTTCCTGATGCACCAGAATCATTCTCACTTGAGTCAGAAGAGGAAGAGGATGAAACTTCTGGTCCTGAACCATCTATGTCACAGGACCCACATTTTCTCCCATCCTCCTCCTCTGAACCACACCTCATAATACAAGGTGAACTGAATGACCTTGTCAGGGATTTGGAACTACCCAAGAGTAAGGCAGAGCTGTTGGGCTCCAGACTACAGCAGTGGAATCTCCTGGCAGGCTATCAGGGCAAATGGAGCCCATCAATGCTTGCAGACTATTGCTGGACAGTGACAATAAATGCTCCATTTAATGAATACAAGAGACAAGCCAAGAAGCGCCGAGTAGACACTAATAGGACTAAATTATGTACATAATAGTTTTTTACCTTTTTGTTTCATAATAAATTTTATTTATATAACCCTTTTGCTGATTTTTAAAGTGTTAATAAACAGGACAAGTGAAATATTATCTTGTAAAGCGACCATAAACACATGAAAAGACCTAGGTTTACAATTTATGATTAAAACTCTACTATCTACACAATATACGTAGACATAAAATGTAAAAACTTAAATATCTAGAAACAGTAGCCAATCAGTTGTTTTAATTGTCATATTTGAATTCAGCACATCAAAATACATAATAAATATCACATTTTATCTCTGATGCAGACGACTTCTCAAAAATTGTAGACCAATGTAATCAGGTCTAAGTGCTTAGATCTGCTGCAGGACAGTGTTTGTGTGAAGGAGACAGTCCAGCCTCCTCTAGCAGTATGGTTCCCCCCCCTGAGAGCTGAAATAACAGAGAGCTGGTGGAACCTCAAGAGCTTTGAGAGGTCAGAGTGGCAGGTGGCACCAGAAGGTGATGGAGCAAGGCCATTGGTGACGGAGAGATGAAGTGAATAATGGCCAGAGCAAGTGGCCATGGCATGATGAACAGTGGCATGAAGAACAGTGGATAGAGCGAGTAAGGTGCCTTTTCCCTCCCCCTCCCCCAGAGTGGGAGGTGAACTCATGCAAAATCACCTCTGAACTCTGGGTCTCCATTGACCAAGGACAACTATGAGTGGGGGGTGGTGGAAGGAGAAGGGAGGGGGTACGTCAAAGGAAAATTTGTTTGTTGGACTATGTTTTAGTGACTTTGCTCCAGAATGCTAAATTTGTGACTGGGAAATTTATATAAATATACATTTCCTAGTAGGGCAAGATTTTTTAAATTCATTATTTACCAAGGTTGTTATCTCACATAATCACTATCTCGAGAGGTCATTATCTTAGGGAGTTTCTGTACTGAACCTTTTTATTATAATTACTTTTTACATAAGAATGACCATACTGGGTCAAACCAATAGTCCATATAGCCCAGTATCCTGTCTTCTAACAGTGGCCAATGCCAAGTGCTTCAAAGGGAATGAACAGAAAAGAGCAATTGTCAAGTGAGCCGTCCCCTGTCATCCACTCCCAGCTTCTGGCGAACAGAGGCTAGGAACACTCAGTGTGTGGTGTTGCATTACTGCCCGTCCTGCTAATAGCCATTGATGGACCTATCATCCATGAACTTATCTAGTTCTTTTTTTAACCCTGTTATAGTTTTGGCCTTCACATCATCCTCTGGCAAAAAGTTCCACAGGTTGACTGTGTGTTGTGTGAAGAAGTACTTCCTTCTATTTGTTTTAAACCTGATATCTATTAATTTCACTGGGTGACCCCCTAGTTCTTGTGTTATGAGAAGGAGTAAATAACACTTCCTTATTCACTGTCTCCATATCAGTCACGATTTTATAGACCTCTATCATATCTCCTCTTAGTCGTCTCTTCCAAACCGATAAGTCCCAGTCTTAATCTCTCCTCATATGAAAGCTGTTCCATACCCATAATGATTTTAGTTGCCATTTTCTATACTTTTTCCTACTCCAATACATCTTTTTTTAGTTGGGTTGACTAAAACTGCATGCACTATTCAAGATGTGGGTGTACCATGGATTTATACAGTGAAAGTAGAGGAGCATGGTTTGCCAGACTGATCAGCAAACCAATGCTGACAACCTATGTGAAAAGGCTGCAAAACACCAAGCCTTTGGACTAAGATGACCAGATGTCCCGATTTTATAGGGACAGTCCCAATTTTTGGGTCTTTTTCTTATATAGGCTCTTATTACCCCCCACCCCCTTTCCCAATTTTTCACATTTGTTGTCTGGTCACCCTACTCTGGACTGCATTGACATGCAGAAATCTTTATAAGCCAGTCACTGTTAAAGCCAATTTTAGAAGTACTTAATGAGGCTGTTAAGAATGCTGGGGACACAACACAGTTTGAGAACAAACATGGCTGTCACTTCATACTTTCTATTTAAGCAAGCGGGACCACACACTACAAACTGGAGGCCAATGTTAAGTGCATGGTCAGTTGTTAATCCTGAAGTTGACCAAGACTGACAAATGCTCACTATCGTTTTGCAAGAAGCTCAGCTGACTCTCTAGAAGCATGCAGTGGAACGGTGAAAGACTCAGCAGCTGGAAAAGTGAAGAACTCTCTCACCACATTCAGAAAATGTGCATACGTGACTGATGAATGCTCTGATGCAAATGGTTGTCAAGTATTAAGTCATTGCATATGTTATCTTGATGTCAGTGGTAGGCCAGTAGATGCATTTCTACATGTTCAGATTATAGAAGACACATTGACTGCATCTGACAACCAACATCTTAGAAGAGTTAAATGCTTGTAAATTGAACCCAAAAGAGATGGCTGCCTGTGCATTTGATGGAGTTGCAAACTTCTTTAGAAGACATAGTGGAGTACAAGCTTTACTTAGAGAAAAGTGTAATCCTAATCTCTCCTGTGCCTACTACAGAGGTTGTTTACTTCAACTAGCTCTAGTATGAGGTGCATAATCTTCAAAAGACATTTAAAAAGCCATAAATTTAATGTCTTCATTATATTCTATTTTTCAGCAAGAGTCCAAAAGGACTGAACATCTTGGAAAAAATAGAGGACACCCTGGGACTGAAGTTCAAATGAGTCCAACCTGGGAAAACCTGCTGGCTTTCTCATAAGCGACCCTTGGCTGTTGTCTTAAAATTACTGCAACTATTATTATTGGCTTTGGAAAGCATCCACCAAGATGGGCCAGATCTAAGTAGTGAGGTTGGTGGACTACTTTTGGTACTAAGTTCAGAGAAGACTATTGCCATTCTCTCTCTTGTAAGTCTACTGTTGTAACCACTTTGGTCATTAAACAGTGCTATCTAGGCATCTGCTGCAACAGTAGTAGACTTTTGTCCAGCAATAGAAGCTACACTTAGATCAGTAAAAGCAGCAAAGAATCCTGTGGCACCTTATAGACTAACAGACATTTTGAAGCATGAGCTTTCGTGGGTGAATACTCACTTCGTCAGATGCATGTCAGACGAGAGATCAGAGAGAGATACATTGAAAACATACTGGAAGAAACAAAGACTTCAGTTCAGAAGTTGACTCATTAGGGCACATATATTGACTCCTTAAGTGAAGAGGACTAGAAGTGTTTGTTAAGCCATCTGAAAAGGTACACAGGTGTGATCCTTACAAATCTACAATAGCAACTTCTGGATTCTACTCAACCTCTATGTAGCTTTCACAGATGCCTATACATACCAACAGTTGTATGGAGTGAGGCATGACCAGCAATGGGGCTGCCATGTGTTCAGGACAGAATAGAGAATTTGAACACAGAGCAGAATATTATAAGATGAACAAATTAATATTTGACTTCAACTTCTTCTTTATCATCACTAGAGGTTCGACCCAATCTTTGTGCTGTATTTCCTGGGATGAAAGACATAGGAATCCATCTCTTGCTACTCCCAGTCACAACAGCTACAATTGAGCATTCTTTTTCCTCATTGAACAGAATGTTGTGTTCTGAAAGGAGTCACCTTCTGCCTGATCCTTAGCATATCATGAAGGACTGGAAGTACCGAACACACGAGAAGCCACCAAAGATGAAACCCCTGCATTCAAGAAGTTCATTAATAGAGTTGTGCAATATTACAACAAGAAACCAAGAAGGATGTAGATGTCATGCTTCATAGTAGGCTTAAGTAGCCAATTTTAATTTGTGTGATGATTTTAAAAGATAAGTTAAATCTAATGGTTATGAAACAATTTTTAGTTTTTACTATCATGCCATATAGCCTACCTTCACCCTAACAGTCTCACCCTTTGTCAGCCATCACCCTCTCTGTATATTTAAACAACGTCTCCCCTAATTTCAATTCCTGGGGAAAATACAGGTTTGTTGCCAGATTCCCTCTTCCCTCTATTTTGATGGATGATTAATTCCAAACTGTGGAGAGTGAAATGTTGGTCCTGTTCAGTGCAGAAGCATTTTGGGGGGAAGTCTGGAGGAATTGTTTCTTTCACCCTCTACCTCCCTTTTTGTTCCTTTTCACCATTGTTGTCCATTTACTACCCACCCTGCTACTGTCTTTGCATATCTGTAACTACCCTGGCAGACTACTTCTCAACAACTGAGTTTGCCTTTCTGCTTCCAACTATCTGCTACATATATACCCAGAATGCTGAGTGATGATGTCACGGCCCAACTGGCACGTTGGTGAAGGCAGGGAATGAGTTTAGATAGTTTAATTAGCAGACTCCGAAGGTATCCTAATTGACTAAATTTCTCTCTTTGTGCTAAGTTATATGAAATGTAGAAAGGACGTTTAGTCCTATTAGGATTTTTAAAAAAGTAAAATTGTTAGCCTGCTCACCTTGATAGTCATCTTAAAGTAACACTCTCTTTTTTTTAACACTAGAGGGTGCCATATTGCAGAATAAAAGCTAAAATCAAAATAGATGACTACAGGGTAGATTGGTTTTAAATCAAAGTGATTTAAATCCCCAATTTTAATCATGATATAAATCAACAAGCAGGAAACTTTGATGTAAATAGTTTATTTTAATTGAGTTTGGCATTTGTACTGTAGTTATTTTCCTAAAGAGAGGTTAATTTTCATTAAAACATGGATTTGCAACTAAACACAGTCTTTACACTAAATTTGTTGCTTCTTTTTGCTAACCTGAAGGATATATAGTAGAATCTCAGAGTTATGAACACGTAGGGAATGGAGGTTGTTCATAACTCTGAAATGTTCATAACCCTGAACAACGTTATGGTTGTTCTTTCAAAAGTTTACAACTGAACATTGACTTAATACTCCTTCAAAACTTTACTATGCAGAAGAAAACTGCTGCTTTCCCTTTATTTTTTGTAGTAGTTTACATTTAACACAGTCCTGTACTGTCTTTGCTTGGGTTTTTTTGGTTTGTTTTTCTTCTTTTTTTATCTCTGCTGCTGACTGATTGTGTACTTCTGGTTCCAAATGACGTGTGCGGTTGACTGGTCAATTTGTAACTCTGGAGTTCTAAACACTGAGGTTCTGCTATACTATGTAGACATTTATTCAAGCAGTTATAGAACTTAATTTACATTTATTTAGATTCTTAATTCTTTACATTTTAATTATGTTAACAGTGAATGATGTATTTCTTATTTACTAGATTAATTTTGTCTTGTGATTTTTGTGAAGCTCTGTTTAGATGGAAATTCAAATTCAATTGAAAATGCACAAAAACAGCATTTTTAACTGAAAAAATTAAGTAGGATGGTTACATAAGAAAAAAAAGTTTATCAAAGCATGTTTTGCATTTAACATTACCTGTTTTACTAAACAAAGGAAATATTATTTGTAGTTAGTGATTGAGCTGATTGGTTTTGGTCACAAAGTCCTTTAAGAGTTTAGAACTAATAGATCTCATTCTCAGACAGTTTTGATTCATAGATTGGAAAAGGAAAACAAGCTTTCCTGTTTTTTCAATTCTCAGTTGGTTTCTTGACTTTTGTATGAGCTAGTCTTTCAGCTGAACTAGTTGAGTAAACTGAAGTGAAGACATTATTCTCTCTGCACCTGCAGAAGAGGCTACTGATGTCAAAAACTGGGTTAGCACTTCAACAAGCTCTGCTTCCAGAAACTTAGCCAGTGACATCTACCAGTCACTGATTTGACTTTCTTTAAAACATGGCAGCAAACATGTACTGCTTCATTTAAATGATTTTAATATTTTATAGTAAGTTTAGGCCTTAATAGAAGTTGTCAATTTCAAATTTAATTTTAATGGTTTTTTTCTTTAAAAAAAACCCTGTGTTTAAATTTAAAAAAAAAATTATTTTTTTTTCAAATCTTTATGCTCCTGGATAACCAGAGTCTTCATTTGAGTCCTTCAAAGTTCAAACCATCTTAAGCTAAGGTATCCATGTTCCCCCTTGCCCAATCTGTTTCTGCAGAACCTTAAAAAATCATGTTAGAAGTATCCTTTGCACAGAATTATAGTTAAATCTAACAGTTGAAAGGATAAATTAATTCTCAGCAAATCCCCCAGGATTTAAGTTGTATTCCTATTGCTTAAAGTTCTTGGAAACAAACAAAAATGATGCATTATTGCTGCTAAGGTTATTTGCAGTTCTGTTTTGCCTGAAAACAGAATTATTCTGTGCATGTTTGCCAGATTAAAGTTATTTTAACCTTTGGCCCCTTGGATGTATTTTGTTTGATTTAAAGTTAAGCATTTCTTTTCTTCAAAAGAACTTCTGATAAGTGCGTATACAGCTTATTTTGGAAAGAGGTGAAAGTCCTGGTGTGTTAACTAACATCCCTGCGTTAAACGGGTCAAATTGTGCTTTCAGTTACATCAGTGCAAATCCTTTGAGTGACTTCATTTAGTTAATTGCAGTTACTCAGGACTTCCAGCGGTGTAACTGAGAGCAGAATTTGGCCCCTGGTATTTATCCTCATTGCTTTGAGATACCTTGTTAAAGACATTGTAAAAACCAAATTCTAATTAGGGACAAAAACATGAGTCTGAAAGCAGCACAAGAATGAAATTTGCAGTAAGGTTTTGAGCTGGAAAAGTTCATACAGCTGTGTCCAGTGCATAAGAAGGAATAACTAAACGGGCTGCTAGGAGCTAAAATCAGGTACTGTAGTCATCTTACAGTAATGCACATGAATTAGGATAGTGAGAGATAGCTCTGGCATGGCATCGTCTGCAGTAATCAGAAAAATAAAAGGCCCATAAGTTCTTGCCTCTTCCTCCAATGGGAAGGATAACATTCATTTTTGCCTACCTTTAGGATTTATTTGTGCAATTAGATGATTGGATACATGACTTAGTATGAAAGCCCTCAATTATACAGTCCCATTGGGGGGGACATTTCCCTATGAGTCTATAAGTAAGCTGTCTAAGGGATACTACCTATTTGAAATCTTGTCAATATATTTGAAAAACATAAAGTAGAAAGTAGTTTCTGGTACAAAATTAGCCTCTGAGTCCCCCTGCCAATTTTTACTTCACAATCCATTTTTTTAAAAACATTTTTCTCTCACCTGTTGTTTGATGGTACCACCCAGTGAACAGGGAAACCAGTGAAATGGACTGTACGCAAAGTACCGTCAAATGCACAAAATAACACAGAAATATTTCTAATCTTTTTGTTTGTCTGCATGACTAGTTAGCACATGGCAAACCTGGGTGTGACTATACAGAGCACTAGCATGCAGTGCTTTAACTACCAGCGTGGATTCTGTTACCATACTCTAAACTGGAGTATGCTTTGATGTACTTTGTGCATTAAGGAACTTTCAGTGTGCCGTAGCAGAATCCCTATGTCTGGTTAGTGCACAGTAGGCTAATGTGCTGTATGTTCACACCTCTGCTTGCCATGCACTAACTAGCCATCTAGACAAGTCCTCAGATACAGGAATTTTAGGCTTGCCACAACAGTAGGTAAAAAAAAAAACACCTCACTGTTAAATTTTTAAGTCAATTGTATGTTTTAAACTTACTAAGTACTATGTAAATATATAAGTACATGTTTGTTGCACATAAAACTAGGTACCAAATATGCAAGTATAGTAAGAACCTGCCAAACTCAGGTGAAACAGTTTTTGAAAATCAAGATCAGATTTTCAGATACTGATCAGCTCAAGCTGCTGTTGTGTGCGTACAGTGCTTTGCACAAAATAACCTAATTTCCCATTTTGGACTCTAAGAGCTACTAGAATAGAAATAATAATGGACTTCACTGAGATTTACTGGTGCTCAACACCCTTTGAGAATCAGGACAATAAGGGTCTGATTCCATAACCTTTGACAGGCAGAAGTCCCCTCTAAACCAACAGGAATTTTGCCTGCCTCAGAAATAAAAGCTCAGACCCTTAATCTGTTAACTGTGCACCAATCCTGCAATCTGGTCTACACAGGCAGATCCCTGAACCCACTTTCAACCCCTTTGAGTTGAGTGAGAAGAGCTGACACGGGGTCTGCTCACATGGAACTGTTATAAAACTGGGGCAAGACTTACTTTCAAATACTCTGTGTATATGCTGCCGCATCATACTTGCTTTAGTACTATATTATATATAGACCATTACTGTGGAATGTTTTATGAACAAAAAAGTGCTGCTTCTATTTAAAACCACCCTCTGGTTCCCTGTAATGTCACATAGTTGCATACCCCACATTTTATACTCCTTAAAAGTTATGTTGGCACATGTTGTTTTCCTTGCTAAATGCACAGGTATATATAAAGAGTAACTTCTGAAATAAGATTACATTAATGATCTTGTTTTCCTCATGAAGGAGAGGGCTCAGGGTGCTTTCTCAAACTTTTGTTAATATTCTTAACTGAGCCAACTTTTAACTAACATTCTTGTACTGCGGGTTTTTTAACTTTATTCCCACCCACTCCCCCCAAGTCTGGCAATCATCAGTTTGGGTTGTCTTCTAGATAGTAGACTGGAGATTTCCATTAACTTAAACTTGAGAGTGTTTAAAATATGTGAGGATCTAGACATTCATAGTGAAAGTTACACAGTTTACAATGTAAACGTGCAGTGTTAAGCTTTAAACCAGGGGTAGGCAACCTATGGCATGCAAGCTGATTTTCAGTGGCACTCACACTGCCCGGGTCCTGGCCACCAGCTGGGGTTTCATCCGCCAGCCCCGCTCAGCCCACTGCCGGCCCCAGGTCCCACCCACCGGTCTGGGGGACTCTGCTGCTGGCCTGGGGTACTGACTGCCAGTTCACTGCCAGCTGGCGTTCTGTCCGCCAGCCTCCTTCAGCCTGCTGCTGGCCACGGGTCCCGGACAGCTGTCCGGCGGCCTCTGCTGCTGGCCCGGGGCTCTGCAGCTGCCCCCGGCTGTGCCCCACTGGCCCCAGCCTGGGGCAGTGAGGGGTGCAAACAGGGGCAAGAGGGAGCGCAGCTCAGCACCCCCACCTTAAAAATTGTTCCAGCCCCACTGTGCTGGGATATTTTTAAGTCCTGATTGGCTGCTTACATCACTATCACAACATGTAGAACAGCATACTGTGTTTGACATTGCAATTAGAATGTACATGCAAGAACTGGATTCAGAATTTTCTGACGGATTTCAAGATTTCCAGTGATTTGGCCCAATGCTTTCTTTTCTAATTAAACCTGAAAAGTTCAGTGAAAATGACTTGGATTTGTCTGTATTTCAGTGGATGAGTGTTGAAGATTTCGAAGTGCAGGTCATTCAGATATAAAGCTCAAAATTGTGGGCATCAAAGTTTTGAGATTTGCGGAGTGTACTTGAAGCTTGTCATGGTATAATTCCCCACTCTGAACCTTAGCGTCCAAAAGATGGGGTACCAGCATGAATTCCTCTAAGCTCAATTACCAGCTTAGTACTTGTAGCGCTGCCACCAACCAGGAATTCCAGTGCCTGGTACACTCTGGTCCCCCCAAAACCTTGCCTGGGGACCCCCAAGACCCAGACCCTCTGGATCTTAACACAAGGAAAGTAAACCCTTTCCCTCACCATTGCCTCTCCCAGGCTTCCCCTCCCTGGGTTACCCTGGAAGATCACTGTGTGATTCAAACTCCTTGAATCTTAAAACAAGAGAGGAAAATCCACCTTCCCCCCTCCTTCTCTCTCCCCCTCCCAGACTCTCCATGAGAGAGACAGTAATCCGAACACAGAGAGAAAATTAACCTTTCTCTCCCCCTTCCCTCCTTTCTCCCCACCAATTCCCTGGTGGATCCAGACCCAGTCCCCTGGGGTCTCACCAGAATGAAAAAACAATCAGGCTCTTAAACAAGAAACTTTTAATTAAAGGAAGAAAAAACAGTAAAAATTATCTTTGTAAATTTAAGATGGAATATGTTACAGGGTCTTTCAACTATAGACACTGGGAATACCCTCCCAGTCTAAGTATACAAGTACAAAGTAAAATCCTTTCAGCAAAATGCAACTTTGAACTCCTTCCAGCCAAATACACATTTGCAAATAAAGAAAACAAACATAAGCCTAACTCGCCTTATCACCTAGTACTTACTATTTTGAATTTATAAGAACCTGTATCAGGGAGATTGGAGAGAAACCTCGTTGCACATCTGGTCACTCTCAGAACCCAGAGAGAACAACTACCAAAAACTAACAGCACACACAAAAACTTCCCTCCCTCAAGATTTGAAAGTATCCTGTCCCGTGATTGGTCCTCTGGTCAGATGACAGCCAGGCTCACTGAACTTGTTAACCCTTTACAGTCAAAAGAGACATGAAGTACTCCAGTTCTATTAATCCTTAACTATCTGTTTATGACAAAGGTACTGAGAGAGATCATGGGGCCTCTATTCTGACCTGCTGGATGTCCCTGCCAGCGAAATTTAACTGTTTGAAGAAAATTGTGTTTGCAATGCTTTCAGCATTTGGATTCACATACCTGTGTGAGCAGGTATTTTCAAGCATGAAATCTGTCCTCTATCCCTCTCCGAGCCAGTTAACAACTGATCACTCAGAAGCCCATATGCAGCTTAAAGTATCCAAGTATGTGCCAGACATTGGAAAACTCAGCAAGGAAAAGCAAGGGCAAGGATCACACTAAACTGATAAGATCTGCATTTTAATTTAATTTTAAGTGAAGCTTCTTAAACATTTTTTAAACCTTATTTACATACAATAGTTTAGTTATATATTATAGACTTAGAGAGAGAGAGACCTTCTAAAAACGTTAAAATGTATTACTGGCACGCAAAATCTTAAATCAGAGTGAATAAATGAAGACTTGGCACCCCACTTCTGAAAGGTTGCCGACCCCTGCTTTAGACTCTTTCAACTCTGCAGTTCAAGTTCAGTGAAACAACAATACTGCTATGAGTTCCCCAATAGATGGCAGTGCTGGAAACTCCTTCCACGTCCCAATAAGCAAATTAGCTCTGCTGAGAGCATAACAAAGGCTCTGATGTGTTGTCTCGCAGCAAAGCAGAACTGGTGAAAGGAGAGTTTTCAGTCAAGCTTTCATGAACAAAATGACAGCTTCAGAATCGAGGTCATATATTTTATTGGACTGAAAGAGACAAGGTTAAAACTTACACAGAGCTCTTCTTCAGGTCTCGTGTCTCTGTTCTTGTCTCTGTAATATCTTGGGACTGATAGGGCTAGAACAACACTGCAAACTTCAGGATTTGTTATTTCAAAAGATCAATGCCAGAACTGCACATGTTCTCCGTTGCACTGCTGAGCCCAAAATACCATTAATGTCCTTGTTTTGCAAATGTAGGAAGCTGAACACCTGAAATTCCACCTCTTTGGTTAGAAGCACAGGCACTTAACCAGTGCCATCAGGCAGTGGCTATTTTAAATGTAAGATGAGAAATTATTTGGAACTTCTGATAGAAGCCAAACTAGCAGAGAGCATTTGCCCAGCACGTGTTTTTCTCCATATTGATGCTACATGCTTCTGCTCAGTCTGAGTGTCTTTAAGGTCAGCACTCTGTATGAGCTGAGCTACAGTTCTCCCAACCATGGGATGCTCCTGCCTGACCTTTGCTGTCAGTTTTTTCTCAGTGTTAATAATACACTGTTTTTGAAGGCCAGTAAAAAGTAAGAAAGCAAAGAAGTTTTACCGAAGAAGAAGACTGCAGCCTCAGAGCCAATTTAATCCTTTGATATCTTCCCTTGCCTCCCTGTTGGCTGCAAATATGTCCCTATTCAACGTGGATAACAGGTGCTTAGCCCTGTCTGAGCACTGCAGCTCTCCCTCTGCAGGGCAGTGAATAACTTCTAAGGCTGAGCTCCTTGGACATGTGTATTGGCAGCTGTTAAGAAGCAGACATAAGGTCCTTTAACAACTGCACATAATTAAAATGGCTGTTCAGGCAATGTCTAGATTACTGGACTTATTTTTAGGCAATTGATAGCTGAAGTAAGAGAGAAGGATCAATAGTATGTTTTTATACTTTTTCTCCACTGTACTTGTACTATTTAATGAGATGATAAATCCAGAATTGAGATGCCTGTTGCAATTTCAGTGAAACTCGTAGAGAAATCTATTTTTATGAAAGTATAGAGTTTGTGAATATGTCAGCATAGTAATGATTGCAGTTCACATACAAGACAGCACAGTTCACCAGCCCTTACACTATCTGATAAATATAGCTGAAATTTGAAACAAAAAAGTAGGTGCAAAGGATGCCAGAGAAATTGCAGAAATTAAAAACAGCATATGACACTTATCCAGCAAGGTACATAACCATGTGACTAGTCCATTGACTTCAATGAAGCAACTCGTGTCATTAATTACCTTACATATGTTTGTATATGGCACCAGGAACCCTCTCAGTGGAAATATAGAGTAGCTTAATACAGTGTTAATATTAAGAATTTAAGTATACGCTAGTTCAGGGATCGGCAACCTTTGGCACATGGCCTGTCAGGGTAAGCCCCCTGGCGGACTGGGCCGGTTTGTTTACCTGCCACATCCGCAGGTTCAGCTGATCCCGGCTCCCACTGGCCGCAGTTCGCTGCTCCAGGCCAATGGGGGCTGTGGGAAGCGGCTCGGGCTGAGGGATGTGCTGGCTGCCACTTCCCACAGCCCCCATTGGCCTGGAGCAGCGAACAGCGGCCAGTGGGAGCTGTGACTGGCCGAACCTGCAGACACAGGGGGCTTACCCTGGTGGGCTGCGCCAAAGGCTGCTGATCTCTGCATTAGTTAAAGAATTCTATTTCTGCCTCATTACGCTTATTGTTCATATTAAGGGATATTGCCAACTTAAATTTGGCCACAAATTTAAATTTTGTAATATAAGCTATTTACAAACCTTAAGAAACCTTTCCCCAATTTAAAAATATCTAGTGAAAACAGATATTTTAGAACAAATATACATTACCTTTCAATGTTTGCAACCCTGGAAAAATTCCACCATTAAAGCCATGTCTACACTACATGGACTATAGCAACATAGCTATGGTGCCATAACCCCCTAGGATAGATGCAGACAACAATGATAGAAGGGCTTTTTCTGTCCCTGTAGAAACTTCACTTCTCCAAGCAACAACTAGGTGCATGGAAGCATTCTACACAACTAGGTTGGTATAGCTACGGAGCTGAGGGGTTTGCATATTTCACATCACAGAGCACCATAGCTATGTCAACCATCATTTGTAAGTGTAGACAATCCCTACAAAAGTGAAAATGACCATAAACAAAAATGCAAATGATTTAACTGATGTAGATTCAGTCCAGGTGAAAGATTTCAGACAAAGTTAAAGTGACTGAAAAGAACGTCCACATGTATGATACAATTGCTATAGTATATAAGCAAAATAGGCAGCATACTGGGAGTCTTTGCTTCGGAGTCAACCAGAGTAAGCTGGAACAAACAATACATCTTCTGTAGGAGGTTTTAGATTCCTTTAGAAAATCTAACCATTTTTATATGTATGCAGTGTTGTTGTAGCTATGTTGGTCACAGGATATTAGACAAGGTGAGTGAGGTAATATCTTTTATTGGACTAACTTCTGTTGGGGAGAGAGAGAAGCTTTGTGTAGCTCAAAAGCTCTCCCACCGATAAAGCGCTGTTCACACTGAAGCTTTTTGTAGGTAAAACTTTTGTCGGTTGGGAGGAGGGGGGTTTCCACACCCCTGAGTGACAGAAGTTTTACCAACGAAAGTCCTGTATAGACAAAGCCTTAGAGAGAGAGAGAGTGCTTGTGACTCATAGGAAGAAGAGAAATCCAAGTAGGGTAATAACACAAGGTAATGAACACCACCCATTCCCCCAACACAACATGAGAGAGTCAATAGGTCAAAGAGGAAAGTAAGAGTATGTCTACACTACCTGCCGGATTGGCGGGCAGCAATCGATCCAGTGGGGATCGATTTATCATGTGTAGTCTAGACATGAAAAATCGACCCCCGAGCCCTCTCCCATCAACTCCTGTACTCCAGCACTGCGAGAGGTGCAGGCAGAGTCAGCGGGGGAGTGGCAACAGTCAACTCACCTCTGTGAAGAGACCGCGGTAAGTCGATCTAAGTACGTCGACTTCAGCTATGTTATTCATGTAGCTGAAGTTGCATAACTTAGATCGATCCCCCACCACCACCACCACCACTAGTGTAGACCAGGGCTTAAATTAGAGAAGTGAAGTGAGTGATTCTGTGGGGAGTTTCAGGTGGACATGAACTCCTAGAAGATCAGAAGGGGCATGTTCATGGAGCATTAAGAGGAAGGTCATTTTAAATTGGATGCAGAAGCCTTGTGTAAAATTTGCAAAAACACCTAACCCCATTTGAAAAGGGAAATAGACATTTAAGAGCCAAGGCCAGGTCTACACTAGAAACTTTTGCTGATATAACAATGTCCGTTAGGGGTTTAATTTTTTTATGTGACAGTTTGAGGTCAAGGATGGCTTCAAGACTTATGACAATGAGAGCAAAGTTAAGGTGAATGATCATCCGATGAACTTGTCATTAACAGGAGCACTTCAGTCTTTGAAGTACTCATTAGGAGGAAGTTATAGTATGGTCAGAGGCTGGCAGTGGAAGCTACTGAGATTATGCGAGTTAACTCTTAGTAAATGTGTAAATTCCTACCTGATAGCTGGCTAAATTTTAAGGATTATGAGGAGGAAGGGGCACTGTACGTGAGAGATTTTCCAACATGAATAAATTGTTCTGCTTATGCTTCTGACACTCAGGACTCCTTTCTCAGCCCCACCCAACATCTTCATGGTAGGAAACCTTCACTCCTTTCTTTAGCGGCCAGCTTCCCGGCTGCTGGTTTCCACTTCTCCAGTCTTGGTCCACTGTTCAATTTTGTCAATGCACTTTTAATAATGACCTACATTCCTACTACTACACTCTTAGGTTGCTAGCGGCTTGATGAACCTTAATTCTGACCTGCATGCTGCTGCTTTTCCTATACTGAACCTCTTCTGAGCAGAAAGTGACAATCATACCAAATGCATCGACTGATTTTTCAGATATGGGTAAACGTCTAGGACTCATTTGGTGCTACCAGATCACATCTTTATTTGTGATTGGATGTAAAGCTTAGAACAGTAACTCTGCATTATCTGGCCCCCTTTCCTTTAGTTACTGTCATCTGCTTTGTTGGGTCAAATTTCTTTTGATACATTTTTACTCATCTCCTCCTTTATTTATCTGTAAAGCCACACAAAGGTGTCCATAGGCAAAGTTGCTCCCTTTTTGTGTCAGACATGTGGGATGGTATGCAAACAAAGGGCACCTTCTAATTCAGGATGCAAGTTAGAATTCTGTAATTAGCAAGTTAGAATTCTGCAAATAAATATTGGGTAACCTTATCCAGAAAATACTTGACAAGTAAAGAGAACTTAAGGTTGAATGTGAATACGAGAAAAATTGCCCAACATTGAGATCATGGTGGAATTGTCTCTCAAGGATACTGATGAAAGCATCGCTGCTTGACTGGAAAAGATACTGGAGAATATAATGTACTAGAGGATGTAATCCTGCGTTGGTCCAAAAATGATGGATTGGATGAGCTAATAAGGCTTTTCCATCTCTGATTTTTGTTGTAAGGTGGGAGACACTGAAAAATGAATATTGAGCTATAGGACAATTTACTAGCTCGCGAAAGAAATAAGAATAATGCCTGTCTGTAATCGAGAGCAGCTTAAATGCAGTAAAGGCTTTGAGAAGGCAAAAAAGGGACATTCTGGATCAGCCCTGTGACCAGTTAATATTCTGAGCTACTATACAGGAGAACCTGAGGTTGAGGTACAAATGTAGGTGGTATTTTCCTTGAGTTACCATCATATGATCCTGACTCTCTCTAAATGTTTCTTGTAGTTAGTTTCTGTCTCTTGGTGTTTTGAAGAAAACCTTAAAAACGTAAGTGTAACTTATGGAGTGGTGTATGCCTGGATTTTTATAGATCCTGAAACAGTAGCTCAGGGAGAGATGTGAACTGCCCCCAATCATCTCTGTGAGGTGATAACTCAGAAGCCAAGTGATAATTTGAATATCAATAATGTTTAACTATTTCACTTTTGCCCAAAGCATGTAAGAAAGGAGCAGGGTGATCATATTATAAAGATCTGAACAAGCTACTGTGAGAGACATTTCCTTCTGGTGCCACAATTGATGGCATATAGGAGATGACACCATTTATTTTTCCCCTCAGTCAAAAAAGAGCCTACCAGAGCCGAACAAAGAATCTGCATTCCACCATGGGAAAGCAAGTCTCAAGGAGCCCAGCACTGCCTCTGAGGCTGAGCTAAGCCCAAAAGATTCAGCAGAACCCATGGGTGTATGCAAACCCCAATGAAAAGATGTCAAGCCCAACAGAACATGTATCATCCTATTTGGACATGTCTGTACTGGGAGAGGCATCTCATTTTTGGCATCTTAGATGGGCAGAGCTTGGAAGAGCATCACTGCATTTTTTTTCCAATATGTAACCCCCAGTGGAGAATAAGTTTTATTTACCTGACCCCTTAGCCTGCTTCTAATGTCAGCAGGAACTGGAAGATGTACCAAGACAGTGCTCTCTACCCCTGGCAGAGAGGCCACTAAGTTATAGCAACTCTGCAAACTTAAAAACAGTTTTCTGGGACTCCAAAGCTGTTCTCCTTGGCCAGAAATATGGTGGCAATGGAGAGATCCCTGGGGCAGCTGCAAGGACACTGGGGTAAACCCCAAGATGGGAAGCATGAAATGAAATTTCATGTAGCAGTATTGTCTCTGGGTGATACCTAGATAAATGGCATCTGGACGTTGTCAAACACATCTAGTTGTTTAACAGCCTTCCTCCCCTCTACAAAGGCTGAAGCTTTTATGGTGAGAAATTCTTGGTGCTTTCAAAGCAGCAGCAATGGAAGTGGAGGTATCCCACTCACTTAGACTGGACACAACTTGATGCTGGGATACTCTGTAAAGTTGGATCTTTGTAATCATTAATGTCTTTTCCTTCTCATTAAAGAGCATTGACTTAATGGCTGAAGTGTAGAACTGGAAGTCAGGAGACCTGAGTTTTAGTCGCAGCTTTGCCACTGGCTCACTGTGTGGCCTTTAAGCTTATGCCTCTATTTCCCCATCTGTAAAATGGGGATAATGATACATGCTTATCTCACCAAGCTGTGGTAAGGATTAATTAATTAATGTTTGTAAAATGCTTTGAGATCTTAGATCAAGGATGTCATAGATGTTTACAGAAAAATATTTTTACAAGAATAATTTGTCGTCCATGGACTGAAGCTAGGACTTTTTTTATGCATTTGGAACAGATTGTAACTTTGCTTTTTAATATTTGATCCAATCTGTTATTGTCTTCTCTGTTTTTCATGGATGGATGATGTAATCATAATGATTAATTTAGACCAGTGACTCAACTGAACTGCCAGAGTACAGAAACCCATTTGGGTTTCATCAGGATCGATGACCTGCAGCTTCTCTTGAGCAAGGTTCTGGTGAAGATTCACAAGGGGGCTATCGGCTGATTTAACATCTGTTGTTAAGGGATACTCCACAGCTAATTGTTTGGAGAACCTCTAGGTTTAATTGCTGAGATCCTGAAATGATTCAGTACAGAAACACCAATGCTCTTCACTTTTCTCTCATTATAAATTCACTGGGATTTTTATTCTTTTGCAACCTCTCCTGAGGTCCTGCTAACATCCATTATGTCCTGTTTTTCTTTTTTTACTTAAAACAGCCTTGCAGTTATCCAAAACCAGATGGCGGAGTTCAAGAAATGTCAATGGAATTAGCATATTGTTCTGGTAGTATGGTCTCCTGCTGCTACATGAACGGCAAAGCAACACATTTCCAAAGCAGGAAACATTGATGCTGTAATATCACTCTATTACAAGAATTTTTCCCTTGTGCCCAAAATACTGACGTTGATTTAATAATTGTATCTGATGCAGCATTGTACAATGAGACAGCTTTACCCTCTCTGCCATTACTGAAGTTCTGGCTAATTTGATTGATTCAGAATTGACCTATTGTGTCCTTCAGCCAGATATGGGCCAGCTTATCCATAAGAGCACATGTTTGTTGGGAGATGAAATGGTTAAAGCTCGTTTATGACTGGCAGAAATTCTACAATGAAATCTGTCTTCAGGGACTGACAAAAACCAGCTGCTTGGCAGATGTGGGTCTTCCAATAAAAGTTGGGTGGAATTGTTCGGCACACAACTGGGTGTTCTTTGGACTGGTTGGAGTTTGCTTTAAAATCATCACTTCCTGCATTGTTTTCACTCCATTTGCTTTTCAAAACTTTTCTTGATTAAATGTCAGTTGATTGTCTGGTGCTAATTCCATTTGGTACAGAGTTATGTGATAACATTATTAAAATATGAGTTTCAGCATCAACTTGAGTTCACTGTAGCTGGCAGACAACTAATGAGACCAAGATGGTCAGGTAATTCTTTAAGCAGTTATGGATCATTACTGAGCATAAATTCCTACTCTGGTCTCATCATCTCTCTCAGAAGAGAGAAATGATGAAGCATTTAAAGTAGCTGCTTGTAACCCCTGGTGTCATGGAAGGAAGCTGTGATGATGACCATGATGTGGTTGGATATTCCCTCCCTTGGGAAGCTCCTGCTAGTCAGTAAGAGCAAAACTATAATAAAAGTTTTTCTCAGACCCCGATACCATTTTATCCACACTCCAAAGTTTGGGTGAGGGTCTCGGAAAAACATTTCCAGTGTTAGGGCACCTCTGTTACGGACAGAGAGAGCAAATGGTGGGGATGATTTGTATTGCAAGCCTTATCGGCCGGGATTCTGTTTTGCGAAAAACAAATACAAATGTGGACTAACCCCACAAAGTTCACTGGGATGGGACCATGCTAGATAAATGGTTCTGGTTTGACTATTATTGCCTGATAACATTTTTTTCCATTAAAATAAATATATTAAAAAATAGAGTTTACTTATAAATGTACAAGGAAAAAAATTGCTAAAAATCAGCAAATTGGTGTTTAAGAAACTGGCAACCGTGTTGCCAACTCCTGCTTCCTTTATCACAAGTCATTGCAATATAAAGCCATAACTCTTGGAGCCGTGTGAATACTCTGAGCTTACTATTCTTTTGATGAAAGTTTCTAGTCCTCAAGAACATGGAGAAAGGGTTAAAAACCTGAACCCCGAAAGGTTAAAACCTGAAAGCAAAGAAAAAGAACTTGAAAATGGATTATTTGATTTTTAAGTTGCTCTTGTGATTGGGGGGTAGGGGGGCTGATTCATACTGCTGAAACTTGGGTTGACAATACTGCTTTTGTAGAACATGAACCCTAGGGTATTTCTCAAGGTAGATCTCCATTTGTGGCAGCATGTAGAGTACAGACACTTCATGCCCAGCTAGCATGGGTACAAATAGCAGTGTAGAGGGTGATGCACTACTTAGGTGACTAGAGTAGAGACATGAACCCTAGGGTATTTATCCTACACAATTCTCGAGATGGCCAAGCAGTGCCTCCCATGTCTACGCTATTTTTAGCAGTGTAGTGTCCCACTGCTGGAGCCTTTCCCTGTCACAGTGAAAGACTCTGGCAAGGGGGAGGTAGGAGGGAAGGACTCTGGCAGCTCCCCCATACCAAAGCCTGTCCGTGCTGCAGTGAAAGGCTCCAACAGGGGAGAGGCGAAGGGGAAAAGGCTCTGGCACAGCTCCCCACTGCCTCCCCATGACAGAGCTTTTCGCTGCCTCGTAGCTACACGCTGCAGTGTGCTCCTCCCTTTCGTTGCAGTGTTTAGCTACACACGTAACCTACACTCCACTCTCCCAGTGTCTTGAGTGGCTGGCATACTCCATTACAATGGATACTGATCCTGTTGTGTGATAAGTGTGTTAACTTTATTTAACTTGACCCATCTCAGGCAACTGAAGCAGGAAGTAGAACCAGGAGGTGATGACCTCTGTGGACACAAGTGTCTAGAGGGTCCAAAGGCACCAGTTTCTGGGATACTCGGGGGCGGGGCTCTAGAGCCCTCCTGACTTTTCTCTCCCACTTCTCTCCTTCAGAGTCTCGTGGTGGCCTCAGTCTTGACGTAACATCTGCTGCCCAGCACCATCAGCCCAGTCCTGATCCGACTTCAGTGGGAGCAGGAATCAGACCTGTATGGTTGTGGGGACACTGATGAGAAATGTCTAGGAAAGCTTTCAGTGCAAAAATCACTTTTAAAAACATCTCCCAGTGGTCTCCACTGTCTGCTACTGTTTCTTCTCTAGCTACATGTTACAATGCACTTTGCTGCATAAAGTGGCTATATCGCCTATGCAGAGGCCTTTGGATGAAGAGCTATTGAGTCCCATTCCTGCTCTCATTGGATCAGTGCCTATGTCACAGATGTCTCTACCTGTGTGGGCAGCCTCAGGAGAGATGCCACAAATAAACATGGTCCAGCTTGTTGTCCTGGTACCTCCAGGTCAGGGCTAAGGCACATTGGCAGGACAGTGTGGGGAAGCATGCCCCTGCCAATCCTGTACCTGTTCTGTGGATAAACAGGACGGCAGTCTCCGGGGCACAGTCTGACACTTCTCATGAATGCTAGAATTGAGACAGGAAAAGTGTGTCCATCTTCATTTTGTGTCTGTTAATCTGGACCTGGGCAGCCTGGGTGTTTGAATTCCCAGGACGTAGGCCAGGATAGAAGGAATCCTGCAAGGTGTCCCCAGTTTCTCAGCTGCAGTGGCTCCTAGGGCTCCTAGGGACAAGAAAGAGGATTTTCATTTCTGGAACCAGGGGCCTGAACTTAGCAGGAATTTGTTGAGACTTGGAAGGTGAGGAAGTGATTTCTGGACGCTGTGCTGGAGTCAAAGGGACTGAGAGGATGTTGGCATAAACTGATGTCCCTTCCTCCCTGGAGAGCCATCTGAAGCTCTCTGAAAGCTGTGAGAAGAGCAGCCTGTAAACATCACACTTTGGAATGACAATGAAATAGCTTCATTCATCCCTGGATCAATCTTTTGTCAGCCTTAACAGGATGGCTTCCAGCTTTAATACCTCCAGAGCCACCTCAGGGGGACTGAAACCTCTCTGGGTGCTGGCCTGCTCAATAATGTGGCACCCACCTGTCACCTCTGGCCCAATCGCAGGGCTGATGGAGGGAGTGCAATATGAAGCTAGCAACATTCAAACAGCATCATGCCTCCCTTGGGTGCAAACAGTTGGGGTTTTGTGAATTATGAAGTGTGGAAGTATAGGATTTTCTTATTGGCATTCCTGTGCTGGATACAAAAGCCAATGGCAAGACCCCCAAGTTCAGGGAAAGGATACGAAAGGCAGAGAGAAGCCTGCATTGCCAGTATACATCCTCGGGATCTTTATCATTTTGTCTCTATTGCCTCCTTTCATTGACTCTTTCCCTTATCTCTCTTTCATTCACTTCTCCCTCTCTTACCCTTTCTGCTCCTGTGGCGAATTTGAAGGTTTGCCTGCACAAGTTATAAGCCGTTCCCTGCCTCTCTTGGCAAACACTGGAGTCCAAGCCCTTCTGCCTCTCTCCAGGTTCTTACACGATGCTTCATTCCTCAAGGGATCTGTATATCAGTGGCTCAAGGCACCAGTGCCGATACAGGCACCAGCATGGTGAAAGCTGCAGCTTGGGCCACCAACAGAGGGCGCCAATGCTGATGCCAGGTAAGAAATGGCTCGGGCAATCCTGGATCCTAACCTGTGAGCATTCTGCCTCCTCTAAAATAGTCTTGCAAGTCTGTGCTTGAATAGGCTCATGATTTTGTCACCCCAGGCTGTGTCTGAGTAGATTTGTCATGTTCCTCTTGTAGAGACCAAGCAAAAGGCCCTACTGCAGACTTTGGAGTGACCTTCCTGGTTCTGTCCACTCAGCCTGGCATTAGGACGCCCTTCGTAGCAAGGTTTCTCACACAAAAATGCTGGCCCTAGAGCAAGTTGAATGGGATTGTTTTTGGGGGGGTTGAATAATGAGCACGTATTTCTCTGTTTCATTCATTTTTCCCATGTTACCTTCCCTTTGTCCCCAGAATTCTCAGGGTATTGTTGGGGCTGTGTTGAAAATCCTGGGCTGCTTTGAAGCACCAAAAAGATAGTTGTGAGTGAATGAACCCAAGAGAGAAACAAAACCGCTGTCAATGGAAGTAGGGCAGACGATGGTTGGTGGGGAATGCGGCCTTGCTCAGCACGGGGCCGGTTGATGTGTATGGCCTGTTTAACATGGTGCTGCCATGTCTCCCCTAGCATTGTGACTAGTTGCTTCTCAGCAGTTGTATCAAGGACTCAGTGGGCAAGCTCATTTGCCCTTGATGTGAAGGAATCATGGCTTGCAGCAGTCCCATCAGGAGGTAGCCTGAACTCGCTGTGTCGGTCACTCTGGTGGCCAGTACCGCTCACCAGATTGCTTGGGAATAGAGTATTTGGGATTGGTGTTCTAAGCTTCTCAGTGCTTGCAAAGAGACCCACTGTGCTTGCAGCCAACAAGCATAGATGGGGAGGTGACTGTGCGTAGCTGTAAAGTGCACAGCTCTCTTGGCAGGGATTCTCCCCTTCCTCTGACATGGTCCATTTGCAGCTGGATTGCTTTTGTTCCAGCTGTGTGGACTGCTCTCTAGAACATACATTAATGTTTTTGCTTTTCTCCCCTTTTCCTGTGAGACTGTGACCCTGTCCCCCCATGCAGCAGGTGCCGAGGCTTGTTCCCTCAATTCCAGATGATACCCCTTCAGAGCTTGCAACTCACTTCCTTCCATAATGAGGGCTGCTTCCCTCCATCCATAAATGGTTCCTGTAGCAGGGTCCATCTCTCTCTGGAGAACAAAGCACTGTGGGAGGAGTTCTACACACTTGGCACTGAAATGATCATCACCAAATCTGGGAGGTGAGAGCAAATGTGTATTGCCAAGAATGCCTGTGACGTGTTACTTTCCACACTCACCACCCACTCAAGGTAAACCCCACCTTTGATTCCGTCTGCTGTGCAACGCTGAAGCTACTATTTTACCTTTCTGTCTCTCAAATGTTCTCTGGGTCAAGCCAGCCCAGTGCTGTGTCTGCTTACTAGTGACCAGGGTCACCAGATGAATGTGACGAGTTCACACGTCCAGCATAACAATAAAAAGTGTGCTCTGAGTGTGCAAGGTGCACACCACCCTGACCAAGCCATTCACTTGAGGGTCAGATGATTCCTGGATAACAGCTCTTCAAGGTGAACTAAAGGGAAAGCTCCATGCTGTGTGATCCAGTAAAAACAGTAATACCCCCCCGCCATCGAGGACAGTGACCAAGACAGTAGTTGGGATGCACTGCAGAAGCATGGATATTATGCTGGGCCTTTGGTAGCAACCTCACTGTGTTGTTTCAAAGGAGTGGCAAGTACTCCCCCTTTAAATAGTTTTACAGCTATATGCCCTATGCGAGCTCTCAAGATCCTGATATGGACTGTTGCAGTATATTATCTGATCTGGGGTTTTGATTTTCATTACACACAGCAGGACAAATTCTGCCCTCTGTTATCCCTGTGCAGTCCCACTGGCCCTCAATAGAGACAGTAAACAGCTTCACGAGAGTTGGATAGGTGTAAATGAAGGCAGAATTTGGCCTGCTGTATTTATCAGTGCAAGAAAGTGACTTGAGCTTCCAAGAAACTGCACTTCCTTCAAGAGCTGGGGTATCAGATTAGGGCAAACATCAAGCATACAGTGAAATCTCTTTCTGCTCTCTTCCTTCTCCCTCTGTGCAGACGTATGTTCCCACCTTGCAAAGTGATTGTTTCCGGCCTGAACCCTCACTCTCTCTACCTGATGCTGGTGGATATTGTACCTTTGGACAATGCTCGGTATAAATGGCACTGTGGCCACTGGGAGGCAGTTGGAAAAGCTGATCCCCATTTCCCCAGTCACTTCTACCTCCATCCAGATTCTCCAGCTCCTGGCAGCCACTGGATGAAAGAACCAGTCTCCTTCCAGAGACTCAAGATCACCAACAATACTCTGGAGCAGTGTGAACATGTAAGGAGAGGCCTGACCATTTCACTTGTACATAGAATAAATGTGTGGTGCTGCAAATCATTGGTTTATAGGGAGCACTGCACTATGGAGTTGTCTAATGCCATGACATGCTGTTCATACACAACGAGGAGAATAATATTCGTTCTTTCATGTACCCAGAACTTATATTAATATTAATCAGAATTATGTGTGATGGAAAGGCCTATTAGAGCACCTCACCCATCTCCCTACCAGGGCAGGTTTGTTCCCTACAGTCCTACTACTGCTGCTTTGTTCAGGCTACTTTTAAAAGTTCCATGCCCCTTCTTTTGGGAATGTGTCGCACACTAACACCTCACAGCCAGGATGGTTTTTCCTGATGTTCATCTTAAATTTTCCCTGTCTCATTTTCATCATTATTTATGCTGTTAGTTACCGTCCCCCCTTTTGTAGCACCCTAAGATAGTCCTCTCCCTCTTTGGTGTTTATATGTACACTGTTACGTCCCTTTCTTATCTCACACCATAACCATCACTTAATCAAGCTATCAACTATTTTAATCTCTCCTAATAAAATGATCCTTCCAGCCTCTCTCCAGTTTGGCAATAAATTTCTGGTAGCGAGATGCTCAAAATTGGACCTGGACCTGTTCCTAGAGGTGTGTTCACACCCAAGCCATAGAGGAATGCTTTGCTACCTCTCTGTTCTGCCATGTATTACTTTCCAATATGCATCCTGCAGTACATTGGCCTTTACTGTTTCCCTTGTTGAACTAAAAACATATCATTTGTGGTAGACTTTCTTCCCATACCATATGAACTATTTTTCTGTAAGTAGCATTTTTCATATTCCCATCTGTTCCACCGATGTGGAGGTAGTTCTACACTAAAGTGAAATGGAAGGTTTTCACTTCAGTGTACAGCTCTGCAGGAAGTTCCAGAGAGATGAACTAGCACAAGTAGACAAGTTCCGCCCCCAATTACCTATGGTGAGTGGGAAGGGCAAGTGGGTCAGGAGTAGGAGGTCTCAATTGAAAGAGATTGGGGGCAGGGGAGAGAGGATGGAAGGAACCAACAAGTGTAAGATCAGACCCATGGACAGAGCTAAGTTTCAAATTTATTCTAGACTTCTGTTTATTTAAGTCAGATCTTCAGGGTGATGTGTGGTGTGGCGTTCACTTCCACTCCCTTTAGATCTAATGTGATCTGTATTTCACTGGCACATGAGCAGTTATTTACAAGTGATGGTGTGCACCAGGCTGCTGCCTCTGAAGCCTTTCCAGGTGACTCTTCCGGGAACATGGAGTTCATCACACTGATGCCAGACAGAGTTCAAGATGGTTATCAAATCCTCCTGACTGCTTGTTCTCTCTTTGGCTGTAGATTATATTGCATTCAATGCACAAATACCAGCCACGATGCCATGTGGTGCTGACCAGCGCACATACACTCACCCTGCCCTGGAATGCTGTGGCCACCTTTGTGTTCCCAGAAACAACTTTTATGGCTGTGACAGCCTATCAGAATTCCAAGGTAGCTTTTCTTTCACTCCTTCCTTCTTCTCTGTCTGTGACTTTCTGTGAACCTGGGGCAATTCAGGGTTAAATAAAGCTTCCTTCAAGCAAAATGAGTATTAGCACTAAGAGGTGGAAATTGAGGGTATGATGGGGAAAGGCTCGGGTACTCTGGTGCTAAAGCAGTTAAGAATACACAAAAGTAGTTTATTAGTTAACACCCTGGAGACCTCGGTTCAAATCCTAGCTCTGAGCACAAATTTAAAAGTGTGAATTTGGTAATGTAGCTAATGACATTTGCCCACATCACAAAAAATATTCCATAATTTTCCATGGTTTTGTCTGAAGAGAGACCCAGTACAGGAATAGGCAAGGGTGCAATAACATCATCAGGACTGTGGTGTATTGGCTTGTACAGCTCATGTCTGCACCATAGCTGACTCTAGCATGTACTATCTATTCTTCACTTTAATCAGGAGCACCAAATTCACTCTAAATATAAAAAGAATACAATATATCCCACAACCTTTGCATGTGACATGAACATAATTGTGCCAGAACAAGAGAGACTGCTTTTTCCTGCTTAACCTGTAGTAGCAAAAATAAGAAAACCCATGAAGTTTCTAATGGTCATACGGAAAATTTTCATTCTCTCAGAAACCAGCCTGTTGGTTTTAAGTGAAGGGCTTGGGAAATAGGATCATGTAGACTTTTGCCTTTGAGGACAGCATTGTGCCCTGATTTCACCAACTTCATCTTCCAGGTTTCCATTATTTTCCTCTTTCTGGTTTCCTGTCCCACTTGCTTCTTAAATAACCTCCATTTTTGAATGGTCTGACTCTGAAGCCATTTCACCAATACACATAACTGACATGGCCTTTTTCACTCTCTCCTCTCACTCATTCGACCCCCTTTTTCTCTTCCTCTCCACTTCTCTCTTTCTCTCATTACCCCTTCTTCCTCTTTCTCATCCTTTCCTCTGTCTTTTCTCTCTTCCTCTCCTTTCCTTTTCTCTGTGTTGTTCTTCCTCTCTTCCTTTCTCTTTGTGTCTCCATCTTTCCATCTCTTTCTCCTTTCCATTTCCTTCTCTCCCTCTGTTATCTCCCCATCACAGGTTACCCAGCTGAAGATTGATAACAATCCATTTGCAAAGGGGTTCCGAGAGAATGGCCTCAGCTCTAAGAAAAACCAGTAAGAAGCTTCCTCCAGCAGTTCCTGTTATGCCAAACTACTTAGGCCTTGTCTGTATTATACTTATGTGGGAAATAGCCCACCATTTCACTCCCCCCAGCTGCAGCTCCATTACTGGTAGAGAAAGTGTAGACAGAACCAGGGCCATCCAGAGTGGGGGGCAAGTGGGGCAATTTGCCCCTGGTCCTGCGAGCTCTGGCCCGGTGGTGGTCTGGGTCTTTGGCCGGCATTTTGGTGGCGGGGGGCCCTTCAGTGCTGCTGAAGATGCAGAGCGACTGAAGGGCCCCTCACCAGTGAAATGCCCTGCAAGTCCTGACCCGGCAGCAGTCTGGGTCTTCGGCGGCATTTTGGCGGGTGGCCCTTAATTCGCTCCGGGTGTTTGGCAGCATTTCGGCAGTGGGGGGCCCTTCAGTCACTCCAGGTCTTTTGCAGCGTTTCGGTGGGAGGGGGGCCCTTCAGTGCTGCCGAAGACTCAGAGCAACTGAAGGGCCTCCCTGCCACTGAAATACTGCCGAAGACCCAGAACACCGCCAGGTGAGTACAAGCGCCGCAGCTCCCCCACTTTGCCCCAGGGCCCCTGAATGCTCTGGGCGGCCCTGGGCAGAACACACTAGCCACCAGCATTTTAAGTACCATGTCAGTCAGCCAGAGCAGCTTAAAGCAGGTTTAGAGGACACCACGATAAAAAAAAAACTGGTGTCTTGTCTATGCTAATGCTCCAGTGACTGCTACCACTAGGGTAGTAGGAGTGCACCAGTAGTAGCAAAATAGTAGAGATTGCTCCCAAAAGGCTAGTGTACTCTTAGCTTTGCTATAACATTCCTTTTTCTAAGACTGCTTTGGTTCAGCTCTTGGTTATTCTAAATCCAGATGGGGTTCACCTTATTAAGAGGCACAGAGACTAAGCCCACAAAGGCCTTATCTAAATTGGTCTTTAAAGAGAATATGGGAAACATGTTTAAAGAGTTCCCCTTAAACCCAGTCCTGGCATGGTTTTAATAGCCTGCGTGGATAGCGCTTAAATTGTTAGAACCATGATTAAAACCTGTAAAGACCCAAGCTTGAGCATCATTATAAATATAGTGGTAACCATCCACACCAGCCAGACAAAGCATGCTAAAGACCAGTTCTGATGTAATAATGATCCAACAATGATGTCCCACAAGCTCTTCTCATTCCCCTGGTTTTTGTTGTTCTTCTCTTCCTCCCTGTGCCTCTGCTGCTGCCATCTCTATTGTTCATCTGTCTAGAGATTTTTAATTCTCTGGGCATGGACATTAATGTAAAGCATCATGCTTACCAACCACACACACTAAATAATTAACAACAATCAACCATGTTTGAATATAGGGTGACCAGACAGCAATTGTGAAAAATCGGGACGGGGGATGGGAGGTAATAGGGGCCTATATAAGAAAAAGCCCCAAATAAAATAGGGACATCTGGTCACCCTGTTTGAACATGTTTTTTTAAACTCAGCTTCATTATAGTCAGGGCATCAAGTGTGGATGGAGAATAAACGAGAAGTCATTTGAAAGGGCAGCTTTAACCTGCTAGCTCATTCACTGTCTTTTGCTGTGCATGTGCACTAGAGAAATACCCTGGAGTAAGTTCTGGAATCATAGACGTAGAGTTTTTCCATGCAGATTGATTATATGTGCACCTCTGAGATAGAGAATGAGAGCCCAGATGTGTGAGTAGAAGAATGCTACTTGTTGAGATATGTGTCTGAATATAAGCATTCTGGTATTTGAGGGTGTGTACACATGTATGTCTGTGTAATAAAAGAAATATGTCTGTGTGTTTAGTAATTATCATGTTGCTGTGTCTGTGTATGTGCCCATGCTTGTTGCTGGTATGTCTAAATGTATGTCCAGAAGTACAAATGGCATCCTTACATATGGGGGAGCTGCAGTGTGAGGGGTGATTATGTGTATTTACAGTGGTGCAGGTACAGTGTATTTGTCTGAATACCTGGAAATGTGCATCTGGATCGATTTTTGTATGCTGTGTGATGGCAAATTTGTTTTTCTCCTTCATTCTAGAGGGAAAAATGTTCAAGGTACTGAAAAGGGCGGGCAAGCAAGCAAGTGCTGAGGAGACAGGCTGTGACCCCCTCACCGGTGAGTCTGTAGCCACACTGCAAGGATACTGGTCTCTCCACTGAGACTGAGCCACGAAGCACCTCTCTACACACAGCTTAGTGGTATGGGTGGGTAAAGCAAGCAGTTTCTCTTTGCACACCCAGCGCTTGCCCCAGGCTCACTTATGCTGGCTCTTCCTATACCAGGTTATGATTTTTCGTATAATTTACCATAACAAACCACTTCCGTCCAGTAATGATAATCATACAGCTGAACAGAAGCCATTCCTAGAAAGAACTCACCACACCCAGTTCCAATTTCAGTCCTCTCCTACCTTCCCATTTGGAATTTTAGCACAGAATTTGAGTGTTTCCATTGATTGTACTTTTTAGACATTTGTTTTGTTTTTTAAATCTGTGTTCCTATTGCAGAAGATAAGATATTGCAGCCTTTAAAGTGCTGGTCAGTTAAACACACTTTCTCATCACAGACGCATGGGTGGGCAACACTTTCATGCTAGTGATTCCTTATGTAGATGTCAGATTGGAACTCGGTATATTCTTAGCAGAAGCACACAAGTTGGATTAAGTCTAATATTTTTAGTGTAATACATCCATTTCACACCCCTTCTGCCCTCAGTCCAATTAAAATTTACCTTTTTAACTACCCATACACTCACTCACATGCCACCCAGTGATCTATGAAGGAATTGCAACTTATTTATTGTTAATATCATCCTGCACTAAACTTAAAAACATTTGTCCACTTTAGGAGGGCTAATTTTTAATTTATTGTTTGAAAACATGTCTACCCAAAATGATGTTGTGCTTTTATAATCACAGCAGGGGACATTCTGAGGTTTAAATTTCCCTTTAATCACTAAGGATGTAATAAAAACATGAAAAGTTCTTTGAGCTCCAGAGTGTTAACCAGGGAGAAATTTACTCGGGAGTTTACAAATGTGAGCTGAAGAGACAAACTGGGTAATAAAATGCACAACTAGGGACCAAACCGGCTAAAAGTTGGTCTCTAGCTGCCCATCAGGAGTTGAGACTTGGAGAAAACAGGCTATTCAGCACCTCCAGAGCCATAAGATCCTGGTCATAAACATTTCACAATATACTGGAGTAGGGGGAGGGAGACTTAGGTTTGCGATTCCTGCCTGGAGTTTGCACCCAGGCCTGTGATCACAAGGATGAGGAACTTACTAACTAGAGGTGTGCAGGGGGAAGAAACCTATACAAACAAATTTCTTCATGAAAGAAACAGAGCAACAGTCAGGTAAGGCTGTCCAAATACATGGGAATTCATAGGCTGTATGATCCCTCAGCCAGACTTCAGGAATCCATGAAATCTCACAGGCTCTGCTTTCCATTTCTGGTAACACATAGGGATTCCTGTCTGAATTTCTGTTACTGACACAGATATCATTTTTGCTATCAGGTGCTGATAAACTGGGTGTGAGAGCAAATATGGGAATCTCTCCAGTCAATTGAATGGGTTTTTTTCTTTCAGTATATATGTGACACCACTCTGTTTGAAGTGTGCTTCCTTCCTGCAGTGAATATATCTTATGTCTTTTTTTTACTGGCTTCAGCTTCCCTATAAAATATATGTATCCCATAATAACTTTTGTTCCTAGTTTCAGAACCAGTCATCTAGGATGCACCTTGTGAGTCTACTGCTGCATTCAGTTTCTTCTTCTGAGACATACAGGTATATGTCCTGTAACTCAGTCCATCAGGTCAGATTCTTCTGTGGATTCCAAATACATCCTCCGTCTCTCTGCATTCAACTCCTTCCTTCTGTGGAATGCCTGTATTCTTTCTGGGTATCTAATTCTGGCTTCCTGTCTTATACAGTATATGTATAACATGGTAGATGCAGTCAGGCCTTGTTCTTTTGTTAACTGAGAAAATATAAATTACATATGTAAATACACAAAGATAAAAAATGGAATCCTCTTTTTTAAAATAATAAAATATATTGGTAAGAGAATTCCATCATAATAATAAACTTAGAACAGCAGCAACTTTTATTTAATTCCCAAGGGCATGTCTACACTGAAAATTTACATTGGCATTGCTATGTCTCTCAGCGGTGTGGAAAATCTACCTGCTTCCAGTGTAGACAGTGCTATGTTGATGGAAAAATTCTTCTGTCAAACTAGCTAGAGCCTCTTGGGGAGGTGGATTAGCTACTGCAATGGGAGATGCCCTCTTGTCGCTATAGTGAGTGTTTGCACTAACGGCTACAGCCATGCAAGTGCAGCGCGGTAGTGTTTTAAGTATAGAAATAGCCTGGGGACAGAGATAATATCGCAGGTACCCTCTATCGAAATCCATTATGTATGACTTCATTCTCGTATTATTCCCTTTTGCTGCGAGACAACACATTATTCGGGATTAAGAAATGACACCAACACCATACAAATGTCAGTTATTCATTGCTTTTTAGGATGGTGAGTAGAATCATTAAAGTAATCAAGGAGGGAAGACCAAATGGACATGAATTTCTTTTTTGTATTTGGGAAAATGATGTGTGAGTTCTTCCATTTCTTGCATATGCCACACATAATATAAGCAGTTTGTGTTAGACTTGGGTGGCAAGGCTAATTTCCATGAAGTATTTCCCAGCTAGACAAAACTTTCTAATCAGTTTTATTTTTTTACTTTTTAATCGTGTATGTCAGTTATCTGTCCCAAGTATTCTATTTTCTGGTTGAAATTTTATATCTGATTTATTAATAATCTTCCCAGGGTATCTTAACTATCTTTATCCAAAAAATGATGCTATTGTGGGGTAAGTCCATAAAATGATGTTGTAGACAGCACTTCCCAGTCCTTCCAGCAAACTTTCGCTCCGTGCCTGCAAAATCTTAAGCATATGCATTAGCGCTATGCATGTGAGTTGTCCCTTCGACTGCTTTATTTTGTTGTTTATTGATTGAATGTTATGACAGTGTAACCTTGGTGGGATATAGTAGAGTCTTATACAGAAACAATTCTATAACGTGGATGTACACTGCTGATATCAGAAGCTAAACTAATGAATTTGCAAGCTGATTCAATGTTCATGTTCTGACTTATTCTGTAGTTTGTAAGATAGATCTAATACAGTGTATTTGTTTACAAAAAGAAAATCAGCATCCTACTTTATCTGAACCCCCAAAATCCAAAAGATTAGGATATGTCGCTCTGGGTTTGACCCTTCTTTTTTTCTATAATAGATGGTGAAAACCTAAAAACAACTTTTGTGTTGTGCTTTATGGTTACTCTCCTCTTGGGTGCTGTGTTATGAAGCTGTATGTGCTCTCATGTCCCATTCAATCTGTAAAGTCCTTTCAAAAAGGTGTTTTTGTGGATTTGAATGGGATGGAGTGCTGAGCAGTGTCTGGGAAACACAATGGGCTGACAGGAAAACAGTGCAGCTAACATCAGGAGTCTGTGAAAACTTGAAAGAGCCTAAGGCCCCAACATTTTGCATTTGACTCTGGACTGTAGCCTTTGAGCCCAAACTCAGCCTGCTCTGTTAAGTGGCCGTTAAGTGTTTCCCTTCTTGTCTCAATGCTAACTAGCCAGTTGGAAGAAGTGAGTGCATACTATAGAGGAGATGGGAGGGGGGATATGAGTATGGGAAGGAAGGGAAGAGCAGCTTCATTTCTCCAATTCACAAGCATAACTCTTTGGCCAGATAGCTCAATCCACAAACCTGTGAAGAAGCAAAGCCTAAGTTAATACTGTAATATACTATACTAGATTTGCATGAGCCCTTTTCACCCCACAGTCTCAAAGTCCACCATAAACTACACACAGCACCTTTTAAATGCAGCCTCCTCTGGGTTGGGAACAGGCGGGTGACCAGGACACAGCACACTGCCTCACAGTTCATGGAGCTGTTAGCAACAGGCCATCTCCAACCAACGTGTTTGTGTTTAACTCTTTCAGCTACTTCTGTTTTCCCAAAAGTGATTTTGCTTTTTGTGAACAAGCAGATGGTTTGGGGACCAATGCAATTTGTGGCTCAGCAGCCCCGCAGACTTCTGCGTGCTGCTGAGCCTCTCACATGGGTCTGGGCTATGAATATCTGAACAGAATGTTTAACAAGTGACAAACCTAAGCATGACAGCTGATATCCTGGGAAACAGCAACCAAAATTGTCCATTTAAAGTGCAAACGAAAAGGCTGCAGCACCTGAGCGGTAGTAAGCAGCTGTCAAGAAGCTCTTCCTTATGCTACAGCATGAGAGGAAATTGGATTTTTTTGAACCAACATGTGGAAAGTTCTGCTCACTGGGGAGCCTTTCTGAATAATAGCAATACTTTGCACTTTTCTAGCACTTCATGTGGGGATCTCAAAACACTTTACTGACATCAGTTGATTTTATCTTCACATCCCCACGTTTGAGGAAACCGAACCGTAGAGAGAGCCTGAGTAACTTGCCCAAGGTGAGATTGAGTCAGTGGGAACATCAGGAATAGAATCTCTCTGTCCTCACTCCCAGTTCTCTGCTCAGTCCACTAAATATAGTTCTTGCGAAGTGTCTGCTCTGCTTAGAGAGCAACTTTTGCATTTTCTTTTCTTTCAGTCCCTTCTGAGATCTTTGAAGTCAATGTCTAGCCAGGACACTGCTGGTAGGTTATCTTAGATACTGGAGTGTTCATTAGTACCCTTGTGTGCTGCTCCAGACCTCAAAGGGAATAATCCTGCCACCTCCTCTAGGGGCAAGTGGATTCAGTGTGCTCTATCCTTGCGGGCATGCTGCTCCTTGCCGGTGGGTCTGTGTGCACGTAATCAGGGCCCTGAGTACTCACCAGCAAGCTGGACCTAAATTTTATGTGTCAGTGTCTCTGGATTCCATAGCAATCTAGAAGTTACATGTCTGGTTTATTAGAAAAAATTTAATGCAGGATTTTAATGAATAGTCAGGATAGTAGCACCTGTTGTTTATTTTGTATTAAATTACATTAATTGTAGGTCTTCCCCACATTTTCATTCTTCCAGAGATACAAACATGCAGTGCTAATACTAGTATCAAAGGTGACCAAGGGAGGTGTGGGCAGCTGGGTCTTTTGGCATTTGGGGAAGCACAGGAGGCAGTTTGGGATAAGCACATTAGTCTCTGCTGAAATGATAAATAGTTAAAATGCCGATTTTGCTATTTGTAGGTTTCAGAGGTAACACCCCACTGAGATGAATATACTGCAGTTCATACTTCTCTGAGCCATTGTTTCAGGCTGCTTGCAGACTCAGGAAGACCACACTGCTTCAGTTGTACCCAGTTCATGTTTTTAACATTCTCTTAACAACCATGAGGGCTAGAAACAGTCTTTTTTTAAAAACAAAAATGAAGGCTCATGCTCTGGCACATAATTCTGCAGCCAATTCCACAGCCATGAAATTGTGGGGTACACGGGGGCCTATATCCAATGAACCTCTGGCTACCAAGCAAAACTGGAGATGGCAGTGACAAGGTTTAACACATGTGACTTTCAAGGCCACCTCTACCCAAAAGGATCATTACTCCTCATCTGGATGTCTATTGCGTCTCAGCACTCCTGACAGTAACTTGGAACCTGGCAAGCCTACTGGCACAGAAGATGTTGCGGGGGGGAAAGCCCATTCAGAATTTTATAGGATCCAACCCCAACAACTGAGGCCACAGGGTTGCTGACATACTGATCTTTATTGTACCAATACTACATGTGAGTGGTTCAGAAGAAGTTGGGAATGTGATAAGGTATGCATGTGGGCCAACTCAGCACATAGTCCTGCTATGTGTTAGCTGCTAAAAGGCCACGAGAGGGTTGAAATGGTAATTGAAAACTCTTCACATGCTATGAAATTGGCCAGAAAAAGGTTGTTTTGTTAAAAGCACTGAACTCAGCTCACTGGAGAGTCAAAAATAAATGCTGTGTATACTCCTCCCCTTCTCCCTTCATCCCATATCCACTGACGTAGGCCATATGCATTACCTTCCAGATGCTGGGTGCAGATCCTGTTTAGAGTCAGGTACAATATGATCTTTACCCACTGCTGTAAATGTGCTGGGCGCAGAGCTGTACACATCACTGACTTTCACTTTCCACTACCCCACCCCCAGCCATCCCTCTCCTTCCCCCTCGTCCCTCCCACCCATCCAATTTGCCCATGGATTGTTAGAGGCCAGCCCTTCACATCTGATTTCTCAGTGAACAGCCTGAGGCACGCTGGGGACAGACAGACAGAGGGTGATGTGTTAAATTCCACCTTGGCGGTGGTGAATTTCATGGGTTTTGCTGCTATTAGCCACACTTTCTAGCAATTATAACAAATTCACTTTTCTTCCCTTTTTAAAACCTCTCTATCTGCTCGAATGGCTGAGAGAGCACTAGCAGTTAACTAGTAATTGATAATTAATGATTCCACCTCCCCATCAATCAGCTGGGAGGAGATAAAAGGAATGGGTGTTTACAGAAAATATGTGTTGTGAGAAATAACGATAGTGAACGTCCAGATGAACTGGACGAGGGAGATAGTGCAATGCCTTTTATTGGTGTATGCAGTAAGTCCTGATACATTGGACAGTCTGGTGATGCACTTGTCTGAAATCCCCAGCAGTGCTGTTGCTGTGCAGTTGTTGACTGAGTTGGATGTTAATCCAGCTCCCCACTAGTTTGAATGCGACCCTCTTTTCTCTTTCTTCTCCCATCTTCTGCAATGAAGGCAGATCTCAGGCTCTCTGGGCACGTCTACACTGTGATAGAAAACCTGCAGCACTGAATCTCAGAGCCCAGTCGGTGAGTTGGACTCATGGGGCTTGGGCTGTGGGGCTAAAAATTGCAGTAGATGTTTGGGCTCATGATGGAGTTTGGGCTCTGTGACTCTCCCCCTTCCTGGATAACCAGGGCCCAGACTTGGGCAGTCTACACTACAATTGTAGCCCCGTGAGCCCAAGTCAGCTGACTTTCTGGCCAGCTGCAGCCATGCCTGTGGGTCTTTTACTGCAGTGTAGACATATCCTCTGGTTACGGCCCCCATATGCCTTTCTATGGCAGAAAAAGTGTCACTAGAAAATCAGGGCTGAGAAGGAGGATTCAGTCGCTGCTTCCCCCTTATCAGTGGAGAGAGCAATGAGTCATTTTCAATACTGTTCTGCTTGCTTCTGTGGCACTGGGGCCAGGAGAACTGAAGGAGAAGGTCTGACCCTGGAACAACTTGTCTTCAGATCTTTTTCATGTTCTTTTTAACATATAATTGAGGAGTTTCTGTTATTCCTTGTCCCAGAGCTGCTTCTGTCCAGAGCCTCAGGGTCCACAGTCAGCCTATACAGGGTGAGGGACCCACTCTTGACATTACTCGTCTGTTTGGTTTATTTTCCATGCTATTGTCACCTTTTCCTAGATTTCAGGAGCTAATATGCCCTCTTCCCTATGACAGGATGAGAACAAGAGGACCACCGCTCATCTGGGAAATCAGAGCCAAATGCAAGTGTGACTTGAAAGGAAGACAAGTTTAGTCCCTTATCCTGAACAGAGAGAGTGATGTTGCTTTGCATCATCTGTGCCTCTGAGGGCTTGTCTACACCTACAGCACTGCAACAGCACACTGGGGCTGGGGCAGGAGATCTTTGCCGGTGGTGTAGGTACTCCACCTCCCCGAGAGGCAGTAGCTATATCTACAGGGGGTGTGTGGAGTGGGGGTTTATTAGGTCACTACAACTACGTCACTCAGTTATACCGATATAAGTTGGTAGTGTAGACCAAGTCTCACTCTAGGAATAGGACCCAGATCTTGTGCCCCCCAGTCCATTGCCTTTACCCCAAGGTCATCCTTCCTCTGCCCAAAACAGAGCTGACTCTCCTTCCCCGTAGGACCTTCTTTCCACTTCCAAATAGTAACCTCCTTTTCAAGGGCTGAGCTCCCCAATTCTAGAGATGTCCCTAGCTGTCCTCTGCAGGGGAAGAACCTGTGGTCTTCTGTTTGACATTCCTCCCTCCCCACCACCACCCCATCTTAAGGGGAAGTCATGTAGATTGCTCCTGGCTCTTCAAGGGACCTGACCAGTAGACTAACCCTTCCCACAAAAATCCTCCTCAGGTGGAGTCTTCCCAGGCGTCAGTAACGTGTCACTCTACATCTACTCAAAAAACATTCTTCTTGATCCCACTGTGCTAAGCGCTGGCACATTACCCCTTCAGGATTGGGATGCCCCAGAGTGCAATGTGCTGTTAGAAATGGCCCATACTCCCATGAGAATGGAAATCCCTCATCAACCTAGCACACTCTTGGACACCTCAGCTCCAGTGTGTCAAAGGACCTGTGTGTAGCAGGAGCAAGAGGAAGGCTCCTGGGCCTACCAGTGCAGGAACTGGAGTCTAGGGTGGGGTTATATATTTTTATTTCCAACCCTTAAGTAGAATGAGGCAAGGAGCAACATTGTCAGTCTCATCCCACAGCAGCAGAAAGACACCATTACCGGTGTTGTCCCGTCTTCACCAATGCAAAGCACAATATGTTGATCTTGGGCAATGGGGTAGTGATTACAGAAGTGGTCTGCAAATGTTGCTATTCGAACCCTTTCTGGGCCAAATCCTGAGGCCTTGATTCAGTGTTTACTCAAGGTAGCTCCCACTGAAGTCAATTTTGTCTGAGTGTAAGGGTCTCAGGATTTGGCCCTGTTTTAATAAGAGTTTAGATTTTCATCCCCTACAGAATGTTCAAGATTTGGATCCATTTATATCATTAGTGCTGTGCAGCCAAGTACTGCAGATGACAATTAGTTGCAATAAGGAGAAGAGAAAATCCCTTTTATTAAAACCAGAGCATGCACTGGTTACATCCTGAGATCTAGTCCTAGTGTGTGACTGAGATGAGTGTAACTAAACTTAGAGGAGGGGAGTGTCATACTGGGGTTCAAAGATAAGTAATCTCAGGCTCCTAACTACTATTGCTGAAGGTGTCTTTTATCACTATTTAATTTGTTTCATGTGCCAAACTAAAGGTCTGGTCCTGCTGCCATTAAAGTCAGTGACAAAACTTCTGTCTATTTCAGAGGGAGGAGGATCAGACCTGAAATCAGCTGCAGCAATCTAATCATGCCATTTGAAATGAGCAGAAGACTGGAACACAAGATTTTGCCAATGGAATCAGACTCTGGTCCATCAAGACCAATATCTGGCCTTGGCAGTGATCAGTATTTGAGCCACCACCCTTGACCCCTAATATACATAGCCAGTAATGAAATGCTGTACATAGATGCAAAGAAATCCCTTTCTTGGCTGGGTGGTGGTCAGTTTATGTCCTGAAGCATGAGAATTGATTAGCCATCTTTTAGCACTTGTAAGCACAAATGTTATTGGTCACACTCTCAGGATAAACTCATTAAGGGCCAAACTTGAAGTCATTAGTTTCTACTCAGCCTTGAATTAAGTGACTGAATGACTACAAACATTAGGCCTTATATAGTCTACACTTAAAAGGTTAACCCTAGTGTAGAATTGTTGTAGTCGTGTTGATCCCAGGATATTAGAGACACAAGGTGGGTTAGGTAATCTTTTATTGGACCAACTTCTGTTGGTGAGAGAGATAAGCTGTCGAGCTTACACTAAGGGTATGGCTACGTTTGGAATTTCAAAGCGCTGCCCCGGCAGCGCTGCGGGAGCGCTGCCCCGGCAGCGCTGCGAAGTGTGAGTGTAGTCAGAGCGGCAGCACTGGGAGAGAGCTCTCCCAGCGCTGCATGTAAACCACATCCCTTACGGGTGTAGCGTGCAGCGCTGAGAGCCGCGCTCCCAGCCCTGCTGCCCTGATTACACTGACTCTTTACAGCGCTGTATCTTGCAGCGCACAGGGGGGTGTTTTTTCACACCCCAGTTGCAGCGCTGTAAAGTGTGAGTGTAGCCAAGGCCAAAGCTTGTCTCTCTTACCAACAGAAGTTGAGCTCAGGAAAAGAGTACCTCACCCACATAGAGATGCAGTTAATACCAGCAAAACATTCCTTTTGCTGGTAAACTTATACCAGTTCACCAAGCAATACGCACTATACAGGCAAAAGGACTCTTTTGCTTGTATAGCCGACTCCACACTTTTGCCAGCATACCTGTGTCAGCACAAAAAAATCACACTCCTGACCAACAGAGGTAGGGCAGCAAAACTTTTGAGTGTAGTAAGAATGTCAGGGTTTGTCCAAAGAGAATAAATGTCTGTTGTGTCAGTGGGTACAATGCAATAGAAAATTGATGTGATTAAAAAAGAAAATAAATTATACTGCCAAGCCCGGTTGAAGGGACAAATAGAGTCAGTAGGTAATGCTTTGGTGTTCCCCTGAATTTCTGCTGAGGCCAAATACCATTGGGGTTGAAGACCTTTATTGACAAAACAAAAGGGATATTTCAGTAATGTGTTATGAGAGTGAAAGGTTACATCAGACAATTATTTCATTCATCTTGGGAGAATCCGCTTTTTAAAAATCATTGTCTTCTTGAATTGGTACAGTCCACAGTTTCAACAGTTAAACAAAACCACAAGCTCTGTGTTTGGAATGCAGAAATCTGTTCGGGAGATGAAAGTTTTATCAAAACCCCAAAACTGCCAGAGGGAAATCTCCTCTATTGTCTGCAATTAAGTTATTTTTTGTAGGTACATCTTCAGCTGGCATTTTTGGTCTTGTCTCTATTTGTTTAAAAGTGTGTTAGCAGTAAATCAAGGTGCATTTCCCCTGTAGGGTTTCCTGTATGTCAAAGCCATGTTAATTCTCTTTGATTTTCTTCCCTTTGCCCCAGCCATTGCTACAAATCCTTCCTCTCTTTGTCCCTTTGGACATCAAAGGACTGCAAGGGGACAGCCCTGGGGAGAAGCTCCTCCCTGCTCATTAGCCTTCATAAAACAGGAACTCACCTTGGCTGGCTTAGCTTGGAGTCCCATCCTAGCCCCAGTCACTCTTGACACTGGATCACAGAAGGGCGCTCTCTTTCTTTGGGAAATCAAGCCACCTGATTTTCAACTGGACTGTTTTGGTTTTCGTGAGATAAGAGTTCTGGTGGATCTCTCACCTACAGTGACTTCCACAACCTCTCTGGCTTCACAGTACATGGAAAAATGCAATCTTTACCTGGTAGGTGACTCTTCCATGTCTTAGTGTGCGGGGTGGATCTAAAATTGTGGTAGAGACGGGCTACAATTTTTTAAAAATTGGGAGGAAGAAGTGTTACTCACTGGGTCATCAGCATTTGTGGGTAACATTGAGTTTTCTAAACTATCCCACAGGAGCAGAGGACAAACTGAGATTATGTCTGCTCTCTGTGGATAATTTGAGATCTCCTGTCACTTTTTGTAAGACTAGCAGGGGTTTGCTTCAATGTCTTTGCCCAAAATTCTCCAGGCACCTTTGACTTGTGCAGTGTGAGCATATGCAGAGGGTTGCTGATGCTGTGTGTCCGGTTTGTGAAGCATCTTGGGTTCCTTTGGGATTTAAGGCCTGATAGGAATCTAAAATAGTTGTACATTATGTTGTTAAGGGGATAAAGACATTTCTGATCCGTATTACAGAGTCAGCTTGATTTTGGGTTTTCTCTGCCTTCCAAGAATGAAAGCAGCAGGCAGGGATATTGTCATGGTCTCCATACGCTTTCATTCCCTGGGGGACAACATGTTGTGTCTTGTATTGGTTGCCAAGGATTTTTATTTACGTACTTTTTTTTTTCTGTTCATCAGTCCTTTTTAACAACACCCTGTAAAATCTCTCTAATTGTGATGTGAACAGATTGTGTGTAATGGCAAGTCAGCACTGGGAGAACAAGGGCCAGATTCTGATCTCAGTTACACTAGTGTCAATCCAGAGAGAACTCTATTCGGTGATGTAACTGATACCTGAATCTAGACCTAAGGTTCTGCGCTTTGGATGAGGGCTGCAGATCATATACCCCTTTGGTGTACGCATTTAATGTACACATTTCAAATGGCTAGCTATCCTCTGCTTCCCTTCCCCGCCCCCACACTGTGCTGATTCATTTGGAAAAGCTTAGGTAGATATGTGACTCAAATAATTTTCATCTCAACCATAGCTCTTTTTAAAAAAATCTGTATTGAAATTAATATAGGAGTATAATAGTGATCTCTGCTACATCTAGTAGGACTTTGACTTTACAGACATTGGATGTACAATGAAGGGAATAGTCTATCTTATACCACTGTATCTAGCGAAAGGTTCCAATTTTTAAAAACTATATTATTTTCTCATATAATTGTTTGTATCATACAGCACGGGAAATCGGAAACAGTCCTCATGGCCAGTGAGAAATAAAGCCATAGTACTTATGAAAAATCCAATGTGGGACTGGATAAGCGGTGATGAACCTTCCACTCTCCCGAGGTTAATGCCAAAAGCATTGTAATTCCAGGAAACTGAGAGCTCTCCCACTCAATGAATGGGGTGTTTCTATTGTCATTTACAAGCCTGGGAGCCTTTTTTTGGGGTCAGAATTATTGGCAAGATTTCTTTCCCAGATAAAAGAAGGAGGAATACTTGTGGCATCTTAGAGACTAACAAATGTATTTAAGCATAAATAAATTTGTTAGACTCTTAAGGTGCCACAAGTAGTCCTCCTTTTTGCTGATACAGACTAACACGGCTACCACTCTGAAACCTTTCCCAGATAGTGTTACTGGAGAAGAAATCCTTCTGTACAGTAGATACCAAATGACCGGTAAACTCCCACTCTGGTTGTGTAACAGCAACAAATGCAAATGGAATTGAAACTGATTTTAGTGAAGATGGTAGACTTATCCTGTGTCTTACTGGAGATTTTCAGTGCACAGAAATCCTGTCCTATACATCTTACAGGAAATCCACCACGAACCTTCCAGTAGCTCAGCACTGTGGTGTGTTTAGGGGATTCACTGAAGAGGGCTGGATTACTTTCTGGGACACTTCTCTAGAATCTTCCATCCACAAATCTCAAAGCACTTTGCAAATATGAACTAAGTGTCCCCCAATGAGACAGGAACATACTATTTTCAACACTTTGCAGGTGGCAAAACTGAGGCTTGCCGGTTTAGTGACTTGCCCATGTTCTCAGAGGAAGACTACAGCAGATCAGGATATAGATCTGAGCCCTCCTGATTCCCAGTGCCTTGCTTCACGCACAAGACCACGCTTCCTCTCCAATTCTGTCTTGGTACAGAGAAAAATCTACCTTTAACATGCGTAGTGCACAGTGTTATCACCATGTAATGTTAATAGCAACCAATACCTTTAAAATAATGTTTGAAAGCCTAAAATTCTGTACACTGATTAGAGCTGGGCACAAACACGGTGGCTTTGGTTTTGCAAAATCAAACTGGAGGCTAGATCCTGTAAATAGCTCTGCATCAGCAGACGCCTGTGCTTGTCTGGAGCCCCACGGAACTCATTGGGTCACTATGTGGATCCATCAGTTGGATCTGTTGTGATCCAGATCCAAGCATAAACCCACCCTGTCTCTGAAACTCCTGCCCCTTTCAAGAATCTCAAGTTTGGGCACCCAAAAATTGAGACACCAAAATAAAGTTTTATCTTTTAAAATCTTTGCCCCAGTGCTGATTATAAATATGGCCATGCTGCTGTTTTCTACAGTATTTTGCTCATCGTGGGTTCATTCCTATGGAGCCTGATTCAGAGATCTGTATTTGGTTTTTAATTCAATATTTATTGAGGCAAAACTCCCACTGAGTTTAATTCCCATTGACTTCACCACATGTCTTACATGGGTAAGGACTTCCAGAATTTTTCCCAGTATCTCATTTGGTGGTCTTGAATTTGTTTACAAAAATGCTAATTGTAGAATACAGTTGGGGGAAGGAATGAATATTACCTACCCTACCTAATCTATCAGTTCAATCAAATCTGTTTGCATGTATCTGTTTCTGGACAGTGGCTTGTTGAAAATCAGCCCAATTTTATTGTAATTCCTTTTAATATGTGCTCTGAACTGAACAACAAAATGCACAAGCAGCTTTCATGTCTCAGCTAGAGGATATGAGAAAAGCCTTAGTAAGAAGATGTTAACAGACTAATGTTAGTGAGCCAATTAGGTGTCACTTCTTAGCCAGTTCATTAATGTTGGATCAAAGCAGGAAAAGTCTAAAGGTGGAGGGTTGTTTTTTTTTTAAACACCTAAAGATCTTTGGAAACTGACAGAATTGTGTTTAAATGGTGTTTGCATCCTAAGCTTGTGGAAACAACTTGTTTGGTTTGCACTGGGCTTCTTGCATGAAAAGTTGTATCCTGAAAAGGATCTGCTTTCCCTGGAAATAATTGGCTACTTTCCATGTGTATTTGTTTAAAGATGTTGCTCAGGAAAGTTGTAATGAGGTGACAAATTCCCTTGTTTCTATATAGGACCTGATGCAGGCTAAGACAATCCCTTGTTAAAATAAATGGCTGTGGATGACGGATAACGTATCACTCTCTGTTAAGCAAAAGTGGACCTGCTTTTGTTAACTTGATGACAGCATTGCTGTTCTGAATACCTTCAAATGAAGAGTCACATATATTCGATTAATACCAACATTATCATAAGACCATGGGCTAAACCCTGATGCACCAGAAACCAATGGGGGTTTTGCCATTAACTTCAGTGTGATCAGGTTTTAGACCTAGGAATGGAATGGGATTTGGGTCTGGACTTCACTGGATAGCATTAGTGATCCTGTCTACAGTGTGACACTCTTTCCTTAACCTGTGTATTATATCATTTTAACAGTAGCTTTAATAAAATGTATAACTGCTGTGATGGGGATCACATTTCACCACAGTAGCCTTTGACCTGACTAAAATGTGTTTTGGTCTTATAGTGTAAAGGGGCTGAATCAGGTTTTAACTGTTTACAAACTGTGCTACAGCCTTGTACTTATAGAGTTGTTACACAGTTCAGGAACAAAGTTTAGAAAACAGTTGAATTTGTTATAGGCCTTGTCTACACCACAAAGTTGCAGCGCTGGTGAGGGAGTTATAGCGCTGCAACTTAGGAGGTGTACACATCTGCAGGGCATCACCAGCGCTGCAACTCCCTGTTTGCAGTGCTGGCCGTACACCCGTTGAAACTCGGGTGTAGAGGATCCAGCGCTGGTGATCCAGCGCTGGTCATCAGGTGTAAACACTCACCAGCGTTTTTCTTGACCTCCGTGGAATAAACAGGTATCCCAGCATACCAGAGGAAGCCTCTCTGGTAATCAAGCAGGTCTCCTTCCCCACGGTTTGCAGGGGGGTTCGGGGAACGCGACAGCACACCGCTGGGAAGGAGACCTGCTTGCACGGGGGTTCGGGGAACGCGAGAACAAACCGCGGGGAAGGAGACCTGCTTGGGTGGGGGGGTGTTCGGGGAACATTGGAGCAAACCGCGGGGAAGGAGACCTGCATCCCCGCGGTTTGCTCTCGCGTTCCCCTAACCCCCCTTGAAGCCGCCCAACAGCGCTGCAGTGTGGCCACATCTAACACCACTTGCAGCGCTGGTTGCTGTAAGTGTGACCACTCTGCAGCGCTGGCCCTATACAGCTGTACTAATACAGCTGTAACAACCAGCGCTGCAAAATTGTAGATGTAGACATACCCATACTCTGCAAGACTAAAACATTGCCTAACAAGATTGGGCACTATTGTGTCATTATCAGGTCCCTCAGAACAACAGGAATTACAGTGTATGTTGGACCAGTATGGGGAGAACATCCCTAACTAAAACAAGGTTTTGGTGAAAAATTAAAGCAGTAAAATTTCATTTCATGAGAGGCAAGTGAGCTTTCTTTTCCCACAGTCTCCAAATACTGGGCAAAACACTGCTTCATCCAAAAACTAGCCATGAGGTACATATAATTTAGAAGGTAAACTAGCACTTCTGCAAAGAGCAAAAAGACATTTCACATCACAAAGTTACTATATGTGGGAACCGTCAGGTCCAGACATGCTCTCCCAGGTGTTCGGGCTGAAATATAGGAAGAGAAAAAGCAACTAACTTTTTGTCTCTTTGAAAATACAAGTTGTTCCATATACCTTCCCAAAAGTGTCTGCATGATTTGGGATCTCTATAAAAATTTTTCAAAGGGAATCACTCAGTGATCCCTTTGCTTCTTGCCTGTTTGACTGCCTCTCAGTCTATGTGACGTCCCATATCTCTGGCTTTCTTGTCACACACCTGAATTTAGAACTTTCTGTAAGAAGAGGACCCCATCTATGGTACAGATGCCTGCTCAGAAGTCCATAGGGCTCAGGAACATAGTTAATCCCTGACTGCACTATAAAACGGAGTCGTTTTATAAAATGACTCCCCGGGCATGGTTGTAGTTGTATTGCACATGGGACCATTCTCCACCCTCTTAACTGACTTCCTAGCCCTAGTAAATATATTTCAAAATGGCCTTCCCACCGTGGTCTAGCTCCACCCACCCTCTCTGATCTCTTGTCTATCTACCAACGTCATTCCTCAGGTTTGACTGTTCTATCTGTCCTTTTTTCACTGTCCTCTGGGATTGCTTATGTCACTTGTGCTGCCCCATCTATTCAGCATTCTCTCCCCTTCCCCTCCATGGCACTTAAAATCTTCCCATTTTTCTTAGCTTTCAGTTTACTCTATATAAAATGTTTTGTGTGACTGTCATTACATAAGAACATTGGTAGAGTGAAATGTACAGCATTGTGGATCTCTGTCTGAGTACTGAATGGAACAAGTAAACATAGCATGATGTATGGCAGGGGTAGTCAATTATTTTTTGTCAAGGTCCAAATTTCTTGGTCAAGGTATTGTCAAGGTCCAGACGCTAGAGAAACATTTTTCACACCGCAATAACAATAAAGGTAAGAATAAGTAAATAAAAATATTTAGCAGTCCATTCAATAGCATCTGGCAGTTCCGGATTTGGTCTGCCGTTTGCCAATTGACTACCCCTGATGTATGGAGCTTAAATCTCTACCAACAAGGATATTGCCCCCTGAAAAACATCTTCAACAGGCAGCCTGTCTTTTTACTGAGCCAGGATAGCCAAAGGTCTTTGCAGGCAAGTTACCTCGTTGTAGCCAGTTGGGACCACACACAGACTCCACAATTGTCAGTGGGAATAAACTGGGGATCTACAGCACCAAAAACATAGGTTTCTACTGTCTGAACTAATGGAAAGCTCCATAAGCTGTGAGATAGTAGTGGGTTAAATAGTTCTGGAAGGCCAGTCACTATGTGGAGTGGTGACCACATACACTGGACCAGTCTACTGTATCAGCATGTGAAACTCTACAACTGGATATGTTCAGGCACTGACACGGAGAGGAACTGGTATTGATGCTGATTCCCAATGCTTTGTCTCCTGAAGCATTATGGTGCTATTTCATGTTGACTTTCCTCCTCACTGTCTGAGGTATCCTCTCTTTACTCTCTCCTGGTAGATGTGAAAGCTCAGTGTGATGCACTTCCTTCCTCCAGCCTGGAGCCTTACCCTCAGAGCTCCATTGTGGTTACCCTAGAAGACATGGACCTCTGGATGCAGTTTCATCAAGTAGGAACTGAGATGATCATCACCAAGTCTGGCAGGTAAGAAAGGCAAGAAAGCAGTGTATGCCCTCTCCCTGCAAACTGCATTCCAGAGCTTTCCTAAGAGGTCACTTTTGGAAAGGCCACTCTTAGGCTGTTTTTTAAGCTGATTATATTATTATCCTTCTCCTCCCCTTCCTCCCAGAACAAGTGCAGCATCAGGGTTTACGGAAGGCTCATAAACTCCGAATTAGGAATATCACCCAGGTCACTTAGTGTCTGGTGCCAGTGATTAATTTTTTAATGAAAGAGGTTCTGGGGCACAAGCAATTAGGTGCTGGGGCTCAAGCAATTTTTAATTTTTATAACTGACGCGACAAGCCCAGAGGTGCTCAGCCCTGGCACAATTTAAGCACTGCCTGGTACCTTGAAAACCCCATTCAGTAGCTCCTGCATGCAGCGGTTTCAGTGCCCTCTCCCCGTTGCTGTGAAGCTGGCACACAAGGATTGAGTATTAGATCCTATTTGCCTCATGTGTACAGGAGCGTCGCCAGCTTTTTTGGCACTCTAGGCAGCGGAAGGTTCCGCCCCCGAAATACCGCCGACGACCGGGGTGGCTGAAGATCTGGCCGCCGGGGTCACCGCCCCCCAAATGTTAGTGCCCTAGTGGGTTGCGCCGTCCCTGCATGCGCACATATTGATGCTGCATTGTAGGCAAGTCCTTTGAGTATAATAGACAAAAAGCTAGTCTAGGGCACATTGATAGACTAAATAATTGGGATGTTCTTGATGGCCAGCCTGGGGAGTTGGCACTCAAGATGGACACTGCAAAGGAAAATGAGAGCTGAATCTATGGCATTGGTTCTGTGTCTGTGAACAAAAACAAGGCAAGGAGAAGACATAATCTGAGGCCCAGGCATCTCTTAAATTGAAATCCTGCGTGCTCTGGAGTGCATGATACTCTAGCTGTAAGCTCCAGAATATATGTGGAATTGTAATTCATTGTGCAAGATAAAGCCAGCAGAGAGGGTGCCAGAGCCTCTGAGACCTGACAGGATCTTCAGTGGGTAGGAAGAGCTGGGAGACAAGTCCTTGCAGCGTAGAGGCTAAAGACTCTTTCAGGGTCATAAGGAGGAATGGAAGTGGTGGGGATTTGCTAGGAGAGCGCTCAATAGATTTTCAAATGCGTGCCACCTACACAGAACTGTTTCTAAGCTGTTTTTCATTTCTGCTACAGTTGCACCAGGGCTAGAAACAGTGTAAGCCTGAAACCTGGGCTACACTAACTTTTTCTTAAATTTCCCACTGCTGCATTCTGGGGGTTGTAACAGTAAGAGCACTAGAATAGACAGGCCACCTACAACTGCTGGCCTTTTAGCCACTGTGTCATCTAGACCTGCTCTGAGCTGGATTAGACAATAGGCTGGTAAAAATGCTCACAGCTGGTCTACACTAGTGGTGCTCTCACCAGCAGTTTACCTGACAGAGAGCAAACAAGACCTAATACCTGATTGGGGCATTAAAGAAAACTCAATACTTTTTTATAATGTAGATTTTATTTCTTCTTCAGACGAATGTTTCCACAGTGCAAAATCAAAGTCTCTGGCTTGATCCCGTATGCTAAGTACCTCATGCTGGTGGATTTTGTGCCGATGGACAACTTCAGATACAAGGTAAATACTTTTTAAAAAAGTTATTCTGTCTGCCCTTTCTGCTTAGTGAAATAAATCCCTCTGCAGAGAGCCAGTGTAAAGCCAGATACCACTGAAGTCACCATACATCTTAAATGGGACTTGTGTCCTGGCTCCCTGCACAAGGCGAATCCATCTGTATGCTCCAGGCAATAGTTGCTCACCAGCCCAGGTTAGGAAGAAATGCCCCTCAGAGCACAGCACATTAGATGCTCTCTGAAGGATTTATGCCTTTTTTTGAATCAGCCACCATTTGCCAGCACTGCAGCTAGATTCAGCTAGCCCCTTGAAAAATAACCTTTCTTTTTTTTTTATTTGTGAACTGTGCAAATTTGATTTTGAATCACAGACACAATAACCATTCAGCCATTAGTTACTTAATATTTGCAAAGTGCTTTGAAGGCAGCAGAGAGAGTCAGAGCAAACTGGGGCCTGAACTTGGACACTGACATGGGAGCATTATATAGTGCCTCTGTGACAGCTGTCAGTCACGCTCCACTGTCTGGCAAGGTTACCTATGTTAGAGATCTCCACAGCAGTGGTCCCCAAACTGTGGAGTGTGCCCCCTGTTGGAGGCATGGAGGAACATCCAGTGGGGTACAGGGCAAGGCCAATGCCCACCCCCGGGAGGGCAGAGAGGGAGTGCCACCCACCCCCACTCCACCCCAGCCGCAGCTCTGTTCAGGCTCTGCTCTGCCCCCAGTCTAGCTTAGCTCTCATTCCCTCTCTGCCTCCAAGCCAGCTCTGCCTCCAGCCCAAGCTCCTCTGCTGAGGAAGCCTTGGCTGTGCAGTAATGGAGGTGGGATGCTGACTAGGGTGACCAGATGTCCAGATTTTATAGGGATAGTCCCAATATTTGGGGATTTTTTATATGGGCTCCTATTACCCCCCGCCCACCCCTATCCTGATTTTTCACACTTGCAGTCTGGTCACATGAATGCAGACAGATTCCATTACTGGTAAGGGGGGATGTGACAGGAAAAGTTTAGGCACCACTGCTCCACAGCCTTAAGCAGTGAATCAAAGGCGTTGGAGTCATGGTTGCTTTGATATGGAATTTCCTGCTTTGCCTTCCCCAGTGGAATAAGGATCAGTGGGAAGTTGCTGGAAAAGCAGAGCCACAGCTCCCCTGTCGTACATACATACATCCAGATTCTCCAGCTCCCGGCAGCCACTGGATGAAAGAACCTGTCTCCTTCCAAAAGCTGAAGCTCACCAACAATACCCTGGATCAACACGGACATGTAAGATGAGAGCTGGGTTTGTCTCTGCTCCCTGGAACTTGTTATCTAGGAATTTGTGGGAAGGAGGATTCGGTTGAAAATAGACTGTTGGTGTCATGAGAAATTAAATGATTTGGAAACTTACGTGAAACTTTGTTACAAATGGGAAACGTGCAGTCTGTGGGAGGGTTCATGCTGCAGGGCCCTGGTATCTGTAGGCAGTACATACTCTTCAGCCTACTGACTACAGCACCATAGGTTTGGTGGCTCTTGATGTCTCAAAGCATTGACTCAGGATATGTTAGCAGGTCTAAGTGGAAGAAGACTAAAATTTCTTTCCTTCCACACTGTTACCCCCACTGCAAGGCCACTAGGTTTACTGCCCTAGTCATGCAACTAGAAGATGGAGGCACCCTACTCAGAATTTGCAGTATTTCTCCTTTCACCAGCTTCCAGAGATGGGCTCAGTATATGCTGCCACTGCTGGAATATGCGGGGAGACCCCAATTCCTGGGTCCCCTCAGAAAACACGAATGACTAAAGACAGATGGAGCTCGAATGATCACAGAGAAGAGATGGTCACTCTTGAGGGGTGGGTGGCAACTACAGAATATGGCAATAGCAAGCCTACTGAGCCAAGCTGCAAATAGAATTCTTCCTCTCTCCCTCTCCACCAGATCATCCTTCACTCCATGCACCGCTACAAGCCTCGCTTCCACATCGTTCAGGCAGATGACCTGTTCAGTGCCCGCTGGAGCATCTTCCAGATGTTCAGCTTCCCTGAGACTGTCTTCACCTCTGTCACTGCCTACCAGAATGAGCAGGTAGAGTGTATGAGACCAGCCTTCTACTCCCTTGGAAATACCCTGTCCCTAACACCTAGGGTGACCAGACAGCAAGTGTGAAAAATCGGGGGAGCGGGAGTGTGTGTGTGTGAGTAATAGGCACCTATATAAGACAAAGACCCAAATATCGGGACTGTCCCTATAAAATCAGGACATCTGGTCACCCTACTAACACCAGAACCTGCTCCCAAGGGAAAAGATCCTCCACTGCCCTTTGTGGCCCACAAAGGGCCTCTCCCCACCTCTTCCTCTGCAGATAACACTACACGGCCCTCCCACCTGTGAGGATAGTGCAGGTGAAATTCTCCCCTATATGAGCAATATATGAATCACCTCCCTTCTTCCCTTTGAATGCAACAGGAGTACCCCTTTCCCCATGTGGGTAATACAGGTGTACTCTCCTCTTCCCTTGCCTGTGAGCGTGATACCTACAACCTTCTCCATGCCCACATCAAGGACAGCACAAGTATCCCTGTCACCCCTTGTCACCCATGCACTTCCCATAGAGAAGTCTCTCTCAGCTGGAGATGGAGGGACATTTCTCCAGCAGTTTGTGTACAGGATTGCGTGGGTCTGTAGCGCTGGTGTTTTAATGCCTTGCAGACTCTGAATTTATTGTATCTGATGGCTTAAACTGAGGCATTTATTGCTGCTTAAATTGAATTTGAAATTGAAATTACATTTTAAATTGATGTAGAGAGAAAAGAGAAACCAGTGGTTAGGGCATTCATCTGGCACCTGGGAGACCCAGATTGTTGCCTTCTCTGCCACAGACCTCCTGTGTGAACTTGTCCAAGTCACTTAATCTCTCCGCACCTGAGTTCCCTTTCTGTAAAGCGGGCTGTTGTGAGGATAAATACAGTAAAGCTGAGAGGCACTCACTCAGATGGAGACCACAGGATAGACATTTATCCCTAGAGCAGTTGTTAGTGCCAGGGATCTTGCTTCAGCGTGGGATAAGCCAAACATGGCACCATTGGCAGCTGCTCATTCTAATACTGGATCTCATGTCTCTACTTGTAGATCACAAAACTCAAGATTGACAACAACCCATTTGCTAAGGGATTCCGGGAACATGGGAAGAACACTCGAAGGTAGAAACTCTCCTGGCCAAATAGATCAGTGTCTTTCTTTGTACTGGTGACCTCTTTCACAAAAGCCAGCCTCTCAGTGAGACACCCCTCCTCCCGCCTTATAAATTAAAAACACTTTTTTTAAATATTTAACACTATTATAAATGGTGGCGGTGAAGCAGGGTTTGGGGTGGAGGCTGACAGCTTGCAAGCCCCCATGTAATAACCTCACAACCCCCTGAGGGGTCACGACCCCCAGTTTGAGAACACTTGAAATAGAGGATCTGCTGTAGATCACTGTCCCTGTTTGATGTCAGCTTAATTCTAAGATCCAGGTTCCTTCCATCCTCCTCCTTCCCCCTAGTTACTGTGAAGAGGAAGTTGGATGCCACCCCCAGGGAGGACTTCTGTCAGGCCTGAGGGCAGTGCATGAGATAACAGGAAAACTTAAGAGCAAATGAAAGCAGATAGAAGAGAGGGGTGAAACTTTGGATGTTTAGAATCAAAACTTTTCATGAAAATATTTGCCATTTTTTTTTCATGCCTGGAAAATGCCTTGAGTTTTGGAGAAAGGTTCAAAACTGATTTTCATCCAAAAAATATTTTGAAAATTTCAAGATTGTTTTTCACCTAACAGGACCATTTTTGAGTTAAATTGGGTCCATGTTCCCTTAGAAATGGTCCCACTTTCAAACAAAGGCCCTACAATATTTTATGGTATGTATGTATGATGTTGAACCATTTTCACAAAATCATTGTTCAAACCTCCAACGCTGAGGTTTTCCAATGTAATGGAGCATTTTGTAAAACTTATATAATCCATTCACTGATTAGTCCTAGTGCTTGAATCCGTATGAGGTAATTCAGTCCTTCTCCCTGATCCCTATTCTCTAGTGGCAACCAGCATAACTAATTGCATCTCACTGGACACGTACATTTCCAAGAAGTCAATCCTACTGTTGTGTTGGTGCTCTACCAGCCAATGTGCAGCTTCAAAAACATGGGAGACATCAACCCCTACCCTCTCTTTTTGCAGATGTTGATGGGTACTTGGCCTTTCTGCTTCCCACAACATAATAGGGTTTTGTGTCTGCTCCAGAGTCCCCAGCACAGGCATCTGGGTAGGAAGGTTGCGTATGGACTGCCTCCAGACATTGTTCTTTTTGCAGGGAAGGGCGAGCCAAAGGCCAGAAATTTAGTCCAGCCGAAGGCCAGAAGAGGAAGCTGCCAGAAGAAACAGAATCTGGTGCTGAGGAATCTGGTAATATTGGCAACAACAAACCTGGGGAGGCGCTCACCAGCAGAGATCATGCCACGAGGGAGGAAAAAGGGCATTAACACAACTCTGCTAAAGCTTCTTTCTGCACAGGGCCATGTTCGTCAGCAGGCCTGTGAATCCTGGGCCTTAAGGGAAGGGATTTTAGAGGACACTGCAGGTCTTTTTGAGTAGAAAAGAAAAGGAATGTTGCACCTTAGTTCTCACACCTTAATTCATTAGGAAAGGGGCAGAAATATGGGGTAGTTGGGGGTATAGCCTGAAGTAAGGGTCAAGTACATAGTGACAGCTGGAATGTGGGGTCCTGGGCATCAGGGGAGAACAGGCGGAGCAGCATGGGAGAGGTAGGTGAGGAATGAGGCAGGTGGATGGGGGTTGGAGACAGGAGCAGCGAAGGGGACCTTGGAAAAGCTATTGTCCAGACACTGGACAGTAGAGGTTGCGGGATTGCCAGTGGGTGTAAGAAGGAGCTGCAGCTGTGTGCTGGCCAGGCACAGTGGAAGGGCAGCATGCTGGCTGACTGGCAGGGAGGGAGAGCAAAGCTGAACCTGGCACTGAGGACGACAGAAGGTGGGCTGCAGAACCCACTAAGTTGGCTTTTTGATCTGAACAATTTCTGACATGCCACTACAGGGTTAAGACTCAGGATGGGCACATAAAATTGTAGTCTGAGTTGATCTGGCCCTTCATTAACTGCCACAAAATGGGGCAGGCAACGTGAAACATGGAAGACCAGGCCCCCATTCGAAGGAGGAATCTTTATATTCATGTGGGAAAGAATTGGAGCATCTAGCATACAACAGGGAGAGTCCCTGTTAGGATTTGTATGCTGCTGTTTACAAGTTGCTTTTCAGAGAGAAATATTTAAGAAAATGTTTGTAATACACAATAATTACCATCTTCCACTCTAGTCAGTTGCAAAAGAGTTTCCCATGGGATGTGCAGAAAGCCCCATTGCTGGAAACCTTTACAACTAGACTGGACAATAGACTAGAAAATGTCCTGTAGGAAACAACCTGGCATTGGCAGGGAGATGGACACTGTCACAGGATGACACTGGTCTTGCAAGAGGAAAGAGGCCAGTGCACCTGTGACTGCTTAACTGACTCCCAGTTGGGTTTAAAAGAGGACAGCTGGGTCCTGAAGTGAGGAGATTGGTGGGTGAGAGCTGTCTGAGACGTGGAGAGCACAGTCAGATACAGGAGAGGGGGGTTACAGCCGCCTGAGGCTTAGGCACCAACTCCATGGGTGCTCCAGGGGAAAAATTAGTGGGTGCTCTGCATCCATATGCAGCCAAGCTTCCCTCACCCCCCCACCCCACCTCTGCCTCCCCTGAGTGCACCGCGTCCCCGCTCCTCCACCTACCTCCCAGCACTTCCCACCTAGCTGCTGCCAAACAGCTGTTTGGCAGCGTGCGTTAGCACGTTCTGGGATGGAAGGGGGAGGAGCGGGAACTCAGCACGCTCAGGGAAGGAGGCGGGTCTGGGGCGAGGATTGGAGAAGGAGTTGGAATACAGGCAGGGAGGGGGCAGAGTTGGGGCAGGGACTTTGGGGAAGGGGTTGGAATGGGGGCAGGGCAGAGGTGGGAAGAGGCAAGGCCTCGTGGAAGGGGTGGAGTGAGGGTGAGGCTGGGGCAGACAGGGGTCAAGCACCCACGGGAAAGAGGGGAAGTCAGCACCTATGAAGGCTCAGACAGAGACACGAGCACTGGCAAGAGTTGCTTGGGATAGAGCTAGAGGAGCCCTGGGGGAGAGAGCTGAGTTGTGAGGAGAACTGGAACCGAACCCCTGATGAGCCGAAGACTTGGACAGTGGCCCCTAGAGAAAAGAAGAAGCTCCAGCTTGGTCAGGGGAGGCCAAACCTGGGACTATGGGGGGACCTTCCCTGAGCAAGGGTAGGACTCACAGGCAAGGAGGCTTGGGAAGTGGGAATGCGGCAGGGAGCCCTTGGCATGAGGACACCCATAACAAGGGGTTGGTCCTGGAGAGACCTTTTCTAAACAGGAGAAGGGAAGTGGAACTCTGTGAGGAGCTCGCTTGAAGGAGACCTGACTCGGGGTCTGTGGTAGATTAAGGCATCTGGTTGCTCTCAGGCAGACGGCCTGAGAGCGGTGCCCTGTGTCAGGGGCAAAAGGAACTGGGAACACAGAGCTGCTGTTGACTCTTGGGTAGGGGACCTGGAGATGTGTTTCCTGAAGAGGGGAATGGGAAAATGGTTCCACCTTTATATCTTTACTGCGGGTTTGCTGAGAATGGTCTTACTGCAAGGTTTGGGGGGAACGTGTGCACTGGTGTACAGGAATAAATTATGCACAGAAGCAGGCTTTGAACTGGTCTCTGAGGGTCTGTGTTCTTTTCATGGGCAAACAGAAGGAGAAACTGAGGCAGTGAGGCATGTTGTGCTGCAGCCAGCCTCAGGAGGGCATCCGGAGCAAGGGTCTTCCTATGCCAGATACAATGACTTAAAACAGGGCAGCTTTAAAATTTCATAGTGTGGACCATATTGTAGAAATTGTCTGGTAAACCCCTCCCCTCCCACTTATGATCGCAAAAGCCATGTCCCGTCCCACTGATGATCTAATACTGCTATGGCAGCTACAGCTGTTGGAAGAGGGATATTAGGGAAATATATTCTGTCTTTTTAGCTGTCTTTTAGTGCAATTTAGAGAGGAGGAGGAGCCAGCCCAAACACCATGTGACCAGCAACAGTTTGGGAGGCTCTGACCCCTTATAGATCTTTTCAGTCTCTGATTTCCAGCTGAATCCCTAGTCTGTCGGTCACAGTCTCCAGAATCTCTCACTGAGAATGAGAGAGAGATTAGAAAAACACTCACCCTTTGTTTCTGATTAATGGAATGTAAGAAGATTCCTGCTAATTATTAGACATTTTTGACTATTTACAAACGCCTTAACCTTCCCACCTCCCGTTCTGTCTGGGGGACCTCCGCCTGCATCTAACTGAAACCCACCATTACTGAGCTCTGGTTTCTCTCTTCCCCCTCTCTCCTTTTTTCACTTTCTTTCCCCGTTTGAGTCAGATTTTGTGAAGGATGAGAATGTGGAGGTGAAGGAAGAGAGTAATTCCATTCCTGTCAGCAGCGGGTACCCCTTCTGGGTCTCCGAGCAGAATGGCAGCCACTCAATCCCTGTAGCGTCACCTGCACCAGCAGACCAAAGAGAGGCAACTGCCAGAGAGCAGCAAGTGCCAACACCTTCCTCCTACCAGACATACAGGTGAGTCTCAACTCCCAGTTATTTATGTGTAGTGAGCAGGGTCCGGGTCCTCCTCATACTTACTGGAAAGGACTGGCATGTCCCTTTTGCAGCCTGACTCCTTATGGGATATTTATCTCTGAGAGGACCCAATGCATCCTGTTAGAGAGAGGTAGGGGCAGGAGTGACGGGAAGACGGCACAGGGATGGAGGGAGATAGACAAGCAGGAAGGCAGATACACAGACAAATAAGTTTAATAAGTGCCCTTGTTTCAGAAGGATGGCTGATGTTTAAAACTGAATGGGGAAGCAGCTGCCCCATGTTGTTGGCTTCCCCCACTTCCCTGGATCAAGTTTTGAACCACAAACAATGTTGGTTAATTCAAGAATGTTATGACGTGGTAGGTTTGACTCCTTCCTCTTCTCTTCACCTTCTGGGCTCAGGTTCCATGACAATGGGGATACACAGCAGGCGCCCACTCGTGACATCCTCGCTTTAAATGAGTTCCGAGCCAGATCCCTCCGAGTGGATATAGCCACGGTGCCCGAACAAGATTCCAAACAGCTGTCAGAAGGTTTCACCAACTTGCCTACACTCCACCCTCCACTACCTCCTCCACAGGACTATACTGGGGTGGTCAACATGGCTGTAGACTCTGCTGGGAAATCAGGGGCCCGAGGTCCAATGTACAATCCATATGGCACCGAGCAAGGCCTAGGCCAATGGATGGTACCTTCCCACAGCCAGTACAGGGCAATGAGCTATTCTCCCTTCTCCACAGATTATAATACTCAAGGGGCTTCAGGGCATGCCCATGGGAGCATGGCAGACTGGAGCCAGTACCCTTTGTTCCCCTATGCTTGCTGGTGAAGGGGAGGATTCTTCCCAATGAAAGAACTCAAAGAACATTGTAAGGAATACCACTTTAAAATTTGCTCTGGGATTGTCAACTTGTGGCCCTGCCTACAGTAGGCAAAGAGGTGTTGCAACAAATCGTAGAGTGGGACACGTTTAATCTCGCAACATCCGTACAACAACTTGTGCCCCCACTCAACAGCCGTCCTTCAAGTACTGGTTGTACGGGTTGGTTGCAACTCCTCCATTAGTTGAGATCTGTCTGAATCAATGTATTCTACAATGCTGTCTCCAAAGTGTGGATGGGAAGTCACTAGCATTGCAGCTGCACAGGTTCAGCCAGCTTCTTAACTCTATCCTAAAATGTATTTGTATCTTGTGTTTGGAAATTACCCAAAACCCCTGCTCCCAGAAGAATGCTAGCCAGGGGTCATATGCCTAAGGTGTCACAGAATGTACCACAGGTGGACACACCAAAACAGTTCAGCCATAAGCATAGTGGCTGTGTGGATAAAAGCATCATTGTAAGGACATGCCAGACAACGAACCTGTCAATGTCCCTACAGTGTCTTCTTCAGTTCGTGTTGTAGACAACCCCAATAACTGACCGTAGAAAGTACTGCCACAGTCGTGGCCCTTTCCCTAGAGCTGTGTAATGGAGAAGATGCAGCAACGCATGTGCTCCTGAAGCAGAGTTGGAAGGGTCACACAGGCAGACCCGAGTTCATTGCACACAAAAGAAAAACTGCAAGTGTCTGTGTTTGTCTCCATGTGTCCTCATACCAGCTCCCTTAGCCTTACTCAGTTCACACCTGTTCACCCAGTGGGTCTCAAACTTTTTTACTGGTGACCCCTTTCACATCGCAAGCCTCTGAGTGCGACCACCCCAGTAAATTAAACACCCTTTTTAATATATTTAACACCATTATAAATGCTGGAGGCATGTGGGGCTTGAGGTGGAGGTTGATAGCTCGCGACCCCCCATGTAATGATCTCGTGACCCCCTGAGAACCCCTGTGTTAACCCAGTGTTTTCTCGTTGTCCTTTTTGTTGCTATTTTCAGCTGAGCTGGTGGCGTTTGGGAGATGCCCTGGGAGTTCTTGGAAAGGTCTGATATTGACCGAAATAGGACCACGTATAGCAGAGTTCACTCTGTTATGCTGACCTCTGTCTTTGTGAGGGAAGGTGTTTTTTAATGTAAATCTCAAACATCCCCCACCTTTGCTTCTCCCACAGCTCCAGACAGGGCTGGCTCCAGTGGTTTTGTTGCCCCAAACGGCGGGGGGAAAAAAAAAGACCACGATAGGCGGCACTTCAGCAGCAGCTCTACTGCTGCCACTTCATTCTTTGGCGGCAATTCAGTGGAAGATCCTTCCCTCCGAGAGGGACCAAGGGACCCGCTGCCGAATTGCCGTCGAAGACCCGGACATGCTGCCCCTTTGTGTTGGCTGCCCCAAGTACCTGCTTGCTGCGCTGGTGCCTGGAGTCGGCCCTGGCTCCAGAGAAGTGGCCTGTTCACTTGTAGTTACTGTCCTATTCCCTGTAATCTGTGAAACGGTCCTGACGAGGCACAAGCTTTAACCAAGCTGGCTCTTCTCAATGGACATTTGCTTTTAGAAAAAAATGTTCCAAATGTAAGTTGCCTGATGCGTTTATTGTTCTGAACAGTCGGTGCCCTGCTGTGGTTTCTAGGCTGTCCAACTGCATCATTGTGCTGCTGCTGTTCTGGAACCCGCTCTAGGAATGTACTCAGTTCAGTTGGGCAGGAGAGCAGCTGCCCTCCATTACCTCTGGGTCCCTTCTTCTGGAAGAGCCATTCTGTTACATTTGCAGCTGTAAATAGCTCATCACTTTGAATGAAGGCCCTTGCATTTTACTCTTTTTATTTTCTTCTTTTGTTGAATGGAGCAGCATCCTGGTGTGCCCCAGTGCAGAACCACAGCTGTATAGGAGTCCCGTTTGGAAGGGGCTTTCTGTTTCTCCTGTGGTAATAAACATGATCCTAGACTGACTGACTTTATTTAAGAGAATGTTTTCTTGTAACACTTTAAATAAACTACAGTTTGGTATGTATTGGTCAGTGGGGAGTTGGGGTGTGTCATTTGGAGTGGGTACTGGATTTCACACAGTTGAGTGTGTAGCGTGGTGTGTGTGTGTGAGAGAGAGTGAGAGAGAGTGCATGGAGCAGGGGTATTTGTGAGTGGGTGTGTGTCTTAGTCTATGTTAGGGGGTTGTATGTTTCCTTTAAAGTGTGGATGTTTTGGTGTGTGTGGTGTAAATGCGTCATTGTCAGTGTGTGGGGGAGTCAGCATTGCGTGTCTGTAGTGTGGGGTGTCAGGTTGTGTTTATTGCACATTATTAAAATTACTTTGAAAAAGTAATTATTGCAAATTACTGATAACTTAATCTATTAAACCCTCAGTTCCCAGGACTAATGACTTTCTCATATAATTAGTGCATTGCTGATTACCTTTGCATTGTGAGTGTGAGTTGCACAGAGAGATTGAGTGCCTCCTCTAAGCTCCACGGAGTGAATATGAGATAAGCAGCAACAGAAATGAGGGCTTAACTTTGCTGCAGCCGCATACATACTGCTCCTTTAGATCCTTCTCTGCCCCAAATAGGGATTGGTACAGCACACACGTGCTAGGACAAATGGATCACTAAAAAAGGGGCATGATCTAGACCAGGGGTCAGCAACCTTTCAGAAGTGGTGTACCGAGTCTTCATTTATTCACTCTAATTTAAGGTTTCGCGTGCTGGTAATACATTTTAACATTTTTAGAAGGTCTCTTTCTATAAATCTATAATATATAACTAAACTATTGTTGTATGTAAAGTAAATAAGGTTTTTAAAATGTTTAAGAAGCTTCACTTAAAATTAAATTAAAATGCAGATTTCCCTGGACTGGTGGCCAGGACCTGGGCAGTGTGAGTGCCACTGAAAATCAGCTCGTGGGCCGCCTTTGGCACGCATGCCATAGGTTGCCTACCCCTGATCTAGACCAAAAAAGTGCCTTGGTTTTACTTTTATCCTCCAAACTTCCCTATTTCACACTGTCCTAGCACCAGCTGAGATGAAGGCCGGATGAGGTACAGACCGTCCTACTTGGGTTGGAATAACTGATGTGAAGTAACCTCTAGCAATTAATTTGTCACCATCTTTTGAGACTTCAGACTTCTTGAGCGATCAAAATTACTGCAGGTTTCTGTTAGTTCCTTTGAATACAAGGCATGCAACAGAATTTAAATTGTAGAAGATTCCCCTGGTGCTCTCTCTCCCAGAAGACATTGGTCACATGGCTACCATGCTGACCGCCATTAAAACCAGACTGACAAGATGGCCTAGAAAAGTTATAGAAAAGTATCTACATGCCTTTGCTGTCACAGACTGCTAACTTCACCTCTTTGTCTCAGTCCCCCCTTCTGTGAATTGGGGATGGTGTTTTTTTTTCCTGCATCACAGGGGTGGTAGCAGAATTACTTTAATGTCTGAAAAGTGCTTTGAAGAGAAAGCTCTGAAAGTGAGTCAGTCAGAACACTTCACAAACAGAACTGGGTAGCCCTGTTGCAAAGGAAAGGATTCCTGGGGATCTTTAGAAATAGGGTCATGGCAGTGGTTTGTCACGTTGTCAAAAATAGTTCTGCAAGGGCTGGCACCTGTGAATGGCCTATTGGTACAGCTGGTTAGTCAGACTTGGCTAATAAACCTCCAGCCTTGGGAATATAGAACACGGAAATCCAGCTTCATGCAGAGGGAGAGCCCTTTATTCCTCAGTTTTCTGTTATGTAACAGGTCTACACAGTTCTTCTTGGTGAATCATTCTGGCCTTAGAGCATTACATTCATTTTCCTTTCTTGCTGCTCTCTGTGGTTAGAGACTGGACAGCTTTGTTGTAATTTTACTAAGCGTTTAGTCTCTTACCCCCAGATGCGTATTTGACTCAATTTTCTGACCTCTCCTTAGAGTTTTCATTGGCTTGCTTCTGTTTGGCTTTGGTATTTTGCAAATCTATATGACTTCATCTGAACTGCTGCTGCTTCCTCTGTCTAGTGTGTGTAACATGTTGTTGTAAAGGCCCCCTGAAAGCCTTAATAAAAAGGATGTGAGACACATGGAGGGCACGTCATTGTCAGCAGTGTGGTTGCTGTATGTCCTATTTCAAACACACAATTGGTTCCAGTTTAGTGGTGTTACCTGATGACAAACATTGTGACACCTGCTCTTGACCATGTTCTTGAACAAAGCTTTCGGCATTTTCTCTGTCATGTCCATGATCCATAGTCATCCACTTGCATACTTAGTTATGACTCAGAATTTCTTGCACTAATTCTTTGAAGGATGCTCTTTCTTTAAGTGTTCTGTTTGTTTGCTATAGGATGCCGGTGTGGGATGAGGGTGCATTGGGAATAGGGTTTGTGTTCGTTTCAAGGTGAAAATAAATCCATGTTTATTTTGGTTTGCCTGTCTGGTTTTGGACTCTTGGGCCTTGGCTAACCCTGCTCAGCGCAGATAGCATGTTAATAAAAATGCCTTCTCTCTGTCTGCAGTGCAGCTTGTAGTATTCCATGGCACATCACCCGTGGGCAGTTAGAGAGCCTCCTGTTCTCAGTGGCCATGCAGCCTGAGGCTCTGTCTACATTTGGAGCTAGGCTGTGATTCCTAGCTCTGGCAGACCTACACATGCTTGTGTGCTAAAAATAGTAATGCAGCTGCATTAGTATGGGCAACAGTTCTGGCTTGTTGCCTAAGTACATACCCAGAGGGCGTGGGGGAGAGGGGTGTACTCAGGGTGGCTAGCCCCTCCCAACGCTGCTGTGGCTACACTTGGCTATGCTGGGCTACTCAACGAGACACGTGTAGGGAAGCAGCTTCGGACGTGGTTTTCAAGGGGCCCCTGCACTGGGAAGGAAAATAATCCTCCAGCCACCCCCCAGCCTATAGGAGGAGACGCCTGAGTGCCCACCCCCACCCGCAGGGCTACTTGGTCTTGCTGTGCTTGGAGCAGCACTAATTAAAAACCTGCTGCCGGCCGCGTTCAATCGAACTCCTTCTCCGAGCTCCCAGAGCGGGAGGGAAAGAGATTTCAGCCGGCCAATGCAAAACAAGCTAGGAGCATGACATCATCAGAACAAGCCCTCATTGGCTGGTCCAAGCCTGAGGCCGTGAGACTTTCTAGCAGCTTCTGTGAGCGCTGGCTGAGGGGAGCGCGGGGCCGGCCCATGGGCGCTCCCAGCCCGGCCGGGAAGGGTTTGAAGGGGTGAGTTCGTCTGGCGGCTCCTGCGGGCGGGGGGAGCTGCTCCACCCCCGGCTCTGCCCGTTAAACCGCCGCCCACCTGCAGCCGCCGGGCCGGCGACGTGGGGCAGGTTTCTAACCAGCCGCAGCCGAGAGCGTCCCCCGAGCTGATCACCAAGGGTTAATGCCCCCTTGACCAGGGTAAAGCCATGTTCCCCATCAGCCTCCCTCGCGCTCAGGCCCGGCCCTGCAGGGAGAAGTGAGCTCATCCTTAAACTCCCCCAAGCTCCCTGCCCCCCCCCAACCATTGCTCACTAATGGCAAGCAGCTGCTAAGGCCTCAAAGGTAGATCCCAGGTGCAACCTGCTGCTGTCACCATGAGATCTGCCCTCCAGCAACCGAAGCTTTAAGGAAGTGCGATCACTCCCACCGGTGTTAATGGGCTCTGCCGTTTGGGGTGAGCAATCCCCCTGGATGGAGCTGAGGACATACGTCATTTGTAAAATGTATTTGTCCTTGTAACTTTGTTTTGTGTTTCTCGTTCAAGTCAGAGGATGGTTGTGATAGCTGTGTTTTATGGTACAGAGAGGTGCTGTGGTGTAGGTGGTAAAGCTGCCTCTTGCTTTCTACTGTGAGCTGTCTTTTCTTTTAATTTGCAGGAGTCTTAGTAAAGAGTGCCTGACCAGACATTGCCGCTCAGTGAGTGTAACAGACATTTAATTTCCATCTTCTTTAGTTTGGTGGGGGCACATTGATACTTCGATGGCTTCCCTCCACTCTCTACTAAAACCTTAGGGGGGCAGGAGAGTTTGTGTGCCCATAAGGGGAATTGGAAGATGTGGCTGGAGTTGAAGGACTGATGCAGGCACCTCACCTAGGCGCCTTTGCATAAGTTAACCATACACCCAAAAACCTGAGTGTCGGCAGCAGCTCCTCACCTTAAAAACAGAAAAACCCAACTGACCAAAGATGTAGTCAAAGTCTGAACAATGTGCTCAGCCCATGGGCACCAGCCCTTCTCAAGGGCCTCAGCAGAGGGGCCTTGGTGCGTGCTGAAGGTGACAGATCTGGGTGGCTTGGGGCTTTGTGCACTATCCCATACTGATGCTGGGGTTTTTAATAGTTTGTAATAAGCTGTTGGGAAAATGACATTTGTCATTTGTAGTGGGATGGTGTAGGCACAGCCCAAAAGTCAGGCCTGGTTTGCATTATGCCACTGAGCATTCGTTGATCTAGTCCGGGATGTGATGCTTTCCGTTCTCCTGCCTACCCAGGCAGCCTTCCATTTGCATCTGTTCACAGTACCTATACACTGCATGCATCCTCCCTATCTTTGGCTGTTGGCTTTGTGTGTTACTGTAGGCTCCAGAATGTTGGAGTTGAGGTCTTGTAACATAGCAAAGTTCTAGCTAGAGCAGTTCCAGGATCACCACTCGCTCACCAGAGAGTGGCAGAACAAAATTCACTGACGGTGAAAGAATCTTCCCTAAATGGACAGTGAGCCTTGAATGTGTATTTGGTGAGTGTAAACAGGCCCAGTCATGCAAAACCACTCCTGCTCCTACTTCTCAAAACTTGTGATGGCTGTTCCAAGGACCTCTGAAGAATGCTTGGCAGACAGGATATTGGTAAAAATTGCCCTGTTTTTGTAGCAAGGTCTTGAAGATTGTATTGAAACTGGGCCAATGAAACCAAATAAAAAAAAAAACATGTTTCAATATAACCATCAGGGATACTGGGATATTTCAGGAATCATAGACAAGACCTACACCTCAAGCCAGATGCATGGCACTACAATCTTCTGCCCTTCCCTAGGGGGATTTTGCTTTACAGACAAACTAATTAAGCTGCACAACCTCCCACCCCAGTGTGATGAGATAGTATCTACACTGCTGGACACAATAGAAATTCATAGGCGGGTAATAATCCCCACTCTACAGTTGTGGAAACTGAGGCACACAAGGTTAAATGACTTGGCCAAAGTCTACAACAGAGCCGGGTGTACTGGGATATCCTGACTCCCAGTCCATTGCTTCAACCCCAAAACAAGACACCTTTCATTGGTGACTTTGTTGGGCAATACTGCTTTTCAGAATCCAGTGGCAAGGGCAGTGAGTCTCCTATGAATGAAGCTAATTTAGCTGCTGCTGATATTTCTTAGAGCTGAGAGATAGTGGGGAGCCGTGACAGTCTCTCTTACACTGAGGCTACTAGATAAACTGCATGTACATCCCTGGCTAACTGCATGCTTCTGAATTCCCCCTTCCTCCTGTCAGTGTGTCTGTCAATAGTCCCCCATATTACTTCCATCCCTGAGGGACTAATCTCCCTGCACTCAAACAAATGCGCTTGGTATTTAAAAGGAGACTATTGATTTGTGCCTATCCCTGAAAGCCACTTAGGATCCTGTTTCCTTTGATGTGCAAAAGCATCTGTCTGTCTCTGCTTTTCTAACAGTCTGCTTCTCCTGGGGAAAATCTGTTCCACTTGCATCTTCTATCCAGCAGGGAAACATCTCAAGAAAAGCCCCCTCCCTGACCCCAGCATGACCAGCACAGTGCTCTGAATGGTCTCATGGTGAGTTGTGTTTCCTGCCACTAGTGGACAGGGCTTGCCCGTGAGCCAAAGTGCCATGAAACTTTGATCCAGACCAAGGCTCAGAGCCCACTTTGCGGCTCGACAGTATTCAGAGCAGAAGTTTTGGGCAGCCTAGTGAGATGAAAGTTGGGCCTGTTTGTAATGTCCACATTTATTAGAAGAGAATTTAATCAGGCCCTGTTACCATGGTGCTTCCTGGAAGCTCAGCCAAAAGCCCAGTTGTGACTGGCCAGTGCCCTAAAGATAATAATGTGAGACCTGATCTTCAACCAGTCCTGCCATCGAGGAACTGAAATACCACAAGGAGACCTGATCCTGCAGTATTTCACCTAATAAATGGCTCCTTGAGGGACTGGCTTTAAAAAAGCAGTGGAAAGAAATATAGCTAACACGAACATCAGAGCCTATGTATACATAGCCCTGGCCTTTCAGTGTCTGGAACCTGCTGCCATAGAACATTGGGTTTCCAAATTCAAATGGGGTCTTAAGTGAGAGATAGGGACTGCTCAGTGTCCGAGGCTGTAAACCAGCTCGCATCCAGCTTTACCAATCCATAGCACTTCAGTGGTGGTTAAATCAAATGTTTTATGCCTCAGCACTTAAAGTTGTTCTTCTGCTTGTTAAACCTGCTTCAATGCTGGATGGAAACTCGTTCTTGGAGTCTGACAGCGAGGCCCCAATGGCATTGAGGATGTTGCTTTTCAGCCAGATGGCCAGGAGCAAGAGGCGCTCAGAATTGAGACTGAATCTTAAATACAAACTGAAATTTACATTAGCCAAGCCACAGCAGAGCAAAGGAGTTGTCTCCTTCCATCAAAGAAGGACCTTGGTGAGGTTCCAGTTGTGGCTTGAGCAGGTTCCCAAGCAGGAATGTCAGTATCTCCTATCTTGGGGGCAGTGCAATGCGCTGTAGCAGAGCCTGGTTGAGGTTAGCACAGAACTTCAAAGCTTTGTCTACACTAGGAAATTTTACCAAGAAGTTTGAGTGGTAACTGTATTAGTCTGTATCAGCAAGATACTGATGAATTGAGCTGTAGCCCACGAAAGCTTATGCCCAAATAAATTTGTTAGTCTCTAAAGTGCCACAAGGACTCCTCATTGTTTTTACCCAAAAAGTGTTCACCTGAGCAACTGCTGACTGTGCTGAACTGGCAGATTTAGGATGGGGTTTTGAAAGGAGCCTAAGTGAGTTCAGCACCCAAATCCCATTTAATTTCAATGAGAGTTTGGCACTGAATCCCCTTAGACTACTTTGAAATTAGTTTAATTTACACGTGGTAAAAATGCCCAGAGGAGAGGCCACCAGAGCCTTGTCTACACTGTCTCCCACCATTGCTACTATCAGTTCAGCAGCAGAATTGCTTTGTAAAATTCCCTAATGTAGACACAGACTTAAGCAAGGTGAATCCTGGCAGTAAACTATTAGGAAAGAATCAGAGAGAATTTCAGAACTAGTTTATACGTGTAGGAGCTTAGAAAAGAGTGATTTACACAGCATACTCCAAAAATAGCCTTGCTTTTGTTTTTGTACAACATTTGGAAACAGGTTATCTTCTTGAAGGGCAGAATAACAACACTTCTATAGCACTGCTCATCTGGGGACGGGAATAGCTTTGCAAACACTAATGAAGTCTCAACCTCTGGATGTGGCAGGTAAATATTACCATACCTTGTGTTATAAGTGGGGAAACCTGTGCCTGGAGAGATTAAAGGTGATGGCCACAGGGGCAAAATTAGATGAGAGCACGTCTTTTGTTGCTTTTTTCTGTATAAAGGCCTAAAAAGCTTTTATTTTATTTTTGTTTTGTTTTAAAAGGGATTTTTTCTTTCATTTTACCATAGAAGTATTAGAAATAGCATCTTTTCTTCCTTGTTTTTGCTAGAGGACTCCTTTTTAGCCCCTGTAGGAATATCTAGCTCTTAATTGTAAGGAGTATTGGTCTTTAACAAGGATATCTTTTTTCCCAACTGTTCAGGCATTGGACTTATAAGTGTTAACAAAAGAGAAGAATTTTAACTAAAAATCCCTTCCCCTCTCATTTGTTCAGGTTTCACTTCCTTGGCACTTGTGATGTTGTAATTGTACTAGTTCTCCAGTCATTCATAGTCTTCCAGGAAAAACAGGGTAGACCAGACTGGAATATCTAATGTGTAAAAAACAAACAAAGAAAAAACAAACAAAAAAAACCCCTTTCATTCACAGGCTGTTTTTATTCATCGGGAAGAAACAGGAAAGGGCAAAAACCCAATTTTCCCTTTTCTTGTCACCTTGACTGCCCAAGGTTACAGCACGTTAGTAACAGAGCCAGCAGGGGCCTGAGTCTGACCTCTCACTGGTATAACTTGGGAGCAATTCAGTTGAAGCCAGTAGAGTTACAGTGATGTAAGAAGAGAATCAATCCCTTGGGCTCTAAAGTATTTTCCGGCAGCTGGGAGTTACCTCCAGCTTCACAAACAAACATACAGGGCTGTCAGTTTGGAGGAAAGTCTCTTACAAAGCTGAGCAGGTTTTACCATAATAATGTCAGGAATGTCCCTCTTTGTAATCACAATGGACAGGACAGGCCGCCCAGCTTTCAATTGCAAATGGAGCAAATGGCGAAGTGTTTACAAAGAAAGCTTTATCCATGTCTGGCTTCACCCCCTGTGGTATTGCTGCTGCAGTTCCTTGAGCTGGACTCGGTGGGTCGGTTTAGGCTGGACATTAGGAAAAACTTCCTGTCAGGGTGGGGAAGCACTGGGATAAATTGCCTAGGGAGGTTGTGGAATCTCCATTATTGGAGATTGTTAAGAGCATGTTGGACAAACACCTGTCAGGGATGGTCTAGATAATACTTAGGCCTTGGCTACACTGGCGCTTTACAGCGCTGCAACTTTCTCGCTCAGGTGTGAAAAACACCCCCCTGAGCGCAGCAAGTTACAGCGCTGCAAAGCACCAGTTAAACAGTGCCCCAGTGCGCCCTGTAAGATAATCCCCACAGGGAGGTGGAGGACCTGCAGCGCTGGGAGAGCTCCCAAGTGTAGCCACACCCTACGTCAGGGGTCGGCAACCTTTCAGAAGTGCTGTGCTGAGTCTTCATTTATTCACTCTGATTTAAGGTTTCGCGTGCCAGTAATGCATCTTAATGTTTTTAGAAGGTCTCTTTCTCTAAGTCTATAATATAGAACTAAACTATTGTTATATGTAAAGTAAATAAGGTTTTTAAAATATTTAAGAAGCTTCATTTAAAATTAAATTAAAATGCAGAGCCCCCTGGATCGGTGGCCAGGACCCAGGCAGTGTGAGTGCCACTGAAAATTAGCTCACGTGCTGCCTTCGACACGCATGCCATAGGTTGCCTACCCCTGCCCTACGTCCTGCCTCTCAAGGTCCTTTCCAGTCCTGTGATTCTACTCACAGCCAGTGTTGGCAACTCACTCTTCTTGACTCCCCCACTAGAAAGTGCTGAAAATGGCTTCACTGCTCATGAAGCTGGGCAAGTGCACTTGCGCCAGGTGGTGCATGCTCTGTAATGGTGCTGTTAATGGTTCTGTTCTGCTTACACTAGCAGTTAAGCTGTTCCCAACCCCAGCTTAGGGAGAGCCAGGGGGCTCTGCTGCTGACAATGGTGATCAGCAATAGGCTATTTTCCAGGCGCGGATGAACCCAGTGTGTGTAAGGATTGCAGTCTGCACTGCTCTCTGTCCAATACAGTGAGATGTGTAGGGCCCCACTGTCCCAGTAAAGGTCTATGGAGACACTGGGCTTCAGATCAGAAGAGTTTTTGGCAAATAGAGTAAGACCAAAGAAATGTGATTGTCAGGATTCTAAGATGGGTTTTCAAATCATGTGGAGTAGCACCAGGGCTGGATTTGCGAGCTGTGGGGCTGCCAGCTACGGAAGTGGAGACAAGGCTAAGACACAATTCTGGATGCCAATGCCTAGAACGTTGGGAAGCTCAGAAATAGAAGGCTCAGTCAGGCCCATTTCTAGCCAGAAAGGAGGGAATGCAGCAGAGTTACTTCCCTCCTTTGGTCCCATTGCCAGAGGGGGAATTTGGGCCCTCCTTTGAGTTGCTGAGTCAAATCTAATAACTGGACTATAAAGTACTTGACAGTGTCCCATCAGTGGCCTGGCCTGTTAAGCCTGTGAAGGGCGGGATATAGTAATGATACGATTGGTTGCCTTTCACCATCCCAGTGAAAGTTTACCCATAGAGTGAAGAGGAGAGTCTTGTTTGGAGGAAGTGTCATCTAGTGGTTAGAGAGCACAGTGCTGGGGGTCAGGGATTCCTGTTCCATCTCTGCCCCGACTCCCTGTCTCTCATATGGGGATAACGAATGCATGGCTCACCAGGGTGTTGTGAGGCTTTATTGATTACAGTTATTATGGTCCTTTGAGTTCTGGTGGAGGGCTCTGTGGACGTGCACGTTATTTGTAAATGGGAGCTTTGCCCGTGGAGAGGATTCTGAGCCAGTTACTTCTCGCTGTTCACAATCTGTGAATACTGCCATACCAGATGCGGATCTTTGCATGTGGATCATTTTCCAGGATCAGTGTCAATAATGGCCAGTTCCCTTTAGGAAGCACTGAGCTGAGGATGGGGAGCCAGAGGCCCGCAGTGGTCACTAACCCGTCACTTGCGATCGGCTGGTAAATCCTGGGGACTCTCCCAGTTGATCGCGATCTCTGGTGGTGTAGTGGGGCTGGTGCTCAGGCAGGCTCAGCAGCCCCACACCACTCCACTGGCCGCCTAAAGGGGGCAGGGGCAGGGGTCTCTGTGTGCTGCTCCTGCCTGCAAGCACAGCCCCCGCAGCTCTCATTGGCCGGGAATGGGGAACTGTGGCCAGTGGGAGCTTTGGGGGTGGTGCCTGCAGACAGGGGCAGTGCTCAGAGCCATGTGCTCCCCCCAGGGGTCGCAGGGGCACATTGGCCCCTTCTGGGAGCGGCTTGGGGCCAGGGCAGGCAGGGAGCCTGCCTTAGCCTTGCTGTGCCGCTGACCAGGAGCTGCCTGTGGTAAGTGCCACCTGATAGGAGGTTGCACCCCAAGCCCTAGCCCTGAGCCCCCTCCCAAAGCCAACACCCCAAATCCCCTCCTGCACCCCAACCCCCTGCCCCAGCCATGAGCCCCCTCCCAGAGCCCGTATGCGTACCCCCTACTGAGCCCATCCCAGAGCCAGCAGCCCAGCCCCCTGCCCTAGCTCTGATCCCTCTCCCAGAGCCACCACCACCCCACATCTCCGCCTGCACCCAAACGCCGTCCCAGAGTTTGCACCTCTCACCCCCTTCTGCACCCCAGTCCCCTGCCCCAGGCTCAGCCCAGAGCCTCCTCCCACGCTGCGAACCCCTTGGCCCTGGCCCAGAGCCCTCACCCCTTCCTGAACCCCAGCCTGGTGAAAGTGAGGGAGGGAGAGCGGGGGGGGGGGGGGGGCAGGGTGCTGGTGGAGTGGGTGGGGCTTTGGGGGCGGGGCGAGGCCTCAGAAAGGAGCAGGGTAGATCCTGGGTTGCCCTTAAATTCAAAAGGGGATCCTGGGCGTAGAAAGGTTGGAGAGCACTGCAGGAGGGGAATGAAACGTTCTTACCTGCTCTCATAAGGAGCAAGGAAAAGTCACCGACTGATTGCAATGATATACTGCCACCTGGTGGTCATATGGCGTGCACACATATGGGAACCTCTGGGATTTAAAGGAAAACTCCGCTGTAACCATGGAGTCACGGTGATGTCTCCATAGTTCAGGATACAACCATTATTCCATTCTTGGGCCTACTTGTGACCTTGCTTTCCTTTAAGTCTTCTCCACGCAAACTTCCTGAAAATTCTAATGCAGAACCTCAGGGCAGTGTTGGTTTTTTAATTTTTTTCCTTTGAAATAATCTGGCCTAGTCACTTTTTGAGTTATAAAACTGTAAAAACAAAGAGGTTTCCTGCATTGTCACGGTGTTTCTGGTCACTCAGTAGCTTCAAAATGATTTCAGTTTTACAAGGCTAGTCTTGTTCAGACATTACCAAGCATTTGTGCCTTTTACGAGTTTGAACAAAGCTGTGTCAGGTTTGAAAAGAGATTCTGAATGCATCAAATTGAACATTGAAATTAATCATTCTAAAGAGAGTTATTCTGCTTACTAATGAGTGAAAGACTTGGCTTTCCGATTTAAAAAAAAAAAAAGTACTGGCGAGCAGAGCACTTCAGGATTGCAATATTAATATAAATTTGTTTAGTTAATGTAATAGTTATTAAACCAACAGTTAATTTAACCAAAACATTTTTTTAAATAGTACTTATCTGTCAACAGCTTTAAAATGCTCTGATATCTAATTGGAAAGCTGTTTTTTTTTCCAGTCAGACACGATCAGTCCGGGCTGCAGAAGTATTCAGTACTGTCCTTAGCAAGACACACTGATTCCGTTCACGGAATGAAGATACTGATACAGATACAGGGATTTCTGAAATCTGTCAGTCTAATAATTCATGGCAGAAAGATAGCAATTAAAGATTTATTAGCTGTTCTCTTCAGCTGCTTATCCCTCATGTATTGCTGTGCAGTCTGAGAATGTATGTAAGCTCCGTTAGTTTTCCGTGGAAGAATCACTGCCATTTAGTACACTGAAATGGGGAACAGCATTGTTTAATGGACTGAGCACATGACTGGGCATTAGGAGCTTCTTTTCTCTGATCCTGGCTCTGTCACTGACTTGCTTTGTGACCTTGAAAGTGTAATTTTTCCTGTTGGTGCCTTATCTGTTTGAGGATAATATCTTTCTCCAGAGGTGTTTGAGAGTTAATGTTTGAACAGGGTTTGGAAGATGTAAATCACTATATAGAACTGCTATGAACTTCGTTAGCTGAACCACTTTTGAGAAATCTTAGATCCTCTGAAAACTGCCTGTTGACTTAAGGGTAAGGGGCATGTGTCACATTGATTTCCCTGTATCAAATACAGTAGCTGAACATATTCTGGTTTCTGTTGTTCAGCTGCCTTTTAAATGTTAAATGAATGTCCTAAGAGGAGGGTGAGGTAATAACTTGTATTGGACCAACTTCTGTTAGTGAAAGAGACCAGCTTTCATGCTACACAGAGCTTTTCTTCAAGGTCTGGGTAGCTCATCAGCTTGTCTCTTTCACCAATAGACAGGGTTGGCTCTGTGTATTTTGCTGCCCCAAGCGCGGCAGTCAGGCGGCTTTCAGTGGCATGCCTGCAGGAGGTGCACCGGTCCTTTGGCGTACCTACTGCCGAAGGCACAGGACCCGCGGACATCCTGCAGAAATGCTGCCGAAGGCATTCTAACTGTTGCCCTCGCAGCAATCAGCAGGCCACCCCCCGCAGCTTGCCGCCTCAGGCACGCGCTTGGTGCGCTGGTGCCTGGAGCTGCCCCTGCCAATAGAAGTTGGTCCAATAAAAGATATTTCCCACCCATCCTGTGTGTCTCATATCCTGGGACCAGCGTGGCTAACACAACACTTCAAATAGTGAATGCCCTGATATGTTTCCAGGAAGAGCTCACTTCAGATGAAATGCAAAGCCAAGGTCCTGATTGTGAGGAATGGAGCTGTTGGCAGGAAGAAGGTGAGAGAGGTGGTTAATCCAACTCTCTGAGCCACCTTTCTCTTAGGTAAATTACATTTTGCCACCTTAAATTCCCTTTGCAGTTTCAAGCAGACACCATTTGTTGGATTCTTCAGTTTCTGGCCCAGCCTGGTGTGCAGGATGGCTATGGTGCTGCTGACAGCTGCTGCATTACAGTGGGAGGATAAGTGATCCCTGTGTGCTCTGTAAATGGAAGCTGTGGATCATTATATAGGCAGCGGGTTATATACATTTGCGGTGCTCGGGCTCCAGGAATATTCAGGGCTGGGTGCCCTGCTCCAGCAATATTTGGAGCTGGGTCTCCCCCACGCCCTGCCACGTCCCTGCCTGGAGCGGATCCCGGCCTCCGCCTTCCACCCCTCCCCCTGCGTCCCCCCTCCGCGGAGTCCCTGCCTGCTCCTGCTGCCAGAGATCGGCTCCCAGCAGAACCGCTATCTGCTGCCCCAGGGTCCTAGCGCCTGCCATCCGCTAATGGCAAGGCAGGCTGCCATTACCCTGCCCTTCTGCCCTAGCCCTGAGCCTCTCCAACGCCCCAAACCGCTCATTCTCAGCCAGAGCCCTCATCCCTCTGCACCCTAATCCTCTGCCCCAGCCCTGAGCCCCCCCTGCAGCATGAAGCCCTCATTCTCAGCCCCAATCCTCATTCCCCTGCACCCTAAGCCTCTGCCCCAGCGTGCACCACCTCCCCCTTCCTACACCCCCACCCCCAGCCGAGCCTGCACCCAAACTCCTTCCCAAAGCCTGCACCCCTCCTGCACCCTAATCCCCAGCCCAGGACCTGCACCCCAGACATCCCCCCTGAAACCCCGCCCAGAGCCTTAGGCAGGTGGAGGCGGAGTTTGAGGGGGCGGAGCTGGGGGGGCGGGTTCTGGGCACCACCAAAATTTCTACAAACTTGCCTCCCATGGATCATTATAATCCTGTCATTGAGATCTGTACCTTGTCATTCCTAAAATCTAGTCCCAAGTATCATAGTTTTGTCTCGAGTAAGGCTCTGGCTCCAGTGTTCTCATGTAGTGTCCATGTTATGGTGTCCAGTTTCACAGCTGGGTGCTGAAATACCCTGCTTTAGGCATGTAAGTGGCAAAAAGAGAACCCCAGCTTAGGTCTCCAGGTTTAATAATTGGGCTCTTCGGGGATTCCCTGTGCTTTCTCATGTCCTGTACAACAGGGGTTCTCAACAGGGGCATCTGCGAACCCTTACAGGCTAAAACCCAGAGCCCGTGCCCCAGCACCATGGGGTTGAAGCCCCAATACCTAGTGCCCCCTAGGGGGCTGAAGGCGGGAGCAGCTGAGCTGAATTCCAGAGCCCCAAGCCCCAGTGCTCCCCATGGGGCAGAAGCCCTGAGCCCATGGGCAGAGTTGGGGGAACATGGGTGTGTTGCCCCCTCCGAAGCCACAGTCCAAAACCAGGGCAGCTTCACATCTCCTCCCCCTCCCCACACCTTCTTCTCTCCTTGCCCCCTGGGCAGGTCAGAGGCAGGAAGCCAGAGCTGGGCAGTGCTAGATGGCTGCTGCTCTCTGGCTGGTGCCATGGTGCAGGCAAGTGTTGTGGTGTTTCCTCATCTGGTGCAGGGGATTGAATCTGCTCCTGAGCTCCCAGCTACCTGGGTTGGAGGACCTAGCTCCGTGGCTGGCAGAGCCTTTAGGGAACAGGGACTGCAGGGGGGGACTCCTGGCACACAGCCCCTAGCTAGCACAACGCCCCTAGTTCCCTCCCCCACCCCGAGCTACCCCCTCCCTGCACCCTGAGCTACTCTCCCACCTGCGCACAGCCCCTAGCCATCCCCTCCCTGCACCATGAGCTGTTCTCAAACTTTTTGAGCTGAGCCTCCCACCTTTGATTTATAATTTTTGGTTGTACACATGCCCCCGTGCACCCCTCCCCACCCCAGATAGGTGGGAGGCCTGCTGAGGTGAATCAGGGGGTGGAGGTGGTGCTCCCTCCCCAGACCCCGCCATGCAGAGCTGGCTCGAGCCCTGCTGGCCCCTGCCCACCCAAAATAGAAGTCAACCTACACTTATGCCTGAGGATCGTCCCTCCCCCAATGGGCCCTGGAATTTTTGTAGCATGTTGTGAGGACCTCAAAAAGAAAACGGTTGAGAACCCTGCTGTAAAAGATATAAATAATCATCCCACAGTCATTCTGTGCATAGCGTGTGTAAGCCAGGGATTCTCAAACAGGGGATTGGGAACCCTCAGGGGATCGTGAGGTTATTACATGGGGGGTTACGAGCTATCAGCCCCCACCCCAAACCGTGCTTTGCCTCCAGCATTTATAATGGTATGAAATATATTTTTAAATGTTTTTAATTTATACAGGGGGTTGCACTCAGACTTGCTGTGTGAAAGGGGTCACCAGTACAAAAGTGTGAGAACCACTGATGTAAATCAAGGCAAGGCAGCATATGTCGATCTAACTCTGTAAGCGCCTCCACTACAATGTAGCTCCCACCCATGTGTATCACCCACTACATGGACTTGAGAACTCCACGTGTGTGAGAGGCATAGTGGTTAGGGCGATGCAGAGTCCGTGGAGACGCTGCGTTACTTACATTGCCTGTAGGCTGTGAGAGCCCCACACAAGTTAGTGGAAGCACTGCTGGTGAGGATGTGCGGTGCTGACAGAGGGGACATAGCATAGACGTAAAACACGGCTTTAGCTACTGCATCGCTCGTATGTCAACTTAAGTGGACTTCATTTTGTAGTGTAGGCATGCCCAGTCCCATGAGTGTCCTCTGGGCTTCTAATTGAACATAATCCCAGAGGCGAGGCAAGTTCAAGGTTTCCACTAGTGGGTTCCATGCCCATGTTTCTGGTGGTGTCGTGTTTGCTAATTTTAGACTAGGTCCTGTGAAGTACTGAGCACCCACAATTCCCTTTGAAGTCAGTGGCAGCTGCTGGTGCACAGGTCCTTCAGGATCCAGCCCTTTAGTACATTTGTAAGGGTTATTGGGTGAATTTCAGTTCCCTGATTTATTTGTATTCGGATGGGTGTCTGGTAGGTATTATAGTTTTGTATATGCACACTAACATTTATTGCAGACTTGGGGCTAGATATGACCTTGGGTCTTTCATCAGATGATTTACCCTAGTTAAAAGGATAAATTTTCTTCAGTGTCAGCGGATCAGAGATGTCAGTGCTCAGGAGATGAGAGAGATGGAAGTAACGATTTTATGAATGGATAAAGCACCTAAGACACAAAACAAGAGCCTCCTAGATTCCATTGTAACCAAACAGCTTTATCCCATAAAAGGCTGGAACTCAACAACTGTAGAACTCTGGACGCACGCACGCACGCACCCTCGTTTACTGGCTGTAAGTGATCTGTGTCTACTTGAGTAGCAGCTAATAAATGTACAAGTCAGACATTTCCTTCTTTTACTACAAGATCTATGTAACAGGAACATCGCGCTCTAGAAGAATTCTGTGGGATTCTCACATCTCTAGTGGTCACTGTCTCTCGGCCTTTGGTGTGACTGCCTTCTGAGGAAGGCAGAGCATGATGTGCTGGGTTGTACAGGGAGTGCTGGGAGTTTTAAGTCTGCTTCTGCCACTGACTCGCTATTATTAACTGTTCCTTACGGCCAAATCTTTAGAACTGTGTTCGCGCCCTTTCTGCTCCCCCCACCCCTCTGACTTGTGTGTGCAGAGATTCTGGTTCTCTTACGTGCAGATAGGTATGTCTTTGTACCAGTCAGGGCTGCTGCATGGACGCTGGAACAATGGGTCTGCATGAAAGTCAGGGGTGTGAAAAACTGCATGCATAATTCAGTGTTCATACTTGTGAAAATCCAGCCCTATAGAATCTTTCTCTCTCAACCTCCCCATCTGTGAAATGCATCGATGATAGTTACTGACTTTGCAGGGGTGTAGTGAGAGTGGATTAGACAATACCGATGATGTGCTGTGATGCTGCAGGTATTACAGAATCACGTGAGGCATGCCAGAAATCACTGAGCAGATACCCTGTGCTATTCCGTAGTGCTTAATTACTAGACCAAATGCAAGATGAAAAGTGGAGGATTTTTCAGAGCAGAGGAACTGACTTTCAGTTGTCCTTGTGCAGACCAGACAGGATGTGCAGTGGCTGATGAGTTTCAGACCAGGAATTTGTTCCCTAAGGATACCTACCCCAAGTATAACTCAGTGCAAGGTGCTTTAGTTGTTGGTTAGGTTAGTAACGTGCTGTGGGGGTTCTGGTTACAGAATGTTTCCATTCTGTGTGCAGCAGATTAAGTAGATGATAAGAAGACTAACTGAGCAGATGGCTGTCATTGTTTGCCTTGGTACACACGTGCTCACATACATATGGCTTCCCTGGGGGATTCCCTCTGCCCTGCTGAAAGGGGGAAGACCAGCTTTGAATTAATCATCAGCTCCTGACTTGTGCAGCTGGTCTGAATAGGAACCTGGATATGAATATGGAAAGTAAAGTTGGGCCTGAGTTGTAATGGTTGAATCTGAACTTAACCTACAGTTTGGAGCTGTTCACGTCCAGGGTTTTGGTTTGGGCCTGTGGTGGCCAGCTTACCAAAATTAATTTGTTGGGTGTAAACTGATGTGTTTCCACATGAGGGGTTTGCACCAATTTAAGTAAATCATTTTAAAATCACACCATTATTAAACGGGGGTGATTTAATCCTGCGGATAAACCCTAATGTACAGGTGCAAGCTGAACTGCTATGAGCCAGGTTGAAACTCTCCACAATAGAGATTTGGATCGGTGTAACTAAAATGGTTTTTTAAACTGGTTTAAATTAAATTGGTACAACTTTGTGTATAGACAAGTCCTGAATTTAGAGGCTCTTGCTCTGAATTTGGCCATAAGTATAGCTGGGTTTATATTCTGCATGTCATTGGTTTATTTGCGTGCGCGCTCTCTCTCGCCTTCTGCCAAATAAACTTTTTGCTTTTATTGGATCTGGTGATCGTCAAGAAGGGGTAGCTGCTGCTGGCAAAAACTCTGAATCCACAGGCTGAATCAGTGCAGGAACAGAGCAATAGGGCAGTGCTTCTCTTACCTCTCCTTCCCCAAACAGGAAGTTGTCTTGGGTCAGTCAACATGTGCAAACTCGGGGTACCCACTAACCAGGCTCCATTACAAGCCTAGTAGAAAAAATGCATTTCTTAGGATCCTTTCTGCAGCAGGCAGGCAGACAGCTTGCTATTCCAACAGACAGAGACAAGTTGTGGTTCCTTGCACCCAGCCTTGGCACAGTTCTGCTCACTCTCACCCAAGCTCCCAACTCAGATACTGTTACCAGTTCTCCTGGAAGAGCTTTGAGTGTACATAAATAATTTCACCTTAATCCTGCCAGTCAAAATAGCCAACTCCTGGTGCAGTTGGTAGATGGTGCATTTCTAGGGTACACAGGATGCTAAATGGGGATAAACCTGGGTTTTGTGGCCTCTCAAGAGGCTGGTGAATGTCTTCACTTGTGCACCTGGATACAGGCTGTTCCCAGCCTTGTAGAACTAACTTTGTTTTTACTTTGCGATGCCAGTGATTTCTGCCATAACAATGTTTCAAGAAGATTCTGTTCTTAAACTGACATGTTCCCAGCTGCTGTGTTTTAGTGAAATATTTATAATTTGCAAGGCAGGCTAGGTAGAGAATCGGTGATTTTCAGTGTCATTGCAAGGGAGGGATTCAGCAGAGTCATTTATCATCAAAACATTTTCAGGAGCAGGAAAATACGAGCTCTGTCTCATAGAAATGCTGGAGAACTAGGTAGTCCATGTGTATTTATTTGGCTGAGGAATGGCTGATACGCAATTACCAGTTTTCAGAGCAGCAGCAGTGCAGGAAACAGCTGTACGTGTGGCAGTGATAACATAATGCAAGCAGTAACTCTGGAGGAAAGGGCATTTATTTATCTAGGAGCAAATAAAGATAACCGTATAATAAAGCATAGCTGTGTAGGCGTGGGTATCTTAGGGGAGCGGTAAGCATGAGATGTGGAGTCTTACTAGTTACTAGTTCACTTGAACAGATTTGTGGAAAAGAGGTTTGTTGCTCCATTCAAGGGACCAATATCCATGTCGCTAACCCAATTGGCATTATCTTTAGAGATCAAAATTTAAATAGGATGGAAGATAATGTGAGTGCTGTACTAAAATCTAGGTGAGTAGATGAGAGAAATCTTTGATTCAGGATAGGGATGAAGTATATTGACCAAAGCAAGATGAGGATGCTCACGCTTCCAATGCCCATGTTGCTGTTGTAGGTATTAATGGTGGGGTTCAGTCCTGTGGCACACTTTAACTTAATCTACTGGGGGGAAGTGCTTTGGTGGGTGTTACCTCTGCAGAACAGGGAGAAAAGTCTTGCTATATTATTTCTGAAGGAATAGATGGGTAGACTTTAAGGCCAGAAAGAACCATTATGAACTTCTAGTCTGTACTTCTGCATCGAACAGGCCATAAAATTGTGCCAGCAGTTCCTACATCAAGCCCATAACTTTTGTTGGCACTATAACATGTCTTTTTAGAAAGACATCCGATCTAGATTCAAGTGATGGAGAACTCACCAAATCCCTTGGTAAATTATTCCAGTGGTTGATTACCCTCAAAGTTAATGTGCACCATATTTTTAGTCTGAACTTGTCTAAATTCAGCTTTCAAACTGGATTTTATTATGCCGTCGTTTGTTAGGGCTCTTCAATCTCTATCAAAAATCTTCTCCTTACATAGGTATTTATAGACCATTGTCAAGGCACCTCTTAACCTTCAAACTAAATAGATTGAGCTTTTTTTAGCATCTCGCTGTAAGGCCTGATTTCCAAACCTTTAATTATATAGCTTTTTTTCTGAACCCTTTTTGTCAGCGTCTTTGTTGAAGTGTGAGAACTGGACACTGTGCTAGAAGTGGTCTTGCTAATGGAGTACACAGTGTTGGTAATACCACATCCCTGCTCCTACTTGATACTCCCCTGCTTATACATTCAGGAGTGGTGGTAATTCTTGTTGCTGTTGCTAACCACTAGAAGTTCATGTTGCGTTGGCTATCCAGCTACGTCCCTTTCATAGTTGCTGCTGTCCAACATTCTCTCCTCAGTCCTGTAAGTATGACCCATTCTTTGTTTCTGTCCATGCATTCGGCTGTATTTAGTACATAATTTGTTCTAGTAAGACCACTTTCCCAGTCACTCTGCAGAACTGATCTGTCTGATTAATCACTCCCCCAATTTTTGTGTTGCCTGCAAACCTTACCAGCAATAACTTTAGCTTGAGGTTTGAAGCTGTCTTGCCTTAGAAATGCCCAAGACAAGTGTTTTTCTGTTTAATAGCAATAAACATGTACACCTCTGCCTCAATATAATGTGACCTGATAAACACAAATTCAGCTATAACATGATAAAGCAGTGCTCTGGGGGGGCGGAGTTCGATATAACGCGGTTTCACCTATAACGTGGTAACTTTTTTTTTTTTGGGCTCCTGAGACCAGCGTTATATTGGGGTAGAAGTGTACTTATAAACACACATCCACCCCTGAAATCCTCATAGTATGAGTTTGTCTGAGGACTCAGCTGAACAGAAAGCAAAGGTGTCCCTGGGCATAGGAGAGCAGAGAGGATGTCTGTTGGGGGGGTAGGCCAATAAGTCAAATCCTACAAAAGCAAAATAAGATGCAGAATCTTGTGGCACTATAGTGTGTCTTGGAAGTTTCCTACATGCATAATCCATTACCTTGCTCTCAAGGAAGGAGTTCTAGTAGAAGCAAGTCACCTGATTGTCTTACATCTATGTAATCACTAACAAATGAAACAATTCTCCCTTCTGCTGGAAAGGATGCGGTCAGTTAGGTTCAGTTGTGTTGGCTGCAGATACACGAAGAGATGCATCTTACACTTGTTTGATTTGATAAATCCCACTTGTTGCATCCTAAGCTATATTCCTCCACTTGAATAAATAACAGAAGAAGTACTTAAGCTAAGGAAAGTCAGGAATCATTAAGTCCCCAGAACTCAGCAGAAGGGCTGTTGGCTCCCAGAGTGTGGTTTTGTTTGTTGTAAGCAACCTGACAATTGCTGGCAATAGTTGTATACTTAAGCTCTGGTCATGCCAGGAAATAGACCCATTGCTAATGGCTGTCAGCAGTGGATTTCTTTGAACCAGTTCTGCAGATAGTTAAACTATTGATATACAGAGGGAAAAACTCTTCTCAGCACCCTTATGGACAAATTACACACAAGTATACATTCTGTACACTCTTGTCTCTGATGGTGCTGAAAAGTTTTGGCCTGTCTACACCAGCAGTTACACCACTTACCTCATCAGTCTGAGTAGACTTGTTGCTGACTGCTGTTTTCAGCAACAGATTAATTGCCTAGACAGAAGCTTCAGACTCTGAGGAAACTTGAAATGCACGTGCATTAGTCCACTTTTGCTCTTAACACTATATAGCGCTAGGGCCCCCTTTCCCACATATGCCACGTCTTTTGGTCAGTAATTTGTTTTCATACCCTTGTGTGTAAATTGGAATCTCACAGCGCACAAGTTCCAGTCACTTGGGAGCAACCCATTGTAAGCACTATTGGGCCTGGAAGGTCACTCTGCATCAGCTATTTCTTGATGATGATTATTATTAGTAAATTGATGGGTGTTTGAAGCTCTGGCTCTATTGACACATGGCCTTTACTCTTGATGAGCATGTTTCTTTGACTGATTTTTATGATGTGAATGATGAAAATCACACTTCAGCTGACTATCATGAGCATGGGGGCCTTACTGGAAGAGGCATTTTCTTATGATGAGAATTTTGCTGCCACAGCCCCTACAAGAATTTTGTTGCAGTGATATAGTTCACCTGTTGGACAGCTTTTAGCTCCCAGGGGGTATCTCGGTGCACCTTGCCTGGCATAGATATTTGAGGAACTTTCAGAGGGTGGGGAGTATTGAGAAGCAGAAGTGCAGGGGAGGGAAACAGAAACAAATTGGCAAAAGAGATAGGCAGCATGATCACAAGTCCACCAGGTTGATTGATACTGAAATAGTAAGATACCAAGTTCACATTTGTTGACCTGTATGAGGTTCCTGACTGGTTGCAAGTAAGAATTCAGGTGCATTAACTGGGGATGTGTAGGAAACTTCAGATTTTGTTTGCCTTCATGCTGCTTGGCTCTAGCCAGTGATGCAATGTGTGTTTTGTACATTAATTGATCATGAAAGTGAGAACTATTTAATAGCAGCAAAGAGTCCTGTGGCGGGGTAGGCAACCTATGGCACGCGTGCCGAAGGCGGCACATGAGCTGGTTTTCAGCGGCACTCTCACTGCCCAGGTCCTGGCCACAGGTCTGGGGGGGCTCTGCATTTTAATTTAATTTTAAATGAAGCTTCTTAAACATTTTAAAAACCTTATTTATTTTACATACAATAGTTTAGTGTTATTTTATAGAAAGAGACCTTCTAAAAACATTAAAATGTATTACTGGCATGTGCTGAGTCTTCATTTATTCAGTCTAATTTAAGGTTTCACACCACTTCTGTTAGTCTATAACAGACATATTGGAGCATGAGCTTTTGTGGGTGAATACCCACTTCGTCAGATGCATCCAATATGTCTATTAGTCTGTAAGGTGCCACAAGACTCTTTGCTGCTTTTACAGATCCAGACTAACACGGCTACTCCTCTGATACTTAACTATTTAATATTCATTGCTACAGTTTCTCTCATCAGCTCTCTTTGATCATATTTCATAATTCTAAGGTCAGAAAGGACTGAGATCATCTAGTCTGATTTCCTGTATGACACAAGTCAACTAATTTTCCCTGAAATAATTCCTGTTTGAATGTAGCATGTTTTTCTAAAAAAGCTAGAGCATATCTTGATTTAAAAATTGCCAGTGTTGAAGAATCCATCACAACCCTTGGTAAGATGCTGCAATATTTAATTACCCTAATTGTTACATATTTACATCTTATTTCCAATCTGAATTTGTCTAGCTTGAACCTGCAGCTTTTGGATCTTCTGCCTTTGTCTGCTAGTTTGAAGAACCCATTATCAAAGATTTGTTCCCCATGTAGTTACTTCTAGACTGTAAGTCAACCCTTAAACTTTGTGAAGCATCACTATAATCCCCTCCAGTTTTTCAATATCCTCTTTGAATTGTGGACACCAAAACTGGACAGATTCCAGTAACAGTGGCACTGGTGCCAAATACAGAAGTAATACACCTACGTGATTGATTGATGTTTATGCATTCAACAATTGTATTAGCCCTTTAAAAGCTGTAACACTGCACTGGGAGCTCATGTTCTGTTTGAGTCACTGCTTCCCTAGATAGTCACCCATCTTGCAAATATGACTGAATTTTCTTACACCTCTACATTTATATTTGCCCATATTAAAATACATTTGCTTGTGCCCATCATCTGGATCACTTGGTAGCAGTGACCCATTCTCTTCGTTATTTACAAGCATCTCCCAATCTTTTTGTAATCTGAAAACTTTGAGAGGGGATTTTTTTCTCTCCATGTCATGGATAAAAATATTTAATAGCATAGAGCCCAGAACCAATGTCTATGGGACCTTACTAGAAACACACCTACTTGATGATGGTTTCTGGTTACAACTGCATTATGAAATCTGTCAGCCACTTTAATCCATTGAGTAACTGCGTGGTGTTTTGGATCAGTCTAGTTTCTTAAATGTTGCATGGTTCCAAGTACAAATGCCTTGCACAAAGTAGTTAATCAAACCTGTTAGTTTGACATGTTTTCCATAAACCTGTGTTAATTGATAATTTTATTACTCTCCTTTAAATCTTCATGAATAGAGCGTTATATTGGTGATCCTAATATGTTGCCCAAGACCTAGGTCAGGCTAACAGGCTTATAATTATGCAGGTAGTCCTAGTTGCCCTTCTTAAATGTTGGCACATTAGCTTTCTTTCAGTCTTCTGGAACTTCCAGTGTTCCAAAGCCTATCATCATTAATGGTCCAGCTCTTTTAAAACTTGTGGATACAAGTTACCTGACTTGCTGACTTTTAACATCTAGCTTTTTGGTAGCTGTTGTGTTCCTATTATCATACAATGGGACTACATTATTATTCCCCTCCCATGTGCCACCCAGCAGCTAAAGCTAAACACATCTCTGAAACAAATGTTCTCAGAGCTGCTACTATATCTTCCCCCTACTTCATGGTACAGTTTAGGTTAGAGGTAATCCTACTATAATCACTTTATTCAATTTTAGACTTTTTTATTACAAAAAATGAGAGCTTGTCCAGGAATAAGATGAGACTGACATGTTTTTATGCAATCATCCATGGAATTTTGTTAAAGCATACGGATCCAAAGCTAAGATACTCACTGCATTTCAGCTGCAGCTGGAGGACAAAGGTAAACCTATCCCCTGCATCAGCTAACTAAAAGGTAATTACAACCTGGACTGGCTGTTCTTCAAAAACTGAAGAAAGCCTCCACCTGTGTATGATATGGATTGTCTGTCCAAATACTACACACACTTCTTGCCTTTGACTGCTGAAGATGCCCCCCTAAGTAATTGTTGCAATATATGCATATGGTGGCAAGTTTAAAAAAAAGTGTAACCGGGTCTAACTATTGATGTACACAGCATAAAACAGTTTTCAGCACATCCTCTACTAGGTTTAAGGAAGGCTGCTTGTATGGGGAACACTCACCCATGGACAAAAAATTTGAACTGGCCCTTATGTGACTATTGACATCTTGATACCTTAAAAGCAGAGATCCAAGGAGAGAAGGTTATGGTGAGTGATGTTAAATGTGCTTATTTTCCTTTATGCTCTCTACTGAGGTAGAACCATCTCTAGCTTCTTGTTAGATTTGGCCAGAATAGTTATTCCTTAAATCTCTCCCTTACAACAGCCTACTGGGGGGTAGAGTATAAAACAGAGTGAATACTGTCTCTCTCAGCTATTCTCCCCTCACGAAAAAAAAATTCATGTGCCTTAGGATTTCCTACTCCCAAAATGGTGATACGAAAACTCCATTTTAGTGTTTTTTCATATTAGATTTTATACTTGAACTCCTGTTCTCATTTGGGATCAGTTACTCAAAGCCCAACCATCTGATCCTTTGGGCTCTGTTTTAAAAGTGGCTGCAGAAGCATGCATGTTTGTTATACATACTCATCTTGAAGTAAAGAACTCCTTAGACATGCTTTTTCGATTAGTGCCCATAAGCTAACTATTCCCCTTTTCAAGGCTGATATATAATTTAGACCTGATCTACCCAGGAAATACTATTTTAGATGAATGAAATGTGGGTATAGACCAGGGATCAGCAACCTTTGGCACGCAGCTCACCAGGGTAAGCCCCTTGGTGGGCCAGACCAGTTTGTTTACTTGCTGCATCTGCAGGTTTGCTTGATCATGGCTCCTGTCAGCCATGGTTCACTGCTTCAGGCCAATGGGGGTGGTGGGAAGCAGCAGCCAGCACATCCTGTGGCCAGTGGGAGCTATGATTGTCCAAACCTGCAGACACAGCAGGTAAACAAATCAGCCTGGCCTGCTAGGGGGCTTACCTTGGCAAGCTGCCTGCCAGAGTTTCCCAAGTGTTAGTGTAGACCATATCTTAGTCCATGCATAGTAAACTGAACACTTTACTGTTATGTTCTCTGCAGTAATATCTAGTGTTTTTTTAAATCAAGAGTTGGACAGGAATTAGGCTAATCTTATACTGCAGTAATACTAAAAATGCAATGTAAAATTAGCCTAGCATGTCTACAGATGAATGCAATGCTCAGATCAGCCTTCTTCACCAAGCAGTTGGGAAGGTGGGGAAAAAAAAGCCAATGAACAGTTGTTTCTCACATCTGCCAGGGGCAATAGTTTAAATATACTTGGACCCTTTCTTGCAAGTTACACCAGTGATCTTGGAAAACTTCAGCATGTGATAAGTAATGGCAGAATAAAACCTCTAATAATATTGGAGAAAGCTGTACAGACTACAGAATGTTACAAGTTTGTTTTTATTTAGACTGTACAAACAGGGCACTAACAACACTGGCTTGATATGGGACCAGTACTATGAAATAAGTAGAGTAAGAAAATAAAAAGGCACTAGTCTTAAAAAGAGACACTCCATGTATTCTAAGAATATAATTCATTTAATACTGTTAATTTTACAGCACAAAAAATAAAACAAGCTATGATCCCCAAAATAAACTTTAAAAGCTTGCTTATTATTGCCTGAAGTTCATGGTCTTTAAATTACATACTGTTAATGTTTACACAGTGAAGACTGTCTCAAATAGAAGGCCACCTTCCCACTGCAAAAAATTTCATTTAATACAAGTAAACAGAAAATGACAACTATACAGGAACACTTCTACTGGTCCCAAAAGGCTGTCTTAGGCAGGTCTTAATTTTTCAATTGCAGATAGTTGGAGATGCTTGAAAACTTTACCATACACAAAAAGCCCACTCATTCCCAGGATGTTAATACAATATAAAAAGTTAGATTACAGGCACATGAAATGGCACAAAGAATGCATTTTTCCCCTTTACAAAAATGTTCAGAGCCCCCACCCAAAAAGGATATTCCCTTTATTCTTGCCTGATTTGTAAACAATTATGAATTGAGTTAGTGCTTATCCAGTGATGGACACTGACCAGTTAAAATGAAAATTGTTCTAATCAGAGCCTTCAATATATATACACACACCAGAGGAAGAGACAAATAGTAAACCTTTCATGATTAATGGTTTTGACAACTGACAGAATTGCTAGTTTGAAACCCAGACACCTACATAAAAATGTGGAACATGAGCCACCTAATACTGCATAGATTGAAGCAAGTATATTTTATACTCCCAAAGAACAGCTATACTGACCATTATTTATCAAGGAATTTTTGAAGAGGTGTTCTAAAGCAACAGGCAGCACTGCAAGAAACAAATCTTTGAAGGAGAAACACAAACTGATCAAATGCAGTCTATATAAAATACTTAAGACATTTTGATGCAAGTTTACAATCAAGTTAGACTGTTCAATGTGATACATTTTAGTAAGAGGTGGTGTTTAGTATTAGACACAGGGAGCCATTTAAGTGGTCCAAAACTAGGTTCACACTTTTTAGGTATTCTTCTTTGCTTTAGAAACCACCATGTAATGCTGTGCTTTCTTGTATTGACATGGGCTGAGATTTTTGCAGACAGATGGTTTGCTGCTTTGGGGGAAATCAACAGATTAGTTTAACCTAGGACAGTGCTTACGATGTTCCAGGTACATAGTATATCCAATGAGGGAGAGTGTAAGAAAATACTTTTTTGATTAATTCAGAAAATTACTTATGTTTATGGATTTTAAAATAAAAAACCATACACTGATGACAGCTGTCAACAGCTAGGCCAGGGTCAAAATAAGAGATCCTTATGGCAGACTGAGTTTAGTGCAGTTTAAGTACAAAAGTAACTTTCAGTAGTATGAGCTTTGTAATAACTTACAGTAGGGTCCAGACACACAGATTAACAGGGACACTCACTTTCTAGAGCTGCATAACTGTTTGCATTGCAAAGGACAGTTATTGCCCACAGTCAGGTAATCCTACAGCACCACACACTTTTAGTCAATGCTATTCTCTTTCACAGTAAGTTTTGGTTGGCAGTAAAATGCTTTAAGAAGAGTTTCTCCAGACTGTTAGCCATTTGATGAGCACTACAGAATAACAGGTAAGCTGAGATGCTTTTCTAAAAATGAACTATGGCTGCAAAATGGATTTTCGCATGCTTCAGTGCCTTCTCTCCAAGAATTTCAAGGCACTTCAATACAGAGTTCAGAGCAACATGTGCTTAGGGCTGAACAGCCCAACATCCTTAAATATTTTTCCCCCCCATCTTATGTCTGAACTTTGTACACTTAAGTGTACATGTTTCATGTAAGTTCCTCTAAATGGTGAAAGCAAAGTTTGGATTTCTGCATCTTTTGCTAAGCTTGAAGGCATCCTTAATACCTAAAGTACATCCCTTCTGCTACTTAGTTGTCAGCTTCTGTAGGGAAGATTATAAACAGAGCCCCCTCCCCCGGTTAAAAAAAAAAGCTAATAATTTTCACATGTATTTTATTACAATTTTTCAATTCATCTTTTAAATTCATTTAAAAAGAGGCAGGCAGAAGTCATGGAGTTAGAGCAACTTGTGTAGAGGAGCCAGTTTACCTATAAAGGTTTAAAGTGGTACAACCCCCTGGTGTAGATGCAATTATACTGATAAGTTATGTCAGTATAAGGCACCTTTATCTCTCTATCCCCTCCCTGAAACCAGGTTGTACTAGTAAAAACTGTTTAAAAAACTCTATACTCCTCCCTAAGAGCTATACCAGTACAAAAGTTTGTGTGTAAACCAGGCTTAAGTGTTTCCCTTTTAAAGGTTGTTTCTACAGTTCTAGTGCTTGCAAATCATCCAGCAACCTTTACATTTGCATTCAATAGTCTGCAGAATTGGTTTTATGTATATCACAGAATGAGCTACCATTTACAATGTCAATTATCGTTTTCTTATAAAGGTCTTCACTTCAATGGGTATTTACTTTCATCACACAAACTTTATTTCTAAGTCAAGAGCAAGCTTAGAGTTGTATCACAAAAACAGCCTTGTTAAAATAGCTGCTCAAAATGCACAAGAGATCCAATTCTCTATAGGGAGACTTGTTTTGACTATCTTAGGCAGATTTTCTCTCAAATTCAGCTCTTCCCTTCCTCAGCCACAAAATTGCAGTTTTTTTGTTGTTCTGTTTGGACAGTGATCCAAAAGTTTCATATTTGATCTCAGGATTAGAACTCTCCTCCTAATGAATAAGCCACAACATTCTGTTCCTGAAAGCCTCAAATGGGAAAGATTATTTTCTTGCTCCTATTTACTATCTGCCTGTATGATTTCAGTCTTCTCCAGCTAAAGGGCCAGAATAGTTCTAGAAGTGATACTACAGTTTGGATGATGCAATTATGGTATGGTCAGCACATGATTTCAGTTGTGTGCATTCCAAATGTGTATAAAAAGAACCATCAAACTGCAGCAAGCGAGAAAAATGGACAATGCTAGCAATGTGCCATTAACAGTCATCATCCCCACCTCAAACGATGCTTATCGTAGCCAGAAAAATGAAGCAGCAGTGTAAGCTGGGCAACAGGAATCACTCATTTTCATCTGGATTTTGAGGGTCAATTATTTTGACGTGCGTGAAAGGGAAGAGCCCTTTTCTGCCATTGACTTCACCTTCCCACTGACCATTTATATTCATCCTTGTAACCTTCACAATGTCTCCAACCTGCATAATTAAAAAAAAAAAGTTACTACATTACAAGACTACAGGTGCTAGCATAAAGATATACAATGAAACTGGGGAGAAAGAATATTGCATTAAAAGATCAGAGAAAAATAGCTTAGATTAATTTCAAAGTAAATTATTCTCTCATAACCAAGTTTTTGTAAGGTTTGATATTTATGTACGCAGTTCCCCCTCCATCATTTTTGCAGCTAACTAAAAAACATTTCATTTTTGATGATTTACTCATGGGGCAAATTAACAATTATATAGGAACAACAATGTGTTCTTATCAGTCTTTCCCCTGGGAGAGTGTGCAGTTTGTTTACTTTAGTTGTGCAACAGTATATTTAGCTTACATGTATGGTTATACCTCTTTAAAACTAGCATAGTATTAATGAAATGTGATCTCTATATTTCAAAGGAATGTAGTATTCATACTATTAAAGGTTCCAACTTTAACTAGGTCAGTGCTGTTAAACAAGGTTGAATTTCAGAGTTACAGGAAAAATCATAATTGATTGTATGGTCAAATTATTTTAATTGCTTGAAGGGATACAGTAGTCATATAGAAAGCTAGAGTTTTCTAAATCAGTGCTACATTTCCTATTCTTCAAGAGAGAATATATTTGAAACTCATTCTTTTATAAGAGCTAGAATAAAGATTCTAGCTTTTTTTCACTGTTTCCATCATTGCTATTTGTTAAAGAGCAGGAGCACTGTCAAGACAATTCCTTCCCTTCCCCTTTCATAATGAAAATTAAGAACTAAGGAACTTAATGCTAAACAAGCTGGAAGCTAGTACAGCCCCACTGATGGCAAGATATCCCTTATTTTTCCAAAAACGTATACTACCTATAGCTTCAAGAGCAGTGCATGAAGCAGAATACCCAGCATCTCTACTACCAACTAGCATCAAACTAAGTTGGCTAATATTCTTCGAAATATTCCTAATGTTTTAAATACTTCAGAACAGTCTCCTGTTCCAGTAGTTCTCAAACTTTAGTCCCCACCTTCCTGTTCAGTTCATGATTACATTGCATCAATATGGGAACTGCAGCAGATGCTTACTTTAACATTTCTCTTAATGTAACATTTTAGCAGCAGCTTATACGCTTCAGTAGTGACACATGCTGGCTTTTCCTTATGTTGCTATACTGAATCCAGTCTCAAGTTTTCCAGAATAAGGTTTGGACAAACGTATCCGCTCACCTATGGAGAATTCATCACCTTCCTGAGTAAGCATCAGAGCCAATAACAATTATTTGTCAGAATTAAAGCTTTCATTTTAAAGAAAAGCTTCTGTTATGATCAACATTTTTCAAAATTTTAACTGGTGCTGTCTTCCTAATTAATTCTGCAGACACATTTAGCGTTTGCTTCTGCTGCTTATAGCTCTCCCAAACAAAAAAGTTGTCGGTTTTCCATTTTGCTTTTCAACACATCAGCAGCCATGAAATGGACAAGAATCCAGTTAATTTAACTCTGCTGCTACATGGGAAAGCAACCAGCAGAGGCAAACACAAGGATTGGAAACCAAAAATAATTTTGCAAGGAGTAGAGAATGAACAAGGTGCAAATTTGAGCTGCCTGAAAAAACAGTAAAACACTTCAAATTTTCTAACTTAAACCTTGTAAGTTTTTAATAGGTTTGGAGTTGTTTTTTTTTAAACTGACTAGCTCTATATAGCTGGTTGAAAACTTAAAAAAATTGTAAAGCAAAATGTAGACAATTCTTACTAGTTTAGTGTGGAATGGCAGAGACCACCACCCTCTACCATGCTATGGGGACAAAGTTTTCCAGATGTTAAGTGTCACCTGCCTATCCAATGAAGAAACAGCAGCTAGATGTTATAAAGGGTGATCACCAGGTACACAGCTTCCCCTTGGTATTTAGTATTTTTTAACAAGTACTTAGTAAATGTGGCATTTGTAATACACTGAAATGCACAGTTTAAAGTATTAGCAAAATCACTAAGTAAATTGTATTTGGCCCTCAGTTAGTAAAAAAATCCGGTTCTAGCCTATTCTGTTCTAAATAGTCTAACTGGGGACAAACTGTGTTATTAGACCTAGTTACCTAAAATGGTTTTAATGTTTAAAACTGGTTTATCTAATTTAAAGAGGATCTTTAAACTGCAGCAAGGACATTGTTTTTACAGTTTTGTGTAACACTGCATGTTTATGCCAGTACATATTGCTGTTGCAGCTCTCAAGTCAAAAACTTTTATCTCTTTTCAACCAAATGTCGCATATAAAGAAAATTCCCAAGTATTTTTCACAGAAGGTTCAATTAGTGCCAGATGCTCTCAAGCCAGTTATTTAAATGGACTATTTACAACTCTTTGAATAAGACTACTAGGCATATTATTTGTATAAATTACTTGAAAGGCTATATGTGGCTGACACTCTCCCTTTAAACTTTTATTAAAGGAGCCTTGCTTAAAGTATAATTTAAGCTACCTACAGCAGCAATCTCCTTGCAGCCATTATGAACATGGTACACAGTTTGATTTTCAGACTGCAACAGAAGCCACAAAGAGGGACAAGTAAATGCTGACTGTTCTTTAGAAGTAACTTAAAAAAAAACTAAACTGCTCTTTACATAGATCTGTAAGTAAGCTTTATCCTGTACATAAAAATGTAAAGTTTTTCAACCCCTCCCTGCTGCTTCCAAGGGGAAATATCATAATATACCACAAGAGACTCAAGAACACAGCTTAAAATAGCTAACCTTTCAAAATCTATCAGCTGTTGAGTATGGGCCATCCACCCTGATGGAACTGACATCCTTAGCACAACAAGTAATTTTTGCTCTGACACTTACACTTTTTTGGGAATGGGACACATCCACCCTGATTGAATCATTGACACTCCCCCCTCCCCACAGAGGAATTCATCTTTTCTTGTGCTGTATATTTATGCTTGCCTACTGTAATTTTCACTCCATACATCTGAAGTGTCATAGCCACAAAACTTTATGCTCTTAATAAATTTTAGTCTTTAAGGTTCCACAAGACTCCTCGTTTTTCTTCAAAATGTTACTTACTTTAAAACAAATATCATTGGGAGAAATGCAATTGTACATTCAATAGTGACTTTGTTTAAACAGAGTTTCAGGTAACAGTAGTTAGCTGCTGAATGTTTCCAGCAATCATTGGGACTCAAGAGTACAGTGGCTGGAGACTAGTGAAGCATTTCCTATTTCTGCTCTGTTCAAATTTTCTCCAAGTCAGTTGAAAGCAATTTGCTGTTATACTTCATTTCCACCTTCGTGTGTTTCTCTGATTTATCAGACTGAATTTATTGTGCTCCAAGCATGTGTACAACATTTAGAACATTAGACAACAAAACCATATCAGACTAGACTAACCGTTTAGGGATCAAGGTTCTCCTACTCTCCACAGAAGAGAGACCTACCCTCACCCTCACATAAGCTTTTTCAGACAGAGATGCATTACTGCCTGCCCTGAAGGTCAAATCCCTACCAGCTGGGAAGAAAATTGAAGAATTCCAGATTTTTACTAAGAAACTCCTGTCTCCACCTTCAAGGTGTTTTAACTTTGGCTGATTGATCAACTATCAGTCCTAAGTGCTATCCAACTAGTGGGACACAATAAGATTTAAACCATATATGGCTTTACTGACAACCACCAGCCCCATTTTAATTGCTTCTAGAATTGAGCTAGAAACCAGTACATATTATGGAACAAAAAGTTATATGCAGCAGAAGCTAGGGATGTAACTATCAGTTAAAAATTAACTGATTAAAATTATATAGTTTAATCGGTTAATCAAGGTAGCTGCAGGGGCCTGGCACAGCAGAAGTCAGGGTCAACTGGTAAGCCTAATGCTTATCATAACAGTTCAGGGCTTGGCTACACTCCAAACTCCAAAGCACTGCCGCAGGAACGCTCCCGCAGCAGCGCTTTGGAGTGTGAGCATGGTCGCAGCGCCAGCGCTGCAGGTACTCCACCTCCCTAGGGGCACTGTTTACACTGGCGCTTTGCAGTGCTGTAACTTGCTGTGCTCAAGGATGTGTGTTTTTCACACCCCTGAGTGAGAAAGTTGCAGCACTGTAAAGCGCCAGTGGAGCCAAGGCCTTAACCTTTTAGCTGGAGTTTTGCTGGTTTTTAGCCCTCTATAGAAGGAAGGCACCACCATAACAAATACATATACTAACTGAACAGTGACAACACTCTCGATAAACTATTCTCTCCCCGCCCCTGGTGACTTTTTCCCAAAAGGAAGATTAGAGACAAATTTGTCACACTCAGTACCAGGAAACTACTACTAAAGTACTGGCCTAAAATGTATGTTTAGGAAGGTGCTGACAATCTACATAAATAAAAGGACCTAATGGCATGGTGCTAGATTTAAATAACCTGTCACGGCATAGTTCTAAAATGCATATTCTGGACCCAAACTGCATCATAGATTACCAACACTTCAGTGGTTAAAATCATGTGAGATGTTGCATTTGCCCCCCATTCCCTAAAACCAACCAATTCAACTTGAAGCAGGTGAATCTTATCCATGAAGTAGTAAAACTCCTCACAACAAGAAAACAGTCAACCAAATTTGAGCACTGGCAGCAAAGTGAATCCATTTTACCAATCTCCCAGAATATTTACCCATATACAATACAGAAGAACGCCACACCACCGAATTACCTTTATCACTTTGTCTGACTTCAAAAATATATTTTATTAACATTCTAAATCTGATTTTATTTCTGCTATCTTGAAATAAAGGGCTGCTTAGTAGAGGAGCACTTAGTGTGTAAAATATAATACTGCTAGTTCACCTTAAATTTTCCAAACACATGCTCTACACCAAAGTTAATTTAACATGGATTTACTCCAAGGAATAGCTTTTAACAAAAAATTCTAGTGGCCACAAGTTTCCTAGCAAAACATGAAAGTTTCCTGCTCTTGAATACATTTCTGCTGAGCAGCACTGAGAAAGACAAGGCTTTAAAAGAGTGGATGTACAAGCGATGCACCAGAACTCACCACATAATTCTAAATAAGGTGTTTAACAATTATAATTGGTCAGCTGAGTTTTCTTTAATTGGAAGCTTGTGAACAACCTCTCACACTATATCTACAAAAGCAAAGCAGTTTCCTTAAGATTTTATGAAAAGGATGCTGAAACAAGATTTTGAGCAGACATGTTAATACTGTCAATGTCAAGACAGTGTGGGTTGTATTTTAGCTTGAGGAGTTGTATATTTTGTTTGAGAATTTATGAATCAACTATTTCCTATCTCTGATTAGTCAGCATACTGAAAATAATTTAAGACAAAATATTTGTGGAAAAATAAAGGTCAATAATGGCAAATTATAGAGGTGTTTAAGATGTTCCTATGCTCTTCTGAATAAACTTGACAGTTCAACTGCAAGACCTCATTATCTCAATTCATAAAAAAAGGGCAATGCTTAGTTATCTCCAAGATGTTTTGAGGCTAACTTCATTTGCAAAGCATGTTAGTATCTTTGGAGGGAGGAGTAAAATATTAGACTCTTGAAATGAGTAATTCTTTAGAGGTGCAGCCATTTAGTCCCCACCCAATGATAAAATTGGAATGTATTTTTAATTATGTTCCAGTTACATCATGAATTCAAAGCCCCAGGAAATATAGCTTTTGGAGTACGCTAGTCAAAGTGTTACTCATGAACTCTAGCCTCTTCCATATCTCTGTCTTCCATTTGGAACTGAGTCATGCATCATAAAAAGAAGAAGAAGAAGTTTGGTGCATGTCATTTTATTTATAGACAAAAGATTGCATCCAAGTGAATTTTACAGCTACTCATTAACAATTTACTGAAGACACAAGTGATGTGCATTTGAGGACAAGATTGACCATGGAACACAGGAGATGCAAATCGTAACTGTAAATCAGTGCTTCACTAGTAGTTGATTAGGTGAATAGCAGTCAGAAATAATCAAATGGCTGTTTGGAATCTATCTGGAGTTGGTAATCTCATTCCAGTTGCTAACAGACAGGTGTCTACCTCACAACTGATATTTTTGCTGGCAGAATCACTGGTGACATACAATACTGAATGGACAATGAAGATTCGGCTACCCATTCAAAATCAGACAGACACAATGTGGGGTTGAGAAGAGTATCTGAGGTCCAACTGAACCAGGAAAACAGTGGCTGGGGCTAAACTGCTGCAGTGAAAAGAGGTACAATCAGCAGCAAAGTCCAGCTACACAGAAGGAAGAAGCTGGTACTACATAGCAGTGGCAGTCATGCTAGGTCACTGGGGCAGCAGGAGGGAGGAAAGGAAAGATATCATTTGGAGATTAAAGGAGTCAACAGTAGGGAAATTATGCAAATATTTTCATGTTACATTGGGTGCCAAAGTTAAGGGACAGCAGAAAAATGAGATGTCCAGGCCAAAGAATCTAACCCCTCAAACCAGGGGGCAAGACTGTCATTCATTTAAGCCTCTTTACACCACATAAGGAGGCCAAATTGGCATACAAGGGGCCTAAAAACTACATCCTGCAGGAACAGGATTCCCCCAATGCAGGGACTAAGGAAGACACCGTAAGGCTATCTTCCAAGGATCTCTTTGCAATCCCCATATGGAGACTGCAGAATTGCTGTGGTATACAGACAGCTGGGGACAGACTGCCTTGGAATGGTAGGTGCAAAGGTTTGGCTTAAAGACCCCTTAGATTTCCCCATCTCTTCTGAGGCACAGCACAGAATTTCAACCAGTGTCTCCAGCACACCTACATCAAGGAGGGAAAAATGAAGAAACTCCAAGAGAGCTAGATTAAAAATCTCATCCAGAAAAAGCTCTAGCAGTAAGCCAACAGCTTTGACAAAGGCCCTGAAGTGAGGACTTCATACACCTCATCTAATATGGAGACTGGATCAAAAAAAAATTGGTGCCAGGATTCCTATGATTAATATATGATGTCAGTTGGACTTGTCCTGGTGGTAAAGTCTCAAAATAAACACTTGGAACTTATGTGTGTAGCTTCAAGTATTAGGTAAACAAATGTTGTAGATGTGATGTTTAAAATATGCATTTTAAATACCTTTACTTGCACTATTTTCTTGCACAAAGGAAATTTATCATTGCCATATAAACGCTGAAACATTAATGAGAAAAGTAGCCTAATTTTTGCCACTCACAGTTCGTACATCATCAGGGGAATCTAACTACTGGCACATTTTGTCCTACTTGTGCCTCAATTTTCCTTAATTGTTTTCTTTGTAACCTAATTGTAACACACCCGAGAGAGTCTAGAAGTCAGGTATATAATTAAGGTCAACAGATACCTATTTTGGTGAAACAAATACTTCAATGACATACTCAAAACTTTTCCACAGCTATACATTTGCAATCAAATGCCAGCTGAAAAATGAAGTAAGCCACTTTTATCTGGTTATAAAGTAGGACTTGAAAAGCTGCCCTCCACAGTGAACAGGAATCTTTCCTAGGCAAATGCCATCAAGTTCTGCAAAATTTAAGATTTTGTTAAAAAAAACAAACAAAAAAACACGTACAGGGAACTAACTCTTAGGATTGCAAAGATAATCTTCCTAATGTAAACAATGTTAACCAATGCAGCAATGTCTCTCTTCAGAATTATGACATTACCACAGCAAAGAGTTCTGGCTGATGCTACTGGTACAGTGGGGCTACTACTACTTTGGAGGACCCTGTTGGGTGGGAGGATTTTGTTAGTACCCAAAGGGTAGCTGCCACTCACAGAGGTCACTGTATTAGGCTATCCCACCACCACTACGGGACTCTGCCAGGTTAGCAGGTCCTCACCCTAATACGCAAAAAGAGCTTTCTACCTGGGTTGCAGGAGGACCAGCGCAAACTCAAGAGCCCTCTTCTGACATGATAGGTAAAGACCTCCTTATTTCTTAAGCAGCAGCTTCATATCCATGGTGGGCTGAGGTCTGTCCAGTTCAGGAAATGGAAACATCAGCTCTGAGTGTGGTTGATAGCATATATTTTATTTAAGGGGCGACCTAGCACTAACTGATCCAACAAGAGTATTTGGTACCATTAGCTTGGTGGCAGAGAATTCAGTCAGGAAAGACCAAAGCAATGGAGACACTCAACCAACAGGAGACTGGGTAGGAGGGAGCACTGCTTTGAGTACTGATGTATTTTGGCACAGTCAGAGGGCTTAGTCCTCAGACTAGCAGGTATCAAGTAAGTTTTTCAAGTCCTGATTAAATTTACATGATCTTATAAAGACAACTATTAGAAAGCCATAAAATCCTCAATATTGGGAAACCTAAGGTAGACTCCACTCAATATTGTAGTGAAAGTGTTAGCAGCAATCTTTGCTCTTGTGGAACCAATAACTCCATTCAACTGTCAGGACTCCTGTGGAGTTTTTGAAGTCTGTGGTATTCCCTTCTAATTTCCCCCAAAAGAAAAGGTGGAAGGAGAAAATATACCTAAAATTTAGGTGCAGCACTTCAGTCCTGCCAAGTGCAGGATGTCCCCTACCTCCAAATTCCTTCCACCAGAGCTTCTGAAGGGGGAGGAGGGGGAGAAGAGGAGAGGAGGAGGAATTTTTTTGGCTAAAACTTAAGATTGAAGATAATAAAGTTTGGGCTCTATGCATAGTTCTCCCACAAAATCCAGGGGGGAGGGACAGCTCAGTGGTTTTTAGCACTGGCCTGCTAAACCCAGGGTTACAAGTTCAATCCTTGAGGGGGCCACTTAGGGATCTGGTGCAAAAATCAGTACTTGGTCCTGCTAGTGAAGGCAGGGGACTGGACTCGATGACCTTTTAAGGTCCCTTCCAGTTCTAGGAGATTGGTATATCTCCAGTTATTATTTATTTTATTTATCCACGGGTGTGTTTAAAAGTTAAAAGTATCTGGCAGTCAGGACCTGGCCTGCGGGCTGCCTATAGACTACTATTGCATTAAACTATAACCTTACAGGGACTATTATTTAGTTTATTGATAATAAGCCTCTGCCCTTTCAAGGCCCTACATGTTTGGTCAGTGATTCAGAGGTCCACTTAGGTCCTAGGGAAGTAGAATAAGACCACAAAAGAATTCTTTGGCAAGTATATCAGGAAACACTGGAAAAGATAGTATAGGAGCTGCTGAGATTCTGTATGTAGATGTATTGAAGAGCTGCAGCCATTGTGACTATGAACAGAAGTTGAGCAGCCCCTCCTAACTTTATTTCAGAGGTTCCCAAGGAGAAGACACCATGTGACCCCCCAATAACAATTCTTAGCTAAAACTGATGATTGGGCAGAAAGACATCTCCCTTCCCAAAGAACTGACAAGGCAGAAACAATGAAAGCATGCAAAGGAAGAAAAGACCTCCTTCTTGATCAGACTCCAGATATCTGGAGGTTAACAATCCAACTCCCTATATTGGTCTGAGGCAATTAATTCCACAGGAGCAGTGGTGAGAGTCTGAAGTGACCACATAACTAGAGTTATAGAATAGAAAATTCAAAGAATATTTGTGCAAGTTATTGCTCCAACCAGTTTTGCCCATAAGCAGGTTCTCCCCACCCCTCCTTTTCGAGCTTCCATAGCATGCTCTTCCCACCCCAAACTATGCCTCCCAGCTTGGTTTCAGAAGCATGAATAGCTCATCAGGATGCAACTATATTGAAAATAGCATTCAAAAATTGATGCCTATATTATTTGCACAAATACGTTAATTACGGCTTCTTGCAAACAGTGGGCCAATGGCTTCCCCCACTCCCAGAGTAAAATCTTTTGGTGCATTTTAATCTTTGGTCCCCCACAAGGGTGCACCAAGAATTTTTGAGTGTCCCCCCCCATTAAAGTCCAATTTTTGACCCTGACAGTGTCATTTTATGCAGGAGAGACATGAATAAAAGCTAGGAAAATTGTTAGACAACATTATTTTAAAAGGTATATAAAATTGCTGGGTCTGTAGACATTAGGCATCTGCTTTAACAGCCTTAGCTTCTGACATGTTTTTGAAGCATGAAGGTTCAGAAGAGCCTCCTTATGGAGAGCAATACTTAATAAAAAGTTTACTTACCTAAGAAGGCATACATAGTATCTTTGCTTGCTCTCTTTCTTGCATTTTCTCCCTTACCTCCCCGCTCCCTGCTGACAAGTGAGCCATAGCTGAACAGCACTTCATTCAGCACTGCATTCTGTCACAATCCACTGCTTCCAGCAACATTTAGTGGATATGTTTTTCAGCTTCATTCACATGGGATGTCACTCAAGAATGGGAACTATGTTTAACTTCAGAAAATGTGGTGTAGCCAGCCAGCATTGATACCACCAAATTGTGTTAGAACCATGTCTAAAACACATCTAACATGGTTTGTACCTTTTCAGTTTTCTAAACTAAACTAGTTTAGCTATAATCATGCTTAAACATGAGTCCCCAAACTCTATTTAGGGGCTACAAAGCATAGCCATAAGTCATTTGTTCAACACACCATCCCCAACATAGTTCTAGTGTTGAGCTCTGGAAAAGCAGCAATAGATGTTGCAACTAGGAAGTTTTTGTTTGTTAAGATACAGGAACACATTAGGGTTCCAACACAAGAATCTTAAAGGGGCTACACTATTGCCTTGCATCTTAAAATTTTAATTTAGATCATGAGTAAAATTTTCAAATGTGCTCAAGTGATGTAGGAGCATATATTCCATTTTTAAAAGTGATTCAGGCACTTAGGAAGTTAAGTATTATTTAAAGTCAATGGGATTAAGATGTTTTAGGAATTTTACTCCTTGTCTACCCTGACAGCCCTCAGTGCCCAGTTACTAACGTAGCTGTACAGATGCAAACTTGTATTAGAGACAGGGTAAGCTATTATAAGCCATGATTTTAACTGATGGAACTTACATCAGTTTCAAGCACCATTATTTTTCATGAGTGCAAATAGGCAAAACTGCTATCTATACTAGGACTCTGCACTGATGCAGCTACACCAGTGGTTGTAATCAGGGCAAATCCCCAATGCAGACAAAGCCTAAAGTTCACATATCCCAGAACCAAACTAATTCATCCAGGAAGTAAAGATTCAGTTAGAATATGACCAAAGGCCATACCGAGAATTACAGAAACACCATACAGGCCAATGGAAATTCAAGCACAGAACACTAATTATATAGCTGGGCTAGTCCAGTAGCAATGAACAGATGTAATATAAAGATATGAGCAGGGAATAAGCATATGAGGCATACTGTCCACCACCCACATACACCTGACACTATTAATTATCCATGGAGGATGCTATAACTAGTTCTCCCAACCAGGACTACCAGTGTGGTCCTCCAGGATTCCCCCTGCAAACCAAAGCTCAAATGAACAACATCCATAGTTCAAGTGCAGCAGAATAGCCAAGCCAGTCAGATTATCATTTCTTTTGCCACTGACAGAGGTGATGGACCCACATGTTTCCAGGGCAGGGTATGTCCATCCCCTTATTCTTACAAACAAAACCTAGTAAACAATTCATATTATGGAAAAAGAAAAGAAAGGAATAGTCTGAATTAGGTACATCTTTTATATGTGCTCTAGTCCCTTTCTAAAGGGAAGTGGTATGGGTGAAGCAATTATTTTTATAGAGCTGTTATGGATGAAGAAAGACCTTGTTCTCTCAGTTACTTGGAGTTAGAGTCAGGCAAAGCTCGATCTACTCAAGCCAGCCACACAAATGAATGACTCAAATGAATTACATAATCAGGTTGCCACCATTTCAACTAAATTGTGCTCTTATTTTATTAAATTAGAGACTGAACTTAAGAAAAATCTTACCTCTAATGCCAAGGCCGTCTTGTCATAAGCACATGGTACTCTTTTTTGAATAGCTTTGGCATAGACTGGTCCATTCTGTGTTGATGGCAGAGGGTTGATCACTGCTCCAGGTGTACTGGATACAGAGGGAAGGGGACTTGTGGTCTGAGGTTGAGCATAAGCATGGGCAGGTTCTGGAATACCATAGCTGTTAGAATTCCTGTTCCCATGTTTCCCATGAGGGGACGATCTGACCAGCTTCTCTACATAAGGAACAGGAATCATTCCAACACGACCATCTTTGTTTCTGGCACTCCACCACTGGTCTTCAGGCTTCTCTACAATTACCAATATCTCTCCCTTTTTAAATGGCAGATCTTCAGCATCATTCCCAAGAAAGTCATAGAGAGTCCGAACATACTCCAAATTTTCTTCTGCAGTGGGAATGGTAGGGGCTGATCCAGATCCCATTGATGGACTTGGATACCTGAGTATTTAAAAACAAACACAAAAAACCACACACCACTTTTAATAATAGAGATTTACCTGGCTCTGTATACTGGGTAACAATTTACTCTATCATTTCTTACAGTAGAACAGGGGTCGGCAACCATTCAGAAGTGGTGTGCCGAGTCTTCATTTATTCACTCTAATTTAAGGTTTTGCGTGCCGGTAATACATTTTAATGTTTTTTAGAAGGTCTCTCTCTACAAGTCTATAATATAACACTAAACTAGTGTTGTATTGTAAAAATAAACAAGGTTTTCAAAATGTTTAAGAAGCTTTATTTAAAATTAAATTAAAATGTTGATCTTACGCCGCCGGCCCACTCAGCCCACTGCTGGTCTGGGGTTCTGTTCATCTAGGCCAGCAGTGGGCTGAATGGGGCCTGTGGCCACGACCCCAGCTGGGAAGGGTCTGGCAGCCAGAACCCCAGACTGGCAGAGCGGCTCAGTCCACTGCCGCTCAGGGGTTCCATTCGTCGGCTCCTGCCAGCCGGGATCCCAGCTGCCGGACCCGCTCAGCCTGCTGCCAGTCTAGGGTCCCGGCTCTGCCCACATACAATGGGTACCTACCTTCTCTCTGGTTCGGGCCCATTCTCTTCCTCTCTCTGCACTGAGCTGAGGGTGGGAGTGGACCGAGCACATGGCCGGGGTGAAGGGTCTGGCCAGGAGCTAGAATGAGGGAGGGAGCTCAGGGTTGGGGCACTTACCTGGGCAGCTCCCATTTAGTGTGAGGGGTGCAGGTGGGAATGTGAGTGGGGGGTGCAGGAGCTCCCGTTTGGTGCTCAGGGTGGGGATGGGGATGTGTGGGGGGATGGGGATGTGGGTGGGGCGGGACTGGAGATGTGGGGGGTGCAAGAGTCAGGGCAGAGAGCTAGGCACATGAGAGGGGGATGCAGATGTCAGGGAAGGGGGGCTGAGTATGTGTGGGGGTGCCAGAGTCAGGGCTGGGGTCATGCGGGGGGGGGGAAAGGAGTTAGCAGAGGGCTGGGTGGTACAGGGCTCAGGGCAGAGGGCTGGGTGTGTGTATGGGGGGGTCAGGGCTCAGGGCTGGGTGACTGCCCCCCCCAGAACTCCCAAACCTCCTTGCTTCGTGTCCAGACTACCCCCTCCGGGGACCCCACTCCCCTATCTAAGCCTCCCTGCCCCTTGTACCCTGACTGCCCCCCTAGGACCCTACCCTCTACCTGTCCCCTGAGTGCCCCAATCCTTATCCACACCCCCACACCCAGACAGAAACCCCTTGACTCCCATGCCTATCTAACCACTCCCCGTCCCCTGACAGGACCCCCAGAACTCTCGACCCATACAATGCCCCCCTGCTCGCCCAACCCCTCTCCATACCCCTACCTCCTGACAGCCCCCCTAAACTCCCAACTCCCCCAGCTTCTTGTCTCTTGACCATCCCCTCCAGAGACCCCCCCCCATCCCTAACTGCTTCCCCAGGACCCTCCTTGCTCCCTGTCCCCTAACCCCTATCCATCCCCAACCCCTGCCCCTAACCACACACCCCCGGGATCCCATCCCCCCCCAACCCATCCTGCTCCCTATCCCCTGACTGCCCCCACCCCTTATCCACTCCCTCCCTCCCCCCCCCCCGGACCCAGACCCCTTACCATGAGGTTTCCCGCTGATCCGGAGCCCTGAGGGGCTGCGCGAGGCAGCGGGGCTCCGGATGAGCGGAGAGTTTCTTTCCCTCCCCATGGAGCCAAATGCTGCCCCGCGGGAGCACACAGCCCCAGCCCCCCAAGCGCTGTACGCAGCGGCATGGCTCATGGAGAAGGAGGGGAAGGGCCAGCAGCTTGCTGCGCTCCGCCCAGCGCTCCAGCCCACCCTGCAGCTTGCTGTGTCAGCAGGATTTTTAATGACACACTAGGGTCCCGGCAGGCCCCAGCATGCCATTAAAAATTGGCACGCGTGCCATAGGTTGCCGACCCCTGCAGTAGAGTATTCATTAACATTAAGGAGATACTAAGAAATTCAGCTGTCACAAGATTGCTTCAAAATGCTATCAAACTGGTATTTAGTACAACTAGTGCTTACTTGAAGTCTCTAACTAAACAATAAGCTAAAGACTATACTGTGTAGTCTCTGAACTCATTTAAAAAAAGTTATAAATTTGTTCATGGAGGGTGGAGAAAAATGTGTGAAGGATGCATATTTTATCTTACTAATTCAATACAGCAAGGTACTTCTTTATTATTTGAATTACCTTAGCATCTAGAAGTCCTAGACATTGTGCTACGCACTATACAAACACAGCACAAAAAGACATGCCCTGCTACAAAGGCTTACAATCTAAGCATAAGAGAAGAGACAACAGATGGATATTGTCAAGTTTTTCATAGGCATCACAGCAAAGGAGATCTGAATAATGAGGTAGTTTCACAGAAGCGGCAGCATGGGAGAAAGCACAAAGGCATTTGTTTGAAAATTTAACAAGTAGGTAGTGGAGGCTCGCATCGCAGGATAGAGGTAGGCATACACAACTTGATATTGAATGAGAGAGGATAGGCATGGTAGAGATCGACTGTGAAGGGCCTTGAAAGTGAATACAAGCAGCTGACATTTGTCCTAAGATAGAAAGGGAAGCCAGTGGAGGAATACAAAAAGAGGATGACATGGTCAAAGAGACAGATGTGAAAAATTAATTTATGGCAGCATTCTGAATGGCTATGAGCAGAGCAAGATTGCATTTATCAGGGACAGAGAAAAGGATATTGCAGTAATCGAGATGCAAGATAATGAGAACCTGGAAGAGAGTTTTAGTTGTGTGGATAGATAGGAAGGTTGTATCTTAGAGATGTTATGTAGAAAGAATATGCAAGATTTAGATATAGTCGGTATGTGAGGACCCAGAGAAGTCAGAGTTGAAGATGACACCCAGGTCATAGGCCTTCATAGGTTATTCACAGTTATCAAGAAAAGAAGCAAAAGGAAGAGTTTGGGAGAAAAGATCAAGAGCTCTGTTTTAACCACTTTTAGCTTGAACTGGCAGCTGGACATCCATGAGGTGTCAGAAAGACAGGACAAGATTTTAGTTTGGACAAAAGGTGACGTGTCTGGAGTAGAGAGATAGATCTGTCAGTCATCAGTATAAAAATGGTAGCTGAACTTGTGTTTGTGGATGTGATTACCCAGAGATAAAATGGTGTAGGATTAAACGGAATTAAAACCCACTGTAAAATAGTCTTAATTTGCTGGGTAACTCTAGATAAATTGTCCTTACAAAAAAAGCAAACTTAAGACTTCAGCATGCATTCCTCTTTTTATGCATTCAAGAATCCTATAGTGCAAGGTTTGAAAAATCCAGTCCTCCATGACAAGGTGGCAGCTTCCCTGGGCAAGTATGGTGATCTAGTGTCAGTTTCTACAGAATTTAAGTTCTTATTTAAAATGAAAAAAGTTTCTAGTGCATATGGTTGCAGACTCCAATCCTGCCTTTCTAACTGCTGCTTTAGAACTTTTCTTATCTGAGTGAAATTAAAAAGCCTCTTCAGATTATTGCTATTATGCCGAACCCTGTATGCAGCACTGAAACAGTCAAGAATCATGTCAGTTTTGTACTGTTACTGCATGGGAAAGAGATGAGCAGAGGCAGACAGCGGAGTTATTCAGGAGGAAGGAGGACCAAAAATACAAAGAAAAGTAGCAGAGTGTTTCCAATGCCTTTGCAGCAGAACACAACCCAAGGCATAACTGTTGCTTCAACTGCCCTAGCTTCACTCCTCAGTACAGGGGTGCTCAAACTGAGGGTCGGGACACCTCACTGGGATCATGAGGTTATTACATGGGGGGGGAAGGTTTGCGAGCTGTCAGCCTCCACCCCAAACCCCATTTTGGCTCCAGCATTTATAATGGTGTTAAATATGTAAAGAAGGGTTTTAAATTTAAGGGGGGGGGGGTCGCACACAGAGGCTTGCTATGTGAAAGGGGTCACCAGCACAAAAAAGTTTGAGAACCACTGCCTTAGTACTTCAGAAACAGCAAGAAAATTGTATTTAAAAATAAGCTCCGAGTAGCCTAGAACAGTGATTTCTTCACAGAAAAAAATAATCTGTATAACACATACACACACTTTATTTTGGCACTCAGCAGTTGTCCCATTCCTTAAAAAAATAGAAAAGTATACTAAAATTACTATACTTTCACAGTCTGAGAACACTTCACAATCACACCTCACCGCAGCCAATGCTAGTATTTCTTTTGCATTAGCATTTTGCCCATCATTGATCTAGTGCTGGTGCACCAACTGTCGTAGTAACAGGGGAAGCACTAATGTAAGCCAGAAATAGATTTACCATGTTGGCTAACCCACAATGATAAGAACTTCTATGACCAGTCTATATTAATGCTTCCACTATTGCAGCTGCATTGCTGTTATACCAACAGTGGGGAAAGTGCTGTAAAATACCGTACACAGAATAAAGAACAAGTTTACTGATAAACTTGTTACTTTTTTTCAGAATGTTATGGCTTTGACAAGATTACTCATCAATTTAACAAGCTATTCAGGAAAAAACATATGGAACAATACCGGTTTAAAATGAACTTCTACTGAAGTCAGAAAGAACAAAAAAATACAATATTCTCAGAAAGCATATAGTCAAGAGCAAGAGCCCAGGTACACTTGCAATTGCAGTAAAAATTTGCATCTGATTCAAAGCACAAGTAACCAATAAACAGCTAAGAATAAACTGTTCACTTAAGTGAATATAATTGTTAGCTCTTAAATGCAAAAATGCTCCTCTACATTAAGTATTTTTCAGATGAGGGTTGAGCTGATCACTAAGTATGCAACAAACAGTTTTTTACATTATTCATTTACCAAAAAAAGGATGAATAGCATCTTCAAAACACAAGAAACCTGGAATAAGATATTCGACTGAAACAAATTGTATCAATGAATTTACAAGGAGGGAAAAATCATCATCACATACTTCCAAGACCATGCAACTGGCTAGTCACACTGCTACCTGGGTCCTGCCCATATTCTAGCATATTACAAGAACACATAATTTGAGAAATGCTGCAGCTGATAAAAATTAGTTTCCACTCCATCATCTCTTTAAAGAAAAAACTTTTAGACCCTACCATCATGTCACTGAAATTTCTACTACTGTCAATTTTTAACATGAAGGCTTAATTAGGGTAACAATTTAGATAATATGCTATAAGCAAAACTTCCTCTTCCTGATCAATCCCATTTGTAGTATTACAACTACTGCTAGGAAGCATGTCAGTTTGAGTTAATTTAGGCACAATTCTGCATTCTTTATACTAGCAGAATTCCAATTGATTTTTATAGTTTTGCCTGCATATTGAGTATGTTCATTGAACTGAATCATACCTATACGCTCAAGGCCCATAAAGAGATGGCAAATGAGCAGGTTTGCCTGGGATCAAGTTAGATTGCACCAAGGCCTCAAATGGGTAAAGAAACCAAATTAAATCACTAAAGCACATGACTGAGAATAGAGGCTTAACTTCTAGGAAAGCAATGCAACATCCAAGTGGAGAAGAATTAAGATAAGCAAAAGGACTGTGAAGGAATATCTGCAATGAGCCACAACTCTTCATTGATTGACAGTATGAGATACCAGGCAGTCCTGCTCAACTGCTCCTGCAAATGGGTAAGAACACCTGTCAATTACTGAGCAGCTGTCTTTCCTGCCAAAGTATGATCATCACTACTGAACATTTTCTAGCATTTAGTTTTAAAAATACCAAGTGATGCTGTTTCCATCAGGTCCCTGGCAAAACTATTCCACTTCTTAAAAATTTTATCTGGAAGCTTTTCATGACAGCTTAAGTTTTTCTACTCAGTAAAATTTTTTGACAAGCCTATTTGACCCTTAGTCATCAAATGCAAAACTAAGTTTGGAGCTAAATTTAAAATTAAGAATCAGTTTAGCTGAAAAAGTTCTTTATAAAGACTGGTGTCTCTAACAGGGAGACTTTAAACTGCCTAAATAAATCAAGTGAGCTAAGTCTGGATTTTAAATATCATTTTGTTTCACTTTCTAGTATTTTTATTTTATTTTCATATAATAGTATTTTGCATTTAATAGTAGCTGTTTATGCACGATTCCAAAGAAACCAAACCAGGGTGCTGAGAAAGACTTTATAAATGAAGAATAAAGAACAAGTTCCATCAATCATTTTCTAATCCAGTTAAGTGACACAGGCAAGTAGGGTCCCGTGCTGGATAGAGGACAAAGCGTGAGCTGGCTGCAGAGTGATTCATTTCTTTAGTTCATATTTTATAACAACATTTCCCAAAGTATGAGGCATGTAAGATACATTAAAATGGGTAGGTCTTTAACATCAGATAGTGGAACTAACAGGGAATGCATATTTTATTTTATTGAAGGGAAGGGGGGAGGGTCTCAGCTTTTAAGTGTTTAGGAAATGCTATCCTAGATACTAATGAAGACTAAAATCAATGAGTACACCATAGTCCAACTGAATCTGTGCACGGTTTCTAAGGAGTTATACAAGTCTGTTTTCATTCACATCAGCACGAGTCACAGGAGTAAGAAGGAATATGGACCCAAGCACAAACTTCAGAGAGTACCACCTCTGCTGGATCTGAGGCAGGGAAGCACAGTCCCCAACTGCACAGACAAGCAGAGGGATGGCACCTAAGTACAGCTGGAGAACAGGCTGGATATAACATAAGACCACTCCCTCACTCAAGGCAATTGCAATCACGAAGGTGAAGGGGGCCCAGCGCCTTTGCACGAGCGCTCCCAAGGCGATGTGGCTACACGAGCATTAGGGCTGCCCATGAAACTACATCGATACGGTCCCCGGGCGAGAGCTCGCCGAAGGCGGCACGTACCTGGGCGCGGGCTCGATGAGGGTGGTGGTGTCCAGGTAGTGGATCTTGTAGAACTCCAGCAGCGCCGACAAGTGCTCGAACTCCTGGTCGCCGATCTTGAAGCGGCGGCTGGGCAGCGAGTTGATGATGTAGTGGGAGACCCGCGAGTTCTCGGACACCGACAGCACGTAGTCCCCCGGGCAGGTGGACGAGTCCCGCACCAGGAACATGCCGTGCCGCTGCCCCTGCAGCCGCGTCTGCGCCTCCGCCCGCGAGAGCGGGCCCACGTACCAGCTGGAGCGGTCCGACGAGTCGAAGCGAGCGGCCGAGGACATGGCAACGGGCGGGGGAGCCCGAAGGCCCGGCCGGACAGACCCGACGGGAGAGAGGCCTGGCCGGGGAAAACCAAGCGATGGGCAGCCCGGGCGGGAGAACTGCCGGGAAAGGAATCCTGTGACCGGCCAGGCGGAGACCCAGCGAGCAGCCGGGTGGGGCGGGAGCGGCGGTCGGGCCCCTGCTTCTCTCAGCGGCGGGGCGTGCGGGACATGCTTCCCGCCTCGCTCTCCGGCCGGCAGCGGGGCCCGCGGGCGCGCAGAGCGGCGACGGACACAGCCAGGCCCAGGGCGCTAGCCAGGGGCGGCGGCTGCGACAACTCCGCAGTGAGGAAGCGAAAAACGCTGCCTCGCGCTTTATCCTACGGGCGCCTGTCCCCAGAGCCAACGCCAAAATGGCGGCCTGCGCCGGCAGAGGGAGGATTCCGAGAACCCGCCCCGCGCAGGCGCTCTCCGCGCCTGGGCTCGCGCCCCCAGGGGCAGGGTGCAGCCTGCTGCTTCCCCCATAGGAGGCAGATCAGGGCAGAGCGAGCCGGTTCAGGATGCGGGGTAGCCACCCAGCCTGCCTGGCGGCTAGGAGGGGCCGGCGTCCCCCGGGGTCCGCGCCTGCAGCGACAGAAAGGGAAGAGTTCAGGTCTCTCCCTCCCGCGCTACCAGAGTCACTCCGAGCGCTCCCCCTCCCTCCGCTGCTCGCAGCCCGCGGGCCGCGTCCTCAAGGGACTTTCATCCAATCAGACCGCCCCCCTCCCCCGCCCCAGCCAGTCTGTGCTTCGTGCCCGCCTTGTGTTCCAGGAGCTTCCAGCGGGACGGGGCTTGCTAGGTTCACATTCAGCGTTAACGGCACATGTGAAAACATAGCGGGGCTGCTACTGAGCGCCACCCCTCACCCGCTCCTCGGCTAGTCTAGCCCCCTCCAGACTCCCGCATCGGTATCCTGCCTCCCCGCCAGCCGCCTGCCCCCGCCCTCCATTTCCCCTGCTCAGTCCCCAACACGTTTCCCGCTGTGCACATCCCTCAGGCGTCTGTCTCCACCTAAACCCCAAGCGCCAGCCTGGGTCCGCCTGTCTATCGCCTCACAGTTTCCTCAGGAGGCCCTGGCTTCAGGCCTGTTAAGAACAAGTGGGAGCAAGGGCTCTCTTTATTGAGCTGTCTTGTCGTCGGTTAAAATAGCTTTCCCTAGATTTTAGAGCCAGAAGAGGCTACCAGGATAATCTTGTCTGATCTGTATAACACATGGCAAAGAACTTCAAGCAGATCTTAAAATAACCCATTTTCCTGCCCTTTCCTATTCCCATTCTCAGCTGAAGCTTTTCATAAAACAACCCCCCCCCTCCTGCTGCAGTATTAGCAACCCAAACATCAAGACTGACAAGTATTTTAAAACAAAATTCGGATTTGTGTATTGGCCTTCAGAGCTCTTTAAAACATCAACATTTTCAATATTTTCTTTAGAAACGTTTTTTTTTAAATGAAAGGTGAGAGGCTAACATAGTCACATGACTCCATGAACTGGGGATTTTAGAAAAACAGTGAATATTACAGGGATCACAAAAAAGTCTCAAACAGGCAAAACAACATCTGCTGTGTTCCTCCAAGAGGCAGGCACCCCTTGAGAACAGCTCACCTTAGCACAGGGGTTCTCAGACTTGTTCTGGTGACCCCTTTCACATATCAAGCCTCTGAGTGCAACTCTCCCCTGAAATATATAAAAAAGTGTTTTTAATGTATAACACCATTATAAATGCTGGAGGCAAAGCAGGGTTTGGGGTGAAGGCTGACAGCTCAAGACCCCCTATGTAATAATCTTGTGACCCCCTGAGGAGTCCCGACCCCCAGTTTGAGAACCCGCCTTAGCAGCCTAGAAGAGTCCGCTCCCAGCTCAAAGTGCCATTCCTATGAGCCACAGAAACTTTCAACATAAAGGTGGTTCCAACAAAAGACAGGGCAAAACAGCCTGAGGTTTGAACAGCAGCAAGAAGAGGAGATTATTAATCAATCAGTATGTTCCCGCCTCCACTGCCATAGTCTCAGTATATTGCTGGGTGCATGCAGCTCCATGGGACTGGCCACTTCACATTAGCTAGACAGTTGTGATGGGCCACCCAGCACAACCTCCTATTCTGAACAGTGACTAGAAGGTGCTGATACCAAAACAGAAGCCAGCCCTGGAGAATCCTTGACAGGGTCCAAAAATGGGCCATTACAGTTATAGATAAACAAAAACTGAAACCAGTGCTGCCAACGTTCACAAGCTTATGCTATTTTGGCTGGGGCTGAAGCCATGCCAGAAGGTTCAGCCCTCTAGTAAATTTCAGTTCTGCCAGAGGGCCAACCCTTCCCTCTCCCCCTCCCCTCCAAATTATCTGCCTCTCCCACTGGACACCTCCTAGGGAAGAGCAGCTGTTGCAGAAGGCACATAGAGCTCTTCCCCTCTCCCTTTCAGAAGTTGAGAGGACTTTTTGGGTAGGAGATGGATCAGCTGACACCATGATTATTTGTATTACTCTAGCACAGAGGTTCTCAAACTTCATTGCACCGTGGCCCACTTCTGACAACCAAAATTACTACACAACCCCAGGAGGAGGAATGAGCCCTGAGCCTACCTGAGCCCGCTGGCCCAGGTAGGGGATCCAAGCCAAAGCCCCACTGCCCCTAGTTTGGGGGGGGGATGAGACAAAACCCCAAAACCCAAGGGCTTCAGCCCCAGGTGGAAGCCTGTAACCTGAGCCCCACCACCTGGGGCTGAAGCTCTCGGGCTTTGACTCCAGCCCCAAGTGGTGGGGCTCAGGCTTTAGGCACAGCAAGTCTAATGCCAGCCTTGGTGACCCCATTAAAATAGGGTCACGACCCACTTTGGGGTCCCAGCCCATAGTCTGAGAACCACTGCTCAAGCATCTACAAGCAGGGAAGGAGGATAACAGAAAGAGCCTGGCAACTGAGGACCTTGCTTACTCCTCTCCTGTGAAAAATGGGTTGGCCCCTCTGTGTTCCTCCCTGCAATCAACATCCTCAGGGCTGGGAAGAGGAGAGGGGAATGAAGAACACCTAAAGCTGAAAGAAAGGTGGGGCTGGTTGAATAGGCAGACATGGGGACCACAATTAGAATTTTGTGGAGAAGCTGGAAACTCTGAACCATCAGATAGATATAGCTCCTGCAGCAGGAGCCAAAATTACCCTACTGAGAAACACACACACACGCACGTTAAACCCCCCCCAAAAAGGCAATGTAATTCTTTTAAATCTGAAACATTTTAAATGAACACAGAAAGACTTGGGGCAATAATTTTGTAGTTCCTACATTGGACCCTTTCTGCAGGACTCACTCCAACTTTAGTATCTTCTTTCACTCTGTAAACCCTGCTCCTGAGACCTGGATTGCAACATCTGGCAATTTCCCCACGTGTTTCGATCTTATATTGGCAGATGGTGCAAAATCTAAAAAGCCTCGGATGGGAAACAGGGTTTAAGTTTGTGGACCCTTAACATTGTCAAAATGGTTTAATATGGAAGATTTAAATCAGGCACTTATTTAAAAAAAAAAAAAAAAGCACTGTCCAAGAAATACCCTTACAAGATTGTGATATCAAGGTCAGAGGTAAAATCGGAGATTTTATTGCAAATTAGACATGTTTCTAGGTCCCTAAGGTACAACTGGCAACTTGTAATAGTCCAGGGGGAACTCCAAGCTTACTATTCATACATACAGAATTGCCAGTTTTGTGTAACATGGGGATTGTATGTGAAATCCAAAATCTTATTTCAAATATAGACTCTCGTAACACCTTTAATATGAAAGCATCCCAAAGTACACCACTAACTGTATGTGTATTAGTATCACTTCACCAACACTGAAATACAACCATCTCTAGGATGGAAAACAACAGCTGTTTAACAGCATATAGCAATACCAACAGAAATGATTAGGCCTGGAAGTGAAGAATGCGACTGTGAAGTTGGCTATACATGCAAAAATATTTTCTAAATTTCTAAGGAAAGTTACCTATGTGTCAGGCTTCAACTCCTATTGGTTTAAGAATTCACATCTGTCCATTCAGAATCTTTGTTTCATTCACATACGGATAGTTTAGATTGGATTGAGAAGCTCATAAAATTGCCTTACACCATTTGAAGAAGATGGGGTTTAGTCCTCTCAATGTGGTTACAGCTGAAATTCAGAAGTAACTGGGGATTAAACACTATCACATGCTAAATATAATTTGTGTATCTATAAATACTACTCCTACAACATCAGTACTTATGAGATTTTGGGACGAAAAAGAACTCCATAAATGAAAGCTGTTTTACAAATAAATTAAGCTTCATCACTGTAAGGTAGGCGAGTATTAGTAGCCCCATTCAAACAAATGGAGAAAATGGCAGAGAATTTAAGTGACTTGTCCAAGGCCACAAAAAATTAGTGGCATAGCCTGGAACAGAAAGACAGCAGTGAAGAATTCCTATTAAATTTTTACTGCATGTTTTTCCCTTTGTTATGGTTTGATTTACTAGAAAGTACATTTAGCAAGCCCATTATATAGAGAGTGCTCCTGTTTTCTTTGGATACCACCAGATTACAAAAGCAACTGAAACAAAGCTGTCAACAGGAAACACTATTTTATAACAATTTTTGGTCTAGATAGTAACATCTTTACGCTGTACAAATGCTGAACTATGCTGCAATTTTAGTAGTGCATATTATTGAACTAACTTCTAACTTGTTTCTTTGGATGAGCTCCAGAGAATACAACTTTCCATATAAAGGAGGTTTTAAAAAGCCAATAGGTTTTAAAGCCATTGTGTTCATCTGGTTTGACCTCCTGCATAAACACAGGCCATTGGACTGCTCTGTAATAACTCCTGCTTCAAGTCCAATAGCTGTAAATAAACTAGAGCATTTTTTTATTTAATTTAGAAAAAACACCACACAGAGAGATAGAGAGGGGATGATTTGTTCAAGGTCTCACAAAACAGGTCAGGTAATAGAGCTGGGAGTTAACTCTATGCACTATTACAGCCCTACCACCACTTGTTGTCTAGGCCTGTCAGCAGGGAGAGAGGTGAAATTCACCATTTTGGCAGCAAACACTCAGAACACTTTGGTTTAAAGGAGAGGAGTTTTTGTTTTGTTTTGTTTTAAAACTTTTAAAGTTTTGATTTTCAGAGAATGAAAAGGGATAGTTCAATTTTGAAATTTGGATTTTTGGGGGTAAAAAGGGGGAAACAGTTCTTCTGAAACAAACACAGAAGCAGCAGCAACCACTTCTCTTCCAAGTATGAACGTCTAAAATAGTTCCATAAACAAATCCACTAACTGCAAATCCAGCCGAATGCAAACTGTAGGCCAGGGGTAGGCAACCTATGGCACACGTGTCCAAGGCAGCACACAAGCTGATTTTCAGAGGCACTCACAGTGCCCGGGTCCTGGCCACCAGTCCAGGGGGCTCTGCATTTTAATTTAATTTTAAATGAAGCTTCTTAAACATTTTGAAAACCTTATTTACTTTACAGACAACAATAGTTTAGTTATATATTTTAGACTCAGACAAAGAGACCTTCTAAAAATGTTAAAATGTATTATTGTCACGCAAAACCTTAAATCAGAGTGAATAAATGAAGACTCGGCACACCACTTCTGAAAGGTTGCTGACCCCTGCTGTAGGCCATAGGCTGGTGTTAAACAACTAGGACTTCAATGAAAGTACTGTATAACATTTATATTACCTACTTTAGCATAACAGGAAATCTTAACGTTGGGCTTTGGCAGCCTGATCGGCATGACAATACTTACAGTAAATGCGTCCATAGGCTCCAGGTTCAGCATCTCCTTGATTTCAAAATCATCTTTTAAAAACATCAAGTCTCTGTCTTATAGGAATGCGAACAACAGGATGATGAAATCAGCAGCAAAGAAGTTATAAAGGCAGTTCAGCTTCTGTAACATCAAAGATCCAAACTATTCACTATCCTTTCCTCCATCTTTCAAAGAAAAACTCTACTTTCAGTAAGTCACCTCTTCACTTTCCTGGATCCTACCATTCATTAGCTCCCTCTTATTGCACCAAATGAGCTTGCCTTCATCTTCAACCCCAGATATAATCTTGACTTTGCCCTCATCTGTGCTCTTCCTTCCTTCCTACACTCACCTTACCGCTGCCTGTGTATCTTTAGTTCATTCTGAGGTTGGTGCCTTCTGTCATGCTACTTCCTACAACTGAACCAGACTTCCTTTTCTCTCCTCCACCAAATACCTTCTTCTGCTTCTTTCAAATCCCTTTTGTAGGAATCCTCCCTCATACATCTGCCTACTCTAGAACTACTCTTCACTTCTCCCTGTGCCAAATCCATTGCAGCCAATTGGAGGAGCATATGCTTTTCCACATTGTGGGATCGGGCTCATAAATTAACATTTTCTAGGATTTGAAAGGTACCGAGAAGAGTCTTAGGTGGTGGATCATAAGTACTTGAACAATCACCTCCAATTCTGTATTTTCAACACGGTGCAGAGATAGGCATAAGCAAAGCTCTGTCCTTAGCTCATGTAGCTTGTGACATGACACTCTGCTCTAGTTCAGTGGTTCCCAAACGGGTTCGTGAACCCTCAGTGGTTCACGAAATGTTACAGCAGGTTCTCAGGGAAAAATTCCCTAATGGTGAACAGAGCTGTCCCTAGAGATGCCACGTAGCATGGGCCCAGCAGTACGGAGCCCCTGGACTTCCAGAAACTCCTTGGAAATATTCATTTTTAGCAGGGGGTTCACGAGACACACCATTTTAGTGAAAGGGGTTCACAGGTTGTTAAAGTTTGAGAACCACTGCTCTAGTTACTATTACGATTATTGTGGCAATGATAGATTTCCTGATATTTTGAGACATCCTTAAAAATAAGCAGAAAATTATACTGGGATTCCAAATGGAAGTTCTATCTACATAACTTAATTACTGGGCCAGATACAAATAGACAACCAATCAAGTAACTCAATTATTATTCTCCTAAGCATTGTAATGCATCAATGAGATGAGCTTGTGTGTTTTTAATCACTTGATGCTGATAAAAGTATAATGCAATACTTCTATTAGTCAGAACCATTTTTATAATTTCCCCATTTCTGTATATTTCTTGTGTTATACCACTGTCCAACAGAACTCGGTGTAATTATGAATGCACTTCCTTTTTGCTCTAAGATACAAGGCTGGCGTATTCAGGAAATCAGAGGAATCAAATTTAATCACCGAAAATAGTGTCAACCTAAAATACAACAGAATCCTTACTAGTGCATGCTTTCCCATAGGAAGAGGCAAGGGCTTTTAAAGGCAGGGTTCCCATGCAGTTCCTGAAAAATTGTTCGATAGGAAACATCAGTCATGACTGAGAATATCAGTCTGTCCTCTTCTGCAGTTTTTCTGTGAAAGATGCATTATTTCCAGTAAATCAAAGCTACAAAGGACTTTCCACATTCTCTATTAGATAGCCTTCTGACTTTGAAACTGAGATTTAATTATGAACACATTCATTTGGAAAGATGCACTTATAACTAAAGTAAACCACTCCTGACTGAGTAGCTTGGGTGAAAGTACATTAAACTTCTGTTACCTACTAACGCAAAACATACCCAGATAAGATGGGTCACACAGTATTACTTTGGATCAAAGAATCCTGTGGCACCTTATAGACTAACAGACGTTTTGGAGCATGAGCTTTCGTGGGTGAATACCCACTTCCTCAGATACCTGCCCCTGGATATTTCCACTACATGCATCTGAGGAAGTGGGTATTCACCCACGAAAGCTCATGCTCCAAAACGTCTGTTAGTCTGGATCTGTAAAAGCAGCAAAGAATCCTGTGGCACCTTATAGACTAACAGACGTTTTGGAGCATGAGCTTTCGTGGGTGAATACCCACTTCCTCAGATACCTGCCCCTGGATATTTCCATTACTTGCATCTGAGGAAGTGGGTATTCACCCACGAAAGCTCATGCTCCAAAACGTCTGTTAGTCTATAAGGTGCCACAGGATTCTTTGCTGCTTTTACAGATCCAGACTAACACGGCTACCCTCTGATACTTTGGATCAGATACACTATGCACAGCTCAAAAAGGAATGATCATGGACAATGCCAAGCATGTTGTCAGTCCTTAATACTAAACAAATAATACCATCACAATATCTAATATGTTTACTTATGCACATGAAAGCTGAAGTCACCTGGCAACATCTAAAATCAGAACTTTTTACCAGCTGCTTCTTTAGCTCAGTTAAGGAACATTCACTTGGAACCTAGTATATTATTGTTTCACCTTGACCTCTTCTGTGAAATCCAAGAATTAGCCTGAAGGCCTCCTTATTTGCAATTGTATGCAATGCCCTCTACTGGTACATACATGAAAAGAAAACATGCCTCCACACGCAGCACAAAGAATCATTAACTCCTTTCTATCACAAAAGATGACAATAATATCACTTAAAAATACATGTAATTAGGATGCCACTGGCAATAATGCTTCTCCATTGAACAGAGAGATTTTCAAAACTTATCACCTTACTTTACATCAGGTCTGAACTTTAAGAGTAGAATTCTATAAAGAGATACTGCAGCAAACCAATTAAAATACAGTACTTGGTGCACAGCAGGCAATACAACAAAAGATCCACATTTAACTTAATCCCCTCATTTATTCAAAGTAGCTTTCTAGACACAGAATAAAGAGCCATTCATCTTCAATACTGAAGTGTGCCTTATTTTGAGAGAGAGAGAGGAGAGAGAGAGCGTGAGTGTGTGTGTGGGGGGGAGGTTCATTATCTTCTGAAAGTGCCTTTTCTGAAGGGGCCCCATCTGTATGGTTTTCCTGGGTCTTCCTCCATAGCCCTCTTGCTTCATGTGCTTAGCTGTATAGTGCTCCCATTTCAGGTTGCAGACAGGGCCACTGAGCTGGCTTAGGTCCAGGAGATCAAGGAGTCTCAAGTTTAAAACGAGTAGAGCTGAAAATACTGCTGTGACCCAGAAAGTTGATTAGTGTATTGAAAGAACTGCATGGGGGCCTCCTTAATCTTTTCTAGAAATCCTGTTTACCAATGTGGAATCTTCTAGATCTATTTAACAAGTCATCAGTTTCCCTTACAAAGGTTCCCTACTTGAAGTTGAAGCCAGTGGAAATTCTCTAGTTCTTTATAGTGCCCGTTCTATGTTCAATCTCCAAAGCCTCTATGTGATGGCATATTTGACTAAGATCACCTCATTCTAATTGTCACTTTGATTCTGCCCCTTCCCCTCCTTTCACTTTAACTAGGGTATTATTTTAACACCTGACAGCTAATTAACTGATAGAATTGGTTATCCTATGCCTATTCGAAAGAAGGGATTACCAAATTTTTGTATGTCAAAGCATTGGTTTCTATAGCAGCTGTTAAATTAATAATTTAACTTCAAGAAAGCTGTTAAATCAGAAGTAAATGATTTTACAAACTGCCAATAAATAAAGGAATGCTTTGTTATGCAATATTTGTTTCTTGCTCTGGTGGTCTACCATTGCTTTCCTGGCACTAATCTAGCAAATCCGGTCCTTGGACCAGGGTAATTTTCAATCCCTTCAGGGTATGTCTACATTGCCCATGTTACAGTGCGGCCGCGGCAGCACCGTGACATGGGCAGTGTAGTCACATTTTATTGCCAGTGGAGACCCTGCCTGGATAAAAAATAACCACCCTGAATGAGGGGTGGTAGCTTTATCGCCAGGAGCCACCTAAAGCACTGTCTATACTTGCACTTTTCAGTGCTAAAACTTTTGTTGCTCAGGATTGTGTTTTCTCATACCCCTGAACGACTAAAGCTTTATCGCTGAAAGTGGCAGTGTAGACCTTAGTTGAAGTTTTTTTTCCCCTTTTCCTCTTATGCCATTGCAAAACAATCTCAGCTCTTTTTCACTTTCTAAGCATATAAGTGAAGATAAAACAACAACATAACTGGGTCAAAGTAGTTACTGGTGTAACTTCACTGACCTTAATAAAGCAATGTATTTGGCCCTCCAAGTTTTAGATTGCCACATTCTGGTGGGGAAAAAACAATAACCAAATAATAATAAATAATAATAATAATAATAAATAATAATAAAAAGTTCCCACAAGGATTTATTATTTCATTTGTGAACAAATGGTATCTGTAAAAGTTCATCTGATTAAAGAGATCATAACCAGTACAAAGATCATTTTTCTAGAAGTCTTCCACCTTGTTGACAAAGCCTGCAGTATAGTAATTCAGAAGCGGGAGTCAGATCACAGTTTCTAAGCTGTTATGAGGATGGCTGCATGCCCAGATGAGAGGAGGGTTCGAACCAATGTTCTTGCTGCTGTCACTGCTACAGCGAACTCACTGTTCTTGCTGCGTGACCTATACAGCGAACTGACAACTGACACAGGGGGCAGACACTAGGTTGTATCTTCCTGGCCGTGAGGTTTTATGCTGGCGGGATCATTACAGAGGAACAAGGAAGTGATTTCATGCTGAAAGTCTGAAGCAAAGGAGCTAGCCAACCTAGATCTTTTGTGCTTCTTTTGTCCATGCTGTGGGTTAAAAAGAGGCCCCTTCAAAGGACAAAAACCTCTGCCTTTTAATTGAAAAAAAGAAAGTTCTTTGGTTGCTTTCACACTGCTGCTTTGTGGCAAATAGAGAGAATGCAGATGGCCTTTTGTAGAGAACATTTAAGTTTCCAAATGTTTAAATATTGATTCAATGTATGTTATTTCAAAGACATTAAAAAGTTTCTAAACAATTTCCCCAAGCCTTAATTTCCTACCCTCCCTGAAAAAAATCCTCAGGTCCTTAATCTTCACTTGAATTGTCAAATTCCTCCCAATCTGACACACTCATAACCTCAGAAGCAAAGTCTGGGAGAGGCTGTAGTCGGTCTGGGTTCCATTCTGGAGTCCACCTCTCTGTGTCCATTAGAATAGCCCTAGGCAGAGTGAGGACACAGGCAGCCATCCCAGAAATATCATCCTCCAACTGGGGACCTTCCTCCCAGCAATCTCTCTCAGCTTCATAAATATGGACATAGTCCATCCGGATCCCTCGATTGTGGGATCTGCCCCCCAAAACATAGATTCTATTGGCTAAGACAGCAACACCTGGCTCTCCATGCCCTGCAGGTAGAGGGCATACATTTGTCCATTGATCAGTACTTGTGCTATAGCAGGCAACCTGTAAGAATATAAAGAAATAAAAGACGCAAGGCAACTTATTCCTTTAAAAAAAACATTAAAAATGTCTACATGTAATGGGTGTCTGCCATAGTGTACAATATTATTACATAGTTGTACAATATTATGACACAATGAGTATTATGTGTAAATGTCAAAGATAAATCCCAACATTGCTAACTTTTTCTACTACTGATTCATTTTAGTAGAAATATCTAACAAATGTGTTTCTCACAATTCTATGCCACCACAAATGCTAAAACTCAATTGCTCCCAATCAAGTGCTAACACCTCCACCTTCCTCAAGACAGTCTCTGAAACAGTTATGCATTGCTAGCACCAAAGCACTTGACATATCAAAAAAATGCAAGTGTGGGGATAGTGGAAAATAAATTGAATTAAAATCAAAACTTTTGGATGATAATTGACTTACTGTCATGTAATTCGTTTAAAAATATAACAACTCTTTTAGTTTTAATGAAGCTGCTGCAGAGTTTCTGGTCTGCCACACCAGAGTGCTACAGAATTTAGATGTGCTTTGCTGGAAAACACCTAGAAAACTTAGTTGCTATTCCCAAGGCACTGCTCAGTTGGATGTCCACTACCCACCACTGATTTTTTTTAAATTACAAGAAGCCAAAAAGATTAAGGGTTTTAATATTGGTGGAGTTAGATAGAATGCACGCAGGGGTGGGAGTAGTAAGTAAAGCATTGCAATGTTTGTCAGTTAGATAGAGGAGAGGCAGTCCAGTAGTTAGTATGGGGCTGGTAGTTGTGTGATTATGCTCAATGGGAGGAAGGTATGATGATACAATGCGAGTGTCACATGTCCAGGCAGGAAACAGCCATTACATCATCTTACCTGGTGAACATCTCTCCTATAGCCAGAGTCATTGTTGCTACCTCCAATCACGTACAGCTTTCCCAGGAGTGCAGCCATCCCATGCCAGGCACGTCTGACTGGACCATCAGCTAAGCTGTCCCAGTGATCAGTCCCTGGATCATAACAGTGTAGTTCCTTCAAATAATCATCTCCTCTCCTCCCACATGTAATATACATCTTTCCATCCAGTGCTGCTCCAGCATGTGCATACACCTACACCATCACAAAAAAAGGCAAAGAGGGGGATGACAGGTTTCATTTTTTGTGTTTCCTCCATCTTCAAGCACAGTAAGTATGGAATATAAATCTCCTGGCAATACATGACATCAGAGATGGTGTCTTCCTCTGATTACTTAGATGCTAACATTTGGAAGGATTCTGTGTACGCTATTATTCCATAGGTGTGCGGATCAGTCCTTGAACTGAAATTAAATAGAATTTCTCTGATTCCTCTACAGCTGCAGTGCTTTCATGTTTCTTATTGCAACTGAATTAGCACCTCATCAATACCATTTCTTTCCTCCCTTGTCTTTTTTGAAGCCCTGTGTGGAAATTAAGTCTAAGGCCTTGGCTACACTGGCGCTTTACAGCGCTGCAACTTTCTCGCTCAGGGGTGTGAAAAAAGCACACCCCTGAGCACTGCAAGATACAGCGCTGTAAAGTGCCAGTGTAAACAGTGCCGCAGCGCTGGGAGCAAGGCTCCTAGCGCTACAAGCTAATCCCCAGGAGGAGGTGGAGTACATGCAGCGCTGGGAGACCTCTCTCCCAGCGCTGCCGCTGCGACCACACTCACACTTCAAAGTGCTCCCGCGGCAGCGCTTTGAAGTTTCGAGTGTAGCCAAGCCCTTACAGAAGTTTTAACAATGTTATCAGAAAGGCAGAATACCCTAGTGGATAAACTTGAGCAAGTCATAAGACCTGGGTTCTGTTTCCAAACTAATTTGTTATTTGTAACCTCAGGCAAGACATTTCACCTCTTGGTGCCTCCATTCCCCCATCTGTAAAATGGGAATACTACTTACGTGTTTGTAAAGTGACTTGATAAGAAGCATTGTAAAGTGATTTTACTTTGTATTGTTAACCTGCTACAAAACTTAACTTATAGTAGGATTCAGCATAATTCTTGAAAAGGTGAATTAGAATTTTACTTCTCTTTCCTAGCCAAAATGGTCATCAAGAATTTTTGCATGAAGTTTTAATTTATGTCCTCCTTGTTTTGTGACAGTCTCTTAGAGACCTAAAAACAGGACTTCTTGGGTGTTTAATTAGAAAACTTAGAAGGATAAATACTATGTAAGTGGCTGTTCAGTGTGTCTTATCTCAAAAGAGCACAGTGGTCTCAATTTAGTTCACTGAGAGCTGATGGCCACATCACATAAAGCTCCACCACCGGCACCCTTGTTTGATGGTCACATCACATAAACCTCCACCACTGCCACCCTTGTGTGCAGTCTCAGAATAGTGGCCAAGGACTGAATGGGCCATAGAGACTGACTTACCCTATCACCCTACAGATGGTCCCTTCATATCAGGGCTGAGACGGGGGAAGCTTGCACTACTGCTGCCCAAGCTGTATCCATTCTGGGAATAAACAGAGGCCTTCAGTCTCCAAGGCTATGAATCAGGCACCTTTCACAAGCATGAAATTGTTAATTTTTTTTTGGTAAACAATAATAAAGTTAACATTTACAGGAGGAAACTAGTAAGAAAAACAGGAAGACGAGCACCTAATTTCAATGGGAGGTCATAAGTACATTGTCCCTGGTACTCATACACTTAGGGATTTTTTCCCTCTCTGCCCATACCAATTTTGGGCTTGATCCAGAGACATACAGAGCACCTGCAACTCTGACTAAACTGATGGGACTTGCAGGTGCTCAGTACTTCTCCAGATCAGAAACTACATTTATTTATTTAAGAACTACTTTTCTTTGGAAAGTATAATACAAACTTCCAACTTCTATGGAGCTACCACTTCAGAACATACCTCTCAACCATTCTCACAAAGAGGTATACTGGCTTAATATTACACCCAAACTAATCTCTGTCATGCACATAGGACATTTACCTTGATCGTATGCAAATGGAAAATTAATGTCTCAATTTGATTTTAATTATTAAAGCCTAGCATTTTATATCAGTTAGAGAGAACATACCCATGACAAAGAAGCAGATCCAGTGATATTTTAAGCATCCTTCTTACAATTTTTTGTCCCGTACACAAAGGCGACTGAAAGCCACCAGAATTTTTGCAGATTGAGAGGCATGCTTGAGAAAAGTAGCAAAAAGCATTTAGGAAAGATGAAGGCAAATACTAAGGGAGCTTATTAGCATTTCCTGGCATGTGCATTCCTTACCTCCTTCCTCAGTGGTGCCATGTATTCCCACGTGTTGGTTTTTGGATCATACCTCTCTACCTCCCTTAGGTCTTCATGATAGTCTCGCCCTGCGACAGCATATATATATTTGTCCACAACACAGACACAGAGGTCAGCATGCTCTTGCTGCAGGGACTGGATCTGGAACCATTTGTTGTGTCGTGGGTCGTACCTTGCAAAGGAACATGACCAAACTGGGTTACCAACACAAATCCACCACAGAGTACTGAGACATGGACACTGTCATTGCTGGAACATGGGTTAGCACCACATAGATCTAGACCACTGACTTCTCTTTGGCCCAAATTCAGCTTCTCTGTAAGTAGGTGCAATTCACTAGAGTGAAATTTGCCCATTCATATCAAAATATATTTATCAGCTAAGTTTTTATTCTGTTTTGAAGAAGAACACATTAGCAAATATAATCATGTTGTATAAGTCTACTGTTTCCAGTATCCTTTGCACCACTGCCAGTCTACATACCATCAACCTTGCTAGTCTGCAATCATTCCACAATGTAAAAATTGGCTAATAATAGCACAAAGATTGTATCTGGGAATTTGAGAGGCCAGAAAGGGCATGAACATTTGGAGCGTCGATTTGTTCAGGTATCTGCTGGTAAGAAGGTATTTGGACACACTGCAACTCATATTCCTCATAGTGGTATGAATATAATGTAATTATGACATAATTATGATGCACCTTGTACTGAATGTGTCATGTGAGATCTCATTGGAAAAGTTACAATTCGTTGAATACAATTATCCTGTTTGTAGTCATGTATCATTTTTGTATCTGGAGTTATGAATATTGACTATGCATCTGTATTTCAAATGTGGTTACACCTGGGTGACGCCCACTAGGAAAGATGCTTCCAATCTAGACAGCTGATTTTGAAGGGCCTATTCAAGATAATGGTCCATTAAGAAAACAATAGGCTTTGAGAGAAGCTTATCCAGTACCTGGTGAGCCTCCCCAAAAATGCTTCAGCCAGCCTATGGATAAGGGCTGCTATGACTCAGCAAGGCATGCAAGGGCATATGACCAAACCACATCATAATGAACTCCATTTTGGTACCTGTATTTTTCCACAAACTTAGATGGAAACTTGGCTTGGAACAAAGAGTTCCTACCATATGGAAAGGCTATAAAAGATGGGGATTGACATCACTTCTGGGTCTCACTCCCTCCACAAGAGCACAACTGACAAACAAAGACTGAAATGGGAGAAGTACTGGTTCCAGGTTAAAGGGATTTCTAGCTTGTGTATGGCAACTTGGTGGACTACTTGTATACTGCTGATTCAAATCCTATCTAGTATATTGAGCTTAGTTTATGTTTTTGTTTAATTTCCTAGGTAACCAGATTTGATCTGTTTGTTATAACTTAAAATCTATCTTTCTGCAGGTAATAAACTTGTTTTATGTGTTATTGTAACCAGTGGGTTTCTGAGTGAAGTGTTTGGGAAAATCTCAGCCTGGTTACCATATCTTGTTGCATATCTTCCCCACAGCAAGGGTGAAGTCTATTAATGAGCTTGCACTATACAGATCCCTGTGCAGTGCAAGACAGTATAATTCTGGGTTTATATTCCAGTAGGAGTGAAAGGCTGGGGAGCTGGGAAATTGGCTGGTGCTTATATAATTGATCCTTGAGTAGCTTAGGTATTCTGGGTGTGTGGAAATTGTGTTGGGTGATAACAGTCCCTGTAGAGGCTGGCTGCATATCAGCAGAACAATGTCAGAAAGGCCAACCTAGTTCAATTGTTAGGGGGAACAGAGGTTCCAACGGCTCCAAGACTGCACCCCCGGGGGGGGGTGACAACCCATCACAGGTACTTCAACCTTTTCAACGTTAGCTTTCATCCCTAAATATCAATTCCAGATAAATATGGAAATCTTAATTACAGGAGCAGCCTGAATGCAATCACAGGAACTTAAATTCATCTTGCATGTGACAAACATAAGAACAACTGGACTAAAACCTATAAAAATCACAAGTTTGCAGACAAAAGGGTGTTGTCAGACACAGGGCTTGTAATACACCTGTTTAAACATGTAAGGGGCATTAAAATCTAGAAAAAAGCCTGATCTCAACGGAACTTTAAAAAAAAAAAAACCTGTTACCAGGCTCAACTGTAATTTTCTAACTTAAAATTTAAGATTTTTTTTTACATCATTATTTAGTTGTGATTCAATCTTGGGAAGTAGCAAAATGCTCATTAATGGCATTACACACCAATTCAAAATAATCAACCAATGGTACAATTGTGTTTGAAGTGTTTCATAGCTGTGCTCCTTAAATCACTTCCCTTTTATATCAGATTTGCATATACTACAACTTTGAATTCACTAATTCACTGCTGCAGACCATCATTCTGACATTTCCCCTCTGTCTAAGAAGGGAGGAAGAGTTCTCTCTTCAGAAACAGTTAACGATCTTCTATTCCTGCCCTATTCAGGCAAACACACAAGACTTCATACTTATATACAGTAGCACATCTGACTTCAAAGTGCTATAAAACCAGTAACCTAATTAGGCCTCATAACGACCATCCGGGGTGGTAAATATTATCCCCATTTTACAGATTAGAGAAGTTAAAAAAAAAAATCAACCGAGGTAACAAAGGGAGTTTGTGTCAGAGCCAAGATCAGCATACAGGAGTTCCTGGCTCCCAATCCCATGCTCAAAACTCAAGAATATTTTACAACAACTCAGAGCTGTTGTGTAACGTTGCTACATTTGATTTCCCCCTTGTGGTTGATTAGCAAATGAAGCAAGCACAAACAGAAAGCTTCTTTCTTTACAATCAGGTTGTTCTTCCTTAGTCCTTGTAGTTTATTTCAATGAGGTCTCAGTACAATTCCCAACTTTTCTGGCCAGCTATCATGTGCACTACAAAAATGACTGCCCGACTCAGGGAATGGTAACTGGCTGGTAAAAAATAATGGTGGTAGAAGTAGTCTCCTCTTACCTCCAACACCTGGACTCTGCTCGAAAACCTTGTACGTTGTTATCTCCCCCAATCAAGTATACAAAGTTGTTGAAAACAGCGATTCCTTGGTTGGACATTCTGGGGGCTAATGCAGCAGTAAAGTGCCTCCACTCTCCCAATAAGGGGTTCAAGTACTTGGCTTGGTCACTGAGGGCTGTGGATGGAGTAGAGTGCATCCCTCCAAAGCCCACTACACAGTGGAACTCTGACCTCACCTGCGTCTGTGAGCTCTGAAGCATGGGTTGAAGACATTCATTCTTGTGGTACATTAGTGCATCAGCTACAGTCTCTCTTAATGGACATGGGCTTAATTTGTCATGGAGCCTCTGCAGGATCTGGAGCTCCATCAGGGGGAAGCGGACTGTTTCCAGTAGCTTAGGAGGCTCCATCAGTGAGACCTGATCTGTCTCTACCTGTTCTAGGGCATAATGGTACAGAAGCGCCCCTTCATAAACCTCATTCTCACAGTTGACCTCCAAGAGGTTGCTGCTCAGTAGGGAGTAGACCTTCTCCAGGGGCAGCTGGCGGTATATCTCTGTCTTTGAGAAAGCTACAAAGTTCTTGAGAATGTAGGAGTCCAGCTGCTCATTCAACTGATTCAAGTCAAAGAGGTCAGCTAATTTGTATACATCCAGGATGTTCTCTTCATCCACCCAGGACATGAGAAAATCACAACAGAACTTAATAACTTCTGGAATCTACAAGAGACAAAGCAGATTGTTTATTTCAGTAAAAAAAAAAATGGTCTTACATTGGAGAGACCAGATTCATAAGAGTATGGAAGACCCAAGCTGAAGAAATTGTAATAAATTGCAGGGAACACCTGTCACCAAGAAGGCTGACAGTGGTCTCTGACTGTTATCAGTACTGGCTGAAAATAAAAACCGATAGATTGAGTACTGTTGACCATGACTTTCACCAAAGATGACGTGAATATGATCCAATGTGAGTTTGTAGATTAACAGAATATAGTTCTTCTGTTTCCAGACAGATTAACCAGTGTGCAAAAGGCACAACAGGATAGTAATTGGGCTGTATCATTCAAATGCAGAGGAAACCTTTTGCAAGGAAAGCTAATGTATTTCACGAAGTTTACTGAGTACAGTATGACATTGCTTCTGGACACCAGGAGATAGCAGGAAATTTCTTTGCTATACATGACAAACTTCTGTTGACTCCACAAAGGCTAACAGAGTAAATGTCTAGTGAGTAAGTAATCTAATACCACAGCATGTATAGTGTGGAAAATAAAAGAAGCAAAAAAACTGTCTTGATGGCAAAACAAGAGCCATTATAATTGTAGCAACTGGGATCACAGTTCTACCCACAGTGGGTCTGTGAATCAGCCTTTATACTGCAGATGAGAGCCTGCAGCACCAAAACAGTTTCAGAAGAAGGAAGTCAGGTCCTTTAATGTAGATCATAATGTAGGAACTCTTAACAGAATCTCCCTTGAGGAGTTACTAAGCAGGAAAGGGGTTACTGAGCACATTGGGGAAGTCAACCACTTATAAAAGAGTCACACTCTGGATAAAATGGTGAAAAGTTATAAATAAAAACATAAAACTACTTACATAAACACCACATCCATCCAAATCCAGTTTATACACATCTCTAGCTACTTACAAACCCCTGGTCTACACTACAAACTTACGCTGGTATAACTACGCCACTCAGGAGCATGCAAAATCCACATGTCTGAGCATCATACCTAATCCCCGGTGTAGACAGTGTTACGCCAACGGGAGGGCAGATGGAGTAGCGTCTTCACTAAGTGCTGCAGTTGCACCACTGCAAGTATAGACAAGTCCTTACTCCATAGTTTAGCGCATTCAGAAAAAAGTTCTAGTCAAATCCATATATGTAGACAGAAAAGCCCCTGCTCCTTTACTCCTCCTCTATTGTGTTTGTTCATCTCTCCAACCTCTCCCATTTATTCCCCAGAGCATCCCCATTCCTTATTGGTCCCATTCTTCCCTGTGTCTTCTTGCGCCATCTCCCAATCCCTCACCTGAAGCTGGCAGGCAGCAGTTAGCGTTTCTTGCACATTGTTCAGGCTGAGTTCCAGTTCAGAGGTGTATATGAAGTTTAGGATTTTACACATAGCATTGAAGGAGACTCCATGAATACGAATCTCTTCCTGTTCCATCTCTTTTAGACCACCAGCAAACATTCCTCTGTAGAAAGAAAAAAGTACACGCTACACTGGAGATGTACCAAAGCTATGCACAGTTCAATCCAGCTTAGCCATATTGTTCTGGGGACATCCAAAACACTCAGTCAGATGGATAACTGGACAGATAGCTTTCCAAAACCTCTATGCCTTTCCCCAAATCCAGTACTCCAGGAAATATGCTGGGCAATACAGTTTGGAACTGGAAACCCAGAGCACAGCCTTTTCAGAATGCAGTGAAGAGACACCAGCTAGCTGTCTCTGAAAATCCAGAAGGCATAGTTAAGGTTGGGTTAACCAGTGCTTATCTGTACACATACTCTCCTTGTGCATCCTTGCATTAGTTTAACCTATAAATTGCTTCCCCATTAAGCACTGGGAGCCCTGTAAACCATAAAACCCTCTCTCATTGAAAGAATTAAAATAAATAATTAAATCAATTAAGTCAAAGCAAACAAGAAGGCATAAAGACTCCTGCATCCCCCACTCCGATCATTCTCTTTAAAGATTTTAGTGTTCATGTTATAAGCCCTTGTTTTTAAAGTTTAAAATAGCCATTGAAGTGTGCTAGCCTAGCGACAGTGCTTTATTGCTACAAAAGACCCATTGATTTAGATGCCACTGTGTTCTCTTCCAGAAAATGCTGGGGTGATAGAGAAATGAATGCACTCAGTTCAAAGGTGAACAAGCCCATTAAATGTCCACATTGCAGGTCTGACAGACTCTGAAACATGTTTAAGCCCAATTCCCCCTACCATCCACACAAAGCCCTCAGGCATGTGCCTATATGTTCTCAGCACATGCGTTTGATGGCTCATCCAGGGATACACGTATAAACTCTTGTCTCACTGTACCACAAATCTCTGCCCTTCCTCTTTGTGGTAAAGACACAGCTAAGGGTTCATGTGGCTAGGTTCATACTGATAGTCCATCAATGCTATCCCACAATTCCTGAGGCTTATGTGTTCTGGCCTCTCTCATTCCCAAGCTCCTACTCACCCTACCATGCACCATAAGCAACCCCAACTTCCAGAAATCAGAACATCTGAAATCTGTCAATGCAGTGACCTGTGGACAAGGCATGGGGCATTCATACCATTGCAATGTGCACTCTCATAAGCAAACTTGACAAGCACAGCTCCACAGGCATGGATGGCTGGACACAGGTACACTATGCAGTGTTGACATACCCTTAGCTGTTAGGAAGGGAAAGGAGTGTTTCACATCATTCAACTGCAACCTACCCCAAAGCAGTGTCGATGGGGTCCTAAGGAAGTCCCATGCAATCCTTGTCTAGAAAGATGATGGCTGTTACATCAGGCTTTGTGGGTTGAAGAAGTAGGAGTTGTTTGAAGTAGACAGAATCTTCAAGAGCACCATCAGGAATACAGAGAAACCAATTTGCTCTAAACGTGCTCAGAGCTGAACTCTGGGAGTGTGTGTTTTGGATAAGTGTGGTATTACTCCAAATAAGACTGGTTAAAAAGAATGGCTTGTCCCACTTTTGGGTGCTACTCACTAGAACTAATGTGGTTTTGGAACTGAAAAGTTGCGGGACATTAAATCTATGATGCGAGACGTGACTTTCAGTATTTTTAATTTTTCGTGACCAAGGGCTGCTGCAACTACCCTTAAAATCAATAGAAAGACTCCCATTGACAACATCAGGAGTTGGATTGCCCCTCCCAAGTTACCTAAACAGCACTTAGGACCATTACTTCCCACAACATGTTTTATAACTTGCTATGTATTATGAAATTACTGTAGTAGGCCAAATCTTGTTGGTGCCAATAGAACTTTAACAGCTCTGTAGAATGCACTGTGTTGTACTTCTAACGAATGGGGCACATATAACACAGGCACCACTATGTCCTCCAATTACTATGGGTTCTGAGTGAAATGGAGGCACCTGGAAGCAAAACTAAATGTGGAATAATGCAAGATTAGCTTTATTTTTTAAGTCATACAAAAGAAAAATGAACAGAAACAAATTAAATATTTTAAATGCATTCAACTAATCTTAAAGGTCTGATTTTAAATGCACAAGGATAAGAACACTGCAAGATATGGCTGAATTTCTATTTATTTCATTCCTCCATTGGTAAGCCTCCACACTGCTATGAGCAGGTATTAAAATGTTCTGAATAAACCATGGTATGCCACATGCAACATAGTACAACTTGGGAAAGGATGGGGAGTCCAAGGAGAAGAAAGATGGAGGTTCAGCCACAATTCAGATTCTCTCTCTTTTTTTTTTTAATGATGATTTGAGATGTATTGAGAAAGATGTTGGTTACAGATTCACAGTGACACTAGACTCACCTGAAATAGTCACATGATGCAGCTAGGAGTATCCGATGAGCTTCAATAGGTTTCCCTTCCACTACCAGGACTACATCAAAAAGGATGCCACTATCTCGGAGAGCTACCAGGCCACTGAGTAAGGACTGGGAGTGCTCTGCACTGCGGTAAGTGTTGCTGGTGCACTGCTGGAGGGAGGGCTCCAGGGGAGTCTTGCATGGCTGAGTCAGCTCCTGATCCTCTGCCATCACAAGCAGAAATGCTCAGTACCTCACAGCCACCAGTTATAGCGAGATGAATTCTGTGAGATAATAAAAATAACAAATGTTTGTGTTTGCTAATTAACAGCATTTTAACTCTTATCAGTTAGCAAAACACACCAACCCTTAAGTACAATCGAGAGACCTTAAAACATGGTTCTGCCCCAATGAGATTATTTTGGATTTACACCAAGAGCAGTTTGGTGCAAAATGTCGCTTTCATTTACCAAATTCCCAGCTGCACAGTGTTCTTAGATACCTTTGCTGTAACAGAAGCTGCAAATTGAGTCCCCATCTTTAGTTTACCATGGTACATCAAAGGGCTTGCTTTGTTGTATTTTTTTCTTGGTTTTGCCTGTTTACATTAGCTGAGCACATTTCCATAAATGCCCCTTCTTGGCCCGGGGCTAAGGTCCCTACATGCACAGCTAATCAAGGAAAGGAAGGAACTAAGGCGATTGGAGACTGTATTGGCCTTTTACAACTTTGGCTATGAATGTTCAGTGCTGTGACAGCATGCTTTTGCTGTCGAAATTGGCACTGTTTTTCTAGAAGATTACCAAAGTGGGAATATAAAGACAACTTTCAGGAAGAATTGAACTTCTGAACAATTCCGAGCCTGCAGAATCAGTGGAACATTTAAAAGGGAGAAATCTCCATGATACAATATTGTCTAAACTACATTTACTCTCACAGCTCTACATTTCACTGTATAGTATTTATTGCAAAATTATGCTGAGAAAATGTGAAAGCTGCAAATTGGGATGTGCAGGGCTGCAGCGGCCAGAGAATGAGGTGACTTTCCCCAGCTCCAGGGCTGCAGCTGCCAAGGAGAGATGGTCCTCCTTCCCAGCTTCAGCTCTGTGGCAGAGGAGAGACCTTTATATATAAAAAACCTTAACAATTTAGAGAGAGAGAGAGCGCGCACGCTATTATCCAAAGCGCTTTACAATAGTTAGCTAACGGTACAAACAACATTTGGAAAGATCATTAAGTAGTCCGCCGAGACCTGCAGCAATTTTCAAGTGGTTTGGGAAAACAAGTTTCAGAACCACTGCTATAGATCATGGGAAAAATCTTGGTTCCATTGAATTTAATGGCAAAACTCTCACTGAATTTACTAGTGTTTACATTACTATGCGACTTTTCCCTTTCTGAATATATTATGTATATATGAACAGCAATATATTATTGCAATAGTTCACAAAACGTTTCTCAGAGAGAAATACCATTACGGAGTTACCTTAAAAGTATGAATTTCTTAACAGTGCCTGTTTTACTGAGATACTTGCCCAATATTTCTCTCTCATGTGATCTTTCACAAATTATAAAATTACTATATGATAGTTTGCACTGTGTTCTCGAGCACTACCTTATTGGCCACACACTGGGCATTAATGCATAATAATGTAATTATAAATACAGAAAAAATGCTAAATAAGCAAAAAAGTGTTTCCAAAGTTTTTTCATAAGGCCGCAGTGTATCTTTAAGAGTTCAATTGTTTCTATTTATTCCTCCTTACAGATCATGCTCGCCTGTTGTTTAGAACATTATAATTTTCACAGCATCTACTTAGGATGTCACATAGAGAAGATTCTGAGAGACAGCAGCAGCTGCTGAACTCTGTTAAAAACAAAGAGCTTGTTTTTATACCAATAGCTTTCATAAAAAAAGACAAAAGAAAGATACAGGGAAAAGTTTAATTTAGAAAGAACTCTAAAGATTCAGTGAGGCTATGCATGTTTTTAAACAGTAGCTAATTTAATGCAATCGCTTTCAAATTCTGGCCCACTGAATGATATTTTGTTGGTGTGAGGGTCTGGTCAAACGTTGCTTGCTCTCCTCTGTGTTTCCAACTGTTAAATCAGATTAAGACAGATAAAAATACATAAATGCTTTCTCCATATCCCTTTTCCATTTAAGTAATTGCTGTATTTGCCACAAAGATATCATATAATTGTGAATGAGAGAGGGATGTCCAGGAGACATTTAAGTTGTGGCCCACTCATAAAAAAGTTAAGAATCCATGATCTAACGGTTTTACTGTCATATGTGGATTCCCTGGCACCACTGATATCAATTGCATCTGTTATAAAACATTATCTTCCTTCCCAAAGTAATTCCATGCCCCAAAGATCTATTACGGGCTCTGTACTATCTTTTATGGGTCAGAAGAAATGGAGCTTTCCTGTAACAAAGTGCCTACCCCTTCCAATAACAAAGCAGTTCCAGTTTCCTAATGTCACTCCTAATGTCCAGTTCCTAATATCAACCCACAGATTCCTAATTATAAAAAGGATATTCCAGGTTACACAACACTGAACGATAGTTTCCCAGAAATCAATGTGGGTTCCAAACTAATCAACTCATGTCTGTTCTCAGGTCAGGCAAAAGACAGATAAAGTCAACTTCCAGTTTTACTCCCAAACTCTCTCTTCTAGTTGTTAAAATTATTGCTCATGTGGGACTGAAAACACCATCTGAATGCCAAGGTACATAGTCTAGATAATGCAGGATAGCATAATTAACAACCCTATTCTGTGACTGCTTTGTCAGGACTTAGTGATGAAACTACAGTAGACCACTAGCTACATTAGTTTTACAGCACGTGGTCTGCGGTCTGACTAAAGAATCTTCTTTGCATTTAGAACATTGGAATCCAGTCTCTGCTCTACCAACAGAGGCAGAGATGGGACTGAGATTAGACCTTTCAATGAGATTCCCTGCTATATACTGCGGCTTTACTTTTCACGGCACCTGAAAGACAGCACTGATTGTTCATTCACCTTTAAACCCTATGCCTTTATCCTATTTGTGGTTGTAATAGTATTTCTAAAGCTGTGGGAACGGCACTACAGAAGACTTTGTTTCCAATGGTTAATTAAAAAGGTTCTCAGAATCACTAATGTAAATAATAGAAATGGCTTTAAGTGGTGATCTTTGTTCCCACAGGCGAGACTAGACCGAACCAGTACTGCTATTGGCTCCCATCAGCGCTCTGGGCACTACTCATTCCCTACCGTCTCGACTCTAGAAAAATAAGCAGCTGCGTTACACGCCAGCAGAACGGGGCTGACAAGGAAGCATCACAAGTACAGCTGCACACCAGTTATTCCTGTCTCTCCTCCTCCTCGCCACAGAACACACTCAGGGGGCTCTCCCTGGCAGTCCCTTGTCCAGCAAAGGGTGAGTGGGGAAGCACCAGAAGACGTGGGGCTAAAATATCGGGGGTGGGGGGTGCCGTGTACTGGACGGCAGGCTTGTGAGTCAGTCACTCCACTGCTGAACAGCGCCGGGGGCCGGCACGTGGGCACGAAGCCTCACTCGGTGTCGGAGGGCAGCACACCGCGGTGGGGGCCAGGAGCAAGGGCGCCTCGGGGAGGGCTGTCTCCCTACCGGTGGGGGCAGGGCGGCAGCTCGGGCAGGGGGTGCTAGTTGTCAGTAGCTACCCCCCCCCCCCCCACGGCGGGGGCTTTGGAATCAGCCTCCCAGACCGAATCCCGCCTGGAAAACCCGGGGAGGGCAGAGGGCGCCCGCCTGGACACCTACCGGCAGCGGCGACCCCAGCCTCGCACCTGCCCCGCCGCCTTCTTCCGGGTTCATCTTCGCACAACCATAGAGTCAAGCCAGAGAGCCCTTCCCACGTGACTGAACAGAGGGCTACGCCCACAAGCCCTTCTTAAAGGGGCCCTCACCAATTGCCTCTCTCCGGCGGGCTGTGTCTGCCTGCATGTAGATCTATCTGGACATCTCTCGTGTCTTTCGGATAGGCGCCTGGCACATTTGCCCAGGTTAATGCAATGACCCAGTTCCATCCAAAAATACACTCAATCCTAAAAGTGCTGCCAATGCTAATAGGTCAATGGCCAGCAAAAGACAGAAATTTGGATGACATCTCCAAAATCAAGCATGATGCAGTGTAAGCGCACCTACATGCACCATAACCCACTTATTTTCCTCCAGAAGACATTTATTACCAGTAACTTATTTGTAAAGGGAGAAGAAGGGTGCAGCAAGTCACAGAAATCTTCCTACGACAAAACTATTAGTCCCTTGGCTCTGACAAACAATAATTTGCAGCTGTGTAATGTATTTTATCTTACTGATCTCTATTTTTCAAAGTATTTTCATTGTAAATATATTAGCATGCTGTTGTCCTCCATCCACAGCTTTCATAGCTTCTTCCTCTGTTCTACAAGTGACCAGGTTCACCACATTTTCACAGATGAAAGATATGCGTGGCTGCTTATTTCAGAAAATCCACCACTGTGCATTGATGTGCAATTAAAGGAGTGGATTCATTGAGACTGAGGTGATCTACATCTCTAAGGGCTTCTCTATGTGGGAGGTTTACTACACACTAATTTTAGTTTGTGCGCATTGATTAAAATGACATTGGTACACACAATGCAATTACTAAAGCATATTAACTTGCCAGTTAATACATATCATATAATTTATGCTGAAAGTTAATTAATTGCGTGTTTGTGTGAACACACTGCTTAATCACCATTGTTGGCACAATGGTTCACAACCTTTCCAGACTACTGTACCCCTCTCAGGAGTCTGATTTGTCTAGCGTACCACCGCGTTTCACCTCACTTAAAAACTACTTGCTTATAAAATCAGACATAAAAATACAAACATTGCTTACTTTCTCATTTTGTCTGTATGAAATTTTAGTTTGTACTGACTTTGCTAGTGCATTTTATGTAGGCTGTTGTAAAACTAGGCAAATATCTAGATGAGTTGATGTACCTCCTGGAAGACCTCTGTGTACCCCCAGGAATACACTTACCCCTGGTTGAGAACCATTGGCTTGGCAGTCACCTAACTTGTACCCCACTGCCCACGCTGCTTTCCATGACATCAGGGTCTATCGGCTCTGTCTAGTCTTAATTATTGTAATCATCTCCTGTCTGGTCTCCCATGTCCAGTCTGCTCAAAATGCTACTACTTATGTCCTTTGAACACTTTCTTCCTTTTACAGCATCATATCAAGTTAGTTACAACTCCTTTAGTCTCCTGGGAAAACCTCACCCCTTACCTATAATTCTATGATTCTAAATTCCTCATAAAAAGTCTATACTCATCACACTTTTCAGGATCAGTCCCTTAGTCTGAATGTAAGTAAGTGCCACATAATTGAGAGATAAAATAGCTTATTAAGAAAGTAACATCAGTAGAACATGAGAGAAACCCCTTACCAAATGAGGGAAATGGTAGCTTGTGTATAGGGGTTTATAGTGCTAAGAAACTGGCACTTGGGAACATATAAGCACACAGCCTTGCTCTGCCCCTTCTCTCCCCCTGAGAAACCACAGCTGCTGCTGGACTAGAGCATCCCATCTGCATGCCTGAATTGGGCCACTCGTGCTACACTCGGCAGAGAGCGGAGTAATACTCACAGTCTCACAAAGGTATGCTAACCAGTTTCACTTTTTTTTTTTTTTTGACTCTCTCATCACTTGTATTAATGTTTATCTCACTGTCTGAAATTTCTCAAGCTCTAGACACTACAGTGACTGGTCCTATCCACATGTGTCTTACTCCTAAATGTGCTGCTGTTGCTAAGTTTACGATGAGCAAAGTGAGAACAATTTGGTTGACATTCCCCTTATCAAATATGCTCCGATGTGCATGTCCCACTCTACTGCCTCAGAGATTAATTTTACAGTGTCTTATCTGAGTTAGAGAAATCTCACTACCTCTGTACCTCTAACTTGCCTGCCAGGGAATGTATTTTCATTTCCTTTTCCATATCTTTCTGTGTATTATAATTACAATCATATTAACAAGCTGTTTCCTGCAGCTACAGCTCTGAAAGCTTTGTATGGCTTCCCCTTTGTACTATGCATGGACCATACTTGCCACATTATCATAAGTGCAACATGCATGGCTGCTTGTCTCAGAATATTTGCCATTGTACCTTGGTCCAGAGTACAGTGGGTCTACTAAGACTGGGATGATTGCTCCCCACACTTTAAATTGGCTCTAAATTGCATCCTGATTCTGTTTGAATCAACTGGAACTTGCATAACTAGATTTTTACTATGAAAAGTACACAGAACCTGAACTATAGAAATACCACTGATTGCTGCTCCATAGGAATGTTTCTTAATTGTTAGGTCATCCTTTGGTTCTTTCCTTATGGTTCCATTTTCAGTTTTCCATTTAAATTAATTCTAGATGTAAAAGTCATATGAAGAAAATAATTTCAATTAACCTGAAGAATTTCCTTCTCTTTAAATGTTTCTGAGGGGCACCTGGTCTGTCTGCACCTAGCCTTAATTTCTGTAACTGGCTTGTCTGGCTTCCATGTCTTTCACCTCTTCCTCCTGTAGTCTGTTAAAAAATGAGGCTGCTCAAAGTAAACTTCCCATCCCTACACTCCATCAGTGTTTCTTTAATCTCTTCATTACCTGTCTTTTACAACATCCTATTAATTTTTTTTCCTCATCTACATAAAGTCCTCCATAATCTTGCCTCATATAGTAAACCTCTGCTCCATTTTGCCTGCTCCTGATGCCTTTACCAGATGTATTACTTTATTCCTGTGACTTTTCCCATTCTTGATGATGTGCCTCTTCAGGGTGGCCCTACTGATTTATTAAGTAAGGGGGCAAATAGGTAGTTCTGTCTAATGCACAAAGTAAACAAACAAAAAAAGAAATATGTTCCCCTCTAATCTAGTAGTTATAGAAATCATAAGCTCTGGTTCTGCAAGCACTTATACATATGCTAAATGTAAGGAGATGAGTAAGAAGTGATGTTACTTGGAACTAAAGACCTGATCCTGTGCTTAACCTTTAAGCGTGTGTTTAGTTCTAGTAGGGTGACCAGATGTCCTTATTTCATAGGGATAGTCCCGATATTTAGGGCTTTTTTTTTATAGGGATTCCTGTTACCTGCCACACCCCCCCCCCCCCCCCGGTCCCAATTCTTCACACTTGCTATCTGGTTACCCTAAGTTCTAGTGAATTGGTGACACTACTCATGTGCTTAGTTAAGCACGGGGGCCTATAGCAGGTACAAAGTTGTCAAACAGAATAGTCTCCAATTATTATTTTTGGAAATGAAGGCTTTAATTCTGAAGCCATTTAGGAGGCCAGCAGCGAAGTGGCAGGACATGAAAATGTCCTGCACAACTTCACTCCAGCTTTTGGGAAAGACAATATTTAATAAATAGAGTTGACTTAATGCTGGCTGTCACCAAGGCCTCATTCGTGCAGGCTGCTCTGTCTGGGCAAACCCTTACACTTGTGTGAAGCCCCGCTCAAGTCAACGGAGCTCTGCATACCTGCAGGACGGGAGCTCCGTGGAGTCGCTGGCAGAGCTAAGGCCCGAGCCTCTCTTGCCCTTGAGGGATTGAAGACAAAATATAATTCTCCTAGGAAACTGCGCATCGCTCAGCTCCCAGGGCCTCGGATGGGGCTGCCTCACTGCGGGACCAAGGCCGCACGCGGGCCAGGCCTAGAGCTGCTGAGCAGCCGAGAACGCACTGCCCGGAGCCCGGCTACCTCTGAGCCTCGGCCACACACAGAACTACATCTCCCACCACGCATCGGGGGCCCCGAGACTACGTTTCCCAACATGCATCGGGTGAAGTACGGTTAGCGAGAACGAGGCCAAAGGAGACTTCATTTTCCAGCGCAGTAGCGCGCCCACTGCCCCGGAAGTTGATGTCACTTCCGTGTTAGGCTGTGGCGGATCGTCGTCAGCGGCGGAGGGAAGCGCGGCGGCGGCGGCAGGGACTGGCGGCGGCGGTAGCAGCGGGGATGGACGTGTCTGGGCAGGAGACCGACTGGCGCAGCGCGAACTTCCGGCAGAAGCTGGTCAGCCAGATGTGAGTATGGGGCCCCGTGGGGACGCGGGGGCGGGAACGGAGCAGCCTAGGCCGCAAACGCGCCCTGCTTCGGCTGCCCGGGCAGGGACACGGGCTGGGCAGCCCGGACACTCCTCGCGCTGCAGCCGGAGGGTGGGGGGCCCGCTCCCCGCAGGCGCCTGTCTCTGGAGCTGGCAGGCCGCCCCGATGTGCCTCTCTTCTGCCGTGTTGCGCCGCCCCCGTCCTGGTCGGCAGCCGCTTCCCGTGGGGGTGGCCCCAGGGGCTGACAGCCTCCTTGCTGCCCCCTGACAGCCCCCGCCACACACTCCCCGCCAAACCAACTGTGTGTCTCTGAGGCTGGCTTCCCTGCCCGCGGCTCAGTTATCCGGAGCCAGCCGACCACGCTGCTGCTCCTGTCCCCTTCCAGCGGCCTGCGGGGGGAGGCGTCCCAATTCCCCCCCCCCTTCCATTCCCCGCTATGAACGCCCCGCTGCTTGCTCCCCAGAGCTCCCTTACAGCCTCTTCTGTGGGATCTGCTGACCACCCCCTGCGGCTTCCTGACCAACCTGGTAGCTTCTGCGGTTTAACAACAATGTTAAATAAACCTCTGGCTGTGTGGGCCCTACCCTTTGCACTGCTTTGTTGCTTATGGGTAGCAAATAATTCCAAACGGGCTTAACATTTCTGTTCTGATGTTTAGCTGTTTCACAATTTAACCACCTGGCCTCATTCCTGTAACCCTTGTTCCCTATCCTATTTTATTTGTTTTGGTCTTCATGGAGGTTCATGTCTGAATTTAGATTATAAATTATTCAGGGCAGAGAGCAGCTTTGCTTGTGCCTCACGTGCTTTTTGGGTGCTCAGAGCTAATATGTTACGCTTTTAGTTTGTTCTGTGAAGTCACCCATCTTACACAAAGACAGTCCGCAGGGGCAAGGAAACTTGGAGCTAAAGCGATTAAACTCTTTTTTTTTTTTTTTCTTTCTGTGCATGTCAATCTATAGCAGTCTTCTGTCAGTGGTATTTAAAAAATGGATGCTGATGAATTCCTTCAAGAGAAGCTTAAAATAACAGTTTAAGTAAATGCATCAGTCTTAGCAAACAAAATCTTAATTTAAAAATAAAATAGTTGTATAACAAGGAATGCCACTTAAGCATTTAAAATTCTGGAAATTGAAAAGTAGGAAGTATTAAAATACTCTCTCAGTTCATGGGCTGTTTTGTGTTATTTTAAGCACTGACAGTTTTCCTCGGGTCCAAAATCTTTTGTGTTCTACAAGTGACAGTGCCTCCACTGAACTACATAACACATCTCAGACATGAAAGTAGCCATACATATTATCTTAGTTTAAAAAAAAATGCTGGTATTGGTGAATCATTATTATGGTGCTTTTATAGAGATTGGGTTCATGTGTCACATCTGAAATTAGTTTGGCAGTTTCATCTTGTTGCAGTTAGAATAAAATAAGACTTGCCACAACCAGGGGTTATAATAGCTTGATGTGATGTGTAGCAGCAGGGTTGGGAGCTGTTGCCTAGGAACGTTTTTGAGGTCTGATCACGCATTGGTTCCTCTTCCTATGCTTCCTTTCACCTTCAGTGAGTTATAAGTAACTGACATGTAAAGGAAATAATTAAAATAATTACTATGTAGATTTCCTTTGGAAAACGTTCTGTAACCAGAGAAAGTGTTTAACAAGATCTTGCAAAATAGTCATGAAAACTCACTAGTCCCCATGCGCAAATTTTCTCATTCACCTTTACAAGATAATTACTGTTACTTGCCATTAACAAATATTCACACTATTAAGAATTGTTTAAAATTAAGTGTATGAAAATATTCAAGTGACCCATCTTTAGAGAGAGTCTCTTGGATATGGTATAGCTGCATATGTGGTAAATGAGGCAGCTTCTGTTACTGTGATTTCAAATATGGTTCCCTCTATCAGTCTGATTTTAGGCATTTGCTGGAGATAGCCATGAGATGGTGGTATGGCCAGAAGCAAAACATCCATGCTAGTCTTGTTTCAGTTATAAATAGCCTCGGCTACTAGTGGCCACTAGGTTTTGTTGACCTTTCTGCAAAGCTTTTGGGAATGGATGTGAAGATGCTTCAGTACGTTTGCTCTTTTGAGAACTCCAAAGGGTAGTAAGAGGTGCTTACTGTTCCCTGCAGGGGGTTGTCTTGTGCAAGGTTCCATCTTATTTATGTGCATGTTTCAGCTGGTAGGGGCAGTAAGATGACTCTTAGACCTTAAGATTCTTTTTGATTAAATGTGGATGCTACAGTTCCTGTGATCTCCAACTGTTTGAGAGGACTGAGGAAGTATATGGTAGAGAATGGCTTAGGCTCATCCTGGATATGGTGGAAGCTGTGCTCCTAGGTACAGGAAAATGTTAGAGGAGTGAGTGGGGGCTGAGAATGTCTTCTGTTGAGGTGTATGTCCCACGCTTCTCAGTGAGATTCAGTCTTTGGGTTACTCTTGATCCATTGCTGTTCCTGGTTGTCAGCAGAGAATACCATGATGTGTCATTTTCCATCTATGGCTGCTCAGGAAGCTGAGACAGTTTCTCTGGTGTGTGTTTTGGTACTTGGAGCCATGCCCTTGTATCAAGATTATTGCAATGTACTCTATTTGGGACAACCCTTGAAACCTTCAAAGCTTCATGTAGGGCAGAATTGAATGGTATGAATGTAAACAGAATATATAAGGGCTCTGCACAGGTGCCCTGTTTGGTTTAATTATACTCACTATTTGTACACTGTAAATACCTAAACAGAAAGATGCCTGGTACTCATGGATTGCCTCTTGCTCTATATCTTCTCGTAGGAGTTCTAATTGGCCGGGTCCATTCTCACTGTAAATTCCTGTCAGACTCCCTGTGGCCAGCAACAGAGTGTTTCCAGTAGAGAACTCACATCACTAGACCCTGCACCCTTCAACAGTTTGCTCCAGTCTCAGGGCACTTTACAAAACTTATTTGCTCGCACTTTGTATTGGCCATTATTAATAATAGGAGCAGGTGATGCTATTGCTAGTAAAGAGTTGTTGAAAATATCTGTTTTATTGATTTAAGGTGCTTGTTTAGTATTCATCACTAACATTTTAAAAAGTGCAGCAATACAAAAATGTAGAGATGATTTTCTTAAATTGTGTACAGAGGGAAGAAAAAGTACTGATCCTTAAACTGTCAGTTGCAAAAACAAACTTATCAATGGGAGCCAGGTTATTGAAAAAGGTAAAATTATCAGTATGGTACAAAAAGCAGTAATATTTGCCTGTTAATTCACTAGGACTTTAATAGTTAAACTTACCAGGTGCTCATACCAAAAGGTGTCTTTGGGTATATTATATGTTCTAGTACATCTAAAAAACACATTAAGGTTGCAAAGTCAAACACACCAAAGTTAAGAAATGCCAGAATTAAGGGTGACTGTACAACCAGCAGCTAGATTCCACTCTAGTCACATTGTGTACCATAGTCCAGGCATATGCTCCAACAGATGATACAGCTGAAGAAGACAAAGAGAGATGCTGTGCAGAATTGAATGATGAAAGAAATACCAAACCACAATCTTGTCCTGGTTATGGGAGATTTTAATGCCCATATCAGAAATGAAAGATGAGGTTGGGAAACAGTCATCGGCCCACATACAACTGGAACAATGACAGACAATGGCACAAGACTTCTTGAATTTTGTGCCAAAAACAATCTTAGTATCTGCAATTCTTTCTTCCAACATAAAAACATCAGAAAAAGACCTAGATTTCACCAGATGGTCTTAAACAAAATGAGATCAACTATATCTGTATTAGTAAGAGGTGGAAAACATTAGTGTTAGACATGAGTATTCAGAGGAGCAGATATAGGGAGCAATCACTACTTGCTGAAAGCAAACATCAAATTAAAGTTTAAAGTGCTCAAAAAGGAAAGAAGACAGATTAGTCAATACACGGAAACTACAAGGTTGCAGGATACGAAGAGTACCAGATAGAGGTCAAGTACAGGTTTGAGGCCCTTAAAGATCTTGAAGAAAACAAAGTGGAAAAATACTGGAATCTTTTCAAAACAGCTGTGCTAGAAGCAGCTGAAAAGATAATTGGTAGAAAGAGAGGAAGCAGTAAAGAACAGTGGAAGAAGAAACATGGAAAATTATAAATGAACGAAGAAAACAAAAGGTTCTAGTACTACAACATGCGATGGAAGAAACAAAACAAATCTACAGGAACCTTGATAAATCAGTAAAAAAAAAAAAACGGCAAAAAGGATAAGCAAAATGGGATTGAAAGTAAGGCTAGCGAAGCTGAAGGGGAAAGAAATTATACAAAAACAGTCTACGCTATCCTGAAACAGTTAACAGGATACGGATCAAAATTCAGAAATGTCCCTGTGAAAAAGAAACGAGAAATTTTGAAAACACAGGAGGAACAAGAAAATAGATGAGTGGAATGCTTCAAAGAAATGCTAAACCAACCAGAACCAATGACAAGACTGGAATTTAACAATGATAAACCGTTAAACCTAGATATAGATGTATCTGAGGTAAAAATCAAGGAATTAAAAAAAGCACTGCAGAAGCTGAAAATCAACAAGGCGCCTAGGTTGGATGGCATTCATTCTGAGATGCTTAAATTTGGAGGTGAACACATGGAATCAGTCATCTGTTTGCTGTACAACAGAATATGGATGGAGGAGAAAATACTGGAAGAATGGACCCTCGGTATCATAATCAAGTTGCCAAAGAAAGGTGATCTAAACAATTGTTCAAACTGGAGGGGAGTAACACTTCTATCTGTCACAGGAAAAGTATTAGCAGCAGACCTCCTAAACAGAATGAAAGGAAAGATAGATACCATCCTATGTGAGCAACAATCTTGATTTAGACAAGGGAGATCGTGCAAAGACGCTATTTTCACCTTGACATGGATTATTGAGAACACAACTGAATTCGAAGGCAGTTGTCATCAATTTTGTGGACTTTCAAAAGGCATTCAATAATGTAAACAGAGAAACAATGTGAAAAATTGTGAAACAATATGGAATTCCAACAAAATTAATCAACATTGTGGGGGCATTCTATGCCAACTCAAAATGCTGCATTAAAATGGAAAATCGATTGAGTACGCCATTCAGCATCAAGATACGTGTACGGCGGGGTGCGTCCTGTCTCCTTTTTTGTTTTTGCAAGTCATCAACTATGGATTAAAACAATGTGACAATGATACATGTGGCCTAAAATGGAACCATTCAAGGCTATTTGGTCTAGACTTTGCTGATGACATCGCTCTTATTAATGAAGATACCAACAGACTACAAAAATGCAGAAACCAAGTAAAAGTAGTAATGGAGAAGATACAATGCAAAGAAATGTAAAGTAATGTTAATGGGGACTATAGGGACAGAAATAAAAATTGAAGAAGAGAAAGTGGAGAATTTTACGTGTCTTGGAAGTGCCATCAGCCAAGATGGTACTAATTCTGAGGAAATAAGAATCAGGAAGGCAACTGCTGCATTTGGAAGACTCAGAAACATCTGGCAACTCAAAAACATCTCCCTCAGGACAAAACTGAATGTGTAGAAAGCAATTGTTGTTGCCATCACAACATATAGCAGTGAAACATGGCAACTTACCAAGAAAGATACGCAAAAGCTGGATGCATTTCATCACAAATATCTGAGAAGAAGATTGGGAATAATATAGAGATAGGAAGATGAATGAAGAAGTCAGAAAAAATTACTGGACAAGGCATCCTCTCACAAATCTACAAAAGAAGACGTCGGTGGCTGGGATGTGTGCTGAGAATGGAAAAAGAACACTTAACAAATGCCGCTCTTGAATGAAAGCCAGAAAATGCAAGGAGAGAGAAAGTAAGACCGTGAATAACCTGGAAGTGAACAGTTCTGAATGACATCAAGCATCTCAATGTGAAATGGAAAGATTTGGAGAGAAGGGCAGTTGACAGGCAAAGATAGCAATTGTGGGTAGCCCAATGTGCAGCAAAGCATGGGATGGACTAAGGTTTAAGTAAAGTACCACCTTAATCTCACCCCTTTGTGCATTATGATAGTCTTTGCCCCCTGTGTCATTCAGTGAACTGGTTAGATGGTGGTCTCTGAACAGGTAGCTATTCAATATTTTTTCTTTCATCCTCATCTTTCAGTGTGTGGCCCATGCATGATTTATGCACACTATCCAAACCCAATTCTGAATACAGAATTAGTGTTGTCATTGTAGTATCTTAAATTCACTAGTGTTTGTAAAGAACTATCTTTACAACATGCAGGTGAGGTGACTTCATAGCTCCCATTTTAAAATGTGAGCTAATTTTTAGTGTCAACTTAGAGAGCCAAGAGTCTGATTTTTCAAAGTAGTACTTTGAGAGCTCTGCTCTGAGTATATATTGACTTCAGTTGCAGTTGTGAGTCTCAGTACTTCTGCAAATCAGATCCCTGGTGTCTCAAGATGAGTACCTAAAAAATGAACGCACTGTGGCTGCTTGTGAAAACCTTAGTTCGTGACTTGCTCAGTATCATGTACGAACTCTATGGCAGAGGCAGGGATCGCATCTAATTCTTCAGGGTAGCATTCAGCTGCCTTACCCATGAGATCATCCTTTCTCTAATCCAGTGTCTCATTCACTACACATCTTCCACTTTCTCAGCAAATGAGGCAAGGGTCCCACAAACAAACAACTCATTCTCTGCACAGCCTTGATTTAATCCCTGAGTACTGTCCTTCCTGTGCACTGAATGAAGCAGATGTCCTATGAAAAAAATAGTGATTGTGAGAGATGGCAATTTCCTTGACAAATAGTATTAAATTAACTTAAATCTTACTGAATCAAGTTTAAGTATCTTAAGAGTTTATTGTATTAAAAATGCAAATGTTTATGTATTATTGTGGGCTTACATGTAATGTCTCTGGAGGAAGACATTACTAAGGAAAACAAAGGGAAAGTGTTAGCAGCTTCACAGGACTATTTAACGCAATGTGCCAGACAAGAACGAACTTCTAAAGTTAAGTGGGTTTTCCAGTTAATCTCCAGGGAGAGGATATGCAAATATACCCAGTCCAGTTATATAAGAATGCAGCCATTTGAAGCTTTGCCCTGAGGAGAGGGGACCTTTGTCTGCTGATCATCTGTTATGTGAGGACAAGATCAGAGGCCCAAACAGTGTAAAGGAGTGACTCACAGATTCTTGGAGGCATTTGTTCTGCGCTAACAGCTGTTGTGAACTTGTAACCACAGGAAAACATGCTTGGTGGGGTTTGACTCCTGCCAGAACCTTTGTTGGAGTTGGGGTGATCTCTGGTAAGCTTATTAGCATGCATGTAGGCTCTTTTTTTGTTTTAATATTTTCCCTGTAATGCTTTCACCTTAAGAATAAATGTGCTTGCTTAGGAAAAGCTGTGTTGGACCTTAAATTGTGAACAGTTACGCAATTATGCCTCTGAGGAGAAAAACAAAGCAGACCTGCTTGGGCAGTCTGACTTACTGGGGAACTGTGTAGCTTGGAAATATCCGGGTCAGAAGGAAGTGAGGTACATGTCTCTGTCCAAGCGAGGTGATGACTGGGGAGCCAGAAGCCTAAGGGTGAGTGCCATTGGTGGGTTACACAGGGAATACAGGTGCAGATGCTCTGAGCTGTGGCAGTGATCATGTAACTAGACTGTGTCATAATGTATACACATGAGGGCTGAATTAGAATTACATGGGTGTGAGAATCAAAGATTAATTAGAGGGAGCTGGTCAGGCTTTTAGGGGTTTTGTATTTAATTTACATTATTTCAATATAGTAAATTTAAGCCTTAATATGGGTTGTCATAATTTCAATTTTAATTCTAAAATAAAATTTAAAAATAGATTAAAAAAAACAAAAACAGGTTTATTCACCTTGTTCACAGCATGGTTCTCCCTCCCCACAGAAAGGAAAGTACCAGCTTAGGGGACACAGGTTAAGCAACTGGGTGAGAGGATGCAGGAACAGTGCAGGGATCATAGTAGTGAGGATGTTTCTGAAAGCGAAGGATAGAGTTGAGGCAGTGCAAGAGAAGAAGGATGGTCCACTGGCTAGCATCTGGACCTTGGGAGACCTGGATTTAATTCCCTGCTCCATGATGGACTTCCTGTGTGACCTAGGGCAAGTTAATTTGTCGCTCTGTCTCAGTTTCCCATCTGCAAAAATAAGAAGGTGCTATATAATCCCCATCTCACAGGGGTGTTATGAGGATAAATACATTAAAGATCATGAGGTGCACTGTTACTAGAGTGGTAGGGGCTGTAGATGTATCGTTGATGGGTGTGGAAGTTTTGGGAGGAGAGACTGAAGTTCCCCAACAACACGCACTGAATAGCTCCACTTCTCCCTGCACAGTTCCAACACATTTATCGTTGCAGCCTGCATATTCTCCCTTCCACTGTTCCGACTTCTGTATCACTACTCCAACGCCACCAACATGTCCCCTGTCATTCCATTGCATCAGTGCCCCCATGCATTCCTTTGAACCCTCCCATACCAGTTCCATTTTCCTCTTTGTGATTCCATGACCCCGGTAAGCTTGGAGGGATCAGGAGGAGATGGAAATGTGGTGGGGCTATGAGAAGTGTCCTGTACCAGTTGGAGGGAAGAAAAGACAGGAGAGTGGAGATGCTGGGGCGTGATCTACACTTAACATATAGGTCAACAGCTACAGTGCTCAGGGGTGTGAAAAATCCACACCGAGTGCTGTAGCTATGCCTACCTAACTCCCAGTGTAGTTGCAGCTAGGTTGACAAAAGAATGTGTCCATCAGCCTAACTTTTCATAAATCCATGATCTGGTTCTCAAACTCTGGGTCAAGACCCCAAAGTGAGTCGGGACCCCGTTTTAATGCAGTCGCCAGCGTCAGCATTAGAGTTGCTGGGGTCTGGGGCTGAAGATGAAGCCTGAGCCCCACTGCCTGGGACTGAAGCCAAAGCCCAAGGGCTTAAGCCCAGGGTGGAGGGGATTGGGCTCTGGCCACCCCCACGCAATGTCATGTAGTAATTTTTGTTGGCAAAAGGGAGTTGTAGTGCAATGAAATTTGACGTGTGCTGTCATATGGCTATAGAAAAACCTCTTTGGTTACTATAGACTGTATCTACACTACAGGGTCATGTTTGCAAAGCTACAGTCTCCGGAAATGGCCAAGATCTGGGCTTAGATTGTGGAGAAGGAGCTCTATGTGCAACATAAGAGGTTCAGAATGGTGTAAACTAGCCCATTCATCTCAATGCTATGTTCTTGTTCAGCTGAGAACACCCCAAGAAGATGAATACAATGTGAAACAATAGTTTTGGTACATGGACTTCTCCATTCCTGTCGGGGGGGTTTACCTCCCCCTCCTTAGTGCCAGTGCTTGTGAACCTGTGAGATGCAGATGGCATGGCTGCAGGGCCGTAGCAACAAAGAACGTGGCCCCCTCCAAAGAGATGTCCGGGGCCCCTTACAATGCAGAAACGATAAAAAACTAAACAACTAAATTAATAACATTTATCCACCGACCGCCATTATGAACGCAAATACACATTCTTTGAATGGGTCCAACTAAAATTCGAAACTGACCGACAGACAACTGATGTAGCCAGTAGCATTATGATGTATCATAATGACTTGACGGTTTTGTCAGTAAAATCGACATGGATTGTGCAATAGCGTCAATAAATGTCACTTACCTAGTTATACCTTACATTTTTTTTACCACTTTTAGGGGCCCCCTTCCTTGCGGGGCCCCCTCTGGTTGGAGGGTACGGAGGGCGCTCGCTACGCCTCTGCATGCCTGTTCTGAGCTCCCAACCCAGAGGCCCCTCAGACACTGGCTCACAAAGAAATGAGATAAGGGGTGGGGCATGGCCTCCATAACCTGCCTCATGGGAGACAGGGGCTCAGACCCCCAGAGGAGCAGCCCCTCCAACCCAGCTAACATGGGGAATAAAGAGAGGGGCTCAGACACTCCCCACATCAGATCCTGTTTCACATGATGGTGGGGGGCAGGGACAGTGGTGTGGTGCTTCCCAGATTCCAGTGCACAGAGGAGAGAAGAATGCAGGCTTGATGGGGGAGCCCCCACTCCCTCTGCCACTCATCCCCAGGTCCTCCCTCCCATAGTCCATCCCCTCCCGCCCTAGAACACCTTTCCCTTTCTACAGCCCCCTAATCCCTCCCTCCCTCTTCCTGCACTTTCCCAACCTCCACACCTTCCGTCCTGCTCCCACACATTCACATTTCCCCTCACTGCTTCAACCAGCCATATTCCTTATCACTGTATGAAAAAAAAATTAGATTCTAAAAATGTTATAAGGAGCTCTTGTTAGGGTGTTTATGAGGAACACCCTGATTTTAAGCAAACTGAAGTCCATTGTTCAGGAAACATGATTGCGGTATCTTAACCCTTTGATCTTTCTTAGACAGAATCAAAGCTAATAGATTAATCATTGCTGGTGCTGTGCTATGATAAATTGAGGCATTATCTTACTGAAGAGGCATGGAGAGGTTCAGGCTTCAGCATGTTTGGCATTATGCTCAGGTCCAGCCACTTTCACTTGCTGAAAAGACCCCATCTTAAACACCAGAGGTGCAGAACAACCCTTACATATTTAGTAATGGAATAAATGAGAATTCCATACCAAACTTTTGATAGGATCCTCTGAGAAATTGGAGCTGTTTAAAATTATGGAGGAACTTGGCAAGAAACAGATGCTGGCCAACCTGAGAGAAGTTGAAGAGAAACAAAGTCAGGCCTGGTCTACACTGCAGAGTTAAGTTGACATAAGGCAGCTTATCTTGACCTAACTTTGTAAGCATCTACACTAAAATGCTGCCCACACCAATCTGTCACCCACTAAATAGACTTAATAACTCCACCTCCATGAGAAGCGTAGCGCTTCAGATGCATCGTTTGTATAAACGTTGTATTACTTACATCGATTGTTGGCTATTAGCCCCCTGCTCTGGGGCTCGCTGCCAAAGCGTGCCTCCCCTATCTCTGTGGTTATGAATCCAGAGTAGGTGAGGCTTGCATCACTTACGTTTTTTTACAAAAAAGCTTAACCGCACAACCCATCAATACTGTATTGGATTTATAAAGCTTCTAGTATATACTATAATTATTTCCGGTAGTGTTCAAAGTGCATGCTAAGGATTGGCCCCTGTTGACTGGATGTTGTATAAACTTCATGTGAAGACATGGTCTCTGCTTCAAAGGGTTAATAATCAAAGGAGGCAGGTGATGTTGGAAAGGTGGAGAGAAGGGAACAATCAGTGTCCCAAGTTAGTATCTTTAAATGGCACTGGGCTAAAAGTAGCATGGAAGCCCCATGGCAACCCCCATAGCATGGATTTGGCCTTCTGACAGGAGATGATGGTCTCCTATGCACCTTTAAATGGAATCAGTTGCTGAATCTCCTACCATCTCTACGTGCTGGGAGGTATTTCCTAGTTTCTTCCTTTCTAGCAAGCAGATAAATGACTAATTAGAGGAGACTGCTCCTATTGATGTGCTGAGTAGCTGGCTATCTGCTATTGATGTTAATCAGATTGTGCATGTAAATCAGTGGAATTAGTTTCCTTTGTTTAATGTATGTATGGATTTGTCAGTGATTCATTGATGAAAAGTTGCCATCCATGTGTTCATTTTCTGCTGTCCTCAGTTAATGTCCTTCGTGAGTTCCATCTCTTGTTTTGCAGTGAGGAGGCCATGAGGAAGGCTGGTGTAGCCCACAATAAATCCAGCAAAGATATGGAGAATCATGTTTTTATGAAGGCCAAAACTCGGGTAAGGCACTTCCATGTATTTCCAATTGTCTGTTTTGGTGTGTTGGGAGTAGATAAACCAGGTTCCCAAATGCATCTAGTTTTCTAGCAACATCTGGCCAGGACACCTGCATAAACTATGTTAAATTTGTACAGGAGCATTTAATGCTGAGTGGGGAACCAAAGTGCTTTGCACACTCCCCAAAAAACAGTGTGAAGTGAAATATTTGGCAAAGACAATATGGTAAATTCCTATTATCACAAAAGATACAACAGGCTGCCCAGTGACCGTGCAGAACACAGGAGTGTGGTTTATAAGGTCTCATGAACCCACGTGCAGTTAACTGCATGGAACTTGCTTTATCTACAGTTTAGCATGACTTGTGCTTAATTATATGGCTCAGGAGTGTGTATTTTTCCCACTCCAAGCAGTGTAGCTGGATTGACTTAACTTTTGAGTGTAGATCTGGCTTAAGTAAAGGCATTGGGTTGGTCTATGCTGAAAACTTATATTTGCATAGCTACAGCTCTTGGATGTGAAAGCACTGAGAGACATAGCTATGCCAACCCAACCCCTGGTGTAGACAGCATTACCATTTCTCCAGGCGGTGAATTAATTACAGCGATGGGCATGGGGAGTGTCTGATAGGCAGGAGAAGGCTGTGCCTACCCAAACAGCCCCATGTGGCCCTGCCCATGCTCCATCCAGAGGCCCACTCCTGCTGCTAGTTGGCGCCAGCCCAGGCAGGCTTCTCCTCTTCCGGGAAGGGAAGCCTACTGGGACTAGGGCGCCTGGGATTTGCGGTAGCTGGGGCTGCCCAGTGGGGCCACACCACCAAGGGCTGGAGGGGATGGGGCTGCGCACCGCCTGCCAATGGGGGACTAGAGGTAGCGGGGGCATGCGCCACTTGGGAGTGGAGGGGCCACCTGGTCACCCTCCCGGTGCTCTGGGGGCCACCCGCCGGGTGCTCAGTTGGCTGGGAGAAGGGGGTCATGCACAGCCCACCCACCTAGGGCTGAGGCAGTTTGGGGGGGAGGGAGGCTGACAGCTGCAGGGAGGGAAATCTGGGCTGGGGGGAGGGGCCTCAGGCGGAAGGGGTGGGCCAGGCCGGGGGCTAGCCTCCCCTAGCCGGTAGTTCACCCACTGCCCGTGGCAATAGAAGAACCCCTCTCATTCCTGTAGTCAGTGTCTACACTTAAAATGCAACAATGGCAGCTGTGCCACGTAGCACTTCAAGTGTAGACATAGCTTTGTTGGTATATAAACGTATACAATACACTAATATGCAGCTGTATTGGCGGTTGTCTACCTCTTCTACCCAGCATTTGCTGTTTCTCCTCCTGTCCTGTCCTGTCCTGCACAGTTAAACACAATGACCTTTTCATTAGAAACGTACCCCGCCCATTTCAGTTCCTGAGCAGATCAGACTGTTATGAAAAGCGTACCAGTCCTGAAGGAGGAGGGACTCTTCTGTTACACTGGGGGAGTTGCAATGTGAGGAAGGGAAACAGTGAGTCATGGAATGTGTTGCTTCCCCATTCTGTGCTAAGCTGTTTCTTGTTTTCAACTTTAGGAGGAATATCTTTCTCTTGTGGCCAGACTTATTCTCCATTTTCGAGACATTCGTAAGTAATCCTTATGTTTGTTAATTATAGGAGTGCTAGCTTTCTGGGTGGCTTGAATCTGCTAGTTCTGATTGGCATTCTCCAGAAGTTGCTTCAGTAGTTTCTGTTGCTGGATCTGTGCCCAATTCCTGAATGTGTAATCTTCACAATGTCTGTCTAAAACTGAAGAATCCACTAGAAAGTTCTTGATATCTCCACTTTTCATTTCGCCAGATGTTTTCTCTGAGGTCATCCTGTCTCTCCATTTCCACTACAACCAGAATGCTGTGAAGACAAAGTGGCTTAGCTTCATTTATGTGCTCTATTTTGATTTACAAATGAATAAAAAAGCATTAATCTATGCGATATTAAAGTAAATTTTATCCTTGGCATGGAATCCTGAATTAAGATACCTGCCCTTCCTTTTAGTTTTATTCCTTCTGAAATAAGTCTCTGGAATGAAACAAACTGTCTCAAAGTGCTTATGAGTCTTCCTAGGTGTGGAACTGCTGGAGGAAGCCACCTGTCATACACTGCGCCAGGAAGCTGTGTAGAGGAACTGCCTCAGATGCTTGTCCCATTCTGTAGAAAATGTCACAAAGCAAGCATTAATTTTGATGCCTGAGAGTGAAATCTGACTTGCAGAGCTCTTACACTGGCAGAACTGTGTGGGATATAGGTGGCAATGATTGACATTACAGAGCATGTCTGCAGCAGCACTCCGTGGCCAGCTGGGATGCTAAGTTCCTGATGAAGTAATCTAGGAGCTCTCTAGCTCTGTGGCATGCTACTAGGGTAGGGAATCTGGGTAAAATGTTTGAAGGCACATTGGCATGGGGATAACTAATGGGAAGCAATTTTTTGCACTATTAATGCATTGGTTGTTGGGAATAAGTTTAAATTGCCATGTATTTACAGTCATCTGTTCAGCGCAATGCAGCAACATTTATAACTTGTGTATGTATTCACTCTTATTTTCTAGACAATAAGAAATCTCAGGCCTCGGTCAGTGGTAAGAACTTTTTTTAGTCTAAATGAAAAATTGTCAGTATTTTTGGTGGCATATGAAGTGGGAAGGGAGGGAATACTGCATACTTGCAGCAAAGGAGGGCAACTTAAATTCTTAAATCATGCTGTGGTGAAGAGAAAAGGTCTAGTGAGTCTTCTGGACTCTTCACATATGGATGTTGTGTGGAACACTCATTTGATTCCACTTCTGTATTGTCTGTTTGTGCTAAATATTATTAAACCTATTCAACAAATGCCAGTGTTGTGAATTGGACTCTCCAGCAGGAAGTAGCTGAGTTCCTCCTTGCTTACTTGTTGCAGTCCTCACTGGTGTATGAGCTTGATACCTGTTCTGCATTACAAGTCTATGGAGTAGTCCTGTCAGCAGTAGCTGTGTCCTGGTGGACTCTGCATGTGACCGAAGGAATCTCCTCTATAACTGTATTAATCCCCCCTGTAGGAGAGTATATGGTGAGGCACCAACTATCTGTTGCCACCTCTTCCCAGCATGGGTTAAAGATGTGCTGCACAATATTTGTTAATGCCAGGACTCTGGAGTGCTCTAAAGTTATGTCCTCTTTGATCTGTACCCTAAAGGAGGAAGGCACATTACACACTTGATGAACAGCAGTATAACAATGTTTCTGAAACGCTTGTAATGCTCTCTCCTTTAGAATTCTGTTTGCATTTCCTTTTCCTTAGCTCCAGACCCCAGATTATCACCCTCTCCCTGACTGAGGAGTGCTGAACATGGGTAGTTGAGAAGTGTGTGGAGAAGCTTCAGTGTTTAGAGTAGAGGTGACTAAAGATTTCCCTTTTGTTAATATATATTTAGTGTTTATTTGGTGCTTTGCATATTTAAAGCATTTCATAAACCTCTAAATAATCCTCAGACACTGGTGTCCCCAGTTTACAGATGGAGAAATGGAGACAGACTTATGTAAAGCCTCTAAGTCAGTGTCAGAATTGTGAGTGTAGAACTCAGGTTGGACTTTTAATCCTACGCCGAGTCCACTAGGCGAAAACTTTTTTGTGGCTCCACAGCATGGAGAACTATTTCAGTGGACAAATCTTCATCTTGTTCTCTTAGTAATGATGTTGTATTCGCAGATCCTATGAATGCACTGCAGAATCTAACAGGCGGCCCCCCAGCAGGAGCAGCTGGAATGGGCATGGCTTCACGAGCTCAAGGGGCACCAATGGGTGGGATGAGTGGACTTGGGCCAATGGGCCAGCAGATGAGCCTTCCAGGGCAGCAGCCTCCTGGAACCTCTGGGATGGCCCCCCATGGTATGTCTGGCGTCTCTGCAGCTACTCAACAGAGTAAGTATTCACTGTGCTTCCATCCACTGAAATTAAGTCAATTTAGGGTTCCAGTGCAGAGCTGTTTTCTATGCCGAAAGGAAGAGAAAATTACAAAATACTCCTTAGATCTGTTTTCATTGCTCCTGGCAGGAGGATTGGGGATTATGGTATCTCTCACCCCTTGTCACTGATATGGGAAAAAACAGATTTGAATTGGGGGGAAAGGAAGGGTTTGCCTTCAGATACCTGCACCCCCACCATAAATGTCCTAACTATACTTGTATGCAGTGTTATAACTGTGTTGATTGCAGAATATTAGAGAGACAGTGTGGGCGAGGTGATATGTTTTATTGGACCAACTCTTCTTCAGCCCTTTGAAAGCTTGTCTCTTACCAACAGAAGTTGGTCTAATAAAAGATATTACCTTGTCCACCCTGTCTCTCTATCTATACTTAAAATTTGTGGCTTTCCACTTGCTACTTGGTTCTGGACTCATTTGCAACTGCATTTGAGACTGAGGTGAAGTATTCAGCAAGAGTCTGGCTCGAACTAGTAGACTCCTTCCTCTCAAAATACTTTAGGGTATGGCTACACTTGCAGCTGTACAGCGCTGGGAGTTACAGCTGTCTTCATACAGCTGTGTAGGGAAAGCGCTGAGTGTGGCCACATTTGCAGCATTTGCAGCGCTGTTGGGAGTGGCTGAACAGGCATTCTGGGATACCTCCGAATCCCTCTGGAGGCCAATTACAGCGCTTTTGGTGGCCACACTGGCAGAGCAGTGCTGCATCACCAGCGCTGCAATTGTTATATCCCAGGTAGAGCAGGAGTACAGCCAGTGCTGCAGCCAGGGAGATGCAGCGCTGTATGTGCCTTGCAAGTGTGGACGGTGAGTAAGTTGCAGCGCTGTAAACCCACCACCAGCGCTGGAACTCTCCAGTGTAGCCAAGCCCTTAGTTCTTGAACATCCTTAGTGTTTTGTTTTATATCACCTCATATTGTGGCCTCCATTGTTCTGGCAGATAGCTAATGAATGAGGCTCCTTTCAGAGCCCATTCAAACAGCTCCTCCTTTGACCAATATATGAGACCTTTTCTTTCTTTTCCCCTCAGGGTATGAATGAGCTCCTCCTCCTCCTCCCTGCAGTTCTTAAGCTATTTAATTAGATTGCAGAGTCAGCCAAAGAGTTGAGGCTTAGATGTAATAGTGATGAGTAATGCCTTGATAATACAAATAACAAATGTTGTTTAAATGTGTATAATATATATCTGGAAATGAGAGGCTGTAATTGATCAATGCACTAGCTTTTATGCAATTGCTCCCATCACCATTGTGTGCTACAAAAGACACCAAGGTATCTTAAAAAGAACAAGGAGTCCTTGTGGCACCTTAGAGACTAACAAATTTGTTTGAGCGTAAGCTGTCGTGGGCTAAAACCCACTTCATTGGACACATGCAGTGGAATTTTCTGGTAAAAAGAGTTAGGTTGAGGTCACCAGTCTCGTCTGTTGGACAGCTGTCTACATTTCAGTCATGTTGTACAAACACATTCTGACTTTCAGCCCAGCTCCAACTGCAACAGATGGCGCAGCAGCAGCAACAGCAGCAGCAACAATTTCAGCAGCAACAGGCGGCTTTGCAGCAGCAGCAGCAGCAACAGTTCCAGGCACAGCAGTCAGCCATGCAACAGCAGTTCCAGGTCCAACAGCAGCAGGCGGCAGCAGCAGCAGCTGCACAGCAGCAACAGCAGCAGCAGCAGCTGCAAGCAGCCCAGCAGCAGCAGCAGCAGCAGCACATGCTCAAACTGCAGATGCAGCAGCAGCAGCAGCAAAACCAGCAACAGGTAATGAACAGCGAAGCAGTCGCAAAGGCATTTTTGGTAATCTGCTATCAGCCACTTGTCAAACAGCACCATTCCAGAGCTCTGGCTTACATAGCAATATTAAGTGTCAGCTCTCCACACTAAAGGATTAACATGCTTCTGCTTCTTGGCAAGGCATTAGCATGAACTGGTAGAGTTCATTGGCAGCAGTGTGCTCTATCCTAGAGAAGACTGATCTTTCATAGCAAGAAAGAAGCTAAAAATTTTGTCCCCTTCTTGTTTGAGTCCAAGGGCTTGGCACTTGCAAGTTAAAGCACATTAAAGCAGCCCCGGGCGCCCTATCTCCTGAGGTGTCCACACTGGCAAGGCATGCAGAGTGCCTGGACCCTGCAGCTGGAGCGTTCCTGGTAATCCATCTCCATGAGAAGCATAAAGCTTGCTGCGCCCCAGCTGAAACACCCGGCCATCAGTGTGGACAAGGTGTTGCATTACTGCTCTGTGTTTGGCCTCTGGAAACGTCCCTGAAGTCAAGTGGCCACTCATTGTTTTGAAATCAGCTGCAGGCATGCAGATATCCCCTTTCCAACCTCCGTTTCTGACAGCCGACATGCTTATCTACTCCAGGACAAAGCAAACTATTAGTGTGGAATGCTGCTATTGTGAGTGGGAGGGGGGCGGGGGTCTGCTGCTGTCTGAATTTACAAGACAGCATGCTGACACCCTCTCAGCCCCCCAGAACACACCACACCATCCCTGTCACACTCCACCCCCCATTTGAAAAGCACCTTAAAGCCACTTGCACTCTGGGATAGCTACTACAATGCACTGCTCTTTGTGGCGTTGCAAGAGCTGCTAATGTGGCCATGCCAGTGCGCTTGCAGCTGACAGTGTAAATACATGGAAGCGTTTTCCCTGCTGCAGTCTCCGAAGGCTGATTTAACTTCCAGCGCTCTACAAGCGTAGCCATGCGCTAAGTGTCAGGATGATGTTGGCCTGCTTCGGAGAAGGTCAGGGATGTAGGAGAGGATTGGAGTGGACACTCTACTCTCCTCCCTCCCTCCCCCAAGTTTCCTCTAGAAATAGTAGCTGTTTTGTCTCAGTTGTGTGAATTACTCATTGTCACTTAAAAAATATGAGGCATGCCTAAAGATGATGCATGCAAGTAGAAGAGGCTGATGCTGTCCTGTTCTTGTGCAGGTGTAGGTAAATGGTGATGCTGACATTAGCTTGATAACAGTTTTGAGAAGTGTTGTGATCTTTTATGCCGGAGAAGCTAGAGAGCTGGGTACTTTCACCTTGAAACTGTCTGTTAGTGGTAGCAGATGACTTTGTGCCCATCTGGAGAGGGGAAATTAGAATATAAACTGCATGAAGGTGAGTTGTTCAAGGCCTGAGGCTGGCTCAAAGGGTAGAACTTTTCATCTGGGCTAAATGCTTTAACTTAGTATGATGAGTTAGAATGCTGCCTGCAGGCCATTGGCTTTAATTCTAAAACTAAAGACACCTGTGTTGCTGGAAACTTTAACATCCCGGCTTTTCCTGTTTTAGATGCAGCAGCAGCAGCAACTACAGCGAATTGCTCAAATGCAGTTACAGCAGCAGGCAGCTCAGGTTATGCAGGTGCAGCAGCAGCAGCAACAACAACAAATACCACAGCAACAGATACAGCAGCAGCCATCTCAGCAAGTCATGCAACAGCAGATGCAACAGATGCAGCAGCAGCAGCAGCAGCAGCAGGTTGCTCAGGCCCAACAGTCTCAGCTTCCACCACAGTCACAGTCACAGTCCATGGTCTCTCAGGCACAGGCAATCTCAGGACAGATCCCTAGTCAGGTCATGTCTGTACCTTTTACCCAGCAGCAGTTAAAAGCCATGCAGGTAAGTGTGTTAAAGACTGAAAACATATGGTTGTTTATTCCGTGAGCCTCTGGAGAAATTGAAAATCTTCATTGATAAATAAGCCTTGTTAGTGTTAATAGTAGAGGTGTGAAATAGTGTAACATGTTAAGTGGCTAGCTGTTAACCTAGTTGCATGTATAACAATGCTAACCACTAACTTGTTACTTTATTGCTTGCCAGCCCAGTATAGTTCTTTGCTAAAAACCCAAGGTTTGTTAACTAGTCTATGAAATTTATTTGGTATGCTGGCTAGAGAAGCTAGTGTTTGAAATTCAGTTCCTTTGTTGCTATTGGTGGGACAGGGAGATGGGTGAGATCTCGTTTTATATAGATATAACATTAAATTCTGATGAATGCTAGAACATGAGCAAGCTTAAATGAATGCCCTAGTACATGTGTGTACGTGTCAGCCCTCTGTCTACTGCAGCATGAGACCCCCATTGGCATTGCTTCTGCTACTATATTGAGAGGGGTTGGAACCCTCAGTGTGTTGGGGAAGGTGCAACAAAGAGCCAAATCTGCCCCTGCTGACTGTCGTGTTATGGTTGAACTTGCCAAGGATGATTCACTTCTCTTAAAATAACCATTCATAGGTTGAAGACAGGGTGATTTTGATTTTTGTACTTCATGGAGGATCTCTTAGTATTGCTTCAGTCTGACTCAGCTAATGCCGTTAATGGTGCAGATTTTCTTACCATTGAGTTACTGTTCAGTGCTATGGAAACTCAGTGCTATGGAAACTGACCTAGGGAGGGCTTAGTGGGAATGCTGTGCATTACTAAGCAGAAGATCTAAGTTTTAATTGTGAGCTCTACTCTACTTCACTCTTGGCCTTATTGAAGGTGGGGGCTTGACAGCTAATCTAGGAGTAGTTTAGTTGTGTCTCGCTTATGCAACAGTTACAGATCAATGTGCAATTTTAACCAGCTGTCGCATGCAGGCATCTAATATTGTGTACTTGAGTTAAATTAGCAAAGCTAATTGTTTGCCATGGCAAAGTCCAAGTGGCAATTGAGTCTGCCTGTAGGAATCCCAGTGTAGAGAAGACACCTCAAAGAAAAGTCAGTATCAAGTGTGTAGCATTGGGGAGGCTTATTCTAAGCCAGCTGCTCGTGTTTATGCAGTGAGTCATACACTAGCCCAGTGTAAATGCATAGCTGACAGTCTTGTTTGCTCATAAGTGAAGGCGTTAGTAAGATGGATGATCTAAATGCTGTGGAAAGGTGACATCCACCATAACCAGTTACTCCTGCTTACCCCGTTCTTTCTTCAAATATTCAAGGTAAGAGCTCAACTGGTGCAGCAGCAGCAGCAGCAAGCAGCGGCAGCAGTCCAAGCAGCTCAGGCCCAGGCTGCTCAGATGGGAGCTTCAGGGCAGGTAAGGGCCCATGGAGCCAGTGTCACTAGTGCAGGCCTGTAGCAAGTGCATGCTAAAATTGAGCATGGAGATGGATTTTTGGTAGCTTTCTGAGGAGGGGTCTGACATCAGTTGTCCTTATGAAGGCAGTATGGGTGATTATGGACTGTTTCCCTTTTGCTGTGAATCAAAGGCAGGATTTCATTGACACCCTCTTTGTGCATGCCTGTCTCTAATAGGTCAGATACTGCTGCCTGGAGTGACCTAGCAGCGCACAGTAAGACTAGCTACTGTAGTCATGCGATAGGTCTAACTGTTCCTGGAGTGTTTCACTTCTATTTCCATAACACTTTCTTAGGAGACTGCCTTGTCATGTGAACTTCTCTCTACTGTGAACTGGTGACTGCTGGTCTATACTCAGATGTGATCTCCCTTCCATCTCCCAAACACAAAAGTAATAGTGGAGGTACTGACATGTTCCCCCCACTCTTCTCTGTTCCATCATTTTCTCCCCCCTCTCACTCTGAGTAAAAAGGACGGTAGATATAAATAGCTCTTGTTTTGAATGTGAACTCGCAAGATAAATGGCACGTGTAAATGAGTCACAAATGAAGTGTTGGATGAAGGCCTTGTTGTACAGTGCACAATTCAATTTCTTTAACTGGCAGTACACTCTAGCGTCAATGACTATGCTCCTATGTGTGCCCAGCGCCAAGGCGAAATGGGAAGACTCCTTGTGCTTGAGTTGAACCCATCTTCCCTAAGGGTCTCATATAATGCTTAGTACTTTTCATTCGTAGTCTTTTAATAACACGGGTAAGTATAATTATGGACTTTTTCAGGTGGGGAAACTGAGGTACATAGGTGAAGTGACTTGTCCAGCATCAGTCAGTGGCACAGCTGGGAATAGAATCCAGTTCTCCTGACTCCCTGTGCACTGTCTCATGCTGCCTCCAGTGCAAAAGTAATGGCCTAGACATCCTGCACCCCTTCAGTGTTTAAAGTTTGTGTACAGCCTGAATTGTAACATTTGGCGGTGGTTCTCACCTGCATCCCTCAGCATCCGTACTAGGAATAGTGGCCTAAGGTAACACATAGCCACTTTTCTTATTGATGCTGAAGTTCTGCTAGGCCATTAAGTTCTGTTTCTATACTGGGCCTTTTATATTTCTTACATTATGTTCACATCAGATGAAAGATGAGCAATGGTAAGTGCAGTGGAAAGAACCCATTCATTACAGTTTAAACATGTGCTTTTTAAAACTATTCTTTTTGTTTTGTTTTGTGAAGAATATCCAGGTGGGAGCTACAGGGAGTTAGGGTGGCTAGCAGGACAGCTGTCATGTCATCAATTTAGGGTTGCTGTCCAGCAAATGGGGTGTGTTCTATATGGGGGCATCCTACTTCCTGCCGGTTAAGTGAATTTCCCCACACAGGTTGCTTAGTACTACAGTGCATCTGGAAAGCTTCAGGTGACGGTGGTTGACAGCTGGTTTTGCATCACAGCTAAATTACCATATGGGATAAACTAAAGTATAACTCAGCATCTGTCACAAATTAGGGCTGCTGAAAGCCTTCTAAACCCCACTGGCAGGTTTATTCACTAATCTCCATGTAGATCCATACTGTTACAAGGTAAATCAATTAAAATTCAATTAATTCTCTTCTGTCCAATAACTAAACATGTTTCTTGTACTTTGTGTAATAGTGGTTTATGTAGTAAAATGTTTAGTTTTGAGATTATAAAAGTGTAGAATATGTCAATACAGTTCTGGACATCAGAGCATTGATTGGATTTTCTCGGGTTTATAATGAACAGCTTTTGGAGAGTAAATGTTACCTCCTATTACTTTTATTCCATTAACACCACTTCCTTAAAAATTTCTATAAAGCTTCCTTGAATTCTAGATTCTATTCTGAGGAAGTTTTATTATAAGCATAACCTATCGTAACACTTTCCTCATTTTATATATTAGTTTTATGTCCTGTGGTTGTCAAATGGTTTTGGAGTCTGGATCAATGCTGCTATTATTATTTGTATTATCATAGCACCTAGGAGCACCAGTATGTTTGTGTCCTTTTCATTTAAGTCTCTGTTCAGCGTCTTTGGGTACAGCTAAAATCATTCCTAAATCCTAACATGGATGAAGTGTGGAAGCAAGAATGACTTTTCTCTGAAGTTGTCATAGTGATTTTGTTCACACACGAGCATTCTGCTGCTTATATACCAACCCTTTATGAGACTGTAACTGTGCTCATATATTGAGCAGATGAATGAAGTAAGCAGTGTCATAAGGACCAGAGCCTACATAAGAGAGACTGGAAACCACACAAAGATGAATGATAACCTGAACTTCAGTTTAAAGTTTAAGCCACTCTGTTCTGCTTTGACTTATTCCAGATGCTCAGAATGCAGATTTGCTTGTTGCGCTTTGAAAGCCAAGGAGCTGGCCTGGTAATCCCAACATGATGATACTTGGATATTTGGGGAATTCTGAATCCTCAAACCAAGGAATCAGACTTCATCTGGAACAAACCTGGGTTTTTTTTAAGACTCAAGTTCTTATATCCTGACTGACTGATACTATCAAATCATGGGATTTATATCTTAAGGGAAGAATCCTTTTTTTATTCCCCTCTTCTCTTAGGAAGGATTCTCTCCCTTCTCCCAAACTAATTTGTCCTGATTTTCACAGTGAGGGTATCTCAAACATAGTTTTTTTTGCCTCCTGTGTAAATTTTTCTCCAGAAGCCCCAGAGCAGTGTCGCTGGAGCAGCAATGTCTTCCATTTTTACACAATAAGTCTTGTAAATGTGGTGCTGATGTCCTGTAGTTGCTTGCACAAAGCAACAGTAGTCTCTTGAATTCCTTTCCCTCCCTCACATACCAAATGGGCAGGGGACTCTACTCACTGGAAATATTATAATGAACTTTTTGAACACCTGGAAAGGTAGCAACGGGTGAATTCCTTATTCGAAGATTATGGAATTTGTATAATAGCACATTCCCTTCCTCTTCAGCAGCACATGCTTTTAAAATAAACCAAAAAAAAAACCCAAAACAAACCACCAAACAGCTGTAAGCCTTTGAATCAGAGTTTGTTCTGTTGCTTCATGGTTAGCCAGACTCCTTAACAGTGAATCTACATCTAATTTCATTGATTCCGGAGGAGATATCTAATACACTCACTTTGGTGGTGTGGCATGAGAAACAGGACCAAGATGATACATGTGGTTCAGCATGGCATCCATGGGTTTTCACATATGTTACTGGACCCTCATGTGTGCACATGTGAGTCCACGGGATGGGTTGACTAGGCTTTGAGGGATATGTATTCTGCCAGCATTTTCCTTTTTGTTAGGGTTGTGTTGCTCCACCAGCTGTTTTGTTGACACTGTAGCGCTTCACTGCACTCTGTAGCATCCACCTGTGCTTTGTGCCAATGCTTGGTTGTTAGCTTGTGGTGGCTGTTGCATGCTGTGTTTGTACATGTGCATGTTGTGTGTGGTGTCTGAAGTTCTCTCATTTGTTTACCTTCCGAAATCCTGTCTCTGACATCCCTCACTGCCTGGATGGAAAGAGACCTCATTGCTCTGATGTTGTGAACTAACAGCTGTGCTGAATTTGATGCTGATTTTTAATCAGTTATTGCTTTCCTTTCTTAGTCTTGCTGTGTTATAATTTAATTTTATTTATTTTAACAATTGTAAGCACATGCATTCTCTGACTCTCTAGAGACATGTTGCTGGCTGCTTCAACTCATTGACACAGAACACTAAGCAAGAATGCCCACAGTCATTCAAATAGAAGGAGACTTCTTTCACCCTTGGATTAGTTAGGTCCTGCTAGCACCAATTAGTAGTATGCAGATTAGAGAAAGGGGACTTGGAGCTCCCTGTCTGTTATAGAAGTGAAAAAGCAATGAAAAGGAGCTCTTCCTCCTTGATATGCACAAATGTGCCAAAATTCCCTGAATCCCAGTAGCAGAATGTGCCACAATATGCTAATTTTTTACTTGTATCAGACTTCTGATCCACAGCACATTCTTTGTAATTACAGCATTTAAAGCCATTATTTAAAAAAAACTATGGTTTCTAGACCCAGCAGCCTGCAAGGAGATTTGAATGTTCTGGGACCAGGAGTAGCTCACCCCTAAGACTACTTCTAAAAATAAAATAAATCCATTCTAGTGTTGACCTTTGAAATCTGTCCTACGCAGTGTTTGTATTCCAACTGATTCTTTTGAGTTCTTGTAATTTGGAAAACAAGTAAAGAAATGAATATACTTGTGAGGGAAGCCTATTTTACTGAAGTTAGAACTTTAGTACTTAATTGAAGTTAAGTTAAATAAGGCTGTTTATTTAGCCGAGAGGTTGGGTGTTCATCCAAAGGGAACTCAAGCTTTAGTTTTGACCATATGTTTCACCTATTCTGGGGACTGCAGGAGGAAGAAGGGAGTACTTTATCTAAACCCTAGGAGTCCTTTCTGTTGGAAGTCTCTTCTTTGGAGTCATACTGCCATAGGTTGGTTGGTTCTGAAGTCTTGGTCACTAAATCACAGGCTTCATTGGAGGATTCTTATCAGCAGTTACTGTTGAAATGTCTGTCAGTTCCATTAATATGGAAAGATGCAATGTATAAATATTGCTGTGGGTTTCAGATCCTCAGATGAATCTATAATATGGTAGAGGACGTCAGAAACCAAGACTTGTGACAATATATAATTGAAGAAGCTTGTATAAAGCATTCTTGATAACCGTCTTAGAGCCATTAATTCCAATATTAAATTAGAAATTCAAGATGTCAGGCAAAATTTGGGAAACCCCTTCAACCAAATTATACTTCTATATAATTGGCCTTTTCTCATATACTTGAATCTAGATATCACCCCACACAATATTTAGAGTTCACTAGATGCCCTCTACAAATGGAGATATAGGGTTTATGAAGCAGGGGGTTGGATCCATAAAATAGCTTATTAGGCTCATCTGGAGAAAAGTTCACTTGAGACCCATCCCGGAGGTTGCATGTGCTTCTCATCCTGCCAGTGCACTGCATTTCTTGTTTTGCGATTACTTTTGTCTGTTGTCCCTCTGTCCTCAAAGATGATCACCGCAACTATGGCCAGAGGTGGGATGCAAATAAGACCACGGTTCCCGCCTACCACCGCTGTATCTGCCACGCCTCCAAGCTCCATTCCTTTGGGCGGACAGCAAATGCCACAGGTATTTACTGAGTCGAAGCGCATTGTGTCAGAGATTGTACAAGGCATTCAGTACTTGGGTTATATTTAGTGCTCATCAAACTAAAAAGTTCACTTTTGTCTTCATCAAAATACTATGTGCAGATCATTGCTTTTGGCCACTCATAGTGTTGGGCCTTTTTAAAGCAGGACTGTCCAAAGTATAACTTTCTCCCTTGAAATGGAAACTTTTTGAGAGCTTGAGGTATTGAATAAAGCTTTGCAAAAGTGACACTGTTCGCATTATTTGCATGTTTAAAACTTCCCTGTTCATATCTGGTTCAGGTCTCAAATGAATCGAAATTTCTGATCTCTGCTTAATCTTTGCACATATCACAAAACCCCTGCATGGCTAGTCTTTGCTGAGGAGAAGCCCCAGGACTCGTATAGTAAGTGTCATGGACCAGGAGTGCAAGGCATTGGCTGAGTTGTGTTGGGAAGCTTGCCTGACACCTCTTCATACTATGCATTGCTCTGGCTAGTGTTAGTCCCTCTTCCATGAGCAATACACGTGGCCAATTTCAGTTTCAATTGATGATTAGGACATGGTATGGGAAATATGGAAAGTCCCTAATTGAAATGTCCCTGAACTGAAGAAAAAATGTTACTACTTTAAGCTCCTGGTATAGCTGCAAGTTGCAGACAATCTTTGAATAAAATAAAACAGCACATGATTATGTACCCAAATTACAGTTCTGGATTTCTGCTGCACTTCCTACCCCTCTTTCATTCAGGAAGTTGTCCAAGTTCTGCCAGTCCGTTCAAAGATATGCAGCTGGAGTCAGCATAGCTGCACTTTGTCTGTGGACCTGCCTCAGTGAAAAGGCTGACCGGGCCCCTATCCAGTTGATTTTGGGAAGTGTTGGGTCAGAATATACCACAGGTTATGAGTCAAGTACAGGAGTGGGTGGGTGAGGTTCTATGGTCCCTTCTGATCTTAGTGTGAGTCTATTATATCTTCCATAACAGATCCGGAACAGCACTAGCTTGTCTCGCATTTGTATTTCACTTGCGCAGTATGTGCCATCTCAGGAATGAACAGGGAAAACTAGAAGGACACAGAAAAGGAGTTGGGTGCTCATCTACTTGTTATCATTGCCACAATAACACAGTCCCTCTTCAGCGCTGTGAATTGGTTATGAAACCATGCACTACTGTTCTGTAGTGCTCAGCCCTGCGTGAATCTTGATTTAAAATAGTCTCATGCAGTGACACTGAAGCTGAGATCAACTCTTCCGGCTGCTCATCCCAGTGCTTGATTGGCTTTACATGTATAAAGACAGACTCCCTGGGCCTCATGAGCTGCATGTCTTCTATGTTCACACTGTCATCTTTACAGCTGATACCTGCCTAGCAGCTCCAATTTCCATATTGCTTTCTCCTGTTAACAAGTGACAAGACTTCTGCCATCCTCCCAGTATTGTGTTTTGAGTTTCCTTTGCTAGCAGGCCTTAGAGCTCTGGGAGTATCTGAGATCCATAGATCCTGAGTCCTTTGCGCGGTGTATTTCTTGCTGCTGAAATGTCACACTTAATAGGTACACTTCATGTTAAAATAAGGTGTTGGATAAGGCGGCACATGCTGCAGAAAGATGCAGGCTCTGGCATGTTTATTCAATGCCATTTTTTCTGGTTGAAACGGGAAAATTCTTTTCATCCTGCTAATTGTTCTGTAGTTGGAATTACTTGAGTCAAAGAATAATTTCAGTAGGCATTGCTACACTACTAGCCCTGAGTGTCTCATCCATCCATTAAAGGTAGATCACTAGTGAGAGAGAGATCCATAGTCTTGTCAGCCCAGCTACCTTTTCTGTATATTGGCCTCTTAGTGCTATTGTGCCAGTGGTTGCTGGGATGTCTTAACTCTTGATATCAAATGAAGTAGGTGCAGACTGTGTCAATTTCATGAAAATTATGTCCTGTAGTATTGGACAACTGGGGAAGCGTAGGCCAGTGAAAGAGGGGAACGTGTACATGTGGCACCAGTTGGAAAGAAAATATCTTCTGGAAAATGTAGTGGAATGAAAGGAACATCAGTTAGCAGTGATGGGAAAAATGTTTTAAAAACTAAACTGACTTGGGCAGGTGTTTGGGTAGCTCAGGGCCCACAGTGTGAAGTTTTAAGTAAAACCAATCCCCCAAAATTCAATTCAGATTGCAGAAAAATATACAGTTCTGCTTGTCCCGTGGATGCTGTGATTTTGGTCTTTACCCTAGAGGAATGCTTGAATAATATTGTTTGTTGGATGTGTTGCCATTATCTTGTCTTCAGACATGTTGCTACTGGGTAGGCCAGCACTAGAAAATAGCTTATGGCTAGGGCTGTCAGTTAATTGCAGTTAACTCATGTGATTAACTCAAAAAAATTAATCACAATTAAAAAAAATTAATTGTGATTAATTGCACTGTTAAACAATAGGAAACCAATTGAAATTTATTAAATATTTTTGGATGTATTTCTACATTTTCAAGTATATTGATTTTGATTACAACCCAGAATACAAAGTGTACACTGCTCACTTTATAGTAATAATAATAGGGCTCAGATTTTCCTAGATGCAATAGCTGATGGATTCCTTCACCAAGTAGTTGCTGAACCAACAAGAGGGGATGCCATTTTAGATTTGATTTTGATGACTAATGAGGACCTCATAGAAGAAATGGTTGTAGGGGACAACCTTGGTTCGAGCGATCATGAGCTAATTCAGTTTAAACTAAATGGAAGGATAAACAAAAATAGATCTGTGACTAGGGTTTTTGATTTCAAAAGGGCAAGTTTAAAAAAATAAGGAAATTAGTTAGGGAAGTGGATTGGACTGAAGAACTTGGGGATCTAAAGGTGGAGGAGGCCTGGAATTACTTCAAGTCAAAGCTGCAGAAACTATCAGAAGCCTGCATCCCAAGAAAGGGGAAAAAATTCATAGGCAGGAACTGTAGACCAAACTGGATGAGCAAGCATCTTAGAGAGGTGATTAAGAAAAATTAGGAAGCCTACAAGGAGTGGAAGAAGGGAGTGATCAGCAAAGAAAGCTATCTTACTAAAGTCAGAACATGTAGGGATAAAGTGAGAAAGGCCAAAAGCCATCTAGAGTTGGACCATGCAAAGGGAATTAAAAGGTTCTATAGCCATATAAATAAGAAGAAAACAAAGAAAGAAGTGGGACAGCTAAACACTGAGGATGGAGTGGAGGTTAAGAATAAACTAGGCATGGCCCAATATCTAAACAAATACTTTGCCTCAGTCTTTAGCGAGGAGCTTAGGGATAATGGTAGGATGACAAATGGGAATGAGGATATGGAGGTAGATATTACTGCATCCGAGGTAGAAGCCAAACTCGAACAGCTTAATGGGACTAAATTGGGGGGCCCAGATAATCTTCATCCAAGAATATTAAAGGAACTGGAACATGAAATTGCAAGCCCATAAGCAAGAATTTTTAATGAATCTGTAAGCTCAGGGGTTATACCGTAAGACTGGAGAATTGCTAACATAGTTCCTATCTTTAAGAAAGGAAAAAAAATGTGATTTGAGCAACCACAGGCCTGTTAGTTTGACATCTGTAGTATGCAAAGTTTTAGAAAAAATTTTGAAGGAGAAAGTAGTTAAGGACCTTGAGGTCAATGGTAATTGGGACAAATTACAACATGGTTTTACAAAAGGTAGATAGTGTCAAACCAACTGGATCTCCTTCTTTGAGAAGGTAACAGATTTTTTAGAGAAAGGAAACGCAGTGGATCTAATTTACCTCGATTTCAGTAAGACATTTGATACGGTTCCACGTGGGGAATTGTTAGCTAAATTGAAAAAGATGGGGATCAGTATGAAAATTGAAAGGTGGATAAGGAACTGCTTAAAGGGGAGACTGCAACGAGTCATACTGAAAGGTGAACTGTCAAGCTGGAAGTTCTAGTGGAGTTCCTCAGGGATTGGTTTGGGGACCAATCTTATTTAATCTTTTTATTACTGACCTTGGCACAAAAAGTGGGAATGTGCTAATAAAGTTTGCGGATGACACAAAGCTGGGAGGTATTGCCAATACAGAGAAGGACCGGGATATCCTACAGGAAGATCTGGATGACTTCGTAAACTGGAGTAATAGTAATAGGATGAAGTTTAATAGTGAAAAGTGCAAAGTCATTCATTTAGGGATTAATAATAAGAATTTTTGTTATAAGCTGGGGACTCATTAGTTGGAAGTAACAGAGGAGGAGAAGGACCTCGGAGTATTGGTTGATCATTGACTATGAGCTGTCAATGTGATATGGCTGTGAAAAAAGCTAATGCGGTCTTGGGATGAATCAGGCGAGGTATTTCCAGTAGAGATAAGGAGGTGTTAGTACTGTTATACAAGGCACTGGTGAGCTTTCATCTGGAATACTGTGTGCAGTTCTGGTCTCCCATGTTTAAGAAGGATGAATTCAAACTGGAACAGGTGCAGAGAAGGGCTGCTAGGATGATCTGAGGAATGGAAAACCTGTCTTTTGAAAGGAGACTCAGAGCTTGGCTTGTTTAGCCTAATCAAAAGAAGGCTGAGGGGAGATATGATTACTCTCTACAAATATATCAGAAGAATAAATACCAGCGAGGGAGAGGAATTATTTAAGCTTCGTACCAATGTGGACACAAGAACAAATGGATATAAACTGTCCGTCAGGAAGTTTAGACTTGAAATTAGACAAAGGTTTCTAACCATCAGAGGAGTGAAGTTCTGGAACAGCCTTTCAGGGGGAGTAGTGAAGGCAAAAGACATATCTGGCTTCAAGACTAAGCTTGATAAGCTTATGGAGGGGATGGTATAATGAGGTTGGTCTTTGACTATTAGCAGTAAGTATGCCCAATGGCTTGTGATGGGGTGTTAGATGGGATGTGGGATCTGAGTTACTACAGAGAATTCTTTCACCAGCCAGACACCCAGGAGTCTTGCCCACATGCTCAGGGTTTTAGCTGATCGCCATATTTGGGGTTGGGAAAGAATTTTCCTCCAGGGCAGATTAGCAGAGGCCTTGGGGGGAGGGTTGCCTTCCTCTGCAGCATGGGGCATGGGTCACTTGCTGGAAGATTCTCTGTACCTTGAAGTCTTTAAACCATGATTTGAGGATTTCAATGGCTCAGACACACGTTTGATACAGCAGTGGGTGGGTGAGATTCTGTGGCCTCCATTATGCAGGAGGTCAGACTAGATGATCATAATGGTCCCTTCTGACCTTACAGTCTATGAGTCTATATTTTTTACAAATATTTGCACTGTAAAAATGATAAGATAAATAGTATTTTTCAGTTCACCTCATACAAGTATACTTCTACCCCAATATAACGCAACCCAATATAACACGAATTTGGATATGATGTGGTAAAGCAGCGCTCTGGAGGGGCGGGGCTGCACACTCCTGCGGATCAAAGCAAGTTCAATATAATGCAGTTTCACCTATAACATGGTAAGATTTTTTTAGCTCTTGAGGACAGCGTTATATCGGGGTAGAGGTGTACTGTAGTGCAATCTTTATTGTGGAAGTGTAACTTATGGATGTAGATTTTTGTTACATAACTGCACTCAAAACCAAAACAATTTAAAACTTCAGCGCCTACACTCAGTCCTCCTTCTTATTCAGAGAATTGCTAAGACAAACAAGTTTGTTTACATTTACAGGAGGTAATGCTGCCTGCGTCTTATTTACAATATCACCTGAAAGTGAGAACAGGTGTTCACATGGCACTTTTGTAGCTGGTGTTACAAGGTATTTACATTCCAGATATGCTTAACATTCATATGCCCCTTCATGCTTCGGCCATCATTCCAGAGGACATGCTTCCATGCTGCTGATGCTTGTTTAAAAAAAAAAAGTGTTAATTAAATTTGTGACTGAACTCCTTAGGGGAGAACTCTGTCTCCTATTCTGTTTTACCTGCATTCTGCCATATATTTCATGTTATAGCAGTCTCAGATGATGACCCAGCACATGTTCTTCATTTTAAGAACACTTTCACAGCAGATTTGACAAAATGCAAAGAAGGTACCAATGTGAGATTTCTAAAGATAGCTACAACAGTCGACTCAAGGTTTAAGAATCTGAAGTGCCGTCCAGAATCTGAGAGGAACGAGGTGTGGCACATGCTTTCAGAAGTCTTAAAAGAGCAACACTCAGATGTGGAAACTACAGAACCCAAATCATAAAAAAAGAAAATCAGCCTTCTGCTGGTGGCATCTGACTCAGATGATGAAAATGAACATGCGTCAGTCTGCTATGCTTTGAATCGTTATTGAGCAGAACCCATCATCAATGCATGTCCCCTGGAATGGTGGTTGAAGCATAGAGGGACATAAGAATCTTTAGCGCATCTGGCACGTAACTATCTTGCGACGCCGGCTACAACAGTGCCATGAGAATGCCCGTTCTCACTTTCAGGTGACACTGTAACAAGAAGCAGGCAGCATTATCTCCTGCAAATTGTAACGAAACTTGTTTGTCTGAGCAATTGGCTGAAATAAGACTGAGTGGACCTGTAGGCTCTTAAGCTTTACATTGTTTTACATTGCAGTTATTTATTTGTACATAGTTCTATATTTGTAAGTTCAACTTTCATGATAGAGATTGCACTACAGTACTTGTATTAGGTGAATTGAAAAATGCTATTTGTTTTTTACAGTGCAAATATTTGTAATCAAAAATAAAGTGAGCACTTTTGTATTCTGTGTTGTAATTGAAATCAATATATTTGAAAATCTAGAAAGCATCCAAAATATTTCAATATGGTGTTCTGTTGTTTAACAGCGCAATTAATCACAATTAATTTTTGTAATCACTTGACAGCCATACTTCTGGCTGTAGCTGGTTATTGGTAGTCTGCATAAGTCTATCTTCTTGATCTCAATAATTGAAAGATAAATTTGGAGATAGTGCTAACGTTAAGAAACTTGGTGTCATATTTGATAACACTTTTCCAAGAAAAGACCAAATGTGGACTTGTTATACAAATATTTGTTGTCCAGGCTGTGCTTTTGATTTATCCTACATGACACTAGAGCAGCATGTGTCCCTGGCATCACAAGGCTTGATTGTCTCTGTGCAGAGTAGCTTCTGGATCTTGTTCAGAATGCAGCTACGCTATTAATTGCTGGTAGGGCTTAGTACTCAACAATTTCATGGCTGTTGAACTTGCCACCAAACTCAGAACTGAGCTCAATTTTTTTTAAACTTTCATCTAAAAAAAGTTAGGCTTCTAGCCCTTGTAACTGAAGTGCTATGAAGGACGAATTAAATGTCAGTGGGGCCTTGCTAAGTCTAAAACAATAACTGATGTGTGAGCTTCCCCACTGACCTCATTTGGGTCGACTCTGAAGCCTACTGATTGTAATTTAAATATCAGATTAAATAGTTCTTTTCTATTGTAATAATGTTTAGCCAAGTGTTTCTGATCAAATAAGAGTCAGTGGACTAATCCCAAACTCTCTTCTACATATTCTTTGGTGTCAAAATCCCCAACTTCCCTTTCTGATCTGCTACAGTCTCCAGTAGCCTTGACTGCTACACTGCACTTACGGAATGTTGGTACGAAAAGCGCACTGGAAATCTAGGAATAAAGTAAAACTGAATTTAATATCAGATTAGTAGAATGGATCCTGATCCAACTGCGAATATGAAAACTTGTTTGTTGAGCTTATTTGACGTTTCTCTAGAATTTTCAGTCTTGCCACCAAAGCAGGGGCCCTTGGTGATAAACTTGAATCCAGCTTGCAACAGGCTTCACAGAGTTTTGTGCACTGGCTTAAGCATTAAACAATGTAAGTATTGTTAGGTGACTGATCGCTAGAGTTTTCTTTTAGGCCAAGAGTGTTTTTACTACTTGGTGAGATTCCCCTAAAGAACATGGCAGCATTATGTGCTACTCTCTGAGCAACAGTGGATAGCTTTGGATTCGCTGTACTCTTGGGGTGCAAACCGTCTCAAAACCTAAAGTCCAATTGAGCTGGACTTCACAGAGCTAGTCTGAGTCAGCTGTAAAGATCACATCCTGGAAATGGAGGTTTTGTTCATTGTATAATGTAATCCTACTCCCTGGGAATAGTGTAGTGTAGGAGTCAGAAGATTACAAATGCGTAAGATGGCCTCTGGTAAGAGAAGATTCCTGAAGCACCAAAGAGCCTTGGGAAAGGAAGTAGGTTAATAACTAAAGCTTTAGTGGGGATGGATTTAGTGGGGATGGACTGAAGAGGTCAGTGCTCAGCACAGGCCTGACCTGCATCTTCTAAAGCCCTGTACTCTTAGTAGAAGGATTGCTGCCAGAGAGGTGGCAGGAGCTTTTTATACAGGAGGCCAAACTACAAGATGGCCTTGGAATATATGAAAATGTCATAACCACACTGAGTGTCAAGCACCATACTGCAGCCTCCCCACTTGGCTCCAGCAGGGGTTGCAGGCTGGTTTGAAAGGAGGGAAAGTGCTCTGTGTGTGCTCATACCTTGTGAGAATGGGTAGTGCTGTGAAAGGAAACAGGATCTAAGCATTAATTCAGTTTGCCATTGTGTAGCAGGGGCATTGTACAGGTGTATACAATCTTTTAAAGAGAAGGATCCCATACACTGGAGATGCGGGTCTGGTCCTGAGCTAGGAGCACTGCAGATGCAGTCCTTTGCTCTTCAACAGCTCATGCTATTTGATGTGCTCTGAAAGGACACTTGCCAAGAAGAGAGGACCTGTGCGTTGGAGCAGACGGGGAGTGAAAGCAGGGGGAACCCTCTTTGAAACGTTTTTCTTCTTCCTTCGCTTGAGCTCTCGGGGCACAAAAGTTCAATGGGAGGCAGAATTACGCCATTTAATTCCAAGCATCATTCTTCAGCTGCTGGGAAGAGGAGAGACTGGCAAATGTTCCCCTCCCATGAAAACCAGTGAGCACAGCCTCATTGCTTATTATGGAGAAAAGGGAGGTAACTCTGCTACCTCAAAGCATCTGGAAAGAGAAGTCTTGAAACCATGTATTAAAGCAGGGCAGGCGCTAGGTTTTTTGCTGCCCCAAGCGTGCAAAAAAAAAACAACAAAAAAAAACCCCCTGAGAGCACAACTGCCGAAGCGCCAAACCAAAAAAAACCCAGAGTGCTACCCCCTGGAATTCTGCCGCCCTAAGCACGTCTTGGTTTGCTGATGCCTAGAGCCGGCCCTGATTAAAGTCATGGGGGAGTGGGTGGGAAAGGAATGGTGTTACTGAAAGTAGCAATGAGACCATAAGATTGCATTGCCATGAACCTTAAGCTATACCTTAGTGGATGATCAGCTAGTAAAGTTGGCTCAGAGAGGCTCTGGATTTCCATCTAGCTAGATCATTTGGGCTAGCTTTTTCTTGCCTGGAATCTCCGTCCCTTCAGTTTTGCTCTTGTCTTTTCCCTGCTATTTTGCTGTGCCCTGTGTGCTGGCTGAGGGAGGCACTTTACTAAAATCCAGCTCACTGGAACACCACACATAGGATTATAGTAACCTTCACATTCTGGCTCATTGTAACCAGTGTAAGAGGTAGAACAAGATGTGAGAGGACAGCCAGTTAGTAAAACTTAAACTCTTCCTGTACCCTTAAGATGTGGTGTTCCAGGCTAAGAATACCTTGTGACCCTCTGGGTGCATACGGTAGATCATGCCATGCTTCCTGTATGTGTTGCTTTCAGTATGGTCTGTGACAATAGTGGGCTGGCTCTAAATTAGTGAGGGAAAGGAGCAAATCTACAGAGCACCTGAACTGTTTGGAATGGAATTTTTGTACTCTTTGCTTTCCACATGGTAGAAATTGAGTTGGCTGATTATCAAGATCCCATTAGAAGACTCATGATAAATTCATGGGATACTGTGATGTCATGATGTTCTGTCTTATAGACTAGCTCAAATCACCATTGTTTATCTGAGTTAACACCACACTATTATAGGAATAAGTTGATTTATTTCAATCCACATTCTTTAATTTCATCACTTTATGATTACAAGTTGAAAAATAAACTTTATTGTACACAGAATTTCTCCTGCTAAGGGTTGTAGATTTGAAGTCATTGGGGGTTCTTAGAAGACTCTCTCTCCAGCTTGAGCCTTCTGTCCTTTGGCTTTATGCAACCCCATCCTATCTGTAAAACCAAAATAACCTCCCCTTTGCCCACCCCATCCCAACCACTTGAAAACTTCTGGCTCCCCCAGACTTTCAAATTTGAATATTAGAAGTCTTATGTTTCACTCTCCATACATTGTCCTCACCTTCCCGCTCCTTCTAAAGAAAACTGATTTGGATGCAGTCGCCAAAAAATAAGAAAAGGGTTTGAAAGCAAAAATAAGGATGGGTTTTTCTATTGTGATCATACATTCTCAAGCCAGTCCTCCATGACCTTGTTTACTATAGTTATAATAAAGGAAACAATAGTTAAGAAGAAATTCTTGCTATTTTAATCTGAGGAACTCAATATCTGACTCCAAAATAAATGCACGTTTTTTGGAGTTTTAACTGTTAAATCTTGGTGTGAAACATTCCCCTGGGTACCCCAAGAAAGAAATGCGAGGTACTGACAGTGCTCTCTTTTTATGGAGGAGTTTAGGAAACTAACACTTTCTGTTTCTTATAGAGTCCAGAGGATGCTCATAGCAAAGCCTTTTTAGATAGGTTCCCATTATCAGCTCTCTTCTTTGTTGAACGTATTCTTTCCCATTTCAGGTCAGCCAGAGCAGCATTACCATGATGTCGTCTCCTTCACCTGTCCAGCAAGCGCAGACACCCCAGTCAATGCCACCACCTCCTCAGCCACAGCCATCACCTCAACCAGGGCAGCCAACTTCTCAGCCAAACTCGAATGTCAGGTGAGCCAGAATGTGACCACCTAAGGTGAGTGGCAGCTGCAGATGCTCTCACCAGATGGTGATGAACATGAATGGAGTTAAAACAAATGTCATAGGTGCTTGCCTTGGTGCACTTTCTAGTGGGGAGTCCAACCCTAGTGATGCCTGATGCTGACATTACAGGGATTGGGACCTTCAGTAACACAGCTCTCGGGCTGTCATGTCATAGGAGCCTGGAGGAGTCATGCTCACATTGCTATCCCCTCCCCATTCACCTTCTCTGAGGCTACTCTGTATGTAGCCACATACAGATACTCCCCTGACTATTGGGGCTTAATGGAAGATGGGAGTTAAAGGATTGGATGAGATGTCAGAAGCAGAAGGGAATGGCTCCTAAATCCAAGGCTTCTGCTTGGTCTGCAGAAAAAGGCCCAGTCATGCCCCTGGGTTGATGGAGGAGTTATTCAGAGACCTCTGGAGTTACTAAAGACTTACTAACAAAATTCAGTCTTGCTAGAGTGAGTCTCTCCCACTAAGTCAAAATTCAGTGGTGTTAGCTTTGGAATCTTTACTGAATGCTGTAATCAAACCTTTCTGGCAGGGATTCTGGATCTTTACCGTGCAAGAGTGGTTGTGAAACTGACAAAAAACTGGATCAGTCTTAGATTGTACATTTTTGGGGAAAGAGACCTGTTTGTGCTGCACCTAGCAACACAGTGGGCCCTGATTCTGATTGGGGCCTATGGGCAGTACAGTGATATATGGGTGGGATTTTCAAAAGCGTTCAGCATTAGCCTAACCTTGCTCCCATTGAAATCAATGAGATTTTTACCACGAACTTCACTGGAGCAAAGCAAGTCAATGCCGAGCACTTTTGTAAGTCCCACTCCAGTGCAGCTGGGTGCAGAATGCTGCAGCAGCACTCAGTAAAACATACCCGCTCAGACTAACCGTTTTGTCTGCTAGCTTCTTACAGGCCACTTTGTCTTCATATTAAGCATTGAATTGACTTTCATTTCCAATCTTCAGCTCCGGCCCAGCCCCATCTCCCAGCAGCTTCCTCCCCAGTCCATCTCCTCAACCATCCCAGAGCCCAGCAGCTGCACGAACACCACAGAACTTTAGTGTCCCATCTCCAGGTCCTTTAAACACTCCAGGTAACTCATATTGTCATCAGTAAGAACTGTACTGCACAGCATGATCCAGTGATGCATCTTAGTAACTAAAACATACACAGAGAAATCTGACGTTGCAGTTATGCCCTGGGCTCTACGGAGCTCTACCAGTGAGTAGTAGTTCAGTGGTGGACTTGCCATGTGCAGCAAGGAGAATATTCTCGTTTTGGAATTGTCTGATCTTTTTTTTTTTTTTTTGGGGGGGGGGGGATTGAATTACATGAGGGTTTTCATAACTTTCTGACAAAACAGAAATGGCTCTGGGGTTTCATGCAGCTGGAAATTGCTAGCAACAGTTCATAAGCCAGTGTCCTGCTTTTTCTAACCCCTTCTGACATGTGATGTATAATCTTCACTTTTTTGCCTGGTGCAGGAAATCCAAACTCCGTCATGAGTCCAGCAAGCTCCAGCCAGTCTGAAGAGCAGCAGTACCTGGAGAAACTCAAACAGCTGTCAAAGTACATCGAGCCACTTCGGAGGATGATCAATAAGATTGATAAAAATGAAGGTGTGGCCCCTTGTATTTTACCGGACAGTTCTCCCTGTCAGTCTTTGATGGAGACAGCTGTGTACTGCTCTTTTAGGGGTTCTGGCAGACTAAGCCTATGTCTGTTGTTTTCCTTCCTCATGGTTGCAAAGACTTAACTCTGAAGCATGGCAACATTTTCATCTCCAAATCCCTTTCTTTCAGGACCTCTCTCTTTTTCTTTACCATATCTAAACTTTTCATAAGGAAGTCTGTATCCAAAAAAGATGGAGAATCACAGGTCTTTACTACTTTCTCCTTAGATAGGTCATGTTTTCAGCTTCCCTACCCTCCTTTTTCTGCGTTAATGACTGCATAGCTGGAAATTGCCTGCAGTGAGTGCATTGCTCACTAGTCCTTTTCATGTTATTTCAGATAGGAAGAAGGACCTGAGTAAGATGAAGAGCCTCTTGGATATCCTGACTGATCCTTCAAAACGGTAACTTCCTTTTCTGTTTAGCTTGTGCCAGCACCTGTCTAATGAACTCTCTTCCTCCCAAACCCACTCTCAGGAATACGAGAGAATACATAGGCTACCATGGAGTCCTAGATGAGTAGTGGTGTCCCAGACATTAGTCTACCATCCTGCGGCAACATGTTGTATCTAGACAGTTCTTAACTCTAATCTGAATTTCCTTGTTTTTGCAGACCCTCAGTGTTTTTGTATCACTGACTTTCTTTTATGTTGAGAAATGGTGGGTGAGAGATTTAAATTTCAGAACCCGTTTTTGCTGATTCATTCTAAATTCTGTGTTGCAACTTCTACCTCGGAAGCTGTGCAAAATCCTGCCAAAAGATTTTACAATGTGATGTCCCCTAAGACCAGGGTGGATTTGATTTAAATCATGATTTAAATCATTAGTCAACAAGACTCGATTTAATCATGGATTTCTACATAAGAGTGCATTCTTGTTGGTTGTTATAACTTTAATACATATTCTTCACAACTCAGAGATAGATATATAGACCGCTAACTCAATATAACGCCACCTGATATAACACAAATTTGGATATAATGTGGTAAAGCAGTGCTCCGGGGAGGCGGGGCTTCGCACTCCTGTGGATCAAAGCAAGTTCAACATAACACAGTTTCACCTATAACGCGGTAAGATTTTTTTTGGCTCCAAGGACAGCGTTATATCGAGGTAGAGGTGGTGTATTTCATTTTTAGAAGGTACATACTATACATTTTTAAACTGTGATTTATTTTGAAAACTTTTCAGATTAGTTTTACAGCTATATAAGAAAATGAATCGTTGATTGGTTATTTCATTTACCAAAGGTATTTGAAGCAGATAGTTTACCTCCCAATGACTTCATAAATATCTCCAGTTCAACAGGTTAATCATTTAATATTTGGAGGAATTTTTTGCCGTGCTGTATTGGGAGGAGAACATCATCAGACAGACATTTAAATTGTTTTATTTAACTAAAACAACATATTCAGGATTTTTTGCTTCAAGAGCAAACATAATATTTTAACAAAACTAGCATATGTCCCTCATTTCTCACATTTATCTCCAAACTTCTCCTTGTCTAGATCTATTCTGCCCCAACAATATTCATTGAACTTTTTGAAACTTTGCACTTTTAGAGAGGGGTAGGGGATTGATTCTGTGTACACAAATTTGCAGAGGGACAATAGAGTTGAGGTCTGTTGTTTCTCACCTCTATATATTTATTTATTTTAAAACATTTTTTTTTTTTACATTGTTAACAAGCATGTTACCTCTGGAGACACAAATCCACAGTTTGAGAACTGCAAAACTAAACATCTCTGGTATCTTCTAGACTGACCACTGAGTCCCATTGGGTAGCTAGAAAGATTAACCTAAATAATCTGTCCAGAAGCCTGTGGAACCCCATAAAATTGGGTCCCTAATCCATGCACTGTTGGAACTCATTTATGAAACTTTTCTTAAACATTACCTGAATATATTCTCATTCTATAGAATTAGAATTTATCATCTCTATTCATTGATGAGATCTTTGAGCTATAATGTATCTTAATTAAAACTATCTTTAGATAGGCTTTTTCCTCAAAAAGCATTTTATCAAAAAAATCCAATTTCAATAAAAAAAAATCTGATTTTTTGTTTTGTTTTTTGTTTTTTAAAAAATCATTGATTTTTTTATCCACCCTGCCTAAGATGCACTATGGGATCTTTTGTGCACAACTTCATAGAAAGCTATTCAGTAAACTGATAAGTCAGGTGTGTGTTCTTTGCTATAATAATCTATTTGAGCTAATTGAAATGATTGGAGAAATCCACCTGGGTTAACTTTTATTTTGCTGAAAATAATCCGCTCCATTTCACTGAGACATTGTAGTATTCATTCTTTCCTTCTCCATTAAAGTCCCTCCTTAATATGCCCTTCAGCAAAGCCATTCAAGGATCCAAATAAGTTATTTAAAAATCTAAGCACTTTGTGATTGGACCTTTATTTGCTAGAATGTTAAGTTTGAACCATGTGATCTAACTTAGAATTTAAGCTCCCTGAGGCAGAGCTATAGTTCCTGTTTTGAACAGCACCCGAGCATATCAGCACTGAAATAATGTGGATGGGAGGTTCAGATATCCCAAAATCCTCATCTTGGACAGCAGAGCAAATTGTGCTAACTCTTTCCTCTTCCTTTTCAGATGCCCTCTGAAGACTCTACAGAAATGTGAAATTGCTCTGGAGAAGCTCAAGAATGACATGGCTGTGGTAAGCAATGGGGTTTACTTTTCATCTTACTGGAGAGTTAGGCTGGCAGTGAATTCCACAGAGGGCACCAGTTTGGCAGAATTTTCCCATCTCTTTGTGTTCACAGTGCTGGACTGAGCAAGTAAACAGAAAACTGGTTAAACACTGGGCCATTCAGCAGGCGTGTCCTTGTGATCACCTCTTAAAAATTATTTTGCTTACTGAACTGTTAGGTATTCGTGCCTTGTACAAGCACCTAGGAATGATCCTTGTTCTTGTCTTTAGCAGATGTCGCCAAGACAGGATTTCTACATGAAAGTACTGACAGTGTCGATTTTCTTTACTATGGGTTTGGAGACCGTCAGAAAAATTCATCCCAATTACTTAAAGGTGTGAATGCAAAAATAGATCAGTTAAACTGAATTAAACCCCTGTATGGACACACTCTCGTTCAGAATTTAAGTGGTCTTAATTTCATTTAGCTTAATTCACTTTCAGAGTTTAATTCTGAATGAGTGTACCCATGTAGTGGTTTCATACAATTTAACCAATCTATTTCCAATTCACAGTTCATTTGGATTTACTTCACTGCTAGAATACGCAGGGATACTCAGGAAGTGTTTCTAGAGTAGCACAAAACAGAGGTTAGAGGACTGCAAGGGATTCTTAGATGTATTAGAAATACTGTAGTGAAAGTTTGCATAATGAATAATATAGCAAGGTGGCTTGTAAGGACTATTTGTGACTGATAGCACATAAAATAAGATGTGCTTCTTTGTGCTTTAGCCCACTCCTCCACCTCCACCAGTGCCCCCTACCAAACAGCAGTACTTGTGCCAGCCACTTTTGGATGCTGTCTTGGCAAACATTCGTTCACCAGTCTTCAACCATTCCCTCTACCGTACCTTTGTGCCAGCTATGACTGCGATACATGGCCCTCCAATCACGTATGTATCATTGCCCTGCTGTCTGACTACTTAAGAGAAATTAATCATTTGGTTGAAATGTTGGCAGGATGGACTTGGGTGATGGATATATGCATGCTTCCTTGTCATCTGTAAAGTACTTGAGAAATCAACTTAGTTTGAAAAACTTGGACTTGGCATAACATGGTGCCCACTCTGAGTCCTTTTGTGGATGTATTTTACGCAGGGCCCAGATGGCTTCCCCTCGAAAGCGTAAATACGAAGAGGATGAAAGGCAGACCATACCAAATGTATTACAAGGCGAAGTTGCAAGATTAAATCCTAAATTCCTGGTGAATCTGGATCCCTCCCATTGCAGTAATAATGGCACAGTCCACCTCATATGCAAGCTAGGTAAGCTAAGAAGAAATGAAGACTGTTTTCAAGAGGTGTTGATTTTTTTTTTTCCCCTGTGAATATGTACAGCTGTAAATCTTGCGAGCCTATAATTTCATCATGGTTTTTCTTTAGCTCACCAGAGTTGTGGTAATGCATAATGTGCTGTCCTGCAGAGCTTGGTTCAGGAGCAGCCTCGGGATGTACCCCAGATCAAGTAGCTAGATAGTTAATCCACTTACAGCTTTTATAGAAAGTGGGGAAATGATCTTTCTAAAGCGGAATTATTTTGTGTGTTGTTCTGCCCTCCCTCCCTCCCCCATCCCAGTATCATGGTGTTGACACTAAAAGAAGGCAGTATTTTAGGCTAGTCTTTGAATAAAATGCTGCTTTTTTTAAACTGAAATATTAGCGGTTTTTGTTGTTCCATGTGTGCATTTAATTGGCTCCCTAAATTGGGATCCAAGCAAACTCTCCAGGTAATCTGAATTCCTGATAGTATGAAGTGGCCTATTTATAAACATATCTACATTTCTCTCTCCTTGTATTTCAAGAAACTTGCTATTTGGGATGTGAGAAATAAATTGGACTTGTAGGTAATTGTTGCCACTGTGAAAGAATCCCAAGAGTGAAACAGAACAGTATTTAACTGTACAACTGGATCTTGTTAGGTTGCCTCTCCACAGATGAAAAATCCTGCATCTTGCACTGATGGGTGCAGTTTACTGATAATTCCTCACCCTTGTCTCAAGCTCCACTGGTGTTAGAAAATAGTTTAATGCCTGGTGTAGTCAGGAGAAAAGTTTTCAGCACCCTGAAACTTGGTATTGGGACATAGAGGAACTGGATCAGTCTAATTGTATTGAAAATGTCTTTCCCAGCTGCACCAGCAGTTGTCACAGCTGGTGGTGTGAGTGAGGAGGTGTGTGTAAGTCTTTGCCCTTCTCTCTCAACCAAGCAAGAATGGAGTATACCTTCATGTGAACTTGTTTTGCCTTTGAACAGAAAAAGGTAAAGTGGGTTCATTTTAGTGTGTACCGGACAAAACATGGGAATGCTGTGGTCCTGGCTTACGTGTGTAGTAGGAACAGTGCCTAGACATTTTGTATTTAGGAAACCAAACTCAAATGAAGTACACCTCATAAAAGACTGAGACTGGTGAGATGCGTGGGGTGTGTTGTGGAGCTGGGAGTTCCAGGTTGCGCTTCCAGCAAGCAGAGGCCATTTTTAAAGTCAGCTTTTCAGAAATGAAGACTCATAGCCTTGGTTCCATTCAAGATTAGATCTAGTCTAGTTCCTCCCTGTCCATTCCAGTATATAATGTATAGACATAGGGAAAACACCACGCAAGACATACTTTTGATACCCTGGTGGAAAATATCTTTTGTTAAAGTAAATGTGTTTGAATTCTAGATGACAAGAACCTTCCAAATGTCCCGCCACTACAGCTCAGTGTTCCAGCCGACTATCCAGATCAGAGCCCTCTGTGGATAGACAATTCTCGACAATATGGTATGGGGACAGTAGGATGCCATCACTTTAAAAAATAGGGGATCAATAAGTGATATTCAGTTGTTGTGCAACTGTGTTTATCTGGGCTGTCTTCTTTTTCTTTTCCAGCAGCCAATCCCTTCTTGCAGTCAGTGTATCAGTACATGACATCAAAATTGCTGCAACTTCCAGACAAGCATTCAGTCACAGCACTCTTAAACACCTGGGCACAAAGTATCCGTCAAGCCTGCCTCTCTGCTGCATAACTTCCTCCCCTTGTGAAATCATGAAGCAAAGAAATTGGGTCTCGACAGCTGGCCTCTCCCATGGCCACTGGAAGAATCACAGGCATTTTGGGAGGGAACTTCAGAAGAAAAAGCCTTATACTGTTTTGTTTCTAGGTGCCAGGTTCAATAGGGAACCTGGTGTTAGATTTAGATTTCATGCTTTTATCTTCTGCCTTTGTGGACTTTGCCAGCATTTTCACATATACAGAACATGTATATATGGTTCTTGAGACTGATATATTAGGAGGGGCTTTTATTGTCTTCTTAGAGAAGAAATTATTTGTAGACTTCCATCAGGGAGTCTGAATGGTATAGAAAGGAGAGGGAAGAATGTCCTAATTTGCTTCAGACTTTGCCTGATGCCAGTATTCCTCACACTCTGTATGTTGTGTGACTTGATATTGCCCCAAGAATAAATTAGCTGCAGCTAGAATGTGCTCACAAACTTCCCTATGGTTGCAGGAGTCTGATAATTTAATTTGAAGAAAGGGGAGAAATCGGGGCCTTTTTAGGGCATCCCTAATGCATCAGATTAATCTGAATAATTATGTTTAGGAGGAAAACCAACCATAGGAAAATTTTTATAGCTTATTTTAAACACTACTTTGTATAAACAGTTTTTTTGGTTAGCACGGACCATGCATTTCTCACTCTTAGAAAGTCGGATGATCTGGAGGAGGGGTATTCAGTGTGCATGCTGACTGATTTCCCTGTGAGCTCCAAGTGTGTGTGCAGGGAAAATCGATTGACTCATAGCAGCACTGTAAATAAATCCAGCAGGCTGCAGCTACTTATCTGCATTTATATTTACCAGGGAAATTGCATCTTACCTAGTATTTTTCTTGGGTGTTGGCTTCCCTGGGGAGTGATGCAACTTATGGGAAGTGTTTGCATATCCCACTCACATCTGTTTAAAAAAACTGAACACAGCTCAGGTCTAAGGCTGACAATTGATCTTACGTGCTTTGGGCACTGAGGGACACCCAACTGTAAAAGTATTACTGGTCATCTCAATTAGAATAACAAGACAGATGGCAGCTGCTGTGTTGTGAGGCAGTGCAAATAAAGCCACTTGCCATAAGTAACTGGTTCCATACACAATGTGATTACATTTCAGTTTGCCCTATCTTTGTAGTTCATTCACTCTCAATTCCTATGTGTAAGGGAATTTCAAAGTCTCAAGTATTTCCATCACACCCTGCTCCATCCCCCAGTATTGTGCAACAGTCCCTGACAAGTAGCTGGACTCTTACAGTGGTGTCAAGAAATTGCTGTGACCTCTGTAAATCTGTGTGGTGTCATCAGTTTTAGGATGTTTTAAAATGTGGGTACTTAGTAAGCACTGATTGAGGCAGCCGAGTGGTATCAATATTTTGTACATGAACTAATGCATTATGTTTGTTTTATCGTAATAAATTTATTATTCCTGTGTTTGAAACTAACCTCCTATCATTCCAATGTTAGTCCTTGGACAACAGCTCTGCAGTGACCAAAGGCTGGTGCCTACTTCGTATGTCTTATTGGGAGCTGAAATCTCTGCACCCAGAAGTGAGGGAGGAAAAATCATGTATGGCACTACATTAGTTGTCCCATGCTGCAGAATAGCAGCCAAGTTCGCCATCAACTGGAGGAGAAGTTCAAAAGATTGCTAAGGGAAATGTTATGTAGAGCTGAAAGATTTTTAATTTAGATCTAGCCAAGATCATTATTAACTTAATACCATGAGATGAGTGTCCAGGTGCTTTTGTAAAATGGGTTAGTGGATGGATGTTCATATCATAAAAGCCAACATCTCAGTTTGTTTCCCTTTTGCACAGTCAGGTGAGAAGACAAGAATTGAATGCACACACTCGTTCTTAGATATTTTTAAGGAGCCTATCACTGTGGTGTTGACAATCGTAGGTCTGCTCCACTGGGGATAAGGTTGTGATGCATATCAGCAGCCTGGTTTAGGGAATCTTGCATACTTGCTATACATATTTGTTTTCTGAGCAGTCAACCCACTATATTGCCATGAGTTGAATGGAAACTAGCCCATAGCAAAGATGAAACAATGGAATGTTACAGATTCTGATTAAAAGTGTGCAGCCTAGAGCAGAGTAATATGACTCCCCACAGTTTCAACTGCCCCTTTGCTGCTGATCAGTGGGTCCTATACCTGATTCTGATAAGACTATTGTAAATTCAGCTCAGTTCCCATCTAACAGCTCTGCAGAGCTGTGAAATCTTGTCTTGCCAGGTAACATGATGTAGCATGTGGCTTCCAGCCTTTCCACTGATGGATTAGCAGTAATCTAGTGTTATCTGTAAAACTGTGCAGTCCATACCTGCATGACAATAAATGTATGCTGCTTTAAAATAATCTCTGCCAAACTAAAGAAGTTTGTGGAATATTGCATTGATATACTTAAAAGTGATAAGCATCCAATTTCCTAAACAGTAATCTCTTACAGGCTTTCATCATTAAGTTAACTCACAAAATAAACATCCTGAAGGAATAAGAGGAGTGGTACCCATGGAAATCATTAAAGGAATGAGGCTAAGCTGCAACAATAGAAGCATAAGCTCTTTGTTCCTGAATAAAAGACACAGTGATTTCATAATTAAATTTTACTTGAAGTGGGGAGATAATAGCAGCAAACCAATCTATGTTGAAATTACAATGTAAACTCAAACATATCCTTGGAGTGCTGTAGCTACTGGAACACTTTTAAGGAGAAGAGATCTGGAATGCAGTTGCTGAACAACCAGACTAAAGCACAGTGCGACGAAGACGGCTTCTTTGAATAGCTTGAGTTCTCTTCTGTCTCTCAGCAAAACTGTTTCCCAGTGTTTGCTTCAGTGCTGGCAGAACTGCCCTTTCAGCAGCTGGCAGTGGAGTTAAAATCAAACTGAAGATGAGAGTTGAAGAGAGGAATGATTGGTAATGTGATAATTTTAAATCACTTTCTCTTTACCAAGGTCTTCTGGATTAGGGTCACCCTCCACATTAGTCACCCCAGTGATTCTACATGATGGATGGACTACCCTCAGCAGTGCTCTGTCCCACTGATTTAAATTTCTGTAGTAAGAACTCTCCCTAGCCTTCAGAGTGCTGCTTACATTGTTTTTCTAGTAAAGTGAGGAAGAGACGGCTTTCAGTACAATTTTATGGGATGGGAGTGTACATGGGGCCCTTCTGCCACTTAGTACCCCTGTCACCATTAGGTGGCATAGCAGCTTTTTTGATTAGAGTCCTTCTGCTAGACATATTTCCCCATCTGTAAATGAAGGTATTGATACTGACCTTTGTTAAACGCTTTGAGATCAACAGATGAAAAGCGCTATGTGTGAGAGAGAGATTATTTTAAGTGTGAATGGCTTGAAAATCCAAGTTCAGGATTCTGTTTTCCCGTAACACTGAGTGCATGAAGCTGGGTTTCTTCCTTTGCTTTGACTAGCTGACATCACATGTTATAGGAAAGACTAGTCCTGTCTTCAGGGGTCTAATAAGCAGCTAAAGAAGGGACCTGATTTTTTTTCAGTACAAAAAGCCCCCCCCACAACTTCCCTGTTTAATGAAAGAAGTGAGATCCTACAGTTTAACTTGCAGAAAAACCTTAAACACTGTTCACTTCAACTTTTAAAGGGACATAGCTGTATCTGTCACCTGTGTTTTTTAAATAGTGTTTGTGTTGTGCTTGCAGCATCTGCATGAAAAGATGTATTAAGGGTGGAGAGGTTAGAATCTTTATTCCTCCTATTTCACAGGTGGGGAACTTTAATTGGCTCTGTTATCTTGACAGCATCTTGGAATGGAGAAAGCCCATGCACAGGATGAATCCTGGGCTTGAGCTATTGTTTTCATAAAAGGGTTTGTATGACTTGTTTCTGTGTACTTTGAAGATGGCAATAATCATAGTCTAACCAGTGATTTGTCTTTTCTCGTTCAAATGACTGGGTAATATCAAAGTATTGCTTTCCTATTCCCCTTTCATGCAATCCTTAAAAAGTAGAATACTGCTTTTAAATCCCATGGCAATCTAAAATTCAAATTGCTATGTGACTGATTCCTCAGTGTCAATGGAAAAGTTACATGTGTGTAATCTCATTATGGGTATAACTCGGCCTTCCATTCAGATCTTAGTAAATAATTCTGAGGTGGGAGCCAGAAAAGAATCTTAATCCATTCTTCCTTCAGCACTGCAGAGTCAACACAGCTAATGGGAGTAAAATGTTATTAGCATATGACTCTGAAAATACAAAAGGAAGGTCTGAGTGAAGATGACGACTTGCTATTTTGCACAGTGGAACCACACTTTAATGTCCTGCCTCCTTGAGAGAGGTTTTTGTTGCCTCTTAACTATAGGATGTTGCTGAGCTCTGTGATCCTCTGAGAAAAGTGAATGTCCCTTAGGCCTACATCAGCATCAGATGTTGGACAAAGAAGCCACAGGAGGCAATTCAGTTCCTATTGCCTGGGTGTAGAACTCTGTGAAAAGGGGGCTGGTAGTGTGGACATGCAAAAGCAACCCTCAAAGAATTGATTAAAACACTTTGTGCAGCTTCCTCTGTGGCTACAGTAGGGCACTGAAAATAAGCCAGACAGCTTGTAGTGACCTCTTCTGAAATCTGATTATCTCCTGAGCAGGGTGTATGGATTGATCTTTAGGCAATTGGGACGTTAAGAAGTGGGGAGAGTCTTGTGGCTGATGATGTTGAAGGTGAAAGATTAGGGGGGATGGACTCAATAGGCTTGTTTTTAACTTCATGATGTAATACTTAATTGCTAAAGGCATCACATGCTTGACTCAACAGCTATAGGTGTAACTAGCATGGCTTTTTCATGAAGTGTCTTAATCTTTAAAGAAAGTAAAAGTACTTACCATTTCTTAGATGTACCTTTTAGCATTTTGGGTAATCGTGAAACTTCTTGATTCCTAAATGAAAAAATAATTGCAGATATGATACCTTGGCTACTTCACTCTGCAGCACAGTAGCAGAGCACTGATGGATTGTGCTGGCCCTGTGTAAATTGAATTTGAAAATAATGTAATAAATCTTGCTGCATGTGAACACTGAACATAGAGAATAGGAGAAGCTGCACTACAGCATCTGGACAGGGCAGTCATATGGAGTGACCCAGCTCATGATAAGCTGGGCCCATTCAATCAAAATGCACCTTAACGCAGCCAAATGCACGGTTATACATCTGGGAACAAAGAATGTAAGCCATACCTATGGGGATTGTATCCTAGAAAGCAATTGCTCTGAAAAGGATTTAGGGGTCATGTAATTCAACATGGGGTCCCAGTGCAATCTTTGGATATATAAACAGGAGCAGTAAGTAGGAATGCCTCTGTAAATGGCCTTGATGAGACATACTGGTATAGTTCTGGTGTCCATGAAATTGGAGGGAGTGCAGGAAGGAGCCACAAAAATGATTAGAGAGCTGGAGAAAATGTGAGATTTAAAGAGTAGCTGTTTAGCTTCTCAAAAAGAATGAAGTGACTTGATTACAGTATATAAATACCTTCACACAGGAAAAATACCAGGTACTAAAGGGCTCTTTAATTTAGCAGAGAAAGGCATAATAAGAACCCAGGGCTGGACGCTGAAGTCAGACAAATTTTGTAACAGAATGATTAACTACTGGAACCAGCTACCAAGGAAAGTGGTGGATTCTCCATGTGTTGAAGCCTTTCTGGAAGACATGTTTTAGTCAAACAAGTTATTGGGTTCAATATAGGGGTAACATGGTGAAGTTTAATGGTCTCTGGTATTCAGATCAAGCTAGCTGATCTTTTGGTACCTTCTGAATCTCTGCCCCTTGTTAGCTGGCTGCTCCAAATGCTACTCTAACAGACCTACTCTCCTTCTAGCATCTAACCGGAGAACTGTTGTGGGAATAGAACAGGAGGTGGGTAAAAAGGTAAAGGAAATCTGTGTAACCCATGATCTTTTTTTGTTGCCCTTGTAATCTCTTGTTCATCTCTAGACAGCAACAGTTCCTGCCCTGAAGAGCTTACAATGTATTTGTATACCACCTACTACAATATACCCATAAACTCAAATGGGGTCGTAAACAGTACCACAATATAAATAAAATCATATTCCTTAAAATAAACATAAGCCTTCAAACCATATAGTCCCTCTGAATCTTTCAGAAATGGCAGGGTCTGACTTTCAGTTGGATTGAGTAGATTCTGTTAACCATGTGTCTCAACTCCTTCTAGGCTAATAGCTTAAATTAATGTAAGTGCTCTGAAAGAACAACTTGATAACCCTGTCTATCTGCACCCTAAGTTTATGGACACTTATCTCCAGTTAGGTTAGTGCTGTTAACAGCTGCGTGCAGTAGTCTTGTTAGAATATAGGATTTGGCCCCTTGTGTGTAGATGTATATTAAGGCATATATCATTTAAATCCTCTCACCTCACATTAACAGATCGCATTCTGGAAAGTTTGAGAGGGGTAGAGGTAGCTCAAAGATAACTTTCCCTTGTGATTTAAGGAAGGAAGCCATACAAAGTCAAAGCTTGCTAATGGCCTCTATCTAGGCACTTTGCATATGGGCTCTATTCTACAAATTCAGGCCAATACAAAGCAGAAAGAGAACTAGCAAACTCTGCTAGAATCTAACACCCTAGCCTTGAACCATAACTCAGAACAGCTTACCCAATCTGGCTGGCTAGCAGATAGTCTTCAGGAATCCTTTTGTTCTTGTGGATGTCTTCCAGATATGATTTCAAATACATCAGCTGAAGGACAGAGAGGAAAATAACCTTTCTGCTTGCCTCTGAAAATCTAGTTCCTGTATCATCACAAACATTGTATTTTAAAAGCTGTGAATAAAGTAGACTGAGCTGGGGGCAACAGCCTCACCTCTTGTGCTTGCATGTGGTTGATGTTCCATAGCTGGTGAATGACAATCTCACATTCTTCCAGTGTAGGTGGTTTCCGGATGTGGGAGGGGAGGACACTCACCAGGAAAGGGTTGGAGGAGGCTGGTGGTACCTGAGCTTGCTCAGATTTAATCTGGCATGGCAGTGAAAGTACTGGAGATGTAATTTTATCAGAGATTTCTCTGTCCTCTCTAGAAAATTGATCACAAGGAATAAAACACATGGGAAATGGATTAAATGTCTAAATATTTATTGTATTTACCTCACCAAAACATGTCAAACATTTATTAAGACTCTCAAGAGTGAGGTATTAGGTAGGGATGGAGGGGGAGGGATAGCTCAGTGGTTTGAGCATTAGCCTGCTAAACCCAAGGTTGTGAGCTCCATCCTTGAGGAGGCCATTTAGGGAACTGGGGTAAAATATCTTTCTGGGGATTGTTCCTGCTTTGAGCAGGGGGTTGGACTAGATGACCTCCTGAGATCCCTTCCAATTCTATGATTCTACAATGATACTTATTTCACAAGTGGAAAATGAAGGAAACATGGCAGGGCCAGGAGTCAACTCTACAGGATCACATCCTTCGCTGTAGCTAAACTACTACTTTGTGTCCTCTGTCTAGAGTGGTGCATGGCAGTACATTTACACCTGAGTTTTTCCTTTGAATTAATTAGCACTTCTGTCTATGCCCACTACAATGCTAACTAAATTGAAGACTTTATCCCCTAAGAGCTTCCTAAGTACCACTGCTAGAATCAGTTGCTCACTGTAATTTATTCCTAACCCTCCTAAATTTGTATTTGACATTACTTATATTTCTAAGATATGCAGGTGCATGTGCACCATCAGTGGGATCCACATGGTCAAAGACTCAAAAAAGAACACAAACTTACAACCCAGAAACCTCAAATGAGCTGCCTAAAATTGCTGTATTCTGACAGTTTGCTCATACCTAGAAAGAACCTCCTCTTGTGGCTTCACCTTTGGACAGGGAGGCTCTGGTTCCCCTTGTACCACATTGACCACCTGTTCTTCTGTATTCAGTTTTTGCTTTTTGGGCTGGTCCATCTGCTGCCTGTTTGTCACTGAATACCTACAGCCTGCAGCAGCTGTTAAACAAAATGAAGGGGAGAGGGAAGAAGGGAGGGGGCATGTGTGTGCACAGGCCAGAGACCTAACGTCTTGCAGATACAAGCTTTAAATAACCTGATCTCCACAGCAGTTCACGGTATTCCATGCTCTCTTACGGCTTTGTTCTGTGAGCAACTGAACAGCTTCATTGTAGTTTATCTTATTTTAATCTTTTAACACTTAGTGTCAAGAAATCCTATTTTACTATGTTAGCCCTAACAACCATAAAATTAGAAGCAGCCCAAATTTAGGCTTAGCAACTCAGTCATAATGTAAAAGGGATTATAAATGTGTGTGCAAGCACACATGATCCAACTAAGTGAAAAACAGGTATACTAGGACTCCTGATCATCACGAGCCTTAAGAGAGATTTAAAACAATCTTAGAGGGATTCAGACTTTTACATTGTTTCCTGTTTCTATATCTAGGCCTAGATATTTTCATTTAATAATTTATCTTTAAGCTATCTTACCTGCTGAACTTTGCCTTGAAAGGAACTTGTCAGACAAGGTGGGAGTTAAATTATCACCTGCAAAGAAGCATAAGTGATGAATCGGGCATTATGATCATAGAACTGACCAGCGAAGAGGCTATATTATGCTCAGTTTAGAACAGGAAAAACAGGTAAACTATTTATTTAAAGTCTGCAGAGTCAAGGCGCTCTACATGCAGGATTGCTGACAGCAACCTGCAATGTAACTGTTTCCTATAGCACCAGAACAGCTGCTTGATTTAACCAGCAGGAGTGTTTTCTGCACTCAGCACGGAACACAATATGAGCACAAAGACCTGGATAAAATCACTGAAGAGTGATCTGTAAAAGGGAGGGATGCTCTGGGGCAAGGTTAAGCAACTACGAACATTGAAGACTGACTGCTGCTTTATTGGTGGAGTTTGTCCACCCTTGGTCACAGTAGTTGGCTATTGCAAGGTACTCCTGGGCTCCTGACTGCGTTTTTATACCTAGGTAGTAGTGGCTCATACAGTTATCTGCAGTTAACTTAGAGGCTGCAGCCTTTCTTTACTGAAGCTGATCTCACTATGATCAGCTATGTCTTTTGTCCCCTCTCATCTGGACAACTTCCACCTACTACTTTGGCATATCTTGGAAGGCAGAAAGTGAGATATCCTATCTGCTTATGTGTGAATCAGCAGGAGCATATTAACATGCAGTGAAATATACCAGTCTCCATCTGCTTCTGAATGAAGTTCAACATGTTTTAATCTATAAAGGTTCAGTACAATGACTTTCTAGTTGTGGGTCCGGCATTTAAAGTCCTCCAGATGAATGTTGAAGGGCTATCTGCTGGCAAGCAGGAACTTATTGGTGTTCTGGCAAAGGATGTTCTAGCTGACATTTGTGTACAAGAATATCTCATCATGCTGAATGATGCACACTGGTTTAAGATTACTGGTTTCAATATTGTCACAGTCTTCATGCAAAACATGGTCAAGCCACGTACACCCGTAGTGATATATCAGATGTTGTCCATGTTGAATAATCACCTTTTCGTGACACAAAGTCAGTGGGTTTCAAATCATAGACTCATAGACTCTAGGACTGGAAGGGACCTCGAGAGGTCATCGAGTCCAGTCCCCTGCCCTCATGGCAGGACCAAATACTGTCTAGACCATCCCTGATAGACATTTATCTAACCTACTCTTAAATATCTCCAGAGATGGAGATTCCACAACTTCCCTAGGCAATCTATTCCAGTGTTTAACTACCCTGACAGTTAGGAACTTTTTCCTAATGTCCAACCTAAATCTCCCTTGCTGCAGTTTAAGCCCATTGCTTCTTGTTCTATTATTGGAGGCTAAGGTGAACAAGTTTTCTCCCTCCTGATGACACCCTTTTAGATACCTGAAAACTGCTATCATGTCCCCTCTCAGTCTTCTCTTTTCCAAACTAAACAAACCCAATTGTTTCAGCCTTCCTTCATAGGTCATGTTCTCAAGACCTTTAATCATTCTTGTTGCTCTTCTCTGGACCCTCTCCAATTTCTCCACATCTTTCTTGAAATGCGGTGCCCAGAACTGGACACAATACTCCAGTTGAGGCCTAACCAGCACAGAGTAAAGCGGAAGAATGACTTCTCGTGTCTTGTTTACAACACACCTGTTAATGCAAAGCACAAATGTATACGCCACTGCGTGAAACATGGACTTCACATGTTCTCCCAAGGCTTAAGCATGCGGACGTGTATGTTGGCGACTTTTAATAGTCATCTCAGCAAGTGGGGTTATGCAACTGCAGACCCAAACAGTGAACAACTGTTGGAGTGGGCAACAAATAATGCTCTCACACCAGTCCATGATCCTAAGCAGTATGGTATCTTCCATTCAACATGCTGGAATAGGGAATACTGCCCAGACCTGTGCTGGGTCACATCGTTTGCCAATCACCCATTAGCCACTGGCGTGTACTGTACTTAATGATTTTCCACATAGCCAACGCTGTCCTTCATTGATTCAGATGGGAATGCGTCTTCCATCTGCCAACTATAAGGAGTGTACCAAAGCTTAGATGGAACTTCTGGAAGGCACACTGGGGCTCCTTTACAGAGTACTTAGAATGAAGCGTCATAACCATCTCCAAGGAAGATGTAAACCATTGTTTCTGTTGTGTACTTTTTAAAGCTGCAAGTGCAACAATTCCACATAGCTTCCAACCAGCATATATTCCATGTTTGAATGAGGATTGTGCAGACTTGCTGATGCAGTTTGAGCAGTCAGGTGATCCGGAGATTACAGACCATTTTACAGAATCATTGGATGCCACTCACTGGACTCAAAGAGAGGAAGCGACAGTGGTGCTTGACTTTACACGGTCAATTTGGAAGAGCTCTGGAGTTTAATTTGTTGACAAGGTGCGGCTCAAATGCCCATGTACACAAAGCAGGCCAGCAGTTACTCCAAACCAGATCGCCAGTCATCTGCTGAAAGTTGCCAAATCTCCTGTTGACAGAGTTGTCAAATGCCAGGTACATGATGAAAGGCAACATTTCCTAAGAAGTAATCCTGCTGATAGTAGGATAGAGCCATTCACTAGTCTGGAATTAAATAAAGTGCTGAATGATTTAAAAACCGGTTTAGCTCCTGCATATGACAGATTGCACCAGAATTCGTGAAAACATCTGGGTTCTCACGCTCAGGAATGGTTTGTTCAGGTTTTCAACAGACTTCTGTGGGAATCAAGACTGCCTAGAATCTGGCGCCAAGTGAACATCATTGCCTTGCTGTAACCTGGGAAAGATCTACACTTGCCTTCAAGCTACAGACCAATTTCACTTCTAAGCATCTGTTTTAAGGTGCTTGAGTGTCTGATTTCACAAAGAAGGCATATGTGGAAGGCCTGCTGGGACTAGAGTAAGCTGTTTTTTGCTGTGGTAATGGTACATGTGATCAAGTGCTGGCACGTACAACATTAATTGAAAATGGCTTCCAACATCAGCTGAAGACTGTTCATTTTTTCTTGAACTGACTGTGGCATACAATACGGTTTGCACATTGGCCTTTTGGTGAAATTGCCCAGAACTAAGCCAAGTTGGTTTGTATGTGCAAAGGCTCTGTTTTTGAGAAATCACCATTTCCATGTGCATACTGGTGACAGAATAAGTACTTGGAGGCACCAGAAGAATGGCCTCCCGCAAGGAACAGTATTATCTCCAACATTATTCAACTTATATTTGAATGACCTACTGTATACCGGCTCTCGCAAGTTTGTTTATGCAGGCAACATATGCCTCGGCACCCAGTCACACTCCTTTGACATACTTGAAAATGTTTTAAATGGCCTGTAATTGGTGGCACCTGATACCAAGTGGAAGTAAGACTGTGTTAAGTTTATTCCACTTACATCATGCACAAGTGGGCAGACAGCTGAAATATAGTTCTCAATGGCCAGCAAATAAAGCATGATTCACACCCGATTTATCTAGGTGTCATGTTGGATAGAATTCTCATATATCAAGATCATCTTACAATGACCGCAACTAAGGTCAAAATGTGCATCAACCTGCTCGGAAAATTGGCTGGAATAACATGAGGTGCCCAGGCCCAAACATTACGCATGTCAGCCTTGGCACTCTGCTACTTAGCAGTGGAGTACTTCACTCCAGTACGGGCTCACTTGTCTCACACAAAGATGATCAACGTACAACTTAATTCTACTATGCGTATTATTTCAGGCACACTTAAATCTTCTCCTCTACCATGGTTACCGGTTCTCTGCAATATTGCTCCACCCAGTTTTCACGGAGAGGAAAGTGTAGTAAAGCTCCTGATGAAATTGTGTGATATGCCATAACTACCATTAACTAAAGACTTGTTTAATCCACCACATGGCCATCTGCCCTCATCGTGCCCGCTGTGTATACGTTTACTGGGTGAAGGATTTATGATAGAGGACATGTGGTTAGTTTCATAATCCTTAGAGAAAGTGACAAATAATTATCTTGTTTCACACTCCAATCAACGTCAAGTCTGGGTTTGATGTACCTCAAAGGCAATGGAGCCTTCTCAACTGGTTTGGTACCCGACATGGAATTTGTGCTGCAGAAGAATTTCGATGACATTTTAGAGACAGTCCACTATGTCAACGTGGGCAGCCACAAACCATGATACCCATTGTTGAGGACTGCAAAATGACTCCACTTCCTGGAGGTCTTTGTTCTTTGAACATTGTTGATAAGAATGCTGTGGCTTAACTTGACCAAATAGCATACAGCAAGTAAATAATAATCTATAAAGTGAAACATGCGTTGGGACCCAGCTATTTCCACAAGTGCTTCTTTCCCTACAAATCACCATAGTAATTGAGGTAAGCTAAGGTACTTTCGTTGACATCCTAGATATGCGGTGTTGAGGACATGTGGCAGGATATTTTTATGGGCATGGTTCCTAACTGCAGAACTTGCTTCCTCTAGCAATCTGCCAGAGTATTGACTTTCAGAGCACAGCGCAAGTGCATAGTGTATTTTAGGTTGAACATTTGATTATGCATCATCTCTGCTAAGGCTTTTCTTATGGCTCCCAATCCTGCTGGAAAGGTATAACAAGTGGGGTTCCGCAGGGGTCTATTTTGGGACCGGCTCTGTTCAATATCTTCATCAACGACTTAGATGTTGGCATAGAAAGTACGCTTATTAAGTTTGCGGACGATACCAAACTGGGAGAGATTGCAACTGCTTTGGAGGACAGGGTCAAAATTCAAAATGATCTGGACAAATTGGAGAAATGGTCTGAGGTAAACCGGCTGCAGTTCAATAAAGACAAATGCAAAGTGCTCCACTTAGGAAGGAACAATCAGTTTCACACATACTGAATGGGAAGAGACTGTCTAGGGAGAAGTATGGCAGAAAGAGATCTAGGGGTCATAGTGGACCACAAGCTAAATATGAGTCAACAGTGTGATACTGTTGCAAAAAAAGCAAACGTGATTCTAGGATGCATTAACAGGTATGTTGTAAACAAGACACGAGAAGTCATTCTTCCACTCTACTCTGCACTGGTTGGGCCTCAACTGGAGTATTGCGTCCAGTTCTGGGCACTGCATTTCAAGAAAGATGTGGAGAAATTGGAGAGGGTCCAGAGAAGAGCAACAAGAATGATTAAAGGTCTTGAGAACATGACCTATGAAGGAAGGCTGAAACAATTGGGTTTATTTAGTTTGGAAAAGAGAAGACTGAGAGGGGACCTGATAGCAGTTTTCAGGTATCTAAAAGGGTGTCATCAGGAGGAGGGAGAAAACTTGTTCACCTTAGCCTCTAATGATAGAACAAGAAGCAATGGGCTTAAACTGCAGCAAGGGCGATTTAGGTTGGACATTAGGAAAAAGTTCCTAACTGTCAGGGTAGTTAAACACTGGAATAAATTACCTCGGGAGGTTGTGGAATCTCCATATCTGGAGATATTTAAGAGTAGATTAGATAAATGTCTATCAGGGATGGTCTAGACAGTATTTGGTCCTGCCATGAGGGCAGGGGACTGGACTCGATGACCTCTCGAGGTCCCTTCCAGTCCTAGAGTCTATGAATCTATGATAGGTTGTGGAGATACAGATCCCTTCAGTCGTCTGGCATGACGGATGCATAAAAGTAATAAATATTTAACTCTCCAAAAGGATCTGAACTTTGACCTTGCATATCAGTAAAGTTAATCGACTGCATATAGATTTGCCTCATGGTGAAAGACTGGTGCCAACCCCCAAACATTCTAAAGTTGTAAGTCAAGCCCTAACGTATCATGAGATTTTGCAAAATAATAAACCAGGGCTTCTTTTTATTTCCCTTCTGGTTTTTGAGCTTGTATGGATCCTGTTTATAAGCTGTTCTCAAGAGCTATAAAGGTTAGAAATTTTTTTAATGAAACCAACATTATCATGTACTTACCATTCCAAAAGCCAAAGCTTTAACGGAAAAAACTATTATGAGATACATTCAATGAATGTTTGTACTTGTAAAAGCTTTGCCAATGTAGCAATATTGTCCAATCTCTCCTGGTATAGATGCAACTTATACCAGCCCTACAGTGCTTTTGCTAGTATATCTAATAAATATTTGGCGAGCAAAATAAATTATACTGCCAAAAAATGTTTGCCAGTATCACTGTATCTACAGCAGGGCTTTTGTTGTATAAAGGTGTTGCCACCTCCTAACCCTCTTCTGCCACCCCCTCACCCCCAACCACATTCAACTGCTCTTGCTATACAGGCAAAAGTTTCTAGTACAGAAGGGTCCTTAGGGCCTTAACTGTAGAATAATGAGAATGGAAGAGCATTGTAGTGCAGGCAAATACTATCTCTAAGGTTCTCATGGCTCGCCAATATGCTTCCTAGTTGACCTAATCCACTCAGATTGTAACCTGTCAATCATGTCAACCTAAGTGTTGGTTTAGGACAGACAACTCACATTTCAATCAGAATAATGAAGCTCAGGCTACACTTAGCTATTCCATTTTCCCCTACAGATCCATGAAAACTGAATTCTGACATGAAAGCAGTAAGATTGTGTTCACTGTTTGCAGTCTTCAGTAACCAGAGAGCTACAACATTTCTGCATTGCAGAGGGGAGGTGACACTTCCAAGATTCTCTCTCAGAACTGGAAAATGGACAAAGCACCAAGGCTAAATGTCTATTAATAAAATTAATGAGGGGAGACAAAGGGACTTCCAGGGGATAAGACACTTACTAGATCATCCTACTTCTAGAACAGTAAAAAGTGTAGCCTACCTTTTATCTGCAGCGACTGATTCATTATGAGTTTATAATGAAGCTCTGTAATCAAATGAGAACACAATTTAGTTTGAACTCTTTCCATCCCCCCTTAACTTCCCTTTTCGCATTATAGAGTAAAGCTAAGCTTGTCCCTAGAGAATGTCATTCATATCAGCTTTCAACATTTCTGACAGACTGAACATTTTTTCATTCAAAAATGTACAATAAACATACTGGCTCGAAGGGTGAGGGAGTAACAGTAATGTAAAACCTAAGAGTGGATATTATTTAAATAATATTGGGAAGGGGGCAGAGACTGAAAGTAGAGTTAAAAAAGACAAATTATTTCAGTAATTTTAAGACAAGTATGCACACAGAAGTATAGCATAACTCCGGTCACACTGAATGAAACTAGTTTGTGTATTCTGCACTATGAACAAGGATTTATTACTAGCCCAAATCTCTAGCTCAGGGGTGGGCAAACTTTTTGGCCCAATGCATAGAAATTGTACGGCTGGCCATGAATGCTCATGAAATTGGGGTTGGGGTGTGGAAGGGGGTGGGGCCAGAAATGAGTTCAGAGTGTGGGAGGTGGTTCTGGGCTGGGGAGGGATGCAAGGGGGTGAGGGCTCTGGATGTGGATGAGGGGTTTGGGGTGTAGGAGGGTGCTCTGGGCTGGGACCAAGGGGTTTGGAGGGCAGGAGGGGGGGATCAGGGCAGAGGGTTGGGGCATGAAGGGGGTGGCGCAGAGTTGCAGGCTCCAGGTAGTGCTTACCTCAAGCAGCTCCCAGAAGCAGCAGCATGTCCCCCCTCCTGCTCCTACATGGAGGGGCGGCCAGGCAGCTCTGCTGCCCCAGCTGCAGGCACTGCCCCCACAGCTCCCATGGGCCGGGAACCACACCCCATGGGAGCTGCAGGGGCAGCACTTGGGGGTGGGGGCAGTGTGTGGAGCAGAGCCCCTTGGCTGGTCCTATGCATAGGAGTCAAAGGGGGGACATGCTGCTGCTTCCAGGAGCCACCAGAGTGGGGCAAGCCCCAGATTCCGCTCCCCAGCATCCAAGAGCCAGATTAAAACAGCTGGTGGGCTGGATGCGGCCCATAGTTTGCCCACCCCGATCTAGCTACTTTGACCTCTAAAGAATTTACTGACATTGTCATGAATGTAAAGTAATTTTTTGTTGTCCAGGTACAACAAGCTTTGAACTGTTTTGTCGATTTTCTCATGGTTGTATTTCTTGTAAACCAGCTATGCTCTAAATTAACCAGTCTGTCATACTGACGCTTTTTCCTACATCTCTTATTGACAATATACCCCAACCCTGATCTGGAGAAAGAATCAACAAGACAGAGGGCACATTCTCTCTACAAAGATTCAGTCAACAGCTTCTCTCAAGGATGACAGGAATGCTGATTTAAATGGTATTTTTGTTATGTCAACACTTGTCCAGTAGAAACTAAACTTGCGATCACACCAACTCATTTCAGATGTACTACTATGTATCCATCCCCCAGTAAACTGAAGTGGTGGCCTACTAGGTGTGAAAGACTAATTTCATTGCCTTTCTCCAAGCTATCCAGTCACCTATGCATTTTCAAGCTTTGGAGTCAGTAACTGACCAGATTTGTCTTTGAGCTTTTGTTAGCCTCACAGTCAAAATCATTAGAATTCCCTTCTTATATCCCTTGTTATAGTCTAAGTGTTAGAAAATATTTCCTAACAATTTCAAAACAAAATTCTTGTGAAAAGCACAAGGAATGGCAGGCCTAAGCAAATGGCATCAGGGACCTCTTTAAAGAGATGACATGGAAGAAGAAATGTGGGGGTATAAAAGCAAAGTTTTGCAGAAGCAAAACCTACATTCATTGTAATTAATTCACAAATGAGCATGTTTGAGGAAAAAGAGATCAAATATGACTCAACTTGGAGTGACAACTCTCCCATCTCTCATCTAGTGCTTTCAGAATCTATATAAAGTTGTACATGGAAAGTCACCTCACCTTTGTTTTCTCTTTTGAGATACTCAATTTCCTCATGAAGCTTCATTAGGGTCTCAGCATGCTGCTGCTGTAGGAACTTCAGGCTTCTCTCCAAATCCATGACTAGGTTATGTGGGTCTTTTTTCCAGGCTTCAACAGATTGGGACTGAGAATGAGGCTGAGATCCCTGGTTATTCTGGATGCCAAGTTGAAGACTGCTTGATTTATCCATTCGTCCTACTCTTGACCACTGTGGTAGGTGCCCCAGTGATGGGAAACTGGTATTATTCATCCTCAAAGGTCCTGACAGAAAGTAGTTTTCAGGCTAGGGTTACGTGGGCAGCCTACTGCTTCTCAGTAAAATAGCTGAGGAAATGCAACTGAAGTTGAACAAGGGTCAGTGACCATGTTTAATGTGCTTCAGTCTCTAGGAGGTCTGCCCCTGTATGTGCCTTGTACCCCTGGCATACAAATATGCCTTCACTATGGCATCATGGGTTTGGGGGGGTGTCTTCTCAGACTTGGCTCTGAGAGCGGGGCTTGTGTTCACTGTCTCTGACGGAGGGGGTGGACAATGGCTCTGTGTACCTTTGCCTGGGCCTCTACTCTATGTAACTTGCCCTCACAGGGGAATGGGGATGGGGCAGGTATCACTACCCAAAGCCTCCTCACGGTCACCAGCCATTCCTGCACATGGCCCTCAAATTTACAAATGCCAACCTAGAATGGGGGGAGGAGAGAACAAGAATGTGAGCTTAGTCAGCAGGCTGGAATTGGAACCTCCCCTTAGCACCACACACAGACACACCCAGCTCAGGGACCTCCTTCCCCCTCCCTGCTCAGCCCACCACACACCCTGGACCCAGCCACTCACACACACCCTGGGCTCAGCCCCTCCCCTACACACACACACACACATCCTGGGCCCAGGCCCCCCTCTTTGGGCTCAGCCCCCACACACACATACACCCTGGGCTCAGCCCCTCCCCTACACACACACACACACACACACACACACACACACATCCTGGGCCCAGGCCCCCCCCTTTGGGCTCAGCCCCCCCCCACACCCACACCCTGGGCTCAGCCCCTTCCAACACACACACACACACACACACACATCCTAGGCCAATTCCCCCCCCTTTGGGCTCAGACCCCCCCTCCACACCCTTGGGCAGCCCCCCCCGGGCTCAGCCCCTCCCCTACACACACACACACACGCATATCCTGGGCCCAGGCCCCCCACACCCTGGGCTCAGCCACCACCCCCCACACACACATCCTGGCTTGAGCCGCCCCCATCCAGACAAACACGCCCTGGGCCCAGCCACCCCCCGTACTACCCCACGCTAAGGCTCAGACACGCCCGCCCGCCACCGCAGCCAGCCCCGCACCCGTAGCCCCAGGTTCCAACCCACCAGCTCCCCCCCAAACCCGCTGGTGGACGTAGCCTCCCCTCACCCTCTCCACTGGGCCCGGGCTCCTCTTTCCGCTCCGCTCTCCTCAGGCCCGGCGCCTGCTGTCAGCGTTCCCATGGAGACCGGCGCACTCCACAGCGCCGGCCCCGGCATCGCCCCCCTCAGAATGGTCTCGTCCGGGGGGGCTGGGTGGTATCACCCACCTGGGACGAGGCAGGACTGGGCTCGGGCCGTTGGGGTGAGGGGGGCGCGGTGGTAGCTGGCGCTGGCGCTGCCCCCCCCTCGAAGCAAAGCACGTGCATGGAGCGGGGAGGCGGCCTCGCTTTGGCAGCGGGGCACACGGTCCGCGTGGAGAGCCTGCCCGCCCCCTGCCGGAGCAGGGCCGCCGTGCAAGGCTCTGAACTGGTACTCGGGGCCTGGGGCTTGAGGAGCAGGGAGGCGAGGGGCTGCTAGCAGGAGCCCTGCTCAGCACCTGGCACGGGGACACCACCTCCTGCAGTGGCAGGGGAAGGGCCTAGCAGCACTTGGGCACTAATGCACCATAGCACATACAACATCCTGTTGGCAGAGACTCTAAAGCCAGAGGGGACCAGCAAGATCATCTAGTCTGAGCTCCTGCACATTGCAAGCCACAGAACCTCCCCCATCCATTCCTGTCGCAGTCCCATAAGCTCTGGCTGAGTTACTTACTCCTCAAATCTTGATTTAATGCCTTCAAGTTACAGAGACTCTAGTAAGTTCAAACCAGCAAAGGAACTGCCCTGCAAAGGAAAGTTTAAAAAAAAAAACAACCCTAGGCTGTCTACCACTCTGACTTGGGAGAAAAATTCCTTCCCCATCCCACAGTATGATCAGTTAGAATCTGATGCTATAGGCTACAGCCACCAGCCAGACACCTGGGAAATAATTATCTGTAGTAAATCAGAGCCTTCCCCTCCACATGGCAATAGGAGATAATTGCTAATAGCAGTTCCAGATGGCCTTATGCCATTATAGGCAATCTCCTCCTACCATCTCCTTCATAAAACTTATTAAGCTCAGTCTTAAAACAAGTTACTTCTGGGACTGCCTTCCAACTGGAAAGGTGGAGGGACTTCTCTGATGGTTAGAAACCATTCTTCACTATTGTCTGCCCATTGCATTATGGCTAGCTGCCCTGCCATCTTGGGCTAAGAATGGCAGTATTTGAGAGCAAGGGGATCAATGCTGCCTTGACAGGGAAAAAGATCAGACCTCCCAAAGTTTTTTCCAGGTCAGCTTATGGTGAAAGAAAGTCTACATTTTTTATTCTGCTTTTGCTGTCCAACTTCACCTCTTCTGTACCACTTTTAAAGATATGTTGGCAAATTTCATGCTCAGCCATAAAAGTGTAGTGCTTACACAAAGCTATCTGCACCAGTACTGTGTCAGTCCAAGTCATCTGGTGCAGAAGCCAGCAATCATGTGACAATGTGATTTGGGTGTGACAATGGACAAGTGTTATTTATACAGGCTCATAGGTGAGCAAGATGCTTTACAAATAAAATGAAAAGTGACAAATCTCTGCCCAAAGGATATTATATGGTACCTTACATCTCACTACTGGAAGGTGTACATAATCCTTTACACCACAAGTGCCACAACTGCACCTGGCAGCAGTGTATTTCAGGGGAGAGCAGGTTAAACTAACTGATTCCTTAAACATGTTTTCTGTTTAAACAAAGAAGCTCAATTTACTTTGGTTTAGTTGGTGATTCTTTTCTTCCTGGAAAGGTAGCACATTTATTAAAGAATGAAACTTGAGAGATTTTGAACCCAGGGCTACAAATCAGAGGCCTAAACATACTACTTTTATGCCATCTACCAGAACAAATTGCAGTACTAGAAAGAAACTAACAAAATCTTATTGAAAATAAATGCATAGTACAGTACTCACTATTTCATTTACACACAATGCAACACAGTCCTGCTCAAAAAGAAGGTTTAACACAAAAACACACCAGGAGACTTTGCTTTAAAAATAAATCAAGCAAGCACTTTAATTTACACACGTGGTTTCAAAAGAAGAAACTTGTACCACAAAGAGAAATTTGATTGAACAAGATGACAGAAGGGTTTACCAAATCCAGTGAACATAAGCTGGAAATGCAGTTATCAGGAAACATGGAAAAATAGTTTGGGTGCTGCCAAAAATTTATGATTTAATGTATCAGAAAGTTCCTAATCTAGAGCCAAATGTTAGCTGTTTTCCAAACACATATCTATTAAATGCATACATATAGGTAAGAGAAAACTGAACACACTTATTCCACTTAATGCAAATTATGTGCTCCTTACATCTCACTACTGCAAAGTGTATTTAATCCTTTACACCACAAGTGCCACAACTGCACCTGGCAGCAGTGTATTTCAGGGAAGAGCAGGTTAAACTAACTGATTCCTTAAACATGTTTGTTTAAACAAAGAAGCTCAATTTACTTTGGTTTAGTTGGTGACTCTTTTCTAAAGTAGTTTGTTGTTGGGAAGGCAGACCACTTGCTAAAGAAGTAGTGAGGGCAGAAAGGAACCCATTTCATGGTGGGTGGATAAAAATCTAGTCACAGCTCAAGTTCTGGAGAAAATGTTAAAAGATATAAATTTCCTTTCTACAACCCAGTGTCAGTACCACGGAAGGTTACAGTTTCTTTGATAGTTTTATACTACAGTGTGTGGAGTGACTGATTTATTCACACTAGGCGCTAATGGCAGTCACAGTAGGAATGCTGGACCAATGGCATCAGGGGATACACAGAAAACTAGAACTTTAGTTTAGATGAATGCTAAATTCTCTTCTTTAGCACATGACTCATGGGTTGTTGTTGCTGCCAAGTTAAATGGTAAAAGAATCAACTCCCAGAGTTCCTCATTTTGAAAAGACAGGGACCAGTGAAGACAACAAGTAGGTATTGGTTCAGAAAAGGGAATGCAGTTAGCCTCTGTGCTAGGCTATGGGATTCCTGCCCCCAGCTCTTCCTCCTTTCCTGGTACTTTGAAATATTTATAATGCAATTTTTTGCAAATCAAAGCAATCATATGTAGCTGGCAACAAGATGCAACTCCCTTCTCCTGTTTCTGAGCCAAACCATTATTACCTATTTCCCCCCGATTTCTTTTGAGTAACTGAAGCCAAAAACTTGTTTATTTTTTATCCTACTGATTTTTTGGGATTCAGCTTTGTGTACAGAACTCATGATTTGTGGCTACTATTGCCTTTGTCACACTGAAAACCGCCTCCCCAGCAACATGATATAAAACCTGCAGAAAGAAGTTCAAATGGCCAATTCCCACATGAAATGGTAAAAGTGAAAAGCTGCACTATGGATAGATTGCCAAATCTAGAGCTGTTTCTATGTGTAGTTTCCCACAGCTACTTTGGGCTGTTCATTTCAGCTCCATAATCACTGGTGGTTGTTCCCCAAACCACAAGCAGTCTCTCTCATCCTGTACATTCAGTAAACTGTATAGAAAAGACAGTTTATCAAAACAGAATTTACACAGATTACAGTGGCTTCTACAACCACAAATGTATCCCTCTGGCTCAACTTTAATATAAAAAAAGCACACTTAAAAGTTTTGAAGTGATCCTTTGCCGAAGGCTTTTAATCATGAAGCACTGTACTTTTATCCTTAAAGAGTTCGTTTTACAGTGTACGCTGAAGGGAAAAATTAGTGTTGATGAGGTTTCCACCTTTCAGTGAAGAAAGTCATTACTATTGCATAAAGAAGATAACCGAGGAGAATAATGAATGCGCAGGCCAGTGGTCCAATGCAGAACCAAGATGCAATGAAGTATATCATGAACAAAGAAAGAAGAGTCCTGTAGCTAGCCAGAAATCTCAGACTGATCCTTGGTCGCCGAGAACATCCTGACCTTTGTTTCAGTGCTGGGCTGTGCCTGCCCTTCTCTACAAGAAACGGATTGGTAAGATGATAGCGACACAACCTGCCAATAAAGTCTTCCCTGGAGCAGAGAATCTCCATTTGATCAGCAAACTAAAATAAGAAAAACAAAGTCAGTAACAGAACAAGAAAAATGTAAACAAAAATTAAAATGTGGATTTTAAGTTCACACTGAAAAATGTTGCTTTTATGTTTTGGTTTGTATTAAGGGGACAGGAAAGAGGATTATAGCAATTAACTCAAAACTCATGTGTCTTTCAAAAGTTAGAATTGTTCCAACACAAATTTACATTTGTACTGTAGTAATTCTGCTAATTTACTATGAGCGGTACAAAGCGCTAAACCAACAGAAGGAAATCTGGAACAACAGTGGTGTATACATATGATGTCAGGATACGGTGGAGAGAGGATTAACCATCAAGCTACAAAACAGAGCTTAAAAGGAGTGAGACATAGGAGGAAAGAAAGAATAAAAGGGTTTGGTTGGATTAATCCTTTTCCTGCTTATTTTGACAACTAGGGAAACAGAGTATTCTTTCATTATGCTTGTATGTGCTAATATGATCCTGTGAAGGACATTCCTTCTACCTCATCTACCATGAACAATACATTTCAGTGTACTGTTTCTGATTTAGAGAGAATGTTGTGACATTTACAAATCTTGAGCAATAGGGAAGAAAAGTGATTCCAGGCTAGAAGAGGAGCCCTATGGAATATTTGCAAACTCATGCAGAAGTCATATTAATGGCGAGAGTACAAAGCAAGTGTGTAAGTTGTACATTGACACAGGTCAGAGGGAGAATAGGAATATGCAACTGAAAAAGAGAAAGACGACTTCTCATTGCACTTACCCTTTGATTAATTCCTGAGGATAACTGGAACAACAGTCGCACTAGAGTGGCATTTTCATAACTTCTAATGGGTTGAAGATCAGTATCTCCTTGGTATTCTATCTCAAATCGCCGTAAGCCATTTATGATCTAGGAACAGGAAAGGAAATAATGTACTTTATAGCTCAAATTTGAATTGCATACAGACTGGTATCTCTCCTCCCAGCCCTGACAAGCTATTTATTTTGATGTCCAGGCATACACTCTGCTTTTTTAAACAGAAGTCTAGAAGTATTGGTCTGGAAGCTTTTCCCTCTTACCTGATACCTGCCAAGAGGCGTAAGAATTAGTCCATCCTCACTCTCAATGCAGTCTGGAAGTTTCTTCTTTCCATTCTCATCCTGAGCTGCTCCACAATTCATAATCATTTGGGTCAGCTGGGCTTCATTCAACTAGTCAAAAAGAACAATTTCTTCATAATTAATCAGTTTTATGACCTTTTTCTGTTCCACCTATTTCCCCATTCACCAGCTCCTGTGCAGCCCTTGAGAACCACATAGCCAATGACTGACAACAGAACAGGTACTGAAAACAACCTATTTACCAGTCTACAATATAAATAATTTTTAAAAAAGCAACTACATTCTAAATTGTTTTCATCAGGTGGCAAGACCTGGCAGACAGAAGTATTATTCGCTCACTACATCCTAGTCTTCCCATAGCTGTTGCTTAGTTCTATCTTCTCCCAGCCATGTGCAAGTGAACTTGTGTAAAATCTCTTTGCTTCCTTTCAGCTTAATGAGAGAAGCAGCCATCTTCTAGTATCTTCTATTAGCTTTATCACTTTTGCATTTCTACAGTATCTTTCATTAGAAAATCTCAAAGTGCTTTAAAAACAGTAAGCCATAAAATGCCCCTTGGTAAGTAGGAAAATTATGGAATTTTTCTAAGTGGCTACTTACTGTGGGTGCCTAGTTTAACATGGCTTGGGATCAGTATTCCCTCTCATTTTTTATGTCCGTGTGCAGAATGAATTTTGTTTTGTGCACCAATATAGAGGTGATGTGTGACATATCACCTTCATATTGGTGCACATAACAAAATTCATGTGGTGGAGGTGGGACTGAAGGGTTCAGAGTGTGGGAGGGGGCTTGGGGCTGAGGCAGACGGTTGGGTGTGGGGGAGGAGGAGTGAGGGCTCTGGGGTGGGGCTGAGGATGAGGGGTTTGGGGTGTGGGAGGGGGCTTAGGGCTGGGACAGAGGGTTGGGTGTAGGGGGTGAGGGCTCTGGCTAGGGGAGAAGGCTCTGGGGTGAGTTCGGGGATGAAGGGTTTGGGGTGCAGGCTACATCAGGGCTGCACTGGGGAGAGAGGACTCCCCCAGCTCTCTCTCACCGCAGCAGCTCAGGGCCCCTGCATGGGGCTTAATACCCAGCTGCGTGGCCACACAGCTCAGAGGGAACTTAGCTTGGGATTGATATTTTCAAGTGCACAGCACCCGCAACTTTAGCAATAGTCAAGAGGTTTACAGGCGCTCAGCACCCCTGGGAAAAAAATCAATTCTAAAGTGTCTCAAGATGGGCACCAAAAATTGAGGTACTCAAAATGAGTGTCCACTTTTGAAATGTTGGTGTACATGACTTGCCAATGATCACACTGCAAGTAAGTGAGAAAGCTGGAAGTAGACTGCAGGAATCCTGACTCCCATTCATGCCACTTCCCAGTGACAGCACTTGGAAGGAAGTTACATACTCGAAAGATCTGGCATAGGTACTCCTGTGCCTTCTCCAAATATTCATCTGTTTTCTTGATGCTGTCTTGCCCAATCTCATCTAGGTCATTTCCTGTATAGGAACCATTCATGTCAGAAGGGCTGAACCTAAACCAGGATAGGAAGGACTGACTAGCCATGGTCTCTGCAGAGTGGTCTGATATGGATTTTGCTGTTTGCTGGGCCTGGCCTATTAACTGGGCCAATCTTAATACCTGAAAAATAAAAGACAGGCAGATGACTAAATAATGCAATCAAATAAAGTCAGTAATAGGCACCAGCATGTGAATACAAGTCTGCCTGGTGACTTGACAGTCAGAACAGAATCAGCACATTCATTCCCTTGGCTGACATGGACTTGTGCTGGTAGTAGTCATGTGCTCCAACTCCAATAGAATAAAGGAAATCACTGCAGTTGGGGCATTCAGAGGAATGCAAGTGCCCCTCTGTTTCCTTTGAGATGCATCTTCCTTCAATTCACTAGCCTGCTGCTTAGGGAGAGTCCCTCTCCCTCTGCTACACCATTTTTAACTGGCTTGCTGCTAGGTATTGATTATTAACACTATGAATCAGAAATACACACAGTCATTGTTGAGAGATGAAACAAGTACATGCCCATACCAGATTGCTCCAAAGCTGCAAGCCCAGTCCACCCCACCCTTCAAGACTGGAAAACAGTCTGTACATTTCTATTTTCACACTTGTTATGGACCTTTCAAATAGATTCTATAACCACCCCCAACTCCTGATTCACCCCCTACTTTTAAAGAGCTTAAATTTCTCCCCCCCCTTACGTGATGGAACAGATATTCAGTATGAAGACATACCCCTCACAACAGCAATAAAGAGGCTTACACAGAGAAAGTAAGCAAGGTCATTGCTTACCAAATTCCTGACTTCTGGACCAAACATCTGCTTGTACTGGGAATCCTGTCCTTCCAGGCAGTAAACATGACTCTTCACCTTAAATGAGGCATCTGTGATTGCTGGAGGCCATGATGACAAGAAGCTCCCACCAAGAGTTGGGGTCATGAAAATTCGGTGTTGACGGTGAGGGATAACAAGTTCTGGCTCCAGGAGCAACTGCTCTCCTAGAATTTGGGATAAGATGATGTGGGGTGGAGAAAACCAGGTTATACCTTCCTCTGATTTGGGGATCTAGCAATATAATTTTTTAACCACTCATTGTAACAAGGTTGCGAGGTTATTTGTGGGGAGGAGGAGGAGGGCAGGGCCCTAGTTATTAGTTCAAGTCCACAATCTGAGGACTTCAATAAATCAGACATAAGTTAGGGGTTTGTTACAGGAGTGGGTGGGTTAGATTCTGTGGCCTGCATTGTGCAGGAGGTCACACTAGATGATTACAATGGTCCCTTTTGACCTTAAAGTCTATGAGTCTGAGTTTTCCACTGAATCTTCACTCATACGGCAGAAAGAGCTTTCACTATTACAATGGTGCATCTAAGTCTATGTAGACATAGTACTTCTAGGCCATGATTGGTTGTTGGAAAGGATATTATGGTCCCTATACCTGCCCAGCTGAGCATGTTCCAGCACCCGAAATTTTTGTTGCATGCCTAAACCCTCTTGTACGCCGCCCCCCCTGCGCCCACCTTACTATACCCCAGGCCTCTCAACATGCAGCTTTCAGGACACTTTGAACTGATATCTAGAACTTGGAGTGCAAGTTCTTGCTCACTTGCCATCTTGCTGAAGTCTGAGTAAATATAAAATTTCTGTAGAACATTACAAAGTTTTAATTCTGAGCTGATTAATAACCAAAACAGCACAAAACAATAAGGAGGTTGTAAAACACAAGGAGTTTCTGTTTACTAAAAATGCACAGCATCGTGGGTTTTTTTGTGTTAGTTAGAACAAATAGGAATGAGTGAGACTGATGAACGGAAATTAGAAAAAAAAATAAGAAAAACTTGTATATATGTATGAAACCAATACTGTAAATAGAAGCAGAGACATCAGGTCTCTGAACTTCAATGTCACATGAGGCAGACATTGAATCCTCCAATTCACATTTCTCCATGCTTCTGAGGGAAAAGAGTTGCCATGGGACAAAGCAGGGCAGAACACTGCAAGGAGGCAACATGGTATTCAGTTACCTTTCTGGATCATTTCAGCTAGGTTGGGCTGAGCAAAGACCTTGGCTACTCGGAACACCATCAGGGCATTTTTAGCGCTGACCAAATCGGTGCGGAGAGCTCGGTTCAGAAAGCCTACAAATAGCTTGGTGTACATCAGTAGGTTCTCTTGAATGAAGGGAGCCCTATCAAAGTAACAATGGGTTTGTGAATACAGCTATTAAAATAAGGAGTAAGTATATTCAGTCTGCCAAATAAATAATTTCACAGAATATATTTTAGACCATCAACTGGAATGATCTCATCCTTTCCATTTCTCTCTCACACACACACAAATGTCCCTCAAATGTCCCTCCTTACTCAAGCGTTTTTTGGTACCAGTAACAATCTCTGACTTTGTGCTGGCAGATAGCTAGTTGCACAGATGTGCAATGGAAGGACTTCAGAGGCAAGCTGAAGCCTGAAGTGTGGTTTCTATCACTGTCTCCTGCACAAGTATCCAGGAACCAGAGAAACTGGTGCTGCCTCTTCATGAAACCCAACCTCACCACTGAATGGATTGTGCCACTATAGGTCTTAGGGAAGGAGGAGATGCCTCAGAACAGTTTGTCAAGTCAACGCACAGTCAATTTGTGGAACCCGTTGATAGAGGATGTTGTTGTAAAAGCCAAAACTATAACAGGTTTAAAAAAAGAACTAGATAAATTCATGGAGGATAGTCTACAAGGCAAGATGGTCAGGGACGCAAAATCATGCTCTGGATGTCCAAGCTACTGATTGCCAGAAGCTGGGAGTGGACGACAGGGGATGGATCACTCGATGACCGCCTGTTCTGTTCATTCCCTCTGAAGCACCTGGCATTAGCCACTGTCAGAAGACAGGATACTGGGCTAGATGGACTTTTGGTCTGACCCAGCATGGCTGTTCTTATGACCCAGGATTTTGGATGCAGCACAATGCAATGAGCAATGTAGTTTGTAACGTTGGAGCCACCTGGGGGCGCTTTGCTGAACATGGGAGAGATGGTGAAGTAAAGGGAAAGACACCAAGGAGTCCAAACAGAGGAAACAATGACCAGGGTATATGCTTACCAATATAGCTTTAAGCCAAATAAATACTTTTACCCATGTCAGGGTGACGGATATGCCGTCTTTGTTCTTCCTCAGCAGGAAGGCTAATCTGGCACCTGCTGTATGAAGAAAGCTACTTAGAGTAACAAGTCAGGAGGAACTGAATGGGGTAAACTAGGAAAGCAGATCTCAACCTTTTCCATTCTGTGACCCCACCTCCCAATAAAGAAAGAGGGTGCTTGGTCACAATTCCACAGGTCAGTATCCACGAACTGGATGCTTACAAGGAACAACATTTAAAACTCTGTCCTCGAGATTTTCATATGCAAAATTCTAACAGTTAATAGATGCCATCTGCTGAAGCCAGGATTAGAGTGAGCTGCAGATTCTGCTCAGGAATAATTCTGTGTTTACCATTTCTCTGATACACTGCGAGGCTGAAGCTCTGCACTCTGAAGTGGTTTCTCAGGAGCATATCTCCAGGGCTGCACGTAGCTTAACCACATCTCCAGGACCTGAAGCAAAACCACAACAACATAAAAATCAATTCAATTGAAGAAGGAAGATTTTACTTGTTTGTTTTGCTAAGTCCCGTGGACAATGACACCCACTTTCTTAATGCCAACAAAAGGATTAAGGAATGAAAATATCTTGCAAAAGTCTCAGCCCTGAAGAGGAAGTCTTTAGTGATCATGTGCTCTTGCATCAGAGCTGAAGAGAACTAGATGCTTAGTAAAAATCCATTAACAAAATGCCTGGTTGTATTGAACAAGCAGCTCACCCTCTACAATAACAGTTAGATGAAAGAGTGCTCAAGTGGCTGCCATGGAAAGGAAGATGCATCCACCAATCAAACTGATGCACTAGTATTGGTGTATGCAGTGTTGGACCCAGGATATTAGAAACAAGGTGGGTGAGACAATATCTTGTATTGACCGAACTCTGTTGGTGAGAGAGACAAGCTTTCATGCTTACACAGTGCTCTTCTTCAGGTCTAGGAAATGTGCTTAGGCCAGGTCTACACTACAGAGGTAGGTCAACATAAGTCAACTTACGTCGACCTCACTCTGTAAATGTCTGCAAATTTACAGCATTGGTCCCGCCGATACTGACCAGTGGCAGAGTCTGGTGTAGCTTTGAGTTGGTGTGTCCTGGTCTGTTGGGAGCTTGCTTCTGATGATGAGCTTGGAGAGGCTGGGAGGGTTGTTTGAAGGCCAGAAGAGGGGGTTCAGGAAAGATTTCATTCAGGATGGGGTCCTCATCAAGTGTGGGTTGTAGTTGTTTGATGATACCCCGTATGGGTTCCAATGTGGGGTGGTAGGAAACAACTAGGGGTGTGCGGTTGGAGGGGGGGTTATTTCTGTATTGAAACAAGTTCTCTCACGGTATTTGGGTGGCCTGCTCTATGACGGGATCTACTTCTCTGGTGAAGTGCAGTTATTTAGACAGTTTTGACCGTGTTAAGGTGTACATCCTGGACTTCCTCCTCTGAGCATATTCTGTGGTATCTGAGTGCCTGGCTGTAGATAACAGATTTCTTGGTGTGTTTGGGATGGTTACTGCATCTATGAAGGTAGGTATGGTGATCCGTGGGAAGTTGTGGTGCAAATCTATGAGAGAGTGTCTGTCCAGAGGATGAAAATATCATCAATGTATCTCAGATACATTATTAGTTTCATGGTGCATTTGTCCAGAAATTCTTGAAGGTGGCCCATGAAGAGGCTGGCATATTGACGAGCCATCCTAGTACCCCTGGCTGTTCTGGAAGTGTAAAATTGTTATGGGCGAGGATGAAATAGGTAAGTTCAGCAATATGTTTAGGTTGGATATCTGCAGGTTGTCCATTGTTTTGTAAATATCTGAAGCAGGCAGCTATGCCATCATTGTGAGGAATGTTGGTGTACAGAGACGTAACATCCCTGCTGGAAAGGATGGTGTTCTGAGGGAGGTTGTTAATATTGCAGCGTTTGTGGAAGAGGTTGGTTGTGTCTTGAAGGAAGCTGGCCCTTTGCTTGGTGAGTGGTTTGAAGATGGTTTCTATAAGTCCCAATATTCCTTCTGTGAGAGTGCCATGGCCAGATATGATGGGTCTGTCTGGGTTCCCTTGTTTGTATACCTTGGGAAGCACGTAGGAGGTTCCTGAGGAGGGTTCTTGGGGGATGAGTTTGTAGAGTTTCTCTTGGAGTTGTTTGGGGAAGGATTTGATGAGTAAATTGTTTTGTGGGATCTTCTTTGAGTTCTTTATAACCGGCGGTGTCAGAGAGTTATTGGTTGGCCACGTTAATGTATTCATCACGCTTGAAGATTGTGTTATTATGACATTTAATATCATTCACTGAGGCACCATATAGTTTAGTGAGACACATGGTGGATGGGCTGAATAGCATTTTGTATTAATGCTTTTTCAGTCCTTCTTCTCACGCAAGAAACTACTAGGCAACAGGGGGTGAAATCTTGGCCCCACTGAAGTCCGTGACAACTTTGACTTCAGTTGAATTAAGATTTCACCCCAAGAAGATTCCCAATGGTCTATTCTGTCCTATCTCTGCCAAACATGGCAACATAACTGACCCAGCCATGTCAATTCCCTGAAGGAGGAGGAATGTATATTTAAAACATCTCGATATAAGAAATTAAAGCCATATTTCTTCTCCTAGTCTGGTTAGTTACAACAAGATTAGAGTGTATTTTTAGATAGGCCAAATTTATCCATAAACATACAGGTTCTCTGTAGTAAGAATAGCTTGTTCTCAACTTGTAGTCATTTCCATAAAGGGAACCACCACAACATAGTTTCACCAGTATCTAAGAATTCCCCTTCCCATACCTTTACTACACGTCATTTCTAACTCTAGTCTTAATAAGTGTTTATTTCCCTCCTCCTGAGGGAAAGAAAATCATGAACAGTGAACAGTTCTACAAAAACAGTAGTTTTACCACTGCAGCTGGCCCAGTGTTTTATTAACTAACTCTGATTTTGTATGAACTCAGCAGAAATAAAGGCTGGTACATACAGCTCTGAAAGAGGCATCCAGAGGCCAGTGACCAAAGCAATGCTGCAGGAAGATATAGAGCTTCTGCTGGACAAACCGAGGAATCACAACTCTGCAATGAGATTCAGACACAAAGACACATGTATAAACAAATAATAGATGATAAAGAACTATCTCAAACATTTAATACAGAAGTAACAAGTTTTGATAGGTTCTCTCTCAGCTGAAGGAGGAGCCGATGATTTGAATATGTCTGAAAAGTTCTAATAGTGATGCACACAACTTGCTATTCCAGGGCCAAATGCAACCCAAGTGCCTCTAAGAAGGCTGCCCAGTGTTCTCAGCTGGAATTTCTCTCTGGTGCAGTTTCATTAACACAACTTTTCCTCCACCCAATACTGATCTGCACATGTCCTTTTCAGAGATACGTACAGAAATACGTACATAAGTTATTTTTGCACCAGTCTGACTGCTCTTCTAAATTGGCTTCAACTTCCCTCTGTTCTCAGAACAAACACTAGCACCTTTAAAGCAGTTTGATCCCCTCCCCCTTTTTTAAAAAGCTGAAGCATTTTCCATTGTAGATTGGGAGCAACTACTTCCTTCTTCCCTATTCTGATCTGGACTCCAGCCCAAAGTGCATGAGGAGTGTAAAAGTGGGCTCTCTCATCCTCCTCATAATGCAATTTCAAGCTCTCAACAAAAGCAAAACTGCCAAGGTATGTATTAATTAGTGCTTTGCATGCTCGAAAGGCAGTCTGACATATACCTACCTCTTGAATTCCTCCAGTGGGCTGGCTGTATGGGAATGGGCTGAGGGTGAGAGAGGCTCCGGTTTCAGACTGTTGGCAAAAGCATGCAGATGCTTCACAAGAAGTCTTATCACTAACACATGCTCTTCTGTGGGTTTAAATGACTCCTGGATTTAAAGCAATAGGCAGAAAGATAAGTTTTTCTTGTTAAACCTCTAAGAGGGAGCTCAGCACAAAGATATTTTCACATCAAACATTTAAACAGAACAGGAGTGTCCCTACCTGTTTAGTTCTGCATCACCCAATTTGAACAAATTATCTCCCCAAGTGAACAAGTTGCATCACAGCTCTGCCTTCAACAGCTCACTAACAAATTTTCCACTCCATGCATCTGATGAAGTGGGTTTTAGCCCATGAAAGCTTATGCCCAAATAAATTTGTTAGTCTCTAAGGTGCCACGAGGACTCCCCGTTGTCTTAACAAATACTTGTGAGGCTTCTTTTATTCAGTGTGATTACAGGAGAAAGGGGTTTATAGTCTTTTTGTTTCAAGTTATAGTAACCCCCTAGAGAGTAGTAACAGAACATCACTAAGTTTCACTTTAATTTACCCCCTCTCAGGAAAAAATAAGAATATCCATTCTTTTATTTATTTTTTATTATTAATTATTATTATTATTATTATTAAAGTGTCTGCTGTTGGTAACATAACAGAACCATTATTATGCTCTCAGCTCACTTTCTACTAAGCCTTCCTTCTTATGTGGGTGTTCTTCTGCCTCCTAAAAGAGAAAAACTCTTAAAAAAGTTATGGCAGGAGTATTATTTGCTTCTGTTGCTCATGCCCTGAATGATCCTGTTGCACTTAACATCAGTATAAGTTTTTTAGGGGGTAGGGGTGTCATTCAATCTTTTTACTGGAAGTGTGGTACATGGGAAGATCTTTTTCACACAAGGAACATGGAGGAGTGAGAGTGGGCCATTTTGGTATTGCTACCAGAAGAGTGAGCACATGGAGGAATGGGGAGATGCTATAGGAAGAGAAAAAGGGAGTAGTGCACTCCTTCCCCACTACAGCAGAACCCAGGAGCACACACCAGCCCTATTGGTGTTCTAGCCTGCCTTGGAAACAGTAAACTTATCTCAATCCACCACTGAGGGCTGTTTCTGGGAGATCAAGGATAGCCAAACACAAGTACCGCAGCAACAAAAACAAGCATGATGGAGGGTTGCACTGGGCTGCACGTGTTAGCAGCAGCTGTGAAAGGAGATTCTTGGATGCCATAACGAAGCTGCATTCAGGTGAAACTTCGGAGCTGCATAGTTTGGCTACTTGGGACAGGTTGTTTTGTTTTTTTTAGGAAACTACTTATCTTTTCAATCTGTTTAATTGTGTGTGAGCAATTCAGAACAATTCTTGGTGCTATGATGACACTTTAAAGCCCTTCCTACTTGCAATGGCTGTGGGGAAGCAGCTAATAGTTTTCATATGCTTAAACAGTTCTGAAAATGTTCTTAATACTTTTACATAGCTAGGTTCTCCCTGGAAAAGACTCAGCTCCTGACTGATGGCAGGCAATGATGGGCCTCTGACTGCAGCAGTGAAGTTGGATGGATCTATGCCTTCTCTAAGGGAGGGAAGGCCCTATTACTAGGATTAATGAAGACTCCATTTGTATTCCTACCAGTGTCCATAACCAGTGGAAGTGAGGCTACCAAAGGGATCACATCAGTCAATAGGTGGCTGCGAGTCAGTTAGTCTATAGAAAGTCTGAAGGAGAAAATACCTAACAAAGACATCTTAGGTAGGGTCTTTCTGGTGCTATGAACTTAGGCCAAGATTTTCAAAAGTGGCTAGTGATTTTGGAGTGCCCACCTTAAGACCCTTATAGGGTCCGATTTTCACAAATTGCTGAGCACCCACCTTCTGAAAATTCAGGCCCCTTTAAGGAACCTCAAACTGGGCACCCAAAATCACTAGTCACTTTTGAAAATCTTGGCCATTGACTACCTCCAAGAAAGCATTCTCTGCTGTTTTATATGAGTCTTCAACTGTTTGTGTGGTTGCATTTAACTCCATTGTTCATTTTCACACTAACAAATCCTCTGTCACTTAAAAGCTATTTGACAGGCTAATTTCCTCATAACCTGGATCACCAGCATCATCACAAGCATTGTTCTTTAAAGCTAAAAAGAAACTTCTGTTCTCCCTACTCTTTCCAAAAACTCTTGACCTCCAGCCCTAAGTTGCAGGAATGTTCGCCCAATCATTCCCCTCCTCACCCAGGAAGGTGGAGAAAATACATATTCCACATAAGTTTAAGAACACCACTATGGACTGGCATGATGATTTAAGGCTATAAAACAATGCACCAGGTAGTAGATTCTTATTTCCCTTCTTAAGCAGTATGTTGATTAATAGTAAAAGTGTTCATGCCGCTTATGCAAAAGCAGAGGACTAAGTGGTTAAGCAGGGAGAATTTAAACCAATATTAACTTGGCTTTATGGACTATGTGCCCCACCAAATGAGGAAACAGTGAGTAAAAGGCTGAAATAGGGAGGATGAACCCAGGAACCTGTTTCAACAGGAATGGCTTTGCAGGCACGTCCTGAATAATCCGCAAACGTGCAACCCACATATCCCTTTGTGAAGTTAGCCAATCAAGCTCAGGCTGCCAATATTAATTTAACTGTCCAGTTGTGTTTCACTGGAAGTTTACAATGATTGTTTACATGTTACCTACCTCTCTCATTAGGGGTACAGCCATGCAATCTCTAATCTCCTCTTCCCTGCAAGATTCATTTAAAGGAGCAGTACATGATAGGCAGAATTCTGCCATTAGCAAAGCACGTTGTTGGGCCAAGGAGATATTAGCACAGTGTCAAATTTTTCCCTTTAAATCCATTAAAAGAGATGCATCTCTTAAAATGGGGATCCCAGTTGGTCCTTCTAATATGTGCTATACATCTAACATCTTTTTCCAAAGTGTTCATCAGCCTCTCTCAGTATCTGCTGCACCTATCTTTACCAAACATTGTTTCAGTGGAACTAATCTCTGAATCATCTTGCAAACCTGCTGTACAGCTGCCTTTTCTGCTAGTGCCAATTAATACACTTTGCAGATTATATGATGAAACAAGATTTTTTAAAAAGAAACAAAATGAAAAGATGGCAATACTTGGTATGCGTGGAGGGCCTGGTAGCCGGATTGGGCAGGACTACTGTGGTGTGTACTGGAGATACTGAGTCAGTAGTGGAGAACCTCCAGCTGAGAGACGACAGAAACAAAAAGGAAGGAAAGAGGGAGAGGAAAGAGCAAGAGGAAAAAAAAACAAAAAAAAAACAAGAAACAGTGTGAATGATCCAGAGAAAGGGTTGTGGGGGGAAAAAAATGGAAGTCACAAATACAGTCAATGACAACATATCACAACAACTGCAGCCACAGTATCCTCTTCTCCTTCTGGTATTCAGTTGCTTGATTCCACAGGTACAGTACTTTGACCCTCATTAAGCTGGGAAAGCAATTGACAGGACATTGTTGTTGGGTTCACAATTAACATTAGTGGGTTAGGGGGAAGCTCTGATTGAGTCAGTTCTGTCTCTTTCTCTACCACAAAAGCAGCAGGCTTATATCAATGACTTAACAAGCAGTGCATAGAGAGACAAAGCTTCCGCCAAACATGTTGAGGAAATCTTAGGCTCATGAAACTAAGTCCAACCTCTCCACTTGAAAACAGCTAAACTGCAGGACAGAATAGCCAAATATAGGAATTAACATGTGGAATGATTTGATGTGGGGCAAAAACAATCATTTTTCTGGAAACGCTTACTTCCAAACTAGTATTACGAAAGCTACTGTAAAGCTATCCCTTAGCCTGCCGTGCACTGGCAGACCAAGGTTTGGGATTCTTGCTTGTGTGCCAATGAGAACCAGAGGAGCCAGTACGGGGGCATATCTTGCCCCAGGGACATGGAAGGGGAAAAGGTAAAGGGTTGATTGCACCGCTGTGAGTCTCTCCAATTAACTGCAGTATTGGCAATCACCAGCTAGAAGCCTTCATGCTCCATGCTTTGTTTTTCTAGTTAAAGACCAAATACGATTGATGGGAATTCAAATCTGTGGAAAGTGAATAGGTCTGAAAGAGAGAATGACCTCTACTATCAGAGAGGGGGGAAACAACACTAGAAAAAAAAATGCCCAACCAAACAAAAGGACAAGCTTGTTATAGAGATGGCACGCTGAAATAAACATGGCCATTAAGGTTCTAGGCGAGTACCAAGTTCTTCCCAAGTCTCAACCACCCTCCTCCTTGGACAGGAAACATTTCCTAAAACTAATCAAAACAGTGGTGAAGAGGATACTATAGCCACATTGACACGTATGGAATAAATAAAAAAAATCAAAACAAAATGTACACCTAAACAGAGACCCAAATCAACAATATCAGGCATCTAAACTAACTCTCCGTCTTACACCTCCTCTAAGTTTATAATATAATATATTATTATAATAATATATGGCGCTATACCTATCTCATAGAACTGGAAGGGACCCCGAAAGGTCATCGAGTCCAGCCCCCTGCCTTCACTAACAGGACCTTTCTGTTCCTTTCTCCTCTATTTTCAATTCAGTTTTTCAGATTTATTCTGCTTTGCTTCGACACTGCTAAGAGAGCGGTAGCAATGCCACTGCAAACTCCTAAACAGCAGAGCCCAGCTTCTGCTATGGTAATTAACTCTCCTCTCCTTTGCTGCAGCAAGATCTAGGCCCCTGAAGAGTGCCACACATGCGATTGTTACTGAGATCTGTGATCCCTGGCAATGTAAACACAACAGGCTTTACACAGAACCTATTAGATACTGACCCCTTAAAATAAATCAAATCATGACAAAAGCAGAAGCTAAAAGGCAAACAGATACTGCACACCTGGCCCCCACTGAGCAGCTGCAAAACAGACAGAGGAAAGGGGAGTACAATAGAAAGGGGGAAATATGAAATTGAATCAAATTGAATTAATGGGGGGGAGAATCATCAAACCCAGCATAACAGTGTTAACTTCAGGCTCACTCCACATCTGGGAGCAATTTCAAGCAGAGTAATCACAAAGGAAAGTAATTATTCTTGAAGCAAACTCTGTTGGCTCCTCCCCATACCTCACCTCCACCTTTTATTACTGACGTAAAAGAGCTTCTTAATGACATGAATCATTCTTAGGATTTGCCTGTTTCTTCAGACAATTCAGAAGGGGCAATGGGAAATGACACAGCTGGGATCCAGCATGGCACTCCCAGACAACCCATGTTCTTCTGCTGGGGGAAGATGCATCGAGTTCTGTGGAACGCCATCCCAGCCCCGCTCTTTACAGGAGAGTTTGTAGCTAGAGACTTAAAATATCATGTTTAAAATCATGAATGGGCCCACATTCGGAGACTTTCTATGGGACTGACCATCCCTCTGCTCCACACATGCAGAAAGGTAAATGGAAACAGGGGAAGATACGTGGTCATTATTCACTTTACTTTGCAAAAACTTATGGTATTCTCTAGATTGGCAGTCAAAAGCCCCAATTAAAAAAAACTCCTCTGAATACCAGAGAAATGGTAATTTTGCAAGTTCTAGTTTCTCGCTCACATCTGAACAACTGATAAGCTTCACTAGTTTTTTTCAACTCCTCCAGATAATACTCTGGTTAGTTAAGTACTCATTGCTTGAGAGATAGTGCTGTCTCCACACCTTCCAAAGTCTTACATCTCAGAGTTCTAAAGGAAGATTCCTTTTTGGATAGGGAGGCCACTTCCCTGCCCTTGTTTTCTATCCTGCAACCCACCCAAAAGCAGCAGGATTTCATTTGTCTACATGCCCATGACTAGTGATTCTTGGGAAATAATCAGGGACAGAAGTTGAAAGTCACCCGGCAGCCACAGTCTCAATCCTCCCCTGATCAGTGTATCTAGGTGGGAGCCTATGGTGGAAAAACTCCTTTAGGTGCTACCCATACATTTCCACAGCGTAAGTCACATTGTTTTATGAGCACTAAGAAATCATCGTCATCTGCCTGGATGCTGCTATAACATTAGAAGACAGTGTCTCAGCTACAGAGGGTGAACAGAGGAGAGAAGTTTAAAGCGATGCATTTTTTTTTTAACCTAAACATAAAGCTGCATGCACAAAGACTATGCAGACAGAGAACAAAGGTACTTGAAAGCAAAGCCTTTCCATCATCGATGCATAGCCATGCTGCTGGGGTTCCTGAGTGGAGACCTACCATCTTTATTAAGAGTTTGCAGTTTGAGCTAAAATCTTTTTTTTTTTTTTTAAATAAAAACAGTAACTCACCACACTTAGATCTGCAACATTCTTGCCTAACAAAATATTTGTTTTATAACCTAATGAATTGAAGGATCAGAATTTCCCAGTCAAGCAACTCTCATCTTACGCCTTCACACAAGAACAAGCCTTTAGTAACTTCTACATTTCTTCCCCCCTGGGAATCCTGAGACTCCTCAGTCCCCTGGCATTTTTCCAAATTCCCTCAAATCTCAGCACTCCTAATTCTTCTGATACCAGGTTCCCCTTTAAGCACATCAGTTTTATTCTTGAACAGCTAGAACAAATGGCTTGTAATCAATGTAATATCTTATTTAAGTAAGACCTTGTAAGAGATCCCAAAGTTACATATACATAGAAAGCACTTCAGCCACCATTGAAATGCAGCACACATTTAACAATGCCAGTTTCTGGGGTAGGAAATATAGAATGTGCTTTAACCAATTAAAACTACGAAGATAGTTTATGAAAACCCATTAAAATTGGATTTAGGCTAAAATCTTTGCTCTTGAAAAACATGACACTGGATCTTTAAATGACTCATTAACTCCTCAGTAACACTATCAGCTGCAGAAACCAAATTTAGGTCTCTTGTATGGCCATGTTGACGTTTTTGTGTGGGATTTTAATAGGGCATTGTATACTGAAGTCTTACCAGCAGTTACTGCTCCAACTACTATGAGTAGCATTGATTGTTATGACCGTTGAACAAAAGTCAACTTTATATATATTTAGCTACTGCAACAAAGGCAAATTTGGATAACACAAGCACTTGTTCACAACATCTTTTCATCACTGCAGTTTAGAAGCTCTGCTGTATGCTTTTAAGAACACTCCTTTGTAACCATACACTTCAAAGTCCTCCATAAGATGGGAAGTGACAAAGGTTCACCCCAAGATAAGAAGCCAACAAGCAAGAGACACCAACGAATGAAGCACAGGCTATTACCTTGACATGAGGGGACTGCATTTTCTGATACATTTCCAGTGAGTAATGGTGAAGCCACATTTCAACAAAAACCTGTAAAACAACAAATGTTTTCTCAGCCAGAGAAAAAGAGGGAAGACCCAGGAATAGCCAGTCACAATCTGCCTTTGATTAGCCAAATTGAAGCCTGTTGTACATCACTCAACAAAAGACTAAGTTATACTTGTAAAATAGTATAAGCATGTACTTAGAGATGTTTCAGTTTTTACAGACTTGGTTCTTTCCAAGTTCGCCTTTACTAAACTATTACATTTAGTGAGATAAGTCTGAGCCACACTGTATAATACAATCCCTAAGTATTATTTCACAATATCTGCAATTACACGTCTGTATAGTTACACTGCATGTTGCGGTTATGAGGCCAAAGCTTCTCCCAATTACACATATGCAAACCCATCCACTGTATTTCAATGTTGTGACACAGGTGCAAGGGCACTTTGCACCTCACCAAGGTGTATGTTTTCTTTTCTCAATATTTTGAAGGCCCATTATGTTTCTGCCATTATCACTGAACTCTCTCTCTTTGTTCTTAGGAGACTATTATACAATATAAGTCAAAACACCTCGTATAAATACAAGAATAGTAATAGGACAAGCTACAGCTACTGTATAGATCATAAAGTCAGAGGAATTGTGAACACAGTTCTAAAACATTGAAAGAAGAGTTCCTCCTTTAGCTCACACAGCAGAACACTCACCCGAGAATACCAGTGATCCAAGTTTAGTAGCTTTCATTTATTAACAGACATGTCTCTGTTTGAAAAGAATGCGTGTGTCTGCCTCTCTCTCAAGGGAGATGGGAAAAGGCTGCAAGTGAACTACATAACAAGCACATCACACATTTCCTATAGGTATTACTTATCCATCCCTGAATTCAAATACCGTAGCAGAATAACCTCTCTCTTTTGACTCTTCCGTCTGTTTCCATTTCCCTTCCAACTTGCTCTAAGAATAAAAGCCCCAATGATCAGTTTAATCCTTTAGAGTCTGAGAGCCTTGAAGCAAAACCTAACATAAGGTTAGGTTTCTTTAGGCCAAGATACGTCAATTCCAGTGAAATATCAATTATTTGTTAATCAAGGAGAGAGAGCGGTGAGCAAAGCATGTGGGGGAGATGCAGGCACAGAGTTCAGTGGATGACTCCCCGACACCGCTGCTTTATTATTTAGATTGTGATAGCACCCAAAATGTGTTAGGCAATTTCCTCATATAAAGGAAGATGTCATCCCTGATTGGGAGAACTTACAGTCTACACAAAGACATGGGTGTGGCAATGGGAGGAATCATTTTAATTTTTTTCCCCACTACCTGTCTAGTGACTGGAGTGAGGGGGAGGAAATGAACAAGAACTGTGTCACTTACACTCAACCGAAGAGCAGCTTTATTTGAGAGAGAGACATCATCATTAGCACTATACCACAAAATAAAGCTACATTGACAGCGTTTTTTTTCCCCCCCTTGAGGAGAGATGAGATCCTTATCTTCTGAATTCTAGGAATTATTTTTAAAAATTGATTCTTGCTTGCTTGTTGTCTAAACTTAGGTCTAATTTAGAATGCGGTTCCCCACAATGTTGTTAATACTTTGGATAGAAGTCATCACAGGAATGCAAATAACTCAAAACATTAGTGAATTAATTCTCATAACCACCTGTAAGATAGATATTACCCCCCTCAAACTGAGGTGCAGAGTTTAAGTGTCTTACCCAGAGTCACACAGGAAGTTTGTGGCAGAGCCAGGAATAAACCTACAAACTCCCAGTCCTGTGTTTTAGCCACAAGATCATTGCGCACACACTATGGTAGCTTACACTGTACAATCAATATTTCAGTTTAGCATTGGGGCATTACATCGGGTTTTGAATAAATTCCTAGTTCCTGATATTTCTCTCCCTAAATAACGAGCAACTTATCTGGTGTAAGCTGGATGAGACTCAGGCCCCTAGAAACCAAAGTGTGGCAACAGTTGCTTAACAAGTTAGTGCCTTTTTACCTTATGTTTCTTTATATTATGTTAATAGAAAACGAAAGCTGCACTGCTCAGTTCCATTAACAGACTGCAAGCTAGAGAGGAATGGAAAAGCAAGCTGATTTTTAGTTGGGGGGAAAAAAAGAGATTTACCCACAAATAAGCTTTTTCAGTCATTCTAACTTTAAAAATATAAGAAAATTCATTGGACTCACTTTAAGCACTGTTTCTGATCTCCAGATCTCTTGGGAAGCAGGATCAGCATTCACTGAAGGCTGATGGGCAATGTGCCGTTTCAGCAGACTAGTGTGATGTATGCCATAAGAAGTGAAAGGCACTGCTGGGGATCTTTAAAGAGAAGTTTATATAAATACTGAAGTCAATGGGCCTCTGTACAGAGACAGAGGTCATAGATTGTAACCCCAAGGACACAAAGAAACTGGGTAAGAGTTTGTGCTAAATAAATCTGCATAATTAGAATTTTAAAAATTAAGCAAGCGGTTGCAATTATTAGCCACAGCAAGAGTAAGTGTGCAGTGCCTATTTTCATTTATTATTTTATGCAAACCACACACTACATTCTGCAGTACACTATTTTATTTAGCCTGTCTCCTATTCAATTTTACTGTGAGGTTAGGCCTTAATTAGGCATCTAAATCATTAACAGACTATTTAATCTAGTTTAAGGTTCAAGAAAGCCCGAGAGAGAACTTTTGGGAGTCACTCAAAATGCCATAGTTAAAAAAAGCCACAACAATATATAGTTGAGTAAATAAACATTTTTGATGATAAATATAATACATAGAAATACCAAATTCAAAATTGGCCTTACAAAACTGTACATTCCCACTCAATCCAGATGAGTAAGATATCAGTTTTAACATTATCAATCATCGTAAAGGGCAGACGAGTAGATTTTGCGCATGTGCTGCTAAATTTTCATATCAATTTTGCAAGGCTAATTGAAGAGCATAAGTACAAACTACAGACAAGCTAAAAAAACTTTAGTACGAGATTGAAACGCTTTCCTCGGATCCTCCTCAGTTTGTGGCTCAATAAATCAACATATGTAATTATGCATAGTTTGTCACCTAAACTTTGATAACCCTGTTATACGCTGGATAGTAAAATAAAAATTCCACCCAGGCTTTGTATACCAGATCAAGAAACCCTCAACAACTGGTAGCTTGCAAAGAAACACTGATGCATTCTTAACTAGGACATGGAAGGTTATAGCACTAGAGACGACTGAAGCTGGCAACATCAAAAAGTTGAGCCAGCAGCAAAATTGTTATGATGTGAGAGGTTCCTTCAGTTACAGCCAATACCAGTTCAGTTGCTCCCTGACTGCCCCATGTGCATTAAGTGGTACAAGCCACTCCTGGGTGGATGGTGTGTCCATCCCATACTAGAGTCAGAGCACATAGCAGGAACCATAATTAGTGGTGTTGAATGAAAAAAATCCAACAGCTACAAACCACTTTTATAACTCATCTCTGGCTCCACTACTGCAGGCCAGCAAACTTTCAGAATAAAAGTTTCTCAGCTTTCAGTGACCCCCGTATTATATTCTCCATTATAAGACTACTATACCGGTACAATCATGTTTATTTTCTGTATGGATACACACAATATAAAAATGGTGCCATTGTCTTACATTATCTTTGGCAAGAACTCGTCATTGAAGCAAGCCAGTTTTTGCGAGCAGTGCCCATGCAGTCTAGAACTGATAACGCAAGTTTACCAAGTCATTACCTAGGAGCAGGTGAAGGGATGCCCCCGCCAGGATTGGAAGAAGGTGGAGGAAGAACACTTCCTTCTGTGGGAAGAAACCATTTCAAGTATGTGTCCACCAGACTGAAGTAGGCGCTGTTTGAAGGGCTGACATGATGGATGGCGGGAGAGTTCTGGAATATATAAACACAGCATATAGCTACAATAAGTCAATACACACGCTGTTACAATAAGTCACTGGGAACAGGGATTTCGGGACCTGATAAATCTCATTCTGGGTCTGATGCAGGAATTACTGGATGAAATTCTAAGGCCTGTGTAACGCAAGAAATCAAACTGGATGTTCATAGTGTTTTATTCTAGCCTTAAAGATCTGCGTTTTCGTGGTCTCTTCTGCAATGATTCAGTGTATTGAATCACACTCCACATCTGACAGCAACATTAGATTCTGCTAAAAACAAGGGAAGTTTAGTGTGCAATACAATATATGACTGCCATGTGTATTGTTTGTACAACAAAGGACGAATGATGATCAACATGCTCAGCAGGTATAAAGTAAAAGTGCACAGAAAGCTGAAATTTCTATACCTCATTCATCCTCAGCCATCAACAATGGAATGCAGCACTGAGAAGAGGAAGATGTGTACAATTATCTACATGTGTATCATCACGGCCTATGTTTTCACCATATCAAATGGTATTTATAAGGCAACAGGTGCAAGATTCAGTTTAACTGGGTTCTTGCATTTAGACACAAGATGGAAGCTTTCAAAATGCAGTGAAGAAAGGGTTTGCCAGAGTGATGCTACTTTAAAGGAAAAAAAGCATTAAAATTTATTTACCCTCTGTGTGATAAGGCTTATTGCAAAGTAAAACATGTAATATTCAAATGGATCTGGAGAGACAGAGTCAAGGATACAATAAGTACAGCTTATTGGAAACATTATATGAATTACTGGTCTTTTAAATCTTCAGTATCTCAGTGCTAGTTTTAGAAGACTTTCTAGAGCTCAATGGCAAGTTCAGGTTTGACCTTTTGCTCTCTTCCCAGAGTGTTTATTACACACTGTCAGGTAGTTTAGGTTTTTTCTCCCTACCAGACAAACAACCTAGAAATATTTATGAAACATACGGGGTGATATCCTGGGCCCACTGAAGTCAAAGGGAGGTTTGCCATCAACTTTGATGAGGCCAGAATATCATCCTAGAAGTTTTCAAACATTCGAGATTTCAATGAACGACAATATTTCTAAACATTTCCCTACTGTGTTTGCAATCTGAACACAGCAGCATTGGACTAAGGCACATGACTGTACGATAAGCAAACAGCAGAAATGGATCTTGATTTCTGAGTTTTAGTCACTTCAAATATTAAAAAGAATTTAAAAATGTAAACCCTTCAATTGTTAAAAGGATACTGAGGGCCAAGTTCGAACCTAGGCCTCCAGATGGAGGGAACTGGACTTTGTTGTGGTACAGTGAGCATTCTGGTAGGACTCGCTCTTGCATTGAAGCCTTCACAGGGCCCTGAAAAGAGAGGGAGTAATGAGATACCTAGACCAGTTTACTAAGAATATGTGAATGAGTTTTTGAGGATGTATTCTTGTATTGGACTGTAAAAAGATGTCTGGTTCTTTGTTTTAGACTGTGGCTATCTGGTTGCAATGGAAAAGTTATTTCACGAAGCTTCCGCGGACAGCTGTTTTCCTACAACCATAAAGTGTTATGTTCCATAACCAGGAGGACAGTTAATCTTCATTAAACTTACAGGAATGAAGTGTCTGGGAGATATGAGATATTGTTAGAGGTGGGGATGCTTTCCAACAAGTTTGGAAGAGATGTTTTAAACTCCATCTATTGGTAATCAAGACAAAAATAGTCTAGTGACTATTTTGACGGCCAAATAAAAAAAAAAGAAGTGAAATTTCTTAGTTGAACAGCACAAAATTTTGCTGATAGTAAAACAAGCTAACAGCACAACTTCTTATAAAATCCATCATGACAAAGAATGCTCTACCCTAACAGCCCTCTGAAACAATCAACAAACTAGAAATCCCATCTCCAGAGTCTGCTATGCTATGAAACAATAATTCAACTACTACAGTGACAGGTCCTATCCTGAACTCAGGGTATCTGAGTAAGTAACCTTCCAACGGGTGCAACACCAAAATAATTTTCTCTCACATAACCTTTAACAGTTACTTACCGGAAGATAGGAGACTGGGAATTCATATCTGTACTCCTCAGCTTGGAGTTTGTAAACCAGCTTCATCATCGGGCCACTGTATGCAAGGATAAGGAAAAACAGAGAGAGCATCTTTTTTCTTTTTTGGCCCCTTTTGTAGATGAATGTTTACGTAGGAGAAAACACATCAAATACTGGTTTATTAATTCACTGTGAATTTTCCACTGCTCTGAAGTTAGCACATTTACCTGGGATCCAGGAAATCCAGGGCAATAGCATATTCTGTAGGATTTGCTCTTCCGTGCAGACAGCGAAGATTCCAACCTATGATAATGCCATCCAGACTACCAAAAATATTCTCCACTAGCCATGGGAAGATGGCATGCAGTTCCTACAGGAAAACAACCAGAAAAAGGAGTGGAGTCATAATAGATAAATACAATTTTAAAAAAGAAAGATTACTGTTCATGTGTAGATTCTTCATCTGAAGAACCTTAATTTCAGACATCTGAATGCAAGAAATATTCCCCACCAACTACAGTCAATATATGCACAATTTTTGTTATTTCCAGGGCACACTTCTATGTGCACAACATTCAGTGGAAATAATTTAAAGAAATTTAAATGAAAACATATATCCTTCCCCCCTTGATGTGAAGTTGGACTCTGCCTGTTTTCTAAATCCTCGCTTCCCATAATTTTACAAACTGGGGACATAAGAAAGGCCATAATGGGCAGACCAAAGGTCCATCTAGCCCAGTATCCTGTCTTCCAACAGTGGCCAATGTCAGGTGCTTCAGAGGGAATGAACAGAACAAGTAATCATCAAGTGATCCATCCCATGTCGCCTATTCCCAGCTTCTGAAAAACAGAGGCTAGGGACACTTCAGAGTATGGTTTTGCATCCTCGCCCATCCTGGCTAATAGCCACTGATGGACCTATCTTCCATGAACTTCTCTAGTTCTTTCATGAACCCTGTTATAGTCTTGGCCCTCACGACATCCTCTGTCAAAGAATTCCACACACTGTGCATTGTGTGAAGAAATACTTCCTTTTGTTTGTTTTAAACCTGCTACCTATTAATTTCATTTGGTGACCCCCTAGACAACACTTTCTTATTTACTTTCTTCACACCAATCATGATTGTATAGATCTCTATCATATCCCCCCTTAGTCGTCTCTTTTCCAAGATGAAAAGTCCCAGTCTTATTAATCTCTCCTCATATAGAAGCTGTTCCATACTCTAAATCATTTTTGTTGCCCTTTTCTGTACCTTTTCCAATTCCATTATATCTTTTTTGAGATGGGATGACCAGATTTGCACACCATATTGTTACCATAAAAGTTTTCAATCTAGAGTGATTAAGGTGGTAGAAAACCTCATTCTTTATTCCTAGATTAGTATGTTCCAACTCAACTAATTAGTATCAGTCATGTATCATCTTAAAATATTCGTGTACTCATATCCGGCATTTCAGTAGAGAATAAAAAGTATGATCAGGAATGCGATCAATTAAAAATTTGGAGTTTTGTAACTACTGGAAAAGTTAGGTAACTTTTGGGAAACTACTGAACTCATAAAACTTCACATAAGAATCTTAAAACTCTTTACAAAGGCAGGAATAAAGAAATATTTTTTAAATATTTTTACAACTCCACTGAGGTATAGCTCAGACTACATTCATGAAAAAGTAACTGCTCTGTACCTTGGCAGGAAAATCTTCAATGACTATCTCCAGATCATGGCACCTCTGAGCAAAGGGCTTGTTCATGCAATCTGCCTTCAAACTGGCCTGTTATGGACAGAAACTGAAATCAGATCACTGCTTCAAGAGAAAGTAAAAAGAGAAACACTTGTAAAAATCTTGGCAGAGAATTCTCTAGTTAGTGTCATATACTGCTCTTGTAAAAAAGCAATGGGCTGTCATTGTTTCCATCGTAAGACTTACTCTAAACATAAGTATTTTTTAACTCGAGACAAATGTGAGTTTGTTTTACCTACTTGGATTTACATTACAAGTTTTAAATTAAAGAGCAAGTTCTCAATTTGTGACCATGTACGTTCTATGAAAATAAGACTATATGACTTTAGAACGGTCAACACACATTAGAGTATTTGAGAAGAGGAGCTGGAACTTTCTCAATGCATTTCCACAGAATGCTTTCAGGTTTTATGCTATGCATTCTGCTTACAGATACTGTCAGGAATTAATATGTGGAGGGTTAAATTTTCAAGTGATTATTTGGCAATTCATTAGTCAAAAGCAATATCACCACAAAACTTTCCTAATGCCAATAACCGTCTGTACTGGCACTTACCAATAGGAAGCTAGGCTGTTGTAAGTAAGGGACAGCCATAACTGTCTTTCTACAATACCCCAAAGGAAGTGTGGTCTCAGGAAACCACTGCAAAGAAAAGAGATAGAAACATCTAAGTGAATATTAAAATCTCATGTTATAACACTGTTACAACTCACTTTCTGATATGTTCACGTTTATGCATGAAAACAGGCAAAAATGTATGTTTATTTTGTCTATGTGACTGGGGAGCTGGAGTAAACCAAGGCAGATCCCTGCGAAAGGTCACTACACTGTATTTCCCCCATAGTCAGTAACACTGCACATTCACAGAGAAATAATACAGTTTTTTCCAAATAAACATAAATGGGGAAAGGGGGAGGATGCAAAAAGAGCAAAAGATGCAAAAAGACTGCAGCCAATGCAGGGGCACAAATCCATCTCTAGAGGACACAACCTGTATGACATGGACTGTATGATGTGTTTATGGAAGCACTAGTCCAACAGGAGAAAGAAAACACTCCCAGATGCGAGATTGTCTGCAAATAGCTCATGCTACAGCTCCCCCACCGAGGTGGTGGCTGGTGACACAGGGAACACAAGCACATTACTACCAGCAGCTGTCTCCTGTCTCTCAGGAAAGAATGCAGAAGGAACCAAGAGAAGAAGGATCCTGGAAGGTTTTATGTTTGTTGGGGAGCGGTGGGACTGAGACCCCTCCAGGGCGCTGGATAATGGGGACCCAGATTACAGCCTCCTCCCAGGACTGAGACCCCCTCGATAGGGCTGGATATTGGGGACCTTGCTTACAGCTTCCCCCAAGGACTGAGACCCCCCCCATGGGGCTGGATATTGGGGGTCCTGCTTACAGCCTCCACCCAGGACTGAGACCCCCCCCTCCATGGGGCTGGATATTGAGGGCCCTGCTTACAGCCTTCCCCCAGGATTGAGACCCCCCCTCCATGGGGCTGGATATTGGGGGCCTTGCTTACAGCTTCCCCCAGGGACTGAGACCCCCCCCCATGGGGCTGGATATTAGGGGTCCTGCTTACAGCCTCCCCCCAGGACTGAGACACCCCCCCCATGGGGCTGGATATTGAGGGCCCTGCTTACAGCCTTCCCCCAGGATTGAGACCCCCTCTCCATGGGGCTGGATATTGGGGGTCTTGCTTACAGCCTCCCCCCAGGGCTGAGACCCCCTCCAGCCCTGCCCCCAATCTCCAGCCCAGTCTCCGGGACGGGGCGAATCTCCACCCCGCGCGGGAGCCTGTACCCTCCCCCATCTCCAGCTTCCTGCCCGGCGGCCCCTCACCTCACCCCGCTGCCCCGTCCCGCGCTCTAGCGCCTCAGACCATTTTCAATCCGCCGCCGCTTCCTCCTCCTCTCGGGACCGGCGCTGTCGTTAGACGTCATCCCTCTCTCGGCGCGTTGCAGTGACGTACTGCCCCCCCCTCCGGCTGGCGGGAAAGCTCCTGCCTGTGTTATGGGGCTCCCAGGCCACAGGGCCCTGCAGCGCCGTGGCACCATGCGAGGGGAGAGGAGGCACCCGGGGGCAGGGGAGCAGCCTGCAAGCCAGGGCTTCCCTGCAGGCGGGGAGCGATTGTTGTTATGTGTGTTAGGGTAGGGCCTACAGGCCAGAGCCCCATTGTGCTCGGCACTGACCAACAACCTCCCAGTGGGGCCCCCGCCCCCCCGCCCTGCCCCAAGGGGCACACAGGCACCCTAGCCATAGGAGCCCGGTGCAACCGCACAGAGCTGCAGTGCCCTTGTAGTCCCCACTGCTGTGCCCGCAGCACTGGGCTCTGCTCTTAGCCGCAGTGGCAGCGATGGGGAGGCAGACTAGTGCTCAAAAATCACGAGCCAGGCTGCAAAATCCTAAGGTGAGCTTTAAAAAATGAGATTTAAAACAACAAAAAAACATTTTGGGAGGTTTTTATTTACCATCTGGTTTTTGAGCCTTTAGGTTACACTCAGATCATGTTTTAAACTAGTTCTCTGCAGTGATGAGAACTAGGAGCAATGTTTGTTTGTTTGTTTGTTTGAATGGAAGATGAGATTCTCCCATAATCACTTCACTCCAGAAACTGAAGCTTTAAGAGAAATACCATCTATCTCAGGGGTGGGCAAACTATCACCCACAGGCTGTTTTAATCCTGCTCACAAGCACCCACTGGGGAGCGGGGTCAGAGGCTGCTCCACATGCAGGGCCGTCCTTAGGATTTATGGGGCCCTACGCAGTATTATTAAACTGGTGCCCCTATGCCAGATGGCAGCCCAAGCTCACAGCCTGGTGCGGGAGGAGGGACTTGACAGCAAAGGATAATGAGATGCCCAGCCTGCCTCATGGTGGCGGAGAGTCACAGTTCCCTGCAGAGACTTCCATGCCCTCTCCCTCATGCAGAATGGACATGAAGAAAGTACCTAATTAAAAGCACTAAAATTTGAGAATAAAAAATGTCAGTCACAGGTTTTTTGATATGCCCTGAAGTTTGTCAGAGATTTATTTGCAAAAACTTCATAGTAAGGGTGAGTCAGCTGTCCTGCTGAATACAACATTACATATAATGGAATGCATGATGCAGCTCTTCTCTGTTTTACATTTTCTTATTCAGTATTTCTAAATTGAATTTATATTTTAAATGTACTCAAATCTTAAGCATTCCAGATTACTACATATTTAACTCACTGAAACAAAGACATTCTTTTAAATTAATCAGAGAGGTTTAGTTTGTTCATAACAATGTTCATTGCTTTTAGAAAAAGGGAACAGTAATTTACTTTGTGTGATCTCCATAACAAGAGACATGGTTATGAAATTTCACCAACTTTAAAAAAAATATGTTTCCAAAGATTTTAGGTATAACAAGGATTTTGTCTTACTAAGGTACTGATTTTGCTGGAGGGTTCTTTTAAAACTAGTTTGTCGGATAGTCAGAAGTAAAGAAAGGGAACTCTTTGTCCAGCTATCTGGAAGGGAAGGACTGTTATTCCTTTAAGGGCTCTCTTCAGTGGGGAGTGGGGGAAGAGGTGGTGAAGGGATGGACAGAAAGGACAGGAAGACTTGGAAGCACTTTTTTTTTCCAACTATAGTAATTAAAATGTGTATTTTAGATAAGGGAGGTCTTTTGAAGGATTTATTTTAAAAACTGTGTCTGAAGATCCACGCATTTAAGGCTAAAGATGATTGTGCATCTAAAACTCTATGCAAGCATTTTTTAGAAATGTGATTTTATAATCTTCACCAGCTCACTAATGAAATATTTTTAAAGCAAATTTTAAACTAAGGTCCTGTAGACTGACATGTTCAGTGTAAATATTAAATTAATGCACAACTGTTTTTGTCAGTAAAGTCAGAAACTGACAGCATAAAAATTTATTTGGGCATAAGCTTTCGTGGACATCTGATGAAATGGGTTCTAGTCCACAAAAGCTTATGCCCAAATAATTTGTTAGTCTTTGAGGTGACACAAGGACTCATCCTTGTTTTTGCTGATACAGACTAACAGGACTACCACTCTGAAACCTGTCAGTATATACCTTGGGGTTGGCAAATGCCTGTTAAATGGCTTTATTACCCCTTGAATGTCTCTTTAACAGTTTCAATGTTGTGCTAATAGGTCTGGCAGGCTGGAGGTTTTTTCACTTTTAACTACTAGATTCCCTCCCAAGGAAGACTCACCAGGCTAGAGCAGCCATCTGTGGGAGCCTGCAGGAAGGGTCAGAACAAGGATAGGAAAACAAGAGGGTGGACACTAAGACCCAGTGGTGCCCCAAATTTTCAGGTGCCCTACGCAGCTGCCTATGTTGCCTACGCCTAAGGACGGCCCTGTCCACATGGCTCCCAAAAGCAGCATGGCTCCTTTCCAGCTCCTGTGCATAGGAGCAGCCAGGGTGCTCAGCTCTGCACACTTCCTCTGACCCAAGCACTGCCCCTGCAGCTCCCATTAGCCAGGCACCACAGCCAATGGGAACTGCAGGGGCTGTGCCTACAGATTGGGAAGGGTGCAGAGCCACATGGCCATGCCTCTGCACAGAAGCCGGGGAGGGTACATGCTGCTTCTTCCGGGAGCCATTTGAGGTAAGCGCTGCCTGGAGCCTGTGCCCCTGAGCCTCTCCCTGGACTGCAGCCCCTGCCCTCTGAACCCCTCGATCCCAGCCCAGAGCACCCTCCTGCACCCTAAGTCCCTCATCCCCAGCCCAAGCCCTCTCCCGAACCCCCCATGCCGCAGCCCTGATCCCTGTCCTGCCCTCCAAACCCCTCAGTCCTAGGTTGGAGCACCCTCCTGCACCCCAAACCCCGCAGCCCCACCCCAGAGCCCCCTCTCACACCCTGAACTCCTCATTTCTGGCCCCACCCCAAAGCCCACACCCCCTCCTGCACCCCAACCCCAATTTTGTGAGCATTCATGGCCCACCATACAATTTCTATTCCCAGATGTGGCCCTCAGGACAAAAAGTTTGCCCACCCCTGATCTATCTACAGGACTCAATGAAATCACAAGAGTTGGCAACACTGTAATGGCAGCTGCCAGATCTCTCCTCCTTCAGTCTCTAAAACCGCTCATTTGTCATGGAAACAAACCTAAATACATGGGGGATGCTAAATGTGTGAAATCAAATGCACTTTGTTAAAACCACCTCTACAGAGACATAATTAGCGTTAGCACCAATTGTTATCACTAATGAATTGCATTTATTTGCTGGCTGAGGCAGAGATCTTCACTGAGGACAGGTTTGATCTCCACAGTTTACATCAACTTTACATCCTCTTTGAGGAGAAATTCATGGTTGTCCTTGAACCTAACACCATCAACATGATGATTGACTCCATCAAGATCAACAGCCTGTGGATGCTGATGGACCTATTGAGAGGCACCTCTTTCCCGTTGGCTACCAGTGAGTACCCCACACACTCCCTGCCTCTGGGATGCGGAGAGGGGAAGGTCAAACAGACAGGGGAAGGACAGATTCTGCCTTGGGGAAAACCTGTATGATGGCTCCAGAGGGGGATCAGAAACTTGTAGGGTTTTCCCCATCAGATCTGGTCTGTATAGCTTCTACTCTAAAGACATTTCCTCTCCTCTGCCTCCCTGGATCTCATCAGGGACGGAGGGAGGGGAGCCTGAAGAGGGGAAAATGGGAAGGGGCTAATCTTCTCAGCTGGAAATGAGGAGGAGCCGCCAGGAGAGTATTAAACTGCAGACGCAAGGGGGAAGATGCTAAGGAGGCAGATATGGTTCAAACTCAGCGTATCATTAACAAATTGAATCAATGTGACCGTGAATGAGAAGAGAAGAAAATTTTAATTGTTGATATACCAAAGCCAGGACTCTGTATATTAAACAAAAGAAATTGGGAATTCCCCTTGAGGAGATGAAATTTTAATATAGTTGGCATTTCTGAAACTTGGTGGGATGATTTGCATGATTGGAATGTTAAAATCACTATTAATAAACTGTTCAGGAAGGACAGAGAGGGCAAAGAGGTGGAGGTACTCTATATTAAAGACACTATTATCTGGTTTTGAGTTATTGGTAACTCAGAACTGCTGGATTTTGGATGCCTGTGCATTCATGTGCTAACTAACAAGAGGTACTGGCGGGGTGTCTGTTAGCAGTCACCCCAGAGGAAAAGTTGAGTTTCATCTTAAGCATCTATCTGTAATGTGTGGAAAGAAAAACTGTATTGTTACGGGTAACTTCAGAGAGGTATATGCAGAAGGACTCATAGAGACTGTCGTAAAACATCATTAGAGGTTCTAAAAATTATTGATAAGTTCCGAACACTAAAGATATTGCACATTGCACCAAACCTAACATAACTATATTGTGGAACTCATTGTGATGGATAAAGATGAATTAATCACTGGACTGAAAGTTGATGATTGTCGAGGAACCAATGATCATGACCTGATTGCATTCAATATGGACAAACAGAGAACAGTTCCAACCAGTTAGATATATACTTGGTGCTTCAAAAGGGATAATTTTCCAAAGCTGACGAAAAGTATGAGTGAAATTGATATAAAAGTTAAGACTGAAAAATGCAAAGGAAAAATGGGAGTTCTTTAAGAAGTGTTAATTAGATGACTAAAATGACAAAGTTCCACTTTGGCTAAAAGCCCATCCTGGTTCAGTGGTAAAGTGAAGGCAGCAAAATCAAAATGAAGGAGAGGCTGCTTACACAGGTATGTTTATAAAGGCAGAAATTGTTTCTAATCTGCGTGGAAACAGTTGCTCTCATTAGTGGAAGTCAAGAGCCACGTTGGTATCTATCAGTGAAAAAACGAAAGGTGGGCACAAAAACGGAAAGTGAATGTGAGAAAAATACAGTAGTAGCTGAAATCATAGATTAGTAAAAATTTTGGTCTAAGCAGGAGATTTTTCTCAAATACTTAGAGGCAAAAGGCCAACCAGCACCTAAAAAACAGCTAATGAAAAGGCAGCAAAATAGAATAACTGAGGAAAGTAGCAGCTGTACAGCACTGGCTGTTTCCCAACCTCTGACAGCCCCAGGTAGAACTCTTGGTTTTTTAAACTTCAATGTTCTGTGGACAGTTTCACATGTCTGAGGGAGACCTGTGAATCTGTTGATTTTTCTTATTCCTTTTCTTTTTTACATCTTGTGTTTCACATTGTATATTTCATTCAGAAATGCCAGTTATTTTCAGTGTACTCAAACTGGTCATGCGGTGATAAGAGGCTGCTTTGGTCCATACAAGTGTGTGATTGAATATAATTCTTCATACTACATTTCAAATAAACGGAAATTTCCTCATCAATTATATAAAAATAAAAATTCCTAGATTGGTGAAGGGATAGTTTTAATTTCATAGTAATGCATTTGAAAGTGGAGATTACTAGTGGTTGAGTGTGAAAGCGTTCTTTACGGTTATTTCCTCTCGGTGGTGCTAAAGAGCTACAGTAGAATCTCAGAGTTAGGAACAGGGCAGATAGGAACTGACTAGTCTATGGCACATCTCATTTGGAACCAGAAGTACACAATCAGGCAGCAGCAGAGATAGGTGGGCAGGGGAGAGAGGAGGAAATAAAAGCAAGTACAGTACTGTATTAAATGTACACTGCTTTAAAAAAGGAAGTTTAAATTTTTTTTGACAGGGTAAGGAAACTGTTCCTGTGCTTGTTTCATTTACATTAAGGTGGTTAAAAGCAGCATTTCTCTTCTTCATAGTAAAGTTTCAAAGCTGTGTTAAGTCAATGTTCAGTTGTAAACTTTTGAAAGAACAACCATAATGTTTTGTTCAGAGTTAGGAACATTTCAGTGTTATGAACAACCTCCATTCCCAAGGTGTTCGTGTATCTTGAAAGTTACATCTGGAGGAGTGGAGATTTTCCTAGACCTCTCCCTCCCACCCACGAGGGGTGTGCACTCCCCCCCCCCCAAAAAAAAGTCCCCAACACCCTCCCCCCCCCGTTACATTCAGTGTTGCCAATTTAAATGGTTGGAAATTTGAATTGAAATTGAAACATTAATACACACTTTAAAAGCATACACAGTGTATGAGAAAATACTTGTACCTGAGAAAGCATAATGGGTTTGAAAAGTATAAACAAAGATTGTCTTTATGACAATGTCAACACATTTGTTTCGGCTATATTGGCCTACCTAATAATTTCAAATTATAATTTGTAAGCAAGGTCTGAATGAGCTTTCCCCTGACAGCTAGTGGTGAGGCAGGGGTGCGTCGAAAGGCTTCAGGACCAGACTGTATTTACATGAACACACCTGCTCTGCCTATGTATCCAGCAGACAGAACTGTGCTGCCAAATGATCAACTTTGGCTGGTGTTGGGTTACGAATCACTCTTGCATAAAAACTCCTGCACCTCAATCTGGGTCTATGCTTGTTATGTACTATGAATTTACCCTGTGAACCTTGCAACCAATACTTGTAATCCCTTATAACTCAAGCCTGACCACAGATGTACAGTACCTTCCCTGTTAACTTGTGTAAATTTGATTTTAAACTTTAGCTTTAATTTAAAAAAAATTAACATGGGGTTCATGAAATGTTGTTGTTCTTATTGTATGAGTAAAGGGCAGCAGAGCTGTGCTTAGCCTGCCTGAATGAGGGGTCTACTTCAGTGCTTAATTTGTGCTAGGGCTTGTCAGGGCTGACCCCCAGCACCTCTAGGCTTGGCAGTTCCTAGCCCTGGGATCTCTGGGCTTGTCACATCGGTTATGAAAGGGAATCCCCTGTTGTCCATTCCCGGCTTCTGGCAAACAGAAACTAGAGATACTCAGAGCATGGTGTTGCATCCCTGCCCATCCTGGCTAATAGCCATTGATGGACCTATTCTCCATTAACTTATCTAGTTCTTTTTTGACCCCTGTTATAATTTTGGCCTTCACAACATCCCTGGCAAAAAGTTCCATGGGTGACTGTGCATTGTTTGAAGATATACTTCCTTATGTTTGTTTTAAACTTGCTGCCTATTAATTTCATTGGATGACCCCTAGTTCTTGTGTTAAGTGAAGGGGTAAATAACACTTCCTTATTCATTTTCTCTACACCAGTCAAGATTTTATTAGCTTTTATCAAAATCCCCTTAGTCATCTCTTTTCCAGGCTGAACAGTCCCAGTCTTTTTAATCTCTCTTCATATGGAATCCGTTCCATACCCATAATCATTTTTGTTGCCGGTTTTTTAACCTTTTCCAATTCCAATATATCTTTTTTGAGATGGGGTGACCAGAACTGCATGCAGCATTCAAGATGTGGGCATATAATGGATTTATATAGTAAAAGCTGGGGAGCTTGGTTTCCCAGACTGATAACCTAAGCCAATACTGACAGCATACATGAAAAAGCTGCAAAACACCATGCCTCCAGGCTGCATCAACATGCAGAAAGCCTTATAAGCCAGTCACTGTCAAAGCCAATTTTAGAAGAACTTAATGAGGCTGTTAAGAGTGCTGGGGAGACAACTCATTTTATGTGAACCAACGTGGCTGTTGCATTATACTTTCTATTTACGCAAGAGAAACCACATACTATAAACTGGAGCCCAATGTTAATTACATTATCATTTGTTAATCCTGAAGTTGAGTACTGGTTTAGAACAAGACGAGCAAATGTTCGCCTTTTTTCTGAAAAAAATCAGCTGACTCTCTACAAGCATGCAGTGCAACAGTGACTCAGGAGCTGAAAAAGTGAAGAACTCTCTCACCCTATTCAAAATATGTGCAAATGTGGCTGATGAATGCACCAATGCAAATAGGCATCAAGCATTAAGTCATTGCATATGTTATCTTGATGTCCTTGGTAGGCCAGTAGATGCATTCTAGATGTTCAGGTTATAGAAGACACATCAGCTGCATCTGTGACATCTTAGAAAAGTTAAATGGATGTGAATTGAACCCCAAACAGATGGCTGCTTGTGCATTTGATAGAGTTACAAACTTCTCTGGAAGACATAGTGGAGTACAGTTTTCCCTCAGGGAAAAATGTAACCCTAATCTCTCCTATACACACTGCAGAGGACATCTTAAAAAAATAAATAAAATTGAGATATACCTATCTCATGGAGCTGGAAGGCACACTGAGTCTAGCCCCCTGCCTTCACTAGCAGGATCAAGTACTGATTTTGCCCTAGATCCCTAAGTGGCCCCCTCAGGGATTGAACTCAAAACCCTGAGTTTAGAAGGCTAGTCCTCAAACCAGCTAGCTCAGTGGTTTGAGAATTGGCCTGTTAAACCCAAGGTTGTGAGTTCAATCCCTGAGGGGGCTATCTAGGGCAAAATCAGTACAAAATCAGCTAGCTAGCTCACTCTCTCTCTCGTGCTAGTACGAGCTGCAGACTCTTCAAAAGACATTAAAAAGCCATACATTTAATGTCTATTTTTACTCTTTTTTTTCAGCAAGAGTCCAAAAGGACTGAATGTCTTGGAAAGAAATAGAAGATACACTGGGATTGAAGTTCAGATTAGGCCAACCTGGGAAAACCTGCTGGCTTTCTCATAAGCAATTCTTGGCTGTTGTCTTAAAATAACTGCAACCATTATTACTGGCTTTGGAAAGTATCCACCAAGATAGGAATCTGTCCTAAGTAGTGAGGCTCGTCGACAACTTTTCTTACTTAGTTCAGAGAAGACTATCACAGTTCTCTCTCTTGTAAGTCTACTGTTGAAATCACTTGTGTCATTAAACAATGTCATTCAGGCACCTTCTACAACAGTAGTAGATCTTTGTCCAGCAATAGAAGCTACCCTTGTATCAATCAGAGATATCAATTGAAAATGTACTGCAAGAAGCAAAGACTTCAATCCAAAAGTTGACTTATGAAAGTATTTATATTGACTCCTTAAGTGAAGAGGACAAGAAATGCTTGTTAAGCCAGCTGAAAAAGTACACAAACTAGATTCTTACAAATCTACAACAGCGATTTCTGGATTCTACTCAACCTTCACGTAGCTTTTACAGATGCCTGTCTTATAAAATACCTACAACTGAGTGGAGTGAGGCACTACCAGCAACGGGCTGCTATGTGATCAGGACAGAACAGAAAATTTTGAACACAGAGTGGAATATCATATGACAAACAAATGAAGATTTAATTTCAACTTCTTTATCATCACTTTATCATCACTTGACCCAATCTTTGTACTATGTTTCCTAGGATGAAAGAAGTAGGAATCCATCTCTTGCTACTCCCAGTCACAACAGCTACAGTTGAGCACTCTTTTCCCTCATTGAATAGAATTTTGTGTTCTGAAAGAAGTCGCCTTTTCCTGATCATGAGCATATCATGAAGGACTGGAAGTACTGGACACACAAGAAGACACCAAAGAGTGCAAAATTACAACAAGAAACCAAGAAGGATGTCGATGTAGTGCTTCACAGTAGGCTTGAGTAGCCAAACTTAATTTCTGTGATGATTTTAAAACATGAATTAAATCTTAATAAAATGGTCGTGAAACATTTTTCAGTTTTTACTATCATGCCATTCAGCCAACCTTTGCCCTCACAGTCTCAACCCTCATCGGCCCTCACCCCCTCTAAATATTCCAACACCCACCCTAATTTCAGTTCCTGGGGAAAACACTGATTTCTGCTAGGTTTACTAGTTTATGTTTCAAGTTTTGTAATGTGTTTAGGCAGTGATGGATGTACTATGCTGGAGATTAAGGAAATGACCTTAGTCTAGCTGTGTTTCAGTGCGTTATAAAATTAATTGGAGACAGGAAAAAGCAGGAAAGCTGTGTTCTAAATGATTTGCGTCTGGATGACTAAGTGGAAGAAGAACAATTGACGGGACTTCTGGGAATGGCTCAGTCAACACTTGTGTAATTGAGTTAGTAATATAACTTTGTGGTTTGAAATTTTTAGATCACCAGTTTTAATAAAATATGGGTGTATGGTGGGGAAATAGTAAAGATGCCTCTATAATGAGGCTTTGCATTTATAGGGTCTGATCCCGCTCCCATTAAAGTAAATGGCCAAACTCCCATTGATTTCAATAGGACTGGCATCAGGCCCATAGAGTTCTTTTTCTTGAAATCTCGAAGTTAGATAAAGATGATTTTCTCAATTTTTACAGATGGGGCAACTGAGGCACTGAGTGGTTAAAGTCACTTGCCCATGTCACTCAGAGCCAGGTCTTCTGATTCCCATTCCTTTATCGTATTCACTACTACAACTGTCTCTGAACAAGGATAACAACAAACAGCTCTGTTTTTTTTTCTTGTAGGGATTCTCCTGAACTGGCAGGCTGCTTGAGGTAGTGGTTCAGTTGTTTATGGTCAGCCAAATTCCATCTTGATAAGCTGAATTCTTTGCTGTATTAATCCTCACCCCTCTCTGGTGTTGGGCAAAGTAATCTATGGCATGAACTGATAGTGATATGAACCCTGTGCTGATGTAGTTTCAAAGGCAAGTCAGCATTTTATCATGTAGGCACGTTCATATTGTCCTAGTTCAGTGGATCTCAAACTGTGGGGCGGGCCTCCCAAGGGAGGTGCGATAATGTATCAAGGGAGGCATGAGCTGTATGTGCCTTTTTATGTTTTTATTTTTATTTTTTAAGAGCTCTGGCTGTCAGCCCTAGGTGGCTGGAGCTCGTGCAGAAGGTTGTGCGCTATGGACGGTGCGTGAACTGTCACCCGGGGGACACTATCCCCCAACTTCACCCCTTCTGAGCCCTGGAGCTCCAGGAGGGCAGGCGGCATGGCCCCAGCACCGGAGCTCTGGGAGGGTCCCAGCTTGAGCCCTTCCTGGGACCACAACACAGGGACAGGGGAACTGGCAGGAAGAGGTCTGGGGGCAGAGTGTAGGCAATGGCCACAGCTGGCTTTTTGGGGGACATAGCCTCCCTCAGCCTACGATACCCACCACCCATGCCATGCACACTCGAGAGGCAGGGATAAAAGGGACAGCCGGAGATCCGCCGCTCGTGCTCTCTTCCTCCCCGTCCCCAATCCCTCACCTGGAGACGGCGGAGCTCCGGCTGTCAGCCGCATGGAGGTGGCAGTGGGGCGCTATGTCTGCTGTGAAGTAGTATTGATGAATATCACTTTTCACAGTCACCCTTATTTCTCTGCTGCTGCTGGCGTAACGCTGCCTTCAGAGCTGGACGATGGTATATGTACTTGGGGGGAAGGAATGTAAATGACTACAAACACAAAGAAGGGGAGCCCAATCAAATACATTTGAGAATCACTGTCCTGCTTTAATCTGGAGCTCAAATTGCCACATTCCAGCATTATATTTAGTGATTTTTTTTTTAGTTAATATATTTTGTAAAAAATCTTTGATAGCACTTACGGTCTGCTTCTGCATTTGCACTTCTGACTGGGAGTTTTGGGTCTGCAAGGATTGGTGCTATAGTGCTTCCACTCCCATTTTAAATAAGGTGTGCATACTTCCTTACACACACACACTTTAAGGAGCTGAAGATTAAGGTAGTTTAACTGATATTTATCATATTTTCATCTGTTCCGATAAGGAGAGGTGAGGATGGCATAAACAGTGGAGAACTCTGGCAAGTAGGTTTCTTTGGCTGGAGAATTGTTTGGATGTTAGTACAGTAAAGACAGGTGAAAGAGTTCAGAGACTATCCAGTCAGCTTGGCATTGATAGGAATGAGTCCCGACTGGTAGATAATGAGCGTTGCTGCTGGAACAAGAGTAAAGCTGCTCAGGAGAAAGGGGAATTCCTAGCTCATTGAAACTATTTCTCAGCAAAAAGTCTCCTCCTTAGGGCTCGACAGCTCATACTGAATCCAGTATTGTACTCTCCCTAACACTCACAGATCTACCAAGTGTGTTAGTCAAAGTTTAGCATAGAAAAGGAAAGCAAAGCATCAGAACAGCGATCTTCTATGTGGATCTGAGAGGAAAGCTTTACATGTAGAATGTATTTAACTGTTTCCCTTCTGAACAACACACCAACCACAGCCAATGCATGGGTTAATCCATTGCAGACAGATGTGTTAACCTAGCTCTGTACCCTAATGTTAATATATTATCCCTCTGGTTCACAACAGATTTTAAATGTCGGGGGAAAAAATAAAATCTGTTCCAGGACAGCACTGGGGAAAAATTGTTGTGGTATGTTCTATACATCATGCTTCTTGCTTTCACTTTTAAGCTGTGCATTGTTTGTTAGATATGGGTTTCTCCAGCTTTTTCCTAGCTTGGACCAATTTTTTAAACCAAAGCTAGACTGATGGGCACCCAACCTGTTCTTCAGAATCTCGTGGACCATCTCCTTTCCCAGGATAATCCTATGACACTCCTGTGGCACCAATGGCAATTGCTTACATGGAAAAATAATATTTAGGAAAGTATTGAAAGTATTTCTTGCTGTATTTGAATGGGCTTTAGCAGCTGGAAATAAGGAGTAGCAGCTAGCATGATAGTGACCGTCATCTTTCCTTGGACCACCAGCATGTGCTTCACAGGCCATCCATCCATCAGTGGTACAGAGATCACAATTTGGGAACGTCCATATGAGAGTATAGCACTAGAAATGATTAAAATTTGGGGTGAGAAGGCATTTCCATGATAAACCCCTATTTCCAGTTTCATTTGCAGATTTCCTAGATCTGTAGCCAACCATTTCCCACCGGCATTCCACGGTAGCCCTTACAACAATTAGTTCCTCACACTTCATCGTAAAACATGCACAATACTCATCTATACTTGTTTCTAGGATCATAGCTGGAATGCAGTAGTTTAAGAATTTAGGTAATGTAACTACACCCAATGCTGCTCCTATCAAAATCAGTGGCAGAACAGCCATTGACTTAACTGGGAGCTAATTCAGACTCTATCCCAAAAGCAACTAATGCTGATTTAGTTTTGGCCCAGAATTAATGGCCTAGATGCTGCCATCCAGGCTGAACAAATGCAGTTGTTTTACACCAGAAGAAACCTGTGCGTCCTCATCAGTCCCATCAGGTTTGTCCTGGTGACACAGCTGTCTGGGGTTTGGTCATGCTTTGAGCAGGGGGTTGGACTAGATGATCTCCTGAGGTCCCTTCGAACCCTGATATTCTATAATTCTAAATCAAGGTCTGGAAAGATTTTTATTATCTAATGTTGAAAATTAAAGACAGAGTCAAATTCATCCCTGTTGTAACTCCACTGACTTTAGTGATATTATAACAGGGTGGAATCTGGACTATTATATTTATCCTGAGTTTGGGAATGGTCAGTGATATATAATTCAGGTTCCACTGTAGAATGTTGTTCTTGGTAATGGGCCCGATCCTCTGCACAGGGTGGGGCCCATTTTGTGAGGATATTCATATTCCAAGAAACCTTCCTCTATAGCATATGAGGATATTCTGTTCCTCACAGTCAGGGTCTGTGCACCCCAATTCTGCATCTGCTGAAGTAGCTGCAGAATTGCATCCTTGGATCCCAATCGCAGGGTTAGTTTCTCCAGCAGAATGGAACATTTTTAAGGAATATTATTCCAGCTCATTTCTAATGCTAGAAACTCCTTTAATAAAACAAAAAAAAATTCTCTCTGATCTAAAATAGTTGCTTCAGCTCATCAGGTTTGTGACAGGCAATGTGAAATGATCTCAAAGCAATCAGGTGGTCTGCATCCGAGACACAGTGTCTGTTGGAGGGGCTGCTGCAATGCGCATGCCACAGAGGGTAGTGGGAAAGCAGAGCATATCCATGAACAGAACAGCACTCTATGGGGTACTGTTCTAAGTACAGCAACTCTGTTCCAAGCAACCTGAAGAAGAGACAAAAGGTCGAGAAATAGACTATTTTTTTCTGCTGGGATTTTCTTGAAAACATTTTTAAAAATAATTTTTGTTAATTTGTTAGTAGAAATTATATTTTTGTCAACTTTGAACAAACAGAGATGGCCTTAGGATGTTAGACTACACACTAGTTTTAAAGCATGGTTGCAGTATTACCAAACCCAAGTGCTCCCCAAAATCATGAGAGACTTAAAAATAATGAGATTTTAGAAAATAATATATTTTGGGCCTTTATTTGCTTTCTGGAGTTTGAGCCATTAGGATTCCTGTTTTCAAGCTTTTGTACATAAACATGAGGACTAGACTTTTTTTTTTTTAATTAAAGCTGGGATTTTTACATAAATCACATGACTCCAGGCACCTGAAGCTTTAAGAAAAATTCCATATATGGCAACAGTCATGATAAAATTGTGTGAATTGGCAACACTGTATGTAATGACCTTAATATGTCAGACGAGATAACCCAACGCGTGGATCCAAGTTTGGCTCTGGTTCTGACATGGAACTTTGTTCCTGAAGCCCTGCTCTGATTCTCGCTGTACTAAAATATAGGGTTTGGTTTTTTACGTCACAGGTATAAAAGAGCATTTCATATATCATTATCAGCTGTAATTGACAGGAGAGCTGTACTCTAGCTGCCCAGTTTAGCAAGTCTAGAGAACCACTTTGTTCCATTTTCTGATTATGCCTGATGACTAAATGGGAAAATAGCACCACCAGCTGATAGTTGCTGGTTTCTCACAGAATTGTGTAGGTTTCCAAAACAGTAGACTGTTGCACTAATTAAAATAAGCATTAACTCAACGTAATACTTTGTCAGACAGATATTCCTATGCCTGACTTTGACCTCAGTTGCACTAGTTTTCAGGGTAGCTCCATAAACTTGACTGGCATTTTTCCTTATTTGAGCTGCAGTCCTGTAATTGGGTCTGTTCAGGGGCACCCCTGTGGGTACATGGATTAGCCACTGGGTCAACGGGGCCAATGCCCAGGGCCTCCCAGCCAACTGGGGGGCCCTGGAAAAAATCTACTGCAGGAGGTGGAATCCCGGAGCCCCGGGCAGAAGAAGCCCTTGCACCCTGAACCTGCTCCACAGCAGCAACACGGGGTGGGGGAAGCCCCAGTGCCCTCCCTTCCCCAGCAGAAGCTGTGAGATGGGCAAATCCCTCCCTTCCCCCCCTCCACCCAGGGGCCCCTGATCCCATCCCCGCCAGATGCCAAGGGATGGCGGAAGCTCCCACCCCAGCAGTCCCCTAGACCCCGTCCCTGGCAGAAGCCATTGGATGAGGGAACACCTCCCAAAGTGACCCCCGGCCACGTCCCTGGCAGAAGCCAAGGAATGGGGAAAGGGACAGGGGAGCTCCCTCCTCCCAAGCAGTCCCTGACTCTGTCCTCGGCAGAAGCCAAGGAATGGGGGAAGCTCCCCTCAGCAGCCCCTGTCCACGCCAGAAGCCAAGCGATGGGGACAGAGCTTTTCCAGTCTTGGGGCCGAAGTGGGGCGGGGGCAAAAGGAGTTGCAGGGCTGCAGTGGGGAGGTGGAATGGGGGGACCCTGGGTGGAATAGGAGCGGCCGCAGGGATGAGGCAGAAAGAGGTGGGGTGGTGGGCCAGGCTGCAGTCAGTGGATGAGGCCACAGGCAGAAACAGTGTGGTGGGAGCCCCCCACGTGCTCTGGCCTGGGGCCCCAGGAAACCATAATCTGCCTCTGCCCGCAGACTTCAGTGGGTTCCATGCAAGCGCCAGGGCAGATCCTTGTGTCTGCATGGATCCCATGGCAGTATCGGGGCCTTGAAGTGTGGAATCTGAATCAGGCCCAATGAGTCTGTAATCAACATCATCAGTTAGGAAGAGTCAGTTCCCATTTTCAGTGGAGCTTTCCATTCACTTAATTTGTTTAATGGACAGCAAAATACAGCACACTGTCATGGTATAATTCCCCACTCTGAACCTTAGCGTCCAAAAGATGGGGTACCAGCATGAATTCCTCTAAGCTCAATTACCAGCTTAGTACTTGTAGCGCTGCCACCAACCAGGAATTCCAGTGCCTGGTACACTCTGGTCCCCCCAAAACCTTGCCTGGGGACCCCCAAGACCCAGACCCTCTGGATCTTAACACAAGGAAAGTAAACCCTTTCCCCCCATTGCCTCTCCCATGCTTCCCCTCCCTGGGTTACCCTGGAAGATCACTGTGATTCAAACTCCTTGAATCTTAAAACAGAGAGGAAAATTCACCTTCCCCCCTTCCTTCTCTCTCCCCCTCCTAGACTCTCCCTGAGAGAGACAGTAATCCTGACACAGAGAGAAATTAACCTTTCTCTCCTCCTTCCCTCCTTTCTCCCCACCAATTCCCTGGTGAATCCAGACCCAGTCCCCTGGGGTCTCACCAGAATAAAAAAATAATCAGGTTCTTAAACAAGAAAAGCTTTTAATTAAAGAAAGAAAAAACAGTAAAAATTATCTTTGTAAATTTAAGATGGAATATGTTACAGGGTCTTTCAGCTATAGACACTGGGAATACCCTCCCAGCCCAAGTATACAAGTACAAATTAAAATCCTTTCAGCAAAATACAAATTTGAACTCCTTCCAGCCAAATACACATTTGCAAATAAAGAAAACAAACATAAGCCTAACTCGCCTTATCTACCTAATACTCACTATTCTGGACATATAAGAGACTGTATCAAAGAGATTGGAGAGAAACCTGGTTGCATGTCTGGTCCCTCTGAGCCCCCAAAGTGAACAACAACCAAAAACTAACAGTGCACACAAAAACTTCCCTCCCTCAAGATTTGAAAGTATCCTGTCCCCTGATTGGTCCTCTGGTCAGGTGACAGCCAGGCTCACTGAACTTGTTAACCCTTTACAGTCAAAAGAGATATGAAGTACTTCTGTTCTATTAACTCTTACTTATCTGTTTATGACACGCACTATGATGGATGAGCAGTTCCATAAACATATTCCTTGCCAGAATGCATTCATCAATTGTGATTAAGATTCTCACTCTGAGTCTGAAAAGCAACTTTTGAACATACAGTATTGTTGTGTATGGTTTTCTTCAGTGATTCTAAATGTCCATCATTATGGCATGTCCATCCTGGGGATATTTTAACCTCCAGGTGCTTTGATAAGCTTAATTTCGCCAATAGTATGGAGTAAATAGAACTCTCAGCTGTTTAATAAAACAAAATAATATTTTAAAAATGTCTAAAGGAAGGGTATAAAATCAGAGCATTAGTGGGATTCATTTAGCTGGGAGTAGAATCCAATAGGATATTTCATGTTATTTTTACCTTTTAAATTGTCTCTGCCAGTTGTTATGGGTTTTTAAAGAACTTTGATTATATTTTCTGATGCCCAATAACATGAATAAGTCTGTTCAGAAAGAACCCTTCTGTGTACACCACTTACTTGTAAAGCAGAAAGGGTTCCGCCTCTCCCAGTAATGGCACTCTGCCAATTTCACTTGCGTCTTCTAGCAGCTCAGCTGCTGACTTCTTGGTCAATTTCTCATGAGAGAAACTCGCTTTTAGATCATTCTGTGTTCAGATTCTCATTGCCAAGATGGGCCAACTCAAAATAAATATTTGGGTCATTTCCCACGAGGGGAGGATGGAAAGTCCTGAACACTTGAAAATCCATCCTATAAACCACGTAAAATCTGTGTGAAAGGGAAACTTCTAACTCCAGCATATTTGTAGAGCCCGTGAAAGATAACAAATTAATGAGCATCAGGGTAGAACATAAGGAAGATCAAATAAGGATACACATAGATGGAGATGAATGGCTTCCTGATACATGTATAAGAACATTCTTTGAATACAGAATGAGGATCTTTGCTCACAGAAGTAAATGGCAAAATTCCCATTGACTGGGGTGTAGGGTGACCATTTTGACCGGGACAGTCCCTTTTTTAAGCCCTGTCCTGGCTGTCAGGATTTTTTTCCCTCCAAAAGTGGGCATTTGTCCTGTTTGCTCTTGCCGACTTGATCTGTTGACAAATGACCACTTTTGTCAAAAAAGCGGGTTGCAGTGTGGAGGACCATGGGGGGGAGGGGTTGCAGGAAGGGGAGGCAGCTTTCATGCATGCAGGGGAATGGCAGCGACCAGAAACAGCCTCATGGGGGGGCCCTCTGGCAAGCAGCTGGGGGCATCCCATTTTCCCTTTAGGAAATGTGGTCACCCTATGTCTCAATCCTGCACCAGAGTGATCAAACTACCATAGCAGAGGTGCCTACAGAGGGCAACATTCTCAAGATGCTTTATTTTTGAACTATTTGCCTAAGGAACATTTAGGATAAAGCCCAAAGAAGCTCGATGCTCTTGGAAGTGAGACCCAGCACAATAGCTGCTGTTGGGTCTATTAAAAGTGGAAACAAGAACAGCATGCTTGGCTTCCTGGAAAGGCTTACATTGCCCTGTAGGCATCCTATCAGTTGATTTAGAGAGTTGATGCTGATCTCTGAAAGGTAGATACCCCCTCTAGCCTTGATTCAGTATTGCCAACCCTAGGGATTAAAAAATCATGAGACACTTAATGAAACTGGCTTCAAAATTATAATATTTATCAAAAGTAATAAATGTTGGGTGCTTTTTATTTTTCTTTTGGTTTCTGGGCCTTTGTGGGTACTCTTGGGTCATATTTTTAAGCTTTTCTCTGCCACCAGGAGGCCTAGAAATGTCCTTTTTAAAAATGAAAGCTGAGATTCTGACAATCATCTGGTTTCAGGTACTTTTAAGAAAAAGGCTATCACAGAACTCATGATAAAATCATGAGAATTGGCATCACTGCAGTGATGAGCTGAAAGAATCCATAAAAGTAGGGGGAGGAAAGGAGAGTGTCTGGAAAAACAGCAGGTTCTTAGGGCTCCAGAATCCTTCCTCTATCATGGATAATGTGGAAACAGCTGCTCAGTATCCGATTAGGCATTGGGTAAAATATCGGGTGGAAGATATATGTTTTTGGAATGAGCCTCAGCAATAGGGAAATTACAATTTTTCCAACTTGCATCAGGTAATCAGGCCTCACTCACCTTGAGTTTTATGTTTGGGAGCTGTAATCTGCTAATTTAGTGCTGATTCCCCTTTTTGACAGCATTTTGGAATCAACTTCTGCTCCTGAACGTGAATCACTGGGGTTTGATTCTTATTCTTGCATTGCTTCAGCTTTGAGATAGAAAACACACATGAGAGTGTTTGCTGCTATAGGGTGGAGATTTGTGTCACATCAAATAAGGCCTAAAAGTTGTTATTTGATTGATCTGATCTCTAATTTTAATTATTTTTTAAAGCTTGTCCTTTTCTTCTATCCCCTTAAGAAATAATGGGGGGTGGATCAAGACAAGTGGTATCTTACAGCATGATAGCAGCAGGAATTTTGCAGCTGTATCCTTAATGCTGTTTTCATTAGACTGTTTTGAATATATAATATTTACTGTTATCTGTTATTTCGTTTCTTGTGTTTTTTAAATGCTCAAACCTATACATTAAGTTTTAAACTAAAATCAAGACTTACTTTGTATCCATGTCCATTTTATGACTTCATGAGGCTGTGTATTAGATACCCATACTGTGTTAAAATGAAATTAGGGGGTCCATTTTTGACATGGGGCTGACTTTCTATTGGAGAGATTACAAATCTAGCATGTATCAGAGGGTAGCCGTGTTAGTCTGGATCTGTAAAAGCAGCAAAGAATCCTGTGGCACCTTATAGACTAACAGACGTTTTGGAGCATGAGCTTTCGTAGGTGAATACCCACTTCCTCAGATGCATGTAATGGAAATATCCAGGGGCAGGTATATATATGTGTGCTAGCAAGCAAGCTAGAGATAACGAGGTCAGTTCAATCAGGGAGGATGAGGCCCTGTTCTAGCAGTTGAGGTGTGAAAACCAAGAGAGGAGAAACTGGTTCTGTAATTGGCAAGCCATTCACAGTCTTTGTTCAATCCTGAGCTGATGGTGTCAAATTTGCAGATGAACTGAAGCTCAGCAGTTTCTCTTTGAAGTCTGGTCCTGAAGTTTTTTTGCTGCAGGATGGCCACCTTAAGGTCTGCTATAGTGTGGCCAGGGAGGTTGAAGTGCTCTCCTACAGGTTTTTGTATATTGTCATTCCTAATGTCTGATTTGTGTCCATTTATCCTTTTCCGTAGAGACTGTCCAGTTTGGCCGATGTACATAGCAGAGGGGCATTGCTGGCATATGATGGCGTATATTACATTGGTGGATGTGCAGGTGAATGAACCAGTGATGGTGTGGCTGATCTGGTTAGGTCCTGTGATGGTGTCGCTGGTGTAGATATGTGGGCAGAGTTGGCATCGAGGTTTGTTGCATGGATTGGTTCCTGAGCTAGAGTTATTATGGTGTGGTGTGCAGTTACTGGTGAGAATATGTTTCAGGTTGGCAGGTTGTCTGTGGGCAAGGATTGGCCTGCCACCCAAGGCCTGTGAAAGTGTGGGATCATTGTCCAGGATGGGTTGTAGATCCTTGATGATGCGTTGGAGGGGTTTTAGCTGGGGGCTGTATGTGATGGCCAGTGGAGTCCTGTTGGTTTCTCTCTTGGGTTTGTCTTGCAGTAGGAGGCTTCTGGGTACACGTCTGGCTCTGTTGATCTGTTTCCTTATTTCCTCATGCGGGTATTGTAGTTTTGAGAATGCTTGGTGGAGATTTTGTAGGTGTTGGTCTCTGTCTGAGGGGTTAGAGCAGATGCGGTTGTACCTCAGTGCTTGGCTGTAGACAATGGATCGTGTGATGTGCCCGGGATGGAAGCTGGAGGCATGAAGGTAGGCATAGCGGTCGGTGGGTTTTCGATATAGGGTGGTGTTAATGTGACCATCACTTATTTGCACCGTGTGTCAAGAAAGTGGACCTCCCGTGTAGATTGGTCCAGGCTGAGGTTGATGGTGGGGTGGAAGCTGTTGAAATCATGGTGGAATTTTTCCAGAGTCTCCTTCCCATGGGTCCAGATGATGAAGATGTCATCAATGTAGCGTAGATAGAGAAGGGGTGTGAGTGGACGAGAGCTGAGGAAGCGTTGTTCCAGGTCGGCCATGAAGATATTGGCATATTGTGGGGCCATGCGGGTGCCCATAGCAGTGCCACTGATCTGGAGATATATATTGTCATCAAATTTGAAATAGTTGTGTGTAAGTATAAAGGCACAGAGCTCAGCAGCCAGTTGTGCTGTGGCATCATCAGGGATGGTGTTCCTGACAGCTTGTATTCCATCTGTGTGTGGGATGTTTGTGTAGAGAGCCTCTACATCCATGGTGGCTAGGATGGTGTTTTCTGGGAATGTTTCATGGTGGCTAGGATGGTGTTTTCTAGCATGTTTTGGAATGTATTCAGACTCCTCCAGCAAAGGAAACTTTTTAGAACAGGGATGATCTTACTCAGGGCCAAATTTTCTACTGGTTTAAACTAAACAAGCTGCCAATGGCTCCATGGGGCCATTGCAGCAGTCAGAAAGGATCACCATAGTGCAAGGATGCTCTGCCACACCTCCGTTCTCCTGGAAAGGATGGCCTGGAAAGGATGGCATAGGACCAACTACACTAATTCACTACCATCCAGGGATAATCTACACACAGGGGGAGTTCAATACTGCCAGATTGCAACATTTAAGTCTGCTTTGTACCAGGAGACCAGTGCAAAGCAGGTATCACAGGGTTAAAGATCTGCCCTCAATCTTTAACTCATTGGGGCAAGTTATTTTTATTTTTATTATTATCAATTATTATTACTTTATATTGCAGTATAACTTGAAGGCCACAATGAGAATCATGGCCCTATTGTATGAGATTTTGGACAAACAGAAAAGGTAGAATTTTTCTGGAGAATTTGTGGCAAAATCCCTGAAACTCCTTGTATTAAGTGATTTTTAAGTATCTTTGTCATTCACTTTTCTAGGGACCTGGGGTCATGATGGAGTCTCCATCATTTTCAGTTTTTAAGTCAAGACTGAGTATCTTTCTGAGAGATTATGCTGTATCTCAAACAGAAGCTGTGGGCTTGTGCAAAGGTTACCAGGTGAGACTTATTGGCCAGTGTTACGCAGAGTCATACTAGATGATCATAATGGTCCTTTGTAGCCTTGAAATGTATGAATCTCAAAGAAGACATGGTCTCTGCCTCAAAGAGTTTACCATCTGAATTGAAAAAAAACACAGCAAGGGATTGTAAAACAATAGCAGGAATGAGGGGAGGCAGCATGTGGGTAACAGTGATGAGATCTTGATGTTACATAGGCTGGATATGTCCACAGCATGATGGTTCCAAATTATAGTTTGTTTGTTTAAATTAATAAGACTGTGGGGCAGCATAGATGAAAGAGCAGAGCTGTTTGCAAGAGAGATGCACACTGGAGTCAGTGGATGTGTGCCATTGACGGTGGGAACCTTAAGAACATCAGAGCCGCCATACTGGGCCAGACTAATGGTCCATCTAGCCCAGTATCCTGCCTTCCAACAATGGCCAATGCCAAGTGTTCAGAGGGAATGAACAGAATAGGCAATCATCGAGTGAGCCACCCCCTATTGTCCACTCCCAGCTTCTGGCAACAATTGCTACTAAAGACTTAATTTTGTTATGAGATTATCTTCCCTGGAGAATACGTGGTTCCATTTTTTTTTCTGGGTTTGTTTCCAGAGTGAATGCAGATTTAAGAAAATCAGTTCTCAAAGAAACACCAGTACTCTTGTCCATATGCACTAGTCATTATTGTGTTCTCTTGTCTTTCGATAGGGTGTCACCTACAGATTCTGAATGCACCTGCATATCATCACTGCTTGTCACACTACCCCCCATGCCAGTAACTTCACTCCTGGCAGTGACTCGCAGTCCTGCACACATGGTGTACAAAATTCTGCACTGGAGTAAACTAGTGCAGCTCCATTGACTTTCATGGAGGTGTGCCATTTACAACAGAGAATTTGGCCCACGGGGTTTAGTATTACATACACTTACATAGCATTCCATGTGTTAGACCCTACTGCACTTCTGATCACTGGCATGCCACATATTTTCTGTTGCTTTTCGGAGACTCCGGGGGAGGGGCGGGGGGGTCTTTCCTGTGTGAATTTTTTTAGTTCAGAAATGTAGACACAGTTCCAAAGCTGAAGGCAAAGGGTGAGAACTAATACATCTGCAAGTAATATTGCTCTTGGCTGTAACACAAAACAGTCAGTGCTTGATTACAGTATATGTGAACATTCAGTAACAGTGATGAGAACTTGCCATTTAACTCAGCCTGAGACTTCTTGGCATTGTAAGATAACAGTGCTTCCATGGCGGATGGATGAGATATCTGTGGTATGCTGATGGTATAGCATCATACTGTGGTCACAATAGCATAAGATTAGTGACCACTATGGTAACTTATAATAGACTGTGTCATCAGTAAGTGGTGGGGACCGACTGCTGTGCTACTTTAATATTCCTCATCTGGGAGAGTTCACAGAGCTCCTCAGAATGTCGCTCCCAGCAGCTGAGGAGGCTGTGGGAGAACTTGAAGGGAATCACAGAACCTCAGGCAGGTAGAGTGACTGGGTTGCTTCAGGAGAGACTGCTGTGCTGAGCCGAACCAGGGGCGGAGGTGGGGGGATGGCCCCCTTCCCCTGCCTCAGGATAGGTCGATCAGCCTGCCGTCATTTCCCCCCCCACACACAACTTTCCTCTCCCTTCCCCTCCCGCTTCAGTTGAAAAGAGCTTGACAGTCTACTAGGATGCCCCTGGAACACTGGGATTAAGAAACCTGCATCATGTGATGCTGTACTTACCCCATGAGGCATTGCAAACCCTTTCCAAAGCACCCTGCGGCCAGTTGCACAGTGGGATCACTACCCGCAGTGTACTGCTCTTTGTGTCAATGCAAGAGCTGCTAGTGTAGGTGCATTCTGCTGACACAAGGAGCATAGTGTGGACATGCAACAGCAGTTTAGTTAAAGCTGCATAAGTTTTGGTGACAAAATTTTGTAGTAGACAAGGCCTAAGTTTGTGGCACAACATGGGCATCCACTCTCAGGTTTCTGGCTCCCTCGCCTTTTCCTTTCTTGTTTGGAGACACACCCCTCTCTCCCTCCTGAGCAGGGTATTGCCAGACTGAACAGTTCCTTGTTATTCCCAGCAAAAGACAGTATGCCTAAGCAGGTCTATTTTTTTGTCTCTTTGGAGACTAATAACAGTGTAATATCCTACGTTTACCACACAGTTCTTTAAAAGCCAGCATATTTTATTCTTAAAGTAAAAGCATTACAGAGAAAACATATTAAAAACAATAAAAGAACCTACACACATGCAAATGAAACTAACCGGAGATCACCCCAACTTTAACATGGGCTCTGGCTGGAGCAATCCTTCAAAACCCCAGAAAACTGTCTTGTCTGTGGTCACAAATTCATAGCAGCCTCAGCTCAGAACTAGCCCACTCATGGAAGTTTAGTCCCTTCTGTACAGTTCAGGGGTCTTTGATTTGGAGTTTCCAGGAGCAGGTAATCATTAGATAGTGGGTTTCCTCCCAAGTACCTCCTAGGAAACTCACATCACACGTATTGTCCCAAACAGTTCTTTGAAGTGCCTGACATTTTCCTAAGGTTTACATTAGTCAGTTTCCTAGAAAAGTTACATACAGTCCTACAATAACACATAAACAGTTGCATTTTTAATACAATGGATGCCGAGGGTATTAAACCTAATAAGGTTTGATCAAGATGTGGCAGGAAATTGCCTTCTCACAAGAGCTACCAGTGACTGCACAACATCCTGGGCAAGGTCCTTCCATTGCTTTGCACTGCAATATAGTATTCAGGAGCAGCCCTAGCCGGGAAGGAAAATGTTTTCAGCACGCATGTGCACACCCCTCCACCCGCCTACATCCTGAGTGGTGGAACAAAAATGCCCAGCCAACTACTGTGAAGCAGCAGTGTCCCCTAGAAGTTTGCCCTGCTCTTCTGCCCCTAGAATCAGACCTGGTTATGTCAACACATTGCCTCATCACAGCCCAGTATGATCATATATTGCTACACTTTCACAAAGGAGACTCTATAATCTGCAGGCTCCATTTGATGCCAAAGGTCCTTTCTCCTCCTTCAGTCCTTTCTGTTTTAAGGTAAGGGGAGTGTCTCTCCCCTGTCTGTCTCTGGGTCACTTGTGAATTCACAGCTGCATGTGGGCAGAGAAAGCCATGCCTAGGGCTACAGGGAAGCTTTAGGAAACATTGCCAGATTCTGCAGAATCATCATCCATCCCTTCCTTCCTCCTGCCAGCTTCTGCTGAAATGTTTTGGAAAAACTGCAGAATTCACTTATGAAAATAGAAATAAATTGGACACAGTTCACTGTTGCCCATTCACAGCAAGAGGTGAAGGCCTTTGAAATGAAAATGGAGGAAGTGGTATCTAATAGTTAAAGCAGGGAACAGCATGTCTGCACTCCTCGGTTCTATTTTTGAGTCTGCCCTGGACATGGGCAAGTCACTCAGATCTTGCTATGCCTCTGCTTTGCTAATATGGATAATAAGGTTTCCCTGCAGTCCAAAGCCCTATGTACTCTGCGGTAAGCTGCACCCAAATTTTGAATTAATGGAGATATCCTATCTCCTAGAACTGGAAGGGACCTTGAAAGGTCATTGAGTCCAGCCCCCTGCCTTCACCAGCAGGACCAAGTACTGATTCTGCGGCTTTTGGTGGAAATTCTTCAGCAGCTTCAGATCAATATTGAAAATGGAGAATGGAATGAAATTTGAAAATGGACACTATCTGTAAAGCTGCATGATTAAAGATGACCATTTTATATCATTGATATTATCACTGTTATACATTGCAACTAATCTGTCACAAAATATATCATGTAATGTGTCAAAGAAAAAGCTACAATCTATCCATGTATCCAGGGACATACCTTCTCTGGAGCACAGCAGGCAGGGATCACTGTCCTCCCCACATGCGTCTGACGAAGTGGATATGCTAAAGTTATATACAATATACAATGGCTATACAATATATTTGTATCTCCAACCTATGTTTTGTTTCTGAATGACACCCACTGGATGGAATTGACATAAAGGCTAGGCAGCTCTGTACTGATGGCCCATCAAGGATCCCAGCTCTCAAAATGGGCCACTGAAGAAACTCATCCCATCCCGTTCTTCCTGAGGATGCCTCAGACAGCCAGGAGCCATTGACCACCCGCTGTGATTCAGCAAAACATGTAGGGGCAAGTAATATGCTCATGTGAATCTGGCATTATCAGTGTAGCCTTTCCAGGTACCCGATCGCACTATCACTCGCACAGCGTACCTTGTATCATTTATTTTGATGTTTGGTTTCTTTACACTGCCTCCACATATTTGGTTTTCAGTATGCCACAGATGGTCACCTTTAGGTTTTAGACTGAACTACCCATTAAGATAAATGGGGCATCTCCCAGAGCTATGATATCAGGCTGTCTGCAGACTCAGGAAGATAGCACTGCATACTCATGTTTCAAGATCTTCTTCACAACCATGAAGGCTGGGAGCATAATTTTGTTACAGTGAAAGCAGAATTCTGGCGCATGTTTCTCTGTGAAGAGGTGAAATCCATGACCACAGAATTGTGGAATACATGGGGTTCTGCCAGCTGTAACTCAGAGACATGTCTGCAGGATCAGTTAATGGTTGTAGAGTGATGTGAGGTCTTTGGACAAAAGGTGCCTGAGAAATGCAGAGTATTAATATGAGTTTGATTAGGCCAAGAAATGTAGGGGCAGGCTACAGGAGCCCCTTCCCTCTTGCTGAAGTCACCCCTGCACAGGGGGCAACCATACTCTAGCTACAGAGCACTGGGCAGCACAATGTGGGGAGTATCAGAGGGGTAGCCGTGTTAGTCTGGATCTGTAAAAGCAACAAAGAGTCCTGTGGCACCTTAAAGACTAACAGATTATTGGAGCATGAGTTTTCATGGGTTAATACCCACTTCGTCAGATGCATGTGGGGAGGACAGTGATCCCTGCCTGCTGTGCTCCAGAGAAGGTATGTCCCTGGCCCCTGAACACTGGCAAGTGTCAGCAGTGTTATGTTCAGGTGAGGCCTGTGAATCTTCCTCTGCACAGTGTAGCCTGATTTAGGGTGTACTGATAATATTAATCTGGATAATATGGGAATGTAATTTATTAATTTAATTTTATTTTGATTTAATTTAAGTAATATTACTAATAATTAATAATCATTATTAATTGATATGGGTTTTAGGCTCGCCAATCTGTTTGACCAGAAGATAAAAGTTCTTGTCCCAAATCAGACTCCACAGAATTTACAAAGGACCCTCGGGGGCATAACAGGAAGCTCACACTGAGACAGATATAGCCTTAAAGACTTTTTATTAAAATCAATAATAGTAATTCAATGGTAAAATAATCAGAGTTACAAAGTTATAATTGCATTACTGCTATTCAAAAGATACATATGATAATATAGTATTATATGCAACAAAGCTTTGGTTAATATACTCACTCTCTTCCTCGATAACCTGGTGGTAAGAGGCACAGGAACAGCCTTGTGGTTCAGGTTTCTTAATCCTTGAGTGAGGGATGCAGTGCTTAGAAGAAACTAATGCTACGAGCTATTAAAGTGAACTTAGGGTTTACTTGACTAACTTAAAATCAAAACCTAATAAAGAATAAAACTTGGGGAAACCAAGCTTAGCCTAGTTCCTTTGAAACGTAAAGTTTAAGAAGAACATGTGCAGCCTATTAATAGTAACAATCATCGTAGATAGAAGAGATAGAGAGATATAGTAGAAATAGAATGTAAGTGAGAAATGGGATAAAGTGCGAATCAAGTACTCTATTGAGGTGGGTCACCTCTTTTATAGGGCAAATGCTGGAAATCTTTCCTCTTATGCCCAAATTTCATTCCTCACCCACAGAAATGTTAGGGTACACTTACTCCATAGGCTAATATGTATGTGCGTATTGATGACAGGTATGTATGCACATCAGCCTCTTGTGGTGTACTTGTTAAGTCTGTGGGTACAACACTGAAAACCCTCCTATGCCATTCTCCATTGTTTATTGGTCTAAATAAAAGATCACGGACATAGGTGTGGGTACTCATCTATTTAGGTAGCAAGATATAGATCAACTTTGCTTTCTGAGTAAAAGGTCTTAATATAGATATGCTAACTTTGGCTTAGCTTAACATACAGGGTATGGCCTATAGGTCTCTTGCATTACAGCCAAACTTATTTTAATATAAATCTATAAACCTATTACAATAAACTAAATACTTAAACTATATATATATATGTAAGCAAGCAGGTTAGTCCTATAGGCTACAACAGATCCGCCAGCTATTGCCCCGAACATTTTTTGGGGAGGCATGGTGGGGAGGATGGCACCAACTCTGCTGAGGTTATTTGAGCTCTCAGCTCCATACCCATAGGGGAGATTTCTCAACTAACCCGGGGGCTTATGAATTAAATTGCTCTGTTACAGATAGAGCTGCCAACAGTTCCTTTTTAGAAGGGACATCTCTTATCTTTTCATCTCTGTACCACAAGATCCGGAGTTGCTGAGTGCCGCAAAAAATAGGGAGAAATACCCCTGGCGAATGTAGGTGAGTACTGCCTATAAAATATTATTATTAATACTAATAATGATGATAATACCGGGGGTAGGGGTGCTAAGAAAACAGCGCCTTATTTTTGAAATATAATGTTGGCAACACTAGCTACAGATGACACATTACTGTTGCTCCTAACACAATCCAGACCAGGTCACAGAGTATCCCTTAAATCCCATTAGCAGAGAGAATAAAGCATGGCTGAATTTGGGGAGGAATAGATAGTTTTTCCCTTAGCACTGTGGAAGTTGACAATCTGCAGGGTGATAGAACACAAATCCCACAATGTTGCCATCATATCTAGACAGAGATTACATTAATTCCATCCTCATATTGGACTCTGTCATTAAATTGCAATCAGTATTGCACAGAGCTCCTGTGGGGATTAGAATTTCCCCACTGAACTTCATTGTTTTTGAAACCCCTAATCCTTCCTGTTTTCGACAACTGCTCCCTAATTCCCAGAAATCCATTGCGCTTTGTAGCCTCTGTAATGTGTTTCACATAGCTAACCTGCTTATTTTACTCATACTCTTATTTCTTCAGTTCCTTGGACCTGTACTCAACTGCTTAACCATAGTCATTTGGATTGCTTCACCCCACTCAGCCATTTGTAGCTTGGCAATTTCTTGCCCACTTCTAGCCCATTCCCAGGATATTATATTACATTCCCTTTATTTCTAGTAAGAAAGTGACTGCTGACTCAACTCATCACAGATCGCTCTTCTTTCACTATCAGTATGAAGCCAGTACTGTAGCATGATTATGGAAGGTTTTGTACTGTTAGAGGTGCTGCCTTTTAAATAAAGCATAAATTCCAGGTCCTGTCCACATATGGTCATTTAAGAGCTCCTACCAACTTTTTGTAAGAATAGGGCTATTAAAATGAGTGTCCTGATCAGATTCCAGTTCTGTTGGGTGCCTTCTGACTAGCTAAAATTTCCCAGGTAGTTACCATTGGGAATTCAAGTCTCCTACCTAAATTTACGCACAGTATTTTTCTTCATTTCCTGTCCTATATTGTGTAGTGTTTCTGTGTTCTTTTAAACAGCTGTTCCCCAGTGGTGGATGCATTTCAGTAGTAGGTGAAGGGAAGTGTACAATCCCTAACCCACAGAGAGGGTGTAGTACTTAATTAGGTAGGGTTACATTTTTAAAGGTCTCTCATACCATCTTCCAATTTTACACTTGCAGTTAGATTCCAGGGACAAATGATGGGTCCTAGTAGACTGATTAATTGTTTTGTGAGTGCAGTCAGATGCGGATACTTAGGGCTTGTCTACACTGGCACTTTAAAGCGCTGCAATTTTCTCACTCGGGTGTGAAAGAACATCCCCCGAGCGCTGCAAGTTTCAGCACTGTAACATATCAGTATAGACAGTGCACCAGTGCTAGTAGCCACGCTCCCAGCGCTGGTAGGTACACCCCTTTTGAAGGTGGTTTTTTTAGAGAGCTCTCCCCCAGCGCTATGCCATGATTACACAAGCCACGTTAAAGTGCTGCCACAGGATTTCAGAAGCAATCAGGATTGGTCTAACTCTACTCCCAGTGGAATCAAAGGCAGTTTTGCCATTGTCTCCTATGGAAGCCAGGTTAGACCAATACTGAGCACTTCTGAAAATCCCAATCCTATCCCACTCTGCAACTGGCCGCAGGGTGCTTTGGGAAGGGTTTGCAATGCCTCATGGGGCAGGTACAGCATCACATGATGCAGGTTTCTCAATCCCATTGTTCCATGAGCATCCTACTACACTGCCAACTGCTTTTCAACTGAAGTCCAGGGGAGGGAAAGCGTGTGACACAGGGGCGGCTCGAGGCCCCAGCACGCCAAGCGCATGCAGCATGCAGTAGGGGGCGCTCTGCCAGTCGCCGGGAGGGCGGCAGGCAGGGTGCCTTCGGCGGCATGCCTGAGGAGGGTCCGCTGGTCCCGGGGCTTTGGTGGACCTCCCGCAGGCATACGTGGAGGGTCCGCTGGTCCTGCGGCTCCATCGAAGCCACGGGACCAGCAGACCCTCCGCAGGCATGCCTGCGGGAGGTCCACCGGAGCCACGGGACCGGCGATCGGCAGAGAGCCCCCCGCAGCATGACGCCATGCTTGGGGCGGCGAAATATCTAGAGCCGCCCCTGGTGTGACGGAGAATTTGTATAGGGGGGAGGATAGACTGCATGTTGGGGGAGAGTGTGTGTGTCGGCGTGCTGTCTCATAAGTTCAGACAGCTGCAGGAAGCAACCTGTCCTGAAACGGGGAGGGGGAAACCCCGACATCAGCCCTGCATCCCTTCCTAGTTCTGCACAGAACAGTTTGTCTCTCTCTCTCTATGGGTATGTCTACACTACGGGATTATTCCGATTTTACATAAACCAGTTTTATAAAACATTGTATAAAGTCGAGTGCACGTGGCCACAGTAAGCACATTAATTCGACGGTGTGCGTCCATGGTCCAAGGCTAGCGTCGATTTCCAGAGCGTTGCACTGTGGGTAGCTGTTCCGTAGCTATCCCATAGTTCCCGCAGTCTCCCCCGCCCCTTAGAATTCTGGGTTGAGAGCCCAGTGGCTGATGGGGCAAAAATCATTGTCGCGGGTGGTTCTGGGCAAATGTCGTCAGTCATTCCTTCCTCCGGGAAAGCAACGGCAGACAATCATTTTGCGCCCTTTTTCCCTGGATTGCCCTGGCAGACGCCATAGCACGGCAACCACGGAGCCCGTTCAGCTTTTTTTTTTTTACAGTTACTGTATGTGTACTAGATGCCGCGGACAGAGGCAATACTCCAGCGCTACACAGCAGCATTCATTTGCTTTTGCATGATAGCAGAGACGGTTACTAGTCGTTCTGTACCGTCTGCTGCCAGTGTAAATTGGCAATGAGATGACGGTTATCTGTCCTTCTGTACTGTCTGCTGCTATCATGGTTGCCCCTGGCTGAGATCGGCCGGGGGCGCAAAAGCAAAACTGGGAATGACTCCCCGAGTCAATCCCTCCTTTATGGTTTCTAAAAATAGAGTCAGTCCTGCCTAGAATATGGGGCAAGTGTACTAGAGAAGCAGTGTATCAGAGAGCACAGCTGCTCTGTGTCAGATCACACAGAAATGATGAGCTACATGCCATTCACGGGGGTGCCTCTGCAACAACCCCACCCATTGCTTCCCTCCTCCCCTAACCTTCCTGGGCTACCGTGGCAGTGTCCCCTCCATTTGTGTCATGAAGTTATAAAGAAGGCAGGAATAAGAAACAGTGACTTGTTAGTGAGATAAAATGAGGGGGAGGCAGCCTCCCGGTGCTATGACAGTCCAGGCAGGACATTAAGCGGTGCGGAGGAGAGGAGCCCAGCATCCTGCTGCTATGATAGTCCAGGCAGTACAGAATCTTTTCTTTACATAGGAAAGGGAGGGGGCTGATGGAGCTCAGCCCCCAGTTGCTATGATGAGGACGGTTACCAGCCGTTCTGTCCCATCTACTGGGAATGACCAGGAATCATTCCTATTTTTACCCAGGCGCCCCTGGCCGACCTCACCTGAGGCAAGCCAGGAGCACTCACGGGCTGATGGTGATGACAGATATCAGTCATATTGTACCATCTGCCACCAGGGAGGGGAGAGGAGCGGATACTGCTCTTCACTGCTGCAGCATCGCGTCTACCAGCAGCATTCAGTAGACATAGGGTGTCATTGAAAGAAGTCAAGAAACGATTTCTTTCCCTTTTCTTTCACGTGGGGAGGGAGTAAATTGACGAGCTATTTCCTGAACCACGCCGGACAATGTGTTTGAACTTACAGGCATTGGGAGCTCAGCCAAGAATGCAAACACTTTTCGAGACTGCTGTGGACTGTGGGATAGCTGGAGTCCTCAGTACCCCCTCCCTACCTCCATGAGCGTCCATTTGAGTCTCTGGCTTCCCGTTACGCTTGTCATGCAGCACTGTGTAGCCTGTAGATTTTTTTTTCAAACGCTTTGGCATTTCGTCTTCTGTAACGGAGCTCTGATAGAACAGATTTATCTCCCCATACAGCGATCAGATCCAGTATCTCCCATACGATCCATGCTGGAGCTCTTTTTGGATTTGGGATTGCATTGCCACCTGTGCTGATCAAAGCTCCACGCAGGGCAAACAGGAAATGAAAATCAAAATTTTGCGGGGCTTTTTCTGTTTACCTGGCCACTGCATCTGAGTTCAGATTGCTGTCCAGAGCGGTCACAGTGGTGCACTGTGGGATACCGCCCGGAGGCCAATACCGTCGATTTGCGGCCACACTAACCCTAATCCAATATGGTAATACCGATTTTAGCGCTACTCCTCTTGTCGGGGAGGAGTACAGAAACCGATTTAAAGAGTCCTTTATATCGATATAAAGGGCCTCGTAGTGTGGACGGGTACAGCGTTAAATCGGTTTAACGCTGCTAAAATCGGCTTAAACGCGTAGTGTAGACCAAGCATCTGTCACGCACACATCCACCGCTGCCTGCCTGCCTCTGTGTTCATAGTGTGGGAGACAGCAGGAGCGTTTCACATAAATGATTGGCTCTTTGTTTCCCGGAGCAGAACAGCACAGCACAATACACTGGCTGTCAGAACGGAGCTTTGAAAGGGGGGAGTGCATCCTGCAGGGCTGCTGAGTTAAAAACAATGAGCAGAACGGTCACAGCAGGCATTGCAGGACACTCCGGAGGCCTATTACAGCAAGAAAAGCAAGCCCGGTGTTTACACTGGCACTGTGGCGATAAAACTTTTGCACAAAAAGTCTTTTCACTCTCACTGAGGTGGTTTTATTACAGTGCTGCAACTGAGGCGTTTTGTCTTAAAAAGTGACTTTGCAGTGTATACACTTCTGTGTTTCATTGCCAAAAGCTGCCTTTTGGTATAAAAACTTGGCACTGTAGACCAGGCCCTAGTGTCTGCTTCCATTTAAGATACATCAGTGGAAGCTGCTTTGCATGTGCAGTCGCTGCTATGTACAGCCTAGCCCAAATGATTTTATGCTCTATCACATTCCCCATTGCTAGCACTTTTTAATGAGTGCTTTTCATGAGACAGATACGTACACAGTGGCATGATTCTGATTCCCATTGCAACAGAGAATTAACTCTGTTGACTTCAGAAGAGTTAATTGAGATTTACATCAGTATTAAAGAGATCAGAATCTGCCTTCAGCATGCTGATAGGTGGGTCATAGGAAATGGAGCTCATCAATCCATTTGTAAACTGATTTGGTGTGATTCTGTATATAAATGTTCTCAGCTCTTCTAATACAGCGTGCTCACATCACCTGTCTGACACAGATTTACTGGCCAAACAACCCACAACCTGAGGCATCCGCAGTTATTAAATCAATTCATAAAATTCTCTTCTATAGCATCTTTCTCTATGAGTGATTTAGGACCAAGTACATAGAGTGCTTAGCAATTAGATTTGTTTTCTCCTGATTCACATCCTTTCAATTTTGTTAGTAATTTTGCATAATAAACACCAGCCAAAGTGCTTGGTCATCATGATTAAACTCAAAACCTAGTTTTGGGGATTTTTTTACCATTCTGCAGTTAATCAAAATCTGGGCTTTCTTTCCCAATCCCCTCTCCCCCATTCCTAAATTCCTCTGGGGCTTAGGCTTTGCTAAGAGTTGCTCTGGAGAGCAGCCATAAAGAGTTGAGAAAAAATGCAAGTTCCCTTCTGCAGTTTATCTGGGCAAAGGGCCCTTCATAGCACAGACAGTGCCTCTGCTCTCACAGCAGTTCCCTTAGTTCCATGGGTCCCTTTAGGACTTTTATTCAGATTTCTCACAGTTCATCCCCCTGAGAAGCAAGGGATTGGCCTGTTGCAGAGAGCCGTGTTGGAAGGGAGAAAGTTGTAGGATTTTGGTGGAGGCCTCTGTTGTACCGAGCTGGCAGGACCTGTCAGGGATGAGGTTATTGCCCTGGACTCACTCACTATTCCTGGTGCAGCAGGCTGGATGACAGGCTGACAGCACATTGAGGCCACTCAGATTGCGAGGGTGCTGTGTTTGGGTCAGGTCCTCCGAGGCAGTAAATGTGGCTAGTCCTGATGTTCTCAAGTGGAGGCTCACCCCTTTTTTCACACTATTAATCTGCTGCTCCCTCTAGCCAATCACAGCTGAGACTCTTCAAATGTAACTGGGGGTTGGATTAAAGCAGGACACGTGGGATCCAGGTTCAGTGGTATGAGGTTACCCAGTGCAGAACAAACTCAGAACAAATGACAAACCAAGGGCCAGATCTTCAGCTCTGCTCAGGGAAAGGAGTGCTTGGAGCTGAGGAGGTGCCACGGGTGGGTGGATTTAAGCTAGTTTTACTCCCTTCCCCCACACCAGATCCAGTGGCTGGTCCTCTGGAGCAAGTCAGAGTAGTGGCCTCATGGCTGCCTTTGAGACTTGCAAAAAGAGGCAGTTTAAAGCAAGCGCTTTGCAGGTAACAGAGTGAAATATTAACATTAATAAACTGTAGATTGAAGTGAATTATTTAAGTGTGTTAAGACTTGCCTATGTGAACATTTAGTTCACATAGGCAAGTCTATCCTGCACTAGCGTGCCACCTCTGTCAGTGTAGATCCTGCTGAGAGATGTCAACAGTTCATTGGAGCACTTTGATCTAATCAAAGAGGACTTGATCAGAGCACCCTAACGAACTGTTAATATACATCAGCAGAGTTCACCCAGACAAGGAGCTGGCTTCTGTGAATGAATGTTCATGTAGACAAGCTCTGATTGTCATTTTGCTGTATGATTTTAAATCATACCTAAAAAAAAAGATTTAAAACAGTCCAGTGTCATGTCCTTTTTAAAAAACAGAAAGCTTTTCTCAGCATTCTGGAATGAAAATTGTAAACGTCTTCAGAAGAACAATAAATAATTTCCATAATTGGATCTATTATGTAGAGGAGACTGAAAGAGGATCATGAGAAGAAAAGACAAATATCCTCCAGTTGAAGCAGTGTAGATCAGCTGTGAGCTAAGGACAGGACAGCTTTCCAGGCCTCTGATTTGCATTTAAATGTTTACTTATTTCCATGAGTTGTTTACAGGGCCATCCCTAGACATTTTGGTGCCCTATGCAGCCCCGCCCCCGGGGGGTGCATCCACAGGCCTCCGTGGGGAGTGGAGGGCAGGGGGAAGCCGCTCCCCAGCACTCGCTGGTGGCGCAGGAGTGGATGTTCTCGGAGAGGGATTAAAAAAATAGTCCCACACAGGGCTCTGCTTTGGAGCCCCAACTGGGATAGACATAGGGGTAACCACTGTACTATTGTCCCAAGCTGATACCCTGAGGCAGTGACACAGCTGCTGCTGCTGCTTGAATCCTGAAGAGGAACATGCTATAGTGTTAGTTTAGCAGCTTTAAGTGGCACATACAGTTAGGAGGAGGGCCACATTTATTTTCCTTTGATTTCATTTTTCCTGAAGGTCAGACCCAAAGTCTGATTCTCATCTCACTTTTGTACCAGTGTTATGACAGCATAACTTCATTGACTTCAGGTGAATTACTCCTGATTTACACTGGTGTTGGAAGAAAAGTAGGCCTGGGTGTCCTATTCCTTGACAACGAATGTGATGACTTAAGGAGCAAGCCAGTGTAATATTTAACCTTATGGGGTGCCAAGGTGGAAAAGGCACTGACATAGTTTCTCACCCCCCTCCCCCACAATATGGGATCTAACTCTGAAGAGTGAAGGAGAACAGAAGTCTAGAACTTGCTGTTTCCTCTCCTTCAAAAATCTATATAGACCTGTGAGCTTATCATGCCAGCTTCATACAAATAACCCAAGTGGCAGGTCTCCCACTGTGATGAATCGACAGATATGTACACTACATTGCTTTTGGGATATGGCAGTTCCACTCATGTGTGATTGCTCTCCTCTGTACTAGCGGAGCTAATGGAACTGTTCTGCTGTTTTCCCAGTAGTAGGGAGGGATTCAGGTTTCAAACTTTCCCCTTGGCTCTCTGAATGGCTCAGGGAGTTGGCTCTAGAGCATTTTGCTGCCTGCTTGGTCCTAATCCAGCCAAGGCATGTTGTGGTGAATGACTGGTTAGTAAACTGAAGGATAAAGTATAGCTATTATTTCTGGCAGAACTGCTGTTAAATAGCTTGAAGAAAGGCCAATATTGAGTTCTGTCGGTATGACCCACTAGAAGCAATGTTCAGTATTGTGTTTTCCTATCAAGTTGGCATTCAGTCTCCCAGAGGATCTATGGGAAATGGCAGTAAGTGAACTGTATTGTTTAAGATTATCAAAACATTTCCTTTTTCCTTATCTTGTGTTTTCATTTATATCATCCTCTCTGTAATTAGAATATTTCTCCTTTATGTCTCTAACATAATGCTGAACACATTGTTCTTGCTTGAGTGTGGTTAGGTGTACATATTTTAATAATCACCTTGCAATCATGCAGTTCCGTTTTCCATTAGCATGGTTCACCTGCCTAAGTACTTATCTGAGTATCCAAATGCAAGATTTGGACATTCTGTTTATTCACATATGAAACTTATGGCAGCCAGTGCTGCTAATATTGACACATCTGCATTTTCTTCTCCGTTAAATTGAAAGTGACTAGTGCATTATGAGCTTCACCACAGCATTGCAGAGAAATTCAGCAGCTGCCATTTCAGGGAATAGTGGGAAAAGCAAGTATATGCCTGAATCTTTACACAGAACTTACAGTTCAGAAAACAGGGCAAGGATAATTCTTAATTAACACACAAAATCTCACCCTGGACCACTCTCAGAAAAATGCTCACCATGCAGATAGCACTTCTTAGGCCTTGTCTACATTGGCATGTTTCTGCGTGGTAAAGCAGCTTTCTGCATTTTAACTCCTGAGGTGTACACACTGCCAAGCCACTTAGTGCGCAGAAACTGTGCAGTTGCAGCGCTGTAAAACACCCCAATGAGAGGCATACAGCTTTCTGTGCCGGGGGTACAGCGCCGCGGTACCAGTGTAGATTACAGCGCTGTGATTGACCTCCAGGAGGTGTCCCACAATGCTTGTTTTTGCCTTTTTGGTCATTGGTTTGAACTCTGCTGCCTTGTCCTCAGGTGACCAACCGTGAGCCCCAGCCCTTGAATTCCTTGGGAATTTTGAAAGTCCCCTTCCTGTTTGCTCGGTGATGCTTGCAGTGATCCCAGCGCATCTTTCCAGGTGGCTAGGTGCCTGCTCCACGCACCAGGCGATCCCCTGCTTGGAGCAATGCCGAGCTGCTGGACCTCATCAGCATTTGGGGAGAGGAGGCTGTGCAGTCCCAGCTGCACTTCAGCCATAGGAATTATGATACCTACAGACAGATTTCACAATGCATGACAGAAAGGGGCCATGACTGGGACACACTGCAGTGCAGGGTCAAAGTGAAGATGCTGCAGAACACCTGCCACAAGGTGCAGGAGGCAAACTGCCGCTCTGGTGCTGTGGCCAGGAGCTGCCAGTTCTACAAAGAGCTGGATGCAATACTCGATGGCAACCCCCCCTCTATGGCGAAGGCCATTGTGGATACTTTGGTGGCTCACGTGCCAGTCGAGAGTGGATCCAGCCAGGAGGAGGAGATCTTAAACGAGGAGCGGGAGGAGAACCCAGAGGCAGAGGACCAGGACCGGCACTAGGGATTTGAGCGCCCTAGGCGCATGGCAATTTCGCTGCCCCGCGTGCTGGTCCCGCGGCTCTGGTGGAGCTGCCGCAGTGGTGCCTGCGGAGGGTCCGGTGCTCCGTGGTTCCGGTGGAGCTGCCGCAGTGATGCCTGCAGGCGATCCACCGGAGCCGCGTGAGCAGCTGACCGTCCGCCCGCAGGCACAACTGCGGCAGCTCCACCGGAGCCACGGAGCTCCAGACCCTCCGCAGGCACCACTGCGGCAGCTCCACCGGAGCCGCCTGCCGCTCCCTCCGGCAAAACGGCACCCACCAATTATTCTGGTGCCCTAGACGATTGCCTAGGCTGCCTAAATGGTAGCGCCAGCCCTGCAGAGGACAACTCGGAGGTCAGAGATGCATGCAGCCAGGAGTTCTTTTCTACCCCGGAGAAGGCCAGCCAGTCATAGCTCTCGGATGTTGGCAAAGCCCAAACAGGAGAGGAAGCCCCAGTAAGCAGATTTGATTTTGAGAATCGTTGAAGCAAGTTGTTGGGGGCAGGAGGGTTGCAAAAAGCAGGTTTGTGTCTGTGTGATGCACATACCACCACATACCTAGTCTGAGCAGTGGAATGGGCTGTTGATTGACTTCCTCACTTCACAGGACTCTCCCTCAGAAATCTCCAGGAAACTCTCATGGAGATCTGGAAGCAATTTAGAATTATAGAATGTCAGGATTGGAAGGGACCTCAGGAGGTCATCTAGTCCAACCCCCTACTCAAAGCAGACCAATCCCCAGACAAATTTTTGCCCCAGATGGCCCCCTCAAGGATTGAACTCACAACCCTGAGTTTAGCAGGCCAATGCTCAAATCACTGGGCAATCCACTGCCACGGGTCCTTTGGCAGAGCTGCTTAGTTTCTTGCCCCATTAACAGTAACTTCCCCACACCACTCTGCCATCACTGGGGGAGGGGGGACAATTGCACACAGGTGAACCGCATAGGGGTCAGGTTGAAAGCCACAGTCTTGGAGAAGACCCTCCCTTGATTCCCAGTTCACCCTCAGCAGCGAGATGGAAAATGTGGGGACAGGAATGATTATCAGGTTTCCCCTACAGTGCTGGCTTTTCCCAGGAACCACATGCCCAGTGTACAGTAGTCTGGGAACACTGATTTACCCTGCCCCTGTGGCTACTTACCATTTTGGGGGCATCTTATGGCTCATGTGTGCTTGCCTGGGGTCAGCAGTCATGATAGGTATGTGAATAGTGGTTGTGTTTTAAATCACTGAATCAGTGTTTGGTGTGTTGCAAACAATGCTGCTTCTGCAAAATGTTGTGTTTTCGCTTCACAGAGATGGCCTTGGGAGCCCAACCTCCCTCTCTGTTATCGGTGGCTGAACAGCTGCGCAGAATTAGGAAGCAGCCATAGAGAACTAAGGAGAACTTTCTGCGTGAGGTTACGATGCACTCCACGGCTGAAAAACAGGAATTGAAGGCGTGTCGGGGCAGCGGGAAGAGGGACCAAAATGAGAATGCGGCGCGCCAGAATGAAGCCACAGAGAGGCTTTTAAACATTATGGAGCACCAAATGGACATACTCCAGGCAATACCAGCACCGCAAACTGAGCAGCTCCGTGCCTGCCCTCCCCTGCAGCCACTGTTATAAAACTCTTTCCCATGTGCCCCCCAAGACACTGCCAACAAACTTTTATCAATGTCCTGGCTCCAGTCTGTACTCATGGCATTCCACTCCTCCCCCATCACAGTCCAGCACTGCGGACTCCTAGTACCTACTGCACTCAACATGCATCCCTCTGCAGTTTAGCCCTGCTGAAGTACAGTACCCACTGCACTGTACTCCAAAGGAGAAAGTTGGATATGATCCCTGGACATACACAAATCTTTAACCGTCCCGGGACCCCATCTCCTCCTGGGACCTTCCCTTCCCCCAACCTCCTTAGGGCTGATGTGTTTTATTGTTTCTCTCTCTCCTCTGGTTGTTTTTAATAAAAGAATTGTGTTGGCTTGAAAGCAATCTTTATTCTATTAACTGAAAGCAAACAGAGCTCTGCACAGCAACAGACAATTATGTTAAACCTTCATAGTGCATCGTCTGCACCAATCACAATCACCTCCTAGCATTACAAGCACTGCACTCCCGAGCATAGCAACAAATATTTGTGGCTTTCAGCTTCATATTGCTTCCTCAAGGCAGCCCTGATCCCTATGGCCCTGCGCTGCGCCCCTCGAATAGCCCTGGTCTCTGGCTGTTCAAACTCAGCCTCCAGGCACTGAGTTTCTGTGGTCAAGCCCTGAGTGAAACTTTCACCCTTCCCTTCACAAATATTATGGAGCGTACAGCATGCAGCTATAAACATAGAAATATTGTCATCGGCCAGGTCCAGCTTCCCATATAGGCAACGCCAGTGGGCGTTTAAACAGCCAAAAGCACACTCAGCAGTCATTCCGCATTTGCTCAGCCTGTTGTTGAACTGTTCCTTGCTGCTGCCAAGGTGCCCCGGGTATGGCTTCATAAGCCATGGCATTAAGGTGTAGGTGGGGTCTCCCAGGATCACAATGGGCATTTCGACTTCCCCTACTGTGATCTGGTCCGGGATGAAAGTCTCTGCTTGCAGCTTCCTGATCAGGCTAGTGTTCCAAAACATGCATGTGTCATGCACCTTTCCAGACCAGCCTGCGTTAATGTCCGTGAAATGCCCACAGTGATCCACAAGCTCCTGGAGAACCATAGAGAAATAACCCTTGCGATTAGTTTACTCGATGGCTGGGTGGTCTGGGTGCCAGAATTGGAATATGCATGCCGTCTGTCATCCCTCCGCAGTTAGGGAAACTCATTTGTGCAAAGCCACCCACAGTGTCATGCACGTTGCCCAGAGTCATAGTCTTTGGCAGCAGAATGCGATTAATGGCCTTGCCCACTTCCATCAACATGAGTCCAATGGTCGAATTTCCCCCTCTGAAGTGGTTAGCGACCAATCAGTAGCAGTCTGGAGTAGCCAGCTTCCACAGTGCAATCACCACGCACTTCTCCAGTAGCAGGGCAGCTCTCATTCTCGTGTCCTTGCGCCACAGGGCTGGGGCGAGCTTATCACCAGTCCCATGAATGTGGCTTTTCTTATCCGAAAGTTCTGCAGCCACTGCTCGTCATCCCAAACATACATGACAATGTGATCCCACCACTCAGTGCTTGTTTCTTGAGCCCAAAAGCAGCGTTCCACGGTGGTCAGCACCTCTGTGAATGCCACAAGCAATCTCATATCATAGCTAGTACACGTGGCAAGATCAATGTTGCACTCCTCTTGCCTTTGTAGTTTAAGGAATAACTCCACTGCCACTCGTGATGTGTTAGTCAGAGCGAGCAGCATACTGGTCAGCAGTTCAGGATCCATTCCTGCAGACCGAAGAGGCAGAGTGTGCAGTACACAAACTGTTGAAAGGTGGCACTAAATACGGATGGAAGCACAGGGATTGCTGGGATGCGAAGCAATGCATCACAGGGCATTGGGACAGGATGCCCCGCGACCCTCTCCACCTTCCCATAACTCTTAGCAGCAGAAGAGGAATAGATATTCTGTGGGATAGCTGCCCAGAGTGCACCACTCTGAATACTGCTGCAAGTGCTGCAAGTGTGAACACACTATTGCGCGGACAGCTGACAGTATGAACACACAACAGCAGTTTCCCTTCAGCACTCTCTGAGCGGTGCTGTAACTGCCGGCACTGTATCTCTGCCAGTGTAGACATACGCTTAGACATAAACTGATTGATTCCCCACAACGCTCCTTCAAGGCAGGCAACTATTACTACTCCCATTTTACAGATGGGGAAACCGAGGTAGAGAAAAAGTCAGTGGCCATATAGTGAATGAGTAGAAGGGCTGAGATTTAACACAGGAGTTCCTATCCTCCGTCCCATATTCAGACTAGGAGAGCGTGCTGGCACAAGATCAGTTTCTCTTTAAAGCAAAGTCTGTGAAATAGCTGAGAGAAGACGTACTCTTTTAAGTGGTGAGCTGTTGTGGGAAAGTGAAGATTGTGAAAGAAATTGGAAGCATTAAACCACTCTCGAAGATCCAGTACCACTGGGGATTTTCAAAGTAAAACACAAGTGAAAGAAGAAAAGCTAAGAAAACAAAATCCAAAATCAACCTAATTTTCCTTGACCATCTGGTGAAGGAAGCAATGTTTTCTTGTATTCTTGCATAAGATCAAGGCTATTTCACGCTTGCTGCCAGGGCCTGCAAGGTAGGCCAATACACAGAGTAACAGCAATGTGATTACTCTCTGATAGCTGGAAAGAAAGAAGCAAGCTTTCCATTATAAGCTTATTCTGCTCTTATTTGTACTGAGATGTGCAGATAACTGTTCACCAGAGTTCTGAGCAACACAGGATCTAGCTAGCTAGTTAAAAGGTGATAGCTAGCTATCATAATTTCCAGGTAAATTAGGACTCTATGGTGAAGTCCCTAGCAGACTTAATGAATCTTCCTTCCCTAGCAGAAGAGATTCTGTTTGCACTCTATTTGGGTAGTTGTGTGGGGTTTCTCAGTGGAGCTTGTTGATTTACATCATCCAAGGATCTGGCCCAGCATTTAAAGAGAAGAGCATCCTGTAATGCTGTACCCCATAATGCTTTATGGGAATATGACATAATTGGAATATGTTTTGTGCTTCCTTGCCATGTAACATAAAGGTTATGGTCTACTATATCTATTCATCCTATTTGTACACATATATCATTTTGTACTTGAGGTTAAGAATATTGGATGTATACTTGCTTGGTTTCTAAATAAGCTTTGTGAGGCATTTGATCAGCTTCTTTAGGAAGGAATTCGCAAGGTTAAGTACCTGATCAGGAAGCATTTGGGGAACAATGCATGTGGACAATGGCTTCTGCCTGTAAAGACTGTGAGTCATGCATGGACATGCGACTTGCCCAGGTGACTCCAGAACTCCATCTTGGAGCTGGACTTTGCATAGGAGTGAGGAGAAAGTCTATATAAACCCCTGCGAGACCCCTCCATTTTGTCTTCAGCTGGCTAAAGAAAGAGCCTCTGCACCCCCCCGGATACTTGAAAAAAACTGGAACAAAGGACAGTAAATACAGGGGGTGTGAGTGATTGCTGGACCCAGGCTAAAAGGAGATTAGTCTATAAAAGGGAGCATTCTGGAACTGGTGAGGATCTTATCTGTTTTCAGTTTGATTAGACATAGATTTGCGCATTTTATTTTATTTTGCTTGGTGACTTCCTTTGTTCTGTCTGTTACTACTTGGAACCACTTAAATCCTACTTTCTGTGTTTAATAAAATCACTTTTTACTTATTAATTAACTCAGTATGTATTAATATCTGGGGAAGCAAACAACTGTGCATATCTCTCTATCAGTGTTATAGAGGGTGAACAATTTATGAATTTACCCTGCGTAAGCTTTATACAGGGTAAAACAGATTTATTTGGGTTTAGACCCCCTTGGGAATTGGGCATCTGAGTGTTAAAGACAAGCACACTTCTGTTAGCTGCTTTCAGGTAAACCTGCAGCTTTGGAGCAAGTAATTCAGACCCCGGGTCTGTGTTGGAGCAGACGGGAGTGTCTGGCTCAGCAAGACGGTGCTGGAGTCTTGAGCTGTCAGGGAAAGCAGGGATAGAAGTAGTCGTGGCACATCAGGTGGCAGTTCCTAAGGGGGTTTCTTTGATCCAACCCGTCACACATCCTAACAAGTAAGGAGGCAGAATTGAGGAAGGAGGAGGTGATGGGGGAGAAGAGGTGGAAGTTCATATTTGGAAGGAAGGCGATTTCCACGGCATGGCTTTATTCTAAACTCAATAGAGCTGATTACTTGGTTTGCATTTGAACTGCAGCTCATGGGTGGAGGATCTGGGTGTACCATAAACAAAGAAGTTGTAAGCAGAGGTGGGCTAAAACCGGAACCGTTGATCCAACCACCTTGCTTCACACCCATAACACTGTTTTCTTAAAAGAGAACAAACCCTCTAGTTGTGCACACCTCAACCAGAGGAGTGGGTGGATGTCACTTGACTCTCCAGTGTATCAATCAGGAAATGGGCTGGGAATCCTGAATGGAATAGTCTTCTGGTTCCATTTTGCTATTGTAGGTTTTGCCAGTTTCCCCTTCTCAGAATGAACCACGTCAGTAGGAAAAGTCTTAGGGTATGTAGTGCACCCTGCACGTGGGCGCTTGCCTCCAGCCTGGGTATTTGGACACATGCTAGCCCACTTGAGCTAACATGCTAAAAATAGCAGCATGGATGTTGTTGCACGGGCAGTGGCACAGATTGGCTATCCAAGCACAAGACCACTGGACCCCCTGGGTCTGAGCGAGGGTCACTAGCCCATGCCACACTCCATGCTTCCAGAACATCCACAGTGCTATTCTGAGTGCACTGGTTCCAGTGAAGCTAGCATGAGACACACTCCCAGCTGCAGTAAAGACATACATTTGTAGGTCCAGGCTGCAAAGCCCCAGAGTGGGCTGCAAGGAAAGGTAGGCTCTGCATCTCTGAAGGCTCCTTCCCCTCTCCCTGGGACCTGTTGTTCATGCCCAATGAAATCTTCTCTACCATAGATTTTGAAACAAATGCTGGACTCATGCCTTAGTCCTGGCTCACTGGCTTCACTAGAAGGGTAGCCTGAGCTCACGGTGAGTCAGCAGCATGTTTACAGACTACAGACTAGGGACAGACTGGCTAGGCAGCAGTTCTGCAGAAATGGACCTAGGGGTTACAGTGGGCGAGAAGCTGGATATAAGTCAACAGTGTGCCCTTGTTGCCAAAAAGGCTAACGGCATTTTGGGCTGTATAAGTAGGGGGGCATTGCCAGCAGATCGAGGGACGTGATCATTCCCCTCTATTCAGCACTGGTGAGGCCTCATCTGGAGTATTGTGTCCAGTTTTGGGCCCCACACTACAAGAAGGATGTGGAAAAATTTGGAAGAGTCCAGCGGAGGGCAACAAAAATGATTAGGGGGCTGGAGCACATGACTTATGAGGAGAGGCTCAGGGAAATGGGATTATTTAGTTTGCAGAAGAGAAGAATTAGTGGGGATTTGATAGCTGCTTTCAACTATCTGAAACGGAGTTCAGAAGAGGATGGATCTAGACTGTTCTCAGTGGTACTGGATGACAGAACAAGGACTAATGGGGGAGGATTAGGTTGGATATTAGGAAAAACTTTTTCACTAGGAGGGTGGTGAAGCACAGGAATGGGTTACCTAGGGAGGTGGTGGAATCTACTTCCTTAGAGGTTTTTAAGGTCAGGCTTAACAAAGCCCTGCTGGGATGATTTAGTTGGGAATTGGTCCTGCTTTGAGCAGGGGGTTGGACTAGATCACCTCCTGAGGTCCCTTCCAACCCTGTTATTCTATACTTGTGAATTCCTGGAAGAATTTACTCACTTGAAAATTCTCTTTTGGGGGAAATATCTCAAAAATTCCCTTCTTGCTCCATTATCCAGAACAATCAGCCTCACCAGGGTTACCAGAGTGAGGCTGAGTTTGCCATCAGATGGACTGTAAGGAGAAATTTCTCTTTTGCTTCTATATTCCAATAACTATCATTAGGGAGTTTTTAGAATTACACCAAAAGTGTGTAATCTTTGTAGATACAGCTGGTCCCTGCATGTAAATCATTATCAGCCCTGAGCAGCACAGTGAGCTAAACTTCACAAAGCCCATAGCACAAGTTTTTCAGAACTGGCTTTCCAAGTGTGACAGAAAGAGAGGTGTTTCCTGAAAGCTCTACATCCTGAAACCCGCTCTTGCTACTGTGTCCCTTTAATCCATATGGGCAGGCCCTGTTCTAAGTTCCCTGTAAACTGTGTGGCTGCCGGGCCAGGACCTGCCCACGGGAGGGGCGCCCCTCTTCCAGCCCCTCCCTAGCCCCAGACCTGCTGTGGCTGGGGGAGAGGAGCCCCTCCCGTGGCCCCAACCTAGCCCAGCCCACAACCTGCCCTGGCAGGTCTGGGGCTGAGTTGGGGGAGGGGGAGGGGCAGCCCAAGCCCAGCCTCAGCCCACACCTGTCGCAGCTAGGGGAGGGGCACCTATCCCATGGTCCCAGCCATAGGCGTGCGCAGCACATTTCATTAGGCTGAGCACCCAGGGAATTTTTTTTTTTAAAGGTAAACATCATAAAGGTTAGCATGCGGGAGGGAGTGTGGAGTATGGGAGAGGGTGCAGTGTGCAGGAAGGGGCTCAGGGCAAGGGATTGGAGCAGAGGAGGGGTATGGAGTGTATGAGCAGGATCAGGGAAAGGGGTTGGGGTGCAGGAGGGGGCTCAGGGCAGGGGGTTGGGGTGCAGGAGGGGTGTGGGGTGCCGCAGGGGGATCAGGGCAGGGAGTTGGGGTGCAGGAGGGGTATGAGGTGCTGTGACGAACTGGGAAAGTTCTTAATGTTTTCTCTGAATACTGTGTTGGTGCCTCAGTGTCCCCATGGCAGTTCTTAAGTCTCTGGCAGAGCCAAGGGCCAGTGCACCTAAATGCCTGACCCTCTGTCTCCTAGCAACTGATGGCCTGGGCCCCTCCCCTGCAAAGGTGCCAGCTGAAGGTGTTGGAGACAAAGGGATCAGGTGACCTCCTGGCCCGGGAAAGGAGCTGAGCAGAGAGGAGGGGCTGGGAGGGGTTGTGAGTCTGAAGCTGGCTGGGGTCGAGGGTGGAGGGCAGACCTGGGGGTCTGGCTCACTGGCCCCAGAATGGACCCAGCCGAGGGGTCCGGTTCGCTGTATCTACAAGCTCTGTTTTAGACCCTGTTCCTGTCATCGAATAAACCTCTGTTTTACTGGTTGGCTGAGAGTCACGTCTGACTGCAAAGTGGGGGTGCAGGACCCGGTGTCTTCCCCAGGACCCCGCTGGGGTGGACTCGCTGTGGGAAGCGCACAGAGGGGCAGAGGATGCTGAATGCTCCAAGGAGAGACCCAGGAGGTGAAGACGTGTGAGCTTCTTGCCCTGAACAAGTCTGCTCCAACGGAGAGGAGGCTCCCCAAAGTCCTGACTGGCTTGGTGGGGAGCAGTTCCAGAGCATCGCCCGGTGACTCCGTGACAACTGGTGGCAGTGGTGGGATGTACTGCACCCCGTGAATGGCGCTGCTTGCAGTAAGTGACTGGGGAGCAGTAAAACAAAGGAGGGATAATGAGGACCAGGCGTGCTGAAGGCTCAGAGAGGGACGGTTTCAGGGGGCGGTTAACCTCTGGGAGTGTGTGACCAGCGAGAAGGACTGTTGGAGTAACAGGGTCCCCCTGAGGACTGCAGTGAGCAGTCTCAGGGGCGGAGGAGCTTGCCGCTCGACCCTGGGAGAGAGGTGGTGATCACGAGAAGGGCTGGCACACCCGAGGTTCTTCCTGGAAACCATGGGGGAGCCAAGAGCACACAGGCCTGTGAGTCCAGAGCCACTTGGGAACGGTGAAGTGATGGCCTATCACCATCTCCTTGAGAAGGACATTGTGATCCTGTGCACAAAGAGAGGGTTACGCATGGGGAAATTCACCAAGGCACAGTTAATCGTGCAGTTGAAGGAGAAGCACCGCTCTGAGGAGCAGATTCCTGGCCCAGATGGGGCTACAAGAGGATCTGAGAGCAGCTGGAGCATCAGCCAGGCATCCCTGGGAGTCTGGTCCCCAATCAGACGAGGGTCTTCACGATTGGGTTCCCCATCAGGAGATTGGAGACGGATGGGATGGGAGCAGAGCCCGAGAGAGCGAGAGGACCATGAGAGAAAGGAAGAGCCCGAGGAAAAGCTGCAGGAGAAGCAGCAGCAGCGTGGACTGGTGATGGTGGAGCAGAGAGACATAGGGGGCTGCCCAGGGGTCGGTGGGGAAACATGCCTGCAGGGGCGAGACCCTGGGACAGAGAGAACTGTGGTGGTGCAGCCCCAGATGCTGAGGGACTGTGGGACCTGGGTGAAGTTCCCTGGGGTGAAGCCCCTCGCCCTGCCTATGGCCCAGATCCCTGTGCAGACCCAGGAGGTGTCGGGCTGGCTGGTGGTTGGGGTTCTCCAGGATATCGGCTGGGAGGCCCTGTTGGGGGGTGACTGTCTCCCCATGGGACAGGATCCAGGCCCTGCTCCTGCAACGGCCGAGGGTTTGAATTCAAATCCAGGGAACCAACTGGCTAGGATGGAAATGGTCAGTGAAAATGCAAATGACCTGGCTGGCAGGGGGGAGGGGCTGCTGGGCTCAGGATACCTGCCTACCTGTAACCAGCCCCCTGGGACTGAGTGGGAGGGAGAGATGCTCCCCACCCCCCTGCACACCGGAGAGGGGGCTCACGCTGGCTCTGATGCTGTGACCAGAGCAGAGAGCTCGCTGCCTGCCCCCACTGGGACAGCAAGGGCAGCGCTGAGCACGGGGGGAGCTGAGACCCCAGCTGAGTGGGGGGACACTCAGGCAGGGCAGGTCAGCTGCCAAACAGGTTTGCCTGGTCCAGACGTGCTGCTGGGAAGTGATTACACAGCAGGGAGGGAGCTACCAGGGACAGGGCTCAGGGGGGCTGTGACCCCAGGTCCAGCCAGCGAGAGGGAGCAGGTCCCACTCCCTGCCCTAGCCGCTGAATCCCAGACTGAGCTGCAGAGGGATCCCTCCTTGGAGAAGCTGAAGGAACTTGCTGGCCACAGCGCTGCAAACCCCCTTGGGGAAGGCTGCAGGGACAGAGTCCTGCAGGAGAAGGGATTCCTGTACCGGGAATGGGCTCCCCAAGGGGAAGTAGAACTGGGGGAAATCGGGAGGCAGCTGGTGGTGCTCCAGGAATGCACAGGGCTCTTCCCATTTGAGCTGCTGGATGGGAGGAGAGTGAGGGGACCCCTGGACCTGAAGAGGGAGGATTGGATGGAGAAGGGGGAAGACCCCCGGGGGGATCTCTTCCCTAAGGTGGGAGCCAATCTCCCCATCAGGTGTTCCCCATTCAGAGTCATTGGGAAAGCAACGCAGATCCTGGAGAGAGAGATCAGGAACATCCTGGCTTTAGATGGGATCCAGCCGTTTTACAGCCCATGGGCCTCACCCATGGGGCTGATCCCCAAGGGAGACAGGAAGGTCTGGTTTTATGGGGGCTATCAGAATCTTAAAGCCATCCCAGTGTCCAATGCTGACCCCATGCCTAGGCCTGGGGAGATTCTAGACAAGCTGAGAGGGATGGAGAACTTGGCCCTGGCAGACACTGATAACATGTGCATCTTTAGCCAGACCTGGGAGGAACAGGTGTCCCAGGTGAAGAGGGGGCTGGGCTGCCTCAAGAAGGTGGGACTGACGGTAAAAGCTAAAAAATGCAAGGGGGGACGGCAGAGGTGTTGTGTCTGGGCCACAAAGTGGGAAGTGGCTGCCCAAGCCCAGAACTGGCAAAGGTCAAGATGGGGGCTCTTAACCGAGGGAGCCCAAATCACAGACCAGAGTGCTGGGAAAAGACCCAATCCCAGCTTGAAGCCCAGGGGTACTGGGGTGGCAAAGGGTGTGGGCTGCATAAACCTTCCCACATGCGGCCTGCAAGTGCCATCAAGCACACCCGACCTAAGGGAGGGCGTAAGACTGGACTGTCCTGGTGTAACTCAGACCAAGGGATGGGAGAGATGCTGGGGCATCCATGGGAACCTTGGTGGGTTCGAACTTCCCCAGGTCACTGGCTGGAGTGACCTCGCTCAGTTCGGTCTCGAAGGGGGGAGAGATGTGACGAACTGGGAAAGTTCTTAATGTTTTCTCTGAATACTGTGTTGGTGCCTCAGTGTCCCCATGGCAGTTCTTAAGTCTCTGGCAGAGCCAAGGGCCAGTGCACCTAAATGCCTGACCCTCTGTCTCCTAGCAACTGATGGCCTGGGCCCCTCCCCTGCAAAGGTGCCAGCTGAAGGTGTTGGAGACAAAGGGATCAGGTGACCTCCTGGCCCGGGAAAGGAGCTGAGCAGAGAGGAGGGGCTGGGAGGGGTTGTGAGTCTGAAGCTGGCTGGGGTCGAGGGTGGAGGGCAGACCTGGGGGTCTGGCTCACTGGCCCCAGAATGGACCCAGCCGAGGGGTCCGGTTCGCTGTATCTACAAGCTCTGTTTTAGACCCTGTTCCTGTCATCGAATAAACCTCTGTTTTACTGGTTGGCTGAGAGTCACGTCTGACTGCAAAGTGGGGGTGCAGGACCCGGTGGCTTCCCCAGGACCCCGCTGGGGTGGACTCGCTGTGGGAAGCGCACAGAGGGGCAGAGGATGCTGAATGCTCCAAGGAGAGACCCAGGAGGTGAAGACGTGTGAGCTTCTTGCCCTGAACAAGTCTGCTCCAACGGAGAGGAGGCTCCCCAAAGTCCTGACTGGCTTGGTGGGGAGCAGTTCCAGAGCATTGCCCGGTGACTCCGTGACAGGTGCAGGCAGGGGGCTTGGGGCAGGGAGTTGGGGTGCATGGGGATGCAGGGTGCAGTATGGGGCTCAGAGCAGGGGGTTGGGTTATGAGGTGCAGGCAGGGGGCTTAGGGCAGGGAGTTGGGGTGCAGGCAGGGGGCTCAGGCAGGGAGTTGGGGGCTGGGATGCAGGAAGGGGCTCAGGACAGAAGGTTGTGGTGCAAGGTGCAGGCAGGGCGCTCAGGGCAGGGGTTGGGGTGCAGGAGGGGTGTGAGGTGCAGGCAGGAAGCCCAGGGCAGGGAGTTGGGGGACACAGTGCAGGAGGCATTCAGGCTCTGGCCTGGCGCCACTTACCTGCAGCGGCATGCTCCCTGCCCACCTGCCCTGGCCCCACGCGCACCATTCACCACCTCCCAGTACGGCCCTAGGGGGGCCCACAGGGCTCCATGCGCTGCCCTTGCCATGCCTCCAGGTACCTCCCCCGAAGCTCCCATTGGTCGCAGTTCCCCATTCCTGGCCAATGGAAGCTGTGGGGGGGGTGGGTGCCTGGAGCAACCCAGGGAGCCCTCTGCCCCACCCCCCCCCGGGGCCCCAGGTACATGTTGCTGTGCCGACAGCTTCTGAGCGGCGCGGGACCTGCGGCACCATGGGGGGCAAATACCGTGGGCCGGATCCAAAGCATTAGGGTGTGCCTAGGCTGGTTCAGACCCACCCCCAGATTTCTCCCCCAACTGTAGGAAACTCTGCAAACTTCACCCTGCCACCTTGTGCGTCCTGCACCCATCACTTCTCAGCTGCAGGGGGAGAGATCTCTGTACAGGGAGCTGCTCCCCACAGCCACCCAATCCCCATGCATCCAGACCCCCTCAAACCCAGACCCTCCCATCAAGCATAACACCTCCCCCGCACCCAGAACCCCCCAACAAGCCCCTGTGCATCCAGATCGTCCTCACACTGAGCCCCTCGCACCCAGATTGCCCCACACAGAACCCTCTCAACCTACACCTGCATCCCTCCACACTAAGGCCTCCACACTTGGACCCTGCCTTGCTGAGCCTGCCTGCCCACACCTGGTGCACCTAGCACAGAGGGGCAGGGCCCTGCGGTGTTTCTAGGGCAGGCCTGGTCCTTGCGCTGTGTCAGCGTTGGGTCCAGCCTCACTGCTGAGTGTAGTAAGTGAAGGCCCTGATAAAGGCCCAGTATGAGGCCTGAGGCCTGAACTAAAGTAATGGTCAAGACTTTGCTAACATAAAGCAAAGTGAAGCTGTAAGCCAGAGGCAGGCCCTGCTCGCAGAAGCTGGCAAGGAAAGGGCTGATGCTGCAAGAAGATACGTACCTAAAAGGTACTGAACACTAGAGATCAGAACATTCACATACTTGCACATTCCACACAAATAACAAGGAACAGGCCGACCCATCCCAATGACAGGGGCAAAAAGGTAATATGATGGATAGAGTTGTTTTGATCGAACCAACATGTACAAGGTGAGAGGCGGCACTTTGCTACGTAGAGAGGTTGTACCTTGCTGCGTGGAGGGGCTGCACCTCAATACGTCAGGAGTGATGTGTAACTTGTTTGTACCTGTGTATAAAAATGTGTCCCTGGGGCGATGTCTTTGTCCGGCCTAGGGGGCAGTGGAAGGTCCCGCCACTGACTGAGCCGAGTCCATTGACAAGAGGCACTCTGTCGCAGTGTGCCTGGTAGACTAAGTACTCTACGGGGACCCTGCAAGTGTGTCCGAGCGCAGTAAACCTGGCCGACGTGCCTTCGTACCTTACTAGACTCTGTGGTCATTGGGGGTTCTCTTCGAGTCTGCTGTGTCAGCTATCTGCGCAGAGCTGGGACAGCACACAGAAGGAACACATGCACGCAGCCGAGTGATACCAACAAGGAGAGAGCAGAGCAGAGCACCACACCGGTAGTGCTTCTAACAACACACCTCTGACAACACTGAGTCCGTGTCCTGGGGGAAGCTACACAGTGATCGACAACCTCTGTGCAGCCAGTGGCCCGTGCTCCTCACTGCCATGCTGGAGCCTCCACATTTATTGGACAAATAAAATTTGCAGAATTTTGCATAACTTTAAAGTATTGTGTACAGAATTTTTATTTTTTGTGGCTCAGAATGCCCTCAGGAGTAAATAATTGAACACTAATACAACATCCGAAATCGTGGCCAGAAAGATTCCAGAGCTTAATTTTGCGTGATCATCATTGCACTGAGTGTGATTACAAGTAATTTCCTATGCAGTTTTCCACTGTATTGTTCTTTGGACATGTTGTGATACACGGTTTGATGTTTATAATAGGACAAAATTTGAGTCAGTCATTTCTCAGTGCCTGTTTGACAGAGTAAATAAGGAAATACTGCTGGGAAACAGAGGGGTCAATGGCCTCTGTGCAGGGAGAGAGGCTGATGAACTTCTGTAGCGCATACTGTACGTTCTTTTATTGTATAATGTCTTTCCTTGGGGTGAGGATGGAGTTACTGCAAATTCCCCAACTCTGGTTATGAAAAAAAACTAGCCTTGTGAAGCTACGCCCCAAGAAGGGGGTGATTGCCTGCTGATGAACTGTTACAGAACCAAGTTCTAAGGACCGAGATGTATAAAGAAACAGCTGATCTACTCAGCCTTCCTTCTGGTTCCTGATCTAAGGACTGATTAGAACTTGTAACTATGAGGAAAACCTAGTTGTAAGTTTTGAAGGACTGACACCTACCAGAGCCCTAGCTTGGAGTTGGCGATGATCTCTGCTCAGCTTTTTAGCATGCGTGTAGGTTCTTTTATTGTTTTAATGTTTTCTCTGTAATGTTTTCACTTTCAGAATAAATGTGCTTGCTTAGAAAGAGCTGTATGATAACTTATAACTGCAGGAATACACTGGTCATAGCCCTTGCGAAAAGGGAAAATGCAGGTGCTGGCCTTTTTAGGCAATCTGGGTTGCTGGGATTATCAGTGTAAATCAAAGAGCTATGCAGTCTTAAAATCCCTGACCAGGAAGGAGTGAGACATGGCTATCTGCCCAGAGAGATGATGGCTGGGATTCATAGATTCATAGACTCTAGGACTGGAAGGGACCTCGAGAGATCATGAGTCCAGTCCCCTGCCCTCATGACAAGACCAAATACTGTCTAGACCGTCCCTGATAGACATTTGTCTAACCTACTCTTAAATATCTCCAGAGATGGAGATTCCACAACCTCCCTAGGTGATTTATTCCAGTGTTTAACCACCCTGACAGTTAGGAACTTTTTCCTAATGTCCATGCTAAACCTCCCTTGCTGCAGTTTAAGCCCATTGCTTCTTGTTCTATCCTTAGAGGCTAAGGTGAACAAGTTTTCTCCCTCCTCCTGATGACACCCTTTTAGATACCTGAAAACTGCTATCAGGTCCCCTCTCAGTCTTCTCTTTTCCAAACTAAACAAACTCAATTCTTTCAGCCTTCCTTCATAGGTCATGTTCTCAAGACCTTTAATCATTCTTGTTGCTCTTCTCTGGACCCTCTCCAATTTCTCCACATCTTTCTTGAAATACGGTGCCCAGAACTGGACACAATACTCCAGTTGAGGCCTAACCAGCGCAGAGTAGAGTGGAAGAATGACTTCTCGTGTCTTGCTCACAGCACACCTGTTAATGCATCCCAGAATCACGTTTGCTTTTTTTGCAACAGCATCCCACTGTTGACGCATATTTAGCTTGTGGTCCACTATAACCTCTGGATCCCTTTCTGCCGTACTCCTTCCTAGATAGTCTCTTTCAATTCTGTATGTGTGAAACTGATTGTTCCTTCCTAAGTGGAGCACTTTGCATTTGTCTTTATTAAATTTCATCCGGTTTACCTCAGACCATTTCTCCAATTTGTCCAGATCATTTTGAATTATGACCCTGTCCTCCAAAGCAGTTGCAATCCCTCCCAGTTTGGTATCATCTGCAAACTTAATAAGCGTACTTTCTATGCCAACATCTAAGTCGTTGATGAAGATATTGAACAGAGCCGGTCCCAAAACAGACCCCTGCGGAACCCCACTTGTTATACCTTTCCAGCAGGATTGGGAACCTTAATAACTACTCTCTGAGTATGATTATCCAGCCAATTATGCATCCACCTTGTAGTCGCCCCATCTAAATTGTACTTTCCTAGTTTATCGATAAGAATATCATGCGAGACCGTATCAAATGCCTTACTAAAATCTAGGTATACCACATCCACCGCTTCTCCCTTATCCACAAGACTCGTTATCCTATCAAAGAAAGCTGTCAGATTGGTTTGACACGATTTGTTCTTTACAAATCCATGCTGGCTATTCCCTATCACCTTACCACCTTCCAAGTGTTTGCAGATGATTTCCTTAATTACTTGTTCCATTATCTTCCCTGGCACAGAAATTAAACTAACTGGTCTGTAGTTTCATGGGTTGTTTTTATTTCCCTTTTTATAGATGGGCACTATATTCACCCTTTTCCAGTCTTCTGGAATCTCTCTCATCTCCCATGATTTTCCAAAGATAATAGCTAGAGGCTCAGATACCTCCTCTATTAGCTTCTTGAGTATTCTAGGATGCATTTCATCAGGCCCTAGTGACTTGCAAGCATCTAAATTTTCTAAATGATTTTTAACTTGTTCTTTTTTTATTTTATCTTCTAAACCTACTCCCTTCCCATTAGCATTCACTATGTTAGGCATTCCTTCAGACTTCTCAATGAAGACCGAAACAAAGAAGTCATTAAGCATCTCTGCCATTTCCAAGTTTCCTGTGACTGTTTCTCCTTCCTCACTAAGCAGTGGGCCTACCCTGTCCTTGGTCTTCCTCTTCTTCTAATGTATTGATAAAACGTCTTCTTGTTTCCTTTTATTCCCATAGCTAGTTTGAGCTCATTTTGTGCCTTTGCCTTTCTAATCTTGCCCCTGCATTCCTGTGTTGTTTGCCTATATTCATCCTTTGTAATCTGTCCTAGTTTCCATTTTTTATATAACTCCTTTGTATTTTTTAGATCATGCAAGATCTCGTGGTTAAGCCAAGGTGGTCTTTTACCACATTTTCTGTCTTTCCTACCCAGCGGAATAGCTTGTTTTTGGGCCCTTAATAGTGTCCCTTTGAAAAACTGCCAACTCTCCTCAGTTGTTTTTCCCCTCAGTCTTGATTCCCACAGGACCTTACCTATCAGCTTTCCGAGTTTACCAAAATCCACCTTCCTGAAATCCATTGTCTCTATTTTGCTGTACTCCCTTCTACCCTTCCTTAGAATTGCAAACTGTATGATTTCATGATCACTTTCACCCAAGCTGCCTTCTACTTTCAAATTCTCAATGAGTTCCTCCCTCTTTGTTAAAATCAAGTCTAGAACAGCTTCCCCCCCGTAGTTTTTTCAACCTTCTGAAATAAGAAGTTGTCTGCAATGTAGTCCAAGAACTTATTGGATAGTCTGTGCCCCGCGGTGTTATTTTCCCAACATATATCTGGATAGTTGAAGTCCCCCATCACCACCAAATCTTGGGCTTTGGATGATTTTGTTAGTTGTTTAAAAAAAGGTGGTTAGGTGGCCTGTAGTAGACTCCTAGCACAACATAACTCTTGTTTTTTACCCCTTTTAGCCTAACCCAAAAGAAGCCTAAAGTGAGTCCCCTGGGTGGACCATGAGTAACAGCTAATTTAGACCCCCATCATTTTATATGTATAGTTGGGATGTTTTCTAATATGTATTACTGTGCATTTATCAACATTTAATTTCATCTGCCATTTTGTTGCCCAGTCACCCAGTTTAGTGAGATCCCTTTTGTAACTCTTTTGCAGTCAGCTTTGGACTTAACTATCTTGAGTAGTTTACCCCTTTTTCCAGATCATTTATGAATATGTTGAACAGCACTGGTCCTGGTACAGATCCTTGGGGGATACCACTATTTACCCCATCTCCATTCTGAAAACTGACTATTTAGTCCTGCCCTTTGTTTCCTCTCTTTTAACCAGTTATTGATTCATGAGAGGTCTTTCCCTCTTATCCCATGCTGCCTACTTTACTTAACAGCCTTTGTTGACAGACCTTGTCAAAGGTTTTCCAAAAGTCCAAGTATAAACATTTTGCTCACTGCTGTACTTCTTGACCCTAATTTAGCCAATGCAAAGTTCAGATAAAGTTCACTGTATGTACTTCTGGGTGGGAGACAAGCCCTTCTTTGTTCTATGGCTTCATAATTTTCAGTCACTATCATAATTGTTCTAATGAGTTTTTGTCTTTAAGAAAACATGTCCTGCTGGATTCATTCCAAAATCCAATTAAAGAGCTAATGGTGAAATTACAAGGTTCCACTAATCTTATCTGGAGTATGGCTGCGCTGTTGAGAGTAGAGGTAAAGTGTTGGTGCTATTCCGGAAGCTACCTGGTTATCTTCAACAAATATAATAATTACAAATAAATTAATGAACCTCATCCCTGTGCAGTGGGGCAGCTCAAGGCCTGTGCAATGGGGCAGCTCAAGGCCTGTGCAGTGCTAAATCCCATTTAAACCTTATTTTGAGGACTTACACTGATCCTCTGCAAAAGGGAGAATTTCATCCAAATGAGAACAAAGGATCGAGAACAAAGGCTCTCACCACAGTTTTTTGTTGGGACTTATCCTCCTACAGGCCCTGGCCATAAATTAGCTTGGAATCGACCCCAGGAGAAGGTCCAGAACAACTGTATTTTGATGCTTCCAAGTTAATGCCCTACTTCATTTGCTCATTCTTTTACTCCTGGTCTCCTTTTTAACAGTGAAATATGTAATGGTCTGTATGGTTGTATGCTGCCTAGCACAACATGGTTGGAATATATTTGGGCCTCTAGGGAGTACAAAAAATAAAATGTAGATCAGTTGGCTACATAGTCCCAAACCAGAAAGCAGCCTGTGATAGGAAGAGAAACTGAGATATAAGCCTTTGTACCAGAGGCCTGCTATGAGGCCTCAGCTAAAGTAGTGGGCAAGCTTTACTAATGTACAGCAAAGTTAGCAAAAGTCAGGCTGACTTTAAAGCTCACAGAATCTGGCAAGAACAGGGCTGATATTGCAGAAATACACATTCCTAAGAAGTGCTAAGCACAGAACACTTACACAAGAGTGCGCGTCCCGATATCAAGTGATACCACAACATCCCGATATCAAGGATGGTACAGAAACATTCAAGGATAATGAACGCCCTGACTCTTCCTAAAAGATACAGGGCCACTCAGAGGATTCAGGGGGCCTGGGGCCTTTGGCAGCAAGGGGCCCCCGCTTCAGCAGTAATTCGGTGGCAGGGGGTCCTTCCGCTCTGGGACCCGCCACCGAAGTGCCCCGAATACCCGCGGTGGGGGCGTCCTGGCACTGAATTACCACCAAAGATCCAGCACTTCGGCAGCGGGTCCTGCTTCGGTGGTAATTCGGTGGCAGCGGGGTCCTTCCACTCTGGGGCGGAAGGACCCCCCACCGCCAAAGACCCCAAGCAGAAGATGCTCAGGGAGCCCCGGAGCGAGTGAAGGACCCCACTCCAGGGGCCCCAAAAAACTCTTGTGAGGGCCCCTGTGGGCGCTGGGGCATATTGCCCCACTCCCTCCCCCCCCCCGGGCGGCCCTGAAAAGATAAGGTCAGGATAACAGTATGTAATAAAAATGTTTTGGTCAAACCAATAGATACAAGGCAATGGGTAATAACTAGCCACGTCAGGGGGCAATGACTATGTCAGAGGCAGTACATAACTTGTTTGTATCAGAGTATAAAGATGTATCTCAGAGGGAGTGTCTTTGTCCAGCCGAAGGGGGAATGGAAAGTCCTGCCATTCACTGAGCTTTGTCCATCGTCACAGGCATACATGTCTTAGGGTATGTCTACATCTACAGTTTTGCAGCGCTGGTTGTTACAGCTGTATTAGTACAGCTGTATAGGGCCAGCGCTGCAGAGTGGCCACACTTACAGCAACCAGCGCTGCAAGTGGTGTTAGATGTGGCCACACTGCAGCGCTGTTGGGCGGCTTCAAGGGGGGTTCGGGGAACGCGAGAGCAAACCGGGGAAGGAGACCAGCTTCGCGCGGTTTGCTCTCACATTCCCCGAACCCCCCTGCAAACCGCAGGGAAGGAGACCTGCTTGCACGGGGATTCGGGGAACACGAGAGCAAACCGCAGGGAAGGAGACCTGCTTGCACGGGGATTCAGGGAACGCGAGAGCAAACCGCAGGGAAGGAGACCTGCTTGCTCGGGGATTCGGGGAACGCGAGAGCAAACCGGGGAAGGAGACCAGCTTCGCCGCGGTTTGCTCTCGCATTCCCCGAACCCCCCTGCAAACCGCAGGGAAGGAGACCTGCTTGCACGGGGATTCGGGGAACACGAGAGCAAACCGCAGGGAAGGAGACCTGCTTGCACGGGGATTCAGGGAACGCGAGAGCAAACCGCAGGGAAGGAGACCTGCTTGCTCGGGGATTCGGGGAACACGAGAGCAAACCGCAGGGAAGGAGACCTGCTTGCTCGGGGATTCGGGGAACGCGAGAGCAAACCGCAGGGAAGGAGACCTGCTTGCTCGGGGATTCGGGGAACACGAGAGCAAACCGCGGGGAAGGAGACCTGCTTGCTCGGGGATTCGGGGAACGCGAGAGCAAACCGCGGGGAAGGAGACCTGCTTGCTCGGGGATTCGGGGAACGCGAGAGCAAACCGCGGGGAAGGAGACCTGCTTGCTCGGGGATTCGGGGAACGCGAGAGCAAACCGCGGGGAAGGAGACCTGCTTGCTCGGGGATTCGGGGAACGCGAGAGCAAACCGGGGAAGGAGACCAGCTTTGCCGCGGTTTGCTCTCGCGTTCACCGAACCCCCCTGCAAACCGCAGGGAAGGAGACCTGCTTGCTCAGGGGTTCGGGGAACGCGAGAGCAAACTGGGGAAGGAGACCTGCTTGATTACCAGAGGCTTCCTCAGGTATGCTGGGATACCTGCTTATTCCACGGAGGTCAAGAAAAGCGCTGGTAAGTGTCTACACTTGATTACCAGCGCTGGATCACCAGCGCTGGATCCTCTACACCCGAGACAAAACGGGAGTACGGCCAGCGCTGCAAACAGGGGGTTGCAGCGCTGGTGATGCCCTGCAGATGTGTACACCTCCTAAGTTGCAGCGCTGTAACCCCCTCACCAGCGCTGCAACTTTGTGATGTAGACAAGCCCTTAGTATCCTCATAAAGTCTGTCAGATGCCTTCGTACCTTAACAGATCTTGTAGTCACTGGGCAGTTCGCTTAAGGTCTGTGGTGCCGGCAGAGCTGGGACAGCACACAGGGAGAACACACACGCACAGCCGAACGTCTAACCACACAGCCATGTTGTTTCACAAGGCTTGTGCACACTCAAAACCTTTGTTTTGAGAATGTGAGTAGTGCATCAGCTCCATGCTGCCTGCCTGCACAGGAGTGTATTTTACACACAGGAGCCTAGGTCTCTTAATGTAGAGTTTCTGTAGTTTCCTTTTTCTGATGACAATAACAAGAAGTTGTGTAGGGCCCTGTATGTTCTGTGACCAGGCATACATATACCTCCACTTATCTCCTACTCGTGTCCCTCAAAGACGTAAACCAAGCTGAGTGACAGAAAATCATGATGGGTAAGTTTAATCTCCCTTTCTTTTTACATGCTGAAAGGCCATACAGGAACAGCGTTTTCTCAGATAGAGCATAGCCAAGTTTCTTACCTTCAGCTAGAACAGTATCACTTGCTTCCCTGAACCTAATCTCTTTAATTCTGAAGGTGGGAGGGACATCTGCATTAAGACCCCGATTCAGGAAAACACTGAACATGTGCTCAACAGACCCACTGACTTCAGTAGCACCTAAGCATGTGCTTAAAGTTAAGAACATGCTTAACTCTTTTCCTGAGAAGAGGTGTTTTCCTGTATCCGGGTCTGTATTTGGTCAGATGGTGAACATGTGTTTTATCACACAGGCGAAGAATCAATAAACAAAAGTGAGACATGAGCAGAAAATTCTTCATCACAATTTTACAAATGTCTGGGAACTCATTTTTCACATGTCATTTTTAACATGTACAAAACCTCATATCTGTGCACACAAAATTCAGTACAGCCCACCTGTGTGCAAAGGAAGTTTATATGTACACAGCTATGTTTTCGCATATTCAAAAATTAAATGCAAGAAAATGCACCCTCAAAAACCTAGGTGAAAAGAAAGTACCCCGAAAAACTTTCCCCCACGAAACTATGCGCACAATTGTAGAGGACGCAGTTAAGTCGCTCTTGCAAGTGTCCTTACATGTCTCTTGAGCTCATGTAACTTAATTATATTAGAAACAACTGGTGTCCCATGGCTAGAAATATGTTTGCTCAAGGGTTTGCTCAAGGGGCAGAAGAACAATGTAAGAATACATCCAATGTAGTTTCTTGTTTCATGATGATTGGGACCTTTCCCAGAATCTTTCAACGAGAGTAAACTTGATTTAGAGCTGTCTCATTTGTCCAAGACTATCACTGTAATTGTTTATTATAGTAACAAACAGCATTGTAGATGTGCATGGGTCTCTGCTGACAAATACAAAAAGAGACAGGCCTGGCCTTACGGCTGTTATAATGCAGTTTAGACAATGTAAAGCTAAAGAAGAGGGAAGGGGAGAGACTGTCATATAAAGTCATGAGAATTTGCATTGCTGAAGTTTAACATGTCGTCTTGTCATTACAGGACTATTATTTATGTAAGTTGCTTTATTTAAAGGCAGTAGAGTGCCGGTTTTGGTTATTGGACAAAGGCCCATTGAAACTAACCTTATGTTCTGAGTAGCTGTACCTGGCTGTCTGTTCAGTGATGCTCTGTCAGTCCCTCCACCCACCCTTATTTAAGATTTGGGACTGCAAAAGAATAGGTTTGGGGGAAATGCAACACTTGAAAATCTAAAATCCTTTGCAGACCTCTGGAAAGCTCAGCTGCCTTTTGTCTCTGATTCTCATCACTGTTGTCAAATGCTCCCTGGAATGTTGCAGTGCTGAGCAGAGGAGCTGGCATAACAAAGAGGAGAGTGGGATGCTCTGTGCTTTTATCAGATACAAGCTATCTGGTAAAAGCACAAAGCATCCCACCCTCCTCTTTGTTATCCCTTTAAAAAACTATCCACAATTTCAAAGGTGTTTGCAAGTGGAGCAAAGGAAGTTGCTTATACAAGGCTGAATTCTTGAGATTTCAAGTGGACTGAATCATAGAATGATAGAATCATATAATATCAGGTTTGGAAGAGACCTCAGGAAGTCACCTAGTCCAACCGCCTACTCAAAGCAGGACCAATCCCCAACTAAATCATCCCAGCCAGGGCTTTGTCAAGCATAACCTAAAAAACCTCTAAGGAAGGAGATTCCACCATCTCCCTAGGTAACCCATTCCAGTGCTTCACCACCCAGTGAAAAAGTTTTTCCTAATATCTAGCCTAAACTTCCCTCATTGCAACTTGAGACCATTACTCCTTGTTCTGTCACTGAGGACTTGTCTACATTGGCACTTTACAGCACTGCAACTTTCTTGCTTGGGGTGTGAAGAAAACACCCCCGAGAGCAGCAAGTTTCAGTGCTGTAAAGTACCAGTGTAGACAATGCACCAGCGCTGGGACCCCACCTCCTCCTGGGACCTTTCCATCCCCCTGACTGCTGATGTTATTTTTTGTTTGACTCTCTCCTCTGGTTGTTGTTTTTTAATAAAAGAATTGTGTTGGCTTGAAAGCAATTTTTATTCTATTAATTGAAAGCAAACAGAGCCCTGCAAAGCAACAGACAATTATGTTAAACCTTCATAGTGCATCGTCTGCACCAATCACAATCACCTCCTAGCATTACAAGCACTGCACTCCCGAGCATAGCAACAAATATTAGTGGCTTTCAGCTTTAAATAACTGCCTCAAGGCACCCCTCTAATAGCCCTGGTCTCTGTCTGTTCAAATTCAGCCTCCAGGCGCTGTGCCTCTGCGGTCAAGTCCTGAGTGAAGCTTTCACCCTTCCCTTCACCAGGGCTGCCCAGGGGGTGGGGGGGCAAGTGGGGCAATAGGCCCTGGGCCCCACAGGGGCCCCCACAAGAATATAGTATTCTATAGTATTGCAACTTTTTTTTATGGAAGGTGCCCCCAAAATTGCTTTGCCCCAGGCCCCCTGAATCCTCTGGGCAGCCCTGCCCTTCACAAATATTATGTGACGAGATCAATGTCGCACTCCTCTTGCCTTTGTAGTTTAAGGAATAACTCCACTGCCACTCGTGATGTGTTAGTCAAAGCGAGCAGCATACTGGTCAGCAGTTCAGGATCTATTCATGCGGCCCGGAGAGGCAGGGCACGTAGTACACAAACGGTTGAAAGCTGATGCCAAATGTGGACAGAAGCACAGGGATTGCTGGGATGTGAAGCTATGCATCACGGAGCATTGGGACAGGACCCAGGATGCCCTGTGATTCCCTCTGTCTTCCCAGAACTCTTAGCAGCAGAAGAGGAACAAATACTCCGTGGGATAGCTCCCCCGAGTGCACCGCTCTGAATACCACTGCAAGTGCCGCAAGTGTGAACATGCTATTGCACAAGCAGCTGACAGTGTGAACACACAACAGCAGTTTCCCTTCAGCGCTCTCTGAGCAGCGCTGTTAGTCCCAGCGCTGTAACTCTGTCGGTGTAGACATGCCCTTAGTAAACTGTCATTTGTACTGAATTATATCACCTGATCCAGTAGGCACTTGTCTGAAACCTTAGGTGCTGTTATTCCATGGATATGGTACTAGAGTGGATTCAAAGTCAGGAGGACCTGAGGTTCTGCCATTGACTCCCAATATGACCTTTGGGCAAATTACAAATTCTTTGTGCCTCAGTTTCCTCATTGTAAAGGACTATGAGCTCAAAGGATGGAAAGTTCTATGTAAGTGGTGAACATCATTAATCATCTATGGGCCAAATTCTGTCCTTGGTTACACACACACATTCCCACTGAAATCACTGGAATTGCTTAGGTATAAATGAGGCTGGATCTTGCCAGGTGTGTTTATCATGGACCGTGTGCATAGGGCTAAGTACACGTCCTGGCTTTGTAGGCTGAATGAAAGTTAGGCGCCTGTCTCTGTTCTTCTTCTCCATTTCCATTTCCCTCTGCCAGGGAGCAGCACCTTCCCTCCCAGTCCTTTGGGAGCTGGTGATTGCTCTTCCATTATAACCCAAGCCATTCAGTTTTGTTTTCACTATGCATGCCTCTCCTTGCGTAATTTTCAGCAATCCAGTTCATAGATATGCTGTGGCTTCATGTCTGCGTGTTCTCAGAGACAGTTCTGCTCCAGTAACAACAAAGTGCACAGCGTGCCAGTCACTGCCTCCTTCCAAGCCTGGATTAACCTTGTGTGGGCCCGGTGCCAAACATATCTGTGAGCCCCCATGGAAGCAATGGAGCATGGCGCAGGGACATCATTCCCTAGAGCGGGGGGTCAGCCAGAGGCGATGGGGCATGGCATGGCAGGGGCGGCCCTGCTCCGCCCAGCCCGTGGCACTATTTACAAACCGGCAGTTGCCAGACGCACAGTGGCCCGCCCGGCCCTGTGCTGTCGGCATGTCCCTTCCTCTCAGGGGCAGGCCTATGCCGCGCCATGCAGACCCCCTGCCCAACACTGGAACATCCCCCTGATTCCCCATGGCCAGAGCTCCCCCGGACCCACTATGCCCAGCAGCTCCCCCAACTCCTCCCACAAATGCACAGCACCCTGCACAAAACCGCCCTTGTCCAGTGCCCCCCTGCCCACAGCCTCACCTAAACTGCCCAGCACCCACGACAGAACCCCCGACTTCCTAGTGCCCCAACACACACACATCTTCCCCACCACCTCACAGCCCAGCACCCCCCAAAACCCACTCCCCACCCCCTGCATCCCGGCCACACTCACTGGACCTACTGGGAGGTGACTGTGTCTGCCAGACCGAGCCAGCAGCGCAGCCAGAGCTGGTCCCAGTGAATCACTCTGGCCCTCGGGAGTAGCACAATCAGCCAGGCCAGGGCCTGCCCCAGCCAGGCTCTCTCAAGATGCATTTGCCTGGAGGGGCCCAGGCAAGCCCTCCACCCTCACCCCAACCCCCATTGGCTGAGACTAGCCAGGCTTCTGCACCAGTCCCAGGCAGCTCAGCTCTGGGGAGGCAGGCGGGGCCCCACAGGCAGTGGGAAGCAGAGACTGCCCAGAGCTGGAGGTGCCCCGGGGTCCAGCCAGGGGACAGAGATGAGCAGGCTAGTGGGGCCAGGGGGTGGAGAGGATCCCTTGGCCTGAGGAGCAAGTTATGGGTGGTAGGGAGCCAGTGAGCTGGTGGGGTCTTGGGACACAGTGCAAGCAGAGCAGGACAGGGCCCCTTCTGAGCATGGGCCCAGCTCCATTGTAAACCCAGCACTGCCTCCTTCACATAGTAGATCTCAGGCTTTTCTGTAGCTTCATAGTGTAATGAGAGGGGATGTATATTAGAGGGCTAGGCAGGAAACAACATGCTTCTCTTTCTTGAAGATTAGCCAATTTTTTTATCTTCATCCAACAAGCCTGTTCAACTGATAAACAAAATTCATTGCTTACTTGGCCGGATGGCCGTGCAAATTTGCATCAATCTTTAACCAAGTGACATAGTTTTCCAGGTGAAGCTAAAATACTATAAATACCAAAATCCAATTAACTGCTAAGTCTTCATCCCCCTTATTGAGGATGGTGCCTCTCTCATTCTGTGATTCAGGCAGAGCTGACAGCGTGTGTGTCTGGTGGGGGTGTCACAAGAGGTTCAAGACCAAGCAAACAAAAATTTTTTTAAATTGAGTTGGGTTGCTGAGAGGTGTGTGACATTGCACTTCATATGTTTTATGAAAATATGCTTATGAATGTGAATATAATGTAACTGGAATATGCTTTATGCAAAAGTTCTCTTGTAATGTATAATTGCAAAGCTCATAATCAACTGAGTGTGTTCATCCTGTTTGTACATGAGAAGACCCCGTTTCCACCTAAGATGTCTGCTGGAACTACCAAGGACTGTACCAGGGGAAAGGATTGGGCCCAGACTAGGAAGGAGTCTAGTCTATGAAAGAAGCTTATTGGAACATCTGAGGGTGGGACATTACCTGTAATCAGTTTCTTAATTTATTAGGCTTAGACTTGAGGGATGGTCTTACCTAAATCATGTTTCCCATGGAGAATTATGATGTATTCATGGCAGTTCTGTCACATGAGTCCTGAGCCCACTGAACTGAATCCAAATTGTATCTGCAGTGACACCAATCTTACCTGTGTGGAGTTTGGTAATCCTGAAAGTTAATTTTGCGAGTGTGTGATTCAGCTCCAGTGCTTCAATGTGGCTTGTGTAGTGTAGAAATTCTCATGGAGATACTGCACTCTAAAACACCCACCTCCACGAGGAGCGTAGCTACAAGCCACTGAAGACGTGCCCTGAGAGGCTACAGTTAGGCCCTGTCTGCAGTGGCAAGTGTCTGCGCAGTAAAGCAGCTTCCTGCACTGTAACTCCTGAGGTGTACGCACAGCCAAGCCACTTAGTGCTTGTCTACACTGGCACTTTACAGCGTTGCAACTTTCTCGCTCAGGGATGTGAAAAACCACACCCTCTAGTGCAGCAAGTTGCAGTACTGTAAAGTGCCAGTGTAGACAGTGCACCAGAGGTCAGAGATGCAGTGCAGTGATGGGGATTGAAGGGACCTTGAGGCTGTTATACTTTGACATAAGTTTCCACTAGTCAGGATTTAGCATCTGATCAGACAAATGAGTCCCTAGGTTGCTGGGTTCAAGTCTCTAACAGGAGAAGATTATTAGGGGAATTTGCATAGGGGTTACGGCAGGACGTTGGGAGTCATGACTTGTGGATTTTAATATTGGCTCTGCTGCAGTCTTGGATAGGGGCACTGTGAGGCTTACGTAGTGAAGGTAAAGCACTTTGCAATTCTTACATGAAAGGAACCATATGAATGTGAAGTATTATAACAGGAGCTTGTTTTGTTGCCTTTTATTTCCACCTATGAAGATCTTTGCCCATTCTTACATAGAAACCATATTCCACAGCCCTTTCCTTCGCAGGTGTTGTATTATCCTTCTGAGCCCATGCGAATAGGGCAAATATCCAGTGAAAATCCACCGTTGTCTCTACTTGACATTTATCTCCTTTTGCTAACTTGTATTCCCTTTTCACACCTCTGCTACAAGTGAGGCTCTGCAGCTGTATTTACTCCAGGCCTATACAGGATCAATCACAAAATGTTCAGGTGCCTCACACATTTTGGTAGGTTGTACTATTAACACGTTGATGTTTAAAATCTTAGCCCTATGTTGTCCCCCCTAAATCAGCATAGGGAGAGGTCCCTCTCCAGCTGGATCCTCCCCACTTTTTAGTGGAAAGGAGACCACGGGGGACCAGAGCCACTGAACAAGGGTATGGGGCCTCCTTAAGATACTCTGTGAATGGCCAGATTTGGGGCAGACCTTTTCTGCATAGCAACAATGACTTGATGGACAAACGTGAGGGGATGTGCTTTTGGATATTCCCCTTCTGCCTCCCTCATCCTGTGGATTTGTTCTTGATGGGGATGGACTGGGGCCTTGTCATTTTCCTTGCACACTGACTCACTATCTTGCCGTTTTAAAAGATGTTTTAAAGACTTGTTATTTGCAACTGCTACCTCTGTATGTCCATGGAAAGTTTTATAGGGATATGGAGGAAAGTGAAATCCTCAGTGTTCTTTATTCCATTCGTAGACCACCATTAACCCAGGTCCTGATTTGGCAAAAGAATCTTCACCTGGAGACCTTTATTCCTGTTCAGAACTCCACTGTCGTTAATGAGAGGGCAGGGTACTCAGCACCCTGCAAGCTTAGGCCCTTACGGTTCTGTTCATTCCTTTTACTAAATGAACGATGTGTATGCTACAGGATTTGTATAATTAAAGAACATTACCTATTGCCCTCTAGAGTCCCTCCCACTTCTTCCCCACACCCTGGATCACCAGAGCAGGGTTGTCTTCTTATCTTCAATCCCCTGAGGGGCCCTGATGACTTTTCTCATAAAACAGCTGGTTTCCGAGAGAGGCAAACTGCCATTTGAAAAGAGCCTCATTAAGGGAGAGAGAATTTTCATGGAGACTAGATTAGCATGTCAGGGACATGTTTGGCTCTCAGTTAAAATTACACTGAGCTTGCCAGAGTTCTTAGTTCAAAGAGCTGCTGCTGGAATGAGCAAGGAAAGTACTTGCAACACTCAGACCAGCTGCCTTTGTGACTAGTATGAGTTGATGTTGGCTTCCCCAGAACCTGCACCTTCTCTATATTGCCTCCTAGAGGTTGGGATTGACACAGCTACCACTGTGAATGGTCTGTGAGCTCCCCATATTCATCATTCTGACACAATTCCCTATAGTCTGTAAGCTCCTTCTTAGCCAGTGGCTCCTGCACCATTCCCTGTAGTGACTTCTTTTGGGAGAGGTTGGGACAGGAATAGCTGTGAGCTTCCCCACAACCCATTCCATGTAGAGGCAGTTGCTGGAAAATCCCAATACTGAAGTACACATGCATGGATAACCTCCTTCGGTGTCTTCTCAAAAACAAAACAAACCCACTAACAATATGAGTCCTTTCTCATGGACGTGACATCTTGTTCGGATAATTGTGGGAGTAGAACTCAGCAAAGAGATTATAGACTCCAAGGTGTAGGAATGAACTACATGCTGTCCTACAATGGAAAATATAGTAAATATTTGCCACCAGGATGTATTCTTAGACGAGGTGCTCTATTCTTATCAGTCTTAATAATACTTGGCAATTATATATCACTTTGCATTCTCAAAGACCTTCACAAACATCAGCTAATTAATCTTTACAGTGCCCATGTGAAGGACAATTTACTGTGAAAAGTAAAGTATTGGATGGTCTTGGATCCTGCACTGTTTTGAGCCGGCACTTAACCTCTTCAGGGTACTACAGAGCTGGGGTCTCAAAAGACTCTTCCATAGGAACATAGGAATCGTCATTCCAGGTAAGACCACTGGTCCGTCTCTTCCAGTATCCTGTCTCTACCAGTGCCCAGTATCAGATGCTTTAGAAGAAAGTGGTAGACATCCCATAACAGGTAAGTTTGGAATAACCTGCCCATAGGGGAAATTTCTTCCCAATTCCATCAGTTAGTGGTTGTTTAGCCCCCTTAAAGCAGGAGAGGGCTTATATTACTCAACTTTTTTTTTACCCTAGCTAATGTAACTGTGGAAGTTCTCATTATCCATTCAGATGTCTATTTTCTGCTTGGTAAGCATTTTCCAAATTGACACATCTTGAAAAGTTTGAGAGAAGGATGGTACAGAATTCCAAAAAAGAGGAATGATACATGAATAAAGGATTTTTAAAATTATTATACCAATTTGATTAATTAGACAGCAATTCTGTTAATGACTGCATTGAAAATTAAGAGGTAAATAAAATGGTTTGGGGCCCTGGGAATTGATTCTTACAAATTTTTGATTTTTGTGTTAGTAATTCTTAATGAGTGAGTTTCACTATATTTAAAATGGTCAGCTCTTGAAATCTTTCCTTTTTACACAGTTCTTACTCAGGCAGAATTCTCACTGAAGTGTGTATATCTGTGTATCTTATGCCTTTGAGCTATATTCTTAAATGTACAAGGATTTCACTGTCTGTAGAGACCAGCAGCCACTTTGTGTTCAGCAGCTGCAAACACTTGGAAGGTGGTAAGGTGATAGGGAATAGCCAGCATGGATTTGTAAAGAACAAATCGTGTCAAACTAATCTGATAGCATTCTTTGATAGGATAACGAGCCTTATGGATAAGGGAGAAGCGGTGGATGTGATATACCTAGACTTTAGTAAGGCATTTGATACGGTCTCGCATGATATTCTTATAGATAAACTAGGCAAGTACAATTTAGATGGGGCTACTGTAAGGTGGGTGCATAACTGGCTGGATAACCGTACTCAGAGAGTAGTTATTAATGGCTCCCAATCCTGCTGGAAAGATATAACAAGTGGGGTTCCGCAGGGGTCTGTTTTGGGACCGGCTCTGTTCAATATCTTCATCAACAATTTAGATGTTGGCATAGAAAGTACACTTATTAAGTTTGCGGACTATACCAAACTGGGAGGAATTGCAACTGCTTTGGAGGACAGGGTCAAAATTCAAAACGATCTGGACAAATTGAAGAAATGGTCTGAGGTAAACAGGATGAAGTTCAATAAAGATGAATGCAAAGTGCTCCACTTAGGAAGGAACAATCAGTTTCACACATACAGAACGGGAAGAGACTGTCTAGGAAGGAGTATGGCAGAAAGAGATCTAGGGGTCATAGTGGACCACAAGCTTAATATGAGTCAACAGTGTGATACTGTTGCAAAAAAAGCAAACATGATTCTGGGATGCATTAACAGGTGTGTTGTAAACAAGACACGAGAAGTCATTCTTCCGCCTTAGTCTGTGCTGGTTAGGCCTCAACTGGAGTATTGTGTACAGTTCTGGGCACTGCATTTCAAGAAAGATGTGGAGAAATTGGAGAGGGTCCAGAGAAGAGCAACAAGAATGATTAAAGGTCTTGAGAACATGACCTATGAAGGAAGGCTGAAGGAATTGGGTTTGTTTAGTTTGGAAAAGAGAAGACTGAGAGGGGACATGATAGCAGTTTTCAGGTATCTAAAAGGGTGTCATCAGGAGGAGGGAGAAAACATGTTCATCTTAGCCTCCAATGATAGAACAAGAAGCAATGGGCTTAAACTGCAGCAAGGGAGATTTAGGTTGGACATTAGGAAAAAGTTCCTAACTGTCAGGGTAGTTAAACACTGGAATAGATTGCCTAGGGAAGTTGTGGAATCTCCATCTCTGGAGATATTTAAGAGTAGGTTAGACAAATGTCTATCAGGGATGGTCTAGACTGTGTTTGGTCCTGCCATGAGGGCAGGGGACTGGACTCGACGACCTCTCAAGGTCCCTTCCAGTCCTAGAGTCTATGAGTCTATGAGCTCAGTACAGACTGTTACAGACGAGACACACACATACTATCTTTAGAGTAACTTACTTTGGTTCTTTTTGTTCGATCTCTGAATTTAAAATAAAGTCCATTCTGGTTGAAAGTGTGAGAGTTCACTCTGTGTAGAGAAAATCAAAGTCTGTGGCAGTTTTGTCTGAGGAAAGAATGAGTAAAAACTCAGGCAGCGATCTACCTGCGTGTTTAACTTTACTACCATGAGAGTCCCATTGTGGTCAAGGGGTACTACTCATGGAAGAAGTTAAGCACTTCTGTGTTTTCAGGATCAATGTATGAGTAAGGATCCCAGGGCTTAGCCCAAGGACATAGTCCAGGGGAGATGCATGATACAGGGTCCATACTGCCTCATCTACCTCTGCTTGGAGGTTTGCAGCTGGCACGTGCAGAGAATTAGGCTTTGTCTACACTGGAACTTTGTTGGCAAAACTTTTGTCATTTGGGGTGTTAAAAAAACACTCCCTCCAAATGACAAAAGTTTTACCCACGAAAAGCGCTAGTGTGAACAGCGCTTTGTCACCAGGAGCACTCTCCTGCTAACAAGGCCGCTGCTGCTCATTGGGGGTGGAAGCTTTTTGTTGGCAGGAGAGCTCTTTCCTGCCAACAAACAGCAGCTACACTGCACACCTTTTAGCACACAGCGGTAGTGGCTGAGCTGTGTTGCTAAAAGGTGGCTCTGAAAGCAGGGAAGTGTTATGAAAGATTGAAGATTTTCCCCTGAAATGCTCCAGGAGTAAATGGGTTAATAGTTTTCATCTCAACTTTCAAAGCAATCTTTGGAGTGTTCTGCCAAAAAAAGCAATCTATGTTCATAAGAGAGGAAAAAGTCTTACTGAGATTTGTGTGCGTAAGAGTGTTCTGCACACACATTTCTTAACAGACATATCAAGGCACTTAACAGACTGTTTCCTTCAAAGCCACTGTGGGGCAGTCAATGAGCCCAGTTAATGCGAGCTCCCTCCTATAGCTCTCGCTGCTCCAGAGCAAGACAAGACAAGAGTCTCCGCCAGACGCAAGCCTTTACTAACAACAGGACTGAAATCCTCTCTCTCTGCTGCACTGGGGAACGTCAGGATAGCCATGTCTACAAGGAAGATCTGCTGTCTTGTGCTGCTGGTCCTAGGGCTCCTGGCTATTGCAGTTTCTGTCATTGTAATCCTGGCGCAGCCCAAGTGTGCTCCTGGAAGTTATCTGCATGCTGCTGTAGCAGCTGACACTGAAATCTGTTCGGACATTGGCAGGTAGGTGCATGGACTTTTCTGTTTGGAACTTGTATATGTAGTGCACGATGTAGAGCCAGAGTGAAAGACAGGTAGATAATACTAGAGGTTATAGTTAAAATCAGCACTTCCCAGTGACTGAGCAGGTGGCACTGGGTTTTACCTTCTCCCCTAATCCTCAGTTTGAAGAGTTATGCCAGATACCTGAGCACAAGCTCCCGATCGTAGGTCAAGTTCAGTCCTGGTGTAAGAGGTCTGAAGTCAAACATTCTTAGCCAGCTCTGCATTTTAATTTAATTTTAAATGAAGCTTCTTAAACATTATAGAAACCTCATTTACTTTACATACAACAATAGTTTAGTTATATATTATAGACTTATAGAAAGAGACTTTCTAAAAATGTTACAATGTATTACTGGCACGCGAAAATCAGAGTCAATAAATGAAGACTCGGTACAGCACTTCTGAAAGGTTAGCTAGCGGCCCCTTGTCTAATGTGACCACATTGTCATAAGGGACGTGTCACTCTCATTGGATCCAAGAACTCATTACACTGTGTGGGACAGACCCTGACATAAAGATATGAAGGACTTTGGACCCCGTCAGGGTCTCGAGATGACACCTGCTAGGGGTGACAGGTATGCATGTAAACTCTGGCTGTCATGGTACAGTATGTTCTCTCGGTGACTTGTAGGAGGAATTGCTGACTAAATCTCTCATCTGGAGGGAAAGGTGGGTTCCTTCCTTGAGTGAGGTGATGGCTAGAGGGTTGAGGCTGGAGTAGGGTGCCCTCAAAGAGGCCATGAAGGGGCTAGAGGTGCAGCTAGCTTTGGAATTTGTTACACCTGGCTCAGCGAGTGGCCGAGTCAGGGAGGTGAGGGCTCAGCACCTCGTGTGATCAGACCCTGACCCATGACTCAAGCCACTTATGACAGCAGCAACATTTCAAAGGCATCATTTTCTCTTGTCTGCACTGAGTGTTTTGCTAGCATCCAGCCCTGACTCACATTTACGGCCACCATGGCCAGTCAGGGAGCATTGCTGTGCTATTGGAATAAGGATGGCCCAATGTTACAGAGAGTGGGATTCAATACCCGGCTTCAACACAGAGTTTCTGGGTGACCTTGGGCAAGTCTCTCACTGTACCTCAGTTCTCCCTCCATGCCTCACAGGAGTGCCATGAGGGTAAATCCATTAATGACTGTGAGGTGATTGGGTACTGTGGCGATGTGGGCCAGAGAGGTTTCTGAGACAGACAGATACAAGGACAGATCTCTAGCTAGCCTCAGCCAGACCTCACTTAGAATAGATTAGAATAGAATCATAGGACTGGAAGGGACCACAAGAGGCCATCTAGTCCAGTCCCCTGCACTCATGGCAGGACTAAGTATTATCTAGACCAGTGTTTCCCAAACTTGGGACGTTGCTTGTGTAGGGAAAGCCCCTGGCGGGCCAGGGCCGCTTGTTTACCTGCCCCAGCCGCAGGTCCAGACAATCGTGGCTCCCACTGACCATGGTTCGCTGCTGCAGGCCAATGAGGGCTGCGGAAGCAACAGCCAGTATGTCCCTTGGCCCATGCCGCTTCCAGCAGCCCCCATTGGCCTGCAGCAGCGAACCGCGGCCAGTGGGACCCGCGATCGGCTGGACCTGCAGACGCGGCAGGTAAACAAACTGGCCTGAGAGGTGTTTGTCCAACCTGCTCTTAAAAATCTCCAATAATGGAGATTCCACAACCTCCCTAGGCAATTTATTCCAGTGTTTAACCACCCTGACAGTTGGGAAGTTTTTCCTAATGTCCAATCTAAACTCCCTTGCTCGAATTTAAGCCCATTGATTCTTGTCCTATCCTCAGAGGTTAAGAACAGTTTTTCTCCTTCCTCCTTGTAACACTTTTTATGTACTTGTAAACCCCTCTCAGTCTTCTCTTTTTTCCAGACTAAACAAAACCAGCTTTTCAATCTTCTCTCATAAGTCATGTTTTCTAGACCTTTAATCATTTTTGTTGCTCTTCTCTGGACTTTCTCCAGTTTGTCCACATCTTTCCTGAAATGTGGCGCCCAGAACTGGACCCAATATTCCAGTGCCATGGTTATAATACATCCCAAAATGATGCTGACTTTTTTTGCAACAATGTTACATTGTTGACTCATATTTAGCTTGTGGTCCACTATGACCCCCAGATCCCTTTCCTAGGCAGTCATTTCCCATTTTGTATGTGTGTAACTGATTGTTCCTTCCTAAGTGGATTACTTTCCACATCTCTTTGTTTTCTGTCCAGCATTTCATACTGGACAATAAAGAAAATCCTGTTGTTGGTTGTATTTCTGTGTCCCTGCTTCAGGGAGCAGGGCTATTGCATTGCTGGGGCACATGCATGAAAGCCATGGGAAAACGAATGAAGTATCCAACTCAGCTAACCTGAGGATTTTCCTATTCAGATGCCAATGCTGTGGTGGGAACTGCTGTATACAGGTATCAGTCTGCTCCTCTCCTCCTTCCAGGCTTTCTCCCACAGTCACCTCAGCTGCTCCCAGGGCTTCAGCCATCGCCTTTATGTTGGTGACTTGGAAATCTACCTCACTACACCATACACTTCCCTGCTTCTGCCCATTTCCCACACATTCAGCTCCCTCTCTGACCTCTGACACAACTGATAATCTTTCCTTTCCTTCAAAACCTTTCCTTCTCTCTGGTTCCTCTTTTCATCAGCAACTGCACCACCCGCCCTGTCACATAGTATCATCCTGGAGCCTCATTCTGCTCCTACCATCTATCTTCTCACCAAATCCCACTGCTGCTTCCTCTGTAGCATCTCTGAAACCTGCCCTCTCCTCCTGGCTCACACTTTTGTGTTGGAGCTGCCATCGTCTCTTCCCCACCATCGCACACAGAGCTCCCTTCAGCCCATGTCGCTTTGACGCTATCCAGTTTTCTATCCCTGGATTTCTGTTTCAGTACTGAATGAAAGTGACTCAAGTGATTTCAAAGGCTCAAATCCCTAAAGTAAAAGCAGCTCTCCTGAACCCTGACCTAGTTATTTCCAGATTTTGAAACTTTGCTGGTTTTTATTCTTGAGTCAAAATTTTTTTTAATAAAGTGTCTGCCACATGCTTTACAGTGAGCAGCGATTAATGAATGGAGATGAGATTCCTGTGGCATGACATACTGCAGCATCTCACAAGCTTCCTGACTGTCTGATTAACAATGTTTAAATCAACACTTGATCTGAGCTCCAAGGAGCCAAAAGCAACCCAGGCCCCATCCAACTCCAATTAAAACCAAAGGAAAGATTCCATTACTTCAAGAGAAGTTCTACTGGGCCCCTTATAATAGGAGCAGCTGTTCCCTGTCCTGAGGACAAAGCCCTCTGGGCACTGCTCTTTCCCACTCTAATGAAATGTTTGTCTGGAACTGCACCAGTGAGTGAAGCTGGGGAGATGGGAGGATGCTCTTAGGAAAGTCTGTCTCCTTCACTGACCTGACCCTGTACTTGAACCTTGGTGGCAATATAACTCCAGGGTTCTACTCCAGACGCTTCAACTAACCTGTGGTTGGCAACTTACAACCTCTCTGTGCCTCAGTTTCCCCATTTATGATGATGATAATTCCACCTCGTGGATGTTTTTGGGGCTTGGTTTACTATAATGTTTCTAAAGCCCTTTAGATCCTTTAGAGAAAAAAGCTGTACATATGTGAAGTCTCACTGTCCTTACTGGCACAGATTCTGTGCTAGATTTATTGTTACTAACTCAGTGGCTAAGAGAAAGCAACTCCGGCTTCTGGTGATAAAAGGATTTCCAGTGCTGAAAGACGACTATGTCCCTTGTGGTGTAATGGTATGCTTATGGAGGATGGAGAGGGGGATAGGACTATTATATTATTGTCTCTTCCTGCCAATCCAGTCTACAGACTCTGGACAGAGAGTATATGTAGTAGATTGAGTAGGAAACCTGAGTGCATCCAAACTTTCCCTTTATGGGAGCCATAGATGTTTGAAATCCACAGATGTGAATTTTGTGGCCTCAGTCCAGCTCCAACAATGGGGCCTTTTTCCCCCTTGGCCCACAAAGCGTACAGATGAAGAAGTATCTAAACATGAATCCTGAGGAATCTGTTTGTCCTTAGCATTCTGCACAGAGGAGTAGTTAGACCTGGTACCATCCCCCACACATGGCCTGAATCTCCCAGTCACAGTGCATCCTTTCCCTTCTCTGCTCTTTTAGGTCATTATAACCCCCTGTGTGAGCATTAGAAGAGGCTTTTCCTCCCAAGCAGACAAAAAACTATGTATTCCCATCCCCGCCTGCCTCCCTTCATCTCCTGGTGGGGCTGTCTGCTCAGAGCTCTGGTCAGAAACCCACCTGCCCCAATCACCACCTCTGCAGTGTTCTGTTTTGCCTGCTATTGTTTCTGAAACTGAAAGTGGGGGCATGAGCCAGCAACAGGGGGTGACAGAGGATTTTGGAAAGGTAGACCACAGAAGAAGAGTTTGTTCCTAGGAGAGGAAAGGCAGGGCCAGTTGGGAATCACTGCAGCCGGGAATCCTGTCTTGACTTGACCTTCCCTCCCAGCTGCTATCAATCTTCCAGCCTCCCCAGTACATGCTAAAGAGAATGCTGGAAACTAGTCTCTTTTGAAGCAGCATCCCCCAAGGGCTTTGCTAGTTTCCTTGTGGCTTAGCCCCTAAAGGATGGGGGAGCTGGGAAGGCGAAAAATTTTACAACCAAGCAATGTTCACATTAATATGACTCCCACATCCTAAGCCAAGGATACGCTACAAAAGTCTTTTGCAGTTTTGAAGACCTCTGGTGTTTCTTGTGAATCTTTCTCCGCATCCTGAGGGATCTCCTCCTAGTTTAAGCATTATCAGCTTGGGCACTAAACATTCCATAGGAACAGCTGTCGCCTATACTCCTGATAAGCCATCTGAGTCAGCCAAGTCAAGGGCTGGTATTGTCCTCAGGCCCAAGCTTGCATGAAGAAGAAATATCTCCCAAGAGTGTTTAATGCCTTCACATTTCCAGGATTTACCCAATTTGCAGCTACTACTGCAGCAGTTGTTCGTTAACTGGCTTTAGGCAGGAGGCTCTAGAAGCTTTAGAGCCTCCTGCATCGTAACTAGGCCTGATTGTTTGACGTGGCAAAAAATGGGAAAATTTACAATTTTAGTAAAAATAGAAAAAAAGAAAGTCACAGGGAGGGGGCAGGGATGGTATCGAAAGCAGCAGCCTGGCTCCGATCATCTCTGTGTGAGGTAGAAATGGATAAGCAGGACTGATGTGCAGAGAAATGTGAAACTGCAGAGATTGGAGAGCTGCTGTGAGGCCACTAGGCTAGCCCTGCCTAGCAGCAGCAGCAGCAGCAAAGCCTACACATCTAAACACTTGGTTTTTAATTATAGGTGTTTACATTTAATCCTTGACTCCTTAAAATTGGTCCTTATCTGCCTAGACCTTTTTTAGCCTGTGCTTGAACCTCACCCTGTCTATGTGGAGGCCTATGCCTGATGTTTAACCTCATGTCTGTGCACACAATTAGCCTCTGGTGCAGAATGGTATTGCCTCCTCTGCTGTGCACCATACAGGTCCTTGCAGGTGTAAAAACAACTGATGGAAAAGGTTACAAATGCAACCATGGGTTCAGCAGGGATGCCTGGCTTCACCTGCGGCAGTTCATGGGGGACGGGCCTTGGTGGCCGTTCAAATCCTGTCATGTTATTAGTATGAACTGGGACTGTATAGGTCATTCTTGCAACCAAAGTCCTGTAGTGGCACCAAATCTTGTATAAAGGGGGTTAAATAAGGTGTCTAAGACAAGGTTACGGTTTGCTGGTTATGATTATGCTATCTGTATGCATGTATCATTTTTGTATTTAAAGTTGTAAGTATTGGCTCTGTTCTGTCTGTATTTCAAACTTATGCTATGCTTCTGTGACACCTCAGACAGTTTGGCATCAGCACTGCCTAGCCTGCTTGATGGCTCATTAAGGACCATCAGCTATATTATTGACCCATTGAGAGAAGGCAGATACACCTTGTGACTCAGCAAGACATGCAGGGACATGCCTATGGACAAGACTCTAAGGTTTTTCCATGCCATGTGCTGGATAGTTTGTCTGTGGAACAAAGAAAGAAAGGCAACATGACAAGAAACTATAAAAGGCTGTAAAAAGCGACAAAGAGTCCTGTGGCACCTTATAGACCAAGGGTCGGCAACCTTTCAGAAGTGATGTGCCGAGTCTTCATTTATTCACTCTAATTTAAGGTTTTGCGTGCCAGTGATACATTTTAACATTTTTAGAAGGTCTGTTTCTATAAGTCTATAATATATAATTAAACTATTGTTGTATGTAAAGTAAATAAGGTTTTTAAAATGTTTAAGAAGCTTCATTTAAAATTAAATTAAAATGCAGAGCCCCCCGGACCCGTGGCCAGGACCTGGGCAGTGTGAGTGCCACTGAAAATCAGCTCATGTGCCATCTTCGGCACATGTGCCATAGGTTGCCAGACCCTGTTATAGACTAAGAGACGTATTGGAGCATAAGCTTTCGTGGGTGAATATGCACTTCATCAGATGCATAAAAGGCTTCTGCAACTCCTCCATCTTATTGAAGAATCCTGCTTCTGACCTCTGGAGAGACTTTGCTACAAACTGAAGCTCTAAACAAAGGACTGAATGACCTATCCCAGCTGTAGATGTACTCCGGAGACTTGATTTGAACCTGCAGTTTATTCCATCACTGCTATAAGCCTGAACCAAGAACTTTGCTATTACTGTGTGTAATTGATTCCATTTAACCAATTCTAGCTCTCCTCCATATATTTTTCCTTTTATGAATAAACCTTTAGATTTTAGATTCTAAAGGATTGGCAACAGCATGATCTGTGGGTAAGATCTAACATATATTGACCTGGGTCTGGGGCTTGGTCCTTTGGTATTGAGAGAACCTTTTTTCTTTTACTGGGTTATTGGTTTTCATAACCATTCGTCCCCATAACGAGTGGCACTGGTGGTGATACTGGGAAACTGGAGTGTCTAAGGGAATTGCCTGTGTGACTTATGGTTAGCCAGTGGGGTAAAACCAACGTCTTCTCTGTTTGGCTGATTTGGTTTGCCTTGGTGTGCAAAGGAACCTCAGCCTTGGGCTGTGACTGGCCAGCTTTAAGCAATTTGTCCTGAACTGACATTCTCAGAAGTGTCCCACCAAAGCCAGCACCATTACATATCCCACGAAAATAAAACACATAACTGGGACACTGCTGTGAATTTTTAAAAAATGCAATTACACAGGGCCTTATGGCACTGCGTAGCCAGCCAGGGTTGTAAGACCCCTGCTGGGAACAACCATCTGGCATTGTGAGGAAGATGCTGGCTTGATCTTCTGTTTGTGATTGTTCTCCACTGTGGTCTCTGAATCCACCATAAGAAATCCCTCTGGATTCCTCTGCAAGAGCTCCTCTGGCTGTGGCTGCTTTAACAGACTGGAATGAAATGTGGGCGTGGAGTGGAGCCAAGCTCTTATTTATTCTCCTTTGCTGCTTCCCCTCCAAAGGGATTGGTAAACTCTAAACAGTCTCTCCCTGTTAAAAGACCTTTGCTCGTCAGTTGCTGTTCTTGCTGTCCGGAACCCTCCAAGGGTCAATGCTCAGTGTCTGATGCTGCTGAGAATAGAACAGAGCCCTGATATTAGTGGTGCTGCTTTGCAGCTCTGGATGGTGCCTGTCCTTTGAATTCTGCTGCCTTCTTTGCAACTGGTGCTACAAGTCCAATTGTAGAGAGAAAAATGTGTAACTGGGCAGGAGTCTAGTGTGTTGGGGCATTCTTTCATCTACGAGAGCCAGTGAGAATTGCAGCCTCTGATGGAAATCCAGGATCAATGAAACCACAAAACCTACCCTAGTTACAGGAAAGGTTCCTTTAAAAGTGCCATGTTTGCCGAGTGTCTCAACCCTCACAGTCATAATCAGTAACAGAACAGGATGTTGGCAGTTGCCAAGGTATGAAAAGGTTCCTAAACTTCAGACTAGGCCATCTAATGCTATGATTTAATCAGATGCAGCACTCATAACCTAGGCTGGCTTTGTACTTGGATGGGAGGCCTAAGGAAAATCCCAGATGCTGCAAGAAATGGTGTTGGTGATACAGTATGTGACGACCTTCCCTCTCTATCAGCCCAGTGCCTTTATGTAGTGTTGGAAGAGAGGGGCACTGAGCTTCTTGAAATGTCACCTTTCAATTGAGAACTAGTAAGAAGTGCTATGTGCTTTTGGACAGATGCTGTATTTGACCACAGAGATGGTAGCATTTTCAGGATGGGTAAAGTCATTACCACATATGTTTTCATCAGTCAGTAAAAGGAGTACATAAACCACTCAGGGGTCATTAAACACTGCATATTTTCATGGTCATCTTGTCTAGGTTTCATAACATAGTTAATGTGTGTTAACAAAACAACGGATTCAAAATTAGAAATTGCTCTACTTTGACAGGAAGATGCATGATCCTCTTGCAGATTGTTAAAAGGAATCACTTCCTACTTAGCTCTGACAACATGATTATTATTTGTATCATTGTAGCACCTAGCACCTCCAATCATTGTGTGACGTGGTGTCCAGACATGAAAAAAGAAGACAGTTCCTATCCCAGAGAGCTCACAACATGTGAGATACGATGCAGCAGACAAACGTTTGGCGTGGGTTGGAAGGATGAAGCAAATGAATATAAAATGAATAGAGTTTAGCAGAAACCACAGCTTGCCATTTGCCTAACCAAGAGCAGACAGGATTCCACCCGCACCCCCTCTCCCTCTGCTTCCATGCCCCAGATTAGTAAAGTACATTCGTCAGCATTGGGCTGGATTGTGAATTACTTATTCCAGTTTATGAGCATGAGTAGTGACTTTTCATAAGTCAAGAGTGGACTTTACATGAGTTCTAACCAGACTTCAATGGGTTCCAGAAGATACGTCTTTGATATCAGGAACACTCTGACTATTTAATATACAAATATTATTTATTTTTATTCTTAGGCCTGGCTGCAGGCACCTCCCATTGACCTCAGTTGGAATCACATTTTAAAGCATTGATTTGGCCTGAATTTATTAACTTGTGTCAAGTTGTGCTAGAGAGAGTGCATTACTACACACTGAGGTCTAACCATTTTGTATATGTGGCGTTACTATAAAGCCCTAGAAGTGTTTGTAGTAATTAAATAGTGTTTTATCACACAGTGTTGCTGTTGTTAAATAAATGTTGCTTTTGTTGGGAATTTAAAAGCTTTAAGCAGCAGATTGAGGCCCTTGGGATCATGCGTGTGACTTATAGACTCCAACTTGCTGATAGATTTGTCACTGCGGTCCCAGGGGAGCCACACTGGGATTACTTAATTAGGGCAAACTGCAAAGACTGGGGCAGACAATCCTCAAACTGGTGGTCATTCCAGGACTTAGATCCACCAAGCTAGCCTCAAAACAACTTCTGCAATACCTTACTGGTTACCCAGAAACCAAAACACAGCTCCCTTAAAGCAACCCAGCCTTAGGCCTCCACCCAGACACGCAAGTCAAATATGATGAGGATTACTGAAAATCTTATTCACCATAGAAGAAAGTTCTACCAATCCCAGAACATCAGACACATTACCTCCCAGGTTAATGAATATTTCAGATCTTACCCAAATACACACTTACAGCCAATTCTTATTGACTAAACTAAAATTTATTTAAAAAGAAAAGAGGGACAGTATTGCTTAAAATAGGGGTCGGCAACCTTCGGCACGCGGCTCACTAGGGTAAGCACCCTGGGGGGCCAGGCAAGTTTGTTTACCTACTGCAGCCGCAGGTTCAGCCAATCGTGGCTCCCACTGGCTGCAGTTCGCTGCTCCAGGCCAATGGGGCAGCAGGAAGCCGCATCCAGCACATCCCTCAGCCCGTGCCACTTCCCGCAGCCCCCATGGGCCTGGAGCAGCGAACCGCGGCCAGTGGGAGCCGTGATCAGCCGAACCTGCAGATGCAGCAGGTAAACAAACTGGCTCGGCCCAGCAGGGTGCTTACCCTGGTGGGCCACATGCCAAAGGTTGCCTATCGCTGGGTTAAAAGATCAGTATGCATACAAACATGAGTGCAGTTCTGAGATCAGATTTATACGATGGTGAACTTTGTAGTTGCAAAGAGTTCTTTATAGTCCAATGTTAATTTTCAGGGTGATCCAGATGGGACTGGAGATTTCAGCGAGCTTCCCTTGCATAAAGTATCAAGCAGATCTGAGATGAAAGGATCAGGTCCCAAGAGTTTTTATACAGTTTTCTGGCAGCCTCTTGACCGTACAGTCCTGGATGAAAAATAGGTTTTTGATGTAACCTTCTGTTTCCCAAATATCACCTGTAATTAACTACATGGATTAATATAAGGTAATTTATCCATTAAGTAGTTCATATATAGCTTACCACAAACTTTAAAGAGACATACAGACAATGACATTATTTCACTCACATTTCATCTAAATGTTAATATTTCCTTTTTATCTCTGAATCAATAGCTATAGTAATAGACAGGAATTGTCTGTTTACATGGCTAACATCTAACAAGATATAAGTAAACACATGCGATTAGGATCACTTCTAATTCTCTAACAATAGAGGATTACATTTCAAAATTCTAGCCCATCTAACGTGAAATGGCCCTAACTGCCATTTACATAGTTTTCTAAGGGTATGTCTACATCTACAATTTTGCAGCGCTGGTTGTTACAGCTGTATTAGTACAGCTGTATAGGGCCAGCGCTGCAAGTGGTGTTAGATGTGGCCACACTGCAGCGCTGTTGGGCGGCTTCAAGGGGGGTTCGGGGAACGCGAGAGCAAACTGGGGAAGGAGACCTGCTTCCCCGCGGTTTGCTCTCACGTTCCCCGAACCCCCCTGCAAACCGCAGGGAAGGAGACCTGCTTGCACGGAGGTTCGGGGAACGTGAGAGCAAACCGCAGGGAAGGAGACCTGCTTGCACAGGGGTTTGGGGAACGCGAGAGCAAACCGCAGGGAAGGAGACCTGCTTCCCCGCGGTTTGCTCTCACGTTCCCCGAACCCCCCTGCAAACCGCAGGGAAGGAGACCTGCTTGCACGGGGGTTCGGGGAACGCGAGAGCAAACCGCAGGGAAGGAGACCTGCTTGCACGGGGGTTCGGGGAACGCGAGAGCAAACCGCAGGGAAGGAGACCTGCTTGCACGGGGGTTCGGGGAACGCGAGAGCAAACCGCAGGGAAGGAGACCTGCTTGATTACCAGAGAGGCTTCCTCAGGTATGCTGCGATACCTGCTTATTCCACGGAGGTCAAGAAAAGCGCTGGTAAGTGTCTACACTTGCTTACCAGCGGCGCTGGATCCTCTACACCCGAGACAAAACGGGAGTACGGCCAGCGCTGCAAACAGGGAGTTGCAGCGTTGGTGATGCCCTGCAGATGTATACACCTCCTAAGTTGCAGCGCTGTAACCCCCTCACCAGTGCTGCAACTTTGTGATGTAGACAACATGTCTCTAAAGATTGAATCTGGGTCATTCAGCCTGCTAGCTGCTTAACCCTTTCTGGCCGTCTGTCACAGGAGTACACTGAACTAATGTGTTTAAAATGCAGAGGGCACTGGCTCTGAATTCCCATGTGTGTTTGGATCGGGTGGAAAGAATTGTCCACAAAGGGTAAACACTCAGTGTATCTCCTGGGATTATGCAAGAACTGCTCATCTTCTGGCAAAGATAAGCAACCAGTGTAGTGCGTGAATGAAGAGGGCCTAGGGGTTCTTTAGGTTGTGGTATTTCCCACATAATGTTATATTCAGAAGGGTGTGAGTGATTTATCTGTGTTGCTCTAAAAAAAGGATAATGGCCAAGAGGGCATAGGACAATGGTGAATGTGGTTTATAGGAATTGCAAACATTGTCATAAATTATAAAAGCAGCAAAGAGTCCTGTGGCACCTTATAGACTAACAGAAGTTTTGGAGCATGAGCTTTCGTGGGTGAATACCCACTTTGTCGGATGCATGACATCATCCACTCTTTGCTGCTTTTACAGATCCAGACTAACACGGCTACCCCTCTGATACATAAATTATAAATATAGCTGTAAACTCAAGTGCTGGAATCTGTGGTCTCCTTTACAGAAAGGTCAGCAGCTCATATGATGGTCACAGGCTTTTTATATTTAAAATCCTGTCCCTCCTTTCTTAAAATCTCTTATGCTAGAGGAAAAACTCCACATCTGTCCAATAGTGAAGGGAACTTCTTATAATGGGTGGAAGTAGAGAAGAGAGACAGATCTTTCAGCACATCTTTAACCAACCCAGGGCTCTGCATTCACTGCTGCTTCTTCACATGGAAGCTTCCCTCAGGGAACAAGTGGAGAGTGGCAAATTTGTTCCACTTGAGAGATAAAGCCAGGCTGGAAACCTGGTCTCTGAAACAGAAATTCCAGTGATTTCTGTGGGAGCATAGGAATAACCCCAGTGGAGCAGATCAATGACCCATCTAGTGCAGTATTCTGTTTCTAGTAGTGGCTAATCCTGGATAGTTCTGAGCAAATAACAAAATATAAATAGTGATACACATACAGACCCAATTTTACAGCCTGATACCTTCACAGAGCTGCTTGTGCCGGCATGCCCCAGCTAGTGTCCCAATCTGATGTTTCACTCCTGGCTTTTGCTGTGTTGGGATCAGCTATCAGAGTAATTTAGCATGACTTAAGTACATCAGTCAAGATTATGTTAATGGAAAATTCCCACCTGTTTACACAAAGAATGTTCTTGCAGATCCAAACCCATAAAGGTTTTTTTATACTTGTGTTTCTGAGAGGTCCTTGCGAAACAATACCCCACAGGCAGAAGTGGCTCGTGATCAGTGGGTAAAATTAAGTGCAATTCCCTTTTCTCTAAGCCCAAGTCTACATTAGAAACTTTTTCTAGTAGAGTAAGATTGATTAGGGGGGTGGGTGACTTTTTTTGCGGGTGACATTCCTATACTGGGAAAAGCCCTAGTGTAGGTGCAGCATAAAAGTGCTTTTGCTGGGATAGCTTATTTCACTCAGGGAACTCAGGTCTATCATCAGAAGCACTTTTTCCAGTGTAAACTGCATCTGCACTAGAGCAGGGGTTCTCAAACTTTTGTATTGGTGACCCCTTTCACATAGCAAGCCTCTGAGTGCGACCCCCCCCCTTATCAATTAAAAACACCTTTTAATGTATTTAACACCATTATAAATGCAGGAGGCAATGTGGGGTTTGGGGTGGAGGCTGACAGCTTGCGATCGCCCATGTAATAGCCTCGTGACTCCCTGAGGCATCCCAACCCCCAGTTTGAGAATCCCTGCCCTAGAAGGTTTACCAATATAACTATACTGGAAACCATTTCTAGCGGAGACTAGGCTTTACTCTTCCCAGAGAGTAGCATTCAGGGAATATTGAGCGTATCCTGTTGCTAATGCTTAGCTGCATGCTGCTTGGTTCTAAGGCTACTAGGGGTGGGGGGTGGACCCACTTAAATGAGAAAGAAACGGTTGCTTGCTGTAACTGTGGTTCTTCGAGATGTGATGCAGACAAGTGTTCCGCTTGGGTGTGCGTGCACCCAGTGCGCTGGAACTGGAAACTTTTCCCCAGCCTAGCAATCTGCGTGGAAGACAGCGATCGCACCTCCTGGCTGTGTGAGGTGGTGCTGCCCTGACTCCCCCTATAGTTCCTTTGCACCAAAGCCCGTGAGGAGACTCCAGTGCAGAGGGGACGAAGGGTGGGTCACATCTCGAAGAACCACACTTACTGTAAGTAACCATTTCTTCTTTGAATAGATGCAGACACGTATTCCCCTTAGGTGACTCACAAGCAGTACACCACTCTAGAGGCAGGGCTTGGAGTCTACGCAATTGAGATCACAGGGCTGTCCTTCTGAGGCTGCGTCCACTCTTAAAGATGCAGTAATAGCATAATGGTCTGTGAACGTATGTATAGATGACTACATGGCAGCCCTGCAAATGTCCTGTATGGAAACATCACTGAGGAAGGCCATCAATATCACTTGCGCTCTTGTGAAGTGAGCCATATCTACTGAGGAGGCATAGCTGAAGCTATCTCATACACAGCCTTGATACAGGATGTTACCCATCCAGAGATGGTCTGGGCCGAGACCTCTTGCCCCTTCATGCGGTCTGCATATGACACAAACAGGTGAGGTGTAGCACAAAGTGGTTTAGTCCTGTCTAGATGAAAGACTTGACTTCGCCTGACATCCAGATTATGGAGGCGCTGTTCTCCTGGGTAAGAGTGTAGCTTTGGGAAAAACAGATAAATACACCGCGTGATTCAGATGAAACCGAGAGACCACCTTGGATAAAAACTTTGGGTGTGATCCATACGTGCAGGAACTATGGGTGCTGGGGGTGCTGCAGCACCTCCTGGCTTGAAGTGGTTTTCATTCTATACAAGTTTACAAAGTTTGGTTCAATGACTCTCAGCACACTCACTATAAAAATTGTTCCAGCAGTCCACTGTGATTGCAGCATTACATTCAGCTCCCCAAGGACAAAGTAAAGCAGCTCAGCCATTAGGGCCTGGAACTCACACATGCCCTTGCTGACTTGATGGCTATCAGATATGTGGTTTTCTGAGACAGGGGGCAGTGGGCAGGCCGCAAGGGGCTCAAATGGAGAGCCCATCAGAGCTGCCAGAATGTTTAGGTCCCATGGGGGAACTGATTCTTGGACCAGATGATGTAAGGGGAGAAGCCCCTTCAGAAATCTCATTACTATGGCACAGGAAAAAACTTAACTTCCCTTAAATTGGGGGATGGAATGCAGATATCGCTGCCAAATGTACCCTTGGGGAACTGAGCACAAGGCCCGATTTCTGAAGATGTAGCAGATACTCTAAGATGTCCTAATGGAAGCCCCTGTCATTTGGGTCACATGGGTCAAGGACCACACCGAGAATCTATTGCAGCTCACTAAGTAGGCTGTCCTAGTGGAAGACTTCCTACTGTTGAGTATTGGACAGCTGCCAAGCACTGCTCCTCCTCTTAATTCAGACATGTAGCAGCTGCACCGGAAGTTTCAAGGAGCTGATTGCAGGATGGAGGGTGGGGCAGTAATCCTGAGTGAGCAGATCAGATGGAGAGGATTTGGTATGGGAGGCTGACCCGACAGAGCAAGGAGATCTGAGAAGCAGCACTATCTCAGCCACACTAGTGCAATGAGATGAGCTTGTCCCAATCCGCATTGATGAACTATGGAATGATTGGAATAGGGGGAAAGGCATACAGAATTGCTGACTGCTAACTGCAGTGAAAGGCATCAGAGATGGAGCCTGCCCTCCCAGGAGCAGAAGAGGTGGCACTTTCAGTTTTCCTTTGTCACAAATAGGTTGATCATGGAGATGCCCCATGTTGTGAAGACAACTCTGCTGAAATATCTGCAAGACAATTTTGCACCCCTGGTAAATGGATTGCTACTGGAATGATGTCTGCCTCAATGCAAAACTACCACAGGTTGATCGCCTCCAGACAGAATGACTTGGAACTTGCTTGTTCACATAGTACACTGCAGTGGTATTTTCCCTGAGTATGTGAACCACTGAGTGTCTGATGCAGTCCCAGAATGCATGGCATACATTGTGGATGGCCTGAAGTTCCAACACCCTGATATGGAGGGAGGTTTTCTGTACCGACCCCAGGTCCTGCACCCTCAACAAGTTCAGCTGCGCCTCCCACAACCCAGAAGGGAAGTGTTGATAATCACCAACTTGGTCAGAGAGGGCTGAGCGAAGGGGTCTCCTTGGTGCACTACATTGTGTAGAGAATCCCACCAGCACGAGTGGAGGACTGGTGGAGGAAGTTGAACCATAAATTTCAAGTATATAAAAGGTTGTTGCAAGGAGGAAGGAGAAAAATTGGTCTCTTTAACATCTGAGGATAGGGCAAGAAGGAAAGGGCTTAAATTGCAGCAAGGGAGTTTTAGGTTGGGCACTAGAAAAAACTTCCCAACTGTCAGGGTAGTTAAGCACTGGAATAAATTGCCCAGGAGGTTGTGGGATCTTTGTCATTGGAGATTTTTAAGAGCAGGTTGGACAAACACCTGTCAGCGATGGTCTAGATAATACTTAGTCCTGCTTTGAGTGCAGAGAACTGGACTAGATGATCCTCCCAATCCTACGATTCTATGATTCTGTGCTGATGCCACAGGCAGTGTTGGTCTCATCACAAACATTGGTAACAGAGTGCCTGAATGTGTCGATGTTGAAGGTGGTGAGAGCTGATATGGGAGCACTTGCAGAGTCAAATGGAGTGGGGCCAAAAAAGGTCCCAGTGCCGCGGTCCCCTACACTGATTCTAGTGCCAGTTCCATCCCCACCATGGCAAGGGGAGGATCTGGATTCGGTGCCAACAGACATGTAGGTTCAGTGGCTTGCTCCATCAGAGGGGCTATAAGTAGGAGGATCCTGGACCAATGGTCAGTTCGGGACTGAAAGGCAGAGAAGGTCTGCGGCTGCCTGAGATGTCAACGATACCGGTACCGGCATCTCCCTCATCAGTACCAGACTCAATGGATGCCGGGAGCTGGAACCAGAGTCAACGGCATGGAGTTTCTGCCCTTCCCACTCGGTACCGGGGAAGGGTCAGAGGTACCCGTGCCATCCCATGTTCCAGAACCAGCCCCGTGCCAGTCCGCGCTTTTCCTGGGGGAAGCAGAGGAGTTGCCCTGCAACCTGGAAAGATCCTGATTGGTCTTATGAGACCTCTTCCTTGACATGGATGATGGAGAATAACTCCTCTGTCTCTTCAGCAAGGTGCCTGCTCCAGAATGAGAGATGGTTTTCAAGCCTGAGGGCAATCTTTGGCCTGAGAAGGACCTTAGTACCAGATGAGGCTGCATGGCCTGTTGAAGGAGATGTCGCTTGAGGCAAAGGTCTCGTGCCCCCTGAGTCTGCTTTTTAAATGATTTGCAGATCAAACAGTGCTCTTAGGATGGGCCTCACTGAGACAGAACATGCACCGTGGAGGTGCGGGGGGGTCACTGTTGGGGCTCGCCTCTGCACACGAAGGACAGTATTTAAAGCCTGGTGAGGGCATCAAGGGGGGAACACTATCTACAAATGCTATCTAACTACTAACTAATTACCTATGTACAGTAAACTAGGCTTAGAGTAAATGCAAGGTTGTAGGATTACAATCACAGACAGATTTTCAACTCCAGAGAAGGAACCAAGAAGGGTTGGGGCAACAGCACCTCATATAGCCAGGGGAGGGGCCGCAGCCCTGAGGTGCAAGGGCTGCCCTTCTATGGGCACTGCTAGGCAAAAACCTCTGGCACCGGCACGCTGGATGTGTGCACACCAATGTGGAATTCAGGTCTGCCTCTACTCGAACAACTTCAGATTACTGAGCCAACAGACACTGTCTGAAGTGTGTTGTGGAGGTGATATGCTTTGGTCTTGGGCAGGCAGTGGAGTTAACAGCTTCTTTACTTGGCATCCTTGTCTGGCCAGCAGAGGAGTGGTTGAAAACAAACCTCACTGTTGCCAACTGTTGTGGTATGAGGTGTTTTTCTTAAAGCCGCAGCTTCTGGAGGCAGAGGCGGCTCTAACTTTTTTGCTGCCTCAAGCAGGGCAGTCAGGCAGCCTTCGGTGGCACACCTGCAGGAGGCCCCCGGTCCCACAGCTTCGGCGTACCTGTCACTGAATTGCCACTAAATCTGCGGGACTGGCGGACCTCCCGCAGGCATGCCGCCGAAGGCGGCCTGACTGCCACCCTTACAGCGACCGGCAGGCCGCCCCTTGCGGCTTGCCACCCCAGGCACGCGCTTGGAGTGCTGGTGCCTGGAGCCGCTGCTGTCTGGAGGCATGTGATTAGGTGAGAATCTCAGCTTTCGTTTGAAAAAAGAAGTTTCTAGCCCTCCCAGTTGCAGTGAAAAGCTTGAAAACAGAACCTAAGTGCACCCTAAAGACACTAAAACGAGAAGGGAAATAAATGACATTCACATATATTAGGCTTAAAAATCATGAGGGTTTTCAATAATGTCTTAGATTTTGCGGGGCCTGACTCATGCCTTTTGAACATTTAGGATTGGCAGCACTGAAAATTGGGGTGGTTGAATCTGCCACTAGGAGAGTCGATCAAGGTTAACCTGGAGTTGTGGGAGGCTGCAGTAGTAAGCTCCTGTTCCTTAGCCTCCATGCAAATACATCATCTTAATAATTCTTCACTCCTGTAGCTGGATCTATGGATTGTGAATAAAAATTCCCAGTCACTGTATCACTTTGAGGGTTGACAGGTTCTTGTCCCAAGAGCAGGCCCAGTATTATTAAAATTATATAGTTGGGAACCCAGATGAGCACAGCTGCAACACTCACACTGCAGGAACTCTTTTATGTTTACAAATAAATAATTTATTAATACATTTAGCAAAGTCACACGCACTCTAATTCAGTAAGGTAGAGAGAGATAATACAGAAAGTACATCTGAACATCCATACTCACACCATCCCTTGCAGAACAGCCTGAAATGTTAGCCATTATCTTCCTCATCACCGTCACCTTCTTCATCTTCACCATTGGCCATCATTCTGGCCCCTCCCAAGGGCTACATCTCTCTCCCTACCAGGGGCAGCTCTAGGCATTTTGCCGCCCCAAGCACGGCAGGCATGCTGCCTCCCTCACGGCGACCGGCAGAGCCCCCCCAGTGGCTTGCCGCCCCAAGCATGCGCTTGGCGTGCTGATGCCTGGAGCCGCCCCTGCTCCCTACTGCCCCCAGGTTGGGATGCCACTTTTATAATAAGTTATGCTGACATTACCCATGTCTAATGCATATTCAGTAGGGGTTTCTCCCCTCTTCCTTATTTGTATTTCCTCTCCTTACCAACGTTAAGATGTCCTTCTATAGATTAGTGTATTTATGATTTCACCCCATTATCATATATGTCAATTTGTTGCCAGGGCACTTTTGCAGTTGAGTATTCCGTCCAAAACCTTCCAGAAGCTGGTGTCAGTTCATGTTCTGTGGTTGGCTGATGTCATTATGGACAAAATTCCCCCCTACAATCTACTTCCAGTTCCCCAAAACTTATTGGTTACCTAAGTTTATCTGTGCCAAAGTTCGTAGGCTTCAAGCCTCATGCTAATTTCTGAAGCCAATGTCTTACAGGATACAAGCCTGTAGGTTCCTTGCATTACCACTGAACATGATAAAGCAGAATATAATGCAAAGCAGTGAATATAATAGAGCAGAGGTGGGCAAACTATGGCCCACAGGTCACATCCAGCCTGCGGGCCCCTCCTGCCTGGCCCCTGAGCTCCTGGCTCGGGAGGCTAGTCCCCAGCCCCTCCCCTGCAGTTCCCCCTCCTACGCAACCTCAGCACACCACGCTGCCAATGCAATGCTCTGGACAGCTGGGCAGCGCAGCCTGATCTGGTGCTTTGTGCTGCGTGGTGGCGTGGCTGTCTCCAGCCGGGCGGCGTGGCTGTAGCGCTGCCAGTCACCAGTGCTCCCGGCAGTGCGGTAAGGAGGCAGGGAGTGAGGGGTTTCGATGGAGGGCAGGGTCGTTCGGGGTGGCGGGTCAGGGGACGAGGGTGTGGATAGGGGTCAGAGCAGTCAGAGGGTGGGGAACAGGGGGGTTGAATGGGTACAGGGGTCCTGAGGGGCAGTCAGGAAGGAGAGGGGGGTTGCATGGGGCAGCAGGGGGCAGGCAAAGGCAGGGGTTCTGGGGGCAGTCAGGGAGAAGGGATGGTTGGATGGGTCAGGGATCCTGGGGGAGGCAGTCAGGAATGAGAGGAGGGGTTGGATGGGGTGGCGGGGGGTAGTCAGGCGTGGGAGTTCCGGGAGTAGTTAGGGGATAGGGAGCGGGGGGCGGGGGGGATAGGGCAGGGGTCCGTGGGGGGCCATCAGGGAATGCGGGGGTTGGATGGGGTAGGAGTCCTGGGGTGGGGCCATCAGGGGATGAGAAGAAGTGCGGGATAGAGGGCAGAGACTGGATCACACCTGGCTGTTTGGGGAGGCCCTCAGGCCAAAAAGTTTGCCCGCCCCTGTAATAGAGGTAAGCTGGCCCACTGAGCTACACCCCTATAGCTCCTTTCATCTGAGAGGAACAAGGTACTTTCATAATCATTCAACTGCAACATCATTCATTGTATAAGGGGTTAAACTCCTTCTACAAGAGGGGTGACTTTGTAGGTAGGGCACTGGACTGGAGATCTAGGTTTTGTTCCTGTCTCTGCTACAAACTCTGTGTGATCTTGGGCAGGTCTCAGAATCCCTCTCTGTGTCTCAGTTCCCCTATCTGTATAATGGGAAGAATACTTCATGTGTGCCAGGTTGTGAGGCTAAATTCATTAGTGTTGGGAAGATGATCAGAGGGCCCCAGAATATGTTATAAATAGAGACATGGACATGCCTGGCCTGCAGTGAGTGGGGATTTGAGCTTCCTCCAACCTCAGTACAATTTGGAACAGATCTGTGGATCCAGCCATTACTTTGGAGGCCCTGGTCACCACTCCATAGTGAAGAGTGCATACTTGAAGGAGCTTGAAATGAAGCCTAGATTGGGATCTAGTGCCCTGCGCTCGTTCACTCTGGTGTAAGTCTGGGGTAGCTTCACTTACGCCAGTGGGGTTACACTACTGTTAGTGAGCAAAGAATCAGGCCCTGAAGTTCCACAGATCCAAGGGCTTGTTTCTCATCCACCTGTAACTCATACTTCTCCCTTCCCCTCACAATATAGTTAATAATCAAATGGTGCCTTGTCTAATTGTCGTAGTAGCTGGAAACGTAGTGCGGTTGAACTAGCCACAAATCACTTATATTACTTAAGATATTTGTGAAGACTTCAGCTCTGCTTATAGAGTGTGCTGTGCTCTCGTGGGAGGGCTTCTGGTTTTCAATAGCTTTCCTCATCTTTGTATGATCATTTCCTGATCTGCCTGGTTGCTGTGGCTTAAAAAGCTGTAGCAATTTCCGATGATTGTTCGCTATTTTCATCCTTCATCCTTCAGCTCAGCCTAAATAAGTCTTCATGGTCCAGCTGTGTCATTTCCTTGTACAGATTTTAGATCCTCACACAGAATTGCTGCCTCTTTTTCCAGGGGTCTTCTCCAGTTTCCTTTCCCACTTACTGTAACTCATTTCCTCCCATTTTGTGAAATCATCTGTGACGAAGTGGGAATGTTCTTAATGTTTTCTCTGAATACTATTGTGTGCCTCAGTTTCCCCTATGCATTTCTTAAGTATCTAGGTGGTGGGATAAGGGTGTGTGATTGTGGCAGAGCCTTAGAGGGCCAGTGTGATGCTGTCTGCACAGCGAATGGCTGACACCCTGTCTCCTGGCAACTGATGGCCTGGGTCCCTCCCCTGCAAAGGTGCCAACTGAAGGTGTTGGAGAACGAAGAGATCAGATGACTTTCTGGCCCAGGAAAGAGACAAAGGCCAGAGGAGGGGCTGGAGAGTTTCAGTTTGGAGCTAGCTGGGAAGTGGAGGGAGGCACAGATGGGGCCCTGGCCTCCCTGCCCCAAGATGGACTTGACTTAGGGGTCCTGTTTCTGTACCTACGAACTCTGTCATAGTCTGTGTTCCTGTCATCTAATAAACCTTCTGTTTTACTGGCTGGCTGAGAGTCATGTCTGATGCAGACAGGGGCTGCTCCAGGCACCAGCACGCCAAGCGCGTGCCTGGGGCAGCAAGCCACAGGAGGTGCTCTGCCGGTCGCCATGAGGGCGGCAGGCAGGTTGCCTTCGGCAGCATGCCTGCGGAGGGTCTGCTGGTCCCGCAGCTTCGTGCCGCCAAATCTGCGGGACCAGGGACCTCCCCCAGGCAAGCCGCCGAAGGCAGCCTGCCTGCCATACTTGGCGCAGCAAAATACCTAGAGCCGCCCCTGACTGGGGAGTTTGGGTGCAGGGCCCTCTGACTTCCCCAGGAGCCCCGCCTGTGCAGACTTGGTGCGGGAAGTGTACGGTGTGAGAAAGGGATGCTGAATGCTCCAAGGTCAGACCCAGGAAGGTGAAAGCTGTGTAAGCTTCTTGCCCTGGAGACAGTGTGCTCAGAGACAGGAGGCTCCCCCAGAGACCTGACCGGCTTCGTAGGGAGAAGTTCCAGAGCATGACCTGGTGACTCTGTGACATCACCCCAGCTGCTTCAGTCCACTTCTCCCAACTTGCCACCTGTATAACATTTGCATTACAAGCAGGAATGCTCTTCCATGAGCCTGCTCAGGGCTGTGCTGCCTGGTCTTTCACAATATTTTCTCTTCCTTTCTCATACAGGGACATCCTACAACGTAAAGGTTCAGCTGTGGATGCTGCTATTGCTGCTCTGGTCTGCACTTCGGTTTTGAACCCCCAGAGTATGGGCCTGGGAGGAGGTGTCATCTTTACTATCTATAATGCAACCACAGGTATGGTAAGGGCCTGTCCCTTCTCAGGTAATTCTCCCATAGCATTTGCATACTCCTCCTTTAGAATCTATTCACCAGCATATTAATTCAGTAGCCTTGCAGAAGCCAATGTCCTGAAAGCTCAGGCAAAGCAATCTAAGTGTAAGTAGGATATCGCAGTAATTCAAAAAGAAATCTCGTGCAGGTGAGGGAACGTTAGAGTTAAGGTGAAAAACCCAACCACGTCTAAACGTTAGGCAGGCATTAGAGCAAACCCAGAATGGCCTGAATTCCGGTTAACTGAAGGGCTGATGCTCACCTTATAGTCAGCCAATGCAGGTGAGATCAGAAGAGAAGCATTTGCTATGAGAATCTAAGTGTAAATACTCTGGGCCTGTTGTGACTGTGCTGAGGGATGGATGTGACTCTCCACGTCTGCTGAGACCTTGGACCTAATGCTTCGTGGCAAGTTTGCACCTTGTGTCCTTTACCGGACTCCACAAAGAAACAGACTGGGGAGACTCAGGCCTTCTTATTTTGCAGCATACTCCCTTTGGCAATCTAGCTATGCTCAAGTCCAGCCACTTTCAGGCCCTGACATAAGACTTGTCTGTTTGTTTGGCTTTTAGAACTCCAAGTTTTGTTGTGTTCCTGCGTCAGTGAATTAATAGTGTCTTAGTTTAGCCCAGCTGACGTAGCCTATAGAAATTAGTAGTAAGAATAACACTATAGTTTAAAGCAAACAAACCAGCTAAGTTACAAAGTTTGGAAGTAGGCAGGACTGACTTACATTAGAAAGCTGTGCTGGCAAAACTTCCCTTTTTCTCAGCACAGCCTGGTGTGTTGTCTCCTACCAACCAAACTCTCTACTTTTGCTGACATAATTATTCTTTTGTTCAGAACATCGTAACCCTCCGCCAGTATACTGGCAGTGGCTGCGTGGGCACACACATACTGATACTGGTACCGACAGTACTCCAGCTGCAATCCCAGAATGCAACATTCATTTGTGGTGCCAACACCCTCCTAAAGTCTACTGATTCACCTCACTTTTTTCCCCCTTTACTGGTGAGAGAATCCCATTCGTTGCCACATGAAAGGGACTTAAGCACTCTCCATTGCAGATATGAATTATAGTAGTGTGGTCTGTTGTTGCAGGATAATGTAATCTGCACACATGCCCCATCTCTTAGCCTACCTCCAGTACAATGATTGTCAATAGCCAGTCTGTAAATGTGTATATGGTGCTGCATGTCTAAGGTTGTGTTGCGCTCTGGCTTGCACTGCGAAAATGGAGTGTCTTTCCAATAGCGGCAGATGAATATGGAGTATTGGATGGTTTCAGGAACTTGTATGGACAGTTTGCAGAGGAGAGTAAGAGAGGGCATGATTGTCACATTTTGGGGTGCAACCCACATCAGTGCGAGGTCGTGTTACCATTTGTCCTGTAACTCTGAGTGCCTTAAAATGTTCTGCTGCTGTAGCTTCCTCTCTGGGTGCTTCCAGCCAGCATACAAGCATGCACTGAGTATCTGTTTGATAAAAGCTACCCTGGTTCAGCAACTCCAGCACCCTGCTTGTTACACCACAGCCACTCCCTGGTCTCCAGCAGCCTTGGTTACTATTAGCCAAGCCACCTCTACTCCTGAATTTCCCCAGAACTGTCTGCCCTGAAATGTCCAGCCCTCTCCTGGTACATTGAGGGAAGTAATACAATCCATTGGGCCTTTAAAGAGACAAAGCCCCAGCAGTCTATTGCTTTAACTAGAGTTCACAATTACGTCAATTCAAACAGGGCGCTGGGTTGGTTTAGATGGAAAATAAACACGTTTATTAATGAAAAGAGAGGATTTTAAGTGCAAGGGATAAAGTCAGAAATAGTTATAAGTAAATAAAAGTGAAAAACACTTTCTAGGAACTAAGATTTTACCAAAACTACAGTCTTGTTTCAAGGTGAGCTTCTGTTGCTTCCTCCCAGCAAGACAGCTGACTGACCCCTTGGTCAGAATCTCCCACAAAGTCCAAGGTACTCGGTTCCTTTGTCTTTTGAGGTGAAAGATAAGTTGGGGTTCTTTGCCCCCCCCTCTTTTATAGTCCAGTGTACTTTTGAAATGCAGCCTTCTCAAAGTCGAGTGCTCTCCTGTGAGGAAAGGTGCCATGGAGTCTGATGGAGAAGGTTCCACGCTGGTTCCATCCGCCAAGGAACAGCCACTTCACTGCAGTTTGCAACCATGCCCCCTGCAGCAAGTGCAGGAGCGATGTAGAGATGAGAATTCCTAGCTAACTGGTTAAGCCAACAGTATGGCTCTTTGCACTGCTGAAGTACCATAAAAGGGCCACAACAGTTTTTAAGAGCAATAGAGCCAGAATTAACTCATCTGTATATCCTGGATCATGATCTTGCTTTCGGATCAACAAAGGGCCAAAGGGACCAACAGTATGAGATGTACTGTTCTTAAAATTGTTAGGAAGACGTAAACTCTGCAGCAGGAAAGCTTCCTGCTGCAGAGTTCATAAACACAACATAAGAGTTTGGCAGGTTTGGTGATGGACTTCATGGACTCCACAGTCCATGATCCAAAGGGACTCCAACCCTCACCAGTTTCCACAAAAAAGCAAAAACTCCAGTCCTTTGCTTTCTGCTCCACCAACTGTGATGAATGAAACTTACCAGACACTGGGAAGAGATTATTGTGTGTTTTCCTTTCTTATTTCCAGGAGAGGTCGTGGTGATTAACGCTCGTGAAACAGCTCCAGAAAATATCAACCAAGACTTGTTAAATCAGTGTAATGATTTTGCTCTCCAAATAGGTAAGGACAGGAATTGGACTGTTTTCCTATCAAACAGCTTGATGCAGTAAGCAGGGAGAGTGGGGCCACTGCCTAGCATTTGGGGAGAGGATAGAGGTCCTCACAACTTCACTGCATTATCGGAAGTCTGTTGTCTCTGGAGGGTCACTCTTCTTCATTATTTCCTGCTGTTGCTCTTGAGTGAACAGAGCTAGGCAAAGCATTTGAACCCCCCTAATCTGTGGGATGAGAAGGGAAAAACTGTCCTAGGGAGAGGACGGTAACCTGAATCTCAAGGAAACCTTCTGGGGTTGGTCTGGTGTCAGTCCCCATGACTAGACCCTGCATGTACTGCAGTTCTAAGCTTTTTCCTAATATCAGCGTTGGCCCAGAGTTGGGTTGTTTTTAATACAGCTAGTGAAAGCACAGCAGATTTGACTCTTACGCCCACACAAAGTAGTTACTCCTTGGTATAGCCACATGTATTTCAATAGAGCTGCAGGGATGTAAAGAATGTGTAAAAACAATAACCGTGTAACCAATTAAATTTCTATCAGTTACACAGTTAAATGTTTAACTGGGGAACTAGAGGTGTGGGGGTTCTGCAGCCCTCCCCACATTTTATGAGGGGCTCCGCTGCCAGCCTGACTCCTGGGGATCCCCACTGCCAGGCCCACATCCGGGGATCTCTGCTGCTGGCTGCATCCAGCATCCCAGCTGCTGGCCCTGCATCCGAGATGCCGGCCCCGCACCTGGGGCTCTGCTGCCCACGTCCAGGATCCTGGCTGCCGGCCCCGCACCTGGGGCTCTGCTGCCCATGCCCAGGATCCTGGCTGCTGGCCCTGCACCTAGGATGCCGGCCCCACACCCAGGGCTCTGCTGCTCACGCCCAGTATCCTGACCGCTGGCCCCGCACCGGGGGCTCTGCTGCCCATGCCCAGGATCCCAGCTGCTGGCCCTGTGGCTGGAGTCCCAGCAGCTGGGACTCTGGACACCAGGCACAGGTAATAGCAGAGCCCCAGGCACGGGGCCAGCAGGCGGGACCCCAGTGGAATTTAATTGTTAACAGAAACCGATAAGCATCAGGTTATCAGTTAACTGGTTAAACTTTTACATCACTATAGGGCTGCAGGCTGTTGTAAAGTCCTATAGGATCAGGCTCCACAGCAAGACTCATTGTCTGTCAGTCAAAGCTGACAGCTCTGTACTTCATTATTCTTGGCTTTGCCTGGGGCTCAATGCGCAGTTCCACAAACATGACAGCAAAAATGGCCAGGGGGGCATGTTTGTGTCTCAGCGACACCATCTCAAAGTGCAAAGCTTGCAAGGAAAGAGACATTGTCTTTCTGACTGATTTCCCACCAAACTCAGCCAAAGATCCGAAAACAGGATTTTTTCTCTCCTGCATTGTTACTGGGATCAAAAGTTCTGCAGGCCAAATCAGGCCCCCTGTGGTGGTGCAAACTTCCTTGTCCTCAGGTCCTTCTTTCAGTGACATCCATTCAGTTCCCTTGCTGTCAGTGGGTTTGCACAGATCTTACTGTGACTGAACTTAGCAAGGAATGGTGGTGATGCACAAGGACTAGAGTCCAGCACTCTTTCTCGTAGCTGTGTTGACTCTGCAGTAGTAAACATCATTTAAAAAAATTACTTTTGTCCCTAAAGTTGGTAGAGGCAACTGACCACACAAGGTGAATATCAGCTAAGTAAGGAGGTGCCTTTTTTATGTAATCTTCAAAGTAAAACTGCATTTTCCAAGTGCTCTGCACCCAGCGGCTCCCACTGAGAACAATTAAAGTCAAGGTGTGCTCAGCCCCTCTGAAGAATCAAGCCCTGAGTGTCTTGCCCAAGATCCTTCAGGGCATCTGCGGCAGAGACAGGAATTGAATCCAAGTCTCCTGAGTTTCAGTACAAACTCGTAATCAGGACACTACCTTTTCTGTCTCACCTCACCCTGCTTGTTAAAGAGAATACAAGTGCTGTTACTACTAACAGCTAATAGAAAAGCAGCTTCTTCAGCTTGGGCTGCCGCTACTTTTGTTTGGAAGAGGTCAAGAGATCTACCCTTGGGGCTTTTGCACGAATGCTTTGCTTTCCCTAGATTCAAGGATCTCAGAACACATTACAGGCACTAGTGAACTAGCCTCAGGACACTCTAGGGAAGGAGGTATTAGTGTCCCTCTTTTACAGACTGAGAAGCTGAGGAACAGAAATGTTAAAGCCATTATTGTTTCTTAGAGGAACAGAGCTCAGCTGTCCCAACAGGAGAGCTAAGAGGCATTGTGCGGGGGACTAGGCTACTTTAAGAGGGTGCAGTCTCTATTTCCCTGTCCAGTTATTTGCATCATCCTTTCCACTAATCATCACAGCTCCTGCTCCATCCCTTCAGGGCTCAGGTCAGCATCCAGGCGGTGAATGTGACTGGCCCCTGTACAGGGGTGCATGTGGAGAAGACCCCATACGCTCCCCAGTTTGAGAAACACAGGCCTGCTGGATAAGGCATAGGGCAGGAAACTGGAGTTTGTGGGGGTGTCTATTCTCAGCTCTGCCACTGACTCACTGTTTGACTTTAGGCACCTTGTACTCTATAGTGAATGTCTGCTGGGGCACAAAGTGGGGGGCAATAGTCCCAGGCCCCCTAACCAGAGCTGGAACTTTAGCTTGACTGCCCTGCTGTCAACCCCAGGGAGAAATGGAGCAGGGTCATCAGGAACCCACAGTATCAAGGTGGGTTGCAGAATTGGAGCCAGGCTTTTGGAGTTTACTGGGGAGACGGAGCTGCACGGGGAAGATGTGGTCTGGGGCTCCCAGATATGCCTGGCCCCTGGTGGAGGTAGTATTCTTCAGCCTGACAGCCTTGGGGCTGGTTGTGGGGCAGGGAGATCTCAGGGGCTGAGTGCAAGAAGGGAGAGGTCAGAGCTGGGTGTGGGGCAGCAGATGGGGGGCTTGGGGGAGCTGAGAGCAGGGAGAGTGTGCAAGGAAGAGAGGTTGGGAGTGGGTGCAGAGCAGGGGAGGGAGAGCTCTGGGAAAACTCTGGTTGTGCCCGATAGTCTGAGGGCAATTGTTGCCATTTTAGGGTGAATTGGTTGGCCACATAGTGCTGGCTCCCTGGCTCACGTCTGCTGCTCAGATGCTAGCTAGACATTGTTTTTCCATGTAAGCAATTGCTGAGCTATCGCGTATGAAACAGGCAGCTGGAGGAGGATTATCAGTAACGGACAGGCAGGAGGAGGTGGTCTGTGCTATCTCTAATAGAATATGGGGCATGGGGGTGGCCTGTGCTATCGCCAGTGGAATTGAAGGCGGGGGAGGAATGGCCCGTGCTAACACCAGTGGGATTGAAAGGGAGGAGGAACTGGCCTATGCTAACACCAGTGGGATTGAAGGTGGGGGGTGGGCGGACTGGCCTATGCTAACACCAATGGGATTGAAGGTGGGGGGAAGGGGACTGGCCTATGCTAACACCAGTGGGATTGAAAGGAGGGGAATGGCCTGTGCTAACACCAATGGGATTGAAAGGGGGGTGGAGGGTGGACCATGCCTTGAAACTAATGGACATTCCTGGTGCTAGATTCTGTTTCCCTTCTTAGCATGTCATAGCTCTTAGTGGTGGCCTCCAGATGGATGTGACCATGAATTATATGATTAATATATGGGAGGAGATGTTACTGCAATGAGTAATATCATAACTGCTTGTGCAGGGAGCCAGTGGATTGCAGTCCCAGGGGAACTTCGTGGATATGAAGAAGCCCACAGGCGCTATGGCCGGTTGCCATGGAAATGGCTGTTTGAACCAACCATCCAGCTTCTTACACATGGAATCAGAATGCCAGCAGCGCTGAGCAAATTTCTCAGTCACCCACTGTTACAGAGCTTTTTGAAAAAGTCATCCTTGTGGTAAGAGAAGTTGTATTTCACCTGGGTGTGTGGCATAGGCGCCGACTTCCCCTCTTTCCCATGGGCACTCGATCCCCCATCCTGCCTCCGGCCCCACTCCACCCCTTCCAGGAGGCTCTGCTCCTGCCTCATCTCTTCCCACCCCTGCCCTGCCCCCATTCCAACTCCTTCCCCAAATCCCCGCCTGACCCCGCCTCTTCCCCGCCTCCTCCCCTGAGTGCGCCACGTTCCCACTCCTCTCCCTCCCTCCCAGAACGTGCTGTTGCTGCCAAACAGCTGTTTGGTGGCAGCTGGGCAGGAAGCGCAGAGAAGCAGGGATGTGGCGCACTCAAGGGAGGCGCTGGGGCAGGGGGTGAGGGGAGCTTGGCTGCCATGGGAAATGTACATCTGCACATTGAGAATAAGATAGGGGACTGGATGTGTGAAGACTGCCTCTGTTGAAAGACATTGACAGTGCTGACAGGGCAGAAACCTGCAGTCTTACTCATGTGAGCATTCCCATTGGGATTACTTGAGTAAAGCCTGCAGCTTCAGGCCCAGCGTGAGGAATGTTTGTGTGGGACTTGACATGGAGACATGCTTTCCAAGGGAAAAGTACTGTGTGAAGACAGGCTGTCCCCTGATGGTATAGAGTGGAGCTTTGGAGAACAAGGACAAACAGTACACAGAAGAAACAAGCTTTGGCTGGCAAATGGGGATTCTGTGAAGGGAGAGAAATAATCACACACATGCTATAAACCTGAACTGATGGACATTCTCTCTTAACAGCCAGCTGTTCTGTGAGAATGGTGTGGTCCTAAAACCTGATGCAATCATCTTTTGGCCAACTCTGCTGAAAACACTGAAGGCTATAGCAGAGAAGGGAGCCAGAGAATTTTATGAGGGCGAGATAGCACAGAATTTGGTGAAGGACATAAAACATGAAAGTAGGTAACAGTTATTCTTCATAGATGAAATTTCTCTAAGGTGGGTGCACAACCGGTTGAAAGATCATACTCAAAACGAAGTTATCAATGGTTCACTGTCAAACTGAGTGGGGTCTCGCAGGGGATCAGTCTTGGCTCCAGTACTATTCAGTATTTTCATTAATGACTTGGATAATATGAGAGAGTGGAGAGTATGCTTATACATTTTAGCAATGACATCAAACTGAGGGGTTGCAAGTACTTTGGAGGACAGGATTAAATTTCAAAAGGACCTTGTCAAATTGGAAAATTATTCTGAAATCAACAGGATGAAATTCAATAAAGATAAGTGCAAAGAACTCCGTTTGTGGCCCCAAAAATGGAGGCACTCAGAGTCACTAGTTACCGTTTTAAAAAATCGACATCATGACAAGTACTGGCGAAAATGCTAGGCCTGATATTTCCTGGTGCAACTCAGCTGACTCTGTGGAATTACGCCATGCCGGGATTTGAGCACTGATGCCTAGGGATTATACACAATAGGGTTTTCAGCTAAGAAAATAGGTCTGTGTTCAGGAAAGCTGTAGCCTTGACTTTAATACAGCTGAGGGTTCATTTATCAAAGGAAGAAAGAGCAGAACTTGCAGATATTTTACCTCATGAGGAAACTGACCCCACCCACATATTTGGCTGCTGATGTGAGATAAGGAGTAAGAGGATGAGTCTTCTGTTTGACGTGGTATAGACTCCCAACTGGTTGCTGCACTTTATTCATGCCTTATTGACTCACTGAGTGCAGAAAATGCAGTCACTGGATAATATTTTTCCTTTTTTGTTCCTAGTCTGAGAGCTCCCCTCCTGCTCTTCACTGCAGGTTCACCTTGTCCGTCGTTAGGGGAATGACAGCAGTATTGTTCAGTGGGGCAGCCACTGGGTGGAGGTCCAACAGTAGGGTACCTTATGGCATTTCTCTTTCCACAGGGGCAGATGTGACCTGGCTCAGTCCCAGGAGTGGAGCCTGAAACCCAGCCTTTGCTCTGTCATTCAGCCAGGGTCACTGTGCAGTTGTTTCACCAGCTGTATCAGTTTTTTGCAGTCCTTGGCTTTGACACACAAAAGAGGAAGGGCAAAAGATAGGTGGGGGGATGCTGGGGCTGGTTGTAATAAGTATTCTTCAGGCTTGCAGGGGCTCTGGCTCTCTCTGCCTATGGCAGGTACCCATAGAGTAAGCTATCACTCTAATGGCACGTGCTTCTCTTGTTTTCTCTTGAAGACGGCAATCTGATGCTGAGTGACCTCAAGAATTTCCAGGCAAAAGTGATGACACCCCTGAATATTTCTCTGGGTGGATACACAATGTATTCCCCCCCACCACCAGCTGGGGGTGCTGTTCTTCTCTTCATCCTCAACATACTGAAAGGTAATCTGTGAAATGAAAGGCAGATTTCTGTATCGTGTGCCATCAACATGCACAGGAAGGGTAGTGACAGTGGGTGGAGGGGCAGGATGAGATCAGAAATAGCAATGTAATAATATTACTTGGCCCTTATCTTCAAAGCATGTTACAAATATGAACCAACTAATCCTCCAAACATCCTTGTGAGGTAGGGAAGCATCATTATCCCCATTATACATCTAGGGGAACAGAGGCAGAGAGGTTAAATGACTTTCCCAAGGTCACAAAGAGAATTGGTTCCAGAGCTGGAATTAGAACTTTGGTGTTCCTGCTTCCCAGCCCATGCTCAGTCTGCGGGATCAAGTCTCTCAGATGGGAAGAAATGGATTAAGAATAGGGATGGGACAGAAAGAGTAGATAGGATTAGGACTCATGATGTAATGCAGCTGGCTGTCTTCCTTACTCCATTAATCCCTTTGGTTTATCCTGCACCAAAGAGTTTAAATTCACGCCAGAGTCCCTGGAGCCGGCCAATAGGAAGATTGAGACCTACCATCGTATTGCAGAGGCACTGAAGTTTGGCAATGGGCAAAAACCAAAACTGGATGACCCACAGTTCTCTGGCATACAGCAGGTGAGCCGGCACAGTGCCAGAAGGCAGTCAGAAGTGCTATTGCAGATCTCAGACTGTGCCTGTGGCACAATCAGTGGGGAAAGGGAAGAAATGGAAATCAATTTGCTGTTAATTGTCTATGTATTTTAAAGTCCAGTCAGTGTTTCCTTGCTAATAAGAGTCATGTACCCCAACCCCATAAAATTTCATTGCTCACTGGTCCAGTGCATCTCCATCTCAATGGAACTCTTACTTGTAAAATGAATATATGCAAACTTGGGCTTTCTGCCCTGACTGTCTATTGGATAGTTGATAGGAAACACTTTCATGGAGAACAGCTGTTAATTTGCGGCCCCTTCCTCCTCCCCTGCCTTCTCTATAGTTTTGATGCAGGGCTGCTGTTTCTGTTTTGAAACCTCTTTGTCATAAACTCATATGCTTTACACTCCCTATGATAAACCTTCCAAACAACCTGCCAAGTCCCGTTAAGGTTCATTAGAACACTGCACTGCAACGTTAAATGTTACTTCTCTCATGCTTACCCGTGCTGAGTAGGGATTTACTCTGTGTAGTTCGGTTGCAATGGGGAAGAAGTAAAATCAGTGGGACAACTGGTGGAGGACAGTACTGCTCAGTTTGGCTGAGGGTGGCAGAATTGGGCCCTGTGTTCTCAGACAGTCTCAGAGTCAGTATGTTGATTGTTTCATTTCAATGGCTTTGCTCACCTGATCAGTTAAAGCAGGAAAGAGAATCTGGATTACAGGCATCATCCATTGCTGTTTGCCAGAGTGTTCTCATTTGTTCAGGAGTTGGTTATTAAGCACTGATAGCTCTGCTTCGTGTTGTTTGAGGCGGTGGGTTGTGGGGAACAGTTGGGCAACAGATGCTTGAGTGGTGATGTAGATTCTCTGAATTTCATCACCTTGAGTTAAACCCCATGACCACCTCCTCAGTCTGCAGCAGCATCCCTGTGCTCTGGAATGGTCATCTCACTGCCCTTGGCCTTATTCCTAGGTGATTATTCAGGAACTGTTGTCGAACTCCTTTGCTGAACTTGTCAGGAAGCGTATAGATGACAGAGGTGACCATCCAGGCAGTTTTTACAATCTCTCACAGCCAAGCAACACAGGCTACGGCACCTCCCACGTCTCCGTCCTCGCTGAAGATGGCAGTGCTGTGTCTGTCACCAGCACTATCAACCAGCCGTAAGTGACCAGAGCCTGGTGATTTGGTCACCCAAAGGGAGTGTGACTGGGACTCTGCTGAGTAGGTTTGTGGGGCTCCTGGAGCATCCGAGCGTTGGTAGTGCCACCTGAACCCCGGCTGCTTCCCATCTTGTGACTCTCTGGAAATGGCTTCAGTCTCAGGTCTCCCGTCTCTCCCCCACCTTCACTCTTTCGCAGGTTGCCACTCGGTGCGGGGGGAAGGAGGGAGGGGTTGCTGTGCTGTACTCACAGGGAGGGGACCAGATGGCCAAGGTCTGTAGTGAAACTGACACACAATCCTACTGTCCAGTATAACAAACTGGCACAGCCAGTTACCTGGCTCCCAGGCTGGTTATGAACAATACAACAGCCTGTGTTACAGTTTCCCAGAAATAGGCAAGTCAGGGGCAGGGATGTAGCTACCCACAGGACAGCCGTACTCTGAGCTTCCCTATGCTTTCTCAACCAGTCATCTGAGTTTGGTTGTTCCAAGCTGGAGCAGTGAAACGGCCTCCTGCCTGCTATCAAGGGACGTAGCCCCAAGCCACCTCACTGCCACGCCCACTCGAGTCAAACAAGACAAACAACTTGCTCAGTAGTTTTTGCTACTGAGCCACCTATTGAGAGGTGCCCTAGAAAGTGGCAGCCAGCAACTCTTTTACAAGCACCTGGACTCAGCTGACTTAGGAAGTAGAAGTGGCTCAGTTTAGTTGCCTGCAGGGCCGCCCGGGATGGGGGGGGGAAGAGGGGCAATTTGCCCCAGGCCCCGCAGGGGCCCCCACAAGAATATAGTATTCTATAGTATTGCTACTTTTTTTTATGGAAGGCCCCCCCACCCCCCGAAATTGCTTTGCCCTTGGTCCACTGAATCCTCTGGGCGGCCCTGGTCACCAGAACAGTGATGGCTCTAGCCCAGCACAAGGGTGTAGTATTTACTCTGATTTCAAAACTTAGCCATACAAAAGGTAAAACTCTCTTGTCTCTTCTTACAGATAGTGGACTCAGCAACCCACACAGCCTGTGGTCACACAACAGTAAATATAAAGGTACCCCAGCCTTAAGGCACTGGCACCTCTGCGCTGAATATGGGCTTAGCAGAGTCTTCCATGGGCTCCTGAATATGGCAGTGCTAGGTTGGCATGGTGCAGCATGGCCAGTGGTAATTCCCAGAGGGTTCTCTGCTGTTCTGTCTGTCAGGGATCTTTGGCATGACAGTCCTGGACTACCACATCTCACATGTGCTTTCCCTCCACTCAGGTTTGGCTCAATGGTATATTCTCCAAGCACTGGGATCATTTTAAATAACGAGCTCGCTGACTTCTGCAAGAAGAAGCCAAAAAACAAGATCACTAGCGGTGAGAGCTGTCACCTCGTATCTAAACAAAAGGCCAGAATGTGCCGTGAACATCCACAAACCTTTGGATGTGCTCCCCGATCTTGAGCAGCCAGCTCATAGCTCTGAGCCTGAAGTGCACCTTGGGAAATGATCTCCAGTAAGACATTCCAAGGGTCAGAGGTTACTTTTCCTCCCTGGTCCCTTTCTGACCAGAACTAGATGTGAGTTTGTTCTGAATTAGTGCAGTACCTGTAAAGTCTGTAAAACTCTTTCATTCGTTTTCTGGGCAGGGCATACAAAGCAAAGGCAAAATGCTGAGAAGCTGAACTCAGAAAAGTAACTACAATCCATATAGGGATAAATGCTGCAGTGCTGACTTTCGGCTCCCAGTGACTTCACAATTCTCAGATTGTGGGAAAATAATAATCCCAAGACACACGCATCCACCAAGAATTTAAATAGTTTTATTATAGTGCCAGAGGTGTATTTATATCTGTACAACCCTATAAGTCTATATAAAGTGCTTGAGCCTGTAGGGTTACCAGATAGCAACTGTGATAAAATGGGACTAGGGGGGCGGGAAATAGGCACCTATATAAGAAAAAGTCCCAAAAAATGGGACTGTCCCTTTAAAAACAGGACATCTGGTCACCCTAAACGTGGGGCTAGTGGCACATTGTTTTCCATGTTGGCAGATAAGTTTCACCGCAAGGAATTCTTCCATGGCTCAGCTATGCCAAAGGTTGACAGAACAGTGCCTTTCTGCCCAGGTTGTGCCTATCACTAGTATCTAGTTTCAGCAGTCCCCAAAGAAGTTTGAGGCTGCAGCACACTACAGAACTAAGCAGGGCTGTGAGAGCATCTTCATAGTTACAGGCCTCCTCTAGTGCAGGTTGGGCTTCCAAGGAGTGGCCTCTGGCCAAGGGAGATAAAAACAGTGTCTTCCCCCCGCCCCCCCGGTTGCTTTCCCCAAGACTTGTATTTCTGGAACAACTGATGGAAAGTTGAATTGCTGAGGGGAATGGGTGAGGTTCAATGTGGGACAGGGAAGAGCCAAACAGATATTTGCCATGAACAAAGTTTGTTTTTTCCCTATGGCCAGAAGGGCCAATAACTCATTCTCCATCTTCTCTAGGAGAGAGACCCCCCTCTGACATGGTTCCTTCCATTCTCGTCTCCAAAGATGATAACTCCAAGCTGGTGATTGGAGGCTCAGGAGGGGACCTGATTATCAGCGCCACTGCCTTGGTGAGCGAGTGACCGCGTGGCATGGGAGGGAGCACTAAAGTTACTGCTCTTCATTTGAGTTTCCTCCTACTAAATGCATGAAACGTTCATAAACCTACCTGCAGGGCAGAGGGGGCCGCAGCTCCTTTTGTCGGTGCTGTTAAGACTGTTTGAGAGTGCTGCAGGCCCACCAGCCTTTATGACTACACTGGACACTAGCCCAAGTGGGTTTTAACAACACCATGAACTGGAGTTTCCTTCACTTCATGGCAGCTCTGTCATTGCCCCACAGGCATGGCTTACTTTCTTGCTAAAAGCAAGAGGTGATGTGTCTACTGGAGGTAGAGAGGATGAAATGGGAGCTTATTAAAACTGGTACCATCTCCCAGACCAGATAGGGAATGTTCCCATCATCTTGCACACTCCGTGTCCTCTTTCACAAACCTGATGCAATTGCTAGTCCTGTCCTTAAAAACTCCTCTCATTAGAGGTTGGGGAGTGGGAAAAATAACTTCCTCTCCATAGAGGTTGGGGCCAAAGTGTCCCCAGGTTGCTTTCCAGGTGAGGTAAGGGATTTCATAGGACTCTCTGGCCAGCTCGAGAGGCAAATCTCCCCTTCACTGTTGGACCCATCATCTCTGGATGCTGAGTCGCATTCATTCTCGCCTTCTTCTTTTGCTAGTTTAGGCCTTTCACTGACAGGAAACCAAGGCGGTCACTGTAGGCCAAGGTGTTGACTCAGCCTTGAATGACTGCAGTTAGGGATGGGCAAAACCAGCCTTCTAGTCCATCTCCTGTCCCCTAGGGCCTGTTGTTCTAGGGTGGAGTCTGTTTTTAGAGGCTAAATGAACCCCTGATTGCCAGCAACAGAAAGACTCATCCCAGAAGCTTGTTAAAGCTCTAGATATTGTTCTTAACAGTTTCATAACATCTGGGCTGATGTTCAAATGAGGCAAGGGTGAATCAAGACAGATTCCGACTCTGTCCCTTTCATTTGGACCAGTGAGTGCTGTGGAGTCGTGGGGTGTGGAGGGAAAATATGTGTGTGTTTGTTCCAGTCCCGCCACCTATTTCAAGGGTAGTATTGGTCTGTTGAAGGAAGCTGGGTCTAGCCCTCCTTGGCCCATGGAACAACAGGGTGTGGCGAATAATCTGCTTTCCCTTGGTATAGTGCACAGCACCTTTATGGCCAGTTGTCTATGTGAGATATGGGCACATAACAAAAGACTATTGTATCAACCCTGTAGGTATTCTCGTGAGGGTCAGGATTGTAGTCTGGCTTTGTGAGCGAGTTCTAGGGTTTCCTAGAGAAACCAACATCACTGGAGGATAATTAATGCAAATCCCTAGTTAGGCAGCCAGTCTGGAGAAGACTCGCTCTATGGTGGAAACTGCATATACTAGTTTGACCAGGATCAAGAGGCCTGATGAACTAAAGCTGTCACAGGTGCCCATCCAGATGTAGGGAGAGCAGACACTCTCTCTTGATCCTAGCTATAACTGGTGTAAATCAGTAAACATTCCATACAACCAGGATATAGCCCAAAGGCTTCAAAGGTTTGCATCAGTGTCAATGAGAATTTGACCCAGTTTCTCACCCTTCACCTTCGTTAACTGCTGCGTTTGATCCACTGCAGGCGATCATGAACAAACTCTGGTTTGGCTATGACCTGGAGCGTGCCATCTCACTGCCTGTTCTCCATGCCTCCATGAACAACTCCATCCAGTTTGAGCCAGGCTTTGATGAGGTGAGCAGCTTCCGTTGGCTCTCCCTGCACGTATTGCTTGTCCTTTGTGTGGGTTACAAATACAACTGGCAGGCAGATGAGTGCTCCTTGTCTGTCACCACACCAAATGCTAGGAGGGTCCCACTTCCAGCTGATGCCCCTTTTATTTGAACCCAGTCACTGGACCAGCTGCTCAACATGTTTCCGTCCCATGGGAGAATAAGCCCAGATGCAACACACAACAGAGGCCCCGGCGAGACTTACTTCGTTTTTTCTGCTCCTTCCCTTTCAGGCTGTTAAGGGGGAACTGCTGCGCAGAGGACACCATGAACAGAAACGCACCATGTTCCTGAATGTTGTGCAGGGGATTTCAAAGGAAGGAAGATGCATCTTTGCTTATTCTGATCGAAGGAAGCTGGGGAAGTCATCTGGGTATTAAGAACAAGTGCTGTAGCAAACATTTTATTGTAGCCAAAAAGAGTATGAAATAACTGGGTCCAGCTATCCTGGAAGCACCCCTGACATCTCCTGTACCAGTCGGACTTCCTGAAGCCACCTAGCAGAGAGTGTGGTGAGACTCATAGTAACAACTGACCCTCCAATATATGGAAAGCTACATTCAAGCTGTTACAGGCACTAGTCAGCCAGTCTTGGCTAGAATCATACCCTCCATTTATTATATCTGCTAGTTGGGTCCAGAGGACAAAGGACCAGCACTTGTGTGATATATAGAAATACATTTTGTGAACAGAGCAGCTAGTAACCAAGCAGAATTTGGAAAGGGGAACCAGGCCCAGTGCCAATGGGAGCTGCCCTCAGGGACCTGACTCTATCTTCCCTAGAGTCTAAAGAGCCTCAGATAGGAGGGGGGGTGGTTTCTTTCTGGCTTTGGAACCCCCCCCCACACACACACACACATGTGAATGTGCTTTCTGGCCACACCATTAATGTGAAATAGGAAGCTATGACAGACTTCTTTCTTTGCTCAGGTGTGTTTCAGCACCACCAAGTTGCACAGCAGAGCTGCAAGATACAGCTTTGCATGGACACACGATAAGGGAGTGAGTCTAACAGTATTTTGTCTAGCTCTTGCCTGTCCCATGGGTATCATTTGACATTAGCATTAGCACAAACCTGTCTATATACTACAGCATCTGTTGCCACAGTCAGCTACTCTAGGAATGAGGGCCACCTCTGTAGCAGCACTGAAGGTTTCTTAGGCACTGCCTAAGAGAGAGTCTCTACAAATGAGCGGTGCAAAGTGTGACTGTGCATTCGTGTGGATAATGTGAATTCTTTTCTCCTTTGGAAGGAACTGATGATGTATTATTACAGATAATCTTCCAGTTTTACACCTCTCCCCTGGGGGTGGGGAGCCCTACGCCTTTGTCAAATTTCCTTGCTCATCCTTATCTAGATGTGAGCCACAGTGAAGCTGAAGAGAGGCCCCTGGATGAGTTGAAGTGAGGATGCACAAGAAAAGGAAATGAATATTTCTTCAAAACAGGAGGAGTGAAATGGGTTCTGGGAGGACCCTTTAAAATAAGGGTGCAGGTAAGAGTAGCCATATAAATAAGAAGAAAACAAAGAAAGAGGAAGTGGGATCGCTAAACACTGAGGATGGAGTGGAGGTTAAGGATAATTTAGGCATGGCCCAATAGCTAAACAAATACTTTGCCTCAGTCTTTAATGAGGAGCTTAGGCATAACGGCAGGATGACAAATGGGAATGAGGATATGGAGGTAGCTATTACCACATCCGAGGTAGAAGCCAAACTCGAACAGCTTAATGGGACTAAATTGGGGGGCCCAGATAATCTTCATCCAAGAATATTAAAGGAACTGGAACATGAAATTGCAAGCCCATTAGCAAGAATTTTTAATGAATCTGTAAACTCAGGGGTTGTACCAAATGACTGGAAAATTGCTAACATAATTCCTATGTTTAAGAAAGGAAAAAAAAGTGATCCGGGTAACTACAGACCTGTTAGTTTGACATCTGTAGTATGCAAGGTCTTAGAAATCATTTGAAGGAGAAAGTAGTTAAGCACATTGAGGTCAATGGTAATTGGGACAAAATACAACATGGTTTTACAAAAGGTAGATCATGCGAAACCAACCTGATCTCCTTCTTTGAGAAGGTAACAGATTTTTTTAGACAAAGGAAACGCAGTGGATCTAATTTACCTCAAGTTCAGTAAGGCATTTGATATGGTTCCACATGGGAAATTATTAGTTAAATTGGAAAAGATGGGGATCAATATGAAAATTGAAAGGTGGATAAGGAACTGGTTAAAAGGGAGACTACAACGGGTCGTACTGAAAGGTGAACTGTCAGGTTGGAAGGAGGTTACTAGTGGAGTTCCTCAGGGATCGGTTTTGGAACCAATCTTATTTAATCTTGTTATTATTGACCTTGGCACAAAAAGTGGGAATGTGCTAATAAAGTTTGCGGCTGACACGAAGCTGGGAGGTATTGCCAACACAGAGAGGGACCAGGATATCCTACAGGAAGATCTGGATGACCTTGTAAACTGGAATAATAGTAATAGGATGAAATTTAATAGTGAAAAGTGCAAGGTCATGCATTTAGGGATTAATAACAAAAATTTTTGTTATAAACTGGGAACGCATCACTTGGAAATAACAGAGGAGGAGAAGGACCTCGGAGTACTGGTTGATCACAGAATGACTATGAGCCATCAATGTGATATGGCTGTGAAAAAAAGCACTATGGTCTTGGGATGCATCAGGCGAGGTATATCCAGTAGAGATAAGGCGGTTTTAGTACCGTTATACAAGGCATTGGTGAGACCTCATCTGGAATAGTGTGTGCAGTTCTGGTCTCCCATGTTTAAGAAGGATGAATTCAAACTGGAACAGGTACAGAGAAGGGCTACTAGGATGATTCGAGGAATAGAAAACCTGTCTTATGAAAGGAGACTCAGGCCATGTCTACATCTAAAATTTTGCAGCGCTGGTTGTTACAGCTGTATTAGTACAGCTGTATAGGGCCAGCGCTGCAGAGTGGCCACACTTACAGCAACCAGCGCTGCAAGTGGTGTTAGATGTGGCCACACTGCAGCGCTGTTGGGCGGCTTCAAGGGGGGTTCGGGGAACGCGAGAGCAAACCGGGAAAGGAGACCAGCTTCGCCGCGGTTTGCTCTCGCGTTCCCCGAACCCCCCTGCAAACCGCAGGGAAGGAGACCTGCTTGCTCGGGGGTTCGGGGAACGAGAGAGCAAACCGGGAAAGGAGACCAGCTTCGCTGCGGTTTGCTCTCGCGTTCCCCGAACCACCCTGCAAACCGCAGGGAAGGAGACCTGCTTGCTCGGGGGTTCGGGGAACGAGAGAGCAAACCGGGAAAGGAGACCAGCTTCGCTGCGGTTTGCTCTCGCGTTCCCCGAACCACCCTGCAAACCGCAGGGAAGGAGACCTGCTTGCTCAGGGGTTCGGGGAACGAGAGAGCAAACCGGGAAAGGGGACCAGCTTCGCCGCGGTTTGCTCTCGCGTTCCCCGAACCACCCTGCAAACCGCAGGGAAGGAGACTTGCTTGCTCGGGGGTTCGGGGAACGAGAGAGCAAACCGGGAAAGGAGACCAGCTTCGCCGCGGTTTGCTCTCGCGTTCCCGGAACCACCCAGCAAACCTCAGGGAAGGAGACCTGCTTGCTCGGGGTTCGGGGAACGCGAGAGCAAGCCGGGGAAGGAGACCAGCTTGATTACCAGAGGCTTCCTCAGGTATGCTGGGATACCTGCTTATTCCACGGAGGTCAAGAAAAGCGCTGGTAAGTGTCTATACTTGATTACCAGCGCTGGATCACCAGCGCTGGATCCTCTACACCCGAGACAAAACGGGAGTACGGCCAGCGCTGCAAACAGGGAGTTGCAGCGCTGGTGGTGCCCTGCAGATGTGTACACCTCCTAAGTTGCAGCGCTGTAACTCCCTCACCAGCGCTGTAACTTTCTGATGTAGACAAGCCCTCAAAGAGCTTGGCTTGTTTAGCCTAACCAAAAGAAGGCTTGCGGGGAGATACGATTGCTCTCTCTAAATATATCAGATGGATTAATACCTGGGAGGGAGAGGAATTATTTAAGCTCAATACCAATGTGGACACAAGCACAAATGGATATTAACTGGCCATCAGGAAGTTTAGACTTGAAATTAGACAAAGGTTTCTAACCATCTGAGTGAAGGTCTGGAATAGCCTTCCAAAGGGAGCAGTGGAGGCAAAAGACATCTCTGGCTTCAAGACTCAGCTTGATAAGTTTATGAAAGGGATGGTATGAGGGGATATCCTAATTTTGGCAATTAATTGATCTTTGACTATTAGCGGTAAATATGCCCAATGGCCTGTGATGGGATGTTAGATGGGGTGGGATCTGAGTTACTACAGAATTCTTTCCTGGGTACTGGTTGGTGAGGCTTGCCCACATGCGCAGGGTTTAGCTGATGGCCATATTGTAGGGTCAGGAAGGAATTTTCCTCCAGGGCATATTGGCAGAGGCCCTGGGTGGTTTTCACCTTCCTTTGCAGCATGGGGCAAGGATCACTTGCTGGAGGATTCTCTGCACCTTGAAGTCTTTAAACCATAAGTCGAGGACTTCAATAGCTCAGATATAAGTCAGCGGTTTGTTGCAGGAGTGGGTGGGTGTGACTCTGTGGCCTGCGTTGTGCAGGAGGTCAGACTAGAAGATCATAATGGTCCCTTCTGACCTTAAAGTCTAAGAGTCTAAGAGTAGCATAGTCAGGATTTCTATTACATCTGCACAAATACACAATGAGCCTTTCCTAACTGGAGCTGTTACTGCACCCACCAACACAATGAGACATGATGCAGACTGGTGCTGTGCGTTCTGTGACTATTTTACACCTGTGTCCTCAGGAAGAATTGTGCTCCACAAAAATGAGTTGCCCCAATTAACTACCACAAGTGACCTATGTTTTTCAGAGAATTTAAGGAGAGGACTGTAGAAACATGCCAAAGAACAGTCATAGCTAATATGCCTGTAGGAGGGGAGCGGACTAGTGCTTGTTAAATTACAGACGTGCACGGCCTAGCGGATTATGTACGCCTCATCCCTGCCATAGGTATGATTGGGCAGGCAGTCACATTGTTTATATTTGTACACTGATAGCTTTAAAGGGCTTTAGAAAAATTCATAGGACCAAAGATTCAGCATGCCTCTGTAAATTCACCTGCAGCCACTTGTGTGTATAGGAACCTTTGTTTGCATGCAGGAATTTGAGATTATTATACACTTTTAAAGCCTTGCATATAACAAATTTATATTGGCTTTTTTTTGTGTGTGCGTTAATAGATTCCCTATTCTATTAACCCATTTGATGCAGAAAAGCAAGCAGTTACATTCATGTCAGACCTTAGTCTTTTTACACCAGTCTCATTATCCCCCCACCACTGTTTTCAAACTCATGCTTAAAATGTCTCCGCAAACCCTTCTGACTGTTAGCTTTTGGTCCCAAATGGCTGCATACATGCCTTTAAAAAAATCCTGTATCTCATGAAACCAGATTGCTGGATGCCTGCTTTTTCTACACATAAGCCCCTATCATGCAAATAAAATGCTAGCCACTTAGAAACCTATTAACTCGGAGAAACAAAAGTCAGCCTTTAGATGCATTTCAGTGCTGTTGAAAATTAAACTTGCTACAAAGAGCGAGCTGTTTTCCTTCAGGAATAGTACTCCAAGAAACTATCTTTATTGCAACAACTTCCATGAGAAGCTACGGCTGCATCATAGTGGTGGCTCATACAGAAGTATGGTTGCACTAGAACCATGATGTTTTGTCTGGAAAAGTATCAGAGGGGTACCCGTGTTAGTCTGGCTCTGTAAACAGCAACAGAGTCCTGTGGCACCTTATAGAGTAACAGATGTATTGGAGCATAAGCTGACGAAGTGGGTATTCACCCACAAAAGCTTATGCTCCAATACATCTGTCACTCTACAAGGTGCCACAGGCTGCTTTGTTACTGTCTGGAAAACAAATTTATTGGTTTACGTACTAGTCAATGAGTAAGACCGTGTTTTCCTGAAGCAGGGCTTGCTGTTTAAAGTACTTGCCTGAACAAGTAGTAAATGTAAGTGTGGCAGAATGGTACAGGATAAAAGAATGTTGCTGGTTGGCTAGCACTCATTCTAGAGTATGTAGAATGAGAGGGGCCCTGCTTTTTCTTACTTGTTACAGTCTGGTGTTTGCAGTAGCTGTTGTGATTTAGCAGTCGTATGACCTGAGCTGCAGGTATATTGACCTCTCAACGGTGGTAGCACTGATGACTATAATTAGTTGCCATCCAAGAATTGTGGGTAATTACATAGGCCCCAAACAGTAAGTTCAAAAATGGACCCAACTCTTCAAGAGCAGACCCACTGACTGTACGCTAGCAGAACTATCACGTAGAACCATAACACACTAGGCAGATAAACTGAACAGAAGTAGTGCTAGAGCTGTCATGACCTTTGGCTGGGTGAATGTTGCTTAGTGTGTATAAAAATGAGGAACTGGCTGGAAGTAGGCAAGAGCTATTTTTGCTACCATATTACACCTCAACTCTGATCTCAGCATCAATCAGGTCTAGCCCTGGGATTCTCCGCTGGTAGGCTCCCCCATGCCAACTGCTGCCAAGGGCAGGGGCCAGTTCTGTACACTGCCACCTTCCATGGGCTTTACGTGACACTGTGAGAGGGGATATGCTTCTATTTTCCAATGGAAATTTGTTTTACAAAGTTATATTTTTAATAAAGTACTTTTACAAATGGCTTGTAGCTGCTGGGAATTTTTAGCCTGCAGCCCTACCTCCCCCACCCCAACCGATCAGTTCTTAGAGAATGGAACCAGCTGCATGGTTTCCATTTCTCTGCCATCCCGAGTCATTCTGGCATTTCTTCCAGTAGCAGCAAGGCGTTCAAGGTGGTTTTGAACAGACACATGTTCTACTTCACATTTGAAATAAGAGTGTCTTTGCCTGGACTGGGCTCTCATGGCTTGGGCCCTGGGCCCAGCATTAGGCACTGAATTGTCGGAGGGGGCTGAATATTACCGCAATGATTGTGAAATAGCAACAGCCTAACTATTGCTAAGGAGCTTATGAAGCTCCTTTAATTAAAGTGATATGAGACAACTGGTGTCATTATAAAGATTGGGAGAAGCTAAAGCAGTCCTTTTAGAATAGTTTGTTCTGGTGCTTTCCAAAATAGTACCCAAGTTCTACTTAATTTCCTCTACTGGGACTTTCACTCATAACATTTCGGTGCACGGTTATGGATTTATTTATTTTTTTAAACATAATCAGTGCAACTCAGTTCAAATCTTTGAAGGCCATACTTTGGCACTTGTTTGTCAGCTAGAAAATAAGTCATATTGAGGTTTCTGTACCATTAAAGCAACACACTGATAGCTAAACCTTGACTTACTGTGGAAAAAGTTTGAGAATCTTGCCCTGTTGCAGAAGGATCTATATAGAATGGGACAGGAAATGAGTTCAACTGATATTTTTCAGGAATAAAAAAGGAGTTTGAAAAAGGAAGTTTTCATCTCAAAACACATAAATTTTGGTAATTTCAAAATCTGAGCATTTGCAAAGACAAACATTTGTTTTCATCAGAAATTCTCAGAGGAAAAAGTCAGTTCCTGACCCCCTCCACACCTACAGGATTTAGGAACACAATTGCCATTGACTGTGGGAACTGTGCTCCTAAATCTTTTGAGGTATATTTCTGAAGGACCTGGCATTTATTTAGTTATTAGTATTGTGGATTTTTATTTTTTGGCTTGTTTTAAAATACAAGTGAGCAAATACTTGCACTTGCTCTTTAGAGAGCTACTTCAGGTTAACATTCATTTTCAATGAAGTCTTGTTTGTATTACTAATGCCACTAGTTATTGCCACTGAATAGATTTTTAAAATCCTGTTTAGACCAGTTATATTTTAGTTCTTGGATTTCACCCAACTGCAAAGGACAATGGTGAGAGTAGCAGGCTGCCAGTTTGACAGTCTGTTTGTGCCCATCCTATAAGGTACCAAGAGCTTCTGAAAGCTATTGACCAGCCTCACCTCCGGTGGGGAGACTTCAGGAAGCAGCGAGGGTGCTCAGGCCTTATTTACCCACCTTGCATCTCAAATCCAAATGAATGACCCCAAGCTCTGAAGGTGGCGAATAGTCTTATTTCTGTTAGAAAGATGGCTAAAGTCACAAGCAACTCAAAAGTTTAAGGGACACACAGTTGGCTGAAACCACAGCTTCACACTCATCTAAGGACACAACTTCTGCAATATTCAAGTCTTTGAGGTAAAAATCCACATATTCAACTGCATCAAAGTTGGAGTTTAAGGATGGGCACCCTGCACCCCCCACCCCTTATAGAAAGATCTCTTTTCAGCTGCTAGACACCATATCACAGTGATATAACCAAACCGAGCCCTCAGAAGTTGTGCTTGGTAACTGAAAAACAAGATACCTTGCTGCCCAGGCTGTCAGTGGCTTATACTATGCTATTTGGCTTTAAATGCTTCCTTCCTTTTTCCTTTGGACTCTAGGAATTTGCATGCTGTCAGAAGGGATAATAGTGAGAGACAAATTGGAGACTCCTGGGGTGAGGTGAGAAGGGAAGACGCATCATGGAAAAAGGAGCCTTGTCCCTATTTTCTGGGACCTGAAGGAGTTGCACCAAGGAGCCAAATTGCTGCAGTGCCTCAGTCATACAGAACCTCCCGATTCCTTGTGGACAAGGGCGCTGTACAGGTCAAAGCAGGAATGTTTACCTCCATAGGCCTGGCATTCTTTCTCAGCATAAATTAAACAGGTAGCCTCTGTCTTCCCCTGACAGCTTTTGAACAGATGTAAAAAACAAACAAAAGACATTGGCACCATCACTTCTTCGGCTACCCCGTCATCCCTCAAACTCCTGAAATGAGAAGTAAGACGATAAAAAAAAATGGGTGAGGTTGTGGGAAAGGGTTATCCTAATCCCTCTTCAGACTGTGGCTCAGGTGTTCTGCTTTACAATGTAGCGTTGCCAGCACCTTCCATCCCATTGACAGTCCAGCATTCATTTCTCATGGGAATGCGTCACTTCTAGAGAACAGACCAGGACAGCCACTGGCTGAGTAAAGCTGAAAAATAAAGGAGCTGGGGCTTTGGACCTTCCAAAAGCTGTGCACTCAGTCCCTGGTGAGCAGGAGGAGGGAGTAGACCCTTTAGGTAGGTGCTGGATATTCTGGGAGATTTGTGCTTTTTCTTAGCACACTGATCTGTTGTAAGGCACTTTTCAGTAATGACCCTCGAGAACATCTGTCCAGGTCCATTAGCAGAACCACAGGCAAATTAATTCTTTCCTGTGACAGTCCCTGAGTTGCAGTGCTCAAGTATTCCCTCCCCCTTCTCCCCAAATGTAAGCTGGTCACTAGATCTGCAAAGAAGCAGGCTGTCAGAGCAGCTTGAGTGACTTCAGTAGCCTGCTGGGAAGCCACCTTTCCGGGAATCAGACACAGCAGCCCAGCCATCGGCAGTCCATAGAATGGCCTGGACAACGGCGTTACTGTCACTCCGCTTGATATCGTGTTTCCTCTTCTTTAGTTCCACTTCTATGCCCTGGAATGCAGAGAGAAGGGATAAACACACAACAGGAGAGGCACCAAAGGATGCGCACAGCGATTACACGGTACATGCAATGTACCTCACTTGCAACACACAAGTATACTGGACTGCTGAGCTGCCCCTCTGCTGCTGGTAGCTCCATGCAGAAACCTGGTCCACCCTCTCCACCCTCCCACTCCTCCAACCAGCTACGTCCTCTCTCCGGCTTTCCAAGGGGTTTTGCTACAAAGTGACAGAAGGCAATTCTTGATTTAATCCTAAATGTTGCACAGGGTCTGGTTTAAACGGTGACTATAGCTGAACCCCTTGGTAATAAACAACCATCATATAATTAAATGTAACATCCCTGTGGGGGTGGTGGGACACCAAATAAGCCCACCACAGTAGCATTTAATTTCAAAATGGGGAATTACACAAAAAAGAGGCAGCTCGTTAAACAGAAATTAAAAGATACATTCCCAAAAGTGAAATGCCTGCAAGCTGCATGGAAACTTAAAAAAACACCATAATAGAGGCTTAAATTAAATGTATACCTCACATTAAAAAACATAGTAAGAGGCCAAAAAAGTGCCACCATGGCTAAACAAAATAAAAGAAGCAGTTAGAGGCAAAAACGCATCCTTTAATAATTGGAAGTTAAATCCCATTGAAGAAAATAGAAAAGGAGCATAAACTCTGGCAAGGTAAAAGTATAATTAGGCAGGCCAAAAAAGAATGTGAATTGCAACTAGCCAAACACTCAAAAAGTAACAGCAAAAGCAGGAAGCCTGCCAAACAATCAGTGGGGACAATGGTCGATCAAGGTGCTTAAGGAGCACAAGCCATTGCGGAGAAACTAAATGCATCAGTCTTCACTGTGGAGGATGTGAGGGAGATTCCCAAACCTAAGCTACTCTTTTTAGGCGACAGATCTTAGGAACTGTCCCAGATTGAGGTGTCATTAGAGGACGTTTTGGAACAGATTGATAAACAGCAATAATAACTCACCAGGACCAGATGGTATTCACCCAAGAATTCTGAAGGAACTCAAATGTGAAATTACAGAATTACTAAATGTGGTTTGTAACCTCTCATTTAAATCAGCTTTTGAACTGGATGACTGGAGGATAGCTCATGTGACACGAATTTATAAAAAAGGCTCCAGAGGCAATCCTGGCAATTACAGGCCAGTAAGCCTAACTTCAGTATTGGGCAAACTGGTTGAAACTATAGTAACGAACAGAATTGTCAGACACATAGATGAACATGATTCGCTGGAGAAGAGTCAACATGATTTTTTTGTAAAGTGAAATCACACCTCACTAATCTAACTAGAATTCTTTGAGGGGGGGTCAACAAGCATGTGAACAAGAATGATCCACTGGAGATAGTGTACTTTGAGTTTCAGAAAGTCTATGACAAGGTCCCTCACCAAAGGCTCTTAAGCAAAGTAAGCTGTCATGGGATAAGAGGGAAGGTCTTCTCATGGATCAGTAACTGGTTAAAAAGATAAGAAACACAGAGGAATAAATGATAAATTTTCAGAGCAAAGAGAAGTAAATAGTGGTGTCCCCCAGGGGTCTATACTGGGACTAATACTGTTCAACATATTCATAAATGATCTGGAAAATGGAGTAAACAGTGAGTTGGCAAAATTTGCAGATGATACAAAATTATTCAAGATAGTTAAGTCCAAAGCAGACTGCAAAGAGTTACAAAGGAATCTCACAAAACTGGGTGACTGAGCAACAAAATGGCAGATGACATTCAATGTGGAGAAAGGCAAAAGAATGCATATTGTATGAGCTTGGCAAAAATTTGTGCACTTCAGTGGTGTGCTTTGTACAGAGAGCAAACATAAGCAGGAAGCATGATGGACCACAAAAGCAGAACTGCAGTGGGTCTGGGGGTCTTTATAAACCCTGCCCAAACACGGCTGTGCTTTAGAGGTGGAATTCAGAATCCCAGATCCCAATTGCTCAGCTGAGCCCTTCTGTCTTTAAGTAAAAAGGGCAAAACCTTAGGGCATTTGAAGTTAGTGTCTGAATTTTGCACTTCTGTGTATCTAGACCACACATACCTCCCTATCACTGCAGTGCCCAAACAGACAGCAACAGCCATTATCAGAGGAAGCAGAGCACTAGAGTGATAAATCTTGGAGTCATTGTGGATGGCTTTCCCAAAACATCTGCTCCATGTGCAGCTGCAGTCAAAAAAGCTAACAGAATATTAGGAAGCATTAGGAAAGGAATAGGTAAGACCGAAAATATTATAATGCCTCTATAAAAATCCATGGTACACCCACATCTTGACTCCTCTGGTCAGATCTGCTTGCCCCATCTCAAAAAAGATATATTAGACTTGGAAAAGGTACAGAGAAGGGCAACAAAAATGATGAGGGGTATGAAACAGCTTCTGTATGAAGAGATCAAAAAGATGGGACTTTTCAGCTTGGAAAAGAGATGACTAAGTGGGGGATATGAGAGAGGTTGATAATATCTTGACTGGTGTGGAGAAAGTGAATAAAGTGTTATTTACTCCTTTAGATAATGCAAGAACTAGGGGTTATTAATAGGGAAATTAATGGGCTGCAGGTTTAAAATTTAAAAAAAGGAAGTACTCCTTCACACAACACACAGTCAACCTGTGGGACTCTTTGTGGTGAAGGCCAAAACTATAACAGAGCTCAAAAAAATAACTAGAGAAGTTAATGGATCGGTCTATCGATGGCCACTAGCCAGGAAGGGCAGGGGTGCAACACCATGCTCTGAGTGTCCCTAGACTCTGTTTGCCAGACATTGGGAATGGACAGAGGATGGATCACTTGATGATTGCCTGTTCTGTTCATTCCCTTTGAAGCACTGGTCACTGTCGGACAACAGGATACTGGGCTAGATGGACCTTTGGTCTGACCCAGTAGGGCCATTTTATGTAAATGAAACATTTTGAACACTACAGCACATCACGCCCATTCGTGAGCTCCTCATCCATGCCACTTCAAGTTTTGTAGGCAAACTGCAGCCAAAATGCCGAGTGCAAACCCACATGGATGGGCCCTTGAACTCCTTGTTGTAGACCAAGGCCAAAGCTTTGCCCAGCTTTAATTCTTAAGCTCATAAACAGTCAGACAAACATTATGCAATGGAACATAGGGAAAACATTCCCATGGTGCCCGCAGAGACCAGGATCATGTCTGACATCATAGCCCCTGCCCCAATCCTTCCCACAGAAGACAAACAGACCTGCTCTACGTTCTGCTCCAGCTCCGTGACATTGGGAATCAGCTGATCATGAACTCGAGGTTCTTCCACAGCCTTTGTCACATCGTACCCGAACCAGAGGGATCTGATGATTGTCTGGATGAAGCAGAAAGCCGCAGCATTAGTACATGACCTGCCCCTGGAGAACTCTGTCATTGGTGTCTCAAAATACTGCAGTGAAAGAAAGCCAGATTCCTCAGCATGTTAGACGTTACCTGTACAATGCTGCCTCTAAAGCTGGCTGAATGGGACACAGGAGATCACCTCAGTATACAGGGCTGCTCAGGTGATTCAGAGCCACTACAGCCCTTTCTCCACCACTCCCTGCCTTGAAGCCAGCCTGGACAAAGCTCCCTTATGCCTGGCTCATCCCTGGCTGTTCTAAATGCCACTTAGGGCTACAGGCAGACATGCTAGAAGGCCTCTAGGCTCAAGGACCTCAATAGCTGACTTAAGGCAACTATTGCACTACCTCCTCTTGCCTTGCACCAAGTGTTGCTCCCCCAGATTCCAGGTGCTAGCCCCACGTGTACAACTGCTGTGCTTTGTATGAGCTTGGGAAAACCCTGTATGCAATTCAGTGGTGTGCTTTGTACCGAGAGAAAACATAAGCAGGAAGCAGAATGGACCACAAAAGCAGAACTGCAGTGGGTCTGAGTGTCTTCATACAGAGCTGTGCTCTAGAGATGGAATTCAGAATCCCAGATCCCAATTGCTCTGCTGAGCCCTTCTGTCTCTAAATTAAAAGGGCAAACCCTTAGGGCATTCAAAGTTAGTGTCTGAATTTTGCACTTCTCTGTATCTAGACCACACATACCCCCGTCACTCTGCAGTGTCCAAAGAGGGACAGCAACAGCCATTATCAGAGGAAGCAGAGTACTAGGGTGGCAGCTACTTCCTGTGAAAACCCATAATACTTGGTAAGGTTGCTTCTGTAAGAATTTTGTACAGTGAATCATGAGGATCCATATTTCTAAAGCAGACTGAAATGAAGCCAAGTTAGAGTTCCAGTAAACGTAACCTGTAGCTGTGCAGTGCAACTGCCATTTGAGAGTCCTGCAGTTGTGCGTGGATGTGGAGAAATGCATGAAGGAGCAGTTCCCATGCAAACCATGCAGCTAAACACTGGATAAGTTAGGAACTTTGCGTGCCTGTGATGCAAGTAATCTAGATTGTCTCCTTAATTCTCAGGAAGTTGTACTGAATGAGGCTCAACAGCAGCCTCTGCTGGTCTTCTGTTAAAGTGCACCTGGATCATTATCACCCCAAAGCAGGGCACACCAGGAAAGCCACCTCAGAAGCTTGGAACATTGTACCAAATCTGACTTGGATTCTTTACCGCAAAGAGTAGTAGACTATTGTATTTGCTAACCAAGTGTTATTGACCCACTAACTCTTTCACCAACCTAAAAAAAGAAAGAAAATTCACCCTTTTGCACTCAGGAAAATCTCATGCGAAGAGACAGATACAAATATTCATGTGCTCAGGAATGTACACAAGTACGAGGTTTAGTGTAAATAACCGGGGTTGTATGCACACACAGGTGCTTTTTAAAGTAGCCTTTTTAAAAGCCTCCAAAAGCTTAAGGCATTGTGTAGGCACTCAGCAAACTTGGTTTCTTTGAGATCATACTACATGAGTTATATTACAACAAAGTGCATGGCAGAAAAAAGTTACTTCTGCACACAGCACAGTAGTACACCTGACGCTTCTAAAATGAAGGTTTTCTATTGCAGATACCGTTTTCCATTGTAACAGTGCTGTGAGGGTTAGGACAGCAGTCTTCATTATGCATTTCTGCATTTGTTAGGGTTTAACATACACCAACCATTTTGTATTGATTGGAGAGAGATATATATATATAAAAATCCAGTCAATACACACACACACACACACACACGCGCGCACGCCAGAGCAGTGTCCTGCTCGGTTGATTAATTTTATTAAGTTCTGTAAAAACATAAAACATGCATTTAGAATAATGTCCAAGTGAAAGGAATTTGGTATGTCCTAGTCTCCAGAGCACAGTGGAATGATTCAGCTGGGACGTATGCTAGGGCTCAGTATAGCTGCAGCTAACCCAGGTAGGTCACATTAAGTAGTACTTAGCTCCTACATAGCACTTTCACCCAGAGACCCAAAGCTCTTCACAAAGATTGTCATCCCCATTTTATCTATGGGGAAACTGAGGTACAGGTTAGTTGATTTGCCCAAGAACAGTCAATGGCAGAGCTGAGGAGAGAGCCTAGATTTCCCAACTCCATCCCAGTTGTGAGGTTACATTATGGCTGTTTTCTTGTGTGACATGCTTACTATGACGTTCTCCGTGGAAACAAAGCATGTCGATCACACAGGATGGGAGACAGTTGCCTGGAATTCAGCAACACTGAAAAGGACACGTACCCATGAACCCTAAGTGAAAATGAGCTCTGAGTACAATACTGTGACTAAGAGGGTGAACACATCCTTGATTCCTAAGCAGGAGACAATCAAATAGGATGCAGGAGACCCTATTTACTTCTGTATACCCCGTTAGTGAGACCATTATCGGAATAGTGTCTAGTTCTGGTGTCCACGCATCAAAAAGGGTTTAGGAAAAGAGGTACAAGAATATTTGAGGTCTGGAAATCATTCCTCATAGACTGAGCTTCCTAAATCTCTCCACTGAGTTTACTCCAAGAGAAGGTTAAGAGGCGACTTGATCACAGTCTAGTAATACCTACATAGGGAAGAGATTAGTCAGTCAGTGGCTTTTAATCAAGCAAGAAAAGGCATAATGGGATCCTATGGTTGGAAATGACAAATTCAGACTAGAATTATGGTGCAGATTTTTAAGTGATGACAAGTAACCACTTGAAGAACTTACACAGGGAGGCTGTGGATTCTCCACCATTTGCAGTGTTTATATCCAGATGATGTCTTAAAATATATGCTATAGCTCAACAGAAGTTATGGGCTGGATGCAGAAATTACTCGGTGAAGGTCTGCATTTTACAGCGGGTCAGAGTAGATCGTCATAATGTTTCCTTCCACCCTTAACATTTCTGAATCAGCCACCTCTCCAACCTTGTCTGCCCTCTACTAACTGTCTCCTCATCTGTCCCACAATGACATGTACCAGTGCTGTTGCTGTGATAATTTTTGTTCCTCCGGATGCACCAACCACCATCTTCAGCTTATTTGTTTTATCCACTAGGACTGATGGACACATGGAGGACAGGGGCTGTTTACCTGTAAGAGTGCACACAGACGTTAACTTGTACTTAATTACATGCTCGGCATCTGGGCCCACACCACCACAGCCTGCTTAGGCCAGAAATACAGAACACTGCTACCGCTGGTCTTTTGCAGATCCCAGATCTGCTGGTTCAGCGCACAAGTCTCTCTTCAGCTGCCAAGGGGATTCTGTCATCCCCTGATCCCTGCCCCTTGTTGACTTTGTAGAGCGGGTGCGAGTGAGAACTACAAGGGCTTTGAGCTGGCCCCTGACATATGGGCACACCTCAGTGTGCCAGCTATCCAGCTGTGTGCACCCATACACTGGAGGCCAGGGTTCCGCTTCAGAGCTCATCCCTGAGTAATGGGCCCTTCCTGGTCACTTTCCCGTCTGGGTGAGAACCTCTGTGGCTATAGATCTGGTTGGGGAGGCTCCCTTGCACTAATCCTCTGGTCCCCCCAGCTCATCTTCATTGCCCCATGATCCACTCTTGGCACTGGCAAAAGGCAGCTTTTACATACAGGGGGTGTGTCCCTCTCTGACTCCACCTCACCTGTAAAAAAAAATGGAAAACAAGGGAAGTAAAGGGAAGAGATCTAGGTTTAAAGGTTAGCAAAAGACAGTGTATTTTTTTTCAGAGCTGTATTCCTAAAGTATTGTGGGGGAGAGAGAGCATACGCACTGACACAAATGCATTCTAAATATTTATGCAAATTGCTTGCAACCAGCAGATTGTTGGAATGCTGCACGGTTGTGCACCACTCCCAGGGCCTCCCATGTCCACTCATTGCCTCCCTGATCAGCGATGTCCAAGGCTCTCTTGCAGTTGTGGAGCATTGCACTTGGAGTGATTTTTGAGCTCACCTTTGTGAGGGCTTCAGGCAGCTGGGGATAAGCAAGTCCCGGGTGTTTCCCTTGACACTACAAATGCTTGTGTTCCTCTCAGCCAGCCAGTGCATACAGATCACAGTAAGGAAATGTGATCTGTAGTTAAAGAGCTGTTATCAGTGATGCAGTATACAGAACTTGCATATTTCCCACATGTGACAGGGACCTCGAGTCAGCCCTCTAGCTGGCAGTCAGCATCACTTTGGTATGCAAAAGGCAGCCATGATACTGGCTAAGGAGAGGAAGTGAAGTGCTACCTGGTTCGATGAAGTTTGCAGTAGAGGGAAGGATTCCGAAGCCATTGACAATGTAAGGTGAACTGAAGTCGTCCATCTCATCGTTAAATATGATTCCACTCACATTGGAGCGAACTTCTGAGCCAAAGCTAAATAGAAGGAGCAGAAGGGAAGGCATGTCAAACCCAGACTCTAGGAGAAGGACAAGCTTCAGGTAAATTGTAGGTCACAAGAAACTAGGGCTGTTGATTAATCACAATTAACTCACCAGATCAGCTCAAAAAAATTAATCATGATTAAAAAAATTAATTGCAATTAACTGCAATTTTAATCGCACTCTTAAACAATAGAATCCCAATTGAAATGTATTAAATACTTTTGGATGTTTTTCTACATTTTTAAATATATTGATTTCAATTACAACACAGAATACAAAGTGTACAGTGCTCACTTTTTATTACAAATATTTTCACTAAAAATTATGAACAAAAGAAACAGCATTTTTAAATTCACCGTATACATGTACTGTAGTACAATCTCTGTATCATGAAAGTGCAATTTACAAATGTTGATTATTTTTGTTACATAACTGAAGTCAAAAACAAAACAGTGTAAAACTTTAGCGCCTACAAGTCCACTTAGTCCTACTTCTTGTTCAGTCAATTGCTCAGAGAAACAAGTTTGTTTACATTTATGGAAGATAATGTTGCCCGCTTCTTATTTACAATATCACCTGAAAGTGAGAACAGGCATTCATATGGCACTTTTGTAACCAGCACTGCAAGGTATTTATGTGCCAGATATGCTAAACAGTCATATGCCCCTTCATGCTTCGGCCACCATTCCAGAGGACATGCTTCCATGTTGATGATGCTTGTTAAAAAATAAGAGTTAATTAAATTTGTGACTGAACTCCTAGGGGGAGAATGGTCTCCTGCTCTATTTTACCTGCATTCTGCCATATATTTCATGTTATAGCAGTCTCAGATGATGACTCAGCACATGTTCATTTTACGAACACTTTTGCTGCAGATCTGACAAAACACAAAGAGGTACCAATGTGAGATTTCTAAAGATAGCTACAGTACTCAACCCAAGGTTTAAGAATCTGAAGTGACTTCCAAAAATCTGAAAGGGACAAGGTGTGGAGCATGCTTTCAAAAATCGTAAAACAGCAACACTCTGACGCAGAAACTACAGAACCCAAACCACCAAAAAAGAAAATCAACCTTCTGCTGGTGGCATCTGACTCAGATAATGAAAATGAACATGTGTCAATCCATACTGCTTTGGATCATTATCGAGCAGAACCTGTCATCAGCATGGATGCATGTCCTATGGAATGGTGGTTGAAGCATGAAAGGACATATGAATCTTCAGCGCATCTGGCACATATAAATCTTGCAATGCCAGCTACAACAATGCCATGTGAATGTCTGTTCTCACTTTCAGGTGACATTTTAAACAAGACGAGGGCAGCATTATCTCCTGCACATGTAAACAAACTTGTTTATCTGAGCGATTGGCTGAACAAGAAATAGGACTGAGTGGACTTGTAGGCTCTAAAGTTTTACATTGTTTTATTTTTTAATGCCTTTTTTTTTGTATATAATTCTATGTTTGTAAGTTCAACTTTCATGATAAAGAGATTGCACTACAGTACTTGTATTAGGTAAATTGAAAAATATTATTTATTTTGTTTATTACAGTGCAATATTTGTAATAAAAATAAATACAAAATGAGCACTGTACACTTTGTATTCTGTGTTGTAACTGAAATCAATATATTTGAAAATGTAGAAAACATCCAAAAGTATTTAAGTAAATGGTATTCTATTATTGTTTAACAGTGCGATTAATTTTTTAAATCGCTTGACAGCCCTACATGAAACTGTTGTATCTCAGAGTGAGACCTCACTGCCCTGCAAGGCACAGGCCTGCACTCAGAGAACACCTAGCAGACTAACAGAGGGACATTAACCTACCTTTGGATCTCACTTGGGGGAGCCAGTTTTCCTCTGCCTGTCACCTGTTGGTGTAACCTCTGTACAGGAGACACTGCCACCGACATAACTGGGAAACTCTATTTACAGCCACTTTGCATGTGTAACTATCCCAGGTGTGATCAGGACCCAGCTTTCCCATACAGGGGCCAAACCAAACCTCCAAATACCCTAACGTGCCTAAATGTGCGGGTTGAATTCCAGCTCCAAACCGCCCTGGGGTAGAGGTGCTCCAGTACAACCCATCATGGAGATAGGATTGAGCTGCAATCTTGGATCCAGACCCATCTCTACCAGAAGAGAAGTGGTATTTTACCAGAACGCCACGGCAGCATCATGTGCTTTGTTTACATTTTCTCATTATTGATTAAATCAGTCAGCAAGTGAATAAATTGCAATCGCCTTCATAACCCGCTAGTGGCTCACACCCGATTCATTCAGTGATGCCACAGCCCAACACTTGACATGTTACAGGCATTTTGATAGGTTGGATTTGACCTCACCAGGTGAATCAGGCAGGAAAGGTTCACGCTGAGCAGATGGGAGGAAAAGCCATCCTGGCTGCAGTCTGGTAATTTAGAAGAAAGCCTCTATTTACTAACAGACGGGGGAGGGATAGCTCAGTGGTTTGAGCATTGGCCTGCAAAACCCAGGACTGTGAGTTCAATCCTTGAGGGGGCCATTTAGGAATCTGGGGCAAAAATCTATTAGAGACAGTACTTGGTCCCAGTGTGAAGGCAGGGGGCTGGACTTGATGACCTTTCAAAGTCCCTTCCAGCTCTATGAGATAGGCATAGCTGCATATAATGATAAAAAAAACCACCTCTCTTAATAGCCAATAACAGCACAACACTCAGTGTGCCAGTAACAGGCAGAGCAGCTGCAGTAACTATACTTCCTTTATTTTAAATGGAGACATACCTATCTCATAGAGCTGGAAGGGACCCCAAAAGGTCACCCCATCCAGCCCCCTGCCTTCACTAGCAGGACCAAGTATTGATTTTGCCCCAGATCCCCTAAGTGGCCCCCTCAGGGACTGAACTCACTACCCTGGGTTTAGCAGGCCAATGCTCAAACCACTGAGCTACCCCTCCCTTTCCTTCTCTTACAAGAGAAGGAAAGAAAGAAACAGGAAGGGTCTGATAATTTAAGGAAGCATTAATTTAAAAGAGGTACTTGAGTACAGTAGGGGATTCCCTGATGACAAAGGGCATGGAATAGGTCATTGCAAAATTAAACAAGAGTGGGCTTGAATGAAGCATAATGGAGGCCTCTAGTCCTTATACCTTATGTGTCCTACTCAGTATCATGGGACTTAGCATTAAGGGCCTGACCTGTAAAGTTCCCTCAGCTCCTGTGGATTTCAATGACTGTTGAGGGTGCTCAGCACCTAGCAGGACTAGACCAGAGAAAAGTATAGAACCTAGAAGTCCATTTCAAGTCTTACTGGAACAGTGGCACCTATATGACTCCAATAAAGGGAGTTCCAGTCAGCAATTCCTCTACCAATGACTAACCCACTATGGAGATACCAGGCCAGTGATGTTTATACCAACCACAGAACCACTATGAAGACGGCAGAGGCCTACATGGAAGTAACATCTGAACTCATACTGTTGGTTGATGGTGCTGGTGGCGGACACAGCACTGCCATCATCAGCCACAACGGAGAGATGGGATGTACCGGCATTGTCTGGAGTGTAGTACTCTGGCTCATAGTAGTCGACTATATGGGTGACGTTGTCAGTGATTTTCCCCCGTAGGTTATCCGCAAAGAACTCAGAGGTCATGTTCCTGATCACCTGTTAGGAGAGACAGATTCATCTCAACGCTACCAATAAGTTCCAGTTAAAGATGTAATTCTAGAATGGTGGAACCCTTGCGAGATGGGTCACATCAGACCTTGAAAAAAACTGGGGGAGAATCCAGCAAGGAAGCGACTGGCTTTCCATTGTCTGGAACCCTTTGTTCCATGCTGCGAGGCCAGCACGTCAAGCTTCCATAAAGAGAACGCTGCCCACACCGACACTAATACCACTGAGACCAGTTCACGTCTTTCATTGTCAAAACACTTTATGGAAGTCCCTTGTCACCATCCCCGTGAGGTAGGCAGACAAGTGGAGGTATCCTTGTTCATAGTCTGTTATTTTTGTATGGCACACTGAACACGTAACATGTTACGGTAGTGCAAAGTATTATCTATATTTTGTAAATTCTACTGGCAAACCAATGGCTGCACACTGCCCACAAACACCAGTGGAAATTCCTTTTTATATCCCTGGCAGGTCACCCATGGATCAGTGGTAACATATGGCTTTACATTTGGATCCAGATCTGCCATCAGCAAGTTGATGAAACACAAACAGAATTCTGAAGTGCCCTTGGACATCTCTGGGGTTCCCTGTCAGAGGCTGTAAGCCAATCGCCACTTGGCTTTCATAATGCTTTGGACATGCAGAAAGATCTTGCTTTTAGGACAGGAAATACAGTGACTTCTCTGCTCTTTACCTCCGTAATGTTGACAAATGCTGGGTCTCCCAGTAAAGTCCTCTTGGCATACGCGAAGCGGAAGGCCTCCACAATGCGGTGGTAAGTCAGACCCTTTTTCTCCATGGTTGTGATACTGTCACTGGAGAAATTAAATCCTGGCAATAGTAGATAACACATTGTGAGCATGTCTGAAAGCACATGGCCAGTGGGTGGCAAACAGGAACTGGCTCTGAAAGATGGTCAACTTGCAATCTAGTCATTTTAAGAAAAGACTCAGAAGCAAGTATTGCCCCAGTCTCTGAGCCCCAACAGCCACTGCTTGGGGTCTGACAGTCACATTTCTTTTTTCCTTTTCTGCTGTTGCTGCATGAAAGATCCATTCAGGAAAAACAGGCCACTGAAAATACAGAGTGCTGGAAACACTTCAAAAGAAAACATGTCCTCTAGTTTCTGTTCGAGTGACCGTACGTGTTACTTGCAAGAATGGCAGGTAAGAAAGTGAGGGCACTATAAGTCCGTGTCCCTTTCATTTCCACACATGCGGGTACTAGAGGACACCCATCAAGAGAATCCTTTTCATTCTTCAGCCTGTTCTTTCATCTGCTGAGGCCATCTCCTACGTTTATGGAATTAGAGGGCTGATTCCCAGATGTGCAAAGTGGCCTGCTAACCGCCTTCAATCACTGGCCACTTCAGAACTGAGGTTAATTAAGAACACTGCTGTTTGCCTACTGAGATTGCTGTGGCAGAGAAAGTCAACTGGACAGCGTGGTCTTTGGGAAGCCCCAGGCTGCTATCACCTGTAACAGTGTGCTTCACTGAGGCTTGCTCTTACCTTTCAGCATGTTGAGGATGAGAGCTAGCACTGGGCCACTCAGGGGGGAACTGGGTGTGTACATGGTGAACTCCCCGATTGTGATGTTTAAAGGATTTTCAATCAGGATCGGAGTATAGTCTCTTAGGTCCTCCATTGAAACTATGCCCCCTAGAACAGAGAGAAAAGCCATCTGTGGCTCCAGGTTTACATGATCTCCAGTAGGAGGAAGAACCTATCTTCCCCGTTCCCCATCCTTGCTGTGCTGCCAATGGTGGGAATGCAGTGACCTCACCATGATTGTGATTTAACCAGTGAGATTCCACAAATTTACTGAGATAAGGGGAAGTGTGAATGGAGATGGGTTTATCCCTTTTCTGACTCAGGGCCAGATCCCCAGCTGGCAAAAATCTGCATCAATCTTTGGTGAAGTTAGACTGACTTATACCAGCCAGGGTTCTGGCACTCTGCTTCTCTCATTGTGGGAGACTGGTAACATCAGGGAGTGAGCCACAGAATCCTCTTGTTTTACAAGGAGGAAAAATGCTGGTGGTGGATGCAGACGCTTTATGCTCCCCAACAAGCACAGTGATTGGTGCTGTCTGTTTCCAGCCTCACTGGAATTGATGCAGGGTTTGCAGAGTGTGGTGAAGGAAAGTGGTGGCCAACAGGGATTATTTGTCTCAATCCTCCCTGCTTCTGGGGAATCTCACCCCTGCTGTATTACGTCCCCTGAAAGGGATGCATTCAGAAAGTGGGAGACTATTACTGAGGGAGCCGAGCCAGGTGGACCACACACCCGGGCTAGGAACAGTGAGGGATTTTAATTTATTTTAGCCCCAGGGCACTTTAGAACCTATGGTCACATTTTCAAGTAAGCTCAGCACCCAGCAGCTCCTACTGAGAACAAGGGGGCAGGGTGCAGAGCAGTTCTGAAGAGCAGGCCCCAGTTGTGGGTGCCAAGTACTTTTGATAAACTGGCCTTTGGTGGTTCAGACACCCAAGTGCTGAGCATGGTGTGAGCTAGACAGACTCTTGTGAAGGCTCCTACTCTCAAGAGCTGACAGACCCCTGGACAGAACTAAAGGAAAATGGGTGAACTAGCTGTCCCTGGCCCTCCAAACCCAAACTGAACCTCTGAGGTTCAGAGACATGGCTGACAAGGGACAGGATGTGCAAAGGTGACCCAGGTCCACCTGGAGGCTGCATCCAATTCTGATCACTTCATCTTAAGAAAAATACAGTAAAAACTGACAGAGCTCCTGAGAAGGGCAATAAAGGTGATTAGACTGAGCACAGAAAGCATAAGACAGAAGGAACTGGTGGCTTCTATGTACTGATAGTGTCAAAACCGAGCCATCCCTCTTACCCCTTCTGTGCCTCAAGTTCCCCATCCCACTTTGTAAGTGCTGTGTAAAGTGCTTGAGAACTGATGAAAAGTGCTATATGCCGGGGATCATTATTCCATAGTACAAGAACGGGGGGGCACTCAGTGATGTTAAATGTCAGAGCATTTACAACCAATTGAAGGAATTACTTAAAAACAAACAAACAGAAAACATAGTATATAGTCAGCTGGAGGAACTCACTGCTCCGGGAGGACAAGCACAATAGGTGGGTTACTACAGTTCTGTGAATTCCGAAGCTATGTACAATGTACTAGCTAAGCCTATGCTTCTGTCACCATTTAGTGACCTACAGAGGGTCAGAGCCCTATTCCCACAGACAGACCAGATTAAGTGTGGGTGGGTGAGATGCTGTGGCCTGCGTTGTGCAGGAGGTCAGACTAGATGATCAAAATGGTCCCTTCTGACCTTAAAGTCAATGATTCTATGAAAGTCTAAGTTCACATGGTACAGGCCTATGTTTTTAGGTATAAACTAATATCAGAGGTTGCATCTCAGATTTGACAGCAGACCCTGATCTGCTATGAGAAGTCAGTACTTCCCATGAGTCTAAAAGCAAAAGATGTTTGGACCAGAGATTTTACTTAGGTTATTTACTGGCAGAAAAAGAGTCTACACCTTTTTATTGTTCCCCCAAGATTAAATTTAATCTGGCACAAAAAAATCTCCCAATAAAATTGTTTCTCTCCAATAAGATGCTAAATCAGTGGTTCTCAACCAGGGGGTACATCAACTCATCTAGATATTTGCCTAGTTTGACAACAGGCTACATAAAAAGCACTAGCAAACTCAGTACAAACTAACATTTCATACAGATGGTGACTAGTTTATACTGCTCTATATACTATACACTGAAATGTAAGTAGCATATTTATATTCCAATTTATTTTATAGTAATATGGTAAAAATGAGGAAGTCAGCAATTTTTCAGTACTAGTGTGCTGTGACACTTGCATTTTTATGCCCAATTTTGTAAGCAAGTAATTTTTAAGTGAGGTGAAACTTGGGGTATGCAAGACAAATCAGACTCCTGAAAGGGGTACAGTAGTCTGGAAACACTGAGAACCCCTGATCTAAATCATCAGCCCCACGACTACTGACTTATAACCAATGACAACTTCAGCCAGCTGCTAATGGGTTTCACTTTCTTTGGCCATTATAAGAAGTTTTGCTAAATCAGAGACTTGGTATCACAGCAAAGATTTTCATCCATGGAAGCTGAGCTTCTGCAGTTCTTCTTGATTACATTTGGGGTATTTAGTTTTATTTTAAACAACCAAAAAAAAAAAAGATACTCAAGCCCCTGGTTTCTCACCTGCCTCCTTGATGTCTTTGACAATTTGCTGCGCCAGGCTCCCTGTGTAAAAGGCATCTGCTCCCTCATTGGCTAAAGTCTCGTAGGTGTTCGCTAGTTTGGGCATCTTGATGACATCCCCCTCATGCAGGATTGTTCCTTCTCTGCAGAACACTTCACTGTGGGGGAAAGGAAAAGAGAGTGAGAGAATCAGCTCTGACATTGAGCTTCACCATAGACATCTTTGGCTTTGAATTGTGCAGTATGCAGGCTAACAGCTTCCAAGAGAAAACCAGCACTGAGGAGTTAGAAGACATGCTATTCACATGGTCCCCCCGGACCCAAGTATCAAGACAGTAACGCCAGGCCAGCTCGCTGAACAACATACACAAGGAACTCCTGCCTTAGAGTTAAAACAAACTCATCGCTCACCACTTGCTCAGTGTAACCTACACTAGTGGAGAGTGGCTCTTTGTGTCCAATAGGCTAGTAGCTGGTCTACATCAGAGATCAAACCTACCGCAGCAGCCAGGAATGGGGCTTGTCCTTGAGCTCAAATGATGGAGGCTCCTACTGCTGGTTCTGAAGTTCCTGAGTTCAACGCTTGCTGCCAGTCCAAGCAGGGGCAGTTATAATACCACCAATGCAGGCTCCCAAGCACTACCTACCACAGCAAGGGGTTGCTTTCAATTGCCTTCTCTTTATCCTTGATGGCTTTTGCCAGAGCTTTCCCAATTGGGAACCCTTCTCTCGCCAGCCTGATGTTGGGCAGAAACAGGTGCTTCCATGGCAACTTGCCATGCCGCTTATGAGCCATTTCATAGCCACGAATTTCTCCTGGAACCGCAATTGACAGGCCCCCTGGAGCAGACAGGGAAGACATGAGGCCATTGGGCAACAAACATTAAGCAAGAACAAAGACAGAGTCGTCTTTACATGTACTCATTTCCAGAACAAGAAGTGAAGGGGACCCCTCCATGGCCAGGTCTTCACTAGAGCTGAGCAAACAATTGTTTTTTTGCTTCGGTGGCCAAACTGGGAGAGGAGTGGAGGGAGAGAAATCAGGAAAAAATTGTTGTGTTCCAGACTGGAAGTTGAGTTTCTCACCAAAATGAAAAAACAAAAATAAAACAAAGTTGTTTTTGAACAAAACATTTAATTCAATCCAAAACATTTGGGGGTTGTTTTTTTTGTGTGTGTTTAATATTTATTATTTAAGTAAATCCAGCTACATTTCTAAATGAAAACATTGTTTCAAGAAGAAAAGTCAAAATGTTTCATTTCAGAAGTATCAAATCAAAGCATTTAGATTTTTTTTTTTAAGCTGAAGCTATTTGCTGAATTCAGCCTGAATTCAAACACAACTTCAGTTGACTCAAAACTGCATTTTTTGGCAAATAAAAGTTTAGTCTGCAAAATGCTGCCTTGCTCTGATGTTCACTTAGCAAGGAAGCCATTTTATGGGAATAGCCTGCATGAAATGGTTGGTCTCATCTCATGTCTTTGCAACAGTTCAGTCCACCCATACGATCATGCTGTTTGGCGGAGCTGGTTTTGGTCCAGTCACTCCCTGTACGTGTTCGAGGACTCTTGAAGCAATTGCTGGTAGAGGGGGGGGTTCGGGTTTTACCCAACATGAGGCCCTGCAGTGTGGGATAGCATCACTAGAGCTAGCTGAACTGATGAGTCAGCTTATGGCTTCCAATCCAAAAAAGGGGAGAAAGACTGTAGTAAAGGACAAAAATACAACCAGAGCTGAATCATAGGCCTCACTGCATCCACCTGCACCGGGATGGCTATTGGGTGTTGACACATGGCGTTGTACAAGTAACCCATGCAGATGGGATTTCAATCCATGGTTTGGTGCAACAACTTGCACCTCATATAGTCAGTCCCATTTTTATGTGCACCTCCCCAAATTGTAATGTATTCCTTGGTGCCAGTTTTCCCCACAGAGGCTTTTCCCTTCCCCCCTCAAATACAGATGTATCCCAGCAAGAGAACTTGCTTTCCTAGGTCACGCAAAGCATTCTGGGAAGTCAGTTGGTTTAGCTGCTTCATGTCTTTTTGATATGGTTCTGTTTCCAGTCAGGAGAATTTCTGCCTCTGCCCTGGACCCTCTAGGTATCCAACTGGAGCCACCATTAATAAGACAGTTGAGTGATGGCTCTCACGGCAACACAAGCATTGGTGAGATCTAATAGCAGGGACTCCTGTCTATCAGAGCATGGGGAGGAAAGTGGCAGATGTTATGTTGTTCATGGCAATACAAAACATGGCCCCTTAACAGTTATGTATTAAGATTGATTTTCTACATTGTTCTTTGTATGAATGAGACAATGGGTGCTGTTGCGACTGACTGTCATGGTCGAGACAGTACATTCTGACCTCCTGGACAAGTGAAGTTACACAGCAGCAATCATCAGGAGGTGGAAGAGATTTCTGGGGAAATTGAGAAGGTGAGAATCCCAGATGGCTGGGTAGGCCAACGCCAGCCACAAGATGCAGAATAGTCAGAAGTACTCTGAACCCAGGAGATTCTGCAACAGTAGCTAAAGTTTGAACAGCCCAAGGATCCACTTACTGGAATCAACGTGCCAGCACCATCTGACATCTCCTTACCTTTAAGGGAGAGCTCTGTGTTGTTCCCAAACATGCCCAAGGATGCATTTTTTGGAGCCACCTCTCTTGCATTAATGACTTCTACTTTCCCTTTAAAGACACAAGGCGTAAGGATGGCATCAGCTCTTCGCTCTAGACACACAATACACTGGCTTTGTGGTACTGAACCTCTGAATTGGAGTCCTACAGCACTGAGAATTGACTCCTGCGTGGCTGGGATGCCTGAGGCCACCTCACCTGCGTTGGTAGGGTACGATGTAACCCGCCCTGTGCTAGGATAGAATTAATAACTTTGCTTTAGACAGAGCCATGTCTCAGGGGTAATGCTACCCATCATTTACGACTGACACTCTTACCTGTGCGGGTGTAGATGGTGAGGAAGAGACCCCCTCCAATTCCCATACTGTGAGGATTCATGAGGCCCACACAGAGCAGAGCTGCAATTGCCGCATCCACTGCAGATCCTCCTTGCTGAAGGATATCCCTGCACAGGCCAAAGAGAACAAAATTATCGTCCAGCAACCGACAGCACAGGAGCCTCTTCTCCAGCACTTTCAGGACTTCCTGGTACATGGCAGATCGCAGGGCTTCTACAGACAAGTCGGGCTTTTGTACCAGATTTGGATTGGCTATGGAGCATCCACCATAGAACGCGACAAGAGAGGTGTTCTCAGTCTAAGAGATACTTTAACGTGCTGCCCTCTTTGTGGATGTTACACATGGCATCACCTAGTGGCTGAATATTATAAGACTGTTTTAGTGTCCCACCACAGCCGCCACTCCCTCCTCCCGCTCATGGGCTCTCAAGGGGTTGCCTGCTTCAGCACAGAGGCAGTAGGGAAGCAGTATCCAGTCGCCTTCTCAGCATTTTATTCAAGACAACAAAGATGCAACCTGGTTCAGTTTCACAGTGAAGCCTGAGCTCTCCCTTGGTAGCATCATCTACTCTTGAGTGTACCCCATCTTACGGAGTAATTTTTAAAAAGCAGCATCTCCTGCTGGTGTGGGCTGGAGAGATCTGCATTAATATCAGCTTGAAACCCTGCTGAGGTTTTCTAGAGCTGCTTATGGCATTTAGATATCCAGTTCCCAATTTAAAGTGGGAATAGGCCACTGAAATCTCCATGGAGACTGAAAAAATTGATTTTAAAAGTGCCTTGAAAAGTTTATTTCAGTCATGTATGTGGTTCCCATCCCTGTGGACCCAATGTACATAACTTAGATTGTCAGCATCCATGTTTCTCAGGCATGGGGAAAAAACCAAGCATTGCAAGACTCCTCAGTTTTGCTATCCTGACCTTAATGACAGATTACAAAGCAGCTCCTGAGTGAAAGCAAATCGAACAGCAAATAGGTCCTTGACTTTGTTACAATAGCTAAGAGAATGTATGGACATGAGTAAAGAGAGATACCTTCCAATTATTGAGCACGGCCCAGAATCCGTGGCTACGGCTGCTTTCTTATAGAGATGTCCATCCTGCGCTGGGGGCAGCGGGGCTGAGCGCAGTCCAAAGAAAAACCCCAAGAAAAGGACCAGGCCCACCAGGAAGCCAGTCATAATCCCAACCACGAAATAGCGCTTCTTCATCTTTCTGTGGACAGAGACACTGTGAGCACGCAATTTCCACGGGGCCTACAGGTGATCGTTGAACACGGTACTGAGAGGGCTGCTTCCACCAGTCCGTTTCAAATACACTGGAAATGAATGTCCACCTATCCAGTTTCACACTCTGGTTTCTCACCAGTTGTCTCCTCTCTTGACTCCCTATTGCAGCAGGGGAGGTTCGGGGAAGAGCAACTGAAGGAGACCAAAGGCGCATTCCATTCAGAGAAAGTAGAGACTCGGCCTACTCCTTCTGGAAGGGAGGTAGATAGTGAGGAACTTTTCAAAGGCCCCCAGGGCAGATGGGCATGCAACTCTCATTGCCTTAGTTAGGACCTGGGTGCCTAATTATCCCTTTTGACTTTCATACCTCACCCCCATGCCAAAAAGCATAACGAAGTCATTGGGCATGCCTGTTCTTGCAGTCCTGTGAGAGTAAGAGTCCCCAGTGTCCGCGGGACAGTGCTCAGATGCAATCTGTCTCAGTTAACTTTGAGGAGCCCTATCAAATGCTGTGCCAGACTCCAGCTCTGTTACATCCCTGAGTGCCCTTCATTCAACAGTTTATAACTTGATCAACATTAAAAAGCTCATCGCTGTCTGGCGTGGGCTGGTGTCCTGCAGCTTTCTGCTCCTGAGAGTGCCCGGGGAATAATGGAAACAAACATTCCCTCTGAGCCAAAAATTTTAGTAGAGACCGAAGTTAGATTTACTGGATGGCAGTTACCAGGATTGCTCTTTTTTCCTCCTTTCCCCTCACAGAAAGTCTGTACATCTCATTATCCCTCCCTCCCCCACACCCCCTTGTTTTTAAACCAGGTCTCCATGGCTTTTCAAAAGTAATTGCCAGTAGCTCAGTAAATCAATTAGCTAACATCCCTGGCCCTACTGATGTGCAGCACTTCCAAGTATTCCCTACCCTAGATTTATTTTTCATTCACAGGTATATTGTACTGATACCATCACTACTTCGTTGTGTCTCTCAATGAGCCTTGGAGTTTTCATGCTGAACATCGACCACAAGCAGCAGACCAGGGATTCTATCATTTTAGAATGTTAACAGACCTACTCTGTGCAACACTTTCTGCCCCCATTCCCTCGGCCCTGATCATTCTATTTATTATGAATATAGCATCACCATTGTTCCAGTTTATAAGCACAGAGCCCTTCAAACCCAGCTTCTTTGGCTAAGATTTTAAGTCAGCAAAGACTTTTGCAAGAGCTGCCCCATATTTCTTCAAATGGAGCAGGCCAAGATATAGTAATTAATACAGTGAGCATCCAGGATAGATTATGTTACGTAGTAGCAAATAAGTATTCCACATAGAGCAGAGGTAGCACGATCAGGAGAAGTCCCAGGTACAGAACTTGATTTAAGCTGAAATAAATTCTAAATGTCTGGCAATGACTTCACAGGAGAAATGCTTTGTTTTCAAATTCTAGAACAGGGGTAGGCAACCTATGGCACAGGTGCCGAAGGCGGCACATGAGCTGATTGTCAGGGGCACTCACACTGCCTGGGTCCTGGCCACCAGTCCGGGGAGCTCTGCATTTTAATTTAATTTTAAATTAAGCTTCTTAAACATTTTAGAAACCTTATATATACATACAACAATAGTTTAGTTATATATTATAGACTTATAGAAAGAGACCTTCTAAAGACGTTAAAATGTATTACTGGCACGTGAAACCTTAAATTAGAGTGAATAAATGAAGACTCAGCACACCACTTCTGAAAGGTTGCTGAACCCTGCTCTAGAATCAACAGCTGCCCTCCCTCTGTGCAAGGTCATGGGGTATCCATAGACCTGCATTATATACATCTTCAGTAATGACACTAGGAGCACTATGATATGTTCCAGAGGCAACATACAAATATAGGCACAATGCACTCTAAGCGGTACAAAACGCAGAGTACTCAGAAGGTGTCTTTTATCCCATTCCTAGGTGCAATAGGAAGCCATCTGCTTTCCCAGTAGTTGGGGCCTCATTTCCCCAGAAACAGCTGCACTGGAAGTAAGAAAATAAATGTATCTTCTTTTAACTGCTTATGATCCCCCTCTCCTCCAAACAGTACAGGTTAGTTACAGATGTAATACAGCCAGCACACTTAGTGCAATAGCCACGCTACCCAGGAACCTTACCAAACCATCTGTTGTGCACAGAGAGAAAGCAGGCAGAGGCATGGTGTGACGAGCGGACAGGACTGACCCTCTCCAGTGACGTAACAGTCCCAAGGCAGGATGTGATTTCCAGCCAGGTCAGACTGGCTCTCGCTGCCCTGTGGCAGAGGCACATGCAGTACCAGTGAGCTGTGGGGGGAGCTCATGCAGAGGTCACTGGAGGGAGCAGGCCAGCCAGGATGGAAGCAGAGTGGGTAAGTTGGCCCATCAGGGAGAAGATTGGCTGAACACCCCCCCACACACAGACAGACAGACAGACAGACAGACACACACATCACTTCAGCTGAACAGAGGTCAGTGCACCATTCTGGCCCTCTGTCTATTAGTAGCCATTGCATTGCTCTTCTCATCCAGGCACGGAAAGCTTTCTCGTAGCTCATTATAAAACTACTCTACTGCCTGTGCCTTTACACATGTGAATCTTAAAGATAGTCAGTCACAGGTAGCTGATGGGGAAAGGATGAAGACTCTCCGCACAGGTTCCGAGCCTGCTTTATACTAGATCATTCTAAAATCAGTGGCATACTTGTCATACAGTTACTGTGCATGGAAACGGAGCAGCCATTATGTCTTCAACAATAGCTCCCTTAGCACAGGATCTTAAAGGCAGTTTATTGGCTGCGAGTTTGGACTGGCTCTGTCCTCGGCTTGTTACAGAAAGTGCCGCAGGATCTGTCACCAGGCAAGAGGCGTCTTTTTTCTGTGGCTCATCTGAAGGACGACCCCTCTACCCCTGCAGCACAGGGCAGGATCACTAGACCCAGGCTGGAGCCTGAAGCCATAAGCTTCTGAATCACTGGAAGCAGTGCTCTGTGACCTGACCATCCTGGGTCTGGCCAGCTGCAGTGGGGCACAGTGTCAGACCTCTTGTTTCTCACTGCTTATAATCAGTGCAAGTTACCCCAGTATCACAGTAATGGGCATCATTCCAGACCAGTAAGGGCCAGATTGGGCCCAGCTGCTGGGTGACGGCACACAGTGTACAAAGCCTCTGACCCCTTGAGCCCCATACATGGGAGTCAAGCCCAGCCAGTCCCCCTGTAGATGACAGCCACCCCGAAGAGAATAAGGCTAAGACCAGGACACGACCTCCAGTGCCCTAGCTCAGCACAGCTGGAAAGACACAGGGAAAGGCTGTGTCAGTGCCCCAACCTGTATACCTGAGAGGGAGCACCTCCTGGAGCCAGCACCCCCTATGCTCCTGCTGGGGCAGTGCAGCTCTGCATGCCCCATCCTCAGGACCATGCCTATCAGAGAGCTGGGCTCTATGTTCAAGAGTCATAGTCAGTGTTTCAGCTTAACTCTCAGCTCAGAATTCAGCTCCCAAGTTTCCTTTGGGCTTAGAATAAGTGGAGCATCCAATGCATCCTCTGTCAGGAGACTAGGTCCCCAGCCTTGCAGTGACTCCTGTGACCTAAGAGGTACATCTCTGTTTCTAACTAGTATAATCCATGCCAAAGTCTTGAGGAAGCTGGAAGAAAAACCATCACTTGGAATGGCCAACCAGGACATTGAATAGACATGGACCTACAGGCAGAAGAAAGAGAAGGCATCTCGATGAAATGCAGCTGCGTGAGATGGATCATGTCAGGGGAGAGAGCCAGAGAAAGCTTGGTCCCTGTAGGAAGCTGGAGGACTGAGCTACAGGAAAAGCAGGCAATCCTGAGCAGAGCCGGGACTAGAACCAGAGCCAAGAACACACTAGGTCTTTACTGCTGGAGTTAAAGGAAAGCAACTAGATTCCCTAGCCTACTGTAGGCCTCGCCACTAGAAGGCCACATCCATCCTATACACAAGAGCCACTACATTGCAGTTTTGAAGATAGGAAAGAAGCCTGTGAATGTTGCTGCATGAAGTTTAAGAGGTATTGGCCGACGTTATGACCAACATTTCAGTACTTACCTGATGCCTCTGACTAGGTGGCATAGACAAGTGTTTTAAGTGAACAGCCTATTTTTTCCCTGCTGAAGCTGGCTCTTTTCTCCAGTGATTTGTTGGTGGGACTAGTCAGAACAATTACTGTGCACTGCCATCTGAAGCAGCGAGTGCTGGAACTCTCTAGCAAGCTGTGTTCTGCAAGTGGTTTTAACCTCTGAAACCTCTCGCCAAATCAAGCTGCGGGGAAGCTCTGTTAGTATTTCAGTCAGATAGCGCTTCTCGTCAGCAGAAGACCGAGACAGAGGGGCTATAAAGTAATTAAAGGCACTACAATTCCTTCTCCGACATTAGGCTTGTGACCGTGTCCAATGTGAGGCAGGAAATTCAAAGCCAAGTTTGACCTGTCTGAATTCATGCAAGGGAAGAACAGCAAGCAACGGAGTTATAGTTGGATGAGCAGCTTTACCAGTGAGCTGTGTTAATTGGTGTCACAACTTTAACAGTCCTAAACATACAGAAGCTTCATTTCAAACCCCAGCACAACAGCCTAGTTACTGCCAGGCAGGGGATTCAAGTTCAGCCTGCTGTGCAGTATGAAGCAGGGGCTGGAAGTGGGTCTCATGATGCTCGCTTCTGGCCATGTGAAGGAACAGCAATGAGTGGCTCTGACGGGAGGCAACGCCAGCCCCCTCTGTGCCTGAAGGCAGGTTGCATTGCCCTGAGAACTGGAGCAGGATGAGGAGAACAGAAGGCGGGACATTAGGAGGGTTCTGGAGGACCACCCAGAAGAGTTGAGAGAGTCACACATACACACATCCCTGCTCTAGAGAGCTAAGCATGTCAGAATTTGGTATTTCCCCCTGGAGGCCAGAATTTCCAAATGCACATAGTTTAAGGTCTCGGCTCATTGTGGCCCTAGAGATCAGGCATTCCAGATTAGGAACCAGGGGTAATCAATTATATTTTGTCAAGTTCCAAATTTCTTGGTCAAGGTATTGTCAAGGTCCAGACTCCAGTGAAAAACAACAACACAAAACCAACAATAATACTGGTAATAAGAAGTAAATAAAAAGATGTTGCGGTCTGTCCAAAAGCATCTGGTGGTCCAGAGCTGGCCCACGGTCCGCCTATTGATTACCCCTGCAAGTCTAAGCTGTCAGAAAGGTGGGGCTATCAGAGCTTGGATGGTGTTGCAATCATCGCAGCTAGCAGTGCTTTCTAGCACAATGCAGAGCAGCAGCAGCCAACATTTGTCCATTAGCCAAAAACTCGCAGGCAAAAAGTGTCACGGAGTGTGGGGGAGTCCAGCCCTGCACCCCTTTTCCTGGGACTTACAGTGACTCTTACCCAGCCAGTAAAACAGAAGGTTTATTGGACAACAGGAATGCAGGTTACAGCAGAGCTTGTAGACACAGTCAGGACCCCTCCATCGAGTCCTTCTGGGGTTTCAGGGTGCTTGTATCCCAGCTTAGGATTCCCTGAATTCCCACCACCCAGCCCAAAACCGAAACTGGAACTAACCCCCTCCAGCCGGCCCCTTCCTTTGTCTAGCTTCCCAGGCAAAAGTGTTGACCTCCCACCCCCCTTGCCTAGCTCAGGTTACAGGCTCAGATATTGTCCATCCTCTAAAGACCTCCCCTGCTCTCCCATCCCCATGCAGACAGCCCCTACTCCATCACAAAAAGATATCTAGATCACCTCCTCCACAGACACCAGCGCTGCTCATAGAAAGAGGGCACAGCCAGATCCCATCACTTTCCAAAGCAGCACGCTGCCTTTGGCCTACCAGTTAGAGTAGGATCCCTTGTTACCCAGGGACCATTCCCTCAGTTGTGGTTGTCAGTGCCTTTTCCCATACATCTCTGTACTTGCATTACAGGATTTGCCAATAAACTGCTAGGGTACCAGATTATATTCACGACTGGCATATGAATTATTTTCATTCTCCCTCCAAAGGCAGGTTTGCAGTAGTTATTTAGCCATTAAGCTAAATAAACCATCATTTCCTCACTCACATGTCAGCCAGTGAACTCACTTTACCTCTATGTAAACAGAAAAAGCAAATGATTCTGTCAGCCTTGGAAACCTTGATCATCACTAGAGTGTTGTAGTCAAGCCTAGTTAGCCATTGTTTATATCCTTAGATGCTGTAGTCTAATTCTGCATTCTCCCAAACCGTCTTCCAGCTGTTAGTAGGGTCAGGGCCAGCAGACACACTCTGTGTGCAATAACATCCCAACTCATCACTTCTGTATAGCCCATTAAACTGTGGCTATTTGCTCCATAAGACACCTTCCAGCACTGGGAAAAAGAAAACGAAGAACATCGCAGGAAAGGCAGAGAATATATTGACCATGTCCGCGGCAAGTTCAGATGACAGTGATTTCAAGTGTTAGTTCCACTTCTTTTGTGCAGAAAACATTCAAGGTTTTTGTTTCTTTTGATTATTGTTTAGGGTTCAGTCTGTTTAGTCTCTTTTCATACACACCTGCTTCTAGTGGTTTTGCTCAGATTTATCCTAGCAAAATCTCTACTGACTCACTATGGTCTTTGTCCATCTCTACTGCTAGATCATGCTTAGTGGCTTTTGAGCCTGCTACTGCTTCTGAGCTGACAGATTTGGTTGATCTTTTAGTTCATAGAGGCTTATGCTTTTAGCTATCCAGTTCCCAAGATTAGTCCCTACAGACAACTTCTCCAGGGGTGTTATTACACAAGCTACACAATCCTTAGCAGACGTAACTGTGGGGATCCTTTAACACTTAATTTGATAGAGTTACTTAAGAACTCCTAGGTTGTGAACACATTACACAAAACAATAAGGGTCTTGTTTCATGTACCATTGAAAAGACTGCTGAGCGTATACGTACACATCATTGCCTGTCAATGAAACCAAAATAGCTCAGCTGCAGAATCACAGAATCATAGAATATCAGGGTTGGAAGGGACCTCAGGAGGTCATCTAGTCCAACCCCCTGCTCAAAGCAGGACCAATTTGCAACTAAATCATCCCAGCCAGGGCTTTGTCAAGCCTGATCTTAAAAACCTCTAAGGAAGGAGATTCCACCACCTCCCTAGGTAACACATTCCAGTGCTTCACCACTGTAGGTCATAGTCCCAATATTGCTAGCAGATCATGGAAATTCCCATCAGCACAATTGGCATCTTGTGTTTCCGAAACAGGAAATTTGCTCTCTATTGCTGCTGCAGCCATCGTGTCCAGTCTCCTTTAGAGATATTTTGCAATATCAAATGCAAAATCAAAATCTAATTCAATGCAGTATCTTTTTTGTTCCTAGTGTGGCCTTTCCTTCTATTATTTGACGTCATGATCTCAGTATTATCTCTGGAAATTGTAAAGTTGTATATGCCCAAATTTAAGTCCTATCAGCACAGGAATTGGGATTAATGGAACAAAGATCTGAATTCCAATTCATTTAATTATCTAGGAAACCAAAATGATTGCTCTCCAAGGCCAAGTTCTGTGTTACCTTTGAAGTGCAGAATTTCTCTATGGAATATTTTAGCAATAAATATTTATTTCCCAGTCTCCCCACCCTTTAAGCAGATTAGGATAGTCTCAGCCTTAACTCAGTTGTCTTTGGAGTTTTCTCTAGTAGTAGTGGCATCTTCTGGGTGTCTCTGATCTTCAGGAAAACTTCCTCTTTCCAAAGTTGGGCTTATAGTTGGAATTTTGGGCCTAGAACCCAAACCCAAAGGTTTTTGTCTATGAAGAACTCATTTAAAGAAACTCAAATGATTGATCATTCCTTGCTTGAAGTGGGTAGCCACTCTCTCTAGGTCAAATCAAGACAACTCTGCACTCAGGATCTGTTGATCTTCAAATGAGGCTGCTTCTACTCACTTGGTGATGGTGCATCTTTTATGTATCCTTCTTCCATTCAGATGGACTGATGAGTTGAACTATCCCCCAGAAAGATCACTGTCATGATTTTGTGCCTTTTCATTGGTCATCCCCAAAATTTGATGACATTTCATCTCCAGGTTACAGGTGAATCCATCATTTTGGCAGATCTGGTGTCATTGCACTCTTTTACCCATCCAATAGGTGGCAGCCACGATTCAGAAAAGTTAGTTTTCCCATGTAGTTGCGATTCTTTCCTGGAATGTTTTAATTTTTACTTGGCATTATAAGTGTATAATACTAACAAAATTATCTCTGAAGTTTTTAGTTTGGTTCTCTGCTAATTGTTTGTGAAACAATGAACAGTCTCAGTAAATTTGGAGATTATTTTCTCAAAGTTTCATTAATCGTGAAGTTTAAAGTTTATGCTTCATTCTTTTTGCTATTAGCTTTAATTTGAGGAAAAATTTTCCCATCCTGCCTTCAAATTTAGGAAGGGTTTCTTCCCCAGTTTAATTTCAGATAACTTCCAGAGTGCATCAACTTGATAGCAGAGCTATCCAAAGTGTCAAAGTAGAAATCTAAGCAGAGAAAGGAATGGGGGAGGGTGTACTTGGTCTTTTTTTCCCCTCTTCTTGAAGCTTTTGGAATGTTTAAGGATGTCCAGGAGACCATATGTCTGTTCTCCCACACATACTAGTTTTCCTTAAAAGTAACAGATAAGGCTTATATAACCAGAGTTTATCAGAAGGTGTCTTTGGCCTAATATTCAGGCATTTCAGTCAGTTCAATATGGGTACACAATTGAAATCAAACCATTTCTGAACACAACTACCAACCTTACAACCTTCTTCACAGTGAAAGAAATCTAAGGGAAGTTCTTAGTCTATAAGGTGCCACAGGATTCTTTGCTGCTTTTATCAAATACTGAGGAATTCCTCAGAGTGCTGTTCAAGAGAAATATAATTACCGGTAATTGTTGCTAGTGTTACGTAGAAACTTTGGTACTTGGAAGAGCAGTTACTGCTGATTGGGAAATTGCATGAAAGGACAGGAGCTGATAAAGATTTACAAACACTTGTGAGAGCTAAGGGGGAATTAGAGAAGTTCTGTAGCAGATGATCACCTGGAACCTACAGGTGGCAAAGCTCTGTCTGTGGGATTGCTTATGGACAAGGAAACAGCAGATTTGCCCTCCATTCCTCCCTTGAATGCTGGTAAGTATCTGATCTGCCATATTGGATACAGAGACTGACCAGAAGGCCAGTCCTATCATTTAACTAAGCATAGAGCTGGTCAAAATCTTCTGACCCAATAGAGGAGAAAGCTTTTGAACATCTGGCTTCATCACAATTTTCCAAATATGTTATTTTGATTAAGGCTTTTGACTTTCCAATTGGGGAAAATCAAAATCAAAATTAGTTTTGAATCAACATTTTAGAATGTAATTTTGGTTTTTGGAAACTGAAACTTTGATTTTTATACTTCCACCCTTTAGATTTTTGGGGGGCCACCCAAGGGGAAAAGTTGGCAAGTAATACATGTGAAAAGTGGATTTTCCCACCTTCTCTCATCTTTTTTCCTTTGGAAGTAAATGGTGTGTGTAGGGGGGGGGCGGAATTTATATTAAAGAACTAATTTTGCATTCTACGTCAAAGCAAACACAAATCAGTTAGATTTGAAACTAAAATTCATGCTGGAAAACCCAAAGTTTTTGTTGAAAAACTTCAAATTATTCTTTTTAGATGAAATTTTCTGGAAGCGGGGGGGGAGAAAGGGCTTGTTTCCAACTGTCTTAAGCTTTCTCTGAACTTCACAATCTGGAGAGAACTTGAGGATAATGGATGCAGTCTTTGGAAGGCTTAATCTTCCCATGGTGGGTCTGCAAACCCCCGTCTGCCAAAGCACTCTGAATGAGCTGTGCACACAGACTGTAACCTACTGCACCTGACACTGTCACAGCCAGTTAGCCATGCTTTTTTCAGCTGAACAGTATCGTGTTCTAGTCAAAATGTATCAAGGAGGGGCAAGTGGTAGGTTCTCTCTTTTTGGGTATAGTGCTCCACTAGCTGCCCTACATAAGAAGGGGAAACCTGGGCTTCACTCAGACCTATACTTCTCCAGTATATCTGCAAAGACATTGGCCTATGTTCAAGCCCTAGACTCAAGACTGGAAGAGATCAGTGACACTGTTCAGGGCAACTGCACCTGTTTTCCCCTTCCAACGTTCCTGGGTGGATACCTTTGTCCCTCCCTCCTGAGCGGAGTTTCTCTGGGCTGCACCATGCCCTGCCTATGCTGTAAGTTCCCCAATAAACCAGACTGCCGAAACAGGCCGGAGCCTGTGATTTGCTTTCCTCTCAGCGGCTATAAACTGCTGTTGCCCACACTCATAAGTTACCACAAAGCCCTCTTTAAGCAAACACATTTATTCTTAAGGTGAAAGCATTATAGAGAAAACAATGTAAAAACATCATAGTTCCTGTACACATGATAAAAGCTTACTACCACTCAGGCTTATGGGCCTCAGTAGGCCAAAGTCCTCCCCAGCTTCCTAGGAAGGCTTGGGGCCCCCTTCTTGGATGGGAGGGTCTGTCCATTTGCTGGATCAGAACAAAAGCCCTGAGTCAATTTAAACTCAAGCTGTTTATCCAAAAGGCTATTGGTCTCTGGAGAGTCCAGTTTGAACCAGTATATGAGAGCCTCCCCTGGAGGGGTGGCACTTCTCTGAAGTATTACAACCTGTGTCAATTTGCCTAATCAACCCCTACTGTTCTTAGTTCCTGGGGGACATGTGGGGTCACCTCCCCCATGGAATTGCATACAATCCCTGCCCCACAATAATATGTAAAGTTAATACAGTACGTTCTCCCAAAGATAGGCCTGGAAATGGCCAGATCTGTCACAATGTAAAAAATGCTAACAGAACTTAGGCTGTATTAGAGGGAGACAGTCAGCAGGCTGTACAGCGTATGATGTCTGTTGTTTGCATTCCCTTGACCATTGAAGTTGAGTTCCCTCCATCTAGTTACTTATCAATTAACCACGTCAGAGGAGGACATTAGTTACTCATTGACTGAAGAATCAAAACCTCACCCCTTTTAATCTTTATTTAGTGCTCATGAAAAGTACCATACTGAGCCTAAGTCCTTATTTATAAATGGAACCAAGACAAAAAGAGTAGCCTTCCCATACTACATCACTATGTCTGACATCTGATTAAGAGGGCCCTCTCCTATGGAGGAAAGCGTTCAGAGTCTTCTTAGGTACATATATGGCCCTCATTACCATGGTATCTGAACCATTCAAGTCTTTAGTGCCTTTAGTCTCACAGCCCTGCAAGGCAGGGAAGTATTATTATCATTAAGAAAAAAAAAACACAGAGAATTGAAGCAGAGAGAGACTAAGTGCCCATAGTGACAGAACAGGGACTTTAACCAGCTGTCCCAAGTCATAGTGCTCTAACCCCTGGGAACATGAGCACTTCACTTCTTTGCCTCCTTGCTCAGCCTTCCAAGGATGCCAGTTAATGCCATCAGATGTTAACTTTTGACCTTTAACAACAGACACTATTTTAACCAGACATCTACCTAATAGTTAAAGACTCCAGAAATCTCATTATCAATCCCTCAGCCAGCCAGACCTCTTCCTACCCATGGCCCATGTTTTCCTGCCTCAGGGCATGAGCCACTATAAAAAATGTGCTGGCTGTATTACATTGAAACACTAAAATAGTTTGACTTAACCACAATGATAAACAAGTAATTCCCGATAAGGTTCAATGTTTCCTAAAATAAAAGTGTTATTCCGTTCCTGAGAGAAACCACCACTAAAGGTAGAAAAAAAAACCACCCTGAAGTTCTAAACATTTATATTAGCTTATTAATACTGAAATATGATTACCTATTTTTTTAGCCTCAGAGGTGCACAGAAGTCCCCTACAAGGTATGTAAATCCTTTCGAAGACCTTAAGCTACATAGGATAGGATTTTAACTTTTGATATATGCCTCACACTTTACAGTACATCAGAAGTGCAAAAGCTTCCCATTTGTTACTCTTATCGATTCTAATATAAGAATAATTTCAGGGGTGGGGGCAGGTTGCAAGAGATCCACTGAGCAGGCTGAGACAACGGAAACTTTTGGAAGGTAGGTAATGGAGACCCACATTTTGACCCATAAGAAACTAACATGTTGCAGGTTGAGAAGGATGAGAAGTAGTGGGTGAGAGCACTGATGACCATCAGTATCCAGACTGATGCCCGTGGTCATTAGATTCCAAAGCCAGAAGGGACCATTGTGAACGTCTAGGCTGAGCTCCTGTATTACACAGGCCAGAGAACTTCCCACAACAATTCCTCGAGCAGATCTTTAGAAAAACATCCAATCTTGATTTAAAGAACATCAGTGATCACACGACCCTTGATACATTTTTCCATTGGTTAGTTACACTGTTAAAATGTACACCTTATTTCCGGTGTGAATTTGTCTGGCTTCAACTTCCAGCCATTGGGTTGCATTATACCTTTTTATGCTAGATTGAAGAGCCCATTATGAAATATTTGTTCTCCATGTAGTTACTTATAGACTGTAATCAAGTCACCCCCTAACCTTCTCATTGAGAAGAGACTCAAGGAGCTCAATCTATCACTATAAGACACATTTTCTAATCCTTTAATCATTCTTGTGGCTCTTCTCTGAAATCTCTCCCAATTTATCAGCACCCTTTCATAAGAACATAAGAACGGCCATACCGGGTCAGACCAAAGGTCCATCTAGCCCAGTATCTGTCTACTGACAGTGGCCAATGCCAGGTGCCCCAGAGGAAGTGAACCTAACAGGCAATGATCAAGTGATCTCTCTCTTGCCATCCATCTCCATCCTCTGATGAACAGAGGCTAGGGACATCATTTTTTACCCTTCCTGGCTAATAGCCATTTATGGACTTAGCTATCATGAATTTATCCAGTTCTCTTTTAAACATTGTTATAGTCCTAGCCTTCACAACCTCCTCAGGTAAGGAGTTCCACAAGTTCACTGTGCGCTATGTGAAGAACTTCTTCCTTTTATTTGTTTTAAACCTGCTATCTATTAATTTCATTTGGTGACCCCTAGTTCTTGTATTATGGGAATAAGTAAATAACTTTTCCTTATCCACTTTCTCCACATCACTCATGATTTTATACACCTCTATCATATCCCCCCTTAGTCTCCTCTTTTCCAAGCTGAAGAGGCCTAGCCTCTTTAATCTTTCCTCGTATGGGACCCTCTCCAAACCCCTAATCATTTTAGTTGCCCTTTTCTGAGCCTTTTCTAGTGCTAGAATATCTTTTTGAGGTGAGGAGACCACATCTCTACACAGTGTTCGAGATGTGGGCGTACCATGGATTTATATAAGGGCAATAATATATTCTTAGTCTTATTCTCTATCCCCTTTTTAATTATTCCTAACATCCTGTTTGCTTTTTTGACCGCCTCTGCAAACTGCATGGACATCTTCAGAGAACTATCCACAATGACGCCAAGATCTTTTTCCTGACTCATTGTAGCTAAATTAGCCCCCATCATACTGTGTGTATAGTTGGGGTTATTTTTTCCAATGTGCATTACTTTACATTTATCCACATTAAATTTCATTTGCCATTTTGTTGCCCAATCACTTAGTTTTGTGAGATCCTTTTGAAGTTCTTCACAATCTGCTTTGGTCTTAACTATCTTGAGTAGTTTAGTATTATTTGCAAACTTTGCCGCCTCACCGTTTACCCCTTTCTCCAGATCATTTATGAATAAATTGAATAGGATTGGTCCTAGGACTGACTGTTGGGGAACACCACTAGTTACCCCTCTCCATTCTGAGAATTTACCATTAATTCCTATCCTTTGTTCCCTGTCTTTTAACCAGTTCTCAGTCTATGAAAGGACCTTCCCTTTTATCCCATGACAGCTTAATTTACGTAAGTGCCTTTGGTGAGGGACCTTGTCAAAGGCTTTCTGGAAATCTAAGTACACTATGTCCACTGGATCCCCCTTGTCCACATGTTTGTTGACCCCTTCAAAGAACTGTAATAGATTAGAAAGACACCATTTCCCTTTACAGAAACCATGTTGACTATTGCTCAACAGTTTATGTTTTTCTATGTGTCTGACAATTTTATTCTTAACTATTGTTTCGACTAATTTGCCCGGTACTGACTTTCCTGGACTGTGGGCACAAGAACTGGACACAGTATTGCCAGTAGCAATCACAAGAGTACCAAATTCAGAGGTAAAATAACCTCTCTGCTCCTACTTGAGATTTTTTTTTTGTTTATGCATCCAAAGACTGCATTATCCCTTTTGGCCACAGCGTCACTTTGGAAGCTCATGTTCAGCTGATTATCCACCATGATCACTAGATCTTTTTCAGAGTCACAGCTTCCCAGGATAGAATTCCCCATGCTATAAGTAGGGGCTACATTCTTCGTTCCTAGATGTATAGGTTTACATTTTGCCATATTAAAAGGCCTATTGTTTGCTTGCACCCAGTACCAAGTGATCCAGACTGCTCTGTATCAGTAACTTATCCTTTTCATTTACCACTCCCCCAATTTGCATGTCATCTGCAAACTTTATCGGTGTTGGTTTTGTGTTTTCTCCCGGGTCATTAACAAAACTGTTACATAGCATAGGCCAGCAACTGATCCCTGAAGGATCCCACTAACAACACACCCATTCAATGATTCCCCATTTAATTCCACTTTGAGACTTATCAGTTAGCCAGTTATGAATCCATTTAATGTGTGCCACATTAATTTATATCTTTCTAGTTTTTTTTTAAACCAAAATGTTGTGTAGTACCAAGTCAAACATCCTACAGATGTCTACGAATATTATAACAACACTATTTCCTGTATCAACCAAACTCAGTCCAGGTGTACTGACTGTTTAAAGTCTACATGATGGACAAGCTGGTCATAACTACACAGGCAAGGTTGTTCCAGCCTTAAATTTGCAAAAGAAACAGCACTGAGACAATTTAAGCTCTACCCCTGAATGTTTGTTAGTCCTTTATATTAAACATGGAGGATACTTGTTGGGTGGAGAATTTACACTGTGATTTGTTGTACAGAGTTCCTTTTCTATCTATTAGCTCATATGCGCATACCTCTGATATAATGAATCTCAGCTCTGGAACAAAACTAACACCATGTGTTTTAATCCAGAGACATAGTCCATACGCTCACTTCAGCTCCAGTGATGTGTCTAATTGAGGGGTCATGGAATTATTTTGCTGGAGGGGAAGATTTGCTGGCTGCAGCATATTTCCACAGTCCCAAATTGTTACAGGAGCACAGTGAGAGATATGTATGGTTGTTTAAAAGGCCAGATTTTGTAATACTTCTGCATTGACATTAAGGTTTGGACGTTTTCATGTAGATCTGGAACAGTTGAGTTGTTTCTACAACACGCTGATTTAGTCTGTGGTTATCGCTAGTGTGTTGTCACAGAGGCAGAATGGATTCTGGTCAGTGATAATCGCTCTGTTTACTGGCCTGTAAATATGCCTATAAGGAGTTAAAGTTACATAACTCAATCTCAACCCAACGTTAAATTGGAATTTCTAGTTCTGAGATTTTTAAGTGTCGCATGGAGTGGTTGTTTTGAACCACACATAGCAACCTCTAGGTAACTAAATATTTTCCTGTGGGTAAAGAAATAGAGTTGATTGATACTGAATAAGACATTAGCGAATCTTAAAATCTACAAAAATCAACACAGAAACATCGTTTTCCTTGTCATCATCAACTAGCAAAGAAAATACCCTGCAGAAAATACCCTTCTTCCTCCACAATAAACATTAATATGAAATTAAACTGCCTGGTTTTGTCATCTCTCTAAATCTAAGATCTCCAGGTTACATTGAAACAGGATGTGCAAGTTGGTCCCCTCTACTTTCCCTTTCTCCCAAAGGAAAATATTTGTCAATACATTAGGGATATTTTCTTTCCATTGTCCTTAGGACAGTTGCTGAATCATTACCACCTTCTGCCCCAACAGTCAGCTGTCAGATATTTTTGCTTAATAAACAGTACTTCGTTCTTTCATAAGGCACCTTTCCCCTCCGACATCATAAACCGCACAACATTGTAATCAGCTCTTATTCAATTTCAAGATAAGGGACCTTTGACCTGAACATAAAGATGAGAGATAATCTTAAAAGAAAGAGCAAAACCAAACCTATGTTAAAATGCTGGGCAAGGCCTTGACAAAACATCTGAGCGTCTTTATTTGAAAGAAATGCCTTCAGCAAAACAAGACTTGGGCACAAGCAAGGCACCACCCGTCTCTGTTCTATGTGGTGTGAGCCTATGCAGCACGCTCAGTTAGAGACCCTTGCCATGGCTAATATTGGTGGACACAAGCCACATATCTGAAAAGTGTTCTATTGGAGCTTAGAGAGGTTTCCTTTCTCCAGAGTCAAGAATGAGGTTATTTGGGGAGGCTCCACTTTGTACAGGAGCGAAGCTTTGTCGTAGTCTCATCAGAGCACATTGTCTGAGCAGCAGGTCTCTACTCGTGCTCTTTTTAGGCTGAGGTCACACAAATGGCTGCCTCAGTCTATCTAGATTGTCTGAGCGGCTCCAAAGCCTTTTCATATTAGGGCACTTAGAAGACTTACACACCTCTCTCCTGAAGCCCCCAGGTCTGACCGAATATTCTCCAAGCAGCCACCCTAACAGTTTGCTACATGAGAAGCATAACATGAAGATTCAACAGGTAAAGATCAGCTTGTTCCAGCCTGGCACATGCTGCTGCCTGGCATCCTTCCCCTGCAGCGTGGCCATGTGTTGTGAAGTCCTCTTAGAGGCCAAACATAGGGTGAGCTGCTGGAGATTTCTAGGGCCTACATCTCCTCTCCCTTATACCAGTATAATCCAAGAGCAACTCCACTCAAACCAGTGGCGTTTCACCCATGCAAGCAACGTCAGAATCAGACCCCTAGGCTGTGTGTGATGGGGGAAGGAAGCAGAAAGCCAGTGTTCAGAAAGCCTAATGATTTGTTGCATAACATCTGTCTGCCACTCGCCTCCTGGCAAGTATTTGATCCTGGTCTCAGAGAGCTAACCTGCTGCTGGAGCCCCCAAGGGCTCCCTAGAGAGCTGGAAAGAGATTTTTAAATCCAGACCCAAACCATGTTGGATTTGACAAGAAAGAGATGAATGCAGCAGAGGGGCCACTATTCAGAGTTCTTCAAATTCTCATAGCCAAAGACAACAGCTCCTATTATCTCCCCTTTTAGGAAACAGACTGCAGTTCTCTTTCCTGTATCAGGGAATAGAAGGACTGTGTTTGCTAACCTGGGCCAGTCTTTGAGCCGCTGGGCACAGAAGCAGGCAGCTTTGCTGACAGAGCTTTGGAAAGCAAGAAGTCAGCAGACTGGAACCTGCAGAGATAAGATATTTTAGAAAGTTAAAAAGATTATCTGGCCTGGGAGAGGGCAAGGCAAACTGAGGCCAAGGGCTTCAGAGGACCAACCCACTGGCCCTACCGCCACAGCTCAGTAAACAAAGAGCATCTCTGTACCAGCGTCGCTCCCTCATTCCAGGAGTAATGCAGCCCCCAATAAAGAGTAGCTCACTCCATGTGCTTCCGTTTATATGTCCTGATTTTCCTCTCTAATGGGGTAATTAACCCGAGGTGAGCCTAGCCCCCAAGACTGGGTTTTGATTTTTGATCCAAGAATCAGGTTTGGCCACTTCTGCTCCACTGGGCAGCTCTCTTCAGCCTCACTGGGCCATTTTCTCTCACTCCCCCAGTCAGATTAGTGCTGCTGCCTCTGGCTGTGCCCTTTGCTTTTGTCATTCCGCCCCCCTCGCTCCCCCCACCAACACACATGCTCTGCACTGAGATTCTCTGGGCCAGCATGTGTCTCTCCCCCTGGCTTTTCTCTCCCTGTCCCATACAGGAGCCCTGCTCTCTTCTTACCTTCCCCCCTCCCCTCACTGAACAGAAGAAGGCTTCTTACAGTGCCCTAGGCCTCCTCTCTCCTCCTGACAAGCACTGGAAGGTCCCTCTCCACATCCTGATGGCTCCTCTTTCCTGCTGAGGGTCTCCTACCCACTGCCCCTGCCCAGTCCTGCTTGCCTTTGCCATTTTTAGTGCCCATTCCTTCCCACCGCTTGGTGTCCCATCCTCCCACAGCTGGTTCCTGGGCCAAGGGTTGGGAATGAGCAGAAGGTGAGGTGGTCACATGGAAGCACAGAGTGAGGGGAGGCACGTAGGGCCACCCAATAGCTCCAAGCTGCCCAGTCTCCAGGCTCTCCCATATAGCACCTCTCCCGCAGTGGTTCCTCAAGCCCCAAATAATTAGGTATTGGCCAGGTATCAGCCACCTGGGAGTTAGCCCAGTTTGTTTCCTGTGGCCTAAACGGGACTCATGCTAGCGATGGGGCTTTCAGACTAAATCTCTCTCTGCTTCTGGACACCAGGGAATTCTCCCCCCACCCCACCCAGCCCAGCAAATTCTCTCCTGTGATTTTGGCAGGTCTTCATCTCAGTCACATTTGGCATTTCTTTCTCCAGCCTCCAGTATACCCCACGCTCTGTGCTCATGAAAAGTACTTTGACTTGAACGCAAGTCAAAGTGACTCAAGCATGTGACACAAAAACCTGGCACTGCTGCAAGGCCTTTCATGTACACATATTAATTAATGAAGCCTCATGACTCCACCATGAGCTAGGCAGGAATTACTATTATTAACAATGGATGGATGGGTAAACTGAGTCACACAGCAGTTGAATGACTTACCCCTAGCTCACCCAACCAGTCAGTAGCAAAGCTGAGAAATGACCACAGGACACGTGACATCCAGTCCCCAGCTCTAACCACACACTCTGTAAAGAGACACACTCCTGCTAAACCGGACACACTCCCTCTCTGCAAATCCTGATCCGCAGGTAGATAGGACCCAGTTGTTTAGAAAGCAAAGCCACTGTAACAACACATTATGAAACCGGCCAGAGAAGGCAAGGAGCAAGACCTGGACACAACCCAACCAAAAGTAAGAGTTCAGAGGGGGGAACAGACCCATGGGGTTGCTTACCCTCAGGAAAGCTGGGATGTTAGCTGGGAGCTATTCGCCTTCTGCCAGTGACATCGAGGATGGCTCTTCCGTCCCACTTGCCTCGTCCCCACTTGCAAAGGGATTTCAGAAGTAACAACTTCCAGGCAGTGGTTAGTGGCTGTTAACTTTATAAATGGGAGTGGTCAGAAACAGAGCAAACAGTCCACAGTCTGACATAAGGAACTCGCAGCTCTTTGAACACCAGCGGTGGTGTTGGAAAATTGCTTCCCTGCCCGTTTTTCTTTTCCTTGCTCTTTTTGGGTTTCTTTTCTCACCCTGGCTGATTTACTGCTCGCAGGAGAAAGCGGATGTATTTTCTCACGGCAGGGAAAGTGGCATATAGCAGAGAGAAAGGGAACTGGGTGGTTGAACTGGGCGATTCCTTGTCATCGTGTTGTCCCAGGGCTGAAGCCCTGCTGGACGCACTCTTTGTTTTTCCAATGCTCTGGCTAACATGCTGACAATGGTTAGCTCTGCCCCACCCCACAGCAGGGCAGTGCTTGCTGAGCGGGGCATAGAGAGCCATTGCTCACTGCTCATCACAGCCCAGCTCTCCCACCAGCCATGGGGAAAGTTCAGCCATGGACCCTGAAGCCCTGGAGCCTGACTGATGGCCCAGGGCAGCCACAGCACAGCGCAGGCCCAGGCTTGCTCCGAGTTTCCTGGGCTGTGAGGGGCAGTGTACATGACTCCTGAGCGTTCATGTGTTGCCTTGGACGGTGCTCGGAGACGGTCCAGAGAGAGACAAGTCCAGCCCGTCTCAGCCAGAGGTGTGTTGCTGTCCATGGACAGTGGGGTGGTTCCCCAAAGGAACCACCCCACCCCCCGATTATAAAGAATTCATTTCCAGTTTCCTTCTCTATGGCGTTGTCTTAGATTTTGAAGGCTAGTGCCACATACACTGCATGGACTTCAGCAGGTTCAGACATAGGTGCTAGAACTAGGGATGCTGGGAGTACTTCTATACCCCCTTGGCTCGAAGTGGTTTCCATATACACAGGGTTTAGAGTTTGATTCAGTGGTTCTCAGCACCTCCACTACACAAATTGTTCCAGCACCGCTGGGTTCAAAGCCTTGTTGCTCCTGATGCTTTTTCTTGCTGAGAAACGACTAACCTAATGGGTGATACTCCCAGGAAAACAATACAGGGCAGGTGCAGTTAAGACTGACAGTAAGTTGGTTCTTGCTGCAGCCCTTTCTCCCACTCTTCAGCTGTCGTGTCTATTTAGATAGTAAATGTTCCAGGACAGATCCTCAGCTAATACACATGAGGGTCACTCCATTGACTTCCACAGAGCTGTGTTGCTCTACACTATCTGAGGATCTGGTCTGCCATCGCCTACTATGTATTTGTACAGCCTCTCTCACAATGGGGCCCTGATCTCTGCTGGGGCCTCGGGACACTACAATAGCACAATACTGAAGTACAATCCTAGAGCTAGAGACTTACTTTTTTTAAATGAAAGCGTAGATCTCCAGAGGTCATTCAGCACCCTATTTTCAGTGCATTGGAGCCAATATGCCTATCTGATGTTAGTATTTACAATCTTAACAACTTTTAAAATTAAAACTAATCACTAGTCCTGGACACAATTAGGTGAGTCCAGTAAAGTTTTATTTCTCTTCTTTCTGCTGCAAGGAGATTAGAAGACTCTAATTTCAGAGGATTGTAACAATTCTGGAAACCCTCGTCCAATTCTCTTCATATTTGGCAGACAACATCAACCTCAGTCCAAGACCTAACCTGCCAAAGTTGAGGCTGATATTCCTTTTGTTTGAGGATTTTAGTGGCAGAGAGTAGGTTGGGGGCAAAAAACATCAGGATTATAATGGAAATTCATTTGCATCCTTGACTGTGGAGTAGTCGCTGCATAATATTCCATCTCTAGAATGGAGTCTTACTCTATAGTCAGAAAAAACGCTGCCCTCTCCCTTGCCCCATCAGTCTGAGAGACTCAATAGCACTCTGAAACCATACTGCTGTTCTGCCCAGCCTGGTATCTATTAATCTACTTGGGCTACCAAAAGTTAGTTGACTAGTAGTCACAATGTTTTATTTCGTCCCTCCAAATGAAACACAGTTCAACTGACCTGGACTGAGTCTATCTGCATCTCCCAAGGGTCCTCAAGAGAAGCTTCACCCAGCTGGCCATGGGTTGTTGATGTTTCACACCAAGAATCTCTACAGATGATAAGGCCTTTATTAACCAGTGGGTAATGAATGCTGACCACACCTACTGCGCACCCGGCTTTGGCATGAAGATTGCTGTGGACATCTCTCATTACTACCATAAACTATAGACTTTGTATAGAAAAAGGCATTCAGCTACACTGGCTGGTACCCTTCTGTTTTTACTGACATGGCATCAGGCTGTCCTTTACCCATTCATTATAAATGCTTTGTGGTAGGGTTCATGGCCTTTATGTGACACATCCTTCATACTGTACAGCACTGCTTATACACATGGCATAAACAACATCTTCCGTACATCTGACCTAGATGTCCTGTTGGCCATTGTCCAAGCCTATGACTCAGGAGACCCTAGTTCCTGGTGCTGTCCCTGATTTACTCTGACATTGGGTGAAGCACTTTCTCTTGCTGTCTCAGTTACCCTATTATAAAAAGCTTTCCTAACTCCCAGAAAAAGAGCGAAGCTTTTGCAAACCACGTTGAGATCCTGGGATGAAAGGGGCTAGAGGTGCATGATGTGTTATGTTACTGCTTACATTTGGGATGCTACGGATTTTTAATGTGTTGTACTGTAATCATGCTAGTGGCTTCCTGCAGCGTCTTGCATCCACCTGCATCTTTGAGCACTTTACGAACTATAAACCATGTGTGGAAGAGGGGGCAGAACATTTCCCCCGGCTTTAAACTCATTGAAAACAGTAGCTATTCCTCCCTCTGGTGAGCAGGAGTGTGAAAGCTGGAGGTGGGGTGGAGGTGGAGAGACAAAGGGTGTCAATCATCCATTGGCCCCCTGTAGCCCACCTCCCACTGCAGAAAGACCACCAGCTACAGGCACAAAATATTGTTCAGAAGTTTGCAGGACCAATAGAGTTGTTGCTGAGAGCTGGCGGCCTACTAGGTGATGCCATCCAACATACCCTGAAGAACTGGGGACCTCTGGAGCTAAAAGCATGCACTAAAGAACCAAGCTTCCCCAAGTGAGGCTGTAACAGACTCTGACCCTTTGTGGATAGGACCCAGCATGGACCCTGTAAACACATTTGTGACAGATATGGCAATTTCCTGTTGGATCCTTGAAAGTCCTTATTGTATTAAGTTTATGTATTATTGTGGGCTGAGACTGTAGGTAATCTCTCCTGGGGGATTGGGAGAAGCGTGGGGCGGGAAGGGAGATGTGACAGATGTGAGACCTGGGAGTTCAAAGGACTATATTGAAAATGTGCCAGACAGGCATGGACTTTTGGGATAATACACGTAAAGGGGATTTCCTGGAAAACCTGGGGATGGGGTGAAATTAATGCAAACTCCTCAAGTCCAGTTGTGAAAAAAAAACTAGACTTTTAAAACTATGCCCTCAAGAGAAGGTCATTTTTTCCTGATTACCTGTTGCAAAAGACCAAGATCTAAGACCCGGGCTGTATAAAGAAATGGCTGACCCACCCAGCCTTCCTTCTGGTTCCTGCTCTAAAGATTGATAAGAACTAGTAACAACATGGACAACTTAGTTGTGACGGTCTGAAGGACTGACAGCTATATGAGGTTGGAGGTGAGCTCTCATAAGCTTTTTAGCATGCCTGTAGGGTCTTCTACTGGGTTGGAACTTTTTAAATATTTTCTCTATAATGCTTTTACCTTAAGAATAAAGGGACTTGCTTAGAAAGATCTGTGTGATCATTTGTAACTGCTGTCAATATACAAAGGCTGGCCTTTTAGGCAGTCTGGCTTGCTGGGGATTTCACAGTGTAAATCAGGGAGCTGTGCAGGGTCAGGAGGGAGTGAGATGCACGTCTCTGCCCAGGAAGTGAAGACCTGCATTTCTATTTCTCTCTCCTGCTCCTGATCTGGGTACTTCCAAGCTGTACAGTTCCCTACCTATGCTGTGAATACCCCAGCAAGTCAGACTGCCTATACAGGCCTGCTGAGCCTGCTTTCCTCAGAGGCTATACAGAGCGTCAATGCTCATGGTTAAAGACCCACACAGCTCCTTCTAAGCAAGCACATTTATCCTTAAGGTGAAAGCACTGCAGACAAAACACGTAAAAAAAATTAAAAGCACCTAAATGCATGCAAATAAGCTTACAGGGGATCACTCCAACTTCATAAAGGGATCTGGCAGGTGAACAGTACTTCAAACATCACCAAGGTGCTTTCCTGTAGTTACACATTCTGTGTCAAGGCGGTTATGAAGAAGCACCCCCAAAAAAGTTTAGTCCCTTCTTTAAACAACTTGAGTCTTTGATCTGTGAATAAGTAACTCAGAGACACTGGGTTTCTCCTGAGGGCACAGCTTCAAAAGGTAGGACTTTGGCATAACTGGGGGAGTTACATTTGCATACAGCTTTGCCTAGAGATATCCTGGAAAGTCCACTTACCTTTAAAAGTTCACAGTGCTTAAAATAGTCTTTTGAAGTGCATAAAACATCTCACAGTTTATATTAGGCAGGTCTCGTCCCTAGAGACGTGCCATGCAATGCCATAACAATACATAAACATTTGCAGTTTTAATACAATGGCTTCTTAAGTTACTTAACCTTAATTCATTAAGGTTTGTCCAGGATATTGTCACAGATGTCACAGATGCATGCTGCCTTTCTAGCAGAATGTTTATTATATTCATCGTTGAAATATGAAGTGAGGAAAGGTAATGGCTTAAATGCTGTCCAGGAAGTAAGTTAACGGGTTGCCCCATGATGCCAGTCAAGCACCTTGAAAGCCCTTACTGTATTAAGTTTATGTATTATTGAGGGTGTGGGATAGCATGTAATCTCTCGGGGGGGGAGACGCAACAGATATTGCAACTCCATAGGGAGCCATTTCTACTCGGTGGGGGGTGGGTTCTCACAGCTCCTCCAGGAACTAAAAACAATGGGTGGTGATTATCTCACAGAGAGGTACCACCACTTGGGGAGGCTCACATATATTAGTTCAAACTAGATTATCCAGAAACCAACAAATAAAAGGACGTTAGAATAAATAGCCAGAGTTTAAACTGACTCGGGGCCTCCTTTGTGATCCAGCAAACACTCAGACCCTATTGCCCAAGGGGGAGCCCGAGCCTTGAGGATGAGTTGGAAGGACTTGACCTACTAGGGCTCCATGAGAATGCTGTAGGGTTGCCAGCATTGCCTTTCAAAAATAAGGGACTGTCTTCTTAGCACGGCTGCCCCCCGCCAACTACAGCTATTTATTAATTAATAATAAATAAAATATAATAATAAAATATAATAATAATAATAAGTACTCACATTCACGAGGGGTATTTCTTGCTGCTTTTTTGCAGCACTCAGCAACTCCTGCTCTTGCTCTACAGGGATGAAGTACAGGACAGGCCATTTTCTATTTTAAAAAGGGATGTTTCTTGTAATACCTAGACTGCTGGGTGGTCACTGGTGAGTTTTTTACATGCATAGAGGGTTTGGTTTTTTTACATGTTTTCTCTGTAATGCCTTCACCTTAGGAATAAAAGTGCTTGCTTAGACGGAGCTGTGTGGTAACTTATAACTGCAGGCAATACACTGGTCATAGACCTCAGAAAGAGAGTGAGCAAAGCACAGACACTGGCCTGTTTAGGCAGTCTGGCTTCCTGGGCACATCACTGTATAATCCAGGGAGCTGTGCAGCCTTAAAACTTTGCTCAGGAGGGAGAGAGAGACACAGGTGTCTGCCCAAGAGAGGTGCTATCCAGGAGCCAGAGGTAGAGGCAGGGGGAGAGGATGTCTCTTATGACTCTGTTCCTCCTTTATGTCCTTACCGGGCAGTCTGTCCAGTAAGTACATTTGTATAATCTCCTCCATGCTGCACAGCAGATGAGAGGTCTTAGCCCTATATGTAAAAGAACCAGCTCCCCTACCACTGAATTATAGGTACCCTTGTGGGGGAATGCAGCTGTTACAGTGCACAGCCACACGGGCCAGCTTGGGCAGGAAATGTAGAATAGTGCAACTGCCTGGGTGGGATGCAGGGTAGAGGAGTTGTTCTTTTTAAAGCAGTATAAACAATTGGAAGTGGGTCCCTGTTGACAGGTTCCACCGGGGCTCAACCCTCCCTGAGGTGGAGGGGAGCCACACCGACCTCGATGTCTTCCCTGCAATTACAGTCTGCACTGGTCTTTCGGCAGGTCAGAGCAGTGACAAAGTCAGAGGGGGCCCAGCCCTTGGTTCGGGCGGGGCACCAAACACAGTTTAAACAGTTACAGGCCTCTCCGACTGGGGAGAGGGGGAATCTGCCACCCGGTTACAGGTGGCAGGGGGAACGCAGGCCCACCCACTCCTCTGCGTTCCAGCCCGGGGCCCTGGTAGCGGTTGTCACCTCTACCGGTGGGCAGTGGGGTCCTGACCGCAACACACTGACATGGGCAACGGTAGCTCTGCAGCCTGACTGGAGTCAGCTGCCCCCGGACTACTTCCTAATTCCCCCTCTATTCCTACCTGGTCCGGGGCCTCTGTTCTGGAGACGTCCAGGACCATCGGTTCCTCCCAATCCGGGCTGGGCGGCAGGTCCAGTAGGGTTTCGGGGAATTCAGGCCACGCCTGGTCTGGGGGCTCCTCGGGGCCGTAGTAGGGGCGAGGCAGCTCTGGCAGCTCCTCGTCGTAGTAGGGGCAAGGCAGCTCTGGCAGCTCCTGGTCTCGACCTCTGGCTTGGGCAGCCTCCCAGTCACGAGCGGCGGCGGGCACGTCTGCTCCTGCTGGTGGCCAAGCCGCAACTGAAGGCTGGGGCCCGGCTTTTATTCTTCTGGGTCGCCGCCTGACCCTTTGAGGGGCGGGACTTCTGCCCAGCGGCCCCGCCCCTGTGGATGACTGATGGGGCTCAACCCTCCCTGAGGGGGAGGGGAGCCACACCGCCTCGCTACAGTCCCCAAATGCCACACGTCCATCTTTCCCCCATGCCTTTGATAATCATAACAAAGCTTTACACTGAGGTAGCACTTTTAATCTTGAACGCTCTTTACAGACAGGGTCGATTAATCCTCACAACACTGCATGAGATAAGTATCATTACCCCCATGGTAAAAACAAGAAAACGGAGATCTAGAAGATTTAAATGACTTGCTTAAGGCCACAGAGCAAATCAGTGTCAGATCTGAAATCAGAGCTCAAAAGCGTCTGTTTCCAGTCAATCGACAACACCTCTCTGTCACTTCGCTAACACATACATTAACCCAGACGAAGTTGGAAATGGCAGCTGAAATCGCTGGCTGTGATGTGACTACACAATGCATGGAGCTGTGTGGGTTGTTTTGCTGGTTTTTATGGCTTGGTTTCTCCTCCAGCATAAACAAGAAATGAATAAAACATAAAGACAGCTCAGACTCCTCATGCAAAACAGGGTGCATTGCATTGCAGCAAAGGAGTTGAAAAGAAGTTCAAAGTACTTGCGACTTAATGTCAAACGTCCCAATTGCAGTAAGAAGCTGTTTGGTGACTGATTCCTGTTAAAGTCTACTAAGGTGGGAGGACACTGCACCCAGAGTATTGAGGGCTGTTTCCATGGGTAATCAAAGTCCACTCTCGGTAGCTGCACAAATCCACTTTCTTTTCTGTCCAAGAACCATTATGGTCAGTCCCAGCAGCAGAGTCAAGACCTGAATGGACCCAGATGCTGTGAGCTGGACTCTTTTGGCCTCTACTTCCTGTCCCTTATTCTTTCTGATGGGAGCTATTGGCATTAAATAGGACCTTTATTTCTGAAAGGTTCATTCACTCTTGGTATTAACACTGCCCAGGGAATAGTAGTTATAGCTCATTTTAGGTTGATCTATCACAATTAGTGTCTATGGAAAGTATTGTGATGTCAGAATCAAACAATGACAACCTTAGAAAGGGAAGAAGCAGCAGGATGAACACTTAGCGAACAAAGACTGAGTTTGCCACTGACGTCCTCAAACAGTACAAGAGACGGCTGCACCAGGGGAGTGGGTAGACTCATCCCCAAGGCCAAAGCACGCAAGCACATGTTTAACTTGCAGCACATGCTGAATTCCCCATGACTTCGGTGGGCCTTAAACCCCTGCTGACACGACTGGCTGATCTGGTGTGAAACTGGGATAGTGACCATGGAGTTTATAGAAACAGATGGGAAGCTTCCCTTGCCACCTTTCTGTCCTAAAGCAGCAGGAGAGCCCCTCCCCCGGACCTTAGAATGTGGGGATCATGGGACAAAATGTTTACACATCGTTCTGATTGGGCGGACCGGTCAGGCTGGGTGTGTGCAGCAGGCCAGCTACTTTGGGTAGAACATTACTAAAGCACATAGCATGGACAAGTGCTAATGCATCCGTGGGAATACGGGCAGGGCTCCCCTGCCCAAGGGGGCAGCCTAGTGCCTTTCGAACTACAGCAGAGCTGAGTGCTTGCACACTCACACCACGCAGACCAGGAGGAGAGAGAAGCTGCAGCGGAGCTGCCTGTCTAACCTCCCATCTCCTGTATTATGATTTATTTAACAGTGGTACAGAGCAGCCCAGGAGCGAGGGAACTTTACACAGCGAGTAGAGGCAGTCTCCGTCCCAAAGGGCTTGCAACCTGAGTTGATCAGTCTGCCTTCCTTACTATTTAGCGTGTGCTTACAGCACCACAGGCGGGCAGACAGACTGACAGCTGTGCTGTAATGGTGCAGGGTCCCATGACAATTGGGGCACAGTGAGTCTGAGGTGAGTCTGTTGCTAACCAATGGAGGAGACATGAGAGTGTCTGCTCTTAGCCAGCACTGGATTGAATAAGGGCCAATCACTGTCAATCCTATGCACGACTCCGTTCCTTTCTGGGCTTTGCGGTTTGTTTCGCCAGCTGCGTCAGCACCTCCAGCTGAGCACAAAAGAAGTTGCTACAGCCACACCACCTGTGAGCAACAGTGGGCCTGGTACACCTGCACCAGTCACATGCCAATGAGCTCCCTCCATGGGGGAGGCTTGCTGCAGAGTCACTGAATTCAAGAGCCTGCCTGCGCCTAGCTCTGGGATGAGTGTCAAAGAGGAGCTTTTGCTGCTTTTCACCTGCCTTGATCCATGCCTGCTCCTGCTGTTCTCGTTGCTGGGGGGGGCGGGGGGCGCCGGTCTCTTTACCAGGCTGTAACAGGATCTCTGGGGAGGATTTTACTGCTGCTTGTTTTAACAGACTGCCAGGGCTGTGGGTAGCTGGCAGCCAGTGTGCCAGGGACACCTGCACTTCCAAGCCAGCTGCCAGAAGACAACCAGCCCCTACCCCTGCACTGTCAATCTGTGGCCATCACAGCTACGCACAGGCTGATAGAAACAGTACGCAAATGTGTGCATTGAGATGTGCTAGATCCCTTTGGGCAGCTGTGGAGGGGTCCCCTGGCCTGGTTTGCCCCTCTGCAAAAACAAAAATAGAAAACCTTCCAGAGGGCTTAGTCTTCAAACTTGTACATCCCTAAGACCTACATAGGAATCAGGGGATCCCCCAGTGGCCAGCGCTGAGGTGCATAGAGGCCATGTGCCCCTGTACCTGCCCTCTACCCACAGCAGCCCTCTGACAGGCCTGGATCAGCACAAACCAGCCAGTGCCACCAGACCCCTCCACAAAGGGTCCCCATCACAGCGTGGAGTGGAAAATCACTCAGGCATGTGCGTAAATGTGTCAGACAGTGCTCGTCTCTCCTTCCCACTGCTGGCCTGTCCCCCTGTACTCTCAGATCTGGATCCTCATGGACCCCACCATCCCGCCCTCTCCACATGGTTTCCTTTGAGGTGAGAGGTCGCACTCCAAGCAGCATTTAAAATAAAAAGTTTCTTCTTTATTGGACCTTTTTCCCCCTTGGGCACCAAACCTCTGCTATGAAAATAATTCACTTGCATGACTCACCTTCATGGGGGGAGGGGAGAGTAAACAACAAAGGGTATGTCTACATCTACAATTTTGCAGCGCTGGTTGTTACAGCTGTATTAGTACAGCTGTATAGGGCCAGCGCTGCAGAGTGGCCACACTTACAGCAACCAGCGCTGCAAGTGGTGTTAGATGTGGCCACACTGCAGCGCTGTTGGGCGGCTTCAAGGGGGGTTTGGGGAACGCGAGAGCAAACCGGGGAAGGAGACCAGCTTCGCCGCGGTTTGCTCTCGCGTTCCCCGAACCCCCCTGCAAACCGCAGGGAAGGAGACCTGCTTGCTCGGGGATTCGGGGAACGCGAGAGCAAACCGCAGGGAAGGAGACCTGCTTGCACGGGGGTTCGGGGAACGCGAGAGCAAACCGGGGAAGGAGACCAGCTTCGCCGCAGTTTGCTCTCGCGTTCCCCGAACCCCCCTGCAAACCGCAGGGAAGGAGACCTGCTTGCACGGGGGTTCGGGGAACGCGAGAGCAAACCGGGGAAGGAGACCAGCTTCGCTGCGGTTTGCTCTCGCGTTCCCCGAACCCCCCTGCAAACCGCAGGGAAGGAGACCTGCTTGCTCGGGGATTCGGGGAACGCGAGAGCAAACCGCAGGGAAGGAGACCTGCTTGCTCGGGGATTCGGGGAACGCGAGAGCAAACCGGGGAAGGAGACCTGCTTGATTACCAGAGGCTTCCTCAGGTATGCTGGGATACCTGCTTATTCCACGGAAGTCAAGAAAAGTGCTGGTAAGTGTCTACACTTGATTACCAGCGCTGGATCACCAGCGCTGGATCCTCTACACCCGAGACAAAACGGGAGTATGGCCAGCGCTGCAAACAGGGAGTTGCAGCGCTGGTGATGCCCTGCAGATGTGTACACCTCCTAAGTTGCAGCGCTGTAACCCCCTCACCAGCGCTGCAACTTTGTGATGTAGACAAGCCCAAAGTCTTTTGTCCTCTAACATTCCAAACTAGTCTGTCTGGTGTCCATAGGCCTTCCTGGATGGGCAGAACATAACACCTTCTGTTGGGACCAGCTTTTCACCTAGTTAATGTCTCTCTCCTGTCTGGTGATTTACAGTCACAGAGGCTTACAATGTAAATGCTCAGATATGACCTTATAATGGAGTACAGATGTTATAAGTGAGATTCATGCATGCAGCAACTTCCAAGCATTCCATAAAGTCCAAAAAACCCAAACATTCTGGTAAGTCTAATATGTGTTTTACCACCACCACCACCCAGGCGAGCCAGGCTGGTTCCTGTTGTGTATTTGTCAATGTTCCGTTGAGACAAGGGCATATGGGCTGCCAGCATCATGCCACAATGCACCTGGTGTCTAACATACATTTAGCATGGGGCTACTTAGCATATCCTGAAGCACGTCCTGCTCTTTATTTCAGTTTGTTTTGATAGGAAGCCTGTTATGTCAGGGCAAATTAAGTTACTCTCAGCTTATTAAAATCATGTTGCAATTTCTCAACTGATAATTACATGCGACAGCAGGGACTCTGTGTTCATTCTAGGCAGAAGCCCTGGCTAGAATTCAACCCGCTGAGTCAAGCTACAAGGTGCTTTCTGGCTCTGATGGGTTCCCTGCCAGGATGTCACCAGGAACTGGGGTACCACTGAGCCCCCTTGACCCACCAGCCTGGACTCCCTTTACACTGTACTGCTATGACCAGCCCTCTGCCAGGCTCCAGCACACATCTAGGTGGGGACACACCCAGCTGCAGTTACATGCAGATAGGTTCTTTAACCAGCCCCTGCATGCGAAGGCACAGCTAGGGCACTTTCCAGTTCCTAAGACACGCACACCCTCTCTGAAGGGTAAACCCCAAATTATACCATTCTGTGCTACACAGAGAACTGTACAGCTCCCTCCCCCGAGTTATGATTTCCACACACGCTGGTTTTAGACAAAGCAAAAGCAAGTTTATTAAAAGAATAGATTTAAAGTGATTATAAGACATAGCAAACAAATCAAACCAGATTACCTAGCAAATAAACCAAACCACAAACTCAGCTTAAAACACACTAGATAGGTAGGATATGAATTAGCAAATTCTCACCCTGAGTGAGAAACAGGCTGATTCTTAATTCTTAAGGCACAAGCTGCCCTGGTTTTGCAGGTTGTGTTTCCCAGGTTTTCATACACAAGCTAGAAATATCTTTAGCCTGGGATCATCACTTCCCCCTGTTCAGTCTTTATTCCTCAGGCATTTTCAGGTGTGGTGTTGTAGGGAGAATGAGGTCCCATCATGATGTCATTTCCCCCGTTTTATATCTTCTTCCCACTTGCTGGAAAGCTCTTTTGCTATGATCTAGGGCAAACAGTTCCCATTATGTAGTGCTATCTCTGAGAGGTTTCTATTGTACACAGTCCCCACGGTAATCCTTGTGCTTGTGTGCATTTCCACAATAAGCCATTAACATTGTTTGGCCTTTTTACTGTTGTACTTGAAAGGCAGCTTGAAAGAGTGTTTTTAACCTCACAATGAAGCCAAACTTCATAACTTCACGTAGGACGATAGCACATACAATCCAATGAGATAGCACTGTCTAACAGATCAAGACTTTGAGACTGATACCTTACAAGGCACACTTTGTGCAAAACATATCCTAATTACCTGACAGTGGTGCATATTGGGGTGCCATCCACACTGGGAAAGCTGCCAAGCTGATTTGGGCTTAGCAACCACGTTACCTAAACCCAGCCTCAACTCAACCACTTTCCTAGTGGAGACAGCCACAGCAGTGATGAGAGGGAAGATACGGTATGCACAGAAAGCACCTTCTCAGCACTAGAAGTGCTCCCTCCACACCCAGTTCAGCGGTCATTTACAGCCAGGCAACCTTAGCGAAGTCACTGGTCTTCCATATCAGGGTTGGGGCACATTAGGGGAAAAATGTAACCTAGTGGACGGAATACTGGACTGGGACTCAGGAGTTGTGGATGATATTATTGGCTCTTCCATTGGCCTGCAAGGTGATCTTGCCCAAGTCACTTCACTGCCCTGTGCCTCAGTTCCCTGTGTGTAAAATAGGGATAGTGATGCTGAATTCCTTTGTTAAAGATCTTTGAGATCTATAGATGAAAAGTGCCATCTAAGACACAGCAAGGTGCTAGTGGATACTGTGGTGCAAACCTCTGCTGTTTCTGCGATCCCCCCCACCTTGTACCTTGCGTAACACAGAACTACCTGCAGCAGGTGTTGCGAGGCCTGAGAGGGGACACAGTGAACAAACAGCCCAAGATATCAAGACAATAACCGAGGAATTCTGCAGGCATGTCAGAGGTAGAAACTTTCTGGAGAACCAGCGCTGTGACTGCACCTTGTGAAAACTAAGAGAACAGCCAAAGAGGTCTCAGGGATTGCAGGTGAGCTAATTTAGCTCTTTGCATCAATCTTCACCACAAAGAAACGCCTACCCCAGATTACTTTTGCCAGGCAGGAGGGGTGGGGCCTGACCGGAGACGGAGAGATCAATAAAGAGCTGATGGAACAACCTGAGAAACGAAGGCCCAATCCTATGACGAATCCCTAGTGGGCACAGCATTTGCTAAAAAGAGTAGCCTACCACCTTCCACGCCCAGCAGCATGGGGCCCGGATTCAGACAAGCACTTAAACACACACATAGACTTTAATCCATCCCTATTCAGGAAAGCACGTCACACACTTAACTTTAACCATGTGTTGAAGTCCCACTGAAGTCAATGGCACCTTCACAACCCAATAGGACTTAAGCAAGTCCTGAATGCTTGCCTGAATCAGGGCCTCTGTTTGCAGGATCAGCCTCTTACACTACCATCAATCACCAAGCTCACATAGCGCGCCTGTGAAAACACTGACAGTACTAGCAAATTAAGTTGCTGAGTGACGAGTTAAACCAGCCGCTACCCTAGAGGACTAGAAGTTGATCAACGTTGTAACTTTTTTAAAAGTTTAAGGGAACTCCCAGGAATTCTAGAGCAGTGAGCCCTACCTAAGTACTGAGAAAACTAAATGAGAAAATCATTAGCCAGAGTTATAACCCTGGTCTGATCAGTGCACTGTGACAGGCCAAGCCAGCAGGGTAAATTGGTGGCAATCATTTATTAGCAAAACTGGATAAAATGTGTACAACTGCTCGGTATGATCCGTAAAACTCTTTGATAAGGATTTTAATAAAGTGCCGCAGAAGGGGCTACCAAGGACACACAGACTGTGGGTATGGCTACATTTGGAATTTCAAAGCGCTGCCCCGGCAGCGCTGCCGCGACAGCGTTTTGAAGTGTGAGTGTAGTCAGAGCTGCAGCGCTGGGAGAGAGCTCTCCCAGCGCTGCATGTAAACCACATCCTTTATGGGTGTAGCGTGCAGCGCTGGGAGCCAGGCTCCCAGCGCTGCTGCCATGATTACACTGACGCTTTACAGCGCTGTATCTTGCAGCGCTCAGGGGTGTGTTTTTTCACACTCCAGTTGCAGCGCTGTAAAGTGTGAGTGTAGCCAAGGCCTGTGATATCCAGACTTGTCCTGGACTAAAAACTGGTTCAAAGATAGGAAGTTAAAGAGTATAGGAATAAATGGCCCAAGCTCAGCATGGGGAGTGCTTAGGAATGGGTTGCCCTATGGCTCAATGGGGGCTGTACTCCTCGATATATCTATTAATGACCTGGAAGAGGCAGTGTTAATGAAAGGGCTGAGCACACAAATTTAGGTTATCAGACTCGGGGGAAGTTTGCAAACAGCTCATGAAGAGCTCGAAAAAACTGGAAAATGGGGCAACATGATGGCAGATGATCCATGCATGGTGATACCAGGTGGGAAACAGCTTACCAATGCACACCGATGGGTTTGGTTTAGGAGCTCTTTTCACCCAGCACAAAAATCTCTTTCTAGCAATGTGTGAAGACATGCAGGAAGATGCTGATGCAGGAGGCACTGTATGTGTCATCCGGATCCTGATAGCTCCTAATTCATTCCCTCTTAGCCACAGCTTATAAATGAAATTGTGTCTGGGAAGGGGAAAAGATATTTCTTTGGAAAGGATAAAGGGGACCTAGGAGAGAGTTAAGAATCAGAACTGGCAAATCAAACAACCATCGCTGGAGTTCAGTGCTTAAAAATAATACTATAACTCTGTCTGTGCTGCCTGTTTAGGAAATGGCGTAACAGAAACTGTGCTGGGCAACCTGTACTCGTGTTTAAAAAAACCAAAAAAAAAAAAGTGTTTTCCAGTCTAAGGCAGCTGCTTATAGCTCGGATTGCAATAGAAATGACAGTTAACCAGACAGAACAATTCAAGATCAAACTGAGGTAGGTCATTTCATTTATGATCATAGGCGTCTGCAGCTGGCATGCTCAGACCATGCTAAGGTAATTTAACATCTCAAAAGCAAGGGCAAGATCATTGACAGCAACAGATATTCCCCTTCCTACTAACAAAATCTGGCAGCAGCCAAGTATCCTGGCCACTCCAGCTACGTTACCTGAAACCTCACAACATACCCACCTCCTTCCCCTTTCCACCCACCCCTACAAACATACCTGGACATACACAAGCCTACCTGGAACTAGGTCTGATTTTTCCACAGAGTCTGTGTCGCATTTCACAGGGTGTTTTCAACACATCACCTCACTGGCAGGTTGTCTGATGTGCTTCCCTGAAGAGAAAGGAGACTTGAGAGCAACTTCCTTCTGTCTGTTCTCCTGAGGGTGAAATAGACAGGCTTAAATAACTTGCAGTTCCTTGCCTGGACACTAGATGGCATGTGCCATGAGTTGTAGGAAATTTAAAGGTGACCTGTGGTTTGGTGGTTGTTTTTTTTTTTAAATGAGCTAATTAGTGTGTAAAGGTATGTACCAAAAGGTCCCAAAGGAGACAGGTTACATCAGGTGTTCTGCACCCCTAGGCTAGATTATCCACGGCCCTGCTTCTGGTGTGGTGCCTGTGGTATTACACAACTGCTTGGATCTGGTAGCATTTTACAATCCCTTTGCTCTGAGATAAATGACTCAGCAGACTGCAGGGCACCAGAGAAGCAGGCCCATAACCTAGGACTTCAGTTCCTGTCTCCTGAAATTAGATTGGCTGGTAGCCCCCACTGTCACACCCCAGCGCGCCGCATGCTGTGATGTCACAGCAATCACGCAATACCGCCCAACCTGGGGCCAGGCCATAGGGGGTGGAGTCAAGTAGTGACATTAAAAAAAAAAGATAATTCTTGTCAGCACTCTTTTGTCCCTCTGACCTTTGCTCTCGGGGCATCGAGTGGAAAAAAAGCTTTCAAAAATATGACAGTACTCTGCAGATGTGCTGCCAGCTCTTGCAGTTGGATTGTCAGTCACTCTTGTAATATTTGGTGCTTTTCTTCAAGTCTCAGCTCCAGGAAACATGAGGCTTGGGGAGAATCTCAACTTTCATTTCAAGTCAAGTAAATGTCCTTTCGGATGGAGAGAAAAGCTTGAAAATGTGACCCCGGAAGGCTATGACACCGGCAGCAGACCATAAATGGAGCCTGAAAGTAGTTGTTCTTAAAAATCTCGGTATTTTAAGTCAATCTCACGATTTCTGAGGGCCTGACTCATGACTTTTGAAGGCTTGGGGTTGGCAACACTGGAAAACTCCAAGACTTTTGTTGCAGAACAACCAAAAAAACCTCTCTCTGAATTTTATCGGAATGGCTGGCCCAGCTGCCCAGCAAAGAGCCAAGGACTCAGCCCACCTGTCCACCCCCCAAAAGGGCAGCCTGGGGAGCTGGCCAGGTGGGGAACTGGCCAACTGACCCTCCTCCCAGGAATCCAAGGGTTCCTGGGACCCTTGGGTCTGCAGCAGCCCACCAAGCGAACTGACAAGGAGCTGAGGACCAAGGCCTGCTTAGCACTCTGCCCTGGGACCCTGGGAGCCTTGAGTCCAAGGCAACCCACTTGGTGGACTGCCCTGAATCGGAGTCACCCTGCTGAGGAGCTGTGAGCCTGGAAGCTTGGTGGCTGGGACTCCCAGTCAGCCCGCCAGGCTGGAAGTGAAAGAGCCAGGCAGGGAGGCAGGTTTCCAAGCCTGCCTGGCCAGTTTCTTCACAATTGTTCCATTCCTGCAGAACATTCAGTTTTGATGAGCCGGGCTTTGCTGATGGAAAACCATCCCCTCCCAACCAGATCTAATTGCAACAGGTACCCCAAACACGGCCTGAAGCCTGCTGTCAAGCTTTGGACCGCGCGTGTATACTTCAGAACTTTTCTTTGTATAAAGGAACTTGAGATTTAGCTTTTTAAAAATAAGCTATTACATTTGAGGCCTGGTCTAGTGGTCACACCCAGGAGCCAGGAACCTAACCCTGCCTCTAACATCAATGTCACAGCTTGCCTCAGTTTACCCATCCATAAAATGGGAAGAGTACTACTGCCCTGCATCACTGGGCTGTGGTAATGTTTGTAAAGTGCTTTGTAAAGAGAAAGCTCTCATTGCTAAGCATTACTGATACCTCTCAGGACATGCTAGTGTCAGGGTAGTGAGGTGTTGATTGCTATTGCACTAAAGAAGGTTTCGAGTTCGCTTATTTCTATCTAGGCTCAGTTCTGCTAACACACTTGCTGAGATACCAGAAACAGGTGGTGAGGAAGGAGGTCGGTGCTTCTACAGCAGTGTCTACTGTAGCTGCTCTCTTTCCTCCCTGGTTTTCTTTCTTCCAGAAATTCCTTTAAAAATGTAGATGAAGATATTTACGAATGAGCCTTTTGTGACTGATGTTACAATGCAAACGTTGCCTAACACATGTAAGCCAGCTGTACTGAGCACAGGAGGACAATGTACTTTTTAGAACACGCAGGCAGGGGAGGCGTAGGGGATGGTACATTGGCCTCTGCTGTTACTACATTAGAAATTCCCTTTACTCCAAAGGTTAACATGGTTAATGTCGATGGTGAATGTCATTGGTTCTGACAGTGCCTTGGGAAGCAGGCTCAGTTCATGGTGGCTCTCCAATCTGTGGAAGGCGGGTGCAAGGTAGGATGACCAGATGTCCCGATAAAATTGGGACCATCCTGATATTTCAGTTTTTGTCCTGATATTTCGTTCTGCCAGCAGCACTCGGCTCTTTTTCCTTTCCGTTCTCCTTGCTGCTCCGCTGGCAGCACTCGCCTCCCCAGCCCCGGCCTGCTGCTCTGCCGGCAGCACTCAGCCTTTTTTTTTTGCTCTGCTAGCAGACCACCCCCACCATGTGTCCCAATATTTTCTCCCTCTCATCTGGTCACCCTAGAGCAGGGGTCAGCAGCCTTTCAGAAGGGCTGTGCCGAGTCTTCATTTAGTCACTCTAATTTAAGGTTTCGCGTGCCAGTAATGCATTTGAATGGTTTTAGGTCTCTTTCTATAAGTCTATAAAATAGAACTAAACTATTATTTACTTTACATACAACAGGGTTTTTAAATGTTTAAGAAGCGTCATTTAAAATAAAATTAAAATGCAGAGCCCCCTGGACCGGTGGCCAGGACCCAGGCAGTGTGAGTGTCACTGAAAATCAGCTCGCGTGCTGCCTTTGGCACATGTGCCATAGGTTGCCTACTCCTGCCCTAGTGCAAGGATAGTGCTCAGATGGAGGAAATGACTAGTGCGAACGGCAGACACTGCATGCGTGGGAGAAAGGCTGTTATTCCACCAGAGCCTTGACCAGGAAAAGCAAGGAGGACGCTTACACTAACAAGCCCAATCAGCTGGGCCTGTAGAAGGGATTCAACCCAGCCAGGCCGCGGAAGGCAAGCTCAATAGGTTAAGTGAGCATTTCACACTCCGGCTAATGGCACTGCTCTTGCAAACATAAAGGAGCCAGAGTTCTACACCTTCATGTTACTGGGATCTGTGAAAACCCATTTAGAAAATGCTTCAGGGTGTCCTGCACAGGACAGAAAGTGTATGAATGGTGGGAAAACAGCAGCTAGCATGGGCCAAATTCAGTGCTGGAGTAAGCAGGCATAACCCTATTGGCTTCAGTGGCATTTACTCCAGGACTGAATTTGACCTGGTGTCTCTAGTCTCCCCAGGGAAGAGCCCAAGGCCTGGAACCTAGGAGTGCATGTAATGTGGAGGAGGAAGAGCGGGCTGATTGGGAGGGGTCCGGGAAGTTAAAGGGAGCCAGTAGCTGACAATGCTGTACAGAAGTGAACCTTTCAAACGTTGCTGGTTTCCAGGCTGCCAGCCCAGGGCTTAGTTTGCCAAACAAGCACCTGTGCTTTCTCCCATGCTGCTCCATATGCTTGGGAGGAGCTCCCAGTCAACATCAGCAACGCTGCTCCTTTAGCCCCTTTTAAATCCCTCCTGTTCGCTCTCCTTTGCCTGGAGATCTATGAACAGCGGTCTCATTGTTTACTTGTGCTCCAAGGCCTGCCTCTGGTCTTACACGTCAATTGCAAGCTCCTTGGGGCAGGGACGGTCCTTTCGTTCTGGGCTTGTACCGTCCCAGCACAAAGGGGGCTCCCTAGGCTCTACCATACAAGTCATAAACAGAACAACAGTGGTTCTGCAGAGGCACTCATGCTGGCCCGGGGAGGAGCTGCACGTGCCCAGGGTGCTGTCTTTGAAAGGCAGAACGACTCCAGAGACTCAAGAGCAGGGGTAGGCAACCTATGGCATGTGTACCGAAGGCGGCACACGAGCTGATTTCCAGTGGCACTCACACTGCCTGGGTCCTGGTCACCGATCCAGGGGCCTCTGCATTGTAATTTAATTTTAAATGAAGCTTCTTAAATATTTTAAAAACTGTATTTACTTTACATACAACAATAGTTTAGTCATATATTATAGACTTAGAGAAAGAGACCTTCTAAAAACGTTAAGATGTATTACTGGCACGCGAAGCCTTAAATTAGAGTGAATAAATGAAGACTCGGCGTGCCACTTCTGAAAGGTTGCTGACCCCTGCTCTAGGGCCAGCAGGCACCTCTCCAGCAGAGGTGTGATCAGCACTGTCCCAGCACAGCTCTGCCAAGGAGTGGGGTGGGCTATGACCCTGGCATCTCCTACCCAAACATGCCCTGCTGGCAGAACGAACCAGGCTCCCCTTAGATTCCCCAATGCCTGCAGACAAGCGATGGCTGTCTACTGCATGGGATCCCTGGGCATTCTCCCCCCTGCACTGTACCCATGCTGGAGAGCCATAATCTGGTTATATGTGCTGGAAGGTGGGTCAGGGGAGGGCAGGGAGAGGTGTATTAGCCTGTCACAGTTCAGGGCAACTGCACCTGCATTCCTCTCTAGGGTCAACCAAGGGCACTCAGTTTTGGGCCTCTGAGCCATCAGACTTCTTGGGTGGACACACCCATCTCTCTCCCTTTCTCACTGGGGTATTTCCAGGCTACAGAGCTCCCTGCCTACAGTGTGAATGCCTCTAGCAAGCTGAGTGGAGGGATAGCTCAGTGGTTTGAGCACTACCCTGTTAAACCCAGGGCTGTGAGTTCAGTCCTCGAGGGGGCCATTTAGGGAACTGGGGTAAAAATCTGTCTGGGGATTTTGAGCACAGGGTTAGATGACTTCCTGAGGTTCCCCATCCACCCTAATATTCTAGACTGCCAGCATCTGCTCTTTGCTTTCTCCACCAGACACTAAGGGTATGGCTACATTTGGAATTTCAAAGCGCTGCCGCGGCAGTGTGAGTGTAGTCAGAGCGGCAGCGCTGGGATCTCCCAGCGCTGCATGTAAACCACATCCCTTACAGGTGTAGCTGGGAGCCACGCTCCCAATGCTGTTGCCCTGATTACACTGACGCTTTACAGCACTGTATCTTGCAGCGCTCAGGGGGGTGTTTTTTCACACCCCAGTTGCAGCGCTGTAAAGTGTGAGTGTAGCCAAGGCCTAAAACAGTGTAAATGGCCAACAGCTCAGTTACCACCCAGAAGATTACTGAGAAAACAGATCACAACAACAGAAGAGCCTGCATGCATGCTCATTAGGTGGCCAGCAATCACCCCAGTTCCACCAAGGGTTTTGGCAGGTAAACAGTCCTTCAAACCCCACCAAGGAGTTTTTCCTTGGTTACAAATTGATAACTATCAAGGCTCACGTCATAAGTACCCTCATGAATCAATGAGTCACTCCTTTGTCCAGTGTGAGCCTTTTTGATCTGTCCTCACTTAACAGGTGATCAGCAGATAAAGGTCCCCACCTCAGGGTGACACCGCAATAGATTGAGGTCTTGCATAACCGGAGTGGGTCCACTTGCAAACCTCTCCACCTAGTGATTTCTGGGAAACATTCCATATTCCTACTTGTCTTGGCCCATTGTTTAAAATAGTCACTTCCCATGGTTCACATTAGTCAGGTCTCCCCTGAGAGGCACTCCGAGCAATCCCACAGGAACACACAAACATCTGCATTTGTAATACATTAAGCCTTACAATACTTAAACTGAATTCAGTAAGGTTTGTCCAAGATAGCAGGAAATTGCCACAGATGTCACTGCCCCTCAGGGGTCTGTGCTCTGCAAAGGAGCCAATCCATTTCTCTCTCTCCTTTACTGTCCTCTGTCAGGCCGCACTTGTTGCAAACCAGAAACAACCACTCCACTGCTTCCTCCCTGCGCTTAATGGGAGCTAGGAACCATCATAAAATTGCCTTCCAGGGGAACCCTTTATTGTTCCTTTCTGATGGCTAAATAAGACGCATGAAGTATCTTTGTCCTGCTTATTTTTTCCCTGGGCAATGTGAATCAGGAGTGTCAGCTGAGCTCTTCCTTGGCATGGCTGGAGGACCTCCTGCACTTCTCCGGGGATGAAGGATTGGTGAAGACAACCCTTACCCGAAATGTTAACTAGTCATTAGGTGTTACCAGAATAGGTGTTACCAGAAAACAGAGGGTATTAAACAATCTGACTCAAAAATCCCTTCCCACCTTAAGTCTCTCTCGCGGTTCTGGTGTTGGCGCCATTCCACTAACATTCTAGAGCCTCGGCACAACTTAGCTTTGTAATGTGAAAAAAAGCAGGACAAGAAAAGTTGAGGCCATTTTTATGCACCTTAAAGATGCAACAAAAGGCTTCCACCCCCTCCCTTTTTTTTTTTCTACTTACCAGATCACCTTTAATAACTGCAGTTCCAGGAGTTCATCGAAACCCAGCGGTGACGTGGGCCGATGAAACTGCCTGCTGTGACGCCAAAGGCACCTGCAGCATAAAGGTAGGCACTGATGTTCCAGTCTGCAAATCTGAGGCTCACTCATGGTAACGCTTTACTATTTTTTGTAACTGATAGAAGTTTCTTCAAAGAGAGGATCTCTTGAGATTGAGAGAAAAGCAGGTTGATTTGGAAAGGAACAGAGCCAGTTGGTCGAGTTCCCAAGCCTGCAGCGAACTGCAAACAGGTTGATATGGCAACGAAAGGGCCCACACAACAGAGAAATTTTATTCATCCTTCTCTGAAGGTTCCTACTTGGATTGCAGACTTTTAGATGTCTATGTAGTTAATGGATGGCACTGGGATCTCTCTCTACATAGGCTTGCCAAGCCTCCAGGATTGTCCTGGAGTCTCCAAGGATTAAAGATTAATCTTTCATTAAAGATTATGTCAAGTGTGAAACCTCCAGGAATATGTCCAACTAAAATTGGCAACCCTAACCTCTCTCTCCTGCATTTTTGAAGCACCAAATAGCATGATATTTTGGTGCTGCATGTAATTACAATTCACACTTAGTTTCTGTCCTGTAAGGACAGCCATCTCCTGCCCTGCCCTTGCTGCAGAGGGCCCTAGGTCCATGGCTCAGTAGTACACAGGCCTTGTGCTGGTAATATACCCAGAGTGAACTTCACCCTGGAGGTCTGTGCCAGCTCCCAGTGGAATCAGGAGGAGTTTTGCCCAGTGGGAAGCAGGATCAGGCCTTAGAAGTTTTCCAGTCCTTTGGTCAGTGGGTTAAGGAATGAAAGCTGTTTGGAATGGTGGAGGAGCTCTTCATCGCCCTGATGAACCACTTACAAAGCCAGCTCAGCCCTTCAGCCTCGAGCACTGAGCCCACGCAAACCCTCAGCTCAGCACTGGCCTAACTTCCTTCCCATTGGAGTTAATGCTCAGGTCAGGTCTCCATAACGTGGTCAAAATGCTGGTGGCAGCACCGCTCCCCCCTCCCCAGGCTAGCCCTTTGTGACCAATTGCTTAAGGTGGCTCAGTGCTGCTACTAAGCTGCTTTATGGGCTCAATGCATCTTAAGCACTGGAGCAGCTTTAAACTCTTAATGGCAGCATAAGCCCCCTTAACCCTCTGAGTTAAGTCAACTTATGTGCCTCTGGTGACTTGATTGGCACCATAACTCCTCCATCAAACTGCTGAAACGCTGCAGAAAGCTTAAGCCAGGGTAGGGTTTTGGGTTTTTTTTCAATTCTTTTAAAATATTTTTAAAGACAATTTTTAAAATGCCCAGGGAAATCTAGCACAAAGTCAAAGGTTCCTGCACTGCAGGGGTTGAGGAATTGAGTGCACACCAGCCAGGAAATGTGAAACTGAGGGTCGCTCCAAGCAACACGACCTGGGCCACAACACATATGCCTCAGGATTTCATTTCCTGTTCCCCGTGGAGTATGCAAACTACCAGGCTGCTCCAACCTGCACTGGGGGTCGGGCCAGGGCAGTGGCAGCCCCAGAGACCTCGTGCATGCTCACCAGCTCTGCCAAGTGCTTTCGGTAACAGCTGAGGATCGGGCCCAGGCTGCCTGAAAGATGCACAGCTAAGCCCTGGAGTTCAGAGAAAGTTAGCAAGATGCAAGTGACCTCAGACCGACCCCTGAGCGCTGGGAGGCGGAAGGGGGAGAATCTCTTCCTCTCCTCCCCACCAATTTCCTGGCATTTGTTTCTCTATCTGTTTGAATTGCATTTTATTGCTTTGCTGATCTTCTCCCATTTCACCAAACGTACAAAGAGGAATTAGACTTCTCCCCTGTTTCCCAATATACCCCTCGGCAGAGGACATGGAGACGAGGACGCTAAATGGAAGGGGGACAAGGAATCGGGGGGACTGGTCTGCTTGCAATGTGGAGTTCCAGGCAAGCAGCAGAGAGAGCTGCAAGCACCGATTTCCTGGGTTATAGTTCTGTTCAGATAAGGAGGGACCCGTGAGCTCAGGTGGGCTTGAAGAAGCCTGCCAAAAAGCATGTCGGTCCCCATGAGAGCTGGCCACTCCCAAGGCCTTGAGAGCCAGTTTACTGGCAAACAAAAGATGATGCTCTGAAAGCACCAGGCAGTCTGGCATAGCAGCCTCGCCAGATCCCTTTCCCTTCTTAAACAGGGAATGGATCGATTACGTTTCCAGCGCAGCAACAACAGTCAACACTGTAACCTTCATCATATAAGAGCATTGTCATCCGAGTCTGACTTGTCCAGCATACAAATCAGGACGCCCACAATGTGCGTGAGACCGATTTCCCCAAGCCGGGGGCAACTGGAATTGCAGTCACACTATGAGCCGCTGAGGGTCTCTCAAGAGAAAGGGCAGTGGAGTGATTTCTGTTTGCAATAAGATTGTACTGTAGTCTCTGCAGGAGTGCTAAGGCTCACAGCAACAGCTGAACGGGGGAGGGAGGGGAAGAGAGAGAATGCAACACATACGCTATGCAGCCATCCAGCGGCAGGAGGGAAGCCCCCAAGCCACAGTGCCTGGGCCCACACTCACCCTGGAACTGGGGCATCACAGGACATATTGGGATGAAATGTTATAAACATTACAGCATTTGGCATTTTCAAAGCATCCTGCTGACATTAACAACCCTAAGGGGTAAGCAAGTATTATCCACATTTTATCGGTGGAGAAACCAAGGCCCAGAGATGGTAAGTACCATGTCCCGTGCCGCAGACCACACAGTGACAAAGGCAAGCCTGGAATTCCAGAGTCCTCGTCCTAGCCTTGACCCCTACGTACTTGACCACGTTGCCAACAGGAGTGAGGCTGGCACTAGGAGCTGGGAATGGCTGAGCTGGAATCAAAACCCTTCCCCTGGCTGGGAATAAGGAGATGTGTTTGCACTGATGAAGTTGGGTCTATTACCAGTAGCATTTCTTATGTGTATCGGTAGCACCTAGGAGCCCCTGTCCTGGCCCAGGACTCCTGTGCGGAGATGCTGTGCAAACAGAACAAAACAACGGCCCCTATCAGCAGCATTCCTCTTTGTTCTAGAATCACATTAAGGGGGACTTTTAGGGGCAAATTCTAATTCAACCCAGCTGCCCCAAAGTGGCCATAGTGCTGCAAAACCACCATTAATATGCACCCAAATTCAAGTTCTTGCACCATTTTGCCTCATCCCACACAGGCCATCCCTGCTAGAACGGCAAATAATCTGTATGGGGATATGTGCCGAGCGGCCACTGCCAAATCAGAGGAGAAGCGCATGGACGACAGCCTCAGATCCTTCACTCCCACTCCGGAATGTCCATCAGCATCTCCTGGTTAGAGAGAGCCAAGACAGAGAGTGACACCTACCTCCCTGCTTGAGACACTTGTGTAGGGTGACCAGATATCCTGATTTTACAGGGACAGTCCCGATTTTTGGGTCTTTTTCTTATATAGTCTCCTATTTCCCCCCACCCCGTCCCGATTTTTCACACTTGCTGTCTGGTCACCCTACGCTTGTGTGTAGCACCTAACACAATACAGTGCAGCGTGCTGGTTTCTGGGATCTCTGGCGTTCCTGCATATTGATCCATGCTAGCATGTACGGGCTGGTTTTCCAGTATTGCCAACCCCAAGGGTTCACATGACAGGCACTAAAATGAATGAAATTAGAAAAAAAAATTGTTTTTAGGACAAATACTAAATGTTGGGTTCTCTTTCTTTGCCTTCCGGTTTCTGAGCCTGTAGGCTTCATGGAGGGGTAGTATTTACAATCTTTTATCTGAAATCCTGAGGGCTAGAAACATCCCTTCCCTTAAAAAAAAAAAAGGGGGGGGGGAACCTGAAAGTCTCCCGTAATCAGTTAGCTCCAGGAGCTGGGACTTTAAGATAAACACCAAATGTTGCGAGACTCACAATAAATTTCTGAGAGTTGCCCACTTTTCCATCCATGCTAGCACATAAGCCAGCATGATCCCTCGACCGAGTCAGTCACATTCATAACAATAAGGGCCGAACTCCTCTCCCCAACACAGCAAAAAGCTTATGGAACTGTCTTCCCTGCACTGGTTTGAGATCTCCTTCCCATCTACCCATGGAAACCCCCTGGATCTGGTCATGACGCCGCTGGGGACTGGAACCCTGGGGCTGAGAACCCACGTTCTAGACCAATGACAGCAATAGCCTCCTCAGCCTCTGGGACAGGAAGGATCCATGTAAGCTTTCTCCTGGTCTGCTCCTGTCAGCCCCCCTCTCCTCCCACTACAGCAGTGTGCAGGGAACCTTAATGGGGTTCTGCTCCTTGTTGTCCACTTTGGGTGCAGAAATACACCCGCTCCACTGCCAGCGGGCCTTTCACACCCACACAGAGTGAGCCAGTAGCCACCCATACTCCCTCTCTCAAATGTGCTCCAGCCTTGTTGTGTGTTTCTAATTAGCACTTACTATTCCTACTGTTATGTTTCCTACTTGAAAGCACACAGACAATACATTCTGCAGACAGTGCCCCTGTTTGTTAAGAGGATTTGCTCTCTGCTGGGATATTTTCAAGTTGAATACACAGAAGATGTAACCTGGTAATGGTACCGTCCTTTTATTAACTTAGGGCTTGGTTACACTTGAAACTCCAAAGCGCTGCCACTGCGAGTCTAGTCACTGCAGGTACTCCACTGCCTCATGGGATTAGCTTACAGCGCTGGGAGCCGCGCTCCCAGCGCTGGGGCACTGTTTACACTGACACTTTACAGCGCTGTAACTTGCTGCGCTCAGGGGGGTGTTTTTCACACTCCTGAGCGAGAAAGTTGCAGCGCTGTAAAGCGCCAGTGTAGCCAAGACCTAATTGTCTTTTGTTCTCCCACCCCCCTGAAGCAATGCACACTGATTTCATCCTGAACCATGTGTAAACTGGAGACAATGTCCCTATTCCCTGGGTCCTGGAGAGAAGGCATGAAAGAAGTGAGTCACAAAAAACACTCGTTTATTCAAAGGATCCCTGAGTTACAAATGCTGCCATTGTGGTGCCTTTTAATGAGGCACAGTGGACAGGGCACGGAACTGAAATGCCCCATCCAGCCTCTGAGAGGCAGGGTGAGGCTGACCCTCCGGTCTCAGTTTAGGACCTTTCCCCATTTACTATCAGTATTTTCTGCTCTCCCCCCTGATTGCTGGCAATGCGCACGCCTTGGAGACACAATCAGAGCTCAGGGGACCCACCATCAATTTCGTTTTGGACCCAATTGCTTTTCAAAGTCAGCAGACTAAACCCTGAAATCCTTACTCAGAATTCACTCACTCCCAATGGAGGTTGCCTGCGCTAGGACTCACTGAGCAGCACCTTGGGACGCCATTGATTTTAGAGACTGAGTTCCTGCAGCAGCAGTCAGGCAAAAGTCCTGGTGGGGTAAGGGTTGAGTAAAAGCGGAGGAAGGGCCTTCAGATTTGGCCTAGCATAACCAGAGCCCTAGGTATACTGTGACAGACAGTGGATCTATTTCCCGGTGCACCTTTCAGCTCTGACTTGCTTCTGCCGCCAGACCCCAGGCTGGCTGAGGCCTCTGGTGACAGAAAGTGAACCCGGAAGGGATCAAAATGATGCAAGACATCAGCAGCCCCCTCGTGCAGGGGCCTGGAGCTGGCCAGAACAGCCCAGAAAGTAGATGGGGCTGGAAGGTGTGTGAGGGGAGGGCAGCTGAGTAAGGTGCTGGTGAGTGCCACTGAGGCAGTCTTGATCAGGAGTTCTATGGAGCCCTGTACTGATGTGTGGTGAGATCTCCCTCTCTCCCTGGGGCGATCGCTCTTGTGTGCGGCTGCTCAAATAGACATTGCGCCTTCTACTTCCCCAGGGATGAACCTACCCTACAAATGCCATGGTTTGTTGCAGACTAACAATTCTATTCCAAGATAGCTGTTCAGTGTCTCAGCAAAGAAACCAAGATCTGACTGGGCCTGGATACTGAACTCCCTGCTTGCCCGTAGAGGTGTCTATGTTAGGCCAGGATGGGGAAAGCCAGTGTTACTGTTCTTGCTTTGTGGATAGGCCTTCAGCTTCCAGGTCAGCCAGTCAGTCACTTCCCCCCAGGAGACTCTCTCAGCACTAGGGCAAGAAGTTTCGAAGGCCAGGTTTAACTAAGCTTTCCATTCTGGAGTCCCCTTTGTAAGAATCGTAGGACTGGAAGGGACCTTGAGTGGTCATTTAGTCCAGTCCCCTGCACTCAGGGTAGGAATAAATATTTTCTAGACCATACCTGCTCTTAATCTCCAATGACAGATTGCACAACATCCCTAGACAATGTATTCCAGTGCTTACCCACCCCGGCAGCTAGGAAGTTTTTCCTAATGTCCAACCTAAACCGCCCTGGTTGCCATTTAAGCCCACTGCTTCTTGTCCTATCTTCAGAGGTTAAGGAGACCAATTTTTCTCCCTCCTCCTTGTAACAACTTTTTATGTACTTGAATGGGAGCAAGAAGATGCATGAGACTAGCCTCACACAATATGTGCACACACGTATAAGGCAATAAGTGAATCCCCAGCCTTGTAAATATATTTATGCACATTCATTGCATCAGTGCAGTGAGTCCAGACACAGCAGATCCGAGCCCAGGCACATTCTTATCCACTCCCACGTACTCCCTGCCTACGTCATGCCACAGAGGAGACAGCTCAAGGAGAAGTTCCAATGGCTCTCACACTGGAAGGTCAGACTGAGGCTCTCTCAGGGTTGGGATCAGAATTTTGCTAGCCACCGTTATCACTAGTGGGGTTCTAGCTGTCTTTCCTCACATGCTATGGCTAAAGAGGATTTTGCCTGAGAACAAACATAGTACACTTGATGTACAGTGCCTGAGGCGAGGGGTGGACATGTATGACAGTATGTCTATGGCATGATATGGCTAAGGAAGAAAAAAAATCTCTGCCCACAACAGTCAAGGAAACATGCCAGAATCCTAGCCTCCATTACAAATCATTGGTTACTAGGACAATTCTCACACCTAGTCTGAATTTATAAGAATCCTGTCACTGGTTCTAACAGATGAACTGATGTAGAATACTGCCCACAGCTGTAGGGACTGGCATACCTGATCTCGCCCATGACGTGTATTTGATAACATTCCCACTTGTGACAGATTTGGGTAATCCTATGCAGGTTTAGCCAGACAAATAAAAGAACCAGAAAAGGGCTTTTAAATTGGGATCAGCTCATGTGTTTGTTTTTAACCTAGAGGTTCGGTTAATCATTTTTGTAAGTGGCAAATGAATTCCTCTCGGAGTTGCAGAGAAAGATAAAACAACAAAATAAACACCAGGTGATCCAAACCCTTCAAAACAGTGTCCCCCTCCCCAGGCTGACCAGGCACTCAGAAGGTCTGGGCTCGAGTTTCTGGTGGGTGCCTTATGTTATGTGCTAGGAAAGGGAAAAAATATACTCTAGAGTGAAAGGCAGCCAGGACAAATCAGCCATTCTTGGGATGTCCCCTCTGGGCAACCAGGTGCCAGCAGCAGCTTAAAAGGGTCTAGATTAGAATCACAAGACTGTCTGTACCACTCTTGAATGCATAAAAAGCCAGACCAAATGGATGCTGCTGCTGCTGCTGCTGCAACCTCTAAGTACTACACACGGTCTGTGTATGCGCTACCCACCCACAGGGCTTGCAGACACACACACACATGCTCATAGCAGCCTGGGCAGACGCCACATACAAGACGCACGGTACCAGTGTCTCTCCCTTCGTTCCAAAGTCGCAGCGAGGCGCACGATCGGGGCGCACTGGGCAGAGGCAGGACGCCGTTGTGTCTCGCATAGGAAAGTCACATGCGTCTTGCAGAAACCTAACAAGACACAGCGACGCTTGGCAAGGGGCGGATGGGGGGGAAGACCCCTTTTCCAGAGGGATCTCGGACACCCCCCCACACACACAAATACTCACGCCCAGCCTCTATTGGCTGCAGAAAGCCAGGGACGCACAAAGCGAAGGCTAAGCGCCTCCTTCGACAACTAGCAGCGCCAGCCCCCTCGCCCCACCCTACCGCTTTCGGAGAGAGCGCAGCATTACAAGGGAAACGTTCATTTATTTACTAAGGGGAACGGCTGATGGGGGGGAATCATGTGCCAGCTCCCCCCCCCCCAACCCGTTTTTGTGCAAGCTGGGATGAACGCACCTCAGATGTTGTTTCTCCTGCTATGATGTGGGTGGCTTGAGAGCCCCCCCCGGTTCAAAGCCAACCAGAGGCGCTGACATTGACAAGCGGGTCAGTTTCACGCTCTTGCTGCCCAAGCGTCTGGTTCCCCTTGGTAAACCCCTCGCAGAGCCATCTCCTTCCCGCTGCAAGTGGTACCAGCAAGGGGATCCATCATGGGGTCCAGGCTGAGCAGACAAAGCAGCCTGGAGGAGGAGAGCGCCTCTGGAGAAGACTCGTGCCCCAGGTTAGCTAGGAAGGAGCCGCACAGGAGGGTGGAGACTACCCGAGGGGACTTTCAGTTCGCTTCCCTGATCCTGAACTCCGAGAAGCTGTCCGGGGTGCTGAGGAAAAACAACCCGGCGCCCTACGTGAGGAGGGTGGGATGGATCCGAGAGATCCAGGCGACCATCCGGGAACACAAGAGAGAGCACGCGGTCCACATTCTCAGATTGCTCAGAAAGGTAAATCACTTAATAGTGCAATGGGGGAAAAAGTGCATGGAAAATAAATAGAGTCATAAAAAAAAAAAAAGAAGAAACAGCAAGCAATACCAAGAGAAGTGCACGCAAAGACTAAAGTGTAAAGAAGTGCATGCAAAATGCTGAACAGAGCAGTGCAGACAAGGTGTGCTAAAATAAAACAATGCTAACTGGGCAAGAAAGCAAGGCGAAAAAAATGCATGGGAAAATGCTGAAAAGCTATACACCAATGCAAACAAACAAACAAAAAGCCACAGAAATGAAGCAGTGCAAAAAGTCACACAAAGTGCAAGCAAAATGAAACAGTAAAAAGCAGTGGAAAATGCATGCAACTAATAGATCAATTTTAAAAGTAAGCAAGGCCATTTAAGAAGTGCTTGGAGGAAAAAAAAATTATGCTGAAAAAGCAATGTGTCAGTGCAAGGATGTGCATACAAAACCACAGAAAGGGATGCTAAAAAAACAAAGCAATTCTATCCCAACATGACAGAGCAGGGAAGGGATTAATCTTGAGAAGGGCTGTTATGAACTGGGCATAACTGAGTCTATGGCAAGACAATAACCGTTGGTCCTGTCAGTGAGAGAGCAATTTAGGATGAGGAGGGGAGAAGGATTCCGATTCTTCCTCATTTTGAAATGAATTTTTCACATGGTACCTTTTGCAATGAGTTCAAGAGCTGCCTCCGTGAAGAGAGCCTGTCACGGCGCTTTTTCATGGAGGGAAGCTCCTGATTTGGAGCAGAATCCTTTCCGCTTTCCCCATCGCTGTGTTCGACCCCAAACGCTCTCCACTTTCTAGAGTGTTGGTGGGGTGATTTGTGCACAGTTCTCCAGTGATTTCTCCGTGGAAGGGTGTGTGTGAAGGGCTGGGCTCTTTGTTATGCTTTACCAGGGCATGCAGATGCTGGGTCAGCAATCCCACCTTGGGTGTGGACATGGAGAGAGGGAGGCAGCCTCTTTGTTCCATACATCACCAGTGGCACGAGGGACGCGTCGCTAGAGGCACGGGAGCACTGAAAGCTAGACATCGAGACATGCATCTTTGTCACCAGCATCTTGCTGAGTCTCCTTGTGGGGAAGGAGGCGAGTTTAACCAAATCCTTTCGAAAGAGGGGGTGAGTGGGAGTTATCTGATCGTAACCACTGGAGACACAACTGAACCTGTGCAGTTAAGGATTTTAGAGCCAAAAACCCATGACCCAAACTCCTTCAGGCAAGGACTTTGGAAAGCTACCTTCTAATCAAGGCCATTTTATGCCAGAGACTAACGAGATGGCCCCCTTCCATAAATTAATCCTGCCTGTTGATTCTATCAAAATGGGCTACTGAGGAGACTGGGCCCTGGATCAGGGTAGTCTATTTTTTTTTTTGATCAAGGTCCAAATGATCAAGGTAAAGTCAAGGTCCAGACTCCAGAGAAAATACAAAACCAAAAATAACGATAATAGTAAGTAAGTAAAGCTTTCAGGGTCCATACAAAAACATCTGGTGGTCCGGATTTGGCCCACGGTCTGCCTATTGACTGCCCCTGCCCTGGATACTGAATGTCTCTTTGAGGATAACCTAGTCAGGGAAGGAGAGGTAAGCGGGTCAGTGGATCACAGGCAAATTTGTTCTTGTCTGTCTCCATTTAAGAAATAAAAGGGAATATACAGACAATGCTGTGCCAAACTGATCATAAAGGACACAACTATTACTGTACTGGAACAGGTCCATCCACTCTTGTGTCCTGTCACAGACAGAATCAACGCAGCCACAAGGGCCGCCCCCCGTACTTAAGTTTGTATTCTGTACCATAGAGGGACACTTCTCCCTGACCCCAGTGGGTGGGCAGCTTCTGAGGACTGAAAGCCCCTACAATTTCTTATCTTAGTAGGTGTCATCCTTGTTCAGATAATGGTCTAATCCTCATTTGAAACGTAAGACTGATTAGTAAACTTACTTAAAGTGTAAACTCTTAGGGCGGAGGGCCAGCTGTCATATTTGTGCAGCGCCTAGACTAGGGCCTCTATGCAGTACAATATAACAATAATTATCCTGTAGCAGTGAGTTCCGTAGATTCGTTGTGTAAAGAATATTTCTTTTTATTAGTGTAAGGTCCTGATTCTACAACATTTGCTCACATGAGTAACCTTACTCGAGGGATTACTCACATGAGAAAATAGCGCTTTCTTGAGCAAGAATTTGCAGAATTGGGACTTAACATTGTAGCTTCTTAATTTCAGTGTGTCCCCTTGAAGTAGAATTTACACTACCTCCTGCCCCCTTAACATACAGGCTCCACCCATTCATCTTTGTGTTGGCATAAATTCAATATTTCTGTTCTTTTACTTGGAATCATTTTGAGGACATGTTCTACTGAAATCCTGTGGGGTGTGGGGAAGGAGTAGTTCATGCAAACAGAGGTCTAAGAGGACATGAGAGACATTATTTCAAGAAGCTTGCGGGAGGGTGGGGGGTGCGGCAGAAATAGGCTGCAACTTGCTTCTGAAGTGCAGTGATGTGACAAGAAGGGACTTTTGTAGGCTTTGCCAGAGGCTGGAATTACAGAGTGTCACTTCCTATGGTGCTCAGAATCTTTTACCCAAACAAACATTTAAACGCCTCTCAGATCTTGAAGTCTCCAGAAGGGTCATTAAATGACAGCTGGGATTTTCACGTTGAGTCATCGGGCCATCTGGAGTGGAAGGTCATTTTGAAACCTTCCTTTGCACATGGCCTGACAATTCCTTTTGGGTCCAGCTATAGGGCTGGCAACAGTCCCTTATTAGAAGCAACTTTTTTCTTCATCTCTGTACAAGAAGATCAAGTGTTGCCGAATGCTGCAAGCAGCAGCAAGAAATCCCCCAGCAAACGTAGGTGAGCACTGCTTAGTGTTAATAAATACATAATAATATTGGGAGGAGGGGTAGGGCAGGGGTGCTAAGAAAACAGGCCCTTATTTTTGAAATACAGTGTTGGTGACCCTGTGCTAAGCCATGTGCCCCCCATCCTTCCCACTTCTGCAATTCATCTGAGAAGAGCCGGTTACTAACAAACATTTCCCTTTAACTCACTTTTCCCCCTAGTCCCTGTCTCAGGATTGCCAGTTGTTTGTGTGTTAGGGCAATAAGCTACTGTAAAGGATATAGGTTCATTCTCACACACCCAGGCTGTGTGGACACTCAGAAATTGGACATAGTAATTATCATGGCTGAGTCAGGTGGAGAGAATCCAGCCAACGCTTATACCAACAACTACCTGCTGCCCGGTGTGCTTTGTAAGTTCATTTCGTATAATGGTTATTGTGTTGTTCTGTGGCTAACCGTCAACAGGGCCATGGGACAGAAATAGCATTAATGCTGTCCTAGCTTGGTCAATAGCATTGGTGGCAAAACAATTGCCTGGCCAGCAATAAACTGAAGAGAGTCTCATGAGCCTGTTAGCCGTTTAGCTTGTGCTTTGCCCTTCCAGCCGTTCCTCTCTTTCTGCCCTGAATGGGTGTGGAACATGGAAGCTTCAGCTTCCACCCTCCTTACCTGGTATATTACAACCCTCAGCTCCAGTCTGTCACGGGACGTCCCACATTATACGGATGGGCTTACATTAACAATAGCAGGCACGCAAGAGCCACAGAGCAATGGACACAGGTGCGGGTCTGGCAGCTGCTTGGAGGGAGTGAGATTCACTTGTCTGCTGTTAAGGGGTTCAACTTCATTTCAGACCCTACATTGGAGCTACAAAAACTGTCCCTGTGCTGGGCTGCAAGGAGATGAGGAGGCTGCAGGAGCCTTGCAGGGGTGCTGAAGCTGGCCAGCTCAAGGGGGACAGAGGAAGAGGGTGGCTGTGACTGCCCCCTCATGGGCACTGAGCAGCAGAGATGAGCCAGGACAGAGGGAGCAGATGCTTTCCCCGCCCCAGAGCCTCATGGGCAATTATTTCTCCTCCTGCTGCTGCAGTGTGCCCACCCCTTCCTACCTCCAGTGCAGGCTTCTGACAGCCATGCTCTAGCCCTGGATGTTTACCCAGCAATTTTGCAGTATATACAAAGGGGGGGTGGGCAGTGCTTTGACTGGCTCTATTCCATTACCAAGACATAGGCCAAGCAGGGCTTTGGGTGTCAGCACTGGGAAAGCTCCATTAGCCACTGCAAGCTGCCATTTTAAAAACCAGGAGCCAGATCCTGTGCGGGTGTCAATGTGCATGGCTCCATTGACGTCGGGGAGCTGCACCAGTCTACACTGGCAGAGGAGAGGGCCCAGCTGAGCTACACGGATTGACACCAGTCAAGGATCAGGCCCACTATAATTAAGTTAATAGAACACAAAAATGTAAATAGGTCAAAACCATAGGTCTGTGCTGTCTCTTAGTCACAAACCAAACTCTTTAAAACAATATACTCGGGGGGCAAGGGGTGAGGATCGACTAACAAGTGCTTCTGGGCTGAAAACATATAGACCAGAGGTTCTCAAACTTCATTGCACTACGACCCCCTTCTGACAACAAACATTACTACACGACCCCAGGAGGGGTGGGGGGGAGGGGGAAGCCCGAGTCTGCCTGATTTCCACTGCCCCGGGTGGGGGAGCCAAAGCCCGAGCCTCACTTCCTGCGCGGGCTATGGATCAAAGCCGAAGCCCACAGGCTTCAGCCCCAGCCAGAGGGCCTGTAACCTGAACCCCAAGCCCCAGCAGGTCTAAGCCAGCCCTGGTGATCCCATTAAGATGGGGTCATGACCCACTTTGGGGTCCCAACTTGCAGTTTGATAGTCTATACCAGCGGTTCTCAATCTGAAGGTACTTTTTACAGCTACGTTATTTACAAGCCTCTCACCTAAGGGACATATAAAAGGAATGCAGATTCCTCTTTAACTGGACAGCTCCAAAGGGTGCTGCTGAACCAGAGTGTTTAATTATGGCTGCAGAGTTTCCAGCCATTCCCCCCTTCCCACAGCTTTCTTCATCTTCGTACTTCGCGCTGTGTTTAGGAGGATGAGAAAAGGACTACAGAGCCTGTGCCAACTTGCCCTAAGTGTTTTGGTCAAGCGAGGTGCTGGCATGATGCTGTGATGCGTTCCTAGCCCATGCGTAGGTGTCCATATCAATAGCCCTCTGTGGCAGCTTATTCTTATGTTGTTGACCCATAAATTATGTTGCTCAGTTTGCCTGGGGATATCCTACTCCTGTATGAATCACTGATGCACAGAAGATGAGCTACGGTGCACTCAACTGCGTCTCTAGTGCATGTGATCTCATCTTCCTCTCTCATTGGATTTGGAGACAGTGACTCTTCTGTATCCTGCTCTCTGCTTGGTGAGAGGAGGGTGGGGGAGGGGTGTTGCTTTTTCTCTTGCTGCTGTCTAGGGTCAAGATACACCAGTTCTCCCATGGTTTTGTCTCCCTGGGGATGTGCACGCACACAGCTCCTTCCTTCAGGGCTGCTGATTTCACCCTGCGCTGTATTAAGCACAGACTCAGCAGAGTAACGAGAGCACATGGGACACCCATTTGCTTGCTCATGTCTCCTGGCAGCAATGCACAGATTGAGCAGATGTCTTGTTTATTCCCTCATCTGAATCCTCCATGTCGACTGAACCAAGCCCCAGCATCATCCCTCCCCCATGGGACTGCTCTCATTCCTCCCCCTTCCCTGTCAGCTCCCTGCCATTCCTGCCGTTATCCTCCTCAGAGCATGTTTTGCTGAGTGCCTCTGTCTCCTGGCCAGGTTTCCTCTCTTCTCCTCATGTTCTCATCCTTCCCGGTGCCTCATGGCATCTCTATTTATCTTTGCCATACCCAAGTTTCCCTTGGTTCCCATGGGGACTTCCGCCTTCCCTCGTAGCACAGAAAAGCCTCCCAAAACTTGGTCTTGTGGATTGTCACATGATTCATCCTATCACCCCACCACCACCCAAACAGTCTTCCAGGCTCTCCTGAGGTTCCCGGTTAGGGTAAGTCACAGGATATGCTGAGCCCGCAGGTGAGCGTCGAGACCATCGTCCCAACCAGAGCTTGTGCCAGGGATGCTGAGGTGAGAGAAGCAGGCTGCTGCTTCCCCATTGATACTGCGAGAGCTCTAGGGGACAAACCACAAATAGATTCAGCACTACAGTTTTAAGGATCTCACTGCTGCTGGTTAGGTAGCCCTGTCCAGCCTCTGACTCATAGGCACTCACTCCCCCAGAAAAGGCTGCGGCTGAACTAGCTGTCAGCTCTCGCAGTGCTGGTGCTCCTGCACCATTCCTACGGGACCCTTGCTGGGACAGGGCAGAGCTGGAGTAGCTGGGAGCTTGCCTATAGCCTCTCCTGTGGGCTCCCGCAGGAAATGGAGTGACTCACCTTTCCTTGGCTAATACAGTGAAACCTTTTCTACCCCTCATACGGTAGACAGACAATCTCCAATCTAGACCAGTGGCTCTCAAACCTTTATCGTGGTGACCTCTTTCACACAGCAAGCCTCTGAGTTTGTTTTTAATTTATAAGGGGGGTCAAACACCATTATAAATGCTGAAGGCAAAGCAGGGTTTCAGGTGGAGGCTGACAGCTCGCAATCCCCCCTGGAATAACCTCACGACCCCTGAGGGGTCCCAACCCCCCGTCTGAGAACCCCTGATCTAGACCAACCCAGCTGTGTCCACTCAATCTGTTTTATCCAGCCATTCATCCAGATACTTAAAGGGCCCCCATTCCATAGTTCCTGTATCCATATATTTCTGCTCCACTATTGTTAGGCAGCCTCCTCTGTTACTTGATCTGTTTTTCTTGGGCCCTAGCATGGCTGTGTTATGGCTTTCATGCTATGTTTTTTTTTAAATATAGCAACTGTAAGGGGGCCCTGAAGAATGGAGTCTAACTGCTCATGTTCTCTCCTAGGACCTGGGATTGGAAGGTACGTGCCTCAGTGAAGTACTCTACAAGAATGCTACTTTCCTCAACTTGGTGGACCCCATTTCCCACGACCTGCTGATGAACCTCGCTAGAGATCTGCAGTGCCCCAAAAAGGTGAAGCCCGCTAATACAACGATCCCTTTGGGAGAAAAAGTTAACCCAGGAATGAGCTTATTGAACTGACCAATGCCACTCCAATCTCCGCTGGGTTCGGCTTAGGATCTGTAGTGCTCTAGAACCAGCTAACCTACTCCGTTGGAGTGACATATAAATAATCCCATAGATTTATATAGAAGCCATAAAAAGAAAAAAGCATCATTAGAGTGTGTGTGTTAAGTGCAGAGAATTCAGGAAATTCCCTCCCACAGCAGTAAACTCAACCCCAATGTGCGTGGATGTTTGTATACAAATGGGTGGAAAAATGCAAGTGCATCTAGGAAATCCACCCATGATTACAAGCCAATCTTCATCATGCAGGCCCTTGGCATGCATTCACTAACATGGTCTGGCCACACAAATAAGCTACACCAATATAAAACTGGTATCATGGAGTGGAGGATCAAGCCTCTTGATTTGTGCGCCTATCCTACCACTGCATTAGTGCCAGCAGGATACTCTAGAGTTCCTTATTTAAGGGAGAGGAAAAATCAAATGACTGCACATCAGACTGAACAATGTATTGTGGGGTGGTGAGAGGCAGATGTGTGGGGCTCCAGCTATAGTCCCGCAATCTCCCAAATATCTCTGGGGCTCTGAAGATTCAGTGTTCCTGTGGGTACATGCAATCAGTCAGACGTTCAGATAAACGTAGGTACCTCTAGATAGATATCCTGCGAGCCCTCTGTGTGCACGACTTCCGTTTAAGTCAGCCAGCTTTCCTTTACAGGAGTGGGCTCTTGGGACCCCAGGTTATTGAAAGAGCTCAGAGCCAGATTTCCAAGGGCTCAGCACCCACATATTGGACTAGATGTTTAAATGGGAGCTAACCTCATTTGAAAAGAGCCAGATTTTTCAAGGAGTGCTTCGCCCCCGGCATCTCCCATTAGGACCCTTGGAGACAGATCTTCAGAAGAGCCCAGTGCCTGCCATTTAAAGCTCTTTTGAAAATCTGTCCCCAAGTAAGGGGGCTGAGCTCCTTTGAAAATCTGGCCAGTAGGGCCTGTTCCTGCAGTGCACCAAGCTGCCCCAGTGACCTGAGTGGGAGTGGAGGGCAGGCAGCACTTCCCAAGGTTGGGCCTTACATTGTTAATGGAAACCCCGTCCAGCGTGCGTGCAAGGTGCTGCTTCAGCTCAGGGATTGGTGCTGTTTCTCAGACCCTGCTGCATGCAGGATGGGCAAAGGCAGTGTTCTTCCTACCAGCCCACATGGGACAGTTCAGTTATCCAAGCCCCAAAAGGTGCCTGCATCATTTCCTGAATGCCTGACCCTGCAAATCCTCCCTCGCTAGATGTCCCATGGTGTCACTGTGACACGGAGGGCTCCTCAGGTCAGGAAGGGTTAGCTGTGGTAGGCCATTAGCTCACAGAAACAACCTTCCACTCCCATCCTAACCGTCCAATCAGCCAGCTCACTAGCAGCCAAATGACAGTTGGGAAAACTGTCAACACCCCCCACGGGCTGAGAAGCAGCATGAAAAATGTACACCCAGGGAGTAATTTCTTTCCAAAAGGTTATGAGCATCTAAAAATGGGGGTTTGCAATGAAAGTGCTTCACAACCATAATTCCAATGACCTCTGGGTTTATAGTTCTAAATTACTTCCCTCTGACTGCCTCTGCAACCTCTCAAAGCACAGTGCCTTCCAGAGGAGGTGGGGATAGATGGTGCTACCTTCTTCTGCTGACCTGTTGCTTAGCAGATATATACACAGAGTGCAATCTATATCCCTCCACTCTCATACACACCCTGAAGATGCTGAGCACCTCAGTTGCCCTTGAAGTCAATGGGAGCTAAGTTGAGGAGTAGATGGGACTCAGCACCGTCCCACAGGATCAGACCCCTAGGCACATAAAGGGATAAAAAGAAGAGCTCAGCCACCCGCGTTGTTTCTTTCTGATTCCCATCTGGGTACCCGGCAGCACAAAACTCTGGATTATAGATGTTAAGCAAGTAATAGGAAGGCTTCACACAATTTCCAATCTCAATTAAATTCAGATCAGGTGTCTAGTTACAAGGACACCTAAGGATCAGGACGCAGGGTCTAAGCTGTAGGAATGGCTGCAGCAGACTGCGCTAGGCTACAGAATGAAGCAGGCAAACACAAAGGCCTAAGGAACTTGGAAAACATGTAACGTGCTATGTGACGGCAGAGGTCCTAATCCCAGCCAGCGCAGCAAGGTTGCAGAGACGCAAGCAGGTGCATCCTAAACCACAAGGCTCCTGCCAGTCAGAGTGGGATTCTATGGGGAGGGCTGCAGCAGAGCAGGTGTGCACAGTGCATCCCTACCAGCTGTTTGCTGTAAAGCCACATGCTGGCATTACACGCGCCCCATGTCCCGAGGAGCTGGGATGTTTCAGCTGCTTCCTAGCAAAGTTATGGTGCCCAGAAGCGTGGTGCTCCAGGCACTTGCAATAAAGCATGAAATTAGCATAATTATTGACAGCTTTACCCATACAGTTCCGAATTATAGATGGTGTGTTGCAGTCACACAGCTAAGGGTTGGGAAGCCAGGCAACCATGAAGGTTTTTCAAACAAGATAGAGACATTTGGGAATCCTCACCTGATGACACTGTCTCAGCTTGGCCCTCTCTAAGGACTCACATCGCTTTCAGCTCTGCCTGTCAGCATTCATCCTGCAGCACGTGCAAAGAAGAACTCGAGCAAGCAAATTCAGTTATTTTGGTGCCATCTTGTATCAACGGGAATCACTATAGGGAATGACATCAGACCACTGACCGTGGGGAACTCACCCTGACGCTTTCCAGTGGCCCAGAGCAGAAGTCACTGCATAAATGTGGGGCGCTCATAGATACTCCAGTTCCAGCCTCTCCCAGCAGGAGGCACGGGAGGGAACGGGACAGGAGTACTGGCTGTTGAGCGTGCAGTACTTGAAGGACCGAAGATAAATCACAATAATAATCTGATTTAGGGATTGGGAAATATTCTATCCAGGTAATTTTAGCCTGGCTGCGTAAAACTATGGGAGTCATCCTGGAATTTCCCTGTCCATACTCAAGTGGAATGTCCTACATTGGCCTGAACCTAGATCGTTACAATGATTATTAATGAAGAGGGTAGAAAAGCGAAGGCGGCAGCTCCGAACGCCGCATGTACACACACACTCCCCTGCCGTTCCCTGGGTAAAAATCAATTAATTTAATCAATTCCATTTGTTATGCCATGTGCAGCCTCCACCAGCCAGTAGTTCACGTTCTTCCCCGCCATACCTGCAGCTGAGCACTGGGCCCTGATAATCCCATAACGTTCCCATGACACTGTCACAGTTCAGGGCGAATTCACCTATATTCCCCCTCTGTGGTCCTTCCAGGGTATGCGCTTTGGACTTCCAGCTCATAGCTGTCAGCTATCTGCGGTGAAGAGCCACGTCTCACTCCATCCCTGTCAGGGTTTTAAGGCTGTAGAGCGCCGTGGATTACACTGCAGTATCCCCAGTAAGCCAGACTGTCCAAATAGGCCAGTGCCTGCACTTTGCTTTTCTCAGAGGGCTATGACCCCTGTATTGCCCACGGTTATAAGTTACCATACAGCACCTTCATTCTTACGGTGAAAGCACTGCAACAATAAAAACATACACGCATGCTAGAAAGCTTAGCAGAAACCACTTCAAAGCAACCTGTGGCTCTGGTAGGATTTAGTCCTTCAGACCCCAAGACTGGTTACAAGTTCATCTGTCCTACATCCAGCACCAGACCAGACACTGCACAGATCAGCCATTTCTTTATACAAAGGCCCGAGCTGATCTTGGCCTTGTGTAACAGGTAATCATCAGACAGGGACTCTCTCCTCAGGGCACAGCTTTGGAAGGCTGAGTTTTTACATAATTGGAATGGGAAAGTTGCATTCACCTCAGCCTAGGAATTCCCCAGGAAATCCTCTTTCCACTAATTGTCCAAAAAGTCCAGATTTGTCTGCCACATTTGTAGTACGTTCTTTTGAATTTCCACATCTCTCATTCGTCACATCTGCCCCCCCGCAGAGGTTACGTTTATGTATCATTGTGGGTCGGGATTGTATGTAATACAGTAAGGTCTTCCTAAGATATTGCAGGAAATTTCCCTGTCAGATAGAAGCCGCTGTGCAGAGACAGACAGGTGGGCAGAGGTGGAAATCTTCTACCACTTTTCCCCTTTTCTCTCTCACCCAGCTCTGGTGTGAGCAGCTACTGCAAATATCCTGCAAACCTCTGCCTTGCATTCCCCATGCAGACAGTCACACTCAGGGCACTAGAGGGGGCTGCAAAGGGGTTGCATTGCTGGACCCAGAATTCCTCCTGGAGGTTCCCACGGTTCATAGACCAGGGCAGTAGCCCTGCTTCCTTTGGAGAGGGGTGCAGTGTGCTTTCCACACCACACCACTTCTACAAGCCAATGCCAAAGTAGAGGGTGGGGAGAGAAACAGGGCCATGCACCCCTCCATCCCCATAGCTCTTTTCAAATAGCTACTGCTTGACATGGGCACTAGGTGAGATGCTGGCCAGCCTCTGCACAGGTGTTCAGGGATGGCGGTAGCTCCTTGCCCCAGAGCTGGGCAGAATCTGGTCCTCAGTGATGCTGCTGAAACTGAAGCTCTGTGATCCTCCCGTTTAAAACAAACATAAAACCTGCCGAGCGCAGCTGGGAGGGTGGAGTTTGACAGGGCTAGAGTGGCTGTGCAAGGACAGGGATATGGCGCAGTCCCAGTGTGCTCCGAACACTCACAAGAATCGATTCTCTACTGCTGTGCACCTTGGTCACCATTCACACCTGTACAAAGTGGGGGATAACACACTATTTAATCAGTGGGAGCATCTTACAACCACTTTGCCCTGATGTCAGTGACTCCACCACCTACCCGGCAATGGAGAATCAGGCCCACAGAGTCTGTCTCCAGCTTCCACGGGCAGGGCCCAGTTTAATTCTTTACGGTCTTCATACCCTGGTGCTTTGCAAACAGCCTCCTTGTTCTGAGTCACTCCTAGCACAGCCAGCCTGATGGGTGACATTTATTATTTAGTTACTACAAGATGTGCCTGATTCTCTAGATCAGTGGTTCCCAAATTTGTTCCGCTGCTTGTGCAGGGAAAGCCCCCTGGCGGGCTGCAGCGGTTTGTTTATCTGCCGCGTCTGCAGGTGCGGCCAATCGCGGCTCCCAGCGGCTGCAGTTCACTGCTCCAGGCCAATGGGAGCTGCTGGAAGCGACGGCCGGTATGTCCCTCGGCCCACGCCACTTCCAGCAGCTCCCATTGGCCTGAGCAGCGAACCGCGGCCAGTGAGAGCCGCGATTGGCCAAACCTGCGGACATGGTAGGTAAACAAACCGGCCCGGCTCGCCAGGGTGCTTACCCTGCACAAGCGGCTGAACAAGTTTGGGAAGCACTGATCTAGAGACAGGAAAATCAGGCATGATCCTTGATCCACACCCCTGAGGAACACAGTTATCTCACCATGAGCTGATAGTGTAGACCAAGCCTCAGTCTCAGAGAAGCCTAAGTCCCATTGACTTTCAAGCCCCTGAATCACTTCTCAAAAGGGGAGTTCGCCATCTGCGTCATTTGGGCCATGCAGACACTGAGCAGAGAAACATCGACATGCCTTTACAAATTTGGACCTTACAATCTAATCACTATGGTGTTCCACCATGGGTATCCAGCACTCACAGAGGTCCTAAGCAATCCCTTCCCCTGGAGCACTCAGCCTGTTGGGATGGACTGGCTTGGGCAGGAGTTCTTCACAGATTTCATTCTGAAAAGCCCTTGCTAAGAATCCCTCTTCACACACTGCTCAAGACTCAGAATGGTTCATCCCATCACAAAGGGTTTAGTGTGAGACTCTGTGCTCTAGGATGGCTTCTTATACAAAAAGAAAGAATAAAACACATTCAAAAAGAGTTACATTTTGAAAGTGTGTTCACAGGGGAACTTGGCTAATACCTTTCCCCACCCCGGCCCGGCCACAAGTTATACTCCATGGAACAGGTCAGGAAAACAGTTTTCTTTGAAATTTTTCATGTTTCCACAGAAAATCCAAAACACCAGAAGTGTGGGTTTTTGGGCAACCAAAAGCTGAAAAAAGTTTTCCCAATTTCGGCAACAGGAAAACCAACGTTTTTCATTTTTTGGTTGTCAAAAATGGAAATTTTGCTCTTCTATAAAGCCTCCAAGTTTTCAATGTAAAGGGAATCTCTCTGGTGAAAGTTTCCACTTAGTTGAAAAACCATTTTCCATCCCTCCAGCCTGACCATCTCCCCATTGCTCTGCTCCACCATGGAAACGTGCAGTTGGATGTATTATGCTGATTGTAAAGAGTTCCATTCCCACGGCCCATTTCGTGACGTCGCAGCTCTGTATGCTTTCTCAGCGGGTGGTGGAGTGGAAGAATATGTTTATATAGAGAGTTCTGTTTGTTGCCTTGAAACATGTTGATCATAAGCTGTTACGAGGTTCTGTAAATGGAGACTGAGCTCCCCCATTTATAGTTTTAACTATATTGTGTAGCCAGTAGCATATGCTGTTTTTCTGATGTGAGTAATGTCATATGCTGTGGCATGTTCGAGATGGAGACCCTTGGAGGGCTACAGTGAACTATGTGACTGGGGAATGGGATTTTATCATCTCCTAGTAAGTCTTTAGCCTGAACTTTGTGTATGTTTTTGCACGTTTTCAGGTGCAATGGTAAAGTGGGGGTGGGACAAGCCAGTGATGCAGGATGACCTGGGAGCAGGGAACTGGCTGGATTCCAAAGCTATTCAGTTCCAGATCTTCTATCCTGTGCAGTGTTTGAAGGCGCAGATATTTTCCATGGATGCCAAGGGACAAGAAGGCTTCATGTACAGAGCTGTAGTTAAGTTGCTACGTTTCCCTCCCAGTCTGAAGAGGGCAAAATCCAACATTCCCTCCATCCCAGAGCAGGCCCAGGGGCTAAAATATAAATACTCACCCCCACTCCACAGTCAGAGCAGGAACTATCAGAGCATTAACAACAGATCATCCCTTCTGGGCAGGAAGCCTCTTGACAAGAGGGCGACTCCCAGCCCTGCTCCCCCGAGCCACGTGCTGCAGAGAACCATAGGCACCCCTAAGGCACTGCAGAGAGAGTTTACACAGTTTCTTTTTCCCCCAGTGGTCTCAAGCCTGACCTGAGGGAAGGAGCCACAAGCCTTCCCTCCAGATTTGAGGGTGGGGCGGGGGCGTTCCCATTCCTAAGCCCGAATCCCAGCCTTGGAGTTCCTGTCCCTAGTGCTCTTTCCCCTTCCCTTTGCTTCCCTCTTTTACATTCCTCCTTTCACTCTTCTGTTTCCCACTCCCTTTCCCCTGCTTGTTACCTCACCTCCTATTGCCCAGTCCACTGCCCCATCTTTGCTTTTAGCCCTCTCTCTTGTTTCTGTCTCTGTCTCACCTCCCTGTGTGTCTCATTCCCCTCCCCATCCCATCTGTCCTCTCTGAGGCTCTCTAGACATTCCACGTTCTCCTGGTGGTCCAGGAGTGTTTCCAGGATGCGCCAGAGTCGTGGAGCAGGAGGCTGAGCTGTCCCTTTCTTTCCAGGAATATGACCCATGGAAGTCCGCAGACAGGATCTGCAGGCAGCTGATTTACCACTTGAGCCCTCACTCCACGTGGCATAGGCACGGCATGCCCCGCAGGAAGTCCCAAGCATGGTGAGCAACTCAGCTGGGAAAGGGAAGGGGAGGTTAGGAGGGGATCTGCTCGGTCACAGCCAGCTGTTCACTGCCATGGTGTGTGCTAGCCCAGCCCTGTCTGCACCCTCAGGAGCCAAGAGAAAAACCACATTGAAAACACTTGGGTGGCAACTGAATGCTTTATTTGATTTTGATATCTTAAAGGTACCTCAGCCAAATTGTTCATGGCCAATTTATGATGACCTCGCAGGCTTCATTTGTTGTTATTTCTTTACGGCTCCCTAGGCCTTAAAGTAATTCCATCCAATAATTCTTGAGTTGCTGCAATACAGACAATGCTTCCTGGGGAACGGGGGGATGTGAAAGTTCCAGGACTGTAACTTTGCATGAATTCGGTGGTGGTGGAAGGTGCGAGATGGGGAGCCCTAGGGACTGACATCCTCCGCTGCCCTGCAGCTCAGGAATAGCTGGCCGCAAGCTTCCACCTGCTACATGTGATTCTGATCTTGGTTACAGCATCTTTACCCCTCTGCAACTCCATCCATTTCAGTGAAGTTACTCCCAATTTACACAGTCTGCCACGGAGTAACCATGGCACCCTGTCGGGACTGCCTCAAGGGAGGGAGGGCACATGATCTTCCAAGACCATCTTCTAGTGCTCTGCTGAGACAGGGTAGCCAGGTAATGCCATTTTTGATAGTGGACTTCTGTGATCTCTCTCACTATTTCTAAAGGTGTCTGCTCCCATTGGTATCTAAGCACTGATGCCAGGGAATAGGTGTCTGAGACACGCTGCGGACACTTACACTTGGGGAAGGGGACTAATACCACCAAACTCATTTCACATGGGCCACCAAAAAGCCATCAGACAGCAATAACTTCTAGCTACAGCTGTCCCAGGCAGGATTTAAAACAAGAGCTTCACAGTAAAAGGCTTCCTATCCTACTAACACATCTCGAGGCTCCTGGGAGCTTTCCTAACCCAATAAGGTTTGTCTCCAGACGTTAAGAGAACCCCCCACTTCATTGCTCACCCTATTGCCAGAGCCGTGCCTGATGCCCTGACATCAATCATTCGGGATGCTGAGGAAAAGACAGAAATAAATAAAAGGAGACTGGACTGGCCTCAGCCACATTTACATGGCAGGAAGTGACCTCAGCATTAGTCAAAAGACAGGGCTAAGTTGATTTCAATTTAGGAAAGATGTTTGATTGTCCAAACTCAGAAACGTTGACACAAATAATGGTGAATTAAAAATATATCCCACCACGGAGCATTAAATGGCAGCTTTCAGTTACCTGTTATAGTTTCACGTGGAGAACCAGAGTTAACCATGGAAACTCCACTTTTTGATCCGGTTGTGGTTTTTAGCCTAATTGTAACATTTAGTTCACAGCAAACGGGGCTGGTATACACTGAAAGTTTACGATCAGCATAGCTGTCTTTCTCAGGGGTATGAAAAATCCACACCTCTGAGATGTAGCTCTGCCAACCTAACCCCCAGTGTAGACAGGGCTAGGTTTGATGGAAGTATTCTTCCGTCAGCCTAGCTACAGCCTCCTGGGGAGGTGGATCACCTACACAAATGGAAGAACCCCCCCGTGGTGCTGTAGTGGGTGTCTACGCTGAAAGGCCACAGAAGATATATGCATGGTCTTAGAATTGGGGAACACCTGAAGAGGTAGAGGGGGAGGGAGGAGGCTAGCTGCCTCCCCAAACCACTTCTGAGTAGCAGGCCACTGCCATTACCCCGAAGGTCAGTGAAGGTGCCAAGGGGCGCTGTTATGGGTCAGGTGGAGTTGGAGGGGCCTATGGAGGGGCACACTGTCCTGATTCCAGTGCAATAAAAGAATTTTGGAGAGAATCTGAAACCTGGTATGTCTGGCCTGGTTCTACGTATCAGTGTGAAACCTGCCCTGAGCCTGTTTCGGGACACAATGAAGCTGTTTCCATGTTAGACTCCAACATCAGTGCTTGATTCGGCTCTGTTGGAATTCTACAAGGATTATAACAGGGAAAATGCACCATCCCATCTGATACAGCATGACAGCACAGGAAGAACAGAGCAGGGGCAGTGAATCATGTACAAGTCTGCAGTTACATACAACCCTGGTTTGAGATCAGAACAACAACAGCTGTAAATAGGGCTTTAAAATCTCCCAAGAGGCATGGTCCCCTGAAGGATTTAAGTCCAAACACAGCTGCAGGCCCTGACGTTTTCCACAGCCTCCATTTCCAGCTGCAGCACTTCTGTGGTCAGTAGCACACAGGAATAAGCAATGAGACTAGATTGTGTATGATGGAGGGAAATGTACGTAGGTCCGAAATGGGCAGCGCTACCTTGCAATCAGGTATAGCTAGGAGGTGTTAGGGTCATACTAGAGGCAGCTTTCCTCAGTTTCCCCTCCAGATTACTCAGATACATTTCACTTCAATTTTTTTCCCTTAGGTTTTTACATCTCTCCTGGGAGACTCATAGACTTTAAGGTCAGACGGGACCATTATGATCGTCTAGTCTGACCTCCTGCACAATGCAGGCCATACAATCTCATCCATCCACTTCTATAACAAACTCCTAACCTATGTCTGAGTTATTGAAATCCTCAAATTGTGGTTTGAAAACCTCAAGCTGCAGAGAATCCTCCAGCAAGTGACCTGTTCCCCATGCTGCAGAGGAAGGCGAAAAACCTCCAGGGCCTCTGCCAATCTTATTAATACAAAATACACTGAAAATTACTCCAGACCCCAAAACAAAGTCCATTCAGAAATGCACACAGCCCAAGATTTCTCTTTATCCTCCCACACCACCCTGCCTGGAGACTCTGCCACAGCTTCCTGAGCCTCAGTGCAACCCTGTTCCCCTGCCCCACAACTTCCTGCTCGTTTGATACTGGAATCATCCAGTTCCCCTCAGGTGGGGCTCTTCCTGTAATCATCAGCTAGAGAGCATGGAGCTAAGCCAGCCCTGGAGTAAGTCATCCTGTTACATACCCAACCCTGCACTGAAAACCTTGCCCACCCCAGGGCAACTTCTACTTGAGGGGATTTTTATTCTTTTCTTCCCTAATTCCTGAGACCTTCGCAGCTTGCCGGACTGTTTTCCATCTGCAAACCCTCTAGCTCTCCTTCAAGTTCGCTCTTTTCCCTTCAGGGCCAGCTCCCTAGCTTCTTCCAATGCAGCCAATTTCTGCTGGCTTCTCTGCCGGAGAGAGTAAGACTTTCTCTAGCCCCTCCTGCCAGCGCTGCATTGCACAGACTCAGACTTTAAGGCCAGAAGGGACCATCACAATCATCCAGTCTGACGACCTGCACAGCACGGAACCTCACCCACCCACTCCTGTCATAGACCCATAATCTCCAGCTGAGTTACTGAAGTCCTCATATCTTGATTTAAAAGACTTCAAGTTTCAGAGAATCTACCATTTATTCCAATTCACACCAGCAAGAGACCCATGCTCCATGCTGTAGAGGAGGGCAGCACCCACCGCCCAGGTCTCTGCCACTCTGACCTAGGGGAAAATTCCTTCATGACCCAATATATGGTGATCAATTAGACCCTGAGCTTGTGGGAGACCCGTGCCAGCTAGACACCTGGGAAAGAATTCTCTGTAGCAACTCAGAGCCCTCCGTATCTAGTGTGCCAGCCCTAGCCAATGGAGATATTTGCTAATAGTAGTCGTGGATGGGCCATATGCCATTATAGCCAATCTCATCATACCATCCACTCCATGAATTTATGAAACTCAGTCTTGAAATAAGTTAACTTTTTTTTGGCCCCACATCTCCCCTTGGAATGCTGTACCAGAACTTCACTCCTCTGATGGTTAAAAAAAACTTCATCTAATTTCAGGCTTAACAACATATTGATGGCCAGTTTATATCCATTTGTTCATGTGCCAACACTGGCCCTTAACTTAAATAACTCCTCTCCCTCCCTGGTGTTTATCCCTCTGACGTGTTTATAGAGTGCAATCGTATCTCCCCTTAGCCTTCATTTGGTTAGGATGAACAAGCCAAGCCTTTTGAGTCCCCCGCAGCAAGGTAGGTTCTCCATTCCTCTGATCATTCTAGTAGCCCTTCTCTGCACCTGTTCCATGTCTAAGAAGGATGAATTCAAACTGGAAGATCAGAATTACACACCGTATTCCAGATGAGGTCTCACCAGTGCCTTGTATAATGGTGATAACACTTCCCTCTCTCCCCCTTCTTAAATACAGGCACTGTATGTACAAGTCTCCAGCCACAGGCTATGACCCCTGAGTTTACAGACTTCTTAAAAATCCTTGCTATTGGACCTGCAGTTTCATTGTAAGAGCCCTGGATGCAGTGTCCACTTTCCCTACAGCCTCAGCGTTGTTCCCCTCTTCCGAACACTAATACAACTCTGCCATTCAGTGACCACCCCCACATTTGAGTCATGTTTCCCCAGCAGCCAACTGGAGCTTTGTTTTTTTCCTCCACTCAGTCACAGCAGGGATTGTTTGGAATCCTCACTTGTTTCCCTCACCTCCACCAGCCAGGGCCAGCACACTTCTGCGAACACACAGACTGTTCCTCTTTGACTTGCCCCCTCAGTTTGCAGGGCTTCTCCCTCCCCACTGACCTCAATATTCAAGGGGCAGGGCCTCTTAATGTGTCCTGTCTTTCCACCTCTAAAACATTTGGGTGGATCCTTACTCCAGGTCCCTGCCCTCCCAGGTATCTGGGCCTCAAACCCCACCACCCGTACTTTCTGCTGCATGGCTCACTGTGCCTTCTGCTCCCGCTGAGGAACTGACTGCATCCATTGCTGCTGGTCTGCCAACGAATGACTTCTTCCATTCAACTTGTCCCTCACATTCAGTTTCTCTCCTTAATGGGAGGGGCCCTGGAGGATCCTGCTGGCTACACCAGTTTTAACCAGGCTGGTTGCCTCTTAAGCATCCCCTCATGGCTTAGGGCCACATGAGAGGCAGCCTGCCTCAATTTCCCCTCTTGGGCTGTTCAAATAAACACCTGTTGTTTTTTTTTCCAAATAAACTTCCAGCTTTTTCTTGGTCAAGAGAGACCCCTCTTTAGGGACTAGGCTTATTAATATCAAATAAACTGAAAATAAAACCCTAAGCCAAAGTCCATTCACATGTCCACACTACCCAAGCTTTTTCTTCCTTCTCACAGGCCTCCCTACCTAAAGAACTTTTCTCATGGCCTACAGACTCTGCTGCAACTTCCTGCTCCTTGCATACTACACTCACCTGATTCCTCTCTGGTGGGGCTCATCCTGTAATCAGGGCTGACTTAGCTCCAGGCTCTTCAGCCTCTGGGCCAAGCCAGGACGCATGAAATAACTGACTGACTCCCAAACAGGGATCTTTTACTTCAGGTGTTTAAACTGGCATTGAAGCTGGATAGAAACTGGTTTGTAGACTTGCCAGCTGGCTTCCCTGGAGCTGGGGTCCAAGGTCACTGCAGCAAAACAGATACTACCAGGAGCAGGAGCCTTAGAAATACCCACTTCCCTTTCAGACCTTGGGCCTGATTCCCCACTGCCTGGTCATTTCCAGCTGTGCAGAGTGCATGTAAAACCCTACCTAATGCTCCACTCCCTCCGTCATGCTGCTGGTAGCGTTTTCACCCCCTCTGCCCAGCATGCAAGGCAGTGCAGAATCTGCCCCTCTGCAGTGTATTCCTTGTGCCATAGGCCCTTCCTACCATATGGCTGCACTGAACAAAATGGGGGAAGTGTCAGCTTCTATTATATCAAGTTCAAAGGCAGATCCCAGGGCAGCTGGGAAAGATCAGGGCAGGGAAATCACATTCAGGGATGAGCTCTCCTCTTGCCTTCCCTATCCCCTGCCCTCTTTGGCTGCTGGCTGTCATGGAGCAGATGCAGAACGCTCCTGTTCTCTTCTGAAATGCGATTTCCGCTTTCTGGCAGCAAGTCAGATGGGCCCGGAAGATAATTAACAAGCCCTGCCATGGAGAGAACTGGGAGCATCTGCCAGGTATTAATTATGTTTTATCTCCGCAAGGCCAAGGAAGAAGGAGACACACATCAGGGCCCCAATGGTGCCCTGGGTGATCGCTACTTCCCACCACCCAACACAGATGTAATGAGGTTGAGCAGTGTCCGTATAAGAGAAACTAAAAGTACTGATTATTCCTCAAAAAAGGCTTTTAATGACTTTCGACTATAAAGGCAACACAGACAAAATAAGAAAAGCAGAATTTAAGACCAGCACTAAATAAGGATTAATATTAATGGCAAATTATACTGAGGGTGAGCACAAGTACATGTAATATTATGCATCAGGTACTTACTGCTATTTTTAATACTGCAGCATTGATATAACCTGAGGTCAAATTATCCCAACACTGCTATTCTTAATACTGTAGTTCCAACACAACTTGAATTAAATCAGCTCGAGCAACCCAGACTTCTTTACTCCGTAAGCTTACCCTGCATTCATCCAAAAAATATGTTACCCTTCAGTCGGCCGTTTTCCACACTGGCTAGATACAGACGGTCGCGAAGTGCACATCCCTTCAGTTCAGGGGCTGTGGGTCAAGTTTCCCTTATGACCAAAACACACACACAGTCCCATGCCTTCGTTCTTTTTATCTTATCTGTTGACCATGTTCCAAAACAGACCAACCAATCAGGGTGAGCCAAATTCTCATTGTGGTTTGTGCTGTCGCTTTTACTGTATAATTTATGTTTATTTAGGGTGACCAGATGTCCCAATTGTATAGGGACAGTCCTGATTTTTGGGTCTTTTTCTTATATAGGCTTCTATTACCTACCCCCCTCCCCCCCCGCCATTTTTCTCACTTGCTGTCTGGTCACCCTGTTTACTTATCTCCTTGTAGCCAATTGTTTTAAATATGGTTAATGTGGGTTAGACAAAGTGTGCCTGGGCGGTACAACTTATCTTACTTTATAGGAGTTAGCATACTGTGTTTTCTGGTTGCATTGCGTTTTGACCACAAGTCTGTTTCCTTTTGCAAAGCTTGTTTTTTAAAGCTAATTTTACAAGGCTAGCTTTGTGAAGCTTCCAGAAGTTTGAGGCCTAACATTGACAATACACTTGTCCAAATTATTCACAGGGCTGTTATGGAAATATAGTTTGGGGGCGGGGGGAATGAAATGGAGGTTGCCACATTCCAGGGGGTCCATGCACCTGGAGAAAACCAATGGGTCAGAATGGAACCAGGTACAGTCCTGTCCTCAAACACTGTATCAGTGGAGCTCCAAAATGCTCAGTAAATCACATACTGAATGACCCAGGAAATCCAAATGGGGAAGTATCTTTTTAGCCACATTTCAGTACAGCAAGACTGGGAGTTGTTGAATCCTCCTTTGTATGGATCCGGCTTCGACCTCGCAGGAACGGTGAGACGTTACCCAGGCTATCAAGCATGCTGTTGTAAAACCCAGTGAAGTACTTATGCTAACACACTGTGTTAGTAAAGTGCCTCCGTCATGCAAGGAGTGTCGGAGCTTTAAGTTTCTCAGTCTGGACTTCATCTTCCTTAAGGACCAAATTCTGCTCCCAGTGAAATCAAAGGCAAAGTTCCCACTGATTCCCGTAGAGCCCCATGTTGTGACATAAAGCACACTCAGCTGGTCAAACATGAGCTATAGCCATGAGTAGGGTCCCACCAAATTCACGGCCAAGAAAAACATGTCATGGACTGTGAAATCTGGTCTCCCCCTTGAAATCTGATATTTTGTATGCTTTTGCCCTGTACTGCACAGATTTCATAGGGGAGACCAGTGTTTCTCAAAGTGGGAGTCCTGACCCAAAATAGAGTTGCAGGGGTGTCACAGTTATTTTAAGGGGGTCGAGGTGGCTGAAGAGCGGTGTCTGTTGGCCAGGCGCCCAGCTCTGAAGGCAACACCCTGCCAGCAGCAGCGCACAAGGGTGGCAATACCATACCATGCAGCCCTTGTTTCTGCCCTGCTGCCTGCAGAGCTGGGCAGCTGGAGAGTGGCGGCTGCTGCCCGCAGGGCCCAGCCCTGCAGGCAGCAGCGCAGAAGTAAGGGTGGCAATCCCCTCCCAGGCCATCCTTCCTTCTGCGCTGCTGCTGGTGGCGGCTCTGCCTTCAGAGCTGGGATCCTGGCAAGCAGCTGCCACTCTCCAGCTGCCCAGCTCTGAAGGCAGCGCTGTCGCCAGCAGCAGCACAGAACTAAGGGTAGCAGTACCACAACCCATGCCCTATAATAACCTAGTGACCCCCCACAACTCCTTTTGGGGCAGCACCCCTACAAATACAGCACCATGAAATTTCAGAGATAAATAGCTGAGATCATGAAATTTACAATTTCAAAAAATCCTCTGACTGTGAAATTGACCAAAATGGACCGCGAATTTGGCAGGGCCCTAGCCATGAGCCAACGTGCTATGGGTCATACAATGGATGGACACAGTGCTCTGCTCTGTGGGGTAAATTTTCTCTTCTAAGGCATTGCTGTGAATCCTGCACAGCCATAGGTGCTAAAGTAGATAATTAAACGCAATGACAATGCTCTGTCATCTAGAGGTCGGCTAACAGACGGTGCTCGTAATGCACTAGCTGATGCTGAGTCGGTGGGAGTGGTCAGCACACAGAGCATCACTCAGGAGCAGGGCCCATGGCTTTACCTGTTGTGTTCCCCAAGCTAGCGGCATAGTAAATAGAGAAACACGGAAGCAGAGTACTCATTTCAGTCCAAAGGCCTCTCAGCAGCAGCTGATATCTGTATGACACCATGGGGAGTGCCCAGCCCATTCTTCATGTTATGTGTTACATCTTGGTTATGTGCTTGGTGAAGCAGTTATGGAAACTGCTGGGCGAAGGCCCCCACCTCCCGCTCCAGTGGGACATAGACACTTGCTGCAGCAAGTGGCAGCCTGCCTGACTCAGGGAATGGTTAGCAGTACATGGGCCTGTGCAGTTTCACCCAGCTGAGAGAGTAGCCATGATGTGATCCTGCCCATCTCATGTTTAGCCAGGTGTGCGTCACTGCAAGGTAATGACCTTAATGCTGCTTTCACTCATGCGGGTGTAAATCAGGAGTAATTCCACTGCCATCAGTGGCATGGCAGTGGTGTAAAGCTGGTATATGGGAGGTCAGAACCAGGCCCAATAAGTGTTCTAATTATTATTATGATGCTTTTAGTACATGAAGAATGTCAGGGGTCACACTAAGGGGAAAAAAGTGGCGGTACTCCTCCAGGGTCCAGTCCTCACCCATGACATCAGTTTGAGTTCCAGCTCACAACAGCTGGTGTAGATCTTTGTAACATGAGTGTCCCTCTGCTTTCTTCCATGCCTTAATCCGCAGTGAAATCGTTGGCATCATTAGGCTTCAGAGTGGCAAAATCCTAGCAATGTAGTGGGATTGTTCATATGTCTCCCAGCCCTATTGTCTGGTTCATGCTTCTCCCCGACCTCCAGACAGCAATGCATCAGTTTACATCGGAGTCACATTTTGAAGGTTTCTCTCTGCCACGAGTGTTAGAACCTTTGGAAGGTTGTTGTTGTTTTTAACGGAAAAGCTTAGATTCTGCAGCACTAGATTCCAGCACCAGGGAAAAACCCAGCCTTACCAAACCACAACGAAACAGCTCAGATCAACTGCTGAAGAATGGGACATGCTATAACCCAGTACAGATCCCTTCATAGCAACGTGTTTGTACAGCCTATGTTATCACTAGCACTGAATGAGAGTAATAGATTCGAGGGTATTGTGTACCTCTAGCGTCAGCTGGTGGTTAAATTGAAAGTTATGGTAAGAAGAGCAATAGATTAAGAAATTATTTTTCTCCCGGAGGTTTGTACAGGGAGATGTTGGGTGATAAAAGCACCACCGAGCGAGCAGTTTGACAGATGTGGAATTTTCTCACGTTCTTTACTGTTTTCAGAGGTTTCAAGGCTTTGTTAATTTAGAAGCACCATGCAGTGTGGGTTAGGAGGGGTGTGGGGCTGAAACAGCTACCTGCACGGATATTCCAGTGCTCTTCCCCCAGTGCAACTCCAATAGCCAAGGTGCTCCAGCTCAGGAGTGAACTGCACTGGCAGTACTTTGCAGGAACCACAGCCTGATGTGCATGGGCAGAGATGAATGGGAGCCTAGGAATGTAAGAGAGAAGCTGAAAGTTAAGGTTGAGCTGCCTTGGCAGAGCTGTGCAAGGGAAGCTTGCGTAGCATCCATCTGCTTGATTTCCAGCTCTGGACAGTTCTGGCTGTGTCTTGCTTTCATGAATGTGTAGGACTAAATTAATCCATAAAATAAGCAAGTGACAAGACAGGCAGTGGTGCATGCCAGTAAGAATTTGCACTTGCCCTATGGGCAATTGTGGACATGGATATTTGCACACAGACTTTCTGGTTCTGCGAGTGCAGATGCATTTTTGCAGCTGTGGCAGTTTGCTTTTGCATGTGCACAACTGCACAGTGCATCAGTTATTTGAAAATGCAGCCTGGCTCCTTCCTCTTAGTTCTTGTACCTTGAGCACCCGCTAGAGGAATCTTCATGCTGAACCACTTCTGCTAAACCAGTGTTGGATAGAGAATTGACTGTCCCTTCTGGATACGTTTCACTCTTTCTCTGTAATCATTCTGCAGTGCCTAGATGCTGCAGTATTAGAGGCGCTTTAGAAAGAGAAATAGAGAGAGAGAGAGCGATTCTGGAAGAGAGAGGCAAGAAAACAGCTCATAGGGGCTTCAGATGTTTGTGTTTTTCCAAGAGCATAACTCAGTGCCCTGGATGACAGGTCTGGCAGATCAGAATAATTCGTAACACTTACATAGTGCTATGTGAATATTAACTAAAGCATCCTCACTACATCCCTCTGCAGCAGGGAAAAGAATGATCAGTGTCCCTCTTTTATAGATGGGGAAACCGAGGCAGAGAATTGAAGTTAGTTTTCCAAAGCCACTCAGCCATTCGGTGGCAGAGTCAGGATGGAAATACAGGCCTTCATGACGCCCAGCCCTGAGTTTATTCCTCCAGATACTCTGACTCCCATGGGCCCGGATGTCAGCTGGCCCAAAGCAAGGTGGAGAGGGCTGATGGGAAGAGGTAGCATTTGCTGCTGCAGGGCAGGGTGAGGACAGGTGTTGACCCTCCACCTTAAAGCACAGAAGAGTCCCAAATTCCAGGTGCCCCCTATGACTAGGACACAAGGCTTAGGGAAATCTCACCTCACCTGTGAACACTGACACCCAGGATCACTACGGTTTCACACAACATGCCCCAGGGAAAGCATTTACCAGGCGGGTTGTGAGGGGCTGTGGCTAGTGGCAGGTTATGTTCATTGTGCTCCTGACAAAATACCCTGGAAGGGATAAACAGACAAAGACAAGTCTCAAAAATTGCCATGAGGGCAAAGAAAGCAGGGGAGTAGCTAGAGGGTCAGTTGTTAAAAGGTGGGGAGTAGGGTGCCAAGTGGAAGAGGGAATGGGAATCAGTCAGGGAATTGCATCTTCAAAGCTCTTACGTGACCAAGGATCCGTGCAGCATCCTTGTGCAGTCGGTGTCATTATCCCCCAGGGGAGACTCAGACAATGAGGGGAAGTGACTTGGCCTAGGTCACAGAGAGTTGGTGGCAGAGCCGGGAGAAGGAATGGTCCTGACTCACAGCTCACACCTCTCTCGGTCGGCGAGGGCAGAGAAAATCCAGGGAGGGCCAAGGGGGAAAAGGTTCAGGGCTGGGTCATTGGCTGCTGCCAAACCCCAGACAGTACCCAAGGAGTGATGCACGGAGGGAATGTAGGGCAGAAGCAGAAGCAGAAGCCACCTTTGTGCTCCCCACTCTCATCCTGCGGCCAGGATTGCACAGCTCCCCCCTGGACCAGGTAAAGAGTGGAAGGTATTTGCTTGATGAAATCAGGCTAGGTGTTGGGCTGGAAACGGGGCTCAGGTGGATGGTGAGGGCTAAATGCTGCCTCTTCTCGTGCGCTGATAGCGAGTTGGGGAAACCAGGGTCCAGCCACGGAAGAGGTGTTTATCCCAGCCCGTGGGGCTGCATTGGGTTACTTCTGCTCATTTTCAAATCCTTTTGGTGCCTGGCCTATGCAGCTACAGAACTGCCCATGGGGCAGCGCTTGGGAACCCAGGGAGGCAGATTATGCCAACGAGGCGACTGAAAAGGGCCCAGTTCTTCCCCTGAACTATGCCTGGAATCAGAGGAATAGGGCATCCAGGGCTTTGGTTGGGGTCTGCATGGAGAGGAGCTGCCAAAACCACGCGCTTCTCAGCTAATTAGCCTGTGGCAGCGGCTCCCGTCATCAAGGGCGGGCTGTATGCTGACGGGAGGCAGCAGCACAGGGAAATATTGTGAGATGTTTACGCTGTGGATGCAGGGGACAAAAACATACAAGGTGAAAAGGGAGCAGGCTGGTAATTAGCCAGGGAGACAGGCAGCGAGTGCCTCTAGCAGCTAAACTCACAGCTGGCAGGGGTGGGGCCAGGAGCTGGGCCTGGCTTAGCAGGACAAATGGGTTGAGAAGCCCAAGCAGCTTATGGATTTGGAGGCGGGGAGTATGGTTAGGCCTGGCCTATATCACTCAGCAATGCAGCCCGCGTGTCAGGGAGCCACACGAACTCCTGTGCAGACGACCCCCCCTTAGCAGAAATGCTGGTGTCAGGTGGGTTGGAACCACATGCTGGGGCCTGCCTTCTCCACTGGCCACCTCTCCGGTTGTAGCATGCTCCAGTTTATACGGAACTGGAGTGAGCCTCAAGCTTCTGGCAAGCTACCAGGGCAGCCCTCAGCCAGGGAAAGTCTGTGCCAACAAAACAAGCCCTTCTGAGCCCTCGCCGCTGTGGGAAAGGGCTTCTCTGTAATCCTCGCATTGTGACAGTGCAGCTGAGCCGCTGCGGCATTGCACGATGCCTGCCAAAGCGTGCAGCTGACGAGAGAGGAGAGTTGAGCAGGGGCCAGTGGTGGGAATCAGTGCTGATGGAAAGGAGCCAAGCCATCCTCATAGACCCAAAGCGTCGAGAGGGTGAGGGGAAGCGGGCAGGGTCCCAGAGACAGGATACTGCCGATTACTGGTAGACAAGACTTAATTACTTGTTGGCTGATTCTTTCATCGACAGCTGCGAAGCTTCCTGCATTAGTTAAGCACCGGTTTCCAGGAAGCCGGAGCACTGACTGAGGCAGTGTGCAGAGAGGCTGTTTTTTATCCAGGAGAAAAGCAGGGGGAATGCAGACGGGCTGAAGCCTGTCTCTTGTTGCACTCTTTCCACTGCGACTGGCTGCCTCCCCCAGAGCAGGTCGATGCCCAGGAGCCGGCAGGCCCAGCGTGCTGCTCCGTCCCCTATTGGCCAGCGTGCCCTGATTTCCTGTCTGAGGGAAAGGCAACATACATTGCAGGGAGGATGTTTACACTGGGTCCTGGGGTTTCCTGGGTTCCTAAGGAATCAAGACAGGTCAGTGCCTGGGGCGATGTGAGTTTCAAACAGCCAGGTTTGCAGTGCTGCGGGGCACAGGGCCCAGGGAGACATCTGGGACACGCAAGCTGAAGAGCAAGCTCAGCACCAGTCATCTTGTGGGTGGGATAGTTTTAGATTCATAGAGTCTAAGGCCAGAAGGGACCATTGTGATCATCTGGTTTGACCCCCCGTAGAACACAGGCCAGAGAACTGCTCCACAGTAACTCCGAGAGCAGGTCTCTTAGAAACATGTCCAATCTTGATTTTAAAATGCTCAGTGACGGAGAGTTCACCACGACCTTTGGTAAATTGTTCCACTGGTGAATTACACTCACCATTAAAAACGTAGACCTTAGTTCCAGGCTGAATTTGTCTAGCTTCAACTGCCAACGATTGGGTGGAGTTAGACCTTTCTCTGCTAGACTGAAGAGCTCATTATTAAATATTTGTTCCCCTTGTGGATACTTCTAGACTGTAGTCAAGTCACCCCTCAACCTTCTGTTTGTTAAGCTAAATTGATTGAGCTCCTTGACTCTACATGATTAGAAAACCTGCCTTGTAGTGATAATCATTCTCCTGATTCTTCTCTGAACCCTCTCCAGTTTATCAGCATCCTTCTTGAAGCATGGGCATCATTCCTGGACACAGTATTCCAGCAGTGGTCGCACCAGGGCCCAATACAGAGGTTGTGGGGTGGGAGGTGGCTGTGGACCAGCAGCCCCCATTAACGGAACAATATGAAGGGCCTGTTCCCCTTGAAGCCATGGCAGGACCGCGCCTGATTTCAGTGGGAGCAAGTTTGGGCCTTCGCAGGGAGTGGGAGGAAGGAGTCAGAGAGAGAGACCCCAGAGATTGTGGGATGGGCTTTGCAAGGGTTCTGAATGGGGTACTGGGGAGAGCCAGGCCACTCACAATGGAGAAGAGACATATAATGGCACAGTGGCTTGGATGATGCTTGTCAGACTGGCAGGCGTGTCACCATCACCTACCCAGGCCTGCTCTCTGCCACTGAGGGCAGAAGGCATTTTGATTTCTCCTGCCCAGGGGGCTGATTATTCTTGCCTGTGTTCCTTGCTCAGGAGAGCGTGACTTTTCTCTGCAAGGTTTTGGGAGACTGTGCCAGGGTTGTGTAACCCAAGCCTAGGCACAAGGGGGAAGATTGCTGGGGGAGCAGGGTGGCCAATAGGTGCACAGTTCCAGCAGTCTTTGCCCCTCAGGGAGCCGCTCCACAGCTGGGAGAGGTCGCAGTCTTTCACACTCAGCCTGCTGCAGAGATCACAAGCGCGTGCTCCATCTCTGTATTAATGGAGCAGATCCTCGGCTGGTGCAAAGGGGCATATTGATTTCACTACAGCTCGGTCAATCGATGCCAGCAGAGGACCTGGCCTACCATTGCCAACACGCTGTGCTGTGGGAATGGAAAGCAAGGTGATTATGCAACTATTCTGTCTCTCAGAAAGCTTTCAGGGGCTGCAATTTTCAGGCCATTGTTACTAAGAAGTTAGGAGAGAATAGAGGACCCATTTCTCTGGGAATAACCTGGTATTTTTCTCTTCTGCTGCGCAAGGATAGGAGCATTCCGGGCTCGGTCTGGGCATTACGATGCAAAGCCCGAGGTGAATGCAGTGCTGTGGCTGGGCTCTGAAGCGCCCTCTGCATTACAGCAGGGGCGTCAGGATTTTACTCTCCAGAAATCACAGCAAGGGAGGGTGCAGGAGCAAAACTGCAGCCAAACCCAGAACCGACTGGCATAAACCAGCTTTTTTCCATTGTCTCTCAGGACGGGTCAGGATTCCTTCAAGCAGGTGGGGAAGAGACACCTGTGAGCAGGTCACTCTGTGCTCCTCCCGGTCAAGGAGTCCCAGGTCTGGCCATTGGAGAGAGAGCTCCATGCCTGGCACGTAGCCAAGCACCTGTTAAAACAGCTGGTTATGGTAAGAGCTGTGTCAGCAGCAGCTCAAGCACACGCCTCTAGCTGCAGCTTCCACAGCACCGTTTAAAGCAAACAAGAGGAGAATCCAACACAGAAAAAGGGGTGAGGGGAGGGAGCAGATGCACCTTTGAAGCCTCGGAAATCCAGAGGGATGAAGCAAGGAAACTCAGTGCCACCGTGAAAGATGCAGGCAGGCACTGCGGGCGAGAGGAGGAGACTCACGCAGATGGGGAAGAGCCATAGGCTGGGACTGAGGGTGGATGGCTTAAGTGAATTCAGACAGCAGCCGCCCTGGCTGGCAAATCAATTCTGGGAAGATAATTTGTCTGCTTGCTAAGGCCTCCTCTGGGTCTTGGCTTGTTGCAGGGCGAGACAGAAGGTACCTGCTCCAGAAGGAGTGGGATCCGTGACTTATCGCTGCCGTTTGCACTGAGCACGTCACTGGGGTAGTAATGGATGTCTGATGCACAGCTCTGTGCAAGAGAGGAAGGGGAAGCCTGGCTCGTCTGAGCTCCTCCCAGAATATCTAGTTCTTACACTATACCCTCTTCTTCTGCCCTCACTGACCCCCATTTTACACCACTGGAGCCACTCCTAATTTACACCAGAGAATCAAGCCCCATCAATCATGTTATCACTTCTGTCCAGCCCAGTGTACTTGGTGCCTCTCCCCATCTAACCCACTGAGCCTGGGGACTGTGCTCTTCCCATGTGACCCAATAATCCAGCACATCCAAGAGATACTTCTCTCTGGTTTGCATCCCTCCCAGACAGCTCAGTGTGCCCGGCCCTAGCCTGCATCTGATGATCAGTTCAGGCAAACATTTAAATCTGCTGCCCAGCCAAATGCCCAGCACTGCCGAAAGACTTAAAGAATGTCAATTAATGCCTCATCCTCTGTGTTTGAGCCCAGTCCTAGATGAGATTTTACACAGCATCCCCAGGCCAGAGCAAATCCTCTGCATGTGAAGAGCATTTTCCTACCTTTGCCAATATTATACGGCATTTTCAATGACTGACTAAAAAAATGTGATTCTTTCAGGAGAGCTGTAAAACCAGGTCGCACCTACTGGGGTGGGGAGGGAAAGAGAGACTAAATCTCACTTGGCAGTTTTCAGAAGAGTAGGAGGCTTAACCCAGGGATCTGGCCAAACCCCAGTGTGGAGGATTATGCACTGCCCATCTAAATTCCTATCACTAGTTCAGTGGCAGTTGCATTTCCATAAAGGGGCCATGGAATTTGTGCTCCTGATTCTTCATGGCCTGGTACCTCATAGTTATTGATCCTGTACGAAGCGGGTGTTACATACCCCTGCTGGGGTAAGCAAGCAGAGCATTGTGATACCGTGGGTTTGACATTCCTTTGCACAAGTGCCAGTGACTCCACAAGTCACCATCAGGCCACGGAGTAATGAGGTGTGTGTTGTGTATAATCTATGGGAGTATACACACAGTCAGCCCTCAGACCTACCCTCTGCAAACCTACTGCACAGCCAAGGGAGTCGCCCAGCATGTAACCAAGGCCACACAACATAGTGCCTAAGGCACTTTGGGATCTTTCAGGCTGAGCGGCGCCACTTGAATGTAAGATTATTACTGAGTCAGCACAGCAGGCGTTTGACATTTCAGATCACAGCTTTCCGTACTAGGCCTTAGTGGGGGAGCGTTTCCCAGGGAAGTGCAGAGGCATTTAAAACTACACCAGACAAACACGAGTAAGTGTCAAGTAGGGACTAATTCTGGCAGGTCTTTTCCAGCTCATATTTCTGTGACGCACCAGAGAGTATCCCAGAGTCCTGTGTGCCGTTTGGGTGTTATGTAGCCGTTAGTGCACATTTGTATACATCTGCTCATGGGGGATTGTTATAGACTGAAGCACATGGGAGAACAGCATCGGCTCTGGAATATAGAGCAGGGCTATAGAGATGGATTACTGCTAGCTCCAAGAACGCTGTGGCGGTCCTGCCTCCTGCAGGTTGCATTTCTCTGCATCCCCATTGCGTCGTCTGAACAACTTTGCAATGAGGTGTGCACAGGCCCTGAGAACAGGTTTGCAGAGGGACGGTGCTAGAAATAGTTTGTTTAGTCTTAGGTCCCAATTCAGCGAGGTGTCTATGAAGCATGTGAATAGTCCCACTGACGTCAGCGGGGCTACTCATGTGCTCCAAGTTAGATCCATCGGGGCCAGATGGTGGGGAAATTGCTCCACAGCAGGCGACTCCAAGGACAACCCTAAGGCTTGGGAGCCCTCTGCACTTGATTAGGGACCCAGCAAACCCACAGATACAGAGCAGTGCAGACCTGTCCATTTGTTAAGAGTTGTCACCACAGTTGTCTAATGTGTTTTTGTGAAGCAGAATCCGAGATACAAGGATTTGAAGTTAATTAAAGTAACTTTAGAACCTGATTACTGGACATCCTCCGCCCACCCAAATCCCATAATCCCCACAGAGCTCTGTGCAGTGGCCCAGCAAGCCTGTGGCTAGGGCTGGCCATGAGGAAATGCATGAGAGCAAGATATCTAGTAAGGGAAGTTCCGTCCAAGAAAATGTTACTTGGGTTCAGTTTCCAAGCTCCCTCCCTCCCTCCGTCCGTATTTCTAACGATCTCCCTCTCCTTAGCCTGAAGACCAGCCTGCAGAAGAAGCTGAGCCAGGACTCCATGGATTTATCAGGGATTCCCCTGACCATGCGGGATGTCCACCGCATGGCCTATTACCTACAGAATAACGGGGACAACCTCACTGCGGTGGACCTGAGCTTTACCGAGATGACTGACGACATGGTGCGCCTGCTCCTGCCCTTCTTCTGGGCGCTGCCCAAACTCACTCACCTTTCCCTCAATGGCAACCGGCTGACCCGAGCCACCATGAAGGAGCTGACGGACACCATGAAGGACATGAACAAGTTCCCATGCTTGGCCTGGATAGACCTCGGCAACAATGTGGATGTCTCCTCCATGCCACAGCCTTTGCTGGTGGGCCTGCGCAAGCGCCTCAGCCAGCAGACCACGCTGCCCACCATCTACGAGACCCTCGACTGCGACACCGAGCTGCCCGGTGGACACGAGGCCAGCCACCAGGAGGAGGAGGGCAGCGTGGCTGAAGACAAGGACACTCCATGTGACTTCCCCCAGCAGTGCTGCGAAAGGTGATTCGGCAGCAGGCCTCAGCTGTCGGACTGACGCCGTGGCAAGGAGAGCTCGGAGTACAAACACAATGCAGAAGGCCAGCTTCACCGGCTTCCTTTGGCGCTTCTCTTGCCTTCACTGACATCCCAGACTTGCCGTGTTCTCAGTGAAAGCCTGCCTCCCTCTCCCCCACTGCCAAACCTATCACCCCCATTCCAAACAGGAAGCTGATACTCACAGCGAACCTGGCCTCAGAGCAGGATCTCACTGGAAGATGGGAACTGAGCTGTAGGATTCGGCATATTCCCCAGAGGCTATTGAGGGGAGCGGTAGGGGAGGAAAAACCTAAACGAAAAGCAATGTCTCCTCCTAGGTTATTTCTTTTCTTCCTTTTCCTCCTTGTCCTGTCATTGTTGGGTCCTGAGACCTGGAGTTGTGAGGTGGGAGCTGCCCCAAGGGTCGAGGGTCTGTCAGGCTTTGTTGAATACATCAGAGGCTGGAGTCAGAGCCCAGCAGAGCGTGTCTTGCCCTTGAGCCTGGTTCAATATGTTTTTTTTCATTGTGTGATTTGTATTAATGTCCAAACAAAGAGAATTGCAATCAGAGGCCCAACAGAGTGTGCAGGCCAGGGAAGACATGTGACATGGAATTGCAGTGTCAGGATATTTAGGGGCAGGGTACGTGTGCGCATTGGTGGGAGTGTGGTGGGGGCGTTGATTGGGGGGCAGGGACAAAGGGAGGGAATAGCCATTCCCTGTGGATTAACATGATCGGTTTTACAAACTATGCTTTTGTACAAAACCAACAAATCAGAACCAAAAGACAGGAGGAGGGAAAAAGCTCACAGAAAAGTCTATTATGGTGGGGGCTAGGGGGCGAGATGTGGCAAAGCCGCTGAGCCTGGCCCAAACAGCAGCAGAACTTTGGGTTGCTCCTTGTTAGACATGCCGTGCATCTGACCATCTGTAGCCAGGATTTCCTAATATTATAGATATGATGGGAACGGTCAAGTCACCATTACTAACACCATTCAGGAAACCCAACCAGCAATGCAAGATTCCCAGTGTTTTCCACATTGCCATGCTGTATGTGAACACAATAAATGGTTCTCTTGGACATGAAAGTAAAGCACGAACACCGCGTGTGAGCGTCTGGGTTATTTGTGCCTCTAGCTAGCAGTGCACTGGCTGCAAAATATAGCCCAGTGGTCCTGGCGCAGTGCCCAGCAGAGGCCCTGGTGGGCACGGCTTACATGAACAGCACCAGTGCAATTCTCTTAGCACACTGCAGCGCTTTGGTTCATACTACGGGAGAACCCAGATGCCCTGATCAGGCCTAGGGCCCCATTATGCAAGATCCTAGTCTCTTGTCTGAACCACTAGACAACACCACCTCTGTTATCATCATGGAACTAATCTACAAGCTCATCTTTCATAGACCTTGAATGGCCTTTCAGCTTGTGTATGCCAGTTTACTGTAACTCAGCATCATTTGTGTGTCAACCAATTTTCTCAAACCTCAGAAGTAGTCATAGGCATCCAAGTGTGGGGACTTAATGCTCATCACCCAGAAGTGTAACCAGAATCTAACGATCTCTTAGATTTTGTACATATGTCCTTAAAGCAGGCTAACGGGAGTCTATCAGGGCTGTTGATATCAGCTCGTTTGGCTGCCTGCACAGAATCAGCATTCTGAAACACAGCAATTATCCACTTACACCAATTCCTCTCCCCCAGAAGTGGCCACTTAAAAGTTCCAGGAGAAGGTGCATAAAATCCTCTAACCGTGCAATGCTGTGCTAGAGGGGAAATTTCCTCCCGATTCTATTTGGGTCTTATACTATGACCCAGGAAGTCCATGGCAGCAGCTGGCAGGCCCAATAGTTAGAGATACTCACACCTCAGTGTGGGATTTGTCTGAGCTGGATCATAGTGATGTTCAGAGAAATCTGGTATCTGCCTCTGGCAATCTGGTTAGCAAAATAGAGAAGGAGCCTAATGGCCCAGTAAAGACACAGGGCCAAATCTTTAGGGTGCTCTAGGGCCCACTGCAACAGGGCTCCAAAAACTGCTCAGACTCACTTCCTTCTTGTGGGCAGGCTACATTTTATTCCAAAACCATCCACCAACACCCATCCAGTGCCACATCAGAGCTCTAACCTCTACTTCTTTCAGCCCCTCTTTGCTAGGGCCCTCAGAGGAAAGGCACTTGGGCAAGCACAGCTCCTGCTCACTCTTCATTCCAGCTCACCTAGCCCTGTCCTCTTCCTCTGTAACACCTCCTTCCAGGCAGGCTGGTCAGTTGGGGGCTAATTAGTTCCTTACCTCCCCAGCCTCTCCTGTTTAGCTAATTATTCAATCAGCCATTACTCAGGGAACTAATTGAGGCAACAGTGATCTGAGTGCTGGCCCAGCTGTCAGTTCTCTGCACTCTGTCACCCCAGCCAGGGGCTGGTGTCTTCTGGAAGGGAAGTTGATGGACCCCACCCAGGTTATTCCTTGGCTATGTAACCCAGAGGCACCCCCTGTGGGACGAGCACACTGAGCAAATTCCTGAGCTCTGTTAGGCCAGTGTAGCCTCATCCACTGACACCAGCAGAGTCCTTCTGGATTTACAAAGATGTGGCTGAGAGCATAAGCACCGACCAGGTCATAAGGCGAGGAGAGAGCATGCCCCTCAAAAACACCTCCATAAGCCCTAGGAACGGGGAGCAGTGCAAAGCCAGATAAAGTCATGCTCTGAGCTGGAGGAGAGAAAGGAGCTTATAGGAGCAGGATACCGAAGAAGTAACAAAGTTGCAAATAAGATTTTAGCAACCTACCAAACTGTGTTTGGGTTCAGGCCCAGGTGAAAGCCGGCTCTTCTTGGATCCAGAGCAGGTGGCCCATGTCTGCTGAGCCAAATTAGTGAATCCCGTCCTGAAGATGCCCTCCCTTTTGCACCTTCCCCCCTAGCCCCAGGCTATGCAATTTTCAGTTTAGAAAGCTGTAGATGCTCTCACATTGTCTAGGCTATCAGATCCTTGGCATAGACCCATGCTATAAAGCACCATACACACCTGTGGCTCTGTAGAAATGAGTAACTATTTCCAAGAGGTAAGAATGTAGCAAGCAGCTGGAAGCATCAGCTTGTACGATTATTTTTATACACTGTACTTCAGAATGAAACCTGTCCAGGTATTTTTCCTACATTGACAAGGTTATTTATTTATATTCATTCTTCATAGGAAGTAGTTGTGAGGTATCTGTTTTTCTCCCTCTGAGCAGGTGTGCTGGTTTCTTATTGTAGGGTTGCTTCTAAAGGCACCAATTCTACTTCCATTTGTTTCTTTGTATAATAAACAAGGGAGAAAAACTAATTGGTTTTGGATGCCACCGCCCTTCCTGCTCCAGCCAATCACACTCATTTAACAGATATAAGAAGGAAAGTCTAGTCTGACTCTCACAATCTTGACTGTATCCTCTTGTCATTGTACTATATGGTGGCAGCACAGCTGTTGATGGCAGCTGCTTGGGAGCCTGACAATCTGAGCTCTGTCTAGGCAGTAAGGGATGATTCTTAACAGACAAATGGAATTTGTTTTTCTCTGTGATGAAACCAAATATTTGCTCCTTGGGAGAGAACTGATAGGCCAGGCTGATGCTGCATGGAGCTAGATAGCTATTTAAAATACACTCTGTGCTTTATTAGCTAGGCCAGTGCTTTGGGAAAATCAGAAGTGCAAACATCTTGACTGAAGTGTGAGTCACTGAGGGATATTTTAGTGAACTATTTTGTTCTCCTTCAGGAAACTCAGAAAAGGAAACTTGCAACAAGAGAGACTTAGGTTAAATATTAGGAGACACTTTCTAATTATAAGGATAGCTAAGGGCTTGACCAGGTTACTGAGGGAGGTTGTGGATTCGCCAGCATTTGGTCCTTTTTAAGAAGAGGCTAGACAAACCCCTGTCAGGGATGGGCCAGGTATGCTTGGTCCTCAGCACACAGTCTGGACTAGATGATCTCTCACAGACCCTTCTAGCCCTTCATTTCCATGAGTCTATGAAAGTGGATCAAATTCTCATCTCAGTTATGCTTGTGTAAATCCTCACTGTGGCATTGTATGTTCACATGACACCCAGCTCTTGTATGTGTCATGGGGTAGTGGAGAAAGTGCCTTGTGGCCCACAGAGGGGGAAGAGGCCTGTTGCAGCCAGTAATCCACCCAGTCACTTCTCTGTTTAGACAGCACTGTTCCTTCCAATCCCTTTCTAATGCTTTGCCCATGCCTAGTTTCAGTGTCCTGCTGCGAACGAAACGGGGGGGTGGATACTGCAGTGATGGGAGGAATATGAGACCCTAGATAGATTGAAACCACGTGGACCAAATTCATGCCTGGTGTAACTCCACTAAAAGTCCATGGAGTCACACACAGATGGAAGAGGCAGGGAAGAGACAAACCAGCTTCATCTTCCTTTTCTGGTCCAACAGATCGGCTTCCTGGCAGGAATATAAGGTTAGCATGGCTCCCACTTCCTTGCCATGCATGACTGTTCTCTCTGAAACCCCACCTGTTTTCACAGAGGCCAGTGCCAGTTTGCTGCCATTTCTGAAGCAATTCTAGTTCTACACTTCACCATCTCTTCCATTTTGGGAAGGGCAGTGATGCCCTTTGTCCTACACCAGTTGCCTCCTTTTTTTGTGCATTGCAGCGGCTGGAGATTCAGCCCAAGGGCTGTCAAGAATTCACAGAGGACATCACAGCACACACCAGGCCTAGAGAGGGGAGGGGATAACAGGAGTGGAGGAGAGCACATCTCAGTACCTGGTGGAGTTCAGCTGGAATCTGGACTGCTGCTGCTCCTTGAAGACAGATGACCCCCTCACACGCACCAAAACATGGACTTTGTCTGGGTGGCTTCCGTTCCAAGCTCTGCCTTTGACCTGCCATGTCATCTGGGGCAAGTCACTTTCCCTCTCGGTGCCTCCGTTCCCCTTCCACCATTATCCTGCCTATGTAGAGTATACTCCCTTTGGGGCAGGTCCTGTCTCATGCTACATGTCTGTTCAATGCTTAACACAACAGGATTCTGATCTCAGGAAGCCCTCTTGGCTCTACTGTAATACAAAAAAATAATCGGTCCATGGCCCTCATCACTAGTAACGCACAGTTCATAGACTGTGGCACACTTTCTGTGTAATAGATATTTATAGCCACAATACAAAAATTACCACCAAGGGACAAAATGTAGCCAATTGTGAAATAGAATGACCTGATTTAAATAGATTCCACTGACTGTAAAGTAGGGCTGTTAGCACAGTCTAGAATTAGTGTATGGTTTTTCACAGGTTTTATAAAGTCCCAGAGTGCCAGCAATTGGGCTGAAGTAAAGCATGGTTACCTACCGTGTGGTTCTTCAAGATGATGCAGTCTAGGCAGATCCCAGCATGTGCCATCCATTCCCACTTCTCAGAGCCCTTAGCTACCACAGACATCAAATTGCAAAGGAATTGAGGATATGTCTACGCTACAGCAGCAAAGATGTGTCCTACATCCATGGAAGGGGTTTTTATGACATTGTAGTTAATCCACCTCTCCAAAAGGCAGTAGCTAGGCTGACCTAACTATCCTGCACAGAGTGTAGAATCTCTCACAACCATGAGTGAGGTAGCTAGGTTGGTCTAATCTTTAGGTGTAGACTAGACCTCAAGGAGGGGTGTAACTGCTCCATCCTTTATGCCCTTGTCTAAGAGCCTCAAGAGGCAAAGGGCAAATGTGTGGCCCCAAGTGGGCATTGCTATTCAAAAGTCTCCGGTCTTGCACATCTAGTGTGGAATCCACACTGACATATACTCCAAGATGATCAGATCTGATTTTCCCCTGGTATTTCAGTCCTCTAATTGATGCTGTGAATGATCTGTTTGCCTGAGGCAGAATATATTCCAAAGATACATCACAGTTTAAAGGATAATTGCCAAGGAATGGTTCAGGGTTTGGAAGGGGGAATCTTTGCAAGCCCGGTGCTCAGGCACAGGTTTCTCCTTCACAGCATTCCAGCATGACATTGGAAGCCTCAAACTAGCACTTGCAGTGGATGCCGAAAATAGGAATTTGGGAGCTTGTGTCCTAATCTAGACAGAATTTGAAAACTGAGCTTCTTGTGTTAAATTAACTGTTGGTAACTGGAACAAAATCAAGTCAGCAACATTTCAATATCTTAAGTAATCAGATATCCAGGCTTTATTGATATTTTCCCCATTTGCCTGTGTACCAGTGCAATAGCAATATGGGATGAAGGGATCTATTATCCTGTCTCCAACAGAACAAAGACATTTAACGTGTAGGGGTCAGATCCATACTACCAACTGACTCCTCTGTCTATTGGGAAACATACAGAGGGGAGAAGAAAAAAGTGACAGGGCAGCCTGCCATTATATATAGTAACTGAGGAGGGAGGCAGAGAGTCACTCATAATAAGTTAAGGATGGAAGAGACAGAAAACATCTAGTCCATCCTTCTGCCAGGGCAGAACTCTTCCCCTGCTAGGACATTTGCCAGTACTGTGTCTAGTCCAGAGAGCAATGAAGGCCTCCAGCACTTGCAAGCCATGCAAATAGACTTTCACCGATTCCCCTGGAAGCCTATGCCACAGCCTAAATACACTGCACAGTCTAGGCTTTTTTCCTGCTATTTACCCTGCGTTTCCCTTTCACCCTTAGATTATTTAGGGTAGAACATGCAGGCATAAACTGTCTCAATGGTTCATGTTTACACCATTCCAATATTTCTATATGCTTCAATTCCCTGCTCTTCACCGCTGCTATTATTCCACTTTTCCATTGTATTGCATATTCAGACTTTGTGAATCTCCTGAGTGCACTAGAGCAGAACCATGACAAATTTGGTCCATTAAGTAATTATAAGCTTAAGAAAAATAACAGATACCTAGAAAAGACCCTACCTCCCCACACATTTATTGCATTTCTTCCCAAACTCCTACGTCCTTCCACCATACCCAAATCCATTCACTAGCAAGATGCAAATAAACAAAACTCAGCTCTGAGTGACACCGCTACATCCTAAACTGGACAGGACTGAGTCCTATCTTAGGCCATGTCTACATGTACCACGCTGCAGCGTGTGGTGGAGATGCTCTATGCAGACAGGAGAGAGCTCTCCCATCGGCACAGCAAAACCACCTCTGCGAGCAGCAGAAGCTCTCCCATCGACAGCACAGTGCACACGAGCTCTTATGTTGGCATAACTTAAGTCGTTCAGAGGGGTGGTTTATTCAAACACACCCTGAGCGACATAAATTATGCTGGCATAAACTGTAGTATAAACGTAGCCTGAGATACTTCTCTGACCCTTGCTATGGTAGCACTGGAAGACATTATGGTTGTTAATGTATTTAGCCTCACAACACCCCTGTGGGATGGGGCGGTGCTATTAGCCCCGTTTTTCGGTGTGCCCACAGTGACTCGCCTAAGGTCCCACAAGAAGCCTAGGGCCAAGGAGAGACTTGAATGCAGGTCTCCCAAGTCCCAGGTTAGCGCCCTAACCACTGGCTAGTCCTTCCTCATTTGAGTGAGCTGCTGGATTCAGTTATAATCAGGACCATCGCTAGTCTTACAGGTGCTATTTCCTCTGCCCTCACCTCCAAACCAAAGACCTAACTAAGTTAGCCAAAGTTTCAGGAGTGCTCAGCTAGGCAGGAAGGGGAAGGAAGGTAATTGGTTTGCACCCATCTCTATGAAGAACCTACTCATCTCTCTCCAACCATTCTTCTTTACCTGCTGGAACTGCTGGCATTTTAATCTCTCACTCTCATGCTTTGTGAATCAACTATTAAAAAGCATGATGGGAAACAGCCTAAACAAGTTCCTTTTTGCATGAGCCAAACACCACTGAAGGAGTCATTTAATTCCATCTGTTCAGAGACTTAATAGCCCTTGCTGTGTTACATTAAACACACATACACCCCCACGTTCCTTCCCAGCCCCCTGGCCTTCCAATGGAAACACACCTGTAAGTTCAGAGAACTGCTAGCTAGGGTATTAACTGCAGAGCAGCTGCTTCTTTTGGGGAAGCCCCAGTGTCTCTGCTCAGTGGAAGCCAGAATGCCAGGGGAAGGCCTGGCTCCAAGAGTTTTACCTCAAAAAGGAGGGTGCTGCGAAAGTTTGGAACCGCCAAGCTTTCTAAAGACTAAGGGACTTTAGAGTTGGCATATGCAACTGTGCAAATCATTTCAGGCTGTGTTGCACCTGCCCGTTGCTATTGTGCTTTACTCAGCCCTACAGGTATATAGCAGATGCCAAAGCATGCATGGACAGGGTGCTACATGCACATAGTTACTTTGCAGCACCGGGGCTCCTGGCTAGTTAGAATATTGGCACTAGCAGCACCTAGCCTCTAAAGCAACTTCACATTTTCATGGCTAGTCAGTACAGCTCCTCGAAGGAGGCATAAGTATAATGGGTCAGGGCGGAGAACCAGATGTGTGGGGAAGATCCCAGCAGCGAGGAGGCTGTTGTGTTTGCCATATCCCCCTACACATTTCTGCAAGTGAGGCTTGAACCAGAGCTCAGGGGCCTTTGGCTGTAACAACACTAAGTGAGCTACAGCTGCAGTAGGTGAACTAGAAGGGAGCTCTGTTCCAGACAACCCAGAAGGGACAAAAATCAGTCCTATCCCCGACTCCCTCCGAGGCCCCTTCTGCCTCAGTTGCCTTCTCTGTAAAATGGGGATAATTGTACCTGGTTATGTCACAGGAGCATTGTAGGAGGATTAGTTAGATAGTTAACTGTTGTTCAGTTTCTTTTATATGGTATCCTTCAGTCATTAGCTGACTGTGAGCTGATGGCTGGACCTGGCAGAGAGAACTTAGTTAACTGCACAGCTCTTTTAAGAACACGAGACCCCACGAGAAGGGGCCTGTGTCCCTGTGATGCAGCTGAAAAGCAAGTTATGGCAAACAAAACAAAACAAAACAGTTCCCACACCCCTCCCTTGGACTGATGTTTAAGGAAAAGAAACAGCAGCTGGTTGGCCTGCAGGCTATGTTGGAGTCTGAAATGCTAGGTTAATTTCACAATGAGCAAACCTCAAGAGGTCTGGAGAAGCCTCTGAGTATCTCCGCATTATCATCTAAGAGGCTCAAACGTTTTGGGGGCTACTAGGTGTAAATTGCTAGTAAGGTGGCCTTGATCAAAGCTGGATTGAACTCAGATATTCTAACATCTACAGGCCACCACGACCCCTGGAAGGGCAGTCAACCCCCATCTACGTCCCTAGCAGCAAAAGACAAAGTGCCAGGAAATGCAGGAGGCACCTAAATCTCTAGGAAGCGGCCAGTGCCCACTCTCTGCCAGGACATCTCTTCTCTTTTGAATGCTTTAAAGCATTCAATACACTTCAAAATCAGAAAAGTATTGGTGCAAGAAGTGGCCTAAGTTCCCTTTCTGGAAGACTGCCTGTTTCTGCTACAATGCCGGCCGGTTGTGCGAGTAGTTTATGCCTAGGAACCATCAGACCTCTTGAATGAAAGGCTATAAATCAACTAATCCTCTGATCAGTCTTCCATTTCATCTGGCTAGAGTAATGTTTATACTGCTCATCACCATGGTATTGGAGCAGCTTGCAATCTTTGGTGTATTTATCCTCACAATAGCCTCAGGAGGGAGGGCAGTGCTATTATCCCCATTTCACAGATGAGGAATGAAGTACAGTGACATGTGACTCACCTAAGCTCACACAAGAAGTCTATGACAGAGGCAGAGCTAGAACGCTGATCTCCTGATTTCTAGTCTTCCATCTTTCCCACAAGACCATCCTTCTATTTACCCCCTTTCCAGCCTCTCCCAGGTAAGAGAGAAATCATTCACTAGCAGAACAGGACTCTGCAACAGGATTGGATCAAACAGTAGCCAGCATCTAGTTAATATCCAGCTACTCCTGGATTCTCTTTCACATTTACTCTCTCTTTTTTTCACTTGCCAACAATTTTCAAAACTAAGGGAGATAAAGGCAAAAAGAGGTAAGGCAATAAATCAAAGGAAGAGCAGATCTGATGTACATTAACAAAACCGCCGAACAAGGAAGATTAATGGCAGTTTCCAGGGAACCTGACTAATCAGACCAAGTGGCAAGAAGAGGTAAGTAAAGCTACAAGAGAAGCAACAGACCCCTTTAAAAAACTGAGTTTTGGAGAGACTAATCATAGACATCCAGCAAGATGTCAGCCCTAACAGCCCTCTGACAAGCAGCCTACTCTAGAATGGGGCCTTCATTCCAACCACGATGCTAGCAATGACAGCTCAATGCTGTAAGTGACCACAGCTGCGAAGTCAGGGTCTTGGTGCTAAGTAGTGTTATAGTGTTGATCCAGTGGTTAGGGCACTAGCCTGGGACTCGTGAGACAGGAGTTCGATTCCCTGCTCTGCCACTGTCTTCCTGTGACACCTCGGGCAAGTCATCTCATCTTTCTGTGCCTCAGTTCTCCATGTCTAAGAAGAGGATCACAGTATTTCTCTGCCTCACAGGGGCTTTGAGAATCTGCAAAAGGTGGTGAGATGGCATAATAGGGGCCATAACAGTATGGCACAAAATAATCTGTTAGATGTTATACCACCATCTAATTGGCCTACACAACCAATCTGGACGCAGATCGATATTAAAAATGAGTGCTTGTATCTCCTCAGGAAACACTGACTTTCCCATAATGTGCCCTTTGCTGCTCCACCATACAGCCTCTCTGACCCTCACTTTCACTGGGGTCAGGTGGAATCAAATAAATCTTTACTGAAGATTGCAAAACTTCTGAGCAGGGACTGTCTTGTTCCGTTTGTAGAGAGCACTTAGCACATTGTGGGTGCTACTAAAATACAAAGAATAAATAAAGGCTTGATCTGCCCCAATTTAACTCATTGCTGTAGCATGCATTGGTATAGACAGACAAAACCATCAGGACCCATGCAAATCACAGCTTATAGTGGTTTATCTGTTGACACTGGAGTTTTGAATTGGTGCAGCTACACCAGTCTGGCTACTGAGCTGAACCCAGGCGAAATCATCCCTGCAGACAGTGTGTTCTGAGCTCCAAGGCAAGGTAAAGTGAAAAAACGGTAATTAAATGCTCAGTGCAAGCAATCCAGCAGCAGCAGCAAAGTGCTCTCCTGTGATTCTCTTTGCCACCCTCAGCACACACATACAACTTACAAAACCCCTTTATCAGCCAGGGCTGCAAAATTCTCCATCTGATTACCAATGCTGGAAACCTCCACCCTTCATGGAATCCAATTTGAGAACATTTCTGCTGAGCAGGAGAAGGCTGCACAATGCCAGCTTCTGCAAGGATTTGGCTGTGAGCCAGGGTTAATAATCGGTCCGCAGCAAGAACAGCCACTTAATACACAAAAAATAAATACACAAAAACAAAAACTTCTCTCATTAGAATGTAAAAAGCAGGTAGACAAAAAAACCTGAACGTCACGCACAACATACCCTCCTCAGCTTCCATGTCAGAGATGCTCTAGTCTTCTCTGCTAATTCTAGCCATCAGTAAAAGGCTGGGATTGGATTTTCGTTTTAATAAAGAAAACGAAGTCCAGTTAAATCCAGCTGATTGAGGCTATCTACACTACCAAACACTCTTGTGTTGCAGGACCAGATGACAAGATAACTGAGACAGTTAAAATACAGCTTGGTCCGGCTAAGTAGGCAAGACCCACTGATATTTTGGTGGTGCCATCTACTAGCATGTAGTGACCGATCCCATGATACAATAGCTATGCATAGCAGAAGTAGGGACCAGGATGGACTCCTAAAGAAAGCACCGGAGGTTTTGAAGCCACATCCCTGTGCTATCAAGGATATTACAGGAGTAGGGAGAGGTTTAAAGACTGCTGCGCACTGTCCTACAGCCACCCAAGTCTGTATGTAAGCCACAGCCTATCACCAACCAGGAAGTAGCTTTTAAACTGGGATGTATCATTAGACTAACAAAACAGATGAGTTAGCTTGCCACCCATTCCCTGCTGCCTCCCCCTAGACATAGCAAATGCTTCTCATTGTGCCCAGTGAAGAACACACACAGTGGAGAGAAATACATTCATGGAGCAGTACCAAGTACAAGCGTGGCAGGGTGTTGTAAGATTCAGGATCATACAGAGACTATGACTTTCAGGCAGGGGTGTGGACGTTGAGAGGAGGGCTGTACGTATGGATGGGAGTGTGAAAGGAATGAGACATGCACAGTTTTGAGAGCAGTAGGCTGTAAAATAGCCAGAAAAGAGAGTGAAAATTCTCTTCAGAGCAATCAGCCTCAGCAGTGCTGCTTTGAGGTTGACTTGCAGCTGGCCCACATCTGGGTCAATGAGGAAGAAACATCAAGTTCTTTGCAAAAGTTGCATTTAGGATTCCCCACTGTACAACCTTTTCCTCTTTGTTGTTCAAAACCTCCATCATTTCTGCCCCAGGGCAGAGCCCCTATTTGATTCTAGAAGCCTGGATGAGTTTCTGCTCAAGCTTCCTCCCCACACCACTTCATATCCAGTTGCAGCTGCCGGTGTTGCAGCCTCTATGGCCCACAGATTGATACATAAGTATAATCCACATGGACTCTTCCCTTTTGGTACCAGCCATGTTGAAACTTCATACCAATAATATGGCCTATTCCTGTCATCAGGAATTATGTGGAGAATTTACTCGGAGCCTATGGAACAGGAAAACTTCCATCAGCCAGCACTGATGAAAAGCCACTGACAACTGTAAGAATGAAAAGAAATACAAAAGCCTGAGAGTAAAGCAAGGGAGACTAAAATACTGCTCAGCAATCCTACCTATAGCATAAAAACCTCATGTGAATCTCATCATTTAATTCTGTCAAGTTACTGAACCAGAAAAACATGCACTAAATGCCAGAGCACGCGTCTGGGGAACAGAGCCTGGACATAAGTCAGGTAACACAGCATCTGGAGGTCAGCAGCGGCAGAGACAAGTTGTGCTAGGGAAGTCCAGGGCTCACTCTCTCCAGCGCTCTTCTGGAAAGCCAAGTGGTTAGCATGCTTGAGTTTCTAATGGACTTCACGGGCTTTGGAGGAGCAAGCTTAATCCTTATTTAGGATAAGGTTTGCTAAGTTTTTAAATGGGAAAATATTTTCCTCTTTCTGTGCATACGGTGAGGTGGAAGAAGAACACAGACAGAATGGGAGTATACTTGTATTTCTTTAAGGGATGAGGGCTACGAAGTTTAACAGAGATCTCAATCCTGCTATAATCCATTACTGATTACCTCACTTTTTAGGATGGCTTTTAGTAAATAGTACAAGCTGCTACATTCACAGTTGGGGGAAAAGTACCAACCTGTATTTTTTAAATTATTACTTAAAAAATGGTTTGACCTGAGAACACATTTATTCTGGCAATCCAGAGAGCTTATCCTGGGTTAGTGTCCTAGAATACTTCGCAATTTGTTCAAGCAGAAACCAAAATAAACTTTTCTAAAGTAATAAAAAAAAATATACACCAAACCATACTTATTGGGTGTGGTTAAAGCTGCTCCACTCCACTACTTTACCTACAACTTCATACACTTATAAGAAGACATCTTTGTTAGACATGTATGTTAACCCTCCTTCCAAGCATGCTTTTCAAAAGCACTAGGTTAGCATGCAAACTAGATCTGGTAGATGTTTTCAAGTTTTCAATTAAAGTTGTAGAGCCAGTCAACATTTGTCCCACGAAAAAAGTTTCAACATTTTCCAACCAGCTCTAGTTTAAACCCTTTCCACACAGGCCAGCCAAGCTGTTTTTATAAACAGGTTCTGCATTAATTATATGCATTTAAACAGCTCTGTGGCCAGTGAAGATGAGGTTTAGATGCAAGACCAGAGGGAAAAGAACAGGTGAAATTGAATTACTGAGTGAAGTCTCAAGAGAAGAGACCTGCACCCACTCACTAGCCCTGCAGAAGTCTGAGGCTCCTGACTCACATACAAGGGTTCTTCGGTTCACCTGATGCTGAGATGGAATTTCTGAAATTCAACCTTGTTTTCTGGATGGGGACTCTATTGTGTTTATGGATTTGAGCTCAGAAAAATCCATTCCTTGCTTTTCTTTTCTTTTTTTTTTTTTTTTAAATGTAGATTAGATTAGGATAGATAGATACACACACTGCGCTGGATTCCTCGCTTGTTTGGCTTTTTTGGCCACAGAGCCACCTAGTGGATGGCCAATCATTTGTCAGCATGAAGACATGATGAATCGCATTGTCATTAACAAGATACGCAGTAGCATGTATATCACCACACCTTTATCTACGAAAGACTTCTGTGCCTAATTAACCCTCTGATTTCCTATCAGTGACTTTAACATCTCTGCTGATCAATGAAACATACTCTAGGCTTGGCTGAGGGCTCAGGAAGGTCCCAATCTGTCCCTACTCTTTAATACCTTTACTGGATTTTCCTTTTGACCTATTATGTTGTTGCTGTTCCCCAACAACCTCCTGCAAATCATCAACTTCACCACCCATGATCTGCCCCCAACTTGAGCTCTTCCTAGAATCACAGCACAAAAAACTTTCTTCAGACAACGTAAAACCAAGAAACTTGTTACAAGGCAATCCTGAGAAGTAGCATTTTGAGCATGTCAGGCCAGACCATTGGGGATATCTACCAGAGTCCCAAATATTTTTGCCTAAAGGAGCTGCTGCAAGTCATAAAGGCTGGGAGCCCCAATGGAAACTTAGCTGTTGTCACAAAGCTGTCCTTGATTTTCCTTCTCATTTCCCTAAGAGGCTTCAACCTCAGCTGAACTATTTAAAAACAAAATGCAAAGCGAGAGGCCCTTTCACCTCTAACTCCATCTTTCATTCCAAGGGCCACTCAGCACCCAACATGCTGGGCCTGCTTTCAGAAAACCAGTCCATCAGTGCCCACCCTCCAGCTGACTTCCCTTTTCTAAGGCTGTCACTCTGGCACCATTTAAAAGTGCTAAATTCATCAAAAAGGAAGGGGAACAAAATTTTGATTGGCAGAGAAAATGTACGAGCCTTTGAGATTCTTTGTAAAATTATGTCTTGGTTAGCCTGACTGCTAGTAACTTGACAGTAGCGTTCACTTCTCCTGGAGATCAGAGGGAAACTATAAAGAGGCTGGACCAAGATTACTTAAAAGGACTTTATATGTGAAGAGGAACATTTACTTTGAAACTACTTGATACCAGCCATCTTGTCTCATCTGGGACCAAATGAAGCAATGGACTCCCCTCTGTGATACAGCCAGTTGTCACCTCCTTGATGGCATACCCTTCCTTAGCTGCATCAGGGAAGCTGCCATTCTTTCAGTTAAAAGAAAAGATGAATTCCTACTGACTCAGTTCAGGCCTTAGCTCGGCACTGCAGCCTGTATGAAATTACTTAGTTATAAGGCAACCTGCTGATTCAGCACTAATGATTTCAGGAGCTGTTTACTTTAGAACAGAGGAAAGCAGTTCCAGAAGTCAAGAGGAGTACCTGTCACGCAGGTTAGGTTGGACAGGCTCCTGATGTCTTGTTTCATCCATTGACAATAGCATATGTCACACCATGATTTTCCAGCTCCACAGTGCAAGGGCTCTGACTGGTCCAGCCTCCCAGACACAGGTCTGAAGAGTTCACAGGATCCAGAATCAGCTAAGAGACTAAAACGAAAAGAGAAAATGAGCCTGCTCTGTGACAGTGTCTGTCCCACGTTGATCATAAGCCCGTTGGGGCAGGCGCCATCTTTTCATTCTGTTTGTACAGTACCTGGGCACAATGGGGTCCTGGTCTATGACTACAGCCTCTAGGTGCTACAGTAATACAAATACATACTTACAAATCAGCTTCATTCTCCGTTGTAGCCATCCAACAGCCACATGCAACGCCAGCCTGGCTGAATCCATCCAAGGTGTGTATTAGTGAGGTGTGGTTGGCTCAAACACCACCTAGCTTCTACCTGTGAATAAATTTCACTATCCAAGGCATTGGATTCTTCCCTTTATTAAAGCCCCAAAGTGAATGTGCTGTTAAATATGCAGCATGGCTGCCCTCCCAGAAAAAGCATGAACCTGAATTAAATTGCATTTTTTAAATTTACAATCTTCCTGTGAGGATTGTCTCTGTGAAACTCAGGTCTTTGTTGCTAAGGGAAGCCATGAAGACAGCAGATGGCCTGTCCTCCACAATAAAACCATTATCGCTGAGGCTGATTACTAAACAGCTTTTTAAAAAAAGGCAAAATAGCTGCATCATCCACCTCTGATCAGGAAGGCCACCTCTCAGTGAGCACACTGGTGCAGTTTTACCCTACAGAGCTTTAAGCAGAACTTTCAAAAATCAAAAGGGAGAGTGTTCCAACCAATTGGTGGCGAATTTTGAGGGCATTAGGATCGTATGCAAATTAAGATTCTTTACTTTGACTGGGGGGGCTATATTTACACCACCTCAGTCTGTGACATGAAAGTGATTGAGGCAGTTGGCAAATTCCTTTAAATGCCCTTTTGAAAAAATACTGCTTTGAGAGAGTAAATTATATTTTATTATCAGAGGGGTGGCCATGTTCGTCGGTATCCACAAAAACAAGGAGTCCAGTGGCACTTTAAAGACTAACAGATTTATTAGAGTATAAGTTTTTGTGGGTAAAAACCCCACTTCTTCAGATGCATGAAGTGAAAATTACAGTACAAGCACAAATATACTGGCACATGAAAGGAAGGGAGTTACCTTCCAAGTGGAGAGCCAGTGATGACAAGGCCAATTCAGTCAGGGTGGATGTGGTCCACTCCCAATACTTGATGAGGAGGTGTCAATACCAAGAGGGGGAAAATGGCTTTTGTAGTGAGCCAGCCACTCCCAGTCCATATTCAAGCCCAAATTAATGGTGTTAAGTTTGCAAATGAATTGTTCATTGGCCTTGTCATCACTGGGGTGCAATGAGAGTCAGTGGGGTTGGGGCTCTCTCTGGGTATGTCTACACCGCAAGTGGAAGTGAACCTCTGACCCTGGGTAGACCAGCCTGAGCTAGCATGCTAAAAACAGTGGTGTGGATAGTGCAGCTTGGGCATCAGCTCAGGTTCTCAAGTGCACCTGACCCCTGGCTCTGAGCTAGGTTGGCTAGTCTAGTCTTGGCCAGAGCCATGACATCCCCTATTTTTAGTGTGCTAGCTCAAGACAAGCTAGTGGAAGTCTATCTACCACATCCTGGAGGCACAGCTGGGGTAGGGGGTCCTATGAGGTTCAGTGAGATTGAAGGGTTGGGTCTCTCTGGGGAGAGATTCTCAGTGAGGTTCAGCAGGGCTTGGAGGTCTTTCTGGAGAGTGCTTTGAGTCCCTGGGGCCGGAGCCTGTGCTTGGGTGCTGCCCTTTCCAGGATTGCAGATGATAACCTCCTGTTCCTACTACTCTGTGTCCCAGTCCCCCCTGCTGGCAAGCCTGTCCCTAAGAGATGCTGCTTTTCCCGCAGGCTTCTCACAGACTGCCGGAATGACACGCATCCAGTTACAAAAATGCAACTGTAAACTAAAGTCATAGTCCCCTGCTAATGGGAAGGGCACACACAAAATTGCCAATGTTATCACAAGATTACTGGAAATAAGTCAGCAAGATGCAAAATACGACTGCAAATTAAGGAGATTCTTCACCTATACTTATGGGTTCAGAACTGAATGCGAGTTAAACCTGGTAAACTGCTAAAAATGATGTTAACAGCAAATCAAAATGATTCTTTTAACCTCTTACGATTACAGGTCAGGTGGTAGCAGCTGTGAAACTAAGCAATGACTGTCTTTCATTTTAAGCTCTCCAGATACACCAATTCACTTTACTGAAATATTGATTGCAGGGAACTATAAAACGATGCCGACTGACAAACCTTTCACATTTGCAAAGTCAGAGACCATGCTTATGCTATCCGCATCTTTCAAGAGAGAAAATCACAATTCAGATTCGAGATGCATTCTTATTGCAATATGTAAGATGCAAGGATCTATTTTTAGTTTGGCTTTCTCTGAATGTAGCGTAATAGTTTTGGCAGCAAATCCTCAACCGTCCAGCTGTTTACTCAATCATATTATTATGACCCAATAAGGTAGCCAGTCCCCAAATTCTCTTGTCCTCCTCATGATGTTGCATGCCTTTCCTTCACTCCCTCCCTACTGCTAATAGCACTGCAAAATGAGATAGCAGCTTCTTCAACAGCTCACTTGGTGATTTAGAGCAAACATCAAGAGATGGTGCTTACAGAACTGTCAGCAACGAATCAGTCACCCTCACCAAGATCCTGTATTGGGTCACAGCGAGACTTAAGGCCACAGCAACCCCCTGAAAAACTCCACATGGGACACAAGCACTCTGCCAGTTGAGAATGAATTCTCTTACCTAAAAATATGCATTTAGATCAGGGGAGGGCAAACTACAGCCCATGGGCTGGATGCGGCCCACAGGATTGCTAGCCCAGTGGAGCTAAGGCAGGCTCCCTGCCTGCCCTGGCCCCCGCCCCCCACACTCCTGGAAGCAGCCGGCATCACATCCCTGTGGCCCCAGGGATGTGGGGGGCAAAGGGCTCTGTGCCCTGCCCTCACCTGCAGACACCACCTCCCACAGCTCCCATTAGCTTGGAACAGGGAACCATGGCCAATGGGAGCTTCGGAGGTGGTACCCACAGACAAGGGCAGCACGCAGCGGAGTTGCCTGCCCCCCGCCCCAGGAGCCACTGCTGAACATGCTGGAAACTTCCGGGAGTGGTGCAGGGTCAGAGCAGGTAGGGAGCCTGCTTTAGCCCCGCTGCGCACCACTAACATCCTGGAGCCACTTGAGGTAAGTGGCACTGGGCCAGAGCCCACACCCTGCACCCCCTGCCCTGAGCCCCCTCCTGCACCCTGCAGCCTCTGCCCCGAGTCGCCTCCCACACCTCAACCCCTTGCCCCAGCCCTACATTCATGGCCCTGCATACAATTTCCCCACCAAGATGTGGCCCTCAGGCCAAAATGCTTGCCCACTCCTGATTTGGATAGTGAATGAACTCATTCTTCCAGAGTGGATGGCAACAGGATTTAGTGAGAAAAGTGAGGGACACAAAGACATTCTTGAAATTCAAGATTTAACAAAAAAATACTGAGAACCCAAATCCAGGTACCAGTCTCTCTATTTCAAGATGGATTTAGAAATAATCTGCTCTATTATCAATATGCAATACTCTTCCAACTACAAAAAGCCATCACCTCATCAGCTATGTCCCAGGCAAGACCTGTCAACACACAACAGCACACAAACTCTCTATTTTGTCAGAAACAGATTTTATTTAAACAAAACCCTAACTGCTGCACCTAAATTAAACCCTTAAAAAAAAAAAAAAAAAAGAGAGAGAGAGAAAGTTAAGTCCAAAATTATCTTCGCTTCTGGAAAATGTTGCCACGGCCCATTCCACGACCTCTTCCTCTTGCAGCCACTGAAGAGAAAAAATAGATCATGTGGATCTGACATAAGTGCATGTTTGTAAGAATCTACATACATTGTATCAAAGGTATTTTTGTGGTGCCAATCACTATAGTATCTAGCCTCTTGAGCTGGGTTAGCAGTGTGGAAACTAGGTTACCCTGTACAGTTCAGAAGGTGATGTATTGCTCTAATTCCCAGAGTGCTCTGTGATGAGGAGCAGAAGCTATTGTTTACATGCTTCTAGTCATGAAACAGATGCAACTAATATTGGATTGAAAGTAAAACAAAATGAAACATTTGTATTCATTCCATTTGGTGGCACAAACCTGCAGCCCAGGGGATCTGTATTAAGAAGTCAGTGCCGTGCCAGAGACATTTTTGAATAACATTTTACCATCACCATTATTACATACCATGCTTGAATAGATTTCAAAGTGCTCTACAAACATCTTAATCCCTATGAGCAAAAACCTTTCAAAGCATAAACAGACCCAAAATATTTGCTCTTAATCGTTATGCACCAAGCCGCATAATTTAGGCCTAGACAAAGATAAAGGAAGTCTGACTTTTCTGGCTTTTAAGTTCAAATCCTTGTGTATTTAAGTGCCATTTTTATATTTAAATTAATTCTTCAGTGATAACTGAAGTAGATTTGACTAACCCAATGCTCAGAAAAAGAGCACTGCATATAAGATCTAAGTGATGCAAATAGCTGCTCCAGAATCTGCACACATATACATGGGAAGCACTAAGATCTCGATATTTATGTGGGAAGGTTGAGTTGAGATTTTACCAGGCTAAGTGTCTAGTTATTTCTGAACAAATATTACTATTTTTAAATTTTCTAAAGCACTAGAAATTTGAGTTTGACAATAAAATCAAGGTAAGAAAAAAAAATAAAGTGCAAACTTTGCAATTATATAACTCTTCCCTCTGTCTACCAAATAAACTCCTCTTACTCCTTGTAATGTTCACAAACTCTTTGTACTACAGAACTCTATGATGACACCCGCTTCACTTTCCTAACAAATTGACAGGAAACGTAATTACCAAACACAGAGGTACCCACCTTGGGCTTTAAGAATAGCTGCTTTGCCTCGTCCGGCCCCAGAACCCTGGTTTTTATTCTTCATGCTCTTTAACATAGGAGCATTTTTCAACATATCTGGTAAAATGAGGAACCGTATCTTGCTACCCCTGATGTACACCTGCTCCAGCTGTGCCACTCGCCCATCTCTGTATGTCACTGTGATGTTGGACATCTGGAAGTCATAAAACTGATCAGTGCCTTATTATAATGGCCTCTTAAATAGTGAAGTGTTCCAGTTTGTTTTGGCTACTGAATTCTGATTCAAAGAAGTCTTCTTTCTAACACAGAAAGCTGTCTGACCAAAGAATAGCATGAACATGTGCGTTCAACAGAATAGCTTTCCAGAACTGGTCTGAAACTGATTTTTGAGAGAAGTTTTCATCTGTTTTGTGCTAACATGGACTGGTATTTTTCAGAAGCTTCAGCAAGATGACTAATGTAAATGGAATCCCAGTTAAGAGAATACACTGAAACAGCAGAGCAAGATCACCAAGAATTTTTCACAGACATCATAGCCTTACATAAGTTTTGTCTTTTACTTGTGTGCAAAGTGTTTGTTAGAGTAATCTAGCCAGCAAAAATCAGATTCAATATTCAAGATCAGATCAGATCAGCATACAAGTACACAGCAGATTAAATTAGACTGGTGGGTGGGTGTGGAAAATGATTGGAGGGGGCAGGGAGGGGAAGAGGGCAAGAAAGAAGAGAATAGGCGATGGAGCCTGGTACACAAAAAATAATACCACCAAGGACTATTTAATCAGTACTCAGAAGATCTGTTAACTCTGGCACCCTTTGTCAATTGCAGTTGCTTATGAGAGACAACAGCAGTTTAAGCTATTTGAATTTTACTAATCCTGGTGATTTCATAGGGTATTTTGATCACTCCCAGAGTTGTATTTCTAGTAACAAATTCCTAAAGTTGTTCACATAAACCGAAAATAAGCTTTGAGAACTCACTGACAAGAAGAAATCTCTTTTCTTTGTAATATCACATATATTATATATTAGTTTATTCTAACAAAAGTAATTTCTCATGAGACGAGAATGATATGCGATTTGAACATGAAACCCTAGTCTTACAAATCAATTAGAATTATACCATATTCAAGTACCTGGCTTTGTGTGTGCTTTTAAAAAAAATGTTTAAGAAAAAGCTTTTCAAAACACTGCAGTGGAGAAAACATATCCTGAGCTAATGAGTCAAGAGTCGAAGCTAGCTGTTGATATAACATATGGTTTTAGCAGAAATGCCATTCTCTCAAACTTGTCACAGAACAGAGCTCTGAAAAATGCATAAGAATTTCTGAGAGGAACAGGGGCTCTTGCCTATACACCAAAAAGTTTAAGCTGTCCCCTCTCTAGAATGTGAGAAGTGAGAATGTGTCATTTTGGCAAAGCTATGAAGCAAGATGACTCATCTTTCTTTATCTCTGAATAGAAATGTCAATGTTTAAGTAAAGCTGACAATCAGCCAAAGATGGAACTTTCCAAAAATACACCATTCACACCCCCTTTTCCCAGACATACCTGGCAGTTCATGTTGTCCTCCGCCTCAATGAGTTTGCCACGGTAGACTTCCCCTGTATTGGTCTCACATGTCACAATGTGGCCCTCTGCCTCATGCAGCACTTTAATTGGCACTCCGATGGACATCTTTGCAGCAGTGCAGCTCTAAACCTAGGATCAAAAAAAAAAAAAAAAAAGAGGATTAGTCTGGTAAGTTTCTTTGCCCACAAGCTCTGCCTACATAATACAGATTTTCTCTTAGAAGCCTTTAACAAACTTTTCTAGTCCAGAGAATACAGAACTACTTACTCCTGTTTTTGTCGTCCCCCCCCCCCGACACACACACACAAATTCAGTGCCCTTAAAAACTGTCAACTTGATAAACAGGACTTCTGTCACCATGGCTATTCCCAGAACAGGTAATCAGGATTAAGTCTTCTGTGCACATTGAACTGCTATGTAAATGCCAAAGAGTTTTATTTTAAAGATCATGTTGGTCTCAAAATCTTGGTAGTAGGGAAAGAAATGGGGAACTCAGAGAGTCATGGAGGATGGGGGGGAAAAAAAAAAAACTTTTCACATTTTCTACATTTTCAAAAGAATTACTGAGGAATTTGATGGGTTAGTCAAGAAAGAGGAGTGAGAGGCTCTTTTATAATAATTTTAGAAGAGTTAAGTAGACATAACTAACTTTGTGATGGTCCATACCAGCAAAATGAAACCAGAGTAAGAATATCAAAGCAGAGGAATCAGCCGTGCCAAAACACTAGCTTGCTACTAGCGAAAGTACTACTTTCCTTTCAGTTAGAGATGCTGACTCTCACACAGTGTATTCACAATCTCATTTATTAATGGAAGTGATATTTACAAAGAGATAGGAACTACAAAAAGAGTATTCCATATTACATTGCTGTATTTTTGAGCATCATATTAAAAACATACAACATGCTGGATATTCCCCAAGATATAGACGTTAGTGTAAAGTTTTACAAGCTTGGGATAGAGGCATCTGTACCATGCAGGGGATTTCCTCAAGCTTTGGGAGCACTGTTTAGTACATACGTTTTCTGTTAAAGTGACACAGAAGCAATGTGACTTAAAGTGACATTCTGATACAAGAGTTATTTCCTTTCAGAAATGACTGAGAATATACTTGGCCTCCACTAGAAGAATTACCTTACTATACAGGAAAGAGTTGTTATAGCCGTGTTGGTCCCAGGACATTAGAGAGAAAAAGTGGGTGAAGTAATCTCTTTATTAACAGAAGAAGAGCTCTGTGTAGCTTGAACCCTTGTCTCCTTCACTAACAGAATTTTGTACAACAAGAGATATTACTTCTTTTGAATTGGAAAGAAATGGCTAAGCAGCCTATTAAAAGGATATGTCAAGGCCACTGATGTGCATTATGGCCTGATACTGCAAATCCTTACTTATGCATTCACAGACTTCAAGAAAACTATGTGAGTTAAAAAAAAAAAAAGTCATTAAGTAATTCTTACTAAACATCTAGAGCAGTGGCCCTCAAACTTTTTTTTTTTTTTTTTAAACTGGTGACCCCTTTCACACAGCAAGTCTCTGAGGGTGACCCCCCCCATAAATTAAAAACACTTTTTTATATATTTAAACACAATTATAAATGCTGGAGGCAAGTGGGGTTTGGGGTGGAAGTTGACCTCATGACCCCCATTATATAATGCTTACATCTGTAACTTTCACTCCATGCATCTGAAGAAGTGAGGTTTATCACCCACGAAAACTTATGCCCAAATTAATCTGTTCGTCTTTAAGGTGCCACCGGACTCCCTGTTGTTTTTGTGGATACAGACTAACATGGCTACCCCCCAATACTTGTCCCAAACCCGACAGGTCCCAACCCTTAGTTTGAGAGAACCCCTGATCTAGAGGGTATGTTTTGAATTATGTAAAACACCCACAACTGTCTAACTGACTAGACGAAGGACTCACCTGGCACCTACACCTCACTGTTTTGGTCTCATCTCACCCTATTCCTTCCCCCATTGTAACTAGGGCTGTTGCAATTAAGGGGAAGAAAGATAGTGGGAAATGGGGGTGGGGGCGGAAGGGCAGGGGGCGAAATGGGATGTTTCAATACTCAGTTGAAGGCAGTTCTAAAACTTTAACCCTTTCTCTGTTTTATTAAAAGTCAAAGATGACACCTGAAAAGGAGCAGGTTAGTCAGACATACAGAACCTTCGAGCGTCGTGCTCAGTGATACCCTGCCAGTGTCCTGGGCCGGAAAAAAACATCCAAGCGAACCAACGCTCCACGGAGAGCCCCCGACACACTCATGGAGCGGAATAAAACAAACCAGCGCCCGGAGCCGCTAACGCCACACGATCTATAACGCTCATGGCACCCACGGTACCTGAGATCGCACAACACAGGCCCTGACAGAGTCCGCGACCCTGGGCACCGGCGGGAGCCCGGGCCCGACGGTCTCTAGGGGGAGGGGAGCGCGCTGAGGAGACGAGATCCTCCCGGAGTCTCCAGCCCAGCTCCCCGCACACAGGGCGGCCCGAGTTCACCCACCCGCCGGTGAGGGGCCGCACTCCCGCCCGCCACTTACGCTCCACGAGGCACGTCTCTGCTCAGCGTGGGCTCAGCTTTAGCGCTCTAATGGCCTCCACCGGTATCCCACCATGCACCGCGCACCGGATCCGGAAAGGCCTCGCTGCCCAGAGAGAGAACGCTCTTCCCGAGCAGCGCGAGCGCCTCTCTCCTTTGAGCTCTATGGTTTGTGAGCCCAAGGGGCCTCTGGAGAGGGCGTCCCGCGGGGAAACACCAGCCCGGAACAAGGGTTCCGCCTGCTTCCCTGGCCCACGACCCGGGAAGCGAAACGACAATGCCTCATGGCTTTGCCGCTGCGAGTTTTAACACACACGGCCCCGAGGCAGGAGTGAAAAGCCATCCCCGCCCGCCGTGTATCACTGGGGCATCTGACCGGGGGTGCAGATACCCCCATAACGCCTGGCCTGTGGGGACTGCTTCGCTGACACCCCCCGCCCCGGGGAGGGGGAGCGCGCTGCTGACAGCTCTCGGGGGGGGGGCCGGGAATAGTCCCCAAGGAGCCTTGCCCTGCGGCGGGCATGGCGATGCCGTCCTGAGCGCAGCCGGTTCCCCTCTCTCCACCTTCCCCCAGTCCCCTCTGTGCGGGGCTGGGCCCGGAGCCGCAGCTTTCCCCGCCCGGCCGCATCAGCAGGTCCCGCCGCCAGCCCCGCCCCGCCTCTGCCAGGCGCAGCGCCGGGGCTGGCAGGAGCGGCTCCGCGCCGAGACATGAGGGGGGCCCGGTCCCACCAAATCTTGCACCCTGGCCCGGGCCCGGCGGCCGCCCACTGAGCGGCCTGGGCCCCTCTTCGCCGTCATGAAAAGCCCCAAGGAGGCCGCGGACTCGGAGCCGCCCTCAGGTCAGTGTGTCCCTGGGCGCGGCCGGGACAGGTTCTGGGGCCCAGCAAACGAGCCGCTTCCGAGTGACGCCCCCAGGGCACCTTCGCCAGCCCCTGCCCGGGCAGCCAGTCCTCCCCGATGCCTCGGATCCCTGCCGGGGAGGGGGGAAGAAATCGGAGTCGCCTCGGACCTCTCCCCCCCCTTCACGGCGCCCTGCCAGGGGGGATCCGAGCCGCCTCGCCCCCCCCCCCAAGCCAGGGATCTGAGCTGCCTCTAATCTGAACCCCCTTCCGTTCCACAGCAGAACGCCCGTTGCCGGGTTGTGTTTGTCACAGCTCTCCTGCTTTGGGCACCCTCTATTGCCTGCGTGTCACGAGAACACGCTGCCTGCAGCTACTCCGTATTGCCTACTTCAGACCCTTTCTGCATAACGCACTAACCCCCAATTGGCCACTTCATTTCAAGTGACTGCCTCCAACATGCGTTACCCCTTCTGCTTGACAGTCTGTCCCAAATTGTATTTGGCTCAGCGTCTCTGCTTCCTTCCCCAGACCTGAGGAAAGATCTCTGCGTAGCTTGAAAGCTTGTACCTTCCACCAACAGAGGTTGGTCCAATCAAAGATGCCGACCTTGACTCTCTCATGAGAAGTTTGAGGCATTCACAGGCCCTGGCTGGTCTGCAGCCCTTATCAGCAATAGTCCTCTGCACACCTGCTGTTGTGCACACTCTGATCACTAATACCACAGGTGAAGATTTAGAGCTAAAGCAGTATTTTAAAGGCTCGAGGAAATCCAGAAAAAATTACCCGTCCCTATAAGAGATATTACCCCAGGGATATTAACACTCTGATTCTGCAGAGACACATGGATAGGATTTTGAAATCAGATGCTGCCGATGAATATAACTGCATGATTGGCGTTGGGGGCTAGAATTAAACAGCTAAAATGGGGTCTATGCCTGCTTCCCTGAGCACTGTTCTGCAGTGACTTCTATAACCAATACCTTGTGCTGAAGCTTTTAATGTTGAACTGGGCTCAGTGTGAGGATTTGGGTATAATTTAAATACCAGATCATTATTTTCCAACAGAACATTCTGGGCTTTTGAGTGTATAGTGAAAAGAAAGGAGCCCTGGGACTGAATTTTTATCACTCTGGACATACGATGGAACTAGAGCACTCAGTTTCGGAAGATACCACTGTACCAGGAAGATATGGTGTCTGTGCAAGCTATCAGCAGGTCCTTCAAGGATCTGTCTTCCCTGCACTTCCAGGTCTATCAGATCAGGGATACTGATTGTACCAACCTGCCTAAAATCCATATTGAGGAGGAGGGTAGTGCTGTCTCCTAGGGTTTTTGAATTAGTGGCTGCTTTTTGTCAACCTGTCACATTGAGTACTGTATTTACCAAACTGGCAATGATCATGCAGTTCAGTTTATTGCTGGAACATACTTTTTCACTTCATTTATTCTAGGACTGCTGGCAATCGTCCTCATCTAGGGAGCTTGAAAAATAATATGAAGTTGTTGCAGCAAAGGGTGTGTAAGGCAAGGCAGGATGGCTGGCAGTTCAATAAATCAAAGGAAATTAGTTGACACGTTAGGCTTCAGTTATTACTGTTTGAGATTATAATGCAGAAAATGTGTTCTTTTCTTGGGATCTAATGGGGTAGAGTCCTTAGTGGAAAATGAGATTAGTATAATCCACCAACAGGAATTTATGACAAATGATTTATAATTCCTAATGTGAGAAGGCTTTGGAGATTAGCATTTCCTTTAGTATGAGTTAGTACATTGATCTATACTGGCCAGACAGACTAACTAAAGAGACTTGATGACCTCAGCAGGAACACTAGTTTTCAAAGCCAGATAGGAAAGGCTAGAAAGAATGTAATAGATAGGAATGTGAGAAATTTTGGAAGGAGGCCACAAAATCCATGATGGCCTGTTTCTGCTAAAAGTATTTTGGGCATACCTTCCCTAGAAAATTACATCAAGTTAGAGCACAACCTTGAGGAGCTGATGTTGACCATGACTAGCCCATATAATGTTGAACGCACCTTGTTCCTGTCTTTACACTGACTGCAATGACACAGTTCACATTGCGTTAACACAACTTCTCACAGTCTTGCTGTAGCTCAGTGTAGTGTTCTTGAGGAAACAAGTCCTCCTATTGTTCCTGTTGATCACAGGCTCAGTTAGCACTTACTTATGGCATGATATGTTTTTTTTGCTAGATGAACACTTGGCACATCTTTGATGGTCAGACTGCACAGAAGGTTGCAACAGTCACAAAATCTGTTTAAACCCAGAGACTCAGTTTTGGACACACCACAATAAAAGATGAAAGTCTGTTGTTCTGGTATCTCTTAGGGTGTGATTACCGCTTCGTGCTCATACAGGGACCATAACCAGGAATAGGTAGATCTGACCGGAAAGAAGTTGAGGAGGAAGAGGATGAATTTGCTGCAGAATTGGCCAGACCTATAGCAAAGTGGGAGTGTCAGGTTAAAACAGACGCTTGATGGTTCACTTACTTTTATAATTTGGAAAAAGACCTTTTTTAAAAATAAAAAATTAATTTATGCTGAGAAGCATAACCTGCTAATGGGACAAAATAAAACATGTTTCTCAAGTGCCCCAGGACAGCACTAACTGTGATAGCAAGAGGACTGCTAATACTAATGTGTGGAAGGATACACATATCTGAGCTAACTCACCTATCATGCTCTTCTAACGATGCGTTGTCTTTACTACAGCTGACTATGTCCAGTTGCAAGTGCCAGTTATTCAGCAGTTGTACCATTGGGACTGTGGGCTAGCCTGCTCCAGGATGGCACTGCAGTAAGTAACTGATTTTGGTTCAGAGGGGTGGGTTTTGAGCATAGGGCTTTGGGAATGTTACCCCCACTGTGGGACCCTTCCTAAAACCAGGATCGAATGTCAAAGGAAAAAAGTTGGGTGGGGCATCTGTGACTAACCTCACAACTTCGTGAGCCTATATTTTCCCCAGTGCCCCGCTAAGGATTACTGTTGCCTCACTGAGCATAGCACCAGTATTCTAGCAGGAGAAGAAAACACAGATGAAGGATAATTAACCAAGTTTCTTGATATATACAAAATATCTGATTAACTTTAAGAACTTTGTAGATTAGCATGTTTAACCCAATAGAATGTTATCCCTGCAGATTAGCACGTTTTGTCTGATAAGAATGTTCTCTCTGCTTCTTGTTGGAACTGTTACTTATCACAGCAATTCACTTGAATTCCTTTCTGTGTGTCTTCAAATGACCAGCAGGTTTCTTCTGTATTATAAGAGTTAGTATCTTGCCACTGTCCTGTTGGGCATCTGTTCTGTGGGGTTAATGTTTTCCATTCCAGGAATATGAGAGTTTCAAATCTATTCTCTGTGTTGCCCATTTTCTTTAACCTACTAGCTGTTCTGCTGAACTAGTCTTTCCTTCCACAGAGGAACACGAGCTTAGGTGCAGGAGAGTGAAATACCTATTTAGATGTCCACTTAGTAGATATGAAGAAGATTTTCATTTCTCTCCATCCCTTCTGCCAAGACGTTAGTCCGTGCGCTGGTAATTTCCCATCTTGACTACTGTAACCTCTGCCTCTAGCCTCTCCGTCTCCCCTCACCTCTTTTCCTTTCCACTTCATTCAAAACCTCAGTTGCCAAGATTGATCTTCTTACCCTGCCAATCTGACCTTGTGTCTTTGCCTCTTGAATTCCAATGGCTTCCTTCTTTTTTTCTGCATTGTTTGTTTTTTTCTCACTTCCAAAGCTCTCCATAACTTTTTCTCTGAATAAATCTCTGTCCTCCCACATCACCTTCCCCCTCACCCATGCCTCTCCTCAACTGTTCTTCATTCACACCACCCTTGGTGCCTGAGGCAACCTTCCTTTGAATATTTACCAAGTTCCTTTCCTCCTTCAAAACACTCCTCCTCAAATGTACCTATTCCATGAATCAATCCAGCTATAATTGCCATATCCCTTCCTGCATTTGCTCTGTTGAATTCGTGCTTTTAGATTGTAAACTCTTCAGGATAGAGTCCCATTATTTGTTTAGCACAGCTCACCTCTTGTACAGCATCCTGTGTATCTTTAGAACTGTAAAATAATTAAGACAGCACTAAATTTCCAAAAGGGAAACCATCACCTGTGATAAATCCAGTGAAAAGCTCCCTACCCCATTTCCCTTGCTTTGGAATTTGTGGTTCATTTGTGGGTTGTATTTTGGTTGTTTCTCAACCAAACCCTAATGTTTCAGGTTTTCCCTTTTGTGTTACTAAGAGGTTTTGGACTGTTAGACACACTTTCTGCTAACGTCTTTGCTTCCCCATTTCCTCTAATACCCTAGGTACCTGAATCGTTTGAATGATGAGGAATTTCAGAAAGCCATCCGGGAACTCCGGTTAACGAAGAGTATCTGGACCATTGACTTGGCTTACCTAATGCGGCACTTTGGTGTTAAGCATAGGTTCTGCACACAGACACTTGGAGTCGACAAGGGCTATAAAAATCAGGTGAGCATCTTCATTCACTGGGAAATATCAGGCACTTTCCATCACAATCCATCAGGGCCATGCTGGTGGAGCTGTTATTGATATGGTTAACCACCATTTCTGTAAGCAAGGATTGCCTGTTGCCAAACTGTCCATGAAACAATTCCAGACCCAGGTTAGATGTGGTCCCAGATATTTTCCAGCTTGCATTTTAAAAAAACAGTACGAATTCAGTGTTCATGAAAGGTTCCAGCCTATTTAACAGCCTTGGACACTGAAGCCCTCTATTTATCTACAGAACAGGTACAGCCGGGGCAGCAGCAGTGCTAGCTTCCACTACAGTTCCCCCGCCAACGTGCCTCAACCCTGACCTGGAGGAACCACCTCTAGAGGTGAGAGGGGAATTCAGTCTCCATGTCCGTTCAATCCTTGGCCTCTGTTGATATTGCCAACAAAAGGGCCAATTCAATCCAGAAGTGGTTATGTTTTTTCTTACGTGGAGTCCTGAAATCTAGGAACTAAATTGAGAAGACCACATTAATTTCACATAGGCAGCTGAATAGCCATCAGCTGGAGACTGCAATCACTACAGACCTGGACTGAATTTGAACTGATGAATTAGAGGAGAGGTTCTTATCCTGTTTCCAGTGACCTGAGGGAGAATGACACCTTAACCCATTATCAATCCTCTAAACCACGTAGTCCCTCTCTAACCAGTTTTTAATTGAAGATTCACTTTACTAGGTTGAATTTCATTCTGATGAATTGTTCATAAATCATTCTTTATCCCTCAGTCGTTCTACAGGAAACACTTTGACACGGAAGAGAACAGAGTGAACCAGCTGTTCGCCCAGGCCAAAGCCAGCAAGGTGCTGGTGGAGAAGTGGTGAGCTTGTCATTTCATCTCCTTTTCCCTTTGGAAACTTTAGGGGCCCAAGTTTCCTTTCACACTTGTGTAATTCCACTGAGTTACTTCTGACTGTGACTGTGTAAGTCAGACTGAATTCAGGCTCCACCCCCCTCTTTATTTCCTATATCTTTTCACTTCCATTGAGACAGAGGGAGGAAGCAAAATGGTGACTGGGAAGAAGAGCAGAAAAGTGGAGCCCCGAAGAGGGAAAAGCAGCATTTTGGATTTGCTGATGGGAAACTGGCTATTTATTTAGGCTGAAAATTTGGTCTTCCATTAAGATAAATGAGTGGGGAATGTCTTCTGTCTTCTAAATAGCTTTTATTAAATAAAGTTGCCATCAATGCTGAAGCGAATGTTGCGGTGGCACAAAACCCATTGTTCCTAGAGCTGTGCTAACACTGCTGAGCTCTGTACCTAGAGAAATAAACCAAAATCAGGCATGCATGCTTGTGCTCCCTTGGAAAACCTGTAATTTACAATATTTGCCAAATGAAGGATGACATCATAGGAGAAGGAACCTCCCTGGAGAGTGACTCAAACATAGGAGAGAGAAAATCACACACACAGCTTAAAACCTTATTGTTGACAGCAAAATTCGGAAGAGGAGAAAAAACTTTGGGTCATATTCAGTCTGACTATAAATGGGTATAAACTGAAGTCAAGAATTGCATCCACTTTCACCAGGGCTGCATTTGACTCTGTATATTGTTTACTGGGGTGGATGAGTAGTAGCAAGAGAAGAAAGGAAGGTACTATTTGTGCCTGGAAACAATGGCCTTATTGTGCTTTTACATGTTTTTTTAAACCTGCATTTGCCAGACTCTTTAGTGTCCTGTTAATGTACTCAGAGTTTGCATGGCAGCATCTATCCACCTAGTGCTGTGACCTGGGAGGAGGAGGAGGCAGCAAAAATCTAGGCCATATCTAGTACAGTAAAAAAGATTTAGATTTGGCTCACATCAGGGAGGGGGAGGCGGTTGTATATGCACCTGTGCAATACTAGGATTGAGAAGGCAAAAGGGAAGAGCAGTGCTGGAAGAGATTAAAAAGGACATCAGTTCAGTGAGGCGTTGCACACAGCCTGAACATTTGGATCTGATCCAGGGGATGAGTGCAGACTGGTATGGAATACACCATCTGTCTGTGTCTCTGAATGAAGAACTTCAGCTCAAATAAATGGGATTACCAGGTGGGCATGGGTGATTTTCGTGCTCTAAATTGGGCACAATAAAATATTAGAACAACAATCCTGGCAAGAATAGAGAGCCAGACAATGCAACTTTATAATTGGGAAACTATTCTTACCTGACAAAGGTATCTTAGAATGCAGAGACCAAGATGATTGGGGATCTTGTGCCATCCAGTCCCTCAGCTGATAAAGACTTCATGCTTTAGAGACCATCTGCATTTGGGCTTTTGGATGGGTGGGATGGGATTCTACAGCATCCCCCACTGCCCCATAAATAAACTAATCTCCCTAGTGTTGAATGGTTGTCAAATACTTCTTACAAAAATGCTGCTCCTCCAGGGCATCTGGGACATCTTGAGAGTCCATTCATTTTAATGCATGCTCTACAGAACTTCAGACAGAATGGCTCTGCTCTTCACTGGCAGTGAGGGTATAATAGACTTGAATGGAACAACTACTGTCTGCGGCTGCAGTAGAGCCCTCAACAACAAAGATATGTAAAATAATCGTGGCAACCACATAACAGAGATGGACATCATCCACACTCACACTGTTGGGAGAGCCCAAACCAGTGAATACAGATCTCTCCTGAGCTTCTTTGTGAATGTCTGAATTTTCTTCTGCAGCACAGTGACTGTACAGGACATTCAGGAGCACCTGTCCCAAGGTCATGTAGCCATTGTCCTGGTGAATGCAGTCTTGTTGCTGTGTGAACTTTGCTCAAGTCCCGTCAAATATTGCTGTTTCCTCCCTATTGGCCAGAAGTGCTTCTGCAGGAATCCTGACTACCAGGGCCATTTCATTGTGTTGTGTGGCTACAACAAAGCCTCAGGGAGTGTCTACTATAACAACCCTGCCTATGCTGACCGTGAGTAGCTCTGAACTTTGCTTCATTCTGTGTGGATTCTCCATCTCCTCATTATTAACATGTGCATAATCCAAAACCAGCTGGAGTTTCCCTGATACCAGGCATCTGAGTCAGGTGGCACCAGCTGATTGGCCCATGATTGTTCTTACAAAATTCAATTATTTCATTCTTTTCTGAGCTGCGATTCAGATGAAGCATTGGAAATACATTCTAACAGGTTCTTCTATGGCTTCCGTATCTCTGATTGCAGAAGCCTTATGATTATTAAGAGGGACACAGTTTCGGAGAGCTAAACTATACACATTTAGTATCTTGAAGAAAGAACAACATGGTGTGTAGTTATACAGAGCCCACTTCTGCAGTTGTTATGCAAATAAGCATTCCCCTTGACATCAGTGGGACTACTCAAGCCCATGAGATCTAGTTCTCTGTTTACCCAAAGGCAGACTAAGAGCTTTTTCATGAGCAAATTCTTCCCCTGGCTGAGCTTGACTAACACTCTACTCCTGTCTCACAGGAACATGCAGCACCAGTATCAGTAACTTCGAGGAAGCCAGGACAAGTTACGGCACAGATGAGGATATCCTGTTTATCTACACGGACAGCTGACATCCAAGCTTGCTGCTTTGTCATTTCTGGCGCAGTCTGCCCAGCACCCGCATGGCAGCTGGCTGCTTGTCTCAGGACTCTTACTGCAGAGACTTAGCTCCTGAATTGCAGTGGGATCTTAAACAACGGATGCTTTATAGACATTCATACATTTATATTGCAGTGTTGTCTTCATCTTTTTATTCCTGATGATGAAATATCTGATGTTGCAATATCTAACATGCACATTTGAGAGCAGTTTCAAAATGCAATCCCCTCAGAGTCCAACTATTACAGTTGGCTGTGAGGTTGTTTCTGAATTAAAGACTTGAAATAAAACACACCAAGTACACAAATTTAGTCTACACTTGGGAATTTGTGCACAGGTTCAGCTACATGAAGCAAGAAAAGAAAAAGAGGAAATACACGTTGGTTTGCCTTCAAAACTGCCAGAGCTGAGCTTCACTCTAGATTTAGTTATGTAATGGTCAGAAGGGTGTAGATAGGATAAATGATTAACGTGGCCCATGATTTTTTGATTTTTTTCAAGGAAGAAAATGACTTGTCAGCTGTTGACATACTGTGGCAGATTCTGTCAGCGTTGCCTGCTTAATGGGAATGAAATACCATTTACAAAGCAAGCTTCTTGTGTAAACCCAGCTTGACTGCTCTCACCACTTGTACCTGGGAGTTGAGTTTACAGTTTGATCTTATTGTCAGCAGAGGACCAGTCTTCCTGCTAAGGGCTATAGGCTACTCCTTCCAAGTAGTAAGCACCTAGTGTCATTTTGCCTACTGAGTTATCTTGCATGAGTTAAAACATCTCTAGGAATGGCTTGACCAGAGTTCTGTGTTGCCCCAAAAGGCTGACTGGTGACATTTTATTTAGGCCTAAGAAATTTTTAAGTCTGTGTGCAAAGGCTTGGAAACATTTTTCTACCCACTACACCACACACAACATTCTGAAGTATCTGGGGATCGAGTCTAGGTACAGTTTTTAAACTGTTGATTAAACAAATGCACTAAGTAGCCACCCAAGCATTGAGGGTTTATGCCTTGTGTGCAGGGGGTTGTTTTAAATGTCTGGCAGGAGAGAGAACAGATTTTGCGCGAAGTCTGTATTGTAATTTGAGGTTAAACATTTGTTGTTGAGATTTATTGAGGGATTTCCCAGGAATAGACACTGCCAGCAGCCTGACTCAGAACTCTGCTTCTAATTGAGAAGGCAGGGAGAACAAACTTCTCTTGGCTGAAGTCCAAAGGTGTTATACAAGGAGCCCAGACTTTCTACCTCTTCTCACTCTACAGCTGTGTTTTGGAATAAGCAGCAGGGTCCTCACTGCATTCTGATGCTTTAAGCTAAACTGTAAGATTGCAGCAGGCTGCGTGCAGCCCCTTTAACATATTATCTGGGATCACCTGCCTGGCAGAGAAGCACTGAAGTGTAGGACATAATTCAGCTTTGATCTTACACTTCCTACAAATTTTTACTCCCAGTTTCATCGCCTCTTGAAGTTTAGCTTTATGACTTTAACTACAATATAAATGTGCTTGGTTTTATACTTAGCCTTTTCAGCTGAGGATTCAGATAATGTACAGTTGGCTTAAAGATATGCTGGCAAATACTTTGGGCCCCAAATCTGGTCTACTCTAAAATTATAACAAGCTGGAATTCACCTCCAAATTCTAAATGATTTTAAAAACAAAAGAAAAAATGTTGCTATCGATGTAAGCACTATAACATGATATGTTTTGTACCTAGACAACCAGCTGAGGAGACACATCTTAAACCCACTGCCTAAAGCTGTAATCCCTGATGGTGCAGATAATAAAGAAAAGGACCCTTTCTGGTGAAAACAGTGTACAGGGAGTCAAGTGTTTAGCAACATGCTAAAGGATAAAAGTTGTAAGGAAAAATATTTTCTAATCTAGGTGGCTTGCAAACACTGGAGAGTACGCAAAAAGTACTTGATCTAGAGTGCTCCTTTCTTCAGTGCCTGAAATACAGTGGCAGGTGAGTAGAAATGCAGTTCCTTTGCAAAATCTGAAAAACGAGTTTGATGGAAACATGTTTTCATTCAGAACTCATTTACAGCAGGTGTGGCTGGAATGCACTTGGGCACCTGCTGCATGTGAAGATGACTGGGAATTAGGATACAAGTTATTGGCTGACAAAACAGAAACATCAGCAGTTCCATTACAATCACTGCAGAGGCCCTGTGGACAAAACCAGTAACAGGTTTTGCCTTATAATGCCTACAAAACTGGCTAAGCTACCAGCTGGCCACTGACTTAGAGAATTGTATGTCCAATACCATTTGTGTGTAATGCTTCACTGTGAAGGATTTTTAGGTATGTTACTAATAACACGTCTGTAAACTAACTATTCAGTATCTTTTGTTAATCTGTGCTTTTTTCCCCCCATCATATAACTCCTCCAATATAATTTAAGCACCATGGAATATATTTTCTGAAAGGGGTGTGTTCAGCCCAATGAAAATCGTTCTAACAGCGGGGTTAAGAGTAATTATATGTTGCCATATAGCTGGTTTGAGCTGGACTGTATTTGGTTCTGGTGTTCAGATCCTGGTCTTGAACCAACTTGAGAGCAGATATTAGACTGCATGTATTCAACTCAAAGGCAAAATGGAATCTTGTCTCATTGTGAGAATACCTAATGTAAATGATGGAAGCGGATATATGGGTGTAATCATTTTTACTGCTGTTGGGTTAATAAGTATTTGGGTGGCTGGGTTTTAAATAGTTAAATGGAATGTAAAGATTAAATTACAGCTGATTAAATGACAAAGAAGAAAACAGGAGCCCCTCACTGTCACAGGCAGGGAAAACAAGTGAAGACTGCCCTGGAAGATGAGCCTAGAGAGAAGAGGTGAAGGCCATATTTGAGTAGAGCTGATATTGAGTAGGCACGAGTCAAACTTTAGGTTAAGAAAGCAGTTAACTGGGCAAAAATAAAGAATGTCTATCTTTTTTCTGTTAGAAGTTTACTTATCAAAAAGCTAACCCTGAAAATGTTTCTGTGTAATACCTTGTTTTATTCATACTGTCCACAGCAAAGAAAGGGATATTTTACATGCAGAGAAATTTTATACATAAATATATTTTGTCTGTAATTGAGCCATTCTCAATAAAGGTTTTAAGTGAACCCTATAGCATAGTGTAGCAGCTGTATTTGACAACCAGTTTATTATGCAAACGTGTGAAGATCTTTAAAAGAAGTATGTATTAAACTAGAAATGATACAATTAGCTGAAACTGCCATTTTGAAACTCTTAAGAGACAAATATTTACTTCGGCTGTGGGTATGCTGTCATTAGGATTTAGGTTCGTATTCCTTTCACTTTTCCCAGACACATCACTACATCAGACTATACTGGGCAAACAAAAAGGGATGCAAAACTGGTTACATTCCAAGCTCAAAGCATTCCATGTACCACTGCTTTCCACACACTACAGTTGTCTTAGGCATCACACAACCAGTGGGTATCCTAGCTGAATGCAACTCTTTGATTGAGATCTTCAGCTCTGCACTGGTGCAATCTACACCAATTTCTCTGCATTGTTTGAAAGAAGCCACAAGAATTGCAACTCCTGCACCAATTCAGCTGCTCTTTCTAATTCCATTTCACAATGCCATGGTGGGCTTTTGGAGGTTCCTTAAAAGCCTCTATGCCTCTAGCACCATTACTGGTTACTACAGGAGTACCCAAAGGCATTTGTTCAACTATGGTGGTATGGTATGGGGTGGGTATATGTGCTAAACTGCTGCAAAGTCAAACTAAGGGTATGTCTACACTTACGCTTTTGCAGCGCTGGTAGTTACAGCTGTGTTAGAACAGCTGTATAGGCCCAGCACTGCAGAGTGGCCACACTTACAGCAACCAGCGCTGCAGTGTGGCCACATTTAACAGTACTTGCAGCACTGTTGGGAGTGGTGCATTGTGGGCAGCTATCCCACAGAGCACCTCGTCCCATTTCAGCGCTGTGGCTTGTGGGAAGGGGAAGGAAGTGTGATTGTCTTTCCGCTTCCTGTTCCAACGCCCCGTGGTGCTTTGGTACACATTCCGAGCAGTGTGGCAGCATTGTGATTGTACAGCACTTTTTCTGCGATTTTTGTTATAAATGGATCCTGAGCAGCTGACGACCTTATTGATGAATGTTGCCAGCACATCGCGCTTGGCAGTGGAGCTATTCCTTCAGCTGCAAAATGAGAGTGACAGTGAGAGTGAGGAGTCAGACGATGATATTGAATCGCCTCACTGTGAAGACAGTAAATTGCTTGTAGCAGTAACAGACGTGCTCAGCTCCGTGGACTGGCGCGTTTGGGCTCGGGAAACCAGCACTCAGTGGTGGGATCACATCGTCCTGCAAGCATGGGATGATGAGCAGTGGCTGCAGAACTTTCGGATGAGAAAAGCCACTTTCATGGCACTGTGTGCTGAGCTCGCCCCTACCCTGCGGCGCAGGGACACGAGATTGAGAGCTGCCCTGCCAGTGGAGAAGCGGGTGGCTATTGCAATCTGGAAGCTGGCAACTCCAGACTGCTTCAGATCGGTGGCGAACCAGTTTGGAGTGGGAAAGTCCACCGTTGGAATGGTGCTGATGCAAGTTTGCACAGCCATTAATCGCACACTGCTAAGAAGAACCGTGACTCTTGGGAACGTGCAGGACATTGTGGATGGCTTTGCAGAAATGGGGTTCCCTAACTGTGGAGGGGCAATAGATGGGACGCATATTCCTATTCTGTCACCACCCCACCTGGCATCAGAGTACGTTAATCGCAAGGGGTATTTCTCCATGGTTCTGTAAGCGCTTGTGGATCACCATGGGCGTTTCACTGACATTTACTCAGGATGGCCTGGAAAGGTGCACTATGCAAACATATTTCGGAACAGTGCCCTGTTCAGGAGGCTGAGGGCTGGGACTTTTTTCCCAGACCGCAAGATCACAGTAGGGGACGTCGAAATGCCCACTGTGATCCTTGGAGACCCCGCTTACCCCTTAATGCCATGGCTCATGAAACCGTATACCGGGAAGCTTGACAGGAGCAAGGACCGGTTCAACTACAGGCTGAGCCGGTGCACAATGACTGTGGAGTGTGCTTTTGGCCGTTTGAAAGCTCGCTGGCGCTGTCTTTATGGGAAGCTAGATTTGGTGGAAAGCAGCATCACCGCTGTTATATCCGCGTGCTGTACCCTCCATAATATTTGTGAAGGGAAGGGTGAAAGATTCAGTGAGGAATGGACCTCCGAGGTTCGACGCCTGGAGGATGAGTTTGCTCAGCCAGAGAGCAGGGCTAATAGGGAGGCCCAGGAAAGGGCTTCAAGGATTAGGGATGCTTTAAGGGAGCAATTTGATGCTGAGAGCCAGCAGTAATGTTTGATGCATTTGATGTGCTTTGCTTTACCTTGGTGTGTAATATTTACCACTTCCAGCAACAATAAAACGTAGTGAAAGAAATAGAAAAAAAAAACTTTATTCAACATACAGTACATAACAGGCAAGGGGGTAGGGGTGGTGGACTGTACATTTACAGGTTTTAATATGTCCTATTTTGATCAATATTCACTGTCTGCTGCACTTCAGGATTACTATGCTGCAGAATAATGGGGGTGGAGTGAACAGGGTAAGAATTATAGTTATCAGGGCTGGTAGGTGATCTTACAGGTGTTGGGGGAAGCTGGGGATAATACGGAACTGGCTGCTGGAGCAAGTTGTTTTGTGGAAATACTGGGGAACAAGGAAGAGGGCTTTGGGAGGGCTGTGGGTTACCACGGTACATATTTGTCTGCATGGCTACAAGAGACTCGAAAGACTCAGTTTGGCGAGACAGGAGGCTTATCATCTGCTTTGTGGTTTTTTTGGCAGACAATTCCTTTCTCCTGCTTTCTGTTTGCCTCCATTCATCTACACTCTTTCTCCATTCATGTACACTGCTTCTCCATTCATAGGTCTTCTCTCTCCATTCCTCTGTCTTCCTACTTTCTCTGTTGTAGTGGCTCATAACAGATTTTATCAATTCCTCTTTTGATTTTCTAGGATTCTGTCTCAAGTTCTGCAACCTACGTGAGGCCAGTGATCCGGCTGCAGCAGTCAAGGTCACTAGAAAAATGAGAGATAGAAACATGTAATACACAGAGGCTACATTGTTTATTATCACTTGGTGAAGGACTTTTTAGACTTTTGGTAGCATCCTTCTCACATCCCTCACATAACACAGAGAGGGCAGGCAAGCTAAGTCATGGCGAGCAATGGGGTGAGTGGTTTTGCCCCGATTTCCCCTTGGGAGTGGGAATTGACCAGTGGGTCACTGGGGTTTATCAGCAATGGGTACAGGAGGTAGCTGGTGTCCTGAAGAGGGGACAGTAGTGAACAGGAAGGTGGTGAGCTAGCTGCTTGGGGGGGGGTTTCTTTGGTCTGCGTTCACGCACTCCTGCTGGTGACGGGGGGGGGGAGGGGGGCGGAACGCGGGGCTGGATGCCTGCTTGGAAGGGGTGTGGGGAACACAGGAGCACACAGCGGGGCTGGATGCCTGCTTGGAGGGGGGGACGGGGAACACGGGAGCACACCGCGGGGCTGGATGCCTGCTTGGAAGGGGTGTGGGGAACACAGGAGCACACCGCGGGGCTGGATGCCTGCTTGGAAGGGGGGACGGGGAACACGGGAGCACACCGCGGGGCTGGATGCCTGCTTGGAGGGGGGGACGGGGAACACGGGAGCACACCGCGGGGCTGGATGCCTGCTTGGAAGGGGTGTGGGGAACACGGGAGCACACCGCGGGGCTGGATGCCTGCTTGGATGGGGGGGTCGGGAACACAGGAGCGCACCGCATGGCTGCCTACGTGCTGGGAAGGGGGGGGTGTTAAAAACAGAGCGCCATGGGCTGGGGAAACGCGAACCTGGCGCCCTGCACTCAATTATCCCTAAACTCTCCACAGGGTTTCCTACTGCCAGACATATCATTGCTGCGTGTTACCTGGGAAGAGAGGGAGGGTCTTCTACAGGAATGTGGATACCGCCCTGGCCCCTATGCAGCTTGCCTGTGTGCAGCCATGGTCCCCCCACCCCTCGCTGCACAGTGGATCGGACGAGTTAGCCTGACTGGGACAGGGACCACGGTGGCTCTCCCAATCAATTTGAGAAAGCAAATTGCAAACGCTCTTGCAGCAACATTTCAAGAGATTACCGAGGCAGATTACAGAGACGTGATAGAGCAAATCAATGGGCTATTCCACGTTTAGGCATGCATGTAGGGAGCCATAACCAAAATCCTCCTCTCCCAAAACATAGAAATCTACTTACCCCGATCACGATCCTCAGCTTCCTCCTCAACATCAACTTCCAGCTGCTGCGACTGGCTAGCCTCCGGGCTTGAGAAGAGCTCCTGGCTGCATGTGTCCTGGGACTCCGGGGGGTCTCCCTCCACGCCAGTAGCCTCACTGTCTCCATCCTCTACAAACTCCCCCACTTCTCCCTGCTCTGAACTCTCCATCGTGCTTTTAGGATTTGCAGTGGGATCACACCCAAGTATGGCATCCAGCTCCTTGTAAAACCGGCAGGTTGTGGGGGCAGCTCCTGAGCGGCAATTTCCCTCACGGGCTTTGCAGTAAGCACTCCTCAGCTCTTTAGTTTTTACCCTGCACTGCAAGGCGTCCCGTTCATAGCCCCTTCTCATCAAGGAGTGCGATATCTGCCCATACGTATCATAATTTCTCCTTCTGGAGCGCAGCTGTGTTTGCACAGCCTCCTCTCCCCAAACACTAATGAGGTCCTGCAGCTCTGCATTGGTCCATGCTGGGGCTCGTTTGGTGTGTGGAGGCATGGTCGCTGAGTGATTGATAGATTAATTGCACTCCACACCTGGCTGAGCAAACAGGAAGGTGATTTTTAAAATTCCCGGGACATTTAAAGGAGAGGTCAGGTGAGCCCAGGGCAGTGGAGTTTGCTTGATTACCAGAGAGGCTTCTTCAGGTATGCTGGGATACCTGCTTATGCCACGGAGGTCAACAAAAACGTTGGTGAGTGTCTACACCTGATGACCAGCGCTGGTGATCCAGCGCTGGATCCTCTACACCCGAGGCTCGACCGGGTATATGGCCAGCGCTGCAAACAGGGAGTTGCAGCGCTGGTAGTGCTGTGCAGGTGTGTACACATCCTAAGTTGCAGCGCTATAACCCCCTCACCAGCGCTGCAACTCTGTAGTGTAGACAAGGCCTTAGTGATAAACTGTAACATCCTGTCAATCATCCTTGCAATAGTTTCCTTTGTTAGTGTTTACATACTTTTAATGGGATCAGTACACAGAAGCCTTATCTGCACCAATGATTCCCAACTAATAGGTCACGTCCTGTTTGGGAGCCACTATCTGGTTCTAGGTGTGCTGTATTAATGCTTTATAATACAAAACAATAGAAGGAAAGCAATTAAATCCCAGACTCTACAGTTAAATGGTATAAAAAACAAATATGGCCAAATGTCAACCTGGTGGTGGTGGTGGTATACAAAGGAATAACAGAAGATAGGCAAAAATACCCACCAGGAGAAAGAGAACCAGTCCTGCTGCTTACAAGCATTTCAGGCAGTTTGTTTTGCCACAGAGCTGAGGTTCTCTGCTTTCTTGTGCTACTTGGATTAAGTGCTTAATGTGGGTGTGACATGGGGAGAGATAGGAAGGTAAAAGCAAGCAGACAGATCCAATGCATATCCTGAACAAAGCTGAAAAATATTACATTTCTTTCTCTGTACTGACCCCCCCTTTTCCCCACTCACATCACATGGTCTGTTCCTGCATGTAATACTGAATGAATTCCACTATCATTTGTTATACCCAATGGATCATGCAATGGTTGTATTTCCAGTGGGACAGTCAGCAGACTGAAGGTTGGAAGCTACTCGCCTGTACTACAGAAAAAGCTTCCTAGGCCACCTTCTTAATTTTTAGAAGGGTAGCCGTGTTAGTCTGGATCTGTAAAAGCAGCAAAGAATCCTGTGGCACCTTATAGACTAATAGACGTTTTGGAGCATGAGCTTTCGTGGGTGAATACCCACTTCCTCACATGCATCTGAGGAAGTGGGTATTCACCCACGAAAGCTCATGCTCCAAAACGTCTGTTAGTCTATAAGGTGCCACAGGATTCTTTGCTGTTCTTAATTTTTGTTGTTGTTGTTGATGTAATTTGCTTAGAAGCTTAGTTTCCTGTGTTTAAACACTGGCTACAGGACAATAAGACAACAAAATCCTGAAGTGCTATGGAAGTCTGCAATAGTAATACATTCCATTACCAAGTACTGAACACTGTTAGAGTTCTTTTTAGCTTGGCTGTAATTTAAAAAGATGTCTTCTAACAAAGCAGTCTGTCCTTCACAGCCAAACTAATCAATGCTCTAGAAGGCAACATTCATAATAGCTTTATGGAGTTTAAATTAAAGCCCTAATAGAATGTGTAGCATTTAATCCTGCTTGACTGAGATTTTTTTAAATTGTAGAGCTTTAAGATGGTTAAGATACAAATTGGATATTAGGGATTAGATTCTGAACTAAAATTTATTAGTATAAAACAGAATAATGCCTTTGATTTCAATGGCGTTACTCTGGCATTACAGACAAGTTTGGTTTTAGCATGGAAAAGGTCTACAAAGTACCCAGTGCTACCCCCTGCCGTTGTAGGATTACTTTCTCCCACTGTTTACTGATCACTTGTCATAAGTGTCCCAAACAAGGGAACTTCCACCAATTCTCTTAAGAAAATTCTACCATTAAATTTTTTTATTGGGAATTCTACAAACAAATCTTTTCCTTTTTTTATTCCATCCTATATACTTTTAGACCTTTGGCTCACTTTAAACAATTATTTATCCTTCAAAGGTTTTTCAATATCCCCCAGATCCCTTTCATCTTCACTAAGTCAAGCCAAACCATACACATTTCATTTTAAATCTTTTTTCACAAGACAGAAGCCAAGACTTTTAAAAATGGTTGCCAAAAATTAGGCTCCTAAATCCTTATTTGAACCAACATAAGAACTTAATTTCAGCCACTCCGTTTTTGGCCAGACCTTTTCCTTCTGTATTTTCCCCTGTAAAACTAGTACATGGGACATGCAATTCATTTTTTTAACTACCAGTTTAGATACACCAATGCCCTTAAGGCAGTGGTGCCCAACCTTATTATACTAGAAGGCCAAATAAACCTAAGCACAACCTAGTGTGGGACAAACAGATTCTACATATTTTAATAAGATTTCAGCTGACAGCAGGAGTCTTGACACCCGGGCTGACAACCTGAGCCCTGCTGCGGGCCTTATGAATGCTCTGGTGAGCTGTGTAGGATTACGGGCCATATGTTGGGCACTCCGGCTCTAAGGCGGATGGCGCAACAGCAATGCTAAGGGCATTACCTCCCCAGCAAGATAAATAACCTAAGAGGTACAATGTCCACAAGCTGAAATATGTAGTGTGGCAGCATCCATATAGTAAGATTCTAGGAATGGCACTCTGACGTCTAAAATGTCTGCTGAGTCAGTGTGAAGCAATGAAAACAGGTCCAAGCATTGCTTGAAAGCTGTTTGTTTAGAATATCGCCAGGTTCCATCATCACTGGGCTTCATTGCCTACTACCATCCAATTTTTAAGTTCTCAGCCATTTTGACCTTATGTATTATACCTGTGTGGTGTACAGCTATAGTAAGGCATGCATCTCTAGGCTATGCCAAGAGTTCTAGACCATTGTGAGATCAGAGGTAACGACTACCAACCAACCTTACTCTACAGCTAATCTGCATGCAGTAATTTCCTTGGTTGTACTAGGGAAACTGCACAGATGCTGGATTACCTGGCCCAACTGCCACAGCCACAAAAATCAACATAAATCTCCCAGCACATCATAACCTCCACACACATAGTCCCTCACTGCAGCCACCCAGCACGACACCACCCACCCACAAATAGACGCAACCAGCACACACTACTCTGAAGCTTAGAATGTCTGTGTCAATGTGAAGCAATGAAAACAGCTACAAGAATAGCTGATGGCAGTTTTTATTTAGAGCAATTTTTGGCTTTTTCATAAACATGACTTAACAAATTACACCTGTGTGACAGCACAGGCATTCAGCTACTTGTGACAATGTAAAGTTATCGTGAAGTGAGGGGAAATACAGTCAGTTCCTTATCTAGCACTTCCTTTTGGGAAGTACCAAGAGTCAATGCTTGTATTCCTGATACTCTTCTGAACCATATGACTGATTCAGCATCCAAAGAAAAGGAGACTACATGTGTCAGAAGGTCTCAGACAAAGCCTTTAAGTGTTGACATTTTTATCCCACTGAAACAAAGCATATAGGGAAAGTGCATTAGCATTTCCTCAGGGCCAGATTGGTTTTGTTTATGCTATATCTTTTCACCAACACTCATACAGTATAATGCACATTTCAGAATTTACGCTAAATCTGACCAGGTGAGTTCCTCACCCAGCCCTCTATCATTTGCTCATCACTTCGCCGTAAGAGCTTTATAAAAATGTACAGTAAGTTTTGACTCACTGCCAAGTTTCAGTTGCAGTACCAACTGTAAGATAATAGAAGATGGAGACTTTTGCAGACTAACATACATACATCACTTTTGTTTTGTAAAAGGGATGCTATCACCTTGGTGTGAGAGCTCTCCTACCAGAGGACACCGCCACAGCTACTCTTTAATAATATTGGGTGCAAAGTTAAGCTGGACAGCCTTCATGAGTTCCTCTGCATACATCTCGTATCTACCAGTCATCTGGAAAAGAAAAGCAGAGCTGTAGTCTATTTCAGTAACTTCCCATTAGCTGCTCCTTCTCCTCCCCACTGCCACGGAGGATTACGGATGAACAGTTGAAGGAATTTCAACAGAAAATACTGATTTACATCACTTTTTTTAAAAAGAAACATTAACTACCTAGAATGATAAGGTCTTAATTCCACCAGTCTTCAAAAATTACCAATGCCCTGGCATAAGCAGTCTCTTGCAAAAGCTAAACTCTCATTTAAAAACAAATTACAAATGGAGTTCTGTGCTTCAAAGTGACTGTAAAATTGGCACCGTCTTGCTCAGCACATGTACTCCCTGTGTGTGTGTTCAGCGTCACATTTGCTGAATTCTTACTGCTTTTTTTTTTAACCTGTGTTAGCTTTGCAGGACTAACACAGGTCAGTGTGAGAGCTAGATTCTCTTTGCTGTGCACTGACAGAATTATATACTTAATTTCAGTTACACCAATGTACATCCAATGAAGGCAGTGGAACTACACAAGTAAGAAGTCTTCACACGATGCTCTCAGTAATACCTGAAAAGCCCACTGCTCAATGGATTTGCACAGGTGTCACTGTTGCATTTGGTCTGCAGAACCTGTATCTATGTAGGAACTTATACAGCTCCCATTATGGTAGCATGATCACCTGGTGATGATGCACAGTAAGGGAAGAACCCATCTTGACTTTCAGATCCCAGGCAGAATTTTCAGGGATGATCGTCAGAAAGAACATTATTATTATATTGTTATGTGTGTATGAAAAAAATATCCATATAAAACATGAATTCCATGCTGCTCTTTCTACAGTCACTTTTCACACTAAGTTTATAGCCATTATACTTGTGAAGAAAGCTTTCTAAATGTGACTTGATACTTTCCACAGATGTTAGGTCCAGTGTGTCACAGAATACATAAGACCATATGGCACAGGCATATGCAAGAGCAAAATGCAAGGAAGCTGGATGTATTTTTGTACAGATAAAGACCTAAAATTCTTTGTTACTATGTCTGAGTTTAGACACTGGAATACAGCATCACTGAAGAACTCAAGCAGGAGGAGGATGACGACAGATTGTAAAGGTCACTAGCTAGAGGGTTTATCCTACTTGTTGCCAGGAGTCAAAGTGCATATTGGATTCCGGAGGAAAGGTTGATTTAAATTCCAGACCAATAGCAGTTCTGAGGACTAAAACAAAGTGCTTGACTACATGTGGGTATGTCTACACAGTGAAAAAGCCGTGGCTGGCCCTGGTCAGCTGACTTGGACTCACAGGGCTTGAGCTCCAGGGCTGAAAAATTGCTGTGTTGACATTCAGGCTCAGGCTAGAGCCCGGGCTCTAGGACTCTGTGAGGTGGGAGGGTCCCCGAGCTTGGGCTGCAGCCTGAGATCGAACATATCTCCACCGCAATTAAACAGATCCTTAGCCTGAGCCCCATAAGCCCAAGTGAGCTGGCATGGGCCACCTGCGAGTTTTTAACTGCAGTATAGACATACCCTCAGGAAAGTTCATCTAAATTAACTAAAAGTGTATTAGATTAGTTAAACCACAGTAAACCCCTGTGTGGATGCTCTGATTCAGAATTAAAGTGGCCTAAATGCCATTTAGCTTAATTCACTTCCAAAGTGAAACGGAGCAAGAGGCTTCAGAGGTGAATGGAGGCGGTTTTCATGTCTGGCTGCAGGCTGTCTACAGGCTCAGGAAGTGAGCAATCCACCACTTAACCTTCTGAGTGTGATCTTCAGAATCATAAGGACCAGAAGGTTTCATTTTTTAGCAATAGCTTAAATTCCACAAAAACTAATGTGTAAGGCCCATTCAATGTCATATAAAAGTTAGCAAAATCTTCTTAGAGAACTGGCCAGGTTTCTTTAGGGAATAAGGACTTACCTTAAAATTCCATTTGTCACTGACTTGCCTGCAAAGGTTTAGATCCACTTCAGCCACCAAAAGCCCATCCTGTGTGCGAGACAGTCCAGGTGTCCGACTGCCATCCGGCGCAGCCACATAACTCGAGCCATAAAAATATCCCAAGTCATGGTGGGCTTAATAAATAAAAAATATAATAAATAATAATAATCAACATAAAATGCCATGGGCAAATAAGTATGCAACCTCACATGTTGTTTCCTGTGAGAAACTCAGGATAACTTCCTCTATTTTTTCACCCAGCTGTGCTCTCATTTAACCCAAGCCACAGTGAAGCCACAGGAAAACTGTAGCTCTAACCATTAGTTACCTTTCCCACAGAGGAGAGCTTTCACATAGACAAACAGGAATCCATGCAACTTTCATAGGCTTTTCATAATGGACTACTGTGCTTGCTAATTATTAAAACTATTTGCATTTAAATAAGGGCTTTGTTTCCTTCTCCCATCTACAATCAAGTAAATGCTAACTGTGACATCGCAATGTGTTTCAAAGCAACTGACAGAGTTCACAGCATTAGCTCTTCAGTACAGGACCAAAGTATAAAACATTGAGATAGGAGGAAGAAAAATCTTATAAAAAATGCAAATATCTTCAACAGGATCAAATGATTGGCCACAAGATCAAGAGCATCAGACACCTCGAAAGTTCTGCACTGCTCAGTGGGGGCAATCAAAGTGAGTGATGGCAACCACCAGCTACCTTCATGTAGCAGCTGCTAATACTGAGCTCCAATTGCAGGCCAATACAAGGATCTGTAGCAAATGAGTTGGCTGAGACTCGGACTGAGGCCAGAAAATAAACAGAGAAGATGGTGGTTCCCATAGGACAAATACTGAGGTTACAAATGAATATTGGTGGGTTACATCTACCCCAAGAGAAAGCAGTTCAGAATCTCAGACTTCTTTTGGATTTCTGAATAGATAATCGGAATCTGATACAGCACAAGTTTATTTGATTTTTATAACTTATCCTTTTGTTCAAGCCTGTAGTGAACACGACAATGCATTAGGTTATTCTTTTCTTATTTCTGAATTATAATTAGTGTTTGCTTTTGCCTGTCATGTTCTCACCATTTATAATGATATAAATTAAAGAACAGAATAAAACTGGCCAAGTATATTTTGGTTTGCTCCTGTGAAACCCCTCTAAGGTATGTCTTCACTGCAGTTAATTTGGGCTCTTACTCAGGTGTTGCCCCTCACCCCACTTCCATTCACACAAAAGCCTCTCCCCTGGGTCTGGTGGTGCTTTACACTCAGGCTGGCTGGCTGTATAGGCGAGAGCTCCTGTGCTGCTTCCACTTGGGCTGGCAACTTGTCCACTTTGCAGGAAAGATGCAGGCTAAATCACTCATGCACTGACACACCTCCAATGGCTTCCCACAATTTCTTCCATGTGCCCAAGACAGACAAGTTCTACCACGATTCACTGGGAAAGAATCATAGGATGTCTCAGCTTACTGCAGCACAAAGAACGATGGGATATACCCTCAAAAGTCATAGCAAAATAGTGAATGCAGCATCAGTGAGGATACAGTCACACAGGTATTGCACTCCCCCTGCTGGGGCTAGATTAATCCAGGTGCTGATCACTCATCTTAACTCTGCAGTGAAGACATATCTGTTGGGAATTGCACATGTCTATTTACAGAATAGGCATTACAACAGGAGTAATCTGACAGCCTAAGGGAAGGTTCTGGGAGTCTGCTATAACCTCATCAGACTCAGACAATTGTTATAAGGAGGCAACGTTTTATAAAGCAGTAAAATGGAGAAGTCCAGTGACAGTGTCTCCTGTATGTCTTAGCTCTGCACCCCATCTTCAGCATCATGTGGCTTGGCATGCCAGAATCTATAACTTTATGTAAACCATTCACAAAAACACATGAGACTCAATAAGATCACCTGTGTGTCTGGATATGGACTATATGAAGCTAATCATTTTTCACATTAACTTGTGTATGTAGCAACAGTACTTGGTAAGAGAAGTCCTGGCTTTTATGGATTTCAAGTCAGAACATGAAGGTTAATGCATCATCATAAACCACACTGACATCATAGGGCAAATTTATGGGGTTTTGCCTTGCAAGCTTCCAGGTATCAGACAGACTGGAGTCCTTAGGAAGGATATAGCAGCCCTAATATAAGCACCTCCAATGACCATATGCCATTGTACTTTGGCTATCTTTCCTACTAGTTGCCTGTAGGTTCTAAGACTGTGTCATTTCTGGGAAGTAAAGCTGCTCTTAGATACTACCATTGTCATGGAAACTTCAGGCAGATAGCCGGAAAGATAACTCTTCATGATTCAAAATCAACTATTAGCAACCCATGAAGGTATTTGCTGAACGTACCTTTCCCACCATCTCCAGATGTAAATGCATTCACGTAGTATTCCTGTGAAACAAAGGCCAGTTTGAAATGAGGCTGTAGATGGCACTATAATCTCATTTCATGCAAGAGAATCTTGCTGCAATACATTTAATAAACTAACATTAATTAATACTTGGCATATATCTGTTAAGATTTGTCTGGCTTACCGTCAACACTGCCTGTAGAAGGGAATCTTCAGTGTCACCTCGTTTCTAGATTCAAGGTAGTGATTGTCTTGCTAGAATTTTAGGATGGACTAGCCTGGAAGACAGGCATTTGCTTGGGTGACAGCCTTGTATTCACAGCACTTTGGGGAATATGAGTAGTAATACTAGGGTGTCACAACTCTGGTCATGGCAGAGGCCCATGCGTGAAATCTTTTAATGTGGGGGAGCTGGTGCGCAGGCAGCAACCTCATGAAATTTGACAGGAAGGAGCCCTGGACCTGGTGGCAGGGGAGTCTGAGACAACTGGAGGTCTCCGTCCTGCTGCAGCCCTCATCCGCTCTCACAGCCGCAGAGAACTGACAAGTCCTCAAATACACCTGTTCCACCATTGGGGTTTTGAGAAGTCTGGACCGTGCTTCATCTGGAATCTCACCTCAGAACTGTTTGCAAGGGTGACCCTACCAGGAGTACAAGACTCCAGACGACATAGTTCTGAGGGTCATTGGGACACACAAGCCCTTGCACCACAACAAGTTAACGATCCAAGGAGAGGACAGCTCTGGTATGGGGATGGGAGAAGAGAGATTTAAATGAGGTAGTCTTTGCAAATAATAGAAAGGAAGAACATATGGTCTAACCAGGTGGACACAAAGCCAGATTCATGGAGAGCACCTTACAAAAATATACACACTAAGGTGCCCAACAAAGAATCTGCATGTGCATTAGCTCTGAATGTTGCAGTGTTGATGTTGTCATGCTGGTCCCAGGATAATAGAGAAATAACTTTGGTGAGGTATAATATTTAATTGGACCAACTTCTGTTGGTGAAAGAGACAAGCTTTTGAGCTACACAGAGCGCTTCTTCAGGTCCTGGAAAGGTACTCAGATGTCGCAGCTAAATACAAGATTGTTTAGTAACTAACACATGTTTTAAGGAACCATTCACGTTGAATTGGCCCATTAACACTCCTCCAGTCACAGGACAAAAAAGGGGGTTAATGGGTTGCAGATTACTGTAATAAACCATAAATCCACTGTCTTCATTAAAACCATGATTTTTAATGTCCAGCAAAATTACGAATTTAAACTCCTAGGCTCATCTTTTGAAGGAATTGTGCTAGTTTCCTCTGAGGACGAGGACTGATAGGTCAGATATGGATGGAGTGATCGTTTTGTGAAAAGTATTTGCCCATGGATGATATGTTATTTTTGTCTTTTATCATTTTTCTGTGAGTTCATTCAAGAGCATAATGACTAACTGGCTTCAGCCACATAGTTGTTACTGGAGCATTTAGTGCACTGGAGGAGGTACATCACATGTTGTGATAGGCATATGCAGGACCCATACATTTTGAAACGTGTGTTGTGGGAGATATTGACCATTGTAGCGGTAGCAATACATCGGCAAGTTTTGCATCTGTTTTTATGGCTGGGTCTCGGTGGTGTGGCAAGGCACCTTCTCAGTCTCTGCTGCTTTTAGCCCTGGTAAGACAGGCTCAGGTAATGCAGTCCCCCTTGGGACACAGGGGAAGTTTGCTCCCTGTATCTCCACCAGTCCTGGTTAGCGAATTCTTACCCGCTTGTGGGAGAAAGTACTGCCTCTCCTCCTGGAAGGTCTCGCTGTTTTGCTGCTCCTGCACTCGTGGCAGCAGGGCTTCTTCTCTCTCTGCTCTCCCCCCTTCCTTCCACAGGGAAGGGTTTAAAAAGGTCTCAGGCAGCCCCAAGTTGGAATCAGCTGGTGCCAATTAACCTCAGGTAGCTCCTCCCTCAGCTGATTCTAATTTGCTACCTTGGTAACCTTTCACAGCTGAACCTGATTGACCTGTGGTTGCCTCTCAGTTGATAAGGAGGAGGGCCTTTTAACCTTCTGGTACTGATTCCTACTCCTCCCTTGCAGCTATCCATCCTGAGTTTATCACACATCCCCCTGCCCTGCTCAACACTACAGGGTTGGGCTACTTGGGTCGGCAAACAATGTACCCTTGAAAGGTCATCCGCGTTGCCATGCTTGATTCCAGACCTATGTTGTACTCTGAAGTGGAAGGGCTGTAGCGACAGGAACCACCTTGTCACTCTCGCATTTTTCTCTTTGTTTTGGTGCATCCACTTCAGAGAGGCATGGTCCGTGACAAGGGTAAACCTCCGTCTGAGTAGGTAGTAGCGAAGGCTTTCTACGGCCCACTTCACGGCCAGGCATTCCTTCTCTACTACGGCATATTTACGTTCCCTGGGCAGGAGTTTCCTACTGAGGAACAGGACTGGGTGTTCTTCTGCTCCAACCATTTGGGAAAGAACTGCTCCCAATCCAACCTCAGAAGCATCCGTTTGCAAGATAAACTCTTTCTCCCAGTCTGGAGTACCAGCATTGGGTCGGTGCAGAGGGCGGTCTGCAGATCTGCAAAAGCCTCCTCAGCCGCGCTAGACCATCTTCCTATGTCCAGACCACGGGCTTTCGTTAGGTCTGTTAGCGGGCATGCCCTGGTGGCAAAGTGGGGGATGAACCGCCTGTAGTACCCAACCAGCCCCAGGAATGCTCTGAAACTTGTTTCTTCCGGACTGGTCAGGGCCAATTCTGAATTGCCTCTAACTTGTTGAGTTGGGGCTTCACCACGCCTCTCCCCACTATATACTTGGCTTCTGCTAGCCCAATTGTACATTTGGAGGGATTTGCAGTCAGCCCCGCCTTCCTCAAGGTGTCGAGGACTGCTTCCACCTTTCCCAAGTGCGTCTCCCAATCTGGACTATGTATAATGACGTCATCAAGATAGACGGCTGCATACTTGCCATGTGGAAGCAACAGTTTGTCCATAAGCAGTTGGAAGGTTGCAGGAGCCCCATGTAAACCAAAAGGGAGGACAGTGTATTGATACAGTCCCTCTGGTGTTGAGAAGGCCGTCTTCTCTTTGTTGGCCTTGGCCAAGGGAATTTTCCAATAACCCTTAGTCAGGTCAAGGGTGGACAAAAATCATGCTTTCCCCAGTCGGTCAATTAACTCATCTACCCGGGGTATGGGGTACGCATCAAATTGGGACACCTCATTCAGTTTCCGGAAGTCATTGCAAAATCTCATACTGCCATCCGGTTTAGGTACAAGGACCACTGAGCTTGACCATTGGCTATGCGACTCTTCAATGACTCCTAACTTCAACATTTTCCTGACTTCTGTTTTGATCTCTTCTCTTTTCGCCTCTGGGACCCGGTATGGTTTGACATTCACCTTCACTCCAGGCTTTGTGAGGATGTGATGGTGAACCTCAGTAGTCCTGCCTGGCTTTTCCGAGAACAAGTCCCGGTTGTGCTTGATCATGTTGATCACCTCAGATCGTTGGTCAGGGGTCAATTCTGGGGATATTATCACTTGGCCAGGTGGGTTGCTCTTGGGAGGAGGTGACCCTAGAGTGACCACATGAGCTTCTCTGTCTTGCCAAGGTTTCAACAGGTTTACATGATAGATTTGCTCCAGCTTCCGGCATCCAGGCTGTCGGACCTTGTAATCGACTTCTCCAATGGCTTCTATTATCTCATATGGCCCCTGCCATCTGGCCAGGAGCTTGCTCTCCGCTGTGGGTACAAGCACCATTACCCGATCTCCCACCTGGAATTTTCAGATCGTCGCTTGGCAATTGTAGTATGTTTGTTGGGCCCCTTGTGCCCTTTCCACGTGTTCCCACACTATGGGGGTGACTTGGGCTATCCTGTCTTTCATCTGCTTGATGCTCGATGAGGTTTTTCCTTGGGTTCGGCTGTTCTTCCCAGCTTTCCTTGGCAATGTCCAGTATGCCACGAGGATGGCGACCATATAACAGTTCGAATGGGGAGAACCCAGTTGAAGCCTGTGGTACCTCCCTTATTGCAAACATTAGGTACGGTAGCAGGGTGTCCCAGTTCTTCCCATCCCGGCTTACCACCTTTCGTATTATGTTCTTCAATGTTCTATTAAAACGCTCGACGAGGCCGTCTGTCTGCAGATGATAGACTGATGTACTTAGGGTCCGTATGTGGAGCATTGCACATAGGTCCTTCATTAATTTAGACATAAAGGGAGTCCCTTGATCTGTCAGGATCTCTTTGGGTATTCCCACTCTAGCAAAAATTTGGATTAATTCTTTAGCTATGATCTTGGACGTAGTGTTCCGTAGGGGAACGGCCTTGGGGTACCAGTGGCATAATCTATCACCACCAGTATGTGCTGATGGCCTCGGGATGATTTTTCTAGCAGCCTTACTAGGTCCATAGCTATTTGCTCAGAGGGGACTTCATTAATCGGCATAGGTACCAAAGGTGCCCTTAGGCGTGGTCGGGGCCCATGTAATTGGCATTCCGGACAGGAGGCACAATATCGTCGGACTGCCGCATATATTCCAGGCCAAAAAAACCTCTGCAGAATTCGATCCAGGGTTTTATCTATTCCCACATGGCCCCCGAACAAATGGCTGTGGACTAGCTCCATCACTCCCCTCTGATGTTTCTGTGGTACTAGGAGCTGTTCCACGACCTGCTCTTGGATACGGACTGCCCTGTATAGCAGATCCTTCTTGATCATATAATATGGCCCCGGGCCCTTGGCTCTTCCTTCCACAGGGACCCCATTCACCTCAACTACTTCTTTACGATTATTATTATATACTGGATCATTGGCCTGATCCTGCCCAAAATTCTCTAGTGAAGGTCCAATTTGCCCAAACTCAGGGGGTTCTACTTCCCTCTCCCCCTCGAGGGAGGTCCCTGGGGAACTGGGCCGAGTTGCTGGCCCCCCAACCTCCTGCCTAGTTTCCTTGTCAGTCTGACCAACTCTTTCCCCTATGAGTATAGCCTTCTGGTTCTGGGTCAGGATTCTCGTTCCTCTCCTCTTATCTGCCCTCCTTTCTTTCTGAGTCTTCCTGGGCTTCCCAGGGGGCGAGAATAAATCCTGGGCAAATTCATGGAAGGCCGGGGGGTCACTATCGAGGCCATCCCATTGCTTTCTGGGTCGTTACCACCTTCTGACTCCCCTCCAGGAAGTAGACTGCCAAACCCTGGGAAGTCTCGTCGTATGAGGACTGGGTAGAGGAGTTTCGGGACCACCCCTACCATCACCTTAGTGGAGTTTCCCAGGACCTCCATTTTTACTGGGATGGTCGGGTAGTAATTGACATCCCCATGGACACAGGATATCCCTGTGCGCTTGGCCCGGGATAGTTGATCATACCTGACCGGCTTTCCCAAGACCAGCGTGACTGCACTTCCTGAGTCTACTAACATGGTGGTCTTTATGCCATTCATTTTAACTGACCTAGTATATCTATGAGGGACCATCGCTACCCCTACTAGATTTATCAGGTCACATGGCTCTTCCAGATTTCCCAGGTCACATTGCATGGGCTCCTCTAGTTTGGGCACTGGGCAGCTATATGCCCTATCTCTCCACGTGCATAACATCGGTATCCTGTTCGGGGCAGCCCCCTAGTTTTCAGGCTGTGAGGCCTTACCACCCGAGTCTTTCTCTCCCAGTCCCCAAGTCCCTCCGAGTACCCTGGCTGCTCTTCGGCCTCCTTCCTCCCCTCCACAGTTTGGCCCAGAGCTACAGCAACTTGAGCCTTTGGTACATAAACTTGCCTCCTATTCTGGCGCCTCCCTTCCCCGGTGGTCTGAGAAAGTTCCTGCGCTGCTAGATGTCTCTTTACAAGGGCAACTAGCTCATCCTAGGAGGAGGGATCATTTTGACTGACTCATCCTCGTATGTCCAGCGGTAGCCCTCTCATGTACCTGTCCAGCACCATGTTTTCCACGATTTCCTCCGGCCGGTGGGTCTCGGGGCACAACCACTTCCTGGCTAGATGGATCAGGTCAAACAGCTGAGACCTCGGGGCTTTGTTGACCCGGTATTTCCACTCATGGAACCGTTGTGCCCTTACAGCTGTCGTCACGCCAGACCTTGCCAGGATCTCCGCCTTTAGCTGGGAGTAATCTGAAGCTGCTTCTGTTGTCATATCAAAATATGCTTTCTGTACCTCCCCACACAGAAAAGGAGCCAGAATACTGGCCCACTGGTCTTGGGGCCAGGCCTCCCGGGGGCCGTTCTCTCAAACGCAAAGAGGTATGCCTCCACGTCATCATCCATCATCATCGTCTGTAAGTAGTGACTTGCCTGCAGGGGCCGAGTCCCAGGGGGGCCGTGCGCTAGGGTGGTCAGGGCCTTTAACTGGTTCACAACCTCATGCAGGGTGGCTCGATCCTGAGCCGCCTGGCTCATCAGTGGTTGATTTGTCTCCTGCTGAACTCGCACTGCCTCCTGTTGGGCAGCTATCTGCACCCTGGTAGCTTCTTGTTGGGCCACAGCGGCCTGCACCAATGCCTTCACTACATCCTCCATTTTGGGTTTGTTTGTTTGTTTGTTTGTTGTTGTTGTTGTTTTTTGGTTGGGGGTGCTTTACCCCGCCCCGAGATGACTTGCCACGAAGTCTCACTCACATCCCACTCCTGACACCACGTGTGGCAAGGCACCTTCTCAGTCTCCTCAGTCTCTGCTGCTTTTAGCCCTGGTAAGACAGGCTCAGGTAATGCAGTCCCCCTTGGGACACAGGGGAAGTTTGCTCCCTGTATCTCCACCAGTCCTGGTTAGCGAATTCTTACCCGCTTGTGGGAGAAAGTACTGCCTCTCCTCCTGGAGGGTCTCGCTGTTTTGCTGCTCCTACACTCCTGGCAGCAGGGCTTCTTCTCTCTCTGCTCTCCCCCCTTCCTTCCACAGGGAAGGGTTTAAAAAGGTCTCAGGCAGCCCCAAGTTGGAATCAGCTGGTGCCAATTAACCTCAGGTAGCTCCCCCCTCAGCTGATTCTAATTTGCTACCTTGGTAACCTTTCACAGCTGAACCTGATTGACCTGTGGTTGCCTCTCAGTTGATAAGGAGGAAGGCCTTTTAACCTTCTGGTACGGATTCCGATCCCTCCCTTGCAGCTGTCTGTCCTGAGTTTATCACAGTGGGTAATGGTCTCTGGGGAGCTTGCTTCTGACAATAAACCTGGAGACATTATTGGGTTGTTTGAAGGCCAGAAGAGGAGGGTTGGATACACTTCTTTAGGAGGTGCTCCCCATCGAGTATGGGTTGTAACTGTTTAAAGATACCCCACACTGGTTCCAGTATGCCATGGTAGGTGACAACTTTGGGGGTGTGATTGGAGGGCCCCCCCCCCGGTAGTGAAGTAGGGTCTCTTGGGATTTTGGGGTGGCTCATTCCATGATGTGATCTACTTCTCTGGTGGAATATCCTTGTCTGGTAAAGGTGGTTTTTCGTGTGTTAAGGTGTGTATCCCAGACTTTCTCCTTGGAGCATATTCTGTGGTAGCTGAGGGCCTGGCTGTAGATAACAGATCTCTTGGGGTGGTTACTAGATCTGTGAAGGTAAGTGCGGTTATCCATGGGGTTTCTTATATACAGTTGTCTGTAAGGTTCCACTGTTGAAGCTAATCATGGCCAGGAAGTTTTTGCTGCTGTGAGAGTGTTCTAAGGAGAGTCTGATGGATGGGTGGTGGTTGTTGAAGTAGTGGTGGAAATCCAGAAGGAAGTTAGGTCATCTGTCCAGAGGATGAATATAATATCGATGTATCTTAGGTACACTGGTTTCACGGTGCATTTGTCCAGAAATTATTCCTCAAGGTAGCCCACAAAGAGGTTGATATCAGTATTATTTTCATCCTGTGGACAAATGATTGAAACTTCCCTACAGGTTTCCACCACAACTTCCCTTAAATGGTCTCTTAATATATGTGTTAACAACTTATGCTAAGTAGTTCCACCTTGTATTTAGCTGCATCACTCTGAGCACCTTTCCCAGATCTGACGAAGAGCTTGGCATAGCTCAAAAGCTTGTCACCATCACCAACAGAAATTGGTTCAATACAATATATTATACCTCATACACCTTGTGTCACTAGGTCTGAAGACAGGCCTCATCTACTGCACATGACAGTAGAATTGGTTCCATGATCTCAGCTGTTCAGGAGAGAAGGTGTCTGACTAGCAGGAACTAGCTCCGTTACAGAAGTGCAAGGACACATTTCATTTTCAATAATCCTAGTGAAGGAGACATTGAGTTCTACATAGGAGCTAGGAGAATTAGCGAGAAGGGGAGGAGCATTCATCTTAGGCCATGTCTACACTAAAGGGAAAAGTCAATCTAAGCTACGCAATTTGAGTTACGTGAATAGCGTATCTCAAATCGACATAGCTTAGGTTTACTTCCCGCAGGGTCCACACTATGCGACGTCGATGGGAGACGCTCTCTCACTGACTCCCCTTACTCTTCTCGATCCGGTGGAGCACAGGAGTCGAAAGGAGAGCAATCTACGGTTGATTTAGTGGGTCTTCACTAGACCCGTTAAATCAACGTTGATGCATGTATCGCCACTCGCTGATCCCCCAGTAAGGATAAACAAGCCCTTAGTTAAATCCTTCACCACAGAGAAAGAACAAGTCAAGAATAGGAAGGAGCCGCAGCAGAATGCAGGCTGCTGGCAGCAGGGCAGGTGGCTCACACTCTCCCTGCTTACTAGGTATCATAACAACACTTTCAATCTTCAAAGCACATTGCAAACGTTCATGAGAGAGGAGGTCTCATGCTATACAGAGGAATACAGGAGTTTTCCAGGTGTCCTAGTGCTACCATGTAATCCTGTTAGCATTATACAATTCATTAGCTAGGACTAAAATGTGCTCAAATGCATAGATTCTGAAACTAAGGCTACAAAGCAAAGTGTTCAAATACTTACCGTTCCAACTCGGTTTATGGCACATGTAAAACAGTGGTTAGCAATAGCTGCATTTCTTGCTTCAATTGGCCACAGTGACTCGCTGCAAAATAGTAACAAAAAAGGTGGTGATTATTGTTTATTTGCATGGCTCATAGATACATTTGGATATTTCATGGGCTATGGACACCTGTAATTTTGAGCCTCTCGATCAGGGAAACCAAAGCTAACTACAGCCAACTGCTGTCAATGATCTTGGATCACAAACAGTGGTCACCATTAATAGTCAGCATTTTACACCAGTTTCAGCATAGTTACCAACATTATTTCCATTCTACATATAGAGAGAGGCTATTTTATCTGGTAACTTGACAAAGCTGACTTTTAATGGTGACCACCATGATGAGAGTTTTAAATGCCTGGCTTGAGATGTCCAAGCAGTCCAGGGAATTTAGATATGCACCTTCCATTAAAGTTCTTGGGAGAAAAAATTTTCAACACAGTCTGGAAGACTTATACATTAATTTTCAGGAATCCAAATAATATTTTGCAGCGGAGTAGAAAGTTTCTCGCTCTAATTGCCCCCCTCTCCCTTTCTCCAGGAGCAGTTTCTGAGGCAGGCAATGGGAAACCAGATTGTCTGAAAGCTAGAAAAAAATTCCACCCCTTCTGCTCACCTTGTTCTACTTGCAGGTTTCATAGAAATTTTCAGCAAGTCATTCCCCTATGTTGGGCTGACAGAACAAAAGAGCAAGCTTGACAAAAGCTGCCCTGTAACATTTCAATCATTATCCGTTAAACCAGTCTCTACACTGTATAGAAAACCAAGAACCGAGAAATGGAAAGAATTCCTCCTCCTCCACCTTAACCCCTCAGTCCTTTTCCAAACTGGGATTCAATTTTGGAGACACTGAAAACTCAGTGTAGTTTTAGCCATGTCAGTCCCAGGGTATTAGAGAGACTAGGTGTGTGAGGTAATATCTTTTATTAGACTAACTTTTGAAGAAGAGCTCTGTGTGGCTCGAAAACGTCTCTCTCTCTCATCAACAGCAGTTGGGCCCATAAAAGATATTACTTCACTCCCCTTGTCTCACTGAAAACACAGGAAGCCTTCCTTTCATTAAGCATATTGAGACACAGGGATCAGATCATTTGAGAAGATATGGTTTGACAGTACCTACAGCACTGAGAAACAAGAGTGACTGGGTGTACACTCCTCTACAAAATCACCCTCATAACAGCAGGTAGCTGTCCAAGGGGAGAGTGTGGGTGGATGACTGTCATAAGTAAATCTCAAGAAGACTCAGGCATCTACAAGATGCTCATTGGCTTGATTGAAAGGACTTGGTTTATTATTCCCCCTCTTCCGCCCCCACCCTCATCCCCAACTGCTGAGCCAGCCTGCCAGCACTTCTAAGAAAAAGGGACTTCGTTGAAAGGCTCCTGCAAATTACAATTTCACAGAAGGAAGGAGAAATACTGAGGGAAAAGAGACTATAGCCAAGAGGTTACTACAGAACAGCATTCTTCCATTTTCCTAGAGACTCTTTTCTGCATGGGACTCAAGAGTCCTCTTCCTGCAATAAAAATTATACCCTCAAAAAGTAACCAAGAGAAGAAAACCAATAATCAGGAGAGCCTGGAGCACCCAGAAAAGCAATGAAGTGCCTCAGGAAGGCAGTGTAATTTCTGTTTGCTCTCCTCCTAATGGGCTGTAAATGGACCAACATCACAAACATTATTTTAATGGTGATATTTGTAAAGCCCACTACACGTGACTTTGTATTTACTAAATTCTTTTCTAAGGACATTTTCCAATATTAAACAACCTAAATCAGCAGTTATTAGCTCTTATCGGGAAACAGAATTGCCTTAGGCAGTCTGAGTGACAGGATGCTGTACACTTATTGATTCAAATTATAGTTCCCTTCCACACCACTCCAAATACACAATCCCTGTACTGGGCTTGGTTGTGGGTGCATGATTTATGTATTCACTATGCATTTATTTATCCATAATCACACTTCTCTAGCTACTGCAATCTCCCTACTCTGAGCGGCTCACGTATTCAGAATGTTCAAGCTGTTTGCCAGCAACAAAGACTGGCCTCACTGCTTCAATCCCTTTGGCTGATGCAGAAAAATTCCAAATGTACATGAAAGAGAAGAGGAGCCACGGGAGAGCACAGAAAATGGGGCTGTCAAAACTTTTAAAAAAATGAATCCCTTCTCCATGATTTAAAACTTTTCTGTTCTCTCCTGTTCCGTACAGCAGGGCTCTTGTTCCCAGAATAACTCATACATTTATGTTTACACAGTTTACGCTGGGAAAGGCCCCTCCCATCTCTTTGTTTTTAAAGACAATGAAAGCGAAGATATATTGCAATTATTCTGGACAGACAAGCCCTGCTGAGTCAGAGGAAGGGAAAGCAGGGGCCTAAAGGGGGTGCAGTTAGTTTGGCGAGGTTGATTCCTTTTGTAAGATTTTCTTCCTTCACTTTCAATTTGAATATTACATTTAAAATTTCAATAGCTTAAAACAACAGAACGGGCTTCCTGTTACCTTGATAAAAGCCATATCTTGGGGCTGACAGACTCAAAGGCAGAGTTTATTCAGCCCAGGAAGTGGTTATGACCTCAAATAGGAAGCACTATGGTCTCAGTTCTGGCAGGAGCTCTGCACCCCTGTAGAGTTCCTTGCATTACTGGGGCCTAAGTTATTAGAGTCTTCTAACACTACCTACAAATGTTCTGTTGAACAGCTCCTCACCTAGGGAAGGAGTGAGCTTCTGAAACAGGCTTAGCATTACTAAATATATTAATATTATTGTTATGCTGGAGGTTGGGCAATCACCCCACTTTGATGAAGTTGTTATGCATGTTATATTAGTTGCCTTCCATTCAGGCTATATGAGGGGAAAACTAAATGCCCCTTTGTTTAGTGATGGCTGAAGCAATGGAAACCACTGCCCAAGGACTAGACCCCGGGCCAAGGGGTTTCATGGGGGTCTTATGAACACAAACACAGGAATGGGATACTGATTTGATTACAGGGTGTGGGAAGGGGGCAGAGAGGCAGTACAAACACAACAGAAGCACACAGGAAAGGTAGCAAGGAAGCCTACCAGCCAGCCAGAGAAGCACTTGTAGTGTGACTTTGAGAAAAAGCTGAAAAAGAGCACATTTGGGTAGAGTGCTGGCTGGAAAGAGGCTTGGAACTGTGAGCAAATAACTGCCTCCTGCTGTTTGATTCCCAGTGCATTCAGGAAAAAAGGATTTTATGTACATTCTTTGTAAATAAACAGGATTGCACCTGACTCCATCATCAGTTTCTCCTAACGGAAACAAGTGCTTAGGCCAAAAAGAGTAATGTTATTATTTCTTATTGGTACTACATTAGCACCTAGATACCAACTGAAATTGGGGCCTCACTATGCAAGACACTCTATAAACAAACTGTGAGAGACAGTTCCTGCCCCAGAAATATATATGTTTGAGCTCGGCTTTTACTTAGCTTAACCCATTTGACTCCTAGCATCAAAACAGAGCTAATTAAGAACCTGATGTAGGGCAGGGAAGATGCCTCAAGGAATCCACTAATGCTATTTATGTATATTATGTCAAAATAACTAATTTATATAACTTCCTCCTTGATAATTTGACTCCTGCTATAAAACTTAGTGAATTTCCCACTTAGAGGAGCATCTTTATAAAGAGACAAACATTAAGGGAACAGAGAAAAGATAATATGGTATAAAATCCTAAAAAAAATGCACATTTGAATACCAGCATTTATACCACAGAGCATAAAACAGGATCACAGCATCTGTAGCCAATAGATAAGGGGTAGGTCTAAGTTAAGATAGTATTGCAATGAGCCCACAAACCTCAAGGCATGTAAGAGAATAGCTTAGTTAAACTAATTAATGTACAAGGCTCAAAAAGCCTTAGGACAAGCAGCTAACCCTAACCAAGAGTAACCCTAGATCACAAGATATCCCAAGATAGAATGCTGTAATATGCAAGAATGACTAAACTGCTGACAAGCTAACCACAAGATGCTAATTTATACCAGCCTGGAATATTTTAAATTATGAACATCAACAGATGGCTGACCATCAGATTGCCACAGTAATTAACTGATGTATATGCTAAAAAACTTGAGGTAAAAGGATTAGTAACTATAGGAGAAGGGCACCTCAACATTAGTAGGGTGAGGAAATACAAATAAGGAAAAGAGAATGAAACTCCTACTGAATATACATTTGGCATAGTGGTTTCAGTGTAACACATTATCAAAGTTGTATCCCAGCCTACATACCGTGGGGAGATGTGACTCTTGAGAGATGCCAGGATGGTAACCACTGGTGATAGTGAATCTGACAGTAAGGACATTGAGTAACATTTCGGATCCTTTTGCAAAGAATGGTGCGAGTATATGGATGTTCAGAAGCACGTTCTGTATTCTCTCTATCTACCTTGCTGGGTTGGAGTGTTTGTGATTTTATTAATTGTGTTAATAAAACTATTACATATACAAAAGGTTTTCCTAATTGAGAGTGTTGGAACCATGCATGTCGGGGCTCTCAACTGGATAGTAATTTTAATAATACTGGGCCTGATCTTGGGATGAGAACCTACTAATCCTCTGAGTGTAAGCAATAGAATAAATACATAATCAACAGGTCAGGCAACACGGCTTACTAGTAGAGGAGTGTACATCCTACAGAACTGGATTTCTTTCAGACTCCACTGTCATTTGGATAAATGAAAAAGTACATGTACTATACTGCGTGTCAAGATGATACATTAACACATTCTGGAATACTGGACCTTAGCTAATAGATGCACTTGTGATACTGGCAGACCATGTGCCAGCTCATGCCAAAGCCGCAGGCCTCAATGAATGCTTACAAATGCATAGCTGGAAGCCAGGCCAATCACTTGTATAGCAGTATAGAGCAAAGTGACTGCTAAACGTATGAGAGTGTATTTGGTGTTTAAACATCATAAAAAGTAATGGGATGTTACATACACTGTTTTAACTTATCTGTATCCCATTGTAATAGCAAATATTTATATTGGTTATACCCCAGTAACTAAATAACCCATCAATCTGAGAAAGAAGCCTTATGGAACGCAAATGAAGAACTTTAACAGCAAAGTGCTAATTTCAAATCAAGTGGTCATTTTGTGTGGTGACTGGAGAGCAATGACTCTAAACGCATTCCTCACTCTCCGTCCCCAAACAGCCCACGTGGGTAGTGACCCTGTCAGCTTGTTTCCTATGAGAAGAAGCTAGAAGTATGGATTCAGGGAAAGATCCCTCATCTCTGGAGTGTTTGGACTCTTACGGGGAAGGATATCAGATGCAAAGTGGTGATCCCTAGAGACAATCTGGGTACCTTGAAAAGACTTTTGGGAAACTGGAAATTTATTACATCACTACCACCATTTGGAATTACAAACTGTCTCTCACCTGTACATACATTTTACCTGCTTTAACCTCTCAATAACTCTTATTTCCTTTTCTTGGCTAATAAGCCTTTAGTTAGTTTACTCTAGAATTGGCCAACCGTGTTGCCTTTCGTGTAAGATCTAGGATACCAATTGATTTGAGGTAAGTGATGGTTTTCTTGGGACTGGGAGCAACCTGAATCTGGTGTGATTTTGGTGTAAGTGACCTTTTATCAGAAAGTCCAGTTTGTCTGGGTGGAAAGATAGACTAAAGAGTTTAAGGGGACTGTCTGTGACTCCATGGTAAAACTGGTATAGTGGTCTAGGAGTTCACATTTGTTACTCGGTTGGTGAAATCTAATTATAGAACACACCACCAGTTTGGGGTGTCTGCCCTGCTTTTGACAGTCTGCTCTGTTGTAGGCACTCACAGTTGTGAGCCACTCCAAACAGATATCACCCCCCCCCCCAAAAAAAATTAAGTGTAATTCAAAACATTTTTAAAATGCTGCTGTCCAAAAGAAACATTTAGGAAAAACAACATTTAGGAAAAACAAGTTTTCCTCTTTCAGGAAACATGGGACACGCAGGTATTTCACTCCACAATACAGCTCATCCCAAGCAATGGACAGCCCACAAGTTGTTTGTACTTTACCTGAGTTCTCCAGTAGTAGCTGAAGGGTTAAAGATAATCTCTGCTCCATTTAGACTGTACATGAGCCAGTTCAGGGGGTGATGGCGCCCAAAACAGATATTCACAGCAATCCTTCCAAACTGAGTCTGGAACACAGGGTGCCCTGTGTTGCCCTCCATATAGTAAGTAGACTAAGAAAAAAAAACAAAAGCAGGTGTCTTCAGGTATTGTCTCCAAGTTCACCCACCCCCCAGTACCATCCTTTAAAATCCACTAGATCTCTGAGGCACAACAGTATGTGAAAAGACAACACCCGTCAGCCACTAAATACCTGCAGTGTATGTACAGATCCAACAGAAATGGCTCTCTTGAGCTGTAGAGATCAAATTCCAGTTCCATTTCTACTTCTCTTTACTCACTGCTGGACATAAGTGCTGTGCCGCTTTTTCACGTGCTCCTGTAGCAATACTGCATTCTCTACAGACTTTATAACCTGATCACCCTACCCTCCATGCCAAAATGATAAGAGCAAAAATTACAGCTGCTGCAATTGAAAGCAAGGTGTGACGCATGGCCAGAAAGGTTTAAACATCCTGCAAAATAAATAACCCTCAAAAGGTGGGGAGATAATGTTTGTGTATTTACGTATGTATGAGTAGGGTCAACAATGTAATCAATAGTCCCTGACTATGTTGTATTCCAATAAAGCAGAGACCAGAAGGAGAGAGCTGGGCAGTACAAGACACACAATTCTGGGGGAAGGTCTGAGACTGGGAAATCACTGGTGTCGTCCTGACTGTAATATAAGTGGCTGACCAGAGTATTCATGTAATTCAGCTGCAAGTGATTTTGCATGCTAGAGACTGTGTGAGAGCAGGACCAGGAATGGTTCCTCTCACAGCAAGGTAGTGTAAAAGGCACCCTAGGTTGGAGATTTAAGGGGGCACAGCTGTTCAGCAATCCAGATTTTACCCTAGGGAATGTCACAGAAGGGCCTGGAATTACTTTGTATTAATCTATGAATACTGATGTGTAATAATTTTGACTGCGACCTGGTCAGTGAGGTAAAATTACTGTATAATTATGGTGGGTTACTAGAGTTTCCTATATGACTGTATTTCTCTAACTTAATACAGAGCTGTGGGAAGAGCAAACAGGAAAGCAACACAATAGATCTAGTTAAGAATACCCAAGCACACACTTGAAAAACTGAGAGCTTCAGTGTCTGCAGCAAGCTGCAAACCTTGTTTTGCCAGAGCTGGGAGATACCAGATCAAAAGACTATGAACAGTTTAAAAATGTTTTGATTCCTGCGGGGAGGAAGAGGTCACCTGTCAGCAGCTGTCTGTGGAGACAGGCTGAGACAGAAAGAGATGGACTCTGTGGAGGGAGTCTAAAGAAGCAGGCCATCCCACATCCAGGGAATGGTATGTCTTAAGGAGAAATCAGATATGAATATAGTGTGTTTTATTGTTTTTAAGATAAACATTTAAGAGAAAAGCCTTGTTCTAAACAAAGCCTTGTTCTAAACAAAGCCTTGTTCTGCATTTACGTCTGTCATTGCTCTCAGAGGGAACAGAACAGTATGGTCCGAGCCTTGGCCAGACCAGCGGAGATAATCATTGGTAGCACCTGGTCTGAGAGTGGAAGAATTACACAATCCCACCTCAAGTGTGATCCTAAGAGCCCCTCAGTGCCAACTGGCAGAAGGCCCAGTGTTCTGCCCACCACGGCTGCTAGTCTGAAACCTAATATCATTGTGTGATGTATGTACAGATGATGTGTATGGAGTTGTGTGCGCGCTGGAAATATGGAATACAAAGGTCATAATTCTTTGCATCTATGAATAGCGGGTCCCAACTATATGGTTGGTGATTCTGAGAAGCAGCTGTGAGAAAACCACTTTAGACAAAGGTTGGAGCCTACTGAGGTTATGTGTAATCTCTTAGAAGCGTGTTATACTTTTGTTTCCGTTGTAATCATTTTCTGTTTTATTTCTTGGTATCACCTAAATCTCTGTTTTTTATTAATAAAAATACTCTTGTTTTATTATAAACTTCCTTCAAAGGTGTTATAGTCAGGCATTCATTCTCAGCTGAGCGAGCAGGCTGGTATGTATTCTGTCTCTTTGGAGACAGTGGACTTGGTATTTCTGTGGTAATCTAGTGACAGGGGCTGGATGCTGCAGGGAGATGCTTTTGGAGAGTTTGGGAACTGAAATACACCAAGAGTTCACTTGCAAGGCCAAGTTAGGACTGGCAGAGTCCTACAGTATTTGTTTGGCTGGCTAACAGATTGGGGGAGGCAGGGAGCTGCCAAACAGTATATTACCAAAAAAATCCCTCCTTTGCTAAGGCAGAAGGATAACAGGGTGACTTACAGTTTTGGATGCCCCGAGAAAGCATCATAAGACAGAGGTGATGGTTAGAGGCTTGAGTCAGGTGCAATGGAGTCTTCCTAAAAGTATGTTGTGGGGGGGAGCCATGGTAAGAGCCACCCAGGCAGCTGTGGGAAACCACGGATCCTCCATCTGCCCTGGTTTGGGGTCCAAGGGGTGAAGACATGGGCTGGGGCCTGCTCTCAGACCCCCTAATCCTGAGCAGATGAAGGATCCGCAGCTCCCCACAGCTACCCAGACTCCTTGGGCCACTCTTACCCGGGTCAGGCTCCAGCTTCTGGCCTGGCTGAGGGGCGGGATCTCAGGGGGTAGAGGAGGGGCAGGGGACCATGCCATGGCGAAAAGTGGGTGGCCCTGGCTCGGCCACTTTCAAAAGTGCAAGGGCCGTGGTCCCTTGCCCCTCCACCCCGTTTTGGCACACCTGCAAGATATGAGGGGGTCATGCTCAGAGATACCAGGAGGGGTTACAGGTATGGTTCCCAGTAACTGTGGCAATCTCCTGTCTAATCTGTACTGTCAATGACTCCTTAAATTGTGAACTCCCATGGCAACTGACAATATCTCCTCCTATGTCTATACAGGGTGTACCACACTGAGGCTTAGGGTGACCAGATGCCCCAGTTTTTATAGGGACAGTCCTGATCTTTGGGTCTTTTTCTTGTATAGGCTCCTATTACCCCCCACCTCCATCCTGATTTTTCACACTTGCTGTCTGGTCACCCTACTGAGGCTGCTCAATAAAGAATCTGAGAAGCAACCTATTGTTAGTTTGAGTGTCTCCAGCAAGACATTTTTTTAAGTCCATCAGAAGCAGGATGCCTGCCAAACAAGCAGTAGGGCCATTAGATGACCAAGATGTTAAAAAGGGAACTCAAGGATGACAAGGCCATTCCAGAGAAGCTAAATTAATTCTTTGCATCAGTTTTCACTGTAGAGGATGTAGGGGAGATACCCACATCAGAGCTATTATTTTTGGTCGACAAATCTGAAGTACTGTCCCACACTGATGTGTAAACAGAGGACGTGTTAAAACAAATTGGTAAATTAAACAGTAATAACTCACCAGGACCAAATGGTATTCACCCAGGAGTTCTGAAAGAACTCATATATGAAACTCCAAAACTACTAACTGCAGTATTTAACCTACTGCTGAAATCAGCCTCTGTACCAGATGACTGGAAGGTAACTAAGGTAGCACGGGTATTTAAAAAGGGCTCCAGAGGCAACCTTGGCAACTACAGGCCACTGAGCCTAATTTCAGTACCAGGCAAATTGACAGATGCTATAGTACAGAATAGAATTATCAGACACATAGTAAACATGATTTGTAGGGGAAGAGTCAACATGGCTTTTGTTAAGGAAAGTCATGCCTCAGCAATCCATCAGAATTCTTTGAGGATATGTGGATAAGGTGATCCAGTCCATATAGCATACCTGGATCTTCAGAAAGCCTTTGACCAGTTTCCTCACCATAGGTTCTTAAGGAAACTAATTAGTACAGCTACAATTTAGGCATGGGTATTTTTAGTAGAAGTCATGGCCAGGTCATGGCCAATAAACAAAAATTCATGGCCCATGACCTGTTCATGACTTCTACTATAAATAACCCTCATTAAATCTTAGGGAAAGTAGGGGGGACTGCTGCTGGGGGAAGTGAGCTAGGGGGCCACTGCTGGGAGGGAGTACTGGGGGAGCTGCTGCTGGGAGGGGCAGTGGCACCAGCTGCTGAGGGCCAACAGAGCAGCAGCTGCTTCAGCCACTCTGGGAACACTTCCAGGGGCCGCTGAGCAGCGACTGCTCCAGCCACTCGAGAGAGCACTGCCTGGGCAGTTCCAGGACCAGCCACCCCAAGAACTGCTGCCTGGGGAGTCCCCGGGGCCAGCCACACCGGCCGCTGCTCGGGTGGGTCCCTGGAGCCAGCTGCGCGAGGCTGCCTGAGCAGTGGCCAGTGTAGCTGGCTACAGGGCCACCTAAGTGGCTGGCTGAAGAGCCACTCTAGCAGCGGCCAATGTGGCTGTCCCTGGGGCTACCTGAGCACCTGGCCCTGGAGCCAACTGCTTGGGCGCCCACAGTGGCTGCTGCTTGGGTGCCCAGGGGTCTGCCACAGTGGCTGCTGCTTGGGCGCCCAGGGGTCTGCCACAGTGGCTGCTGCAGAAGTCACGGAAAATTACCAGAATCCGTGACTTCCGCAACCTCCAGGACAGATACAGAGCCCTACTAATTAATCATGGGATAAGAGGGAAGGTCCTCTCATGGCTCAGTAACTGGTCAAAAGTTAGCAAAAAAGAGTATAAATAAATGGTCAATTTTCACAATGGAAAGCAGTCAACAGGGGTGAGCCCTAAGGATCTGTATTGACACCAGTGCTGTTCGACATTCATAAGTTATCTGGAAAAGGGAGTGAACAGTGAAGTGGCAACATCTGCAGATGATATAAAATTATTCAAGATAGTTAAGTCCAAAGTTGACTGCAAAGAGTTAGGTTAGGTCTACACTTAAAACACTATAATGGCACAGCTGCAGCTGTGCTGCTGTACCCCTTCAGTGTAGACACTACAGCGACAGGAGGGATTCTCCCATCGCTGTAGGTAATCCACCTGCCCAAGAGGTGGTAAATAGGTTGACAGAAGAATTCTTCCATCACCCTAGCACTGTCTACACTGGAGGTTAGGTCAACTTAATGATGTCTCTCAGATATATGGATTTTTCACACCCCTTTTCAGTGTAGACCAGTCCTTACAAGGGGAATCTCACAAAACTGAGTGACTGAGCAACATGGCAGATGAAATTCAACACTGATAAGTGCAAAGTAATGCACATTAGAAAAAATAATCCCAACTATACATACATAATGATGGGTTCTAAATTAGCTGTTACCACGCAAGAAACAGATCTTGGAGTCACCGTGGATAGTTCTCTGAAAACTTCAGCTCAATACACAGCAGTGGTCAAAAAGGCTAAAAGAATATTAGGAACTATTAGGAAAGGAATAGAAAGAAGACAGAAAATATCATAATGCCACTATATAAATCCAAGGTTTGCCCACACTTTGAATACTATGTCCAGTTCTGGTCACCCAATGTCAAAAAGGGTCTAGTGGAACTGGCAAAGGTACAAAGAATGGCAACAAAGGGAAGAGCTTCCATATGAGGAGAGACTAAAAGGATTAGGGCTGGTCATCTTAGAAAAGAGATGACTAAAGAGAGATATGACAGAGGTCTATAAAATCATGAATGGTGTCAAGAAAAAGTGTTATTTACCTCTTAACATAACACACAAACCAGGGGTCACCCGATAAAATTAATAGGCAGCAGGTTTAAAAACATAAGTACTTCTTCCCACAATGCACCATCAACCTGTGGAACTCACTGCCAGGGGATAGTGTGAAGACAAAAAAGATAACTGGGTTCAAAAAAGAATTAGATAAATTCCTGGAAGATAGGTCCATCAATGGCTATTAGCCAAGATGGGCAGGGATGAAATCTCATGCTCCAGGCAACTCTTAACCTTTGACTGCCAGAAGCCAGGAGTGGAAGACAAGGTGAATCATTCCCAAATTCCCCTTAAAGCTCTAGTACTAGCCATTGTCAGAGATACGATACTGGGCTAGATGGACCACTGGTCTGATCCAGCATTACAGTTATGTTCTTATAAATAATTCTATTTCAAAACAGATCTGCCTATATTGTATCTTTTAAATTTATTTTTATTTCTCAGTCCTATGTTTTTTCTACTATGATAGGAGAAGAAGAACAAGATTGTTATTGCTTGAGGGAATTCATCAGCTCTTGCTCTTTATTCCTCGCCAGAGGTCATAATGATCTCCACAGCAACTAACTGATGTCTCAAGGAGGATTGATTTTTGTTTATTTATACACCCTCCCACACAGGGCTGAAAAGGTTAGAGACCAGTCTTTTTCCCCTTTACATTTAGTTCTCATTGATTTGCCATGGATGATTGCAAACTGGCATGTTTCCCAACCTGCTCCACAAAGACAGTCCACCCAGTCTGAGAAGTCCAACTTACTGCCGTCCTCAGGTTTCGGTTTTGTTACTTTATTGTTGTTTTCTCTGTTAATAAAGATCCAAATAATCCTTCCCCCTAGGCTGAGCTGCTCAGCCCTCACCCAAGGTCTATCTGTCTCTCTCTTTTCAGAGAGCCAGGACCACCTCTGTAATATCCAGGCAGAGTAACAAGTCACCAGAAGAATATCCTTAACCCCTTCCAAGCAGGATCAACACTTTTTAACGAGGTGGGGGTGTTTTAGGCAAACACTACTTACCCGTTACAGTAAAGCTGATAGAGCAGGAATAGTCAAATTGTTTAAATATGTTAATCAATTGTTTTGATGCTTCTCCTGTCACTCATGATCACATGGACCACCTCCCATTGGTGATCACATAACATCCCTGTGGCAACTGCAGCAATTGAATGCATAGAAAAGTGAAAGTACTCATATATATAGTTTAGCTGCCTTTCATTGGTTTCACAGCTGGAAATGAAGAGAAATATGCAACCAGCAAGTGCTGTACAGACGACAGTTGGGAACCTCTGAGACAGAGTGTTCTAGGCCCATACAGTACGAATATGGTATTTATTATGTATGGATTTAACTGTTAAATAAGGTGTGAAGAACATGGAAGGTATGTGTATTAATTTTTATGAATATTTATGTGTGTGTGTAGGGAAGGGGGAAGATTTGGTGGTTAGTGTAGTGCTGGCTAAAAGGCAGCTAAGGGTTAAATCTTTCAGGAACCTGAAACAATTGCTGAAGACAGAAGTCAGTTGCCTGGTGCTCAGTCAATACTATGAATCCATTCCAACCGGCTCTGGTTTGGCTCTGGTTTCTCAGCTCTAGGGGCTTGGCTTGAAACATCAGGAGATCTCAGGGTGGGAAATTTCAAACAAAGGAACTTTGAAATGGATAAAAGGCAGCTTGGATCTTGAGGGACACAGCATGCTGACGGGATGGTGGGGGAGGGCTGTCTATGAGACAGGCAATAGTTGCAGGGGTGCAGCCTGCTTCATGCAACCCAAAGCTTTGGAGCTGCCTGAGTTAAGCAGAATCTATTTAAACTAGCAAGGAAAGGTTAGGTTTAGGTAAGACAATATGCATTTAGGCATTTGTTATTTTAACCCTTTTCTCTCTGCTTGTGATGTTCCTACAGATAAATAAATCATACTCTGTTTTGAACAAGCTGCCCTCTGTCATTGCATTTACAGCTCCCTGAGAGAATTCTGGATCGGGTCAAACCCAGTTGGCTCTGCTGGAGGTAATATGGTTTGTAAATAAAGGTGCTGTAAACTCGTGGTCCAGTCAAAAGTGGGATGAATTGCAGGATTTTACTTAGAGAAGTGCAGGTATAGGCCAGTCACCTGAAAGAAGCGCCCATGGAGAGATACAAAGAGATCACAGGTACAGTTCATCCCTGAATAGGGTGACCAGATGTCCCGATTTTATAGAGAGAGTCCCGATTTTTGGGTCTTTTTCTTATATAGGCTCCTATTACCCCTCACCCTCGTCCTGATTTTTCACATTTACAGTCTGGTCACCCTATCCCTGAACCATATAATACAAGGCTCACCAGCTTACAAGAAATTCACCAGGAGTATGACTTCATCAGTGCCCCACAACTGACACACCATAGCTATGAATTACACAATTTTTATAAAGCTCCTCAATATTTTTGTGAAGTTGCTTTGTACAGAAAAACCCATTGGGATGATAACTTGTAGAGAGGAGCAGATTATTTTGGGGAAATATTATAAAACAAAGAAAATAACTTAAAATAAATCAAAGCTACAATAGCATCTTGAGGATTCTGGTGGCATCATATTCCATGCTTTTGATTTATGAGCGCACCAGAAACCCTTCAGTGGCATCATCATAGCCACACAATTCTACCTTGACAAAATGGATAGGACAGTTATGCAGCTACACTTTCCAACACTCTACCATACAGAGACAAGCAAGAGCTACAAAGTGAGGACAGTTTATTATAAATAATGCTACATCTCACCTCATTGAAATCTCCAATCCTTGGAATGTGATTTTTCCTGCTCTTCCCAAGGACAGATCCAGAGTTTGAAATCACCACTGCAGTGTTCCACAAAGTTCCTCCATGTACATCATCTCTCTCCAGAATTGGAGACACCACAACCATATTGTGCTTCTTTGCCAGCTATAGAAATGAATAGAAAATCTCTCTTACAGAAAAGCCTGTTATGATTAACTCTGTTTTCATCTTTTCCCCCTCAAAGTAGAATACAGGAGAGGTTTTCATTCTGTGCATTATTCTGACCTCAGCTAAGCACTAGTGATGAATATATGATGCACTGAAACTCTAGTGTTACAACATTTTTCTTGTTCAGAGAGGGATACCTCAGTGAAAACTTTTGTCTGAATCCTTCTAGAACAAGCATCAAGTTCCAGTTCGATGAATTCTGCTGTAGAAGCAGTTTTTAACCTGTAAGCCAGATCCACCCGCACCCAAAAGGGGCATAAGGAACTGCTGAGAAATAAGAACGGGGAGAGAGTGTAATTCTGCTCGCATTCCTTCATTCTGATACACTGCTTAGTGGATTTGCATAACAAGAGCTGGTCGAAAAAGGTTAAAAAAATAATAAAATAAAATTATGGGACATGCTTAAAAGAACATTTTTTATTTTCTGAAAAATAATAAATCAGTTTTTCAAAAAAAACCCCAAAAAACAGAAAACTAATTTTTTTTCAATTTTTGTTTTACCTTCATTCTCCAGTGACAAATTTTTCAAAAAGTTTCTCATTTCATTCAAATAGCCATTTTCCACTGAAAAAATGTTTCTACTCAGAATTTTGACCAGCTCTACTTACAACTTGCCTCTGAGCCTCAGATTCTAAAGCTTCCCATAAACCCTGGTGCTGATTCCTGATGCCTTCTACAGAGAACCGGAGCAAAGGATTAATGAACGCACTTGCTAAGGCTTTCCTGTGAATGCCTGATATGTGAAGTCACAATACGGAAAGTGGACAACTCTATGCAGACATTTATTAAACCAGTCTGGACCTACTAGTCATTTTTATTCTCTTTGCAAAGCATCTCATGTATGGCTTTTAGCTATGGGATAAAGCATTCAGGTTCTCTTCAGCACCAATACAGAGGCATGTGAAACTGAACTCCAACAGTTGGGAACAAAAGGATTCAGGCAAGGCAGAGTCTTCAAAGAATGTCTCAGGAATGACTCTCTAGAACTAAGTCCTGGATTCTACTGGCTGCTCATCATTTAAGCATTGTTCGTCCTTGTATTCTTCCTTCCATTAAATATAGTGTTAGTGACATAACAGACAACATTACACAATTTGATGATCCCCAATTATGCTAGGTATAGAACCACGGCACTGTGCAGCAATAGCAAATCCTTTTTTGAGTAGGAATTTAAATTAGTCATAGAGTCATAGACTTTAAGGTCAGAAGGGCCCTCTATGATCATCTAGTCTGACCTCCTGCACAATGCACCCACCCACTCCTGTAATAAACCCCTAACCTATGTCTGAGTTATTAAAGTCCTCAAATCATGGTTTAAAGATTTCAGGGTGCAGCGAATCTTCCAGTAAGTGACCTGTGACCCACGCTGCAGAGGAAGGCGAAACCCCCCCAGGCCTCTGCCAATCTGCCCTGGAGGAAAATTCCTTCCCGACCCTAAATATGGCGATCAGCTAAACTCTGAGCATGTGGGCAAGACTCATGAGCCAGACAAACAGGAAAGAATTCTCTGTAATAACTCTGATCCCACCCCATCTAACATCTCATCACAGGCCATTGGCCATATTTATCGCTAATAGTCAAAGATCAATTAATTGCCAAAATTAGGCTCTCTCATCACACCATCCCTTCCATAAACTTATCAAGCTTAGTCTTGAAGCCAGATATGTCTTCTGCCTCCACTGCTCCCCTTGGAAGGCTGTTCCAGAACTTCACTCTGATGGTTAGAAACCTTCGTCTAATTTCAAGTCTAAACTTCCTGATGGCCAGTTTGTATCCATTTGTTCTTGTGTCCACATTGGTACTCAGCTTAAATAATTCCTCTCCCTCCCTGGTATTTATCCCTCTGATATACTTATACAGAGCAATCATATCTCCCCTCAGCCTTCTTTTGATTAGGCTAAACAAGCCAAGCTCTTTGAGTCTCCTTTCATAAGACAGGTTTTCCATTCCTCGGATCATCCTAGTTGCCCTTTTCCGTACCTGTTCCAGTTTGAATTCATCCTTCTTAAACATGGGAGGATAATTTAGAACTGCATGCAGTATTCCAGATGAGGTCTCACCAGTGCCTTGTATAACGGTACTAACACCTCCTTATCTCTACTGGAAATACCTCGCCTGATGCATCCCAAGACTGCATTAGCTTTTTTCACGGCGATATCACATTGGTGGCTCATAGTCATCTTGTGATCAACCAATACTCCGAGGTCCTTCTCCTCCTCTGTTACTTCCAACTGATGAGTCCCCAGCTTGTAACAAATATTCTTGTTATTAATCCCAAACGCATGACCTTGCACTTTTCACTATTAAATTTCATCCTATTACTATTACTCCAGTTTACAAGGTCATCCAGATCTTCCTGTAGGATATCCCAGTCCTTCTCTGTACTGGCAATACCTCCAAGCTTTGTGTCATCCACAAACTTTATTAGCACACTCCTGCTTTTTGTGCCAAAGTCAGTAACAAAAAGATTAAATAAGATTGGTCCCAAAACCGATCCCTGAGAAACTCCACTAGTAACCTCCCTCCAGCCTGACAGTTCACCTTTCAGTATGATCTGTTGTAGTCTCCCCTTTACCCAGTTCCTTATCCACCTTTCAATTTTCATACTGATCCCCATCTTTTTCAATTTAACTAATAAATTCCCATGTTGAACCATATCAAATGCCTTACTGAAATCGAGGTAAATTAGATCCACTGCATTTCCTTTGTTTAAAAAATCTGTTACCTTCTCAAAGAAGAAGATCAGGCTGGGTCTTGATCAGGATCTACCATTTGTAAAAACATGTTGTACTTTGTCCCAATTACCACTGATCTCAATGTCCTTAACTACTGTCTCCTTCAAATTTTTTTCTAAGACCTTTTTCTTTCCTTTCTTAAAAATAGGAACTATGTTAGCAATTCTCCAGTCATACGGTACAACCCGAGGTTACAGATTCATTAAAAATTCTTGCTAATGGGCTTGCAATTTCATGTTCCAGTCCCTTTAATATTCTTGGATGAAGATTATCTGGGCCCTCCAATTTAGTTCCATTAAGCTGTTTGAGTTTGGCTTCTACCTCGGATGTAGTAATATCTACCTCCATATCCTCATTCCCATTTGTCATCCTGCCATTATCCCTAAGCTCGTCATTAAAGATTGAGGCAAAGTATTTGTTTAGCTATTGGGCCATGCCTAAATTATCCTTAACCTCCACTCCATCCTCAGTGTTTAGTGGTCCCACTTCTTTCTTTGTTTTCCTCTTATTTATATGGCTATAGAACCTTTTACTATTAGTTTTAATTCCCTTTGCAAGGTCCAACTCTACATGGCTTTTGGCCTTTCTCACTCAATCCCTATATGTTCTGACCTCAATAAGTTAAAGTCTCCCATGATCACACCATTCCCATTAGTATTTACTTCATTAAAAACATTAAAGAGGTCTCTATCCATATCCAGATCAGATCCCAGTGATCTATAGCACACCCCAAGCACTATCCCAGGAGAGGCTCTAGTAGCTTTCTTCCCCCAATGTGATTTCTGCCCAGAGAGACTCTGTCTTATCCATTCCATGACTTCTTATTTCTTTACAGTTAACCTCATCATTGATATACAGTGCTACTCCACCACCTTTGCCTTTATTTCTGTCTTTCCTAAACAGCACATACCCTTCAATACTTGTATTCCAGTCATGACTATAATTCCACCACGTTTCTGTTATCCCTATAATATCTGGTTTCACTTCCTGCACCAGTAACTCTAGTTCCTCCATTTTGTTACCTAGGCTCCTCGCATTGGTGTACAAACATCTTAATTTTTGCTGTTTGGCTTCACTCACATTCTTTACCCAATTAGGCACAGACATTCTATCGTCACTATCTCCTATTACACTGGTATCTACACTACCCTTCCTCCTTATGTCCATTCTCCTGCCCACGGCTGTATCCTTTCTTACTTCATTTTCTTCCCTCTCAATGTTAAAATCTGGCATGGAGATTACTTGGACATTTCTCAATCATCTCCCCCAAATTCCTAGTTTAAAGCTCTCTTAATCAGTTGTGCCAGCCTCCATCCTAGAAGTCTATTTCCCTCCATACTTAGGTGAAGTCCATCCTGAGAGAACCGTCCTCTGTCCATGAATGCCTCCCAGCAGCCATACATCCCAAAGTTCTCCTTATAGTACCCCACCTGAACCATCTGTTAATTATCAAAATCTTGTCACACCTTTGTTGCCCTTCTCTAAGAACAGGCAGAATCCCACTGAAGATCACCTGAGCCTCAATTTCCTTAAGCGTCTTCCCCAGCCTGGCATAGTCTCCTTTGATATGTTCTAGCGAGAATCTAGCCGTATAATTTGTTGCCACATGAAGGACAATCAGTGGATTCTTTCCCAATCCCGGGATCCTCTTCAGCCTCAGGTCCACATCCCGTATCTGAATGGCTTGCCAACTACAAAAGCAGTTTCTCTTCCCTTGGTTTTCACACCTCAACCGCTAGAAGAGGGCCTCATCCTTCCTGATTGAACTAACCTCGTTATATCTAGCCTGCTTCTTGCTTGCATATATATACCTGCCCCTGGAAATTTCCACTACGTGCATCCGACGAAGTGGGTATTCACCCACGAAAGCTCATGCTCCAATATGTCTGTTAGTCTATAAGGTGCCACAGGACTCTTCACTGCTTTTACAGATCCAGACTAACACGGCTACCCCTCTGATACTTGATCCCATATCTTAGCACCCAGCAGAAAGCACACCCTTCTGTTCTCTGGATCAGGTCTGGTTACAGGACTGTCTATTCTTCTCAGTAAGGAGTCCCCAGTCATGTAGACCTGGTGATGGTGCAATTCTCTGGTCTATCACCTGTTCCCTCTGGCTGCAAGTCCTCTCGATTCCTATTCTCCCTTGCAATCCTCTGTAACCCATCCTGTATCCTCCTGGGGCTCATATTTGGTGTTATCTCTATTGACTCTTCCCCTCTTCCTACAGAACTAGCTGCTCTTCTCTTCTTCCTTGCCCTCCCACCTTCGGTGACCACCTGCTGTGCCCCTTCTTCATTTTCCAACTCCACAAACCTGTTCCTGAGCTCTATTTCTCCTTCACTAGCCCATCTTTTCGTCTGCCTGATTCTCTTAGTCACATGCTTCCACCGTCCACTTTCCTCACCCAGCAGTCTCCCCTCAGAGTTCTTTGGTCCTGCTTCCATCTGCAAGTCTGAGCTTTTCCCTTCAGCCTCCTCATGTCTCTGCTCCATCATCTGCTTGAACTCCCTTCTAAACTCAACCAGAGTTTCCACCTGCATCTCCAATCCTCGGATCTTTTCTTCCATCAGCTCTATCAAGCGACATTTCATGCAGACGAAATTCTTTACATGATCTTGAAAGGGGTACCTGAAGATACCGCAGCTTCTATATCCAGTCGTCTTCATTGTGTCTTCCACTGCTTGGGTCACTACTACTGCTGCATCTGTATCTGTCATAGCCTTCCCACCTAAGTCCTGTTAGTCTGGGAAACACAAACCAAACCAAACCACCACCCACAGCAAAACAAACCGCCCATGAGCACCACAACACTGCCAGAACGCCACACACTCCCTTCACTAGCCTCTCTGTTCCTCTGCCTGGTTTTCCTAGTCTTCCCCACAAACTCCCCTTAAGAACTCCCACTTAAACTCCCCTATTCACAGCTCTGTTTGCTGGCTCCTGTGCCTAAATTAATCTTTATTGCAATAGATCAAATATAAGAAAGCCTTTGATCAACGAGTTACTGTAGTTATACAGTAGGTAGTGGATCCATACATGTAAATGCATTTATGTTAAAAAGTACAGGTGCTGCCTTGTCCACAGGAATCATAGCATCACAGTACCTTTTAATAGTCTAGCAAGAATATTTTGCACTAAATTTTAGTACTGATAAGTTATTTAACCTTTGGCTAAATGACATATTCTCTTCTTTCCCCTCATGCCATTTTACTTTTCCAAAAGTCTGAATATTTCTTGCAGGATCTGCCCTTAGGTCATTAACCTCACATTGAGAAGTGCCCCACACTTGGCCTAGGTCAGACGGAAGCTGTAAAGTCGTTACACATACATGCTTAGTAGGTCAGATCACATCTGGATAGATTCAGGCCCACAACAAACCTGATCATGTCAGTGAATCATTTAATAAAGAAAAATACAACGTCCCTTATAAAACTAGAGAGCTGTAGACTATTTAAGATGGCAGAAAGTGAAAATTATCCCACAATCACTCTTTCACTTAGTGATCCCTGGCCAAATGACTGCCAGCTATTAAAAGGTCACCTCTGTTGCACAGAAAGTTGTATTCTGTGTTACATGTCAGAGGAAGGATGTAGAAGAATCATATGAAAGTGTTTCCTTTTCAGAACATTAGTTAACTCATCAGTTAATATTCTTTGTGTAATGCTTTACTAATGCATAGTCTGTTCCATTCAAAAGGAATATCTTGACTAGAAGTTAAAGGTGACTGATTGTGAAGCTTATTTTCTTCTTGTAAAAATATGGGAAAAATCAGGATAGGAAGTCTCACATATCTTACAGGGTAAAAGGCACTATATAAATGTAAAGTAAGATTTTTAAAAAACTTTCATATTGCATGTGTTGTTGTCCATTTGCACTTTCACTAACTCTCACAATACATGCTTTGAACGTGCTGGAAAATTATTTTTGGTTATTTAATTCTTACAACTTATAAGACTGATATACAAAAAGTGATCACTACACAATGGTATGAATTCAGCTTTTTACCTTCTGACAGAACCTTGTTGTGAGACCATCCTCTGCTGACTCAGCAAATTCAGTCCATGGAAGCTTCTCTCTTGTACAGAATGCAAAGGGCATAGCTAATAAAATACCAAGTCAATACAAAGGCTTCAGATCACTGAGCTGGTATGGAGTGGGTTCTGCTTTACTCATATAAAACAGGTCAATGAAATGTGTTCAGAAGTTGCTTCTGTGAAAACTGAGAAATAATTACCACATCTGAGTATGGTACTACTATCTCCTTCTCCCTGAACAAAGGAGTTTGATTCTTGAGAATGTATCATTTAGGGGTCTCCAATCTTTAGATTGTCTAGGTTGCATTCTCACAGGGACACCAAGACAAGACCAGCCACGTATAGTTCCAGTGCTCTATATGCAACAGACCAGGATTTCCTCTTACTCCACAGCCCAGGAAGGACAGGAAATGTTGCAGAATCACTCAGCACTATGGAGCAAAGACAGCACCTTGTAATCAGCCAACATTTGTTCAATTAAGAAGTCAGGCTAAGTCCCTACTAATTTGAAATGGGAGGCTTAGCTGGCCAGAAGAGAGGTAGTGGTTATGATTAGAGACCAGGAGAGTGAAGTTAATATAGGTGAAATGAGAGGGGAAGATTACCCACTATCTCACACAGAGCAGAGGATCCCCTGAAGGAGTGTCTGAGGAAGAAACCTACAAATTAATGACTAAGATATATTTCCCCCAACAGTCACACAAGAGGTCTTTAAATTTTGGTTTTGGCCAGTCTTAATCCCACACATCCTCCATTTTCATTTAAATATTATTTTTCTGTTATTGAGAATCTTCCTAAATGAAACAAAACTTCCAAGGAAGAAAAGGGGAAGAGCAGGTGAAAGAACACAGAGTAAGCATAACTAAAAGCATCGCCGAGATGCAGGCCCTGCCTTTGCAGACCTACATAGGACCTGCACACAGCTCTGTTAACAAGGATTCTTTTAAGTTTCTTTCAGAAAATAACGATTAGGATCAGTGGATTGTATCCTGGAATCTCTGTTTCATAGTAGCAGCGGAAAATTTTTTAAATATAGAGTACCTGTTAAATGGAGAGGAATTGGCTATTTTCAGAAAATTAGGCATTTTAAAGGCAAAGAATCTGGACTTGGGGAGGCTACAGAAAATACTCACTCCAAGCCTCTTGAAAGCAGATCACATTGACCCCACACATTGCAGCCACCTCCACGATCTCCTCTATTCGCCTGTGCAGTGCAGCCACCTGGTTGTAAGAAATTTGACCCTATAAAAACTCATAAATCATAATTCACTTGTAACATTAAGGTTTTGGTTCTGCTACCTTTATTCACACTAAGTAGTACCTTGCTTGGCACTTCACCCCATTAATTTCAGTGAGAATACTTGTAGGGTAAGTTACTGCTCAACACAAGCAATGTTGTAGAATTAGGCCCTAAAGAGTTAGGGCACAGGTCGGCAACCTTTCCAAAGTGCTGTGCCGAGTCTTCATTTATTCACTCTAATTTAAGGTTTTGCATGCCAGTGATACTTTCTAAAAACGTTAAAATGTATCTTTCTATAAGTCTATAATATATAACTAAACTATTGTTGTATGTAAAGTAAATAAGGATTTTTAAATGTTTAAGAAGCTTCATTTAAAATTAAATTAAAATGCAGAGCCCTCTGGAGTGGTGGCCAGGACCCGGGCAGTGTGAATGCCACTGAAAATCAGCTCGCATGCTGCCTTTGGCACGTGTGCCATAGGTTGCCTACCCCTGAGTTAGGGTATTTTTAAAGGTATTTAGGTGCCTAATCGTTCACACAGGTACCTAACGGGATTTTCAAAAGCACATATCTGCATCTTTAGGCATTCTATTCTAGATACATTTAAAAAACTGGCCTTCATTCCCTACATGTGCATTAGAGATCTATATACCTTAAAAGATCCACACACAAAAAACCTTTCTGAGGCTGTTTTGAGATGTGACACTTAGCAATGTGAATGAGTAAGCATAATACCACCAGAGGTTAGACCAGTCTCTTGAATTGATATCTGTACATCCTGCAAGCACATGTAGATTCCAGAACATTCCCTAAAATACCAGCCCTGGAGCTAGCAGAGTTATGAACTGACAAAATGCTTGTTGGAGCAGTATGTTGCTTCACTCTTGAGCCCCATACATCTGACAACTTCGACCAGAAGTTCTTTGACTAGAAGTTAGGAGGCCATCGGCCTATGGTTATCTGTGGGACAGTTGCTTATGTTTGGATAAAGGAGAGATGGGATGATCAGGGACAGGGATGGCCATGGACTTGCTATTTCTGAAATGCAGACAAGCTCCTCCTTTTGGCATATGTTCTGGGTCTAATGAGAGAAGCTCATTCTCTGAGGCTTGAAATGCATGTGCACACACACACAGAGTTAGTAAACATGCTTCAATCAGTAACATACAAGTTATTAACCTCAAGCATGTTTTAGTGCATCCCTAAGAAGAACCAAGCAGTGCACCAATGATGGACTGTTTGTATTTTTCTTTAATTAAAAATCTTTACACAGGAACTCTTCTCACTGGAGAACTCTAGTTACAGAGAGGCATAGGGACAGTGGCAATGAGATTTGGAGCCATTCATATATCTCCATCTCAAATCCAATCCAGACTGATACCGACTAAACAGATATAACAGCTGTGTAGCGTTATGCAAAATGACTTGGTGGTCTTGGGCCAGTTTCTAGTGGAGAGGCATCCACATAACAAATGGCAGCAACTGGCACTCTTTTTAGCAGACCACACAGATAAAGCAAGAATTTGACTAACACAGAGAATAAGCTACTCTCTCTCTCCAAAACACAGTGTCTGAGTGAACTTTCTGCCCTGTGGATAAATCGGACAATCAGTCCAGCATATTTCACAAATGTGAAATTCACCTTCATTTTGCTTTTAAAAAGACTATAGATTTACATAAAACTTGCACCTGAAGGTGTGCATCTTGTATCAGACACGCCGGTGTTCATCTGATGAAAGACTCTCCTCAGACCTAAAGAGTTTTAGAGCATAGAATTTATACAAATCACCAACCCTGCATTCTGCAATCATCAACTTCAATTCTCTGAACATGAGACTTTTCTGGCTCATTTGACAGGTAAAGGCTTTTAGCTTAGAAAGCCAGCAACTAAATATTTAGCTTCAAGAAAACTACAAATAGCTTGGGCGAGTCAATAAGTAAACAATAGAAATGAGATTTTCTGATGAAGCTGCATGTTCTACTTTGAGTCACAAAACTTCTTGGCAATTTACCATTCAACAAGTCAAATCCAAGGCCATTAGGTAACGTAGGCCCTAAAACTGATAGCGGACAACACAAGAAATGCAGAACTGATAGTGTGACGTGTGAAAGACAAGGTGGGTGAGGTAATATCTTTTACTGGAACAACTTCTGTTGGTGAATGAGACAAGCTTTGAGATACACAGAGGTCCGGGAAAGGTACTCAGGGCTTGTCCTCATGTACAGTAATTCAGCTATGCCACAGTAGCATTTTAGTGAAGATGTTCCTACGCTGACAAGAGAGCAGCGTAATAAATCCACCTCCTTGAGAAGCTGTCCCATCAACACAGTATTGTCTACATGGGGTGGCGGGGAATTGTAGATCAGTATCACTCAAGGGTATGGATTTTTCCACATAAGCAATGTAATTATACCAATATAGGTCTATAACCTAGATTTGGGCTCAGAGTGTCACAGCTCAGTACAAGGTGGAACAGACTGATAAATATGAGGAGTTAAGACGTGTTGCAAGAGACCATTCGGGATGATGTGCACAATTATCACCTCTGCAACCACTGGACAAAGAAGTGTTAAGGGGTTACATACTGTTGTAATGAGACACAAGACCAGCCTCTCAGTCTAACAGCTTGTTTACACTACCACTTTTTACAGTCATAATTTACATCACTCAGGGGTGTAATGCTCTTCTCTAGGATTGCCAACACTACAAGGTTGTCCTGGAGTCTCCAGGAATTAAAGATTAATCTTTTAATTAAAAAGGATGTTATGTGACAAAACCTCCAGGAACAGGGACAACCAAAGTTGGCACCCCTTTGTCCTGCAGACATAGCTTCCGCTTCTCATTGGGGTGGAGTAACTACCTCCATGGGAGAGTGCTCACCTGCAGGGCTGCCCAGATGATTCAGGAAGCCTGGGACAAAACAATTTCAGGGACCCCTTCCATAAAAAAAAGTTGCAATACTATAGAATAATATATTCTCGTGGGGGCCCCTGTCGGGTCCGGGGCCTGGGGCAGCTTGCCCCACCTCCCCAGCGGCCCTGCTCTCCTGTCGACATAGTGTGTCTTTACCAGACATGCTACATCCATGCAGCTGTACCAATGTGGGCCGGTAGTGAAGACAGGCCCTAAAGAATGAGTCCCTGATTTCAATGTCAGAGTTTTAGGAATTTAAGCTGCCAGGCTCATGTGATGGCTGCTGATCCAACCGAAGAGCTGCAGCCGGCTGACCCAGAGCCCCCTTTCCAGGTGACTGTACCTGTTCCGCCACGGGTGTGTCTGTGGGCAGGGGGATTTGATTCTGAACCAGCCCCACTCGAACCACACGGGGCTGCCTCAGCTGCTCGGGCGCAGCTCCAAATCCACAGCCCTGCAGCTCAAACGCCCTCTGGCTCGCAGCCGACAGAGCCGCAGCCGGCAAGGCCAGTTTTCTGAAACGGCAAAGGGCGGGAATGAAGGGCGCGCGCGCGAGCGCCTCCCCCCTGCACGCAGCCCGAGCGCCACGCGCCTCAGCGGGACACGGCAAGGGCGCCTGGAGGCTGCGCGGCCACCACGCCTCGGGCGAATCTGCGCCCCAAACGCTCCAGCTATGGCCACGTCCCCTCCCCCCAGGCTAGGTTACCCCCAAAGGCCGCCGAGCTAAGACGCCCCCCACAGCCTTTTCCCCCTTCGCGTTCACGCCCCCCAGTTCCACAGCGAGGCCGACAGCTGGCGCAGGGCCTGCTGGGAGCTGTAGTCCTCCCGCACCTGCTCAGGCTGCCGTAGAGGATCCGCTTCACTTCGCCGAGCTCCTCGGGCGGGAGGTGCCGCTCCAGGCATTTCTCCAGCGAATCTAGACTCCCCGCCATGGCGGCTCCGAGGACGAGGGAGGCAGCGGTGGCCGACAGCTGAGCGGACTGCACGGGAGCGGGCAGGCTAAGTGACCGTTACCCCCCCTCCCCGGGGCGGCCAGCCCGAACACGCCCAGCAAATGGGACCCGTGGCCCGGGAGACACGCCCCCGCCTCTTCCCCCCAGAGGGGTTTTGGCGCGTTCCCCTGCTAGGGAGGGGCCTGCTGTGGGGTTAGACGTGTGAGGCCGGGTGGGGTCACGGAGATGTTCATCCACTGGCAGCAGCCTGGGCAGGAGCAGTGCCAGCGTGGCTCCCAGGGCCCCTCCACCCTGCTGCTCACAGCACCCTGGGAGTAGCACCGCCATAGAGGTGGGGTGGGGTGGGGTAGGGGCACCACCCATCTCCATGGCCTGTGCACCCCTTTGTGGCTGCCCACCAAGGGCTGGTTGGGATGTGCCCCTCTGGCCTAGTCTGTCGCTGCGTAGAAAGCAGCCTGCACTGGAGTGGAACCGGCCCCCAGCACTGAACGGCTGCATCTTCTACCAACCCCCCGGAGCCAGGCAGGCCCTCCGTTTACCCCCTCTTCCCCTTAGAGTCACTAAGGGGCGACGGTCCCTGCCATGCCCAGGATGTTTTTCTAACAGATCTGCTCTGGGCACTATTTTGGGGGAAGTTCTATAGCCTGTGTTATACAAGAGATCAGACAAGATGGTCACAGGTTCCAGTTGGCCCCTTCAGCCTCTAATCCCTTGCTAACCTAGAACCAGAACACGGGCACAACACACACTTAAGAACTTTTTAGATGCCCAGTAAGCAAATCTACAATATGAGCAGGCGAGGAAAAGAGGGAGTATCATAGTTTACACAAAATGTCATGCATCTCATTGTGTGTATAATTTTTAATAGCAAAAAGACACCACACAGCAGCCAGAAACAGTAATGATTAACCTAGTCCTCAGCTTGGCTTTGAGCCCCAGGTTATCACTGGAAAATCATCCCAGAGCCAGAATCAATCTACCATACAAAGGACAGCTCAGACAAAATAAGGAGGCAATGTACCAGCCTCTATTTAAACACCTATCTGAGACAAGGAACAGTGGGTATGAATAAAGGATAGTTCCTTTAGTAAGTACCAAAAGGCCAGCCTGTTTAAACCTCATTATTCCCACCAGAGTCAATAACTACTGGCTATGTTTTGTGCTTCAAGGTGTTATTGTGAAATGAATAATATGTAAGCATTTTGTTCCCATGAGAAGACTGATTACAGAGTCCAGTGACTGTTACAAATGTCTTAATAGATCAAAACTATGACTTTTAGAATCTTTTCTTTAAGTCTCCTACAAGACAAGGTGTAACGAAGTGGGGATTTTCTTGGTTTTTTTCAGTGGTTTGCATGCAGAGGGGGTGGGACTCGGTTTCCCTGGGTTTTACTGGTTCAATGAGGTGATGGGAGAGGGAGTTCATTGTTACAGAGGCCTAGCGATGGAACTTGGGACCCCAGCCAATGGCCAGGAAAATGGATACCCCAGTGACTGGTGACCTAGTGACCAGGAGGCCCAGCTTGGCTGACACAGCCAGTTCTGGCCAATGGGAGGACAATGGGCTGCGGAGAGAAGACCCCAGTGACCTGACCAGCTGGTTTCAGCCAGTGGGGAACAAAGGATGGCTGAGAGGAGAGGAGGCCCAGGTGACCTTGTTTACCTGGACAGAAGACAAAGGACAGAGGCGGTGCTTGGGGGCAGGTGATATCGGATGCCCCATTGGAAAGCAGGAGGTCTCTGGACTGGAGAGGGAGAGAAGGATGCAGGAGAGATTTAGATGTACTATGCTGAGGGAGGCCAGGCCTGAGGGCCCTAAGAGTTTCCTATTCTGTGTTCACACGCTCAGTAAACCTTCCTGGTTTACGCTGGATGAGAGTTGCTCCGGTCTAGAGAACAGGGTTGCATTATTCCCTCTGAGAGTGGTGGCCCCGGGGTTCCAGAGCAAGTGGACTCCCTGAAGGGGCCCATGGCAAGAGACAGGTGTGCCAAAGGCTCAGAGAGGTGTGGTTCCAAGAGGTGGAGGGGCTTAACCCCCAAGTGCGAGTGGACCCCTGAAAAAAGCTGTCACACTGAAGGGGGTTCCCTTCAGGGACTGTACGGGGCCAAGAGTGGGCATGACCTGTGAGTCTGTGACACATGGCAACACACAGCACTTGAAAACCCTGATAATAGCAAATGTTAACTAAGTTAAATATTAAGCCTCTTAAATATTTGCAAGGGAAGAGTAACTTATATTAACTTTTAATGTAAACAAAAAGAATCCAGGGGTCATCTGCATTTAGAAATGCCAGCCTTTGCAGATCCGCCCATATGCTCTCCTGTGATGGTACCCAGGGTTGTGAGGCACCTCACCACTGCCTGCCCTTAGCACAAAATAGTTTTGTCTGCGCCTGTTGTGGATCTGTGCCCTGAAACCACCAGCCTTTAGCAGCAAAACACTACTTTCCAGGCCTTGCTCTCTCTGTACAGGTAGTGATAGGCACACACCAACCCCTGAATACTCAGAGCATTCTCTGCAGCATCCAGCCCCTTATCCAGTGAACACTCACACAAATCACCAGGCCTGCTGTTCCCAAAGGAATAGTACACTCAAGCTTGTAAGATTCAGTTTAGGACTATCACTTTGCTTAGTTAAATTCATTCTTGTTTTCACTATAACTATATTATCATAGCAGAGATTCAAGTAATAGTGTTAGGTAATAAAGCAAGTCCTTACTCACCTCTCCAGCACCCGAGTTCGTGCGGGAGGCTATGGGCACACAATTCTGTCAGAGACCAGACACAAATGCGTTGATCAACGGGCTCACACTAACCCAAAAGCTTTAGAATAAGTGTGGCCCCTTTATTAGGGGTGAGCATCAATATTTATACACAGAAGTAAACAAAGTGATTAATAAAAGATAATGGTCATGCATAATCAAGATTTTACAGGAAAAGCAAGTTTAACAAGTAAATGCATAGAGATAAAGGCTAATGGCTACTTGATAAAGGGGGTGTCATGAGTAGTTTGCAGGTCAGTGCTTTGTTCGATAAAGGGTTCAGAAAGGATTATGCAGAGACGGCCAGTCTGGGTGTGTTTTGGCTCCAAAGTTCACCAAAAGTTTAGACCCAACATTCCTCCATTTGTAGCTTTGAGATAACTATTAATCAAAAAGCTACACCCTATTTCAAGATCTCAAGGGCCGCTTGGCAATTTCAGCCTGGGCCAATTCGAAGAGAGTGAGGCTTTTAGCTGAAGTGGGAAAAGAATAAACTGACTTACATGAGTTTATGAGGGAGGGGACACACTGAATACAGCAACACAGTATTATAAGGACTACTATGGCCCCAACAACACCCACCAAGAGGTTTTTAACCCACCCAAGTCCGGGCAGCCAATTCCATAAGGCTCCCCACCAATCATAAGGTGGCTGGCCAGAGGAGTAGTTTTTAGCCATTTCCCTTAGGTGTTTGGTACGTTGAAAAGTGTCAAAGTAGGTGTCATTTACAAAAACACAGCATTCTTCATTTATGAGGGCGCAAGTTCCTCCCTGGGCTGCTAACATCATATCTAAAGCCATTCTGTTTTGCAAAGCTAACTGGCGCAGCTGGGACATTTTCCCGGCCTGATTTTCAAATAGGGTTGCAGTTTCATTGGTCAAAGATTCTAATAGTCCCTGTAGACGGATGATAGCACCCTTCAAGCTAGTGTGACCAGCCCACCGCTGCCAGGACAAACCATCACGGAGATTAATATCTCTGTCAGTTTCACGAATGTTACGAACGTGGGGAAAATGAGGGGGAGTGAGGGAGATGCGAGAAGGCGGTGCCATTAAAATATATGTTGCATTTACTTGTTCCCACAAAAGTTGACCCTTTTTCTTTAACAAAACACAGTGATCCTGTTTGATTGGTTACCCTGAGATATTTGTTAATTAGCACTTCTGTTTTGTCCCATGTAAGATTGGGTTGGACTGGATCTTTTATTCTAGTCGGTGGCATCCAAGTCATATTAGCAGTGGTTAGGGGAATGGGTGTGAAGGGGAGTCCCTGTGCTGCATTTACTGGAAATTGAGTACATACCCAGCAATTACTTTTATTTTCTAAAATACGAGTTTTAACCTCGTGGGAATATCTAATAAAAGCATTATCTTCATAAGCAGAAAATAAACTAAAAAAGCATAAAAAACATACAGTTGTCAGAATAAAGGGTCCTCTCATTTTTTCCGAGTTAATTTAAGTCTAATGTCTGAGAGAGGTAAGCTGGTCCACTGGTCGAAGGCAGTGTCCTCAGTGGTGACAAGAGCTGCTGGTCCGTCACTGTGGTCCACTACGGCTGGCTTGACGTGGGAGTGGTGGATCCAAGATTTGCGTCCTTTCAGGAACACTGCAGTCTGGGTTGTCAAAAGAACCTGGTGGGGTCCAGTAAACCTTGGCTGGAGGGTGTCGTCACGAAGGAACTTTTTGGCCCAGACGAAGTCCCCTGGTTGGAACGGGTGGATTTGTTCCTCCAGCGGCACGGTCTGGGAAAACTGCGAGGCTTTCCAAAGGGTACGGAGGCGAGCCTGTAGGGAGAGAAACTGACACGCGGTCATATGATCCCCTCCCAATAGTGAAACATCAGCACGTGGTAGAGCCCCGCCTTTGAAAGGGGGGTGTCCATAGAGCAGTTCAAAGGGGGATAATCCCAATGCGCGGGTTGGGCGAGTACGAAGGTGAAACAGGACCAAGGGAAGTACCTGAGGCCACTTTAATCCTGTTTCCTGACAGTATTTAGCCAATGTAAACTTAAGTTTCCTATTCATACGCTCAACTTTCCCGCTAGACTGGGGGTGGTAGGGTGTATGAAAGGAGTGTGAAATGCCCAGTCCTTGTTCTAAACGGCCAAGGACATGACCAGTAAAGTGAGGTCCGCGATCTGAGTCGAGCACAAGAGGGATGCCAAAACGGGGTACAATATCTCTAAGGAGAATCTTCGCCACTGTGGCAGCAGTACAATTAGCAGTAGGAAAAGCTTCGACCCAGGAAGTCAGAGGGCAAACCAAAACAAGGAGGTGCTTTTTCCCAAAAGCCTTTGGCATATCTGCAAAGTCAATTTGAAGATGTTGAAATGGAGCAGCAGGCGGAGGTCTTCCACCCTTAATTTTGTTAAGAGGCGGAGCAGGTCCATTACGCTGACATGTGCTGCATGCTTTCACTATTGATAGGCAATAGGGTTGAATGCCTGGAGCATACCAAAAGCGAGCGATAGTGTCCACGAGGGCGTGCGTGCCGTAGTGACCCCCTTTATCATGGTGCCAGCGAACTGCCACGGGGTATGTGGAGCGAGGGAGGCAGGCTCGGCCATCTGGCATAAGCCAGGTCCCTTTGACCAGAGTGGCCCCGAGGCTCTCCCACGATTGTAGTTCAGCAGCGGGTACTGGTACGGGGTGCGGTGGAGTAAAGGAGGAGGTTGCAATAGCCAATGTGGGCATGGCTAAAGGTAAGGTGGCAGCCTTCTTGGCGGAGGCGTCAGCCAGGGCATTCCCACGGGTAACGGGGCTACTATCTTTAGTATGGGCCCGGCAGTGAACTACAGCCAGGACAGAGGGTTTTTGGAGGGCGTCCAAAAGCTTGTGGATGAGGGGGAGGTGCTGAATGGGTTTACCGGCAGCTGTCTGGAAACCTCGAAACTTCCAGAGGTGGATATGACAATGCACAACTCCAAAAGCATATTTGCTATCAGTAAAAATGGTAACGGTCTTACCAGCGGCCAACTGGCAAGCTCGGGCCAGGGCATAGAGTTCAGCGGCTTGGGCTCCCCAGTTGCCTGGCAGTGAGGCGGCCTCTTGAATGTCCAGCATAACCAGTGAAACGCTTGCCATTAACATAGAAGGAGCTTTCGTCCGAGAAGAGGATGCAATCGGGATTGTCCAGTGGCACGTCAAACAGGTTGTCCCTTATCTGTAAGATGCTGGAAACTACTTCCACACAGTCGTGCTGATCCTGGAGGACTGGCAGGTCAGGAAGCAAGGTAGCTGGATTAAGGGGTCCACACCTTTCAAAAATTAGGTTAGTGTCTTCTAAGAGTTTGGCCTCTAGCTGTTGCTGACGATGGGCCGAAAAGACTTGGGTTGTGCCCCTACGCAGAAGGGCTGACAAGGCATGAGAGGTCCAAACCGTGGTAAAATGACCCAGGGTTAGGCTCTTTGCCTTTGTGATCAGCAGGGCAGCTGCTGCCAGAGTCCGGGTGCAGGATGGGGTTTCCTGAGCGACAGGGTCGATTTGCTGAGAGTAAAAAGCAAGCGGGAAATGGTGGGGCCCGCTCAGCTGGGTAAGGACACCACTAGCAATTCCGCCCCTCTCGTGGACAAAAAGGTGAAAGGGTTTGCTGTAATTGGGGGGGGCGGAGAGACATGGAGGAGGCCACACTGTCCTTGAGTAACTGAAAGGCTTTAATAGTGTCCGGGGACCACTGCAAAGGGTCAGGAGCAAGGTTAGCAGTGAGTCGGTGGAGCGGTTTGCTTAACTCCCCGCAGGATGGCAACCAGGGGCGACAGAAGCCAATTAATCCTAAGAAACCTCGAAGTTGTTTCTTGGTGTTCGGTAGAGGGCAGTTTTGAATAGTCTTTATGCGGGCTGGGTCCATCTGTTTTCCCTCTGGGGTTAACAGGAAGCCCAGATATCGGACCTTCTGTGAGACCCACTGAATCTTTTTAGGGTCTACCTTGTGGCCTCTGGTGTGTAGGTATAATAAAAGTGCCTTACCATTGATGCGGAGGGCAGCTTCTTCGCGATTACCTAATAGGATGTCATCTACGTATAGGACCAATGTGGATCCCTGCGGACTGGTGAAACCTTCCAAGTCGTGGCGGAGGCACTGGCTGAAAATCGTGGGGCTGTCTCTGTAGCCTTGAGGAAGTCGTTGCCAGACATAACTTTGTCCCTCCCAGGTGAAACCAAAGAGATACTGAGAGTCTGGGTGCACAGGAATGCTGAAAAAAGCTGATTTTAAGTCAATAACAGTGAACCACTCAGCATCCCAGGGGATTTGGCTGATGATAGTAGCTGGGTCAGGGACTACTGCATGAAGAGGGACCACATACTGATTAACAACTCGTAGATCCTGTACAAAGCGCCAACGAACAGGGTCTCCGTTCTTTTTAGGAGGCTTTTTGACAGGCAGTATAGGGGTGTTACAGGGAGTGCGCTGAGGGCGGACTAGCTTTTGTGCAATGAATCCCTCGATAATGGGGCGGATGCCCTCCCGGGCTTCCAGCGACAGGGGGTATTGAGGGACTGACGGGGGGGTTAAGGAAGGCTTCACCTGAATCCTTACGGGTTCTGCCGAAAGGAGCAGGCCAACATCAGTGTCAGAAATTCCCCAGAGGGTTGAAGGCAAGTCAGTGAGGTCAGGGGAGAGAGAGAGGGGTGTTTCCCAATTACCCTGAGTAGGGGCCGAATCTCCTAACACTGTCATCAATAATCCTACCCCTTCAGGAGTGCAGGTTAAAGTAGCCTCAAGCTTACAGAGTAAATCCCGGCCCATCAAAGGGATCGGACAAGCTGGGGAAAAAAGAAAACGGTGAGGAAAACATTTATCAGCATAAACAACATTCAAAGGCAAAGTGAGTTCCAGAGACTGTGGGTTGCCCTCCACCCCAGTCGCAGTTTTAACCTCAGAGGATAGCCAGGGAGAGGGGGCATGATTTAAAAGAGAGAAAGTAGCCCCAGTATCAATGAGGAAAGAGACAGGCAGTCCCTGGACTGAAAGGGTTAAACGAGGCTCTTTGCTGGGAGGGGAGAAAGTGAGAAAGGAGCCGGCTAAAGACATTAAGGAAACAAGACCATCACATTGTTTGCCTTCGCCCCCGGGGTACCGTCATTGAGGAGGCTGAGTTTGCTGCAGCTGCTGCTGTTTCCCGTAGTTGATCCAGGCCTGGGGAATTGGCTGAGCTGGTGGTGCAGGGGTGTATTCCTCACTTGTGTAAGCATCTGCGGATGCAACCAGACCCTCTGGGCGTCCCCAGGGGCATTCACGTTTAAAGTGACCAGGCTGTCCGCACTGAAAACAATTTCCTGATGGCTGGGGTCGCCAGGACCCTCTTCCTCGGGCACCCTGGAATCCCCTGCCACGGCCACGGCCTTTGCCTCGAACACCGCCGTGAAAAGCTAAAGCCATCAGCTTATATTCTTCCTTAACAACTGATCCACATCCGTATAAGTAGGATTATAACTTAAAAACAATCTTTCTAGAAGTTCTATGATCTTTCGGGGATTTTCCCCAAAAGACCCTGACAACTGTCCCCAGTCTTTCAAGTCCCATTCTAGCCATCCTTTATATTCCACAATACTAGCATGTTGCAACCGTCCATCATTGCCCATATAAGGTTGATCATGCACCTGTAAAGGCATCTCTCTAACTATACTTTCCTCAGGGGGGGGGCATGCACCCTGCCGTACCTGCTTGGACATAAGCCTAGTAACTACTCCTCCCGAGGTTTGCCCCTCCATTTCCTCCTCATCCTTCTGCACAAATTCCAATCTGGTATCCTGCAGATTCCCCTCTGCTACAAGGAGAGAGTCCCCCTGCGGAGGAATAGGGGCAGGTGCAGAGGGGACCAGCTGACGAGTCAAAACACGCCGTGGTCTACACCCTTCATCGAAATAACCTGGAGGGGGTTCACTCTCGGGAGAGTACCTGACTGCCATAATTTTTAAAGATTTCCACAGCTCTGCTGCTGTGTCCCAACAAAACCAGTAACATAACTGTCCCGGATGGTCTTTTTCGATCTGGCTCTTTACTCCTCTTAAGGCAGCCTGTTCGAAAGAGCCATACGAAGGCCACCTTATCTCCGGGTCGGCCAATACCGCGGTATACCCAGTCCAATTCCTTACACATAGTGTGTACAATTTCTTCCTAGACATTCCTGTCTGTACTGGGAGTTTCCCTTCGTTCCATAACTTATTTACAATCCCCAACGGACTCTCAAGAGGCACGCTAGTCCCTTGACCCATGGTGTCTGACAGGAGCCCTCCAACTGGCATTTACCCTGCTGTCCAATACACGACCCCTCAATATTGAATTGGCTGGGAGAAATCTCCTGTGGCGCCTTGCCAATTCATATATGAGTGGTCTGACCACTGGACAGAGGTACCGCACCAGAAGGTATCCCGGACGAGCCCCCAAATTGTTAGGTAATAAAGCAAGTCCTTACTCACCTCTCCAGCACCCGAGTTCGTGCGGGAGGCTATGGGCACACAATTCTGTCAGAGACCAGACACAAATGCGTTGATCAACGGGCTCACACTAACCCAAAAGCTTTAGAATAAGTGTGGCCCCTTTATTAGGGGTGAGCATCAATATTTATACACAGAAGTAAACAAAGTGATTAATAAAAGATAATGGTCATGCATAATCAATCAAGATTTTACAGGAAAAGCAAGTTTAACAAGTAAATGCATAGAGATAAAGGCTAATGGCTACTTGATAAAGAGGGTGTCATGAGTAGTTTGCAGGTCAGTGCTTTGTTCGATAAAGGGTTCAGAAAGGATTATGCAGAGACGGCCAGTCTGGGTGTGTTTTGGCTCCAAAGTTCACCAAAAGTTTAGACCCAACAATAGCGAGTAAGAATATTGGAAACAAATGGCTACGTATAAAGCAAAATCATAACTTGCTTTCTAGAGACTAAACTTAACTAACAGTTTAACCTCTAAAGAAGTTTATCTCACCCAAAGTTCTCTTCAGCATTTCCACCAAAGCTGGTTGAGACCCCCTTTTCATGAAGCAAAACTGCTGTCCTTCTCTTACTTCCTTAGTGAAGGCTGCCTGAGGCCTGGTCTACACTACAAGTTTAGATCAAATTTGGCAGCGCTAAATCGAATTAACACTGCACCCGTCCACACAACGAAGCCATTTACTTCGATGTAAAGGGCTCTTAAAAATCGATTTCTGTACTCCTCCCCGACGAGAGGAGTAGCGCTGAAATCGACATTGTCGGTTCGAATTAGGGTTAGTGTGGACGCAATTCAACAGCCACTGTCCCACAGTACATCCTTGTGACCGCTCTGGACAGCAGTCTGAACTTGGATGCGCTGGCCAGGTAGACAGGAAAAGCCCCAGGAATTTTTGAATTTTATTTCCTGTTTGCCCAGCCAGGAGAGCTGATGAGCACAGGTGACCATGCAGAGCTCATCAGCACAGGTAACCATGCAGTCCGAGAATCGAAAAAGAGCTTCAGCATGGACCATACGGGAGGTACTTGATCTGATTGCTGTATGGGGAGAGGATTCCATGCTAGCAGAACTACGTTCCAGAAGACGAAATGCCAAAACATTTGAAAAAGTCTCCAAGGGGATGATAGAGAGAGGACACAATAGGGACTCACTACAGTGCCGTGTGAAAGTTAAGGAGCTCAGACAAGCATACCAGAAAACCAAAAGAAGCAAACGGACGGTCCAGTGCAGAGCCGCAGACATGCCACTTCTACACTGAGCTGCATGGAATTCTAGGGGGCGCCACCACCACTACCCCACCCCTGACTGTGGATTTGGAGGAGGGAGTACTCTTAGCCATGCCTGAGGATTTTGCGGATGGGGAAGATGAGGAGGAGGACGAGCTTGCGGAGAGCACGCAGCACACCGTTCTCACCAGCAGCCCGGATCTTTTCCTCAGCCTGACTGAAGTAGCCTCCCAAGGCAGTATCCCGGACCATGAAGCCATAGAAGGGACCTCTGGTGAGTGTACCTTTGTAAATATAAAACGTGGTTTAAAAGCAAACATTTTTAATGACTAATTTGCCCTGAGGACTTGGGATGCATTCGCGGCCAGTACAGCTACTGGAAAAGTCTGTTAACGTGTCTGGGGATGGAGCAGAAATCCTCCAGGGACATCTCCAGGAAGCTCTCCTGGAGGTGCTCCAAAAGCCTTTGCAGAAGGTTTCTGGGCAGGGCAGCCTTATTCTGTCCTCCATGGTAGGACACCTTACCACGCCATGCTAGTAGCAAGTAATCTGGTATCATTGCATGGCAGCGTATGGTCCCGGTGTTTGCTGGCATTCAAGCAACATCCATTCTTTATCTCACTGTGTTATCCTCAGGAAAGTGATATTGTTCATGGTAACCTGGTTGAAATATGGGAATTTAAATAAGGGGACAGAGGTAGCCGATCCTACGGGGCTGTTTGCCTGTGGCCAAAAATAAATCCTTCCCTGCAGTTAGCCAAGCGGTTGGGGGGCATAGGCACTGAGCCGTTTGCGTTTGGCTAGCAGGGATCTTCCCTGATACCAGCCTCGCGGTGCGGTGTAAAGTAATCATCCCAGATAATTGGATGGGGGGAGGGGTTAGTTGGTTTCTGCTGCTGCACGTTAACACGAAAACCGGAACACTCAACGGGCTTTGCTTGGTATGGGAAAGAAGAGCACTGTTTTTATGAAGGTTGCAGAAGCCAAAAGACAATGGCTTACCATGGCCGCATGCAAGCCGAATTCTGTTGCCCGGCCCTGCATCTGTGATCTCTAACACAAAAGTCGCAGGAACTCAATATTAAGATGCAACGAGCGACCTTGTACCGAAATCACATGTGCTATGTAATGTGACTAGTGTTGTTCACTGTGAAAGAGTATACTCATTGTTCTATAAAATATGTCCTTTTAAATACTTCTCTCCCTTTTTTCCCTCCCGCAGCTGCAAATTTTTCAAGCCTCCTTCCTCCATCCCGAAGGCTATCTCAGATAAGGCGGAGAAAAAAACGCATGTGAGATGAAATGTTCTCTGAGATCATGCGGGCGATCCGCAGTGAAAGAGCTCATTTGAATGAGTGGAAGGACACAGTATCACAGTACAGGAAAGCGGCCAATGAACATGAGGACAGGAGGGATGAATGTGAGGACAGGAGAGAAACATGAGGACAGGAGGGATGCTCAAGATGAGAGGTGGCAAGATGCAACGCTGGAGCTACTGCGGGATCAAACGAACGTGCTCCAGCGTCTGGTGGAGCTTCCGGAACGGCAGCAGGATCGCAGAGTGCCACTGCAGCCCTGTATAACCCCTCTCCCCATGTTCCATAGCCTCCTCACCCAGATGCCCAAGAATGTGGGGAGGGAGGATCCATGCACCCTGTCACTCCACCCCAGTGGACAGCCCAAGCAAAAGGCTGTCATTGAACAAGTTTTGAAGTAGCCTTTAGGAAAAGGCTTCCCTCCTCCCACACCTCAGCCAGGCTACCTTGTCAGTTCTCTCCCTATTTTTATAATCAATTAATAAAGAATACATGGTTTTTAAACGATAGTGACTTTATTTCCTTTTAAAGCAAGCTGTGATCAAAGGGGGGAGGGTGGGTGGCTTACAGAGAATGAGTCAATCAAGAGGGCAAGTTTTCATCAAGGAGAAAAACAGAATTGTCACACCATAGCCTGGTCAGTCATGAAACTGGTTTTCAAAGCTTCTTTGATGCGCAGCATTTCCTGGTGTGCTCTTCTAATCGCCCTGGTGTCTGGCTGCGCGTGTTCAGCAGCCGGGCGATTTGCCTCAACCTCCCACCTGCCATAAATGTCTCCCCTTTACTCTCACACAGATTGTGGAGCACACAGCAAGCAGCAATAACAGGGGGAATATTGGGTTGGCTGAGGTCTGAGCACGTCAGTAAAGTGCACCAGCGACCGTTTAAACATCCAAATGCACATTCTACCACCATTCTGCACTTGCTCAGCCTATAGTTGAACAGCTCCTGACTACAGTCCAGGCTGCATGTGTATGGCTTCATGAGCCATGGCATTAAGTTGTAGGCTGGGTGCCCAAGAATAACTATAGGCATTTCAACATCCCCAACGGTTATTTTCTGGTCTGGGAAGTAAATCCCTGCTGCAGCCGTTTAAACAGATTAGTGTTCCTGAAGACACAAGCATCATGAACCCTTCCCGGCCATCTCATATGGATGTTGGTGAAACGTCCCTTGTGATCCACCAGTGCTTGCAGCACCATTGAAAAGTACCCCTTGCGGTTTATGTACTGGCTGCCCTAGTGCTCCGGTGCCAAGATAGGGATATGGGTTCCATCTGTCGCCCCACCACAGTTAGGGAATCCCATTGCAGCAAAGCCATCCAATATGACCTGCACATGTCCCAGAGTCACTGCCTTTGGTAGCAGCAGCTCAGTGATTGCTTTGGCTACTTGCATCACAGCAGCCTCCACAGTAGATTTGCCCACTCCAAATTGATTCCCGACTGACCGGTAGCTGTCTGGCGTTGCAAGCTTCCACAGGGCTATCACCACTTGCTTCTCAACTGCGAAGGCTGCTCTCATCTTGGTATTCTGGCGCTTCAGAGCAGGGGAAAGCAAATCATGAAGTTCCATGAAAGTGGCCCTACGCATACAAAAGTTTCGCATCCACTGGGAATCGTCCCACACCTGCAACACTATGTGGTCCCGCCAGTCTGTACTTGTTTCCTGGGCCCAGAATCGGCGTTCCACGGCATGAACCTGTCCCATGAACACCATGATCTCCAAAGCACCGGGGCCTGCGGTTTGAGAGAATTCTATGTCCATGTCCTCATCACTCTCGTTGCCGCGCTGCCGCCTCCTCGCCTGGTTTTGCAGGTTCTGGTTCAGCATAAACTGCACCATAATGCGTGAGGTGTTTACAATGTTCATCACTGCTGCGTTGAGCTGAGTAGGCTCCGTGCTTGCCCTGGTATGGCATCTGCACAGGTAACCCAGGAAAAAAGGCGCAAAATGATTGTCTGCCATTGCTTTCACGGCAGGAAGGGGGGGGAGAGGGGGCCTGACAACATGTACCCAAACCACTCGCAACAATGTTTTTCCCCCCATCAGGCATTGGGATCTCAACTCAGAATTCCAATGGGTGGGGGAGACTGCGGGAACTATGGGATAGTTACCTACAGTGCAACGCTCTGGAATTCAACGCTAGCCTCAGTACTGTGGACACACACTGCCAAATTTATGTGCTTAGTGTGGCTGCATGCACTCGACTTTATATAATGTGTTTCCAAAACTCAAATTCTGTAAAATCGGAGTAATCCCAGAGCGTAGACATACCCTGAGTGTCTTCTCTATTGCCCAGATATACTCAGCCAGATCTTTGATCTGTACCACCAGATAAGATTCTCTCCCCTAAGCTGTTTTTTCTCTGTTAGTTTCTTTCTGATGTCCCCACAACCGTTATTTGCATTCAGTTCAGACTAGTGTTGGGAGACCCATTGTGAACAAGACAATACTCATTTCACATGTAAACAGGTAGATAGATATACAGCTCTTCTCTGACAGGAAACCTGTTTTTCACCTTTGCTGGTGACCAGAGCCAGGATGGACCAGGGCAACAGCCCCGGGTCCCACACTTTGAGGGGCCTTGCGCTTTGGGACATGGGGTCCACGGCGGCCTGGGGGTTTAGCAGGGGGCCTGGTGCTGGCAGCAGCAAGCATCCCAGCCCCAGCCTGCCCCACAGGCTCCTGGTGTCGCTCGAGGGAGGAGGCAGAAGCTGGAAAGAGGTGGGATGGGGACTTGGGGGAAGGGGTGGAATGGGGGTGGAGCAGGGGCGGGAACAGGCGAGGCAAAGGCGGGAGTGGACTGCATGTCCCTCCAGCTCCCAGGGGGAGGGAAGGCCAGGGGGGCTCTATGCACTGCCCCTGCCACAAGCTCCTGCTCTGCAGCTGCCATTGCCCAGGAACCTCAGCCAATGGGAGCTGCAGAGATGATGCCTCTGGGCGTGGGCAGCGCACAGAGCTCCCTGGCCCCTCTGCCCAGGAGCTGGAGGGACTCGCTGGCCACTTTCAGGGAGCACCCCACCCCCAGTAAGCACCACCCTGCACCCCTGCCCCAGCCCCATCCCACACCAAAACTGCCCCAGCAGCAGCCGGTGCGGCTGGCCCAGGCGCTGCCTGATCTGTTTGGGCAGCCCTGGAGCCAGCCACACCAACTGCTATATAAATCACGGAGATCATGGAAAGTCACGCAGTCTGTGACTTCCATGACAGACATGCAGCCTTACTTATGTGCAAATTGTAGAGGAGGAAAGGCACTGATTTGATGTTTGTGTGAGTAGAGGAGGGGGCGTGGAAGTAGGACACAGGAAATTAGTTAAACAATTTTCTAGTCTTTTGCGGAATTTTCAAGATTAGTTAATAGTTGGGATGGTGCTATGCTGTGACACAAAAGGTGGCAAATACAAATTGCAAATGGAAAAGGGGAACAGTTTGGGAAGGGAGTAACTCATTTAGACAGAGGGTAGTTAGCATATTATTTTATTTACGCCTTCCTACTAGATACATCACCATAGTTCTCCCTGAATGTCCAGGGCTATGAGCCTGGAGAATTGTTTTTTGAGGAAATATTTGTTTCCCCAGTGCTTTCCTGCAATGCGATGATAATAATGACTGATATTTATATAGAAGCTTTCATCTGAAGATCCGGAAGTGCTCTACTAGCTGATTTAAAAGCTATATATAAAGAATCACTTCATCCACCTCTTGGGTGAAGGTGGCAGATATTTAACAGTGCACAACAACACTGCACAACAGAAAATCAATGTTGTATCCAGCTGAAATTACAGGGGGATTTTTAAGGGATCGACACATAGCTCATTTTTATGTCAATACCCAGCATGGCTGTGAGCTGGGAAAGCATTTCCTAGCTGTGCTATTGCTGGAGCCCATCCTGGGAACAAACTGATTAGGGTCTTGCCTTGTTTTGGGATTGACCAAGTTCTTTTCTGTGTGCGTTGCAAAGGATAGAAAACAACATAGCAGCAAGTCCATTCCATGTCCAACTCCTGAATAAGGTCACATAGCTGAACTGTTCTCCAAGTTTCTTTTCTAATCTTAGCATGAACTCACAGTGACTTCTCTTTTGGTGGCTTGTTTGTTTGCAGTTTAGCCTTGTTTAAACTGTACTACGTGTAGGAAATTGACTTCAGAGCAATAAAGTTGAAGCCTCTGAAAAGAATACTTGTGTAGGGAAGAGACCTGAAAAAACAATCCATTTCCTGTGTACTAGACTAACCACCCTGCATCAATACGACAAAGGCCTAGGCTGTGTCTACATTGCCACTTTCAGCGCTAAAACTTTAGTCGTCTGGGGTGTGAAAAAACACACTCCGAGCAACAGAAGTTTTAGTGCTGAAAAGTGCCAGTATAGACAGTGCTTTATTGCCGGGAGCCGTGCTCCCAGCAATAAAACTACCACCCCTTGTTCAGGGTGGGTTTTTATTGCCAGGAGAGCTCTCCCCTGGCAATGAAGCATGTCGACACTGCCGATGTCACAGCACTGCTGCAGCTGCGCTGTAACATGGGCAATGTAGACATTCCTATTCATTGCTACTAAGGGTAATGACAGAACTAGAAGTAGTAATAGGGATGGAGGGAGACCAGACCATTCCTCTGGCACTGTGTATGGATAAAGGAATAGAATGGCCAACATAAATTTCCAAAGCACCAAATATTAAAATTCAGCAGGAAAATAACCTAATAAAGGAATATGATTTCTGTTCCCCCAGATGATGGCATATCAAATACCGAGAGAGCCTGGATCCAAATCTGAACATTCCGACTCAATCCCTTACAAAGATAGATCAGAGTTATGATGCTTGAACCCAGCTCTGAATGCTGACTCAGAACTTCCCCAAAATTCTGAAAGAGGTTTGCATCCAGTGTTCTGGATTACCTGGACCATCTAATATTCTGTGAAATAATGGAATCCTCTGATATGAATGGAGGTTGCTCTGGTAATCAGCTCAGATGGAGATAGTTGACCAAGGAGATCATTTTAAATGGTTGACAACTCCCTCAAAACAAATTCTAAATGGTGCACACACTTCCTTTCTGTCAACATGATCTTTTTACTAAATAGTTGGATGTCAAAGATGCCTTGGACAGCACTGGTCCAGAAGTAAATGCCCACTGATGCCAGGTTCCAGAGTAAAAAACTGGGTACCACCTGGATGCCATCTGTACAGAAAGCAGTTCTTCACCTGCATGCCCCAGTTTGAAATCCCAGTTTGGGCAGACAGCATTCCAGTGCTAAAACTGAAGTCTGATTAAAATAGTCCAGATTCTTTGCTGCAAGATTCTCCTCCCAGAAGCTTCCTATAGCCAGGAGTCATCAGCTATGCTTATTATTCTGCACAAGCTCCAGGTTAGTGTCCCTAGCATAACTGAGAGACACTCAGAGCCCTGAGGCACCAAGTGGAATTAAGGGCCAAACAAACCCAAAAGTCAGGCCAAGGCTGGGAAAAAAAACAAGAACTGATTCAAACAAACAATCTTTCCACTGTAACTTAAGTCATAAGCAAAGGGTGAGCATGGCTGCAGGTCAGAACCAGCAGACAGGATTGTATTTATAAAGTAGAATCTCTGTCTTCCCTCCTGCATAATTAGTATGTACATTCTGTCCCACCCAGAATGCCTGTGTTCCTCCCAAGACTCTGTTGCTTTTTCCTAGAACACGTTTCCTAACAATTTCTCTCACCATCATTCCCTGAAACAAGAAACAAAGATCTCTCCAAAGAGACTAGAATGCTAACAGCTCGCACCCTTGACCCACCAACACCCTCTTACCTTCTAAAGGGTTATGCTGCTTTTTATCAATATCAGCAAAGGGATTTCACTGCATGTGGGAGCAGCGGAAACTAGTGGTCATGTAAACTCATGCTTAACTTCACCTCTGCTTTCTATGATATGGTGCCATTGCCCTTTTCACATGAAAAAAAACTAAAGTACTGTGCTGCAATGTGGAATGTGCCACTGAAATGGATTTTGATATCAGATATGCTGGCAGGATCCACTCCTTCTAATGCAGATATGAAAAAAAATCCCTCACACAGTATTTCTGATCACAGTAATCCCATATGTTTAAAAAGAGATGGTGGGCAGGCAGCAAATGAGCAATGGAAAAAATCAGAGGTATGACAGCTATAAAATAACATGGGGAGGAGAAAAGGATTAGTTGTATTAGATTAGTCAAAGTGTAACTAACACTAACTAGCTTCTTCCCTGCCCCTCTTTGGTTCACAAACCAATCTAGGGGACTTCTGTGGGGCAGTTGTAGTGTGAGAAGATTCCCTTAGCTCTGTTTTAAACTGTCCCCTTTACAACGTGGCTTCTTGTTGATATCATGGACTTTTTTTTTATACAATACAGTTGACTGAGTCTCTTTCTGATTCTGCTTTATTCAAATGTGAGAAGTATTTGTGTGAGATTTAGAGATGGGCCCAACTTGGGGCAGGGCCAAAATTGGGTTTATGATGGTGGTTTAAAAATCTGAACCCAGATCAGAATTTTCAGATAGCCCTTATCTTTATAATGGAGCACAGTAAAGCCCGAGATTCAATCACTCCTGGGTTGGGGGAAGCCCTGTGTATTAGAAACCTGACATAGTTGGCTTTATCCCATCTACTTGGTCTCCTGCCAGAATAGGTGGCATGCTGGAGATCAGAAGAGGAGTGGCTGAAGCCCCTTGGAAACCGTTACTGTTGGCATAAAATTTAGGCTGTTCTAAAGCATGCCAAGGACCAAACCAACTCCCAGCCAGCCCCTGGATTAGGAAGTGAAAAGTGACTTCAAGCCATCTTCCCCTCTTCCACAGGCCCTGCAGATTAGCCAGGTGTAAAAATCCTACCCACAGTCTTCATGGTGGGTAGTGGGCCCCAATTTGTGCCAATCTAGCTTCTGTACACTGCATTGGCTTGTCTCTATCTGGAAAAACACTTCTGTTTAACTGGAGAGAGAGGTTCCATGGGATAGTGGTCTAAGCATGATTGGAGCCTGAAACTAGTTGTAATGGCATTTCTCACATTGACTCGCTGTGTGACCTTGGTTTGGTCACAATTTAATTTCTATTTCCGTTTCCCCATCAATAAAATGAGGCTAATATTACAGTCCACAGGGGTTCTATGACAATTAATTAGCTCATCTTTGTAAAGCACTGTGAAGATGAGGAATGCTAGTAATTATTTATCTGCTGCAGCATTATACATGTTTAGCACTCAGGATAAAAGTTCTTTTCTTCTGTACTTAACCCAAATATATAGAGAGTAACAGTTTTCAGCTGGCTAACGCCGTAAGGAAAATATTTTACAAGTTGATGTTTTCAGCAATGTGGCCACCAGCAGAGGGCTCTCAAATACCCATTTTAATTAACTGCAATTTCACATTCAGTTGAGCAGAGTTTAGAAAGCTGCTTTCAGTAATATGGGTGCTGGCTTCTTTTTAACATCCTCCATGAGTGAGAAAGACCAAGACGTTCAAGTCCTGGGGTTATCCTGTATACTACTGACCTTTCTGGAGATGGTCAGTAGCCAATATAAATTGTGAGTTTGATTCCTCAGCCCTCACTTGCTCTTCAGTTCTATGGCATAGTGCTAAGCATATGGCTGCATATATTTGTTGAGCAGTAATTAGAAATGAAGGGTCAAACCTATCTACATTACTATTAGACAAAAGGGTCTGGGGATTTTCCTCCTGTGCTCTCCAGTCCCATTCTCAATCCAGCTCAGCAATCCACCAGAATCCCTGGCTGTGTTATTTCTTCCTCCAAAAGGATGTCAGTCATCTGCTGCAGGCACCCCGAGCTCTTAAATGTGGCCCAAATCCTGTGATGCTGCAAAGGAGATTAGAGGTAGCCCGCAATCCCAGCAGTTTTTCTGACATTTTCTCATTGCTTAGTTCAAAGGGGAAGCTCTTGTTTGATCTCTAGTCTAGACCTCTGCTGGCAAGATTGTCAATGGGCATATGGCATGGAACTGCTCAAAGGAGAATGCCGACTTTCACTGTTACTTGCAGGGCTTTGAAGCGGAGCTGGAGCACGGAGCAGCTCCAGAGCAGTGGAGCTGCAGGTTTTTGCCTGGAGCTGGAGCGGAGCCGGAACACAGCTCCAAAGCCCTGGTTACTTGATATTACTGTGATTAGATCATAGTATAACAGATTGGATGTCAGTATACAGTGTGGTAGTCTAACAAGATAAACTGCAGGATGCACTGAATTCTGAAGATCCTCCACATCCGGTGGGATCCATTTGGACCATGGCATATGGCAACCATGGAATTTTGAGCTAGCCTGAGAACCATTCTGGGGAGCTTCTGTGTTACTTCTATGAAGAGGAAAAGATGATTACTCACCTTTGTAACTATCGTTCTTCGAGATGTGTTGCTCATATCCATTCCAGTTAGGTGTGCGCGCTGTGCGTGCACGTCTGCCAGAAACTTTTTACCCTAGCAACTCCAGTGGGCCGGCAGGTCGCCCCCTAGAGTGGCGCCACCATGGCGCTTGATATGTACCCCTGCCGGCCTGCCCGCTCCTCAGTTCCTTCTTGCCGGCTGCTCCAACAGTGGGGAAGGAGGGCGGGTGTGGAATGGATATGAGCAATAAATCTTGAAGAATAACAGTTACAAAGGTGAGTAACCGTCTTTTCTTCTTCGAGTGATTGCTCATATCCATTCCAGTTAGGTGACTCCCAAGTCGCGGCATGGAGCACTGCTGAGCCGAAGGCCGCGTCATCTCTGGACTGCTGGACCAGGGCGTAATGGGAAGTGAAAGTGTGGACCGATGACCAGGTCGCCGCCCTACAGATCTCTTGGATCGGCACTCGGGCAAGGAAAGCCAGCGATGACGCCTGCGCCCTGGTAGAGTGCGCAGTCACACGGCCCGTAGGGATGTGAGCCAAGTCATAACAGGTCCTGATACAGGATGTTACCCATGAGGATATCCTCGGCGAGGAAATAGGAAGGCCCTTGACACGGTCCGCTATCGCCATGAAGAGCTGAGGGGGCTTGCGGAACGGTTTGGTCCTCTCCACATAAAACGCTAGTGCCCGACGGACATCCAGCGAGTGGAGTTGTTGCTCCCTGCGGGACGAATGGGGCTTTGGGAAAAAGACGGGAAGGAAGATCTCCTGGTTAATGTGAAAGGCTGAGACCACCTTGGGGAGAAAGGCAGGGTGCGGTTTCAGCTGCACTTTGTCCTTATGGAAGACCGTATACGGGGGGTCTACCGTGAGGGCCCGGAGTTCCGACACCCATCTAGCTGAGGTGATGGCCACTAGAAAGGCGGTCTTCCAGGAGAGGTAGAGCAGGGAGCAAGTTGCTAACGGCTCAAATGGAGGGCCCATAAGCCGAGACAGAACGAGGTTGAGATCCCATGAAGGGGCAGAGGGACGGACCTGTGGGTAGAGACGTTCCAGCCCCTTCAGGAATCTCGCCACCATAGGGTGGGAGAAGACAGAACGGCCATCTCCTCCTGGATGAAAGGTGGAGATGGCCGCTAGGTGAACCCGAAGGGACGATATCACCAGACCCTGGTCCTTGAGGGACCAGATGTAGTCCAGAATATTGGCGATGGAAACCTCCATAGGGAGAAAACCCTTCTCCGAGCACCAACAGGAAAAACGCTTCCACTTGGCTGAATACGTAACTCTAGTGGAAGGCTTCCTACTGCCCAGGAGAACCTCCTGAACCGGGGTAGAGCAGCGTAACTCGGAGCCGGTCAGCCACGCAGGAGCCACGCCATGAGATGCAGAGACCGAAGGTCCAGGTGACAGAGTCTGCCGTGGTCCTGGGTGATCAGATCCAGGTGAAGGGGCAGGGGAACTGGGTTGGTTATTGAGAGGTCCAGCAACATGGGGTACCAGTGTTGCCTGGGCCACTTTGGGGCTATCAGAATCACGCGAGCTCTGTCTCTGCGCACCTTGAGGAGGACCTTGTGGACCAGCGGAAACGGAGGGAACGCATAAAACAGATGGGTCACCCATGGGATAAGGAAGGCGTCCGCTAATGACCCGGGCTCCCAACCCTGAAAGGAGCAGAATGCCTGGCATTTCCTGTTCCCCCTGGACGTGAAGAAATCCATCCGGGGACAACCCCACCTCTGGAAGAGTGAGAGGGCGACGTCCGGGCGAAGGGACCACTCGTGTGAGCGGAAGGATCTGCTCAGGCGATCCGCCAGTGTGTTTTGTACTCCAGGGAGGTAGGAGGCCGTGAGGTGAATGGCATGGGCTATACAAAATTCCCAGAGCCGCGTCGCCTCCTGACAACAACCCTGCTTGTTGATATAGTACATGGTCGTCGTGTTGTCGGTGAACACCATGACACAGCAACCTTGAAGGTGATGGACGAACGCTTGACAAACAAGACGGACAGCTCTCAACTCCCGTATGTTGATGTGGAGGTCCAGTTCCTGGGGGGACCACAGGCCCTGAGTCCTCAGGGTTCCGCTGTGCGCCCCCCAGCCCAGATCTGAGGCGTCCGTCATCAGGGACGCCGAGGGTTGGGGCGGATGGAACGGGAGACCTGCACACACGACGGACTGCTCTAGCCACCACCGGAGGGAGTCCAGTACCCGCTGGGGGATGGTGACAACCGTGTCTAACGAATGTCTGGCCGGCCGGTACTGCGCGATGAGCCAAGATTGGAGGGGCCTCATGTGGAGTCGAGCATACGCTGTCACGAACGTACAGGCCACCATATGGCCCAGGAGGGTCAGACATGTTCTTATGGAGGTCAGGGGGGCCGCCTGCAAGCGCAGAATGATGGCCGATAGCGACTGGAACCTGGGCAATGGTAGCAAGGCCCTGGCCAAGGTGGAATCCAGAACGGCCCTGATGAACTCTATCCTCTGCGTGGGGAGCAGAGTGGACTTGTCCACATTGACAATGAAGCCTAGGGTAGCAAAGAGGTCAGTGATCCTGTGGACGTGGTCGCGGACCTGCAGCTCTGATGTGCCTCGTACCAACCAGTCGTCGAGGTAGGGGAACATGTGAATGTGGCTGTGCCGAAGATGTGCGACGATGACTGCCATGCATTTCGTGAATACCCTCGGGGCCGTAGAAAGGCCAAATGGGAGGACCGCAAATTGATAATGCTGGCGGTCGACCACAAAGTGAAGGAAACGCCTGTGCTGTGGAAATATGGCGATATGAAAGTAAGCGTCCTGCATGTTGAGGGCGGCGTACCAGTCTCCAGGATCCAGCAATGGGATGATGGTCCCCAGGGATACCATGCGGAACTTCAACTTCACCATATGCTTGTTGAGTTCTCGCAGGTCGAGGATAGGCCTGAGGCCTCCCTTGGCCTTGGGGATCAGAAAGTATCGGGAATAAAACCCCTTGCCCTTCTTGCTCTCTGGAACCTCTTCTGTGGTTCCCTTGTCGAGGAGCGTCTGTACCTCCTGACGGAGGAATTGCTCGTGAGAGGGGTCCCTGAAGAGGGATGAGGGTGGGGGGTGGGAGGGGGGGCGATGAAAACTGCAGGCGGTAACTGGCCTGTACAGTGCGTAAGACCCAACGGTCTGATGTTATTCGGGTCCACGCCTGGAGGAAAAACGAAAGACGGTTGGAAAACTGTGGGGAAGGATCCGAAGGGGAAACTGGTACTGCGCCCTCGGGCGCACCTTCAAAATGAAGGCTTGGGTCCGGGTGGGGCCTAGGAGGAGCCCTGGTTCTGCCCCCCAGCTGTCTGCACCTACTGTTCCTGCCCCGGCGCCTATTAAGGTCCTGCCGTGGGCGGAACGGCCGGCATTGTTGCTGCTGGTTCTGCGGCCGGAAGGGTCTGTGCTGCATCACGGGCGCGTGCATCCCCAAAGAGCGCATGATGACCCGATTGTCTTTAAGGCTCTTTAGCCTGGGGTCTGTCTTGTCTGAAAACAGGCCCTGGCCTTCGAAGGGGAGGTCCTGGATGGTATACTGGAGCTCCGGTGGAAGGCCAGAGACCTGAAGCCAGGATATGCGGCGCATCGTAAGCCCTGAGGCAAGGGTCCGAGCGGCCGAGTCTGCAGCGTTCAATGAGGCCTGCAGCGAGGTCCTTGCGACTTTCTTGCCCTCTTCAAGAATAGCCGCAAATTCTTGACGTGCCTCCTGCAGCAACAGCTCCTTAAAGTTGTCCGCCGTTACCCAGGAGTTAAAAGAGTAGCAACTAAGGAGGGCCTGTTGGTTGGAGACCCTGAGCTGTAGCGCCCCCGCCGAATAGACTTTACGACCTAGGAGGTCCATCCGCCTCGCCTCCTTAGATTTGGGTGCCAGGGCCTCTTGTCCATGGCGCTCCCTCTCGTTCACCGACTGTACCATGAGGGAGCACGGTGTCGGGTGGACGTGTAGGAATTCATAGCCCTTGGAGGGGGCCATGTACTTTCTCTCCACGCCTCGTGCGGTAGGAGGGATGGAGGCCGGTGACTGCCAGATAGTGGTGGAGTTGGCCTGAATGGTCCTAATGAAAGGCAGGGCAACCCTGGTGGGAGCATCTGCGGAGAGGATGCTGACCACCGGATCCTCCATCTCAGCGACCTCCTCCGCTTGTAAATTCAAGTTTTGCGCCACGCGCCTGAGGAGGTCCTGATGTGCCCTGAGGTCGAGAGGGGGAGGGCTGGAGGACGAGGTGCCTGCCACTGCCTCGTCAGGGGAAGATGATGAGGAGACCCCTGGCAGCAGAGCGTCCACAGGGGGTTCCGTCTGGGCCCAGCCCTCCGGCTCCGGAGGGAGCTCTGGGTCCTGGTGGCTGTACCTGTCCTCGCCTTCCGGAGAGGGAGGGGGGCGAGACAGCGTTGACTCTGGTGGTCTTCGGTCCGCCGCAGGCCAGGGGAAGTATGTTGCGGACCCTGGGCTTGATGGTATGCCCAGGGAGTCCAAAACCCCCACTGCTGTGGCCCTTGGTCTTGAGGCGGAGGGTCCTGAAAGAGGGCCGCGTGTCTGTCCGGGCCCAGCGTATAAACGCTGTCCGCCTGAGAGGAGACCGATGGCTGCCTCGAAGGCCATGGAGGTGCTGAACTCGGCTGATAGGCATCTCTCAGTCCCGACGCCGACGATCCTCTCGGTGCCGAGGATCGGTACCGGGAGCCATACCGGTGCCGGGACTGGGACCGGGATCGGTCTGGTACTCGGTGCCAGGATCCGGACCGGGACCTGCCTCCAGCTCGGTGCCGGAATCGGGACCGTGATCTACGTCTGATGCGGTGCCGGGATGGCGCTGGGGACCGGGACCTGCCACCGACACAGTGCTGGGAGGTCGACCGGGACTGGGACCTGCCACCGGCTCGGTGCCCGAAGGTTGACCGGGGAGTTGATTGCCAACACGAACGGCTCCTAGAGTCCCGGTGCCGGTATCGAGAAGAGCCAGACCGGGACTGTACCGACGTTGACCTGTGCCGCGAGTGCGACCGGTACCACCTAGGAGAGCGGTGCCGGGACTGCGAGCAGCGCTGAGGGCGCGAGCGTCCACGTCGTCGGGGCCTCGAAGGCGATCAATGCCTAGATTCCGGAGATGGCGCTCTCAACGTTGGCTTGCCTCTGGAGATGACCCGCACCAGGGGTACCGGGGGTTGAGGCTGGGATGGCTCAGTCGGAGCTATCAGGTCCCGCGCCGAAGCAAAGGTCTCCGGCGTGGACGGGACTAATAGCTTGACCCCAGATCTTAAGGGGGAGCTAGGAGGGGCCGGACTTGACGGACCTTCCGGGCCCGGAGTCGACGGCAACCCTGCAGGCGGTGCCGCGGCAGAGGTAGGTGCTGGGCGCTCCACTCGAGCCTGCAGAGATGATGTCACAGACGTCAAGGGTCTTTGATCGGATCCCGGTGCCGGGGATGGGCGGTGCCGGGGTGTCTTTCCGGTGCCGGTGTAGAGGTGGCCGGCTGCGCTGATGGTACCGGATTCAGTGCCGCTTCCATCAGGAGAGTCCGCAGTCTTTGATCTCTCTCTTTCTTTGTTCGAGGCTTAAAGGCCTTGCAGATGCGACACTTATCGGCGATATGCGATTCCCCGAGGCACTTCAGGCACACGTCATGGGGATCGCTAGTTGGCATCGGCTTCTTGCAGGCCGAGCACTGCTTGAAGCCCGGCGAACCAGGCATGGGCCCGGTGCCGGGCGCCGGGAAGGGCAACGGCCCAACCCGCGAATAAGTTCTATAAACTATATACAATGACTACTAATTACTATACAACTCTAAACTGTTTTTTAAACTATTTACAACTACAACTATTGACAGTAACGAAGGAGAGCTAGGGACGTGGAGGACAGCAAGCCGCACTCTACAGTTCCAGCAACCGACACGGCGGTAAGAAGGAACTGAGGAGCGGGCGGACCGGCAGGGGTATATATCAAGCGCCATGGCGGCGCCACTCTAGGGGGCGACCTGCCGGCCCACTGGAGTTGCTAGGGTAAAAAGTTTCTGGCAGACGAGCACGCGCGGTACGCACACCTAACTGGAATGCATATGAGCAATCACTCAAAGAAGAACTGTCAGCTCAAGCAGAGACTCTGGAGCTGTGGGGGATCTTTACATCTACCCTACAGGCACTACACCAGCACCAGTTCTATTTTAACTCCATCCCACATACTGAACATGCTGTATTAGACTTGGATTTGGGTGGGAGGACTACGTTTAATATCAGCTGTCTCCCGCATGATAACACTGCCTCCTCAATCACCATGCTGAACTGAGTACCCTCTGCATGACATCTGGGCTACCATGACACTGCAGCAGCATCCAACCAGGTTGCAGTTGCAACATCAGACACCTTATCCATAATTAAATCATGGACTATGTTAACCTCATTAGCCTCTGATCTTCCACTGAACAGCATGAAATGGAGAGCAGAGTCTTTATCAGCTGACACCCAGAACTGTTGATAGACACTTCAGCTGGGACCAAATGAATCAGTAATAAAACATCTTGGGCCTCTTCAACTCCCAAAGAACTATGTGTTCCTACTCCTACCTACAACTGGAACTGACAGAGTCAAACTGCAGTAACTAGTCCCCCTTGAACCTTTATATCCCCAGGCCACAGCAGTGGCCCTCAACCCTCTCAGATACAGTAAGGTGTCCAGTAAAAGGTCACAGTACTACAAATGGGTTCTCAGGTGTAGACCTCCATGGCAGATTGCATGGACCGGCAGGAAGACGCAACATTTTGCAGACTCCTCTCAATCACCTAGATTAAAAAGCCTCCCCAGAGTCATCCACTCTCAACTGTTCAACTCTCATGAATCTCTCAAACTCCATGGAGTTGATGTCCAAAACTGCAGGAGCCCTGACTCCTAATTTTCTGGCCGTTATCACTAGACCATACCTTCTCTCTTACGTTAGGAGACGTGGAAGAAACACTGAGCGTGATAGCTTTTTTAAAAGCAATTCTCATGTGAGGGATGTTCGCTAATCCCAGTGAGATTTTCCTTCCGTTTCTTAAGGCTAATTTTGCTGGCTCCACAGTAACACGTGGAATTGAACAGACGGACTGAATTCTGAAAACAAACAGTAGTAACCTAAGCCTGACATTGTAAATGATGCTTATTGAACCCATGTCCTGATGAAAAGGCTAGGGGCTGGCAACATGGTACAAGGAAGACAAAACAGAAGCTTAATTAACTTAACAGGAAAGCAAAAAGCTTTTAGATAAAAGGGAGAGGGCCAATTCTCAGTCAAAAGTTTAGAGGCTTCTCAGAACCTTCCAAGGCCAAACATGTGTAATGCTGACTTCCTTCCAGCTCTCTTAGTGACAGAAATAACTTCAACAGAGCGAATTCCATCAACGTACCTTTTACCCAAAGCCAGTTCCTCAAATGAAAGCCACACATGTTGCTAAATTGAAAGGTAAATGAGGAACAGGAAAGGAAACTCCATTTGTGAAAGTGTGACTCTTCCCACGCTTATGCCCTAGCACGTGAGAATGGCTGCCAGCTTGTAAGGACATGAGCTAACCAGGCGGAAATGAGATCCAGGAGAATAAGCCTATAGCCAACAAGCAGCATGGAAAGGGGAAAAGGGTGAGATTGGCCTCTCTGTGGTCCTGGGCTGGGAGATGGCGTCTTGTATCATTGATGTTGTCGCTAATTTCTTGTCATTGTTCCAGATTGTGGTCTAAACTACAGAGGTGTAAATTTAGAGTTATTTAATATGTATGCCATGCAGCTGAGATTGGAATCTTGCCAGTTAGAGCAGTAAGCTAAAAGCAGTTACAGTCACCACCCAAGAGCCGGCATATTATCTGAAGGAACTATACATGGGGCCCTGGGCTGATAAAACCATGAGACACACATATTGCCCAGAGGGTAAAGCATTCAGACACCAGCTGTATCTATGTGACCTCCAGGACCTCAGCTTTCATTTAAAGAGAAAAGTTTCTAGCCCTCAGGGTTCCAAAGACAACCTTCCAAACATGACCTAAGTGTAACTAATGCAGTGTTGTCTGCCTGAGTCAGTAGACAACCTGAAACAAATCCACTGGGAGGAGTGAATTCCCCAACCCAGAAATCTCACCAGGGTGCTAACTCTAAAAGCTGATGATGACACTTTCAAATGCCAGCATTAATTGCTTCATTTTTGGAAGGAGGCATATGGGGACAGGAACTGGAACTAGTTGCAGAGGGAAAAAAAGAGGAGACACAGAAAGATGAAGGGAAATAGAAGCACAGAAAGGAGAATGGGGCAGAGAGAAACACAAGCCAGAGATCCTCCTCTTTAGGCCCAGGACTATTTTCGAATGATACTTAAGGTGCCAGTAAGGTTCTGAATAAATGATTAAGGATGATAATAACTAAAGGTTTAGTTGCTAACTAGATTCTACCCTTGATCTTTGTGCAGACCTCCCATTGCCATCAGTGGGAATTCTGCTGTGGGTCCAGAGGGGAATATAGGCCTAAATTTATAGCCTACAGCTGAGGTCATCATTAAAGATGGAATTTGGTCTTCTCCACAGAATGAGTTTGACATCTCTGATATGGCTAAATAGAATGGGTTTTGTTCTTTATATACAAATCACACACACACACACACACACACACACACACACACACACACACACACACACACACACACACACACACACACACACACAGAGCGCTGCTTCCTGAGACATATAAATTTGTTTTCCTTTGGTTATTTATGGTTGTAGCCACCAGCTGGCCTGTCTCAATGCTGAAATGCTCTGCATATTATTCCATTATCCCATTAGGTTGAACATGTCCTTCCTCCCTCAAGAGCTGTTAAGACATCAATCGTACTGGAAAGAGACAGCCCTAGTCACAGGCAAAGAAAGCCCAGCATCCAACAGGCACTGTTACCCCTTTCCCTTCTCCTTGGGGAAGATCTTCTGCTTATAGACAACCAGCTGGGTGATCTTGTATCTCAAGATGCACAGGTGACTTCTCACACCATGCAATGTCTTGTGCTCGTGCCTTAAGAGGTGATACTCTGGTCATTTGATGCCAAGCTCTCTGACTAAGTAGGTCACATTTATGTTATTTCTCAAGTATGTATAAAATCTTATTAATAATGCTAGTTGGCTCGAAGCCTCTGGAAGAACATTTCCTGCTGCTTTATCTTTTCAGATGTCCATTTGCTAACGCTGCATTATTTCAAGGTCTTGCCCTATCCCTCCTATCAGGATTGGAAACTATATTCCAGACTGCCACCTCAATTGCACTGAATCTTGGAAAATGACCCTGACTCAGGGCAATGACTTTTAAATTGGGGTAATGGTCACCTTTATTTTCCCTGTGAACCCACATTGTCCCCCTGGGTGGTGTGAGAGAGAACATTCCTGGCTGGCTTCCCTGACCCTGAAGCTGGGCTTGACAGATCATTCCTTGTTTGTGGAATTCTCTTTGCCCCTGCACCAAATGACAATGATGTAGCTGGTGTCAGAAGAGGAGATCATACAGACAAAGCCACTTAAACTCATAAGTGGGTCTGTCCACCTAGCCACACTTTCCTATTCTGCCTTCCATATTAGGGAACTGGCAGTTGACCATGTCTCCACCCACAAACAAACACATTGATATTAAATGAAACTCTTCCTGGCCCCAGCATAATGAGAACTAGCAGCATCAGCTCAGCTTCAGTCACTGAGTAACATAAATCATCTTTCTCATGGTCCCATGAAGCCAGCCTGGGCTCAGAGGCGGGGGTGGAGGGGAGCCTTCTTCTGACATAATTAGACAGTCATTGAAGGACAAAAACAACTCCTCTCCACACAAGCCCAGTTCTCCCACCTCACCCCAACACATCACTTCATTGGCAGAGCACCAGCTGATGCTCAGAGCCAGAGGGTGGGGGTGGAGAAGCAGACACATGCACACACAGCTTCTGCCAGGAGGATCAAGAGGCTGGAATGTTCCAAGAGGACAGAGCTGCTGGACTCTGCTGCTGGACTCACTCCAGATGGAATTTTTCATGGCCCTGACAGGCAGGGGATTGCATGGTTCCCCCAGAGAGTGGGATGTGATGGGTAAAAGTTAACAAACGTGCATCTAACGGGGTGAGCATGGGAAGTTAATGAATTAGCAGAAACCAGTGGCAAGGGAAAGAGTTTACTATTGGCAGCTCCCAGTGCAGGGATAGTAGTGGAGAGAGAGGCTAATGGATTATCATTTACAGATGATCCCGTAGCTGGTTGTGTGTGGGAATCCAGCTTTGGGACAGCCAACATGTTTTACACTGAATAGCCACTGCCCACAAGCAACAATTCCTAAGAGAGCAAATCAGCAACGTTGATGGTGGTGGTGTTAGGAGATGCCAGAATGCGTCTCGCAGTGCTGTGCAACTCAGCTCATGCCCAGCCTCAGTTCTTATACATGGTATTGTTTTTCCTCTCCATCACTGTTCGGCTCCCTTCATTACTGTACATCCAGATACAGGCCTTGGGAAAAAAATTATAACAATTATAATCTAGCCATCTATTTGCAGTGTTCATTCACCCCCTTCATGTTTTGACGTAGGCCCACATTTTCTAGTCTTCTGTAGAATATTTTTCATAACAGAGGGCTAGTCAATACTAAAAAATTACATCATGTTGATCATGAGGAACTTTGGCAACTAAAATAAGGTGAAATATGATTTATTCCTCAGTTTAGACAGAAACTCATTTAACATCATGTCAGCTGGTCATGGTTAACCCTATTGTCTTAGTCTATTCTGAATGTTTAACATGTTATCAGAGTTCCTCAAGACTGCTTTCTAACACAATTGAATTTTCCAGTGTAAACAAGCCCTCTATGGTAGTCCAGTAATCTCAAAAAACTATACAAAACAGTTTTCTTTGCATGATACTTCAGTTTTGAATTAGAAATGTTGTGCCCTACTGAGGCTTGAAGCAAAAAAGTCTTAGGTCATTGAAAGGGGTGAATTCCTGGCTAAGCACATTTCTACCTCTGATGAAGGAATCACAATATATCAGACTTTGAATTAGTGGACCAAGACTGAAAGACCCATCCTGCACCGCAGCCTTGTGCAATATTTTAGATAAGAGAGAGAAGTAGAGATGGGGGTAGAAATTCACTGCTGGGAGAGAAAGAAGGAACCCTTTAATTCATTTTAAAATAGCATCTGTTTGAATCTGGTCAAAGAGTTTTGGAATGTTAGAATAAATCCCAGGGGAGATGGGCTAGAGGTCAGTGCCTAGGGAAGGAAATCAAAGGTGCCTGTAAATGCTGTGTATCACGTGGCAGTGTCATTCATCACAACTGTCAGCACCATATATGTAAATATAGTGTTGCACACAGTTTACTGATTGCATCAAACACATTGACTATTTATGTAGTATTCAGCCTTGGGGGTGGGGGACATTTTTTTTTTTTTAAATCCAATGATAAATATACCCACATGGCCTTTCTACAGGATCTCTCCATTTGTCAAAGCTGCAGCTCATACATCCTCAGGATGTCAGAGCCACTCAGTGTTAGGTTTCTGACGCATTAGAAGCCCATGAAATCCTCCTGGCAGAGCAATTCAGGGGAGCAGTCAGTGATGGATGTACAAGTTCTTTAAAGGTAGGATTTTCAGAAGTGCTCACTGTTGGCCTAACTCTGCTCCCATTGAAATCAACGCATGTTTTACTATGGACGTCAGTGGGACTTGAGTTAGGCCAAGGACGAGCCCTTTTGATAACTCTACACTAAGTCCCTTCATTGGCTCCCTTTCTTCTAGTGCATCAAAACACAAACTTCTTGTCCAGACTTTCAATGCCATCCACAGTTTAGCCCTGCCCTATCTTCCCATCCCACCACAAGGCTAACTCCTGCCTTTGCTCTGCCAGCTTCAAATAACTTCTTTGGCTGCTTCACTCACAATTCCCTTTATATTTGCTCTCACATTCCCAGTCCAAATCCACAAAGCCGCCACCTTATCTTCTCCCAAGTCCCTCCTCAGAGCTTACACCTTCCGTAATGCATACAGGGAATTACTGCTCCTAACTGGGTATGAACTGTACACAGCTAGTCTGGGCTAAAACATCCCAGCACTTGTTACTCGTACTCCTGCATCCCTCCTGCTGCTTGTCTATCTCAGCGACCATGTCTTGTCTCTGTACTGTAAGCTCTTTTACTGTGTGTTTATGCCACACCTGAAACTATGGGAACCGAGACTGTTGAGGCCTTGAGATACTACCACAATATAAGTGGTTAATACATTTCCTTCCCTTCTTACACACACAGCTTGGATTAACCAGTAAAGACTCCCTCCCTTTATTAGTTCAGCAACAATCGGCCACATCAAAGAACCCAGGGCATTTTTCTCAGACCCATTTACAGGACTGTAATCTGGCGTTTTCTATTTATGTATCAGACTGTCCTGCAATGACACCTTATTGTCCAGTCCATGACAAAAGATGGGGAAAGGCCCTGAAAACCATCCAGTGCCAGACCTATTAGGGTGATTTACCCTATTTAATAACCAGCCCTTTGGGTCTGTTGAACCTCCAGGTAAAAATAGCACAACCTGTGCATGTTGTGACATGTTAGCAGCTGTACTGAGGTGAAGAAAATGGCACCTTATGAGCTGCAAGGTAAGTGAGCAGAGTCACAGCAGGTGTCAGGAAGCTGTTGAGAAGGCCCTTTTGATCTCAGACCTACTTAGACTGCAGAGGCCCAGCCTAAGTGAGAGAGATTTGAATGTGTTATAGGAGAGATTGGAAACTTCTCACTGATCATGCCCCAGAGTCCAGCCTTGCCAGAGAAAGATCTGGAAAAACTGCCCACAACTGAGACCAGAATGAAGGGAGAAGCTCTCGTTGAGGTAGCTGCATGTTTACCTTGCCACCTTCCTCTTTGGGAGAAAGGATGCACTAGCCTTCCAAAGGCAAAGGGGGAGAACGGCTCAACCCTTAGGATATTGTAAGTGCCACCGGGTGAGGCTGACCAGTTGAATTAGAGGGAACATTTTCTAAATTTTCAGTTAAACTCAGACAAGTGAGGCCACAATGACTGGCTAGGAATCTCAAAGGGCCCAATGTTCAGAGCAAAGTGGGGGCATTAGGTTTTCAAAAGTGCCTATGTCAATGGGATTTGTGCTCCTAAATCACGTAGGGATTTTTGAAAATCCCCCGCTGGAAAAGCTGGGGCAGGTTCAGTCAGATCTTTTCCACCGTTCCTGACAATGCACATCAAATGGGCACATCAAAGCAGTGGCAGACTCACTGCTGCTGATGGAAGGATGATTGGTAAGTATCCAAATGAGAGCATCCTCCAGCAAGTTAAGAGTCTGTTTCATGGCTCTGTTTACAGAAAGGAAAGATTCCCGAAGATAACTTAAAATAAGAGTCAGGATCAGGGGAATGCAGCTTTGTGCAGACCAGTAGTTCTCCTCTTTCCGGGCTCAGAGAGAAGCAGGCTGAGCCCAGGAGGGTCTGGGGTGGAGGGTTCCTGGTGGCAGGCGTCGGTCAGAGGGAATATTCCACTAACACCACTCCTGACCTTTTGTGAAATCCTGCAAGACATTTCTATCTGAAGGAGCCCTGCCAAAAGGACATGGAATTTGCCCTCCTGCACAGACGCATAGTTCTCTAGTCTGGCATTCTGACTCTGGCACCACATGGTGTACTGGAGGCTTCAGAGAAAGGCGCTAATGGTGGTTTTAAACTGTTCAGAAATAAGGCATTAAACAGAGGAACAGAGTAACCTGCACAGGAGCGATGAGCTGATCTCCCCCTGTCTCAGGTCCCCCCAAAGACCAACTTTTTGACCATGATTCATGTTCCTCTGAAAAAAGAAGCCTTGGGGGTTTTAAATACACAAACTCTACTTGGGCTGAATTTTGTGCACTAGTGTCTGTGTCTTAGTCTATACAAGTATGATCTGGGGCATGTTTGTGTGTGGCCTATGGATTCTTCACAAGTTAAACCCAACTGGGTGTCTAAGAAGGAAAATGAATTAAACATTTATATTGTGGTAGCACCTAGAGGCCTCATGGGAGTAAGTCTCATTCTTGTCTCATGTTCCTGATCATTCATGTTCAGGGTCAGATTTTCAAACAAGGTTCCATTGATGCTGTCGTGTGCTGACAGGACAGGCACAGCTGTGGTTTGAGCAGCTGGAATGGAAGGCAGAAATGACAACTGGCAAAAACTCCTGAAGGAGCAAGTGAGAATGATGCTGTGGAGAGGAGAGGGTATGGCGGTGGGCATGTGAAAAAGGAACTTGTAAGCAGCGACTGACAAGCTATAAAAAGTGTCAGAGGAGAAGATCTTCAAGGTAGAATGCAAGAAAGATGGGGGGAAGAGGGGAAGGTGACAAGGAAGTGGAATGGACAGGAGAGCAGACCTGTGAATACAGAGAATTTGGGTGGGATGTTGGGGACTATCAGACCTTGTACATTAAAGAGTTAACAGGAACACAGTATCTTTGCTGTGCTAAAGCACAAGAGTGAGAATCAGGCGCTCTGGGTTCTATGTCTATCTCTGCCACAACGGGGGGTAGTTCTCTCTCCTGGGAGCATCAGCAAGGCTTTGTTGCTATCTGTGAAACACACTGAACTCTTTGGACGGATGGCGCCATTCTAGTACAAAGCAAACGGTGGTGACCAAGTCAAACCTTGACATTTGACCTCAGCTGGGATGAATTAGGAAGCTCAAAGCACCAAGAGGAGCACCAAACAAGTAGAAACGTACCCAGACCAGCCTGACTCAAAGATGACATCCTCCATGTCTGTGCTCCCTGTTCTCATTCTCTCTGCTTTCCCTTCAGGTCTGTCTCTGACCCCATTTCTCTCCATTCAGGTCTTATCTCTCTACTCTCCACTGGGAGTAGACTGGAACAGCATGGGAGGGGAAGTTGCAGGCTCCCTGATCCAGCCCAGCATATGCATGCTCACTCACTGCAAACATGCTGCTGAATCTGCAGGTTGAACCATGCATCTTCGCACCCTGCTCCCACTATGATCCTTAAGAAAAGCAGCTGTGGAGTCAACTCACATGTCCAGGTGTGCAGGCTCCAGCAGCACCCAGCTAGCTCAAGCTTCTCTCCTCTGCTCAGCCCAGCCTTGGGCAACTTCCACAGACACGCTCATCTCCCATAGCAATGAAGCTTTCTGGGAAGTGGGAGAACGGGGAGAGGGAAGAGGACTAAAGGCGGCAAAACACAATGTAAACAGGGGAAAGAAGAAGAAGAAAAACAGAAAAAACAAGAGAGGAAAAGGACCGAAAAAAGAGTGACAGCAGCCACTACCAGGATCTGGTACAAGGGGACAACACACACCTGTCCCCTAATTTATGCCAAAATTTAGTTCTCTATCCCCCTCTCTCCTTTATGCAGATCTGCCCAGCTCTCTACTTTCTCTGCCATCCCCTCCCTGCCTTCACATTCAATTACCTTCAGGAACATTTGCTACAGGAAGATGCTCAGAATGTATCAAATTAACGCATTATGAAAATACAGTCAGGAAATGTCCATCTGATCCTTATTCAGTTAACGGGAGATGATAGAGTGTGGATGCCAAGCTAGAAGCAGGGGACACTGTTCTACCTAGACATATGCTTTCTGGGCCACAGTGTCATCTCATGTTCCAAACGCTGCTGCTGCCAATCTCCATCACCTCTTTCTGCTTCCACCCTTGTTTATACCCTCAGAGAGGGGATAGGAGGGAGATAAGATAAAGTGAAAGTACCCCTCCCTATTACTTTTAAAGAACATGCTTGTTCTTGGCTACTTTAAATCTGTATTGGTGGCCACGTGACAAGGCCAGCATAGACCAATGACATTTTTTTTCTCCAGGATAGCTACACACGGCCTGTGGCTCCTATTACATCACTTTCCTTTCCCAGATGTTTTCATAGTGGCCCCTTCCTTTGCTGACACTTTTCTACTATCTGAGACCTTACTGGGATCCCAAGGAGAAAGGTCGGAAGTCACTATTATTAGAAGGGTGGATTAGTTACTGTGAATTAAGGGCTAGATTTTCAAAACTGACTAATGATTTTGAGTGCTCAACCTGAGACATCTCAAAAGGGCCTGATTTCCAGAGGGTGTGTGGCTCACACATCCTGAAAATCAGACCTCTTTCAAGTGTCCATCTGGGCCCTCAAAAATCAAGGAACTTGAAATGAGTAGTCTCTTTTGAAAATGTATGTTTTAGCCCTTGTTTCTGTTCATGAACAGATCCTAAGCTCCAAGAACACAGTAGTTATTTGTAAATGTTCCCCAGATCATTTGGAGGAACAATTTTCAGCTCTCTAACTCCATTTGTTAATCTTTATTCATGTACTATTATTTCTGTTCCTTGATTAGATGACAAACTCTTTAAACTTAAAAACAACAAATTACTGCACTTTCTGCAATTAAATTTTTGAACAGCTTGTGCTAAAACTCAAGAAACGTTGAGGATTTGTGAACATTTTCACCAGTCCCCACTGCTTTTCCCAGACGTGCAAATAATGAACACTGATTCTAATTTAACTGTCTAAAACTGTGCCCATGTTGTGGCTGAAAGCACACTAGCATCAACAGTCTTTAATAGGGAACTAACACTGTTTTCCTAACTGTTGTGCATCAAGTTATCATCTTGAGATCCATGCTGCAGTCTAACCCCACTGCCACACAGGTAGGATATAGCACAGTTTAGTAATGGAGTCTCTGGGGGAAAATCACCACAGCTGTCCATGCTGCACCAGGGAAGCTGAGCTGGAATGTGCTCACAGCTGCTGTGAGCAAACAGGATTGTTCAATGTGTCAGCTGTGGTGCGGACAGGCCCTAATAGAGATGGCATCCCTGAGTCCAACAAGGGCTGAATGTGCTTCAGATAGCAAGCTGCACACCACCCAGCTCTCCACTGACTTCATTTAAGCAGAGAACCTCTGAGATTCCACTTTGAGCAAGCGAGGAAAAGTAGCTGAGTGAGCCTGCTTAGATCTATTTTTATATTCCTTCTCCATCTGTTCCTCTCCACAGCTGGCAGAGCCAGGGACTGCAGTGTTAGATCTTCATAACAAAAGCTTCCTTATGAAACATGGGGCACTCCTCTCTCCCCACTCCGTTTGAGGCAATCTATTTTGGGAGACACAGATGGCATGCCCATCTTCTCACTGAGCACCAGAGAAGAACAAGCAAACGCTAGCCAGTGATAAATGCTCAGCCAAATACAACATTGGCGTCACATCAAGGGTCTGAAAAACCCAAAAGCCTGGGGAGGGAGTTCATGGCTTGGGCTGACACACGGGTCCCATCAAGGGAAATGGGGTTCATGGGTGAGTCTGAGTTACTGGACAGTTTTCACTAGTATAAAGGCTTTTGAGAGGCATAAAGACATAGCAGAGAGCTCCCTGCCATGGTATGTTCATAGCACAGAGCTGTATGTCCCAGCTCTATGTTGTTTGATTGTGTTGAGGCTATGTCCTGTGTTCATTTTTCTTGTGCAAATATCCAGATGGGGAATGGGGGAGGGGTCAGGTTTGACCTGCTGGAAAGCCATTGAATCTCTAACTGCAGCACTGACCAAAAATCAGCAAAGAACTACATAAGGCAGCTTCTATCTACCTTAGGATGCATAGAAGCAAGGGGAAGTCAAAGGCTGTGGATCTTGAAAGATTCACAGGAACCTGTTTCCTCATCTTGAAGGTGATGTCAGCGGCTGTGTCTATTCAGGAAGAAAAACAGGGACACGCATTTTAACACTGAGATATCTGACATACAGAGCACTGGACCAAATGGAAAAACAGCAAATGCATTGCTAAACACCTAAGGATCTACATTCTTAGATAGGCAGAACATGGCTGTACTGGGGGCAGAGAAGCACTTCTATCAGGGCCTGATTCATAAAAAGGCCTTAATGTAAATGAGATCCAGGCCCTCAACATTTAGCCTCACTGGTTCTGAGCTATCTGCGTTTTACAGACCTTCAGGCCCAAAAGCCAGAGCAGCTTGACCCAGGGTTTGAAGGGAAGAGAAAGTTAATCTGTCATTGCAAGGGTTCCATGCTGAATACACCATTTTCCAGAGTGAAAGATGAATCGAAGATCCCCATGGAGGAAAATGAAACAGAAGGCGATATCAACATGCAGACACGGCATCTCATACTTGAGTGGTACAGTGAAATCTTACTGTGAGATTGTTTCTGATGATCATCAAGAAGGTCATGCAGCATTAATATCATGGGAGGTACAATCATCCTGGGGATCTCTGATAACACAGGCTATGCTGTCTGGATCTCGTTTTGTGGAAAGTGCTAAGTTTTGACATTACTTTAAAACACAGGAATCAGTATGGAAAGGAAACTCCTTGGGGAGCAGGCATTAAGAGACAGCAGCCAGCTGAAAACTGCCTTTTAGACAACTGCTTCCCACAGAGTTGGGGCAGATTTAAAGAACACAAGACTCTGTTTTCTGATTACACACACGTATGCTGCATTGCTTAGTTCTGCAGCTTGAAAGGTTTTAGTGCGAATCGGAGATATTACTGTGTATTTCCTCTGGAAGGAAATCAAGATGTTAGGTCTGATGAATTCAGAAAGACACAGCTGTAGGACAAGTAGCTGGCCTTAGATTTTGTTTATGGTGTTGAGTTATTAGTAATGGGAGAAGAGAATTTTTTTATGCAACCTTTAGCATGGTCTTCTGTTGGAAGTAAAGGAGGGCAGAAGGGTCTCTGGGAGGGGTTGATGTTCTCCCCCTCTCCCCTTCTGTTAATGTCTTCAGAAGAGATTTAGAGAAAGGCAGGGAATACCTACAGTATTGTGCCAATCCCAAATGGTAAGCACCTTAGTAATGAAGGAGCCAAGAGAGTGTGTTGCTGCAAGATGTGAGCACCCCTCTGGCAGGCATGAAGCACCCTCATCTCCCATCAAAATCAGTCTCTGATGCTGAGGGCACCTTACAGGAGATGCTCAGCACCTTTAGCACTAGGCCCCTGGGTATAAAGCTGGACATGAAGATGCCAGTTCAGCTCTGGGGTTACACTCTCATTATCATCACTGGAAAGGGAGGTCATTTGTGCTAGGGCTGAACTTGGGTGAGGAGTGGGCTATATAGACATGTGTGGATGCAGCCGAACATCTGAACTTACTTGTTAACATACCGGTGTCTGTAGAGTCAGCCAATGCAGCATCGTTTGATTACCCATCACAATGAGATTTTCAGCTTCCCAAAATACAGAGGAGCTTTCCAACATGTTCTAGGCTATTGTACTCAAAGAGGTGTGGGGGTTACTTGCTCACAGTAATGCTTGTTCTCCGAACATATTGCCCCCCGCAGAGCCTCACTGTAGGGTCTACCTAGATGCACCTTCCCTGAGCTGGGTGGCTAAGGAGCCCTGCTGATTTAACGTGAAAGCAGCACGTCTCTTCCCAAGGATCATCTGCTCTTGCTGCAGTGTCGAGAGAATAGCAATTGGTGTCAGTTCAGGAATGTGTAATTAGTTGTTGCTCCCCTTCCCAACACAAGGGAGAGTCAATAAAAGGCACCGGATGTCTCACTTATAACTCCACACCCAGTCCTGCAGATGGTTAAAAAAGGAGTCTCTATAACAGTTTGGTTAGAATAGGTCAGTGGTGACCAATCTTATTTAACTAGAGGGCCACATAAACCTAAGCACAATCTTGTGTGGGCCAAACAGAGTCTACATATTTTAATAAGATTTAAAGTGACCTCTATTGATGTATATTTTAAGTTCAGCTTGTTTCATATGTATTTAGATAGACAACACTGTACATAGACAGTCTATTTACACACTTGTGTAAACTAAAGTGATGTAAACATGACAAAATGCTAATGAATCATCCATTAGTATATTATGGTGAAGCCTTATGAAATGCTCAGGTGGGCCATATACAGCCCGCAGGCTCTAGGTTGGCCACTGCTGGAGTAGGTGGTGGCTCTGCCATTCAAACTGATCTGTGTGTCTGCATAGGGCTTGGTCAACATGACTTACTGTGTGTAGCATGGAACTTAACTGTGACCATTTTTGAACTCCATGAAAGTCTCCTGTCCACCGTGTACAATTTCCATAGGATACTATGTGGCCAACTGACAACTTGTTTTACATGTTTCTTACAAATGGATCTTTGGTTTGAGGCAATCCATTCAAGAATGAAGTGTTCACCCAAAAAATAATACAGATGGTGCTTAGACAGTGCTGCTGTGTGGAGCATTTCTGTATGTAGCTAAGAAGTTGACCAGTTTCTCTTCCATTTCTTCTGTTGCAGTTTCCATTGACACAGCAAATCCACACTTCAGGAAAACACAAGATCAATCTCCAATGGCAAGCATTTCTGTCTGGGTTCATGTTTGTGGGCACACCCAAGTGACTCAGAGCATCATCCAAGTTTGCTCCTGATTCACAATGCTGGTTCAAACTTTTCAGTTCTGCCAGAAACATCTACGAACTTTACAAATTGCTTATTCTGTGGATGAAACCAGAAGTCTTTTCACTGGAACAGTGGTATTGGAGACACATGTCTTCATGAGTTAGCTGCAATCGCCATATAACTCTCCTTCTTTGGCTTTAGTGGTACTGTAAGTACACACAACAGTCCACAAGGTCATTTATGGCTCAAAAGGGATAATACACAATTAGCATCAAGAAACTGCTCCACTATTTCATTATATGATTCCCAACCCTCTTTATAAAGATCCATATGTATCAGAACCCCAGCCACCATGTCTAGGACTAAACAGATTAGGCATACTCTTACTTATGCCAATATTTAACATAAGACGGGATGTGGCAGGAATTCATCCAAAAGCTAGCAAGTCTCAAAGCTACAATTCGTGCTGCTTGCTATGAGCCAAGTTTTCCAAATGACTGAGTGATTTAATATCACTGGTGTCCATTGTGCAGCAAGGGAACGGCTGTTTGGAAGGAATGAAGGCAGGAAACAATAATGGTGGAGATTTATTTAATCCTCAGAGCTGCTGAGCACCTGCGACTTTCAGTAATTTCGAGGCCTGGACTCAGCCACAGGAGCTGGAGGGTCTCCTCCCCACCAGCTTTCAGACCACTGAGAAAACTATTGGTTTGTTCATTAGTTTCTGTTTCTGGCTCAGTTTTAAAGGCAGAATCAGCATAGAGCCTAAGCAACCTTCTCCATCCAGGATCAGAAGCAACAGACACATGTACGCACTAAATGCAATGCCTCTGTCCTACAGAAAGCAGCTTCAGCACCTACCACAGCTCAGTCCTTTAACATGCCTCTGAAATAGGCATTTAAAGCTAAACAGAATACATTGCTAAGCAGAACATTCTGCCAAGTCCTGCCACCAGGACTACATGTTATAGGGCACTTGCCAATTCCCTAGTCAATTTTATTTATTATAGTCTAGGAAAGGTCACGACGAATCTCAAAAGATAAAAATCTGTCTCTCTCAGGATGCCTTCCTTATTTTCATTGGCTCAAGCCTCTGCGTTCCACACTAACAATAACAGGACACGGGTTCAAGAGGCACCATCAGCGCAGCTCACACTTAAATGGTCTGGGTTTGTTTTTCATTCCTTGTATAGCTGATCCTTACTGCTCAATTCTCGATTAATTAGATTTCTCTTGGGTAAGATTACGGTAAGTATAAGAGCCTGACGCCACCCCAGAACCCAAACACAGTTACATTAGACATTTGCAGCTCAGGGAGTGCCAGTTCTCTTCCAAAGGATGCAGCTGCAAGTCCTTAGTCCAGATGTAAACTCACCAGAATTTCAGAGTACCTGTCTGAGACATCCTCAGCTCTCACAGGGACATTTTGTGCTGCACTTCCCATGTCCATACTTTTCTGAAGTTGCAGGACGATTTTAGCATCTCTATCTCTCACCCTCCTGTCCCTCAGAACCATCCTAGCAGATACCAACCACTCCATTTGGCTGAGAACACCTTCTCTTGTAAGGTGCAAGGTAGCCGAAATCATCTTCATAACGCTCTCCTGGATTCTGAGCAGAAGCTTCCTGTCTCCCTGCGGGATATTACCAGTGACAGTTCCTACCATGTAGGATTAAGGTGCCGACTTGGCTGGCACTGCAGCCCTCTGATCCCATCCTCCTCCTGTTGTGGATTTCAAACTCAGTCTGTCTGTCATGGCTTTATAGGGAAGAGCTGCTTCCCTGTAGCACCAAAGTGCTGAGCTTGCTTCCTGTACAGGCTTGTGAGACTTTCCCCTCAGCTGCATATTTAACCTGGGATTTTCAAAGAAGCATAAGGGAGCTAGGCATGAAGGTCAATAGGAGCAGGATGTGCCTAACTCCCATAAGCTCTCCTTTGAAAATCCCACCCCCTATTTTATGAGGTGAGAATGTGAATCTCAGATATTTTAAGTGCCCATCATTGCACACACATTGTCCTCAGGGGAGTCACAGAAGGGAACTGGGGAAAATCCAGTCCTCTAACTACCCATTACAGGTATGTCTACACCCCAAATTAAGGTGTAATTGAGGATGCTTTCATCTCGCTAGCGTAACAATAGCAGTGAAGACAGTGGCATGGCCTGTGACCCAGGTCAACAATCCATGTATAGAACCAGGTTTAATCCTCACTCCAGAGCAAGGACTTGAACTCAGAGCTTCCCTGCTCCCCAGTGAGAAGGCTACAGGCTAGTCTGGGGTGCATTGCTCTCAATCTGTCCTGTTGAAACTGTTCCGCTTTGTGTAAATACTTACCTGTTCAGTAGGCCAGAGCGAGTGAGCATGACTATAGCCTGGTGATTAAAGCACTTACCTGAGAGGTAGGAGATGTGGATTCAAATCTCTCTCTGAACCAGACAGAGAGAGAGGAGCCCACCCCAGAACAACCGGTCGCCTGGGGGTTAGGGTGCTTACCTGGGAGGAGGGACAATTGGGTTCAAGTCCTTGCTCCAGAGTCGGGATTCAAACCTCTGTTCTCCAAAGCGGGGAGGGGAGAATGGACACACATACTCTCTCTCTATTTGCTGGCCTGGAAAAAGTTTTCTCCAACCAAAACTAATCGGGTCAAATTCATGAATAGTTTCAGGTCGATTGAAACAGCATTTTTCAGTGATTAAGCTACGTGAGTGAAAAATTTCACCCACTTCTCATGCTGAACCCCATCAACTGCCACAGACTTCAGTCTGGAATCAGGAGGAGCTGAGGGGACTCTGGACTTTTATGGGTTCAGTCACTAAGAGAACCACCAATGGGCTCCTAGACCAGGGAAGACCAGGTAGGGATATTGCATTAGTGATAGCTTTAGGATGTTGGCTGTTGGCTAATATCAGCCCCACCACCTTGGGCACATAGACGCTGGAGATGGAAAAAACACTCAAGATCATCTTGCCTCCCCATTTGAAGGGCAGGTAATCGTCTCTCACAAAGCATGTAACATATTAAACTGTTACGGGGTAGATCTCAGCCCGAGACTGCAATGAAAGCACTGTGAAGTCCTTTTGTTTTCTGCTTTTGCCTATGCTGCTTTGGATGAACAAGCCAAGCTGTGGGCCTTGAAGGTAAGATTTCTTGAGCAAGCCAATTGTGTTTTAAACTGGGTGCTCCCTTTGTTCTCCCAAGGGCTCAGCTTTCTTCCTGCAGGACACATGCTGCCATTGTTCCTCCAGGTACTCCCGCTGTACTCTGGCAGACTCCCATTGTTCCTCCAGGTACTCCCGCTGTACTCTGGCAGACTCCCATTGTTCCACCAGGTACTCCCACTGTACTCTGGCGGACTCCCATTGTTCCTCCAGGTACTCCCGCTGTACTCTGGCAGACTCCCATTGTTCCTCCAGGTACTCCCGCTGTACTCTGGCAGACTCCCATTGTTCCACCAAGCTCTCTCTCTTAGATGCTTCAGAATAAAACAGTGTTTATGAAAAACATTTTCAATTTCACCCTTGACTGAGCAGGTCAGGCCTTGCTCGCCCTGAGTCCACAGGGACGCCAGCTCACTTCATCACCTCCTGCTCCCTGATGTTATGAATTATATTCACTTTCACTAAGCCCCCCTTCCTGGCTGTCAACAGAGAGGACATGGACACAGTTCTTTCTGCAGCCTGTCAATGCTGTCCCACACCAGCCTGAGAGGCAGAACAGGGGCCACTCCCTCCCTAGAATTCCCAGCATTAGCAAAGGGCCAGGACTGGAGAGGCAAGCATGGTGCAGATCAGCATTGAGGTGCATTGACACAGCCATATGGGGATCCAGCGATGGAATAACAAGGGCACTGCAGGCAGGAGGTCTCAGCTGTACTGATATAGCAATGAGGTGCACCGATAAAGTAGGGGCACCCAGCCAGACAGGAAGTGAATGCTAAAGTCACAGCCAGCAGAGTTGTATAATGGTTCAGGTGTTTTCCCCACTCAGGTGTCTGGCTATTTAACAACTTGCCATATGCCATGACAAGACCCTGTACCTTGGCCAAACCACAGTGCGCTGCTCAGGCAGACCAATGTACAGATATTACACAGCACATTAATGTAATTCCTCCGGGTGCCAGGATAACAGATCCAGTGAACCAGGGATGCAAAGGGCTTCTGGCCTCTGTCTGGGTCTGTCATCTTGGAGCATGTTAATACTTTCAGGGAAAGACTAACAGAAGGAGCCGGAAATGGGGAAGAGGACAGAGGAAACGCTCTTCCAAGATGAGCCCAGCAGAAAAGCTCACAATAATAATACATTGTTAAACAAAACCAGAGGGCAGGCTGCAACCCCAGAACACAAAGGCACTCGCACTCCTTTAGAAATACATTTTATTATTTTAATGCTCATTTTAAAAAAAATGTAACCAAGACATTACACTCAGCAGCATCACCAGCAGCGGGCTCCTCAGTGCCTGGCTGTCTGATTACTCATCACATTCTAAACCATTGGTCAATGCACTTAAAATATAATTACATGCACAGAATTCACCCCCTCTTCTGCCACGCTGCTCCCACTCCTAAGTGATAGACATTGCTAGAGGGAAAGGGGGAGCAACCAATATATCATTTATAAAATGTTTAAATTAAAAGGGTAAGAGATATCACGTATGCACTGGGGTGTTTGGGTCCCCTTACTCCATGGGACAGTGGAAAGGTGTAATACAAGATGGAGATGATGGCTCTGAAAAGCAGAGGAAAGAGAAAAAATTCTCCTGTGAGTGGGAAGGAGGCAAGGAGTGAATGCAACAGTTGCTCTGGGATAAAAAGGATCCAGTCCTGATTTTGGTACATTGTGGCTTGAACTAACCTAGCTTCCAAAGTAAGGCTGGGAGGTACAAGAAACACATTCAGGCCTGATGCTCGTATTCTAAGCATTTGGGGCCCAGATTCTCTTCTCACATCAATTTCCCATTGGTGAAACTTCATTTTAGTTACTCCTGATTCATGCTGGTGAAAGGAAGATCAAAATCAGGCCTTTGACCTCTTCCACTCAGCACTGGAGCGAGGTGCCAGGGCTGATTCCCCTGCACCATGGTAACCATGGAGAGGACTGATCTTTAGGCAGTTTCCTTATCAAAGAACAGTGGAGTATTCTACAGCTGTGATGCCACACCCTGCTCAGTAGCATTGCTGCTATTTGGTTAGCCATTCCTGTAAAATATTGTTAGGTTATTTATTTATTTTTAAATAAGGGCTCATCAGATGCAGATCAAGAAGAAAGGCCTTTGCGACTTCTAGACATTCTAAGAAGTTGAGCAGCATCTGTGAAGGGGGAGCCACCCAAAAATCTATTCTGCCTCAGCCACATAATGACCAGATGGGAACAATCAGCTACACCTGCTAAATCAAGCATAAATATGGGAAGCATGGGCTATCCAGGATAGCCATGCCACCTGCGTGTGCCCCCGGAACCCGCAGTGCATCTCCCCAAATCTTCCAGCATGTTCCTGCCTCTTGACTGTCCCAGAATCCTCCAGCACACTTCTGTCCCCCACCCCGAGCCCTCCAAAATCTCCCTATTTTTTCCAAACCTGTCTCTAAACACAAGCATTCACTTACTGACCAGCACGAATTACAATTTCATTGGTAAACACTCATTGTCTGAAATAGCTCTTCCTATTTCTTTCCACCAATTTTCAAATGTTATCTGTCATTCAAACATCTTGGTCTTGTCGATACATAGCTTTCTGTTATTTAACTCTGCAACTGTACTATTCACACCTGCAAAGGATTTTCAAACAGTCCATCTGAACCATGCTATACAGAATAAAGTTGTGACGTATTGTGCACAAACAACGAGACAGCATGCTATCAAGCAAAGGGCCCTAAGAATGGCTCTTGATAAAGTCAATCCTGGCAACCAGCCAGAACCTCATCTAAAACTGTGCAAGGCAAATAAACCCTGGAATTCACTAGTCTCCTGGGAATGATGAAATTAATGGAATCTTCCTCACACAGAATCAGACACTAGATGGCTTCAGTGGGGAGAGGGACACCTAGGCTCCTTCTCATCAGAACAGCTGTGTTTCATCAGCTAAACATTCTCCACTGCAAAGGAAATGAGGAGGATGTGGGAGGGGGAGAAACACATCGTCTTTGACCTTTGTATTGACCACTGATTTTTGTAGTTGAGAGAAGGTGGCGTAACAGATAGATAGTTGAAAAGGACAGATAGAAGAGTCAGGAGAAGAGCATATACTTTGCACAGAGCTCCTCTTCTCTGGCTTTTTTCAGACTCTTGGCCTAAACAGCAGTCAGATTACGGTGGTGATGCCTAGTGTTGCCAATCACAATCAAATAAAGAGCCTCACAATGTGTGATGGTTTTGCTACAGCCCCAGCGCCTGGAGTCACAGTCTCACATTCAAATCTGTACTTCCAATTCACAGATATGGAGACAAACCTGAAAACATGAATCCTAAAAAGGATCAAAAAGAGGAAGGCAAATAAACAGAACCCCAAATGCCCTGCTTTTTAAAATCTCATAGTATTGGGGGGCCTGACTGATGATTTTTCAACGCTTGGTGTTGGCAGCACCTTGACATGGAGTCCAATACTGTGTCTGTGGAGCCTGCTGTCCATGTCACTGTGGAGCTTGCTGTCCATGTCACTATGTGCTAACAACGCTGGCTCCAGTGAGCATAGGGACACTTGTGTCCAACCAGTTCTCCTGAGCATGGCAGCCCTCATCTGCTTGTCTGACATTTCCCCAGCAAGATATCCCAAAGGTCTCTCTCTAACACGTATCAGCCGAAAGACAGATGGGTGTAATCTGATGGGCTCCATGTAATCCCCAGTCATCTTTTCTGGAGGCTGATGATCATAGCACCTACAAGCCCCAATCATGGACCAGGAATCCATTGTGGTAGGCGCTGTATGAACCTGGAACAAAAGATGGTCCTTGCCTTGAGGAGCTGGCATCATCTCTAAATCCTTACAAGCTGAGCTGCCCTCTGCCTGGGCAGATCTAGTGCAAGCTCCTCTAGTCCTGCCCACAAACCATGAATCAATCCCAGCCTCAGCTTCCCTTCAGCTTTTGGGGGCTACAGAGACCCCATTTCCTTTCAGCTCTGGATGTTAAAAATGAAAAAGCATTTGACACAGCTGGATGAATGCGCTGAACTGCAATACTGGAGCCAATTCCGAGACTGCTGAAGACCAAGTGAGCTTATATGACAACCCAGTTAGACTGGAGAGTTTTCCAGTGGGACCCTCCCAAGTTTGTTAAACCAACATAGATCAACTCTGTCCTTGTAGTAACCAAGCTGCACGTTTGGGTGTGAGGAAGCTGGAGGAGTAGTGGAAGGCAGCCAGCCTGTGTTGGTTCTTATAAAGTTTGATGTAATATAGCATCAGGCAGATCCCTGTGTGACAGCCGCCAGAACGTGACAACACACACTTTCTGCACTTGTGTGTGTTACAGCACATGAGCAATGCTGATATTTCCCCACACTTCCTTCCCTGCTCCGCTTCTGTGTGGACCTAATTGTTATGCTGTGAAGGCAGGATGTCATCTTGTGTTATGCTTAGCAGCATTACAGCGCCTGAGTTCTGAAAAGATCAAAGCCCTTCGTGTATTCCTCCACTGCTGGAAGGTTACAGAAGGTTGGCGATGCACAATCCCCCACGTAGCATAGAGGAATATATTCCACCAGGGAAGATCAAGAGTAATAAAATCCCAAACACAAGCTACGGAGCCTGATAATAGAAGACTTATGCTAAAAAGGAACTGACTCAACTTGACTGTGATGTCTATTGTTCTAATACTTGTCTTGTCTTTTTGCTGAGATCTTTGGTGGCAAAAGCAACTTTTTATCTGTCTGCCAGACATACTTGTTGAAAGCCCTGTACTGGCTGGGACCTTCAGTGCTAAACTTTCTCCAAAGTCATACACCAACCCTCCTTGCCCCCATTCACCCAGGGAGCACAGCAGACAGGAAATTCCCTTTAAATAGCTTGTCAATAAGGAACGAATTAGCATTAGCTTCCCTTCTCTTGCCCCCACATTTCAGAATATCTCTCCTCTCAAAAAAAGTTACCCTGATCTGAGGTCTGGGATGGCCAACGCTCAGACCTGGACCAGTGGTAGGATTGAGTGGTGATATATAAATGCTTCAGGGTCAAAGAATGGATCACTGGAAAGGGGAGATTCCTAGCTTTCCAGTAGGACAGACGGCACCAGCCTCTAGCCCCAGAAGGCCCTGTGATAGACTTTTGTCCACACCAGTGTTACAGTAATAGCTATTTTAGGTAAGCTTTGGAATATTTTTTTTTTCTCATAACCGTACATGGCAGATGCAGCATACAAGCTGATTGGGCTTGGATAAAGATTTTATTGGCCCCCTTTAGGATGAGTGGCTTCACCAGTTACAAGTAAGGGGCCATTCCAAACACATGTAAAACCCCTTTGTAACATATCACACTGTCATGTACCCTGTATTAGAGACAGATTGGATCATGGTCTATCAGAAAGGCAGGCAAGGCTAATGCTGTGTCTACACAGATCAGGGAGGGCTGCACTGGTGGTTGTTTTCCAGTTCCCTGAAACACAAGCTTCTTTCTCTCTCCAGCTGCACTCACGTGCCCCCACTTCTACTGGTGCACACATATGCATGCGCACTCATTTGTAATGCACACCCACATATTACAGAAACACAAGGCTTCATGGTTAACCAGATTCCACAAGTTGTTTGAAACAATATAGAAAAAAGGGTTTTAATGAACTTGGGCTCATGAATTCCAGACTTTAAAACCAAGTTCAGTTTTAAAAGTTGTTTTTACTTTCAGGAAAGATGAGCAATTAAAGTTCACCAAAAAGAGGAATTCTAGAGAAAACATAACTAAGGCTGTGGAATGAATGGGCATTCTGCGTACACAGGTGCAGACACACCAAGATAAGCAGAGGAAAGAACCAGCCACAAAGACATTGCGAACATGGACCTATTACCAGCCTGTGCTCATCTCTCATTGCTAACGACACACCTGCCAGCAATTCACAAAACCTGCCATCACCACCCGATCAGCCCTTCCCACACAGACCTGCCCCTGCCTTGCTGTTACTCACAGCACACAGACACCTGCCAGTGTCCCATTAGCTAATAAAACTATCAAATCATCATATATAGTCTTTGTTCTTTTGGTGAAATGGAAGGGTCTGAAATATAGTTACCAGTTTGCTTCAATGTGCCAGGACATAGCTGGACACTGTAGGCTTGGATACATTCATAACTGACAACATAATAGCACCTTACACACAAGTAACTTCCCAGCGGCCCATCTCCATGGAACATAGGGGAGGTAAAACCTTCTGTCCATATTCCAACTCACTGTAATATAATTCATAGCTGATCTAGCAGTGAGTGGAAAATCAGGAAATCTGTTGCACTAGTAAGCTTTAAAAACTGATTTTAAAACAGAATCTCACATTTGAAGATGCTGAAAGTTCCCACCAGGTGAATTCCTTCACTCTTCAGGCAGCATAGCATCTTTCCTGACCAGTAGGCACTGCTATACCCTTTACTTCTGTTAGAGGCCACAGTGTTAAAAGCCCTGCCCCCTCTTCCTCCTCATGAAGTAGTAAATATTTCAGCCACACCTTTATTTCTGTTGGTAAAGACACTAAACTGATGAACAACCACAGATACACAGTACAGCATAATGTCATAACACACCCTGCTGGAGCAGAGTCGCCCAATGCTAAAATTCAGATGTCAGATATGACCTTTGCTCTCTTCTCTGTCTCTCTAAATTGGGCCTTTGATAGCTATAGTGTCCCTCCTCTTCCTTTGTTCAAAACAGTGCCTCTCAATCTTTCTCCAGTCTAGTTCTTTGGATCTTTCCATCAGTCCTGGGTAGGGACCCCCTACATGATAGTGACCTGGCCTCACTCCTCTTTTCCCCTCATCCTCCCTTTCTGCCATAGCAGAGGCAGCCAGTAGAAAAAAAGAAAAAAGAAAAAAAACCACCGGATTTCATTCCAGTGGGAAGACGTTGTGAGAGTCATCAGGAAATGTCAGCTGCTGCCAAGGTTGAATTCTCCAGTTCAGAGTAAGAGACACGAATGCCAATTAGCTCTTCAGTAAGAAGCTCCATGTTCCCACATGCATCTGAAAGGTCCCCATTTTTGAAGGAATGTGGGAGATGCCCATTTATCTCCATGTCTAGTGAATTCCCATTGTGGTGCCATTCCAAACCTGCCTTGCATTTACTCAGGTCCTGCATGTCAGTATCTTTGTGGATAGCACCCAGCTCCCCATTGGCGTATATGTTCAGAGCATACTCACTGATCCTAATGCTGGCATTTTCTCCATCCCCACCATAAGTGGAAGTCCTAGTACTGGCAGTACCAGTCTTGAACTGCTTCTTGCCTACAATATGCTGCCTGAGAATTTTACGGAAGGTGAGTCGGAATTCCCTGATCCGGTAGGCATAAATCAATGGGTTCACTACGGAGTTGGCATGAGATAGGATAATGGCCAGGTACATCAGCCAGAGGGGAGGACGGGCACAACCTGGGCAAAAGAGTGTGAAGCAGTTTATAATGTGGAGTGGAAGCCAACAGATGGCAAACAACCCAACGATGATGGCCAAAGATTTGGCCGCATGGACTTCCTTCTGCAAAGTAGAGCGTGAGCGTTCCCCATGTACCATCTTGTTCTCCATCTGTTTGAGCTGCCGCCTGGCTGCCAGAAAGATTTTCAGGTAGATGCCAAACATGAGGAGGAGGGGCACCAACACACAGGCAAAGAAATTGTAGTAGACCATGTACTCCATGGTGACCACTGTCTCGAAGAGACAAGCTACCATGCTTTTACTGCAGTTGCTGAGCGAGGAATTATTGGTGTCCTGAGCTTCCCTCTGGGAGCATTTGTTCCAGCCCAGCATGGGCGTCAGGCCGATGATGAAGGATAAGACCCAGCAGATGGCAATGATACCTTTGGCTCGCGAGCTGGTCACCAAACCATTGTACCTGGAAAGCAGAGGAGAGGAGGATTACAACAGTGTAACTGGTAAAAGCACCTGATGCCCATGTAGCTTCCCAATGCTCATCTCCATGGAAGGTATGGGGGAGGTAAAGCCTTTTAGGGAATACTCCAGCTCACTGCAATGTGCTTATCAGAAGAATCACTGAACTGCAGTGCTGAGCCCATTTCCCTCAACCCAGTGAGGGCCAGAGTGATGTTGGACCTGGACAAGGAGCTCTTCTAATCTATCCTATCCACTCTTGGGCAGCGAAGGGTGGATGCTCCCAACAAATAATGCCAATCAGAAATTCCCTTCTCTGCCTTACAAATACTCACTCATGGTTATGAGCCTGCTTATCAAGGCATAGAGGAAGCAACTGTCCTGCTCTGCCCCTCTGCCCGCAGGGAACTGAAACATCCAGAGCTGCTGCTCTAACTTTATCTCTATGTACTGCCAAAGGCAGAAATAGCTACTAAGCATCCCTGTAGTGTAGCGTTGCTTGCCCCCTATCTGAGTGCAAGTAGGGTCCCAGGAGTCCAGTACAACTGCCCAGTATCACAGAGCTCTAGGATACTGTAGTAGTTGCCCAATGTCATAGAGCTTAGATGAGGGTCTCAGAGAAAGGGGACCATTAGCTCAGTATCAGAGCTCAGGCTGCACAGCATGCCCTTGATGGCGGTCACAGGGAATTCAGTATTGCCAACCCAACGCTGATCAACTGAGACGGGCTCCATAACCAAGCTGAGCAGCGCTGACAGTTGTGCCTTTCACAAAATAACTGATTCAGCATGGCTGGCTGCCTCAGCTGAAGAAAGATCAAGGACTCTGAATAAAAGAACATACGGTAGTTGGGCAGAGCTCTGTGGTCAACATATCACTATACCCCTCATGCCAGTGCTTTCGGCAATAAATCCACCTGGTTGTTTTGAGAGAAAAAACAGAAGCGCAGTAAGAACCTGACATACCACCAAAATGCCTTTGTTTTCCAAATATTAGCTGATCCATGGGTCTAGCATGCTGCTGTAAGCCCTCAGCTGAAGGCACCAGCTGTATGCTTTGAAAATGTACGTTGTCGTCATGTGTGACATGTGAGTACAATCTCTTTTCCCCTTGTAGTACTTCACACAGAAAGGGAATGGCAGGGTTCCCACATTGTCCGTTGCTGGGTCTCACACTGTACTTGACCCTGTGCGTGCATGCTCTGACTATGGGATGCTCCCATGTTCTTCAGTAGTTGCACTACTTCTTCCCTCATATCGGATTCTTTTAACAAACAAACTTAAAAAAACACCACCCAAAACTCGCTCTCCTTCTCAATGGGTTTGTTCTTCCCACACACGCTCCTCTCCTAAGGCGAACTAAAGCCCTACAGGGAAGGGGAAGAGGGATGCTGCTTGTTTCAGCCAGAGAACAGAATTGGGAGCTGGTATGTGTTCTTAGCCCCTGGAAAATACCGCCAGGCATGATATGGGAGTGCAGGCTGATCATTCATACATTCTTCAATTGCCTTTCAAAAGCATAAAAAGTGGGAGACTGGGGGAAAAACAGAAGCATGGCGCAACTCTTTTCCCTACAAGCTGGTGAGAGGACTCAATCCAGATCTGGAAGATAGAGAAGGTTTCTCTAGAAACTGGTGACAGTTGTGTGAATCCTCAAAAAGTGTCAAGAATACTGTCTATCCAGGAGGAGAGAAGTGGAGTTACTCTTAAATTCAGATCTAACCGACATGAGTGGAGTTATACCTGAGCTTCAAAATGTATATTTAAAATCACAAAGAGGGAACAAGAGATTGGCAGATGGCACTTTAAGCTTTAAAAAAATAAACTAGAATTGGCTGCACCTTCGTCAGGAGGAATTTTGAAATTGTACAGCTGTTATCCCACGGCTGGAGAGGTCCCTTCCCTGACACTAAAAATACATTTATTGCAGCTCTCAGTGCTCTTACCCTCTGGGGATTTCCATGCAACAGGCTTTAAAGGCTTGTGAAACAGCTTTTAACCCAAGCATCCTCCTTGCTGTACTGCCCTACGGTACTGGGCTAGCAGTAGAATTAATCAGCATAAAACTGGGTCCTTCTATAGCACCTCTCATTCAGGGATCTCCAAGAGGTTTCAGTTGTGCCTCACACGGTAACATCCCCCTTTGACAAGTTTATAGAGACAGAGAGAGATGAAAACACATTATCTACAAACAAGTTCACCACAATTCAGAAAGTGTCAGGACAAGGTGACAAACCTCACCGCCCCTGTAACCTAGTAAGAAGGTAAACTCGGGTCTGTAGAGATTGAAAGACTACATACAGAATGGCTTTAGACTGCCTTAGAGACGGGAACCAAATGCAAATATTTAAATAGATAGAAATAAAATCATGAATACAGCATTCAAGAGAGTGTAGGCTCTGAGCATGTCAAAAGTCAGATTCCTGCCCTGAAGAGGTTATAATCAAAGGGACTGATCTTACCGACAGTTACTGAGTGGCCTGACCCCCATTGATTTCAGTGGGACCACTCATGGGTAATAAGTAGTGAATCTAGTAGCAAGTGATACTCCAAGGCAGAACATCTTCCAGACTGTCAAAATCGTTGTGACAGTGAGCTCTTCCGGTGCTTCTCGAGCAGCCCATAACTAACATGGCTAATGGTGTTAGTGTACAAATGAGGAAATAAACTACATTCATTTCAAGCACGGCTGCTTAATTCTACACCAGCAGAAACAAGGATGTGCAAAACAGTGTTTGTGACAAAACAGGTTACATCAGGCGGGAAGGGCATTACAAACTATGGACCGAAAAAAGGCTGTGAACCCAGGGATGTCTAAGGGCGCATCTAACTGCTCAGATCTAAATATGGGATTTAAAACAGAAAAATCAGTCATTTCAGCTGCCACTTTACTTGCATAGGGTTCAATTATCAAGCATGAGCTACCGTTTCACATCTGAACTCCAAGATTAGCAGTAAGGCAACTAAAGTGGACATTTCAGAGGACTTTTCAGCATCTCAGGTTCCAAGCAGGGCTCACTACATCCAATTAGTTTCAATCTGTGGTGGTGAAATTGTGACCCTTCATTCCAATATGAGCTCATAGCTGCAAATTCAACACTAGCTAGAGAAGGAACACCTTACAGAGAACTTCCAAGTGACTGGGAATATGGGTCTCAGCAATTCTAAGAAAAGGGGTGCCCACAATTACTTGCACATCTAGGTTATCCATATGAACATAAGAATGGCCGTACCAGGTCAGACCAAAGGTCCATCTAGCCCAGTATCTGTCTACTGACAGTGGCCAATGCCAGGTGTCCCAGAGGGAGTGAACCTAACAGGCAATGATCAAGTGATCTCTCTCCTGCCATCCATCTCCATCCCCTGACAAACAGAGGCTAGGGACGCCATTCCTTACCCATCCTGGCTAATAGCCATTTATGGACTTAACCACCATGAATTTATCCAGTTCTCTTTTAAACGCTGTTATAGTCCTAGCCTTCACAACCTCCACAAGTTGACTGTGCACTGCGTGAAGAACTTCCTTTTATTTGTTTTAAGCCTGCTGCCTATTAAATCCAGGCGCAAATCAGAGTGGGAAGAAAGATTTGCAATTGAGCATGTTATTATAGTTGATGTTGGATCATCACAAATAAAAGGATTTCTTCCATTGTTGTTTGCAGTGTTGTTGTAGCTGTACTGGTCCCAGGATATTAGAGACACAGTGGATAACGTAAAATCTTTTCTTGGACCAACTTCTGTTGAAGAAAGAGACAAGAGCTCTGTATAAGCTCGAAAGTTGGTTCAAGATATTACCTTGTCTCACAAAAAAAAGGTTGCTACCTTTGAGAATGGGGACAAGGTGCTGGACAAATGGTAATTTGAGAACTTTTCTGTTTGACTGCAGGAAGAAACCCTGTCTTCTTCTATCCAGTGCACCTCCCCTACCTGCCATTTTATCATGGGAATACCTTTTATACCCCCTGCCCCCTCACACACATATGCTTGGACATTGTGCCCTCTGAGCTGGGAAATGCCTATTGTTCTTGGCCAACAACTTTACCCCGGCACTAAGAATACCAGCCAGTTTTATTTATAACACCCAGGTTTTGTTGTATCAGTGAGCAGAGGCTCTCAGTGCACCTGACATATTAGGGACATGAACGACTTAGCCCTGAACCATTCAATAGCTAGTGCTTCTCCCTATCTCAAACATGCCCCATACCACTTCTGGAGTGAGGTACTTGTATTAGCGCCTGTCAGACTTTGTAGCCTGGTCCATAATTCCTTGCATCATTAGCTAATTGTTTAGAAAAACTTTTGGAAAGTCTGTCAAATTTTGCACCATGTTCCATCAAAAAAATTTTGGGAAATAAAGTTTAGAATTTGTGGGATATTTTTAAGCATAATTCATCACTGATTGTTTGACCCACACTTTTTTTTGTTTGTTTATAATTATACCCAAGCATGCATATTTTCCCCATCAGCTTTCGGACAGGTCAGAAATGTTGAATCTTTAACAAAAGATCTTTTCCTCCAACTGTCTGTCAAATGTTTGTGTTACTTAGGTTTTGAAAAATAACATTTTGAACAGTGTGAATATCACTTCCCTTTTCCATTAACGAGGTTTTACTTTCTCCTCGTGTCTGAGGTCAGAAATCTATTAAGGTGTCTACTGATCCACAGATTGTTCCAGGGGAAACAGAGTTGACAAGATCTACCACTGCTACTATAAAGACAAACAGAAAGGGGAACACGCAGACCCTTTTGTACACCAAGCTACACACAGGTTTTTGTACTGATTCAGTGATGTTGCTCATTTGTTATCGAAATAGTTACATTGGAACAAGCCCGTGGTGTGGACAGAGTTATACTGGTATAAAGGGGCTGATATTGATGTAGTTTATTTCCATAATGTAATAGTATAGCTTACATCCTATAAATGTGTCCAAACTAGGGGGCTTTACTGGTTTCCAAATCTATCTGCTAAAGGATATAGTTATAGTGGTACAAAAGGCCATACAGACCAGCCTTCGGGCGAAGAGCATTGCATTAGTTCACATTGCAGAGAATGTCTTCACAATTATAAGGGACAGAAGCCTTTTATTCTTAAAAGAACAATCATATTAATCAATAGGAGTTCTGGATGGCCATGCTGCTCACAAGTGGCAAAGACACAGCTAAGCCATCTCAAATGATTCACACTCAGAGATGGTGATTTCAAAAGCACATACGTGACTCAGGAGTACAAGATCCTTCAAAAGCCAAAATTGATCACATCACCATGGAGTTGTTATGTACCACACTAAAAAGGGGTTTTGCAGATACATTTGGGAGACTTTAAGCCTTATGTCCCCAGTCCTGCAAATATTTACATATGATTAACTTTAAGCATGTGAATAGTCCTAAGGGGACTACTCACATACTTAACTTTAAGCCTGGTACTATTTTTATATCCTTCCACCTGTAACAGGCCAGGTTTCCTTAGCACGAGTCCCACTGTGAAGACCTCAAAGGAAGAGAAAAACATAATTAATACATTCTAGAAACCTCTGAAAGTGGTGTAAAACAGCTTCCCTAGACATAATAATTAGGCTTGGAAGGATTTGATTTTTATTGATAAACGTTGGTAAATGTTTATTTTACCCCAAACACTCCCAACAAAAACATATTTCCATCTATAATTACTGAAGTTTACCAATAGGCAAAATTAGAAAAATCCTGTTTGAGAACTTAGAGTTTGATTTACAGATAACTTGGTATATTTTGATGTGTGATGTTGATAATTTGTGTTTTAACAATTATAAAGCTTTAACTATTTGAATCTCAACATTTACTGTCATTAAATAATTATTTTCTAACCCTCCCTGAATTTCCTGCAATTGTGAAAATTTAAAAAGGCTTAAAAATTAAACATTCTTATTTGTCAAAATTATAAAACATAAATATCTAATTCTGGCAACCTATTAATAATGATGGGATTTCAAGGCCTAACTTTTAGAAGCTTCAGGGGATAGAAGCAAGCATTGAGCATCCTTTTCAAAGCCAGTGATAGAATGCCCCTTCAGTTTCTAGCCCTCATGGATCACAAGATGCTAAACCTACCAGTCACTTATACAAGAGTGAATATTTACCATTTCCGTGCCTTGGGCCAGTGTAATTTGGGGGAAGAGATCCTACCTTTCTGTGGAAGATGGTAACATTGGTATCCTGGATATGGTCTGATTTAATAAATAAATACAGTGTGGCTTGACATGGTGTGCTGTTGTCCGTCATCCTTGGTTGCACACTGTGCTACATATTTTGCATTCTCCCGATTTTCAGGAGCATTCAGGTGTCTCAGACTTTCCACTAACTTTAAGTTCTGCTGTACGGGAAATTAGCTATTCCACAAGTTAGTCTTCTACCCGTTACATGAAATTATACAATCTTTCTACTATATATTGGCTTGGCACAATTAGATTTTGATGGACAATATCCATGTTTATTTTTAAGCATTTTAAAATTCATATTGCTTTAAAGTTTCACAGTTGCAGAAAATGATGGGGGTGAAGGGGATCAGACAATAATTAAATAACAGCAGACATTGAGATTAAAAACGTTACAATTTTATAACCCACTAACACAAATTGTCAACATTACATATCAAAATATACCAAGTAAATATCCTTAAATCAAACTTAGTAAGTTCTCAAACAACATTTTTCTTATTTTGCCTATCAGTAAATGTTGATTATTATAGGTATATTTCCTCATCAGTTTCTATGTATGGTGAAATCAACATTTACTGATAAAAATTTAATCCTTCCAAGCCTTCTGCTCCTCAGTAAATATGCTCAAATTCATTTGATGCACTATTAATAGAGATGAGTGAATAATTCAGACTCATTCAATGAGGTTTGTGTCTCTCTGTGGCATTTGCCTGGGACACAGCATTTGGAAGAGTGCCGTTTAAATGAAATTAGCCATTCTGCAGCCTACTTGGCTGATGGTTCTAAGAAATCAGAAGACTATTGCTAAATTGTGCAGCCATATTTATTCCTAAGGAGAACAGGCAGCAGGTGTATCCTTCCCTACCTGTGGGCCAGATCTACACTAAAAAGTTAGATCAACCCAGCTATGTTGCTCAGGGATGTCAAAAAGCCACGCCTCTGAGAGACACAGTTAAGCTGATCTAACTAAGTGTAGACAGTGCTAGGTCAATGGAAGAATTCTTTTGACCTTATTGATACTACCTCTTGGGGAGAGATGCATTACCTACAGCAACAGAAGAACTCCTCACATTGCCATAGCAAACATCTACACTGAAGTGCTACAGCTGCAGCATTTTTAGTGACAACAGAGCCTTAGAGGTTACCGCATGCTCCTGATGTGTCTAGCCAGCTTTGCTGGCTGGTGCTGCAGTGGAGGCTGGAGGAAGATGACTGCCTCCTCAATGCTCCCTTTGGTCTGGCAAACACCTGCAGAGGCATTGTGAGAGAATGGTCAAAGGGATGACAACTGTCTCTTGCTCCTGCCCTTCCCCATCCTTTGTGCATCTCATCAGCCATGAACTGGCCCCTTAGGGCTTCCTTATTGCTAAAAAAGCACAATACCTGGAAATCAGGCTTTATCTCATTATTTGCTTTGGGGTATAAGTCAAAGAATTACCAACTGGGCAGCAAATTGTTTCAATTCATCAAATAGTCAATTAGCTGGAATACTGAATGTGCCTGCTCACAAGGCTTTCAGTGTCTCTCCCCACTGCCAGGTGACTTCCACCAGGTTCCTCTTCCATCCCTCCATGATGCTTTTATGTCTGGGGGAAGGAGGGGAGGAGAGGGCAGGAGAACAGCCCACGTACACTGAGCAGGATCAGGCTGCAGTCACCACCACAGGAGTGTCTGGGTGGCAAATGAGAAGCAAGAGCTCTTACAATTTCCCTTTGCAGATGAGGGCATCTGAATAATATGCTGGGGGGGCGCAGGAGTGAGAGGTGGCAAGGAACAAGTGAGAGGGGAAAACAAGAGAGAATGATACATAGGAATGGAAAGACAGATCAGAGGTGTCACTAGCCACAGCCTGCTTTGCTCTGGTCTATGCTGTCCTTGCTGGAGAATGGAGAGTGTCACTCATTTACAGGCTTCCTCTGTGTCTTAAATGCCTGAGAAATGACACAAAGGCATTGTCAGTTAACTGCTCCACAGTGCTCCCCACTTTGTAATAAGCCTAGAACATACAGGGTTTGAACTGAACTGGCAGCATTTATCTGCAGTCTTGTGATGATCAGATAGGGTGTCAGCTCCCACACACAAGGTAAAATGTACCCCCGGCCCACATGAATCTGGTCGCTTCACTATAGAGCAGCAGCCGCTCTGTTTCAGTTTCCAAGCTCTATTTCTGAAGGTCCTTTTCTTCCCCAACAGGATACAGTGTGTGGGGTGCCCACTTGTGGGATGGACTTGGGACAGGACCTGGCCTTTGCCAAATAGCTTTCTCTGTCAGAGACGCTGGATCCTCTTGCTCATATTGAACAAAACGCACACTCTCTCTCTTTGCCTGTGTAAGCTTAAAGCACCCCCACAGCCCCTGAGAATGCCTCTCATTCCCATCCACATGCTCGCCCTAGAGCAGGGGTTCTCAGGACAAATTATTTGGTGGCCTCAGAGTGTGGCCACTAGCTCTTGCTGGTGGCCACTCTCACTTTTTTTCCTAAAATACTTAATTAGCTTTAGGAAAAACAAATAAATATGCACATACACATGTCCAAATCATTGTAATTTATTTATAGCTAGCTAGTAACTCTGCTGTGAAAAATGATATTAACCAACATAATCACATTCAAGTATCACTTTTCAAAGCAGTTACTCAGCCCCAGGAAGTCTGGGGACAAATTAAGCCCTGGATTGGGGATCGGGGGAGGCATCGGGGTCCGGAGCCTGAAGCCTCATGCCCGGAGCCCAAAGCCTGGCGGCCAGAACCTGCCTCCGCTACCACCCCCGCGCTGAAGCCCAAATCCTGACCCCCACCACTCCTGGGAAGGTGAGGAACTCACTGGCTGACAAACCCTTGCTGGAAACCCCAGCAACCAACACCAAGGCTGTCCATCCGGGAGCACCACAGAGGGGGCGCGGGCCGCTGGTCCTCTCCACCCCCACAATCACAGCCCAGGAGGCTGTGGCCACAAGAAAAGCCCCTGGTGGCTGCATGTGGCCCATTTGAGAAACGCTGCTCTAGAGAATCTCACTGTAACAGCAGACCTCCACCTACCAGACAGAGCCCCTGCTGTCCACAGTGGGGTGATAGTGAGTGACCTTTCTTTTGTGCTCAGCTTTCCCACAGTGATCTGTCTGGCATTGTCTGCTCCAACTCAGAATACAAATCATTACGGTTAAGTCAGGAATCTGTCTCAGTGCAGAATGTAAGCTCCTAGGCAGGGTCCAGGTAATGCCATGGGCACACACTTCATGGGACAAGGAAGAGTCAGAAATAGAAATGCAACATCCAGGAAATCCAGCAGGAAGGGGCAAGTTTTGAGATCTAAAAAGCATTTTCAGATTACAGTGAAAGTGGCGTCATTCCCTTTAACTCTCTCTTCCTCCTTGATTATAGCACGTAGGACACTCTAGAGATGCCCATTCCATCTGCGCTTCCCACCCCACCACACACGCCAGGTCCCACCCACTCTGGGCTTACCTGAGGGGTATCCGGATAGCAATGATTCTGTCAATGGCAATAGCCAGGAGACTGAAGATGGAACTCTGAGTCAAAACCAGGACGAAGCAGGCGATGAAGAGGCAGCCATAGAAGAAGGCACAGAAGCCAGTGCTGATGGTGATGGCAAAGGGGATCGCCAGCACGCCCACTGCAATGTCGGCTGCAGCCAGGGACACCACAAAGTAGTTGGTGACGTTTTGCAGGTTGCTGTTCAGATAGACGGCCCAACAGACCAGGACATTCCCCAAGATGGCCAGCACTGCAATGACCAGTTCCAGGATGATGTAAATTACATCCGAGAGGAAGTTTTCATTCCCATATACTAGCATGGTGAGGTTGACCAGGCCAATGCAAGAAGGTGCCAGAGAAGCTCAGTGTCCATATCTGCAGTGCTGCAAACAGCTACCAAGGCACCTCAAAACTGTCTGGGTTCTGAAGGGCACTCAGCTGCCAGCTGTTGGCCGGAGGCTTATCTTGCCCCCTTTTCACTTCAGCTGATTTAGCTGTCTACTATAGAGGACATAGAAAGATGGAGTATAGGGTTTGCCAGCTTCAGCAGATAGGATAAACCTTGCAGATTCTCAGGGTGTTCACAATAATGCAGAAGCACATTTGTGGTCCACTGAGATCTAATAGATACGATCCCAGGAAACACCTCATGTAGATGAACCTTTACTCTCCAGATCAGAAAGACCTGCAGATGTTGTGTGTTTGAAATGTTCTGCCTGGTGTAGTCATGTGTGGTAAGGATCTTGGCTTTTCTGTTGACAATCAGAATTCTCTTTACTATTTCCTGCCACCTCTCAGGAACATCATCTTATTCTCCCTTTTTCCCTTTTGCTGAACGCTCTAGGACTCAGAGAATCTTCTCGTCAGCTGTTGCAAACATCCAACTTCTCCACTTGCTTCCTTAAAAAAATACAACAAAAATAACCATACTAAGTAATCAGCTTCAGTGATGAGATGGGAAAAGCAAAATCTCATTCAAGTGGCATATCCAAATGATGTTAGAAATAAAACAGACCTACATGAACATCACAGGCAAAAAAAAAGCTTATATTTTGTCCCCCTCAAAAGCTGCCTAGTTAAAGGCAATATTGCACAGCTATGACGCGAAACACAAGAACTGTTTTGTTTCTGAGGCTACCAACTGAGCTGACAATTCAGCAGCTGCTTGATAGTTTGCCATGAAACATGAGAGCCCAGCTAATTATGCCTTGACAACTTTGTGCCTGGATCAGAAAAAGGTGGAGACTTTTACACACATGTATCTGCCTCCATGCTATCACAAATACATGACATGTTACCTGCGCTAACACATGAGTGTACTTTATCATTACATAAATGCTGCATGCACTTGCACAGGAATACCACCACATGATCACATATAAACCACCCAGTCTAACGTAAGGATGCTTACATTGTTTGCATATGTAGCAGTTCTGACATTCTGATATTTCCTTTGAGTGCTGGGGAAATTCCAAAAAACGACTGACAACTTAAGAAATAGCCCCCATAGAACGCAGAGTGTAACATCCTTCAGTACTTTCCTACCCAGAGAAGAGAGAGAGACACACTGCTCCAAGGACCCACGCACAGTGTAGACTCCCATCCTCTCACAGACACACCCCCTTGCCTACGTACACAGTCCCTCACACTATAAGCAAACATATAATACCTAGCGCTGCTATACTGTTTTTCATTCATAGGTCTCAAAGCACTTTACAAAGGAGGTCAGTATCAGAATGATGGACACACAAGTGATACACACATACTTATGCAGACACACAATCATGGTATACACACACTCCCCCTGCACAAAGGTATACACACGGATGCTCACATAGTATTATACCCACCCATGGCAACCCCTGCAAAAAGCAGCAAACTGGGCCCCAAGAACACACATTCCCATGCATGGAGAAGCTCTCAACGCCATACACACCAACTTGTATACCTATCTCAGAACTGGAAGGGACCCTGAAAGATCATTAAGTCCAGCCCCTTGCCTTCATTAGCAGGACCAAGTACTGATTTTGCCCCAGATCCCTAAGTGGCCTGCCTCAAGGATTGAACTCACAACCTTGGAGTTAGCAGGCCAATGCTCAAACCACTGAGCTATCCCTCCCCCCATGCTGTCCCACATGAGTCAGATACATGCACAGCACTTACCGCTGCTCCCATCACACTGTCTCTTGTGCAGAGACACACACATTTGCACCCAGACAGAGACTCCAATCACAGCGTTAGGATCAAGAATGAGGCTTGCTGAGCTTAGTTTAAGGCTCTGGTCCTTTGCAGTCCATCACAAGTGACTACAGGATGCTTTGCTTTGGCTCCTCTGTAGTGAGTTTTAAGCCTCATTTGCTGCAAAAGATCGTGCTTTGTCCGTTGTTTAAGGGAAGAGTACAATTATGGCAAACAAACACAAGTAGGGATGGGAAAGAAAGGGGCCTTGGTGTCAGTTGCTAAATCACCACTGGGTTCAGTTTCAGAAATGCAGATAAGCCTCCCAAAATAAATGTTTTGGTGCTGTAACAACAGATGACCCTGAACAGCACCACCAGCGGGTTTTCACATCTTCACAAAAGGTAGACTGATCTGAAGTCGGAAGAGAATTTCTCAAAATAAAATAAAGGAGTGAAGATAGTGAAAATGCAATGAACTGTGATTCACATCTCATCTCAGGGAGCTAAGCTAATCTTGCACCTTTCATTGGTTTGGATCTCTATTGCTAGTGCTGTGTTTGAAAGAAGAGGGAGTGGTCCTTTTTGGTTTAGAAGTGCTAAAAACATACCTTTTCATCAATTCCTGAAATCCCCTTTTGTTTTATATGCATATTTTGGGGAAGTCAATAGGGGAAATGAACTTGCAATGTGGCCGGTAAGAGGCAGATAAGGATCTTGTTTTACCAATAGTCCCTTGAGGAAGGACAGTCTCTATTATCTTTATCTATCTAATCCCTCCAAAAGCTCTTCTCTCCACCATTTGTTAATACAGTTAAAAGTATAGCCCTGATTTACCTCTCCAAATGTCATTAATTATCCATTTCAAATCCTGCCTGAAACATGCTGAAGGGCCCACTTGCCAAAATGTATTCTAGCCTGAAATCCAGCCCCGGGTAATAGAGTTAACAGCAGATGAGCAGAAAGAAAGAGACAGAAATGCAGGGAAAAGGGCAGAAAAGTGAGATGACAGGAGACAGAGAAAAAGAAGCAGAAATGACAGAGTGAAAAAGAATAGAAGAAAAATGGGGAAACAAGTGGCAACTTCAGGGATAGGAAAAAATTACTGCAAGAGCTATGATGTGTGTGTCTATTGGAAGTGCCGTGCTATGAAAAGGTTAGTCATTTGAATTGAACAGTCACAGCTAAAGCCCACAAATGCGCCCTTTGAAGTGGGGAAGGGGGCATCAAATTAGTTCACATCTCTCCAAGAATGCAAAACACACACCCTGAGAATGACTAATACGTTGAGCTTCGTAGGCCTTTTTTTCAAATAATATGGGGCTTCCTAACTCACATTCATATCTCCAGACACATAAACTTAATGAAACTCAAGCTTAAGTACCAACTCTCTGTTAAATAAACACTTAGTGAAATGTAACAACTGCATATGGTGTATCTCAGCCAAAACCTCTGACCCATAAAAAAGCCAACTTTAAAAAGAAAAGATCTGTCATCAAGCTACAACAGCTATAAAAACAGCCGTGCTCGAAAAGAACTAGGCACTGAAGTAATCAAGTTAAACAGGATGCAGAGACAATAAAACTGCCATCTACCTCTTACATAGTGCATGACATCAGTAGAACTCAAAGCACTTTACAAAGGAGGTCACTAACATTCCCATTTTACAGAAGGGGAAACGGGATTAATAGAATATCTTTTCCCAAATCAGCACTTCCTCCAGTAGGCTGATGAACCCATCTGAATCCTAATTGTGCTTTATTTAACTTGACCACTTCAGCAGCTAATCTTTGTCCAACGTGGCTGTCTTTAATCAGATTAGGCATGAGATAGCAAGGTTTTATTGGATTTTCCTGATGCTCATTATTCCAGATAAATCCCACCTAGTTCAAATCCATGCAGGGAGAGATGGAATTTTCTGCAGTTGAGCACATCCTCCTGGAAAAAGATGCTGTAATTTTAAATTTAATGACCGTCTTTAATTGTCTTATGTCACGCGAGTTCTTGTACATTCTGCTTCACCCAGATGCATCACTGACTGATTTCCTTTTTATAATTTAGTCTCTGAAGGCTTTGAATTTGGCTCAGGCCTAGTTCTCTGGTTCCGTTTGCACGTTGCAGTCATATTTTTCCATCATAGTCTTCCCTGTTCACCTCAGCGTTCTGTTCAGAAGGAGGACAAATGGTTCTTACACTCTGATACACTCTGCTTTTTCATGGGATGGAAAGCATTAGACCTAGGTAGAGTTGATATATCTCAGAAGACAAATGACTGGAGGTGAGCAAACATTCCAGCCATGACATGCCAGCATTGCATTTCCTTAGGCACCAATGTTTCTGTGGTAGCAACTGGCATTAGATACAGCGTTTGAATTTACAACATTCCAACATCATGACTGCCACAAACTCACTGGATACAATGGTCTCTGAGGTGCAAGTGCCATATACCCATTCATTCCCCATCTCTTCATTTTCCATGTTGTGGGGCAGGATATACCTTCATGCCGCCAGCAGCCTGACTCTTTGACAGCAGAAGTATTTGAAGCTTGCTTTAGTTCCAAAATTAGTCTGCAAACCAGGCCCCCATTTGTTCAGTTCATATTGCTAGAATTTACTGAGCAGGAATGAAAATAAATATAGATATAAAGGGGAAGATGTATATTTTGTGGGTACTGATTTCTCTGAGGAGCATCTATTCCATGTATGACAACAGTCCAGCATCCAGTGATGAGATTAATTTACTCACAAGCCTGCTTTACTTACGAAGGTACTGGGGGTGGTATATTTAACATTTCAATTAGGTCTTCAAGTGATCAATATTGTGAACTTCTTGTGAATTGGAAAAAATAACCTGTACCATGCAGCCTGCTGGACAGCTACAATTAATATTGCTTCTCAAACTCATGTCTTGTTCTGTTAATTGGATTAATCCCTCCTTGTTACCCTGGGCTATGTCCCTGCCATTCTCCCATTATTAAATAAACCTTTCTTGCCACACACAACCCCCCTAAGCTGCTCCCTTGTTCATTTTTCATGACTTGGAACACTCTGTTCTAGCTCAGATTTCAGCCCCAATGAGAATCTGCCTCTTGAAAATTGAATAAAGAATCTGAACAGCATGTTCCAATGAAGCTGTTCACATCTGGAGGCAGAACAAGCTTTTATTTTGAGCTCTTCCAATTGACTTTGGACTGAGGTACTGCCATTGCAGTCTCCTGAGCTGCTTGGGGTTTTTATCTGGAGTGAATGCTCAGATAGTGTTGATTCAAACATTCCTCATACAAATTCCTTTCCTGCCATTGTCCCCTTGAGGCTCTTTAGACCTCTTGCTTTTGTATACACATGCCTGCATTATGCATCATCATGCTGGTGATGAGTGGACTTGTTCTTCTCACGGCCCAGCCTCCTTATTCTACGAACATTTTATTTCCAGCTGTGGAGTAACAGGTTTGACAATATCCACAATTTTTAATTTGGTTGCCAATCTCAGGGGCATTAACAATATCCCACAGGGTGCAGGAATTCTCAGACAGTCTCTGATCCTCCAGCCATCAGAATGTGACCCCTCCCTGGGAGCCAAAAATCTTCAAGTCTATTGCCTTTGTAGCCAGAGTGCAGGACCAAGCAGCTAGAGACAGTGCATGAAATGGCCAGGTAAAGGTACATGAATCTCAGCACAGGGGAACCTCCCTAGCAGTGTGATGCATCAGGGAACCCTTTGAATTTCTAACATGCAGAAGCCAGACCTATCGTGACCTAACACTGCGTGGACTGAGGTGGAAGAAAAACCGAAGTCAAGAACCTCTCTCAGCCCCCTATTGTTCCTTTAGTCCCTAAGCCCGTGCTGATAGGCTGAGGGCCTATCACACCTCAGCCTCCTCACAGCACTACCGATCCCACCTCCTTGCCTGGAGCCATTCTGGACTCTGACTGGTCTTTCCCCACCCCAGCCAGGTCTCTGGACCAGAATGGGTTTTCCCAGCCGGTTCCAGACCAGTGAAAACCAGTTCTAGGGAAAGTGGGTCATGTCAAGGTAACACAGGGAGGGAAGAGGTGGTGTTCCTACCAAGAGAGAGACAACCATAATGGGGACTCACTCCACAGACAACAGTCTTGAGCTGGCCCCACACCACCTCCTCCCCAGCACAGTGCCTCCTAGTGTATCCCTGGAAAATAATACAGTCCCAGGTGCCTAGTTTCCTAGGGCAAAACCTAGGACTTGTACAAGGTATTATTCCCAACTACCCTAACCCTGAAACTGAGCCAGCAGGTCGGTACTGTTAATAAGCCATACGTTTCCTGCTTTCGGAACTCAGAAAGAAAATTTTTAGCCTCTTGGGAACATTCTCCTCCCTTTGAAGATGCTTTAACTTAGGGGAAGATTCCATATCTTTAAAATCTATTGAAACGTCGAAGACACATTGCCTCAAGCCATATTTTTAGAGGATCATCTATCACACAAATTAACCAGTGTCCATACTTTACCTGTAGCTGAGAAACATTTTAGGGAACAAATATACTGAAAAATCTGGGTTTTGTTCCTTGTGAATTGCTTTTAAAAGCCGCTCGCTAGTTTGTTTCCTGCACTTAGATACCAAGGTTTTAGATGCCTTATTTATAATTGTTTCACCTCTTGTCACGCTGCAGTAGCTGGGCCGTGGTTGAGAACCGGTTTCTCTACATCCTGGCTAACAGATGAAGAGGTGACTGGGGTGCGCAGGCGGGAGGAAGAGTTGCTCTATCTTAGTAGGATGTGGCTCTTCTGGTTTCCGTATTGGCTTTTTACTGGTTACATTTTTAATTGATCTTTTAGTCATCTGCTTCCAGTAATAAGAGGAAATTAAATATTAACAATAGACTGTTTCCCTTGTGACTGTTCGTCATTAATGAAGGATGAAAATAAAACAAAGCAGGCAAGAATACCACAGCACTTTATGAGCCTGAATTTCAGGTGCTCTGAGCACCTGCAGCTCCTATAATTGTCAACTGGAGCCATGGGTGCTTGGCCCCCTTGAAAATGTAGTCTTAGAAAAGTATAACAAAGACTGAGCTATCTCTCTACACACAGTATGTGCGCTTATATAAACTCTGACCCCCACAGGGGATAGTCAACATCCCTGTCACAGACCTGGAGAGAACTTTTCCTCCTCCTTTTTATCCCAAAGATCTTTTAAGTCATAGACTCATAGACTCATAGGTCAGAAGGGACCAATATGATCATCTAGTCTGACCTCCTGCACAAGGCAGGCCACAGAACCCTACCCATCCACTTTTATACAACCCCTAATCCAGGACTGAGTTATTGAAATCCTCAAAACTGGTTTGAAGACGTCAAACTGCAGAGAATCCACCAGCAAGCGACCCATGCCCCACGCTGCAGAGGAAGGCGAAAAACCTCCAGGGCCCCTGCCAATCCGCCCTGGAGGAAAATTCCTTCCCGACCCCAAATATGGCGATCAGCTAAACCCTGAGCATGTGGGCAAGACTCACCAGCCAGCACCCAAGAAGGAATTCTCTGCAGTAACTCAGTTCCCATCCCATCCAACATCTCCCCGCAGACAATTGAGCAGACCTATCTGGTGATAATCCAAGATCAATTGCCCAAATTAAACTATCCTATCATAACATCCCCTCCATATATTTATCAAGCTTAGTCTTGAAGCCAGATAAGTCTTTTGCCCCCACTACTTCCCTCGGAAGGCTGTTCCAAAACTTCACTCCCCTAATGGTTAGAAACCTTCGTCTAATTTCAAGTCTAAACTTCCTAATATCCAGTTTGTACCCATTCGTCCTCGTGCCTACATTAAAACTAAACTTAAATAATTCCTCTCCCTCCCTAACGTTAACGCCCCTGATATATTTATATAGAACAAGCATATCCCCCCGCAGCCTTCTTTTGGCCAGGCTAAACAAGCCAAGCCATCATCCTTCTGGCTGAGAGAAGTGTAGATAAGACACTCTTGTGAACCCATCAATGCTGTCTCTTACTCAACCAGATGAGGAGTAGTCTGTGGCACGCCTATTGAGCACACTGTCTCTGCAGCATTCCCAACCTCTTCCAACTGGGGAACAGCAGACTAAGATTTAGACTCCCACTTGGGTTTCCTGAGGCTTGGCAGTATGGAACACTCATGCCCAGGCTACTTTCTCATCTATGAATGAAGTCCTTCTTCAATGAAGCAATGTAGAACCCCACTGCTGAACAACAAAGTTCATTTAAGGGCTCCACCAAACCCTCCATTGTTTCACTTTTTATTCAGAACAAAGATGGTTTCAGCCATTTCTAAGACTGAACCAGTCCATTCTGCTCTCCCCCAGGGCAATGGCAACCTGTCCCTGCATTCCGACTCCTCTGTTCTACCTAGTTGATGGGGGCAAAAAGACCCTCCCTCTTCAGAAGGCTGTGCTGCACCCAACCCCAGCCCATCCTGACTTTATTTACTATCAATAACTTTAGCAACTATCCATAACTAATAAAATAATTATTAAATCCTACCCCACCAGCCTATATACTCTTCTTCCCTCCTCTATTTATAGATTCATAGGCTCTAAAGCCAGAAGGGACCATCATGATCATCTAGTCTGACCTCCTGCACATTGCAGGCCACAGAACCTCACCCACCCACTCCTGTAATAGACCCAGAACCTCTGGCTGAGTTGCTGAAGTACTTAAATAATGATTTAAAGACTTCAAGTTACAGAGAATCCACCATTGACACTAGTGCAAATCTGCAAGTGACCTGTGCCCCATGCTGGAGAGGAAGGCAAAAACCCTCCAGGATCTCTCTGCTCTACTTACCTCTAAAGTGAAAATCATAATTTAAGAAAGGGGGGGGGAGGGGGAAGGGAGATATACCATCCCAGGTACCAGCCTGAAAGCAAAGCCCATGATGCAGGATGGACCCGGTGCTTGTGGTAGCCCATTGGGGGCCTTCAGCAGAAATACTCCCCCCCCAACACATACTAATAATTAATAGGGGCCCCCCTTGAGCTGCTTAGGGCCCAAGCAATTGTTTAGTCTGCTTATGCCTAGCACCGGCTCTGGATGGACCAGCCAACAAGAACGGTTAATCTGAAACCTTGTCTTGGGTTTGGTGCTCCACCCTCCAAGAGCTAGAAGTGGATTAATCTTTATTGCTGCACTGGAAGAGGGGTTGGAATGGAAAACACCTGACCATTATTTTCTAAGTGGATACTGTAAATGTTAAACAAAAACAAAGAAGAAGAAACTTCCCCCATAACGACTCCTCCAACTGTAATGTGCACCAAACCAGCCAGTGCCAGTAAACGTATGGGAGGGACACAGCAGCTGTGCAACTGATAGCACCAAAGCTAGATTAAAAAACAAACCCAAAGGAAAAGGCTCCTTGGTGTCCACTTTAACCGAGTCTCAATAACTGCAGTAGACAGCAGGAACGCTGCACTGTCCTACCCAGTAACATGAAGGATCCTGGACTGAGCCCTTGGGTCAAGACTAGACAAAATATTAATATTCATATAGTGTCAATTAAAAAAAGTGAGCGGCTAGATAGTTTCACACAAGCGTAAGAAAGATGTTGAAGAGAATCCTATTGAAAACACAGAAAGAGAACACTGGTTTAGAAAAAGTGCCCTTATCACTAACAAGTTATCTCCAGTGATAGTCAAAAGAACATGTGGTCTCTTGTGGGAAGGTGCACGGCTGTTGATTGGACTCATTGCCAGTTCTGTCTGTCAGACTCCTCTTCTGCTATCACATCCAGTACACCAGTTGCAGACAGTTATGGCTCCACTCAGGAGCACTTAGAGAGCAAAGGAAAAGACAGGGTGTTAAGTAATTCATGAAGAGCCAGGCCTTTCTGGAGCACTGTAGGAATTTGCTCAAAAAAAAAAAAAGTGCCATATTATTGAAACGCATCTGTTCCAGTGTATTTTCAGGTGATGGAATTGACCTCTCTGTGGATCTCCCCTCACCTCTTTTTAGAATGCTCAGGGTATATATAATTCAGAGTGGGGTCTGCCATACCATTCATCTACCCACCCACATATTTTTTCTCAGTTTAAATTTTAGTCCAGTTGCTCTCCGAGCTCATCTCACCATTATGTCCTTTTGTACCTGAAGTGTCATCCATGAAGAATGCCCTCCAGCCTTGCAGAATCTCACTCATTTTCCTCCGGAAAGCTTCTGGCATGGCAATAGAGCAATCTCCTTCAGATGGCTATGAAAGTTCTCTGCTTGGCACAGTCAGGGTGGAAAGGAACATGTCAGAATCCAGTGCGCAGGATCCTGTTGCACCAGCTAAACTGAGATTGTTTCTTCCATTGTGGGGAGAATACATCTTTCCCCCTTTACTTCTTCACTGAACCTTTTTAGGTCTACGCAGACCTGGATGTGCCCTCCTCCTACCCATGATGGGCACACTGCTTTGCTGGGTCAGTAACATGCCCTACTGCACCACTCTCCTTGATTTGTCCTGCTCTTCCTTCAATTTGGGAAATAAGGACTAGCACCTTTCAGGCTAGACTGAGTACATGGAGCTTGGCCCCTCTCATCAGCATCCACCCTGTTATCTTTAAGGTGGACATTCTGACTGAACGCCGTACCTGCCTCCTCTGTGTTCCACCAGGCCCATCTCAGTGACTGTAGTTTGGTCTAAGAAGTTATTGGTGCTGGCTCAATTAATACGTGTCAAACCCACTCTCCTTGGGCCTTGTAGAGTGAGGATGGGTTTTCAGTTGACCCAACCAGGCTACTGAGCAATACTCCGGGCTGTTCCAACTTAGGGAGCATCTCCATAAAAGTCTCTTTATAAACTGGTGTCACTCTGCCCTGGGATCAATGTGTAAATATAACACTATTGAAGATTAGAAGCCCAAGCCTGCCCATGAATGTTAGCTTTGGACATGACTCCTAAGAAGTAGGCGTCATTCACCATTGTTTGTACTATCACCTTAGGTTTTTTGCTTCCAATGTCTTTTTCCCTTACATTTCTTTAATATGCATAATCTGTCCTGTGTTATCCCTTGTTACACCTGTAACATTTCTACCTCATGAACTCAGTGCAATTAAGAGGGTATTTGTTGTTGTTGTTGTTGTTGTTTTTTAAATGATGCTTCTGTTCTCCCCCAGGAATTTATTCTTCTGCTACTTGCACCACAATTCTATAAGTTTCTTGCTGGACAACACATTTTCACTAGCACAGTCTGCTGAGCCAGTTACACCATCTTTTCTAGAGGGAGCTGAGATTGAGTTTTTTCTAAAAGTTTTGTTCAAAACCCTAACTACTAGAAAATCTCAAGTGTTCTTCTTTACTAACTCCAAAGTGACAGTGCTCAGCCTGTGCGTTCAGGGATCTAACAAAAACTTCCCTTCTTTCTTTGGGTCTCCATGCTCTGTGGTAAAAGCATGCCTGCTTACATATTACGTTCTGCTATGTTTGCTAAATCCCTCCTTTGGATCTGCTCAGCCAGTAGACTCTGATACTACACTTTGGGGAGATCATGTATTGCTAATTACATATGACTTCAAAAGTTTGGAAGCACCATGTTTTCCTGGCAGGCTATCAGATTGGAGATCTAGCTTGCCTCTTTACAAATCACCTTATAATTTTTTTTATTAGCACGAATTTCTTGTTACTTGTTTATGAGCTAAAATATTTGTCTAAAGGAAGTGGAAAGGCAAAGAGGTCAGCAAGCAAGCAAGCACGCACAGCACAGATTCCTTCCAATAGTGACTTCCAGAGAATGGTCCTTTGCTCCTCTAAATATTTTTCTTGCTTACAGTAAAAACTATTTTTTTGTAAGTCTCCAACCCTTGATTTAAAGAAATTCCCATCCATTTCTCAAATACATGACCCAAGCCCAATCCTTATTGTCAGCAAATAGGAAGTGAGAAGATATTCCTAAAACAGATTTCTAAGTGGGCTGTGGGATTTGCTCTCAAATACAAGGAAGTTTGTAATGGAGATGGGTCCAACCCAAACCCCCCAGGACCAGACACCCTAAAACTCTAGAGAAGATTGAATTCAGAAGTGTTGAGCCCACCTTGGTTGTACCAACCCCTGTAAATGGAAGGGGAAGCCAACCACAAACTATACAGTAAGGCTGTAGTATGAATGCACGGGAAAAGTCACTGGTCCCCTCAGGAGGACTGAGTATCTGCCCCTTCTCAGGGCTTGTCTACATCAGAAAGTTGCAGCGCTGGTGAGGAAGTTACAGCGCTGCAACTTAGGAGGTGTACACATCTGCAGGGCACCACCAGCGCTGCAACTCCCTGTTTGCAGCGCTGGCCGTACTCCCGTTTTGTCTCGGGTGTAGAGGATCCAGCGCTGGTGATCCAGCGCTGGTAATCAAGTATAGACACTTACCAGCGCTTTTCTTGACCTCCGTGGAATAAGCAGGTATCCCAGCATACCTGAGGAAGCCTCTGGTAATCAAACTGGTCTCCTTCCCCAGCTTGCTCTCGCGGTCTCCTTCCCTGCGGTTTGCAGAGTGGTTCGGGGAACGCGAGAGCAAACCGCGGCGAAGCTGGTCTCCTTTCCCGGTTTGCTCTCGCGTTCCCCAAACAAGCAGGTCTCCTTCCCTGCGGTTTGCAGAGTGGTTCGGGGAACGCGAGAGCAAACCGTGGCGAAGCTGGTCTCCTTTCCCGGTTTGCTCTCTCGTTCCCCGAACCCCCGGAGCAGGTCTCCTTCCCTGCGGTTTGCAGGGGGGGTTCGGGGAACGCGAGAGCAAACCGCGGCGAAGCTGGTCTCCTTTCCCGGTTTGCTCTCGCGTTCCCGGAACCCCCGAGCAAGCAGGTCTCCTTCCCTGCGGTTTGCAGGGGGGTTCGGGGAACGCGAGAGCAAACCGCAGCGAAGCTGGTCTCCTTTCCCGGTTTGCTCTCGCGTTCCCCGAACCCCCCTTGAAGCCGCCCAACAGCGCTGCAGTGTGGCCACATCTAACACCACTTGCAGCGCTGGTTGCTGTAAGTGTGGCCACTCTGCAGCGCTGGCCCTATACAGCTGTACTAATACAGCTGTAACAACCAGCGCTGCAAAATTTTAGATGTAGACATGGCCTCAGAGTAGTTAGGGAGAAAGACAGCAAAATGAACTATAGCAAAGGGGAATCCCATTAAGACCACCTCAGCCCATAGACCCAAAATATGCAATTTTACCTCATCTTCTAACAACTGCAGCCATCCACTAAAAGTTGGTACTGCCCAGCCACCTCCAGAGTGGTTCCATCTTTGTACAGTTACATAACCTCTCCCAAGTGCCCCCTCAATCTTCCCTCTCCACCTGCATTAGTTACCTTAGACCCCAGCTAGACAGGCAGCTGAAAAAGACAGTTACGTTTTCCGTAATTGGTGCTCTTCGCGATGTGTTGCTCATGTCTATTCCACAATAGGTGTGCGTGCTCGCCACATGCACCGGTGCCGAAAATTTTTCCCCTAGCACTACCCGTAGGGGAGCACCCCAGTGACCCCTGGAGTGGCGCCTCCATGGTGTGGTATAAGAGGCACTGCATGCTCCCCCCACCATCAGTTCCTTCTTGCCAGACAACTCCGACAGAGGGGAAGGAGGGTGGGATGTGGAATGGACATGAGCAACACATCTCGAGAACATCAGTTACGGAAAACGTAACTGTCTTTTCTTCTTTGAGTGATTGCTCATGTGTATTCCACAATAGGTGATTCCAAGCTATATCTGTTGGAGGTGGGTAAGAGTTCACAAATTCTCAGGACAGAGCACAGCCCTGGATGAACCCAGCGTTATCCCTGGTCTGGGAGACGATCGCACAGTGCGAGGTGAACATGTGAACTGAAGACCATGTGACAGCCCCACAAATCTCCTGAATGGGGACATGGGCCAAAAAGGCAGCTGACGAGGCCTGTGCCCGAGTCGAGTGCCCCCTCACAATTGGTGGCAGAGGGATTCCCGCCAGGTCATAACAGGTAAGGATGCACGAGGTGATCCAGTTGGAGAGCTGCTGAGTGGAGATCAACCGACCTTTCATGCACTCGGCCAAGGCGATGAACAGTTGCACGGACTTTCTAAACAGCTTAGTCTGCTCCAGGTAGAAAGCCAGAGCCCGTCTCACATCCAGCGTGTGGAGGCGGCGCTCCAAACTAGATGCATGGGGCTTGGGGCAGAGGACCGGTAGAAAAATGCCCTGATCCATGTGATAGGTGGAGACCACCTTCGGGAGGAATGAAGGGTGTGGGCGGAGCTGGACCATATCTTTATGAAACGCCGTGTAGGGGGCTTGAAGGTCAGGGTCCTGAGCTCCAAGACCCGCCTTGCCGATGTGATTGCAACCAGGAGGGCCACCTTCCACGAGAGGTGTGACCAGGAGCACGTGGCTAGAGGCTCAAATGGGAGCCCCCATGAGATGGGCCAACACCAGATTTAGGTCCCACTGCGGGACAGGGGGCCTAACATATGGGAAGATGCGATCTAACCCCTTAAGGAATTGGCCAGTCATAGCATGGGAGAATACCGTGTGGCCCTGCACCAGCGGATGGAAGGCCAATATGGCCACCAGGTGCACCTTGACTAACAAGGGCGCCAGGCCCTGGGCTCTAAGGTGCCAGAGGTAGTCCAGAATAAACTGGATCAGGGCAGCCACTGGGAAACTCCCTGCTCATCCGCCCATCTGGAAAACTGAGACGACTTTGCCAAGTAGGCTCGGCGCATGGAGGGCCGCTTGCTTTCTAGGAGGACGTACTGAACTCCTTCCGAGCATGTCCTTTCCTCCCAACCTAACCATTGAGTAGCCACGCCGTGAGGTGAAGAGCCGCTAGGTTGAGGTGGAGGAGACGGCCCTGGTCCTGGGAGAGCAGGTCCAGGCGGGACAGCAACGGCCATGGCGAGGTGACCGCCAGGCCCGCAAGGGTCCCATACCAATGCTGCCTGGGCCATGCCGGGGCAATCAGAAGTACCCGGGTCTTGTCCGTCTTTATCTTTTCCAGGACCTTGCCAATCAGCAGCAATGGGGGAAAGACATAAAGAAACCAGCCTGAACAGGACAAGAGAAAGGCATCGGAGAACATGAGCCACAACGTCCTTCTCATGGACACTGTGGAGGCCATAGACCACGCAGCCGTGTCCACTGCATCTGAAGCCGCCTGCAGGGTTGCCCTGGCAGCCGCTGTACCCTCCTTCACCAGCACTTTGAACTCCTTCCTGTCACATTCCTGAAGGGAGTCCTTGAACTTGGGCAGAGAGCCCCACAGATTAAACCCAGGAGAACCTGGTGGTTTGCCACCCGTAAGTGGAAGCTCGAGGACGAATACATTTTTCTTCCAAAAGAGTCCAGCCTCCTTGAATCTTTATTTTTAGGGGCGGGGGCTGGCTGGCCCTGCCGTTCCCTGTGGTTGACCGACTTGACCACCAGGGAGTTAGGAGCAGGGTGAGTGTATAAGTATTCATGCCCCTTGCTGGGTACAAAATATTTGCATTCCACTCTCTTAGAGATAGGGGACAATGAAGCCGGGCTTTGCCACAGGGCATTTAAAATTTTGCCACCCCTTTATGGAGAGGCAAGGCCACCCTCCCAGGTGCTGAGGAGGACAACACGTTAAACAGGGAGTCCAAGGGCTCCACCAACTCCTCAGCTTGGAGAGGGAGGCTTGATGTCATCCTTTTTAAGACTTCTTGGTGGGCCCTAAAGTCCTCCTGCGGGACGGAGGGAGGAGGGGCCGTAATCGTCTCATCTGAGGAGGGTGAGGAAGCCAGCACGGTATTTTGAGTGTTTACCGACACCGGAGGGTCCACCACCTGGTCGGTCTCCAGGCACGGTGCCGAGAATGTACGTCCCACCAACTCCTTCCTCGGAGGTCTGGAGAGGGAGGCCAATGGTCTTCTGAGGCTCCAGCCACTGAGCGAGCCCCCACTGCGGGCTGCATCAGAGGCCACGGTGCCTACTGATACCAATGGGCCGGCGCCACTGCACCTGCTGTGGCACTGGCAAAGCCGGCTGTTCATGCTGGCTGGCCTGGCCCATTGATGGACAACTACAAAGGAAGGCCAGGCTGACATACGATCTGCTGCTGTCCCTGGACCGGGAGGAGTGGCGGCGCTGGGAATGATGCTGACCATAGGACCGCAGTCCTGACGTGGAGGACTGGTACTATCGGTAACAGCTACTCTGAGATCAGCTCCAGCAGGCGGACCTGCAACAGCAAGACACCAGTGACTGATGCCTGGGACTGCAGAGGCGGTGCCGTGGTGGTGTCCTGGAGTGGGACGCCGAACAGGAATGATATTGACGTTTGTGCTGTGAGCAGCTGCGATAGTCCCTCTCAGACAAGGACCTTTGACGACATCTGCCTCGGTCCTGTTGGTGTTCGCTCCTCAAGGTGGAGCGGTGTTGGGAATCTCGGTCAGACGGAACCCGACCAGACAGTCTGGTGGAGAAAGAATGGCGAGGGCGATCCATGTGGACTTTGCCCTGGAGTCGCGGGGCTGCAACGGCGTCAGGAACATTCCCTCGACCAAGATCGGTACCGAGCTGGGGGCGACTGCGGGGCCGACGTCAGTGGTGCTCCTGGTACCGGCATGGTCATAACATCCTGGGCCGCCTGCAGGGTGTCCGGTGTGGAGGGCATCCGCTAGGGGAAAATCTTCCAGCACTAGTGCATGTACGAGCACGCACACCTATTGTGGAATACACACGAGTAATCACTCAAAGAAGAACTTCTGTTAAGTGTCCAAATGAGCCCCATATGGTTCTGTAAAGACAGTACTAATCAGGGCTTTTTAAGTGACTAGTGACTGGGGCACCTTTGTCTTTGGGTGCCCAACTTGACAGCCCAAAGTGGCCTGATTTTCAGGAGGGAGATGCTCAGCAGTTCTGCAAGTCAGGTGCTTTTAAGGTGTGTCAAACTAGAAATACAAAATCACTGGTCATTTTAAAAAATGTAGACTGTAGGTCTTTTAACACATTCAAAATGAACATGTTTCCTTTCTAAAGCCCCACACTACATACAACTATAACCATACTGGCCACTGCCAAAGTCAGACTGATAAAATGCCCTCTAGCTGCTGTCTGGCAATATGATTTTCTAGAGCGCTGCAGAATATGGAGATTGCTGTATGGACTAGACATATATGAACATTACACTCTTGCAGCAATTTAAGATGCCTGCATCGTTCCTGTGGATCACATTAAAGAATCACACAACTCTTGGCAACCTTTTATTAAGGGGACCGTTTCCTGCTGAAAGTTTCAGAATTCCTCCCAATGTGCCTGAGTGCACTGATCTCAGAGTGAAAATGAAGCTTTTATTACCATGCAATATATGTTTTATTAACCCGCTTCCCATGACTCTTCAGCCTCAGGGACTGATTTGTATCTGGACTTACTTAACACTCTGTTTTCTGAAAATGTCAACAGCCAGTTAAGAGAGGTTCCCAAATAAGTCCCAGAGACCTGAGCATTCCCCTCCAAGAAGGTCAGTGGTTCTGGTAATGAAAAGAAAAGAATAAACATCTGCAAATTCTCACCTCCTCACAACCCAATATCTGGGGAGACATGTAAGTGAGAGATGAATTACAAAATGGAACGAATGGGCAACCTGATTTCATCCCAGCTCTACTCCAATGCTACCACTGCAATACCTGTTCTACCCAGATACTAGACACTTCACTTTGGAAACACTTGGACCCTTCATTATGCCAACAGTTCCTGAAAAAAAAAGGGGTGAGAAAAAAGGAAGGAGATAGGGTGACCAGATGTCCTGATTTTATAGGGACAGTCCCGATATTTGGGGCTTTTTCTTATATAGGTGCCTATTACCCTCAGCCCCCGTCCCGATTTTTCACATTTGCTATCTGGTCAGGGCTGTCCCTAGCTATTCTGGGGCCCTCCATGGCCCCTCCATGTGGGGATGGGCAGGCCTTCATGGGGTGGGGTGGGGCTGGTTTAGAGGGCGGGGAGAACCACCCACCAGCACTCACCGGCGGTGCGGCTGAGGCCGGGCCGCTGCATTTCCCACCGCTGGTGAGTGCAGGCCCAGCCCTGCTGCAGTCCTCAGGGGAGCGGGGATGGGACTGGAGTGGAGCAGGGGCGGGGGCCATGGGGAAGAGGTGGAGCAGGGGCTGGAACAGCACACAGCTGTGCAGGGCACCAGGAAATGTGGTGCCCCAACTTTCCTGCTGCCCTACACAGCTGCGTACTTTGCGTATGGGCAAGGACGGCCCTGCGTCTGGTCACCTTAGAAGGAGGGCATGGTAATGTCACAGCCCAGGAGAAGGGGGACAGATTGGGAGGCTCCAACACTGGCTGAGGCAAGAGACCAAGGGCTGTGTTACTGTCCCAAGTGTGAGAACATAGCAAACCAAACGGAAACATTCAGAAAGCAGAACAAGCCTGAATCACACTGCACCCTGCTCAGCTTTTCTGCCTTATTCACTTGAATGGGTGAGGAACTGGCCCAGTAAGATATGCAAAGGGTGACCCCCAGCTGAGACCAGCTTAGCACAGTTCCTGCTGCCTCCTTGCGCTCCCAGCTGGAACAGCTTGCTACCTAAGGATCCTAAGGGTCCCAGTGAGGCTTGGCTGGGATAACATGCAGGTTATGGACACAGCAAACACAGGCACTAAATGCGGGACTCTGCTAAGCCAGCTTTAGAGTCTAGCAACAAGTTGGCAGATACCACAAGCCTGATCCTGCAAGGTACAGAGAGTGCTTCCTAGGAGAGACAGAGTGTGGAGTGCACTCAGCCCCTTGCAGGAGACAGCCCAGCAAGTCATTTCCCACATCACCAAATATCTCTGAGACCCGCCCGATTCCTCTAACTGTCCTGACTGGCTAGTTCAAGCTTTTGCACTAGTAGGAGCTTGGCCTTCACCTGCACTATCCAGTCCATGCTTGAACCTCACTAGTGATTGGGTCTCGCTCACAGGAAATTGTTCCATTGTCTCAATTTCATTGTTAGTAAAATGTTCCCTAAACAACTCTAAACAAAATGTTCTCTTCATGTTTCAGGGTTTGTTACATCATCCTGCAACACCTGGAATCATTCCTCCCTGGCAGTGCTTAATTTGTAATCAGGCCTGCCGACAGAAATTCCGAGCCCCAGGGCCATCCCGGGGGGTGGGGAGGGGAGGGAGTGTGTGTGTGTGTGGAAGTGATGAGTGTGTCACTTCCGGGACTGCCCATGTCGGCCTGCGGTGGGGCCCCCCAAAGTGCAGGGCCTGAAGCGGTATCGCACGCCTAGGCACCCTGCAGCCCGGGCCCCTGGGCAACTGCCCCTTCCCCCACCCCCCTCCAGTGAGCCTGTGTGTAATGAAAGAGGTGCCCTTTCTTTTACTTTCATAACCAATGTGTGAATCCCAGAGGTGCCGGGGCTAGGAACGGCCATGCTCAGAGGTGCCGGGGCTAGGAATGGACAAGCCTTGGCACAAATTAAGTACTTCACCTTGGCCTTTATCTTACTACCTTTCAAATGTTTTACAACTGTTACAACGTCCCACCCTACGTTTGACTAAGATGAATAAAATCAATTGAGTCACTCTTCACACCTCACCCTCTAGTACTTGTAGCATTTTAGTTATTCCCTTTTGGATGGGGAATACCTTTCCAATTTGTCAATGGATTGTCTTTATTAATAGTAGGTGTCCCAACCCTAGTCACAGAATTCGAAGCATGGCTTCTTCATTGTTTTACATCTGCCACTCCTAGTGAACTTCGCAGCAGAATGTTCACGTTTTGTGCAACAGTATCACCTCAAACTCCCAGCTAATTTCTTGCATTCCATCCTCCCTAGGCCATTTTCTGTATTACTGCTCTCTAACCAACCAACAGGCTCCCAGACAAGGCCCTGAGGAAAGCATCTATATTCAGCATAACACTTAAGCACATGCTTAAAGTTAGTTTAAATCCTTTCCTAAATCCAAGCCTTAGGGCATGCCTACACTTGCAGATACAGAGGGTTTTGAGTTAAACCAGCTTTCGGAGAGTGCAGTAGGGAAAGCGCTGCAGTCTGTCCACACTGACAGCTTCAAGCCCACTGGCATGGCCACATTTGTGGCACTTGCAGTGGCATTGGGAACAGTGCATTATGGGCAGCTATCTCAGCATGCAAGCGAGTGCAACATACTTTTCAAATGGAGTGGGGTCGGGTGGAGGGTGTTGTCTGTACGTGGACGGAGAGAGTGTGGGTTTTGGGGGGGCTGAGAGCATGTTAGCACACTGTCTTGTAATTTTAAATAGCAGCAGAACTCCCCTCTCTCACACACAGCATTCCACACTAATGGTTGTTTTTTCTCGGAGCAGATAAGCAGCCGGCTGTCAGAAACGGAGCTTTCAACAGGCATATCTGCATTCCCAGTGATTCAAAACAATGACAAGAGTAGCCACTTGACTTAAGGGGATTATGGGATGTTTCCAGAGGCTGATCAGAGTGCAGTAATGCAACCCCTTGTCCACACTGACGTCCGGGCATTGTAGCCAAGGTGCAGCAAACGTTATTCCTCTCGCCGAGGTGAGGCACCAGGAGCGCTCTAGCTGCAGAGTCAGAGCGCTCTATGTGCCTTGCCAGTGTGGATGGGGAGTGAGCTAGTGCATCCGGGGCTGCTTTAATGCACTATAACTTTCAAGTATAGCCAAGCCCTCAGTCTTTTGCCTAGTGAGAGTAGTTCCCAAGTCAGTCTTTATAACAGCCTAATTAAAAAACAATTCTGTTTGCCCATTTCTCTAAATTCTCGAGATCATTCTGTTTTTGGCTCAGCAGCCCATTTCATAATCTCATCCCAGTATGTTTATCTAAACAAATTTGTTTTAACTTTTCAATTCTCACATGACTATAAAAGGCCTTTATTAAATATCACGTTCACCAAATTCCCTCGTCTACTAAATTTGTAATCACATCAGAGTGCGCTTCCAGGGTGTCTTTATAATGTGTTTTTTATAGAATTCATGCGGTCTATTGCTCATCAGGCTATCTTCTATGGAGTCACCAGTCACAACCCTTATTGTTCACTGATATTTTCCAATTCCACAGGTTGAACTTGTTATAAGTGATCGAGCAGTTCTACAGTTCTCTCTTCTATTTTATTTCTGTTCCCGACCACATAAAAACGGATGAAAAAGTCGCTAGGCCCAACAGCAAGGATTCGTGGACTGCACAAAATTAATGGGTTCTTCTGGAGGCTGTCAATGGGCATTGGAGAGGGTGAAAATCCAAAACAAAACTCTCCTCAAAGCTCTCATATTTGGCTCCATTTTTTCTCTGCTTGTTTTTATCAGGATTTAATCATAGGGCTCAACCTGAACTTCATTACAAGAGATTGGATTAAACAATAAGAAGAATAGTTGTTAAAAGCTGATTATATTAAAATGTGGAAGCAAGCAGTGGCTGTTATGGAAAACTATTAAAATATCACCAATAAAAGATGCATATAGAGAAGTTTTGGCAAAAATACTCATTTTGGATCTATACTTCCCTTCCCACCCATTCTGACAGTTTGATACAGTCCAGAAATCTCCTGCAGGGCAGAGGTGCTGGAACAATTTTTATAGTGGGGTGCTGAAGATGGAAGCCATGTATTTAGGTTGTTATTAGTATTTCAAGCCCTGGGGTACTGCAGCACCCCCAGCACCTATGCTGCAGGGTTCTAATGCCGTTCATCAAAAGCAGGAAGGTATGTTCCCTTAATCTTTTCTTGGAATTGGGGGCTTGATATTTATATGTATATTCCAAGTCCATCCCACTGAATGGGATGAAAGAGACCTCCCACCTGCTTTCCATGAACTCATGCTGCCTGGCATATGTAGTTTTTATTTTCTATACACCTGTGTGCATGCAAGTAGCCATTGTTTTATACATAAATTTGGGGAGTTACAAACTGTGATTGTTAATTTACAGTTTGAGCTACTTGCCACATAAGAAAGGTTCTCTTATTTTCATATTATTCATATACTTTGAATATGTAATCACATTTGTACTGTTTTGTTTTTTTTTAAACTGAAATTCAACATAAATGAATTCTTCCACAAATCTAATCCAGTTTAAGGATTTCCCATATCCCTGCTTGTCATTCTGCTTAATCCTTTTGCAGGCAGCTGTGACACTCTGATCTTGTAGTTTTCCATTTTAAAGGCAAAACAGAGAGGACTGTGCCCTCTGTATAACTGCATGTCTCTATTGCATACAGGAAGTTGAATTGGTCAATTACTACAGTTCTTCAGTTACCACAAGGCTGTGACTTAAAAGCCTGAAAACAAATACGTTCAAAGACAGAGTTACCTAATTGATGACCATCTGCTTGGTACAATAATTTTGGTTTAAATAGTTAATAAAAGTTGCCTTAACTACTATTTACCCAAATGCCTCACACTAACCTTTTTAAGTTAACCCCTTTTGTTTTCTCTGTGTCACACACAGACACACCAGAAAGACTCTGTCAAGCAGCCTCTTCAAAATCACGGTGCTTTTACGTTGGTAATAAGACAGAGGCACACTGAACTCGTGGCTTTATACCAGTGTTTGTACCGCACAGTGTTCAAAACCAGCGTTAGAGAAACTATGGTGCTTTATAGGGTGATATTTGAAAGGCACCTTGCAGCAGTTCAGCCTCTGCATGTGCCACAGCCTGTGTTTCAGTGCCGCTGATGGGGTCTTTCTCCTTACAGAAAGGATGGGCTGAAGCAATCTCACTCATCTCCTGGCTTCTTGTTGCCTTGGAATCACACCAACCACCATCCAGCTCCTTGGAAGCCCATTAGAAACACCCATTTTTCCTTACACCAGACCAGGAGGGATAAACAGAGGAAGCTGTGGCCCTTTTGCTGATCATTTCAGATGATTCAGAAAGCACAAAGTATGGTCCATTTAGAACCACCATAACTTGGATCTCACCCCAGTCACGATCCTCTCCCACTTGCTGAGTTACTGGCCACCTCTAATGACAGCTTCACTAACAACATTTCCATGTACTGAAGCTCAGAGGTCTCCACTTTCAGCAGCTAAAGATATTGTTGAAATGCTGGACAGCATTGAGCCGACTGTAAATATCACAGAGGAAAAATGAACCACCTCATTTATTTCTGGTGACGTTGTTTATTTAGCTTGATTTCAAAGTTAAACAACTGAAACTCACCAGCGTTAAATGCTATATGCACGTTTACCGGTATCTGATACTCCTGAGGAAACCACTGTTTCCAGTTGACTAAGAGCACGTACATTCAAGGACTCAGCAGCAGTGCTGGGTTTGAGGGGAACAAAATTAAGGGCTAGAAGTCTGAGGATGATGTGGGGGGACAAAAGCTGAGAGTTTGAGCACTGGGTGGCTGTGAGAAGTCAGAGGGCTGGGGGAGCAAAGGGGATGAAGAGCTTAGACTCCAAACTCAAGAGAAATCGAGGGGGGAATCAAAAGTTGTGGATATCTAGGAATTCTGATGACAAAGAATTGTCCCAGTCTTGCAGTTGGGGATCTAGGTAAAAAGGGGGAGTGGACAGTTGTTTGCCTTTCCCCCAATGTTCAAAGGCTGTCCATGGAAGGGCATGCCTGACTGTATTACTATCACCCCAAAGGGAACAGGGAGAGATTCAGATTCAACACCCATGCCATCTCTGAAACTAGCACGCGAACTCTACCAGTATCCCTCAGAGGGATGAAAGCAAAAGCTGAATCTACCAGGATCCTGCTGGAACTACCCAAATTTTGCCCCAAGAGCCCCAATTCCAACACCCATATAGAGAAGTTGAGGTACTCCTACTTCACCACAAGAGTGTGGATTCTGGCACGTGAGTGTGGCAAAACCTCAGATCCAGTGCATGGAACCTCCTGAGTCTGTCCAACTTCCACCTTCTGCCCCCAAATTCCATGGCATGAACAGAGAACAAGGGCAGGTGCTCCTCCCCGTCAGATGGTTCCCAGCTTGAACTCATTCTAGTGCCTTAAGTTGCACAAAATCCTGGATCTGGCAATTGGATCTTAGCAGGCTTTGGCCCACAAGCCCAACTTGTACAGTCTAAGCAGAAGACAAATCTCAGGAAAAATCAGGATCTGTCTGCATCTCAGCCCAACAGAACTGGGAAAATACATAACTAGCTCCTAGATCCTATTGGGTCTGGCCAATTTTCAACCCCAATCCCCCAAATTCTACTGATCTTAATACAGAAGAAAAAAACTCATCAGATCTTGTTACAAACTGACACAGCCCCACTGAAAAGCGATTGCGTTTGGCACCAGGGTCTTTCTGGAGAAAGTGAGCTTTTTATCCCAAACCCAAAACTTAAACCAGCTAAACAGACAAGAAGTGCAGCTACTCCATTTCCACCGTAAAATCCCAAACCCCAATACATCCCTGCTCAACAGCATCACAGGCACATTCAGCACCTGGACTCTGCTAGAGTTTGCATTTTTGGCTCCAGGCTCCCAAGATGTATTGTTAAAACAAACAAGATGCCGCTACTACGTTACCAGAAAACCCCAGCCTCTGATATAGAGCACGGTTTGAGTCTGGGGCAAAAAAATACCAATCCAGCTAGATCCAAGTGCAAGATCAGAATTTTTTTACGCACTGGGAAGCATCCGAGTCTGGACTGTTTCTGCTGCTCTATTCATGACATGGACTTGAGAAGGAGAGGACTAAAACTTGGGTGGATCTGACAGAATCCAGGGGCCAGATTTAGTTTTCGGGACTGGGATGTGCCAGAGTCCAGAATACTTTTTGAGCAGGAGAAGCAGCTTCGATTGTTGTCTAGGCATGAGAAGGGGGAGGCGGGGGCTGGATCCAGGTTGGGGGGGGCAGTAGGGGAGGCTGCACTTGTTCTCTATTGTAATCGCACAATTTGAGGGCTGGGGGCCAAATAGCATCAGGATTCTTGGATCCAGCCTCTCTCTCTGACAGACACACTCACACACTCTCCCACAGACAGACAGACAGACACACTCTCCCACAGACAGACATTCTCTGACACACACACTCCCGGCCCCACGCGAGTGCATCTGCAGGCTCCTCTCCCCTGCTCTGTCTCCGCAATTCCCCAGCACCCCGGCGGCTTGGAAAGCGATGCCCGCGGGGGTGGGGGGCGCATGGAAATGTCCCGGGGAGTGAGCGGCTGGGGGGGCACTTCTCCCCTGCCCGGGGGTCCGCCCCGCACAGCACCCACCTGTCCAGGGGAGGCTGTTTCCTCCGCCCGCCCCACGCGGGCTCTCCGGGGCTCGCCAGCCAGGCTCCGAGCTCCTGCTCAGCCCGCTTTGGTGCTCGCCACCGACCGGCCAAGAAAGTTTCTCAAAGGCCGGGGCTGCTCCCGCGCCGGCAGCTGCGCGCGAACTGGCCGCTCCCCCTCTCGCGTGGCCGGCCACTCGCTCGCCCGCTCCAGGCTGGTGACTGGGTGAAATTCAAACCCACGGACTGAGCCCCGGCGCAGCGAGGCGGGAGACGCAGGCGGGGGGCTCTACGGCGCCCCCTGGAGGTTATCACGGCCTCAGGCACGCGAGCCCGGCGAATCGGGGCGAGTTCTCCCCGCAGCAGCCACGTTCTCTGCGCTGGGGCCCGGCTGGCTAAGGCACACCACGCTCTCTGAGCCTGACTTCCTGGGGAGGGCCCGCTTTGGCGGCTCAGTCACACCCTCGCCGCTGGGACCGATTTCACTGAAAGAAGAGGGGGGAAAAGGAGAAGGATGGAAAAACACGGACCCCCCGGAATCCCATTTCAACACAGTTTGCAAATACGCCATTCTCCCGGGGAGTTGAGCCCACCTAGGGAAAGCTGTCTAGAGCTGAATGGGGTTGGACCTACTGGATTCTAAGATTGACTTCCACCTAAAAACCTAGAGCTAACTTTTCCGCCGGTTTTGAGCCATCCTATCCAATTCTGGAGACGAATATCATTTTGTGTTAAAATTGAAGGGGTGCCAAACAGCCTCTGGAAAGGTTAGGACTCTCCCCATAAAAGTAAACACCCTGCCTTCCACTTTCTCTATGCAGTCTCACAGCAATGTTTCTCTGCTCGTCTTGGAAACTGGTGCTGTAAAACAACTTCTCACATTCACCGTGGGAAAGCAAACCCCTTGATACTCAGGTCACTCCCGCTGTCAAGTTTTGTTGGTGGTGGTTTTTTTAAAACTCTTCCTGCTGCCTTTCCCTTCCTCAACGCCAAATGAAAATATTCCAACATGTACATTTAACAAGCTATTTTGAACCTTAACACTGTTCTGTTAAGTAAAGTGAAGGCAAACAGGGCACTTTAAACCTTGATGATGGGAAATCTGAAATAGGATGCAGTGGTCACTGGCCTGATCTAATGTCCTCCTCTCTTCTATTCAGCCATCTAGCCAGCATATGCCTACATTTTGCTAATGAGGCAATTTGATTATATAGGTACTAAAAGCAGGGAACATCGATTTTGTCCAGAGATCATTAATAGAGTGTCAATAGTAACCAAATGGATGACAGAAAAGAGCCTCACTGTCTCTTGGGAGGCTTAAAGGCAACCTGTGAAGGTTTGTTTGTAAAATGGATAAAGTGTTTTTGCTGCTTTATGATAGATAAAGAAGGCATGAAAGGTTCTCTCTCTCTCGGTTCCTGTTTATTCTTTACAGTAGAATTATCAGGAAAAAATGGTTGCTTACCTACAGCAACTGTCAGGTGTAGTAGGTGGATTTGTTTTAGGTGTAGACCAGGCCTCAATTCCCTCACAATTGCAAGTCAATGTTGCTGAGGATTCTGAAAGAGTGGATGGAGGATGGGTTCTGGGATGAGGAGTGCCACCTGCATCAGCTGAACAATTGTAGTACTGTACTGCTCTTCCAAACTTGGCATTGGACTTGGCTGCTTGCCAAAAGTCAGTGGGTCGCAGCTTGGCAGATTTCTGATCTGGGCGCATTCCTGAAGCAGGCAGAGGATGCCATTTGAGCTCTAAGGCTCACTCTGGTCATGTTGGATGAGAGCACTAGACCAGCCAGCAAGATACATTGTGTTACCCATTTCCACAGCCTCTGTGAAGAGATGGCCTGACCTTTAGAAAGTGTCAGGTTTCTCACTCCCTGTGGCTCTCCAGTTCTGATCGAGGACTTGAAGGCTCTGTCTCCTTGGAGAAGTAATGTTTTATGTCTTCTTTTTTAGACTTTCTTCATGTTTGGAGCTATGCTGCAGCTCTGTCTGGCTCAGTAATTCAGTGTCACCTTTATGTGGCACAGATGCCAGCTTTGCTGCCTGAAGTGCCAGTATGGCTGAGTTAGGTGGAGGTCTTCCGCACCAGCATTTTTGGCACTGGGAACTTCACCCATTTGGTATCAATGTCATTGGTACTGGCTCTCCTTTTTGCCTTCTTTCAACTTCCAGAAACTCAGTGCTCAAGGAAGCACTGGCCGATGCTGGCTTATCCAGCCTCCCTTTGGTAGCATTTCATTTTATGTTTGTACAGCACCCAGCACAGGGAGACCCTGATCCTGATTGAGGCCTCTGGATTTTGCGGTAACACAAATAAATCATATGGGAACATTCACAGAAGCAAGAAAGTCAAGACTCTTACCTCTATAGAGTTTAAGACTGGAAGGGATCATTATGATCATCTAGAGCCTGTCCTCCTGCATAACACAACCAAGGAACCTCTCAATTTCTGCATTAAGCCCAGAATTGGTGTTTGAGCTATGCCATATCTTCTAGAAAGTTAATTCTAAGACTGAGTGATGGAGAATCCACCGCATTTCTATGTACGTTGTTACAATGGTTGATGACCCTCAGTGACAACAATGTGTCTTATTTCTAGTCTGAATGTCTATCTCCAGCTTCCAACCACTGGATGCCTTTTTCAACTAGATTAAAGAGCTGTCTACTATTAGAAATCTCTTCTCCATATAGGTACTTGTCGGCCATGATTGAGTCACCTCAGCCTTTTTTCGGATAAACTATATAGATTGAGCGCAAGTCTCACTATAGAGCATGTTTTCCAGACCTCAGATCATTATTATAGTTCTTTGTTGATCCCTTTCCAATTTGTTAACATCCTTTTGGAGTGTGGACACTGGAACTGGACACAGTATTCCAGTAATGGTCTCACTAATACCATACACAGGTAATGCCATCTCATTCAGGGATTGTGTTCACCCTCTGAGCTACATATCATACTGGAAGCTCATATTCAACTCTTTATCCACAATGACTCCAAATCCTTTTCCGTTGCTGCTTTCCAGGATGCAGTTCCTAATCTTGTGTGACTTACATTCTTTGTTTCTAAATATAGGACCTGCCTGTATTAAAACCCATGTTCAAATAAGCCCATTTTACCAAGCAATCCGGGTTGATCTATACAACTGACCTGTCTCAATGACTGCCACTCCAAAAATTTGTGTGTGATTCGCAAGTTTTATCAGATAATTGATAAAGATCTTGAACAGCATTGAGCTGGGAACAGGTCCATGGGGACCACACTGAAAACACCTCCATTGGATGACTATTCCCCATTTACAACTGCTTTTTGTAATCTAGCAATATCCATGTACTAGTGGCTACATTGATTTTGAATGGTGTTATTTTTTTAAAATCAGAATCTCATGCAGAACTAAATCAAATGCCTTACAAAAGTCTCAGTCTATTATAGCAGCAAAGAGTCCTGTGGCACTTTATAGACTAACAGACGTATTGGAGCATGAGCTTTCGTGGGTGAATACCCACTTCGTCGGATGCATGCATGTTTAGATCAACATGCATAAATTATGCTACATCTTTTAATTATTTACTATTTGCATCCTATATTGGCCTTTTCATGATTTTTCCTGGGATCAATCTCAGACTAAGTGGTCTATAGATTGTCATGTCATCCCTTTTATCCCTTTTTAAATAGATGCATGCATGTTTAGATCAACATGCATCCGACGAAGTGAGTATTCACCCACGAAACCTCATGCTCCAATACATCTGTTAGTCTATAAGGTGCCACAGGACTCTTTGCTGCTTTTACAGATCCAGACTAACATGGCAGTCTATTATGTCAACATAGTTACCTTCAGCAGCCAAGCCTGTGATCTCCTCAAGAACCCACAATCAATTTGTTTGACAAGACCTATTTTCCATGAAACCATGTTGATTGGCATAAATTATGCTACATCTTTTAATTATTTACTATTTGCATCCCATATTGGCCTTTTCATGATTTTTCCTGGGATCGATCTCAGACTAACTGGTCTATAGATTGTCATGTTATCCCTTTTATCCCTTTTTAAATAGTGGGGCATTGGCTTTTTTCCAGACCTCTGGACCTTCTGCAGTGTTGCAATGTTTGTTAAAAATCAACAGTAATGGTCCAGATAGCTCATCATCCAATTCTTTTAATATTCTTGGGCACAAGTTATCTAGCCCCACAGATTCAAAGGTGTTTAATAGTTGCTGCTTAACATCCTCTTACTTATTGCTGGAATAGAAAGTATTTCATTATCACTAAGATAAGATTCTCTTGTTTCTTCCTGAATACAGAAGAAATACTTGTTGAATACTTCTCCTTTTTCTGATTGTTAATTTTATCATCCTTGTCTAGACCTATCCCATTGTTAGGACTTTGTTCTCAATCTATTTAAAGAAGCCCTTAAACCCTATTGACCATAAGCTTCTTTTATCAAGTGTCTGCATTTCCTAACTGCAGATCTGTATTAATTGCTATCAGTGTCCCCATTTGTAATTTTTATATTGTTTTCTTCACTTGCCTTCTTAAGTCAGGATAGCTTTTACAGCAAAGAAGCCTTCTTCTGTGACTGCAGAATTGTGTTTTCCTGAGCATCTAATAAAGCATCCTTAAATAACTGAGTTATCATTCACATTTTTTTGTTTAAATATTTACTCTCCCTCAATTTTGCCCATCGTTGTTTTAAGCTTTGGGAAACTGGTGTGTGTATGCCTGTGCATGTTCCTCGGGTAGGCACTATATTCTGATTGAACCTAGAAAATGGATTTAGATCACAAGCAGTTACACCTTCATTTTTTTGTTCAAGATACTCTACCCTCTAAAACTAAAAGAGTAGTGACTCTAGAATAAAATGTTACTGTTAACCTACATACTACTCGACAAAACGGGAGTACGGCCAGCGCTGCAAACAGGGAGTTGCAGCGCTGGTGATGCCCTGCAGATGTGTACACCTCCTAAGTTGCAGCGCTGTAACTCCCTCACCAGCGCTGCAACTTTCTGATGTAGACAAGCCCTTAAATCACAATAGAGACCTTTCAGCCATAACAACTGACCCAAAGTACTAAAGTCTGGAGGAAACCAGTGTAACATGAATCTTGAAGAAGTTTCCCTCCAAGACAGCAGTGAACTCTATAAAGAAACACTGACCTCTGAAATTTGCCATGAAAACTACTATGATCTACTCTTTGCTTAGTTGATGCATCAATAACAATGTCTTGCTTGGGTAATTTATTGGAAAAAGTAGTACAAAATAATATAATCAAAAAAGAAAACAGCTATTTCCGGCCAGACAAAGTTTCATCACTCCAGATACTCTGGCTGCAAGGTGGTAGAAAAAACTCTCACATCCGAGTTCTTTTTGCAAAATGTTGAAGTTGCTGTGAGATGGGAGTGAGCATAGACTTCTGCTGAAAGTGTGATCACTCAGCTTGTTTTGAACAGAATAGTGCTTTTGACAAACAGACTTGCATCTGTGGATCCAGAGATATTTGTGGCATTGATAAATACTTGTGTTTGTGCCTTAACATAGGCTTTAGTCAGGCGGGAGGTATCAGAGCTATCTAGCTGTTAGAGATATTAGTTGACACAGGAAGTGAACCTGCTAGTTAAACCACTAAGCTAACTCAGCTTTGGGTAAAGTTTGCTCTGACATCCAGCTTCTGGTGGAGAGGTATTCATATTACAATTGCAAGGCTCAGCAATGGCAAAGGACTTAATGGTTGTGGTCTGTGTCACACACAACTTGTACATGGTAGGCTGCAGGGGTTCTGCTAGAAGATCAGGCTTCTGTATTAAATATGGACTGGCCACAGAGCTACCATCTCAAAGAGATGCACACTAGAGGTGTTCAGTCTAAGATCCTTTAATGCTCTGCCAAGTATGGCTCAGTTAGGTTAAATAAGGTATGTGACACAGCACCACCTACTGGCCAACAGAAGAATACAGTTTCGCATTCCATTCCATCCTCCCAAGTTTTTCATTTCTACCATTTACAAAATTTATACTATCATGCCGTCTTTGAAGTTCAGTATGGTTCAGGCTGCTGTCCCCTCTTCTTCATGGCTGAACAGTATAATAGAGTTTAGCATTCCATTACAGTCTGGAGTCTCATATACAGCAGTGAAAAAAACAAGCTTCTCCCTGTACTCATACTGTATCAGATAGGACCAGGGTGTTTTAGAGTTGCTTTGTGACAGAAGACGCTGTAAACCTTAAAAGACATGCAGGAATGGACTGAATTTCTTTCCAGTTTTCTTGCTGCTTTCATCAGATATCTTCTGCAACATGTGGCTCTTCTTTTCATTCACTACCCAGACTGGATCTTCCTGCATCATGACGGACCACATCCAAGCCATGCACATTTGTGGAGATGCAGCAAGTGGATGCATGCATGATGCACACACTGGAAGTGTGTATAATACACATCTTAAATGCACTTATCGGTGTTTCATAGGTAGCTATCAAAATGGGGTTTTGTATAAATAATTGCTTCCTGAACTGCCTCGTGAAAGGCACTTTTGTTAAGCATGACAGGAGCAGTGAATGTTGTCTCAGAGATACGATGAGCTAAGACAGTGACAGGAAAATATTTGGAACATGAACACAGATCATAAAAAAAACCTCATCACATAATGAGTTTTGGGGAATATTTGGCACAAATTCTCCACAAAAATTCTACCCTAGGATGAGATGTGAAATCTGAAATTTCAGGTGGATTGGTTTGGTTTTGGGGAAGCCTGGGGGAAGGTGGCCTTATAACAAGAAATTTACTCATTCTTTCAAAGGGAAGGTAAAATCTCTTAAAAGTTTTTAATAAATCTTTTGAAACTTCCTGCATTCTTCTGTCCATTGCCACTCCACCTGCAATGACCCCCATTAGTAAGCTCCCACAACCCCTCACTTACAGAGATGCTCCTGGACCTCCCCTGCATTTTCCCCCCACTTCTACTGGCTCCCCTGCACAAACACATTCTGCTTTTTGTTCTCCCCACCACATCTCTTTTTTTAGGGGTGTGTTACTCTATCCTTCAAGATATACCCCAATCTGCTACTGCTTCTTCATTGTACTCCTCAATGTGTCCCCCATCACTCACCCTTGTAAGTATGCCTGGGGAGTCCCTTAAATCCTCTGTGGCAAGGATCTTTCCCCTTATTTCCCATCAACCAGGAGAAAGCCTCATTTTAAAATATACTGGAATAAAAGTTAGAAGATGCAGGATTTTGCTCTTCTCTCTTTCTGATATTCAGGATTCGACCATTACAGTAAATACTTGTACGCAATGTTGGGTCAACTGTTTAAAACTGAAGTGAGACTATCAAATAAGAAGCAGGTCCTTAAGTTACATATACAAAATGCTTGGAGGAGTGCTTAACAAAGGCTCTTGTGTTGCACAACATAGATAGAGTGATAAACCACCCAAAGGAAATTGCCTAAGTCTAAAGACTTAGACATTCATGGAACCCATTTAAGACTAGGATAAAAGATGACAAAGTATTTACATAATCTATCACAAAAAAAGAGTGTAAGCCAGGGTTAAGGAGGACAGCAGACATTTGTTGCGGATGTTCTCAAACAAGAATTCCCAAACACTGAGCCATCTCACTGTATCTATCCTACTGTATACCTCATGGCTAGGCATTGGAGATAAGATTTTCTAAAGCTCCTAAACCACATAGGCATTTCTGAAAATCCCATGCCCGGTGTTATGGTTTTTTCTCAGTTATTTTGTTACTTAATTTTTCTACTGCCCTCTGGCATGTAGTAAAATGGAAAGATGTTGTTCAATGGTACGTTTAGGTGCTGTTTGTGTACTATTAATAGAAAACTAGTTTGAAGTATGAATTACCATATGCATGTCATGGAGCAATAATTATTTGTGCTCTCACAGTACACAGAATTCACCTCTGCACAATAACACCGCTGTTGAAGTTACAGTGCCCCAGCAGGATGATGTTAGCAGATGATTTTTTTCATACACACGATTTCCATTTTGTTTTCAAGAGCAACGAGAGGGCATCACTTATTAACCCGGATAAGTTCAACATTCCGACTGGTGCTTGGCAACACAAATTCGTAGATACAGAAGACAAAACAAAGCCACCCACCGTATCTACTGACCCTCCATCCCACTAGGGATGATTGTGGTCTCCAAAGACTGGGAATGTTGATGCGAGATGACAGAATTTTATTAGTTCATAAAGTTTTAGTGTCTGGGCAGCTTGTTCCGATCTATTATCATTACCCCTTGCCAGCAACAACACTGCCTCAGACCACCCCCATTGTGTTTTATTTTGTTTTCTGGCCTGAGTCTGTGACTCAGCTTTCACCATTTCCAAGAAAAGAACCAAGTCTATTTTCAGAAACTCTGTGCACCCAACACCTTTGACTTAACTTAATTGGAGCTGTGGGTACTCAGTACCTTTGAGAATCAGATCCTACAGTCGGATGTGCCTGGCTCCTTGTGGCCCCCTGTTGGAGGCCCTGCAGTCCTACTACACCCATCCAGAAAGGAGCAGCAAAGGTTGGTCCTCCAGGTCTGGCTCTTTCCATGAGGTGCCTCTAGGAAATGAGACCCCAACTGGCTCAGCTAAAATGAGCCGCAGGGCCTGAGCAGGTCAGTTCCTGGCTGGGACCAGAGGGTGGAAAAGGGTTCTCCTCTCTGGCCAAAGGAGCTTGACTAACTGCATTTACTGGGGGAGAGAGGACCTGAGAAGTGTAACCCTAAGGTAATAGGTAAAAGGAAAGGGAGCAGGTGGTAAGACACTCAGGGAAAACAGCAGCAATTAATTCAGTGAGGGAGCGTGTGGCTGCTGTGGATAGGATCCCTGGTCTGGAACCAGGACCATTGGGTGGGCCCAGGTTCCTCCACTGGCAAAGGAGCCTAAGCCCTGAAAAGGGGACAAGGCTCTTTGGGAAGCCCAAGCTAAGGGCTGAATTTACAGGACTGAGAGAGGGATGAATAACCTGGTGAGGGCAGATGATTTGTTGAACTCTGTTATCCCAGAAGGGGCTCATTCTTCTTCTTCTATTTTTTTTTTTTTTACTGACACACCTGGCTGCATGGCTAAGCCATTGAAAGACCACCTAGTAAGGCTGGCAACCTATAGGGGGAGCCAGGAGTAGGAAAAAAATTGCAGTGGCACACCCAGCTGCTAGGAGCCATTCATGAAGAGAGTGCCCCGTCACATGGTAAAAACAAAATTCATCGGCGGGAACATGAAGTCAATGGGAAGACTTCAGTGGGATTGGATTAGGTGCTATAAGTGCACACAGAGCAACTTAATATTGTACTTGAAAAAGTTTAAGTGCACTGCAGGTTATTTATTTTTGAAAAATATGATCTTGTCAACAGCCTTGTGAAGCTGTCTCAAGACTCTCAGGATTCAAGTTTTTTTCATTTTAGAAGGCTTAACTTTCAGTCTTCTGGTGTCAAGAGAGCCTAACATTACTTGCAAAAAGGAGGCATAAACAACTGGGGAATGAGCTATCCACAGCACTGTATAGAAGCACAAATATTTCTCCACAATATCTATTCAGTACAAAATTCTAGCTGGGCAATTTAGATATACACTCACTGGTTTGTTTAATTGTAGTTATCTAAGGAGATTAAGGAGGCCTCTGAAGATAGGACACCCTGAAGATGGAAGGAATAAGATTTCAAAAAATAAGATGGAGACCATTTAAAAAAAATCTATTTCATATGCAGAAATTAAGTTCTATAAACAGAATTTAATTAAACCATAGTGACAAGGATGGGAATTGAAGGTATAAGAGCAAATAAAAACCTTATTAACTTGGACTAGACTGGTGGCATCAAGTTGCTCTTTATCTTCGTTTTTGGAAGTCTGGATGGAAACCAGGGATTTTTACAAGCAAGGACATCTGTGGGATAAGTTTTAGAATGAATTAATTTGTGAGAAAAAAGAAGAAAACAAAGCCATTCAACTGGAAATAAACACTCTTCTGATCTTTAACAAGAAGGGGCACTGAGATTATAAATCAGTAGATTTCCCCTTTTTACTATATGGCTCACACAGCAAGCCCTAGTTTACACGGACAGTTTAAGAGCCCTCCAGACATGGCCACTTCCTTTCACAGTCTAATTAAAGGAAAAAATTTATCATATTCCACTTTGGACTGGAGAAAAAAGCCAGAATAAAAATAAGTTTAAGATGTGGGGAGTAGAATAGTGAAACCAGGCAGAAATCATATGCTGGGCCTACATGAAGATACTATTGGAAACATAAATTAAGCAGAGCACCAGGGGAGAGAGCTACAAGAGACTACAGTAAGTTATAATGCAATTGCAAGGAAGTGTTGGGAATAACCCTTTCTACCCAGGGAAGAAAGTCAGTTTTCACAACAAACTAAGGCTCTGATCCTGCAAGGAACCCTATTCGTAGAGCTACTGGTCGGATCGGAGCCCAAGACATATACAATGTAATACATTAAACTATCTGCGCCTTTGATCAAGATTTAGTTGAGTGTGCCTCCTTTAATAAGGATTTAGCAGAAAGCTGTTAAACTGGTTTCTATATAAAAATCCTAATCTAATCACAAAACTTAATTCCCACCACCACTAAAATAATGTCCACCCCCAAAATATAACAGAAAAGTATTGATGAAATTTCTTGTTTTTGTTTTCTATTGCAGACCTTTCACCTGGCATCAGTGGTAAGATTTTTCAATAATCCTTCACCCTAGCATCACAATTGCTTAAGTGAATTGAAGTTAAAAGTTTTAAAATAAATAAAAATACCAATACAAGTTCAGAGACAGCCAAGATGCGCTTGCTGTGAGTAAAATTACTGAGCCATAACAAAACCATACTTATGAATTGTAGGACAGTTAGAAAGCATCCAGTAGGAGCCCGCTCTGACTCAGGCCTGGTCTACACTACGCGTTTAAACCAATTTTAGCAGCGTTAAACCGATTTAATGGCGCACCCGTCTACACTACGAGGCCCTTTGTATCGATATAAAGGGCTCTTTAAATTGGTTTCTGTACTCCTCCCCAATGAGAGAAGTAGCGCTAAAATCGGTATATTACCATATCGGATTAGGGTTAGTGTGGCCGCAAATCGAAGGTATTGGCCTCCGGGCGGTATCCCACAGTGCACCACTGTGACCGCTCTGGACAGCAATCTGAACTCAGATGCAGTGGCCAGGTAAACAGGAAAAGCCCCGCGAACTTCTGAATTACATTTCCTGTTTGCCCAGCGTGGAGCTCTGATCAGCATGGGTGGCGATGCAGTCTCAAATCCAAAAAGAGCTCCAGCATGGACCGTACGGGAGTACTGGATCTGATTGCTGTATGGGGAGACAAATCTGTTCTATCAGAGCTCCATTACAGAAGACGAAATGCCGAAGTGTTTGAAAAAAATCTCCAGGCTACACAGTGCTGCGTGACAAGCGTAACAGAAATCCAAAGAATCAAATGGACGCTCATGGAGGGAGGGAGGGGGTACTGAGGACTCCAGCTATCCCATAGTCCACAGCAGTCTCCAAAAAGTATTTGCATTCTTGGCTGAGCTCCCAGTGCCTGTAGGTTCAAACACATTGTCCGGCATGGTTAAGGGTATAGCTCGTCAATTTACTCCCTCCCCCCACCACCTGAAAGAAAAGGGGAAGAAATAGTTTCTTGACTTTTTTCAATGTCACCCTATGTCTACTGAATGCTGGTGGTAGACGTGATGCTGCAGCAGTGAAGAGCAGTATCCGCTCTTCTCCCTTCCCCGGTGGCAGACGGTACAATATGACTGCTATCCGTTGTCACCATCAGCCCGTGAGTGCTCCTGGCTGGCCTCAGATGAGGCTGGCCGGGGGCGCCTGGGTAAAAATAGGAATGATTCCTGGTCATTCCCAGCAGATGGGACAGAACAGCTGGTAACCGTCCTCATCATAGCAACTGGGGGCTGAACTCCATCAGCCCCCTCCCTTTCATGTGTAAAGAAAAGATTCTGTACTGCCTGGACTATCATAACAGCAGGATGCTGGGCTCCTCTCCCCCGCACCCTTAATGTCCTGCCTGGACTGTCATAGCAGTGGGAGGCCGCATCCCCCTCATTTTCTCTCACTAACAAGTCAGTGTTTCTTATTCCTGCATTCTTTAAAACTTCATGACACAAATGGGGGAGACACTGCCACGGTAGCCCAGGAAGGTTGGGGGAGGAGGGAAGCAACGGGAGAGGTTGTTGCAGGGGCACCCCCCGTGAACGGCATGTAGCTCTGCGGGATCTGACACGGAGCAGCTGTGCTCTCTGATACACTGGTTCTCTAGTACACTTGCCCCATATTCTAGGCAGGACTTATTCTATTTTTAGAAACCATAAAGGAGGGATTGACTCGGGGAGTCATTCCCAGTTTTGCCTTTGCGCCCCCGGCCGACCTCAGCCAGGGGCACCCATGATAGCAGCAGACAGTACAGAACGACAGATAACCGTCAACTTATTGCCAGTTTACAATGGCAGCAGATGATACAGAACGACTGATAACCGTCTCTGCTATCATGCAAAAGCAAACGAATGCTGCTGTGTAGCGCTGCAGTAACGCCTCTGTCAGCGGCATCCAGTACACATACGGTGACAGTAAAAAAAAGCTGAACGGCTCCATGGTTGCTGTGCTATGGCGTCTGCCAGGGCAATCCAGGGAAAAAGGGCGCGAAATGATTGTCTGCCATTGTTTTCCCGGAGGAAGGAATGAGTGATGACATTTACCCAGAACCACCCGTGACAATGATTTTTGCCCCATCAGGCACTGGGATCTCAACCCAGAATTCCAAGGGGCGGGGGAGACTGCGGGAACTATGGGATAGCTACGGAATAGCTACCCACAGTGCAACGCTTCGGAAATCGACCCTAGCCTCGGACCATGGACGCACACCGCCGAATTAATGTGCTTAGTGTGGCCTCGTGCACTCGACTTTATACGCTCTGTTTTACAAAACCGGTTTATGTAAAATCGGACTAATCCCGTAGTGTAGACGTACCCTCACTGAGGGCTTGTCTTCACTACCGCGCTACCGCAGTGCATCTGGCGAAGACATGCTACGTTGTCAGGAGAGCTCTCTCCTATTAACGTAATTACCCCAGCTCAACGAGAGGAGGGAGCTATGTTAGCAGGAGAGCATCTCCCACCAACATAAAGTGGTCGTTTTTTCACAACCCTGTATGATGTATGTTACGTTGACTTAAGCGGTAGTTTAGATAAGCCCTAAGCCAGCCTCTCTAACTCCAAGGGGAATCAGACGGGACTCCAAATATCCATCTATATTAGTCTATACACAATTTGGGAAGCACATTTGCAATACAGATGGGCCCAACCAAACCCCTAAATCCCAGCACCCACAATCCTTGGAACAATTGAGCCAAACTTCAGCTGTTTACACATGTTCCTGATAAAACAGCATTCACAACTCAGTAATCAGCTAGTATGAATGAGGCCAAATCATGTTGCAGCCTATGGTTTCAACTGGAGTGAGTTTGCTTAGGTCTAGGCTAGAACATGATTTTTAAATATAGTTCTAACAGTTTGCCTCCTTCACAATGACCATCCATTTACAGTAGTAAATTAAAAAAATTGGTCCCTGCATTTATGTGGTAGTGAACACAAGTGTAATTTAAATAACTGATCTTTTGGTCAGACTACCCACCCTAGTCTGCTTATTTGTCTCATTCACCTATTATGTCTTGTCTTGTATCCTGGAAGATCTTGGGGATAAGAATTGTCATCCATGTTTGTACAGGGCCAGCAGAACTGGTTGTGTTCTTTTAGTGCTCCACAATACAAACATTTAGTAATAAAACAAGCCAATCTTAAAAAAAAAAACCAGAGCTCAGATCTGCTATGAAAATGTAAACATAGAGAAAAGAAGGCCTATAGTTCAACAAAAAAATGCAGGACCGTGGTCAATCAACTCATGCAGGTACTAAATTTTACTTCTCTCTAAAAAAGCAAACCTGGGGGCTTGGAAAAGTGAACCAATTTCTGTTTTAATCCATCTTAAACATATTATACACCCCAGGCTGCACTTGTCCACATCACATTAAGCCACATGTGTGTTTTTTGTGGTAGAGAATATCTAACATGCATTTCTAATACACCTTATCACCAGGTTATCCAAGCATTGACCACACTTAATTAGCCCCAGACTAAACAGCATCTCTTAACAAAATTTTTTTTGCCCAACCAATTTTATAAATTTCAATCTTATCTTTAGCTATTGTAACCTTTGTGCATACAGCTGTGCAATGACACTCCTCTACAGAAAAATCTGTAAAACAGTGCAGGGTTTTGGTAGCCTTGTTGGTCCCAGGATATCAGAGACAAGGTGGAGCAGGTAATATCTTTTTTGAACCAACTGCTGTTGGTAAGACAGGCTGAAGAAGAGCTCTGTGTAAGTTTCAAAAGCTTGTCTCTCACCAACAGAAGTGGGTCCAATAGAAGGTATCACCTCAGTCATCTTTTTTCTGTAAAGCACTCAATCTTCTCCTGTGCAGCTGTCCTAAGATAATCATACCTCCAAACTAATCTCCATTAGGGAAGAGAGGATCATAGCAAGAGTAGAAATAGATAATAGCAATAGCCCATAACAAGAAAAAACAGCAATTCCATTGTCTATCAACTGAATATTCAAAACCAGAACAATCCAATGTAAAGACAACACATCAAGTATACACTTGTATCATAATATCTACGGATACCCATCACTATAAAGTGTTTTAAGTTGTGCTGCTAGTGCTAAAATTCAGAGACAAATTCACATACAGAAATCAGGAATTAGTTCCCTTCCCACTCCCCATGTATTAAGTATATGCCACACACACGGCTGCAAACTACCGCTTCTAAATATTGCTTCTGAAAATCAGTAATGGTGACAGAATGGTACTAAAAGCTAACTGGATCTCAGTTTGTAGTACGCCCCATCTCAGTCAATACAGTACACATTTTAATATCTGTAAATCTTTATTTCACAAACTTAAGAAGAAAACATGGTAACATTGCCAAATCGAAGGCATATATACTAAATACAAATGCAGAATACATTGTTTTGTATAAAGCAAATGCCCAGATCCTTAGTGGAACTTGCAAAACTAAAAGCACACTATTTCTCCAAAGGCTATAACTTAAAATCGGATTGCCAGCATCGGAAGTCCCAATGATTACTGATTTTTGCCTTTCAAACTGGAACCAGGCTTCAGTCTAATTGAAACACATTTTGGATTCCTCCTCTGCTTCCAAGTCTCAGATCCAACTGGACGGGAAGCTGAGAAAAGATACTATTTTCCCCCCACTCAGACTGTAAGATCAAATCTATGACAGAACTATGCACCTGAAGTTCAGACATTTCTTGAAGCCTTTTCAGTTGTATCAACAGAATGCGTGGTTAAGTACGAAGGGAAAGTGCTTTTTGCAAAGAACTAGAACTGTTACTCTCATTCAACCCAATCACTGCGAGGGTGCTCAGTCATGTTTCAAATGCACACAGAAACAAATAAAACTTAGGAAGAATGCATGGAAAGGCCTTTTTAAAATCAGTTTTCTGTTTTCATGATTGTTAAAAGCTATGGAACATTCCAATTCTCTCTAGAGCAGTTATGCCAACTGATAATATTTCAAGCTGTGGTGTCATCAAACTTGTGGGCCACTTTGTAAGCAAATATAATGCTTGTGATGCCAGACTGAAGGAGATGGCAATAAAATTCTTTTATTCTTTCTCAATACAGGGAGTGGAGTGGGTGGGGATGAGACAAGTTTCCCACACTGCTCTGTCAGTTACCTCAAACTGGAATTGAAGGTACCACTTCTAAGGGTCAGAAGACAGTTCAGTGTCCATCCCTTTGGGTGGTGCCAATTAGTGTAATTCTGTGACTTCCTGATGTTGACACCTGCCCACTACTAACTGGATCAGCAATTCATTTCATGATGACCAAACCACCTTCAGATAGTCACTACTGGCCTAAGCTGGATTTGAATGGTCAATCTAGAGGGGAAATGCTCCATATCCCAGTTAGCAGTCTCAGACTTTTCATTTGTATTAATCAATGGGAAAACAAAGGCTTTTTTTTGTTCAAGCAAACTTTAGCAGGTGAAACATGGAAGAGGTGCAAGTTTTAAAAGCAAATCTACATTAAACTAGTAAGAATGAGTTGTAACAAACTGAATATTTAATGATACACATTTTAAAATAGGTTGGAAACACTCATGAAACACTACATAATTCAAGTTACTTGGGTATGTTGTCATGCATATGTCCCCCATTTCCTGAAATTCACCTTAATGTAAATACATATTTACCTGAAAGAAGTAAAGCAGAGAGAGAGACAGTGTGTGAGAGAGAGGTATTTTGTGAAGTGGAGTTTTGACCAAACGTTAACTGTTCCTTTGTTGCCAATACAGTCAATCCTTTAAAATCTTTGTTCACAACCTGTGTATATGATAGACTGTTAGGGCTCGTTTGCAGCAATAACTGTCTGTTGTGGCATTCTAGCTACCAAACACACAAAGTGCATATGATTAAAATTACACATATTTCACTGAAAAGAGGAAATACACATAACTTACCGCGCTGCTTATCCACAGTGGAGTCACAGCGAGTAATTTTTTAATCTTTTTCCTCCAAAAAATCCAGTTCATATTCTAGCACTATATGCAAAGTTCTCAGCTTAAAATTCAAAAGCATTAGAAATGCACAGCGATTCTAAACCCAGGATATTTCCTTTAGCTCCTATAACAAATACAAACTATTTATTCAAAAATACTATTAAACAGAAGGATACTTCCCGGGTGAGAGCTTATATTCCAAGTTTCAGCCTAGACTGAATGATTTTGGCCACACTGCAAACCTCTGAAAATGGGGATGACAATGGGAAATAAATTTAACCACAATAAGGTGCCACAAAATATTCTGTAAGCGACTTGTCCTACTATTGTTCTGCACTCAGAACTTTGTTGAAGTCACTAGGAAATCTGTGTGCAACTCAATGGCAGATACAGCCCTGTATCAATTAGGGTCAGGAACCTTTTAAGTGAAAAAGAAAGCACTTTAAACTGGAGAAAAAATGCAAAGGCACCCAGCTTCCATAGCTAAGTATTATTCAAGTTTAGGTGTAGGGAAACAACTTCTAATGGAAGGAAAAGAATTACATATACCGGTAATTAATTCACACAGACCAGGAGAGTAACCTATCAAGCTGAAACAGTTGAAGATCTTCCAACTGTAAAAGCTGGGAAGCATGGAATATACAAGAAATAAGAGACCCATTTCAGTATTCTGCTTAATGGCCAAGCCCTTCATACAAAATTACATATTAAAAAAAAAAGATCTTTTAAACCACTTAGTCACCAGAATGAACTAGTCAAATGTTCCCAGACCCGAGCACACTGACCTTTTGACAGTTACCAAATGTACTCAACACTTATCTATTTATTACAGAATAAAATTAAGAGCAGACAGAGCTGAATAAATTCTTAGAAATGTCCAGCAAACCCAGCTGAACCCTAACAGATTTTATTTTAAATTAAACACAGCAGTTCATAACCCTTTCTACTACAGCAAGCAACTCATCCTCTGAGCACAGGAACTCTCACTGAGAAACAAGCAGAAAAACTGCTGAGGGGCACATTCAGTATTAGATACACTTTTTTAATTGGGGCCCTTAAATTAGAAATATCTAACATTATTTTCATTTATTGAAGAGTTAAGGATTTAAATGCAAAAGCACTAGACAAGCATTACAGTGAGATGTAAGCTCTATGTACTACGTTTCTTGATGTGAGGGGGAAACAGATGTCAATAGAAGAGCTGAAATGATCTGACTTGTATTTGGCCAATCAATGTACACAGGCAAGAGGAAGCACAATGAATGGTGTCATCTCTAGAGCAGAGATGATCATTACTTTAAAATTCAGGTTGGTGTCCACTTTCACAGGGATTCATACATTAGCCATTCAGCTGAGGCAAGGCACCATAGCAGTAGCCAACAATGTGGTTTGGAGGGACATGAAATAAAAATAGGAGTCAAAGTTAAAAATCATTGATCACATCAAGTCAGGAAGATCATAAAAACTCAGGGACAAGCAATTTGTGCAGATACATGACGACTATAATGCCCTTTTCCACAGGTAGCCTGCTTAGGGCTATGTCTTGAATCAGGGCAGAAATGAACTACAGTTTTGACATTCTTGGAGCAAGCTGTGAAAGGGACATCAGCTTGTCAATGGACAGGCAAGCAGTGCTCTTAAGACAACCATAAGCAGAACACAGCTGGTAAAACAAAAAGCATATGCTCCTATTCGTTAGTTTAAAGCAGAGTTTATAGTCAGAACATTTTATATCTTTGTCAGAATTGTACAGAAACTAGAGATGCAACAATAAAACATTCTGTTCTACCTTCCATATGATCAACAAAATTGCTGTCACTACCAGGTTCTTTATTGTCTGGAATGGTTAATAATATCAGAGGTAGAATGGATGGTGGGGCGGGGGCAGATGAGATTTGATGTTGAGGGAACAGATATGAAACACCATAGAGACTTTGCTGTCACTTTGACAACTCCTGAGGCATCTTTATAACAACGATTTAAACCACAGCTGTGTGCCCATCACCATTTCAGACTTAGTGGGCAAAATTCTGCTCTCTTCATAGTTGTAAAACAGGAGTAACTACTGAAGTCAATGGGGTTCATACGGAGTTACACCAGTGTAACAGCTAAAGATGGTTTCATCGCCCTGGCAAGTTAGAGACTTCTCAAAGCAGGTTGGCTGACTTTTCAGGAGCACAGAAAGATAGGGACAACATATTATTAAACTAGAGACATCTATCACTCTCTGATAAATGCAATATATAATTGGTAGAAACAATGTTTAATATAAATACGGCAAAGAATGACATGTTATTCTTTTAACCAGGATATCATGTAATTATTAATACAGCATTCTGGGTTGCCTCTCCATGGCTCCAGTTTCAATTAGAAGCTTCTGCTTAGAATTTCTAGCAGGTATTTCTGTAGTGAAAGGTCATTATGAGGTCCATTGAGTTACATGGCCAAAACTAATGGATAAGTGTTCTCAGTTAAACATATTAAATACCTGAAAACCCAATCAGTTGCATCTCATCAGTTGTGAAGGTTCACATCACCTTTTTATCGTTACTCTGGACATCAAAGAATTCTGGAGACTGCCTATCTGAATATTAAAAAAATAAGTTATTCCTCCTTTGATGCTACTTGAAGGTAAAGAAAAAGCTTCAATTGTTCATTCAGTTCGCCGCTGATGTACCATGAACATTAAACAAATCTGATACACACCTGACTGGATACTGACATCTTTACATTCAGTGGAATGTGTTTCACTTAACATAATCCAGACAGCAACAGAGCCAATCCAGCATAAACATGTCCAAGCTGTTTTGGTTATGTGCACCTCTTATAAAGATGGACATGAATAACACTGACCTACTAAAACACAGGCATTTGCAAGGCACATACTAAATGCAATAAAAATAAATCCACCATACATTGTTTGGCATTTTGAGTACATTCAGATATATTAAACAGAACAAAAAAATCAAGTCAAATAGCAAGAAGCTTGCACTCTACAATGTGTAACAGAACTGGCTCCTTCAGGGTGAAGTATGAGTTGGAACCATACCGAAGTGTATTATTTCTATCCAGAAAGGTTACATAAGTCATTCTTCCAATTAGCAAAAGGAGAGATTTGTTGTTTCCGCCTTTCTGAACATTCTGTTACTGTGTACCAGGGTTCAGTTTGTTTTATTTCTTGCATCCCTTTCTTGAATATCCTTTCATTGTGTCAGAAGAACAGTATTTTATTTGTAAAGGCGCAGATGTGTCTCTAGGAAATTTCTTTATGGAGCCTCATACCTCTTTTTAGATCTGACTCTAATACTTGTGTACCATCAACACCAAGTAAAACTTCAGACTCTCCCCAAAAAACAAAAAAAGAAAAAATCAACCCCACCAACAAACAAAACACCAAAAAACCAAAACAAAAACCCCCAAACAAACAAAAACAAAACCCACCAAAACAGACAGATTGCACCAAGAAGCAATCTGTAGATTTCTTCATTTCTAATGAAGGTCGGTGTTTATTATTTTAAAACTCCCATCTCTGCAGATTCTTAATGCTTCTGTCATGTTGCCTAATTAGATATATTTGAAAAAACTGGCGTTCCCTTTTTATGGATGTTTACATGATCAAAATTATTACAATTAATGACAGATAGATTTTCAGACAAGTAAAGTTCAGACATCACTTGGCAGAAAAATTACTAAAATTAGCCCTTGGCGCAAACCATGTTAAAGAAATAGGTTACTAGTGAGTTGAGAATTAGGAGTGCTCTCTTTTTAATTAGAATTTTTTTCAATCTTAATGTAATAAATAAAATGATGCAACTGTAAATAGATAACTTAAATTCATAAGGAAAAGAGAATAGCCTCCCGTAGCATAAATGTGCAGAAATGGGATTTCAGCAGTTTGTGAAAGTGATGGTGTACATTTCCCACTTCTTTCTATTCAAATCTTATGAAGATTTTTTTATTTGAAGTCTCTTCTGCAACCGTTTTCTCTTGGTTGCTGAGGATCTTCAAGCCTGTTTACTCACAGCCTGAGAATTTTTAGCTACTTGCCTAACATTAGTCTCCCAATCAGAAAGGAAGTAGTCACCAGAAACAACTTCTCTGGAAACTTCTCCAAGCATCCTCTCTATGGACTAAATTGTTATTTACCAGACATTTAATAAATGCTTCCTTCTGCCTCCATCACTCAAGACATTTGTTTTATTCCTTCCACTACAGACACTGATCAGAATTTAAGAGTTAGCTGAGCTTTATAATATAGGAGTTAAGAGGTGCAAGGTTTGTTTAAATGCCAGAGGCATGCTTGAAATGCCCCCCTCTTCAGATTGGTTACATTCTTCAGGATGCTAGCTATTCTGACTGGCTATATAGTTGTGATCTGAAACAGTGTTTTTTTCATTCCTGATAGCACTAATAGTTGCCAAGCACAGTTGCATTCACTGAGCTGTTAACATCTAGTCATTCAAACTGTCCATAAGAGTTATAAGCACACAATAGGAATAACAGAATCATTGTTTCGAACAGGGCTGTTGGTAGGTTAAGTGTATTTATAAAGGTGGTCATTAAAGGAAAGTTTCAGCTCAACATTAAAGAGAGGCTCTTTCCTGTGGCTTAACTGTTGCTAACTATGTAGGGAAGTAAGAGGCAGGAACACAATGGTAGGATGAAGGCCTTCACTTGGTTTGACAAGTACACAATTACAAAAACCATTTTAACAATACATGTCTGTTTGCCACTAGAAATCCTTCCGAGTTCCTAATGTTTTGCAGAGTGCCCTGGAGCTCCAGGGTCTACCAACTCAAGGCTATTTAAGGCACTTGCTTGAACTCTTTTGCCCAGAGAGTTTTGCCACATGAACTGAGGTGCATTTTAGGAGAATACAATCTGAGCAGACCAAAGCTTTTCATTCTTTCCTCAGGAGCATTAGTCTTTGTGATACAATATTCCAGATTGGAACAGGATTACATAAAAATAAATCCCACTGCAGTTCTCTTCGTAGTGTGTTTTACTTTCTTTCAGTCAGATCAGTATCTGCGAGATCCAAAGAAAAGTGTACATGGAACACTGCAAAACTGGACATCCCATTACTGACAATTATCTTCTCTGTAGAGGGAGATATCCCACTGGCATAATTTCACCATTGTAATCAGAGATACTGTATGCTTGTATTGCTGTAAAGGAACGGTCGGCATTTCTATGTGTGCTATGCAGGCAAAGGAAGAAAAGGATAGAGACAAGTTCTACAAGGATTAATTCTTGATTAATCTCATTAGTTATAATGGAAGCACAGAAAATTATATGAAATATAACTCCATGTAAGTACAGTATACTCTTCAAGCCAGGAACTGTATGTGCTAGTCCTTATAATCCTTTATCTAAAGTTGGAAGCCACGTTACTGTGTGACAGAGGTAGGCTTAAACAGAGCTTTACACTGACGAGTTCTTCTGCGCCAGGTTTGTCCAGGTGTTGAGAGCACTCTTCAGTCAAGTAAGCCTGACAGAATAAAAGCTCCTTTCCCTTGAATACTGTGCACATTAGAGAGGAGGAAAAATAATTAAGGCAGTAACTTCAGTCACTATTAAGATTTTTACTGTATTGGGCTGTAGTGTATATATGGGTAGAATATTCACCCAGACTCTGTGGTTTCTGATAGTAGAGAAAATTCATTCTGGTGCTGCTTCATCCTTTTCCTTCTCATAGTTTTAGCTGTACATTCAATTTTGTATACGCTACAGCATTATACACCTCAGTCTCTCAAGGAAATATGAAAACTTCAGGAAGTCTGGATGTAAAGGCAGTTCCTAGAAGGCCAGTCTTATTAGGCTATGTAATAAATTTGGATAACTCAATACCATGGGATATGCCTAGCACACTGGTAAAAAGTTCTTGCTTCTAACCTGTGTTCCAAGGTTTGCTGGCTGAAGCAATTTGAGACAATCCATGACTGAAGGTTGAGGAACATGCATATTGCCAGATTTCAATGAATCTGGGATTAGCGTTTCTGTCTGGCAGCTAGTGATGATTCCAGTCTGCAAATCTTTTGGATTAACAAGGTTTCAGGTTTCAAAGTATTTGTAAATGGCAGTAACATACAGCATGACATTCTGCCAGTCTGGACGTTCAGTTCGCACCATTTCATTGATGTCCTGTCACAAAAAGAAGATCAAAATTAAAACATGACCACCTTGCAAGTTCATGTTCATGTAGTGCTCATCAAAGCTGTAAAGCTCCCACTCTGAGAAAGGCTTAAGGAAAGATTTCCATTTTGCTCAGCATGTTATTTGCCAAGTTCAGATGGCGAAAGGTACTTCACGGCTTAAAAGTTTAAAAACAGTTATTTTTGGGCCATCTGCTAAGGGCTACCATCTCAGTGAAAAGCAACATCAATTTTGTGACCTGCAGTTCATGAGTCCAATATCAGAGTATACCTCAGCTTTCTTCTCATTTAATGCTAACAATAAAACAGTTGAGTATTGAAAGACTAGAGCCCAAGTGCTGCAGTTAATGGCATGCATGCAGAATTCCACTCTGCACATGCACTTTCCACAGCAGGATCAAGGTCTAGCTAGGTAACTGAAACGTCACTGCACAAACTTGCTCCTTAACAGTCAACCTTTTTACTTGGCACTGTCAAGTGTCACTTTACAACAGTACCGTGCAGTGGTGGGCAACCTGCGAGAGCACGCAGCCTGTCAGGTTGCCCACCACTAATACAGTTATTTCCAAGGTAGACATTTAACTAGGAAAAATTAGCATTTATTACCAAATCTACTAAAATATGTACACTGAAGGAGAGGCAAAATGTGAGGAGTTAATATTTACCTAACGAAGCTATGAACTGATCTCTACCTATTCTAATTATTTATATTTCACCACAAGTGAGTAAACTGATTTACAAACAAGTAAGATGGATATATCTTGCTCGACAACCTAGGCACAAAACCTATACGCAAAGGAAGGGAAAGAATTCAACATGTTTTTTAAACCTTCTTTATTTTTTGTGTCTTTTTCTTAAACATTACCTAGATTCATTTTTAAGAGAGAGTTCAAACAGAAGCAGCAATTGTGATAAAGTTCACTTTATGAAACGAGCTGTGAGTAGTCAAAACACCACGTTCAAGGAACAGCTGAAATAATTTCCCCTAATGTTACTCTCATTAACATTTATATACACAGTGACCATTTGCCACACAAAACACACAGTGTATGCTGCATATCCTGCTAACAAACTTTTCCTATGAAAGATACGATTTCCTCTTATGAGATTTAACTCAGTTTGGATGTACCTGAGCCTATGAAAGTGTCTGCATGTGTAGGGATTACATTTTAAGACCGTTTTTGGTCAGCCAGTTCCAGGTATCTTGTAAAGTCCTCTTTCTAGTACTGTTATGTACTGTAATGTCAAGGGAGAGGAAACTGCCATGTAGCTAACTGCATGTAGGCATTTCTACAGCTGCTCTCAAAGTCTATTTTTACATCTGCATTTGGTAAAAAACTTCACATTTCAAAATCATGAACTTCTGAGGTATTTAAAAATACTCAGCAGTTGTATCTCCATTGTGAACAAATACAATGGCTGGTCAGAGGTTTTGATAAGGATCAAGGAAAGTGTTATTTTTAAATGTCTGACTATATAGCATTGTGAGTTGCTAACTCAATGGTAGTTTTGCTAGAATTCAAGTTACACTAGTCCTAATTAGTTATTTAAATTCTTTTTCTGGTCCTGGCAATTCTAGCTGAATTGCTGGAGACATCTACCAGGGCTTGGGTTTCTTCCAATTCCACGGCTTCAGAAAAGTCTTCCTCTTCTGGTAATTATTTTCATAATGACAAATTAGTAATTCTTTTAAACTCTACTCAGGAATTTCTTCTTGTAGGAATTACAAAGCCTCTTAACTATTGTTACTTGGAGAAACAGTTTCACAGTTAAAAACTTAATTCATTACAGACCTAGTATCAAATTTTCTATTAATGCTGCCACTGTTCAATTATGAAGAAAAAGAAAGCCTCTCTAGCCAACAATATTTTGGACATTTGCTGGTCTAACAGATGGACCACGGAAATCATGACCTTCACACTTTATTGAATAAAAAAACAACTTTCATGGGTTTAATTTGTACCTTCAGAATTCTAATAAATTCAAACCATTTGAAATGTAAACCCAAATCTAGAAAGTACGTTGTACCCACAGTTCCTTAAGCCACCAGCAGACACACATCCCAGACTGTATAAAAAGCCTGGTATGTCTGCCCTGCAGGCTTTCTAGGCCAGAATATCTGTGAGCAGTTAATCTGTACTCTACTTTAGCTTGGCTCTATTGTTTTGAATATTAATGGTTTCTTTATAGGCTACAGTTTGTCACAAGACAAAATACCTGCCCTGTCAAGGAAGAAGCCAAAAAATACAACAAACAATTCAGAACAGTAATGTCTGCATGGGGAAGTAGCCTTCATAAAAATATACAATCATTTTTCAGATCATTCTGGGGCAAATGAACTGTCCTCATTATATTGCTTCAGGCCCAAAACACAGTAATCTTTCTGTCACAGAACTTCATGGTGCAAAGTATAAAAGACAATTTATAAACAGGACATTATCTACTTAACTTAACACTTACCAGAGTAGATTTTATGCCAACACTTTCAGCTGCCTGAAAGGCCAGAGTGAAGTTTCTTCTCTGTAAATTTAATACAACATTTATATGAAAACAGAAGGAAAACTACTTAACATTTAAATGGACTTGTTACTTGAAAACATTTCTAATAAAACCCTGTAGTGACTTCAGCTACAGTTTATAACTAAACCACATTTATAAAGATGTGTCACAGGCATCATTCAGTACAAGGGATACATGAATGCCTGTAGGAAGTATTTACTATCTGCTGGAATCGGGTAAAGATTTTTCAACAATGCTAGAACAGACAGTGATAACTGGGCACTTTAATTTGCCACAGATAAAATACAAAAAGAGCCAAAAGCCAAAGCATCAAATGATAAGTAGGGAAAGGATTTTGTTAATTCTGGAGAGGGATGTGTTTTTACATCTATATTTATAAGAAAAATGCCGCTAAAAGGGATTGCATTTTAAATTAAATGTTATCAAATAAGGAGAAAAAGTGAATATTGAGCAAAGTTTGGGAAATAGTAAGTTTAATAAGATTCTGAACTTCAACCATTAGAGGAATTGTTCAAATCAGAGGTAAATATAACTTTTAAAACTTCATTTGATAAAAGTACAATAGATTGGAAATGGTAATCAATAAGAGGTCCTTGTAGCCACTTTTATAAAGGTGGTAGAGATGCACTCAGGGGAAGTATATACCTTTAATAATCTATTCTAGGTAATCCTTTAGCACTCCTCAGAGTAGTAACAGATACCATATGAAATAAATCTTTATGCCAATGTCCAATGCAACTTATGGAAGATTCTTCTCTTAACTCTTACCAGGCTTAGTGTTTATGTAAAACCAAAGATATAACTTTAATATTCATATGGATGTGTGATTAAATGGAATTTCAAGTACAATTTAGCTCTACACAAGTAAAAATCTCAGCACTAAGTCTTAGAAGAAACAAAGGACTGTAAAGAGGATACTTAAAGAGAAAAAAGGAAAACATAAGATATTAAGAAACAATGATTATTTAATATATACCAATGGACTGAACAATAAGAATCAGGGGATCCATTAAGGTGAAAAAATAGTTATTTGTCCATAAAAATGGCAAAAGTAATAAACTCTCTCTTTGTGTGTGTTAAGAATTTTTTTTTGCATTTGTTACGGAGAGTAACAACAATGCATCTCCGGAAGATGGGTATTAATTACAACACACTGGAAGAAACTGGGATTATTCTTTTTCCCAATTTATCTTTAACTTTTTATCCTTTAAAACACTGATTTTAAATTTTGCTCTGGAGGAAAGCAACAAACACCCTGACCAATATGGGATGGAAGCATGTTCAACAAAAAAAATATCCTCCTATCACCCAAAAAAGGGAATAAACTACTCCAAAGCACACAAGTTCCTGAATTTCAGACCTTTAACATTAAATGGCAGGGAACATTTTGGTTAAAGACTACTGAACACTATCACCTCAACTGAAAGCCCTTTCCACCCACCGTTTGTGATCTTCTCATCTTAAATTTATGTTCGTTCATTAAAGTCTTTTTACATTTGTCCCAAAGTTCTTATTTGTCCAATGGCCTCAAATAATTGATAAACCTTAATTTTATAACCACCCTTACCTAATTTAAGTAATATAGTCATGCTCCCTTTTAAAATTTTAATGCAAGGAAGTAATGCCAATTTTGTCTCTCTCTTGTTGCAAGCCCATCCATTCTATGTATTTTTTTTATCTGCCCTAAGGGTTTTTTGTTTTTTTTTAAGCTTAACTATATTTTCAGTTAGCATAGGCTAAACTGGATATTATATTACTGTACCTTGTCCTGGCTGTTCAGTTCTTGGTACGGAATGTGAGCTGGGAGGTAAGTATGGAGGACTGCACAGAAGGCCAACCCATCATTCCAACTGCTGCTGAAGTTTGTAATGTCAATATTCTGTAAGGGAAAAAAGGAGCCTATAAATGATAGCAGATTACCATTTACTACTGCTTTAGAATTTGACTGAAGTGATTAGAAAAATATTATTATTTATGTTGTACCATTTACCAAAAGAATGCCAAAGCACTTTAGAAATGGAGATGCAATTGAAAATTACTTCAGCTTCAGTGCTGAAATGGTCAGAGACCAGAATCCAACACTACTGAGGGTGAGAAATAGACCAGCACAGGAAAGACAGATTAGTTCTGGAAATTAATTTGCCTTCTTATTCACAAAAGATACATGATAAACATTAGCAAATGCTTTTGTGTTCCTTTTAGATAGTAATGTTTAAGTGAAGAACATGTTAAGACACAAGTAGAAACCAATTATAGATACATACTTCTGGACTTGTTCTGGAACTCCTAAAATATGCCGAGCTGCTATGATGTGTTTTCAAAGCATGGGAAGATCAGATTTTCTCATATTCTACTGTATTACTAATTATGCAAAAGGACTAATCAATGAGCACAGATATTTCCTTTCCAAATAAGGTGATAATTTTCATTAGAGGTAGCCGATACAAAATATTGTACAAACTCAATACTAATTCTTGTTCAAAGATGAGCCACTGGAATACCCAGACATGAAATATGGCAGGGAACCGGTTCTTTGAGTAAGACAGAAAAGTAAAATCCTTATTTCTTCACTCTGCCGTCCCACACACTCCATATCTTTCTGTCCCAATCAGCAGCTAAGTGGAACAATTAAACAATTCCCTTTATTCCACAAGAGTTTGTACACAAAGTTGTTGAAAAGAGAGTCTACGGCCTCTGCCAAATGAAGTTAGCAACAAGATGCCTGAGTGACCTTTCTAAATCACTGTGCACTTCGCTGCCGTCAGGAAATCAACAGTAAAGAGGTTACTGCCACCCAAATGGATGGCAGTGAGTTTAGATTCTTTTATTTAAGAACCAGCTGGAAACTGCTCCTACCGACCTATCATTTGAGACCTATATGAAGAAATGTAAACTTCTATATGTCAAATGAACCCCTCTCTTAACTGGACTAGACAGCTCTGCTATTGCTTTATATTTGATATTACACTAAAACAAACAATCTGCAGTCTCAGAATGCAAGAAACAGCAGATAAATCAACCTTTTTCCTCACAACAGTAATACCAATCACACCTCTTCACAAAAGGCTAATTCTAATCACTCCCTCTTGTTTAATCTCGATCAGAAAAGAATGTACAATACCAAACAGGATAAAAATTGAAGACAATGCAACTTAAATCATGCGAGACATTTTCTTGTCAAACCGATGAAGATTTTGCATTACAAATGGAAAGCAACAAATGCTGCTACTCCGCGCCCCACTGACCCCCCCCAAATCTTCATTTCCTACCCAGTGTCAGCTCTTTTTACACAAACTCCACAAAATACAAGTTCAAACTATGGTGATATAAGTGTACGTGCTTGGACTCACAATGCCTGCAGGCAGTAGCTTGTGCCTTGCTTTGCAATCGAGCAGCCTGCTTCCAAACGGAAATAGCTTTGTTTGAACCCCTCAGTGCTGTGGGAATATGTTCTTTGCATAGTCTCAACTTCCTCAAGACACAGAATGGAAAAAAAAAGCTCTCCCTCCTTGCCCCTCAAACCACCAGGAAGCTGGAATCCAACTGAATTAATTTGATTCTGGTCCTTTTCAGGAGATGTCAAAACTACTTAAACACTACTTGAATTGGGGAAGAAGGGGTCCTTTCAATTTCAGCAAAAAAATAATTGAGCAAATTTTATACAACAGACAGCACCAAACTTCAAAACAGCTCACAGTCAAAGCTAATACAAATTCCTTGCCATCTATTTATTCTAAGCTGCTCTATGAGACCACCCCCCACTGCTGCCCCGCAAGCCCCCTGACCCCCGTGTCACACACACTCCCTGGAACTCACCTTCCCCATCACATCTATGCACAGAACACAGATGAAGCTACAGGGAGGGGCTCTCCTCATCAAAATGCTTGTAAGCAGCCTGGCTTTAAAATGAATTCTCTCTCTCTTATGCCAGAACATAAGGACCCTCACTGCTGCCTTCCATCTTTGCCAGTCTCCTGTTGCAGTTTTGGCGTCTTCCAATGTCATTTTGATAGTTTTCTATTCTGCTTCTATTGTTCATTTCCATTTTAAGCTTGATCTACCTTGTTGCCTCTTGCTCTGGGGGTTCCAGTCTAATGCCTGTCTTGTTATGTTGCTTGGGTCTTTTCTCCATGTATGTACTAGTCACCTCCATTTTCATTCCATAATATCCTGTCCTACCAGTTTCTGTTTTGTCGTCCATCAGAGTTCTTTGTTTGTGATTTTTTCTAGCCAGCTGCTATTGAAGATTTGTCTAAGTCAGCTGTTAATGAAAAGTAGGAGTTTAGACAGCAGTTTTAATAAGTCTCCAAGTATCAGCACCATCCAGTAAGACCAAGTTTACAATGGCATTAAATATTCAAAGTTTAATTTGGAGGGCAAGATTTCTGTTTCTCCAGATTAGCTTGATTGTTACAAATGGGTGTCTGGCTTTCACTAGTCTGGCTTTAATGTTTTCATCTGTTCCATCTGCTGCATTTACAATGCTGCCAAGTTACGTGAAATATCAGACCGCTTCTATTTCAGTTCCAGAAAGTGTTATCGGTGGTTCCTGTGTGTTGATTCTCACGGTTTTAGTTTTCTCACTGTTGATTTTCATCTGTACTAATTGTGCACAGACCCGGAGATCATTTATTTTGGCTTGCATGTATCTGTGAGTATAGGATAGCTAGCTGATGTCATCTGCAAAGTCGAGGTCTTCTAACTTGTGTGTGAAAGTCCCTTGTATATCCCTTGGTGATTCTATTTACTTGATGTTAATTTCCCCGCCAAAACAGTCAGCAGAGAGCAACGTTAAGTCCTGCCCACCCTCCCAAAACAACCACATCTGGCTACCATAATTCATTTAAAATTGATAAAAGTCCCTAAAGGTGCCCATCTCATAACTACAGAGACAATACAATAGAAAAGACTGACCAGACGCATAAATATCCTTCAAATGTCTCCCCCAAGGGCCATGTTTTTTTCAGGGAGACGGTGGTCACCAAACCAAGTGATAACAAACAAACATCCAGCATGTGTGCATAAGCCAAACTGTTACATGGCTTAAATTCTTTAACCCTGGACTTAGCCATAAATGGTCCAATCACACCTTTTGTGAAGTCTATGAGGCAACCGTTGAGAAAAACAAGTACAATACAAAGAGGAGACTAATGTTACGTACAACTGAAGATTTAAAGAATGCAGATGCTTCGTGTAAGAACATATGCCTCTATTCCTCTCCTCTCCTCTCCCCCACCTTTTACTGCAGGGTGTCATTTCTCCCCATTAATGCCATTGTGGATGCCTCACTGAATGGATTAGTCTTGAATTTCTATCTTACCAGTGAGACACTTAGCAACAAATTACAGAAAAAGTAGCCACTTCATATTGTTTGGCAACATTCAACCAATATCTCTAATAAGCACAAGCTCATAGTTAGTTGATATAAGTGATAATTGGCTGCAAGAGCCTAGTATTGAAGTGGGAGCTCTGACTGTTCCAAATAACTGTGTAGCTTATGACAGCAGTAAAAAAATAAGACAAGTTAGCCTGCTATAGTCTTCAACATTTACTGTGATTCACTAAACCAGCTTTGAACAAGTGCTCTGGTCTTATCTTATTTTGTACAGTGCTCAAATATAGAGAATGTGAGCATTTTGCTAGTAGGTCGCCTGGTAATCAGATAAGCAGTCTTTTCCCAGTTGCTTTTAAAGTTCACTTCAAGTGGTTATTGCAGTAAATTCAGCTATTTGTACGTATGCTCAGCCAAATGGGTTTGGTTGATATATCTACCATTTAGGCATCAGTTTGGATTTGGTTTTTATTTGAAAAAAAAACAACAACTTTCTTTGCAGCAGTAAAGGCCACAATTTTTAAATTAAAACTTACATTTTGCAAAAACTGACGACTCACATGCTCACCACTTCACTTTAGTGAACAGGGACCCCAAAGGCTGGAATTACATCCTGAAGCTCAAGAGGCACCTAAGGAACTGGCTGACATGGAGGTTGGGATTTCATCCTTATTGTTACTAAGGAAAGATTTTTATTCCTTTATTGGGGAAAACCATCTCTTTGGCAGTGTTTCTGATAGACAAATGAAAAGGCTAATGGCTTTTTTTTTTTAAAAACACCAAAGAGTAATATCAGTTTAACAACAGATGAGTGTATCTGAGGTATTATTTCATGTGTTGGAAGGGGAATGGACAATCCAAAACACACACTGAAATCTATCTTCTATGACTTAACTAAATATTAGTATAATATGGGTGTACATCAGACCATGAAAATTCTAGTCCTTCATCATAGCTAATAAATTATGTTATTGGTTAAGAGTAAAAGCATTAAAAGAAGCAAAAAAAAGTGTTAACATTTATATACAAAAACAGTGATTCCTTTCTGGACTGCTTTCAGGAAAGTGTTCAGATATATCGTTAAGTCCAACAAACAGACCATTTTAATTCTCTGTAAATAGATTTGAAAAGTAAAAATATACGAGGAGACATGCTTTGCTTATAATGGTTACATATGGTTATATAGTCATATCCCTTTGCAACAGGCTTATTTCAAAAATACTACTCTGAGAAGTAGTCAATATATTAACTTTGCTCTTGCTTTTTCCCCAGGATATGAAGACTCTCCCCTGAATGACATGACTTAAATTGCGGGGTTTTATTTTTGTTTTTTTCCCTAAATAAAGCTAAATTATTACAGAAGGAAGAGTTCCGCTGGCTAATTCACTAATACAGAGGTTGTATTCTAAATGAAGTCTTGTTGGTAACCAATAGGAATTGAACCTAATTTCGCCAATTGAAGAAGTGATCATGTTACTATTTCTTTACAGAGAAAGTTTAAAAAATACCAGTGAGACATATTACCTTAGAACATAGTGAGACATACTTATCGACAAAGTCTCTCTCAAAAAATAAAGCTTTTCTTATCTCCTCTATATTTCTACTGCACACCAAGTACATTTAAACAAATGGAAAGTAGGAACAGTGACCTTGGGAAATTGCACCCTCAAAATGATTTCTGGAGAAACAACTGATGTATAACATGCTCAAAGGAAATGTGACTATAGATTCTCTTCTTTGGGGGTATCCTTAACTTTGGTCCAGGACCTGGCCACCAGTACATTTATAAAATTGACAGGGACTACCTGGATAACAATATCATCCAGAATTATAATTCCAAAACAAAAAAGTTTTGGAAGGAATATTAAACCTCATGCTTCAAATTTTAAACTACTCTATTAGAGATTAGGATGTGACTTAATATGTAGGCGCTGGAGGAGGTGGGCTGGAGGGTTAGATTATCCCACATCTGCCTGCTGTGGGGTTCCTATATCTTCCTCTGATATGCTGGATGCTGGCTACCACCAGAGATAGGACATTGGACTAGATGAACCTTTTGGTTGCACAGCTGAGAGAAGTTTCCTAATGTTACTCAGAGAAAGGTGTCAGCCAAAAAGAAAAAACAATTGTTTTCTTTGTTAAAGCTTCTTCTTCTCAAGCAGAACAAATTGAACTGGCTCCCCAATAACCAGATAGTGACTCATGAAAACAGATCAATGAAAAGATTCAATTTAGAATCATAGAATATCAGGGTTGGAAGGGACCTCAGGAGGTCATCTAGTCCAACCCCCTGCTCAAAGCAGGACCAGTCCCCAGACAGATTTTTGCCCCAAATCCCTAAATGGCCCCCTCAAGACTAAACTCACAACCCTGGGTTTAGCAGGTCAACTGATGAATATGCTCGTTACATTAGATTTTGAAAAAATAATAGTAATAGTAAAAATAATAATCTTACTACCACTGTGACACTGCACCTCATTCTTCACAGTGATATTATTATATGATTATGACATAATTATTAGTATTTTATGCAAGATAAGTCATGTGAGGAGTCATTGGAAAAGTTTTTTTTTGTTGCTGAATTGCTTTGCTGAATATGATTATCCTATTTGTTCGCATGTATCATTTTTGTATCTGAAGTTATGAATATTGACTAGGTAACTAGCTTCCCCTCCAAATCAGCACCCCAGTCTTCCCAAGCACACATTTCCCTGTCTCACACTGTTTTTTGGGGAAAAGATATATATGTATTGTTTGGGAAAAGGCAACTCTTTTCTGAAATTCTCTTGACTTCTTTGACCTCCTTCTCAATCTGAGTTTAGGCCTGAATATAAAAAGAAAACCATGTCTGTCTCACCTCCTGAAAACTGTCTTCTAGAAATGGATGATGGCCAGTTGTCCACTTTTTTTTTTTTTTTTTTTTAAATCTCTCAACAACCATATACTACTGAACTCTAATTGTGGTAGATGGTACTGCTGGAGTGGTTCATTCTTTCCTCTCAGAGATCCCAAAGAGTAGTATTGGACTCTTCTACCTCAAAGGTTCTCCTGTTTTGCAGGGTTCTGCACTCTCATCCTTCCTGTTCAATATGGAAGGCCACTAGATGAGACTGACGCTCAGGGTGGATAAAAATCAATTATTTAAAAATAAACAAATAAATAAAATCAGATTTTTTTTTAATTTAAATAGGAGTTTTTTGATAAAATGCTTTTTGAGGAAAAACCTAACTAAAGATCGTTTTAATTAAGAGACATTGCAGCTCAAAAGATATTTTATCATGGAATAGGGATTATAAATTCTAGTTCTACAGTATGAGATAATGTATTCATGTAATGTTTAAAACAAGTTTTGTAAATAAGTTCCAATAGTTCATGGATTAGCGACCCAATCTTATGGGTTTCCACAGGCTTCTGTACAGATTATTTAGGTTAATCTTTCTATCTACCCAATGGGGCCCAGTGCTCAGTCTAGAAGATACCATCAGAAATGTTTAGTTTTGCAGTTCTCAAACTGGATTTGTGTCTCCAGAGGTAACATGCTTGTTAATAACAAAAATGTTTATAAATAAAGAAATAAATAATATACAGAGGTGAGAAATAACAGACCTCAACCCTATTGTCCCTCTGCAAATTTGTGTACACAAAGTCAATCTCTTACCCCTCTAAAAGTGCAAAGTTAAAAAAAGTTCAGTGAATAGAAGATTGTTGGGGGCAGAATAGATCTGGACAAGGAGAAGAAGTCTGAAGATAAATGTGAGAAGTGAGGGACATAGGCGTTTTGTTAAAATACTATGTGCTTGCTGTTGAAGAAAAAAATCTAGAATATTTAATGTTGTTGTTTTAGTTAAATAAAACAACTTAAAATGTCTGTCTGGTGATGTTCTCCTCTTAATACAGCATGGAAAGAAAATCCTCCAAATACTGATGATTAACCTGTTGAATTGGAGATAGCTCACCTCTCAATGACTTCATAAATATCTACTTCAATTTCCTTTGGTAAATGAAATAACCAATCATTCATTTTCTGATACAGCTGTAAAACTTAAGGTTATAACAACTATGTAGAAAACCATGATTAAAACAAGTCTTTCTGCCTAGTGATTTAAATCAACTCCACCCTTTTGATGTTACAATTCTGGCTGCCCTGCCAAGTATGCAAATGACACAGCCTTTTGTTACATCCACATGAAAGGTCTCTTGACTCTCCCAGTGCTTGCCAGAGGCTGGGGCTCAAATGAGTTCAAGTTGGTTGATGATCAGTACTACAAAACTGAAATGTTACTGATAGGGGGACAATTTGGAGAGGGCAGCAGGGGTGATGTCTGACCCTATGACTAGGTGCATTAGTTCCACAATATGGGATTGCTTCTAAATCGCTGATAATTTCTGGAGTGCAAGATTGCATAAGTAGCCACGAGCACCTTCTTCCGATCTCTGTGTAGTGTCTTTGTGACCTCAAATCAGTGCAACTTTACATGAGGCTGCTTTTGAAAACACATTGAGAAACTTCAACCAGTGCAGAATGCAGATGCCTGTTTCCCTCCTGGCTGTCTCACTGTTGTGAACAGCAATAAAACTCAGTTCTGCAAATCAGTTACAGGTGCAATGCAGCTTCTCTCTCCAGAACACTCCAAAATGCAACTATAAATTAATCACCTGACATTCTGAATCCCAACCAAGAAATCTTGACACAAAAAGTAACTAGAAACAGCTAAGTTCTAAAAGAGCAAAGAAGAAGAAAAGAAGGCAAGGCCCTCAGAATATACTACCCCAAATGGCCCATCAGAAACGAAGTCTGATTATCGCAGATTACCCGGCAAAGTTCTCCTGTTTACTTGGGGTTTTGAGAGACTGAGATGCAGAGGGATTGTAGGAAGTTATTTTGATGAGGATGAAATTTGTTTTAGTTTTTGTTAACATGCTTTAAGGTTACCAGATAAGCAGATTTGAATAAACCAGAAAATAAATATTCTTGAGAAGTGTCATATGACTATTAAAAGAAACAGGATCCAGATCTTATTTCTATTACTTGAGTTGAAACTGCTGTTATCAGTGTTTTCTACAAGTTGCATGCTATATTTTCCTTTGAATATGAATCAACTGAATAAAAATGAAACCTTAAATAGAAAAATCAATATTTTTCACTGGTTTCAAGGGCAACTAAATGCACATAACATCTGGTCTTTATATATTTACAAAAGCACCAGGTTAATTTGGAGAGAGACAATGCATTATTTTTATGCACATTGGGGAAGAAGCCAATCATCATTTATGAAGCCACAATTAAGATTTATGGACAGATTTTTTTGCCTTAATTTTCATTTTCTCTGTGTGCTCTCCGGTAACTATAAATATACCCAGAACAATGCATTTTAAAATAGAAGAAGCCTTCTGATGCCATAGTTTCCCAAAGAATAAATGTAAACGTGATTTATTTAAATATAAATATTAAGATAAATATTTAGCACATGCAGTCTTTTCATCTTCTGCACCTTTGTGAGGGCAAGCAGTATCCCTATTCTATCGGTAAAAACTGAGGCAGACATTAAATAAGTCATCTAAAAACACAAACTGCAACTGTTAAGGGTTGGGAACATACAAGTTTTCTCGTCTCTCAGCCCTGTTTCAGCCATGCTGCTCTCATTTTTTTCTGAAACATGAATCCCTTCTAGAATGTTTGTAGTATATCAAAATATTCTGATAACAAAATGAATTCTTAATGGAATATGACAATATTTACCTTCATATTAGTCTTAAAAATAGTGCATATTACTTACCCTTTGCTTATTCTTGTCTATAAATGCAATACTAAAAGTAGTTTCATTTCAGGATAATTTTTTTCCTTTCAAATTGGAACCACTGGCTTCTAGTAACAAGCTGCTCAAATGAAAGTGTATTGCACACACACTATCTTAGTCCAACAACTGTACGGCCTCTAGTACTAAACATCACAGAATTATGGGGTTAAGGTGGAGGCAAAAGGAGGGACCCTATTGTTAACCAAAAATTATGAACGTGGTGTTAAAGGCATTGCCTTTCTCTTATTCATTCCAATACACAAAAAGTCAACTTCACTTATGCTAACACAAACAAGATCACTGAATGTGCCAGAATCCAAACCAGGGATTAATTATGAAATGTTTTTCCAGCAAGGGAAGGAGAAATATATTATACTAGTTCTGGCTCTCCATGGCATGAAATACTCAATTTGAAAACCAGTGAATTTCAAAATTTAAGGTAGAATTAGTTTCAGATCCTACACCTGCCTGAGTCCCACTGGAAACTTTTATAGATTTATAATTACATTTTTCCTCCCCTTTCAAGTGCCTTTTTCTGTCCCTTCTAGCTATGCGAAAGACAGGAGGAAACTGACTTCATGCAGAGCACTATCAGAAGCACAAATAAAACTGAATAAAAATGGAGAAAGCTACTTTTCCCTTTAATATTGTAGTTACAATAAACTTAAATGTCAATTGTATCAACAGTAGATAAAAATTTTCACACGTGTGAACTTTAAGGAGGGAATATACACAACTTTGACTCTTTTAGGAATGTTCCATTATTTTACAGTGAAAGTTGAAGTGTAAGTCAATCTGAAAGTGACTGTTTCCAAAAGCTTTATGTAGGAGTAAGACCAATGTTCAGAAAAAAATATAGAGCAATCCCCATCTCTTAACGATTCCTGTCAGTTCCAGCTTCTCTTAAATAGCACATAGAAAACAAATCCATCTTCCAAGAACGTTAACAGAGCCAGAAAAGCCAAATGGAATGGGAAAAAAGCCACAATGGAAGGAAACAATTAAGGAGACCTGCTTCTGTTTACCAGCTGCTTTGCATGTTATGGATGATTTTTATTACATCTAATTAACAGGAGGTACAGCATGGCCTGATGGGCTGACTGAACATCCAGGAAAGGGACAAGTTATTATCTGAATGAAAATATATGCCCCAAAACATATCTAATTATATTTTCAGGAAGCACAAATTCAAAACTGGCACATTTAAAGACAACAGAATTTTTTTCAAATACCTTCACCTAATAGTAGCATTGTTGGAGAATCTTCATTATGATGAACTCAATCTACTTTAAAGCTACACTTTCTTCTATTTAACTTGCACTAACCTCTATTCCTCAAGGAATCAGTAACAGAATGATGTCAATTTAAGACCTCCAACAAAACTTCCTCTTTGTCATAGATTTGTATTATTGGCTAAACTAAGAGGAGTCTTTCCCACTGAAATCCAACCCAGAACTTTTCTGGATGCTGTTTCAGACCATACACAGTTAAAGCAATAACCACAAAGAGCTGGGTTTCAAGGAAGCTGTCAATCGAGAAATAAGCCTTTTCAGAGCTGGATGTTCTTTATAGGGAAAGTGGGTCAGGGAGGTTGGAGTATATTTACATCAAAAAGATGGGAGAGCATCTGTAGGAGTATTATTGGCATTTTAGGAATTAGCTACTGTATTGCAGTTTTAGTAATATTTAGTAGTTATGTGAAATCATCTCTAGTATTAGAGACAGATTGTTCATGTAAAAAAATCAACTCTACTAAAAAGGATTAGTCTTCCAAAAAATAGATGTTGTAACAGGCTTTCTGTGGAAGGCAGATATAAAATGGGGATGAAAGAACATACTTAAGTTCTGGTTTTGTAAAATCTTTACTGGGGACAGGACTATGTGAGAAAATATGAGTCAACATATCAAACAGGTCACAGATTTTATAGCACATCACATTTAAAAAGTTTCTAACGGGTCTGCAGTTCTCATAAGTAATTAAATTTCAAGCATTTCCACTGTGAGCCAAAATTCCTGTATAACTGTACAAGGCAAAGCAGCAGCAGCAGCCTGACTGAAGGAAAACATTGCTCTGCAGCACACTTACATAGAAAAAGACCGGAAGCTGTTCCGACAAGAATGAAAAACAAAATGTGTGGTCACCTGTGCTTAAATGCATGTTACTGGTTAAATAAGCAACAGAACTATTTTTAAACTTCATTACAAAATACCACATTAACACAGAGCTAATTCTAAAATTTGCAGCAAAGGCAATCAGCGACCGATCTCACTCACATTTCTCCTTCGGCTCTATGTATGCTTAAAAGTAATAAAGTATCTTGTGTAACTTCTAAGGAGCAGAATACCAGAAAGATTGATGTTAAGTAGGTTATCCAGTGACAGACTCTTTTTGGCTAGCTCCACAGCTAAAAACCATGGGGATCCAACACAGTCCATAGCTGCAAGTTACAAACCAAGTAGGAAATATGGAAAACTATTTTCTCAGTACATATCCACAACTGTCTTCAGTCTCACTTGACTATAGATACTAACTATACTTTGATGCGGGGGGGGGGGGGGGGGGGAAGAAGAGGAGGGAACATGCTTATACATCAGCTAGTCTTCTGAACCTACCTCTGTGTCAATAGGAGAGGGGAGACAAGACACCATCCAGACTCCCACACCCAATGGAACTTGGCTCCTAACTTAGGAGTGGATGAGAATGAGTAAAAGACAAGGGCTCTGTTCCCCTTTGCCCACATTGTTGCAGCTGGTGATAGGGCACTGGAAATCAATGATTCATTTTAAAAATTACAGCTTTGCCAGTAGTATACACCTAACTCTGCACAGGCTAAGAAACCCCTTGTTACTACATTAGCCAGCAACGCCACCTGAGCTCAATAATGTTATGACCAACATGTACAGTTTTGCAAGATATGTTAAAATAAGGGAAAATCCAATCTCATGCTTCACAGCATGAGCAATTTCCAGAGAGGTTGGGAAGTAATTTTTGTCCTTTCACCAATGTTTAATACCAAACAACCAGGTAGGTACATTATGGTTTCTGATTTATTTTCCAACTTTCTCTGACACATCAGAATGACAGATGCTGGAGGCAAGACTCCATACTTCACTTACCAACAGCTTGATCAATCCTGTATTCTTCTGAGTTGTGCTTCCATCTGTTCCCACTGCAGGTCCAACAGCACATTATCCATTAGGCTCCTGGGCCCTGCGACCCCTAAATCTTCCTCCCTTCTCCCACCTGCTGCTATTCCTGCTTGAAACTGCCTCCCTACCCTGCTGGGATCAGATTCAGCTATCACCACCAGACCCTTTTATTTCAGACTCCAGCCAGGAGTGCCTACTGCTAAACCGTGATGTGATTCTTTTGCCTGTCAGTCTTCACAACTGTCCCTGAGTTTGTCTGTGTTCCATGTCCAGTCTTGCACTGGGATACTGCAAGGGTGAAAGTTCGCAGTTATCCAATCTCTACTCGGTTGGGAGTGGTTGGCTCCCAATCACTACATTAAAAGCAGACAGAGGGAGCAGAAACAAACATTTCTGGAAATTACTGTTGGGATCCAGAGCAGTCCCAATTATCACCTTATTCCCAGCCGCCATGAAAGTGAGCTGCAGATAGGCAGTCTGAAAAGGCGATGAATTCCAAGTCAGAGTCATTGTCTGTCTTATCTTTCCCCATTACAATATTAACTACCCCACTGGTGTTTCTTTTCATGCTGGACTCATTACATTCTAGTTGGGTGAGACAAGACTCATAAGGAGTAGTCTTTTTTCAGAATTTTTGGCTAGAACACCATAAGTGGAAAGGCAGAGACTAGAGTTTTGGCAGTCTGAATACTTTGATGACTCAGCCAGCCAGGACCAAGGAAAGTTATGTGAAACCCTAAAATATTTTTATTCGAATAAAGCCTTATGTTGACAGATAACTTTTCCCATTTCATTCTTCCCTACTTTATATTCTAGTTTAGTGTTCCAGATTTCCCTTGTATACAAACAGGTTTTAAAAATAAACCCAACTAGTTTACACTCCCCACTTCATTATGTTTCTAATGCACAGTGTTATAGGTTCATTCTGCATAAGCCAATTAAGCACACATGAAAACAGTTGGTTTTTTTTAGCCTGGCATTACATTCATTCATCTCTTTTAACACTCGATCATGATGCAAACCATACAAAAGAGGTTGACCTTTGGTTATGGAATTAAGACTAGGGATGCTTCAATTTAAAATTCTATGTTTGGTTAATAAGAAAATGGTATCAGTTTTTTGGGATCCATTTCTGAAGTCTAGAAACTACAGCAAGAGTCTGTGTGGTATAAGAACATTACCTATGGCTCAAGAACTCTAGTTTCACTTTCCTCAAAGATTTTCAAAACTTCACCTTACTTGGTTCCACAAAGTAAGTGAGCTGCCATAAGAACCTCTACAGGGTGTCTAGTGACCATTAAGACAATTAAATAACAAAGCCAAGCAGCATCTTCAGATGTTATCTGTCTCTGTGCTTAGACTTCCCTACTCATCTACACTAGGCCCACACAACCTCAGGTTAAACTCATCTACAGAAGTACTAAGCAATATTTAAACAAAATTGACCTGCCAAATCCCATATCCTCTGGAGGGCACCATTAATTTTCTGGCATGAAGGGGGGATGAAACCAATAAGGAAATGAAAGATTCACCCATGCTACAAGGAAGAATGTGTGATGGAAGAGAAACTGATTGCATTTTGAATGACAATATTTGACAACTTAAAGATTCTGCTTTTATTAAAGTTATTTAAAGCATTATCTATCAGTCGTTCCTTGGTAAGATAGTAGGTTGGAACTACAGTTAACAGTAGATCCCCTTGGGCACCCCCTAACTCTATACCACAAAATTTACTGGGGCACATCTCCAAATTTGCAGGAAGCGGGCCTGATTTTAGGACCATTTAAAAAACTAAAAAAATTATCACTCCAAAAACATCATTAAGGTGTAGCTATAGCTGCAGGCACATATTAGCAGCTTCAGTGAATATTACCAAGTGAAGTACTATCAGAAACCCAAGAACTATGGAGTTAATATTGCATTTCTCATACCAGACACAAAAGTATTTCAACTCTGCCCCTGCAGTAGTGCCCTGAGTCAGAATCTTATACTATCTTCTCTAGCCACATCTTCATTTTACCATGGACCACAAAACCTAGAATGCCTATCTGAATAGCACAGTGATCAAAGTTGCTCTGCAGCCTTAAAAAAAAAAAAAAAAAAAAAAAGAGTCCACACAATACGCAGAGAAGAATTTTACAGTGTCCTGATTAGACAAATAGCATACTGGGGCAATCATTCCCAAAACCCTATTAAGCCCAAACCTGTAAAGTTCTCATCGCACCCAACATCATTTTGCAGGCAATTATCCAATTGTCAGTACACAGAATTAGCATTACTATAAACAAATTTCATGTGTCATGGATTTAGAACATTAATACAAAAAAGATCAAAGGTTAGTGTGGCAAAGCAGCACATCTGGGGCCAAACTCTCTCTCACAGAAAGATAATACATTTTATAATGACGGAATACATCTTTTGAAACTCTACAGGCAAAGAAGGGAAGACAGTAGGTGTCTGTACTGGGGCAAATTAAATATAGTCTGGGTGCCCTGTTTGACTATAGAATTAACTGCTTTCCTGGGTTTATGTTTGTTATTTAAGTAAAATTCTTGGAAGAGAATATGCATTTAAATCACTTGTGTGCACACTTATGGTAATATATGTCAACATTAATAAATATTCATACTCATGGAGCCTAAAAATTAAAATTTGTTTGCTTGTCTAGATGGGGTACTTGCTATGTGTAGTAGTAAGAACTAGATATACAATCAGTAAGAATATCTATTTGTTTTTTTTTGCTGAGCTGCATAAGGTCACATTACTGAAAGCACTATCTTGTGTCAAAGTTAGCAGGAGTTATGACATGGAATAGTTGGTATGGAATGCATCAAATCAGATACATGACAGCTCCTCTCTCAACTATAGCAGAAAAGAACCAGCAATAAATGCTAATCAGCATGCTCTTTAAAATGTCAAAGAATGACCAACTGAAAGTGAGTTTTAAAGACATAAGCCTCCTGAGAAATGAAATTTGCTGTCAAAATTTTGGGGACCACTAAATTCACAGGACAGCTTGTGAAAGAAGATTCTGGGAAAGCTTTTTAACAAGCTGCTCTGTTAAGCATGAAAAGGAATTCCTTTCAAACAGGAAACAGTTTGCTCATTTCATTGTAACATCCAAGAAACTTTATTGTTAATTCTACTTGTGAGTCCTAACATCTGACCTAGACAGACAGTATCTTGATGAGAAAGCACATGATGTTTTCTTCTTTCTTCTTACACGTGGGTCATAGAAGTTAGAGGGAAAACTCGTATGCCTTTTTCTATTGCTATTTTTCTAAAATGGAAATAAGGGAATGTTAATGACTGGCATCTTCTGTCTGCATCTGAGCTGCTTTGGTGACAAAGTAATACTGAAGAATCCACACATTCTTAATTATTTTCTGTACCTTAGAAGCTAGTAGTGACAGGGACATATGTATACAAGGTCCAAGATACTGTGGAGTACTGACCACGTAAGTTTTTGTGCTTAAAGTTGTTTATAATCTCTTTCTGGATTACAGAGCTTGTATTTAGTTTCACATAAAATTATGCTAATATTTATGCTTTTAAAAACAAAGCCAAGGAAGGTAGAAGTTAAAGCCTTTATTGTAACATTAGCTTATGCGCACTGCACATACTGTAATTGTTGACCTCCTTACAGATACCTCTGGACTTGCATACCTCATCTGCTATCCTTTGTTATCTTATTTGGCTGAATTAGACAGTAAGATCACATTTTCAGTATTTGGACATGGAACTGGCTAATAAGTGTGCTATCAAGGCTCCATGTATTATGAGGTCAGAGATCCACTCCAGAACTGTGCTCCAGAATCTAGGCTTTCATTAAAAAGATTTAATTTCTAGCCCTTAAAATTGAAGAAAACTTTAAATGTGAATAAACTGTAAGATGGAACGTGGTCTTCCAAAATCTTTAGGTAGCCTGGGACAACAGGTCTGAGAGCTGTAAAATGCCACCATTCCTCCACGGGACTTAACTCTGAGACCTACTCATGAAGATTTAAGTGTAACAATTAAGTATTTTACTGATCATATGAGAAGAAACATCCTGAACCATACACTGGAATCACTTCTATTGATCACTTCTGCCAGCTCTGGGGTAAACTGTGAACCACTAAAAACATTGCAAATGGAAAAAAATCTCTTCCAATTGAAACTGATGGGGAAACTATGGATAAAGAAAATGCATTTATCAGAGCTGGAATTTTCATGTAAATGGTACTTGCTAAAGTGATATAAACTCTAGAGTGACAGCAAATGGCCAAGTCATCTGTTTTTACATCCCATCTTAAAGAGGACTCCCTCTAGGAGCACACTTGCAGGGATCTAGTGGTTGCCACTTGTATTATGTTTCTGGAGATAAATTCTTTCATCTCCAAAAACATAAATGGATAGTAAGAAATGGATTCAAATTTTACTGCCGAAAAAAAAGATTTAGTGAGTAAGAGCTGTTCAGTTACTGTTTTTATTCTGTTCAATATGTCACTCCTTCCATCATTACTGCACATGACTCAAGCTGCACAATGAATGAAATAGGCGTACTGTGGATAAAATAGAATGTGATCCTACCAAAAACTAACAATGTACTGAGGAGGCAGAGTTAAGACTGGAAGGGCAATCTTACATTGGCATTTCCTGACTTGAGTGTTTACTTTCGATCCCTAAATGTTCTTTTAACAGTTTCTAATGTATCACTTTCTACAGTGTTTTTATTTAAGACAAATTAAAAATCCATTATGTGGAATTACTTGCTAGACAGGAGTATGATGCGCTTCCTGGCACAAAACAGTGTGTCTGCATGTACAACTTTTTAAAACCATTTTATTCTATGGTGAAAATTCATTATGATTTGGTTGAAATTAGAAAGGCGCTTCTGCAAATGAGGGACTATATCCCATCAAACTGCAAGTTTCTACCACCTTCTACTAAGATAGTAAACACGTTTTTTAAAAGTCTAAAAAATAATTTCATATTGGCAGAAAAGTATTTTCCTCCACTCTCTGTACTCAGAGAATGGAACTATATTAGTAAAACATTTGCCATAAGAGTCACAGGACTCTGGAACATCCTCCTGTGCTGGTATGAAACAGCCCAACCTGTTTTCTATTAATCCTTTCAGGGCATACTGCAGGGTTTAGTTCCTTCATCTGGCCTTTGAAGAGAGAGAGGTGAACGGATGAGAAGAGTGATCTGTGAGGATTTTAGGATTTGACCATGTGCTGCTGCTTAGTACAAAGGACGAGCTGAATGCATTGGATTTTGTTTTTGTAATTGGCAGGGCACTTAGAGCCCTTTGTATGGGCACTTTAAATAAAAAAAATAATATAAAGACTGGATCTGGCTATTTTTTTCTGATTAAGTTTGTCTAGTTCATCAGTTTATAGACACACAGAAACTCAACCATTCTCCACTTCTACCGGGACAAATCATCCCAGGGGCTTCACAGATAAAATATTTCCAAAACAAAAAAACCCCAACAGTTGTGCCTGGATCTACGCTCTCTATCAAACATAAGCAGCTGCAGTCATTTTATTTATATATTTACACACACACACCCTTTCAATACCTGCTCTAGTTATAGGCAATCAACTTCCCAAATATGGTCTCTGGCCCATATTTATTTAATAGAAGAAACTATAGCTGTTTCAAAGGGAAAAAAGTATAAAAGGTGCGAGAATGAGATCGGAGAAGCAGATTTTTGTTGACCGTTATGATGCTGGACTGAACAAGCCTCTCCTACAGTTAGCAGTGGCAGAAGACAGAATAAGAAAATGCAGATTCAGAGGGTCCGAATAATCATTTTTACTCTCTTGCTAATACTTTTAATTGAACACAAAAGAATGAAAAGTCCCTCTTTTACATTATCACAATAACTAATTCAACACAAATTAAAATTAAATCAGAAGAGACTATGCCTAGCATTCTAATTTTTCCATCATAATCAGAAACAGCAGCAGTTTTTAGATCAAGTATGGTCTGGGTTTAATTATACTGTGCTACCATGATATTTGACACTGCAATAAGAAATCTTATAAATTGAGATAATGCAGTTAGGATGAAAGCAATAATAATTATACAGCACGATAAGAGATCTAGAAGGGTTTTTGTTTCATTATAAATCATGGTTTAAAACCTTCAGGACAATTTAGAAGCTAAATTGGATCATATTTGAAAGTTTTATTCTTTTAACCTGGAGTATATGTGCTACTGAAAACTGTTTCAACTTTGATTATGCTGACCAGTGATTTTTAACATTTCTGAGCACCTAATTAAGAGTCCCCCCTCTTCAACCTGGGGGTCTGAGATCTGTATCCTTGACAAAATTACCACAGTCTCTGAACAAATCTGGAAATACTTGATGTGGAATATACATTTTTTATAAAAGCAGCAAAGAATCCTGTGACACCTTATAGACTAACAAGCATTTTGGAGCATGAGCTTCGTGGGTGAATACCCACTTTGTCACATGCATCTGACAAAGTGGGTATTCACCCACGAAAGCTCATGCTCCAAAACGCCTGTTAGTCTATAAGGTGCCACAGGATTCTTTGCTGCTTTTACAGATCCAGACTAACATGGCTACCCCTCTGATACATTTTTTATATTATAGTTGGGAGAATCAGGAAAACAAATTGAAAGAATGACATTAGATGGGTTAACTTCTCTAAGATTTGTGGGATTTTGAATCAGAGCAATTAGATACATTGCACCTTGAAAAATCTGGTTCCTGATGTGCAGGGTTTTAAGGACCAAAGGCAGTCAAAACAAGAATATGTAAATCAAGAAAATGTCCTCTTAAATTAAGTAGACAGAAGATGGGACAACAGAGGTCTAAAATCATTTGCCCAACAAGCAGCAACTACAAATATGTGCTTCCAACTCATGATCCCATGGAAGCACACACCCTAAGTCAATGCCTCATTTGCTGTTTTGGCTTCACTAGCACATGGCCCCTTTATATGTGCTATTCATTTTAAATTTCTTCAGGACATCCAGAGCTTCTCCTTCCTAAATACAATTTTTTACCTTTTTTGGGTAGATGTATGGTTGTACTGATTTCTGTGCTTTATTACCCCCCACCTTTCAAATCCCTCCCAACTATTTTTTTTTTGGTTAGGCTTGTTATTACAAGTCTCCCACTAACTGACACAACTTTATAAAAAATTCTTGTAAATACTTCATAATATCCCCTTTTTAGAAGATGTGAAATCAGGCTGGGGTTTTCTTTAGAGTTAAAAAACAAACAGACCCAATAGAGGGAATGGAATTTTTGCTCAGAAGTTGGGCTAATATTACAGTCCTAATATTCAAAGTGTTATTCTTTAGGAGGTTTTTTAAAGACTATTTTTACTCTATCCATCCATTATTTATCTTTAAGTTACTATGTAATGGTCTTTACTCCATAAGGGTGGTAGTATAAAAGTTTAAGGTTCTGTTTCCCAGAGAGACCCTAATACTTACAAGGTATTGATAATGGGGCTCAAATGTCTGGATAATCTCTACTCAGAGTGAGCACAATTCAGGATACATTTATAGCATTACAAAAAGCATATCAGCAACACCCCACATGCACACCAGAATTTAATTTCAGGGGGATCTTGAAAAACAAATTTAATACAGTACAACAATTTAAAGAGAAGTGATAAATGTGGATGTCTAAACAAAATACATTCTTCTGCGATGGTTAACTTAATATATTCCAATAGTACTAGTCTGGCTCCTTCAGAAAGAGGCTTATATAGCTCAGAGACATGAAATGATATAATCCTGCTGCAGCAGCACATGCAGAGAGTCACGTAATAGCTGTCAGGGCAAGTACATGAGGTGTCATCCCTCCCTCCTTCTGTTAGTGGTTACAGGGGTCCATGTAGATTGACTATAAGCAGCTAGTCAATGTGAACAAGAGGATGGCCTTGTCTGTGTGCACAGCCAGAGAAGGGAAGGTCTTGAGTACTTTATAACTTTGTCCTGATAAATTAAGGAAGCTGTCAGATGCATCTTTCATTTAGAGATAACAAGCTTCAGATATTTTTCCATTTAGACTTACAGGCTTTAAAGAAAAAGATCTAACATCCTGCCTTTCAAAAAAAGTGAAGAGGAAGGACCACTTCCATAAAGAAACTTACACTCAGAAATAGCACAATTTGGTATCACAGACGTGCCACAGGAAGTGGGAGAGGGGCACCTTGGGTTTATAGCACAAGACTCTATTGTACTGAAAGACGACTTTTCCTATGGATGGTCAACCATCCTGTTATGTGGCTTTCAGCTTCCTCCTGTGTTGTGAATTTCAAGTTACTGAAAGAGTGAAGTTTTTAAACTGAGGCCTGTGCTGGGAATTCAAAACACTTTCAATACAATTAACCAAACAAATACATCATGGCTAGACTCTTAACATCCTGGTTCAATTTGCTGAAGCCTCTATTGTTCTGAAAAATGATGTAATCATAGGAGAAATGTGGGGAACTATCTTGTCAGTTCTTTCAGGTTCTGACAACATTAGGACTAATTGAAAAGAAAGCTGAAAATGCAGTAAAAAGCCAAATACAGTGTGTATATGAAACAATGCAATCTCCAAAAAATAAGCAAAACCTAGGCCCACCCTACAGTACAAAATTAGGCTGGTTTAGCTATGTCAGTCAGGGATGTGAAAAGTCCACACCCCTGAGCAGCATTATTAAGCTGATCCAAGTCCCCATGTAAAAAGCGCTAGGTTGACAGAAGAATTCTTCTGTTGACATAACTACTGCCTCTCAGGGAGGTGGATCACCTACCACAATGGAGAACCTCTTCCATTGGCATAGTTAGTGTCTACAATGAAGCGCTATAGCAGAGTGCATTTTAAGTATAGACAAGCCCATAGAACCTCACTACTTACTTACTAATAATTTACTTTTAAACTCAGAAGTGTTACATCAGCTGCATTTGTCAGATGAAAATCTAGAGCGAACTCTGAATATCTGGATTGTTATTACTCCTTTATCTGAGTTTCAAATGTGTAATATATATGACAGCTGTTTTAAAAGTGCCTCAGTGGAAGGTAAGATGCCTCTCTCAAAAAAACAAAACAAAACACCACATTTGCACTGTGCTGAAAAGTGACTAATTAACTATTCATGCTAGTTAGGTTAGGACTTGTAGCATGTGTTCCTGTAAGAAAGTACAGCACATGCCAGTTTCATTGCGATCTATGCAGTGAACTGTGGAGCAGTCTGGTTTGTGCCTTTGGCAGATTTTCATATGTTGTAGTTAAGAGTGTGCAGCATTAAACAGCTTTGCAGTTACCTGATATCCTTCAGTTTTCTTCTGACACCACTTCAGCAAGGCATTTCTTTTGGAACCTCCATATTCCCTTGCAAGAGCAGATAAAGGGTCTTTCCTTTCTTCCCTGAGAGTAGAGGAAAAACAGTAAAGTTTTGATATCATGCCACTTTTTGCAATAACTGTTAGGAAAGTGAGGACCCATCCCAGTGAGAAGAATGAGGCTCAAAATACTGTCTGAAGGAGGAATATACCCAGTTAAACCTGCAAAATCTTCCCTGTTAAGTGGGATCAAATCAATTGTTCCACTGGCAATCACTATGCATAATGATCAGACAAAAATACTGATTGTGACTGCATTAAGACCTTTTGGTGTTTTCACCACTGGTGTTAGTCAGTAACCACTTACTTTAGGATGAATTTATTTTAAATTACAGCCTCCTTTCTAGACCTGTATTTACAAACAAGATTTTTTCTAAGAGTTCATAATATTAAGCTGATGTGCTAGACTACACTACAATCCACCTGCACTATAAGCTATTTTAAACAACTTTAATTTGTGTTTTAAAACAAACTGATTGTATCTCTTTTGCATCTCATGGCTGATTAGGAATGTAACCTTGAAACAGCAAGAAATTTGAATATTAATAGCACTCAGTTACTGCTAACAGACTGTTTGTCTCAAGATCTGGATCTTTCAGGAGGAGGGACATGCTCATTGGTCTACTTTATATGCAGACAATATTTATTATTTACCTCACTTGTAATGGAATGGTGTCCAATTCCCAATACATGCTATTATAGATATAGGCCCATAAGTAATGCATAATTTTTGGTATATTTATGAACAAGACAACTAAGGATACTGAAAGCCTAGAAAAACTGAGTTTGCCCATTCACCCAGAGAGAGGGAGGGAGGGTTTTTTGGGATGAAAGGAAACATTCATTTTTTCCTTATGATAAAGGTCAGGAGGAAAAACGGTTCCTGGGCTGGTATGTTTTCATGATAATTTTGAATTATAATTGTCAGTTTTATTAGACTAAAAAACACATAGCTCAAAATAAAAACTGCTACATTAATAGTGTTATTACTGAAATTAACATTTCTGTAGTTGCAGTAAGTCTTCCTGTAATAAAGGGTCTCGTATGCAACTAAAAGGGCTAGGTAGAAAAATCACTGAGCAGGTCCTCAAGGAATCCATTTTGAAGCACTTGGAGGAGAGGACGGTGATCAGGAACAGTCAACATGGATTCACCAAGGGCAAGTCATGCCTGACCAACCTGACTGCCTTCTATGATGAGATAAGTGGCTCTGTGGATATGGGGAAAATGGTGGACGTGATATATCTTGACTTTAGCAAAGCTTTTGATACGGTCTTCCACAGTATTCTTGCTAGCTCGTCAGGCTCAACGGGTAGTGGTCAACGGCTTGATGTCTAGTTGGCAGCCGGTATCAAGCAGAGTGCCCCAGTGGTTTGTCCTGGGGCTGGTTTTGTTCAACATCTTCATTAATGATTTGGATTATGGGATGGACTGCACCCTCAGCAAGTTTGTGGATGACACTAAGATGGTAGGAGAGGTAGATATGCAAGACGGTAGGGACAGGGTCCCAAGTGACCTAGATAAATTGGAGGATTGAGCCAAAAGAAATCTGAGGAGGTTCAACAAGGACAAGAGCAGAGCCTGCACTTAGGATGGACGAATCTCATGTACGGCTACAGGCTGGGGGCTGACTGGCTAAGCAGCAGTTCTGCAGAAAAGAACCTGGGGATTTACAGTGGACGAGAAGCTGGATATGAGTCAGCAGTGTGCCTTTGTTGACAAGAAGGCTAACGGCATATCATGCTGTAATGTAGGAGCATTGCCAGCAGATTGAAAGAAGTGATTATTCCCTTCTATTCAGCACTGGTGAGGCCACATCTGGAGCATTGGGTCCAGTTTTGGGCCCGCCACTACAGAAAGGATGTGGAGAGTGTTCAGTGGGGGGCAACAAAAAATGACTAGGGGACTGGCACACATGATTTATGAGGAGAGGATGAGGGAACTGGGCTTATTTAGTCTGCAGAAGAGAGAAGTGAGTGGGGATTTGATAGCAGCCTTCAACAAACTGAAGGGGGTTCCAAGGAGGATGGAGCTAAGCTGTTCTTAGTGGTGGCAGATGACAGAACAAGGAGCAATGGTCTCAAGTTGGAGTGGGGGAGGTCTAGGTTTGATATTAGGAAAAACTATTTCACTAGGAGGGTGGTGAAACACTACAATGGGTTACCTAAGGAGGTGGTAGAATCTCCATCCTTAGAGGCTTTAAGACCTGGCTTGACAAAGACCTGGCTGGGATGATTTAGTTGGGGTTGGCCCTGCTTTGAGCAGGGGGTTGGACTAGATGGCCTCCTGAGGTGTCTTCCAACCCTAATCTTCTATGATTCTCTGAGGTGTTATGCATTCTAAGTAGCGTAATGAGCAGAGGTAGGGATATATCAAAAGATTTTGCAGTTAATCCTAATGTTCTCTATTTAGAAGAAAAATAACACTATGGCTAGCTAATACTCTGCATGGTAAAGGAGGATTATTTTTAAATAATTCTATGCATATTTAAATAAGATTCTCAGATCCCCACCTCAGTACTACAAAAAATTATGCCTTCTAGACACCCACCTTTCAAACACAGCTAGTTCATACTAATTACTTAATCCTTGGCTCTATGTTCTTTAGGACCAGCCATTTCAACCTCAGCAGGAAATAGTGTTCAGTGGAACTTCTGCAGACATATCGAATTTCATCTTGGTTTACACTAGAATTTTATATCAGTACAGCTACATCTGGTGTGAAAAATCTACATCCCTGAGAAAAGTAGCTATACTGACCTAAATCCCTGGTGTAGACAGCATGAGGTATATGGACAAATTCTTTCATTGACATAGTATCTACACTGAAGTGCTACAGTAGACAAGCCCCTGAAATGCATCAATTTCACAAGCATTGCTGGGGAAAAAAAAATCTTGAAATCTGAATTTCACAGAATTTCTTTGCACATTTGCACTGATACCCCAGTACAAATGACTATTCTACATGACTTGAGTATCTAATTTAATTCCAGATGCCATGTACTTTGTGCAATAGTTCAATGAACTCTGGCTTCAGATGAAACAAGATTATGTTCCAATGTCAAATTAAATATTTAAGAAAAATCAGAGTTTCTTAGAATAGTCAGTGTAATATCAAGTCCTAATGCAAAGTTGTTCAGAACCAGGCACCTCCAGTGCCAGACATTGGTATTAGAGAGACAAGATGGGTGAGATACATCTTTTATTAGACCAATTTATGTTGGAGAGAGAGAGAGAGAGAGAGAGAGAGACAGACAATCTTTCAAGCCTACACAGAGCTTTTCTTCAGGTTTGGGAAAGGTACTCAGTGTCACAGCTAAATACAAAGTGGAACAGATTGTTTAGCACAAGAATTTAACACATTTCAAGGGACCATTCAAGGTGAAGTGGCCCCTTGAAAAGTGAAGGGTGCCTTGAAATGTTAGCTACTTATGCTAAACAAGAAAAGAAATAAGTATATTTAGACATAAATGTCAATCTCACAAAGAATTGTACTAAAAAAAAATCAACTCTCTCATATACACTATTTATTTTAGAACTAAAAGAACAGAATCAGACTCAAATACTGGGTCATATTTAACTTGATAGGCAAACTAAGGAAAAGTGGTTTAGCTGAATTACTGTAAAATGGTTGTACAACTGGCTGAAAGACCATACTCAAAGTGCAGTTATCAGTGGTTCAGTGTCAAACAGGGAGGACATATCTAGCGGAGTCTCGCAGAGGTCAGTCCTGGGTCTGGTACTATTCAATATTTTCATTAATGTCCTGGATAAGAGTGGAGAGTATGCTTATAAAACTTGCATATGACACCAAGCTGGGAGGGTTGCAAGCACTTTAGAAGACAGGATTAGAATTCAAAACAACCTTGACCAATTGGAGAACTGGTCTGAAATCAACAAGATGAAATTCAGTAAAGACAAGTGCAAAGTACTTCACTAAGGAAGGAAAACTCAAATGCCCAATTACAAAATGGGGAATAATGGTTAGGTGGAAGTACTGGGAGTTACAGTGGATCACAAATTGAATATGATGCAACAATGTGATGAAGTTGCGAAAAAGGCCAATATCATTCTGGGGTATATTAACAGAAGTGTTGTGTATGAGAGACAGGAGGTAACTATCTCACTCTATTCTGCACTGATGAGGCCTCAGCCAGAGTACTGTGTCCAATTCTGGGCGCTATACTTTAGGAAAGATGTGGACATATTGATAGAGTCCAGAGGAGAACAACAAAAATGTAAAAGGTTTAGAAAATGTGACCTATGAGGTAAGGTTAAATTATTGAGCATGTTTAGTCTTGAGAAAAGCAACTGAGGTGGGACCCGCTAACAGTCTTCAAATATGTTGAGGGCTGTTATAAAGAGGACTGTGATCAATTGTTCCCCATACCCACTGCAGGTGGGATAAGAAGTAATGGGCTTAATCTGCAGCAAAGGAAATTAAAGTTAGATATTAGGAAAACCCTTCTAACTAGCAGGTAGTTAAACTCTAGAATACGTTTCCAAGGGAGACTATGGAATACCCATCATTGGAGGTTTTTAAGAACAGGTTAAACAAACACCTGTCAGGGACGGTCTAAGTTTACTTGGTCCTGTCTCAGTGCAAGCAGGGGGCTAGGCTTTACTTTGAGGTCTCTTCCAGCCCTACATTTCTATGACTCTGTGCTGCTAGACTGGGGCGTTAAGGAATTAATTTTTCTCTTATATCTCCAGATCAGCACATGCTTTAGCAACCCACATTCGTGCTTAAGTTATTCTTGTGGAGTTTGTGTTTTCACACTAGAATGAAGATTATGCAATGCCCCCATAAAATAAGAAAAGAATGGAGATAGCTCCTTATAAGATTTGTGACAACATATAAGAAACCTGAGTCAAAATTCTCTTTTCAGGTTAAACGTGCTGGGTAGCCATGAGGGAACTGAACAGCCTGTTCCCAAATTCCAGTAAGGCACATCGTTTATATCAAGTTCTTACTGTTATGAAAACAGTGTGGAAGGAAACAAATGAAAATGAATTGTAGGGAGACAAAAAGAAATGGATTGTGATTGATATAAATCTTAAAATGAATATCTTAGGCCAACTATATTCCAAATCAAAGAACTGATTTATGGTTTCAAGTTGGAGCCCAGGGGTGTGCCCACAGTTATTGTGTATCTTTGCAAAGGTTTATTTTCTTAAAATCCCTATTTTACATACTATAATAAAATTTTGCAAGCTACACACAATATATTAAAAACCCAAGTTCTCTTCTGAAGAGGATTCCCATAGGGCAATTATTTTTCATTGTACAGTAACTCCTCACTTAAAGTCATCCTGCTTAACATTGTTACATTGCTGATCAATTAGGGAACATACTCATTTAAAGTTGTGCAATACTCCACTCTTGCGTTGTTTGGCTGCCTGCTTTCTCCACAGCTGGCAGCCTCCTTATGTCCCCGCAGTGCCTCCCACCCGCCAGCAGACCCCGCGGATCAGCGCCTTTCCCCTCCTCCCCCCAGCTCCTTACCATGGCAATCAGCTAGCTTGTGGTGTTTTGGAGGGGGGAGCAGGGAGGAGCGAGGACTCAGCGCGCTTCCCTCCGTAACTGGGCAATCAGCTGGCTTGTGGCATTTAGAAGGGAGGAAAGGGGCGGGGGGGAGAGGAGCCCGGACGCAGCATGCGAAGTAAAGGGGGAAGAGGTGGGTCAAGGGTAGGGGCTTGAGGGAAGGAGTGGAGTGGGCAGGCTGAGGGTTGAGCCCCCCGCCCCTGGTGCTTGCAGAGTAGGGGAAGCTGCCCTGGAACCTAACCCCCTCATTTACATTAATTCTTATTGGGAAATTGGATTTGCTTAATATTGTTTCACTTAAAAGTGGCATTTTTCAGTAACATAACTAAAACGTTAAGTGAGCAGTTACTGTACTGTCCCTCCACTGCTCTAATAGCAGCAGGTTTTCTTCCTACAGGGCCTACCACTCTACTTCATACTTACACAGAGCAGTTGTGCTATTGTGATGGCCATTCTCCATCTATACCTCATTCATAATTGCATTCTTTCATTGCAACCTTTGGTCTGCAAACAGTGCAGGTATAAATCTTCAGACTTTAAGATTCGTGTAGAAACATTAGTGAAATTTTTACCCTTACTCAGAGGTGAAAGTAAGCTGGTACAGGCTGGTACGGAGGACCGGTAAGAAAAGGAGACTGACTGAGGGAGGGAGAGAGAAGCCTGCTCCCTGCATAAAAATAGTTTAAACTCAGCTGTTCCCTGATGGTTCAGCCCCCAGGGCTAGGTTTCTGGCATCCTTGTTAATTTCACTCACAGTAGCTGGGAGGAGGGGGTCGAGGGGAGAGTGTGTTTGACCATGACAGGGGCAGTCCTTTTCTGCCCCCGGGATGAGGGGATCTCTCCAATACTAATATACACAACAAATACAAGCATTTGGCTGCACAGCTTAAGTCCAGAGCTAATAAAAGCAGGTGGAAGTGGAAAACTCCCTGTCACATTGGTTTCTCGGCTCCTCCCTCCCCCTCCTCCAGTCAGACTGCAGACAAGGCTCTGCATTCTCCTTCTCCCCACTCCCACTCCCAGCAGGGGTTCTCCTCTAGGCTCTAGCTTTCAGTAGGGACACTGGCTGAGATGCCTGCTGTTGCTGCCTGCAAAAGAACAATTTAAACTCAGCTGTTCCCTGTGCAGTTCAGTGCCCACAGTTAGGAGCCGTTTCTGGCATCCTTGTTAATTTTGCTATCAGTTGTTGTTGGGTGTGTGTGACCATGGCAGGGGCAGTTCTTTTCTGCCCCCGGGATGAGAGGATCTCCTAAATACAATCAAAATCAGGAATCATTTCCAAGTTCAAATCTATCCCATTCCCTCTCCAGCAGAGGATCATGGTTGTGATGTCCAAACTATTTGCAGATCCTCTTTGAAATGTTACTGTTTTAAAAAAAACAACAACACAAAAAACACAGAGAACGTGGTGGAAAGATGTGTCATGATGATCAGGGTTTATTTTGGGCAAAGCAATTTTGCTAAAGCAACTAAAGATTCACAGGGAAAGCAAATAGCCTCCATAGACAAAACCACAAAGGGATTGGAGGGGAAAACTGAATAGTCAGGGAAATTATTGTGCCTCCTTTGAAAGAAATAGTAGTTTTCATTCCAATCCACCCTCTTTATATATTGATTTAAATACCTGAAATGTCCTTAGGACATAGGGTACAATCTCAGATCTTTTTTTGTTTTGTCCTGCCTGCAGAGAGCAGAGGCTGAAATTGACAAAACTTTCTCTAAATATCTTGTATATTTCATGAAGGCTATTCCAGTTGTCCCTCATTCACCCCTGACTTCCCCTCCCTTCCCCCCCCACCTCCGGCTCCCTCCCTGGCTGGTTGGCTGTGGTTTTTGTCTTCGTTATTTACTTCTTGGCAGAAGCAGCCCAGTGGCACGTGCTGGCTCTCTGCAGGCAGCAGCCCACAGGGGCCGGTTGCTGGGGTCGCTGCTGTCGGTGGCAGGCTGCAGCTGCATTGTTTATGACACATTCATACACATACACATGCATACAGTCAGAGGTGAAAGTAAGCCGGTCCAGTCTGGTACAGCATACTGGCAAGAACCAGTATGCCATGTTGGACCGCATTGACTTCCACGGTGGGGACTGAAAGGGCTCTGGGCTGCCCGTGGCTCCAGCGGCTGGGCTGGGGCGAGAATTTAAAGGGCTCAAAGCTCCCTGCGGCTGCAGGCAGCCCAGAGCCCTTTGAATTCCAGCCACAGCTCTGGTGGGCTGGGCTGGGGCAGGGATTTAAAGGGCTCAAAGCTCCCCGCGGCTGCAGGTAGCCCAGAGCCCTCTGAATCCCGGCCATGGCTCTGGCGGCTGGGCGGGGGCCAGGATTTAAAGGGTTCTGGGCCTTCCTCAGTGGCAGGAGCTCTGGGCCCTTTAAATCCCTGCCCCAGCCCCGCAAAGCTCGGGGTTCCCCCTGGCGGCCAAAACCCCGGGCCCTTTAATTTGTCCCTGAGCCCCGGGGGGCTCCCAGCCACCTCTGCAGCTAGGAGCCCCTGGTTGATTTAAAGGCCCTGGGTCTCCCAGCCACAGCTGGTTCCCCAGGGCCTTTAAATCTTGAGAGGCCACGCCTCTTCCGGATGACGCCCCGCCCTGCCCTCAGGACTCTGGCAGTACCGGTGGCTCTTGTAAATTACTTTCACCCCTGCCCTTACTCAAAATCGAAATGTAGGATTGCCAATAAACTGTCTGTTTCTTTAGTGTTATTTGTAAATTATCTGTAAATTAAATGGACAAACTGTACATAGCCATAGAACTTCACACAATGAATGACTGGTATGCTGAAGTACGCCTCAACTAATCTCAGTGAAATCATTGCTCTGGATAATGTCCAGAGCTGCAAACAATTTCTCAGTGTTATAATGTATTTATTTATTTATTTATTTGTCGATGAGAAGTTTTATTGTCAGGTGATCTTGGGAAAGTCATTTAACCTCTGTGGACAAGTTTCCCAACCTGTGAAATGTACTTAGCTCATGTGTGTTATAAGGCTCGATATTTATAAAATGTTTTGAGTCCTTATATAGAAGACACTATAAAAGTGAAGAATATTTTCCCCATGATATCCCACCATACAAACAAAGACTGCTGTTCTTTTTAGCATATTCAAATATCAGCATCAGTAGGATGAATTATACCTTTGCCACACGCTCTATATGGAGCCAAATCTTAAATTAACGCAAAACTGAGGCTGGTTCAGAATGTTACAGGTCCCTTGTTAAATGCAGTTTCTCACTACAAACACATGACTTCAAAGCTCAGTGATCTTCCCTGGCTGTCTGTTGGTTTCCTGGTGGAGTTTTTAAGGTGTGGATATTGACCTATTAAGCCGTAAGTAGCCTGGGACTTGTCTTCCCAAGACACTATGCCTTATGGTGCTACAAACAGTCTATGCGAAGTTCCAGAGGTTACTGAAGAGCATTATTGCAAAAACAACAGTCAAACGTTGGTGTTTAATGCTAGGACTAAATTCTATGCTTGCATAATATGGTGTTTCAGAGCTCTGAAATTAATACTGGTTTAAAAACACTGTGTAATAATGGGTTGTACCTTATGCGATTTCGTGCTGTAGGGGTGACAGACGCTGTAGGAGAGGAGGAGAGAGAGAGTTGTGGTGAGGTGGTTCCCATTGCCATGAGAGAGGCTGAAGATGCTCCATCAGGTGCACTAATGTCCCGTTTGATTTCTTCACTACTTCGTCTAGACACTGAATGGGGGAAATTCAAAAGCTCTAGAACCAAATATATAACCTCAAATAAAGGAAGAAAAACACAAGCCTGTATCAGGTAATTCTTCATATATTTCACCTGTAGTGAAGAGTTCTAGGAAAGGGGCAAATTGATAAAATTACCAAAGTTTTGTAGGATTAAATTTTACCTGAAGCAAGGGCAATTTGCTGAGTGGATGTCTTTATGCCATCTCTCTAACAGTCTTGGAATGTCTTGAGTAAGGGAGACATTACATAAAACCAAACTATTATATTTTCTTACGGTCTGTGCAAAAGTAGTTATGATGTTAGAATTTTGGTTTTTTTATAATTTGTTCAAATATTAAAAGTTCACTAAAATAAAACAGGCACCTGAGTGAAAGTTGTCAGATGATGTGAAGAAGGAATCCTATGAGCTTGATGGCTGACCTTATCAGTAGTCAGAGGAAGATTCTTATTAACAATGAAAAGTACCCATGTAGCACCCTGGAACAGTATGGACTGTCATTAAGTTTGCCTGATGAAGATTTTAATTACGAAGTGTCCAAGATAATATGTGACTTTACACAGAAAAAAGCTATAATGATTTACCACAGGGCAAACAGTTTGTGTAACACCTGCTGGTACCAACACCACAACCTGAACGTATGTCAAAACTCAGAATGGCTGTGTAGTAGCATATTCTTCCTCTATATAGAGCCCTTTCTAGTTAAATAAATGTAGGCAAGCTGAGTTTTGCTTCCTAAACCTGCAAATAAGCTACTGATTGCATCTGTGCAAGACAGAAAAATACAAAATGCTCCAAATACTTCCAGAGAGATTTAATTTCTACACGTATCAGGGACTATGTTAATTTATAAATACCTTACACAGTAAATTAGGAAGACATTAAAATAAAAATTACAAAATATCACTCTTTTGGATGGTTAAAAGACATCTGAAAATCCTCATTTAAATACATTTTCTTACCTATGTCACACGAGTGAAAGCTTTAAAAATACTATTTACTTTTCACCATTTATACTATTTACTTGCTTTTCAACATCTCTCTCTCAACTTGGATGGTAAAAAGAACATATTCAGACCCACTTTTTGTTTGTATTCTGAACCACTTCCAGGTTCTCAGTGCTGCAACCTATGTGCTGCACATATTGCATGGGAAGGTTTGTTTAAAAATATCCATTGGATTTAGAAATAGGTTCATGGTTTTATATTGTACTTAGGTTTGTTTTTATTAAATCTATGGTTTGAGGTTTTTTTATTTTATTTTTTTTACTTGAAATTAGCATGGACTCGGCTTTCTATATAAATTAAATGATACTGATATTGGTGGCTCATGTAAATATATTCAGTTTTGGAAGCATATTTTAAAAATGATTAATTACAAGTGTACTGCCATTGTTTTATCACTTAACAGTTTTTACCTTTTAGATAAAGGTTTTTTAACATACATTTCTGTGTAACTTGCAAGTCAAAATTCTGTGCAACATTGAGAAGAAAGGTTATAGAGCAATATCCATTTCCTGGATGGCTGAAGATGAGTCACGCATGAATCTTGGTTCTAGTGTATACACACAACTATTAAAATATGCCATAGGAGGAAATTGTTCCACAGAGTTAAGCTCCTCAGTTCTGTTTGATCTAATAGGTCGGAATGTTTTATCATGGGCTTTTATGTTATTTTCAAGTACAAAGGCAAGATTACATTTTCACATTTAAAAGTAAACAACTCCAAACAGGCAAGTGCTGCTTCCATACATCAATTGATAAGTGGTTGTAGAATTTATCAGTTGGAAGACAGAAATTCTCTTTAAAAATAGTAGACTGGGCATGTAACCACAGGACTGAAAACAGAGGGTTCCTGTTTTCATCAGGCAACTAAATACATGTTATTACCTGAAATAGATTTGGCACTTTCCATGGCAGGTACTCTTGGCAATGAGGCTGGTCTGCTGGTAGAGGAAGTTCTCAACAAATGTTCTGCTCAGGAGAAAAAAAACAGATGCAACACTAATGCAGATTTCAGTTGTAGGGATGTGATCAGTGCGAAGACCGTGATAATCATTTATGAATTATAGAATCGGTTCATCTAGCTTACCATGACAGATAACCGAGTATATATGTCTGCTTAGAAGGAGGCCAGAAGTTTGTCTGTTACCATAAAGTTCACCATGGAGCCATCCTAACCATCCCCCCGCAAACACTCCTTAGTAGACTGCTGCCATGATTTGCTATAATGAAACTCGTAAACACAAGGCTGGGCAAGAAACTCCATCTTTGCACATGTCAAAACTACTCCATAAGCCAGGCAGTCGGAGGTGCTACTAAAGTAGATTACTGTCATCCTCTATGGACAGGGCCCTACCAAATTCCCAGGCATGAAAAACACGTCCTGGACCATGAAATCTGGTCTTTTGTGTGTTTTTACCCTGCACTACACAGATTTCATGGGGGAGACCAGCATTTCTCAAACTGGGCGTCCTGACCCAAAACGGGGTTGTGTGGGGGGAAGGGAGGGTTTGCAAAGGTGTTTTTTTTTTTTGCGAGGGAGGGTCACAATATTGCCACCCTTACTTTCTCAGCTGCCTTCAGAGAGTAGTCACTGTTGGCCAGGCGCCCAGCTCTGAAAGCAGCACCCACCAACAGCCGTGCAAAAGTAAGGGTAGCAGTATTACAACCCCTTTACAGTAAACTGGTGACCTACCCCAACTCCTTTTTGGGTCAGGACCCCTACAATTACAACACTGAAATTTCAGATGTAAATATCTGAAATAATGAAATTAGCCATTTTTAAAATCTTATTACCACAAAATTGACTAAAATGGACTGTGAATTTGGTAGGGCCCTATTTATGGAGTTCAAATCCATCGTTGTTGTAACAATCTTTTATCATTCCATGCATAATAGTAGGAAACTGCTTTAAATGCTAAAATGATGAGAGATTACTTCTGCACACTGGAAGTCAACGAAAAATTAATGTCTTAAAAAGATAAATCTAGCAATAAAATGGATTTTGTATAAACAAGACCCATTTTGATCTAACTTTTAGTTTAAAAATAATTTTAAATCAAATTCTTTAAAATAATGAGTACACAAAAGACACCTGCTTAAAGAGTTATATAGCAATATATAGTTAATAAGTACACAAAATCCAAAGAAGCAGTAATTTTTTTGAAGAAAAATGAATAGAAATGCTAAAAAAATATAAATCAACCTAATTCATTAACAGAAATTGGTAAATGAGCAACACAGACAGATGTAAAAAATACAAATATATACATTTAAAAAGTAAACAGATTTCTTACCTACCATGCCTAGTGTTCAGAATTTTGCCTCTCTCTGGTACAAGTTGATTATATTAAACACATAAAACAATGTAAAGAATGCAGCTGCCTTTATGAGCACTTAATATATTAAGGTTATTAACTCTTGCAGGAGAAATAAAGAACTCTGAACACAGGTCCTGGCAGGCAACAAGCCTTTCAGATTACTTTGAGAATGTATATATTTCTAATGCTTATGTCTACCCATGTACTCTGTTACAACAATTTAAGATGCTAAATCATTTACTTGGTAAGGCATTTAAATTTTACTTAAAAAAACTGAAGTATTCTAAAATTAAAACCCCCACTTTACTAAGCAAATAACCCCAATATGCATTCAACAAAAGTACAGAAAGAAGTCTGGCATATATAGACATCATTAAAGAGGAAATATACCGCTTGGAGTCATATGGGGATTATCTTGAGAAAACATCTACAAAAAGCTCCCAAACAGGCATAAATCAGACAGCTACACCCAGCATACGAAAACAATTCATTCTTACAGGAAGGGCACATTGTGAACAGAGTTTGACAGACAAAACAAAGTTACCAGAACAGGGAACTATTAGGAAATAGAGATATCAACACTTGTTAACTTAATTCAGTTTTCTGTCTTGCTGTCAAAGTACCATTTCTTGAATACTGATAACATAGCAAAGAAAATTTAATTCATTTGCATGTGCTAGCGTACCCTGTATTTTTAATCTTGAAACCATGGACAATAATACAATAAGTACATACAAATGTCCTCTTTTTAAGACTTTGGATAGTCCTCTGGGACAAAGCAGCATGACTTCATGTCATGAGTGCTTGCTATGTTGGCCTGGCTTTGCATTTGACTTCAATACATTTTGGAACTTTTAAAGGCATGCATATCCTGATAGCAGGACATGGAATGGCTCTGTCAAAAATCCAGATGAGCATCAACTCTACAGAATTCATACATGGGCGAGACAACCTGTTAAAATATTTCTTTAGCAATTTACCAAAGACACATGGGAACATTGGAGCTCTGTGTTCCACTAACAGAGATAAAAAATTCAGGAGACTGGCTGGGAGCATCCAGTTTTCTGAGAAATATGGTCACCTTTCAGCTCCCAGCTGCCGTGGGTGGAGGGAGGCCTCCATGCAGCTTCTAGATGCCACAGGCAGAGGGGGAACCCGACAGCTCCCTGCCACTGAAAACTATGGAGCCGCAGTGGCAAAAGTCATAGACAGGTCACAGCTTCCGTGAATTTTTGTTTATTGCCCATGACATGTCTGTAACTTTTACTAAAAATAACCATGACAAAATCTTAGCCTTAACTATAACTCATGAGACAATTAATGAAGGAAGATACACACCTGGAAACTTAATTTAAATATGAATCATACAGTGTGTCAAATACTTGATGGGAGGAAGCCAGTGTTTATGGTGAAGAATGCACTGCTGGGAATGGCTGAGGTAACCAGTCCTACTGTACTAGCCTGTGTTTGGTACTAGCCTACAAAAATGAATTGTAAGTAACTGACAACGCTGTTGATAGTGAAATACTGGAATTCTGATATATTACAAGCTAAAGTTGTTAGACTGAAAATTAAAGGAATGATCACAATTTAATAGCAGGCGCAAGCTGCATAAGTGAAGAGTTTCTAAAAGCTGTTTGCTGCACATTCAGGAGACAGAAACAAGGTGGCTCACAAAAAAGGGCATCTACTGTCATGAGTGAGATCCGGAAGAGTTACATGTAAAACTGGCCAATGTCAGTAAATGTTCATTCTACACAAATCAATTTGCTGTTAATTACATGTTGCACTTGTAGAAAAAGCTAACAATTCTTTTAATGTAAAATTAACAATAAAAAGTCGTAATGAAATATGACTATTAGGATTTTGTTTATGAATCTGTTCTGAATAATTAATATAATTTCCAGTAAACCATATTTAATTAAAACCACTCAAAGAAAACAAGTAGCTATTGAAATCCATGCAAACAAAAACTGAATCCTTTCAAGGGTCTTTATAAGGGAAAGTAAAGAAAAATATACAGATGCTCAGGATACCCTCAACCTTTTGAACTGGGATTATCTATGGAATATGTTTAATAAACTTTGGCAGCAATTTTTTAAAGACAGATTAACTGTGCAAACAGCTACTACATTCAGAAAAGTACCAGGAATTATTTGCTTCAGGATAGCAATTCTTGAACTCCAGTGGAAAAATGTACATTTCATGAGAATTAGTCTCTCTCCTCATCATACATGCATCTTTTTGATAACAAATATATATACTGAAATGCACCAAGGTTCTGTGTTTCAACCTCTCTGAAATTCCGAGCTTTTGTGGGTCCAAGTCACGCTCAGTATTTACATTTTTTCTCAATTAAAAAAAAAAAAAAAAAGGTGAAAGCACCACTACCCACTTTACTCTTTATATTAAAGATACCAATTACAAGCCAATAGTAGCATAAGTTTTACAAGTAGTAAAGCTAATGAAGTAGAACACATACCTTGAACAGGGATTTCTGCATAGCTTGGTCTTTTGTCTGACAAAGGTGTAAGGGGTTTGGAGGCTGATAGTGGTCCACTTATAGAATGCCTCTAAAATAGCAAGATATCATATAATAACATTTAATTTGAAGATAAAGAGGAACCATCAAAATGGACTGTAAAACAAGCAGCCTCTCATTTGAGTTTGATGAGTTAATTACTGTATAAAATCATCTTAACAAAAAGAATCACTACACTTACAGTAGTGTCAGAATGTGGCATAAATATGTTCAGGTTGGTATAATGCAACATGCAAAGAGAATTCATGCTCATTTTTGCTTCTGTGAGATATATAAAGAAGGCCTGAATGTTACTTTTTACCTGAGACCTGGTCTACACATAGACATTGCACCAGTTTAACTAAAGTCGCAATATTAAACCCATGCAGCTGTGTGTATAAAATATGGAAAGAGTCCACACACAAAGCTGCACCGCTATTTTTCCTGTGGAGACACCACTTTTAGTTGTGGCCCAGCCATGAGCCTCCTCTTATACCCAATAAGGGTTAGCCCTTAAGCGGCTGGCTGCTTCCACACAAGTTCTTTCTTAGGATTGACACTTGGAGAGGCTTAATTATAATAAAAACAATTTTTTATTATTTATTCTTCCAATAATATTCAAATAATAACTAGTATTACAATACTTAAAAATCCCCTAGCAGCAATTCAATCGATTGTATCCATCTTTAGAATATTTATTGTCACAGCTGATCAGGCCGTACATTATAATAATAACCTTACCTTTTTAGAATAAGCGCTTATATATTTTCCATTATCGCAACAGGCTTTTACTCTTTGAATGGCTTAAACACAGCAAAGCTGAGTCCACTGTTGCCCCTGTTTTGCCTGTATCCCCAATCGTCTGACACCTCTGGTGGAACCGGATACTCTCTAGGGTGGTCCGGGATCAATGCGAGATCTCCCTTGGTGGGGATGTGTCTCGAGACCCTTTCCAATCCCGCTCACTTGGGCTCTTGACCGCCACTCAAGGCAGATCTCCCATGGTGGGGATGTGTCTGTCTGAGCTTAGGCCTTGTCTCCAAGGATTTCGAGATTCTCATGGCTACCAGTTGACTGCGATTTCCTTACGGTCCGTGGACCGGGCAGAGACCACTATTGCTACGTCCTTCACCGAGGATCAGGTACCCCAATGTGGCTCGCCCCGAATGTGTGTCCCCGAGCGTCTTTTATGCGATTTAGAAATACAGGCAAACACGTCAACAGCGCTTCTTATGCAAATTACATTTTGTCTTGCGGTTTGCGGTTAAGCGCATCCTGTTCAGTTATAGCGTATTTCATCCGCTGTTCTAAGAATCAGCGGAGGTCCCTTGAACAGCTGTTCTGCATAGCAATCTATAAGGCCATAGGTCAGAGCAGGCCCAGCATTCACAAAAGCTGCACTGGTTTAATATTGCAACGTTATTTAAACCGGTGCAGCTTCTATGCGTAGACAAGCCCTAAGTCTTATTTACCAAATGATAGTAGGTTTGACATTCCAGGTACCAAGGAATTGAAACCTGAATCAAAGAGTGATTTTTATTCAGAATGACTGTTAGGTTTTGTTATCACCTATTTCATCTGAAGCAGTCTACAAACAGCTGAAAGTAAATATCTTTGTTAAACATTTCATCATACCTTTATGATATCAGTCTAATTATTTTCCATATCAAGGTCCTCTGCACTGCAGTTCTACTCTGAAAGACAGCTATATAAAATTAGCACAATTTTAACAGATTCTTTTGACCTGTGTGAATTCAATGTCCTGTCTTTTCAGTGATACAAGTAAATTCTCACTGCTCTTTACAGATCCTACTCAATGAAAATTGAGCTGGATTTTTTTTTCTTGTTCAATCTAATTTACTAAATTCCAACCAGTTACACCTGTGGAAACTCACTGAAAAAAGAGTGGAACTCAAAAATGCCATTTCTACACTCACTTTCAGAGTAGAGCTGCATTTTAATGTTGATTTTTTTGATATGCTGACTATGTATACTGTCTTCGGGAGACCTCACATTCCATTTGAGCACAGCCTCCTGGATACCATCATCGAGGAACTACAACAACTACTTTCCTAATAATTTTCTTTGTAAACATTTACATATATTTTTAGCTATAATGAATCTTTACTCTCTGAAAAGAAGGAGAGCCAGCATTGTGTGATCCGATAGCGTTCCACCCATCACATGCAAATCATGTGTGGACTACTATTTTGGAACCAATAGGTTATAGTGTGGAAATACATATTTGTTCTGAAATCTGGATTTTACATGCAGCATGTTATCATTCCACCACTACAGGTCTGGATCTGCCTTGTTTACAGAAGTGTCAATCTGGAGTATTTTCCAATGAAGTCAAACACACCAACTGTCACTATTCTTTCAGTAGTTGAACAGTTTGATAATCATTCTCTACATTCACTGAGAACAGCTGTTAGTCTTTCCTGATTCCCTCTGTAAATTATTCGCATTATTTTCTGGAAAATTATATTTGGTTTTAAAATATCTAATGCAAGTTATAGCATACCTTCATTAATTACTTACCTTGTCCCTCTTACATTTAACTATCTGATCAACCACTAAAGAGTTTAAAATAAAAATCATGTCAGCTTCCCACCTGGCCCATGCTAAGATAAGATGGCTAAATGAGCTGGCCCCCTTATCTTCAGGAGATTAAAGGTTCAGGTGCTTCTCATGCCAAGTCATGTAAAGAAGCTAAACTCAAAGATATGATAAAAAAATTAAACCTTAAGTATAGAGTTCGTAACATGTGCTTGCATACACAAGATTACCAGGCTATTTACTCTAGCATGGCTTTCATATATAACAACCTTTTTGCACTGGCAAGAATATGAGAAAACTGCCAGTCTCTAGGAGTCTAACCCCCACAATACAGCAAGAGGAATTGTATTTCATCACTCCATTATCAGATTATCTATGGGATCCTAAATGAATGCTATCCAGATGGATATTTCTTTGTTTAAACATGCTGTCAACAGCAAATCAAGTAAGCTCTGGGAGAGCTAGTTTTAATCCATGCATGAAATTGCTTCTGATAGCCAATTTTAAAAGCCAAAAAAGATAAAATTCAAAGAGGAATAAATACATTTTAATTTGGCTAGGCACCGTGTACTCAGATCACACACAGTCTCAATTCAATCAAGACTTCGCACCGATGTCCTGGGGGCTATGCTCCTCCCAAATATTAAACATAATTGTACCTGGCCTGCCAAAACTGAGAAGCCAAAACTCTTGGCGGTAGAGCAGTAAGGGTTGTAAGATTTAAACCTAAACCTGTCCCTTATTTCTCTACGATCCCCCACCCCTCGCCTTCTTTAAAAAACAAAAACAAAAAACAAACAAAAAGAAAGAAAGAAAAAAAACCGCTCTTACGGCTTGTTTTCAAACACTTTCCTCTACCAAGGTTCATCAGGCAATCACCTGCTGCACTGCCTATCTTTGGGCTAGCCCTACAGCAATGGTTTTCAAACTGGGTTATGCAAACTCTTGTCAGGGGGCATGTGAGAAAAATCCTGCTATGGTGGACAATGCATTTTATTTAGTAAGACTTGGCAATCTAAGTATAGGTATATTATGACCCTATTTCAGATGAGGGTATGTATTAGATCAGGGGTCGGCAACCTTTCATAAGTGGTGTGCCGAGTCTTCATTTATTCACTCTAATTTAAGGTTTCGCGTGCCAGTAATACATTTTAACGTTTTTAGAAGGTCTCTTTCTATAACTAAACTAGTGTTGTATGTAAAGTAAATAAGGCTTTTAAAATGTTTAAGAAGCTTCATTTAAAATTAAATTAAAATGCAGAGCTTCCCAGACCGGTGGCCAGGACCCAGGCAGTGTGAGTGTCGCTGAAAATCAGCTCGTGTGCCGACTTTGGCATGCGTGCCATAGATTACCTACCCCGTATTAAACTATATTATTTGGAAAGGAGTATACAGCCTAAAAAGTTTGAAAACCTCTGGCACAGAGAATGAAGGAAGACCTCCCTTTCCAATTCTACCATTCTCAAAGACTCCACATTAGTGGAAACCTCTCCCACCTCCAGGAGAAAGCTCTTGCTAAAGCCTATATAAACATGGAGCCTCCACAGTACTCCTAGCCTGGAAGCAAGGGAACATAGCTCCACAATTCCACCTACCCATGTTTCAGTACTGCTTCCCCAATCCCCATGTTCTCCTATGTACAGTACTTTAAAAATAAACATTCTTTGAGATAGGGTCAGAAAAGTGACGGTCTTACTCAGCTGGTAACTTTTGGTATGTTTGTCATTTCTACTTGTCATAAAACGAGTTTGTTTGGTTTTCTGCTTTTTACTTCTATTGGTACTTCAGAGCCAATACCATTATATCCAGTCATGTTTACTATACCCAGTTTCCCCCAGAATTTTCATTCATTCATCCCACCAGTGTTTTCACTAATGTAGACAGGCCACAGATATTCTGGGAAATTTTAGGGGGAAATGGATCAACTGAATTATTTACCGAGTTCCAACCAGCAACATCTGTACTAGTCTAAGACAGTGACATGCAGCATAGGTGTCACTAAGGGAATAATCTGCCCTGCAGAACCTTAATTACACATGATGAGGTGCAAGAAACAATTTTGCTTGACTGAGCCTACGATGAGCATAAGGGATGGCGTTACACACTCTACTTATAAACTACACTCATTTGATATAGACTCAGACATCAGTATGGAACCGGACTTCAAAAAAAACAATCCATCAGTCACTGTTGGGACTAGATCTGTCACTAGAACTGCGTTTTAAGTGTAACGTTAACTGACTCCTACAAGCCAGTTCTGAGGAACTGGACATGTCAATAGTCAAAGCCCACAATACTGAAAACAAAACGTTATCAAAAAGACAAAAGAGATACACAGGTCCTCAATATAGATAATGAAGGGTGCATAGATGTGAGCCATAATGTTAAATATTGATATTAAAGATGATTCACAATCTGTATTCTACAGCTCCTATTGGTCATTTTTCAAACTACATTAAGAACTGGCAGGAGGAAAGGGGTGAAGATGTTCAAGTCAGGCTCATTTGAATGAACTGTATAATGAAAGATGTCCACAGTCTTAAATAAACTGGACTTTCCATTCAGTGCTGTTCCCAAAAGGTAAAGGTATTTTATAAAAAGTAAAATTATACTTGCTCTTTATATAAAAAATAAGTTTGATATAAATATACCAGATACTATATGGGAGTCAGCAAAATGTACATTGCTGTTTGCCAGCGAGGGTGCAGGCTTATTCTAAACCACAGCGGAGAGCTAAAACAAAACTAAAAATGCCTAGAAACACTAACCCTGAGGGGAAAATATTATTGATATTTACTTTCAAATATAAGTACAGATTAATTTATCGCTGGAGTAAGGATGAATCTGGCCTAATATATTTTACAAAAAAGTGGTCTCAGAATTACAAATAAGATTTACTATGCTAAGAGAGGAACAGCAGTGCACAATCTCACTAGCAATAAGAAAATTTTCTCACTGCCATTTCCAAGCTGAAGGGAAAAGTTCTGCTAGATGGTAAGGATCTCCTACTTATTATCTGTTAGCATAAATAATTAAGTTAACAGTTTCAGACATCAAAAATCTAATTTTAAATGTTATGGTGTTGGTACTTGTTTAGGTTAATACAGAAATCCATCACGCAGAAAACAATTTGATTAAGTTAGACTTCCTGGAAATCACCCAGGCTAGAACACTGGGAGTTACTGATCAATTCATAAAGAGAAATAGAAACATACCCAATCCTTTTAAAAAAGGAAAGTAATCTGCGTGTACAAAGTTTTTTCAATTTGAGAGGCAGAATGATGATGGACTGAGTTAGACCATTAACCTCCAAAGATTGTAATTTAAATCCCTGGTGGACACTGGTAAACATCGCTAAACTGTAATCCTGAGTACCTGAGGTTAGCTGTAAAAAGTGTGTGGGGAAGCCAGCACACATTACCAATCTCTGTCTGCTTATCTGTAAGTTATTATGTATTTATATTACAGTAGAGCCTAATTACAAAGGGCCTAATTAGGACTGGATCCCCTTTTGCTAGATGCTGTACAAACAGAGGCAGACATGGTCCCTGTAATGAAGAGCTTACACTCTAAGACCCTAGTGCTATTAGTCCAGGTTCATGAGAATTAAATATACAACAACATTTTAAAAAATAGTGCTTTCCAGGAAGAAAAAAAGAAAACTGTATTCACTTTTTCTTTTAATCAGTCTTCTAGCTACTTGGAGGGAAATATACTACTCTTAATTCCCCACTGAAGGAGATATCTTTTGTACTTTTACATTGAGTGCCTCACTCAGACATTCAGATGAAACCTCATCTACACATGGGAAATTTTGCAAAAATTCCCCATTATTGTCAACACCAGTTCAGATAAATCAATGGTAGGAGTCTTAGTGTAATGGGGCTGCCAGCTGCCAATTAGACCTGCTTTGAGGTAGATGGCAGTGATTACAATATAGGTAGCAAGTCAACTCTAGGGCTCCCATTGTCGCAAACACCAGTAGAGCGGGAAAAAAGTTAGGAACTGAGGAATTTTTGTTATCACAGAAATACTTCACTGACTAAATCTTATCGCTCTGCCTATATGCTTTAGGCTGAGGTGAAAATGGAGGGGTGAAACACCAGGCTGGGCTGCACCTGCCGATGTCACTTATCAGCACAGAGCAGGAAAATGCATGTAAGACTCGAATGTTGCAGTCGAGTCAAAAGTAATTTAAAATACTAGATTAAACATAACCCAGTTTGCACAGCAAAGTTAAATATGACACTGGCATTTAAGCCCAACGTTGGTGACATCCTCCTACTGAAGTGACACTGAAGTATAGATAAATGCCTCTTTTCCTAAAGTGTTTTGCAACATAGGTATGCACTGTTAAACTGCTGCTCTACTCCACCATCATGTTGACTGCATTTTAGTGGAGGGCATAACAATTCCTAGATATACTGCAGTTATTACTATGCTTTGGAATCCTTATAGGTGCATAAAGAAAGATAAAAAATGTTAAATTATACAAAATGTTTAATATTCACACATTAGATTTGCCAGGGATGACTGACACATGTAAGATAGTTTGAGTGCTGATAAAATGGATCTAATCACAGACACCAGCCTACCAGTAGTCTAGGGAAATGAGGAGCTCAGCAGAAGGAAAAGAGGAGAAATACCTCTCCTAACAGCCAGGACTGGAGTGATGAGAGAATAAGAGTAAGAACAAAAGAGACACCTTAATGCTTTCCTTTACTGAACTGGAAGAGTGTAGCAAGATATTGCATTGAAAATATTGAACAGCAATGCTATAATTGGGCTGTGATGTTCTATCACACAATGATACTGACTTAGATCATCAAGGAAGGCATGCCTATGTTTGCATCTGGTCTTAAATGCAGATGGGTTTCACTCCAAAACCTGGTTTTGACAGTCTATCCATCGTACCAGAATACCAGGATGGGTATAAACGGGATTTGTGCTGGCAAACAGATTGTCATACTGACCCAGAGTCTCTGCTTGATCAGATAAGTGCTACCACAAAGAAATTGAGTCAGCAAGGGTATGTATGTCTACGCTGCCACAGAGCATGCTCTCCACAGCACATAGATATGTGGTAGCTCCGCTCAAGCTAGTGCACTAAAAATAGCAGCATGGCTGCAGCAGCATTGGCAGTGATCAGGCTAGGTACCCAAGTATGAACCAGGGGGTTAGGCATGATTATGCTGAGGCAGCCAGCCCAAGCTACTGCTTGTGTCACTGTAGCCACACCAATATCTTTAGCATGCTAGCTCAAGGTTACTTGTTCTAAAGGATTTCAGTACTTGTGCAGTGGACAACTCTTCTAGCTTAACTCAGATCTCATAGCCACGATGACAACCTTGGAACTATCCCAGGTAATCACGCTCTTAAATCTTGCTTTTCCACTGTAACTAAAGAAGGAATAATGATCAGAATATGAAGGTTGACATCACTGCTAAGGGAGACTTGATAGAAGACAAATTCTAAGAAGTAGGCTGAACTGAATTATTTAGTGCCTTGAAGGGGAAGACAGTAGAAATCAATGTGGTAACAGATGGAAATTCTCTGAGCCTCATTACATCATTCCTTCACTATAATTGGCTGTTTAGATATAATGCAACATAAATGAGGTCAAAACAGAAAAGTCTCTCTGCATAGTTACACACATTCAGTAAAACCACTTATTTTCAAAAGAAATTAGAGGCAAAGTTGCTCTGTTACACTATTACGTTCCTTTTTCAGGGAGTTACTTCCACTCCAGAGAACAACCCACTTCTGACATTCTGCTTGTGCACCAGAAGTGCAATTCAAGATTCAAATTATGGCAGACAAAGAACCTCAAATGAAGAGTAGCAAGCAGCATGTGCTAGCTCCCCACTAGTTTAAGATGTTATTTTGGTTACAAAGAACTGACGTTCATGGTTAATTCATGAATAAATGAAGCAAATAAGCCTCAGGCTACAGTGAAAAGACTTTGGTGTTGCCAAGCCTCTAGTCTAGCCTTTCAGAATGTGAGATTAAGCATGCTCATTTCATGAACGAAGAAAAAAATATAAAGGCAGATCAATGCCGACTGAACTCCCAGCTGACACAAAGCTAGTCAGATTCAGCTGTCTTCTGAAAGACACTGTCACTGCTGACTTAATCACAGAAAGCAACACATTTTCTGATTAAAATATCTAATTTCTCCACTTTTGTTGTGAAGCTATTGGAGTCACAGTGTGAAGAGATATGAGTTAACAATATCTGCACTGTAAAATGCTGCCATGTTTGGACAACAGGTTTCAAACATTCTTTCACTGCCACAAGCCAGGGTTCAAAAAGGTGCTTCCTCTCACATCAACAACTGTAAAATTGTGCCACCGCATATTACAAAATTGGTAGCATTTCTGGCCTGCAATACTCTGAATCTAACAGAAGTACTGATAAGTGAGCATACACTGTCACTGAAGGAAATGAGCACTGCCGGTTCCTCAAAATGCTTCATCCTGCCAGCAACTGCTACCTTTACTCTTATCTGTTCTGAGCCTAACCCTGTTGGCATTTGTCCATGTCCACACCTCATCCTGATACTGAGAAAACAAAACAATGGTGTCCAGGTTCATAGAAAGCAAGACTGAGCAACACGCTCAGTATACTGATAACTATGCAACCCTGTGATACTTGATGTTCTCCCCTGCAGCTGAACGAAGGGGTGGGAGGCTGGACCGGGGACAGAGAATCTAGGATACACCAACACGCTGAACATAACTCTCTGGATCCCTATATAATGAATTAAAAAAAGCCAACTTATGACTTCATCCCTCTAATACGGGTCCTATAGTGAGGCCCGCAACCCTGATAAATTTGTATCAAAGGCTGATGACCAGTCCCACACAGATGCATGACCTCTATCACCCAAAGGGGACAAAGGACTGAAAACTGACAGATGGGTTCAGGAAGATTGAAGTTAGCCTTCCATGTTACAAGAATATCAATTTGCAGTAGCACAGAAATACTTAGTATCTGACTATAGAATTTTATTTTTCAGAGTTTCTTATTGAATGAAACCCCCCCCCGCCAAAACTTCTACAAGTTACACATGCATTAAACAAACCTTTGATAATTTTTTTAGTACTCCAGTTGGTTAAAGATGTCACATAACCAAACAGTGCATGCAATAAGATGTTCCTTCATTATAATATACCCCCACAGAAAATACCTTATTGCTTAAAGGGGCAGTCAGAAGTGATTTGTCGACATGGGAAGCAAAGTTGGCCATAACAACGTCCTTGGAAATGGGGAGGGAAGAGAGACAGACTGCCTCTGTATCAACAGTAAGATATGAGGGAGAGGTTGTTTCACTCTAACACAATTGGGCTTTAAGGGCAATAATTTTTAAAAGTGCCCTTAGGCTGTATCAGTTCCTTTGTCCAACTCGACATTTCAGAAACTATTTACCTGAGGCAATATTTTACTACAGTTGCCAACAAAGTCAATTGGTGTCTGTACAATACCATAATTGCCTTTTGCATGATTTCTTTGACAAACAAAGGATTAAATACCATCACATGCACTTACCTGCATAGGAGACACTGCAGCTGCTGGGGGTGTTTTCATGGGGCTTGGACTCAGAGGAGTGCGAGGAATTGTGGCTGTGGCAGGGCTTGGAACTATTGGAAAAATAAAAAGGAAGCTATCCCAAATGCGGCATGGTTTTCAGTCAAATGGAGAAGTGGCCATATAGCCACATGTCAAGACAACTGTTTAAGGGCAGAACCTGATAAGTGTTTTGTTTGCTCCTACTGTGCAGTGCTCAGTTTTTGGAAAGCAACTTTGAAAGTTTCAAAAATGCTCAAGTACTATGTTGATCACCTCCTAACATGAGCCTGCACTAGATCAAAAATAGAAACCATATAGAACTATTTACAGTATCTAGATGTTCACAAAAAAATCCCGCCCCCTCCCCCCCACTTAACTGGAAGTTTTACATACCAAAAGTGGCTTTGGTTTTCTAATTTAGAGGGTTACATTCTTTGTTGCATCTCTAGGCAGTGTACATTGCACATATCAGGGGCTCTGTACTTTCCTCCCTTTCCCCCACAAATTGCCTGTGTGACACCCACCCATCCATCTTTATTTCAGGGACTCCCTGCAACCAGCCTTCATGCCAGAGCCTCTAACTCATTCACCCATGCTAGGGTCCTCCATTCCCCACACATTAATCCCTCTGCTGCATTTCAGGGGGTTGGATTATCTCCCATGTCATCATCCCCACATACCATCACCCCTGTTTCTCCACCCATGCCAAGGGCGGTGTGCCCCCCTCATTCCTCCTAATCTCCATATCAGGGTCCCCCATTTTCCACCACCAGGTAACCCTATTTCCTCTCCCTACATGGTAGGAGCTCTGTGAACACCCCCATTCCACTCACCATACCACCTATGACCACTCCACCATTCTAATTTCCTTTCTTTCTGTTCTGGAGAAGCATTCAGAGAGCTGGCATTTTCATACTATATTGGGGAAAAAGGCTAGAGCTACGATAAGGGAGACTGTTAACATCTTCCAGTGTAATGGCTGCCACCAACCCGTTATTTCATCTATAAACGATCACAGAGGTAGTTGTAGTTGCTGGGTCTGCTAACCAGATGCAAGGAATTAAGAGTCCTCTTCATCTCCCCCCTCCAAATTTTAGATAGAAGTGCCATCAATGTGTGTGTAAACCTCATTTTGCCCAGGCAGTCAGCTGATTCCCTAATTGCATGACTAGCAGATGATGTAAATTTCTTACCAGGAGGATAGTTTTTATTTTTATACAATTTGTCTGAGCAATCGGATCCTTACCCAAAGCCACAGATGAGCAAGTTTTCTGCTGATTCACTCATGTTACTTCCTCCTTTTACTAGAATTTTTTGCACAATTATTATGAACAAAAACACTAACAGCCCTCAAATTAGAACCAAGGAGCTGGAAAGCGACAAAGACAAATACTAACAGGGAGAACACAAATGCAGAAATATGACAATCTACAGAATCTATATATGATTTATAGATTATACTGAATCATATGACACGTCTTCAGGCGATGAGCATAAAAGTGGGTTGCCATTTACATTACGGCTGCTTATATCAGTCTAGTACCGCTAAGGGACCTTAAAGTGCATGTAAATGTAATTTAAAATGTAATTCATAATCACATTAAGGCCCCTTTGTACTACCAGAGCAATATAAAGATGTCTTAATGTAAATGAGACTAAGGGTTTGTCTACACATTGGGGTAATGTGCTCTACAAATTTAGGGCTTATCTACATGGCGAAATAATGCATTGTCTGGGCTTGTGATTTCTAAAGCACACTAATGCGTTGTACGTTAATTGGTCTGTGTAGTCCCTACCGGTGCATACTGAAGGTTCCCTAGTACAATTTAATGTAATGCTGTTTCAAGCACTGGTATAGTGCACTAGGAAGCTTTTAGTACACACCAGCAAGACCTACACAGACTAATTAATGTGCAATGCATTAGTGTGCTTTGGAAATCGCAAGTCCAGAAAAATGCATTATTTGACCATGTAGATAAGCCCTAAATTTGTATAACAACTCAAAAACAGGACTTTAAAGTCAGGCTCTAAGTTTACATGTCTCATTTCCTAAAGGTCAATTCTAGGACGCTCATTTGGGGGCATGTATTAATGTTAGTGTCTTAATGGGAGTACTGAATATATCCTTAAGCTGGGGACACAGCTGAGTGTACAATTGGTATTATATTCCTGTTGAGTGAGAGTGCTGACTCACAAAGCCTCTAGTGTCCAAATTACTAGGTAAGTGACAGTGAGGGATAGAGAACATTCAACTCCTGAGGTTGAAAAGAAGAGAAAGGATAATTACTTAACAGTAATGTAATTTAGTGTACATGGGTTTATTTCAGACCTTGCTATTGTAGTGTCATCTAGCTGAATTTTGAATCATCCAGAACATGAGAAGCATACATGTCAACATACACAAACCTCTAACTTTGTATAGCTACTACACTGGCTAGAAGTAATTACCTTGTGAGGCACTGTCGAAGGATTTGATTAGTGTTTTTACGGTGGGAGTTGGCTCCGAGGAAGTGGATGACCTGCGACTTAATCCCATTCCTTGTCTCAGAGCTGCCAAATCCCTCTCTACAGCATTCATGTAATTGTATACCCGGCCACGTTCCTCTTCCTGCCTGTAAACAAAAGCTAGGCCATCTTAGCCACATCAGTAAAATATCTTCTTTATGTCAAAAGGCTTAAATGTAAACACAGGAATTGAGCTCATAACTCTACTCATTATATTAACCTACTTTGCTATTGTAATTTAGGTTTAGATTAACAGCCTTAAATACCAGTCAACTTCTTTAGTATCTGTCAACAAAAGACCCTAAGTGAACTGAAAGGATTTTACCTATCGAGAGTCAAGTTTAGAGTCTTGTGTTTCCTAGTGAGTTAAACTTCAAATTTGCTATAGATTAAAAACTAATCCACCGAAATCAAAATAAGAAACACCTTTACAATTATTTTTGAAAGGGACAAACTTTTTTATGCCTGCATAAGTAAAAAAGGTTCAACCCATATTTTTTGGGGGGAGTGGGAGGGGAGGGGAGGGAGTGCACCGGTAGGGTGGGAGAGGGAAAAATATATTTTTAAAGTTCAGCTTTGAATTGAGGCTGAACTCTAATTGCAACCCAAAGGACACTAAGGTTTTAGAATGGAAGGGCCCTTTCAACCTAAGTTCATGTCGGTTATGACATTCACTGTCACTCTGATGGAGGAACCATCCTTCTGTCTGGAGAAAGCCGCCTTCCCTCCCCACCCATCCCGGGATCTGAGGGGTTATTCATTGCCTCAGTTTCAGATCAAATACTATGCTAACTTCATTTTTCAACAGCAGCTATACCGTTTCTCTTCTTTTGGAATCTTACAACAAGTTTTTAAAGAATCATTTTCAGTTACCTTTGAGTTCTTTGTTCTTAGGAAATCAATTACCAGTAGATTATTTTACCTCCATCTGCAAGTAACATGGATTTAGAAAGCCCTTCTGGAATCAGTATCAGAACAAAACCAAGCAATAGACTTCCAACATCCAAAAGCATGACTACTGGGTAATAGGCTTGTTTTCAAGTTGACATTTAGTTGATGATTCTGTTATATTGTTAACACTGATTCCAAGGAAAAATCAATTCTAGTTGCTTTGCAGCCAGTACGTTTATTGTTCCAATATATTTTACCCACCAGGACAGTGAATTGATACTGCAAAGTCAAGCCTTAGCTTCAGCAAGGGGATCCAAACACCTCACAATTAGTCTGATTCATTTCAACTTAATGAACAGATTTTCTAGAGATGCCGGATCCCTGTAATGCAAAGCACAAATTGCAAACTTCCTATTTTGAAAATTCAAAGATTAGGTTAGAAATTCCTATCAAAAGCGGGTGCGATGACATTTTGACTTAAGGCATCAGTTCCTCTAAACTCCTGGTATGAGTATCTCCTAGGCCAATAGTAATCAGGAGTTTTACTACCTGACAACCTATTCAAATTGGTAGCTTCACTTCAGATTAATCTGCTTTACCCTCACCATCCAGGTCATCTCTTATTTTCAAGTATATCCTCCTCCAGTCTGCTCTCTACATCTCACATATGCAGCCTGTGCAAAATTCCACTGCAAAAATAATTTCTCTCAGCCCACTCTGGTGTTCCAGTGTTCCCTGCATCAAAAATTTATATCTGAATTTACAGAGTGTTTCTCAGTGTTAATTTACATGGCACTTTATAAAAGGTTTTAATAATGGGAACATGTACACATATCACAAACATCATGATTGTAACTGCTGAATCTCCAGTCTGAATCAAAAGGACCAAATAGCCATGGAGACCAAACAACTCTTCAACTCCTAGAGAGGACTAGTGGTCAGGGTTCAGGTAGATTGGCAGGACTGGGGAAAACATGAATTGTGTCTGACCTGTATATGCTATGGATTCATTGAAGACTGAATTTTGTGCTTTTTTGAAAGATGCCCGACTAATGTATTTAGGATCACTGAAAAAAATACTACTACAGAAAAACCTCCACAACCAGTTGATTATGAGGCAAACGCTTATTACTGAAGAAAGTTGACAGCAATTGCAGAAAATCTTAGTTGTCTGTTTTCCAAAGTGCTATAAGCATAATTTAATTTTAGATAAGAAGCATACTGTATCAGTTTCTGTTCAATATATAGGAAAGTCCCTTTTACAGGTGAGGCTTTTAATGACTGGTTTCTCATTCTATTTCTTAAATAGCACACTGCTGGAACTTCATGGAATGAGCTATGCAGTAATACTAACATTTTCTGAAGGTATTTTTGGGAAAAAAAATAATTACTGCAGTAATTAAGTATTGCAGTAGCAACTACAGACACCACTGTGCTAGTTACTGTATAAAGTCAGCAAAAAGACTACCCCCTGCTCCAAAAAAACTAAGCACTAGGTAACTGACTGGACAAACTCCTTTCCTTTGAAACTGACTGATCATAGTCATTTGTAAACTCTAGCCTCAAAAAAAATCAAGGCCATAAGTAGAAATCAAAATACCAGATGCGAGAATGCCCAGGTTGAATTAGGTTGTATGCCTTCTAATATTCCAAGAGATATTGGTTCACATTACCAGTCTATGTAGATTACCTAGAAGTAATCAACTCTTGTAGAACTCCTAGGGATTTCTGTCTCAATTCAAGCTATAACAGGTCACAAGTGAGAATCTAACATCTTTTATCTGAGTAGCCTAGTTGTCAAGAAACAAACCCTCTCTTCTCCATAGTAAGATAAGCTTGTGTTTTGCTCCCCTCTAAAGGGCCTGGCAGCTAAGCAAAATACAACTTGCAACAGCACAAAAGAGACATTCATCGCTTGCTTTCCATGCTCTACTCAAGGAAGCTAAGGCCAAGTCATGGACTCTTATCTGTGACTAAAAACAGACTAATGACTTTCCTTTTTGTGTGCGCAAAAGTGCCAAAACAGGTACATTTCCTCCATTGCAGAAAATTAAAAGGCCAGCTATGAAAAAAAAAATCCTCTCTCTTACAAGTTTGCCCATTCTTTCAGAATTGTTCCTAGAAGTATGCAGAGAGATATCAGGCTGAAATGATCTTGCCTCAAAATGACAGTCTCGCTCTGTGACTTTCGATGAGTCTCAACAGTGACTCAGTTAAGAAATTAACATCTCAAATTGTGTAAAAGCAATAAAAATACATAACTCTATTTTCATTAACATACTTGCGTGACTTTATTTCTTCCAGCTCTTTAGTGAGCTTTTCATTTTTCTCCTGAGACTCATGCAGTCTACGTTTTAGGTCCCCTATCTCCTCCTGGGCCTCAGATTTGATATCATTTGCTATGACCACGGCAGTCTGTAGATCAGCTTGGAACTGACGCCATTCTGCGGACTCCTCCTATAAATAACCAAGACCGTAAATAGCAGCTACTAGGAGTTTGAAATCAAAGAATGATGCTGATGCAAAGTTCCAGTGAACTCTCAGAGTGGAAGATTTAAATGGGTGGTAAAAGTACTCATATTTGACAGTCCAAAAGTAAAACACTAAAGTTACAAATCTTAAATACGAAGATAATTTCAGCAGTAATCAGCTTTGGGGTTTTGAAGCAGGAGCATTGGGGAGGTCCTAAAATTTCCTTTTGTCTAAACAAAGAAAAGATATAGTTAATTCTTTAATGATTTGGTAAATTTATCCCAAGCTGAAGCATTTAACTTCATCTTTGAGCTGATGACCCTCTCCCTAGAATTATTCTAACTGCTTTTAAACACAGTAATATTCACTTTCCTGCCCATTAGTAAGTCTGCCAAGTGCTTTGTCTTTGGTATCTATCAACACCAATAATACCCAGTAAGACCAGTTTCTACTTCTACATACTGAAATCCCAACACACTTATACAGCCTTGAAACATTTCTGGTATATTTTTAGAGCAGTGTGCAGGGAAAGACAGGCAGACTGTACTATATATTTTTATTGCTGGGTGATGTTTCATGTACCACGCTTACGGTGCCCCCCCACCCCCCTTTTAGTGCTCAGTTGCACACTTGGTTGTAGGTGTTAACCTACCCGTAGCCTCCTGTGAAGAGTCTTAATTTCTCTTTCCATGTCATGCTTTTGGTCCTGAAGTTTTTTAACAGTATCTGGAAAGATAAGTCAAATCCACTGTAAGATAACACCTTACTCAGTGATTTGTCTACGAAAGAGCAACTGAAGCCACTTGTGCATTTTTAAGACTTCCTGAAACCACCGCTTATATTTTTCAATAATTATTAATGAATGTCTAAGTATGAAGTTATTTAACAAAGCACACCTTCCTGAAAGTGGGAAAATAGTATAAACTAACTCAATGGGTATTAAGATTCCTGTCTCTGCCTTACACCAGGCACAACATTAAAAAACAAAAAAAACTTAGTCACTAAAACGTTACCTGCAAGGTAAGCACAGTGACATGGGAGCATGCTGAATACAGGTTTTGATTCCATCAGCGTTTAAATGGATTTTCCCATTTAAAAATAAAAATAAAAGCTTCGTTACCACACCTACGAATTCACACTTCACTTCCCTGCTCCAAAATAGCTGTCATCAGGAGTGATTCCTTTCATTGTTATTTCAACAGGAACAAGATTCCTATTCTAGCCCTCAAAAAGCTCAAATTCTTGTGTATCACAACATTGTTTGAGATAAGCTGTGTCTGAAGCATGAGGGGCAAACATTAGAGTATATTCAATGAAACCATAATATGGAAGTAAGATGTTCATTTAAACAGGTCAGCAGCTACACAAAGGGCATGCAGCTTGACCACTACCAACTCCTAATCTGGCGTCTGACAGACTGACTCCTGTGATTATTATTCATTTGTTGCATTATTCAATGCACAAGAGAACAGCATGATTGATTATTCCATTCCTATAATTGAGTAACTGATGAAGAAGCACACGGAAAATATTTCTCATTCAGTCCCACTTCACTGATCCTTGGTTCTTAGGGGCATTCTATTTCTACAGAACTGTATGCATATATAAACTGTAAAGATTCAGGGCCTCTTGATTTGTAGGGCCAACTGTGATAAATTATGTTTTTTAGTTCAGGTTTATTATACCAGGAACAGTTGTGAAGCAAATATCTTCTGTGTATATTGGCAGTGCTTTTCTCACATGAAGGCTGCAGGTACCCAATGTACTAAGCTGCTTAAAATCCAAAACCTTGGCATAAACTACAGAGTAGTAGGCACATGCTTTCTGATTATTCAAACATTTACTGTACATTAATTTAAACAACTAAATTGACAGAAGGTAAAATTGTGTGGTTCTTATTCTGTTGTGAAACTGAACTTTCCAATGTGTTTATTTGGTTATCAGTTACAATTAGTTTCAGGGATAATTATGCAACACAGGATTCTTTTTAGAACCTTAAATTCTAACAGTGCTCTTGCCTGCTTCTCCCCATTTTTAAAATTGAACCCTATATTTTGGTACCCAGAATAATCCCCTTGGTCTCTTGGCAGAGAGCTGTTTTCTAGCATTACAAGACATTTTTAAAATAGCATATAGTAGACTAAATCAAAATGCTAAGCAAACCCACACACTTATTCACATGAGGATATTCCATTTCACATCATTTAAACCGGATACTAATTTGGAGACACTATTTGAGCAAAGACAGATTGATCTGTAGTTCTTCTGGAGGCTGACAACTTTGGATTCATCAGCTTTGTTATGCGAATAGTCCTAACTACAGACCCTTTTAATGCCACTGCTAATTTCTTTGTAAGAATGACATAAGCCCCTAAGTGGCTTGAAAAAACAATATTTCAGGCTTGGAAAAGTTCGAACACTTCAAACCAGACATTTTCCTACATCTATAGCTATCTTACAGGACTACATATTCTAAGATGCACATCTAACTGACCTTCTAACATTGGATGTGGTAAGCTAATTAACAGTGAGGGTGACTCAAATCACATGGTACCACGTTGCTTAAGCTACAAAAAATGGAAACCTTTGCTAGTCTTAGTACAAAAGGAGGAATTAGCATTGATACCTTTTTATTAGGCTGAAGTTAACATGCAAAGTTGCCTGTTTCAGGTTAAAAGTGAAAAGTACAACTAAAGAATTTGAGAACAGGATTTTCAAGATTGAAGAAATTGTACATTTTAAGTAAATACTGAAAGTTTCCTACTGAGGGAGCCAGCAAGCCCTACCAAGCTCCCCACACTAGTTTGCAGCAGATTCCAAGAGTGAGGAACTCCAGTGGGGGGCCATCTTTTTTTTAAGACAACTCAGGGAAATGAGTTTCATTTTTAAAAACAATTGTTTTTTTACTCCTAAAAACGACTCATAATTTGTCTAAAAACAAACAAAAAATAGAAAAATAATCACAACAAACCAGAAAACCTAAATGTGTCCTAGAGTTATAGATTGGGTAATGCCAATGTTTTGAGCTGTTTGTGAGACACACCATTAAATGTTAGTACGTTTGTGCTTTGAAGTTCAAAACAATAGCCTGAATATTCTCCAGCTACTATAAACAGTACAGAACATTTTATAGCAACAGAGATTAATTTTTTCTAAATTCTATTAAGGGATGGGAGAAGAACATAGAATTGCCAACACTCAAGAATTCAAAAGGAGTGAGCACCCTAAAACAATTTAAGAAAAGAAAATCATGGTTTTCAGTCTTCTGTTTTTGTACTCCCCTTAGCCATCCCAAATGCATGCACATCATTTAAATACATAAAATATACAGGCACCAACTTCCCTATGTGCCTACTCTGGGCTAACCCCTTTCTGTCCCCATGCACTATCCAGAGCCCACCCTGACCCCAACAAGCTCCAGGGCTTGAGAGAGTGAGGCTGCTGCTGCCGCCAAGCTCAAAAAAAGGGTCTACTGTAGTATAGGGACCTCGTGATAATGCAGGCAGCGGCTATAGCTTCTAGAGGCAGAACAGGAAAACACTCAAACTTCCTGAGCTGCCTGTGTTTTTTGCTATGTGAGATGGTTATTTCTATTTTTAATTATTTGCTTTAATAAATAAATAAATAAATATGTAAGTCAGTTGTAAAAGGATACGATGTAACTGGAAATTAAGTGCTACTGCAATTTTAGATAACAAGTTGTAACAAACTAGGTTATAGATGCCGGGTTTAAAATTGACTTATTTTAGTGTTAAAGTATTTCACTTGAATTTTACAAAACTGTGAAAGGTAAAGAACAAAATATTGAAAAAAATACTTAATTGCATTTTTATCTATAATCTTTTATGAATCCAAATTGGCACAAAAACTGTCACTATAAACAAAGTTTTTTTTTAATGTAAACACCCAATCTGATTAATTTCAATACATTAATACATTTCAAATTTCTTAAAAATGTTACAATGTTAAGACATCGATATTATTTCATAATACATCATTTAAAACAAATTACAATCTGTGAACAACAATCACAATTCAGTTACCACTGAATCCAGCCTATTCAGATTTGCTGAGGATACTTTCAAGATTTTCTGAATTAAGATGCTGAAGAAACTAATTCTGAAGTCTTATCTGTTTGCATGCAGGTTTCTAGGATTTGACTGCCCCAGGCCACATGATGAAAACAGTAATTCTACAGCAGCTACTGTCACGATCATAACCTTGGTTTTCTTCCAGGACATTTACTTGAGATTTTCACTACTAAATAGTGGTTAAATTTTTCAGTGTTTAATTGGAGAACAAGACTTTGAAATAATGGAAACAAGGCTTGCAGATGAATTACTGATGGCAGAACCCCACTTTCAACATAAACTTCTGCATATTGAAGAGTAAGTACTGATTCCTCTGTTGTGAGTGGAAACTAGCATGTGATGACTGATCACATGCTAGAAAATTACATGGTATAATGTCCAGCTAGCTAATGCTTTCTCAGCACCAATTTTGCCATCATTTAACTGCAATTTCAAATCAAGGTTGTTGGGTGCTTTTTTAGTCTTCGCCAGCTTCAGCATGAATTCAGAATCAAAAGCTATTTTACTGGCTTTGATATAAGAAGCAATTACTCAACAGCTTCTTTAAACCAATTATTTGTCATCTTCTAACAAACCATGGAGTCTATTGACACTGCTTCCCATATTTTTTATAGTAATATTAGGATATGATTGTGTCATAATGAGGGCTGTCAAGTGATTAAAAACTAATTGCAATTAATTGCACTGTTAAACAATAACAATACTATTTATTTACATATTTTTGAATGTTTTCTACATTTTCAAATATATTTGATTTCAATTATAACAGAATACAAACTGTACAGTGCTCACTTTATATTTATTTTTGATTACAAATATTTGCACTGTAAAAAACAAAACAGCATTATTCAATTCATGTAATACAAGTTCTGTAGTGCAATCTCTATCATGAAAGTTGAACTTATAAATGTAGAATTCATGCATAAAAAAATGCACTCCAAAACAAAACAGTGTAAAACTTTAGATCCTACAAATCCATTCAGTCCTATTTCTTGTTCAGACAATTGCTCCGACAAATAAGTCTGTTTACATTTGCAGTAGATGCTGCTGCCCGCTTCTTGTTCACAATATCACCTGATAGTGAGAACAGGTGTTTGCATGGCAATATTGTAGCTGGTGTCGCAAGATATTTATATGCCAGATGCGCTAAAGATTCCTATGTCCCTTGATGCTTCAACCACCATTCCAAAGGGCGTGTCCATGATGATGATGGGTTCTCCTCGATAACGATCCAAAGTGCAGACCGACTCATGTTCATTTTCATCATCTGAGTTAGATGCTACCAGCAGACAGTTGATTTCCTTTTTTGGTTGTTTGGGTTCTGTAGTTTCCGCATCAAAGTGTTGCTCTTTTAAGACTTCTGAAAGCATGCTCCACACCTCATCCCTCTGAGATTTTGGAAGATCTTGGGACGAGTGCAATAGTTATCTTTAGAAATTTCACATTGGTATCTTCTTTGCATTCTGTCAAATTTGCAGTGAAAGTAATCTTAAAACAAACAACACGTGCTGGGTCATCATCCGAGACTGCTATAACATAAAATATATGGCACAATGAAGGTAAAACAGAGCAGGAGACATACAGTTCACCCCCAACGAGTTCAGTCACAAATTTAATGAACACATTTTTTTAATGAGTGGTACCAGCATGGAAACATGTCCTCTGGAATGATGGCTGAAGCATGAAGAGGCATATGAATCTTTAGCACATCTGGCATGTAAGTATCTTGTGACGCCAGCTACAACAATGCCATGCGAACACCTGTTTCCACTTTCAAATGACATTGTAATTAAGAAGTGGGCAGCATTATCTCACGTAAATGTAAACAAACTTATTTCTCTTAGTGACAGGCTGAACAAGAAGCATGACTAAAATGGACTTGTATACTCTAAAGTTTTACACTTTTGTTTTGGAGTGCAGTTATATAACACAAATAATCAACATTTGTAAGTTGCACATTCATTGATAAAGAGATTGCACTACAGTACTTTTATGAAAGTAGTACTGGACTCCATAACAGAATACCAGTATTTTTACACTGGGGAAGAGGGGAGAACCACCACACTGGAAAACAAAAACAAAGAGGAGTCTAGTGGCACCTTAAAGACTAACAGATTTATTTGGGCATAAGCTTTCGTGGGTAAAAAACCCCACTTCTTCAGATGCATGGAGTGAAAATTACAGATGCAGGCATAAATATCTGTAATTTTCACTCCATGAATCTGAAGAAGTGGAGTTTTTCACCCACTAAAGCTTATGCCCAAATAAATCTGTTAGTCTTTAAGGTGCCACCAGACTTCTCATTGTTTTTGTGAATATAGACTAACAGGGCTACCCCTCTGATACTGGAAAACAAAAGGATTCCCAAAACATGCCAAACTTATTTAAGGCAGGGAAGTGACAAAGTGTGTTCATTCTTCACTGAATCCCCGCCCAGGATTACTGCTGGAAACATCTAAGAAACAAAGACAAAGTGGGGGGATGGGGGGGCAGGAGGAAAAGAACTGAGCCCAGGCTGGAAACGTGTTTGGCCTGTGAAAAATACCTGCAGTTTTAATCTGCAAACAAGAGCAGCTGGCCTTCAAGAACCACTGCAATCTGCCTAACACAACATTTAGGGTGAGAAATTACTATTTGTAACCAGTTTCTTTAGTATCTTAAGCTTAGTTTGCGTGTTTGTTTCATTTGATAAGTAATCTGCTTTATCTGTTTGCTAACCTTATAACTACTTAAAATCTATCTTTTGTAGTTAATAAACTTGTTTTTGTTTTCTCTAAAACCAGTCTGTGTAATTCATAACAGGGGGGGGGGGAAGCTGTGCAGATCTTCCTCCACATTCGGGGAGGGGATGAATGTCATGACCGTACGCTGTACGGTTCTCTGTGCAGCGCAAGACAATATAATTTTGGGTTTACACTCCAGAGGGGGTCCACTGGAGTGTTGGGCAATTCCCTAGCTGAAGCCTACCCATGCAGAGCTGATTTCAGTGTCTGTGTCTTTTTGCAGCTGGGGGTGTCCCTACCTGTGTGTGTGCTGGAGGAGACTTGAGGGCCTGGCTTGGCAGGACAGCGTAAGGGAGCCCAGGCTGGTGGACCAGGCGGGTTCAGTGGTATGTCAGTATATCAGGTGGCACCCAGGGGGAGGGGAACCCATTACATCTATATCTTGTCTATGCATCAATTACTCTTATTCCCTTGGGCCAATCTAAAACAAAATCTTATAGGCAATCTGCAAAAGCATTCCATCTTTCTTCTTGGGTCATGATATTTGCTCTTTTCAAATCTTTTGACAATAATTTTAAAATATGTGCAAGCCATGTGTCGCGTATTATCTTGCAAAACTTTCCTAATCTTAGCTATATTGGCTGCATTGTTTGTCACAAAATAAATCACGGCATTTACTTCCTCTCACTCTGAGAAACACTAGCAACTGTAGAACAACAGATGAATATGAACAATTGAAGATAAATGTTTGTCCCGCATGTAAACATTACTTCCCTCAGTAGCTACTGTAACACAATACAGCAGAACCTCAGAATTATGAACTGACTAGTCAACCACACAACTCACTTGGAACCATAAGTACACAATCAGGCAGCAACACAGACCAAACAAACACTGTACTGTGTTAAATGTAAACTACTAAAAAATAAAGGGAAAACAGCATTTTTTTTTGCATAGTAAAATTTCAAAGCTGTATTAAGTTAATGTTCAGTTGTAAATTTTTGAAAGAACAGCCATAATGTTTTGTTTGAAGTTATGAACATTTCTGAGTTACAAACAACCTCAATTCCTGAGGTTCGAAACTGTGAGGTTCTAGTGTAGGCTTGTTGTTAAACTTAAACCATTCATCTATAGTCACACACAAGCACTCAGTTTCTGAAGACACGTATGTTATGCCTACAATAGAAGTACCAGAATATTACACCAGAACAGTGCTCCAAGTATGGACGCAGATTATACCAGCCAAGTACCAATATAGCAAATACACCTTCCACAAAGGAAACAAATTATAAAAGTGTAGTTTTGCCAGTATAAATGCATCTCTACTATGGCCTTCTGCTGGCACAGCTATGTCAGTCAGGGACCATACCTCTTCAAGCTCCTGAGTGATATAGCTATACCAGCAGAAGTCTGTACTGTAGACCTAACCTTAGTCTTCTAGATTTAGGGCTTGTCTACACTTACCGGGGAGTTGATGCATGGCAATCAATGCATCAGCGGTTGATTTAGCGGGTCTACTGAAGACCCACTAAATCGACTGCTGATCGCTCTCCCATCGACTCCTGTACTCAACCTGAATGAGAAGCACAAGGTGAGTCGACAGGAGAACATCTCCAGTCGACATAGTGTAGTGTGGATCCCGCGGTAAGTAGATTTAAGTACATTGACTTCAGCTACATTATTCATGTAGCTGAAGTTGCACAACTTAGATCAATCTCTCTCCCTGTAGCGTAGACAAAGCCTAAGTGTTTCAAGAGAAGATATACAGTCAACACAAATCCTGACAGAGGAGTACAGCATGGTTGAAGCTTTTCATTTTTCTTGAATTGTGGATGTTCAATGTAGGGCCTGGTCTATATTTGAAAGTTGTACTGGTAAAACTGCCTGTTATTGGTATGATTTTTTTACCAATATATTTACACCGCCACAAGCCTAGTGTGCATGCATTATACTGGTACAAAGGAGCCTTTTACTGGGATAGCTATTTCCCTTAAAGTAGAGTATCATTATACCAGTATAACTGCAACCACACTAGCAGAGTTATACCTGTATAATTATGTTAGTACACCTCTACCCTGATATAACGCGACCCAATATAACACGAATTATGATATAACGTGGTAAAGCAGCGCTCTGGGGGGCAGGGCTCCATGCTCCAGCGGATCAAAGCAAGTTCAATATAACGCGGTTTCTCCTACAACGTGGTAAGATATTTTGGCTCCTGAAGACAGCATTATATCAGGATAGAGGTGTATATTGGTGAACCCAACAATAGTTGTAACACTGCTGTTCAAAGACCGCTTGTCTATTATGCTCACCAAAATTGTCTCCTTGTTTCCTTGTACTCTGCCTGTAACCATCTGCTGTCTTTTGTCTTATTCTAAGATAGTGCCTGCCCAAAGAGTGTCAATCTTTTGTTCTGTGTTTTAACAGCGCCTAGCCCCATCCAAGACCAGGACTCCTACATGCTAAATTACTACATATAATAATAAAATAATGGTTTAAATAATACAGCTTTCTATAGTAGGAAAATGGGTTGGATCACAAATACACCAAAGCACTGGCTTTTTGCTTATCCATTTTGTGTTTGAGTTTCTGTTATTATCACATAAAGGTGTTAAGTCCAGGTGATCAGTCTTACTGGGCAGAGATTAACGCTTTCAGTGTCAAATTTTAGTAGAAAGTCACCTGTATTAAGATCTCAAATTTTACTATTAGTAAAACTCACTTGTGTTGAATAAAATGAATCCTTTTGTATGCCATATAATAAAAGAGGTATAAATAACCCAACATCAGCAAGGGTTAAGAAGACTGAATTCCACTGAGATTTTAAGAGATCATTTTTATCTGTGTTTCAAAATATCTTGCATTAAATGTATATACAAACATCTTGATTTTAAGAAGAAAATCTGACAACCGAGGTGCTAATTTAAATAGCTAATCTCTGTTATAAAGACAAACTTCACCAAGAGCATGTGTTTCAAGTGTTCATTCAACATTTATTAGCTGGGTTTTAGAGATAGGGGGGTTGGTTTTTACATAAAAAACAAATGGCTACTAGACAATTTAGCATTCTTATTTTACCAAAAGACTTTCAGTTCAGTTCATTTGGTTTTTCAAACCCAGCATCCAAAACCAGAGCAAAACCGCCACCTAGTGTAATGTTTCTAAAAAAGATACAGGCTTAGCTATACTGGGAATTTTTGCACCTAGTATAAATGTGCTGCGCTGGTGTAAAAAATACACCTGCAATCTTTATTCTGGAATTTGTTAACTTTTAGTTTGCAACCTGGGAACCTTGACATTCTTTTAAAGTAATTTTTGCAAGCTTATATAATAGAATTTTTAAGTTGAAGGGAAATGTCATGTCACAATAATGAAACAGTTGGTTTTTTTAAAGACATGAAGTTGTAATGCACTTTTTGGTATATTCCCAGTTTCATCTTTCTGATCTCTAGTAGCTATTCAAAGGAATGACACCTAACTTCCTGCACTTGAGCTTCTCATATGTCACTCCATTATTTATTCTGGCTGATCATTAAACTGAATTCATTTCCAGGTCTTATTACTAATTTCAGTTATGAAGTACACCCTCCTACACTTATGGACTTGTTTCTGTGAATTCTCCAATTGTTTATTAATATTCTGCCACTATTTATTGCTTCTCACATCATCCCTGTAATTTACAGTTAGTTCGACACTCAGCACATTCTCTCCTCAAAGAGCTACAGCAGTCACTCTATCCTATTTTTTAAATCTAAACCAAAGACTTTTCTTTCCTATTACTTTTTACTATGGTTCAGTTGTTTTACTGTGGAGAACCATGCTTTTTCTGAATGGTGCTATGTACAGAAACATGTAATGAAAAATTCTCTACATTTAAAAAGCCATTAACATGGCCACCATGTATCTGGCCATTCATCTCAGACTAATTCAAGATCAAAGGAATTGGTTAATCTATTAATATTAGAAAATTTGCTGCTGTAATGGATTTTTCTGTCACTTTAATACCACCATCTGTTAAATTTTTTAGATTCTAGATCCGTGTTCTGAGCACAAGTCCTAAAGAGATTTGCTCCTCCTCTTCAAAGGGTTGTGTTTTTTTTTTTCCTATGGGAAGCAGTGACACCAAAGAACTATTGTAAGAATTTTAGTTTTGAAGCAATGAAGAGTTGAGAGTTTTTAAAGGTATTGAGTTATGAGAAGAGTATTAACAAAAAGGCAGATTTTAATTATACTATTATTTGGTTACCACACTTTACAGCTACCTCAAGGTGTCACTCTCCTTCCTGCCTATACTTACAATACAGGATGCTTCCTGAAGCTATTACATCAGATTACTATCCATAAAATTCAACTAAAACAGATTAGTATCTAGATAACAGATCAAAGAAGATATGGAATTTCTCATGGAGCTTTGAGCCTAGCAAGATATAGGTCTGCTAACTGACTGAATTGAGGTATGCAGCCTCATGACTGCACACAGCCCTTTTGAGACAGGTCTGTGTGACAAAACTGGAACTGCTTGGTAATATTATACGGATACTGTATGGTAACCTGATTATTAGAGTGTTTACCATATGATTTCGCTTAATAGGGGACTGTAAAGACAAAACAAGGAGGAAAAGAAAGAATGGCTCAAGATAAGCTACCACTAAGGAAATATTTGAGGGATGTTAAGAGACCATAGCAGAGCCATAGGCTGTGAGAACTCTGGCATGATCTTCTGCTAAGCCTATTTGAATGATTTAGTCCAGAAAGACCAAAGCCCAAGAACACAGAAGAACAACAAACTATGGCAGTTCAGTGAAAGTAGACTGATACGAAGAAACCTGCCGGGGCATCTAAAGATGTTATGCCTCCTGAAGTTGCACTCACAAGACTAAGTCTTTAGGTAAGACAGACATGCATGTAGAATGTGGATTTTAAAATCCTTATTCTTTAAATGCTTTGTCCTTACCGTAGAAGCAAAATATATTTTGATGCTAAGAAGGATGCTTTGTCACTGTATACTACTGGTCACAGGCTCTCAAAAGGAAGAATTGCAGGTCTCTGAACTCACTCAGATGTGCTGGGTAAGCATGGTTAATCCACAAGGTACTGTAGCCCAAGGCTTGGACTCAGAATGGGGCAAATGCAGACTTTCATACCAAGATATGTAAAAGGCATGAAGCCTGACACTTGCGGCAATGCACTGTGAAGGACCAGAAGAGGGACAGAGGTGCAGCTGTGTAATCATGACAGTCGATATTTATATTTTCAGACAGACACACTCCCCACTGAACTACTCCACAAGACTGGCGGGCATGATTTTTGCTGGATGCTTCAAGTGAGTCTTGAGCCCATCCATAAAATAGTGCCCATCTATAAAAAGGGAAATAAAAACAACCCAGGAAACTACAGACCAGTTAGTTTAACTTCTGTGCCAGGGAAGATAATGGAGCAAGTAATTAAAGAAATCATCTGCAAACACTTGGAAGGTGGTAAGGTGATAGGGAATAGCCAGCATGGATTTGTAAAGAACAAATCATGTCAAACCAACCTGATAGCTTTCTTTGATAGGATAACGAGTCTTGTGGATAAGGGAGAAGCGGTGGATGTGGTATACCTAGACTTTAGTAAGGCATTTGATACGGTCTCGCATGATATCCTTATCGATAAACTAGGCAAATACAATTTAGATGGGGCTACTATAAGGTGGGTGCATAATTGGCTGGATAACCATACTCAGAGAGTAGTTATTAATGGCTTCCAATCCTGCTGAAAAGGTATAACAAGTGGGGTTCCGCAGGGGTCTGTTTTGGGACCGGCTCTGTTCAATATCTTCATCAACGACTTAGATGTTGGCATAGAAAGTACGCTTATTAAGTTTGTGGACAATACCAAACTGGGAGGGATTGCAACTGCTTTGGAGGACAAGGTCAAAATTCAAAATGATCTGGACAAATTGGAGAAATGGTCTGAGGTAAACCGGAAGAAGTTCAATAAAGACAAATGCAAAGTGCTCCACTTAGGAAGGAACAATCAGTTTCACACATACAGAATGGGAAGAGACTGTCTAGGAAGGAGTATGGCAGAAAGAGATCTAGGGGTCATAGTGGACCACAAGCTAAATATGAGTGAACAGTGTGATACTGTTGCAAAAAAAGCAAACGTGATTCTGGGATGCATTAAAAGGTGTGTTGTAAACAAGACACGAGAAGTCATTCTTCCGCTCTACTCTGCGCTGGTTAGGCCTCAACTGGAGTATTGTGTCCAGTTCTGGGCACCGCATTTCAAGAAAGATGTGGAGAAATTGGAGAGGGTCCAGAGACGAGCAACAGGAATGATTAAAGGTCTTGAGAACATGACCTATGAAGGAAGGCTGAGAGAATTGGGTTAATTTAGTTTGGAAAAGAAAAGACTGAGAGGGGACATGATAGCAGTTTTCAGGTATCTAAAAGGGTGTCATCAGGAGGAGGGAGAAAACTTGTTCACCTTAGCCTCTAAGGATAGAACAAGAAGCAATGGGCTTAAACTGCAGCAAGGGAGATTTAGGTTGGATATTAGGAAAAAGTTCCTAACTGTCAGGGTAGTTAAACACTGGAATAAATTGCCTAGGGAGGTTGTGGAATCTCCATCTCTGGAGATATTTAAGAGTAGGTTAGATAAATGTCTATCAGGGATGGTCTAGACAGTATTTGGTCCTGCCATGAGGGCAGAGGACTGGACTCGATGACCTCTCGAGGTCGCTTCCAGTCCTAGAGTCTATGAGTCTATTCAGGAAATGGACGCTAAGAGACAGCAGGATAGAAAGTTTCCCAACCTGCTTGAGTTTTCCCAACTAGAGCTGCCAAATTCATTTTCAGTTTCACAGTTTGACCAAGTACACATGGATGTGACCACGAAGACAACAGTATTTGCAAAATTATTTAGGGTCCCTGTTCAATTTCTCCATTGAAAATACATTTTCTTCAACAGGGAGACTTTTCTTGGTCTAGGAACAACCAAATTATCCACAGATGTACACATTTAACTTTTGGAAGTGTATATAGCTTTGCTGTACTGGAGAGATAAGAGAACTTGGGTTCTCCCAGACAGAATTAAATCAATAATCACAGATAATATGCCATAATCTGAATCTATAACTACATGCTGTTCTGCTTGAAAATTGACTCAAAATGGCATTGAGGATTCATATTTATTCTCAAGATTGCCAGTTCATATTTTCTCAACTTACATGTGTTCGGCCCCATCCCCAACTAGTCCTGCAAGTCCAAAGTCAAGCTGAGTTCATTCCTTCTAAGATTCATTCATTCTTTCTGCAAGGTTTATTCTGATTTCAAACCACATGTGCGCAAACCACAATTAAAATACTTTTACTATCCTGTTTCAGCTGTTTTCAAGTTAAAATATGATGCATCAAGAGGAACTCATATCACTTACTCTCTAAGTCAGATATGATGAGGTTGTCATGAAGTTTCACAGCTCGATGCTGCTCTACTTCATCTTCCAACTCGAAGATTGTTTCTTTCATGTCACTTCTTTCAGTCTCTTTTTCTTCTAGCTCTGCCCGAAGCTTTTCTAGAGTCATATTGAGATCCTCAATTTGCTTCTTGGCTTCTTCTTGGAAGACTCTGTATTCATCTTCAACCTGAAGAAAAACCATTAAATGACCATAATGAATTCAGGAAAAAGATGAACTCAAAATAAAAATTGGTTGCATTATTCACTGTCACAGCCATCATCCTTAAAATATTTTTAAAAATCTTATAAGAACTAAATTTAATATCAAGAAGTGTTAAGCAAATTGAGAAGCTCTATGTGAATTCATTAGGAGTTGCTATATCTGGACCAAAGTGTGATATGTCATACCTAACTTTTGGTTGCACTGTGACTATCAAGTTGGACCACTTTCACAGTTAAGCTCTTATTTCAGAATTGAATTTATTTCAGAATCTATCAAGCATCCCACCACATGACAAGTGAAGCAGTAACAGAATAATACTGAATCACAAGCTGAAATGAGAAGCAGCCAAAAAAAAAAAAAAAAAAGAGTAATATTCCCCCATCCCACACACACAAACGTGATTACAAGAACAAGGCTTAAGCCCTGAGCTAATCTTTTAATCATTTTATGCCAATTACTGAGAAAGAATATTATAGTACAATACATGAGGCACCACCTAGGTAAATCAGCTATAAATTATTTATACCTGCTTAAGGATGTCCCACAATCACTTTATTTAAAAACCAATTATCTGCTTAATTCCAACTAAGGTTTTATATATCTATTTTTTCCCTTAAACATGTGTCATTTATACGAGTAATCCAGTACAGATTGAGTTTAGGTGTAAAAAGCTTCATAAAAGGACATACTTTTTTTGTACATAAGATCCAATAGAAAAATCTTGAATACAGGCACATTCTGGAAAAGCTCATAACTGGTCACATACATCCAAGGAAGAAATTGAAAAACTGTAATGAACAGTAGAGGGAGGCTTGGAGGCTTATACTTATAAGATATAGAATGATAATTGTTTGAACACTACCTTAGCAATGGCATCCTGCAGTCGATTGGCATCATTGCGAGTGAGAGCCAGCTCTTCCTGCAGACTGCTGGCCAAAGTCTCTGCTTTTTCCTTGTCCAGCCTGACACTCTCCAGCAAATCTTGTATATCTGATTTATCTCCAGAGTTGTGTATAGAGTACAGTTCAGCCACTTTTTGCTTTTCATGCTCCAGCTGAGCCTTTAGCCTGTTCATCTCAATCTGGTCACTGGCTACTGTGGCTTTGTACTCCTCTAAGGTGGCTGCTAATACTGCCTTACTTTTCTGCTCGGACTCAATAATTCGTTCCATGTGGTGGTTCCGTTCTTTCAGTGCCCCTATAATTTCCTGGGCCTCCTTGTTATCTTGCTCTGCCATCTTCAAAGTGTTGCTCAGATGCTGCTGGACACCCAGCAGTTGCTCTCGTTCAAAACGAGCATTCTCAGCAAGATCCATATACCGTTGCTCTAACTCCATATACCTCCCACTTTTCATATCTTCATCAATAACATATGAGATGTGATGTTCATCTAAAAGGGAGCGAAAATATTCAATCTGTCGGCTGAAGTGTTCTAACTTGTCACTCTGCTGGCACAAGGATTCCATAAGAATTACTTTTTCTTCTCCAAGTCTTTCATTCTCACTGTTCAGCTCTTGAGTTATTTGTTGTAAATCTGCGAGTTCCTGAAGTGTTGCCTGAAGCTCCTCAGCTGTACTATGCTGATTCTCCTCCATCTGGTGTATCCGTTCTGTCAGACAAGCTACAGAAACTTCACTTGCATTGCCACTGCTTCCTTTCCTAGATCTTTCTATGCTTGGTACTCCTTCAGACTCTGAAGACGATGGAGCATCTAAGGCATCATCACTTGATGTAAGTGGCTGATAAACTTCACTGCACTCACTGTCTAAATTATCCATGGAGTTACTATGCTGATTGTCCATTAAAGTGTTTTCATCCTGACTCAACAAATCTTCCATTGAACCAGGAGCAGAACCTTCCACTGAAGATGTAAGAGTGCCACCACCATCACTGTGGTTACCAGTTGTGATCTCTGGGCTCAAAGATTGATAGCCAAAGAGTTTCTCAGAGTTGTCTAGCCTTTGTTCCAAAGAAAAGCCCAATGCATTTAATCTGTCCTTCAGCATTCGATTCTCATTCTTCAGTTGGTTGAGCTCTTCTCGGATGGCAGTGTTTTGCTCTTGTAACACTAATAATGTAGACTCTACATCAGTTGGCTGGTGAACAACAATGGTCTCTTTTTCCTCAGACTTCTCACCACCCTCATGCTGATCTTCATTAAGGCCCAGCTGAGCACGCATATCTCTGAGTTCATTCCTCAAGTGTAAAATCTCCACATCTTTAGTTTTTGCTAAAGTCAGAAGATCTTTCACTTTAGCTTCCAAAGCAGCTTTGTCATTGATTTGATTGTCCGATTTGGATTTACTCATCCGAACATCAGACTCTGGATTAGTACGACTACGGGAGCGTTTTGCCAGAATGGTATCATTAGGCCCCTGTCCTGCCAAAGGGAGTTTTTTGCTTTGGTTCAGACGGGAACGATCGCGTATTCTTTCCCTAGAAGAGCTAGATTCTTTATTTCCAGATGAAGTGCTACGCTTGGCTGTGGAACTCGTACCTGTATGTTTTTAAAAATTTAATTTTAATTCATTTGAAAAAATCAGCAATGTGAGTACATGTATGAAATTACATATAAAAGACTACATATTTTGCTATGATTATAAAATGGCTGCCATTCTAAACCACACTTTTGAAAATGAAATATGTACAGTCTATTTATGATAGTCTCAAATAAGGTTTAAACATTCTTTATAGTGTCTAAAGACATGTTAAGCCACCCCACTCTCCCGAAACAAGGATTAAAAAACCTACTGTTTGCAAGAGGAAAAGAGATTCTCCACCAAAGTGTCTAATAAATTGTATAAAAAATGAAGAGTAACTATATGTAAGAAACTTGATATCCTCTCTTTAAAGTTCACAGATCACAGCTACATCTTCACTTTTAGGTATAGGAACACAGTTCCCATTTGAGTACTTTTTATAAACATGTATATTCTGATCCAAGAATGAAATCAAAGTATTTAAATAGTCTCACCATCAAATTCAATTTCTCACCATTATCACTCAAAAATGCTGAAGCAGAGAGCAGTATCATCACTTCTTTACCGCAAGGTGACTTATAATTTTATTAACTTTACTGAGCCCCAAAACTAGCAACTGGATAACAAACATATTTCTAATTGTGTGGTGATAAAAACCATGGAATGTCAGACCTGCCTGAAGGCTTTACAAAATTCCTTATCCTTAATTACATACATCCGTGGGGATTACTAGCTTAACACAATACCCAGTATTGAAGATGTTTATCCATTACCTAAAACCTTTACTGCCCAAAGTAGGGATTATTTTAGCAGCATAAGTCTACATTAGCTGTTGGTCCCAGAGAATACCACTACAGAAAAAGCTAAATGACCAATACAAAAAAATAGTATATGAAGGATTTGCAATATAAGGATTATCAATACAAACTGGGTGAGAAGGGTCATTGGCAGAGTGCTCTATTTGGCCTGGCCTGTGCTGAGCTCTTCATTAGGTGCTTTGGTTCCTGCCTATGGAAGAGCTGCAATGATTTCATAACAGAACCAAAAAAAAAAAAGCCAAGGAAACAACCCTTTGAGACTAATATCTCCTTGTACCTGTAATAGTCTTGGGTTTATTCTCCAGGTTGTTCATGGTGGTCCCTGAAGCTGAAGATGCTGTGGATGTGCAGGTGCTCTTCTTTGCCTTCACACCATTGGTCATAGTCACCCCACCACCAGCCATTCCTGCTAAAAGGTCATCATTACTTTTTGTCTGAAAAGGGAAAAGGATATTAACACGACTGGATATGAAGTGCAAGACTGCAAATATTCACTTGTAATAACAGCAGCTTTGATTAGTTAACATTTTTATACACAATATATTTTAAGATCTAAAAAACACATTCAATACATTGTTGCTTAGATAACACGCACTAGTAGCCAATCCACTATTTGAGACACAAGGTGGGTGAGGTGTGTCGTTAAAAATCAGTTTAATGAGTTCAGTCTGATCTGGAACCAAAAAAAATTATGAATCATAATAATTTTATGATTAATTACATGGTGTCACTACAGGTTGGTGTTTTAGTGCCTTAACTGTGCATTTCCAAACCTTAATATGTTTGAATTTCTTTAAGTTTAACTTTAACTGAGTGTTCTGGGTTTATATAATGATGTATAATAAATTACATCACTTCTATTTAGGTATTTTAACTAGGGCTGTCGTTTAATCGCAGTTAATTTATGAAATTAACTCAAAAAATTAATTGTGATCAATCGGTTTTAATCACATAATTAAGCAATCGAATATCAATGGAAATTTATTAAATATTTCAGATGTTTTTCTACATTTTTATATATAGTATTCTGTGTTGTAATTAAAATCAAAGAGTACATTATTTTTATCATAAATGTTTGCATTGTAAAAATTATAAACACGAGAAATAGTATTTTTCAATTCATCTCATACAAGTACTGTAATCTAATCTTTGTTATGAAAGTGAAACTTACAAATGTAAATTTTTTGTTACATAACTGCACTCAAAAACAAAACAATATAAAGTCAGAGCCTACAAGTCCACTCAGTCCTACTTGTTGTTCAGCCAATCGCTAAGACAAACAAGTTTGTTTACATTTACAGGAGATAATGCTGCCCTCTTCTTATTTACGTCACCAGAAAGTGAGAACATGGCACTTTTGTAGTCGGCATTGCAAGGAATTTACGTGTCAGATATGCTAAATATTCATATTCCCTTCATGCTTCGGCCATTATTCTAGATGACATGATTTCATGCTGATGACTCTCATTAAAAAAAAAAGCGTTAATTACATTTATGACTGAACTCCTTGAGGGAGAATTGTATGTCTCCTGCTCTGTTTTACCTGCATTCTGCCATATATTTTATGTTATAGTAATCTCTGTTGATGACTCAGCACATGCTCATTTTAAGAACACTTTCACTGCAGATTTGACAAAATACAAGGATAGCTACAGCACCCACCCAAGACATAAGAATCTGAAGTGCCTTCTAAAATCTGAGAGGGGCGAGGTGTGGAGCATGCTTTCAGAAGTCATAAAAGAGCAACACTCCGATGCGGAAACTATAGAACACGAACCACCAAAAAAGAAAATGAACATTCTGCTGGTGGCATCTGACTCAGATAATGAAAATGAACATGTGTCAGTTTGAACTGCTTTGGATTATTATCAAGCAGAACCTGTCGTCAGCATGGACACATGTCCCCTGGAATGGTGGATGAAGCATGCAGGGACATATGAATCTTTAGCGCATCTGGTACGTAAATATCTTGCGACGTGGGCTACAACAGTGCCATGAGAACGCCTGTTCTCACTTTCTGGTTACATTGTAAACAAGAAGTGGGCAGCGTTACCTCTTGCAAATGTAAACAAACTTGTTGGAGCAATTTTTTAATGCAAATTTAATTTCTGAATGCGGTTTTTATTTTTTACTTAATTCTACATTTGTAAGTTCAACTTTCATGATAAAGAGATTGCACTACAGTACTTTTATTAGATTAACTGAAAAATTCTATTTCTTTTGTTTTTTTTTACAGTGCAAATAAATATAAAGTGACCACTGTTTACTTTGTATTCTGTGTTGTAATTGAAATCACTATATTTGAAAATGTAGAAAACATCCAAAAATATTAAACAATAATAGAATACCAGAGTTTAAACAGTGCAATTAATCACAATTTTTTTTAATATATGATTAATTTTTTAATTGCTTGACAGCCCTAATTTTAACTTAAATTACTGATATGTTCTCAATCTTAACTCCAGCTAAACAACTTTTGTCTAGGAATATGTATTAACATTCACAAAAAAATACAGCAGACTCCAATAAATTTAAAGGTTAGGTGACACATTTTCTATGTGAAGACTGCATGCCAGAGGCTTCATAGACAACACCATAAATGATAAAATTACATAGATATGTTCCTTTTAAAATGGCAGTTGCTTACTGATATTTTAACTCCCTCAGACATATAAATTGCCAGCGTGCCTAGGTCTACAAACTAAATCCTTCCAACTTCTCCTACATATGAGAACACTTGAAAGATGTACATAGTTTTATTTTACACAGCTGGCATGATGACAACCACACAAGAATGAGTCACTCAACTATGTCACTAAAACCTAGCTAAAACCCTTAAGGTGCAACAACTGTCAGTCACTAGTTAAGAAGGGAATTTCTTGCTGTGCCTAAGATGCATTTAATTGACATAATACTTTTTAAAATTGTACACCTAAGTTGCCTGAATGCTATTGATAAAATGAGAAAATTGTAAACACATAGTAGGCCAAATCCTTTCAGAGATAGATAGATCATTCTCTTCTTTGTTTTGATTAAAAGGTATGACAGCTGGAAACTCGTGATGAGTAAGCTACACATCACAGTCAGAAGTATATGCCAGTCAGCTCTTAAGAGAACCGTTGTCGATGACACTGGACACTACTCAGAATGGTTACGTATCACATGATGGTTTTGTATTAAACAGGATGCAATATACAAACAATGTTTTGTCAGGAATCTATTTCTAAACATAAGATAATGTGCAGATTCACCAGCTGGGGAGAGAAAATAAAGTCCCAAGTACAAGGCACTTCACACGTCCCTGTATTCAACGCTCATTTTATTGTCAAAACAACATCCAAAAACAAACACCAGAAAATTCCGGGTAGTATCTATCCAAGACTTTTCTAATTTCTATCAGCTGGTAGGGGAGAAGAACACCCTTTGATTTTGGTAATTCTGTCTGGTTATTTTGGAGACCCCTGGACATGGATCTTCCTGATCATGGGTCTCTCCTGTCTGCCACCCATCTAAGAGGCAGTAAATATTATACCTGGCTTCCTGTAAGTCACATGCTTGCTCCCAGTGATGTTCCCTGAGACTATATCATTCAATTTTAAAGGGCCCAGGGGACATAAAAGGTGCAATGTGATGTGCACATATGCTCCAAAGCCTGGTTCCTTGTTATGCTGAGAGTAAGGAGAAACCTACAAGACAAATAAGAAGATGGAAGGTAAGATCAGCACACACCAGTTGGACTGAAGCGCCACTCCAGATACAAAATGGAGAAAGAATGAAGAACTACAGGAACAGTGCGGCTGCATGGATCGGACACCAGTCACCAACGTTAAGTATACCAATCAGGCAGTCTCTTAAAAGTAATATAGTCCTCTCAATTCCACACTGAAGTATCCCTCTTGAGCAATTTCAGTTGGAATTTTTAATCTTGACACAGAGCTTATCATCCTACAACCACTCCACGAGTCAGTCAAAGAACGTCATTCAAGAGCAACACAAGACACTCCCTGTCTGAGAGAGCGATTAATGATGCCCAGTGGAAGGCAGCTCAGTTCCCACTCTGCTCTTTTTACAGAGAAGTCAGGAAAGGTAAGTTTCACAAGGTGCATTGCCTTCCACCATGGTACACATAAACACATCAAAAGCAGCAATATTTAATGACCACAGAATTCTTACTCTCTCATTCTGTCCTGCATTGTGTAACTACTGAAATTCTCTTCAGTCACTGAGAGATTATGAATCCCAGTTTTCCACTGCATCAGTATATTCATTCTAAAATTCTATCCTTCCAAATCCTTTACTGTCCAAAAAAATCAAGGCTATTAGAGCTTACCTTCAACAGGGATGTTGATGTTCCAGTTTTTGAGAGTTTTGTTACTGCAGACACTGAGGAGCCGTTTTCTGGTTTGATTTTTTCTATTGTTTGAGTTTTACTTATCCCGGGCACTTTGGGCACTGAGCCAACAGACCTGCTTGCTTTCTTCATTCTGGGCTGCCTCTTTTTGATGCATTTACAAACAAATCTGTGAACACAAAAATAAAGTTAGAGAAGTGTTAAAGACAAGTAAGATGTAATATAGTTCTTTGAATGATTTGTTTAAAATCAGTACCCCAATGATAACAACAACAAGCATAAGCCAGAGCGAAATGGTATGCGCATGACTGAGGAAGAAGAGTAGAGAGATTTTTGTGAAAAATTAAGTGTTCAAAGCAACTGGACTCCCAGGTTATATATAAAAAATATCTTCAAAGTCTCTTCCCACAAATAGCACTGAACAGATGGCATTTTATAAATGACCCGCATAATCCTGCCTCCTTATCAGCAAAAACAAGGCTCATCAGGATAGTGATGTTTTTGATCTCTGACTGAAGGGAAGAAAAATGAATAGGAGCACTCTCTACCAACCACCTAATAAATGATTACCAGCACTGGCCTTAGGGAAAGAGAATGTTCTATCTGCCAAGCTGAAAGGAAAATGCTGCAAAAACTCTGGCAGTTAGAGAGGAAAGACGTGTTAATATATAAAATTCAGTGCTTGAAAATCCACTCTCCCTCTAAACACTTGTGAACAGAAAGTTGTCTCTGGCGTGCATGGAGGTCCAGTTATGTAGAGTTTAGAAGAAATTATGTTCCTTCTGAATGGGAGCCAAACATAAAACAGTGCACTACTGTCTTCCTGAGTCTGCAGCTAGGCTGCTTAAATGCTTCTGTCACTGCTCATAGTCTTTTGTTGCTTGTGAAAGCTATCAGTTTCACTACTGCAATTCCCAGTATGTTGAGAGCATATGAGAATTCCATTTTCACCCTCTGGGGCATGACAAACCTGTGAGTAGCAGAGGTGGTGAGCACTACTGTTGTTCACAAAGGGCTGACAACTCAAATAGAGACTAGAGGAAAAGGCAGAATAATGGAGATCCACCACTCTCAGCAGCCAGGGAGCTGGGTGAGGATTAGAAAAGGAGGGAACATTCTTACTCTTTCAAGAACCCAATTAGTGATGAAAATAGCTATTTTCACTCTCTCTCCCAGTCAAGAGACTCTGGAATGGAAGAAGAGAAGGAAAAGAACGCTTCGACTCCCTATCAGGCAGCCATAAAGTCAAGGGAGAATAAGGGAAGTAGGTGTTCAGATTTATTGGAGTCTCATTATCTAGTGCTTACAGGAAATATGGAACAAGAATATCTTTCTCCCCTTCTACAAAAAACGGCATTTGAAAGACATGAATGGTTAGAGATGATTCAGAATATGAAGAAATGCTGCATATAAATGCAGTGATCAGGACTACTAATAACATTTAAAAGAACACTGTGTAGATGTTGAGCGAGTGGAGTACTGTAAACTACTTTTAAAATTTAATTTCTTACAACTTAAAAATCTTTACGTATTATTTGGACGCATTCAAATCTGTAGATACTGTTAGCAGCAGCATTTTTCATTTTTAAACTACTGAAATTTACTACAACTGACCATTCTGACTGAACTGTACTTCTATTCCCATGGCAATTACATGTAATCAGCAAATAGAAAGTAAGAGGAATTTGCAACTAAATGGTTATTTATAAACCAAAGCTTCCTCCTGGTCAACCATTTGGTATGGCTGATTACAGCAAGATTCTTTTCTCATCCCTGAATTCAAACATTTTAGTTTGGTCATTTTTGAATGATCAGAAAGCCAAAAAAGCTTTCAACTACCACCACGCTTGTGCAACAAATTCTGCTCTGTTTTACATACAGCATTATGTAATCAACGAAAGACTTTTCAGAATGCATATGCACAAGATAGAAGAATTCAAGGGACATAGATTTTTTTTTAAATTATAATTTCAGAGTAAAACCTATAGATACTACGGACCTTCCCAACTTTACATTTTAAACCAGTGATTTATAATTGCTACAAGTGCCCTGTTTGATCTGTAGGTGGAGACTGAAACTAATCTGAATCAACAGTCAAAGTTAACCAAGACATATAGACCTTGCCAATCCTCAGACTGTATTAACCCAACCCTTTAAATAAATGCTCAGAGCTAAGATCAAGTTCCACACCTACACTTGTGTCATTTATCAACTAATAATTTGCAACTATTTAAAATATGACAAATATTGAATGTGCATATGTAGTTAAGATGAGAATATTCTTATCCTTTCATTTATGACAAAAGATTGTGCTTTATTAAATTGTGAAAAATATGGCACAGGCAAAAATCAAGGTGTGAGGATAATTATTTCTTGAGCAAGTTTTTGCACTATGATGAAGTACAGGATCTCGTCTTATAATTTTGTTTACTATTCTGAAGCATACAAGCTTTGCCTGTGTACCTGTAAAACAGGTTGCAGGCAAATTCAAGTTATGTCTTGATTTAAGACAAGCGCCTTATAGAGCCAATATCTCATTGCTCTAATGAAATCTAGAGTACTCTCTGTGGTGGTAACAAAGAGCATTTGAAAGATATAATTTCATGTTATTAGCCTTTCCTAAGAATGGTTAGGAGGAATGAACAATTTAAAAACAAGGAAACTGACAGGATGAGCCTTAAGGGTCTGCTAATCTATTAAAAAAACCCTGGTTAATTTAAAGTCTTTTTTAAAATTAAATTAATTTAAAGTTTGAATACTTATTCAAAATGTGTTACTATTCCCATCCCAAACGATGGGTATCTTTCTGTAGCCAATGCCCCTTTGAAATTTACATCTTTCTGTATTTTACCATTTGTGTATAATTACACAGACTAGAGCAACTGGTTTACTGCAGTGAATAAAGTTACCAGACTAGACTAAAAAAAGATATGAATATAGGCTATCAAAACATTTTCACAGAAAGATGCAGTTTAGACTTTCTGAATTTGAATTATGGTCTAATCCTGCACTAAATTAATGGGAGCTCTGTCACTGACTTCAATAAGCAAAGGATCTAGCCCTATGAGAGCAAATGTAACAAAATAAAGTATCTGTTCAACGTCAGATGGTTCTTATTCACAGTGAAGTTCAGAGAAAACATATTGCTATAATTTTCATTAAAAAAATTACTAGTATATACTCCAAGAATAGCAACTACATGACCAAGGTAATGCAACTAATATTTCTACAGTATTTGAAGAGAGAACTTATCCAATATAAATAAATACCTTCAGATGGGACTCAAAAAATTACACCCTTCAGATCAGGAATCCTGCCTGCTTCTATAATCATACAGTGTATGGCACAATGGTGTCCCAGTCCTAGTTGGGGCCACTGGTTATTACTATAACTGAGTATTAATGAAAACTGTTTCAAAACATTTTATGTTGATAAAAATTACATGTAGATAAAAATGTAATTGGATAAGCACAGAATCCTTTTCAACATAAAAAAAGAAAAATACTTAAAACAAGCACCTGAAATTATTTTTACTCACTTTAGATTTGAATTGAGAGATAGACAACATTTACATAAATTCATTTTTAAGCAATAACCTCAAATACTAAGATTCAGTGCAACACTACTGTTTAAAAATGGCAGTTAAAAATCCTTCCAAAACATTTTATAATAGAAAGACAGTTATGATGCTATAAGTATCCAAAGACTGCACTCAAGTAGGAATTCAATACTAACAAGTTTCAGAGAGTACTATGAAAAGCACCTGTAGGCACTCTGCTATTATCTTTTAAGGATCAAAACTTGCCACATCCCCTTCTCATGAAGGGAACTGAAAATAAAAATGTCTACTTACCCATTTTTTATTCATCAGAATAAAATTTATTTAATCAGAATCCAGTGTGGATTTAGCAATAAATGAAAAAATGCTCTGAGAGAGAGAGCAAGAGCTATATAGCTAAATCCAAAGTGACATCATAGGATGAGATTTTTATCTGTTTGTTAATGTTGCACTAAGAGAGAGTTGTTAACACCACACAATGAATTAAGAACTAGGGCATAAATCACAACAAAAAGAAGAACTAAACCAAGCCAAAAATAATCACATCAAATAAGTTAGTGTTAGCAAGAGAGGGAAAGAATAAGTCACAATAAGCAGAATGTGAACATTCATTCTAACCTGTACCCTTTCCCAGACTTTTCTCTTTCAACAGAGCACATACCACAGAAAACTAAAACCAATACTGTGCAATATTCTGTTCGCACCATTCTAGTGGAGACAGATGCAGGTAGTCCTACACTTTTTATATCAGCTGCAAATAAAACCGAGAAACATTTTTAAAATGCTTTGTCCAATAAGAAGGCACAACTCTGTACTACAAACTGATATGGTAAGGCTGCCAACAGTGTGAGATTCTTTCAGAGTTACTGTTTGGACATCAATTAAATGTTCCATTCCAGAAATCTATAAATGAGGAGTAGGGGAGGGCATCTTTCCCTATGAATACTAAACATATGTTACTTATAGCTTAACAAGTGGTTTATTTCAACAATTCTTGGTTTTGCTGTCGTAATTTATATCTCATCCATTCTATTAAATAAAATTACTCATGTCAATCATGCCATTATAGGAGAACCTTGGAAAAAAGTGCCGGAGACATTCCTTGCCTAGTGAACAAAATATCACATCATCTATGTATGAAATGAAAAAATATGTAGCCTAAAGAAGTTACTGAACAATAGTTCTAGCTACATAAGAACCATTAAGACAAGGTAGAGTGGTCTTTTCATGAGAATTCCATGAATTACAGCAGAAAAAAAAAGAGAGACCACCCAAATTTCAGTGAGTATATTAACAGTATTTTATGAAAAGTTCAGGAAGAAACAGATTATAAACACCTACCAAAAGAAAGGGTCACAGAGCTTCCCAAGCCATTAAGGGTGCTGGCCCCACTATACTGTCGACTCTTGAGGAAATTCTGCGCCCCCTACCCAAAAAAAAATCTGTGCCAAAAAAAATTAAAATTCTGCAAATTTTGTCAATAAATAAATGTGGCAGCTCCAGCATGGCAATGGGGAGCACAGGCCACTGGCTGCACAGAGGTGGGAGATCACCCTGCAACTCCCTGCCCTCCCCCGAAACAGACTCAGCAGTAAGTCTGCACTTGAGTGCAAGGGCCAGGCCTGCCCCAGAAACACCCCAGGGCCCTGCCTCTCTGCAGCAGGCACACCAGGTATGGGCAGGCAGGCTCAGCCTGGCAGGAACCAAGTGTGACAGGGCTAAGCGTGGGGAGGATCCAGGTGTGGGCTAAGAGGGTTTTATGTGGGGAAATCTGGGTGCAGGCAGCTCATTGCAGAGTCCAGGACTATTTGGATGCACAGAGGCAATGGGAATCTGCAGGGGATCCAGATGAAGGTGGTTAGGGTTGAGTGGGTGCGGGGCGGTCTGGGTGTGGGGGAAACTCACTCAGCAGGGGTGGGTCCGGGTGCTGTGGGTGTGGGGCTTGGTGGTATGAGGGTCCAGGTATAGCTGGTTGAGGTTCAGTAGGGTGAGGGGGGCAAGGTGCTCATTGGGTGGTCCAGGTGCATGGGGGTAGGGCTCGTTGGGATGGGAGTTTGAGTGCGGAAGGCTGGGCAGGGGTGGCCTGGATGTAGCAGTGGGGGTTCAAATGCATGAGGATGGGAATCGGCAAGGGGAGGTCCGGATGCAGGGGGCTGGAGGTCGGTGGGGAGTGATCTCAGTCAAGGGGTGGAGGTTGGCAGGGAGGGACAAGGGATTGATCTGACCTGGCCCTGGCTCCCAGTGGATCTGACTCAGCCCTGGCTGGGCCATTCCAAGCCCCGGCCACCCAGCTGTGATTTACCTATCTGCCAGTTGCTTCAGGTGCCTGAAACAACTTACCCACGCTGCTGGGGAGGGGCATGTGACTGCTCTTGTGGCTTCCCTTTGTTTCCTCATCAGAAAGTAATTTTTCTGTGGGGAAGAAAAGAAATCTGCAGCGGACAGGCATTCTGCACATATGCACTGGCGCAGCACTCTCCCAGGAGTAATTGTCATTTCATATTCACATCCACACATTCCCTGCCCCAAATGCCATTCACCTCTAGCAGTGTAAAATTTCAAAATAAATAATTAAGGACAAATTGTGGCCAACTGAGCAGACACAGAAGGCCACTGAGGTGGGGGAAGGAAGTCTAGGCACAGGAGGTTTTGCAGCCCCCTTCACAATAGAGAGCCACATTCTGCTGAAACTCCCCATGTAGGAGCATAGACAGGAATTTCTGGGCAAACTATAGGCTTGCCAGTGAACTGATATACGGGCAGTCCTCTGACTTACGACATAATTACTTCCTGAAAATTGTGTTGTAAATCAAAACATCGTAACTCGGAACTGCACCACCTCCACTTCGGGACCAAGTATTGGAAAGTCTAAACCAAGTCGAATCAGGGGTCAATTCAGAAACATCACAAGTGCCGTTCGTCATAAGTCGAATGTAGGAAAGTCAAGGACTGCCTGCACTACACACAGATGCAATGAATTCCAGCTCTTAGTGTTGTAGCAGATGTAGTTTAAACTTTCAGTCCATGAGCTCCACAAGTACTTTGAACCTTGCCTCTAGATAGAGAGACAGGGAAGGAAGAAACGCTCATCATTTCTGAGCTCCCTACAAGTCACAGTGTTTCTTTTTAATGAGTTTTGTACGGGGAAAACCAGGACTTCAGAAAATACAAATTAAGGAGAAGTGTCTGAATTCCTACTTATTTGGGGGCACAAACGAAAAAGTACATTTCTCTATAAATTGTGGAATAATCACTGGGCAAAAACTAGACGCTATGCACCCTGATTTCCTTACTCCTTGTTTGGAGAAAATTTAAGCCCTATGTCGCTGTGAGCAATGTTTAACGGCTGCTAATACTTAGCATTCCAGACAAGTGATAGAAACATTCACAAAAGGACTGCCTAACTTATGATGAACTGTGTTCTATCTTTTAATAAAACAGAATAATTCATTCTTGTTTTTAAGATGGTATTATAATTTAACTAGCAGGTATTTCAAGCCCCTGTGGAGAAAAAACAGTGACTGCTTCTAGTTAACTCAAACTCTGCTGTTAAAAAGTTCAGCTAATTTTTCTGGAAACTGAATTTCAAAATACAGAATGCTCACACAAGGATACCAAATAACTGCCTTTGTAGATAGGAAGTGCACCAGTAGAAACTATTACAGAAGGTTTCCTTGTGTTTCTGAATGGATTTTCCAAGAAAATTTGACAGGGAACGCTAACAAAGCCATTTCTTGCAGGAATTAAAACTAGAGATGGGGAAAAAAATTCAAGTGAGTTAATGGAACTAAGGAATAATTATTACTCAAAAGTGCTACACTAGTGACTTAGAATACAGTCCACAGTACAATTATATAGGATTTCCTATGTTAGCAATACTAGCATACCTATTTGTAGGTGTATTTGATATATAAGACCACTATTATACAAACTGAAACAATAAAGTTTAACGGTCAAAAACCCACATGAACAAGAAACACTGAAGAAAATGGAAGAAGAAAGAAATGTAAAGTGCAGAATGTTTCTCCTTTAAGGTTTCTGTCCTACCAACAGCAAAACAAGGCTCTGTTTAATGTTACTGTTTTCCATATCCCATTGGTAGATTTAAAAGTTATATTCAAACTAGCAAAAAATGGGCCAGCAGTTGAAATAATACACACAGTTTCAGTAGATCAGTTACAGCTCCATTTGAGGTCATAAAAGTATTACACAGACAACAGAAAATGTAGTCCTCAGCAAGAGCCTTAGGCTGCATTTTCATGGAAAATTAATCAACGATTACTCTGAAGACTGGGTTTTCTGGGTTAATAGCACTGGGGGCAGAAAAGAGTTCCAGTTCTAGCATGTTAACCCACATCTGACCAATGACTGATTGGCCTGCTTTAGCTACAGAAGTTGTTAATTTAATAAAAGGACATGATCAACCTAAAATTTACACTCTGAAAATGTTTTTTCTTTCTATTGTTACAAGTAACGCCTAAGATGAGTGCTGCTGAGCATCAGGTAACCAGGAGAGAGAAAAGTACACTCCTTCCCCTCCTCCCCACTCCCACTTTTGCTCATTTGATTGCTTACTGCAATGCGTGTATAGTCATTGTCCCCACTTTCCAGCTGTCAGTTCCCCCTGCAGGTATGAGTGTTTTACACAGCAAAACGGAAAGAGAAGCATTTTTAAAAAGATAAAAATATGCAATTGTAAGACCACAAAAACTGGCAGGATAACTCAAGGGAAGGTGCTGGACTTAGAATAAAAACTTTAATTCGTTTTTTAAAATGACTACACTTCAAGCTGATAGTGTCCTTTACAGTGTGATTTTCGATTATTGACATAATTCCTCACAAAAGTAATGGTCAGAATAAGTGGCCAGTATTTACCTTTTAACAAATTTTATTTACCTTTTAAGAAATTTTATTTCTGTATTTAAGGGCGCTATACCTGATCCTCTCCTTTCTCCAGTCTGAAACCCCCCTCGCCTCCCCGGTAGACTCCTATATCAGCAGCAGGGGCAAAGCCAGCACGAGCAGCAATGGCTGCCTAAACATGCTTTAGCAGCCCTAAGACCAATGTAAAAGGACCACCTGTGCCAAAAAACGAATCTGATGCAGAGAGGCGACAAGGGAGAGGTGACAGAGTTATCAGGTAGACGGACCACCTGTGCCATCCCCTATCCCAAAACCTGGAGCAGTCTGGAGGGAATGGGAAGATCTCCTCCCATCCCAGAATTGGGGAAGGGACAGAAATAGGTCTAGCAAGGTGCATTAGTAAATCACCACCACTATCGGAGGGGTAGCCGTGTTAGTCTGGATCTGAAAAAGCAGCAAAGGGTCCTGTGGCACCTTATAGACCAGGGGCAGCAACCTTTCAGAAGTGGTGTGCCGAGTCTTCATTTATTCACTCTAATTTAAGGTTTTGCGTGCCAGTAACACATTTTAACATTTTTAGAAGGTCTCTTTCTATAAGTCTACAATATATAACTAAACTATTGTTGTATGTAAAGTAAATGAGGTTTTTAAAATGTTTAAGAAGCTTCATTTAAAGCTAAATTAAAATGCAGAGCCCCCCGGACCAGTGGCCAGGACCTGGGCAGAATGAGTGCCACTGAAAATCAGCTTGTGTGTCGCCTTTGGCGCCCGTGCCATAGGTTGCCTACCCTGTTATAGACTAACAGACGTATTGGAGCATGAGCTTTCGTGGGTGAATACCCACTTCGTCGGATGCATGTAGTGGAAATTTCTGCATGAGCTTTCATGGGTGAATATCCACTTCAACGGATGCATGTAGTGGAAATTTCCAGGGGCAGATATATATATGCAAGCAAGAGGCAGGTTAGAGATAATGAGGTTAGTTCAATCAGGGAGGATGAACTAACCTTGTTATCTCTAGCCTGCATATATACACCTGCCCCTGGAAATTTCCACTACATGCATCCAACGAAGTGGGTATTCACCCATGAAAGCTCATGCTCCAATACGTCTGTTAGTCTATAAGGTGCCACAGGACTCTTTGCTGCCACCACCACTATGCAGACATGCAGGTATATTTTGTGTGTAGACTGGGGAATAGGGGAGAAACACACACATTGTGTCTCCCCTCCCAAAAGAAAAGATGGCAAAGAAGGGAGGGTGAACACTATAGGGGGGCTCAAGATTGGTTACCGAATCCAGCTCTGAGCTCCCTGCTCCCTCCTGCTGCTGCCTACAGAGCTGACAGAAACCCACTGAGCTCCTCCTCTAGCATCTTCCCAACTTGCCCTGCAGAAGGAAGTGAAAGGAAATTCCATTTAAAAAAAAAAAAAGAGAGAGAGAGAGAGAGAAGAGGCCATAGTCTCTGGAACTTTGGAATTGCTGGCTGGCAAAGAACTGACAACAGTGTGTGCTAATTCCATATTCTAGAACTATTTTACTGATTCCATAAGAACATGATCCTTAACCGAGGCCACTGGAATCTAGCTGCCCATAACAGAGGACTTGTCTGGTTACTCACCAGTAACTTGCTTTGTTTTAACTACACTCATGCCAGTACTGCTGGAATTTAGAATTAGTAATTACTAATCACTATCGTTAGCCTAAGAGTTTCCTTGGAGAGAAAGGGGAGAGCTGCCTAACATATTCTGTTCCTATGGAATATACTGCAAATGTATTTTAAACATATATAGAACCTTTCTTCATAAAACACTTTACAAGTTATATAAACACAGTACAATGAAACTCTAGGAGTAGCAGCAACTGACACACAGAGCACTGCACAACAGTTGGAGAGAAAAAAAGTTTCATGAAATGACAGAAGCAAACCCTCATTCTTGCAGAATGCTTCACAAACGGCAAACAGACTTTCATATTTTAAAGCCTGGTCTGAAAAAAATCTACATAGTAAACAGCCTGGAGCTTGCTGTGTCTAACTTGAGAATGCAAGTAAACCCTTTCTGGGCTTAGTTTACATCCCTATATATCACATTTTTATTGACTGATTCATTGAGAGTAAATATTTAGAATCATAGAATATCAGGGTTGGAAGGGACCTCAGAAGGTCATCTAGTCCAGTGGTTCTCAAAGCTGGTCCGCCACTTGTTCAGGGAAAGCCCTTAGTGGGCTGGGCCGGTTTGTTTACCCTCACCCTGCGCTGCTTCCTGCAGCCCCCATTGGCCTGTAACGGCAAACTGCAGCCAGTAGGAGCCATGATCGGCCGAATCCGTGGATGTGGCAGGTAAAAAAAACAGCCTAGTTCGCGAGGGGCTTTCCCTGAACAAGTGGCAGACCAGCTTTGAGAACCACTGATCTAGTCCAATCCCCTGCTCAAAAGAGGACCAATCCCCAACTAAATCATCCCAGCCAGGGCTTTGTCAAGCCTGGCCTTAAAAACCTCTAAAAGGAAGGCGATTCCACCACCTCCCTAGGTAACCCATTCCAGTGCTTCACCACCCTCCTAGTGAAAAAGTTTTTTCCTAATATTCAACCTAAACCTCCCTCACTGCAGCTGGAGACCATTACTCCTCGTTCTGTCATCTGCTACCACTGAGAACAGTCTAGAGCCAACCTCTTTGGAACCCCCTAGCTTTGCAAGCTTTATGTTCAGACTACTACACAATATCCTCCAACAAGGCCTGAACTTTCCTTTTCTATGGATAGCTTCTCATTTTCATTAAAAAAAAATAAAAATCATGCTCTTCCTGCAACCTAATCTATTTTCATTTATATATCATAAAAATCTCCCACCTTCTCCAGATTGTATGGAAGGAAATAGACACAGGACATGCTGAAGTATGTTTGTACAGTACTATTCCGTGTGGTGTTCTATACTCCTCCAAGCTATAGAGGGCAGGTAACTGCTTAATTTATTAAGAACTATAAAATATTTCTATTTAATATCCGGACCCTGGTAAAGCATTAATATTGTTACCCCCATTTTGACCTGAGCAGCTAGTCAAAGTCAGGGCCTCTGTGTATGTTCCAGTTAGGTGTAGAAATTGGTGGTAGCCAGGTATTTCTTTGCACACTTCTTGTATATAAGACTATTTCAAAAGTCACCTGTCTCTGAATGCAGATGGAACCAAGAACAGTTTCTCAGATTACCAGCCCCCCCCAAGCCCCTTTAGCCAACATTAGACCCAAAAATCATTCTGCCTAGTGTCTTCCATACTTCTGCTTGGCTTTTCCTTGTCTCTTTTCCTATGCCTCTCTCTCTGTTCTTGTCTATGACCTCAGTATCTGTGTGTTCTCTCACATTCCCAAACACACCTACCCAAAACGATACTCAGCCCAACAGCTCCTAGGCAGGTTCACACACACCTTTTGTCCTAGGTGGGGCTTATGTTTACAGTTAATTGAAGGGCGAGTTCACACTTAACTTCAATAAGGTTTTAAGAACCAATAACAAGGCTCATCCAGCTCATAAAAATATCCTCACTTTATAAATGGGGTAAGAGGTTCCCAAGAGTATACAGGTAATAAGCATCAGACTGAGGAGTAGAACATGTCTTTTGGCTTACAGACTGAGGCCTAATGCACTATTCCACAGGACAAGTCAGTCAGCCTTTCAGTGACTAATCCCTTTTCTATAATATGGGTCTAATATTTTATACTATCGCATCTGTAAAATTCAAAGCACTGGACAAAGGAGAGTAGGCCTAAGTGACCAAATTTAGTATAATTAAGCATATATTTGAAGTAATTTTTCTCATAGGCATGATCACATGAGACATGAAGCATTCCATCATTACATATAAACTATTACAGCAGAATACAGGGTTCTGTTCTTATCTCTGCTATGAGTTTCTCTAAGAATCAGTGCAAGGTCACCTTTAAAACTTTATTCAACCCAAGAGGAGGCTCATCCTTCTCACAGGAAAGGATAAAGGATGACCTTACAGTTGAGAATATCATCCCTGCTAATTCTGTACTAGATAAGCAGAAGAGAATGGGGCAGCGGTGGAAGGTATACATAAGAGAATTAAGCCAATTGTAAATATCTTAATTCTTGTCAAAAAGAGCGAAGGAATAACAGACTCTAGAGGTGCACCCCATCTCATATGTATCTTGCCTAAGTGCTACATCATCATTAAGATGAGGGAGTCCAAAGGGAATCTGATGGTATAGCTTCCAACAGCTGAATCCATAATAAAGTCTTTACCTACTCATATCAAGCCAAGACATAAAGCTGCTTTGTAAAATTCTATTTGCTTTTTCTTTGGGGTAGGGGGAGAAATAGAGGTGAACTCATTTTTTTCATCTTCGAATCACAGCGAAGAGTGTCGGAGCAGGCAACCAAACTTGTTCTGATCAATTTGTGGCAATACAGCATGACCATGATGCCTATAAAATAGAACATACCACATGGGCTTTCCCAAAGAAAACTTGAGGGACTCCACTAACAAATCCCTCCATATAATGACAATATTTACCATATGACTTCATGATGTCCAACAAGTAGGGAATTACAGAAACAGAGGGATATTTGTTTAGGAAAAGCAAAGCCATATCTAATGAGCAAGGGAGTGCTGCTGACAGGGTAAGAACAAAAGGCAAGAGAATTCTCCTGCCTAATGGATACATAGTTAAAGAATTGCAGTCAAACTTCAGGGACTGCTTGCTGAAAAAGGATTACTGGAACTTAGTAATGCAAGAAAAAGTAAAACCAGTTAACCTCTAACCCTAAAAACATCAGACTTTACTGGATCATTTTTCCAGGCGTTTCTATTTCAGTTAACGCTTGTTAATTTTAAGATCGCCAAAGTTTTAGCGTTGTCCTTTGTACAGAAAAATATACTGAAGACTCTCTCCCGTTCCACCCCAAAATACTGAGAAAATTTCATATAACAGTTTTTAAAGAATATCCCATGTGTCAACACCAATGTCTGCTTTTAATTAAGAATGAAACTTGCTACTCATTTAAACAAAGAGTTTGAAGAATTTCTTCAAACTCTTGGCCAAAAGTTTGTCAAGACTGTTTTCAAGCAGCCAAAGGTTTATTTTCCACTGACAAAAAAGTAGTTCCTCTGTACAAGAGTGAAGAAAGGGAAGAAAAAATACATTCCTTTTCATTGTTTAATGAAGAGACCATCAGTTTCTGTGTTATATTGATTACATAATGTGTTAGTTCATTTGTAATGAACATTGGTTCAAGCAATGATCGAAGTCAAGTAAACTTTTAGATTACAAAAGGGAACACAAAGAAAATTATACTAACATAACTGATGTTTTGTAGTTAAACATATAACTGATGTTTAACTACAAAATTACCAATAACCATTTCAACTGTTTTCAAGATACACAGTTATTCAGAAAAACAATGAGGAACTGGTAGCACCTTAAAGACTAACAATAGACTCGTTTTTGTGGATACAGACTAACATGGCTACTTACCCTCTGACAGTTATTCAGATGTCTAGGTTTTTTTAACACGATAAAAAATGTGAATGTAGCAAAATATGACAATCAAGCATTTCAACTCTAGGGAATGGACAGTAAAAGAGTGCATGCTGATTTATATGCACACATATTCACCAATTTGTGTCAGGATGTCCACTAGTTTCACTGCAATTTTGCAAAAAGATGCAAGAAGAATTGCAAAATTGACATACATTCAGTATGAAAACAGATGTAAATTTTGTCTAAGTCTTAGCAATGAAGCCAAGTTTAGAAGATAATGTATGTAAGGAACATGGGTGTGCCTCACCTAAATATTCTTCCTAAAAGATTTGATTACTTTACAGCACCTAACAAGATGTTAGAAGTGCCTCATCCTAGAATCTTCCCTGTTTTCTATGCAGTGAGCAATCCTAGGATTTGATCCTGTAATTTACACACATACAACATTTCTTTCCCAGTTTAATTTCTGGGTAGTTTGCTCTGTGGTTTATCTGGAACATACTTCTTGCAAATTACCAACATTAAGAGAGCCTGAGGCATTCCGACATTAGGTACAAAGATAAAAATCAAAGTAATTATTGTTACCACATAGGAGAATAAATATGCTTAATGCAATTGTCTTCTTACTTATGAAGAGGAATGTAATTGCGTCCATGTAAAAAGTTTAGACGCCACATTATTTGCAGTATCTGCTCAGATGCAGCAGCCAGCCACCACCTGCAAGTTGTATTAAATAATAAGTACTCCCAATGGTGAATTCTCAAGTAATTTTAGTTTAAATTAGTCCATCAAAGCAGAATAAGTACACTTTCCTTGTGACTATACCGTAATCATAGCTTCAAACTCATTCAATCTCTACAGCCAATTATCTTTTTCTTCTTCATTATAAGTATATTACTAAAAAAGATTAAATCTTTATGGTAATCAAAAACAAAAACACTGAAGCACTTGCTTAACATTATTCACATGATTTTTTTCCCATTGAAGCATATGGGTTTACTCACATTAGTAATGTTACACACTTGCTTAAGCATTTGTAGGATTAGAGCCAATATTTGCTAGTTAGAATCCAAAGGTACAAACAAGAGGCCGAATAAAGAACAGTATTTCTAAACAGAAGTCTAGTAGAGGATTCCTTGCTTTAAAAAGTAAAAAGCAACCAGAAAACTCCTTTTGAAAACAAAGCAGCCAAAAAAGCAGGTCACCTACAACTACTATTATTTATTTACACTTAAAAAAGGTAACAGAGACCTATTGAATGCTCTAGGTGCCCTAACACATTTATTATACAATACAGTGAAATTCCAGAAGCACTACAATAATCATTTCAACAGGAACTTGGCCTGCCAGGCGCACACACAAACTAATTTCCAACCCTTCATCATTATGGGAAGCACACCCTTCAGAACTCTCCTCAAACCCTATCAAAAAGATGTCTTTTACAAAATGCCAGGAAGATTACAAAATTTGGGCTATTTCACACCGGAGTGGTAGGGATAAATTCCAGATTACAAGAATAGCACCATACAACACAAAACGCAATCCATGAAAAATCCATCACAGTTCACGGTAACTGAACCTATATTCCCCCTCCATGTACCCTCAAGGGCACCCATTCTGGGTCTCTGGCTCTCCAGCTATCACCTCTCTTGGCTAGAGACCCATGTTTCGTTCCCTCCGGACCTGGGTATTTCCAGTCTGCCCAGTTCCCTGCCTACACTGTGATGTTCCCAGCAAGCCAGACTGCCTAAACTGGCCAGCATCTACACTTTTACTTTCTTTCCAAAGGCTAACAGCATCATGACCCTCACATATAAGTTATCACACAGCTCTTTATAAGCAAGTACATTTATTCTTAATGCATTACAGAGAACCATTAAAAACAATAAAAGAACCTTAGACATACATACCAGGGGTCACCCAAACAGCAACCACTGGCTCTGGTAGGTTTCAGCCCTTCAAAACACACACTTTTTTTCCCCCATTGTTACAAGTTCATACAGTCTCAGATTCAAAACCAGAACACAGGACGGGAAGGACAGGCATTTCTTTACACCACTTGGGCCTTTGATCTTAGCTTTTGGTAACAGGTAATCAGCAAAAACCCTTTTCTCGGGGCATTTGTTTCAAAAGGCTGGGTTTTTGCATAACCAGAATTGGGGAATTTCTATTCACCTCTCCCTAGATACTCCCCAGGAAAACCACCACATTTTTTGTTCCAAAGTCCATTCTTGTGTGGCAAATTGTTAAATATAATCCTCTAAACCCCCAGATCTCACATCTTTTGTACCTCTTCCCCCAAGAGGCTGTATGCAATCGTGTCTCATAATAATTCCCAAACCATTCACTTAATATAATGCACCCCAATGCAACTCTATTTTACACACAAAATTCAAATCCCAGGCTGCTGACTCTAGCAACTGGAGAAATAAGAAAATGGTGATATTACAAGAGCCAAGAGAGTAAAAACTGAATAGGAAAGGGATTCTTAGGCAAACAACTTAAAACTGGTTTCGGTTTTTCTATTAACATCTATTTACCACAATAATTCATTTTTTGGAAAAAAGGAAAACTTTGTTAGAGATACAACATCTATGGTATTCACAAATATCCCTAAGACACCTCAAAGGGCCTCCAACAAAATCAAGGATGACAAGACTTGATACTCTTTATGTTGCTAAGGCTAAAAAAAACAAAAAACAAAAACCCAAGCAAGGGCGGGGAAGCCACTTTCATGACTATTTTATAATCAACATCATGTTAACGCCAGCAATAGCCAATCTATACTATGTCTCCCAAAGTTGTTTACTTTGCTGAAGATACTGGTCTTACCAACAGTGGGGAGAAAAATGTTCAAGAGCCCTAATGTAGACAGGACCTTTGTACCTGTAGAACAATCACAGAATACTAGGGTTGGAAGGGAACTCAAGAGGTCATCTAGTCCAACCCCCTGCTCAAAGCAGGACCAATCCCCAACTAAATCATCCCAGCAGGGCTTTGTCAAGCCTGACTTTAAAAACCTCTAAGAAAGGAGATTCCATCACCACCTCCCTAGGTAACCCATTCCAGTGCTTCACCACTCTCTTAGTGAATTTTTTTTTTCCTAATATCCAACCTAAACCTCCCACACTGCAGCTTGAGACCATTACTCCTTGTTCTGCCATCTGCTACCACTGAGAACAGTCTAGATCCATCCTCTTTGGAACCCCCTTTCAGATAGTTGAAAGCAGCTCTCAAATCCCCCCTCATTCTTTTATTCTGCAGACTAAATAATGCCAGTTCCCTCAGCCTCTCCTCAGAAGTAATGTGCTCTAGCACCCTAATCATTTTTGTTGCCCTCCACTAGACTCTTTCCAATTTTTCCACATCCTTCTTGTACTGTGGAGCCCAAAACTGAACACAGTACTCCAGATGAGGCCTCAGCACTGCGAAATAGAGGGGAATGATCACGTCCCTCGATCTGCTGGCAATGCTCCTACTTACACAGCCCAAAATGCTGTTAGCCTTCGTGACAAGGGCACACTGTTGACTTGTATCCAGCTTCTCGTCCACTATAACCTCTAGGCCCTTTTCTGTAGAACTGTAGTCACTCTGTCCCTAGTCTGTAGCAGTGCATGGGATTCTTTCAACCTAAGTGCAGGACTCTGCACTTGTCCTTGTTGAACCTCATCAGATTTTTTTGGCCCAATCCTCTAATATGTCTGTACGTATCCACTCTGTTATCCATCAAAACTTGCTGAGGATGCAATCCACACCAGCCTCCAGATCATTAATGAAGATATTGAACAACACTGGCCCCAGGACAGACCCTTGGGGCATTCTGCTTGATACTGGCTGCCAACTAGACATGGAGCCATTGATCGCCACCCCTTGAGCCCGATGATCTAGCCAGCTTTCTATTCACCTTATAGTCCATTCCTCCAGCCCATGCTTCTTTAACTTGCCAGCAAGAATACTGTGGGAAACCATATCAAAAGCTTTGCTAAAGTCAAGGAATAATACGTCCACTGCTTTCCCCTCATCCACAGAGCCAGTTATCTCATCATAGAAGGCAATTAGGTTAGTTAAGCATGACTTGCCCTTGGTGAATCAATGCTGAATGTTCCTGATGACTTTCCTCTCCTCAAAGTGCTTCAAATTGATTCCTTGAGGACTGCTCCATGATTTTTCCAGGGACTGAGGCGAGGTTGACTGAGGTGAGGCCTGTAGTTCCCTGGATCCTCCTTCCCTTTTTTAAGATGGGCACTACGTTAGCCTTTTTCCCCCTCTGGGAAAGAGGGTGGCTCCTGGGCTCAGTCCAAACAATATTCACACTGTAAAACCACTTCACAATATAACTAGTACCATTCTAGAAGAAAGGTTCTCTCTGAAGGTGCCAATTATTTCAACCACCAGCATAGATAGAATACTTCATCCACAATCTGTTTCAGGCTTTTTGGTAAGGAGAAGGGAGTTTGGTACAGTGTGCTTAGCAGGTGCTGAATCCTCACCACCTTGATTTCTTCTCTGATAATGTGGGGGGGAGTAGAGAATACACTGAGCCTGAGCTTTAGAGTGTACATTCTTTGCCATTTGTGTGTGTAAGGCTGCTCTCTGTATTCGTTACCCAGCCAGCATGAAAAGTTTAGGAATCCCCATCTGCAAAAATATGCAAAGGTCGCCACACACACAAATTATTGTTCTGGTAGTGATAATTTCACTTCATTACACAGTAATCCCACTACAAATAGGGTAGAATTAGGACATACTGCTCTTCTTGGAAACATATTCAGCTAACTTTGCCTCTTTGGGGGGAAAAAAACCACATGAGGGAAACAGTGCTGCTTAATTAAAATATTTATATAGAACCGTAATAACTATTTCCATCAAGTCACAAGTAGTCAATGGGGTATGTCGATTTGGTTTCATTAATAACTAAGGAACCTTTGTTTATTTAATGTCTTTTTTTAACACTGTGAGTTAAGTATTCTAGAGCCACAGGCTGTTAGGCAGCAGGTCCCCTGGGAACAGCTATACAGAAGAGGCCAGAGGAAGATGGAAAGGAAAGGAGTCCTACCTGGACATGGGGGGTACAAGGGACAGCAGTAAGGACAGGAGGGAGAAGATAAGGGAAAAGGAGTAAGGGGACAAGGAAAGATCTCGAGGAAAGAAAGTAACAAGAGATGGGTGGCAGGAGCAAGGAAATGGCGAGGGCAGCCAGAGAGAGTTGAGGTGGAAGGAGGAGGGAACAGAGTGGAAGGGGAGAGTTCACTACCTTGACTGGCATGACAGTGTACACAAGCACTATCCCAGTTAGCTAACCCGGCTTTACTACGTGCTATCCGGGCTCAAGAGTCGGTGCACGGTTTATTTACGCCCCAGCCGGTGCAGAATGCTTGTCCCGAGCAGCGGGGACACCCTCGGCCCCAGCGAGCGCTCGCCGCGTGTCTGCCGGGCCAGGCGAGGATGACAGCCAGGCACGGCCCGTTTGCTGGGCAGCGCGGCTAGGGCGGGCCAGGGGGTGCTGGGGCCGGCAGGACGGGAACTCTAGAAGCGGCAGCGGCAGGTTTAGCCCTGGCTGGCGCCTGTCAGCGCGGCGGCGGAAGGCGGCCCTAGGGGGAGGGCTGGGCGCAGACCCAGGGGGGGGGACATGCTGGAGCGAGGAGACAAAGATGGGGGCGGCCGGGGGGCCCGCAGCGGAGCGCAGGTTGGAGGCGGCCGGGCGAGAGTCACGGAGAGGCCCCTAGGCAGGGGCGAGTTGCTGAGCCCCAGCGCAGCGGGCGGACAGAGAACGGGTCAGTGGCCCGGGGCCTGGCAGGGCCTGTGGCGGCGGCACGGCACGGCGCGGGCCCCCTCCAGGAAGCGGCTGGCTCCCAGGCTCGGTCCTTACCGGGCAGCGCCGCTCCACTCTCGCTTCGTCACACTCCGGGCTCGGGGAAGCGGCTCCGAGACCGACAGCAGCGAGGGGAGGGAGGGGTGGTCACGGCGATCGTCACTCCCCCCCCTGCCCTCACCAGGCCACTAACTGCGCAAGCGCCGAGCCTGAAGGGGCGGGGCCCAGACCAGATACGCAGCACGCGCGTTAGGAAAGCGCGTGCGCGGCGGCGGGTCTCCCTGGGCCGGGCGAGGAGCAGTTGGAATGTTGGCGCGCGCCGCCTGTTTCTGTGATCCACGGTGAGGGGCGGAGCCAGGCCCACTGACGGAGCCGGGGTGTTGGCGCCTCCCACCTACTGATGCCCGGCGAGCGAGGACCTCGAACCGGTTTGGCCTCGTCCCCCCTGTGCTCGGACCCCGGCTGCGTTGGGGACCCGCTGCCACACATGGCAGAACGGTTTTGGCAACTGCTCTGGTCAAGCCGGGGTCCTTGAGCCAATCGCACCGGGAAACGACCATCTGCCCCTGGTCTGGGTGATGAGGGGGCTGCCCCCGTCTCCTCAGCTCCCTCAGCCAGTGGGAGACAGGGACTGGGGCCTAAGACCCGTCCTGCTCTGCCAGCTCTCTTCTAGGGTGACCCGATACCAAGGGTGAAAAATCCATGTCAGGCAGTAGGCGGTAATTGGTACCTATCTCGTCACTTCAGCCCACGCCGAGATGCCTTGAAATGGTTTCAGTGCCACCTCCAGTAGCAGCTGAACTGTCATCAGCATCACCTGCTAGGAAGGAGAAAGGAAAAGTTGATGTGTTCTTGACAACCTTGCTGGCCTACAGCCCTTTACCTACTGGCAATGGGCTCAGTAGGAGCAGGGTTATAGGGTGTAATCCATGGGGATGTTTAGTTTGAATGGGAAAAAAAATAGTGCTAGTCTGGATGGAGTCAAGTATCGGGTAGTTGTGTAAGTATGTATCTACAGAAACAAGGAGTCTGGTGGCATCTTAGAGACTAACACATTTATTTGGTCATAAGCTTTTGTGGGTTAATAACGCACTTCTTCAGATGTATGGAGTGAAAATTACAAATGCAAGCAGTATACATGAAGAGAAGGAGTTACCTTACAAGTGGAGAACCAGTGTTGACATGGCCAATTCAGAGTGGATGTAGTCCACTCCCAATAATTGATGAGGAGGTGTCAGTACCAAGTATCCAAATCACAAGAAACACCATCATAAATGGTACCCTAGTTGCAATCTCAAGAGGTCTATCCACAGGCATAAAAATGTTCTCTGGTTGGTATTGGTGAGATCCAATACTTCCAATCAAGATTCCTTATCTTTAGCTTAGTAAAGTACTATTAGTAGTTCTGCCAGCTTTACTTTGAGTCACTATCATGTTCTACAAAAAGGTCATTTTATATTAAAATGAAAATAAATTTGCTTTAATTTTGGACATGGATTTAAAAAACTGGCAATGATTATCTCAGTAAAACATCACTGCCATTACACTTTAGTAAAGTATTTGTCATTCACATTTATTGTCATTTTCTTGCATCTTTCAGTGTAGTCACTTCAAATGCCACTAAGGATTACATTTTAGAATCATAGAAGATCAGAGTTGGAAGGGACCTTAGGAGGTTGTCTAGTCCAACTCCCTACTCAAAGCAGGACCAATCCCCAACCAGATTTTGCCCCAGATCCCTAAATGGCCCCCTCAAGGATTAAACGGACAACCCTGGGTTTAGTAGGCCAATGCTCAAACCACTGAGCTATCTCTCCCCCCTAAAAAATTAATCACTATAATGGCTGCTGATTCTAAAGCTTAGAATTACTATATGAAAGAATGACTATAAAGTGATAATCCTTGGTCAGAAAAGAATGGGTACTTATTCTACAGTAACTACTATTCTTTGAGATGTCATAGGCAGTCTGGATCCTACTGAGGTGCTTGTGCACCTCATGGATGCAAGATTGGAGTTTTTTTGAAAGCGGTGTTAGCTGGGCTGCGCATGCATAATATAACTCCTTATGCACCGTACAAGGAGACAGGGTGGATCATGTGTGACCCCTTCTCAGTGCCCTTGCCATTCAAAGCCAGTGTTGCTGAGGCCTCCAAAAAACAGGGATGAAGGGTGGGCAAGTCACGGGATATGCTGCGCACACTATACAACACCTCAAAGAATCAAAAAGTTACTGAAGAACAAGTAACCATTCTTTCTTCTTCATGAAGACTGAATATGGGATTTGATCTTAGGTTGTTTGCCAGTGCTGGAGAGACTGGAACCACTCTCCTAGGTGGCAGGTCCTTGCTGATTGGGAGTTAATCATAGTCCTATGAACTCTATTGTCTGCAATGGCATGAATGACGATTTTTCATAGTTCACAGTGAATACTAGTTGAGAGAACAGGGAAAGGACTTATTCTAAGGCTGTTGCAGTCTCTTATTGGGACCTGCCTCTGATCAGCTAGTCATCCAGGTGAGATGGGTACACAGATTCCCTGCTTCCTTAAGTGCACTGCCAGGCATTTGGTGAATAATCTCAGTGGCATGAGAGGCAGAACTCTGTATTGGTAATGGTTGGGCCTCCCTGTGAATCTTAGGTATTTCCTCTGGGCCAGATGGATAGCTATATGGACGTATGCATTCTGCAAGTTAAAAGCTACAAACTAGCCTTGCGTTTGAAGAAATGGACTGACGGAGGCAAGTATCACCATCCTGAATCTGAGAGGGTATATGTATTTGTTTAGTTACCTCAGCTGTAGGTGTAGAACTCCTTTCTTCTTTCAAATGAGGAACTACCCAGAGAATGGAGTGTGGTATTTGAGTCCTTTGGGGAGTACAGAGTATCATCTGTTCTCTTTCTGAGCAGCTCTGAGCCCTGAAGCAGTAAACCCTCAATCATGGCCTGTATGTTTCTCTGAATACCCACTGCCTGTAGCTGTGATGCCTGGCACATTGTTATCACAGTGGCCATAGACGTAGCCTTAGTTTTGGAGGCATCCATAGCCACCACTTGACCTTCTTTAGTTATATCTTTAGGCTCCTCTTGGCTACAGGATCTGCACAAGGTACGTGTTACTCTGTCTTATGTTAGGAAGGCAGTTAGCCGCATGCAGTTGTAGGGAAGCTGAGTAGTACAGTCCAGAAAGGTTGAGGCTTCTCAGACCCTTGCCTTACTCATATTCAACTTTTAGTATATCGCTGATATGAAGTAGCTTAGGTTGTGGTGGATGTAGACGTATTCAGACTCCCAGGGAGGTACTTGGTACTTCTTCTTGACTCACTTTGCAGTGGAAGTTAGCATGGTCAGTGTATACCATAGGGCCTTAGTGAAGTCAAGTAATCCCTCATTTATGGGGAAGATGATCCTGGCTGGATCAGAAGCTCACAAGACAACAAATAGCTTGTGTGATTTCTCAGATATGACTAACATCTCTATCTCCAATCAGTCCTCACAAGGAACTTCTGGAACATGCTGATGTCTGGTGCTGGTATCAAATGCTGGGGATACTGCTTCATCAGGTGACGAAAACAAAAAGTGCTTTGGATCTGTCCCTGTATCTGGCTCTTCCTGGTAGTCTGGTGTAGGAATGTAATGGGGAGTGACGTCTCCTCTTGAGTGTGGTTGAGACTGGCATCTCAATGCCTGCGATAGTGGACCCCTGTACCGCCAATAGGTACATTGTGGCATGCCAAAAGAATACAGCTCTCTTGTTGGGTATTGGCCAGTCCACTGCTTTTCCTTACAGACTGGAGGCAGCTGAGTCCTGTAGGGTAACCTGGGAGGTACATTCATAGTGTCAATAACTGACCTCAGAGGAGAGAGTTCTAACTGGGAGACGAGGAGAATGTATGCCCTGGTAATGGTGAGGAGTAGACCACTGTCATAGGCCTGTGCCAAAGTATATGAGACTCTTGGTATTAGAGTCGATAAATGTCTCAGCTCAGACGATGGACTTCGTTCTCATGGGCTTATCCTCCAAAGTGAGCAGTGACTTCCGATCATGGGTCATTGTAGCTGGGATTGGTGGGTAGAGTTGTGGGCTACATCATATGCTGCTTTCCCTCAACCCTTGACCAAAATGGGGCATGTGGGATTTATCTCCGGAAGCTTTATGGCGTCTGTCCTTATGGGATGAAACTGAGATCCCTCTGGAATCTCTGTATTTGAAGATACTTTGATTCCAGAAATGTTGGTGCCAGCATTGATGCCAGTGATGTTGAAGATGGCTTTGATGCCAGTGCTGGATTTTGTGCTGGTCTTTAATGTTGCTTGTCTGCTAGGTGGGATGCTGGATGAAGGAATTTGCCTCCCCAAGGTCTGAAATCTCCATGGACTGTGCCAGAAAATGGAGCATTAGCCTCTCATCTCTCAACTTGCACATTCTCATGGAGAGTGACAAGTATACTGAGATGATGTTCTGTCTATGAGTCCCGCTATGTCTTTCTTTTGGGGGAGTAGGGGTTAGGCCATTGTAGGATGGATAGGATTAAAGCTCACAGATTTTGTCTCCCCTGTGTGAAGAGACCCTGTATAGGTGGACAATCCTGTTCTTTAAAAAGGTAAATTTTATTTAAAGCAAGCAAGCAAGAAAATACATCTGGAACTTAGGCTTTGGTAGATTTTAAAGGCGCAATTCCAAAAATCAAGCACCCCAAAATAGCTTTCTTGGGAGTTCAGCTTAAAGGTTACAAGCAAACAAAAGCATCTGTCGTTAGCACAGAGGGGTCCACAAACCAATAAGAAATAAAAGAAATAACCCTAATCGTGTCTTGCTAACGTTCTGATCTACTTACACATTTGGAGTTCAGATAAATAGTTCTAGGCATGATCTGATGACTTATACCTGATTTAACTGCTTAGAGCATGGCTGCTCTGTCCCTCCAACCAAGAGAATAACAGACAAAGTTTCTTTCCCAATTTTAAAAAGTTCTACCTTCCCATTGGCTCTTTTGGTCAGGTGCCCACCTTTTTCCCCCCCCCCTTTACCTGGGGGACTCGTTAACCCTTTACAGGTAAAGCAAGTAAAGAACATCTACCAAGAGGGATTTTACAGCTAACTGGCTGGCTGGATGTCCATCAAAGGGAGCTATCCCCCCACTTTATTTATCACAACTTCCTACAGGGCCTGATCCAAAACTCTCACTGAAATCAAGGGAGTGTTTCCATTGCCTTCAACGAGAGAGAGAGATCTTTCCCAAAGTAAGGAAAATATGTCACTAACCCATACATCTCAGAGCAATATAGCTGAAATATTTAGATATAATTTCTTATTGAATTCTGATTACCAATACGATAATCTAGGCATTGAGTTTTCATCCATTTGTAACAATGAGTTTTACACTTGAATTTTATTTTCTGTCATTTAGATTTTCAACCAATGTTTGTTCAACTTGGTTCATAGGATTTCCTTAGAGTTTAATATCCTTTTGCCGTTAAATTTTTTTATGCATATAAAAAAAACTGGAACTGAGTTACCAGTAATTAAATTGTGATGTGGTGGCCTTGCCCTAGGTGTAGAACTAGGTATCTGTGCAAAGTGGGTGTAAAATGCTACCAAACCAGAACAACAGTATTTTACGCCTACTTTGCACAGAAATAAATTACTGTACAAGGGGCAAGACGGTGGAGAATCATGTCCTGTAATTACTTTGTACAGAGCATTTATTAAAACATACCTGGAAAGGTGTGCCCATTTCTGGTGCCATAATAGAGGAAGCCTGGAAAAGGTACAGGTAAATAATATCAAAGGCATCAGTAGTTAAGAAGACTAGGCTTGCATTCATTAAGAGCCAAATACTTGTTCTGTTGACAACAATAGGAATTTTATTATTCCCTTCAGCTGGAAAAAGGATATAGCCTTAAGGGATTAGCTGAGTGGAAAGGGTCTTAGAAGTAATCTTAACAAAGGGTCGTTGTAATAATTTAGATGGAGTATATGAACTAAAAGTGTTAATGTAGCCCAATCACTGTCCTACATTAAACAGTATTAATTAAACGAGGCCTGGGGTTTAGTATACAGAGACTTCAGCCTGTGTAATATTTTGGCAAACATACTATTTAAAAATCTTTTAAACTTTTTATTAGCGATACCAAAAAGGAAAAAGCAAACAGTTAAAGCATTTGAAATGTGAACTCTTAAGGCAGGGTTTCATTTTAACATTTCTTGTGCCCTTTCCCTTTATCTGGAGAGTTTAAAATGGTATCAACTATGGCAATAACTGTCCTTTTTGGGAATGGAGAAGAAGTTAGTGGAGATAAGGTGGAGGAGATGATGTTGCTGCTGCTCTGCTAAAGTCTAATCTTAGATGGAAAAGTGCCATTGTTTGAGTTTCTTAGATGGTATCCAAGATGGTAATGACTGGCATCCCAACTGGTGTTTGGGATTCAGCTGCAGTTAGTAGAGATGGCGATGCCATCGGGCATCCTGTCTTGGGCCTGGTTTTGTCAGGATATTTCTCAAGATTGGGATGATGAAGGCCCGGAGTCCCTAGTAAACAACCATGATGGTGAAGCTCGCCACTAGTAGCCTTTGTCTATTCTTTTGGTTTTTTCATACTTTCCCCACAAGTTTTTAAGGATCCACAATGGAATGATAGGTGGAATAGCCTGTCCCCTCATTAATTGACATATCTTTGGCTTTACATTTTTTGTCTTAAGCATAATTAAGTCTTTTAATCATATTAACATGGCCTTTTTTTGTTTAGACTAATTCAGTTATTGCCTTCCTTTTGTACCTTCCCCATTAACATTGGTTATTGTAAGATCTTAGGAACTTTTACATACTTTTTACAGTTGAACTCATAATTCGGATAAATTTGTAGGTGCAATTGTTACAACAGGGCTCAATCCTGCAGTTGTCTTTCAGGCAGAATATATCCAGAGTCATTTGAAATCTGTTAGAAACCAGTAAAAGATGTTAAAAGTTAACTCCAGTCTTTCAAAAGAGCACTTCATAAATGGATTTAGAGGCATAGGTATGAGATAAACAAGGAAGTACTTGAGAATTTTGTTTTAATACATCATACTATAAATCTAATAAGTATTTCATATCTTTCCTTTATAGCTTTTCTCACAATTATACCAAACACCCCATCATATGCCACATTGTTTGTACATAATCTAAGAATATTTGATGGTTTACTAGTCCCAGAATGCTGCTAGTGTATTTTAAATTCTACTGAAATATAATGGTCTAGCATAGAGTATGAGGACACTCTTTGACCGTGATTCCCAACTTTTGAGTACTGTTACCTCCCTTTCAAATATTTTAAAACTTTTGGGGTTCCCCACAACCAAATTCTGTGTTTTCTACTGATTTAGGACACACGAGTTTAAAATGGTTTTGCAACTTCTTTTCAACTGCATACAGTTTGTTTAATTTTAGTTTTAAAAACCCAGCTTAGATCACATTATATAGCTTGAAAATATGGATGTTTTTGTGTGTTCACAGCCCAAGATTTTAGTGAGAAGAATGGTCCTGTTTCAGCATCCATAGTTACACAGTATTTGGTTGAATTTCTAATAGCACCAGATGCAAATAGTTTTCCAAGTTTAACTATTTCTGTGTTTAGTTTTCACAGAAATTATTGCTGAAAACCCACTCACAGAAATAACTGGAAGGACACGAAAGTAGCATTTTCATAGTTTCATCTCTGAGTTATTTATACTTCCTTTTAACAAAAAAAGACAGAATGGCTGGTTTGATAGATTTGAAAATTTGGTTTTTATTGCGTGATCGCTTGACAATTCTAAGTGATTTTCTTGTGTTGAGATACTTAAGTTTGGAATGGAGTCAGCAGTTACCAAGAATGGTATAGAATCCAGTCAATATCGTCTTCTGCTGAATCTGTGCTAGATGTAGGCTTAGCACCTGGTCAGAATTCTTCCATTATAAAGATAAGATGCACCTGTCTCTCCCTCAGCCCCCCTTCCCCATCTGCTAGTCCCGGTGCTGCTGCTAGTACTGGGAGCCTCTCTTTGTTCTCTGCTCCAGCAAGGACTTGCAGGTGAGAGACTTCCTGCTGAATGCTTCCCCCAAGAAGGAAGTTCCTTTGTTGAAGGTCCCCGACAGGAGCAGAGGGCACCGAGATGCTCCCATCCTCCAGTACCAGCATAAGATGCAGACTCACAGGTAAGATACAGCTGATTTTTAAGCCTAGAAATGGGGGTCAGGGGAATGGCATATTGATTAAATTTCCCCCCCAAACACTCATAGCTCCCCATCTCTCACAGTTTGGGAGGGATTGTGCTATGGTTACTGAACTGCAAAAGGATGCTCTCTGATTGGCTCAGGGCCAGTCAGGGCACAGGAATTCCCAGTCAAAACTGGACTTTCAATTCCTGTACGCAGGGTAGACCTGGAAGAGGGAGCACATCCCCTTCCTTTATTAAAAGCAGAAGGGAGCTTCCCCTCCTCTTCCCGGCTCAGGTAAGCAAGCAGTACTCACCCAGAGTTGCCCACCTTCTTGACTGGTGTGTTGGGAGCTCCCTTTCCTGATTCAATGTACTTCAGTCACTGTACAGCAAAGCCGCAAGTCCCTCCACTTTGATTAAATATTGCCATCCATATGCCCACAAACCATGGCTGTCTCAGTGTAATTTGCAAGATCCTCAGGTCAAGGACCATGTCTTTATTCTCTCTGCAAAGTATCACGTGCACCCAACTGCTCTATAGTGTAGTGTTAAATGATGAAGTTTATGACTGGTTTAGTTTTGAGGCAATACGCCTATAACAAGATTGGCATAGCCCTAAAATAAACTCTTCTGCACCTGTCACTTGTCTGCATGTACATCTCACAGCAGCTTCCATTTAACTCAGCAGTAATTGTAACCTGGGTCATGGAGTTCATTTAACCCAGCATCCTATTACATCTTGCAGTTACGAAGTGTCCACAAGGTAGCACGTGATAAAAATCCAAAGATTAAATTGTACATCATAAGCTTTTATCAAATGCCATTCACACATTATCAAATGCCATCACGCATTCAGTTCAACCTTCATGGCCCAACGTGTATTTAAATAAGACCAATGGAACCTGGAAAACACAGAGACAGGAGATTTTATTTAACCTTGTGTACAAACAACGGCTTAAAAAGCCTTAGATTTTTATTTCCAAATACAGTTTTTGGATCCTTTTTTACGCCATTTATCTTCAGAAAATTTAAAAAAATCCAGCATGACCATTTAAAATTTTTTTTTCTCTACTGCATTCTTTGGGCCTAATCCTGAGAGCTTTTGAGCTCAGCAAGTCTCATTAATTTCAGTGGGAGTTATGTGTACTCAGTACCTTTCAGGATCAGGGCATTTATTCAGTTTTTGAAAACAGAGCACTAATTGGGTATTGAAGCACTAACAATAGCATTATAAAATGTCAAAGCAGAGTCTTTAACATGAAACATGGCGGTATTAAACAATGCAGACAATATTAGCTCTACGGTGAAACTCAAATTACCCACCACCAATAAACGAGTTTCTTCTACACCTCATACTTTAGCACTAATTATATAATTTAATTGTATTTATATTTAAATAAATAATTTTATTATCTGCTTTTCTTTGAACTCTGCATGGATTATAAACACTTGCAACAGTAGAGATAAGAACAAACTACACAAGTTACATAGGCAAGAGAAAGCTTGGTTTTTATTTTTATTTTTTTGCTAAACAGACACAGAAAGGACAAATTTCACAACGTCCCATTCTGAGATTTTCTTTTTAAGTTCACTATTTCATTCTGACTTCCTCAGTTATCCAACATCCTTCTCTTCCAGTTTTAGTATTTCATAGTCACTTGTAGTATTAAGATCTTAGCTTGGATACTCATAATTGGAAACATCTACTCTGGTGTAGATAACAGTTTTACCCAATGCTCCTACGTTGCAGTTGTTGTGCAGCATTCTCAAGCATTTAAAAGTTGATGAGAAGGCCAATCCAAGACATCAAGCTGTGAGTATCTTAAGAAGGGATCAGGTAGGGGATAGGCTAGGAAGTACTGCTGTGAAGGATTTGCTATGGCTCTTTCTGCATTAAGTATTTGAAGCTGTTTTCAAATACGGTTTTAGTTTACCATGACTGACACAGTTTATGTCTGCACCCAAATTCATTACTGCAGGCCCAGTTGCTTCCTCAATGGGCCTAAAAGGGAGGAAATGTGAGGTTCTTTTTGCAAAGATTGATGCTTGATGATTCCATTGGGGGTGGGGGAAGAGGTGGATTTGCTCCTCTACTGAACAGGCAGTGAGGCCCACACTTAAACTCCATACATCCCTTGGGAGACGTGGGGATCTGGGGAATCAATAGGTGATCAAGGCCATATGCGTGGAAGCCCTGTCCATTATCTGTGCAGGAACCCCAGACTCACAGAGTATCTTCCATGGCATCTACTGGGATAAGCAGGGGGGTGCTGCCACTTAGGCAACTCAACTCCCCTTCCATGCAAGAAGGTATGTTCCACACACACAAGGTCCCCTCCACACATAAATTAGGAAATAAGACTAGGCCTGTGATACAACTGCTTTCAGAATCCAGGCTATGGAGTAGCTAGATGGTTAATCTGGAGCACATCTTGGGCTAATATGACTTAAAAAATAGCCTGTCTCCACTGGACTGAGAAACTGCAATGGCTGTTCTAACAGCCGTCATACTGGTAAATCCATGTGGAATGTTTTTGACAACAGTATTTGAACATAACTGTAGTTAGTATATAGCAAGCTCTAGAGCAGATAGGGCCCAAGACACTACTCCTGTGCTGGGGCACTTTGTTGAAGTACTGTAATTTTCAGACATGTTTAAAACATGGATCCTTAAGGGTGTAAATGCAACCAAACTGTCTTAATCATGTCTCTAAACAATGGTGCAGCCCTGCAAGTCCAAAACAGTAGCACAGTTGGTCCAGTGTACATTCAAAAGTCTAAACTATATCAGACATATCAGGGAACAGCCATACTATAACTGGGTCTGCCAATATGACAGTTTACACACTGTACATGGACATTAAGTCGCTCAAATTTCTGCTAGAAAAGAGATGCTTCTTTCTCCTTTCAGGGTAGAAGGAAAGCCAAGGACATGGAAAGTATATGTATAGATCACCTGCATATGCATTATTTTACAATGGCCTCACCTAAGATTTCAGTACAGTACAGTAGTGCAGAGACTCGGCAACAGGGATGGGGGAGAATAGTATGAGTCACTGCCATATTTTCTGCTTGTTGGCAGTTCCATTGCTATGTTTTGTGTGCCCTAGAGAGGCAGACTGGACTTCCTAGAGATGTGCCTAGCAGAGATGATGACTCAGGATGTTTGTTAGCCTCCATATCAAGCTTGTTTTAGTCCTACTGCTGTGAACACTTCACAATTATTGTATATTGTGACATTTTATGCTCTCAGTGTTGAGGTTGGCTTTTTTTTTTTAAATCAACTTCCAGGTGATTTTGTAGTTCTGGACTGGGTTTTCTGAGCTTTTTCTCCCTTCCTTTTTGTTGTTACAACCACTAATGTATAGAAGCTCCCCCACCCATATTTGAGGACAAGTGACCTATCATTGGAATGTAACAGCTTCCAGTAGCAAGAGAAAAGGATTACAGCACATCATAAGTGGTAGACTAAGTGCTGAATACAATAACATTTTAGTTTACTGACAATACAATCTTAGCTCAGCGTACGTCTAGGGGTATGAGTTTTTTCTGTGACTTAAGGAGAGGGGATCGTTTTCTCTTTTGCCAGACCATGTGATTTATGTGATTCCTAATCATGCTTCTCTCATGTTTTTATTGTTCATATTCAAAAATCGGTGGGGCGTGAGGGTGGATATTAATTATTATTCCGCTATAAGAGCTTTCTTTAAAGGAGATTTCCTTTGATTTTGAGGTCAACCTAGGTACCCTTAATGAAAACTTTTATATACTGAGCCTTAACACTCACTTTTCATTCTAGCTTTAACACTAAACCGGAGACCTCAGTGTCTGAATGCTAAGTAACTGATTCAGAAGACATATTTCTTCAAGGCACATAAGCACAATGTGAACGCTTCTGTCTTCCTGTAATAAAATTCTTCCTCCTTTGAAATTCCGAGTGGAAAAGGGAAAGGGCAGAGTTCATTTGAACATTTCAAATTCTTTTTAAAAAAGTTTCCAAAGTGGGACTGCAGCCCCCAAAATAATGTCATCTTAGTACATATGTAGGCACTGAAATAAGTGATGGACAAGAGGGTGTTATTTTCCCATTGTTAAGATGCAGGTTTTAAGCACCTTCAAAGGCCATGGTGATCAATTTACACTTAAGCATTTTCAAGGAATGGCACAGTTGAGAGAAGTGAACACATACCATAATGCCTGTAAGTGTTGCAGTGGGTAATGAGCAAGTTAGGAGATCCTTTATACACTTTACAGAACATCACATTTGTTTAAATGAACCTATACAGAAAGTGAACATAACAGTGTATCAGTGGATCAGATTAGGGAACAGTTAAAATGAGTAAGTAGTGTAAAAATACTGCATCTCCATTAACAGATTCCACGGTTGCACCACCTAGTGACCTACAGAAACATTGCAGTTTCACATCACATGCTACATATTGATTGCCCTGTACTTCACTTAGCAATTGAAGCTCAGAATCAAGGCAGGCAGTGAGCATCAGTGAAGGTAATCAAGTATAGCTGTATTTTGCCTTTAGCTGATACATGAAAATTAGCAGCATATAAAAGTACAGCCTGATTTAGCCTAACCACTATCTCACCTCTTTAAATTGTGCAAGAGTAAAATTCACCAGCAGCATTTCAATGACTATGTTTCAATTTGGTTTCAACTAAGACACTTGCCCCAATACGAAGTGACACACACACACACAAAGATGAAACAGATCTAAGTAATTTTTATCAATCCTCAAAAGCTACTTTTCATAGTTTATTTGCCCATTTTACTCAACATTACTGTACTTTGCTGGTTTAAAAGCCTACTCAACATTTAAAATAAAATAAAATCGAAAGGAACAAAACTAAAGCTATTTCTGAATAAAGGAGAGACTGTTGCTTTTTTTTTTTTTTTTTTTTTAAAAACAAGTGGTGATACACAGACTGGATTTTGGCCTAAGCTAGGTGGTGCCCATCACTTTTTGTTTAGTGTGGCTTAAGAATCTTAATGGATCACTAGGCAGAGGACATAATCCTTTTGTGAATTCTGAATTTCTCAAAGCACAGTCCATTTGTAAAGCTTACAACGCTAGCGGAAGCTCAACTACTCCATTCTCAAAGTTCAAATAAATCAACGGTCTCACCCTCATCATAGGATGTGCTATTTCTCCAGCCCAAAATTACCAGCTTTGGGGAAAACTTACACTCATATTCAACTGAAATACTTTGTGTGTTACGTTAAATTAACTACAAAAAGTCTTCTCATCCACATGCCTGCATGTTAGATAGGGTTACAGCAGAATCAAGCATTGTATTATACTGAAAAACTAAAAGCAACAACCTGTAACAGTAACCAAAGCAGAAGCAATTTTCTTATTGTTACACAATATAAATTGGTAACTTAAAATTATACTTCCTATATAAATAAAAATAAAAAGTCAGGCAAAAGTAAATTGGCACAGTCATTATGGTATTGCTTTCCAGTTTAAACACTGCAAACTGCACCCACAGATTACAAAGACCAAAAGGGGTAAATGATCACCAGTGACTGGAGTAGAATTTTTGAACTAGAAAAACCTGCAGTGCTGATGCCTCAAAAATATCAAACATTTGAATTTTGTAAAGGAGTGGGTGGTTGTGCAGCTGACTAAGAGGATTGTTACAGAGCTGCTATTTAAAAACAAAAACAAGTACATAAAAGCAGAAAACTATGGAGTGTGTTACTGGTCTGTAACCTTTTCTTGAGACAGTATCTTTCAGGATTGCCTAGTTTTACCTTTAGTTTTATAAAAGGCCAAAATTAAAAAAACAAAACAAACAACCCATTTTTAAACCAAGTTTTTGTTTCCCTTCGCCCTGCCCCTGCAAGCACCTCCTAATACACACACTTTTCTGTCTCAGAGGTTCGAATAGCAAGGGGGTGTAGAAGCTGGAATGTAGCAAAAATACAGTCGAGCGATTTTCTAATTGTACATTACAACACACAGAGATTTGCTTCCAGACCTAAGAAAAGAGGGGTGCTAAACAATAGTAAATGCCTATAAGAATTCTTATAATAGCATGCAAAATGCTGAGATACTCACAAAATCGAAATAATTTATATTTTTCTTTTGAATTTCCCACTTCACAGTACAACAACATCTATTATGCAGCAGTCAATTATGTTGACTGCTAAATAGTTCTCCCTTTTTTTTTTTAATTTTTATTTTTTTCTCTCTCTCATTTGGAAGATTCCTCTTATTTATTTGAGCAGAGAGTTCTGAGACCTTCAGAAAATTCGGCATAACAAGATTTGTTTTTTCTCTTTAGTATTCTTCTCCCCCCCCATACTGCTTATGATTCAGCTATGTGGGTCGTTAATTTTAAAATTTGCTTTTCTCCCCCTTCTTTCTCTTGTCTTCAGACTGCTCTTTTCTTCAAGCCAGGGTGTTGATGGATGGTTGCAACTAAAGTGGATACTGCATAGTGAAGTGGGTAGCACAGGCTAAGGGAGACTCTGATGCAGCTGAAACCTCTCCCCAGATGCTTGGCACATCTGTTTCATGACCTGAATAGTCTCCTCTGGTCATGAGACCATGCAGTTAGCTTATGCTTACAATTCCCAAGGCAAATACTGTTCCCACTTACACCCATGGAACTCTACTGACGTCAGTGTGGTCGCACAGGTGTAAGTGGAGTGAGTATTAGGTCCCACCTGGTGTACTGCTATGTGTAGCTTTATAGAAATTTCTGCACTGCTCTTAATTCCAACAGGGTAGAAATTTCTGAAGAATACAAAACGCTACCTGTTAGCAGATTGTCCATACAGTACATTGTGACATAGCCTATCAAAGTATTTGCATCTATCAGAAAAAGACTCTTGTAGAAGCAACATACAAAGCTTCAAAAAATTCAAGTATCAAAAATGTCATTTTGATAAAAGTTTCAATTAAGCAGCCAGCAAGAAAGACAGCTGTTGATTTTTTGTCCCCAAATGCTTGAAGATACTTCAGTACATGTTTGTAGTGCTTATTTTAGCACAGGTATTAACATCTGTTTGTGTGGAGAGCTAGGAGTTTCCATTCAATTTCGAAGGTCCCAAAGAATGTAGCAACCAATTTTGGACAACACTGCCTCTGCATTATAAACAACTAAGTGAGCTTTTCTTTCATGTACTGTACTTATCTGTTGTATAATGCAAGTGGGTCTGGCTCCTTTGACACCAAAAGAAAAGGTCAGAATTGCAACAAAGAGACAAGAAAAGGATACCCCCTTTCCTAGAGTTTGTACAAACATTTACAAGGGAAGGGGTAGGAGAGAGACAAAAAAACAACAGGTCCAGTTGCACACAAAACTTCTAGTTTATTTTTCAAAAACCCCGTTCAAATCAAGACTTGAATTTCTCAGTGGAGGAATCAAAGATCCCCTTGCTGAATGATACTATTCTCTGTGGCCCAGAACAGTACTTTAAAACAGCAGTTATTAAAGACACACTTGTGATATAGCCTTTAATTCCCCTTTCACCCCAGAAGGGCATTCTGACAAGTGTTCACGTAGAAAGCTTGAAGCTTCTTGATGATAAATTTCATCCATAAAAATGAGGAATACCTTCTCACCTTCCCAAGAGCAACAACTGCACTCTGTGTTGCATTTGTTAAAGTGTCTGTTGCTCCTTCTAGTGGAGCCTTTCAGTACAGCTCCATGTCCAGTCCAATTCTTCCCTATTCTATAGATCAAAACTAGAGGGAGTTTCTCCTTATTCTTCAGCTTAGCTCTGTTTGACAAACAGCAGAAGCACTGAAGGCTATGCTTCCTCATGACGGGACCAGGCCAGTAATGTCTGAAGAAGAAACAGTTCTCCTGTTCTCAGACTGGCAGGTTCACACCAAGAACAGTTGTACAAGCCCCTTTGTTGTGACCAGACTCCTACACCTCGGTGGAAAAGAGGATGCTTTGCCTTTTGCTGTCTGGGGTGGGGATAGTCTCCAACTGCAGGAAGTAAAGAAGAACTTGAACCTGGAAGAAGGAAAGAAGATGAAATCATAAATCAGTCTTATATTGCAGTGCACAGTGAGATCATGAATATTTAGTAAACTTCAATGTTTCAGTGGCTCTCCCTTCATCCTACATGTTAAACTCAGGTACAGTGAAGCTATCAATATTCCAGATCAGCAGTTTCGAAATCTTTCTGGATTACTAACTCACCTTTAGCAAAGCCAGAGAATCCAACAGTCTAACCTGCTTAACTAGCATGCATATTGGAAATGCCTACAATACATTTTGGCAGCTATCAGTGGACAAAAAATTCTGGAACCAGCAAAAAGTCTCTCTGAATGTTGGCACACATGGTAAAGTGGAAGAGAAAGAAGCATCGTGGAAAGCACCAACAATTAGAGCTGACTGAATAACTGATTTTTTGGTTTGATGGCAGTTTTGAAAAATTGAAAATAAAATCTGAGTTGGCTCGAACCAAAACAAATATTTTGGAATTTCTGGTGAATCAAAAAAGTCCATTTTAGGTCTGTTCCAGAGCAGGGATTCAAACCTGGGTTTCCCACATCCCAGGGGAGTGTCCTAACCACTGAACTAAAGGTTATAAGGAGTTGCCACAGCACCTCCTGTCCCTTCTTGTTTTCTTTCTATCGCCATTTTATGACTCAGTGAAAATATCTGTCTCAAATTTGCAAACAAACAATTTCAGGTCAATTCAAAGAGAATTTTTCATCAGATAAACTATTTACCTGAAAAATGTCATCCAGTTGTACCAATAATCCATTAGCCCTAGAACCAGTTACTAAGCCACTGTGAGATGTGTGTTCCCTTGTCACCTAAATACACACAGAGCTCGGATGAACAGTTGATGTGGGTGCACCAAAATGTTAGTGCTAGGAACCGAGTTGGCCCAGAAATATGCTGAACTGTCTGAGCAAACACTGCCAAACTTGGTTTAAACGTGGTGCTGAGCCTCACATGGTTGAAAGTTGCTTGGTAGATTAACCCTATGGTTAGCAGGGTAGTTTATAGTAGGGTAGTTTATAGCACTGATTGTGTTATCATGATTTTTTTAAAATAATCCTCATTCACACTGAACATGCTGTTCTAGATAAACTGTGCTAGAAAGCCGGAATAAGAGCTCTGCATAGCTCAAAAGCTTCTCTCACTAATAGAAGTTCGTCCAATAAAAGATATTACATCACCCAACTTGGAAAACAACTATTAAGGATGGTTCTGCCCAAAGCCTCTTGGAATGACTGTAAGTAGCCCAGTTCTGGACAAAGAGGCTAAGATATCTATCAGATTAATTAAAATATTTAGTTTTTTACCTGGGACATGACTTCTAGTGACCAGCTATCAGTCATTGTTATAGGTTGGGTTGGGTTAGCAGGAATCTTACTGTCCTTCTCTGAGGGTCTGAGCAGCGTTGGTCCAAAGACAGTTGCCAGGTTGTGCAGGGACATCTTGTTGATGCTTTCTCTCTCGGCAACCCTAAGAGGAAAAAACAATGGAGAAAGAGGGTGTTTCTACATTCTGTGGCTCAAAGAAACATTCCTATTAAGGAGGTTTAATTTTACCTACTTTTAAGAGGTTTTAGATACAGACATTCACTAAGCAACTATACTAATTATGTCTCATTCATAGATTCTAAGGCCAGAAGGGACCATTGTGATCATCTTGTCTGACCTGCGTAAAACAGGCCATTAGACTTTCTCAAACATTTATTATTTGTATTATAGTAGTATTTTGGATTAGATTATTGGATTAGATGCTGTACAGTCACGGGGGCTTGTCTAAGTGCACTATCTGTGAGGATCCTGCTGCCATGCTCTACAAATTCTGTAGTGTGCTTTAATCTAACCCCATTTCAAAGTGCGCAGCAGCAGGGTCCACACGGACACTAAGGGTATGTCTACACTACGAAATTAGGTCGAATTTATAGAAGTCGTTTTTTTAGAAATCATTTTTATAGTCTGTTGTGTGTATCCCCACACAAAATGCTCTAAGTGCATTAAGTCAGTGGACTGCGTTCACGGTACCAAGGCTAGCGTTGACTTCTGAAGCGTTGCCCTGTGGGTAGCTATCCCACAGATCCCGCAGTCTCCATTGCCCATTGGAATTCTGGGTTGAGATCCCAATGCCTAATGGGGCAAAAACAGTGTCACAGGTGGTTCTGGGTACATGTTGTCAGGCCCCCCTCTCCCTCCCTCCCTCCCTCCCTCTGTGAAAGCAACGGCAGACAATTGTTTTGTGCCTTTTTTCCTGGGTTACCTGAGCAGATGCCATGCCATGGCAAGCATGGAGCCCACTCAGCTCACCGTCACTGTACATCTCCTGGGTGCTGGCAGACATGAGACTGCATTGCTACACAGCAGCAGCTCATTGCCTTTTGGCAGCAGATGGTGCCTTATGATTGGTAGCCATTGTCGTCGTATTCCTGGGTGCTCTTTTAGCCGAGGTCGGTTGGGGCGCCTGGGCAGACATGGGAGTGACTCAGCCAGGTCATTCCCATCTTCTGCCGAGCACCCAGGAGATGATGATGGCTAACAGTCGTACTGCACAGTCTGCTGGCAGCCTAAGACATAAAAGATAGATGGAGTGGATCAAAACAAGAAATTGACCCGATTTGTTTTGTGAAATCAGTGGCCTGCTAAACCCAGTGTTTTGAGTTCAATCCTTGAGGGGACCATTCTGTGTGACAGTTGTTTGTGTTTCTCCTTGATGCAAAGCCACCCCTTTTGTTGATTTTAATTCCCTGTAAGCCATGTCGTCAGTTGGCCCTCCCTCTGTCAGAGCAGTGGCAGACAATTTTTTCGCGCAAAACCAGGTGAGGAGGCGACGGCCGCCGCACTGTGACGAGAGTGGTGAGGACATAGACATGGTCATAGACTTCTCACAAAGTACGGGCCAGGCAATGTGTCCTGGCAATGTGCACATCATGCTGATAAGCTCTGCATGGTTACCTGTGCTGATCAGCTCGCCACACTGGCCAAACAGGAAATGAAATTCAAAAGTTCGCGGGCCTTTTCCTGTCTACCTGGCCAGTGCATCTGAGTTGAGAGCACTGTCCAGAGCGGTCACAATGGTCCTGGAGGCCAATACCGTCAAATTGCGTCCACACTACCCCAAATTCGACCTGGCAAGGCCGATTTCAGTGCTAATCCCCTTGTCGGAGGTGGAATATAGAAATTGATTTTAAAAGCCCTTTAAGTCGAAAAAAGGGCTTCGTCGTGTGGACGGGTCCAGGGTTAAATCAAGGTAACGCTGCTAAATTTGCCCTAAAGTCGTAGTGTAGACCAGGCCTTAGTGCACGGCCCATTAGTGTGGGGTAGATTTACACCGCAGCTGGGTACTAAACCCAGATCTCCTGGACCAGAGCCTTAACCACAAGACCATCCTTCTCTACAGATACGTTCCTTAGCATGAACAAAAAGCAAATACATGAATATTAAAAAAATTAATTTCTTAAATGAAAATACTGTGCAGGTAATAAACATGCTCATTTAATGAATACTAAGGTGCTCCAAGCACTGTACCATAATCTTGTAGAAATTACAAACACACAAATCACCATATAATAAAATCCCCCTGAAAAAATGGCAAAGAAATAAGACCCAAAAAAGGCATTTAAGCAAGGAGGAGGATAAAGGAAGAGAGACATCTAACTATGGGGTGACAGTAATAAGCACCTTTGAAAATGGAAGGTTTAAAGATGTTAAACAGTTAGGAAGACTGATACAGCTAGGAAGGGAGAGTGAATTCCATATGGCAGGCCCCACACAGCAAGGAACAATCTCTTGCCAACACAAGATGTATTGTTGCAATTCCTAAAAGATGGGTGGTGTTAAAGTGCAAATACCTGGTAAACATACTCAAGACTTAAGTTTTATGCCATTTACTGTGTTCTGTTACTTCTTTCACAGGCAAGTGTGATTTTATGGAGATATTATGGATGTGCTTCGGGGCTGGGGGAGTGTGTGTATGTGTTGCAGATCATATTTTCACTGTAAAGATCTTTCTCATCCCTTCCTTGGGAACAATTCATAATGGCTTCAGTAACAGTGAGCATGGGAAACAGGACGTAGCACTTTACCAGGCCTATTTTACCTGCATTACTCAATACAGATTAAATGAAAATGAAAATCAGTGAAGGTGCTCTTTGAGTGACACAGCACATCTCCAAGAAAGGGGCACCTCTCTCCATGGCATTTGGAACTGATTTACACACGAAATGCACCTGTCTAAAGGGTGTGTGTGTTACCTTTTTAAATGGTCCAGAAGGAAAAGGAATGTCACGAGGTTGGGTTCTGGAAGTGAGAGCAGTAAATTCAGCATGCAGCTTTCCTTTGCAACAGGGTCTGAAAGTGCTATGGGAGGAGAGAAAAAAAAATAAAAGGAAGGGAATAAGAGTTTTACTGACAGTGTAAGAAATGAGAAAATATTGGTGACGCTTAATGTGCTTCAATTGCATTATAGAGACAAGAGGCTCAGAATTCAATCCAGGCACAGCCTCACTCCCCCTCTGAATTCAGTTCTCCCGTTAGACAGGTGATGGAGAATCCTTCCCTCTGTGCAGGAGACCACAACTGCATTCCAGACTCAGAACACTTAGGCCTTGTCTACACTACCAGGGTAAATTGACCCAAGTTACGCTACTCCAGCTATGTGAATAACGTAGCTGGAATCAGCGTAGCTTAGATCAACTTACTGCATTGTCTACACCACACTGTGTTGACGGGAGATACTCTCCTGTCAACATACCTCACTCTTCTTGTACTGGTGGAGTACCAGAGTCAACCAGAGAGTGGTCTGCAGTGGATTTAGCGGGTCTTCACTAGACTTGCTAAAATCGACCCCCACTGCATCGATCACAGCAATGTTGGTGTAGACATGGCCTAAGATGCCTCCCTTCTGGGTCAACACAGGAGAGCCAATCCCAAAGCAGATTTATCTCCTTTGCAGAGTGAATAGTACAGATACCACTTCAGGGCCTAAACAAATAGGATTTCTCTTCTCTTAATTAGGTAGGTAATGTCTTTCGTAGAACTTGAGCTTTTCCATTCTTGCAGGTAAGTGAAGCCACTGCCCACACTAAAACCTGCACATAAGGCAAGATTCGAATTCTCTGCTGAGCAACTCGTGAGCCAAAGAAATAGACCCGGCCTCCCTTCTCTACAGTCTGTCACGGGGCTTCCTTCTAATATTAGAAATATTATTTTTCGTAATGAGTAAACTCCCTTCCTAAGGCTTCAGGAGCAGCCTCTTAGAGAAGAGCATCGTAACACTTAGCACGATGGTATAAATGATTTCTTCTATTACACACCAATGCCCTCAGCAAAGTTGGGGTACAGTTCGTCTGTGAAGAGGGGTTCAGGCAGTTCTCTGAAGTATAATTTTAATGTCCCTGCAATGGCATTAACATCCATCTCGCTCATCATCACGGACACATCTTTGTTGTCTGTAAGAGAAAGCAAGGAGACATACAGGTACTGAAGCTGGCTGGTCCTTCAGTCATTCCTTATTCTTGTTCTCTTTTTTGGTTCCCCCTGTTTATCCTATTTATCTTCTCTCCCTACCCAAGTAGCTGACACTCATCACCTGTAGTCACTTTGCTCAGGTTGGTTGCTGAGTTCTCCATTTATATTATCCCAGTGCCGCTTAATAGTTCAGAGTAGCTATAATGTGACCACTTTGCAGCTAGACCCCCAGTACAGCCAGGACGACATCTAGCTTTACATCTGCTGGGAGGACGACGCAAGAAAACCAACGTAGCTTTACCTAGAATTACTTCTGCTGTACCAGTGTCATGGGCTGGATCCAACACTCAGTGAAGTCAATGGGAGTCCTTCCAATGTCTTCAGTGAGACCAGATCAAGCCCCATATGAGGCTGAGCCAGAGTAAGAACGATTTTCAGTTTCCTAATAATATGTTGTATAACAATTAACAGCAGCCACTTCCCCATCTGGAACTCTAGTACAATCAGAAGCACCCCTCAGCCTCTCCCAGTTAAGCAGAGTTCAAGAGACAAAAATCAAGCAATTTAGGTCAAACGCCTCCACTCACCAAAAACAGCCTCATATGAAATGTGTTTGCATTTACATAAAAATAGCATTTTTTAAAATGTAAATCATCCCTCCCTCCCTCCCCCATGGTGTTGGAAACCCAGAAAGCACGTGAGGACATTCTTTAAAGTGAAGCAACAACATGAGCCCCTTTTGCATCCAAGAGTCTCAAAATGCTATACAGAGCTCGGCAAGTATCATCATCATCCCATTTTACAGATGGGCACACTGAAAAACAGAGAAAGCTTTGCTTGCCTGAGGCCACACAAAGCACTAATGCAAAGCATTGGGAAGAGAACCCAGGAGACCAGACTCTCAGTCACATTCCAGTAACCAGAATTTTCTGCTTCTCTATCCAATCCTTTAAAAAAAATTTCTTAAATGATTTTCATGTTGTCGGTGCTCTTTTAAACAAGAGTCTCAAACAACCGCGGGGACTTCCTGTTAATCCAGAATTCTCAATGACATTGTGGAAAGGAAGACTGCTGATTGCTCTCATTTCCCCTGAGGAAAGTGTCTGCCGTTTACCATGGCAAGGCCAGGCAAGGCAGGCAAAACCGCCATTTCAGGGCTACTGGGAAGAATAATCAGCGCATTTCTCAATACAAAGGTCCATTCCACTGAATTCCTCAGGTTAACATTTACAACTGGAAGACACTAATAAAAAACACACAGCCCAGGTAAGAGGATACTCCTTGCACCGGGGTCTCCACCTCTTCATGCTTCCTGGGCTACATGAGATTAAAAGAGCACGGTAACCTGAAAGGCGATCATAACTCAGGAGATAATGCAAAGGAAAACCTTAGAAGCAAATACTTACTGACATCAAAAGCAGCTTTCAAAGCTTGGATATCAGTTGCAACCCCAGAGACACGGTAGATGCCCACCTCCTCCATCCCACGTCGCTCTATCTCCTCCACACACTGGCGCACAATGTAAGGCACCTTTGATCTTTCTCTCCTTGAGAAAAACAGGAAGAAGAGTTCAGTGCAGCATAGGCCAAGAAAATACGGTTACCAGAGTTACATTAGGCACTGGATAAGATGAGACTGCTTGAGTGAAAGGAGCTCTAGGCCATGATTTTCACAAAGGACTGAGTGAGCACTCACGCTATGAAAATCCGCCCCTTTAAAAGTGTCTCAAATTGGGCACCCAAAATCACTAGTCACATAAGTGTTTAGGAGGTGCAGACTAGCACAGTGGTAAGGATGAAAAAGAGAGTTACCTTTTCCATAACTGGTGCTCTTTTGAGATGTGTTGCTCATGTCCATTCCATATTAGGTGTTTGCGCTCACCACATGCACCGGCGCTGGAAGTTTTTCCCTCAGCAGTATCTGTAGGGGACTGGCTCTGGCGACCCCTGGAGTGGCGCCTGCGTGGCATAGTATAAGGGGTGCCGCCAGCTCCCCGCACCCTCAGTTCCTTCTTGCTGGAAACTCCAACAGTGGGGAACGAGGGCGAATCATAGAATGGACATGAGTAATACATCTTGAAGAACACCAGTTATGGAAAAGGTAACTGTCTTTTCCTTCTTCGAGTGCTTGCTCACGTCCATTCCATATTAGATGACTCCAAAGCAGTACCCCTGGAGATGGGTACTAGGGTGGCGGCGGGTGGTGCTTATAACCCTTGGCTTATTTATGGGGCCAGTCCTGCTGAGGCTGGCACCCCTGGCTGCTGCGGTCTGAACCATTTACACACCAGGGCCGAGATGAAGAGACTCAGGGTTTTCAGGGTGGCGCAGGAGTCCTTGAGGCCATGCAACTTGCTGTCTGTTTGCTCCTCAAATAGGGCCCGACCATCAAAGGGCAGGTCCTGCAATGACTGTTGGGCCTTGGTGGACAACCCAGAGACTCACCACATGGAGATAGCGGAAGCCCTGGTGCAGGCAGCAGCATCTGATGCTGCCTGGAGGGCTGCCCTGGCCACAGTCGTACCCTCATAAAAGATTGCTCGGAACTCCTTGGAAACCTTGGGGAGCAACCCTTTGACCTTGGCATGGCTTGCCACATACTGAAGTCATATTGGCCAAGGAGGGCTTGGTGGTTGGCTACTCTCAGCTGAAGGCTGGAAGACGAAAAGATCCAGCCTCCTTGAGTCTTTATTTTTGGGGGTGGCTCTGGGCTTTCCTTGTGGCAAACCACCTCAACCACAAGGGAATTGGGGGCTGGGTGGGAGTATAGGTACTCTTGCCCTTTGGTTGACACAAAGTACTTATGTTTGACCCTTTTAAAGATAGGGGCCAGGGAAGACGGAGTCTTCCACAGAGCATTAGTGATTCTGGAGTTCCCTTCATGAAGGGGTAGGGCCACGCTGGCAAGAGCTGAGGACATCAAACAGAGAGTCCAAGGGCTCTTCCAGTGCCTCTGCCTGAAGCCCCAGGTTAGAAGAAACTCTTCAAAAGTTCCTGCTGCACCATGGCATCATCCCGAGTAACTAGGTGAAGGGGCCCCGTGATAGCCTTGTTTGGCAATGACGAGGATAATGCCACCTCCATTGGTGGTCCATCAGCTTGCTCCCTGGGTCCTCCTGGACCTGCGGAGTCACACCCCCACTAACGCCTGGAGCACTGGAGGGGGATGGGATACTGAGACCACTGACCTCTCCGAGGCTCCTGCTACTGATCGGGTAGCCTGGGAAGGCTGGGTGAGCCCCCAGGGGTTCCACGGGTACCATGGCGCTGGCCACTGCGCTTGGGGCCATGGGGCAGGTTTTGATACTGATAATATAGTCGGCACCACCGGTACCAGGGCTTGTCCCACAGTCAAGGAACCTTGCTCCAAGCTGGAGCTACCAGCAGAGCGGTCAGTACTAGGCCACTAGAATCGGGCTGAGGATCTTGTCCGACCCATGCTGGTCGCTGCATCCCGAAGAAGACGTGTCCGAGAAAGACTGTCGGAACTAACAAAGAGTTGAGAACTACTACTAAGGGTAACTAAGGAAATACTAACTATATACAACTATATTACAGATTTCCAAAGTCGCAAGGACTGAGAACGGAACAACGCTAGACGAAGCTGCAGCAGTTCCAGCACAGTCACTGACGGCAAGAAGGAATTAAGGATGGGGGGGAGCCAGCAGCGCCCCTTATACTGCACTATATGGGTGCCACTCTAGGGAGCACCAGAGCTGGCCCCCTATGGATTGTGCTGAGGGAAAAAATTCCAGCACCGGTGCATGTGGAGAGCACACACACCTAATACGGAATGGACATGAGCAAGCACCCAAAGAACCTTGCTTCATGTTAGAGGGTTTACTTGACCAAATCAGCAAATAGATTCACGAAAATACCGACACTGAACCAGCATCTTTCTATAGCCCAACACTGTTAAGAGAGGAAGAATATCCACTTAGGAAGTTCTGTAAAAAAACCCCTCCATTTTGAGAGCTCTGGGCTGTATAAAAATGGCAGAGGATACTGGTTATCATGAGCAAATTATTCCAGTCTCAAGGGTTTAACGTCGAGAATAGAGCTGGTGTCCTCTATAGCGAGACTTCTCTCAAATGATAACACTCACATCTATGCTCTGGGCCAGCAAAAGGCCCATGCACTGTACAAGTCCTACTTTACCCATATTGTGCAGACCAGGGGTTGGCAACCTTTCATAAGTGCTGTGCCGAGTCTTCATTTATTCACTCTAATTTAAGGTTTCACGTGCCAATAATACATTTTAACGTTTTTAGAAGGTCTCTTTCTGTAAGTCTATAATATATAACTAAACTATTGGTGTATGTAAAGTAAATAAGCTTTTTTAAATATTTAAGAAGCTTCAATTAAATTAAAATGCAGAGCCGCCCAGATGGGGTGGCCAGGACCCAGGCAGTGTGAGTGCCACTGAAAATCAGCTCGCGTGCCACCTTTGGCACACGTGCCATAGGTTGCCTACCCCTGGCATAGACCCTGAGCTGGTCCTTTTCACAGAGGGTGAATTTACTCTGTGTTCCTAGTTTAGGAAAATTTAGCAGCTAATTCCCCAAGAGCTCATCTGTTTTCAGCAATAGCAAGACTCATATACATCACACGATAGCTAGATTCTCATGGTCATATGAAAACTGTCCATAGAGAGCTTGTTCCTTTGTTTTCCTGAGTAGCTTATTTAATTTCTGTTTTTGTAGAGAGGTTATGAACTGGCTCATCTCTGCACATTCAATCCGAGAAGCTGCAGCCTTATAGAGAAGTAAGTATGGTGAGCTTGCAACGCTAGCAGGTGATTAGAGGATTCCTATGCATCCCTTAGAGAAATAGGGGTCATACTGCTATCCAGTTAATAGTAATTCCGTGGGGAGGAAGTACCATGTCTTCTAAATTACCTACCACGAACAAACAGGTTTCTTCTGGCAAACGATTCATGACAAAAGATCAGGGGTTAAAATAATACAAATGGCTCCAAACAGCTTGAACATTTCCGAGTATGGAAAGGAAATACTGTCGTTCAGTAGCTTTGGAAATTTGTGACCAAGTCAGCCAACTACAGAGGAAAAGGGACAGGGTGTTTCCGGAACACGGCAGAGTGAGAGATGTTGACGGTAAAAACACAGGGTTTCCAAGCAAGAGTGTGTGCACGCTGCTGGCTTTTGGAGGTTTTTTTCCATGCACAGGATGAAGCTGGGAGAATGCGAAATAGCTCCTGCCTGCAGAAATTGCCACGCGTTAGCCACACAAGGGCAAGAAAGTATCTGCATACCTCCATTCACTGAGGGCTTAAGTAGGTGCAGCTCCATTGACCTACTGGGTTTACAATAAAACAGAGAAAAGCGTGACCTGACAACTTACTTGGTGACAATGGCAATCTTGACTCCAAAGACCCCAGTCTGTTTACGAGATGGCATTCTTTTCAGACTAAACTCCCGGCTGGTAAATTTCACTGACAGCTTCACTTCAACCTGCAAGGATGACTTTAGTAGTTATTTTTCAAGCAATAAATGTTTTCTTTTGTTTTTCAAAATGTTATGACAAAGAACAGAGAGAATAAACCTGATACACAAGGTCAGGCAAGGAAGTAGTCCTAACAGTTTGTACTCTACTTACTCCATTCATTGAGATGACTGTGCGTTGCCAATCTTTATCCTGTAACACCTGCGGATCCAGCTGAAAAACATGGAAGTTGCTTGTGAGTTGAGAATTGGTTTCAGAGACTAAAATCAGCCAGTTTGAAGAATCTATACAAGTCTGCATGGCAATGCCTTCACGCTTACTTGCATTTCCACTGGGGAATCAGAAAAGCCCTGAGTTTCAGATGTCGGGTAACTCATACAGACTTCTGCACTCGAAGCAAGGCTGGGTATGGATCGCACATGTGTATGTGGAAACCCCAGTGTCAAATGTGCAATATCCACTTAATAACAAGAAAAACCTCAGAGAGCTAAAATGCTCTTCTAAAGCCAATAATCTCACCTTTGATAGAAAAGGAAATATTCACTGCCATAACATAGCAGCCATATTTAATAGGCAGCAGAGGATCATCCCACCCCAGCAAATCAGGAGTCAGGAAGGGAGAGAGTAGATTTTCTAAGAGGAAAGGGCTAAGATCTGAAACAGCGAGGGCTTGTTTCTCTCTGAAAAAACAGGTGAGCAAACTGCAGGTCCCAAACCCAAACTCAGGTCCCAAGTCCAAACGCTGGCACCAGCTTGGTCCAAAATAATACATTTCAAAGAATATTTTAACATTTATTTCCAAAGGTCGTGAACAACAAGATTAAGAACAGGAATTAGGGACTATTATATATGATTCCCAATTCCTTCCTGTTCCTGAGAGAGAGCGCGTTTCTCTCTGTCTTCTTATTTTAGCTTTAGAAACCTTTTCTGTGGGTGCAGTTTCATAGGCCCAGTGTACATAAAGTTTAAATACTGAGCTATTTACAGCCTTTTACATTCCCTCCATCAACTGGACATCCGAACTTTTCTAGCTCTTTTGTTCAACTCCTGCCAGTGAAACAGCTACCAAGGATGTTGAACAGACATTTATAAACATCTGCTCCAACAATCAGAAATTGCTGATGATTAGTAACTTATTACATCTTCAATAATAATCGTCTTGCCTCTATTACTTAGAATCTTTCTATCTCATCCATCAAGGTTCTCACAACACACCCATCACCACAGTTGCGGAGTACTCCGTATCAAGCGCTCTCCTTCCCCCATGCTGTAGGGCATTCTTATTTATTTATTTAAAAGCCTCTGATTTTGGGGGTTACTAAGTTCATCCACCTTACAGTCAGATTGTCTTCAGCTCTTGCATTCTGCTGTTTCCCCCCTCTGTGCCAGCCCACAGAGTTTTCTGGGAGTGGAGAGAGAAGTCTGCTACCCTGTCCAAACAGATGCTGCAGTCTACATGCAGAGGACATGTGGCAGAGATGGTGCTGCCTGAAGCACATTCCCTCCAAGAGCTACCCCCAGGCACTATGGCTCCCACACTGCCTCAAATGCAAGCAGGAGGCCAAATGCTACAATCTGGCCGAGAGGGAAATTTGGATCACAATTTCCCAGAGACAGGCAGGGCTGGAGTACTGTGGGATCATGATACTCAGCCCCAGGATGAAGTGAGAAGCGGGGCTTGAGAGAGTGCTTCGCCAGCATCTCTGTCAAGCTTCCCTAGCTCCGGAGCTCTGGGACAGTTTCCAAAAGGAGCTACATCCAGTTCTCCTGGGCTCCAAAGACATGATGACCCAATGCTGGGTCTGACAGTGAGAGAATGGAGGAGGACTATGCGGTGATCCAGGTGGGCTTATACAAGCTATCCAAAGAAATTAAGCACATACAGTGCTCAGAAAGAAATTACCACTTTTTAAAATCCTGCTCTGATTTTAGAATGAAGCAAGAGAAGAGCTGAATGGGAAAGCAGGCCAGAGATCACAGGAGAAGGTAGATATAGTGTCTTACTCTGGCCTGCCCTATTCTTTTTCACTTCAGCTCCAACACAAAGGGAGAAAATGCACTTGAAACTGAAAGAGTGACCCCTGTTACAAGAATCCACTGATCAAACCGCTCACAAATGAAATCCATTTGTAACGTAGCTTGATTTCTTTCAACAGGAAAGTTCCAAGGCTGGGAAATAGCTTGTCAGGTTCTATAGGAACATCCCCCAGCAAGGTCGGTGACATCTGTGAAACAGTCACCTCCAAAGAGCCACAACTGGCTCAGACTGAACTTACAGAAAAGGAACAACAGTTTGAACATGGAGCTATACCAGCAATTAGAATCTGACAAAATGAATCTGTGATTCCCAACATGGCTTTGCAATACCAAAGTCTATTCCCTGAAAAATGCAAGGCAAGGGGCGGGCAAGTGCACTTTCACCTTGAGACGCACAGGTTCAAATACACCTTCATGCACAAATGAAAAGGAATTTAGTAACTAATTCTAATCCGATACCCCATCAGCCCTGCCTCCCCGCCCCCCCAATATAACAGCACTGGCATCTCATTGCACAGTGGAGGATGAATGCTAGATGAGCAGGGTGATGCAATCCACAGTATCCTTGACTCTACCGAGTATGTTCAGCCTCTCCTTTTCCTAAACCCTAATCCCCACTTCCAACACACAGGAAAAGATGCTGCTGTCAGTTACATACATGAAAGCCCACAGAGAAAAGCTGCTTCTTCTCCTATGTTTCAGAGACCCCAGATAAGAAGAGGAGGCGAGAGAGTCAAGCCCACCTTTTCTCTGCGTACTTTGTTACGGACATGAGTCCACAGCGCGGTGTTGCCGGCATGTGAGTGTTTCCCCACTGAATCTGCCTGGCTCCGATAGGTGCAGCTCTGGTAGAAATATCTGAAGATCCCTTGCATAGTGTAGTCGGCAACCAGCAATTCCCACATTGTGGCTGCACTGTGTCTGAAGTTAACAAGGCTAGTTGTGCCAAGTCGCTGTTACTTAAGCAGCCCCAGACTCTACACTTAGCCAAGAGGTTTTTGAGGAGACTTTTTCCGGAAGGCCTGCCCCCTCCTGTCAGGCTGGCCACGTCACCGCCAGGCAGCCACAATCTACATCATTCCCACCCACGCCGCAAGAATTTCCAAGCTGGAAGAATTTTGCAGTGTGAGAGGTTTCTTTCAACAAACACATTCCCTTCCCAGGCTCAGGAGGAAACCAGTTCTGAAATGTTTGGTTTCCTGTGCAACACAGCTGAGCCCAGCCAACTGCAATGGCCTTTCACTAAGGACTCTGCTGAAATGGCCTTTCTGATGATCTCTCCCATGTTTAATAAGGCCAAGGCTCTCTGACCAGATTGTGCTTTTACTCTGCACCTTACAATGGTAGGTATTCATAACCTAGAAGCAGTGGCTAAGTTTGGGGAGGGCAGGGGGCAAGAGAGAATTGGGTGCTGGTGCTCAGAGTGGGCCTGGGTGTTCTGAATATTTACACAAGAAGCTATATGACAGGGATGGTACCAGCAGGCCCCACTTAGCGTTTCCTCCATTATCAGCCAAGGCTCACAAATTACTAACTCGCACCAGTCTGGCAAGATGAATGCAAGTCAACAGATGTTTCAAAGCATAAGCCAACTGCATTCTTGTTCGTTGTCTCCAGAGCACACAGCATATGGCTGGTTAGGACCATCAGCGACCTCAGGCAAGTACTCTTTGGAGGCAACAGCCAGATGGACGACTACCCTTTGTGGGTGAGCCCTGGTGCCTGCTGAAGGCTGATATAATAGCTTCTCCTGCCTGTCCCTTCCTCCACCATCCATATGAACACATGCTCCCCCTACCCTTGAACTCTGGGTTGGAAGAACTCCTACTCCCCCCAGGCTGGAACCTCTCCAAACAGAACAGTGTGTACTCTATGGAGAGGAAGCTGGGAGGAAGGTGCATGAGAAATTCAAGGTTAGGTGGTAAGTGCCATCCCCGTATATTATATAGTCCTAAAAATTCAAGGTTAAAGTGCTTTTCACATTGTTATTTAAAGTGCTATTGGGATAAACAAATAAAAGAATGAGACCTGGGGGGGGGGAACCACTTGGTGCTGCTGAGCAAGACAGGAAGATCAGGCCTAACACCACAGGAGGAAATAACAGGGCCAAGGGCAAGCAAAGAACATAATCTACCTAGCTTTGAGCAAGCTTGCAGTACTGGAGCATGTAGACAACTGACCTCCAGCGTGGGGAAAGGGCAGCTGGAGCAGACTGGGTTCTGGCCTGGAGAATGACGACAAAGGGTGCTAGTAAGTGAGACACTTCAGCCCAGAGCGGGGTGGTAACAAGCAGAGGGTCAGACTGACAGGCTTGAGGTCTGATTTATTGATCAATGACCTAGAAAATGGAACATCCAGGAAGAGAACATCTGCAGATGATGTGTCCCCCCGACCGGCAACTGCTCTGAGCGAACTAGGCCATCACACAAGCTGTCAGTCCGAGTGCGTTACCGAAGGCTGGGGCTGGCTCCTAGAGAAGGCTGCCTCTGCCATGATTTTAGACTGGGTGCAACTTTCATTAAACTTGGTTTAATACCCAGGGATCTCTCCACACATCTCCTGAATCAGTCAAAACTTGTGTCTGGCATGTTTCCACAACCAAAGAGGACAAGGACAGACCTGCTACAGACTCTCTCCAATGAGGTAGGAAAGACAGTCTATAGCAGAGTCTGGTATAGTTCTCTTCACTGCTCAGGGAAAGCAGGCCAGGACCACCTTTAAACTCTGCTGTTGCTAGCAAATATTCAGCTGCAGTGTGAACAGAACTGCTCTATTGCCCTGTTGAGTTTCACAGCTGCCTGTTCCTTGTGATGAGCTATAAAGTGAAATGCAAATGAGCCAAGCAAATTCCTCTCTACAGCCTGCATAGATCACAACAGCACAAACCAGCTCAGCACGACAGGGATTTCTGCAGGAAGGACCCCGGCCCAGAAGCAGCTGAGGAGCCGTGGCACCCATTTAAGTAAAAATTACAACAACAAGGAGGAAGAGGAGGAGGAGAAAGTGGTGGAAATGGGAGCTGAGGGCATTTAGTACCTCATGGGTCAGGCAAAAGGAGAAGAGACCCAAATTAGGAATGCAGGGGAAAGAGGCACGTGGCAGAGAGACAGCAGGACATGGGGTGGTGGGGAAGGTAAGCCAGGGACTCAGGAAAAAAGGCTCTGGTCTGGCTCAGTAACCCAACACACAGTGCATTGGCTTTTCAGAGAAAGAGCAAAGGAAAGATACAGAAAGGGAAGAACAAAGGACTGAAAGAGGAATCGATGGAAGAGGGAAGCGGAGGAAACAAGAAACGCCTCTTTTCAGGTTAGTGCATTTTACATTATTTATTCATATTACTTCCTTTCTTGAATTTCCATGGCAGTTTCACACTCCAGCAGTTTCTAACTGTAACCAATGGGAAACTGTATTGTCTGTGGCTCGTTAGTTCTGGAAGCACCCAGTCCTGCCTGGACCCATTCTTCCGAGAGCTCACCACTGACATGTTAACCCCTCCCCCATTGCCCTTTAGGCATGACCCAGAGCTTTCTTCATTTCCACCCTCTTTTCATTGCTGAGATGCTGTTCCGCATGGTCAAGCTTCTGAAATTAACTTGAGTGTGTAAATGGTTTTGGAGGTGGATCTTAGGGGCTGCAGCCTGTGACTGTTAGTTTTGCATGAAAAACATTTATCTGTAGGTCTAAATAACAGAGAGAGGAAGGGAGATAGCCCTGTGCAATTCAACCAGCCAGCCCAGATAATGAAACAGATAAGAGTGATGGTCTTGCATGGCAACAGAGGAATATTGGCAAACCGCTGTCAGGGCATCAGAATATTTGTGCTCTAAGGTCACATCCTCCTCCCCTCCCGCATCCCCACATCTTCCAGCACTGTTTTGGGGGGAAAGAGGGTTGGGCTTGTCTGAGCTGCTCATGCAGAGAAAATAACTGTTGTTCAGAACTGTACTGGCTTAAGGAGCTGGATTACAGTGCACAGCGTCTGTTCACTCTTGCAGCCTCTCCCAGGGCTGGCCATATTTTCGCTGACATCCTCACTCACCCAGATGCAGAGGCAGAAGAGTAAACAAAAGGCATCCATGTTAATTCCTGCAGAGCTAGAGACGCAGGGAAATGAGTCTGCCAGATGGAGAAGGGCAAAATCCAGAGGGCAAAAGGGCCCAATGGAGAGGGAAAAAATCTTAGCTAGAGATGAGTGGAGCTGACAGTCTCCGTGTAACTAAACCAGAAGTTCCCTGCTATGGTAAGAAACAATATCCTGACACCATCCTCCATCCCTGCACTGTGGCCTAGAACAGGGGTTTTCACAACATATTTTTTGGGGGCCTTGAAGTGCAACCAACTCTTGCTGGTGGCTGTGCTGACAAATTTTTCTTAAAATACTTAATTAACATTAGGAAAAAGAAATAAACATGCCCATAGACACAGCCAAATCATTGTAATTTATTGAAACATTTTGCAGACTCAGTAATAAAATAATGTAGTTGCCTCTACTCTTTACTGGCCCTGAACAGAATAGAAACACAAATAAGGTGCTTTGCGGGTTCTTGTCTTTGTTGTTCTTGTTACTTTTGGGTTTTTTGCTTGCTTTTTTAAAAAAGACTTGCTAGCTAGTAAGTCTGCTGCTGTGAAAAGTGGTATTAACAAACATATAAATATCACTTTTCACAGCAGCAGACTTGCTCAGTCCTGGCAAGCCCGGGGACAAATTAAGCCTTGGATGGGGAGGTTGGTAGGGGGCAAATGGGGGAGGGAAACATGATGGGCTGGCGGAGGCAGCGGGGCCCAGGGCGATGGGGGTGTGAGCCCCACAGCTGGGGATTGGAGGCCCGTGGCCAGAGCCTGCTGCCTGCCCTCACACCAGGGCTGGAGCCTGGCCCTACCATCCCCAGGAAATTCACTAGCTGCCCGCTTCTCCAGCACTTGTCTCTCCAGAGGGGGGCAGGGTCCAACCCCTGCTGGTGGGCCTGTGGGAGGGACGACTGCTTTGCACCTTCTCCCTTAGCACTGCCTAGAAGACTGTGGCCGCAAGAAAAGCCACTGGTGGCCACATGCAACCACAGTGGCTGCATTTGAGAACTGCTGCAGAAGCACATCTTCTGTCGCCACTTCATTTATCTGTGCATCTGACATGGTAGGTAGGCATGTCTGTGTATGGCTTGCTGCTTCCGAGGACAGAGAGAAGGGGCCCTAGGAGGGGGATTTTCCTGCTAGGTTCACAAGCAGCACACTCACAATAAAGTTCTGAGGCTCATAAAATCTGGGGAAAAGTTGGAGTCTACAACCAATAATAAAGCTCTTACATGTGGACGTAGAAGAGGTAGGTAAAACATTCCATAGGAAAGGAACATATGAGCAATGGGAGCCATTAAATTGCTGTCAGTTCTTGGAAGCCTCTACAATTTTCTGCACAGATGGACAATTTACAGCCTTCCTTCCTCCTTTACCATTATGCAACAGACAGAGCTAATAACATTTTTGCAGAAAACAGTCCTGGTCTCCTAGGCTCATTGTCTTTGTCTCTGCAACACAGAATTTGGTGAGTCACAAATACCAGTAGTAGGAAGTTGCAGATTTACAATAATAATAAAAGGTTTAGAATACATGGTGGTTTTAGCCAAAATAATGTTTTTCCTAGTTTTTGCAATGGGAGGATGTGGACGTGACTCTGACTGTTCTGGGATGCTAAGCTGGCTAGGCTCAAGGAGCCTGTGGAAAAGCTCGTCCCCTTCCCACTGGCTTCCACGGAATAGTGTTCATCTCAACCAAGGGCAGACTTTGACCTGGATAATGACGACAACACAAAACTCCAGAGGCTCTTAAGTGAAAAAAATGACACAAACCAAAAGCCTCTGGAAAAGTCTTGAAAGAAAACAAATATTCAAAATAGCAAAAGGCGCAAATGCTGACGTCACTAATCACAATTTCCACAAGTTTATCCCCACTACTTGTTTTTTTTGTTATATTAGGAGTATTTCCTGATTTTAAAAAGGAGCATTCAGTGGCCTGGTAAAAAAATTAATCAATCAGCCCATAACACTCTTATCAACCATAGATCCCAGCAGAGGGGTTATTTTAGGACTCTTTTCCCCGCCTCTTTTCTTTTTCTTTTTTTAAAACTACACAATAGTCCTAAAAATAAATACTATGATGGCACAGAAATTCCTGAGAATTAACGACAGCCTGACCTGGCCTAATTTCAGCCAGTTCAGAAATGTGATGGGAGGGTTTCTTTGTAAAATTAGGGGGAGAAAAATCCGATAAAACATGCAGAAGTGGCAGATTGTTTCTATTTAGGGCTACAGTGGAAACCTGACCTTAGAGCCAGTCAAAAATTATTTTATTGAACTATTTATTTGAAAACGTTCTGGGTTTTTGCCAGGAAACAAAAATTCCCAAAACCAATTTTAATAATTTTTTATTTTTGTTTGTTTTGTTTTCCTAATTGAAAACTGAAGTTTAACCAAAAAACAAATTTTGTTTTTTCAATTGTGAAAAAATGGAAAAATTTAACAAAAAATTGAAAGTTTTTTGTGAAAATGGCTGTTTCACTGAAAAGCCATTTTTTGCCTAAAAAAGTTTTAAAGACTTTTTTTTTTAAACCAGCTGTATCTGAAGCCTTTGGAAAAATCCAGGGTTTGATGATGTGGGGAGGAGACAGCTGGAGGGGGCACTGATGAAAGCACAACTAAGAGCTTCAGGGCTGAAACTTTGAGCATCAGTCAGCACAGCCCCAAAGGAAGTAACCAGTCCCTGTTAGCCTGACTGTGCTATACGGGAGATAAGGTGTGTGAGGTAATATCTTTTATCGGATCAACTTCTGCCGGTGAGACAAACACGCTCTTGAGCTACTCAGAGCTCTTCTTCAGGTCTGCGAAAGGGACTAAGAGCAGGTCTACATTTAAAACACTGCACCAGTGCAGCTGTAGCGCTTAAGTGAAGACACTCCTACCCCAATGAGAGAACTTCTCCCATCAGCCCAGTTAATCCAGCTCTGCAACAGGCGGTAGCTACGTCAACAGGAGCCCTCCCGCCAACATAATACTATCTACACCTGAGCAACACTGTTATACTGATCTAACAGATACAGATCTGTAGGGTAGACCTGGCTTTAGAGTGTCACAGCTAAATACACAATTGAACAGATAGTTTTGCATACGTTAGCACACATTCGAAAAGACCAGTCAAGGTGAAGTGGCCTGTTAATATCCCTGTTTACCAATTTTACTATCTGAATATTCGTTTTCTTTCAAATATCTCCCAGAGGTCCGGTCTGATGACAAAGCTGTCCTTGATGACAACATGGAGATCTCATGCAGCTCCTTTGGACACCAGTCTTGACAGGCCCCATGAATGAAGAAGGACTGCGACACCATGCCCAGACTCAGCTCCCTTTGAAATAGGAGGACAAGGCCTGTGCAGTTACCTCTCAGCTGTCGAAGAAAGCGGTGCCGAGAGAGAGGCGAGGAAATGGACAGAAATGGGTAGTTATTTCATGGAGTGCCATAAGCATGCAGGATGCTTTACAGAACACATGCACAGACAGGGTACATGCCTTGAACAGCTTATGGTCTAACTCAAATAAATACCATACTCAGGACAACTTTCCCAGTATGTCACTGGGGCTTCAGGAAAGAATGGAAGAGACTCGCAGGAGAGGGAATCATACAACATGTTCAACCTGCTCCCATCCTGCAACAGCTGGGATCTTTGTCAGAAACTTAATGCCTAGAACTTTAGACCACCGCCACTCAATTCTCTGAAAGCATCAGCCCCTTTTCCTGCCAACCCATCATCTCTCCAACCCTCTGGTACTTGCAAAACACACAGAAATGCTACACGCTGCTTCTCAATGAAGAAGAGGTCAAACAGCCCATTTAAATCTTAGATGTACCCTGTTGTTATGGACACAAAGTTCTGAACATGGCTGTTGTCAGAGCAACAGGTATGTCCTGCTTGGTTTTACCATCATATCAGTACACTCACGGCATGTACTGTAGGGCAGATAGCATTTTCTCTGGACTGATTTATTAGGGGACTGATAGAGGCCACCGTCATGTCTCACACACAAAGCCACTCTCCCCTTCCCTGTGCAAATGGAGCACACAGGCCTCAGTGACTTTGAGCTGGGACCATGAATTCTCCAAGGAGGATTTGAGACATGAGAAAAGATGAATCACCCAATTCTCTCCAACAATAAACCCCCTGCAGAATGCCACCAACGCTGGGACCAGAGGAGTATCAAAAGGGCCAGTGTCACATTTAACCTCCCAGCTGTGTCTCAAAGAATCCCCAACCTGGCTGCCTGATTTCCAGAATTCGGGGCATTCTCTAGCAGAGACAAGGGAACTCCAGGATTCAAAAGCTCCATTGTTTATCCTAGCACAGGGCTTAGAAATGGATACGGGCAAGCCCTACCTGGATCTGGCCTTTCCCCATGATTCGATCTGTGATCTCTCCATCTTCTTTGGTGAGCTTGGTTTTATTGTAGCATTTTTCATAGCACAAAATCCGTAGGGTCTGCGATCCCTCCAGCTCGATCTCAAACTCCTGCAGCAAAGGGAAGGGGAAGGGGAAGAGCAGCAATTAGTTAACAAGGAGATAGAGTCTTCTGGATATTTGACTCTGTACAGCCTCACTGAAACCAGTCTGAAGGGACCACTCAAGGGACTGACCTAGATCTCTTGTCTAATGGAGTGGGTCTTAAAGAGAGGTCAAGCAGAACAGTACTGAGCCCACTTGGGGGACACTTTGGAGGTGTCCCTTGGTCAAGTTTCAATATACTGTATTGGTGAACCATTGAAATAAATAGATGGTCCCATATTTCTTGTGTTTAATTACACTAGGTTTAAAATACACCTGCTATAAAGAAGCAGAATGCTGAAAGCTAAGTTTACAACTGTACCCTCCCCTTCGAAAAATACTTCCTTATTCAGTGTATTGCCACAGTTTTTGTTGTTGTTGTTGTTTTTTTAAGTACACACACACACACGGGCAGTACAATCAGCTGGCTGATCACACAAAGGGCATCTGCTGCTGACACATTAATTTCATCAGTGAGTTTGCAAGATTAAAACCTCCTACAAACGGTGACAGCCCAGAGGAAACAACAGGAACCTGGAGACTGTGCTTCCAGATGTGCTGCACATGTGAGAAGGGTCCAGTTCATGCAGTACAGATTCCAAACCAAACAGCCACTTCATTTGCAAATGTTCTGCCCCAAGGTGATAAACAAGGCCCAGCATGTCTGATAAATCACATGAAGAACTATCCATACCCACCTCATTCCAATTGGGCTCCGTAGTGTCCCTGTACACTCTGGTCTTAGCTTTGTTCACAAAATATCCAAAGGAATCCACCTCCAATGTGCAGTACAGGTCTGGAGGTGAGACACAGAATCAGTTAAGATTACCCTAACCTTTTTCTATAAGCATTTCTTCCTAGATGCTCTCTCACCTAAAGGCCTCTCTATACTGAGGACACTGGAACCAATGTAGCTACAACAGTGCAAACAATCAATGTACACGGGCTATGTAATGCAGCTTACCCTGTGCTGGTGCATGGCCTGTATTACACTGTGCAATAGGTCTACACTATGGGTTTGCAGCTACATAGCATGGGTGTAATTACGCTGGTGTAACCACAGCAGCGTAAGTGTCCTTAGCACAGAGAGGCCCTTAATGCGTCCTCCCTGGTACTGGCACACATTCCTCAGTTCAGCCAGAATATGCATTTCTGTCGCTTAGCAGAAATGGCACTTTGTCTCCTTTCTTAGATTTGTTTTTGTGTGCAGTTACACAGAGAGAAATGTGGGCGCCCTGGAAGCTAGGGTCCATTCCAACGCTCAGCAGAGCACAAAGGAAGACCCCACTGACTTCAGTGGAAACTGGATTGGGATCTTCCCGAATTACCTTAGCTGCTGCAGAAAACGTGTGTGTATTTTAACAAGGACGCTCTCCCCACCCCACACACTGCTCAGCTTTGCCTTCTGCTTGATCCACCAGTGAACTCCTAATCCAGTGTTTATTACCAGAGATGATGTTACTGCGAGATCAGGGATTGAGCCTTGAGATTTAACTGCAGGATCAAACAGGGTTGGAAAATGGGCAACGAGGGAGCAAGAGCTGATTTACCCATGAACTGTTGGGTAAGCAGCACATACAGTACGAAAAATGACAGAAAATAGGGTAAGAGTGAAATGATTTGTGTTGGAACCTGGTCTATTTGAGAACTTTTATCCCTACAAAAAGCTAGTCAGCATCCCCTAAATGTACACTAATCCCCCACTCCCAGTCACCCAAACTGACTCTCTTAACCAAACTCTGTATCCCCAAACTGACATCTCCATGCCCAGAGTACCTCATTCTTGTCCTTTGGCCCTAACAGACCCCCACTTGCATGTCACAGATCTGCAACTCACTTGTGCTCTGCTTGAACCCCATAGCAGAATGAACAATGACGTTCAGGAATCCATAGAGCCCGGGCGATTCATCATCTGTACAAAAGACCCAAGAAATTTTAGTTCAGCTTCACAGAGGTGGGAAAGGGGAAGAAGGAGGAGATTTACATCACAGAGATTGCAGAGTGTAAGATGAAGTGTTTAATCCCGGTAGCAGGAACATGACATCTAGTCAGGTTTTTTTTAGAAAGGAGTTGTAAGTTGCTCCAGGTATCACTCCTTTTCCAGACTCCTCTTGACAGTTCTGGAGTTTTTACAATCACACTTCATTATTTTTAAATTTTTCATCTCTCCCAGTGTTGCTGTGAAAGTCCCAAACGACAGAAGAAATCAACTGACTATACGGGTAAAGAAGCGAAACTGACGATACACAAAGGGCTGTCAACTGCACAAAGGAAAACTGAAAAGTATTTTTATATTACAGCAGCACCTGCTGGTCCTAAGTGAGATCAGGGCCCCAGTGAGCTCGGCACGCTACAGAATAAGCGAGAGTTCCTGTCTCAAAGAACTTGCAATCTAAATAGGTGAGACAGACAAGGATTACAGAGGAAACAGAGACAGAGCAGTGAAGAAATTTGCCCAAAGTAACCCAGCCAGTCAGTGGCAGAGTAGGGAAAAACTTAGATCCGATTCAGCTTTTCTTATCTCTCCGTCGAGGATTTTCTCTCTAATCTGTCAGCGACACCAATTTTAGCTGTTATTTGTAACCACAGTAGGTAAAACTTTTCAGACAGAAGAGTGAGTCTTAAGCTGCTGGCATCCCTTTAACACTGGCCTGGCATTAAGAGTCAGAGATTGTAAGGATCTGCGGGACTAGAACCTGGGTCTGTGGAGCCTGGGCAGCTGACACTCCCCCATCACCAGCAGGACACCATGCCGAGCTGCTGCCTAGGAGCACTGTGAAGATTAGGTGCGGCAGGAAGTACCGCCCAAAGTGGTCAGAGCAACAGCACCCTGCAGCCTTCTGATTGGCCCACGGTTACTACTTAGCCCTAGAGGTGCTCCAAGAAGTTGCCTGAGCAAGCAGGCAGAATTCTGCCTTGCTGCAGCTCCAGACCTTGCCTTGCTGTCTGACCTTAGGCCTCTGACTCTGGCCTGTCGCTGACTTTTGCCTCCTGACTCCAGTCTGGTAACTATTCCTGAATCTGAGTCTCTGACCTTGACTCTTGCCTACTTATTTCAGTTCTTGCACCTACTCGGATCCCTGCTTTCCAGGCCCTTGGCTCCATGACACCAGCCCAGTAACAACCAGTAGGCCAGACTGCCCACACCCCAGACTCTTACAGAGAAACCATATGATACATAGCGATTATGTACAGGCTGCATTTCTGAATACTGGACTCGTATCTGCAAACTCACCATCACACTAACTGACATGCACCACTCTGCAAATCTGCTCACTGAGAACCAGCACAACCATGCTCTCAGCATCTCCGACACTTTGCCTCCCTACATTTGCTTCATTTCACGTTTTTGCTGCCTCAGGAGTAGCACTCATCATTTCATTATAAACGCCTCCCTGTCAAACATGCACTCCAAGAATTTCAACAAGTCAGCTCAAAATAATTTCACACTCATGCCTCCAGCGGATGAAGATGGAGACAGCACAACAGAACAGAGCAGCTTCCCCACCACAAACATGCCATCTGAAAATCCTACGTGCCTGTCTCAGTCATAGGCAGGACTGTGGCTACTTCACCCCTTTTTCTCATGTCCAGCCTGTTCATTTTTAAATCACATTCTAAAGAATATATCTAAGAGAGAATCCCGCAGATATCCATGTGCCAGGGAAGTGGAAGGGCTGGACTCCAGGAGGAAGGAGTGGGGCTAGTGGCCAGAGCTGCTGTGGGTACAATGGCTAGGGAGTTAGTGGTAGGAGGACAGGGGGAGGGACTTCAGGCCATTGAATGATGGGGAAAAGTAAAAGGAACAATAACAACTGAAATAATATGAGAATCCACCCAATAACAGTGGGGGAGATGGAGAAAAGCCACAGGGGATGGGCAGGAATTCATTGTCAAAGGAGCAGTGGGGGAGAAAGTGAACTGCAAACATTCCACAGACTGTATTTATTTATACTGTGGGACTGAATAACTCTGGAACCTTTGAGCAGACCCTCCCCTGCCCGCTCCCTCTGCTTGCTGCATCTTGACTACTCAGAGCAAGCTTCTGGGGGCCTTCAAATCTTCCTAGAGCAACTAGCTGCAGCAGAGCTGGGTTGTTCAGGGTTTAAGTGTGGTCAGAATCGGGATTGTTTTATAAGACCATCCACTCACAGCTGCCTTGAGGCCTGAATGGTAAGAGCAGGACAAGAGGGATGTAAAGGAAAGGCAGGGGCTGGGTTATGACTGTAGCTGGTCCACATGAGGGCACCGACAACCGCTCTCACCTTCTTTATTGATGGTGAGGGGGATGTTGTGGACGGTCTGAAGCTTGACGCAGGAGTTTGTCAGCATCTGGAGCTCCACGGACGTGAGCGAAAAGCTTTTAAAGCCTGTCAAGGAAATTCAGAGAGGGAATGGTATCTGCCCACGGCACAGAGCTCCATGGACACTCCCCCCAAGCCCAGGCAGAGGGTACTGACAGAAGCTTCCAGGGCAATGCTAGCAGATGGCATAAGGGAGCATTTCTCTGGTTGGAAGGAACCCCAGCTCAAGCACAGGCTCCTTGGCCATATTGTCAGGAGGCTTCAGCTCAGTCACATGCAGGGGCTCACTTGTCCTATGGCTAGTCTCTGGATCTTGCACACAGAATGAAAGACTCTTCTCACCTGATAGAGCGATAGCCAACCCCTCTCCAAAAATAAAGCACTCCCTTCAGGCAAAGGCCAGGGGAACAGGATGGGCCTTTCACTGCCCCAGAAGGGTAGACGACTCTGGTTTTCGCAGGTCAATGGGAGAAATATGATTCCACTGGGGAGATCTCTCCCTGTGCCCTAGCTCCCAGACATTCACATCTAGGGCTGGGAGCAAAAGCACCTCCACTGGCTTCAACTGCAGTGACAGGGCAGGAGAAGAAAATAAATTCATCCAGGTTGTCTCCTGGATATTCACACATCTCCTTCTCCTTGTGGCAGGGGGCCATTCCCCACTTCTGGCTAACTCCCCGGGATAGGGGAAGGTTGGACAATCCCTTCCCTGACTCCTCCTCCCTGGCAGGGTAGAGAGGCATATGCGCAGAGGTTACCCAGCTGGATGGTCTCTAGAATGCCCTAAGACAAGGGCTCTGATTGGACAAGGGACACTCACATTTCTTCTGCTGCTCCCGGATGTTCTCTCTCCACTCTGCCCGTTCGTAGTCTGACGAGATGAGGAATGTGTAACTCTATGCAGGAAGAGACAGGGGAACAAAGAACATGTCATTCTGACCCACCATCTCCCAGTGAGAGTTACTGGATCCAGACCCCACTTGTACACCTGCCAGCTTCCTCCCAGCACTGCTTTGGCAATGCCAGCCGGGACCCTGGCACTGTGAACGCCCTCTTGCTGGTGCTGAAGGCATGCTGCTGAGGACACCTGCAGCCTGGGCTTCTTCAAAGGACCACCCTTTTAACGGTCGCTGGGACTGTGGCAGCATGAGGTTCCATGACTGCTGTCTACTCTGGCCAGGCCAGCCAATAGTGCGTGCCATGGAGATTAGGCAGGTGTGTGGCTAAGGAAGCAGAAGCCAAAATGCCTTCAAAATGGGCTGAAGAAAATGCTGGTGACTAGATCTTGAAACGATCCATTTCCAAGTACATGCAGATACCACAGTCAACAATAACCCCACGCATACAGCACTGGAGATAAATCTAACCCCATGAGCCTCTCCCACTAGCTAAGAGAGCATCACCATAGTCTGTTAGCACTAGGGGGCCAATGAAGTCTACAGCCATGAAACTAGACCTATGAGTACCCTCCCCCTGCAACTTTACTAAAGGATGAGGCTATGGCACAGCAGCTGTGGGACTTTATCCCAGGGGAAGTGATGCAGTTCTCACCCCTATCTGGTTGGAACCAAGCACAGGCAGACAGTAGGGCGAGGGGTGAATTTCTGATATTTTTAAAAATGCAAATATACATGCAAATTAACCCTTGGGCTCCTGGTAAGTTGCCAACGTGGCCTTCAGCGTGGCACAGGCTGGACATCTGAGCTTGGAGACTATTTTCAGACGAGCCACTGGATGACGAGACAATTACAAACTGATGAATGCTTGAGCAGATCCGATTCCCTTGGGCGGGGCACTGTGACATGCGCATGCACACAATCCCCTCTCTTGCGCCTCATTCTTGGTCCTGTATGCAAGGCCCCAGAGACAACCATGGAGCAGCTTACCTTGCCGTTCCGGTTGTGAACCCGGAAAGCCATGTTGGGAGACATCAGCAACAGCAGAGATTCCTGCTCAGACAGCTTCTTTTTCAACCTCTCAATGACCTTGCTGCCCTTGTTAGCCCTCTGGAGAACAGAGAGAGAATCACAGAAGATTAGGGTTGGAAAGGACCTCAGGAGGTCATCTAGTCCAACCCCCTGCTCAAAGCAGGACCAACACCAACTAAATTATCCCAGCCAGGGCTTTGTCAAGCCGAGCCTTAAAAACCTCTAAGATTCTCTAAAACCTTGGAGATTCCACCACTTCCCTAGGTAACCCATTCCAGTGCTTCCCCACCCTCCTAGTGAAATACTGTTTCCTAATACCCAACCCAGACCTCCCTCACTGTAACCTGAGACCATTGCTCTTTATTCTGTCATCTGCCACCACAGAGAACAGCCTAGCTGCATCCTCTTTGGAACCTTCAGATAGTTGAAGGCTGCTATCAGATCCCCCCTCACTCTTCTCTTTTGCAGACCAAATAAGCTCAGTTCCCCCAGACCCCTGATAATTTTCGTTGCCCTCCGCTGGACTCCCTCCAATTTGTCCACATCCTTTCTGTAGTGAGGGGGCCCAACACTGGACGCAATACTCCAGATGTGGCCTCACCCAGTGCTGAATAATCACTTTTCTCAATTTGCTGATAATGTTCCTACTAATGCAGCCCAATATGCCGTTAACCTTCTTGGTAACAAGGGCACACTGCTAACTCATATCCAACTTTTTGTCCACTGTAATCCCCAGGTCCTTTTCTGCAGAACTGCTGCTTAGCCAGTCGGTCCCCAGCCTGTAGCCGTACATGGGATTCTTCCGTCCTAAGTGCAAGACTCTGCACTTGTCCTTGTTGAACCTCCTCAGATTTCTTTTGGCCCAATCCTCCAACTCGTCTCGGTCACTCTGGACCCTATCCCTACCCTCCTGCATATCTACCTCTCTCCGCAGCTTAGTGTCATCTGTGAACTTGCTGAGGGTACAATTCACCCCATCTTCCAGATCATTAATAAAGATGTTGACCAAAACCAGCCCCAGGACCGACCCCTGGGCTACTCCGATTGATACTGGCTGCCAACTAGACATAGACCTGTTGATCGCTACCCGTTGAGCCTGACAATCTAGCCAGCTTTCTATCCACCTTATAGACCATTCATCCAATCCATACTTCTTTAACTTGCTGGCAAGAATACCGTGGAAGACTGTATCAAAAGCTTTGCTAAAGTCAAGATATATCACGTCCATTGCTTTCCCCATATCCACAGAGCCAGTTATCTCATCATAGAAGGCAATCAGGTTGGTCAGGCATGGACTTGTCCTTGGTGAACCCACGTTGACTGTTCCTGATCACCTTCCTCTCCTCCAAGTGGTTCAAAATGGTTTCCTTGAGGACCTACTCTATGATTTTTCCAGGGACTGAGGTAAGGCTGACAGGTCTGTAGTTCCCTGGGTTCTCATTCTTCCCTTTTTAAAAGATGAGCACTATATTTGCCTTTTTCCAATCGTCTGAGACCTCCCCCGATTGCCACAAGTTTTCAAAGATATTGGCCAATGGCTCTCCAATCACATCAGCCAATTCTCTCAGCGCCCTCGGATGCATTAGATCTGGACCCACTGACTTGTACATATCCAGCTTTTCTAAATAGTCCTCAGTCTGTTCTTTCACCACTCAGGGCTGCTCACCTCCTCCCCATACTGTGTTGCCCCAGACAGCAGTGTGGAAGATAACATTGGTTGTGAAGACGGAGGCAAAAAAAGCATTGAGTTCTTCAGCTTTTTCCACATCATCTGTCACTAGGTTGCCTCCCCATTCATTGAGGGTCCCACACTTTCCCTGACCTTTTTCTTGTTGCCAACACACCTGTAGAAACCCTTCTTGTTACCCTTCAGATCCCTTGCTAGTTGCAACTCCAGTTGTGTTTTGGACATCCTGATTACATCTCTGCATGCTCAAGCAATATTTTTATCTTCCTCCCTAGTCATCTGTCCAAGTTTCAACTTCTTGTAAGCTTCCTTTTTGTGTTTAAGCTCACTGAAGATTTCACTGTTAAGCCAAGCTGGTCGCCTGCCATATTTGCTATTCTTTCTGAACATCGGGATGGTTTGTTCGTGCGCCCTCAATAAGGCTTCTTTAAAATATAGCCAGCTTTCCTGGACTCCTTTCCCCCTTGTATTGGCCTCTCAGGGGATCCTGCCCATCAGTTCCCTGAGGGAGTCAAAGTCTGCTTTTCTGAAGTCCAGGGTCCGTATTTTGCTGCTCTCCTTCTTTCCTTTTGTGAGGATCCTGAACTCAACCATCTCATGGTCACTGCTGCCCAGGCTGCCACACACTTCTACTTCCCCTACCAATTCTTCCCTGTTTGAAAGCAGCAGGTCAAGAAGAGAACAGCCCCGGGTTGGTTCCTCCAGTAGTTTCAAAAGGAAGTTATCCCCAACACTCTCCAAAAATTTTCTGGCTTGTCTGTGCACTGCTGTATTGCTCTCCCAGCAGATGTCGGGGTGATTGATTCTGGCATGAGACCACCATAATGTGGTCTAATGAGGGACTTCAATGTGGAGGAGGAGATTTGACTCGATTTTCTGATCTATCCCCCTCTTCCCTTCACAGGTGACCATACAACACTTCCATGCAGCAGTGGTTCTGCTGTTGGGGCAGGTGGAGCTCCACCCCATTTAGGAAATGGCTTGGATTCTGCGACACCCGAGAAAACGCATGTCTAGCAAACCAAGAGGGGACAACATTAGAACCACAGAGCCTACAGTGAAAGAGGCTGACATGTTTATCTAGAGACCTGCTTATGCATCCAAATCCGCTAGGCTTCAAACACACTCAGAAGTCACTGCTGATATGGTATCTTTATATGTGATTAAAGCCACACTCAGGCTCGTGCTTAGATATCCAAGAGGTGAAATCTCTGAAAAACAGGCTCACCACATTTTATCCACTCTCATTTGACCTCGGCACAAAAGCTACCTCATTCCTCCCAATTCCTCCTTCAACAGTAAGTGTATCCAAAGACACAGCACCCTGAGCAGGGCCTGCCAACACCGTGGGAACATTCAACGCCTAGTTGCTGGATGCTCTGTTATTCCTGGATGCACAGAGGACACTATCACACAAGGGATAATGCATCATGCCTAGCTATAGCTGCCTGACCAACCACTACATATGTAACCAAAAGTTTAGTTCCACTGCATGTCACAAACAAGTGCCACAGCTTAGCAGCATTATCTGTCCAAACAAACTCTGGAGGTGAGTTATCCCCACCCCCCAGCAGCATCCCACTTCCAGGTTGGGACACAACATGCACCCTGGGCTTGGGGAAGACGGCTCCAGCTCCCATTACCTTTTCTCGCTGGATGTCATTCTTCATCTGGGAGATCTTGATCTTCATGGCATCCAGCTCCTCATCAGGCACGAGTGGGATGTTGGGCACTGCCTCGGACTCATCCACAGTTTGGAAGCTGAGGTCTGTGAGCGGAATGTACCATTTACAATCATACTGCTGGCTTTTCCTGAAAAGAAGAGGGGACAGGGCTTTAAAACACGCTTGCGCTCCATCAGCTCACACTGCTCCTTCAATGCTTTCCCCCCTGAAGGTTTCAGCACTGCAGGTTACAAGACAGTGAAGCAGGCTCAATCTCACTGTAATCCCTGAGATGGAAGCACAGCTGGGGTAGGTCTGTTTTCCAGCAATGAATCTTGAAGGAGCCAATACCCACTACAATGCTACGTACAATGTGCTGCCCGTAGATTTTATTTTTTTTAATCCAGTGCTCACTCTTAAGCATCCCAAAGCACTTCCCAAATACAGTGATACAGTGAAACCCTGCTATAACGCGACCTTTGGGGTCAAAAAAATTCCAGCGCGCTAAATGTGGAGTCGCGATATAGCAGGCTGCCAAACCAGTCAGTTTTTCAGTGGTCCCCAAAGTGGTGCATTGAGGTACACCACCTAGTGCTCCTGGTGCCTAGTGCCCAGCAGGGGAGAGGAGCTGCAGCCCTCCGCCTGCCAGAGACAGGAGAACTCCAGGGCTGCGGGCGCCGGTGCTCTCTGTCCCCAGCAGGTGCAGGTCTGCAGCTTTTCTCTAGCTTCAAAAGGAGCCTCAGCCTCACGCCTGCCGGGGACAGAGAGCACCGGCGCCCGCAGCCTCGGAATTCTCTGTCCCCAGCATGTGCAGGGCTGCAGCTTCTCTCCCCTGCCATGGTGTTGGGGACCATTGGTACAGTACCATACTGTATTATACCTTAAAGGGGAGCCAACCTGTGATCGTGTTATATGCGATTTTGCGTTATGGTGGGGCACGTTATTGCGAGGTTTGACTGTATCTTTAAATACAACCATCTCGGGGGCAGAACGCAGCAAGCTGCACAAGAGCTTACGATCATATAATGCGATGCCTCTGGGTGGGTCTTTGGCAGAGAGGATTGAACCTGGGACCTCTGGATCTAACAGCAGGAGCCTCTGCTGCCTGCTGCAGAAGTTTTTCACAAGCTGTAGCTGCCTCATAAACCCCTGTGAGATTCACCCACTAGAGGGAGATAGCGAGTAACCTTAAGCACAGGCTGTAGCAGGAAGTGAAGACCACCACCTGAAACTGCAGGGGGAATGAACGGAGGCAGAGTTAAATGACCCCAGCTGGAATCTGTCCAGGATGCCACAGTTAGCACCCCTGCTTTTAGGAAGGTAGCCAGGCAGTAGTTAACTCCCCGAATTGATCAGGATTTTGAGTCTGTCTCATCTGAAGGACAATGCTATTGTACGATGTTCCTTGTATGGGCCGCAGCTTTGCTGAGTTAGGTGCAGCTGCATGCACTGAACTAGCATTCTGCCAAGTCCACTGCTCTGAATATAGCGTGTGAAGCACCGGAAAATGGGGTGTCAAGCGGGAAAATCCTCACCCGCCAAGCTGCTTCTTGAGCTTGGCGCACAGGAACAGGTCAGTGAAAAGAAAGACGTGGCGCAGTTTCCGAGCCCCCTCTACCAGCTCCACCATGAAACTGTCCTTCAAGAGCTGCCGGTGCTGTCAGAAAGAGGAGACACAGTTCTAGTTAGGACAGGAGGGGTCGGTCTCTGAGCCAAGGCACTATAGTGCCTCATCAGTACCGCCGGTAAGATAAACCTCCCTAGCACCAGCCCAAAGCATGATCCCCCATGTGACCCATCGCTGGTGGAACATGGCAAACCTGCCCCACCCACTGCTCTCTCCAGGACTTTCTGTTCCAAGGGAGACCCTCTCTGTGTGCCTCTCCGAAGCAGGGCCTGAGAAATGGATGATCAGTTGAGGGGTCTCATTAATTGGCCTGCATGTTTACTTCTTTCCCCACTTGTGCTCTCTCCCTGTTCATGTCCTTCCTTGAGGCTTTATCGTCCGGCTTTCTCAGACCCACTAAGGATGCATACTTTGCACTGAGGGCCATCCCCTCTCCTGCTAATCCTGGCCACTGAGTTAACTCTCTGTGGTCTGGTCCCTTCCTGCTGCTCTCTCCATCACTTGCGGGATGTGCATAATCACAGAAAGCGGCTGAATGTTGGGTTTTAGTTTTTAACTGGAGTCAAATCTCCACCTCCAGCTGGTGAACTGCCAGCTGGCTTGGGGCAAATACTTCTGAGAGCTGCACAGAACACGGTTACCCACTGCCTGGTGCAAATGCTGGACGGGTCACCCAGACTCTCCAGGCTCAGCCTCTCTTTCCAGTCACTCTTGACTTTCCAAGCATTTTCTTTGGGGGGCTGAAACTTCACCTGCCAGCTCTCACTCAAAGGAACCTCGCTGGAAACATCAAGCAAAATCCTTTCAGCTGCTTTAATTTATGGCAAGTCATTGACAGACCATTACCACACACACAGGGCTTGCCAGCAGCCTTCAAGAGCAAGGCATTCCACCGTTCGCTAGCAGAGGGCAGCATATACCACTTCACCAGGTAAGCTTTCGCATCTAGCTGCCGCCACTCTGCAGAACTACCACATCCAAACCATGAAACACCCTCCTTGCCACGCTGTACCTGTCTGTACACAGCAGCTGCTAAATATTCCTGCTGCTTCCCTATTCCAACAAGTGCTGATAAGGGACCTATATTTGCTTAGAAAAGCTAGCAAATCCACCAGCAGTCCCTAATCAGCCAGTAGTCAAACAGTCCCATCTGGATGTGTTTTTCCTATGTATTCATTTAAAACCTTTTTCTATTCCCTATACAATTTCCCCAAAACATGAGACACTGATCAGACCTCAGAATTAGCCTGGAGCATAGCTCTGATGCCTTTATCCCCCTCATAAAACAGGCTCCTAGTTTCAAGGGTCTTAATGAGTTCCTTGGGCCAAGTGGTTTGTTTCAGACATGACGACTGTCCCCCTTTTCCTCCCCTTGCTCCAGAGCCCCACACTGAAGGAGAGGCCCATCATTCAGGCAAAACTAGGCAGTAGTACATAGTCATCAGCAAGCTACTGCAGTTTCAAGCCGGTTCTGTACTCAGACCTCCCCCGCCAGAATCAGTGGCAGCCTGAACGTGAGCTAGGGGAGGCGAAATCTTGCAGAGGGTTCCAAACTGGGGATTCTCAATTTGGAGGCAAGTCTGATCCTCACAAAAGTGGAAATCTTCTGGCACTGCCTTGATCCAAGTACCGAGCAGGCTCCTCTGCTGAGTTCTGCCAATGCACCCTAACCCTGACCTACATCACCTGTTACTCTGGTGTTGAGTCCACACACCTAGATACTATGGGGATTGGTGCTGCAGCAATAACTTTTATGCCTAGGTATTCTGGCGATAGCTCTGCCAATGTTATTCAATCCTAATCGAGTCCTCCCTCCCCCCAGCTGTTTTACTATCTGCTCCCTCCATCATCCCCCACACAGACAGCTTTGTCAGTGCACCCTGCTCCTGAGCTACCAGATCTCTCCTATTTCAGTACCATGCTCTCGCATGCAAAAATTGCCAATTCCCAAGCTGCGCTATGTTTTGACTGGGATAGGATGAGACTGAAACATCCAAACAGTTACTTGTAACCAAATCAGAGTTTAAACCTAAGTCTGCGAATGTAACGCCCTGTGCATGAACTGACTGTCCTCAACATCCCCAGAACACACTCAGTGTAGAGGACAGATCTGTAGGCTGTTCATACCCACCCACTCACCGAGCTTTGCTCTCTAAACTACCTTTATTGATGCCGTGATGTGAGTCCCAACAGATGACGTGGTGGGGGATACAAGGCAGAGTGATGAAGCACAAGAACCAGTTCTTGTTTCCATGTTCACAGTCAGAGCATCATACATTTTCCAGTATAAACCAACACATTGCACAAAGCTGCCATAATACCTTTTCTGGGTGCTAAAAAGCAGGAATCAGTCCCAAGGATGCTTGCCAATCCCAAATGTCACTGCAATTGTGTGATCACCAGCAGCAAATGTTCCACCCCGTCAGTGGTGTAAACCTGTTCCCTGACAGATAACGGTACCATTTCTGGGCAAGATCCTGGGGAGCAGGGGAATCCAGTGGGGAGTCAGGCTTGGAAAGGCCTGTGGATGTGTCAATGTTTATTTTTAGGAGGGCATGAGCCTCCTCAATCCTCCCTGGGTTTGGAGAGCATGTCTGCTTGCATTAATATCTCTGCTACTCATGTGTGCTCATTTCCCGCCCCCCAAGGACTACAGAGCGACCTGCAGCCCAGATATGGAACCAGGAGTGTCTGGGCAGAAACAAAGGATAGGCCTTGTCAAGAGCAAATCCCCTTCCACAGCTGGGAAGAATTCGAGAGAGAGAGAAACGAGGCAGAAAAAATGATATTTTTCAGCAATCCAGAACTCTAATGTTTTTAGAGCTGATGAATATTTATTATGATGCAAATCAACTCTGCTCCTCTGAGGCTTGTGAACAGCTGCTTGTTGCCAGCCAAATCTCTGCTCACCATCCTTAGGTGTAAATATGTTCTCACACGTCAATCCCGTTTGTTACCCAGTTGCAATTCTCGGGTGCAATGCTGATCCTCCATTGCTCCCCACCCCCCCACGAGGGTCTCGTGGCACAATCCTGCCCTAGGGCAGACTGCTGGTGGGCCCCTGTGGCAGGCCGGGGATGACAGTGTTAGGTAGGTGTGGTTAACAAGGTCCTGACTATTTGCTCAATAGCCAGGCAGGAGGTTCCTTTCATAACACTCTTTGAAGCCGATAGAGAGCTGGAGCAAGGCCACTGTTTGCAGCCTCTATCCCTGAAGGAAACCATGTTTCTAAATCTTGATCTGAAAACAGAGGGGACAGGCCACAGTGGCTTCTGGGGCAAAGGCAGCTCTTGCCCAAAGAGCTGCCCATTCAAGGCAGGACTCCTATCCTGCTGAGATGCTGCTGGCTCAGCGAGAAAGTTTGCTTCTTATAGGGGCCTCAAATGAGGCCATACCTGCTAGCTAATGCCTGGTCACTGACAGTTCGCCCCCTTCTGAGAAATTCAGCAAAGTCAGCAGATAACCTAACGCTTGTTCCTTGCACAGACTCACGTGAGCTGTTTGAGAATTAATCTGTTCTGCTCGGCTCTGGCTCAGTTTCATCTGCCCTCTGGATCTGTCAGTGCTCTGATACCTAGGCTGAGGACCAGAACTGAAGAGTCTCCACAGGCCTGGACTACCTGGGCCATGGCTCCAAATACAACCAGGGGCGGCAACCAATGGAGTGTGGAAGGTTCCCACCTGCCCACCATAACATCACAAGAGTGTGAGGGAGAGGTTAGGTGCAGGCAAAGGCAGTGACCATAGGGAACTAACAGTGTGAATATTCTCACATGGCATTGGCATTCCAGATCCACATACTGCCCGCGACCCCACTCAGGGCATCCATTCCCTTCCGTTACCAAGAGCCTCAGCCACAGGAGCCACCTGCATAGCCCCTGCCTGTAAACATCCAGGCAGGCTCTTCCAAGTAGCAGGTTCCCATTTGCTCAGAAAAGTTCCATGTCCAAAATTCCCCATCAACCCAAACAGGAAGTTCAGTACCGCCAAAGGCAGAGAACCCTGCTGTGATGCTGAGAGCCACCATCTGTTCAGCCTGTGATGCTGTTCCTGAGGCAATGCTGATCTATGCTGAGTTTATCTGATCCAGCACTTGGGGGATAAGTCATCCCGATCCTCGAGACAAGACGCTAGCATGAGGCACCGGAATGACTCCTACAGAGGTGGGATTTCTCAGGAAAGGAGGCCGGCTGGGGAGCCCGGGGGAGGATGTATTCTAGTCAGGCATAGGAAGTCAGGGAAGGGGGCAGAGGGGATGTATTCCAGTCAGCGATTAGGAGGGAAAAATTTACCAAGCCTCACAGAGGGGGAGATTTTCTTTCCTCTTCTGTTCTATTAACAGTCCTGACTCATGAGCCTACCGGAGACATGTCCCTGCAAGGGGGACCCAGGGAGATATCTCTATAGTAGATGACCCAAGGAGCTTCCAGCTCCTGTGGGCGAGGGACAGAGGGGTGGGGGGAAAGGAAGCCTGGAGAGTGGCTTTGCAGAGCAGGCTGGGATCTCGCTCTCCACAGCAGGGTGCTTGCTGAGCCTGAGCTGGGGGGTGGATTTATCTGCCCGCTTCTCCTGGAACTTGACAAGACTTGGTATAATAGGTGCACATCAGGCTGCTGATCACTGATTGGGGCGGGGAGAGGGATTGTTTCCAGTAGGGAGCTGCTGGGGGTCACATCCTTTGCTGCGATGACTCATCTGGCTGGGAGGGTTCAGCAGGTCAGAGGGAAACAATAAAAGGATTTCCCAACCAGCTGACTACAGGCTCTTTTGTGAGAGAGCAAAGGGTACCTCTCCCCAAGAGAGTCGGTCAGCACGTGCCCAATCCCCCGCCCCACTCCAAGGGAAGTCAGCATGCCCCTCGGACGTTCCCAGCACCCATCTGCACTCGCCCAGGGTTCACACACTGCCTCAGCCATGCTCCCTGGGCAGAGGAGACAGATTCCAAAGAGGAGCCTGCTAGACAGAATCTGCTGCACCAGGGCTCGGCTACAGGCTGCCTCAGTGCAGGGGAGCGAGAGGCCCAGGAAGCACACCCCACAGGCCTGCAGTCAGACAGTCTCACCTCGCAGACGTGACACCATCAGCCCCCCAGTACATAGAGACTGTTCACTTCCTCTTCAGAGTCCTCACCAATCTGACTAGGGAACCAGCACCCCACAGACCTTGGCAACTCACCCCAGCAGCTCAAACCCAGCAACATGGGTCCTCCATTCTTTTCGCTCCTCATCTCTCTCTTCCCCATCAATCTCCCTGTCTAGCTATCTCCTCACTGGCATCCTTTTGGGGGGTCCTATGTTAATAACAGACTTCTGGGCCATAGGGTGTTTTGGGCTGTTTGCTGCACAGCTCCCCTGTCTGTACCCACCCCACCTATCCAGTTTATTCCTCCTGGCCTGACTGAGGAATGGCAACACAATCACCAGTGTATGGAAAACGTAAGAGAAGAGCCTCTCCCACCATCCAAATACCCTGGGAAAGTGTATGGGCTACAGACACATTCAGGTGGGCTTAACGCCAGAATGGTGACTGAGCACCCAGCACACACACTTCCATCAGTAACGCCCTAAGATGAGAAGCACTCCTGCCAGGACAGTGCAGTACTGACATGCAAGAGCCTGGGCTGGGTCCCGGCATCTGCTCCAGCCTTACCTCACAGGGCTTCTCTTCCCTCTGCATATCTAGCACCTGCCTCCTCCCTTTCCTGTCGGTGTCTCACTGCTTTGGGTGCAAGAGCCTTCCCCCCTGCAGCTCCTCACCTGGAATAGCCTCCCTGTGTTTCCTGCCTCTTCAGCTCTTCTCTCCTTCACCTTTGAGTTTCTCAACCAGCCTCACAACCGCCTGCACCTTCATTTATTCATTGCATCATGTTTTCACTGGTGGCTGTCTCTAATGCCGTGTGCTGTCTGCTGTTGTGTATTATTTAACTCCAGATGGCAAGGCAGGTTACCTGTTTGTCGGAGATGCACGATGCAAAGTAAAACTTGTAATAGCTGTTCATCTGGATTTAAGATCTGAAAAGGGCTGTCTGCCTGTCAGAGCTGAGGAGGAGGGTTATCCTGGGTGGTGACAACAGAAGACTGCAGTGCGTGTGGGTGAGAGTTACAGGAAAGACTGGAACATGTGTGATGCAGGAGGAGGACGGTAAAGCACAAAAGGATGGCTACTGTCACGTCATTGAGGAAGAGGTGGCTGGATTTCTGCAGAACGTAGGAGGAGAATGATTCCTGTGTGTAATGCAAGAGCAGCATGACAGGACATCAGGATCATCTGCTGAGGAATTAATGGGCTTCTCTTAATAGTCTAACAGCCTTTTGTTTTCCAAAGTGACTGACAGTGGGAGCTATAGGGCTTCAGCCAGGAGACAGAGCATGAGATCCAAAGCTGTATTTCTGGGCACACTGCTGCAGATAGCATCTGCCCAGGGCCATGAGAAGCAGCAAGCCCCAAGATGTCCGAGACCAGCCTATAAACCCGGTGACGCTCCAGTTCACACCCTTGCCCGTTCCCTTTTGTAAACAGTCCCCTATTGTTCTCTCTTTCCCTACCTCAAACTCTCCCTCATGCGGCTGCAGCCTAAACCCAATAATGCTCTGCCACTCAGAGGTCACCTGGCTGATCCCTCAGAGGCAATTCACTGTCAGATGCATTTACCAGCTAACTTCAGAAATATGGAGATTGCAGTCCGCGGCCAGGCTTGAGTGTCTCAGATATGATGGAAAAAAATATGAGACAGGCTCATACAGACTGACTGGGACCCCGCCGCAGTGGGAATCTGCCTCTCTCCCCTTAAGGGGCTCAGTGCTTTTAGCAGTTCCATTAACTCCGGCTTTACAAGCAAAGGCAGAACTGGATAGGGAACAGCGGAGGGGGAAGTTTCAGCGTTAAGCTCTTGCTCAGAGAGGCAACATCAATTCTTCCAGCCAGCCAGCCTCACACCAGCTGCAGCTAGGAACCTCTGGGAAAGCTGCACCAGAGTGATGCTAAACCAGCCACCCCACTGGAGGCTGTGCAGGATCGCTGGGTATAACCGTAGGGACTGATCCTTCTGGAGTGCTTGAGGATTTTTCCCCTCAGAAGACCCCCTATAACTGAGACAAAGAAAATGAATGGTGGACGGTGAAGAGTCGGCTGTGAGCAAACAAGGCCCTGGCTTGGAGCTGCGGTGGGGCCATGTGCACAAGACAAGAAGGAATCTGAACTTCTCACATGCCCTAAATCAGGAGGCTTCATGTCACTCAGACACCCCAGAGAGCTCTTTACTACTACTTGGCAAGTTACTGAAGTGGGCACTTAGGGAAGGATCAATCAGAAACACTAACAAGCAGGAAAAAGAAAAAAGGATGAGAGGGAGGGAGGCATTTCCATGCTCCTTGGCAGGGGAGATTCTGGGGCTAAGATACGTCCCCAGAAGCATAACATTCCATCCAGGTTACTGTTCCTTTGCAGGGGGATGTCCCACACGATGGGTGTAGTGGTTATCTCCTTCTGCTATCCTACGGACCAAATCCTAGACACTGCATCTTTCCCCACAAGTCCATGGGTTGTATGCTGGGGAGACAAGCGACTCAATTCCCCACAACAGGCTAGAGAAGAACCCCGGAGCCACACACTGGCCTTGACGGAGCCCCATTTCTTCTGGCTTTTGTTGTAAGTAGCATCCTGCCCATGTCCCTGAAGCATCCAGAAAGTGGTGTAACTCTGCCTCGCTCCTTACATCTGGGACCCGCCAGGCCCACACACTCGAGGAGCCGCAGGCTGCCTCAGGACCATGCCTCCCACTTCAATTCCCATCGAAAGATCGAATGCACAGATCACAAAGGGAACGGGGCTGAATCTGCAGCTCTCCCTTGCCCTGTCAGCACTGCTGTATCGCACAGTAAGCAGACACACAGCAGAGAAAGGGGACAGGTAATATCGATGGCCTTGAGAGCAAAGTGCTGGGCTGTCCTTGCCATGCCATAAAGGTCACAGCACATCCTGGTTTAGGCATGGACTGGAGTTACTTTATGGAACAGTCCAGTGGCTAAGAAGGGACAGAACAAGCTCCTCTGCAATGATCAACCCTTGCTTTCCTCATTGTGTGCAGGATGCGGCCAAGTGCCTTGTAGCAAATGAAAGCACCTAAAGCAGCAGATCAATAACCTTGGGTCACACCTTGGGGGGAGGGGGTGTGTGCAGAAGGTTGTGTACACGTACACACACACACACACACACACACACACACTTCTAGCAGCCTGTCACTAGGGAGGATTAACCACTGGCTGCTTTCACCAATTCAAAGCAATCCAGCAAAAGAAAACAGCAGCAAGAGGCAGGCAAAGGGGATTTACATCCTCCCTGCGCTGTGCTCGCCAAAGGGGAAACCACTCCACATTAAAGATGGGGGTTGGGAGCCTTTTGCTGGCAGGAAAAAGAAAATAAGAGAAAAGGAGCCCCTTTATATGCACGCTAACAACTGAGGTCGGCACCTGAGCACTGTGTGAGAGGCAGTGGCTGGAGTTACAGCAACTAGCTGGCTCCCCGCTCCCAAAAGGAATCTCCAATGGGAGGGAGGTAAATAATGAATAAAAGCCATCAAAGCTAGCTGGCTATTCATTAAAATAAAAAATGCATTATGCATTGAGAGCCGTCAATTAGGACATGCAAACTGCATGCTGTCCCATCACCCCGGGGGAGGGCACAGACAAGGGGAGCAGAAGGAAAGGCTAAGCCAGAGATTTACACACACAGACAAAACCCAGCTCTGATCCCAACCTGAAAGAGCTGGTGGTGGTGGGGAGCGGGGCTTGTTAACTCTTGAGGAAGATCGTGCACAAATCCTTCAGTCCTGTTGGATCACAATTTCTAACCATGGAAATGGTAAACACTCCCCATTCTGGATGAGCTTTGGGGAAGAAGGTGGTGCCCTGCCCCTTAGAGGCAGGGCTTTTGGTGCAGAAAAGCCAAAGGAAGCAGCTAGCATTCGACTTCCAGGGGGAAAGGAAGTTAAAGGGCAACACCGAGAAAGATCTGGAATAAGCGTCATTCTTCACTTTGACCTGGAACAGACTGTGAGCAGAGTAGGTGCATGTGAGTGACAGAGAGTTATGGATTCCCTCCATCACGCAGGAAAACCTGATTCTGCTGTCCCTGCCACAAGAGTAAACATGGAGTAACCACCTGAAGTCAGTATTTTCACCACAGCGTACTGAGAACAGGAGCAGCCCTGCTGAGCCCACTCTTTACACACCCCATTCTCACTTTGTAAGTGATGACAAATCCACAGCTCACCAGACAGCACAACTTCATTCCCACTGCCCTGGCTCCTGTCACTTCATTAGGATTCCACGGGACACTGCAAAGCCTGCATCCCTCATCCAGATGCTAACAGATGACCTGAGACTACAGAGCACTCCCTCCCCTGGCACAGGGGCATTCCAGCCTGCGATACCTGCTATGACTCAATCAGCATCCACTTTAATGAGGCCTTCTTCTGTCTCCAAGGCCCTGGCCACTCTCATGTGTGTACTTTCATCCCACCCTGCTACTGCGTGGCCCCTACAGTTCTAGTCTCAGCACATCTCAAAACAAGCCCAAAAGCAGGAGGTAAATGGGGGAATTCCTGCTCAACACTGAGGAACAATGCACTCAGGGGCCGTCTGAGTATCCCATCTCCATTCTGCATCTGCCAGAGAACCCTCTGAGCTGAATGTCAGTGAAACATAAAGTAATAATTCCAGGAAGGTGTATGTTTATAGGGCTGGGGGCCTTCTCACTGGAATGTCTTCAAGGGGATCCCTGGATCCAGTTGTAGTCATTTTAGGCTCTGCAGATTACAGGGCACAGTTCTGACATGACAGCAACTTCAGCTGCAATTCCTCTACACAAAGGTCCTGTTGCTGCTTCTCTTGATTCCGCTCTTTCATCCAAGCTCTCCCACCCCATTTTATCCAAGCTTCCCCCCAGCCCAACTCTCTCCTCCAGCATTCCTCATCAGTCCTGGCTGTTACTGAGCAGGAGGGACTAAATTAATCCCTACCAAAACCACACTGGAGTTACCCTGGCGATGGATCTGCCCCAGGAACTCAGGGAGCCACTCAGAGCCATGCCACTGCAGAAGTCTGTCTCCATTATAAACAGTCCAGTCTGTGGGTGAGGAGGGGACAGAGCCCAGCACTTCTGGGCCCCAATCCAATTCCCACAGAGGTTAATCAGGGGCTTTTAACTGACTTTAATGGACACTGGATTGGCCCCTAGACAGATGAATAACCCTAAGCTTTCTACCTCAAGGGGTCTCTCTCATCCCATTTTGATTCCTTACTACTTCTCTTTACATTCTATTTGAGAAATGGCTCTGATTTTCCACCTCTCTGCCCTCACACAGTGAGTCTCTGTATTGGACACAGGGGCTGTAACCTGTATTTCTCAGCTGTACCTTGGGTCCTGACATCATTCTGGGGATACTTTAAGAGACAGAAATCACAGTGCCAACTCCTGGCATCATTCAGTGACCAGTTTGCCCCTCTCTCGCTCTTCACAGCAGATAGCTAAAGCACACCTCCAGGTGAGATTTCCCTCTTGTCCAAGATTGTAGGTGTCTAGAAGATGCAGAAAATGCATTTCATGCTGAATATGCAGATTTAGGTGAACATCCTGCCAAGTTTGTGCCTGAGAGAGGATGCAAGGGTCACAAGTGCTGAAAAATGCCCTTCTAATCTTCCATTATTCCAGCAGCTGCTTTCCTTCCTTCTGAACCATAGGCCCTTGTTCAGTTTGCACACAGAATACTAGCGAGAACTCTCCCTGAATTGGGATAGCGCACGCTATGCATGTTGCAGCAAGAGGAGCTGGGATTCTAGTCACCCTTCCCCTGTGGTAGCTCCAGATAGCCTTCTGAACAGAACGGGCAGCGAGCCACACCATGTCCTGGGGAACACAAGGACTGTGCATAAACTGTATCTCAGCAACACAGAAACTAGTAGCATGGGCTTTAAGAAAAATCTACAAGCACGTATCAACCTCTCACAGAATGAAGCAACAGCCTAGAGGAGTGAACACTGGACTGGGAGCCAGGAATTCTTGAGTACTAATCCTGGGTCTGCATGTATCTTTATCTCTATGTGCCAGCATGACTCCCCACAGAGTATTAAGTTTAGCCAGCATGCTAGAGTTCTACACCAGAAGAAGGCATCAGTCCTCCGGTATCCCTGCATTCACTGTAACCTTCAGAAGACTAGGGTACTCTCCTAATTTCCAGCTCCTCCCAGAAAAAGGCAGAACTAGTGTTTAGAAATAGATCTGGTCAATAGAGGGTGGGGACTCACCTCTCCCTTCTTGACAGTCATAGATTGTCTGCGGGGTGTGATCTCCTCGTTGATACTGGACAAGAAGTTCTGAGAGATGCGCAGAGCATCCTGCAGGAGCGGGTGGTCAGGGTGGCTTGCTGGAGTGTGTTTCAGTAAATCCTACCACCAAGAACACAAAGAAGGGACAAAAATAAGGAACGGCGCCCACCAGAACAGCGAGCCACAGGCTCCGGCAGCCCAGTTATTGGAACCCTTGGGACAGGTGGCTCTGGATGCTTGTTCTAGTTAAGGGCAAGGCAGCAGATGACTGTCCCATCCCACTGCAGCTGTGGAGTCTAACCTCGCCTGCTAACCCCGCTGGGGACAAGTCACTGGTTCCGTACATGGAATTATTCTACACCAAAAACTTCAAGTTGTTCCTCCACATATAAAGACAAGACACACCCATGCAGAGCAACAGCCTCTTCGTTTCCCCACTCCTGTCTGTGCAGGAAAGGCTGGAGGGAAGAGAAAGTGGGGACAGCGTCTGCGCTCTTATAACTGCCATTTAAACACACAAGCTACTTACATGAAGAACAAGTGTGCTGCGTGTCACTCGATCCACTGGCTTGTACAGCAGAGCTGTGGACAGAAAGCAGCAGAGGCATAAAGAAGGCAGCCATCTAAGAACAGAGTGCTCTACAGAGCACACTGAGCCATGCAACCAAACATACAGGCACACATTAGTAAAGAGGAAACATCCTGCAACTCTCTTCTCCACAGTTAATGAGCTACAGAGTCAATAAAATAACACAAGTATGTGGAGAGAAGCAGTTAGCAGCCACACCACACACACACCCCCTCTACAAACATTCCCCCCTCCGCGCGCACAGCTCATTACTGCTAATTCAAACATTCAAAACACACTGCACAAACTCAGACACACACAAACACAACCTACTGCACACCCCAAGCAACACACACAGCTGAGGGAGAGTGAATGGTGAGCTTGCTGAATGGCACAGAACACCCCCAGCAGGGCACTCCTCTGATTAACCTCTGACATCCTATAGCTCTAGATCTTCGGGGCTGACCCTGCAGCAGAGTACCATGCCTAGCTGCACTCTCTAGAGCCATTCCCCTTCAATGCCTCTCCTAATCTTGCCGGGAAGGCCTCTGAAGGGTGATCTAGGTACCACCTCCCCTCCCAAGCTCAGCCTGGCATCTCCAGGGTGCTCCCAAACCCTGCCATCCATGGGGCTGTGCCTTAAACAAGCCTGGAAGCTCCATGGAGCAGGGACAATCTCTTGCTATGTGTATGTACAGGCCTAGTATAATGGGCCCTGATCTCAGCTGAGACCTGTAGCACCACCGTAGTACAAATAATAAATTCCTTGTCTGATGTGGTTTGTGCTACTATTAGGCAATAGATGCTCTTCAAAGATCATGGCTATTCTGTGAATGGTCCACTGTTGCCCAAGGGAACGACTAGCCAGTAAGATTAATGGAGGCATCTTGCACAGACATGCAGCTTTCTAGGCAAGTGCTCTGCTAATGAGCAAAAGGGAGCTGCTTCCCGGGGTAGGCAAGCAGAGTCACCATAACCCACCAGCATTTAGAAAGCAAAAGGACCATGGAAGGTGGGGCTAGGGAATGGTTATTCCACAATATATCTACCCTCCACTCCGGGCAACAATAGACAGCTCCACTCCCACCCCTCCACATACTGACAAACCAGAGTCTCTTCCATACAGAACACTCACTTTCCAAGGAGTTTTTGGTTGTCTGATCTTTTGAGTCCTTTGTATTTCTGGCCTTGAGATTCTAAAAGAAAAAGAAAATCCGTGCAGGAGACCTATCACAACCCAGAAACACCACCCTGGAACCCAGAACCTCCTCAACACCTCCAAGGGACCTCCTGTGTTCATTCAGTCAGCCTAAAGCAGCATCCAGAAAAACCCTGCTATATTCCATTCAGTGAAGGAAAATGTATTGTCCTCATGGTACCTCTACCACCATCACATCAGTGTCTACCAGGAGCCTCCAGCTCCAAGCAGAATTCCTAAGAGCGAGTCTTAATAGGAGACCCGAGAAACCAGGGAGCCACGTACAGAATGTGGGAGAAAACCTGAGGACGGCTGAGTTATCATCAGTCAGACAGGAGCATGTCCACAAGGATGCATGTGCCATTGGCTCAGTGTACATATAGTGCTTTAGCTACCAGACAAGGTGGGCAGTCAGCGGACCGAGGGGCTATTCCTGATTCTGCTACTGCCCTGAATGTTGAAGCTGTGGGTAAAGTGCTGTGAAATTCTCAGCAGGACATGGGCACAGAAGTACTAAAGTGCCCCCATATTCATCACTGTTACTATTTATTACACGATGGTCACCGCCAAGGCTTGGCTCCCTTTGGTGGCACTACCACAACACAACTAATAAATCTAACTATTTGTCAGAGGAGACTTTACAGATTGTATTTATCCATTAAAAAAAATTAAGCGTGGGGGGAGCTGCACTGATAGCAAGGTGAGACGGCTGATGCTACAGGCTGTTTGAGGATCAAAACCAGTCAAACCATGGCTGCGGATGGGAGGTGGGGAACCCCCTCACACGGTGATGAGAACCACAGCACATTTTCAAAGGGCGTTGCCAGTGTGTGTTCCCTCAATCTTAATGTCTTGAAACCTTTTACTTTTTAATTTTAAAGATTAAAAAAAGATTTGGGCTCCTGGACGAACTAGTGTTTTGAAAAGAAAGAAATGCCTCCGGCACAGCGCATATCCGATACCAAAAAGGTGGTTCCATTTAAATCCAATTTTTCTTGACAGGTGCTTTTTTCCAGCTGTGGCGTTTCTTGGGGCTGTAATCACCACAGTGACTGCTCAAGGAGCTCCACCCAGAGCCCATGGCATGAGAAGCCTGCAAAGTACTTCGACACATGGAATCCCACTCAAAGGCAGAAAATCAAAGCAGTCTAATAAATAAGAAGAAGATTCCACTTGACACACTTGTCATTTTAAACGGCGTATTCGAGCGCTACCTCTTTCAGCACTTGAGGCTAATTAAGCCTGTGATTCTACTGACAGACATCATGCAAGCTGTTAGAAATGGTCTTACACTCCACAGTCAGTGTCATTATTAGCAAAAAAGAGACATCAGGAGCTCAAACACAACCCTCCTCTTTAGGACTGCATGATGCTGGAGCAGGGCTAGGAAAGTTCAAAGCCATGCCAGTCATTATAAGAGTCACTGTGGGGAACAGTGAGCAAAAACTGAGAGAATTCACAGTTTCTCCCGGGCCAGCCTTAACTAAAGGCCACTGGAGAGGCTGGGGCTGGAGCAGTGGCTGTGGGGAAGCTCACAGCTCCTCCAGTCCCAGCCTCTCCGAGGAGCAATGGCTGCAAAGGCACTCAGAGGCTGCACAGGAGTGACATCGCAGCGTATTAATCAGCTCTGGGCGGCGTGTGTGTCTGAACATCATGACATTACCTCGGAGATTTCAGCAAACTGAGCATTGGCCTGGCAGCATTTCTCTGCTGTCTCCATGGCAACCTCATAGTTATCCACGAAGGCCCTGTACACTCCCAGCTGGCTGGCCTGCAGGAATCAAAACAAAACAAAGTAAACACCAGAGAGGGGGATGGCTTGGGACAGCTGCTGGTGGGAGTCAGAATAACCAGGGAAGAGGCTGATTTACACCAATCCAAAGAAACTCAGGATGCTTTGAACAGGACATGCCCCTCCCTCCTGTGGATTCTCCCCCACTGGAACAGGTGCTCCTGGCATGGCGGCTCCCTTTAACCAGCAGAAGTTAATTTGCTAGTCTGGGAGGATGACTAATCATTATAACCATTGCAAAGTTCTTCCCTTCTAAGCTGCCAGATTAGCGTCTATTAATATTTTAGTTCACGGATGAAACTTTGCAGGAGCTATTGGCTGTTTGCCATGAAATATGAATCAGACAGTAGTGATTCAGGCCTATAGCACGAACATGACCCCAGTGAGCTACTCGTTTGCTTCTGTGCATCTGCTGAAGCTGTTAAAACAAACCCAGATATTACCCAAGATCTACATATGCAGACATTATCTAAAGCCACATGGTTGAAGCATTAAGCACAGCAGTGCTGAAGAGTCGAATACAATACACACAGTATAGAACTACTGCTGGAAGGCCTGGACGGCAATGTAGGATTTTGCAACAGCAGAATGTGTGGTGGACCCTGATAAAGATACAGCAAGCCTTGGATCCTGTAATGAGCCATTATTAATCACTAGGTCTTAGCGCTGATCCTGTTTGCCGATTTCTAAAACAGCAGTCATGTTCATGCTAGACAGCGTAAGATCCGACGGGGAAATCCCTGGGCAAATTCCAAGCATGTCTGAACTCTACAGTAACCTTTGTGTTGCAGACCCATGCAGCTGTGCTATAAACACCTCGGCAGTTCAAATGGGATTCCCAGCGTACAATCAGAAAAACATGGACAGAAGGAGCACTGAAGGACTCTACTGAAAAGGAGCTAAGAACTTCCCCACAGCCAGTGATCCTACACCATTCTAGAGACGCTCCTTCTAACGAAGCAGCAAAGAATCCTGCGGCACCTTACAGACTAACAGACGTTTTTGGAGCATGAGCTTTCGTGGGTGAATACCCACTTCCTCAGATGCGCATCTGAGGAAGTGGGTATTCACCCACGAAAGCTCATGCTCCAAAACGTCTGTTAGTCTATAAGGTGCCACAGGATTCTTTGCTGCTTTTACAGATCCAGACTAACACGGCTACCCCTCTGATACTTGGCTCCTTCTAACGTAGCTGTGAGCTTCCCCCACAAACAGTACTTCTGCATCATTCCCTACACTGCCTCCCGCAGGAGAACCTGGCACTTGAGTCGCTTCCCAGTTCCTCTGTGCATCTTTCCCTACACAGTTTAGTTAAGTAATGGTAGCTTGAGAAATGGTGAGCTGCCTCCTAAAGTGATCTTCACAGAGACAAGGGAACTAATTTCAGCCCTGCTGTACAATGGCACAGCTCCTACTGAAATCGGCGGCAACTGTGCACAGATGCCAGGGATGGTCTGGTTCCAGGCCTGCAGAAAGCATATGATCCATAGCTAGCACTGTTGTACCACCCCCAAATGAGCAGTAATCCTGACCGTAGTCTCTGCTGGGAGACTTATAACATTTCAATTTTGGAATCACATCCTAGCCGCCATCTCTAGGACATAAGTGCTTTGATTTCTCCATTAGTGCAAGGGCTCTCGCTTTCCCTACCACACCTGAATAGAGTTGGTCCACAAAATCATCAAGACATTTTTGGATGAAAAATTCCTTTTTGAGCCAAATAAACATCTTCACAGAAAATTCTTATTTTGGTTAAAATTTTTGGTAAAAATTTGGTTTTTGGTAAAAAATCATTTTTCTGTTCTAGAAAAATGAAAAAGTTTAACTGTAAAAAAAATTTTTTTTGAGACAATTTCAATTTTTCATTAAAAATCCAAAAATTTCAAACCTCCAATATAGTTTCAGAATATTTCACCCTGTTCTACTCTTGACAGCTGGTGCTTTTTCTCCCCCAGCTGACTAGGTGGGACAATACAGCTACCGTAACAGTTTCTGTTAGCAGAAACTCACTGCAGAGTGTGCCACAATATATAAGATTCTAGAGTCTCCTTGGTGTACTGCCTTCAGTTTCAATCTAAGGTTCTTTATTTTACAGGTTAAATAAAATGAATGCCATCAGTGCCGTGAGTACAATTATCAAGACTCCAAACTATCATACCTCATGGCATGGCCACATGTGAAAAGTCTGCTCAAAGGACCTAATGTGCGTCCTAACTGACCACGTGCTAATGTCCAGTATTTCAGCATGCTCTCTCTTGTCGAGATGGTTTTAACTGCCTGCTAAGAATGGTTTGGCTCTGTCCAGTATAGCAAAACGCTCAGTTTGTCAGAGAAAATAGTGGAATAAAGTGACTGCTGCAGTATCTGTCAGAACACTGCACTAAATCACCAGAGCTGAAACAGCTAAGCAAGCCCAGAGCTCTCCAGGGATGCTCGCTTCGCATAGCTGAGTTATTGCTACACTAGGGAAAGCTCTCCCAACACAGATCCAACATAGCTTGCCAATTCTGTTACAAACACAAAACGGTAAGGGGAACAGAAAAAGAGTATCATGGATGCCAGGTACATGGGCCTGCCAGCCTCATCTGTATGGCACAGCCTTAAACTCAGGCCAGAGTAGCAATACAGCAAGTCAAAGCTTGCTGGGACAAGCCAGCTATGGTAATTCATCTGAAGAGCTCTCCCTCAGCTAGTAGCATTATTTCCGCTACCCTCTCAAGGCAGTTTATCAAGCATCATTTGATTGCAGCACTCTTCCTACATCTCAGCTTTAGCAAGCTGGGGAGCAGCAGCAGGCGGCTCAGACCTTGTGAGCTAATCTCTGAGCCCCACGTACCATGTCCATGAGCTATCTCCTCCTGACTGAAATACACCAGCAGTGAAAGGCAGCTTCTTGCTGTTTCATCTTGAGCTGCTGGAGGGCAATATTGTCATCCCCATCCCCCATTTCAAGTCAACAGGGAAGGGAGCTGGTGCATTGCCACACAGATGTTAACAATTAAGTGACCCTGGTGAACTGCACTCTCCATCCAATAAGTGGAATGTCTCCCCAACTCAGGGAATCAGAGACACCGAAGGAATGTGAAGGATTCTTTTCTTTTTAGAAAAGAAAATGAAGCTCCCATAATCCTTTGCTTTCTGCACACAATAGGGGAGGGGCTAGAGGGATGCCTTTTGAATGCAGACAATCAGGTATATCTGGCTTGGGGACCCCTAGGTCATCTTCAGGCTCTGTAAGTTGCTTTATTCTTATCTGTTCTGTTCTGCACACTGAGGTCTTTTGTTGAACTTTGCTAGGGGAACTCTCAGCACCAGACTGAAAAAACACATCCACAATCACAGCAAAGGGAATAGCAGGAGCACAGGGGGAGGAGGGTAGAATATCAAAGCACGAGGTAACAACAGTGCAGATAGAGCAATGCAAAAAACGGATAGGAGGTGGCGGGGGTGTGGAACAGAGCAGCAAGTGGAAATGCACATAAACACACACACCAGTTTCCTTTTTCAAACATCTGAAACTAATTCATTTCTCTGGCCAAGTGAGAGCAGCAGTGCCCCCAGGCAGTGCCTAAAAGAAACAATCATCTGCTAATGGCTTGGGTTATACTAGCTCCAAGAGAGGACCGGCTGCCAGAGCAGAGACAAAGAAAAGATTTGAGATGCTAATTCCTAATAAGGAGCCATTTGTGTGCACAACCTAAGCAGCTACCTGTAGGCTTTGACCTTGGCTATGGTTACAGTGAAAGAACATGGTTATTCTCCATGCAGCTGCCTCTCTCTACTGCCCCCAGAACTGTGGCAGATGAGCACAGACAGCAGGAACGGGTTCAGGGAAGAAGAAACACCACCAAGGTGCTAGCAGCTGATCTCACAGTCTAGTGCAGAGTTTTGTCAATATCATCACTGGCACGGTCAGACTGGGCACATGGATTTTTTGCCTGGGCTAGTAAGTTTTCATTAGAATGTTGCAAATGCTAGTGAAATGCATTGCCACGTGTGCTGAGGGGGTCAGCAGGGGATACAGATGCAGCAGATCATGTTTTGGTTCTCCATTTGTACAGAGCAATGTGGTCAGGGTCTGTGACTGGGGCTCCTAAGTGCTATCACAACACATGTAAAAAATAGCAGCAGTTAAGTCTCTAGGGTGAGAGAACACCCGCTTGCTCTGGAACAGGACTAGCAGGCTCCAAGGAAATTGTGTTCAAACAGAGACTGGATGGTCAGGTATGACACAGGATGTTTGAGGACAGAAATATAGGGAAGAACTGCAGGGTTCTGAAAGCTGCTTGGAAGTCCTCCACCACAGTGGTTCCCACCTCCAAGGCAGCATATGAATCATACTGAGTAATTGCACAGCCAATGCACCACTACCATCTAATTCACTCCTATGCAATGTCACGGGATATTTTATACAAGAAGTGAAATATGAAACTGTACTCTACTCTATGTGCCCCCAAAGGGCTCCGACACTGTCTCTCTCAAGTGGAAAAAAAAAAGTGATCCAGGCAACTACAGGCCTGTCAGTTTGACATCTGTAGTATGCAAGGTCTTGGAAAAAAATTTGAAGGAAAAAGTAGTCAAGGACATTGAGATCAGTGGTAATTGGGACAAAATACAACATGGTTTTACAAAAGGTAGATCATGCCAAACCAACCTGATCTCCTAACTGATTTTTTAGACAAAGGAAATGCAGTGGATCTAATTTATCTCGATTTCAGTAAGGTATCTGATATGGTTCCACATGCGGAATTATTAGCTAAATTGGAAAAGATGGGAATCGATATGAAAATTGAAAGGTGGATAAGGAACTGGTTAAAGGGGAGACTACAGTGGGTCATACTGAAAGGTGAACTGTCAGGCTGCAGGGAGGTTACTAGTGGAGTTCCTCAAGGTTTTGGGACCAATCTTGTTTAATCTTTTTATTACTGATCTTGGCACAAAAAGTGGGATGTGCTAATAAAGTTTGCAGATGACATGAAGCTGGGAGGTATTGCCAATTCAGAGAAGGACCGGGATATCATACAGGAAGATCTGGATGACCTTGTAAACTGGAGTAATAGTAATAGGATGAAATTTAATAGTGAAAAGTGCAAGGTTACATTTAGGGATTAACAACAAGAATTATTGTTATAAGCTGCGGAGGCATCAGTTGGAAGCAACAGAGGAGGAGAAGGACCTCAGAGTATTGGTTGATCACAAGATGACTATGAGCCACCAATGTGATATCACCGTGAAAAAAGCTAATGCGGTCTTGGGATGCATCAGGCGAGGTATTTCCAGTAGAAATAAGGAGGTATTAGTACTATTATACAAGGCATTGGTGAGCCCTCATCTGGAATACTGTGTGCAGTTCTGGTCTCCCATGTTTAAGAAGGATGAATTCAAACTGGAACAGGTACAGAAAAGGGCAACTAGGAAGAGCCGAGGAATGGAAAACCTGTCTTATGAAAGGAGACTCAAAGAGCTTGGCTTGTTTAGCCTAATCAAAAGAAGGCTGAGGGGAGATATGATTGCTCTCTATAAATATATCAGAGGAATAAATAACAGGGAGGAAGAGGAATTATCTAAGCTCAGTACCAATGTGGAAACTAGAACAAATGGATATAAACTGGCTATCAGGAAGTTTAGACTTGAAATTAGACAAAGGTTTCTAACCATCAGAGAAGTGAAGTTCTGGAACAGCCTTCCAAGGGGAGTAGTGGGGGCAAAAGACATATCTGGCTTCAAGACTAAGCTTGATAAATTTATGGAGGGGATGGTATAATGGGATAGCCTAATTTTGGCAATTAATTCATCTTAGACTACTAGTGGTAAATATGCCCAATGAGATGTTAGATGGAGTGGATCTGAGTTACTACAGGGACTTCTTTCCGGGATCTCTGGCTGGTTAGTCTTGCCCACATGCTCAGGGTTTAGCCGATCACCATATTTGGGGTCGGGAAGGAATTTTCCTCCAGGGCAGATTGGCAGAGACCCTGGGAGTTTTTCACCTTCCTCTTCTGCGTGGGGCACGGGTCACTTGCTGGAAGATTCTCTGCACCTTGAAGTCTTTAAACCGTGATTTGAGGACTCCAATGGCTAGGCCACAGATTTGATACAGGAGTGGGTGGGTGGGATTCTGTGGCCTGTGTTGTGCAGGAGGCCAGACTAGATGATCATAATGGTCCCTTCTGACTATGATTCTAAGTGTCAGGATGCCATGCCAGCCTCCCTGGTAACTGAATGATCAGCAAGTGACACACCGCAGGCTTTGTGGAGAGCTCTAAAGTCTTCTGGACGACGGACTGTGTTTGTAATATTGCTGGGGTCATGGTGCAGCCTCTAAGCACAAAACCGAAGGCCTAGTTATGACCCCTCCACAGTAGACAGACCAATTTAAAATTCTACCACCTCCTCCAGCCATGGACCCCAACGCACCAGAGCCATGCAAAGGAATGAATGCGAGTCTCAGACACACCTGGCAGACATGCCTATTAAAGGAGCGTTGGGGGTGGCAGCTTACTCACCAGTTTCTGGAAGAGGTCTCCGACACGCTGCTGGTGACTCCACTGCTGGACTCGGGGAAAGAGCCCATCATAGAACTCTTTGTGGATCTCGTACAGCTCAGGCACTTTGAAGAAAATCGTCTCAATCTGCTGACTGCTCAGTACAGGCTGAGAAGTGGTGGCAGCAGCCTTCAAAGGCTTCATGGGCTAAAAATAGAATCCAGGAGACTGTTATTTCAGGCACCAAGTAAACTTGTCTTGGTCATGTTCTAATGCCTCCTTCCTATTCCGTTACATGATGTTCCCACTACACTTCAGTGACTCTGAACATTAGACTGTACCAATTCTCTCCTTGGGGCAGTTCAACTCCCAGTTCACAGATTTCCCCAGGATACGAATGCTGAAATTACAGTCCCTGTGCCCCGTGTTTTGTCCCCTTAATCTCTATTCCACTAGCTGGGGGGCAGCAGGTGTAGTAGTTAAAGCAGGAGAGCTAGACGTCAGGACTCCTAGGTTCTACTCCGAGCTCTACCAATGACTCTCTTTGTAACCTAGGACAAGTCACTTTGCTTTTCTATGCCTCCATTTCTCCACCTGCAAAACGAGGATAACAATTACCTACATTTCACCAGCTCACTGTGAGACAGTCAGCGTTTGTGAAGCTCTTGGAAATCTTTGGATGAAAGTTGCTCTGGAAATGTGATCATCATCATTAAATCTGGTGTCTGTGCCAGGTGCTTACCAGCAGCAGAGCCTCTAGGTGGCTCAGGTAGGTTTCCTCACTGGCTAGGATTCCAGACAAGACCCACTTTCTCATCTCCAAGCCCTTCTCCAAGTCTGGCTCACTCTACAGAGAAACAAGATGAAAGGAAAGGAGTGGGGAACATTATTTAGCATAGAAAATATGACCTCAGGGCAAACTAAAATTTATTGCATTTAGGTATAGATTGTCACATTCTTTATTAATCACTCAGCTTCTGGGCACACGTACAGAGATAAAAATAATATACAGAGTTTATTTACCCAGTAACTTAGAAACGTAATGATAATTCTCCATGAACTTGACTTAATAATTGTGTGTATCACTTGGACACCGCTCCCCACCCCGGTAGCCTGGGGTTTCCACAAGATGACTGCTTGTTTCTTTTCTGCCATTTGTTAAGGTAGTTCTCAGGCACCAACTTGCCCCAGTGGTTATTCTTTTAACAGGTCTATTTTATTTAGCGGGTAGGATAATCTGCACTACTTGGTTGGGATCGCAGTGCTGATTCTCTAAATGGGGTTTCCTTAACTGGATTACAAGAAACATTACTACTTTCACAGAGACAACCCAAAAGCGAAAATGCAAAGACAAGAGAAAGACAGGAAAAAAGAATTCAGAGTTATGTGGGCAAAAATAAAGGCTAGAGTCAGATATTGTGAAGAGCTGATAACTAGAGCTGGGCAACATTTTTGCGACGTATAGTAAATTCATCCAAAAAATGCAGTTTTGGGGCAACCAAAACTAACTGCAAATTTGGCAAATATTTTCAGCCAAATAAAAAAAAGGAGGGGAAAAAATCAAAATAGTTAATTTCAACAGGTCATTTCATTCACATTTTTCCAGTTTTTCCATCAGAGTCAGAAAAACCCAGAAAATTCTATTGATTTTTTTTCAGATTTTTCAATTCAGATACCAAATTGAAAAAATCTATTAATTACTCAGTTCTAGAGGTAACAGTTAAAGTGTCTACTATAAAACCCCATTTTAGCAACTCTATAAAACTGTGAATTGGAAATGTCATTTGGCCTGAAAACAGCCAGATTTTATCTCAAAGGCAAAAGGGAGCAATTCTGCAAAGTTTGAAGAAAAAGGGTCCAACGCTTACAATATAGTTCATTAGAAACATCCATCTATTTGAAATTCTGTTATATATTTCCTGGTCTCCCTCTAATGCAGAACACTGCTTCTTACAACTCTTTCAAGCACTCATAGCCCTCGTCCAGACTAACCCGCGGCATCGGCGGGTTAAAATCGATTGCTCGGGGATCGATATATCGCGTCTAGTCTGGACGCGGTGTATCGATCCCCGAGCGCGCTTACATCGATTCCGGAACTCCATCAATCTGAACGGAGTTCCGGAATTGACACGGAGAGCCGCGGACATCGATGCAGCGCCGTCCAGACTGGTTAGTACCTCGATTTTAGAAATTCGACTTCAGCTACGTTATTCTCGTAGCTGAAGTTGCGTATCTAAAATCGATTTTAATTCCTAGTCTGGATGTGGCCATACAGTCAAATCTCCTTGAAAACAGGAGCACTGTTTAGAAGAGTCGTCATGGTGGCTGTGCGTGGATAGTTTGGGGATCAGTCCTTCCCCAGTGAATATCAGAAGGGTTTTGGCTGTTCATGTCAGTGGGAACAGGATTGGGATCTATGTGAATATGACAGTAGACTGCATGCTATTGGCTGAACATGAGTCTTTTCCATATCTGAAAGCCAGCAGAGCTCTCCTTTAGCTGGGAGATGCTCGTTTTGGGCTCTGGAGATACATGTGATTTATTATGGAGAGGGAAGGGGTAGCCTCTCCATCGTAACGTTTGTAGCAACAGTCCCATTATGAGGTTGTTTTGAGCCCATATGCAACTCCAAGAAAGAGAGATGGCTCCTCTTATTAAATTGTGTAAGCACTTTTTGAGAGTGAAAGACCTTAAAATGGCTCCTCTCTGGTAGTTCTGCAATGTGTCAAATACTGCAACACCTTGTGAAAGGAAACGGTAGATGGAAGCTGCTCTAAAGAAACTGGTAAAAAGTATCCCACAAGCCAGCTAAGATATGGAAGAGGAAAGCACTTGAGTTTGCATCCTCCTTTCAGTGAAATTCTTAGACACACAATGTATTTTGACATCTTGAAAGGGAGTTTCTGAGGAGCCCAGGAATTTGTAATCCAGCAGACAGTTTAAGCTTCAAGGAAAACCCCAGCGATTAGGCACAGCATCTTAAATACTATACTGAGCTGGTGTGTGCATGTGTACACACAACACATGCATGCACCACTGCCCTCTACTTTACATCATCAGAACTGCTCAACTATTTTATGTTCATTATTTATCACTCATATGACAGGAATGCCTACGAGCCCTACCCTGGACCACAGCTCCATTGGGCTAGGCACAGTACAAACACAGAACAAAAACATAGGCCTAAAACTTTTAGCAGATTTCCTTCAACTCAAGTGGAAGGGGCCAGGGCATTTGGAGGGTCAGAGCTCTCTTCTACCTGTATCTGCAAAATGCCCATTGGCCCAGATCTGTGATACAAGGCCAGGCATGAAGCTGCTGGATGGCCAGGTAACTTCACAACAAATGTTAAAAACTCATCACCGCTTCAACCTTCCTGCTGCTGCAAATGATGTGATTGGTACCTTATTGATATGACTCTGTAATTCTCATCAGCAGGCCCTGCCTGATGACAGAGTGTAGGACTGTGAGAAACCGGGCCCAATCTGTAAATACGGAATTACAAAGCTGCGGAACAGAAGCGATATAATGAATTCTGTATAGACAGAGACAGTCAGATTCTGATGAGTGCTTTAAATCTCTTAAGTTAACCCAAAAAAATATTGCTATAGATTTACTGGCACATAAAGTTTCTCTTCCAGCTCTAGAAGCCCGTTTTCCCATTCACAGGAATAGGCTCCAATTTCTAACAATCCCTACTGGGTATTCTCAGATGGTAAAGATGGAAGTTCCTGGTTTGACTGTTAAAATTTCTTATATATATATTAAAAAGAACAATTATATATCATTATTTCTTTTATATATATATCTATATATATATATATATCTATATATATATATATCTATATATATATATATCTATATATCTATCTATAAAAGATTTATTCCTCAGAGGTTCAAACATCTCTCCCAGGACTCTGCCATGGCTGGCCTCCCCAGGGACATCAGATGGAGAGGTCACCTCTGAAAGTCGTTGCAGTGGTTTTTAAATCCCTTTTATGTAACCAGCTTCAAGTGTGATGCTGGAGACTCTTGTCCCCTTTCAGTTCTATCCATCCCAAGTGGCCTGGTGGCCTCAGGCTGCAGTGCAGCAGCTGCATGAGGAAACCCCAGGGGAGCTGAACCTACAGCCACAGAGCACATTAAAGGTTTCCAGGGCAGTATCTGAAATTTACACACTTATTCCTAGAGCTCATTCAGATGATCTGCTGCTGCTGCTCCCACTGCTGTCAGGGATCAATAAGACACCACGTTTCTTCTGTCTGGGTTGTGCTGCTGCTCAGCACTTCCCTCCTGAGAACTGATGATCCAATGCACATTTCCTGCTGAGGAAGCTCTGCTTTGATAGTTTTATCTAGTACCTTACTGATTGGGCAGCTCTCGCCACCAGAAGCGCATCAGGATCCAGCACCAGTACCTCTTCACCCTCCAAGGGGGACTGCATCATCCACTCTTTATATCCTGCTCAGGGAAATGTACTCTGGGCCCAGGAAAGTCACAGGGAATTTGGCACCAGACTTCAGCAGGTGCAGGAACAGGGAGTTAGTTTCAATCATCCAATTGCCGTCTCCTTTCCCATCTGCAGAACTGGAAATGGGCTCACCCTCTCATCAGTGGTGAGTCAAAGTGGTGAGCAGGCATGAGCAAGGAGGCCACGCCCTCTCCCCCACTGAATCAAAGAGGAAAGAGCAGGGAGGCGCACACCAATTCCAAGAGCACTCACTGCTCCGCCTGGTGCATCTACCAAACAAGGGGAGTGCTCCTGGGACCAGAGCTTCACTCCTTGTTGTGCTTCTGCAGTCCAGGTAGGGAAAGAAGTGGAATGCCCAGCACACAGGCATGGAAGAACAGTTCCTTGTCACACATGGGGAAGAGGAAGATCTGCTAGGACTAGGAACTCCTCCACTCACAGGGAGAAGGAATTCTGAGTCTGAGCATGGCCGGTGGTTGCAGAGTGGGGTGGGGAGTAGCCCTACATTTACCAAATTCACACTGGCCAAGCGGCAACACTCCTACAAGAGGAAAGTGGGGAGTCATCAGCAGGGTGCAGGAGCAGCACATGGCGGAAAGCAATGTATTCCCTGCCTGACCTGGGGAGGGGTGGATGCTGGGCTTCCTCTCAGGCTGGCTTGGCCCATTTTTCACTTGTAGGTGTCCAGCAAGCATCTTGATTCTGTCCCTCCCACTTTTCCTCAGTACCCTCCCCCAACCCGTTCCTCCTCTTCCTCTCTAAGCCTCCTCCCTCACCTGCCCTCAGCTACCCTCCACCACAGATTTAAAAATAAATGCATCTCGTAAGAGCATCCTGTGGCAGCAGCCAGAGACCATCTGTCAATCGTGGGAGCTCTCTCTGTGAAGCTCTGCACCAAGTCAGCTCTGAACAAGCTTGTTGTAATCAGGGCTCTCTGCTCCTGCTCTCCAGCAGCTGGGGGCAGAACATGGAGGAGGGAGAGGGAGCACTGATTAGAATAGGGGCTTCAGGAGCATGGGATGCCAGCAGCACTATTCACAGGCTGGTGCTTCCTGCACAGCTGGACTTGTGCTCGAATAAATTTGTTCATCTCTAAGGTGCCACAAGTACTCCTGTTCTTTTTTCACAACTGGACTGTGCATCAAGCTCTCCTGGGGATTTCAAGCTGATATGTTGGGTCGCGGCCATTGGTGCAATCCTGCAACCTGAATCCAGGCCAGTCTGAGTGGTTAAAAGTGCTGGATATTAGACACCCTGCGTATGCTGGCCCAGGGCCAGGGTTGTTTCGAATGTGTTTACAACTTGTCAGTCTAAGTACTTTTAGTTTACTAACCAGGTTGGCACTGCCTGTTGTATTCAGTTACTGCAAGCCTGGGATTCACCAGCTCCAAGGATTAGACAGACACAGCTCTTCCCAAATCTGTTTAAAGGACTCAGGGCTTTTTGGCTGCTGTTTAAATTAACAGTAATAATCGTTTTATTGTAAACGTTGGGAGCGTACGGATTAAGAAACTGGAAACATGATGAATAAGAATTTACAAAGCAGCCCCAGCTGGCATCTCCCTGTGAAGGAAAATGTTGCCTCTGACTGGGTGTATTAAAGGGATCTTTAAATCTCTTCCCACCCTTTGGTAGAGTGTTTTCGGAAACCACGCAATTAGCATGTTCAAAGGAGAAGTTTCCAGTAAGGATGGCTCTGAGTCTCAGAGAGAGGCTGGCAGCCTTCAAAGGGGAAAAATTATTAAGTATGATGTTTAAAAGGTAAATATCTTTGGAGGCTTCTGTTTAATAGGCTGGAGGTGGCTCATTGTCTGGGAGATGTTAAACAGGGAAAACCAGGCCGGCCCTGCTTCATACAAGGAGGGCTGGGTGGGAGCAGGGAGAGGAGCCAACATTATTTATAACATCAATGCTGTGTGTGCCAGCTATTCTCAGGAAGGGCTTGTACATCCAAGCAAAGCCATTAAAACAGCAGAGAGAAAGAAAGAATAGGAGAGGAAAAGAGTGTGGGGGATGGAGGGGATAACAGAAAGTGAAGACAGGAGAGAGATCACAAATAAAACTGGGAAGGAGACATAGGAAGACAAGGAGAAGGAACGAAAAGGTCTGAGGGGAAATGACAGAATGAAAGAGGGAGAAAGCGGGAGGTGCTGGGGAAAGATGTGCAGACAGAGGCAGAGCAAAGCCATAGGGCTGCGCTGGGGACAAGATCCTCTGAGGTACGGATGCAGTTTCAGAAATCACCCTGGTTTTTCTTCCCTGACAGATCCTGTCAGCTGCATGCACCAACCTGAGTAGGAGGTGCCGTGCCTGTCCCCTTCCCTCCAACAAGGAACAAGGTCTGTAGGGAAAAAAAACAAACTGGTGTGTTTTGCCCCAGGGGTGCCACAGTGGGAAGTGGAGTCAACAGTTGGGAGCAGATCAGGTGAGGTAGCTTGCCCCCCACTCCCTCACATTGCTGGAGGATATTCTCTGACTCTCAGGAAACACCATATAGGCTGGTGCAGGTCATCTTTCCAGTGACTGTCACCCAGACTGCGTCTGCTTTGGTAATCTGCAATAAAGGACTTTTGTAAGCATGGAAGGCAGAGCTTTTCACACCAGTCAGAGGCCAGCTTTATAAAAGGGAGTTCCAATTTCTGACACTACTAGTTTCCAGAACTCCATCCCTGGTTATATTGGCAGGAGCAGTCAAAGTTCTGGGTGATTTAAACACAGAAGTGTAGCCTTACACAGTAACTTCAGTGTTCTTCCTAGCTCTCACCCTCACCAGGCTGTGGGGAATTTAAAACCCTCTGCTTCCTGCTTGAGCTCAGGATTGATGAATCACAAAGCAGGAGAACAAAGATAAACTATAGAGATTAATTAAAAAAAAAAAAAGTAAAGGACTATTTAAGGTCCCTACGCATTCAAAGAGAGGCAGGACTTTAAACACTTTGGGGTGGGGATTGTTTACCCTGCTAAGGCCTGAATCCAGGCCCTCTGCTTACTATTATTATTTGCAGAGCAACAACAGTGCTAGGCACTTTGAGACAGGTGTGAGAACCTAAAGGTTCAATGCACAAATGAAAGACGGGGTAGCAGACTGAATAGGAGGTACTGAGATGGATTCAGAACAAGCAAAGAGGGCTGATGGGGCAGCACCATCTACAGGTCTGAGTGACATTCTGGACTCCCCAAAGAGCACGGACGGTTACAAGAGCAGCCTGACACAGGGGCCCAGCAGCGGAACCGCAAAGATGTAGGCCCCCGTGGAGAAAAAGGGATCTAAAAGCTGGTGCCTGGGGAAATTACCATAGGTGGGTTGAAGCTGACAGCACTCTATCCAGGGGTTAAAATCTAGCTCCCCCTACTTGTCTAAAGCAAAGGAAGCACTCCCCCTGCTCTGGAGGAAACCTACTCCCCCAGAGCTGCTGCTCTTCTCTGGTTAGCAATGGGAGCAGCATGAGGAGCTGGAGCCTGTGTTGCAGCACAGTGCTAGCCCACTGGGGGCCCTAAGGAAGAATATTCCCCCCCCAAACACATAATAAAAAGCTGTTTGGGGTCCTAAGCAATTGCTTAGTCTGCTTATGCCTAGGGCCGGCTCTGCTGGCTAGAGAGCATCTGGGTCTTTCCCTGCCAGAGGGTGTTACCATGGCTGAAGCAGACCAGGGAAGAGGGGGCATCCCAGCTGGAGTCCTCACTCACGACCCAGCTTCCTCCTTCTACAGGGAAAGGCGGCCAGTTCTGACACTCCCTCTTGAAAGGGGGAGAGAGAGAGAGAGAGAGGAAAATACTACAAGAGATTGGATTTGGCATAAAACTGATCTAAACACGCAAGAAATGGATATTTGTAATTTTTCTGGGGGCAGCACACCTGCCCTCAACCCCACATCATCATTACATCCCTGCATACTCTACATTGCTGGAGGAGTTTGGATGGGGAACACCAGGGACGTGACTCAACCCAGTTCCACACACTGCATATGTCTGGCTGGGGCGCTGCTTGGGGACAGGAAGTTCTTACAGATAAATTTCTTCTCTTGTCCCTGCTCTCTTCCCCTTGCTTCCTTTCCTCACCTCAAGAGGACTCGCTCCAACATAACAAACCCCCCAGTAGTCACCACCAAGACTGGGGAAACTGTCCCATCCCTATCCTGACCAGCTCTGAGCACTATGCCTTCCTGTACCCTTATTTCCAGCAACAAGCCCTCATTTTGAACCCCAAGCTCTCAGAACTCTCCTTTAGTGACATGTGCCACTGGCTGCCCCAACACTCCTGTATGCCCAGAGGTAAGCTCCGTTTATATGGCCCTACTCCCAGCTACTAACTCCAGTTCCCACTCCCAAATACAAATGTAACCTCTATATTATAGGCAAGGCTGGTAGAACTGTCTATTATTAAGGTCGCCCCACACTTCATATTATTATATTCTGTTTTCAACTTTGCCAGACTTCATCTATTTGGGCTAAAATTTTCAACAACACCTGTATGTCTCAGGCTGAAAATTTCCAAAAAGTTTCAGACAAAATGATTCAGCAGTTTCCAGGAATGAGGCTAGGAAAAAAAAAGAATCACATTGCTTTGCAATGTTAAAAAAAAGACTCTGGTAACCTTTTCTTTTGAGAAGCTCAGGTACTCCAATGTTCAGGAGCAGGGACTTGAAATTTGGCCGGGGAGGTGGTCTTTGTGTCAGGGATGTGCATTGTGCTGTTTCTGTCAAAATCCACCCACATTTGGCCTTTGAAAAAAATCTCAGTTCACACCTGCCAGTAGAGATTTCTTAGAGTTTAGCAGCAAAATTCTTCAAAGATTCCATACACAAAGACACGCTCTAATTCCTCACGCCTTTACTGCGGGCCAAACAGTGTGTGCACCATCTCCTCACAGAAACCAAGCATGCTCCATTTCCAGTCCCCACAGCTCCTACATGTGACAGAACTGTGCATGCACGGTCCATCTCCTCACAGTTGCTCTGGGCTAGGGTGGGGCTGGGCACTGGCACTGAGAAAAGGGTGTCTGTCTCTTCTGTGCTCTCTCCCGCAGCAGGCTCTCAGGCAGCATGGAGGAGGAGGAAGCCACCTGACTCGAATACAGATGAGACAGCTCATGAGGCTGGGGGTATGGAAAGGAATAGATTGGGCCAAGGAGCAGGAGACACTGCCACTGGAGGGAGAAAAAACCTTCCCCTGTGACTGGAAACTGGGGGAGAGTGGAGACTGAACTGGTGGGTAAACAGATTGATAATTGGGGGCGGGGTCTGGAACTTGGTAGGCAAGAGGACTAAAAGCTGGGGGATAAGGAGGGGAGATTGTGATGGGCTGGGCAGAGACTGGGAGTGGGGGATGGTAGGGGAGGCTGTTAGTGGCTGGACAAGACAGATGGGACTGAGAACCAGTGAGAGAAACTGGGGGGACTGGAGAATTTGGAAAAGACCCCCTAGACCCCACTGACTGAATCAGGCAGAAGAACAAAGCTACTTACAGAGGAGAAAGCTTCTATTAACACACTATCTTCTGGTTTTCAGCGACTGTGGGAAAGGTAATACACGAGCTGCATGTGACAGCTTTACAGGCTTCTGGTCAAATATGTTTTGTGCGCTCGCCTCAGTGCACCACCTTGGGCACTTTATCCTTTCTTACAGTGACACCTTCTCCAAAGCAGCTGCAAGCGCAACCATGACGACAAGTGGCTTTGCAACTTGCAGTAACAAGGGAATTAATGTGGCTGTAAAATATTGTGACAGGGTTGAAATTAACCTCGTAACCCTGTGACTGACACTTCCTCACGTGTGATAGCACCAATATCTGCAGATTACTTACAGTGTAATCAGGGTCACTTTAAGGAGCTTTAATTGCAGCTCAGGGTCAGGAGTCTGAGGTAGCGCTGGTGCCCCTCTCTTAGCAGTTTTACTGCGCTGGACAGGAACGAACCATAATTAACACAGCCATCCACTCATCTATGAGGCAATAGGCACAAGCAGATTTCCCCATACTCTATTTATAACAAGCCACTTTGACACTGCAGCAAGTGGTCACTCCAGGAAGTAAAGGAACTCTACCACTGATGCATGTTAGCACTCTTCCCAGCAGAATGAAATGACCCAGATGCTCCAGCAGGATATTGCAGGGCTGCCCCAGGAATGCCCATGCTGGGATTTTCTGTCACAGCCCTCACATCCTTCCCCCCACCTTATTTAATGTTTATAATAAAGAAAACCAAGAATTCAAGTATGAATAGAAGCACCATTCCTGATGGGTAATGCTGTAGTGACAGTGAGTGTGACAGGGGCCTGAGGGGCTATGCTCAGCTTGATCTATCCTCCTGAACAGGTGCTTGGGGAAGGATTGCAAACTGGCAGCTTTGAGGTAGGGGGTGAAGGCTGGGAACACCTTCTGGAAAGTCAGGCTCTGCACCCAGAGTCACAGGACAGGGTGGAACTCCAGGCTGAGGAATTTTCCATTACTTCTCTTTGCCCAAGTCAATAACCCATTTTGATTTCTGATTCTAAACACTACATCTGGAAGAAAACCCTTCCTGTCTGCAGCTGCGTTTCATTTCTAGTGAGCCACATTAAGCTAACAGTTAAATTTGACTGAATTACAGTTAATTACCCATTTAGTTCCTGGGAGGGAGAGGGGGATTATTGATTCTTTCAAAGTTAAAAACATTCCCTCCTGGAAGTGTTTACACATTGGCACAATGGATCCAGTCAGCTCTAAGGTCTATTGCAGGTGGTCACATGAGCAGCTACTGAGTGCACACAGGACATTTTTTAAACGAGAAGCATCTATTTCATATGCACCGTCACCACACTTCAGAGTTTAATCCCTTGGCAATTTTAATTCCTGTTGTCCCCCAAGCTTCAAAACTTGACTTTACCTGTCAAAGTCTGAGAGCTACCTGAGCATACTTCACTACCATCCAACCCCCTCCTGTTCCTCCCTCCCCCAATTCTTTTGGTCACAAATCATAATTACCATGTTCCCCCTGAGCATGTCTTTTTACAGTGTTTGGTCCAAGACATTCTCTAAAAGCATCAGCTGGTATTTAGAGCTTGATTCTGCAGCCTTTATTCACTGAGTAATCTCACTGATTCAACAGCGTTACTGACTCACAGGAGTGAGGCTGAACAATTGGCCGTAAATTTCTATGCACATTACACATCCAAGAAACATGGGATTAACACCTGAAAGCCATTTTAACCTTAAATGCTCCATTCCTACACCCATGCTGATTCCATGCTTAAAGAGACTAAAAAGGACTCACTGATTTTGTGGACTCCAAAGACTCTGAGGAGAGTGTGTCTCGGCTGCCCCGACTCTTGGAACTGAGATGGGGTGAGGAGGATGGAGAGTCATCAATGTAGGGCATCATGTCATGGTGTCGCCGCTGTTCTTCGGCACGGTCTGCATCATAGGCATAACTAGGTGGCGTTCCACTGAATGAAGCATCTGTAGAAAAAAAGCTTAGCTTAAAAACAGAACTGGGAAGGAGATAAGCATAGGCCGAGTCCACTCCCTGCTCCCAACAAGAACACATGCCTTGTCAGTATTCAGCAAATCCACAATTATTGACAGCAAGATACACTTAAGCCTGGGATGGAGCTGCAACAAACTCCTGCTTGTTAAGCAGACACCCTATTCCACTCATTAACAACTCTGGGAAATAAAGCCTTTTCTGATACCTAACAAATTATTCTTTACTTAATGACAGTTCATATCCCTGGGTTTTGCCCTTATTGCACAATGTTAAATATTAATGCATTTGTGCTTAATGCATAAACTTCCTTTAAAATGTTAAAGGATTCCTAGCAAGGTTCTTGTGGGGTGCCCTCCCTGGGTTGCCAATCCATTATTATATCTCTCAGTGCCTCATTTTCATAAGATGAGCATGATGGGTCAGGGCAATGAACCTTGTCCATTTAGCACAATCAATACCGATAAGGCCTCCACGAACGTTAGCAATGATATAGACTTCATAAACTGACACACACTAGGATGGAAATCCAGGGTTTCTCCAGACCTCTCAGCAACAGGAAGACTAGGAAAGAAAGATTTTATGAGCAAAGCGAACAGCCATGCTCCCAAAAACAAAACCAAACAACCCCAAAAGACCCCTTTGTGAATGTCCCTCCTCCTTAGATTCCTGATTAATTCATCAAGTGTGGGGAGAGTGTGCCAAATTAACCATCATTTGGTGAAAAGCGAGTGAACCTCTGAGGAAAAGGCAGGTGGGAGAACTGTTCTTCGCATCCTGTGCTGGAGGAGGACAGGAAGCTGCTATAAGTGGAGCGTGAAGGCCACACACTGAACACCTTGCCCAACATCTCTGCTGTAGCCTAATAATCCCCTCTGATCACTCTGCACACACAGATGTGCACAAAAAGACTGAAATTCACCACTGTGCAGGGAGCCAGCACAAGGCCTATTGGACCGACAAGAGATCTAGGCCATAGAGCTTAAGTGGTACACAGCTCTTCTATTGATCCTCTGCACAGGGGTCCATTTCGTATACCTGTAATGTCCCTGTAGGGCTACTGAACATGGGACCTGAAGCTGCAGGGCTACAGTTTATTTCTCTCCCCACCCCCAAGTATTATTACTCTCCTTTTACACGCTATCAAGGGGGGAAATGATACGTTGCAAAAGAATAAAGATTTCTATAAATCAGCACGTACTGTCACAAGCGGAGCCCAATACAAACAATGCCATGTGAAGTGAATAACTCTAGCTTTAGATACCACACAGAAGACAGATCCTTCTGTTTTGCAGGTATGAGGAGCCCAACTTAAGACTGTGCATTAAATACAGGCTGAAATACAAAAAAGACTAAGTTGGACTCTTTTCCACAAAACTATTTAGGCTCTGCCAATGTAATGAGAACAAGCAGCTACCAAATATATCCAGCAATCCCCTGCAACCCCTGACCTTGGTGATGTGTAAGAGTAACATTTTACAAACCACTTTCCTCCCTCAGAATCACCTCCACAGGGTCACCACCTCTGAGGTACCAAAAACAAAAACAAACAAAAATCACAGGGCATCTGGGATGATCCTGATCCCATAACACTACACCACTAAGCACCCATCCAAACTTCCCAGGACAGCTACCTCAAAAAAGGGACAATCCTGGGAAAACCTGGACAGGTGGCAACCCGACATCTCCAAGAAAGTGAGACTCACTCCAGCAAAGGATGTGCACACTGTGTGAGACAAAATAAATCTTTAGAACTGAGGGGCTTGTTTGGAGTTTGGGGTGGGGGGTAGGGAGACTGGGTCTGGGGAATTTATACAAATGATACCCTTAAAACCCAATAAACCAACTGTAGAAGTGAACCTCTGTACTGTACCAAGCACCAGCCAGTTAAATAACTGCAGTGTCTGAGGCCTGGGCCTCTTAGGTCCTCACAGGAACCACCAACACCCTGTGGTGCCACCCTGAGTTCCCCAAGTCCCTAGACAGTGCAAGAACCACAGGAATGAAAAGTAAAAGCAAATATATGTTCTTTAGAAGGGGCCTTTGCACAGAGGCCTTCCAGAGTCCCCCAGAGTTGGTCTAGGCAATGGCTGCCAGGGAGGGAATTGTATGTTGGATCAGGAATAGGGTGACCAAACAGCAAGTGTGAAAAATCTGGACGGGCGCAGGGGGTAAAAGGTGCCTATATAAGACAAAGCCAGAATATTGGGACTGTCCCTATAAAATTGGGACATCTGGTCACCCTAATCAGGAAAGTCAGTGAGAGTTAAAGCCTCTCTTTCATCTGGCACCTCACCAACCGACAAGCTCTATAAACCGGCATTTCTGATCTGCACTGAAAGTCCGGTTTATAGTGTGGTTGGTGCAGGGATGGCAGGGAGCTGGGGCGTGGGAGGGGCTGCAGGGAGCACTCTGGGAATGAGTTTGGGTCTGGGAGGAGACTTGAGGCGTGGGAGAAGTTCATGGTGTCAGATTGGGGGTGGGTCGGGATGTTCACCTCCAGAGGCTCCCAACAAGCAGCTTCCTGTCCTTGCTGTTGCTGGCAGAGGCGCGGCCAGGCGGTTCTGCAGACACACTACTTCTGTCCCCCCATCCCCAAGCACTGACTCTGCAGCTCCCAGCCCATTGGCCGGGAACTACGGCCAATGGGAGCTGTGGGGGCCAGCGTCTGCAGACGCAGGCAGTATGCCTGCTTGCAGAGCCGCCTGGCCACGCCTCCACCAGGAGCAGCAGGGACAGGGATCTGCTGGAGGTGAGCGTCCTCCCATCCAGCATCCTAAGCCCCCTCCCACAACCTAGCTCCATCCCAGATCCAAACTCCCTCCCAGAGCCCATGCCCTGCAGCCCCTCCCACGCCCCTGCCCTGCACTCCAAACCCTTCCCTCTGAGTTAACTGGCATTTTAATGCCCTCCCCCCCCCGGCCCCACAGCCCCGGTTCCCCAGCATGCTGGTTAAAAAAGCTTTTATTGTAGCATCTATCACCATGGTATCTAAAGGCCTCATGTGGCCCTGGTACAGTTTGCTGGCCTGACAAGTTTGCAAAATATTGTTATTTAGAGTTTCAGACTGGCATTATCCAATAGAAAAATCAGCCTCTGTACAGGGCTCTAATCCCATCTTCCTGCCTTTGATTCGGCAAAAGCACTTTCTCCCTCAAAAGTTTCAAGCCACTCACAAATCAGACTGCTTTCTCTCACACACACACGCACATGCAGAGGTGAGATTGTGCTGCTATGCAGAGCTGGAGGCAGGAATATTTCTTTCATTCCCCATGGCCACACTGGATAATTTACTCCATCACTGCTTACGGAGGAGCTGACTCTGAAATCTTTTGGTACAAGCCTCTCTGCTAATTTATTTTAGATTGAATCACTGCACTCTAGGGAACGGTCTCCCCACCTCTGAGCTCCAGAGCTCCCTCTAACCCACACTGCTCTCTTTACCCAAACGAAAAGTCAAGGCACAGAACTGGGATTCAGGAGAGCCAAGTTCTAGTCGCAGCTCTACCCCAGGCTTCCTGGGTCACCTTGAACAATTCACTTAACCTCTCTGTATTTCAGCTTCCCCACTGTAAAATGAGTATAATGCTGCCCTCTCTCCCTTCCTTGTAGGAGTCTGAATCCATTAGCACTCACAGAGTACTCCGAGATTTGCAAATGGAATGCACTATACAAGCACAAAAATATTCCTATCTAGTCTAGTAATTATTACTATCCTCCCTCTCCTCTCTGTTTGTTCTGGACACTGGGTGCAAACTCATTTGCAGAGTTTTCCACTATCCCAGGGCAGGAGGAGTTTTCTGCTTTTACTCCCCCTGTGAGATAACTCCCACCAACAGAAGGAGCATGTTCCTGTACTCAGAGACCACTAGAGAAGGCCTAGTACTGATAACTGAAGTAGATTTGTCCTTTCCCCCGCCCTATGATTAAAAGGACCATTGTTGCTAGGGAAACTAGGTTATTCAGATCCCTCAGAACCCAGTTAGCACAATGTGGCGCAGACTATGAAGCTTTGAAGTCCTATCCACAAGAGTGGAAAGAGTGTTGAGCATAAAGCCAACAGCACAGATACTTTCGGCTGTTCTGGATGCTGTTACTGTAAGTGACAAAAGGAGGCAGCAGCTGTGCCCAATTAAGAAAGCCAGGTTTCTTGCCCAGCATCTCAGGTAGGTGAGGGCACCCCTTCACACAGTCCAGCAGTGAAGTGGTGTCTCCTTGAGCAACGGGACCTGACCTGGCAGCACATGTTCCGCTGTTAAATCCCACTGAGACAACTCATTTTATTTTCCAGTCACAGGCTGGAAGTGTTTGTCTCAATCAGCTCTCTAGACCTGAAAAGGTACAGCAGCCAGGGAGAGGGGAGGTGAGCAGCGGGGTCTGCCCGCCTCCCCTTCCCATCAGATACTCACCGGTCTGTCAAGAGACATCAGGTCCCAGAAGGTTCCCAATCACCCCAACCAAATCACCATTGGGATCTCTCCTCCCTGATACAAGAGGCAGTCTATCATATACTCCTGCCCACTGAGAAGAGCAGCAGCAGGCATGGAGATGAGCCTTCACAGCATCCAGTAGTAGCTGCCAATGCCACCTCATTCACATCCTCTCCGATTACCCCCAGGACTCTAGGGGTGAGAAGAAGGCCTGCCTACCTCCCTCCCTTCCATGTACTGGTGACATGCCTTGAGGGCTACTGGGTGGACTACAAAAGCACTTGCTGCTACTCAATTCACTCCACAAACCCCAGGACTCTGGCCTCCATCTCTACAAAGTGGCTTAATTGACACTCATCTCATTTTGCCTGCTTTCCAACTGATCTGATGAGCTTGTGTTTCCTCCCCCTTGCATCCACCTTCATCCCTCTGACCTGTGTCTCTACCCTGTGCTTTCTCCCTTCTCTGTGCCAGTCATCAGCCCACCTATCTCCTGGTCCTTCTCCTCTTCCAATCTCTCCTGCTCTCTTCATGCCCTATAACTTCCTTCACTTACCTCTTCTCAGTTACACACACACACCCCCACCCACCCAACACCCCTCACCCTAGAACACTTACATTTAGGTACTGAATATGATCTTTAAGGGTTATTATAATAAAGCTAGGTAAACTGCATTCTCTTATTGTTACCCTTGTCCCCCCCACTTGTCTTACTCAAGAGGAAAATATGAAAATAAATAATAGATCTTTAAAAATCAGGTTCATCTCATCAGGAACCACAAATGACAAACACATCCATCATACTTGAACAGTTAATGCATGGTGTCACTACAAGACAGTTAAGGTTCCTTGGGAACTTGACTGTGCCCTTCCATACCTTAATATAGTTGGATTTATTTCAAGTTTAACCATAACTCTGAATTTCCTGGGTTATAATACTTGGTTTTGGGATAATATCCCTGCAAATTTTTTTTTACCTAAAGTTACCAGTCTGTACTCTCAACCTTAACTCCCTCTTTAGATTTTTGGTCTGGCAATAAACAGACACCAAAACCAAAACTAGAATACACCATCACACCATTTTCCCATGATGCAAGCTGCTTGTGGTCTGGTGTGGGATTCAAACTCAGCACTTAGCTTCCGCAAGAATAACCAGATGTGGAGGCCAACCCATGTTCTGTGAATGCAGCTGTGCAAGGTGCTAGGGAGAGTCACTAAGCATTTTCAGGAGTAACATTAAGCATTTTGTTTCCCTGGCATCACTCCCCGAAGTGCAGTAGGAAGGGGCCGATGGTATTCTAGGCTGGTCTACACTGGAAAGGTAGGTCGACCCAGCTATGCCACTAAGGGGTATGAAAAATCCCCACCCTGTGCTGACCTAACCACCAGCGTAGACTGCGCTAGGGTGACGGAAGAACCTCTCCTAGTGCAGTAGGGAGTGTCTACACTGAAGCGCTGCAGCTGTGCGGCTGCAACATTTTAAATGTAGACTCAGCCTCCATGCCCCCTACCCCAGCTCAGATTCACACACAATAAACACACTGCCAGCCAATCTCTCCCTATAGACAAGATCAAATATCACAGGGAAAGGGGATGTGTGTTTGCCATGTCAAATCCCAGTGGCTTTATTCTGCTCAGCTGGATGAAGAGAAAGCGAAGATGCTAAACAGATTCAGAGGAGATTCTGCTCCCAGGGTGTTGTATCTCTTCCATAGATAGGGCAAGTGTATTAGCATGTAAAGAAGCTGTTTAGCAAGTTCCACTCACACACAAAAACAAGTTCATTTAGCAGCAAAAATCCTATTAGTTTGCAAATCTATTCTTTAGTATCAGGAGCATGAAAGCAGAGAGCCTGAGGGAATGAACATCAGCTTCAAGCCAGCTTGTGGCTTCAAATCCTCTCCCTCCCATTACATACAATAAGGAAATGTTATTTTGCTTTCATTATAACAAAGAGGCTTCCTACAATACCACCCTGTCACGTGTCTAGAGAGAATATCCATGAAATGGGTAAGCACAACCTCTCTAGGGGCCTGGGGCAAGCACTGTGTGCAATGAAGAAAGGTTTAAGGTAGAGAAAGACAAGGGTGCTTAGATGGTCCTTCTCAGCTGGGTGGGAATGATATTGTGCATGGAGCATGCAATGTTACTGGTGCAGCCTGACAAACCCTTATATTGAGTTACTTCTATACCCAGAGTTAAAACAAGGCAGGGCCAAAAGCAGATCCACTGTACAATGATGCCAAGCAGTGGTTCCTTACTCACAGTTATGGCACATGAGGTCCTCTGAGCACACGAACTTATTTAAGCTCATCCCCAAGACAGTACTTCTCTTGATGCTGCCAAACAACAGTAATACCCTCAGGGCATGGTGAGCAGAATTTCAATCATGATTTTAAAATCAGCACGCAGACTTTGGCCAAGCCCTGATTTAGCCTGGCAACAGTAGTATGTGTTGTGAAGGACAGAAAGGGCTCGGACAGTTTCAGATTAATGGTGCTGGAGCATGTGAAGTCCCAACAGTTCACCTTGTAGTTGGATGTAAACGTTGCATAGGACTAGAGAGAATTAATCCTTGTGGAACTCCACACGGGAAAGAAATGGTGACAAAGGTGCCGTGTCCCATGACTTCCCTAAACATGTCCCACAGCTAATCAGCCTCACATAAAACTAGAGTCACATGAGGGAGACCCATCATTAGTCTCCATTAGCTGGACCTGGGAGCTCAGCTCTTGGTACTGGCCGTAACTGGCTCTGTATCATCTCCTGAACATTTGGAAGCTGTGGTCTTTTCTTCTGGATATGCAAAATCACCACAGTGATCTGCACATTTGAAGCCTCTCCTCTATACTGCTGCAGTGCTCCTTGTTTGGCGCTAACCTCGAAAAGCCATGCCTAGATGCTGCAGAACGCAGCCAAAGGCCTTGGCTACACCGGCACATTATAGCGCTGCAACTTTCTCGCTTGGGGTATGAGAAAAACACACCCTTGAGCGCAGCAAAGCGCCAGTGTAAACAGTGCCCCAGCGCTGGGAGCGTGGCTCCCAGCACTATAAGATAATCCCCATGGGGAAGTGGAGTACCTGCAGCGCTGGGAGAGCTCTCTCCCGGCACTGGCGCCGCGACCACACTTGCACTTCAAAGCGCTGGTGCGAGAGCGCTCCCACGGCAGCGCTGTACAGCTGCAAGTGTAGCCAAACCCCCAGTCTTCCTTGGAGATAGTTGGTGATGTGCACACTCCATGGGCTGCCTGTTTGCTAGCTAGTGAGCGACAGCATTTTCATAGCAGCACCTAAAGCCCAGAGAAAGTCTACCTGAAGGAGTGCGTGCTGCTCTATTAATGTCAATTTGTTAGCATGGCAAGCTATACACACGCAGCCAATGGGGGGAGAGAGAGAGAGACTCCTTCAGCTACCTGTCAGAGGTGGGCACTGTCCACCCAGCTGCAGAGTGCATTAGGGGCTCCTGACTCAAGTGCAGGTTATGTCCCAGCTTCATCAGTTTCTGCCATTTTCTTCCTTCCTCAGTTTCCCACCACATCATTTCACAATGAGAGTCCTGATCATTTAAAGAAATCGCTTTCTTGCGCTGAAACCACTCACCATCTAGTTACACAGGGCCTGCTCCAAAGCCCTTTAAAGTCAATGTGAGCCTTTCCCGTTCGAATGTAATCTGGAAAGTGCAGAAGGCCCACGCCTTTGGAATCCTCCCCAGCTATTCTACATTCCTGGCATCCTTCATAGTTAGACTGGAGACATTTCCATGTTCAGCTTGTACTGGCAGTATGCATTTCAGATGTTCTAAGTAGAGTAAGTGTCAGGAGCTGGACTCCCGTCTAGTTCCCTTTCGCATTTCTTGCTCAGGATTGTGCTGTCAGGGGAAGTTGCTGTCATTTGTTGCAAGTCTAGAAGCTTCATGTAAGTTTTAAGGCACTGGATGTCTGCAATCTGGTCATCACAAATGGAAAGCCAATTTGACTGCGATGACACATGCACGGGTAGACAGACACACATGCACAAACGCACACACAACTGCGCACCCTGGAAGCCAATGGGAGTTTTATCACTGACGTCAGTGGGAATAGGAGCAGGGCCACAGTGGGTGAGCAGCATCAGTTTCACTAGAGACAGGACAAAAACTAACATGCGGTTATTATTATAAGAGAGACAAAAACAAGCCAGCTCATTTCAGAACAGCAGAAGCTGCATTAGGAACGGAGATAGTTTTAGTTTCCTTTCTGCAAGAGAGTGCCTGGTTTCCAAAAATCCAGTAACTCGAAGCCTAGAGAAAATGGCATGTACTGGCTCCCTACTTTGGAGCTGCTGAGAGTCTCATAGCTGGTGAGGATATATTCTTTGGCAGACGAGCAGATGAACAGACCAAACAATAACCAGCACGCTGCTCCCTACTGTGTTCCCAGCAGCCGTTTCACAGAGAGCTTCATGTCTCCTCCTAACTTCAAACAAAATACTGCAGTGTCAGCTGCTGGAGAGACCGAAGGGATTAAAAAATGAACAGAAAATAGAACAAAGGCCACAGCAGAGGTTATTTTAAAAAATTAAGTAAATAAAAGCCACCACCATGCATGAGCAGGCTATTTCCTGCAGTTAACTGGAAATGCCGAGAAATTCCTGCCACAGAAGAGGGAAAGTGTCTGTACGAACATGGGTTTGTTCTAAAGGAACACATGGGTCTGAGAGTCAGGAAGGAAGGTCCCTCCCGCAACAGCGGGGGGGGGGGGGGGAAGACGTACATTTTATTCAACATCATCATGAACATGACTGATAAGAAAACTAGCTTGATTCCAGACCTTCTATCTCCATTCCCCATCAGGATTACCTTTCCTCTGCTGGTATTTTTCTAGTCAATGTGGCTAAATTAAAAGGCCAAGAGGCCAATAAAGTTGGACACTATTCCTATTTAGGCTGTACATCTAGACGCTGAGATCTTATCTGTATGCAGACTAACAAATAAATAAAAAAACAAACAAACAAACAAAATCACTGACTCATCACCTCTGCCTAGAACAAGCAGTTACTGGACAGATAGGCCCTGTCCATCTACATCACAACAACAACTCTTTTTGAGCACAGTTATGACCCAAACATGGTGGAGAGGGAAGGGGAAACTGAATGTGTTATAACAAAGGCAGAAACAGGCAGACTGGACTAGATGACTTCTCAAGGTTGTTTCCAGCCGTACGATTCTATGAAACATATTTTTTAAAGCTGGAAGATACCTACGGTAGGACATGACTTTCTACCAGGATTAACAATGTTTGCTTGTTTTTTTTTCTTTGCACCAAGGTAAAAGGAGACTGTGAAGACATAGTTGGGGCCACTCCAAGGTTTGTTCTTAGCCAGTATGTAGTGGCTTCCTTCTTGTTCTCCAGAATCCGTTTTCATCAACAAAGTAAGTGCAGGTCTACACTTAAAATGCTTCTCCCATCGGCTTAGTTAATCCTCCTCTGCAAGAAGCGGTAGTTGTCTACACTGGTGCTTAGGACAGTACAACTACGTCGCTCAGAGGTGTGGATTATTCACACTCAAGTGAAGTAGTTAGTGTAGACCAGGGATACGTCTCAAGTTGTTACAGCTATGAAGGAAACTGTGAAAACATGACCTGAGTGTAACCAATATAGCCATGTCTGCCTGAGGCTTGGTCTACACTACAGACTTAGTTAAACCAACATATGTCCCTCGCATGTGAAAAATCCTTATACTGACCTAACCCCCAGTGTAGATAGTGTGATGTCAACAAGAAGGCTTCTCCCATTGACATAGTTACCGCCTTTTCTGGGGGAGTGGAGTACCTACACCGATGGGAGCAGCTCTCCCATTGGCATAGGTAGCGTCTTCACTAAGTGCTACAATGGCACAGCTGCATCAGGGCACGCCTACACTACAAAATTAAGTCGACCTAAATTACGTTAGCCTACTGCCACTGCAGTAATTACATTGCTCTTTGTGCCTGTGGTGTGCGTCCTCATCAGCAGCACTTGGACGGATTGTACTGTCAATGCGGGGTATTGTGGGAAGGCTTCTGAAAGCCGATAACAGTCGACGTAAGCAACAGTGTCTACAATGACACCATATCAACCTATCTACATCGACACTGACTTTTATGGACACTGACTCAGTGAGGATGACGCAAGGCATCTTATGTTGACTTAACTCTGTAATGTAGACCAGGCCTCAGTGCAGCTTCACCCCGGCAGTGCTCGACGTGTAGACAAGTGCAAAGACCATGAAAAAACAGCTCTGAAGTGTGAACTGCCAGATTCATTCCAATAGGTGTTTACTCTTATGCCAGTGAGGGCACTTTAAATGTCAACATGGTTAACTATTCCTCTGCTGCTCAAACCATGTAAAAGAGAGAGAGAGAGAGAGATCATATTATGAAGATCTACTCAGATTAAAAAGAAGCCAAGCCCCAGGACTCCAGCAGGACATTGGAGCCACACTATGGGGGGAAAACAAACTTGAGGAGCTCACAGGCCATGCATTTATCTGAGCCTCACTAAGAGGCAGCCAAGCCCAAAGAGGCCAGAGAGCTGCATGGTCATATTTTGAACATCTGCACAAGCTACAGAGAATAGCATTTCATTTTAGCATTTTGAATATGTGGGTCTTAATCTGTGGGCAGAGCTTGGAAGATTACCATTTCTCCACCCCAATTTGAGCCTGGGCCAGTAGGTTATTTCTGTACTGTAGACAGAGTTGTAGCTTGCCCAGGGGCTGGCTACTGTTTCACACTGCAGGCTTCAAAAGACAATTAAGCTCAAATACCTGTGAGATAAGGACAATCCAAGAGGAGCCCATGTCTTGAGACACCAGAACTCTGGAGGAGACGGGCTAGCTAGCAAGGTTTCCTGCTAAGAAAGAGGTCTCTGGGAAGGAAGGCAATGGTTCCACTTTAGTCTGGATGCGCTTGCAAGAAGCAGCCAAGTAATAACCTAAGCAATATGACATTGGTGAGGAGAGACTGCGTTTGACAGAGAAGCCCAAGCTAGATATTGTATTGAAGCAGCTTCAGAGGCGAGGGATGCATCTTCAGCCCACAGCCTTCACCTGGAGGAGGGAACACACTACACCGTTCTGCAGTGTTGCATATGAGGAGTCCCCTTTTCCAGGGTCTGCAAGTACAAGGCTCCAACAGGCAGAGTTAAGTTGTAATAGCCTACATAAATAATGTAATACCAAAGCTTTGCCCGATTTCCAACAGGGCATCCACAAAGTAAAGCGGCATGCGTGGATGCTGGCACTAAAAGCGCCATTGCTGAAGGTGCCCCATGTCAGCCAGTCACACGCTAGTTCCAAGTAGTTTTCCTGCACAAAAGGCCACGTAGAAAAAAGCCCACGGTCTCATTTTCAAATATACTGAGCTCCCACATTGCCCACTAACTTCACCAAGAGCTGAGAGTGCTCAGCACCACAAGCACACAGACTGCATGCTGATCTAGGACCAGCGAGGTAGGAGAGGTGGTACTCGGATTAGAGCCTGGCTGTCTGAGCACACAGAACACAGCTGTGATTTCCACATGGCTGGCTCTTCAAGAGCAGCAGTTCAGAAGCTGGAATGCACAAGGGGTGGGGTACGGGAAGGGAGAAAAGTGTGAGAGGGAATTACCTGTGAAAATACAAGCAAGCTGCTCTCCTTGCTGCAGGCCCCACACAAGCCTTTGTGTTACAGTCCAGTGAGGATTGTTAGTAACAAAGAAACACAATACAGGGCCAGTCACAAGGGAAACAACTTTTTGAGTGATTTTTGACTTGTCTGAAAGATCCCCCTTTCCTTTCCCCTAAGCTGATGGTGATTTACTAGAGGATTCCCTGGTACTAGTGCATAAAAAATGTCAAGATCGACTACGCATGCTGTGTGACTGCGAGAGAGATGAATTATCTGGGGTAATTTCACATTGGCTTTTGCTCAGAGGGAGGGTCCAGGGATAGTGGAGTTTGCAATTATTGTCACCCCAACCTTCCATTTCTCTTCTCATCTTCTGACGCAGGTCTGAGCCAGCAATTCAGCTTGTAGAAGAACATAACAAGAGCTTCTCTGTGACCTGGCAGTTACTCTTTTTCAGCACCTGTAAATGTCCCGAGGATAGCCCCTCCACATTCTGGAACAGGAACTGGCTGCACCCAGAAAATCCTCCCCAGGTTTCACACTGAGCCCAGAGCATTGTTTGGACAAGATTTTGAGAGTTCAGGGAGGGACATGTGGATACACATGGCACAATGAATAGGGCCCAACCAAATTCATGGCCACGAAAAATGCATCACCATGAAATGTGGTCTTTTGTGTGCTTTTCCCCTATGCTACACAGATTTCATGTCCTGACCCAAAAGGGAGTTGCAGGAGGATTGCACAGTTATTTCAGGGGGGATCGCAATGTTGCCACCCTTGCTTCTGCACTGCTTTCAGAGCTGGATGGACGGAGAGCGGTGACTGTTGGCCCGGCCCCCAGCTCTGAAGGCAGCACCCTGCCAGCAGCAGTGCAAAGTAAGGGTGGCAATACCATACCATGCCACCCTTACCTCTGGCACTGCTGCCTTCAGAGCTGGATGGCCAGAGGGTAGCGGCTGCTGACCAAGGGGCACAGCTCTAAAGGCAACAGCCTAGAAGTAAGGGTGGCAATACCATACCAGGCCATCCTTCCTTCTGCGCTGCTGCTGGCAACAGCTCTGCCTTCAGAGCCGGGCCCCAGGCCAGCAGTTACCACTGCCCAGCAGCAGTGTAGAAGTAAGGGTAGAAGTACAGCGACCCACCCACAACTCCTTTTTGGGTCTCGACCCCTACGATTACAGCACCATGAAACTTCATATTTAAATATCTGAGACCATGAAATGTATGATTTTTTAAATCGTATGACCATGAAATTGGCCAAACTGGACCATGAATTTGATACGGCCCTAACAGTGAATGATAAAGCTCTTCGCTGTTAATACCTCGGTTCACTTTGTGCTTTAAGCTGCTCCCCATAACCCGTGTCACAACAATACTTTCCAGCAGAGCTCAAAGCACTTTACAAATGTTAATTAAGTCTCAAACCCTTGTTTGATAGGTACTTTTATTATTAGGTTCATTTTATGGGTGGATAAACTGAAGCAGGAATCAATTAAGTGACTGATCTGAAGTCACACAGCAAGCAGGTGGTACAGCTGGAAATCGGACCCAGGAGTCCTGGCTCTTATTCCCCACGATCTAACCACTAACCAGATACTTTAAAATACAACACTGTCAAGAGAAATGTGTCTGATTTTTTTTTAAAATAGCTTTTTCCTGCCTTTCCACTGGCCTCCCACTCTCTCTTCCCATTGGAGACGGCGAGTCCTTCCCTGGGGAGTAAATACTGAGAATCCAGAAGGACTAGGCCACCATAATCACCAGGATCTGACACTAACACTTAAAGCCTGTTTCTAATGACAAGCCTAAACAAATCAATTATTCACCACAGTAATGACCTACTTAAGAAATCAGGGCTGGGATCCGCCAAGAGCTTCATTTTGCTCCAGAACAAGTGGATTTAATAAGGAAAACAAACAGATACAGTTAGAGCAGCTCCTGTCAGGCTGCCATTGTATCAGCCACTAATCTGAGCTGTTAGAGGAGCTGCTAATACACAGTCCAAGGCAGCTTACCCAGCAGGCAGGAACTGGACACCATCTCCCACTGTTTCAGTCACCACTCAGCAGCTCCTCCTTCCACTAACTCTGGCACCCCATCAGGGTGCTGGAAAGAGCCTGCAGACTGCCAGAGCAGTAAACAGATCAAACTATTGTGACAGGTGCTTAATCATCATCCTTGTCATTGCTACCTCTTGGCTGCTCAGCACTGGACAACATTCAATCCCAAATTTTGGCAGGGAGAAGCAACCCCAAATCCACGGGTGGCTAAGAAGAGAAGCCTTAATGGGGCACCTGCAGCCACTAATGACAAAACCCCAAAATGGCAGCCCAGGAACGTGATGGCTCCCACAGCACTGCCAGAGACCATGAGTGATACACAGGGGCCTGGATTTCTAACACAAGGCAAAACATTACCAAACTGAGCTCACCTCGTACACGACCCTATTGCAAATAAGCATGTGCCCCAGCACTCTGACTACACAGCCCAGGAAAAGGGAAAGGACTGAAATGACCCCAGTCCTGTGGATCAGCAAAGTCTGCAAGATGCAGAAACAATCTGACATTACTTTCTACTACACTCTGTTTCTGACCTGGCGGAGCATTTTAGAGGAGGTGTGGTGGAAAAGGTGCTCCTGAAATGATCAGCCAGACACAAAGTCACTTTTCTATCCCATGCAGTGCCAGCTGTATGCATACACCTAATACGCACCAAGAACCATCATCACACTCCTTCACTGAGCACAGCTGTGGCCGGCGGGCAACTCTAAAGGCCAAGAGCCTTCTATCTTTGTTCCCACTATAGAATATTTATTGACTTATTTTAATCACCCCTCTTTCATACAGCAGTTGGATGCACTTTGATGTATTTCACTAGGACACAGAAAACCTCTGCCCTCTTTTAAACAGAACAAATGTAAAATCAGAAGCAAGTAAACACAGCCGGGGAAAAATAAAGGGACGTTTGTGCAGAGATGCTATATTTAGGCCCTGCTTTACTAGGACTATTACAGAAACTCGGAAGATGTGCTGGCTCGATGCTTGGTCAAGCCTTAAAGCTTCCAGCTATTTGATGCGGCCCTGAAACAGCAGTTCTGACACTCGGCTGCAGGGAGCCAATACTGTTCGGCAGCACAGGGTCTTGTTCCCTGCACAGCCTCGGTGTACAGCTACATTTCCTGGGATTAATAATACACTTTCACTTGTAGCAGCAGCGGCTATGTTATCCTGCAAAAAAGGCTAATGTCACACTGAGGTGTATTAACAGGAGCGTCGTATGGACGACACAGGAGGCAATTGTCCTGCGCTACTTGGCACTGGTGAGGCCTCCGCAGGAGTACTGTGTCTGGTTCTGGGCACCACCTTTAGGAAAGATGTGGACAAACTGCAGAGTCCAGATGAGAGCTATGAAAAAAAGTGATAAAAAATTTAGAAAATTTGACCTGTGAGGAAAGGTTAAAAGGGAGGGGGGCATGTTTAGTCTTGAGAAAAGCAGACTGAGGGGGGACCTGATAAAACAGTCTTCAGGTATACTAAGGGCCATTATAAAGAGGATGGTGATTCATTGTCTCCATGTCCACTGAAGGTAGAACAAGAAGTAACAGGCTTCATCTTCAGCAAGGAAGATTTAGGTTACATAGTAGGAAAAACCTCCTAAATCTAAGGAAAGTTAAGCACTGAAATAGGCTTCCAAGGGAGGCTGTGGAATCTCTGTCACTGGAGATTGTCCAACCTATTCTTAAACACCTGTCAGGGCTGGTCTAGACATACTCAGTCATACCTCAGTGATGGAGGATGGACCAGAGGACCTCTGGAGGTCCCTTCCAGCCCTACATTTCTATGATTCTGACATGTCACCTGAGAGCTGGAGGACTGGTGAAGATGGCAGGGCTCGTGTGTTTGAGAACTATGATAGAACCTAGTGGCCCCGGTCCAGGCCTCACTGTGCCAGGTACTGTATGCACACATAACAAAAGACGGGCCCCACTCCGAAGAGTTAGGTTTAGTCTGAACCAAAGAAAAAGCCCAGAACTTAACTTTAAATACTTTCCACTTTCCAGGGAGTCAGAGCCATGCATTATTTCCATAGCCCCAGAGATAATCTATGTAATGCACCATGCCTATTTACTAGGATTCATATAAATGCACCCATCCAGCACTCTGGGCACACATTCAGTTGTAAAAACCACACACAGCAACTGGAACTCTTGGACAGAAAGAAAAAAGTTAAATTAAGCCATGCAGATACCCCTCTCAGATTTCCCCCCAGAAGTAAAGCCTCTCTCACCTCACCCCCAACTATTCAACCAACCAAACAAAAAACCCATGGAAAAACCAAACAGACATTGCACTGTGCCCTGGAAGGTGAACAAATTTAGGCTCTTGACATAGAAATAAGCAAGGGGGGGGCGGGGGAAATGTTTCAAAAAATGCCTACCTGACTCAGGAGCTAAAGTCTCATTTTCCAAAGTCACTTGGGTAAAATTTTCAAAAGCACTGTCTTAAGAGACTTGGAAGCTAACTGCAGACAGTGAGTATAAAATGTCTTATATATGCAATGAGTATAAAACGTCACTTGGTAAGGGTGGGAGGGGAAATAGATGGCAAAAGGGGAGAGAAGGTTCTCAGACTTTTTTTTTTGGTACACTCAGTTACAACCATTTGAGTTGTCATTTTCTAACCCCACCCATCTCCATCTATGGTTGGACACTGGTGAGGCAACAGGTAAGAACAGGCCCCCAGTCCCAAAGCTAGTGTCTCTGCAATCACATTAGTGTATGGAGGATCCATTTTCTGTTAGTGGAAGGAATACAGCATTGGCCAATAAATCCAGCTGTGCTGAATGATAATTTTGCCCTCAGTTGGATTTGCAGGAATATCCTGGGTTGTTTTTTTTTTACGAGACACAAGGGAGGAAAAAATGAAGTGTTGCCCCTTCTTTATACCTTCAAACACAGCAGCCAGGAAACAAACACTCAAAGGACCCACAAGACCCTGCACAGACGACCCAGGCACATTAATGGATCTTAATAGCTTCTTTTGTTCATAAGGGTGAAAGCAGAATCCATTGTGCAAGGTGATAGCCTCCTGAGCGGAGCTACGGTGCCTTTCTATCTACCAACTAACTCAAGGCAGGCAGACCCATAAACCTTCCCGGTGTACCTTTGTTCGGAAGCGCTCTCCAGCATGAATGGGAAAAACTCCACTCCACTGAGGATAGTTAGAGTGTCCCATCCACATGTGACCAGCAGCTGATCCATTGTGAAGCTTGGGCTGGGGAGGAGGTGCAAACATCTCACCCTGGTGATCCATTTCTAAAGGAAGCATCAGTTGCAACGTTAGCTAGACATGGTCTCTAAGCATACAGCGCCACACACTAGTTTATGTCTCATGGTCCCATTCCCAATTGGCTTGCTTCATCTAATGCTCCCCAGATTATAGGCAAGCCAGAGGACCTTAAAGCAAGGCCCTTCCTCCAAAGCTTCCCCGAGGGGGTTTATCCTTCAGAGTGCAATTACACAGAGGTCACACACTGCTGCTCTGCCTCATACAGGAGAGGCAAGTCCCAGGAGCAGGGCTTCTCAGGAGCTGAAGTGCCCACAATAAGGAACATTCAGTAGGTAACCACAAAGTGCTGTTGCTGCTGCCGTTTCTTGGTTACTTGGGTTTTAGCACAACATATGAGCCTGAAACCATGGCAGTTCCCTCCCGCAGGGGAAAATGAGCACTGATGGGTCTCTAGAGAACAGCAGCTGTTACTCCCTCTCCGAGCAGCTTCTGGGAAGCAGAGTTCGCTGTGGGACTCGGCAAGAGGCCAAGGGGTGAAAAGCAATATTTAGAAACAGCAGGAGCTGCAGCACAGCCGCCTCATGGTGCACAGGCTTCTCTAATGGGATTACTGACTATCAGCCACTCTCAGAGGGGGCTCTTTATGCCAGGTTGGCACCTCTCCCAGGAAAAGCTGGGTAACAGAGGCACAACAACACAGCACGCTCTAGTCAAGAATTATCCCCCTTTGAGGATCCGGGAAAAGCAGTCAGGACAGCAGGGGGTCTTGCTAAATGAGAATATTAACACTGAAAATGCCAGCTATCTGCTGAACAGCTCTTAACCCAATAGGTGCCCTTTGATGAGGGAGATTATCTCTTCTTCCTGCCCTTCAGGTAGGCATGTGTGACAGGGGAACTTTATGCTCTCAGGACACTGGCTGTAGATGGCCACATGCCTCAGCACTGCCAGAATCTGTGTGTTCTTCCATCCAGTTTAATGAAATCATTACTTACAAGTGCCATTTTTCGGCGGGTGGGTGGAAATTACAGCCAGGGGAGTGGGAATGCAGGCACCACACACCTTGTCCATATTCACCAACTGTGGTGCGCCGCAAATATTTCGAGAGAGAGCCTGGGGACAGGGACCACAACTCCACAGCCCCCTCCAAAATTTGTAACTGTGAACCTTAAAATATGCAGTTTCCAGCACTGTAGAAAGTCTCTCATCCAGACACGACTCCCCTTTCAAGAACATAAACAGTCCTGAATTCATGGCCTTCTCTCCAAGGCACAAACAGAAACGGAGTCCACTCCGGGACTCTGAAATTAGGGCAGCCTCACTTCTCGCTACTGCTTCTTCCTGCCTGGTATGTAAAGCAGTTGGACCTGGCTGCCCATCACCTCCCACATTCTTAGCCCTTTCATAGAATATCAGGGTTGGAAGGGACCTCAGGATGTCATCTTTTGGCCCCTGAATCCTCTCAACAAGCACAGGACAGGGAAGGGTTTCTGAGTCTGAATATTCTCACCCCAGTGTCCAGAGTCCACGACACCCAGCTGGGTACTATACCCCATCACTGTACCCAAAACCAGGCCGAGGCACAAGGGCACAGAGCAGGCTGCCTGGCAGGATGCTGCACTTTTATCAGAAATACGTTCTGCACAGAGAGCATTGCAAAAGGCTCTTGGCCTCCCTGGGAGCCCACTAAAAATTCTCTTCTCCTACTGAGCGCTGGTCACATGATACAGAGATCCCGAGAACGCTCCAGCGTGGGTACAGCACACAGCCCTCCACAGCTGAAGGCCTGTGAACAATGAGAGGCCATTGTTGTATTGCTTGTCAGAGAGCTGCAGGCACTGAGCACTCAGCTCAGCCAGTTATGTGGTTATGAGCCTGGTCTCAAAACACCATATTCCCTTTTCCACCATATCAAATGGCCAAAGTGATGGGCCCAAACACTGTATGCAAGATATATATTTGAAGCAAAAAAAAAAAAAAAAAAAACCAGGCAGCCACAAATAGAGCCTTTTATGTCAGGTCTCAGACCATCTGGCAACTGGATATTTTAAATCTTTTTCTCCACTGCCTGTGGTTAACCGAGTTCAACATGAGAAGAGGAGGGAACGGCCTCCAGTAACGCACTACTTAGCTTCTGCTTTAAATGGCAACAGCTTCCAATTTTGCTTCACCAAGTGGAACTGAATATTAGCATTTCCCATCACCACAATCACTTACTTCATATAGTTAGTTACTTACAATCGACCAGCAGGGCTGGTTTTCAAGGCCTTTTTCTGGTTTCCAACAGTGATCTCCCCCTGTTCTCTTGCTAGAGTGAAGACAAGTGCTCCTCCCCAAGAGAAAAACCTCTCTCTCGAATTACAAAAACCCATGCGAACAGTCCTGTCAAGACACTGAACAAGACCTTGGTTGAATCAATCATTTGCTGCTATAAGTTCTATGTAACCACTTGGAGGGAGGAAGCTGAGATTTCTTAGCTACCATCACATTAGAAGTCTGGACCACACACACGAGATGAAAAGAGAAGAAGAGGTGAATGTGGGCTCCTGACAGGCAGGTGCAGTGCTAACTAACGGCAGGGCTGTTATAAGAATTCAGTTGTTACAATGGGAAACCATTCCACCCATGGAACATCATTCTTCCCACAGGCGAAACATCTACACAGACACTAGACGTTCTTTCAACATTTCATACCTATACAATTTCCCAGTAAGCCGTGTGGTACCCTGGATTCCACAGGAAGTCTGCGCTATCGAAGTGCCCTTGTAAGCACCTACTGCCCTTGAGAAAAGAAGAGACACAAAAGATGTGAATGACTGTGTGGGAATACACATTTAAGGCTAGTTTGCTAACATGTTACCTGGCTTGTTTCCTAGCTACTGCCAAGACAGGCAACAATTAACTTACATATGCGTAGTGCAGAAACAACAGTTTTCCAGCACTTGACATTGGCATAGGGCAGAGCAGCCTGTGGTCATAACTCAGCATGACTGGCACATGTCTCTGGTATGCCCATCTCTCCTAAGGAGGGCAGGGAAGGAATTCAAAACACTGATAAAATCAGAACAGCTGGGTTACTGGGACAGAAAATTCACTCAAGAGAGAGAACAGAAGAGAAGATGGCTTCCCTAAAAATGACAGCTAGAGAAGGGGGAACCTCCTGGCATGTGGGAAAACAAGACAGGAAGCAGCTTCCAGACTCCCTAGATTGCTGGAGACTAAGAGTGCCCCAGGAGCTGGAACCCAGTCACAATTAACATTAAACACTGTACAAGCAACCACTCTAGCCTGGAGATAAACAGAACCTCCCACCACCCCTCATGGTCAATATCATTCGCAAGAGTGAAGATCATCACAAATTCACTATTCCATAGTCTAATCCCATCAGAACGAAGAACTTTTCAGCACCCTGCAGACATGCACAGCAGACTCTACTGTTCAGTCAGTGGTATCCAGTGAGCAGTCACCTTCCTACTGAGAGTAAACTCAGATTCCATTTTATGACACACAAGGGAAAGAAGGAAGAAGACTACTTGACTCCTTCTCTACCAAGTCCATCATCATCCCAATTTAATCACTGTGAAAGCCTGTCATCTCTCCATGTAGGCTGTACAGACAGTGCCAAGGTTGGAACTTCTCGTATGGCTGTGATATCTCAGCACATGTTATACATACCCCTCCCAAACCAAGCACACATGCTGGAACAATCTGGAGTGCACTGAAAGGTACACTAGAAAAAAAGCAAAGTGACAGGAATCCATGAAATAACGGGTGAGCTAGTGAGACAGGCTCACAAAGGGACTGGTTGATGGAAGAAGTGCAGGATTAGCTCGGCACGCTGGCACCAGGACATATAACCCAGGCATTGCAAAGCTGTATTAAAATGTCTCTCAATCCCTCTCAACTCGCTACAGGAAACAACAAAAAGTAATGCTTTGTGCAAGTGTCCTTACAAATAAAGGGGGTCCACATTGTCAGAGCTTGCCAAGACAGACTATTAGGACATTCAGGATGCAAAACCCTTCTCTCTCTTCTTGTCCCTCATTGTTTAGGCTTCCATGTCACAGTACTTTCTGTCTGCTGGGGAAGCAGCCCAGGTATCTCCATGTGAACAGGCACAAAGTATCCAACAGCACCAATTTCTCACTTCCTTTGCTCTCTCAATAAATCTGATTTGTACTACGTTTAAATTTTCTTTCTTTTATCAAGATGCATGTAATAGAAAAGTCATGCAGGCCATGACTAGAGAGACCATTATATAGATTTTACAGCAGCAGATCAGGAGTCAGAACCCCAGGGTTCTATCCTGCCTTGGCCACTAAGTCAGTGTATGATTCTGGGCAAGTCAGTGTCTCTCCATGCCTCAGTTTCCTCATCTTTAAAATAGAGATAATGCCTACTTCACAGAAGTGTTCAGAGGCTTGGGTTGTTAACATTTGCAAAGTTCTCTGATATCCTTGGATGAAAGAGCCTGTAGATCCTTGGAGGATAGGATGGATGGTAAGGGATTTGTTACTACTGGGCGTGGCTGTATGGGCAGTCTTATGCTCTGAGGCTTTGGCTTATGTGATCCTCATGTTCTGCATTTCTTTTTTTAACTGATTTCTGAACTGGGAATTAACATTCATTAATTAACAGAGTGAATTAACATCTATTCCTGCATGCTGCTTCACATTTCTCTTTGTGCTATCAAATCCGTCAGTCCCTCTCACACTAGTGACAAACGGTAGCGTATATGCCTTACCAAAGCCTCTCATAAGCTTTGTAAGTTTTCAGCTGATGGTTAACCAACGGTTTGTTAGGATAATAGTTCTATTACCCTAAAAACTATTTTGCTGTCCTGTACTCTAAGAAAACCTGATACTAGAAAGGAGCCACAATGGGCTGTTCGTGACCATCTGGCAGATCTGCCACCCAACAGGGCGTGCAGAAAAAGGGCAGGGCTGAACTGCAGACATACAATCTCTTTGGACTTTGGACATCGTAAAGAGCAACATGTTATTTGTTCCACATCAGCCTGCAGAAGAACAACCAAGACTAGAGCTACAAAGCATAACGGGAGATGAAGGGGAGTGCCTCCCGCTCCTGTGCAACTGACCCCGGTCCAGTCACACTTTGCCACACCGAAGGCACTCACCCATGCTGCATTACCCCAGAGCCAAGGAGCGAAGCATTTCCAGCTTCACATTCCCACACAGAGTGCACCCATCCTCACAACAGCTACTTCCCACATTCTGCAACAGTAAGAGAACCCACCTCTGTTATACTGCTCAGAATACTTACATCTCGTGGTAGCTACCCCCAATGTGAATAACTACACTACACTACACTAGTTCTGCAGTGTAGATGGGACTGAACAACATTTTAACCATGTTTGAGAACCATGCTACAGCCCTACAACATCCAACCTTGTGGCACTGGACAGAGATACAGAAGATGGGAAAGCCAAGCCATGCTCCAGCTGTACTGGCGGACAACCAAGTTTTACCTGGGCCTCTAATCTCTGGCTGATATCACAGTGCAGATGAAACCATGGCTTTCTTACTGTGAGTGAACAAGTATTTACCTACCCCCATGCTTCCATTTCTAAGGAAGCAGCACTACATTCTAACCCGGAGGTGGGCAAACTACAGCCAGGGGGCCGCATCCAGCTCTCCAGATGTTTTAACCTGGCCCTCGAGCTCCTGCCAGGGAGCCAGGTCTAGGGCTTACCCCACTTTGTGCAGCTGCCGGAAGTACCAGCATGTCCTCCCTCCGGCTCCTACGGACTGGGGCAGCCAGGGGCTTCCACACGCTGCTCCCAATCCAAGCGCCAGCCCCGCAGCACATACTGGCTGGGAACCATGGCCAATGGGAGCTGCAGCAGTGGCACCTGCGGACAGGGCAGCGTGCAGAGCCACCTGGCTGTGCCTCTCTGTAGGAGCCGGGGGAAGGGATTGGGACATGCTGCTGCTTCTGGGAACTCCTTGAGGTAAGCACCCCCCAGTGCCTTCACCCTGACCCCCTCCCATGCTCCAACCCCCTGGCCCAGTCCTGATCCCCCTCCTGCCCTCTGAACCCCTCAGTCCCAGCCTGGAGCACCCTCCTGCACCCTCAACCCCTCAGCCCTAGCCCCACCCCAGAGCCTGCACCCCCAACCAGAGGGTCCCCATCCCCCCAATTTCATGAGCATTCATGGCCTGCCATAGAATTTCCATACCCAGATGTGGCCCTCAGCCCAAAAAGTTTGCTCACCTCTGTTCTAATCATTAAGAGTCATTTTAGTTAAGATCTATAGCTGGCATTTTCAAAGAGGTTCCCAACGTCCATAGGGCCAGCTCCCACTGAAATTCAATAGGATTTAGGCCCTCAATTTTCTTAGACTCCTTTGAAAATCCCCTATGTCCTCTACTGTTCAGGTGCTGCCAGCTCTTAACAATGGAAACAGAGGATGACAAAGACATTGACCTTTCTATCACTTAATCTAAATTCAGGATACATTCAGCCTTCTTCTCCTCCCGCCGTTCATAAAGGAACCCTGTCCTCTGCTGCTAACCCTAACGCTGCATCAGAATTTTGGCTCCACCTCTCCCAGCAGAAGCTGTTGTATATGATCCACTTTTGAGGAAACCCATGGGATTGGACTCTGTAGAGAGTCGTGGTTTGGGAAGACACAGATAGGTTCAGCAAGTAGATTTATCATACACATGCACCCAGATGGGTTGTCCTAGAGTCGATATCTCTGCATTGTGGGAGATTTAGGATCTGGGCTCATGTACACCTCACACTGTTGGACAAAGACCCCCTGCAGTCAATGCGGTGTTGCACTTGCAGGCTCTGAAGAGCATCCCAGATGGTGTTCAGCTGAGAGAATGCAAGGGCCCTGGACTGGTGTTTGAAAACAGGGCTACAGCACAAGGAGGTGGAGGGTACCCACGATTTAAAGAAAAAGGAAATGAAGGGAAAATTGACTTTTTGGGAGTAATTAAAGAGCCTCCAAGCATTACGAAGCATGAGCTCCTTGTTGTATTGCCTGAAGACTCAAGAAGCTGCAAACAAGTGAAACCAAAGCTAGTATCCTCAGGCTAAGAGCATGACCTGTCCAGACCGTAAACTCTGCCCTTCCATTCCCAGCCCCTCATCACCACCAAGCGAAATTTCACGCTACAATCTGCTACGTAGTAAGCACCTGTGAAACCACAATATGCCCCTTCCTAGAATGGTCCCACAACCACAGCCTGCCCTGCAGCAATGCCAAGTAAACTGCAGCTTGTTTAGTGGGATATGGAGGGGAGAACGTATCAGAGAAAAATCTTAAAGCTTATGAATGAGAAATACGTGTATTCCTGAGCCCTCTGTTCAAGCCACTCTTGCAGTGTGACTGCAAGCACATTAGCAGCGATTCCTGGGAAAGGGCTGGAATTCACACAGGGATGACATGGCACTGTCAGGTAGGAAGGGATGAGAGACTAATTATCTGTTCCCCTCACACTCCTCGCATCTATGACCATTAGAATCATGCTCTGTCATACATCATGTTCAGCTGTCAAGGGCACAGCAGTGTGAGCCAATAATCTCCACACAAGAAAACGGAGCCAGCTCGTAACTGGATGTTCCATATACATGCACCCAGGCAGCCTTCCAGTGCCCAGCCATCTCCACACAGTGTTACTCCAAACTACTGCCTACCATGTGCGCTTCTCGGGTGACATTTCAATAGAAAGCTCTGTAGAAAGATGATCTCTTGACCCCAAGGTTCTGCTGCCAAAGTGCTGATTCAGCAGGACAGAACTCAAACTCTGGGAACCTGTGCTTGCAGTGGGAATGTGGCTGAGACACTATCCCCACTGTGGCACATGGCAAATAGCACAGTGGCCACTTCACACAGATTCCAATTGTTTGGGGGTTATTATTCTCTTACTCACTCTCTCTTTAGAGCCGAGTCCTGGGTTTTCCTGTTGTCATGGGCTGGGATTCACTGCTTCAGCCCTGCTTCCTCTAGGACACATGGAATGGGGAGATAAGCCCTCCCTTTCAGTCCTGTCAGCTAGAGATAAGGGCAGGAGCTTTATTATTTTCCACCTGTTGTCTACCAACCACAGTAGAATACAAGCAAGGAGAATCTCAAACTTCACAAGCTGGGAATCTGGGGGAAATAAGAGCTTCCCAGATGAGCCTCAACTAGGGTGGCTAGACAGCAAATGTGAAAAACTAGGGCAGGGGGTGGGGTGTAATAGGAGCCTATATAAGAAAAAGACCCAAAAATCAGGACTGTCCCTATAAAATCAGGACATCTGGTCACCCTAGTCTCAACTCACTAGAAAGAGTTAATCAATGCGAAAGAGATTCTGGGATTAGAAATGAGCCAGACTTCGATTCTGGGAGGACAGAAAAAACTTCTCTACTCCTTCATAAAAATGAGCTTAAATAGCTAAAGCCTAATCACCATTTTCTGAAAAATAACATGCACTGACACAGCTTCTTAGGCCAGCCTAGGAGCAGCCACATTCGCTGTGCTGCTCTGCAGTGGGCCTAACTCAGACTCCTTTCTCTGCAGATTCCCAAGCCTTGAGGTCCTGCCCCAGGCTCCAAGCTCAAATAAACTTCTGAAGCCAAGGTGCTTATCTGGGTAGCGGAATGGATGGGGAAGAACAGTTTTGTCTGACCCACTGCTAGAAGGTAGTGGCAGCAGTGTTTCAAGACTAATTAAAAAAAAAAAAAAAGAAACTGAAGGAATTAGGGGCCAAAAATTAGATTTAAAAATAAATTATCATTATAGTATGGCAACAAAAGCCAGGAAATTCCAAGTCCTGGCTCTTATTTTGTTCTTAAATCATGGCATTGTATATTGGAAGGGTGTGTGAAAAGCAAGTAATTCGGTGCACATACAGCATGCGATGCTGCACAGAGATAGCACAAGCACATTCCAAATGGAATTTTAGTCCAAATCCTGAACTTGTTGGCTTCCCTCTGTTTATATCACAATAGGTACAATTTTTTAGCGTGCTTTCATACTGTGCCTAGCAGATAGGGTTCTGACTGGTGCCTCCACAGACTTGTTTCCTGGAATAATAAAAACGTCCATTTTGAGAGATGCACAGAGGTGGCTAGCTGGCCATCCACTCAAATCTCAGCAACCACCCTCCTCACCTTCTGAGAGCGGTATACGTGAAGGATGCTTAAGTTTACTGCCACACTCCAGAGGACAGATGCCAACACGGAAACTGCAATAACAACGGTGTTCAAAGCAAGATTTCCCAGCTTCAGATGGAAAAAGATCTAAGATCAGGCACATGGCAGCACAGCACAAAAGACTGTCAAGCTTTTGGAAAGTCATAGTCAAGCAGCTGAGATAATGCTTCAATGCTGGAAGAGTATATGTTCGGTCCCCAGAAATGCCATCTAACGTTTCAGCTGAACAGAGCATTCTCCTTTGTTTTCTATTCCAAACTGTTATTCACTGCTAAAGCCACAGTTGTGATGATCCTCTCCAGTAGTGATCCAAGTAATTCCATCTTTTGAGATATTAACTATTATAGCTGGAGCACTAGCAACAGCTATGGTCAAGGTTGCAAAGATCTCTAAGCGAAGTCCCTGGTCTGAGTTGCACATAACTTTCTGAAATGTTCAACTATCAGGCATAAAATTTCCAGTCTTGGTCTCCTCAGAAGTGATTTACTTTTTCTGAAAAGTGTGAGCAAAAACAGTCTTGCCATTTTTGAGTACAGGAATAGGAAAAACAAATTTAAAATACACTTGGCCCATTATAAAAAAAAATCTTGCAACAATTTTTTGAACAGCTGTGGCACTGAAGGTCCTGGTGTCAGAAATTAAAACGGAGCAAGGAAATAGCCTTCAGTGAAGAGAAGCACCCTTGGGCAAGCTGCTGAAAAATGACTGAGATTTGACAGTATTATGAGCCCCTGACTGTGCTGCATATGATCAGAACAATTTGTACACTCATTTAGTTCATAACTACACAGATAAGAAAGGTCATATTGCACACACATCGATGAATAACCTAGCTGTGCAAACATTTAGTGAATGCAAGCAATGAAGGAAGTTCTGTAGGAGCCCACTGCACTGCTGGAAATGATATGCCAAAGGCTTAAAGCAGGGCAGAGGCCCTTTGCAAAAGGGTGAATCACACCCTCCGGACATAACATTTCCATGAGTTGTGATGGAAGCCTGGTGGAGATGAGGACTTCATGTTCAGGGTGCACAAAGTCTTCCACACAAACCCCTCCATACTTTGGAAGGTGAAAGGCGCATGCAGGTGCATGGGGTAGAGCAGAGGTCAGCAACCTTTCAGAAGTAGTGTGCCGAGTCTTCATTTATTCACTCTGATTTAAGATTTTGCATGCAAGTAATAAATTTTAATGTTTTTAGAAGGTCTCTTTCTACAAGCCTATAATATAATATATAACTAAACTATTGTTGTAGGCAAAATAAATACGGTTTTTAAAATGTTTAAGAAGCTTCATTTAAAATTAAATTAAAATGCAGAGCCCCCCAGACCGGCAGCCAGGACCTGGGCACTGTGAGTGCCACTGAAAATCAGCTCGCATGCCACCTTTGGCGCACATGCCATAGGCTGCCTACCCCTGGCGTAGAGCATTCCAGTGCCTTGCTGAATCACTTCCTGTATAGTACACCTTTTTTCTACCAACCTCTCTCCCCCTACAAAACGCACACAGACAGGGAACCAGCAGTAAGGGTACATGTTCAACCTTAACTTAATCATGTTGACAGTGTACCTAACCATCCAACTTTCACATTCTTCTGATAATGTTTTTTTTGATGCGGTATATGAGAGGATGAGTAAGATGGGTTAGGAAGAAAACTTTGCTCCTGATGAACTGTAAGGGAAGGATTTGCCCTGACTGGATGGCAAAAGTCCCTCTCATGAATCTCTCAAAAACACACACACACACACACACACACATGCGCGCGCGCGCGCAGTACAGCACATCAAATTGCAAAGCCTCAGAGCACCTCACCTTACTTCATCTTCCCTTTTCACAGCAAGGGCAGAACTACATCTCCAGGAAGGGGAGAGTAGGGAAGAGTGCCCTATCTATCTTGCATTAAGTCCATGAGATAGTCATGTTTCCTTGGAAAGGTGCTTTTCAGCATCATTACAACACAGAGCATAAGGCCAGACAGCCACCCCTACCATAGTGCATCACACACATAGAAGTGGTATCTCACACCAACTCATATTTGTTTGCAATTACAACCTATTACAGCTGTAGCCATAAAAGAATTATTCACCAAATTCTGAAGACATTAGCCTCCTGCAGAGTACAAAATGGTTTTCAACACCGGGAAGACCAGCTGCCTGGGGATTATGGCTATGATAAAACCTCTTTTGCCCTCTGCCCTCTTATGAGGAGAGCATCAGGTTATAGGACAATGGCAGAGCCACAAGGGCTTAGGTAAACTGATCTATGAAAGGGGGAGTTGAGGGAGCCATGGAGCAGGTTCTGAAGATCACTCACCCAGAAGCAACTTAGACCAAAAAGGAAGGATGCTACCTCAAAGGAGGGGCATCCTAGCTGATGACAGGCCCATACAGATTCACAGACTAAAAGCCATTAAAAAGAGAGAGCGACTCCAAAAATTTTACATGCAGCTTTTCAGCCACATGGGGTTAAATATTAAACTAATAAAAAGGTTTCTACAATTTTAGTTCTCAGAGAGGCCCAACTACACTCCCAGAGCAAAGAATACAAGCCAAAGGGAAAGGCAGAAAAGCTGGCCATTCCTACTAGACTGCAGTGTGAAAATGGTGCCTCGTTGCACCAGCGCAAGAACTCAACCCACTTCTCAACAGTCATATTATGCTGCCAAGATGTCCCCAGAGTCATTTATCAAATCACTCCTCAACCCAGTTCCCATTTCCAACCTGAAGATGGCCCTTGTACTAGTGGCTGACAAAGCCATAAACCAATGAGATCAGCTCAGCAGGGAAACCGTTATTTCAAAGTAAAATAAAAGGCACAGAATATACCAAACTATTCTGCTAATTTCAGATTATAAATCCAGCTTCATAATAGCTAAAAGATGATAGCCACATCCATGAAGACCTCCCTCCATAGCATGTCCCAGACCAACTACTATCCTGTCTCAGGATTTGTTTGCATAAGAATGTTGCACCAATTTAATTTAAATCAATTTAAAATCAAGTTCAGTAAAAACAGATCAAACATTCTGCCTCTAGCATATGAGTGTCTTATTTCAGCTTGCACGCTTTTACTGTGCATTCTACATATGTGTTTGCCGCATGGAAGGAAGAAATACAGCTAGAGACTTTTGAATAGTGGGTGTCAATTTGGATTAAGCCTGAATGCCTACAACAGAATCCTGCTCCATGAGGGTTCAGACTATTTGTTCAGACTTGAGCCTCAGGTGAAATTTTCCTCACAGCACCCCCTCCCACCACCAGTCATCGACACATATGAAGCTGGGTCTATTAGTTCCCACTCCTCCAAAAAAATGACAATTCCAAGCTCCACATCTTTGGATTTCTCCTCTACTCTGCTTCCCGTCTTGGGTTTAGGGAGGGGGGGGGAAACAACACAAAACTTCTCCCGTGGTGTCTCCCACCAACTGAACCGAAGTTAAGTGAAAAGCTGTTTCAAGCTTTGCAGATGTGATGCGAGACGGGGTGCATTTTCCTTAGGGCTTCCGCTAGGTCTTCTGCATAGTACATCATCCTTGGACCTTTCTGTCAGCAGGAAGGAACAAATGGCTCTTGCAGTTTACACAGGTGTGCACTTTTGACACAAGGGTTCAGCTCTGCCAGGCTGCATTTTGAACAGACCCCCGAGTCCATCTTGATGGAAGATTATATAAAGAGATCAGTGTTGTAGACCTTTTATAAATGAGGTGCAGACTAAAGAGTTCTGCTGATTACACTTCTTCCAGTGACCACCTGGCATGTCCCATACACAGAGAAATGCCAGCTGCCCCCATCCCACAAGCACTCTCGAACACATACACATAAATGAAACCTACGTCCCTGTGCCTGAGTCACCCACCCACCCACCCACAGAACTGGCATTTGACAAGGCATTACTCTTGCCAGCTTCACACAGGCAGTGTCCCAAAAATGCTAGCCAAACAGCTATAAAGATTTGCCATTTTCAGGATTTTCTAAGTTTACACAACAAACAGATTTAGATTCCTTCGCCTATTGCAAAAAAGTTTCCAGGTACTACAACCTGGGAAGGTGGGGGGGGGGGAAGAGTCTTAGAGAAACCTTATGCACAGTACTTCAGCAGTGTACACATTTTCACATCCTTAATGTGAAGAGGCCTCAATCCCAGATGTGACTGAGACACACTGAAGAGAGGTGACAAACCAAGACATGCGGAACCTGACATTTTACAGGCAGCCATTTCCATTCATCAGCAAAGAGAAAAACTAGATCCAAATCAGAGAACGTATCCCATCACCTGATTTAGAGCAAATCCAGAATAACCTATCAATAGTATATGTGCAAGAGCCAGAGACTAGCACCAACGCCAGCAGAAAGCCAGTCTCTGCTCACTGCTGCTGACTGGTAATTTCTTGGCAGATGATGCATGGAGCTTATCAGCAAAAACACAAAAGCAATAAGAGAAGATTCATTTCTACCTCTCATCTTCAGAGCTTTCAGTAAACACTTGTGTAAACAGTAATTCTCGCTCAAGCTTCATAAATATAGACCATGTTCAAATAACGATAAGGTGCTGGCTCAGACAGAGAATTCGATGTCACTGCCCCATTCCATCCTTAATTCACCCCTCTATACACAGGTATCGCAGAGCGCATGCTGAGCAGATCTGCGGCGCCAAGCAGGTTTTACAAACTGCTTCTCTTGTATTACACAAGATGAGCTGATCTTTACCTTGGCCCTGTTCCCCCAGAGCTCCTTCACATCCCTATCAGAATCCTGTGCAAGCCTCCTCTGCTTTACACAATTCCCCCCGCCCCGACCTTGTCTCATACATGGCTACCACCACCTTTTTAGCCAATGATGGAAGGATGAAAACCTGCAATCCTTCAGAGCAGAGCCTTTGAAGGGATGAAAGGGGCTCACTTGCCCACAAGGTTCAACTCACTGCCTCCACAGCACTTCCAGCCTAGGAAGCAAGAGGCTCAGCATGGAGCTCTGCCATATGGCAGTGAAGATCTCCAGGAGTACTTTAACTCTAAGAGTAGGATTTTCAAGAGGGCTCAGCGTTAGGCTAACTGCAATGGTAGTTTTACCACTGACTTCAACGACAGCAGAGTTAGGCCTACACAGAGTATTTCTGATAAAAACCCACCCTTAAACAATAAATCAAGTCTTGCTTGCCACAAGTAGTGTTGACAAAGGTTTTCCCACCTGCACGCCATCCTGTAGTGACCTCCTCGGCAGATCAACAAATGACAGGGTGGCCAGCAAGGGAAGTCTTCTGGGGCTAATGAAATATTGCTGGATCACAGCAGCTTGAGGGGTATACATCACTGGGGGGAAAAGTTCTTGGGCTCCCTGCCCAGAAATATAGCATCAATGTGGAGAGAGGGGTTGATTCCTTCAATGGTTTCCCGTATAGCTCCTGCAGCGGCAGCTAAAGATTCTAAACACCATTAACAGAGCTGTCAGCTGTGGTCGAGGAACAAGCAAACAAGATATCTTTTGTGTTGCTCAGTCCTTAGGCAGCTGCAGGTGAGGGAAGGGGGAGGGAAAAAGGAGATGTTTCAGCAGAAGGAACCCTGGGTGATCTCCCCAACACACCCAACAGAGAAGAGCATCAGCAAACATGGAATAAAAAAGGGAGAGGCTATGGAATAAGCACACAGTTTCCCATGTACTGACATCCTATCCTTCCTTTTAGCTTGCAGTTATTTATTCCAAGGGCTATTTTTTAAACCTGGGGAAATTCCAAGTTCAGCTAAGTTGGAAAAAAAGCACATTCAAAGCCTTGTCTGTCCATAACCCTTCAGGGACAAGGGAAATGAAAGCATCCCAGTCAACTGCAGTAATCGCAGCGTCCATTAGCCAGTGATTGGCAAGAGCCAGACAACTGCAAGGCTGGAAGAAGCTGGGAGCTCCATAGGCTGCCATGCAGGCACATTTATGCTGGATGCCAAGAGCTCAGGCTTGCAAGGCAGCCAGCCAATATCGTAATGGTGTGAGTAACATGTTTACATACCACAGAAGAGGTGGGACAGGACACGTGGCAAATTAAAAGGCAGGAAAAGGGAGCAATGGCTGATGGGAAAAGGAACATGCACACACAACCATCTCAAATCGCTCTCAGCTGTAATTAATAGAACATATTATAGCAGCAACTCCCTAGTCAGAATGACAGTGAGATATGCACATAGCACGGGACCAAATTCCTTTTGTTTCACATTTTAAGGATTATACTTAGCCTCCAAACCTGGCATAATAATTCTTTGGAGAACAATGGCACAACCCAAATAATGTGTCTAGATAACATTAATTAACTTCAGCAGAGGAAACATGCTCCTTCTGGAAATTATGTCCTGATTTCCCCCAAACTTCTTTGGATTCCTCTAACAAAACCACCACTATCCCCCAAACTCCCAGTTTCTCTCTCTCACAAACACAGACCGTCACCAACTCCACCCTTTTTGAAAGCTAAGCTTCTTTTGACATTTTAAAAATTAAGTCCCTCGTTCTGGATAGCATAAATGAGCTGGGTTAAGATTAGCAGACAGAACTTCTCAGATCAATCTACTACTTCTGTTTTATAGCACTGTCGGCCAGACTTACCAGCTGTTCCCTGCACATACCCCTGGCGTGCCCTGGAGGCAGTCTGGGCAGCAGATCTTATGGGCATGGGCTCTAGAAGTGGGATGGGATGGAATGGTACAAACAATAATAAGAAGTGCAGCTCTGAAGAGCACAGGAGTGGAAGCAGGGTTATGGAGAGGAGAGAACATGGGAGACACCTGCTATGCAGCACCCTGTATGCTGAGACATATATAATATATAACTCTGATAGCTATCAGAGTTGTTATTAAAAAAAGAAAATTCCTTCACAAGTAACTTCACTAAATTTGATTTATGATTGCTATAGACTCATAGCTCACCAACCCCGGCACAAGAAACAAGGAAATAAGTAGATAAAGTCATTCAACATCCCATCTACACTCTTCTCATCAGTTTCCCATCCCAAATCTCAACTGCTTCCCTTCCATCACCAGCAGCCTATGTATCTATCGAACAGTCTGAACTCAGGCTACTAATATAATACACATCCACATTTCAATGCTGCAATTGCTATGTAAAAATCAATACCAACCTCAGAATGATCCAGAATGTAGATCACTCATTCACAAAACTTTCCTTAACCATTCAAGACAGACATCTCTCAGCCATTATAGCTCCCTTCCCCATACTGTTACAAGAGCCACAGTTAGATACAATGCAATTTATGACAGCCACACCAATCCTAGATTAATCATCAGAACACCAGAACATATAGCCACCGAATGTGGCTGGAGTTCAGGGGTGCCCACTGGCCATTCCAGACAAAGGTGAAGATGCATGGTCAAACACACTCAACATTGTCTGCAAAGGTTGATAATATTAGAATAGGTTTCATCTTTCCCATTATAATAATCCCTAGCTCTTATATAGAGCTTTTCATCAGTAGATCTCAGAGCACTTTAGCAAGGTGGTCAGTACCGTTATACCATTTAACAGATGGTGAAATGAAGGCATGGCGAGATGAAGTGACTTGCCAATGTGACTGAGCTGGCCAGTGTCAGAGCTGGGAACAAAACCCACATTTCCGGAGTCCTAGTTTGGTGCTCTATCCATTACACCACACTGCCTATTTTCCCTTCTTGGGCCACACCATCCCCTTCTTGAGAAGCCAAGGCACATTCTAAAGTTTCCCTCCTCATGTACTTGAGTAGAGCAGGTCTCAGTTGAACTAGAAACCCATCCTTCCACCTGCACCTAGTAGTGTGATGAGAAGGAATGCTATAGAGAGGAGACCGCATTGTGGGACAGTGAACACGGTGCTTTTAAAATACACGTTCCCAGCAGGAGCCAATTCTTTAGGTCACTCTGTCTGTGTGGTACAGGAGCAGCAGCCTCCAGGCTGGCATTGTAAGGAAGTTGGGAGAGAGGATGGAGAAGCACAGATATTGTTTCATCAGCAACAAAGTAGGGGCTACAGTGAACTCTCAATATTTTAGTTATTTCCATTTTTCTACCTAATTCTTCTTTCTCGCACTGCAATTTTCCCCTTATGGAGTATGAAGCAGAACCAACCAGTTCTGGAAGGGAAGCAAGGGACGTTAAAGGCAAATCTAACCAGCCCCAATAAAAGGCAGAGGGAAATACAGGGCTGGCCTGACCAGAACCTGTTTTGATTCATGGCATCTGGCAGTCAGAGACTTAGGGACAACCAGAGCAGGGGATTGCATCCCTTACCATTTTGGCTAATATCCACCGATGGACCTACTCACCATTAACTTATCTAAATTGTTTTAAAATCCAGTTATAGTTTTGGCCTTCATATCATCCCTGGGCAATGAGTTCCACAGGCTGCCTGTGCATTTTTTGAAGTAGTACTTCTGGCTTATTACCTATCCCCTTCCTAGATGTTCCTAATATTATTAGCTTTTTTGGCTGCTGCTGCACATTGAGCGGCTGTTTTCAGAGAACTACCCACAATGACTCCAAGTTCTCTTTCTTGAATGGTAATGGCTAATTTAGACTCCATCATTTTGTAAGTATAGTTTGGATTATGTTTTCCACTGTGCATTACTTTGCATTTATCAACAGTGAATTTCATGTGCCTTTTTGTTGACCAGTCTGCCTGTTCATTGAGATTTCTTTGTAACTCTTTGCAGTCAGCTCCGGACTTACAAAATTACTCAAGCTAGTTATCTGCAAACCTTGCCACCTCACAGTTTACCCTTTTTTCCAGATCATTTATGTCTTATCCAACACTTCGAAAGTTCAAATCATTCCTGCAATCCGTGGTTAGCAGTGGCCCCACACCAAGGAATGTGATTTCCACCATAAAATACTTCCACCATGGAGAGATCCCACAGAGAACAGAGGATGCTGCACTAGCCCCATGGAGAACACAGCATAAAGCACCACCTAAGTCACCACCTTCATACAAGCAGGCTCAAAATTAAAGGGCCACCCTACTTTTATGATCTCTCCCTTCCCTTTCCCACTAGATTATTTTTGAGGGATTATGTTTCCTGTTTTCACCGCTTTGCCTCCTCCATTTGTCAGTCATCATCACAGTCATTAAAGCAGGAGGGAAGCAAAGGGACAGCCTGATACCACACAAACGTTTATGGCTCAGCAAAAGAGCGATTAAATGTCTTCTCATCTCTGCCTCAAGCTTCCTGCACCCTATATAACACACACACTCCTGAAGCAGGCTCTCTGTAAGCATAGATTCTCCTCCAGCACATACCCTGGCTCTGACCTCCGCTGCAGACCAGGAATTTCTGAATGGAGCAAACAAGCAGTCCATTCATCTTGGCTGCTGACAGCTGCTTACCCTCCACAGCCAGTTCATCCTGGGACAAAATGAACAAGTGTTCGGATAGCCTCCCGAGCACCTCTTGCAGCTGGGATGCCACTGGGCCCTTTAGGTCAGATAGAGGGGCCAATGGCAAGACACCCTCTTCACAAAGCTGCTGACTAGAAGGTGTTCTGAAGAGGGTGGGCCAAGTTCTGTCCCCTCTCTCACACGCTGCTAAGAGTCAGGAGTAACTTCACTGAAATTAATGAAGTTGCTGGTATGAGCAGGAGGAGAATCAGGTGCTAGGTTGTTTGTTTATAATGTATTTCCAGGCACTACACTAGCAGCAGCCTCAAGGAGCCCAGCCACAGGCCACCTCTTTAATAAACTAGTCTATGTCTTTCAGCAACCTCTCAAACCTGCTCAGGCAAGCGGGCGGTTTTGCTTCTTGCCAAATGTTGTGTTCCCTAGTTTGATTGACTCTTCCACAACTGGCACTCGGGTGTGGCAGCCCACAGGGATTGCATACAATTGCGGGAACTGGGGCAAGGGCAGCAGGATGGCTGTCTGGGAACAGGTGAAGGGCAACCTTATTACAGCCATCATGGTGCAGTGGCTCTTCCTCTCAGAGTTCAATCTTTTATACAGCAAAGTTCTTATGAGTGTATCACTGTCCTGTACCATCTCAAAGCATGAACTATGCAGATTGTAACACACCATACCAGCAGCATCTGCAGCATGCTGTGGAACAAGGGGTGAAGGTCAGCTAAAAAAAATTCAGTTCTATGGACAGTGAGTGAGCTCAGGGACAGAGAGGCCCAGAAAATGAGCAGAATTTAATTGTTTTATTAGCCAGAGGGATAAGAGTCACACAGATAGGCCTTGAAAAGGAATCTGAAAAGAATGAGGGGGGTCAGTTAGGCGCAGAGTGCGGGTCAGCAGGGGAGAAGAGACAGGGCCTGGAAGACAAACAGACATTCAGGATTTGGACAGAGTGATGGGCAGAAGCAGGAGAATGGAAGGCGAGGAGACTGAATAGCAAGGACAGCAAGTAAGCACATCAAGATCTTGAATAGCAGGAGGGGGATTTGGTATGGGGTCTAACGACAGGGGCCAGCGTAGAAGTGGAAGAGTTTCCATTTCCAGGGCAATGCAGCAGTAGGTTCAGCCTTAGGGAACCTCAAAACAAGTGAATTACAGCAGTCCAGAGGAGAGGAGATGCAAGTATAGCTAAGAGGCAGGTACCGTTTGCTATGGCGGATGTTAGAGGTAAGGTGCACAATGAAGTGCTAGAGTGCTCGGAATGGGATGTAGAAGTTGAGGAGGAGAGGTGCTGATGCTGAAGGAGGAAGCAATTTCTCCATGGCAAATATCAGCCTGTTCCTCGTGTAGGCAGTGTTAGAAAGTGACTGGGTGTCACCAGTGCCTTGGCCAAGAATGGCTCTATCACATAGCACACAAGCCAGAAGAGGAGTTCTACACTGTTGGTGTTCTCAGCCGAGGAGAGGCACCACAATGATTAGTGCCAGTCTGTGGTGCTCGAGGTTTCCTAGTGGTCAGGATGCCCATGTGAGAGAGCAAGTGACAGACTTTAGGGTCACTCAGGTCAAAGCAAGAAGAGAACTAGATGTACCCTTCCTTGTTAGATTTTAAATTCTGCAGAGGGGAAACTGTCTTTTTATTCTGTTTGTACAGCCCTTAGCACAATAGGCTCATGGTCCAGGACTGGGACTTTTAGGTGCTGCTGGAATAAATTATGATATTCAGCCAAGGTGGAAGCGATGGATGTGTTTGAGAACCACCCTGTTTGTTCTCCTAGTACAGTTGCACTCCCTGGCTGATGGACGATGCCATGCCATGACCTCACTGATCACGTAAGAATAACATTAACAAGGCCTACTTGGAGGGCTCTCTAAATTTCAGGGGAGTTTTGTTTTGGCAGGGAGAACCCTGACAAGTTAACCCAGACTGAAACGCAACTGACCTTTGCTGTAAATGCACCTTCTTATGCTCCGAGAACAACACTGCAAGTCTGCATTTGGAGAAATGTAAATAAGAAGAGCCGGTTAATCTGGAAGTCAATCCTGTAGCACAGGAAAACTGGAATTTGTTTAATTCCTGTCTCCTTCATTATAGCCAACTGGAGACTGGTTTAATTTCTTAAGCAAACTCAGTGGAGGACTGCGGGGGAACATTGACACAACTTCTTTATCACAAAGTATTATTACTGCACTCACAACTGAACACTGGTTAAGACAAAAAGCAAGAAAATTTTTTCTTATTTGTATTACAGAAATGCAGTAAGGCCTAAATCAGGAGCTATGCCCCACTGTGCACGGTGCTGTACAAAGATGTAGGATGACCTGGTAACTGACCCTAACAGCTTCATAGATAAGCAGGCTAGTAATGAAATAAAAGAGCCGCCCATTTCTAGCAAACTGCCTTCAATCCACTTGTGTTCATTAGTAAGCAAAGATAGCAGCTCAGGAGCCTACGTGGATGAGTGGCGGTCTCGGTTTAGGTTCCAATTGGACAGATATCCACAAGCCAAGCCAGCTTCAGAACTGGTGCTAGCTCAGAGTGTAAGGGCTGAACAGCTATAGAGATTTAGTTAGCTTGTTGTCTTTACATGCTATCCACTCAGAGGCGCAAACAGAGCTGTCTGAAACAACACTGAGATTCACTAAGTTTAAACACTGCTCGGCTAATAAGCCTGGATAGGATCAAACTATGATTAAACCTCAGTTAGAATCCAGGTTCTACCCTAGGTATGAGACGAAGGATGGTCCTGCGGTTAGGGAACAGAACTGAGAGCATCATGATCTTAGTCCTATTCCCAGCTCTACCAAATTCTGTGTGATCGTGGGGCAACTCATTCACAGCCTCTGTTCCCCACTCTCTAAAATGTAAACAATGCCTGCTTCATAGGAAGGCTGTGAAGCTTAATTAATTAGCCTTTCTAAGGCATGTGCAGTTCCTGGCAAGTGTTGTTATACAAGAGCTACCTGTTCTTAATCTGTGACAGGGAAGAGCCTCCCCCCCCCCCCAAAAACACACCCCAATATTATATAGAGTCTTCTTTCTTTCGTGTGTAGAAGAGCTTACTCTCAGACTGACTTATTTCTTCTTCCTTCACACATGCATTAGTTCAGCATAAGATGATATTATTCGTCCATTTAAAGCCAATTAAAAAAAATGTAAAGTTCTGTAACATCAACTGCAGATTAAAAATCCTTGATCCAGCTCATAAGGGGTGAGCAAAACTTTCCCACAAATCCCACACAGCTCCGTGTTTTCACAGTTCCTGAACCAAAGTTTAAAAAAAGAAGAGTACACTGCTTTCCTAGAAACACAGCCCTTCCATGGAATGACTACTTGCAAAAGACTCGCCCACCCAATTCCTCTTATCAGGAACCTGCTACATTCCAAAGTGCTTTGCTCAAGGTTGTACTGTTCCTTCCCAGTCAACTTTTTGACTACTTCGTTGCCAGCTCTAGCATTTTGCAGGATACGCTTGTTTGCAAGAGCTCAGAAGTGTGACATTACAACAGGTCTGCACCACATGTTGATGGTAAGGGCCAGGGTTCTGTTTACCTCTGTCAGCAAGAAAAAAAGATGCCACATTGTGCATTTTTAAAACTAATAATTTATTAATATTTGACATGTCTCTTGACTCAGTCCTTTGATTCCAAAAAAAAATAGGGCATATACATAAGTAAAACACCACTGACATGCAGCCACCTCTGGAGTGAGCAACCAGAGCTCGCCTTTCCCTCATGTTGTGCCTTCAGAACATACAGCACAAAGACAAACCCACATTCTTATGAAAAAAGACATAGCATTTTTAAAGTCCTAGCAGAGCAAACAGGACCTCAAAGTCTGACCTGAAAGACCCACATGCAGCCAACAGCATGGTATTCATGGTAAACAGCTTGCTACTCCCTGCATCTACCTCTAAATGATGTGCCCTCCCCATCTGCCTCTGCTCTGAGCACAGCACAGCAGCTCCTGAGTGCACACATTGCGTGTGTATGGAGACATGACCTGACAGCAGCAGATTCCACTTGGATTCATCTTCTAGGAAATTCTAAATGAAGCAAAATCCACTTAAGCACCTGATACAGTATAAAAATAAACCTGTTAAAAGGATCATTCTGCATACAAGTTTTTTCCTACAACAGCTGTATTTGTTGCAAAAGCCCTTTAAGAGTACACCAGAAAAGGGAATGAGCCTGTGCAGACAGCCCCAGGCAACAGCATATGGAAAACAGGATTCTCAAGACCAGCATAAGTAGAAACAAGCTATGTAAAAAAGGAAGGGGGAAAAAAAAAGTGCCCCATCTTTATGTTAGAACTGATTAACTGCCTCCAATATTAATCCTATTTCAGGAATGGAGGAGTGTTCTGGGCACCATGAGTCAACAGGGTGGGGCATTGTTTTCCGTGTTGGTAGACTAGGCAGGGAACAGAAAGAGCAGAGGACATATTAAAAGCCAAGAACCCAGCACCTGGCTACTATTACGTTAGGCGTATAACAGGACAAAACAGAACAGCTCACAAACATCTGTGCCATCAGGGTCCACAAAATGGAACTATTTATCTTGACAGTCATGGAAACAACCTGAGTGAGGCAGACAGAGGTAGAGTGAAAGCAGGGATGTTTTAAAAGGACAGGTAGAGCAACAGGCTTTTAAAGTTTCTTTACAATTGCTTTTGCTGAACATCTGTGGCTCCCCTCCTCACTTTAAAACCAGTATATTTTTGGGGGGAGGGATAACTCAGTGGTTTGCGCATTGCCCTGCTAAACTCAGGGTTCTGAGTTCAATCCCTGAGGGGGCTGCTTAGGAATCTAGGGCAAAATCAGTACTTGGTCAGGCTAGTGAAGACAGGAGGCTGGACTCGATGACCTTTCAGGGTTCCTTCCAGCTGTACGAGATAGGTATATCGCCATATTTTTTTTTTTTAGTATATCAGATGAGCGATGCTGCTGCTAAGGATTTTATGCATTTTGAGGTCAGGAAGGTAAAATTCTATCCATTCCAGCAAATCAACAAAGGAGGGGCTGGCAATGCTCTCTGCATGAAAATGTTCAACTAAGGAAACTGTCCATGTACTTTGCAGCTATGGGAGACAGAATGCTGCAGCCAAGTGTTTATTACAGCAATTACATCAGATGATAAAAATAAAGCAAGTCCTACTCCTCACCACCTCCCCTCTCCTAGGCACACAGACAGAGTGTAAGTTACCCAAGAAGACCTACCTAATCAGATTTTCAAGGTGATCCGGTCTCCTCGTAAGGTGGTGCTGATCCAGCATCCACCCCAAGCTCTCCTTCCAGATGGCTTATTGACCTAAGCAGTTTTCAAACAGGAGCCAAGAGGTCTTTCTATTCTTGGAAGAGAGGGATAATTGTATCCTCTCTCGGACATAGACACCCAACACAATATTGCCGATGTAATAAAAAAAATTATAAAATACTTCAATAAGAGTCAGTCACATGGGCTTTGGGAATATCATCTGGTCTGACTTTGAATGATGCACAGAGCTGACCTGGAAACTTGTTTTTCCCCTTGGAGGTTCTAACTGATACTAGAGAAAATGATATACAGGTGGATTCTATTTATTCATCTATAAAACCTGAACACCTAGTGACATACATTTTTACCCCCCACACCAGCCAATCAATCCATTGTAAGCAGGGATCTGACTGCAGAAAGGATACTCTGCTCCAAATTTCTGCAACCCCCCAGAAGTTGGATGATCAGCCATGAAATTGTTAACGAAGCTGATTCTGTATTTTATATATAAAAATAAATAAGTAAGAGATACAGACAGACACACATCATTATGGCACATCAACACCCCCTTTATTAGCACATTCACTAGCACCTAAAGGTCCCACATTGGGCTCAGTGATGCTGGGAGATGTACAAACAAGTAATCGAAGAAAGTCCCTGCCTCAAAGACTGTACAATCTAATCTAAATAAGAGAGACAAAGGGTGGGAGGGAAAGAGATGCAGCACCTGAGCAGAACCACCAGAGGGATAGTTGCCATGTGAGTTTTGCATTTTTGTTTTTAATTTTTTGGGAGGGGGCACATTGAGGGGATCAATTAATAAGCACATTGATTTAGGAACAGATAGCAGAGGGAAGGAGAGAAGAAGAAAATGGAAGGCAGAGGGAGTGAGGCTGCAGCAGAGAGACTGTAAAGGAGCTGGTGCTAACAGATGAGGAGCAGTTCATACCTTTCAGAGCTATTATTTCTCCACAGAAGCAGCTCTGCAAATTATTTGTGACAGTTTTCTCTGCAACAGAAGAACTAGAAACAAAGACCCAGTCTACACAATTGTAACCCTGGCAGGAGTCCCAGTGGAACAGGCCTTAAGTTTAAATTTGTTTTTTAACAAACCTAAAGCTTATATCCTACAGAAACTAACTACCAGATGAGTACCAATACAGCTTTCTGTCACAGACTAGAGCTATCCATCCCGTCTGCAACGAGTATTAGAATCACCAAAAGCCAGGGATCATCATTTTTGACAATTTTTTTATGTCAAAACGATGCGTGGGCTTTGTAATTTATTTGTAAACACATAGCTATACATAAGCGTAATCCCTTTTCCACTGGGAGGCAGTGTGACCCACAGAAAGTGCACTGGACTGCAGTTCACGAGACCAAGGTTTTATTCCCAGTTCACCTACTCGCTTGTGGGTTGACCCTGCGCAGGTTTCTGGGCCTCAGCTTACACATCTGTAAGATGGGGATAATGATACCGACCTATTGTTCTCTAAAGCACTTTGGGATGAAAAGCACTACACACAAGCTAGAAATTATTTTAGAGGAGATTCCTTCAAGGTTGGAGGAAACAAAATTTGACCTAATTTTTTCCTTGTATCTGTCTCCATAGTCTGAGCAATTATGTCTATTCCCCTACCCCATCCAATGTAAAAAAAACCAAAAGAACAAATGAGATGGCTCATATGCTCTTTAAAAAATAATAATCCATGATTAACCCTATAAGAGGGAGAAACAAATTCAGTAAGAAAACAGATTTTAATGCCAGCCTAGCTATGGACTATTATAATAGCAACAAACTAAAATACTTTGAAATGGTTTAAAAATGAGCAACCTGAAAATGTGTAACACTGTACATCTGCACAGTGAACAATATGAAACACCAAAACATGGAAAAACCAACAAAGCACTGAAGTTCCCACCCTGGCATTGACTGCTTTGTTTTTTTGTTGTTGTTTTTTGCTCACTCTCAAAGCATATATGGAGCTTGTTCACACAGCAGATGCTAAAGCAAAGCAGACACGAAGTGGGAAAACCCAGACCATAACAGGTAAAAAAAGCTGAAGATGGAGACTAAAACTTGAATTACTTAGGTGCTATCTGCAGTATAAATTTTACTGTGTTTAAACATCACTTTACACACAGCAGCACACTAGCCATGTTATAACATGGGTTAGTTTTGCCTGAGTGGGTGAGATGAGGTGACCCCATGTTATTTAAAGGTCAGGGCTCAAGCATATAGGGGTCAGCTGGTCAAGGGCAGAGTGAGGGCATTAGCTTAACATGATTATAACACAGTCAGTCACATCATAACAGACTAAGACCAAACAATGTTAGAACGTGTCTATAGCATGCTGCCTAAACACCATCCTGCTTACGGTTTAGATGGTGTCCTGTTTTATTCTTAGACAATAAAATTTAATTCAAAATACAGAAACATAGCTCTCCTTATACAAGGAAAGTGTACTTTAAAAAAATGTAAATCTATTAAAAGTTCAAAGTACATCTCAAGATTAAGTCAATTAGAGAAGCACATTGCAAGGGTTGTATGAACAACATTGTATGTTTGTAAGTATAAAGACTTTTTTGGGGGGGGTCAAACTCAAGATATTTGTGGGTAGAGATCTATGCTGACAAGTGTTAGAGTGTTAGCAAAAAATGCTTTCCAAACTGGGTTGGTTTCCATAGTACCCACAGCAAATGCACGTGAGCACTCAACACAGTTCTCAGACAGGCAGAGAAACATCACATCAGGAACGTGTTTGAAACTGTCTGCCTAGCAGGGCTCTCATACCTGTCTATGCAACAACTTCCAACCATAGCGACTGTAACATGGCTTTTGAAATTCGGTGATACAGATGCAAACCAGGCTCTCCACTTCTAAACCATTTACAAACAAGTAGAATGAACAGTGTTGGTTTTTTGGGGGTGGGGTGGGGTGCTGTTTGTTTTAAACACACAGGCTTAGGAGTTAAACATCAAGCCCAGCATCTCACTTTGCAACCTCAGGCAGGTATACAGAAACTCCTAGTTACCGCTCCGAGGCCTCAACAAAGCTGACTGAAGTCACTGGGGGAATCCTTCCAAGCCCCTGGTAAGCAAATGCTTAGTACATGCTCCTGCCCTTCAAAAGAGATTCAGTTGGGGTGACCATCAGCATGTGTAAATGTGTTAACTAATAACAACAACAACAACAACTGCAAACATGAAAACAATCCCCCACCATTTTCTCCAATTATTTCCATACAGTAGAGGCTGCACCGGGACGCCCTCATCCATACTGGTACCCTTCTGGAAACTCCACTCCATCTAGTCATGATTTAGTCAAGAATTTCATCTCATTTAGCAAGATGGGAAGGCTGTGGTGGTTGCTAATCCCTGATCCCCAGGTTGAGAGCACACATCTAATGTAAACCTCCTTTCCAAGGCCACCCTTCAGTAGCCCACACCTGGTTCAGATGCATTAAGAGGCTTCCTTGTACCTGACCCATAGAATAGTGCCTGGCCTTATGCGGACAGATCCAGGGAGCTGTTTCTTCTAAATGTGCCTTTCTTTTTTGGGCACTGGGAGGTTCTCTTGGACTTTAGCACAGGAATCTGCTTTCCAAAACGGTCTTTCTACTGCAACCTCAGACATCCCTGTGAAATTCCCCATTGCAGCTCAATTCATGAGGATTGGAACACATTCAAAGGGCATATCTGAGCATAGATATGAGGATACGAACCCTGTGGATCTCAAGTGCTATCTGCATTTACATTCTAACCAAGTCAGAAGACCTACTTCAATGGTAAGCAATATGGGCCATCAGGTCACTAAGGTAAACATTCATTTGACTAAGTGTGGAGGCTGAGAATAAATTCAGATTTGAGAGGGTCAGAGTGGCAGATTCGTGCATGGGATCTTTCTACAAAAAAAATCACTGCGGCTTCCCAGCATATTCAGGGAGATGATGCGCCTATGTCACCTTGTTCACATGGGCTGCAGTTTAGCTTCCGCCAGGCAATTGACAGACCAAAAACCTAGAACTGCGCTAAAAGCAGCTTCCCAGCATTAGGGAATTATTATCCTTTCCCCTCTCCAGACATCAAGTAATGATTAGCTAGCAGCAAGGGACTCCACACTCAGAGAAACCCATGGTCATGCAGAAGCCTCCCTTTGGGAAGGAAGGAAGAGTGCAGGACACTGCTCTGGGACATGCCATAATCCAAAGTCATGAAGCAGCAGAGCTCCTAGATGTGCAAGGAGCAGAGCCCAGCCACCATCTGAGTGTTAAATTAAGAAGAGGGCCACGTTAGGTAAAGATGAACTTAAAATTCCACTTTCCCGCTCACCCCTGGCAAGTCAAATCAGGGAGTGCAGCCAGCCTTGCAGCTCAACAATCTCCCTAAAATTCAAAGGCAAAGCAGGAAGCAGAGCTCTCAGGTTCTCTAGATACACTTGTATGAGGAAGAGCAGAGCATTGCAGCATTATCAGTGCTTTGCCCTGTGCACAGCAGAGTATGCAGCATAGGCAATGAAGAACACTTCCCTTCTTACATGGTTAAAGGAAGTTCCATTAAGATCCCTCATGCATGGGTGTGGTGGAGCAGGTAGAGGGGAGCGAAATGGGAGGGGAGAGAGGGAGAGAGAGACACTCTACCCCAGCACCCAGAATGGCAAAGTTGCATGCACCCTTCCCTCTGTACCCAGTTAGGAGGGAGCCCTTGGCTTCCTACTGAGGCAGAACTCTAGACCCCACTAAGTATTCCCTCCCCACCCCACCCCCACACGATCCTTTAATATCAGGTTTCACTTCTACCGTACGTGACCAGTATATTTTTTGAGCCATAATGTTAATAGCATTTTTTTTCTGCAAACCCTCCGACTAGCAGAAATCATCTCCTTCCTGCCCCGTGCCTTGCCATGCCCTTGCGCAAAAGAAAAGCAAAGTAATTCACCCTACTGTTAGAAATGCTTTTGGGATAACTTTGCTTTGATCTCTCTAGTGAGATTTCTCTGTTCCTGAGCAACACATATATCCCAGGGCTGAAAAATATATTTCCATCCATCTGCAGCTTCAGTCGTAAACAGATTTTTCTTCCTTGCAACTCAGATTTTACTCATCCGCTCTTAATAGTCATAAAAGCAACAAACTTCACATGTGTTGCCCCACACCCCTGGTCTCCCCCCTTCCCGTGACATCAGTCACACAGACTGCCCAACCCCTCCATAAAACACCTTTTAATCACTACTAAGTTTAAGCATCCAACTTGCTAGCAGCCACAGTTAGGCTCAGACAGGAGAGCTGCTATGATGATTAACAATAGGATGTTCTCTTACGGACTAACCCACAAACCCATGCAGGTAACTAGTGCAACCAGCAGAAAATTCATCCAAATACCAAGACTCCCTGAAACAAAGACAATAACATGACACTGCAAGACTCCAAGGCATTCTGCTGTAACATTAGGAGTGTGAAAATGTTGACTTCCCCCCTGTTAAACTTAGGTCCAGGGATGATCTTAGGGAAACATGAAGCAAGTGGTCACAAAAGACATGAGAATGTGGGCAGGGAAAGCCCAAGCCAAAGCTCACAACCTATCAGGAGCTAGATGAGGGGAGAGGTAGAGAGAGTGTGAGAGTCAAAATGGAGGGCACCAAACAATAGCATAGGAAGCCTCAGATAATTATCTTAGCATTAATTTCCTTAGAATGGTGTTTTTTGTAACTATATATGTTCATATTTCTGCACTGTCTACTTGAATAATTTGCAGGACCAAAACAGAAATACCAGATTGGTGGGAGATGGATGTAATGTAGCTCTGAACTAAGAGGCAGTTGGAAGGTTACACACTCACAAACCTCTTTCTTCCCTTGACTTATGCAGAGCATCATGATCTAGTCTGAGTTAGCACATAGGAAGCTAAGACCATCCATGCTGATGGGTCATTATACCTTCCTGAGTGATTGCACCAAATAATATGTAGTTCTTGCCCATGTTAGTCCAAACCATAGCAGATACAGTTCACTCCACGTTATTGGAAATGCATATGGCGCAAACAGACCAGTCATACTCAGTTTTCGCAGTCTCGGGCACATGTTTGAAGCCCAGTGTTCAAGGAACGTATTTTCTTCAGAACAGATTACATGATACTCCTGGCCCATTTTCACAGAGCGTGTGGCTGTCGCTGTCCATACTTGAAAATGATTTGAGGACTGGGTTTTGAAATGTTAAGACCATGTTCTAACAACAACAGCCCTCTTTCACTGCAGGCTCATACAGGACATTCTCATCCAGCTGATTCTCAGGCAGCGAAACTCATAGTATCCTTGTCCTAAAAATGCTGTGCAGCAAATTACTGGTGCCATTATAATTGCTGTCACAATCCACTTCAGATGTAGCTGCATTTCAGTGATAGGTGAGGATTAGAATCCTGTTCTACCGTATTAAGTCTTTTGAGGGTCAAGAGCAGGCATAAGGACCCAAGCCTGTGCAGTTCTTGTGTTCCCAGACACCACACACAGAGATAGTTTATAGAGTCCAAACACAAGGGCTGTTCATTATTAAGATACTTCTGCAATCCACTATCCCATAGATTCTGAATTACAGGATAAAAAAAAATATTTGATCCACACAGTGCTGTGTGTTACAGCTGCTACTTACTTCCCTATAGGCACAGTCCAATCTATAAGCACCTTGGGTCCTTGCCACACTACAATCTGGAGTGACATGCAGAGAAACACTGTTGATTTTGGTATAGCACCATAAGAGGTTTCTTTAAACGATGCAGTAGGGATTAGGATGCTAATAAAAATATAAAATGTGGCCACTGGAATAGTTTTTTTTGTATGCCATGGTAGATATGCTGGTAGCGAATACTGAGATCCCCATCAGAGGGATATCACCAATATGTACCGTTCAAAAATATCAGCGGATATAAACGTGAATGAGCAGCACTGATAAAGCTTATTCAGATAGTATGGCCACACGGAGTCACATCTGACATGTAGCCGTACGACCATGAAGCAATCCAGCCCCAGCTGCCACATTTAGATTGGGTTTCCTCTCAGATAAAAGAGATTCTGATCTTGTTCCATAGCCTAGTTCAGGAGTCGGCAACCTTTCAGAAGTGGTGTATCGAGTCTTCATTTATTCACTCTAATTTAAGGTTTCGTGTGCCAGTAATACATTTTAACATTTTTAGAAGGTCTCTTTCTATAAGTCTATAATATATAACTAAACTATTGTTACATGTAAAGTAAATAAGGTTTTAAAATGTTTAAAGGAGCTTCATTTAAAATTAAAATAAAATGCAGAGCCCCCTGGACTGGTGGCCAGGATCCAGGCAGTATGAATGCCACTGAAAAAAATCAGCTCGCGTGCCGCCTTTGGCATGCAAGCCGTAAGTTCCCTACCCCTGGCCTAGTTAAATAGAGGGTTTGAGTTGCATAAGTTTGAAAGGGGAGGGAAATAAGGGGAGAGAAACTATTATTTTAATAACTAGAACAGATATGCAACCACACTCAAATACTGTGACTAGAGCAACCCCCATCAGCTCTGTATAGATGACAGTTTTAGTGCTTAAAATACACACACTGTAATTCAAAACAAACTTTAGGATGTTACAGATTATAAAAATCATGCCTCAGCATTAACAGAGGCTTTGATGTTCAAGGATTTATTTACAATTTACAATCCCAGCCCTCATCATGTGTAGTTTAAAAATCAGGGCAGAAAAATAATATACCTTACAATTGGTGCGCTAACTAAAAACTGCTTTGTACCTCAAGAATTTGATCGCTGTTTTGGGAGGACTTCTTTCATACATGGCACATACTCAGCCAAGACATTCAGGACTTTAGATATCATGTGCAGTCAAACTCCCTCTCTCTCTGACAATGTTTGTGGTACAGTGGCTGAATCACAATATAGTACCAAAAGCCTGTTTCTTTTCTCATGTGTACCAGTAAGAACAGAAGTAACTCCACTGAAGTCAATGAATTTTCACCACAGTAAGAGTAGAATCAGGCCCTCACTGTTCTTTCATGCTTATCAGGTGGGTGGAGAAAACTAAAAGGAGAAAGTCAAACAAACAATCTGCTGCTCTGGTCTTGGTTTCCCTGGGGAATAAGGTGGCTTCAGGAAAGCTGAGCTTCTGCTCCACAACCTGACAGGTTTTCCTATGGTAATTGAAACAGAGCATTACTCCTCAGATAGCCAAGTCTCACCTCATTAACCTTTATGGACTGACCTCTAAAATTCCTTGAAGGCAAAGTACTGGTCCCTTTTGCCTTGGGCATTGTGACTGATTATCTCCAGTGGGCTGGGAAAAGGGACAGGACTGTTAGGCTTGCAGTGCACCACGGGGCTAGAATCTGAAATCAGAAGCATGTTAGCAGGTCTCGCGCTCCCAAAGACTTCTTTGCTGGCCTATCTTCCAGCTGAGTTTCAGAACTGTAGCTTGGACTATTAGTGATAATTAAAGACCCAACAACACTTCTTGCCAAAACTGAGAGCATTGGTCAGCATCCTGGCCATCTTTCAACTTGGGCCTCCTTAAAAGTTCCTGTCACTTCACTTGAGTAAGGCATCTTTTGCCCCCCCCCCGTCTATGCATCTCCCTAATGGATGTCATCCATGAGCACAGCACGTTCCAAAAGTAAAGCTATTACCTCACCCCACCCCTCAACATTGGCAAATTCTTATTATCTTTGCTTCCTGCCTTATGTCCGTGGGCGTAGTTTAGCTGGCATTGTTCTATAGCTGCCATGACCTATACCCGAGTGGCTGCATTTCTGTGAATGGTAAAGTGCTATCTGCAGGGAGCTGGTAAGTCTGAAAAGCAATCACTTTACATAGTCGCATCATTGAACATCAAATAAATGTTCTACTCCAGTCAAATGGCAGGAGGGAAATGCTAGCAGCACTAGCTTGGGCCATGGCCAAGTGCACAGTGAATGCCCAGCGCTATTCAGCGCAGAGGCAGGGTAGGCAAGTGACCCCATCTCCACCAGGTTTATGATTAGTCATCTCTCTCCTTTCTTCTCCACCAATGGGGAAGCTAGTCCTACTTCTGCTGCTTCTACGTCATACACCATAGAAAAGTCCTCTGCTGTCATGGAGGGGGATGGTGACACCGGCATCCCCACAACAGACACAACTACCATACTGGTTGGTTTGCAGCCTGCTTGTCCTTTGGGTATAGCCAGGCCCAGCTGGAAACAAACCAGAGTCCACAGCGAGTTGGAGAAAAAAAAAAGAGGTTCTTCTGCATCTCCCTGTTCTGAACACTGAGCAGGGCCACAACTGAGGGTCTGCATCCACTTGGGAGAGAAAGAGGGTGCACAGGAAAGAGCAGAGGTCATGCTAAATCACAGTAGCAGGGCCATCAGCAAAGAGCTTCAGCTCTTTCCTCAGAGCTGGTGAGGGAAGAATATGGCGTTCCATTTACTCTAGGAAGAGGGGGTAATATAATAAGTAGCTAGATAATGTCAAGAACAAAATCTCTGGGAAGCACTGAGGGGGCCATTTAGACAGTGTATTGTCCTTAGTGCACCTAGAAAATCTGCTGCCTGGTACTGAAAAGGATTAAAGGGGGGGCTGGGTTAAAACAGAAAAAGGCTTAAAAAATAAAATAGTAAAATGAACTAGAGACAAATGTCAGTGACTAGATCTAAGCCTCATTCTTGACTGAGGAAGCCAGTGACAGACCAAGAGCCAGGAGCTGCAACCAAAAGCCCTAGAGTTAGATGCCACAAACTAAGTGGCAATGCTTTAACCAGCTGCATGTTGTAAAGGTCACTAGGACCTCTTCCATCCCTATCGAGGGGAGTGCTAACTTTCTCTCCTTGAGAGAAGGGGGTGAGATGCACTTTATGGAATTTCCTAGGTTTGAGGTTCCCAAGAGTAGAAGGAAAATGCAACAGATTAATCATAGAATATCAGGGTTGGAAGGGACCTCAGGAGGTCACCTAGTCCAACTCAAAGCAGGAACAATCTCCTAGCCAGATTTTTACCCCAGTTCCCTAAATGTCCCCCCTCAACAACCCTGGGTTTAGCAGGCCAATGCTCAAACCACTGAGCTATCCGTCCCTCTCCAAATCCCACTTAAACTGCTCACAGTAGATGCTGTTTCTAAACAGTGACAAAGGCACAGAATCTGTCTCGCTGTCAGCCACTTTTTACATTGCTGTGGGATCCCAAAGCACTTTCCAAACAAAGCATCCTAAAATCCATGTGAGGTGGCTAAACATCATTAAGAACATAAGAATGGCTGTACTGGGTCAGATCAAAGATCCATCCAGCCCAGTATCCTGTCTGTCAGTGGCCAATGCCAAGTGCCCCAGAGGGACTGAACCAAACAGGTAATGATCAAGTGATCTCTCTCCTGCCATCCATCTCCACCCTCTGACAAACAGAGGCTAGGGACACCATTCCTTACCCATCCTGGCTAACAGCCATTAATTGACTTAACCTTCATGAATTTATTTAGTTCTCTTTTAAACCCTGTTATAGTAATAGCCTTCACAATCTCCTCAGGCAAGGAGTTGCCCAAGTTGACTGTGCACTCAATTTAACGGGGAAACTGAGATATAAACAAGGGCAAGAGACTTGCCTAAGATCACACTGCAGACAAGTGATATACAGTCAGGAAAATAATTTAGGAAACCTAGCTCCTGATCCCCTGTTGTAACCACTAGACAACACTCTCCCTCCACTGTCCTGTATATCGTACTTTGACTTGGCTGTACACTGAAATGGTGTCAATAATGACCTTTAAACCAATACTGCTAATAACCAGGGACTTAGATGCTTGACTATCTAGCTAAGCATTTGTAACTGAAGAATCTAGGTCCCTGACTAGGCAGGCTCTTTACAAAGGTATTCTGTTCCAAAGAGACCTAATATGAGTTTTGAACCAAGCATTCTGTTTGCATGGAACCATTTCAGAGTACTTTTCTCCATCCATAGCCTGATTACATATACTGCTCCAGGAAGAGGCACTCTGCATTTCTGTGCTAGTGGAGATACAAAAATAAGTATTATCAAAACCTGCCCATGAGCTGACCAGGGGTCTACAGACTTACTACCAATGGAGTAAAATGACATACAAATCCTAATCCCAAACTGTGCATTTCATATTGAGCAACACTGGCTCCTGCTATCCTACTGCAGTGCCAGTGACAGAACTCTGAGGAGAGCTCTGTTCAGCTCTCCCAGGTGGACAGAAATCTCCACCAACACAAGGGTGTTCACAGGAAAGAGCTTTGGAGACAAATACTGTCTTTTTAGAGAACATAAACTGCACTTGGGACCCAGGCTACCTACTAACCAGCCTCTAGATGTGGAGTTTCTGTGTCCTCATGCTGAAGAGCAAGTTCATCTCATTCACAAAGCACTGAGCAAGCATCTGTTAGAGACTTCCACATCCTGCTGAGCTGGAAATATAAACACAAGCTACAATTTTGGTGTGATCAGTAGCTAAAAGAGAGTAAGATTATTTTAAAAACTGAACTAACCAAGGTCACAACAAGACCTCTCCTTTTCATAGAAGTTCCTATATTACTTTTTCCCCTTGATTAGGTGCAGGGAGCATCATGGGGTTATTCTGAAACAGCAGATAGAAAAGAAATAAAAAATTCATTAGAAAATATTCCATCATTCTTCATACAAATCATCATGATCAATTTGAGAGCTTTTAAACTATGTTAAGACTTTTCCCCCTCTACTCGCATTACATGAAATAATTATAGATATTGCATAATTCACCCTAGGATGCAAGATGTTTGATGAAAGTTATGAAATTTTACAAACAGTTATTAAAATGCCCACACTCACAGAGCAGTAGCCCCCTACAGCCATTCAGAAAGGAGCTGAGTCCTAGCTACCTGGGTCTGCTATTAGAATTCTAGACACCTCTCATTTCTGGAAATCTAGATTTAAAACTTGGCTTAACTCCCAAGTGAGAAAGTTTAGTGATCTCACTCTAATCCCCATCCACATCATAGAACATACACATGATTTGGCATGACTGGCAGCCTCTGCTCCAGAGGCCTAGGACTGAAACAGCATGTGTCTGCTGGCTAGCATGATGATACACTGGCAGACCCACAGATGAACTTGCATAGCACATGTCTATACCATACCTGGTTCAGTTCAGTGTTTGCATGAATCAAAGTCCTGAAAAAAAAATATTCACCCACAGAATGTAAAGCCAGAAAATGTATGAAATCTGGATGCATGAAGAAGCCAAATACTGCAGAACAAGTCCAACTTGACCCTAATTACCATTAAGGCTGAAGAGAACCTGCTGTGACCTAGACCTACACACAGCTTCAGGGAAGACTGGCAGGACTAGTAGTGGCCGGGCTGAAACAGATGCAGGGAAGGCTGGCTGAAGCAAAGAGCTACTTTCATAACATGTAGAGTGGAGGATGTTCCATATATGGCCTGATAGGGACTATGGCAGGATGCCTCTTACACCTTTGTTTTGTGTTTGTTTTATGAAGACAGGACTCTATCAGTTTGCTTAGGCTCAAAAATACACCTTCCTAAGCATAAGAAAAATACCATTCAGCATGCCTGCAGAATGACTGATAGTGGAAATGAACAGCAGTGAACAAGAAATGTAGTTGTCTTGCAGACATAGAAACCCTTTTTTGTAGCGGAGTGGAAAGTAGCCACTACCTACCAAGTTAAGACAGTCGTAAACAGCCATATGAGCTGTGTTCCTACCAAATTTACTTGTGTTACCCCTAGGCTGGGGAAAGGAGGGAACAAATCATTGGGCTGTAAACTAGGAGTTGGTTTGGGGGATCTCAGATGCCAGCAGGCTCTTTTGTTAAGATAGATAGCCACATAATGTATTTCACTTATCCAGCAGTAATTAAAATAAAATCAGATCACTGCCTCTCCAAAAGGCCAATCTAGCAGGCAGAATCTGCCTTGGAGAACAAGCTTTATCCAGCTTTGTTGTTTTCTCCCCATTGTTCCTTTCTGCAAAATTGCAACAGCTAGGAGGCTCCCCAGTCATCTAAAACGCATCAGTAAACAAAAAGAGCAGAGACAGATGGCTGTAGCTCAGTGTTAGCCAGCATTGGACCCAACCTCCCTCTGCTTCTCATCTACATCCCATAAGAACACACAAGACCAAGAGACAGCACAGAAGTCATGCAACAGACAGTGTATATGTATATATAATCTGATAAGGAAGGGGTCGCTGCAAGGACAGGGTGCCAAGGTTTGGAATTCTCAAGTAGCTTTTCATTTATAGTAAACAGACATTTATACTGAATAGCCTTTCACTAACACAACACTGGAACTCCAATTTCATGGGGGTTGAAACTATATCTGTGAAAGCTTCCAGCCAAATGCTCACCCAAATACATGCCTCCAACAAGCAGCAGGGAGATCTCCTTCCATTTAAATCACTCACTCTGAGAACTAGAGCAACTTGAGACAATGAAAACATCCTTGATGGATCTCCCTCTTTGAACCTCTTCAAAGCTTTGAATCTACCACTACTACAGGAATTCAATCCTGTTTGCAGACATCTGAGTTAAGCCCTTATTAAAATATTGACTTAAAAAGAGAGAGACGGAGATTAAGATTACATACAAACTCAGAGAATGATTGGACTCTGCTAAACCTGTCGCAGAGATTTCTTCACTCCTGAAAAACACTTCACTTCTTTCCCTGTAAACGCTGGAAGGCTCGATGAGTCAAAGGAAGAGGTTAGCTGCTACTGCAGTGCATAATGACAAGGAGTTTAAATGTCTACATAAAATCCAGCATGCCCCTTTGAATCAAACAATATGGTTAACTGTTAATTTCTCCTCATCCAGACCCAAATCTGAACATGGTCACCGTGTTTTCTCATTTCGTCAAATTCAGTCAGATACAGCCCTGAATACCCAAATGTGGGAATGGGTTCAAACACACCCCTCCCTTCTCAAAACAATCCATTTCTGTTTTAGGTCTGGTTAGTTTAGCTTTGGCAGTCTCCCACAGGGCATCATTTAGGGCTTCCTAACATCCCATGAACCTCACTCACTAGAAACACTATAGACATGAGGGAAGGGCTGGATTATCATTCCCTTAGATCAGTAATAATTAAAGGATGATACAGCAGACAGAATGATGTTTGAGGTCCCCAAATACCAATGGGCAGGAAAACAGAAATGAGAGAGCAGCCTTTCTACTGACAAAGCCCTGGGCCCAGAAATCCAATAGGTACTGGAAAAGCCCTGGGATAACAATGCCAGGTTACAGCATCACTGACATGCAGCCACCTGTGGGGTACAGTTCAACCACTACACCGCACAACAGTAGGAGGAAGGGAAATTTTAGCCAAGGACACTAGGACAAACTTCTATCTTTATAAAAAGGGGTCAGAGGAGCTTTACTCAAGGCATTGGTTTATATAAAGTCTTAAATGCACAAAATAAATTGCATGGACCCCAATTTATTACCTCCAGAATGATGCAGAACTGTCAGCCTTCCTGGGAACAAAATCTTTGGTTCCAAGAAGTCTAAGTACCCCAAGCTTGAGTTTTACCCTATGAGACCATCCCCAGATCAGGGCAGCTTTGACTTATAGCCATGGTTCTCTTTTGAGACAGTTACCTCCCTTTGAGTGGTTGACCCAAAGAACCCTTCCCTCCCCATATGTGGACACGAACATGTGAATTAACCAACCCTCTGTTTAAACAAGATGTGCACACCTGCATCTCCATGGAAACAGCTGTCATGAGGACCTCTCCCAGATGGCATATCTCCATCATTTGGCCAGATCTGTCCTGTTCTCCGTACTCCCACAATAGTGGCTTCAGACACGATGACTGGCTGTTGCCTGTGCCGCTTTTGAGACTGGGGGGTTGGTGGGCTGCTGCTGTCAAAGGACTGTTGAGAATTTTGGGATGGAGAACGGCTTTTCTCCCGATACATGCGGTAAGTGGTGGGGCTGGGGGAAACATGACTAGATTGCCCTGAAGAGAAATCTTCCTCACTGGATGTGAGGTTCTCATTAGAGCTACAATCTGGGGTATACCCTCCCCCAATGTCCTCAAAACTCCTTGGGGAATAAGACCTCCTGGGCCAGGTAAGATGCTTTTCCTGATCAGAGGCACTCTGATTCCGCAGTATAGGTCCTTTGCTTTCTCCTTCCCCCATCATCCCACCCACATAGATGCTTTGGTAGGGCTGAAAGTCCATTGGTTGCCAAGGTGGTCGATTGCCTCCATTGACATTTATTAGGTTGTCTTTCAGAAACCTGGGGTTCAGTTCAGCATCCTCATATTCTCCATCATAGCCAAAGCTGCTCTCAGAAGATCTTCCCCGGTGGGCTGGCCTCTGGAACTCATTAAAGCTGGGCACCACATTAGGAGGGAGGGAGTGCAAGGATTTTTTGCGTTCCATCTGCATGGCTTGGCTACCAAGGGAGCTTATTTTATCAGAAACATCTTTATCATTGACCTTCACTAAACCCTTCTCATGGTGGTACTCCATGTTCACATAGAAGGGCTTCTCAGCAGCATCCTTGCTATCACCAGGAGAATGTGAATTAACCTTTTTAACCCTCTCAAAGTTGGACCTTAGTGCTGCCACACTGGTGGCATTCCCTTTGTCCTTAGGGAAAGGCTCAAAGGACCCCTCTTTCTCAGTGGAGCCTGCCAGCCTGCGGGTGGAAGAGGGCCTGTGTTTTGAAGGGGATCCATCCATATCAGAGCGATTCTCCGTATCTTCCGTCACTCTCTTCAGTTTCTCTTCACTGTAGTATTTACACCTGTCTTGCTCCCCTTCCCCATGGTGGGAGCTCTCCAAGGGCAACAGATCCGACCCATCACTCTGGGTAGACAGCTTCCTCAGAGAAGGTATCCTTGGCTTGAACTTCTCCTCTCCTTGGTATGGTTTGTTTTTTTCTGGATCCCCTTGCTCGGTGGTTTGGTGATGATGTGGGTCTTGGTCTTGCTGCTCTGCATCCCCTTCAGGCAACTGGGAAATCCTCTTGAACCCCCATCTCTGTCGGTCATAGCTCTTCTTCTCCTTTGCCAAGAGAGTCTGCAAGTAAATCATACGGAACCTCTCCTTGTTGACCTCCATCTCCAGCCTCCGGATAGAGGCTTTGCACATCTCCAGTTCCTGCTCGATATCTCCCACAGATTTCAGCTCCATCTTGGGAGGCTCGGAGTCTGCAAACTGGGCTTTCCAAGCCTCCACAAACCCCACTGGGTCCACCATTTTGCATCCGGGGAAAGATCCCGGTGGGGAGCAGGAGGTGGAGAGAATACGCCAGCTGAATTTCACACAGAGCTACGGCGCGGCCAGAGGCGGGTTAACTCACGGAATGGATCTTTTCCCCAGTCCACGCACGAAGAAAAACAGGGAGGTAAAGCCAGTTGGTCCTGTGTCCGAGAACGTCCCCTCTCCTCTCCTCCTGCTTCCGACCCCCTTTCCCCGCGCACCCCCTACTTCACCCCCCGCATGCCCGAGGACAACAATGCTCCCGAGGCAGCAAACCGGGCGCCTCCAAGGCAGCTTGGACAAAGGAGCCGAGGTGGGCGGGAGGGAGGGAAGGTGAGTCTCACCCACCCCCTGCGGCCCCGGGCGGGGGGCCGAGGACCTGGTGCAGCTGCGCTCAGCGGCAGGGCTGGGATGTGCGGGGCAACGCAGAGCCCCACCGCTCGCTCGCTCGCCGGCTCCCTCCTCCCGGGCTATTGTGCTGCACTCCCAGGCCCCGCCGGGCACGGGCGGCAGGGCTGCGGCTTGTCCCTCGCCAGCTCCGTCGCTATCCCATGGTCCCGGCGAGCCCGGAGCCCCGGCGAGTAGCCTCCCGGCGCCGCCGCCGCCGCAGCAGTCCCCGGCTGCCCATCGCGCCAGCCCAGGCTCTGGCGGCGGCTCCGCGAACCGCACTCGCAGCCGTTGCAGGAAGGGGAGGGGACGCTGCGATTGACAAGCCAAGCGGGCCTCTTAAAGGGGAAGCGCTGCTTGACTTTGGGGGGAGGCTCCTCTCTGCCAGGGTCAGTCCCTGCAGGAGCGGGGCGGGCTCCCAGGGCAGGAGAACCTCTCACGGTAACACCCGCCTTCCGCAGCGGGAGCTCAGCTGGGGCTGCCCCATGTGGCACATGCGAACACCTACACGGGGGATACTCACAGCTAACCACACACACAACCTCATCCCCACAGATGTAGACACCCCACAAACTTGCTCAGACATGGACACACACAGAGAAGCTGGTACTACTCCGATCTGCATTTGAGCACACACAAGTGTGTCTACATTCATAGCTGTGTATCATGACCTACTCATCCAGCTGTGTGCTCAAACCTAGGAAGTACACATGCCCACACAGCTCCACCTCCGCTCTTATGCACACATAGGCTATGTCTACACTACAGGATAAATTCGAAATAGCTTAAACCGATTTTATAAAACATACTATAAAGTCGATTGTGTGCGTCCATACTAGGCACATTAATTCGGTGGTGTGCATCCATTGTCCCAGGCTAGTGTCGATTTCTGGAGCGGTGCACTGTGGGTAGCTACTGTAAAATAATGAAGCCAATAACATCGATTTGCATCCACACTAACCCTAATCCGATATAGTAATATTGATTTTAGCGTTACTCCTCTCGTTTTGTAGGAGTACAGAAATCGATTTAAAGAGCCCTTTAAATCGATATAAAGAGCAGTGTAGTGTGGACAGGTGCAGCGTTAAATCGATTTAACGCTGTTAAAATCGGTTTAACAGCGTAGTGTAGACCAGGCCATATACACTCTTGTGCTCAGACCATTACTCCCATCCAAATACCCACACTCAGACCTGTAATACACCTTCATAGGAAGATGCTGACAGCCAATATCCTTCACAAATTCAAAACATGATCTGTACAGGAATAAGGGAAAGGGGTTCCCAATACTCCACTAAATGATCTAGACACTTGTGATGGATCTGCCAACTAGTGGCCAGAAACTAGCATGGTCTTCATTGATGTGTGGAATCCTGTTGCAGACTAATGTTTTAGTTCTGCAAAATTACAGAAGGCAAAGCTCCCAGGTAGGATGCCCAGTCCTCAACTCTGAAACAAGGGTGACCACAGTAGCTAGAGGAGGAGTCTGGGAGCTGGATTATATTCTTAGCTCTGCAACTGATTCATACACCTTTGGACAAGTCTCTTATCTTCTCGCTGTCTTAGGGTATGGCTACACTTGAAATTTCAAAGCGCTGCCGCAGCAGCGTTGAAGTGTGAGTGTAGTCGGAGCGCCAGCGCTGGGAGCTTGCAGCACTGATTACACTGAGGCTTTACAGCGCTGTATCTTGCAGCGCGCTCAGAGGGGTGTTTTTTCACACCCCTGAGCGCAAAAGTTGCAGCGCTGTAAAATGCCAGTGTAGCCATGGCCTTAGTTTAACCACCTGTAATAGGATGACAATATTTACCTGCATCACACAGCTGAGTATTTTATTTTAACCAGGTACTTATGAAATTCATCACAATCTAAGCATCTTACAAAATATACATAAATCCAACTGGACAGTCCTAGAATTCACTCTTCTCTCCCCTTTTTTGTGAATAAGAAGTGATTTTCTACCAAAAAAAAATGTATGTAATGTTAGATTTAATTAATTAATGTTTGATGCAAGGCTTGTTGCAGGACTGCTATATAGCTTTGTGTGTGTAAATAGTTAAGACATAAAGTGGCAGTCAATAGGATCATGATGATGTAGAATAGTTCCTCTGGTTTGTAGGACCAACAAAACTTCTTATGACTTCTGCTGGTAGCTCTTTACATCAGCTTTTAAACAAGGTTCCATAAAGTATCAGACAATTATTATATTAAATTTGTTCATTCAATTCATTAATATTTGTAAAGTGCTTTGAGATCCTAGGAGGAAAAGCACTGCTGTCCACAACGTTAGCTAAGATTAGCCTTTTATATTTCTGTTGTTCAATAGCCCAAAAAACCCTTTCACTTTTCAAGCATCTAAAATGCATTTTGCAATTGACCAATTCAGCTTTGCACTGTTCTTTCTTGTGCTGTTTATTATTGAGCTTTTACTTTTCCCCCTTCCTTCATAAAAATGTCCACCTGGCCTAGTACCAAGTCTTCCAACACATATGGGATATAGATCGATCAAGGGTTAAGGATTTATTGACAGTACATTTTAAAAAAAGTCCATATAATGACATTTATGTAAACTGCAGTTTTTATAAGGCCATATGCATAACATTATAATCATGAATTTATATTTGTTTAAATATACAGTTTGGATCTAACTTGTCATTTGAATTCACACACTGACTTAAGATTACTCAAGTCTCAGTTTCCCTTGCTCTTTATTTTTCACAAAGATGTTGTGTAATAGCCTAAAGTGCATGGGAATCAGGCAGGTGAGGTTTCCGTGCCTTTTCTCCCCTCTGCTTTGTATCCAACAGAGTGAGAAAACACAAGAATTCTGATGAGTATTGAAGCCAGAGGCTGAATTTCTGTATGACACATTCAATTCTAATTAGTATTGGAATGAAACTCGGCCTCCATATCTATTGAGGTCTCTGTATCTGCATCAGGAATTTGGATGAGCATGAGAAGTAGCTGCTGGATTTTTGGGCACCCCATAAGCACTTTATTTACTCAAAATAGTACCATCCTAAAGGCACCCAAAACTTTAAGGCAAAGTTATGGTGACAGGCATATAGGAGTGGTCTGAGTGCATATTACTTTTCAAGTACAAAAGTGTTATGATATTGTGCCTGCGACTAGCAGTTACAGCAGCCAGCATGCCCCCTCTAGTGGCACAGAAAATAAATTACAACATGGCTTCTCTGCTTCAGGCAAGAAGACCCATAACTGACCCTGAGGCTCCCTCTTGTGGGCAAAAGCCAGTTACTCTTCCTAACAAACTGGCCCTCCCACAGCTGTGTCAAGTCTCGCCTCACCAAGGGCCTGATCCTGAAACATAAAATTAATGAGAGTTCAATATAAGTGAGACTGGGACCCTAGCAGTAGAGTCCTTTTCAAGGATTTTTTTTAATGCAGTCTATAATTTGCCTGTGATTGATGAAAAATGTTTTCTAACAGTGTGTGACCTCTGCACAAGAGCTGGAAAGAGAGAGAATTTCCACTCAGGATCCTGTGAATGAAGATTTCTGTATTTCCTGGAATGAGTAAAGGCCTGCAAGGAGACAGAGGTGAATAAATCTATTCCCATTATCTCGAATGAACTCTGGGTGTAGCTCAGAGAGGAGAAAAACCCACACTGGATTGTAGTGCACATCTGAAATGGACTCTGATTACAACCCACTAACGGAATGAGCAGGGTGACTGAAATATTATTTTTCTCATCTAATTCATCGTGGTTCTGCCCACAATGTTATTACACTCAACTTTCCTTTATCTTTCCCATATCTAGCATGGGAATAGTTGGGCAGACAGAATGATGAACAGAACAATGTATCCCAACAGCTGCATGCAGTTTTTAGTAACATAGCATTGAAAAGATATACAGCTCATTACAAGAGCAAAACTGCACTCAAGTCATTCCCTCAAATAACTTACAATCGAAGGGCAAAATTAGCAGAAAACTGACACACAGCAGTTGCACCTTTCTCATGTGACCAAGTGATCCATGTAGCACTCACTCAAAGATTAAAGTCTCTTCCCTAACCTCCTGCCCCAGAAAAGAGAAAGGCTTGAAGGCAAAGTTGTAACCACCCTGTGAAACTTGAAGTAGGTCCAGTGTTTGTTCTCTAGCTCCCAGACCTGCAGAGACTGGGAGTGTCATGAGGGCAGTACTCAGCCCCTGGTTGAGGGAGTCCCTCCAACAACTGCTCCTGATGAACTACCAGGAGGAGAGGTTAGAGTAGCAAGGATCCTGGCATGCAGGGGAGTAAGAACTGAAGGGACCCAGGGTTCTGAGAGGGGCATGAAGAACCCTCCTGTTTATAGGGATAAAGAGAAATGAAGGAGAAAACTGAGAAGACATGGGATGAAGATGATGAGGGGAGAAACGGGTGATGAAGAAGGTAAAGAGAGCTAGAAAAAGTAGGAAGCACTATGTGCAGAAAAGCCAGTAATGTTCTGACCTTGCAGTTCTCATGCAACAGACAACTGATCATTATATTGGGAACAGTGCAGCTGTAGGGACAGCAGGCTTGAGTCTTTTAGGTGCTGAGAAATAACAGGAGAGATGTGAATCACATGACCTACTGGCAATAGGAAAACTGAGTTTCAAATATTCACTCATATGGCAAAAGTGATACTAAAAAATAAAACCAATTGCTATTCTAACAGCTCCTGTCCTTAACCTGAAAGCCAAAAACAATATCACTTGCCACAGGGCTGTTTGCTGAATGGCCTGTGATCCATCATCTACTGCTTTGACTAAAACACACATACTCATTGTTTAAAATAACAGGCAATCAGCACGTTAACTTCAATTTATTGAGACAAAAAGAAACATCACATTGGTATCTGTTCTGAGAAAAATTACTACACCAGCACCTAAGCTTTGTCTTTGGATGGCCCCCAATCACCACCTTTCTCCACACTCCCTCCAGCAAAATTCTCCAAAAGAGACAGGCATTGTTGACAAATGTACTGTGGGGGATTCACCAGCTAGTTCCAGAGTTAATATATCTAGGAATGCTACAAACAGCCTGCATTCAAAACTGATACAGTTGTCCTCTTTCCTGACATATTACTCACTATAAAAAAGGCTTCTTCAAAGCAACTAGGCTTTTTGTTAGAATTAAACACACGCAACTAAAATCTAGGCCAGAGACATGAACATCTGTCCAAGAAATTACAAATGAACAGTGGTGTTTACTTTTCAGAGAGTTGGAACCCTTTCCTTGTGTTCCTGTCTAAGCAATTCATCAATAGTAACATGATCTGAGTTTCATTTTTACAGAATCAATTATTAATAGTGGGCTCTGTGCTTGGGAAATCTCAAGGGGACTTTCAAGGCAGGCCTTGCAGCATCCATCACTGACTGGGATGGATTAGGCTCTTTCCGAAGCTATTTATTGTCCTGCTGTTATAAGTGTGATTCTTGCAGCTAGAAGAGAAATAAAATGGTAGTGACATCAAGTTACTGTGTCATTTCTGTTACTAGAAAACAAAAGGCAGTTTTCTTCCAAGTTCAGTATTCCCAATATACAGAAAAGGGAAGGGAGGAGCCCTCTGGAACCAAATCTCACTTTCCCTTGAGGCCAAGGCACTGTGCGGTTTTAAAGGACCAGTACTCTTCATAGACATAAAGTGGGAAAGCTGCCTCATTTGATTTTCAGAGCGATATCATAGCACTGCTGAAGAGACTGCATCCATGAGTTTTTGCACACAAGTCTAACAATAATAAAAGCAACACTTGCAGGACAATTTAAAAAATATTCTTCTTCCCAGCTTTGTCACTGACTCACTAAGTGACCTGCCCACACAGTCACACAAGGCCTGATTTTAGAACCATTTTTAGAGGCGCAGTTTTCTGTCTGTAACAAGTTATGCCCATACCTCAGCACCAACAGTGAATTGCCAGGAAAAAGCATGAATGAACCTGGGGATATAAAATTTAGGGCTCAAATTATTTCAGGCACCATGCCCACAAAAATAGGGGCCTAATTTGAAAATCAGGCCTGTTATCATTGTGAACATCAGTTTACACCTCTGTAAAATGAGGATAACACTACTCACCTACAGTACAGTACCTCAAAAAGGGGCTTATGTGACAATTAGTTTATGCTTGCAAAGCATGTTGGTTGCTTCTGCTGAAAGACATCATATTTTATATACATATATCATATCCTCCAGTATAGTGAGCCACCCCTTCTACTCAGCCATCCAGTAGTGATTCAAGCCCAGTAATCACAAAGAAGTTAGATGTGCTGTCTACTGAATGGAATAAGCTTGGTTTAAGGGAGCATCTATTAGTCATCATCATGAAACAGTTTTGAGAGAGAAACAACTACACAGAATATAAGGTGTGACAAAGTTCCTCCTCTACCTTGGTGGGTCCTGCACTTATCTGGCAGATTTGTTCACCTGAGTGATCTTCCCCACAGTCTGGGTCAGCTTCTCCTGTGTCTGATCAGGACTTGGAAGGTTTGGCGGGAACCCAGGCCCACCCTCTACTCCGGGTTTCGGCCCAGGACCCTGTGGATTGCAGCTGTCTATAGTGCCTCCTAGCCTACAACTCCCTAGGCTACTTCCCCATGGCCTCCTCCAAACACCTTCTTTATCCTCACCACAGGACCTTCCTCCTGGTGTCTGATAACACTTGTACTCTTAGGCCACGTCCAGACTAGAGTATTAAAATCGATTTTAGATACGCAACTTCAGCTGCGTGAATAACGTAGCTGAAGTCAAATTTCTAAAATCGAGGTACTCACCCATCCAGACGGCGCGGCATCGATGTCCGCGGCTCTCCATGTCAATTCCGGAACTCCGGGTTGATGGAGTTCCGGAATCGATGTAAGCGCGCTCGGGGATCGATACATCGCGTCCAGACTAGACACGATATATCGATCCCCGAGCAATCGATTTTAACCCGCCGATGCCGCGGGTTAGTCTGGACGTGGGCTTAGTCCTCCAGCAGCACACCCACTCACTCTCAGCTCCTTGCGCCTCTTGCTCCCAGCTCCTCACACACACTTCCTCTCCTCTGGCTCCCCCTGGCCTGACTGGAGTGAGCTCCTTTTTAAACCCAGGTGCCCTGATTAGCCTGCCTTGATTGGCTGCAGGTGTTCTAATCAGTCTGTCTGCCTCTGGTGACTCAGGGAACAGAAAACTACTCAGCCAGTGACCAGTATATTTGCCCACTACCAGACTCCTGTACCCCACTGACCTGGGTCTGTCACATTAGATTAAAAAAAACATTACATATTTGGATCAATAACTCTACACAGGCACACATTCACCTCCTCCAACAAATGGTACACTCATTTTCTGTGCCAACAGGACTGGCATGGTTGCCAACAACAACCTTGTCTGAAGATGAAAGGAAGACATACAATTCCTAAGAGAAGTTGCATACATACAATTCCATGAGACTGTTCTAATTTACATTGTGAGCAAACCCATATACGGGAAATACAAAGGAAGTTTTAAGCCACATTTCTCTTCACTTTCCCTCCAATCCCTATCTAAATGCAGGAATGGAATAACTGAGAATCAGGCCCATTTTGTCTGGTTATTTTTTATATTACCAAATATAAAAATTTCTGTTATTTTCCTTGATATGTTTTGAGGTGTTCGGCTCCAATTAGATTGTTACATTCAGCACCCTGTTTACTGATGCATGTGTAGTGACTATATGATGGGGTTAATAATTAATATGTGTCCTAAGGTGTTCTGTTTTCTTTCCCTCCAAAACATTGTACTAGGAGTATACTGGACCTTATGGAAACATTCTGCTCTCACTTATGCTGGTGTAAATTCAGAGTGATTCCATTGGCCCCAGGGCTTTGCGGACATCAAATTATTGGTGAACAAGCTTTCTGGAATGGTGATCTGATGCCTTGGTTTGATTCTTGAGGGTGATTCATTAATTGACTCAATGTTTATAGTAGTTTTTTATGGCTGAGTTTTCCTGATTTCGTGTAGTGAAAGATTTACAATACCTCTTTTATGTTTGGAGGAATACTGTCTATTAGGTACATGAGGCTGAATGTTACAAATCAGTGAGAGATTGCCTTGTTTAAATTCCTTCTTCCTGTCTAAAATTTGTTCCAGTAAAGAAGAGTGTAAGAATAAGGTAGTGTGTTCGATATGAAATCTAAGTCCATTTCTTTATGTTAATGTATGACCATAGATATCAACTAGTTTCTTCGAACATACCCTTGGGTATTATTTCTTGAAATTTGTCTTGTACTTTTGCAGTATATGCTGGAGTGCAATAAGCAAAACCAATCTGATCAGAGATTTATAAACAATAATCATGCATAGTAAAAGCAGTCACACAAATACTGATCTAGCAGGTATGTATTACAGTTATTTTTGAAAATACGGTGCCATTTAAATCAGCAGGGACAACTTACAAGGTTTAAACAGGAGTCCCTATGACACCAAGTCAGGTCTGCCCACATAGAAGAAGACTGTTCAACACAGAGTTGCTTCACTCTATTTTCCAATGCCTCTGAATTTCATACAATCTACTCCATGTTACATGGGCCTTGTTTTAACACATGATCATCCTAGCTCCTAAAGAATCAAAAACTTATAGGGGTAGGGCAGAATAATAGGGATATAATAGAGGAAACCAGGGAAGGTGCATGACCTGACAAGCTAACCAGGCTGCAGCAATCACGTAGAGAGTGCTTGTTCTGCAACAGCCATTCAGTTAAGAGACCTGCACACAGCAAGCATGTTGGGGTTTCTTTACTGGAAAACTCTCACTCTCTTTCTATGTAGAAAGCATGCAAGTACACATAAACACACACAATTTTGGTAAAAATAATATGAAAATAAGGAAAAAATCCTTCTCTACCACTAGCGTCAAGGGACTGGAACACTTTCTCCAGCGAGGGCAGTCAAGCCAATTATATGCCCAGCCACACTGTAGCATCTAACCTTACCAGCTCACAGTTATCTAGCATGGAGAGGGGTGACCAAGTTCATTACTTCAGCTGTAACATGCTTCAAAAAACCATGTCCATCTATATTATTAACAAAAAAAGACATTAGAACATGTCACTTATACTAGCTGTGACTGGTTAGACTTGTAGCGTAGATGGAATCTATGAAAAAGAAGTGGAGGGGAAAGTGTAAACCCACTTCCTCTGGAATTACAGAATACATGGAATCTGATTCTCCTGTGCCTTGCACTTTCTGTTGCCATTCACACATGCACAAAGTGTGAAAAATTATAGTATTCTGGTTATATATAAAAGAGCTAGTACTATTTTACACAGATACACATGACTACATAAAGCACAAGGTCGAGAACAATCAAGCCTTTGAAATGTTAAACAGAGATGGAATTAAACTGGAAACTTCACATCTGGACTTCCACAAAGTTTCGGAATATTTGGATCCTAGGTTCTGGTTCTGCCCACCTTAAATGTCAAAGGCAGAAACACAGTGACACTAGATCAATAAAAAATCATTATCAGAATATTGCTATAACCTCAAATTTCCTTTCCTATCAGTGTGTATGTGTTCTCCTTTACTGTACCTATTACATAATTTCACAGCTTCCTCCATTCAGTGGATTCTCCCTTTTTGATTTTTATCCTGAAGTTGTATCCATAGGACCAGATTCTGATGGCACAAGGAAAGATCTGCCACCCAGAGAAGTAAAGGAAGTAGAGGGGAGCAGGATTAAGGCCTTTTTTTCAGCAGACATGATATGCTTCTAAAAAAACTATAAAGGCAAAATGTAAAAATTGTCTCAGACCCTAACTCATTACACAGGAAAAGAACAATTACTTACTTGTAACTGTTGTTCTTAGAGATGTGGATGCAGAAATGTAGTCAATTCAGATGTTTGTGCGCGCGCGCGCGCTCAACATGCCAGAGCCAGAAATGTTTTCCACAGCAATACCTGTTGAGGTGATGCACATGCCCTGAACCTCCTTACGACCCCTCCTGCGGCTACATAAGGATGATGCTGCCCTCATCTACCTCAGCTCCTTTGCACCAGCCAGTGGCCTAAAACCCTGATGCAGAGGGGATGACAGGTTGGTTATGGAATACACATCTTCACCCACATCTCAAAAGGACAAACAGTTACAATACAGGTAACTAAGTGTTCTCTTTTATTCAAGTGGATGCAGATGTGTATTCCCTTCAGGTGACTCACAAGCAGTATCGTAGATGGCAAGGCTTGGACTCTATTTGAACAGTGACCTTGCCAAATGTTCGCATCTTCCCTTGAAGCTGTTGCAATCGCATAGTGACAAGTGAATATATGTATGTATGTATGTACATATATATGTAGGACCAGGCAGCAGCCTCCCAAGTGTCCAGAAAAGGTACATCATTGAGAGAATCTACCCATCTACAGACTGTCTTGAGTCAAGACCACTTGGCCCTTCATTCTATCCTCATAAGAAACAAAAAGTCAAGGAGAATCTAAACAATTACCTCTGTCTATGAAAAAAGGCCAATGCCCATCTTCCATCCAAGGTATGTAAAACACTCTTCTTCCCAACTGGCATGCAGGTTCGGAAAGAACACAGGACCCAGGTATAGCATCTTATTAAGGTGGAAGGTTGACACTACTTTAGTTAAAAACTTTGGGTGAGCCATCTTGTCCTTAAAAACTGAGTGTACGGAGGGTCTGTCACTAATGCTCTCAGCCTGCCAACTCTCCTCACAGATGTGATGGCGATAAGGAAGGTCATCTTCCAGGACAAATGTGCCCAAGAGCAAATAGCCAAAAAGGTTCACATGGAGATTTCCATGAGAGTGACTAACATTGTGTTAAGGTGAACTGATGCTTTTACAGGTGGAAACAGACAAGTAAATTACCTGAGAAATTTTGTAGCCGTAGGACTGGAAAACACTGTTCTTCCTTGAGTGGCAGAAATGGCTGCCAGGTGAAGCTTCACTGAAGTTAAGAAAGGGCCAGAAAATTTGTCCTGGACATTCACCCTTATTGACTGAATCCCTTGAGCAGAATTCAAAAATGAAGAACACTTCCACTTAGGTGGATCTAGTTGATTGTTCCCTTCTGTTATGTAAAACCTCTTGGAACGTTATGAAGCCTCTCTTCCTGGTATGTCCATATCCCTGGGGCCCCCATGAACAACCCAGGTGAGCATCTCAGCCTAATGTAGAAATGTCAGGTATAACTGTCCTAGTTGGAAGGGAACAAGAAAAGGGATTCCCCGCACATACGATGTCCTAGTCCATTCACTACTCCACAGAGTGTAAGACTACAGGAGGAACTTGGACTAACTTGTCCAGATGTCTGCTTGGTTGGTAAACTAATTTTAGCCATGTTTGTATGTAGAGGATGAATATGCAGTCTGGAATGCATGGTCACATACATACATGGAGCCATGTGATGTCACAATGTAAGACATGCTCTGGCCATAGTGGACAGGTGACACCTGAGGGACACACAAAAACTGTAAATAGTCAAAACCTCTCAAGAGAGAAAGGCCCTCACTACCATAGAGTCAAGCAAAGACCCAATGAATTTCAGCCTCTTCACGGGCACTAATGTGGACTTCTTTTTGTCCAGCATGAGCCCTAGCCAGTCAGAGATGGAGAATGAATTGGAGCTGATTGAGGACCTCACAGAGTGATGTGCCCTGGATGAGCCAATCATCTAGTAAGGGAAGATATGCATCTTAATCCTTCTCAAGAATGCTGACACCTCTGCTATGCATTTCATAAACACATGAGGAGCAGACAATAGGCCAAAGGGAAGAACGGTGTATTGATAGTGACTCCTCACTACCATAAATCTGAGAAACTTCCTATGACTTGGTATCACTGTGATGTGGAAGCAAGCGTTGCGAAGATTGAGGACAGCAAACAAATTGTTCCAATCCTGAGGTGGGAGGATAGATGTCAGGGAAACCATGCAGAATCTCACTTATTTAGTCAACTTGTTGAGACTGTAAAGGTTCAAAATGGGCCTCAGACAACACTTGGACTTGGGAATTAGAAAATGTCCAAATAAAACCCCTTTCCTTGAAACTGTATGGGAATTTCTTCAACAGCCCTTACAGCAAGCAGCATCTGGACCTTTTGAAGGAGCAGAGGCTTGTGAGTTGGGTCCCTGAAAAAGGACGGGGAAGGAGGAATGGAAAGGAATTGGATTGACTATCCCAGTCTCAAGGTACTTAGGACCCACTTGTCTGTCATTATCCAGAAAGCGAGATAGTTTGCTCCCAAATGGAGAGACAATATTGTGTGGGTTGTGAATGACTAGGTTGCTGTCCTCACTGGAAAAGTCAAATGGCAGATTTTCCTTGCAGATGTCTGAGAATGGGCCTGCTGGTTGGAGTCTGAGCTAGTAGACCTTCTTCTCTTGAGGTCTATGCGTACTTTTCAGCATGTCAACTTGCCTGGGTGTGTAGAAAGGATTTTATAGTACTACTAGGAGTACTGGATATGCAGGGAGTTATGTGTCTTTTCTTTGACACTGAGACAAACACTTTAAGAAGCAGAGGGTTGCTTGGAAGTCTTTTAAATGAGTGCAATATTTCATCAATTTTATCTGAAAATAGGAAATGCCCAAAGGGAAGGTCTTTTATACTGTTGTATGTGGTGGGCTATCCCAGAGTTCTATAGTCATGAAACTCTTCTCATTATCATTGCAAAGGCCATAGTCCTAGAGGAACCAGCTGCAACATCCAAGGTAGATTGAAGAGATGTCTTTGTGACCAGATGGCCCTCTGCCAAAAAGGCTTTGAACTCTTCCCTGGAGTCCTCAGGGAGTTTATTTGTAAATTTTGACAAGCGTCCCAGGTATGAAAAATCATACTTAGCTAACATCACCTGTTGATTAGCCATTTGCATTTGGAGAAATGACTTAGAATAAATCTTTCTGCCCAAGGCACTCATTCTTCTCAGTTCTCTTTCTTTGAGTGCTGACTTGACCCTTCCTTGCCTTGACTTCTCAATAGCAGTCAAGATTATCAGGGAATTTGGAGACAGATGAGAGTAAAAGACACTTGAATCCCTAGGCAAGCACACCATCATAGAATCATAGAATATCAGGGTTGGAAGGGACCTCAGTAGGTCATCAACCCTCTGCTCAAAGCAGGATCAATCCTCAACTAAATCATCCCAGCCAAGGCTTTGTCAAGCCTGACCTTAAAAACCTTTAAGGAAGGAGATTCCACCATCCCCCTAGGTAACCCATTCCCCTACTGCAACTTGAGACCATTATTCCTTGTTCTGTCATCTGGTACCATGGAGAACAGTCTAGATCCATCCTCTTTGGAACCCCCTTTCAGGTAGTTGAAAACAGCTATCAAATCCCCCCCTTATTCTTCTCTTCTGCAGACTAAACAACCCCAGTTCCCTCAGCCTCTCCTCGTAAGTCATGTGCTCCAGCCCCCTAATCATTTTTGTTGCCCTCTGCTGGACTCTTTCCAATTTCTCCATAACCTTCTTGTAGTGTGAGGCCCCAAACTGGACACACTACTTCAGATGAGGCCTCACCAATGCCGAATAGAGGGGAATGATCACGTCCCTCGATCTGCTGGCAATGCCCCTACTTATACAGACCCAAATGCCGTCAACCTTCTTGGCAACAGGGCACACTGCTGACTCATATCCAGCTTCTCATCCACTATAACCCCTATGTTCTTTTCTGCAGAACTTGTGCCTAGCCACTCAGTCTTAGTCTGTAGCAGTACAAGGGATTCTTTCATCCTAAGTGCAAAACTCTGCATTTGTCCTTGTTGAACCTTATCAGATTTCTTTTGGCTCAATCCTCTAATTTGTCTAGGTCCCTCTGTATCCTATTCCTATCCTCCAAACAATCTACCACTCCTCCCAGTTTAGTGTCATCTGAAAACTTGCTGAGGGTGCAATCCACACCATCCTCCAGATCATTAATGAAGATATTGAACAAAACCAGCCCCAGGACTGAACCCTGGGGCACTCCGCTTGATAATGGCTGCCAACTAGACATGGAGCCATTGATCACTACCAGTTGAGCCCGATGATCTAGCCAGCTTTCTATCCACCTTATAGTCCATTCATCCAGCCCATGCTTCTTTAACTTGCTGGCAAGAATACTGTGGGAGACCGTATCAAAAGCTTTGCTAAAGTCAAGGAATAACACGTCCACTGCTTTCCCCTCATCCACAGAGCCAGTTATCTCAACATAGAAGGCAGTTACGTTAGTCAGGCATGACTTGCCCTTGGTGAATCCATGCTGACTGTTCCTCATCACTTTCCTCTCCTCCAGGTGCATCAGAATTGATTCTGTGAGGACCTGCCCCATGATTTTTCCAGGGACTGAGGTAAGGCTGACTGGCCTGTAGCTCCCCAGATCCTCCTCCTTCCCTTTTTTAAAGGATACTACATTAGCCTTTTTCCAGTTATCTGAGACCTCCTCCGATTGCCAAGAGTTTTCAAAGATAAAGGCCAATGGTTCTGCAATCACATCCGCTAACTCTTTTAGCCCCTTGGATGCAGCGCATCCAGCCCCATGGACTTGTGCTCGTCCAGCTTTTCTAAATAATCCTGAACCACTTCTTTCTCCACAAAGGGCTGGTCACCTCCTCCCCATGCTGTGCTGCCCAATGCAGTAGTCTGGGAGCTGACCTTGTTCGTGAAGACAGAAGCAAAAAAGCATTTAGTACATTAGCTTTTCCCACATCTTCTATCACTAGGTTTCCTCTCTCAATCAGTAAGACTTTCTTCTTGTTGCTAACATACCTGAAGAAACCCTTCTTGTTACTCTTAACATCTCTTACTAGCTGCAACTCCAAGTGTGATTTGGCCTTCCTGATTTCACTCCTGCATGCCTGAGCAATATTTTTATACTGATATTTACAGATGTAATGAAGTTAAGAGCTAACTATGTAGCAGAAAAAAAACATGAGGAGAACCACATGGGAAGTTGTGACTCATGCCATGAGTGATAAGAAGGGACTGAGGGGGATCAAGGTGGCATCAGCCTTATACAGCCTTAGGAGGAGCCATGAGGAGGCTCAAGGCATGTGTGTCACTCTGATGAGTACTACTCCAGCACACTGGTCACACACACACACACACACACACACACACACACACACACACACACACACACACACACACACACACACACACTTGAGTGGGATTCTGGTCTGCATCCACTGGAAGAAGAATATGTATAGAGTTAAAAATTACAAAGCATTGACAGATATCCTGAAAGCAGATATCCTGATCCCAAAAACAAGAGGAATATTTCTCTCAGTTCTATCATGGTAAACTGGGTGTGCTTGCGTGCAAGTCAGCATAATTTTGTACAAGCATTTTGTGTTTAAAAGACAAAACACCACAATAATCAGCACTGCCATGTGTTTTCTGTTCCCACAAGAACAGGGCCTGGACTTCACTGTCCAAGATTCTAGAGTTCTGATGGCTACTAAGAACATAATACAAGTACAGAACTTTTTTTTTTTTTCCCTCCTGGTAGCAGGTGGAAAAGTTTGGTTGATTCCATCCCCTTGAGTAAAGACAGCCTGCCATCCCTCAGGGATCACACAAGCAATCTCCCCATTGCACAGGGAAGATTTATGTACCATCGTACCATTGTGCCGCCTGCACAAGGAGAGCACAAAGCAAGGGGTGGGAGAGAGATCTTCTGTCTGAAGGGAAGTTGCTTGAATCATTTTCAGCTCCTCCATTCTCTTCTGAGATAAACTGACTTTCCATCTCTCAACTGGAAGCCGCTTAAGAGCTTTCCCCGCTGCAGGTGCACCATGCAGATGTACGCACATGCAGATGGAAGTGTGATGCTTGCAGAAATGAGTGGCAGCTAGCAGCAGTTCAGGCTGGCTTGGCTGTTGCTTTCTGGAGTCTCTGGTGAATTTCCTTCTATTTCTGTAAATGAGGAAACCAAAGGGTTACATAATTAATCCATGTAGGATCACCTTCCTGTAATAAAGGGACAGATTCAGCCTTCAGTAACACTTGTGCAACTACATATAAGAACCAAGACAGATAGACAATGAGGTCTGAGAGGCTGCGCTGGTATGAATGAGGCAGAATTTGGCCATCAAGAAACATCCACATTCCCCCAAACTTTTAAGTGATCGAAGTGGACAGAGAGAGTGAAGCTGAACATACTGATGAGGTTTCCTGCCCCGATCTGGGCCATGCGACCATTGCTCTTCTCCAGCTCCTTCAGCATAGATTGTTCAAAGGCCAAGGCAGCAACTCGAGAAAAAAACTCCTTTACATTTTCCCCTGGGAAACAGGAGAGAAACACCATGTTTTACAAACCCATATCTATGCATGATCAAATATACAAACATAACACAAAACACCGGTCAAACTGGAGAGTGAAGTGATAGTGTGCCACCCTAAAAGTGCTCCCCACAAAGTGACAGTATACCCTGGAGACCCACCACCCCATGGTGACATTTTCTCATTTCCCTCCTTCAACCACACATACAAATATATTGTTGATGAGCACCAGCAAAGGAAAGTTGTGGTGCAATGTAGCTTCTTATGGCCCCAGTTTGAGCATTGATACACACACACACTCAAGCACTTGTGCACCATCGTCTATGAATAAATCTAGACACATACATACAGCCATGTAGAACCATTTAGAACCATCCATCCTCAAACATATATATAGCCTAGTGTGCACATGACCAACTGGTGTTTACACAATCAGGGAAAGTAACTTGATACTCTCTTTCCCAGCAAGTGGAACTGGCCACACTGAACCAGTCTCCAGTGTAGTGACTAACCTGTTTTTGCTGAGACAGACCAGTATTCAGCCTGCATCTCATTGGCAAAGCGAATGGCATCCAGTTCGGTCCGCTCACATGCGGCACCTGACTGAATAAAACATCAGGGAATCACTTTGTCTGTAGCATACAGCGGGCACAATACTCCCAGAGTATATCTGGGGTAACAGTAATGCAAAGATGCTACCAGTCCCTACATTGTGAGACTTCCAGCTTTCACAGTGGCCAGTCCTTCCTTTTCCTGGCCTTGCCTTAGAGCTTGTACACCAGGATGTCCCATATATCAAGGCAGAACTAGTGAAAGAAAACAGCTAGATAGATATTTAACAGGGGAAATCACATAGGACTTATTTTTAAATAGAATTATCTCTCTGTATTCCACAGCAGTGAAGCATCAGACAGCAAAAGTGAACACATTAACAATAGGGTAGTTGAGAGAGCTATCAAATGCTGCTTTCAGGTGGTTATTATTATTATTTGTATTACCATAGTGGTGAGGAGCCCCACTAATGGACCAGGACCCCACTGTTAGATGCTGTACATAGAACAAAAGAGATGGTCTCTGAATAATTATAAGCAGAAAATTACAGGAGCAACAACAATAGGGCATTAGTAATTGTGATGGTCCTTTCTCCTTGCTCTTCCTCCATCTGTCTCATGTTGCTCTCCTGATTTCAGTCCTCTTTCTAACCCTTTTGTTTTTGCTGTTTTCTCCCCCCCACACTTTTTTTCTCTCTTGCTTGTCTTTTTTTCCCTCTTAATCTGCTTTTCTGTTATTGCCTTTTTCTTTCCCTTCTATTTTTATTTTATTTATTTTTAATTTCTTGTACCTTTATTTTAATTTTAAAAAACTTTTTCTCTCTTAATTTGCTCTCTATGGTCAACGGGCTATAGACAGACATTGACTAGTATTGTGTAATCCTAAAGCCCCATCCTGCAAAGTGCTTAATTTAAACATGTGAGTAATCCCAATAAAGTCAATGGAACTACTCAAATGTTTAAAAGCAGCAAAGAATCCTGTGGCACCTTATAGACTAACAGACGTTTTGGAGCATGAGCTTTCGTGGGTGAATACCCACTTCCTCAGATGCATGTACGAAGTGGGTATTCACCCACGAAAGCTCATGCTCCAAAACGTCTGTTAGTCTATAAGGTGCCACAGGATTCTTTGCTGCTTTTACAGATCCAGACTAACATGGCTACCCTCTGATACTTGACACAAATGTTTAAAGTTAAGTATTTGCATAAGCAGCACCAGGATCAGGACCCAAAGTCAGTTTTCCATTGCCACTGGCTCCATGTATTAAGAGCTTCTCACTGCTTCAGCCACTGTTCACTGGCTTACAATGACCCAAAGTGCATCTGGGAGAGTGATAGATGATTAGCAAGCACCTCAAGAGTATTTATAGGTGGAGAATCTAATAATCAGCCTATTGTACCTGCTGACATCTTTCCAGTTTTAATCCAATATTCTCCCACCACACAGGACAAAGTCCCACATTCCTCCAAACAGAATTCCTTCTCATTTCCAGTTCCACCTAAGCCCAGCTCTCGTGTCCCCTGACCTCTCAAACCTGTATAACTTTTTCTGCTACCTACACTATCTGCTGCCCTGATACACGCCAGAAGATTTTAAGAGCTTCACATGTTGTAACTGATAGGAGTAAAGCCTTCTGGGATGAATTAGCACTCCTTCAGACAGCCAAGGAACTGATGTAAAATAAGTGGGCTACGGAGCTTTAGGGATATGAGTAGCATTGCAGGCAGCAACTGAAAGAAAATATAGCTAAATAGCAGGAAAGGGTGTTTACTTTTGAATCTTTATATTTTGACAGGGTGGTGGCTAATGAAGGAGATAAACTCAAGTCTGAATAGGCCAACTGCTGCCTCTTCCTTTTGCAAATGACCCCCTCAAAGAAGCAGGGGGTGGAGACATAACTGAGCTTTTAAATCAGTTGTCTACATAGCAGTCTTTAGGGGTGTTACCATGGCACTGAATCTTCTCAGGTCTTAAACTTTGCTGTGTGTGATTTCAGGTGTGTTTGGTAAAGCTGTGCCTCCAACAGAATAGGGAGTGATTTGGTGACCTCCAGCACTCTAGAAAATGGTCACTCTGCTCCATTCTGTGAAGCTTACTGCTCCACATTTACATGCCTTCTCTTTGCTTTGGTAATTATACAGTTTGTTTCTCAAGATCTTTGCAGCAGCTGACACATGTTTTGGAGATTCAATAGCTGGACTTAACTTCAAATGGAAATTCGCTGAAATGGGAGACACATTTTATGAACCGCCTTTGTCCTACTTACCACTAAATCTTTCTTTGTTCCAACCAGAAAGATGAAGCTGGACCCTGGCTCATTCTCCCTCAATGCATCCTCTAGCCACTGCCTGAAAAATAGAACAGGAGGAGTAAGATGTAATTAGAGAGGAAGAAAGAAGGCAAAGAGGAGCAAAAAAAATTGAGGTTTATGGGGGAAAAGGGAAAGAGACAAAGAAACCAACAACAAAGAGAATGAGAGAAGAGGAAGATGCTGTCATGTGCCTTTCCCACTAGAGAATAAATGGCTTGGAAGCTATTCTAGCTCCTCTGGATACACACTTACCATCCTATGAAAGTAGTTCTTGTTTCAGACAACCTTGCCCACTTTAGAATGTAAGTCCAACAATGATCAGAGCCCCTAGAGAAGGAATGCAAAAGTGCCACCCTATCCACCCACAGCAAGGGATGTGGCCAAAGTAATGGTGACACAGCCCAGAGATAAGGAATAAGATGCAAGAACAGGAAGAGAGAGTGAGAAGCAGAGGGAGAATGAAAAAGATGAATGTTGACACAGAGAAGAAGAAAGAGAGTGAAGGAAAGTGAGAGAAACTCCCACTGGGAAGAGAATATACTCAGGCACATAACGGAAAAGATCACTATGAAGCTGTGCCTGATTCTTATTTCACACCAGTTTTACACCTGTGAAACGCCATTGATTCAGGTGGAGTTATCTTTGAGTTACCGATGTAAGTGAAAGAAAAATTAGGCCCCCAGACTTCAACCTTCTACTGAGCAGAGACACTATTTAATAAAAAGATATTTGTACATGCTGCAGACACTGCAGTACTTATGACTGATCTGTGCAAGGTAGTCTCTCCAGTATCCCATTCCCTCCCCTTTACAGCCCGCATTCTGCTTTAAATCTAAGTACCAGAATCTTTTCTATCAGAATCATCACTACAGACAGTACTGAAGTAAGAAAATCCTATTTGGTAAGTAGAAAGCCTAGGAAATGAGTAACATTTGAGACACTAAATTATTCAGACACATTGGCTAAATCCATCCTTCATTTTTCTGTCTTAGGAAGATACCTACATATAAAATCGGGCCCAGTGAATTTTAATTCCCAGTTCAGTTTTATGGTGGAGACCTTTTACTAAAATCTCAAAGACTTGGCCAGGAACTTACTTCGTGTGTTCCAAAGTCTGGATATCAGCCAGATCAAACACTGTTATAATAACTGCAATAAAAACAGCACAAAAAAAATAATTAAATGAGACAGTGAATTAGAAATCTTACGGGTTCAACTCAGTTCCTGAAGCGTACAGTGAGAGCACAATTAATTGGATCCTGACTGTGAAGTGCTTTCTGACTTACTCACCCTCTGCTCCTCTGTAGTAAGCAGATGCAATGCACTTGAACTTTTCCTGACCTGCTGTGTCCCATCTGTGCAGAAAGAAAAGAGAAATTTCAGGTCAATCAAACTCAGTGCAACCTGAGCAAACACACTAATGAAGCAACAGACTGGTACAAGTTGGAGAAGAATGTGATACCAGAGAAGCGTTACCATCTGGAATATGTTACCCATTAAGCACTGTTAGACATCCTGTAAATGTAAAGCACCATTATTTTAATGAAGGCATTTTAACCCTGTATTTGCTATTCTCAGAACAGACATGATTTAGCCTTGGGGAAGTCATTTAGGCCCAGACCCACAAAGGGTCTTAGGTGTTGCAATGCTGAGCATCGCAGCACCTAACTTTTAGCTGTGCAGAAAATCACAGTAACACCATTATGAGCCACAAAACTTGAGTTAGGTGCCTAGGCTCCCTGTACTATCTCTGACTCAGTGACTATTTAAGTATCTATCCACAGTGAAAAAGTCACTGGGGGAAGAGACAGAGAGATTGGTTCTGTAGCCCAGTGGTTAAAGCAACCACTGAAGGAGGTGGGACACCCAGGCTCCAGTCCCCCTGCTCCAATCACACTTCAATTATTTATCCAAGCTAGAATAGCTTCAGCAGGAGAGATTCAAGGAGCTCCAAAGCTCAGTGGATAGAGCACTCTCCTGAGAGGTGGGAGACCCCCGTTCAAATCCTCTCTCTCACTCCAGCACAGTCCCAGGCACGTGTACTAACCATTAGGCTAACAGTTATAAGTGGAAAGCACTACTTCCTCCTCCAGCAAAATTCTGAATGGGACCCGACACAGTAGGTGGTCTCTCACCAAGCTTAGTGGATTGGGCCCTGCACATGATTTAGGCAGACAAACACCTATCTTCCCTTGGTTTATAGATTAGTCTGAGGTATAGGCAGGAGATAGGCATCCAGACACTTAGAAAGAGGTAGAAGTGTGCATGCCCAGAGGCAGAAGCTTAAGTTCTGAGGGAGCTTTCACCCAGAAAACTTTAGAGCCAAATGAGTTTAGGCATCTACACGATTTGGCAAGAGTTCTGTGGATCACAGTGGAGACAAAACTGGCATCTGAAGATGAAATTTAAGCGCCTAAGTCTGCGGTTTGTGGATCTGGGCCTTAGTGCTTGATCCTACGCCACTGAGAGCTTTGCCACTGACTTCAGTGGGTGCAGGAGCAAAGCCCAAATCTCATAAAACCAAATTGTGTGCTCATTTACATCCATGTACTCCCACTGAAGGCAACAAAGTGGGACAGATGTAGCCCAGGATATAATTTGCTGCTCAGGGCTTCATTCAATCTTACAGGAAAACTGGGTAAAAAGAAAGAACCCAACTAAAAAAATCAGACATGGTATCTAAGGCGAGTGTGGGTGGTACAATTATAAAGCTTTCAAAGACAAGGAACCCAACAGATTGAGGTTTATACTAAAATTCTGAAATTCTTCAGTGTCCAAGGACAGCAGGTGTTTCTCACATAGCACTATGTTGTGTGGAATATAAACCAGAGGTTTTGATACCACTAAAGCCTGTAGCAATTCAAGTTCTGTTCAAACTGTAGGCAGACAAGAAAGAAAACAGCTGGTACTATAATGTTCCAACTTACATCTGGAGATTATATGGCACTCCGGCTATTTCAAACCGTTCAATTTCAAAATCCACTCCAATGGTTGCCTTGTAGTCTCGGTCAAAAATATCTTTACAAAACCTGCCATGAAAAAAAGTATTAGGAGAAAGCTAATAGCATCGTGTTTTTTAAATTTCATATCATGCCTAAGTATTGTGCAAGGTGTGTTATACAGGGAGGAGTTAAATAACTGGATCAGAAGATTTGTATTCAGTCACATTGTATTTCAGAAATATTTACCAAATCAATGAGAAACAAATTGATAATGAAGAGGTTAGTTATTCTGAGTAAGGATCAAGTAAATGAAACATAAAGGGAAAACTATAGTGGGCTTTATTTATTTTGCAGCTGAGAATGAGCCTCCTAGCCCGGATAGACAGACTTGTGCTAGCAGGGCTTGAGCTAGCATCCTAAAAATAGCAGTGTGGATGTTGTGGCCCCAGCAGAGACTTGGGCTAGCTACCCAAGCTCAGATCCAGAAGGTTTGGTGGACTTTAGAACCTGTGTTGCCTCCCAACCTGCAACGTCCAGATTGCTATTTTTACCACTCACAGTGAGTCTGTCTACCTGCCCTGGGATGCATGCTCCCAGTTGTAATGTAGACATACTCTAACAGACCCCAGGACTGGAGAAAATCAGACTAAACTACTTTTTGACTATCAAAGAAATTAGAACCATGGAATACTTTATTTATACGGGATATCTGCTAGGCGGCAAATATAGATGAATATGGATCACGTTAAGTAGAGAAAAAAATTAATTATCCAAAAGTATGAGAAGCCATCCAGAATCTACTTCTTACCAATATTGAGGAACTGACTGAAATTGTGAGGCTACTAAGGAAGCTATAGTGATAACAAGCTACTTAGATTCCATATCCTGATACTGTCATCACATCATAAAGTATAGAACTGGCCTTAGTATTCTGGGAAGAAGCAATGAAATTAATGCTTTGGTTAATCCACGTGCCTGGGACTCTGCTGAAGTAAGAGAAAGGATTTGAATGAGGGGTCTCCCATCTCTCAGGAGAGTGCTCTAGCCGGAGCTCCTTTTACTGGGGTCAGTGAATAGGCAAGATCTTTTGAAAACATTTTAAGGAACAATTCTCCAAATAAGACTGAGAATCTCAGGGCCACTCCAGCCCTCCAAAGGAAATGCTGAAAGCCCCATATCTTGGATCATTTAAAATGAGATTGGTCAAAATATTTGAGAATATAGTATAGAGGGAATAATCCTACACTGCCAAAAAGGATTGATCAAGATGCTAACAGGGATTTTCTATGATGCTGTAGTGAATTTTAGTGCTTAACATTGTAGGTTTTCTGGTTTTCCTTCAATTTAATGCCCCCAAACCACCTTGAGACAGGCAATGTGGGGCACTGTGATCAGCAGAGGGGTGAATAAAAATACTTAATATTTTTATTATTGATTTAATAGAAAACTGAAAAGTCCTTACTACAATGAGGCGATTATTCTGAAAACATAGATGGTAAAGGAACAGAGAGTCCAGCATGCAGAGAAATTGCTATACAGTTAAACAGCAAACCCAATCTGCTGAGATATACCGTACCTGTTGATGAGGCTGGTTTTCCCAACATAGAGGTCTCCTACCACAACCACTTTGGATATTTTCAGCCTGTAACAAATATTTTGTTATTGTTCAATACTGTTAATACTAGGGCAGGTCTACACGATAGCCTAAGTCAATATAACTTATGTTGCTCAGGGGTGTGAAAAAGTACCCCTCCCTGAGCGACGCAAGTTTGGTGCTGTCTATACCGGTGCTATGTCAGTGGGAGATGCTCTCCTGCCAACATAGCTACTGCTTCTCAGCAAGGTGGAGTAATTGTGCTGACAGGAAAGCACTCCCTCATCGGCATAGCACATCTTCACCAGACACGCTGCAGTTGGGCTGATGTAGCTCTGTAGTGTAGATTTGCCCTTAGTTTTAATATTCTTACTATATAATGGTGCTTTAGGCTCCTATCCAGTAAGTTGTAATGCACAGGCAGAGTGGTATGCTTTCGCAGAATGTGTGAAGCTGCAAGAGTCTGCCCTAGCTTAATCAACTTCAGTATCAGAGCCTGAATTTGCAATTACTAAAGGAGGAGAAGGGAGGACCCTGAATTTGTAATTGCAAAAAGAACTGAATACTGTGAACAGAGATAAATAGTGTGCTTCTTACATTGTACAGTTTTTCTTAGATTGTAAATCCTTTGGGGCAGAGACTCTCTCCTACAAAGAATGCTTGTACTGTGTATGTTTGTCTGTGTGTGCAGGTGTGAGCATTTGCACATAACAGCATAGAAGAATCTGTGTATTTGTGTGCATGTGGAAATGTGAGGCCTCAATCCTGCTGCCACTAAAATCAATAGCAAGACTCATTAACTTGAATGGCACAGCATCGGGTCCTATGGACCTGAACAAGAAAATATCTGATAATGACTAATCTACTGTGAGATTTATCTCTGGAGAAAACACAGAGTTTAGTGCCAAAAGATTTCCTGACTATCTGGAATAGTATTAATCTGAGGCTGGCTTCAAATAATCCTCTTTGCTCTGGATCTTCCCACAGGAAGCAGCAGAAGGGCTTTAAGTGACTGAAGTTGGACCCTTCAAATTGTAATTTAGTATGTCTTTAAGGAGCTGCATGTGGGTGGGTAACTGTGACTGTATTCGATGAACCAATCTCTGAATGATAATTTAGTGGCTCCTGTGTGTATGCTACAGTAATACCTTATTAGATTTAATAGAATCATAGAATCATAGATTATTAGGGTTGGAAGGGACCTCAAGAGATCATCTAGTCCAACCCCCTGCTCAAAGCAGGGCCAATCCCCAAATCCCTAAGTGGCCCCTAGTTTACATTGACTTTTTAAAAGAGAAACAAATCTTTTATTTAACAATATATCAGGTTATATCACGGCTCCATGAAATTCTGATCCCTGATTATTAACTGTTGATGATATGATAACTGATTAAATCAGCTACATTAAAAACAAAAGGAATCAAAAGAAGAATATAACTGTTTGAGTATGTGACTTCCATTAACTCCTAGTAGAACAAAATACTCTGGGGCTCACACACTGATGGAACATGAACTGAGACCTAATATATGGTCCACCAGTCACTGAACTGCTCACACTATCTTGTTGCATCCAAAGAAAACTATTCCACATAACTAATAATAACAGGAAAGGAAAATAACAGCTGTTCATGACATATAGTGCTCTTGTTTTGCACATATTGGGTCAAACCATCAGCTGTCTACCAAGAAGCAGCATAAGAATGATCTGATCTAGCCACCACTGAAAAGAGAGGACTTTAATTTTATTAAGGAGCCAAAATAAAAATCCTTTTAGCCATTCACTGAGGCCAGATTAAATGAAAGGGGAGTTGCTATAATTCTTGTAAGAGCAATAATGTCTGGGTTACAGATGAGAAGAATATTTCTGTTTAGTAAATAATATTTTGCCAGCATGCTGAAGATTCAGAAACTGACCCTGCTACCTGCAACAGATGTACAGCAAAGAAAAATTAGCAATACAGGCCATAGTATGCCCTTATATCCTCAGTTTTTAAGTAAGACTCCCCAATAAGATGAATGAGGAGTTCTGCTTAAAGATGGATATAGCTCAATAAAATTAACTAGTTTTGTCTTTAAGAGTAGTAAACTACATTTTGAGTACTCAAAATACAGTTAGCTTCCCTTAGAGATTTTCACACTGGAGCAACCCCCCCCAAAAAGAGAATATTTATATCATTGACATACTTTGACCATAACTTTCTCAATTTTATTTTGAAACTAATTATTATAGTTGAATAGGGATGATCTCTCTCACAGCTCAACTCTCTGAATTGACTCAGCAATGAAATCATAAGGCTGAGTTTGTGAAATTTAACATAATAATTTCACTGAAAGAACAAGTAAAAGGAAATGCTAGTCTGGGAGAGATGACATTTTAAAAAAACAATTAAAAAAGCATTATGAAAGGCACAAAAAGAAAATTGATTTGCATTTTGCAGCACAATCTATTATTCTTCTCCAGAATAATGCTCCAGCTTTAAGAAGAAGGTATAAAATCTCAGTTTTCCTGAAAGAAATAGTTTTGAAAAGTTACAACCAGATTCCTAGGTAACTCCATTGACTGAAAATGGAGCCACTCCACATTTACAACAGTGTAAATGAAAACAGAATTTGGCCCAAAGATTTGTATTAATTACACTGGTCTACAATTTTTGAGAAGTTGTCTGCTTCAGAGATAAAATGTGATATTTATTATGTACTTTGATGTGCTGAATTCAAATATGACAATTAAAACAACTGATTGGCTACTGTTTCTAAGATATTTAAGTTTTTACATTTTATGTCTATGTATATTGTGTAGATAGTAGAGTTTTAATCATAAATTGTAAACCTAGGTCTTTTCATGTGTTTATGGTTGCTTTACATGATAATATTTCACCTGTCCTGTTTATGTAACACTTTAAAAATCAGCAAAAGGGTTATTTAAATAAAATTTATTATGAAACAAAAGGCAAAAAACTATTATGTACATAGTTTAGTCCTATTCAGTGTCTACTCGGCGCTTCTTGGCTTGTCTCTTGTATTCATTAAATGGAGCATCTCTTGTCACTGTCCAGCAATAGTCTGCAAGCATTGATGGGCTCCATTTGCCCTGATAGCCTGCCAGGAGATTCCACTGCTGTAGTCTGGAGCCCAACAGCTCTGCCTTACTCCTGGGTAGTTCCAAATCCCTGACAAGGTCATTCAGTTCACCTTGTGTTATGAGGTGTGGTTCAGAGGAGGAGGATGGGAGAAAATGTGGGTCCTGTGACATTGATGGTTCAGGACCAGAAGTTTCATCCTCTTCCTCTTCCTCGTCTGACTCAAGTGAGAATGATTCTGGTGCATCAGGAACAGGCAGTCCTTCTCCGTGGGGTACTGGGCGTATAGCTGATGGAATGTTTGGATAATGCACAGTCCACTTTTTCTTCTTTGACACACCTTTCCCAACTGGAGGCACCATGCAGAAGTAACAATTACTGGTATGATCTGCTGGCTCTCTCCAAATCATTGACACTGCAAAAGGCATAGATTTCCTTTTCCTGTTCAACCACTGGCGAAGGTTTGTTGCACAAGTGTTGCAGCATATGTGTGGGGCCCACCTCTTGTCCTTATCTCCAATTTTGCAGCCAAAATAAAGGTGATAGGCTTTCTTAACCATAGTGGTTATACTGCGCTTTTGTGATGCAAAAGTCACTTCACCACAAACATAGCAGAAATTGTCTGCACTGTTCACACAAGTACGAGGCATCTCTGTTCACTTTGGCTAAACAGAAATGTGTCCCTTTGCAAAATCAAACACTGACAAATAAGAAAGCATGACACTGTATGATTTCTAGAGCTGATATAGGGCAATTTGTTCAGCAGAGTGATGTAAGCTTCGTTATGATTGTATCATCCATGACTTCTAGGAATAACATGATGCAATTCATATCATGTATGATGCAATACCAGCTTCAGATTGCATCATTCCTTGTTTTGCCTAAAAAGCAAGTACTGTCCAAACCCAGTCATAGATTTATTCATAGATCCAGTCAAAGATGTATTTTAGTCATTTCTGGTTTAAATTGAGATCCCTTCCCTTTATAACTCACTTATCCTCCGCCATTCCCAAGTCAAGGGTCGTATATACTGACCCAATAGCATATCTTGAAAACTAGAGCCAATCAACAATTTTAAGCATCATTTTCGTTCTCAGTGACCCAGAATTAGTAAAGTTGGACTACATTTATTTCAGAAGCATTTTGGCTGTAGAGCAGTGTTATTGGTGTTCTATACTCAATAAGTATTGGTATCAACTGAGATGAGGACAGCAAGGCTCCATCTACCCTATTCCCTACTGCTAATTTTGAACTTTGTTGTCCTGCTGGCGTGCACAGGATAAACAGACTTCCACACCCATTTAAAAATCATGGTTGACCCTTTGGACTTGGATGACCCTGACCATGGTTGACCCAAGTAATTGAACTTGGCTGACCCTGTCTACATCGGCAGGAAAAACAACTTCAACACCAGTTTGTGGGAAGCAGAGGGAACTGCACTGGACAACTATTGTCAAACATGGCTGAGAATTCCAGTACAGACACAGTTTAAGTGGCCTAAAATACATGGAGGCAGGGGCTAAGTGAGGCTAAGACACTAAGGAAAGTGGGTAAATATAAGAACTTGAAATAACTTTTAAAATGTAAAGGCCAGTTTATTACAGAGACTCACCCAACTGTCCCAGTGTTGCGTTGCTGACAGGCACTCCTGACCAGTGCATGGAAGTGGTCTTTGAACTGGAGACAGGCCTCTGGTGTGTACCACTGCAGATAATACAGAGCAATCACTTCGATGTATTGTGAGATGATGTCTAACATGTAAGGAGTCCAGCCAGCCAGGAACAAATTAACAAGGTGATGAATTTGAAGCCCTCATCAAGGATAGGCAGCGGAGAAAGATTCCCTGGATTAACAAGCAGTGAGGCTATACAGTATGGGGATTAGTCTATACATGAAAATTAATCTGGAATAAAACAGGGTGTGAATTTAAAGTGGATTAACTATTCCAGATTAAAAGCATCTACACAGAGTTAATAAGGAATAACTTCCCAAGTAGACCACCAGCTTCCCCTTCAGACAACAAAAGTATCTTCTCCATCACTTATTTTATCACTTTTTTCAGTATAAGCCTCCTTTATCATGTAAATTATCACTACAAAAGTTTTTTTCACCTGCTGATAATACCTCATCATAATTAATTAGGCTCTTACAGTTGGTATGGCTACTTCCACCTTTTCATGTTCTGTCTGTGTGTGTGTATATATATATAAATATATAAATATATTGTGTGTGTATAAATATATATATATATTTCTTACTATATGTTCCATTCTATGCATCTGATGAAGTGGGCTGTAGCCCACGAAAGCTTATGCTCAAATAAATTTGTTAGTCTCTACGGTGCCACAAGTACTCCTGTTCTTTTTGCGGATACCGACTAACATGGCTGCTACTCTGAAACCCATGATTTAGGCAGTGGTTGTTACCTTTGTATCCTGTAAGATTTTACAGGTGTGCAGGGTGAGGCTAATAACACCTCTTTCTCTAGAGAGAATTATGCGAGTGCAAATATTTCAAATGGAATATTTTGAAAAAGTGTATTTCCCTCCATGCTTGCATAATTTATAAAACAACTGAGCTAACTCTGATCAAATTAAAAACAAAATCTTTGAGCTGAGATCAAGCATGAACTATTTCAGGCACAGGCCAAAAGGATTGTGTTTAAAGAACTTGTAAGCAACTGAAAAAAAGAACATCAGAAAGGAAACTCCATCAAATACTATAACCCCCCTTAATCTATTTTCCTTTTTTGCCTATTAAATATCAGCCACGTTTTTCATCTTTCTCAAACTACTGTAACAACTCTCTAATTGTGGCAATTGCCTGTGACAGTTCAAAGAACAGGTGGGAATTACAGATGAGGCTTTTGTGTCAAGATGTTTGTCTGTTTTTGGTTGAAGGAAGGGATCAAGGCTGGTAATTGAGATACCAGCCTTGGAAGGGAAAGGGGAAATGATGTTGGTCCCTCTGAAATGCTGAGAAATTATTAAAATTTCTGCATTTTAAAAAAGCAAAAAATAATTGTATGTAGGTGGGAGGAAAAAACTCCTGGGTGGGTGGGGAAGGCACTATTTAGCCTGCAAGGTGCCAACCTGTGTGGGCACAGGGAGGAGGAGCTGCTTACCTTGGGGAAGTGGGAGATTATTCTGTCCCTACTCACTGGAGGAATCAAATGCATTAGGCTGGATTTCATCCTCCAAATCCAGTCTGTCTCAGTTAGACATGAAACCTGTAAAGGAGACACACAAAGATCATGAATCATCTCAGCAGACCCCAAATATGAATGAAAAAAGGAAATGACCATTCTTTATGGATACTGCATCTTTGTCTTCCTGGTACAAAACCAGGCAGTTGGCACTGCTTGTAGATCTTTGATTTCACTTGGTAATAAATGCCTCACTTCTTAGCTAAAAGGAACTCTTTCATTATGTTGCTGTAACAGCAATGAGCGGCTTTCTGAGGTTACAATGCAGCCAAGTCTCATTGCAGTAAAATGGAAGAGACTCCTTCACGCAGGGATTAATTTTACAGACAAGTGTTTATAGTTTCTCCATCTGATAAATAATTTTGTAACATGTCTCAACACAACATTTAAAAATCTTTCTCATCATTATTTGAAATTTCCCTCATGCCTTTTCCCAATGCATGTTGCATTATAAATCCTCCATGACATCTCATTTCATCCAATTGGTTGGAGGCAGAAGGATGATAAAAGTTGCCACTTTTCCTGATACTGAATAAAACTGTCTTACAAAAGTAACTCAGACAGAATTAAGTCAATACACAACGTGACTTGGAAGAAGGGTAATGGTCATATGAATCATGCATATATTAAGAAATCCCAGTCACCCCAGCTACCTACACAATGCAGCTTTGAGGGATGCAGGGAAAAGTCCTTTATTAGCGTAATTATCTGCTACCAGCACTTACAATAAAGACATTTCCAAAAAGAAAACTGATCATGTAGCGAAGTAGGACTCACCGTGTTGCAGCTGATGCAGCAGGTTCTCAGCTACTCGGGCAGCTCCACAAGCTACTGTGTGACCATAGCAACTGTTTGAAACATTCCACCCCCCTAACCACATCTGAAGGCGGAGCTGGAATAGAGAGTACCTAACTACATAAGAATACTGCAGATCTCTCTAACACAGAGCAGTTTAAAAGGGATCAACTGGTTACTTATGGATGTGGGTAGTCAGATGCTATTGGTTAGTAAGCACAATGGGCCTCTGATTCTGCATTCAGGAAATAGTGCCACTGAATTCAGTGGGTGGTGGGCCTGAGTAAGGACTTGCAGGATCAGCCCCTTAGATAAGGGCCTGAAGGACTGGGAAATTAGCAATAAAGTAATATTAAGGATATTAATGATGGAACCCCTGAGAGAATGTGATGAAACCCAAGAGGAATTTTCAGAATTTCAGTTAAATGGACTTCAGCTCAATTTCAGAATCAGGATGCACAGTTCACCACACTGTTTTAAAGAGCCCTTTATATACAAAGAATTGTTTGTTCTATCAAGCCTTTACGTGATCTCTCCTCCTAACATCCTGGGAATAAAAGACATGCCTTGAGGAATCAAATGCAGATCTGCATGGTAGGAGCACTCCCCTACCTATTAACTAGTATACAATGCATACCGTCCTTCCCTCTATTCCAGGTTTATGGATTAATTGTAATCTTGTATAACAAAGGATTTCGCCATCTGTTTCAATGAGATTTAAAATTTGTGAATAAAAGAAATCTCTCACGTTCTATTTGTCAGGCCTGGAGTCCAACCTGATAGTCCTGGAGCAAAGTCTTGAGGGGCAATCCCACTTGGATCAATACCTTACAAAACAATACATGAATGTACAATGAAAAATTAAGAAGATACTATGATTTTTTCAGACTATACACAATGAATTTTACATAGCTGAAATTCCTAATCTGCTACCTACAACCAGTGCTTTGTTCTCGAATAACTAAAAATATTTAAAAGTAACTGCACACAATAATGTGAACATAAGCATATTGCAAAAACAAACAAGAGTCCAGGGTTTGCTATCAATAGATCATCTACAGAAGATGGAATGCTATCAATTCTACAGACCCTGGACTAAATCCAACTTGTTTTACTCATGTGAATAGTCCTAGGGAAGTAAATCAGCCTACCTAGGTGTGCACAAGGTGAGATCAATTTACCAAGGGTCATGGGGGGATTCTCCATCACTGGCAATTTTTAAATCAAGACTGGCTGTTTTTCCAAAAGATCTATTCTAGGAATTATTTTAGGGAAGTTTTATGGCCTGTGTTATACAGGAGGGTCAGACTACCTGACCACAATGGTCCCTTCTAGCCTTGGAATCTATAAAGGATTTGGTCCTTTACATATAAGATGCCTTTGTGGCTAATGGGGATAGATTTTAGCTAGTTTTCACATTTTAAATTAATAATTTAAAATCAAAACAAAAACTTTAATGCCTGGGTGACAGCCTCACCATGTGGGCTGCTTCCTTAACCTCCCTCTATTCTGTTCTAGAACATCCTAATCATGTAAACAATTGCCCTGTGTACACAGGCTGAATCACTGCTTGTCTCCTAGAGCCCTTTCACAAAAGGAACTATAAAAATCAATACTAGTCTCAATGAATCCAAAGTGCAATAGAGACCAAGGTAACCAATTTAAATAACCTGGTTGTCTTTGTTAGTCCCCAGTACATTTACTTTTCTCATGCTTCGGTCCCATTCTCCCAGCAAGTAAATCAATAAACTGTACTGTACGAGGGAGCATGGATAATGATTTAAGAAATACAAAACTGTCAAAAACCACTGAGGAAAATAAGAAAACTTTAAAGCTGGCTATTACCAGAGGTCTGTATTAAGGCCCAGATCATTCCCTCTGCCTACAGACTTGGAGGGGACCTGGTCATAGAGAAAGAAAAGGGACATGCTGCCTTCATGACATCATCCCCCATTTCCATCAATGCTATAGAAACATCTTTATCAGTAAAATAGACTCTATGAATGGAGAGGGAATTTGGGTCCCGCAGGCCAGCTATTCTCCATCTTTCTCTCCAACATCCCTTCAGAAAATTAGAATAAATTAATGCTGTCCTTGTTACTCCTGAAGCAGTGTTCAAAGCTAATAGCCTCTGGAGAAGCCCAAGTCAGCATGGCTCCTGCCAAAGGACCAAGGAGGTAGGAGAGAAGGCAGAGTGGAGTCACAGGTCCTTTGTAGGGATGGCCAGGTTTCCTGTGGATATTGGGAGGTCTGCAGGTTATTCAGGACACCCTCTTCCCATTCTGCAAAGGGAAAAGCCCACATCCCAGTGGAAGTAGGAGGAAACTCCACAAGTGCACACTCAATGAGCTTCTAACCCACAACATGGTCCTAGCTGGTTTACTGGACAATTTGCTCCCAAATTCTGAGATTAAGAAAACAAGTATGTTTTCTTGAAGACCATTTTAACAGTAACAAAGTTTGCCACTGTGGATTTCAATGACAGACAAGCAAGCATCTATTCCTTTGTCTGATGTTAATCCTACTGATCTGACGGACCCATACTGTTGTCTTTGTAAAATCCTGTCTAAGAACTCTGATTATTATAGCTGTTGCACAAACATAATGAAAATTGGCTCATGGGTATGAATATTTAACTGCTTTGTGAGGTGCAGGGAAGTAACCTTTTTGTAGCACAAGCTGTACAAACAGGTGATTTTCCCTGATGCCAGAATATGTCACGGTTGCCTGAGTGAGAACCCAGAGCACCCTGAGAGTGAGGTAATCAGCATTGCAGTGACATATGCTTCCTGCCTACCAAGGTATCAAATTTTAAACTTCCCCATAATGCTATGCCAGAAACATTAATGGGCTGGTACTGAAAAACAGAGGCAAGTCTTGAAGCCACTTATGTGTATGTGTAAGAGTCTACCAAGTGGAAACAATGCACAGAGGAAATAATCCGCATATAATCCAGATGTCATATCTATGGTGGGTCTCTGGAAAGTAATGTGGAGGAAGAAATGTGCACATGGCCCAGAAATGAGGGAATGACTAGCAGATCTATGCATAAAGTAAAGCTATACAGCCAAAACCCTGCATAGGTGGAGAACAGCAGCCAAAGCAGTGTATGTCTAATGGAAAGCATAATTTTATATTTACTTTCAATCATTTAAAAATGTTTTTGTTTTATATCAACCTTATTATAGAGAAATTAACTAGCATTCCCACATAATTGTGCCCTTTTCAGTCTCTCATTTATAGGGTCCAACTCTCAGCTATTTTAAAAGAGTAGTTGGATCTTTTTCAAGCATTTGGCTCCACTAAAGTTTTTTTCTAAGCTATGTGTTTTATTTCTGTGACATACAATAAAATGTCTCAGGAGGAATGTTGACAAACCAGTGCCTCAAAATAACGGTTACTACATATCTTAGGTTTGCCCAGCATCGAATGGTGTGGTTTTCATAAGGCCCTGAGGCCACTAATACAGCCATTTCACAACTTCACGGATTCTAAGTCCCGTAGAAGCATAAGTTTGATGTGAAAGACTAAGATTTTTTCCCCCTTTTTAAAATATGCCTGAAATTTCCTCCTCCCTTAAAAGGCTGCTTGCTGAGAAACCATTTCACTAATTGTTTTAGGTGCAAAAGCTTTAACATAATGAAATAAATTAAATATATACTTTTCAACTAAAAGGCAAGAGACCCTATTCTGCTCCAATTGAAGTCAATAGCAAAGCTATCATTAATTTAAATGGGAGAAGAAGGAGCAGGTCATAAATCTTACTATTCATAAGAGGTGTCCCATTGATTTCAATGGAACTACCTGTATGAGGAAGGCAAACACAGGACTGTGCCATCTCTGTGAAGCATGGGGATTTAATATGATGTAAGCACTGTTTGTTAAATCAAATAATCTTACACAAGTTCTTCAGTTATGCATATTTGATCTGAGACTATCCACTTTTACTTCTACTTAAAATGTCTTCAACCATCAGCTGAGCCTTCTTTTGTATTGTTCTTTTTATTAGGAAATTACAGGATATTGATCTTGTTTGTGCCTTTGTGATACCAATTTTAATGCAGATCTGTCCTTTCACCCTGTAAGAGTAGGACTCTAAATCAAATAACATGAACCAGGCTATAAACAGGCTATAACCAATAACATTTAACAATTAGATTCTTGTTTTCATGTTCAAAGCACTTCACAAAAAATACCCATCTACTGTAATATTTACAACAGTTCTGTGAGGAAGGCAAATATTAATCCATTTTAAAAATGGAGAAACTGAGACAGCAGCTAAAAGACTTGTCAAGGCCAGAGAAAGAATTAGAGGCAGAGCTAAGATTAGGATTCAGGAGTGCCTGTTGCCCAGTCCCATTATCAGATTACAAATAATGCCTTTCTCTTGGTCAAAATTAGTATACTTTTAAATATTTTGTTTTCTACAGAAATAATAGTCTACAAATGGGTCCATTAAAAAGTGTTGCCTTATTATAAATCGAGGTTTTTAAATATAGTTTGGTCTTTAGCATTCTGGCATATTGTCCCGAAAATAACAACAATATTCTGCATTTATATATCACCTTTCATTTGAGGACCTCAAAGCACTTTATAAAGTTGATTATTATTATCCTAATTTTGCAGACCGGGAAATTGAATCAAGGAGAAGTTAATTGGGCTGCCCAAAGTCATGCAGCAAGAGAGTGAGTGCCAGCCAGAAATATAACCAACAGTTTGTACATTTCTTTAAGCGTGCAGGAGACACTTGGATAATAGTTGTGCTGCATATATGGTCAGAAAACAGGGATCTGCATATCACACAGTTATTGAGAAATAATCTTACAGTAATTATGGAAACCCAAACTCCTCAGCTAGAGTATCAGAGGGGTAGCCATGTTAGTCTGGATCTGTAAAAAGCAACAAAGAGTCCTGTGGCACCTTACAGACTAACAGAAGTCTTGGAGCATAAACTTTCGTGGGTGAATACCCACATGTGTCTGACGAAGTGGGTATTCACCCACAAAAGCTTATGCTCCAATACCTCTGTTAGTTTATAAGGTGCCACAGGACTCTTTGTCACTTTCCTCAGCTAGAGTGCAGAAAGAGCCCTAAAGGAGACATAAGCATACAGTTATAGGTCACTCACTGAGCAATATCCCTGCATTCTGACTGTCTGAAATCATTCAGGTTCAATATTGTTACCTACAAATAATAGGTACAGGTAAATAATGTGTTATGCACCTCCTTTTTATTATCAGCCTAAAAATATTATTTTGTATTGTCTCCCCAAACCTCCTCTTTCTCTTCTCCCACCCTTGGGTCTGATTCTTGAATCTTTATACAGGCAATGTTCCCATTTCACTCAGAGTGAACCCTGGTGCTGGCTTTTCTCCACCAATGATTTAATTGTATTGTCATATACATTGAGATACTGTGTACATCTGTCCCTGATTTTTGGCCTCAGTTGCACCCCAGGCAGCCCCAGTGATGACAGTGGGTTGCAGGGAGTATAGCTGTGGGCAGGATTTGGCCCAATGACCCTGGCCAGGGTGGGTAAAGGGAGTGGCCAGCAGGCCAACAATCCTAGTGGAAGGCCTCTCCATGGCTCTCATTTGAAGAAGGCAGATTTCAAACACTGATAAGGGAGGGTTTAAATGAGCTACGCAAACACATACAGGTTCCCCCCCCCCGGGAGATAGTTAACAATGCCCCGCATCCCCAGTGGGGCAGGTTGTGGGGCATCTCCCCTTTCCCCAGAGGGAGATTTATAAACACTCTCCTCACCGGGGCTCACACCCTCCCCGCACCAGGGACTGTCAGCAGGGCCCCCATAATCCGGCCTGAGAAGGGAGGGGCTCACCCCTCCTAAGAAGAGTCTCTCTCTTCCCGTCCCTACTGGAGGGACATCGTCTCCCCAGCTCGATGGCTCGGTCAGGTCTCTCCTCAGTGCCCTTCCCAACGCTAATAACGGCCCCAGCTTCCCATTCACCAACTACGTCCCTGGCGCTGGCCCTGCTTAGCAACAAGCGGAGAATGCCTTAGCTACGCTGTTTGCGCAGGCCGGTAGCCAGCCGTGGCAGGCCCCGCAGTTACCTATTCACAGAACCCGGCGCACACATAAGAGCGTCTCCGCTGCTTAGCAACCAGCGCCGCGCCGGGCCTTAGGGATTGTGAGCGGGGCCAGGCGAGGCACAGGGGGCGGAGGAGCGGGGTCCGGCGGTGGGTGTCCGTTGGCTCCGTTCGGGTTGGGATTTTTTTAAACAGGACAAACCCTTACGAGCTGTTGTTTTTAAACTTCAGACCGAACAAACGGCTTCGGGGGGGGGGTCCCCTGAAAACGACCCCGCCCCTGTAATTCGGTCAGAGGAGCCGTTTTTAACGTTTCTAGGGGGCGGGAAGAAGCCCCCTTCCCCCAGCTACCCCACGGTAAACCTGCCCCAGTGGGGGGGTCTGGCTTCCGGTTTTGTCTTCGCAACAGTCAGAACCAAACCATCCAGCCGAGACAGCGCAGCAGAATTGGACAGAGCCAGAAATAAACGGGGGCCCGCGTCCCCCCTCCTCTGTCCTACGCTCGTCACGGTTTGACTCCTTCCCAGAGTAGCTCTGCTGGGGGCTCAGTGCGTCTTGAAAGCAGGAGTTCCTGCTTCCCGGGTACGTTAGCCATCCCCTCTGAGAGAGTGGTTTTTGGGGGTGCCTTTAGCGAACAGAGGGACTCCATCCCATAATACCTAGAGATGGCACATGCTCGTATCTCAGCCAACCTGCCCCCTGACATTGACCCCACTAAAGCCCCCATTGCTTTTGGGGAGAGGGCCCTACCTAAACTGAATGAGGAGTTACAGTCCCCTGAGCTGCTGACCCGGCAGAGGGCATTGATGGCCCTATGTGACCTGGTGCATGACCCAGAGAATGTCTACCAAGCAATAAAACTAGGTAAGTTATCTCTGATGCCACAGATTTCCAGAATACCTGGCTCTGGGATAGGGGGAAAAGCAGTTTTGTTTGTTTCTTTAGGAAGTACAAAAGCCCTGTAAAGGTTTTCATTTTATTCCTGTTTGTTTTTTACCTCAGAAATACAAGGAGCCTCACATTCCCTGGTTTAGCAAATGTTTTTAAAAAGTTGTAAATAGTCCAAGAGAAAAAGACTTTCCCTATCTATTAATTAGATTTTATGTGCATGGGATCACCATTAACTTTCTTCCTGCACTGCATCTGAGGGTGGAACTATTGTTCTCAGAGACCCTGAGCATCCAGGCTGTTCTGTGCAGTTGGACACTGATGCCAATGTGAAAATCTACTGACTTCATGGGGGCTTTGCACAGGCATAAGAGTCCACTCATGGAACACCAGCCCCATGGATCAGCTAGTGCTGATATTTACATCCATGTGGAGTCCTGTTGACCTCATTGGCATTCTGAACAGGTTAATGGTCCAAACCATCAGTTCACATTGCAAGATCAGGGTCTATACTCTGATGAACATTTAAATAATATGGAATAAAATATTTGTCAGGTTTAGAAAACTATGAATATTATAACAGAGTCATCTGCATTGTATCTTAGCACCTATGTTTTCCCAAGATTTGGATCAATATTTTCCCCTGGCATGGGCAGGTTAAATGATCTCCTACTGCAAATGGTCATTAAAAAACCCCAAACAAACCCCAACTCAGCTCTAGCACAGCTCCACTGAATTCAGTCTTGTATGCATTTTTTTTGTGGGGGAGGAGGCACTCTGGGTTCTGCATACCTATCGCTAGTTTAACTTAAACTAAAGAAGGAATTTGCCTCAGCTCTGCCACCATTCTAATTTCCATTGCTATCCTTGAAGTCCTTCCTCTTTTGCTATTTCCTTGAGCCAGGAATACTGGTCATCCCATTTGGAACCTGTCAAGTTATTTTTTAATCTGAACTACAGTTGCAAAGGTATGATGTAAGACTCATACTCTGTCCTTGCTACCAGGTGTACTGCCTGTCCTCCACCCCTAGCCAATAATGACCTAGTAAATGTATGGCCATGTAAGGAAATCAAGTTCATTTCTTCTTCACATAACCTCTGCTTGGGGCTACCCTTGAAAAAAGTCCAAACATTTTAGGCTCCAATCCTGCAGACATACATGTTCTTAGTTTTAGTCACATGAGTAGCTCCTTTGACTTTAGTGCAGCGTTTCTCAAACTGGGGGTCCCAAGAGTGCGACTGCTGGTTGGGCACCCAGCTATGAAGGCTACACCACCACTAGCACCAGTGCAGAAGTAATGGTCGCATCATGGGCGGTGTGTGAACTTCGAGCTAAGGGAGACTAGCCCCTAGCCCCTTCTACATCCCCTGTGGCTGTCAGCTCCAGAGCGCTGGGCAACACTGCTCCAGCCCCAGGCAGCTGAGAGGATGGATGACACGGCCCCAGCCCTGGGGCCGCTACACAGGGTGAGCTGTGGAGCGTGGGCCTGGCTGTTTGGAGAAGCCCAGCCTATGATACTTGCTGCCCACCAGTGGAATGGTATTGGGGAAGGTGGGGGGAGGTTGGTAATCAGAGCCTGAAATATTTTCAAAGGAGGGCCAGCAAAACAAATTTGAGAACTTGAGCCCCTGCCTTAGTGGGGCTATATACAAGCATAGAGTTAAGCAAATGCATAAGTATTTGCAGGATTAGGACCTTAGCTTGTACAGAACACAGCAGCCTAATTGCTTATGGCCTGATCCAGTGCACGCGGAAGTCTTTACATTGTCTTCACTGTGTTTTGAATCATGCCCTTAGTGATGCTAGCTGTGTTAAGTATATTACAGCTATAACTCATGCACTACAGTTGTGAAATTTCAACACTGGGAGATTCATGGCATTTTTGGTGGTAAGTCTTTAACTCGGGAAGTCACTCTCTTTCTTAATGTATCAGTGCCAGAGTTTGACCCAATCATTGCTATTTTAATAAGTAAAGTTAAAAAAATTAATCTATTCTGTCTCTTAGGATTCCTGGATAACCTGAAATATTTGCTTCTAGACCAAGATAGCACTGTTCGAGAAAAAACAACTGAAGTCCTTTATATAATGGCTACTCATAATGTTGGCAGGCAAGTATATTCACCAGAGTTTACTGGATGGTACTGGGAAGTGGAGATGGTAGCTAAAGTTTCAGTGAAGAATATTCAGCAGCAATTTCCAAGTTTCATCAAGAATGCTGGAGTGTGTTAAGATTTAGAACAGAATGTCAGTGAGATTATTACACACTGGTAGGATGTATGAGCTTTGTTTTGCCTAATTAAATCTCCCAAAAACCCAGCTTTCTGTTTGTAGGGATGGCTTTATAGAAAATGGAATCATTCCTGCCCTGTCCCAGCTCTTGAATGATCCAGTGGATATCTGTCGGAGAAACATGCACCGGGCATTTGAAATAATGGCAGAGTTACCGGCGGGTAGGATTTTTTTTTTTAATTCAATGTATTTATTTCAGAAAGATACATAAGGTGCTCTGGCATCTTAATCTTTCCAGGGCAATTTAAGTATGCATTTCAAATTACTAAATACTTAAGGAGGCCAAAGCAGATAGCTGAATGTACCTTATTCCAAAAAAAATTTATAGCTTAAATGTTTTCAGTTTCCTTAAAATTCCATTCACAAGAAATAACTTTACTTATTTTTGCTGATCTTATTTTCTTTAGCTAGTGTTCTTATTTTTGTAGTTTATCATGGAGTTACATCTGAAGACTTTAAAAGAATGTCTTGCTGCTTTTGTGTGAGGGACAATTATACTGCATGATGATGTTCTCACTTTTTAAATTGTTTGCAGGTTAATAGCAGTGTGAATTCTTTATCTTTTAAAAGATAGGCTCACTCAGTTCATATATGTTGAAACAAGGTTCTATTGTAATGTGTCAGAAGAGCAATGTATGTTTCTCTCTTTTGGGGCTGATCTTGCAACTCTTAGTCACAAGACATTCTATTTACGTAAGTGAGATTGCTTGCATGTGTAAGGCTACTCTTTTGAATAAGAATTTGCAGGATTCCTCCCCTGAATTTGGATTTCAGGAATTGCCATGAATGATACTGCATTAAAGAGGCTCCTTATTCTATCTCTATCAGGGGATACCTCTCTCAATATTATGGGGCTGACTTTGACTACTATTCCAGCCCCCATACACTACTCTGGCAGCTCATCGGGGCTATATAGGAGCTGCAAAAGGCTTGGGGCAAATTTCTCCAGTGCAAGGGTAGTGCAGATCCTGTGTAAATATTCCTCACCTCACCCTACTCTCAAGCCCTGGTGTAGGGGGCATATCAGTGGCAGAAGGAACATGCCCTTAACATCAAGTGCTCCAGGGGTTCTAGGCTACTGTGCCTAGGCTATGGGCTGCTGTTTCAGCCCTCTAGCAGCCTTGAATTCATAGGGTGCAAACATAACCTAACTGCATCTTTGCCTCCCACCAATCTTTTTGGTCTGCATCTCTCAGGAAGCAGAGTACGTACAGCATTCAGCCCTAGGAGTTCAATCGTAAGAATTTGTCTCCAACTTGAAAGAATAGTGGGATAATTCATTATACTTTTAAAATGTTTTCTTTAGTCTAACTATATACATTTTTAGTTGTCTTTTTTTTGCCTTAAGGGTTTGGCCCTGATGTTTTTTATCCTTTTGTCCACAGTGTTTAAAAATACTGATTTGTGTCAGTTCAGAACTATAATAGCATCTACAGGAAATATCCATTTAAAATCCATTATATTAAGACAAGGGAAAACATGCCAAATTTCAAGTGGAAGACTTCCATCATATTAGTGGTGCTTAAAAGGCACTGAGTGAATGTTTAAAAAAAAATTGCTGAGTGAGCATGCTTGAATTATAGAAAAGAACTTTTATGTGAATGCAGCCCATTGTGAAGTCTGAAGTGAATAAATCAGTATATAGCAGAGCAATCCAGTGGGAAAAACAAACAAAACAAATGACAACTTTTATGTGATCACCATTTAAGTGTAGTAGATTACATCTATCAGATAAAAGGATTTTCAAGTAGAACAGTAATTTAACATTTTTCTGCATTATTTTGTTCTATTAATCATCCTGTAGACTTTAAAAATCTAATGAGAAGGTGGCTTGCAATGTGACTTTTTAGTACCAGTATGTCCTGATCTATCAGGGTATTTATTCATTTAGCTCTGTAGTCAGGATGATAAATAGTGTTTTGTGGCACTTATGAGAGAAGAAAATGTCACAGGAAGAAATTATGCCAGTTGGTTCACTGCAGAATTATATGTTTAAAGAATTGTTATCAAGGCTAGCAGGCCTAAAATTAGACATATTACTGTGTATTTATTTTCAAAGCATGTGTTTGAATATCACACTGTCCTTTTGCTTTTCTTTGACTGACTGTTCTTCAGAGTTGACTGTTGAAATGTTAAAGGCAAGCAGAATTCTTGGTATATCCTTTTCAGAGCAGAATCGTTTAACATACGAATAGTCATGGATAGCAGGGTAAACAGACCTTAACATGAAATAAGTTCATTGCACTCACATAAGTCCCTTTACATTGCTAGAGTGATATTAAGGGGCTTTAGTGTATATGAAAAAAAAAATCACACCTTTAGTGTCATTTTTTTAACCATGCTGCCAGGAATTTCCTGCAGAATGTAATGGCAGTGAGTGTGCCATATATTATAAATCCAATTTATTCTATGGCATGCACAGAGCTACTATTATTGAACTTATTCCAGGCTCATCCATTAGAGATGTCTGAATGTAAACAGCAGCCCTTAATTTTAGGGAAGTGCATATTTTTGGCAAAGATTTCAGTGGCTACCGGAAGAAATGTCTGACCCCTAACTGCAGTCAAAAACCTTATTGGAGCTGGTGGGTGTGAGTGCCACTTTTCATTCAGGATAAACATAAGAAGCACTTTAGCTTCTTTTTGGAGTAAGATAGCTGAAACAATAGGAGCCTTCATGGAAAATACAAACCACATATAATACCAGTCAGAAACTGAGCTATGTTGGTGGAAGAGTTTTGTTGGTATCTGATTGAAAATGCATGGGGCTGTGGATCAGAAGAAGCTGTAGGGAGGCAGAAAGCAGCAAGACAGGCACAGCAAACATGGTCCTGAGAGAAAGCGAGAGCTTTTTGGCAGAGTGACAGGTCAAAAGAGTCTTGGAGTATTGAGCATGAAAACTGTCTCTTGTTTGATTTCTGCTGTGTGCCGGGCAACAGGACCTTGTGTACGTTCGTTGTAAATAGAAGTATTTCTTTCATATGCTCCTGTTTAACTAATTTCTCTTGTTAACGGAAACAACTCTCAAGACCACAAATATTGGCTAACAGCATGGGTCAAAAGGGGTAATACATAGTTCAAGTATTTTTTGCAAAATAAAGTCAAGACATATTTTTGTATATTTTACTGTCAAACATTTGCACAACCTCTTGTTATCATTTAACTATCAAACTGTGACACATATGGCACATACTAAGTAAAGTTATTTCATTAGTAAACACTGGGGTTACCAACATTGTATTTCAAAAATAAGGGACGGTTTTCTATTGACTGGTGCCTCTTCAGGTTGTATATTTACTTTATAATTCAAAGTTGTTAATGAATTACCTGTATGATTTAGCTGTATCAGTCACACTGCTTTTTTTGTTCAGTGTTTAATCAGATGTGTCTGACAAAAACACAGTTGATGAAATTTCTCAAGCTGTAGTTTTCATCTTATTCTTCAAGTTTTACAGACAAATGATACATCAGTAGCATCTACTTCCAAAATATTTTTCTAGGGGCACTACCAATTCAAAACAAAACTATTTTTTCTTTCACATGAATCTCTAGAGAGAGACTTTGAGAGTTACACAAAAAGCAGACAGCTTTGGATTTCATTAAAACATCTGAATCTATCTAGCAATTAAATGTAGTAGTAAGCAAAATTGACTTTTGGTGGTGCCAAAGCCTAAAACATTACTACTCAAAAATTCCACATAAAACAAAAATGTGCTATTAGTGTGTGTCAGTGATAGCTGAACCATTATTGCTAGTGGCTAAGAAGCAGATTACAAAAATCAAATATTTAATATATTTTTTGACTAGTTACAGTGAAAAATACTGGAGTTCTCAAAAAAGCAGGAAGAGAGCAGATGGGGACAATTGGCAGGTATGATAGAGAAGCTACAGATATTTTGTATGGGGGGAAAATAGCTATCTGGAATGGGATACACTCACCTCATGCAAGCACCCTTTGGTCAAGTGTGTGCGCATGTGCCTGCAGTTTTTCCTCCGCTCATAGTACCCCCGGTCAACTGCTGCGCTTGTCAGGCTGGTCTTCAGTGACTCAGCCCTCTAGCGACTCAGCCCTCCAGCCAAGTCACACACAGCCCATGTGCGAAACAAAAAAACCCTTCCAGTGTACAGTCCAAAATGTCCTGCAGCGCTCCCTGGGCTCAGTCTTCTAACAGTCCGACAGGACCTGTAGCAATATTCTTTCCATTGGCATCAACATATGGGACCTCCCTGGGGCAAGGCCCTTAATTAGTCCAACAGGGGCCCAATGGAAGTACCTCCTCAGGTGGTGCATCTTCCTGTAGCCCTTACTGGACTCAGTCTTTAACCAGTCCAACAGGGCCCATTACTATACCCTCGATTGGTCCAGCTAGTTTGCAAGGTTCCTAAGCAGGTACTGAACAGCACCCAGAGGGCTTCTTCCCTGGGAACCTCTTGCCTTTACTTGAGTCCTCAGTGACTCCAGCCTTCCTCTGAGCCACCCCTCTTGGGCTCAGTTCTCTGACCACAGCTCCCCACTGAGTCAGTCCCAGTGCAGCCCCCTTCCCTAAGCTGCCAAGTTCTAATTCCTTTCCTTAGAGTGTATCTACTTCCCCCCAGTGGCTGGTGGGAGGAGGACCTGATGCCACCCATTGCTCCAGGCCCCAACCCAGGGCCCCTGTAAGTAGCAGCCACATGCTGTATCCCTTTACTAGTTGCTGCTCTACATTTCCCTGGGCCACTTCCCCATAACCCATGTTAGTTGAGTCCCCGCAGCCATCAGCTCCTTCCTCTTTCCCCCAGTAACTGTTTGCTTTAGCCCCAGCTGCCAACCAAGAATGCCTTCCTCACTCCCATGGTCCCTGCCAATAACTACCTGCTTAGTTCCAGCAGTCCCCCAGAAGCTATTCTCATGCTCCCTCAGTCCCTACCAACAACTGATCTGTCCAGCTATTTCAGCCACTGCAGCCAGCCAGGATCACGTCTTGCTCTCCCATTCTGTGCCAGCAGACTCAACTAACTCTGGCCCAGCAGCTCCTTTTATATGGGACTACTGGGCCCTGATTGGCTTCTCCATGCAGCCTCTTTCCTGATTGGCTGCATCCCATGCAGTCATTCTAGGGAGCTTAGAGAACCCTCTCCACTACCCTTTTCTGGGGTGGGGTTTGGCAAGGCTCCGAGGTGTCCACTAGGGGGCCTGAGGGCCTGGTCCACCCCGTCACACTATCTAAACTGTCAAATCTTTCCTCATTAGATAAATAAATTCTTTGAACATTTGTTACCTTTTTTTCTACTGAAAGACTCACAAGAGTTAATATTCAGGAAACAACAGATTTACATAGTTGTGAAAATTACTTAGTTATGCAGTAACGATCCTTGCATAAAATTGTCATGTGCCCTCATTGCAAATTCAGTTGAAAGGAGGAGGCAGAATTGCCGTATTAGGGACAAAACTGTGGAGGTCTTTTTTTTTTTTTTGTGTTACTGTTGTATGTTGTTAGTATTTTGAACTCTTCCACCTATTTCTGTTACACTTGGTCCAATCATGCTAGGTATCAATTTGGTCCAAATTCCGCTAATTTTACATGTGTGGCTAAAGTCAAACTGACTGCAATGGGACTATTTGCATGTGTGAGAAAAGCCAGATTTGACATACATTTCTCAAGCAAAAAGTTGCTGTCTCCAGCATTGTCTTCTTATGGTTCTATGGTTATGGGTGGCAGTCTCCAGGAATGGTGACTGGTCAGGATGGCTGGGGGATGCAGTGAGTTGGCACATTACTTGAGAAGCCTCAGATGGCAGAGCCCTGATAGCAGTTTGAAGGTGCCTTTGCCTAGCAGAAACCTTGAGGGAACTGTAACATCACCTCCTTGGGCCCTTGGAGTTTAAACCTCTCATGGCCTATGGAGGTATAAGGAATACCTGAGATGTTGCAGTCTATATGATTTTATAAAAATATGCTAATGAGTGAATATAACGTAACTGGAATATGCTTCATGCAAAAGGTCTCTTGTAAGGTATCATTACAAAGCTTATAATCCACTGAGTGTGTTCATCCTATTTCTATAAATGTATCACTCTTGTATCTAAAACTAGAAATATGAAATATAACTATGAGAGCCTATTGTAATTATGCAAAGTGTGGGCAATTAATGGTGGTTTGGAATCTTGATGGCTCCCATCAGCCAGGACAACTGACTGTGGATGGCCCTGTTTGCAGACAAGCCTTCCTGTGAGTCAGGCTTGGAGGAATGAAGGCTTGGGGTCTTACAGTGACATGTGATCACGTCACCTGAACTGGAATCCATCGTTAGCCTGGTGCTTTTCCAGTGAGGAGGGGTGAGAACCCAGAGGGACAAAGGATTCCCGCCTTATGCAAAAGATATAGAAGTTGGTGGAACAGAACAAAAGGGGAGCCATCATGAGGAGTCCCCTAGCTACCGCTGAGCTGGAACAAGAGCTGTACTAGGGGAAGGGATTGTGCCCAGGCTAGGAAGGTGTCCATTCTGAGAGAAGACACTTATTGAAACATCTCCAAGGGTGAGATATTTTACCTGTATTCAAGTGCATTACGTATTAGGTTTAGATTTGCATGTTTTATTTTATTTTACTTGGTAAATCACTTTGTTCTGTCTGTCACTACTTGGAACCACTTAAATCTCACTTTCTGTATTTAATAAAATCACTTTTTACTTATTAATTAACCCAAAGTGTGTGTTAATACCTGGGCGGGCAAACAGCTGTGCATATCTCTCTATCAGTGTTATAGAGGGTGAACAATTTATGAGTTTACCCTGCATAAGTTTTATACAGGGTAAAATGGATTTATTTAGGTTTAGACCCCTTTGGGAGTTGGACATCTGAGTGTTAAAGACAAGAACACCTCTGTAAGCTGCTTTCAGGTAAGCCTACAGCTGTTAGGGCACGTGATTCAGACCTGGGTCTGGGTTTGCAGCAGGCTAGCGGGTCTCGCTCAAACCAGGCAGGGCACTGATGGCCTAAGCTGACGGGACAGGAAAGCGGGTGTAGAAGTAGTCTTGGGACATCAGTTGGCAGCTTCCACTGGATCCAACCTGTCACAGTGGCATCCTGCAAACGACTTGGATGAATCTAGCCCCTTGATGTCCCATGTGTCCAATTCTGCTATCATTCTCCCTAACACTTAAAACACTGGCAAATAAATCTTTAAACAGCTAGGTATATAGACTTACTGTCTCAATAGGGTTAACTCAGATGTTTGTTCTACTTCTTAATCTTGCCTGATGTCAGCTTTGACCCTGAACTTACTTTTTGTCTCCCATAACTCTCTTATCTATAAATAAGCCTGTCCATTACCTCTTCTGTAACATTGCAAGAATTTGTCCTTATCTTGACCCTGTTCTCTGCTGAAATCCTTATTCATGCTTTTATCACTTCACATTTTGACTATTGCATTTCTGCCTTTTATAGTTTTCCTGAATCATTACCTTATAAACTTAAAGGAGTCCAGAATACCATGCCATGACTGCTTTCTTGCTTCAGGAAATGAGACTATATCAACCTCATCATTTCTCACCTTCCTATCCATATCTGAATCCAATTAAAAATGACCTGCTGATTTTCAAAACTCGATGTGAACTCTTTCCACCCTGTTTCTCTCACCTGATAGCTATCCACTCCCCTGCTCGCTCATCTGCCTTTTCAGTGTTATCCTCATCTCTGTTCCTTCATCTTGACTCATCACATTTGACGTTTGTTTGACCTATCAATCAGAAACTTTCTTTTTCTCTCCAAGTTACAGAAACACTGTGCTTTTAGCATTTTCTGGTGCATTATTGTGAAGTCTTCTCAATTTCTTACCAGTAAGTGGCAGTATGTGATTAATCTTTCAGGTGCTGGTGAATGTTAAATAGTTCCTGTAAAATTCTTTTTTCTCTGTGCATATTATTAATGTACTTACATCTGATACCCGATGACAAGCCTTTTACTTTCCTCAAGATAGTGAGACTGGATCCTTAAAAATGTAGTAGTATAAGTAGAAAAAGTATACAGAATGTGTGCAAATTTTTGCTGTTACAGTATATTATTGGGGTATAGATGCCACATATTGTTTGGAATTTGGATATAACGATATTGAAATATATGTAGAGATGTATGAGTTTTTTTATACTTACCAGTATATATTTAGGGGTAGATTTTCAAACATATTAGGCAACGTACTCTTGTTGACTGTCATTGAGAGTGAAGCAATTGCTCTTTCTGCCTTTGAACATCTTCCCTTTGACATATACCCCAGACAGAAACTTAATTAAGATTATTTTAATGTTGAGAGTACATATCAATAATTTAGTATTAAATACATTCTTCTTCAAGGGCCTCCATGCATTACCATTTCTGGGATATGATACTCCTGGAGTCAAACTGCAGAACAACACTGTGAAAAGCCGTGACTATTGGGAATGATAGAGATCTCATGAAAAGGTGACTTCATCGCCCTATTCTATATAAGGGAATACATCCCTTATCATCACAGAGAGCAAATGGAATTTATTTGCATATCCACAGACTAGACCTTCCCTTAGCCTAGTTTAAGATTTTCTTATAAATAGTTAATAATTTAGGATAGTTTAGTGAGGATATCCCTTTCCTTGTCCTGGGAATCTTTGGCCCTTTACTGGGACCATATCAGACCCAGAGCCTCATATTTTCAGAGTGCATCCTGTGCCCATCAATCTTATTGGAGAGCAACGCACAACTCTAGTGTCTTGTATGTCTGGAGCAGACCCTCTCAATAAAGCAATGTATGTTTTGCTCTGCCTTCACTTCTCATGCTGGAAGGGAAAAACATGTGGGGCTCCAGGCTCATCTAGCTTCTTGATGCCTGCATCCTGATATTCCAGTGGGCCCATTCAGGAAATTAAAATCAGACTGTGTTGAGGTCCTCTTACACATGACCCCAGGCTCACTTTGCTTCTCTGGCCTCAGCACCACCTTCTGTCATGGGTTCAAGACTGGAATATCCTATGCCTTATGCTGGAGTGAAGCTCTCATCCAGCACCAGTTAAATCAAAAGCAGCACTGAAGACAAAACCTCCACTGCCTGTTAAGGCCTCAGTAGACTTGATGCTGATGCAGGAAGTACCCATCTCAGTGTTTACCTTCACGTTGCACCTTGGGATACTGGACTTCTTTCTTTGCTTCAAATCCAGGCATCATGGAATGATATCATGCATGGCCATCTTGTGGCCCTACATAGAGGACTCTGTGAAGGCCATTTTGGAAGCTGCAAGACCAACTCTGGCACCAACTTTAATTGCAGTGCCAATAGTCCTTTTGGTACCAATGCCCTCAACCCAGAGCCTATTCTTCATCTCGTGCCAATACTACCTTCCTTACTGGCACCAGATCCCTCACATATGCAGGGGGATCTGCCTATATTTGAGGAATGGAATGAGGCTTCAGAGAAACCATACAAGTTACCTTTGGAGGAATGTACAGAGCACCACAGCAGAAAAACAGAGTAGTGCTTCATCTGTTTCTCCTCCTAATGATCAAAGATACTTTTAGGAGCTGATGGGAGAACAACAAATACTCTCCAACTGCAAACAAGTTTATAGCATTGGAAAAATCTGATCCCTTATTTAACATATCACAAATGCAGACCATGGAGAATTTGACTCTGCCTCTTAGCTCTGGCTGTCCCAACCCAGGCAAGGATATCTAGCTGTTTCCCATTTCTTCTCTCCTCTTACCCAACTATAGTCTCCTGTGTCAGTTGAAAGACATACAAAATTCTCCAACTAACCCCATGGTGATGCCTGCACCACAAGAGAGAGTCAGGGGTAACAAAACATTTCATTTGACTTCTTCTGCCAGAAAGGAACACAAACTAGGTGCATTTGGCAGCTGTGGGTCAGTAGGCCTTCAGATGGTCAACTATCAGGCCATTGTCTCACTACAGTTATATTTTCTGGGATGCCAGGATCCCTATATTTGTATTCTCTTCTGTATTTGGTAAAAAAGCAGAGGATGTAGTCATATATGATGATGATGATAACTCTCTTTCCATTCTATTAGCATCTCAGGAGTATGTTAAACAGCAGCTACTAAAGACAGACATTTTAAAATCAGCAGGTCCAGATAACTTACATCCAAGAGTTTTAAAAGAGCAGGCTGAGTTGGTTGTGGGACTGTTAATATTGACTTTCAATAAACCTTGGAACACTGGGGAAGTTCTAGAAGACTGGAAGAAAGCTAATGTTGTGCCAATTTTTTAAAAGGACAAACAGGATGACCCAGATAATTACAAGCATGTCAGTCTGACATCAATCCTGGGCATGATGATGCAGGCCTCTGTTAATAAAGAATAAAAGAGGATAATATAATTAAAGCCAATTAACATGGGGTTATGAAAAATAGATATAGTCAAACTTGATATCTTTTTGATGGGATTACAAGTTTGTTTACAAGTTTATTAAAGATAATAGTGTTAGGTAATAGACTTCTGTAAGCCATTTGACATGATACTACATGACATTTTGATTAAACAGCTAGAATAATTAAAATTAGTGTGGCACAGATTAAATGGATTAAAAGATGATTAACTGACAGGTCTCAGAATGTAAATGGAGAGTCATCACTGAGTGGATGGTGTTTGTAGTGGAGTCCTGCAGGAATCAGTTCTTGGCCCTACGCTATTAACATATTTATCAATTACTTGAAAAAAAACCAAAGTCATAATTGATAAAGTTTATAGACGACACAAAAATTGGGGAAATGGCAAATAATGAAGAGGATGGGTCACTGATACAGAGCGATCTGGATCACTTGGTATGCTGGGTGCAAGCAAACAACACATGTTTAAATGTATACCTCTAGGAACAAATAATGTAGGCCATACTTACAGGATGTTGGGGGCTCCATTCTGGGAAGCAGTGACTCAAAGATTTGGGAGTCAGGGTAGATATGAGCTGAACACGAACTCAAAGTGTGATGCTCTGGCCAAAAGGACAAAGGCAATCCTTGGCTGCATAAAGAGGATTCTTGAGTCCGAGTAGAGAGATTATTTTACCTCTGTATTTGACACTGGTTTGACCACTGCTGGAATACTGTGCCCAGTTCTGGTGTCCATAATTCAAGAAGAAAGTTGATAAATTGGAGAGGATTCAGGGAAGAGCCATGAAAATGATTAAAGGATTAGAAAACATGCCTTATAGTGACAGACTCAGGGAGCTCAGTCTATTTACTTTAACAAAGAGAAGGCTAAGGGATTACTTGATTACAGTCTATAAGACTGTACATGGGGAACAAATATTTAATAATGGTCTCTTCAAATCATGAAAGGTATAACAATCCATTGGCTGGAAGTTGAAGGTAGACAAATTCAAACTGGGAATGACGCATAATTTTTTAACAGTGAGTGTAATCACCAATTTTCCAAGGGTTGTAGTGGATTCTCCATCATTGGCCATTTTAAAATCCAGATTGGAAGTTTTTAAAAAGGATTCACTCTAGGAATTATTTTGGGAAGTTCTATGCCTGTACTATATAAACAAGATGATCACAGTGATCCCTTCGGGCCTTAGAATGTATGAATCTCAGATTCCTTGCCAGAGGAACAGAAGAAAGCAGCAAGACTGTTCACACAGATGCTGATAATCAGCTCTGCATGGAGAGCTCAGCTAAGGAAATGCCCAGCACACAAGTGCCCACCTCCTCTGGAGTGTAAACCCAAAATTGTATCATCTTGTGCTGCACAGAGAACTATATAGTGTAAGATCATAAAATTTGCCCTCTCCCTCAATGTGGAGAGAGATATGCAACAGTTTTCTGCTCCAAGTATCAGTTTCACACTGGTTTTAGAGACAAACTGAGACAAGTTTATTAACTACAAAAGATATATTTTAAGTGATAGCAAACAGATCAAAGCAGATTACCTTAGTAAATAAAAAAAACACAAACTGAGCTTAACATACTAGATAGGTAGGATATGAATTAGCAAATTCTCACCCTGAGTGATAAACAGGCTGGCAGATTCTTAAGGCACAAGTTGCCTTGGCTTTCCCAGGTTTTCATACACAGGCTAAAAATGCTTCCAGCCTGGGACCATCATTTCCCACAGTTCAGTCTTTGTTCCTCAGGTGTTTCCAAGTGAGTTGTTGTAGGGAGAGTGAGGTTGCCACCATGATGTCATTTCCCCCCTTTTATATTCCTTTCCCCACTTTGCTGGAAAGCTCTTTTGCTGTGATCTGGGGCAAACAGTTCCCATTGTGTAGTGCTATCTCTGAGAGGTTTCTATTATACACAGTTCCTGGGGTAATCCTTGGGCTTGTGTGTGTTTCCTCAATAAGCCATTAACATTGTTTGGTCTTTTTACTGTCCTACCTGAAAGGCTGCTTGTGAGTGTTTTCAACCTCAGGACATGTTTCAGCACCACATAGAATATTAGGGTTGGAAGGGACCCTCAGGAGGTCATCTAGCTCAAAGCAGGACTAATCCCCAGATTTTTACCCCAGTTCCCCAAATGGCCTCCTCAAGGATTGAACTCACAACCCTGGGTTTAAGCAGGCTGATGCTCAAACCACTGAGCTATGCCTCCCTCCCACCAAACTTCACAACTTCACATATGATAGCACATACAAATCCAATGAGATATTACTATCTAGCAGATCAAGACTTTTAGAATGACACCTCACAAGGCATACTTTGTAAAAGACATATCCTAATTACATGCCAGTGGTGAATATTGGGGTACCAGGGTGTCACAGTCATATGCTCACTGACACTCTCTAAGAGCAACATATAATGCCTCAGACACCAGTCCAAGGCCAATGGCTACAGGAGTGGCTCTTAGGAGGCACTCCTGGCTTAGATCCTCTGGTCTCACATTTGACTATCATGGAAAATTTAAAACCTTTCATCTGGGGGCAATGGCCTTTTAAGCATAAAAAAGGAGGTGACCCTGGAGAAGATCAAAGGTCACTAAGGCCACTGCCCACTTCCTGGAACTAATGCAGTCCTCTTACTCACCTGAGAGGAGGTTTTCCTACCTGTCACTCCACTTGCAGAAACAGACTCCCTCAACACCAAGGGATGCAGCAGTCCCAGAGGTGGTATCATCCTCTTCCTAAACCTAATACTGGCAAACAACCTCAGCATTATAGGAGCATGATTCCTCATTGCATGTTCTCGCAGCCCTTAACAGCAGTCCCCAAACATCAGTTTTGATGTAGTTGAGTGCTGTACACTGATTTGCATCTCTGATGGGGTACACAAACTCCACAGGGGACCACAAGGGGTTAAGGAGCTGCTCTTGGCTCAACCAACTCTGTCCAGCCATACCTGCAAGACACGCACAGTCTGGAGAAGAAATTTAAAAGAGAAGTTGAACAGCTCACTTGTGAGCAGACCAGGGAAGAGAGCAAACTTCAACCCTCAGCTCCCAAGGAAAGGGCTGACTGAAGACAGGAACTTTCCTGACAACCACTGCCTGAAAGTCCCTCCCTGAGGGAAGGGAAGGCCTGACCCTGATACACCCCAAGAGAGGGTCAGCCTTCTTTCCATTACTAACTCAGTTGATTTGTGTTAATTCCCTTTGCTTTTTGTTTATGGACTATTCCGAAAGGAGACAGACTTTGAAGTGACCTGGTCGGAGAGCAGCCAGCAACAACAGACCCCCAGGGGAGAGAGAGCTGCCACAATACACCCTGCCCCATGGAGATGCCAGCAATGAGCTGGCCCTTTTACACCACCACATCTCATGTCCATCCTCCATCTGCTCTCTCAGGTCTTTGTCTCTCCTCCCATAGAATTTGGTGCAAGATTACTTCCAAGCACGGGTTACTAGATATCATCAGTGGCAGATATTCCATCCAATTCTGCACCAGGCCACCTTGCCATCTTTCCCTTTCTCCTTCCCTCCTCAAGGACCCATCTCAAGAGAAAGTCCTGCTGGGAAAAGTGGATTCCTCCTCAGGAAAGGAAAAATAGAAGAGGATCTGTAGGAACACAGAGTGAAGGAATTTATTTTTGGTATTTCCTGATCCATAAGAAGAGCAACAGTTTGAGATACATCCTGAACCTTAAACATCAACAGGTACATAAGAACATTCAAGTACAGGATGCTTAATCTAAGGGACATTATCCATTCCTTATCTCGGGGAAATTGGACAACTTAAAGGACAGCTACTTTCATGTGGCAAACAAACAGAGTCTGGATGTTCTGTGTTTGGACAAGACACTAGCACTTCAAAGTCCCTCCTTTTGGCTTGTCCACATTCTCATAAATCTTCTCAAAGTGCCATGTGGTGGTAGCCCTTTCTTATAAAAACATTAAATTATTTTAGGCACTGCTTGAGCTGGACTGGCTTATCAATCTGCCACCATCTCTATTTAGAAACAATTCCAGTTATAAAACTTTCCCAACTCTCAAAAGTGTCTCTTCCCTCCCATCCTTCGACAGCTAAAGAAATAATAATCTATGTAATCCATAGATAATCGGCGTTGAAGGGGAAAAAAAATTCTTTTTGAAGCCAGTGTTGCTGCATGGAGTGCCAAAGCTGTAGGACAGATGGCACCCTCATTTCAACAGATGGAACATCTATTCTGTGAATATCATCTTTACCGGGGTGAAGTGGAATCCCAAGTGTATTACTGGACTTGTCTCTTCCACGAGGTAGTGTACTGCATCACTGATGAACCAGAAGACTGAGGAAATAGATGCATATTTAATTGCATGATTTATCAAAATCCGGGAAAAGACTGACTCCACCATGTCTGAAGAACCAAGAGAAGTAAAAAATTGTGAAACAGGAAAGAGGAGTAGAGGTGGATTATGGGAAAAATATAAACTAACCCAGAACATTATTTTTTTCCTTAGGTATGATAAAAGCGTGTTGCAGATGAATTGCTCACATTGGCTATGTTAAAAAATCTGGAGTACAATCTAAAAATAAGAATGAAGAGTTATTTTCAGTAAAGCTAATTCACACAGAGGGATGAATACATTAAACAAATCACCCAAAGAGTTGGAATTTGGGCTCAAGGAGTGTTTTCCCAATCAACTCTCAACTGTTTGAGTTGGATGAATATGTGAATGGAAATACAGTCTGGAGGGTAAAGCAGACTAGGACTTGGGGACTTTGGTTCAGCTTCAGTCCCTGGGACACACTTCCTGTGTTGTCCTTGACAAGTCACTCAACCTCTTTGTGCCTCAAGTTTGTTATTTATACATCGGGGGTAATAAAATTGCTCTACTCCACCTGTGTACTAAACTGAATTAATTAAAGTTTGTAAATAGCCTTGAATCCTTCAAATAGAAGACACAACAGAAGTTATTCATAACACAAAGATCAAGAATATTATTGGGCTTTCGTGAACAGATTGTCTCTGAATCACAACTATTTAAGAAACAAGTACTGAATATATGGAAAGGAAGATGATTTAAACTTAAGTGTAAAATTGCATTCCTCCTTCCCTTCTCTTTACCCTCTTCTGGGGCTGAGTAAGCTATTTAAGTGAACTGCGGTGCTTCACTTTTTCTCTTCTCTGCTGAGATTAGTTGCAGTGTTGCAGTGAATGAGATAGATGTTACCAGTGCCCTAGGACTGAGCTGCCCCATTTCCACTGCCTGTGATGCTGCTGTTCAAGGACCTGCCCATTAAAAGATTTTTTTTTTTTAATTAAGGAGACTTTTTTTGCAAGCTTCTCTTGTCCTTCCTTATATTGCCTGGCAGGCATTATCATTTCCAGATATCTGTTCTGCTGCAGTTAAGGGCATTGCTTACTTCTGATTCCTCTGGCCTTCTTGTCAACCTGAAATGGCCCTAAGAAGTATTATGGAGGCTAGTGCTGAAATGAAACGGTCACACTGTAAATCAGTGAAAACATAAGTCGAAAGGAAGCGTAACCCATTTTACAACTTTATTTTCCCAGTTCAAGTTACTGATGGTAGCAGATTACAATATGGAGGGAAATCTAGACTGCAGTGCAATTCCAGTATGGGACAAATAATGCCTTCATAGGGGCTAGTACTTTCACAAGTGGATTAAGTCTAGAACAGTGATACTCAGACTCGTTCATGTGTCTCCTGTGGCTCTTTGCAGCACATGATATTAAAATACTGTGTGATTTAATTATTAAGCAATCTAAGTTATTAACCAATCAAGATGCTTTTTCTATATTATTAACCAATTGAAGCTGATAAAATAATACCTGATTAGTCATTTTTCTGTAAGACTATATATAATAAATATAAATATAAACTAAATATTTCCCGTCATACTGTTTCAATATGAATGTATAGTACTATAGTAAATGAAACAATTAATTCATACTACTGTGGCTCTTTTAGGTAATTTTGATCGCTAATCCTGAACCACTGAGGTCTGAGTATCACTGATTTAGAGGATCTTGCACTTATGCATTATATTATCAAACATTGGCATTTATAGTTGATAGGAACCATACCAAGTCAGCACCTTGAATACTTCAGAGGGATTTTTTCATAATTGATTTAGGGCAGTGCTGAGTGCTTTTGAAAATCACACTGTTAGCTTATTACTTGAGACAGTGATGCCCATATACCAGGGGTGACCAAACTTGCTGACCCTCTGAGCTGCATACAATAATCTTCATAACCTTGAGAGCTGGGCATGTCTGCCAGGACTCAGGGCTCCAGCCCTGCGAGGCTGCCTGCTGGGGCTTGGGGCTGCCCCACAAGGCTGAAGCCCCAAGCCCCATCACCCCACTGCAAGGCAGAAGCCCTGTGGGCCCCCTACAGTCTGGTAGGCAGAGAATGGGGGGCATGGTAGGCTCTGCAAGCCACACTTTAACTGTAAAAGAGCCACATGTGGCTTGCGAGCCGCAGTTTGACCATATACAGAATATTGTTTGACTACTTTTATACCCTTCCAGTGCTGTTGAAAAATATTTCCTCTGAACTCAGACCACTGTCTTTGAATGTATTGTAGTCCATATAGCAATCTCAAATTCCTATTAGACTGTGCCTCCATGTTGCTTAAAGAAATCCTAAGCATCCAGCGAACCAAATTTGGTGATGAATCCTGGTCACATGCAATCTGAGGCACGTTGCTCATACACTAAGATGAAGCCTGAATTTAGATGCTGCTGACTCCCTTAAAAGAGAGTGGGTTCTTAAATAAGAGATGGGAAAGGTGTGACTTTGGATGCACACATGGTGACATGTATAGAGGCAAATCAAAAGGCTTCAAATTCCCCCAAGTACTGAGAATAAGAAAGAAGTGTGCAGTGAAATTATTATTTCCACAGCTGATCTTAAATGTGATAAACAAGGCTGAAACACTGCAAGTCAACCCAGACTTTACTTCCAAGGATGTTCTTTATCTAAGATCTTTCCAGTGACTAATCTTTCCAATATCTTTAAAGACTGGAGAAAGGAAGAAGGAAAAGCTTCATACCAGACTGACATGCTGCTAGAACTGCAGCAGCTGTTGTGCCTTCAGATCCCATTACTGGTTTGTACTGTTTGTTTGGTCAACAGCACAGTAGCTGATTATGTTGCTCTTTTTGCCCTGGGCTCCAAGCTTTGAATCCTTCAGAGCTACAAACTCTTTATTCTTTGAATGAGCACATTATAGATTGGGCCCATGTATCTAGGAAGTTTTTCCTCTCTAACACTGGACTGTTTACTTTGTGAGTTAAGGAAATCAATTACCACTATTTCACTTCTGTGCTGTTTTCCCTGAAAACAGTTTAGCAGGTGGGAGTTAGTGTCAGAACCTTTGTCTGTTCATTTATACGCTCATAAATTCATACCAAAAGAGTGACAGCAAAACCTTAATGACAACCTCTGCAGTACTAAGATAGAATAATGTTACTCATGTGGAATGTGTGACAACCAGGTGTGCCACTTTCTTGACACAAAAGTGCATGAAGTTGGAGATAAAGTTTTGCATTAGAGTGCAGTCTAGGTGAAGGAGTGGTATGTATTGTTTTTTGGTAACTGTTGGAAGTAGAAGTGAATGTTTTGTAAAATGTAAGAGTATGTTATAGACACCATTGTAGGTGATTTGAATGCGGCAATGAATCTTGAAGACATCCCTTAACTTCTTCCTTCCATACTTTTATGGTTTTCAGTGAGTGGAATGTGCCTTGTTACCTTTGTTTGTGTTATTGTAGATGGATGAGATTGCCAAAAAGCCTAAGGGCAATTTTCAGAAAATTTTAATGGGACTTTTGTGACTAAATCACCTGGGCTTCTTTGAAAAATCCACCATATATGGTCAGCATTTTGAAAAATGAATGCTCTTAAATCCATATTGATATCCCTAAATAAATAGCCTGATTTTCAAATGTATTAGGCAACCAGCAGCTCCTGTTGATATCAGTGAGAATTGCTGAGAGCTCAGCACTTTTGAAAAATCAGGCCACTTCTTCAGGCACATAAGTATGGATTTATAGGCCTAATTTTAGGCATGAATTTTTAAAAATCTTGGCTATATACATATCTATATATAGACACATATTGCTGAACATGGGGATCTTGAAAGCACCACCTAGAGCAGGGGTCAGCAGCCTTTCAGAGGTGGCATGCCGAGTCTTCATTTATTCACTCTAATTTAAGGTTTCGCGTGCCAGTAATACATTTTAACGTTTTTAGAAGGTCTCTTTCTATAAGTCTATAATATATAACTAAACTATTGTTGTATGTAAAGTAAATAAAGTTTTTTAAATGTTTAAGAAGCTTCATTTAAAATTAAATTAAAATGCAGAGCCCCCCTGGCCTGGTGGCCAGGACCCGGGCAGTGTGAGTGCCACTGAAAATCAGCTTGCGTACTGCCTTTGGCACACGTGCCATAGGTTGCCTACCCCTGACCTACAGCCAGAGAATGCAGGTAGGTGTCATGGAAGTTTCTTCCATAGAACTCCATCTCAATCTTGAACTGCACTACCCTTCCTAGAGTTACTACTGGCCCTCTTCTGAGGAATCATACTGAATTTTGTGGTGGTTTCATCAGAGGGAGAAACATCCTCTATGAACTAATTTGAGGATTTAGATACAATTTTTGCTGTACACTAAGATTATCCTTAATCTTGGTCGATGAACCATGAAAAGAGGTTTGTAGCAAATGAACAAAATTCTGCAGCCTGGCAAAAAGATTTAGAAACAATTCAATTGTGCAAACTATTAAATTGTAATACCAATAAATGAACACACTGTGGACCAGTTCAGTATCATTCAGATTATTTATTTTCTTAATGTGGACAACCTTTAACTTTGATGGTATAATTAACTTTTTTCCTTTTAAATTTCTTAGAGCCCTTGGCTGAGAATTCTCACACTAATCTTGATAGATGTGGGGAACAAAGGAAGGGAGGAGATTTTCCATAGTGTGTGTAAATGTGCTTTACAATTCTTGAACGTATATTTACACATTGACTTTACACTGAAGTCTGTAAGAAGTCTTTTCTATGGAGGGGGGAGGGAAAGAATCAAATGACCAGAGATTTAGGCCCATTTGATCCATGTGAGATTTTCCAGTATAGTCCCACAGAGCTCGTCTGACATTCAAATATGCCATAATTTCACTGAAACAGTACTATATCCAGTAGTATTTCTGTACGAGATGAAACCTGGAACAGAGGAATGCATCTCTTCTGTTTCTTTAATTTCACTAAACTGCAAATAATTTAAATTATTAAATTCAAATATCAAGACATTTAGTTGTTCATATCGCTCATCTGTTAACCTTCTAATAATACATCACATTTTTAAAATAAAAAACAACAAAAAAGACTTTAGAGGCTATATAATACACAGTCTCATTGGCTCCAGCTCCCTGGGAAGGCTGTTACAATATCACCATATTTCCCAGAATTTCTTTGGAGCAATGGAGCAGAATTATCCATTGGCAACTTTCACACTCAGCAATCCAGACACTAAAACAATAGTTTAAAAAATTATCTTGTGATTTTTTAATTTTTTTTGTATGTGTCTGTGTTAAAAAAACAAACACCGCTTTTTTCGACTTTCAGGGTTTTTTGTTTGTTTGTTTTTGTGAAACACCACAAGATTTGGCAAAAAAAGATGTAAAGAAGACTCTCGATGTATAAAATTCCTCACCAGTAGAAGAAACACTGACCTTGATTTGGCCTAGTTTTAATTAGTTATTTCATTCATGTACTTTTGCTGCATATTTTGAAGCTTTGAAGAAAGGGCTAAAGGTCAGGCTAGAAATCATAGAACAGTTCTGTACCAACAATTCCTTTAACAGGAAGGGTGTCCTTCATTATGTCCTACACATAATGAAGCAGAGCAGAAGTGTGTAAACAGTATATGCTGCGAGTTGTATGCATCTCTATACATGATGTGTGTGTATATACTGTATGTATGTGTGTGTGCCAGTATGGTGGATACATGTTCCTTCTGTACAGCTGTAAGGAAGGCTTTACTGAAATTCTCCTGTTCTGTTGCCTTTTCTCCTAGAAGAAAACTCTGCAAGGTAGGCCCATCTCCCATTCAACAGTTCTGCATCTTCCTTGCAGTACAATGGTTTTTAGGACAGTTGGATGAAATATTATTTCTTACATAGAATATGGTAGCTCTGCCATCTGAGGAAAATGAAATGAAACAAACAGAATGAGCCAGTGGTGATTGTGGTGATAACATTTCCACACAGTTACACCTCAACTTTTTTTTGGAGCCTTTGCACCCTGCAAAAAATGTATTTTTGAAAAAAATGTTTGTGGCAAGGATAAGAGGGATGTAGGGGGCTGTGAACATAATTCAGCTTTCCCCCTTCCTCTCCTTGGGCTTCAAAGTACTGCCCCATTGTATCCACCACAAATGGAGGTGGTAAGCCCCTTTTGTGTCACCTCAGGAAAACAGATTGACGCCCATGGATTTTTAGCAGAGGCCAATATATTTGAGATTGTTCTGAATGATGACATCTGTCACCGCATCAAAGACAAATTGGATATTACTGGTATCAGTAGCACAGGTGAAGTGCGAGTAAATCTCCTTGGTCTCCTTGTTGCGATTCAAGTCCTCAAATTGGCGTTGGATGTAGACTGCTGCCTCCTCGTAAGTGTTTTGGCCCTTGTACTCAGGAAAGCAGACAGTTAGCGGGATGCGCCGGATTTTTTCTGCCAGAAGATCTTTCTTATTCAGAAAGAGGATGAGGGAAGTGTTGATAAACCAGTTGTTGTTGCAAATGGAGTCAAAGAGACGCAGACTTTCTGCCATTCGACTCTGCAAGGAAGGAAACAATGTCAGCAACAGTATGTGAACACAACTAAATAAAATACATAGAAATACATAATCACAGCTGTTAGTGAACAAACTCCCTTTTGTTTAGAATGTTCGTATCTGTTTCTCATTCCAGCTCCCTCTCTGACTGTACATCCTACCTTAGGATGAATTTTCAGGAACCTTAATTCACTTAAGTTGACATATTGCAGCTCACTATAGATTACTGCTTCATTTAGTTTGATTTAATTTTTTTTAATAATGGGTAACTGAGAGGCAAAGTCAGACTGAAGTTTTTAAGAACAGCTGCTGTAGTTCTTCACTGTTTTCCACAATCAAGCTAACATTACAAACACATTTTTTGGGCTGCAATGATCAATAAGCACATAATTTTACAAAAATAGAAGAGTAGACTTATGGCCAGAATAGAATCATAGAATATCAGCGTTGGAAGGAGGTCATCTAGTCCAACACCCTGCTCAAAGCAGGACCAATCCTCAACAATATCACCCCAGCCAGGGACTTTGTCAAGCCAGGCCTTAAAAACCTCTAAGGAAGAAGATTCCACCACCTCCCTAGGTAACCCATTCCAGTGCTTCACCACCCTCCTAGTGAAAAAATTTTTCCTAATATCTAACCTAAACCTCCCCCACTGCAACTTGAGACCATTACTCCTTGTTCTGTCATCCCGTACCACTGAAAACAGCCTAGCTCCATCCTCTTTGGAACCCCCTTTCAGGTAGTTGAAAGCAGTTATCAAATCCCCCTTCATTCTTCTCTTTTGCAGACTAAATAATCCCAGTTCCCTTAGCTTCTCCTCATAAATCATGTGCTCCAGCCCCCTAATCATTTTTGTTGAGAAGTGGAATTCACACCTCCTGAGTTAGCAGCCAAAGAAATAATAGCTTATTGTTGTAAGGATCAATTATATAAATCCAAAGAAATTCGGATCCTGTTTCTAGATATATTTGAATAAAAAAAGATTGAGATGGCTCAAAGAATACCACACCTCCATTTCACCTATCCTCTTCTCTTTCCACTTTCCCCCGGTCCATTCCTCCCTTCCTCTTCCTATTTATGTATGTTGTCACTGTTTTATTATAGGTATCCCAAACCTAACATGTTACATCTATGTAGTATTGTCTGGTCTTGAAGCTTTGACAAGTTGTATATACAAATTATGCAATTGTACTTCATTTTTAATTGATTCTGTTTGCTCCTATTTTTTCTTACCCCTTTAGTAATAGTAACTTTGGAAGAGTATATATTAAAAAGTATTTTCCTCCAGAGGGCCAAATCCTAGTCTCAGAAAGAAGGAGCAACTCAAAATGAAGACAGAGTTTGACTAAAAGGTTTTAGTAGACAATTCTGATCTTCCACTTGCCACTCTAAATTAATAAGTACCATTGACAACACACTGGAGTGACTGACAGGAACTGTTTATTTTGGAAATACCAATTCAGTCATCATCATCAGCGATCCCTCGATTCAAGGATGATCTCTACAACAGATTTACTATGTGTTCTGAGATGACAGATCTACCCGCAGTAGGTATAGACATTTCCTGGCAGGCCAGATGCTTGCTGGGAAAAAGTTGTTTCTTTTTCCTTCCTTTTCTCTCTCTTTTCAGCTTTGCAGGCAAGGTACTTTTCCTCAAAGCGAGTTACTACCTGAGGGAGGATGTGGCGCATTGGGGTCGGTTGATGGCTTGCTCCTCCCAGCTTGTGATGTCCATCCACATCACTTTTCTTGAGATATGCTTTCAGTGTGTCTTTGTAGCGTTTCCTCTGCCACCACAGGATCTATGAGCATGGGTAAGCTGAGACTAGAGGACTTGTTTTGGGAGGCAAAAGTCTGGCATCCGCACACAATGTCCAGCCCAGCGGAGTTGGTGAATGAGGATCATTTCTTCAATGCTGATGACATTCACTTCAGTGAGGGGGCTGGCATTAGTGCAGCGATCTTTCCACTTGATGCGAAGGATCTTCCGGAGGTATCAGTGGCACTGGAACACTTTTACTAGTGGGGTTGCTGAAAGCCAGCCTCCTTACCCCTGTCCATCCATCCCCCCAAGCTGGAGCCAGGAGCAGGACCATGTCTATAGGAGGGGGGACCCAGAAGGGCTAAAGGGGCCAAAGTTGGGGGTGGGTGCAGGGCCAGCAGCTGGGACCCCACACGTGGGGCCGGGACCCTGCGAGCAGGGCCTAGAGTGGAGCCCCGGGCATGGGGTGGCAGCCAGGACCCCGTATGCAGGGCTGGGAGTAGAGCCCCATGTACAGGGCTGGGACCCCATGGGCGGGACCGGGAGCAGAGCCCCAGGTGTGGGGTGGCAGCCAGAACCCTGCGTGTGGGGCCAGGAGCAGAGCTCCAGGTGTGGGGCGGAAGCCGGGCTCCTGCATGCAAGGTCAGGGGGAGCCCTGGGTGCGAGGTCTGCAGCTGGGACCCCGTATTGGGGTCCAGAAGCAGAGCCCCAGGCATGGGGCTGGGACCCCGCACGTGGGCCTGGGAGCAGAACCCTGTGTAAAATCTGGGGGTTCTGCAGCACCCCCCGCGTCCCTAGTTCCTGCACCTATGGGAGGCATCGTTGGTGGTACCTCTCCAGACTCCTGAAGTGCTGTCAATAGGTAACCCAGGTTTTGCATCCACAAAGGAGTGTAGGAATAACAATTGTCTTGTAGACCTGGATCTTGATGTCCTGCCGTGGGTCATGGTCTGTGAAAACGCATCAGAGCAATTTTGCAGAGGAAACACTTGCACAGTAGATCCTGTGATGGATCTCACTGTCAATTTTTGCATTTTGAGAAAGTTGGCTACCGAGATAGCAGAAGTGCTTGACTGTCTCCAAAGTCTCTCCCTTGATGGTGATTTGTGGTGTGTCATGTGCAAGGCATGAAGCAGGCTTACAGAGCACTTTAGTGTTCTCAATATTGAGTGAGAGTCCTAGGCTTCGATAAGCTTGTGCAAAAAAATCCAGTGTAGACTGAAGATCATTCTCAATGTGTGCAAGGAGAGCACAGTCATCAGCATACTGAAGATCAGTAATGGACACCCTGAGGACTTCAGATTTCGAGCGGAGATGTCGAAGATTAAAAAGCCATCCATCCATTCTGTATTGAATGACAACTCCACTGGGGAGGAGATCTTTAACGAGGACCAAAATGATTGCTAAATAGATGGATAACAGGGTTGGGGCAATAACGCATCCTTGCTTAACCCCAGTTTTGATGATGAAAGTCAGTCTCGGGGCCATGACAGAGAACAGTGGCATTCATCTGATCATGGAGAAGCATTAGGACCTTAATAAATTTTGGAGGGCAGCCAAATCTGGCCAGGACCTTCCATAGGGGTTTGTAATTGACTGAGTCAAAGACCTCTGTCAAATCAATGAAGGCCATGTACAGGTCCTGATTTTGCTCCTGAGACTTTTTCAGGATTTGGCAAGCAACAAAGATCACGTCAGTTGTCCCGTGGGATGGTCTAAAACTTCACTGAGATTCTGGCAATATTTCCTCAGCAAGGAGAAGTAATTGGTTTAAGAGGATAAAGGCAAAAATTTTCCCTGCTGTAGACAGCAAGGCAATGCCTCAATAATTTCCACACTCTGATGTATCTCCTTTCTTAAAGATTGAAACAATGTTGGCATTTCTCAAGTCTTCTGGAATCTTCTTATTATACCAGATATGAAGAAAAAGTTTGTGGAGCTTACTTACCAGTTCTTTACCTCCAAACTTGTAGACTTCAGCTGGTATGCCATCTGGTCCTGCTGCCTTGTTGTTCTTGGTTTGCATAACGGCTTGTGTTACTTCTTTGAGGGCGGGGAGGTCAGCAAGAGATTCTCTTTCATGTCATTGAGGTATAGATTCAATAGTGGCATGAGAGACAGTTGACTCGTGATTCAGGAGTAACTCAATATGCTCCTTCCATCTGGCTTTGATGGCTTTGCTGTCCTTAAGATATGTCGACCCATCTTGGGCTCAGAGTGGTGTGGGACCATGGGAACATGGACCGTAAATGGTCTTTACTGCCTGAAAAAAGCTCCTCATGTCATGTTTATCAGCGTCAAGCTCAATCTCCTTGGCCTTTTATCACTACCGTTTATTTTTGATGTCATGGATTTTCCTTTGGGATTCAGCCTTGAGTTGCTTGTATGACTCTTCCTTCTGCTGGTGTAATATGTCATTTTACCATAGCAATGAGCTTTTCTTTTCTGGTCAAGCAGGCCCTGAATCTCAGCATCATTCTCATGAAATCAATCTTGGTGACGGCAGGTGACATAGCCGATGAACTCAGCACATGCCAAGAGAATGGCAGTCTCTAATCCTTTCCAGAAATTTTCATTATCATCATCAACTGTAGGCATAGCAGTGAACCTCTCTTGGAGACACTGCTGAAGTTTCTCCCAAGTCACTATATCTTCAAGGGACTGGATGTTGAATTTCTTTTGTACTGATTTTGCCTGGTTGGAATGCCTTGAGGCAATCTGGAAATTCATGATAGATCTAACAAGGCAATGGTCTGTCCAACGGTAATCGGTTCCATGCATGGCCCTCGTGATGCGGACATCCTTCCAATCTCAGGCTCTAACAATAACATTGTCAAGAAGGTGCAAATGCCTGGAGTGAGGGTGTCTCCAGGTGGTCTTATACTTCTCACTTTATCTAAAGAGGGTGTTTGTGATGACCAGGCCAGGCCATGTTCTACATACATGCTCAGGAGGAGGATGCCACTGAAGTTGGCCTTTCCTACTCCTTTTCCGATAGAGCCATTCCAGAGATCTGACTCACGCTTGCCTCCAAGGAGAATGATCTTCTCCTTCTTGGGAATGTTGGTCAAGACTGTATCAAGATCTGTATAGAATTGTTCCTTGATATCTTCAACAGCATCGAGTGTTGGGGCATATGCACTGATGACAGCAGTAGACTAGTAATTGCTGAGCTTAAAAGACGAAGAATCATATGACATTCATTGATTCCTATAGGAAATTCTGCAAACTGACTGACAAACTTATTCCTAATTGCAAAACTGACACCATGAATGCGCCTGGCCCTCTGCAGATTTCCCTTTCCAGAAAAAGATGTAGCCTTCACCTTCTTCTCTCAGTTGACGTTCATCTGGGCACCTTGTCTCACTAAGGACAGCGACGTCAATGTTATATCTTGCAAGCTCCCTGGCAATGATAGCAGTTCTTCTTTCCAGTCATACATTATATTTGTTATACATCAGGGGGTGAACATTGCATCTAGCAAAAGTCACTGTGTTTTTATAGCTTTGACTGCAGGCAGAGTGATCCCACTGGATGCAGTAATCCAGCCAGGAGTGGGTGAAACAGCCTAGATTTAGGGCACCTTTTCTAGCCCTCTCCGCATGTGGGGTGAGCAGGGGGGATCCTGAAGAGGACTGCTCAGTTGTGATAGTAGCTGCCAAATTGCACCCATCTTAGTTCAGGTGCCAGACGACCATATAGCTACCACCACCTACCTGCAGATTCGTGGCTAAACTGCCAGATTTACTAATCCTGTCCCCATCACCACTAGTCCATCGCCACAGAACTTGGAAGGCTGAAAAGATGTTATTTCCCAAGGTAGAAGCCTGCACATGATTTCTTTTAATGTGGGGAAGCTAGTGTGCCTACAGCAACCACACAATCATGACAAGTTGGAGTTCTGGGGCCCAGTTTCAGGGAAAATCTGAGACAACTGGAGATCTCCAACTTGTTGCAGCTTTCATCTGCTTTCACAGCTACTGAGATCCGAAGATCCTTTTCCACCTGATCCACTGTTGAAGATTTGGGGGATTGGACCATGTTTTGTCTGGGACCTCCCCTCAGACCTGTTTGCCTTGGAAGACCTTACCAGGAGCATGAAGCTCCTGACAACATAGTTTGAGATCACTGGAACAGGCAATCCCCTTCAGCACAATAAGGTAATGGTCCCTGAAGAGGACCTAACAAAACTAACATTGGATTGAAATATCTGTTAGAAATTTAGGGCCATGTTTTACCCTTCTTCTGCACACTGTTCTCCCACATATTGTTGCTGTGAAAAATAAAGGTTGTTTACATGGTGATATCATAGAAAATTAATATGAATTAACTAAAGATGGGTATTTTAAGTTGATTAGTTAAACCGCATTAAACTGCTGTGTGAAAACCCTCATTCTGAATTAAAGTTGCCTTAATTTGATTTAGCTTAATTCACTTTGGAATACAGGGATTTAACTAAGGCCTGGTCTACACTACGTGTTTAAACCGATTTTAGCAGCGTTAAACCAATTTAATGCTGTACCTGTCCACACTACGAGGCCCTTTATATCGATATAAAGGGCTCTTTATATCGGTTTCTGTACTCCTCCCCAACGAGAGGAGTAGCGCTAAAATCGGTATTACCATATCAGATTAGGGTTAGTGTGGCCGCAAATCGACGGTATTGGCCTCTGGGCGGTATCCCACAGTGCACTACAGTGACCACTCTGGACAGCAATCTCAGCTCGGATGCAGTGGCCAGGTAAACAGGAAAAGCCCTGCGAAATTTTGATTTTCATTTCCTGTTTGCCCAGCGTGGAGCTCTGATCAGCACGGGTGGCAATGCAGTCCCAAATCCAAAAAGAGCTCCAGCATGGACCGTTCGGGAGATACTGAATATGATCGCTGTATGGGGAAACAAATCTGTTCTATCAGAGCTCCATTACAGAAGACGAAATGCCAAAGCGTTTGAAAAAAAATCTACAGGCTACACAGTGCTGCGTGACAAGCGTAATGGGAAGCCAGAGACTCAGATGGACGCTCATGGAGGGAGGGAGGGGGTACTGAGGACTCCAGCTATCCCACAGTCCACAGCAGTCTCCGAAAAGTATTTGCATTCTTGGCTGAGCTCCCAATGCCGGGACTTTGTCCGGTGTGGTTCAGGGAATAGCTCATCAGTTTACTCCCTCCCCCCCCACGTGAAAAAAAAGGGAAAGAAATCGTTTCTTGACTTTTTTCAATGTCACCCTATGTCTACTGAATGCTGCTGGTAGTCGCGATGCTGTAGCAGTGAAGAGCAGTATCCGCTCCTCTCCCCTCCCTGGTGGCAGACGGTACATGCTTGATAACTGCTGAATACCCCTGGCTGGCCTCAGGGGCGCCTGGGTAAAAATAAGAATGATTCCTGGTCATTCCCAGTAGATGGGACAGAACAGCTGGTAACCGTCTTCATCATAGCCACGGGGGGCTGAGCTCCATCAGCCCCCTCCCTTTCTGGTGTAAAGAAAAGATTCTGTACTGCCTGGACTATCATAGCAGCGGGATGCTGGGCTCCTCTCCCCTGCACCGCTTAACGTCCTGTCTGGACTGTCATAGCACGGGAAGGCTGCCTCCCCTTCATTTTATCTCACTAACAAGTCACTGTTTCTTATTCCTGCATTCTTTATAACATCATGACACAAATGGGGCGGACACTGCCATGGTAGCCCAGGAAGGTTGGGGGAGGAGGGAAGCAACGGGTGGGGTTGTTGCAGGGGCACCCCCCGTGAATGGCATGTAGCTCATCATTTCTGCGGATCTGACATGGAGCAGCTGTACTCTCTGATACACTAGTTCTCTAGTACACTTGCCCCAAATTCTAGGCAGGATTGACTCTATTTTTAGAAACCATAAAGGAGGGATTGACTCAGGGAGTCATTCCCAGTTTTGCTTTTGCACCCCTGGCCGACCTCCAGGGGCACCCATGATAGCAGCAGACAGCACAGAGGGAGAGATAACCGTCATCTCATTGCCAAATTACCCTGGCAGCAGACAGTACAGAACGACTAGTAACCATCTCTGCTATCATGCAAAAGCAAATGAATGCTGCTGTGTAGCGCTGGAGTATCGCCTCTGTCTGCGGCATCCAGTACACATACGGTGACTGTAAAAAAAATAAGCTGAATGGGCTCCATGGTTGCCATGCTATGGCGTCTGCCAGGACAATCCAGGGAAAAAGGGCGTGAAATGATTGTCTGCCGTTGCTTTCCCGGAGGAAGGAATGACTGATGACATTTACCCAGAACCACCTGCGACAATGATTTTTGCCCCATCAGCCACTGGGCTCTCAACCCAGAATTCTAAGGGGCCGGGGAGACTGCGGGAACTATGGGATAGCTACGGAATAGCTACCCACAGTGCAACGCTCCGGAAATCGACACTAGCCTCGGACCCTGGACGCACACCGCCGAATTAATGTGCTTAGTGTGGCCGCATGCACTCGACTTTATACAATCTGTTTTATAAAACCGGTTTATGTAAAATCGGAATTATCCCATAGTGTAGACGTACCCTAACCCAAGTGGGGATGTCCCCCTGTAGACAGGTGGCAGATGGAGCTGTCCATGGTGCCAATTGCTATTGGAAGGTTGAGTACCAGAAAGGGCCCTCTCCTTTGTAACTTAATTTTTTTGTGCAGAGAAGAAAATTGTTCCAGCTGCTGTCGATATTTCAACTAAATATTGTCCAAAGAGGAGACAGAAGTCTCTCGATTACAGTTATTTATTCTAAAGGGCATTTCTTTCCAATACATTGCAGATTAGGCACTAATTCCTGTACAAAGTTTTACTGGGATTCCAATATCAAAACTTTAGTCAGCTCTTTTGGTCTTAAAAGTTCAATGTTTTTTATTCAACATCAAAAGCCTTCAGATTCCAACTATCATGTGTGTACCACCACCACACTTGATAGTGACACACTATTAACTTTCACCTAATGAGACTCTCAATGAAATTTTTTTGTCTAAAACTGTTTGCTGAGATTTCAAGATCATAAGATCAGACAAGAATTTATGAAAAAAATTGAAGTTTACATTCAAGTTCTCTTTATATGTGCTGAGGAATTTAAAGTCATTTTAGAGTTGAAGTGGGCATCACATCTTCAAGCACTTGCCCACCTTTGATATTTTCAGTGTTTCTCTTTAGAAGACAAAAGCCTCTTTTAACCAAGTCATTGTGGTACTGTACAGGCCATCCTTCCCACTTAGAGCTGGTAAAGAAGCACCATCAATTAATCTTAACATATCACCAAGGAGTCATTCCAATCTTTTTCTTATTTTTCAATTCTCTTTACTGATATTTCTTAATAGAAATAATGACAGAGCAAAGAAAGAAAATGGATACACAAAGACTCACAGAGGTGTTTTCCAGCCATATAATATAATGATAATAAAAGAGATAGATAAGAATTGGATACAGGAATCCCCGCTAGAATCCTTCTTCCTTCCTCAAGTTTAAAATAGAAAATCCTCATATCATTAAAAGGGAAGTTGAAGAAGTACAATTCAAAACTCCATTTTAAAATATCTCAGATTATTGTAATCTAGGTAAGAGAAAGTGTTTTGTGTTAAGCCTTGAAAACATCCCAAGAATCCTCAGTATTTTGTATCTTATTAGACTTATAACTGCTGTGAAATGTTCCAGAAAGTGATTTCATTCTGAACAACTGGAAAGATGTTAAGTAGTATCTTTCGGAGCAGTTCACTGTGTATGTACCCATGACCTGTGTAAAGTGAATTGAAGTCAATAACTCCCAGTAGCAGTTCTATTTATTTACACAGTGATATGTTCCTATCCAAACTTATGCCCAATTTATGACCAGATCTTTGCGTCAAGATGTAGTTAATAAATTGTTTGGCTACAAAGAAGGAAACATCTTGGTGATGTTTTCCATCCCCAGGAATAGTTTGGGTTTGGCAGGTAGAGGATATTTTTGTCCCATGTCCCTTAAAGAACTCTGCCTCTGGATAGTCAAATTCCAAGGCTCTGAATGTCATATCATACTTTTGTCCAGGGCATTTACTTAATAGTCATTGTAAGGGTAGCTCTGGTGTAAAAATATGCTAGAATGGGTTGGGGAAGACATGATATGGTGCGTGTATGCTAAGTGGCAATCGTGTATGTATGTGTGAGAGGGGAGGATGCCTCAAGTGTCTTCTCATTGTCTCCCTTGGCTAACAGAATTTTATTCTCTAGTGATGTCACACACAAGTTGAGGGGCAGGGAGTAGTAATAGGAGGTCGCTGGTTGTGATGGAGCAGAGTAAGTCTGAGAATTTCTTCCACAGGAGAGGGGAGAAATGTCTTCTGCTGAGCTCCTCTGCTGGTGATTACAAGGGTTCATGGCAGGAGACAGCTGAACAGATCTGAGAACTTGTTCCTCAAAGATGTGAATCAAAGCGTTCTACTATGCTTCATTGGCTAGCATGATGGGAAAATTATTCCAAGACTGGGATAATACTTGCCAAATGTATCCACTTGTCTCAAGTTAGGGCTTCTGCTTTATTTACCCAGGTACAACCCCACTGAAGCCAAAATTATTGCAGGATTGCCAAGTGCCTCTAAAAATGGTCTCTGTTTCTTAGCAAACTGTCATTATTTAAATTCTGTACGATCTAAAATCTATTTATTGCAGTTCAGTTCACTGGGTGTTAAAAGTGTGTCCCTGTTGTTCCTTTCAAACGTTTCTAGCAGAAGCATTGACATTTGGACATCTTTCATCTTCCTGCTGAGGCATGGGCTGCTGCCCAGAAAAAAATACTTTGTTCACCAATCAGGGATAATGCACACATCTTTGGATGCTAGAGGGGCAAGTGCAGATCCCTCATCACAAACTGCGTGCTCTTCATCCAGTGCATGAGGCATCTGGATCCTAATTAGTGCCATATTACAATTGAAGAGTCTTGAAAATGACAAGGATTCTATGTTTCCACTAACTCCTAAGAACTGTTTTTGAGCTCACACAATATGCTTTGAGTTTTTTCAGTTTCAGGCTTGCCTCAGTTGTAGTGCTCTTGAGATCTGGGTAGTTGGGTACAGCTGATGAGGAGTGTTTTATATAGGATTCTACAGCTGGAAATAAAATGATAGAGAGATAAAAATTGCACAGGAGGAGAGACTGAAAAATAGTCTAGGAGTTTAATTTAGAACTCCCCTTTTTTCCTCTTTATCTAAGACAAATGGCTATGGCAAGTAAAAATGAAAAATGAGTGGCAGCAAAACAGACACAGAAAGGCAGCCAGAAAAAGAACTGAAATAAAAAGAACAGATAAAGGATGAAAAAACTGAAAAGATGGGGGGAAAAGGAGTGACAAATGTGGAAGGAAAAAAACAGAAAAGGAAGCAGCAAATCAGAAAAAGCTGTTAGAGAGGAAAATGAGAGAAAGTGGGTAAAAATCTCTTACAACCACAGTAGTTTAACATTTTATAATACAGTCAAATAGGAACCCACCAGGTTTGAAAGCATACTGTATTTCCATGTATTTGAACAAGAAAATATTCCATGTTCCATTTGAAAGCACAATTTATTTTCTATCTTCTTATGTTTTTTGAGATAAAGAAAAAAAGCAACCAGCCACACTAAAACATCATCAATTTTTATATAATCTCTCTCCAGCATGTGGAGCTGGAGTAGTTTGGGTATATACACACAAATAGCCATACTTGGCTTATTGAACAGGATCAAAGAACACCTCAGTGCATACTTATATGCAAGTGCCTGATGTCTAGATCTAGAGTGGATGCTAGTTTGATGTAATCTTGGCTACAGGGTGGCTAATTTGTTTCTTGAACATTTACAATATGGATAGATAGGATCAAAACAGGCTTTAAACTCTGAATGAAATTCCAAATATTCATAATACAACTATATCATATGTGGAGCTGGTCATAAAATGCCCCCTCCCCTGCAGAAAAATGTTGACTTTTCAGTGAAAAACCAACAGCCAAAACATTCCAATTTGGAAATGCCATTGTGGTGCCTCATGGGAACTATAGTTCAGATGCCTCATACTCCCATTCTCTTCTATAGATTGGGCTCATGGGTATGATACCTCACATGATGCACCACAATCTCCTCTCTCAGTGAGAAAAGGCAATACATCCTGGAAGTCCCTTGGTCACAATTCAACATGGGAGATGGAATTCAGCTGAGGAGCTTGCACATGGAGAAAAATAGGGACATGAGGCAACCAAACTGCAACTCCTATGAGGCACTGCAGCAGCATATCTAAGGTAAAATTATTTTGGTTTTTTGACTGAAATATTTCAATTTTGATTTTTACATAAAATCAAAATTTTCCTAAGGAAAGCAGACACCTTTTACAAAAATGTTTAGCGAGACCTAACCATATGAATTATGAGAAATATATACTGTGATGGTCATGCATGTTCAACATCAGCTAATATTCCAAGCCAATAAAGTCTTTTCCACATTTTGCAAGCTCAGTGCTAGCTATTTATGTGACAGTTTCATTGTTTTGCACTGTAGAGGAGGGGTAGAATTTGAGCGTGCTTAAAACTCATTCTGAAATCCACTGGAACACTGACACAAACTAAGTTAATCATATCTGGAGTTGAGATCCTGCAGCCATATATATGTTCCTGTGACGTGTCTCAGTAGGAAACAGAAATGTGACAATTTACTATGGAAAATGTTTGCAGAATATGAGTGAGGCTAAGTGGCATGATGCTAATTCACATTGAACACAAAAGAAAACATGCTAAACATGATGATCTTAATCCTCAGATCAAGTGGATTTTTGCCATCTTTATCTCCCCTGATTTGGGAACCAGTTGAAGCCCCTGGAGCAATTTAGAATAATAAGAGCTCTATCCTAAATTTTGGTATTTTTAATCTAATATTTTCAGTAATAACTTGCAGGGCCGGCGCTTCCATTAGGCGACCCTAGGCGGTTGCCTAGGGCGCCAGGATTCGGGGGGACGGCATATTGTGCACGCCCCACGGGGTGCACAGGAGCTTCCGCTTCCGCTCCCGTCGCGCCGCCGAAGAAGGACCTTCTGCCGACGTGCCGCGGAAAACAGCGGCAGGCAATTGAGCAGCTCAATGACTGCTGCTGTTGCCTGCAGCATTTCGGCGGAGGATCCTTCTCTGACGGCGCAACGAGAGTGGAACCGGAAGCTCCTGCGTGCCCCGTGGGGAGCGCACAAAATGCTGCCCCCCGAATTCTGCCTAGGGCACCAGAAACTCGGGTGATAACTTGAAGTTATGGGACCGCTGTTTTAGAAAAAAAAATATTCCTGGTCTAACTGGTGGCTGTGCTGTATTACATCAGTGCAGATCCTTTAGCCCAGGGGTCAGCAACCTTTCAGAAGTGGTGTGCCGAGTCTTCATTTATTCACTCTAATTTAAGGTTTCACGTGTCGGTAACACATTTTAACATTTTTAGAAGGTCTCTTTCTATAAGCCTATAATATATAACTAAACTATTGTATGTAAAGTAAATAAGGTTTTTTAAATGTTTAAGAAGCTTCATTTAAAATTAAATTAAAATGCAGAGCCCCCTGGACCGGTGGCCAGGACCCGGGAAGTGTGAGTGCCACTGAAAATCAGGTCATGTGCCGCCTTCGGCACGCATGCCATAGGTTGCCTACCTTTGCTTTAGCCTCATAGAGCTCATATGCCAATAAACAGAGTCTCACATAAGTTTCTGAGCAGCTTCAAATGTAGTTATGAGACTGTGTAGGTGCAATTTCAGCATATTTTAGCAAGCTAACATGGACATATCTGATAATTAGTTAATCTCTCAGTTGTAGAATGTGCTTGGTGAAATAAACAAAACTAAGTGAAAAACCATTGGAAAGTGGAAGGTTTAACACCACCTGGATTCTCATGAGGGAAACAATGCAAAATTCATAAAAAAGAATTAAGATACATAATCTTTTAATCCCATCTGCTTTACCTCACACATCCACTCAGTTACCAGAGGAATTAGATTAAAAACAAATCTATAAACACACCAGTGAAATGCAGAACTAAATGTAAAAGCTCTCTTGGGTTCTAACATAACCAAGAATCAATACAATCCAGGTCTTTACACATCTTCTGTGTTAGCACATTTGGAAAGAGGACTCACTAATGAGGTTAGTTCAGATTCAAAATACAATTGTAGTTTTCCTATACCAACTAGGGACACAAAATAGGGGAAATAATACACAAATGCATAACAGTCCTTAGTAGAATCTCTCACAAGGGTCTAGACATTAAACAGAGTAATTTTTTTGCCTAAAAATCATCTCTTCAGCCAGCAAATATCACTCTGGATCCATGAACTGTTCCATAAAAACAAACAGTAAATTACTAAATAAATAACCATAGCATATTTCTTGGCAGTGAATTTGGCCAGAACAACTTGGTAAACTGATCTCCTTTATAGTTTTGCTTCAACTTGAAACAAATGAGTCTCCTGCAAGAAAATTATTTGCATAAGCAGATTTCTAAACTGTGTCAATTATCTTAGTGGAGCTGTGATGCCTTGCAGCAGAATCACACTTCCACAACTGTAGACAAAAAACATGTGCACCCTGAATGAAAAGTCTAGAGTTTATAATGCTTCTTTACACTTACTTAAATAGCACTTTCTATCTATAATTATTAAAATGTTTTATAAACATTAATTTGGTAAGCCTCAAAACAACTCAGTAAATTGTTAAGTATTAAACCCACATTACAGATGTGTGAAATGAAGTTCAGGGTTGAAATGATTTGCCCACAGTCAAACAATTCTGTGGTAGAGCCAGGAATAGAACTGAAGCATGAGTTCAGCATTGTCATCACAGCTTGATCAGATTGTGAGAAATAAAATGTTGTTACTTTGGAGTTTAACTTTGATTTTGGCCTTGAATGTTCTCTGTAGTTGAATATCATGGACCCGATCCACCACTGCATTGCTGAATATTACGTAGGTGCACCTCAGCTGATTTCCTGGAGTTCTACTGGTGTAAAGCTAGAGCAACACAGTAGCAAGTCTATATATAAAATTCTTTAAAGATGATTACTGGATTTCTGGTCTTCATTTTTCTTTGGAACTAACAATCTGAGTCCATTCATGGATAAATCTCTGCTTAGTATAGTAAATTAAACTTAAAATGTAGATTGATAACTTGCATTGCTCCCATGATGTCATTGTTTTTCATCAAAAAGGTCATTTTTTTAGGTGCCAGTTCTACTTCAGAAGGTAATGGCAACTACCCACTTCTCAACATGTGAGATTTGCTACTATTTACTTTTGCCTTTGTGTTGCACTTCTCTGTCCTGTGCCAAATCATGAGTTGTATTTTTCATCACCCTCACCCACAAAACAACCATCAGGTTTCCTGAAACAATCGCATAATGATTGTTTAAACATCTATGGTACATCTTAAAAAGGAAACCTTGAGGCATGTCTCCTGTGGAATTGATCTAGTGAATAGGTCTCAGAATAAATTTCAAATGTGTACACCAATATTATGTTAGATAATCACATAATATGAAATTCATTTCTCCTAGAGCAATGCCAAAGACAGTTCTGCAAGGGCTGGGAGAATAGCATTCACCTCTCAACCCATGAAAAGTTGCAGAGCTGCAACTAATCTTCTAACCTATTGTTAAAATACTAACCACATCCTTTGTGTGTTTTATACCACTGTAATCATGAATATGAGGATACAGGAGTTTCTTCCACTTTTTCACCTTCAACATCCCCTTACACATTTGGCTGGTCAGAATTGACACAGAGACTCCCTATGCAGTACTCATGGTGTGCAGAGGATCTCTGTGTTCCTGTATCCCTGGCATGCCAACACACCAGAGGCTTAAGTGTCATGGAAGGCCTTTTGTAAACCCCTATCACAGTGGTTGAATTTAACCTTAAAAAAGAGTAAAAGTAAATGAAACAAATATGAAGTTTAAAACTGGTTAAACTTACAACCTGTACAAGAGCTGCAATGTTAAGCTTCTCTATAGAGATGCAAATATTGAAAGGGCTGTACTTTAGGCTTCATTTGCCAGTGTCTTGCCGTCAGTTGTATCTGACCCTGAATATTTCTAATTGACTTCTTCATTTCACTAATTTTTGTAATCTATTTGTACAGTTCAATATAGTTTGTGTCATTTTCACTTCTCCTTCACATAAAATGAGTTTGTAATATTGGCATGTTAAATTAAGAAAAGCAATCATGTTCTATTATGAGTACATTCTTTATTTTTCAAACCCATATTCTCAGCTCAAGAGATTGCACATGCTTTGATATAATTTCTTTAATTAGTTCACATACAAAATTTAATTAAAATTAGGCAGAATGATCTGCCTAATGAGACTGCAGAAAGGTGCAGAGTGAGTAACTAGGTGCAGAGTGATTAATTAGTGTTAGGGTGTGGTTCCAAATTCTACTTCTCTATTGCCCATGCCCTCATTTTGTATCACACTCATACCCTGGGTCATTTAATAATTTGTGCTGACATTCCTTCACCATGAAGTTGCTGATTTCTGAAGAGAGAAAGAGTGTGTCTGCTAGATGGCAAGCAGTTTTGCATGTTGTGATTGGCTTACTAATTAAGAGTACAGGCAGTTGGTTTAATATTTTGTCTTAACTCAGATTTATTTTCTTCAGACTAGAAAAAACAGTTATTGGAAGGATCTGGTGTAGAGTCTGGAGCTAGGCTTTTGCCACTAGCATTTCCCAGTTGTCCCAAAGGGCACAGTGAATCAATCTGTGTTTACACCTGGATTTTCTCAAACAATTCATAGAACAGTTTCTTTCAGAGAGCCTATTCTCACCCCCAAGAACTAAAAGTTCTTCCACAATCAGAAGCATTATGGCTTCTTCTGAACCTCCTGATTTTCCTGCTGATGAGAATCTTTGTTGCCCTCATTGATTTTCTGATCTTCTAGCAAACGATAAGAACAAACAAATAAAAAGCTAATTAACTAATAGACACTTCAGAAGGTTATTTTCTTCCTGGGAGGTGTTTTAATTGCACTCCTCAGAGCCTAAAGATGTTTTACCTCTTCCTTTACAACATACTGTGTTGCTCAGGGCAGAAGCTTCTCTTGTGTTTCCTGTGCAGAAAGATTTAATGTACTACAGAATAGTGCAGTTTAGCAAGATAGAAATAATCACCTTGGAAGCACCAGGTCAAATACCCAAACATTGATGTAATTCAATCTCTTGTACTCACACTGTACTCCATCTTGTGCACAACTTGTTAGCAAGTATGCTCTACTGCGTTAGGAAGTTCATTTGGCTCCTCTAGTGAGCATAACAGAATCCAGTCTTTCTGAGAATCTGTTCTCAATAAGTGGGCAACTGAATTCATTATGCTGATGAGACCTCAGTGAAAACCTCTGAATCAATAATTTATTCAGGCCCTTGTGACAAAGTGGGAATTTTCTGTGGTATTTTCATGAAGCCGGTGTGTGCCTCAATTTCCCCCATATGCTGCATTGTTACATTGGGGTGAAAAAGGACTGTGTGCTCTCATGGCAGTCTAAGAGACATGGATCTGACTGTAACCTAGCTAGGCATTAGTCCCCATAGCAATGGAGCATCTGAGAAGACAATGGCAAATCCAGTCACCAGGACATTGACACCTACCAACCACTGACCCACAGAGAAGATTTCCCCACCTCTCAGCAGGCCTACATTAGAAAATTAGGTTGAAATAACTATGTTGCTCAGAAGTCTGAAAAATCCACATCCCTAAACAATGAGTTAAACCGACCTAACCCCTGGTGTAGACAGCACAAGGTTGACCGGAGAATTCTCCTGTCAACCTCGCTACTGCCTCTTGGGGAGGTGGATTACCTACACCGATGGGAGAAGCCCTGCTGTTGCATAAGTAGTGTTTTTACTTAAGCACTACAACATTGCAGCTGCACTGTTTTAAGTTTAGACAAGCCTAGAGTAGCAGTTCTCAGCTGGAGAACAAAGGACTGGACAGGTGTGAGGTGGGGGATATGAGTTGGCTACTGAAGGGAGTTGGGGCTCTCACCTGGAGTCAGACCAAGGTGGTCAGATGGAGAGACAGACAGAGCTTGAACAAAAGGATTCACTAGAGTTTGGCTGGGCTCTAGGCTAACCAGATTGGACTATGCTTTAACCTTTAGTTCTGTATGCTACCCTAAGGACTTCCTGTGCTGTATTCCAGCTGACTAATAAACCCAACTTTTTTGACAATGCTGTTTGGTGTCATTACAAATGCTTGGTGAGGTGCATTAATCCCTGAAGAGCATACAAGTCTCCATCAGCACTCTGTCTCACTTGGGCTCTCTGAACGGAGCTCACTGTATGAAGCAGGAGTCCTGAAAACCCAGAGGTCCAGTCTAAGGAGGCAGTGAAGCCATGTGGCTTACCCTGGAGGAAGAGTGAGACCCATATGGAGTCTGACACTCCTAGAGACTGTTCCAAAGATGAGGGCGTAGCACCAGTCCTGTGGCTCTGTGACAGTACTTTTCCATATTTCTGGATTATCTGTGAACAGTGTCTTATTTTTACAAATTTTATTTTAATTGCTATTTATAATCATAATATAGTTTTGTGCAAATCATTTTCAGTTCATGGATTGCACACAAATTGTTTGGTGCAAGCATTCTTTAATTGCTATTTGCATTGTGCAATTGATCATCTAAGGCATGTGATTTGTTTCTGTTCTATGATTAGATCATCTAACCTTTTATAAACAAAAGCAGTGCCTGTAGAAATCATTGTGACTTTGATTATCTGCATGAAGAGATCAGAACATTTTAGGGCAAGAGAGAAGTAGAGTCTTGGAATATTAGAATATTTAAAATCTTTCCTTGGTTTTTATTACACAAGAAAACATTTTATTTAATTGCCTGCACAGATCTCAGATGTAAAACTACTTATGTTCCTTCTTATCTGAGGGAGAGAGAAAAAAATTATTTGCTGCTTAATTGATTTTACATTGTTTTCTTTTGTGATACAATGTGGCATATTTTGGACATGTGCACAGTGCTATTTGAAAAGAATGCAGTCACCTCTCTTTCTGTCTATCTTGATTAGCTGCCAGAATGCCAGGTCTCTGAATAATGGACTTTTCAGTTACCTGGTAATTCTGCAAAGAAAAAAAATGTTTCGCATCAAAACAAAACCGAAAATTTTGGCAAAGCAAAAAGCAAAAAAAACAAGTTTCCAGATTGAACAGCCTTCCAACGGGCAAAGACTGAGCTTGATAAATTTATGGAGGGGATGCTATGAGATTGCATACAATGGCATATGGGCCATCCATGACTGCTATTAGCAAATATCTTCAATGGCTGGAAATGGGACATTAGAGGGGAAGGGCACTGAGTAACTACAGTGAATTCTTTTCCAGGTGTTTGACTGGTAGGTTTTGTCCACATGCTCAGGGTCTAACCGATCACCATATTGGGGGTTGGGAAGGAATTTTACCCCAAGTCAGATTGACAGAGACCCTGAGGGTTTTTCACCTTCCTCTGCAGCCTGGGGCATCAGTCACTTGCTGGTCTGAATTACAGTAAATGGTACTGTCTATGTAATTTAAAGTCTCTAATTCAAGATTTGAGGATTTCAGTAACTTAGAGGTTATGGGCCTACTACAGGCATGGGTACATGACGTTCTATGGCCTGCAGTGTACAGGAAGTCAGACTAGATGATTATGATAGCCCCTTCTGGCCTTAAAGTCTATGAGTCTATGAAATGGCTTTCCATGTGAGAAACACAAAGGAGTTAGAAGTAAGGAAATCTCATTGCCCTGTCCATCAGTGGACTCAAGTCATTTGTATCTGGAAATATAAGAATTGCCATACAGGATCAAACCAATGCTCTACCTACTTCAGTGTTCTGTATTTGTCAGTGGCCAGTATCAGATGCTTCAGAAAAAAAAAAGCAAACAACATTGTAGTGGACAATAATGTAATAACTTGCCCATTAGGTAAATTTCTTCCTTACTCCATCAGCTCTTGGATGTTGAGTTATGCCCTGAAGAATGAGGATTAATATTCCTCCTAATTTTCCCCCGTCTAATGTAAGTGTTCATGTTCTCATTAGTCATATAAATATCAATCCCTTTTTTAATCCTACTAAACTATTGGCCTCAATGATATCTGATGGCAATGAGTTCAATAGGTTAATCGTGTTAAATGTTCCTGTGTATCAATTTTACATGCATTACCCTTCAATTTCACTGAATGTCATCTTGTTCTTGAATAGTGAGAAAGGGTAAATAGGAGGGGCTGATGGAGGAAGGATGGTCCAATAGTTAGAATGCTAGCCTGTAACTCATGACATGTGGGTTCAGTTCCCTTCTCTCCCCATACACCCTGTATGACCTTGGGTAAGTCATTTAGTCTTTCTCTGGCTCATTTCTCTAACTGTAAAATGGAAATAAGATAATTTCCCTACCTCAAAGTTCTGTTGTGAGAATACATTAAAGAATGTGGGGTGCTGAACTACTTCAGTAATGGGGGCCATACCAGTACCTTAGATAGATAGATTTTCCTTCCCTACACCATTCATTATTGTGTACACCTTTATCTTGTTCTCTTATTTCTCATCTCTTTCTAAATGTAACAGTCTCAAATCTTTGTGGCCCGTCTTCATATGGAAGTCTTTCCAAATATCTCATCATTTTCATGACCTACCTCTGATTATGTCTGTTGAATTGTTTTAATAAGGTGGCCAGAACTGAACACAGTATTGCAGGAGAAGGTTTACCTTTAATTTGTAGAATGATATAATACACCTCTACTGCAATATAACGCGACCCAATATAACACGAATTCAGATATAACGCGGTAAAGCAGCGCTCCAGGGGGGCGGGGCTGAGCGCTCCAATGGATCAAAGCACGTTCGATATAACGCAGTTTTACCTATAACGCGGTAAGATGTTTTGGCCCCCGAGGACAGCATTATAGCAGGATAGAGGTGTATATTCATTAATTTTTTCTCTCCCATTCCTTGTACATGCTAAAATGTTATTTGCTTTATTTGGGTATACCTACACACTGAGGAGAGCTCAATTCATTGAGTTGTCTACAATGACATCCATTTTTCACGTGAGTGGTTACAATTAATTTAGAACTCAGCAATGTGTAGGAGTAGTTCAAATGATTTTTTAACATGCATTACCTTGCATTTAGTTGCATATATTCCATCTGTTATCATGCTGTACATTCATCTAGTTTTGTTAGGTTCCTCTAAAGTTCCTCAGAATTTTGAGGAACCGAAATTTTTCATCAGCTCACTATGCACCCCCTCCTCCAGATGAATGATAAAGGCATTAAACACTACAGATTCCTGGGGAAACCCAATATTAATTTTTTCTTATGTTGAAAACTGAACACTTTTTCCTCCTCTTTGTTTTTTGTCTTGTAAAAGAGGCCATCCCTACCTGCTACTGAGCATCAACAACAGACAGTCTACTGCTCACTGTCCTATACAGGTCAATGGACATGTGGATTTGGGCTGTATTTGTGCCCAAAGGCCAAGCATTATCACATCCCCATTGGTGGTTCTTAGTGTGTGTAAAAAGCTGGGGATTAGGGCTGCCAACTTTCTACTCTCACAGAACTGAATGCCTAGGGTTGCCATGCCTCCTGCCACGCCCCTCCTCTGAGGCCCTGCCCCTTCTCTGAGACCCCACCTCCGCTCATTCCATCCCCCCTCCTTCTGTTGCTCGTTCTCCACACCCTCACTCATTTGCTCATTTTTACTGGGCTGGCTCAGGGAGTTGAGGTGAGGGTTCTGGCTGGCGGTGTGGGCTCCAGAGTGGAGCCAGAAATGGGGAGTTCAGGGTGTGGGAGAAGGTTCCGGGCTGATGCAGGGGGTTGGGGGTGTGAGGACTTCAGCTGGGGGTGCAGGCTCTGGGGTGGAGCTGGGGATGAAGGGTTTGGGGGTGTAGGAGGGTGTTCTGGGCTGGGACCGAGAGGTTTGGCGGGTGGGAGGGGAATCAGGGCTGGGGCAGGGTGTTGGGTATGGGAGGGGATCAGGGGTATAGAACCTGGCAGTTCCCACCTCAAGCAGCTCCTAGGAGCAACGGCATGTCCCCCCTCCAGCTCCTATGTGGAGGGGTGACCAGGCAGCTCTGTGCACTCCCCTGTCAGCAGGCACCACCCCTGCATCTCCCATTGGCTGTGGCAGGCCGCCCAGAGGATTCAGGGGGCCTGGGGCAAAGCGAGAGAGCTGCAGCGCTTGCAGTGACCCAGCGGCAGTCCAGGTCTTCAGCGGCATTTCAGCAGCGGGGGGCCCTTCAGTTGCTCTGCGTCTTCGGCAGCACTGAAGGGCTCCACCACCACCACCGAAATGCCGCCAAAGACCCAGAGTGATTGAGGGCCCCCCCGCCGCCGAAATGCCGCTGAAGACCCGGACTGCTGCTGGGCCAGGGCTCACAGGGCATTTTGGCAGTGGGGGGCCCTTCAGTCGCTCTGCGTCTTCGGCAGCACTGAAGGGCCCCCCGCTGCCGAAATGCCGGCCGAAGACCCAGACCACCGCCGGGCCAGGGCTCACAGGGCCCCTGCGGGGCCCAGGGCAAATTGCCCCACTTGCCCCACCCAGCATCCCTGGGCTGTGGTGCCTGCCCAATGGGAGCTGCAGAGCTGGGGCTTGGGGCAGGGGAGCTCACCGAGCCCCTTGGCTACCCCTGCATTAAGAGCCGGAGGGGGGACATGCTGCTGCTTCCGGGAGCTGCACTGAGCCATGGCAGGCAGGGAGCCTGTCTTAACCCCGCTGCACCACTAACCAGAATTTTAATGGCCTGGTCAGTGGTGTTGACCGGAGCCACCAGGGTCCCTTTACGACTGGGTGTTCCAGTCAAAAAACAGACACCTGGCAACCCTACTGGGGACTAGAACCCAAGTCTGCAGAGCCTGGGGTGGCTGATATTCCCACAGTGTCACTGGAAGACCCTGCAGAGACACAGCCAGGGAGCATTGTGCAAAACAGGCACCCCAGAAAGTACCGTCCATGAGATCCAGAATGACAGTACCCTGCGGTCTGATTGGCCAAGTGCCCCTACTTAACCCCAGGAAGTTGTCTTGGCAATTGCACAGACCGTGACCTATTACTATGTTGGACTTTGCCTGGTCTCCTCATCTCTGGTCTCTGACTCCAGCCTGAGTTGCACCCTGATTCCTGCCTCTTGATTCTAAACTGATACTACCTGTGACTTCTGGTCTCTGACTCTTGTTTACAGAACCTGGATTTGTGATTCCTTTAACTCTGGCTCAGCAACTTCCATCCCTGGTGGGCAGACCTCAGCCCAGCTGTGACCATTAGACAAGACAGTTTATGCCCTTGGTCCCTTATAGTGTCCCATTGAGAATTGCCTAGACATTTCTGGGGCACTGCTTGTGTCCATCTATACAACAGGACATTTCCACATTGTCCTGAATAATGTGAAACCCAAAACAAGGGATATCAACTTGAACTATCACAGTTAGCCTGTTAAGAGCCACCTTGTTGGGTGTGGTTTCTGCTACTGAGCAGATGTTCATATCAAAGGTCTACAGATATAAAAGTGATATGGTTAAAGAAGCTCAATTCATTTGTTTACACTGAACTCCTCATTTTATCCAGTACATTTCCTACTGAAAACCTTGCCACAACAAATAACACTGAAATTTCATAGGTCTGTTTCCAACGAAGCATCCTGCTTTCCTTCCTTCCCTAAATTCAGAAATGCATAATTAAGTCAGGCAAGCAATTGTTAGTTCAGCTGAAATGCTTTTGCTCTTAATTGCCTGTGAAAAAAGTGCGTAGTACTAATGTAAATTTTTGGCCATCTCCCAAAGTACTTCTGCCAACAGAACATTGCATTTTAAGAGGTTTTGGTTTATTGAGTGTTTTATAATGAATTATAACATTGTCTCTAAAATCAATTCATCTATTAGAGACTGTAGTGGAAGAAAGAGGTAAAACCATGCCATAAACTGTAATGAATACAGACATGCAGCTAAGTATAATCTCTGTAAACCTGTTGGTGTCATAGGTGATGTAATAAAAATATCATTAATTTAGAGAAAGGAAGGGTATGTGTAAGCAGGAATGTATATGAAGAAGGGAACTGGGTACATGAAGGTGAATTATCTTTATTCCCTGCCAAGAGAATTGTACAAGCCTATATATCAATTACGTGAAGAATGTATCAAGATTAACTAAAACACATTAGTAAGAATCAGGTTAAAAAGAAGAAAATCCCCTCTAATGAAAACACAGCATGGAGTGGAAGTCGTGCAGCTATCTTGTGGTGCCATCAGCCCCATTCTCTAACAGTTACTCATGGCTCATAACAGAGTGGATTTTACAGGTCTAGGCACTTAACTGGTTAAAGGGTTAAGAATAAGTAGGATCTTTCCAAACTCACATGGAAAAACTATTTGAGTTTCAGACGTATACTCTGGAGACAGGATAGTGTTCTTGATTTTCTCCTCCTCTGGATCAAACATTAACTTCCCTCTCTCCTGTAGGATGACAGTATCTTACTATTAAGAAAATCCCCTTCTGTTTTGTACTTTCTTCATTTCCTGATCTAAAAATCAGATGCACCTCTTACCACACCCACTCCTCTTCTCTTCATTTATATTATTTAATAAACCTTTATATAGCAGTATAACTGTGCACCACACTTTCCAGAGATTTAAAGATAGGGTCCCTATCTTGAAGATACTGCAGTATAAATTAAATAAACATAGATCATGAAGATAACAGACAACAAAGGTGGTATGCAGAGGAGGGATTAGGGCTAAAATAAACAAAAATGTGAATATTAGACAGCAAGCAAATCATATCAAGTCTTGTATTTTTAGATAGAAACTGAGGTAGGGTAAGAGGACAGGAGTAGAGAGCCCATGAATGGAAATCAGTGGTGGAAAACAAAAGCAAAATCAGGGTTTGAGAAGGATTTGGAGAAAGATGAAGATGTTCAGTGGTTGCTGCAGTTATAGGGAGCAATGTGGAAAGAGGCACAAAGTCGAGAGTGGAAGGGATCAAGAAAAGGGAACAACAAAATAAGAATAGTCACAAGGAAGGGGTTGATTAGTGGCATGTAGTCCAGCATAAAGCAGCCATGTAAGGGCTAGACATAATCTACCCTTTAATAATATATTACTTAAGTTCAATGTATACAAAGAGTTATATGATTGGATAGGAAAGAAGTAGATTTTCTAAGCAGAACTAAAGGAAGGGGATAAACTGAAGTGGAAAGACACCCAGCAGCACAAAAGCAGCGGAAGTAACAAAGGTGAGGAGAAAGCAAAGGCTAGGGTCAAACCTCTAGGTACAATTCAGAGTTAGTGAATTGAACATTAATGTATAACAGTTCCAACATAGATATCTGAAATTCTAAAATGAATTTCAGGGGTAACTTCCAGCTTTCAATAAACATTTATTTTTATGCTATATTGATTCTACCAGATGTCAGATGTTGGGAGCCAACAGCTGAGCAACAGCTCAGACTATTATTATGTTTTACATAGATATTCAGTGAGATGAATGTAATCAATTTACTAATAAATGTAAGGTGAACCCAGTCATACAGTAGTTCTTCAGTTCTTAGCCCCGAACAAGAAATCTGCTACCAAAATGAATGGTCTAAATAGGTTTCTCTCTTTAATCCTCACGTATATAATTTGATTCTATTATATTATGCATACAGTCTCTTTTGTATTCCACTTTATATGTAATCTATGTCTAATACATGGTGCACAAAAACAAATACAATATGAAATATATATTAACATATACATGTATATTCACACTGTATTTATAGTCTGCTATATATACATTTATGTGCTCATGAATTTATGAAGTGCTGCTTCTGTTGTGTCCCCTTTATTTGTTTTCTGTTGTTCAGAAAACAAAAGAGCATGAGGGGTTTCAAAGACAATTTGCCTTTTTAAAAGTGGACCAAGATGTTTTTGTAATATTTAGCACATAGTCAAAATTTTGGATCTCTGTCTGGCCATATTGGAAGTGTTGGTAAATCCCTTTTTCCATAGGAAAAGGACTACTTATTAAAACCATTTCCAAAGGTAAGGTTGTAGGGAGGAACTGCACAACCTTTCTTAAGTCTCTCAAGGACAAACCACAGGAACATCAGCCTTCAATATTAACTGTGACAACAGCATTAGGTTACGGAGTTTAGTCACTTAGGCCTTGTCTACACTACTGGGGTAAGTCAACCTAAGTTACACTACTCCAGCTATGTGAATAATGTAATTGGAGTCAACGTAGCTTAGGTTGTCTTACCGCAGTGTCTTCATTGCACTGCATCGACGTGAGACACTCTCCCGTCAACTTACCTTACTCTTCTTGGGGAGCTGGAGTACAGGATTCAACCGGAGAGCACTCTGCCGTCGATTTAGTGGGTCTTCACTAGACCCGTGAAATCAATACCTGCTGCATCAATAGCAGCAGCGTTGATCTCCCTGGTAGTGAAGAGAAGCCCTTAGTGTACCTTTGCCAGGGTTACATCACCTAATCCTTCTGTCAATGGACAAAAGCTGACATTCCATATGACCAGCTTGTCTCCCTAGAAGGAAGGTTAAGAGGACAATGCATTTCTTCAGAACTACCCTATATACCTGTTTAGTACTCACTGCCAACATTTCCTTTATCTTTCTTTTGAGCTGTGAAAAGTGGACAGAGTACGAACATACAAAACTCTGCATGAATATAAACTGAAAACTTCCCCTTCCTTATGGATGGGAAGACAGAATTCCCAACTCCAGGCTCTCTTTCCAGAACTACCTACTTCAGGTCTCCCTGCTACAGTTGCTTCTATAACCCTTCTATTTCCAACACATCCAGGGTAACTCTATAGCATTCCTTCCTCAGACAATTGTGTTGCAGCTCCTGTTCTACTTTTCATTCACAGTTACCCAGAAATAAAATGAATGTAGTTCACTTTTTCTTCAATATATATTATTAATCAGTTTCTGTTATTTTCAGTAGCTATGACAAATATACTGTTCTAGACATTGTATGCTAATCTTCACATTCTCAATGCTTTTGTAGGTTTTGGCTGCTGTAGTAATAGGCAGGTTTCTGTTGACCAGGAAATCCTTTCCCACAAATGAAGTGAGATTTTAGACCATGTCTACACTACCACTTATGTCAGCAAAACTTATGTCGCTCAGGGGTGTGAAAAAACATGTCAGGGGGAGAGCTTCTCCCACCGACATAGTTACTGCCACTCATTGGGGGAGGTTTAATTATGTCAATGAGAGAGCTCTCGCCTGTCAGCATAGGGCAGCTACACAAGAGATATTACAGCGGTGCAGCTGCATCGGTACAGCTGTGCCACTGTAAGGTCAAATCTTGTGTCCTATAGAATCATAGAATATCAGGGTTGGAAAGGACCTCAGGATGTCAGCTAGTCCAACCCCTTGCTCAAAGCAGGACCAATCCCCAACTAAATCATCCCAGCCAGGGCCTGACCTTAAAAACCTCTAAGGAAGGAGATTCCACCACCTCCCTAGGTAACCCATTCCAGTACTTCACCACCCTCCTGGTGAAAAAGTTTTTCCTAATATCCAACCTAAACCTCCCCCACTGCAACTTGAGACCATTACTCCTTGTTCTGTCATCTGCTCCCACTGAGAACAGTCTAGATCCATCCTTTTGGAACCCTCTTTCAGGTAGTTGAAAGCAGCTATCAAATCCCACCTCATTCTTCTCTTCTGCAGACTAAGTAATCCCAGTTCCCTCTGCCTTTCCTCATAAATCATGTGCTCCAACTCCCTAATCTGCACTTGTCCTTGTTGAACCTCATCAGATTTCTTTTGGGCCAATCCTCTAAATCTCATTCTCTCTCACTTCCAGTCATATTTTTTTATGTATCACAAGCCGGGGTCCTTCAATATTTCCCATCATGCCAGGGGTTGTGTGTGCCCACATTCTCCACTTTCCCCCTTTCCTCATTTCCCTTAAACCCCTCCTTTTACCCCATATCAAGATTTTCAGTTCTCCTCCCCATGTCGGGGGCTCTGTGTGATCCCCAAGTCCTCCCATGCCAAGGGCTTTGTGTACCTCCCTTTCCCACATCCAGGGTTCCATGTTCTCTCCCCCATGTCAGGGGCTGCATGTATGCCCCTTATTCCCTCCTTCCTCCTGTTCCAGGGTCCCCCAATCTTCTCCCTCCAGGGGTTTTATGTGCCCCGCCCCAAAAGTCCCTATATCAGGGTCTCCCAATCCCCAACCCTCCCAGCCAAATCCCCCTCCCTCCCCAAATCAGGGGAGAAATGCTCACTGATGCCTAGAACATTTCCTGAAATTTTACAATTAATCAGATGCAATATTCAAAATTTCTCACTTTACAGCCAGAGAAACGTCATCAAGGTGAGTGGGTGAGGTAATATCTTTTATTGGACCAGTTTCTGTTGGTGAGAGAGACAAGCCGAGCTTCTCACTCTCACCAACATAAGCTGGTTCAATAAAAGATAATTACTTCATCTACTTCATCTAACATCCTGAGACCAACAGGGCTACAACAATTCATACATCTAGCTGAGTGTAAGGCCTGCTCAGCCAAATTTTTTCAAATAATCTTCAAAAGACATACAGTAGCAAGTGATGGACAATGCCCATACAAAAGAAGTCCTCTGTTACTCTCTTTTCCCACATACTAACAGCCAGAAAATGGAAAAAGGGAGATATTGGTCCTACCTTGTAAATTGCCTTTCTTTGAAGAATACCTGTTTGAGGTCTGTGCTATGCCTAGCAGTACCACAAAATTAAGTCCAGTTGGACTTTATGAGGTAGACCTAGGGAGCACCTATTGCCACTGTCCTGGCACTGGCCCAAGGACTCGAGAGCCAAAGGCCTCATCTATGGTTGCACAGACATCAGCTCTGTAATGTTGAGTACATATGCAGACTGACTTCTAGATATCAGGTTGGCACATTTCTTCCACTGAGAAATATTCTCTTTCTCCTCAGGATATGACTGGCAAGTGTCAGAGCTAATGAGTCACAAAAAGAATTGCTTTCATTTAACAATGAACAAGAAACTAACTATTAATTGAAGGGAAAAATAGACCCCTGCAGCCCTCTTTGTAGACACTTCAAATGCAGAGGTGGTGTGCAAAATGTGATTCATTTTCCCACCCCTTGCATGTGTTCTGCCTTTAGTCTTGGCACCTCCCACATGGAGCAGACCACCTGCCTTGTCTCTCTCTATGCAAATATGCTTGGTCTTGTCAGGTCTCCCTTCCCTCTCTGGGATACTGAGGTTCCCACTGAGCGAGAGAGGAAGAAGGCGCATAATGGGAAATGTTCAAAAATGACTAAGTGACTTAGGAGCACAAATACCATTAAAAGTCACACTCCAAACTCATTCTACAGTGACTGAAGAGATGTGCTTGCTGCTTGGATCTCACCACTATTGTTACAGTTTCTGCCCAGTTGTGAAGTACAAGAATGTGAGTGAGTGAGGGCTGCTGGAAGAAGGTGCTATACTGAATATCAGTGTACACACCTACTATATATGGGCATGCACATACATATATCCTATTTATTTATCCACCCACACACAAACACTTGCCAATATGCATGAAGACACCCACTCACTATCTATGCCTACATTCTATGGTATATACAGTGGATACATTTGCACACATACAATCTGAAAAACACCCCAAACCTAGTAACCAGCTAGGGCAGGTGACCTGCAATAATCTAGAAACAAAGAGCAGAAGCCCCAGCTGCATATGAGGGGACCCTCACAAAGAAAACCCATCAAAATCAGTTTGTTTATTGTTATTTCAAGAAATGTTTTGACTAAAGTTTCCCAGATATTGTTTATTGTGGGCCACATATTAATACGGAGGTCTGGCTAACACCTCCTGTCCCACTCAAAATTGCATAAACCTATCCTCTTACCAATCATATAACATCCTCTGACAATGACAGCAATTGTTTATGTGGAAAAGCAACAGAGGAAACTATTATGAAAGCACCTTTTGATAGGAAGTGCCAATCAATTTCAAAATATTTAAAGGAAATCCATCCTCAACTGTAGTGGTGGGAACATGGCACTATCAAAGATAATTTGGAAACTACCAATGTCGTCATTATTTTAAAGAAAATGCCCTGCCCAACAGTAGACAGATAGGTGTAAGATTATATCTACACAAAGAAGCAAAGCAGTAGAACAAGTGGCAGAGCTGTAATATAGCAAGCTTCCTCCCTTGATGATTTCCTGTAGACTCTCACTGCTCCCATTATGGAAAGCTCTGCAGATAATAACTGAATCTGGCAGCATTAAACAGAAATATAAGGGACCTTTGGTCTTAGTCAGATACAGTATAGGATGACAGTGGCAATATTATGAACATTTTAGCATGTATAATCCCAGTGGCCCTCCAAAAAGTTGTAGTATTATCAGTGGCTCTTGTGGACTATCGCTGTTTCTTCAGTGGAACATTAACTTGAGTTACCTATACTCAGGTTTAACTGCTCTCAAATTAGCCTAGCTTGACAGAGTGGCCACACTGCAAAGTAAAACTTGAGCTTCACAGAGTGATTTTATTAGCAGCTGAGGAATTGTGCTAACTCGAGCTGTAGCCTATACCCTCTGATACGCCAGCCAACTTGAGTTAAATGCTGTGCATCTGAAGAAGTGAGCTGTAGCTCACAAAAGCTCATGCTGAAATAAATTTGTTAGTCTCTAAGGTGCCACAAGTACTCCTATTCTTTTTGCAGATACAGACTAACATGGCTGCTACTCTGAAACCTGAGTTAAATGTATCACCCACAAGAGTTTGTGTTTGGGGAAAGGATCAATTTAGGAGCAACACTGGAGTTTATCTCAAATTAACTCTGTAGTGAAGATAAACTAAACTAAACTAAGACAAAGATTTAAATGGGAGAAACATTCTAACAGACTACTGAACATTCTCCATTTTTTCAGCTGTGCACTGAAACAGTGATTCATATCCACTAGGCCGGCTTGATTAAATTAAACATGGTCCTGCAGTAGAGTGACAGAATCTAGGACTCTGCTGTTCTCTGAGTCATCCTGATTTCAGGTGCTTGAACCATGGACAGATCTGCAGAGGTTTGTAGGTGTTCCATGGGAATTCAGAAATAGTTTGTTTCTAAATTCATTCAGTTTCAGCAAGAAAAATAGAAATAATCAAAATGTTTCATTTCAAAAATTCCAAAATTAAGTTCAGTCCTGGTTCTCAAGATTTGAGGCTCTTGGCTCAGCCAGGGCACTCAGGATTTCAGTTCCGTGGCAGGGAGCCTGGAAGCCCTAGGGTCATCTGCAGCTTGCCAGGAGAGCCGGCAGGAAACCACGCAGGTTTCCAGTGGAAACCTTCCTGTAGTTCTGTAGAAGTTAGTCAAAACCCAAATGTTTCTACAAAAATTTTGGTTTTGACAAATCTGAATTTTCCAACAAAATGCTATTTCATCAGAAAATTTCCAACCAGCACTAATTATGGCCCCTATCTTATCTATATAGGTTCTGTGGATACTGTGCCCGTCACCATGATTTTATAAAAATAGTTTACAAATGAATTAAAGTAAACACAGGAAGATCTCTCACACTACCCTTCCTCAATTTTATATTGAGTTTTTGTTTTAAAATAGTCTATCTTGGTGGAGCTATTGGGGAAAGGCTGGGTTGGAGAAGTGGTCAATGAAATTGTGAATGAGCAGTGGTTCATGAGATACATTATATGTGGTGCCCACACTGTGAAAAAGTTTGAGAACTCCTAGTACAGCATTGTACTCATCTATACCAAGGAGTCAAGAGTTGTACAGAGGGAATGATAGGCCTTGATACTTTGCAGCTTGGACGCAGATGGTTGTCAAAGTGGAGGCTATTTTCTGGCAAGACAAAATAATGTGTGATAATTAAGTGAGGGACTACTTGCACCTCCATAGGGCTTCAAAATACATGAAGCCTGCTGCCTGTAATCAGAGAATCAAAGATTAGGGTTGGAAGAGATCTCACTATTGTCCAACAGAATCTGTTTGGAATTTTAGTCTGAGTTAGACATAGATTGGGTAATGAAAAGGTAAACTTTACATTGTGCTTCATTCCTCTAATGAGACAAAGTTTTCATCCCACTATTTTCTAGGCAGATTGGGAGAAATACAAGATGGCATTTAGCCACTGATAACATTCGCATTAATACATACCTTCCCTTAGGAAGGATATGGCCAGATGATTCCCCAACATCCACTGCACATATACTGTAGTCCATGATTCTTTGCAATTGAGAGACAGACTCTGCCTTGTCATTCTGTGACATCCAATCTTTTCCCTTCTCAATTCTGCTAGTCTAGTCACCCAAGTTATCTGCTCTTTAATTCCTCGTGGGACATTCTAAAAGAGAAATAGCACTATCCAAGTTTAATCATAGAATCATAGACTTTAAGGTCAGAAGGGACCATTATGATCATCTAGTCTGACCTCCTGCACAACACAGGCCACAGAATGTCACCCACCCACTCCTGTATCAAACCTTTGCCTGAGCCATTGAAGTCCTCTTTTGTTTACTCGATTCTCCTCTATGGAACAAATCCCATCAGAGGAACAGGTGAAATTGCATAGGAGTTCAGGAGGTGCCATACTGGATCAGACCCACAATCCATTTCGTCTAGTATCCCATCTCCAGCAGTGTCCAGCACCAGATTTTTCAGAGAAAGGTGCAAGAAACTCCACAATAGGCAGATGTGAACAAAATTATGCTGTTACCAGAGTATTTCTTTTTATCAGTTTTGAATTTGTCACCTTTTAATTTCATTAAATGTCCCCATGTTCTTATGTTATGAAACAAAGAGAACAGAAGTTCCTGATCTACCTTCTTTATTTTATATACATGTCCCCGCTTATTTGTCTCCTTTCTATGATAAACAAACTCATTTTATCCTTTTCATAATACTCAAGAAATTTTGGAGTTTCAGACTCAAGCCACCTATTTTACCTGAATACATATGAAACAGTTCATCAGAGCCACACTCAGATACATTCCTGAACCTACCTCCTCCCCAGGATGTTCATCATCTCCAGCTCAAGTAGTCACCAGGTATTGTGAAACAATGTAACAGCATAATTTTGTTCTACATAAAGTGAGCGTCCACCATTATTGATGATTAATTCCTTGAGCAAGTAGCAAGGAGGCACTGAATATATGTATAAATAAAGGATTTTTCTAATATGTTTGTAGTGCAGAATTGAGAAGTGTCCCTTTAAATAGTTTGAGAGTCCTCTAGTTTCTGTGTTTTAGAAACCAATGAGAGCAGTAGTATATATATGTAACTAGACCTTGGATGCTGTGTATATATAATAAACATCGTTGTTGGGAACCCCACAGTTCTCATGTGGCTTTGTTATATTATTATTGTTGTGTATAGTACAAAAGACAACACTGGTATCTAACTATTACTTTGTCATCACAGAGAAAAATCAACCTGCTAAATGTTTTCCTATATAGAAGCTATATGAAGAACATGAAGAATTTATTCAATAGTCCTTAAACCTGATAAAAATCATTCTTTCATGATGCAAAGGGAGCTCTACTCTGTACTTTCTCTTGGCCTGTCTACACTATAACCTTAAGTCAACCTATGTTAGGTCGACTTACAGCCACCACAGTAATTACTGTGATGGTTCATGTCCACAACACACCCTTTCTTCTGTCATTGGTGCGCATTCTCACCAGAAGTGCTTCCACTGACTTAAGAGGGGCAGTGTGCGGGGCTGAGAGCCAGGAACGGGGCAGCCGCACCAGGCTTCTCCATTCCCCGCTGGGAACTGGGCAACCGCACCGGGCTTCTCAGCTCCCCATTCCCAACTGGGAAAGGGACAGTCTCACTGGGCTTCTCCGCTCCTCGCTCCAAATGGGGCCGCCTCCCCGGGCTTCTCCACTGCCCACCGGGAATGGGGTAGCTGCACCGGGCTTCTTGGCTCCCCGCTCCCTACCAGGAATGAGTCAGCTGCACTGGAAACCAGGTGCAGATCTCCCTGTCAGGAGCCTGGCTGCCCCCCAGGCTCTCAGATCCAGGCACAGTAGCAATTGGAAGTGATCTGGCAAGACTGGTCAGTTTCAATTACGATTTATTCATTTGCTGTGAAAAAGGCAAGAAAAGCATGACTATAAGTTAAAAATCTTTAAATAAATTGTATGGAAACATCTTTTACCCTTTAGCCTCTTTACTGCATTCTTTATTATCACAGACTGTTAGTGCTCTCTATGCTTATAGTTAGTTTGTACTTCAATCTTGTATTCATCAGTTTAATTTATTTATTTCTGAAGATACTGGTACTTTATTTACACAGATGTTACAGGCATTTTGGGGGCTCCTGTACATTATTTCCTCTTTCCCTGGGCTTGTCAACCCTGATGCACCAGAATTATGCTGAAACAAGAAATGGATAATTGTTCTGCTATAACAGCAGTTATAGATGAAAGTGCCATACAGGACAACTATCTTTTTCTCTGATGGCACTAGAACCCATATAGTGTCCTCTCCACCTCCACTATATGGGCTTGGAAAAGTAAGAAATTCCAGGGAGGAGCAGCTCTGAGGCTTAAGAAACTATCCAGAAGGAGAAAATGTAAGGAGCAGCATTAGCAGGTATTGCAGCACATGTCAAACACTGCTGTCATCACACTCCTTTCTATAGTTTTCACTCTGGATGTTCTCTCTGACTGTTTGCTCAACCTCCACTGCTGCCCCCTCCCTCAGTCTTTTAATTTTAGCCTCACTCCAGCAGTCCTCCATCTTTCCCTCCCTCTTTCCTTCCTTTCCTGCCCTTATGCCCCTTATCTCTCCCCTTCTATGTCCCCTCTCCCTTTCTGTGTCTTTCCTTTGAGCTATTCTCCAAACAAGATGCCACCCACAGTTGCGTGAAAAGAAAATTGTGGAACATGACATTAGCAAACCATCATTCTCCTTGTATGTTATATACCCCTTTCCTCTACGTTGTGTCTGTCTCATTTATCTTGACTGTAAACTCTTCAAGGAAGGGACTATTATGCTATGTTTACACAGTGCCTAGCACAATGGAAGCCCATTTTTGGTGGGCCCCAAGGTCATACCAGAATACAAAGAATAATAAAAGTAATGTGAAGTGAGGAGTGGAGCTAGAAAAAACTATGGAAGATTAAACAGCACATAAAAAGATTGCAGCACCATATATGTTCATGTATACAGAGAAAGACTTGCTGAAGGCGCACTGTGGACCCTCATCGCATATCTTCTCCAACTCTGTTACTAGGGCTACCTCTGATTTGGAGATGTTATCAGCTCACAAACGTTTTTGCTGTTAACAGTTTCTGGTGTGTTCTCTTTACTTTCTTAGAGAAAGTTAATGTGATGCTGCTGTTGTTGTTTCTTCAGTGTTTCTGTAATGTATCAATATCACAGCTAATGGCATCAAGGTAGCTGTCCCCTTTCACGTGATTGCATTTCAGCAGTATGCTGGCCTTGTACTGATGTCATTGGCTTAGCTGTCTTACCACATTGCTTCTCTTGTTGGGGGAATCCTGCTTTAGGTACTTGTAACCTGTGCAGCAAACGGTTTGGTGCAGCAAGAGGTTTTGCTAGCTTTCTTTTTATTGTAATGTTTCTTCTCCCTGGGAGGGAAATTCACTCCTGTGCAAAGTGTCAACACAACATGCTCAGCATACTTGACATTTTACATGGTTTCAGAGGCAAAGTGGCTAATCGATGTAGCTGGCCTCTCTTGAGAAACTGAAGCTTGATTTCCATTGACCCCAGTGGCTAGATAATAAGCTGATGGCTGAATCTGCAACTGAGTCTTCAGTAGTATCCATACAGTTTCAAAAGGGTAGCTTATATTTTCTCTAGCCAATCCAGGAAGAATCAGCCTCCTGTAAGGGTGATCCCTCTGATGGCATAGAGCCATTTTAGGGGCTCTTTATTGGTAAAGCAGTGAAAAGAGGATGTGGGCAAAGGAAAGTGGGTATGACCAGGCTGCCTTTGTGGCATGCCAGTGTTTAGTTGTATTTTCAACTCCTTGTATGGTTTGCAACCCTTAAGTTGCTGTAACATGACTAGGACACTACCAATTTCATGGCCATGAAAAACGTGTTACAGATTGTGAAATAAGCCCTTCCTAGTGAAATCTGTTCTCCCCCTGCTGCTGGGAACACCCCAGCCAGGGGTTCGTAGTTGCTAGTCTGGGCCAGGCTGGGAGGAGACAGGAGTGTCCTTCCCCTGCAGGCCACTCTTGGTGGGGAGATCAGGCCCACTGCCAGAGATAGTGCAGAAATGAGGGTGGCACATCCTCACTTCTGCGCTGCAGCAGCCCTGGAGCTGGGTTCGGGGCTTCCACTACCTGTAGCTTCTGCCGGGGCTTGTGGTGCCTGGGCTCAGAGTGCCCATTTTTCCAGGGGGCCCCCAAATTGGATGCAGCCCCTGGACACTGGCCCTGTGGGCCCATGATAATCCACCACTGCCTGGTACTAGCAGCTGGGAGCCACCGGCTGGTGCTCTCCCAGCAGCATGGGGGATATCGGACTTAGCTCCACCTCTGAGAACCTCCTCCTACTGCAGGAAGCTCCACGGCTGCTGTCTTCAGAGCCCAGCTCTGAAGGCAGCAGAGAAGTGAGGGTGGCAATCCTGTGATCTCCCTACAACAGCTTTGCAACCCCCCAAGATCCCCTTTTGGGTCAGGACCCCCATAGCTACAACACTATGAAATTTCAGATGTAAACAGCTGAATTCTTGAAATTGACCAATTTTAAAACTCTCTGGTCGTGACATTGACCAAAACAGACAGTGAATTTGGTAGGGCCCTAAACATGACACAGAGGGATAGGCCGTGCAAAGAAAGGCTTTTAGTAGGCTGACCAGACAGCAGGTGTGAAAAATCGGGACAGGGGGTGTGGGGTAATAGGAGCCTATATAAGAAAAAGCTCCCAATATTGGGACTGTCCCTATAAAATCAGGACATCTGGTCACCCTAGCTTTTAATCACCCTCGCATAACACTCCCTAAAATTTATTCTGTGCCTTTTTGACATACTATTTGGGCAGTAGATTACATCATAAGAAACAATTTTATTATTGCAGTTTTGTTAAAATATGCATACTTTGAATGTATGTTTTTTCTTGACAGGATGCTTATTGCTGTCTATCATCAAGGTAGTTGGGTGCCTTCCTTGAATAAAAGCAACCAATAAAATATAACCATATATAACAGAGCATCCTGTTTCTTAACAAGAAAATGTCCATTCCCTATTATTAAAAGAGTAAATCAAAAACCTTTTACTGTGTCATAAAGCTTACCAAAACTCAGTCTCCAGAGAACTGTTGGAAGGAGCAGGTTGCAAAGATGTGGGGCCTCTACTGAGAATGTCCTGTCTCTGGCTATGGAACATTTAAAGTGTGGACCAACAGTGAGAGGAGTCAAGCCTGATAGTATGGAACACAAGAAAAGATGATCTCCCAGATAACTAGGTTTTCAGTTTACCATAGTCAGATCAAATTCAGATGATTAGGACTCTTACTGGATTTAGGGCTTTATCAATTATAACGTAACATCTTTTTCCCCAGAAAAATGAATACATAGACATTGCAGATGAAGGATCTTTGGTGTGTTACTCTATTCAAAATGGCTCATCTTATTCAAGAAGTGAGCCACAGCATTCTGCACTAGCTGAAGCTTCTGAGTTATATATTGCAATATTCTGAAGCTTACTGTGGACGTTTCCATTTATAAAAAAGTCCATAGTTCGTTTGTTTTTAAATTTTCACAATCATTTGCAACAGTAAACGGTGCTCCCCAAGAAGCTGAGCATCAGACCTTGGAATTCCTGTGCTGACCTTCCAGCTATTGGCACCCACCCAAATCTCTGAACACCAGTCAAAGAGGGATGTTGAGAGAAGAGTTGCCTCTTGCTGGGATTTGGAGACCCTGAAGGAAAGTTTTAATTGGATCATTGAGGGAGAACCAGTTGTAACTGGAACAAAGGTTACCACTGTTCCTTCTCTTCAGTAGTATCACAGTAAACTACAGTGAAAAAGCCTATTCTAGAACAAAAGAAAGGTAAATGATTAAGCTGTCACTTTGCTCTTTCACTGCATATGTGGAAAAAAAACACTGAGGCTATTTTTGCTCTTGTGTGACATCATGATAAGAGTGTTCTCAGAGCTTTATGCAGCTGCAGTTCTTGTGGGAGGACTGGCTGCCTTCTCCTTTTATCACATCTTTGAAGATATTTTAAGCAGAATGCTTGCAGAGCTTGGTTCAGTTCAGGTTCTTACAGGAACAATGGCTGTCTTCTCCCTTTATCCCATCTATGATACATGGTAAAAGTAGCACATTTGAGGACCAAGAGCAGTAATTTCAGATCTTTTAGCAGCCTGGCCTATCATTCTAAGGTATCTCTTGCCATCATGATGATCTTGAAGTTTCTTTCCACTAACTAGAAAGCATATGGAGACTGCAGGGCAGATAGGTCAGTGATTGAAGTCCGTGAAACAGGATCAGAGCAAGAAGACCGCAGGAAGAGCTGCTGAAGGACTTTTTCTAATGGCAGAATTTCCCACAGGGTGATGACCTGATAGTCGCAGGATAGTATGCAGGCCCAAGTCTGGGTTTGAACTTGATCCTTATCTTGGACTGGCAGAGGCAGCCTGTTTAGCTCCTGGAGCGAGAAAGCACCCTGCTTCACTCTCAAGCGGAGGCGATGTGTAGGGAGGGCGTGGGGGGGTGTCAAGTGCTCCCCAGATTGGTCTGCTGGGGGTGGGGAGAGAAGGGGGCTCTGTCCTTCTCTCCTTGTGCCTCTCCCCTGGCACATTCAACCACTGTCCCTGGCCAAAGGTGTGAGGGGGTGGCGCAGGGAGAGACGAGCAGAGAGTCCCCTCCCTACTCCCGGCACGTAACGTGGGGCAGGGAGAGCACTGTGGCCTCAGGCAGAGCTCAGGGAAGGAGGGGTCACTGGGCAGGGGAGACACCTGGGGTAGTCATGTGTCCTCCCCTTTAGCCTGTGCCTTCCCACTATGGGGAGACACCAGTCGTTGACTTTCAAGTAGCACTGTTGGTTTTTACATGGAATCACATCCAGTCCTTTTCAGCTAAAGGGAAGATTGCCATGGTATCTGTTCTTTAGGGTGTGGCAAGGAGTAAAAAGAGGGAGGAAATGGTGGATCCTGGAAAACTGCCTCTTCTCCCTGGCTTGTTGTAGAAGTGCAATCATCAGCTATGCTCTTGCTGTCTGTCCCACTTTTGAATCTGTAGGGGAGCTGGGAGGGTACTCTCAGTAAAAGGGAAAAGGCCAAAGATTAAAATTAAGAGTTACTCCACCAATCTCACTGGTTTTACTCAAGATTTACACAGATGTAACTGTACGCAGAATTTGGCTCAGAATCACACTCGTGAATAACATTCTGAACCTTAGGATTCATCCTGGTTTCTCCTGGTCACTTGTTATAATACATGCTGTAAGCACATTACAAAAAAAGAATAAAAATATTTTTAGAAACTTTTTTCAATGGAAAATTAGTTTTTGATTAAATGAATATATTTTGTGAAAATGTCTGCATTATTTTTAATTTTTGTGAGAAAACTAAAAAGCCCCCCAAACATAAGATTTTTTATGAAAAGTCAAAAAATTCCACAGAAAATGTAGACAAAAATCAACATTTTTTTCTTCATTTTCATTGAAGTTTTTTGTGGGAAAAATAATATTTTTGAAGCAGCTGTATTCTCAGGCATCTATCTGCCCACTCTACCCACTCCCAAATGCTGGGGCTGGCAAGAGGCTAGTTTGGCTCAGGCATATCTTAGAACAGCCAAACAGCTGGCAAGAATGGTCCCTTAAAAATGGACTCCAGTTTTTCAGACCCTTTGTGCCAGATTAAGGCCAACAACCTAACCCTTTTCAACTAGGTAAAAAATTCAGTGGGAATTGGGTGCTCTCAGCATCTCGCAAGAACAGGTCTTTTATTACAAAGAACCAAGATCACAACCAGTCATCACAGATATACTAACAGCTTGTAGAGGGACGTGAATGGAAATACTGCTTCATCAACCTACTGCGCAGTATCAAATCTTCCATTCCTGAGCTAGCTTACAAAGAAAGTTGCCACACAAGCTCATCTAATTTAAGTTTATATTCTAGACCTGGCACAATCTGAATTTAGGCCAGCTCTTGGTATGGAGACAGTTCTAGTAGTTCTGATGGATGATCTCCTGCTGTCAGTGTATGGTGGACTGACATCCATTCTCATCTTTCTGGACCTCACTGCAGCATTTGACACTGCTGATCATGAGATACTGCTGTCCTGTCTGAGAGAGGTAGTAATGGTCCAGGGGAATGCAATAAAATGGTTTAAGTCCTTCCTGGAGGGATGCATCCCAAGAGTAATGATGTGAAACTGCATCTCTGCTGCTAGATCCCTCACTTTGTGAAGTCTCACAAAGATCAGTTCTTTCTCCAGTCCTATTCAACATCTACATGCAGCTGGTAAGATGACATGGACTCAAATATCAACAATATGCTAATCTACCTATCTTTCACTACTATCGTACCACTACCACAAAGATAGCCCAGTGCTTGGACAAAACTAGCTTATGGGTGAATAACAGCTGGTTGAAGCTGAACCCAAGCAAGACAGAGATTATCCGGCAGGCAAAGAAAAGCACTTTGAAGCGTTTGCAGCCATGGTGCAGTCTCCTTTGGTCCGTAGTTTAGGAGTGCTCCTAGATTCCTTACTGACACTAAATTTTTATGTAGAAGCATCTATGAGTAACCCTTTCTGCCATCTCCAGTTGGCTGGTGGACCTGACCTTTATTATACATGTCTTTGTCACCTCCTGTCTGGACTACAGCAATGTAATATATCTGGGCATAAAACCATCAGCCCTCAGGAAAGTCCAGCTAGTACAGTACTCTGCAGCACATCTCAGAAACATGTGCTACTGTGAGCAAATCAGATCTGTGCTTTGCTCTTTACACTGGCTTCCTACAGAACAGGATAGTTATTTTTGTCATGGGATAGTCAAGGTCCAGATCCCAGAGAAAATTGAAAAAAAATGATGACAATAAGTAAATAAAAAGATTCTGGGGTCCATTCAGAAGTGTCTGGCGGTTCATATTTGGCCCATCCTCCGCCTATTGACTACCCCTACTATAGAATATTAAGTCAAATTCCAAGTCTGGGTCCTTATTTTCAAGATGCAGAATGGTCAAGGATTAGCATATTTAAAAGGTTACCTAAAGCTCTGGGATAAAGACATTGATTGACAGCTCTGTTTCTCAGGCACAGTGGAACTTTCTACAATAACAATAAAGCTGATCTGTGCAGGAGACAGTTTTCTTGGATGCTGGACCAAGACTTTGGAACAAACTCCCACAGGAACTTAGAACCATGACAAATCTTCCACTCCAAATGTAAGGCATACTTCTTCAAACCTGCCTTTTCTAATATAAACACATAATATCAGGTACATTTAAAACAAACGCCAACATAAAACCAAACTAAGACACTACACTGCACACACAATTTTCCACTGGGGAAGAGGTTAAGAAAGAATGAACCATACCTGACAGATGTTAGTCATGTTAATACACTACTAAAAGGCATTCAGTTATTATAGTTATTTTGAATTATAACTCAGTTGACTACACATTAAACCTTAATTTTGGCATTTCCTAAACTTTCCAGTGCTTGATTTTGCAACTTATTTTCCTTTTATATAGTTTTGGTGTGTAATTTATTAGATTTTTAAAAAATGCATATTGACAACAACAAATTCCATCATGTTTTATCAGCAGTTTTGGAATCTTTAGATCCACTGGACAGACCTCTGCTACTTGAGCTAATAGAGTAACTGAAAGCATTAGTTAATTGTCATTCTCTGTGTGGACCAGCACTAGAGGGGATGAGATATTTTGCCAGAGGATTTCACAGATGGCTGAGAGGAGAGAAATGGTGAGACTCAGGAGTCAAGAGTTCCATTCCAGGTTCTGGAGAGAATGTGTTCTAGTAGGCACAGACTCTTCTGCTCATTTCTCTCAAGATTATTCCTTCTCCTCGTCCCATACCAATCCTGTCCCTCTCTGAGCATGGCAGAAAGAATGTATCATTGGTGTTTCCTATTATTTTAGTTTCAACTCTTTGCTAGCTTTGCATTTTTTAAATAATTTTTCAGTCATGACTTTTTAGGATAGTGGAGATAATGCCTCTGGCCAGACCATAACCTCAAATGTCTCAAAATAGCTACGGATCTGCTGAATGACTGATTAGTATATTTATGGATCTGTGCATTTTCTTAGCCTGAAGTTACTGGAATGGGGAGGTTCTTTGTTTGCATAAAAGTTACTAATTGGAGCCTATCTGGTGATGCTAGTGACCCCAGAAATTGAGTGCCCCATTCAGATTTGCCAAAAAGCTCCTGAGAGGAGTTCCTTTGGGAAGGAACCAGCCAGGGCCCCATCTTTGGAAACTGAAAAAAGGAAGAAACCTTACTGCTGGCTTGCTTGGCTTCTGGCTTACTTGCCCATCACCACTGATTGTTCACACCAGTCACAGACCAAATCTCAAGGGCCACATCCCAGCCAGCATGCAATGGTAGTAAGAATTAAACACTAACAGCAGGTACTTCCTGCACTGGAGGTGCAAAGTTATTTATGTATTTATTTTACCAAATATGGTAAAGCCTTATAAGTTTTCAAGAAATTCAACAGATCAAGTTTTATTAAAGAGGAAGAATAATGTAAACCTTCTGGGTGTTTCTTCTGACTGTATATATTTTTATTTGTATGCCTTTTGTGATATTCATGTAAACATCTGTGTTACTCCTGCTTGATTTTTCTGTGACTATTCCCACTAGTCCAGTACTCAACTTTTTTTGGGTTGTCTCACTAGAGCTCTTACTGCCTGTGGCTAGTGAAAGAGAGAGAATGAAAAAAGATTTTTGTATTACTGAGTCAGGCATAATTTTTTTTTCCTCCAGGTTTCTCTGCAATCAACCTCAACATAGGTCCGTAACTGAGATGTCTAAAATTACTGGCCCTGATGAGTCAAGCCAGCATATTTTTAGTAAGGATGAAATACTGGTATATTGCAGCTTTGTTTCTCGGCACTGAGTCAGGTGGTGTCTTGTCATCTTTAGGTACAATGTAATGTGCATCTTTTATACAAGTTCAGTAACAGCAGCTATAGAATGAAGATGGCTGATGTTGAATGGAATTTCTAGGATTTTTTATTTGTGTATATGGTATTTACATAGTCATTCGTTTTCTGAGTGGAACACTTTAGAAAAACTACATTGCAATTTGTGGAACTATTCAAAAAAGCTGACTGACTTTTTTAGGTACTGTTTTGTTTTTCTTCTTTAAGAGATTAGCTTTTTCCCAAACTATGGCAGTATCAAACAACACAGGATGAATTGGCTGATTTTCTGAAAGCTGGTATAGAATTTAGGATCTGCCACATTACTAAAGCTTGTTATACATTCATATTTTTTTAATTAATGACAAAAAGTTGGCCAAATGCTTTTCCCCTATAACCTTTCAAGATGTATTGATCTGTGGAAGAGTAATTTAGCTAATTAGCTCTAGGTTGTGTAAATACAGGATAAAGTCCTGATACTGCAAACACTGATGCACATGCATAATATTATGCACATAAGAAGTCCAGTTGAGCTCAATGGAACTATTTTCATGTGTGCATTTACAGACGTGTGTTTGCAGAATCAGGGCCTTTCTGTAGGCATAAGGTTTGAAATTTATTACGTAATCCTCTCTTCTCCTGAGTTGTATGAGTTTTGTCAAGAGATTATAATTCATCCCACCTGCAGTGTATTTGAAGCCAGCCTGAGTATTAGATATGTGAACTGCTGTACAAAAGACTCAAAAGCCTGATTTGTTTCACTCTGCAGTGAGCTGCATTGTTAATCCTAACTCTGTTGCTACTGCTATATGCTACATTTCATCGTATTTCATTCCTCTCTCACTACTCCTAGTGTGTCTTCCTGGGAACATCTGTTAAGTCTACCAAGCTAACATGTTATTAATACTTTTAGCCACATGTACACTTAAAAGGGTTTGCGGGTACAGATATACTAGTAGAGCTATACTGGTAAACCCCTCCTAGTGGAGATGTAGTTTATGCTGACAAAGTTCTTTTGCCAGTATAGTTTAAACCAGTCCTCTGACCAGATTAAGATAATGTGATTTTTTTTGCCAGTATAACTGAATCTACATTAGGGCTTTTGGCAGCATATGTATGTTGGTTATGGGTGTGGTTTTTTTCCCCACACTACTAGCTGACATAAGTTTACAGATAAAGCTTTCTAGTATAGACCAGGCCCTAGAATTACTATTCTTCAGAAAGTGCCCTTCGAATGTTTTTGCAGCATCACTGCCTCACCTCCACTGAACAAATGTTGGAAATGATGCTTCTGGTAGGGCAGCTTTGATACATGGCTAAATTTACAGGCAGGCTTCATTGCAGGAAGCACCTCTTGTAAAGTGATAAACTCTAGCTCCCCAAGTTCCTGAGAGCATTAACGCTCCTTAGCAAGAATTTTTAATGAATCAGTAGACTCAGGGGCTGTACCGTACGACTGGAGAATTGCTAACATAGTTCCTATTTTTAAGAAAGGAAAAAAAAGTGATCCGAGTAACTATACGCCTGTTAGTTTGACATCTGTAGTATGCAAGGTCTTGGAAAAATTTTTGAAGGAGAAAGTAGTTAAGAACATTGAGGTCAATGGTAATTGGGACAAAATGCAACGTGGTTTTACAAAAGGTAGATTGTGCCAAACCAACTTGATCATCATCTTTGAGAAGGTAATAGATTTTTTAGACAAAGGAAACACAGTGGATCTAATTTACTTCAATTTCAATAAGGGAGGCAGGAGGGACAGTTCAGTGGTTTGAGCATTGGCCTGCTAAACCCAGAGTTGTGAGTTCAATCCTTGAGGGAGCCATATAGGGAACTGGGGTAAAAATATATCTGGGGATCAACCCTGCTTTGAGCAGGGGGTTGGACTAGATGACCTCCTGAGGTCCCTTCCAACCCTAATATTCCATGATTCTTACAAAAATAGAAACAATATGAATATAGATCACATCAGTGCCACAAGGAGAGGAATCAGTATCTTCACTTCTAAATTCCCTTTTATTCCAAACCAGCAAGAGGCTGTTTTCAGACTTCTAATCCCTCTGGTTTTTTTCTGTGCCAGGGTATTTTGGCTTCATACCTCTAACCTTCAGAGTACTTTCTTCCTCCATGGGGAAGGGACACTCTCTACACTATTCTTTTAAACTTGTAGAGTTCCCTCTTTCACACATTGGAAAGGAGTAATTTTTACACTACCTCTAATCCCTAAAATTTACTCTGCTTTTCTCTGGAACATTGGGGAACTATTTCAAAACTCTTCCTGAAATAATTCCTTCTGCTCTTCACTGGGAAAATATATGTGCATATGTCTAACAACAACATGACTTTTTCCTGTCTCAAACTGTAAAGAAGGTGTCTCTCTACATACTTTGGTCTCAATTTTTGTTCTCTCTGTTTGATCTGGAAAGGGTACTCATTATATAGACAACTCTTGAGTATGATATTCTGATTTCTACCCCTAAAACTACTGAAATATATGGGATTCTGTGAATTTCTGGATATATTATATCTGAATCACATCACTGCATTATTATATTTTGTCTTAGAATATTCCTTGCTAGTAGACCCAGATCACACAAAATTTTGATACAGCTGTAAGTGGGCAGCAACAGAGTCAAACATGGCTGTTGGACTCCACCAGGCTAACTGACATACTGCTGCTGCCACCTTGGTGTGGAGAGAAGGCAATGGGCCACTCTAGATGCCTCGAGGTAGTAAAAAGGTGACCATAGGATTCCTTTGGAAAATCACCCTATTGCTTGTGATAGTGGAAAGCAGTACTATAACAAAATCAAAGGTAAAATCATGAGATAAATATTGGTCATACAGAAGGAGAGATTGCTGAAGTGGGGAGGGGAGTAGGGTAATATTGGGGGAGATATGGAAGAGAACCCTCCAAAAAGACAGATAATCTTCCAGTCTTTGGGATGAAAATCTAAACTAAACCAGGACTATAACAGGGTTTAAAAGAGAACTAGATAAATTCATGAAGATTAAGTCAATTAATGGCTATTAGCCAGGATGGCTAAGGAATGGTGTCCCTAGCCTCTGTTTGTCAGAGGGTGGAGATGGCTGGCAGGAAAGAGATCACTTGATCATTACCTGTTAGGTTCACTCCCTCTGGCATTGGTCACTGTCGGTAGACAGGATACTGGGCTGGATGGATCTTTGGTCTGACCTGGTATGGCCATTCTTGTGTTCTTATGTTCAGTTCCAAACCTTCTGAGGTTCACCCACTACAAGTAATAATGCAATAGTCTTTGTAGCCCATCTGTGGTCTTTGTCAACAATATCTTTCTTAGTGCTGTCCCTGCAAAATGAGAGCCTTCTGGTGAAGGAGTTCTTAATTAATGGCTCATTGATTGAATCAAGAAAGAGACATTCAGAGAAAGATTCGTACCGGAGGAAAAAAGGGCACTACTAACCAGATCACTAGCTACTGCAATCTTGAAGTGAATTTAGTAATTTGCCTGGCTATTTGTCACTTGTCCATCTCACTGTCTTCTAAAAATAGAATAGATATCTACTGAATCGTTAGAACAGAGCTGTTTGTTTTTCTGCTTTTCTTTTTCCATCTTTGTGCTTACAGATGTTGACAAATATTCAAAGCACTCATTTCCTCCAATGTGCCAGATTCATTCCTGGTGTAACTAAATTGAAGTTCATAGAGTTCCACCAGGGTTTAATTTGGCCCAGTGATTCCTGAATTTATCCTTGTAGGGAGAGAGAGCAAGATGCTTTCTTCTCTATCCTCTGCATTCGAACGCAGTCATTCTGACTGACTTCCTCTTCAGGTTTCCATGGAAATAGCAGAGAAGTGTGCGTATATTCTTGGTGTTAAAATATTCACAGAGAAGGAGAAAGAGATAAAGAGATGATTTATATGGCAGATGCTGTACTGCTGAGGCAGACACATAGAGTCAGGAATAAAACTGCTTGCTATATGTAAATGTTCACATGCCCATGTGCACATACCCTGTAGAGAAAAGAAGGAGTTTCACAGGGGGGAAATGCCTGGGGTTACTCTGCAAATGAGATCTGTAATGCCTGAAATCAGAGCTATCCTAGAACAATAAAGAAATCACACGAAGTTTCTCCCATTAAAATTACTAATGTCTCTCAAGGGAGTGGGGGTGATTTTAGACATGCAGCAAAGACAAATAAATACTACACTAATGGTCACAACGTTTTACTACAACATCTTACATAACTATCCTACTATGATGTTTCTAGAGTCAGAAATTCATAGGTTCTCTTAGCAGCCAATATATCAGTTATAGAACAAAATAAAAGCTGCCCTATTTAGAGGAAAAACCTCTACCTTTATAGTATCAATGACTGCACTCACTTGTTTCTCTTTGCATACTGAAATCTATACAGGGTCATCTAAAGACTTACTAAGTCTTGTATCTTGTGTGTAATTGTGGACACTAGTTACATTAAAAACCACATTATCAATTTTCTAGGTTTTCCAGTCTGCACTATGTACAAATAAATCACTCTTATTCCTCAAGAGAAATAAACACATTTTCTCAAGTCATTTCCTATATAGACTCTTTAGCAAGTTCAGAATTTGAACTGTTATCCCAAGGTTAAAAAGCCCAAAGTTAATATAGGATACCTGTTCACACTGGTCTCCTCATTATTTCTAGCATCTATCTACTAGATCAGATGATTGTATCCCATGTGAAAGGAGATTACACATCACTAAAGAAACACAACAAACTATTCTTTGTCATGACATTAGGACTAATTTAGTATTAATATACTCCAAAACCTAAAGTAAGGTTTAGAATGGTTTATAAATAGTCATATGACCAACTAAAAATAACTTTTTCACTAATTCAGAGAAAACTATGCAGCCTTTCACTTACATTTTTTCACAGTAGTGATCCTTCTTCATATTTCTTGTTTTTTGAAGGACATTTTACATTGGTGATGGGTCTTTAATTTATTATATGTCTTGGTGCAGGGGTGTGTGTTACATAAAAAGCAATCAACTCTTAAACACAATAGCCAAGAATGCCTTAAGAGTATAATGGAAAAACTGTACAAGGCTCGGTCATGAAATCAATTTAAGATTGGGGGGCAGTTTGTAATCCTTAAGGGATATTTACCCGCCTCTTAATATTTCCTATTTTGTAAATCCCTCACTCAACTGGAACCAGTCGGGTTTCAGGATTTCTCGCAGTATCCTCACAGTCAGTGGCCTTTCCAGCATGAAGTTGCAATATCAGTAGTCCAATAAACTTTGTCTAAACAACTGTTCTGAAACTATAGCCATAAAAAAGCTTTACTGCAAGTCAGATTTTTTTTCTGATCACTGATTGCCATTCTACTGCTACCAACCCAATATTCAGTAAAAAGTCAGTATATAAAAGATATTTTGTTGCCTAACTTTGGGATTTCGATGTCAAAATTGGGTATCCTAGTATGAAAAATAGACCTTTGGCTTCCATCTGGCCTAAAAGTGATGAGTTAGCACATATGTCCATCTCCAGTTTATACCTATTCTCCTCTGGTGGTTCCTGAACTATTTTGAATCTCTTTATGCTGTAATTTAGAAGTTTAATGAGTATCTGAATAATTGCTGTAAATACTAATCCAATGTCAGAAACCATTATCTTTTTAACCCCATGTTTAACATCCTGATTTTCCTCCTAAATGCTCAAAACTTTGCTCCTATTACTTCATATGACACTGATTGCTGCAGAGCCTTAAAAGAAATTTGTACTAGCATTGCTAATAAAAGGGTTTTGCGATGAGAGCACTGTAAGGGAAGAGTAGGTAATGTACACAAGGTCAGAAAGATGCATTCTCAAGGGTTTGAAATGTGATTAAGGCCAACTGCTTTTGTCAAAAGGAAGTGAATAGTGAAATACAATTTTTATCAGAAGATCTTATACCTGTGAATATAATTCACCTCATTTCTTGGATTTAATTTGACTGGGAATATTTACAAATATAACTTGCCACTGAGTAGAGCTTGAGCAGAGCTAGGCAAGAACTGCAGAAATGTCTCCATCTTTCAGCAAACTCAAAATTCAAATCCTATCAGTCTGCTTTCAGGAAGATTCCAGACCTCGCAGATTTTACCAAGAAAGAGCAAATGAAATTAGAGGGCAAAAAATCTGGCTTCATGTTATATAATAGCATGAAATGTGTCCTCCCACAGCTTATAACAATCAGCAGTTCTATTTCATTATCTAGTTATTGAGAACTTTTCAGCAAAAAAGACAAAAGGCTCCTTGTTTTGTTTTTTTTTCTTAATAGCAATGCATAGTCATAGACTACTTATCTGTCAGGTCCTCAGTTGGGCACTAAACCTACTTCTCACCTCTGTTTCTCTGCCTCCCTAAGCCACAATAGGATTCTAAAAATATAGTTTAAGGGAGCACGGTGTGTCTACATGTGGGAAGACATATTGCATGTTTCACTCTTCACTGTGGATTTGCCTGGCAACCATGGAAAATTTCAGCTTCATCTCTTTTCTACTTGAACTAGAGCAAAGGACTTAACCAGCCCTTGCATTAGTCCTGGAATGGGAGAACTTGGTGTTGGGTTTCCAGATAGAGTTCTGCTATGGCTGCCCTATGGGTAGAGTGCTATTGTAGAAGAGGAAACCAGGAAGAATGGGTCTACTAAAACCGATGTCTTCAGAAGCAGGAAGTTTATCAAGTGTGATATACCCACCTGATCCCAATAGAAAACCCACTCTTGATGCTCCACAGGAAAGCAAATATCCCCCAAGTAACTTCCAATATGTCCCAAGGAAATGTTTTCTCAATTTTAATATTATGCATATAAATAGAAATCACCATATTTAAGCACCTAATACTCTTTGATATACGTACCACAGTTGTCCAGTATTTCTTGAATCTTACTAAGATGGCTCCCATCTGGCTGTCATAGGGCATGATTGCCCGATGGGGCCCCTTGATGGTCAAGTGTTGCACTGCAGCCACTCCCTGCCTCAATCTCCCTCCCTAAGGTGGGTTTCCATGGCTCTCCACAGTTCTGGAGATGTCTCTTAACCCTCTGGCCAAGTCACAAACCAAGAAATCCAAACTAAAAAGTTCCAAAAAACAAAATGGTTCTTCTGCCCTATGGGGCTTCTTTTCATCCCAACCTTTCACCCTATTCCATCCTCCTTTTTGGGGCTATCTTTGAGAGGCTCTTTCTCTGCTCTTCCCCTGTAGACCCTGGCTCAGAGCTTTCCACAGGAGCCTGCCTGCTCCCTGTGGTTCCAACACTGCCCTAGTACAGGCTGGTTCCCCTGTTGACCCTGGCTCAGATACTTCCACAGGAGCCTATTCACTCCCTGTAGTTCCAACTGCCAGACTGATCTCTCTCAGCACTCTTTTATAAGGACCATGTGTCCATTAAGCTATCATCTGACCCTCCGTAGGCCCACCCTCTCTGGTCGAGAAGCAGCTAATTAATTATGGCACAGGTGTATCTTGCCCCCATCTCCCCCGAAGAGAGGTTCCAAATATTATTTACCCTCTAGAGAAAAAAATCTTTTCACTGTGTATTTGGCCTACAAAAAAAAATAGAGCATCCATTCTTCTGGCACCTTAGCAGCACTTCTAATTTCAGCCCATTGTTTCAGCTAGAGGATTTCCACTCAGCAAAATCTTTTAACAGAATTACCCTCAGACAGTTGACCCCTTTCTTCCCACTAATAGAGTTCTGCTGTTGCCTAACTTCGCTTCACTGCTAGCAGATAATTAAATGGTACTCTCTATGTACAATACACATCCTCCTCTTCTTCCCTTCATGTTTCTACGATATAACTCATTGTGCTGCATCACTAGTAAGATATCAGTGCCAGTCCTCCAGGCTGTGAAGTCTGTACTCAAGGTCATAATACTTCCTGATTATTTGAATCCAGCCATGGCTTCTTGGATTATCTGATCCCATAGTGTTCTCAAGAGCTTCAGATAACCAGGGTTTGCTTCTGCTATAACTATATCACGTATTCTATGTTCAAACTTTATATATTCAGCTTATTTTATCAATATATTTACAGCCAGATTTTCAGAGATGCCACACACTCATAGTGCCCATTGACTTGAGTAAGAGTTGTGGGTGCTCAGTACATCTGAAAACCAGGCCCACAGTTTATGAGTACTGAGAATGTAACTTTTAGTATGGCGCATGTATAGTGTACATCACCTTGCATCCATCATTTTTCATACTAAGTTAATAATTGGACAGATTTCTTGTTATCAGTATAACCCATGGAATAAGGGATTTCTGCAATAAAAACTACATAGCAAATATTTGTTCAAAAGCAGCCTGGTCAAATGAAGAAGGCGAAATTATTTTGTTGCTAAGGTTTGGGCTAGAACTCAGAAGATTCTGGTTCAGTTCCTGGCTCTGCCATAGACCTCTGGTATGATCTTGGGCCAATTACTTAACCTCTCTGTGTTGAACTCTCCCACCTCTTAAATGAGCATATACTTGATAATACTTGTTACTTCAGAGGAGTATTGTGAGGATAAATCCATAAATACGTGGGAGGTGCTCAGATATTTAGTTGTTACTGAAAATAATCAGTGACTATCTCAATGAATAGTTTCAATTATGAGCCTTAAATGCATTTTCGTAGAGGTGGGAGGAATGAGAACAAAGGCATGTCATGAAGATAGAATAAATTAACATTGCTGTGGAATGTAGGGGTGCTTGCATATGGGCCTGTTATATTATGGAGTACATAATCCCCCAACTGTGGTAATGGAAACAGACATGCAGGTATGAGACTCACAATTGAGCAGATAATGAGTATCTGAATGCTGTAAAATGTTTTAAAACACCTTTTTAAATACCTCAACCTGACTGACATGGTCACTGTTTCTAGATAACAATTGCCAGCTGAGTTTCTGTCATTGGTTTCTGCAACCTCCTGTTAGCTTTCAGGTCATGTATGTACTCTGTCATTCATCTGCCTGATTAATGTATTCTGCTGTTTACCCCAAATTGAAATACACTTCCTAAACATGTCTGCAAGTCCATTTTATTCTACTAAAACCCATCCTTGGTGAAAACATTTCTCCTGACCCAGAGGATGCCATGGTTTCCTAAGAACATAAAACTCTTCTCTTGCAGTATTGTGTTAGTCATATATTGAAGCCTCTGATCTACTTCTGCCCAATTTCATCATATTCCTAACTTGTGCCACGGGTGGAATTCCTGACAGACTTCGCTGATTACTTTATTACACAGGTCCTGAAATAGATTGTGTGGAACCTCTGGTTTCACTCTTCCTATATCATTGCTGTCTATGTACATTAAAACCTCTGAATTCTTTCCAGATCAAACAGCAAATGACCAATACCAACATCTGAGTGTACCTGGCTCAGAGTAAAGATGATCTCGATGCTGACTGGTTCCTGGACCAACTCTCTGCTTTTTGGCCCTCTGTGACAAGGTGCTGGATGGAGAGTTGCAGATTCAGCCCTGTCATGGCACCTCGTTGTTAGGGGAACAAATTAGAGCAGACTGGAGATAGCCTGGCCCTAACTGGGGAGGCAGAGACAGCTGCTACCTAATTAGCCTGGGCCTGCATAAAAGCCTCAGGGGAAGGAAGCCAGGGGAGAGCAGGAGGAAAGGGAATGGAAGCAGGGAGGTAGCACTCCCCTCCCTCTTGCCTGCAGATGGTGATGGGTTACTTGTACATGGTAAAACAGTAGTGGGAACTAGCTGGAGAATAAAGTGCACCAATGGTTACTAAACCCAGGGTCTCCAAGTGACTTTGTGAATGTAGCACAGGCAGAAGCCAAGGAGGCCTGCCACATTCTGCTACACCCTCTTTCTGCAATACATTATTAGTCCCGAGGGCATTCTGTGCCAAAAAAATTAAAATTATGCACCAAAAAATTAAAAATTCTGCATACAGTATTTTAAAATTCTGTAAATTTCTGCAAATTTTGTTTATCAAATAAATGTGGAGGCTCCAGCATGGCACTGGGGAGCACAGGCCACTGGCTGCACAGAGGTAGGAGATCACTGTGCAGCTTTCCCCCAGGACACGGACTCAGCAGTGAGGCTGCACCCAACCCTGACACAGCGCAAGAACCAGGCCTGCCCCAGAAACACCACAGGGCCCTGCCCCTCCGTGCTACGTGCACCAGGTGTGGGCAGGCAGGCTCAGCAAGGCAGGATCCAAGTGTGGAGAGCTTAGTGTGGGGAGATGCAGGTGCAGGTTGAGAGGGTTCTGTGTGGGGCAATCTGGGTGTGAGCAGTTCAATGGAGGATCCGGGGAGGGGGATCTGGATGTGCAGGAGCTTGTTGGGGGGTGGGATTCTGGGTCAACAGTAATGGGACTCTGCAAGGGGGTCCAGGTGATGGTGGTTGGGGCTCAGCGGGGGTGGGGGGATGTCGGTGTGGGGAGCTCAGTGTGGGGGTCCAGATGCTGGGGGAGTGGGGCTGAGTGTGGTGGAGATCCAGGTACAGCTAGTTGGGGCTTCGAAGGGTGGGGATCTGGGTCCAGATGGCTCGGAGTGGTCCAGGTGCAGGGGGAGTGGGGGTCATCAGGGGGGTTCTGAGTGTGGGAGCAGGGAAGAGGCTCAGTAGGAGGGTCTGGGTATGAGGGGTTCTGGATGTACAGGTGTTGGGCAGATAGGGGAGCAGCTCCCTGTACAGTGATCCCTCCCTCTGCAGCTGAAGAGCAATGGGTGCAGGAAGCACCGGGGGAGGGGGCAGTTTGCAGAGCTTCCTATAGCCAGGGGAGAAATCTGGGGGTGGGTCTGACACAGCCCCGCATGTCTTGCAGGGGAAGTAGTAGTCCCATCCTCCCCAACCCAGCCAGGACTAACTGAGCCCGGTGCAGGGTAGGAGCCACCAGCTGGGTCTTCCCCAATCCTGCCCCCTGCCTCACAGTGATTTACCTCTCTGCCGGCTGCCCTGAGCACCTGAAACATACTGTTGGGGAGGGTTGTATGATCATTCTTGTGGCTTCCCTTTGCTTCCCTGTCAGAAAATCAAATCTGCAGGGGACAAATTCTGTGCTTGCGCAGTGACGCAGAATTCCCCCAGGAGTAAATACATGCTATTTGTTTCTGCTTCTTCCGTCGCTTATTTCCAACACATAACACAGCATTCCACTCACCATTTTCCAAAGTAATGAGCAAAGAATTTATACATCTACATCTTCTCTTTTGGCAAATTACCTTAGATCATTTGGCATTCAGCCACAGTTCATCTTGCTCAGCTATTGTTCACTAACTTCTAGGCATTTGCGCTCTTTTAAGATCTCATTGTAACGAACATGTTCTGCAGCAACACACAATTACTGAATAAATCACTCGCGCACAGTGTGGGGTTGTGACTAGAACTTTGGTTCTTCATCCTCAACAATCATCTAAGATAACAGTGAACACCTTTTGCTGGTATTATTTGTAGCTGGTCCTTCATCCTCTCAATGGAGACAACATCACTCATTCATACACACAAAGCCCAGTCCACTCTCAAAAATCGCACATATAAAAAAAGTCCTACTCAGAAAATAGCAACCAGCAAGTGTCTAAACAGTAACTCTCAGAAGCTAAGTTAAATATTAGCATAGAATGTATCAGATAACTCGCTATCCATTCAGACTATTTGGATGACCAAAAATGGTGAACCTATTAAAGAGAGCCCACTGGACAGTGAAATGGGCAGAACATAGCTCTTACAAAAAAATCCAAACTTTTTCTTCACCCAAACAAGATATTTTAAAATGTTCATCTTGATAGCATGAAGCACATTTTAAAAAAAAGCCTGCCTTTGATAGAGACATTCTGCTGTGATTCAATGACAATCACATGACCCAGATATACCACTGACCAAGTTTTTGATGTCACCGTGAATAGTTTTTGCTAGCCTAATTTTAATTTACATGCCTTCTTGATGTTACATGCAAGGAGAAAATGATTAACAATGGTAATTATCCAGTCTAACCCCCTTGTTAGCATGTTTGCTTGTTGTCCCAAACTTGATCCTGTGTGTATATATATATATATATATATATATATATATATATAAAAATAGTAAAATCACCCTGACTGGTTAATAATTAATCATACAGTGTTTTAATATCATGTTCTGCAAAGAGTCGCAGGAGACACATTAAAGAGCCACTTGAAGCTTGTAAGCCTCAGTCTGAGTATCACTGTTTTACTGTATGGTGTTAATGTAATGCTGTTTTACATAAATGACACACAGTGGGGAAATAATGTGTACTAAGGCTTTTAGGTACTGCAGTGTTGAGATTATAGTGACAACCCATCCTGGGCAATAGTGAGAAACTATTAGCAAAGAAATAAGATTTGATCTCTGGGCTTGTCACAAACCCTGTTCATCCTGGTGTTCATTGTTTCATGTCAGGCAAACCATGGCATGTTTTTTTGACATTCATAGTTAATATATATTATATAATGGAAAGTATTAAGCAACATTAACCATAGTTGCTGCCAGCCCTTCCTACAATCTCGTTTGTTTACGCTCAGCCACTGGAGACTATTAGTGTAAACCTATCTGAGCTTAAAGCAGCATCAAGCTCTTTTAGTAATAATGCTTCTAGGTGAACAGCTGTGATACCCTTATAATATGCCTGTATGGGAAGTATAACAAGTAACAATTTTGCCAGACTGGAATATATCAGTCATAGCCTCTTGTGAGAAGTATGTGACCTGCTTACTGTGTTAAAGTAAAAGAAAGCTCATATTTTCTCAAGTTTCACTGTATTTTTTTTTGTTTGGTTAAGCAGGCAAATAGCTTTACAACTCCAACTTAAAAACTAGCAGGGTTCAAGAACCTGGAATATATCTCACCAGATAAAGATATATTTTGTGGACTATCTGTATTAATTAGAGCCATGAATTCCATAGGAACTTAAATAAAATCAATAAAATCAAAATTATTGGTATTTGACACAACAGAGCATTGTAGAGCCTTTTTTGTATTATAAAAAGCTGATCTAGTACTCAATGCCAAGGGTTGCACAAAACATCTGGAACCTAGATACCCCCCATCTGTAGCTTCCTCGCTCAGTAGTGTTTACTTCAGCCATTTTTAATGCATGGTGGAATAAAAAAATAAAATCTCTCAGTTTGATAGGCAGAATGTGTAAATTTCTGCAGAAGTGAGTACATAAAGAATATTTAAATGAGCAGATGTTATCACTGTTTTACAATAATCAGGATTTATCTAATCACAGATTTTGGCAAACAAGAACTGCAGTTGGTTTTCATGGTAATTTGTTATTGCAGAACAAAGTCTCATGGGTTCTCGGTACTCAGAAGGTAGAGGTCTTGGGCACAGCTAATATTTTAACTCTTTTTCCAGGTGGCCTCTGCTTTATTCAGATTTGTGAGATCATAGAATCATAGGGTTAGGAGGGACTGCAAGGACTGTCTAGTCTAACCCCTGGCCAAGATGCAGGATTTGTTGTGTCTAAACCATCCAAGACAGATAGCTATCCAGCCTCCTTTTGGAAAATTTCCAGTGAAGAAGCGTCCACAACTTCCTGAGGCAGTCTGTTCCATTGTCCTATTGTTCTCACAGTTAGGAAATTTTTTCTGAGATTTAATCTAAATCTGCTGTGCTGTAGTTTGAACCGACTTGTCATGCCTTTTCTGGCAAAAGAACAACTTTTCTCCATGTTTTTATGGCAGCCTTTAAAGTATCTGAAGACCACTATCATATCCCCCCTTAATCTCCTCTTTTCCAAACTAAACATATCCAGTTCCTTCAGCCTTTGCTCATATGGCTTGTATTCCATCCCTTTGATCATCTTTGTCATTCACCTCTGGATCCTTTCCAGTTTCTCTACATCCTGTCTATATAGCGGTGACCAAAACTGGACACAGTACTCCAGCTGAGGCCTAACCAGTGCCAAGTAGAGCAGTACTATCACCTCCCGTGACTTGCATGCTATGCCTCTGTTAATGTTACCTAAAATTGCATTAGCTCTTTTTGCAACAGCATCACATTGCTGACTCATGTTGAGGTTGTGATCCACCACAACTCCCAGATCCTTCCCAGCAGTGCTGCTGCCAAGCCAATTTCCCACCATTCTGTATTTGTTCTTTTGGTTTTTCTTCTCTAAGTGTAGCACTTTACATTTGTCTTTGCTGAATTTCATTTTGCTGTCTATAGCCCGGTTCTCCAATTTATCAAGATCCCTCTGAATTTTAGCTCTTTCCTCAAAATATTGCAACCCCTCAGCTTTGTGTCAGCTTCAGACTTAATCATTATGCTCTCTATACTTTCATCCAGATCATTAATTAAGATATTAAACAAGACTGAACCCAGAACAGATCCCTGTGGAACCCCACTTGAGACCTCCCTCTAATCCAATACCATTCCATTAATAGTTACTCTTTGTTTGCAGCTGTTTAACCAATTATGTATTCACTTAATGGTCATTCTGTTGGGCTGTATTTCTCCAGCTTACTTATGAGAATATCATGTGGGACTGTGTCAGAAGCCTTGCTGAAGTCCAGGTATATTATATCCACTGCATCTCCCCTATTCACCAAATCAGTTACCCTGTTAAAAATGGAAATCAAGCTGTTTTGGCATGCTTTGTTTTTGATAAATCCATGCTGGCTGCTAGTGATGACCTCTTCATCCTCCAGGTATTTGCAAATTGAATGTTTTATACATTGCTCTAGTATCTTTCCAGGTATCAAAGTCAGGCTGACTGGTCTATAGTTTCCGGCTCCTCCTTTTTCCCCCTTTTAAAGATGAGCACTACATTAGCCCTTCTCCAGTCTTCTGGGACCTCTCCTGTCATCCATGAGTTTATAAATATTATTGCCAGTGGCTACAAATTTTCTTCTGCTAATGCCTTCAGTATCCTTGGGTGAAAAGCATACAGCCCCGCTGATTTGAATTCATTCAAATTAGTCAGAAGATCTCTGCTGTATTCTTTACTTATCCCAGTCTGCATTCCCTTCCTCTTTATTGTCTATGGTAACTTCGCTAGTCTTCCGGTCACATGTTATTTTTTTGTAACATGACTGAAACAAAGTAGGCACTGAGCAGCTCTGCCTTCCTATCATCTTTTGTTACCAGCTCACCTTTTCCATTGAGCAGTGGACCCACACCATCCTTGATCTCTCTTTTTTGTCTGACATATTTGAAGAACCACTTCCTGTTGTCGCTAACATTTCTTGCCAGCTGAAACTCATTCTTTGCCTTGGCTTTCCATTCTCCTCCTTCCATTTCCTGTATGAATCCCTTTTGGTTTTCAGATAGCTAAAAAGCTCCTTGTACAGCCACATTGGCCTCCTGTGGCTTTTCTTATCTTTTCTCTGCATCAGAATAGCTTGGTGCTGACCTCTAATGTTACATCTTTTAAGAACTGCCAGTCCCCTTCGACTCCTTTTTTTCCTAATTGAGACCTTGCCTACTATGTATCCGAGTCGGTTGAAATCTGCCTGTCTGAAGTCCAGTCCTTGTTTTGCTGTTTTCATGTCTCATTCCATAGGATCTTGAATTCTAGGAGATCATGATTACTTCCTCCCAGAGATATGTCCTCTGCTGTTGATGAACTTTAGGAACCTTCTAGAAAAGCAATTTGACATTTATGAATGTCCCCTCATGGCACTTTGGTTCAGAGATGAGGTTTACAGGAAGCCATGGAGTGATCTCCTTCCTTTCCATAACTAGGACTTGCTTCACTCCAAGTCCAAGGAGCTTTTTCTTGGTTTTAAGCAAAAATACCCTGTCAACCTGTTTTTCTACTTTAGACATTTTAAGCAATTTAGTTAGGCAATTTTAAGTAGTTTTTGAAACATTGCATAATCTAGATTCTCAGACTAACTCCATCTTGGTTCTGAGATGTCTAATCCAAAAGATTAGGAGAAAGACCAGGTTTAAGCTGTGTGTTTCTTGCCCCTTGGTCTTCCTGGAGTTGGATGAAAATACTTTCTCCCTGATGTGCCTTGAGCAAGGCTATTTACTAGATTGTTGTTCACCATGCCAGGCCTTTACACTTCAGGCCCAAAAGGACAGACACACTAAATTAGTGATAAGATGGCATTGATGGCCAGTGTAGAAATCTACAGGATTGTCACACAGTTTGAGTCATGTAACTACATACACATTCTACTCTCTTGGCTTGGCATCTACATCTGAAGCTCACTTTGCAAAGGCTGTTTTGCAGTTTCATTTAATCAGAACTAAGCCTCTTTTCCTAGGGGCTGCACAGCTTGGTAGGCTCCCAAGAGTGGGAGTATGCAGAAGCCATGTCAAAGAGGAAAGACAGGTTGCTTATCAGGAACTGATTCCTTGAAAGCTTCCTCTGCTTTTTCAGACTACCTGCCCACCTTCACTTCTTTCTTGGAGTTGTACTATCTCAAACACTGTGGGGTTTTGAAGAAGGAGTTGAGTTAGCTAGGTCAAGTATGAGCTCTTACAACCTCGACCCTAGTTGCCTGGGGCTGCAAGAGAACATTCATCTCGTCCTTATGGGCACTGCTTTTCTAAATGTTTCCCAGAGCACAGCAGCACAGGCAATGTTTTCAAAGTTTTGGTGAGTAACATATTTGTGAGCTCCATCATCTCTATCCCTGCCATTACACTCAGGGTAGTAATAGTTCCAATCCTAGTTGCAGCTTAAAACAGCAAGAGCTGTTTAAACAAGGTAACAAGCTGAAGGTGAAAATATAATTTAAGCACAACTGAATTTTTAAATCTGACAAACAGCCTGGATAATTATTTCACTCTGTATACTACAATTTTTGTCTTTTTCCCCATTACTTTGAAACATTTTCTTTTTTAACATTGAATAGAGATACACTTACCAATTATTCTATTTCCAAATAAGCCTGGAAATAAACATAATTCCTGTATTTCGTTGTTTCATTCAGAAATCAATATTAAAATTTGCCATTGAAGTAGCCTGCAGTAGGTCTGTTTGACGTGTTTCTCTGGGTTTTTTTGGTTTGGTGTTTTTTTTTGAGTTGGGGAGCTGCCTTTTTGATTTTCTACTTCACCTTAACCTTTTGAAAGTGAAATCCATCCTCATAATATATAGCATTCCACTGCCAAATATATGATACACCCCATCACAAAGAATGCAGAAGTCCTCCAGCCACAACCCACAGCCAAATCCTTTCTTATCACCTGCCACTGAAACAATGCTGGATTAACACCTAGGCTTTAATGCTGGGATAAACAATGACTCTCCAGCCCTTGACATAGTTTTAGGGTTATATTGTGGTTATGCACTTCATTTTGCATCAGTTGGCGACTGTTTATAAATTGCAGTGTGGTAATATGAATAGTGTACAAAATAGTTGCATTACTATATAATAAGATTCATATATAGAATTAGAATTAGGGATGTAAAATGTTAACCAGTAAGCATTACTCTAAGCAGTTAACCTTCCTTAACCGTTAACCCCTGGGCTGGCTGGCCCCAGCAGTCCCACATTGGCCAGCCTGTCGACCCCAGTGGCTCCATGCTGTCTGGAGTGGCCCCAGCCTCAGCCACGCTGGCCTGATCGGCCCCAGCTGCACCAAGCGGCCAGCCCTTTAATCAGTTAGCCATTTAAACAAAGTATCTTTTAATCGTTTAAATGGTTAACTTTTTAAACAGTATTTACATCCCTAATTAGAATCTGCTCAGTGCTGTGCTTGTACAGTAGGGGAATGAGTTCAGTACAGAAGCAAACATATAGCAAAGAGCACGGTAGGGATCTCTCCCCTTCTTTCACATTCACTCACAAAAAAGGATTTCTTCATAGCAATCAAAATAACACCAAGTGAGCAAACAGCCTCCACATCAGCCCTCCACTGCTCCAAGAGGGTGTGTCAAACAAGGGACATGTCAATCTTCCTGCTCAGCTATCATAGATACTGGGATTGTCAGCACATGCTGAGAGGTACACACTTCATCTTTTCAAAGCAGTAGTAAAGTGCACCTGGCACAGTCTTTCAGGTCCACACTATGGCATCCTGCTGTGGCCAGCCAGGATTCCTGAGTCTTCTCTTAGTGTCCCAGCTCTCTTTTGCAATCCAGTCAAGGCAGGATTTGGCCTTTATTGTATGTAATACCACCTATTGATAGGACTGGGACACTTTCCAGTATTAAGCTGCAATACACAGACATGCAAAGCCTAAAAATAATTTTCTTTCTTTGTTGTATTTCTTTCTCCATCTTTATCTGTATTATTTAAATGTAATTTAGAGCACTTAATTTCCATGTTGGAGTGTAATCCTTTTCCCACTAAAATCAGTGTTAAACAACAATTTACAATAAGCGATCAAAGCCTTATTTTTTAAAAGGATGGGACAATTTTTAATGTCAACATTTTCATTTTCTATTTCCAGTAAAAAACAAATGTTTGCACAGAATTTAATATGTTGTCAGTTAATGTAAGAGTTAATTGTTTTAACTTTGTAATATCTTCCTAAACTCATGTGGATATTCTTGTAAGCAAAGCAGCACTTATCCTTGACCAAAATCTTTTAATAACATTGTTTAATAACAGTTTAATCATAACTTTAAATTATGTTATTTTAAAAATAACCCTCTACCTCTCACCAAAAAAAAACCCCAGGACTCCAAAGTGTTTAATTAAAATTGAAAAATCCCACAGGAGTCTTAACTAGAAATTTAATGTTTGTTTCGCTTATTGGGAAGAAAAAAAAAGTCTGATACTAGATCCAAATTAAATTAAAAGTAGTTACATTACTAAAACAAGCAAAAGTAGTTTCATTCTTTTAAACTCTTTTAGTAAAATAAATGTTATAATATCAGCCTTAAAACCTTAAACACATCTTTAACCTGATGCAATTTGAAACGGGTAATATACTGAATTTGTGATATACTTTTTTGTTGTTCAGGACTTTTCTTCCCAGTGTAACTATTTTATTTAATTTATCCAGTTTTGAGAGAACTTAATGCTGAGCATCAATCTCTAATACAATAAATGAACATGTAACTTAGAAGATAGGTTTGTTAATTACAAAATTAGGTCCCATTCCTGCAATGAACATTGCATAGGCAGTATCAGGGCTTTTGTGGGAGAAAGAAACATAGTAGGTGTAATATCTAGATTTTGTAAAGTATCTGACAGTAAAAAATTACAAAGATTAAAGAGTAAAAGCAGGCAATGTATTAAATCTCATTGATAAAATATTTATAATGTAGAATTTTCATTTGTCTTAAATTTTCCAAGAGACTGAGGTAATTTTTAAAAAGTCTTAAAATGTTTAAGAGTATGAAAACATAGCACACGTGACATGGGTAACTTAGTCACTTTCAGACATACAATGCAACAGTCAGAATTGTCAAGTACATTACACTAGCCTGTCCTTAAAATTTAAATCCATTAAAAATGCCATGTATTTCCTCAAACCTAAAAAGTAATAGTTATATTTCAACAAAAAAATTTGTTTCAGAATGCATGTGGTTTTTTTGGTCATTTATAATTTTCCTCTTGATTTATAGCAGTGTTTCCCAACCTTTTAGATATCAGAGACTGTCTTGCTGCCTTCCTAAATTTTGTCAGGGAAATCTCAGGGACTGATTTATAGCACCCTTGCTGTCAGACTGAAGCTGCTCTCATGGATGAAATGACCAGTGTATTTTTCAGTAGCATAGCCAGTTATTCCACATTTTGTCAAGTATCAGAGGGTAGCCGTGTTAGTCTGGATCTGTAAAAGCAGCAAAGAATCCTGTGGCACCTTATAGACTAACAGACGTTTTGGAGCATGAGCTTTCGTGGGTGAATACCCACTTCCTCAGATGCATGTAATGGAAATATCCAGGGGCAGGTATATATATGTGTGCTAGCAAGCAAGCTAGAGATAACGAGGTCAGTTCAATCAGGGAGGATGAGGCCCTGTTCTAGCAGTTGAGGTGTGAAAACCAAGAGAGGAGAAACTGGTTCTGTAATTGGCAAGCCATTCACAGTCTTTGTTCAATCCTGAGCTGATGGTGTCAAATTTGCAGATGAACTGAAGCTCAGCAGTTTCTCTTTGAAGTCTGGTCCTGAAGTTTTTTTGCTGCAGGATGGCCACCTTAAGGTCTGCTATAGTGTGGCCAGGGAGGTTGAAGTGCTCTCCTACAGGTTTTTGTATATTGCCATTCCTAATGTCTGATTTGTGTCCATTTATCCTTTTCCGTAGAGACTGTCCAGTTTGGCCGATGTACATAGCAGAGGGGCATTGCTGGCATATGATGTCGTATATTACATTGGTGGATGTGCAGGTGAATGAACCAGTGATGGTGTGGCTGATCTGGTTAGGTCCTGTGATGGTGTCGCTGGTGTAGATATGTGGGCAGAGTTGGCATCGAGGTTTGTTGCATGGATTGGTTCCTGAGCTAGAGTTATTATGGTGTGGTGTGCAGTTACTGGTGAGAATATGTTTCAGGTTGGCAGGTTGTCTGTGGGCAAGGATTGGCCTGCCACCCAAGGCCTGTGAAAGTGTGGGATCATTGTCCAGGATGGGTTGTAGATCCTTGATGATGCGTTGGAGGGGTTTTAGCTGGGGGCTGTATGTGATGGCCAGTGGAGTCTTGTTGGTTTCTCTCTTGGGTTTGTCTTGCAGTAGGACGCTTCTGGGTACACGTCTGGCTCTGTTGATCTGTTTCTTTATTTCCTCATGCGGGTATTGTAGTTTTGAGAATGCTTGGTGGAGATTTTGTAGGTGTTGGTCTCTGTCTGAGGGGTTAGAGCAGATGCGGTTGTACCTCAGTGCTTGGCTGTAGACAATGGATCGTGTGATGTGCCCGGGATGGAAGCTGGAGGCATGAAGGTAGGCATAGCGGTCGGTGGGTTTTCGATATAGGGTGGTGTTAATGTGACCATCACTTATTTGCACCGTGGTGTCAAGAAAGTGGACCTCCCGTGTAGATAGAGAAGGGGTGTGAGTGGACGAGAGCTGAGGAAGCGTTGTTCCAGGTCGGCCATGAAGATATTGGCATATTGTGGGGCCATGCGGGTGCCCATAGCAGTGCCACTGATCTGGAGATATATATTGTCATCAAATTTGAAATAGTTGTGTGTAAGTATAAAGGCACAGAGCTCAGCAGCCAGTTGTGCTGTGGCATCATCAGGGATGGTGTTCCTGACAGCTTGTATTCCATCTGTGATTCACCTGCCAACCTGAAACATATTCTCACCAGTAACTGCACACCACACCATAATAACTCTAGCTCAGGAACCAATCCATGCAACAAACCTCGATGCCAACTCTGCCCACATATCTACACCAGCGACACCATCACAGGACCTAACCAGATCAGCCACACCATCACTGGTTCATTCACCTGCACATCCACCAATGTAATATACGACATCATATGAGGAAGCGTTGTTCCAGGTCGGCCATGAAGATATTGGCATATTGTGGGGCCATGTGGGTGCCCATAGCAGTGCCACTGATCTGGAGATATATATTGTCATCAAATTTGAAATAGTTGTGTGTAAGTATAAAGGCACAGAGCTCAGCAGCCAGTTGTGCTGTGGCATCATCAGGGATGGTGTTCCTGACAGCTTGTATTCCATCTGTGATTCACCTGCCAACCTGAAACATATTCTCACCAGTAACTGCACACCACACCATAATAACTCTAGCTCAGGAACCAATCCATGCAACAAACCTCGATGCCAACTCTGCCCACATATCTACACCAGCGACACCATCCCAGGACCTAACCAGATCAGCCACACCATCACTGGTTCATTCACCTGCACATCCACCAATGTAATATACGACATCATATGCCAGCAATGCCCCTCTGCTATGTACATCGGCCAAACTGGACAGTCTCTACGGAAAAGGATAAATGGACACAAATCAGACATTAGGAATGGCAATATACAAAAACCTGTAGGAGAGCACTTCAACCTCCCTGGCCACACTATAGCAGACCTTAAGGTGGCCATCCTGCAGCAAAAAAACTTCAGGACCAGACTTCAAAGAGAAACTGCTGAGCTTCAGTTCATCTGCAAATTTGACACCATCAGCTCAGGATTGAACAAAGACTGTGAATGGCTTGCCAATTACAGAACCAGTTTCTCCTCTCTTGGTTTTCACACCTCAACTGCTAGAACAGGGCCTCATCCTCCCTGATTGAACTGACCTCGTTATCTCTAGCTTGCTTGCTAGCACACATATATATACCTGCCCCTGGATATTTCCATTACATGCATCTGAGGAAGTGGGTATTCACCCACGAAAGCTCATGCTCCAAAACGTCTGTTAGTCTATAAGGTGCCACAGGATTCTTTGCTGTTATTCCACATTTTGTAGCTGTACATTTGATTTTTCCTTCCTAAGTGAGATACTTTGCACTTGTCTTCACTGAATTTCATCTTGTTCATTTCAGACCAATTCTCCAATTTGTCAAGGTCCTTTTGAATTCTAATCCTGTCCTCCAAAGTGCTTGCAACCCTGCCCAGCTTTGTGTCATCCACAAATGTTATAAGCATAATAATGGGCTTAATTTGCAGTAAGGGAGACTTAAGTTAAATACCAGGAATAACTTTCTAACTATACAGATAATTAAGAACTGGAATCATCTTCCAAGGAAGGTTGTGGAATCCCCATCACTGGAGATTTTTAACAACAAATTAGATAAATATCTGTCAAGGATGGTCTAGAGATACTTGATCCTGCCTCAGCACAGTGGGTTGGACTAGATGACATCTTGAGGTCCCTTCCAGCCCTACATTTGTATGATTCTATGAATTTAAATCAAAAGGCACCGTTAGGAAGAACATGAAGGAGTTAAAAAAGTGGCCAGAGATTAGAGACCTCTGGATAAACAACTTCAAGGGAGTTAAGAGAACAATGGCTGGGCCATTTCTTGGGAAGACACTATTTCTAGGTACCAGCCAAAAGTTACGCAGTTGGTTTGCCAAGATCAAAAGGACATTAAACAGTTAAACATCTCTCTCAAGGGAGGGAGGGAGGAAGGTTCAGTCATCAGGGGGTTGTTCACAGAGAGCAGATACACACAGGCCTCATTGGATGGGTTAAGATAGCAAGGTTTACTTTAGTTTTGAGGGAAATTATAAGCTGTAGGTAAACCCAGGTGTGTAGGCCTTTTGGGTTTTTTTTTAACACTTTTCTCTGATTATTATGTCCCTTTGGATGAAAGAACAATGAGTGTTTTGAAGAAGCTGTTCTGCATCACTTCAATCTGCTGCTGGTCACAGGCTTCCTGAGGGAAATTTCTTGGAGGTGCCAAGTAAAGTTGGGTCTATTGAATTATCATGGCTGGTAAACAGGGGGACTGCCATCAAGACAGCCAGTCTAAGAGTGGTTGAACTGAGGGTTCTACTCTTGAGAGAACAGAAGGAAGCAAAGATTGTGAGAGGGATGTACTTGAGGGGCACTGCAATCAGAGGTGGTTCTAGGCACCAGCAAAGCAAGCACCTGCTTGGGGCAGCCCATTTGCAGGGGCGGCATGGGAGCTGAGAACCAACAGGGGGCTCTCGGAGCTGTAGTTCCTTGGTTAGCTCCCTGCCTGTAGAGCCAGCCTTGGAGCAGGGAAAGAACTACATTTCCCAGCATTCCATTGGCCACTACCAACGGGAAAGGAAGGAGGGGGACTTCATGCGGCAGCATGCTGTGAGTGGAGAGTTGCATTGTGAATGGTAGGGAGGCCATATTTTAACATTCAAAAAACAGGACACTCCAGGGGGAGGGAAGCCCCACCCTGCCACCATCCACTCCTTCCACTGCCCCCCACAGAAACCCCAACCCATCCAATTCCCCCCCGACTCCTTGTCCCCTGATCACCCCCTCCTGGGATCCCTGCCCCTAACTGCCCCCCAGGACTCCACCTCCTATCTAAGCGCTGCTGGTCCTTGTCCCCTGATTGCCCCCTCCCAGGACCCCTGGCCCTAACTGCCCCCCAGGACCCCACCCCCTATCTAAGCGCCACTAGTCCTTGTCTCCTGATTGCCCCCTCCCAGGACCCCTGCCCCAACTGCCCCTAACTACCCCCCAAGACCCCACCCCCTATCTAAGCCTCCCTTCTCTTGTCCCCAACTGCCCCCTCCTGAGACCCCCCCAACTTCCCCCCAGGACCCCACCCCCTACCTGTCCCCTGACAAACCCCTGGGACTCCCATGCCTATCCAACCACTGCCTGTCCCCTGACTGCCCCCCCCCAAACCATCTAATCCCCCCTTCTCCCTGCCCCTGACTGCCCCCCTGAACCTCCACCCCATCCAACCCCTCCCCGCTCCCTGTCCCTTGACTGTCCCCCCAGAATCCCCTACCCCTTCTCCAACCCCCCAGCCCTCTTACCGTGCCACTCAGACCAGCATGTCTGGCTCCGCGCAGCTCCAGACATGCTATTGCAGACATGCTGCCGTGCTCCCCTGCAGAGCCCACAGCCCTCCCCACACAAACACCCAGCACCTGCCTTCCAGATTTGAACATCTCAAAATTCAGGAGTCTTCAAGCTCAGTTTGGGCAGCTGTTACTTCATTTCTCCCAAATTAAATACATTGATCCACTGTAACTTGCTGTAGAAAAAGTAGGATAAAATCGAGCAAGAAATGCTTCCCAGTGGTTATTAGGACTGGAATTGCTATTTTCAACAGCAATTGCCTTTTTTTGTTTGTTTGTTTAAAAGGAAGACAGTGATATTGCACTGGCAAATTCCCCATAGAAAGAAAGAGTGGAACAAAAGAATAATAAAGGCACCTCAACTTTTCCTCATTTATGGAGGAGAGTCTTATAATATTCATCCAGATATCCTCCAGTCACACAAGCTGAAAATTGTTCCATTTTACTACAGCTCTGTAACCACATGGGAACCAATCCTGTCTGTGTTTTGTGCACATCCAAAATTCCTGCTGAATGACCCGCCATGGGAGTGAGTAACCAATGACCCAGGGCTGCGGCGGAAGGAGGGTGCAGGTGGGGGAGGGGGAAGAGCCCAGGGCTGGGGCAACAGGGAGTTGTCGGGGGGAGGGGAGGTGGGTCGGGGGGAGAGCCCAGGCCTGGGACAGGGGGCAGCCAAAATTTCTTTTGCTTGGGGCGGCAAAAACCTAGAGCCGGCCCTGACTGCAGTGGGACCAAAGGTACTACTCTCCCTGTAACTGAAAACAGTATTATCACTGTTCCCTGCATACCTTTCTCTTTCTCACTTCCTCCAAAACTTATTTAGCCATAATACAAGTTGAATAATTTTTAAATTATTATAATTTAAGAGTGGTTTTGGATCAATATCTATCACCAAAGTTCCCTTAAAAATGATAGCAACTGGCAGCCAAAATATTTTCAGAATAAACCACTTGTTAATGTGTAGTTAAACTGTTGAGAAATAACATAATTTCAACTCAGCACCTGAAACAGTTGCTAGTGTTTCATGGAAAGAATTACATAGCAGCAAAATGTAACAAAAACCTACAAAGATTAAAAGTATTGTTGTTCTAAAAATATTTTGGTTTTGTGCAAGATAATAAAATCTATTTAGTATTTTAAGTAGACAGTGAATTATCAACATTATTTCTACCAGTCTGATCTTTGTAGGCTTGGTTCACTGTCATGCTATGGTCTTTTGAGGGTGTTTTGGGTGCACCCAGTTTCTGTGGCGTTTGGAAAGCATTGCAACATTATATGTAGAGCATCTAGGTCCACTTCCAAACAAGAACAGAATAGAGAGACAGAAAGGCTTTGAAAAATGAATGGCTCTAGGATGTAGTAAATCCTTTAGAAGGCAGGTTGTGTAATAGTGAGCTACATGTAATAAGAAAGCATTTGTGAGATTGCTTTCAGAATCAATTATTATGAGTATGCACTGGATCTTTCAGTTTTTTGTAAGCAGAAAAGATTCTTGGTGAAGGCTGGAAGGGAGGAATATAATTACTATAAAGGCTTCTGTTTTAGTCTGAATCAGTATTTTTCAGTAAAACACTGGATGAAAGGAGTTTCTCATCAAAACCTTTATTCAAAAGATTATCATCACCAAAACCACCACTGAGCAACCACGACAACTACATTCCACTGAAGCTATGGATTGTCAGCAACAAGGGAGAGATGCGAGAGTATAGGGGACAGAAATCTCTTTGCAGCTGTCTTACAGCAGTGAAACTTACTCTTGAACACATCAGAATGTCCATGGATCTTATTACCTTCATCACAAAATCCAAAACTAATTTATTTGACTTAGCTTTGCCACAATGAATAAATTATTTTTTAAAAATTATGTAGCAAAGGAGGGGGGAAATAACATATTTAAAATATTTTTAAAGGTGTATGGTGCTAAGATATCACAGTGGTTAGCATAGTTTTAAAAATTTTGATCTCATTATAACGGTCCAGTAAAACAGTGTTAGAAATCCACCTCAGCAATGAAATCCTGACCCCACTGAAGTCAATGGCAAAATTTCTATTGATTTCAGTGGGTTAGAATTTCACTCCAGATCTGTATCTTCACTCTTGTTTGGCCAGTCCTGGAATGCTTAGTAGAGTACCTCTGCATAAGGCATCGTCTCATTACTACTGTTTGGCTCATCCACCTTTGATAGGGATTAGAATCCATCTCTTCCAAATCTCATAGTCCTGATGTTATAGGTAAGAGATTAACTCAGCACCACAGTTATTAAAACAATTTTCCTGAGTGAGACTGCCTTTCATGATTTTTGATGAGCATAACTAGTCTGTGTCTGACATGATTTCTTAGGTATGTTCTGCTTGTTTTTCTTGATGAGTCTTTATCTTAGATTCATCCATCCATCCCCTATGACATTAGATTGCTTCTGATAACAGACTCTATTTTTGGTACCATAATATGGTGATATGTCTCAAATGACAGTGAAATGAGGTTTTTAACAATATGCATGATGTCTTGAACTTTCATGCTGAATAAATGCATGATGATTAATGATAAAGAGAATTAGAAAAAATGGTAAATTAAACTGCATTTTATAGCTCTCATTAAGTGAAATAATCCTTAAAAGATTTTCTTAAGGTTATACCATTTTTTTCTTTTAAAAATGTCACGCAGAAGTCCCTAACAGGACTGCTATAGTAAGTTATTGAGTGGCTTTTTACTGCTAATCTGCTTTAAAGAAGCAAATTAGTTCAATTTTTAGCTACAACCTCATTTTGTCTTAAAGCAGCAAAGAATCCTGTGGCACCTTATAGACTAACAGACGTTTTGGAGCATGAGCGTTCGTGGGTGAATACCTACTTCGTCAGATGCATGTCATTTTGTGTTGTTCTTTCTGGATAGATGGGTAGGTGGGAAAAGGGTGTGGGGGAAGTGGAACAGGATGGCTGACAATTCACACAGCTCTGCTAACTGAAGGCAACATCTGTTCTCTTTAAACAGTGAACAAGCAAATTGATTTGGCCTTTGCTGTATAAGATGTATTATCCCTGTTCTATATTTCTTCAGAGACCAGTTACTATGATAAAGTATCTCTGTCATCCAGAACTTATTAGATAAGAGCAGCAATACCAGGGAGAAAAGGCTACTTATAGCTGGACAAACACTTGTGATTTCAGTATGAGTTTAGCCTGAACTTTCTCATGTTGTCCAGTTCATATGAATTTGTAAACCACCAAAGGAGCTCTTATTTGAATGAATGAGAGATTTTTCTTAAATTCTGTTCACAAATGCTAGGAGCATCCAAAGCAATTATATGATGATGTAGTAGATGATATAGAAGACATTAGTGAAACCTGATCTGATGATTTTCCCAATTGGAAAAGTCGAATATCAATTATAAAGGGGTATAATCTTTGAAGGATAGATATTAAGGAAGTAGGATGTTGGAGATGATTGATACTTATTTCAAATGTATTTATAATGCCAGAGAGCTATAATCCATCAGCAAAGAGTGTGATGGTAAAATTCTTTTTATAAGGTTACAAAGAATGAAAAAGAAGAAACAGTAATGGTAATCTTATACAGATTACCAAAACTGAAGGAGAGCAAGAATGACAAATGACCAAATTGGAACCACAAGGACCAATTACTTTGATATCTTTTGACTAATAAATACAAACACGTATTATCACATTGGCTCCTCAGTTACACAGACACAGAAATTAACTTTGTGAATCAGAAAGTAAAAGCTCCAAACTAAAAGTTGCCAATAATTTACTTTTTAATGAAGGATTATGCAAGGTTAATAAGGAAGATAAAACCAAACACAATTAACTACTTCCCCCCTGGCCCACTGGAAAACTGGTGCCTGTATCTCCAACCCTGGAATCAGTGCCTATACAAGGAGCTGCATATTAACTTCTGAAGAGCCGCATGTGGCTCCAGAGCCACAGGTTGGCCATCCCTGCTCCAAGAGGTGGCTATCCTTGCCGATCCACCACTTCTTTCATTCCCTGTAGGCTTAGGGATTTCTCTTAATAACTTGTTTGAGATGCTTGTTCATCTAGTTGGGTCTGCAACCATTCTCTATTAATTTTTTCCCCCTGCTTGGGATGCAGGCTCCAGATAGTTTCTATACCTTTGACTTAAAGTAATTCTAAGCCTTCTCCACATTCAAATCCTTGAGTTCTGCAGCCCAGTCAACTTCCTCAATTAATTCCCTTAATTTTTTTAAGTTTGCCCTTTTGAAAACAAGGATCCTAGTTGCAGATCTATTTTTGTTTATCTGTACATTTAGTTTAAACTGAATTAACTCATTATAACTCCCACCAAGGTTCTCCTCTACAACCAGGTCTTCTGTGAGGTCCTGCTACTTCCCAATACTAAATCTAAAATGGCATCACCTCTTCTTAGTTCATTGACTGTTAGGTGAAGAAATATGTCAGCTATCACATCCAGAAACATCTGGGCCTACCATTTTTAGTAGCACTTGTCCTCCAATATATAGCTGATAAACAAAAAACTCCCATAATCACACAATTCCCAATAGGATTTATTTAATTAAAAATATTAAAGATGTCTCTATCCATATCCAAATCAGAGCCTTGGCGGTCTGTAGCAGACCCCAAGCACTATTCCAGTAGAGCCTCTTACCATTCTTCTCCAAAGTGATTTTGACCCAAACAGATTCAGTTTTATCTATTCTATCACTTCTAATTTCTTTACAGTCTACTTCATCATGTCATTAATATACAATGATACTGCACCACGTTTACCTTTATTGCTGTTTTTTTCTGAACAGCACATACCCTTCAATACCTGTATTCCAGACATGACTACTATTCTATCATGTTTCCATTATCCCTATAATATCTGATTTCACTTCCTCCACCAGTAGTTTTAGTACCTGCATTTTGTCACCCAGGCTCCTTGCATTGGTGTTCAGATATCTTAGTTGTGTCTACTTGGCTTCTCCCAGATTCCTTGCAAGATTAAATACAGTCATTTTGCTGACAGCGTTGTCTATCTGACTGTTACTATCATTAGTACTAGTGCTATCTTTTCTCTTGTTGTCCATTCTCCTACCCTCTGTTGTTCCTTTTCTCCATTGTTCTATTCTCTTTTATTTGGATTTACTCCCCACTCAGTATTAGAATCCGGCATGGAGATTACATGAGCATCTCCCAGCTGTGTCCCTCAAATTCCTAGTTTGAAGCTCTTTTAATCAGTGGTTCCAACCTTCATCCCAGAATTCTATTTTCCTCCCTACTCAGGTGAAGTCCATCCCATAAGAACTATCCCGTCTATGAATGCCTCTCAGCGGTTGAACATCCCAAAGCGCTCCTCATAGCACCACTGCCTAAGCCATCATCTGTTGATCATCATAATCTTGTGTCACCTTCACCCTCCTCCTCTAGGGATCTGTTGTATGTCCAGGATTATTTAATAACTTAATTAATGATAGAAAAGGGAGTACATAGCATGTTAATGAAATTCACAGATGGTAATACATAGGAACACATTTTAAACACCAGTGAGAATACAGAAAAAATACCAAAAAAATTACAATTAATTAAAACTTTGTGCCAGATTCTAATCTCATTTGCACCACTGTAAATCTAGAATAATTCCATTTTAGTCAGTGAAGTTACTCTGGATTTACTCATTGGTGTAAGTGAAACCAAGATCTGACCTTGAGCCTTGGACTGAAAATAATAAAATGAAATCAGGTTATGAAACTGCAAATTATTGCATCTGGAGGGAACATTTTCAATGAGACGGAGAAGAGAAAGAAGTAATGCTAGGAGAGGGTCTGGTCTAACCTTTGAACCTATCTATGCAGGAACAGTCTTATGTCTATATCCATACTTACAATTAGGCAGTTTTAAAATACTAATATGCTTGTTCTGTTAGTCCCAATGTTTCCTGAGATAGAGCCAGTTTGTTGAGGGAATCAATTTGCTGCCTTTCACTAGTGCCGGCCAATTCATATGAGATGCTCTAATGATATAGCCAAACAAATGGATAAATATTGCCAACCTTAGGAGATTAAAAATCATGACCCAGACCCTCAAGATCACGAGAGTGACCCAAAAAACCATGAGGTTTTCTTTAAGTCAAATTATGTTTTTTAGTTTGTCTTTTTACCTGCCCTATGTTCATCTTCCACTGTGAGAGAGAGAATTTCATGGTGAAAAGTCAGCCTTAAATGCATACAAAAATGGACACCTCTCCCTGGCTGTTCAGATGGATATTTCACTTACCCTCTCCTCACCTCTGAGATTGAGGAATTGCCTTCCATTTTCTATTATAGTCTTGACATAGCGACAACACTTTTCTCCCTCCTGCTACCCTAGGACTCCTCTACCTGTAACCCAGCAGCACTACTTCCCCGACTACCCTCCCACCCTGCCACCAGCTGCCCTGGGACCTTCTTTCTTCTGTTGAGCCATACATAAAGGCAGGGCTCAGTGGCAGGGCAGATCTGTGTCAGGAGGCTCTCGCACAGAGCTCTGCCTCTGTGCCCAACCCTGAAAATCATGGCATTAGAATAATTTCTTGAGTCATCACAACAACTGCTCCTGCAGGCTTCAAAATTCTGTTATTCATGATCAGTTGACAAGAATGGCAATACTGCAATACTTCCTTCCCCTGGCTGCTCAAAGGGGACTCCTTTTATCCACCACTACACCCAAGCTGGGGGAGCCACCATTTTATCCTCTATCTCCCACCTCCATCAGCCTCCCTCCTGCCCCCACATTCCTCCTGTACTCCATTCCCCTGCAACCTCTAAATCTGCCTCCTGCTCCTCCCATCTCTTGTTTACAGTGTCTCTGCTGCTCTTCACAGTTCGTGTGTCCTGTCTAGCCCATGACCCATAGAGTGGCAGCCCTTTGAAATTTAGTTGCAATCTAACTGTAAATAGTGAGATGTGGCATCCAGCTTTATTAAGGGCAGCCTTTCTTCCATATGCACATAGACTGTAGGGAAATGGCAGCCATCTTGCTGACTTCAGCCCCATTGATAGTAATAGAAGGTGGCCACTTTGAATACAGGAAAATTTGCATGTTGGCAGCCTTTCATAATGTTTTCATGAGACAGGTAAAAACTCCAAATCACTAGAGTTGCAATAAAATCATGAGAGTTGGCAACACTGTGGATATTCTATTGAAAGCAGCTATTCCTTTAGCAGTGAAGGTATTAGCTATAGTAGCCTTGCATTCTTCTTCTTCTTCTCATTCCAATGCATCTTTTCAGACACAGGGAACAGTACAGCATTGCCATTCATTCCTGTCCTTCCTTAGTTGGTTTGTTCTTCCATTAAACCTGTTCTGGTAATGTCCCTGTGTACAACATCCCACCATCTAGTTAATGGCTGGGCTCTAGGACTGACTGACCTTGGTTGCATTTGCATAATTTTTAGGGCTGTCAAACAATTACAAAAAATTAATCATGATTAATTGCACTGTTAATAACAGAATACCTTTTATTTAAACATTTTTGATGTTTTCTACATTTTCAAATATTTTTATTTCAATTATAACACAGAATAGAAAGTGTACAGTGCTCACTTTATATTTATTTTTTATTACAAGTATTTACACTATAAAAAAAGAAAGAATATTTTTCAATTCACCTAATACAAATTACTGTAGTGTAATCTCTTTATCGTGAAAATTGAACTTACAAATGTAGAATGTACAAATAAAAATATATTCAAAAATAAAACAATGTAAAATTTTAGAGCCTGCAAGTCCATTCAGTCCTACTTCTTGTTCAGTCAATTGCTCAGACAAACAACTTTGTTTACATTTGCAGGAGATAATGCTGCCCGCTTCTTGTTTACAATATCACCTGAAAGTGAGAACAAGCATTCTCATAGCACTGTTGTAGCCGGCATCGCAAGATATTTATGTACCGGATATGTTAAGATTCATATGCCCCTTCATGCTTCAACCACCATCCCACAGGACATGCGTCCTTGCTGATAATGGGTTCTGCTCTAGAACAGTCCAAAGCAGTGCAGACAGACGCATGTTCATTGTCATTATCTGAGTCAGATACCACAAGCAGAAGGTTGATTTTCTTTTTTTGTGGTTCAGGTTCTGTAGTTTCCTCATAGGACTGTTGCTCTTTTAAGACTTCTGAAAGCATGCTCCACACCTCATCCCGCTCAGATTTTGGAAGGCACTTCAGATTCTTAAACCTTGGGTTGAGTGCTGTAGCTTTCTTTAGAAATCTCACATTGGTACCTTCTTTTGTTTTTTAAAATCTGCTGTGAAAGTGTTCTTAAAATGAACATGTGCTGGTTCATCACCCAAGACGGCTATAACATGAAATATATGGCAGAATGCAGGTAAAACAGAGCAGGGGACATACAATTCTCCCCCCCTGGAGTTCAGTCACAAATTTAATTAACACATTATTTTTTTAATGAGCAGGGAAGCATGTCCTCTGGAATGGTAGCCAAAGCAGGAAGGGGCATATGAATGTTTAGCATATCTAGTATGTAAATACCTTGCAATGCCAGCAACAAAAGTGCCATGCAAATGCCTGTTCTCACTTTCTGGTGACACTGTAAATAAGAAGAGGGCAGCATTATCTCCTGTAAATATAAACAAACTTGTTTGTCTTAGTGATTGGCTGAACAAAAAGTAGGACTGAGTGGAGTTGTAGGCTCTGAAGTTTTACATTGTTTTGTTTTTGAAAGCAGTTATGTAACAAAAAAATCTACATTTGAAAATTGCACTTTCATGACACACAGATTGCACTATAGTACTTCTATGAGGTGGACTGAAAAATACTATTTCTTTTGTTTATCATTTTTACAGTGCAAATATTTGTAATAAAAATAATATACACTTTGATTTCAATTACAACACAGAATACAATATATATGAAAATGTAGAAAAATATCCAAAATATTTAATACATTTCAATTGGTATTATATTGTTTAACATTGTGATTAAAACTACAATTAATCATGATTAATTTTTTAAACCATGATTAATGTTTTTAAGTTAATCTCATGAGTTAACTGCGATTAATCAACAGCCCTACTTATTTTCTTTGGTATCCTATTATCTATTTATCTTCTGTGGTATCCCTCCATCTTAATCTTTTCAATTGCAGCCAATCCTGTATCCTGACTTCACATTCTACTCCCCTTCTAACTTAATTTGTCTTAAAATCATTCCACTTTACAACTGCCATCCTCTGAATAATTCTCGTTTCTACTGCCTCCAGCCTTATGATGTCTGTTTCATTTAATGCAGCTGCTTCCAGATCATAGAGTAATACTGTTGTACACTGGTTTGATAAATTTTCAGTTTAGTACCGAACTGTATTTACCAATCCATAATTTCATCAACTTTTGTACAGTACTTGTAGCTAAAGTGCATAATCTTTTAACCTCATCCTTGATGGAACTATTGGCACTAACCAAGCTTCCCAGGTACATCTAAGATTTTACTTGTTCTATGACTTCAGCACTGTGACATTTCAACACTATCTGTTGTCCCTTTTCCAAGATGAAATCACATTGTGTTCTTGGCATTTATTGTAAATCCTCGTTGACTATACCATTTTTCATTAATTTAAACATATCAACCAGTTGTACAATGTTACCTACATAAGGAGCTTAACTCTAGATCAACAATGTCATGCCCTCCAACTAGTCCACCATTCTTAACATGTTGAAAAGTTACGGTGATTCCATGCCCCATGTCCTGGACCTACACCAAACTCTGATTTGAACTAGTTGCTTAATTTTCCACCAATTCCGATGGAACTACAGGAATCTTCATGCATAAAACTTTTATAATTGCAGTTATCCGATCTGGAATGCCATATGATTTTACTACTTTCCGTAATGCATCCCTCCAAACCAAATCAGATGCCTTTGTGAAGTCAAAGAAAACAGCAAACATCTTCAATCCCCATTCTCGCTTTTTTCCACATCAATTGTCAGTGTCAATATCTGATCAATGCAACTTTGATTTGGTCTGAAGCTATACTGTTCATCTCCTGCTACTTCCTTTAAAACTGGCCTTAATCTGTTGACAATTAGTTTCATCATGATTTTTCCCAGTACTGATAATAAGCTTATACCCCTAGAATTATTTGAATCAACAGGATCTTCTGTCTTGAGGATGGGTGCAACTATTGCCTTTTATCCATTCATCCAATACTTCCTATACCTTCTTATGTATTGTTCCGAATGATTTCATAGTACTTATCCCACCAGCTTTCAGCAGCCTAGCTGTTATACTGACTATTCCTGCAGCTTCCTATTTTTAACTGCTTTACTGCTCTTTCTGTTTCTTTTTCTGATGGCAGTTCAGTGTTGATATCTATTCATCTAGCATGTCTAGAATGCTTGCACCCTGATGAACTACAGGTTTCAGCACTTTGTCAAAATGCTCCTTCCATATTTCCAGCATCTCTTTGGCATTTGTTGCCAGTTCACCAGTAACTTATCTTATGACCTGCATCACTGGCCTCTTTGTGTTTCTATACAACTTAACCTTTTTGTATATCATTTTATATCTTGTTTTCTTGATGCCTGCTCTAATTTTTGTGCCTTTTCTTCCCAGAACTTTTGGTTATCCAGTCGCTGTGATTCCTCACTACTTTGCACAATGCTTTTACTTCTTCTACTTTCCCAGTAGTCTTGCTTGTTTACACTTTTCCTTAATGTTTTGTTTCATTGCTTGTCCAGGCTTTTCCTTGTTTCTTTACATTTTCCAGTAACTTCATCCCCTGTATTTTGTGTCTCTTCCTTGAAAGCTTTCTTATCACTCAGAAATGTTTATATTTTTACTTGACAAATTACTGGCATTTTTAACAAAATACAGGCTACTCCCTGGATGAAAATTAACTGTGTATATTTAAAGATCTGTTTAACCAAATTAAGTTGAGGCAAACTATATTTGAAAATCTAATCTTATAACACTAAAATGGTCTCTGAGCCAAACTCATAATTTCTGTTTTCACTAAGTATGGGAAATATTTTTGTGTTTGGACTATAGATATTTTTTAAATTAACGTGTACTGTTGTTGACTGCTGGAAGAGCTAATGGATTCAGTAAACTAACCACATTGGTCAATAATGGTCCATTTGAGCCATGTGACTTTTAATAGTTTACTTTCAACTCTGCATATTGTATGATGGACTGTGCCACTGAAGTTGTTTTCCTGTTCTACCTTACAGTTACCAGTTGTCCGTTTTTTTTTACTGGAATACCCAATTGAAAAGGGACCCCAGCAGCTCTGGTCAGCACTGGTGACCAGGCCGTTAAAAGTCTGGTCGGCGGTGCTGCAACACTAAGGCAGGCTAGTCCCTACCTGTCCTGGCTTGCAACACGCTGTAACCGAGAAGTGGCCAGCAGGTCCAGATCCTAGGTGGGAGGGGTGGGGGATGGGGCAGGAGGCCCCATGTGCTGCTCTTGCCCGCAAGCACAGCCCCCTCCAGCTGGCACCAGCCCCTAGCTCCCATTGGCCGGTTATTGGCCTTAGTATAAATGAGATTGTCATCCTCCAATTTTTGGAAGCAGTGAGTGAACAAAGCCCTTATTTAAAACACAGGTAGCATTAGTAATAGAAAACATAAGAAAAAACTATGAAATTCCCATGGAAGGTAAAATGCTTGTTGGTTGTGTGTGTAGGTTCAATATATTAAACAACGTTTCGCAGTATAAAAACCTGTTTAGAGAATTTTTTTAAATGGTGCTGGTATACTGCCCTCTCCCCCACTGATGTGTCTCTACATGACCACAGCAGGATATATTCATAGGGATCTATGACATACAAGATTATCTGTTAGTTCATAAAGTCTAAGCCTTCAAAATGGCAAGCACATTGACCTCACTAAGACACCATCCCCCACACTAATTGTGCAGAAATAAATGGTCAAAAGTATCTCAGTTCTGCCTTTCAATGGTGGATCTTGTTACATGGAATTAATTGGGATTTCAATGAGATGAAATGAGCGTAAAGCAAACAAATATATACCCCATAAAGCTGAAGGAGAAAGAACACTCACATGAAAAAAATCCCCTCTGATTGTAGATGCTTTTCCATGCAGAGGAGGGTACATAATGCTGTTATTTTGTAATGGAAAGCAATAAAATCAAGTCATTCTTATCTTCTCAAACCCTGAAATACAGTACTTCATGTGAGGGGAAAGGATACACTCATCAGTAGCTATATAAAGTAGTTCCTTGTTATTTGTAATATGACATCTGTTTCTCACTGTTAATATTTCATTGTGGGTTTTTATTATGGGTTGGAGTAGGAAAATATTAAATTATTCTCATCCATTCAGGAAATCGGAATTAGAAATCCATAAAGGCTGGTCTGTGTATTTAGGCTTTTTTTTAAAACCAGATGATCTAAACAGAAGCTTGGAATGAATAAAGACAGTCAAGGTTGAATTACACAAGGGATTAATTCGATCCCTAGAGCCACAGGTGATGTAAAAATCTCATCAGTAAGTGAGTATGTATAAGGGTAATTTTCACACCAAGGAGAGGAAAGATGGAGCTGGAACAGAAGAAGATACTGCATGGAGATCTGCTTTCTCTCATACACTGCCAAAACACTGAATAAAGCAGACAGTTACGTTTCCTTTTACCACTCTGCCCTTCTGTCTGGTGCAGTGTGCTCATATTCATTTACTGATATGTAACTTGCACTACAAATTCACAGATAATGTATGTTGAGCCCCGTTTTGGGTCTAAGGCTACATGTTCAAAATGATGTGACCCTATCATGTGGCCAAAATCAGGACAGGCACACAAGGTTATTTTCCTAAATAAATAAATAAATAAATAAATAAATAAATAGAGAAATCCACAAAGATGGAGCAAATCCACACAGAATCACAGTTACTTTAATTTATCACTTCTTAAAAATGGGTGGATCTAGAATTCTAGGCATACACTGTGCAAATGTCATTGTGGTTGAGCAACTCTAGGTGAATGAAACCCAAACTGAATTGGCTCTAAATTAATAAAATACAGCTAGAATGACTTGACTCACCTTCTAAAATATCTTTAGGGATTTGGATATAGAGAGCAATCCCTTACAAGGATAAATCTCACAAGGGCAAACTGATTCACAGGAGTACAGTTGCCTCATGTTTCAGATAAGCATTGTTTACATTTATGATTCAAACAGTATATTGGATTTTAAAAAGCAACTTGGAGGGATAAGACACGCAGAAACCATTCTTTATCTGTACTTTTAAAAGTCATATCTACATGAACTGTTAGGCAAGAGATTCATAGACATACGAATCTAGGGCGACTATTGTAAGAAGCAGCAGTCCCTATATGAGACTAAATGACATGGTTTTATCTTATCTATTTTAGAAATTGTAGGTTCTATTGAAACTATATGGACATGAAGTGTATTGTAGGAGTGCTAGGAAGAAATACAGTGGTTATGCTGAATTTCTGTAATGTAAATAAGACTTATATGGTGGGTATTTTGCTTTGGATTAGTGTTTAAGCATAGTTTTCTAGAAATATAAAGGTGTTACTTTAATTTCAGTTCTCAGCGTTGAATCGCTTTTAGAATGAGTCTTTATAGATTAAGTGGCTGCACCTCGTACAGTAATGATAAACATCTCAGGCTTTGACAATCTGAAATGAAAATACAGTTTCTAGTTATATTATTTGGTTGTATAAACAAACCATTATCAGTCTTCTACCGCAAGATGCATCACTGGAGTTATCACCTTTGTTTTGTGCAATTAAAAGGAGATAAGCTCTTCTTGCTACATATTTAATGTGGCCATATGTAGTGTTGTTCTTTTCCACTGTAACTACAGTGGTTCTCTGTAAAGTTCAGAGCATTTCTGGGCATTGAGAACATTCTATAGAACACAAGGAACAGGATTTTCTAGGGACTCACCTCCATGTATAGAGCACATGATTAAAAGATAAGAAGTGTAACTAAAATTGCACATGAGAAGACTGGGTATTTTTACAGGAATGATGCCTTCCGCAAATTCCTGGGGTTGATTGTTTCAATTGGTCATTCCAATTTGCAGCAAGATTTCCAGGATTCAATGTGATGCTTACATACTTCGAAGAAGCTATGTTCACACAGTTGTCCATCTGATATATTTATTAGTTGTCCATAGTCTTTTTTTTAATCATAACAGCCACACATTGAATCCTTTATAAGGAAAAAATGAAAATGGGAAATCAAAACCCTAATTCCAGTTAGTGTCTAGGCATTATTCACGTGAAATACTGAAGTTATCTTGGGCTATGCTGCTCTTTAAAGTTCACAACAAATGCCCTGAAATACTACATAAAAGTGAGAATATCTGAACAGTTTAAACTGCTGCTTTCCTGAGATTCCCAAGATGCCAAGTTTAATGGAAGGATGTTTCTTCTAAAGAAGTACTTGGCAATATAGACTTTTATCATTGATACCAGCAAGTACTAATAAGGTTCTGCATACTGTGTACTCGTAATTTCCCTTCAGTCTTGAGAGCTATTATTAGTATTGTGGGAAAAGAACTGCATGTCTAAAAGGCTCTTTAATACCCTGTACTCTCAAAAGCTGAAGTATCTGAAAAAGCAAACAAGCCTCTGGTGCATATTGTTAAAAAAAATATTTAAAAAATTCTCTACTTAATCAATAAAAAAAAATCCTGAAAGAAAACAAATGGGCTTCCTGTTCAAACTGTATGTTGTGCTGGATGGCAGAGGTTTTCAGAGGTAATTGTTACTAGGAAATAGAAGGACCTTAATTTACAGCATCTTGTGGCAAAACACTTTCATTCTGCACAAGACCTACTGCAGTCTGGGTTTTTATTGCAGCATTATGGAAATATCCAAAACACAAGACCCAATAATACTGAGAAATGTAACTACCCAAACATCTGTTGGAAATGTAATACAGCAAAACACAAATTTTCCAAGTTATTAAATGTATTGGGAACAGCTTTTTGTTTCAGAAACTGGAAGAAACAATCAGGGGACCACCACTTGAGATTTGATTCTGAGCAAATAGGAGGAATTGGTTGCCAATCTGAAGATGGAAGACAATTTGGGTGAAAATTATACATTTCCTGATTCTAAGGAAAAGAAGGAGTCAGAGCAGCAGAAAAGGGACAGACTTCCAAAAAGCAGAAATTAACAAACAGAGAACTGATAGGTAAGGTCCCATGGGAAGAAAATCTAAGGGATAAAGGAGTTCAAGAAAGCTGGCAATTTCTCAAGAAAGCTATATTAAAGCCACAACTGCAAACTATCCTGATGCGAAGGAAAGATAGGGAGAATAGTAAGAGGCCATTATAGCTACAATCAGGAGCTCATTAATGACTTGGATGTAAAAAAGGTATCATACAAAAAGTGAAAACATGGATGAATTGCTAATGAGGACTAAAAAAGAATAGTACAAGCATGAAGGTACAAAAATCAGAAAGGTTAAGGTACAAAATGAGTTACACCTAGCAAGGGATATAAAAGGCTTTAAGAAGGGATTCTTTAAATACATTAGGAGACAGAGAGATGAAGAAAAGTATAGATCCTCTATTTAGTGGTGAAGGAGAACTAATAGCTGATATCACGAAGGCGGCTGAGGTGTTTAATGCATATTTTGCTTTAGTCTTCACTAAAAAGATTAATTGTGACTATATACTCAACAAAATTAATATTAACAAGGGAAAGAATGTAAGCTAAGATAGGAAAGAACAGGTTAAAGAATATTTAGATATGTTAGATATATTCAAGTCAGCAGCTCCTGATGAAATTAATCTTGCTGAAGCAATCTTGGAACTGTTAGCCATTACCTTTGAGAGGTAATGGAGAATGGGTGGGGTACCAGAGAACTGGAGAACGGCAAATATAGTATCTAGCTTTAAAAAGGGGAACAAAGAGGACCTGGGAATTTATAGACAGTCAGCCCAACTTTGATACCTGGAAAGATAATGGAACAAATTATTAAACAATCAGTTTGTAAGCATCTAGAGCATAATAGTTAAAGCTACAATTTCATCACGGAAGCCATGTATTCCGTGACTTTAAGAGACTTCCGTGACTTCTTCGGCTTCAGCTTCAGTCGTGTGCCCCAAGACGACGGGGGCCCTGTAGCTGTCTGCAGCTTTGGTGGGGGCTGGAGCTGTCAGTCTCCCCCAATCCCTAGCAGGCCTCAGGCTTCAGGGGCTTCTGTGAATTTTTGGTTATTGCCTGTGACCTGTCCGTGACTTTTACTAAAAATAACCATGACAAAATCTTAACCTTAATAATAACGTTATAAGGAATAGCCAGCATGGATTTGTCAAGAACAAACATGTTGAGCTAACCAATTTTTATTTTTATTTTTTTTTTTGGTTGGACAGGCATAGTGGAAATAGGGGCACTCATTTTTCTAAGAAAAATTTCAGGAAGCCTGAGATTTTGTCAAAACGCAGAACTAAAACAAGGTTCAACACACCAAAAATGTTCACAAAACAGAATTCCTGTTTTCCAGCCAGTTCTATTTAACATTGTTTTGCAAACCTGCTCAGAATTCAGAAAAATGGTCTGTATGTGCATAAAGCAGTACAGCTCAGTTCTCTAGCTATGGAATTAAGACATCTATGCATCTGGGACATCCCGTTAATTTTGTAGCATCCTTTTGAAATCCTTCAATTAGAGAGCGTTTGGGGGAAAACATACAATTACATCCAAAGGAAGAAGCAAGATGGACAAAGAATAATTTTTCAAAATCTGTACTTCTGTCTCACATGCAGTCCAGATTCCATCTTTGAACAATATAGCAGTGCCTTCCCCATTTGCCTCATAAATAAAACTTCTTAGCAAATATACATGAAAAAAGCTGGACAAAGTACAAACTGTCTTTTCCATGGAAGAGCAAAGAAAAAATATGTCTGAAGAGTTCAATTAAATAGAAGACCATATGTCAGGGGCAAGGGCCACAGTGAAACGCGTACATCACATTGAAACTTGTTAGCAGTAGAAATGTTGACACTGCTTCTTATAAATAAGACCCTGACCAAAACCAATATTCAGTTTAAATTAAAGCTGGAAATGCGAGAGAACCAGGTAAAATCAATCAGCACCTAATTCTGCTCCCAATTACACAGAGCTCAAACTAGGGAAAAAAAAGTGCCAGTACTTTCCCAAACTCCATTCATCTGAGATGGACATCAAAATAAGACAGGTACCCCATATCCCAGACTCTGCTGAGCTAGTGTTGACCTTAATAGGACTCATATCATCTAGATCCAGTTTACAAATTTGTAAACTGGATCTAGACGATATGAGTCCTATTAAGGTCAACACTAGCGCAGCAGAGATATCAAGATTTAGATTTTCCTTGATGGGATTGATTGCTCCTTGGGTTCTGCTGTAGTAGGCTCACTGTCTGGGGGATCCTGCAGCAGCAGCACCTTCCTTTCCCTCACACCACCTTATGGGGATTGCATAAGATGTCAAGGGGACTCTAGCACTTACTCCTTTGGGCTCACAATGGATATGAATTTTCCAAGTCATAGACCAAACCAATTCCTCATCACCTGAACATCCTGGAACTTAGGGATGTTGGAAATCTGGATGTGGATAAGTGTTTTGTGACTTGAGTCAATTTCTAAATAATACTGCCAAGAAACATCAGCTGGTAGAAGAGGATTAAGAGAGCTCAAAGAAGGAGATTACTCTTCCTGTCAAAATGCTCTGTACAAATCAAATGGACTTGAACTCCACTCTCTCATGTCTCAGATATTTTTGTTCCGTGTGTTTTTAAGCTCTAGCATCCAATGCACAGTCTACAATGATTTGTTAGATTACATTATCTTCTTTCACTGGCTATTTGTTTTTAATTTTAAAATCTTACTAGTAAAGCATGAAGGGTCTGAAGAATTCTGAGAAGCTAATGAACTTCTAGACTCTTATTAAGAGATACCTTTCCTAATGGCTGTGGAAATAAAAAGAAAGAATTAAGGACAATATTTCTCTCACTTTAAGGACAGGTCACTGTCTGTCAGATACAGTATTTTTCCTACAGTAACAGTGTGTCTGTATCAAGAGGAGGATCTGCAAGGAATAGACCAAAGGAGAATATGTATGACACTGATACAGCAAAAAATGCAACTGAGGTGAATAGACTGCAAGATCACTACGGGGCATATGAAAAAGAGGTAAATATCCTATAAAATACTAGGAGATTGGCTAGAACAATTTGTGTTAGAACAAGAAGGGGATAATTCAGACAGTGACTAGAAGAGGTGTGTACAAAGAGTCGGTCTCTCTTTGCAAAGAGCATGTGATCTTGACTGATATATAGATATTTAGAGGAGAAATTTATTTTTTAATGAAGATGATCTGGGATTGCTGTAGGCAGTGAGAGTGAGGTGTAATGGTGAAGGTAGAATGGAAAGTTCCAAAGGAAGCTGAACACACTACTACTAGAAATTAAATTACTAGACTGCTCTAGACTATTGCTGAAGCTCAAATGGGTTTTAAGCTTGATAGCTCTGAGTTTCTGGATGGCACTAGCTCCAGATGTGTATCTCCATATTGTAAAAGTGCAGCAGCTGGATCCTCACTAGCTGACTCCACCTCAGTTAACGTCACTTCAGATGTAGTCAAGTGTCTTGAAGCCTAACACATAGGAGAATTTTAAACAGAAGGTCAAATGACAAGCCCCTTATTTGGTTCCTACCCAGATCTTATTCAGCCAAATAAAACTCACTGAAGTCTATAGATATCTGAATTCTTCACTGAAGTCTATATATGTCTGTATAAAGCCCTCAGAATTTGACCTTTAGTAAAGACAGCACTGAAGATGGGCCAGTTTTGGACTTTGGGCCTATTTCTTTGTTTTACCTCCACTTTCTGATTCATTCTGGTTACTCCTAAGTTATTTCAGTGTGAAATAAGGATTACAGCTTTGATTTGCCAATGGTAAAACTTTCATGGAAATTAGTGGTTAAAAGAAGGTGATGATAAAATGCGGGATTAGGTTTTTTTTACACCTTCTAGTTTGTTGCTTTTCTTACTTCATCCTTTTGAAGTGCCAGTACCAACACTTCTGCATTCCTTGTGTAAGTTACACTCCTTTTTCACATCCACTGAATTCCTCATTGATGCAAGTTACTCTAATTTACTTACATTCAGTTTTCTAACCAACTTTTATCTGACATTTAATGTAAACCGTTACTAGTTTAACTGCAGAATCTGGCCTGATGTATTCATTAGGAATTTTTTCTTCACATTCCAGCTTCTCCTCCTGCATCATCCTGTAGTGAAGTCAAAAAGCCTATGTTTATGACATTACAAGTTGGTGGCATAAAAGTTATTGTGATGTAACAAATTCAGCATGAGGGTTTCAGGATCAGGAAGGAAGAGAAGATTGGCAGGGAGAAAGGATTCCCGTATGTCAACACAACAAATTTTGGTATTAGCAAATAGCAAAGGAAGAAGTATGAAGATGTCTGATGGATAAGTGGTTTTATATTTTTAGTTTGGTATATTTGGTAACTTTTTTGCAGCATCAAAGTTCCTTGAAGATTACTGTCCTAAAAGACACAAGAGAATTACAGTATTGGTCAGTGAAATTTGCTGTTAGAGTGCTTGCAACAGCATCTCTGCAGGTCAAGGCTTGATAATGCTAAGCAATCTGAATAGATATTAGCAAGGCAATGCCATAAACATTTCTCTTGGAGAGAGTGGTTAAATGCTATGGTTTCACTAAACAATGACTATATGGGATTGTTAAGGATGGGAGAAGTAGTTCATAACCAACAGACAACATAAACTCCATAACCTAATGATGTTTAAAATATCAATCTTTCATGTTAATTTTCACAGACATTTTTTAAACAGATCTTCAGAGTTGAGATCTTTTAAGATAATTCCATGCCAGGGAGGGCAGTGCATGAAATTTCTCCCTCAGAAAAGGTAACATTAGAATGCTCTATCGACTTGCAGTATTTCATTACTTGAAAACTGCAGGAACCGTCTTAAAGTAAGCATTGTATGTGTACTAATAAACATACTGGAGATAGGGAACCTATTTTATATTTTGGGCACCTAACCTAAGTATCCAAATATTTAATGTGAGCTTTTAAAGATTCCTTAGTTTGAACACTGAGTCCTAAATGTTTAAGAAGTGAATGAAAAAAGAAAACCTGTCCACAGACAGGAATAAACCAACAATGTTCATGGAAAAAAAAGAATGGAAGTTAACTCTAGAAACAGATGTCCAGCTTTCACTGACTGTGAACCATCCTGTAGTCAATTTGGACATGCTATCCAATGAAGGTTTTGCCCTCCTTGCATATAGTTGTCAGAACTGATACTGATATCAGCTCGTTTCCCCCCTTAGAATTCCTGTTTCTCCGGGCTAGTATAACACCACACACCGACATGATTGTTCCGGCCAGTGTATAAATGATGGATCAACTATGATACCTAAATCTATCTGCCTAGCTGTTTGAGTTGTCATTAAAGTTAAACAGCAATGTATAAATATGCTGGCATACAATGTATAACAAAATATTTTTAAATTGTAATCTAAAATGTATCATGCATTTTCTCCATCTTTACATAACAAGTGCATTATTTTATCAATTCAGCTGCCTCTATAGGCCAACAGCATCTCTCCAGTCAGGCTGTTTCTATGGACACCACTGTGAGCTCTACTTCCTGCTACACTTGTTGCCAAGAAAACCAAATTCCTCTAACACTTCCCAATGGGAACGAAGGTCAGGAAGGTGGAGAGCCACAAAAATACTTGGGAAGTATTACTAGCTCAGAAACCACATGACAGTAGCAAAATATAATGATGGTGAACAGAGAAAGATGACTTCCATTCTGCTACTAAAGAGACATGATATAAAAGGATTTGTGTCGACAGTTGCTACCACTTATAAGTGGGATTACTGTACATTCAGTAGCTGCATTTTTCTACACACCAGAAGTGCCATGGCAATCTGGAGAAAATCTGCAATACACACTTAAATGTAAATATGGAAATTTCACATTACAGCAAAAATGATCACAAGATCCCTCCTGATTCTTAATAGCATGAATAAACCTGGCAAATCATTTGGAACTGTGGCAATGTAGACACTTTGGGGTTAAAGGAACTGAGATCAGCTGGGTCCATTTTCACAAGATTTTTTGTTGGTCTTATTTGAGATGGAGTCATAGGAAGACATAATCTACCAGTGAGCCGCTTTGGATTATGACTGCATTTCTAATAGCATAATTTGGGGAGTTCAGTGAGAGGACATTACCTGGAGGCTTTTCACCAGCAGGTTTTTTCTTCCTAGCCAAAGTCTTTTTCTAGCAAAGATTTTGTTGCACAGGTTGAAAGAAAAGGAAGTTTTTCTTTAGAACTAGTTGGAAAAGTTGGGGATGTTTAAATCTCCTAAAGGGCTTGCTATTTGTATTTAGCTTTTTCTCCATTTATTTGAGAATCTGAATAAAATACAGGCAATAAATGCCTTTATTTCTGGTGCAATATTTGTGTGGGTTTTGCAGTCAGATCCTGTTTAGTGTTACAGATTATTGTTGTGGGCAAAAACACTTCTGCACAAAATGGTCTCAAATCTTAGAGTTACATAATTTCCTTTTATTCAGTTAATTTTGCCACTTTCTATAAATTATTGATAAACTGATAGCAATTTTCTCAAAATTTATTGTTCAAACATAATTCTCTAAATAATGTCAGTCTGTAGAATGTCAGGTGGTAGCTCATTTTGAGTATTTAATGTTCAGTTTATGGGAATATTCTGGAATACTAGTTCAAATTTCAGTTTAAGTGCACATTCCTACCAGTAAATTTATTTTTTTGAGAATCATGAAAAGTGAGAACAAAGGAGGTTTAAATAGTCAAAGCAGTCTTTTAAAAACAGTAAATGAAAGTCTGTGGGAAGTATTTTGCAGTCTTTGCTCAGTGTCACGGCACCTAGGCAGCTTTGCTGTACTTCTGCAACTTTTGCTTTAACTACATTTAATGCGAGGAGCAGCTTCAAGACGATGGATTAAGCAAAACAAACAAAACCAAAAACCACATACCTCCCAGAAAAGTGTTAAAGTGTTTACAATAAGAAGAGATTTTAGCAGTTTCTGTAATGTACCAATAATTATAATAGGTTTCACATCATGATATTTAACCCACCTCCTTACCTGTTACACAGGAGTAGAGGGAGTGGATTTACAGCCCTATAATCTAACACTTAGACCACACCCAGAAGGAGAGCAATGTTATCCTACTGCCAGACCTTCCATTAGAATCTTGTCTGCTTAGCAGAGTGGCTTTCCACCAAAAAACTGAAATAAGGTTCTTGGAAAGTGCTGCTGCACAAATCTTGTTTGTTTTTTGTTAAATAAAACGACTGGCTGGAGTGCCACCAGATAAATAACTGAAATAGATTAGAGACACAAATCTTAAACAGTTTGAAGTACTGTCATCAACTTGCCTTCATTCAGTGACCTAATGAATATGCTGTGCTACATGCAGCATACACAATTTTCAAGAAGCTGTTATAGATTTTTAAAAACCTTGCTGCAGTTATTTCAGGAATTCCCAACCATAGAAGTCTTGACTATGCGTTATGCATCATTAAGCATGATAGCCCTTGACTGCCACAAATCATAGCACAATACCAGACTGATCAGTGCTGAGGACGATTGGGCCCAGTGCAAAGCGGTGAGGTAGGGAAGGTCTGAGGGGTTCCACTCTACAGGCAAGTGGTGTGGAGCTCTTTAGGGAAGCACATGAAAAGTAGTTCCACACTCTTCAAGAAATCCTATCTGGCGCCTAACACTTCCACTTCACCTCACAGAGCCCATGAAAGCTATCCTCTTCCCCCCATAAATTTAGAAGTAAAGGCATCTTCCACCAGAAGAATACATTGTCCCCAGGTTTAAAGATCTATTTCTGAGTTAGTAGTCAGAGTAGACCACAGGATTCATTTTCACTGAGGATGGTATGTAATTAAGGAGAAATTTAGTTTCCTGACCTTTCTGGGATGTTAAAGAGACACTTCCCCTTTCAGTTTTATTTCCCAGCACCTGGCTGCTATATATCACAGCCATGAGACGGAATCCTAGATTCCAGCCATGGGAAGGGGATGGGTTTAGTAGGTGCTACTTGCCACTTCATTGTGGTGTCCCAGGCACCCAGAGTTCATTTAGGCATCCGGGAAGCCCAGTAACATCACACAGCTGTTAATAGCTTCACATCATGAATTCACGTAGGGCCTGGATTTGATCCCATTTATGTATGTATGAGCAGATACATATAATGCACATTATCATGAATTCTAACCAGGATATTCTCTAGCAAAGCTCAGATATAACAAGCACGCGACACAGAGAAGAAAAACAATAAAATGACTGAACTAGCTATGACAGTTAATGCAGTTAGTGGAGTATTTCCATAAGAAGCAGATTCCATAACAGTCTGCCAAAACCAGATTATTAGAGTGGTAGAAAGGATTTCTTAAGTGACTTACTGTAATACAAGCACTGAGAATGTACATAACCATCGCAATTAGATTCTAAATATTGTATACAAAACACATTCTTGGGATCCCCTTTCACTGAAGTACTGTTTCTGTTGTGAAAGAACAATGCACACAGCATTCTGGGGTGCTCCAGAGGCTGCCTTGCCACAGGAAATTTCCACCAAGGTGAAACAACTGAAGATGTCTGAGGGGGATGATAGGAAGCGGGTGCACCTTTGGGTAAACAGTAAATTAGTCTGACAAAGTGGGTATTCACCCAGGAAAGCTCATGCTCCAATACATCTGTTAATCTATAAGGTGCCACGGGACTCCATTGCTTTTTACAGATCCAGACTAACACGGCTACCCCTCTGATAGTAAATTAGTTGTCGCCAGACAGTGATTTCTGGGGGTTGATTTTAGTTCCTCCTGATGGTCTGTTGTTTTTAAACTGGAATATGGGCAAGTAGGGAGCTGTAGGAATTGTAACATATTTCTACCAACACATCTGATTGTTTCTTAAGCATCATGTCCATTTATGGGGTTACAATAGAAAAAATATGTAAAAAATCCAAATAGTACCTAAAAAGGTCAAGTTAAGCAGTCTGAAAGTGATAGCAAACACATACATACACACACACATACATATACTATTTCCATAGTTACAGTATCTGTGTGCGAAGCAAACTGAAGACTAGTATTAGTAATACAAGGAGAATTCAGGACGAATAGTTATTTATTGGACAATAAGTAGACTAGGTGCATAACAAAAGTAGCCATAAAGCAGACTTCTAATGACAATTTCCATGCCACTTAAAGGACACTCACTGTCAACTTGATTGTTTGGAAACTGACTAATTTTAAAATATAATTTCTGATAGCACCCCTTAAAATTATATCTTTTTATAAAACATTTATTTTAAATGTTTGAAAGGCTTTTTCTGCTCACACTGATCTTTATAAGCAAGAACAAAACTGAGGCTACAGGGGAAATCAAAACTGACTATACACAAAATGCTGTCAAATGCATACACTGAAATGGAGAACATTATTTTTGCTAACCTTTCAGTTATAGTAATTTTAAGTGTTATTTGTCACTGTAGCAGGTACAGTATTTCCCAGCTGAAATGTGATTTTCTAGTTGACTGTCCCCCTTTATAAAAGGAAACCATAACTGCCCAAAGACCTCTCCCTGATTTGTACTGACTTTCGGAGTAATGGTTAGCCCAATGGGTCTGAAGCTTTTGCCTCAGACACAAACTCATTTTGCGCTATTGTGCCCCACGAGGAAGTCCTATTGTCTTCTACTGATAGCACTGAAGAAACAAAGACAATGGAGAAAGGCTACATGCTGCTAGGAAACATAGTTGCCGCCTTGTGAGTGGAGAAAAAATACTACTAGATTCCATGTATGCTCTTTTGGGCAGGTGTCTTTTTGTTACCTGTGGAGGACAATGGGGCTTGGGCCTCTAGACACTACTGAACTGCAAATAATAATAAGCCAAAACAAAGAAGAAACCCAGAAGTACTCACCGTCTGGTTATCCTCGTACAGCTTCAAGTCATATCCACTCAGCTCCACGCAAAAAATTATTGCTGTAACCCCTTCAAAGCAGTGGATCCATTTTTTGCGCTCAGACCTCTGTCCACCCACATCCACCATTTTGAAAGTTAGCTCTTTGAAGGTAAATTTATTTTCCACAATCCCTGTGGTCATGTCCCGAGAACGCAGAATATCTTCAACTGTAGGGATGTAGTCCAGTGCCGCAATCCTTTCTAGGTCATTCAAATAGTATGCAGCATTATCCTCTAGGTGGTATTCATTGGATCGGCAGAAACACTCCTGCACACCGGGGTCTGCCCAGAGCCGCTTCATGACTCCCAGAAGCTCAGGAGTAATCTCTCCTTTGCTTTCAGCTGGGCCAGTCAGGGCAAAAAGTTGCACGGCATCATAGGCCCTGTCAGGATTGTGGAACTCTATCTTAAGGGTGGCTAGCGCACGAATGATGCGTGTGAGGGAGTCAATGGCATTATAGATAATCAGAGGTTTGTATTCCTTGCAAGCCTCCAAGTTAAAGCCACCACTGTGAATGATTTTCATTTGCTTGACAATAGTACTCTTGCCAGAGTTGCTTGTACCCAGGAGTAGGAGCTTGATCTCACGTCGTTGTCGCTGACTCTCAGAGCGCAGGTGGCGGTCAATCCTCCGGGACCGCCGCGCTGCCTCTTTCTCCTCAGAGCTTTGCCTACATCCCATGGTATAGCAGACAGTAACAGAAGAGGAGAACTGGAGATTCTCTTTCTCTCTCTCTGTCTCTGAGCAAGAGCTGCAATATCTTTCAATTCTCGTGCCAGGTGCACCCTGTGGGAAAAAAATCACTATCCAATACCTGATGGGCCAATAGGCCTGTACCAACTAGTTCAGTCCCAGCAGGGGTGCAAACAAATGTAGAAATGCAACCACAGACAGACAGTCTCCTCAGTTGATCTCATGGCACTCCCCTTTCCTGTGAATATACAGTGGCACATTCCTGTTAATGAAAGGACACTTCCCTATTCCATAGTATGGCTGGATCAGTCAAATATTCTTTTCTCTTCTGCATAATTATTTTGCTCTCTTCTATCCAAAGGTAAGGAGCTGCACCTTCATATGCTCCGCTTTAGCCCCAGTTGTCTTTTAATTGTCTTTTCTGGTTGCTGTAGTGATGCTGCTAGTTACAGTTGAAGGTCTGGTATGGTTTATTGTGTTTGTTTTGTTTCTCCCCCCCACTTCTTCAGGCTGATCCAGTTCAGATCTGTGAATCTGGCCTCTCCACCTGTCAAACAGTGAGACAAAAGAAATTAATACAATTGGGGGACTTTGTTTCCCTTCTGCAGAACCTTCACTTTTTCTCTGCTCCTGACACTTCTGAACATTGTATTACCCCAAATACAATCCCGATGGAAACTGTGTAAAGAAAAGCAATAAAAATCTTCTAAATACTGCAGAAATTTAGGGACAGCTTGAGTCTGCAGACCTTAGAAAATGTGTACCCTGAGCAATAGTGAATCAAATCCCCTTTTCTCTCCAGCCTTCTGTGTTTTTATTACCCAAATCCACGTGAAAACAAACAGTGCTGAGCTCTGTCCCAATTCTCTCTCAGCAAGAGCTGATGGCAGCCCTTTTCCAGCACAGCCCTGTTCTGACCGGTTTCCCAAAGTAGAGTGCATGAAAGAGATTCACAGCTACTTTCCCCCTCCCTCATTTATATTTATATTGTTGTCTGGCACTCAAATGTGTGTACACATGTACTCCTGCTTCTTCTTTCATCACTTCTATCCATTTTGTTTGCATTGAACATTTTTGTAAATAAATGATTAAATGAAAGGTGGGGATTAGGTTTGCATGAGAGTTTTATGAACGGGTTTATCTCAAGAGGCACAATTATTGATCTTTGCAGGAAACTGTGACAAGGTGTACCAGCCTCGCGGTCCTACTACACCCAGCTTCAGGGAAAGAGCTGCGAAGGTGGGCCTTCCAGGTCTGTCTAGAGAGGCAGAACAGAAGCAGCCAATCAGAGCTCAGCAGACGCAGATAAAAGGCGCTAAAGGGGCTTAGCAGGTCAGTTCCTACCTAGGATTAGAAGGGCAAGGGAAGGTGCTCCTCTTTGGCCACGGGAGCTTGACTGATTGCATTTGCTCAAAGTGGGAGAGAGAGGACATGAGAACTTTAACTCTAAGGTAAGAGGTGAAGATAAAGGGCCAGGTGGGAAAAGGCCCAGGGAAATAGCTGTAACTAAATGAAAAGAACAGTATGTGGCTGTTCTTTATAGGGTCCCTGGGTTGGAAACCGGACTAGTGGGCAGGCCTGGGTTTCCCCACCAGCCACTGGTGAAGCAGCCTAAACTTGGGGAAGGCTTGTTTAGAAGCCTGAGTGCAGGACTGAATTTAAAGAGTGAGAACCAGGGCTGATGACCCTGGTGAGGGCGGACAGTTTATTGAACACTTTGCTACCCTGGAAGGGGTTCATTTTTGACTGTGACACCCAGTCTAATGGGTGAGCCACTGAAGACCCTCCAAGTGAGGCTGATAACATACAGGGTGCCAGCATCAGGAAAAGGTCGGCAGTACCATATGCAGCAGTGGGAGGGACTGAAGAGATGTGTCCCCTGGTAAAGAAACATCAACAAAATTATTTCTTCCCTTAGAAAACAATATTATGTAGGGTATGATGCCTGTGCCCAGCTTAATTGATACAGCGATATACTAGTCAAACAGATCATTCTATTTTAACTCCCCCGCTTCCAGTTTTATCACAGTACAACTAGGGTGCCATTAATATACAAGGTGGATGTTTTGTATGAGGAATAGAAAAGTATAACAGTTCATGGAGTTCTTACTGACCTTCATATGCTGGTAGTTATGATACTCTGGAAAGTAGACTGAGGGTAAAATTTAAAAAAAATACCCAAGTCCCATTTTTAAAAGTGGGAGATCAAGTGTCATTGCTTTTCAGTGAGACAAACTCTTAGAGCCTGAGGCACTCTTGAAAATGGAACTTAGGTGTTTTTGAAAATATTATCCTGAATGAATCTCCTGGCCTTTCAATCTAGACAGGACAAGGCACTAGAAAATGCATTAAAGGGAACAGTTCAGCCTACCAGGGGGGTGAACTTGGTCTAACAGAGCTTGTCCATTTCTAGTTCCTATGAGCTAGATTCAACCTTCAGTGAGCCCTGAAAACAGACTGTGACTGAGTCACTCTTCCTTCCCTGTGCCCCCATGGTCCTGGAGGGAAGTAATTTAGAACAGCCCTTTATAGCATGAAGCTTACCTTCTCTTTACTCTTGCCAGTTCAGCTGGCTAGCACTTTGGATGGTAAGGGTGGAGCCAAAGCTCTGCCTACTCTTCATCCACTGGCTTGGGAGGGAAGTGCCAGGTTCACAGCTCCTATTTTCCCTCTGCCGCACTGGAGCCATGATGTGAGGATCAACTGCACAGCTGTGCAGTAGAGTGATATCTCACTGCCATATGTCTACTTTAGTCAGGGCTCAATCTGGTCTTTTTATGACTTTTTAAAGCCAATCTTTCAACTTTTTAAAAAAAACTTTTGATCAGTGCAGCAGTTCTTTTATGAGGTATTGCAGTATTTCTTTGAATTGCCCTGTGAAATTTGCTATTTGCACAGTTTAGTTTTGTTGACAAAATTCATCAGCAAGGGACTTAATGTGATCTACCCTCCCCAGGGAGATGTCATTGCAGCAGAGGGTAACTATAGCAGAGGATAATTTTAGCTATTACCAAAACAATCTAAATTGAGATACAGTATCGGGGAGCAAACTGCCCTAATTTATACCATGCAACTTGCCAATGAAGTCAACTTCCAGTTGACAGAGGTTGCATTGGTCTTAAATGGAGGCAATTTAGTCCAGATTTTATTTCACAGTACTTCATGTGTAAATGGGAAACAACCCTTTTCCTTTCCTTGGAATGCTCATCCCTAAATGGTGGGAGGATGAACTGCTATTTCTAGGATTTCATCCCTCAGTGAGGTGATGAAACAAGTTTGGTGATCTCACCTCCTCTGCTTAGCACCACACACTGCTATTCTAGTGCTATATTTACTTTAAACCTTTATAACAATGGACTCTGAGCAAGGTGAATCTTAATTTTAGTTTCTGTCATGCATTTGTCATCACTTGACAAACTTGAAGCATGTTGCAGATATCTCTTGCTCTGTGCTGAGCCCTTAGGTACATAAGTATAGATTGTGTCTGCATTGGTGGCCTTAGCCTCCATTATTCTGAATCACTGAGGCCTGCAATTATGCAGCAGTGTCTTGACATTATGCAGGTTCATGTACTGCAAAATCTTGATTCACAGCACAGGTTCTATGACATCTATATGAAATCATACCAAAAGGGCTGAAGTGTATGCATACAGAAATGCAGACCCAGTAGCAGCAAAAATCATTGTTAACTCCTCCAACATGCAGTTAAAGGGTTTATTTAAGGGTGGCTAAAGTCCAAAAACAGCAACTGTGCCCTCTCTTTGCTGAGCCTTTCCATGCTCTTAACTTGGTGTGTAGGCTTTGAAGGACAGTTGAGGCCTCTACTACTTATTTCCCAAGTTTATTATTTGCGGATTGCCTCTTTCTCCTTAAGCAGAGTCTGAGTCAGTTATGGATTTAAAGTATAGACTGCAGAACTGTGGGGGCCTCCTAGGGTAGGGCCCAACCACTTAAGCAGGTACATGGAAATTAGGGTTGCCTCTTGCCTGGTTTTTGACTTGCCTTGCTGTTTTTTCTACTTTCTTGACAGTTGCCAGTTGAGAGATGTAATTTACCTTTTTTTTTGTTGTTGTTGCATGTGTCGTCACAAGTGCAGCAATTTGTAACCAGTGGCCACACATATTATGGCTGGGGGATGCACGGCACCTGGCATCTGGGTCCCATTCTGTGTGCACAGTGCACCACATGCCAGGCCCTCACCTGCCAGCTGCCAAAACTACAGCAGCTCCCCTCAGCACCAAGAAGCAGGTGGGAAGCAAGACAGACCTGTCACCTGAGGGCAAGGTTTGCCAGTAGGGAAGGGTAAGGAGCAGGATGGGGGAGGAAGGGATCCTGGGAGTGGATGGGACAGGGAACTCCCTCAAGGGCCGAGGCTCTTGGGAGGAGTTGGGGTAGGTGCTCATGGAGCAGGTGGGTCAGGTTGCTGATTAGGGTGCCAGAGAAAGAAAGAAGAGGGCCAGGCAGGAGTAGGGCAAAGCAAAATTATCTCCCCCACTTTAAATGGTACTTCACAACTCCTCATTTAAGGAAGACTTAAGACTGAACCACTGTAGACACTGAAAAAAGTGTCAGAGGCATTCCTATGGATTAGAGTTGGCATTAACAGCAGAGCTGTATTGAGGAGAGTTTCAGACTATTACCTACAACAATCTGCTCTGCAAGTAAAAACAAAACAATCTACACTTCTGTAGCCAAAGTTGGCATTCTCACTACAGAAAAAGTTGTAAAACTGGGCCGAACACACTGTGCTCCAAAGTTCCATTCATTCCTGACTGTCGCTGTTTTGGATTCCCAACCTCTGTTGTTAACAGGTACATTTTATAAACAGCTGCTTGTACACCTGTTCTAACGAGGGTTTCCATAACATTGGCTACACCTTTTCATATCACCACATCACCGTTTCTTCCTTGTTGCTATTTAAATCTCTGACCTCTCTCCTCCTTTCATTTAATTTACGGGCGCTAGCACCCGCCCATACATGCCAATTCCCATCTTTAGATGTACTAGATAATTTTACTATTGCCGGTCTCTTCATTAACCAGTTTCAGAATGAAGCTGCCCTTCTTGTCATACACCCTTTCCTTTTCCCCCAAGTGGCACTTCTCCATGGTTTAAAAAAACAATGGGAGCATGAACAGAACATATAGGCACATCATGTAAGCCTCAAATGCATTCAGAACTTAAAATCTGTATATTATACAGGCTTCACCAGTTGAAATATTTCATGTGTATACCACACATTTTAAAATAACAAAGGCTTTTTGGCTGAATCTAATGAAGGTGAAATAATCCCAGAGAATTCATTTCAGGGCCTGTTAGTTGTGTGTTTAGAAGTTAAAATACATACTGTACACAGAGACACTAGCAGAAGACCAAATTGCACTCTGCAGCACTAACTGCACTCTATCAACCCTGCTGAAAAAGAATGCCAATATCAGCTGTTGGTATTTACCTTGTTTTTCTTTACTACTTCCCTTGTCTCTTGGGTATTCACTTGGCACGTAATGAAGTCATGAAGTACAGGTAATGTATCAGCATAAAATGAAAACATGACACAGTATATGATAGAGTGGTAATTACCATAACCTTGGTCATTGTGGCATAGCCAAACACACTATTGTAAGAAAACCCTCCACTAAAATGTGGAGCTGTACTTTCTTTACAGAAATCGCTTTGTCCTAGTGCTGCATTTGAGACAAGATTGAGGTATGAAATCTAGATTTCTGTTTAGCCACGTGAATCAGTGACCTTCTGGCCAGAGAGGAAGAGTAATGTGACATCATTAAAAATATGGCCAAATTCTGCTCTGTTATATTGGTTTAAATCTGGAGTTAGCTCCAGTAATCTGACTCTGAGCATAAATACTCTGGCATACCTGGAGGCAGGATTTGTTCCACTTTTTCTGTAGGGTCCCATTACTGGAGGTTTCCATTATTTATTAACTATATTTCTTTCTATGTTCCCTGCTAATGTGTTGCTGTTTCAGATACTGTTTGCACAGATTTTCCCCCCCTCAGTCTATGTCTATTGTAGCAACATATAACTTGCCATACTGGATCAGACCAGTGGATTGCTGTCATCCAGCATCCTGTCTCTGGCAGTGGCCAGTACCAGATGTTTTCAGAGGAAGGTGAACAATCCTGCAGTAGACAGATGTAAAATAATCTGTTGCAAATATTAGGTCTCTCATTCTGATCTCTAATACTTAGAGACTGGCTTAAGACCGGAAGGCTTAATATCCTTTCCAAAATTTGTTACCAGTAGTTATGAAATCTGGATATAATAGATATATATAAATATACAATACCTTTTGGAACCTTAAGTTATTGGCATCAACTTCCTGTGGCAGGGAGAACCATAGTTTGTTTATATGTTGTGTAAAAAATAATAGATTTTATCAGTTTTGAATTTCCCCCCTTTTAACTTCATTGACTGTTTCCTTGTTCTGTCTTAGTTATTCACATCTATTTCTCTGTGCAGCCAAGACGAGCAGTATATTAGGAGGTGCTTCATTTACATTTATTTTCCTCCTTATAGCAAACCACAATCGTTCTCCTTTGCCCTAACCTTCTTATTTGAGTAATTTTTATGCTCTACAAGATTTAGAGAGTCTCATATATCTATAACATTCACAACCAGCCTAGTAATTCAAGCAGTACAAATACTTTTCTGTCAATGTTTGCTATGAATTTCCTTTAACCCTGTTCACCTCCTCTTTGTTTGCTTTCTGTCAGCATTTGAGAGGTCAAGTTTTGCTGGCATGAATGTTCAGGGACAGTAAATTTCAAAGTCATGTGTCTGGCCTGATTGTTGCAGAAATGAATTAACTTCCTACAAGCTAGCGTTTGTACCAGAAGTATTTGTGTACCCATCCAACCAGGGAACAGAATCGTGAATTTTCTGACCACTGATTATTAAGCAGAAAAGAGGAGGGTAAAACCATTGGAAAATTTTATTGTGAATTATTCATTCAAGTTCTACTTCTAATTCAGATTGTTGTCATCTAGCATGGTAACTAAAGCTGTGTTAAACTGTTGTGTTACAAAAGCCAGGGTCTCTGAAGCTCACATGCAAATCTGAAACTCCAAGAGAATCAAAAAGGGCTGTCAATCCCCATGGACTGAATCTAACAATTTATGTTCATAAACATGGGAACTATACAACTTGTGGGTTTTACATCATCCCACTAATAGCTTTTTTCATTAGACTGCATGATACAGCAATTGTGATAGGGATGTTCAGTCTAAATTAAAAATGAGATAGTATTTGGAATTTTAGTTTGGAACTTAAATATTCATTTAAATGGAAACGTGCATTGTAAACCTGTCTGGAAAATATTCTAGGTATATACTAAATGGAATGTGCCATTCCATTCTACTTCACAAATGCTTGCAGAGCCAGATTCTCAGACATCTATGGCCCCTTTGCAACATTCAGGTGATGTAAAGAGGTTGTAATCTGCATGTAAATCACCAGCAGAGAATTCTCCTGGTTTAGGGGAACTCCCTGGATAGTGCACTTGTGCCATTGCCCGCACAAGTAACACCAGTAACAATTTACTGCTCTAGGTGTGGCAGGATCACCTGAGTTAGAGGACAAAGAGCATTTTCTACAGGAGGCTTCTGTACTCTAGCTCATTTCTTTGAAATGCAGTTTAATGCTCATATTGTGAAAGTACTGCAAGATTTCCAGCCATGTCTTTGCAACGATATAGGTCTCCCATTTTAAATACAAGTATCTACATCTTATGGCAAAAACATATTTCAACTTATTAAAAATATTGTTAAAATGTATAAGGATGTAACTTTCCCAATAATAAATTTAAATGCAAGAACGATGATTCTATAAAATACCAAATGATATATAAAGTCGCATGGTTGGGGTAAATCTGGTCTTTATTTTGAAATAGTAGTTTCCTTTCAAATTAGCCCAGGAGTAGTGAATGTATGGTAAGAGAAACCTAAACAAGAAAGGACAACATTCTTGAGATCACACTACCTCAGCAACTTGTTCAGTCACACTGTGCCACTAGTAGTCCTCAGTCAATCAATGTGCACTAGTGACAGTGCTGCTGGCACTAGGCAGATGACAATGTCTGGGAACTTTTTCAGCAACTCTGTGCTTGGTGCACAGAGGCATGAAAAAGAGTCACATGCAGGAAAATAATTGTTTTACAACAGTTTACAGATTCTGTAGAGCATTTCTTCTTGCACTCTTTCACCATATAACCATCAATTATTCATTCATACCATGGACTTGCATACACTGCAAGCAAATGCAGTATATGTTCATCTATTAGGATGTTTAGCACAGAAGAGGAAGTGCTTCCTCATAATTAGAAAAGATCTTCAGTACATACAACACCTTGTGTTTATGCAAACAAACTTGAAAGTGATGGATTTTTATGTAAATAGTTAGTTTTTAAATTTTATTTGTACCTAATTAATTTTTAATTAGGCTATTACCATAGTGGCTAACCTCTTGTGTATTAAATAATAGAAATAAAATGAAGTGATATCACTTTCCTGTTTTAAAAGGCACTAATATAAATGCTGAGTAGATAGTTTATTACAGTAAAGAAATCCAATCATGGCCAAAGAAAACAAAGACAACAATATTATTTATGTTGTAAATAGTACAGTTCAGCACCCACAGATGCGCAACCTGTAAATCAACTAAAGTGAACCAAATTTACATATGTGCATTTCTCCAATAACAAACAACTGAAAAATTTCCATATTGTAAAAGATGCCTCCCCTGTAGAGTTACAGATGTAAGAACAAAGTTGAACTTGTTTAGGGCAAAAATGGATTTCTGGCCAAATAAATACACTAGTACATACCACCCTCATGCAGTAGCATATCAAACATACTGCAACCTTAACAATAGTGTGCATATCCAGTTACTGTAGTGAGAATAACTTGGCTGCTAAATTAACCTGCACATGGGCTCAATCTCGCCATCATGGTTGTTTACATGAATAATGCTGATGCCTGCATTTCTTGTGATAATTGCATGTATGTGAGGATTTACTTGGGAGCCTTGCAAGTTCTGGATCTGATCCTTCCTTTGTGTGTTCTGCATTCTCATTTTATTAAGAATCCAACAGCTGTTGCCCAGGGAGATTCATGTATTTAAGTTCAATGGCACTGAACTAGCTGGGCTGAGAAGTGCATCTGTTGACCAAGCTCACTCTACCATCCTGCCATGGCAGAGGTGAACCCTCTTTCACCAGTTTTACTTTTCTCTTGGAATAAACTTAATCTGGCCTTTAATACAAAATTAATAAACCTTGGGGCTTTAAACAAGATTTGAATTTTTTTTTATACTCATTAAGGGCCTGATCCAACTTCTAATGCTATCTTTTCATTTACTTTCATGGAAGCTGGATAGGGTCCCACATACAGGACTGTCACCTCCCTACACCATGCCAGGATTCTTTATATATGTTGGCCAAAAGAATATTATGCTAACTGATGTCTAAACTCATGTCTCTGCCTTCCACTAACAGTTGAGCCTATTCAGACTGTGTAGAAATCTGATGTTACATTAGTCATTTTAGCATGATTAAAAGAACTAGCTCTTTTATCACAAAATAAGATTACCATGTCCCTGGATTCTGAGACAAGGATCCACTTAATAGAATTAACACCATCAAAGTTCATTAGTTGGGGTGGGGAGTGCACATTATAAGTAAATAAAATTATTATTTTATTATACAGATGTTCGGCCACATTTTGCACTGATTTTCATGTTATAATCTACCAAACTCCATTGAAGAGTGTGGAAATATCTAATGCTAGCATGGTACACTATTCGTGCTTCTTGAGCCAGTTATGAGAGCAGTCATCATTACTGCTATCTTGTCTAGCACTGGCCTCCTGTCCCTGCTTGTCTACTGTAAAGGTCTGCAGCTATGGTCCAGCTATGTGGGAGCAGGAAACTGTTCCATCCTCAGACTTCTCTGAGGCTTCCTAGCGAGGGAGGGCTACTCTATGCACCCTCCTCTGAACTGGCTATTTAAAAAAAATCCTTTTCTTCAACAGGACTTGACCAAGTAGTGTCTCTTGTTGCAGTAAATGCCATCACTTTGCCGTGTTAATACCCTAGTTGAGAATAGTACCTATCCAAAAGACATTATCTGGAGAAGTAACAAGTGAATGATGTAGGAAGCAGGAGTGATAATACCAGTGATAGCTGCTTTCACAGTCAAGTTAGGGAACATGCAGTGTGGTGCTAGTAGCAGGCAGTGTAGCAAGAACAGTACGCTGGGTTATAGTCTCTTTTCTAAGTGTGAAGTCTAACATTAATATTGCATTAAGCTTAAACAAATGGAGGGTACAATCAAAGTTACTTCATTGACTTCAGTGGGGGTTGAGAGTGTTCAGTACTCCACAGAACCAGGAATTAAGTATGCCATAATCAATGCATTGAATTTTTGTCGGTAGAACTATCAAAGTCAGTGGAGTTACACTAACATAAAAGCTAGTGTAAGGACCAACATTTGTACAGCAATATTAGCCATTGTGGGCAACAGCCCTGATCTGTCTAAAACAGTCCCAGGTTTTCAAAACCCATCTCTGGCAACTGATATCTTGGCCAATGTTCCAGGACTGTGTGACAACAGAAGAAACCTCCTCTGAGCTGCTCTTCTCCTAGTAACAGATCATAGGCCCTGATTCCTTGGCTGCTGCTTCTTTCACACTGTTTGTCTAAACAGAGGAGTTGCACCAGTTAAACTAGAGGTGTGAGGTTAATCCATTTAATTTAGTACAATTTTGAATGTGGACACTTATCAGCAAACTAAACCAATATGCACAAAGTGTAAATTAATGAGCATCCACACAAGGGTTTGCACTGGTTTAACTAAGTCACTTAGACAACCAACCTGATAGCTTTCTTTGACAAGGTAACAAGTCTTGTGACTAGGGGGGAAGCGGTACATGTGGTATATCTTGACTTTAGTACAGTTTTGATACTGTCTCACATGACTTACTCATAAACTAGGGAAATGCAACCTAGATGGAGCTACTATAAGGTGGGTGCAAAACTGGTTGGAAAACCATTCCCAGAAAATAGTTATCAGTGGTTCACAGTCATGCTGGAAGGGCATAATGAGTGGGGTTCCACAGGGATCAGTTCTTGGTCTGGTTCTGTTCAATATCTTCATCAATTATTTCAATAATGGCATAGAGAGTACACTTATGAAGTTTGTGGAAGATACCAAGCTGGGAGAGGTTGCAAGTGCTTTGGAGGATAGGATTAAAATTCAAAATGATCTGGACAAACTGGAGAAATGGTCTGAAATAAATAGGATGAAATTCAATAAGGACAAATCCAAAGTACTCCATTTAAGAAGGAACAATCAGTTGCACACATACAAATTGGGAAATGACTGCCTAGGAAGGAGTACTGCGGAAAGGGATCTGAGGGTCATAGTGGACTATAGCTAAATATGAGTCAACACTATTGCAAAAAAAGTGAAGAGTCTGGGATGTATTAGCAGGAGTGTTGTAAGGAAGACACAAGAAGTAATTAGGCCTCAACTGGAGTATTGTGTCTAGTTCTGGGCAGCCCATTTCAGGAAAGATTTGGACAAATTGGAGAAAGTCCAGAGAAGAGCAACAAAAATGATTCAAAGTCAAGAAAACATGACCTATGAGGGAAGACTGAAAAAATTGGGTTTGTTTAGTCTGGAAAAGAGAAGACAGAGAGGGGACATGATAACAGTTTTCAAATACATAATAGGTTGTTACAAGGAGGAGGGAGAAAAATTGTTCTTCTTAACCTCTGAGGATAGCACAAGAAGCAGTGGGTTTAAATTGCAGCAAGGGCAATTTAGGTTGGACGTTAGGAAAAGCTTCCTAACTGTCAGAATGGTTAAGCACTGGAATAAATTGCCTAGGGGGGTTGTGGAATCTCCATCGTTGGATATTTTTAAGAGCAGGTTAGACAAACACCTGTCAGGGATGGCCTAGATAATACTTAGTCCTGCCATGAGTGCAGGGGACTGAACTAGATGACCTCTCAAGGTCCCTTCTAGTCCTATGATTCTATGACAAGTCCTTGTCCTCTGTAGCCTGGCCCCCAGCCAGCTGTCAGGGAGGGGAAAGCACCATCTAGGAGGAAAGTGAGGCACACAAGTGAGGGAAGAGCATGAACCGTGTGGAGGAGTGAATTCTAGTGAAGGAGATTAGGCAATGTCAGAGATGAGACTTCAGAGAGTGAGAGTATAGCTTGGAGTAAACTCCATGTTGAGGAAATTACCCTGATGGTGAGTGAAATAAATCCAAAACTGTGTATCAGATGAGGTGGCTAGTAAGAGAAAGCGAATAGCCACTCATCCAGTCTAGATTCTGCACAGTATTGCATTTATTCTGAGCTAAAAAGATTCCAATCACAATAAAAATAATAAAATAACTTGTGCAACACTGTTTTAGAAAGTCCTCAACTCCTTCTGCCAACATTCTTCAACTTCTCAAATTCTAACAGAAAAATGAAGATGGAAAAAAAGATGAAGAAAAACTAGAGGAAAAAAAAACCAAACAAGGCTGTTTATTGTTCAGTTAATGAAAATTAATTGGAGATTGGAACATGGAGTTAGGAACAGGCTTGGGGATTGACTGAGATTCCTAGATTCCATTCTGTTCATTCCGAGATTGGATGAGAATCGGACAGAGGGAGACTAGAACTGTGAGCCAGTCGGGGGTGAGGTAGGGGATAGGGAGATCAGATGGGAGTGCCAAAGCAAGGAGACTGGGGCTAAGGGTGGGAAGGGGGTGAGACTGGGAAGCAGGGCTAATAGCATGGCTTATTACGATTGCCCAACAGTTACGATAAGGCCTTTCTTCAGTTAGTTATATAACCATTTGAAATTTCAACCATTTGGACTGAAATTTTCCATGAGAGACGATTGCCTCAGGCTGAATTTTTTGGCAAATTTTAGTCAAGACAAAGCTGCTTCTGAGAATGAGGCTAGATAAAAGTATTTGTTTTGCCCACATCAAAAAACTTCTTGTGAGTTTTTCTTTGAAATCCTCTAGCACCTACATGTTCTGAAGCAGGGAGCTGACATTTGGCAGGGAGTGGCCTTTGTCCTAGGGGTGTGCCTTTTGCCAGTCCCGTGAAATATTAAAGTTTAAGATATAAGCCTTTTAAAAATGATGGTTTGTACATGCTCACTAGAGACTACTTCTTTTAGCTGCTAAAATCTCCAAAGATTCTGTCTGTCTTTGAGCATGCTCTAGCTTCTCTCAGCGCCAACTGCTGACCATACTGCACATGTGCCAACTCAAAAGAGCAACTAAGCATCACAGAACCTGTATGATTCACCTGCTTATGTGCCATTCCCACAAAGCCAAGGTTGCAAGGGCTCAGAAAAACCTTCCCAGTAATTGCTGCTCTGAATTGAGGAGCCAGGTACCAAAAGTGAGAGCAAGGACCCATCCTCTCCTGTGCTCTCAGGCCTGGTCTACACTATGCGTTTATACCGAATTTAGCAGCGTTAAACCGATTTAACCCTGCACCCATCCACACAATGAGGCCCTTTATATCAATATAAAGGGCTCTTTGAACGGTTTCTATACTCCTCCCCGACAAGTGGAGTAGCGCTGAAATCGGTATTGCCATGTCGGATTAGGGTTAGTGTGGCCACAAATTGACCGTATTGGCCTCCGGGCGGTATCCCACAGGTCACCATTGTGACCATTCTGGAAAGCAATCTGAACTCAGATGCACTGGCCAGGTAGACAGGAAAAACCCCGCGAACTTTTGAATTTCATTTCCTGTTTGCCCAGCGTGGAGCTCTGATCAGCACGGTGGTGATGCAGTCACAAATCCAAACAGAGCTCCAGCATGGACTGTACGGGAGATACTGGATCTGATCGCTGTATAGGAGACAAATCTGTTCTATCGGAGCTCCGTTACAGAAGACGAAATGACAAAGCATTTGAAAAAATCTCCAGGCTATAATAGACAGAGGCCACAGCAGGGACTCAGCACAGTCCTGCGTGACAAGCGTAACGGAAAGCCAAAGAATCAAATGGATGCTCATGGAGGGAGTGGGGGACTGAGGACTCCAGCTATCCCACAGTCCCTGCAGTCTCCAAAAAGCATTTGCATTCTTGGCTGAGCTCCCAATGCCTGTAAGGTCAAAAACATTGTCCCGAGTGGTTCAGGGTATATCTCATCAATTTACCACCCCTTCCCCCCCCCCGAAAGAAAAGGGAAAAAAATGGTTTCTTGCCATTTTTCAATGTCACCATATTTCTACTGCATGCTGCCGGTAGACGGGGTGCTGTGGCACTGAACAGCTGCATCCCCTCCCCTTCCTTTCCTGATGGCAGACGGTACAAAATGGTGGAAAACCGTCATCATCCTGTGAGTGCTCCTGGCTGGCCTCGGTGAGGTCGGCCAGGGGCACCTGGGTAAAAATGAGAATGATTCCCTGTCATTCCTGGCAGACGGTACAAAATGCTGGGTAACCGTCCTCATCATAGCAGCTGGAGCCTGAGCTCCCTCAGCCCCCCCCACTTTCGTGTCTAAAGAAAAGATTCTGTACTCCCTGGACTATCACAGCAGCTGGAGGCTGCCTCTCCCTCATTTTATCTCGCTAAAAAGTCAGTGTTTCTTATTCCTGCATTCCTTATTACTTCATCACACAAATGGAGGGACACTGCCACCGTAGCCCAGGAGGGGTGTGGGAGGAGGGAAGCAATGGGTAGGGTTGTTGCAGGGGCACCCCCTAGAATGGCATGCAGCTCATCATTTCTGTGGGATCTCTGGGGCTCTGACATGGAGCGGCTGTGCTCTCTGGTTCTCTAGTAGACTTGCCCCATATTCTAGGCAGGACTGACTATTTTTAGACAAAACATAAAGAAGGGAATGACCCGGAGAGTCATTCCCATTTTTGTTCATGCGCCCCCGGCTGACCTCAGTAAGGCCCACCAGGAGCATCCATGACAGCAGCAGATGGTACAAAATGATTGATAACTGTCATCGCCACTTTCCAATTGCAAACGGTACAAAATGATAACAGTCATCTCGTCACCAATTTACAATGGCAGACAGTGCAATAGGGATGGTAACCATCTCTGCTACCTTGCAAAAGCAAATGAATGCTGCTGTGTAGCACTGCAGTACCACCTCTGTCAGCAGCATCCAGTACACATACGGTGACAGTGACAAAAGGCAAAACAGGCTCCATGGTTGCCATGCTATGGCGTCTGCCAGGGCAATCCAGGGAAAAAGGGCGCGAAATGATTGTCTGCCGTTGCTTTCACGGAGGAAGGATTGAGTGACGAAATTTACCAAGAATCACCTGCCACACTGTTTTTGCACCATCATGCATTGGGATCTAAACCCAGAATTCCAATGGGCGGGGGAGACTGCGGGAACTATGGGATAGCTACAGGATAGCTACCCACAGTGCAACGTTCCAGAAATCGACGCTAGCCTCAGTACATGGATGCACACCACCGAATTAATGTGCTTAGTGTGGCTACGTGCACTCGACTTTATACAATCTGTTTTACAAAACTGGTTTATGTAAAATCGGAATAATCCCGTAGCGTAGACATACACTCAGTGATTTCTGGCACCTGGGCAGCATGGAGGAGGAAGACATCTGATTTAAATGCAGAAGATACAAAAGCTATATAGGGAGGTGGAAATGGGGTAGGTGGGGCAAGGAGTTCAGTGAGACAGAGTTGCAGGGGAGAAGAGAAACTGGGACTGGTTGGGTAAGTAGGCTAGGAAGACTGGAATAGCTGGTGTGGGAAACAGGATGACAGGAAGCCAGTTGGCAGGGGAGGGGTGAATACTTTGAGATCAATTGAGAAGCTGAAGCAAAGGGGAGACTGGAACTGGCTGGGCAAAGAGACTGAAATGTGGAGTAAGGGAGGGGTTTAGGGGATTGTCTAAGATTGGATGAGAAGCCCAGGGAGGGAGACTGGAAGCCGATGAGGTGGAGGGTAGAGAGATGAGTAGCAAGGAGTGGGGGAATAGGGACTGCCAAGGCAAGGAGACCGGTTGTCAGATGGCGAGCCCAGAGGGAGAGACTAGGACTGGTTGAACAGGGAGACTGGGATAAGAATCCTGAGGTGTGAAGACTGGGACTGGGGCAATGAGGATGGGGTAGCAAAAAAGACAGGATTGGAACAGAGTCTGGTTGGAGTGGACAGGGTAGAAGTGGTCAAAGCTAGGGGGAACAGGCAGAAGAGTGTGCCCACTAGACCCCACCCCCTCTCCAGAGCCTAGAATGGAACCCATGATTCCTGAATGTTACCATTCCTCTGCTGTCAGCAAATATCTGTGAAACCCAGTGACTGTGTGTCTCATCTCCCTCTGGTGCTGGTCTACATGAAGGATGGCAACCTGTTATCACTTACTCATTTAGCTCAAGTGACAGGTCTATCTGGTTCCAACTCTGCTGGTTCACCATGTGGGTGTCACTGTGAAGACACACGATGGAATTTGTTTTTTTAGTTTGCTTTTTTAAAAAGCCAGCAAACTACACATACATTTAAATTAAAAGAACATTATTACTCCTGGAAAGTTGTGCGTAAGTATTATGATACAATCTTTAATTATATGATCACAGACTACTTTTTCCATAGGATCCTTGCTTCATTCAGTGCACAGCATGGAGCTGCTGTGGGGATGAATTAGTAAAGGAGGCTGTGTCTATGCAATTTCTGCCTCCTGTGTGGCAGAAGTTTGAAAATGTGTAGTAAATGAGGCAGGAGACTGCTGGAAGAGAAAGGGTGGTGGTCCCATGTTTAAAAGACAATTGAATGCTGTCTTGGAGAACTGGATTATATCCCTTCCTCTGCCACAGAGATCTTTTGTGATGCTAAGCAACTTGCTTAAACAAAACTTGTCACAGGTGGTCACTAATTATGTTTTCTGGGTGCCCTATTTGGGACCTAGGAGCCTGATGTGAAGAAGGGTTGAGAACCCACCACTGCAATTGAAGTTAGTGGGAGCTGTTCATGAATGTATAGGGTGCTATATAACACTAAGTATGCTGAAAAATCAAGTCGTAGGCATCTCAAATTGGGCACTCAAAATTAGAGGGTACTTAGACCTTAATCTCTTTGTGACTGAGCTAGCCATTGGTAAAACTGGAATAATACCCATCCTCCACATTACAGGGTTTTCAAGATAAAGTAACAGTTGGGTAGCACTCTGATACTATAGCAATGAAAGCCATGGAAAAGCCGGTGAAGAAATTAGTCTTTTTTTATAGTAGGGTTTGAATAATGTGCAGTTAGTAAATCCAAAGACCAAACACTGAACAATGAGGATAAAACAAAATATTAAATAGCGTTTTATCAACTGAGTGCAGTCCATCCTGTCCATTGAACAAGGCAGGAATTCTGTTGGAAAAATAGTATGATCATGTAATTAAAGATTCTCACAATACATACAAAGGGTTCAAATAAATGTTGCACAGGCAACCTTAATTCCGTAATTTCCTGGCATTTGGGTGTGTGACTTTGCAATGTTAATAATGTTCTTTTACCCTAGTTTGTGTATAATTATAATACAAATATTACCCCATTGATTCCATTGGCAACAGACACTCTCAATATGATAAATGACTTGCCCTTTACTCTTGTAGTTTTTCCACTTGGAAATCAAATTGTTCCCAAGACAGCCAGTAGGACAAGATATTATTGAATTAAAATATAAATATGGTTTATTTTGGGAAGCTCAGTTACATTACTGATCAAATCAGTAAGGTGAGCTCCTTGTTACCAATGGTGGTGGACTGTGCTTGGCCAGCCCAATAGCAGCTGCTTCTTTCTTTTATTTTTATGGGGATGGCTGGGAGGAGGCCCATTAATTTCCTTTTTGCTTTTTTCAAATTGTGATTATTACAGGACTTCACAGATCTGTGACCTAAAACCTGAGCTCAGTCAATAAAGTTGCCAGATGGGGACATGCAGGCAGGAGAAAGGAGGGAGACTGGAAGGGCAATATTGGAGTGAGTATGAGGAGTATGTTGAACAAGGTTTTCGAAGGCATAGGCCCATGCGTATGGCGGGCGCACATGCATGCACATTGGCTCATACATTTACTGTAACTGTTCCAACCCATCAATAAATACCTCTACAAATCAGGTAATTAGACATATTTGTGCACACATTTGTAGTAATAGTGCATGAAAAGAGAGATGGACATGTGGGCACTCAGAACTCTACCCCCCCCTTTTAAAAACTTTTGATCGGTAATTTAAAAATATAGAATTTGAATGGTAGAATGGTTCCGTGAATTGCTGTGGCATGTTTATTTAGGTCATGATATGATCTAGACATGACTGACAGGTTTCCTGAAGTGAGATTTTACTAATCTGTTTTATATTCACAGGGGCAGGCACTGTGTCTGTGTTTGGGAAACACCTAACATAGTTTAGGCACTATCAAAATATAAATAATAGCTGTCAGTGGTGTCCACAGGCTAAAATGTGCACCACAGCTAAAACTTAGTGTGTAGCCCTGACCTAAAACCTGAGAGAATAGAAAACATAGAAGGAAGTTCCCACTCCAAATAGACTGACTTTGTTACACCAGGTTTCAATAATTTTTCATTCAATTCTCTGAACATGCGCAAGAAGCATCATATTAATTCCAGGCCTACCTTCGTGAGACCAGATTACCATCTTTAGTTAATGGAGTTTCTCAAGATTTATGCCAGCGGAACGGAGATCAAAATCTGGACCATTTTAGGGCCTGAGGTAGGACTGCTAGCTGAGCTGAGCTTTTAGCTATTTCAATCCCAGACTCTTCTAGCAGGAGCTGCTTTGGGAAATGGTGATGAGCACTGGCTATGAGGCATTTACACTTCACTCCCACTATGTCTCAGCAGGAGCTCCTGTATGGAATGGTGTAATTCCTTTCCTGTTTAGTAACTCTAGACAAACACACTAATACACTTTCATACAATCACAATAGTGTCAACACTATTAACACAGCCAGCATGTAATCCCAGTTGCTTCCTGAACTGAGACAAAACAGATCAAATTCTGCTCTCAGGTGCATTGATGTAAATCCAGATAAACACCATGGGCTTTGGTTAGAGTTACTTTGCTTCATAATGCTATAACTAAGACCAAAATCTATCCACAGTTGCTCTAGATATGCTCATAAAGGATGAAAAGAGACAAGAATATTACAATAGATATCAAACAGGTGTGCAGAGAGGCCTGGCTGATAGACAAGGAATCATACAAATTACACCCACAGAAGCTGTCTTAGGGATGTATAAACATTATATTCAGTGAAAGATGGAGCAAAACAATGAAAAAAAGCAGTGCCCTATCAAAATGACAACAGCAGTGCTCTGTCAGCCTCAGAGGAATAGAAGTTTCACTCTGTTGCAGCCAATGACTTCTTTGGTTAGAGTTTCCTTATTATTATTAATTATATGTATTATCATAGTTCCTATGAGCCCTGATCATGGACCAGCACCCCACTGTGGTAGACATTTTACAAAGAGAACAAAAAAATGGGTCTTGCCCCAAAGATCTTATAAATCTAAGTAGAAGACAAGAAAAAAGATAGAGATAGATGAAGGAGTACATGGAATCAGCAATACAATATTGGTCAATAGCTTAGGCAGTACCAGCAGACCACCAGTCTAACATTGTCAAGTTTTTGATAGAGATCACAGCAAATGAGCATTTTGAGGAGGGACTTGGAGGATAATAAAGTAGCTTTGTGGATATTTATTGGGAGCTCCTCCAAAGCATGAGGGGCAGCATGGAAGAAAGCACAAAAGTGCTTGTTTGAAAATTTAACAAGTGAGAGATGATGGCTGGTATCACTGGCCAACCAGAGAAAGAAGTGAGATTTCAATACTGACTGAGAGATGATAGGTAGGTTAGGATAGGCTGTGAAGAGCCTAAGACAAGCAGCTTGTGTTTGATGCAATGGAGGAGGAGATAATGGAGGGATGCAGAGAGAGGACTGACGGGGGAGAGATAGCTCCGTGGTTTGAGCATTGGCCTGCTAAACCCAGGATTGTGAGTTCAATCCTTGAGGGGGCCATTTAGGAATCTGGGGCAAAAATCTGTCAGGGATGGTACTTGGTCCTGCTGTGAAAGCAGGGGACTGGACTCAATGACCTTTCAAGGTCCCTTCAGCTCTATGAGATAGATATATATCCATATTATATGTGATATGGTTACACTGGCTGGGAGAATGATCTTTGCAGAAGCATCCTCAATGGCTATAACTGAGGCAAGATTGCATTTGTCAATACCAGAAAAAGGATGTTGCAGTCACCAACATGTGAAATGATGAGAGCCTGGATGAGTGTTTTAATTGTATGGATAGCTAGGAAAGGCCATATCTTGGAGGTATTATGCAAAAAGAATCTGTGAGATTTAGACATAGCCTGGATGTGAGAACCTGGAGAGAGCTGAGTTGAAGATGACATCCAGGTTATTGTCCTGAGAGACAGGCAGGATGTTGGTGTTGTACCTCAGTGATTGAGAAGGGGGATTTTGGAGGAAAGATTAAGAGCTCCCTAACTATGAGTTTGATCTGACAGCTGGACATCCATGAGATGACATCAGAGACAGGCAGAAATTTTAGTTTAGACAGAAGGTGACGATCTGGAGTACAGTAGATCTGAGTCATCAGCATAGAGATGGTTGTTGAATTTATGTTGGAGAATGAGATTACTTAGAAATAAGGTATAAAAGGGAGAAGAGAAAGGAACAAAGGACACAGCCCTTCTGAACCCCAATAGAAAGTTGGAGGGTAGGGAGGTGAGGAGGAGGACCTCTGAAAGACATGCTGGAGGAGCGATTAGAGAAGAAAGAGGAGAACCAGGAGAGGAGAGTCACAGAAACCAAAAGAAGACAAGATTTCAAGAAGAAGAGCAACATCAGCTGTGTCAAAGGTGGCTGACTGGTCAAGGAGAACGAGGATGAAGTACTGGTTCTGAGCACTAGCTAGGAAGAGATTAGAGACTTTGAGAATGGTTTCAGTGGAATTCAAGGAGTTGAAGGAAGCCAGACTGGAAAACTCTAGGCTGGAATTGGAGGGAGGAACTCCAGACGATGATTGTAGACAGCCTGTTCAATAAGCTTAAAGATGAAAGGCTGATGAAGCTGTAGTTTGAAACAAGTGCGGTCAAGAATTGATTTTTTTTTAAGATAAGAAAATCTAAGGATTGTGAGGAGAAAGAGAGATGAAGAACGGCAAGGGAGGGGATGAGAATGGACATGAGGGATATCAGGGAATTGGGTGGGGTCTCTTGAGAAAGTGGATAGCAATTGAGAATCATCTCCATCTGTAATAATGAAGTAGAGAATTGTAGGAGGGGAAGGGAAGGGAAGGCAAGCCAAGGGATGGGCAAAGGTCACATCATATTTTGTCCATTTTCTTTTGAATGAAATCTGCAGAATCCTGTGCAGAGAAAACAATGGAAGCAGGAGGAAGGAGAGTTTGTGGAATGAGTCAAAGGTGATGAAGAGGCAGCCAGGATTGCAGGCATAGGATTTAGTTGACTACAAATTAGTGTAGTCCTAGGATGATAAAGGATGCTCAATCAGTGTTGTTCTGGATTAGATTCAGTCCTAGATGGTTACCTATCTTCTTTCTTGATCCTGTCTAATGATTGTTTTTCCAGTGAACCAGAAGCACTGGAACAATCACTGTCTCCATTTCATTTCTCAAGAAAGAATCTTAACTGGAAATAGAGCTGGGTTCTTCACTTGGAAGATATGGCTTAACTCATGAACAAGAGAATTTTGGGGGCTTTAGAAATCTCCTCTCTTTGTCTGGCATCTTACAGGATTTTCTCTTTGTCGTTAAGTTCAGATACTTTGAAGATCTGTTAACACTATTACTTTTATTGATTTTTAAAGGGACCTTATAGGCTCAATTGGCCGTTCTCCTTCCCAAGAAGTAAAACATTTACCAGCTAATGATAATTAAGAAACTAATATAAGATCCCCTTTTTCCGTAGTAACCCTCAAAGGTCTAATATTATATACTATGGATTGTTTTAAATATGTCAGCCTTGTACTGCAAAACTTTATTATCTTTCAATAGACTAGATGAAGCCAAATATGTGTTTGCACTTACTATTGCCAGATTTGTAATCATCCACCCTGCACTCAAAGTTTGTTATTCAAGATGCTTCCTTAGAAATAAAATGTGAGCAACTTTTAATTGTTGCTTGAATGTGGTCAGATTTCTTTAAAAGTGGGTTCCAATACTTCTCCTTTTGTATAAACATACATGGGAGCTGAGATGCTGTTGCTAAGAATCTCCACCTTTAAAGATATCCCTCTACCTTTGCAGTTCCGTATCTGGGCCTAAAGAAATCTTGCTGCACTGTGAACCCATGTAAACATGCTGAGTCTCTACCCCGTCCACAACAGAGCACACAGACTCTGAGTTAGTGTCCAGACTCATTCACTTCAAGGATTTTGGCAATAATGGTAACTCAAAAACACCACCATACAGTTTAATTTTCCTCTCTCAGCTTGGCTGCCCCTAGGATTTCCCATTAGGCCCTTCTCTAGCCTAATCTCCTAGGGCTAGTTCCACAAAAGGATTTTGGTGCTTAACTGCCACTAAATCCAACATTTAGGTGCCACAGAGATCCTCAAACATCCCAACTATGCTGTTACTAGGTATTTTGGCATTGGGAAGAGGGTCTATAACTTTCTTTGAGAAGGGGCTGACCTGTTAGGCATCTAACTCCAAGAGAATGTTCATGGTTGAGAATCTCAAATGGAGTTAGGCACCTAGGTACCTTTCAGAGGTAAGGGTTAGGCCCCACTCCTCTCCTCAGCATTTCTTCTAGCAACTTTGGGGAGCTACCCAATCAGCTTGCTGGCCTCTGTTAATCTCTTTCTTGGGCACCTGACTCTCCCCGTCATTATATGGGGAGCCTGGATATCTAACTCAGGGCTGCAAATTCCACTGGGCAGCAGGGCACCTAAAAGGTATTGCAATGCTGAGCATTGCTATGTTGAAGTTCCTTTGTGGATCTAGTTCCTTCCTTTCAGAGGGACACTCCCAACTTCCTTATGCCTCTGTTGGACTTAATTAGCCACACCTGCCACAGTGAATCAGAAGAATTTCAGAGGCTTTATGCAGGCTTCCAACAATTGCTAACTAAGTGGGTCCAAAGAGGAGCCCTGCTATCCTGTTGTACTACACATACTGTGTATATTAGGGTAAACTGAAGCAATTTATGTCTCTTACATCCAACTAAGCTTTTGTTTTAAGCAAATTTAGCATGGCTGGAAAGTGCAGGCTTGATATTCCTAGGGGCCAAAGGCCTAATTTATCCACAGAACAAGCAAAGCACAAGTTTTCCTGATACTACCGCCAGTGCATATTCAAAATCAGTCCTAAGGAGAACCATGTCTACAGGCAAGTTTGGTTTTTGTTTCCATTCAGTCTTGGTTTCTATAGAGACTTCAAAAAACAAGGGTTCCAGTTGGTACTAACTGTGATGGTGCTTTTTTCCTATAACATGGACACTGGGAACAAAATGAGACCACAAAATTTATTGTATATAAGGCCAAACAACCTACAGAGGATAACAGCTTTGGAGAGGTGGGAATGGTCAAATGGAAATAAAGTACTAAAAATCTCACAGGTAACCTTTATGTGATTCCCAGCCAAACTTTGTATACTTAAAATATTCAGATAATTTGATATTTCAGATAAGCATCTGCACTTTTGGGAACTTATTCTGAACTTTAAATCTCTTAAGATTCCCCAGTCATTGGCGAAGGGGGGCACTGCAAAAGTGGAGGCCTATGATAAATATAATGAAGGGGTATTCTGGGGCCACAGCATTCATAGTTTCAAATGAACAATGCAAAGCATCATTGTTAGAGATGTTCTGGGCCAGATCCATCTGCCATTAGTGGAAGTCAGTGGGAATTTTTCCATTTACTTTATTGTGAGTTGGATTGACCCCTTTGTTTTGTTTTGAATGAGATAAAGATATCCACAATACTTATTAAAGCTAGCAAATGATTCCTTTCTATTGGTAGAGATCTGATCATGTGAAGGGGAAACGTGGATTTCCTTCCTCCAGCCAGATTTGCACTGTAATGAGAGAGTTCAATAACCAAAGCGTTTAGTAAGTGATTCACAGTAAAACAGAACTTGTACCTGGTGATCTCTGTGGTTATTCAATTTCACATCTACTTTATTAGTTCCACATTACTGTATAGTTGTCATCTTATTGTACTATTTGTACATGTTACAGCATGGTCAGATCATCACTGCTGATGTTATTTTATAGATTATTAGTTTCCAGCTACAGCTAAATGCTACTGCATGGATTTTGTTGGTGTTGCATTATGTATAGAGGTCTCTTCAGAGGCTTACACAGTATTACATGTATGGAAGACAAATTTTACTATGCAGGTTCTGTTTTTATTGTATTGTGGCAGTACAGGAAATTGGTTAGTATGGCTTTATGTATTCATATAACAGTACGAATTATTTCAGTGTGGTCCATGGAAGTTACTAAATGGATTACTTCAGGTTCATGCTATCTGTAGATTTTACTGTAGGGGTTTTGTCACTGTTAAAACATGAATATCCTAGGTAGAATATATCTGTACAGATTTGTTGATATTAAGCTGCACGTAGACTTGGCTCTGTTGGTTGGTTGGGTCAGGTCTGTTATCAGTCTTGATGTATGTGAAGTCCTGTCTGTTCATACCTTCATCTAGGTATTTATATCATGTATGAGCACTGAGAGTTGTGTTAATAACAGGCTGTGTGGACATGTTACTTTACAAGCATGAGCAGTGGTCTACTCTGTATAATATTTACAATACAGGTTCTTTCAGTATTCAGTCATGTATACAGTAGACTGGTTCTGTTACTAGTACAGATGGGCCAGAATCAAAATCCATAGATCTGCAAAATACTCAAACTGGAGGTCCTGAAAATTCAGATGTGAATTTTTGTGTTTGATCGCCTCTCTAGTTACTTTTGAGTTGTATGTAGTGGTAACTGGATATCTATGTGGTTATAACTCTCCTGGTTTTGTCACATTTGTATCACACTGGTGATTCTATTTGGCTTCAATCAGTACATTAAATACCTAATCTGCATTTGCAGTAATTAGTATTTTATAATTATTTATTTAAGTTGTAAGGAAAATCATTTGAATGCAATCTCCTATCAGATTTCCAGAACTAACATTTTTGACAATCTTCTGATGATTAATGACCTGCCTTTCCGCATTGTCCATTAAAGGCTTTGGGCTAGAGCCTCCTCCCTATGACAGTGCTGGTGTAATGCACTGAAATAAACAGAGATACAGTGTCTTAAAACTTAGGTAACAGACTAAAGATTATGGTCCTCAGAATGGCAGAAAAATATCTCAAACTGCTAGGAGGACTTTCCTTGGATTAATTCAGTATGATAAGTATGTCAGTAACTCCTGTAACAAGAGTTTCCAGTGGGATACAAGATGAGAACTATTCCAGAGGTACACCAGACAACCTTTCAGGTAGGAAAGGTCATCCTACTGAGAGGGAAAGACTGTTTCACAGCACACTTCCATCCCATCCTGGTGTCCAGTCCTTCCAGGACTTCCAGCTTATTAACAACTATGACTATTCTAATGCTCAGCCCCCTCCCACTGTCATCACTTCTCAATTTTACACCAATTCAATCTAATCTTCATCCACCCCAGTCTCCACCACTCTTGATTCCTTTTTACCCCTTTCTCCCATCACTTAGATCCTGTCAGACAGCCCCCAGCATTGGCTCACCCCCGACATCCATTTCCATAGCATGTATCTGTCAAGTCCCATGATAATGCCGTTTTTTCTCCACCACAATTTCCTACTTTCCTCCTTCAGTTCTGTCATGTCCCTGGACAAGCAGCACCCTCACTGAATCCCTCATCTGCACCCCAGTTCCCTTTTTGTCACCTCCACAACTCAGTTCTTAAATCCTTCCTGCCCCTCTCTCTGTGCAAGATCTCCCTACCTCTTACAGAGCTAATATTGACAAAATCTGCTCAGACCCTTTTCTCTTGCATCTCAAATAATGTAATCTCTTCTTGGATTTATCCAATCTGTTCTCACCATTTTGTCTCTCCTCATTCACTGATCTTATTTAGATAGTATGCAGTGTTGTTCTATTCTTGTTGGAATGGTCCCAGAATGATAGAGAGGCAAGGTGAGCGAGGTAATATCTTTTATTAGATCAACTTCTGTTGGCGAGAGAGAGAAGTTTTGAGCTACACAGTTCTTCTTCAGGTATGGGGTGTCTCTCACCAACAGAAGTTGGTCCAGTAAAAGATATTACTTCACCCACTTTGTCTCTTTATTTAGATAGTAGGCTTTTGGGACCACTGTACATCTCCATCTGTGTTTGAGAAGTACAGTGTTAATTTATGACACTACAGACAGGTAAGGTTCTTTTGGAGCCATTGTAAATGCACTATTAAAATGGCACACAGAGCTGAACACATCACCTTTAAGAGTAAACCATAGGTTCCCATATTAGTGGGTGCTTGTACATATCACATAGGCTCTGAAGGCAGGAGCTGATAACTTAGTATTTCACATCCTTCTCCGTGCCAAAAGACGGTGCAGTTGCTGTCACTGTATGAAAAGGAACACTCATCATTTTGGGGCAAAGATGTATCATTCTGGGTCAAGAATACAAGTGAACTGCTGAACATGCTGGAGGTTCAACTATATAAACTTGATGGGAAGGTAAAATGTTTTGAGGTCATGCTCCATGATGCTAAATTGGTCATCATTTATCTTTAAAAACAACTTCATAAAGGATCAGAACCCAGCTGGGTTTACTTAGAGAATCAAGTAAGAACAAAGAATGTTTGTCTTAGGGTATATCTATACAACCCGCCAAACTAATGTGAGGAACCGAAGGTGTCCAAGATAAACCTTAAGAAGAACCCTTGGCAGGGAGGGCAGAATCATCAATCTCAACACCATAGAGCATATGGAACTTGGAGAAAACAACAGAGAGGAATGGAAGAGAGTGGTTGCCACCCTGAGTGGCACAGAAAGGATGTAATGTAATGTAAATTTGAATCAGCCCCATTACTAAGGAGCAGCTCTGATGTAAGCCTTGTATGCCTCAAGCAGCTGATGTCCCTCCCCTGTTGCTGGACTCAGTAACCCCATGTTGCCAACATATTGCATCATAAGGGAGGGAAGAGTAACTCTTGCTGCTCCATTGCTGCTTACTTGCCAGGCTGCAGGAGCCCCAGAGCCAGGTGGATCCAATCAAGCTCTTATCCTGCTGAGTCTAAGGAAGTACTTGGCAAAGTATAGCTACTACCCCCCCCCCCCCCGATTTAGCCACCCAGTACAGACCAGGAGAGAAAACGGGGAGTGAGCTGAGAATCAATAACAGTTTACAGATGTCTAATTCTTTACTCCAATCCAGTTTAGAGTAACCTGAGGTCTGCTTCAGCTTGTGCTAGCTGGTAACAGTCGTCTTGAGAGCACCTTTCAGCTGGGAATAGCTGGACACACTCTGCACACTCCAGCCACTCTTCCCCACCCTGCTTCCAACATGCTCCCTGCACCAAGAGGTGGAGGGAGGGAAGAGTAGGAGCTATCTGTGCCAGCTCTATGCCTGCTGAGGACTCCATCACACTGGTGGAAGCCTTGAGTGGTTTCTGCTCCCTTTATGCCACGTGAGTTGCACAAAGATAGTGGAACAGCAGAGCAAATCTGCCTAGAAGTATTCATTATGGCCCCTTGACTATTCTGAAATATGTTCAGACTCAAGCTGAGAAGATGTGATATCATTATCATAGACGTAGAACTCCAAATATGCACACATTCACTTTTTTGACTTTGACATTTACTACAAAGAAACTCTTATCTATGGCGCATACAGGATTTCCATAAAGAGAATTTATTAGGATAAGGCCTCTGTCTGAAAGATACTGAGCACCTGTAACTGCCTTTGAAATAAGTGGAGTTACATGTATTCAGAACCTCTCAGGATCAGGCCTTAAGCCAGGAAGTAAAATCTTGGTCTCTTTCAGGGCTGGCCTTTATATAATGTAAATGGGTGCCTTAAGTAAAAATGCAATTTGGCTCTCATCACTCTGAAATATTTTACATTGGCAGCAGGAGGTCTCTCACTATCCGGTTTAAGGTCTCTCAAGTTTTGTTTTGTTTTTTTAATAAAGAGGCACAAAGCCTTAGGAATGAATCCTATCTGCACCTCATTTTCCGAGTTCTCCTTTTAATCCATCTTGTCATGAAACAGCTGTGTACTCTTCCAATTGTTTTCTGATGATCTCTGCTTTCACAAAGAGTTGCAAGTTTGGTAGTTCCAATACTAGAGTTGAGCAAATAATCCAAAGCAGATAATTGTATCTGATATGAACCTCATAACTAAGCAGCACTGAACTACACGTAGCTTTTTTTAAAATGAATATATTTTAAAAAATACTATATCAATAAGTATCAATGATGACTGAAAGAACAGAAGTATATACAAAAGGAAACAATACGATTAAATGCTCCTAATATAACTATCAAGTATAAGTCATCTAAACTTCTGAAATAAAGAGTGACATTAAAAAAGAACTAAGATAAAATCCACACTGCACTATCATATAATTTTTCATTGGTAAATAAGAACAATATTGCCACATATTGACAATATTCCTGCTGGCCCCCTCTTTTGTTTTTTTAAAAAAAAGTATGAAATCCGTTTACAATTTTCTTGAATCTATTTTTTATTACAAATCTCTATTTTCCAAATGACTTATGTGAATAATTCTTGGTTGGTGGCTTGATTGCGAATAGTTTATTCAAAGATATTTATATTCAGAATTAGAGCTGTATTGGTTAGCTTTGATTGGACATAGATCAATGTTGGATAGAAGAGGCTGAGAATAAGGTTTTTTGTGTGAATGGTTTAACAATTGCAAAATGCACTCTCCGTTAATATTTTCTAATATTTTAAAACTCAGGTTTTGTGACTTTAATCCACCCACCCCCCCAAAAAAGAAAAAAAAACTTGTGTCCTCCTCAAAAAATAATTTCTTGATTCTGACAACCAGACTAACTATCCGCCCATCACTAGCTTATTCTGTTGGAGCAAGCTTTTTGAGAATGTGGGAGTGAGGCAATTCTGGAAACATTTGAGCTCCTTAGATCTCTTTGAACTTTCAATCATACTTTCAGCCTGAGTATGGTATGGAGACTTCACTGGTTTTGTTGGTTGAAGATCAAGGTAGAAGATAAGGTTTCCATGGTGATTCCTGTAGATGTTAGCAATCTTTGATAATAATGATCAAAAAGTTTGACTTAACTATGGAGGGATTTATAATTGAGCAGTTTTTGTTCTTGCTTTCAGAGAGATCTTAGAGGGTGACACTGGATAATTGCTCATCCATCTTGCATCTGCTTTCTTGGGTAATTTTGTACAGTTCTAGTCAGTTAATCCTTCTTGTCCAGCAAGTGTGTGGGACTGCTGGGGGGATACTGGGGTGATTCAGGCTGTAGTACTAGTATGCTTCCCTTATGAATTGAAACCAGGGGAGTTCCATGTTTTTGTTTTCTCAGTATCAGGTTGAGAGTCAGTCAGCTGAGACTCTTTCCAAAGAAGATCGAGGTGATGCTGTTTGGTGGGGGTATTATTAATAGTTTGTTAGGGAAGACCATGATTACACAATGGCTATGGGGTTCTCCCACGCTTTGTCAATGAGGAAGGTGCACAGTTTAAAGAGTCTGGAGTTCCAGCTGACTGTGGTGGCCAACTTGCTTTTTTAAATATGTTTTTTGTTGCAACATGTGTTACTTTTTCTTTCTGATAGGATTCTTGTAAAAATTATCCTGTCCCATTTTATGTTCTCCAGACAAGGTTACTGCAATGCATTCTACATGGGCTTTGGGTATCTTTGAAGAGTCTTCAGAAGGTACAACTTGTGGAGGGCATGGCTGCTTGCTTTTTTCAGTGTTAGCCCAATGAGCTAAAGATTGCATTGGCTCCCTATTTTACAATTCAGCATGGATCTTTAAAGCCCTATATGGTTTGATTCCTAAATACTTGAAACAAAGCTATTTTCCCCTGTGCTTCCTATGCACAGCTGAACTGATGAGCTGTTGATAACTGTGCCTACATCTAAATATCTGATAACAGGAGGCAGTTTATTTTCAGTGGATGACTTTGCCTTTGGAATTCACATTCCTCTCATGGTATGGCAAAGCTCAAGTCTGTTGAACTTCAGCTCACCATGAAAAGTCCACTCTTTACTCAGACTTCTGCCTGAGGAAATGGATGATGGAGCATGTTATTTGGGTAGATTGATTTTAAGATGTCTCTGCTTGGCATGGGTTGGCTAAATGTGTATTTTTAAAATAATGTCTATTCAGGAATGCAGGGTAATTGAAAAAGTCAAAAATACATGTTGGACCCCACTCTTGGGAGCAGCTAAGCTGTGCTAAGTGCAAGATCCAAGATGGGCAATGGTAGGTTTACATCACCTTTGTGGATCTTGGATTCTGGAGCCATCTGAGAATTGGTTCGGACCCCAGTTTGATTCAGAGCAATCTTAGTCTGTGGCCCCAAGAGGCTATTCTGGTAACTCTGGCCATCCCCAGTTTCCCCTGGCTGCAAAAGTGGGAGGAGGTCCAGAGTTGCTAGGCCAGCTCTACAACACCTGGAGATACCCCCACATACCAGGGGAATTCTCACATACCCAGTTAAGCTTGCTTTATGCCCCTCTGCACTGGCAGAGGGGTGCAGGAGGGCTGTAGCAGAACCAATTATTAGATTCATTGTATTTTGGGGGATAATGAATATTCTAGTCACTTGGAACCAGATGTTTGCACGGTACTGACCACCTTCTATGAAATACTGAGCTCCCTCAATTTAATGAATTAGTGCTCAGGTTCCTGAGTGTCTTGCAGTATCAGGCAATTGCTGAGTTACCAGAAGAACAAAATGTGCAAAGCAGCTAATAGTAGCTGTGAAATTTATCAGTATGAATGCTCTAAGTTAGGTTGCCATCAGGTTAGATTATTCAGGGTTGCAGCACATTACCAGTCCTATTTGGGTGATGGAGGATTGTAATTTGCAATTAGAAGGACACAGAGATTCACACTTCTTTTTGATGCTGGAATTTGAATTATTGGGTATTTGTTTCATACTTCTATATTGGGTAGACATATGGTAGTAAGGGATACTGTACTGACATAACAAGAGCAGTGTACTTCAATGTGAAGCCTGTTAACCTTTTAAACTGTTGCTAATGACCAGCCTTACAAGAATACTGACAATGTTCCAAGAATATTTGTTCAGTTTTTAAAATAAAAATTTACATAAACCATCTTCACAATGCTTTTGTTTTTTCCTCTCGGGAACCATTGTTATAATATTGTATTAACACTTATGCTTGCAGGAAGCAAGTTTTTAAGCACACACATAAACACATAGTAAAGCAAATTTTAGATTTGCTTTTGGTGAACATTTGCAGCAAGAAACCAGTCCAGGAAAAGAAATAATACCATGGTCAACCAATAGCTTAAATCTAAAGAAGACTAGTCTTAGAATTTTAAACATCATAGTAAAAGTCACTGAATAACAAATTAAAATAAATGGATCTGTTGTGGACACTTGAAAAAGTGGTGAAGTGTACCCAGGAAACTATTAATGAATGTGAGAATGTACTATTTCCTAGGTATTAAGAAAGGGGAAAACAACATAATATGCACTTACCAGCGGGAAAAGAGAAAGCTAATTACAAAATGGCTACTATAGCACTGCAGCTGCTTGGCTCTGCCAAATTTAAAGGGCCAGCCACAGAAAGGAATGCTGGGAAAAAATCCAATAAGAGAGCAGCCATGGCCAATGAAGATTAAGTGTAGGCCTAGAAAGTCTCCAAGGTGATGTGGACTGCTTTAGTTTTGTAGCTGTTGCATAACACTTATAAATTATTCACTCAGCTCTATTAACCACTTGGTGCATTATTTGATTTACAGACTTATACAGTTTGGTGTCATTAGTTATATAGAGGCATTCTTAATTTTATTTTTATAGAGTTCTGGGTTTATAAGCCTTTTTCTATCATAGCACAACCGCAGTGGAAGTTTAGCCACTGAACTTTATTCTCTTTTTGTTTTTAAAACACCAAAACAGAAATATCACTTTATTTCATGTATAAATCTATTATGAGTGTTAAAAATTATTGTATTAATATAGTCTGACCATTTTGATTTTATGCCTTAATCAAGTGTCAAAGGGAAGAAAAGGTGGTGGTTTGGGTTTTTTATTTATTTATTTTAACAACAGGGTTACAACAAACACAGTTGAGTTAGTTTTTCACAACACAACTATGTCAAGTGTATTTGTGTATCAACACCTATAATGCTGCCAGTTTGTGTCTGTGCATTTTTTTTAAATACAAGCTGTTATTTCCTATTGCCTCAACAGAGAACTGAAATCCTAGAGGACTTGCACACAGAGCAGCACCAGTAACGTGTGAGGAATGAACTCTCGAACGTTGCTCAGAGAACTAGGGGAAAGGACTGGGTAACTTGTTTATTCAGGGCTGGTTAGGGAGTCCCACCTACATAATACAATAACATTGTTAGGATTTGGTTACCGGGAAAAAAATTATGTGCCAGCCTAAGGCACTAACAAGACCATGATTTGCTGATATGGGTAGTTCCTGTGCATTAACTGTTTGTGTGAACATAAATCATGTTGAGAAGCAATTATATCATTAACTACTTACAATGTTGATTAAACATTATAGTGTAGATGAGACTGAATTCAGCTAGTGCTGAGCCACATGCCTTGTGCTGTTCTACAGACCTACTGCAAACCTCTCTCCACCCCCTCCACTCCCAATACTAGCTAATTCAGAGTACCTGTCATGTGGACATGGTCAGATCTGTTTAGTGATGTAAGAAATAGCTATTAATTTTCTGATTACAAGTATTCTTATTTGACCATCATAACATAATCATGTTCAGCAACCTCCATCATGGTTAATGCCTGCAGTGACAAATTGAGATTGGCCCCTGATATGTGGAGGCAAATTTTCACCCAACCTGAAACTGTTCCCAATGTTGTATGCCTATTTTTGAAACATATAAATATAGTAATTAGTTCCTCCACTGTTTCAGCCATGCAGAGAAAACAAACGTCTGTATTTTGTGGGCACAATTAGTTGCGTGTTCAAAAATAAATGTTTAGAATTTGAGACCAGTTCTGAACATTTGCCCTTCAGTGTTTCTCTGTTGGCTAATATGATCCTTAACAATTTGGCTGGCTCTAGTCACAGCAAGACCATCTCTAGAAATGGTGTCTCTTCTTCCTCCTTTGTAATGCTGCATGTGAGCTAGGAGTCCAGGGGAAAATAATCCATGGGATGGAACAGGTTTGAGGTCCTGGAGAAATAGGGACAGGACTGAGCAGTAGTGTTTGCAGGACTGGATTGTATACTGTTAAATATATTTTAAGAGTTTAATAATATGAATAATCTATGTCCAGTCGGATATGGGACTGCAGAGAGATTTGAGTTTCAGCTGAGCCACTGAAAATAATCATGTGATCTTTACCACTTGAAGGGATGTCTTAGAAGACTATTCCTTTCTGAAATTATCCCATTAATTTTATTAGCAGTGATTTAAAAAATTATTCTATGGTGGGAAATATTTAAAGTCTAAGGAAAAGGGAAAATGATGGCCCAGATTAACAGACAGCACTTTCCCACCTTATTTTACCAATGCTCTTCAGTCTTAACTAAAAATGACAATTGAGAAAGCTGAGTTCTTTCACTGTATTTTTTTTATTTTAGGGGCTAAATTCTGCTTTCAGGTACATTGGTGTAAATTTGGAGTAACTCAAATAGCTACTTGGGGTTATTCCAGAGCAAACGAGAGCAGAATTTGGTCCTTTCATATCATAGACTGTGTAACTCTACCCTAGACTGAATTTCCAGAGACCACTTGGAATGAGACAGAATTTCAGACTCTTTGCTGAGTCCAGGGTTTCCCTACTGGAATCATCTAAACTTTATGATAGCTGAAATTTGGACTTCTTAATCATTGTTCTTTGACTCTGGAAAGATTATTTGATAAGAGTATGGATTATAAACTATAGGCCAAATTTTGCTCTCGGATATCCTGAAGTAAGTACAGAGTAACTGTTAAGGGCAATGGATTTACTCTGGATTTTCACTGGTGTTACGGACAGCAACTATATATTTCATTACAGGACAACATATCCCACTAGTTAGGATCTGCCTTATTATGGAATGTGGTGTTAGTACTGACTTGAATCTGAAGTCATCTGGTCTAAAGAGAGTTATTGAATATGCCAGTTTAAAATAAACTTCTCTGACTTTATTCTGACAAAAATGTGTTAATTGCCACTTTGTCATGCTGTTACTGGTGCAAGTGAGTAGTGTCAACCTTTACAGTATTTATGGAAGGCCAATAACACTGTAGTTGCTGTGAAATATGCAGTGCGATTTCTGATAGGTTACATATTAGAGTTGATGATGTTGTATAGAGTTATGGAATTTGCCATTGTGCCAGGGACCTTGTTGAAATCTGCCACTAAATTGTTCAGCATTGTTGTTCCTAGAGGGTTTAGGAGAAATTGATTAGAAAACATAGTGGATCTGCGCACATTCATATTGAGTCTTCTCCTGCTCCCACTAAAATCAGTGACAAAACTTTCATTAACTCTTCTGAGATCAGGTTCATGTCTTTAAGCAGAGACAGTGGGCCAAATTAAGCTCTCACTGACCCTGCTGTCAATCTTGAGAATCCCTTAGAAGTCAGTGGTGTTACTGCTATTTACACCAAAGTAACAGAGTAAAATTTGGACCAAGGATTCTAATCAGATTAAAACAGTGATAAGAGTCCTCGATACTGCTTCATCATTGGACTTCAGTCTGTATGTGGTGAGATCATTATCTGCTGAAGATAGAGGGGTAATCATTCTCTGGGCCATATCCTCAGCTGGTGTAAATTCACATAGCTCCACTGAAGTTAAGGGAGCTGTACTGACTTATACCAGTTGAGGATCTGATCCCTTATATTTATCTCTTGAGTTTTCCCACACACCTAACATCATTATCACTCTTACCCTCCCCCCAACACACACTCCGTAAGATGGAGGGCCAGGTTCCATCTTCTGGTTCTGTCTATAAATTGTTAATCGATTTTAACTTTTTACTGTTAATAGCAGAAAATGATTCACATGTAAACTGACCTGAAACAAGGTACACACTTCCATTTCAGACTTTCAGAGCCACCTGAAAGTCATTTTTAAACACTTTTGTCATGATTAATTCAAACCCAAGTCCTGTAGATGAAGTCTCTACTGTACTGGAAGCTTATTTTCTCTGACTCTATATTAATTACTTCAAAAGAGTCTCAGTTCAGTTCATCACTGATCAATGAAGCAAGAACATATTCCACAAACTGGGGGTGCTCTGAAGCATTCTCTAGGTAATATGTAAGAGTTGATTCATCTTTTTAAAGTCCACCTCTCAGATGAGAGAAAGGTCTTCCCAGCTTCCACAAAGTTGTTTGGTTTCCACTCCATACATGCACATACACACAGAATAGACACACTTCTACCAAAAAACAACACCACCACAAGATCCAATGCATTGGTACTGGGGGATGTCAAAGGCTTTAATTTTAAATGTGCTGCATACCCAAGAGCTCGTCTACTTGTAGAAAGCAACCCCATCCTTCCTTGTATTTGGGCCCATCCTGTGATAGTGTCCTTTATCCAAGGGCAGAGATCAATCCCTTTTGGGTGACAGTTTCCCAGCCAAATCAGTCAGTAGTGAGCCATGTTAATGGCATGAAGCACTGTCTCCTGCAGAAAGCATCCCTTCTATTACCAGATAGATGCACTGCTAAAGAAAAGTCAATACACCTACACAAAACAGGATTTTAGCTATCACTTGGATATAAAATACCTAAATTCATAAGGTTAAAAAAAAATCTTCCTTAAGAAACAACAAAATATAAAACTAGTTTTTACTTCTTGTTAACACATATAAGTATTCACATTGGCAGGGTTTTTTAACTGACCTACTGCTATAACCTTTACAGTGAAATTGATTTTTGTCTATCACCCTAAGGGTGTGACCCACAATGGCGCGAGTTATGGAGTCAATGTTAAGAATTGTGGGGACAGGAGTGTCAGTGACAGCATACCAATGAATGCTCAGTGAAAAGCACTGAATTTTTTACAAATCTTGCAAAGGCAAAATGTAATCAAGATAGGTCAGTAGCCCTTAGAATAAATACTGCGAAAGCTCATATTAAACAGTTTGTAAAGCAATGGCCACAAACAGAAGAATTCTGTTACCAGAAACAAAACTGGAATGTATTTTCCTGCAGGTATACAGAGCTGTAGTTTCCTGGGGTATCTTTCCATGTTTGAATACCTTATTAAAATGTAGATACACATGTATCTAAAAACTCATGGTTCAGAACTGCAGATGGGAACCATGCACAGGTACAGATTAATATAATAAAACCTCTCCACGCCTTCACATGCATGAACACACAATGAGATAATGCGCCCCAGCTCCACAGAGCTGCTCCTCAGAGCCAGGCATGCTTAGGATTTAGCAAGATGTGCCATTTAGAGGGAGAAGCTATCATTAGAATCCAACAGCTATGTGCCTTTTCTAATTAATGTTACGCTATCTGCATCCCTCTAGGATGAAGTGGTCTTGTACAGGGGAATGTGAGGGGATGGAGAGAGGAAGGATGGCTTCCAGCAGGGACAATCTGGCTAATTACCTTTCTGAAATATTAGCTGAGCACAATGGACCATAGTATGGCTCAGGTATTGGATATTTGTGGATTAGAATCCATGACAGTAGGGAGATGGTGACTTTATTCTGTGAAAAAGAGAGCAGGCTGAACCAGCATCTGACACAAGGCCAGTATCCCTTGGGAAGGTCATTTTCACTATATCAGCAGCCTTCCTACCCTTACTAATTTTCTCTCTACACAGTAAAACATTTCTAGCTCACAGTGACATTCAGCTTTGCCTTCAGCCAGCAAAACCTTCCCCATTGTTTTAAAATCACAGCTTTCCCTCCTCCCTTTCTCAAATTCCTTCCTAGTCAGAAAACAGAGGAGAGTTATGCTAATCCTTAATCTGATTTAAGAAAGTCAGAGAAACGCGGAGCATTTCACTTACCTTCTCGCGGCCAGGCTAGCAGGGAGCCTCCACCTCTTCAATTCATCAGTACAAATGTTCACATCTACTAGAGCTTCCCTGTCTCTCCTGTGGCCCTTTTTCACATCAGTATCTAGGATTCACAGGGAGAAGCTGGACAGCAGCTGCAGAGGTATTAGACCAAAAAACCATGTGAGGCAGGAAAATTTGCTTTTTTTTCCATTTTCTTCCTTTAAAAAAAAACCCACAATCACTTGTCTGCGTCCCGTGGTCCTCTGGTGTGAGACAGGGAGGTGTTTAGTGATCACACACAGAAGACAGCGCAGGGGGAGTTTTTGGTTGGTTGTAGTGGGAGGAGTCAGAGGTAGAAAGCTTGTTTCCAAGTCAACAGAAGGTGGGGGTACAGCTATCTTTACACTGAAAGGAGGACCACACTGTAGAGCACAGCTGTCTGGGTCTGAGGCGCTTGCTAACTCGCAGAGACACTATACTTCAGGATTGGCTGTCTTGGAAGACAGAGCCTGGATTGTCACACTTGTTCTCCAATGGAAGAGCAGGGAATGTGCTGCTGGTTAGGAGGGGAAAGGCAGTGCTGGAACCATGCTCACTGCAGGGCTTCGCTTTCTCTTGCTCTTTCCCTGTCTGCTATATAGGTCTCCTTGTATAAGGAGCTACGTTGCTGAATGATTTTCTTGTCTTCACTGTTATATTACACACACATTATATAATATATATACACACTGCACACTCTACCCACCCGCACATTTTACTCTTTTTTTTCCTGCATTTGTACAGATTTCCCTCATGTCTGTCCAGTCTAGATTATTTTTTTTAAACAATTTTACTGTTTCTTTCTAAGGCAGTGATGGTGTTGTACTAGCCACCATCTACATACATTTTAGAACAGTTCTCTTGAGGGAGAAAAACATAAGTCAGCGTAGTAGGGCATATGTTTATTTTTGTGTATCTGTTGCAGTTTTTCCTTCTCACTCACTCTCTACTTTGCACATATTTTCTTCTCTTGTTTTTTCCTGTTGCCTTTGACATTTTCTCATTCTTTGTCCCTTTTACAGCTATAGATTTGGCTGACCATTGCATTCTTTTGCACAGTCAGTGGCCCAGATCAACATCTTACAAGCTTCGATTTACCTGTGAAATAAAGCATTCCCTTATCACGTTAATGCCTACATTATCTTACTTATTTTCCTTGTTTGTTGATGACCTTTTCCTTTTAATTCTTTCAAGCTGAGTATCAGTAGCCTCTAAAATGTGTGATCCGCCTGTCCTGATTAAGGCCACATTTCACCACTTGTGCATCTCCACTGGAAGTAGCAATCGTGGAAACTATAGTGTAGATTGACCTTGAGTGGTTTTTTTTAAAAAACAAAAAAAACAAAAAAAAAAAACACACACACACAACAACCAGTGGGTCTAGACTACAAGGTGGTAAAAGCACCTGAGGCCTGTCTACATTACTACTTCCACTGTTATCACTGGTTGAGCTGCAGCACTAGTTCAGTTTTCAAGTGCAGATACAGCCTAGAAGCAGGCTCTCACATCCAACACATAAATAAAAGCCCGGCATTGAATCTCAGAGTAAAAGGGAGATTTGCTCCCAAGCTTTAGGCATTTTCTTAGGCACTGTCAACATTAGAAAAGGTTTGCCAGTATAGCTATACCGGCAAACCCTCTTAGTGTAGCCACAACTTACACTTGCAAAAATGTACTTTTGCCAATAAAGCTTATACCCAGTCACTGAACAGAATAAGCTAGATTGTCAAAAGCACATTTTTGCTTGTATAATTGCATTTACATTAGAGCTTTTACTGGCATGAAAGTGTCAAAAATATTCAACCCCCAACTGACATAATACCAGCAAAAGTTTTAAGTGTAGATCCATTAAGTGTTCTGAGAGACTGTTGCTAGAAATTCTAAATATGCAAATACATTCCAAGGTGCACATGCATTAAGAGACAATGACCAGTTTTGAAATCCTACTAGAAATAATGTTTTGCTTTTAAATACTCCTTTTCCTTCCCATTGCACACAAGGCCATCTCAACTACACTGCTAAAGGAATGCAACCACAGAATAGTTTCCATATATATGAAAGGACAGTATGTGGATAAAGGCATCATAAGTTTTGCAGGGTCATCTGCTGTTCTATAAAGAACAAGTACTGTAGTTACAAAAGAAGCTGACATTACTATTCTGAAGGTACAGTGGAATGTACTTTACATTTGAAAAACAGCACCAGTACATGAATAATGAATTTTAGAAGTGAAGCTCTTCTGAGAATGAGGCAAATCAGTGGTGTGGCAACTCTTTGGTGACAATTTTTATAGTTTTGTTGTGGCAGGGCAACAATTCAAATGTTCTTGATCAACGGTACAGACAAAACCCATGTTTCCATACAAATTCATCTAACACAAGCATATCTTTCCCTCTATTTCATCTCCTGAAGACAAGAAGTCTCTATAGCTTGCTGCAAACAGCAAGTCTTCAGTATGGCATTTCTTTTTTTAATTGATTGCAATATTGGCTCTCCAACTCCCACAATAATTGTAAGGAAAATATCTGGCAGATGAGCCTGTGAGGCTGGCACATGATTCTTACAGGAGATTAAATGCCAAAATAAATCTAGGGTGTTTGATAACCAGAAAAGCCATTTATTATTAGTAGATTTCGATGCCGTAACTACTGTTCTGATTATATGCCCATATAACCCTATCCCCTTAAAATCCACAGGACATTTTTTCCAACATTTCTAGTTTTTGTGTCTTGAGATTGTTGAACAATTATATGCTGCTGCCTTCTTAGGAATTCCGTAAGTGTCACTTTGTGAGGTGAGTCTTGATGACTAACTATTTGAGAGGATAGTCTGGTTAGGGTGATGTGTCTGGACCCTTTCTTCCCCTAATGCTTCTCTGTAGGGCAGACAAGGATTTTATCCATATTGTCAATAAGAATTTTTATGTCAGTCTGAAGGAGATAATGTTTAACTAGCAAAATTTCATGAAATCCTTTTCTTGTATAATACCCAATACACAGTATAGCTGGATCCAGGCTTGCCCAAGTATTTGTTCATCTTTACTTTGTCACTCACCGAAGTTGATTCCTTGCTTGATTACTGGCATTTTGGGGAGGGGTAAATTTATTTCTCAGACCAATCAAAACTCAAAGTTATACAGAATTCATATATGTTTAGTTTCAATGTAAATTCTCATAAAATAGGAATGTTAGAAGCAGAAAAAATCTACTGGATTTTGCAGCTAGTTTATTTCACTGAGGTTTATTATATGTGAATATCACAACATATACACACAGTTTGTTTAGGGAAAAAAGCTCTTCAAAGACCAGAGGTATCCCTCATTTTCCCTTCTTTGTACTGCAAAATTTAGTTATAATGGTTAAATTTCATTCAGCTGTCTGTCTAGCACCCTCTTTTTAATGAGTAATTTTAGATCTGGGTTAATTATACATAAAAAGGCCTGTGATTCACTTTTTAGCACTGAAGAATTGAACAGAATATTTAAAGATTACAAGTAGGTGTATTATTTTTCTCATGTGGAATCATTTGAAATAGCATCAGATACAGATGATTGGATTCTAATATTTATAGCTTTCAAGGATACAGCTTCTTTGATACCAATGGCTTCAAGAAGAGAGGAGTGAGGGGGAATGAGTCCCCTGCTCATGTACACATACTTACTATGCCAATACCCATGCTACTGTGGCTTCACTGCTATTTATATTCACACTAGCTTGAGAAGAACTAAAAAGAGAGTATGTGTACAGCAGCAAGGGAATCACACCCCTAGCTCCTAGTATGGAGCTAACCCTAGTCTCCCTGTCAGGTTTGATGGTGAAAGACACTTAAGGATTTAAATCTTGATGTCCCATTTGGTTCTGCTAATATTGCCAGTAGGCTAAATAGGATGGCTTTTCTATTTTTGTATCTTGAAAGACTACAAAAATCTAAGAATCAGGTGTCCCATGAACAAAACAAAAAATGTGAGAGTTATTCCTCTGAACTGAGTGCATCTGCAGATCAGTTCTTACTATGAAGAAAAACTCCTACATATTTTTGTTATATTCCTAGTGTATCTGTAGCTCCAAGTCATTGGGTCAAATCCTGAATCCGCATTCACCACAGAAGCCAAGTCTACAGTAACAAGCACTGAATCCAGCAGCCCGTGGACGGCTGCCTAAGGGCTAGCCTAGAGACCTGGAAGATATGCTAGTTTTAGCTGTGCAGTTAACATTTACATAGCAGTTTTCACTTATCATAACCTTCATGACTGAAAGGTGGGCCCTAACTCTTTCAGAGACTCAGAGGGAAAAAAACCAAACAAAAACCCACCAACCAACCGAACAGGGATTGTATAAAATAAGAAAAGTATGATTCTTTGTAAAGCATCCAGCCTTCAAAATTACAGCACCATTAGGGAGCTGCTGCTTTATGGAAATATTTTGGAAAACGTTGTTAAAAAAATTTTTTGTTGGGTTGTTGCATGAAGACAAGACTACAGACATTTGTCCTTATTAGTAAAGAAGGAGGGGAAAAACAAACAAACAGTCTTTCACAAGATAGTAATAATTGATCATAAAAACTGTAAAATGTATTCTTTGTTTTCAAAGAAAAAAAGATGTTTTATATTTAAAAAGTACACAAAGTGACCCTGAATCTGCAGCTGTTCAAGCACATACACAAACAGAACACCCAAACTGGACCTAGCTCATATTACTGAGAAATAAACACAGACAATCAAAAAAGTGATTATTTGACAAACTGTCATGTATGACCAATAAGAAAATGTACATCTCATTGGTTCCTGAGGGACAAAGAAGATACAGTAGTAAACTTAACTCTCCAAAGAATGCTTTCCCCCCACCCCCAAATAAGCAAACACAGAAAAATTAATACATCAGATTTCACAAATTCAGTTCTATTTGTATTATTTTCAGGTGGTAGTGGCATTGGAAGGAAGAGATTGTAGAATACAGCCATCATATGATTAGCCAGCACTAGGATATTTGGCCCCATATTACTTCCCAACCAGTATCTGATCCATTAGAATAGTTCAGTAATGAAGAAACTGAAGTATTCAGCCATTGGATTTCTCTTCATTGTGCTGTGGGCAGAAGTCATGGCTTAGCTCTTGTGCTGTAAGAGCAGGTTGACTTCAGACTCTAGAACATGTAAAATTTTTGTCTTTAGCTCATTCTGAGTTGTGCAATAAACAGCATGCCATCAGTATCTTTGGCTTTGTATTTCAGGGTTCAGATTTGAGAAGAGGGTTTTTGCCCTTATCAAGGATATCTTTGTTTGGTTCCAATAACCTTACAGGTAGGCTGCAAAATAGAGCTCTCTTACAGACTTCTGACTAGACATTTGGAACATGAACATGAAATGCCCCTCTATTCGGCATTGGTGAGGCCTCATCTGGAGTACTGTTTCCAGTTTTGGGCCCCACACTACATGAAGAATGTGGAAAAAGTGGAAAGTCCAGCAGAGGGCAACAAAAATGATTAGTGGGCTGGAGCACATGACTTATGAGGAGAGGCTGAGGGAACTGGGATTGTTTAGTCTGCAGAAGAGAAGAATGAGGGTGGATTTGATAGCTGCTTTTGAATACCTGAAAAGGGGTTCCAAAGAGGATGGATCTAGACTGTTCTCAGTGGTAGCAGATGACAGAATAAGGAGCAATGGTCTCAAGTTGCAGTGGGGGAGGTTTAGGTTGGATATTAGGAAAAACTTTCACTAGGAGGGTGGTGAAGCACTGGAATAGGTTACCTAAGGAGGTGGTGGAATCTCCTTCCTTAGAGGTTTTTTAGGTCAGGCTTGACAAAGCCCTGGCTGGGATGATTTAGTTGGGGATTGGTCCTGCTTTGAGCAGGGGTTAGACTAAATGACCTCTTGAGGTCCCTTCCAACCCTGATATTTGTGATTCTATGAAGGGGGACTGTGTCCAGAAAATTCATCCCATGCTTTACTCTAAATCCAATGCATGTTGGCACATGCCTTGGTAGCTTAGCCAGTGCAGTGCAGATACCCAGGCAATACAAACTTGATCAAGAAAGTTCAGTTATATACTTCACTATAGAGTCTCAGGGCCTGATTCTCCACTACCCTGCACATTGTATAGTCATTTACACATGTGCAAACTAAGTACTAAGTGGGTGTACAACATTATCGCACATGCACATGGAGATATCTGATTTGGTAGAACTTTATACCAACTTTACAGAAACATCAAGATGCTTACTTACTTTGTAAAGAGAGTTTTGAGATTTATGGATGAAAACCACTATGTAAGTGTTGGTATTGTTGTTAGGTTAATATTATAATTACTACATAAAGTGCAAGATAGTAGAGCAACAAGCATTCTCAGTTCAAACTTGTCAGTTTTAGAAAAGGAGCAAGTTTCAGGAGTTACACCAGTCCAATTTTTGTGATTTGACAATACCCATTTTTACATAGCAAGAAAGGAGAGAAAACACTTCTAAAAAGACCCATGCAAACCACAGGGGGAACTGACTATACATGGAAATCAGTGAAACAGATGACACAATCTGCTGCCAAGTATACACAGCAAACAAACTTATTAGAAGAAAAAAATTTCATAATCTTTCTGCTAATGTAGTTTTAGGGGTTGCTTATAACAGTACATTTTAAAAGCTTCAGAAAGAAGCATGTTTTTAGAGTTGATTGTGTCCTCTTAAAAGGACACAGTTCCTGGAATCTCTTATAATTCATGTACTGTTTGTTTTCCCCTCCCACTTAAGGTCTCAATTCTGCAAAGACGTTTGCATGTACTTAACTTTAAACATATGAGGAGTCCCAGTGAAGTCAATGGGATTTCTTGTGCTTTAAGTTATGTGTATTTTTGTAGGCTCTGAGTCTATACTTTAAGGCAGATTAAAAATAAAAAGGACCTCCTATTTAATCTTTGAAAGGTTAGAAGACTAATGGGGATACTGTAGCAATGTACTTGTTTTACTAAAATTACAAAAAACGACCACCTGTTTTCATTTTTCAGCTGTCCTGATGTTGGCACCAATGGGAGCTGTAGTGTAGAAAAGGATCCAGTGGCTTCTGGTAGTTGTACCATTTGCTAGTTCAGGAGATCTGGCCTAGGAGTCTTGTCCATGTTAAAGCCCTAAATCCACACTTCTGGGTGCTCCTGGTTCCATTATCCTCTAGAAGTTTGTAGAGTTTCTCTCTCCATATTGATTATATGTCTTTCCTAGGGATTAAAAAAAGTGTGTGTGGGGGGGGAGTGAATTTAATTGTTGTACAGCCAACTATAAAAATAACCAGAAAAATAGGTATATTAAAATGATAAAACTTGCTGTCCTGTGGCTTTAAAATCCTCCCTTCCTTGCAGGGCAAATGCCACTGAAAAAAGCCACTGAATTCCAGTAGCAAAGACATCCCCCCAAAAAAGATGGAATTTTAAGGCTCAAGGACTGTACCTTACAGCAGTTTTGATTTATAGTTTTTTTTCAAATGGAAAATCAGTTTTTTCAACCATTGGACACAAACCTGCTCCTATTGAATTTAATGGGAGTAATCAGGTCTCTTCTGCATCATCAAACTGGGCCCTTGCAACAGAGGATCATTAAGGCTGCTGCTCTCACTGAGAGAAACAGGTTCTTTCCCTAAATGGCAGTAATGCAATGACAACAAGGAGTTTAGAATATGCTTAGAAAATTCTTTCCTAAAAGAATATTCTCATTTATCCAAATGCGATTTTATAATAATTAGCTTTTGCATAGCTCTTTTCATTATTAGATCTCCAATTACTTTACAAAGGAGGGCAGTATCATTATCCTCATTTTACATGTGGGGAAACTGAGGCACAGGGTGGTGGTGTGACTTGCTCATGGTCACCCAGCAAATCAGTGGCAGAGCTGTGAATAGAACCCGCGTATCTTGATTGGAGTATAATGGTCTAACCAACGGGTTGCAGGCCCAAATCCTTAAAGGGATTCAGGTGTTGCTAACTCCCATTGATTTCAAAGGTAATTAGGTACCTGATACCTTTGAAGATGTGGGTCACAGTGATAAACAGAGCTTGATTGTTCACCCAGATCTCAGCATACTGAGCCTTTCATGTGTGGATCCCCACTTCTTTATGGAAGGGGCTCAGAAGTCAGCCTTTACCACACATGCTCTATATGCATGAATAGGGAGGACTCTTGGGTTCTGTTTCGAAGTGAGGTCTAGTGGTTAGAGCAGGGGGGCTGGCATTCACAACTCCTAGGGGTCTGTTGCCACATCCGCCACTGGCTTACATTCTCATCTTGAGCAAGTCTGGCCCCTGTGCTGTACCTCAGTTTTCCCAATTATTAAATGGGGTGTAGTACCCTGCCCTTTCTCAAAGGGTGTCGTCCACCGGAAGTTTTTGCATTTCTGTATGTGCACTGAGCATCTGTAGAGTTAAGGGACTGTCTTTACAATGGATTTAATTTAGGTTATATTTCCTGCCCCAGTCCCTTAGGCTATATTAATACAAAAAAAGCCAACTGCACAGGAACTGAGGTCCTTGGGCTCTGAATACACATGATCCTTCCCCAAACCCCACAAATTCTTGGGCTTACCTTTTGTGCAAAATGCCTGCCCAATAGGGAACCCTTGGCTCCAGAGACAGCTGCCTGTGGGGAATTCCCTGGCAGGCCGCTCAACTGGAACAGTGCTGTACATGAGTCAGATGGGAGGCAGAGTGGCTTGAAGCCAGTGTGAAGGATGGTATTGTGCCTCTGGCAGTTTCCTGAGATTAATGAGGCTCAAGGGCCACACTCTGCTTCTTCCATAGGAGGAATAAACTTGACCAAACAGAACAATTTGGAGGAGACTCTACAAAGAGCATCAAGGTTTTCCTCCCTCACCTTGGGATTTTCCATTCCCCTGGGATTGCTCCACATTATTTGTAAATTGACTGTATCCAATCACACCATTTGATGCAAATCTACTAAAGTACAATATAGTCTTCCCAAAACTGGAGCAGAGTGACTGGAAATGAATCCCTGAGAGAGCTGCTCACACTAGAGCTCTGTTCTGCATGCTGATCTTTAGACACTACTGCATGGAGTGCATAAGCTGCTGTAAGGTAAAAGATGGGGAGGAGGATTATCTGTGTTTCAGAGCTCTTTATCTATTTCATGCACATCATCCAAGGGCCAGGCACAGGTTGAATTTTTTGGTACAGCTTGCATAAATATGATAGAGTCTGTGAGCCTGATTCTCCATTGCCTTCACACCATGTATAATCAAGACAGATAGCAAATGCTACCACATCAGAAGGTGTGTTTTAGCCCCACTTTGTATCCTTTCTGCCTCTAGTGCCCTGCACACAAAACAGGGCAGTAGAGAACTAGGCCTCTTATCACAACAGAGAGCCTCAAAGGCAGAAAGACATCTCTAGAATGTGCAGTACCCACCTGTTCTGTTTGGGAGAGTGATAGTGATCTAAAACCAACATGTTTCACTCAAACATTTGTGTCCCCCAAGTCTCACATGGAGTTTCCAGTTTTCCCTAGATTCTAAGCAAATTTGGACTGAAACCAAGTGAAACTCCTTGCTTTCATACAAAAATCAGGGAATTCCACCACCCATCTTTTCAGGGGCCGCTGTTGGCTAACAAGCTCAGCCTGCTTCCCAAATTGCCTTTTGTTATCTATTTATGTAGAGTGAGTACTTTGCTTTTACTTCATCCTTGCCTAATATGTGAAGGGGAGGGCTGGCTGGCATCCTCTCTATTCCAGAGCCATTGTCTGCCTTTCCTGCCTCCACCTCTTTGGGAAATGACCTCAGGAGGTTGAGCAATTTGGCCCCTTCTCATTTAGCTACAGAGCTAGAGAATGCTCCTTCTGTCTTTGGTTTTCATTGTCCCCAAGTCAGAGATGCACACTGTATGCACTGAGGATATAGGAAATCCCCAGACTTGGTGTTTCATTATGAAAGATTCACACAACCATAGGCAGAAACCACTGTAAACAATTTCACTGGGATAGGAAACAGCTGTTCTTGGAAGCACCTAGAACTGAAAATATGTTGAGAGGGAGAGAGATTACCAGGAAAAATATAATTTATTGAGTCATGTCATGGAGCAGGTACACCCTGTCACTCATGGGGGAGGGTAAGGGCATGGTAGCTCTGCAGTTGAATCGGTATGGCTGCCCTTAGCCTCAGAGATATGTGGCCTAAGGGGCAGAATCAATAGGGCTCCCCTTGACTGCAGGGAAGGGTGTCAATAGTGGAGCTTTGGTGAGTGGCGGTGGCTCCTCTTCCTCACCCCCAGGCCCAGCCCCTCCCCTCCTCTCGGCCAGCCAACCCAGGGCTATCTTCTCCCGGCCCTCCCCCCACTGGCTCCTCTCGGCCAGCTGAGGGCTCTGGTCGTTATTGGGGTGGAAAGGAGCCCTCAGCCGCTGTGGCTGGCTCTGCTTTGGCCCCACCTCTTCCCCCAGAAGCGTGTACCACTTGGTGGTGTGATCAGGGGAGGAAGGGTAGGCAGGCCCAGGCGGTTCCCCATGGTGTGGCCCCTGCTTCTTCCCTGGGCTCTCAGGCCCCTGCCTGTCCTGGGGCAGTGCTGGTGGGAGGGTGCTGCGCATGCAGCTCCCTCCCTACCCTGTGTGTCAACCCATACCCCGCCATTATTAGAATGTAGAGGCCAGGGAACATGGGGATCCTGAACCATGCTGGACAGGAGGCAGCTCTGCCACCCAGTGGATGGACATCCTGACCAGTGGGTGCTCCTTGCTCCAGGTAAGGCCCCTCAGAGCAACTGGAGTCCCTTCACCCCATCCCCACACCAGCACCCCTGGGAGAGACCCAGAGCCCCCTGCCCCATCCCCCCACCCACAGCCCTGGGAGAGACTGCCCATCCCAGTTCTCCCCATGAGTGCCCCTGGTCTAGGGAGGGATGTGAGTCTGGTCCAGTTTGGTCTGGGGAGGGTTGTGGGTCTGATCCAGTTCAGGAAGTTTGGTCTGGGGAGATATGTGGGTTAGGTCCAGTTTGGAGGATTGGCCTGGTCTTTAGGATCAGGACCAGCTGTGCTCCCAAGTCTGTGTGTGTCTCTGCCTGAGGGTGGAGGGAGAAGGACTGTAAATAAAGTGTATTCAAGTTTTTCATATTTTTTGTTTTTAAAACATTGTAAACTATTTTTAAATTTGCCCCAATTTCATTTTAATTCAAGGCCTGATAATTCATCTGAGAAACATGAAGGATGACATAGGATGATGGTTCCCTTGTAGTGGGAGCAGCACATGGCTGGTGGTTTGTTAGCTGTTTACACACACATAGCTCCTGCATCCAGGTCACTTTCCCCACCTGGGCTATGCTGCATCATCAGCTGCTGCTCTCATGCCCTCTCCTTATGCAGCCCAGGCAGGGAAAGTGACCTTGATGCAAGGAGCACTGATGTTGCTCCTCCCCTCACAACCCCCTATGGGTGTGCAGGGCAGAGGAGCAGCAGTCCCTGGGGTAGTAAGCAGCAATGCCAGCTGCTTCCTGCATCCAGGTCAGTTTCCCCATGTTGGTGCAGGAGGGAGATGCAGGGATTAGGCATGAAGGGGGTACAGGGATTAGGAGCACAAGAGTGGGAGCAGGCCATTGGGGCAAAGAGAGGGTAGGGAGCCTGGGGAGCTCATGGGGGTCAGGGACAATGGGGGGAGGGAAGCACCGCACCAAAATGCAAGTTTGCCTAGGGTGCCATTTTCCCTAAGGCTGGCCCTGAATCCCTCCCTGGGTTACTTCCTACCGTGATTCACAGTTGAAGTCTGAGCATCTTGGGAATCCCTGGGCTCTTCAGGTGGGTGCTACTCCCAGCACCTGCAATCTCCATGGGGCACCTGTCTGAGTCTTGGTATCTCCTGATCCCACATAGCTGGTAAAGTACATCCTTCCTCCTCTGCAGTCAGCCCTGGCTGAGCTGGGCTGCTCCTTTTTATACCATAGCAGCAGTTGGCACATACCCAGCAGGGACAAAGGGGCATGGCTTCCACTGCCAAAAGTGCTGCCTTACCCTCTTCCTCTCTAGTGGGGGACAAGTGTAGCGGGGCCATTACCCCACTCCTGTGAAAGGCTAGGCTGATTGGGGCGTGGCCCCAGTGTGGCTGCTTCCCCAATCAGGCCACAGCTGGCTCTATAAAAGGGCTGTGAGCCAAGAGCTGAGTTGGTCTTTCTGTAGCTATGGAGAGAGAAGAACCTGCCTAGGAGTGCAGGGTACTGGGAATAGAGCAGAGCAGAGCAGGGCTGGGGAGGCAAGAGGACCTGGGGAGCTTTGGACCTTGCTAGAGGTCAAAATAGGTACTGGGGCAGTCTGAGAGGTGCAGCCTGGGGTTAAGCAGAGGCAGCTGATCCAACCTCTTTGCCAATGATGAGTGGCTATGACAGACTGCAGTTTGCTCCAGTGAGTGGGGGCTAGATGATGACTGGCAGTAGCCACTAAGGCAAGGTGGGGATTGAGTGTTGGGGGTTCCCCTGGGAGGGGAGACCAGAGAGTGGAGGTGCTGCTGGGGCAGAATCCTGAAATAAAGGGGCACTGGGATCTGGGAGGGACATAGGGCCTGAGGCAGGTGAGAGACCAGCCAGCAGAGGGCACTCTGAGTGCTGAAAGTGCTAATTCCCAAGACAACCAGCAGGAGGTGCCGCATTGGTGAGGCATTGCTCCACTACAGCAAGTACACCCCATCCCAGGGAGTCATGTCTGATGCTTTGTGGTAGAAATGTCAGCAGATATTTCAGACTTTCAGATCCTCAGGTCTACCAGAAGCAGTGACAGCTCCAGGCACTAGCACTCCAAGCATGTGCCTGGGGCAGCAAGCCACAGGGAGGTATCTGCCAGTCCCTGTGAGGGTGGCAGTCAGGCTGCCTTCAGTGGCTTGCCTGCGAGAGGTCTGCCAGTCCCATGGATTTGGCAGTAATTCAGCGGCAGGTATGGTGAAGCTGTGGGACCGGCAGACCTCCTGCAAGGCAGCCACTGAATCTGTGGGACCAGGGACCTCCTGCAGGTAAGCTGCCAAAGGCTGCCTGACTGCCATACTTGGGGCAGCTAAAAAGCTAGAGCTGCCCCTGACTAGAAGGTTTCATAAGCCAGTCAAAAAGCTAAATGTTATCCTGTAAGGGTATTCGTAAGTCTCTGCTTTTGTTGAATTAGCAATGAAGCATAAAGAAATGGACAGACTTGCCTTAAATAGTTTGCATTTTTTCCCCTGTGTCAGACAATTTTTCACTTGTAAAACTACCTTTCTCTTGACTGTATTTAATTCCCTTATTCATGTTGAGTAGTTCCTTATCTGTCAAGTAGCCCCACTGAAGTAACTGGGAGTACTTATGGTGTAAAGTAGAGCTCAAGTTTGTATGAGTCTGGCAGCACATGGCCTTCTGTAAATCCCCCATCTCTGCTGTCAACAGCAGGAGAAGCTTTTCTCTGACAAAAATAGGGCAGAATTTAAGAAATGATCTTAATATTGCAAAATTAAAACACATTTTACAAAAATCAAAGAATTAACAAACTTATTACCTAAATTTCAATAAGTAATCTAATTTTCTTTTTGCACAAAAAAGAAAGGAAAAAGCAGTGTTCACAGCAAAAAAAATTCTGGAAAATGAAAACTTGTAAGGACACATTTCTAGGAAGGAGCCCAAGTGAAGTGCGCTTAATTCCTCTGACCCTTAAAGTAGCTGGACTTAAAAGTTGAAAGCCATTTTTGTTAGTGTGACGCACAACCACTGCTCTCAGCAGTGAGCTTTCCAAGGGAACATTGAGGGTGTTCGTTCTTTGGGGGAGAAATGTGCGCGCTCTCTCTCTGTCTGCCAAATTCGAAGCTCAGATATATGCAAGCAATTCCTCTTGAAGCCAATGTGAGTTGTTCATGTATATACCCATAATGTGGTCCCTTTTTGCTTTGTTGATTTATTTTGCTATTTCTAAGAGTGGAGCTGCTTGTTGGCCCCTTTTCAAGCTATCTAAGTAATCTAGCTGTACACTAATGCCAACAACTGTTCACAGCATGGAGAAAACAACACTCCCCTCTTGTGTGCCTGCCCTTTAAAGGAGACTGGAAATCTCACCATTTCTCACACAGTTTGGATTGGAAACTCTGGGAGAAAAGCCAGAATAGCCCTTTTCATGAAATTTCAGCTATATCCAGCAGGCACAGAGATGTGGAGATTTTTTCCCCTTTTTTTAAAAGATAGAAAAATATTTTTCTAACTTCAGAAATTCATGTTTTGTTTAGATGAAGAATGGTGAGTTCATATTTCATCCAAAATGTTTCACTATCTTTTGTTTAGATTAAATTTACAAATGAAAAGCCTGATTTGTTTTAAAACAATGTTTTTACAATTAACATTTATAAACCACTCTTTCCTGATGCTCAGATAACTCAAACTGCTCAACACATTTTTATGAAACTTAATTAAAAAAAACAACACCAAACTTCTGTATTAAGACCAAATGTAAGACATTTCAGTCTGAAAGGTAGTGTTTCAAGAAAGTTGTCTGAACATAAAGAGTCAAAATGCCATCTCTACCTGTAAGTGTAGATTGTAGATCAGGGGTTGGTAACCTCTCAGAAGTGGTGTGCCGAGTCTTCATTTATTCACTGTTTTTTAAGGTTGTGCATGCCAGTAATATATCTTAATGTTTTTAGAAGGTCTCTTGCTATAAATCTATAATATATAACTAAACTATTGTATGTAAAGAAGGTTTTAAAAAATGTTTTAAGAAGCTTCATTTAAAACGAAACTAAAATGCAGAGCCCCCTGGACCAGTGGCCAGGACCTGAGCAGTGTGAGTGCCCCTGAAAATCAGCTCATGTGCTGCCTTTGGTGCGCATGCCATGGGTTGCCTACCCCTGGGGTAGATGAAAATGAATAGTTATATTAGCTTTGCATACTTATAATGCCATACGAGAGAGAGAGAATCCTGAGAGGCAATGTAGTCTAGTGGATGGAGCAGTGGGCTGAACATCAAGGGACTTGGAAACATTTCTATACCCTTTCACTGACCTCTAGCTCTCTATTTATATTTTCCCTCTCCTCCTTTGTGCATCTTATCCATTTAGTTTGTAATCTTGTTGAAGCAGAGACTGGCTTTTATGCATTTGTACAGTGCCTAGCACAATGGAACTGTGATCTTATTTGAGTCCTCTAGGAACGATTGTGATAGAAAATATAATCCATGTATATATTTACAGAGCCTGTGTATCGCAAATACGGATGATTCCTTTATTTGTTTTAGTGTATCCCTTGGCTGCAATTGAATTAATGATTTTGTCTCTTTTTAAATATCAGGCTGTCCATCCTTAAATCTGAGCTTAAAATAATTGTGTGGGGTGCGAAGGCAGTCTCTAACTTCTTGGCCTTACTGCCAGAGAAGTGAAAAGTCAACTTCTATGTGCAGGAGTCAGTTCTAGGACTCTTCATAAATATAATAAGGTAAATGGTTTAAATGAGAATATCCTATATGCAATATAAAGCCTGTTGAGAACAGGAACACAGGCAAGAGAATAAATAATGAAAGAACAATGCAGCCAAACTCAGAGCTAGATCATGGACTCAGACAGTCAATGGAAAATGCAGAGCAGCAGTTTGATAAATGACTGGATCTGGTAGAGGCTTATTGTAGTAACAGTTAATGATTGTCTGGGCCCTCAATCTACAGGCGCAAGTATTTAGGCAGGTATAAAATCCAATATTAACTGAAGAGACCTGAATCAATCCAAATTCACTTATGAACATGTTTGCTTTGTTATACGCATTGAATTCTCTTTCCTTTCTATAAACAACTTAAATAAATCACGCCAGGTGTTTGTGGAAGCAGTGACGTCATCAGAGCCTTTTATGGCTGGGTGTTTTATGAGTCACTTTGCTCTTACTCTATATTTGTATGTCTCCCTTATTGCTCAGAGGAGCAAGGAGGGATTTGTAATCTGTCACATCTGAAACTTGACTGCAGCACAGATCCTGAGGATTAGTTATCTGAATACTTTAATCCATGGTATATCATTTGAACTCAGATCTGACATTTGTATTGCTTGCTCTGAAGATCTTTTACCTGCCTTCATGTTGTTTTTTACAAAAGATCTTCAGTGGAGGGAGTTCATAAACATGTTAGGATCACATTGCAATTAGTAAGTGAATTATCCCAGACAATGTTGTTTGGCCTACAGGTACTTTTTCTTCTGAAAAAAATAAATTTAATTATTTTGCATACACTACAAGATGTTTCTTAACTTATGATCCTCCAGTATATACAGTTGAAGCTAAAATCTTGGAGATTAGACATTTATATAGATGGTGAACATTCAGAGTTAAATGAGACAAGATAAAAATTTGTATCATATAAGATAAAATGCTCATGCTTCAGGGCATAAGCCAACCACTAACTGATAGGGCTGGGAAGAAACACATGTTCCATAATTTTTCACAAGAGGTTTTTTTGGCCCTTCCCTGAAGCATTTGGTACTGACCACTGTCAGTGATAAGATGCTGAATTTGATGGATCATTGGTGTGATCTAGTGTGTAATTCCTATATAAAAATGTAATCCAGGATCTTTTTTTTTTAAATGTGGAAACCCTAATGTGTGTTCCTTTCTGTCTAGCTGAAAACTTTCAGACAAAAGATTATTTTTGTTTTCTAAGTATTCTTGGAGACACTGACAGACTTTCTTTCTAAGACAACTTTACTGTAAAACAGATCAGATTTGGATCTTCATTTAAAAGAGAATCAGTTTGACATTTCAAGGGATGACTATAGAGCCTCTTCAGTAAGAAGATTGAACATTTAGCGAGATGTTGGAAGTGGTGCACACAGATGAGCCCTTTGCCATTCCAAACATCCTGGAAGGAAATTTTAATCCAAGAATACTGCTATCCTTTATCTACTCATTGAAATATCTTTTGGGGGAAAGGGGAGGACCCTGCATTCTCAACCTTAAAATTATATTAGCTACTATGGGACTTTCAAACTGTGTTTTATGGACCACTAGTGGTCAATTCTTCCAAGTAGTCCAATGAATGAAACAATTTGAGAACCGCAAAGTGGTGGATCAGGGTGTTTTGATGGGAGGAGCACAGAGGATCGTTGCTTTACAAACTGGCCTGCAGAAAGGAAATACTAGAGAAGCACTGAGCTACTGCATACATTTAATCTATGCTGCTAGTTACACAACTGCCCTGAAAACAGGTTGTTCCTAATCTAGAATGCTGGTGATTTCATAAATGTGATGTTGCAGTTATGAATAAGGCTTACTGACTCTATAGGACACAAAAAAGAGATGCTGCTAAGTTTGAGACTTATTACAGATGCATGTTTATGCTTCCACCAGCTAGTGACCTTCTGTGATGGACAGTCTCAGTTACTATGTGCTGGACATGGCTGCTATGCTGACTGTTGCAGTTGAATCAAATCCAGTTCTGTTTCCTTGGAGTTTTCTGTCCTTTACTACAATGAGAATCTATTGAGGACTGCAAGTAAATATCTAAAAATCTCAACTCCATGCCTCTCATGTTAACAGCATGTAAAATAGAAATCTGTGAAATAAAGCCAATTTCTTTTACTTAACTACAGTGTTGCACACTGTACAACATTTACTAACCAGAGCTTTTCAAACATTTGCTTCTCATTAAAAAGGACATTTTTAAAGTGGCTTTGATTTTAAAAAATGTTTGTAATCAATAATGTAGTGTAATTGCTTTAGGAATTAAAAAAACCCTGTTGTTTGTGTCCCCTGCAAAATTTCATAAAACACTTAAAACTTTGTCCTCCAGCCTAACAGAGAACACAATGAAATAGCAACTCCACTTTGAGTCTATTTTTTTAAAAAAATGACAGGAAAGAAGAGGATGGGACTAGCCCGAGGGTTGTGAGAGGTAGAAGATGAGTGCGGAAATAAGAGGCATTTTTCCCTTGGGCCACATTTTCAAGTTCTCAGGGGAAAATGGATCAATACTAAAGTTAACTACAAAATTGCAATGACAGCAAGTTACATTTTATACCACTTTCACATAGCCTTAGATGTCCCTGTGATGTGCCCAGGGTACAATCCAAACTAATAAGTGGCTTGTGTCAACCCTGCCTTCTAACCCTACCCTTTACAATCCTTTGCTGCTGTAACCTCCGGTCTTGACTGCTCAGGAGCAGCCTCCAGCATGCAAGTCACTCCTAGCTATGTCTGCATGTGCTGCAGCCATCCATCCACACCTTGGCTCTTACCAGCATTGGTTATGCTGCAGGGTGACTCCCAACACACTCACAGTCTTAGATTTCCCACTAGAAATGTATGCCTGGTGAACAATATAAATTTATATAAAATCTTCATTTAACAGAAATCATACACTTTTACTCCAAATAGAGTTTCCCAAACATTTCTGTTTAAACACACTGGATTAGATAAAACAATAGAACAAGTTTATTAACCACAAGAGAGAGTGAATGAGTACAAGTAATGAGGCATAAAAGTAAAAAATGGTTACAAGAAAAATAAAGATAAAACACAATTGGTGCCTAACTTAAACTATATTAAATTCAAAGCAAAATTTCTCACCGCACGTTTTCAGCAGTCTTATTAAACAATTTCTTAGAGCAGTACACCGTCTGTAGTTCAAAGGCTGCTTTCTTTGTCCCTTCTGGTGCAATGAATCAAAAGGCAGAGAGAGAGAGAGAGAAGAGGGGGTCCCTTGGGGTGTTTGACCCTCCTGTTTTACAGTGTCAATCCCCCTCTTGGAAAACATATCCAGATGAGATTCAGGAAACAGAGTTTATAGGGAAGAATGTTCCCTGCAGCTTTTCCTCACCTGTTGGAGCGTCTTTTGTTTCCCTTCCTGCTTGATGACTTTGCCAACCTCCGTTTGGAACATGTGTTACCACCACCATACACTATAATCTTATTTCGCATACCATGTTGCCACACATGTTCTATCAGGACAATAATGACCAGCAAGTTACGTGTTTTCAAATTATATGTCACAAGCATACTTTGTACAAAGATTATTACAATCGTGTGTAGGGTGTGGATACAGGGGTGCATTCTGTCACAAACCTTAAGTGTTACTATTCATGGAACTTGTTGGGATTCTTCAGCTCAGTCATTGTTTCTTGTTACAATCCAGCCAGCAGCCTCTTTCAGCAGATTGTAGATTCTTTTAGGGAGAGACCCTGTGTTCCTACTTTGTTTGTCAAGCACCAAGCCCACTATTGGCACTATGTAAGATGCTCTGTACAACCCTAGCCAACTCATTGTAACAGAAGGAGACAAGATGGCTGGATGTGACACACATTTTTGCACTCAGAGCCTCAATAGCAAGGGCCTTCACCAATGGTAAGACATGAAGAGGAAAAATGCAGTTGATTAAAGATGACTGAGGCAAAGAAGATCAATAAACATTAACTGGCAGAAACAAACTCAAAAGCCAATGAAAATGGGGCAAACAGTGAAATAGATCAATGCCACATGAAAAGATGTGAGGTGAAGGATGCAAACACAGAGACATGGACCATTAATTTTGATATGCAGCAAAAGACACATATGTATGGGTGCAGGAAGAGAAATGGTAGTGGAGGTAGCAAGAGTGCTAGTCTAGCATTCAAGAAGGAAGGCGTGAGAAAGACAGAAACAGGAGAGAAAAGATGCTGGGATAGCATAAGCCAGAAAGAGATGCATGGCAAATATTTGGCAAAAAGGGATTAAGAAGAGTTGATGAATGGAGAAACACAAACAGAAAATAGGCATGAGAGAAAAAGAGTTAAGAGAAAAGTAATAACAGACAGAAGGGAAATGAAAGTGAGTGGTTTCTTGTCTTGGCTTATATCAGCGATGAGTGTGCTATATGAGAAGCATATTTGTCTTATGAAATGTTAATGCCTAGATTGTGACCCTTGCCTGAGGAACAGCATATGGCTGTGGATGAAAACTACACACCAGGCCTGGAAGCAGGGGGAATGAAGAGCTTTTAACTTCCATTCCTTACTATTTTTATTTATTTTTACATTTGCATTCAGCATGCCATCTTATCAGGGAAGAATAAAATTACTTTAAAGGTCAAGTTGGTCAAATGTGCTTTCTGTTTGAAAATATCACTGAGAGCTATCACAGCAGCTCTACAGGAAGTAGATGGATGCTGCAGGAACCATCTGCTTGCAGGTCAAATCCTCCTCTGACATTGAAACCCCCAATTTTGCACATATAATTATTTGCATGGCAGACCTACATTTGCAAATAGTAGGAAGTTTTTGGCTATCCTAGTCTCAAGTGCCAGTGGGCTTATGGGGAGATTTTCCTCATCGACAACTATGGGAGCAGTTTTAAAGGGTGGTTTTTGAAAGTTTCTCTCTCACTACACAACTTACTTCCAAAGACCTTCAAAACATGTGGAGGCAGATTCTTGGGATCAGACCAGTGGGGGAAATATGGGTAGGTCAGCCCCAAGTTATAATTTAGCTTGCTCTCAGTTATTCCTGCAGGACCAGTTTTCTAGGGACCATGCTGCCAGCCAGGGGTTCTTGGCACACAAAGCACTCCCTGCTATATCCCCACTGTTTTCCAGTCCCCCTCCTCCCCAACAGAGCGCTATGACAAAGGAGCCAAAAGTCAGTGAGAGTCAGTGATGCAGACTTTTTTCCTTCATGACGAGAATCTCTAGCTGGCCCATTAGAGAAACCTTTTGTTCCATCAAAACAACACAAATGGGATGGAACACGGGGCCAGAATCTGGTCATGAGTTTCTTTCTCCTCATGTCTGAAAAAGAAAGCGAAAATTGATTAAAGAAAGGAAAATGGAAATCATGCTTAATTACAATATCATGCCTTGGCAATATGACTCCACAGTGCAGTCACACTGATCTATGGCATTACAGAAGACATGTATATGCTCTCCCTACATCACTTTCCTGTCACAATACACAGTGCTCAGCTTAAAACATCACTTATTTGTGGCCTTCAACATAATTTTTGTGATTCCAATGTTCATTTTTTCCAACTGGATGGTTTTTGTAGGCAACTGGCTTCCAAATGTAGCAAAAGCTTTAATAACATCACTGTCACGGCTGCTTCTGCATTAGAAGAGTAAAGCCCAGCAAGCTAATGACATATGAAATTACTCAATGTCAGCAAGACCTCAGAAGTAGAGTAGAGGTTATTCTGTTCTATACATCAATAAAGGGCCATACGCTTAGGTTTGAACTTAGGGAATTTTTCCCATGGGTTACCAAAAGGTCATTGAAATCCTTTTCTAGTTGTACTTGGGGGAAAGATCCCTTTATCCCTGAATACGGAGATTGCTTTTAAGTAGCCTTGTTGCTTCTCATACACTGAACTTCCTTGTTTAACTACATATGAATCAATTCAAATGGAGCCACTTTTCTCTTAGTAACCAAAGAATTGTCTTAGCAACCAGACGCTGAGGATTTTGTTTCCACATAGTTGCTGGTGGACAATGTGTTCTCTTCTGCTTTCACTTTTCCATGGCAATACTGTTTCAATGTTGGCTTAATATTGTCTAAGAAATGGAACGCTTAAGAGTAAGCCACTCAGCCCTTGCAGAGAACTGGCTTGCTGGGCAGATCACAGCTGTGCTGTAGCCCAGCAAGATTATTCTTTCTAGGTGTCAAGGTTCCTTCCCCATTCTGAACTTTAGAGTACAGATGTGGGGACCTGCATGGACACTTCTAAGCTTAATTACTAGCTTAGATCTGGTAACTCTGCCACCATCCAGAAATTTCAGTGTCTGGATCACTTCTTGTCCCCCTCAAAACCTTCCGCTTCCTGGGCAGCCTTGAGAGGCTTCACCAGTTCCCTGGTGAACACAGATCCAAACCCCTTGGAGCTTAAAACAAGGAGAAATTAACCATCCCCCCTCCTTTCCCCCCACCAATCCCTGGTGAGTCCAGATCCAATCCCCTTGGAACTTAAAACAAGGAAAAATCAATCAGATCCTTAAAAAGAAAGCTTTTAATTAAAGAAAAATTAAAAAAATCATCTCTGTAAAGTCAGGATGGAAAATACTTTACAGGGTAATCAGAGTCATATAGCCCAGAGGAACCCCCTCTAGCCTTAGGTTCAAAGTTACAGCAAGCAGAGGTAGAATCTTCTCAGCAAAAAAAGGAACATTTACAAGTTGAGAAAACAAAAATAAAACTAATCCACCTTGCCTGGCTGTTACTTACAATTTTGAAACATGAGAGACTGATTCAGAAAGATTTGGAGAGCCTGAATTGACGTCTGGTCCCTCTTAGTCCCAAGAGCGAACACACCCAAAACAAAGAGCACAAACAAAGACTTCCCTCCACCAAGATTTGAAAGTATCTTGTCCCCTTATTGGTCCTCTGGTCAGGGGTCAGCCAGGTTCACTGAGCTTCTTAACCCTTTACAGGTAAAAAAGGCATTAACCCTTAACTATCTGTTTATGACACTAGGAAATAGTGAAGTGCTGACTGCTGGGAAGCTCAAAGCCCCCTGTTTCTCCCAGTATAAATTATTGCAAGGAGTGGTGTAAGGGAGCACATAGCTATTCCACCCCTGTAATCTCTCCGCAGGAGTTATTATAGGGACAAATATTGCACTTGTGGATATTGGGAATATCAGAGCAACTGTAACTTGAGCCTCGCCTGGGTTGAAATCATTGTAGGAACAGGCATGAGCTGTGGCAGTAGATAATTTGTTGCCTCTCTTAAAAAATGACACTGGACAGAATAAGGTTGAAGGGAATGACTCTGCAAGAGAATACATTTGAGAAAACTATAAACTATTTAGAGTTTGCAAATAGAGGTGAAATTTGCCAAATAAATCCTGGAGAAATGTTGGAGGAGTGCTGGTAAAGTGTCCACAGTTACAACAGTCTCCATCTCTCTCAAACTCACACTATTGTGGGGACAGAAATAGCTGGGTCATTTTAATTTTGATAGCAAATTTCAAAATGTTGATTGAAGCATTAAATGCCTTAGCACTTTCAGTCTAAGTTTCCTTTCTGTCTCTGCCTGCAGGTGCTGTTGGCATAGTGGAAAGCAATTTGATTTCTTCACTTGTTCTTAAACTGAAAACTGAGCTGGATGAAATCCAAGAGTTGATACTGGACACACTCTCTGGCTGCCTGTGTGTAGAGGCTTTTGAAGCTCTAGCAACAGGTGCTGTTCCCATTCTGAAGGAAAAGCTCACTCATCCATCAGTGGCCATCAGGAGCAAAGCTGCCCGTGCCCTTTTGGGAATTAGGTAAGGGAAAGAAAGGACTATGCACATGGGTTGTTCCAAGACAGTATCTGTCTACTAATTGAGTCCTGGGCACTAATTTGCGGTTGTACCACCTTACACTTTAAACTTGTCACATCTCACTTTGCAAAGTAACATCAGGCTAGATGTGTACATGGACTTAGCTGCTCTAGTGTCAGCGATTCAGTAGATGGCACTGTTCCCTCCCACCCCTGCCACTCATGTTAGTAGTGAGCCAATGCCCCTTCATGGTGCTAAGCAATGCAGCACTGCTGGAAGTATCATTTTGTATATGAGATAGCATAGAACCAAAATCCTGATAATTTGTGATCACTAGATCAATCCCATAACAACTTTTTGCAAGAGGAGGAATGTTAGAATAAACTAATTATTTTTTGCCTACCTAAATTTTCAGTTGGGTACAGCATTCTTCATCTCCTGTTATAAACTTTATGTCATATTGTTACTATGTTCAGTTAAATAGTTGCTATATTTTATCCTAGAGTGGCTGCATTTCCCCGTGTATACTTTGTATATCAGTTAGTTATGTCGGTAAAGCATTTCACAATCTTTGGAGTAAAATATACAATATAAATGCAAGTTGTTGTTAATAAAACCATGCAGTATGGTGAAGGATAACATATTTGGTCACTATGGTGCAATACAGTTCAATATAATAATCTTCCATGGAAACGGCATCATTTAAGAAAACTACCATGCTAAGTTCAGCCCAAACACATGCTGAATTGGGAGCTACAATATGGCACAGCCTCTTAAAGAAATGAGATCTGTGCACTCAGAACCATTCGGTGAATCTTTATTTAACTTAAATTAATCATTCACAGAGTACAGGTCTCATCTTACACTGGGGTTATGTTCCACAGTCAGCGCATAAAGCAAAAATCGCATATAGTCAAAATTACATTGCGTGTAATAGCAGGCAGAATCGCCCGCACTACAGAAACAATATTTAAATTGTTATTTTTTCGTTGTTTTTTCTTGTTTTTGCCGACCGTGTAAAGCGGAAATCGCGTGTGTTAAATGCTCCTAAGATGCGCCAGACCTGTACACCAGTAAGAGTTTTTAGTGAGTCAAACCCAAGAGTTCAGCTACAAGCCTGCATCGAGGCAAGGACTTTGTATTTTATGTTATTTGTGGGGCACTACATTTAACATTTAGAGTATTAGATAATATGAACACTTGGCTTCTGCCTTTTAAAGGCAAATGGCTGTGGAAATATAGGCACCCAACCCCAGTGCTCACTGTTAATATCACCAAAATATCTCAATGAGCTATACTACTATATAGAATCATAGGACTGGAAGGGACCTTGAGAGGTCATCTAGTCCAATCCCCTGCACTCATGGCAGGACTAAGTATTATCTAGACCATCCCTGACAGATATTTTTAAAAAATCTCCAATGATGGAGATTCCACAACCTTCCTAGGCAATTTATCCCAGTGCTTCACCACCCTGACCGGAAGTTTTTCCTAATGTCCAACCTAAAAGGCCCTTTTTGCAATTTAAGCCCACTGCTTCTTGTCCTATCCTCAGAAGTTAATGAGAATTTTCTTCTCCCTCCTCCTTGTAACAACCTTTTATGTATTTAAACTGTTATGTCCTCCTCCCCCGGTCTTCTCTTCTCCAGACCCAGTGTTTTCAATCTCCCCTTATAGGTCATGTTTTCTGGAACTGTAATAATTTTTGTTGCTCTTCTCTGGACTTTCTCCAATCTGTCCACATCTTTCCTGAAATGTGGCACCCAGAACTGGACACAATACTCCAGTTGAGGCCTAATCAGTGCACAGTAAAGCTGATGCATTACTTCTCGTGTCTTGCTTACAACATTCCTGCTAATACATCCCAGATTGATGTTGCTTTCCCCCCCTCCAATAGTGTTACACTGTTCACTCATATTTAGCTTGTGATCCACTATGACCCCCAGATCCCTGTCCACCGTACTACATTCTAGGCAGTCATTTCCCATTTTGTATGTGTGCAACTGATTGTTTCTTCCTAAGTGAAGTACTTTGCATTTATCTTTATTGAATTTCATCCTATTTACTTCAGACCATTTCTCAAGATCATTTTCAATTTTAATCCTATCTGACAAAGCACTTGCAACCCCATCCGCAAACTTTATAAGTGTACTCTCTATGCCATTCTTTAAATCACTGATGAAGATATTGAACAGAACTGGACCCAGAACTGATCCTTGAGGAACCCACTTGATATGCCCTTCTAGCTTGACTGTGAACCAGTGATAACTACTCTCTGGGAGCAGTTTTCCAACAGGTTATGCACCGATCTTATAGTAGCTCCATCTAGGTTGCATTTCCCTAGTTTGTTTATGAGAAGGTCATGCGACACAGTATCAAAAGCTTCACTAACATCAAGATACACCACATCTACAGCTTCCCCCCATCCACAAGGCTTGTTACCCTGTCAAAGAAAGCTATCAGGTTGGTTTGACATGATTTGTTCTTGACAAATCCATGCTGACTGTTAATTATCACCTTATTATCTTCTAGATATTTACACATTGATTGCCTAATTACGTGCTCCATTATCTTTCCGGGTACAGAAGTTAAGCTGACTGGTCGATAATTCCCCGTGTTGTCCTTATTTCCCTTTTTATAGATGGGCATATTTGCCCTTTTCCAGTCTTCTGGAATCTTTCCCGTCTTCCATGACTTTTCAAAGATAATTGCTAATGGCTCAGATATCTCCTCAGACAGCTCCTTGAGTATTCCAGGATGCATTTCATCAAGCCCTGGTGGCGTATTTTAGCCTCTGATCCTTCTCATTTTCACTGGCATTTGCTATGTTAGATGTCCAATCACTGCCAACCTTTTTGGTGAAAACTGAAACAAAAATCTCATTTAACACTTGTGCCATTTCCACATTTTCTGTTATTGTTCCCTCCCGCCCCCCCCATTGCATAACGGGCCTACTCTGTCTTTGGTCTTCCTTTTGCTTCTAATATATACATAGAATGTTTTCTTGTTACCCTTTATGCCTCTAGCTCATTTAATCTTGTTTTGTGCCTTGGCCTTCCTAATTTTGTCCCTACTTACTTGTGTAATTTGTTTATATTCACCCTTTGTAATTTGACTTAATTTTCACTTTATGTTGGACTCTTTTTTGAGTTTCAGATCACTGAAGCTTTCCTGCTTAAGCCAGGGTGGTCTCTTGCCATACTTCCTATCTTTCCTATGCATTGAGCATGTAGTTTCAACAGTAACCACTCTGGCACAAACTGATCTCTCCCTTATCCGATTTGTAACTCTGGCATGGGTGTTTAAAGTGCCCACGAACATTCAGAATAATCTGGCTCCAAACAGAGCAGAAGAGAATTCTGCATCAGCATTCTTGCCACGAAATGAAGGGAAGAAATGTAGGAGGCTGTAGTCAGTTGTACTGATTGTTGACATAGGTTCAAGAAAGCATGTGTGACAAAGTTCCTCCTCTACCTTGGTGGGTCCTGCGCTTATTGGTGGATTTGTTCACCTCAGTGATCTTCCCCTCTTATGGAACCCCCAGTCTGGGTCAGCGACTCCTGTGTCTGATCAGGAGTTGGGAGGTTTGGGGGAAATCTGGGCCCGCCCTCTACTCCAGGTTCCAGCCCAGGGCCCTGTGGATCGCAGCTGTCTATAGTGCCTCCTGTAACAGCTGCATGACAGCGACAACTCCCGGGGCTACTTCCCCATGGCCTCCTCCAAACACCTTCTTTATCCTCACCACAAGACCTTCCTCCTGGTGTCTGATAATGCTTGTCCTCCTCAATCCTCCATCAGTACACACACACACACACACACACACACTCTCTCTCTCTCTCTCTCTCTCTCTCTCAGCTCCTTGTCCCCTTGCTCCCAGCTCCTCAAACACGCTCCTTCTCCTCTGGCTCCTCCCTGCCTGACTGGAGTGAGCTCCTTTTTAAATCCAGGTGCCCTGATTAGCCTGCCTTGATTGGCTGCAGGTGTTCTAATTAAAGTAGCTATCTCTACTGCCTTCTAGAAAGATCTTAATTGGCCCCAGGTGCCTTGATTAACCTGGAGCAACTGCCATTTGGTTACCAGGGTACTAGGGATTTGTTTAGCCTGGGGCTAACATACCTGTTTCTCAGTACTTTACTGTAACCATCTGGCCTTGTCCCATCACACATGTTAACCTTCTCTCTTCCTCAGTGTCCCTCTGGAAGGAAAAAATATTGTGTGGGATGAAGAGGTTATCCCAGTGCTGGTCAGCCTGTTGGAGGATTCAGATCCTGAGGTCCGAGCTAATGCAGCAGGAGCACTGATGTATGCCACCATTACGACTCAAGGTGAGAGAAGCAGCTCCTGCTGGGGATACTTCCTGTAAAGCAGAGCATTCCTCATTCTGCTATCAGACTAGTGCTATTTGATCAGCTGGCAGTTTTATTTCATAACTTTCTTAGATACATTAAAAAAATCTAGGTTCGGATAATGCTAAAGTTGTTGCAGAAATTAGCAAAAACAGGGCACTTTATTAGGTCTGTCCCTCAGCTACTTTGTTCACCCATAGTGTCTAGGTATTGCAATATAGTTGGTTTGATCACCTCCACTAGCTCCGGGAAATGTATGTCAGACCTACCTGTGCCTGGCGAAGATTCTTTCTGGCAGAGGGCAAGTAACGGTTATAGCACCACCCTCCCTGAAAGGTGCTGCTAGGGAGAGGAGGAAGCCTTAAGTTCAGGTCAGAGTCCCACAACCAGCAACTGCCCTGGGAATGCTTTGAACCTGCAATCCTGAGCTGAGAGCAGGAGTGCCTAAGTTTTCCATTACTTTCCTGTAGTGTTCAAAAAGTACCATTTTCCCCACTACTGGGGAGTGGGGGAGTTCTCATCAGAGTCAGATACATGACTTTGAAAACACCAACGGGTAACTTTTCAGTGTGCTGAACGTGTAATTGAACATACAAGAATCCTTAATAACAGTAATTGTGTTTCAATCTTCCTCTGCAAAAGCCCCCCTTGTTCTGGAAGATGACACAGGAGTGGATCTAAGTATTTACTCAGAATGTCTTAGAAAAGAAAAGAAATGTAGGGCGCTCCTGAGGACATTTGCCCTGAGAAATTTTTTCTTATCATTTGGTGGCCCTTGAGATCTAAGTGATTCTTTTAAGAGTAAAATAAATAAAATTGAAATTAGGGGGAGTTAACTTAAGTAGTGGGATTGCTCTCTTAAGAATAAAAAATGGAGGTTTATTGTGGTCTCTGATAGAGATGGGCTGAACCAAAACCCACAGCTGTCAGCAGTACCAAATATTGAAGTGTTCAAAATCTAGACCCAGAGCTGGAGATAGAGCTAGCTCCCTTTCTAGTGTGTGGTCATGGTTTATTAACAGGTTCATGGTTGTTACATGGTTATTTTATTATATTCAATAACAAATTTGAAATCCAATTATTTTTTGCTCAGGGAAATATGCAGCCCTTAGTGCAGATGCCATTCCACCTTTACTGAAGCTGGTTGATGATGAAACCAGCAAAGTACGCTTGAATGCAATCAAAACCCTGACCATGCTGTCTGAGGCACCTGAGGGTCGCAAGACACTACTGAACCATGTGGACCTCTTTCAAGGGCAGCTGAATGACTCCAGTGAGGCTGTAAGCAGAGCAGCAAAAATTGCCATCAAAGTCATCGAGTGGAAACCTTAAACCCAGGACATCATAAAGCAATAAAATATCAGCAAAACCCCTGCAGATTGTGTGACCCAGAGTTTTTCTTAAATGTTCTGTATTAAATCCCTACCTGTTCTAGTATATGAAGAGTTTTACTTCACCTACAAGTGCTCCTCAGTATTTCTGCATGTAGAAATCTATAGGGAACAGTGTGGTCTTGGGGTTAGAATAGGGCACAGCGAGTCCCTGAAATATTTACTTTATTACTGCAGCATGGCCATTCTGTGCAACTATCTTTTACCTGTGATAAGTGAAGGTGCTATAGCTGGGGATTACATTCCACCTTGTGCCTTCTCTGTCTTCTACAAGGCACCAAAGTGAATTGCATGGAATGTTGCCATCCCTCAAATTGGAAACAAGCATTCTAGAATTTGAAACCTTCTCAGGGGTTCATTTTCCCCAGAGCTCAGTAGCATTTTGTAAAGGAGACTAACCCCTCATTCCCTCTCATTGAGCTCCTTGGCATAAGCCAAAGGGAATCAACCTATCTTGGAACACCCTAACATTCCCTGAAAGATGTCACACCTTCAGAGCCCCCTAGCAGCTTCTGCAGGGACTGCCCAATCCTGGAACTCTGACTGCTTATGCTTCTCCAGGTGATTTTTGTATGACATCTCTTGAGTGGAGACTACCATCCACTATGGCAATATGCATCTTCTGAAGGCTCCATGCATTCCATTATCTCCATGATGTTCTTTTCTGAAGAGGGGAAGGAGGGCAGATTACATAGATACACCTAATTGGACATTATTCAGCTGATAAAGCCCAACTTTTCAGTACAAAATTACAGATGGTCCAGAATAAACCCTCCAGAACCAAACTCACTTCACACTTTTGGAGGGAGGAGCACCACAATCCAGATCCAATCAAAATTTTGCAGCTAGCCCCATCCTATGCTTCGCAGTGGGCCAGAAGCACTTTCAATACAGGGCACTCCCTGTTAGTACTGTTGGAACCACTGAGAGACCTACAAAAGTTTTTGTGGTGATTGCCGCAGATAAGGGAGATTGAGATTTCCATACCTGGACAACTGGCTGCTCACGGGTTGGTCCTACCAAAAGATACAGGCAATTACTACAGCCACACTTCAGTTCTTTCATTCTGTAGGATTTCAAGTCAATTTAGACAAGTTCATACTGACACCCTTGAAAACCATACTGTTTGTTAGAGCAGACCTGAACTTTACTCATGGCAATGGCCTACTTACCTCTGGACTGATTCCTACCCATGAAGGATGTCATCAGCCAGCTTAATTTCAGCCCTCCTCCTACAGCTTGATCTGCTTGGTTCATAGCAGGCATACATGATGGCATTCTCCTGTGTCACTCCTGCATCTATGATGTCTTCATAGCTGGTTATGGACAATCTATGCCCCAAGAAGGAGCTCTCTAGACAAGAAGCTCTCTCTTCCTCAAGACATACTGGCATTGCTCACGTGGTGGGAAAAGAAAGACACAGTATGTGTGGGGGTCTCTTTTGTTCCCATACCACCTACAAAGACTTATCACAGATGCCTCCCTACTAGCTTGGGGGTATCTCAATGGCCAGACAGCCTGAGGTTCCTGGTCCCCACAGGAATCCAGACAACATATCAACCTTAGACTTTGAGCAGTTCTCAAAGCATGCAAGACATTCCTGCCCATCTATGCCCCAAATTCTTCATAGAAATATTGTTATATTGTGATTATAGCGTATCTAAGATGTATTTTTTGCAAGAGGGGTCTTGTTAGATACCATTGGAAAGGTTATGATTTACTGAATATGATTATCGTATTTGTATGCATGTATCATTTTTGTATCTAAAGTTAGGAATATTGACTATACATCTGTACTACAAAAGTGTGTGCACCTGGGGAACACCGACCAAACAGAATGCAATCAGTCTGGCTGATTAGCTGGGGACCAGTCAATGGACCATTAGGAAGAACAACAGATCTTTGAAGATGCTAATCTCTTACTTTCCTGGGATGCTATAAATAGCCTTTGACTCGTGCGCTTTGACACTACAGGGTCATGTGATCATGTCACCTGGTACTGGACTCCATGATAGAATACCAGTATTTTTCCACGGGGGGGATGGACCACACTGTAAAATCAAAGGAGTCCAGCCATATGTAAAACCTATTTAAGGCAGGGGAGTGACATAATGAGCATTTGTTCTTCACTGAATCCCCGCCCAGGATGACTGCTGTGAACGTCTAAGAAACAAAGACAAGGCTGGGGGGGGAAGAGCTGAGTCCAGGGTGGAGAGAGAACTACCTGGAATTTTAAGCTGCAAGAAAGAGCAGTTTGCCTGCAAAAACCTCTGCAATCTGTCTAAAACAACATTTAGAGTGAGAAATTACTACTTGTAACCAGTTTCTTTAGTATTAAGCTTAACTTGCATGTTTGTTTCATTTGTTGGGTAATCTGCTTTGATCTGTTTGCTAACCCTTATAGTCACTTGAAATCTATTTTTGTAGTTAATAAACTTGTTTTTGTTTTCTCTAAAACCAGTTTGTGGAATTCATAAGTGGGGGATAAAAAGCTGTGCAGATCTTCCTCCACACTGAGGGAGGGGGTGAATGTCATGAGCATATGCTGTACAGTTCTCTGTGCAGCACAAGATGATACAATTTTGGGTTTACACTCCAGAGGGGGTGTGCACTGGAGTGCTGGGCAATTCCCTAGCAGAAGCCTACCCATGCAGAGCTGATTCCAGTGTATGTGTCTTTCTGCAGCTGGGGGTGTCCCTACCTGTGTGTGCTGGAGGAAACTTGAGGGCCTGGCTTGGCAGGACCGTGTAAGGGAGCCCAGGCTGGTGGAACAGGTGGGCTCAGTGGTACGTCAGTACATCAGGTGGTACCTCGGAAGGTGGGGGGTAACCCATCACACCACCATTATATTCATACTTGTCCATGTCAGGTCAGTCAACATGACCACCATCTACTGTACAAACAAGCAGGGAGGAGTGAGATTTCCCACTTTGTCTGAAGACATAATCTGCCTTTGGAACCAGTGCATCAGATCACCCTCTCAGCTGTAGACATCCCAGGGCTAACGAATTTATGGACAGACAGCCTCAGCAGGCATTTCCGCATGGATCGCAAATGGGAACTTCACCCAGCAATAGGGCATCCCATCTTGGGAGCTCTTCAACCCACCACAACAAAAAGTGTTCAGTTTATTGTTCCTGGACTACCAAAGGCTTCAACCTCAGAGAGGGCACATTCCAGGTACAGTTGTCAAAACCACTCATATGTGCCATGCCTCCCATCCCTTCTGCTTCCTCAGGTTCTCAGGAAGATCAAACTTGACAGTGACAGTGATTCTCATAGCACCCTGGTGGCCACAGCAGTTTTGGTTCACCACCATACAACTACTAGTCTTTTGCCCATGCATCCTCCTACAGTCATTTCAGGGGCTTCTGTCCCGGAATGAGGGCAGGGTGAGCCAACTCAATTCAGCATCTCTACTTTTGACAGTGAGACTTTTCGATGGATAGTGAGCCTAGCGTGAACCTGCTCTGTGGGAGTTCAAGCCATCCTCCAGAACAGCAGGAAAGCCACTTCACAAAAATGCTACTTTGCGAAATGGAAACGATTCTCCTGTTGGTGCCTGTAGCATTGCTTACGTGCACAGGCATCAGCTATCACTCTCGTACTGCCATTTCTTCTCTCGCTAAAGACGTCTGGTTTGGCAGCTATTGGCACTTTCCACTCCCGGGTGAAAGGCTGCTTTGTTTTTACTCATCCCATTACTGCAAAGTTCCTAAAGGGCATCATAAGGACATTTTCTCCAGTTTTGAAACCAGTCCCTGCCTGGGACCTCAACCTCATCCTTTCTGCCCTCCTGGGACAACCTTTTGAACCTTTAGCTTCTTGTTTCATCCTGCACCTGTCCTTCAAAGTTGCCTTTCTGATGGCTATTACCTCTGCCAGAAGGATAGGGGAATTTGGACCCCTTAAGGCAGACCCACTTTATACTGTTTTTCACAAGGACAAAGTTTCTTTACACCTACATCCTAAGTTTATACCTAAGGTGCCATCTGAATTTTACCTTAACCAATCTGAATACCTCTGCTGTGTCATCATGAAAGCCCCTCCTCCTCAAACTGTCAGGGCCCATTCTATGAAAGCTCAAGCTGCATCTGTAGCTTCCTTACAGGGAATTCCCCTCTCAAAGGCATGCAGAGCAGTCATTTGGAACTCCCTACACATTCACCAGGCATGATGCTCTGGTCCAAGCTTTGGCCACAGATGCCTCCTTTGCTCAGTGATCCCCGATTCTGTGGTACAGCATACTTCCTCGCACTGCCACCTCAACGAGTAGTGCTTGGGAGTCACCCACAATAAATAACTGTAAGGACCATCACTTCAAGAAGGAAGGAAGATTACTTGTCTTAGGCCACGTCCAGACTAGGAATTAAAATCGATTTTAGATACGCAACTTCAGCTACGAGAATAACGTAGCTGAAGTCGAATTTCTAAAATCGAGGTACTCACCAGTCTGGACGGGGCTCCATCGATGTCCGCGGCTCTCCGTGTCGATTCCGGAACTCCGTTCGGATTGATGGAGTTCCGGAATCGATGTAAGCGCGCTCGGGGATCGATACACCGCGTCCAGACTAGACGCGATATATCGATCCCCGAGCAATCGATTTTAACCCGCCGATGCCGCGGGTTAGTCTGGACGAGGGCTTAGAGTAGCTGCAGGTCTTTGAGATGTGTGGTCCCAATTGGTATTCACAACCCACCCTCCTTCCTCTCTCTGTAGAGTCGGAACTGGGGTGCGGTCAGTCTGCGCAGCCCTTTATGCCCTCACATGAAAGCACAATGCACAGGGCACAGGCATGGACCAACAGACACTGCTATTAAAGAATTTCCAATCCTGGGCACACAGAGCATGTGTGCACCTACAATTAATAGCCATAGAGACCGCACATCTTAAAACTGCAATTACTGTAAGGTGAGAGTAACCTTCCTATTTTCTTGCAATAGGAGAAATTAATCCCTACATGATCCATTCTCTCCCTCTTTCAGTACGAGTTCCTTTCCCTTCCTTATCTTAGCTGAACAAGCAGTAACCAATGACCATTACAAGCATTTCCTTTAAACTTCCTGAACAGCCCTGTCTATACTTGGAAACTGCCCCATTACTGACAATTGACAGAGACTTGATGGGACATGCATTCTGTAAAGATGCCAATAGCCATCTTGTCCAGTCTGCACTAATAGTTAAATAATTTTCAACACAGTTTCAAGGGGTTCCATTGCTAACAGCAGCAGTCAGCAATAGAGCATTTTCCCACTTTAGACAAAACTTAAGATGAGAACATACTAGGAATGCAGGATAAGGATAGAGCTAAATCAATCTATCCCATAAAAACACAGGAATTACCATACCACTTTAAAACAATGGTCCATCTAAGTCAGTGGTACATACCAGATGCATCAGCGGAAGGTGTAAACCTTCAGTGTGGACAATTCTGCAATAACTTCCTATGGGCACATTTTCTGCCTAACCCCAGAAAGTTAATGGTTGGCATATGCCCTGAAGCACAAAAGTTTTATATCCCTTACATATTTTAACCTAGTTAATTTACCTGTGGATATACATTCTTTTCCTATTAAATAGCTATTGAATTTTGTAATGCTACTAAGCTCTTTACTCTATATTTAGAGTGAGTTCCACAAGTTGGTTATGCATTGTTTCTGTTACTCTTTCAGCACCCTATGGAACAATATTTGCCCAAGCATGAGCAGAAGGACTAGACATTATGATCTATCATTTGAGTGTTTAAAACAAATAATCAAATCAGTTAGTTTGGTTTTTTCCTCAAAAAAAAGATGCCACAATAACAAAACCCCTCAAAGGCTGAAAAAAAAATAAACGTTGAAATTACTTTTATAAATGAATGGATGAAATAAACAGTATAGTGAATTGAAGAGGATAATTCCCTACTTTGGAAGAAATTCTTCCCTGAATTTTCCTTGTACTAATTCACCACTTTAAAAAAATCTTCCTGTTCACAGAAATGAAAATAACGTAATATTTACCTGAGCAGCTTTGAGTAAAAATGCTGCCAAGCAACACAAATATTGACTTAAGAAAACAAAATTTGTGAACTCTGGACTCCATTGGTTCCTGTTTTAAAAGCTTAGGGATAGTTGTTAAAGAACAGAAAAGAGAGTTAGGGATCAGCTTTCTCACTACAGAACCAAGATGGGTCACTCCAGAAATGCTACAACTGTGTCTGTCCTGGCAATTGCCAGTCCTTACTTTCAAAAGCCGATGGAGAAATTTAAGTGAACAAACAGAACAGAGTCTAATAGAGAATGCCCAAGTGGGGATGGATCACTGTACAGTCTGCTGAGAGTTGTTTTTGCCTTGACTCAAATGGTCTCACTCGCTCATGGTGTTTTTCAGTTAGTTAAAATTGTAGCAAAAAGGGAGATGCATTATCCACAAGAAGTGCTCATTTGCCAAAGCTTCTCATCTGCTACAGCAGCCCAGAGCTGCCATGTGAGCAGCTTCAGTGCCAATCCAGGGGATAGTCCTGTCTCAGCCACTATGGAAGCAATTAAAGGGATTTGAATGTGCAGCTTGACCAAAGGGAATTTCTTATTCTCTTATAAAGATATCTGAGTCAACTGGAAATGGTTTCTCTGCCTGGGATCCTGGCTGAACTGCTGTGTGCTCTGTAAAGCACTTCATAAACTTATGGAACATACATTTAATAAATAATTATAAAACCTGAGAGTGCCCAGTTCACGAAGAGAAAGCCAAGCTTAATAACCAGGGAGCTTTGCAATAAATATCAAGGGGCTTGTCAGAGGGTCACCTCTCACCGCTGGGCTGGTGCCTCTTACTGGTCACTTTGGGGATTAGCTCGAAGCCGATGTCTATGTCCACAGTTTGCACACTGTCACTTTGCCTCTCTGTCTGGTCTGTGGCCTATCAGCCTCAGGAACCGCCACATCCTCTTCACGACTCAGCCCTCCAGCTAGATCACTCTGTTTCTCCCGCTTCTGGAAGGGGAGTACAACTGTCCAATAGTCCACCTGTTTCCTCAGTGGCAAGTGGGAGGGACCCCAGCCCACCCACTAATCGGGATTCCAAAACAGAAACCCTATAGATAGCAGCATCTTGCTGTGACTCTTTACCTTCTCCCAATGCTGCTCCATCTCCTTCGGCCACTTATCCATGGCCCCAGCACCTTCTTCACCCTTATCTCAGGGCATTCGGCTACCCAGTGTCAGCAGCCAGCCAGGAGCTCCCTCTTGCTCCCATTGGTCTCTGCTAGCAATTGGTCTGTCCAAGGTGCTGCAGGTCTCTCAGCCTGCTCGAGAGACACTCTTCACTCCTTGATCTCCCAGCAACTCACCCTGCTCTGCACTGCAGCTCCTCTTATATGGGCCTGGATTAGCAGCTTCCTGCAGCCCTTCTCTAATTGACTGTGCTCCACATAGCCTCTCTATGCTACTTAGAGGACTCACCTCCACTACTCCTTCCTGGAGAAAGGGTATGGTAGGAGTCTGGGGCCTCCCTTAAGTCTTTCCTCTCCCTGTGTGGGGTTGGCACCCCATCACAGGGCTAAAGAGAATACTCATCTCCACATACTGTCATTAGTTGCAGCGATATCATAACAATGAGAATTCTTCCCGAATGCCATATTTTCCATTGATACATCAAATATAAATAATCAGTTATTTTATGAAGCAGGAAGATCCCAAGAGTGAGCTTCAAAATGATTGTCTTTCCGCAGTGAGAGGAGGTTTGCTGGTGTCAGGCTTTAAATATTACTTCCAGACAGATGACTTACAAGAGTTGGTGACTTGGTTTCAAGACAGTAGAAGTGTTACATTACTAGATGAGAATGTTGATAAAAATGTAAGATCCCTACTTGGGAAACAAGTCCATACTATATAGACCTGGGTCTTCCGCTCATGTGCACCCCCTGGGTACGTGGATGCATCATGCTTCCTTCCCAAGTACCGCATTGGTACTATTACATCTGCCTGTTTAAAATGAGCGTGTCATTTCAGTCACAACAATTTTTTTTGTACTGGCCATATATTGTTATGTACATATATTAATTGAAAACTAGTTTTAAAATGTTAAATTTTACACACAGTACGGCAGTGATCCTTTGTATGATGCCATTTGCATTATGAGGCTATGTTTGCTGCCAGACTGTGTGTAACTGGATTAAACTCATTTGCTTTGGTACAGCGCTGCTTGCTGCAGTATACTGCACGGAGTGTGAACTGCACAGACAAACATTTGCAGTAGCAAGGTGGAGCATGCTGCATAATGGTGAAAGTATTAAGCAGCACATATAATACAAAGAATGCTACAGGAGAATGTATGCTAGTGCAGAAATAATCCCAGTTATTGCAGCACAATTCATCTACCCATTCTAATCTATCTAAGCCATAGTAATTCTTGAGCCCTTGTCACCTTGGTATCTAAGTGCATGGTATCTCATGCTGTAAAATACTGCAGAGGAGCAGTGTGTTGCGATGCACTGCATTGGCACCGTGCAGAAAACTGTGCAATACCACAGGAGACAAAGGAACAAAATACAGATTTACCTGCAGTATCAGAAAATTGCTCCAGTGCCATCACTGTATCCCTGCCCCTTAAGAGCCTGAATTAGGAGGGACTTTTTAATTTTTCAGTTTAAATTTGTAGTGGCTCATATTGCCTCCCCCACAACTTCATGGTGATCCCTGCATCTCCCTGCAAAAATCAGACCCTCAACCTCAGATAGATATCAGAGAGTCCCCTCCACGGTCAGACCCTACTGTTCAAACTCATGTAGGGCTCTAGGACCCTCAGATAGGGCAAGAAGCTAAATGGGTTAGATGCTCTTAACCAGGATTTGCTGCATTCCTCAGAAAAATATTATAATGCAACATTTTTACAATAGACGGCACAAAATAATCTCATTTCTTATTAGAGGAACTAACAGAGATGGAAGAACCACCGCTATGCATGAATTATACAGCAGGGCTTCCAAAGTGTTGTGGACACAAGACCAATATTCAGGTGCCAAGAAAATTCATCCATGTTAAGGATTACCACTTAGTATGTCTAGTAGGTCAGTTTAAGTGATTTCCTAACCCTTTCTGTTAAAATGGTGATCATGAAATGAAAGGACAGATTATAATTTAGAAAGATTGCACTGGGGAATCAGGCCAAAAAGGAATATATATGTAAAGAAGATTTCATACATCGAGAAGTAAAGGGATCTAAAGGTTCTATTGGACCACGAGCTAAATGTGAGTCAACAGTGTAACACTGTTGCAAAAAAAGCGAACATCCTTCTAGGATGTATTAGCAGGAGTGTTGTAAGCAAGACATGAGCTGTAAATCTTTCACTCTACTCCGCACTGATTAGGCCTCAACTGAAGTATTGTGTCCACTTCTGGGACCACATTTCAGGAAGGATGTGAACAAATCAGAGTCTAGAGAAGAGCGACAAAAATGATGAAAGGTCTAAAAAATATGACCTATAAGGGAAAATTGAAAAAACTGGATTTGTTTAGTCTGGAAAAGAGAAGACTGAGAAAAATTGTTTTTCTTAACCTCTGAGGATAGGACAAGAAGTAATGGGCTTAAATTGTAGCAAGGGAGGTTTAGGTTGGACATCAGGAAAAACTTCCTAACTGTCAGCGTGGTTAAGCACTGGAATAAATTGCCTGGGGAGATTGTGCAATCTCCATCATTGGGGATTTTTAAGAGCAGGTTGGAAAAACACCTGTCAGGGATGGTCTAGATAATACTCAGTCCTGCCATGAATGCGGGGGACTGGACTAGATGGCCTCTCGAGATCCCTTCTAGTTCTATGATTCTATGAAATAAAGGAAATGTATACATATTGACAGAAGGCCTACAGTAAATTTGGAAGAGAAAGTCAATCATGTACAGAAACTATAGGTGAATTAAATTTAGCAGAGTATTTTCCTGAAACTTAATTGTTTCTCAAACACTAGATTGGAATTTTACCTGTAGGGCTCTTAGTGCTTCTACTCTTCATCCATTAGGAACGTTTAAATTCTGAATTTAACAATTAATCATTTTAATTAATACAAATCTATATTTCACATAAGTTTCTCTGACTGTGTAATTAACAAATTTAAGATTTCTCTTTTGAAGAACACAGTGCAATCTCAAAACAACAGCACTAGAGCTATTTAGGTCATCATAGCAACACTGTTTTATAGGTGGAAAATATCCATAGCAAAATACAAGCGTGCTAAATTACTCTTATTTGGTACTTCTTAATTAGTAAATGCCAATAATGTGCTCAGCACAGACAGACACACAAAATAAGACCGTCCCAGTCCTGAAAAACTAACATTCTAATAGAAACAGAGACAACAGGATGGATGCACTGGGAAGCCTCGAGGCAGGAATAACTTAGAAGTCATTTGGTTTTGTTAATATTCAGTTTGGCTGAGTTCTTCGTGGTCATCTCCAGTGAGATGACGACAGTGACGCTACTTACCTGTCTCCAAATGGGCAGCCAAAAGTGCTGGTCAAGTTTCTCTGCATAGCTTCCTTCTCTTCCTTGTTCAACTTTGGACTTATATTCTGGTTTAAGCACAGAACCAGCTGCGTCTTGAAACATCCCTGCTCTGTCAGGTACATCTGTGTTAAATTAATGAGAGAGCGCAACAGAGGAACATGCAAAGTCCTAAAATGTGGTGCATGTGTAGAATCCAAACACTGTCAGTTAAGGACCTGACCCAGTTTTCACTGAAACCAATGGAAAGACTCACTCCCGCTGAGTTCAATGGGTGGTAGACTGAGTCCCAAACAGTATCTTACAGTTACAAAGTGCTCTAAGTGTCTTTACAACACATCTACATTTGAGTTAACAGCCCCAATGTGTGGGCTTGACATGTATGTAAAAGAAGTCTAGGGGTTAGCGGCACAACAGCTGCATCAGCAAAATGTGGCTAATTGACGGTAGGTACATTCACTGACTAATTAAAGACCACTGAATAGTCCCCACATTTAGTTACTGTAAGCCTTAGACCCCTTGTTCTTTTCGGTTGATGCCACCGTTTTTCAATTGACTATACTGAGTGATATAATTGCAAAAGACTTAGTCACTCACAAATGCTAAAAAATCCCTTTGAATTGCCTCATGCATGCATATTATAAATACTTAAATTAACATGTCAGGAGCTGGCATCCTCATACCCTGTAATTAAGCCTGGTGTTTCTGAGGAAATGTGTTGGATACAGCAAGTCCTTGTTTTTAGCACTATGTTTTTATGCTCCCTGAACAGTGTTGCTCTACTTTGTGACGCCATCAGCATGTAGACAAACTCGTACATCGATAATAATCTATTTGTCTTTTTAGCTTGACGCCAACAGTGATTAAGACCCAGCTATAATTAATGTGGTCCTAGATCAATGAGATGAGTTCACTCACACATGCAGAGATCACATTTTTCAGCTTAGCCAGCCATGACTGACAGTTAATAACGGTTTTCTGATTACAAGAATGAGAGATGAAGTGGTGTGGGAGGGTAACTATGCTCACTGGGAGTGGAATTCACCCCTATGTATAGGTCTTGTGTTTCCCTTTCCATGCGGGGGAATCTCATCCTGGAGGCACAGAGATTTATATTGTTTTTCTCAGCCTTATTTTCTGGAAGGATAAGGACCGCCTGGCTGTGTCTGCTCATGGATATGCCTTACCATGTGTTCTTACATGCTAGTGTCACTGTGTTTCCAGACACTGTTAAAATACGCTGATCTAGGGGCAGGAATTGAAAGCCATTAACCACCAATGCAAGTCTTAGAAGCTTTGGGAAATGGCAGCTTTTAATTCTATTTTTTGATGCTCCAAAAGAAAATTTTCCTCCCATCATTTTGTGTGAAGAGTTGTAGAATCAGACTTATGTCAAAAGGGAAACACATCAGCTGGCATTTTGTCTAAGGACAGAGTAAAAACTAAGTGAGGACCTTCGGTTTTGGTTCACTGTTAATTACTACAATACCTGTAAAAAGAAGAATGGTTTGTCATACCCAAATGCAAAACCACTACACTAAAAATCTGAACCTCAGACCCATACTAGCAAGGCCAACAGCTTTTGGGGACTTCTCCCTCTGTTGCCTTGCCTAGCCATCAAGTTGTTGCCATTGATAAAAGATTTCCATAGCTATTACACTGGTCTGTTATAAAGGCAGTTTTGAATATCAACTCTGTTACTTGAGTTTCAGCCTCTTCTAATACAAGGACAGGCTGTGAGGGAGTTCAGTCTTTCTGAGCATCATGCTCTGTTTACATTTACTCCAGTTTGTGATTCTTCCAGTAAGAGTCAATCCAGAGAACAGTGTAAGAAGTGCTGGCTGGGGGGCACTCACAGCTACTCAAGCCTGAGCCTCTCACAGTAGAGGGCATGGGGTGGGAGTGGTGACTTCAGGGAAACTCAGGTGCTCTATCCCAGTCTCTGCCAGCAGGGGTCACTATAAGGAAGATAAAAGTCTCTTGCACTGAAGTCATTGGCGAGAATATAGGTGCACCCAAGGTGTTTCCATCCCAGAACTGCACTGGAATTGGTCCTCTATACATATTTCACTGAACAATGGTATGAAGCCCTGTTGAAAACTGCCTGGCTGTTCATCTTCATCATAATTCCTGGTGATCTGTTGTCCTCTGTTGTTACACCTGTGTTAGTGGGACGTTATTTTAAGTTGAGCAGAATGAGAGCTATACAAATGCAGCTCCCTTCCCCTGCTGCTCTAGTTAGCTCTATTACAGTTGTTTGTGTCTCACGCAGAACACAAAGAAAAACAGCTGGGCACCCTACACTGCATTAGAAAAAACCTCCTTCACTTGTCAGCAGCCTCTCTAGTTTACTCCACTAGCCCACTTCCTACTCATACCCTCACTGTCCCTCTTAACCCTCCATCTCCAGTGCAGCAGAGTCGCAACCCCCTTCAGTATTTAAATCAAACAAATTCAAGGTCTTGTCAAAGAAAATTACCAGTGTCCCAATACATCATTTACCCCATCTTTCAATCATTAATGCAGGGTACAGTTATGCAGAGCCTAACACTGAGACACCCAATGCACAATCACCACCTCAATGCAACACATTGCAATTTGTCAATACCCTTGGGCGTGGAGCTCTAGTAAGTTTTTAATGCAGGGAAGTGTTCCTAGCCAAACCAATTTGGAATGAATTTTGAGTCAGTCTGTGAACAGTTAAATCTGAATGTGTTACAGCTACTGCATTCACTTTGTGCCTTAAGATCCCAGTCCTATGCGGTGCTGAGAGCTCTATACGCCCCATGGTCTCGGAGGCCAAGGCACAGGACTGGGACTTGGAAGATCGGGGTTCTATTTCTAACTAAGCCACAGACTCCCCAAGTGATTTTGCTTCTCTGTGCATCAGTAAAATGAGGATCGTATAATGCTTCCCTAGTTCACAGCACATTCTCAAGCATATTCATTAATGTTTGGGAAATGCTCAGATACTTCAGTTACAAGGATACAGAAAATAAAATGAGAGTAGGGTTGAAATGACGGTAATCAGCACCTCACAGGATTTGGCCCTAACTTAGTAATTCTATTCATGAAAGATCAGACTTGCCTGACAGCATTTGTTCTTTATAAATCAATATTGCTTATGGCTCAGAGTGGTATTAGCCTAGATAGTTACAGATTTTTCACAGCATGGTTCTTCCTTTATATCACTAGAAATTAATGTAGATTTGCAAAACTATTTTATGGGAAATGTATATATCTAGGTATGAAAACATGACAGGCTATATTAAGCTGTCCCCAAAAGTCTCTTGCTATTTGATAATATCATGTCATGAGGGTGCCCCAACGTTTTTCTGAAATAACTCCACTGACCTCAGAAATTCCAAATTTACAATGATTTGAGACCAGAATCTGCCAGCCCCATCTCTACAGGAATGGGGATGTTCAATTCCTGTGCACTTTACACCTTGCCTTGGCTTTGTCTGCTGATATGCCCCAGTTTAACTGCACCTATGTGATACAGACAGTAGTCTACTAGAAATTGGACTGAAACCACCAGCTCAATTAATAAAACCCATGAAACTGACATCAGATAGCAGCATTAACCAACTGAAGATGGAGCTGAACTGGTGACCTAGAGTTGAAAGGCTCCGTGTCCCATCGCCAATCCACTGAGGCATACAGTACTGCAATTTCACAGGCAGCTTTTAGTAGAACTCCTACAGGGCAAGACAAATTACCCTAAGGAGCAGTCAGCTTTGTCTATGGTTGTGAACCCTGGACTCTGCAGGTCTAGTTGTCAAACCTGAGCCAAGGCAGGTCACTTCACATGTGTTTCAAATGTTTGTCCCTGCAATTCTCAGTTTATAGTTTCAAAAAGCTTCATTACTCAGCCTGGGTGGAGAAATGAAACATACAAACAGGACAGATCCTGACTATCAAGATTGCCCAAGAAGGGGGTCATGGTATAAGCTGCTCAGCTTGGCTGGGAGATCCAGCTGTGTTATTTCTGCCTTTATCCAAATGGTCTCATCTCAGTGTTTTTAGGATAGTTAAACTGTAGCTAAGGAGCTGCATCTTCCACAAGAAGGGCTCATTAACCAGTTTATCTGCTACAGCAGCCCAGAGTCACCATATGAACAGTTGTAGACCCCTAGACAAGGGCATTGGACTCCTAGGTGTGCAAGTGATCAGGACTGAAGAGATTTGATTTCAGCATTTGATTAAAGAGAAATTGTTTTTATTTTTTACATTTTCCATTGTCTTATACAACGAACTCTTGACTTTGTGGACCACAGACACATCAGAAAAATTTGAATACATACAAACCTTCACAGTTAGTGAAATATAATGAATTCCACAGCACAACAGAGTGATGACTTAAGATGCTCTCTGCTGCTGTATTCATTAAAAGAAGCCAGTTTGCATTAGGATTTAGATTGTACTGATTTGATTTGGCACTATGCAGTACATGTCAGGATACTGCAGGGAGACAGAATTATCCTGAAGATCATATTGCAGCTGCAAGAGGACAGTACATTCTGTTATGCACTCCTCTGAAGTAGCAACAGACTGTGAGACAACAGCACAGTGTGATGAAAGTTAAAGGGATTTACAAAAGACCACATTGGCTTGGCTGTTACATGTTGAAGCACAGTTCACAATGCTGTACAATACTGTAGGTAGATGAGATGCATGTTACACCTCACTGTGTAGGAAGCTGTAGTACATAAGGCAACAAAGCATTGTAATACAGATTAGCTGTGCCAACTGGGAATTTCCCCAGTGCCTTCTCTGTATCCACGCCTCCTGAGGAAGATGAATTAGATGGTAAGAAGCTCTATCTATTTTCACTTTTCATCCTGGACTTGCAGTACCACACATCATCTCGCCATATTGGTCTCTGAGACCCAAACCAAGGTCATTGCCTCATCACTGTCTCACACTCCCAAATAAGGTGAAGACAATTGGAATGGTTTAGATGGTGTCAGAGCACAGACTGTTCTCCTTGGGGAAACTACAGTGTAACCGTCTTACTCATGGCATAAATGAAATTTTGTAGCGAAATTGTCAGGGAAGGAAGATTCGTAATTTGGCAGGAAAAATACTGTAATGTCTTTGTGTACTTGGAAGCAAGACACAAGGCCAATGTTCTGATGCTTAGAACATTCACCCATGATAAAGAATTACCAGGTGGTAAATCCACTAACTGAGAAGGGGAATTAAGAGTACACTAGGGCCTTCTTATAAAATGGAGGTCCACAGGCAATGTAAATGGATGCTAACTTTGACATATCATGCTGAGGAATAAAAATCAACAAGAATATATTTTTATAAATAGAGCTTTCATATTCAAGGATAAATTCATATTAAAACTAAATGCCGTGTGTACGAACTTTTAAAGCTAAAGGTCAGGCAATAAACACAACTCTTATTAGGACTGGCCAGACTTGTTTTGCCTAATTTCAAACTGACTCAAACAGCACAAATACAAGAGTTAAACTCAGAAGCTACTGGGGTTCATATTCCACTTAGGAGAAAGAGTGAATAAAGACAAGAGAGGAAAAAGTCCACTGAAAAATAGCATAACATATGGAACAGAGAGTACAGACAGAAAAATTCTATTGAAAAAAAATAGCTATAGTATCAAAGGAATACATCAGTAAAATGTCATGGATAGGGAACTTACATAAGGCAGCCTATATTTTGAAAGGATTCATTCATCCTGAATCTATAGCACAGTCCTCCATTTAGCTGAACTTAAAAAAAAACAGAATCACTTTAGGGAAAGTAAGGAAAAAGGAGCATAGAAATCAAACTAGTTTCACCAACTTCTAAAAATAACAATGAATAAATCAATGTAATGAATTAAAATCTCAGCTTACTAATCTGATACGTGGATCTAGTGTAGTGTTATTTATCTTTTGAATAATACAGTGCAAATTCACAAGAAAAATGAACTTGAGTTAGACCTTCATAAAAACTCTGGGGCGTAAGGTTGGATTTATGCAAAGAAGGCATGACAGAATACAGCCACAGCCAACAGAATGACCCCATTGATGTTCACAACATTTCTCCAGAATGGCACCTCGGAAGTGTCAGTCATTTTCTTCTCCATTGCTTCCTGCTCCTCTTTGCTCAGTTTCGGCCCTTTTTTCTGATCGAAGCCACAGAACCAGTTGTAGGCCTTCTTCAAGAACCCTTGTCCTTCATCGCCTTCCTCTGTGATAGAGAGAGTAGCACAAAGGTCAAGAAACATGGTGTGTGTGGATCTAGAAGACTGGCACTAAAACAAGGCCTTGGTGATACAAAGCATTCTTTATAGACTCTTGTAATTGAAATAACAGCCTCGAATTTGTGGTCTTAATGATTCAAAAGCTCTCTAGGATGAATGTTGCAATTCCACAGCAGACTTGTGGAGTGAGTGATTCATAACCACCAAATAGCATTACAGTCAATTCTTTTGTACCCTACAAACCCCTGTGCTTTCCAGTTCACTAAGAAATCGTTATTTACTGTACCTGTGGGTCTTCAAAATCTGATGCAGACATGTATTCCACCTACGTATATGCATGGCCCAGCGCACCAGAGCTGGAGAAATTTGCCTTCAAGTACCCGTAGAGGTGCGGTGCTCATGCCCTGTGACGATAGCCCCTCCCCAGCTACATGAGGCAGTGCCACCATGGCCCTCCCTGAGTTCCCTCACACCGAATGCCTGGAAATAAGATTCTGATGCAGAAGGGACAGCAGGTCGGTCATGGAATACACATCTGCATCACATCTTGAAGCAGTAAGTAACCATTTCTTCTTCAAGTAGATGCAGACATGTATTTCACTTTGACTAACAAGCAGTATCCCCTCTAGGAGGCAGGGCTCAGAGTTTACCTAAACAAGGACTGCAGACCTACCACAGCCTGCATCCGCCCTGGAAGATGCAGCTATGGTATAATGGTTCATGAACATATGTATCTATGACCACGTAGCAGCCCTGCAAATGTCCAATATGGAAATGTCACAGAGGAATGCTATGAACATTGCTTGCACCCTTGTAGAAAGAGCTCACACCTACTGAAGGGGGGTAGCCAAAGCTATTTCATATGCAGCCTTGATGCAGGATGTTGTCCATTTGGAAACGGTCGAGGAAGAAACCGCTTGACTCTTCATGTCATCTGTACATGACACGAACAAACAAGGCAAAGTACAAAACAGTTATGTCCTGCCAGACAAAAGGCCAGACATTGCCTAATGTATAAGGTGTGGAGACACTGCTCCTCTGGAGAGGAATGCGGCTTGGGAAAACACAGGTAAATATACCACCTGGGTCAAATGAAATTGAGAGACCACTTTGGGACAAAAATTTGGGATGAATCGCAAAGTCACTTTGTCTTCTGAGAATTGTGTATAAGGATGCTCTGCCATTAGAGCCTGCAACTCACACTTGCCTTGCAGACGTTATCACTACCAGGAACGCAGTTTTCTGAAATAAAAGTGCAAAGGGACAAGATGCCTGAGGCTTGAACAGAGGTCCCATTAAGGCTGCTAGGACTGAGTTAAGGTCCCACAAAGGAACTGGTTCTCAGACCAGAGGATGTAGATAAAGGAGCCCTTTTAAGACTCTTAATAACATGGCTCTGAATGGCAGGGGGATGAAATGCCAATATCACTGCCAGATGCACTTTCAATGTACTAAACACAAGCCCCAACAATTGAAGGCGAAGTGAGTACTCCAAAATGTCCACAATAGAGGCCAGGGTTTGCTGGATTCTATAGGCTAGTGACCACACTGAAAATCGCTTCCATTTTCCTGAATAGGCCATCCTGATGGAGAGTTTTCTACTGTTAAGGAGGACTTGTTGGACAGCTGCTGTACACTGCTCTTCTTCCTCACACATCCATGGAGCATCCACGCCATGAGATGCATGGAGCTGAGTGCAGGATGCAAGGTGCAGCCTTGGTTCTGAGTAAGTAAGTCGGGATGGGGAGGATAGTACAGGAGGTTGAAGGTCGGAGAACCAGCACTGTCTTGGCCACACTGGGACAATGAGAATGAGCTTGTCCCAATCCATTTTGAGTTTGAAGATGACCTGAGGAATGATTGGGATTGGGGGAAAGGATTCCCCAAGCTGTGAAGATGACCTGAGGCCACATGTCTTCAGGGACCACTCATGACTCAAGGAAAAATACTTGCTGAGATGGTCTGCAAGATGATTCTGAACCCCAGGCAAGTGAATAGCTATTTAAATAATGCTCTCCTCGATGCAAAATGCCACAGCCTGATCACCAAGAAGGCAAAGTCACTTGGAGTCTACTCCCCCTTGTTTATTCACATAGTACATCACAATGGTATTGTCAGTAAGTATGTGAACCAACTGAGTCTCTGATACAGTCCTGAAAAGGATGATGTGCATTGAAGATGGCCTACAGCTCCAGCATGTTGATATGGAGTGAAGACTCCTGTTCCAACCACAGCCCTTGTACTTTCAGTGACCCCAGGTGCGCCTTCCAATACCTCAGAGAGGCATCAGTAACAACCAACATGGTTGAGGAGAGCTGGATAAAGGGAATGCCCTGGCAAACACTCTCTGGATGCATCCACCACTGCAAGAAGTCCAGGGCCAGTGGAAGAAGATGGGCAGTCTGTCTAGAGGGTGAAGAGTAGGATAGTAAACTTCCTGAGCCACATTTGAAGGGGTTGAAGGCACAGACCTGCAAACTGGACCACCTGCATTCAAGTGGGAATCCGGTCCAAGAGTCTTAGCCACATTCGAACTGTTGTGGAAGGCTCAGACTGCAGACTGAGGTGATGGTGGTGAATTATCTGAAAACGGTCGGTCGGCAGAAACACTTTTGACATCATGGAATGTAAGAGGGCCTCAATTAACTCGATTTTCTCAGCGGAAACAAGGTTGACTTCCTGGTGTTTAGGATAAAATCAAGACAGCCATGCAAGCACAGCGTGGTGCTGATGTGAGCAAGAACTTCCTCTCTGAAGTTCTGTCCCTCAGTAACCAGTCATTCAGATTCAGGAAGATGTGAATTCCTTTCTTCCTGAAATATGCTGTAACAACGGTCATGAATTTGGTAAAAACCTGGGGGGCGGGGGGGCAGAAGAGAGGCTGAATGGAAGCACTGTGTATTGAAAGTGGGCTCTGCCATGATGAATCAAAGGAATTTTCTGTGGCTCAGCAAAACTGACAAATGAAAGTAGTCGTCCTGAAGGTCCAGAGCAGCAAACCAGTCGTTCTGAGATGACGCAAGGAGAATATCAGATAGACAACCATTTGGAACCTCATGTGCCCGATATATTTGTTGAGGCTGCGAAAGACAAGCATGGGTCTTACTCCTCCCTTCGATTTGGGTACCAGAAAGTACTGGAAGTAGAAGCTGTGACCCCCGTGTTCCTGCAGAACCTCTTCCATTGCTCCAAAAGCCAGTAGAGGGTGGACCTGCTTGAGGAGCAGTATCTCATGAGAGAGGAGCCCCTGAAGAGGGACTGGGAGGGAGGATGGGGAGATGGTGTGGAGAGAAACTGGATGGCCTAACCCAATCTGATAGTGCTTAGGTTCCAGCTGTCAGTGGTGATCAAGCTCCAAGCCATGTGAAAACAGGCCAGCCTGTTCCCAAAAACGGGAGAAGAGGAGGGAGGAGCAAGGATGAGAACAGAGCTCTGGACCAAGGAATCAAAATGGGCATGTGGAGGGCAGCAGGGAGGGGCCAAATCCCGAGTCCAACTGCTTTCTCCTGTGGGATCTATCCCTCTTTCTGGGGTAGTCCGATTGCCTCGGGGGAGTGAAAGGCTGGCCAAACGTTCACTGCAGACGATACTGCTGTTGCTATTGCACACCACAGTGGCACCTCTGCATTGCTGGAGTGTACACCCCAAGGACCGCTGGGTGGCCCAGGAATCAAAGAAGTGCAGCAATTTTGTCCAAAAACAGTGTTTAGCCATTAAAGGGCAAATCCTCAATGGCTTGCTGGACATTAGGGGCACAGCACGAATTCTGCAGCCAAAGCCCTCCTCATGGTGACTGTGGAGGCCATCACTCTGGCTGAGATGTCCGCGACCTCTAGTGTGGACTGCAAGGACATATTAGCCACCAAGCAGCCCTCAGTGACAAATGCCCAGAATTCCTCTTGCGAGGCCTCAGGGAACTGCTCTGCAAACTTTGACACAGTTGTCCAGTTTAAAAAAAAATCGTACTTGGACAGTAAGGCTTGCTGGTTAGCAATTCACATCTGTAAGAAAGAGGAGGTGTAAATCTTCCTGCCCATGAGAGCTAATCATATAGAATCTCTATTCTTGGGGTTGGATTTAAACCAGCCCTGCCAGGCTGTTATTCACCACAGATGCAGCTAAGGAATTTGGGGCTGGGTAGGAGTAAAACCCCTCAAATCCCTGCATGGGAATGAAATAATGCTTTTCCATGTGCTTAGCTGCAGGCAGTATCAAAACCAGCATGCTCCAGAGGTTCAAGGAGTGCACGACTTGCAGGGAGGGCAACTCTACCAGGGCAGACAGCTGCAGATATTCACTAATTTGTGGCTGTTCTCTTGCACAAACTCCACTTGGATACCAAGGGAAGCAGCTATCTGCTGCAAAAGGCCTTGATACACCTTAAAATCCTCCAGTACCAAAGGGGAGGATGAGCTGGGCAGCACAGAATTGTCTGAAGATGAAGACGAGCCCCTTAGCTGAGCCAAACCAGATCCTGTTCCAGAGCTGATGGGCCTGTATGGGAGGACTCTAGAGGCTCTGCAGGGTGAAGGACCGCCAGTGCCGGTGGCTGCGGTAGATGGACAGTCACCACCACATCCTGGCTGATGATCTCACCTTTGAGCAAGACGAAGAGCAGGACCTCCAAAACTGAAGGGTGTTCCACAGATTCCATGGAGGCCACTGACATAGGTAAGGCATTGGTGGCCAGTAGGTGCCGGGCCAGGGCCCTCCATACTGACCACAAGATGTGTGCCAATCCTGGTACCCGTAACAGTCCAACAATAGCCCCCAATGCTGGTCAGGTGATGGAGAACAGGAGAATGATGACACTGACTCAGACGTAGAGGAGCCTCAGGATGCTGGAGATAAGGGCGGACCGAGCCCAAAGGGAATGAGACACCAGTCTGACTCATCCATTGCCCGGAACAAGGCAGGAGGTGGCACTGCAGAAGTGGCTGTTGGTCCCGAATTGAGCAGTGATATTGGGGTGTCTTACGATACTGATGTCAAGGGCAGTGAAAGCCACCATAGAAGCATTTGCAGAGCCAACTGCAGAGGTCTGAGGAGTTTCCCGGTACTGATGTCCCTGTATCAGCCATGCTTCCGCAACATGTGGAAGGGGAACACTGGGGTGCAGTGCAAACAGACCTGAGGGGTCAGTGGCTTGTTCAATCAATGGAGCAAGAGATGACACAACCCTGGCAAAATCCTGGACCAAAGGAAAGGTTGGGACAGAAAAGCAGAAGTCTGTAGCTGCCTGGTGTGCTGTCGATGTGGAAACAGTCGGTACCAGCATCTCCCTCATTGGCACTGGACTAAACAGACACCCAGAGGCTGGAACCAGAGCCAACAGTACAGGGTTTCTGACCTCCCTACACAGTACCAGGGAAGGGATGGAGATACCTGTACCATCCTGTGTGTCAGCATCAACTCCGTGCTAGTCCATGTTTTTCCTGGGGGAGGCGGAAGAGTCACCCCAAGACCTGGAGCGATCTCAGCTGGTCATATGCAACCTTTTCCTCAGCACAGTTGACAGAGAACAGCTCCTCTGTTTCTTCAGAGAGACGCCTGCTCCAGTGTGCTGGGTGAGCGAGCATACAACCTAAGTGGAATATGGGCCTGCATCTACTTGAAGAACAGTTTGTTCCCAGTTAGCAGTGATATAGCTGAAAACACTGGTAGCTCACAAATGCTAAAAATCACTTAGCTGATTCAAGCACATTATAAATACTTAAGTATACATGATTTGCGACAGGATTGAAAAGTGTTGAGTACAGAGTGATGGGCCAGATCTTCACTCTCGGCCTCTCCCACTACACTGCCATTTGCAGCAGGGGCAGCCACACCCACTTTCCTTCCTCAGCATGCTCCCTCTGTCTCTTACACAGGTAAGGTTAGGGAGGGTAGCTACACAGGAGAGAGCTCCAACGTTCTGCTGGAAAGGGCATCCCTTGCAAGGAGCAATTCTCTACCAGCTATTTTTGGCTGACTTAAGGCAACTTTGCCCTGCTTACATGGTGCACAGAGGCCTTAGCAGGCTAGAGACTCCAGCCCTGACTCTTCAGCCTGAGATTGAGAAGCAGGTCACAGTGAAGGTTTCTCTCTATTTATTCAGATGTTTTTGTATTTTTTCTCTTTTTATTAAATGGCTGAATTTAGTGATGCTTGGTATCAGAGCCTGGAGCCAGGCAGAGTTTTGTGCAAGTTTCCCCAGTGCAATTCTGGGAAAACATCTTCACCCTGCTGTGCACCACCTTTGATGTTCCAAAACCTAACCCCCTACACCACTTCCAAATGCATCTTCATTCAGTCCTTTCACACAACTCAGCCATCTCCCCTGACCAGTACCACCCACTTTGTTCTAGCCCTGAGCCTCTCATCTAATTACATGAAGTCTTTTGCGCTATGCACAAAAAACAACAGGGAACTAGACTGCCATCATGTAATTAATTTCACTCCCAATCTACATCAGACCCAACAGTGGTGAAAAATCATTGCACTAACTCTCTGTGCATACTAGCCCTTCAGCATCCGCTTTCAAGGGACTATAAGGCACTTCATTGTTTCCTCAGGAATGAAGTGAGGGACCTCAAATACGTTGATAGTGTCTACAAATCTTAACAGAATTTTATTCAGAAATCACCTGATTCATCATCTTTACTCGCAAATCCCTCAATCCTCTCATCCGCATCCAGGTCAATACGCTTCTCCTCGCTGTTCCGCAGAGTCCAGCACAAGCCATAGAGCTGCCATTAAACAAAATGAGTTTACAAAGTTGCAGCCGTAGAATACTGAAACCAGCACATGGAGATAGCTATAAGAACGGCCATACTGGGTCAGACCAAAGGTCCATCAAGCCCAGTGTCCTGTCCTCTGACAGTGGCCAATGGCAGGTGCCACAAAGGGAATGAACAGACAGGTTATCATCAAGTGATCCATGCCCTGTCACCCAATTCCAGCTTCTGGCAAACAGAGGCTAAGGACACCATCCCTACCCATCCTGGCTAATAGCCATTGATCCTGGCTATAGGATTTGGAGGTCATGATTGTTTGCTAAGTAATATGCAGGGTTTATTAGGGATCTCATAAGAGTAGGGAGATACTGTAGGAGACAATTCCTGGTTCCCTTCCTTAACAACTTCATTACTGAAATCTTTGCTACACCACAGAAAATGCACCACCTACTGTTTGTGGCTCTTAGGGGTCAAATTCCAGTAGTATTCCACATTGTATACTATATAATGTCTTCAAGGTGCTTCTGATTACAGAATAATCTCCAGAACATTGTTTATATAGCAGAGTGTGCTGCATTTCCAGAAATATCAGGACCAAGAAATAATTTGGGGAAGATGTAGAATTTCACTCTGAACCCAATTAGCTGGGAGGATCCTGTATGATTTGCATACTCTAAATTCTAGGATTGAGTATACTTATTAATATTTGTAAAGTGTAAATTAAAGTGATTTTTTTTCATAGCTTGCCAGTATCTCGTGGAGCAGGAGTGGGAATAAAAGAGCAGGAGAGGCAATAATACTCACATGTACATCAGGAATGGGTTTAGTTATCAGTGAGATACCCAGAATGACGATGGTGGAGATCCCAAAAAGGATTATAGCAAAGTAAAGGTAATGAACTCCACAAATTATCTTTGGACAGTTGCTGGGGTTTACACAGCTTCCAGGACCATATGCAAACTCTGCAGTCATTCGACTCAGCCCAACTACCAGCCCAATGAACAAGCCCCAGAAAGCACCCTGCAAAAGAAAGTATCAGAGGAGTAGCTGTGTTAGTCTGGATCTGTAAAAAGCGACAAAGAGTCCATTGGCACCTTATAGACTAACAGATGTATTGGAGCATAAGCTTCCATGGGTGAATACCCACTTCGTCAGACGCATGTGGTGGAAATTTCCAGAGGCAGGTATAAATATGCAGGCAAGAATCAGTCTAGAGATAACGAGGTTAGTTCAGTCAGGGAGGATGAGGCCCTCTTCTAGCAGTTGACGTGTGAACACCAAGGGAGGAGAAACTGCTTTTGTAGTTGGCTAGCCATTCACAATCTTTGTTTAATCTTAAACTCATGGTGTCAAATTTGCAAATGAACTGAAGTTCAGCAGTTTCTCTTTTAAGTCTAGTCCTGAAGTTTTTTTGCTGCAGGATGGCTGCCTTTAAATCTGCTATTGTGTGTCCAGGGAGGTTGAAGTGTTCTCCTACAGGTTTCTGTATATTGCCATTCCTAATATCTGACTTGTGTCTGTTTATCCTTTTATATAGGGATTGTCCAGTTTGGTCAATTACATAGCAGACAGGCATTGCTGGCACATGATGGCGTATATTACATTGGTGGATGTGCAGATGAATAAACCGGTGATGTTGTGGCTTATCTGGTTAGGCCCTGTGATGGTGTAAATATGTAGGCAGAGTTGGCATCAAGGTTTGTTCCATGAATTGGTTCCTGAGTTAGAGTTACTATGGTATTCTCACCAGCAACCACACACTGCACCATAGTAACTCTATCTCTAGACTGATTCTTGCCTGCATCTTTATAAAAAAGAACAGCAGCACTGCAGAACTTGTTTTTAAAATAAATTCTCTCTCAAGAATTACATGGAATTTGCACTCAGACTTTAGAAGTAAAGATTCTTCTTCAAGTGGCTGCAGATGTGTATTCCTCTCAGACAACCATCACAACAAAGCTGGAAAACTTTCCCTAGCAGTAGTCATCAGGATAGTGCTCAGGCCCTGGGGCTCTAGCCCCTTCCCTCTCTATTTAAGGGCAGCACTGCCCCTACCCTTCTCAGTTCCTTCTCACTGCCCACAGCTAGAGTTGGAGCATTCTGTGTGGTGATTTACCTCACACTGTTTATCTGTTTCTCTGGGAACTTACTGTATATAGCCATTCCAATAGGTGTGTGTGCGTGCCACGTGCATGATCATTGGAAGGTTTTACCCTAGCAGTACCCGTCAGGTCAGCTGTGGAGCCCCTGGAGTGGCGCCTTCATGGCAGCATATATAGGCCCCTGCTGACCCACCACCTGCTCCGTTCCTTCTTACTGCTACTGACGGTCGTTGGAGCAACTTGTCTCTTGCTTTAGCAAGTGCTTTCCTAGTGGTTTTTCCTGTACGTAGTTGTTAATTGTTATTATAGTAGTTAGTTTAAGTTGGGGTTACCCCCCCCGGCTAAGTTTTTCCCCCTCACCAGGGCATGCCACAGCCCCACAGGTTCAAGCCGTGTGATAGGTGTGGTAAGCCTATGCCCAGAGGGGATCTGCACGCCACTTGTCTGAAGTGCCTGGAAGAGGCACATTTGCAGGACAAGTGTAGTATTTGTAGAGGCTTCAAGCCAAGAACCAAAAGGGAGATAGATTATCAGCTGAAACTCCTTTTAATGAATTCTGCTTTTCAGCCTCAACCTGCACAAGAGGTGGCACCAGCACCCTTGGTGCACAGCGCACCAGCCTCGGTGCAGGACACCTCGGCACGACCTGCATAAGGAGCATCGGCATCGCTCCACAGTGTGCAAGGTCGGCTCATCAGTGCAACACCGATCACAATCCCTAGTGCCGCATAAGAAGAAAAAGGCAAAGAGTGGCCGTTTCCCCACCAAGAAGAGCAAACAGGACACCAGTGCTGTGCATCCCATGCCGGGACAGCAGAAGGCTGTTCCATCGGTCCTGACACCGTTGACTTCAGCCTCGAGGGGAGGTCCATCGAGTCCAGTATCGGTGGACTCCCCAGTCCGGGAGGTGCTGGAGGAGGACCTGAACCTTCCCTCCATACTGGATACTTTTCAGGCCGCACGAGACTTGACTGCCATGATGGCATAGTCCCCCGCCTTGCATTCTCAGGCACTGGTTCAGGTGCATATGGCACAAGGCCTGGCTCATCCTGCAGTACCGATTCTTGGTACATCTGCTGCACCACTTTGGGCACTGATGTCAGCACTGCCTGCGACTCCATCTGCAGCACTGATGGCAGCACCATTTGTGGCACCACCTACCCGGCACCAGGGCAAGCCCACCATGATGCTCCCTAGCACCACTGGGGTCCACTCTAGGGGTGATAGAGGAGGTTCCTCAGGAGTTATGGGGCAGGGGATTCTACTCCTGATATTTCCTCATCCCCAATGCCAAAGGTGGGCTCAGTCCTATCCTGGATCTGTGAAACCTCAACACATTTATAAGAAAGCTGAAGTTTTGTATGGTTTCTCTGGCCACCATCATTCCTTCTCTAGATCCGCGGGACTGGTATGCCACCCTCGACCTGAAGGACGCTTACTTCCATATATCAATTATTCCTGCACACAGACGATTCCTGAAATTTGTGGTCAGTGGTCGACACTACCAGTTCACTGTACTCCAATTCGGGCTTCCTCTGCAAATGCCAGGTACAGATCTTCCCATACCTGGGCAACTGGCTCATCAAAGGTGATTCTCAAAGGCAAGAGCACATGGTGTTGGCACGCACCACTTTCAGCAGATTGGGGCTCATTCTGAACTGGCCCAAGTCTACCCTAGTCTCAACCCAAAAAACAGAATTTATTGGGGCTCTCCTGGACTCCACTCAAGCCAGAGCTTTTCTGCCCGAGTCCCGGTTCCAAAGCATCAGGGTCATCAAGAGCCTCTGTTGGTTTCCAACAACTATGGCCAGAAACTGCATGAAGCTTCTGGGGCATATGGTGGCCTGCACATATGTAGTACAACATGCCAGATTGTGCCTTCTCTCCTTCCAGGCTTGTTTGGCGAATGTACACAGATCAAGCCAGAACCCTCTGGACAGACTGGTGACCCTCCCATGCCCGATTCTCGAGTCCCTCAACTGGTGGCTAAAACCTCAGGTGGTCTGTGTGTGAGTGCCCTTCATAAAGTCTCAGCCTTCACTGTCTCTGGTCACGGACGCATCAGAGATGTGCTGGAGAGCACACCTGCGCAGTATCAGAACTCAAGGCCTGTAGTCACAACCAGAACTATCGCTGCATATCAATGTCAGGGAGCGGAGAGCGGTTCGCCTGGCTTGCCAGATGTTCCAGGCCCATCTTCAGGGCAAGTGTGTCTCAGTGATGACGGACAACACCACAGCAATGTTCTATATAAACAAACAAGGCGGTACTCGCTCCTCTCCCCTGTGCCAGGAAGCTCTCTGACTGTGGGACTTCTGCATTGCACACTCCATCCAGCTACAGGCCTCATATCTGCTAGGAGCACAGAACGAACTAGTGTATCTCCTCAGCCTCTCGTTCAACACTCACGAGTAGCCACTCAGAGCAGACACTGCCCTTCCCATCTTCCAAAGGTGGGGCTATTCCTGCCCTGTTTGCGACGCGGAGCAACATAAAGTGCCAGCTGTTCTGCTCCTTTCAGAACCACAGCCATGGCTCCATAGCAGACACTTTTCACCTCCCATGGACAGGTCATCTGCTATATATATACGTTCCTGCCCTTCCCTCTCATACACAAGATCTGGCAGGACAGAGCTTTGGTGATCCTCATAGCACCAGCATGGCCCTGCCAGCACAGGTTCACCACGTTGCTGAAACGATCAGTGGACAGGCCAGTAGCCCCTCCTATGCTCCCAGACCTCATCATGCAAGACCACACTTCTGTACCTGAAACAACAGGGGTTGGTGATATAATCTATTAAAGTGCACCTGGCTGCCAGCTCAGCCTTCCACCCAGGCATGGCAAATAGGTTGATCTTTGGAAATCCCATGTTTGGTCAGTTTCTCAAGGGCTTGGACAGGCTTTATCCGCAGGTGCAGCAGCCTGTTCCCCAGTGGGATCTCAACCTGGTTCTCTCCAGACTTATGGGGACCCCTTTCGAGCCCATGGTGACCTGCCCTCTATCCTGCCTGTCCTGGAAGGTGGCTTTTCTGGCAGCCATAACCTCAGTCAGAAGGGTCTCTGAACTCAGAGCAGTGACTTCTGAGCCTCCACCTTTTTTTATAGAGAGAAGGTGCAACTATGCCCTCACCCAGCATTCCTACCCAAGGTAGTCTCACACTTTCATGTAAACCAGGATATATTTTTACCAGTATTCTTTCCTAAACCTCATGCCAGCAACAGAGAGCAAGTACTTCATTCTCTGGACGCCAGGCGTGCCCCAGCCTTCTACATTGAATGCACAAAGATGTTTCATAAGTCACCACAGCTCTTTACTGCAATTGCCGAAAGGATGAGAGGGCTTCCCATCTCATCTCAGCGCATTTCATCATGGTTCACGTCTTGCATCAGAATGTGCTACGTGCCGCTTTCATCTCGCAAGTCCCTATTCAGGACATATGCAAGGCAGCAACATGATCTTCCATCCACACCTTCATGTCGCACTACGCCATCATTCAACAGGTGAGACACGATGCGGCCTTCGGCAGGGCAATACTTCAGTCAGCAACTCGGTGAACTCTGACCCCTCCTCCATGGAAACTGCTTGGGAGTCACCTATTGGAATGGACATGTGCAAGCACTCAGAGAAAACGGTTACTTACCATCTCTTAACTGTTCTTCGACATGTGTTGCTCATGTCCATTCCAAATCCAACTCGCCTCCCCTCTGTCAGAGTATTCCGGCAAGAAGGAACCAAACAGGCAGCGGATCGGCAGGGACCTATATACACCTCCATGAAGCCACCACTCGAGGGGGCTCCACGTACGATCCACTGGGTACCGCTAGGGTAAAACCTTCTGACTATCATGCATGTGGCGCATGCAGATGCCTATTGGAATGGACATGAGCAACACATCTCGAAGAACAACAGTTACGAAATGGTAAGTAACCATTTTTTTCTTAGTGTAGTCTAGCAGTACCCTTAGGTTTAGTTAAAATAGTTAAGATAGCTAGTTTGTTGCACTGGGTGATGCTCGTACCGTGATTTAAACATTGTCCATTGTATGGGGTTGCTATCCCCAACACTGAACCCCACCATGGTGTTTGTTGTGCCTAGGAGAAGGACACAATAATGAGAGGTGTTCTATATGCAAGTCCTTTAAGAGGAGGACTCAGGTTAGCAAGGAACTGGCGTCTGAAACAACAACTCTCAAAGTAGGCTGTGAGGTCCTCAGCACTAGGGACTTCTTCAAACCATATAGCTCTGTGCTCTCTTTCAGAGCAGACATGAAATGTGACTCCTGGCTCAAGATTCGGTGCTTCTCCTAACAGAAGCTGTTCTCCTTCCTCAGGTCCTCCAAGGAAGAGGTCTCATAAGACTAAGCAGGACTACTGCAGAGCTCAAAGGGACGCCATCATATGGCTGCATGCCCTTTTGTAGACCAGCATGCAAGACCGTGCTTTTGCCTTCTTCAAATGTAAAGTTGTCAATTGTTGGTCAGTCTTGTCTAAGTGCCTCTGGAGATCCTGGACTCCCTATAGCAGTTTTGAGCAACATATGCCAGGATGTTCCCTTTGCATGTCCTCCACTGATCAGGACTATAGTCACCAATGCCTTCATCAATAGGTTGGAGAACACATCTAAGAGCATTGAAAATTCTGGGCTTGTGCTCAGAACAAGAAGTTTCTCTCCACATCAATGTCTTTGAGCTTCAGGCCATTTACAATGCCTGCTGAGCCTTATGGGATCACGTCAGTAGTACAGCAGTTCACGTGCTTAACAATAACTGCAATACATTATGAGAACAAGCAGGGTAGAGCTCACTCCAGATTGCTGTGTCAGGAGGCAATAAAGTATTGGCAGTTCTGCATCTGGGAGAGCATCATTCCCACAGCCTCTCACTTACCTGGGGCTCAGAATCACTTGGCAGATCACCTCAGCAGGAATTTCTCCCAAAATCATGAGTGGTCTCTGACATCTTGTATTGAGGTCCATCTCTGTGGAATGGGGCATTCCCAACTGTTGACCAGTTTGCCAAGAAAACCAGAAGTGATATTCATTTTGCTCTTGAGCAGATCTTGGTCCAGGCTCCTTACTGACGCCTTCCATATCAATCATGGATCAGCTCTAATGTATGCCTTCTCTCTGATCCCAATCATCCCACAGTTCATTCTCAACCTGAAATTGAACTATGCCAACTGATTCTCATTGCTCCGGCCTGGCCAAGGCAATGTTGGTTCTCTGACCTTCTCGGACTATCAGTTTGGCCTCCCATCTCTTCATCCCGACCTACAGACTTCAGCACTAGGGTCAAATTTTGCATACAGCACTTCATATTCTGCATCTCACAGTGTGGATGCTACATGGCTAGATGAGGAGGAGGAATGATGGTCAGAAGCTGTTCATCAGGTGTTGCTTAACAGCAGGAAGCCCTCTCCACTTAACCAAGTAAGTCGCCTTAGTAAACATTTTTCAGTTTGGGCACTTGCTCAGGGAATTCAGCCAATGCTGGATGGTATTCAGGGCATTTGGGAGTACTTATTACACCTTCAGTCTCCTGGTCTCTTCCTCAGCTCATTAAAGGTTCACTTGGCAGAAATTTTGGCATTTCACCCACCCATCCAAGTAATGTCAGTTTTCTTAAAACCCCATGGTGGTGAGATTTCAAATGGGAATCATTCACCTCCACCTGCCTGTGAAAAAGCCAGTTTCCTTGTGGGACCTTCATAGTGTCCTTGCTGCCCTTATGGGTGTTGGTTGAATTCTCTGTTCCTCCTGCATGAAAAGACAGCCTTTCCTATAGCTATGAGATCTACAAGAGTGTGCAAGCCGCAGGCCTTAATGGCAGAGCCTCAGTACATACAGTTTTTCAATGACAAAGTAGCTTTATGGCCACATCCAAAATTTTTCTAGAAAGTGGTTTTGTAGTTTAACCTTAACCAAATGGTTTATTTACTGATGTTTTCCTAAACCACACTCCAATACAGATGAACAGTACCTTCAGTTGTTGGATACGAGGCAATGGTTGGCATTCTACCTCGACTGTACTAAGCCTCTTTAGGCATTGTTTCATCTGTTTATCTCTTATGCTCTTTGAATGAAGGGACAGGCGATTTCTGGGCAAATAATTTTCATGGATAACTTCTTGCATTCCATCTGCATATGAAATAGCTGAGACCGTGCCTTCACAAAGACAGTGGGTTCATTCGACGAGGGCCCAAGTGATGTCAATAGCATTGATCAGTGATAGTTCAATATTGGACATTTGCTGGGCTGCCACCTGGTCTTCTGTACGTGCTTTTACCAAGCATTATACAATTACCACTGCATCTACGTCAGATAAAACTTCAGGAGGGCAGTCCTGCAATTGTCTAAGTATATTCCAAGTTCAACCTCCTGTGAGTACAGCTTGTGAGTCACAAGAGTGGAATAAACATCTACAACCATTTGAAGAAGAAAATATATTTACTTACCTGTATTGTAACTTGTTCTTCAAGATGGGAGGAGGGAAATGCATATTGCATGACCCACCTTCTGTCCCCTCTACATCAAAGTTTCTACTCTTGACATCCAGTGTGAAGAAATTGAGGGGGGATTGGGGCAGTTCTCCAGCTTTGGTGCACTGGGCATGTGCACACCTGAGTGCAATATATGTACACCCACATCCTGAAGAACAACAGTTACAATACAGATAAAAAACCATCTTCTCCCATCTTGACATATGCCAATAAGATTGATAAGTATATCCTGCCCCAGGTCTTGGGTGATATTTTTTGGCCTGTGTTATGCAAACAAGATCATCATAAAAGGTCCTTTCTGACTTTAATAACTATGAAGAGAGTAAAATCCCCTGCCCCTACAACACAGCTCACATACAAGCTGTTTTTGAAGTCTGGAGAATGTCTGATGAGCACCTAGCATTATCTGACTCAAAACCTTTGAACCTTCAGAGCACTGTCCTCCTTTATCCATGTGTTTACTCTGTCTGTTGCTCTCTATTCTGAATATCATAAATATAAACAAAATATACAGAGCCAAATTCACTTATGAAGTAAACAGGTGCAGCCCTATTGACTTTAATGCAATTGCACTCACTTACACCAGCAGTAAATTTGACCTATATGCTAAAAAGGAGACAACTAATGACAGTGGTACTGAATTATAAATCCTGCTGGAAACTTTCTAGTTAGAACAAATTTATTATTAAATGGTCAGAAAAAAATCACAAAAAAGTATTGGAATAAGACAAGATGAGAACCTGAATTTATCATAAAAATAAGAACTTTTCAGAAAAGTCTAGTCTTGGATACTAAATAAATATCAGTCCACGATCCAGGCAGTGCTTCAAATCTCTGTGACTTTTATTTGTTCCCAGTATTTATTCTAATTAAGACTGCACTTTTGACCAAATGCTAAGAGTCTTACTAGTTCTTAATCCACTCTTACCCAGGCAAAATTCCAACTGAAATCAATGGAAGACTTCCCTGAATAAGGACCTCAGGATCTGATCCTTTAACCATGAGGTTCAACCAAGCAGTGACTGGAAATGGAACATCCCTGATTAGGAAGTATCTAAGCACTAGTACTATATTCACCAATGTCTAGAGAAAGAGTAGTGTTAGAAAGGAGTCAAAGTAACTAAAAAGCTCCAATCCCACCTGGAAACAGTATTATATTGTTTATCTATTGGCTTTTCTCACCATCACATCTGTGCACCTCACAAACATTAAATTAATTTATCCTCAGAGGCAAGTATTATCCTCAGCATTGCAAGTGGGGAAATTGAGCTACAGAACTATTATTGGAGTGATTTTCAGAGGTGCTGAGCGCACAGTTCTCACTGACTTCTGAGGGAGTTGTTCTGAGTGCTCAGCACCTCTGAAATTCAAGCCAACAGTGACCTGCCTAAGTTCTCACAGGGCGTCTGTGGCACAGCTGGGAATAGAAACCAGATCTCATGAGTTCCAGTCCAGCAGCTTAACCACAGGACTTTCCCCTTCCTTGTTGAAGCCTACAGAAACCACAGAGAACCTAGAACAGGGGTTCTCAAACTGGGGGTTGGGACCCCTCAGGGGGTTGTGAGGTTATTACTTGCAGGGTCACGAGCTGTCAGCCTCCACCCCAAACCCCGCTTTGCATCCAGCATTTATAAATAGTGTTAAATATATGTATAATGGTGTTAAAAACATGTGTTTTTATTTATAAGAGGGGTCGCACTCAGAGGTTTGCTATGTGAATGGGGTCACCAGTGCAAAATTTTGAGAACTACTGACCTAGAAGGTTGCAATAAAGCACTGTTTCCCAGAAATTATCCCTTCAGCACAGGTCACAGTGAAACAGTAGGTGGGTCCAGCTTCACAGCTGTCTATGAGCCAATAAAGTCCAACAAAGTCCATGCACATTTACATATGTGTGGTGGAAGGGGAGTATGAGGATTCCTCAACTGAGCCAAGAGCCCCTCAAGCATTCTGCTTTGGAACCTCAGGCACTGGCCTGTAGCGGGAATAGCCTCAAAAAAATTGAGAATCAAATTGAAACTAAGAAAGGGCAGTTGTCCCAGTGCACAGATGAATGTCTTCTGTGAACTTCTGCACACAGAGCTCTTCTCCTAGCCTGTACTCACCTCCTCATTGACCCTCTTACAGAAGATAGCAAGCAGGAAGACAGCAGCAATGGGTGGCCCCAGGTAGCTTGTGATAGACTGTATATAATCAAAGAGCTGCCCGCTCTGAGCTGACTGCACCACAGGAATCCAAGCAATGCTGATACCAATTAAAGCTAAGATAAAAAACCTGCAAATACAGCCAATCAAAAAAATCTGTTAGCCACCTATTTATAAATATCAATCAGAAATACATAAATCACAGTGAACCAATCAACAATCTAACAAGTCATTGTTTTATTTAACCAGCATTAAAACATCAGCAAAAATAACAGTAATCAGCCATCAGCACTGGGGAAAAAGACCAACAGGCAATGAAATCTCACCCGATCCATCAGCTCTCAGTCAATTCAAAATGAGAACTCTGCTCTCAAGACAATAAATCAATAAGCACAAATAAACACAGCAATCAATAAAACAGCAGAGAGGGATGAATAAAAGAGAAATCAGCGCATAGCTAGTGAATATTACTGATGCTGTAGCTTTGTCTACCTGGCATCTTGGAATGAAATTTAAATAGATCCCCTGGGATATCTGTAGGGAATAGACACCTCAGATTAATCTTTAAATAAGAAACGTGGCCTGGAAACCACCCCACAGAATATCGAGAAAGACACACATGGGATTAAGTTGTCAGGCCACAAGAGGTCACTGCTGCACCACATGCATTCAGAGGAAGGTGGTTCATCAAGGCACTTTAAGGTGAACTTTGAAGGGTACAGTCTGTGATAGCTCCAATATTTCATTAGGTTCCTAATGCTGGGAAGGGGGGCAGTAACACTTACCTCCCAGCCAGCATGAGCTCTCTCTCAGATGCCCGGGATCGTATTTTGGTGTAGATGTCCATGGTGAACAGAGTGCTAGCACTATTAAAAATGGAAGTCAGGGAGCTCATGAGAGAGGCCAACATGACTGACAACATCAGACCTCGCAGACCTGAAACACAGAGAGAGACACCACCTGAGCTGGGGAGGGTCAGTCACTGGGAAAGCTCCATAAGTGACATCTCTGAGTGCATGGTCTGACCTCCCCCAACCCAGCTATCTGTTAGTAAATGAAGCACACCCAGCTTAAGGCAACTTCATGGTACCCTACTGGGACATTAGCAGAATGGTGCCTTCTAGATCAGGAAGCACAACATTTACAATACCACATAATACCTAGGCTGGGCTGTTAGGAGATGGATAATGGCAGTGTGTATTTGCAATGTCAGGGGTAAGAGACACTCCCAGAAACATACACTCTTGTCTTTTATACTGCCTGACTGGACTCTGGGTCAGTGGGAGAGAAAAAACACCACCCAGGAATTGCCCCTAGAGGGATACATGATCAAACAGCATTATGATACTCAAGGGAAGATACCAGCATTACATGCAACTTGCAAGAGATGACTCCACAAGGGGCACAGCAAAACCAATCAAGGAAAGTGGTAAGAAACCCAGACATTGATAATCAGAGGTCTACCTAATAGGGAAATGTCAGTTATCTCAATTCTCAGTCCCTGATCCAAACTCAGTTTGTAGTTACGCCAAGGTAAACTTTAACAATTTATTCTAGATTTAGATCTTTAAATCAATGGCCCCTTGTGACCACTCTACCTTTTTACCCCTAGCTCGCAAACGAGGCTCAGATGCAATGGATGGTCATTTCCTCCTATCTGAGAGAAATGGCTGTTCCCACTGAGTAGCTGATGAGTGACAGCTGCTGCATCAGTTTATAGGTCTAAGCTGCTTTAGATCTCATTGAAAGCCAAGCTTTTCATCTTGGCATTACACATTCTACACCCTCCACAAAGCCCTGCTGCCTTTTATTGAATTTAACTCGAGGTGCTATCTTTTGTCAGGGCAACTATCTGTCTCTTCTCTGTACAGACCTTCCTACTCTCATGTTTCCCTGGCCATCTTTCCCTTTGCCTTCTGTGCTCACATCCCTGCATCTTGCGGGCTACTTCTTCAGCTCACTTTTCTCTTAATGGTCTGAGGCCAAACCCACCTGCATCACTGTCTAGCAGTCTCTTCCCAGGGAGGGGCAGTCTTCTCAGCATGCACTGACTTCTCAAACGTTCCGTGCTGTACCCTTCTAAAATCTGCCAAACTCATAGGCCAAGGTAAAGCAGAGGCCCCATGTGTATCGGGCTTGGCTCTACCAGCTCCTCTTCCAGGAATGATGCAACTTTTCTACAGTGAGAGACTGGTGCCAGTGAGAAGCGAGGAAAACAGACCTCAAGCTGAATTCAGCACAAGCAGCCTCCCTTACGTACTTATCCTAATTCAGACAGCTGAGAAGCAGCCCTCCTGGCTGTGGCCTAAGTCTGCACAAACCCATCCCTTCTTAATGGTCCATCTGCAAACCACAGGCATAACATGAAGGCCTATACCTGTCTGCAAAAGTTTCTCATTTTTCCTTGTATGTATGCCTATCTCCCTCCAGAGGTGCATTGTTCTGCAAAATTGAATAGGCCTTATAATGTACCAATGGCTGTGCACCAGGAGGGCCGTACTTTCTCTTCCCAGCCCAGTGAGGTTAGCAGAGGAACTGCAAGGACATCCCCAGAGATCCTGGCAGAGGCAGCTTCTTAGTAGCTGGCAACTACTAAGGCCAGATTTACCCCTCTCACAAGGCCAACCTCTCTCACAAGGCCAACGCCAGCAGTGTCTTATTGGCTCATGTTTGCAAATAAGCAAGATTGCCACGGCTAGTCTGTAACCATCTGGCATCTATGACATAACACATGGCATGCATAGGAATATACTGTGTATATTGGAATGATCTAAGGCCTACAATAGCTGAGCCCTGATAATTCAAGAAAGTGCTCTTGTACTTTGACGATGTCAAATCAGACTAAATGAGAATGCAGGCCCCTAGTTCTGGTAGCCGATTTCCAAGTCTGGGAATCTCTCCCCCACAACACCCAATTTCTATTAATCTGCCATCCATGTTTTACCCACAAAAACACTATCACAGCCAGCATCTTACCATTCGGCATAAGATCCACCACCATTTTTGGATAAGCAACATTTGAACAGCCAACTCTGGTGCCACAGTATTTCTCACATTCTGAGGGCACAACACAAGCCACCATGTCTGAGAAAAAGATAACAAGACAGGGTTACCTGGGGTCATAGCAGCAAGTTATCCAAAAATCAAGAGAACTTCCCAAACCCATCTTCATGATAAACCACTGGATTTATTTGCCTGATATCACCCTTGACTCTGCAGTTGTGGGAAGGAATTCCATTCTTGCATCACTTCTTTTCTAGGTGGGGTATAGTGATGTTGCTGAGGTCAAGCTGAACGGCACAGGAAATCGGGACTGAATAATGTGAGGACTGCAAAATCAGGGCTCAGGGGCCAGAGCAAAATTAGTGTGTGCTCTGAAAGGCCCTCTCCTGCTCAGACCAGCTGCTCTCCTCTGTTGTACACACACCTCAGTGGAGAGGGAAAAAAACAACTGGTATTGCGCTCACACTGAGCTCAGGCAGCCTGCAAATCACAGGCATTTCCATGAGCTGGGAACACTCCTCTCTGGGATCCAGGCACCACTCCCTCTGCCCCAGCAAAACATCAGTCACATACAGGAGTGTTTCTCACCCACTCAGGGAGAGTAGGAATGCTACCAACAAAGAGGGCAGGAGAGAAACAGACTCTGCGACTCCTGTTCTGCACCATGGACAGTGGAGCCCTGAGCAGGGAACAGAGAAAAGAGCAGTAGCTTCTTATTTTGTGGGAGCAGCTGGTGTGTGCATGTCTTTTGGGGGTCTGAGTGAGAAGAGGAGCTGAAGGAGTGGCGTGGGGGGGAACAGTGAAGAGAAAACTGAGTGGGGCTGGAAGAGGAATAAGAAGAGAATGAGAGGGCTACAGTACTAAGTCTCACCCGTGTACAGAATTCGACTGATCATCCCAGGCATCACCATCACAAACATGGGCAGCAGCTTCAGGTACCCACACATGACGCAGCCGGCCTTCACATGGGACATGTTCTTGCCTGAGAGGCATCGTTGAACAATAACCTGTCAATGAGACAGTAGATGCAATGACTCCAGATTTGTCACCCATGCACGATGCTGGGCACACCAAGGCACAAATGAGACTTTTTAAACTGTGTTCCAATTTGCACTTTCCCATAATTAGAAAAACAAAAGAGCACTTGAAGGCCTTAGAACAAATCTAAATGGATAAAAGGAAACACTTCTGTCCAGTGTACGTTTAACCTGTGAGACTCCCTGCCACAGGATATCATTGAACCAAGTAGCTTAGGAAGATTCAAAAGGGATTAGACATTTAAATGAATAGGAACAGCAGACACAGTAACACTAGCTAGGATGCAAATTATAAGGGCTTTCAAATCTGATCACTAGCTGGTGGCTGGAAGAATACATGGTATGCAATACTGCACAATTACAGTAGTACATTCTCCTTCTGAAACATACTGGTTTGATCATTTTTGGAGACGGGAAGGACTGTTGACCTAAGGAGAAGAAGGAAAGGAAAAGAAAGATGGACAAGTCCTCCAGCCTGGCATGGGGGGACTGACATAAACAGACCATCTGCCCAGCATTGTTTATGCAAGGAGATTCCAGCAGCACACATACAAGACACACCTAGTAAAACTGGATGGGAAGCCAGGTCTATACCTACATTGATAAAGGTCATTATATTTATGTTGATGTCCTATTAAGATGCCCACATTTGAAAACTAGATCCTCAATGTTCATTTAACAGGTCACAAGAAAGAGAGAAAAGCATCACACGTACAGCATATACTCAGCATGGCATGCAAAGGATAGTAAAGGAACATACACGCCATTGACTTAACATAGAAAGGGTTGAGCATTTAAAAGCTACAGAGAAAAATCACCTTGCCCTAAGGAGATAAAGGCACAGGGGGTGGGGTGGGAGACAGATCAGTCCAGCTACACCACAGATTTTAGAATGCTCTGCATTTCCAGTTGTTGCCTTTACTCTACCTGATCTGTGCACCAGTACCACAAAGCAAGGATGCTCAAGCCAAAGGTAAGCCCCGGCCATGGCAGGTCTCCAGTGATCGCGTCTCGGAAGATGTGGAAAGAATCTGCCCGAGGGGTGTAGCATTTTGGGTCAATAGTAATGTTTCCGTATGAGGTGTTTCCTGGAATTGCATTCATATATTTCTCCATAAACGCCTTATATCCTCCTACTTTGGCAAATGCTGAAAAACAACATAAAGATGCTTGAAATTCCTGATAGAATGGAAGAGTCCCAGGAGAAAACTCCATGCTATCAGTGTGACAAACCTGCCCAACAGAGATCAACATTGTCAGAACACATCAAAATATGTGCTATGAACACTTTCAAAAGCAAGGAGCCACAGTGACTTTCCTTCGAAAGATTGCTTTATACTCCACTGTCCTTCCCATTCCCCAGATGCCTGCTTACACCTTGCCAGAAAGTATAATGTAGGTATAATATCGTCACGCTGCCTGACCTAGATGAGGACCAGAGGTAGAGTCTACTAGATGAAGTCAATCCGAAATGTTTATTGTGAAGCAGGGGGACAACTTCATTTAACTAAAAAGCTTACAAAGAGGAAGACCAAGCAGTAAGAAGCTACAAGGTAAGAGAGAGGAAACTACAGCATCATAGGGCTCCCTGCCTTTACTACCTCCTCTTGATTAATTATGTAGGCTGACCCCTAAATACTAGGGTTCTGTTTCACAGGTAGACTGCATTTTAGTACCCATGTGATCTTGTGGCTACCCAACTTCCTATTCACAATCACATGGCCCACCTCCTCTGCCACTCTCAATGTCATCCCTATGGTAACTACAGAACTTGCATAAATATTTAATGTATTTGAGCTTTCTTTATGCAATTTAGCAGGTGGAAACAAGGCGCAGCCATACTGTATGGCCAGCCAGCTTCCCACTTTGCACCAGATGTCCATGGACCACAGACTCAGAACCTTGGTCCTACTTTAATATTATGCATTCCCACATGTGTTGAAGGTGCAATGGTCAGGACGACAGGAGGGCTCTCCCTTTCCCCCCCAGCAAATATATGAAGCAATTAGAGTATCTCAACTGTTAACCTGTCAGGACTCCACAGTGCTGGATCTACTGCCACAGGACATTGGGGGCTGTAGCTGAACATTCCAGCTCTCGTACATCAGATTTACTTACCAAATCCTGTGAGAATAAAGGATCCCACCAGCATGATGATGGTCTGTAAAGTGTCTGTGTAAATCACAGCAGCAAGGCCACCTATGGGCAAAGAAAGGCCAGAAAAATGTGTGAGACCCTCTGCTAATGCCTTAGTGGGAACCACCTCTCCTTGTCGCCTTCTCTCTCTCTCACGCACATACACCTCTCCCCTTTCGTGCTCTCATTTCTTCCCACTAACACCCACTCTCCTTTTCATCTTTCTGGATCCCCTTTTAACTTGTTTTGAATGTATCAGTCTGTTCCAGAAACTCACCTGTGATAGTGTAAAGACCAGTAACAGCCAGCAGTATGATTATTGCCAAATAAAGATTTAGCCCCATGGCCATTTGGATAAATATAGCTCCAGAGAACATATCTGCCTAATAAAAGGAAAGATGACCATTTAGGAAATGCTTAAGATATCTACATCTCTATTGATATCATCTCTTTCCCCCAACTCCCCCAAGCACTGCACTGCACAAAAGAATAAAAGCACATGCAAAATAAAGACAGATCTTGTCTCCTTGGTTGCCCAGACCTGCTTTATTTTAACTGCCAGTGGGTTTTTGAAGTTCACTTCTTTGTTTCTGCAGTTTTTACAATGGTTTCCAGAAATCTGTCAGTGATCCATCCTAGCCAAATCTGGCTACCCATCTCTTCAGGCCTGTGACTTTATGTATGCGAAAACAGTTCAACAAAGTTCTTAAATCGCAGACCATCCAAGTCGTTTGATAACCTTTGCATTATATCCAGGAAGAGTTTTGTTTAAGAACTCGTTTGTCTTTATTTATGTCAATGCTATTCTTCAAGCCTCGCCTTCCCAGTGCAACACAGATGCTTGGTATGACTGGCCTGCCTAGTTGAGGACAAACAGGAATCATAGATGACACCTTATTTTACACAAATTCTATGAATATCTGTCAAAGTAATTAGCATTCAACTGGTCAGCTGGAGAAACAATTAGCTCTTGTAATGACATGGATTTTGCAACTTTGTGAATATGGCCTGGGATTTTAGTTACCAACACAGCTGCACCAATGCAAACCCCTAAAATAGACATAATTTGAAATCAGGGTAACCAATTTCCAACAAATTCATGCCTCATCAGTGTAATTGATATCTCTGTTAGGGGGTTGCAACAGTGCAGCATGCTGCAACAGTGCTAAGAGGGGCAAGGGGGAGAGGGAGAGGATTTTCCAAAGTGCCTACATGCCAAAGGAGCAGATGTGCCATTGAAAGTCATGTCACTGAATCTGTGCTCCTAAATCACTTAGGTGTTTTTGAAAATCTCATCCTAAAATCCCAGGGCAGACAAGGCTTAAGAGGGATGTTTAGTCCTCAGCTCTACTAGATTTTAGGACAAACATTTATTCAAGGAACACAAAGAGTGCCATCTAGTCAGGTATTCTGCACAAGGAGAGGGTAATATAAAAGTCATAGATCTGGCTAATTGTGCCATGCTGTACATAACAACACTACTTAGCACATTTTACCTTTAAAGCGCTTTACAATCAGTACGTAACATATCCTCCTGACTCCCCAATCAGCCAGGCAACTGAGTATCATCCTCCGCATTTTACAGACAGGGGCAAATCCACTCCACAGCACTCGGCCTAAGTAGCTGGGCAGATGCTGGAGGAAGAAAACCTCTCCCCCAGGCCACTGAGGAAACTCCTCCTTGAGACTGTCCCCCCCATAACCCCCCTTCACTCCTCCTGCCTTGAGGGCAAGGAGGAGACTGTGCAGCTGCAGATCCTCCAGCCTTGCTCCCACCACCAGCCACTGCATGCTCACATGCAGAGCCATTGTGGAGCTGAGCTATGCTCCACACAGGATGTGAAACACATGCACAGTCCCACCAATAAATTCCATCCCTGCCTTCACCATCTGCGGCCATGGAGGCTGGGGCTGGCTTAAGATACAGGAATTTATAAAGCTTAATCCCACAGGCTAACTGTGAGCCCATGCTGCTCTCAATGGGAGAGGATTCGTTCCTGACCCTCACAGCTTATGCCCCCAACGTTTGAGGTTTGTATATTCTCAGCATTAGCTTAGTTTGCATGGTTACAAAAATTACTGGTCATAAAATGAGCCCACAAGGAAAAGCAGTTAATTATTTAACCTCCTGAGCAATACGTAAACTCCCTGGATTTTCTGAATCACGGTCTGAGTTCACCTCTTCTGCCTGCCAGTTACAGTATTTACTGCTAACGTTTCCTTGTTGTGGATACAATTAAAATGTTATCATATCTCTGAATGCACTAAATCTGCTCCATGCAAAAAAATCACTCCAGAGCCACGCACACATCATTCAGGAACCACAAGGCAAAACTATTAATGGCATGAGTGTCCTTTTACAACTACCATTACAGCTAAAGAATTCCAAGGAACACGTGCAACACATTCAGAAGGTTTTTAATTCCTTCAGATTATGGGGGAGCATCTACTTCTTTCCCCAGATACCGTGTCTTAATTTAATCAGTTACTGGTCACCAATGCCTTGCCTAGATGATTTTCTTAAAATTGCCCACCATTCCTACCATGGGTACAGCTCCACTGGTGACAGCAATGGAAGCAGCACTACTGGTTTTCAGCTACCTGAAAGCTACCATGGCAACAGCTCTCACAGCGCTGTAGGTTCACGCAGCAGCTGACTGATTTAAGCTTCTCTATTCTGCTACTGCGAACTCATCTTGGTTATGGGAGCCCCATGGAGTCAACCCTGACAGCATGGAGTTTCCTAGGCAGCAGTGGAACTGAGCCACAAAACAAGATGTGGGGGACGACAAAAAATACACAGAACAAAAACGAAAGAGAAAAGAGACAGAAAATGGGCAAGAAAAAGGAGACATGGCAGCAAATTCTGCAAGGGAACATGGAAAAAGGGGAGTCCATTGCTAGTGCATCACGCAGGGGAGGAACTTTGCCCAAAAAAGGAAGGGAACCTCTGGAGCAGAGAAACCATGGAACATAGAATATTGCACATTGGGCAAAACCCCAACAATCACATTTAAAAGTGATACTGCGGAGATACAAATATGAACTTCACTGGGTGTCATTGTGACCTTGTACTTTATTTCAGCTTTAGCCTTGGCAGCCACAATGCCCTGATGTGCTTTGATCATTAAACTGAGAACTTCATCAAAAGCCAGCCCTCTTGGAAGCTACCAACTCCCCTGTATTCTTAATTCCCAAAACAGAATTATGAATTAAAAGATTTGCATACGGGGTGTCCGTCTGCCAATTATGAACCACCTATTTAATTCCCATACAGAGGGTAACCACTCATGGTAGTTCTATGGGATGATCACCCAGAGACTGATTAATATTGTTACAGGTGTTATTCCAGTTAGTCCCAGCTGGAGAATATTCACAGTGTTGTTAAATAACATTCTCCCTAATCTATAGTCTTTGGGGAGAGCATTTTAGGCATCTTTATCAACAGTCATTTGTAACACATTAATTAAAATCTCCCTGATTAAGATGATACAACCTTGCTTGCTAGGAGGGTTAACCCTCCTAGCAAGCAGAATGATGAAATCAACTATGTTCATATTCCAATATGCTGGTCTACAAAGATTAATGCTTCTATATTGGTCAGGGGACATTAGGTATATTTTCCTCTCCATCTGAACTTTCCTTCTCATCTAAGCTTTCCCCTGGACAGGTACTCAAATTCCCCTGACAAGATCTTGCTCTTCCAGGTCTTCTGGTGGTAGCAGGTACCAGCTCTGATATTAGCCTTCCTCCCGGAGAACCTGTTTTCTATCCCTTCTTTTTCTTACCTTCACCAGCTGCCACAAACAACGCTAACTTAGGGCTTTTGTGTAACCCTGAGCCATCACATTTCAAATCACATTCCTGGTAATAAACTTCCCAGTCATCCTCCTCAGGCAGGCCCAGATAAGAAGGTTCAGAGGGGTAACCCCAAGACCAGCTGCTGCCATTTGCCCTCTTAATACCCAAAGCTATTCTTGTGGACCATCTTGTTCTGGTCTATACTTATTAGGATCAACCAGAGTGCCTTGATATGCTGTGATGAACAGTTCTTCAACCACTCTGCAGGCACTTTTAAGGTTCTCTGCCTGCCACAGTAACCCCTGCTTCCCTCTCTCACCTCCTCCCTGTCATGTTTGGACTTCCTTTTTAGGCTTTTCCAAGGTATGAACTAGGGACATATTAAGGTTGCTTTTCCATCTGATGTTTCAATTTCTTATTCTGTTCCCTCATCTTCTAAACTTTACAACTGAGCCATACATGCCATCAGTAGATATTCCATGGCTGTAACTTTTATGTCTTAACCTTTAACTTTCCAGTCCATTTCAGTCTGGAAATACCTCAAATATACATAAATCCAGGGATCAGCTACATAAATTATATCTAATGCAAGTGAACCACCCCCACGTTCTGAAATATGGAGTCCTTTATAAAGAAGTAGTGACCTGTCAGCTGATATATCTTTCTTTATACTCCAGTGCTCTGACGTGTCGCAGTTTTAGTGTTTCATTATCAGTAATGTATTATATCTTATTAAGTAATTAATTTTCTGCCCCCAGAAGGTGCCCTGCTGACAGGCATGCTGGGTGTGTTTCGAGATGCACTTAGGCCTGTAAGCAGTTAGAGTTACAATTTCTGCACTGCCACTGCTTTCATAGAATCATAGAATATGAGGGTTGGAAGGGACCTCAGGATGATTAGGCCACAACCCTGTCTTAATTAGCCCAAATTGATACTACAACTGATGTGCAATATCTGGAGTGCCAAATTGTAATAATGGCTTCTGTTTGATTATAGCCATCAAATAATAAGATCAGTTGGTTTATTAAACAAAGCTTAAGACATCTAGGATTAACCAGCACAATACAAAGAGGAAACTCACTAATCCAGGGTCCAGTGTCTGTCAGCTTCACTGGTCCAATTTATTTTACAATTCTATCAGTTATTTCTTCTTGGTTCTTTCTTCACATTGTTTAGTTTTGTTACTATGATTATCCAATCAAAGACAAATGTCATATTCCATTATACCCTACATTTCAATTTTTAACCTGCTTAACAACATGTTTTTAACCAACTATTTCATTTTGTCCTTTGTGGTTTGGAATGTCTTGTTCATTGTCCAATCATATGTTAATATCACATTTGGAATCCTGTCTCCTCATACATTTCCATTGTATAAGCCCTTTCTTTTCATTTCAGTTACAACTTCATTAGAGAATCACAGGAATAAAAAACAACTTTAAAAATAGGTTATGAAACCAGGTCACACTCAACCATATTTTCACTCTATAAGTAAGGCTACGATTATGTCACAGAGACCACGGAAGTCGTGGAATCCGTGACTTCCATTGACCTCTGTGACATTTTCTGCCCCAGGGCTGGAGTTCCCAGCGAGCCCCTCCCCCCCCCGATCCCAGCCCCGCCCTGGTGGAAGGACCCTGCAGCTGCCCTGCTGTGGCAGGCGGACCCTGCAGATGCCCCAGCTGAGCAGCTGCAGAGAGTCCCTGCTGCCCGCCATGGCTGAGCAACTGCGGGGTCCCCCGGGAGTTCCCGTTGTCTGCTGGCTGGGCAGCTGGCGGACCCTGCTGCATCTTAGCCGTGGCAGGGGGGAGGGAGGGGCCTGCAGCTGCCCAGCGGTGGCGGGACCCCATAGCTGCCCAATGGCGGCGGGCAGGGACCCCCTGCAGCTGCCCAACCATGGCCACCAGCTGGGGGACCCTGCAGTTCCCAGCTGCCCCGGGGACGAGGGGACCCTGCAGCAGCCCAGCCCCACAGGCAGGGAGACCCCTGAGGTCCCGCCCACCGCAGCGGTGGGGGACCCAGGAGCCCCAGCAGCAGTGAGTGCTGAACCCACCTACCCCTTTTGTCAGGAATATTCTTCATGAGTCAGGGACAGTCATGGGCTGCCATGAATTTTTATTTATTGCTCATGACCTGTCCATGACTTTTACTACAAATATCCATGACAAGAACTTAGCCTTATCTATAAGCAATATAAAAATCTACCTACTAGTAATTCTTTATCATCTTCTCTTAACATAAGTCCCATAAAACTTTACAAAATACAGCTAACAGCGTCATACGTAAGGGATGCTTGGAGCCCTACACCTATGTGCTCACAAAACCATGCCCAATTAAATGGATGCAACATTTCCAATTACAGCTACATATAAAACACAACAGTTATGTTGACAGCTCCTCACAGAAATAAATGCTAACGAAATGAAAACACCAAAAAGCCAACTTGGGGGTTTGCCATAGACCCAGCCTATTTAATTTGCAACCTTGGTAAGAATCAATTATTGTAAGAGTGTGAGAATGAGAGCAAAAGGCCAGCTCTTTTAGGTTACATTGGACTATTATCACTCAGCTCTGATGCAGAGAGCAAAGAGTAACCTTCCATAGCAACTGCAGGAAAACAACAGAGCCAGGTCTGCCTGACCTGTGGACTTGGCTGGAAACATGATTTCAAAAGGGGGCAGAAAATCACAACTTCCTTTGCTACTGCAATGTCCTTGTTAGCCACAGTTCATAGCTCAAACTGATCCACAGATAGGCTCATTCCTCGTCCCTCCCTTCCTCCCCTTGCACTTTCCCACTCCTTTATTTGCCAACCCCATCTCTCTTCGCCCCACTGCCTTCCTCTCTTTTCTCGCACTGCCTTCATTAGTACTAACAGGTTGCATGTTTGGCTGAGGATACCGACGGAAGGATGTGTGGGAACAAAAACCCATTCCTTGAAAGCCCAAGGCTCCTTTTCTTCCACTAGAGCTAAAGAGAGTTACTCATACTCTGTACCAGGAGAATTTGGCCCAGGAGTCAGAATGGGAGACTTTAGAAAGAAGGCTCTAAAATAAAATGCTGAAAATGGGGTGGGTTGAATGTTCCTGGGTAAGAAGCAGCAATTGTTGCCTTTGGGGAACAAAGGCAGAGAACTGGGTACTAAAATTCTGATAGTTTAGGACATTCTCTTCAGTTTCTGTCACTGACACCTGAGATGGCGCATACAGTATATAGTACAAGGCTCCAGCCAGCCTGACCTGTTCCAGAGGGGAGCACACATGGAAACAAAATCCTGGAAAAAGAAAGCTAAATCATAACCATCATCTAGAGAAAGAGTCTCCTGGTATAATCCAACAGGTACAGACACACAGAGCTGTAGAGCTGATTTGGATGGTCAGCACTGCTAGACGGAAGAGTGACAACATGGAAACAGATTTTTACCTACCTAAATAGAGTTCAGGCAACAAATGAGAGAAGTGAACTACACACATAGAGAGATTTTATGTGAGCATAAAATAATAATACAGATAGGAACATCACTTAGAATAGAGGAACTGGAAAAGCTTAACTCACCGAGATCTTGGTGAAAATATAGAGGAGCAGAGAAAGGACTGACAGATACATCTGAATCCGTTGGCCACCAAAGCGCTTCTTGAGATACTCTGGCATCGTCACCACCTGCAGAAGGAGAGGGAGAAGAATTCACACTATGAGCAAAAGACAACTACCATAGGGGGCAGAGGCTCTTCCATCCAGATACCACACTGATAAATGCACTAGAAATGTAGATGGCCTCCAAGAAGCACAGAAAGACACTCTGTAAAATGCTCCTCATGTCAGGATCTCAGAGACACAGAGACCTCCTTGTTTAAATACATACAGGAATAACTTGAGTCAAGTCCCTGTCACATTCAGGTCTCTCCTCCCACTGAGAATGGTTTTGTGATGGTGCTAGATTCACAAACGCAGTCGGCTGAATAAGAAAGATTAAAACTGGGAACAATAAAAGGCATAACCTAGTGTTTGTACTTACCCCAGCCCTGATGTAGATGGGTACAAACAACCAGCCAAGAGCAAATACAATTATCAGGGCCTGTAACCAAGGAAAGAACAGCTGAATTAGCCTCTGGTCCTTTCACCAGCACTTTCCAAGGCCATGTACCTGGCTGCAGTGAGTAAAACAGTGGCCAGTGCAGGCACCCCTCGCCTCATTCTTTCTGGTTTGAGCATTGGCCTGCTAAGCCCAGAGTTATGAGTTCAATCCTTGAGGGGGCCATTTAGGGATTTGGGGCAAAAATCTGTCACGGACAGTACTTGGTCCTGCTGTGAAGTCAGGGGACTGGACTTGATGACCTTTCAAGGTCCCTTCCAGTTCTATGAGATAAGTATACCTCCAAATGTGTCTGGCACCTTACAGTTGGAACTCCAGGGGTGAAGTCCCAGCCTTACTGAAGTCAATGGTAGTTTTGACTTTGACTTGACTGGAACTAGGATTTCACCCCAGGTGTCCAATAGAAGCATCTGAGGAAGAGTCCCCCACTGCAGCAGACTTACTGAAGTATCAAAGAGAACATTGCTTCAGCATTTTCCCATGTCTGTCCACGGAGAAATACATTTGTAGTGTGTCTAACACTGGTCTTAAAATTTCCTTCGGTTGCACTATCCCACAGCAGCTCCACTAGTAGTAACAACTACCAGAGCATTAGTGTGCGCCGGGCACAGGTGCTTAAACCACTGTTTCATTAGGCGTGCCCAGAGCAGATCTAGATAACATGGTGTTTTAAACACCAGAAGCCCACAGAAACCTCTCTGTGTTGGCAGATTCACCATTGCTACCACTGGGAAATGTTAAGAAAGTCTAGGGATGCCACCACCGCCCCCTTTACTAGCCCCTCCATCCAGTCTCCAGGCAGCCACCGGCACAGGAAACATTCCACTAACAAATCCAAGTGTGTTATGAACAAGTCTCACTTGTGACTAGCTCTGCTACTCCAAGGTGTTGGACAGCAGAGCTTACTGCCATACCCATGTCACCCACCAGACTAGCCCACTGACCTGCCTTCTGCAGTGCCTTGGGAGTAGTTATAAGGTTGCCCTTATACATTATAAGACATATAATACTTTCATATTTGGGACTATATACTATAAAGTATGGTAGCTCTGCTATACTACATACTGTATATTCTGCATCAGATATTTTATTGTAGATCATGCATCCATTTTTCTTACTTAAATGTTAGCGATTTGTTTTATGCAGACTTGTGCACATTAAAACAAATAGAGCTAAATTCTGCTCTCAGAACTGCACTCTAGATCTCTCACCCACAGGCTAATTCTTTATCGCCTCTCTGGAGTTCTGCTCATAGATCAAGCATAGGACATGCCAGAGATACTGGGCACCATGCTGCTCTCACGTCCACCCATGTACATCAAGAGTAACTCCACTGAAGTCAAGGGAATTACACTGACACAAAGGCAGTATAAGTGAGAGCAGAATCGGGTCTAGTTCTCTCTCTTGCTAACAGAGTCAGTGTGCATCCACAAGCAGCATTTTCCCATGTATATTAGCATGTTTATCAGTTCCATTGTGTTGTTCATATTGTAATGAGCTAACTAGCTGACTTCTGTGTGCATGCGTGAACAAGTACACCACTGTCCTCACCCTACCGTACTTAATCAAAACCTCTCAAATGTGTGTCTTAGGCTGCATACTGCTACCAGCTAATGGAGACCTCTTTAGCTCACATGGCAGAGGATCCTGAAAGAGGATCCTGGTTCTATCCCTTCAGATGTCATAAAGTTCCAAGTAACCTTAGTGTGGAGCCTGGATTTGTTTCAGCATCATCAGAGAATAATAAAAAATGAGAGTTTAAACTAACTGATTCCAATGTGTGCATGTCTCTAAGTGATCGTCTACTTCTCTCAATGCACAAAGAAGTTGCAATCTATATGGGGCTTATTTCATACCCACACACTTCTATTTTAAATAAACCTAAGGGCCACATGCTTCCATTGATGATTCAAACCAGATTACAGGGAAACACCAAACCTCCAAGATCATTTGTGGTGTTGCATAAACTCCTTTGTGAAGTGCAACAGCCAGGGGCATGGCCACTATTATTCCAGAGGCTGAGGATCCAAGGGAAGAGTTAGATCCCAAGGCTCTTGGCTCATTAAAGTTCTCTCATGACCAGATCTTTCTGGAGCACCAGGTAAAGAGCAGTCTGGCTCCAGACTCCATGCTGCAGGAATTGACCTCCTAGTGGCTATGTCCCAATTCCCCTCCAAGGAGTACTGATGGTGGAGAAGCTAGTGCTGTTCAGGGCAGCGGTAACGTGATGCAAACTGCACCTTCAGACTGGCTGACCTGAAAGGGGAAATACAGCATAAAGGGGCTGTTCCCCAACTCCTGCATCTCCTCCCGACCACATATACATGAGCTTTGTTGCTGAATCCATGAAGGGCTACAGGTTAAAATTCACTGAGGAGAGGGGGCACGTTACCTTTCATCTCAGCTCTCTCCCCCTGATCCTTTCCCAACCTTTACAGTTCTTCTGCCACACTCCAGGCAGTAGTCGTAGTACTTTTAATCAAGTGAGGTGTTTGGTTATAAGACAGGGGTCTGTCCCCAGCAGACTGAGAACAGACCAGCACTGATGGTGCATTAGGAGGAAATCTCTGCACTCCTTTGCTGCCGTCCCTTAGTGAGGGGGAAATGAGAGGACAAGTAGGGGGTGAAGGCAACCCTAAATCCCTCACTGCCTGGAGGAAAGCAAAATACGCCTTTCCCCCTAGTCCCACTTCTGCAATGCAAGCTCTCAGCAAAAATGATACAGATGAGATGAGAAAAGCTGTCCTTTCCCCCTGATATCTGGAGATGTTGTTTATAAGTATTTGAAAAGCAATCAAAGGACAAGGATAGAATGGAGGAAATCACCAATATATTGAGATTGAGAGAGAGAGAGAGAGAGAGAGAGAGAGAGAGAGAGAGAGAGAGAGAAAACCTTTGTGGAAACTGGTTTCCTAATATAGTAATGGCCTTTTCTTCTCCCATTGACTGGGCTGCAGGTGGGAGTGGGGAGAGAGGCTGGGGGAATGGGAATCGACACGAAGTGTTCTTGTGATGGGTGGTTCTGCCAGTCACCAGCCCTGAGGGAGGCAGGTGCTGCTGGGTGAGGGCTCTGACAGCATTAGAGTGTGTTGGATTTTTAGACAATGTAGGCTCACCTGATCTCCTTGGATACCCCCCAGGTTACAATTTTATGTAAACGTGTACCACTCACGTTCCACTCAAATCCTGCAATGGCGATTCCTGCAGCTGCTCCTGTGCCTGCCAAGCCCACAAAGTGCCCACTGCCAATGTTGCTGGCAAACAGAGAAGCACCAATCTGGAAAGAGAGAGAACAGACTTGGGTCATAGATCCTGGACTCAGGCCCTGGCTAAAATAAGAGCTGTATTTGTGACCAAAAAAAAAAAAAGGGCTTATTTGGTGTTTTGAGACTTCCTGTCTGCCATCACTATGGGACCTGAGTGCCTGATTTCCCCTCTTAAAACCCAACATTGCAGCCATCATCCCCCCACAGGCAAGGAGGACTGAGCAGGATATCACATATTAACTCATCCAGAGGGGACACTGGTGAATGATAATACTCCCTCCTCCAACTAAGGTGAGCACATGGCCTCCGCCCATATAGAATTTCAACTCTTTGGAGAACATTTCCAACTAACATGTGGGTGATGTATTGCAGAATGAGCAGCCAATGATCTTGGCCAGAGGTCCGGGCAGCTAGCGCAAAAGGCTGATGTCACACATCTAAGCTGCTCCAAGGACAAGAGGCTAATTCATGCCCCGTCAGGAAAATAAGATACATCTCATTGGGCGAAAGATCCACAAGCCTTACGGCTGCCTTGTATCCTCAGTGGGAAACACCCTTTTTGCACTTGGTTTGCTTCCATCAAGGGGACAATAGGTTACCTGAATGGGACTCTGGAAGCTGCTATGATAGGTCCAGCTACTGACCCAAGGGTGCAGTACCTGTGAGTAACAAGTGTGCATACAAGGAATGTTGGTATCTCTAAAACCTGTAACATCCTGTATTGATCCCACAGACTGAGTAATGGGGAGAAACAGGAACTGCTGATATGTACGGACTGAAGGAAAAAAGGAAATTAGTGCTGGATTAAAAATAAGACAGAGATTCACAAAAGGCAGATCATATCTATGTAATCCTTCTACCGGGTGGTGGCGGCAGCAAAAAGGGACAGGTTCAATATCTAGAGGAGCTTCCCCTTAACATTATAAAACAGAACCAGCTTGAGCCCCCATCCAGAAATCTTGGAAAACAATATACTACCACCCCCCTGGGAGCCTCTAGGAAGTAATACTTCCCCAGTTGCAAGCACCAAGTCTGAGTATAACAAAAGAAAACTTTATTAAGAGGAGATGAAATAGAGCATTAATCTGGGAAAACACCACAACAATCACTCAAAATTATGCTAACCAAAAGTAAGCACTGGCCCCACATTCTCTTGAGCAGTAGACTTTTGCCTCAACTTCCCACCTTGTGGTATGAAAGTTCAATGAACAAACACCTATTTAACAAACCGCTCCCTTTTTCCCTCTGCTGCACCCCACTTATATTTGTCAGCTGAGGGCAGCAAAGTCCCAGAGTCCAGGGCTGTGTTCAGGCAGGTTCACCTCCTGCCCCAAGGCTCGTGGGATGGGTGAGTGATGCCTCTGCTCACCACTGTCACTGTTGCTGCACACCACTGTGAGCCTTTGACCAAGAAGAGGCAGCTAAAACCAATGCCCAAACCAGCCTGATGCTAATACAAGTTTGCCAGGTCTCAAAGGGGCTGATATGTCGTGCGCTGTGCCTGTTTGTTTCCAGTAGCGAGGTTGCAAGTGAAAGTCAACGCCAAAGACAGAAACTGTATTTTCTATCTTTGCTAATTTTTCCTCTCCCATTTTTGGGTGTGTTTGTCTTGTTTTGTCTTCTAGGAAATGGGACTGGACTTTAAACAACAACTCCAGCCCATCTCAGCTAACTTCCCCTCTTTCCCCGCCGCAAGAGACAGTTATTACTATCTTTAATGCTATCTAAGAGACTGTCAGGCAAGGGGGGTTTCTTTCTAAAAGCTCTCTCCAGCTGAAGGGAAAAGGAACAAGGGATGTTTTAAAATGAGAGCCTTACTTAATATTTTACATTTCAAATGCTTTAAAGGTTTTTCCTTCTTTTTCTGTATCTTTAATAATAGGTTAAACATAGGTTTAATGGTGTGTTTGCTAGGGTACTAGGCAGCCTGAGGTCTCTGTATAGCAAACACAAAACCTTGTTTAAACTGTATAAAGATGGACGGATGGATGGATGACTCTTTTGGGGCTCATATATTCCATCTAAATTAATACAACACCAGAGAGTAACATTCCCAGCTTTACACATGGCAGTATTGTATTGTCTGTGTATATTTTTGTAAAGAAAAATACAAAACCAAACAAAAACCAATGCAGTTAGCAAAACATTTCCATTAACACAACAGTCATTATTCCCAGTTCAGGACAAAGCAATGCCAATATATGGGTCTATTACTTTCTGCTTCTGTTTGTCTTTCTGACAGAGGAAAGACTCTGTACAAGACGATCATAAGATCAGTATACACTAGTTACAAATGCAATCTAAAACCAAAATCTTTTTCAGTAATTACATGTATGTACATAGGGACAGATCTTTGAATTCAGAACAGTGAAAAGAAATTTACTCCAATACTTTAGTAATTTGTAGCAAGAAAAAGTTATGTGGAAGAGGCTAGCTGATGGCTGGCAGCATGTATGGCAGTTACTATGTTTTAATTAAACCAGTGTATCTACATAATGCAAATATCCAGGGAATTCTGCTTAACTTTTCGTGCTGGGATCTACAAAGTGCTTAATGCCCTTAGGATACTTTGATAAATCTCAGCCTTCTTCTAGATGTATCACAGACGCAAGATAGAGAAACTAGGCCTTAAACTTTGGATTGTCCCAGACAGGGCTGGGCACAGAATCTCATCAATCAGAGTAAGTGGGTGCTGTAACATATCCCCACATAAACTAAAGGATTCTGGCCTATTTTCCAAGAAACTCCATGTTACCGGAAGGCTGTCCCTTCATGACACGGTCAGCATTACAATTTTCAGGGATCTGGCCATTAATGATCTCCCCTTATGCTCATGCTGTTAGAGGTATGACAAACTGGGTGGGGTGGGGTTTTCTTCTCCTCTGGACAGACCTGACAAACACAGAGCATGCATAGGATGTGGGGCCCTGAGGGTACACTTGCTAAGCCTGCTTCTCCGAGGAGGGAATTTCAGAGCAAAAGTAGCTCCCGCCACCAGTTAGCACTGACTGCATTTCAGAAAGAATATAGTGGAACTAGAAGGGGGCATGAGGGTTTGAAAGGGATGGGGTCAACTGTTCAGTGAATGAAAGAGTGAAAGCTATAGTGGAAGAGAGGAGAAGAAAGATGAGGGAAAGGGAAGAAAGACTGTTGAAAGAGAGAGAAGGAAAAGGTTACTTTAAAATCCTCTGACAGGTCAATTGTTGACAGGGGCTCACTAGTCAGGAAAGAACCGTCAGGCTGCAGTTATATGAAAGTTACTGTATATTTGACACATTATTCATTAATCTATTCGCCTTACTATTTTCATTGGCTTTCTGCTGCCCAGAAGTCCTGGTGCTTGCTGCCCCACAGGCCTCCTAAGGAACCTGGAAATCCTACACTTTGCCTAGCAAAGTAACAGAAACAATCCCCAGCCCCTACAGTGCACTATTCATGCCACTGATCCACCTCTTTAGGTAGGGACTTCACCCTTGTGGGATGACACTGGAAATGTTTTTAACTTCATTATTTTGGGACACAAAAGTGTATTCTGCAAATCCACAGCTCTTCCCACCCTTAACCAGTCCAACTTGCATATTGCTTAGTGTCTCTGTAAAGCCTTATCATGCATCTATCAAGACTCAGCTGCCTTGAGAAAGGAGAGCAGGTTTGCTATTCTGCTGCCCTAAGTTCTCTGCAAGATCTTCATTTTGCATTCTTATCTTCAGGTAATTTTAAAATGCCACACAATCCTTTAACCAGGAGAGATGGACATGCATTTCTCAAGCAGCATAGGCTTTGTTATATTGTAGAATCACCTGGGTCCCTCCTTCCCCACTTGGTGCTATGCAATTACACCTCTACCCCGATATAACGTGACCCGATATAACACGAATTCGGATACAACGTGATAAAGCTGTGCTCCGGGGTGGGGGCGGGGAGGGGTGTGCACTCCGGTAGATCAAAGCAAGTTCAATATAATGCGGTTTCACCAATAACATGGTAAGATTTTTTGGCTCCCGAGGACAGCGTTATATCAGGGTAGATGTGTACTTACATCCTCAATCCTTGCATATCCAATAATTTTTTAGGTATCTTGCTGGGACTTCATATGCACGTGTTGGCTTGGAAAGCAGCACAGCTTCTGCTAGTTGCTTAGCAAGCCAGCCTGATACTTTAGCTTCCCCATCATCAAATATGCGGGCACCAGACCCAATGCCTACAGTCCTGGGAAGGCATCCCACTACTAGTCCCATTAGAGGGTTTTGGCAGAGTCATTAGGAGTTTGATTTACTGCACTTTTCCTTTCCTATCAAAGTTTCACTTTGGTTGCATGTCTGGTTGTTCTTTTTACCTTGAACAGTGGTGGTTTCAACCTGGCCTACAACTAAAAATGTTTCTACCTCAGTTCACTACTTCTAGGGACAGAAGCAAAATATTTATCCCCACTGTCCACCTCCTATAACCTGCCTACAGAACTGCTGAATTAACAAACAGGAAGAACTTTATAAAATAATCCTTCACACACAAAATGATCAAAGAAACCTACTCAGTGGTCAACAGCGAAACATGACTGCATTAAACTGAAGTTAAAGATTATCTATATATCCCAATTCTCTTCCTTCTTTGACTGCTGGGTGTTACTCATTTACTGTTGTCCAGCCCATAAATTAATACAAAAGCAGCAAAGAATCCTGTGGCACCTTATAGACTAACAGACGTTTTGGAGCATGAGCTTTCGTGGGTGAATACCCACTTCGTCAGATGCATGTAGTGGAAATTTCCAGGGGCAGGGATACCTAAGACAATACACTGCCTCCAATTATCTGGCTGAACTCCTCACCCCTCCAACTAGCAAAAAAAAAAGGGAACATTCCGTTTCATTCAACAAAGAACAGGGAAAACACACCATCCGCTTTTCTTTTCTTAATCCCCAGCCTATACCCCATGGCTGCTTGGTATAGCAGGGAACAGCATGACAAGTGAGGATTGAAACTAAGCCAATGGAAATTTTATTTCTAAAACAGGTTTTTGGAATTACATTTTCTTTTATTCTCTATAGCAGAAAGCAATGAATCGTGCAGTCAAGTCTCAATAAGTCGAAGTCAAAAGGAAGAAATATACTATGATGGGAAGAGTCCATTTATAAAGCAACATCCCCATCTACAGACTTGGGAAACTCACCCAGGTTTCCCTGGAACATTCCCAGGTTATAATCACACATGGCGCTGCCCCAGGGTGAAATCAGAAGTAGCATTTCTCTAACACTTTACATATTGCATTAGTTGGCACAGCATCAAGCTGGTATTTTTACTCTTTTTGGCCTTTTTATATTTTATCCCTGCTCCTGCCATATCTATTTGCACTGGGAGGCCTGAGGACGGCCCAGACTAAAACCAGGGAAAGGGTTTTCCAGAATCTCACATTCCCTTGTTCAGAGTAGCCCTCCAGAACAGTATTGTTAATGTAAGTGTTTAACTAGGGATTTGAGCGCTCGCCATGCCTTTTGCTTTTATCTTACCAGGTGTTGCCAAGGGTGGAGAGGAAGAGATTTCCTGTTAGGTCACAAAGTGAAGGAGCTCACAGGGAGGAGGCAAAGATGGTTTTAAGCAAATGTTAGTTAATCCTAGAGACAATTTTGGCAGTACAGGATCATCCCCTCTGGCCTCTGATATGCCTCTACATGGACAAGAGGTTTAGGCAATGTAAAGCTGGCTACACTGCTTTATGTCCCTGGGCAACTCCCCTGTGTTGGGGAATTCCCAGCTGCCCCTTTACGGAAGCTTCAAGTCCCCTTTGTGGCTTTAGAACAGTGCAAAGAGGCTTACCCAGGGCTGAGGGTCTGACCCATGGTGTTTTTGTGTTGTAGACACTGGGCCGGATTCCCCACTGCCTTGCACCTTGAGCCATTATTTGCACCTGTACAAGATGATAGTGTTTTACACTCACTATTCATAGGTATAAAGAACTAAATGAAGCGCAAAGCAGCAGAGAATCAGGCCTAGTGCATTTAGTCAGGCAGGCAGGCAGAGGTCCTGATTCACCATTGTGTTTGTTATCCAGTTTCACAGCAGAGTCACTCCGTTGATTAAACAAAACCAAATTTGCCTTAAAATAACTCTGAGATTCTCAGTTTCCCAATGGTTTCTATTAGTAGCTGAATGTTCTCAATCCTAATCTACTCATGAAATCCTCCTCCTGCTTGGAAAGAAAATGCTCTAACATGAAAATGGAAATTCCAATCCTGCCCCAATTCAGGCAACACTGAATGGAGACACTGAGCAGGAATTTTTGAAAGCTGTTCTGAAAATTCCTACAGTCAGTAAATATTTATTTAGTTCTGTAAGGCCCCAAACCTGCAATTGTATCCGTGTGGACAGAGCCCTGCATCAAATCCCACTCAAGTGCAAAGGTCCTGTCACATGGGTCCAACTTCAAGATCAGGGGTAGGTTTTATAACCAATCATTAAAGTTTTCCTTCCAAGATGAACTGCAACGATGGTCACGAAAGTACCATATTAGTGACATTCAGAAAACGCATCTATCACAATCTGGGATGTAATCCAGACTAGTGAGAGGTTGCATCACCACCTGCTCTGCAACCTTAGGTGCCTCACTATGCTTTGCTGCTGTAGCTCTCAACCTGGCCCCTCATGAACAGCCAAATAGCATGCACGTCACACCCCGATGTCTTTTTATAGCTGCAGCCTTCCAGCTACACATGAGCCACACTCTAGCTTCCAGCAGCCTTGGTTACTACTTGCAAGGTGATCCCAACACACTCCCAGGTCTGAATTTTCCCCAAAACACAAGCATTCTGCACTGCTCAGCCCTCTCCTGGACAGTCACGTATTAGAGGTCCATTGCCCTGTAAGGAGCCAATGTACAACAGTTTGCTGCTTTAATTGGAGCTATCAAACAATTCAGTTTAAACACAACACTGGATTGGTTTTGATTAAAGAATAAATATAGTTTATTTAACTACAAAGAGACAGGTTTTACGTGAGCACAAGTACAAGGTATTAAAAAGTCATAAAACACTTTCTAATGACTACACTTAAACTAGACTTGGTTCAAGGTAAAATCCTTCCCACATGTTCCCAGCAACATCGCTGACCAAATTTTAAAGTCAGGATCTCTCACAAAGTCCAAAGGCTGATTCCTCTGAATTCTTGGGTGAAAGAGACAGACAGACAGAGAGGGAGAAAAGAAAGCAAGAGGACCTGGGGCGTTTTGCACTCCATTTTTATAGCCCAGTCACCCTCAGAAATGCATTTTGCTGAAATAAAGTTCCTTCAAGCCGTGGAGACGGATGCATGAAGTCTTATGGTGAAAGAGGTTCCCTGTTTGTTAAAATGCTGCCAAAGGATGGCCACTCAACTGGTGATTGCCAATCAACTTTGATCACACCTGGCTAAAGGCTTCAGCTTGTCTCTGAGAAACAGGTTTACCTCCCTCCCCAGACTTGTCTGGTAAACACATTTCAGCCATAATTTCAGCCTATGTTCATAACTTTACATACAGCATTGTTACATATATTTCATCATGATATTATTGGCCAACAAATTATTCGTTTTCAGATGATAGCTCACAAGGCGTATTTTGTATAAAGATTATTACAGTGGTGTGTAAGGTGTGAATACATGGATGCGTTCAGTCACAGAGCCACATTTATTTCGAAAGATTTCTCCTTTGCCAGGAAGTCTCATTCAATAGAGAGATTGTGACCTAATGCAGAGAGCACTGGACTAACACAGGAGACTTGGATCCTAGTCTCAGCCCTTGCTACTGGCCTGCTGGGTGACGTTGGGCAAGTCACTGCACCTCATAGAATCATAAAATATCAGAGTTGGAAGGGATCTCAGGAGGGCCTGTAAATCACCTGTCTGTGAATCACTTTCCCCATCTTAAAACAGGGACAATGACACTTACCTCCTCTACAAAGTGGTTTTGGAGCTACAGCTGAAATGTGCTGTATAAGTGCTTGGTACTATTATTATAAATGTAAACTCTGATTTGTTATCAGTAATTTATTATGATCATTCCAGGGTTCTCTAATTGCAATGTTACAGCAAAGGACTAGATTGCACGGCCACAGTGAAGGCAATACAGCACCCCTACAAATCAATTCCTCCCTGTACCTTGTACCTAACAGCAATCACCTCACATGAGCCAGGCCCTCGACCAAAAACATTAGGGTCCAGAGAGGTAGTAAGTACAAAACATTCAATAAATAGTGAAAGTGATGTGCAGCCAAACGTTACATGTGGACTAAAAGCACACGTATGCATGCGCACGCGCACACACACACACATACACACAGCGTATAATACGAACTCACCGGCCACCACACCATTTTACGTCCAGCCAGGAAGAATCCTCCCACTGTCCCTCGGTTAGACAAGAACATGGCCTGGAAAAAGAATGACTGGTTAAAATTTTCAGCTCTAACAAGCAAACTATGCCCGATGGCATAAACAACCAGGGCATCAATGAGAAAGAGGAACCAATATAATGCCAAGAAAGATTTTGAAGGGAGTAGCATGACCTGACAATGACTGAGCAATGATTCTTATATCAATCTATAAATTAACCATCAGGGGTGCCTCTATGTTTTTTGTTGACTCAAGGCAGTCAGGCAGCCTTTGGTGGCATTTCTGCAGGAGGTCTGCCCCGGTCACACGGATTCGATGGCATGCCTTGGGGGGATCTGCCTGTCACGCGCCTTCTGCATACCCACCGCTGAATTGCCACCGAAACCACAGGACCAGTGGACCTCCCGCAGGCATATCACCGAAGGCTACCTGACTGCCACTCCCACAGCCCCCCGTGGCTTGCCGCCCCAGGCATGTGCTTGATGTGCCGGTGCCTTGAGCCACCCGTTAACCATTGAAGCTTTATTGGTTCAACTTCCATTACATGAAGCCTGCAAAACCCAAATCTAAACAGCGCACATGTTAAAATGCAATGAACTATAAATAAAATACAAGAAATGCATCACTAACCAAAGGCCTTGCCTGCAAACTGTCACTCATAGGAGCACTCCTTGAGGTGAGCAGGCCTCAAAACTGCTGATGTAGCGAGTTTTATGTCCATGTACTAGAGCTGCCATACCTAGCTTTCTTACTCAATACTAGCATGCTCCAGTGTTTCCCTGCAGGAATCTACTGCATGGCAATTTAATCTTTCCTGTTCTGATAAGCTCATCAAGATACCTGCACTTATTAGCCTTTCTTCACTTCCACAGAGTAGCAGTTAAGAATTACTTTCCTCGCTCTCATTTTATATGTCAGGAGTGACTTTATGGGAAGTTTCCCTCACATTTTTCTGACACAAAACCCTTTGCAGACCATGGGATTCCCATTCCTTTGGATCAGGCCCAGAGAGGGCATGAGCAAAAGTGAGCCAGAATGCAAACCCTAATATAGATGCAAGAAAATGAACAAACAGGGACATGTTTCACTACACACAATAGTTGAATCAATATTTGTCTAATGGAAAAGGACAACATTGGTGGAGAGACACATTTAATATTAAGCTTCTTAGCAACTATTCTAAACAAGTAGAAACTTCAATGCTCCAGTGCCTGACATGCCACCTACCAGCCCTCTTCTGACCCAGAAATTTATATTACAAAGAATTACAATCAATAACAAATTACAATAACCATACTTCAGGTCAGATTGTACCTTTAAGGCATAAGCCTGGTTCCCTCCCAGAGCTCCCCAAGATGCAATGGAGGCATTTCTGCCACAACACTCCTTACAGGAGAGCATTCTGCACCCTTCTGAGTCAATGAGCAGCTTGGCTGCTCGAGTGGGCTTTTGGTGGGGGGGAAGACTCCTGGTCCTGCCTCCTCCCCATTCTTCCCTGGTCCTTTGAGGTTGCTTACGCCCCAGGGTGCACTAAGAAGAAGCAGTGCTCTCATGAAAGGTATGGGCCCTCAATTGTGTTTTGTTTCTGTGGGAGGTGGTGGGGGGAATAAATAGACTGTCTGGTACAGGTGCAGGTACTTCACATCTTCAAAGTGCTGAGCAAACATTAACTAGTTCATTAGTATCAAAAGTTAATCACTTCTCAAAACTCTGTCAGGCTGCTAGTGTGGAAGATTTTGTCTGCAGATGCCTTCTATGTTCTATGGCACGGACTCCTGGGTTATTTCAGGGGAGTGCACAGGTCACTGAGGGGCAGGTTTCCCTGACTCATTCTGTTAACTGCTGGCTCTTTCCTCAAGAGACTAGCAGAATTTTCCCCAGGGACAGTCTCTGATGTCTCTTCTGATAGAATACAGACTCTGTTCCTGAAAGGGATATCAGCTCTTTGATCTAGTGACACACAAGTGTTTTCCACTAAGGTAGCATTAGTACAAATACTATCTGTCCTTTTCCTTTGAACTGCTTACAGCTCAGTCCAGTACTCACCCTCCTTCCTACCACAATCAACCCCACTGCAATCCCCATTTACCCCACCTCTCGCACTTCACTCCAATTCCTACGTCATCATGAATTTCCATTGTGGTTGCCTCTGCTCCAGCACCCTGTCCCTAACCATCCACCACCATTACCATCCCATTTCCACCTCCACCCCTCCTCTGTTCTTCACCAGGTCCTCACCTCTATTCTGCTAAAAACTGCACTTCACCATTATCCTGATCTCTGTCTGTTACAGCTATTCCCCTATTCCATTTTGTTTCCCCAGACTCCATTTTGTTTTCTGTTCTCCTGTGGCCGCCCTTCCCTGGCTGTTAAGTTGTTTACCAGGGCCACTGCCCTTCTCAAAGGGAGGGCCCCTTAAGTTGTTTAACAAGAGCCATTGCCCTTCTCAAAGGGATGGCCACTTGTGCTGCATGCTAAGTGGGACCACTGCCCTTTTCAAAGGGTTAGTCCTGTTATCACCTCGTTGAACCTGGGCTTGGTGTAGGGTAGGCAATGTCCAGAGCTGCAAGGCCTTTTGTGGTTTTAAGATCCTGGGCATGAGTCATAGTCTCATGTGTTCTTGAGTCACCTATTGCACAGGACTATGTCCAGGCATGTCTCTGGGCTTACCTTCAGTTTTTCCCCTGTGCCCCCTCCCCTGTGACAGAGGGAGCCTATCAGGATTACTGGTGGGAAACTGCCCAAGTTTGCCTTTAAAACCAGACATTTTTGAAACACACCTCAGAAAGGTTCCTGCATTGCTGCCTGGTCTGATCAGCCAGGGGTTCTGGGGGGTCCTTTCTCCGCTCTCGTTTTATTTTTGAGCGTACCCCCGTTTTTGAACCCCCCCCCCACGAAGAACGAATTGCTACCTGAGAGATCTCCTGATTATTGAGACTGTACCGAACCCTCCTTGCCTCTTCTGATGTTGCTGCTGCTTCTGCCTTTGCTGCTGCCTTGGGGACTGGTAAGAATCCCTCTGTAAAACTTTCTATACTTTTATTTTATTATTTTAGCTGCTGGCTCTGTTTCCCCAGCACACAGACTCAAGCTAAACCTTGGTCTGTGTCTTAAAACCTCTCTTAAACTACAGGGCTCTTTGCCACTGCTAAGCTCTGCTCCTGTGGGCTTTGCCTTGGGGCTCTCTGCTTTCAGCTGTATCCACCGCTGTAGCCACCATCCCTTGGCTTCCTTGGGAGCTGGGTCCTGGATACATACCACTCTGCCCTCTGTAACCTCCCCATAGCATAAGGTGCACCATAGGTCTTGTTTTTTTTTTAATTTAATAAGTCATAGTTTGTTAAGATTGTAGAGCTTGTAAGTTTCTGTGATATTTGTTGTGTTGCCTAATTGTTGGTTAAGATAAGTTTAGAAAATCATTGCCTGGTTGTATTCTGTAGCTGCTTGTCATTTTATATAAGTTTGATAAAGTTAGGGGATAGATAAGGTTTTTACTATTTGAATTTGTCTTCCCACTGCCCCAACCCCCCCCCCCCGAGCTCCCCAGTCACTCATTGCAGTCTCTCTGCTGTTTAAACTTGCAGCCTGTCTGCTCTCTGTGTCTCCCTGAGTTTAAATCTCCCTCTGTAGCGCCTCTATCTTTGGTTTCTGCTCCACCACGTGCTCCTCTTCCCCCATCCCCTAACCTCATTCCTCTACCACTGCCTTTCTCTCTCTCTCTCTCTCTTTTAATCCCTTCCCCCACGTGTTCACCCCGCTCCTACTGCTGCCAAACCTCAATTGTATTACTGAAGTCTAGCATAAAACCCCATTGGTTACCCTTTTTCTCTCTCACACACCTCACATTTTATATTTACACCACTGTGACACATTTTTACCTAGAGTTGTTGGTTATTTAACACATTTTACCCATAACTGTTAGTTGGTTATATGCTGCTGTGACACACCCTTTACCTAGAAATTGTTAGCTACCTGTTACATTTATACTTCAGTGTTAGTTGGTTACCAACTGTATTGTACCTCACTGTATTGTACCCCACTATTGAAACCCCCTATACTATACTAAAAGAACTCCCTCCCCAATTGCCTACCTTAACAAACCCCATACCCCTCACTATTAAATTTTCCCTGTTTTTGCATTTTCTTAATAAAGTTTATTTTGCACCCCACCTGTGTTGTAATTGCTCCCCAAGATCCCATATACCTGCAGGCAGGGACAATCTCCATCCATCAACCATCTCCTATAGTCCCTTCAATACTACAGATATCCCTCCTTCACCCTCACTCCAAGCCCCATCTATGTTATCCTCCACCACAATCTCATCCTCTTCACCCCCAAGCCAGGCTTCATACCAGGTCCTACTTCCCCAGTGAATCCCAACATAATCTCCATCCTGCCACTTCTTAATCCACCCCCCAATAAAGCAGCAGGCAATTTATACATTTTAATTTACAAAGCCATTTTCCTAGAACCCAATAAACTACATTTTCATTAAGAAAGAAAAATCCAGACGTACCCATATTCCCACTGCCAGGGTTACCAAGAAATAGATGACTATGACCAAGATGTCTGCAGCGTTATTGATTTTTGTGGAGGAGTCCATCCTGCTTGCTTCTTCGGCTCCCTTCCTTCTCTTATCCTTATATCGCCTTTTGCAGACTTGAGATAACAATAGACCCGTTATCCCCTGCCGTTTTGTTTAATATTTAACTTCAGATTCACTTATTTCCTATGGGGTGCAAGTTGAAGCCGGTGCTTTTTCTTGAGCTGTGATTCCCACCAAAAAACTGCTCCCCAAATACAACTGTTGCAGTTTTCATAGGCAAAGGAAGTCCCCAGTTCACATCCGCTGCAGAAGGTGCTCACTGCAGTTGTAGCCCAAGAGCAGGCGTCTGAGAAGCAGTGAGCTGTAGAAGGAGTGGCGTGGACATAACATACTCGGCGTATGCACCTCCCTGTTTGTGGATATTTTTTCAGCAGTAAATCTGGTCATGGAATGAATTATTTCCTTAAGAACAGGATGCTTACCAACACCAAAGGAAGAGTGACCTGACAGTTAGGGAAACACCACGGTTCTCTGAGCTGACACTCCTGCTACGCTGTCCCTCATTCCAGCAGGAATATATAATGGAGGTACAGCCCAGGATTTCTGGGAACAAGTCACTTTGATCTCTTACAGCTAAATATTTACAGATGTGTCTGAACCATAAAGAACTGGCTAAGGAACTTGCTGGACCGTTAATGTTGATTTTGAAAAGTCTTGGAACCCTGCGGAAGTTCCAGAAGACTGGTAGAAAGCTAAAGCTGCACCAATATTTAAAAGGGACAAACTGGATGGCCAAGTCATCGTAGGCCAATCAATCTAACAATCAATCCTTAGCAAGATAATGAGTGACTGATATGGTACCCAATTAATAAAGAATTAGAGGTGGATAATATAATTAATGCTAATCAATATTGGTTTATGGAAAACAGATCCTATCAAATTAACTTGATTTTTTACCTGCGATTACAAGTTTGGTGGATAAAGGTAACAGTGTTAATATAATACAATGGCTCTCAAACTTTCCAGACTTACTATACCCCTTTTAGGAGTCTCATTTGTCTTTTATACCCTGAAGTTTCATCTCACTTAAAATCTATTTGTATACAAAATCAGACATAAAAATACAAAAGTATCACAGCACAGTAATACTGAAAAAGTGTTTGCTTTCTCATTTTTACCATACAATTATAAAATAAATCAACTGGAATATAAATAATGTACTTATATTTCAGTGTACAGTACACAGAGCAGTATAAATAAGTCACTATCTGTATGAAATTTTAGTTTGTACTGATTTCACTAGTGTTTTTTATGTAGCCTGTTGTAAAACTAGGCAAGTATCTAGATGAGTTGATATGCCCCCTGGAAGACCTCTGTGTACCCCTGGTTGAGAACCACTGATGTAATATACTTAGACTTCTGTAGGCATTTGACTTGATATCAACCACATTTTTATTAAAATCTAGAATATAAAATTAACATGACACATATTAAATGTATGAGAAACTGGCTAACTGATAGATCTCAAAATGTTACTGTAATGAGGAATCATCATCAAGCAGATGTGTTTCCAGCAAAATCCCACAGGGATCCGTTTTTGGTCCTATGCTATTTAACATTTTAATCAATGACCTAGAAGGAAACATAAAACCATCATTGATAAAGTTTGTAAAAGACTCAAATTGGAGGAATGATAAATAATGAAGAGGACAGGTCACGCATAGAGATCTGGATCACTTGGTAAACTGGGCACAAGCAAACAATATGCATTTAAATACGACTACAGGTAAATCTACACATTCTAGGAACAAAGAACGTAGGCAGTACTTAAAGGATGGGAGACTCTCTCCTGGGAAGAAGTCACTCTGAAAAAGATTTGGGGGTAGTAGTGGATAATAAGCTGAGTGTGAGCTTCCAGTGCGACACTGTGACCAGAAGGGCTAATGCAAACCTCGTACGCATAAACATAGAAACCTCAAGCAGAAATAGAGAAGTTACTTTACCTCTCTATTTGGCACCGATGTGACCATTCCTGGAATACTGCATCCAGTTCTGGGGCCCACAATTCAAGAAGGATGTTGATCAATTGGAGAGGGTTCAGAGAAGAGCCATGACGACAATTAAAGGACTAAGTGACCTTATAGTGGTAGACTCAAGGTGATCCATTTATTTAGCTTAACAAATACCAGATTAAGAGTTGACTTGATAACCATTTATAAGTACCTACACGGAGAACAAATAGTTAATAATAGTCTCTTCAATCTCTCAGAGAAAGACAGAATGTGATCCAATGGCTAGAAGATGAAACAAGACAAATTCAGACTGGAAAGACGGAAATTAACCATTGGTACAATTTACCAAGGGTTGTGGTGGATTCTCCATAACTGGCAATTTTTAAATCAAGACTGGATGTTTTTCCTAAAGATCTTAAAAGGGTCTGTGGGGAGTTCTATGGCCTGTGTTATCCAGGTCAGACTAAATAATCACAGTGGTCCCTTATGGCCTTGGAATCTACGAATAAAGTTGAGATTCAGACATCAACATCCCAGAAGTGAAGACAGTTCAGACTGTTCAGAACTAGGGGTTTTGCTCTACCCACTGTCACCAATTATCAAGTTCTAATTCCAGATGCCAATGGCACCAAAGTTCAGCAGTGCTTAGGTCCGGTCCCATCTCCAGTTATTTATTCTTTCTTGGGCTTCAAAATTAAACCAAACAAAATGACTTGATGCAAAAGAGAACTCAGATGTGGGGCAGGTTGTGACTCAGTTTCTAAATCAGTCAGAAACAAACCATTAAAAGGGAAATTTCCTCTGGAGATTCCTGTGATCATCTCTGATTGAGCAGGAGGTGGGTATCACAGCCGTGATCAGAGGAGTGCAGGAAATGTAGGCAACAGGCACAGGCAGGAGCCATTGGCTGGGGGAGGCTGTACCTCCCCAAACAGCCAGGCATGGCCCTGCCCACACTCCGCCCCCAGCCCCACCTCCTGCTTCACACTCTGCATGCAGCTCTAGTCCCCCAGTGCTGGTTCCAGTTGCACCACCCACCATCCTGGCACTCCCGGGCTGGGGGAGGGCTGCGGCTGTGTGCTACCCACCCTCCTGGCACTGGCGGCTAGCCTCCCCCAGCCTACCCACCACCCATGGGCACAGGTACAAGAATTTCAGGGCTCTGGGGGTATTTGAAAAAGTATTGTCTCTACCCCCACTTTGCCCCACGCAATCACAATTCATTTACAGTTCAGTAGGCTGCCTGCCAAAAACTGATTGCCTCATGGCATTTATCCTAAGCAGTACATACACAGCACAATGGACTTGATTGTGATCTTATACTGGTTATACATCATTGACTAGTGGAATTACTCCAGATTTTCAATAGTGCTTGGAACCCTTTCCAAGGTATAATTGTTCTACGACAGTTAGCCTTTTTTCCTGTAATTAGTAGCTAAACAGGAGAGAGTGTCTATATCTAAGAGATCATCTGAAAGAACCATTAATCTGAAATTATAGTGTAAAAGAAGAACTCCATCTTTCTCATCTAGACACTGCAATGCAATTTAAACACCTACAAATTGACAAGTTGCTGTCCCCATCTCTTCTTCAGCAGAGACCTCAGTTTGTTCTATAAACAGGTTGTGAAATTCCTAGTTTTAAATCCAGTAGGGAAAAAATAATCCTAAAAGCTGGTGAGCACCCACAATTCTACAACATTTTGTAAACACAACCTCTCTTGTTGTCTGCTCCAGAGAAAGTGGTCTTATTTACTAAGCCTACTCACCAGGCAACAGTTTGTCTAAGGTAGGCTGTAACATGAATTGTTTCATTTTCACTCATTCTTAATTCATGAATTGAATTCCTGTTTCAGCTCGTGTAGCCACAACTCTGACAAAAGAAAATAGGAGGTTGCTGGGCCTGATTCTCCACTGCCTTTCCCACTGAATTGTCATCCACCCCTGTGCAAACTGTCACTAAAGAGACTATAAGATGCTACTATTGGTATAAATGACTGTAGACTTCTGCTTTACACCCACTGCACACACTTTGGCCAGGTCTAGATGATTCCACAACATGCAAAGACAGGAGAGACTCAGACCCCAAGAATTAATAGTCACACAATTCACATCTTTACCTGTGGCGGCTGTATTGGTTTGGTTCTGCTTTCTCCTTGTCAGGTACAGATGTAACTGAGAGACTCATTACAGAGTGTCAGGAAAAGACTGGCTGTGAGGTAATCACAATACTTGTGCCTCCATATCCTCATACCAGCAGTTCAAATGGAATCCCACAGAGGCGTACTCAGCAGAATGTCTGCACTGCACAGCCTTACACACACAGTACAGACAAAGTCAGCCTGTGGAATTCACTGCTGCAGGTGATCTGACACTCAAGTACTAGCTGGTTTAAAAAAAAAAAATCTGACCAACAACAACGTTTGCATTTATGTATGCAAAGACAGGAGCAAATAAAGTTCATGCTGCAAAGTGGGAGCTTCTTAGCAGGGGGCAGGAAAGAGACTTCCTCCCCACACTCCTGAACAGGGCATTCACAATTAGCTAGGTCCATTACTGGACATTTTCATCTTCCTGAAATACCAGCTCCAAAACTAGGCTCTACTGCAGGGGTGAGCAAACTTTTTGGACCGAGGGCCATATCAGGGTTGTGCAACTGGATGGAGGGCTGGGTACGAAAGGCTGTGCCTCTCCAAACAGCCTGGCCCCTGCCCCCTATCCACCCCCTCCCACTTCCTACTCCCTGACTGCCCCCCTCAGAATCCCAACCCATCCAATCCCCCTGGTCCTTGTCCCCTAACCATTCCCTCCCAGGACCCCTGCCCCCATCCAACCCTCCTGCTCCCTATGCCCTGACCCCTATCCACACCCCCGCCATCTGACAGCCCCCCCGGGACTCCCACCCCCTATCCAACTGCCCTTTGCTCCTCATCCCCTGACCACCCCCTCGCAGGACCCCCTGCCCCTAACTGCCCCCCGGGATCCCACCCCCTTATCCAATCCCCCTGCTCCCTGTACTGACTTCCCTCCCGACCCCTATCCACATCCCCGACCCCTATCCACATCCCCGCCCCCTAACAGGCCCCCTGGGACTCCCACTCCCAACCCTCCCTGCTCCCCATCCCCTGACAGACCCCCCAGAACCTCCATCCCATCCAACTGCCCCCTCCTCCCTGACTGCCCCCCAACCCCCCTGCTCCCCACCCCCTTACCACTAGCAGGGGCTCGCAACCACGACACCCGGCCAGAGCCAGCCGCATTTCCCATGCTGCCCAGTGGGAGCAGCGGACCAGAGCGCGGCAGTGTGGCTGTGGAGGAGGGGAGACAGCCAGGGAGGAACCGGTGACTAGGCTCCCCGGCTGGGAGCTGAGGGGCCGGGCAGGATGGTCCCGCAGGCCAGATGTGGCCTCCAGGTCATAGTTTGCCCACGTCTGCTCTGCTGAAAGCAGGACACCAGACTTGAGTGACCAGTAATTGGATTCACCATGGAAAATCCTACATTCCTTCTTATGGGCCCATTTCAACTTCCTTTAAGTCAAAGAGACTTTCCATTTATTTTAATGGAAGTCGGATCATTCTCTATAGATTGTATACAGCAGTGGCTCTCAAAGCCAGTGTGCTGCTTGTTCAGGTAAAGCCCCTGGCGGGCCGGGCCGTTTTGTTTATCTGCCGTGTCCGCAGGTTCGGCCGACTGCGGCTCCCACTGGCCGCAGTTTGCTGCTCCAGGCCAAGAGGCTGCGGGAAGTGGCACGGGCTGAGGGATGTGCTGGCCACCCTGCCTGCAGCCCCCATTGGCCTGGAGTGGCGAACCGCGGCCAATTGGAACAGCGATCGGCAGAACCTGCGGATGCGGCAGGTAAACAAAAAGGCATGGCCCACCAGGGGCTTTCCCTGAACAAGCGGCGGACTGGCTTTGAGAACCACTGGTATACAGCATAACATGCAGAACTGGGTAACAGTCCTGAGTCCAGCCTATGCTGACTGCTTCTCTCTGGACTCAGTCTGGTGGATGCTAATCCATCATGGAGATGACACACTCAGGATTCGATTAGCTCTCGCCTTGCACAGGTAGGGAAGAGGGTACAAAAAGCCACCCTGTGCCCTGTGCCTGTTTACAGGTAGCGATAATGGATTTTTCGCCTATAACTGTAAAGACAGAGAAATTCTGCATTCTCCATCTAGGAGACAAGCTGCCAGCATGCTTGTCTTCTGAAGGGGAGGGAGGGAGCACAGCCAACCTGGCTTTTAAATGCTGGAAGGGAGATTTTTGGGTGAGACAACCTTTATGAGCAGCTACCTAATTCACAGCCATGAAAAATACAGCAAGGACTGTGAAATCTGGTCTTTTGTGTGCTTTTCCCTCTACTATACCGATTTAACAGGAGAGACCAGTTTCTCAAACTGGGGGTCCTAATGCGAAAGGGAGTTGCAGAGGGATTACAAGGTTATTTTAGGGGAGATTGTGTTATTGCCATCCTTACTTCTGTGCTGCCTTCAGAGCTGAATGACAAGAGAATTGTTGCTAGAGAACTTGCTGGGGCCTTCCTTGAACCAGAAGATGTTTCTTTAAGTTCTGAAAAGGTCATAGGGCCTGGTTTCATTTAAGTCAAAAACAAAACTCCATGGATATCACTGGTGCCATATCAGGCTAGTGATCATAAGCCCTGGCACCATCAGAAGCCCTGGCACAGTGCTTCAGTGCCTCATATTTCTGTTTAATAACAAAGGTAAAGATTCTGAAAAGCTGAGAGGAGACACTGGATCAGGAGTCTGCAGAGCAACATTCAGAGAACTCCAGCCACTGGTAAGCTTTGGAACTTGCTTTTAACATTATTTTAAGTCTGCACCAGTAGTTATTCTTAATGTACACATTCCTAAAAACATAGACATACAGTGTGTACATTCTGTGTACATTAAGAATAACTACTTAATGTAACCTAACCAAAGAGGAAGATGCATGGAATAGGCCATTATCTGCCACCCCCAGATAAGGAGGGAATAGCTGTGTTAGGAAGAACCAGCCACTGAAAGGATGTGCATTTTGGTGAGCTTGGGTGTCCCATGCCTGCATGCAGGGTCGCTCTTGAAAACTGGCCTCTGGGTACTTGGCAACAATATTCCTAAATTCGCTCTGGTCCTTGTTGAAAGGAGCTCTCACTTTGTAGGTTTCAGCTGGGAAAGCGCCCAAACTAGTTTAGGACTAAATTCATCCCCTAGCTGTCTAGCTAAAGCAGTAACTTCTAGATTTCTAGCTAAAGCAGAAATACTTTTTGTTGCTAGACCAGGAGTTCCTGCTTATTTTAACCTACAGTTGGGTTTTATAAAATAAGAAATGAGGATTTAGGATTTTTTGAATTATTTTTTATATAGTCTGTAACTGTTCCCTGAGTCTCTCCATTGGGAGAGGTACCTCAGAGGCAGAAGCTGTACAATTTGAGGAGTAAAAACATTTCTGTATAATTTTGGTTAAAAAAAAAATTCTACACAACCAGCTTAGGATAGCAGGGACCTTGACCGAAACAGCCTCTGGTTTGTGAATAGTGAAACTTTCATGGAAGTTAGTGGTTAAAAGTAGGTGAAGATAAAATGGCAGGCCATCTATATTTCACACCATCTACTTTATTGCTTTTCTCACTGCACTCTTTTGAGGTGTCAGTACCAAAACTTCTGCATTCCTTGTGCAAGTTACACGGCACCCCTTTGGCACATCCACTGAATGCCCTATTGAAGCAAGTTAATCTACTTACATCCTGTTTTCTAACAAATTTACATCTGATATGTAATGTAAACCATCACTAGTTTAACTGCAGAATCTGGCCTATTGTGTTCGTGAGGAATTTTTTCTTCACATCTCAGCTTCTCCTGCTTCATCCTGTAGTGAAGTCAAGAGCCCGTGTTTAGACATTACAGGCTACTGGCATAAAAGTTATTCTGATGTAACAAATTCAGCATTAGGACTTCACTTCAGGATCAAAACGGAAGAGACGATTGGGAGTAAGAGAGGATTCACTGCTTTAAACACAACTGATCTCTTTCTGGATATTTGAAACATACCCCAAAATTATTAATCAGTGTGAGAAAGTTCTATTTCCTGGGCAATAAGAAAGGGGGGAAAACATAATAAGCACTTACCAGGTGTAAGAGAAAGCTACAGCTACCGGTAGCAAAATGGCTATTATAGTAGTACTGCAGCTGTTTGGCTCTGCCAAATTTAAAAGATCAGCCACAGAAAGGAATGCTGAGGGCAAAAATCCTATAAGAGAGCAATGCCGAGGAGCGGAGATTTAGTGTAAAACTAGGAAGTCACTAATGGAATGGGGACTGCTTTGATCTTATGTGATAGTGGCAGCTACAACACTAATGGATTATTCGCTCAGCTCTATTAACCTCTCTAAGCCCAGCTGAGTTTATGAGAGCTGCTATTAGTGTTGTCTGCATCATTGGAGTTTTTATTTTTTATATATATACACATTTCGTTTCATGAGCCTTTTTCTGTCATAGCACAATCACAGTAAAAGTTAGGCCACTGAACTTTAATTTACCCTCTTTGCTCTTAAAACATCAAGACAAAAATATCACTTTATTCCACGTGTACATATAATATGGGTGTTAAAAATTGATGTTTTATTAATATAGTCTGACAATTTTTATTTTATGCCTTAATCTTCCAAATGTCATGGGGGAGAAAATATGGGGTTTTTGTTTGTTCATTTCAAGCAACATAAGAACATATATTGTAATCCTGTGAACCAGAGGCCCCCTCAACTAAACCTTGAGTATTCCTGGGAACGACACACACTTCTTTTTTCTTTTTAAAAAAGAGAGCAATCAGTTAAACACCCATTCCGGAGAATAAGTCTGGCTGTGCTATAAATGCCACTATGTTTTTGTAACCATGCTGTGACGCTCTCATCAGACCTGGTTACAACAAATACAGTTGAGTTGGTTTGGTTTGGTTTGGTTTGGTTTTTTTAACAATATAACTGTGTCTCATCTGTGTTTGTGCATCAACGCCTATTATGCTGCCTAATTCTGTCAGTGCATTTTAGGAAAATGCAAGCAGTTATTTCAAACTGCCTCAGTAGAGAACTGAAATCCTAGAGAACATGCACACAGAGCAGGATGAGCAACGCATGAGGAGTGAACTCTAGAACGTTGCTCAGAGAACTAGAGAGAAGGACTGGCTAACCTGGTTACTCAAACCTAGTAAGGGAGTCCCACCTACATAATAAAACAACATTGTTTTGGTTACAGGAAGAAAATCATGTGGCAGCCTAGGCCACTAACAAGGACATGATTAGCTGATATGGATAGTAAAGAACCATCTATATCACTAACTAGTTTCAAAGTTGATTAAATGTTAAAGTGTAAATGGGATGTAATTCAGCTAATGCCAAGCCAGATGCTTTACTAATTTTTGGACCCTGCCACAAAAATATCACATGATCTAGTTCAGGGTACCTGTCATGTGGACATAGTCAGATCTGTTTAATGATGTAAGAAATAGTTATTACTTTTCTGATTACAATCATTCTTTTTTGATCGTCATAACTTAATCATGTTCAACTTCTCAGCAACCTCCATCATAGTTACAAATTGAGTTTGTCCCCTTGATATGTGGAAGCAAATTTTTAACCCTACAACTGGCCCCCAGAATTGTATGCCAATTTTTGAAACATGTAAATACAGTAGTTAGTTCCCCACTGTGTAAATCATGCAGAGAAAAACAAACATGCCTGTATTTTTGTGAGCACAGACATTTACATGTGCAAAAATAGATGCTTAGAATTTGAGGTCAGTTCTGAAAATTTGCCCCTTGGTGTGTCTGTTGGACAATGTGATCCATAGCAGTTTGGCTGGCGCTAGTCATGGCAAAAACATCTTTAGAAATGGTTTCTCTCCTTTCTCAGTGTTTGCTATGCTGCATGATAAGTAGGAGTTCAGAGGAGAAATAATCCCATCAATGAAATGGGTTTGAAGTCATGGAGAAATAGGGGAGGTTTTGAGCAGTAGTGCTTGTAGGGTTGGATTGTATATTATTAAATAAATTATTTATAGGATTAAACTCTCAAAATATATGTCCACTCTGATATGGGACTCTAGCAAGACTTGAGTTTCTGCTGAGCCATCAAAAATAATCATGTGGCTGCACCTCTGGAAAGCTGTTTCTTTCTGAAATTATGGCATTAGTTTTGTTGGCAGTAATTTAAAAAAAATATTTTATGGTAGGAAATGTTTGAAGTCTAAGGAAAGTGGAAAATGATGGCCAAAATTAATAGATAGCACTTTTCAATGCTCTTCATTAACTAAAAACAACAATTGAAAAAGCTGTTCTTTCACTGTACTTTTTTAGGGAGTAAATTCTGTTACAATTGTGTAAATTTGGAGTAACTCAGATAACTAATTGGGGTTATTCTGGATGTACATGAAAGTAAATGAGAATGGAATTGGGTCCTCTCCTATCATAACGCTGTGTATGTCTTCCCTAATCTGAATTTCTAGGGACCACATGGAATGAGAAAGAATTTCAGTCTCTTTGCTCGAGTCCAGAATTTCCCTACTGTGCTTGTCTTACCTTAACGATAAACTGAAATTTGTACTGTAGCCACTGTTCTTCGAATCTGGAAAGATTACTGAAGAGGGTGAATTTTGAATATGGCCTATAAAATATAAGCCAAATTGTGCTCTCAAGTATCCTGAAATAAATCCGGAGTAACTCTGTTAAGGGCAGTGGACACAAGGCCAGTATCCCTTGGGCAGGTCATTTTCACTACATCAGCAGCTTTCCTTCCCTTACTATTTTTTTTTTACTCTGTTAGTTTATAAGGTGCCACAGGATTCTTCGCTGCTTTTACAGATCCAGACTAACACGGCTACCCCTCTAATATTTGTCTCCCGCACACAGTAAAACATTTCTAGCTCATATATTCAGTTGTGCCTTCAGCCAGCAAAACCTCTCTCTATTGTTTCAAAATCACAGCTTTCTCTCCTCCCTTTCTCAAATTCCTTCCTATTCAGAAAACAAAGAGTTATACTAATCCTTAATCTGATTTAAGAGAGCCAGAGAGAAATGCGGAGCATTTCACTTACCTCCTCACAGCCAGGTTAGCAGGGAGCCTCCACCTCTTCAGTTCATTGGTACAAACGTTCACATCCACTAGAGCTTCCCAGTCTCTCCTGTGACCCTTTTTCACATCAGTATCTAGCTGGAGAAGCTGGACAGCAGCTGCAGAGGCATTAAACCAAAAGCCCAGGTGATGGAGAAAATTTGCTTGTTTCCATTTTCTTCTTTAAAAAAAACAAAACAGAATCACTTGTCTGTGTCCCCTGGAGTGAGACAGGGAGGTGTTTAGTGATCACACAGAAATAATAGGACTGAGGGAGTTTTTTGCTAGCTGTAGTGGGAGGAGTCAAAGGCGGAGAGCTTTTTTTTAAATCAACAGAAGGTGGGGGTACACTAGAGTTACCACCGGGCTGGTATTTGACCAGCCTGGCTGGGTTTTTATTATGGGCTTGCCAGTTACCAGGAAAAAATATGTAATCTGCCAAGGTATTTTACATGAGTCTAAATATTTGCTTTATCATCCCAATGCACTAGGATATCTAATGTTAAAAGTTTGTGTGCCTAGCTAAAGATGCTGCAGTGTTCCCAGTTATGCAGTTTAAGCAATAACAGATCAAAACTGTTGAAAATACAGCCGCTGGCTGCCCACTAAAACACAAGCACACTAGGCATGTGTGAGAGAGAGATTAAATCAGAGTGAGTAGACCTATAATGTTATCAATCTTATCTATATGTTTTGCCTCTCTAGACGGAGCTTGGATTGTCACACGTGCTCTCCAATGGAATAGCTGGGAATGTGCTGCTGCTTAGGAAGAGGAAAGACAGTGCTGGAAGCATGCTCTTTGGAGCATTTCACTTTCTCCTCTTTGCTCTGTCTGTCTGCTAGACAGGTCTCATTGTATAAGGAGCTAGGTCGCTGTTGTATTGCACATACATTATATAATACACATGCACGTACACACACTGTACTGCATACTTTACCTATGTACGTACACACACACATTTTACTCTTCCATTTTTTTCTGCAATTGGACAGACATGCAGGAAATCAGCACCAGGCTAGATTAGTGATGATTATTTTTATTGATCATTTTATGTGCATATTTCTTTCTAAGGCAGTGATGCTGTAGTACTAGACTCCGCTTACATACATTTTAGAACAGTTCCCTCAAGAGAGAACAAAATTCAGTTTAGGTAAGGGGGGGATATGATAGAGATCTATAAAATCATGACTGGTGTGGAGAAAGTAAATAAGGAAGTGTTATTTACTCCTCATAACACGAAAACTAGGGGTCACCAAATGAAATTAATAGGCGGCAGCAGGTTTAAAACAAACAAACAAAAGAATGCATTTCTTCACGCAATGCACAGTCAACCTGTGGAACTCTTTGCCAGAGGATGTTGTGAAGGCCAAGACTATAACAGGGTTCAAAAAAGAACTAGATAAATTCATGGAGAATAGGTCCATCAGTGGCTATTAGCCAGGATGGGCAGGGATGGTGTCCCTAGCCTCTGTTTGCCAGAAGCTGGGAATGAGCGACAAGGGATGGATCACTTGATGTTTACCTGTTCTGTTCATTACCTTTGGGGCACCTTACATTGGCCACTGTTGGAAGACAGGATGCTGGACTAGCTGGGCCTTTAGTGTGACACAGTATGACTGTTCTTATTTGAGAATACATTTATTTTTCTGTTTGTTGCATTTTTCCTTCTCTCTCTCTACTTCACATGTATTTTCTTCTTTGACTTTCCTTCCACTTTGACATTTTCTCAGTGTTTGTCCCTTTTACATCTATAGAATTGACAGACCATTGCACTTCTTTCACAGATAGTCATTGTCCAATATCAACACCTTACAATCTTCCATTTACATGAAATAAAGAATTTCATTACCATGTTAATGCCTACATTAATAAACAAGGACAATAATGAGTAGGATAATTACCTTTTCTTTAATCCTCTGGAGCTGACCAGAGAGACTTCTCATAAAGATGCATACAGCTTATTAGTAGCCTCAGAGACTATGTCGTCCTCCTGCCCAGATCAGTAAGACCTTTTCTTAGTCATATTTCACCACTGGTACCTCTCCAGTGGAGATAGCAATAGCGGAAGCTGTAGTGTAGACAGGACTTGGGAATTTTTAACCAGCAAGTACAGCTAGACTACAAGGTGGTCCTGTCTACATTACCACTTCCACTACTGGTCTCACCAGTTGAGCTGCACCATTGATGGAGTTTTCAAATGTAGATACGGCATAGAAGCAAGCGTATATAGAAGCACAGAAGCATATAAATAAAAGGCAAGCATTGAATTGCAGAGTAAAAGGGACATTTCCCCCCAAGCTGTAGGCTTTGTCTTCTTCAGCATTGTTTATATCAGAAAGGTTTGCCAGTACAGCTATACCAGCAAACTCTCCTAGCATAGACACAGCTTCTATTGGGGGCAGGGAGAGGGGGAATCCTTTTCCCCATATTACTTATACCAGTTCCCCAAACAGAATATGTTATGCCACCTAAAACACTTTTTTCCTGTATCATTGCATTTACATTAGAGCTCTTATCAGCATGGAAGTGTCATAAAAACAATCACATCCCAATCAACATTGTTATACCAGCAAAAGTTTTAAGTGTAGATCTATCAAGTCTTAGTAAAAATTATGATCACTAACATAAAATCCTGGGAGATTATTGCTAGAACTTTTAAATATTGCAAGGTACATGTGTATTAAAAGACAATGAACAGTTTTGAAATCTTACTCTTAATTAATTAGCCTCTTACAGTTGGTATGGGTACTTCCACCTTTTCATGTTCTCTGTATGTATAAATATCTTCTTACTGTATGTTCCATTCTATGCATCCGATGAAGTGGGCTGTAGCCCATGAAAATTTATGCTCAAATAAATTTGTTAGTCTCTAAGGTGCCACAAGTACTCCTGTTCTTTTTGCGGATACAGACTAACATAGCGGCTACTCTGAAACTAGAAATAATGTTTTGCTTTTAGTTTTCGATATTCCTTTTCCTTCCCATTGCACACAAGGCATTTCAACTACAATGCCAAGGGAATGCAACCACAGAAGAGAGTCAAAAAGTCAATTTCCAGATATGTGAAAGGACAGTACATGGATAAAGGAACCATAAAAAAGTGTGCAGGTTAATCTGCTGTTCCATAAAGAACAAATACTGTAGTTATTATAGAAGCTGTCACATCACTTGGTACTGTATCCACAATAGTACATTTGAGAAGCAGCACCTATAACACTAACCAATTTTCAAATAAATTATAGTATCATCTACAATGCTCCGTAGGATCATCTTTCAACATATTTTCTTCAGATTGTATTATATACAATGTTTCTCCAGATTGTGTTATACACAGTGTTTGCTTTTGAACATTTTAGGGAAGACACACAAGGGTAGGAGACTGAATATTAAAAATGAAGCAGTTGAGGCAAATCAACATTGTGGCAGCTCTCTGGTAACAATTTTAGTTTTGTTGTGACAGTGCAACAGTATGGGCACTATTCATATCTCCCCAAATGTTCCCATATAAACTCATCTAATACAGGCAAGAAGGCATTCAGATTCCCGTTGCTGAACACAATCAAATCTTTCCCTCAGCTCTACCTCCTCCTGTAAACAAGAAGTCTTCACTATGGCATTGTCCTTTTGAATTTATTCCATCATAGGCACTCCTGCTCCCACAATAATTTTAAGGAAGCCGTAGATGGCTCTTTCAGGTGATTAAATGCTTAAATGAATCTGGGGTATTGAATAACCACAAAAACCATCTATTGGTAGTAGATTTCAGCGTTATAAAATGTTATTCAGAGTGTATGCCCAGATTAAAAAAAATCCCTAAACCCACAATACAGGTTGAAAACTCTTTGTCCCTTGAGATTGCTGGAAGATTCTGTGCTGCTACCTTCTTACTCATTCCATAAGTGTCATTTTGTGGGGGTGAGAGTCAGGGTGAATAACTGTTTGAAATTGCCATCTATTTAGGATGATGCAACTGGCCTCTTTCACCCACCCTAATGCCCCCATGTAGGGCAGGCCAGAATTTTACCCATATTGTCAATAAGAATTTTGGTGTCAGTCTTAAGGGGATAATGTTTAATTAGCAAGATGTAACTGAAATCCATCTCTTGTTGTATATCTGGTATGCAGTATGACAGGGTCCATACTTGCCCAAGTATTTCTTCATCTTTACATTGCCGTTCATTGACCAAAGTTGAATCCTTGCTTGTTTACTGTCATGTTGGGGAGGTATAAGTTTCTCAGGCAAATCAAAATTCAAGAAGAATATAGAATTCATATATGTTTAGTTTCATAAAATAGAAATATGTTAGAAGTAGTATTAAAATCCAGTAGGGTTTTTTTAAACTTATTTTCACTGACTTTATTGCACGTAACAAGAATAAAAACAGTATAAAGACCAGAGGTATCCCCTCACTTTGCCTTTTTTATATTGCAAAAGTTAGTTACAAATAGTTTCATTTCATTCAGCTTTCTATCTAGTATCCTCTTTTTAAGGAGTAATTTGAGCTCTGGATTAGTATACCTAGAAAAGCCTGTGATTTGTTTTTTAGCACATGAAGAATTTGACAGAACATTTAGAGAAAAATACAAGTATCTGTATTTTTATTTTTAATCATTTTTCCTTACATGAAGTAGTCTGAACAGAATCAGACATAGGTGACTGGATTCTGATATTTATAACTTTCAGTGATATTGCTGCTCTGATAGCACTGATTTCAAGATAAGGAAAGACTGCATGAATGTCCTTTCCTGAAGGTTGTATCTGCCTGCCTTCAGAAGGTGGGATCCCTGTTAGGCTGAAGTTTTTATGCCAGTCAGGATTTCACATTTAGGCCCTGATCCTGTACCATTAAAGTCAGTGGGAACTTTGCTGGAGATCAAGTCTCACTTAGTCTCACTATCGGGTTTGACAGTGAAAGGCCAATTTTGAGGTCTTGGAGCTAGATGTCCCACATGGTACTGCTAATACTATCAATAGGCTAACTGGGATGTCCTTTCTATTTCTGTATCTTGAAATCAGGTATCCCATGAATAAAACTGAAGATAAAGCTGTTTCTCTGAACTGAATGCATCTGTAGATCAATGACTATGTTGAGTAATTTTTTTTTTTTTGCATCTACATCTCCCAGTCATTGAGTCAAATACCAGACCAACATTCACCACCGTAGCCAAGTCTACAGTAAAAAGCATTAAATCCTGCAGCAGGTGGAGGCTGGCTTAGAGCTCTGAAAGATATACTGGCTTTAGCTATGAAGTTTACATAGCAGTTTTCACTTATCATAAGTTTCGTGATACATGATACAAGTTTAAGTACATCAGAAGCAGGAAGACTGCTAAACAACCAGTGCGGCCCCTTGATGATCGAGATACGAAAGGAGCACTTAAAGATGATAAAGTCATTGCGGAGAAACTAAATGGATTCTTTGCTTCAGTCTTCACGGCTGAGGATGCTAGGGAGATTCCCAAACCTGAGCCGGCTTTTGTAGGTAACAAATCTGAGGAACTGTCACAGATTGAAGTGTCACTAGAGGTGGTTTTGGAATTAATTGATAAACTCAACATTAAACAAGTCACCGGGACCAGATAGCATTCATCCAAGAGTTCTGAAAGAACTCAAATGTGAAGTTGTGGAACTCTTAACTAAGATTTGTAACCTATCCTTTAAATCGTCTTCGGTACCCAATGACTGGAAGTTAGCTAATGTAACGCCAATATTTAAAAAGGGCTCTAGAGGTGATCCCCGCAGTTACAGACCGGTAAGTCTAACGTCGGTACCGGGCAAATTAGTCGAAACAATAGTTAAGAATAAAATTGTCAGACACGTAGAAAAACAAACTGTTGAGCAATAGTCAACATGGTTTCTGTAAAGGGAAATCGTGTCTTACTAATCTATTAGAGTTCTTTGAAGGGGTCAACAAACATGTGGATAAGGGGGATCCAGTGGACATAGTATACTTAGATTTCCAGAAAGCCTTTGACAAGGTCCTTCACCAAAGGCTGTTACGTAAATTAAGCTGTCATGGGATAAAAGGGAAGGTCCTTTCATGGATTGAGAACTGGTTAAAAAAGACAGGGAATAAAGGGTAGGAATTAATGGTAAATTCTCAGAATGGAGAGGGGTAACTAGTGGTGTTTCCCAAGGGTCAGTCCTAGGACCAATCCTATTCAATTTATTCATAAATGATCTGGAGAAAGGGGTTAAAAAAGTGAGGTGGCAAAGTTTGCAGATGATACTAAACTAGCCAAGATAGTTAAGACCAAAGCAGACTGTGAAGAACTTCAAAAAGATCTCACAAAACTAAGTGATTAGGCAACAAAATGGCAAATGAAATTTAATGTGGATAAATGTAAAGTAATGCACATTGGAAAAAATAACCTTAAGTATACATACAATATGATGGGAGCTAATTTAGCTACAACTAATCAGGAAAAAGATCTTGGAGTCATTGTGGACAGTTCTCTGAAGATGTCCACGCAGTGTGCAGAGGCGGTCAAGAAAGCAAACAGGATGTTAGGAATTATTAAAAAGGGGATAGAGAATAAGACTGAGAATATACTGTTGCCCTTATATAAATCCATGGTACACCCACATCTCAAATACTGTGTACAGATGTGGTCTCCTCACCTCAAAAAAGATATACTGGCACTAGAAAAGGTTCAGAAAAGGGCAACTAAAATGATTAGGGGTTTGGAGAGGGTCCTATATAAGGAAAGATTAAAGAAGCTAGGACTCTTCTGCTTGGAAAAGGGGAGACAAGGGGGGATACGATAGAGGTATATAAAATCATGAGTGATGTGGAGAAAGTGGATAAGGAAAGAAGTTATTTACTTATTCCCATAATACAAGAATTAGGGGGTCACCAAATGAAATTAATAGATAGCAGGTTTAAAACAAATAAAAGGAAGTTCTTCACGCAGCGCACAGTCAACTTGTGGAACTCCTTACCTGAGGAGGTTGTGAAATAACAGTGTTTAAAAGAGAACTGGATAAATTCATGGTTAAGTCCATAAATGGCTATTAGCCAGGATGGGTAAGGAATGGTGTCCCTGGCCTCTGTTTGTCAGAGGATGGATATGGATGGCAGGAGAGAGATCACTTGATCATTGCCTGTTAGATTCACTGCCTCTGGGGCACCTGGCATTGGCCACTGTCGGTAGACAGATACTGGGCTAGATGGACCTTTGTTCTGACCCGGTACAGCCGTTCTTATGTCAGAAGCTTCATGATTAGCCACATGACATTCTGATAAGTAACCTGGAGAAATGCTGGCTTAGTAAAACTACCATTAAGTGGATACATAATTGGTTAAACAACCACAAACAAAGTGTAGTTATTAATAGAATGGTGTCAGATTGGAGGGAGGTCTCAAATGGGGGTCCACAGGGATCTGTTTTGGGTCCAGTATTATATAACATCTTTATGGATGACCTGGATGTTGAAGAGAGAACATACTGATCAAATTTGCAGATGACACAAAGCTAGGAGGCGTTGCAAAGACTTTGGAGGATAGAGCTAACATTCAACAAAATGAAATTCAGCAAAGACAAATGTAAGGTGCTACCACATGTACAAATACAGAATGGGGGATAACTGGCGTGGTAGCTGCACTGCTGAGCAGGATCTGAGAGCTGTGGTGGCTCACAATCTTAACATGAGTCAACAATACAATGCTGTTGCAAAAAAAAAACAACAACAAATGCAATTTGGTTTATTTAACAGAGGCATAGCATGCAAGTCACAGGAGATGACAGTACCGCTCTGCTCGGTACTGGTTAGGCCTCAGCTGGAGTACTGCGTCCAATCCTTCTCACCAATGTATAGAAAAGAAGGAGAGAAATTGGAAAGAATCTAGAGGTGAGCAACAAAGATAATCAAAAGGGTTGGAATGCAAAGCAATGAAGACTAAAGGAACTAGGTATGTTTAGTTTGGAAAAGAGGAGATTAAGGGGGAGGACATAATAGTGGTCTTCAAATACTTGAAAGGCTGCCACAAAAAGGATGGAGAAAAGTTGTTCTCTTGCCACAGAGGGCAAAACAAGAGGCAATGGGTTCGAACTATAGCATAGCAAATTAAATCTCAGGGGAAACTTCCTAACTGTAAGAACAGTAGGACAATGAAATAAACTGCCCAGCAAGGGTGTGGAAGCTTCTTCACGGAGGTTTCCAAAAGAAGGCTGGATAGCCATCTGTTTTGGATGGTTTAGATCCAAACAAACTCTGCATCTTGACAGAGGATTAGACTAGATGATGCTTGCCATCCCTTCTAGTGCTATGGTTCTCTGATTTTATAGAAACATGAGCCCTAACTCTTTCAGAGGAAAATATCTGTGAACAGAGATTGCAGGAAATAAGGTAAAGAAATGTCATTCTTTGTAAAGCACCCAGCCTTCAAAATTACAGCAACATTGTGGAGCTGCTTTGATTTATGGAAACGTTTTGGAGAACATTGTAAAAAAAAATCTGTACGTTCTAAATTATGTTTTTCCCCTCTTATTAACTAATGAAGACAAATGTCTGAAGACAAAATTCTTATCCCTAAGGAACAACTACAGCCATTCAGCACAACCCAATAGTCTGTCACAAGATAGTAATAATTTATAACATTTTAAAGCTTATTCATGGTATTTTCTTTTTTAAAACCAACCTTAAGTTTTATATTTATTTAATACACCTCTATCCCGATATAACACGGTCCTCGGGAGGCAAAAAATTTCACCGTGTTATAGGTGAGACCGCATTATATCAAACTTACGTTGCCCCCCTGTTCCTTGTTCCCTGACCGCCCTCTCCAGAGACCCCCGTCTCTAATCACCCCCAGGACCCCACCCCCATCCCGATTGCTCCGACCCCTGTCCACACACACACAGACACACACACATCCCGCCCCCTGACAGGCACTCACCAGCAGTGGCGGGAAGCGGAGCAGCCCGGCCCCAGCCCGCTCCATTCCGCCATCTCCGTGCCACGGCGCTCCACTTCCCACCGTCAGTGAGTGCATGGAGGTTGGGGAAAGGATGCCCCCCCCGCACTCACCTGCGGCGTGACGCGGCCCCAGCCTGCTCCGCTTTCCTTGCCCCTGCCCCAGGCATGTCGCTGGGGGGCGGCTGGGGAAAGGCCCTGCACTCAGCTGTCTGGCGGGAAGTGGAGCACCACGGCTGGGAGCTGGCAGAGTGGGGCTGGCTGAGGCTGGGCTGCTCCGCTTCCCGCCACCAGTGAGTGCGGAGAGCGTCCTTTCCCCAACCTTCCTGCACTTCTGCAGTAAGAGCAGGCTGACTTCAGACTCTAGAACAAGTGAGATGTTTGTCTGTAGCTCACTCACAGCTGTGCCATAAACAAAATGGCATCAGTATCTTTTGCTTTGAATTCAGGGCTTGATTCAGGATAAATGTGTGTCTTCTTTGGCTTGAACTTCTATCCTCAAAGCTCAATGCCTGTACTCAGTCAGGATAACCACCCAGAGCTTTTTTTTTCCTGTGGGCTACCTGTTGATTTCACATCTCTATTGACTTAGTATATCCATTGTTTTAGCTTATAATACTTAATTTACATCTTGACAGAAACAGGTGAATAAACATCTATTGTCTCACAGGATTTGCCCTAACTTTGTAATTCTATTAATGAAAGATCAGACTTGCCTGACAGCATTTGTTCTTTTTAAAAACAATATTGCTTATGGCTCAGATATTTACATATTTTTCACTACATAGTGCTTCTTTTATATCACTAGAAATTAATGTAGATTTGCACAACTATTTTATGGGAAATGTATACATCTAGATATGAAAACATGACAGGCTATGTTAACCTGTCCCAAAAAGTCTCTTGCTATTTGATTATATCAAGTCATGAGGGTGCCCAGATGTTTTTTTGAACTCTGCTGACCTCAGAAATTCCAGATTTACAAAGGTGTTAGACCAGAATCCACCACCCCCATCTCTACAGGAATGGGGATGTTCAATTTCTGTGCACATTAGTCCTTGGCTTTGTCTGCTGATATGCACCAGTTTAACAGCACTTATGGGATGCAGACAGTAGTCTACTAGAAATTGGACTGAAACCACCAACTCAATAAAACCCATGAATGTGCCTCAGTCCTTTTCTGGAGTAACTCCACTGACCTCAGTTATTCCAGATTTACAGTGATGTGAGACCCAGAATCTGCCACTCCCATCTCAATAGGAAATGGGCATGTTCAATTCCAGGCTAGTCCTTGGCTTTGTCTATTGACATGCCGCAGTTTAACAGCACCTATGGGATGCAGATAATAGTCTACTAGAAATTGGACTGAAATCACCAGAGGTGAAAGGCTCCATGTCCCATCACAAATCCACTGAGCCATACATTACTGCAATTTCACAGGTGGCTTTCGATAGAAATCCTACAGAGCAAGACAACTTGCCCTAAGGAGCAGTCAGCGTTTTCTGTGGTTGTGAACCCTGGACTCTACCAGCTCTAGTTTTCAAATGTCTCTCTCTCTCTGCACTTCCCCGTCTGTGATTTCAAAAAGCTTTATTATTCAGCCTTCATGGAGAAATGGAGCAAACAAGCAGCAAAGAGCCTGACAACAAAGAGTACCCAACAAGGGGGTCATGGCATGCCATGGCATAGGCTTCTCAGCTGGCTAGGGAAACCATCTGTGTTATTTTTGCCTTTATCCAAAAGGTCTCATCATTTCAGTGTTTTCAGTTTAGTTACAAACTGTAGCTAGGAAGGAGCTGCATCATCCACAAGAAGGGCTCATTCACTAGTTTCTCATCTGCTACAGCAACCCAGCCATTACAGCCATTTCCCAGATATGCAAATGATCAAGACTGAGGGCATCTGATTTCAGCTTTTAATCAAGAAATTTTTTTTATATTTTACATTTTCTATTGCGTTATATAAAGAACTCTTGACTTTCTGGTCCCCAAACACATTAGAAACATTTTAATACATACAACCTTCATAGTTAATGAAATATAATGAATTCCATAACAATACAATGACGACTGTTAAGATGCTCCCTGCTGCTCTATTTATTGTAAGACCATTGGCATTAGGATTCAGATTGTATTGATGATTTGGCACTATGCAGTACATGTCAGGATATTGCAGGGAAACAGAACATTATACTAAAAATCCTAGTGCAGCTACATGCAGTAAGAGGACAGCACATTTTGCTATGGACTCATCTGAATACGCTGTCAGAAGACAGTGCATCATGAAAGTAATAGGGATTTGCAGGAGTGCAGCATGCTTCAGAAAGATTGTATTGGTTTGCTTGTTACATGTTGCAGCACAGTGCAGTGTGCTGTAGAATACTGCAGGAAGATGAGATGCATGTTACACTGAACTGAGACGTTGCAGGACACTGTGGTACACAAGGCAAAAAGGATTGTAATATAGATTAGCTGCAGCAACTGGGAATTTCTGATGTGCCTTCTCTGTATCTATGCCTCCTTGGGAAGATGAATTAGGTGGTAAAAAGTTCTGGTTTCACTTTTCAGCCTGGAACTGCTCTCCATAACTTCTTACTAGTCTCTGAGACCCATGCCATGGTCATTGCCTAGAGTTGTTAACTCTTAATGAAGCTATTCTGGGAGATATTTTTTTCCAACATGACATTGTCATTTTCTTAAAATATCCTATTAAAATCTCCTGGATTCCTTTTAATAGTCACTGGGAGATGGATGCCAATTCTGGAAGACTCCAAGCCAAACCTGGAGGGCTGGCAACCCTATCATTGCCTCATCCAGGTCTCAGCCTGGTTTCACGCTCCCAAACAAAATGAAGACAATTGGAATGGTTTAGATGATGTTAGAGCAGTGACTGTTTTCCTTGGGGAAACTATAGTGTAACAGTCTTACTTCATGGCATGAATGAAATTTCTTAAAAACTGTCATAGAAGATTCATAATTTGGCAGGAAAAATACTGTAATGTCTTAGTGTACTTGGAAGCAAGACACAAAGCCAGAATTACCAGGTAGAAAATCCACTAAGAAGGGGAACTAAGTGCCTTCCTTATAAAATGAAGGTCCATAGTAAATGTAAATAGAGTCTAATTTTGACACATCATGCTAGGGAATCAAAACTACCATGAATATATTTTTATAAATAAAGCTTTCACATTCAAACAGATTCATATTAAACTAAATGCTCAGATTGCATTGGAACCTTTAAAGCTAATCTTGAGGAGTCAGGCATAGCCACGACTCTTATTAAGGCTGGTCAGACTTAGTTTGCCTTATTTCAAATCCACTCAAATAGCACAAGTTAAATTCAGATTGTACTGGGGTTCATATTCCACTCAGAAGAAAAAGTGATAAAAGAGGAGAGAAGAAAAAATCCACCGAAAACAGTGTAATGTATGGAACAGAAAATGGAAAGAGAAAAGGGCTATTAAAAATAGCTATAGTATCAAAGGAATTCATCAATAAAATGTCATCCAGAGGAACTCACCTAAGGCTGCCTTTATTTTGAGGGGATTCATTTATCCTAAACCCATAGCACAGCCCTTCATATAGCTGAACTTAAAAAAAAAAATCACCTTGGGAAAATGGCCAGAAATTTTCGCCAGTTCCCCAAAATAGTTCACAAAATCATGAACTCCATGCAGCTCATCCAGCCCTGGTTCTCATATTCTGAAACTGAGCTGTGAAAATGTATTTTGTAAGAAGAGAGATTTACTAAATTCTCCCTGATGTACTGGATTGAAATTCTACCCTTTGGGACTTTAGTATGCCTGCTCTTTAGCCAAAAGATGTTTAATTACCACTATATAACCAATGAATAAATCAATGTATTCATACAATCTCACTGTACAAATCTCATAAGTATATCTAACTGTATAATTTAGAAAACAATTTATTTTGAAGAATACAGTGCAATTTCAAAAGGAAAAGGGACTAGTGTTAGACCTTCATGTAAACTCTGGAGTGTGAGATGAGATTTATGCAAAGAAGGCATGACAGAATACAGCCACAGTCAGTAGAATGATGCCGTTTATGTTCACAACTTTTCTCCAGATTGGCGTCTCGGAAGTGTCAGTCAGTTTCTTCTCTATCGCTTCCTGCTCCTCTTTGCTCAATTTGGGACCATTTTTCTGATTTAAACCACAGAACCAGTTGTAGGCCTTCTTACAGCATCCTTGCTCTTCATCACCTTGTTCTGTGATAGAAAAAAATAGCACAGTGGTCAAGTAACATGGTGTGTATGGCTCCATAGGACTGGCATTAAAACAAGGTCTCAGTGATACAGAGTATTCTTTAGAGAACTGTTTTACAAATGCGGCCACTATGGCCTTTTCTTGCAGCCACAGCCACCTGTGCTGTGATGGGGGTGGGGGGTGAGGGGCACAAAGCAGTGGCCCCTCTCCCAGGGCCACTCGCAGCAGCTGGGCCCTGCCCCTCCTAACCCCCGGAGACCCAAATGCTGGAGGTGCAGGCAGCTGGTGAATTCCCCACTTACCAGGGTAGGGTAAGGAACGCAGGCTTTGGCCACAGGGCTTCGTACTCCATGCACACGATGGCAGGCTCTGGTTCCAATCTCCGGAACCAGACTCACCACCCGTACCATTGTTCCCAAGCCCCACTGCCTCCCTGCCAACCTCCCCATCCAGGGCTTAATTTGTCCCAGGGCTTGTGGGGGCTGAGAAAGTCTGCTGTGAAAAGTGATATTAAAAAACATACAAGTATCACTTTTCACAGCAGAAGAATTGCCAGCGCAACCAAAAAAGCAAAAGAAACAACAACAATAAAAAGACAAGAACACGAAAAGTGCCTTATTTGCATTTCTATTCTGTTTAGGTCCAGTAAAGAATACAGACAACTGTAAATTATTTTTATTACTGAGTCTGAAAAAAAAACACCTGCATGAATAAAATATGATTTGGACATGTATATGTGCATATTTATTTGTTTTTCCTGAAGTTAATTAAATATTTTAAGAAAAATTGTCAGCACAGCCATCAGCAAGAATTGGTGGCCACACTCTGAGGCCACCAAAAAAATTGTTGTGAGAACCTCTGCTTTAGAGCCTCTTGGAACTGAAATAACAGCTCCAATTTGTGATCTTAATGATGAAAAATGCCTAAGGAGGGATGGGGGTGTAGAAACAGATCAACATTATGATTCCACAGCACATGTGCAAAGTGAGTGATTTATGATCATCAAGTAGCTCTGTAGCTATTGCTAATAATTTTGAACCCTACAAACCCCTGTGCTTTCCAGTTCACTAATGGTTTGTTCTCAGTTTGCAGTGATATAGCTGAAAATACTGGTAGCTCACAAATGCTAGAAATCACTAAGTTGATTCATGCACATTATAAATACTTGAACATACAGGATTGAGAAGTGTTGGGTACAGAGTAATAGGCCAGATCTTCACCTCCTGGCCCTCCCCAACTACACCTCCTTATGCGTCGTGCTGCTTTGCAGTTGGGGAGAGAGGAAGGGGCCACAGGGAGCCATCTGGGGCTCCCTCGGTCAAGGCCGCACAAGGACAGCCCTAATTTACACCATTGAACAATCTGGCACTGCAAAGGTCCACTCTGCCACCTCCACTCTCCTTCCTCATTATGCCTTGCCTCCAACTTGCTCCCTCTTTCCTTTACATGGGGTAAGGTTAGGGAGGGCAGCTGTGTAGGAGGCAGCTCCAACTTTCTGCTTGCAGACAGATCCCCTGCCGGGGGGATTCTCCACCAGTTATCTCTGGCTGATTTAAGGCAACTTTCCCCTGCTTACATGGTGCGCAGAGGCCTTAGAGGATAAAGACACCAGCCATGTCTCTTCAGCCTGAGATTGAGAAGTAGGTCGCTGATTTGTGAAGGGTTTCTCTGCTTAATCAGATGTTGGGGTTTTTTTGTATTCTTGACGAAGCCCTGGCTAGGAGGATTTAGTTGGGGATTGGTCCTGCTTTGAGCAGGGGGTTGGAATAGATGACCCTCTGAGGTCTCTTCCAACCCTGATATTCTATGATTTTTTTTTTTTATTAAATGGCTGAATTCACTGATGCTTTCAACCTTGTGGAAGTGAGCCTTGTGTCAGAGCCTGGAGCCAGGCAAAGTTTTGTGTAAATTTCCCAATGCAGTTCTGGCAAAACACCTTCATCCTGCTGTGCACCACCTTCACTGTTTCAAAACCTAACCCCTACACACGACTTCCAAATGCATCTTCATTCTGTCCTTTAAAGTGTAAGGCCCACACACAACTCTTGCAACCACATCGCTCCTGAGCTGTACCATCCCAGTTTGTTTTAGCCCTAGGCTTCTCACCTAATTATATGAAGGCTTTTGTGCTGTGCACAAAAATCAACTGGAACTAGATTGTCATTGTGTAATTAATTTCACTCACAATCTACACCAGACCCACTTAATAGACAGTGGTGAAAAATCTGTGCATTAACTTTGCCTACTGGCCCTTTAGCATGTGAGTTTTCATGGGAGTACAGGGCACTTTCACTGCTTCTTCTGTACTGAAGTTGGGAACCTCAAATACACTAATGGCTTCCACCAATCTTAAATGAGAGTGTTATTCAGAAATCACCTGATACATCATCATTGCTCCCAGGTTCCTCAATCTTCTCATTTGCATCCAGGTCAATACGTTCCTCTTTGCTGTTCCGAAGAGACCAGCACAAACGGTAAAGCTGCCATTAAACAAAATATGAGTTTACAATGCTGCAAGCCTTAGAATGCTGAGATCAGCACAGGATTTGGGGGTCTCATGAATGTTTGCTAAATAATACTCAGGGATTATTAGGGCTCTCGTAAGACTGGGGACAGATAGTGTAGGAGACTATTCCTCTTTCCCGTTCTTAACCCCTTCATCCCTTAAATCTTTGTTTGCTACAACGCACAGTATGCATCACCTATTGTGTGTCTCTCTCAGAAATCAAATTCCCTTCTTATTGTGTATTTTTGCACTACAGTAGAACCTCAGCATTACAGACACCTCAGGAATGGAGGTCGTTCATAACTCTGAAATGTTTGTAATTCTGAACAAAACGTTATGGTTGTTCTTTAAAAAGTTTACAAATGAACATTGACTTAATACAGCTTTGAAATTTTACTAAACAGAAGAAAAATGCTGGTTTTAACCATCTTAATTTAAATGAAAAGCAGAGACAGTTTTGTTACCTTGTCAATTCTTTTTTTTTAACACTCTTTTTTAAGTAGTTTACACTGAATACAGTACAGTACTGTATTTGCTTTTTTTTGTCTTTGCTGCTGCCATATTGCATACTTCCAGTTCCAAATGAGGTGTGTGGTTGACTGGTCAATTCATAACTCTGGTGTTTGTAACTCTGAGGTTCCACTGTATATAGTGTTGTCATAAACAGATAAGTAAGAGTTAATAGAACAGAAGTACTTCATATCTCTTTTGCCTGTAAAGGGTTAACAAGATCAGTGAGCCTGGCTTTCACCTGACCAGAGGACCAATCAGGGGACAGGATACTTTCAAATCTTGAGGGAGGGAAGCTTTTGTGTGTGCTGTTAGTGTTTGGTTGTTGTTCTCTCTGGGTTCTGAGAGTGACCAGATGTGCAACCAGGTTTCTTTCCAATCTCTCTGATACAGTCTCATATATGTCCAGAATAGTAAGTACTAGGTAGATAAGGCGAGTTAGGCTTCTGTTTGTTCTCTTTATTTGCAAATATGTATTTGGCTGGAAGGAGTTCAAATTTGTATTTTGCTGAAAGAATTTTAATTTGTACTTGTATACTTAGGCTGGGAGGGTAGTCCCAGTGTCTATAGCTGAAAGACCCTGTAACATATTCCATCTAAATTTACAAAGATAATTTTTACTGTTTTTTCTTTTTTGAATCAAAAGCTTTTCTTGTTTTTTTATTCCGGTGTGAGATCCCAGGGGACGGGGTCTGGATTCACCAGGGAATTGGTGGGGAGAAAGGAGGGAAGGGGGAGAGAAAGGTTAATTTCTCTCTGTGTTAGGATTACTTTCTCTCTCAGGGACAGTCTGGGAGGGGGAGAGAAAAGGAGGGGGGGAAGGTGAATTTTCCTCTCTGTTTTAAGATTCAAGGAGTCTGAATCACACAGTGATCTTCCAGGGTAACCCAGGGAGGGGAAGCCTGGGAGAGGCAACGGTAAGGGAAAGGGTTTACTTTCCTTGTGTTAAGATCCAGAGGGTCTGGGTCTTGGGGGTCCCCGGGCAAGGTTTTGGGGGAACCAGAGTGTACCAGGCACTGGAATTCCTGGTTGGTGGCAGCGCTACAAGTACTAAGCTGGTAATTGCGCTTAGAGGAATTCATGCTGGTACCCCATCTTTTGGATACTAAGGTTCAGAGTGGGGAATTATACCATGACAAATATCTTCATGGCGTTAGTAGTTACAGAGTACTCTCCAGAACATTTGTTTTCCTAGCAGAGTGTGCTTCATTTCCAGAGATATCTGGACCAAGGAATAATTTGAAAAAGATGCAAAACTTTTCTCTGAACCCAGTTAACTGGAAGGATCCTATATAATGTATACAATTAAAATTCCAGGGTAGAATATACTTAATGCTACTTACAGTGTAAATTAAAGTGATCAGTTTAATAGATCTCCTCTATCTCAGGGAGCCGGAGAGCAAGAGACAGTGATACTCACATGAACATCCGGAATGGGTTTAGTTATCAGTGAGACGCCCAAGATGATGATGATGCAGATCCCAAAAAGGATTATAGCAAAGTACAAATAGTGAATTCCACAAATGATCTCTGGACAATTGCTGGGGTTTACACAGCTGCCAGTTCCATAGGCAAACTCTGTAATCATTCGAGTCAGCCCAATGGCCAGCCCAAAGACCAAGCCCCAGAAGGCACCCTGCAAAAGAAAGTGACAGGCAGATTTATCAGAAAGCTGTTGTGGATATTTAAATACATTGCCTTCTTTAACCTACTAATGGCAATGCAATGTGCACTACTGCCAATGGACATGTGAGCAACCTACATCACCAAGGAATTAAGAACAGGAAGAACATAAGCCTTCTTATTAACCAGAAGCAAACGAGTTATTAAATTGAACTCCTAGTGTAAACGCACATCATGTACTGGCTAGGAAATCAAGAGAATCTCCAGAAGTCTTTGAAAAGGTCAAAGTGCTTTTCCTGGCTTTAAAAATAACTCTTTTCTTTATATAACAGCACCTTAGAACCCGGCCTCCCTCCCCTACAAATGTAGGGTGACTGTAGGATGGCTTGGGAGCATTAGCCTGTACATGCTACTATGCTATTGAAGGTTTGCTCATGAGTGCTGGGTTACTGGCAAGGGTTTTGTTTTTTTTTGTTTTTGTTTTTGTTTTTTAAAGAACAGCAGCACTGCAGTGTTTGTTTTGAAAAGAAATTGTTTCTCAAGAATTACATGAGGTTTGCATTCAGATATTCGAAGAAAAGGCTCTGCAACCTCGACATATCCCAATAAAATTGCTAGGAATGCCCTGTCCCAACTCTGCATGAGATTCTTTGGCCTGCGATATGAAGGAGGTTAGACTAGATGATCACAGAGTTCCTTTCCAGCCTTAAAAATCTATTAAATCATTACAATCCTCTGCCCCCATAGCACAGCTCATTCAAGCTGTTTTTGAAGTTTGCAGAATGTCAGATGAGCTTCTAGAATTTTAGATCCTTATCTGAATCAAACCTTTGAAAAGAAGGTTACTCATGCTATGCAGTACCTGAGGTTTTTCAAGATGTGTTTCCCTACAGATGCTCCACTTTAGATGCAGTAGCATCCCTGCACCTGTGATTGGAGATCTTCAGTAGCAGGGCCCCGTTAGGCCACACATGCGCTCCTCCCCATTTCATGCCGAGAGTGGCGTCTATATAGCGCTATGTGGTCCAACTGCTGTCAGTTCCTTCTCTACTGCAGAGTCAATGTTTGAACTCTGAAGCAGAGGGGAGGAGGGCGGGTAGTGCAGTACCCACAGGACACATATCTCAAATAATCTCACTTACTGCATAGGGCGAGTAACTTTCTTCTCTTCAAGTAGTGTCCGTATGGTGTAGGTGACTGTAGAGCAGTGCCCTTAGTTGGAAGACTGGGATGATCTCTACTGAGGACGACAGGTCTGTGTGTCCTAGCAGGGCACTTGATGCGGAATTGTGGGTGAAAACATAATGATGACTGAAGGTGTCTGTGGACACCCAGGTGGCTGCCTTACAAATGTCAGTAATCAGCACTATATTCAGGAAAGCTATTGATGTGGACAGCAATTGAGTGCCAGATGGGGGCTGAAGTTTGTGATGTTGATAGCAAAGGTGGATGCACCCTGAGATCCATTTCCAAGGATGTTTGGATATTGCTGAACCTTTTGATCTTTCAGAGATAGAGAGAAATAAATGTGGCTATTGTCTGAACAATTTGGTTCTGTCAAGGTAGAAAGCTAGTGCCCGTTTGACATCTGACCTCAGGCTGATTGCTATGTGGCTCAGGGAAGGTGGATAGGTTGGTTTGGATGGAATGAGGGTCGTACCTTGGGTAAGAACTACTGGTGAGATCATAACGTGACCTTATCTTTATAGAAGATTGTGTACGGAAGGATATGCCAACATGGCACCAATTTCTTCTACCCGTCAGGCAGATGTAATCACTATGAGAAACAGTTTTCATGGATAGGTGCATGTAGGAGCAGGACATCATTGGTTTGACTGGGGGCTGGTGATTCAGAATAGAATGAGGCTGAGATCCCAACGTGGGGTGGGGTCTCATACTTCAGGGTAAAGGTTTTGGAGACCTTTAAGGTCTTTTTGTCATTGGTTGAGTAAATACCAACTGCCCTCTATCTTGGAGTGGAATGTAGTAATGACGGCCAGATGTATGCAAATGGAGCTTGTGGATAGCCCCAATCTCTTGAGTTCCAGGATGTAATCCAGAATGACTAGTAAAGAAGTGGCAATTGATGGGATATGTTTGGTGTTGCACTAAATCAAGAACTTTTTCCATTTCTGTAGGTACGTATATCGAGTTGTCAAATATCTGCTATTTAAAAGAATCTCCTTTACACTTTCAAAACAGGTTACCTTCGGATCCTGGAACCATGAAGGAGCCAGGCCTTCAAATGGAAGTTCTAGATTTGGATGGAGAATCTGGCATGTCTCCTGAGAGAAGAGGTGTGGTGTTGACTGCAGGGTAATCAGTGGACAGACTGTCATGCACAAGAGGTTAGGATACCAGATCTGTCATGGCAAGGGGTTCCGAAGACGGCCCTCGCTCATTTCACTTGTATCTTGTTGAGCACTTTGAATGGTAGGGGAAAGGGTGGGAAAGCATAGAGGAAGGGTGCATCCCAGAAAATGTGAAAGGCATCCCCCAGAGATTGGTGACCTAGACCTGCTCTTGAGCAAAATTGTTGGCATTTGGTGTTTTGGGGAGTGGCAGACAGATCTATGATCAGGAATCCCCAGTGACTGAATGTGTATTGTAGGGTTCTTGTGTCCATCTCCCACTCGTGTTCTGTGAGAACCTCCTGCTCAGTGAGTCTGCCATGGTGTTTACATGTGTAGGTATGTGGCAGAGATGTCAATGCCATGTTGGATAGACCAGTTCCACAATTTTAGAGCTTCTGTGCATAGGGATTGGGACCTCTCTGCCTCCCTCACCCCCCACCTGTTGATATAGAACATGCAGGTGGTGGTGTGCATTGTTACTCTTATGGTCCTTTGTCGATTATTGGCAGAAAGTGTCACCATGCACATAATTCTAGAAGGTTGGTGTGCAACATGGAATCTGACAGGGATCACTTGCCCTGTACTGTGTGAGTTTGTAGATGGGCTCCCCATCCAAACAATGAGGTGTCAGTTGTCAATATCAAGGACAGTGTTGGTTGGAGGAAGGGGACCCACATGCAGACATTTCAGGGTTGCATTCACTAGTCTAATGAGTCTTTGATCTTGATTGATATTGAGAGCAGTGTGTTTAGGCTATGTCTGTGGGGTACGAATGCTGTTCGTAGCCATCCCTGAAGACAGCGCATGTGCAATCTTGCATGTTTCACCATGAACTTGGCCACTACCATATGACCAAGCAGCTATTTACAAGTCCTGGCAGAGATCCATGGGCAGGTTCTCACAGTGGAGATGAGGGTGATTATTGTGGAAAATCTGTGCACTGTGAGAAAGGCTCTGGCCTTTATAGCATCCAGTTGGGCCTCAAATTCCAGATGCTGGGCTGGCATCAGTACTGATTTTTGTATGTTTATTTGGAGGCTGAAGTCTGAGAAAAGGTTCATCTGGAGGGAGCCATGAGGAGGCAGTCGTCTACATATGGGAATCTTACAATCCCTTGTTTGCAAAGGTGTCGCCACCACCGCGAAGACCTTAGAAAATATCCTGGGTGCCATAGAGAGATCAAAGTACCTTTTATTAATACTGGTCAGACCCCAGATGAAATCTGAGAAATCGCTATAGGAAGACTGATGTGGAAGTACGTGCTTTGGAGGTTGAGGGCCCAGTCCCCCTGTTTTAGGGCTGGGATTATTGTTGATAGTGTGACCATCTTGAAGCATTGTAATTTGATGAACTTGTTGAGGCTCCTCAAGTCTAGGATAAGTCTCTACCTGCTGGGTTTCTTTTGGATCCGAAAATACTGGGAATATAAAAAACTTTCCCTCTGTGTTGGAATGGGACCAGTTCTATAGCACCCAGGTGCAGGTGGTTTATTTTCTTTTTGTAGAAGGGGTTTGTGAGAAGGGTCCCTGAAGAGAGACAGGGAAGAGGGGTCGGTGGTTAGGAGAGAGGAACAGAATAGAATACCCACTTGTCAGAGGTGATTTTTCGCCATGATGGCTATAATGGGGTCAATCAGTTGCCAAACTGAAGGATTACTGGAGATAGTTTCAGCAACTGGACCAGGGGAGGCATCTCAGGGCCTTGACCACATTTTCAAAATTGTGGTGTAGAGATGGATGAGTGGGGTGTAGTTGCCTGTGCCAATGTCTGCCTGTGTTTGGGAGGTGGTCTTGGTCACCTGCATTGTGTATCATAAAGCTACTGAAGGGTGGAATGTGGAGGTTTAGATCTTGGAGTAGATTGATATCTACCTGTCTTCTCTTCAGCACTGCTGTATGCATGCCAGGAGATCTCAGTGTCACTCTAGAATCTTTTCAAGAATGTCAGGAGTCATCAATATGCTTGGCAAAGAGTTTAGATCCTTCACACAGTAGATCTTCCACCGTCATCTGCGCTTCCCTGGGGAACCCTGAGAGATGGAACCATGAGGCTCATCTCATCACTACAGATGCTGCAATGGAGCGGGCTACCATGTCCACGGCATCCAGAGAGGCCTGTGGCACCGTACAAGACAGAAATTGTCTTTCCACCACCTGCTGCTTTTTGTCCTCTAGAAGATGTTGACTGACCTCATGAAACTTGGAATAGTCCACATGGTTATATTTAGCTAGGAGAGCCTCATAATTAGCAATTCCTCTTCCTGTCATAAGGGGCTGTCCTGGAACAGTTGTGTCATCCTTCCTCCTGCACCACATTGACTATGAGGGAGTTTGAAGTAGGATGAGAAAATAGGAATTCCATGCCCTTAGCAGGGATATAGTACTTCTCGTTCACTCACTTGCAGGTAGAGTGGTTTGCCAGATCAACTTGTCTGGGTCCAACAAGGCCTCGTTGATCGGAAGTGCGATCTTTGCCAACGTGGAGGACTGCAAGATGTTGAGCATCTTGAGCTTTTGTTCTCTAACTTCCTCCAGGGGGATCTGGAGAGAATCCACAATCCTGGGGAACAGTTTGTGGAACTGTTTAAAATCATCTACTGATGTTGGAGGTGATGGCATGATGACCTCATTGGGGAAGGATGAGGAGAAGTGGGCTGGTGATGTAACCTCTTCCTCTGTTTCTTCATCATGCTCCTCTAGCAATTCAGGTTCAGAGAAAGAGGCCTAGAGTCTGACAAGGACAGAGAGTGTATTTGTCCCTGTCTCTGCTCATAGTTTGGGAAAGTGTGACCTATATGCAGCCCAAGGGCAGTGTAGGGGAACAGGCACCTGGGGCTGCATCCAGGGGTGTCCATAACAAGGACTTGTGTCATTTCTGGTTTCTAGTGCAGTAGTATGATTCTGTGGAGCCCTTTGAGACAATCGTGGGATGTGAGGCATGATGGAGTACTCCTCTTCTTCCTCAATGGAGAAGGGTGGAGTGGTATTCGATGGTAAAAGAGAGTGGTGTGTGACAGATGTATATCCAGGGAAGAGGCATGGATTGTTGGGAGCTTGGTACAGAAGAGCGGTGATTCTGGAATGTCAGAAAGGATCAGGTCTCTCAGGTAGCGGAACTTTCGTGATACCAGCAGGAGCATCATCGGTACTGATGACTATATATGTATTTGTGAAGACATGATGGATAGTGATGGTGCAGATGTTAAGTGCCTTCTGTTGAACAACCAGTAGATGGCGCCAGGGGCTTAATAGGTGCTAAAGCACTCAAAGTCATTGAGGGAGATTTTAGATCTGTCCCTCTCAGTCCCAAGTGATTGTGTGTCTATTTGCGGTCCTGCCCTCTTAGGGCCCTTGGATCTCAAGAGTGCTGGGACTAGAGGTGTCTGGATGGTTATAGGAGCCAGGTCTCACCCCCAAAGATGTCGAGGCTACCGACCTCATGGGAGTTGCCTTTTTCCAAGGTGGCTCCTTGGTGAGTGAGTTGGCGCCTGTCTCTTCTCCGCTTGAGGGGGAGAATGAAGATTTTCCTTTTTGTGGTGTATGGTGAGCAGGGGTTGGCCGATGACCATGCTGATGGTGACTACCACAAAGGAGAGGTATTGGGGCCAGGGTCAGAGGCTAGTCGCAGTGAGTTCTCCATTATTAACAGTTTAGCCTCAATTCACGGTCCTTTCTGGACCGAGCCTTCCGTTTGTGACATTTTGTGCACTTCTGTGATATGTGCCTCTCACCCAAACAGTGTGCACTATGAGTAGCCATCGCTCACTGGAATAGCCTCATGACAGGAGAAGCACCTCTTATACCTGGAAGATGTGGGCATAGCCCCAGATAGGCAGAGCTACCCAGTAGGGAAGGCATAGTAAAGGAAACCTATGCTAATCTAAAAACAATGGGGAGGAAAGAGCCAAAGGAAAAAAGATATTTGTTGTAAGAGGGGGTAAAGGGAATTTTAAAATTTTTAAGAAAGCAGCTAATAACTAAGAAATAGTAGTGAAAACACTAGTATTATGAAGGACAGTAAAGACATATGCAAGACTCTGCTAAGGATTCGGTCACAGATCAAGGCAACTGAGACAGAACTGAGGGCAGTTGGACCACACAGCAATGAATAGATGCTGCTCATGGTGCAAGACTGGGAGGAGTGCCTGTATGGCCCAATGGGCACTGCTAGGGAAGATCTCCAATCCCAGGTGCAGGGACGCTACCGCATAGGGACACTACTCAAAGAACCACCTTCAGAGATTTGTCCTTCCCTATCCATTTGTTTACCCTACCTCCTAAATACAACAAAACCAACAGACATACAGAGCCAAAGTCTCTCCTGGAGTAAGCAGATGTAGTCCTCTGACTTTAGTCAAGTTGCACCCATTTGATGTAGAACTTGGCCCATAGGCTAAACAGGAGAAAACTAATGGTACAGAATTAAATATCCTGCTGGAAATTTTCTAGTTTGAACAAATTTTATTTTGTGACTATTATTGTTAAATGATCAGAAAAATCACAGAAATATATTGGAATAAGACAAGGTGAGACACTCAGTTTACAGTAGAAATAAGAATCTTTCCGAAAAGTCTAATCTGGAAGATACTAATAAAAATGGGGCTTTGATCCAGGCAGTGCTTCAAATTTCTTCAGCTTTTACTTGATCCCAGTATTTTTTCTAATTAGGAGTGTGCTTTGGATCAAATCCTGAGGATTTTACTAATTCTTAATCCATTTTTCTTCAGAACCTCAGGATTTGATCCATTACATGAGATTCAACCAAGCAGTGACTGGAAACGGAATATCTCTGCTTGGGAAATATCCACTCCTACTACTGTTAGTATATCCACCAATCTCCAGAGAAAGGAGTCAAAGTAACTAGAAAGCTCCAACCCCACCTGGAAACAGTGTTATATTGTTTATCTATTGGCTTTCCTCGCCATTGCATCTGTGCACCTCACAAACATTAATGAATTTATCCTCATGGGGACCATAGGCAAGTATTATCCTCAGCATTACAATTGGGGAAATTGAGCTACAGAGCTATTATTGGAGTGATTTTCAGAGGTGCTGAGCAGACAGTTCCTTTCTAAGGGAGTTGTTCCAAGTTCTCAGCACCTCTGAAATTCAAGCCAGCAGTGACCTGCCTAAGTTCTCACAGGGAGTCTGTGGCACAACTGGGAATAGAACCCAGATCTTATGAGTTCCAGTCCAGCAGCTTAACCAGAGGACTTTCTCCTTCCTTGTTGAGGCCTACAGAACCCTAAGAAGGTTGCAATAAAGCACTGTTTACCTGAAATTATCCCTTCAACACAAGTCACAGTGAAACAGTAGGTGGTTCCAGCTCCACAGCTGTCTAGAAGCCAACAAAGTCCATGCACATTTACATATATGTGGTGGAAGAGGAATATGAGGATTCCTCAACTGAGCCAAGAGCCCCCCAAGCATTCTGCTTTGGAACCTCAGGCACTGGCCTGTAGCGGGAATAGCCTTAAAGAAATTGAGAACAAACTAAGAAAGGGCAGTTGTCCCAGTGCACAGATGAATGTCTTCTGTGAACTTCTGCACACAGAGCTCTTCTCCTGGCCTGTACTCACCTCCTCATTCACCCTCTTACAGAAGATAGCAAGCAGGAAGACAGCAGCAATGGGTGGCCCCAGGTAGCTGGTGACAGACTGCATATAATCAAAGAGCTGCCCGCCCTGAGCTGACTGCACCATAGGAACCCAAGCAATGCTGATACCAATTAAAGCTAAGATAAATAACCTGCAAATACAGTTTAACATTGTGTTATTCAACCAGCATTAAAACATCAGCAAAAACAAACAGTAAATCAACCATCAGCACTGGGAGTAGGGTGGGGTGGGGCTGGGGGAAGCAACCAGCAATGAGATCTCACCAGATCCCTTGGCTCTTAGTCAACCCAAAATGAGAACTCTGCTATCAAAATAATAAATCACCTATAATAAGAAGTCATCTGTAAATACAGCAATCAATAAAACAGCAGAGAGGAATGAATAAATGAGAAATCAGCGCTTAGCTAGTGAATATTACTGATGCTGTAGCTTGGTCTAACTGGCATCTTGGAATGAAATTTAAATAGATCCCCTGGGATATCTGTAGGGAATAGACACCTCAGATTAATCTTTAAATAAGAAACATGGCTGGAAACTACCCCACAGAATATCGAGAAAGACACACATGGGATTAAGCTGTCAGGCCACAAGAGGTCACTGCTGCATCACATGCATTCAGTGGAAGGTGGTTCATCATCAAGGCACTTTAAGGTGAACTTTGAAGGGTGCAGTCTGTGATGGCTCCAATATTTCATTAGGTTCCTAATGCTGGGAAGGGGGACAGTAACACTTACCTTCCAGCCAACATAAGCTCTCTCTCGGAAGCCCGGGATCGTATTTTAGTGTAGATGTCCATGGTGAACAGAGTGCTAGCACTATTAAAAATGGAAGTCAGGGAGCTCATGAGAGAGGCCAACATGACTGACAACATCAGACCTCGCAGACCTGAAACACAGAGAGACACACCACCTGAGCTGGGGAGGGTCAGTCACTGGGAATGCTCCATAGGTGACATCTCTGAGTGCATGGTCTGACCTCTCCAACCCAGCTATCTGTTAGTAAATGAAGCATGCCCAGCTTATGACAACTTCATGGTACCCTACTGCAGATGGAAGGTAATGGTGCCTTTTAGGTCAGGAAGCACAACATTTTCAATACCACATAATACCCAGGCTGGACTGTTAGGAGATGGATAATGGCTGAGTGTATTTACTCAGATAGGAATCCTTTGTGTACAAAGTGAGGGGTCAGAGACACTCCCACAAAAACACAATCTTGTTGTTTATACTGCCTGATTGGACTCCGGGTCAGTGGGAGAGCAATAACCCCAAGGGGGCTGCACTTTCTCTTCCCAGTCCAGTGAGTTTAGCAGAGGGACTGCAAGCATGTCCCTCAACACAGAGATCCTGGCAGAGGCCGCCTCTTAATAACTGGCAACTGTAGGCCAGATTTATTTCTCTCAGAAGGCTAACGCCAGCAGCGTCTTACTGCCTCATGTTTGCAAATAGGTAACATTGTCGTGGCTAGGCTGTAACCATCTGGCATCTACGGTCACATTGATCATAATGCTTGGCATGTACAGGAATAAACTGTATATTGGAATGATCTAGGGCCTATGATAGCTGAGCCCTGATAACTCAAGAAACTAGTGATGTCAAATCGACTAAATGAGAATGCAGGTCTCCAGTTCTGGTAGCTGAATTTGAGCCCTGGGACATTTCTCCCCCTCAACAACTAGCTTCTATTAATCTGCCATCCATATTTTACCCACAAAAACTCTATCACAGCAACAGCTTACCATTCGGCATAAGGTCTAACACCATTTTTGGAAAAGCAATATTTGAACAGCCAACTTTGGTGCCACAGTATCTCTCACATTCTGAGGGCACAACACAAGCCACCGTATCTGAGAAAAAGATAACAAGACAGGGTTACTTGGGATCATAGCAGCAAGTTACTCAAAAATCAAGACTACTTCCCAAACCCATTTCCATGCTAAACAACTGGATTTATTTGCCTGATATCACTGTTGGCTCTGCAGCTGTGGGAAGGAATTCCATTCCTGCATCACTTCTTTCCTAGCTGGGGAATAGTGATGTTGCTGAGGTCAAGTCACCAAAACTGCATCCACAGAACTGCACAAGAAGTTGAGACTGAATAATGTGAGGACTACAAAACTGGGACTAGGGCAAAGTTAGTGTGTGCTCTGAAAGGCCCTCTCCAGCTCAGACCACCTGCTCTCCTCTGTTGTTGTACACACACTTCAGTGGAGAGAGAAAAAACCAACTGGTATTGCGCTCACACTGAGCTCAGGCAGCATGCAAATCACAGGCATTTCCATGAGCTGGGAACACTCCTCTCTGGGATCCAGGCACCACTCCCTCTGCCCTGTGAAGTCTGTCAGTCACAGACAGGAGTGTTTCCCACCCTCTCAGAGCAGGAATGTTGTAACAAATTCCAACAAAGAGGACACATGCTCTAGGATTCCTGTCCCCACAAAGGACAGTAATAGCATCACCGGGAGCCCTGAGCAGGGGAAGGAGAAAGAGCCCTGTCCTCTTACTTTGTGGGAAAGGCTGGTCTGTGTATGTGGTTTCATGGTCTGAGTCAGGAGAGGGACTGAAGGAGCTGGAGGGGGACAGCAAAGAAAACTGAGTGGGGCTGGAGGAGGAATGAGAAGAGAATGAGAGAGCTATAGTACTAGGTCTCACCCGTGTACAGAATTCGACTGATCATCCCAGGCATCACTATCAAAAACATGGGCAGCAGCTTCATGTACCCACACATGATGCAGCCGGCTTTCACATGGGACATGTTCTTGGCTGAGAGACATCGCTGAACAATAACCTGTCAATGAGACAGTAGATGTGAATGACTCCAGTTTTGTCACCCACACATGATTCCGGGCACACCAAGGCACAAATGACTCTGTTTCAACTGTATTCCAGCAAGAAGTCTTTGTTCTTGCTCATAATTACAAAAATACAAGGGCATTTGAAGGCCCAGTAACACATTTAAATGGTTAAAAGTAAATACTCTATTGTCTAACGCAGGGGTCAGCAACCTTTGGCATGTGGCTCACCACAGTAAGCACCCCGGTGGGCCGGGACGGTTTGTTTACCTGCCGTGTCCACAGGTTTGGCCGATTACGACTCCCACTGGCCAAGGTTCACCATCTTAGGCCAATGGGGGCGGCAGGAAGCAGTGGCTAGCACATCCCTCAGGCCGTGCCACTTCCCGCTGGGAAGCCAAGTCTATACTCAGATTGATAAAGGTCATATTTTCAAAATTGGACCCTCAATGTTCATCCACAGGATGTTGCAAGAAAGGGGGGTGGAAAATCACATACACAGCATATGTCCAGAATGGCATGAAAAAATAGTAAAGGAACATATACATCCTATTCACTTAACATAGAAGAGGCTGAGACTCTAAAAGCTATAGAGAAAAAAAAGCTCCTCTTAGGAGATAATCGCCATTTTTATGGCACAGGGTTGGGGTGAGAGAGATCAATCCAACTACACTGCAAATTTTAGAATGCTCTGAACTTCCCAGTTGTTGCCTTTACAATACCTGATCTGTGCACCAGTACCACAAAGCAATGATGCTCAACCCAAAGATAAGGCCCGGCCATGGCAAATCTCCAGTGATCGCGTCTCGGAAGATGTGGAAAGAATCTGCCCGAGGGGTGTAGCATTTTGGGTCAATGGTAATGTTTCCATATGAGGTGTTGCTTGGAATTGCTTGCATATATTTCTCCATAAAGGCCTCATATCCTCCTACTTCAGCAAATCCTGAAAAACAGAATGTAAAGACCCTATCATGGTACTGGACACTTGAAACTCTTGATGGAGCTGAAGAGTCCAAGGAGAAAACTCCATGCCATCAATGATAGGTTTCAGAGCAGTAGCCGTGTTAGTCTGTATCCGTAAAAAGAATAGGAGTACTTGTAGCACCTTAGAGACTAACAAATTTATTGTAGCATAAGCTTTCGTGGGCTACAGTTCACTTAATCAGATGCATGTAGTGGAAAATACAGAAGGAAGATATTATATATATCACACACACACAGGGAACATGAAACAATCAGTGTTACCATACATAAGGCAAGTGATCAGTTAAGGTGATATGTTGTCAGCAGGAGAGAAAAATAACTGTTTGTAGTGGTAATGAAAATGGCCCATTTCCAGCACTTGACAGGAGATATAAGGAACTGTACTGGGATGGGGGTGGGGGAGATAAGCATGGGGAAATAGTTTTACTTTGTGTAATAGCTCATCCACTCCCAGCCAAACTGGACAGTCTCTACGTAAAAGAATAAATCGACACAAATCAGACGTCAAGAATTATAACATTCAAAAACCAGTTGGAGAACACTTCAATCTCCCTGGCCACTCAATTACAGGCCTAAAAGTCACAATATTACAATAAAAAAACTTCAAAAACAGACTCCAATGAGAGAGTGCTGAATTGGAATTAATTTGCAAATTGGACACCATTAAATTAGGTTTGAATAAAGACTGGGAGTGGATGGGCCATTACACAAAGTAAAACTATTTCCCCATGCTAATCTCCACCCCTCTTCCCCACCAGTTCCTTGTATCTCCTTGTCAAGTGCTGGAAATGGGCCATTTTCATTACCACTACAAACAGTTATTTTTCTCTCCTGCTGACAACAGCTCACCTTAACTGATCACTCTCCTTATAATGTGTATGGTAACATCCACTGTTTCATGTTCCCTGTATGTATAGATATATCTTCCTTCTGTATTTCCCACTACATGCATCCAATGAAGTGAGCTGTATTGAACACTACAATAAATTTGTTAGCCTCTAACATGCCATCAATGTGATAAACCTGCCCCAATAGAGGTCAACATTGTCAGAAACAAAGAATGTGCTGTGAAAACTCTCATTAGCAAGAAGCCCCACCGGCTTTCCTTCTCAGGTTGCTATGGAACTCTAAAAGATTCCTTTACACTCCACTGTCCTTCCCATTCCCCAGACCCAAGCTTCCACTTTGTCAGGTATAATATCTCCAGGCTCCCTGACCCAGGTAAGGACCAGAGGCAGCATCCACCTGATTAAGTCAATCTGAAATACTGTTTATTGTGAAGAAGGGGGACAGCTTCATTCAGTGAAAAGTTTACACAGAGGAAGTCCAGTTAGAAGCCACAAGGTAAGGAGGAGGAAATTACAGCCTCACAGGGCTTTACTACCTCCTCTTGATTAATTATGTAGCCTGAGCCCTAAATACCAGGGTTCTATTTCACAAGATGAACTGCATTTTAGTACCTACGAGATCTCATGGACACCTGGCCTCCTATTCACAACAACACAGGCCCTATTTTGGGGAGTTCTATAAGCTGTTATACAGGAGGTCAGAACAGATGATCACAATGATCCCTTCTTGCCTTGGAATCTATGAATCTCCCAGGGCCGGTGCTTCCATTCAGGCGACCAGCACCAGAATTTGAGGGGGCGGCATTTTGCCACCCTTGGCGGCAATTCAGCAGCGGGGGGTCTTTCCGTGCTCTGGGTCTTCAGCAGCAATTCTGTGGCGGGTCCTTCACTCGCTCCGGGACCCGCCGCTGAAGTGCCCTGAAGACTGAGAGCGGAAAGGACCCCCCCGCCGCAGAATTGCCGCCGACCAGGAGCGCGGAAGGACCTTCGCCTAGGGCGCCAAAAACCCTGGTGCCGCTCCTGGAATCTCCTCTACCATTGTCATTGGAATTACATCCCTATGGCAACTATAGAACTTAGTCAGGATGACAGGAGGGCTTAGCAATGTAGCTCTTCTCCATCCCTGACAAATACATGAAGCAACAGGAGTTCCTTAGCTGTTAACCTGTTAGGACTCGACAAAGCTAGATCTACTTCCACAGGACACTGGGGGCCTGTAGCTGATCATTCCAGCTCTCGTTCAACAGATTTACTTACCATATCCTGAGAGAATACAGGATCCCACCAGCATGATGGTCGTCTGTAAGGTGTCTGTGTAAATCACAGCAGCAAGGCCACCTAAAGGCAAAGAATGCCATTATGTGAGCCTCTCTGCTAATGCCTTCATGGGAATTGGCCTCTCCTTGACCTTCCATCTCTCTCTCATATGCACATACACCTCTCCCCTTTCATGCTCTCATTTCTTCCCATTTACTCCCCGCTTCCATTTTCATCTTTCTGGACCCCCTTTTAACTTGTTTTTAATGTATCAATCTGTTCCACAAACTCACCTGTGATGGTGTAAAGACCAGTAATAGCCAGCAGTATGATTATGGCCAAATAAAGATTCAACCCCATGGCCATTTGGATAAATATAGCTCCAGAGAATATATCTGCCTAATAAAAGGAAAAATGACAGTTTAGGGAATGCTTAAGATAAAAATAACATTTCTATTAGTATCTATTACTATCCTCCCCACCCCAAAGAACTGCACAAAAAAATAAAAGCACATGCAAGATAAAGACAAATCCTGTCCCCGTGGTCACCCAGACCTGCTTTATTTTAACTGCCAGCTGCTTTTTGAAGTTCACTTCTTAGTGTCTGCACTTCTTACAATAGTTCCCAGAAATGGATCAGTTATTCCCTCCTAGCCAAATCTGGCTACCCATCCCTCCAGACCTGTAAAGTTATGTATGGGGAAACAGTTCAGCAAAGTTCTTAAATCCCAGACCATGCTAACACCCAAGTCTTTTGATAATCTTTACATTATATCCAGGAAGAGTTTTGTTAAATAAAGACAAAAGAGCCATTTATGTCTTTGCTTTATGCTATTCTTCACACCTCACCTTTCCAGTTCAACACAGATGTTTGGTATGACTGCCCAGTTGAGGACAAACAGGAATAAAAGGCAACACCTTACTTAACACAAGTTCCATGAATATCTGTCAAAGTAATTAGCATTCAGCTGGCCAGCTGGAGAAACAGTTAGCTCTCGCGCTTGTATAAGGACATGGATTTTGCAACTTCATGAGTAAATCCTGGGATTTTAGTTACCAACACAGCTGCACCAATGCAAACTCCTAAAGCAGACATCATTTGAAATCAGAGTAACCAGTTCCAATCCAATTCATGCCTCACCAATGTAAATCATATCTCTGTTAGGGGTTGGCAAGTGCAACATGCTGCACCAGTGCTAAGGCGGGTAGGGGGGATTTTCCAAAGTGCCTACACGTCTTAGGAGCAGATGTGTCATTAAAAGTCATGTCACTGAATTTGTGCTCTCAAATCACTTAGGTGCTTTCGAAAAACCTCACCCTAAAATCGCAGGGCAGACAAGGCTTAAGAGAGATGTTTAGTCATCAGCTCTACTAGATTTTAGGGCAAACATTTATTCAAGGAACACAAAGAGTGCCATCTAGTCAGGTATTCTGCCACAAGGAGAGGGGTGATATAAGTCACGCATCTGGCTAATTGTGCCATGCTGTACATAACACTACTTAGCACATTTTACCTTTAAAGCTCTTTTACAACCAACAAGTAACATATCATCCTGACTCCCCAGTTAGCCAGGCAACTGACTATCATCCTCCGCATTTTACAAACAGGGAAACTAAAACAAAAATATTCAGGGGCACTCGGCCTAAGTAGCTGGGCAGATGCTGGAGGAAGAAAACCTCTCCCCCAGGCCACTGAGGAAACTCCTCCTTGAGACTGTCCCCCCCATAACCCCCCTTCACTCCTCCTGCCTTCAGGGCAAGAAGGAGACTGTGCAGCTGCAGATCCTCTAGCTCTGCTCCCACCACCAGTCACTGCATGCTCACATGCAAAGCCATTGTGGAGCTGAACTGTGCACCACACAAGGTGTGAAATACATGCATGGTCCCACCAACAAATTCTGCCCCTGCCTTTGCCATCTGCAGCCATGGAGGCTGGGGTTAAGATGAAGGATTTTGTAGAGTGTAATCCTACAGGCTAACTGTGAGACCATGCCCCTCTAGGGGAGAGGATTCCTTCCTGACTCTCACAGCAGATCAGCTTATGCCCCAAAGCTTGAGGTTCATTTATTTTTAATATTAGCTTAGTTTGCATGGCTACTAATATTACTGGTCATAAAATGATCCCACAAGGAAACAATTATTTAACATCCTGAGCAATACATAAACTCCTTGGATTTGCTGAACCACCTTCCAAGTTCACCTCTTCTACCTCCCAGTTACATTAATTTACTGCTGATATTTCCTTGTTACACCATTAACTCTCTTTTATGGATACCATTAAAACCTTATCCTAGCTCTGTTTTTTGTATGGAGAAGATTTAGTACATTCAAACAAAACAAGTCACTCCCGAGCTACACACATGTACTTCAGGAAACACTAGGCAAAGCTACAATGACATGAGTGTCCTTTTACAACTACCATTACAGCTAAAGAATTCCAAGGAACACTTGCAATGCATTTATTGACTTGAGTTTTAAATTCCTTCAGACTATGGGGGGGGCATCCAGTTTCTTGTTTCACCAGATACTTAGTCAGTTACTGGTCACCAATGCTTTGTTACACTGCAAGATTTTCTTAAAAATTGCCCATCTTTTCTACCACTGGTACAGCCCCACTGGTGACAGCAATGGTAGAAGCACTAATGGTTTGCAACTCCAACCCTGAAAGCTACCATGGGAACAGCTCACACAGCAGTGACACCATGGAACATACATACAATATGGGACATTACATATGGTGTTTGAGATTTTGCCCAAAGTGGCGTAAGTGAGGAAGCAGCATGTAAAACAGGCACCATGAATGCAAGATTCTTCTTAGTTGCAAATATAAATTGCATCAGCACTGTGACTCAAATTGTTAGGGGTGACTTGCTAGCAAGTGTAAGGAAAGCTGTCCTTTCAAAGCAGGATGACAAAAGCCCGAGGAACTGCAAGGCAGGGAAGCTGCAAAGGCAGCAGCCAGGGAAGCAGCATGCAAATCTCTTGACATCTCTTGGAATGTCTTGGCTCACATTGTGTCTGCCTCTGGCACCTAGAGTGACACATTCCCACAGAGCCATGTGCAGCTTGCTTGCCGTCCTGCATATGCCACCTGCAATGATGCCTAGATAGCACAACAGATGTATCTACATAAACGAAACCTCTTATGTACAAGAGCTGGTGTCCACTGGCCTTCTGTATTTATCCTTTTCCTGGTAACATGCTGGACTGATGGGCACTTGGCCACGCAGCATGGTGCGCTGCCCATGGCCAGATAGCTCCTTGCCACTGCAGCGGGCATACCTTCCGGCCCCTTGCTGTGCAGCAAATACATCTGAATTTCCACAGTGGTCATCACTGGACAAGCTATAATTGGAGTGGCATTTGGACTGTGCTGCCCCTCTTATTCTGGGGCATGTGGGCCATTCTTTGGGTTAGTGGGGTCCACAACTTCGTTGATGGCTGGTATAGCTCAGGTGGAACAATCCCCTAACTTACAGCAAGTTAATTTAATGCCTTTCCCCTCTTACACCACTGTACGTGATCTTATCCTTTTGGCCCAGACATGCCCCCTTTCTCTGCAGGGCATGATCTTTTTCTTTCCCCTGCTCCCCACACTTACACCTTCCTTTCAACTTTTACATGACTGGGCTGATGCATCTCAATGCCCATGCTTTGCTCAGTTACACAGCTCGGGTGTAGGCATAACTGAATAAGATGCCATTTACAGCACTACAGGATTTGGCTTTTTTGTGATCAAGATGCTATCCTGCACCTTCAAAGCTCTCTGCCTCCTCTAATTTCCTCCAACTCCTTCATTCTACCTCTCTCTCTTCTCTGTCTCCTTCACCCAATCTAGACTTTATGTTACACCATACGCTTGACGCAATATTAATTTGCACCATTCACCCTCCCCTTCCACCAAGCAGATGCTAAATACCCACCTATTCCATTAAGCATCACAGCTTTCTGTTTTGAGCTCTACTGTATCTTCCATAGCTTTAGTTTATCAGCAAACTGAGGGTGGTGTCTTGCACATTATTGTACACTAACAGTGCTTCATAACTAATAAGAATGGGGATTGAGTCCTAATAAAGAGAATACTGTGTACACATCCAGGGAAACACAACATGCAAATCAAACCTTCAGATCGTTCTTTAAGACAAATCCTGTCCCCTTTTCTACAGCTGCAGAGGGCCACAATGCAGCAGAAGCATTAGGTGCATTCGATATAGTGAAAAATTGTGAGGCACTCAGATACTACAGTAATAGAGGCCGTACAATTACTCAGGAGTCAGACAGACAGAGGAAGAGTGGTTCTGCTGTATCAGGAGGAGGGGCATGGTTTGGGGAACTTATGCAGGAGACAATACCCCCGAGTGCCAGAAAACAGTTCCATAGCGGCTCCCTATGAGTACTTGTGCAGCTCTGTTTGCGGGCAAGGTGGGATGATTGTGGGTGGAGCCAGACTGGGATCAATTGATCTGTTGCTGTACAGATCCACCAGCTATTGCCCTGCTCTTCCCTGAAAACTGAAGGTGCAAGAACATTAGGGGCAACTTCATTTTCAGGTCTGTAATAACAGTGAGTGAGTGGAGCCACTCCATTTGCTTGGGAGGAGGGTCCTTCTGCTGGAGTTGATGGAAATCCCCAATGCAGAGTATGATATGTAACTTGGACACACATGGAGGAAATTTACCCATAAAAAAGGAATTATTTTTGTGTATCTGGCATGTAGGTAGCAAGTGATGGGATCATATAAAACACAGAAATATAGATATAGGTTTTGGATTAGAACAGGGATAGGCAACCTATGGCATGAGTGCCGAAGGCGGCATGCGAGCTGATTTTCAGTGGCACTCAGACTGCCTGGGTCCTGGCCACTGGTCTAGGGGTCTCTGCATTTTAAATGAAGCTTCTTAAACATTTTAAAAACCTTATTTACTTTACATGCAACAATAGTTTAGTTATATATTATAGACTTATAGAAAGAGACCTTCTAAAAACGTTAAAATGTATTACTGGCACACGACACCTTAAATTAGAGTGAATAAATGAAGACTCGGCACATGACTTCTGAAAGGTTGCTGACCCCTGGATTAGAATGATGAGCCATTTATCTGTATGGATTCACTCTACATCTGCTAGAGTTGCAGGAAGAATACCATCCCTTGTGAAATGGATGCAGCATTTCCAATTACAGCTGCATACAAAAAGAGTTATGTTGACAGCTCCTCACTGAAATAAACAGAACGCAAAATCCAACTGGAGATTTCTTGATAGTCCCAGCCTGTTTAATCTGTAACCCTGATAAGAATCAGTTATCGTAGGAGCATGAGAATGGGAGCAAAAGACCAGGTCTTTTAGGTTAAATTGTACTATTATCACTCAGCTACTAGGCAGAGGGCAAAGAGTAAACTTCCATGGCAACTGCAGGAAAACAACAGATCCAGGTCTGCCTGACCTGTGGACTTGTATGGAGATTTAATGGTTTCAAAAGGGGAGGAAAATCACAGCTCCCTTCGCTACTGCTGTGCCCTCGTTAGCCACACTTCATAGCTCAAGCTGATCCACAGAAAGACACTCCTTCGCCTTCCCTTTCTTCCCTTGCTTTTCCCACTCCTGTATTTTCTAACCCCGTCTCTCTGTCTCTTCCCTCCATCTGCCTTCCTCTCTCGTTTTTCACTTTTGCTTCATTAATACTAACAAGTTGCACGTTCAGCTGAGGATACCGATGGAAGGATGAATGTGAAAGGCCTCTTTTCTCCCACTGGAGCCAAAGGGAGTTACTCATACCCTGCGGCAGGAGAATCTAGTTCAGGAGTCAGAATGGGAGACCCTGGGCCCAAATGATATATAGGAAGCTCTACAATTAAATACCTAAATGGGTGAGTGAATGTTCCTGGGTAAGAAGCAGCAATAGTTACCCTTGGAGGACAAAGGCAGAGAACTGGGTACTAACTCTAATATCTTGGAACCTTCTCTTCAGTTTCTATCACTGACACCTGAGATGGCGCATACTGTATAGTACAAGACTCCAGCCAGCCTGACTTGTTCCAGAGGGGAACACACGTGGAAACAAAATCCTGGAAAAAGAAAGCTAAATCATAACCACCCTCTAGAGAAAGAGCCCCCTGGTATAATTCAACAGTCACAGACACACAGAGCTGTAGAGCTGATTTGGATGGTCAGCACTGCTAGATGGACGAGTGACAACATGGAAACAATTTTTTATCTGAGACAAGTGAACCAGACAGGTAGAGAGATTTCATACAAGTGTAAAATAATAAGAGATAGGAACTTCACTTAGAACAGAGGAACTGGAAAAGCTTAACTCACCGAGATCTTGGTGAAAATATAGAGGAGCAGAGAAAGGATTGACAGATATATCTGAATCCGTCGGCCGCCAAACCGCTTCTTGAGATACTCTGGCATCGTCACCACCTGCAGAAGAAGAGGGAGAAGAATTCATACTACGAGCAACAGACACAACTATTATAGTTCATCAGTAGGCTCTGCCACCCAGATACCACACTGGTAAGTGCACTAGAAATTAAGAAGGCCAAGGAGCAGGGGCCTCCAAGAAGCACAGAAAGGCAGAGTCAAATGCTGCTCATCTTAAGATCTCAAAGACAAAGAGACCTTGTTGTTTAAATATATACAGACATAACATATGTAGCATGCCTGACACATTCAGGTCTCTCTTGCCATTGAGAATGGTTTTGTGATGGTGTTAGACCCACACACACACAACAAAATGAAACAAAGATTAAAACACGGAACCATAAGAGATATAACCTAGTGTCCATGCTTACCCCAGCCTTGATGTAGATGGGCACAAACAACCAAGCAAGAACAACCACAAATATCAGGGCCTGTAACCAAGGAAAGAACAGCTGAATTAGCCTCTGGTCCTGTCACCAGCATTTTCCAAAGCCACGTATCAGGCTGAATGCCAACTATAAACATTGCAGTGAGTAAAATGGTGGCCAGCCTCATTCTTTCTACCTGTCTAGCATTTTACGGCTGGAACTCCAGGGGTGAAATCTTGGCCTTATTGAAGTCAATGGGAGTTCTGCCATTCAGTTGAATGGTGCTAGAATTTCACCCCAGGTGTCCAACAGAAGCACCTGAGGAAGAGTCCCCCACTGCAGCAGACCTAATGGAGTATCAAAAAGACCACTGCTTTGGCATTTGCCCCATGTCTTTCCATCGGGGAAATACATTTGTAGTGTGTCTAACACTGGTCTTAAACCTTCCTTCTGTTGCACTATCCCACTGCAGCTCCACTACGGTAGCAATCACCAGAGCATTAGTGTACTCTGGATGCAGGCATTTTAGCCACTGTTTCACCCAGCCTTGCCAAGAGCAGGTGTAGACAACATGATGGTTAGAATACCAGCAGCCCACAGAAGCCTTTGTATGGTGACAGATGACTATTGCTACCACCAGGAAATGTTAAGAAAGTCTAGCACTGCCCCGGCCCCCTTTACTTAGTCCCTCGATCCAGTCTCCAAGCAGCCACCAGCACAGGAAACATTCCATCCCCAAACCCAAGTGTGTTATGATCATGTCTCATCTGTGATTAGCTTTGCTAGCCTCGGGTGTTGGAGAGTGGAGCTTACTTCCATACCCTTGTCACCGATCAGACTAGCCCACTTCTTTAGATAAAATGCAGGAGTAATTAACTGCCTTCTGCAGTGCGGTTCAGTTATAGGATCATAGAAATGTCAGGTTGAAAGGGACCTCAGGCCCAGCCCAGCCCCATCCACTGAGGCAGGACTAAATATACCTAGACCATCCCTAACATCTAACATAAATCTCTCTTGCTGCAAATTAAGCCCATTGCCTCTAGTCCTACCTTCAGTGGACAGAGAAAAATTGATCACAGTCCTCTTTATTATGGCCCTTAACATATTTGAAGATTGTTATCAGGCCCCTTCTTGGTCTGCTTTTCTCAAGACTAAACATGCCCCCCTTTTTTTTTTAAATTTCTTCACAGATCAAATGTTCTCGAATCTTTTATCATTTTTGTTGCTTTCTTCTGGACTCGCTCCAGTTTGTCCACATCTTTCTTAAAGTGTGGAGCCCAGAACTGGACACAGCACTCTAGCTGAGGCCTGCTTTTGAGGTGGCTGTGAGAATTATAAAGGATGTACTATATTCTCATGTATAGAATTATAGACTGTCAAGTATGGTAGCTCTGTTAAACTATATACAGTATATTCTGTGCATCAGATATTTTGTTGTAATCATAAATTATAATTTTTCTGACAATGTTAGCAACTTGTTTTATGCAGAGCTGTGCACATTCAGACAGATAAATACAGGTCAAAATGCTGCTCTCAGAGCTGCGTGCTAGATCTCTCATCCTCACGCTAGTTCTTTATTGCAGCTCTGAAGTTCTGCACATATATCAAGCACAGGCTATGCTAGAGATATTGGATCCAATTCTGCTCTCTTACACTGGTGAAAATCAAGAGTAACTGCACTGAAGTCAATAGAATTACACTGACACAAAGCCAGTATAAATGAGAGCAGAATCGAGTCCACTTCTCTTTTTTGGTAACAGAATCAGTGTGGATCCAAGAGCAGCATTTTTCCTGTGTATGTTAGCATGTTTATCAGTTCCATTGTGTTGCAAGTATTGCAATGAGCAAACTAGCTGGCTTGTGTCTGCATACATGTAGATGTATACATAGGCATCACTATCCTCTACTGGACAGAATCAAGACGATTCAACCATGTGTCTTAGGCTGCATACTACTATCAGTTAGGAGAGAGTCTCCCCTTTAGCTCAAGCAGTAGAGTCCTGTGCTTATGAAAGAGGATCTGGATTCTATCCCTTCAGATGTCATGAAGATCCAGTAGCCTTGGTATGGAGCCTGGATTTGTTGCAGCAGAAAATAATAAAAGGTGACAGCTAAACTAACTGATTCCAATGTGTGCATTTCTCTCAAGTGAGCTTTTACTCCCTTCCTCATGCACAAAGAAGTTCAGACTATATGGGGCCGTATTTTATACCCAACACACAATTCTATTTTTAAGAAAACCTAAGGAGGGGCTTGCAATGGAGTGCAACAGTCAGGGGGCACAGCCAATAATTATTCCAGCGCCTAAGGATCCAAGGGAAACAACAGGGCTGGATCCCAAGGATTGTGCTCATCCATGTTTCCCCCCTCACGGCGGATCATCCCTGAGCACCAGGTAAACATCAAAATGCTCTGCAAGGAGCTGACCTCCTTGTAGCAGTGTCCCCAGTTCCTCTCCAGGGCAGCAGTAACATGTGATGAAAATTGCACCTTATGGCCAGCTGATCTAAGAGGGGAAATACAGCATAAAGGCAGTGTTCCGCAACTCCAGCATCTCCTCCTTATGCACATACTAAGTCCATGGAGGGCTACAGATAGACTGATTGGGGAAAGGAGGCACATTATCTTACCCTTTTCTAAACCCTTACGGCCCTTCTGCCAATTCCAGGCAGTAGTTGTAGTCATTTTAATCAAGTGAGGTGTTTGGTTATAGGCAGGATCTGCCCCCAGCAGGCTGAGAACAGAACACCATTGATAGCAGATTACAATGTAGCCTCTGAACTCCTTTGCAGCTTCCCCTTAGTGGGAGGGGAATGAGAAGACAGAGGAGAAAAGGGCTCTTGGGATGAAGAAAGGAGTGAAGACAACATTGAATTCCTCACTGCTGGGAAGAAAGGAAAAACGATGACTCCCCCCAACTCCTACACACCAATCTCCCAGAAAAATTATGCAGAGGTGGTCATGGTTTCCTAATATAGCAATGGGCTTTTCTTTCCCCACTAAATGGACTGGAGATGGAAGTGGGGAGAGAGGCTGGGGGAATGGGAATCGACACCAAGTGTTCTTGTGGTGGGTAGTTCTGCCAGTCGTCAGCCCTGAGGGAGGCAGGTGCTGCTGGGTGAGGGCTCTGACAACATTAGAGTGAGCTGGATTTTTAGACAATGTGGATTCACCTGGTCTCTTTGGATACCCCCGAGGTTACAATTTTATGTAAACGTGTACCACTTACGTTCCATTCGAATCCTCCAATGGCGATTCCTCCAATCGCTCCTGTGCCTGCTAAGCCCACAAATTGCCCACTGCCAATGTTACTGGCAAACAGAGAAGCACCAATCTGGAAACAGAGAGAAGAACAGACTTGGGTCATTTATCCTGGGCTCAGGACAAATATCTTAAAAATCCGTGCTTATTTAGTGTTTTCAGACTTCCTGTGTGTTATCACTTAGGGATCTGAGTGCCTGACAACCTTGAAGATCCCCCAATATTTTCTCCTCTTAAAACCCAACATTGCAGCCATCACCTCTACAAGCAAGGAGGACATAACAGGATGTTACATATTAACTCATCCAGAGGGGAAACTGGTGAATGATAATACTCCCTCCTCCACTGGAGGTGAGCACCTAGCCTCCACCCATACAGAATTATGACTCTTTGGAGAACTTGTCCAACTAACACATGGGTGATGTATTCCAGAATGAGCAGCCTAGGGTCTAGGCCAGAGGCTCTGGCAGCTAGGGTAAAAGGCTGATGTGATATATCTAACCTGCTCCAAGGACAAGTGGCTGATTGCTCAAGGAAAATCAGATACAACTCTTTGGATTTAAGATCCAAAAGCCATTAAGGCCGGCTTGTGTCTCCAACAGGAAACACACTTTTTACATTTGGTTTGCTTTTGTCAAGGGGGCAATAGGTTAACTGAATTAGATTCTTGCAGCTGCTATCATAGGTACAGCACTGCACTCAAGGGCATCTGCAGTACATGTGAGAGACGGCTGATCAACGATTTGCAAATGAGGAATGTTGATATCTATGTAAACATTCTGTATTGATCCCACAGAGAGAGCAACTGCTGATTGGAGAGATGCCAAAGAAAGACAAAGAAGTTAGTGCTGTATTAAAAATAGGCAACAGAGATTCACAGGAGGGAGATCATACCTAAAAAGTCTCATTCTTCATCAAACAACTCAGAGACAATGGAAGAAGATGGAGAAAGAAGCTGTGAACATAATTTCCCTGTACTGAGAGTTTTGGAGGCAGCATAACACAGCAAACCATGATTTACAAGATCAGGAACTGAAGTATTAGGGGTCAGACGCTTGAATGGGGAGGGGGAGAATGACTGGCTTGGATATTGCAAGCAGAGGGTACACATGAGCTGCAGTGATTAGAAATTAAAAAAAGACGGTCAGTGAAGTGTTTTTCCCCACTCCTATTTGTTCTTCAAGATCTATGGGAGAGACAGAGAGAAAAGGGAAACTGTAAAAAGAGAAAATAAAGAAAGAGGGGGTCTGAGTACTGACCAGTTGCTACTGCCCTTTGATAATTAAATATAATAATCACCTCTCATATCTAATATAGGCCATTCATGTTAAAGGATCCCAAAGGGCTTTACAACACGTATATAGAGATCCTGTTATTAACATACTTTCCTCAGGAGTGGCGCCAGGGTTTTTGGAGCCCTAGGCAGGGGTCCTTGTGCGCTCCTGGTCTTTGGGGCACTTCGGCGGCGGGTCCTGGAGCAAGTGATGGACCCGCCGCAGAATTGCCACCGAAGACCTGGAGCGCGGAAGGAACCCCACAGCCGAATTGCTGCCAAGGGCAGCAAAATGCCAGCCCCCCAAATCCTGGCGCCCTAGGCGACCACCTAGGTCGCCTAAATGGAAGTGCCGGCTCTGACTTTCCTCATCCACTGTATAGTCAGTTGGAATAAGTTTACATATCTATTGTAACAGGGAGAGATACTCCTTGTCTGCCACTGAAGGAAAGGTTGTAGGGTCCTGGGGGTCTGAAAGTAGGGAAGGCAAAATCCCCAATCACCACAGTGAGCTCTGCAGTGTCACAACAAAAAACAACATCTTCAATCTTAACTTCAATCTTCTTTTCTGAAACTCATGTGGATAGGAGGGGGGATTTTAGTATAGACATTAGCTACTGAAAATGAGTCTTATATTAGTGAGGATATGTCAAAGCCAGGAATACAAGCTACAGCTCTTGACTGCCAGTCCTGTGCTTTAATCACTAGATAGTCTTCCTCCCACATTTTATATGCAAAATATTCCATGCATGTAACAAAACTGAACAGAGAATTCCATAACTTCTTTCCCTATTCCTATTTCCCCCTCATTTCTTCATAGTGATCTCATGTTTTCTTCCAGGCTTTGTGTGAAGGAACAGCTCTCTCAGAACTACAGGGAATTTCTTTGTTTGTTCAATCATGGATTTCCTCACATTTTTCCAATCAGTCTTGCCATCACTCTTTGTGATATCATAAGTGTTTTCATAGTAATGATTTGTGATATAACAAAACACTAGTGGCATCAGTGAATGAGTCAAAGAGGAAGAGCAGGCTAATTATAAAGATTATAATAACAGGGTTCATAATTATAACAGGGTTCAAAAAAAGAACTAGATAGGTTAATGGAGGATAGGTCCATCAATGGCTATTAGCCAAGATGGGCAGGGATGGCGCCTCTAGCTTCTGTTTGCCAGAAGCTGGGAATGGGCGACAGAAGATGGATCACTCGATGATAACCTGTTCTGTTCATTCCTCTGGGGCACCTGGCATTGGCCACTGTCAGAAGACAGGATACGGGGCTAGATGGACTTTTGGTCTGACCCAGTATGGCTGTTCTTATGTTATGTTCTTAAAGAGAAAGGTTTTGTTGTCCCCATGTACATTCAATCCTGGACTTCCCCTGTGCTTTCCTATCAGGGCCCCAGAGTGGGAATTAAGCTTTTATCTTCCTTCAGACCTGTGAAAACATCTAAGAATAATAGCTCAGAAATGACATTACATGCCGAGTTCTGAGACATTCAGATCATCGACAACTCTCACTGATGTCAGTGGGAATTGTGAATGCCCAGTACCTCTCAGGATTTGGCCAACAGGCCTGATCATGTTTCCATTGAAGTCAGTTGCTACTGCCTTTAATGGGAAAGGAGCAGTCTCTAAAAGAGAAAACAATGTTAATGTCTTTTAAAAAGAGGCTTTTTCCCCTCAGAGAGAGATTTTAGCCGCACCACCAGCAAGTGGAACTCATTGCTGAGAAGCCTGGCTTCTGGGCAAATATGAATGTTTTTTATCAAAACTTTATTGATCTGTTTAGGGGAAATACTACATCTTGACCTTTACCTCATCATCAGCTGCTGTTCACTCAATCCCCTGCAAATAAATTATTAAACCTCATTCTGAGTTATTAGGAATGCAGTCATCAGAAATGATTAACCACATTATCCTCTGAGTCTCATTAAATCTGTTTCTTCCACCCTAGCTCCTGCATTAAAAGCTCAAAATAGCCTTTTTAACAATCACACTTCACATTCAACAGCTTCAGGTGACAAAAGCAGCCAATGAAGAACCCAAAATGACAGCTCCAGCTAGCGTGCCTGGAGTGCCCCTAAAGGTGGGGCACATTGGAGCACTGACCCTGACAGGAACATTTCCAGCTTTACCCAAGCAGTTCTGTATTTTCTTTGTTGATTTTTAAAGAAAAATACAAGGCCAAACAAAAACCAATGCAATTAGCAAAAGATTTCAGTTAACACAACAGTCATTATTCCTGGTTTCAGAACAAAGCAATGCAAATATTACAAATCTATTGCTTTGTATTTTTGTTTCTCTCTCTGATATAAGAGATATAAGATCCTTTGCTGGAGGATCATAAGATCAGCGTATGTTAGTTACAAATGTAATTATGTGTGTGTGTATTTAGATTAGATATAGATAGATAGATAGATAGATAGATAGATAGATAGATAGATAGATAGATAGATAGATAGATAGATAGATAGATAGATAGATAGATAGATAGATAGATAGATAGATGTCCATTGTTTGCTCCAATACTTTTGTAATTTGTAGCAAGAAAAAGTTATGTGTTTGAGGTTAGCTGATGGCTGGCAGCATCTATGGCAGTTACTATGATTAAGGGTACATTTATGTCACAGAGGTCACGGAATCCATGACTTCCGGAGACCTCCCTGACATTTTCTGCTTCAGCTCCTGGAGCCCAGGGACTGGAGCTGTCAGCCAGTGGGACCCCCACCGGGATCCAGTGAGGGGCGACAGCTTCCTCAAGGTCCCCCTGCAGGATTCCAGCGACAGGCAACAGTCTTCCCAGGGGACCCTCCTCAGGGTTCCAGCAACAGATGATAGCCTTGCAGGCACGGGGGACCCCACAGCTCCCAGCCACCAGGAGCTGCAACAGCAAAAGTCAGAGACAGGTCACAGCTTCCGTGAATTTTTGTTTATTGCCCATGACCTGTGTGTGACTTGTACTAAAAATAACCATGACAAAATCCTAGCCTTAACTATGATTAGCTAAACTAAAACATATACGTAAAGCAGGCGTCTAAGGGATTCCACTTAATATTTAGAGCTGGGATCTTCAAAGGAGCTTAATTCCCTTAGGCTGCTTGGTCAATTCCAGCCTTGTTCTAGAAACATCACGAGCTGTACAAGGTAGAAAAACTGAGACTTAAACTTTGGATTGTCCCCAACAGGGCTGGATACTGAATCTGATCAGTCAGAGTAGGTGGGTACTGTAATATAACCCTACATTAGCTAAAGGATTCTGACCTATTTTCCAAGCTACTCTATGTTCCCATACAGTTGTTCCTTCACGACAGGGCCAGCATTACAATTTTCCGGAATCTGCCATTAATCACCTCCCCTTATTTCCGAGGTATGATGAGTTAGACAGGGTGTGGTTTTTAATTTTCGCCCCTGGACTGATCTGAGAGATACAGAGCTTGCACAGGCTGCGAGGCCCTGAGGATACACTTGCTCAGCCTGCTTCCCTGCTGAGGGAATTGCAAGGAGTAGGGTTCTCTCCACCAGTTAGCACTGTGGCCATACCCTGTGACTCTGTTTCAGGAAGGATAGCCTGGAACTAGGAGAGGGCAGGAGCAGGGCCGTCCTTAGGAATAGGCAACATAGGCAGCTGTGTAGGGCACCTGAAAATTTGGGGCACCACTGGGTCTTAGTGTCCACCCTCTTGTTTTCCTATCCCTGTTTTGACCCTTCCTGCAGGCTCCCACAGATGGCTGCTCTAGCCTGGTGAGTCTTCCTTGGGAGGGAATCTAGTAGTTAAAAGTGAAAAAACCTCCAGCCTGCCAGACCTATTAGCACAACATTGAAACTGTTAAAGAGACATTCAAGGGGTAATAAAGCCATTTAACAGCCATTTGCCAACCCCAAGGTATATACTGACAGGTTTCAGAGTGGTAGTCCTGTTAGGGCTTGTCTACATCAGAAAGTTGCAGCGCTGGTGAGGGAGTTACAGCGCTGCAACTTTGAAGGTGTACACATCTGCAGGGCATCACCAGCGCTGCAACTCCCTGTTTGCAGCACTGGCCGTACTCCCGTTTTGTCTCGGGTGTAGAGGATCCAGTGCTGGTGATCCAGCGCTGGTAATCCAATGTAGACACTTACCAGCGCTTTTCTTGACCTCCGTGGAAGGAGGAAGCCTCTGGTAATCAAGCTGGTCTCCTTCCCTGCGGTTTGCTGGGTGGCTCCGGGAACGCGAGAGCAAACCGCGGCGAAGCTGGTCTCCTTCCCCGATTTGCTCTCTCGTTCCCGGAACCCCGAGCAAGCAGGTCTCCTTCCCTGCGGTTTGCTGGGTGGCTCCGGGAACGCGAGAGCAAACCGCGGCGAAGCGGGTCTCCTTTCCCGGTTTGCTCTCTCGTTCCCGGAACCCCAAGCAAGCAGGTCTCCTTCCCTGCGGTTTGCTGCATGGCTCCGGGAACGCGAGAGCAAACCGCGGCGAAGCGGGTCTCCTTTCCCGGTTTGCTCTCGCGTTCCCGGAACCCCGAGCAAGCAGGTCTCCTTCCCTGCGGTTTGCTGGGTGGCTCCAGGAACGCGGAGAGCAAACCGCGGCGAAGCGGGTCTCCTTTCCCGGTTTGCTCTCTAGTTCCCGGAGCCCCGAGCAAGCAGGTCTCCTTCCCTGCGGTTTGCTGGGTGGCTCCGGGAACGCGAGAGCAAACCGCGGCGAAGCGGGTCTCCTTGCCCGGTTTGCTCTCTCGTTCCCGGAACCCGAGCAAGCAGGTCTCCTTCCCTGCGGTTTGCTGGGTGGCTCCGGGAACGCGAGAGCAAACCGCGGCGAAGCTGGTCTCCTTTCCCGATTTGCTCTCTCGTTCCCGGAACCCCGAGCAAGCAGGTCTCCTTCCCTGCGGTTTGCTGGGTGGCTCCGGGAACGCGAGAGCAAACCGCGGCGAAGCTGGTCTCCTTTCCCGATTTGCTCTCTCGTTCCCGGAACCCCGAGCAAGCAGGTCTCCTTCCCTGCGGTTTGCTGGGTGGCTCCGGGAACGCGAGAGCAAATCGCGGCGAAGCGGGTCTCCTTTCCCGGTTTGCTCTCGCGTTCCCTGAACCCCCCTTGAAGCCGCCCAACAACGCTGCAGTGTGGCCACATCTAACACCACTTGCAGCGCTGGTTGCTGTAAGTGTGGCCACTCTGCAGCGCTGGCCCTATACAGCTGTACTAATACAGCTGTAACAACCAGCGCTGCAAAATTTTAGATGTAGACATGGCCTCAGTCTGTATCAGCAAAAACAAGGACGAGTCCTTGTGTCACCTCAAAGACTAACAAATTATTTGGGCATAAGCTTTTGTGGACTAGAACCCATTTCATCAGATGTCCACGAAAGCTTATGCCCAAATAAATTTTTATACTGTCAGTTTCTGACTTTACTGACAAAAGCATTTGTGCATTAATGTAATATTTACACAGAACATGTCAGTCTACAGGAGCTTAGTTTAAAATTTGCTTTAAAAATATTTCATTAGTGAGCTGGTGAAGATTATAAAATCACATTTCTAAAAAATGCTTGCATAGAGTTTTAGATGCACAATCATCTTTAGCCTTAAATGTGTGGATCTTCACACATAGCTTTTTAAATAAATCCTTCAAAAGACCTCCCTTATCTAAAATACACATTTTAATTACTATAGTTAAAAAAAAAAGTGCTTCCAAGTCTTCCTGTCCTTTCTGTCCATCCCTTCACCACCTCTCCCCCCACTCCCCACTGAAGAGAGCCCTTAAAGGGACAACAGTCCTTCCCTTCCAGATAGCTGGACAAAGAGTTCCCTTTCTTTACTTCTGACTATCCGACAAACTAGTTTTAAAAGAAATAAGACAAAATCCTTGTTATACCTAAAATATTTGGAAACATATTTTTTTAAGGTTGGTGAAATTTCATAACCATGTCTCTTGTTATGGAGATCATACAAAGTAAATTACTGTTCCCTTTTTCTAAAAGCAATGAACATTGTTATGAACATACTAAATCTCTCTGATTAATTTAAAAGAATGTCTTTGTTTCAGTGAGATAAATATGTAGTAATCTGGAATGCTGGCTTAAGATTTGAGTACAATTAAAATATAAATTCAACTTAGAAATACTGATGAAGAAAATGTAAAACAGAGAAGAGCTGCATCATGTATTCCATTATATGTAATGTTGTATTCAGCAGGACAGCTGACTCACCCTTACCATGAAGTTTTTGCAAATAAATCTCTGACAAACTTCAGGGCATATCAAAAAACCTGTGACTGACATTTTTTATTCCCAAATTTTAGTGCTTTTAATTAGGTACTTTCTTCATGTCCATTCTGCATGAGGGAGAGTGCATGGAAGTCTCTGCGGGGAACTGTGACTCTCCGCCACCATGAGGCAGGCTGGGCATCTCATTATCCTTTGCTGTCAAGTCCCTCCTCCCCCTCCCCCACCAGGCTGTGAGCTTGGGCTGCCATCCGGCATAGGGGCACCAGTTTAATAATACTGCCTAGGGCCCCATAAATCCTAAGGATGGCCCTGGGCAGGAGGGTTTGCAAAGGAAGGGGTCAATTGTTCAGCTACTGAGTGAGGGTATGGCTACACTGCGGCAGTGCTTTGAAGTGTGAGTGTGGTTGCAGCGCCAGAGCTCTCTCCCAGCACTGCATGTACTCCACATCCTCATGGGGTGTAGCTTGCAGCGCTGGGAGCTGTGCTTCCAGCGCTGCTGCACTGTTTACACTGGCGCTTTACAGCGCTGTATCTTGCAGCGCTCAGGGGTGGGTTTTTTTCACACCCCTGAGCGAGAAAGTTGCAGCGCTGTAAAGTGCCAGTGTAGCCATGGCCTGAGAGTGGAAAGAGAGGAAATGAAAAATTAGGGGAAGGCAGGAGGAGGACTGGTGGCAGGGAAACAAGGGTAAAAAAGTGAACTGGGAAGAGAGAAGAAAAGGAAATGTGGAACATTAACTAGTTTAAAATCTTTTAACAAGGGCTCACTACTCAGGAAATTACCATCAGGCTGCAGCTATATGAAAGTAACTATATTTTAAACGTTATTCATTAATCTATTCACCTTATTATTTTCATTCACTTTTTGATGCCCAGAAGTCCTGGTGCTTGCTGCTTCACAGGCCTCAAAGACACTTTGCCTAGCAGCCTAAATGAAAAATTCTCTAGTCCCTACAGTGTGCTATACATACCACTCCTCTCCTAACCTCATGCTGGGCCTCTTTTGGTGGTGACTTTACCGTTGTGGAATGAAACTGGTTCTTCTACTTCATTCTTTTGGGACACAAGTGTATAAGTGCAAATCTACAGCTCTCCTTACCCTTAACCACTTGGAAAATCTGCATATTGCTTAGCACCTCTGTAAAATCTCATTGTATATCTATCAAGACCCAGCTTTTGGAGAAAGGAAAGCAGGTTTGATATTCTCCTACCCTCCTAAGGGCTCCATATGTTCTACATTTTGCATTTTAAATGCCACACAATTCTTTAAAAGATATGGACATGCATCTCTCTAGAATCCTAGGCTTTATTGCACTGTGTAATCACCTGTGTCCCCTTTATTGAAGTGCAATTATTTACCTCTTCAAACCTTCAGTTGTTTAGGCATCTCACTGAGGGCATGTCTACATCAGAAAGTTGCAGCGCTGGTGAGGGAGTTGCAGCGCTGCAACTTAGGAGGTGTACACATCTGCAGGGCACCACCAGCGCTGCAACTCCCTGTTTGCAGCACTGGCCGTACTCCCGTTTTGTCTCGGGTGTAGAGGATCCAGCGCTGGATCAAGTATAGACACTTACCAGCGCTTTTCTTGACCTCCGTGGAATAAGCAGGTATCCCAGCATACCTGAGGAAGCCTCTGGTAATCAAGCTGGTCTCCTTCCCCGGCTTGCTCTTGCGTTCCCCGAACCCCGAGCAAGCAGGTCTCCTTCCCTGAGGCTTGCTGGGTGGTTCCGGGAACGCGAGAGCAAACCGCGGCGAAGCTGGTCTCCTTTCCCGGTTTGCTCTCTCGTTCCCCGAACCCCCGAGCAAGCAGGTCTCCTTCCCTGCGGTTTGCAGGGTGGTTCGGGGAACGCGAGAGCAAACCGCGGCGAAGCTGGTCTCCTTTCCCGGTTTGCTCTCTCGTTCCCCGAACCCCCGAGCAAGCAGGTCTCCTTCCCTGCGGTTTGCAGGGTGGTTCGGGGAACGCGAGAGCAAACCGCGGCGAAGCTGGTCTCCTTTCCCGGTTTGCTCTCTCGTTCCCGGAACCCCGAGCAAGCAGGTCTCCTTCCCTGCGGTTTGCTGGGTGGCTCCGGGAACGCGAGAGCAAATCGCGGCGAAGCGGGTCTCCTTTCCCGGTTTGCTCTCGCGTTCCCCGAACCCCCCTTGAAGCCGCCCAACAGCGCTGCAGTGTGGCCACATCTAACACCACTTGCAGCGCTGGTTGCTGTAAGTGTGGCCACTCTGCAGCGCTGGCCCTATACAGCTGTACTAATACAGCTGTAACAACCAGCGCTGCAAAATTTTAGATGTAGACATGGCCTGAGACTTCATATGAGCATGATGGATGTGAGATCAACACAGCTGCTGCTACTTGCTAGCAAGCCATCTTGATATTTTACCCTTCCATTCTTAGATATGCAGGCACCAAACCCAATGCCTCCCATCTTGGGAAGAGGCATCCCACTGAAGGGCTTGGAGAAATCTATAGGTGTTTGATTTACTTCATTTTTTCTTTCCTATGAAAGCTTCACTTTGATTGAATGTGTGGTTGGTCTTTTTACCATGTCACCTAGGGACAGGAAACAAAATATTTATCCCCAGTAGCCACCCCTAGGCTGCTTACAGTCCTGCTAAATTCAACAAACAGGCAGAACTTGGCATATATAATAATCCTCTGGACACAATGATCAGAGAAACCTATCTAGTGGGCAAGAGCAAAGCATGGCCACGTTAAACTGAAGTAAAAATTACTGGAATGTCCCAGTTCTCTCCCATTTCTGACTGGTGAATGTTACTCATTTACTGCTGCCCTAAGCCTTGGCCTGTCCAGCCCATAAGTTAATATGTCACTGATCCTGAATGGAAGAGCTAATTTAATGTGTGTTACCCTTAAAACAGGAAAACAAGTCTCCATATATTTCCCAGTTACCATTAACTAAACTCTTTGTGTTTAACAATAACTTCTGATCCCTAGAGAATTTATGTTGTTTGGTTTCTCTGCTCCTTTAATACTTATTCCTTAAGAATAGATTAGGTTCTGACATTTCTTTGTGCTTCTTGGTATTTGAGGCTGTGAAAGTAGAATGAATTATATTGTGAAAATAGAAAGGATTAAAGAAATGCTCTCTGTACCTTTAAGCAAAACTGTTGGAATGCTGCAATCCAGGTGTCAGGAATACAGACATTCACATAGAACAATTGCACCATTTAAGGGCAATTGGTGAAGTATTAGCCTTAGATCTATAAAAGTTAGTAAGGAAATAGGATATGCATGCTATGCCCCTGGTGAATTTTACTGTTTTGCTTTCTTTGTCCCTTTGTCTAATTCCTGCTCTTTTATCTGTATAAATAAGACTGTTTGGGTCTTGCATGGCCACTCACATTATCTGGGTGTTATTGGCGGAGCGCTGCGCTAATAAAACAGAGTGGTTTGACAAATTGTGAGTCCTGATTCTAACTTTGACAAGACCCTGACTTGACATTTTTATTATTGTGTATGTTTATTTCCAGGGCCCTGTCAATACTGAGAGATTGGCCACATACCCAGGATATCAAGATTTCTGTTTGTATACTTCCCTACACTGATAAGACAATGCACTGTCTTCAGCCAATTATCTAGCTGAACTCCTCACCCTTCTAACTAAGGGTAAGGAAAAAACTCAGTTTCCATGGTCAAGGGTTATGATGTTGAAAGTTGGCTTTTGAAAGGAGCCACAAGTAGCTACAACTGAAGTAACTGAGGTAACCTTGAGAGCTAAGGGTTACCAGGTCCAGACACACACACTGATTGTCGGAGCCTTAGGCACATGGGACCCCAGTAACAAGCGAGTGCTGAGAGAATGCGGAATCAGTCAATGCTACACTGGGTTGATGCAGCACCTCATGGTGTTGGATGCCATCAGGTGGTCAAGGGACATCTACATAGAATGCACCATGGACATCAGCAATACCAGGAGGGATGAGCTGGAATGCCAAAGAGATGTGCAGTCAGCAGAAGCGGCTCTAGGTATTTTGCCGCCCCAAGCACGGCAGGCAGGCTGCCTTCGGCGGCTTGCCTGTGGGAGGTCCCCGGTCCCGTGGATTTGGCAGCATGCCTGGGGGAGGTCCGCTGAAGCCAGCGAACCCTCCGCAGGCATGCTGCCCGAAGGCAACCTGCCTGCCGCCCTTGCAGCGACCAGCAGAGTGCCCCCCGTGGCTTGCCACCCCAGGCAAGCGCTTGGCGTGCTGGTGCCTGGAGCCGCCCCTGGCAGTCAGGAAAGTAAAAATACTTTCCTCGTGGATTGTATTTTCTAAATAGACAACCAACCTAATTCTCAATACTGAGGGACAATCTCCACTCATTGATATATTTTGCTTTCCACAACCAAATCTCTGTACAAGCTTTAATGGGTGATGTACCCGAGTATTCGGCTTCTAATATCTAAACTGCATTGTTAAATCTATTCACCTAAATTTGGATTATTGCTGACTATGTACTCTATGTATCATATGACTTTTAAAAACTAACTTTATAGTTGTGGATAATCTAAGCACTATACCCAGATGTACAGACACTCTTTTCCCAACCTATGTATTATATATATATTTTTTAACATTAGGTTTAATACAATTTTTAAGTCTTTTATTGGACCAACTTCTGTTGATGAGAGAAACAAGCTTTCGAGTTACACAGAGCTCTTCTTCCAGCCTGGGAAAGGTGCTCCCAATCTCACAGCAAAATGCAAGGTGGAACAGATTTTTTAGCATAAGTAGTTAGCACATATTCTAAGGGACATTCAAGGTACAGTGGCCTGTTAACGCCTCTGCAGTCACAGGACATACATATCTTTCCTGAACATCTGTGCCTGAATCCCCAAGGAGAGGCCAAGGCTTCCATTGCCTATGGGAATGAACCATGGACCTCTGGCAATCAATGAGAAGGTGAGTTAATGAGAGGATTCAGTGTAACTATTGAAGCTATTGAATCCAATTAATCTCTGGCACTGCTGACTTAAGGGGAGCAATACTAAAGGATTAATTGGGTCCACAGACTGGATGGAACAGCTAACCAGTGCATGCTCTCTGTGCCTCATCCTGGTAAATGCCAACCATCCTCAATTCCCATTAAAGTCAATTTTTTAGCCAAACATTTGAGCCAAAAGTGGGCAGGTTTTGCCTAATTCAACTACATTATCCCCCTTTACAGTCAGAGGCCATGTCTACATCTAAAATTTTGCAGCGCTGGTTGTTACAGCTGTATTAGTACAGCTGTATAGGGCCAGCGCTGCAGAGTGGCCACACTTACAGCAACCAGCGCTGCAAGTGGTGTTAGATGTGGCCACACTGCAGCACTGTTGGGCGGCTTCAAGGGGGGTTCGGGGAACGCGAGAGCAAACCGGGAAAGGAGACCCGCTTCGCCGCGGTTTGCTCTCGCGTTCCCGGAGCCACCCAGCAAACCGCAGGGAAGGAGACCTGCTTGCTCGGGGTTCCGGGAACGAGAGAGCAAACCGGGAAAGGAGACCCGCTTCGCCGCGGTTTGCTCTCGCGTTCCCGGAGCCACCCAGCAAACCGCAGGGAAGGAGACCTGCTTGCTCGGGGTTCCGGGAACGCGAGAGCAAACCGGGAAAGGAGACCAGCTTCGCTGCGGTTTGCTCTCGCGTTCCCGGAGCCACCCAGCAAACCGCAGGGAAGGAGACCTGCTTGCTCGGGGTTCCGGGAACGCGAGAGCAAACCGGGAAAGGAGACCAGCTTCACCGCGGTTTGCTCTCGCGTTCCCGGAGCCACCCAGCAAACCGCAGGGAAGGAGACCTGCTTGCTCGGGGTTCCGGGAACGAGAGAGCAAACCGGGAAAGGAGACCAGCTTGATTACCAGAGGCTTCCTCCTTCCACGGAGGTCAAGAAAAGCGCTGGTAAGTGTCTACATTGGATTACCAGCGCTGGATCACCAGCGCTGGATCCTCTACACCCGAGACAAAACGGGAGTACGGCCAGCGCTGCAAACAGGGAGTTGCAGCGCTGGTGGTGCCCTGCAGATGTGTACACCTTCAAAGTTGCAGCGCTGTAACTCCCTCACCAGCGCTGCAACTTTCTGATGTAGACAAGCCCAGAGAAACTAGACACAGAGGAGAAAGTGACTTGTCCACTCACACAAGCAAGTCAGTATCAGATGCCAGATTTCACTCCAATTCATCTGACTGAGGTAATAACTTTTATTGACAATATCTTTTATGTTTTTACTTCGCCCATCTTGTCTCTCTAATATCCTGGGACTGACCCGGACAACTACTTTGCATATAACTCCTCATCTAGTCTACTAGATCACAGCTGTACCATTAAAATTAACAGATTCATATTACTGTTGCTATCAGGAAGTTCTCCTGGAGAACCCACAACTAGAAACTTCTATGCATGTGGAATCAACAAAGAACAGGGAAAAAACACCATCCTCATTTCTTTTCTTAATCCTCAACCTATGCCCATAGCTGCTTGGTATAGCAGGGAACAGGATGACAACTAAAACATGAAATTAATCCAATGGAAATTTAATGTCTATACTAGGTTATTAGAAATATATTTTCTTCTATTCTCTGTTGCAGAAAGCAATGAATTGATTAAGCAATTCAAAAGGAACTAATATACTATGGTAGGAAGGGTCCATTGATAAAACAACATCCAAATCTACAGACTTGGGAAATAACTCACTCAGGTTTCCCTTTAACATCCTCACATGGTTATAATCACACATGGCACTGCTCCAGGGTGAAACAAGGAAGTGGCACTTTTCTAAAATATTACATATTGCATTAGCTGTCCCAGCATGAAGATGGTATTTCCTGCTTCGTTTGAACTTTTTATGTTATTTTTTTCCCCCTGGGAGGCTCAAACCCCACCCAGACTCTAAAACCATGAAAAGGAGTTTTCAGAATCTCTCACTCCCTTGAGCAGAGTAGCCCTCCACAAGAGTATTGTTAATCTAAGTGTTTAACTAGGGATTTGAGAGCTTGCCATATCTTTTGCTTTGGTGCTGCCAAGGGTGGAGAGGAAGACATTTCCTGTTAGGTCAGAGAGAGGTATGTAGGTGTTCCAAAGTGAAGGATTAATGAGAATGTAATCAGGAATGTAGCTCCTCAGCTGTGCGGAGCTCACAGTGTAGCAGAGGGGCAAAGATGGCTCTAAGCAAATGTTAATCCTAGAGACAATTCTGGCAGTACAGGATCATCCCCTCTGGCCTCTGATATGCCTCCTACATGGACAAGAGGCTTAGGCAATGTAAAGCTGGCTATATTGCTTTATGTCCCTGGGAGACTCCCCTGTGTCAGGGGAATTCCCAGCTGCCCCTTTAGGGAAGCTTCAAGCCTCCCTTGTTCTTTAAAGCAGTGCAAAGGGGCTCACCGAGGCCTGACAGTCTAACCCATGCTGGTCTTGCGCTTGTAGACACTGGGCTGGATACCCCCACTGCCTTGCACCTTGTGTTGTCATTTGCACCTGAATGAAGGTTGTTTTATACTCACTGTTCACAGGTATAAAGAATTACACAAGATGCAAAACAGCAGAGGATCAGATCTAGTGCAATTAGTCAGTCAATCATGCAGGGGTCCTGACTTACCACTATTATCCATTTTCATGGCAGTCTCCCTCCATTGATTAAACAAAACAAGTTTACCTTAAAATAACTTTGAGATTCTCTATTTCACAATGGTTTCTATTAGGACCTGAATTTTCTCAGCCTAATCTACTCATGAGTTCCTCCTCCTGCTGGGAAATACAATGCTTTTATCATTACAGTGGCAGCCCCAACTCTTCCCCAATTCAGCAACACTGAAGGGAGACACTGAAAAAGGGGCAGGAATTTCTGAAAGCTGTTCTGAAGATTCCTACAGTCAGTAAATATTTATTTAGTTCTCTAAGGCCCCAATCACGTCATTGGATTCACATGGACAGAGCCCGGCATCAAATTCCTCTCAAGTGCAAAGGTCCTGCTGCATGGGTCCAATTGCAGGATCAGGGGTAGGTTTTATAACAAATCACTGAAGTTTTCCTTCCAAGCTGAACTGGAACGATGATCACAAAAGTACCATATTAGTGACACCTAGACAATTAATCACATTTGTCTAGAAGGTTTTCTTCTTTGCAAGGAAGTTTCATTCACTAGAGAGAAAGCGTGACCTAATGGAGAGAGCACTGGACTAACTCAGGTGACTTGGATTCTAGTCTCAGCCCTGCCACTGGCTGACCTTAGGCAAGTCACTTCTCCTGTCTGGACTCAGTTTCCCTATCTTAAAACGGGGAAAAAAATACTTCTCTCCTCTGTAAAGCGTTTTTAAATATACAGCTGAAAAGTACTATTATAAATGTAAACTCTGATTTGTTATCAGTAATTTATTATGTACAGTCCAGGGTTCTCTCCTTGCAATGTTACAACAAAGGATTAGATTGCACAGCCATGTAAAGGCAATACAGCAGGACCAAAGAAACCACGCCTACAAATCATTTCCTCCCTATACCTTGTACCTAACAGCAATCACCTCATATGAGCCAGGCCCTCAGTGGAAAACTTCGGTGTGTCCAGAGAAAATAGTAACTACACAGCATTCAAGAAAATGCTGAAGTGATCAAATGATGTGCAGCAAAACATTGTGTGGGGTATGGAGTGAAAGTACAGTTCCTTTGTGCGCGTGCACGCACACAGTGTATTGCAGACTTACCGGCCACCACACCATGCTCCGTCCAGCTAGAAAGAATCCACCCACAGTCCCTCGATTTGTTGAGAGCATGGCCTGGAAAGAAAAAAAAAACTGGTTAAAATGTTCAGCTCTAATAAGCCAACTATAGCCTGATGGCATCAACAGCCAGGGCAGTGATGAGAAAGAAGAATCAATCAAAAGGTGCCAAGGAAGAAAGAATCTGAAGGGAATAATATGACCTGACAATGGCTGAGAAATGATTCTTATATCAATCTGTAAATTAACCAGTCAAGCTTTATTGCTTCAACTTTCATTACATGAAGCCTGCAAAACGCAAATCCAAACACCGCACGTTAAAATACAATGAACTATACAATACAAATAAAACAAGAAATGCATCACAACCAAGGGCCTTGCCGGCAAACTGTCACTCATAGGAGCACTCCTTGAGGTGAGCAGGCCTCAAAACTGCTGATGTAGTGAGTTTTATGTCCATGCACTCCAGCCGCCATACCTAGCTTTCTTACTCAATACTAGCATGCTCCAGAGTTTCCCTGCAGGAATCTACTGCATGGCAATTTAATCTTTCCTGTTCTGATAAGCTCATCAAGGTACCTGCACTTATTAGCCTTTCTTCACTTCCACAGAGTAGCAGTTAAGAATTACTTTCCTCGCTCTCATTTTATATGTCAGGAGAGACTTTATGGAAAGTTCCCCTCACATTTTTTACAGGGCCTGATCCAAAACCCTTTGCAAACAATGATCCTTTGGATTGGGCCCAGAGAGAGTGTGAGGGAAAAAAAAAGTGAGCCAGATCATTGATCCTAATATAGAAGAAAATAAAACAAACAAGGGCATGTTTCACTACATACAATAGTTGAATCAAGAGACACGTTTAACATTAAGCTTCTTAGAAACTATTCAGAACTACAAACTTCAATGCTCCAGTGCCTGACATGCCACCTACCAGCCCTATTCTGCCCTATGAGTTTATGTTACAAAGAATTACAGTCAATAACAAATTACAAAAATCATACTTCAGGTCAGATTGTAACTTTAAGGCATAAGCCTGGTTCCCTCCCAGAGCTCCCCAAGATGCAATGGAGACATTTCTGCCACAACACTCCTTACAGGAGAGCATGCTGCACCCTTCTGAGTCAATGAACAGCTTGGCTGCTCGAGTGGGCTGATGAGGGTGGCCGGGGGGACTCCTGGTCCTGCCTCCTCCCCATTCTTCCCTGGTCCTTTGAGGTTGCTTGCGCCCCAGGGTGCACTAAGAAGAAGCAGTGCTCTCATGAAAGGTATATAGGTCCTCAATTGTGTTTTGTTTCTGTGGGGGGAATAAATAGACAGACTGTCTGGTACAATCCAACCCTTGGCATCCAATACACTCAGCCAGAGGTACAGGTGCAGGTACTTCACATCTTCAAAGTGCTGAACAAACATTAACAAGTTCATTGGCATCAAAAGTTAATCACTTCTCAAAACACTGTCAGGCTGCTAGTGTGGAAGATTTTGTCTGCAGATGCCTTCTATGTTCTATGGCACGGACTCCTGGGTTATTTCAGGGGAGTGCACAGGTCACTGAGGGGCAGGTTTCCCTGACTCATTCTGTTAACTGCTGGCTCTTTCCTCAAGGGACTAGCAGAATTTTCCCCATGGACAGTCTCAGATGTCTCCTCTGATAGAATACAGACTCTGTTCCTGAAAGGGATATCAGCTCTTTAATCTAGTGACACACAAGTATTTTCCACTAAGGTAGCATTAGTACAAATGCAGGATCAAGACTTATTCTAATAGGACAATATCTACCTTTCACCTATTAGGTGCAAAAGAATTTTCTAAGGCTGCAGTCTCTGTACTTCCCTCTGCATCATCAGCATGCTTCAGGAGGAGGCACCATCATATCTGGGCTTTAAACAGAAAAGACCCTGCACCAGCAGCACTTGTCCTCACTGAGATTTGTTCCTCCTCAGTGTCCTAATGCACCTGCTTGCCGCAGTGAAGTCCTTCTGATGAAACGTTGTCATTCTCCTGTGTCCAGATCTTGTCTGTGCTCTCATCCATTTCATATCCATCCTGCATCAATGCCCATCTCCCACTCCATTACCATCTCTCCTCTGCCTTTAACTCTATTCCAATCCACACCATTTACAACTCTCAGTCCAGTACTCACCCTCTTTCCTACCACAATCAACCCCACTGCAATTCCCATTCACCCCACCTCTCACGCTTCACTCCAACTACTACTCCATCACAAATTCCCATTTGCAGGCTCCTCTGCTCCATCCCCATTCACCCCCGCTACCATCCCATTCCTATTTTCACCCCCACTCTGTTCCTTACCATGTCCCCACTCTAATCTGCTAAAAATGTTTACTTCAGCATTATCCTGATCTCCATCCATTGGCCCTCTCCTATAGTCCCTTCCCCATCCATACTCCTCCCTCACCTCAGCCCCATCCATTCTCCCCTCCACTACCATCTCATCATCTTCACCCCCAATCCAGATCTTATACCAGATCCTGCTGCCCCACTGAAGCCCAGCTTAATCCCCATCCTGCCACCTTTCACCCCATCCCCCAGTTAAGCAGCAGGCAAGTTACACAATTATATAGTTTTAATATACGAAGCCATTTTCCTAAAACCCAATAAACCACACTTTCATTAAGAAAGAAAAATCCACACATACCCATAGTCCCACTGCTAGGACTACCACAAAATAGATGACGATGACTGAGATGTCAGCAGGGTTATTGATTTTTTTGGAGGAGTCCATCCTGCCTGCTTCTCCAGCGGCTTTCCTTCTTCTTCTCTCCTTATAATGTCTCTCACAGACTTCAGGTTAATGATAAACCCCTGTCGTCCCCCTTGGTCTTGTATAATATATAACTTTAGATTCACTTGTATGGGTACAAAGTGAAGCTGATGCTCTTTCCTGAACTGTGACTGTCTCCAAAAAAACTGCTCCCTTATTACAGCTGTTGCTGATTTCAGAGCCAAAGACAGACCTGAATTCACATCCCCTGGAGAAGGTGCTCAGAGTTGTTGCAGACGGAGAGCAGGTGTCTGGGAAGGAGTGAGCTGTGGAAGGAGTGGCTTGGACATAATATACCCAGTGTATGCACCTCACTGTTTGCAGATACTGTTGCTGGATAGGTTGTTCCTGTAAATCTGGTCATGGAATTAATTGTTTCCTTGAGAAATTGATACTCACCAAGCCCAAAGAGTGACTGACACTTAGGGAAATCCCACAGTTCTATGAGCTAATACTCCTGCTGTGCCATCCCTAATCCCAGCAGGAATACACAATGGAGGTACAGCCCAGTGTTTCTGGAACAAGACAATAGGAAGCCACTATTACATCTAGACCTTTATAGCGATGTGTCTCAGACACAAATTTGAGATCCAGAAATGAACGCCTGCCCCTCCCCTCCACAGTGTTCAAAACCAGGGTTTTTGTTCTGCCCACTGTGGCAAGCTTTGATGTTTTAATTCCAGATTCGAATAACCCCCAAAGTTCAGTGTTCCTTATGTATGGTCCCATATGCAGTTATTTATACTTTCTTGGACTTGAAAATTAGACCAAACAAAATGACCTGATGCAAAAGAGAACTCAAAGATGTGGGGCAGGCTGTGATTGTCCACGGAGCTTCTAAGTCACTCAGAAACAGCCCCTGAAAAGGGAAGTTTCCTCAGATCCCTGTGATCCTCTCTCATTGAGCAGGAGTTTGATATCACAGCCAAGATCAGAGGGGTGCAGGAGACATAGGCAACAGACAGGTGTAAGAATTTCAAGGCTCTGGGGATATCTGAAAGTCTGTCTCCACCTTTGCTTTATCCCCTGCAATCATAATTCATTTACAGTTCAGTTGGCTGCCAGCCAGGAATTGATTGCCACGTTGTATTTAACCTAAAGAGAATGAACTGTACAGAACATACAAAGCATAGTGGGCTTCACTGTGATCTTGTACTGGTTATACATCACTGATTTCAGGGAAATTACTCCTGGTTTTCACAAGTGCAACTGAGAGCTGACCCTCTGTTAGGGAATCCTTTCCAAGGTGTAATTATCCTAAAATATTTTGCTTTTATTATTATTAGTAGTAGTAGTAGTAATAGTAGCTAAACAGAAGTGTATCTATACGTAAAATAACAAAGGACCGTTAATCTGAAGTTATAGTGAAAAACAAGAACTCCGTCTTTCTCATCTATAGATTGCAATGAGAAAGGCACCTACAAATTTCCCACAAAACGCTATCCTCTGATAATTTAGGCACCTCTTCAACACAGACTTTTATTTGTTCTACAGACAGGCAGTGAAAATGCTGTTTGTAAAGCCAATTGGTGAAAAAAAATAACCGTAAGAGCTGCTTAGCACCCACAATTCCCATTAACTTCAACCTTTCCTGTTGTCTGCTCCAGAAAAAAAGGTCTTATTTACTAACCCTAATTACCAGGCAACAAACAGTTTGTCTAAGGTAGGTTGTAGCTGGCCTTTCATACAAAGGCTGATGCAAATGGATTCCCATGTGTCCTTGTAACAAATGATTTGTTTTATTTTCACTCATTCTTAGTTCATGAATTGAATCCCAGTTTCAGCTACTGTAGCCACAACAAACTTTAACATAAGAAAATAGTAGGTGGTGGAGCACATGGGCCTGATTCTCCACTGCCTTGCCCCATGAAACCATCACTAAAGAGACTGTAAGATGCCACTACTGGCACAAGTGTGTGGGGAATTCTGCTTTGCACCCACTGCAGACACATTGGCCAGGTCTAGATGATTCCACAACATGCAAAGACAGGAGAGACTCAAACCCCAAGAATAAATAATCACACAATTCACACCTTTACCTGTGGTGGCTGTATTGGTATGGTTCTGCTTTCTCCATGTCAGGTACAGATATAACTGGGACACTGATTACAGATTGGCTGTGAGGTAAACACAATGGTTGTGTCTCCATATCCTCATACCTGAAGTTCATAGGGAAACCCACAGAGGCGTTGTACTCAGCACTAGTCAGCACAGCCTCTCTCACACACAGCACAGACAAAGTCAGCCTGTGGAATTCACTGCTGTGGGCTGCTAAACACTCAGGTACTCTAGCTCAGTGTTTCTCAACAACTGGTCCATGGACCGGCGCCGGTCTCAGACTTCCCTGACACAGCTTAGGAAGGCAGCAAGCCTGTTTCTGGCATCAAAAAGGTTGAGAAACACTGCTCTAGCGGGTTTTAAAGAAAAGATTGGCCAACAATATTTGTACTTATGCATGCACAGATACAAGTAACTAAACTTCCTGCTGCAAGGTGAGAGCTTCTCAGCAGAGGGCAAGAATCTCTTCCACCACACACTCCTGAGCAGGGCACTCACAACTAGCTAGGTGCATTATTGGTAAGGCTATGATTAAGTCATGGAGTTCACGGCAGTCACAGTCCGTGACTCTATCAGACCTCCTTGACTCCTTCAGCTGTCAGCAGCTGGAGCCAGGGCTGGGGCTGGAGCCAGGGCTATGCTCCCTACAGTAACATAGCCCATGGTGGGGGCGCTGCTGGGGCCATGTGCCCCTCTGCCCCACAGCCAGGGCCATCCCTAGTGGGGTGTGGGACCCGGGACAAACCCTACTCCACCCCTTTCCCCCAAGCCCCTGCCCCCAGCCCACCCCTGCTCTGCCTCTTTCTAGCTTCTGCCCCTTCCCCCAAGAGATACTGGAAACTGGTGAGACAGGGCAGGGCGCAGCGCACTGGGGTCGCTGCTACCACTTCTTACCGGTGAGTGTGGGCCTAACCCCCGCTGCCAGTGCCAGGCCCTCTGTCAACTCCCCAGGGCAGCCTGGCCCCCTGCACCCTAACCCCACTTCCCCAGGCTGGCCGAGTGCCCTCCTGCATGACACACACACAGAGCTGTCCCTAGGGTACTGCAATTCAGGGTGCCGCAGGGGCTGGGCTGGCTACAGCACAGGGGCTGGGCTGGCTACAGCACAGGGGCTGGGCTGGCTGCCCGAATTTGCCGTCTTGTAAGGATGGCTCTGCCTGTGCCTTGCGCCAAGGGCTGCCGCCAGGGCCGTGCGCCCCTGCCCCGTGGTGGGGGCCGCAGCTTGTACAATTATTTTCAGTAAAAGTTTTGTTTGTTGCCCCTGACCTGTCTGCGACTTTTACTAAAAATAGTTGTGACAAAATCTTAGCCTTAATTATTGGACATTTTCATCTCCCTGAAGTATTAGCTCCAAAACTGGGCACTACTGGAAGCAGGATACCAGACTTGAGTGACCAACAATCTGATTCACTATGGAAAATCCAACATTCTTTTCTACGAGGCCAGTTCAACTCCCTATGTCTATGGGAGACTTTCCACTGATTTTAATGGGAGTGGGATCAGTCCAGAGAGACTATATCAGCATCACACACACAACCAGAAAAATGTCCTTAGCCTGAAACTCAGCTGTCACACCATCCACCACTGCTAACCCTGGTTCAGTTCCATTCTGTGTTTACAATATTAGGAAACCTAGTATACATGGTAACTGGGGCTGCAGGCATTTTTTAGGTCCATGCTAATTACATTTGCACTCAGTAGGCCTGGATAAAATGCTGGTGATGAATCTACATTATGGTTCCCAATGTGCTTCACCATTTGAGAAGAAGCTGCATTAGCAACAGTGGGACACACATTTCTAAACAGGACACTAGAGCAACCAGCACACACTTAATACCTCCCTATTTTTATTTGTATTTGTGTTCATCCATTACCCGATTTATATCTCACTAAGCTCTACACCTTCCATAGATTAGCTCAACTGCATGATTTTAATCCATGCCTACACTTCATTATTATATCCCCTATCCACTTTCACCTGGCCAGAGTAAGTGCTGAAGAATAACACTCCACAAATAGTCACTCAAATTTTTACATGAATTTGCTTTGGACGCACAATGTGTTTGCTTCCCATGAACATTTACTTTATTGAATAATTGTTAATTAGTGATAACCATTGACAGTAGTTAGAACAAGGGCTGCAGAATCTTTTTCCACAAAGCTCAGCCAGCGAGGCAATCCCAACCTGTTGCACCTTCTAACAGGTCACTTTTGCATCCCCACACAGCTTTGCTTGTCCATTGCGAACGTCATATGCAACAGCAGTGTTATTTCATTCCTGGACCTCAGACAGTTCTGTTGATGCCCCTTGCTTCTCTTGACTCAAAATGCCTCTGCTAGTCCAATCTTTAGGCCTCTCTCCTCAGCAGATAATTATGGCGATGAATAGTGTGGTAGGCATGTGATGTAGACAAATAGCCACAAATGTGAAATACATGCTTGTTGATAATATTGCATTTAACAGTGTACATTGATGTAGTTTTTCAGTGGGGATTGGAGCCCGCAAAAGGATTAACAGCACTCCAGATGCATCTAGTTGAGGACTGAGTTGGTTAACCGATGAGAATAAATTCTCTTAAAACATGCTGTACTAGTAATAGCAGACACTCAAATCCTTTTGCTGATGAGGAAGGTTCTATGAGTTAAAATGGGTTTCTTGTTGCAATGCAAAACAGTCACAGGGAAGGCAGAGGTGAAAGTAAGCCGGTACGGCATACCGGCAAGAACCAGTACACCGTGCTGGACCGCACCAGTTTCCATGGCGGGGATTTCAAGGGCTCTGGGCTCCCAGCAGAGTCCTTTAAATCTCGCCCGCAGCTCGGCGTCTGGGCTGTGGCTGGGATTTAAAGGGCTCAGAGTTCCCGTGGCTGCGGGGAGCCCAGAGCCCTTTAAATTCCTCCCCCCCCCACCCGCAGCTCCAGCAGCCAGGCTGGGGCCAGAATTTAAAAGGCCCAGAACTCCACCGTGGCCAGAGCCCTGGGCCCTTTAATTTGCCCCTGAGTCCCAGGGGCTCCCAGCCACCTCTGCAGCTGAGAGCCCTGGGCTGATTTAAAGGCCCTGGGGCTCCCAGCTACAGCCGGTGGCGCAGGGCCTTTAAATCTTAAGATGCACTGCCTCTTCTGGCTGAGGTCATGCCTCTTCCAGATGAGGCGACACACCCCTCTGGACTCCTGCAATACTGGTAAGTCCTGTAAGTTATTTTCACGCCTGAGGGAAGGTGACACACCTGCCCAGCCCTGGGAAAAATCCAGCCACTTTGGACCGCAGGTGGCTGAGGCTGGTGCCCTCCCAGGTACACGCTCTTAGGAGAGGACTTAATGTTCTGGGGAAGAGTTCTGACACAGTCTTACAAGAGCTGGCCACCCCCAGACTAAAATGTCAGATCATCCCTTGTTATTAACCTTCCTCCTGAAGGTGGCAAATGATGGTGAATATAATAAGTAAAACAATAAATGATAAAACACAAGCAAAAAGAGAATTTTACTAGTGATTAATTAGATTACCTGAAGCCCACAGATTACCTTCACGTCAGAGAGGTAAACAGCTAATACTTTGGACCATCATCCCACGTGAGGAAGCCTCCAAAAATGGAATTATTCAGGATGGGAAGTGACTGGGCTTATTCTCAGGAGTGACACTGGAAATGGCATGGAAACAGGAGCACCTCCACTAAGCTTCTTCTGACCATCACTCTGCAGTAATATATTCTATGACGGTAGAGAACTCACCAATGACATCATCCCTCTTTATACACAGTGGCCTAGATACAATGGATAAGGGGCAAACCAAGCTGAAAACATGCAGATATTTTACTCCCATATGCAGGAAGCCATCAGCAGGTTGGTATATTCCCTTCTCTCCATTTCCTGGTTGAGTCTTTATCTATTTTTAATAATATTGGTGTTTATTTAAGGAAACTACCCTGGGATAGTGCTGAATGCAACATATCACTAGTACTAATCAGGAAGTGCCTGGAAGTGGCAGGGCCGGCTCCAGGCCCCAGCACGCCAAGTGCGTGCTTGGGGTGGCATGCCATGGGGGGCGCTCTGCGGGTTGCTGAGAGGGCGGCAAGCGGCTCAGGTGGACCTCCCACAGGAGTGCCTGCGGAGGGTCCGCTGGTCCCACGGCTCTGGTGGAGCATCCGCAGGCATGCCTGCGGGAGGTCCACCGGAGCCGCAGAACCAGTGGACCCTCCGCAGCCAAGTCTGCGGGAGATCCACCAGAGCCGCGGGACCGACGAGCAGCAGAGCGCCCCCCGTGGCATGCCGCCGTGCTGGGGGCGGCGAAATGGCTAGAGCTGGCCCTGGGAAATGGACAAGATAGGAGTTCATAGGTTTCCAATGGGTTTGCTGAGATGGCTCTAATAATATGGCAGCTGAAGGACAGCAGATGTGGAGCATTTATTGTAGCTTCTCTCGTGGTAGGTCTTTACACCTTTGTGCAGTCTTGTTTATTGTAAGCAATATCTGAATTTGACTAATTTGAGCAATTTCATAGAAGGGGAGCAAAAGTGATGACAGTTTGAAAATTAAACCTGTGAGAGGGATTTTAAAAAATAGAAATGTATAGTTTAGCGAGAATGGAAGACAGTAACCCGTGTCTAAAAGGATGTCAAAAAGAAGATGCAGCTCATTTATCCTCATTAGCTCAAAAGAGCAAATCAAGAAGGAACGAGCTTAAGTTATGCACAGGAAAAGCTTAATAATTATGTCACAGTTTTAAGATCTGGACAACAGGTGAGGTTATTTCTTTTCTGGGAGAGAAATGAATGGCTATGAACACAAAATACTGTATTTCTAATCTAATTTTCAGCCAAGTATCTATCGTTGAATAGAGCTATTGGAAGACACAAATCAGAGTGCAGCTTACAATGCACAAATGTAGCATAATTGAATTCAAACAAGCAGATATTTTCAAACCTTCAGCCAATTAGAGATCTCCACCTATCTATGCGTTTATAATATGCCCATCTCCATGGTATCTGAGCATTACCAGGAATATAAAAGCAAACAGTACAAAGATTGTATTCTGCCCAGGTAACGTCCTGAGAAAACAAGTGAGATAAAGCTATTTTTTGTTTAGTTTATTAATTCATTTTTATTTTAGTTTTCGTCATTTGCCATTTTCAGAGGTTACTGTGGGAAAGCTAAAAACAAGAGACGGAACAGGCATTTCCATCGGGCCATGTCTACATCTAAAATTTTGCAGCGCTGGTTGTTACAGCTGTATTAGTACAGCTGTATAGGGCCAGCGCTGCAGAGTGGCCACACTTACAGCAACCAGCGCTGCAAGTGGTGTTAGATGTGGCCACACTGCAGCGCTGTTGGGCGGCTTCAAGGGGGGTTCAGGGAACGCGAGAGCAAACCGGGAAAGGAGACCAGCTTCGCCGCGGTTTGCTCTCGGGTTCCCCGAACCACCCTGCAAACCATAGGGAAGGAGACCTGCTTGTTCGGGGAACGCGAGAGCAAACCGGGGAAGGAGACCAGCTTCGCCGCGGTTTGCTCTCGCGTTCCCGGAACCACCCAGCAAACCTCAGGGAAGGAGACCTGCTTGCTCGGGGTTCGGGGAATGCGAGAGCAAGCTGGGGAAGGAGACCAGCTTGATTACCAGAGGCTTCCTCAAGTATGCTGGGATACCTGCTTATTCCACGGAGGTCAAGAAAAGCGCTGGTAAGTGTCTATACTTGATTACCAGCGCTGGATCACCAGCGCTGGATCCTCTACACCCGAGACAAAACGGGAGTACGGCCAGCGCTGCAAACAGGGAGTTGCAGCGCTGGTGGTGCCCTGCAGATGTGTACACCTCCTAAGTTGCAGCGCTGTAACTCCCTCACCAGCGCTGCAACTTTCTGATGTAGACAAGCCCTTAGAGTGCTAAATTTTACAAGACTATGTTGTAACTCCTCCCTAAGAGATTAAAAATCTCAGCCCAAGAGTATGTGCCTGGAATGGCAACACCCTCAATAACCAAAGGGCCAAAGCAGCTGGGTTTTTCTAAGGTCTGTGCAGGGGTGTCACCCTCCTTGTCTGTTTAACATTGCAACACAAAACCTATTTAAACTCAGTGATCCTCCCTCTTAAAAACAAGAGCATGAGTGTCTTCTGTTACCAGTACATCATGTTTCAGAACACTCAACAACTACTCCAGGGGTTCTCAGGACTTTTCTACTGGTGACCTCTTTCACACAACAAGCCTCTGAGGGCAACCCCCCTTATAAATTAAAAACACTTGTTCATATATTTAACACCATTAGAAATGCTGGAGGCAAAGTGAAGTTTGGTGTGGAGGATCACAGCTCACGACCCCCATGTAATAACCTCGCAACCTCCAGTTTGAGAACCCCTGAATTAACCCAACGGGACACTGAACTAGGTGTATCTGCAGTGACTGATAATACTTTCCACGGGCTCTCTTCCCAACCTAAAATATGTTTCCTGATGAAGGATTATAATAACAAATAGGAATTTGCCACTTCTGTCACAATTACAAGAACAACTAAAGAATGGAACGGACTACCAAGAATGGATGCAGAATCACCATCACATCACTCACAACTATGTCTATGAGGGATGTTTTAGGAATAATTAAGTCTCCACTAATACAAAACAGGGCAACAGACTCCAGTAGATGATTTTCTCAATGTCCCTTCAACCCTAAATGATTCCCTGATTGTTATAATAATGAAAACACCACTTACTGGTAGCTGGATTTTGTCTGAAATAAACAATCAATCATTCTAAAACAATGGATAGCTCTGCTCCTGTAGAGCTGCTTTGATAGCTCTAGAGCCGTAAGCAGTAGCAATTATATTATTATTAATTACATTTGACAGTTTTATTTGATCAAAGAAATCTCAGAGGGAAATGGAAAATATAATCTGCTAATGTATGAGTCTGATATCTATTATTTGCTCTACACAATCCTTGAAACATTTCAGTTAGCCTCTTATTTGTGCTTTGTTTTGAAAATTAAAAGATGGAAATCTGAACAACACTGCTATCTCCTTGAGGTGCAAAATTTTGAAACCTATGGGAAAGCTCTAAGCTACAGCAAATCCTTTTGGGGGTGATGGGGGGGAGAAGATGGGATAGTGAGAGAACCAGAGGAAAGACTATTAGATGAATATGAATTAGAACAGGTAGTAAGCACATTTAATACACGTTACTTAATTGTTCCAGCAGCATAAAGGCCCCAGAAACAGCCCTTAAGGATTATCCCCAACATAAAGGGAGATCCATGGCAGCAAAGCTAACAGAATGGCCCCAAATCACCTATCACTCCAGAGGTAGAAGAGTCCACAGTTAGACAATATATTAAATGATCAAGCCACAAGTTTTATTAGCTTGTCAGTAGGACTTCTTAGAAGAGACAGACGGATGGACTGAAATTGAAAACAAGAACAGCAGACCTATCCAAACCAAAAGAAAGGAAGGAACAGAAAGAGAGAGAGAGAGAGAGAGCAGCACAGCAAAAAGGAAGAAATCTTCTTTTTGCTCTTTTGGATTAGAAGTAAGGATCACATCTGAGAGACTGAGAATTGGGAATAATGAATAGGGAAGAACCTTTGCATACTGAATGAAAACCTTATTAGACGAATCTGGAAATAAACGTTAGCAAACTTACCCCACTGCCCAGATGTTTCTTTCAGCTAGTCCCCAATTTCCTTACACATCCAGAACAGAAAAACAAATGTTTCACACTAAGTGTAGTTTGGCATGTAATAGGGTGATATATGAAGTATCAGTCATGAAGTCACACTGAAAGAAAGAAATTATACACATTTCTATATGTTCAATACCATTTACAGACTTAATGCTGGATTTGTAAAGCTAATCACCTGCTCCTATCTCAGAGAAAAATAAGAATCTAATCTGCTAGCTAAAATGCAGAGTGTTTTGCAGACCCCAGACTATCCCAGCATGGATACCCTTCTTAACAGGTGGTGACGTGACAGAAGCCAGAGTAGCCACCTGCTCTGGTAATCACAGAGGATGTGGACATAACATGAAGAGTCCAAAAATACTGATGATCACAAGAATCCTCAGTGACCCTGGACCAGATCCTGAGATCCTCAGGCAACCCTCCCCTGAATTACATAATAGTTTTGCCTCAATAAAGACCCATTAAAACCCGAGAGGAAGGAACATTGCATTGACTCCTGAAGTGAAGCAATATAGTGATTAATCCAAGAGATCAGCCCTGTGCTCTACTGCTAAATTCTTAAAGTGGACGGAACCAGTGGATCCCACAAAACTGACTCTGTAAGAGGCACTTGGGATGACAAATACTATAGACTTTTTAACACAGCAAAGAGTGACCTCATCTGAGTAAAGCAATAGTTAATCTGATCTTTCTGATATGAGAGTGCCCAGTTACATAGCAGGTGTATGAATGTGAGTGTCTCTATGAGTGTTTTAGCATGGAAATGCATGTATAAGTGTTGGCACATGGATTGGTGAAAGACTTTCAGGGACTGTGACTGAGACAAGAGTAAGTTGTTTATGTTCTACGGGTGTGCATTTGACAATACCAGTGTACAGGAAGTACTCCATCCTCTCAAATGAAAGGCAAAGCTTATGATTAGTCTCTCTCTATGGTTCTTTCTATATAAGGGACATTTTTAAAAACGTCTAACTGTTGCTACTACTAATCAGCTCACCTAGTGTTGGCAATGCTGAGAGCCCTAGTATAGGCAGACTGTTGGTGTTTTAAATGTTACATTTAAACTTCTGCTTAGAGATCTTCTAATTGAAACAGTGGCAGCAGCAGCCACTGGGCCTTCTATGTGCTCCCAGTGTTGCTGGGAGCTGAACCAATGTAGGAAAAGTGGAAAATGTCCCTAGTATAGATAGAGTCTATGGATTTTTTATAAAGGGGCAAAGAGGATCTGACATGTTCTAACACACACAGCTGTTGTGCTCATGCACAATAAGGAACAAATCTTCTGGCTGGTAGCTAGGCCCTCCCTTATTCCCGCCCATAGATGGGATCGGTTTGTAGGAAGGGGAAGGAACACACACAGTAGCTATAACCACTGGGATGCACAAATCAGCAGGGAAAAGATGGGATGTACTCAAGAGCATGCTAGTTTCTAAGGGCCACGTCTTCCTCTAAGTCAGTGGTCCCCAAACTGTGGGGCACATCCCCCTAGGGGGCATGGAGGAAAGTTCAAGAGGACACAGCAGGGCCCAGGCCAGCCCCCATCGGCAGTGGCGAGGGAGTGCCACCCAGCCCCACTCCGCCCCAAGCTTTGCTCTGGCTCTGCCCCAGCTTTTAACCCAAGCCTTGGCTCCTGGCTCCCAGTCCAGCCACAGCTCTGGCCCCCTTACCCCTGCCCGTGCCCCCCCAGGAGCCTCAGCGGCACTCCCAGCCCTGGCTCCCAAATGTAACTCCCAGGGTGAGGCCCAGACAGGGGTAAGGTGGGGTCATGATGTGAAAAGTTTGGGGACCACTGCTCTAAGAACTAACAGCCCAAAACAGACGGCAATCCAGCTTAACTGCCTAAGTAAGAAACCCTCCTCCATGTAAAGACACTATAGGAGGCTTTTCCAGAAGAAAGGGGATGTGGCTGGAGCAATGCTACACTTTGGTTATTCCCTACAGCTAGAAATGTGATTTGTGGCCACAATCCCCTGAATCTGCTTTATGTTGTATCAGGGTCCAAATAACCCTCTGGATAGCCATAGGATTGGAAGGGAAGAAGAGTGGTGTAAAATCATTATCGCATCATCCGCTTCCTTGCTCCTCACCTATGTCAGGCACTGCTCCAGTGCTGCTGAGGATCTGGGCTATAGCCTTTTATTGTATTTAAAGTGAACATCGTGATGTTGTATTACACCATCACGAGTTCAGCTCCAGATGCTACAGTTTCAAGTTCAATAGAGTGAAATTGCCTCTGGCGCTTTTCTCAAATTTGGAGGCTCTAGGAACACAGACACAATCACAAGTACAAAGTACTATGTGTATGACAAGCTACATTAAAGCAATAAGTAAAGTTACAATTACCCATTCATATAGAAATCCTACAAAAACCTATGCAATAATTATAACTGTAATTATACTCATATCCTCAAAGCTATTCTAGGGTCCGATGGACCTCTCACTAACTGATCATCAGTAGAGGGATAGTCCCTGCTGGGGTATTCCCAGGGATATTCCTTTGGGTCTTCCCACTCTTACAATACTGTATAAAAGAGGATTCTGTGGTTGGGTAACTGACTAATTCTGTAATTCTACATCTAACACCTTATGTATATGCATTAAGGTATCAGCCCTCTTTTCCCTATCTGTACTTCCATAGCCCATGAATATTGGGGTGCCCTGTTTTTCATAGGTTGTTTCTAGTTCCTCTTATTCTCCTTAGCATCTACACATGACATACTCTGTGGTCAAGACAGACATTCAAAGATGTTACAATCAGGTTTCTCGTTGTCTTGAACGATACATAGTAACCTACTGCAATACATTTTTTCATAACCTCATCTATTCACACATCTTATGCGGTAACCTTGTGACCTTGTTGGCATAGGGTTATTCCTAGGTCACTCTACTCATATTAAGCATTTGTAAGCCTATGACAGTCTGGCTAATCTAAAATCTGAAAGGTCTCAGCCCGTAGGCCTTGTGTTTCAGCCATGCTTTACTAATATTATACTTCTATATTCCTACAATTTAAATCTATTCAGCATACATTGATTGTACAAGAAATAGCATATAAATTAACCATAACATCACAAAGTTCATTTTATCATCCATTTATTATTGCACTAATTGGCTACAGCCCCTAAGTCTATCCAAAGAATGGATGTCGTTTCCAGTTCTGCAAATAATATCCCTTCTAAGAAAGTACTCCCTCTTGCATGTCAACTTACTGTCCATTGCCGATGATGTACCTGTTTCTCTCGGAAAGTATTCTCTCCAAAGAGTAATGGCTTTCATTTGTCAGGTTCATTGCTCACTTTCCAGACGACCTCCAGAAAAAAACTATTTTTACATCAGGACACATATTACATTAGTCAGTTCACAGTAAACAACAACATTGTGTGGAAACAGTTACAAAATTGTGTATGGGAAAACTAAGCCAATTTGATAGGGCGGGGGCTGGATGGAGAGGAACGGAGGAACCTCCTGAGATTACATCATTTTTGTTTACTAATAACAAAGAGCCAAGGCTGCCACATCTCCACCATATTGATTCAAGTCATCCAATTTCCCTCTCTTAACCAAGAGAAGGAAGCTATTGGGCCTCATTGGGAAATAGAAAACAAATTTCCATTAAAGCTTGTACAGGTAACAGGACATAATAGGCCCACCTGTCTCCAAAGTAAAACCACCAACACAGGAAAGAGTCTGAGACTCGTATCACAATTTAACTGGGTCAGGCAGCTCATTAAACAGCCTGAAAGTTCAGAACCCCGTGAAATTTTTGGCCCAAAACTGATGTGACAGGTCATAACTAGACCTGGCCAATCTTCATCTTCTCCGTAGCAGTACTTATTTTATTACTTGCATTTGATGTTGTAATTATTATGTATTTAGCTGCATCTTAGAACACTTAATCACTTGTGACGGAAAACTTACACCCATAAATTGTTACACCTAACATAACAGGCTTCCAGAAATTTGCGTAAGCAAAGGCATCCGGAAGATGTAAGGACTATTAACCTACTATTAACCATAACTCCTGAAAGTCCAGAGCACAGACAAGAATACTGCCAAATGAGCTGAGTATTAACATAACAAGGAAGTTAAGTATTTTGACGACAGCTTCCTAATATACACTCCCACAAGATAGGAAGATCGTTAGCCACAAATGCTGAGACAATAGCCTTTGCAAATTTCCTAGTTTGAACTTCTGTAACAGGGGAGATGGGTGTTTCTAGATAGTGTGCTGCATTTCAAAAGGGTGTGTAAAATGTTGAACAAGTTAACACATCATGTCTTTGTTCACAAATGCTAGTTTATGGGCCAAATCCTGCAGATCTTTCTCAGGCAAAACACCCATTAAACCAATGAGAACCTTGTTTAAATAAGGATGCGAAAAGAGAGATTAGGGTTTGGCCCACATATTGTATTGGCGTTTTATCTTAGCAGAAACTGAAGGAATCAACCCATACTGCAGTGTCATGGTTTGCTCTTTCTGGGCTTAATCCTGAAATCCTTACTCACCGTTTTCTTAATCTTTACTCAGGCCAGCATTTTCTGGAGCAATGGGTATTTTGTCTGAGCAAGGACAGAGCTAAGGTGACTATGGACTTCAGGATTTAACCCGTGAATAGCCCTAGTGTATTGCTTTATTCATTCCAAACACTTTGAGCATCACTTGGAGCCCAAGGTTACCTATCCCCATTATTGCACTCTGTAACCTTCTTTAGCCCTGGGGGACACTGGTGAAAGAGAGATATTACTTACCTGTACAGTAACAGATGTTCTTCGAAATGTGTAATCTGTGTGCATATTCCACAGCTGGTGAATGCACATCCAGGGCACACGTCGGATAATTTTCTAGCCAGCGCTATCTATTGGGGCAGCACATGTACCCCTTCCTTTCCTCATTCACTTCACAAAAGGTACAATGGGCAGAGCTGCCTCATCACAACCAGTTCCTTCACCTCCACAGGAGACTGACATCAGGACTCTGAAGTAGCAGGGATGGCAGGTGGGCTGTGGAATATGTATACGGACTGCTCATCACAAAGAACAACATCAGTTACTGTACAGCTAGTTGACCTCTTCTTTCTTTGACCGCTCATCTGTGTACATACTCCAGAGCTAGTGACTCCCACGCAGAAGTATCATTGGGGGCAGGTACAGGAAGTCTCTGTAAACATAGACTGTAACACAGCTCTTCCAAATCTTGCAGAGTCCCTGGCTACATTCACCAACTTGTAATGCTTCATGAATGTGTGACCCGGTCACTGTTTTCCAACTATCCTCAACTGGCAAGTTTGCTGCAGAGACCATGAAGGTGGAGTGTGCCCTGGTGGAGGCAGCTGTCACTCTGTCGGGCAGCTGCCTACCTGCTAACCAGTTACATAACCTGTTGCATTGGGTAATCCAGTTTGATAGTCTTTACATAGACATGGGTCATCCTTTGATTCTCTCTGTGTAAGCAAGAAACCACCTGGGAGATTTTTCAAAGGCCTTGTCCAGTCCAGGTAGAATATGGCCCAATGGGTGCAGCCTCTGCTCTGCTCTTCCAGCATGAGGCTTGGGGTGGATGATCTTGTTAGTGTGGAATTTGGACACAACCCGGGGAAGAAATCTGGAGTGTAATCTCATAGAAACTTTGGAGACTCTTTGAACACTATGAATGACTGTATAATGTGGCTCAACCATCAGAGTCTGCAGTTCCTGGCCCTCCTGACAGACGTAATTGCCAAGAGAAAGGACACTTTTATGGCGAGATAGGGCAGTGAGCCCATAGCCATAGGTGCAGAAGGGGCATCCATCAGCTTTGAGAGGACCAGTTTAAAGTCTCACACTGGGGCCATGTCCCTGACTAGTGGGTACAGTATCGAGATGCCCTTCAGGAACCCCTTTGCCATCAGGTGGGAGAAGACTGAGCACTGGTCACTTGGTGGGTGAATCATGGAAATGGCCACCAGGTGAACCCACAGTGAACTCAGAGAGCCCAGAGTTCTTCAGGTGCAGCAAGATCTCCGGTATCCCAGAATGTAAAGGGTATATCTGGTGCTTTTGCACCCGGGGGGGAACCTCATCCATTGAGAGAGCTAGGTGAATCTAGTGAAATCTCTCCTGCTACTAATAAGGATCTGATGAAAGGCTCTTCTCTACTAATGTCGACCAGTGAGCAGCCATGCTTTCAAGAGGAGGGAGCTTAAGTTCGGGTGCAAGACTGAGCTCTTGTTCCAAACTAGGTCAGGGATCAAGGGTAGAGGGATTGGCAGTACTCCAGAGAGGTCATGGAGATCCCTGAACCACATTTGGCACAGCCAACCCAGGGATATCAGGATTAATCCAGCTTTCTCTTGCCTGATCTTCCACAGCACTTTGGGGAGCAGGGGAATGGCAGGGAATGTATAGAACAGTCCATTCATCCATGTAAGGAGAAAAGCATCAGAGAGAGAGCTGGGACTGTGCCCCGTCCTGCATGAACAGAAGCAGCAGCACTTGTTGTCATAAACAGAATGTTAAGGGTTAATGTCTCTTATACCTGTAAAGGGTTACAAGGAGGAAACTGGGCACCTGACCAGAAGACCAATCAGAAGACAAGATACTTTTAAAATTCAGGTGGAGGGAAGTTTGGGTGTGAGTTCTTTGTTCTTCTCTCGGAGGGTCTGAGAGAGACCAGACATTACTACAGGCTCTCTAAGTTTTTTTCAAATAGAAGGTAAAAAACAGGCGGTTTAGGCTTTTTAATTGTTTTACTCTATTTGCAATTGTGGATCTGGCAGGTTAACTTTTATATGTGTAGTTGCTGGGAATATTTTGATTTGTATTGGTACTGGGAGGGGGGAAGTATCTTTCTGGTGTCTGTAAGCTATAGGATCCTGTAATAGTTACATCTTGAAGTTACAGAGATAATTCTTTACTTTTTCCTTTCTTTTATTAAAAGATTTATTTTTAGAGAACCTGATTGATTGTTTTTTCTCTGTTTTCCTTGAATCTGTTTGCCTCTTTGTGGAAGGGAAGGGAGATGCTTCTCTGTATGGTGACTTAAGAGGTTAGATCAGTATCTCAGGATAGCCCAGGGAGGGAAGTTCTGAGAGGGGGAAGGTGGGGGAATGGTTTATTTCTCCTTGTTTTAAGAACCCAAGGGATCTGGGTTCTTGGGGTCCCCAGGGAAGGTTGGGGAGGTCAGAGTGCCCCAAAACTATATTTTTGGGTGGTGGCAGATCTAAGCTGGTAATTAAGCTTAGGGAAATTCATGCTAGTATCTCATTCCTGGACTCTAAGGTTCAGATTTGAGAAAGAATGCTATGACACTTGTTTTTTGCCACTGTTGCAAAAAGGTCCATGTGGGGAACCTCCCAATCACTGAAAGATGTCCTGAAAGGATTCCCTCATGCACTGACCACTTGAGAGTGTTCGGAAAGTATCTGCTCAGGCCATCTCCCTTCACACTGTCCATCCCCGTGGAGGGACTGCTGTCAAGGTAATGTGAACTATGGCAAAGTCCTAAAGCTGGAGGGCCACCTGGCACAAGACCTGAGACTAGCTCCCTCCCTGCCTGTTTAGATGGAAGACTGATGCCATATTGTCCAGCATTACCAAGAAAAGCCAACTACCACCTGTATATGGACCTGTATTCTAGAATATTTATGCATAAAGCTGTTTTCATAATTGACCACAATCCCTGAACCATGAGACTGCCATAAGAACCCCCCCCCAATTTGAACACGGAGGTTTCTGTGATCATGGTTTCCATGGGCAAACTGGGGCTGTATGGGTCCCCCTTCCACACAGTGCCAGAGTCCTCCGATCGGTCTAGTGACTGAAGGGAAATGCATCACTCAGCCTAGGTAATGTGTCTTTTGTGTACTACCCAAGACAACATCCCTGAAGTCGCCAGAAGCAGATCCTTGCCTACGGGATAAGAAATGTATATGCCACCATATGACCCAATAGTCTGAGCCAGGATCTTACTCACTTCACTGGCTGGAACTGCATGCAGAAACAGAGATTGTAGATAAGCAGTTGTCTGCATGCAGAGTACAGCCCCAATCAACTTTATCTGCCATGCAGGTGTCAACAGTGACTTCTTATTCAACAGCAGGCCCGTACACATGTGAATAGCTAGAGAATAATGTAGGTCTGAACTCAAGATACTGAGTGGCACCTAACTAGTCAGTCATCTAAGTAGGGGAACACTTGGACACCTGACTTTCTGAGGCAGGCTGCCACCAACCATAAAAATAAGGGCCCTACAGATAGACTGACAGGTAAACTACAGTACTGGTAGTGACTGTTGTCCAGCACGAACTTCAGGAAGTACTTGTCTGCAGGATGTATCATGATGTGAAAATTTGCATCCTTGAGGTTGAGGGCTGCATCCCAGTCCTTCTGGTCTAGGGAGGGATGACGAACAAGAGAGAGACCATCTTGAACCTGAGTTTCTTGATGCAGGTGTTCAAGGCTCAGAGGTCCAATATTAGTCAAAGCTGCCCAGTCTTCTTGGGAAAGGGGAAGTACCTTGAGTAGAACCTCCTCTAGACCACCCAAAGGAAAAAGGGGGTGCACTTCTTTCTTAAAGCAAGCTTTTGTTGGAAGGGTCTCTGAAGAGGGATAGTGAAATTGGGGAGCAAGGGAGCGGAACTGAATGGCATAGGCTCTCTGTACCAAATTCGAAAACCTAGTGATCTGAGATGATGCTGGACCAGGCCTGGTGGATGTAAGCCAGACAGTTGCTGAATGGAAGGGAGGGCAAGGATAGTAGAATTAATCATGTTCTGTCTTCAGGCACCGAATCAGATCTGCTGCCTAGTCAATGCTGAAGCAGGGCGGTACAACTGAGAGGTAGACTTCCCCTGTGGATTTTATTCTCATGGGTTTCTGCCTGTGGCCCAGGTGCTCAGACAGCCTATACTGGAAGAAAGGCTACTACCGATAAGGTTGGGGACTGAGATGACTTCTTTCGGAAGCCAGGGCATAGAACTCCAAGGATCTGCAGGTGGCCCTAGAATGTTAGAGGGATCTCATTGCTCTGTCAGTCTTCTTGTGGAAGAATGAGCAGCCCTTGAATGGCAGGTCCTCAGTAGTCGCTTGTAATTCTTTCAGTGTGCCTACTGAGGCTAGCTAGGGGAGCTGAGTGGTGTGACCACTGTTGCTGTCACCCTGGACACAGAGTGTACTGTGTCCAAGATAGTTTTTTGTGCAGTTCTGGCCAGCAAACAATCATCTGCCAGGATAGTTTGGAAATCATCCCTGCAGTCCTACAGCAGTTTGCCAATGAATGATTGTAATGCATGCCAGTTAGATGTGATCATATTTTGCCAAGACTGCCTGGTAGTTTGAGATCCTCATCTGGAGGCTCAAAGTGTAGTAGGATTCCTTTCCCCCAGCAGGTCAAGCCACTTTGCCTCCTTGATCTTGAGGATTGTTTTTTGATAACCCTGATGGATTGTTTTATTTGCCATCATCATCATTAGGGATCCTGATACCTGGTAAAATCAGAACTGTTTATAGCTGGTAGTCAGGACCTGGTACCACATATCTGTCCATTTGGACACTGGTGCCAGTGATACTGGTGTTCACGATAGGGCTTTCATAGGCTCCAATAGCCCCTCATTGATTAGGATGGCTATGCATCCCAGCACCAGCAAGTGTAGGATATTGAGGAATAAGTATCTCCAAGGCCACTGCTACCAGTCTCAGGAACTCTTGGACTATCTTGCAGTCCTCAGCGGTAGCTGACAGATCTTGAAGCAGAGCATCATCTGGAAGTGACAGGTCATGGGCAGCATCATCTGTCCTTTGTCCTGGACCCACTGGAGCCACCTGCTCCTGGCTCTGGTCCCAAGGATGCAGAGGGGACATGTCAGTCTCTGGCACAGGGGTGGCTGTTTGCATCATAAATGCGGTGGAGAGGCTGGTCCCAGGTAGTCCTGCGGTCCCTATGGGACCCACATGTTCCACATGCCTTACTCACGTGGCACTAGGCTCCACAATGTTTGGTATCATATTCCACCCTCAGCTGTGGAATATGCTCTTATCTTATACACCTCTTATTTCCCTGGGCAAGATCAAATTTGCTGAGCCTTGAAGCCTGACCAGCATGGCTGACTACTTTCCTGAGAGTTAGAAGATGAGAGAGAGAACAGTCTTTTAGGAAGCATGCTGCTTGCACCATAGGCGTAGGGAGACCCTGACTGGATGATGGAACGACCAAAGTCACTGGGACCAGGAACCTTCACTGAGCTGGGGTGAATGTGGGTCCAGAAGTCACACACAGGTCATTGTGCAAGGTACCACATGGGAGCTGGTGCTGTAGGCAATAGAATGGCCAGCACCAGAGTCAGACTTCTACCCAGTACCACACTTGCCAGTGATTTTTCTGACTGCCTTGGTACTGAAGAGGTTAAAACAGCCATGGCATGGCTAGGCAGGGCCTTTATTGTGGACAGATCTGCTCAGCTGATATTGGTTTCAAAGTGCTCAGGGAACTTTTCCTAAGTTTTGAGACACTCAACGTCCGACAGCCTGGTAGCCTTATGTGGCCTGGAAGCCAGATCCAGGGAGGGTGATTTTTACCTCTTCTCCTTTTAAGACTTGTATTCTGAGATTGATCCATCTATGCTTCCCAGATGAGGAAGCTGCAGGCCTCAGTGACCCTTTGTCTGGTTTTGAAGTTGATGCTGGGACAGATTTCAACTGCCTCTGGTCCCCCACAGATCCTGGCATCTGGAATCTGGGGCCAGAATCTGCTCTCACCACCAACTCCATGAGGAAAGCCCTCTGGTGCACCTACCTCTAGTGTTGTGTCTGCTTCAAGGAGGACCTGCAGATTTCGCTGCCTCACATTACAGCAAGTTCTTAAAGGCTGGGGACTTGCCCTGGTAAGGATGGCCAAGATCTGCACCTGTGATGGCTTCACCCGGGCCCACGCCATAGGCTTCAAGGCACTCCGCAGCAGCCATCCTACTCGTCGTGGTGTAGCCCCACAGCTCTCATTGCCGGTGAAGCTGGGTATAGGCCCGGCACTCCAGCGCCATCCATTTTCAGGGCTAGTTGATTCAGCAGGTGAATTGTTACACACTCCTTAGCAGATTCCAACTTCCATGGTCTATATCAACCAACACCTTTTGAAGCCATCGCCCGTCCCTTCGGAACGGCACTCGCCTATCTCTTAGGACCTACTGACCCATGTTCAATTGTTGTTCACATGGAACCCTTCTCCACTTCAGCCTTCAAAATTCTCGTCTGAATATGGTGGCCGATACCACCAGTGACGATGGGGAAAGGAAAGAAGGAAATCTCATTTTACATTTCTAAGGTATTAAAACAAGGTAAGATAAAAACATTTCCAATTGTCTAATTCTTTCCTTCCCCGTTTTTTGGTATTGTCATATTCTAAAGGTTCTTCTAGAAACCCTGGCCCTGATCCTCCTCCGACTTACATTGACTTTACACTAACATGACAGCACTGTCTTCAGCTGAGTTAGTCCTGACTTACAACATACGTGGAGAATCAAGCATTCAATACATTATTGATGTGAGGGAGAAAACACACCAATGCCTCCACTCCCATTTGCTCTATCCCAGACAGAGCTAAATGTCTTGTAATTTCCCATTTCACCCTTTCATTCCCCAGACACATTGTTTCCATTAGCTGGAAGAACGTAAGACTATTTCATCAGGGTTTTCACAGCACTAATAGAGAGATAATATTTACAACCTATTTATTTCTTCTAAATTATGCTTTTGGAGTTTAATGGCTCAGGTTTCCTTGGCAACACTTCATTTGCTGTTTCAATAAATTTTGCATATGTGTTGGGTAAAGTAGCCAGCCAGAGATCCCAGTTGACAAGGTTATGGTATATTTGGCACCTGAAGAAGTGGTTCATACTTTGGCCAGCTGAGGGCCACACTGGCAACTTGGCAGGGGGAATGAGAGCCTCATCTAATTTTTATAAAATGGTGCAGATTGCAGATCTCTTTATATTGAACATAGTGAAGGAGTCTGTGGGGACCATCAGTCCCAGAATGCAATGCTCTCTCTCGATCAGAGCAAAACATGTAGTGTAGAACTCTAGCCTACTCTGACCTACAGAGAAAAGTCAAGCCTCCTAACCTTGCTTCATATCACTCCTTAGACCTCCTTGTTACTAGTGAACAAGCAAAGACCTTCTTTGAACAAGATGTTTCTTCAAGTTCTGAAAAGATCATAGGGCCTTATCTTGCACTAATTTAAGTCAAAGGCAAAATTCCATGGATGTCGTTGTCAGGCTAATGAAGGATAAGCCTTGGCACAATCATCTGCAGTGTGCCATTCTTCAGTGCCTCACCTTTCCATTTAGCAACAAAGATAAAGATACTGAAAAGCTGAGAGGAGACACAGAATCCGGAGTCTGTGTGGGTGTCAGCAAGATACCTCTGTTCCCAGTCTGCCCTGTGAATTTGCCTCAACCCTTCTTTGGAGGGGATCAAACTTAAAAGTAAGAGAAGAGTTTAGTTTCCATGTGCTTATGTTTCTTGGCATCCCTGCAGACTCTTTATGGGGCCAGCAGTTGTCATGATGGTGGTTTAAATGATGGTAGATGAAGGCTGGTAATTGTTTTAGGAATACGGACACCTACACCTGTCTACCAGAAACTGAACTGAGGCTACCTAATTATCTCACGTACGATTTATAAACAATCAGCCATCAGATGACAAGGACTTCAAATCACTACCAGCATGGACTGGATTTGACCTAGAGAGTTGAAAGGCTACTGCAGAGGTAGAAGACACTTTGAGCCATTCAGTTCCCTTTGTTTCTGTTATATGCTGCAAAAAACACTTTGTGGCCATGTGCAGTACACCTATCCTAACATGGGATTTTTCCCCGTCATAAGCCCACTACAACACTGCAATAGAACAACAGGTGTGAGGGTAAGGGGGTTCCTTCCTATCTGAGCTGGCTATCTTGCTCCCACACATGAACACAGTAGCCCTAATATTTTGTTCACTTCAAGGAAAATCATGTGGTTAATCCACCAGAATGACCCTATGAGCATCTTCTGGCTGAACTATATAGACACTTGGAAATAAATAAATCTGAGAATAATGTAAAAAAGAATTTTTAAAAAAAAGACTAAACTTGCAGATGGAGAAAGTAGCAAATAAGCTTTGTATTAAATGGAGCTGGAGGTGGGCAGGTAACACTGAAAAAGTGACAGATGTGTGTCATGTTCCTAGGAATAAGTAATCTAATTAAGAGCAGATAAATGCTGAAGAGATAGCTTAGTGGACTTTAACCTCCATACCAAAGCATAAAAGATGTGGTAAGATGAGGCCCTGAAACATAAACCCATGTTTCAGAGAACTGGTATGAGACCTAAAGCCTGAACTAAAATAATGGTCAAGACTGCTGACATAGAGCAAAGTTAAGCTGTGGGCCAGAGGGATGTCCTGCTCACAGAAGTTGGCAGGAAGGCTGATGTTGCAATTATACACATACCTAAAAGGTACTAAGCAGTAGTGCCAGGATGGTACCAGAACATTGTGATACAAACACATTCCACATAAATAACAAGGAACATGCTCACCCATCCTAAAGACAGGGTTAAAAGGGTAATATGATGGAAAGAGATGTTTTGTTCGAACCAACATGTACAAGGTGAGAGGCAGCACCTAACACGTAGAGGGGTTGCATTTCTATACGTTGGGAGTGATGTGTAACTTTTTTGTACCTGTGTATAAAAAAGTGTACCCCGGAAGAGCTGTCTTTGTCTGGCCTAGGGGGCAGTGTTAAGTCCTGCCACTGACTGAGCCGGTCCATTGTTGGGGGCACATATTTGTAGTATGTCCTGTAGAGTCTGTGGGAAACTATTACTGTGCTTCATTAGACAATAAACCTGGCCGAGTGCCTTTGTACCTTATTGGAGTCTGTGATCATTGGGGGTTCTCTTGGGGTCTGCTGTGTCAGTGATCTGCAGAACCGGGGCAGCCCATAGAGGGAACACGCACGCAGCCAACTGTTATCAACATTGAACAGAGCAGAGCACCACACCGGTGATGTCTGGTGACAGAAGACAAGTGTTGGAACAGCAAGTCTTTCATGGAAGGTGCCAGATAATTAGATCATTTATACTCTCATATTGTCGTTCAAATGGTGTCATCTGATATAACAAGGTAAAAGTGCTGCCACTTGCCCTGTATAAACCTGCACAGCAGTGACAGGCAGCATTCTACACAGCACCCAAAGCTGCAGGGAGCTTGCCCTAATTCTGGGCTCAGCGGGAGCTTGGAGGAGCTGACCCGCAGCACTGCTAATCGGGGAGCGGAGCTCATTGGCATAAAAGCTTAACCTAGACTTTCGAGGCTTGTTTTCACTAGAAAGTTTGGCCACATTTGAGGACTCTCATTAACGAACCTGAAGTTAAACACGACTTAATGGTCAGCGCAGACCAGGGCTGTTGGGTTTCAGATCATGCCAGCAGGTTGTGAGTAAACCTTACTGTAACCAGCATTACCTATGACCAGCTGACTGCAGTTAGCCACTCATGACTAGTCCCCATCTACACTGACTGCAAAGTTATGTTCTACATCACAGAAGTTAAAGCAACTACTCCTGTTTGTGTGCTAAACTGACCTAATTTTCTAGTGAAGAAAAGTCCCCCTCAGTTAGTTAGCTGTGGGCTCTTGATTAGGTTTGAGTCTAGCCTGATATAGCCTGAGCTCAGCTCAGGCTATATCTCCCCTCCCTTCAGCCCACCTCTCTCCCCCCAAATACCCCAGAATTAATACTCTAAATCCTGCTTTTGGTAAGGTCCAAGCAAAAATGGAGAATTACCTTTTGCAAAAAAAGGATGCATCTCTTTTGGGAATGGGGGAGGTTATTAGGCTCTTTAATCCTAAAATATAAAGTATGGCCTTCAGTATGGCCAAGATACTACATTCACCAACCAATCGTGGGTATGGGCAGAGTCTCTCATACCACTGACAATTCCACATCTATTGTGCTCTATCTATTACAGTCAATTAGTATCCTTCTTTCTGTCATAAACGCTACTAGATGTATTTGAAGAGAATTAACTAGATCCACATGATTCAGTCCTTTATTACTTGCTGAATCAATAGACTCATAGACTTTAAGGTCAGAAGGGACCATTATGATCATCTAGTCTGACCTCCTGCACAATGCAGGCCACAGAATCTCACCCACCCACACCCATAGTGTGTGCAGTCTGTCTTTCTGATAGAGGGATACTAAAGATGTGAAAGTTCATATGGCAAAAGCATTATGTGGGGCTCTTCAGGGAGCTACAATGCTAACCCATATCTTGTTTACAGAACTCCATACAAGTTATTTGCAGCCACCTCACTCAATTTTGGCAGAGGTATAACATATAATCAATGTTATAGTTGACATAACTAAGCTAGATTTGAGAGTCACTTCTAGGCCCTCATCTTTTGGCAACAGATTGATTCTTGAAGATGCCAGCTACAGCCATCTCCACTGTCTTTTAGATATACACTTGCCCCAACTGAGGACAATATGGGAATAGAATCAGACATTTAACATCTTGGAGGACCACTGTGATGAGGCTGAATGTCAGACACACCACTTCTGACCTCCAAGGTTAGGCTCATATAACAAAACTTATTTTGACAGTACCCCAACCAAAATACAAGAAGTGGGAAGCAAAGATGCCCTGTTGTCTGTTGAAGATATCAAGCATCTGTACTTCTTTGGTACATCTGCTGTGGGAATGCCTTTTGGTAAGATTGCTCAGGAACATAGATTCATAGACTCTAGGACTGGAAGAGACCTCGAGAGGTCATCGAGTCCAGTTCCCTGCCCTCATGGCAGGACCAAATACTGTCTAGATCATCCCTGATAGACATTTATCTAACCTACTCCAGAGATGGAGATTCCACAATCTCCCTAGGCAATTTATTCCAGTGCTTAACCTTCCTGACAGTTAGGAACTTTTTCCTAATATCCAACCTAAACCTCCCTTGCTGCAGTTTAAGCCCATTGCTTCTTGTTCTATCCTTAGAGGCTAAAGTGAACAAGTTTTCTCCCTCCTCCTGATGACAGCCTTTTATACCTGAAAACTGCTATCATGTCCCCTCTCAGTCTTCTCTTTTCCAAACTAAACAAACCCAATTCTCTCAGCCTTCCTTCGTAGGTTATGTTCTCAAGACCTTTAATCATTCTTGTTGCTCTTTTCTGGACCCTCTCCAATTTCTCCACATCTTTCTTGAAATACGGTGCCCAGAACTGGACACAATACTCCAGCTGAGGCCTAACCAGTGCAGAGTAGAGTGGAAGAATGACTTCTCGTGTCTTGCTCACAACACACCTGTTAATGCATCCCAGAATCACGTTTGCTTTTTTTGCAACAGCATCACACTGTTGACTCATATTTAGCTTGTGGTCTACTATAACCCCTAGATCCCTTTCTGCTGTACTCCTTCCTAGATAGTCTCTTCCCATTCTGTATGTGTGAAACTGATTGTTCCTTCCTAAGTGGAGCACTTTGCATTTGTCTTTATTAAACATGTGGGCACAAGAATCAAGCTCCTGCTCAAAGTGACTTCTGCCCTCTCTTACTTTATTTTTGCTGGCAGCAATCTTTAAATCATTTAGATTCAGATTCTGTCAACAGATGGTTCCTCAGAGCCTCACCTGTAAGCAAAAGACTGGATCCTCAACACTGGAAGGTGACGACAAGATCAAAAGAATGGGAAAATGAGACAAAGAAAGATGGCAGATTTGGGGACAGCCACTTATTAAAGCCTGGACAGTCTCAATACATTAAAAACAAATAGTTTATACTTTGGGACTTTTTCACAGGAATTGCTTCTGGTGCAATAGAACTGTAAAACTTAACTAGGTTTGTCTGTGCTATGCTGTAGACATCTGACTGATCACCTTTTCTTTTTCCTCAAATAGCAGCACATAGACCCTTTCTTCTCTTTGTTCTTCAGCTGGCTCCCTCTCAAACTTAACTGACTTAGGCCATGTCTACATCTAAAATTTTGCAGCGCTGGTTGTTACAGCTGTATTAGTACAGCTGTATAGGGCCAGCGCTGCAGAGTGGCCACACTTACAGCAACCAGCGCTGCAAGTGGTGTTAGATGTGGCCACACTGCAGCGCTGTTGGGCGGCTTCAAGGGGGTTCGGGGAACGCGAGAGCAAACCGGGAAAGGAGACCAGCTTCGCCGCGGTTTGCTCTCGCGTTCCCCGAACCACCCTGCAAACCGCAGGGAAGGAGACCTGCTTGCTCGGGGGTTCGGGGAACGCGAGAGCAAACCGGGAAAGGAGACCAGCTTTGCCGCGGTTTGCTCTCGCGTTCCCGGAACCACCCAGCAAACCTCAGGGAAGGAGACCTGCTTGCTCGGGGTTCGGGGAACGCGAGAGCAAGCCGGGGAAGGAGACCAGCTTGATTACCAGAGGCTTCCTCAGGTATGCTGGGATACCTGCTTATTCCACGGAGGTCAAGAAAAGCGCTGGTAAGTGTCTATACTTGATTACCAGCGCTGGATCCTCTACACCCGAGACAAAACGGGAGTACGGCCAGCGCTGCAAACAGGGAGTTGCAGCGCTGGTGGTGCCCTGCAGATGTGTACACCTCCTAAGTTGCAGCGCTGTAACTCCCTCACCAGCGCTGCAACTTTGTGATGTAGACAAGCCCTTATTCTCCAGGGCGGGAAGCTCTGCAATATATGCTTATCTGCTTAGTTTCTTTGCCTGAAACAATCAGAAACTTTAGTCACAGAAAAAAGGTGTTTAACTGTTGCATTTGAACAAGAGAAACAGTGTAAAGATTATAAAATGAATGGAAACAAGATCTGAAAGACAGGTGGAAAGAAAGGGGATAGAACCATTAATAAATACAACAAAACAATTAGCGTGGAACCTCTTGTATTCAAGGTTAACTGAATAAAATAGGTGTGAGCAAATGCAACTTGTACTGAAACAATAGCGGGAGGTTAGGTGAGGAAAAGGAAGAATGGAAGAAAGCAGAGCTGTTCCAAATGGTGAGTCTGTTTAAATGAAGAACCTGTTTAATCTCTCTCACTACACAAACACAACGAGCCTGATGCATGCAATCAAGATTTCTGTCATTGTGTCATAACAAGCCTTGCTGAACAGCAAACGTAAAATCAAATTCATCCGTGTCACTACTCCTTTGGCTTCAGCAGAAGTAAACTAGGGATCAATCTGGTGCATTAGACTACAGCATAATCAATGTAAAACTCAATCAGCAAGTTTCAACAGTGAGTGCAGCCTCTTTGAAGCCTGCAGACTGGGGCATCAGTCACAAAAGTTCAACAGAGAACAGTAATACTTTTCTGTGCAGTAAATCAGCCTCTCACGGTTCTGCGGAGGGACCAGAGCACAGAAAGTTTCCAGTGAAAACAGCACTGATATTGCAGAGTAGTTTCACCAGATGGATAAATAAATCAGCAGCAACGTTCAGTCCCCATCCTTCCAGCATCCATGGGTAGTTTGATTTCCTGACAGGCTCCACACACTGGGTGACTCAGCTCATCAGTCTCCTACCTTTCCTTTCCTGTAGTAGGCAGTTTGCCCGTATTGTTTATGGAGCACAACACATACACTTTATATGTATGTAGTACTCTACAAACATATAAAGAGGCATAGTCCTTGTCCCTGAAAAGCTGACTTCGTAAACTTCTTTAGCAATTATTTTCACCTACCATTATACTATCAGATACCATGATTAAAATATACCAAATCAATTCCACTCAGTAGACGGAAGTGGTCTGGTCCAGTGTATTGGGAGGGATAATGATGCTAACCCTGCTTTGTAAGGCACTTTTCACTCTATATTATTAGATACTAAATTAATCAATCAATCTATATATTGATGACCTTAATGGGTTTTTAAAAAATCACCCATATATATATATATATATCAGAGCCTTTCCTATCCATTGCAAGGCAAACACCCTGCCTTCTTGCATCCATTCCCCTTTGTGGGTACAATAAGTCCCACAAAGCCTATCCATTCATCTCACGCTCTCTTTTTCTGATCGTACTTACTGTGCCTATTAGCCATTATCACCATTTTACCAGATGAGCAGGTCTTGCATTTGCACTTCATGAGGGGGCCAGCCATTGGTTACTTTAACTTCTTCACTGTCATCTCGTCCGGATTCCTATCCTCCGGACTCTGCATGAGATAAATGAAGAAATTAATCCCCTTGGCCTATGGCAGCTTGTCAACAGGCCTCTGGCCTGCGAGCTCCCCTGCCCACCTCCAGCACGCTACCCGAGCAGGCTGCACATTCACCTACTGTTCCATCTCTGAACAACACCTAGAGCCTCTTTTTATGGATAAGTCTAAATTGCAGTCATGAGGTATAACATACCAAGCTAGTTTAAATCTGACTCTTGCTGAGGCTCCGGCTGAAACTTTTCCCCACACCTGCTCTCCATGCACACTCTATTCCAGGCCCCATTAAATCACAGGACTGTCTCATCAATCTCCTCCTTGCACAAGCCAAAATGGCCATCTAGTGATGAAGGAGGATTTACAGGCTCTCTAACTTGCCCTTTTCCATTCCCTGGTCATTTCATGCATCTGGGCAGAGACTCCTCTGGGCAACATTCACAGTCTCCTTGGACTCCTTCATGGAGAAGTGGACATTTTTGGGGATACTGAGCAGAGAATCTCAATTTGCTTCCCCTGTTTCACACCTTTGACCCACTCTCATTTCATGATCCATTGTCCGTGTTCAGTTTATTCCTGGCTCTGTGGCCCCTCTCCATATCCTTCCAGGATTTCAGATAGGCTAGCACCTTTCATGATCACTAAATTCACTTAAATTGGGGATTATCCCTGCTGACTGCCAGACACTTCCTTCCAGCCCCACACTGTTAGCATACTATGAGTCAGTTACAGCTCTTCCATCCCAGAGATTGCTGCATGTATGCATGTAGTTGTAAAGCATTTGGAATCCTTACAGATGAATTACTCTGGAAATGTAAATTATATTAATTTATATATCTGAGCAAAGGATATATTTCTGAACTGAATGTTTTAAATATCCAAATTCAGACTTGGCACACAGTTTTACAAATATCTTTCAAATTTAAAAGTGTGGCATCTACAGAGCAGTTTCTGTGCCAGTCACTTAAGATGCCAGAAGAACTATCTTTGATTTTATTACTAGCATAAGACCCCAGATCTTCTTTACAGGGCATAGTAGAGACGCAATGTAAAAACAAAGTACTCCACAAGATGGCAGTATTGCCCAGCAAAAGCTAAGTTGCATCATACACAGAGCAAGCTATCTGCTCAGCATTGCTGCATGCTACTTCTCACTCCCAACTCCCTCTCCTCAGGATTTTACTGACCCCGGTCCCTTGTGCTTCCTAATTGCTAGAAAGCAGCGTAATCCCTTATTAGTCTGACATCTCTGGTTATTAGTCTCTGATTGTTCCTGGAGGGCTGGCTGTCCTGTACTCAGTAACAAAAGAGGACATGGGAAGGGGGCACACGAGAGATGCAAAGCTGAGCAATAAATCAGGCCTGTCTAGAAACTCTATAGAAATATTTATAATTAGTGATATTGAAAGGGAATTACCTCGGCCAATGAGGACCCAGGAAAGCTGTACAATTATAGACCCACATAACCCAATTATGCAAGTCCCTGATGTCTGATTGGCTGAAGGGGACTGATTTGCATATTGAGTCTCAGGTTATTTCTCAACATCCCAATACGCAAATACTTGTACTCTGATTGGATGAAGACAATCCAAGCCAATGAACACTCAAATCCTACCCCAATCACAAGTTTCTACACTACACCTTTCATAGCAGGAACCCTGGAATCCTACACAAATCTCAGGGGTCCCAGAATTCTCCTGTTTTGAGCTCTCAGATCAGGCTTGCCACCAGTGGCAATGTTTTCTACAAACAAATTCCTGTTTCCAGCTCCAAATGCAATAAAATTAGTGTGATTTTGGGTTTTTAGCTTAGCACATGAGTTCTCAGCTTCCAGGAGGGCCATTAATCATCCTCTCCGTACAGCTAGATGAGTGGAGGTATTCCAAAACTATGTGAGGAAGGGTCCAAAAATTTTTTTCTGATGTAACACACCATGGTATGAACAAAATTGAGAATCACCGGCCTGGAAATGTTGGGAGTTAGACACAAGGCTTCAAGGTTCACTTTATCAGGACACAAAAAACTGCATGCACTTCACTGGTACTTTGTGTCTGCTTGTTCTCCGTATCTGAGGGAGTTTAGTAACTGATTATTTTGGTAGTTATTTAATTGAGATGACCTCTTTATCAAGACCCTCTCCTCTGCTCCTTTTGAAGATGCAGCTCATAGACTCAGACTCTAGGACTGGAAGGGACCTCGAGAGATCATCGAGTCCAGTCCCCTGCCCTCATGGCAGGACCAAATACTGTCTAGACCATCCCTAATAGACATTTATCTAACCTACTCTTAAATATCTCCAGAGATGGAGATTCCACAACTTCCCTAGGCAATCTATTCCAGTGTTTAACTACCCTGACAGTTAGGAACTTTTTCTTAATGTCCAACGTAAATCTCCCTTGCTGCAGTTTAAGCCCATTGCTTCTTGTTCTATCATTGGAGGCTAAGGTGAATAAGTTTTCTCCCTCCTCCTGTTGACACCCTTTTAGATACCTGAAAACTGCTATCATGTCCCCTCTCAGTCTTCTCTTCTCCAAACTAAACAAACCCAATTCCTTCAGCCTTCCTTCATAGGTCATGTTCTCAAGACCTTTAATCATTCTTGTTGCTCTTCTCTGGACCCTCTCCAATTTCTCCACATCTTTCTTGAAATGCGGTGCCCAGAACTGGACACAATACTCCAGTTGAGGCCTAACCAGCGCAGAGTAAAGCGGAAGAATGACTTCTCGTGTCTTGTTTACAACACACCTGTTAATGCATCCCAGAATCACGTTTGCTTTTTTTGCAACAGTATCACACTGTTGACTCATATTAAGCTTGTGGTCCACTATGACCCCTAGATCTCTTTCTGCCATACTCCTTCCTAGACAGTCTCTTCCCATTCTGTATGTGTGAAACTGATTGTTCCTTCCTAGGTGGAGCACTTTGCATTTATCTTTATTGAACTTCATCCTGTTTACCTCAGACCATTTCTCCAATTTGTCCAGATCATTTTGAATTTTGACCCTGTCCTCCAAAGCAGTTGCAATCCCTCCCAGTTTGGTATCGTCCGCAAACTTAATAAGCGTACTTTCTATGCCAACATCTAAATCGTTGATGAAGATATTGAACAGAACCGGTCCCAAAACAGACCCCTGCTGAACCCCACTTGTTATACCTTTCTAGCAGGATTGGGAGCCATTAACAACTACTCTCTGAGTACGGTTATCCAGCCAGTTATGCACCCACCTTATAGTAGCCCCATCTAAATTCTACTTTCCTAGTTTATCTATAAGAATATCATGTGAGACCATATCAAATGCCTTACTAAAGTCTAGGTATATCACATCCACCGCTTCTCCCTTATCCACAAGGCTCGTTATCCTATCAAAGAATGCTATCGGATTAGTTTGACACGATTTGTTCTTTACAAATCCATGCTGGCTATTCCCTATCACCTTACCACCTTCCAAGTGTTTGCAGATGATTTCTTTGATTACCTGCTCCATTATCTTCCCTGGCACAGAAGTTAAACTAACTGGTCTGTAGTTTCCTGGGTTGTTTTTATTTCCCTTTTTATAGATGGGCACTATATTCGCCCTTTTCCAGTCTTCTGGAATATCCCCCGTCTCCCATGATTTCCCAAAGATAATAGCTAGAGGCTCAGATACCTCTTCTATTAACTCCTTGAGTATTCTAGGATGCATTTCATCAGGCCCTGGTGACCTGCAGGCATCTAACTTTTCTAAGTTATTTTTTACTTGCTCTTTTTTTATTTTATCTTCTAAACCTACCCTCTTCCCGTAAGCATTCACTATACTAGACATTCCTTCAGACTTCTCAGTGAAGACCGAAACAAAGAAGTCATTAAGCATCTCTGCCATTTCCAAGTCTCCTGTTACTAGTCTAGTATAGAACAGAAGATCTGAGTTGCATATACATATCTTGGCTCCATAGCAGATGCAGAGAAGACAAAAATTATGCTTATTAGCTAATGCTTCTGGGCGATTTCTGCAGCTGCTTAATGCCACTGAAATGCAGTAGCTTGCAAGCTATAGTTTCTAATAGAGCTCTGGAAAATTTGCACAGACATTAAGAACAGAGAATTTGTTCTGCTGTCGTGTAGAATTAGTTACTCCTATGACTACATGGGGAAGAATAAATTCTTTTGAAACACAAAGAGGCTAGAGAAGCAGCTTTCATAACAGTGTATTCATCCACAGAGTGACTACAGGCAAAACATATGCACTGCTATACCAGAGCTACTCACATGCACGTACATACACACACACCTGCCATGTGATGCCATTCCTACCACACAGCCACATTCCCATGCACACAACTGCATTCACACACTATCCCACACATCTCTGCATTTATTCAGATGTACACGCACATAAGCACACACGACTGCACACACTCCTACACATATACACATTCACGCATACTCAAGCCATAGGCACCAGATCTTTTGATGTCCATTGATAACGTTAGAATTTAAGTTCTTACTTGAAGGACATGGTCCAGTGTTTTCCCAACAAGCCATATATGGTCAATATTAGAAGATCCATGCTAACAGAACATTCAAACAGCATTGTGAGTCGCATGCTATTTTGGAGCAACAGGCTCAAGCCACCCATTCTACCTGGACACATCAGCCTCCCCATTCATTCATGTCTCCAACATTAGCAGTTTTGTTTGGTGAGACAATGGGTCAGCTTCTCAGGCTTCATAAGGCACTTCTGTCTAATGGAGCAAAAACTGGCTTACGTGTTCATCTGAAAAGGACAGAGGGAAATCCTCACATGGCAAATAGTTTATTCCATGCCCCTCCCCTGCATAGCCTTTGGCTTAAGGGAATGCTGCCGTGGATTGTACTCCAGCAATTCCTCAGGTGGCACAACAAGTCCCTGTGGACTACTGCAGGTAGCTGTACATTATTTACTGAAGCTGCTCTAAATTATTTTGGGGGCCAGGCAGACCCAACAATGGAGAAGCACAAAGATGGTATTAAGTCACCTTTCCTAGCCCCCAGGTCTTGCACCAAGCACAGCTTCGCCAGACCAAGGACTGAAGCCAATCTTACCACTGCAGGACTGTATCAACTTAAATATATCTCCTACTTTGGCACAAACACTTACTGGCTGGGTAAATCTACATAATTTATCTACGTTATGTATTTATAAAATGGCCATTTATATATCTGAGTGCCTCCCAAACTTTAATGCATTTATCTTCAATTCCTCTGCAAGGTAGAGCAGTTCTATTATCCCTATTTTACAGATAGGGAAACTGAGACACAGAGAGACTAAGTGACTTTTAAGATGTCACAGAGAGTGTTATTGGCAGAACAAGGGAATCAAACCCCAGCTAGCACCCCAACCATTAGATAATTCTTTTCCTCTTTGTCTTGGGGTCAGATGAAGTCTTATTTGCTATTTTTGGTCATTTGTTTCTGTGGCAAAGTTAATCTCAAATGCTATGTGGGTTGGTCACGGAGATTCCTAGTTTTTTACACATTGTCCTGCTGGGCTGATTAAGGCAGAGGCCAGATATGTTGCCTGAGAAAATGCAGTGATTCAGTGCTTCATCCAGGATATCAGAACAATCCTCTCTCTCAAACCTTTTCCCCAATTACTTGACCATATTGTATTTTAAAGTTCTGAACTCCTGCAAACCTAATTCTGCCTGCTACATCTTTGTGGTGTCTTCCAGAAGGGATTTCACCTGGGGTTGGCCATTATTGACCTGTAATGTCTACATCTTCCTTTTTGTTTAATCTGTTTCACTTTTCATGTTAGACATTTCCTGGAGCTGCTGGAATTACTATGGTATGCTCCCATCATCAGTGATAGACTTGAAACAGAAATGGGGAGGCAGAAAGGGGGGAAAACTCAGATTGCTGGTTGAGGTACAGCCACATGCAGCTCACATATGTAACATACCATAGATATCTGTGTGGTCAGTGACTGGGCTGGATTATTCATCATGGAAATGAGAGGAACTTGACAGCAAAAGAGGATGGACAGAGCAATAAAGATAAGAACCCATCCCATCAGGGAACACAACTGGACTATGGCTTATTCCACTGTTATTATGGCCAGATGCTATCTATGGTGACAGGCACATTAGGAAATACAGGAGAGAACATAGATAAGCTGAGACGAGTCTAACTGAGTATTGTATATCAAGATAAACTGAAAACTGAGATTTTTGAATCTCAGGCGGCTTCTTTTTCTCTCTCTCTCTCTCTCTCTCTCTCTCTCTCTCTCTCTCACACACACACACACACACACACACACACACACACACCTCTCTCTCCTTAATGGGAAGATTTCCTGATGTGGGTCATATGACAGCCCCTGTTCCCCACCACAATCACCCTAGCAACTGTCTCCGGTACAATGACATCACGCCATCTCCTAGGTGACAGTTCCTAGTACAATGACGACATGACATCACCATAGTGATGCTCCATGAGGCCAGGGAGAAAATATTTTAAGTGGGTGGATTGTGGGGAGGAAAGCAGAAAGAGGCTTCTGTTGGAGGAAGCTGGATAAAAGATACCTAGGGAATGGAAAATAAAGCATGAGACTTGTGAGGAGAAAGAAAAGGGAGGAGGAAGAGGAGAGGGGGATGGGGAATGGAGTGGAAGTTTGGGGGAGGAGGAATCTAAGAACATTTTATGTAAAAAAATAAAGAAATTCCACAATAAAGACACACTGATCAACCTTAACCGATAAATCATTTAAATCGGACTGTGGCTTGAGATATTGGAGCTTTGTGAGGAGGGGCCATGCAGCAGCAGGAGTCTCCATAGGAACTGTGAGAATTCCTCCAGGAAAGCGCTGACTGAAATGGGAGTGTAGTCACCCACAGTGCAGCAAGTCCAGTGCAAAGGAAGGGCTGCATCACAGTCCTACCCTTGACCATCCCCTCTGGGGAGCTGGTGTAGCAGTGACATTAACCTGGCAGTACTCATACTCCTAGGCAGGGCAACAGAGTGAAGGTTCAGTTGTCCTCCTCTCCCTACCCCTAGTGCATCCATACAGGACCAGCCACAATCTGACCAATTATTGCTAAAAATGTCCTGTTTCCATTGACTAGAAGCCCCTTCAGACCTCCACAGAGAGGGGAATAAAGAGGTTAGTTGTCCCTCTTTGCTCTTCCTTACCTTTCTAGATCTTTTCCCCCCTACTTACATATTTTTCAACGTTTGGGTTTGTTGAAAGTTTAACCTTAGTTCTGAATTAGCTTGCTTGTTAATTCTGGATAGTCTCAGATAGTGGGTAATATTGACAGCAGTCTCTTCAAGCTACAGATGTAAACCTCATGGGGAAAATTGCTTACCCTGGCACCTGGAACTCTCATACTAAGTGATACCACAGAGTGCCATCAGTGTACACAGCCTTGTGCAAAAGACAAAGAACAAATAACAGGTCCCTGCTTTCAGTCTAAAGCAATTAGGACAATGTCCTTGAATAAAGTTTAATGCATCAAGAGTTAGGGTCACCATAAACTTGCAGAACTCAAGAAGTCCTGACTTTAGCTTGGAGACAGAAAAACAACAACAACACATTTGTTTCTTAGTTCTAGGCTGACTTTGTGTTGTGTTGCTGTTGCACTGTGTTGTAACATCACAACATGATGCAAGAATATGGCAACAAATCACAACACTTTGGATATTCATGTTCTGAAAAGTAACTTCATCGTGGAAGCTAATTACAGAAAAGATCCATTTATCCCCTCAAGCTTCTGAGATAGCAGATCCTACCTGTTTTTCAGCCTAGTGAGCAGACACTGTGATAAAAACCATTTTTAAAGTGATGGGTTAAGAATGAGTGTGTGCACATTTTTCCAGCCATGGAGGGCATAATAATAGCACTGAAGGCAAGGTTCTGTCATGACTTGAGAAAAATCCCAACTCAATTTCACACTCACACACACAGAGCTAATAAGGTTTCTGTTCACCTATGTGCCCTGAAGATGCCTCCTCCACCTTTCCTTCCCACACGAGGGCTTAACAAAGGACAAGAAAACTACCAAACAAATCTGTAATATGATAACTTGGCTGACTTCTTTGACCAAAAAGGACACAGTTCATTTTTGGTCATTAGAGAAACTCAAGTCACAGAATTCAGTTCCAGATTTCAATCACCACCAAAGTTCAGGACTTTTGGGATCTGAAGTTTTGGTTCAGGCTGTGGGTTTGGATTTCAAACGTGCCCAATGAGAGAGAGATTGTGGTGGTGATGCGGGGGGGAGGGGGGAGGAAAAGAGGTTAGAAACAGGTTTAGGTTCAGACCTAACTCACAAAAAAGCAGAATGGAAATGTCAGTGCTATTAGAACTTGTGAAAATGTCTATAAATTTCAACTGAAAGTAAGATGGGGGATTGGGGATGAGCATATCAGATGTTTTGTAGCAACAATCAGTAACTAAACAACGTTACATCCCTCTGAACAGGTACTCCTGCCTCTGAACAGGTACTCCTGCACCAGACCATTATTATTTGAATTGCAGCAGTGCTTTTAACATGCTAGGCACTTTCAAAACACACACGCACACAGGCAAGTGTAGTATAGCCTGGCTCCTATGAGCAGTGCATTTTGAGAGACAGCCGTACTGCAGTAATTCCCACAAGAGTCTCATTGCGAAACTCTGCAGTCATCAGGCTGGAAGTATTCCAGGCGCTTAATCACAGACAGGGTGAGAGTGGAGAGAAAGAAAATCTCAGAGATAAGCAGCAGCACAAGGATGGAGATGGGGAATGATGGAGAAAAACAGGAAAAGGATAGGGGGAGAGAAAAGGGAAAAAAGGAAATCTCACATACTGTTGATGAACAAAAACAAACACCCTGTCTGAGAGACAGGGGCAGGAAAGCAGGACCAGCTTAAATTCAGCAAGGTTATTTTTGAAGGCTTTCATTGTCCCCCTCCCTCCCTGAAAAATGCACTCAGAGAATAGCAAATTACACATGCCCAATGTACAATTTATGGCTATCCCACAAACAGAGTTCTCCTAGAGTTCTCCTAGCCCAGCCTATCACCCACGATTTTCAGAAATTCCAAAAGCTGCCTCTGCAGAAGGAAAACTAAAACGGAGATAAACTTAGAGAGCCCAGCACCAACACGAAGGGAGAAGAATGCAATAGAGAGAACAACAAGTGGGAGAAAGGGAAAAAAACATGTTTGACAGGTTTGACCTGTAAGGCTGCAGCAGCTGCATAAATGGAGACCTATGTTTCATTCCAGGCTGTTATATCTCCAAAATAGGTATTTTAAGGACACAGAAATGGTGGCAAAATATAAGCCAGTTTCAGTTTTACTGCTGATTCCCTTAGATTTTGAGTTCCTATAAAGACAGACAACACCACACGTGTACATCTAAGAATCTGCCAAAGGTTCAGCTCCTAGGTAGTGAGGAGAAATGGGCTAACCAAAGAAAATAAATTCACTACAAGGTTCTTTTAACTACATTTTCTTAACTAATTATAATAATGAATAATATATACAAATGCCTAATAAGTTAAAATTACCATGGCAAATACTACATTTTATATTTGCACATACAGGTATAATGCAGCCATTAAGTATGAGCCAAATTCTGCTCTTATTTACAAAAGTGCAACTAAGCAAAATTTGGTCCACTAGATACCACAGAGAAAAATCCAACTTTACAAGTATGAGCAACATCAATTTAGTGTGATGTATTAATAAAGCCTAATAAATGTGGAGACTCAAAGCCTCCTTTATCAGTTGCTACAGTGCCTGTGGAGTTTTAAGTACACAGGAAATGTGGGTATATAACGCTAAGAGTTATTATTGTTTTTTTTTTTCAGTAAGTGTGTATTGCAGTAGCAGAAAGTATAGACTCCAGAGAAAAAGCCATTCTAGTTGGAGATTAGCACCCAGACATAATTTGTGACTGGCACTAGGATACATGGATGAAGAATTTGTAAAGTTTCCCACCAGATATACAATGCCATCAGCACTTCCTATTAAAGCCACAAGCAATCATTAGAAATGTTTTGGGGGAGTAAGCAATATACATACCATATGAACAGAATAAATAAGCATTTCACACATGATTAAGACTGAAATACAAGGCAAAACTCAAAACCATCTCGGACACTCCCATTGTGAACCTTCTGCAACTGATACTAATCACAGAGACACTTCATGGCACAAATTGTGTGTCATGCCTGTGTGACATATTGTGGAAACATATTGCATGAAGGTTATGAATAGCTATGTATCACTGTGGGCCAGGGATTATATGTAGCTCCAAGGGGAAGAGTTGCCAGAAGTCTGTCAAAAAAATGAAAACAGTGGGATGATTAAGGTGCATCACCCTAGGTTATAAACACCTAAGGAGGCACGCATATACCGTTTTATTACCACCTCACCCACAAAACAGGCAAAAAGGGCTTTTGATTTTAAAAGGCTAGGTTTAAACTGACTCAGGTCCTTCTTTCTGAATCAGGAAGTGGACACGGCCCTCTAGCCAAGGTGGACTCCAACCCTTGCAGAAGTGTTGGAAAGACTTTTGTCTAATACGGCTCCACAAGACTGATGGATGACTCCAGGTATGTTTAGTGTGTGTCAATTTGTTTACTATTTTCATTATGTTTCTATTAATGCATTTACCTTATGAATAAATATACTTGCTTAGAAAGACGTGTGGTAACTTGTAACTATGGGCAATACACAGTTCATAGCCCTTTTATACTGTTCATAGTCCTTGGAGAGAGAGCAAAGGACAGGTACTGACCTTTTTAGGCAGTCTGGTTTGACAGGTATATCACAGTGTAAGGCAGGGAGCTGTGCAGCCTTAAAACCCCCTATCAGAAGGAAGAGATGTGGGTCTCCGCCCAAAGAGGTGACAGCTGGGAGCCAGAAACCTTAAGTGGATGTCCTTGAGGGTCCATAAGGGGGAATAGAAGTGTGGTTACCCTGTAACTGTAACACTTGTTAGCTGCAGATTCTTTCATCCTTAGACAGGCTAAACTGACCAGTTAAATATTGTAAATTCCAGGCTCTCTACATGTCCTACTGACTGAGAAGAACATGCCTGCAACAAAAGATTGCAGGTATGACAAAGTTCCTTCTCTACCTCGGTGGGTCCTGCTCTTATTGGCAGATTTGCTCACCTCAATGATCTTCCCCCACAGTCTGGATCAACTCCTCCTGTGTCTGATCAGGAGTTGGGAGGTTTGGGGGGAACCCGGGCCCATCCTCTTCTCCAGGTTCCAGCCCAGGGCCCTGTGGATCGCAGCTGTCTATAGTGCCAATTGTAACAGCTGCATGACAGCGACAACTCCCGGGGCTACTTTCCCATGGCCTCCTCCAAACACCTTCTTTATCCTCACCACAGGACCTTCCTCCTGGCGTTTGATAACGCTCATAATCCTCAATGCTCCAGCAGCACACCCTCTCACACTCAGCTCCTTGTGCCTCTTGCTCCCAGCTTCTCATACACACTTCCTCTCCTCTGGCTCCCCCCCCCCCCGACTGGAGTGAGCTCCTTTTTAAACCCATGTGCCCTGATTAGCCTGCCTTGATTGGCTGCAGGTGTTCTAATCAGCTTGTCTGCCTGAATTGGTTCTAGCAGGTTCCTGATTACTCTAGTGCAGCCCCTGCTCTGGCCACTCAGGGAACAGAAAACTACTCAGCCAGTGACCAGTATATTTGCCCTCTACCAGACTCCTGTACCCCACTGGCCTGGGTCTGTCACACAGGACAAAAAGGTAGGACATGGTGCTGACGGTCTGATTCTGATTTCATTTACACTGTGCAAGGGCTTTCCTACACTTGGAAATTTACTGAAATAGCAATTTTGGAATAATTATTAATTCCACTTTCAAAGTGGAGTAAGCTAAAATCAGAAAAAGGCACTTTTAATGTGGAATAAGAGTGCCCACACAGGGAGCTATTCCAGAATACCTATTCTGGTAAATTTCCAGCTGTGAACAAGACTTTCAGGACTGACTGCACTGAAGACAATGAAGTTACACATCAGTAATACAATTAGTCTGAGATCAGATTCAGGCCCTAACATATCTCATTATGGAAATTTGTTTCTGTTAAAAACTCACTTCAAATCAAAAGAAAAAGTAGCATCTCTGAGGATATTACCCTGAAAAGATATGTAACATCTCAAGCTTAATTATCTATATCATATGAAATTGCTTAAAATTTTAAACTAATTTATCTGTCTTTTTTTGCTATTTGTTCACATTTTGCATGTTAATTTGGGCAAGAGAAACTTAAAAATTTCACTCATGTTTAGTTTGTTTTTAGTCAATTTCACTTTCAACTTCTCATTATAATCCAATATTGGCTTTGAAAAACAAGGAAACATTGGGTTTTTTGTGAGGGTGGGTGGGCAGGGGGTAAAACTGATTTCCTTGGAATAAAAAAAGAAAGGCAGGAAATGATGTTTGTTTCTAATTATTTATTTATTTATTTTTAGAACAAAGCCTACACATTTGCCATCAAAATATAGCCTGACAATATTGCTAAGATACCCAGCTATTGGGCAGGCAGACCTCTACACCTGCGTGGACCTCCTCTGAATTTAATGGGGTTCCATGCAGCTGAGGCAGTCCACGCACATGATGTCACTTGCATGATCAGAGTCTTGTTAGACCCATAAAGTCAAACCTTCCCCTCTAGGTTATGGCTGCGCACCTTGTCAGAGTTTCAGGCCAGTAGTTGGCCAGCTGTCACCAAATATCAAAGAAAAGCTCAGGCATGGAAATAGGATAAGGGGCCTGTTGAGTTTATACCCCTTATTCTTCAGTTTCTAACTAGAACAGATAGATAAGCCTAAAACTGCACAATCAAATGTTTTTACACTCAATCAGGAAAATGAAATGGCTTAACTGTTTCTTTTCCAAACTGAATGTACATGTTATGGGATTTTCATAAATCCCATGAAATTTTAGATACAGATTGCCTTGTATTCCAGTGAGTGGCACTGGTTCATAAAATGAGGCAGAATAGTACTCTCTCTGTTTGTAAACTTGAAATACTGTTGATTTTTATTATAAAGACATACTTTTTACAATTTCTTTTATTATGTTTGATACAATGTTAACTACAAAAATAAAAGAAATGTTAATCCAAGGAAAAGAGAATTGCTAGGGCAAATAACTGAAAAGAGGAGAACTGCAAGACCTAAGATATGGAAGCCAGGACAAGAGTTAACTCAAGATGTCAAACCACTTTTGTGCACTAATGCTGGCAGATTCTTTTTATTTATTGGTATCATCAACCAATATAACTGATGAGAGCCAGCATATATGTTCCTTCCCTAAGGACATGCTGGATTTCCAACATGGCTACACTAAGTCACCATGCTGGCCAATGAACAAAATGCTTGGGAGACAGCTACACTATTTCCAGGCAAACATACTCATGCCTCCTGCTTCCATCTCTGAATTCAGGCTGCAGAAACAGTAATGTGAAATCTTTAATTCAGCACTGCTCTGGTTGCTATGGAGACAGGAAGCTGCTGCAGATGGTCCCTGATTGTCTCTTATAGTCCTCATAACACTCAGTCCCCTGGCAGCATACATCAAGAATTCACATATTCTGCTAAAGTATTGAGGTCCTTATTCAATTTATATTGAGCCCTCTCTCAGGCAAAACTCTCATTGAAGTATTGAGAATGTGCTAGAGTATAAATTAAGGATGCCAGAATTTGGGTCTCTAGTATTTTTTTAAGACACAGTAAACATGGAGACTATATGTTATTTTCTCATCCCAGATAGAGCATTTTCTCTGTATTTAATACAGCAGAGCCAGTGAATCTGTTTCTATGCATATTCACCAGCCATTGCCTTTTGCAGAGCTGGGCTTTAGGAAAAGACGGTTACTCACCTTTGTAACTGTTGTTCTTCGAGATGTGTTGCTCATATCCATTCCAGTTAGGTGTGCGTGCCGCGTGTGCACGTTTGCCGGAAACTTTTTACCCTAGCAACTCCAGTGGGCCGGCAGGTAACCCCCTAGAGTGGCGCCGCCATGGCGCTTGATATATACCCCTACCGGCCCACCCGCTCCTCAGTTCCTTCTTGCCGGCTACGCCGACAGTGGGGAAGGAGGGCGGGTGTGGAATGGATATGAGCAACACATCTCAAAGAACAACAGTTACAAAAGGTGAGTAACCATCTTTTCTTCTTCGAGTGATTGCTCATATCCATTCCAGTTAGGTGAATCCCAAGCCTTACCTAGGTGGTGGGGTCGGAGTGAGAAGTCGCGGCATGGAGCACTGCTGAGCCGAAGGCCCTGTCATCTCTAGACTTCTGGACCAGGGCGTAATGGGAAGTGAAAGTGTGGACCGATGACCAGGTCGCTGCCCTACAGATCTCTTGGATCGGCACTCGGGCAAGGAAAGCCAGTGATGATGCCTGTGCCCTGGTAGAGTGTGCAGTCACACGGCCCATAGGGATGTGGGCCAAGTCATAACAGGTCCTGATACAGGACGTTACTCACAAGGATATCCTCTGCGAGGAAATAGGAAGGCCCTTGACACAGTCCGCTATCGCCACGAAGAGTTGGGGGGACTTGCGGAACGGTTTGGTCCTCTCCACATAAAACGCTAGTGCCCGACGGACATCCAGCGAGTGGAGTTGTTGCTCCCTGCGGGATGAATGGGGCTTCGGGAAAAATACTGGAAGGAAGATCTCCTGTTTAATGTGAAAGGCTGAGACCACTTTAGAGAGAAAGGCAGGGTGCGGTCTCAGCTGCACTTTGTCCTTATGGAAGACCGTATACGGGGGGTCTACCGTGAGAGCCCGGAGTTCCGACACCCGTCTAGCTGAGGTGATGGCCACTAGAAAGGCTGTCTTCCAGGAGAGGTAGAGCAGGGAGCAAGTCACTAACGGCTCAAATAGAGGACCCATGAGCTGAGCCAGAACGAGGTTGAGATCCCATGAAGGGGCAGGGGGACGGACCTGTGGGTAGAGACGTTCCAGCCCCTTCAGGAATCTTGCCACCATAGGGTGGGAGAAGACCGAATGGCCATCTCCTCCCTGATGAAAGGTGGAGATGGCCGCTTAGGTGAACCCGAAGGGAAGATATCCGCCAGACCTGGACCTTGAGGGACCAGATGTAGTTCAGAATATTGGTGATGGGAAACCTCCATAGGGAGAAAACCCTTCTCCGAGCACCAGCAGGAAAAACGCTTCCATTTGGCTGAATACATAGCTCTAGTGGAAGGCTTCCTACTGCCCAGGAGAACCTCCCAAACCAGGGTAGAGCAGCGTAACTCGGAGCTGGTCAGCCATGCAGGAGCCACGCCGTGAGATGCAGGGACCAAAGGTCCAGGTGACAGAGCCTGCCGTGGTCCTGGGTGATCAGATCCAGGTGAAGGGGCAGGGGAACTGGGTTGGTTATTGAGAGCTCCAGCAACATGGGGTACCAATGTTGCCTGGGCCACGCGGGGCTATCAGAATCACGCGAGCCCTGTCCCTGCATACCTTGAGGGAGGACCTTGTGGACCAGCGGACAATGGAGGGAACGCATAAAACAGATGGGTCGCCCATGGGATAAGGAAGGCATCCGCTAATGACCCTGGCTCCCGACCCTGAAAGGAGCAGAATGCCTGGCATTTCCTGTTCTCCCTGGACGCGAAGAGGTCCATCCGGGGATGACCCCACCTCTGGAAGAGTGAGAGGGCGACGTCCGGGCGAAGGGACCACTCGTGTGAGCGGAAGGATCTGCTCAGGCGATCCGCCAGTGTGTTTCGTACTCCAGGTAGGTAGGAGGCCGTGATGTGAATGGCATGGGCTATACAAAATTCCCAGAGCCGCGTCGCCTCCTGACATAGGGGAGAGGATCTGGTGCCGACCTGCTTGTTGATATAGCACATGGTCGTCGTGTTGTCGGTGAACACCCTGACACAGCGACCTTGAAGGTGATGGACGAACGCTTGACAAGCAAGACGGACAGCTCTCAACTCCCGTATGTTGATGTGGAGGTCCAGTTCCGGGGGGACCACAGGCCCTGAGTCCTCAGGGTTCCGCTGTGCGCCCCCCCAGCCCAGATCTGAGGCGTCCGTCGTCAGGGACGCCGAGGGTTGGGGCGGATGGAACGGGAGCCCTGCACACACGACTGACTGGTCTAGCCACCACTGAAGGGAGTCCAGTATCCCCTGGGGGGATGGTGACAACTGTGTCTAACGAATGTCTGGCCAGTCGGTACTGCGCAATGATCCAAGATTGGAGAGGCCTCATGCGGAGTTGAGCATAGGCCGTCACGAATGTACAGGCCGCCATATGGCCCAGGAGAGTCAGACATGTTCTTATGGAGGTCAGGGGGGCCGCCTGCAAGCGCAGAATGATGGCTGATAGCGACTGGAACCTGGGCAATGGTAGCAAGGCCCTGGCCAAGGTAGAATCCAGAACGACCCCTATGAACTCTATCCTCTGCGTGGGGAGCAGAGTGGACTTGTCCACGTTGACAATGAGGCCTAGGGCAGTAAAGAGGTTGCTGATCCTGCGGACGTGGTCGCGGACCTGCAGCTCTGATGTGCCTCGGACCAACCAGTCATCGAGGTAGGGGAACACGTGAATGTGGCTGCGCCGAAGATGTGCGACGACGACTGCCATGCATTTTGTGAATACCCTCGGGGCCGCAGAAAGGCCAAATGGGAGGACCGCAAATTGATAATGCTTGTGGTCGACCACGAAACGAAGGAAACGCCTGTGCGGTGGAAATATGGCGATATGGAAGTAAGCGTCCTGCATGTCGAGGGCAGCGTACCAGTCTCCAGGATCCAGCGATGGGATGATGGTCCCCAGGGATACCATGCGGAACTTCAACTTCACCATATGCTTGTTGAGTTCTCGCAGGTCGAGGATAGGCCTGAGGCCTCCCTTGGCCTTGGGGATCAGAAAGTATCGGGAATAAAACCCCTTGCCCTTCTCACTCTCTGGAACCTCCTCTATAGCTCCCTTGTCGAGGAGCGTCTGTACCTCCTGACGGAGGAATTGCTCGTGAGAGGGGTCCCTGAAGAGGGATGAGGGTGGGGGGGGGCGATGAAAACTGTAGGCGGTAACCGGCCTGTACAGTGCGTAAGACCCAGCGGTCTGATGTTATTTGGGTCCACGTCTGGAGGAAAAACGAAAGACGGTTGGAAAACTGTGGGGAAGGATCCAAAGGGGAAACTGGTACTGTGCCCTTGGGCGCACCTTCAAAATGAAGGCTTGGGTCCGGGTGGGGCCTTGGAGGAGCCTTGGTTCTGCCCCCCTTGGCCACCCGATTGTCTGCGCCTACTGTTCCTGCCCCGGCACCTATTAAGGTCCTGCCATGGGCGGAACTGGGGATACGACCTGCTTTGTTGCTGCTGGTTCTGCGGCCGGAAGGATCTGCGCTGCGTCACCGGTGCATGCATCCCCAAAGAGCACATGATGACGCGATTGTCTTTAAGGCTCTTTAGCCTGGGGTCTGTCTTGTCTAAAAACAGGCCCTGGCCTTCGAAGGGGAGGTCCTGGATGGTATACTGGAGCTCCGGTGGAAGGCCAGAGACCTGAAGCCAGGATATGCGGCACATCGTAAACCCTGAGGCAAGGGTCCGAGCGGCCGAATCTGCAGCATCCAACGAGGCCTGCAGCGAGGTCCTTGCAACCTTTTTGCCCTCGTCAAGAATCGCCGCAAATTCTTGACGTGCCTCCTGCGGCAACAGCTCCTTAAACTTGTCTGCCGCTACCCAGGAGTTAAACGAGTAGCGGCTAAGGAGGGCCTGCTGATTGGAGACCATGAGCTGTAGCGCCCCCGCCGAATAGACTTTACGGCCTAGGAGGTCCATCCGCCTCGCCTCCTTAGATTTGGGCGCTGGGGCCTCTTGTCCATGGCGCTCTCTTTCGTTCACTGACTGCACCACAAGGGAGCACGGTGTCGGGTGGACGTGCAGAAATTCATAACCCTTAGAGGGGGCCATGTACTTCCTCTCGACGCCTTGCGCAGTAGGAGGAATGGAGGCCGGTGACTGCCAGATAGTGGTGGCATTGGCCTGAATGGTCCTAATAAAAGGCAGGGCAACCCTGGTGGGGGCATCTGCGGATAGGATGCTGACCACCGGATCCTCGATCTCAGCGACCTCCTCTGCTTGTAAATTTAAGTTTTGCGCCACGCGCCTGAGGAGGTCCTGATGTGCCCTGAGGTCGAGAGGGGGAGGGCTGGAGGACGAGGTGCCTGCTACTGCCTCGTCAGGGGAAGATGACGAGGAGACCCCTGGCAGCAGAGCGTCCACAGGGGGTTCCATCTGGACCTGGCCCTCCGGCTGCGGAGGGAGCTCTGGGTTCTGGTGGGTGGACCTGTCCTCGCCTTCCGGAGAGGGAGGGGGGCGAGACAGCGTCGACTCTGGTGGTTGTCGGACCGCAGCAGGCCGGGGAGAAGTATGCTGCAGACCCTGGGCTTGATGGTACGCCCAGGGAGTCCAAAACCCCCACTGCTGTGGCCCTTGGTCTTGAGGCGGAGGGTCCTGGAAGAGGGCCGCGTGTCTGTCCGGGCCCAGCGTATAAATGCTGTCCGCTTGAGAGGAGACCGATGGCTGTCTCGAAGGCCATGGAGGTGCCGAACTTGGCTGACAGGTCTCCCTCAGTCCCGATGCCGACGATCCTCTAGGCGCCAAGGATTGGTACCGGGAGCCGTACCGGGAGTGGGAGCGGGACCGGGATCGGTCTGGTACTCGGTGCCGGGATCCCGACCGCGATCTTTGTCTGATGCGGTGCCGGGATGGTACTGGGGACCGGGACCTGCCACCGGCTCGATGCTGGGAGGTCGACCGAGGAGTTGATCGCCGACACGAACGGCTCCTAGAGACCCTGTGCCGGTATGGAGACGAGCCAGACCGGGACCGTACCGACATCGACCTGCGCCACGAGTGCGACCGGTGCCACCTAGGAGAGCGGTGCCGGGACTGCGAGTGGCGCCGAGAGCGCGAGCATCCACTTTGTCAGGGCCTCGAAGGCGATCAATGCCTGGATTCCAGAGACGGTGCTCTCAATGTCGGCTTGCCTCTGGAGATGACCCGCACCGGGGGTACCGGGGGTTGAGGCTGGGATGGCTCCGTCAGAGCTATCAAGTCCCGCGCCGAGGCGAAGGTCTCCAGTGTGGACGGGACTAATGGCTCGACCCCAGATCTTAAGGGGGAGCTCGGAGGGGCCGGACTCAACGGACCTTCCGGGCCCAGAGTTGACGGCAACCCTGCAGACGGTGCCGTGGCAGAGTAGGTGCCGGGCGCTCCACTCGAGCCTGCCGAGATGGTGTCGCAGACGTCGAGGGTCTTTGGTCAGATCCTGGTACCGGGGATGGGCGGTGCTGGGGCGTCTTCCCGATGCCGGCGCGGTCCGGTGCTGGTGTAGAGGTGGTCGGCTGCGCTGACGGTAGCGGATTCAGTGCCGCTTCCATCAAGAGAGTCCGCAGTCTTTGATCTCTCTCTTTCTTTGTTCGCGGCTTAAAGGCCTTGCATATGCGACACTTCTCGCCGATATGCGATTCCCCGAGGCACTTCAGGCACGCGTCATGGGGATCGCTAGTAGGCATCGGCCTCTTGCAGGCCGAGCACTGCTTGAAGCCCGGCGAACCAGGCATGGGCCCGGTGCCGGGCACCAGGAAGGGCAACGGCCCAACCCGCGAATATTTTCTATAAACTATATACACTAACTACTAATTACTATACAACTCTAACTATATTATTAAACTATTTACAACTACAACTATTGACAGTAACGAAGGAGAGCTAGGGACGTGGAGGACAGCAAGCCGCACTCCACAGTTCCAGCAACCGACATGGCGGTAAGAAGGAACTGAGGAGCGGGCGGGCCGGCAGGGGTATATATCAAGCGCCATGGCGGCGCCACTCTAGGGGGTGACCTGCCGGCCCACCGGAGTTGCTAGGGTAAAAAGTTTCCAGCAAACGTGCACGCACGGCGCGCACACCTAACTGGAATGGATATGAGCAATCACTGGAAGAAGAACCATTGGCACTACTGCAATGCTGATGCTGCAGCAACAAAGCTCAACCTGAGGGTAAAATTCAGAAGTTGAAATTTAGTTTCAGATCCTTAAAATGCCATAGATTTTAAGTCCCTCTAATACATGCTCAGTTGGAATGGAGGCATTGGCTCAGATATTCGCTTATGCCATTCAGAACTCCAATCAATGCAACCAAGTGGGGTGAAAAAGTGGCTATGCAGCCATACGTGCACTCCCCCAATCACTAGGGCTGTCTCAGGTTCCTCTAAATTATGTTGGCTTACAACACCATCTCTAAGGAGCCATTATACCAACTACAGCCGCCTAAACCACAACATGCTCCAGCCACACACACTCCCACCCATGAAACGCCCCCTGCATTAGTGGAAGCTAGCAGAGTGCAATGTGGAACCCACTTTACCTGCTGTGCACCAGCTAGGGATACCCCAACACTAGGAGATTCCTCACAGCTGCCCTGTTTGGACAAGCTTTATGTTCCCTTTGCAACACTGAAGGTGTGTAACGGTGTTGGAGCAGGGTCTAGGATCCGGCCTGTTGATTGCAGTGTGTCTTGAGCTACACAAATGTCTCATCAAAAAATGAAATTTACCTGCAGTAATGGTTACAACTACTGAAAGTATCACTGTGGTTTTGGAGGTTTCCACTATGATCCTATTGGAACACATGTGGAACCTGTGGATTTATTTCTTCCCTTAGACCCATTACCAGACAGCTTACCAGAACAGTCCAATTACACCTCTACCCCAATATAATGCTTTCCTCGGGAGCCAAAAAAATCTTAACGCGTTATAGGTGAAACTGCGTTATATTGAATTTGCTTTGATCCACCGAAGCGCGCAGCCCCATCTCTCCTCGGAGCACTATTTTACCGCATTATATCCAAATTCGTGTTATATTGGGTCGCGTTATAGCAGGGTAGAGGTGTACTAGCAGGCTGCCTCCAAAGTGGGTTTGACCATTGTCAGTGGATGTCACAACACACCAAATATAGTTCACATTCCTTTAAATACAAAATTGCAGGTATGTAATCCTTCAGAAAATGGTATTTAAGAATAAATGCATATATGTGCCAGTCATTAGATTGTAGATATTACCCTGCCACACCTTTCACCATTAATATACTCTGGGCTGTACAGCCAAATATCAAGCAAGAAATAAGCTCTCATGTGGCCACAGCTTCTAAATTGGATCAGAAGAATTTATTTGCAGTAGTGAAGTCTGCTAGAACCAGATATCACAGCAATCCAAAACATACTTCAACTACTGATGGCTATTCCAAACTTATGACCTTTAATATCAGTTGCATAAGTGCTGCCAGTGGAAGCTGATATCTGCAGGAACGATGTCATACCATTAACCAATCAGAGCTTGCTGATGCTGAGGTCTGATTACAAGAAATATCTCTGGGAGTGGTACTTATGGCAATGGTAGCATGGATACAACATTGCCTGACTTACCTGGGGCATCTGAACACCACAGAATTTGGATGTTAACCATACTGTTTAAGCAAAGCTGCTTCACCATCCACTCAACCATCTGGAACTCAGGATTATTAACAGATGGATGGAAGGGTTTCTTGTATATTAATTCACATACCCAGCCTTTCATTTGATTGTGTCTTTAGACTGTAAACTCTTCAAGACAGGGATTCCCTTTTGTCTTTGTTTGTTCAGCATCCAGCACAATGCAGCCCCAATCCTGATGGGATCGTTGTGTGCTATGTTATAAAATATTTACTACTAATAATAATGAATAGAGAAAGAAAGATAAGGGAGAAACACTCAAACACACACACAATGTGGCAAAATCTAGTGGCAGATAACCTGCCCCTTATGGAATTAGGAGTGTCTAAATGCAGTCATATCCAAACGTTATAGAGGAAACATTAAAGGACCAGAAAACAACAACACATGTAAATACCATCCTTCACACTCATGCCCAACACTAATGTGCAACGAACTGTAGAATATTTAAGATATTATCAGCTATAAGCAGCATATCTTTAGCCTTCCCATTTATGACAAGAAAGAATAAGCATCTCTAATCGCAACAGACAGTGGCTCAGTCATGTCTTGGTTCCTATTCCCTCTAGTTTTCAACGGGGGGGAATCTAATAACTTGTTGATTCTAACTGTAAAATCCATCAAAGAGACTCCTGCAGGCAATGAGGATGAGAATCCTGGGCCTTGTTCCCAAATCAAATACCGATAGCCATGTGTCCTAGATTGACACGTGTCCCTATCAAACTAAGTTATTCTCAGCCACCACCCCAGATCTTCACAAGAGCCTGAAATGTTGAAGTCACAGTGGGACATACCCACACATTCTTGTATCTGCTCACAATTTGCTCCTTCCACAGGTTTTTACACTTTTTTCTTCTACATTATACCTTATGCATGGACACTCATCCTGAACTGATCCATAGAGCTCCAGCCCTTACCTTCAAATCCCTCCTCAGGACTTACTTCTGCTGTGATCTCTACAACAAATCAGACAACATATGAAGCTAGGCTGAAGAGCACTTGGGAAAAGTCAATCTTTATGGAACTAAAAACAAAAAAAGCAAATATGCATCAAATGGCATGTTTGATTTGTTTTCCTTCGCTTTCCCACCTTTTTATGCTGCTTGTAAGATTGTAAGATGTCTGGGGCAGATACTCCACCTACCACTCTGTTTGTACTGGGTCTAGCACAACTGGGCTTTGACCCCAAATGGATCCTCTGGGGCTTGCTGTAATATAAATATTAAATCATGTATTGATATCAAATATGATTTCCCAACTGAGTACTTAATATGTCACAGAGGCATACCATACTACATCATTTTCTCTAACACGAAAACCTCTAGCAGTGACTGTTTTCCAAGTTGGTGATCCCATGTGAGGCATATAACATTTACTTTTCTAGGAAACGAACATCTAATTAAACTCTTATCTTCTGAACAACAAGCCTTATGAAAAACCGAAGCAGATTGGAATTATACACAATTTCCAGTGGGAGTCAACTTTTACTGTGTCTAGCTTGAATACCAATGCAAAGTATGCTTGAAATAAATACCCCACCCTACTGCATAATCTCCTTAGTAGTTTTCATGCTAACTAAATTGTGTCTTGTTTTCTCTTTATTTTGCAAGTGTGCAACAGGTTCAATCCTTTGGCCAATTTCTAGACTTGATTACACATTACAATCAGACAGTAATAAAACTTTCAAAGATTTTGCATGGTTCATGTATAAGATGTGTGTGCATGGCCAATTTCAAACAGGGGCAAAATATGTCATTAAGATTGCTGCATCAAACTGCATCAATGAAAGAACAAGAGAGTCTTGTATAACAGCACCACTAGATGTGGAGCTGGTAGGCTTTTGTAACATGACTTTTAACCCCTGTGCATGTGGGGTTACATTGGACCACATTCTTTTTGATATTAGAAGACTGCAAGAGAAATCTTGAACTCTTATGAAATTTGGAGATGGGCATATTTCATCCTCTAATCTTCCTTTTCATTTCCATTTATAATTACCCGCTTAAGATAAATCCCTCTTTTATATTGCTAATATAAACATTTCTGATGTAAAAGCAACGTTTCCAAGTTTAGATTTAAGTAAACACAACAGAAGGAAGATAGGGCAAGGAAAACAGTTGATGTGCCGGTAGTACACTGAACAGGGAATATTCTTTGTCTTATGACATTTATGCCTAGCTGGATGGGCCTTTCACCTAAACAATTATTGCTATTTATATAGTACACTGAACAGGGAATATTCTTTGTCTTATAACATTTATGCCTAGCTGGATGGGCCTTTCACCTAAACAATTATTGCTATTTATATTGCAGTAGCACACAGAAGCCACAGTCAAGACTGGGATCCCATCATGACAGGCACTGTACAAATACATAGGAAGAGATAGCCTCTGCCCTGAAGAGCTTAAAATCTAAACAGAAAAAAACAAACGGAGAGGGGTCCGGATACAACTAGCAAAATGTTGGAGATACTAGTTAATGAAAAACAGTCTCAAACACAGTAAAAACATGAAACACTATAGCATATAGTCCCTCTACATACATTAAGTCTAATAAGCATGCCACTACCCCGGAATTACTACACTGATTGTAACCCTTCTATGTCAAACAAAAGTCAAAGACAAAACAAAATAAAACAGAAAAGCTGGGGTTAGTTATAAGCACAATAGAATAAGGCAAAAATCAAACAGATAGAAAAAAGGCAAATTATGATTTTTTTAAACACATATTAGGCCAGGATTATTATTATTATTTATTATTTTTTTAAGACTAGAACTAACAAAATCTAATGGCCAAGCATTTCTCTGACCATTTGTCCAAAAGCTGAACCTAAAAGGGAAATCCTTTTAAGATTGCCATGCTGCTAAGCTACAACAGGAAACCAGGATGGGATCTACTACTACTATTTCTCGGAATTCACTTACTCCTGAGGGCAGTCTGTGCCAAAAAAGTAAAAATTCTGTGCACAATATTTCAAAATTCAGTAAAATTCTGCAAATGTTATTTGTCAAATAAATATGAAGGCACCAGCATGGCATTGGGGAGTACAGGCCACTGGCTGCACAGAGGTAGATCACACTGCAGCGCCCTCTTGGGACATGGCTCAGTAGTGAGGCTGCACCCACCCTGACACAACGCAAGGACCAAGCCTGCCCCAGAAACACCCCAGAGCCCTGCCCCTCCATGCCAGATGCACTAGGTGTGAGCAGGCAGGCTCAGCCGGGCAGTATAGAAGTGAGGAGGGGCTTAGTTTGGTGTGTGTGGGGGGGGAGATGCAGGTGTAGCTTGAGAGGGTTCTGTGTGGGGCCATCTGGGTGTGGAAGGCTCGGGGGGGATCTGGATGCAGGGAGGATCTGGATGCACAAGGGCTTGTTGGGGGATTCTAGGTGCAATAATAATAGACTCTTCAGGGAGAGTTCACGTGAAGGTTATTGGGGCTCAGCAGGGCAGGGTCTGGGTGTGGGAGAGGATAGAGTTCGGCAGGGGGGTTGGTGTGCAGGGTTCAGTGAGGAGCGATGCTGGGATAATGGGGCTCAGTGGGGTGGGGATCCAAGTGGAGTTTGTTGGGGCTCAGTGGAATGGGGATCTGGGTGCGGGTGGCTTGTTGGGGTGGTGCAGGGGGAGTGGGGTTCAGCAGAGCTTGTGTGTGTGTGTGTGTGGGGGGAGGTGAGACTTGGTGGGAGGGTCTGGGTATGAGGGGGGTCTGGATCATGAGGCTTGGGGGAGCAGCTGCCCATACTGTGATCCCCTGCAGCTGAGGAGCGGTGGGTGGGGAGTTTGCAGAGCTTCCTGTAGCCTGGGGAGAAATCTGGGGGTGGGTCTAAGGAAGAGAAAGTCCCATCTTCCCCAGCCCAGCCAGGACTAGCAGCTGAGCCTGGTGCAGGGTAGGAGCCACGAGCTGGGTCTTCCCCAGTCCCACCCTCTCCTGCTCCTCCACAGTGATTTACCTCTCTGCCAGCTGCCCTGGGCACCCAAAATGTACTGCTAGGGATGGTTGCATGACTGCTTGTGTGGCTTCCCTTTGCTCCCCATCAGAAAGTAATTTTTCTGCAGGGAAGCAAATAAATCTGTGAGGGACATGAATTCTGTGCATACGCATTGCCGCGTACTTTGCACAGGTGTAATTCGCTGTCCACTACCAAAAGAGCCATGGACATAATTAGAGAGAACTGAGGTGTTTTGAGTTTGTTGCCCAGAAAAGTTGAGAAATACCATTTTGAATGAAAAACTTGGTTTTCAAATATATTTTTATAAGAGATGTGCACTTCTTACCTTTCAAGCTATTGGGTGGCTGAGCTGTGCTTAATGACTAACCTAAAATAGTTTTAAGCCTGAAGATGTTTCTAAATAATTGTTGTTCATCCATGTATGTTTTTCTTTCATTATCAGATGAAAAGTCTCTTTTTCTCTAATAAATCTGCCCATTCAGCTGAGCTCTGAGGGAGCTTATTGGTTAAGAGCTAAAACAAAAGTATATTTCCTGAGCAAATCCTCCTATGGATGCCTCGAATTCTAAAACTAGAATCTATTTAAATTTATTTTAATGAAGTTTTGAAAACATTTTGGTTTCAAAACTGATGTGCACAAAGCAATAGCTGAATCATAGCAACATAGTTGGAGTTTAAATGATCAGCGCCACCATCATTACCATGACAATGAAGTAACTGTCTGAAATAAGCCACACATAAAAAGAGCCTCTGCAACATTCATGGAGCAGCAGTAGACAGTATTCTGCTGCATTATCCGCTGTTAAAGCCTGGCCTGGTAACCCACTGTACAGTCACCAGTCATTTGCAAGTGGACCTAAGTGCTGGGTCCCACGTGCTGCTAAAGCAACTGGGTCTGGATAGGGTCTACTCGCTGTTTCCAGCTCTGGATCTATAGCAGTGGTCTCCAGCCTTTTTACACACAAGATCCCTTTTTGAATTTAAGTGCAACCCAGGATCTACCCCACTCCTTCTCCAAGGCCCAGTCCACTCCACACACCCCCTCCACTGCTCGCTCTCCCCCACCCTCACTCACTGTCACCAGGCTGGGGCAGGAGGTTGAGCTTCAGGAGGGAGCACAGGCTCTGGGCTAAGGGGTTTGCAGTGTGGGAGGGGGCTCCTGGCTGAGCTTGGGGCTGGGGGTAGAGGTGCAGGAGGGGGTAAGGGGTGTAAGCTCTGGGAGGGAGTGCAGGATGTGGGCTCTGGGAGTAGGGGTGCAGGAAGGGGCATGGGGTGCTGGCTCAGAGGGAGCTCAGGGCTGGGGTAGGGGCTTGGGGTACAGGAGGGGGCTTGAGGTGCTGGCTGTGGGAGGGGGCTCATGGCTGGAATGCAGGCTTCCACTGGGGGGCACTTACCTTGGGCAGCTCCTGGTTGGCAGTGCAGTGGGGCTAAGGCAGGCTTCCTGCCTGCCCCGGCCCCACTCAGGCACCTCCTGCCCATCACGAGCCAGGCCACCCCCACACACACCTTGCCAGCCATTAGTGCACCACATGGGCACGCCGATCCTGGAAGGGGCCAACATGCCCCTGCAGCCCCTGTGAGGTGCATGTGGCTCTGTGTGCTGCCACTCTCTGCAGACACTGCTCCCACAGCTCCCATTGGCCACAACTACCCATTCCCAGCCAATGAGAGCTGCAGGGGCAGTGCTTGCAGGCAGGAGCAGCATGCGGAGACCCCTGCCCCCCCCACCCCAGCCCCAGGGGCATGCTGGCTGCTTCCTGGACTGGCATGGGACTGTGGCAGGCATGGAGCCTGCCTTAGCAGCAGCAGCCCCACGGAGGTGCTGTGGCTGGAGATTGTGATAGACTGGGAAAGTCTCCAGGATCAACCAGTTGATCGTGATCGACTGGTTGGTGACCACTGGTCTATAGGGTACACTCCCAGGTGCAGACATCCTGTTTGACAATGACCCTCCTTGGGCCACAGCTGCTCAGCCACTTTACACCCCTCCCCACCTCAAATCAATGTTTGAGACATCCAAACCCTCCTAGTCACTTATCCAAATGTCCCCAGAGCTCCACCTAGACTGTTGGCTCTCCGGGCTTCTAGATTAATCTGTAGGGGGAAAATACATCAGGAAAGCAAAGAACACTGGCTTAGCAAAGCAATTTGTTAACCGTAATCACTTTACTGTTAAAAAGCACTGAAGAGTTACAGATCTTTGAAAAATAAGAAGGAAGGTCTGAATTACACTTTCCAATTCCAAGGTTTGTCAGCATTTCGGTCTGGGCAGAGTCCCTCTTGTCTTTAATCTTGCACTTCCTGCCTACTTGTGGCAGTAGTTGGCCCTCTGCACAGAGCATCACTCACTTTTAAAAGGAGTCTCTGTCTCTCTTGCCATGTGATCCACGTAGCATGCATGTCCCGTCCACCTATGGACTCATGTAGAAAATCCATTGTTCCATGGGGATAGACCAGTAGTTCAGAGACAGAGTCAATGGCAGGGCCGGCTTTAGAAAGTACGGGGCCTGATTCGAACAGTTTCAACTGGGCCCCAGCAGGGATGACTGAAAAAAAAAACAAAAAAAAACATGTGGGGCTTGTACTCACCAGGTGGTGCTCCTAGTCTTAGGAGGCGGGTCCTTCACTCGCTCCGGGACTTCGACGGCACTAAAGAACCTGCCGCCGAAGTGCTGCCGAAGACTTGGAGTGCTGCTGGATGAGTAAAAAGTAGCCTCTAGCCAGGAAAGGGATTCTCGGCCACTTGCCCACCCTGGCGGCCATGACCCTAGCTAAAAGTGCCCTACCCATAGGAACCTAAACCCTAGCTCCAAGTGCCCTACTCATAGGAACCCTAACGCTAGGACGGGACACCATACCCATAGGAACCCTAACCCTAGCTCCAACTGCCCTATATTTAGGAACCATACTCTAGCTCCAAGTGCCCTATCCATAGGAACCCTAACGCTACGATGGGGCGCCCTACCCATAGGAACCCTAATCCTAGGGAGGAAAGCTCAACCCAAAGAAGCCCTAACCCTAGCTCCAAGTGCTCTACCCATAGGTACCCTAACCCTAGCTCCAAGAGCTCTACCCCTTAGGAACCCTAACCCTAGCTCCAAGTGCTCTACCCCTTAGGAACCCTAACCCTAGAGCGGGAAGCCCTACCCATAGGAACCCTAACCCTAGCTCCAAATGTCCTACGCTTAGAAACCCTAACCCTAGGGTGGGAAGCCATACCCATAGGAACCCTAACCCTAGGGTAAGGCATCCTATCCATAGGAACCGTAACCCTAGCTTCAAGTTCCCTACCCAGAGGAACCCTAGCCCTAAGGTGGGGTGCCCTACCCATAGGAACCCTAACCCTAAGATGGGATGCCCTACCCATAGGAACCCTAACCCTAGTAGCTCCAAGTGTGCTACCCATAGGAACCCTAACCTTAGAGTGCGGTGCCCTACCCATAGGAACCCTAACCCTAGGTCGGGAAGCCCTACCCATAGGAACGCTAACCCTAGCTCCAAGTGCCCTATCCATAGTAACCCTAACCCTAGCACCAAATGCCCTACCCATTGGAACCCTAACCCTAGCTCCAAGTGTACTACCCATAGGAACCCTATAACCCTAGGGCAGGAAGCCCTACCCATAGGAACCCTAGCCCTAGGGCGGGAAGCCCTACCCATAGGAATCTGAATCCTAGCTCCAAGTGTCCTACCCTTAGGAACCCTAATCCTAGGGTGAGGCATCCTACCCATAGGAACCCTAACCCTAGCTCCAAGTGCCCTACCCACAGGAACCCTAACCCTAGGGCGGGGTGCCCTATCTATAGGAACCCTAACCCTAACTCCAAGTGACCTACCCATAGGAACCCTAACCTTAGGGCGAGTGGCCCTACCGATAGAAATCCTAACCCTAGCTCCAAGTGCCCTACGCTTAGGAACCCTCACCATAGTCCGGGAAGCCCTAACCAGGGCCGGCTTTAGCAAGTGCGGGGCCTGATTCGAACAGTTTCAACAGGGTCCCAGCAGGGATGACTGAAAAAAAAACACACCCTTAAAAAAACAGGTGGGACTTGTACTCACTGGGCGGCACTCCTACTTCAGAGGTGGGTTCTTCACTCGTCCCAGGTCTTCGACAGCACTCAAGGACCTGCGGCTGAAGTGCTGCCAATGAGCTCGAGTGAGTGAAGGACCCGCCGCCGAAGACCCGGAGCTCCGCTGGGTGAGTAAGAATTAAAAAGGAGCCTCTAGCCAGGGAAGGGATTCTCAGCCACTTGCCCCCCCTGGCGGCCCTGCCACTGGGTGTGGGGCCCTCTTAAGCATGGGGCCTGATTCTGGGGAATTGGTGGAATTGGCCTAAAACCAGCCCTGGTCAATGGCCCTAGATTGCCATCTTTAAAAACTGTCACCGAGAAGCCATGAAAAAGGTGTCTAGCCCTTTTCTTGGGTAGTGCATTGTCTGGAATGCATTACAGTAAGTTGCCGTGGACAAGCTTATATATGCGATATGTGCAGTAAATAATACAAAATGCAGTTCATAATTGGCTATAGACGCATCCCACTGTGACACCCATCCCTTATGTGGTGGGGGTGTCTCATGTTTAAAGGTAGAGGCATAGCTACTTCTTGCCACCTTGTCCTTATGTTTTTTTATAAACCTTTCTTAGAAATAAAAGTGTTGCAGATTGTGTGCATAGCCTTGATCTTGTTTAAGGTTTCCCTCAAATTGACAGAATCTACCTTTGGTCTTGGAAAGTTACTACACACCTGTTCCCTCCACATCTTTCCCAGCAAACCAATCAACACAGAAAAACAAATAGCTTCTATTTATTGAACCAGGTGGAGACAGTCCAGCAGAACAGCTCTCTCAGAACTTCAGCTTCTGAATGACTTTTATGGTGACAAAACACTTGCAAACTGATAGAGCCTTATCTCAAAGATCAGCAAAAATAAAAAAAATATACACTTCGCCCTCCTAAACATGTAGCCATTAGGTGTGTCTGGTGATTTGCAAACACCTTCAAATAAACACAGAAAGCCAATATTTAAATTGGATTTTCAGTGACCTTTTCTATGCTAGAGAGAGAATCCCATACAGTGGAACAACAAATTTATCTAAAAGTCCTGAGTTTGATACTTTCAAGTCTATTCTACTCTATTTTACTGGCCAATGGCATTAGAGGTAGCATAGTTTATATTGCATGGCACTTCCACTAAACGAACTAGATTCAGATTTCAGTTATACCAAAGTAAAACCAGACTAACTCCACTCAAGTCAAAAGAGTTACTCCATTTACATCGTGAGATCAGCTCTGATCTAATATGTCCACTAATTTAAGCATCAGCCAAAGTATGAAGATATTAAAAAGAAACATTACAAAATGGCAGTTTTAGTAACTAAGAAGTAATATCAGATTTGAAAAATACCAAATTTGCTAATTTTCACTTTTGACCCTTTGGGTCACTCAGCAATTGTGCTTTTAATTTTCAGAGCTCTTTACAAACATTAACTAAATAACCTGAAGAACAAAATCAAATCAGTGATAGGGAAAAATGATTTATTTATACAAAAATAAACTAAAATTAGGATTATGGCTGTTCACAAGCACTACTCTAAAGCATGTTGCCTCAATTGGCTCTTGCCTCCTATGCTTTGATTTAAAGTTTTTTTCATCACAAAAGTTCTCAGACATCCAAAGTTTCACAATTTTGTTATTTTGAATGCAAAATGAAACTGAATTGTCATGTAGAGCCAGAAACAACTTTGTTGGCCTTCAAGTTCCCTACAAGTTCCCTGATAGCTTACTTTGATAGGACAACGAGCCTTGTGGATAAGGGAGAAGCGGTGGATGTGGTATACCTAGACTTTAGTAAGGCATTTGATACGGTCTCGCATGATATCCTTATCGATAAACTAGGCAAATACAATTTAGATGGGGCTACTATAAGGTGGGTGCATAACTGGCTGGATAACCGTATTCAGAGAGTACTTATTAATGGCTCCCAATCCTGCTGGAAAGGTATAACCAGTGGGGTTCTGCAGGGGTCTGTTTTGGGACCGGCTCTGTTCAATATCTTCATCAATGACTTAGATGTTGCGATAGAAAGTACACTTAAGTTTGCAGATGATACCAAACTGGGAGGGATTGCAACTGCTTTGGAGGATAGGGTAAAAATTCAAAATGGCCTGGACAAATTGGAGAAATGGTTTGAGGTAAACCGGATGAAGTTTAATAAAGACAAATGCAAAGTGCTCCACTTAGGAAGGAACAATCAGTTTCACACATACAGAATGGGAAGAGACTGTCTAGGAAGGAGTATGGCAGAAAGAGATCTAGGGGTCATAGTGGGCCACAAGCTAAATATGAGTCAACAGAGCGATACTGTTGCAAAAAAAGCAAACGTGATTCTGGGATGCATTAACAGGTGTGTTGTAAACAAGACATGAGAAGTCATTCTTCCGCTCTACTCTGTGCTGTTAGGCCTCAACTGGAGTATTGTGTCCAGTTCTGGGCACCGCATTTCAAGAAAGATGTGGAGAAATTGAAGAGGGTCCAGAGAAGAGCAACAAGAATGAGTAAAGGTCTTGAGATCATGACCTATGAAGGAAGGCTGAAAGAATTGGGTTTATTTAGTTTGGAAAAGAGAAAACAGAGGGGATATGATAGCAGTTTTCAGGTATCTAAAAGGGTGTCATCAGGAGGAGGGAGAAAACTTGTTCATCTTAGCCTCTAAGGATAGAACAAGCAGCAATGGGCTTAAACTGCAGCAAGGGAGATTTAGGCAGCACATTAGGAAAAAGTTCCTAACTGTCAGGGTAGTTAAACACTGGAATAAATTGCCTAGGGAGGTTGTGGAATCTCCATCTCTGGAGATATTTAAGAGTAGGTTAGATAAATGTCTATCAGGGATGGTCTAGACAGTATTTGGTCCTGCCATGAGGGCAGGGGACTGGACTCGATGACCTCTCGAGGTCCCTTCCAGTCCTAGAGTCTATGAGTCTATTAGAGTACCAAAAAGATTTAAAAATAGCAATCAAATGTGAATATTCACTCCTTAAAATAGAGGATAATCAGTTATGTGATAACATCTGGATCACGGCTTCAGTGTAATATCACAAATGACAAAATGAACTATCAAAACTAAGGAATTCATTTCTTTTGGGAGCAGCAAACAGAAGGCTGCATTGGTAATGCATAATATTTATAGAATAACTAACCCTTACATAATTTATCAAGCCTGTCCCCCAGCACAATATTTTTACCAACAAGAGTGGAACTTTCAAGGATTATTGTCCCAAAATGCACTTGTTGGACTTGTTGTCACTCACTCACTAATTTCTGTGCCTCTGATTCATGAGTCACCCAGGGTGTGGAGAACTATTAAAACAAACAAAAGAGAAATTGTGCTTTGATATTCTAGTATAATATGAATGGAGACTGGCAATGCAAAAAGATATTCCTTGCACTCTTCAGTACTTAAAGCAATTAGATTAACTTTATGTAAAGACAAAACCAGATTAATGCTTAAACTGTGGAAACCAACCATTTCCCTATCAGTCATACCACAATGAACCTGCCTTCAGTATTTAAATATGAAGAAAGCATGTTGGAAAGGGACTTCAGAGGACCACACTCTCCTTGAGATACTTTGGGGAGAGTTACCAACAAAATCAAAATATCAAAGTAACAAATTTGGCGTGACCACAACAAAATATTTCACATTAAAGCAGCAACTGTAGTAAAGGTGTCACATACAGGAGGGCTGCCAAGACACTGATCTTTATTTTCTGTTCCCAGTCACCCAAATTCAGATCAGGATTACAAAAAGAGTATACCCCTGTCACACAGTGGGGTTCAGTAACCATTGATTCCAGTGGTTATTACAGCAATGTACTTTATGTTCTGAGATTTTAAACTTTGGTGAAAAGTGATTTTTTTTTTTAAATTAGCTGTAACTATCCTTTGGACGGCTTTTATAGCTATTTGTCAGCTCAAAATATATCAAATGCAGCCAAATAAGGTATTTCAGGGGTATGGCAACAATTCCAGTAATTAAAGGAAATGTGAAAGGGGTAAGGAGGATAAATCAAAACTCCAGATCCTAATGACTGTGTAATTTAGTCCAAGTACACCATGGACATGGGACAAAATCCTTAGAAGAGCAGACTAGAACAGAAGTTCTCTCTATAGCCAGGGAGCCACATCCCTTTACCTTTCATATCCTATAAAAATCATCAGAGCTGACATCAGGCAGGTCCCATTCAGAGCTGGTCTACACTAGGAACTTATCCCTGAGACACATAGCTGTATTAATGTGTGAAAAATCCACACCCGAGAGATGTAGCTAAAACCAACATAATCACCAGTGTAGATAGTGCTAGGTCAATGGAAGAGTTCTTCATTGACCTAGCTACCACTTCTCCACGAGATAGAGGTGCTCCTGTAGCATTTTAAAGTGTAGATATTCTCTTTGTTCAAATATTTTACCCTATACATAGTTATATGACCCTTAGAGGACTTACAGACTCTCTCAATCACATTGTGAAACTGAATGACCAGGTGCTGTGGAATAATACCCTAGTTGCATGCCATTACCAAGGAAACATAGGATATAAATTCTAGAAGCTAGCTCTGCGGAGGTGAATGAAAAGGCAGTTAAGTCAGTTTTGGAACAATCTTTGATGAGAGCAAAACAAAACCAAATTTTTTAGTACACTGAAGGGCTGAGTACTTAACGCAAAAAGGCTCAGTCATCTTGCCAAAGACTGAAAAATATGACAAGTTACATGCTGTACGGTATGGTCTATCATGGGATCCAACTGCCAAATCTCCACACAAATTGAGGAATGTAAAACCATCAGAGTTTTGGAATTATAGATGAGGAAACAGGTAAGAGTTATAACTCAAAGTCGCACAGGTTTCCACCCCGTAACTACGTACATGGTGGTTCAAGATATTTTGTTTCCTCCAGCATGTTTTTTTTTCCCTATTGTTGCATTCTTGTACCATGAACAGTAGTATTGGAACCTGTAAATAAAAGTAATAATTTATGTTCACCTACCTGGCGGAAACTATTAAAGTAGCTATAGTAATATAGACAAGAGAACAGACTATTAGGACTACCTTTCAAATATGCTATTTGGTATTCAGAGGGATCCAGAGAGACTACCTTTACTAGAAAAAAATCTGAAAAAAAATTTGGTGACTGCTAAAATATAGACTATTCTACCTTGTAGTAAAATGATCCACCTAAACCAATGTTTTCAGGCTGACATATTAGTTGCTATCCTTCGTTATTAATCTTTCCACACAATATTGTATGGACACCTAGCCCCATAAAGAAGGAAATACCTGGAGATCCCAGGGCTTATAGTCTTGGAATCCAATGACTGGGTGCTTCTCTAGAGTCTCATCTTTAACCTTTTATTACTCAAAGTTTATTACTTTAACATTTTATATTGTTTTTTAAATTTCATATTTATAAATTATAATTTTATATCAAATACCTTGCAAACATGGATCTCCAGAAGAATCCTCTTTGTTAATGAGACTGTAACAAAGGAAGTCTGGTCTGGTGGTGCACACTTTTGTTAGCAATCTTATTCTCCTTAATCATTTTTCCCTTCCTACTATCAAACATATTGCTTAGCTGCTATTTGCTCTTCTCTGAAGCTATTTCACTGGATTCCCACACATGGGTCCTGAATTTCTAGTGGGATAGAGGAGGAAATTCTCATAGCCCTTTAGGTTCCTTGCCCCCCTTAAAGTATTTGCCAGCACACCTTACACACGGACCAAATCCCACTAACGTTTCTCTATCTGAAAGCATAAGCATGAAGAGACCCCAGTGAGCAACTGACCTTTAGGAAGGCCCCATGCAAGTGGCCTTGAAGATCACATCTACATGTTATTCTTACGGACATGGTTGTGAATGTTAACCACCATTGTAAAATGCTGAGGAAATACATTGTGCTAGCTTGTCAGAAAGAGAATCATATCTCAGTAACGCACCTAATTATTTTCTTGTGAGGTACTCTGATATATCAGTGAATGGTGGATGTCTATAGTACCTTATTCCTCCAGACACTGGCTCTTTAACATATAAAACATTGCAAAGCCAGGAAGAGAGTTTTTGAAACAAAAAACAAAACAAAACAAATTAAAAAATCCATCTATCCCAATACCCTAAGAAAAAGAAAGACTCAGAACTAAGACCCCCTTATATCCACATGGAGCTTTAAGTACTTCATGTTTTTCCATATTAATCTCTTTAAAAAACTGTACTATTACGCCTGTAGCCCCAGATTTGGCAAAGATCGGCACATACGCTTAATTTCATACACTTTGCACATGCAAAATTAAGAATGTGTGCAAATCTCTGCAGGATTGGGAACCTAAAGCAGAGTATCTGATAATTGCTGTCTTTTGTTGCAATTTTTAGAGAAAAAAGTGAATATGATACATAAAAGGAAATGGTCATTATAAAATGTAAGTTCCTAGGCATTTATATTAAACCACAAGCATGGCATTTTTGAAGCACTTATTGTCAGATCTATGCAGTGGTAGTTGCCAGGGTCAGCTTTTACACTCTGGATGAAGGGTGTGCTTTTGGAAGAGAACCAGTGTGATTTGGGGAGGTATTAATAAAAGTCTATATTACACTTTAGAGAGACTATTACACGAGAAGGTTCAAGCATAAATGTGATTTGCAATGGAATCTAAGTTTTAATTCTATCTCCTTTAAAATAAATATTTGTTTCAGATGCATGTTACATTAGGTTTGATGTTTTTGCTTTATTTTGGACAGCAGTGCTAAAATAGTTCAGTATTTATGGGTGTAGAGAGATCTATACAATATTTTCCAAACAAAACAGGATAGAATATATATGTTGCCTTACAGGTGGAACCCAGAGCATCCAAATTCGTTTTTTCTCTGGTAGTAACTGCCGCTGCCACCTCCTCCTCCCTCCCTTCCTCCAATAGGTATGCTTAAGGATTTCCAACTGGCCCCAAAGGTTACAGAATATTTGATAGATTACATTATCATCAGTTTTCGCTCACACCTTAATTCTATATTATCATTTAAATTATTTTAATTGCATGCATTTTTAAAATCAACAACCCTTTTAGTATGAGCAGTCTTTCACCTCCAGCCATCATTCTGTGCAAATGCTGAAGTTCACCATAGTGGGCAAACAACATTCCCAGGACTAATATGCAATTCGTGCCAGATGCTGAGAGGTCCATGTAAGTAAAGACAATATGCATGCTGTCTCTCTTTGGATAGACAATGGCAGCTCTGTTCACCTATGAATAGACTATAGCCCAACCAACCCATATTTATGGATTTGAGTATCAGCGACTGGACTGTCATGTGGAGAGGCTAGAAACATGAGTTTTTATCCAACAGACATACAGTGTTGGAGAGTTACTTTAGAAAAGTTGTTCAACAGAAAAAATAGTTGCCCACCTTACATTAACATGGTTCTTAGAGATATGTTGCCCACATGGATTCCATGACCCACCCTCCTTCCCTGCTACTACAGAGTCCTATTCCTTTGGGATTCTGTATGGCTAAAGGAAGAACTGAGGGACAGCTGGGTCCATTCTGTGCTCCAATAGGGAGGCCCAGCTCCAACAGACACTGCTGGCCAAAAAAAGTATGCAGCCCAAGAGTGACCATATGGACAACACATCTCAGAGAACCACGTTTACCATAAAGAGAATGGTGAGAAATGGGAGTCCTACTTAGACTACAGGACAGCCTTACCAGAATATTGTCTTGAAAAGTTGTGGACCAAGCTCCAAAGAGCTGATCTAGATTTCAGAAATAAGGACATCTGCCAAACAGACAGTAGAGGCTGATGGAGCTCCAGTGGAAAGTGCTGATGCAGTTAGATGGATCAAACCTGGCTAACTCACATGTTCTTATGCAGTGATCGGTTTTGATAATTTATGTTACTGCCTGACCCATAACCCTTTCAGCAAATGAATGCCAGTGTGTTCCTGAATGATTCTGTCCTGTTACAGGATCATAATACCCTTAAACATCATATATTTAATGTAGTAACTTTCCCCACAGCTGGATGAAGCTTGAAGACGACTAGATGAATGAATTGGTTCATATGAAACTCAAACAAGTCTGGGGAAGTACTTGGCATGAGGCCTCAGAATAACCCTGTCCTTATGATACATTGTATAAGGGGGACCTGCCATGAGGGCCCAATTCTCCCCTACCCTTCAGATTGATGCAACAGCTGCCAAAAAGCCAGTCTTCATTGGTAGGTGGTAAAGGGAATAGGTGAGTAAGTTTCTAAGGTCTCCAACACAAGGATCAATCAACCCTGTTAATATTACCCTGAGGTCACAAGAGGATTAGGAAAAAAAAATTAATTTGTGAAATAAAGCACCAAGATGAGTACCTCATGGAGAAAAACAAGCATGTCTAAATTAAGAATAAAATGAGTTTTTAAATCCACGGTTTATACAATTCCCTGAAAACTACTGGATGTAATTTACAGAGGCTTTGAAAAAGGTTTTGATAAAGGTTCTCTCATAAGGTCTCAAGAAAATAGTTATCCAAGGGCATTCCTTTAGTATTTGGAAAAAAAAGTGATTTTCCCCATATTTTTGCAAATGTTTAAGGGAAGAAGCATCACCACCTCACACATACCTCTCTCTGTGCACAGCCCTATCTTCCTTCCCTCCAGCCAAATTGATGCCACACAGAGTATTCACGCACCTTCAATTATAGTCTTCCACTGTCCAGGGTAACTCTTGCAGGAAGTACTCTTCAATCTCTATAAGGCTGCTACCTCCCCACATAACTTCTTAGAGAACACCTTTTCCCTCCTCAAATTGCTCACAGATATGACCATACAGCTGCTGCCTCCTCCTGGAAACACTTGTAACCATTTTATAACTGCATGCTATGCAGCTATTAAACAGTATTACTTGTATTACTAACGTTTTTAACTGTAGCATAGGCAGAAATGGAGGTGTTTTTAATACTGCAACAGATAAACATAGCTGACAAAGTGTAACTGAACTTCGTAGGTTTTAACACAGAAAGGACATAGGACAAAGCTGCTCAGAACAGCAGCCGTTTCTGAGACGACCACAGCCTTGCACAGTAGAAACTGGGTGGGTAAAGTATGCTACTCATCAGCTGAATATTCCTCCCTCTATATAGGACATTGTTAGCTGTGAGCAGCTGGTGAGAGAAGCAGGGTGTCAAGCAATTCCTCTCTGAGACCTCTGTGGCTGACCGGTCAGTTGCTGAGTCAGAAAAAAAGGTGTCTTTATTCAGCCAAGACTCAGCCAGCTCAACTCCACTTCAGAACGGGACTCTGCTGCCTTCCACAGAGGCTGGCTAGATAGCACAGTGACCTCAGGCTGAAGTTAAACCATAGGGTGAGGGGTGATGGCCTGTTATGGATAAAAATGTGTCTGAGATCAGAAAAGAACATGACTAAATAGGTTAATGCAAGAGCACACAAGGAATCACTACATATTAACTAATTTATAAGTGGAGATAAAGCAAATGAGTGAATTTGGGGGATAAGATTTAGGTTAGTTTGAGAGGAACACCTTAAGATCCAACACTAATTAAGCAACATGATTGCATTTTGTTTGTATAGACAAGTCTAAGATAATGCTATGGTTTCTGTTAAAGAAATTTAATTCAAAATTCATTAATTGGTATAAGCAACTCGGCTGTAATTTCTAAGGAAAAAAATGTAAAAGTCAGCATGGACAGAAGCAGTACATACAAGTCTTTTCTTACCTAATTAGTATGTCAACAAGCAATACTCTTTAGAATCTTGTAAACATTGACCGGCAAGCTTGAATTACAGTTGAACTAGCAAGTTACTGCACTAATTATGCAATTGGCAGCCCCACTGGGATATAGGTGAGCAATGTTACCTATTTAGTTTGGATTGCTACATTTTCTTCAATGTATTTAGGACTGCATTTGCAGGCTGGACACCTCTATAAATCTCCATTCTTATAAAAAGATGACAGGACAGCTCATGTTGAGATAATATTTCCGAAGCAGCATTTTATTTTATTCATTTAATTCCAAAACATTGAATTTAGAAGTCTGGCATCTCAGAGAGTCATCCATCTTAACATGGGCTAACACTGACATGGTGCTGTCAGAATACACAGACAACTAAACAGCCAAAGAGTTTACAAAAAATAAATTCATGATTTTTCAAAACAACTGCAAAGAAGGTTACAAGTATCAAAACTTTTAAGTAGATGCATTGCATTAAATGAAAGTCTGTGCACATCATAAGTTAGAGAGGCAAAAAGCAAGTTGCTACCAAAACCTCACATTCTGAACAGTTTGTAAACTGATAAATAGAATTAAGTTGTCACTTCACATCAGCTTTTTAACTGTTTTCATTGGTTGAAAAAGTTTTCAGGGTGGCTAATTTGCTTTGCATGCACAAGATGTACTGCTCAACAAAACACTATCAGCTCATTTTGAATGGAAAATTTAAGATTAGACTTTTGATTAATTCACTTTCCATTATTCTTGCCCATGTTTGATAATCAATAGGCAAACTAAAATGCCTCTTTAATATGCATCTTTTTGCACCATTCAAGTGCAACTATGATAAACAGAGCAGATCAATCAATCAATCCAGCAATGCTCATGAATACTTATCCAGAACTGCCTCCTGATAAAGTGGACTGCAGATCTGAACAGCTGTGCTGACAATAAAGATATGCTTAGCACTAGATATTTAGTGAAACTGTGGCAAGGAAATATTGTGGGATGGTGATAATGGGGATGGTGGAGATGATGAAGGGCTGGGACGAAAGCTCTTTAGTTATTGCCCTCTCCTGCTTCCTCATCCTGCTGGTCACTTGTCCAGAGAGTGAGGTTGTCTCGAAGTAACTGCATGATAAGTGTGGAGTCCTTGTAGGAATCCTCATTTAGTGTGTCCAGCTCAGCTATGGCATCATCAAAGGCTTGTTTGGCTAAAAGGCAGGCCTGCTCAGGTGCATTCTGGATTTCATAGTAGAACACTGAGAAGTTGAGTGCCAACCCAAGCCTTATTGGGTGAGTGGGCTGCATGTGCTCTTTGCTGATTTCAAAAGCCTCTTTATAGGCAGCCTCTGAAGCTTCCACAACACTGTTCTTCTTCTCACCAGCAGCAACTTCTGCCAAATAGCGGTAGTAATCTCCTTTCATTTTCAGATAAAAGACCTTGCTCTCATACTGGAAGTCATTGCAGTTCTTGATCAAGAACTTATCTAAGAGGGCCAAAACATCATTGCAGACTGTCTCCAGCTCCTTTTCTATCTTCTCCCTGTATGCTTTAACTTTTTCCAGCTTCTTCTCATTCCCATCCGCCATAGTTTTCTGCTCTATGCTGCTGATGACTCGCCAGGAAGATCGTCTAGCCCCAACAACATTCTTGTAGGCTACAGACAGCAGGTTTCTATCTTCATTGGAGAGGGGCTCATTCAGCTCAGTCACCTGCAAATATACATAGAAAGATCAACTTAAAATAGGTTGGCTTTGAGGAAGAAGAAAATGCAATCATTCAGTATGACTGATTTAGAAACTGCAAGAGGAAAAAATTCCTTCTAGACATGATGGCGTTCTTGTTCACATTAACCAAAATTGAAGACCTGAGTGCAACTCAATTCCTTTAAAAAATTCACATTTCACTTTAAAACTTTACCATACCATCTCCCTAAGGTATTTGTAAACATTTATACTACACTTTTAAGTCTCATCAAGGAGTCTTAAGAACAGCCACTGAACAGCGTGCATCTAACTGGCAAGATGAAGACGTATTCAAGAGGAAGACAACTGATTTGGAAAGTCTTTCCAAAAAGGCAAATACACTACAGGCTTTTCCTATTGAATTCAAATGTGTTATACTGCCCAACAGCCTAGTGGAAGTACAGGGCAGTGCCAGAAAATGCAGTTCCTCTCCATATTCAACCCTGCTGTGGGGTCCAAGGTGCATGCTGAAGAAACCGTATGCTCAGCCACTGGAGGAGAACTGGGTTGTACTGATCCACAACACCTCCTTCACTGCACCTTCGGGATTGTAATTCGCACAATCTGATTAAAATTTGTCCTGTTTTCAGCTAAAATGGTGGTTGCAACCCAGGATTTCAAAGCTGGGTAAGGGAAGAAATTATATAAAATGGAGTAAATTGGAAAGTTCAAAAAACAGAGGAATATTCCTTGGGAGTAAATTAAAAACACATACTGCAATAATTACACAATGAATTGTTACTGACTCATGAAGCTTCAGTAATATTTTTAAATATCGCATATTTATAATACATTTGATTCACTGCACTCTACAACAGTTTGTGAAGAAAGTTTCTAGACTATAGATTAGGATCAGTTCTATTTTAGCAAACAATTGGAGGTTTTAAACTGGGGGGTGGTTCTTGGTGAATGCAAATACTTTGACTTATCTGAGTCTACAATACTAAGCATATCTCATTAGCAACACCATATTAAAAATTGGCGACAACTGTGGAAAAAACCTAACGTGGCAAAGCAAATTGTTGCTTCCCATTGCCAATGACATGAAGCCAACATGATATCATAACTATTAAAAGAAATTTAAATATTTACACAGCAATATACAGGCATGCTACAAATAACGAAATCAGAAATTAAATTTCTCCTCGCCAAATTGAAGAGGATAACTTCTATTTCTAGAGTACCGCAGTAACCCATAAACTATTCAAGAATGGTGTCTAGCTTTTCAGATATAAAACAGTTCATCTTAATGAAAAATCAGAATTCTAAATGTGATGCAACCATTATTGCCATTAGAATCTCTGTAGAGATAGTAACTAACTTCTTTAGTATGTGCTTGCTACCCATTCCTCCACACAGCTCTGTGACTCAAAATTTAAGAGTATGACAGGGAGCAGCATTTTCCACGGCAACCTAGGGAAAGCTAGGTTCTCAAGACCCAACTACAGATCTCTTCAATGACATCTTCATTTAAACAGACAATTTGAATGATAACCAAAGCAAAACTATGTGTTGTGCTTGCTATTTAGAGAAACTATACACCATCTTTAGCCTCAGTTCATTGTATCTATAGCATATTTCTTAAAGCTAATGTAACCCATCAGCAGTCCAACTTCTTTCCATGCCCATGCTTCTCATGCTCCTGCCTTTATCTCTCCCTCCCGCTTAGTTTCTCTCCACTTTCCAAGGCCTTTATTTCCACTTCAAACTTAAGCATCCCTAATTTCCCACAACTGTGTGCGTAATGGAAATTTAAAAAATGTGAAAGTTGAAAATAAAAGTGCATTATAACACATGGATACTGGACAGCAAATTAGTACATATTAATTACAAAGCCATGTGACAAAAATAACTGAAGAACTCTCCCTCTCCAATCATAACAGAAACTCAAGTTATGTACATACCCTCCAATAAGCAAAAGGGTGAGTAACTAGAATACTTAGGGGACTGGTGAAAAAGTCAAACTGATGATCAGACCAACACAGGAAAGCTCGTAGCATCAAAAGACCTCAACTGAGAACACTTTCCTCCAAACCCCTGGCAACTAACAATCTTTAAAACTGACTTAAGTCTTTTAGTGGATCTTAATTTTCACATAAAGCATCAGTCTACACAACAGCCAGGATCCAAACCACACATGCTTTTATAGCTCAAAATGAACACAATTTATTATACCTACAAGAAAAATAGTAGGCTGTGCAACTTCCAGAACAGAGGTCTAAGATGCTCCACACAAGAAGCACCAGTTAGTGAGCCACTAGATTCTGTATCACCTGAAGCTCCAAAAAGGTGTTTAGGAGCACAAACAAGTCACAAGCATGAGGCTAAATGGAGCATGTATTACACAAGAGGAAGGTTGTACCTTCCTCACCAGAGGCACCAGTGAGAAAGAAACCATTATCCAGGATCTTCTCACAGATAGGCACCTAATGGATTTGATTAAAAGATTGAACTGGGTATCACCAGCACACATGGCTACATAGCTCAAACTGTCTTAATATTTCTCCTAGTGGCTTATTATGTACTGACCAGGAGGAACTGACAGAACAGAATTTAGTGGTATACCACATAAGCAGCAATCTCAAGGCAAATAAGCAATTTCCTCAACACCACTCTCTGGAGATCTCTTAAGTCATTTCTGCAAGCAGGTCAACTGGAACAGAGGCTGTTGAAAGATATAGAAGCAGCAGTATGGACATCCAATTCATATCCATCACTGTAATGCCACTAAGCAAGGAGACCAGCAGTGTCTTTGTATCATACTCCAATGCTACATTAAGTGAGGGGTTTCAGAAGAAATCAGAAGATTTTGTTCTGCCATACATACATTTCAAGATTTTTTTTCCTGTTAAAGGAAATTTAAGAACACCTCGGTAACTTCAACATCCCAACAATAGTATGACAAATAGGGCTTGCTTTCCACACAGCTGTTTTATAGATACAGTCCCTTTGCAAATCCATACTGGGGAAGTCATGTGGCAAAACACGAAATTCCCACAGTGAGTGCAAAGCCAGGGTCATGAAGGATAATCAGCATTCAAGTTGAAGGAAGCAAATACCTTGATTTCTTGTAGAAAAGATATTAAAAAGGTGATAAAAACCTAAAAATCATTGTGGGTCCTTTTTTGCTGCTTTATGATTTATTAAGGTAGCCTGAAAGGGAAGGTGTTTTTGTTAATAGAAGATTCATTCTGATCCTTTTTTCTTTTTAAAATGTTAGAAGTTTTCTGCCCTAGGAAGACTACAGATGGTGGAACAAGAAATAGGATTTTAAGATTGCAAGTATCAAGGAAATGAAACCTGATTAACTCAGTTATTTTTATTCTTAGTTCAAAACTGTTAACACCACCTGTTTTTTTCTCAAATATTGTGGTTAGAGATCATTATCAAGGATTCAGCACCCATTCCTTTAATTAAGGGAGGAGAGAACTTCCAGAATACATCTGAAACCTGCAGTGTGAGAGAGAGAATGAGAGCTTTCAGGCTGTCTTTATACATCAAAGAAACTAAAAAAGTACAAAAAATAAGTTTCTTTTTCTTTTTTAAACAGGGTACCTTTAACTACCTCACCCAGTAGTGGTCCCAACACCACTTCCCATTTGCCTTTGCCAGACATGAGAGGTATGGAATCTTGCAGGCTGTATGCTGAAGCTATCTACGCATCACCATGAATCTTCAACCTGGAATTATATTCTGAAAATGTTTTAGATGAGGAATACATACAAGTGAAAAACAACAAACCCACACCATTCCCAAATCTATGTGTTCCATGCCCCCCCGCCTCCCACACCTCTTCACCACAGGATTATAATCAGATTCGTTTCATGCAGAAACTGACATCGACATGATTATCTTCAAAATAGGCGTTGGCACATTGACCTCTGTACACAATGGTGACTACAATACAGTATGTGGTACATACAGTGCCTTCAACTCAGTGTAGAATTAGTGACCATACACTGTTAAATCTCAACAGAGTTTTGGAAAAACCTGTTGTTGTTTTTTTTATCAGGGCTGCCTGGGTGGAGTAAAACTTCACTGCAACCTCAGCTTTTTGGCCTGTCAGTTGTCTACAACTGAGGAAAAGGGACTCAAGATCTGCAACTCAGCAGTAGCTCACGCTAGGAGGAGGCTATTCAATGTACTGAGTTATTTCAGCACTGTTCTTGTACTGCTCATGGCAGGAGTTCTCTACAGTGTTTCTCAATCTTTTTGATTCCAGGGACCAGCTTGCTGCCTTCCTAAACTATGTAAGGGAAAATCTCAGGGACTGGCACTGGTCTCCGAAGCATTCCCTGAGAAACACTGCTCTACACTTTCTGAAGAAGCACTCCCTGCCTTCCCGTGATCGACTGATGGGTACCCCTCCTTTGTAATGTAGCCTTTCCCCTATGTCCCAGAATATCACTTTTTTCTGTCAATTTTCTTTTTCCTGCCCAGTTTTCTCATTTGTGTTTTTGGAAGGGGTTTTTTGCACTATTTTATTGTTCACTCACTCTGCTGTCTATTCATTTAGAAGGTTACCCACCCATCCAGAGTTGCAGGTATCTAACAGGAGTCTCAAGGTTCCAAATCACATTACTCCTGTAGTTTGCTTCAGTGAGAGAAGCAGAGTGTTGCAGGCCTGCACATTTAAGTTTCTTCAGTGGCCAACCGTATTAGGGTATACTGTGGGAGAAGGTGGCTGTCAAGGTGTCACCTCCTGCTTTACCCATTGCAGGAATAAATTTTTGTTGGTGATCAATGACACAAATTTTGATGTAATAAAGAGGTCCATGGCAATGCAGACAGCTTCTCAACCTCACCATCTCCCACATATGGTTGAAAAACACTGAACTGAAGGACAGAAGGCAGCTTCTCTTACCCTATGCCCATAGCCATCTCTTCCAGGAGGTGGAGGGCTCTTGGGCTTTGCAGTTGGTAAACTTTACCTATTACCTGATGGTCAACTGAAAGCATGCTCTCACATTACCATGGTACAAGCCACAGCAGTGCTAGGAATATGAAAAGGAACCACTGACCGTGTGTCTTCATGCAGTTAGCTCAGGTTCTTATTCAGGTGTGCCCTTGACCCTCCTCCCATCCACATAAGATTGGAAATTTGACCAATCCAAAATTAACTGGTCAATTGCCCAGTCAAGCTTGGTCAGATATCAAAATTGGTCAAATATTTTCAAGCACTAATTTATTAGAACAGGATCAACTGTAACAAAAGGAATAAGACTTTACGGTCCCCAATAAGATTAGCCTCAGATAGATAGTTATACCTCATTTACAAAAAACAGGTTATTTAACGGAGTTATTTTAACTCAGAAAAATGCAAAACAATAAAATTCTAACACACTCCCCCCAAAGAAAAAAAGAATGGCACCGTGATGCAATCAAAAAGATAGGCTGGCACCTATATCAGGACATTCTTGCTGAATATTTGACAGTCAAATAATAGGTGGTCAAGTAACCCGACTATTCAACTGACCACCTTGCCAAGCCTACTTCCACACAGAAAATCCACTCACTTGAGTCTACCTGTGCTTTCAACTCAGGCTAGCTGGCCTGTCTGGGAGCGTAGATTAAAGTACAGGTGCCGATTTAACTCAGGCTGGTAACTGCCTGCCATATTGTGCAGTAGTTACATCGACTAAATCATGAGTACTGACAGTTCTCTAATGTCTTTCTACAATTTGACTCCCTTCCTCCCAGGTCTTACCAACTAGGCACTCAAGATATGACCCCCAAAGTCCTAGAGAAACACAGGTGACAGCATCATCAGAGAGAACACAGTAACCTGGGTATGGCTTTGCGGTGTGGCTGCTCACACCTGGGCAAGGCTAACTTGGAAGCCAATCTCACGAGTTAACTCTGTATTGAAAACATACCCTTAGTATCAAACCAGCACAAACCACTAGATAGTCTTGCAGCAGGCAGGGGTAGCACTTAGATCAAAAGCATCCCTGCTTTTCCACATACACAGTACTACCAAAAACGGACAATCACTGGAAAGAGAAAAGAGCCAGACGATGTAATACTGAAAGTGCAAGTCTGTCAAAATTCTTTCACACCTTATATGAAAAAGGAAATTTCAAAAGCTCCCTACAAATTAAGTTACAGCCCTATTATATATATAAAGAAATAAAAATAATATAACTGAAAATGGTGTGCATACCATATTCATTAATGTTATATATTTTCTTTCCATCTGCAGTGAGCCTTGGCAAGGAGTTCAGTATTCCACATATCACACAAGTATTACTTAAGATTACTTCCTCTCAAATTAATAATTCAGTTCTACTTACACTAATTTGAAATGAATAAGTTATTATAAGATATGGTCACTATGTTGCTACATTAAATAGCAATACAGACTAATCAAAATCTTGAGCAAAATGCATAGGAATTCATATATTTTGAGTTCTACAGCTCATGGTGTAATACAGCAGAATAGCTTAACTCCTTTTTGCTATTAGTCAGTATTTCATACCATTTCTGAAATTCATTTGAACAAAGCAGCATTTAATGCAATATTGCTTCTTCATATAATTGTTCAAACATCACAGACATGTGAAGTGCCATATTTAAAGTAAATAAAAATATGCTTTTAGTATACCTGTTTTTTTCACAGCTTTGGCCTGTTCCTGTTCTCTGTATAATAATTAAAAACATCAATATGGAAGTCCAGCACAAGTAGTAATGTTAGTTTGCTGGAGCCCTAGAGAAGGGTTTACTTAAATGAATGTACCACACCCTTTGGCAAAACACCATTTTACAGAGGTACATTTAACTGTATTTCTCATGGAGGGAACGTTAAGGTTCTGAAAGAAAACCAAACTCACTGTCTATGTCACACTGCAGTCTTATCTTCCTCTCCTGCTACTCATCATGGTAGGTGGGAAAGAGCTGGCATTCAGCCAAGAAGAAAAACTCAACAGCAGTTAATGATTGTACTATTACTTTAACAAATATATAGTATTTCCTATAAGGTTTAAAACATTAGAATTTCTACATTAGCTAGCTTTTTACAAAACTACATTAACTTGAAAACATACTGTTAAACTCTGTAGTCTATTAGAAAGCATGGGATGTATTTCTCCCACTATACACAAGTTTTTTTGCATCCTCATATCAAGAAATGTCTTAGTTTAAGACTATTCACGTCAGTTTATATCTGTGTGTGTAATTGTCAGATAGCAAATATTTCCCTCTGTAAATTAGTTAATGTTTTTACAGGGGTAGGGCTACTTTAAATGATAAAAGCTTTTTGTTTAGGTTACATGTACTGAAATTAGAGGAAACAGTTGTGTGTAATTGTAAGAGCCCACGTAACACATTGCCTTTCATATAAAAATCTAAGCTCCCACTCTTTCCCCAAAACCTGCCCAAAATGTACAAGGATGTTCTAGAAGTTGCATCATGTTTTAGAATGAAAACCTGCAAAAAAAGTATCCAGCTAACCAACATTGTACTCAAAAGATACTTGGAGAAACTGGAGTTAACTATTTTTGTATTCAAAGAATAACTACAGTTTTCATCATTTGTAACAAAGTGGAAACATTTTAACTTCCATTTTAGCTATGTTTATAATTGTTTATGTGAGGTATATATTAAAGAAGCAATTAGCACCTTTGTCTAAATTCAATGCATTGAGACAAATATTGAAGTTAGAGCCCTAGAGGAACTGCATTGTCAAATGCATTATTGGAGGGTAAAGGAAATATGGAAAGCAAAGACAAATGATTTTGAAGGATGGAATGATAAAAAAAATAGCAAAATATTTTAAAATTTAAAATGGTCTATTAGACAAACACTAATTCTCTGCAGCATTTCCTGTAAGACGGTAGCTCCACTCTGCTTTTGTTTTCTGATTTCATGCATTCCAATATTTGAATAGGAAATTTTGAATAGTAAAAATATTTCAGCTGCATTAAATTTATTTCAATTTTACCAAGTATTTCCTGGGTCACCAATAGACTTCACTAAAACCTGTACATAGGCTTGGACAAGTAAGTATTTTTTTAGAATAAGCAATGAAAGGTATTTCTAAAGGTAGAGTCATTCCCACTTCAATTAGCAAATCTAGTAGTGCCATTAATATATTTTCTCACTGCAAACATAATAGCTCTGTTACAGACATATCCAAATGCACTTTTGTGTAAGAATTCTATTAGCCATAAGAGGTTGTGCTGTACGAGATTACATACAAAGCAGACCAGAAAAATCAGTACCAAACAGAATGAGAGGTTCTTGGATGAATTTTTATTTTAAAGGCATGTGATATAAACTGAGAGTCTGATGTATTATAACATTTTGGATCATGGATGGATGGATTTTTTTATAATATGAACTCCACATGAAGCCCAGTTCTTTGGGGCAGGGACTGTCTATTTAGACAGCACTACTGCACAACAGGGCTATGAATTAGCTGGGCATCTGGGTGCTAAGACAATACAAACTAATGTGATCATAAATAAGAATTAAGTAGAGCAGACATGTTCTGGAAGACCGGATCTCACATATAGTTTAGACATAAGAAGTTTGGTTTGCTAATTTATTAGGTGTTCAGTACAAGTTACTGTTAAATGCTTCCTTTTAAAGGGGCTGGTTTAATCTACCTTTAAATACTATTTGAATGCATTTAAGTATTCAAAACGATGTACAGATTGTAGGCAATATAGCAAGCAAATTCTTCTACTGCCTCGAGAAAAAGAAAGGCATGCCTTGAAGGATCTTGTGCTGTGAGTGTTTAGGTTTCTGGATGCAGCTATTACACGATCTTTGAATGAAAGCTCCCCAGGTTGGTGGGTAAGGCCTCCTCCAGGTATGCCTTCTTGATGCCACAGAAACATCTAGAAAGGAAAGGGTCCTCTTGCCATGTTAGGCTTCTCCAGACCCACCTCTAAGCACACAGACTGACCAGGCCATACATACAGCACCATCAGCCCATGCCTACCACTTTAGGACTGGTCCCAGGTTACCTGGAGGCGCTAAATCAACACTCCAAGGTCAAACGCAGCATCTACGGCCCACCCCGGAGGACAGGGGGGCCCCGGGCCGGCGTCAGACAGGGGCGGGGCAGGATCGATGGGGAAGAGGAAGTTCCCCCCGGCAAATGCAGGACAAAAGCATGATGCCATCCGCTTGCCCCGGACACGCGCCGCGGAGAAAGAAAGAGGAGGCACCCGAGCACACGCCCTCTGTGAGGGAATGTCAAGAGCGTACCGGGGCGGGGGCTCACACTGCTGCCGGAGAGCGGAAGGGCTGGACACCCCGCTGCAGCGCTGGGGAATCTGGCGCCGGCCGCTGGAAACGGACCATCCCCCTCCACTCCCAGCTCCGCCGAAATAGCGCCCAGGCTCCCCGCGCCGAGTCACAAGGCGCCACCCATGATTCTTGAGGAGACACAGCAGCGAGTGGGCCGTGGTACGGGACTCCACTGCGCCCTGCCTCCCTCAGGTGGGACCCAAAGGCCAGCTGCATCCCCCCACCCCCATCCCGGGGCCCAGCTCCGCCTTTGCCCAGCTTCCCGCTTTCCTTCCGCGTCGGACCCGCAGCCAACACCTTGCTCCCCACTCACCGCCTTCATGGCTGAGGCCATGTCGTCGTATCTTTCCGCCTGCTCGGCCAGGCGGGCTCGCTGCAGCAGCTGTTCTCGGTCCCCCATGGCCGCTTCCGTAGTGACTGCCGGGCTGGGCACTCAGCGGCACCCCTCTCGCGCGGGGACTAAGCGGAGAGTTCGCGCTTCACGGGTCACCTAGCGCGCGAACGCGCTCGCTCCGCGGCCGTTGGCGCCTTGCGCTCAGTGACCGTCGGGCTTTCCGGCAGCCGTTGGCGCGTGGCGCTCGCGGGGCAGTGGTTGATGGGTACCTCAGCGCCTGTGGCGGAGTGAAGATCGCGCGCTCGCTCTGTTCTCTCACCAGCGTGTAGAGCTCGCGAGTCGCGCCTCTCTCTCCCCGTTCTGTGCCTCGCGCAAGGTTGCCGCCGCTTGCGCCTGCGCTCTGTGAGAGCAAGAAGGGGGCGGAGTTGAGCAGACCGCAGGGGAGGGGAGGAGGCGCTGCTCCCCCGCGGTCTATTTCTAGGTGACGTCACTTACTATAAATAACCACCCCAGGACGCAACTGGGGCAAACGCATGCGCACTACGAATGCTGCATTTTACTGCTGCAAAGGTGGAGGTGGGAGAGAGGGAGGGGGTAGTGCAGAGCAGTTGAGGAAAGGAGGCGGTGCTGGGGCTGGCCTGCTGCCATGCATACACACTATAGCTATAGCACTGAAAGCAGCTGTTACTAACCTCTTGAAAGGAAGGACCTGGCTGCCATGAAATCCACTGACCACTCCAGAGAATCCCCACTAGCCAATGTCCAGGCCCCCCTCAGCTGGTGGCTAATACCTCACAAGGTCATACAACAGTGTTAACTGTATGCCAGCAGCAATCATACAACACATCATACGTTGCCTTACAAATGTGTGTAATTTTTCTCCTATGTACAATTTTGCTGAGTGTAGAATGTTTCTTTGTGGTATTTTCTCCAATGCATGATTTTACCTGAGCATTATTGGTATTGTGTATGAGAAACAGAACACAGAGTTCTCCCTTCAATATAAGCTTTGTATTTTTCACATACTCCCCCCCCCCCGCCTTCACTGAAACTGGTGGTCACTGTAAATGCTGCATACCAGCTATTATGATCCTCCCATAATGGGAATATGCCAGTAACATTATGCTGCTTAAATGATGGCACTAATTTATATTTTAGTATATATTTTATTTTACAGTATTAGATATTTACCAAATTGACAAAGTAAATGGTGTACATAAAAATACTTCTAATGGGCAATATTACAGAAGTGCTGCAAATGCTGGCAGAGCCTGCAGAAATGTTAGCTACCACATTGTTCATTTGCAGAAATAAAAATTAAAATAAATAAATATCAACCCAAATATATGTCTTGTCTATCCCTGAAACTCATTGTAGTCAGGGCAGACCAGCAGTGGATTGTTATCCCACTTCATGCTTCCAAAAAGCTCAATCTCATTCATTGCAGTGTCATTAAAAAGGTGTGTGCTTATTCCCTACCAACTCCCCAAATATGCCCATTTATCACTTTCAAATATAGATACCGTACAGTTCTTAGTATTCTGTTGGGGCTGCATTTCCTATAGTAAGTGGATACAATCTTCTTCTTCTATTCACTTAAATAGCTCCGCTGCTGTAGCACTTCAGTATAGACAGTAACTACAGTGACAGGAGGAGTTTGCCTGTCAGCAAAGTTAATCCACTTCCCCAAGAGACAGCAGCTAGGTCAATGGAAGAATTCTTCCATTCACCCAGCACCGTCTACACCAGCAATTAGGCTGGCATAGCTCCATCTCTCCGGGGTGTGATTTTTCACAGCCTGGAGAGATGGAACTATGCCAGAGTGAGTTCCAAGTGTAGACATACACTGAGACACACAAAGTTGAAAAGTGTCCAAGGTGTCTCAGAAGGTGAGTGACAGAGCTACTAGACACACTGCCTCCCTAAAAATGTAAGGTGACATCCAGGCTTTACCAACAAGAATGGAAAAAGCTCATCCATATGAGTTATAGGGAGGTGGTGAATTCTGCTTCCATTCATGCCAAGTATAATCCCATTGTTTTCAGTGGTATTTGCACTGTTGTAACCAAGAGTACAATTTGGTCTATTATGTCAATCTTAAATTTTAGCCTTAACTCCAAATTCCTAGGAGTTTAGGCTCGACCTTTAATGTTAATTGTAATATTGTAGCTAGTTTTTAAAAAGGACTAGATAAATTTAATGGCCAGTAACAACAAACTGTAATTAGGCATAAAATATGGGTGATAAAAATCTTATGTTTAAAGATATAACATTGTCAAAAGGATTTTGACTTGTCCCAATGTGGGCTCGGCCACCCTCAACAGCATCAAGGCACTGAGTTGGGATGAAGGGCCCAATGGCACAGTTGCATACGCCATCGCAGAGGGGAATATCGTGGGCACCTTTTACATAAACAGCACCACAGTTAGTAACAACTTCATCTCTTCATGCTGTTACCCTATTTCTCCCATTTGTTGGTTAGTTTCCCTCACACTAGACAACCCACCGCTCGTGTGTGTCTTTTCAGGGGCAGATCTGCACTGTGAAGGAGCCTGACTACAAGATCAGCCATGGACACTACACCCTGGTTGTCACTGCCACAGACCAGTGTCCAATCCCAGCACGCTGTCTCACAACCACTACAACGGTATGTAGCTGATATGGGAGCACTGTTCCACAATACTCTAGACCATTAGAGAGGGGTGGGACTTGCAAAATTCTGTGCAGCAGTGCCCCTTGGAGAAGTTTCATATCCCCCTTCTATGGAATGCAAATAGTTCTACACATCTGGGGTGATTAGGTCATTTTGTCTAGTAGTCCTTGCTCAACGTGTGGCAGCTGCACGCTATTATCCACAATGTTGTTGCAAAATATGGAAGTGAACAGGAAGGAGGCAAGTTCATTGTGATGATTCCCCCGTACTCCCAAAGGAAGCAGCAGATTCACACTGAATAAATGGGCTGAGACATGAGCCGTTTCTGACCCGTCATCAGAACACCTCACGTGACAGGTGCATTAGGGGGTGAAGGATCAGTCTTCCTCTGAAGAATCAACCATGCACATATCATGGCTGGTGCCAAGACGTTGGTCTTGAGAGGCCAATGGTCTAATAAGACTTGGCAAATCCTGTGTTCTTTAGTGTAGTTCTTTTGTGATGTAATTTTCTTTTCTTTTTAGCATATATTTTTAAGAGAAGGCAGTGTTATCAGTTCTAAAACCATAGGAGAATGAATACTATCAGTCCAATCCTTACTCATGCAAAAGTCCAACTGATGTCAAAAGGAGCTTTCTGTGAGTGGGATCAGGCTCTGAAAAAGGGGTAATTAGACTTTTTGGAGATATCCTTATTGATTCTTACATTAATCGGTAATAATAAAAGATGGGCCCAAACCAAAACCACAGATCAAATGCCCAAACTTGGAAAGAGCTGGATCCAGGGACAAACTTTGCAGCTTGGGTTATCCCTAGTAATAATTAACCAGCCCCATAAATTGTACCTACGCTTTTGGAAACTTGTACTTTCCAGGCGCGTGGAGCTGTTTCAGACATGTGAGGAGCATACATGAATATGTATTTTTAAAACAGGTACATTTATTTAACTGCTAAACCAGATAATCTGTATTAGACTGTCATATGAATGTAGATTTAGCAACAAAAACTAACACTCCCATGAAATGTCTTTTACAAAGTTGCTTCCCCTCTGTAACAGCCATTCTTCAGTCTAAAATATCCCAAGCATTGTGTAACAGCGCAGGACTCACCACCGCAGTGCCTCCTGGAATTAGCTCAGTCCAGCTCTGGAGTGGGTGTCTTGCCCGTTGTCTGCTCTACTCTGCTGTGTTCAGACCTGTGTTGCTCCCCTACTTGACGGTGTCCTCTTCAGGAGGCTGCCCTTCAGCAGTGCCCACTACTTCTTTCTCACCCCTCTTCTGGGGTCACAGCACTCCTTTGGCTTGCACCTGCCAGGAGGGCCAACCACAACCCAAAGTTTAGCCCCTCACTTCTGGGGCAAATTACAGTCTGTATTGGCCATGCTCCTCCCCAGCCAGGTGCAGTGCAAGGGAGAAGGCGGAGGGGACACCCCGGCCCACACGCTACTCTGGGTCCTGACCTAAGGACCCTCTAACAGCAGCCTCTCTGCCCTCCCCCCCCCCCTTGTCTGCCTATCATCCCTGGACCACTTCCCCTTGGCCCTTGCACCTTCTTGGCCCTTTCTCTGGCAGGGGTCTGCAGCCTAGCTGGTGAGCTCTGGTCTGTTACCTCACATTCCCTTGAGCCTGCCCAGCACTGCTCTAGCTCAGGTACTATCCCTAGGAGCCAGTCCTCTTCCCTTGCTTCTCAGGGAGAGACTCCCCTCTGCTCTGCTGGGCAGCTCCTTATATCTGTGCTGCCCCAGTAGCTGCCTCCTAACAAGCCTCGCCCTAATTAGCTGCAGGTTTCCACAAACTCCCTGGCTGCTTCTGCCCCACCACACATCTTTTCTCATGAATTTACAAAATGGCATGTCACATGATGTCAAACATCACTCCTTTAAAATCGAAGACCTTTCCGAGTCTGACAGTGGCAAAATCCAAAATCGGTCAAGATTTTATCTAGTATGTGGATAGTTTGATTATAGCCAAAGAAGGGACAGATAACTGATTTAAAAACACACAAGCTATTTGGGCAGGAACTGTCTTTTTGTTAAACATGTTTACACAGACTAGCACAATGGGGCCTCAGTCCCTAATTGGGGCCTCTAGGAGCTACCACAATACAAATAAGAAATAATCATTAATATGTCACTAAGGACTTGGTGCACTGAGATTCATTCAGTCACAATATCTAGGGGCTGAATTATGAACGCCTTGAAAAAATGAGACTATAAATGGAGATGCTGACAGACCTTTAACTAGAGCATTACATGCCGTGTACCATGCTGCAGAGTGCCAGGGCTTCCCACACAACTCAGACTCCAGGCATTTTGCATAATGCTGCAGAGCTCCAGGGTTCCCAGCAGAGCTCAGAAATATTGTTCTTATAAAATGGGATTCAAAGTTGTTGGCATGGTTACCACATAGAGCAGGGATTTATAGCTGGAGAGATTGGACATTTATGGTGCTGAGAATCTCATCACCACCTAGGGCAGCACCAGTACTTTGTTGGAATGTCAGACAGCTATAAAGAACTGACATGCCACACGAGGCTGGCAAGAGTCCCTTGTTAAAATGTCATTTGTCCTCGCTGCTCTGCTACATATTGGAGCCATAGGAAGAGCAAAGCTGTTTTAGATCAGTTTCTTTCATGTTACTGACATGGAGCAGGAATGGAGTGCAGCAGATGGGGCAGAGCTGCAGGGGCCATTGGCAAGGAGGAAGCAGGTGGCAGGGAAAGCTGCCAGGATCCCCTTCCAGAACCATCTTCTCTCTCCCTCATTTTGCTGCAAGTCCAACCTCCTTGGTTGCAGGTGGTAAGAGGCTTTGAAGTATCCTCTTCCTTCCCTGTACCCTTGAGGGCAGCTGCAGAAGCAGATTGAACAGTGGAGGCACACACTTCTGCATGCCCTCTGCGTCATGGTAGCACCACAATGGCAGCCTAAAAGGTTCCTGCTGCTGAAAGCCTCTTCATCTCTGGAGCAAGCAGCCCTCCGTCTGTCCTTACCCTGCAGTAAGGAGACCTTTTCCCCTAGGGACTCTGATAAGCAGAGAGAATAAAAGGAGCAAAGCACTGAGGAAAGGAGAGTGAGAAGAGGCAGAGTTACCAAGTGATGGGCAGGTAAGGCTAACTAGCTTTCTCCGCCCCCACCCCCGTGAAGAATCTGAATTTGCCAGGAAATAAAGACGGCAGAGAAGTGAAGAGGGCGAGAGAGGGAGATGTTGAGGATCTGGACTGGGACATGTTGGGGAGTTCACCTGGGACTAGGGGGAATGGGTGATACTATGGCGATGGACTGTATAATATAGCAGGCTAAGAGCCACCATTTTTACTGCACTAAAGTGAGAATTTTACATCAGCAAGGGCAGAATGCTGCAAGCAATGGTCGGGTCAAAGCAGAAGACAGGAGGGGGCATAGTTTAAGTATCACATAGAAAAATGGAATCTCTCAAACTAGGTAAGACTGTAAGTCAATCACATATTTCTAGTCAAGCCATACATCCCATTTTAACAACCTGTAGAGGCCCATAAGCAGTCATGGTATGGTCTATAATTCATCATATTTCACCTTGATCATAATCTGTAAGCCATTTGCATTGAAACGTCCTTACAACTGAAAAGGATGAAAGAGTGAAGCATGAGAAAGATTATGCTGGGTTCGACACAAAAGCATTACAGTCATGCTGTGAGAACATATTCAGCAAATGTGGGGAAGTACTCCAGAGAAAAGGGAAGTGGATTCTGCAAGAACAATGAGGCTATTATTCATTAAGGTAGTGGGTAGGAAGGTCTGTATAGTATAGTGAAACCTGCCTGGGGTCATTGCACAATATTTAATAATGCTGAGTATTTACAAACAGTAGCCCTTTGCGTGTTCAAAGCACTATCTCATGCCTGGACAATGATAAACATCCCTCACAATGTGAAATACAATATTCTCAAGCACTTTTCACTTCAGCGTCTAATGAAGAATGAGCACTATGTTTGAATAAAAGATTATGGCTGTGATTTCCCTTGCCAGAATGATTCAAAGATATGCACAGGGAGCTGTGAAGCATACTCAGTAGTGGAATGTTTGTGCAATGGCAAGCACATCGCAGCTAATGCAAAGCAGCTTTATCTTTAACTCTTAGAGGGGTGGTTCAGACCATAGTGCCCTCCACGGTCCTGTCGAGACAGGAAATTAAAAAAAAAAAGTCGAGATCATGTAATTAATCAAAAGTAACTAATTAGAGATACAGGAATTAATAGGAAAACAAGCTAAGTTGTCATCACAAAAATTCACTAGAACACACTACGGAAGAATAGGAGAGAAAAATCTTCCTTCTATAATCAGCAAACATCAAAAGGGAAAAAATTAGGATATTTTGCATGTGTTTTTCCAGCAGTGCTGAGGACTTACAGCTTCCTTTGGCTTCATATGCAGTTTCAGTGTTCAGCATTTCTGAAATCAGGTCCAAATTGACTTGGGTTGGGCACTCAAAACTGAAGCACTAGAAATCAGTGGCCACTTTAAAAAAATTGGCCCACATCTTTCACAAGAAATAATTTTTATGGCTGTTCAAACCTTACGATCTATTTTGAGTCATGAAAGACCTTAGGGATAAGATGAATGAGGTGGAGAGACAAAATGAAAGTACTACACCCTACATTTTCCAAAATGGCTTCTTATTTTAGAGGCCCAGCTAGAGTCACATGGTGCCTGATTTTTAAAAGTGCTCCTCTGAAAACGAGGCCAAAGTTGACTTAAACTGAGCACCAAAAATTGAGCACTGAGTGGTCACTTGAAAATATTGGCTTTGGAAGCTGCCTCTTCTGCCATTTGTTTAGGATAGGTCTCTGATCAACCATTTCAATACAATTGCTGGCAGAGACTGCGCAGGGAACCCAAAGCAGGTAAATCTATTTCCCATATAATTAATTCTCTTTGGTGTTTGAGTTCAGTAGACTGAGTTCAGAGAAATTTTTCATGGGCAACTGCTGTGCAAGCCTCCTCACACTGCAGGGTAATGTACTTCATTCCTAACCCCGAGGACCACCCTTACAAGCAAAGTGACAGCTCAGTCTCCATGTCCCACTCAGTCCTTAGCATCTCTGCTGGGACTGCCAGAGGTGCTGATTGTGGTGGCTGTTTTGTTTTTGTTTGTTTTAAGAAATGTGGATACTTTCCTATTTGGAAATGGATGGAAACCACTCGTCTCGTTGCAACAGTGATGACTAATCGGGATTTGCAGAAGTTGCTTATGGCAGATTTCCATCTCTTTTTTCATGATCATTTAACACAGTGGGTACGCAGAGACTGGTTTTTGTTCTCTGGGGACAAACTTACATTTTAACACAGAAATGCTGTAACTTTGGTTTCTCGATTTGGGGCAAAATCTTTCCTTTGCTAGGCTGTGCCATGTTATAAGGGTGGAGGAATGATAGCAGTACCAGAGCAGAGCAGCAACATGCTCAGCAGCACTTCTTACTGCTGCTTCAAACAGGAAGACCACATACACCCATATCCACAGCGTGCTACATATGGCAGCATAAGCATGGAGGAGGGAAGGACCTGGCTATTCCCAAAACAGGTGTAGCACACTTCTTGGGTCAACATTGTGTTAGCTGGGTCCTGGTCTAGCACTGAAGGGAGCACAGGACTGTAATCCTACTCTGCTGTTGCACAGGTGAAGATTTTCTTTGCATCCATTTTCCTTTGAGCACACCTACAGTAGGCAGGACAGGATATTGCCCTGGCTGGGCTACTCTGAACCTGTTTAGTTCTGCACTCCTGTAGTTTCTATTGACTGTATTGTATCAACAGGCAAAACCTTTAGGAAGCCACAGCAAAATACCAGGGCTGTAAAGCACAGGAAACTAGAACAAGGCAAGATGCAAAGTGGATGATTTTAATACTGACCCAGATAGTGCTAGATAACGTTATTTAAATAATTTCCCTGCCTTCTCCCTTAAAGACTAACTCCTCTCAGCACCACTTTTTGTAGGGCAGGGAGGATCAAGCAATACAGGTCACTGATGTACAGTGCTGACTCATTGGCTTTTCTTCTATACCCTCACCATGGATCCAGTCTGCCAGCTTACAGATGGGGAAATGACAGCATATCTCTGAACTCCACTCTGCTCCTAGTAGGTCAACATGAAAAGCCAGATCCTTTGAGACTTTCTGCAAGAATGTCTTTTCCAAATACCTGTTCAACTGCACTTAGCTCCTCAAAGTCTCTCATAAAAATTCAGTATTATTGAGGCTACATGATGCAAAGACTGGCTGGGGGTCAGATTGGGGTTCTGCTTCAGGCACCTGACTTCATGCATCTTGCAGATGAATATGAAGAACACACTTTTTTTAATTTGTTGGGTACGATAGACCAAGACTTAAATGATCAGGTAAGAGAAGTAATAAAATATTTCATCTGGGAAATGACCTAGAAAATTCAATTGTCCTCTGAAGAGCACTTGTACCAAATTTGGAAACTTAATTAAACAAACAAACTGTGAAACAGAGCGGTTTCATTCCTGCTTTAAGAGCAAATCGTTATGTAAATTTCACTATGGAGTAGCTAGCAGTGCCTCCAGATAAGTGTACCTCAGGAGTTCTGAGGATTTGAGCTTCATTCTTGCATCACAAACCCCCCCCCCAATTCTTGGATAGTTTAAAAAAAATAAAACACTACAAGGTGGACTGTTGTTGTAAGGTAAGAGATCAAAGGATAATTGCCTCCAGCACTCACAAAATAGGATATCTCAAACAACTGCAAGCCTTGGAATGTTACTTCTCTTAGAAAATGGTGTCTTTAATTTTAATCAATAAGAATGTAGGAATTGCTACACTGGGTCAGACAATGGTCTAATAATCCAGTGTTCTGTCTTTGACAGTAGCCAGTACCAGATGTTTCAGAAGGTGCCAGAAATATGCCTCACTACGACACAGGCATAATTTTCCTTTTAATTCAAGGCATTTCTCTTCAGTAACAGTGACATGGAACCCTCCACAGTTCCATGCATATACATCACATACCACAGAATGACTGTATCATAGATAATGATAGCGGAAGATTATTCTGTTGGGGTAAATGATAAAATACCTTCTCTGTTCTATGTCTACATTTACCAGGATCCCTCATGAATTGGGTAACAGAACGCCATTTCAACTCTGGATTTTACACCAGAGTCACTGAGATCACAATGCAGCCCTTTGTTCACACTGGAAATGCCTGTTAGAAGCAGTTTCTGGACGTGCGTGCTTATTTTTCCACGTCTTGTGAAGATTCCAGCATTTCCTCCAGAATATGCTTATTTATTCATTTGCCACTTGCACATTAGATACACAAGGGAAGTGCCCATTGCTTTATTGTTCTTGTAAGATACTGCAGTCTAATGTATCTGTCAGACCGAGCCATCTTCTGCTGTTGCTATGGCGCAACAGCATGCTACAGCCAATTGCGAAGGAGATGGATATATCTGTCTCTGTTGCTAAAGGCAGACCAGGATCCATACCCAATCAGGAGGCAGAAGGAAGCAGGACTGAGACTTGCTTTGAAACATCAGCTCTCTAAAGGGACCAGCATTTTCTTCTCTGCATTTTATTATTTATGTATTTTTTAAGAACGACGAGAGGCCTGTGGCAGCCCTTCCATGCTGCAAGACTATTCTACACATGAGAGGGATGGGTTAACTAGCCAGTGTTGAAAATGACAGCACAAAGCCAGTCTGTTAAAATAGGAACAACACATTTCAAAATGACCTGAAAGAGGCCCTCTGCCTCCACTACATCAAATGACTGCTTCCTTCCTGACCACATATACACTCCAATTCATCTAAATCCCCCTCATTAAAAAACAGCAACAATCTTATATAGCCCCCTCCAAACACAAGTGTCTCAGATGCAAAAGGTTTGGAAACCAAGTTAGAAAAAGCAATCAAATGCCAGCACAGGTACTGAGACTTTGGTAAGAATCATAGAGATGGACTCCTGAGGGAGCTGCCTGCACACCCTGCAGTAGCACAAATATACCTGAGGCCTGGTGGAATTATGCTTTTTAAAAGTCTTTTTATAACCACATAATATCCTACTCTGTGGAAAATGAACCATAGAGAGAGATGTCCACTCATAACCTTTATTTGCAAAATTACTTCATTACAAGAGAGTCAACGTGGACATCAGCCTTCCACCAATGAACCCTAAGCCTGGACTCTGGGCAAGAAGGATCCTCTTTTGTGATCCACGATCTTTTTTAAAAAAGTACACAATTGTGGTAAATACTTAAAAAGCTAAACAATGATTTGCCCCTCAGTGTTTTTAAGCCTGGGTCCAAATGAACTCCTCTCCCCTATTTCTCTCACAATTTCCATTTTCTAGCTCCGGGATGAGATAAAAGGAAAAGTGTAGGGCTCCTGATCTGTGATATAACAAAAAAAATACAATGGAGAGGGAGCAGAAGCAGATGGCTTGAAGGCTGATTTGGGAAAAAGTATCTGAACAGAGGAACTGTTAGCAGTGTACTCCTCCGATCAGAGCTGTGATGAGCCTCAGATATTTGCCCAATATTCAGGTATTAGACTTCAGCTGAATACAGTTATCAATTTCTATTAGAGGCCACATACTCCTGCAGTCTGAGGGAATCTGGGGCTGCACAACCCAAAAGCGGCTTCACAAGGTACTCAGGGACATACAGGGCCTGCTTCTCCACTGCCCTGCACCTCAAGCTGTCAATGTGTACCTGCAAAATAAACGCGAAGTCAATTTAATATGCTACCGAATGAAAATGGCAGTGTTCTACATTCACTTTGTACAGGTGTAAGTGCAAGGCAGTAGAGAATCAGGCCTTCATTTTCACTCTTTTGCAGACTGTGGGAAAGGCAACCATTAGGACCAGTTGCAGAGCTCCTGTCCAGCTGGAGTTGGGAATTCTAAGTGTGGATTGAAAGGGTTCATATGTCCCTACCCTCTCCATTCCTCTGACCTTCATGGGGAATTCAAGGTCCACCTGCTACTGGGCCCTGACACTCTGGCTTTCCCCATCTCATCCTCTATAATACAGTTTCGTTGGGTGCTATGAATTCTATAGTGCTCCAAAATGTGCGATCTATGGCACTATGGGATTTGGAGTGCCCCAGAATTCACAGCACAGGTGAACTGCAGAAGTGGGAGGAGACAGCTTTGTATCAAGGCTCAGCTAGGTCCCAAATTCTCCAGCCCTAACAAACCCACAGGGCATCCACACTGTAGATGACATTTCTGAGGTTTTACTCCCTTTGAACTGAGGGGCTTTTTACACAACTTCATCAACAACAACAATAGAGGGACCCAGAACCATCTCGTCCAGATACACAGTTATGAATACGGGGTGACCTGAACAATTTAACTTCCATAGAACCAGTGACTAAATACTTGCAACGGCTACACAGTTTCAAATTGTCCCAGTTAAAGTCTGTGATCTGCAAGAACCACAGGGAGCATTGCTTTTGTTTGTTACTTTTAAAACTCTTGATAAAACTGTAGCCAAAATCAACTTGGTAACAATTAGAAAATGTCTCCTTTCCCAGTTAACCTCCTTGTGTTATCTGACTGCCTCTTTTGGCGAGAAAGGGGCAATCACTGCAGAACTGCAGACCATCATACAGAGTCTCACTGTGCAAGTTACATTCGACCACCGACTGAGAATTCAAAGAGTAGCCATGCTGCCCAGAATGTGTCGCTGCTCACGGGATCACTTAGTGGATTCTCCAGTACCTGAAAGACAATAAAAGGACCACAAGCTTCATTGTACACTTCCTTTAAGAATGCAATTACCATCTGCAGAGGAGCTCCTGTTTTCCTTCTTGAGCAGAGATAGGAGAGCACAGATGTGTGTGAGAGTACCGGGGTGACAATGGGGTATATGTACAGAGGGGGCTGAATGCAAGAGGTATTCTTGTTCCATTTCCTGAGTACTGACAGGGCAAGTCATTACACAGAGTGAGAGAGCGAAAGGGAAAAACTGTTTACCAACAATGTCCCCCTTGCAGATGGGAGAAATGTGAAAGCTCTAGCAACAGAGAGACTATGAGCCCTGGAAATCTTAGAAAAAGCTCATTCATCATCAGTGTCCGAAGCTTTCCTACGCATCTGGTTCATGTTATGGCTGTAAAAAGGTCATTTTCCAAGATAAAGATCTTCATCCTGCCACTCTTAGAGGCTCAAAGGGCCTTTCTGTTACTGTCTTCAGAGCTGCAGCTGCCTCCCACAATAGAGTTAACAGACATTTTAAAATATATTTTCAAAACATTTGTTCCAGCACATTATCAGTATAAGAAAAACAGAAACTGACGCAAAGTGCTCTCTACGCTAATAAATCTGAGGCCAAGATATAAACGTGACAGGTAGTTCAAAATGGATGTCAGATGGAAATTTCTTAGTTGTATGTTTATTACCATCCAATTCAGAAATGTGTCAACCACAACTCTCGGCCCATAGTGAATTTCTTGCTGCCATCCTCAGGGACGTTGCAGCCTTAAAAAGCAGTGTTAAAAAGCAGGTCATCTAGTAAGGAAACTAACTCATTTGTTTTGTTTACTATTTCCTATTGCAGCATTGCTTTCTGCTTCTATAAGATGGCTGTTAAGGGGGAAAAAAATCCCTTTTCAGGGGCGGTAAGAAACGTTTTGTAATGAATGTCATATCTAAAATGCTAATGACACTGGGAGAATAGTTTCAAACTAGAGATGTAAATATTGTTTTTTTAAGGAACCTATTTAAACTATTCAAATATCGGTTATATCGGTTAATGGCTTGATCGTTAACAAGTTTACAATCTACCCCACGTATATATTATCTTTGTCATTTTTCAGAGGCCGAACTAGCCTAGTACTGGCACCCAAGTGAAGATTTGTGCTTTAAATATATGATTTTTGACCTGATTGGGTCCCTTGAAAGCCGCTGCAGACACATGGCAAATAGGCCAGCAGGAGGGGGTGTGCAAATGGAGGCAATGAACCCCAGAGCCCCAGCCTGTACAGCAACCGCAGGAGGCCATGGGGACAGTGGGGCTGGGTGTCCAGACACACCCATGACGAGCACTTAGAGTCCTGAGCGAGCACGGGCTGCAGCTGTCCGAATTGTGTGGATAGGGGGCCAGGGACAGGCTGTGGCACCACGAGGCAGAGACACATGATCACACATCGGGTCATGCCAACAGCTTGGGTGGAGTCTCATGTGTTCCCTCCCTTCCCTTCCTGGCTGGTGACAACTGAGTTGTCATAGTAACATTAGAACTCAGAGGCTGGGAAAGTTCCGCTTCTGCAGCCCCATCCCATTATATGACACCCCCACCCTCAACCCCAACCCAATGTTAACTGCAATATATTAACAGTGAGACTAATACTTCTGGTTAACGGTTTAACCATTTAATATTTCATATCCCTAATTCAAACCATACAGCTGCTGTTAGAAGGTGCATACCATTTAAGCATGCACAGTCTAGGGTGGTTAGCAATACACAGTTCTGTGCAGACCTCTGACAGTGTGCATAAACAGTGAGTTAAATGATATGTTATAAGAATACGGGCTGCTGAATCAGCAGCTACAGTGACATATGTTTAATTTAATGAGGGTTGGATAAGCAATTTACGTGAAATAAAATCCCTCTCTAGTACTTGGTGGACACTGCCCAGGGAATTGGCTTCTGACAACTTGCCTAGATTGGGTTTGGAGACCTAGGGGCAGAGGGGCGTCTCTGAGCATTAAAAGGAGAAGAATTGCTAGGACATGAATCAACATCTTTAATATGCCACCAGGAGCTAATCCTTCCTGAATGCCTACTGGACTCTGTGACTGAATAATGGGACTGAGCAACAGGGGATTCCCCATAGCAGGCTTCTCAGTCAGAAACCCAAATTGCTCATCAGCTATTCCCATTTCAAGGATTTGCCTCTGAGCATGCAAAAGCCAGTAAGCAATGGACAGCACTGAAGGAGTCTATATTCTTCATAGGAAGAAATCTTATCACACTGTAAATATCCTGAGATTACAGGCAGTGGCCCTAAATATCCAAGTCAATGTACATGAATGTCAGAGCCAGGCTAGCCTGCCTTACACAGGGATCCAAGACCTTTAAGGGACACAGGAATCAAGATAATAGTAAAGGAGAAAGGAGAACACTAGTCACACCTGCCTCAAAAAGAAACACTCCAAAATGTACCAATATCTTCACTTTCTTTTATAGGATGGGATATGATGTCATGGCTGAGGGAGGAGCTAAAAACAAAGAGATAAATCCCACCTGTACTGAGGGAGAAAGCCAGTGGAAATTAAACCTTAGACAGTCAATGCTCAATCTCCTAAAGAAAATGCCACCTTGTAGAAGGCTGCGGGTGGAATAGCTAGGTGGCTCCCTTGCAAGGAAGGCTGGATTTTCTGAAGAGCTCAGCTTCTATACGGAGTTCGGCACCCCCTTTCAAAAGAGCCCAGCACCCAACATGTACTGAACGCGCTGAGCTCTTCTGAAAATGAATGGGAATTATGAGTGCTCAGCATCTATCAAAATCAAAGCACTAAGTTAAGTGCTTATACCAATTTTGGTGACTAATTTTAGGCAGCCACATTTGAAAATGTTGGTCAGGGGAGGGGACCTACCTCTGGTGGGAGAGCCTGGAAATAGAACACTTGCATGCATTTTTTCAGCACATCTTAATAAGGTCAGCAATGGGATATGCTGTTGTTACCTATCCCATCATGATGATCCTTAAAGAAACCCCCTAGTTTCTACGTCACATCTCCATCTGGAGAGAATTACGCTCTAGATGTCTCTTCCTTTACAGGTTGGGTGCATTCTCTTACCTGGCTGTGTCCCAAGGCCTGGATTTCCTCCAGATGGGATGTGGAAACTGGTGGGCACTGGGATTTGCCAAGCACAACCTGAGGGGAACTGGAAAAAACATCAGAACAAGTTAGCTCAAATAAGAACCTGGGACCTCCTTGTGTTCCTTTTGCAATTATGCACCATCCACCATCTACTTTAGCCTCCCAGCGACAGGTCTGGAGGAACATTTGCAGGAGAAGGTTCTGTGCACATACTGGTGAGCACTACATAAACCCACGCCCCCTCTCCACCCTTATTAGAATGATTAAACAGATCCTGCAGTGAGAGCATTCTCACTGCCAGGAGTGCTAAAGAGGGCTGGCACATAGATTCCAGATTTTGCTTATGTACCCAGAACACACACTACAGCAAGGAGACATCTACCAAGGATTGTGACTATCCTGGAGTATATGATAAAAACAATGATTTTAGAGTCAAGATACACAGCTTTTGGAACTAACCAAAACATCCTCAGTGCTGCCTCTACAGTCTTTCAAGGCATCTAGCGGAGAGTCTCAGATCTCAGCCTGCAGTTTGCCTCTCATCCAGACTTCACATCTGGGCTTTCCCAAAGGTCAGAACAGAAATGCTGGCTATGCACAGAGACACAGGTGCTAGGCCAAGGAAGGAAGAGGCCTGGCAGAGGGGATGAACGCATCTCTCCCTTTCTCTCAATAACCATCTCAAAGTCTCAGAGGTACATCCAGATCCTGCCTGCTGTGTTAGCAGCACTGTCCATCCTGCTCCCAGCAACACTCCTCACTGTCACTTGGCTTACAGCAGATGCAGAGCAGAGGACCCATTGCTAGAAGCATTCCCAGCAGTCTGAGTTAGGGTCCCAACAATGCAGACAGCATCCACAATTTGCAATGACCATTGAAGCATTTGTACATCCTAAACCAATATGCTCTCTGTAAAATCCAGCTTTTCTTGCTTCATGAGGGTGAATGGGCTTTTGTTTCAAATGCCCATCACTAGGGAGTTTTGCTCTGCATGAATCATGAGCTGTGCCAAATTTCACCCACTTCAACCAGAGGAGGAAGGAGGATACAGCAAGGTTGGCCATTGCTTGGGGACCCACACTGAGTCACAGTTTACTTGCTGGACACAACTCGTCCCACCCAGCAGCATGACCAGATAGTCCGATTCCTCCCCCACACTCATTCCTTGCACCCCTGGGCCCTGCAAATCACAAAGCCGGATCTGGATACAGTCCAGGGGCTTAAAACAGACTATGAACAGATGCAGAAAATCTACTGGAGTTGTTCTAATGAGCTTTCAGGCTCAGTCCAGTCAGGGTGAGCTCCTTTACAATGAGACAGAAGCAGACTGAGGCTCCCTCGGTTGACCTGTTAATCTGTCCCTGTAACTGTCACCAACCAATAAGGGATAGACGGTGATCTGGTAGCGAGAGCATGTGGTTGGAAGTCCATTCCAGGCACTAACAGCATTTGACCTTGGGTAATTCATGTCCCTCTCTAGGCCTCATTTTTCTCATCTGCAAGGTGAGGACAATGCCATTGACCTGCCTTACAGGGTGTTTGAGAGACTCCTTTCATTAATAGCTGAGATCCTCAGATGGAAGGAGCCAAGTGCAATATTAGTATTCATTACTGTTGTTCTAATTGGGTGGAAGGAACCGGAGCTTTTCCTCTGAGACAAAGATTAGCTGAGGTTACAGTGGCCCAAAAGCACAAAGATATTCCCCTCTCACCATTGGGCCAGATGTCCACTGATTAGAGGTCTAGCCCATACCAATTAAGGACAATCCTCTGTGGCTTCCAGTCTCCATGGGTAACATTTTCAAAAGCACCTAAGTGACTAACGAGCCCCTAAGTCCCACTGGCTTTTAATGAGACTCAGGTCCCTAAATGCCTACGTCACTTTTGAAAATTCTACATCTTGTGCCAATTTCAGGACCCTCCTGGGAGAAACTGAGGTAGGTAATAAGTCAATGTACAGCAGTCGCAGCAGGGATAGGAGAAGCAGAAACTAATTCTGTCCTCATGACTAGGTGTCCTTGCAATCAGCAAGGGTTACCACTGCCAGGAGTATGATAAGGAGGGATGGCATGCAGCTCCTTGACATTGGTTATGTACCCAAGTCACATACTGAAACAAGGAGACATTTACCATATATTTCCCCTAACTGCAGAACATATTTTAAAAATAAATATGATTCATTCCAGAAACAGAACATATGGTTTTAAATCCAGCCAGAACGTCACCAGCAGCTCCTCTATGATCCTTCTTGAACGTTAATTGCTATTTAAGACTGTGTGAATCCCAGAACTCAGTCTGCAGCCCTGCCCCATTGCGTCTATTACAATCCCCAGGCCTGGGCAATCCCAAACCACCCAATATAGGATATTTGAAATGCTAGTTCTGGCATGAGCTGCAGGCACCAGGCCAAGTGGGGAAGACAGGAAAAGTATCAAGATGTTTCAGCAGGGGACTGGGAATGAGAAGTTTTGAGTTCTATTCCCACCCCTCACACTGACTCCCTTTGTGCCCTTGGCAAGTCACATAACCTCTCCATGCCTCAGTATCCTCATATATAAAATGGGGATAATAATGCTTACCTACCTACTAGGACTTCTGTGAGAATTAATTACATAGTGTTTGATAATGTCATTATTACACAAATGGTAGAAAAAATGGAGGAGAAAGGCTGGGATAGGAGGTTGTTGCTTCTATTTTGTCCTGCAGGTCAGCAAACAAAAGTAACTTCATGATATTTGCTCTGTGGCATCTACTGCTATGTAACATCATGATGGTACCAGGACATTTTTGTATCCCATGAGCTGCAAAACCTGCAGGGGGAAACCTGCAACAATGAAACATCTAGTACAGACAGAAACCCTGGCACAGAAGGAGACAGACAGCGCAGCTGGAGTTCAGGGGCTACCACCTCTGATAGCCTGCTGTATGGAACAAACTTGTCCTGATGCTGTGCATCTCCAAAAGCTATTTCAGGTTGATTCACAGGCTCCATAGACCCAGCTGTCAGGATTGAGGATGGGCCCATCACAGTCAGGATGTGTGGCATCCACTGTTAGAAACAAGCTGGGCAAGCAGTTCAGATGCTGAACCCAGTTCAGATGGGAGTGGGAGGGATGGATTTATCCCTTCTTTTACAAGACTGAGGGCCTGATTCTCCTTTGCCCTGCACCACGTGGAGCCATTTATGCTGCGCACAGTGAGTGCAATTATGTAGCATTTCACACCACTGAGCACAGATGAAGACGTCAATACAAGTTCAGGGCAGTGGGAGAATCAGGCCCCCAGAGTGGGAAGTATCATCATACTGCTCCCTAAGCCCTACTCAAAAGGCAGGGAGGCTGGAGACCAGGGAAAGGACTGATCACAGACCTCCATTCTCAGTTGTGTCCTCCGCTCCCGTTACCTGTGGGGAAGAATGGCTTCCAGGGACCCTAGCTGTCCTTCTCTAAGCACGAAACTTTCAATCTCTAATTCTGCCTGGTGACTGACGCTTTCTGAACTGGCCTCAATACAGCCATCTCGAGGGACCCTGCTCATAGAAGCTCTGACACCTGCTGGAGTAAATGCCAATGTTAAGAGAGCTGCAGATAACAAGGCTCAGCCCACAAACCCAGCCTTCCTCATCAGAGGCTGCGTGACCAACGCACCATAATCCCACACCCGCAATTATGGCCAGCCACAGTAATTAGCTGGCACCTAGCTGCTGCACAACTGGCAGCTCCTCTCCCCACCTTCTTCCATCCAACTTCCCTTCTCGGCTCTGGAGACATGAATTAATGTGTCCAAATGAGACCATTCCAGAGAAGGGGGAGAAGACAAGGGGAAGCTGCAGGATCAGTGAACTACATGGGTTGAGACAGGATGGAGCAAGTGAGAAGGCAGGGGAAAGGAAGGGAGAGGTAGGAAAGACGAGGAGTTAGTAAGGACAAAATAAAGTGAAAAAGGGGGTGCTTCTGAAGGACTGATACTCTCTGCTAGCAGGAGGGCTTGGGTACCCTGGAGTGACACACAGCCAGGAGGTGAGTGCCTGCTGAGAGGGATTGCCTAGCCAGTGCCAGGGCAAGCAGCACTCGGCTGCTGAGAACCAAGGGGGTTTAAATACTTAAAAGCCAGCAGCCGAGTAAGGTGAACAGCAAACAGCTGAAGGGAGTTGGCCAGAGGAGTGGCTAAGGAGTAAGTGTGGCTTCACAGAAGTGGCTGGAGGGCCAGCAGCCTGAGCAAAGAGGTACAGGGGTAAAAATAAACCCAGGTCAAGTCCAGTGGTCTAGATTTTCAGACTTGCTCCCTGACCTGTTGGGAGCAGGATCCAAGAGCTCAGGTTAAGCCCAGCTACCCTGCTTGTCACTAGACAGAGGAGCTGCTGATGGAAACAGGAAGGTCTAAGACAAAAAAAATCAAGCAGTTTTCAAACCAACAATGGCTCTGAACAGAGGGCAGTTCCACTAACCTGCTGTACCAGGGCTCCACAGAGGGCACTGACTGCTTGCACCGGAGACCCCTTCTGCACTGGTAGTTGGCTGCCTTGCGTCCAGATGCTCTGTTTGGAAGGGATGTGAGCCACAGGAGCACAGGCCAAAGTTCTCCAGACAGGGGCTAGTGGCAGTGTAACTTGACATCTGTCTGGTCTCCATGGTGGCAGAGCTAAGGCTTATTCCATGCTCAGTCTTAGTGCAGAAAGCTGCTGGCTCTTCACTGTTGAGAGGGGTCACTGAAGTTTTAGTAGACCTCATTTCCTGTAACTCACTGCTCTGCAGAAAGCTGTAGCGATACAGAGAATGAGAGGCTTGACTTTACTGCTCTACTAAGAGCATCATCATATCTCAATGGGAGAGAGAGCTGCTCAGTACCTAAAGCAGCTCCACCCCAAGCCCCCTCTCTCCTAGAAAGGAGTGACTGCCCACTGAACCCCAGAGCACCAGTCCAGGGGGATGGGGAGTCTGTGCCAGCTGCTCAGAATGGCTGAAGCTGATTTGGGGGCACTGATCACTCCCACCTATGAAAGGAGTCAAGGCTCCAAACTGGTCTCACTGGGCACTGCCAGCTTGATGGGAATGTTAGTCCTGTGTGGGAGGTTAAAGTCACACAATCACTGCACTCCCTCATACATCACCTGGGTTCCAGCAATTCTGAAAAGGTCCCATCAGCAGAACAGTCCAGACCCGCAGCTGACTGCTCCCACCCCGGACCACAGGGTCCAAGGGTAAGAATCTCTTTCTGCTCTGAGCCAACACCTGCATGAAATGCCGCTGCAAGAGATAGAACAGGGCAGGTGACACGAGACTCCTGGGAGCCCTAGGGTCAGTACAGCTGTGACACCGAAAGTAAACTAACAAAGGCTGGTGCTAGTGGGCAAATACAACCGGGCTCTCCTCATCATTATTAATGACTGAATTCTGTTTATGACCCTGGAAGGGTGCAATGGAAATGCTCAGGTTTGGTACTGAGTTTTACTGGCGTGAATTGCGGGTCCAGGGTCACAAGTCTGCACTGGGCTACCCCACTTATTAGCTTGCGGAGCAGGATTCCTCTACTTATAAACTATTATTTTGTTGCTAGCAACTCTTAGTATTCATGACCGAGATAGGCACTTTGCATCCAGTCCAACCTTGACAAAACATTTCGATAGCATGAGAGATGTAGGTGCAAACCTTCGGATTTTCACTTGCCAGGTTGGTGAAGGACAAGACATTAGGAAAGTGACATGCTACATCCATGGAGGTGTGGGGATGGAAGGAACCAGATGCCAACTGCACCAATGCATGAGCACTGTCAAGTGCCATGACAGCTGCTATAACCTCTCCAGAGTGGTGTCTACCATGGTAACAGTTGGATGCAGCATTAGGGAGCAACTCTGCTATAACCCTTTTGACACCCACTGTGTCAACGATGCCCAACAGGAATAGAGTGCTGCCCTCATTGCAGGGAGGAGGTGACTGATACAAACTCCCTATTTCCACACACTGATGGCTAAGGGGAGTTCCAAAGAGGATGGAGCTAGGCTGTTCTCAGTGGTGGCAGATGACAGAACAAGGAGCAATGGTCTCAAGTTGCAGTGGGGGAGGTCTAGGTTGGATATTAGGAAACACTATTTCACTAGGAGAGTGGTGAAGCACTGGAATGGGTTACCTAGAGAGGTGGTGGAATTTCCATCCTTAGAGGTTTTTAAGGCCCGGCTTGACAAATGCCCTGGCTGGGATGATTTAGTTGGTGTTGGTCCTGCTTTGAGCAGGGATTGGAATAGATGACCTCCTGAGGTCTCTTCCAACCCTAATATTCTATGAGTCTATTATTCTAACAGCACAAAAAGGAGGCCTGTATACCAGAGCATAATCCTGCCATGTCTGCTTGATTCAGTAATGCTGAGTTACTGATCCCAAGGAAGCAGGGATAGCTAATAATGCCCCTCTGTTTATCATGAGATGATCCTAAAACAGGCTTCCTTTTGCCTGGACCCACATCCCAACCCCACTGGGAGGAGACCAACCTGCAGCTTGTGGAATGCAGGATCCACTGTCAGGCTGATGTTTTGCTTGGCGAGTTGAAGGCTCCTCATCGATTGAGCTGATGAGCTTCTCCAGCCGACTGAGCCGTGTTTTTTGACGACGACGGTAATTGGCAAACCAGTTATAGACCTGATTTGGCTGCAGGTTCATATCCTGAGCCAAACCCTCCTGTAAATCCAGGTAACCAAGGGAAAAAGAATAAACCACATCCAAATAACCATGCTCGTCCCTCCAGTTTCCAAAAGCGATCAGACAATATGAGCTTCCAGACCCTCATGCAGGTTTTTGGAAAAACATGCATGGCTCCCACTGATTGATCAGCTCATAAGGAGGAAGAGAACAGAAAAAGTTAACTCTCCCTTTACATCCTATTTGAGAAAGGTAACCCCAAGAATTCCAATGGATTTTTGCCTTATTTGTAATTTAACTGATATAAATAACCAACTAATGGAAATAAGCAAATTTTTAAAAGTGAAGGTAATTTACTATTGCAACATAAATTATTGGGCTCAATGTAGGAATCACTGGGTGAAATTCGATGGTCTGCCTTATGCAGACTGAACTTTCATAATGGTCGATTCTGGCCTTAAAAAATAATCTACAACAGGTTTTAAAAATCTCCTGTGTATCTCTTTAAAATCTCTAAATTAAGAGAATATTTGATTTAAACAATCTAAAGTCCAGAAATGCCACAGTTAAGGTTGCACATATAACCTTTACTCTTCTCCTTTGTATATATTCATTACTATAATCTTTCTTAAAATGAGCATAGATTTCTTAACTACAGCATAACAATTTTTTTCTATGTTAGATACATGTGTAGCATCTTATAATATATTTTCATACTTTTAAATTTACTATATTATTCTTGTGATAATGAAACTATGTCTTTACTGATTTTGGCTATTCATAGAATAATAGATTTTTTTCTCTCTCAAGTAAGTAGTTTAATAATTTAGTCAACATACATGTATTATATATTTTCTTTTCAATCAGAAGTGCAACCTTCCTGGGGTGTAATTCAGGGAACTAGGAAGTTAACTACAAGGCTAATTTAGTCACAAACTTGGGGGCCTTATACATGCTAGCAAATTTCACTATTATTCTATGTTGTTATATTTTATCAGTAGAATACTGCGTACGAATAGCTTGTCCTGTGCATTGCATAAAATAACTTTAAGAGACTCAAAGCAGTACACATGCACATATCTAAGGCTGCAGAAAAATTATTATATTAAACTACTAGATAAATTACATGATCATGTATCATAATGCCCACACACAACAGGACAACGTTATGGTCTAGTGTGCTACTTTCCTCTGTCATTTCCTGACTTAAGTGCTTAACTGAGCAACCGTAGCATTCTCTTAACACAGATTTTTGTAAGTTGCTGCTGTTTTAATGAAAAATATTAAAAAAAAACAAAACAAATTTCACAATGCAGAACTAAGCTAATCATGCCCAGAATAACCTGTTCCCCACACACCTTGAAGGCTTGAAGAAGGGAGCACCTTCGGTGAAGATTTTAGGAGTGCTGCAGTTTTTACCTTATAAAACCCACTGAATCAGACAAGGATTCCTGCCAAGTCCTGGCTCATCCAGAGGCCACTTTCACTACATTTGTCTCTGTCCAGCTAAGCTAGATGCACATATGCACAGGGCTGACTATCTTGGCTGCAAACTTTACAAGTCTAGCAAGAAAACTCAATGTACTTTTAAATGGGTTATAACTCAGTCAAATCACAACCAGTTAGCACCAGAACACCTACAGTGCTTCTTAGTGAGAGCTATTTCCCTGCCAAATTTCACCCAGCCATTTCCACACCTACAACTGTTAAAACACTATTATAACAGGGAAGACTTTTTCTCCCACTTCTTTGCTCCACATAACAACTGAATTTATTTTGCTTAAGCTTAAAAAAAATATTAAAACGCCCTTTGGGCAACGATCAAACATGAGAAACTTCAGTCCAAACTGACTGAAACAAGGGATTAGATTGGAAACATTTAGGTCGCCTTGATCACAGTAGTTGCTGCTGTTCCTGGGCAAGGCAACATTTAGCAACAGCCTGAGTAACACTGTGGCATATAGCATCCATACCCGCTGATCCTTGTTTGGATTCATTGTCACGTTTGCAGCAAATCTGTGCAGCTTTTGGCGCACTTTTTCTGGATAGTTTCGATTCTTTATGCCTTCAGGACACAGGGAAACTGGTGGAGGATTCCTGTGCAAAAAAGGAAGTATAATCACCAAGGTCCCAAAACTGTGCCTTTAAACTCAATGGAAGTTTTGCCATTGATTGCAATAGGAGTAGGCCAAAGTTTCAAGTTAACGGTAAAACCTGTTCCCCAAGAAATGTCCATCTTAGGATGCAAATACAGCCTTTTAGTTTCCATCCACCACACCCCCAAATCACAGTAAAGGAAGAGCACCAGCTCATCCCACTGCCAAGGTACCTCTTCCTGCACCGGAATTTCTGCACCGGTGTCAGGGAATCTGTGTGGTGTTTCTCCATGACTTTGTGGTAGTGGATCTCATTCCAAAGTTGCAGCAGCTCCTTCTTATCTTCTGTCCTGCAACACTAAGACAATGGTAGGGCTGAGCACTCCCTCTCCAGACAGTCAACCAATGACTTTTACAGGGGGGAAAAAAACCTCAGCATTCTGAAATGTACTGAAAGGGATTCAGCTGAGTTGGCGGCATGCCCCAAAAGTATGAGTCTCTTGCATGGCCCACTGTTGCTTCTCAAACCTGCACAGGACAGCTCGTGCCAGAAAAGAGCTCATTATGCACCTATTGCCTTTTTAAACAAAAACGGTGAATTTAGTCCTGGTGAATGGTCCTAAGCCGACAGCTCTGGAAACTAAAGTCTCTTCTCTCCACAGAACACACACAGCATGATCACTGGCAGCCCAAGCTTCCTCACACCATCCCACTCATGGGCTCAATCCTACAAGGGGTTGAGCACTCAGGACCTGATTCAGCAAGACACTTAAGGACGTGGTTGGTAAGCTTTAAGCACAAGAAGGATCCCAATTCCAATGGGAACTGCACTTGTGAGGTCCCTGGAGTCTTTTACATTCCCAAAATTGTTTTTTTTACTAACAGATGTTTTGTCCATGATTTCCCTACAGAGCTCAGCACTGTATACCCCTCCCTCAAACTGTTGCTGTAACACTGATGTTCTGACCCCTGACATGTATGTTATCATAGCGTGTCTAACACCACTTCCTGCCCTCCCTGTAGTTTCACTGAAGTGACCAAGAACACAATCCTACCTCCAGGAGTCTGCAGGCTGTGTCATGCTGACCTCTGTGGATATGGACAAGCACACAGGCTCGGACTACATTGATGTTGGTGAGGAAATATTCCTGAAGCTTGCACCCCATCATTGCCTCAACCAGCTTCTCCAGGCTGGGAGACATGCTCTGAAGATCGTGGCAGAGCTGTCCTGCTAGATCCAGCAGCTTGGCCTGTGGAGGGTCCTTGTTTTTATTTTTATTAAGCAGCGCCATGAACCGCTTCATGCTTACATTCCTCCGGACACCTCTTCTATGCAACAGAAAAACAGCATCTGATGTTTGAGCTGCTAGACGAACACGCCTCTCCCAATCAAGACACATTGCTAGCTTCTAATTCTCTCTTATACTATATGTTAAAATACTTCGCTGCACTTCTATAGCACTTTCTACCTGAGTTTCTCGAATTACAAAAAGTAATTAAGCCTCTCGATCCTCCTGTAAGACAAACAGCATTCCAGGTTTGCAAGTGGGAAAACTAAGGCACAGATAGGCGCAGTGACTTGCCCCAAACAAGAAGACAGTGGAACACTTTGTCATCATCCAACTTAGAGAGCAAAAGCCCTTTCTTGCTAAAATACAGGGCAAATGAGCATCCGTAAAAGTCAGAGAGCGCTAATACACTGAATACGTGGGATCTTTACAATAATTATTTATAAAAATGCTCCTCCCCCAAAACACTCAGTCTGCTACATAATTATAACCACCGACCAGGTTGTGCAAAATCTAATTACCTAGCAGAATGGAATAACTAAAACCTCAATCCGGATAGGTGAGATCAAGTTACTTACTGCCCATCGGAGCATATAAAATTCCACAGTGCAATAAATTACAGGAACAAGTGACCTGTAGCTGATTCACTGGTCACTTGTATTCTTGTAAATGCCATCCACTGGTAACTGCTCTGCACACTGGACTCTGGAAGGGGCACCTAGAGAATTAGCCATATATGCTCCTCTTGAAGGACAGGATAGAACAGTGGTTCTCAAGTTGTGGGTTGGGACCCCAAAGTGTGTCACGAACCCATTTTAATGCGGTTGCCAGGGCTGCCGTTAGACTTGCTGGGGCCCAGGGCCAAAGCCCGAACCTCACTGCCCAGGTTTTGGCTTTGGCCCCTCCCCCCAGGCAGCGAGGCTTGGATGGGGACTCAGGCTTCGGTCCCCTTTCCTGGGGTCCTGTAATAATTTTTGTTGTCAGGAGGAGGTCACAGTGCACTAAAGTCTGAGAACCCCTGGGATAGGATGCAACTGGCTAAGAGACCGAGAAAGAGTTTAGCTAAGTAGACTAGACCAGTGGTTCTCAAAGCTGGTCCTGTTGTTCCGGGACAGCCCCTGGCGGGCCGGGTCGGTTTGTTTACCTGCCCCGTCCGCAGGCTCAGCTGATCGCAGCTCCCACTGGCCACAGTTCGCCACTCCAGGCCAATGGGGGCTGCAGGAAGGGTGGCCAGCACATCCCTCGGCCCGCGTCGCTTACCGCAGCCCCCATTGGCCTGGAGCAGTGAACCGTGGCCAGGGGGAGCTGTGATAGGCCGAACCTGTGGACACGGCAGGTAAACAAACGGGACTAGCCTGGCCCACCAGAGGCTTTCCTGGAACAAGCAGCAGACCAACTTTGAGAACCGCTGGACTCGACCATATGGGCAAGTCATCCATTGCTGACCCTCGGGCTTTGCCTTCACTGCAGAAAAGGTGAGGTTTTGCATCAAGGTGGCCATCTCACTGTATTACTCTAGTGGAGATAAGGCACAGGTAAGTTTTTACCTCGATGGAGCTGGCAGGGGTTGATCTCAGGTTTCACTGAGGTGAAAACTTCAGTCTGGTCTCCACTAGGATTTTACATTGAGATAATGACATTGATTTAAGCATACACTTTTTAATGCAGCGAAGACAAAGCCGGATGCCTTTTCTTGATGAGAAAAAGGGTGCATTTTTAAATTTGTTAACTAATCTGTGTTAAAATTCTAGCAAAGACAAGGCAGTTGCAGGTTTTAAAACATATTAGCAGGTCAAGGTAAACCCAAGCATTTAATCATTGTTGGCCCATGCTTAAGTCTTCTCCATCCCCTCCCCCCCCTTTTTATTCAAATAATGCCTTTATTTGGCTGGTAAGTATTAGTTTTATTTTTAATCTACTTCTTGAAGATTAGGAAATTCTACTGTAGAATTTACCTTGACTAGCTAACATGAGTTAAAACTACAACAACCTTGTCTTCACCAAGATTTTAACACAGGTTAGTTTAACATGGGTTAACAAAGCACTTTTTTTTTCTAGTGAGGACAAAGCCCTAGTTGCATTTGCAGTGGTTCTGAACTGGGAGTCCAGTTTTCATTTTCAACCTCAAGTCAGACAGGAACAAATCCAACACCCACTGAAGTCAATAGAAATCTCTCCACTGACTTCAAGGGGCACTGGATCAGGCCCTCAGCATGCACAGGAATTTTAAGTGCTGACTGGCTCTGCAGCCTTGTCCTTCAGGTAGGGTCATGTAATATCCATACAACAAATTAATTTTAATAACTCATCTTGGCTCCAAAAATAATCAGGACAAACACTTTATCATCAGACAACCACACTGTCGATCCCAGTTGTCCTTGGACAAGTCACCTTAAAATGAATTTCCTAGCCTGCAAACAATAGGTGAAAATTAAAATACAAAACCAAAAGCATATAAAGGCATCACTTAAAAGACCCAAAACACACAGGTGGGAAAAAGTAGTTATTCTACATGAGTCCACGGCAATTAAAACCAACTGCACATCTGAAATTGTGTTTTTGAATATGTTCAAAGTTGTGAAAGAGTGGTATGGTGTACGTCCAGGGGTTGGAAGTCCCACATGCTGTGGGCCAAGAAGAGTTTCCAGGGCACAATGGGGAAACCCCTACAACACCAGTGGTGTGAGACAGCTAATACTGTTCTGATAGAGGCTCATGAACTTCCCATGGGATATCCACTACATACAAATGCAGCTGTGAAAACTCCAGGAACTCAGGATAAAAAGGCCTTATCTTCTCACATGGCTAACAGGTCTAGCTAGCACACACCCACCGAGGCCCGGGCATGGCAGAGTGGGTAAGCTAATGCCAGCAGGAAAAGCAAGGGGACTCAGGCCGTTACATGACACACAGGCAGAAGCCCCCGAAGGTGTTTGGATGGGTCTGGAACAGCACTTTTAAAACCTCTTTTCCAGACGCTTTTCAGGGGCCAGCAGAAGGTGCTGCGCTGCTGCCCCTCCCAAGCCCGCCTCCTCCAGCCCCTGCCCGCTCTCCCCGCAGCGAGGGCACGGGCCGGGGCGGCTGCGTTGGCCCCGGCGAGCCGGTCATTCGCTGCCCTGCCTCGAGAACCCCGCGGGAGGCTGAGCCGCCCCAGCCAGCCCGCGCCCCGCGCTGTACCTCTCGAGGGCGGACATCGGCTGCCTTGGCGCCGGCCGCGCTCCGAGCCCCAGCGGTGCCAGCCGCCGCCGCGCAAAGCGCCAGGAGCTGCCGCGGGGAGGAGCTCGGGGCCCCACCCCGGCGCCCTCAGCCGGACACGCGGCGCCCGTGGGCTGCGCCCCGGGGAAACACCCACTGCAGGAGCGGAGCTGGGGCTCTGCACTCCGGCGAGCGCTCCTGCTGCAGACCGATTTATTCCTGGTACAGCGCCTGTAACCGCTACAGTTCCCAGGGTCAGAGCGCTCATCCCACTCCACAGCATGCAGGGGCGGGTGCGCAATGGGGGATACAACAGCTCCCGCCCCAGGGCTGCAAGGAAAGCAACGCACGGGCGAGTAGAGACGGAGCAGCATTTTCATTCAAAGTTATACAATCTAACCACACTGCAGTGTAGACTGAACCTTCCAGAAATAAATAGAGCTGCTGAACGTTAGAAAGCAACACAGAGCTGGGGTGGTCTCATTGTAAAAAAGTGGTCGTTTATAAACCTTGAAGTAAACATTCCAACCTGATTTGCTTCCCCCCTTCCACCTTCCCTGCACATAGAAAAAAAAAAGCTTAGTTACACTAAGTGGCTTTCCTACCCACGAAAGCCCATGCTCCAAAACACCTGTTAGTCTATAAGGTGCCACAGGACTCTTTGCTGCTTTTACAGATCCAGACTACCACGGCTACCCCTCTGATAAGTGGCTATTGTATATGTAAAATAGATACTTTTCATACTAATTCAGTTGAGTAAAATAGGTGAGAGCAAGGTATGTGAATGGTAGGAGATAACTAAAAAAAATCATCTAATAGGAATCAGACATGCACTGGTAATTACAATACACTTAGATGAATTAAATGAAGAGGGTGGTAGGCAGCTCAAAGCAGACAGTCTTTTCTACATGCTACTATCTGATATGATATAGTCACTCAAACAATGGGCCTTGGATACAGAAACTTTTTTGTGATAAAGACACATTTTTGTTGAAACAATGTTTATGATCTTTCTCTCCTGTCTGTTCACAATCTTCCTCATTCTGTAATCAGCTGCATCTTATGTTTAGCTGTCATTGATTTCTCTCTAGACTTGGATCCTTGCCTACAGCAACTGATTCCTTGCTCCCGCAGCATAACACACATCTCTGGGTCCAGAGCCCAGAACAGCAAGTCCTGAAATCTTAAAGGGCAGAGACCCACTTCAACTGAAATGTAAAGTAATTGTGACCTTTTCCTGATCATTAAAGCTTCTTGCATGCTATAGGAAACAACTTCCTTCTGGCAAGGCTCCATCTTCTGCATACTCCTTTATTGACCTATAGAGCCCTGCAAATCCACGGATCGCAGAGTGGATAAGGATACACATTTTGTATCGGCGCAGGGCTCTATTTACTCACTGCCTGAACTATGGCAGAAAAACATTACACTTTTGATTTTCTGCATGTTTTTTTATTTAATATATTAAAACATATAAACACTTACCATGACTGTATATTACAGTGTATCTTACATATGCACACAAACATATACGCCAGAGATGTGAGGCATGATTTTGCCTGACATGTCACAGGCTTACAACACCTGGTCATTTCCAAAGATCACAGAAATGTATGGCGACCTCTTCCCTGTAACAAACCCCAGGTCTCAAAGTCTTGCCTTCACTCAGTTTAGCTGAGTACTGGCAAGTAGGGGATGCAACTATTTGAAGCATGGCTCTGTTCAGGTGATCAGTATTGGTGTGATAGGAGTGGCCCTGGGATATAGTCTCTTCTCCCAAAAGCCTACTCAGATTCTACTGATTATCAACAGGAATACTGCTCAGATTAGGCTGGGTTCCAAGGTAAATTCACCCTAAGAATGGTCTTATCTGGTTGTTCTCTGCATCTTCTTCCTCCTCACACTCCCAAGCTTTTAATTTTCAATCCGGCAGATGCACTATGTCATGGTGCACTGGCATGCATCTTATCCAGACAGCCAGTCCAGAACAGGACGAGTCGGCCATCTTTGTTCCAGCAGAACTCTGTGAAGTCTTTCAGCAACCGATCTGCAAACTTCTCATCCCCTGTGGCACTGGACCTCCATGTTTTGGTCAGCATAGTATTGTAGGCCCAATTGTAACCAATGCGCTCTTCACAAAACATGTTCTGATTGGTTGAGCTGGTGGAGTTGCGCCGCCGTCGTTGCTGCCCACAGGAAAATTTCCGCTTGGAGTAAGGCAGCTGCAGAGAAACTGTCCCTGTGGGAAATGGACAGGAGTTTAATCTGTGGTCAAGTCTAGGTCCTAGCATTGTCAGCTGACCCAAATGTTTTCTAAGGGAAAACTAGACTGAGTTTCATTTATTGTCTTGGGTAGCAGGTAAAGATGCACTCAGCATTACCTCACTGCTACCTGCAAGGGTAATGAGGCTCAGAGATTCCTTCAAGCAGGTACTCAACCTGCTGCTTTTTACTAATGGCAAAAGTAATAATGCTTTATACTTATTGTAGGAGATGATTGGTCTCTCCACTGCTTTCTGTTTATGACCCTTTGTCCCAGTTGCTACAGCTATTGCCAGCTGATTAGTGCTACTGAAGGAGAACATTGGAACTAGGAGTGCAAGAATGGCTCTCCCTTGCCTATAATCCCTCCATGGCTCTCATTGCCTACCAAGCATTGCTTACCTGTGACATGGATGTACTGCGGTTTGTTCTCAGATGGGAAGTTGAATGCAGAGGCAGAGTATTTGTCTTGCACAAATCCAAATCTGGGGAAACAAACACTAGAAAGAATGAGGCTATTCCTGTTGGGACTCCTACAATCCATGGGATGGGAAAGCGTCGGGAGGGCGAGGGGGGTTATTTCCCCAACACATATGCACATCCTTCTCATGGCCCAAAGGGAAGGAGGCAAAGAGGGGAGGAAGGGATCCCCAGATTCTCCAATCCTGTTTTTTCCTGAGCATGGGGGTGGGGTTGGTCTCCTAGCTAATGTATGAAGCAATGGAACTGATAACCGAATCTGGGATGTTATCTGGCAGTCTGTTAAAAGGACCCAGCTGTGTGTGCGTGCGTGTGTACACACACACAGAATTAGGAGAAAGCTACAGAAAGGCTTCTGGTATGGTGCATCAAGTTATAGGAATTGTTTGGTCAGGCTGGACAGTCCTGTCAGATGACTAGTACTGCTTTGGGAACACACAGTCCCCTCTGGGCTGAAGAAAACACCATTTTGAAGCAAGAAAAGGTCCATTCCAAGAGCCAGCTTCTCTATAATAGAAAGAGAACCTGAGTTAAGCACTGTGAAACCAACTGCCAGCCAGAGACCACACTGAAAGCTTTGTGAAGATCCATAACAGGATGTTACACAGCCAGCCAAAGGCAGGAATGATCAGCACTGGAAAGCTTATTTGTGCCTTCCAATGACCTCCTCCACTCTTACTGGCCTGTCTCACTAAGTAGTGTTCAAAACAACACCATCAATTCCTCCTCAAATTGTTCCCAGCCTCTCACTACGGGTGTCAGATCCCAGTTACCTGCTTATTATCAGTCACTTAACCCAAAGATGGATTTAACTCTCATCTACGCTGCTCCGCACATACCTGTGTGCAATTGCCTCCTGGAGCAGATGCATGCGATCCCAGTAAGTTTCAGGTTCAAAGCCTGAAACAAGAGAACCAGACAAAGGCCAGCTGAAACCATTTAATCTTTACCAACCCATAGGAGGCTTTCCCAGGTCAACTCCACTGTGTGCTTCCCCCTATTCCTTTAAGCCACCTCCTTTGGTACTATTTTATCTGTCAGCCCTTGCCCTGAATCCCCGCATCCCATTAAGAGAGTTTTTTAAAAACACCAACAGTTGATTCATAAACTGAACCCTGGATTTGGCTTTCGTGACCCTGGAAGGAACATACACAAAACAGTAAATACATAGGATTTGAGAGGGGCAGTTTCACGGTTTGTTGCTCTTGTGATACTATCAAAATACTGTCCCATGTTTCCACTTTGCCCACCTTTGGGCATCAAGAAGATCTTTGTTTTGGCAATGGGAAAGGCCTGGGGTTAAGACCAACTAGCCCTCCATGAGGGTCCCTAAACCCAAATCATGAATACATTTTTATTTAGTGAGGATCAGAAAAAAAATAAAAATGAGCGTGACCACCATTTTGAGCATCACAGCATTAAAAATAGCCTATTTAAAGCCAGTGGGGCTACACCTATACCACAACACATACAGAAATTCCTTGTTCTTTCTGCATTTACAGTCAGACTCCAGGAAGAGTGTTACCAGGGGTGAGAACAATTTAATCAACAAAATGACGACTTTTTAAAATTTGTAAACTGGGTTCCTTTTCATATCATCCCTTTGCACCAGCTGTATGATGGATCTCTCTGTGTGCCATGAAGCTCTAACCTCTGGGCAAGGCTCACAGTTGAGGCTTATCACAATAGCGTCACTAGGAAGGGAGAGAGGTCATGCTGAAGAAAAAAAGGATTGCCATTCCTAGCACTTAATCTCATGAGCAAACCTTCCTATCCAGAATGTAACCATGGCAACAAAAAGAGGATGCCAACCATGGAAGTCTAGCCAACGTAATCTCAGAGAGGAGGGAACAAACAAATGCAAGATACAACTGCAGATAGGCTAGTGGGGTGGATGGGAGCTGCTGGCAGAATGGGCTTTTATAATTTTTACAAAATGACAGCAGGGTAACTACCTGATATGGTTCCTATAGGAGCATTCAGAGTCATGGCAACAGAGGAGAATGAAGGACATGGAACTCTCCCTGATGATGGGCACCTCTCACTACCAACATGATGCTGTGGTGTGTGCCAACTGCCCTGAAGTACAGCTTCCCTCCTCATCTTTCCTCCTTCATGCTGAATGAGCTGTATCCTTCACAACAGATTGGGGAGAATGCAATGGCAGGCATCTTATCCAGCCAGTGAACATACTGTAGGTGTGATTCACATCCCAGTGAGAATTCTCCCTGCAAGAAGGTACCCAAAGCTGGCTGGCGAATATTTCTTACCATCAAACAGATGTTCACTGCCCTCCTTCAGCAAGCAGCTAACATTGAGTGGGATGAACAACTGTGCTCGAAGTGGGTCTCCATATAGGTAACTGGGCAATGCAAATGGACCCTCCAGGACTGGAACTAACAAGAAACCACAGGATGTAGCTTTCCGATGCCAACCCTGAACCTGTGAAGGGATTCAAACAATGAATCACATCATGTATAGCTGCATGGAAAGGAGTACTTATGTGCATAAGAGCAATTTGTCTCGCCAAGAACAAATCAGACATGCTCAATTACCAAAGGACTTTGCCTACTTTGCATACTGAGCATGCAATTATCTTCATAAGCAAAGCAGCACAGATACAAGATTTCAAAATTGTATTTTTTTAAGGCATGCCACATAAATCAGAATGATCAATTAGATCAGGCCGGTGCAGAGAAGCTTAACTGAATTCTTTGCATCAGTCTTCACTGCAGAGGATATGAGGTAGATTCCCCAACCTAAGCCACTCTTTTTAGGTGACAAATCTGAGGAACTGTCCCAGACTGAGATGTCATTAGAGGAGGTTTTGGAACCAACTGATAAATTAAACAGTAATAAGTCACCAGGACCAGATGGTATTCACCCAAGAGTTTTGAAGGAACTCAAATGTGAAATTGCAGAACTACAAAGTGTGGTATGTGACCTATCATTTAAATTAGCTTCTGTACCAGATGACTGAATGTGACAACAATTTTTTTAAAAGGCTCCAGAGGTGATCCTGGTAATTACAGGCAGGTAAGCCTAACTTCAGTACCAGGCAAACTGATTGAAACTACAGTAAAGAACAGAATTATCAGACACATAGATAACCATGATTTGCTGGGAAAGAGTCAACAAGGCTTTTGTAAAGGGAAATCACGCCTCACCAATCTATTATAATTCTTTGAAGGAGTCAACAAACAGGTGGTCAAGAGTGACCCAGTTGATATAGTGTACTTGAATTTTCAGAAAGCCTTGACAAGGTTTCTCACCACAGGCTCTTAGGAAACTAATTAGTCATGGGAGAAGAGGAAAGGTCTTCTCATGGCTCAGTAACTGGTTAAAGATAGCAAAAAAGGGTATGAATATATGGTCAGTTTTCAGAATGAAGATAGGTAAATAGTGGTGTCCCCCAGGGACCTGTACTGGGACTAGTGCTGTTCAACATATTCCTAAATGGTTTGGAAAAAGCAGTAAACAGTGAGGTGGAAAAATGTGCAGACGATACAAAACTACTCAAGATAGTTACATCCAAAGTAGACTGTGAGAGTTACAAAGGGATTCAGAAAACAGGGTGACTAGGCAACAAACTGGCAGATGAAATTCAGTGTTGATAAATGCAAAGTCATGCACATTGGGAAACATAATCCAACTATACATAGAAAATGATGTACTCTAAATTAGCTGTTACCACTCAAGAAAGATCTTGGAATCATTGTACATAGTTCTCTGAAAACATGCACTCAATGTACAGCATCAGAATATTAGGAACCATTAGGAAAGAGAGAGATTATAAGAGAGAGAAAATATCATAATGCCATTATATAATACACAGTACACCCACACCTTGAATACTGTGTGCAATTCTGGTCACCTCATCTCAAAAACAGATTTATTAGAATTGGAAAAAGTACAGAGAAGGGCAACAAAAATGATGAAGGATATGAAACAGTTTCCATATGAGAAATTAAAAAAAGATTGGGACTTTTCAGCTTGGAAAAGAAGTCGATCGGGGGGCTGGAGGGAATATAATAGAGGTATATAAAATCATGAATGGTTTGGAGAAAATGAATAAGGAAGTATTATTTATCCTTTACACAACATGAGAACTATACGTCACCCAATGAAATTAATAGGCAGCAGGTTTAACACACACACCCCCCTGTGGAACTCATTGCCAGGGGATGTTGTAAAAGCCAAAAGTATAACTGAGTTCAAAAAAGAATTAGATAAGCTCATGGAGGATAGGTCAATCAATGGCTATTAGCCAGGATGATCATGAATACAACCTCATGCTCTGGATGTCCCTAGCCTATGGCTGCTAGAAGCTGGGAGTGGACGGCAGGGGACGGCTCACTCGATGATTGCCTGTTCTGTTCATTCCCTCTGAAGCACCTGGCACTGGCCGCTGTTGGAAGACAGGATACTGGGCTAGATGGACCACTGGCCTGATCCATTATAGCTGTTCTTATTAATGCACTTAAAATGGGATATTTCTAAGGAAACTGATTTAGCCTGATTACAGTGAGTGGCCAAGGACTGCTTAACTGGAACAAAATTTCCATTTGAAAGAGGATCTAGGTGACCAATGCCGAGGGGTTGAATGGGCAGTAAGAAGTCTGGGATTTCTGAATGCCAGTCTCTTGATACAGAAGTTGCCAAATAACAAAAAGAAACAAAAGTTAAAGTAAACAGCAAATGTAGAGAATCGTTTTTCTTGTATTTTTATCCTTGGTATTGTCAGTGGGTTTTTAAAAAACCTCTTTGCTGAACTGGGACTACAGGATGCCTACCTAAGGGACTCCATTAAAACGTTTTCACTGCTTTTCATTTTAAAATTCAAGGCACAGTGGGTTAAACTGTGCTGGCTCTTTGCACAGGGTCAAAGCCTACACAGAGTGGCTCAAGCGAGACTTAAAATGATACCTTGGCCTCGTGCTGGCCCTCTGCACAGGGTGAGTTTAACCCATCACAAGTAAGAGAATGCTACAGCTAGGATAGGGTGACTAAACACACTGATTTATAGCAATGATAAGAGACATTCAAACTCAGCAACACATGCATAGCAGTGGCAACAATCAGCAAAATTGTCCTTCAAAAAAGATACAAACTTCACTCCACAGCATCTGTCCTAGAACTTTTCACTGGCTTCCCACTAATTGCCTTGCTGAATTTCCCTGCGGACTCAGGTAAGGACACACATTTAATCAGTCTGGCAAGTTTGAGAGCATCCAAGACACAAGGACCCTTACCATCTCAAAGAGAACAGCTGCTGTTACTGCCATCCAATGCAATTTGATCTCGAAGGCCGCATTTAGTGAGAAATTGCCATGGTAGTAACAACTGCACCATTCCAGGCGGTCAGTACGATTATTCACATCCACATCCAGCGTCACTGTCCGCTGCTCGGGTACTGTGGCAGCTATGCAGATATGGAGTCAAGATTTAAAAAAAAAAAATGTATCCAGGAGGGGTAAGGGGAGAGAAAGAAAATTAAAATGAGACATTAGTTTTAGGCATGGGTTGTTTCATCTGCCTGCCTTGCATTTTAGGGCCAACAAAAATAGTCCAAGAATCTTGCTAGCCTAAATCACAAGAATGAAAAGGAGAAGAGAATTCCACCCACACCAGGGAACTCCGCTGCCCCAATTCCTTTCCTCCAGAAAATACTACTCTAAACAGTCCAGTGACATCTAAACTGGGGTAGACAGGGATTCTCTCCTCTAGGAAGTGAGCCAGTCCCTGAACCTACCAATTAAAAGTGGAGTTGTTCTATAATTTAGTAGTATTCCAGTGTGGAACAGAAGGTGCTATGGACGGTTAACCGTGTAACATTTGCCTCTGAGGCATTCCAATTTGATGATAATGTTCTTTACATATCTCCATATAAATCACAACACTGCACATTTTTACATCAGGGAAGGAGTATTCCAGAGTCCCACAAAAGTGGTCTACATTAATGCAATGTTAAGGCGGCACATTAAAATTTTTAAAAAGGAAAAAAACCGGAAAGGTTCCTACAGCATTATCATCTTTAGCTTATTGCATTTAGGTAACATTCTTTTCCTTTTTTAAATTAGTATTTTTGTAGTGCCTAGTGGCCTCCTCCAAGATCAGGGCCACATTGTGCGAGACCATATAGTACAGTCAGATAGTAAAAGAAGGTCCCTGCTCCCTAGAGCTTACACTCTAAATAAGCGAGGGCTTGTGTACACTTACAACTAACTTGGCATTGCTGCGATCGATGCAGTGATGTCGATTTAACAGGTCTAGTGATGACCGCTAAGTAGATGGGAGGAGTGCTTTCCTGTCCACGAAGAGCAAGGTAAGTCAGTGGGAGAGTGTCTCCCGTTGACACAGTGTGGTGTAGACACCTCTGTAAGTCAACCTAAGTTACATCAACTTCAGTTACGTAACTGAAGTAGCATAACTTTGATCGACTTACAGCTTTAGTGTAGACCAGCCCTAAAACACAAAGGGTGGGAAGAGAAACAGAGGCACAGGAAGGGGGAGGGACTTGCCCAAAGTCACACAGCAAGTCAGCAGCAAAGCCAGGAATAGAACCGAGATCTCCTGACTCCCAGTCCAGGGCCCTACCCCTTAAACTAGGCTGCTATTTCTTGTTTTTCTTATTACATGCCTTAGTTTAATATATTTCTATGCTGTTCAATACTGGACACAAAACACCAACGATATGCACTATGGCTGTGTTAACATCTCGGTGACATTTCCCAAACTGCATATTTGAACTGTCTTTCATTAACTGTTTGGTATTTTTAAAGCAGAAAAAAGGAATTGCTCATATTTTGTAGTCTTAGCATTTAAAAGTTCCCAATTAAGTTTTGAAATTCACCCCCAAGATGGAAGGAATTGGGGCAGGGGCAGAGTTCCCACCTTTGCTTCTGTTCTAATTGGTCTGGAGACCATTTTCTGGGAGGCTGGGTTAACATTGGAACATCCTATTGTTTATGTGCAATTACTTTAGCTTGGCAACGGAAAAAGAGAAAGAAAGAAATAATGATAATAAATGCCAGAGATGTCATCTTGGAGAGCACCATGAAGATTCTCTTTTGTAAATAAGTCTCATCACTTCCTGGCAAAGATTTATCTCCTCCAACTCCCATCTAGGCCAGGTATTGTCAGACATACCAAACGTCTTATTCTTTCATTTTTCTTGCTGCTTTTTACTCAGATATCACTGAAGATGCACTGTTGTGGGTGGCTTGGGGGCTCATCTTAAAGTTACAATACCAGCTTTTCAGGAGCCATGCAATGTAACGTAAATGATGAACCACCACAGAAACCCAGTTTGGGATGTTTGAGGGCAGCATCCCAATAGGAGGTAAAGCAGAAGTAGCTCAATCAGTAAGGAAGGCATGTGCTGTCTGCCAGCGAAGCCGCCAGACACAACAATACACCAGCCAATTTGTATAAATTAGCACATGCTGAAGAATGAACTCCCTGCTCCACTACTAGATGGTTCTGCCTCCAAGTTACTGGTAACACAGGACTCTCCAACAAGATTGCAAAACTGTCTTGTTCTACCTTACCCGGTGCCTCTATTCGCAGACCAAACAACTGGAGGCAAATCCCCATAGGAGCACTCCTAACAATCCCAAAACTTCAAAACTATGACTGGATTAGCATCTTAAGTGTCTCTAAATTTAGGAGACTCAAATGGGTTCTTAGAAAATGGTCCTAATTTGACGTTATAATAGAAGACCTCTGACTTTCCATACACTTGGCTGATTTTAAGAGGACTCACCTGCTTCCCAACTGTGTCTTGTACCAGTATTAACTAATGAGTTATAGTGCACATTGGAGAGGAGCAGACAGGTTATTCTTCAACCACAGATTAACTATGTACATGGTTATAATTACTAGTGCAGCATGCATTGCTATAAATCAAAAGGGACAAGATTACGTATATCACAGATCAGATTTTCATTGGGAAGGGAAAGGGGACAATCATCAGGCAAGTCAGAGGGAAGTTGGCAAGGATAAGGATTTTACGGGTACACAGAGCTTGTTCCAGAGCTCCCAACACTTGCATGCTGTTTCATATCACAGGCTGACATTTAGAGAAGGTGGAGGAGAGGAAGAAATCAAATGCAGCCAAAGCCAAGAGAGGAACAAATGAAGTCACGTGGACCGGCTACCACTGGGATTAGTAAAGCTTCCTGCCTCAGATGGACTGGTAATGTTTTTGGAGTCTTTAGATGAGAAACAGCACTAAAGCGGCACACAAACTTGTTTCCTTCTGAAAACAGGTAACACCACATTGTTTACTGTGGAAAATCCAATCATCCTTTAGAACAAACCGTAATGGACAACAGCAGCAGTATGGAAGCACTTTTCATCCCAGGACAGCAAAACTGATTATGGATCATTATCCCCATTTTATGATGGGGAAACTGAGGAACAGAGAAGTGAAGTGGTTTACCAAAGCTGCACAGTGAGTCAGACATAGTTTCAAGAGCAGAACCAAGGTCTCCTAAGCCTCAGTCCTCTGAACCACACACTATCTGGACACCAGGTTGGGCTCAAGTTCACCTGGCTGATTAATAATGCCAATAAGGTTTTGTACTGGTCAAAATGATAGCTTTAGTGTGTAGCAGATAAAGACCCTCCTGTTCACATGGTAGCTTAAGATAATAGAATTGTTAGCTTATTGTTCTAGGCCCCTCCCCTCATTTTTCTGTTCCTTATGCTGTTCCTCTTCGAAAAAAACTTTCAAAAATATAGACAGATTACCATAGCTTCAGATTTAGAAGATACAGTTACTATACAAGGAGAAGGGTGATGTCACTTTTCTTCAGAAGAGTCAAACATATCATAGAAGAGCATTGGGGAGTCTCTCTTTCTAATTTAGATGGGACTTTATAAGATGCATCTTATAAATCTGAAGTCATGGCAATGACTTTTCTAGCATGTTTTACAGGGAACATATAGCATATGGCAGGAACAAGTGACTCAAGCTGGCCTGGAAATGCAACAAGATGACAAAGCACACATATTAGGACATATAACTAGTGAGTTTCACTGGCTGTTAGTGGTAGAAAAGGCACCATGTGGTCTCTGTGGCACTCCAGTGAGAAGTGCTTTACAATGTAAGGAGGAGATTTCAAGATTGGATAATGATACTCACTCCCATTGCATGCCCTGATGTTCCAGATTCAAAACCCCAGTTCATTCACACTGCTGGTATCTTTTGTAATTGTGGCCCCAGGTGCCTGACCTGGATTTCTTCCCCATTACACAGGGTTTCAGCCTAGACTGATGCCACCACAGTCTCCAAGTGTCACAGTACACAGGACTCTCCTACACTCCACTCTCCACAGGTGGAGTATCACAAGGGCTCTTACCACTGGCAAACACTTGTTGAGCAAGTGTTAGACTTTAGACTTAGTTAAGTGAAGTTTTGGTGCTCTGTTGTTCTTACATGTCATCATTTCCATGTGCACAGCAGGGACTGAACTTCATCATGTGGTTCTGAAGAGTCACACCTGCTCCCCATGAAGATGGGATATGAGTATTAGCTCTTCCTCAAACTTTAGAGGAAGGTGGGATTATTTTACTTTTAGATAAGAGAGAGTACAGATTGTTCCTCTCAGCCAGTGAAACGCATCCCAGAGACATGACAATGAGACCACCTGCATGACAAATGTACGGCCAGCATGAGATCTGCAGCGTGTTACTGGTCCACGTGAGATCATACCCTTGGTTGGCTGCTATTCCCCTTCAGAACTACTCCCTTGTACTTCACCAGATGTCATCTGTGTTCCGCATCTACCTAATAGTGCGGCTGCCTGGCTCCGTCCTCCGAAACTGCGGCTAAAGGAACTGTGCCTACTTGCATAAGAGGCTGGGCGGCTGGGAAGCCAGGGCAGGAGGAATGCTGGGATTTCTGAGTGCAAGAGCTCTTCTGCCACAAATGCCACCTCAAACCATTTCCTCTGGAAAGTGGAGAAATCGTCCATTGCTGCTGTGTGCCACATGGTGGGTGGCTGCTGCATACCCACTGGATAAAGGCAATGGGAAACAGTCGTCAGTCAAGAACAAGGACCCCTTAACAAACCAGGTTACCATTACACTTCCTGAGTTTCTAGAGCCTAGGTTCAGAGGGAGCTGGAGATATCACATTTGTCCTCCGATTCCCATCCTATGAGTTGACAGTTCAAGGTAATTTGGTGATCTTTTCTAAAGGGTATGTAGTGAGGAGGGTGGGGAGAGCTGAATTGCCCAACTGTCATTAAATTACCCTTTATTTTTTGGTGTTAAATTCACAAAGGCTAGGGCATCTCTTTGGATCCCTATACACTATCCCCCATCCTCCAAACATTTATTTAAGAGTGCTCCCCTTTTCAAATCTCTTATCAGGATAAACTTCTGCTGCAACACCTACAACTCCACAAAATTCAAGGTCTACACTGAGGGGCAACAGTGGAAAGCTCAGTAGTTACATAAAAGTCTGACCTCGGTCTGGCTCCTTATCAACGACAATCTTGTAGAAGTAAAACCCATAGATGAAGGTGCGCAAGGCCTCTCCAGATGCGTGAACAATCAGCTGCTCATCCAGCATTTTCTAAAGAAAAAAACAAATGAAAAGCAGCTTTCAGTGATGAATCGGGGCTTTGGGGTGGGAATGGGGAGACATTAGGAAAGTGAGTCTTGCCTTTGGAGATATTAAAGGTTCAAGCACCTCACCTGTAAAGATGAGAACGGCAGAAGTGCTTCCCTAGACATGCCAAAAACATAGCGGGATAGTAGTGAACAGGGTCAGAAGTCTTCATCTTCCAGATAAATTGTGTTTTGTCCCTTCAAAGTTCCCTATTAATAACTAGTCTCTTTCCAATCTGCCTACTACCTCCAGCGTTTGCCCTCTTACTTATGTGCCTTTGTCTTACATATGGGTTTTCAGGGAGCTGCAAGTAGCCATCACGTGGCTTCAGGGCTCAGAAAGGTTCTAGGATTCTCTGTGCTAACTGATGTGGAGTCTCAGTAAAAGTGAATTCTAGAGCATTTCTGAGCCTCAAAACACAAACCCTGATGTGGTTCAACAGGGAAGAGAAAAACCTACCACATGAAAAAAAAGAAAGAAAGTGTGTGTGTGTGTACGTACTTATTTAAGTATCCTTGAACAGAACAGTTTTATACTCACTGTTCTCGTGACAGCCCTAGTACCCACAGCAGTTAGAAGAAAATACAACCACACTGCAGTGACTTACACTCCCAGCTAAAACTAGGGCTTTTGGTAACCACCAGTCAGTGTGAGACTGTATGTAAAACTGCCACCATCACACCAGCAGGGACAAAAATGCAACACCTATTGCACATCATGCTGCTCTGTGATAGGATATCTAAAATCAAACCATTGAAGAAAATATTTTTTCCAGCCAGTATCTGACTTACAAAACAAACATTGTTGTATATTTATTGTGATCTCCATCTAAAACTAACACTTATTGGGGGAAGGAGAGGTATAAAAACCTGGTGAAAGAAGGTAACATTTCCTTACATATACATAGTAGTGGAGACACTCTTGAAAAATATATTACTAAGAGGATTTTGAGAGAGAGAGAGAGAGAGAGAGAGAGAGAGAGAGAGAGAGAGAGAGAGAGACTTTCCCCAGTTAATGGGACATTTCTGGCTCATCCACCAGCCCTCTTGTCAATTCTCTCACCTGCATTATGTCAATGGCCATAGCTTGGGTCTGCACCCCTTCCAGGTTGTTCACCAACCAGTGGACTACCTCAGCACTGATGAAACAATACGGAGAGAGGCCCTTCTGTTCAGATAGAAGCTGGATCCCTGTACTGAATCCCAACAAGTTAAACATGTAATTAACATGAACTGAAATCACACAGAAACACAGAAAAATTACTACTGCAGTGGAGGAAAACCCAGAATGAGAACTCTGAAGTTCTCTGTAGCTTGTGTACCATTAGTCTCTGAGACTGCAGAAGTTTGTACTTTGCAATGGAGAAAGCTCCTAAATTACTCCCTCTACAGTGGTTCCTGCTTAGGCACGCCTGGAACTGTAGCACCTGAACTCTATGCAGCCACATTTGTACCTTAATTTCTACAGTGACTCCTGCTGGGAGAGGCTAGAACTGAATAATACAACGATTGCTAAAGAAAAAAGTTATTCCACCATAGATCATGAAACTCTTCCATTGGATGCCCACCCATCAAATCCTGCTTCAAAGTCTCACAGTAGGATTTGAGGCATGTTTTGACTCAAAACTTACGTTGGGTGCTTCATGGCTTCAAGAATCTCGATCAGAGTGGAGGAAGTAGTCAGGGAGCTTGCAGAAGACTGCTGGGAGCTGCAAAGTAAATAAAATTGTGTTTAACAGTTCTGTAGCTGCCAGTCTAGTTTGGCAGATGTTTAGGAGAGCTGCTGTTTCTTCTCTTCACAGCAATAATTGTTCCATGTTTTATCTTGGGTTGTTGGTGCATGTGCCAGTAATTTGCAAAAGGGAGGAGAGTCCACGTACGTAGCTCTCGCCTCAGGAAACCTCCTTAGTGAAGCATAGAGCAAAGGGGAGGAGTTAGTTACCTTTAAGGAATAAACAGAGATGACGAAAGAACAGGTGAAAGCTGTAAGCACATTTTTGCACTGGATTTACCCATGCTATACAAACCCAATTGAATGCACTGTAGTTCAGAAGCAATTCAAAACACGCTATTTTAAAGATACTAACATGGGAAACAGGTGCTACTGTAGTTTATTTTTAATACCACTTCCCCCACCGTGTTTCACCACCAGATTGGAACCCTTGGATTCCAACAACCCACTTGATCCAACTATGCACTGGAGGGACCCCTTTCTCCTCAGAGAAGAGAAGGAATTGATTTCCATGTCCATTCAAACCCTGGCTTGGTGCTCCGCTAATAGACCACAAAAAAGTTCTGGAAGGAGCAGACTGCTGGGGTGAGGGAAATCAGGCTCATGTCCACTCAGTGCTGGACAACTGGGCTAGAAGACTCGTTTTAGCGCCACTATTCAAGGACAGCATTCTTCATCTAAGTCACAGAACATGGTCTTCAAGTGATATGTGCCTTCCGGTGCTGACACGCTGACACACTGACACTGGCATGAGCACAGCACATACTGTCCTATGTTTCCTATGCTAAGTACCTCCACCCCCGTTACCAGCAAGAGGAATGTATTGAACGGAATATCATTACAGAACTGCGGTGCTCTTCTTACCTGTTCTCAATGGAGCCAGTTGTGGCATGTCCCTGGTCTCCTACATTCTGGGAGCCTCCAAGGGGCTGAGTGCTGCCCCTATCAGCTGACTGGCCTGTGTTTATCAACATGTTGCCATCTAGGGCTGGAGGAACTGTCTGATCTATAGAGACCTGTAAGGACCGCAACATAGCAACACCTTTATGTAATTCACAGCACAACCCTTTTTCCACTACCCCAGCCTCTCGTAAGCACCCCAGCTCAGACTCTTCCTGGGGCAAGCAGTCTTTTATGTAACCATATATATGCAACAAAGACAAACACAGTCTTGTTTTGGTCAGAGTTACTGACAGCTCTGCAATTCGTTACATCAGTGTCCCAAATTGACCCAGATTAACAGAGATCATCAAGTAAGCAGCAACCGTGCTAAGAGAACTGGTGGCAAGGCAGCAAAGCTGGCGGCAGTCTGATATTTTCAAATTTTAAAACGAACAAGAAAAGATTTAGATTTAAGAGAATAAGCACCACCATACAGCCATGGCAACTGATAGAACAGGATCTCAAGTCACTGAATAGAAGCGGTGAGCAATTTAAAAGATAACCTCAGCTCTTCCTCTGAGATTGATGCAAGTGAATTCAGCAGAGGGATTGCAGCTGTCATTATGCAAAACAAAACAAAAAACACCCATGCACACATCTCTCTCTCTAAAAAGAAGCCATAATCCATCTATCTTTGATTTTTTTTTTTAGGGTAGTATCAGGAGACTGATTGGCACTCGCCCACAGCCATGTCACTGAGTGATACTACAGGATACTTTCCTCCCGCAGGAACACTTGTACTAGTCCATGGCAGACTGAATAGTTAGCAAAAATTAACATAAAAGCCTTTCAGAAAGAACGGGAATGCAGAAAGATTCAGCAAAAGACAGGCTGTAATTATCAGCTGCCATCTGCCATTAACACATATGGCTTAGGGAAAGACAAATTATGTAAAAGCTACATAAGAGGAGTGGGTGAAGGAGACGAACAGCAGAGAAAGTCTAACTCAAACAGGTGTACAATTAGGGCTGATCTGCCTTTGTGATTCCACAGTGCCCAGATTCAAGCACAGGGCCTGATTGACGGCATACAGCTCCACTTGGCGGCATACAGCTCCACTTGGCAAGGAATTTGATGGAAGATGACAGACAATTCGGGGGGGTTGGAGAAGGCTTTACTCTGTGTCACCTCTCCTCACTGCCACCACCCAAGCTCTCACACTTTGCAAAATGTGCCCTTTCGAAACAGCCAAAAGTGGCAGATGCTCCATATTGAAGTTACAGCACATTCATCCCTCTCAACCCCAGAGCTGGCTTGGACTAGCAGCACTCTCTGAGGATGTATTACCCTGTAACCAACTACTAAGGAGTGCGCAAATGGCATCTGACACTACTACCCCATGAGACCATAGTGAATTCCACAATGTTTCCATCCCTGAGTGACCTAAGAATTCTAAGGTGGCATCTTGACCTGGTTCTCTACAGCACCAGCTATCAAGCAGATACCACAGGTGATATTTAACAGAAAATTAAACAAGAGCTATTGCCATCCTTGTTTAGTGAAGGAAGGTAGAAATCAGGAACTTACTAACTATGTGAAAGCAAAAGTTTGAGTATTTGGCAAGTAAACAACAACACAGAAGGGTACAGGAGTATCCAAAACTTAATACAAATACAGAGCTGTGGATGGAAATAAGTGCATTCACCAGCAGTCCCTTTATATTAATTACTGTCCTTTTAGTGCAATGCACATCTCACCACTGCAGAAACCAGTGAGCACATGTGGTAACTAGCCCAAGCCTAGTTTCCTCAGTTACAAGTTCAGGACCTGAGATGCACTTCATTGTTTCAATCCTGATGCCAGGGATGGGAAGATCTGATTCAGAACTGACCTGTGGGTGGAAGGTCGAAGTTGTGCGTGGGCTGCGAACAAACTCCATAAAGAAGGCCCCATCCTGAAGGCATCGGAGGAAGTAGAAGCAGTAGCAGCGGCAGCAGTGACAGGAACAAGGAGGTGAAGAAAAGCAAAGACAGCGTTGTGCAAATGTGCAGTCACCACAGGGAAGGAGTGAAAAACCAAAAAGACACCTCTGTCCAGATAGGCAGGCACATCAGAGTTCAGAGCATCAGCAAACTCTGCTCTGAGATATTCTGCCTCCTTGTTACAGATGCCCCAGTCAATCACATTAGACCATCACACTGATCATGGGCCTGTTCAAGCACATGCAGCTCTGAGCACAGCCTCAAATTCTATTCCAGTGCAGGGGAGCGGGAGAGAACACTGTAGAGAAGCTATTTCACCAATGTCAAAGCATGCACAAATTAAATGGGCACTCCCCCTCCTACACACATACCTGGCATGGACTCTTCCCTTGCTGCTAACCAAGGACTTTTGCCAAGAGCCTCCTCCCACAAAAGATAAAGCAATTGATCCTCTCTAGGTTTTCATTTGTGTTTTCATTCTTTGTTGCCTTCTTTAGGCACAAGCCTTTCTCCAGTCTGAAGTTACTAAGCTGGGTCTGTATCTGGGGTACATGTATACATGACTTATGTCCTCAGGGACTTCACTACATGGTTATAAACCTGGCACCTTCTTTGGTGCAGGAACATGGCAGGTGAGCTGTGGCCCCAAACACACATGCCAATGAAAGCAACTTCACAAACTGCCAGGTGTTCCCCAGATAGTTTTTGTACCAAGCTAACTCATCATGCTAACCACTCATAGTTGTCTGAGAACTGCCTGCTGAATTGATCCACCGTAGTGTCCTGCAGCCTGGGAAGGTGCACTGGTGTGACTGACTCAGAATGCTCCCTTTTGTCTGTTGATGTAACACACAGCTGTGGTAGTGTCTGTCAGCACTTGTTGTTGATTGTTGATCCCAGGGGTAGCAGCAAGGATCCCTTGCATGCCAGGTGGATGGCTCTGAGCTCTAGGATGTTTATGTGATGCATGAGGTCATGTATTCCAGAAGTCTGAGACATGCTCATATTGATGTTTTTGGGTGAGTCTGAAGTTGCATGATGACATTTGCTATTGTTTGGAATCTTTCATATACAAATGGAAACAGTTAATTGTAACCTGTGAATGTGAAAATACCCGTTGCTTTCTTTAAAATCTCTATTTGTCGGTATTTATAAAAGAGTTTAATCACTGGAGTATCCAAGCACTGCCAGTGACTGATGAACTTGTCTGAACTCTACACTAAATCTTCCATGAAGGACAGATTTTTATATGGTTATGGCCAGCAGCATTTGTGCTTAGAGCAAGGTCTCCTACATAGCATGTGATAAAACACTTTGCCAGCGGAGTCAGCAGGAATCACTGACAGCCAAGCTATTCCTTCCTCCATCTGTAGAGCATGCTGGTTCCCCATATCACTCTCCTCCCCCGCGTCCTGCTATGCGACATCCCAGCAATGGTGCAAAAAGCAATGTGGTTTTTAAACTAGGGAAGAAGAGTGAAGAAGTGCAGGTTACTATGCAGTAGAGGTTTAAGATGAGATTTATAGCACAAATTAGGGTCTGAAGGTTTGCAAATGTACTTCAGTCTTCATATTCTGCACCTAGCTTTTCCAAGTTTAAGTGTATCGATCTTCTCCTCTCAGGCAGCTCAGCGAGGTCCATGTCTCCAACACAAATACATGTTTATTAATGAAAAAGTCAAAACTTCAGTGCCAGTTCAACTGGCAATACAAACTACATTCAAACACAGATCTTTAGGGGGATGCTGTATATGCCCCGGGTACTGTACCATCGACACTTTCTTAATGGTCCGTACGAAGGTACCAAAGGGGCCCTTCTCAGGCTGTTGGCTGCCCCTCGACAGTTAATCCCAAGACAGGTCAGACTTATGAATCTTGTGTCTTGACTAAGTAGGAACCTGTGTCTCAGCTCTAGAGCAGTGCTCCTTCCAACCCCATCAGACGTCATCAAAGCCAGAACGGAGGCAAATAACTGTAGCTTCTCCGTCAACATAGCTCTGGAGGCTTAGGGTGGAATCTTGGCTCCCTGGGGCTCTGGAGAATGACAGACTGGAGGACTGAGGTCTAGAGTGGAATCCTTCCTTTCAGGGTCCAATGAGCTTGCAGAGTGCTCCAAGAGGAACAATTTTAAGCAGGTTTTTCTAACTTTGAGTTTGCTTAGAAAAGAGGTGATACATGGTACATCGCTCAGGAATATGTCCCTCTCCTAAACAAAATAGACACTTAAAGAGCTCATCATTAAGTGGCATTGAAATCTTCCCACAAGGGGCAGGTTTCAAACCTCAGAGATTTAGCTTCTGACATTTTGCCAGAGCCCCTGTATGGGGCTGTGTATGTGATGTTTCTATCTTAAAACCTGAACCTGTCTAAAATAACGCAAAACAAGTTGTGTGTTGCCAATGGGCAAGAAGACTAACTTAGCACAGTGTACAGAGCAGCAGGCCAACGCCGCAGGGGTTCTATCTGGCTGCCACAAGTGTTAAGAATGAACTGAGGGACAGCTGGACCTGCCCCACCCTTTCTGCCATTTTGGGGTGGGGAGACACACAAGGACATCTAGGATGCAAAGCAGCAGCCCCAACAGACGTCGCTAGCTTTAAACATATCTGATCTCACATGCATGGCACATATGCAAATCAAGAGTGGAATCTATGTGTAACAGAGTTCTTGGAGTGATTGTAATTTCAGAAGAGACTCTCTCAAGTATCAACTAGAGACTGGGCCAGAGTGTTGTTACCTTGCGAGGGCTGTCCACATAGGTGGGAGTGATGGCAATGCTCCCACTCTCAGCAGGTTGGGAAGAGCTCTTCCCAGAAAGCATTGCTGCTTGCTGCTCACCCAGGGTCCTAAAACAAAGGATAAAAAGCCATAAAGATTGTACGGTCCAACCTGGGACACTATGTAACACTGGCTGAAAACTATTGTTTTGGGAAGAAGCATTGCTATGCTTTCTAGAGACAGATGCTTTCCCATACACTCATCCTCAAAAGGGTCTATCTGCTTCTTAGAAAAGGATGATTTTACCCCATATACACAATACCTTGGAGTCCTGAATCTATTAACTGCTTCTCCTAGTGCACAGTACTTGCTGCCCTCTGAATATGTTCAAAGCTCTCCCTTAGTACACGAGCATCAAACTCCTTGTTTTCAGAGGTATATCTAGTACCAGCACTCTTGGAATTTACTCACCATCATTCCTAAATTATTGCTGGTAACACATCTACTTAGCCTCAGTTTTACAGCCATTTTAGGCAGACACTTTTGTGCAAATGCAGCTATCATAGAGCACTTTCCATAGGGATTTGCAGAAGGAATAGTAATAGAATTTATAAAATGCGACTAACTCTGTTGTATTATGATGGGAGTTGTTAGAGTGAAAATCTCTTACAAGTACTAAGCATTTTGTTTGTTTTTAAGAGGAAAATGGCAGTTGGGGCTGCCAAATATATCTTTTTTTTCTTTTTCTTTTTCACATGAACCTATAGACTATTTCTGCCTGAGCTGATGAATCTCAAATATGGACATTCAGTCAAAACAGAGCCAGTATGAACTGACACAAACATTTTTGAGATACAGAAAAGAAGATTACTTGACATTTCATGTACAATGAACAGGTACTTGCCCTCATCCCACAATGTATTGCTAAGCCCAACACAAAAACAGAGGGAAGAGGTAGCTAGGAGGTTTGAGGCCTTGGTTATGCTGAGTTATTAGCTACCAGTGCAGCCACACCCATACCTAATCTTCAGTGCGGATGTGATTTAAAACAAGGTAGCTCAGTTTCTAAGATGCACCAATATAAATTGTATTGCACCAGTGCAAGACATGTCCATTCCAGAGGGTTTGCACTGGTGCAGCTACACTGGTGGCTGAAATCTCAGGTGTGGACAAGGCTTTAGTCTTGCACCAGAAAATCAAACACACTGAAGCTATTCCAATAGAGAAGGAAGACAGCTCATAAAGCTAGCGCCCAAACATAGTTAACCAGCAGTGTCTCCTACAGTGTATGAGCTGTGGCTTCAAAAATCCTTCTGCAAGACTCATCTCCCTGCTGGTGTCACCTGCTCAAGGACTTGAATTCAATTCTCTCCTCATGCTGGAAGGAGCATGGGAGTGTGCGCGTAAAACTGATCAGCACAAGTGGGCGTTAACAAGGAGTTAGAATGTCTGTGATAATGGGACTTACTCTCAAATCCACCCACAGCACTGAGAGCAAAGCAGCCTAGTGTGATAAAGTGCTGGTATCATGCCAAATTCCAATTCCCTGTTTAGTCTCTTTCCTCCCTGTACGTTATATTTCCCGAGTTGAAGTAACTTTCCTACCACCTCCTCTGAAGTGTTTTAGTTCATAATGAAGATTTTGAATATTCTAACAACATTAATCAGGAGATTCCAAACAAATTTCTTGTGTCACTAAAGATCTTGGTTTAAAACCATAAAGATCTCTATGGTTTGGGATCTGGTTAACTTAGAGACTGCCTCTCTCCTACACAGTTAATGGATAGATCATCTGAGTAGCTATGGCTGTTAGTCATAGATGGGTACTAACGGATTGGAAGCAGGGTGTCTTCAGCAAGGGTCTGGAAATAGTTTTGTTTGCACTGACATTGGTACAGCTTTCCTGCTAGCTTAGTCTTAATATATCACACACATTCCCATATAATGTTTAGTACCCTCAGAACAGTAACAGTAATGGATATAAGCAAGCATGAACACGAGCTTCATTACTGAAATGTGAGTGCAGTTGGGAGACCTGCTGATGTCTGATGTTATAACTCAAGGATGTTAATGATATATTACTGGACTCGACAAACCATACCCTCAAATGTTTTATGAACAATTCTATACAAAGTAATGTTATACTGACTGTGTTGTATCCTACCACCTGGATGGTGGTATCTCAAATGTGGAGCTCAATCCTTCTCAACTGTTAGTGTCAGAGATGATCATCCTTCAGAGCCCGGTGCAAGGCTTATCTTTTTACCCAAGACTGTGCTGGGTGGATCTAAACAAAGGCACTTCCTTACCACTTCCTCCACTTTCCTTATTTCTCTCAGAGTGGGTAGGTGATTCATTCGGGGGAGGGCCAGTATTGTTGCCTGTAGCAAGTGGTACAAACATGTTTCACGTGTGATGTACCAAGAAACTACGGTGATAATGTCCTTGTAAATTACTAATATAATCTTATTTCTTTGCTACCCTTGCACTTGTACAGATGTAACATATCCTGTCCTACTGAAAAGGATGGCATTTCCTCACTGTTGTAACTCCTCTCAGGGAGCAAAATCTGAGGTGTTTCCTTTGTTTGATGATAAATTCCCCAATGTGCTGAAGCCTGTGCCAGGTGGATGCTCTGTGATAAGGGTGTTTATTAACTAAAGTGTTCAGACTCACTTCTGACTGGCTTCCATTTCCAATAGGGCTGAAAGGGCTGAGGTTCCCTTCTTCCCAACAGGTGGCCCAGAAGGCTCCAGAGAGTGAGAGGCGATTGGGCCAGCTATCTGCAAGCCTTTCATAGCAGCCCCTTTCTAAGTAAAATGGAACAGAAGAGGAAACAATGAGTCAAGGTCTTCAAGGTTCAGCTGATCAACAATAAAAAGTCACACCTTATAACAGTGATAATACTTAGGAGACAGCATGTAACAAAAGAGTAAGGGCTTCTCTACATGAGGAAACTGACTAGAATAGCAATTCCAGAGTAGCTCCCCATCGGGTGTCTTTTCCAAAATAAAAGTGACTTTGTTCTGGAATAATTACCGTGCTCACAAAATGGAGTAAATATTTCAGAATTTATTCCAGAACAGTATCTCCACACAGGCGAGTTATTCTGAAATAGGTATGTGGTTCATTCTCCTCCTTGCAGACAAAACCTAAGATGGGAAAAATAATTAGACCCCCTGAACTAGAAAAGTTACTAAACATACTCTCCTTCATTTATACACTTCTTAAGCAGCACAGGACTCTTTGGGTGAATTTCATATACCTGTAAGCAATAGCTAATAGTATTGGCCATTTGATGACTCTCAAAGTACAATTATAGACAACAGATCCACCGACCTGTATGACTGCCTTTACTCGAGCTGCTGAGTGCAGCACTCAGCCTGCTCAGTTCAGAAAAGTATATCGTTTCATTCCATAGAGGACGGGGATCTTCTGAGCATCATTCCCTTAGAAGCAGGATACACAATGCCCCCACATTCACTATTGCCACAGTACAAAGCAGTGAAAGAGTCCTTCAGTGGATGGTGGTTCCCAAATATCAGGCTTGTTTCAGCAACAGACTGTCTCTGAGCAGAAAACAATGAAGCCAACAGACGTAGTGTACAGTACAGCACTGCTTACTGCAATGCCAGTCAATTGGGAACGTTACTAGAGGGCTAGAAGTGCTTAAAAAAATTCAGCCTCCCACCCCACTAAAGTTTAGTTACAACACTGACTCACCCTGATCATCCGGTCTGATCGATGGCGCCGACGAATGCGATTCAAACCCTCCACAAAGCGGATGAAGCCATCCAAGAGCTGCCATTCCTCTTCATCGGAGCGGGGCTTGTCTCCATACACATCACAGTGTGCTTCACCTTCTGTAATGCGCTTTGTGGCACTGATGCAGGCTGGGAGCAGCAGAAAGCGCGTTCTCCAGAATTTCAGTGACTCAATAAGGCTGGAGGAAGGAACATGGTGGACAAATTAAAAAAGCAGACAGGGTACAGCATATCTCACAGCTGTGAATGACAGATTCTATACAACATGGTTGTGTGCCAACTTGCTTAGAGTCCAACAAGCAGATTACAATATCACTGAGTTACAACTGCAAAGATCACCAGGTCCCTACTGCATTCCCACTTCAATTAACGGAGTTAATACTTGCTTACATTCATGGTTTTAATGGATCTCATGGCTGTGCCATTAAGCATCTAATGACCTACATGCAATGGGGCATTCAGCAGGATGAATGTCAGTGGGAGGTATTTACCACAAAGCATGTTGAAACAGTACTGAAAAACTAATTTCCAGGTTGATAATGTCACATGGACCTTCACTTTTAATGTAACGCATTAGGCAATGCTGTAACAAGGTTTTACTGTAAAAAAGAAAGGAAAATAAATTTCAGAGATACAGGCTAAGGCACAGAGGATTTCAGCTGAGACTTGAAATGAGATGGAAAGATACAAGGAGGCTGGTTCACCCGACAGATGATACAGAGGAAAAGGCGCTCAACCCCTTTGGAGATACTCTGAAGGGACAAAGAGAAGGCCAGTTTTAAAGCCGACAGAAGGGAGGGAGCAGAGTCAAGCAAGGTCTGTAATTTGAGCAAGTCCACAGAAGGTTTTAAAAACTAAGGAAAGAAAATTTGAATTGTATCTAGAAATGAATGAGAAGTCAGGGAAACTGTCCAAGGATGAGAAAACATTGTTGTACTTTTTTGCATGCACGGGGGATGGAGGCAGGTAAGAAACAGATCACAAATACCAGCACGCGTGAGACTTTGCACCAAAATCAGGCAATACAAAAATGGTACTATGTAAAATTCAGACAAGGGTAACAGAGCTGATAATAGCATATAAATGAAAGCAGGTCAAACAATCCCTCAAGTACCACGTCACCACAGCTATTCAAGCCTTCACAGGGAAAAATGTTGGGTCAATTGTAGATCAAAAGGAAAAAGAAAAAAAAAAATAGGACACAGAGCAATCAGGATGGAAAATGAGATCTCTCACCTGAAGTCTTCAGAGCCAGCAGAGCAGATATACTGATCCAGGTAATTCCATTTGTATTCTTCCAGCCGCTCGTGGGAGAACTCGACCCAGCAGGAGACAAATTCAGAGTTAGAGTGTGAAGGGCACAAGCTGTAGGTGTAGTTTATCTGAGCAGACTCATAAGGATACCTGACAAAGACAAAGCAAGCCTCACCAATCCTGGCACTCCTTGAAACAGAAGGCACGGAATATAGTCATCCAAGCAAATACAGGTAGGAGGAGACAGCAAGTCCGCTGGACAGGTGGTGCTAACTTACTTGACTGGAGAGATACTCACTTTGGCAGATATCGAGTGACTGTGATTATTTTGTCCTTCAAGATGACTTTGTGGAACGTACGGCCCATGCTCAGCCAATATTGATCTTCCTCCTCAGGCTGATTTCGTGATACAAGGCCTATAAGTAATACATAAAGAGAACATCTTTCTGTTCACCTATGTTAATAGTCACAGCTTTGTTGCACAAACGGCACCTATAACATAACATTCCATGAATGAGCCTCCAAACACGAATTAAACCAAGTGTCATCTTTAATACCATTTCTTTGAGGAAGGCTTGCTCAGCAAGATCAGCAGCAGACATGCTGCAGGAAGTGTTGTGCACCTAACTGATGGGCTGGTAATTTCAGCACCATTTCCCATCCTTCTCTGTGCTTCATTCCTGGAACTAATCCCTTAATGTGTTTTTCCAAACAAGTCTCTTCATTTAAGCCTCTCCTTCCCACCCAAAACCACGAAGGGTAATAATTCTCATTCCTACTCTCACACATTCACCTCCCTCAAGCCTCCCCTTACTTTAAACTTTGTCCAAAAGACATCATTAACAACAGTTTAAATGCAGCAAAGAGTCCTGTGGCACCTTATAGACTAACAGACGTTTTGGAGCATGAGCTTTCGTGGGTGAATACCCACTTTGTCAGATGCATGCATTCACCCACGAAAGCTCATGCTCCAAAACGTCTGTTAGTCTATAAGGTGCCACAGGACTCTTTGCTGCTTCTACAGATCCAGACTAACACGGCTACCCCTTTGATACTTAACATTTTAAATCAAATCCTATACTTCGACTGTGATTCCAACACAGGGAAGCGGGACCGCATTACCTCACATAATCTAGAGAGCATCTACACTGGGTATTAAACTGCGTTAGCTGAAGCATGGTTTTAAGACATTTCTGGCTAACCCTGCCCACTCTGGACTAGACACGGCCATTTTAAAGTCATGTTTCAAAAGACTTATTCCAGACTAAAATTGAAAAAAAAAGTTTCAGAAATAGCTGTACCTGTTCTACAGTGACTAGGCAAATTGTATTTAAACCTGTGTTAGCCCGAACTATGTTAAACAGGCTCACCTACATATTTCAAATCCTAGTGGGTACAGGGCCCATTTCTTATAAGTCTCCAAACAGAGTTCAGAACTGCTTTCCTGGGTACACTCTGCCCTACCTCCCCAACCCCATATCCATCTCCTGCAATCACAGCTGACTCTCCACTGTCTGCACTTGTGCTGCTCCCTATCTGGAAATCTCTCCCTCCAAGTAACCAAACTACATAAGACAAAGTAAAATGTGAAGAGAAAAAATGAGTCTGACTGATCACTGTGGAGGCTGTTGGGGGAAGAGGAGTGAAGGAAAGACAGGACAGAATTTATTATGGAGTAAAGGAGCTACAAAGCAGGTTACACTCACCTCGGCTGTAGAGGGGGCTACTGCTCAGAGGGGGTGGTACAGTGGTAGTTGGTTTCTGTGGTTTGGGATGCACAATGATTTGATATCCTTGCATGAGACGCTGACAAATGAACTCCTCAAACACTTGTTGGGCTGTCATCTGCACACCTTCCTCATCTCTCCTGAGCACAAGGGGTTAATCACAAGACCAATCAGCTAAGGAACTGGCCAAACACCTGCTCTTGTTTCCACTTTTCCCAGTTGAGGCCCTATTACTGCAGTGGAATCTGCACAGGTGGAGCCTTGTGCCTGCACAGATCTACTTGCAAGATCCGGATGTAAGACAGCTGCACTTCTATCGCTTCTATCAACAGTTCATGGGGATGGATATTACCAAACTGGCTGGAAATATTAGTTGGCATTTTGCAAACAATTCTGAAGCTAGTGAGAATAAGAGGCATTATGACCATCAAGATTTATTTACAACAGCAGCAGTTAAACTTCTGACAGCTGTATTTTTCAGCACTTGTACTATTTAGCAAATATAGTCATAATGATATTCACTTTTATAAGACTTTTCATCAGACAGTCTCAAAGCAGCTCGGTAACATGAATTTAAACTCAAACACCTTTAAAATGGTGAGAACACTTTCCTTCCTCAGAAAGGGACAATTTAAGGCACAAAGTGGTTAAAAGATTGGCTCATCATTGCCAATCAATAGGAGACCTGAGAATAAAACCCAGAAGTCCTCACTCCTGGTGCTCTGCTGTAGCCAACAGCACCTATATTCCCTTCTTCTCCTGAATACTGCTATCCTGCTCCCAGAGGGGCAGACATTTCTCCAAGCAGATTGATTTACTTTAATAAACCCATATATTATACCTTCTAAGTGCCTAAAGTGTAATATTTTAGTCTCTCATTGCAAGAGGTTTTATTCCTTCCTAACAGGGCAGTAGCCAATATAGCTCTGTTTTGTTACTTCATAGTTGGTGGGAAGTTTCAGAGACGTTGAAAGGAAGATGCATGGTTTTGGGAAGAGTACTCTGCTATCTGGTGGCTACTGCAGAATTGCAAGAGAATCTCACAGTGTCTTTTGGTTTATCACATCACGATGGTTTTCCTTTCAAAAAATTCTCCCAACAAAGCATCTCTGGAAATGCGGTGGAGGAGTGTGTGTTTGGTTTGTTTTTTTTTAAAGAGATACTCTGTATTCCAGGACATTTATCACAAGAAATATGGGGGTTGTTTTTTTTTTTTTCTTGGTAAATAAACAACCATGTCAAAAGTTTTCTACCCAAACTAATTTCTAAATTTCTAAAACTAACAGATGTTACCAGTGGACAAGGTGCAAAGCTGTCATCTACAGAGAAAGGCTATCTATTCCACCACTATGTTGGCAACTCTATATATTGTATGAAAGTCACAAAATGTTAATCTTTAACAGATTATCCCTGCCTGGGATTATCTGGAACTTTTTGGTTCAATGCAACAGACTGTACAAGAGGACGTGTTGGCACAAACCTGTCAATGTCAGCTTCTGGGAGCAGATCATAGCAGCCCTCAGTGTAGTCATTCTGCAAGCTCTGGCGGTCTGGGAAGTAGTCCGTGGTGAGAGGAAGGCATGCCGGAGTAGTGAGAGATTTCCAGTCCACCCCAACTGTACAACAGAAGCCTGGCACTACGGGGGGAGCAGACAGTGTCAGAACTGCCTCGTTGCATCATGGGGAGAAGACAATGGGGGTACGTGTGGTCACACATGAAAAATTAGGGGTGGGGAGGGAGAAGGAGGACGTGTGAAGAGAGGAAAGTTGGAAAGAAAGGCAAGTGTAAGATATGAATCAAAGCACCAGCAGGTTGGATGGGGAGGGAAGGAAGGTGAGTAAGAGAGAAAAGGGGAGGGAGAGAAAGACAGTTTGTTAAACAATGCAGTGCACATGCTAATTCAATCCCATCATGCAAATGGGATTCAAAGTTAATACCTTAAATTATCTGTTGATTGTAAGCTAGAGCTGAAATAGCTGCTGCGCTGCTGAGGTTACTGCAGATCAGGTGCAATTTCATATTATTAAACATATAAAGGAAAAAAATCAACATTCCAAGTCTGGACAAGCAAATCAGACCAGCTGCTTCTCCTGGATGATTGTAGGAGAAGTTGGTGAGGGAAAGAATAACAGCCTGTTTCTGGAATAGGTAGCATACAACAGCAGAAGAGAGAACATTTCTACAGTTACAAAAATAGAAGACAGCCAGAAGAGGTGGGAAGAAAGGAAAAATAGTATCTTGTAACCTGCTTTCCCCCCACTCCCCTCTAAATTTAGGCTATTGTTGTAAGATTCTGGAGATCTAAAACACAGATAATTCAACATCAAATAATATACATCAATCATTTGCCCAGGGATGCCTGAATCAACCAGCCCTAAGAGCTCTGGGCGATTACTGTTACATAAATCATTGCTGCACAGATCTCATCGATAAAGCTGTTTCGCTTTACCTTAAACATTTTAGTTTAACATTAATGAGGGGGGAAATACTGTTGCAAGAAACTGATACAAGACAAACTGTTGCAAGAAATGTTCTCTGAAGCAGAGTCATGCCCTCACTCTTGTAACAGATGGAGGCATATAAGCTTCAGTAAAGGGTGTCTTGTACATAAAATGCTGGCCTTCCTTCTCTTTCATTAGATTGCCCAGCTGGCATCAAAACAGAACCTATATGCTTCAGAGGCAGATCAGGAGAGTCCAACAGCCTCTTTAGCTCTTTATGTAAAAATTATGGGCAGAGGATGAATTGAGGAAATGGTACAGCTATTAATTTAATCAATTCTTAGACAGGAACAAGTAAAGCCATAGTATATAAGGGCTCTACAGAGAGCCACTAACAATCACAGGAAAGCAGAATGTAAACCTGACTGCTGCCACATATTCAGGGCATAACTTCACTACAGCTGCAGTGCCGTAGTTTAATGCTGCATCAATGGACGTGGTTTTTCCATCAGTGAAGTTAGATTAACTACACTGATGGAAAACTCTCTCCGAGAGGTGGAAGCTAGGTCAATGGAAGAATTCTTCTGTCGACCTGCCCTCTTTACACAGAGGGTTAGGACAACCTAACTACAGCGCTCAGGGCATGAAATTTTCCCCAGCCCTTAACAACATAGCTACGTTGGTCTGATTTTTAAGTGTAGACCAGGCCTCACTAGACTCCCAACTCCTTGCTCACCAACCCCTATTGCCTTTGCATGTGCACACACCCCAGCCCTTGTCTACCCAGGTCTCCTGCCCAACCCTCCCATCCCGCTTACTTGGATCCAGAGAGGTGGAAACAGCATCTTCCAATGAATCTTTGTTCTGTGTTCTGAGGTTCATCCCTATGAGAGGCAGACGTGTATTTTATTACAAATAATCATTTGTGCATAACATTCATTCCTCTTCCCTCCAAGAGAAATTCACACAAACGTGCGTAAAGCTCAAAGTAATTGTATAATGCCTCTCCCCACCCCCAAGATATTTAGGGCAATGCATAACATAAAATATGTAAATACAGCCAACACATAAAAAGCCACCATCTTTAAATTCAATTAAAGTGGTCCAGTACTAAAATGGATACCATGGTGATGGGCAGCTTTATAAATGCTTGCAATAAACAATAATTGAGAGTTACCCATAATTATTTAGCTTGCTAACCTCTAGATTTCACATTTAAAGGCTAACCCAATTTTTCCTAAATTGGGCACTTTTTTTTGAACACGCAGGATGTTTCTATTTTTTTCTTACTTAAAGAAAAAAAGTGAGACGAATTAACATATATAGAATGTATCGAGGAAGATATTAAATTTAGTAAAAACAAACAATGGAAACTGCCACAGAAATATTTATATAGCAAAAGAGGAAAAATAAGATTTACTACAGAGTTCAAATAACTTATGAGAGTAGATTATGTGGATTCAGGATAGCCCAGATGTTTTAGACACAGACTACCAGTGTACATGGCTTTCTGAAAAAACAAAAGAAAACCAAAAAAAACGGATGGTCCTCTGGATTCAGCCAGTATAGCTCTACCTGGCTGCCTGGGCACTTACTGAGCTGGAAATTTGGAAAGCGATGACCCTCTAAGAATTATTGCAATAGATTACATCTGCAAAAACAAACCACTGCTAAAATACCTTTAAGTGGAGAATATTTGGGGATGATAAAAGTAACCAAGGCGCTGAAAATATGGACATTCATTTATAAACTGTACTTTCTGCACCATTCTAATATAAAGGGGAAAAAAGACAATATATTCATGATCAAGAGGGAAAAATTACAACTGTTGTGGGCATTTTCAGATTTTGAGCCAAATTTTCTTCTGTGCTAGACTTCATCAACACTAACATTGAGTTAAACGGAGTTACTGTGGATTTATGCTAATGTAACTGACTGCAGAATTTGAACTTGTGTTTAACATCTTAACTATAGTGTTAATGATATGAAATAGACTCATAGTTCAGATAACTTGGAGAACGCCTACTGGGCAGAGTTTCTAAATATTCACAGGGGCTGTTTTTATAAAGCTGGAACCCGCCACTTTATCCAATAAATTAATATCCAAGAAAATCATGTTCTCTACATTATATAGCAATTACTGAAAGAACAGATGGGTTTTTGATTCCATGATGGCAGGAAATCAGAAGAGGAGGCAAGGACAAGTTGCCACTAATCTTACGTCAAACTCATTAATGACATCTGCCATCCACTTAGGAAAATTCATTAAGACTTGTTTTCTCTAAACTGTCATCTGGCATCTGCTGGACAATACAGATAACATGTTGAATGCCAATGTAAATAGTTGGGGTAATTTTTTTTAATTTTTTTTTTTTTTTTTTACTTAGGAGGCACATGTTGCAATACCTGAATGAACTATACTGTAGGCAGGAGAATGATGCCCTGATGTGATTCACTAAAAATCATTGTTGGAAAGATCTGTTCTGAATCACAGATGACTCATACCATAGGAAATGGAAAGATATAGGCTGGAGTCACATCCATGAATTAGTGGCTTCAGCTCATTAGAGAGTTCAGTTATGAAGAGATGCTAATAGGGAATTTGAAGAAGCATGATAACTAGAGACATAATTTTGCCTATAAATCACATATGTAGTGGCTACTACAGGGGTTTTGAGGCTTCTCAAAACAATATAGTTGAAAAAGGAAAAAAAATTATTACTAGGAAAAATTATATATTCTGTGCATTCATGTTGCACAAATTATATACAGTATTTGAGGTGCAACAACTACCAGGTGCAACAACTACCAGAACAAAAATATGAAATCAACTTGGAAGATAGAAAAGTAAGGTAAGAAAATTAACCAGGAATTCAAATGAAATTCAATTGTTCAAATGAAACCCTGAGAAGGACATAAAATAGAAATAAATGTACAGTGGACTAGTTAACTGATATGGATTTACACACAATTATAGCTGCAAAGAAATGTTATTGGCAGTAAGTTTGCTAGCAAATTGTTTTGGACACTGTGGTGTGTGGAGGGATGTGTATAGTAAGTGCAAAAATCTTAACTATACATTGGAAGGCAAAAACTCAAAATGAACCTGTGAAATCAGAAAGAAGAAGAGAACAAGGGGAGTTTAAAATACTCTGCTCGAAGTGTTGGGAAATTCTACCATTGATCACGTTTCATCTAAATAGTAGATGACACTTTGAAAAGTTAGGCCACAAACAGACAGTTACTGCAACAGAATGCTTAGTTTGGCAAATCTGTTTTATTGGCTTTAAAAGAGTCAGAAGAAATTTTCAGTATAAGAGACACACTCGTAATAATCTGCAATTTAACGTTTAAAAGTGCATTTTATTTCCTCAAGTACAGATTCTCATCCAATTGTTCACAAAGGCCCAAATCCAAAAAAGCAGCTGATCACATTATGTAATCTTGTTTAAAAATAGGCACATGCTTAACTGTTTAGTTGGATCCGGGCCTTAAAGGCTGTAAAAAGCTCTGCAACCCAGAACCTACAGTTCAAAATGGAAAACCTTATTTACAACTTCTCAAAAGCCTATAGCTCACTACTAATTATCACAGACTTTATTCTCTGAGAATTATTAGAAAGATGGAATCATCTCAAACAATCAACTCAGATATTTTAATACATATTCAGATTCATTTTGCTTTAACCCAAGAAGGCAAACACTCAGTATAGTATAGCACAGTAAAGCACATCATGGAGCCTTAGAGAAAAGTTGTCTCTGGTCCCCCCCATGTCTGGACACCAGATTTTGCATTAATGGAACAGATTGCCTTACTTTCAACTGAACACACTGTAAGAGCTTATTTGTTAAGCACAAACAAACAATGGACATCTTTTCTATACCATGACATTTATAAAATGTAACTAGAGGAGCAGAAAGACAGATACAAAACAATGAGGGGATAATGGACATTAATTGCTCAATGTACAGTTGTACATTAGTTTGGAACTATTAAGTGCTTAGTGTTATTCATCACCTGTATCCTGTAGCTCCTGGACACACCCATGTTCCATGGTTCCTAGCTCTGTTACTTTGTGACGGTTATCCTCTTACATAGCATCCTCCCATAGCTCCATACCACTAGTCCTTTCACACTTCTATTTAAAATCCCCAAGCCTGCTCTGTTGATTAGTACTTTATTACCTGCATCATTACTGCCGACCAAACTGCTTGAAAACTCATCCGTTCCACTAAAGCTCAGGAAAGAGATGCTGTCACCTGGATGACGAGAAGTGATGTGCCTGGAGAGAACAAGATGCTGACAGATTGGTTCACTACAGGGAAACAATATCCCCTCTCATAGTTAGGTCAAGTCTTTTAATCAAAAACTCAGATGCAAAAGCAACCTGGGGTCTAAGCTCAGCCTTTGGTGAATCAATGCTCCATGCAACACACAGGGACCAGGACAAACCTGGAGGGATTTTAGATTCTGTACCAATGCAGAATATTGATTCCTATAATTTGGTACCCAATCTCCGGCAATGACCTATATTATATTCTCACAGGATAATGGATTTCATAGATAACTAGCTACTCACGCATCCACTAGGAGACAAATACAGCTAAACAAGGCTGAAGAAGATTCCCATGTTATGCGCAGGTCCAACTTTAAAAAATGGAAATTCCAACCAGGTCCAAATCTATCATGGATCTATATATGTTCAATAGGGAGGAACCAACTGAGACTATGCGAGCAGGAAAGCCTGATGTTAGTGACCACAATTTAACAGGTAAGGAAAAGCTTCATATGAAGTATCATGCAGCGTGTATAGATTTCTTTTTTAAAAAGCAAAATTTGGGAACGAAAACTTGGTAAGCGTAGAATAATGGGAATATTAAAATCCATCATGAGTGGAAGGAAGCTAGAGAATTGTAGAAGACACCATTGTTTAAAAGGTGAGACTAAAAATTGTCTGGAAAAGAAAATTGCAAAGAAGAAGAATTAACCAGTGTGACTTCCTGCAAAACTAATTCAAGATTGGAGGGTGAAACAACGCTGTACTGGAAATAAAGAAGGGAGAGAAAACCAAAACAATGAGGGTCAATCAAAGTGAGGGCTTGAAGTGAAATGCCAGAGCAGCAAAAAGTAAAAGTTCATGTCAGCCAAGAGATAAAAGGGGAACAATATGGACTTTTACAAAGGGTATGTCTACACTACTCGCCGGATCAGAGGGCAGTGATCGATCCAGTGGGGGGTCGATTTATCGCATCTAGTGTAGACACGATAAATCGACCCAAGCGCTCTCCTGTCGTCTCCTGTACTCCACCGCTGCGAGAGGCGCAGATGGAGTCGACGGGGGAGCGGCAGCACTCGACTCACCGCAGTGAAGACACCACGGTATGTCGATTTAAGTACATCGACTTAAGGTATGTTATTCACGTAGCTGAAGTTGTGTAGCTTAGATAAATCTCTCTCTCTCCCCCCGCCCCCAGCGTAGACCAGGGCTAAGACATAAGAGAAAGTAATGCTTGAAAGGAAACAGACCCATTAAAGTTAATGATGGAGGAAAGAGATTAAGTTAATGATAATTCTAAAGTGATTAAGTTACTAAAAAACATTAAAAAAACTTTAATAAAAAAAAGTGAAAAACATGGATACAGGAAATAATAAATACCTTGTTAATAGAGATGTAGCTAAAAAGCTAGTAAGGGAATACCTCGGTGGGAGGAGTGGGGGAGGGTAACTTCACAACTCAGCACATAGACCCCTCACGAGATCTAGGCTAACTTCCGAAAGAACTTAAAAAAATAAATAAATCATATACATAGTGACTACTGAATGATTTAGCTCTCTCGGGGGCAAGATGCAGTGACTATGCTGATACTGCAGGTCTGTGTAAGCTCCCAATACTGTTTGGTGCATTGAATGAGATTTGTAGGTAAACAGAAATCTTTAATTTAAGAACAGCTAGCCATTCTTACAAGCAGTCCAGCTCTTGCATTGCATTTTTCACATTTCCCTATCCTGTCAAACATGGCTTTATTTCTCACCAGGTCTCAGTAGTGGGGGAAAAGAGGGGTAGGGCTGAAATTGCTTAAACAGTACTATAAGGCAAAGCCTTTTCCTATGCTTGAAATATACTTCTCTGGAATGGCAAGTTACAGCTTTTGAGATAGCAACTGCTTCCCTGCACTAAGTAGTAAGGTAGTTACTGAAGGCCTAGGGCACCTGCCGTGGCCATTTCCTGGATGATCCCAGAGGCGATACATTGGCCTGATTATGGGTCTCAGACATTCAGCAAGAAGTAACCTAAGTATGGATGGACTATGGGAAAATAAGACCCATTTCCATGCTTGCTCCTGGGGCCTTATGCCTGACAATAAAAATTGTGGCATAGGTACACAGAGCTGACACTGCATACTACAAAATATGTATGTCCTGAACCTTTATTTTCTTTATCCGATATGTGGCTAGCTTTTCACACACTTTTTTTTAAAACTCAGATCAATTTCTTTACTTGGGGGATGGCCTTACCTGCCAGTTGCCTCATGGTAAGCTAGTTCCAGCAGCTCAGCAGAGGAGTGCGTCAGATCCCGCTGCCCGTTGCCCTGCATTTCTGCCATGTTCTGACGAGTCTGGTGGTGGATCTGGATTGCTTCTCCTGATGGACCTATCCAGTTATATATTAATCAGTCTCACTCAATCTTCTCTTGTTGCGTTAGTTTTCCCCAATTCACCCCCAACTCCTCCATAGCAGAAGCACCACTAATTGATATGGAGGACTACAATGTCCCTTGGAAATTTTGTAAGACACAGTCCTCTCAATCTGCAGGAAGTATCAAATGAAATACTGAAGTTTCTCATTCTAAAATACAGACACACTTTTTGGAAGGCCTTTTTACAAGACTCAAGGCAAGCTGGCCATAGTTCAGAATTTGAATCTCAAACCTGGAACATAAACTTGTGCACTTCCATAATAATTCACTTATTGAGCTCAGTCACAGCCCCGCCAGAACCTCCTGTCTAGTAAAGGCCACCAGAAATTCCCATCTGCTGCCGACAATAAAAAAGGAGAACTCTGGGCTTCCATATCCTCCATCTTCCATAAACTTGCTCCATGATATCCAAGCACTGCAGACACTAGCAGATGACAACATTCTTAAGAGACAACACGGCATCAGGTTGTGTCAGTACTTGGCTCAGTCCCCACTGTGCTGCATTCTACCTCAGGAAACCAGAACAGTTCACTCTGCCAGCTTATCTCTGCCCTCCCCATGTTAAAGCTCAAAGCTTTAACAGTTTCAAAAAACATACTATAAGACTCACCCACAGGAAAAGTGTGCATCCAACGCCTCCTATTGGATGTGAGTTTCATGGGCATGCGGGATGGTGCAAAGGGATTTATTAATGCCCGCTGTGGCGTATACCCCCCAGGACGAATGTGCAGCATGGATTCTGCACTGCCTACGTGAAACCGCCCTGGTGCGCTAGAGTCTCGCTGCTGTGACTCTAGCATATTCTCAAGGACATCTGCAAAACACAATTTTCAGTTAACATAAGACCAAACAAGAGCCACACAAAAGAGGGTGCACTACTTAGTAAAACAAGGGCCACTAGGACAAGTGGGGATGTGCAGAGGGAGGCTGAAGGAGGCAGATGGTACTAATCCAGAAATTACACTATAAATGAGAGTATAGACAAGACAGAACCAGGATTTTCTGCATTTAAAAGCATTAAAGTAGGAAAGCCAGAGAGGAAGCAATTTCTAAACAAGCCATGAAGAACTGTTATTTCCTCCTATTTTTCAATAATAAACAAAGGGTTCTCACCCAGAACTCTAGACATTCCTGACAAGTTATAACAAAATATTGATGAAGCAGAAATTTAAAGACAGCAACTACAGCGAAGTTATAGGAGATTGGGCAAAGGGGAGATCTAAGGAAGTAAAGTACTGCATTTTTTTTTAAAAATGGGCAGTTTCAACTATTGAAAGAAGTGGTAAGAATCATTACACTACAGCATGCTTTCACCACAGGATACAAGATCTTGGTGAGCTCGTTTAAGTCACTACTATCTGATGCACAGCACAAAAGCATCTATTTAGAATTAAGTGTAAATGAAGGAAGTGGTGAGGACTGGAGAACACAGAAGAAGTGTCTTAGACAAAGGCATACAGGGCACCTAAGGGAAAGTTAGTGAAGAAGTTAAGAATACAAAAAGGTCCAGACTATGCAAGAGGAAACTCAAGGCAATAAAAGTGTGGAATGCAGAGAAAACTGCAAACAACAATGAAAGAGAATATTTAACAAGAAAACAGAGTTCCCAAAAGCAGTAAAACGAAAGATATAATTAAAGAAGAAAACAGGTGTGACAGAAATACAAATGGAAGAGCTAATAGAATACATCCTGGGCATAGTTATAACAAAAAATGAGAAGGGTGAAGAAGAAGCTTAAGACCCTATCCATATGTGGCAGACACTCCTGTATCAGGTTTAGTGAGGCAAGAGGGATAGTTTCCAGGTTACAGAAGATGACATACACTGATATCCATCAGTACGAGCAGATGGGCTCTACTGCAGAACTCTTAAGAACCCAATAATAGCTAGCTAGCTTATATAATCCTTTTCATCCATAGATGAAGTACATTACAAAAAGGTAAGTATTAATTATCCCCCATTTACAATGGGTAAACAGACTCAGAGAGGAAGTGACTTGCCTATGGTCACACAGTTGGTCAGTGGTAGAAAGGAACAGAATCCAAGTCTTTGACCCACTCCCTCAGTACAGTCCCCCCAGATATTGCTTTACTTTTAAGGAAACTACCTGAAATACCAGCATCTTATTTATATATTGCTTGATATACGGAAAGTACTGGAGAACTTAAACAGCAAAAGCAGTAGTAAGTTTTTAATAGGAAAAGAGACAGTTACAGGCCAGCATGTCCAACTCCTATCACAGGGCTGATACTGGTGTCAGATGAGATGGCAAGACCTCAGTGAAAAGGAAAGCATAAGCAGCCTTCATTAAGAGCAGATTGAGTTAAAAAAAATCTGACTGATTTCTTCTAAAGAGCTTCAAAGTACTGGTGAAGGGTGGACAGAGAGTGCAATTTACCTAGATTTAAGCAGGGCTAAGGAGAAGGCACCACATGCTGTCAGAGGACGAAATTAATAAAAAAGGGCAGGCACCAGTGCTAACATAGCAAAATGGCTCTGTTAGCTGGCAGGAGGAAGAATCCAGAAAGTTATAGTTAATGACAGTAAATCTTCATGGAGAGGAGTTGTAAAGGGGGTCCCGCAGGACCCACTGCTGAGAGCAACTGTATTATACAGATTCATAAGTGGCTTGGAAAATGAAACATTAGTTGCACATATCCACACCACAGACGATCCAAAGGTAGGAGGGGACACAGAAGAATAAAGATCTCTTTAAGGAAGATGTTAACAGGGAAGGGAAATGGGCAGATCAGTGTTATTGCCTATATAGGAAAAAGAACGAGGAGTACTTGTGGCAACTTAAAGACTAACATTTATTTGAGCATAAGCTTTCGTGGGCTAAAACCCACTTCATCGGATGCATGCAGTGGAAAATACAGTAGGAAGACACACACACACACACACACACACACACACACACACAGAGAACATGAAAAAAGTAAAGCAAAACAAAACCTATTTCCCCATGCTAATTTTTCCCCCTACTGTTACTCACACCTTCCTGTCGTCAACTGTTGGAAATGGGCCATCCTGATTATCATTACAAAAGTTTTTTTCCTCCTGCTAATAATAGCTCACCTTAATTGATTACTCTCATTACAGTTGGTACAGCAACATTCATTTTTTCATGTTCTCTGTGTATATATATCTTCCTACTGTATTTTCCGCTGCATGCATCCAATGAAGTGGATTTTAGCCCATGAAAGCTTATGCTCAAATAAATGTTAGTCTCTAAGGCATCACAAGGACTCTTGTTCTTTTTGCGGATACAGACTAACACGGCTGCTACTCTGAAGCCTGCCTATATAAGGTGAGCCAATAAAAGCACAAAAGGGAACTGGACAAGTATAAAGGGAGCGACAGCACTGAACCCAGAGTGCAGAGGTGTGCACTGTGGATAAACATATTTTCAAAGCTGTAACATGAATGCTGAAGTGAAAATTGCCCCCTCTGTGCTGCTTTGAAAGTGACTGATTTGAACTCAGGACCTCTCTCTTCCTACCCCAAAACCAATGCGCAGCAAAGGGACTTCCCTATCTCCATTCGTGCCTCAGTCTGACCTCGGGTGCTGGTGTAGCCCAAGGAGCTGCTGACTTCATATTGGTGCAAATGAGGCCGTGGGATCATCAAGATGTTGGAGATCTTCCCCAGGGAGCTGTCATCGGAAGCTTGGCTCCTCACCTCCTCTGGGAGCAAGGTGCGGCTCTGCATGGAAGGGCTGGATGAGACATCATAAGAGCTAGAACTCTTCCTGGTGCGGCTCTCTCTCTCCCTCGCAGACCTACTGAAGGATACATAGGTTCAATAGCACTGAAGTGAAATCCCACTTCCTGGGCAAATCAAGAGGATTCAACAGCTTCTCACTTATCCAGGAACCTGTAGATTGATAGCTGAATCCAAGCATAGTGCTAAAGGGTTAGCGTCACCATCTTTGAATATATGAGTGCAATGGCACATTTGCCTTCCATGGCTAGCATATTAAACAGTTATCCATCAACACAGGATACTGAACACTAGAAATCTCCTACCTAGGCAGCAGTGCTCCAAAGGAAGCCTGCTCAGCACCTCCCACAATTCTGCAGCCATCAAGCCAGCCATGGCATTGATGGGATTTGGAAGGAACCAGGCTGAGCCCTACACAGCTAGAAAACCAGACTGGCCAAGAAGCTCTAGAGCTCCCTTAAAATTAAATTAAAGGTTTTCAGAAGATACTGGCATCTTTTCAAGCTAAGTTCTATCAGCTCAGTACATTGAGTGAATGAATCCATGTATGCAGATGTTTGTGTACGAAGCTCCCCTAGACCAATACAATGCCTCCCAAGCCCTGAAGCAAAGCTATAACTGACGACATGCTGAAGCAGCCCCATTAGGCCCATCTTCATGAAACTGCACCAGGAACTTAGGGAGATTGAAAGTAATTAGCCAAAAAAAAGCATCTGGCCAGGACATCAGGATGAACGCCCTACTCAGGAGGAATGCCACAGAAATTTTCAGTGACCCCATGGTCATGAGCTCTGTTTCAATTCACATCCAGAAATTAACCCTTTGAGTTATTAAAGGATTCTACACCCCCTACCCACTCTGTTTGGTATCATCTCAGAGGACAGAGCACCAATCTCTGAATGACCATTTCCACTTGCAGCAGCTCCGATGTGTTCCTCAAAAGTCATCCAAGTATGAAACCAGCCTAATCATGTTTAGCTTGCAAAATCTGACAGGATCACAGGAAAGAGAAAGATGGCTACAATAATTTTTCTGTTTGAACAAGCATGCAAAATTTAAATTGGATGGAAATATATTGATAGTTATTCCTTTTACTAGTTCCCATAGCATTAATATGGCTTCACAGTAGCATGGTGCGAGGGCCGCTGGCAGGAAGCTCACTGATATCAGCTGAAAATATTAGTTCTAAACATTATTCTCAGATAAGTTTTAAGCTCTTGGTGTTCAGCCTTCCCCATCTTTTCCAAGAGCATTTTATTTATGTCAGCAAATGCACTTAAGTGGTGAAGCTGAACCAGAATCAGTTTGCTTAAAAGCTTCCTACCTGAAAGTGGTACAGCGCTGGGCTCGGGATGGGCCAGGCAGTCTGAACACTTGGGCATCATAGCCATCATAATCAACTTGAATGGGAAGGGCATTCTCAGCATCTTTAGGAGCCCCTAGTGCTGGAACACACAACATTTAATACTAGCGTCTCATTTACAATTACTGTTAAAGATCTGAGATTGCTGGACAAATTATAAGCAGCCAGAGACAAGGAACTGTCCGCAAATATATGGTGAGGAACCGCAAAGAAGAGTCTCATGTATAGAACAACTGAAACAGATCCATTGGCTCAACTGGGAAAGCAATCATCTGGGAACCAGCGATTTAGACCCACTATTAATTCCTCCCATACATTCAGTCATTCGCTGACAAGTCTTCCTATTTGTATGAGGTGTTGTGACCACCTCCAACCAGGATGTGCAGGTTTGTAGAAATGACCTCATGTGTAAGGACAAAATAACTTCCCCTTCTGTTCACATGCACATTCCTGAAAAAAGGTGGTATTGCAGTATGAAAGCCAGAGATTATGTAATTCTGTATATAAGGCATTTCTAGCCCCTAAAGCACGGCAGTCAAGGCCCATCCTTCCCTCAAGCCACACTGCTAGAAGGCCAAGGCCTATACGTCAACTTGACACCATCTCCTCTAGCCACTGACAAGCAGTCAGGGCTAAGAACCTACCCCATTGATCACATGCCAGGAAGTCAGCTTAGATACCTATACGAGCACCCCAGGACACATGCGTCTTGTTTTGCTGCCTTTTGCCACAATTATCCCCTTTTCAGTCCCATCAATAGTCGTTTCATTGCCTTGTTAGAGTCATTTATTGTTTTTTAAATCAACTGGGTCATTCCAGTACTGAATTACTCACAGGGGTCTCGACCGTTTTTCACTTTCTCTGTCAGCAACTGGAGGAGCAGACACAGGAAATGTGATGAAGAAAATAAAACAGGTCAGCAAGTTCCAAGGAAATTTGACCCCACAGTGACTGAGGGTCAGACTTAACACTTGGTATCAGACTACAGGGTTTATTCTTCTGACTCAGATCAGGCAGCCAGACCATCTCAGTGATGCAGAAGTTTGACACCCAGTCACAATCCCCACAGACATTTTTTTCCTGCTCCCCAGTGTCCCTTCTCCCTCAAACTTTTCCCATGATAGACAGAAGCTTTTTAATATCCCATATTATCTAGAACAATTCACTTAAGTTCCATGAGCTTCCCTTCACCCCATACTGGCAAGTGCAAGTTTTCAAACTAGCCCCCCTTTCATAATCGCTATCACACCGAGGGTACATACTGCAAAGTAAGGTGCAACCAGTGTAGTACTGGCATGGGTAACAGTAGAAATGAGGATATTGCAACATGGGCTTCCATACAGGCTAGCTGGTCAAGTACAAGCCTGCTGGATACTCTAGCTACATACTTAAGTTGCTGGCCTGTGCTGGGTTTCATGATGCCACATCTACACTGCTATTGTTGCCTGCACTAGCTAGATTAAAGCTGTCATGCGTATGCCTACACCATGCTATTATTACACATTAATTTCCAGTGCAGATGTACCCCAAGAATCACAGCTTTGAATTCTGTCACTAGCACAGAATCCAGTTAGTCACCACTGACAGAGCTAGAAAAGGGCTCTGAAGCCTGGCACCAAAAAGAATTACAAGTCCTTTTGAACGATAAGGCGGCAGGGGTTCCTTTAGCTCACAATTGAATTAATATGGACTAGGGGCGATGTGGAAAAGACAAGGACTGTACACCATGCCTCAGCTAAGGAGACACCAGTTTGTCCAGATGACAGGAAGAAGAGAGCCCAGTGACCAGCCTACCTTCCTTCCTGCCAGTTTAATCCGTGGGGTGAAGCTGTTACATAGGAGCTGGCTTTTGGATGTGTAGAAACTAGAAAGGAAAAACAAAAGCTTGTTTAGTTAACTTTTAGGAAATGAGCATTTTAAATAAAAGTGTTGAGTTTGGCTTATTTTCTGTCTGTACAGGCTGGGGAAAAGGGAAGGATTTTGAGCCAGGCTCTTTCTGGAAAAAAGAGATGAAGTAGACATCAGGAAAGATTTGGATAGATGGTTACAAAGGTACTTTAGGTCAAGAAAAAGCTGGAATCTATGAAGCCCCACCCTTAGACTCTCAAATGTAACTTAACTCACAGTTCACCTCAATAATCTAACAATTATAGACTCAGACTCACAGACTTTAAGGTCAGAAGAGACCAATGTGATCATCTAGTCTGACCTCCTGCACAAAGCAGGCCACAGAACCCCACCCATCCACTTCTATAACAAACCCCTAACATATGTCCGAGTTACTTAAGTCCCCAAATTGTGGTTTGAAGACCTCAAGCTGCAGAGAACCCACCAGCAAGTGACCCATGCCCCATGCTGCAGGGGAAGGTGAAAAACCTCCAGGGCCTCTGCCAATCTGCCCTGGAGGAAGATTCCTTCCCAACCCCAAATATGGCAATCAGCTAAACCCTGAGCATGTGGGCAAGACTCACCAGCCAGCAGGAAAGAATTCTCTGCAGTAACTCAGATCCCATCCCATCCAACATCCCATCACCGCCCACATGGCATACTTATCTGCTGATAATCAATGATCAATTGCCAAAATTAAGCTATCCCACCATACCATCCCTTCCATAAACCTATTAAGCTTATTCTTAAAGCCAGATATGTCTTTTGCCCCCACTACTCCCCTTGGAAGGCTGTTCCAGAACTTCACTCCTCTAATGGTTAGAAACCTTCGTCTAATTTCAAGTCTAAACTCCCTAGTGTCCAGTTTATACCCATTCGTTCTTGTGTCTACATTGGTACTAAGCTTAAATAATTCCTCTCCCTCCCTAATATTAATCCCTCTGATACATTTATAAAGAGCAAGCATATCCCCCCTCAGCCTTCTTTTGGCTAGACTAATCAAGCCAAGCTCTTTGAGTCTCCTTTCATATGTCAGGTTTTCCATTCTTCGGATCATCCTAGTAGCCCGTCTCTGAACCTGTTCCAGTTTGAATTCATCCTTCTCAAACATGGGAGACCAGAACTGCACACAGTATTCCAGGTGAGGTCTCACCAGCGCCTTATATAACGGTACTAACACCTCCTTATCTTTGCTGGAAATACCTCACCTGATGCATCCTAAAACCGCATTAGCTTTTTTAACGGCCATATCACATTGGCGGTTCATAGTCATCCTGCGATCAACCAATACTCCAAAGTCCTTCTCCTCCTCTGTTGCTTCCAACTGATGCGTTCCCAATGTATATCTGAAATTCTTATTATTAATCCCTAAATGCATGACCTTGCACTTTTCACTATTAAATTTCATCCTATTACTATTACTCCAGTTTACAAGGTCATCCAGATCTTCCCGTATGATATCCCGCTCCTTCTCTGTGTTAGCAATACCCCCTAGCTTTGTGTCATCCACAAACTTTATTAGCACATTCCCGCTTTTTGTGCCAAGGTCAGTAATAAAAAGGTTAAATAAGCTTGGTCCCAAAACCGATCCTTGAGGAACTCCACTAGTAACCTCCTTCCAGCCTGACAGTTTACCCTTCAGCACTACCTGTTGTAGTCTCCCCTTTAACCAGTTCCTTATCCACCTTTCAATTTTCATATTGATCCCCATCTTTTCCAATTTGACTAATAATTCCCCATGTGGAACCGTGTCAAATGCCTTACTAAAATCGAGGTAAATTAGGTCTACTGCATTTCCTTAGTCTAAATAATCTGTCACCTTCTCAAAGAAGGAGATCAGGTTGGTTTGGCAGGATCTACCTTTAGTAAAACCATGTTGTAATTTGTCCCAATTACCATTGACCTCAATGTCCTTAACTACTTTCTCCTTCAAAATTTTTTCCAAGACCTTACATACTACAGATGTCAAACTAACAGGCCTATAGTTACTCGGATCACTTTTTTTCCCTTTGTTAAAGATAGGAACTACGTTAGCAATTCTCCAGTCATACTATACAATCCCCGAGTTTACCGATTCATTAAAAATTCTTGCTAACAGGCTTGCAATTTCATGCGCCAGTTCCTTTAATATTCTTGGATGAAGGTTGTCTGGGCCCTCCGATTTTGTCCCATTAAGCTGTTCAAGTTTGGCTTCTACCTCAGATGTGGTAATATTCACCTCCATATCCTCATTCCCATTTGTCATCCTTCCATTATCCCTAAGCTCCTCATTAGCCTTATTAAAGACTGAGGCAAAGTACCTATTTAGATATTGGGCCATGCCAATCCTTAACCTCCTTTCCATCCTCAGTGTTTAGCAGTCCCACTTCTTATTTCTCATTCCCTTCCTCTTTCTCCGGAAAATTGTTAACTTCCGTTAACTTTTGCAAGATGTGATGCTACGTGCCATTGGTGACTCTCTCCCTAATTGACTTGCCCCGAATGATTGCACCATAATTGTTTATAAGCTACTCCCCACCCAAGCTTCTCCCATCTGAATTTGCAACCAGTCAACTATTTGCGATAATGTGTATCTTGCAGTAAGAAAAGATTCAGATGAGATGTCCTAGAGCACTCTTTCATATAAGGCAAAGAGCTACCAGAAGTTCAATCTACTTGGAAGGACAGAATATGACAGAATCTGTGTAAGTGGTTACTGGTCAAGACACCCAGGCATGTAGAGACAGAAAGAGAAAACTTACCTATGCTAGCAGCAGCTATATGGATATTGTTGAATGTGTGCACGTGTGTGTATGTGTGGTGGGGGGTAATTCAACCTCTGGCCCAGCCTCTTATGAAAACAGAGAATATTGTCAGAGTACTTAACAAAAAGATACTTGAAACAATGGAATATAACCATACCATGGCTTGGTGGTTGAAAACATCACACTACAGCCCTCAGTGTTTCACTAGGATCATATACCTGCACCAATCTTTACCCACATCAGACCCATTTTCCTTACCCATCACAGCTTATTCAGGATTTACTCCTGAGTTGGTTGAAGTGATCTGACCAGTCCATTCTGATTTGCTTAACTTTCGGCATTTGCTTAACAAACTTCAAAGACAGAAATGAGTTTGCTGGACATTGAGCCTCAGCAAGCCTCCTTCCTTTACAAATTGCTCTATAAGCTTCTAAATTTTGTATGTATACACTTTGCTCTACCTGTGCTTTGCATGCATAGCAGGAGAAACTAACAACATGGAATGAAATGAAGAATTCAGCAGGTCAGTAGAGAAGAACACGCAGCATGAAGGCTCAACACTAACTGATATTTACCTATAACCCCAACAACACACCTACCTATGGTTTATCCAGTGTGGAATATTGTAGTCATCTCCTAAGCGAGAATCTCCAAGACCACTGCGATTGTGCAGCTAAGAGAAGAGAGTTCACAGATGCAACAATTACTGAGAGTTTTGGCCAACTAGTCTCATAATAAGCAGCACTTTCAAGGGAGCCAAGATTCTGTTACCTTGAAGAGTGGAACAGCATGCAGTGGTTGCTCCCCCATGCATACTAAATCTACACCAATCCCTGAAAACAAAGAAACGAAGGGGTTAAGCCACATACGATTCAGAACTGTTGCTGCTGGCCTAATCTAAACAAGTCATAAGTCTGAGATAACGTTACATAAATCTGCTATATTTGAACCAGGTTTTTAAATCTGATTACAATAAACTGCTAATGATCCCATGCTTTCTTCGCATTAACTACCATGAAGCGGAAGCAGCCTTTTTTATAAGCAGGCTGCTCTTTCTAGTCAAATATTTAACACAATGCATTTGCTTCCACGACAGTGATCTGCAATACCAAAAATGATGGCGAGCACAGGTGTGCCCAGATGTTGTTATTGCTGTGGTTTACCCATACAGAATGCAGGAAGGGAGATATGCATTAGTCATGGGAAAACTTTTCCTATCAGATAAAATTGTCTTTCAACGGAAAATTCCTCCTGGCCTGATTTTAAGAAGTGCTGAGCACTCACAAATCCCAGTGAAACTAACTGGAGCTGCAGGTGCTCAGCACCTCTAAAAATCAGCGTATTACTGCACTTAATTTGGAAATAAGTCTTCCAGCTATAAACTGTCTTCAAGATGGATACAGGACCTTGCGATGGTGCCTTTGGGAGAGCTAAGGGAAGCAAAGGACCTAGATGAAATTAAGGCTGTTTGCATACACAGAGGTTGTAAAACATTGCCAGTTAGTTACGAAAACTATTTTACCATTATCTATCATGCGCTGTTTGGTCAGGATCATGAGGAGACGGTCCACTTCAAACACACCCACCCCAGGTGTGATAACCACAGACATCTGTCCAGTCCGGTCAAAGTTGCGGTTTATGTAATGCTTGTCAAACACTATGGAGATAAATCAGAATCAAGGAACACACATATTTTAAAATAAAATCAAGTTAAAGATTTCATGAGTGCTCAAGAAATAACGAACTCACTACTGATGGTGCTAGGAAGCAACCTTCCCCAAACATGAGCGCAGCCAGTTAGTGGCTACAAGACCATGACCAAAAATGTTTTCCCCGATTTTGAAAAACATGGTGGATTGGCAGTAGAGGTAGGAAGAAGGGCAAAAGATGATGGGTGTAGGCATGCATATACATGGGTGCCTGTCCTGTCTGCTAGAGTTTGCTTTATTGCCACCTAGACAAGATGTCAAACACAGTGAGCAACAGGATCAAATAGTATGATATGCCTCTCTACAAAAATATAAAGCCACTGCATCATGGTGACTGGAGGACTCTGATGTATAGAAGCCACACTGATACACATTAGACAAAGGAAAACGAAATATTTAATGCAGACAAAGCTTTGCAGTTGGTTCCAAGAACCTAAACTGCCTAACTTTAGATCTTTCATCTTTAATACCAGTTCTCATTGAAATAGATACAGACTAGTTACTGTTGAATGAAAGACGTAACACCTTAAATAGTTTTCTCCTCCTTGCTTTCCCAGTTAGTGCTAGGCAAGCAGCACTCCACAGAAATCTACTGGCTGTAGCTTTCTGTGGTCCCGCCTCTCTATACTTTGCATAAGTTTATTCTTCATTACTCACCATTGAATGAAAGATTTATGGCCTCCAGGTAGTTCCCTTGTGCTGAGGTAGAATTATACCCTGCGGGAAAGCCATCTGGACAAGAGATTGAAAGAAATAATTTCATTTTTAATATATGCAGACAAATGGACATTTCCTGCATGTTAGAATTATTCCCACACCTCTCCCTTATACAGAGTAGGAACTTGTGCTTCCCAGGCCATCTCAGACAGAGCCACAAGAAACTGGAAGCAGCAAGAATGTCATTTGTGGCATAAGCACTGGAACAGACAACCTCAGTGTAGAGTGTTGCTAGACCCAGAGCTAGAAGCTTTGCAGCTAAGTTTCATTTAAAAACACGAAAAACAAAACAAAGAAGATCTCCCTACCTGCCTGTTCCAATCGCACCAGCACCGGGTACTGAATAAAAAGTTTTTTAATGGTCACAAGCAATGACGTCCACTCTTCTCGTCTCTCATTCTGTACTACAACCCTGAAAGGAACATAACTTTTGAGGACCATAGAAAGAAAGAGAGCATGAGGCTTCTCAGAGGAAGTTTTAAGAGAGAGAGAAGGATGCACAAGTTACAGCTTGAGGAAATGGATAAAGAGAGTGGATACGTCTACAACTCTGTCTCCCAGGTGAGACAGCTATGACACATCCATCTTATGTGTATTAGTATCCATTCATACCTATAATGTGCTAGGTGCTGTACAAACATCAAAGCAGACAAGGTCCCTGCCCTGAAGACCTTACAATGTGTGGATTATACAAGATCTTACATTATAGCCTACATGTAAGAGAGAAATATAGTAACATGTTCTATGTTTAATATGAAAAAGCATCATTTCTTTTTAAAGGAGGAACTGGCATTCCAAGCTAGACCAACTTTACCAGCTGGCAAAAGCTTCAATAACCATATCCCATCCTGATCAGCAGACACAGGACTCAAATACTTAACTGGAAATATAATCAAAGTTTCAGCATTGGCACCCCACAAAGGGTCCATCTATCTTTTGGCTACTCAAAAAAGTAAACATTATAAAGACAGCCAAGTCTTACACAAAATGCTACTATTAGCACTACAGAGAAAGCCCTAAAGCCTCTGAAGTTTGTCATCGATTTCTATAACTACGTAGCAGCAAAATGTGAGTGTGACGAGAACTGGTCAATTTGCCAGGACTCAGAGAGGGATGTTTCTCATTGTGCTAAGATCTTGCCCTTGTGATGTATTCTAGCAAGAAATGTGTCTCATTAATCAGAATTACATATGCGTTTGTTGAAAAATATCCCTTAAAAAAAAAAACTGTCACAGGGGAAAATATACTTGTAGAAATCTTCATAAAATCTTCCCTCGTGATCCTGCCGAATTGAGCCACGGTGTATCTCAGGAAACTCATCTGAAATGGAGAGGAAAGCAAGGATGAAGATGGTTCATTCAGAAATCTGAAGGGGGTCCCAATATGCTTACTCCCTTTTTTAGCAAAGAGAAGTTATTTCTAGAGAACATCTAAATCTGTAAGAAAAAAATCAGATCTCTCCGACAGTATTAAATTTGGTTTACAAATGAAGTCACAGAGATCTTTCTACAAGAGTGAGTACTTTAGGAACAATTTGCATATAAGCCCTACACCCTTTCATGTATCAGAGGGGTAGCCGTGTTTGCCACTTTTACAGATCCAGACTAAGAGTCCTGGGTCTCAAACTCAAATGACCAGGGGTCTCAAACTCAAATGACCACGAGGGCCACATGAGGACTTGTACATTGGGCCGAGGGCCACATTACTGACACCTCCTCCGCGCCGCCCTCAGCCCCACCCCCCCTTCCGTGAGGCCCTGTCCCTGCCTCGCCTCTTCCCACGCCTTCCCTGCCCCCATTCCAACACCTTCCCTGAAATCCCCAAGCCAACTCCGCCTCCTGCAGGGGCTCAGGGCAGGGAGTTGGGGTGTGGGGTGCAGAAGGGATGAGGGGTGCAGCAGGGGGTCAGGGCAGAGCATTGGGGTGCAGGAGGGGTGCGGCAGTGGGCTCAGGGCAGTGGGTTGAGGCGTGGGGTGCAGGAGGGGCTCAGGGCAGGGGGTCGGGTGCAGGGTGTGGCATGGGGCTCAGGGCAGGGGGTCAGGGTGCAGGGTACGGCAGGGGGTTGGGGTGCAGCAGGGGCTCAAGGCAGTGGGTTGGGGTAAAGGAGGGGTGTGGCAAGGGGCTGAGGTGCAGGGTGTGGCAACGGGCTCAGGGCAGGGGGTTCGACTGGAGGAGGGGACAGGGTAGGTAGGCACCCTGCCTGCCGGCCTGCCCTGCCCCTGCACCACTCCAGGAAGCGGCTGGAACATGGGGGTAGGAGAGGCATAGGGGTGTGTGTTAATGTTGCTTCAGGCACCGCCCCCAGCATCTCCCATTGGCTGGGAACGGGGAACTGTGGCCAATGGGAGATGCTGGGGGCAGTGCCTGAAGCAACATCAATACACATCCCTGCGTCTCTCCTCCCTCACATTCTTTCCACTTCCCGAAGCGGCGTGGGGGCAGGCAGGCAGGGAGCCTGCCCTGCCTCTGGTGCGCGTCAGGCTGGAGCCACTCTAGGTAAACTCTGGGGGAGAGTGGGGGGACCGTGAGGAGCTTGCAGGCTGCAGAAAAATAACCTCGTGAGCAGTATGTTTGAGATCCCTGTTATAGACTAACAGATGTATTGGACCATGAGCTTTCGTGGATGAATACCCAACTTCATTGGATGCATGTTAGGTTTTTCTTTAAAGGATTCCCATAAGGACTGATCAAGCACCCACTGTGTTTGGCATGGACTCCTTTGGACCGAGAGTGCGTCCACCTAACACAAAGAGGGAAGCTGTGCTCACCTTGTGAAATATACCTGAGTTAAGGTACAAGGAAATAAGGTTCTCTGCAAGTTTACAGATACACTGATCCCTTCTCTTCCCCACCTGATCCCTTCTCTTCCCCTCCATGTCTGAGGAGAACAAGGACTGAACAGAAATCTTAAAAACAGACTCAGAGTTATACAAGTTGTACATATGCAATATGAAACCATGGAAGACAGAGGAACGTCTGCATCTCCTGAAGCATCCACGATCACTGATACTCCCTGCGTAACACATTCCTAATCAACTACAGAACACAGTACCCAATAATGAAATTAAGTTCCCCACTGGCACAAACTACTGTTAGCTAACACCAGCCTCCAAGAGATAAGGGGGACAGACTGAAGGCAAGAGTATGGAAAGGGGGGGGGGGAGAGAAGGAAGAGAGGAAAAATATTATTCAATAGCTTCTTACCTATGGACTTTGCATCATAAAAAGTTCTAGAAAATAGAACCACTGTCACCTCATGGCTGCAGTTCTTCTCCTGTTCAAGAGGAATAGAAAGAAGTGGACGGGGGGGAAGAAAAATAGTTCTTCTCCCTGCAATCACATACTCATCGGTAACTAATAGTGCACACACACAAAAGAATAGGGAGCGGAGATTATCATAAACAAAAGGAGAGCAAACACTGATATACTTGTAGTAAACAGTGCACAGGGTTTATATGCAAGTGAAATATGGGCCCAGGTGAGGACTGAAGAGAAAAACACTGAGATATCCAATAGGATAACCAGAGGGCAACATCTCATCCTCTTCCCCCATTCCCAATATGAAAACAAAATATACTCACAATAAAACAGACATCTCACATAGTTTCCAGCTGCATAAAGTCTTACACGGCTCCTATCAATTTCATAACATTGCCGAAAAGCAGCATGGAGATAAGATCACCCTAACATGCACACTTCTTGCCTCCTGGACATCTGGCAATTTCAGTCACACTTTGCATGCATTTGACATTTTCAAGCTTTAGAGCTTTTGCAGATTTAAATCTATCCTTGCCCTCTAATTCGTTGATTTCACATTCGCCCCCATCTTAAGTGTCTTATTCAAGATTGCTATGATTTTGCTATGATTTTCCTATTTAAACTCCACTTTTTGGTGCCAAGGCCCTTGTTTGTGAAGGTCCATGGCTAAGGGAGTCATGGCCACTGGAAATTACAACTGATGACTCAGGAAATGTGTATAAATAAATCAATCAATCAATCAATCAATCAATCAATCAGGGTCTTAACTTTGAATAGTCAGTTTGCGGCTCTTTTTAAAGACGCTATCAGCACATTAGGTAAACAAGTGATGCTGGAGAATGGACAAATACATCTCTACCTCAATATAACGCTGTCCTCGAGAGCCAAAAAATATTACTGTGTTATAGGTGAAACCACGTTATATCGAACTTGCTTTGATCCCCCGAAGTGCACAGCCCTGCCCCCTCAGAGCGCTGCTTTACTGCATTATATCCGAATTTGTGTTATATCGGGGTAGAGGTGTACATGGGATGACTTGTTCTTTCAGAAGCAGGCTCTATACGAAACTGCAACAGTACCTTCCATTTGGTGAAAAGATCAGCAAGGAAACCGTTCACAGCTTTCTCAAAGTACAGGTCCCCTGCAAAAAACAAAACAAAAGCAACACAAAGGCATCAGAAAGCTTCCATTTTTATTACACACAAACCCACGCACACCCGTTTTGAGGTAATTTTACCTTGAGGATTCCAGTACAAAGAGTTGTATTAGCATCAGGGCTGCCCACCTTACAGGCATTAAGAGTCACTACTGATGTTACCAGAGAAAGGAACATGACGAACAACAACAGGCAGGGCCAAGGTTTTAGATGATGGGAACAAAAGCACAGCTTTGGTGTCAATGGCAACCGACCCTTACTTCATATTTCCAATGCATTGTCTATGTACAAGGTAGAACTTTTAAATCTACATACCATAGATGTCAAAATCCCACATCTCACAGCTCATCTGGATAAAGATGTAAACCATAGCTGAAGTTGAGCGGAACACCACCTACCAAGGAGCGAGAGAGAGTGTCAAGTGGTGACATACCTGTTGAAGGATTCATAAGGCTATTAACTAGAAAGAAGTTGTTTAGCTCCTGAGCAGTTATCCCAGCATCCCTAACATGGACATGAACTATCAAGCTATACATAAGCTCTGCCTACTAGATAGACAGCACTGCAGTCAGTTCAGAGGGGTTTGCTTTTCAAAGTCCTGTGCAATTCTTAATGTAGTTGAACTCATTGCACTGACGGTGTTAATCACGTGATTTATGGAATATGTTACTATTCCCCACATCCTTCATAGCCAGCAGCACGTGTCACCATTAATTTGTGATCAAGCAATAATGAAAAGAGCTTCACTTAAAGCAGTGGGTCTCAAAACTTTTTTACTGGTGACCCCTTTCACATCACAAGCCTCTGAGTGCAACCCCCCCTTATAAATTAAAAGCTTTTAATTTATAATTTAACACCATTATAAATGCTGGAGGCAAGTGGGGTTTGGGGTGGAGGTTGACACCTCATGACCCCCTGAGGGGTCCCAATCCCCAGTTTGAGAATTCCTGACTTAAAGTATCTGTTAGCGAATGAGGCAGCACATTGTCCCTTGGTAAAATTCCATTTTGTTCAGAGTTTACATTTCAGCATCTGTGTTATCCTTTCTGCCAGTTCAGAAAACAAAAAACAGTTAATAAATGCTTTCTGCTAGGGCTGTCAAGTGATTAAACAATATTAATCATGATTAATTGCGGTGTTAATAATAGAATATCATTTATTTAAATATTTTTTAATGTTTTCTACATTTTCAAATTATGGATTTCAATTACAACACAGAATACAAAGTGTACACTGCTCACTTTATTTTTTATTACAAATATTTACATTGTAAAAAACAATTGTATTTTTCAATTCACCTAATACAAGTGCTGCAGTGCAATCTCTTTATCATGAAAGTTGAAGTTACGAATGTAGAATTATGTACAAAAAACCCTCTGAATTCAAAAATAAAAAACAATGTAAAACTTTAGAGCCTACAAGTCCACTCAGTCGTACTTCCTGTTCAGCCAACTGCTCAAACACACACATTTTTTTACATTTGCAGAAGATAATGCTGCCTGCTTCTTGTTTACAAAGTCACCTGAGAGTGAGAACAGACGTTTGCATGGCAGTGTTGTAGCTGGTGTCGCAAGCTAGTTACATGCCAGCTGCACTAAAGATTCATACGTCCCTTGATACTTCAACCACCATTCCAGAGGACATGCGTCCATGCTGATGACAGGTTCTGTTCGATAACGATCCAAAGCAGTGCAGACCGATGCATGTTCATTTTCATCACCTGAGGTGAGATGCTAACAGCAGAAGGTGAATTTTCTTTTTTGGTGGTTCAGGTTCTGTATTTCCGCATCAGAGTGTTGCTCTTTTAAGACTTCTAAAAGCATGCTCCACACCTCGTCCCTCTCAGATTTTGGAAGGCACTTCAGATTCTTAAATCTTCTATTGAGGGCTGTAGCTATCTTCAGAAATTTCACTTTGCTACCTTCTTTGCATTTTGTCAAATCTGCAGTGAAAGTATTCTTAAAAAGAACAAAATGTGCTGGGTCATCATCCAAGACTGCTATAACGTGAAATATATGGCAGAATGCGAGTAAAACAGAGCAGAAGACATACAAGTCCCCCACAAGGAGTTCAGTCACAAATTTAATTAACACATTATTTTTTTAAATGAGCACCATCAGCATGGAAGCATGTCCTCTGGAACGATGAGCGAAGCAGGAATAAAAATAAAAATCTTTAGCGCATCTGGCAAGTAAACATCTTCCGAGACCAGCTACAATAGTGCCATGCGAACGCCTGTTCTCACTTTCAGGTAACATTGTAAATAAGAAGTGGGCAGCATTATCTCCTATAAATGTAAACAAACTTGTTTCTTTTAGCAACTGGCTGAACAAGTAGGACTGAGTGGACTTGTAGGCTCTACAGTTTTACATTGTTTTGTTTTTGAGTGCAGTTATGTAACAAAAAAATGCCTACATTTATAGGTTGCACTTTCATGATAAAAGAGACTACAGCAGGGGTTCTCAAACTGTGGGTTGGGACCCCAAAGTCGGTCACAATCCCATGGCTGGTGTTGGCCCTGGGCCCCAGCAAGTCTGAAGCCCAAGCCCCACTGCCTAGGGTGGAAGCCCAAGCCCCACCACCCAGGGCGGAAGCCCTTGGGCTTCAGCTTTGACCCCTCTGCCTGGGGGGCGGGGCTTGGGCAGGCTTGGTCTCCGGTCCCCTCTCCTGAAGTCATGTAGTAATTTTTGTTGTCAGAAGGGAGTCACGGTGCAATGAAGTTTGAGAACTGCTGCATTACGGTACTTCTATGAGGTAAATTGAAAAATACTATTTCTTTTGTTTATCATTTTACAGCACAAATATTTGTATTAAAATAATATAAAGTGAGCACTATACATTTTGTATTCTGTGTTGTAACTGAAATCGATATATTTGAAAATGCAGAAAAGCATCCAAAATATTTAATAAATTTCAATTGGTATTCTATGGTTTAACAGTGTGATTAAATGGGATTAATTTTTTGAATCGCGATTAATTTTGAGTTAATCGCGAGAGTTAACTGCGATTAATCAACAGCCCTACTTTCTGCTCATTGTAACCTCAGTCCAAAGGAAATCAAACAGAGAGAACTCCCATTTCACACAGTAACATATTAAACATCAAAACTGCTACCAAACCATTAATATGGCTACAGCCAATGGCATAGTGACCAGACAGTGGTTTGGAAGCCCTGAAACATCAACTGAAAGAAAGGGAGAAAAATGTTTTAAAAATCCTACCCGGGTATCTTCACTGATGTACCCACATGTGACCTTCTCACTCTTAACCCATAGCTCGCCCACTTGTGCCCTATAAGCAAAACAAAAAAAGGAATTAAACACAAAATTAACCTTTGTTAAAGAGAGCTGGTATGGAGATTAGAGAAGTAAATGCTGTGCTCTAGCTAGATATACGACAAACATTGCATTCAATCGGGACATGAATATAGCCCTTAACTGACTGTGAGTAAAATCCATCGAAACAAAACATACTTTAAATGGCTGCTCCTACATGGCACCAGTGCCAAGTGACCTCCCACTGCAGCTCCCTACCACAACTACTCCCTCTTATCACCTCAACACCAATCCAAAGGAGCCCCTCTTTTGCCCACTCTCACCAAATCTTTTGTCACAACAGTATTCCATTACCACCAAATACCAAAGGCAAACTATGCGGCATTCACCTACGCCAAATGAGTAGATTTATCCCATCACTAGCTCCCTCTTCAATTAGATCAAGTCACCAAATGACATAAAGAAGACATAAAGAAGACCACTTAAATGGGGAGCTTTAAGATCTTTTGCATACTGCTCAGAATTCCTGCCACAGGCTTAATTTTTATTTATTTATTATCAGGTACAATTCATTCCTTTTAGTTCCAGACCAGAAATGAGCAGCCTGCACTACACCCATGAGTGACCAGACAAAGAATTATGCCACTGAATCAGTGTCAGAACACAGGGACACAATGAAAATTCCAAGGTAGTATAAACCACTGCGTAACCATGGGAGATAGGCTTTATGGCTCTCTTGGAACAGAAAGCGCTCAAGATAATTTCAGCCACAGACATACATTCAGTTATTCCTGTAATGAGGTCCAGTGTTGCTCACACAAACAGGTCATGTCTCATTTGGTACACTTCCCTCTGCCCAGGAAGTAAAGGAGGTTAGTGATCAAACAGCTTCAGAAGACTGGAAGAAAGTTAATGCTGTGCCAATATTTAAAAATGTTATATGGGATGACTTGGGTAGTAAATAGGCGTGTCAGTCTGACACTGATCCTGGGCAAAATAATGGAATGAATGATACAGGACTCAATTAATAAAGAATTAAAAGGAGGGTAATATAATTAATGCCAATTCACATGGGTTTATGGGAAATAGATCCCAGCAAACTAATTTGATATCTCTTTTGATAAGATTAGAAATTTGGTTGATAAAGATAATAGTGTGGATTAATATATTTGAACTTTTGTAAGGCATTTGATGTGGTACTGCACAATATTTTCATTAAGAAACTAAATGATACAAATGTAGCATGGCACATATTAAATTAATTAGAAAATAGGTGACAGATCTCAAAATGTAATTGTAACTGGGGGACACAGAGAGGATATGGTTTCAGTGGGGTCCTGCAGTGATTGCTTCTATATGATTTAACATTTTTATCAGTGACCTGGAAGAAGACATAAAATTATCATTGAAAGTTTGCAGATGGTGCAAAGAATGGGGGGGGACAGTAAACAATGAAGAGAACAGGTCACGGATACAGAGCAATCTGGATCATTTGATAAACTGGGCGCAAGCAAACAAAGAATGTAAACCATACTTACCAGATGGGGAACTTTATCCTGGGAAGCAGTGACACTGAAAAGCACTTGGGGGTCTTGGCCAATAATATCAGCTGAATATGAGCTCCCAGTGTGATGTTGTGGCCTACAGGGCTTGTGGGATACTTGGAAACTATGCAACCTTGAGTAGGAGTAGAGAGGTTAAATTATGTCTGTATTTGGCACTGGTGCAACTGTTGCTGGAATACTTTATCCAGTCCTGGTGTCCACAATTCAAGAAGGATGTTGATAAATTGGAAAGGATTCAGAGAACAGCCATTGGAATGAATAAAGAATTGGAATTGGAGAATATGCCTTAGAGTGAAAGATCCCAGGAGCTCAATCCATTCATCTTAACAAAGAGAAGGGTAAGGGGTCACTTGATCACAGTTTTTAAACTACCTAACAGGGGTGAACAGAAATTTGATAACAGAGGGATCTTCAACCTCCCGAACAAAGATAGAACAAGAATCTATAGCTGAAAGCTGAAGCTAGACAAATTCAGACAAGGAATAACGCTCAATTTTTTTTAACAATGAGGATAATTAACCACTGGAACAATTTACCCAGGGCTGTGGTAGATTATCCATCACTGGTAATTTTTAAATCAAGATTGGATGTTTTTCTAAAAGATATGATCTAATTCAAATAGGAATTAAGTCAGGGGAAGTCCCATGGTCTGTGTTATCCAGAAAGCCAGACTAAATGATCATAATGGTCTCTTCTGGCTTTATAATCCACAAGTCTATTAAATAGGTAAATTGGGGAGAAAAGGGATTGAGATAGGAAGAGGCAATTACTAGGGAATAAAATATTCCAGAGATTTGAGTCCAGAAAAATATACCTACCCTCTGTTTGTTCTCATATTGGGTGTGCTGAGCTCACTGATTTAATGGCAAAGGCAACAACAGATAAGTTTTCTGTACCTGGGCAGGATGGCGAAAAGCAGCAGCTTTCTGCCTTGACATTTTAATTAACTAATGGCTAGAAGAATTAAAAATATGGTATACAAACCCCCAAAGCATTTCTCCTTTCAGTTACTTGTGCAGCCAAATATCTCTACATATAAACACTTCTCTACGTCTACTCATAAGAATAAATCATGACAATTCAGCACTCACCGGATACCAGCAAATTCCACCTTTTGGGTGACATAGGCACATGTGCTGACCTAAAACAGAAGAATTATAGATGATGGAAAAAGCAATAACTCTCAAAGCAACTAGAATGATTCACAGGAAACAGTTGTTAGAACCCTGAGATCCTGATCCCACTCCCTGAAGTTCACCTTAAAAGCTGGAGGCTGCTTAGCACATTTACAATTAACATCTCAACCCAGAGAGTATTCTACTGGGGCTTGTGTAGGTAAATGGACATAGTTTAATATAGCAGAGAGCAGCCGAGCAAGAGAAACGGCTATCATTTATCTGGTATACTGCTCATCTGATTGGACACTGGCTGCACTCCAGAATACAGAAATGTGGGAATCCTCAGCTGTTGTCTAACAAGTGGCAATGTCATGAAACAGTTATTTCTAGCACATTTTTGGCTGACGTTCACTTGGACCCAACTCTCCCAAATACTCTTTGTTTAGTCAAAATAATTTAGAAAATGACCAACAGCCATTAACACTGTTAGGTACCTGTGATCTACGGGAATGAACACTATTTTCCAGAAAAAAGTTGTGAAGCAACTTAATTAAATACTGTAATATTGTTAGATAAAGTTCTCACTCAAGTCCCCCTCACTAATGCACAGAAAGGAATGAGGCAGATTTCTCAGAAGCAATTGCTCTTGAGCTTTTCCTCAGTGCTCCATAGCTCTGCATGGATAGCCATGTTCATGCCTCGTGAACAGTGAAAAAAGGCAGTGTCCCCTCCATCCCACACATTACACCCATAGGCCTTACCAAGCTTTTTTTCAGTCGCCACATATCCCCACGCCCAATGTACTGATCCTTAAAGGTCAGCTCCACCAAGTCAAGATTCACATCCTTAAAAAGGAATCGGTACATAGATTTCAGTGTGTGTTCTCAATACAACACTCTCTTATATGACCTCATGTTACACGAAAAGCCCTTTCAAAGCAAGGAAATGCTCTTAAGAGGGAAGGCCTAACAGCACAAATACTGAAAAAGCTCATATGGCTGGAATGCAGGGACAATCTTGAGTGGAAGACTGGCATATTCTGGGGATTAGTGAAGTTCAAAGTAAAGGTCTAAGCACACGCTCCACCCCCAGCGCTGATCTGAAGCACAAGAGAAAATACCGTTTAAAAAAAAGGGGGTGGGCTTCATTCTAACTCTAATGCAAATAAAATACCTGAAGGACTCCCATTTGTGCTAAATTAGGGGTAGTCAATAGGCAGACCATGAGCCAAATCCAGACCACAAGATGCCTTTGAACAGACCCCAAAATCTTTTTATTTACTTATCATCATTATTGTTATTATTTTCTCTGGAGTCTGGACTTTGACGAAGAAATATGCACCTTGACAAAAAAAAACTGACTGCCCATGTGCTAAGTGCTGAGGCATATGGAAATATTGTTATTCACAGTTGTAACATTACACACCTTTGGGTCGACAACATTCACATGAACATCCTGGTATGGTCTCAGTCGGAATACCTGAGCTACAGTCTGATCCACACTTATAGTTTCTGCCATAAGGAAGAGAAAAATGGGAGAATACTTATTCCCATTTAATCCATCTCTTGCTACAGCCCCAATGAGAGAACAGGCCCTTCTCATGGACATACAAAGCAAGCCATTATTTTGACAATACATTTTAGATTTAGGTATACCCGTTCCACTTGAACAGTGTGAATGGAAACTGCCATAGTCCTGAGTCTTCCAAGCAGTTTCCTGCAGATAGTAGTCATGCAGTCCCCAGTTGATCCATGAGAAAAGCAGAGATTTGATAAGTTGCAATAAGGAGAGTCATTTAAAAAAAAACAACAAAAAACTAGAAATTGTGCTTAATTTCATTGTGATTTCCTCTGTTAAACCTTATAGTCATACTACAAGAGTCTGGAATCTTACCTTTTTGCAAATCTTCCTTAAGCGACTTCACTTGCAGGAGCAGCGGGCTGGAACACAGGAGAGAGAAGGTGAACAATGACACGGAGAAACCAGCCACCTATCCTGCTATCACCAGGGAGAGTTTGAATACCTCCATCACAATAAAGGGATCTAGTTATATTGCATAGGGGATAAGCTAGAGCATTAACAATACTCATCTAGCAGAAAAGGTACTCAGAACCTGATAATTTCTAAGAGAACAAGTTAAAACATCCCTTCCCCTTGATCTGCTCAGCCATTACCGTTCTTTACCTTAAAAGAGCTAATTATTATTATACAAACCTATTCTTCAGGACCCATGGGATTAAAGGACCATCGCTATTTAACAGCGAGAAAGAAAATAAAGGCCTGAGGAACTGCTTCAAGAACAGGTGCTACTTATCCCAAGTATGGCCAGCAAACCCTCTAATGCCACATGACACAGAACATGTCAGATTACAGAAGAAGGCCATTTGACAAAGTCACTTCTTTATTTCCTGTCAAACAGAAGATATAGCTCTATGCTGCAGCAAAATATCTGTATGGCATATCCAGTGGTCCCTGTGTCTACTCACTCTTCAAGTTGTTACACACTACAGGAATGGAGAGATTAGTATTTTAGGTGCTCCAGCTACACTTGGTGATATTAGCAGAAAGACAATTCACCTGTACTCATCATTAGGGTGTGCAATCTCAACAACATCTCCCAGCTTGATGTGAAGAAACACTTTGGGGTTCATCATTAATTCATCATCTGGAAGACAAAGACAGCAATTCAGTGAGGCAGCCTCCAAACAACAGATGAAAATGGAAAAGCAGGAACTTATGCACTGTAATATGCTGCACATCCACCTGTTAATTTACCACTCAGAACATCCTTCACACAGGAACTACTTTGACCAGACTTAAGAGGCAGGATAATTCTGGGGAAAAAAGACCTTCCGCTCTTCTAAGTCATAGGTTGTCATACAATATTTGTTTGCGAGATGAACCAGTCTTGGCTTAATACCCAAAATCTCCAAACTTCTTTTCTTTTTCTCAGTTTTAAAACGTTGGTGGGGATACAGTGAATTATAAAGGACTACTAACAGAACTTAATTCATATGCTGTGATTGTGATTCCAAAGTGACAGTGGGTAAACAAAACAAAGAGGCTGGGCAACTGAGCATCTAAGTCTCCAGAAAGTACATTTATGAAATGCTGTTTTTGAATCCTATGTAACGTTTGACCTACTACATGACCATGACTTTTATCAAGGCAGCAGTGAGAGCTGTCTGATCAGATTTTTCTCAGGAAAACATCAATACCTTTTCTTGACTGACCACTAGGAAACATTCCTGGACAAATGAAAGGCTCCATTCGCACACAACCTGAACAAGAATAAAGTGGGAAACCCTACACAGAGCTCGTAGATCCTGCCAGTGGGACCCACAAACTCTGAGTCCACACATATCCATGAGCAGCAATCCTAGTGGGCCACTACAGCCTCTCCCAATTCTGTGGCTAAGCAAGAGGCAACAGGGATAGCAAAAAACGAGGACAAAATGACAAATGAAAAGCAGAAAAGGTGTCGAAGATATTTTCTGTCACAGAAGCTAACATTTTTACTGTAATCTGGCACTTGTGGATTTTAATTTATATTCTACAATCAATGGGCTTTCCACCTTCTGACTAGTGACACTGTAGGTTACACAAAGGCTAATCCCTTAATATTTTGTTTGAAAAAGACTAACAAAAATGAAAACCAACTTTGTCACTGTTAAATTAGAAATGTTATGGAAACCTGCTGATTATATCACTGTTCATGAAAAACAGCAGCCCTAAAAACACTTATGACCCAAGGGATACTGACCACTGCCCCCAAAGCCCTTCTTATGTATGACGAGTTTGTAGACCTTGTTGGTTCTCATTTTGAATCCCGGTTCTTCTCAGCTACTCCAAGTAAACAGAACAGATGACATCTTGTCTCCCTGGTAAGTAAAAAACAAACAAACAAACAAAAACAAAGAAACTCAGCTCTTTCCTTATTATAAAACTCTTCAACAGCTCTACATTTCCAGAGGAAACCTTAGAGGCAGTGGTTCCCAAACTGCGGTTCGTGAACCATGTTACAGGAGGTTCTCAGGGAAAAATTCCCTAATGGTGGACAGAGCTGTCCCTACAGACTCTGGGTAGCATGGGGCCAGCAGCACGGAGCCCCTGGACTTTAAAGAGCTACGCAGATCAAAGCAAGTGTATCTATGATACGGAGGAGATTTAAACTTCAAGACTCCTTATAAGAAATGGAAAGGGAGGTGGATATTTTTTTGCTGTTTTTAAAATTAAATAGGCAGCTAGCATTGTTTTTTAAATTATTATGAAGAACAAGTTTAAGCTTTGTTGTAACCTGCATTGTTTGCCTGGATTGTTCAAGACCTGAATGCTTATATAGGAGGAACAATTTAAGTTGGCTTCTTAAATACCTTCATGCTGTATCACATTTGATACTCCTTGATGAAACATAGGAGCCTTGTCTTATAACAGACTTATTTAAAGTGATACAAGCTATGAAAGTGAGATCTTGGAAGACTGTTGCCATTTTCATAATGTAATATAAATACTGTAATGATAAATAAATAATGACAAATAGTGTGCAATAAGCATGTCATAAAAACAAATTTTATATTTCCAAGATCGTGATTTTATAATTTATACTCAGGTAAAGGAGAAACTCCCTGGAAATATTCATTTTTAGCAGGGGGTTCATGAGACAAAACATTTTAGTGAAAGGGGTTCACAGGTTAAAGTTTGGGAATCACTGCCTTATAGGTTCCAGTCTCACAGAGCAACACTGATGCTCCACAAACAATGCATTTATACCAATTCCATAGCTGCCTAAGATTTCCTATTTGTCAATATGCTTCACGCTGGTCACTTCGGACTTTACAGTCACTATTATGACAGAATTTGGGTCTTTCACATGAAAAAGGCAGGACGTCACACCTTGAACTGAAGAACAATTTCTATTAACTATTGACAGTACAACACAGTTCAGAAGCACTTTCTCTCTCACAAAACTCACTCACACACACAATCCAGAATTAAAATTCAAGTCTCACTCTTTAACCAAAATGCTGCAGCTTTTCTGAGCTGCAAACTCTCCATAATCCCACAGATCAACCCCTGCTCTCCACCATGACAAAACCTGGGTCAATATCTCATCTCAGTGACACAACCCATTGCAGAATGACAACCCCCGGACAGCAAAAGGACCCCAGCCAGCTCTGCCCAAAACTCGGACAACTACAGGAGTCAAGGAATCAACAATTAGGGGGTGTCAGATCTCCTGTGGTCCAAGGCGCCACCCTGCTCGTGGGAATGGGTCCCCTGTGGGAGCAGACACTCCCCAGCAAACAGAAACAGAGAAATGAAGGGATAGAGGGGACCCGGTCCAGTCCCCCTGCGCTGAGGAAGGACCATGTAAACCTAGTGTCTCCATCCCTGACAAGTGTCTCTCCGCCACCTCACCCCAATGCAGTGACCATGCCTGAGGGTGGACCCATCCCCATCCCCCTCCCCCAAAGAGAAGAGAACCCCCTCCCCCCCGCAATCTAGGGAGGGCGCAAATCCTTCCGTCCCCATGACAACCACACCCCCAAAGGGGAGGCAAAGTCCCCTCCTCCCCGCGGAGAAGGAGATGAGTGACAGGCAAAGAACCCCCCAAACCAAAAACTACGGGCGGGGGGGAAGGGCAAGAGCAGGCCCCGGCTCCCCGACTCTTACTGGTCCTGGCGGCGGCTCGAACCAGGGCAGGGGGCGGCTCCCGAGAAGAAGCACCAGCGCGGCCCACAGAGCCGCCTCACTTCCTCATCCGGGCCTTGCAGAGAGAGCGCGTGTGACGTGCCTCCCAGCGCGGCACCATAGAGACGGGTGGGGAGAGAGGGGCTTCCTGAAACGGGGCCGCGTCACGGCGGTAGGAGGAGCCCGTGGCGAGGGGAGGTCATGCCCCATAGGTCTATGTCCTGGCCCTGGGGTGGGGGCGGCGGGAAGGAGTCCTTCCTGGCTGGCTCCCTCGCAGGGCCCGGGTGACAGAATCAGACAAGTATCACGGGTAGCCGTGTCAGTCTGCATCCACAAAACAGTGAGGCCGCCGGTAGCACCTTAAGGACTAACAGATCTTTGGGCATAAGCATTTGCGGATAAAAAGCACTTCTTCAGCCTCATGCATTTAGCTTCCTAATATCAATTAGTCTAGAACTTTACAGCCATGGGTGCTGCCTGTTTGGCTGCTTTAATGGGGTAACTAGAAAGAGTTTACAGTTTAGAATATAAAATAACCACAATGTGGGGTGAATAAATTCTGACATTTGAAGGCCCAATTAATTTATTAGACCAGGGTATTGTTACTTGTTAATTAAAAGTAAGCACCATCTGGTTGTTAGGTTGAAATTAAATATTCAATTTTTTAAATTTTTTACAGGAGTTAGCATACTGTGATAACTGGTAGCAAAGCATTTTGATCACAAGTCTTTCCTTTTTCAAAGCTTGCTTTTTAAAGCTGATTCTACGAGGCTTGCTTTGTGACGCTTCCGGAAGTTTTAGGCCTTATACTGACAATACTCTTGTTCTTTCTAAGCTTGACAACACTCTTGTTCAAATTAATTACATAAATAATAAGTGTGAAGTCTCAGATAAAGGGCCAAACTTGGTCCCACTGAACTCAATAGGAATTTTACCATTGCTTTCAATGGAAAAAGGATCAGAGCCTAAATCTGAATGTATGTGATGTATCTTTTCTGAGGAACATGAGTGGCTATGTTAAAAAAAAAAGTTTTCATGCCTTTCTTTGTCCATTTCTGAGAAATGCACAGTCAAACTTTGCATGGATTTTGACTTTTTTGATGTCTCTTCATCCACACATGCTGAGTGCAACAGAACAAATTTTGTTTTATGGCAGGAGTTGGCATGTGTTCCGCTATATCATGCCACCAAGTAGCACGTTGTTATGAGTGTTTATGCCCATCGGCATGGAACCAGGGCATGTTTTACCTGCTTGTAGACTACAAGCCATTAATATGTGATGCAAGTGCTGCTGACTTTATGTGCTTCGTTGTTTAATCCTGGTAAATCGTGATGTGGTGAAGTCAGGCCAGCAGGAGAGGTGTACTAAATTGACTGATTCTGTCACCCGGGCCCTGCGAGGGAGCCAGCCAGGAAGGACTCCTTCCCGCCGCCCCCACCCCAGGGCCAGGACATAGACCTATGGGGCATGACCTCCCCACGCCACGGGCTCCTCCTACCGCCGTGACGCGGCCCCGTTTCAGGAAGCCGCTCTCTCCCCACCCGTCTCTATGGTGCCGCGCTGGGAGGCACGTCACACGCGCTCTCTCTGCAAGGCCCGGATGAGGAAGTGAGGCGGCTCTGTGGGCCGCGCTGGTGCGTCTTCTCGGGAGCCGCCCCCTGCCCTGGTTCGAGCCGCCGCCAGGACCAGTAAGAGTCGGGGAGCCGGGACCTGCTCTTGCCCTTCCCCCACGCCCGTAGTTTTTGGTTTGGGGGGTTCTTTTCCTGTCACTCATCTCCTTTTCCGCGGGGAGGAGGGGACTTTGCCTCCCCTTTGGGGGTGTGGTTGTCATGGGGACGGAAGGATTTGCGCCCTCCCTAGATTGCGGGGGGGGAGGGGGTTCTCTTCTCTTTGGGGGAGGGGATGGGGATGGGTCCACCCTCAGGCATGGTCACTGCATTGGCGTGCGGAGAGACGCTTGTCAGGGATGGAGACACTAGGTTTACATGGTCCTTCCTCAGCGCAGGGGGACTGGACCGGGTCCCTTCTATCCCTTCATTTCTATGTTTCTGTTTGCTGGGGAGTGTCTGCTCCCACAGGGGACCCATTCCCACGAGCAGGGTGGCGCCTTGGACCACAGGAGATCTGACACCCCCTAATTGTTGATTCCTTGACTCCTGTAGTTGTCCGAGTTTTGGGCAGTGCTGGCTGGGGTCCTTTTGCTGTCCGGGGGTTGTCATTCTGCAATGGGTTGTGTCACTGAGATGAGATATTGACCCAGGTTTTGTCATGGTGGGGAGCAGGGGTTGATCTGTGGGATTATGGAGAGTTTGCAGCTCAGAAAAGCTGCAGCATTTTGGTTAAAGAGTTAGGCTTGAATTTTACATTCTGGATTGTATGTGTGAATGAGTTTGTGAGAGAGAAAGTGCTTCTGAACTGTGTTGTACTGTCAACAGTTAATAGAAATTGTTCTTTAGTTCAAGGTGTGACGTCCTGCTTTTTTCATGTGAAAGACCCAAATTCTATCATAATAGTGACTGTGAAGTCCGAAGTGACCAGCGTGAAGCATATTGACAAATAGGAAATCTTAGGCAGCTATGGAATTGGTAAAAGTTCATTGTTTGTGGAACATCAGTGTTGCTGGTGTTGCTCTGTGAGACTGGAATCTCTGAGGTTTCCTCTTGAAATGTAGAGCTGTAGAAGAGTTTTATAATAAAGAAAGGGCTGAGTTTTTGTTTTGTTTTTGTTTTTACTTACCAGGGAGAGAAAATGTCATCTATCCTGTTGACTTGGAGTAGCTGAGTAGAACCGGGATTCAAAATGAGAACCAACAAGGTCTGCAAACTCTTCACACATAAGGGCTTTGAGGGCAGTGGTCAGTATCCAGTGGATCATAAGTGTTTTTAGGGCTGCTGGTTTAATGAACAGTGATATATAATCAGCAGTTTTCCATAACATTTCTAATTTAACAGTGACAAAGCTGGTTTTCATTTTTGTTAGTCTTTTTCAAACAAAATATTAAGGGATAAGCCTTTGTGTAACCTACAGTGTCACTAGTCAGAAGGTGGAAAGCCCATTGATAGTAGAAATCCATGAGTGCCAGATTACAGTAAAAATGTTAACTTCTGTCCCAGAAGCTATCTTTGACACCTTTTCTGCTTTTCTTTTGTCTCATTAAAGTGGACCCCATTCATGCTTGTTTATAAATAATTTTTTTTTTTTTTTTTACAATTTTATTTTATATTGTTTGCTTTTTGATGGGCCACTTTCTAGATGTTACAACAGATCACGGGTTTGGGTGACCTGGGTTCTATTCCTGTGTCTGCAATTCAACTTGTTAATGTGATTTTGGGCAAGTTACTTAACCTCCCTAATACCTGACAGAGGTTGTGTGTGTGTGAAGCATTTCAGGATCACAAAAAAAGGTGTTGTAGATGACTAGAATTTGTTTTTCGTGTGCTATAAGACCAGACTAGAAGAAAATAAATCTGGAGTGTTTTTGCAAATGGGTTCTTCTTCCTATCTTTGGTAAATAAATGCTAAGATTTTGCAACCTCTCAGCTGTTTTTTTCTTACAGCTGATATTGTCATTTTAAAGAGGGAGAAAAATCAAGGTCTGCAGAATTTAACCCATATGTTTTTAGTACTAATTATTGAGGAAAGAAGCCATGCCTGGTGTTTGTTTAACTTGTATATGGTCAGTGTTTGTATTTATCTGTAGATCATTTAGTGTACTAAGACTATATTATGTTGTTTTTCTTTAAATTAGCCATATGCTAGTCAGTATTGTTAGAAATGGTGCAAGCTTTTGAAGATGAAGGTTTTTAAAAAAAAAAATTGAGCAAACCCCCCCCCCCACTATTGTTGAAGGTGGGTTGTTTTCTTTTTGTTTTTTGTTGTTTTTTTTAAAGAATCCTGGGGATTTTAGTTATGTCTAGCATAGAAATATTGAGCTAGCAGAACTGGTGGATGTTCATCTACATTTCTGAGCTGTTTAAAGAGCAGCAAGATCAACATTTGAGTAATAGGATTGGGTTTTATTAACCTTCTTTTGGCTGTTAGCGGAGTGATTGGTGCCACCTGACCTAGCTTTGTGTAGAAACTCTCAATGGAGATTCATGAGCATGTCAGTGTTAAGTACACCTCTACCCCATTATAACACTACCCAATATAAAACGAATTTGGATATAACGCGGTAAAGCAGCGCTCCGTGGGGGTGGGGCTGCGCAGATCGGCAGATCAAATCAAGTTTGATGTAACATGGTTTTTCACCTATAACGTGGTAAGATTTTTTTGGCTCCCAAGGACAGTGTCGTATCAAGGTAGAGGTGTATATAGTATTCTTGCATCAGGGCTCTTTTTTTTTTTTTTTTTTTTTTTAAGTGACCCTTTACTTAATGTAGTTCAGAGAACTTGTGGCTGACCATGTTGTGGTTATGCTGACACTATGGTTAGAACTGTACTAGCAATAACTGTGTTTGAGCATGGCTATTGCTAGCATAGTATTGGTCACTGAATACTGATGAGTTAGACTCTAGGCTGTAAGATGAATCAACGGTTAACTTTAGATAACAAACCTAGCGATAGCACCATCTTTTTCCTCTCTCATAATGGGGAAGTCACAAGGAATGGCAAGTGATAGTGCATGTGTTAGGATGCGTTTTCTTGTATGGCTTGTCCATCTAAATAGAAAAATAAAGGAAATTTGGCTGCCATCAAACTGGCAGGATGTTTGACACCCTGCTTTAGGTCCACAAGTGCTAGCAAATACTTTTTCTCTCCATTTCCTCTCTTCCCATTTTCTAGACGCCCATACACTCTACAAGGTCTTAGTTTTAGGCTAAGAAGTGATGCTGGAGGAGGGAGAAACTGCTGATGTGAGAAGAGAGGAATAACCTTATTCATGGTTTGTGTGGCACTTACTGTAGCGCTCAGTAACTGTAGAATCACTTTCTTACCAGGAATTCAGTTGGAACATGCTCTTGTTGAAAACACACATTTGAAGCACTTACCCTTTTATTTGTTTGGTTTAAACTTTTTATTTAGGGCAAAGTTACAATAGAATGTTGACATACATTTTTTTTATATGACTTATTCAGGCTCGGGTTAATATTCAGAGAACCTGGCTGAACATTTTGGTTTGCTGACTGAGGAGGAATCCTACTGTGAGTGCCTTTTGAGGACCAAACTTTCTAAATATCTGTCCCCTTGTTGGTGCTTCTCGGGCATATGTGCCTTTGTCCCAGACAAGAACAAAAACAACGATTACTTTTGTGTATATGTGTGTGTCTGTAGTGATTTAGTGTTGTCTTTACATTTAGGGTGAAGTTAGAAAGGCACAGTCTTCAGCTGCCTGATGCTATCATCTGGAGTGGAGTCCCAAGAGAGAAGCCACTCTCATCCCCTTGATTCCTCCATGTCTGCTGTGGTACAAGAATTGTACACTGGACTGCCAGTCAGCATCTCTACTGAGCTTACCACTGGGTCTGATCCTAATGTTAGACTAGATACAAAAGCTGAAGCATCAACACTTGTGCTAGCACATAGCAGCAGTTTGCTATCTGAGTCCCCCAGGATTAGTGGGGTGGAAAATTGCTCCCAGGAAACTGATAACCTGGATCATGGGGACAAGCTTACATCTGATAGGCTGGCGGGATCCCTTTCTGAAGAGTCTATGGAGGCTGGAAACCTTGCTGAGAATGAAGAGGCCAAAAGTGGAAGATTTGGGAAGCAGGACACTTGTGCTAATGGGAGCCAGAAGGAAGAGAGACGATCTATGAAAGAAACACAAGATGCAGAGGAAGAGCTTGTTGGATGTTGTTCTTTAGCCTCTGAAGAAAAGTGGTGGTTGAGACAGGTAAGAAAGAAATAGATTACAGTGAATGTTTGAACATAGCAGAGAGGGATTTGTTAGGGACTCCATGTCAATGTGCTTTTTGTTCTCTTTCTTTAAGTCTTGCCATCATAGCATCTTGCTATATGAGTAAGTTTTTGGTTCTTCACTCTTTCAGTTTAAGTGGATATGTGTCTGAATTGGCTACATGCCTGTGAAACATATTATCTTTATTTTCACTTTAAGAAATATTCCTAGAATGGTATTTGGCAGGTGTGTAGCAATGTGAAGAGCAAAACCTTAGAGAAGGACATGAGAAGCAAAAAAAACTAGATGTCAATCGATTAAAAAACGTAATTGCGTGATTAAACAACAATAGAATACCATTTATTTTAACTATTCTTGGATGTTTTCTACATTTTCAAATATATTAATTTCAATTACAACACAGAATACAAAGTGTACAGTGCTCTCTATATTTATTTATTACAAATATATGCACTGTAAAAAAAAATGTATTTTTCAATTTATCTCATACAAGTACTGTAGTGCAATCTCTTTATCATGAAAGTTGAATTTACGTAGGTAGAATTATGTACAAAAGAAACTGTGTTCAAAACTAAAACAATGTAAAATTTTAGAGCCTGCAAGTCCACTCAGTCCTACTTCTTGGTCAGCCAATCACTGACAAACAAGGTTGGTTACAGTTTACAGGAGATAACGCTGTCTGCTTCTTGTTTACAGTGTCACCTGAAAGTAAGAACAGGCATTTGCATGGCACTGTTGTAGCTGGCATTGCAAGATACATGCATGCCACATGCGCTAAAGATTTATATGTTCCTTTCATGTTTCAACCACCATTCCAGAGGACATGCTTCCATGCTAATCATGGGTTCTGCTTGATAACAATCCAAAGCAGTGCAGACCAACACATGTTCATTTTAATCATCTGAATCAGATGCCACCAGCAAAAGGTTGATTTTCTACTTTGATGGTTTGGGTTCTGTAGTTTCCGTGTCAGAGTGTTGCTATTTTAAGACTTCTAAAAGCATGCTCCACACATTGTCCCTCTCAGATTTTGGATGGCACTTCAGATTCTTAAATCTTGGTTTGAGTGCTGTAGCTATTTTTAGAAATCTCACATCGGTACCTTCTTTGCATTTTGTCAGATCTGCTGTGAAAGTATTCTTAAAACAAACGTGCTGGGTCATCATCCGAGACTGCTATAACATGAAATATATGCAAAATGCAGGTAAAACAGAGCAGAAGACATATAATTCTCCCCCCAAGGAGTACAATCACAAATTTAATTGATGCATTATTTTTTTAATGAGCATCATCAGCATGGAAACATGTCCTCTGGAATGGAGGCCGAAGAGTGGAAGGGGTATACGGATGTTTAACATATCTGGCGTGTAAATACCTTGTAACGCCAGCTACAAAAGTGCAATGCGGATGCCTGTTCTCAATTTCAGATGACATTGTAAATAAGAAGCAGGCAGCAGTATCTGCTGTCAATGTAAACAAACTTGTTTGTCTTAGTGATTGGCAGAATAAGTAGGACAGAGTGGACTTATAGGCTCTAAAGTTTTACACTGTTTTGTTTTTGCTTGCAGTTATGTAACCAAAAAAAATCTGCATTTGTAAATTACACTTTCACAATAAAGAGATTGGACTTCAGTGCTTGTATGAGGTGAACTAAAAATACTTTTTCTTTTGTTTGTTATTTTTACAGTGCATATATTTTAATAAAAAATAATATAATGTGAGCACTGTGCATTTTGTATTCTGCATTGTAATTGAAATAAATATTGAAAATATAGAAAAACATCCAAAAATATTTAATAAATTTCAACTGGTATTCTATTGTTATAAGTGCGATTAATCGTGATTAATTTTTTTGAGTTAATCACATGAGTTAACTGCAATTAATTGACAGCCCTAAAAAAAACCCTTCACAAATGCCAAATGTCCCTCTTCCTAACTGTTGAGGATACACTGTAGTCTAAAATGGCAAATTTTGTTACCTGTATTATGACATTATGTGGTCATGCTGTTGGTACCAGATTAAAATAACTAGCAGTGCTAGCTCTTATGCTGAAACCTTATAGGACATCACTTGTGTCTTAAGCACAGTCTCTGCAGTCTGCTGTATCTTTCAGCTTAGCTCTTCAGTAACTGGACAGTAGATCAGTGTCTCTATTTCCTTTTTCAAACAATAAGGCTTTTCGGCTCATATGTTTTTTGTTTTTTTTCCCCCCTCCGGCAGACATTGACATTGCAATTATTATTCCAAGGCAAAAAAGTCTGTGAGTTTAGAGTTAAAATTGAAATTAACACTTCATTGGGGAAAACCCCTAAAAAAACATTGAAAGCTCACGAAAGCTTATGCTGAAATAAATTTGTTAGTCTCTAAGGTGCCACAAGTACTCCTGTTCTTTGTGAGGATACAGGACAGGGCTGCTATTCTGAAACATTGAAGTGTTGTTGTTCAAAAAAAAAAAAAAAAAGGTTTAACTTGAAAATTCCGTGTTACAGGTTTTACTATTTGGCACGAGGAATTCCAAACACTTGAAAGTATGCCAACACAGTAAATGAGAAGGTTTGATTAAAGTAAGGAACTGAAAATTGAGCTTCTACCAGGAAGTAAACTTCAAACTTAAATTTCTGAGAAATAACTCTCTCTCCATAATGTGGTCATATGATGACATTTAGGTTTCTTTGATGTCTTTATAATACGTATTAAGGTGGTGTAAATGTTATAGATGCTTATGTAACTTCACAATTGCATCTGCTGTTTTTCTTTTTCCCTGAGCAGAATCTCTCCCCAAAATCCCCTATCATTTTAAAAGTTTATGAGAGAGGAGATTTAAGTCAAAGCTTGGTAGTAATTTAATTTTATAAAACCACAAGTCATACTTTTTATATTACTTGGTTTTTTTGGCTGGGTGTAGTGAACAAAAAACTATTTTTCGTAGTAGCATTGGTAATGGGTACACAAACTACAAAGCAAATAGTAGGAATTGTACTAGAGATTTATTTAAATTTATCATGTTTTCAATGGGAGACTGAAATTGGTTTTGAATTTTTATTTTTAGACAAGGATGATTCTCTACAGTTGCAAAAGAAGCTGATTTCGTAGTGAAATCTTCCTAATCATATGACTAATCCCACTTTCTCTTTTTCAAAGTTCTTATTTTTCTTTTCAGTAGAGCCACTGTAGACTGACTTTACATTAGTTTGCATCAGTGGTTCATCTTCCAACTATTTCTATGGCTTTGGGTTTGATTAATTGAAAATTAATGTGGAGGGCAAGACAAGATACACCTCTACCCCGATATAACGTGACCCGATATAAGGCGGGTTTGCGTACAAGGCAGTAAAGCTCTGACACGCTGCTCTGAGCAGCGTGTTAAGGGTGCCGGGGCAGAGGGTCTTGGAGGCAGTCAGGGGCTTCCCCCCCCTGGATCTGGGGGGCAGGAGCTATGGGAGGCACTTTTGGGGGCTCCATGGTCTCAGAGTGGCCTGCGGGATTAGTGGGGGGCCGTGAGCAGCCCACTCTGCTTCCCTCACCCCAGCCCCAGCTGGGTCGCTCGGAGGACGGGGCTTGGGGGAAGGGATCCCCCCTGCACTCACCAGCAGCGGCAAAAGCAGAGCAGCCCAGCCCCAGCCGCTCCATTCCGCCAGCTCCCAACCGCAGAGTTCTGCTTCCCGCCTCAGGTAAATGGGGGGGACGTCCTTTCCCCAACCTCTCCGCGCTCACTTGCGGCAGGAAACAGAGTGACGCAGCCCCAACCCGCTCTGCTTTCCTTGTCCCAGCCCCAGCCGCGTTGCTGGGGGGCAGTTGGGGAAAGGTCCTGCGCTCACCTGCCTGACGGGAAGTGGAGCACCACGGCTGGGAGCTTGCGGAGTGGAGCTTGCTGGGCCTGGGCCAGTAGTTTCCCCAGGAGTTGAAATAAGGGGGAGATATTTGAATTTATGGGGGGGGGGGTCAGGGCGAATGAGAGAGAGATATATAAAAGAGATATGAATAAAGTAAATATTTCGTTAGGATAATGCAAATTTAACGTAAGGATAATGCAAGTTAAACCAAAACACATAACAGGTCTAGATTTCTAAAAAAATATAATTTTTAAAAAAAATGTATTTAATTTAAATTGACTTTTGAAAAGTAAGCCATCATGGGATAAGAGGGAAGTCCTCTTATGGATCAGTAACTGGTTAAAATATGGGAAACACAGAGTAGGAATAAATTATCAGTTTTCAGAATGTAGAGAGATAAATAGTGGTATCCCAGAGGGGCCAGTACTGGGACCATTCCTATTCAACATACTCATAAATGTTCTGGAAAAATGGGTAGACAGTGAGGTGGCAAAATTTTCAGATCATACAAAACTATACAAGATAGTTAAGTCCCAGGCAGACTGCAAAGAGTTACAAAGGGATCTCACAAAACTGGGTGACTGGGCAACAAAATGGCAGATGAAATTCAGTGCTGATAAATGCAAAGTAATGCACATCGGAAAACAATCTCAATTATACATACAAAATGAAGGAGTCTGAATTAGCTGTTAAGACTCGAGAGAGAGATCTTGGAGTGATTGTGGATAGTTCTCTGAAAACATCCACTCAATGTGCAGTGGCAGTCAAAAAAGCAAACAAAATGTTGGGAATCATTAAGAAAGGGATAGATAAGAAGAGAGAAAATATCATATTGCCTCTATATAAATCCATGGTACGTGTACACCTTGAATACAATGTGCAGATCTGGTCACCCCATCCCAAAAGAGAGAGATTGGAAATGGAAAAGGTACAGAGATGGGCAACTAAAATGATTAGGGGTATGAAACAGGAGGAGAAATTTAAATTTTCAACTTAGAAAAGAGACAACTAAGGGGGAACGTGATAGAGGTCTATAAAATCTTGACCGATGTGAAGAAAATGAATAAAGAAATGTTATTTAATCCTTCACATAACACAAGAACTAGCAGGTTTCAGAGTAGCAGCCGTGTTAGTCTGTATCCGCAAAAAGAACAGGAGTACTTGTGGCACCTTAGAGACTAACAAATTTATTTGAGCATAAGCTTTCGTGGGCTACAGCTCACTTCATCAGATGCATAGACTGGAACATATAGTGAGGAGAGATATATACATAAAGAGAACATGAAAAGGTGGGAGTTGTATAATCAACTCTAAGAGGCTAATTAATTAAGATGCGCTATTATCAGCAGGAAACAAAAACTTTTGTAGTGATAATCAAGATGACCCATTTAAGACAGTTTGACAAGAAGGTGTGAGAATACTTAACATGGGGAAATAGATTCAATGTGTGTAATAGCTCAGCCATTCCCCGTGTCTATTTCAGCCTAAATTGATTGTATCTAGTTTGCATATTAATTCAAGTTCAGCAGTTGCTCGTTGGAGTCTGTTTTTGAAGCTTTTCTGTTGCAAAATTGCCACCTTTAAATCTGTTACTGAATGGCCAGAGAGGTTGAAGTGTTCTCCTACTGATTTTTGAATGTTATGATTCCTGATGTCAGAGTTGTGTCCATTTATTCTTTTGTGTAGAGACTGTCCAGTTTGGCCAATGTACATGACAGAGTGGCATTGCTGGCACATGATGGCATATATCACATTGGTAGATGTGCAGGTGAACGAGCCCCTGATGGCGTGGCTGATGTGATTAGGTCCTATTATGGTGTCACTTGAATAGATATGTGGACAGAGTTGTCATTGGGCTTTCTTGCAAGGATAGTGGGTTAGTGTTTTTGTTCTGTGGTGTGTGGTTGCTGGAGAGTATTTGCTTCAGGTTGGGGGTGCTGTCTGTAAGCGAGGACAGATCTGTCTCCCAAGATCTGGGAGAGTGAGGGATCATCTTTCAGGATAGATTGTAGATCTTTGATGATGCGCTGGAGAGGTTTTAGTTGGGGGCTGAAGATAACAGCTAGTGGCGTTCTGTTATTTTCTTTGTTGGGCCTGTCTTGTTGTAGGTGACTTCTGGGTACTCTTCTGGCTCTGTCCATCTGTTTTTTTTTCACTTCAGCAGGTGGGTATTGTAGTTTTAAGAATGCTTGATAGAGATCTTGTAGGTGGTTGTCTCTGTCTGAGGGATTGGAGCAAATGCGATTGTACCTTAGAGCTTGGCTGAAGACAGTGGATTGTGCGGTGTGTCCTGGATAGAAACTGGAGGCATGCAGGTAAGGTTAGCGGTCAGTAGGTTTCTGGTATAGGGTGGTGTTTATGTGACCATCACTTATCAGCACAGTAGTGTCAAGGAAATGGACCGCTTGTGTGGACTGGTCTAGGCTGAGGTCGATGGTGGGATGGAAATTGCTGAAATCATGGTGGAATTTCTCAAGGGCTTCTTTTCCATGGGTCCAGATGATGAAGATGTCATCAGTGTAGAGTAGGGGCATTAGGGACATGAGAGCTAAGGAAGCATTGTTCTAAGTCAGCTATAAAAATGTTGGCATACTGTGTGGCCATGCGGGTACTCATAGCAGTGCTGCTGACTTGAAGGTATATATTGTCCCCAAATGTGAAATAGTTGTGGGTGAGGACAAAGTCTCAAAGTTCAGACACCAGATTTGGCATGTAACTAGTTCACAAAACTGGGAGGGGGTGTTGGGGAAATTCAAGGGGGGTGTACGCCCCCCGCCCCCTGGGGGGGGCTTGTAGGGAAATCACTGGGTTGGGCTGCTCCGCTTCCCAGCGCCGGTGAGTGAGGGGAGGTTGGGGAAAGGACGCTCTCCGCACTCACCTGCAGCGGGAAGTGGAGCAACGCGGCCCCAGCCTGCGCCACTCTCCCAGCTCCCAGTCGTGGTGCTCCACTTCCCACCAGGCAGGTGAGTGCAGGACCTTTCCCCAGACACCACCCAGCGACGCGGCTGAGTCAGGGACAAGGAAAGCGGAGCAGGCTGGGGCCACGTCGCTCTGCTTCCCACCGCAGGTGAATGCGAAGGGGGCATCCTTTCCCCAGCCTCTCTGCACTCACCCGCAGCGGGAAGCGGAGTGCGACGGCTGGGAAGTGGCAGACTGGGGCCGGGCTGCTCCGCTTCCCACCACTGCCAGAGAGTGCCGGCCAGGGGGTAGATAGGGGTTGGAGCAGTGAGGGGACAGGAGGGTTGAGTAGGGGGTGGGGTCCTGGGGGTGATTAAGGACGGCAGTCTCTGGAGGGGCTGGTCAGGGAACAAGGAAGAGGGGGGGCCAAAGCAAGTTTTATGTAACGCGGTCTCACCTATAACGCAGTGAGATTTTTTGTCTCCCGAGGACCGTGTTATATCAGCGTAGAGGTGTAACTATATACAGTTGCTCTAGATATTTATCAAACCTGAAACATACATCGTGAGGTGGAGTGGATTTTGGAGTTTTATCGCTAGAAAGAAAAAGTCTAAATGTCTTAGCTGGTTTGGCTCCTCTATGCTCTGGAAAATATTGGACAGTACAGTTGTGAATTGACTGCTCCTTATGTTTGAAAATTTATTCTCTGGACAAGTGACATGGGCTTCAACATGTCAAGTAGCTGTTAAAGCCGGAATGCACACAAGCCAGAGCTTACACCAAGGGACAAAATAGAAAAACTGCTTCTTCCATCAAGAGTCTTCACTGCATCCCTCAGCTTCACCCATCAGTGCAAATTAAATATAATACTGTGCTAATGTGGATACATTTTATAATTCATACACACAAAGGCAATTCTCTCTCTCTATTTCTCAGCTAGGATTTAATAGCAAAATGCTGTAATTAAGGCTCCTATTGATTAAGATTTCATTATTTTACAAAATATACTAGAGAATGTTTAGTACATGAATACTTCATTTTTATAGATCAATATATTAAAATATTTTGTTAAACATTCCTTTTTATTTGCTTGTGAGTTCTGGAGCATCTCTGCATTTCAAAAGTTTGAGGGTGAGGGTTTATTGCAGGGGAGTTAATAAATATGATTGTCACACTGCTGTTGCCTTTAGAAGGAAACTGTAATTTAGCAGTTCAAAACCAGGGTACAGTATTACAAGGCCTGGATTCTATTCTTAGCTTTGCAACTTATTTACTGTGACACACAGGATGAGTCATTTAGTCTTTTTTCCTTTCCAGTATTATAAGGAATATTATAAGCAGTATTGAGACAATGTTTGAAAGCACTTTGAGGTCTCCATATGGAAAGTGTTGTAGAAATGCATAATAGTTCATTTAATTTTTTTGAGGAACACATAGTTGGCCTCTCCAGTGCCTTTACTAATGAATTTCTAGGGCCTTCATATTCTAGTGCTTTTACAAATGAATTCATTTTCATGTGCATCTGGGTGAAAACTACTTAACCCAAGTACATTAAAAGAAAGTAAGCATACACTGCTACCTCAATGTAATGCCACCCTATATAACATGAATTTGGATATAATGCGTTAAAGCAGTGCTTGGGGGGGGGGGCAGGGCTGCACACTCCGGTGGATCAAAGCAAGTTCAATATAACACGGTTTCACCTATAACGTGGTAAGATTTTTTTGGCTCCCAAGGACAGCGTTTTACTGAGGTAGAGGTATATTAGCAAATGCCTTCTTAAATGTACAGTGATATGTGACACTTAATATTGCTGTTTGACCACAAATTATTATTAGAGTATTTGGTTGAGAAAGTTATAGTTAAGGTTGAAGAATGGCTCAACACCTCCTGTTTCATGTGCTCATAACTTCCTTAAAATATTCACCTTTTTAATTAATTTTTTTTTCATGATTGGTCAGTTGTCAAAGATGAGATTTTGGGATTTTTTTCTAAAGTTTGTGTGTATTTGTTTTTTAAGTTTGAGTTAAGTCCCCTTATCCATTTTTGAGCCAGGCAAGGATGAAAAAAGATATGAGTTCTAATGAAGATACTCTTTAGGTCAGAAAGAACGTGTTTTCCATAGACTTTCACCTGGAGCTGCTGTCTCCTTGCTCAGCCATTCTAGCTTGCTTATACTCTCAGAATTTTGTTAATTTTGAGTGAGTGATCAATGATCATACATCCATTTCAAGTATCCAACATCCAAGTAGTGAGACCTTGAGAATGTGTACAATTTTGAAATGGATGACTGGGATGTGGGTCCCCAGACTGCTGATTGACTCTCCTGGGTGGAAAATAGGTCTTTAGGCAATTCTTGACTGAGAAACAGGTCCTAGGGATAATCTTCCTTGTCCTGAGAGAGAGATGGATCCCCACGCTTCTCCCTAGTCCCTCTAACCATTACAGAGAGAAACCAGTGCCTCTGTTATGTGCAAATTTTGTGAACTATCCATATTTCAGTAGTGCATTTAAAGGCGTGTGTAGTTCTTAGAGACAGTAGTATAGTAATTACAAGAAATGTACCTATAGAATGTGTGCGCTTGTGTGTTTCCCTTCATCCTTCAACAAAAATTTAGGAAACATAATGCAAAAAACTGTTAATGCAATAGTAAGTTTGCACAATTAAAGTAGTCAGAAAATGCTAAGTTACAGTTTGGCAGGAGAGTTAACTAGCCCACATCATAGAAACCGGTAGTACAGTGAGGAGGGTAATATTTTCTTGCATGTTTTTCATCTGCACAAGGGATTCCACTGAGAGGGATTATAATAATTGGTTTGGGGTTTAATGAAGGATTACCATTCTTTTTCATATTGGGATGCTTTCCATTGTATTTAAATTCACTTACTGCTTTAGTTGCTACTTTGGCAAGGCTTTACTGATGCAGAGTTGAAATCTTCTCTGGAATTGTCTCCTCCTGAGGATAGGAAAGACTAATGCAGGATCTTCAACAGTGAGTGGATTTAAAAAAAAAAAAAAAAGAAAAAAAAAAAAGAGGAAAGATGTGATGAGACAGTGGGCCAGAAAGGAAGGAGAATTTCTCTCATTAAGTGCTTATGGTTCAGTTACTTGCCTGTATTACCACACTTGTAAGTGTGTTTATGGTGTACGTATGACTTTCTCCTTCATTCCCCAAAAAAGCCTAGCATATTATGTGGTATGCTAATGCGTACTGCATCCAGAGTTAGGACTGGCTGAGCAGGTACAGTCCCTGGAGTCTAGGAATAGTCTCTGAAAACTATAATTACCAGTTAGTCTCAGGTGTTGCTGCTATGGTGGTGACTTGTTCCTTTATTTCAGGAGAAGCCTCAGATAAACCGAAGTGGGGGAGAATTTTCAAGACACTGCTGCACTGAAATGGCAAGCCCTCTGAAGAGTAAAGGTGCATATTTCAGTTGTACAGCTTTTTTCCTTCAGGATCCTCTTTCATTCACAGAAGTGCATGAATGATTGCACGGATAGCTCCTCTGTTCTTTTTGGTAGTGCAAGTTATTGCCCTGTTCGTTTAGAACAATAGCAAAGCTTAATCCTGTGCTCTCTCCTGGCCATATGCTTATGTGATTGAAATGCTCTGATGGAGAGTCCATATTGGTAGTTCTTAGTCTGAAATACTTGTTGACTCCAGTGCAGATGCTCTTGTTAGTAATTATTGTTTGGTTTTGAGAAATAAGGTAATATATAACTACATGAAAATGTTAACGGTAGAGATGTGCAAAAGAAACAATAATTGGCTGACTCAATCACCATCTAACACTTTAGAATATGCAGTTTCCAAAGTGAGAGGGGTTTCTGCCCTAATTCTTAGTCCTCCTGTTAATGATCCGCTCCTGTACACTTCTGTCCACAAATGCTTTGATCACTTTGCCTGCATCTGATGGCTATTCTCTCTCTTTCTCTGCACAGCAAGCAGGCATGTTGTGACTCAGTTTAACTCCAGGATTCTGGAACAACCATATTTTGATTTCAGTTCTGTGTTTTTTGCAAATCAGTCCTGTATCTGTTTGCAGTTGCTGTTCTGTGAATTACTGGCATTCAGACCGAGCATAAAACAAAACCAAGAAAAGACCAGCCTTAAGCAACACATGAAGCTTGTACTTGCATGGAGAACAGTTTTCAGGTCTTGGTCTCTGAAAGTATGGAAGAAGTCTTCAAAAGTTTGAGCAAATACTGTTCAGATGTTTTTGAGCATAAAGAAATTGAAAATTCTTTTCTGAAACTTGTGACTTCTTTTGAACAAAACTATTGTTGAAATGACCAGAAGCAAACACAATGAAATTTGATATGGAAATAACTCTCATTAAGTGTCTTTGAGTGTTGTGGTGCAAAGAGTTTTGATTTGAAAATAATTTGAGAATTCCATGCTGCACAGTATATTTTACCAAGGAGTCTTATTAAATTAATAAAATGCCAGCTAGAAAAACTGCTTCATTGTACATGTTTATGGCTAACCTACTAACACAAGGAAGAATGCAATGAAGAGATTAGGGAGGGCTGCTGCACATTTTGCATAGCACCAAGGCAGGGGCCCCAATCATATAAGCCTCAGAAGGTGCATGGGACTGGAAATCTAGTGGTGTTAAACCAAATAGCTTCCAGATTATGGAATTTGCTTGTTGCCATTTTTTTAAGAGTCAGCCGGTCTGCTAACTCTTGGATGGGAGCTGCTGGAAGCGGCAGCCAGTATGTCCCTCGGCTTACGCCGCTTCCAGCAGCTCCCATTGGCCTGGAGCAGCGAACCGTGGCCATTGGGAGCTGTGATCGGCCAAACCTGCGGACGCGGCAGATAAACAAACCGGCCTGGTCCACCAGGGGCTTTCCCTGAACAAGTGGCGCAACAAGTTTGGGAACCACTGTTCTAAGGTGATATGCTGTTGTCAATCAAGCTGAGACATGATGTGACTATACATCTATATAACACTGTCTTATAAGAGGATGCTTTCCCTACAGTAGCTGTCATTTCTAATATCCTAGCAATATACATAAGTTTTATGAAAGTACTTAGTAATGTCAGTAAACTTTTTCAAACAAGATGAGATCTATGCCTCCTCCTTGCTGGATGACTTGTTTATATCTAAGAGTGCCCTCACAAAGAATAAGTGGAAATGGCTCGCCGGTATGCAGCTCAGTATTTAGATGAGAAAAGTATTGTCATAAGTCCGTACAAGAATCAGTAGACGCCGGAAGAATTGATCTTCCACTGTAGAGTGTGAATGGATAGCAAGAGCCACAAAGAGCTCTCTGCAGAGGAAAGAGCTTGGATGCTAAACACATAGCCAAAGAGGTCCCTAACTATAAAAAAGCCAAGGACTGTTGTTTCTACTAAGTGTCATGCTGTTAGGCAAGACTCTATACATGAAATTGTCAGTTTTCTTCTCTAATTGCCCTGGCATATCTTATCAGTTTATCAACATGTGGCACCTACGTTGCAGGAAAGATGGCTAAGTCTCTGTGCTAATGGCTAAAGAACAATATGTATGTAGCTGGTCAGAGGATTCCTGAGACAGAACAGCATTTTTATAACTGTAGATGCCACCTGAACCGCTGGGGTGCACACACACACATACACGCATACTAAGGAAATCAATGCAGAAGGATCCATGACAGGCACTCGTAACATGAGAATCTACTCTCCTGGAAAGCTGGCTCAGCAGACAGTTAATATACACAAGCAAGTGGAGCCTCAATCTCAAGATTATTATTTAATTGCAAATCAGGTTTTTGGGTGCACTCTTGCTGGATCTAGTCATGTCAAGATAGAGCAACAAGACACACAGATTCCTCTCCAGGAGAAGGAACCATAAGGGTACAGCAATTGACATCCTGTCCAAGAGATGGCTGAAAAACCTTTCTGTATGTCTTGTCACCTGTATTCAGACTGCAAAATGATACAAAGCCAAGGTAATTCTGATTGTTCCTTAGTGTCTAAAGAACCTTGGTTTTCTGACCTGATCAGTCTGTTGGTCTATCTGTCCATCTTCTTTCCCTGCAGGAGAGATTATGCAGTTGGAGGTCCAGTTCTGAACATGAGCCAGAAAAGTGAACTTTAGCTGCATGACACTTGAAGTAACTGAAAAATGAAGGCCAGCCTTCCACACCACCTTATCTACATCACATGCAGTTGCCCAACAGTCTGTATTCTAGAGCCTGGTCATGGGTTCAAGTACCAATGGAGGTGCAAACATGCAGTACTCTACAACTCAAGGCCAAAGATATGTTCTGAAGTCCCTACGTCAGGGCTTGACAATACATCTAACATATCGGACTTTAAAATCCCACATTGCAGCACTGCATTCAACAGAAAATAGACTTCACTCTATCCTGACACTGGAAGGTTCCCCAGGGCACCTTGGCTAATTAACTGTCTACATGTGTATGGAATACAGCACTTGTGTTCAATACTCTGTAGATTTCAGAAAGGCACTCAGAATATACAGTTCATCTCAGTGCAGTCTGATGGAATTTGTAAGGCACACTTGAACCTCTCTCAATATGTTTACTGGTTGTATAAGGTAGACCTGCAAGCTTCATTGGATGCTTCCTTTGGCGGAGGAGCTCTGCGTGCGGTGGCACTTCACGGATTAGGTAGTGGTAGAGAATAAATAGAATGCTAAGTGTGTTCATGGAGCCATACACATAGACATCTTTGGCAATCTTAGTGATATCGTGCTGAACACTTATATAAAAGGGGCATGGATTCCCAGTCCAGAAATATCAAACTAGAAAAAATTTACAAATGAAATGAATTGAAGGAAGCTGGTTGGCACAGAAGTAGAGGCTACTAAAAGGAAAATCCTTTTTACCCAAGAGTGGGAGAATGCACTAAAGGAAGTGGTTAGATAAGAAGATACACATGGAAACAGATTTATTAAAATATTCACAGGTGAAGCAGAGGCACTCCTTTTGTTGTAGAGAAAGAAGAGGCATTAGTGAATAGATTAAAGAAAAAGAAGATGTAATCAGACTGTTTTGGTATTGAAATGGACTTGGACAATCTTATGGGTCTCTTCCACCTCAAGCTACTTACTATTAACCTTGGTAACATTTGGATAGATTGGAAGAGAGAGAGAGAATAAAAATACAAAATGCTCTTGAAATAGTTGCTCCGTTGCAAAATTTCATTTCAACTGTGCATACATATCTTCCTCTAGTTCCTTGTCTGCATGAGAACAGTAGTTGGTAGTACAAAAAATGTAGTAAGAGGAGACTTTTTAATCTTCTCTCCTGTAATACAATTGAGAGTATAAATTCATTCCGTTTTGAAACAGCTTACTCTGTCCCACCAGATAATTTTAATACACATCTTGTCTACTTCCCACTCTTCTAAATCTGTACATATTTTAATTTGCTATTCATCATAGAAAAATGCTACTGAAAATAAGCACTGCCACTAGTTTGATAGAACTCGTATGACACCTGGCTCTGAACTCCTGAATTACAGTGATCTGGAAATTCAGAATATTGGATCCATACCAGTTATGTTTAATATCCATGCAAATAGGTTACAGTTAGGATTAAAATAGAATTTTGATTTGTTTTAAAGTAGACTGGTGATGGGGTTTGTCAAAGTGATTAAGTATGAATTAGCAAAAGTGTGCTGTTCATAATTGTATATTAAGTAAATTAAAAAAAAAACTTCCATTTGACTTTCTTCTCTAGTGTGCAGTACTGATTTTTTTTTTTAATTTTTTTTGTGCAGAAGAAAACCAAACAAATGTACAGGAGGTACCTGAAATTCTGCCAAAGCTCACTGAAGAAGTACAAGGTATGAAGGCTGATGGGACTAGGATATTTAGTAAAGCAGGACACAGGAATGACAGAGTGAGTAAAGGTCTTCCACCTGAGAACAATGAATGCCCAGATATAGCCACATTCACGGCCAGTGGTGAGTTTTCAGAAACCAACACCTTAGTTCCCTTAGAGCCTTTAACAGTTGTGGAGACTGGATCAACAAAAGAAGATCCACAAGAAGAAAAAGAATATAAAGGGTTAACAGCCTGTACTGCAGTGTCATTGACCACAATGGGTTGTGCTATTTTTGAGTCAGAAACTGGAGAAATAGAGTTGTCTAGGTCAAGCCATGTTAATAAAACTAATGCAGCACCTGCCAGTTACCAGACTTACCAGCAAGATGAAGAAAACAGCCCTCATAACAGGGCTGTTCCTGTATCTAAGAGTAGTGTTGAAGTTGATATTTTTCTCTCAAAAGGAAGCTCTGAAGCATTATGTGGTTCATTAAGAAGTTTGTGTAGTCTGGAATCTGGAAATATACCACTGGAAGACAACACCACTGAGATCTGTGAAAAACAGGAGTATCTTGCTGAAGAGAGAGAGAGCCCAAGCTGTGATGGTGATAGTCAAAGAACTGAGTTTCTAGAGAACTGGATCGCCAAACCTGTGATGGAAGAACAGCTCTCTCCAGTGCAGAGTGAAGAAATGTCCAGTGATGAGGCTGAACAATTGGAAACGGATAGTTGCTCTGACCATTCATACAACTATGGTTATGGGAAAGTTGCTGAAATCCAGAGAGAAACTGCTATGAAGAGCAGTTGTGGCATGGATAGTGGGCATGATATTCAAGAAAATGTTAATTCACAGAGCTCTAATTCGCTAGTTCCTAGTTCTGTTGCTTCATCCACTGAGGAGTTTCCAAAAGAAGATTTAAGAATCCCTTCAGAAATTAATAACTTGAAAAAGGATGAGGACCAGAGGCAAATATGTATTGATGATGTATTCTGTGCTGATGTAGTAAAACAGCATACAAAAGAAAATGGAACTTTGTTGGTGGAAACAAAAAATGTTGTCAGTATTCAGACTGGAAACCTGCATACATGTTCTAAAAATAGCTACAATAAATATGTAAATTCTCCTCCCACTGTTCATGATTTTCTGGACTATGGCTCCAAGGTAGGTGAAGTTTCCCTTGAGGCACAATTATTTGAAAAGGAAACCAACAGCAGTTCAGTGGTAGAAGATCTGAACAACAGTTTTGGTAAAGCTCCAGAAGCAAATAGTGTTAATGTCAGCCTTCCTACATGCAAAGGAACTAACTTTGCTTACACACTAAGTGAAGCTCTTAGTCGTGATGCAGAAAACTCAAGAGTCTCTCTTGGGGTTATAAGTGAACTTTCTTCTTGTAATGCTGATGCAGTTTCAAACAGAGATGTGTACCTGGACAGGCGGTCTAAAAAAGAATTGATCATTTCTTCAGCAAAACTGGAAGCACAACATGCGGGCCTTCTGCATCATAAAAAGGAAGAATTATCTTTACTAAATCACAGGAGTTTCAGTACTTCTAATGTAGCAAGTAAAGGTTCCCAGAAGAGCATGCACTCTGCATGGGGGGATACAGAGAAGATGGTCACTGATATGGAAAATGAAGAAAGTGACATAGGTATTCATAATGGCAAGTGTTTAAAAGACCGCTGTTCAGCTGTCAAGACCTGCATCATCTTATCAGATAGTGCCAGCTTGGATAATGCTACACTGAACAAGGATTCCTTTAAAGCGCAGGCTAAATTGAAGACTGAAGAAGTCAATGGCTTGGAAACAGGAGACTTACTTATACATAATGATAAAAAGGCAATCAGCCCTCCTGAGGAGAACACTCACGTAGCATGTGAATCTGTTCCTTGTGAAGATAGTTGTCATTGCAGCAATATGTTTCAGTATATGACTAATCGTACTTCCACAGCAGAAAAGCTATTGTGTTCAGCTTGCACTCCAGATAAGTCCACTACTAGATTATCAAAAGTGGAGAATTCAGATACAAATATCGAAGTAGAAAGCTCAAAACTCTATGATGGCCATAGTGAAATAACAGAGGAAAGGTTAGATTCTGGCACCAGAGAGAGAACTTCTGATACAGGTAAGGGACAAGAACAAATTAACTCTTGTGAATTACAGAAAGATGAAATTGATAGAATAGAAACTGTGGATAGTGTAAAGGCACATAAAGGCAGTCACCAAAATGAGACTAGTGAACAGTCAGTCAACAGAGATTTGAAAAAAAACATATTTGGTATCCATCTTGAACTTGGCAACACAACAGTAGTCCTGGGAGAAGGAGAACTAGAGATGTGCAAGAAGACTGTGTTACCTTGTGAATACAATCTTTCCAAAGGCACTACTTCAAAGAGTGACACAGACTCCGGCATCCCAAGTCATGAAAAACATTTGGCCCAATCCTTTGACTTAGAATTGTCAGATTTTAAACATTCAAAGCAACCAAATAAGACTATTTGTCAGGTGGAAAATCAATATCTTGCATGTCAAAGTGAGCTTAATGGGCCAGTTTCATACAAGCAAAATGAAATCCGAGTAGCCGATGAAGTTCTGGAGTTCCAGCAGTATGACATCGCAAATAAGCAAATATCGAACACTGGTGTACAAACTATGACGAGTTCAGTGGATGAACCTAAAAGATCTATCCGCTTCAAGGAAAATGAACCATTAACTCTAAAGAAAGATGAAGGCACAACTCCATTGGTTGATGAGTCTTTAAGAGAGAAGAGTTTTCAAGGAACTTTCAGAGACGTAATGGTGGATAACTCTTCCAATAGTATGGTAGATACAGACTGTTCAGAATACACAGATTCCATCAGTAATCTATCGGAAGGGGAAAAAGTAGAATTAAAAGAATCTGATAATGTAGGTAGCGGTACAAGGGAAGATCAAGGAACTTTCAAAGGAAATATGGTGGGTTATAGTTCTTCCAAAAGTTTGGTAAATGCGGACCATTCAGAATACACAGACTCTACCAGTAGTGCAAAGGAAGATAAAAAAGAACGTACAATATTGACAGAAAATACCAAAATTTCTGCATTATTGAACACGGGCAGCTTGGTTATGAGCCTGGAAAATAAAATTAAGACCATTGTTGAATCCTTTTCTGTCTCACAGTCAGCCTTCAAGAGTCTTTCATGTGCACCAGAAGATATGACTCTCGTTCCAGAGATCACAAATGAAACATGCTTACTGTTGGATTCTTCAGTAAATCATAGAATCATAGAAAGAAATAAAGCTTGTCCTCAGCCAGAACTTGTGACTTTTACAGTTTCTGATGGTCCAGAGAGAGTGAATCCAGTGCAGCCTGAAGAGTTCTGTGGGAACCAAGAGCTTTCCATTTTGAAAGGTGTAACTTCAAAAACACTTTTGGCTCAGAACTCAGAAATCTGCCTGCCTCAAAAAGATGAGCTGCCTGCATTATTGGAGAATGCACAGATAAATCCTGGTCAACTATCTTCAGCAAATGCCCTCTGTAATGACTATTCTGCTCTTGAGCTGATAGAGTCGTTTGAGAGAAGAGCTGATGGCAACGACAGCGCATCTGAAGAGAGAGAAAAAGCAATTAGCTCCTTAAACGATGCAGTTCAACTAGAAGCGTGTACGGCTTCTCATGCTCACAGCAAGGGGAGGTCTGTAAGTGCAGGGGTTAGTGAGCCAATTGTAAAAGAGATGGATGTAATTTCATCAGACAGTATTGATTGTGTACAGAAGTTTAAAAGACCATCTGTAGAAGACCAGAGACAAAGTGCCGTAACTGCAGAAAAAATAAAGATGCCAATGCATTCCATTTTTGACCATAAAAATTATTTAGGAGTTTTGCTAAAAGACTTGAAATTTTCTGTTGACAAAGTTAGAAGCTGTGTGCCTCTGAAGGCTGAGCCTTTTGAAAAGCCTTCACAAGCCTACTCTACTGAACAGATCCCAGAATGGAGTTTGAATAGCATTTCAGATAAAGGAAAAACTTATGTTAAAGATCACTCAGAATTAGGAGATGTCAAGTTGCTTTCAGAAATCGTAGACAATTATTTGCAATCTAAAGACTTAGTTAACAAAGAGAGGTCAGAAGTCCATTATAATGCAATATGTAACAATAAGCTGTCAAACGATTACACAGAAACACCTTTAAAATGTCTCAATTGCAGTGAAGTGTGTCTGCCATATGAATTAAGTTCACAGAGCAAAGACAACAGGAAGGAGGTTATAGGAGACAAAATGAAGATGCCAAATGACTCAGTCAGTGCAGAAAATGAGGTGTCTGATGCAGAGAGATTGGACAAAGTAGGTGAATGTCAAACTCGTAAGCGAAAGATGTCTGAGGAGACTGAAGTACATCCAGCTCAAAACATCCTGCTCTGTGAGGAGCAGGCACAGCAAATAAAGGAGTCAAACAACCAAGAGAAAGCAAAAGTCCCATTGCAGGAGAGTGTGGTGTTTGATCGTGAGCCTTTAGATAGTTCTTCAGATGAACTGGTGACATCTTCAAGAGTCATGAAGACTGAAGGTCCTAGAGAGCAGCTCTTCGCTGTCATGAGCAGTATAAATGATAGTGACAATAAACAAATATATAGCACTTTACAAGAAGCCAAAAGGCCAAAGATTTCCAAGAATAATAATAATGATGATGATTCAGAGCATATGAAGACTATGGACTCAGAAGGGGAAAGCCTGAGCTTTCATTTAGGAACCTACATTGAATTGTCAGCAGATAATACCCCTTTCATTCCTGTTTCTCTCTCTCAACCACAAACTAAAAGCTTTGCTGGGGATGATGAAATCCATGGCACCCTTGGAAATGCACACAAACTAAGAGGACTTTTTTCATTAAAGAAGCAGCCACGAAGGAAGGTTCCCGCAATAGATATGCTCAAAACTGTAAGAAAAAGTAACAAAGTTAAAAGCTCAGCTTTTAAAAGGAATTGGTCTGAAACTGTTCCTATGCAAGAACACAAACTCCTCAGCTCTGTATATTTTGCCTGTAAACCTTCAGTAATGGAAGCAGAAATAGCCATGAGACTGGACCACATGTCAGAGCAGAGAGCCAATAGGTTCAGTTTGTTGAACAGCTTGAAACTTAGTAAATGTACCAAAGAACCAACACTGTTAAGCAGGCTGTCTACTATGGCCAGTAAACTACTGGCCCCACCCAAAAGCATCCACAGGTTAAAGACTCTGCAGTGTTCCTCTGAACATCCAGTGGTTGAAAGATTCAGCCAACTTAGATCTAAAAAGCTACTGGAAATTTTTTCATGCATTAACATGAAGTTAAACTCTCACCAGGCTGATGGCTTGTGCACCAAGATGTTCAGCCTTCAGCCATTGGCACTTTATCCTGTAGACTCTACTAAAATACACATTTTAGACTTGAGTAGTAACATTCCATCATCAGTCTTCAATACCTCCATTTCCCCAATTTCTTTTCACATAAAATTGAACTCTGATTCTTTGATAAATCTCAGGGGGATTACATCCCAACAGTATGTACCTGATATACCAGCTTTAGAAAAGGCACCATTACATCCGTCACAGTCTTCAAAATGGACCTTCTCTTTCCTCCTGTCCCAAAGCTGCTCAGGTACAGCAGCTTTCAGGGAAGACACTAATCTCAGTAAGGAGCTACAGTCTTCTGCTCTATCTCTAATAACCACAGAGACCGTAATCCCTAATCATGACATTAGGAGAATTCCCATAGCTAAAAGAACAGGGTGCTCCATGCTTGGCCTTCACACAGTGTTAGCACTTTCTTCCCCTGGATGTTACAGGATCTGGACAAGAAGAAGAAATGTAACCAGTCGAATTCCTACTGTCCAGAGACTGTTTATGTCACAATTCACACAGGGCTTGAAAGGGTTAAGGTCTCCAACTTCCGTATCAGATGACCTCTTCTCTTCATTGCCCTACTCACTGGGCAGGGTACTTTCCATATGGAGCCAGCATGGTCCTTCTGCCTGTCTCTCCGAATTCACTCCTCTCCATCCCAGTCACTGCAAGTGGCAGCCAAGTCTGAGCATCGAGAACAGGTAAAATCCATCAACTTCTTTCTGAGAATAAATACGTAGTGTATATAGTTGCAGCTTTTTGGGGAGGGAGAGGGGTATTAGAGCTTGGAGTAGAGGGTCAGTTTCTGGTACTTCCTGTTTAACCTTGCACACTCAAGAAATGGCTCAATAGAAGACACTTCCATACAGAACCGTCTCTGTTATCTGAATTTGAGTACGTTTTCATTGTTAATCTCCTCTTCTGGCAGAACCGCTAACTCTTCTTCTTCTCCCTCCCTGCAATACACACACCAGAATATATTTTGCAGAAAGGTGAGCGGCTTCACTAACTCTGTTCTAAATGACTGCAGAGCCACTGGATTTTTGAGATAGAAAAGTTTTTTTTCAGATACCTGAGCTACCAGTCTAGCTTGAGACGTGACAAGATGGGCTTACGTGGCTTTGCAAATTCCAAATCTGAACAGAGAGAAATAATTGTGGTGCACTCAGTTAAACTTTTAATTGCATTCTGATGAATTGTTCTACATTAATTTTAATTGTAACCTGTTCTGTATAACTATTCCTGTTGACTGTTCTGCAAGATGCACTGTTAGCATAAATAAGTGCAGCTCCATTGAGATCACTGATGAATTTTGCCCTTTTTATCAAACTAAATAGGAGTGAGAGAAGAATAAAGATGGGTTTTTTTTTTTGTTGCTAATTGCATGAGAGGATGGGTGGACTTGTTAAGGCATTACATGGGGAATGAAGAGACATGGGACCACTGGCTCTGCAGCTGCTGCAAGCTTCCTACATGACCTTTCTGTGCCTCAGTTATCCCATCTATAATATAGGATAATTCTGCTGCCTAACTTCACAGGGGTGGGCTGTTTGAGAGGTACTCAAATACTACAGTTATGAGAACTATAGAAAAGCCTATAAATTAAAATAGATAAGCTGATGAATTATCTTGCCTACCGCTGTGATCTCTAAAGAAATGTTGAACCTGGCTTCTCTGTGTCCCTGTTTGGTGTAGGCAAAAATTTTGCCAGATAACTAACTACATACATTTCGCTATCTGAGACCCCTGAGGTTTAAAGCGGCCCTTGCTGGCCAGAGCTAATCATGTATTCAATCCACTGATGTAAATTCTCTTGGTCTACCAAGGTCTTGACAAAACCTTCTATACTAATTCAAGTGTAAAGCATAAGCTTTGGAACTTTTTAAATAAAACTCCTAGGGAATAAAAGAATGGAGCTAAATAGTGTCCTACGGAACCAATTTTATAATCAATTGTCCCGTGGAATTGTGATCTCTTTGCCAGACTTTGTGAAGCAATATTTCAAGTACAGCTTTCTATAATATAGATTCTTTACTGTGTTGGAGTGACCAGGTCCAGCTACAATTTGAGAACTGAACAGAGTTGGTAACTCTTAATCACCACCACTAATCGTAAGAAAAAGCATAAACCCTTTTAAAAAATGTACATCTGTATCAGGTGAGTTTTTAGTCTCTTGAGTTGAGAGATGTAGCACTTGGCATGGGAAGCTAATGCTGAATGCAGCACTTGATAAGCTAGTTTTATGGGCATCAGTCTTTCTTCCCACTCTTTTTCTCACACAAGTCAGACTGTCTAACAGGGTATGCTGTGATTGCAGACTATCAGTCAGTTAACATAAGTGAAGATTTAATCCCTGCATCTAAAGGCCAATTTTAAAAAATCACTGTGAAATGTTCTTTATTACTAATGGAGAGAAGTCAAGTAAAGTCTAAGTACTTCTCTGGACAGATAACAAGAGACTGAAATGCAGTATGCTGTCCCTAAAATTTAGTTCAAGAAATGTTACACTCTTAAAGTGAGAAGAAATTGTGGTTGACTTTTCTGTCCCACTCACAGCTTCTTTAAAGAGAAGTTATTTAAGCCTGCTATAATAGCTGGAAAGGGTGATACTCAGTGAACTCTCACGTACAGTTCTGAGCAAATTCTGCTTCTAAAATAGGCGATGAAAGTGACATTTTGAAGGATTTGGTCATAAGACAATGTGGGAGGAAATGCCAGCTGAAATGTTTAAAACAAACTGTGAAATATAATTTAAAAAATTTAAAAACGCAAAACATATTAAATATTTAGGTGAACTGTTCATTTTTTTTAAAAAGGGTGTAATCTCTAAATTAGGGAGAAGTGTGAGGGGGACTGATTCTTGTACTCAAACAATCTTTCATAAAGGAATTGCTACTGCTTTGTGGAGAAATATATTTGCTGCAATGTACGCCAAGGTCAACTAATCATCTCCTTGCCCACACTTAATAGGATCAAAAGTTTATTAAGCTATTCTGATGAGGATGGGTGAATATCAGGAAAGGGTATGACATGTACGAGTGTCAGCAGAGTTTGACACTATCAATCATAGCAGTCCTAAGCTTCACATGGACCTTTTCTTGTGATGAGAAAGTTCCCTTCCAGTTGGATTCTTTAACTTCGCTTTGGCTTTTTCATAACTGAGGAGGCAGTGAACACTGAAATAGTTTTTCCTTCCTGTAAAGCTGTTGCTACCGGATAGTGATCAGAATTTTTACTTTAAGCAAAACCTTTTTCCACATTACTGCCTTTCTGAGACTAAACTTTTTAGAGGAGTGGAATGTTTTCATCATTCTTACTTGCATTTTTGCTGCATGAAGCAGAATATTTTGTTAGCAGCAGGTGAGACTTCCATGCACATACCAGTTCAAATTCTAGCACTACCAGACAGTAGTGACTAGAATACTGGTGGATAGGAAGCACTGTACATGTGGCACTTAATGATAAATGTGGTAAATAAATTCATTGGGTATCTGTGTAAGTGTCTTTCATGCCTACTGCTGCTATGGTTTCTGCAATCTACGGTAAAAGCTTATACGCTCCTTAACAGTATATAATGCTTCCTTACATGGAAAACAAAGTCTCAAGCTTTCTAACTTTAGTAGGGTTGAATATATTTAGCTATAGGCACATGGAGAGAACAGATAAGGGACTTGGGTCTGGTGTACACTACAGCGTTAATTGGATGGAAGTCTGCTTATGTCAACATAACTATGGAAGTGTCTACACTTAAATTTTGCTCCTTCCAATGTAACTGCTCTGCTTGCTGACTTAATAGCTCCACCTCCACTAACAGTGCAGAGTCACACTGACACTGTGTTGCTTACTTTGAATGTTACTGGCTTTCAGGAGCTGTCCCATGGTGCCCGACACTAACAGTACAATTGATACAGGCACCCCTGGTGAGGACATACACCACCAACACAAGGAGCGAAGTGTAGACATGCAGAAGTGATGTAATTACTGCAGTGGCTGTATGCCAATTTAGGTTAGGTTGATTCAATTTTGTAGTGTAGACATGACCTTAATCTTAACAAATGAAGTCAAGGCAGTTCCAGATTACTGAATTATTTAATTTTTCTTGTGTGTGTGATGCTAATAGTGCACACAGAAAAAATAGAAGTTTAGCGTTAGAAGATCCCAAACCGTTGTGTAGGTCTTCTTCCTATAGATCTGTGTAGCCAGTAGTCTTTCTAGAAAAGACTTAGATATTCCCATCAATTAAGAGCATTGCAACAGGAGTTAGAGGGGATGAGGAGTTAATCTTGTGGAAGTCCTTGATCATACTTGTTTGGCCACTGTGCTCCTTTTGTTTGGCAGACAAGTCTGTCAGGGCTTATTTTTTTTGTTACTTTAGATTCACCTTCCAAACAAACAAACAAACAAAACCAGCTTGGAACGGAGAACCCAGGCTCTCTTGAAAACACCTCCAGCTTTCATACTAAAACATGCTTCCTCCCCTTCTGAAATTTTCTGAATTTCTTCATCATACTTTTCGGTTAAGAAGTGAAAATAGAAGTATTTCCCTCCTGGATAATTTGTCAATGAATCTTAGACACTAATGACAAATGTCGATTGCTGCCATGTTGGGTTTTTTGGGGATGCAGTGGGGTAGAGAGAGGGTCCTTCGACATGTCTGACATTTCTTTGCTTCCTTGGAGTCTAGATTATACTGATGAAGTCTTTCCTCCCCTTTTATGGTGTAGTCCTAATTTAGCTGTCTTTTTGTTTGTTTTTTGTTCTTTTGGAACTAGTTATTCCATGTTACCCCACATGACTGTCCAGGGAACAGAAGCTGCAAGGACCACGGGTGCAGAGAGAAGGTAAGAGTCTTACCCTGTAATATTTGTTACATATGGTAGGAATGTGAGTTTTTCCACATTCTGGCAGTCTGGTTTCCCAGGTTTTGGTAGATCCCCTTAAGGGTTTGTCTGCCAAAACCTCAGTGTAACACCGATTCTGAATGAGTGTGTTTTTTCATATATACACACAACAGTAGATGACTGGATGTAGCAAATGTAGATAATCTTTAAGCCCTTCTGTGCTGCTTGTCATGAAGATGCATGAAATTATTGTGGTCCATTTTTTCATCCCAGATACTTTATCTTGTTCAAGAGTTGGACTCCAAACACTGGTATTTACTCACATGTATCTTCGGTGCTTCTGTGGGAGACCAATCTCCTTTTAAATATATCTAGTGAACAAAGCAAACAGTTACAGGAATCCAGTCAAGGTTCTAATTTATAATATGTCCTAGATGCTAGAATGCTGTCACAATAAAAATCCAGCATTAATCTAAATATTCTGTCATCTTCATCGCCCTCATTTTTTTCCTGTCTTTTTCCCCTCCTCAAATTTATAGGCTGGAACGTTCACTCTGTGATTTGCTACCAAAGTCTTGCACTTTTCCGGAATCAGCAATATCTCCACTCAGGCTTTCAATACCTGAATTACAGGTCCATCCCTTTGATGAACTCGATGCTTCTCTCCCACTGTGTCCCACATCTCAGAGTGCCACCAAACTGAAAAAAGTGAGTGACTTCTTGTCTTTATTAGTGGAAGTAGGCAGGCAGCCAGTGTTTGTGCATACAGTAAAATGGTGGCTTTATTAACCTGGAAATCTAGTGTTGCACTGCAACTAGACAAGGATTAGGGTTTAGGTCTGAGCTTGGACCTTCGTTCCCCAGGCACACAAGACCTGGATCACTATAGCTCCTTGCATTCCTCTGGTCTATGCTACTCCTGCGTTAGTTAGGAGTAGCTGCTGCTGAAGCAGAAAGAGGTAAGCAAAACATAAAGGGATAGAGGGCCTATGAGAAGAGAAGACAATTCTGGAAGACTGCTTTCCTCCTTACCTTTCCCAGAAAGCCTTTGATATGTTGCACTGACAAACACTAGCAAGATTCATTGATTTGATTTTTTTTTTTTTTTAAAAGCCAAATGGGACCTCTGTAACCATCTAGTCTGATGTCCTAAGTCATAGAATTTGTCCCTGTAATTCCTGCATCAAGCCCAGTAACCTGTGGTGGAAATAGAGCATTTCTTTAAGAAACACATCCAGTTTTGATTTTAAAAAAACTCAGTGGTGAAACTGCATCACTCTGTCACTCTCCTTGCTCCTTTATTTTATATTTTATATTTCTTTCTCTTTATCCAAAAGGCTGAGCCAGAGAAGAGGCCAAAGAGAGTTTCTCAGATCCGGATCCGGAAAACTGTTCCCAAGCCAGATCCTAACCTCACCCCCATGGGACTCCCCAGAGCAAAAAGGTGAGATGTGTCTCTTAAATGGACAGTGATACTGGGATCTGCTACTTCTAAGATGTGTCTCCAGCACTGTAGCATCACTATTCCAATAAATGGCTTTCCTCTTCTGTCCATTCTCTCTACTTGCCCAGTTAGTCTTTTCCTAGTTAGGTGGGCTTGGTGTTCAGTTTCTCCATAAGCCAAGGTTAAGAGCCGGGTATGTTGTCTGAGTAGAACAAGGTTTCTCAAACAGGGGTCGCCATTGTGTAGGGAAAGCCCCTGGCGGCCGGGATGGTGTGTTTACTTGTCCCGTCGGCAGGTCCGGCCGATCACGGCTCCCACTGGCTGCGGATCGCTGCTCCAGGCCAATTGCAGCTCTCACTGGCCACGGATCGCCGTGATCGGCTGGACCTGCAGATGGGGCAGGTAAACGCACCGGCCCAGCCCACCACGGGCTTTCCCTACACAAACGGCGACCCCTGTTTGCAAAACCCTGGGATAGAAGAACAAGGAGGTACATGGCTGTCTCCAAACAAACAGAATGTTACAGAGGACAAAGATCAATTTTCATCAATCAGAAAAGAAAGAACTAAGAGTAATGGACTTGAACTACTCCAAGTAATATTGAGGAAAATATGAAAAACTTTAGAAGTAGCAATGGAATGAATTGCCAAGGTAGGAGATGGAATTCCCCTTACAGTGTAGCCTTGAATGACTCAAATAGACACAGGTATGTTAGAAATAAATCAGTCATGCTACAGTTCAGGGAGAGAAAACTGATTACCTTCTAGAATCCCCTACCAACCCAAATTGTGAGATTTTTTTTTGTCTGCAATCTCAATTTACCTGACGGTCCAACAGGATGTAAGAAAACCAAAGCTGAATGTTAATTTGGGCAGGCTCTATGTCAACCACATACACAACTTTTCCAATGTATTTGAGTCTGATCAGTTCCAGACCAGGGCCACTGTTGAAGAGCAGAAGTGGCAAGTTGGTGGATGGTTGAGGATAACATGTTTCTTCAGAGATTACATTTGAAATTGCATCATAAGAATTACCATTGTCTATAGTCAAATTTTAAACCAAGTCTCAAGAAATGAAATCCATTAATTAATATTTTGTGCCATTGAAATGGTTTTTTCCTCCACTCCATATTTCATAACTAGGGATCTACTTAAATTGTGGAGAAATCACACATTTTTCATGGGTTGGTCATGGCATAAATAGCAAATTTCATGGATGTGTATTTATGCCATGACCAACCCACAAAAAAATGTGTGATTTCTCTGCAGCCTTTCTCAAACTGGAGGCTCCAACCAAAAAGGGAATTGCAAATCTATTAGGGGGTATAGTATTGCCACCCTTACTTCTCCAGTGTTGCTGGTTGTGGTGCTGCCTTCAGAGCTGGGTGCTTGGGCAGCAGCTGCCGCTCTCTGCTCTGTCTTCAGAGCTGGGCAGCCAGAGACCAGATTTCATGGACATAATTTTCACAGCCACGAATTGGTAGACCCCTATTCATAACCCAGAAGGCAGTGACCTGTGAGGGTATTTTTCTATTTTGCCTTTAAGTATCATTGTTTAGAAATGTCACTTCATGTTGGGAAGAGCATTCATCCTTGCAGAAATGCCAGGTCACAATCCACAACTTCCTGAAGCACCATTTGAAAGTTTCATCAAAACTAGCTTCTCAGATCTCTTTCTAAAACTCATTACAAATTAATTAATGGAGTTTGAGGAGGGGGAGGAAAACCACATTTTCCCCATGTCAGGTGGCCTGTATAGGGGAAGATGGTTCTGAAATTCTCCTGACTTCATTGCTTCATTCACTACTTGTTTTTCCAGGCTGAAGAAGAAAGAATTTAGTTTAGAAGAAATTTACACAAACAAGAACTACAAGTCCCCTCCAGCGACCAGGTTGGTTACATTCACCAACGGGTGAGGTGAGGGATATGTAATTGAACTGGTTGGAGATATGAAACTACAGGTCTTTTGGAAATAAAGAGAGACAAATAAGCACCCTTCAAAACAGAGTTGAAATTATGGCTCTGATTTGAACTGCTGAAGAAAGGTAATTCAGAAATCAGGTTGAAAATCTGTCCTTAATATCTGTGACTGATTGGGGACAGGAAGTTTACAGTAGTAGAAATTGAGAACTTATAGATGCTGAAGATTTAAATGTCACTTTTTTGTATTTATCTTTTATTTGCGTTCATTTAATTGTGCAGCCAATGTGCAGTACCCATTATTTCCCAAATTCAAAAGCAAACAAGATATTCCAAAATTATACTGACATGGAATATAGGGTCTAGACAAACACCTCAGTGCAAAATACCAAGAATGCTGCTTTACAGACAATGTAACGCCCTCACCCCCTTTAAAAAAGAAAATCTGTTGTCTAGGTCTAAATGCCTCTGTTCCTTAGGATAAAGATGCCTCTGTTCCTTGGTCTGCACTTTTGGACTAAAATGGGCAGAGGGAGATTCTACCTGCATATCTATGTACCAACAAGAAACTATCCAGGAAATATACTAACAGTTGGGTGATGTGAAACTGTTTCTAAAGAGAAGTGGTCATTGGTTAGAAGCATGAGCTCCAGATAAGTTTGCATGCGAGAGGCCCTGGAAGGATCATTGAATTGAAGAATCCTAGAAGTTAGAGATGTTAAAGGCCTGAGTCATATAGTCCATTTCCCTGATGCTGCAGGATGGTTCCTTTCACTTCTGTGAATGAAGAAGTCTATTACTCTGATATTCTAACTTATACCCTTTGCCCTTCCCAGGTGTCTGGAAACCATCTTTGAGGAGCCCAAGGAGAAAAATGGATCCTTGATCTCTATCAGCCAGCAGAAGAGGAAGCGGATTCTGGAGTTCCAGGACTTCACTATTCCCCGGAAGAGGAAGGCACGTAGCAGAGTCAAAGTGACGGGTAGTTTCACCCGGGCAAAAAAGGCTGCACTACAGGGCAGAGAGCTAGATGCCCTCCTGATTCAGAAACTAATGGACCTTGAAGCCTTTTTTGCAGAGGAGGAAGAACGGGAGCAAGCATCTGGAAGCTGATGGAAGCATGGAAATGGCTCAGTTCCTTTAATGCTTTGATCTGCTTGGGAGGGATCTGCCTATTTCTCCAGACCTTGCCAACCACTCAGTTCTAATACCTGATGATCATTTGTTGGCTGTCACCCTCTCTGAGGTGCTAGAGTGTGTGTGTACATATATATATATATATATATTTTAGTGATGCAGGAGAGAGTCCTTTAATTCCCCTGCATGAGTGTAGCACAGCCAGGAGACATGCTATTCCTCCCCAACCTCTTTAGAAATTGTGACTAGTATTTAAACACCTCCTGCAGGTGGGATAAGGAGAGTGAAGGAGGAAATAGTAACACCTTCAATGACACTAGGATTCTAAATACTCCTGAACTTTTGCGTATTCATGTGAGTCTGCTGTTTACTGCAGTGGCTTGTCGAGACAACTTGACAGAGGTAGGTGAGATGAATTCAGAGAGATGAATTTAGGGAGGTGGGTTCTTGAGATACCACAAACTTCAAAAATTAAAGAAAAATAGTTTGTTTGCTTCTAATTACTTCCATGTCTGTGCCCAGAAGTTTTCTTCTGTGATTCAGTTGCCCTTCCTGCACTCAGTCAGCAGCAGCCATACAGGACCAGGTCTTAAATAAGTTGCACTTTGTATGTGTTTTTCCTTTATTTGCTGCATGAAAGACACCTTTTACTGTTACTTACCTTGTTTTTTTAATCACACATTAAGAAAAATGGCGCTAAATGCTAAGTTCTAACAAATTGTAGAGTGGATTTGTTAACCTGGTTTGCTGGTGCTTTGCCTTTGGAGGGAGGAGGAAACGTAGCAAGTAGCAGAAGGACATTACTAATGTTCAGTTAGTGGGACTATGCTCAGAGACATGGCACCAGGAACTTCAGTGTGAAATTTATACTCTTTTTAGCAGTTTTAATTCTGACAAGAATACTAATTTGACCTAAAAAAGCCAAGCAGTTTTTTCTTCATGTCATCTTTCTACCATTGCAACTTAGACTTCTAGTTTGGGATAGAGCTTCACATAGCTTACATAATTAGAGGTTCAGTATACAGCAGTGCTGTACTTAATGGCTAGTGTTGTACAAAGAGTTCACTCAAGCCTCCTAATGTATAGAAAGTGTGTGTTTTGTTTTGTTTTAATACTTAAGGCCATTTGTAATTTGAAGTAGCACTGGGTAGTCTCTCGGCCATACTTTTGAGGACCAGTGTTCCCCTCTGGGATCCTTACTTGAAGCTGCAATTCAGGTAATTTCTGTTCTTCAGTGCCTCCAGGAGTTATTCTGGCAAAGCTTAATGGGATGCTGTCATTGCTGACATTCTCAAAGTTTAACAATTCCATTGTTTCTTTGCCCTGCCACTTGCAACTTGCACTTTTTTACCTGTGTGCCCCTACAGCAACTTTCTATTTACCTCCAAAATCAGTGTGTAGTCAGACATCTAGTGAATGAGCTTTCTGACCCAGTCCAAACGTGGGTTGAGGATACCCTGCTATCTTTTTTGCTGCTCTGCCAGCTTTGTTGTTGACCTGACAGAGAACTTAAACTGACAAGCCATCTGTTTAAATTCAAGAACTTTGAACAGGCAGGAAATGTTGGATGATTGTACTGTGTGACTTCAGTGAATAATATCTGGGGTTTGTTTTGTTCCCAGCTTATTTGCTGGGATTCTTGCACTGTTTACACCCTTGTTTTGGGGGTTGATCATCTTTACCCAGTAAGCAAAACTGAAATAGAAATGCAAACTACTGCTTTGGCTGTTTTATGCTGGTGGAGGCAAAATTTGGGCCTATTGAGATACCATTTTGGCTACCACTGTACAGGTCCATTTGATCCATTGAGGCTACTAAATGATACCTTAGTCAGTCTTCCTCATATTATGAAAGGGATCCCTGAAAATAACTAATCACACTACTGTGGATATTGGCTTCTAAAATTGTTTTTAAACTCCCCATACATTCATGACATCAGCACAGATATTGACTGACTGGAAGCTGAAGTAGGGGACTTCGCTTTCATTTTATGTACACAATGTGGGATTTCACGACACACTATTACAAAACTGAATTAATACTGATGTGGAATTAATGCTAATGAGGGATCTTCTGGCTTTATGGTGGAGTTGGGATGTAACCTCTGTGGGAGTTTGTGGGGTGGGTGGGTGGGTGGGGAGAAAACTCAGGTCCAAGCAGGGTTCTGCCTGCTTAGCGTGTGCTTTGAAACATTTAGTTTGTTTTTACCTTTTTGTTCTTTGCTTCTTTCCCCTAGGCCTTGTTTGTCACTTTGAAATAACATTTCACAGAAAGCTCTTTTTGTTGCTACAGCAGAGAGAGGCACAATGAAAATATTCAGCTCCATTTCACTTACAATCGCTGGAACTGTTCAGGTCTGTGATTTCCCCAATGTACCACATTCCCCAGGAGTTTTGAAAACTCTAACACTTCAGCATTATCATGATCAAGAGTTTTTTTTATAGCTGAGTAATGAAGGTATAAGCTAATCTAATTACCCCCCGCCCTCTTTCAGGTGGTCTAACTTTAATCATGCTTTTGTGCTTCTCCACAACTTTCTGTTCCTGTTTGCAGTGTTCCTGGAGCAGCAGCCTTGCTCTGACTTTTGGTTGTGGCTTATACTGGGAGGAACAATTGTGCAGTGATTGGGTGTCTTAAACTCCAATCTGAGCTGCTTCTGTCCCATATAGTCTTTTTATGAGAGAAATGTGGAGGATGCAAACTTTTGGATATTGACATGCCTCTCTAGTGTGAGGAAGTGTACGCTTGCCTTTTCCTAAGATGGAGCCACCCAAGTGAGGATTTTTTTTGTCATATGGAAAAGACCTTGTACATATGGCTCTGTGAAGTATTGTAAATACATTTAAAAGGCGAATTTGCAGAGCTGTCCCCATATACTCTGTCAGATGCTCAGCTTGCACTGCTGGGCTCTTTCCTGAGAAACATAGCTGGCTGGGGATGGACGGGGTTTTTATTTTACCGAAATCAAAGCTTAATGTTCTCATCCAGCTGCAAACCAAGCCGCAAAAGGTAATTGATGCATATTGAGGGGGCTCTCATGACCCTGTATCCCCAGGATTGTGTACACTTGAGGTCTGATGCTTTCTGGATGTGGTTTTTGGCAAGCCATTCTCATTTACCGTATCCATTTACCGTATCCTATTCAGAGTTGGGTTCTGTGGTGTGGTAGATGTCCGTCACTCTGCTGGAGAGTGGATGCTAACTACCTGAATGAGATGTATGTCTGATATTATCATATTAATAAATAGCTCAATAGAAATTTGTACTCTTTTTGTAACATTGGCCTCTGTTATGCCTCTGCAGATTAGTTTCTGTTCAATAGTTTGTGAATCTAAAATTCCACTGATTTTTTTTTCTTTTGTGTGTGTGTTTTTAATTTATGGAAATAAATTTTTTTTGACAACCTTTCAATTGTTTACTAAAGACTTAGGGTTTTTATCCCTTAAATACCACCCTAATTTTGTCTCTTAAGTTAGTTCAGGTTTCTCACCTGTGAATGGGGGATATCATCTGTCTTTTAGTGGAGCTGTGAGAATGAATTCATTGTCTGTAAAGTGTTTTGAAATCCTTGAATAGAAGTGCAAATATTGCTTCTCTTTAGCCAATAGCTGTGTAGGCTACTGTGTAACATTTTGCATACACATGAGATGAAGAAACTGCATGCAGGCGTGCGTACAATGCAGACAAATGAATCTTCAAACACCACCTTGGTGCCCAGGTAAGGGAGTGTGATGGTTTCTTGGTCCTAATGTTTTCCTGTTTATAGACTACCCAACAACACTGGCAAGTGCAGGATGGTCTGCATAAATTCTGTATTCTTTCCCTGTCTGATTCATTCCTATTTTTCCTTTGCTCTCTCCTGTCCAAACTAGAGGCTCCATGTTGCAAGCACCGGCATGCCAAAGAAGTCACTGATTAGCTGGGGTAGCTGCTGAGTGTTGCACTGCGCCTCCTGAATACCATTGCTTCTATGTAGCTTTGCTACCCCAAAGACGGTGGGGAGAGAACTGCGGAATTAAACACAGGCCTACTACACTATACATAGCAGTTACTGTTGGGCGAAAAGGTTAATTTCTGCAAAGTAGCAAAGGTATTATAAGACACTATGAGACACTGAACAGTCAGATTGAATTCATAACCCAAGAGAGATTAGAAACAATTGACTATATTCATATACTACATTCTGGAAGAGACCAGGCTTATGACTTCAAATTAAGATTTAATCACTTTGATATAAAGTTTTGTGTCTAGTCATTCTTGCAGAAAACTGATTTTTTTTCTCTATGATTTGTATTTCTCATACAGCCATCCAGCATTCTGGACAGACCTTAACTACATATAAAAATGTTGCTGGTAAAACAGAACTTGTAGTTGAAGTTGTTACGCTTTTTAATTGTATTAATCCTACGTTTGACAGTTGTCTTATTAATGTTTTCTACTAGTCGATGTATTCTCAGCTGTGGAAGTCCCTTCCTGGGTTCAAAGTGCAGTGCTGCATCTGTCCAGTAGATGGTGTGTGAACTCAAAGGAAGGAAGTGTGAACTCAAAAGGAAGAGAGTAAGAGGAAGCCTAAACTTGCATTAATTATGGTGAAATGAACAGATTCAGCCCAGAAGCAGGATCCTGTGTACTCTGCAATTCAATGGCTGCAGTATTTGACAAGTTTCCAAGATGGTCCAGACTTCATCCTTTTTGCTGCAGCAAGATGCGCTTGGTTTCGTTTCGTTGTCATGTTGGGACTCAGCTATAGATAGCTTTCCCCAGGAGGGCAAGTGAGTTGGATTACATGGCATGCTCCCTGCACTGTTTCATCAAGCCAGGCAGAATGGAGCCAGGGAACAGGGGAGCCAGAAGTAGAGAAACTGCTTGGAGAACAGCACAGCAGCCAGGGACTAGAAAGCTATGGGGAGACACAAGCTGATGATAAAGAGGGCTATAAGCTTCTCTCTTCCCTAGAATGTATGAGACAACCTGGAGAACATCACAGAAGAGGCCTGGAAATGCAACCAAGCCATCTGGAGAATACAGCAAAAATGTTGAAATTCTTATCAACAAATTATATATCCATCAGTATTTTTGACTAATGCTTCATAGTCAAATACTCGGTGACCAAAAAAAGGTGAGAGATTTTCAGCAATGATTATTTTCAAGTTTTGTGTTGGTTTTTTTTTTTTGCTATGCTAAGTGGCATGGCTCCCATGACCTCACATCCTGTGCTGTTCTCCAGATAATGCACCAGGCTAGCCTTCACTTCTTACTCCTCCTCCTTTAGGTAATTTAGGGTAATCTAAACCCAGTGAAGATGGGAGAGGATGGAAATGAAGAATATTTCATAGCAACTGAATATGTTCATCTTGTTATGTGATCTAGGAGTCCTTACTGCAGAATCTGATGAAATGATGATGCAGAGAACACAAAGATCCCTGTCCAGAAGTAATGTCCAGACCACGGGATGTCCTCTGTTATGGGAAACAAAAATTACAAGTAACGAAACTAACTTTCTCTCACAGTCCCTACTTAAATTTCCCATCATCTGTCTGAAGAGGACTGGCTTGGATTTGTTTTGCCACTCTTAATATCTTGCTGAATGGTGGTGGTCTCTGCACCCTGGGCTAATGAGGCTGCCTGTACAGCACTCCCAGCCCATTCTAACTAATGAAGAGAATGGGTCTAGGAATCAGCCTCTTGCCTGGTAATGTACAATGGTTCCACAAGGTTGCAACTGAGTTCTTAAAGTTAATGTGAACTATAATGTGTCACAAGACAACACTTTTTTTTTTTTTTCAGAGATCTTGCACTGTGTTCCAGCACCACCTCTAGTAAAAAGCATCCAGTTTAACCATATACATTGTGAGAAGGTTCCCTAAGGTTTGGATGAACACAAATTAGATTATTCTCAGTCATGAGAAATACCTTGTTAAGTACTGCTGTTTTGGACAAGAATGGGAACTCCATTGTTGTTCCCTTCCCACCATCCCCACCTTCTATTAAGAATATAGGAACCTGGTTCTGATGGTAGAAACTTACTCGTTCTAGATTGTTAATTTGCTAAGGGATAAGTGCAAAATGTATTGATTCATTTGGGACACATTTTTGGTTGGTCATACAAACAGAAGAGAAATAAATCCTTCCCTATTCATAGCAGACATGGATACACTTATTGCTTGTCTATGCTAGATGTAAATATATACGTCGTGTGTAGTGGCTAACTATAGCAAGATCTATGCATATAAAAGTAATGTTGCAGTTACCTCAGATAACAAGTTGTTTTAAATGGAAATGTAGTATAAAGAAAACATGTTAGGGGAATGAGGCAGTAACCTCTGTTATGTACATGGTCTGTTAAAGGAGGAATAATTCCTAGGCCCAATGTGGCCTACGGCGTGGCCTTTGTCCTTCTTATAAAGATGCTGAATTGTGGAGGTGGGAAGTGGGGTTTAAACTGGAAATACTGAGGAGTTTTGATCTTAATTGTTGGTGCTGCTTTTCTGATACCACTGGCCCAGTCTCAAAGTTTGCTGTCTGATCTATACTGCTCTGCATGATGCCAGATTCCACACCAAGTGGAGTGAACATTGGTAATAGGCAGTGTTTCTGGATAGGAAAAGGGAGTGACATTTGAGCAGCATTATCAGCGTATATATTAGTAGGTGCAAGGTAATGCAAGGTTCAGTTTTTTTCAGTATTTAAATGAGGTCTCTCCTGCTTCTATGAAACAGAAAATAGCCAGTCTCAAGTAGTGAAAATCCTCTTGGCATCTCTTGATTTCAACTTGGGTGGCAGTGGTGGATGTCTTGTGGAACTTCTGTGTGTTGCGTCTGTAGATATGTCTGCGTATCTAAGATGTGCAGATATCCTGTTTGCAGAATTCTAAGATGTCTATAGATCAAAATACAGTGTTTTAATTAAAACTCTCAACTATAAAATTACAGTTCTGTCTGAACAGTACATACATACTGCACCTAAGGTCAGTAAAACTGAAATGCTAGTATGAATCTCTTGATTTTCAGTTTGTTTACTCTGCCTTTAACAGCACTTTATATATAGTTGACTTCATTGGTTTTGTTGATGGCCAGTTGCATGCCTTGATATTGCTCTGAGTAGCTTTGTACAAGATTTTAATAGTAATTTAAAGTTCTCCAGCCACATTATTGAAAAGTTTGTTTTTTAATAATTCAGTGTGACAGTGTCCCTTTTAAAGGCAAAATAAAAATTTTAACTGTAAAAAAAACTGACCTCTCTCTCCCCCAACCTTGGCATCTCCAAGTAAGAAATAAGGGACTCTTTCCCACCCCCTCCCCCCCAGCCCCAGAGCTGGTCTGTGGAGATCAAGGGGCAACAAGGGGCAAAATCACAACTAGTAAAAATGGACCTGTCTTCAGTAAACCTGTGTTTGCTTTACACTATCATTGAATTTAGCCACAAAATTAAACTATAACCTGCTTAGCTATTCACGGTACTGTATTCACTGTCTCTCCATAGTGTGATGATCTTTTAAATCATGCAGTCAATGGGTGTTACTGCAGAAGTGCTGTATCTACTGCAAGCTGATGGCAACGATTATTTTAACAATGTTGTCTGTGAGGAAGCTCCATAGAACACTCATATTCAAGTGCCCACGGGCAGAAGTTGCTGTAAGGAATTTTGGCTTTGGGAGAACTCCCTAGCAGCAGTGGAACTAGCAAAAATGAGTTTGTCAGTAGGGAGCTGACAGTTACTGTCCAGGCATGCTTCTAAGGTTGTGTTCTAGCTCAACATGAACTACATCACATTACCTGCATGTGTGCAGTTAAACACAGATTCTGCCAGCTGAAAGAAGGGCTTTCCAAGAATTGACTGATAGCCCAGGTGACTTGTGTGAACAAGATACTGAGTGGCATCTTTAAAGAGCAGATCACTTTCTCCATACTTCTGTGAGTGAAATAGATGGAACCTAGAATCCAGATTTGTTTCCAGAGTTTCCTTAACAGAAAAGAAAAGAAGAAAAAACTCAGAAAGCAGAAAACAAAATAGATGAAGCAGGTGAATGTTCAGCCATGTAGCATCCTCATGTAGAGAAAGATGTGTAGGATTCAGCTAGTGCTAGCCTTATTTGGGGCTCTTGCAGTCTCCTCCTGCATGTTAACTCATTGTCTGTTGCAACACCACAGAGGCTTGTTTCTCAACAAGAATATGATCATGATGTAGGAGCTACTGGTGCTGAAACTCTCCTTTAGTGAATCTGAATGGTCTTTTCATTAGTTTCCTGTGCAGTCTTAAACCTTTAGTGCTAGCTGTGGAGGCACTTTATTTCTTAATTTGTTTGGAAGGTTTTGGACTCTGGACCTTGATGGGGTTTTCAGTAGTGTGTAACCAGAACAGGATAACAATCCTTTCCATCTTCTGCCTTACCTGGGATTTCATCAGGAAGCCATAGATCTTGGTGGTAGTCACTGGTCGAGTCATAACTATGTTAGGAGGAACAGGACCGAGGTTACAGTCTGCCCAGTCTGTGACTGCAACACGCCTTCCATCCAGACACAATATCTCAAAGTCATTTAAGGTATAACCCATAGCCCAACCTGAGCTTTGCAGAGCTGTAAAAGAGATAGAGAGGCAATAGAGTTGAGCTCAGTAAATCCTGTGTCCACACTATCAGCGAGATCTCAGTTGAGACATGGTGAAATCCCATGCAGAGTATTAGCATTGGAAAGGAAAAACTCTCAGTGCACTGTGTCCAAAAAGTACAGCTTGCCCCAGTCATTTATAGAGGATATATAGTGGGCCCATTGGAGTTTCTGTAGGCTGCGACAACTGCAATGTATAGCAATGCCATATCAGCCCATCAATCCATCTTAACCTGCAGCTGGAAAGACCTCTTAGAGAAAAGGTAATTCAGTCTCCATGACCATTCAGCCATTAACTGCTCTGCAGAAACTGCTAATCGGTGTGTATGTTCTAATAAAGGTCCAATTCCTTATGCAGACAGGTATCTTTTCTGAAAGACTACACAGTGTCTTACAAACACCATTCTCTGGAATTTAGACTGCAGAAATTTCAATGTGCTTTTGGGAAGACTCGACTTAGTGGTTTGTAAGGCCAAATGAAAATGGAGTTTGCTTTTCTTCTTCCCGCCCGAGGTTGTGATCTGTTTTATCTGCTATTAAGATTGGCAAAAGAAGTGTTTGGGGGTTTTAATGCTTTTCTATTTTAAGCTACTCTAACCAAAACTGACTTTCATTTTAAAATATGCCAGTTGGCAGCCCTTCTGTCCATTGTACTGCTCTGCTTTTTGCCATTTGTACAGTAACTTAGTTGAGAACTTTGACATGTAGCTAATTCCACATGGACAGTAGTGAGATTTTGTACCCATTTATATGCACTGTTCTTGTGTCCAAAATAACACATGATAAAGTCAGATCAGTTCTCTTGTCATGTAGAGTCTGTAGGAGCCACAGAGCATTTCCCAGCACAAACAGCGGTTTTACACTTCAGCATATATTGTGGTATCTCTCTGGTCAAGCATAAGGGTATACAACTACTACAACTATACTAGCCTCTGGACAAGGCTGTGATGGCAGGGGGAATCAATGGGTCTTCTGACGCTATTAAGGGGCCTTTTTCCCAAATGGGCACTTTGCAAGTCTTGTTTCTCCCTATCTTCCTGTTGTCACTGATTATTTCCTTCTTTCTCCCTCAAACTAAATTGTAATTGAATCTTGTGCTTTATTGGAGCATTCAAATGCAGACTTTAAACCCAGACAAAACAGCCGCATGCTCAGATTAGATCTATGTATGTGGATGTTTTGGAATCATGATCACTGTGTGGGAAGAAACTTTGGTACCAGCTGAAATTCTGAAAGGATGACTCTCACTCTCAATATTCTTGAGCAGGTTATGATGTTCCAGGAAAGCCACGTCCCCAAAGCTCCTTCCACTGGGACTGCCGACTAGACACCTAGTGCAAGGGAAAGCAATAGTTTGAGAGAGCAATATCAGATTGAGAGACTAGAACTTCTGGGAGCGGTAGATGACTGAAGGGTTTGGATACTAATTTGATTCTAGTCTAGGTCACTGATTGCCAAAAGCTACCACCATATGCTGAAACAAATGGATAATCTATGTGTGAAATGAGTTAGTGGTCTCAGCGCTGGTCTTGGGGAATGAGTGTCTCTTACAAATAACTCTTTGCCTCCTTGCTGGCAATCTCAGCAAACAGGCCAAAGTCTCAGTGGGCATGGAGACTGAATAACTTTCTCATTCCTAAAGCTGACTCCCAAACTGGAGTTGAAGCATATTGGCAGGGCAGTATAAAGAAGCTCGCAATACCATATTGCATCTGGATTTCTGTCTCTAGGGCTGCCCAGCTAATACTATTCAACTACATTCATTGTAAATACAGAGATTGGAACATTCTATTTATGCTTTCTCTGTCTCCAGTTTATTTTATATTCTCTTTCCATTAGGTGGTGGGATTGATTCCCTCCCTACATAATTGCCTTTCATATCCTGCACTACTACTTGCTCAAATTCCACACCAGTTGTGCCGGCTGACCCTGTGGAGCAACTATTACCCCTTCAGTTGGTCTCTGTGTAGGCTTGGGTTTGGGCACCAAATATCATTAGTGCATTCTGAGTTAAGAAGCACTATCTTGTCTAGTTCGCCATTAGAAATGGCTATATAACTTGTAAATTGCCAGCCAGCTGAGCGGTCCCATAGCAATCACAGTTGAAATAAAATACACTGACCCAAAGGCAATCTTTACGGTCACCAGCTTTTAAATAAGAGTCCTTCCTAGGAAACCTGTAGGCAAAAGAAATGAGCCATTTCTGGGTGATGCTTTTAAGCTGCATCCTTGCCTCAAACAGAGGGACTTACCTGAGCGCACCCATGTTTCCATAGTAGCGTTCGTTATGGTTCGCAGCACACCTGCTGGACACTTTCGCCCCTTCCATCTCACCATCTCCAATACAGACTTTGCATAGGTTCCTGTCTGCTCCTGGCATACAACCCTTCCAAAAGTAACTCTGGTAAGCTAAGAGAAGGAAGAGATGAGGTTAGTCAATGTGGGGCATTTCAAAATATGTTCTTTCCTAATAGAGGACAGGGACTGCTACTGTATTTCTCCATGGTGTTCACACCTCAGCTGCTAGAAGAGGGCCTCACGCTCCCTGATTGAACTAACCTCATTATCTCCAGACTGATTCTTGCCTGCATATTTATACCTGCCTCTGGAAATTTCCATTACATGTGTCTGACAAAGTAGGTATTCACTCATGAAAGCTCATGCTCCAGTACATCTGTCAGTCTTTAAGGTGCCACAGGACTCTTTGTTGCTTTTTACAGATCCAGACTAACATGGCTACCCCTTTGATACTTGTATTTCTCCATTGTAAGACAGTTTGCATTTCCTGAGCCTGTGGTCTTGTCTCACCCAGCTGCTAACATTAGAGGACCAGACACTTTATCCACTGAGTAGGTATGCTCTAAGACCTACCGTAAAAGAGTTCACAAATTAACTCCTGCTTGGGTGAGGGAGAATGGCAGACAGCAAATAAGTAAAACTAAACCTTGCAGGTGAGTAAGGCTGTCCCTATGTGGAGGAATACTGACTGCATAACATTACCTACAGACAGGGATGCTGCTCACCTGCCAACAGCTGGAAGTTTTAATTAGCCACACTGAGGGCAGCTCAGTTCCTAACACTTGACCCATTACAGACAGAATCCGCCAACCTTCTGAGCATGGTGCAAGATGCTTTGATCAGGTATTAGATTTTGGGTTTTAAAGCTGGTATGGAGGGCAGTTGTTGGGGAGGATGGGTATCTGTCTCTTATAGGCAGTATTTAATATTTTTAAACATACTGTGGTGATAAGCACATTATAAATAATTTCAGATGTTGAGGTTAATTAGCAGTGCTCCCACTAGAAATCCATTAGACCAGGAGAGTGTTCTGAAGGGACATAGTGGAGCAGTGGTGAATGTCATAAGTGATGTGTACGAATGACTGAAGTCTTCCACTCTCTCTCCTTTCCTCCCTCCTTCTTTCCCAGACCCCTTTGGCACCATCATTCGTCCACTTGGTAGATATTCTGGTGCAGTCCTTACCAGAGGCGATATCACAGTTCACAGTGTTGTTCTCCAGAGCCCCCACTGTGTACGTGGAGAGGAGCAGCCACCCCCCAGGACTGTACAGGTGACTGTGGCAGGAACGCCGTCCCCTCAGATTATGGATATTTACATGCCTGGCATTCTTCTTTGCCAGGGCTACAGCATAGACAGGTGGCAGTGCTGTGTGACAATGACAACCACCAGTTAGACTGAGACAGCAAGACGTCTTGGACAGGCACAGTCTCCATGTTAAAAGTAAGTTTTAGAACTGATTGTATCCTCCCTAAAATGATATTCCTGCCTCCCCTTCCCTTGTCCTCTGTACTGAGTTCTTTCAGTTGCAGGAAACTGAGAGTTGTATTGTCTTCTGAGCCACAAAAATCCAGTCCTGGCACTGCTGCCTGGGACAGTGAGGCCTCTAGCCCCCAGACAGAAGGATTCTCCTCCTTCCAGAACCAGTGCGTGAACACCCCTTATGCTAGCGTTAGTCTCAACAGCTGCAGCTCAGGGCACAGTACCATCCCTACCTCTACGTACAGTGAGAACTCCTCTTCGTGTCTCCTAACTTTCCTCTATCCCTAATAGAGCCTTATTTGAAAGGGTTTGGGTTTTTTGGCTTAAGTTCGAACGTCTGCTGCATGACATCATCACAGCTCAGTGAGGGTAAAGTATGAACCAGCAGAGCCCTGCAATTGCTGTTAGCTGCTCTGCTGAGTAGTTGGGAGTCACCCCACTTTCACAGGTCTTAAGAATCCTGTCTTATCCCAGCAGAGTTGTCTGAGGCCTGGTCTACACTAGAAAGGGGGATTGATCTAAACTACATACTTAAGCTACATGAATATCATAGCTGAAGTTGACATACTTAGATCTACTTACCGCGGTGTCTTCGCTGCGGTAATTCTACAGTTGACACTCCCCATTGACTCCACCTGCGCCTCTCACGCCGGTGGAGTACTGGAGTCAACGGGAGAGCGTCGTGATCGATTTTTATCACATCTTCACTAGATGCGATAAATTGACCCCTGTTGAATCGATCGCTCCAGAGTTAAGTGTAGACATGCCCTGAGCATCCTAGTGGAGCCACTTCACTTAATTAAAGTAGAAACCCAAACCTCAAAGATCTTCCATTACCTTTATCTGCAAGGTGGGTCAGCGTCTTTGTTCTCCCAGCAGCTGGGACACACCCCTCTCCTGGGCAGGAGAGACAAGCAAGAGCAGAGTGATGTTTGAAAACCCAAAACCATATACACAAGAACTGGTGCCTGGCTGCTCAGTGTGCACTGAGCATGTACTAGATACCAACATAATCACTAAAGAATGCCACATGTATACAAAAGATGCATCTGGAGTTTCTAATCAGGGGGCAGGGGGATGGCCTATTCCAGGGCTCACATTGCCAGCATTCCCGCCATAGAAAAATGCACTCATGAAGTACACGTGGCTTGTGGATCAGGCAGTGAGCATTTACTCAGTGTAGGGGATCTAACGACACTGACTGTTATTGAGACAAAGGGACTCTGCTCAGCTAGACGAAGAATTGGAATATGTGAATGTTTTCTTCCTCATATCCAAGTATCAGATCATGGACTTCTCTCTTTCCCAGCCATGCTGGATCAGAGAAGGGTTTAAAATCTGCCACATTCCCTGTTCCCAAAATGGATGTGGTCTCATGGACATCACAGGTGCAGAAAAAAGTTGTTTTTCCCGCACCTCCCTCCACCCACCACTGAAGGTATGTCTACGTTGTAATAAAAGACCTGCAGCACAGCTGAGGCTGGTTCAGCTGACTTGGGATTTGGGGCTAAAAAACTGCAGTGTAGATATTTGGTTTCAGGAGGAGGATTCCAGAGATCAGGTTCCAGCCAGAGCCTGAATGTCTACTCTGAAATTGTATAGCCCTGCAGCTTGAGTCAGCTAGCATGGGCCAGCCACAGGTCTTTCACTGCATTGTAAATTTACAAGAGTTCCTGGGGAGATGCAGCTTCCTCTAGATTTTGGTTTCTCAAAGCTAAGAATCTTGCACTCCATCCATTAATTTCTATAATCCTTGGCATTTACAGCATTTTATCCAAGGCTTCTGAATCACTTAGAGACTTGCAGCACCTCTCTTGAGGCAGGGCAGTATAACAGCTTCCTTTTATAGGTGGGGAAACTGAGGCATGGATTAAGCAACTTGCCCAAGAGCTCACAGCCAGTCAGTGGAAGAACTAGGAAGAATATTCAGATCTTTTGGCTCCCATTCCCCTGCCTTTGCAGCTAGGCACACAGCTATGTGGCAATTTTACCAGGTTTTTCAATGGTAGCTTGTGCTGTCTTTTTTGTTTGTTTGTTTTTTGTTTTTTTTTGTTCCCCACCCCTGGGATTATCGTGAAACAGAAAACTCACCATAGCATTCTGCAGCTACTGAGACCAGCCCACATATCCCTGCAATGTACGCATGCGTGGCATCCAGCGTGGCTGCATCGGCCTCATTACTCTGCCAACAATATCCGAGAGTAACACATGGGACTGTGACCAATATTGCAACCCCATGCAGTATCTTCGGGGACCATAGTATTACATTTATGCATGATTGTGTTCTACTCCATGAAGGAGGGCTACCACCGTTTCTTTAGGAACTAAAAACTGTAGGGGGTGATTAAGGTGAGTCACTAAGATGAAGAAACTCTAGCGAGGTACCATCCACTGGGGAGTCTTGTGTAGATCAATTCAATCCTGTTTTTCAAACAAAAAAGGGCTTTTGGTGTCAGAAGGCCGAGTGTGAACTAACTTTCAACATTCTTTTAATTCATAAAAGGGCAGGACCTTGTGGAAGGATTGGAAAAACTTTGGCCTACTAGGACCAATAGGTGATCTCTAATAAGCTGTTAGCATACATATAGGAATGTGTGTTGATTTTTATACATTTTCCTCTAGTACTTTTGCCTAAAAATGAATGTATTTTGCTGTGTGAAGGCTAGTTGATAACTGCTATACACTGTTGTGTAGCCTATGGAGAAAGGTTAACAACAGATACTGGACCACAAGTCAGACCTGCTGGAGGAATCACAGTGAGGTTCAGAGAGACTGCAAGTGTAAACTCTCTGTCTGGAGGGAGAGAGATGCAAAGAGGTGACGGTCTTAAGTAGGTGCCCTTAAGACCAGGACAGGTGGTGTCAAAGGTGCAGTTAACCCTGAAATTGTGACAGTGACAATTTAGAACCTGCATAACCTATGTAACTGAGTGCCTATCTCTCCCATACTCCAGTGGCTGGGGGGGGTCCTGAGGACCCCTTGGTCTTATTCTCTGCAGTGCTTCTGTTGGTTGGTTGATCTCCATTGTCCCCAGGTGTTTGGGACAAGAACAGACATGCCTGTGCCTTGCATTCCTGTATAGGTTCTTACCTTGATCAACTCAATGCAGTTGGTCATTGAAGTGGCTTGGACACAGACCAGGGGGTCAGATTTGATGTTCAGGGCCCACTCTTCACACTTGTGGAGCTCAGCATTGCTGGTGCAGCACCAGCGTACCACACTGTTGTCCAGTGAGCTCCCTGCAGCAGCAGAAAAGACAGTGCAGTGGGGTTAGCATCACCCATGTACTGAGCTGTCTTTACCAACTGGCTTCTTGGGGTCTATTCATGTCTCCCCCTTCTGAGGGGGTGGGGGCCTCTTTATCCCATTCCCTTGGGAGAGCTCTTACCTTCATGGCCTAGTCCCTTCAAGAGGGCTACGTAGTCCAGGCCAAGGATGTGGGAGATCTCTACTTTGTCCTTGAGCAGCTGCAGGTGCTGAGTGGCATCGCGGAACAGCAGGTTCTTCCCCTTGAATGGCACTGAAGTGAAGAGCTCAAACTTGGCCCTTTCTTTTCCATTCTGCCCAAAGAGATGCTAGGAAAAGTACAATGGCTTTAGCTGTAGAGATGCTGCTTGTCTCCTCTGTGACTAGCAGCCTTGTTGCTACATCTCCTCTGTCTAGAGTCATGGCAAGTATGGGGTGATCATAATGTAGTACTCAGAACTCTAACACTCGCTGGGATTAGGGGAAACACTCTGTGCATCTGTCTTAGGTGTTGGTTTCCATCCCTACATGGTCTGGGACCCAGTTATTTGAGGAACTGATGCTTCTCCTGTCCCATCTGGATGATCATGATTTACTTTGATGCTCATTTTCTGCTCCAGTAGGGGAGCCTGCTGTCTGCAACTGTCCAGGCAGGAGCTCCAGACTACAGCATAATATGTATCTATTTTGGTTAAATTATTCACTTACCCTGGGCTATTTCAGGGGCAGGATATGGAGGTTTGTAAGAACTTTCTTAAATCTTATGTAGATGGTGTTCAGTTTTGAATTAATACGAGATGCCTGGAGGTGGAGGCAACAAGCATTATTAATCCACTAGGAAATGTAAATACGGCGATGGAGAAGTAATCGAGGGCCTGCACCCAGAAGTCCCTGAACCATATGACAAACTGAATAATTCACATTGATGGGCACTTGGAGGTTAAAGGGAAGGAGACCTTGTTTGTTTGTTCTTTCAATTTCAGTGGCCTGGCCTCTCCCTGTCCACTGCTCACTCCTACCTGAGCTTCTAGGAGTGAATCAGATTAGAGCTAGAGGAGACCTAGCTATCTTCTCAGGGCCATGGCAGGATGGTTCCTCAGTCAGTGCTTTGTGCCTTGTAATTTTAAATATCTCCAAGGGATGGCGTTTTGGTCACTTTGCTTAGGAGACTATTCCAGAGTCTAATGGATGTTGCTGTCAAGATTTTCCTGATATTCATCCTATAGTTTCCCTTGCGTAATTGTTAGCCAAGATTCCTTGTTACTCTTACGTAACTCCTCCCACCTGGACAACAAGGAGTCCGGTGGCACCTTAAAGACTAAATGCTGAAGAAGTGAGGTGTTTTACCCACGAAAGCTTATGCCCAAATAAATCTGTTAGTCTTTAAGGTGCCACCAGACTCCTTGCTGTTTTCGTGGATACAGACTAACACGGCTACCCCCCCTACTCTCCTCTCACCTGAGCATTTGCAGTCTTAAGTACTCAGATGTTGTTACTGCCCCCTATTTACTCATCTCCTAGTCAAGCTATACACCCAGCGCCTGCCTCAGTGCATCAGCAGAGCACAGGTGATGGTCTGTGGTGGGAGAAACCTGACCTGGAGGGAATAGAGCTTGGGACTGTAGCACCATAACCCCATTGTTCTATTTGGGGGGGGATGGGAAGAGAGATGAGGAAGAGATACCTGGGAACTAGTGGGCATAGCCTGCAAAATGGCTGTAGCTGGGCAAAAGACCTAGGAGACACACTAATTCTGTGTGTATCCCAGGAAGACGCTGCCAGAAGTTGGCTGAAGTTTAAAGCTCCCCCATGGGTGAATCTCCCCTCTGAGTGCAGCTGCCCCTGTGAGCAAAGAAATGGCAAACTGCACTTCCTGAACCCACAAGGGTGGTCCAAGCCCATACTATTAAATTACATCCCCCTAATATATGCCATTACTACTTTCCAAGCACTTACCTCTTAAATATGTTTCAGATTATTTTTCCCTCAGATTTGAGTCCAGGCTTGGAACTGGGAATTGAGACTCCTTCCCAGAGGCCTCAGTCAGGATCAGACACTGATTTTAATACATGCTGTATAAAAAATGGTCCCTTCCCCAAAGCTTTTAGGCCCAGAGCCCCATAGATATTTAGGTACCTAACTCCCATTGACTTCACTGGGAGTTAGATACCTAAATATGTTTGAGGATCTGGACCTTACTATCAAAACATCTTCACCCTCCCCACACTAATAGCAAATGGAGGGATGTAGCAAGAGCAAAGATCTCTCCAAATTTACACTGAGCACCTGTTAGTATCCTGGAGAGCAGAGACAGACTTCCACTCTTGCCCTCTCTCTCCTAGATTGTATTACTTTGATACTCTGATCTAACTTTAAAGGCTGTGGGCACTCACCCTCTCTCTCCAATAGCCTTTGGAACTCTCACTGGGGTACCTGTCCTAGATGCCAACACTGGATGTCCCAGAACAACCTCAACACCTGCAGTCTAGCTCATTCCATCTACACCCAGAGAGGGCTTAGAACCTCATTAGCAGTTCCAAATTACCTGGATCAGGGTAAGGAATTTCTTGGTGATCTTCTGGAAGTTGTGGCGGGTGATGATGGCACGCCCAGGCCCACGACCCAGGTTACAAGTGCCATAGGCACTCAGCTTCGCTGTGGATCCATCAGGACACAAGAGCTCATATTCCTCTTGGTCTGAATCTAAAACAACAGGGCAGCTATCAAAGCTGTGAAGTGAAACACAGCCTGGCAGAGGAGAGGCAGCATTTTTCAAGGGAGCCTGATGCAAGTCTCAGTGCCCAAGCAGGACAGCAAATGCCAACTGTCACCAGGGAAGATTTCTCTCTGTGCTGCTCCCCTTACCAAAGAGATGTTCAAGCACAAAGGCATTGGCTGGGGAATTTGAAATGCTTTCTGAGAAGGAATAATTTAAATGTTCTTTAAAGAAAAAGAAGCTGCTAGACCCCTTCAAACAACTGACCTTGGGAATGTGATGCAAATTTTTGGTCCTGTAAAAAGCCTGGCCAATGAAAACTGCTCCTCTAGCAGAAGTACCCATGCAATTTTAAGGAGTTCCTTATTATATACTATCAGCCATGCTGTATAAATAGTGACTTCTTCAGCCAGCTGAGAGCTAAGGCAATGATCAAAAATGGAAAGCTTTGGTGGTTCTGACAAGGAACATCTCCTGTGAGCCACCATTCCCCTCCTAACCATCCACTCTCCATTTCCCTCCGACTCTTGGAGATCTGAGGCATACCCTCGAGAGCTGCTTGCCTAGATTAAACTCAAACTGGAATAGATAATGCATTAGGCATCTTTCCCCCCCAAGCATCCATTTAGAAAAGAATACAAATTGCAGGCCAACAGAAATTGGAGTACCTGTGCAATTCATTATTGTTAAGTGATCTAGGAAAGCAACATCTGCTACTCCATTCTTCAAGCACCTGCAGAGAGATTAACACAATCCATTAGCACTTAAACCTGCTTTTCTCCTCCCGCCATCCCTTTTTCCCCCCAAAGCCACTTTTAATGCAAGCAGAGTGGGGATGAGGTCACCTGAAGGCTCCGTCAGAGTCGTAGAAGGGCTCACTGCTGCTGGTGTCACAGAAGTGGTTCTTGTTCCTAACGTAGGATTTCGGTCCTTGACAGAGAGCACAGAGCTGAGGGGAAGTGACGCCAACACCTGGGATGCAGCTGGCATTGAAATACTGACTGATCACTATAGACATAAGAAGAACAGTTAAGTGGCAAAGGCTGGAAGAGATAACAGTAGCATTCCTTATGTGCTACTTGTAAAAAGTTTAGTCTCCAGTAGGGCTAGCTTGGTTGTCTAAGCTTCAGGTATGAAATACTTCCTGAAACTACAGAGTCAAATCCTGGATGGGTTAAGTCCATCTTTCTTCCTTCTGAGGGAGTTAAATTCGGTTTTGTGCACTTACTGCATGGGGGCCCCTACCCTTAAAAACAGGGCCCTGTCTGCTCTGTGTGTTCATTAAAGAATCTGTGGCACTTTATGTAAGAACCTGGAGTCTTTGACCAGCCTCCGCTCACTGTTGTGTACTTTCTATACCACAGATGATTGCTACTCTCCACCCCAAAGGTGGCTGCACTTCACTGGTGCTGGGCAGCCGCAGGGGGAGGGATAGCTCAGTGGTTTGAGCATTGGCCTGCTAAACCCAGGGTTGTGAGTTCAATCCTTGAGGGAGCCACTTAGGGATCTGGGGCAAAAATCAGTACTTAGTCCTGCTAGTGAAGGCAGGGGGCTGAACTTGATAACCTTTCAAGGTCCCTTCCAGTTCTAGGAGATCAGGTATATCTCCAATTATTATTATTTTTATTATTAGGATACAATCCTCCACTTGGTGAGATTTGAGTGAAGAATCAGGCCCATCATTTGTCAAAGGCTTTGGGATCCTTTTGGAATTAAAGGCATGATAGAAAGGTAAGACGAAGAAGCTACTGTACAATGCTTCCTTTCCCCTAACCTCCCATTGAATACAGAACACAGGTGTTTCCTGTTGCTCTTGCTAACATAGCTTTTCTGTTGTGTGAGGGATCACTGAAAAGGCACTGGCAGAAGACGGCTAGCAGCAAGTGGCTAAGGTTCCCCAAGTGGATATTTGGTCCACCAACCCAGAGGCTCTTTGGTCTTGGTGTGTTCCATATAGTTCAGTAGGTGTTACACCTGCCACTACTTTGCTCTCCTTTACATAGGCAGGAGCTTGGCCCCGAAGTGTCTGTCACTGTCCACTCACTCACCTTGGCTCAGAGGCTGATCCTCATCCCAGAGGAGCTCATTCCTAGCCAGGAGGAAGCCCAGTGGGATGTTCCAACCTGATGTCCACCTGGCTCCATTGTGGCAGCTACGCACCCCCCTTAACCTCTGGATGTTCAAAGTTCCTCGTCTGGCAATGGCCACAGCAAACACACAGTTTCCTAATGATGGGAAAGGGAGATACAGGAATTTAACTATCACTTTAATAAACTTAGGACAACTGCTGCAGTGCACAGCGATGCGAGGATCTCTGTGCCAGGGCTAAGGAAAAAGTCTCAAATAAAATGTAAGAAATGCAGTTACCAGCATAAGCCAGGAAAGGAGAGTTAGTCCGAAAGGAACATTCTGTTGGTTACGTCATTGCCCAGTTTGCCAAGATGCTACCGCCTAGCCAAGAGCTACCAACATGCAAAGCAAGGAATATAGAATTTAGAGATGGAAAAGTCTATTAGAAAATCTAGTCCATCTATCCAAGGCCAATGTAGCCTTCTTTCTATGAAACATTGCACTGAGCATTTGTGCCATCTAGTTTCAGATTCTGCAACCAGTGGGGCTTCTGGCAGTAGCTTACCTTCTGAATCTTCCACAGCCTAATACCTCTTAATTCCGTGATGATTCTGATATTCAGCGAAATATTTTTCCCTTCCTTAATTTAATCCCATTTCTTCCAGTTATTCCCCCAGATATCACTCTAATTCAACTCTCTCCTTGGGTTAACTCCCTTCAGATCTTTTCAATTGTATAATTTCAGTTTTGGCTGGGCCAGGCTTTAGTTCTTACTCCTTCCTTGTAAGTCAACGCCCTCCCACCCACTGCTCAGTCCTGTCGCTCTTCTCCCTCCCATTTGTCAATGTCTTTGGTGAGGGCTTTGTGAGAAGGGGGAAAGGTAGGGATGTATCTTCAGTCTATCTGCAAGGCCTGGAACTCCAGTATGCAGTGGGAAATGGATCTCCAGAGCCAGAGGAAGGGGTGGGTTATAGGTACTGGGGACAGGACTGGAGGATGGAAAATGTTCTTTAAGTGCAGGATATTATTGACATTTATCTCAAAGTGCTTTACAAACTTGTATTAAGCCTCTCAAACCCCCTCTGAAATAGGTGAGAGCTCCTCAGTTAGAGCTACTGAGGCACAGAGATGGGACAAATTAATGTTACATAGTGAGCTACTGTCCAAAGCAGGAATAGAATCTGACCCCCTGCTCTAACCACTACAGATACTTTCTCTCACCGAGGATAGGATTGACTCTCCTATACTGCTCTGGGCTGTCGTCATCTTAGAGTTATCCACTGTAGTGCTTTCTCTGCTTCTCTCTCTCTTAGTGATAACATTAGGTTACAATGAAGGTATTTTAGAAACAGGTGTTTGGCTGCTAACTTACCTTCCTCATAGATCTCCTTTGCCACCACAGTTAGACCGTACAGCTTCACAGCAGAATAAACATCTCCAGCATCCAAGGAGACAGCATCTGCTTTATTCACCTTTTTTTTTTTTTTTTTTTAAAGAAAAAATCCATTTAAGAGAGTCTCTCTGTCCAGGGGAACAATGAGTGACATGAAGACTAGAGCTCTCACCACAGACCTTTCACAATGCTTTCTCAGTTTTGGTTGGATCCCTGTTTCTCAGCATGGTGGAATGTCAACTTGAATTGATTGTCAAATATATAACATGTCTGTATCAGTACTCATCTTGCATGAAGCCTGAGTATTCTTCACAAGCCTAATGTGGCAAGATGACATCCCTTCTCCACCTTTCCTTTGATCCTTCCACCCCAAGGATGAAACCCTGGTTCTGCTGAAGTCAATGGTAAAAATTCCCATTCACTTCAGTGAGGTCTGGATTTCACTCCAGATCGTTCTTCTCTCCCCCTCTCCACCACCATCCACAAATAGGGGCTGAGTATTTTCCTTACCATGCATCCCCAAAAAACGTTCAGACGCTTCTAGGCTGGGTTCCTTCTTTAATCATACTATCTGCAGCTCCTACTAAGTATAGCTTTATCATTTATTAACAAGGCGCTCAGGAGTGAATGAAGAGGTGGAGACAAGGTTCTTCTCTGACCTCAGGAGAAGTTTTTTTTTTTTCCAAGTCAGAGCTGAATGAGCATGAAGACTGAATTCCCTTTTCCCAGTCAAGTTTCGGATGCATTAGCGAAACTGTACTATTAGGAAGGCCAGGGCTATATTTTTCCTTTCTCCCTAGAGGAATTTGTCCTTAAATGCACAAAGCACTACGAGAAGCACCATCCCATCAGTGAAAGCTGTCTTAAACCTCCAGTCACTTTGCTGCCTCATCTCATATAAATTCTAATTCAAGGATATTTTTATTTGGAAAAAGGACAGCTCCTTGGTTCAGGAAAGATGAACTAGAGGTTAAAAATGGTGAGGGGCAGAAAAATTGTTAAATATAGTTGAACTAGAATTGAAACCTAAAAGCCAAGGGGACTCTTGGTATGTCTTCATGATTTAACAGCTGTAGGGAGGAGACAGGTTTCACTCATTTGCTCCCACACAGCTCTTACTTATTTCATTGGGGTTACAAAGCCATAACAGAATCTCTGTTTTGGCTCATCATTGGCTGTATCACTGACAAGTGATTCTGATCACCTAGATTCTTCTTGCCTGCCCAAATACTGTGTAGTTTATCACAGATGAAATATCACTATGATTGCCTAGATTTCACTTCCCTATGGATTCTATTTACTAGTAGTTGTTATACCCCCTCCACCCCCCACACTACAGAACTAGACTTGGAGTTAAGATAAACTCTGGGATTCTCTACAGACTCACCCTGATCTTGTCGATACAGTCATGAGTATTTTGAGCTCTGATGCAGGAAACCCTAGCAAAGGAGTTTATTGTAGCCAGAGGTAGGACAGCCAGGAGTGTTTTAGATAACTCAGCACACTTCCTCTGCTCCAGGTCAGACAGGGTGCACCATCTGAACTTCTTCCCTGCTGGATCAGAAGGCAAGACACATGCTCTTTAAATGGGGAGAGGGAGATTCAGAAGAAGGGACATGGAGGGAGGAAACTGACCATCGCTGATTTTAGTTTTTCGTTCTTTAACAGGAAAAAGTAGACTGTTTTCTAGGGTCAGAGTGCTCAAGGGAGGAAAGTCTCATATTTAACTGGAACAGCATTTCCTGACTATTTTCCCTACAACTACCCCTTCAGTGCTAGGATTCTGTTTCCAATAGTGAGAGGCCCACATTAAAGCACCAGATCCAAAAACAAAACAACACAACCGCCTGATCTAAGGGTGAGTTTGAAATCTATACCCAAATCCGTAGTCATTTGCAAAAATCAGATACTATATATAATATGCTGAACCAAAACCCTAGATCCAAACACTACGCAACTTTGGACTTTTGAGATCATGATGGGAATTTTACGGCTTGGGCCTGTTTCTAAGATGCTCCATTCCAAATATACAAAGGTTATGTCTACACTACAGCAGCACAGCAATGGGATTGTAGCTGTTCTGCTGTAGCACAGAAACATAGATGCTTTCTACATTGACTAAAGGAGTTTTTCCATCAATACAGGTATTCTCTCTCTCCGAGAGGCGGTAACTAGATTGGTGAAAGAAAACTTCCATCCACCTAGCTGCATTTATGCTGGAAGTTAGGTTGATATAACTGCAGTGCTTAGGGCAAGAAATTATTCACAGTCCTAAACTGTGTAGGTAGGTTGACCTAAATTTTAGGCCTAAATTGTTTCACTCTGTTAGGGCTAGAGAACAAACAGGCCCCATCAACTATTCAAAGGAAACAACGTTGCAATGAAGTGCAAAGAAACAGCTGCATGAAGCTTTTTCAAGGATCACTAATGAAGTCAACATGTGCTACAGATCAAACAGGGAAACTAATACCAGATGAGAACTGAAGTAATCAGAATAGACACAGACGTAACAGCAACCATTTTGTACCATAAGAAGCAAAAAAAACCCCAAGCATTAAGTGCCTGAGAATTCATGTTCTGATGACTGTTGCCCTTCTCCCTCCCTCTCTGCACCAGTCTTACCTGAAGAGAGCAGGGTGCAGGTAGCTAGGACAAGTATGGTGGCTGTGGCTGCCTTCATGATGACAACAATGCAGCAGTAACCCCACTGTACCCGAAGCCTTCTCCAGTTGTCTCATACCAGGGATTCCAAAGCAATGACTGGAGCTGCTGACCGAAAACAAAAGGGGTTAGGCATCAGCACAAGAAACCAATAAAACAACAGAGAAGACTGAAAAATGAATGGGGTGTCTGAGTAGGCAGAAGGAACAGCAGCCAGCCATGAGGTGAGAGGAGGATTAAGGAGGTGCAAGAGACCCTATTCCTAGGCATAGACGGAAAGCATTAGTGTATTTTATGCTCTACCACGTGCAGGTCTCTCTTGGAGGTACAATCCTGACAACTTTCACGCAGACACAACGTGGGAACATGCAATATCCTGGTACCTAATTTTTTCCTGTTCAAAGGCTTCCAGCAGTAACTTTAGGCTCACAAACACCACATGGACCTTGAACAGAACTCATTAGTTGCCTTGTCTGTGCTTGTGAGTCTGTACCTTAATGTTCACCCTTTTTACAAACTAGATTTTGTACAAAGTATGCCTTGTGCAGTATCATTTGAAAAGTCATCTGCTAAACGCTACTGTCCTGGTAAAATGTTTGTGGCAACATTGTACCTCAAGTTATAAAGTTCTATTGTATAAGACATGTTCCAAGTCTGGGGAAACCACTTCAACCAGTTCCCCAGAGACAAAAGGCTAGCCAACACCTAAGCTAGGTGTCAACATAATCAAATGGACTATCACCTGGTTAAGAGGCCATTCTTCGGCAGGCAGAAGGGTCTGAGCAAGAAATATACATCTTGGTAATGGAACAGCTGGAGGTTCCCTTGCAAACAGACTTTCTGTTGCTTGAACCCTAGCTGGAGATGAGTCTCAAATAAGAGAATTGCTATAAGAAACGGGAGAAAATTCCCCAGATTCTCTCTCCTCCCTTTCTCTCTGCCCCTAACATCCACGATGTCTGAATGACAAGGAAAGGAGCACTGGACTGGGGAGGAGTTCTGGCTGAAAGGCATCCGATAAGACTGCAAAACCATCTGACGAGAGACACAGTCTGCTTTGAATTTACTTAGCTTGTTAAGTGAGATATTAGTTACATCTTACCTTTTATTTTCTTATAGCCAAATTCTGACTTTTATGCCTCATTACTTGTAATCACTTCATCTTTCGGTCGTTAATAAACTTGTTTTATTGTTTTATCTAAGCCAATGTGTTTGGATTGAAGTGTTTGGGAAACACCATTTGAGATAACAAGATTTGTGCACATCATTTTCTATTAATGAAATGATGGACTTTCTATGAACCTGTATTGTCCAGGAGGGTACTGGGCAGTACAAGACTCACATTTCTGGGGACAAGTCTGGGACTGGGAATTTGCTGGTTTCCATCTGTAATATAATTCAGGAGTGGCTGGCTAGAGCACTTGTACAATATAGCTGGGAGCGATTTACATCCTGGAGACTGAGAGAGAGCAGACCTGGAGTGGTTAGTCTGACAGGGAAGCAGTGTAAAAGTCATCCCAGGTTGGAGAATTGAGGGGCCACAGCTGTTCATTGGTCCAGACAGTACCCTGGATAATGTCACAGTACTCCAGGAAGAAGCTGTGGTGGTTAAATTTAAATCTCTGTCCTACACCTACCTGGCATTGTCTCACTTTGTGGCGTCCGTTCTAGTATAGCAGCATGAGGAGTTATTAATTCAAGATGGTGCTTTTAATCTGTAAAGTACTTCACAAATAGTAAGAACCCGACTTTTGTGCCTGTCTTTTCCTGTGCAGTTATTTTGACTGCATATGCAAATTGGATATATGGGTATCCAGAGTAATTAAACATGTAAAGAAAGATAATTGTGTAAAAATATCTGCATATCTGGGGCTTTTACTCTTTGAAAATCAGCCCGTGTGATTAATCCTCACAATTTCCCTGCATAAGTCTACCAGTAGTTGAAGACTGTTAATGAGAACTGCACACACTCTGTACCATAAGAAATAAATTAAATCTGTGCCATTGGTAAGAGAAATACTGTAGTCACAAAAAATAGATCTTTAGTAAAAAGCATTGAAGACATTTTTGAGAGACACTGGGAAAACGCTCTTTGTTGTGGGTTTTTTTTGGTTTTTTTTTTTTTTGCTTTTTAAATGAATAGGTCTCTCCCTTTTCACTGGACATCTATGCCTCTGAGGCAAGTAAGAATCATCTCAATCTCACAGATGGGGAAATTGAGGTTGAAACTTGTGTGGTCCAGGAGTCTGAACATCTCTGAGGGCCACTGTCAAAATCATGTTTTTAAAAATTGCTTATACCTGCCATATAGTTACAAATAACTCTAATCAAAAGGCTCAGATTCTCAAAGATATTTAGGGTACATACAATGACAGCTGCTAACATAACCTCAACAGTGGCACTGTACCTGTGCCACCATGATCCTACAGTGTAGATACTTCCTGCACTGATGGAAAAACCCTTCCATCGACGGTAGTTAATCCATCTGTCTGAGAGGCGATAGCTACGTTGATGGAAAAATTCTTCCATCAACCTAGCTATCTTCACAGGGGTTGGGTCAACATAACTATGACATTGAGGGCATTAATTTTTTTATAGCCTTGAGTGATGTAGCTAGTCAATATATTCTTAAGTGTGATTAGGCTCCCAACTTACTTTGAAAATAAGAGCCTGTATACCTTTGAGATTTGGGCAAAGCAATTTCCTTGTGTCTTGCCTGGGCATCAGGCCAGGCCATTGCTTTAAACTCACATTCCTGTCTCTGCTGTTTTCATGTTTATAGCATGAATGTCCTCTAAATCTAGGTTTCTTTGTATTATATATTCTCCCTTCTCTGAACACTTAGAATGAAAGGTACCTATTAGTCATCCTAGAGGGGATATGATTAGCCCTATTATTTGCACACTAGGCCTCATGCCTACATTTAAAATAGAGTTTGAGCAGGGTGTATATCACTCATGTCACAGAACTGAGCTGGTGCATAAACTATTGCTAATAGGGATTTCTTCAATTCCTTTCCTATCACTAGCAGGGATGGGCACATATACTCCAGTTCCTGTGTATGGAGAAGAAGGCTAAATCCCAAGGGTTTGTTTGGGTTTTTTCCTGCAGTAACCCAACCCCTATCCAAGGACTTTCCCAGCACACTTTCTTCCCTCCCCACTAATTCATTTTCCCCCAGTATTCTTCCCACCTAATACACTCCCTCTTATACTTATTCATTTTCCCAGTGCTCCTCCCCTTCCACATTCCCACTTACTCCTTTTGCACTTCTACATTGGGACTACACTGCTCCTTTCTCTATTCTTAGATGCTTCCGCGACACATACTGTAATGCATTTGTGCCTTGTAACTTTTCTCATGGTCATGGTTACAAGACTAGCTCCACCTCTAAACTCTCTCTGGTCTCTGCCCAGTCTCAAATCTCCCATCTTTACCCCTCCCAAGGTAGAATCACGTGGTTTTTTACCACTCTGAAAGTGGGGCACTGGCCTGCAGTGTCCCATGTATTGACTGTCCCTACCAAAACAGGTCTGCCTAGGCTCACGTGTGGATCTGCTCTTTAGAAGCTCATACCCAGCAGTGAATACAGGGACCAGGCAGCCCTCCTAACCCAAAGTGTTGTTTAATCTAAACAGTATGAAGAAAATATCAGAAGAGGAAAAAGGATTTTAAAGCAGGAGGTCTACATACACATCTATTTTGCTGAGAATTATAACTGCTGGAGGCTGGGTGTCAGTCTCAAAAACCTGTACACTGCTTGGGCAAGTGCATGTCTCTTAATCCTCCTGGACCTTTCGATTCCCATCCTCCTCCACAGGGCCTGAGTCACTCCTGCGGCAACCTGTGTGGCAGGTCCAACAGACGATAAATTATGACATCAAAATTAATTACTTCTGCATTGCATCTCAAGTGTTTGCTGAGAGATGTATCCACCCCCCATGCCTTTCCTGGGTACCCTTCCTGACAATCCTGCTATTGCATCAACTACAAACACTAAGTATTACAATTATCAAGTCAACACATAATATTCATTCATCATTACAGGCAACTCCAAATCCCTCACGCCCACCTCTCTGACATACATCTTGTATTATCTTTATTTCAGCTGCCTCCATGCATGCATGAAGCAAGTTTGCACATGCAGGGTTTTCTTTTGGTTTTGTTTTTTTTAAAAGGCCTATGTGGATGGCTAACTCTAATCTTAGCATTACTCACCTACTTGAGTCTTTGCTTCCCTGGCCTCATCAGACCAGCTCTCCATGAAGGGATGGGGTTTTCGCCCCAGCTCTGTAAGGTGGAGAGCTTATACTATAGTATAGTTACTGTATGGCCTAACAATAATAGTGCTGGTGAAAGGGAACCTTTAAGAAAGATCAATATAATAGTCTGTACTTTAGAGAAATAACAGATGGAGATACACATTAGGCTAAATTAGGGTGACCAGATGTCCTGATTTTATAAGGACAGTCTCAATATTTGGGGCTTTTTCTTATATAGGCACCTATTATCTCTTTGTCCCCCATCCCAATTTTTCACATTTGCTATCTAGTCACCCTAAACCAAATTGATTCCTGACATAACTGCTCATTTTAAAGGACTGGATCAACTGGGCCCATCTTGCATGGTACTTTTACAGACAATTTAAAATGTTCTTGCACCTTTATGACACCCTGGGCCTAACTGAGGTGTGGTGCTAATGATTGCTGTTCCTAATAAAGTCATACCTCTGAGACTAGGGCTGCATTTAGTTCCCTACGTTTAAAGAAGACTGAGATGAGGTATTTTCAGTGCAGATATTAGTTCTGTAATAGTGAAGATGCAGGGAGCTGGGGGGGAAATGCAGCTTCCTTGGGGCTGCTTATGTCAAATGTTCAATTCTGCAGCTCTTTGTTGTGATGTGAAAATAACAGACACTGGAAATGAAATTATGCTAATTGCTGTTTAAGCTTGGCAAAAGAAAGAATATTAATCACAAATGTAGAATAACATTTCATTTCACAGGGGCAAACATCCTTTAGAGCTTAGGCTAAGGTGATATGGCAGATGGACTGGTGAGTTCTCGTCCCACCTCCACCACTCACTTGCTACATCATGACAATTACAGCCCCTTTCTGCCCCATTTTTTGTACAATGGGGTTAATACTTACCCAGCTCCCGGAGGAAGGGTGCAGGGTGGTTCTGAGCCCTAATACGAGTTTGCAAAATGGCCTGCGACTGTAGGGCATAGATGAGCGAGGTCAGGGAAAGGCAGAATGTTCCTGTGCCCTCATGCAAGGACAGTGCTGCCCCTCCTAGGTAGGGACAGCCCCCCACCCCGGGGCCTGCCTCGGTTGCGGCTGCGCTCCCACAGGCCGCCGCCAGGGGTGGTGCGAACCCGGGCCCCGGCCCCCTGCCTGCCTCCAGCACCCGCCGACAGCGGGGCGTGCGGCACTTCGCTGCAAGATGGCGACGGCCGTGGAGCGGCTGTGCGGGGCTGCGCTGCGGAGGAGCAGGTAGGGGGAGGGCCCGCGAGGCGGGCGGCTGGTGGGCATCCGCCTCCCTCGGCAGGGCAGGGCAGGGCAGGCAGGCACTGCGGGCGCGGAACCGTCCCAGCGGTTCCTCTGGCGGCCGGAGGCGGGTCCTTGCCTCGCTGTCACCTGGGAGACCCCAGCACGTGTCGCGGTGGGGTGGGGGGCACCAGATGTCCCGATTTTGTAGGGACAGGCCCGGTATGGGAGCTTTTTTCCTTTATAGGGGCTCCTATTAACCCCCTACTCCCGTCCTGATTTTCACACTTGCTGTCTGGACACCCCACGGTGGGGAGAGTGGAGATGGGCTTGTGAACCCGCCCGCCTCCAAAGCTGCTGAGGGCACAGGGGCTGGGCACCCTCCACCACACACACACGTGTCTCAGCTAGGGTTAGTGAGGGCTGGGGCTGGGCACCCCCCCCCACAGGTCCCTTAGCTAGGGTCAGTGAGGGCTGGGGCTGGCACACCCCCCCACACACACAGGGCACCCCCCCACACACACACACACAGGTCCTTCAGCTAGGGTCAGTGAGGGGCTGGGCACCCCCCCCCCCCCCCACACACACACATACATACGTCCCTCAGCTAGGGTCAGTGAGAGCAGAGGGGCTGGGCAACCCCCCGCCCCCCCCACATCCCTCAGCTAGGGTCAGTGAGGGTAGGGGCTGGGGCTTGGCACACTTCCCTGCATTCTTCAGCTTGGGTCAGTGAGGGCAGAGGGGCTGGGGCTTGGCATCACTCCCCCACATCCCTTAGCTAGGGTCAGTGAGGGCAGAGGGGCTGGGACTTGCCACCCCCACCCCACATCAGGGTCAATGAGGGCAGAGGAGCTGGGGGTTGGCACTGCTCTCCTACATCCCTCAGCTAGGGTCAGTGAGGGCAGAGGGGATCTGAACTCTGCCTCGCTCCTTCATCTCCTTCCTACAGACAACCCCTCTCAGCTCAGAACATTGGGAGTGAGAGTCTGAACATTTGTGTTCATTGGTTACACTTCAGTTATCTAGGATAGTCAGGTACATAGGTTCTAGTTACTGAGGGCAAAGTGACAAGACTGATTTACTGACAAAAAAACCTCCCTTAACCTACAGTTAAGTTGGCCCCATTGTGCCTTTCCGGACCAGAAGACAGAGTCAGCAAAACCAAACTTGTGAAATCAGGGCACTTCAGAGTTAGCACAACCCCAACTCTGCTTCCCGGAGCTAGCAGTAGCACTTACATGGACTCAGCTGCATTCCGTGTATGAATGGGAAGGATTATGTGGAGCAGCTTGGCAGAGATCTGATTTATTAAATGAGGCCACTTGAGGGGCTGTACCCTCAAGGGTGTGTGTGTGATCCAGGGAAAGAGGTGCCCATGCACCTTGAGAGATTCAGCACTGCGCTCCCCTTGAGTAGCTTGTTGATTGGCAGGCACAGGAATGTTCTTGCCATGGGGTGTTAGCAGTTAGATGGGAGATGACTGTGGTTTATGGTGGGCAATGAAAAGTACAGTGTTGGATAGCATGTGCGTAAGGCACGTGGTATGCTTCTTGTGGAGTAGGCTAGTTTGAGTGTGGAACAGCTATAGGTGCTTTTGCACTATCTGAACAGGAGCTGAATGCAAGTATGTGCTATGGCTGTATTGGAGCATTACTCAAAGATGACAGAGTTGCAGCTGTGTGAATATAAAACCTTAACTCTTCATTTCCTGGTTTTCAGAAGGTTGAGTTTTGCTGAATTCTGTGTTCTGGAAAGGTATGGGATACCAAAGGGCAACCGTAACTCTGAGTAATGAAGCTTTTTGTCAGTGAATTTCCTAGTGTGTGTGCGTGTGTTTTTTTTTTAAAAGGAAAATGTTGTTAGTAGGAGTTAGTGGTCATTAAAGCTGTTACCATGTAGATTTGCTGTTGAGATGCTGCTATGGCCAGGTAATGGTGATGATAACAAGCTCTTAACTCGTAATTTCATCAGCATATTTCAAAGAACTTTGAGGAGGGAATGATGTTATCCCCATTTTACAGATGGGGAAATGAGACAGAGACAGAGTAAAGTGACTTGGCTAAGGTAATCCAGCAGGCTATAGCAGAGCCAGGGATAGAAGCCCAGGATTTCTGAGTCCCAGTCCACAGTTCTTTTGACTGGGGCACACGGTTGCTATGTGATTCTAAATGCCCCCCGCCTCCCCTGTATGTTTTGTTACAGTGGGAATGAGGATAAATAGTCATACATTACATGTTTGAGTTTGTAGTTGCTAACAGGGTCACTTAGTGTATAAAAAGCAAGGTTTTTAGGGGCTGTTGTCAGAGCTTTTCCCTTATCCCCCCTGAGTCACAGGATGGTAAGAAGGTGTCTCCTAGGCCTGAATCTGTTGTAAGTGTTTTGGCCATTATTTATAACTATATTGTTGAGGATTAGAGAATATAGCTGTATACTTGCTTATATCTGTACTTTGGATTAACCAACGCCAAGTGGCCTTTGGGACTAATAAAGGAATACTTAGTGACAACTAAGTCATAGTAAACCTAAACTTACAAGGAAAATATTTTCCAACAAAGTGGCTACACTATGGCCAAATTACACTTTAAATGTTGATTGACCTATCTGTGTTGCTCAGGGTGTGTGAAATTTTGCACCCTGAGCGGCTGCCTGAGGTTGACCTAAGCCCCAGAGTAGACGTGGCTAGATGGATAGAAGAATGGTTGTGTCAACCTAGGGAGCACATTTTGGAGAAGTGGATTGACTTGCACTGATGGGAAACCACCTTCCATTGATGTAGGAGTCTACACTATCAACTATCAGGCACAGCTTCAACACAATAGCTATGCCGTTGTAGTGTAGACGTGGTCTGTGGCACTACAGCATCATCGCTTGTGCTGCTATAGCACCTGTTGTATAGACATGGCCTCAGTTTATGCACAATCAATGTGGGACAAGAGAGAGCCTTTTTCTTGGGTGCCCTTTGGAGAATTTTAATAAGGAGATGTGGTCCTAAGTGTAAAGTCCTGTAGATGTGTAGGACTCTGTCCTAAAGTCAAACAGTTATGAGCCCTCCATTGATCAGACTGTGACATGCACATAAGAAAATGACAACTTATGTAATCAAAAGACTCTAGTTGGTGCAATGCCTTGTAGTGTAGTAAGACACTTTTGAGTCAGTGTGGTGTCAAACTAAAAAACACAGAGATTTTAGAGAGAGAGCTACTGAGAATATCACTCATGGTACCCACATTCACGGGATGAGCAGGTTGTACTAGCTTCTGCACGAGCTCGTCCTTCTCAGGAGGATAAGCTCATTAGCACTAGACACTTGAATCTCATTTCCAATAACTGGGCCTGTAGTCCCATCCAGTGGTAGCATATGGTGTGACCAAGCTTCAAGAACAGTTTATTCACAGACTTTGAACAGGCATATTTCTCCTGTTCCCCCTTTCAGATATCTCCTCTTCAGATGCATAGTTGTGGAAAAGCTTAAACTGTAAATTTTAAATGTGTAATTCTTGAGAGAAGCTCCTCACTGTGCTGGCTTGTTAAGAGCTTCACTGTGTGTGTTCAGAGCTGCAGAACCACTTGACATCATGGTTCAAGAATGCACAAAGTAACAGGTTTCAAGGAAAGAGAGAGAGAATTTAAGCTCTCCATAGTCCATGGAGTGATTCTAAAATAAAGGGACAAGATGTTTCACAAGACCAATAATAGACATGGACCCTCTAACCTTTGTGTTTGAGTCTGCATCAAATGAGTTGTCACTGAAGAAATTCCCATGTGACAACTGTTTACTGACCTATTTGAGATTAAATGTTTCTGGGGCCAAATGATCACACTACAGAATTTACCAACAGAGTTGGCAAGAGGCCCATTTGAATTGAACATGGTGACTGAACTCCTTTTCTCCATGTAAACATTCCCTCCAGATCAAAGTTGATGCATGTTGGCAAGTCTCCAGAGCCTGTGTTCTCTCTCTGGCATGATACAAATAAACTCTTATTAACTTCAGAAGGAGTTATTGGTATCTGATAGGGGAAGAATTGGGCTCCGGGCACTCATCCAGCTCCTCTTACCAGCACTAATTTGCTGTTTAAAAAAGAAGAGAGAGGACAGAACTTTGCAAACAGTGTTGTAGAAAATCTGAGCCCCAGGCAGTATGTAAACAGAAGATGACAACTGAATTAAAAGAAGTGAACTAACTGTAATAGAATATTCTAAAATCTTAACCTGGAATAAATCTTGCCCCAAACAGCATTGCAAATAAGAACATGGTATGAAGCAATTGTATTCACGTCACAAACATGGTGGTAAATAGAACAAAATATATATGGGGCGAAGCCATTAATAAATTGTACTGGGAAGGATATATCAGAGATCCACACACAATACCTCCCTCAAGGGCGAATCTCTGTAAGAGCATTAATTTAACTTGAACATGAATTGATATTTTGAAAGAAAAAAATCAAGATAAATTGGATTAAAATATTTAAATAACCAAATCTTGTGTGAGAAGTTGAAACAATCTCCTAGAGATGGTGGAAAAAACTGTTAGAGTAGGCTAGGAGGTAATGGGTTCAGTAGGAATTTCATTATAATCTTTGAGATCATTTCTTATTTGTGGGTCTGCTTCTGAATATTCAGCTTATCTAGATGTATTTGTTTAATTATATACACTTACGTGGTAAAATATGTCCTGTCTCTTTTGTGTTGTATATAGTGTGCTGAATGACTGTCGTTTCTCTTGGCACAAGAACCTCTCTCTGAGGAAGACTCTGGTCATCTGGAAACAGCCACCTTTCAGAACCTTTTTCACAGGTATGTGAGGGATCTTTTTCTCCTATATATTTTCAGTTGCAGGGTTGCTAGTGCTCTCTCCAAATACAGCAGTTCAAAGCTGAAGTAATAGGTGATTATAAATAGGTAAGTCTTGTTGAGGGTATTATGGCCTAGTGATTAAAGCAAAAGACCAAATTAAGAGACTGCAATCAGTTTCTGAGTGTACATGAACTTATTGTGTAACCTTGCAAAAATCACTCAGCTCTTCTATGTGCCTCTGTTTTCCTACCTGTAAAATGAGAATATTTACCCATCTCATAGGACTTTTGATAAGACTTAATTCTTAGAAGGGACTGTAGCAACACAAAGTATTACATTAGTATGCGAAAGGAAGAAATGTTAAATGAAGGCGAATTGGTAATAATAGAATCTCTTTTTCCCTGTTACTTTAAATAGGGATGTAATTGGTATATACATACTTGAAATATTGTGTGTATATTGCTCTTGGAATCAATGCCTGTTTCCAACCTATTTCATCACATAAAACTGGCAAATCTCCACTTCTCGCTGTAGAAACCGTCCATGCAGAAGATAGATAAAACTGTGATTGAGCTCATATTGGCTAATACTCGGGAAGGAGAATTTTTAACTTAAGCAGCAAGAGTGTTTCAGACAAATAGTCTGGACCTCTATTGTAAGCTTCCCCAATCATGGCAAACAACTTCCTTTCTCTTGCCCCTGATCTGCCATTACTTGTGGAAGGAGTAGATTTAAATGACAGCAATTCTAATATCCTGGGACCAACACAGCTACAACAGCACTATTCAATAGCTACTCAAGAGAGGTTTCTCCAGAACGCTGCTAAACCTCTGTTAAAGCAGGAAAAGCAGAATTGATCTCACTTTCAACCATGCAGGGGGATGTTTCCCCAGAAATTAGAAATACTTTTGTTGGGGTGGAGTTGAGGGTATTTTAGTTACCTGGAAATCTTGACTGCAGCGCACAGTTTTTCTTTTGAGTTGTTTTTCACACTCTTTAGTCCTTATGATCCTCGAAGCTTTGCATCATAGCTGCTGTCCTTTCAGTCTGAGGATGATAGTCGTGGTTACAGAGCTTGCTGCACTTCTTACCCCTCTCTGGCCTGTGAGTGCAGGCAACTTAGGTCTTGGTTCGCTCGCCCTTACCTCTCTCTGAGTGGAATCTTGTGATTCTCCCAATCTTAAACCTGGTTCTAGGGTACAATATTGTGCATCAGCCATGCTTACCCAAGCAGCTCTGACAGGGTTCAGTACCTGCAATTCTTTTCGTTGGGAGCTTGTACCAGGGGTGAATAGTGACTAACCAGACTTCTTAAACCAAAGTATTGTTTTAATGTTAACAGGACAAAGCATCACATGAGAGAGAGGATTTTAAAACAACAAAAGATCTGCATCCCTGTCCATATTAGCTAGATTCCTAGGCAGGCTTATTTTATCCCAGACTCTGAACCTCTGGAAACTGAGTTCACGTTAGCTCTTCCTCTGTCCTTTGAGGGGTTGCCTCTTTAAATCAGACAAACTTCTTTGTTGTGTCTGCTCACAAGCTTTTGACCGGCTGCTCCAAAACCAGGTTGGTGAGCTCTGGAAGGTGTCAAGTAGAGCATCGAAGTGAACAGCTCTTGCATTGTCTCTTAAATGTTTGCTGGGAAGCGCATCTCAGGATCTGCACTCTCCCTAACAATACTGTTATTAACTTACAGCCATACACTAGACATCACAATGATCAGGACAACACATAATATTCATAACTTATCACAGGCAATTTCAGAATCATCTCAAGTATCAATTGCGCTTCCTCTGGAACTCACGGATGTTATTTTTAATCTTCCAGAGATGATACTGTTTGTTAAGGCAAGGCCCTCCCTCTCTTTCCTAGGAGCTGTGTGGCTCACTGCAGTTTTTTTCATCTTGGTGAGTGGGAGGCTGGGTCTCAAACATACATCTGCATAGCAGGATGGAGCGCTAAGCACCAAGTCGTAGAAACCAGGTGTTCCAGATTTACCTCTTTTTCTAGTTGGGTTGATTGAAGCACAAGGAAATTAAGATATGCAAATCAAACAACAAGCTAGTGTCCGAATCATTCTTATTACACAGTACCTTCCTAGCTCCTAAGCCTTTGCTCTAGAACACATTTCCTTTTAAATTACTAACACTGGGCCATTAAGTGTACTCTAGGGAATTTTTAAAGAGCTGGTATTGGCAATGTCCTATTTCCGCAAATACTGAAGCTCAAAACTGCTATTCTTTTGATACCTGTTTTAGAACCAGTCAAAGTAATTGAGTCAGCATTTTGTAAGAGACTTGGAATGAGGTTGGGTCATTAATGAGTAAGTCTCATCTTTCTATAGACTGGTTTCGTTATTTGTTCTGACCTCCTTTGATAGCTAATTACTTGTGAGTACCTGTGGCAAAAAGGCTGTGGCCCAAGAACCAAGCCAGGTCTGTCTATCTTGCAGGTCTTGCTGGACAGAAATTGTGAAGGTGAAGGCATTTGTATGGATGCATACTGAGCTCTGTGTAATAGCATAATCATAGATAATAAATCTGACGATAAACCAGACCATTTTAACTAATATGAAATCTTCTGAGATGATAGTTTTGAGTTTTACGCTGTGAAGTGAATGATTTACTATGGGGACATCAGGCTTAACATATCCTGAATAATAATAAGAAAAGCAACAGAGCTTAGCAGATAGATTAGCAGGCTGAAACCTCTTTGACTTTTGTTTATTGTTTTGTTTTTTTAAAATACTTCCCTCAAAACAGGACATAAATTGTGACCTTGAAGTCAAATTTCAGCCATGTAACAAGTGGAAGGATTAAATACAACTTAAGGTTGATTAGAACTCCAAGTTATTTGTAGCCTTAACGACCCTGAACTTGGGAATCAGGGCAGGGCTAAGGGAGGGACTGTCGCCTTTCCAGCTTAGAGTTAAAATCGAGCATAATTTTCCATGTAGCTGGAGCAAGGCTTAAAAAGCAGTAGCATGTACAAAATGTTTACCCTCATAGTTATGCTGCCCATCTGGGATGGCCCTCTCACATTGAGGGCAATATTACAGTTCGTTTTCATATAACTGTTTATTTAGGAAGTTTGATAAATCCTTGCCATATAAATATCAGAAACTAAATGATCATTACAATTGTGAGCTTTTTTATTGTGTTTAAAGAAACATTATGCAGTAATATAATAATCAAATCTCTCATTAATAAGGTGTCACCATATTACAGAGTGAACCTCTTAGCACCATCCAAGATGTGTTGTTTCTAGTGATTTTATTAATTCAGTGAGACTACTGACTCTACTCCTATTTAGTCAAACCAGGCAAGTATCAAACATTAATATTTTAAAAATATTGGACAGGTGTGCTGTTTTTTTCTGCAGGCAAATATACATAGAATGGCATACTGGATTAGAGCAATAGTCCATCTAGCACAGTGTTCATTACAAGGCCTGCGAGCCAGTGGCAGCTCCCATCGACCCGAAGTGCGGCTCCCTAAGTTCCTCTAAGCTGCGCGGCCACACGCAGGCTATAAATAGCTGCGCAGCAGTGACTGGGGAGGGGAGCAAGTTGGGCCTTGAAGTGCGCTGTGGGCCTCTCCTCTGGTCCTAGAGCTCCTGTGCTGCCTGCTGGCAAGTGAGGAGAGAGGCTCCTTCTCCAGAGCTAGCTGCTGCTAGCAGGGAAAGGGCGGGGGTTTGTTCTCAACCTGCCTGCACCCCAAACTCCTCATCCTCAGCCCCCCCCAGAGCCCCCAGCCAGAGCCCTCACCCCCATACCTCACTCTCTGCCTACACTGGGCCCACCTCTCACATTCCAAACGCCCTCAGCCCCACCCTGATGTGGCTCTCACATGAATTTTTTTGCCAAAGTGGCCCCACACTTCAAAAATAGTGACAAACACTGATCTAGGCCCATTGTCCTATCTTCTGACAGAGACCAGTGCCAAATGCTTCAGAGGGGAATGAACAGAACAGGGCAATTATTAAGTGATCCATCCCTTGTTGTCCAGTCCAGCATCTGGCAGTCAGAGGCTTAGGGACAACCTGAGGTTGTGTCCCTGACCATCTTGGCTAATAGCCATTGATGGACCCATCCTCTGTGAATTTATCTCATTCTTTTTTTAACCTAGTTATAGTTTTGGCCTTCACAGCATCCCCTGCAATGAATTCCACAGGCAGAGTGTGTGTTATGTGAAAAAGTACTTTTGTTTGTTTGTTTGTCCAAGGATTGAATAATAGCAACCAGATATCTAAATGTCCATTGTCTTCTGTCTACTGTGTTGAGTATGTAATTGCTGCGTTAATTTCCCCATAACTACCCATTTTTTGAACCATTCCTCTAGTTTTGGACGCTTTTTGTTTTTTTCCAATGAGAGGTTATCAGTAGTCTAGCAGTTACCAGCAGATGGAAGATTAATTCTTATGAGTGTGATCAGGTCCACAAGGAAGCCCCAGGATCATTTGGTAATAAATATCCAACAACTTATAATATAATATTGTATAATAATATTATAATATATATTGTAATCCAATATTACATTCCCATTGCCCTCTAACAATGGGACTTGTCCACCATATATACATAAAATCTTTCTACCACAATTTTCTCCAACATTTATCCTCGTTTTAGTCTATACATATATTTTTAACCAACTGGTACCTCAAATACCTCTGAAACAGTATCTTAAAGAAATTTTGTTTTAGTGTGCTACAGACTGAGATTGCAGGTCCTCTTTTCCAGTTCAAACCCCTTTCCTCTAGGATAGTTTGTCTATCTAGATCCTTTTCCCAGCATGTCATATATGGACTTTTTTCATTAGGAAAGCTATCTGCCAAAGATTGATATAAATTAGATTTTTGAGGAGACTTCCTAATCATCCAAAAGCCATTGCTTCTATTAAAATTAGCTTTCTATATAAAACAAATTTTCTAGATGAGAAACATAATACCTAATTTGAGGTACTGGTACCATGGGAGAGTGGACCAGTTAAAGTTAATTTTGATTTCTAAATAAGTTTAAAAAATTCTTTGGTGAACAGCTGGTCAACCATGTATGTATTTGATGTCTCTCCCAGTTTTTAAAATTTCTCTGGTTCATGGGTTGAGTAAAATATGGATTATTTGCAGTGGGTGTCACTGCCAAGGGAAAAGAATTTATTTTATCTCTAGTTCTGTCCCAAACCCGTAGGATAGCCTTTGCTAAAGGATGTGTGTACATTTCTGAATGGGTGATTCTTTTAAATTAATCCATAGTAACCTATTAATATTTACACAGCTACAATTTTCTTGTTCAATAAAGTCCCAGTGTTTGGTGGAATTCGAGCACCACCAATCGACTATTGCCTCTGTACAGTTCACTTTTGTTCTGGGTGGGTGGTGGTGGGAGGAGGAGGGGGAAGTGTTGCAGCAGGGTCTATGTCCTGCCCTATGTCCAGAAAGGAAAATTCCACTTCTCCTTGTTTGCTGCCCCGATTAAGAGGTTAGAAGGGGTCTGAAACAACCTGTGAGTTTGATCTTGTCTGTACAGAGTTCTAACATTAATCCGAAGACCTAAACTTATTCAGATGCTGTTTCCTCTTGTTTAAATCTGCCTAGACACAAGCTTTCCTTAGCTCCTTACTCAGCTTACTGCTGAACTCTCGTCACTCTTAATATCCTTAGGGAATGGGATGTTCAATTGAAGTCACTGGGCAGTATCAGCTGCAGTGAACATGGCACTGTTGCAAAATAGTAAACTAATTTCTGCAATCTTGTCACATTGGAGTTTGAAAACCTATTTTGTTCTTTACGAGGAGATGGAGGTTCATCCAGAAAAAATAACTTGACTTAGGCACAGCATGTTACACTGCCATTCCAAAGATCAAAGGTTAGATCCCACATTTCCTGAATTAGAAAGACTGTGGCACTTGTGCTGGGGAGTGTGGAGAAGATAAAACTTCCAGTCACTCTTGAGCAAGTTGAATTCAAGGTACTAAATTTTTATCCATGAAGCTCTAAATGGTTTGGGATCTGGTTACCTGAGAGAACTGCCTCCTCATGCCATACAATCACAGCTGAAATCAGTAGAGACTCTTGATCTGGAGTCTCCTGGATATAAATAGGAGGGAGCTGTTCTCTGAGAGATGCCTTGATTTTGGAACTTGCTACCCTTTCATTTCACCGGAGCCTAGATTTGTTAACTTCTGGGCACACTGCAAAGCCTCTTTTTTCTCTCCCCTGCCCCTTTGGTTTTAGGGGAGGTGGGCAGCTGTGCGATAGAGGGCTTTGATTGATATCTTTTTGTCTATTGGACGTTGTTCATATTTATTTATTAAGGCAGGTGCCCTGAGCATAGGATGGGTGTCTATAGATATTTTTATAAATTCAAAGAGAAATAAATGAGACTTCCCCTCAAACATCTAACAATTCTAAATTTTCCCCATCCTTTACTTAATATCCTCCTCTTGATGTAAACTTTTTCCTGGAGCTTCAGAACCTTTTTGCCACATTGTTTATTTTTTCCCAGAGCCTGGAGCAATGGAGTACCCCATGCCAGCAGTAGCTGGGAGCTTGGGAGCCATAGCTCCCAGCCACCGCAGGCAGCGGCAGGGCCCTGCAGCTTCCAGCCTCAGCAGGCTGAAATCATGGAGGTCTTTGGAAGTCACAGATTTCGTGACATTCGTGACAAAGTCACAGCCTTAATTATATGTAAAGACAGATTTTAAGGTACATTGATCAGAGTACACTTTTTTAAGTTTATGTGCATAAAAATGAAATTAAATAAAGTAAACAAGACTTCAGTGAGGCAAAAACTTGATAGATGCGTCCTTTTATCAAGTTTCCTTTTTTTAGTATAGCACTGAAGGTTAGTAGAGCATCCAGACACTGAAAATGATGCATACTAGGCTAGTTGTTTTTTGCTCATGGTTAAAACTTCACAGATTTTGATAAACCATCTTACCGTTGTGTTGCCGGCATTACTAGAAAGGGATTTGGTCCTTTTTAGATGCCTCACAATTCAATATCTTGTTTCTTAAATAATATGCTAGTTTGTAAGGGATTCCTAACCTCAGGGCTCTGTGCTACTTGTTGACTTCAATGGGATCAGGAGCAGGCCCTTCGTGTTTGATTCTGGTTCATCCACTCTTCAGAGGAATGCTATGAGATGATACCCAGTTCTTTGGAAAATTGATTCTGGGACCTTGTTCCTTGGGCAGTGCTTCCTAACTCCCCACTGAGTCTACACCCAGACAGATTTTTCCTTTGGTAGTTCTTTCCAAAACCAAGTGATTCTTATTCATTAGTGCTGCCTCTTTGATGTGGTACATTAATGATGTGGTATCAGATTGGCTGTAGTATGAATATCAGAATTGTCAACGCATTTTAAAATACCCAATTAGCCTATTAGGCCTGGATTTTTCAACATTTTTGTTATAAAGATTTTGAGAGGAGAACACTTTTTGCAGTCACTTTCCCTCATTTGTTTTGTGCTGCTATTGTAATGTACTGGTATTAGCATTCGCTATTATTGCTCTCTCATTGTTGCTCTGTAACAATGCAGCATAGAAGTATCCGCCTTGCCAGAAAATGGAAACATTGCAATGTGTAAGGCTTGTTTCTTGTGCAAGAGGAGCTTGCCAAGTAACAATTATTATTAGCAACATTAGTGGTTCTCAATGTTTTCCGTACCATGACCCAATGCTACAACCAAAAAAAGTTTCGAGGACACCCCTCCTCCCCTGCCTGCATCTAACCATAGGGTTTCAGGATCCCCCTTACCATCTAGCCATGAAAGCTATGGTAGCTGGGACCTCTGTGGTGAGAACCACAAAGTTATATTATACTGTAATTCTATATAATGCCTTGTTTTTGTCTCCGGCAACTGATTATTCACTGTAAAACTTCTAATATTTAACCATGGTGAGGTAGCACCTCTTTGAGGGATGCCATATATAAAGATAGAAAATAAATCTAAAATACTGTGATGTGGAGCTGTTTGTTCCTTGCCCAAGATTGGGCAATGTACCTTGTTAATATGAGTCTCGATGATCCAGCCTAGATTGGTGATTGATCCTCATGTATGAGGCTATGCTTTCTTACTTTGTAGTAATTGATCTTGACGACTAATGGTGCTGATTTCCTCAAGGCAGGCTCCTTTAGTCCCAGGTCCCATTACACAAGTATATATCAGACCATGTGCCCAGCTGACAAGGGAGAATAAAGGTACAGACTATTTGAAGATGGGAAGGCAAATGTAGAAAAAAGATAGTGGTAGACCATAAAAGAAACCCAGGGGGTTATATAAATGGAATCTATGAAAAACAGATGATGTGAAGAGCAAACAAATTGCAGGAAAGGTAGAGTAGAGGAAATGAATACAAAGCCAAAGATGGAGATAGGGAATCAGAAAAGCAAATGAAGCATAGGCGAACTGTGTTGCAGGGGGACAGCAGGAGGAGTAATTACTCCTGGGGGAATTCTGTGCCACTGTGCATGCACAGAATTCCTGTTCCCCGCAGATTTCTTTGCTTTTCCACAGAAAAAATGACTTTCTGACTGGGAAGCAAAGGGAAGCCACAAGAGTGGTCATATGACCCTCCCCAGCAGTATGTTTCAGGTGCCCGGGGCAGCCAGCAGAGAGGTAAATTGCAGTGGGAAAGGGGCGGGACTGAGGAAGACCCAGCTGGTGGCTCCTACCCTCGGCCAGGCTCAGTTGTTAGTCCTGGCTGGGCTGGAAAAGACGGGACTTCCTCTGCACGGCATTTGGGGCCATGTCCGACCCACCTCCATATTTCTCCCCCAGATGTAGCTCTGCAAACTCACCCCCCCTGCACCTGTCTCCCCTCAGCTGCAGAGGTGGGGGGATCACTGTACAGGGAGCTGCTCCCCCATCCACCCAACCCCTATGCATCCAGACCCCGTCATACCCAACCCATCCTGCAAGCCTCACCCCCCACCCCTGCACCCAGAACCCCTCATGACAAGCCCCACTCCCTTGCACCTGGACTACCCCGACCAACCACCTAGATCCCCACCCCACTGAGCCCCACTCTCCTAGCATCTGGAATCCCCCCACTGAGCCCCCTTATCCAGACTCCTCTGCCAAGCTCTATCCCCAGATACACCCAGACCCCTCCCCCCCCCGCTGAGCCCCAACCACCTTCACCTGGACCCCACTGCACAATTCCATTACCATTGCACCCAGAATCCCCCAAGAAGTCCCTGTGCATCCAATCCCCCCGCCCTCAGGTCCCCCACTGAGCCACGTGCACCTAGATTGCCCCACACAGAGCCCTGTTAACCCACACTTGGATTCCCCCACACTAAGCCCTGCCACACTGTGAACCTACCTTCCTGAGCCTGCCTGCCCACACCTGGTGCACCTAGCACGGAGGAGCAGGGCCCTGGGGTGTTTCTGGGGCAGGCCCAGTCCTTGTGCTATATCAGGGTTGGGTGCATCCTCACTGCTGAGTCCGTGTCCGAGGGGAAGGAGCGGGAGGTGCTGCACAGTGATCTCCCTCCTTTGTGCAGCTAGTGGCCTGTGCTCCTCAGTGTCATGCTGGAGTCTCCACATTTATTTGACAAATAAAATTTGCAGACTTCTAAAATATTGTGTGCAGAATTTTTAAATTTTTGGCACAAATTGCCCTCCGGAGTAATTACAGTAATGCATATATCAAATGGAGGGAGAAATAGAGGGAGAAAGATGGGAAAGAGCATTTAAATGTGGAGTAACATAAGAGCACATTTAAAAAACAGAAAAAACAAAAATCCTCCATAGCCATTGCAGTTTGTTAAACGCTTCCATCCTGCACACACTGGGAGCAGCACGTTGAACAACTATGTTCCTTATTAGTGGCGAGTATTCCTGTCTGTCACAAGGGAGATTGGGGTTCAATTCACCAATGGGGAGGCTGCCCTTGGAGGTCAGACTAGGGTCCCTTTTGTTCTAAAGTCTATGAAATTACAGCCTTACTTAAATGTGTTTGATGCTAGCTACAAGGTGCCAGTGCAGCTTCCCTGAGCAGTGTTGACAGGATTGTATCGCTGAGAACTGTGCTAACCAAATGGTATTCTAGATCCCCACTTCCTAGTGGGAGGGGTATAATACAGTTTGATACCATCCCTGTCTGCTTTGGAGAGGGAAATTGTGTAAGCAGTAACCATATTTAAATATTTTTGTAGTTAGAACAGTTAAGCTTCTGGTGTAGAAAGAGCCTTCATCTTTACATTTCTGCTAGAATTCAAGTGTACTTCCCATCTGTTTGCTGGAAATGGGATCAGGTGACGTTTACCACTCCAGTGGATATTTAAAATCCCGGGAGGAATTCTGGATATGATCTTTTGGTTTTGGTCAGTATCATGCCAGTGTCAGCCTTCAGCTAACTTCTCGTGATTTATCTGTTTAAAGTTTGTACTGGAAATATTGTCAGCTCCTTTCCTCATGCATCAATAATGGGTGCTGTTTTCATCAGGCCCCAGACAAACAATCTGAGAAAACAAGATTTTCATGATTTCCAGAGTGTCTTCTGATACGGAGGTTGGGGATCAGTGATACTTTTAAATCACAAGTCATGCTTTCAGGAAGTGGCTGCTGTCAGCAGTGACCCATCTTTATGTATGTGCATCCTCAATAACAGGACCTTGTATGCATCTTGTGTGTCAGTGGGACATGACTGCATGCGTCTATAACATTCTCGGTATCTGATATGACCTTCCTCCCTTATAACTTCGTCTTTACTCTGTAGCTGTCCTGTTTCCTAAAGATCTGCCTCTTCTTGTTAGACAGGAGAAAGCTTCACGCTGCACCGGTAGTGCGAACATTTCGACTGCGCCCCTTTCACTTTCTGGTGGCCACAGGTGGGGGATATGCAGGATACAGACAATATGAAAAATATAAGGAGGAGCAGCTGGAGAAAATGGGCATTGAGATACCAATCAAGCTTGCAAGCGAATGGGAGGTAAGATATTTGTGATGGGTTCGTACCACATGCCACATTTTGCTACATACTTTTCTGCTTCCTTTCAACAAGGGGAAAAATTGGACTGTGTTCTGTTACGAGAAAGCGTTTTTCCTCACCTCTCTGTCCTGCTTGCTAAAGCCAATGTAATGACATATTAAGAACTGTAGGTGTCTCTCTCTTCTTAGTACAGCCAACACATTTCTTCTAACAATTGTAACAGATGCAGCTTGGACAGTTAAGGCAGTTTCTTTTTTACTTGTATCTTAGTGATAGAATTTAAAGATGATTGGCTGGCATAAAGCATAAGGCGTGGGGTTTGCAGCGATTCTAAAGGAATTTCAGTTCTTATGCTCAGTAGAAGAAATGTTCTCATGTCCCAGCCTTGGAGTACTCTTACAATGCTAGTGAGTTGGTAGCATATCTGAAGATTTAATGCACTTTGAAAAATTTGCTAACGGTTGAGTATTGAAATGGAATCTAGCATAAAAGCCATACAAAGCCATCCGTAGCTAATTTTTTATTAAAGCAGGAAATACAGTCAGTGTACATCAGGGCACGTGTACACCTATGGCACATGTGCTGAAGGCGGCACTTGAGCTGATTTTCAGTGGCACTCACACTGCCCAGGTCTTGGCCACCAGTCCGGGGAGATCTGCATTTTAATTTAATTTTAAATGAAGATTCTTAAACATTTTAAAAACTTTATTTACTTTATATACAACAATAGTTCAGTTATATATTATAGACTTACAGAAAGAGACCTTCTAAAAACATTAAAATGTATTATTGGTACGTGAAACCTTAAATTAGAGTGAATAAATGAAAACTTGGCACACCACTTCTGAAAGGTTGCCGACCCTTGTTATATATGTTACAGTAGTGGCCTTCTGCAGTTACATATAAAAGCATTGAAAAATATTTTGTGATGAGTTTATTATCCTACTGGATAACAAATGTGTCTACAGCATGTGAAGGAGATTGCTCTGTCTAATTCGTAAACAAAGGAGTGGGAATCAGGAATTACTTGTTGTGTTCTCACTTCTGCCACTGAGTTGTAGCATGATCTTTGGCAAGTCACACATTCTCTCTATGCGTTCATTTCTTCCCCTGTGAAAGCATGGGTAATTCTTGTTTGTCTCACAAGAAAGTTGAGGCTAAATTAATATTTGTGAAAAGCTTTGAGATTCTTGGATAGGGAGTGTACCATGCAAATATGACTACTATTCAGAATTAGTATGAAGGCAATTCTTATCTAGATCCCTTGTGAACATCTGCTGAGAACTATTTCCTGCAGAAGAATATCATCTTAATCTCTAATGATTCTAGCTCATCCACACCATTAAGAAGAGCTTGTCCCTTCAAAGGTGATTCCTTCTCTACTCTAGTGATTGTAGATCTTTAGTGTTGTCACTTTGTCTTTAAGTTGTTGTGAAGCTGAAGTATGAATATCAGGTGTATGGACGTGTTCTGTAGTACCCTAAATGACCCATTTAAAAAAAAATACACAACCCTGTTTAATGAACAGATGATTACAGAACATTAAATACAATATACAGTTCCACATTGACCAAACAGTTCATAATATATATGTTAGGTTTCTTTTGCTGCAGAACATACAGGCAGCTAGTTACAAACTACTTTATTCACCCCACCCCGTTTTCTGTTTTTGAGTAAATTTGGCATTTCTGAAAATGAGGGTCTGGTGCCAGTGCAGGACATGCTCCCCTGCCTCAGTCTCACCTGTAGCATCCTTCTGTTCCTCTTCCATTTCTGAGTGCTTGGTCAGTTGTGTTTTGGACATATGTATATTAGGGACTAGACTGAAATTCCTAAACTGACCTTTACTTGGGACCCAAATTGGATTTGGTCCGAAGAGTCCAGATGTGAACAGTTTGGACTGTAACAGTTTGTGAGGAATCTATCTGTGATCTGTCCTCCATCCTTCCCTTTCCCAACCTGCTTGAGCTTATTTAGAATAGGTTAGTAAAATATTTTGTGGCTTTACGTACCATACATGGGACTTGTAAGTTTCTGGGGAGTAGTCTTATTTAAAAGGACCCTAAGGTATTTTTCATAGTTAAAAAAAATTTTTTTTTCATTGTTCATTGGAAGTGTGAAATTGGAATATTTCCTTACCCGACTGTTTTTATTCCATTGTGTTAATACCCTGGCTTGGGTTTTTTGGGATTGCTGTTAAGTTCTGAGCTGCAAGCATAGATTTAGCTTTAGACAAGACTAGTACTGAAGGATTTATTTGTGTAGGGGGGAATTGCACAAAGAATTTCAAACGTGTAAACAGGATTCCAGGTGAGCAGGTACACACACAGCATACTGTCAGGTTTTCCCACTGCCTTTCAGGTACCTTCTTTGTTGGCTTACGCTCCATTGTATGTTTTCATGGAATGAGGAGGGGAAGGCTGCTAAATGGGAAATACCTGGAAAAGAGAGAAACAATTTTCAGACTTGAAAGAGGGTGTTACAAACAATGGAGGGTTTGAACAAAATAATAGCCTTTCACTGGAAACTGGAGCATCTATGTTTGCTGACTTATGGTTTTGCATTATTTCCCTTCTGTGCATTTTTGGCATCCGTGGAAGCAAACTTGGCAAGGGAGAGAAGAGGGTTATCTCCTTGTTTATAAGACCAGGAGATGAGCCCACAGACAGCTTATAGAGAGAGAAAACATGAATATGAGAGATTTCAGAGTAGCAGCTATGTTAGTCTGTATCCGCAAAAAGAACAGGAATACTTGTGGCACCTTAGAGACTAACAAAATTATTTGAGCATAAGCTATAGCCCATGAAAGCTTATGCTCAAATTAATTTGTTAGCCTCTAAGGTGCCACAAGTACTCATGTTCTTTTTATGGATATGAGAGGCATCTGAAATGCTGCAGTACTGGACTGGGGAAAGAAGCTGCTGTGCATACCCCTAACTTCTGAACAGTATTGGTCTTCTGATGCAGTTTCTAATTCTGCAGGTCCTGGGTTGTGTGTGTGTTTGAAGAGACATAAGTCAGACTATCCTATATTGTGTTCTTCGACCTGACAATTTCATATAGAAAGAGATTCACTTCTGCAGGAAAGGCAGCTAGAGACGTAATATATTCAGGGAGTCTCTCCCTAGTCTAGGTCATCTTATTGTGGTGTCTGTGGTCTCCGAGGTGACCCATACACTATTTTGACACAAGGTCAGCTGTCCAGGGCCAGTGAGTGTAGGGGTAAAATCTAATCTCTCTGTGCATATATGGTCCCCATCACCATAATGTCTGCCCCTCCCAAGTATCTAAAAATAGTTCCTGTTTGTAGTGTGGTCCACGGGCTAACAAAAGCAGCTCATAAAAGTGGCACTATGAAGAATAAAACTCCTATTTAAAATGCTGGACCTATTTTTTTTCAATTAAAATATATATTTATATATAACTGGTACAAAAGCACGACCCAATTATTTTTATCACAAATATAACAGCATATGTTTAAATGCTTTGTGGTCCTGACTATAGATATAAACATACAGGAGAATAAATATGTATCTTAATACTAAACACTGACACCAATATGTGTTGACGCACAATTCTAGTCACAATATTGTGATAGTCATTATATAAATAGTAAAAATAGATTCAAACAATTGTCTGATTTCAAGTATTACAATAGTTACTTTAAATACAGTTATTTTTATCCTCCTTCAATATATGGGTTTCCACTGAGGAAGATTCACCTGATGACTTAACATTATTCGTTTTTTTTGCTTTGTAGAAGATGAATCCATTAATCACGGTAAAAAATAAATACCTTCCTAAAATCCTAGCGTTTGCTAGGATGTCACATTTTGAATTCTACATCTAGTTGTTTTAATTCTTGTACCTAAAGACTTAAATATTCTCCTGAAGTGAAGTATTTTGGGTGATAACTAGCAAAACGCTTATTATTTGTGCTAGGTTTGGTGAAAACACATAGGTAAATATGGTCCCTTGTGAAAGAGCTTGGTTTTTAATTCTGTTTAGCAAAGTGTATATATTCATGCATAATCAGAAATAAATTTGAAAATAATTATTTCTACTTGAATTCTTTTAGTATGTAACTATATATAATATGTCAATATTGATTCATTTTGATTAACAAAAAAGTAGAGTTGGAATATCAAAGAATGAAACTGGATAGAAGCAATTTCTTCTCTCTGCCTCAAGTATATTTTGAAAAATTTCATACAGGATGTATGATTAATATTTAACACTAAACGAAGGCTTAAATATTGTTTTCAAGGCTTTGTTGTCTTCTCATGATTTTCCTTCATCAAAGCATTAAATCAGTCCTGAATGGAAGAGCTGTATGTCACATGTAGTTTCTTTAAAGCTGAAATTTTACGTATCTCATTTGTTTTTTCACCACTGATGCTGCACATCATTGAAACTAGTACAGTCATTTTCAGTAACTGGTTCTTACACACTAGCACAGTACTGGTTTGTTTGAGGATATCACTGCAGTAAAGTTGATGCTATTTTTCAGTGAATTTTAAAGATCATGAAAATATTTATGACAGGAGAACAGGGAACACTTGGTTTCTGGCTTGGACCTTTCTTTATAAGTTTCCTGTGGCTTATAGCTTGAATTGATAGATTTTATTGGTATGTCTCTTGCTGTGATTACTAAAAGGGATTAGCTTTCATTTAATTAGATGAGAGCTGTCAATGAAAGAGGTAGATATTTATCATATAGGTGGAAGAAGGAATTTGAGGCAGTAAGCGCAAATCTATCTGGGAACATTTCCTGACCAAGGTCTCTGTGTGCCTAGTACCTTGGATATATAGTATCCAGGAGCAATTCCACTCGCTTCCTTCTCTGTTGATACTGTGGCATTGTTGATATACAGATAGCATAATTTACACAGGGAAACCTTGGCCAAAGAGTGAGTTTGGATAAACAGTGTGACAAGATGAGTAGAGTTTAAATAGAGAGCTATTCATTACTGCTGTCCGTTATTTGCTTACACAGTTCTTATCTAATTTGTTTTGCAATACTATTTTTTGTGTAATGGTGGCTGTCATAGTATGAGTGGCAAAAACCAAGTAAAGATGTAGCTTTAGAGAGAACCCAGTGAACTTTAGGAGGTGGCACTAGTTTATAGTGACATCTGATATCGTATATGGCAGATAACAGGGTGAAAATCAGCTCTGCTAGGGGGAAAGCTTCATATCACAGGCCAAGACTTTAAAAAATAGAGGCCTAAAGTTAGGTCCCTAAATTCATGTTTAGGGATCTGTTTGGTGTTCACCACTTTGGCAAATCAGTGTTTCCTACTGAGGTGGATGGGTAGCACAGGGATAGTTCTGTAGTGCTGCTTGTGGACAAGTGAGGCAGCGTTACTCAGTACCATTTCAGTAAGGCAGCACGTGGTGTAGTAGTAATAGTATGTTCTGTGATGGGAGATCCTGAATCATAGACCAGGATATCCCAAGAAAGAATCCATGAAAAATCCTCCACCTGTGCGACTCCATACTCTGGCTCTTCTGCCGGTGCAGAGTAAAATCCTTTCATTAGACCGGATAACCTGTTACATGTCATACTTTCTCCTCTGTTTTTTCTGATGCCCGAGTGCTGTATGGACATATGTCTAATTATACAAAAGAAATCCGATTTCTTGTAGCACTGATCAGAAAATTTCAAAAAGGTTCAAATTTCAACGGGGGAGAGAGGGAATGATGGGGTGGGGTGGCAGAAGTTTTGCCTGCAATTTCCCCTACATTTTTCAGCCAGCCTAAGATGATGTAGAGTTCAATGTCACGTTCAAACTGTGTTTTCAGATGGATAGTTTTTGCTACAGTGTCTCTTCCGTTGCACAAGACACCTTCTGTTGAAATGTGTGTAACTGTGACTATTGAGCAATCTATCTAAATGTTCTGAAGGGTTTTATAAAACTGTATGTACTCTTTGGCTGGAAACATGTACATCAACGTTTCTGGTAACATGTCAAGAAACAGCAACAGAAAATTCAAACTGGATCATTTTACATACATGCTCTCTGCTATCCAGCTGGTATCAAATGTTATCCCTGGTCTGGAGAATTGCTCTGTAGTGAACATTTTCTGGTGCTTTGTCCATATAATTTTTAAATTTCCCAAATAATATGGTTGTTTGGGAGACTGTTCCATGATCAACCAACATTACTGTCAGAAACTTTCCCTGGTATTCACCCTAAACTGTCTTAATATGTTTTCAGTTGGTGATTTGTTAAGGGAGGCCTAGATACTGTCTCCCAAACCCCTGATATGAGTCTGCTGTTTTGTAAACGCACTTCTGGGAAGCCATCTGGGGAACTGAAAACTATGTTGTCATACAATCTTATCCCCCTCCTTTTTAGTTTCCTTTCAGTTTTTTCTGCCTTGTCTCCTCCTCTTAAAGGGGAAAAAGAGAGCCGGGGCTTTGTGGGAATGCAGATGCTTTTGATGATATTGAGACGTCCTTAACAGTTCCCACCCTGGAGTCTGAATGGCTGAAACATGAGCTGGACAGGAGCACTAGCTGCATCATGCTGCTTTCTTAAAGCAAAGAGCAGGTCAGATCAGATCTAGTAGACAGACTGCGATCCAGCCAGCCATTGGGAATCTGAGAAGTTACTCTCCTGGAGTGTTTTTAGAGGCTTATTTTGGCCAACAGCAACAGCTGCAGGTGAAATACATATACCTACTGTGTGGAAGGGAAATAATTTGTTGGTATATTTTAGTAAAATGTATTTTTTCTGCAGAAGGGTGTTCACCACATTTACTGAATTTAGTGTATAAACTGTTAAAAACTGTATAAATGTGAGAGATGATTGTTTTGTTACTTGTTTGACATGTGAAGAGGATTACAGCTCAGAAATCCTGATGAACTAACTGAACATTTTTTTGCAATATCAGTGGGTAGTTTTAAGGGTATAGAAAGTTGCATAGGCAGCTGGGTTAATACTTTCTTTCTATTCAGAGCGGGTGTGTGGGTAACAAAGAACACAGATCGCTTTAATGTTAACCCTCTCTCTTATTTCTGTGCCTTTCAGCATGCGTAGACACAGCTTCCTTTGTCTAGCAGGGTGCTGGGTTGGTCGGATTCAGTGTCAGGCCAGAGGGCTGGGATTTAGTATTATTCAAGGTGCAGAGTGATCATGATTGGGGTCTGGTGGCCTGTTGAGTTTAGCGGTGGTCTCACAAAATCATCCTGCTCTCCACAGAAAGCCATCCAGCTGAAAACAAAACTATCTCAAGTTTCACATTCTTGATGAGCTTGTTCTGTTGAAGAGAGTAATACTAAACTCCACAGCATGTAGCTCTCCACAGTACAGCAGACTCCTACTTAAATGTAGTGGGTACATCCAGCTTCACTGGCAGGAAACGGAAGAAGTCGTTTAGAACCGGAAAGTCACAATCAGCTGATCTTGGAAACAGGACCATGGTTTGGGGCTAATAGGATGGGCGTGTGGACACATCGGTGCATGTGATTTCTGCAGGGCATAGATTAGGGTTTTTTCCTCCCTCTTGGTGCACCAATCTTCTGTGCATTTGTCAGGAACACTTATGTGGGTTACATTCCATTGTTTTGTTCACTTGTCTTAGAAAACCCAAACAAAAATGCCAGGTCAGTGTCACATTTCGGTAGATTAAAAACAAGAAATCCGTGAAAGAACTGAAACAAGCTTCATTCAGAGTCAGCCTCAACAGTTGCCAGGAGTGCTGTACAGCCAAAGTAAGCACTTTCAGACTTCCAGACCACCAATTCTTAGTCACTGTTTTCTTGGGTTTTCAGGCCAAATGACAAAGGAATTGGTGTGTTAGAAATCTCTCAGTTCTGCTGATCTGAGGAACCAACACTTACAAAGTTAATAGTCCCTTTTTAAAAGAAGTATTTGTTCAGTTAGGATTGTATGTAGGTTTCTGAATTGTATGTGAGGCCTCACAGCTTTTTTGTTCAGTTTCCAACTGAGGATTCTAGAGTGCTTCACAGAGCTTTCCGTTTTAATAGGAAAGTCTAAAGCAACCATTCCCCCCCCCCCCCCGCCCAATATGCTTCCATTTTAGACGTCTGTATCCTAGAAGGGAATTGGCTTTATGAATATCTTGGGTGAAAGGCATTTTATCAGATAGCATATGAAATTAAATATGCGTCTAGAACCATAGAGATGACTATATTACAAAATACTTAGAGTGCCATAAATGTACATGTTGCTTTATGAAAGTAGATAAGACATGTTTCCTTGCCCCAGAAAAGAGATCAATAATTGTTTACCAAAAACTTTGTGCAGTCTTTAGAGCTAAATAAACAAATGTTTTATGGCCATTCTAAATAGCTGATTTATTTCTGTTTGTTGAGAAGTTCAACTATCCATTTAAAGGAAGCTAATTACACAAACCTTTCTCTTAGAAGGGGGAATTACAAGAAGTGTGTTTGAGATAAAAAATGGGCAAGAGAATCCTCGAAACTAGAGATGGAAAAAAGACCTGCTGTATCAGGGCATCTGGTACATTTCGCAGTCCGTGCCTAGAGATTCACAAAGAGAGTTAAGGTTTACATATGTGCCAGCAGGAATCCAGAGTGTGAAATATACAGCATTAAAAATCATGTGACTGCTAAAACAGCCAATCCACAGTTGTTTCCCTAATGTCCAAAAGCAGTTACTTGGTATCCTCTTAGAATAGCAGGATCTCCTGATTGATTGGCTGTTGAGGAAGCTATTGTTTCTCTTTCTGGATTTCTGCAAAATAATAAAGGAAGGAAGAGAGATGATACTTTTTTGTACATATAAGTTTAAACTGAAGATATTAACTGTGACCAGGGGAAAGGAATGAAACTGTTGATGATAAACTAATACGGTCACTATCAGCGGATCTCCTCTGTATAATAGTGTGATGTGGGTCTCAGAATACCCCTATCTTTGCTGCTTGATACTTTCTTTTGTTCCACTTTTATGGCTTGTGCTTAACCATACAGCTTTCCCCAGCAGTATGTGTTAAGTTAGACCATCCATTTTAAATGGCAATACTGTTAACAAGTGAAAGAAGTGGGGAGGGAGAGGCTTCTAGCATCCAGACTGGATGATTCTAAACCCAGCCCCGTGTGCTCATGTCATTTCAGTTTAATGTACAGTTGTGCGTTTAATCCAGTCTCTGATTCCTTTAAATCCCCAGGCTTAGTGTTTCTGGAGTCCTGAGGGAAGGGCTTGGAGAAATAATAAGACGACCAGTAGTTAAACTGGGTCACTGGATATGATGCTTGTATGAACTGATGGAGCAGAGTTGAGTTGCATAGCTGACAGATTAGCTGTTTGTTATTAGAGAATTCTCCTCAGGGGATTAATGGTGCACCTGCATTACTTCCTTTATTCACTTAATATGCATTCTGGATGAGTTCAAGGAGGTAGGAGTGGTTTGGGGCTTAAGCCCCAGACTCCCCATAGAGAAGAGTTAGAGAACTCTGAGTCCATCAGTGAAGCTAGTAAGAGGGGCTTTGCAGCACTATCCTGAGATTTGAGAAGAAGTTCAGGTGTAAATCCATTACATTCATCCCTCAGCAGAGAGAGGAGGATTCAGTAATTGATGCCCAGTCTCAGTTGGCCAGTCCCTTCCTTCGCCCTTCCTCAGAACACTTGGGCTGAGGGTAGGGTTGGCATGGTCCAGGATCCAGTCATTTCCCCTTTGTTCCATTGCAGGCATCTTTAAATTCTGAACAGCCAAACCCTACTGTATCCTTAATCCTTCCTGTGCAGTAGCTGCTGACATGGCAACCTGCCATGTATGTTTGTATGTCAATATTTAAGTAGGTCTCAGCCAAGAGGAGGGGCAGGCTCTTATCCATGGGTAATAGTCAGGTATTTGCATCTTGGTGAGTGTAATGGGGTCAGTAGGACAGAACATAAAAGAAATGTAAGGCTTCTTACTTAGAGGAGGTGAGCTTTGTGTAGCCATGGAGAAGTCTGGCTTATATAGCACTGAAATCCATCTCTCTCCCTGGGAACTTCACCTAGGAAGGTGAGTCTATCATGACATGTTTTTGCCCCAAAGGGAGTAGCCTTCACCACGTGTGCCCTTTCTATGAACTTTATCTGAATTTACAGTAGTATCAACATGAAACAATGGAATTATATTTTAAATGTTCATTCACTTCTGGGGTACAGGTTCGCTGTTCAATTCACTCCACTCTTTCGTAAAATCTTGGGGAAATAATCCCCTGCCGCCTTGATTTAGGATGTGGTAAGTTCTTTGAAAGGAGAGCGCAGTTTGGGCTGTTTCCACTGAAATAGACTGTGCTGAAATGTGTATTTACCTCACATGCTTTTAAAGGAAGAGTAGAATAAATGGTGAGTGCAGATGAAACTTGTTTGCTCTGGCTTTTCCCTCATCCATGGCAAATGTGAAGGGGGGGTGGGGTCCTTTGGAGAATAAGATGAAGATCACAGCAAAGAGGAAAGCCCTGTGCGGGCTCCTTGTGTGTGGACGTCCCTGCATGTCTGGAATGTGAGGAGGAGGAGAAAAAGTTTGTTAGACAGCACTGTTCATCTCCTGGCCTTTCTGTGCCAGTGCTGTATTTTTCCCTTGTCACAGATTCTGGAACTTGCATGCATGCTGAGCATTTCTTGTGATCTTGGTGGTGAAAATGATTTCCACTTTGGTTTAGTTAAGTGTTTTTAAAGGGACACTGTTGATTTAAATCACACTTCTGTTGAAAATTTGCACCTGTTGTTATTGCTAGGAACTCCTAATATTCCTGTCTGTGACAGAAAGGAAATGTTTCGGCTATTTTTCCAGGTTTTTCTTTGTGAATTTTGACACTTTCCCCGTATATAGCCAATTTCCCCTTTTCATCTGGGTATTTCACATAGCAACAGAAGAGAGAGAAGCATTGTAAAACATAAGACAGCATGATTATAAAACCACGAAAACTGGCAGGGGATCGCAGGAGGGGAAAAGGGGTAGGCGTAGTGCCTGGAATTACTTTTAACTCTTTTTAAAACTAATAAGATTGTAATTTACTAGTGTCCCTTTAATATACAGTTGCAAAAAATCAGTCTATACCTGATTCTTGTAACAGATCTGTGATAAATAATTTGTCTCCAATACGTTTCTATTAAATGAATTTCCTCCTGAAAGGTTCTCTCAGGCTGGCACTAAACACGGTTCCAAATATTGCCCCTCCCTCCCATTTTCTCTTTTCTCCTCAGCACAATATATAACATCCTATCCAACCTTGGGTTAATGCAGCAACGTCCTTATTGGCTCACTTCACGTCACTTGTGGCACTAGCAGGGTGGGCATGCTTTGGAGATACTAAACTGTCGTCTACCTTAGTTTTGACTTAAAACATTAGTGTTTAACCATTTTGCTTAAATATTGAACCATAAAATATTTCTGGTATTGGACTTGACACAGAAGTCAGGTATAAGCTCAGTTCTGATTTCTGGCTCTGGGTTCCTGTTGCTGCCAGTTTCCCTCGTTAGCAGTCCAGGTGCAGCCAAGAGATACAGGAATGCCAGTTTTTAGTCAACAGCTTTCAGATATAATTTGCAGTGTGGAAGAGAACTTCTGACCCTATGAATATTCCAAAAGCTGTGCCAGACAAAATGGGCATGCAGCCTTCAAGACTGCAAAAATCCCTCTTGCCCTCATGGTACTGGTAGTTTGGCTTCTGCGTTCTGCTGGATGTAAAAATTGTCGAAGTACTGCACACTGTATAAAGCATCTATTGAACTTCTGCAGAGCCTGTTTCTCAAGCTGGCGGTGAAACTTTTGTTTCATTGCAGGGAAGTATATCTGTAAAGGAAGGCTCTTTCCCTTTTTCTGTCTCGGCCCGCTCCCTTGCCGGACAGTGTGGGATGGAAAGGGTATTTCTGAGATGGGTGTTGGTCTCTAACTAGACTGTATGAGATAGAAAAGCTGTTCCCTCCCTTTCCTCTCCTCTGTTCCCAGGCTGGATGGTGTGAGAAGGAAAGGGTCTTCTGGCAGAGTGAGTGTTTGCATACACATCTGCTTGCTCAGTAGCCCAGAACTGATCTAGCTGCAGTTACTGCAGTGCAGAATTGAAGCAATGAGTTATCTCCCTCCTCCTCTTCTCCGCCATTCCTCCTCCTCCTCCCAGCCTCGCATTCAGGCTGGCTCTTGGGATAACTGTGCATGGCTAGCGAGCTGCAGTTCTGATAATAGTGCATTAGTTCCTAGCAGCCTGAGACTGCAGGGTGTTTGTTTGGGAGTTGAGCTTCGATGGCAAACTTGGCTAGAGAGGAGCAGGGGCTGCTTGTAGGCACAGGTTGCTTTTAACTCGCACAAAGCTGCTTTTGTAGAGGGTTGCTGAAGTGTGACACAATGCCTGTTTGTTTGCAATAGCTGGGAACCTCATAGCCGAGTTGCAAGTGGGAAAGAGACAGAGAGGGAAGCCGGAGACAAACCAGCGGGGGAATTAGGAGCTGTGACGTCGTGTCCTCCCTCCTGTGCTGAAGTGAGCAAGGGAAGGGGAGGTAGAGGAAAAAAGAGAGAGACTGAGACTTACGACCGACCGCCATCCTGATGATGTGTCAGTCAAATACCCTGCAGGGACCAGATCTGCACACAGGGAAATGGTGAGATGCTGTAAAGCTTTATCTAACCCTCCTCCCTCTTGCTACAACCTTCGCAAAGTTAAAATTCATGTCCGAAGGCTACGTTCAGGGAACAGCGGCAGCTGTGCCGGAGAGCAGCACCCGCAACTGGACAGTCCAGGCCCAGCTGGCTCTGCTGGGGGCACACCAAATAGGAGAGCCCGTTTCAGGTACTGTCTGGTGTTTTCTGCTTTGCAGGATGGCGACTGAAGGGAGAGATGAGAAAGGGAATGTAGAGGGGCAGGAGTGACCACCAGCTGCAAAGCCTTTGTTTGGCCTAATTACTATAAATCTCCTTCTGCGCTGAATTGGCAAGGGAGGGGTTGCTGCTGTACAACAAGAGAAATGAGGAGGTTTCCTTTCTCTTCTGATCCCCTTCTAATCAATGGGAGAGCAAAAAATCTAGAGAGGGAATCCTCTAAAACCAGGCCAAGACGGTGGGAAGTAAGGGGGTTTTAGAGCAAGCTGCCAGGATGCAGCTCTGCAGGGATTGGTTCATGATCGTCTGCAGTGAAGGGAGGGAGAAGGAGATGGGAGGGAAGAGCAGTACCTTGTCCTCCTAAACTCTTGGAGAGGCCATCTCTCTGTCAGGCTCTTGGGCCCTGGCGGATGAGAGGGAGGAGGAGCTGCAGGTGAGTTGTCTCTTATTCCTGTGCTGTTGCACTGGTCTTGCCTCACGCTGTTGAGGCCTGCTGTAGTGCTGCTGAGACAGACCTGAGTAGCTGAAGTATTGTCTTGCACTCCAGCACACAGCCATTCTCTGGCTTTGGCGGAAGTAACGTTAGCCTAGAGTAAATCAGTGAGCCAAAGGCACCATCTTCAGCCCACATGGTGGTAGCAGCAGCTGCTCAGGTGATGTTTTAATTTTTGACCCAAGTCCCGAAAAAGGCAATTTGGCCCTTTCTAGTCTCCCAGCTCCTTTCCGTCTTGGAGAGAACTGTAGAGCGTGTTACTGCTCAGTCTTCAAATCTTTTCATCCTGCAAGGGATGGGAGCGATCTTCAAAATAACTTGTAGCAGGAGCCTTCCCCTCCCATCAGCATGCACATACAGTCATGCTCAGTACACTGTGTCCCCTCCAAAGATGCAGGGAGAAGAATTGTTCCCCAGCAGTTAGCACAATGCCAAACAGACTTCGATGTTTTGTCCTGAGTCGGGTGGACATTAACCTAATGCTGAGACCCAGAAAGTATTGAGAATGAGGCTAAGCATAAGGTACCCTTGGGAGACCCCAGGAGAAGAAAGGAATAAGAGAGTTTGCCCAGGGAAGACTCGGACGTAGCATAAACTGGAGCAATGAGATGTCTCATGGAAACAGGAATGGCGTGTGGAGCTTTTCCATGCTGAGTCACTGGTTCAGTTCTGGCCCAGACTGGTAATGACCACAAGTCATAGATGGCTCTTTATGTGAAATGAGTTTGTTCTCAATTCAGGCATCTAGTTCACAAGAAAACCCACCTAAACACAGTTGCTTAAGAGGCCAAAGTTTGAATGGGCCATGAATAGTAACTACCCTGCTGCACTAACAGTATTTGTGTTAGTTCTTGTATCATCTGTCTAAGTTTGAGGTGCCCAGTAAGGAATGTAAAACCTGAAAGGTGCCTTTTGACCTCCGTGCACACTGCCCAAATAGCTAACTCACAAATCCCGTTTCTGTTTGTCTCTGAGGCCTGCTGCAGGAGTACTTCAGTTTGTCCCCAGTGGCTTTTGTGATCCTTTATAGGACTTAAACACAATACAGTCAGAGTACGGCCAGCAGAGTACTATCTAATGTTGACAGCTTCTGCTGCTGCCTGTTTCTGGGGCTCACCTAAAGAGACCAGGAGGTATAGGCATGATTCTCTCTTGCTGCTGCTCAAGACAGGCAGGAGAGAGAAGCAAGTGTATACACTTCCCTTTCCCTTAGCAGCAGCACATTGTGCTTATGGTACTGCAGCTGTCTCTCCCTCAACACAATGCGAGTCTAGGATTAGGTCAGTTTCATCCCACTGTTGCATGTAGGAACAGCACTGTAGATAGAACTTCTGAAACGCAGGATTCCCATAATGCCAGATCTTGTTAAATCCTGGAGCCAGAGACGACATTGCCCTGAGTTTGTGGCTGTTTGCTTCACTGGAATATCATCTGTTCTTTCCTCAGCACTTGCCTAACACTTTTGCCCTAAACAGGGATTTTATTGCTAGTTTTCAAAGTTCTTTAATGTGCTGATCACTAACTCTCCAAGAGCGGGAGAGGGTATGGGAAAATGTTTCCCCTCAAGTAGCTACTTCTTTCAAACACCAGAAGAAGTTGTTCCTGGGTTTTCCCTGCTGGTGTTCTGTAACATATTGTGTATGTTCTAGCGTTAGCTGCTGGACCAGTTGCAGCCTTGTTTTCACCTGTATCTCAGACTTTGTTTAATGCAAAATGTTTTGCCTTTAATTAATTTGCCAGTAGGCACGAGTAAGGGAAGTTGTCCTGTGCCAATGAACACCAGGCAGCTCATATTCGTTTTTGAAGTGACCTGGTCCTGTATTTTGGAAAAGGAGCAGGTTTGAACCAAAGTCAGGGAGCAGGGAGTTGCAGAATCACTTGGGAGCTGGTGTTTCTGAGGCTGAGTTGGCTGACCGTCTTGTGTGTGTGTGATCCTACAGGTTGCAATTCCCCCAGCTGGCCCTGAGGCGGAGGTTGGGCCAGCTGAGCTGTATGTCTAGGCCTGCTCTGAAACTCCGTTCTTGGCCTCTGACTATTCTCTATTATCTTCTGCCTTTCGGTGCTCTTAAACCCTTGACCAGAGTGGGATGGAGGCCTATGAGCAGGGTAAGTGTGAGCAGGTCTCTACTTTGTAACAACCCTGTGAGCAAATGTTCTGTTATAATGGAGGGAGGCTGGCAGCAGGGGGAGAGACAGACAGCATGGTGCTGGTGGCTGATATTAAAGCAGAACTGCATACCTTCCTCTACCACAACTGTCTGTTTTGTTTCTTTGTTGTGAAGCTTTAGGGATTATGTAATTCTCCTTTCAGAGACAGATGATGAATTTCCAGGAGCATAGAATTTGTGTATGATCTCCTAACAATCAAGTTCCCAACCTAGGGAATCAACGGAAACAGCTGATTCATTCAGACAGTAATACCCACAAGTATCAAGACTAGGGCTAAGGCAGACCAAGCCTCTTCTCCATCCCTTTCCATGGACACATCCATGTAGTCTCTCCTTTGCTGCAATTTTTCTGTGAGACTGGTTGGCTGTTCAATTCCTTCTTGGATGCCTGGAATCCTGACTGCTCAAAGGATGTACTAATGCAGACATCCCGGACTCAAACTACGAAATTTAGTTTTAGTACATGGACGTGCATGCATCTGATTACAGTGTGCGAACATGATCTAGACATTGTTACTGCAAACTTATACAAATGTGCCCGCTCTTGAGAGGATGCCATTTCGACAGCTATTGCATTAAACAAAGACTATCAACTTGAAACCCCATCACTTGCAAAAGTGAAGTATGTATGTATTTTCAGGCGCTGCACCTGTCCCCAAGTTGTCTTGCCAATTTTTGTGGTTTTGCAATCACATTTTCCTATTTTTTTTTAATCTCTTCTGTAACTGTGGGAAAACCACACAAATAGGTGAAACTGTTTCTACAGGGGTACCATGAAACTGATTCTGTCCAAGGCCTGTCAAATGTGCAAAGTGTGAACACGAGAAAAAACGGAGCAATATTTCTCTCTAATCCTTCTATTGTCATGGTCTAAAGTGTTACCTGTAACAATAGTTGGTTTAAAATGTTTCAGTCTGAAATAAGATTAATCTGGCAATCTCTCCCTCTCTCTCTTTCTCAAATGGTTGGATTTTATTTGTAAGCATTATCCATAGCACAGTCAAAACTCAGAGTACTGAACTGGTCCATTAGCAGGTGAAATAAATTTGCTTAATAGAACAAGCAGGCTAAAGGACTAGCTCTCCAGAGGAGTCTGTTCATATTTATTGCTACGTTCTGCAGGTCCTAACATTGAGGGATACCCATAGAGTAGAGAATAAATAGTGCCTCTTTCTCTGATGAAAGAAACAAGAGAACCCTTTTACTGACAGAGTTGGAATTAGCCAGCCACCTTGTTCTGCAAACTTTTACCAGAGGTTTGGAGAAAACCGCTTCCTGTGTAAAACTTAGAGGAAGGCTGGAGCCCTCTGAAATATCTTTGAGATTACAGCATGCTCTCATGAGCTGTGTGGGTGATACCAAGTACCACAAACAGGTGAGTGAGTTTTTATACACACAGTTCTTGTACTGATAAAACTATCATTTGTGGTGTGATTTTTTTTGTTTCTTTGACCACTATAGTTACACTGTTATAAGCCCTAGTGTGGGCACAGTTATGACAGTAGAAAGGTGCAATATATGGATATAATTTATTTGTCTTTATGGTAATAAGCTACACTGGTATAAGCACAGCGTAACTGTGTCCACACCAGAGGAGTTGTATTGCTTTAACTATGCCAGTGTAGTAAAGGGCAGTGCTCCTTTTATGTGTAGACAAGGCACTTTATAATTCCAGAAATAGATGGGCTTGGGAGAAGCAACACACTAGACATTGAAATGCAGACAGAAATGTATTTCTAACTCAGTTTCTTTGGGTTGTTCAAAAAAATAAATATATTAGTCATGTTTCAGTGCCTCCAATTAGTGCTATAATAGAATGTCCCAAATGCATTAGTCTGTTAGTCTGTAAGGTGCCAGAAGACTCTTTGCTCCAAATGCACTGCTTCTCTGTGAGCCTCTTGGGAGCAGTTTCCACTAACTCGCATATGAAGCTTCAGCATACAAGGGGAAGAGGGTGCATGCATTGTAGCTGCCCTCCATGGTACCTGGGTGGCAGGGCTTCTGAGCTGCAATTGGAAGGGTTTACATTGAGCTCCATCTGGTCCCCCATCCCTACACATCAGCATGAGGGCATGGAGGGTAAGGTTCTGGTCTTGTTTTATTGAAGACTTCAGGTTAATTTCATCCTCTGTGTAACTCCACTGAAGTGATGGGAGTCACAGTAGGAATGAATTGGATTCTTCCATTTTGGGAGCAAAGGGACAAAGGGCTGAGCAATGGAAAGAACAGAAATTGCATGGTGTAATTCCTTTCTTTCTAGGTTTCTCTGTACAAATCGGTACCAACACGACTGCTTTCACGAGCCTGGGGTCGTTTGAACCAGGTCGAGCTGCCCACCTGGCTCCGGAAGCCTGTCTACAGCCTGTACATCTGGACATTTGGAGTGAACATGAAGGAAGCAGCTGTCGAAGATCTTCATCACTATAGAAACCTCAGCGAGTTCTTCCGCAGGAAGCTGAAGCCCCAGTCCCGGCCAGTCTGCTGCTATCACAGTGTGGTGAGGAGGAAGGAACAATGTTTATTTTGTTCCAGTGGAGCTACACACTGATGTGTAAATGTCCCCATCCCTCACCTTGGAATGTGTGCTATGTCTGTAGGCCAAAACTCTGAATATTGGGCTGGGCTGAGTGAAGTTGTGGGTCTATCACTCACCCCTTTTCTGTCGGGGTGGTTGTTCTTGGTTACACCCATATCCAGCCTGTTTGTATGGCAACAGATCATGGCCCTCACTGAACTACTTGGTTGGGGTGGGTAAAGTCCAGCCTGACTTATTCGAGGCACAGGACTAGACCAGGCACACTCATTGAAAGAGAAACCTGTAAGTCCCTTTAGTGGTCACAGCATTGGCATTCACTCTGAACAAATGATGGTCTTTCTGGATCTCACTTAGGGGCCTTCCTATTTGCCTTTCTGGTCTATGAAAATATCAAAGGTCCGAAATAAAAGAAGGCTAGGCTTATCCTTTTGTGGGAGTGAGATGTTCTATAATGGGGAAGAGGTGTGAAATTTTGGGGTTCAAATGATCAGTGGACTTGTGTTTCTGATGGCTAAGCGTGAGGGATGCATGGATTTTGACTGCATTTTACGTTTTTTGTTCCCTGTAGATCAGTCCCTCAGATGGAAAGATTCTGAACTTTGGACAAGTGAAAAACTGCGAAGTGGAGCAGGTGAAGGGTGTCACCTACTCGCTGGAGTCCTTCCTGGGGCCGTGCACCAGCACAGAAGACATGCAGTTTAGCCAAAGTAAGTTGCCTCTTAGCCTGTTTGTCATTTCACTGTTCCCAGTAATTGCAGGGAGGGGGTGAATCATAGCTGTCTGCTCTCAAAGCTTTGCCAGCAGCATAGGCAACTCTGCTTCATTATAGCTCAAACTGAGGAATAACGTGGGGTGTAATGTTCCATGTTGGATTCCCCAATCTCCTTAGTAGCCTGTCTCTCTCTTGCAGCCTCATCTGATTCAGCCCTTTCCTCTACATTTTAACTTTTCAGTTCCTTCAGGTGCATTCTGGGTAATGTCAAGGTCTGTGACCATAATGAGGCTGCTCGTGCTGGGAGGCTGAAACATGCCCAGATGTTTGGCTAGCAGAAACTGAATCTGTAGGAACTACTCTATTAGACCCAATTTATGCAGTAGCAACACTTCCCTCCCCTCACCCCCATGGAGACTGATCTCTGCTCTCATGCCTAGAGATCTGCCTTTCAGGTCAGCGCTGGGGCACTGTGGAGATAGAGCTCTGTCTTCAACGCTCTTGGGTTGGATGTTAAGATCTTTTGTTAAAGCTGTGTCTGGGCAATATGCCACAGAAAGAAGTGCTTTCTGAATGCTGCAGGATTGTTTTTGTAATGTTTATGCAGATACAACTATAGCATTTTGTAAGCTGGGACATTACCACAACTTCTGTCAGCACCCCAATAGTTCTGAGGTATCTTTTAAGACAAATTCTTTGTGTTCGATGAGACTCCGTCTCAAGCCCCTGCTGCTTTGTCTGGGGAAGCTGGAGCTCTTTAAAGTTCTTTGGATTCTTCTGGGCTTGGACTTCAAAGATGTTAAAACCTAGCTGTGTGTTAAAGGGACACGAGCTTTTTAAAATGCTGATTCTTGACCTTGAAGCACTACCTTTCAAAGCTTCCTGTAGCCAAAATGGGGCTTTGAAGAGGGACATGCAGTCAGCTTGAATTGTCCCCGAAGTAACAGGGAGCAGGCAAAGGACAAATTGACAAGGCAAATCCCTCCCACTGCATGCTCTGTGTCCCCCTCTATGATCCAAGTATCAGCCTCCAGTTTATATGAAATATTAGGGGTTAATGAACCCTGTCAACTCAGCTTGGTGTAAAATGTACATTTTTGTAAAATAACATTTGCCAGAAGCCTTCTCCTGCAGCATTTACACAACCCAAACACTGACAAGTCTGATTTCACTGTCCAAGCTGAGGGAGGTGGAAAAGTGAACAGCATCAGTAGTGAGAAGTAAATTAGATTTTTGTAGTTCTTCCTGTTTTAATAATCTAAGGGTTGTTAATAACACAGGAAAGAAAATGTTTGGTTTATAGTTGCAGAAGGTGTGGCCTGAGAGCATGCTCAACACTGAAGACATCCAAGGAATTAATTCTGAGGCTGACTCATCTACTTACCATGCATCCTGAAAGGGATTTGCATGGTCCCAATAAGTGTGTTCACTGAGGGTGATTACACGTTTGGAATTCTGTTGCTGATTCATCCATGTAAGCTCTCTTGCCAGTGAATGCCCCCAGAGTCACTGTGTGGGCTGTATTTAGTGATCTGCTGTTAACATGGGTTTTCTGAGTATCACAGTAGCACATTTCCCATTGAAGACTTGTCACACAATACGTTCTCACAGATTTGTTTGTTCTTTTTAACCCCTTTTTGTCTTCTGCTGTTCCACTGCAGCCTCATCCCGCAACTCATTCCAGAACCAGCTAGTCACAAAGGAGGGGAACGAGCTCTACCACTGTGTCATCTACCTGGCGCCTGGGGACTATCACTGCTTCCACTCACCCACTGACTGGAGAGTGTCGCACAGACGCCACTTCCCAGGTAGCTTCTACTTCCATAAGTAAGAAGGGGAAACAGAGCAGGTGTAAAAGCAGGGGGATTACTGAGAGATGCCTCAGTCAGAGCACCTGAATTGTGATGTGCTAGAGAATCAGAGGGCAGCAGTTTGTCATAAAAAACACCCTGAGGATCATGCTCCCCCCAAATCCTGAATACTGTGCTCATGAATTTCAGGGCTAAATAGTCTACCAATTTAACTCAAATCATCCATGCTGAAGATGAATAACTTGATCTCTCAAATAAACACAGAGGTGTAGGGAGACCCAGATCTGTTTCCAGCAGACTTTACTGAAATGGCTGTTAAGAGCTTGAAGAATGCCAGTCAGCATCTTGAGAGGGAACAAGGGCATTCCCCACCCAGCACAGTAAACTGCCCTGTTGCTGGTAAAAGAGAGGATGCCCTAGAAGGGCATCTGATTGTTGTGGATAACCCTGCACATCAGAGACTCAGAGGATGACTAAGCACACTCACTTGATTTGAATTGGTTATGGAGTTTTGCCCTCTCCTTCGCAGTCATGCTCCTTAGTCCAGCAGATGGAAATTCATTTTTTTAATTACCTAGGAACAAAGAGAGGAGTTGGACTTGGTTTCGGTTTCAGATGCTATGTGTGAGAGAGAGACAAGACCTGGCAAGAAAGTTGATCTGCCAAGCTTCAGCGTGAAGCTAAGGTTTGTGGCTGAGTAAACCCTTTAAGCCAGGGGTTTCTTAGGGAAATGCTGCCAGGAGATCCATTGTAATAGAGCAATGTGCACAGGAGTACAGGCTCTAATGAAACATTCTAATGCACTGTGTGCTCCCCTGTATTGTGTGACAGGGTGGAAACCTGTAAGGTTCCTATTGTGATTCATTTTTTTGGGGATCCTAGATCCATTTATTAATCCTTCATGTTCACATCTGGCCAGCTATGGTGACTCAGATCTGCAGTACTGCAGAACCACTTCTTCACACATTGCAAAGGGCATCTGAGAGACTGGCAGGGGTTGGCTGGGGTGTTCTCTCCCCCCCCCCCCCAATAGCTTTGGTGAGGCAGCCCAGTGAGCTCATCCCTTAGATATAAAGACTTTTGTCTGCGTCCGTAGACTTTAGAGGTAGAGCCATTATGTGTCGTCAGATCTTAGCTCCTGTGGAGCACTCAGTAATCCAGGCTCAGAAAGAGGCTTATTTTGTTTTGAGTTCATTAGGGAGCTGGGTTCCTCCTCCTCGCCTGTTTGGTGATAGCAATGTTTTCAGGGCATGTAATGGTGATGCTGTGAACTCTGAGAGATGGCATTATGGTGAAATGGTGTGGTCTGAGCCCAGGGCAAAAATTAATTAGGTTGATGCATCTTTTGTGGAGGGGTGTTAATATGCCTTAGTTTCTGGCATAAATATTTTCCCTTCATTCAGCTCCTGTTGTTTCTAGGGGATGTAGCAGGACCTCGGACATGCTGAATGATAGAGCAGCTCTATGAGCTAAAGAACACTCATGTGTTATCTGCTCCCCACCTAGTATATCTACAGTGGAGCTGGAAGCCTGGGCTAGAAAGCACACTCCCAGCTGCAATGTAGACATAACCCTTAATAACAGTTCTATTTCTGCTAGTGCCCAGCTGAAGGCTTTACTTGCTGTGCACAGTGCAATAGAACCTCTGTGCATCTTCTGATCCTTCATATTCTTGGTAATAGTTAGCATTTGTCTCACTTTTTAGAAATGAGTTTTAATCTGGCCCTTTTTGTTGGTCTCCAAACTATTGTGCCTTAAATCTATCAAAATACTGATGCAAGAACAAAGAATACTTCATCTTGTTCTTCCTGTTTACTACAGGCTCCCTGATGTCTGTGAATCCTGGTGTTGCCCGCTGGATCAAGGAACTCTTCTGCCACAATGAGCGGGTTGTACTTACTGGTGATTGGAAACATGGCTTTTTCTCCCTAACAGCAGTAGGAGCCACAAATGTTGGCTCCATCCGCGTCTACTTCGACAGGGTGAGTGGGAATCCTGCCTTTGAAGTCTCACTTTGTTAATGAGTCAGTGGTACTATATAACTCATGTGAGGAAACAAGGCATAGCTGATTCATTATTTGATTTCCTCATAACTAATAGCAAGCTAAAGTTAACTCAGAAGATTTCTACCACATATTACTCAATTGGCACTACTGTTCATTAGACTAATGTAGTCTAGGACCAGGAGGTGAAGGTGGTGTCTGCTGTACACATCTTTTCTTCCACCTTGTATTTAGCACTGTTGCATGTTACTATCTGAAACTGTAGCCCAGGCATAGGGAGTTGTCAATCCTAGTAAATGGACAGAGCATACTAAAATTTGCAAATCATATTCCTTTCTCTCGTCTCTCTGCAGGATTTGCGTACTAACAGCCCCTCTTACTCCAAAGGCTCTTACAATGACTTCAGCTTCATAACCAACAATAACAAGGAGGGCATCCCCATGAGGAAAGGAGAACATTTAGGGGAGTTTAACCTGGGCTCGACCATTGTTCTGATCTTTGAGGCACCCAAGGACTTCAACTTCCATCTCAAACCTGGACAGAAAATCCGCTTTGGAGAGGCTCTGGGGTCCCTTTAGAAACTACAAGAGGATTTTGTATACAAAGGAACTCAAACTTCCAAGAAAAATGTTTCACTAATGGAAACTATCACTCAGCAGGACCTGGGTGAGGAAAATATTAAAACAACACTGCTGTGTAAAACTGGGGTAGGAGTATTTGCCCTATAGCACGTACCTATGCTGAGAGCAGTAAAATAACCAGCTGATCCATATACATATCAGGTACAGGTGCCTGTTGACCAGGGTGGTTTCTATCCTATCTTGTGCCTACAGTCTCTAACACTCTCCTCTTCCATGTGTTGCAAACTAGTTACATTCATACAGAGCCTGTAGGTCCTTATCAGGGACGGGAGAAGGCAGAGAGGATTAGCTACCTTTAAAGGGACACTGATAGGTTGACCTAGACCCAAGGTTTCACTTCTGTAAAATGTGGTTTTCAAACTTGCAGTCCCCAGAAGTCTCTAATGCAAACACGACATCGAAGTATGGAAGCCAGGAAGTCAAATTGCCTAGTCTTACTTTCATTGTCCAACCTAGGTGAAATGCACAATGTACATTAATGGCATCAGTGCTGAAACCAGTAAATTAGACTCAAATTCTGTTTAATAACATACTGGTAACAGGTATGGAAACTAATTTTTAAATGCCTTTTAACCTGTTATTGTCCCTTTAAAACTGGACTTTGCACTGTATTTTAAACCTGAAAACACTGTGTCTACATTCCATGTGGTTGAACTTGTCATCTTTTTGGAAAAAAGTGTATTTTTTTAGCTTGTAGCAGTCAGACTGTTGCATATTCTTCTCCCAATCCATAGTTTTATTTTTGCCATTCCAGGCCTTAAGGATTTCTTGTTTATATGAGTGGTAATTACTCTCCTCAGTCACCCAAAAACTACTGCGAGATTAATCTTGTGACATAAAACAGTAACAAGTGGTTTGGGGTCTGCTCCCTTCTGTATTGATGGGAACTCCCCCATGCAATGAGGAGAACTTCTCCGTTGCAGGGGGGATGCAGCCAAAGGATGTTTCCCCTTCTGCTGTACAGATGCTGCTGCTTATTGTGTTGTGTCATAACCTTCAGGGTCTAACACTGAGATCTTGATGTGGGAATTTCTCTCTGTACAAAACAATTTTAAATACATCAGGGCTTATAGTTTAGTGCACGGAGTGAAATGCCATGGGCACTGACTGTGTATTAAAAACTATTATGGACCTTGGGGGCAATCCAAGCTTGCTCCCCATGTGCACTAACTTGCTTTTCTATCCTTCAGTGGACTTACAAATATTTGTTTAACTTACCAAAAAAAGCCAAACTTCCGTTTTTCTTTTGCACTCATTGCTGACAGAGAGAAGCTGGGGCTGAGTGCTCTGCAGATTCATCCTGCAGCAACTTTAGGCTGTGTTAATTCATGCGAAGAAGGGTTAGATGGAAATAGTAACAACCTCCTTCATTAATGTATGGAACATGACACTAAGAATAGGAGTTTTAAGCTTCACGTTACCAGTAATGAGATTAACTGGTGCCAAAAGGGTTGAGAGCAACTCACTTCTCCTGCAATGTATTGCGTGTTCTTACTGAATAAATTCTATTTTGAGCCAAGGAAGTCTATTGCCTGTAAGTGAATGGGACACCCTGAGCTTGAAGGAATGGACTAGCTTGTCATCAAACCTGGCCCTCCCCCCTTCCTGTGAGGTCATCTACTCTTTCCCAGCTTGAGGGGGAGCTAGTGTGTTCTTTACAGATCTGCCTGCAGTTCCAAGGGGATCTTCTGAAACAAACTTTTAGAATGAACTAAAAATGAGACTGAGCACTGTAAAGGAAAGTCTGTCTCCCCTGGATGTGCTGGAGAAGACAAAATCAAGTATGTACAGCTGGCCACGCCCTATACACTTAACTGGTCAGTAGGAAAGAAAAGAGATGCTCAGTGTCTGGTAATATAGCCTGCCAAAGGCTCATAGGATGAGCTTGATTATTTAGCCTGTCTTGGTCAATGCAGGAGAGAACTAATCTTTTGGCTCCAAGAGTCAGCATTTCCTCATATTAAATGGGGGCTGCTTAAAATGGCTCTTAGTCCCCCGTCACCCCCCCACTTTGTTCAGCCCCTTACTGCTAGGAAGTTCAGAACCTGTGTATTATTCATCACAATGTTCTTATTCCAGCTAGGCATGAATTTTTTAAAACTCGATGTGAAATGCATGCAGACACCATTAGCCCTAAGGGTTGAAGCTATGACTAATTACCCTTCAGGTGCTAGAGGCTCTGTGAACAGCACAAGCCTGTTGCAGTGGGGTAGAGGAAGAAAGATTGAATCTCTTCCTCCACTGAGGCCTTTTGTCTTAGTTGTGGCCAAAACAAATTTAAGCTTTAAATTCCTCACTCCTCAACCATCACAGTATCTGAGCACCCAGTTCAAACGGGGGCTGAGAAAAGTTGCTACTGTTCTCTTTACTATGAATGTGTCAAACAGATCATTCTGCAGCAGATCAGCTCTTTTTGTAATGGTCTTAGCACGGTGGAAACTTGGCTGGTTAGCAGGAATGTCTTACCAACTGATCAGAGGAAATAAAAGCAGGGTTTCTGGAGAATACTAGCCATGCTGTAAGTAAGTTTCTCCTGCAGAGAGAATCCATTTAACTGGAACACTAGCCCAGTATTTCTGTATGTCGCACTATGATTTATGAACATTAACTCTTAATTTCAAACATTTTAAAATAAAAGTCTTAGCATTGTTTAGCTTGTTAATAAGCAGGGGCGTTTAAATAGATACTATAGTAATGGGCTCTATGAATACTCAGCTAAGGACTGTGATGAGTGCAGCTTTGTGCTGCACAGCAGTGTCCTGTTCCTTATCACAACTATGGTAAATAAATGAGGTCATGTCTCCCATATGCATGCAGCAAAAGGAAACATACATTTAACTGGAAGAGCAGTTTGGTTTACTTCCCTTCACAAAGTTAGAGATCACGTACATTAGGTGTATGTCCTCTTTGACATCAAAGCACATAATCAAAGATCGAACAGCCAGCCCATCCTACCACTGAGCTTGAACAACCATTCCAAGGTTTTAGACTTGTTACATATCCAAAGCAGTGCGAATGTCCTCCACGCGGGTGATGTAGCTCTGCAGACAATGTCTCCCTTCTAGCAGCACTTTAGTGAGAGCTTTGATCTGCACCTCCAACTACAAGAGAAAATGAAGGGAAGATGAACAGGCTAAATGATTAGTGAAGTCAGGAACGATTCATTCTGATGCTGTTTGGTTGAACAGCTTTCACACTCCCTCACTTGAATAGTAAAGTATCAAGTGCCAGGACTGAGTTACTCCTTGGGCAGCTGTGGCGTGGTGAGAAAAATGTGAAGAGTTTAATCCACTTTGTGCCCTGTTTCTCACTAGCCCCTTTGCTTGGAACAGTTTACCCATCCTCCTGTTACTAATCGCCCACAACTGCCTCCTCGGGCCTTCAGTCTTTGTTTCACAATCGTCCAAATTAGACTTAATCCATTCAGGGCAGGTTCCATTTCTCATCATTTTTACTCAGTAACTGTGTGGGACTGGCCTTCACACCACTACTTGGCCACATACCTGATCCAGCTCTTCTTGAATTTGCTGCGCAACATCTTGCTCCACTGCCCCGGTACTCATTTCTAGCCACTTGTGCAGAATGCGCGCCTGCCGCCGGCATGACCTGAGGGAACAGGTTAAATGGTGCCTGTTCTGAATAGGATCACAGCAAGCTAGGGTGAGACACAGAAGGCTCATTGTGCATTCAACTCATTTGCATCAATAGTTGTAGATGCCCAGGACACTCCTTACCAGCGAACATTGATGGGAAGGAGTTCAGCATCACTGCTCTTTCTAGATCATGTTATAAAAGAGATTGCATTTCCAGTGCCTTTCAGCAGTAAACATGCAATGCCTGGCTGCCAGGTGGGAGGTATAAGTACTTTGGGATGAAACCCAAGCCACAGCATATTAGCTGAAAGCTGGGTGGTGAGAGCCAATTTAGAATATTCCTGAAACTTATTTTAAACATTAGGCACCATCAGACCCACTGTAGGAAAAACTGGCTTCACCACTGCCATATAAGGGACCCATTTTCCAGTCTTTGGGCTCTGGATGTTAGAAGGAAAATGGTGAGAAAGGGTCCTTGGAGAATACAAGAAAGGTTGGGTGTTCCTCTCCTACTTTTGATCCACTGCTGCTTCTTTCCATAGCAGTAGGTTCCCCCTTAAAGTCCTGTTCCACTCTGAAATGTGACTACAAACCCACTTAGGGTTATAGGTTTGTGTCTAATTAACTACTTACATCAACGTTTTTCTAATTGCCTGTTCTACAAAATCAGGCTGGGATCTGAAAGCCAAGCTGGGGTCTTTACTAGGAGTCTGAATTTATGAGGAGGAGAGTCTGAAGTTGATATTCTGACTCAGTTATACCAATTCAACTCACTGATTTCAGATTATGCCCTCAGTATCACCAGTATAGCCACACTTCCTTCAGTGGTTGCTACAGGTAACAGTAAACAATTGCCAAGGATGCACAAAAAGGTAACTCCCTCCAAGCTGTATTGGCAGTACAGGTCTAATAGGAGTAAACAGAAAAACCAGAACTCTTATTCTCTTAGGTCAGCAGATGTAACTGAACAGGCCTAGGAGACAGATCTGCTGAGTAAGAATGTCACTCTTCAGAGCAGAACTGTACTTCCATATAGAAATGCAACACTGGATTAAGAGCACTCAATGAGGCTGGCTAAAGGAGACTTCACTACGTACTTGAGCTCCTGCTTGCTATCGTAGTAATGCTGCATTTGCTGTTGGATGTGTTGGAGCTCTGCTTCCAGCTGTTTCTGCAGCTCTGTTCTCTCCATGGAATAGCCTTGCCTCCTCTGACTTTCAGCTGAAACCAAACACAAAGCACACACATTATGATGCTGTTGAGGTTCTGTCTATTTCCCTGCTTCTTCCTCTCTGGGAAACAGACAGGCTTGTAAGCAAAAACTTACCACTGTGCCATGCCTGTGGGTTCTCATTGCTATCATGTGATGTGCTGCCTCTGTTATAATAACTGGAGCCTGAAAGATCTATCCCACTTGTGTGCTTAACTGTGGAAAAGTGGATAAAAAAGTTTATAAAATGATCCAATCACCTAACAGTAACTGTTGATGGGAAAAGATAATGAAAGTCCAACTCGGCCTGTTACATAAAATTGCTTATAAGAGTCAGCAAAAATTAAGACAGACTGAATTAGTCCAAACAAAAAGACCTTCTGCTATAAGTCAGCAACTATGTTGATATGTCTGGTAAACAAAAGAGTGTGGGACTGGAAGTCAGGCCTAATTTCTGACAAGTTTTCTGTTTAAGTGGTGAGCAGAACAATGAGAAGATGGGCTAGTTCGCTCATTACTTGACGTTTGAGGTCCTTAAAAAAAAAAAAAAAAAAGACTTTGGGGGAGGATTGAGATGGGTGAACTAAAGGAAGCAAGCTTCATATCAGGGCTTCCACTCACATCATCTCCTGGGACCTCTGGATCCTTTGGGACATCATTGGCCCTTCACTGTCTTGATTTCGAGATGAACACAGATGACATCACCACGTCCACTAGCTTTGGCTAAATTCCAAATACCACCTGAGGTGTAAAACTTTGGTTCTGGCTTTCACCTATTCTCTCATGCATCAATTTCCTCCCACACCTTATTTCTTCTGTTTCCTTTTGTGTCTTTCTACTAAGAATCTTTCTTAGCCTGCCAGGACTGCCACTTTTGCAAAAGTGCTGTGAACCTGCGAACAGAGAGGCAGCTAAAAGCAAAGCCTGATGCTGGTACAAGTTTGCCAGGCCTCGGAGTGGTGTGCCACGTACTGGGCCTGTGCTTCTCCAGCAGCAGGGCTGTAAGTAAAATTCAGCACTAGAGGCAGAAGCTGCATTTTCTCTCTGTACTGTTCTTTACTCTCCCTTTTAGTGTGTCTTTGTCTTGTTTGCAAGGAAACAGGATGAGACTTTAAAACGAACTAATTTTCTCCATTCCCCCCCAAAAGGACAAGCTATTACTATCTTTAATACCATCTAAAAGACTGTCAGAAATGGGGGTGGGCAGAGTTCTTGTACAAGCACTCTACAGCCAAAGAGAAAGAGAATAAGGGATACTGTTAAAATGAAAGGCTTCATATATTACATACATTTCAAATGCTTTAACTGTTTTGACTTTTTCTCTACCTTTAATAAAAGGTTAAAAAGATTTTTAATGGTGTATTTGGCCTGGTACTAGGCAGGCTGAGGTTTCTGTATTCAAAATGCTGAGCCTAGTTTGACTGTTTAGAGTTGCACAGTGACAGGGTCAAGTAAATGCCTTTAACTCTCTGACCCTATTTATTCTATCAAAATAGACACCCCACCACCTCTCGCCTCTCTTCCCGGGCTAACAGCAGAGTGGTTCTTCACCTGTGACTGGAACATGACCCACAAGAGGTTAAAGGAGCATAGGCCAAGATTTCCAACATACAGTACCCTACAGAGCCTGTACTAGTTACTGTTCATTTGACTCACTCCAAATTCAACTTGCGTATGCATGAGTTGTAGGGTCCTTCAGCATATGGCTTAGCAGTACTAAGGATCTGTGGTTTTGGACCTGTTATGCTGTGGGCCAGGAAGAACAAGATACTCACTGTACAATTTACATTAGGCGGAAGCACCTCACCCCAATCCTATGCAACATTTAGAACCTGCACTTCATGCTATAATTCAAGATAGACCCTGGGCATAGTGCAGACAACCACTTTGAACTGTAGGCTGCTGTGTTCACATCCTACCTGCTCACTACGGTTCACGTAAAATTTGGCATTCAATCAAAGCACTGCTGTGATGAGTGCTATAATGTGTCACTTGCTTCCTTGACTATCCCTCTCCCTCCATTGGGTTCTCTCCATAAAACCCAAAGCTGTGGTTTTAGCTGCACACGTGACCTCTTTTCCCTAGCCCTTCCCCTTTCTGGGGCCCTCAGAGTGTTTTTAATACCTTGATGGTAAGCACTACTCCAGGAACTACTTGTATCAGTAAAATTGTTCCTTGCATTACGGGACATCTTCTCTAGCAAGTTTTACCATTCTATGAGGCAGGGAGGAGGATGTATTTGGGTTATGCTGTATGAACTCCTCAGCATTAAAATAGGCTTTGCTCTTGGTCTCTCTGGCCAGGGTAGGCCCTAGAACAGTGGTCCCCAACATGGTGCGTGGCGCCCGTGGGAGCATCTTAATGCGCCTGTGTCCTGGCCCCCAGGAGAGCACCCACCGAAATGCTGCCAAATTTCAGCAGCATTTCAGCAGGGACACCTCTCAATGACGCCGCTTGCCGTCGACAAATGACGTCATCGGGAGGCGTCGCCCCTGAATTTCCGCGGAGACGCCTCTTGATGACATCACTTGTCAACAGCAAGTGGCGTCACTGAGAGCCGTCGCCACCGAAATTCGGCAGCATTTCGGCGGGTGCTCTACCGCCGCAGTGGTCCTTCATCTGGCACCCGCCAAACGAGAAGGTTGGGGACCCCGGCTCTAGAGGTTCCCACCCTTCACTTCTGGAGAACCTGTCTCTCAATTAATCCTCTGAACACCCTGGAGCATAGAAAACTGTATCACTTGTATCTTCCCTTTCAAAAAACAAATGGCTGACTTCTTCCTCCAACACACAGTCAGCTCCCTCCCACTCAATGAGCAGGTAGCTTTGCCTCTTCCCCAACCCAATCTTGCATATATTGGGGGAGGCTTTCAGTGCTGCCACGTCAGGGATGGCTTGGGGATGGCTGCTGTAATTTAGAACTGAGAACATACCTGCAGTTTTTGGCCTGTTCTCTTTTCCTGTGGCAACTTCGGGCTGCAGCAGATGTGCCTGCGAGTTTGGCTGCTTCCTCTCCTTCCCCACAGTGGCCTGTTGAGGGTCTTGGAGAAAAGTTTCCAGGTGACCCTTCAAGGGCTGACCCTTATTCTACAAAGCCAGGCATACAATAAGGTGACACAAATACAGCCATCTCACTTCTCAACTAGGATTCAGGGGAGCAGGGCCACAAAGGGCTTTAGAACAGGACTCTCTGTACATAGCCTAACATACTACGCCCTCCTTCCACTGAGGGGGACCCTGCATTTACTTGGTGTCCACAGGTGCCTATAGTCAGCCTTGCTCCTTACATGATACTTCATGAAGTCAGAGCTTCTGCCATAGAGCAGAGGAATTTAAATGCTGTTCAAATGTTTGCAGAATCCCATTCCTTCCTTCCCCTCCATTTTTTTGCTAAAGAAACCTGCAGGCATACAAGGGGCTGCTGAATTTAGTCAGTCTCAACTAGATTTCATCTGGCTGTAGGTACTCTGAACCTTTTGATAGAGCAGCACTCTCAGATGTCAGCAGCTAGTAATGACAGCTTGCTGAGAAGGGGACAGGACCAGGAAAGACGTGAATTCTAATGCAATACCACACACATCAATTAGCCAAAAAGCAAATTGTTGCTTCAGATTGTCACTGCAGTGACTGTGGCAAGTGGAGGAGAAAGGACTGATGTGCATTTGGAGTCTATCTAACTTGATCTATTAAAAAGGCAGGACCAGGAGCTAGAGGCGGCACAGGCCAGCTCAGGCAAGAAGGGGTGGGAGCCCTGGAAGAAAGTCAGACAGTAAAGCTGCATCAGCCAACTCCAGTTGTCCGGTATTCTAGTTACTTCTGCATGAAACTCACCTTTTCTGATTCACATCTCAAACGTGACATGAAGGACGAGGGAGGCAACAGCACTGGCTTTGGACTAGTCTGAGCAGGATGGCATGTGCCATGTGTCCAAGATGGTACACAGGTTAGAGGAGTAGGCACAGTAAGGGAGCATGAGGAGTAACTAGTGCTACCCATCTGGAACAGCTGATTGCAGCTGCTTCGCTCTGTATGAGTTGAGGCAAGTGAGGCCCCAGCCTGAGCAGGATGTTTGTTCATGGATGTTTGCGGCAAAGGCACCTCTGGTCCCTCCAGTCTAGAAGGGGAAGGAAAGGGAGAAGGGTTTGTTACTTTCCAGCCAGCCCCATATTCTTCTTTATATTCAATCCAGAACAGCCAGAAGGGAAACACACAGTTATAACCATTCACCCTGGTGGAGGTTAATCCCCTGCAAGGAGTCAGACAGCCCGGTAAGCAACTGAAAAATACCATATATGTTGCTTAGCAACACTGCCTTCAATCTGTGGCACAGGATAAAAGAAACTGTGCTGCTCCTGCCATGAAAAGCACTGTTCCTAAGGGACAATAGCAACCTGGTTAGGACCCATGTTAAGTTCTTTAACAGGCATGTAATGTTATGAGTGTGATATAATATCTCATTGAAAGGTGACAGGGCCAGAAAGAGTTAAGGATTCACAGACTAACCTGACCCATGGCCAAACTTTAAAAACTGGTTAGGAAGATATGTAAATGAATAGAGCTTTGAAATGCAAGTCTGCATTGTTAGAGGTAGAAGGGTAGATGTTTGCTCAGGTCTTGTAATGTAAGCAAACAAGTCTTGTCTATTGCTATGGCTTTAATTCAAAGATCAAAAAAGAAATATTAACATTTAGGAAGATACTTGAGTAAAATAGTATTATTGTCTATGTGTCTCTTTGAAGGTTGTGGTAACCTGTATCTAAACTGTTTATTGGATAAATTACCCTGTGTTAATTGCCAGGATGTTTGGGAAAAGAAAAGTTAAGCCTATTGTTTTCTCAAGCCAAAAGGTTGCTGAAAATGTATAAGAACCCTGGGACACGATCCTACTTCATCTCAGATCCTTAAACCATAAGGATTAAGATCCCCAGTCACTGACTGGAGTCACCCTGAATATGGACATTGGACTGTAACCTGTGGACTGTTTCTAAAAGGACTTTTGGCAACTACAAGTTCATCTCTAGTAGGTATCTAAACCTCAAGAATTGAATTCAAGTCTGTCTGTATATCAATCTTTTAACCAACACACACTCTCTTTTAAAATATTTTATCTTAGTTAATAAGAATTGGCTAATAGTGGGTATTTGGGGTAAAATCTAAGTTATAATTGGACCTGGGTATGTGGCTGATCCTTTGGGATTGGAAGAACCTTTTCTTTTATATGATGAGATAAGGTTTCCAGTAATCATCATCATATTTGACAGGTGTGTCTGAATGGAGGCCTGAGGCTGGGTACTTTAAGGGAACTGCCTTGTTTGGACTTCTAAGTAACCAGTGAGGTACTGTAGAAGCTGTTTTGTGCTGGCTTGGTAAACCTAAGTATTGGAATATCCACCAGCTTTTGGGGTTTGTCTGCCCCGTTCTGTCTGCAGTTCACCTTAATTGAGTGACCTCTGCTGTCTCCCACGGGCAGCACTGTCACAAGGCAGCAAGCCTGAAAGAACCAACACAATCACTAAAGATCAAAAAAGCATCAGATAGAGATGGTGCCTGGCAGTGTTTCCTCTAATTTTTTACATCCATGTGTGGAATGAATTTTGTTATGTGCACCAGTATGGAGGTGATGTGTGACATCACCTTCATATTGGTGCACATAACAAAATTCATGTGAGGGGTGGGGTCGAGGAGTTCAGGGTGCAGGAGGGGACTCAGGGCTGGGGCAGACGATTGGGTGCAGGTGGTGAGAGCTCCAGCTAGGGGTGAAGGCTCTGGGGTGGGGTTGGGGGAATGAGGGGTTCAGGGTGCAGGAGGGGGCTCAGGGCTGGGGCCAGGGATGAGGGGGTTTGGGTGCAGGCTGTCCCAGGGCTGCAGTGGGGAGAGAGGACTCCCCACAGCCTGCTCTTGCCGCAGCAGCTCGGGGCCGGAGGAGAGGTGCCTCTCCCCAGCTGCAGCAGCTCCGGTGGGGCTGGGCTGGGCTGAGGGAGGGGCTCCTCTCCCTGGCAAGTCTGGGGCAGGCCCATGCTGGGGCTGGCAGGAAGAGCCACCTCTTCCCGGCGTGGCAGGTCCATGCTGGGGGAGAGGCATCTCTTCCCGTCGCACCCTGAGCCCCTGTGCAGGGCTTAATACTGTAAGCCGCACAGACATGCAGCTTAGAGGGATCTTAGATGCCTGGTATCTCCCCTCCTAGAGCATTTTAACCTGAAACTGTTGACAGAATTTTTTTTTTTTTTTTTAAAGGGTAGTGTTCAGAGAGTATATTTCTACATCACTTTGGTCCCAGCAGTGGGGACCTGATCCAGGTTTAGACAGCACAGAGAATGGAGAGGGAGAGAGAGAGAGAGAGACTTCTCTGAACTGCAGTATCTTCCTTCTCTCTGAAGCTGTACCATCAGCTATAGAAGTGGGGTTTCTAAAGAGAGCATGGAAAAGAGCCTACTAAATACTTTCAATAAGGTTTTCCTGTTGAAAAACTTTTGTTTCTACAGCAGGTGCAGCTTCAACCCATTAATTTCTGAGAGAAGTGATATCAGAGCTAGAGTTGGAACTGACAGCATAACAGATGGCTCCTTGAGCATCCTCAGCACTGTAAATCACATGCAGAAGAGTGACTGCAAAAATTGTAACTCCTTGCTCAGCAGCTCTGCACCTTGTGGTTTGTTAATTGACTAGCAAATAATTCTTACTCCTCTTAGCCCTGCAGAGCAAATTCAGCCAAGACGGGGGGGAGCAGGGGTCTATTCTAGCTCACACCTCATTAACAAAATTGTTGATGAGGTTCCACTGGCAGTTCCATTCGTATTGTCTGGTGTCTCGGGACAAAAGAGGGCAGGGTTTAGGATCCATTAGCCAGCAAGCAGTCAGTGTGACACTCAGATTCCAAGTTAAGCTGCAGGGCAGGCAGTTAGAAAAAACAATATTTGCTTGTAAATTGAGCCCACAAATTCTGGAATTCATTGAGGCTCCAAACACAGACAGCTCCAAAGCCTTTTTGTGCACTCTTTGCAGAGTAGAACTTGCGCCTCTTTTTGGGGGCACACTGTGTTTTAGATGAATTCAGTCTTTCCCTCAAATTTACGTACTGGTGAAACTAAGCTCTTAGCACATGGTAGGTTAACCCCTCTGACTGCTCCATTATTCTGTTCCATTGTGTAAGCAAGCTTAAGCTTTCAATGTCACTGTGCTGCTCTTCATATTGCACAGAAGAGACGTCTATGCAGAGTAAGATCTCAACACAACTTAATACATTTCACAGCTCACAAGGTGGTACATTCAGCTAGCATGGCAGGAGCACAGAAAGAGGGTCATTGCAATCACCACTCCAATTCGATTCTCTTCCCCTACTTTTAAAGAGTGAGTGTTCTTACTCATTGAAAGGTATCCCCAACAAGCCCTCTCTCTCCAGAGACTGCAGCAGGAAGTCAGGTCTACGGGGCTGTAGTCTTGCCTGGCGGACTGCGTTTCTGGGGAAAAGAACAAAAACTTAGGCAACTGCTAAGATCCCTGGGACTCCAGTCCTTGACTGAGGCAGCTTTACAAAATCCCCCCTCCTCAGTCATCCTCCTGCCCAGACAAAATGCACTCTCAGCATGAGATCACCAGCAAGGTTGGCAAGAGATTTTTAGGGAACAGCTTTCAGAAAGCACATAGTTCCCCTTTCCCATAAAGCCAGGGAGTGGACTGACCAATTTCAGCACAGCTAACACCTAGCACAGTGAGACTTAGCAGCAGCTCTGGGACCTTGCTGTGGTAATATTTCTATCCCTGCACCACTTTGCAGGTATTCCTGTGAGAGCTCCCACTTAGAGATCACCAGGACCCCAGTAATCCATTGCCATACAGTGAGGAAGTTCCATTGGGAAGTCATTAAGCTGGGCTAGTAATGGGCTGCCAAAGAAGAGTCACGAGTCCTTCCATTATTCATGGGCAGCTGTATACATTATGCAGCAGTTCTATTATAACTCAGGATTAACAGACATATCGTGCAGCCAGGAGGGAGGGGAAGTTGTGTGGAAATTCACAGCAGCCACTGTGGGATTTAAGAAATGAACTTAGAAATGCAATGCAAGCGTAATACAGGATATGCTGAAACTTGATACTCACAGCTCACTAAGAACCAAATCCTCAGCAGCAAGAAGGAATGGCAAATTGTCGCTCTTCATGGGCTGCAGCATAGAGCATGGAGTCACTACCTTTGCTGCGTCTCCTCCTGCCCCAGGGTTGGCATCAGGCATGGGCATCTTAAATGTCACCCTCTTCTTCAGAGAAGGCAAAGAAGAGTGAGGCTTGTCCAGGTTCCTGCAGAGAGCCTTTCGTTTCCACAGCATGGCACAACGATACACTGTCTGGTGAAGGCTGTAGGCTGCCTGCCAAGCAGAAAGAGAATCAGGTCATTAGATGGATTAGAATAGGGGGAAGCAGCAGCATGCCACCCAGGAAGGAGGCTTCTCCAAGGAAGGGATGTCCTTGGGAAGTAGCAATGGATAACAGGATGGTGTTTGGCTTCTAGGTTTGCCCATAAGCTCTAGGTCTAACTGATCGCCACATTTAGGGTCAGGAAGGAATTTTCCCCCAGGTCAGATTGGCAGAGACTCTGTAGCATGGGACATGGGTCACTTGCAGCTTTAAACTAGTGCCCATGGTGGATTCTCTGTAACTTGAATTCTTTAAATCATGATTTGAGGCCTCGCATAACTCAGCCAGAAGTTATGGAACTAATACCAGAGTGGGCGGGTGAGGGTCTGTGGCCTGCAATGTGGAAGAGGTCAGACTAGATCAGAGATGGCCAAGCTTACTGACCCTCCGTGTCACATACGACAGAAGTTCGGGAGCTGACGTGCATCTGCTGGGGCTCAGAGATTCTGTCCCATGGGAGGCACCTGCCAGGGTTTGGGGCTTCTGCCCCAATCCTGCTGAAGTCCCAAGCCCAAGCAGGTGTGTCCTGCAGGGCTGAAGCCCCTAAACCCCTCTTCCCACTGGGCAGAAGCCCATACCCCACCACCCCGCTGCAAGGCAGAGATCCTGGGCTTCCCCCCAAAGTCTGACAGGTGGAGAATTGGGGGGGCCTCCACGAGCCACACTTTAACTGTAAAAGAGCCACATGTGGCTCGCGAGCCAAGGTTTGGCCACCCCTGGACTAGATGATCACGAGGAGACCGTCTGGCCATACTGGGTGAGACCAAAGGTCCATCTAGCCTAGTATCCTGTCTTCTGACAGTGGCTAATGCCAGGTGTCCCAGAGGGAATGAACAGAACAGATAATCATCAAATGATCCATTCCGTTGCCCAGTCCCAGCTTCTGGCAAACAGAGGCTAAGGACACCATCCCTACCCATCCTGACTAATAGCCATTGATGGACCTACCCTCCATGAACTTATCTAGTTCTTGGCCTTCACATCCTCTGGCAAGGAGTGCCACAGGCTGACGGCATGTTGTGTGAAAAAAATACAACCTTTTGTTTGTTTGTTTGTTTGCTTGTTAATTTCATTTGGTGACCCTTAGTTCTTGCGTTATGAGAAGGAGTAAATAGATTCATAGATTCCAAGGTCAGAAGGGACCACTGTGATCATCTAGTCTGACATCCTGTATAACACAGGCCATAGAACTTCCTCAAAATAATTTCTAGAGTGGTGGTTCCCCCACAGGAAAAACAAAACAAAAAATCACACCACCACCTAATCTTGATTTCAAAATTGTCAGTGATGGAGAATTCATCATGATCCTTGGTAAATTATTCTAAGGGTTGATTATCCTCACTGTCAAAAATTTACACCTTATTTCCAGTCTGAATTTGTCTAGGTCCTACTTCCAGACTTGGATCGTGCTATATCTGTCTTTGCTATACCGAAGAGCTCATTATTTAATATTTGTTCCCTATGTAGCTAGTACTTCCTTATTTACTTTCTCCACACCAGTTATGATTTTATCTATCATATCCCTCCTTAGCTGTCTCTTTTCCAAGCTGAAAAGTCCCAGTTTTATTAATCTCTCTTCATACGGAAGCCGTTCCATACCCTTAATAATTTTTGTTGCCCCTTTTCTAAATCTTTTGCGATTCCAATACCTCTTTTTTGAGATGGGGCAACCACCTCTGCCCACAGTATTCAAGATGTGGGCATACCATGGATTTATATAGAAGCAATATGATATTTTCTGTCTTATTCTCTATCCCTTTCTTAATGATGCTCAACATTCTGTTAGCTTTTTTGATTTCTGCTGCACACGGAGTGGATGTTTTCAGAGAATGATCCACAATGACTCCAAGATCTCTTTCTTGAGTGGTAACAGCTAATTTATATGTATTTTATATGTATAGTTGGGATTACGTTATCCAGTGTGTACTACTTTGCATTTATCAGCATTGACTTTCATCTGCCATTTTGTTGCCCATTCACCCAGTTTTGTGAGATCCTTTTGTAGCTCTTTGCAGTCTGCCTGGGACTTAACTATCTTGAGTAGTTTTGTATCATCTGCAAATTTTGCCACCTTACTGTTTGCCCTTTTTCCAGATCATTTATGAATATGTTGAATAGGACTGATTCCAGAACAGACCCCTGGGGGACACCACTATTTACCTCTCTCTATTCTGAAAACTGACCATTTATTCCTACTCTTTGTTTCCTATCTTTTAACCAGTTCCCAGTCCATGAGAGGACTTTCCCTCTTATCCCATGACAGCTTATTTTGCTTAAGAGCCTTTGGTGAGGGACCTTGTCAAAGGCTTTCTGAAAATCTAAGTATACTATATCCACTGGATCCCCTTTGTCCACATGCTTGTTGAGCCCCTCAAAGAATTTTAGTAGATTGGTGAGGCATGATTTTCCTTTACAAAAACCATGTTGACTATTTCCCAACAAATTATGTTCATCTATGTGTCTGACAATTTTGTGATTTACTATAGTTTCAACCAGTTTGCCCAGTATTGAAATCAGGCTTACCATCCTATAACTGCCAGGATCACCTCTGGGGTCCTTTTTAAAAATTGGCATCACATTAGCTATCCTTTAGTCATTTAGTACAGAAGCTGATGTAAATGATAGGTTACAAGCTACAGTTAGTAGTTCTGCAATTTCACATTTGAGTTCCTTCAGAAGTCTTGGGTGAATACCATCTGGTCCTAGTGACTTATTACTGTTTAGTTTATCAATATGTTCCAAAACCTTCTCTAATGATACCTCAATCTGGGACAGTTCCTCAGGAATGGGGGGAGGGATAGCTCAGTGGTTTGAGCATTGGCCTGCTAAACCCAGGGTTGTGAGTTCAATCCTTGAGGGGGCCATTTAGGGAACTGGGGTAAAAATCTGTCTGGGGATTGGTCCTGCTTTGAGCAGGGATTTGGACTAGATGACCTTCTGAAGTCCCTTCCAAACCTGATATTCTATGATTTGTCACCTAAAAAGAATGGCTCAGGTCTGGGAATCTCCCTCACATCCTCAGCCATGAAGACAGATGCAAATAATTCATTTAGTTTCTCTGCAATGGCCTTTTCATCCTTGAGTGCTCCTTTAACATCTCGATCATTCAGTAGCCCCACTGGTTGTTTAGCAGACTTCCTACCTTCTGAAGTACTTTAAAAAAAATTGCTATTATTTTTTGAGTCTTTGGCTAGCTGTTTTTCACATTCTTTTTTGACCTTCCTAATTATATTTTTACACTTCGTTTGCCAGAGTTTATGCTCCTCTCACTGCTTCTTTTACTTTGTTGGTTAGCCAAAGTGGCCCTGTTTTGGTTCTCTTACTATGTTTTTTAATTTGGGGTATGCATTTAAGTTGAGCCTTTATTATGGTGTCTTTAAAAAGTTTCCATGCAACTTGCAGGGATTTCACTTTTGGTGTTTTATCTTTTAATTTCTGCTTAACTAATTTTCTCATTTTTGTATAGTCTCCCTTTCTGAAATTAAACGCTACAGTGTTGGGCCGCTGTGGTGTTTTCCCCAACACAGGGATGATAAATATAATTATATTATAGTTGCTATTAGCAAGTGGTCCAGCTATATTCACCTCTTGGACCAGCTCCTGTGCTCCACTTAGGACTACATTAAGAATAGTCTCTCTCCCTGTGGGTTCCCAGACTAGCTGCTCCACAAAGTAGTCATTTAAGGTGTCAAGAAACTTTGATCTCTGCATCCCGTCCTGAGGTGACATGTACCCAATCAATATGGGGATAACTGAAATCCTCATTATTGATTTTTTTTGTTTTTAATAGCCTCTCTAATCTCCCTGAGCATTTCACAGTCACTATCACCATCCCGGTTGGATGGTCGGTAATATAGCCCTACTGCTATATTCTTATTAGAGCACGGAATTACTACCCATAGAGATTCTATGGTATAGTTTGGTTCATTTAAGATTTTTACTTCATTTGATTCTACGCTTTCTTTCACATATAGTTCTACTCCCCTACCAACACGACCTGTTTTGTACCCTGGTATTACTGTGTCCCACTGATTATCCTCATTCCACCAAGTTTCTGTGATGCCTATTATATCAATATCCTCATTTAATATGAGGCACTCTAGTTCACCCATCTTATTATTTAGACTTCTAGCATTTGTGTACAAGTACTTTAATAACTAGTCACTTTTTAGCTGTAATTGAATGGAACTCTTTTTCATTTGACTGTTTCTCATCAGATCCTACCCGTATTTTATCATCTTCAATCCTCTCCTCCTTATAGGACATAGAGAATCTCCATTAATAGATCCTCCCCCAAGAAATGTCTCTGTCTGAACCACATGCTCCTACACACCTGCCAGCTTTCCCTCAGCCCTTAGTTTAAAAACTGCTCTACAACCTTTTCAATTTTAAGGACCAGCAATCTGGTTCCATTTTGGTGTAGGTGGAGCCCATCCTTTCTGTATACCCCCTCCTTTCCCAAAAGTTTCCTCAGTTCCTAGTAAAGCTAAATCCCTCCTCCCTGCACCATTGTCTCATCCACGCACTGAGACCCAGCAGTTCTGCCTCTCTAAGGGACCCTGCGTGTGGAACTGGAAGCATTTAAGAAAATGCTACCATGGAGGTCCTGGACTTCAATCTCCTACCTAGCAGCACCTGTCTGAAGTGTTACAGACCCCGCTGAGCAAAGGGACAATGAGGTCTGCTAGGAGATGAGGACAGAATGGTACCTCTATATCAAAGAAGCAATGAACATAAAACCTGAAATCCCACTTCACTTCAGGGCAGGTGTAGTGCCCAAGACAGAGCAATGATGTGAGTCTTGTTTACCTTCAGCTGGTGCTGGGCTTGAAGCTGCCCCCGTAACTGTTTCATGCCAGCCATATATGTCAGGATCTGGGTCACACCCTCCTTCAACAGGGCAGCACGGTAAACCGCTACAGCTTTTTCAATGCGGCCCTTCTTCCGCTGCCGCTCCAGGGCAAACCCCAGCCAGGCATCAAACACCTGCAGTAAAAAAGAAGGAGCAGCAAGCTGCAGGAGTATTGCTACAAGAGTTACTGCCTCTCAGAGGAGAGAGACCTAGGCACCAAAAACTCCCCAGCAGACCATAAGTCCCTCCACAGGACAGTAACATCCAGAGATGTATCATGGCTAGTTTCTGTCCTAAAGGGATGGGGGACAGTGTGTGGAAATCAGCTGGAGTTAGACAGAGAAGTCCCAGGCCAATGGTTTTTATCAGAGGAGCATCAGGGACCAAAGATACCCAGCACCTCAGAGCAGCACAGGGAGCTCTGAAGATGAAACAGAGGAGAAGGTGCTCCCTGGCCCATCTGCCCGGGGAGCTGACCCTACATGCATACACAGTGCAGACCCCAAAGTGCACACCTTACCTTCCCCTGCAGTGAGAGTGACCAATGCCACAGTGCCCGCACTGTCTCCTGCCGTTCCCATTGCTTCTGCGCCAGCTGTTAACAAAACAAATCACACAGCACCTGGTTCAGCAGTTAGGCATGTATGTGCTATACCACAGAGATCCCAGCAGAAGATGAAGAGATGTAATTTACAGAGGCGATGGAGATTGCAGAGGGAGAATGCATCAGCTCCCTGTGCCTTCAACTCCTTCGTAAGGGTCACTCACACTGCATATAAGCTCAGGGAAAGGCCCCACCTATGGAGCGCCTGAAGGGCATTAACTTTTCAGTTTTGAAAGCAAAAGGATTAACTCTTTAGCCTGCAGGGCTGCCTCTCATCACCCACGGGACATTTCCACTGGCCACAAGAAAGAGCTGCTGAATATCATTCATTGGGGGTGGTTTTTTCTTTAAACACTGCCAACCCTTGCACACTGCAGCCTGACACCGACACCCAGTGCAAGTGGGTGATGGGGATTTCAGTGAACTCCATCCCTTGTCTTTAGGCTGAGAGGGTTACCCTAAGGCCACAGGGATGGGTGTACCTCATGCTAATGGAGCCACCAGCCTAGATGATATTTGGACACAAGCTTCCTTACACTCCCCCCATATCACTGTATTTCAGTGCCGCAGATGGAGTCTGAAGGAGAAAGTTGGACAGGACGAGCAGGAGGCTCAGTGCCTGTCTCTGTGGGATAGTTTCTCACTTGTCTCTTCCAGCAGGAAAAGCAGGTAGAGCAGAGTCTCTGAGTCATCAGCTGGTCTCCCCGTCTCTGCAGGAGCTGTCATGGAATCAGCACAGTAAGTCATACTGACAGACACACACCACTTATCTGGGCCAGCTGGCAGGAAAGCAGAACAGGGACCCAACTATAGTAACCTTCCATTAGCATTAATGACAGCCAGAGAACATCAGTATGACAGCGCTCGACAATCCATCCTTTGGCAAATATCCCTGAGCCCAGCATGGATTTCCCTCACCAACAGCCCACACAGGGCAATCCCAGCCCTTCCCAATCTCCCCTCCCAAATGAGAATGCTCTCCACTCCCTTCTCCCAAGGGCTTTATGCTGTGACAGGTGATGCACAGAGATGCCAATTCCTCCATGTTGCACAAGGCTCCCACTGCTCTCCAGCTTAGACTGTGGAAATGAAATCTGCCTGCAAAAGTGCCCCTCGAAGGGGACATCTGCTGTGGAGAGAGCTTTCTCCATCAGACTGGAGCTTTCACCTCTCACTATCCCTGCTCCTTCTCACCATCTTTCCTATGCACTGCAGATGATACTGCTTCCACTTTGCCAGGCACTCTTGCAGCAGTTGCCTCTGGTGGTGCTGAGCTGCAGTGTCTAGCTGGACTCTCAGCACCAAGGACCTCGTGGTGAATTCCTTCCAGTGAAGAAACGTGGCCCTTAAATGCACTGTTACAAGAAGAACCCATGAATCAAGGAACCAGCAAGATGCCCATTTCTATCTCAGTCAGGAGCACCCAAGAAACCAGCTTTTTAATCTCCAGGTTTGTTTGACAATATTTCTCAGTGCCTACGATAGTATTTCACCCGGAAAGAAGGTGGTCTTGTTGTTAAGGCACAGGATAGGGAGTCAGGAGACCTGCAGTGTCTTTCCGGCTCTGCCAATAACTTTAGTTGTGACCTCAGACAAGTAACTTGACTTCTGTGCCAGTTTCCTTATCTGAAAAATGGGGATAATACCACCTCCTACCTGTAAGTGGGGGGGGCTGTAACATTAAGTCAAAAATGTATGAAGTATTTTGTGAGTCTTGGACAGAAAGCATTATTAATCCTAGTTACTTTTAATTAGGGCTGTCGCGGGCTTAATCGCACTTTAAACAATAATAGAATACCATTTATTTACATATTTTTGGATGTTTTCTTCATTTTCAAATATATTGATTTCAATTACAATACAGAATATAAATAGTACAGTGCTCACTTTATATTACTATTTTTTATTACAAATATTTGTGCTATAAAAAACAAAAGAAACTGTTTTTCAATTCACCTCATACAAGTACCATAATGCAATCTCTTTATCATGGAAGTTGAACTTACAAATGTAGAATTATGTACAAAAGAAAAACTGCATTCAAAAATAAAACAACATAAAAGGTTAGAGCCGACAAGTCCACTCAGTCCTACTTCTTGTTCAGCCAGTCACTCAGACAAACAAGTTTGTTTACATTTGCAGGAGATAATGCTGCCCTTGCTTCTTATTTACAATGTCACCTGAAAGTGAGAACAGGCTCTCTCATGGCACTGTTGTAGCCGGCATTGCAAGATATTTACGTGCCAGATGCGCTAAAGATTCATATGTCCCTTCATCTTCAATCACCATTCCAGAGGACATGCGTCCATGCTGATGATGAGTTCTGCTCGATAACAATTCAAAGCAGTGCAGACTGACGCATGTTCACTTTCATCATCATGAGTCAGATGCTACCAGCAGAAGGCTGATTTTCTTTTTTGGTGGTTCGGGTTCTGTAGTTTCTGCATCAGAGTGTTGCTCTTTTAAGATTTCTGAAAGCATGCTCCACACCTCGCCCCTCTCAGATTTTGGACAGCACTTCAGATTCTTAAACCTTGGGTCCAGTGCTGTAGCTATCTTCAGATATCTCCCATTGGTACCTTCTTTGTGCTTTGTCAAATCTGCAGTGAAAGTATTCTTAAAATGAACAACATGTGCTGGGTCATCACCCAAGGCTGCTATAATACATGGCAGAAACACATGGCAGAATGTAGGTACAACAGACCAGGAGACAAAATATTCTCCCCCAAGGAGTTCAGTCAAAATTTAATTAACACATTTTTTTAATAAGCGTCATCAGCATGGAAGCATGTCCTCTGGAATGGTAGCAAAACCATGAAGGAGCATATGAATATTTAGCATAATTTAAGTAGGATTGAGTGGACTTGTAGGCTCTAAAGTTCTCCATTGTTTTGTTTTTGAGTGCAGATATGTAACAAAAAAAAAATCTACATTTGTAAGTTGCACTTTCATGATAAAGAGATTGCATTATGGTACTTGTATGAGGTGAACTGAAAAATATTAATTTTATCATTTTTGACAGTGCAAATATTTGTAATAAAATCATATAAAGTGAACACTGTACACTTGGTATTCTGTGTTGTAATATAAATCAATATATTTGAAAATGTAGAAAAACATCCAAAAATAGTTAATAAATTTCAATGGGTATTCTATTGTTTAACAGTGCGATTAATCACCATTAATTTTTTTTAATCGTGATTCATTTTTTTGAATCACGGGAGTTAACTGCAATTAATCAACAGCCCTACTTTTCATCAAGATTTGCCTGAACCTCCTGGTATTTGTTTGGCCCTCATCACTGTACTTTTTGAGCTTCTCACAGCCATTAATGAATTTTATCTTGACAACACCCCTGCAAGGAGGAAGTGTTATCCCTATTTTAGAGATGAGGAACTGAGGCTCAGGGTAGATTTAGTGACTGACCCAAGGTCACACAAGAAGCCTGTGGCAAACTGCTTGAATCCTGGGCCAATGTCCTATCCAGTAGACCATCCCTCCTAGCCTAGGAACGATCTCTTAATTTGTACACAGCTAGTCAACCCATGAACACCCATTACATTGCAGAAAACCCTGTAGAACAATGTCACTACCACACAGTCTTCATGACACAGTCAGTTCATCTCATCTATGCAGAGTAAATACATAGTTGCCTTACAGAGATGTGTGTTTCTCGGTTCCACACATGGACAAATGAGTGTCAAAATTCATGCAACAAAGCCACACCCTGCTCTAACACAGTGACCAGGTCCTTTGCAGAGTGCTTTACATTCCTGGTCCCCGCGGCTCACCCATATCCAAACACCTCCTGGCCTGCCTCAGAGCCGCTGCCTCCTGCTGACGGCAGTGCACCCGCAGACAGGTAGTGTCCCTCCACTGGAGTAGCACCTAGGGAGTCAGACCAGAGGGACAGGATACAAACTAATACTGCAGTACTCTTTGGAGGTTAGAATTGAAGTCAAGTGCCTCCCATCACCAGCACAACAAACCCTGTCACCCCATCACACAAGTGAACTGCAGCAGGTGTGGGAAAACCCTCCACTAATGGAAATTATATGCCCCCAGAGCAGGGTTCCTAAGAGCAGCCGTTCATCCCATATCCCCTTTGCATTTCTTGAAGGGGTTTTCCTCCACACAGCCAAAGCTGCCATGCTATTCCCTTCCAGGAAATGGAATAGGGAAAGCTGTGGACTCCCTCACAGCCAGTGCCGGCAGAGACTCCTGCTGAGATAGGCTGGGACTCAGAGCAGCAAGTTCCCCAGCTTCTGCAGCCTTCTTTGTAGTGGCTCCTATGCGAAGCTGTAAGCTTCCCCCGACTAAGAACTACTGTACTATTCCCTGAAGTGACTCCTGGTGGACTAGTTCTACTTCTTGGCTAAAATGGCCTCCAAGTCCCCTACACAGATCCCACCTTTGAGAGAGTTGATCTCCTGTAGTGCAGTTCTGCCTGTACAGCTTTCTTAGCCTCACCCACAAGGGCAACAGTATTTTCTCTCCAGATACTCAGCATCTGTCTAAGCACAAAGTGGGAAACAGAAAGCTAAAGATCAACAGTGATTTTCACCACATACTTTTCCCCTCCTCTTGGAAGCTGGCTCAACCTTTGGCACCTTTCCATTCATGGAGAGGAACCCACAAAATTGCTGTATCCACAAACCAACCTTTGTTTCTAGTGTCTTAAACATAGCCAAGCACCTGACATCATGCCCGCAAGTGCAGCCAGGCAATGAAAAAAAAACAGCAGCAAAATACAGTTTCCAGTTGATACAAAAAACTAAAGTGACTGCAGATAATGCAGGGTGACCAAGGCTCTTCCTGGGCCTGCCACCTATAAGAAACCAGACAAACTATATCTGCTCCAAGAGCACCATCACTTTAAGATCATAGCAGAGTCCATCCACTACAAGGATAGGATTTAGTTTACTAGCCAATATGTTTATTGGGGTCTGATCCTATGTTGGTGTTCTGAGTTGTGGCTCCAGCAGGCACCACAACAACAGTTCTGCCACAAGAAGAAGGCTTTGAAACTGGACAAAAGATGCTTTAAGGGACTGGTGCATAATGGGCAAAGTCACCCAGGGATTTCTTGATGCCCAAAGAGGGATCTGCTGGGATATATGCACAATAGCTCACCAAATGGTGGCATGTGAAGTCTCTCCTGACAGCCAATAGCGCTCTGGTCGTCATCGTTGCAAAATGCATGTAAGGATAGTAGTTAAGGAGTTATGTATCTCTACTGAAAATTATGTTCTTAAGGTCTTGGAGTTAAGGCAGGTCACCAAGAGGTGACATACAGAGATGTTTCTTTCAGGCAGGAAGCAGCAGACAGCCTTCCAAGGGGAGTAGTGGGGGCAAAAGACATATCTGGCTTTAAGACTAAGCTTGATAAGTTTATGGAAGGGATGGTATGATGGGATAGCTTAATTTTGGCAATTGATCTTTGATCATCAGCAGGTAAGTATGCCCAGCGGTCTGTGATGGGATGTTAGATGGGATGGGATCTGAGTTACTGCAGAGAATTCTTCCCTGAGTGCTGGCTGGTGAGTCTTGCCCACATGTTCAGGGTTTAGCTGATCACCATATTTGGGGTCGGGAAGGAATTTTCCTCCAGGGCAGATTGGCAGAGGCCCTGGAGGGTTTTTCGCCTTCCTCTGCAGCGTGGGGCACGGGTCACTTGCTGGTGGATTCTCTGCAGCTTGAGGTCTTCAAACCACAATTTGAAGACTTTTAATAACTTAGACATAGGTTAGGGGTTTGTTATAGAAGTGGATGGGTAGGGTTCTGTGGCCTGCTTTCTGCAGGAGGTCAGACTAGATGATCATATTGGTCCCTTCTGACCCTAAAGTCTATGAGTCTCTCTCTCTCTGTCTGGTCACTTGTATACTGTATGCCTCACACTCTATGTGTACTTGCATACTGAACCACAGGCAAAAGAAGAGATTGTGAAATCTACAAGAAAGGAAATCTACAAGATGAAACAAACAGTGGGGGGAAGAGGGGGCTCTGTTTATGAATAAAGACAATGGATGGGACTGGTATGTGTTTGGGGCTGGGGGAATATACTGGGGCCTTCCCTAGGAGGCAAGTTGACAGTGTGTGTCATGAAAGGAGGGTCTCTGCCAACCTGGCTGTGAAGCACTGCAAGGATGAGCATTACTCTACAAGACTTGAGAGTATCTAGTTAATTAACTCTAAGATCTAGAATATGTTATGATTTTATTTCACACATAACCAAATGTTTTCAATACTTCTATTATTTCAACCTCTATGTTTTGTTAAATAAACGTATACTGGATTTTACTATAAACATATCTAAATGCTAGTGTGTTCGGAGGAGCGATGATCTGAGGTGGAACTAATAAACTGAGGTTTACTGTTTTGTTGGAAGCAGCAAATCTGTGAATACTGTGAGTGTCCAGTGCACCCAGGGCTGGACACACCAAGGAGACTCTTCGAGGGCTCAAGGGTTGGAGTGTGCCCACTGCTAGCCTGTAGAGAGACAGAGGGGCTGGTGGGGCCTAGAAGGGAGTGCTCATGTTGCCTGTGGAGCTGGGGAGCTGACCCTTGAGAGGCACAGGCAAGGCTTACGCATGCTAAAAGCAGGTGGCAGCGAGGTGCCTCACAACCCTACGTATCCACAAGAAGGTCACAGCCAGCATCGAATCCCATGAGAATGTTACCATTCCTTTTAGGTCGGCTGAGATGCAGAAAAACAGTGAAGCAGGGGAGAGTTAGTTCTCAGTGTCAAAAGTTCAGGGATTACTGAATGTGCCAGTCAAGGAGGTCTAGGGCAAGCTGCTTCTTTCTAGAGTTGCATGGGATGGGGCAGGCTTACCGCAACAGCGCCCTATTACGCTCCTCATCCTTTTCATCGACTTGGCGTAAAATGCACTGTATGTTTTGCTGGTAACTCTGCAAGGAAAGCAGAGTTGAAGTGAGACTTCCCCTAGCTGTTAGGAACACTATGATGAGGAGTTCTCTGGGGAACTCTCAGCAGCAGCTGTCCAGGAGCAGATGCAGAAGCTGCAGCCACCAGAGTTTAGCACTCCTCTTGTTACTCTCAATAGCAATTATACATTAGCAACATGGAGTTTGCCATCCTGAGTGACGCAGCTATCTACATCCCACATATATACAGCCACACAAGCCAGGAGAGACCTCAGACCTCTGTACTCCAAAAACACAGGACTCCATCAATGGAGCTCAAGGGAGAATCTCCAGTAGCGGCAGCAGCATTAGGCATCACACTCTTTGTGTGGACCCTAAAGTTCCCTCCTCAGAGTAGTGAGTGCAGACACAGCAAGCTTCAGCAATGAAGCGAACATAATCCTCCTACCTTCCAGGCAGCCAAAACCCTGGCCAGCAGTGAATGCTGATAATACATGTCTGCTCGCACCAATGTCTTCCACTTCTTAGACCGATGTCCCACATACTACAAGCAAAAAAGAAAAATCAGACTATGTGGGAAGAGAAGAGAAGTTAACCACCTATGATCCCCAACCTCCACGGAAGCATCACTCCCACAGAGCAGCATAACAGGGTCTTACCTGAACTGGCACCAGACCTTGCTGCTGCCTCAGTTTCCCCCTTCAGGTACTCAAACTGCCCCCTAGGCTCTTGTGCAAGTTAAACACCCCCCCTTTTTGGGGATTCATCTATTAAAACAGTTCCAATGTCACCTTAAACCAGAACCACTCTGTCCCCCACTCCATAGTTTCTTCATCCCTTTGCTGGGCCCAACTGCTCATTCCAAAACCCAGGTTCTGCTGCATGGTATAGCCTCATGTCTTCTTCTCAAGGCTGTTGTTCCCCTTACAGCTTCTGCTCCCACCTGTCACTGCAGGTCACTTCAGGCAGGCCTTTCCTTTCTCCTCTTTGACCCTGGTCCCCTCTAGATCCGCTAAGAGCACTTCCCTGATGGGTTGTCTCCCAGGTACCCTTGTACTGTGGCTTCAGGCCCCAGTTAACTCTCAGATCTCTCTGAGCAGGAGAGCTCTTCCAGGCCTACTCCAGACTCTGCTCATCTCTGGAGAATCTTCCCCATGGTCTTTCCTAGCCCTGACCTTCCTCCCTCTGATGTAGAAGGCTCTCTCTCACAGGAAGCCACAGGCTACTGTCACATGATTCCTGGTCTCATCACCCAACCACCAAACCAAGCCTAAATCTAATACCTGGAATCTGATGACAAGTCGTATGTAGGGCAGAGCCCAAATAAATTAAAGGTCCAGCCCTCCCCGCATGGCTCATGAGATACACCTCACTAGCAGTAACAATGAAGCTGGAGAATACTCAGATGCCAGGATTTATTTAATAATATAAGGGTAATTTAGGGAAAAGGGAACCTGCAATCAGATTGTTCAAAAGAAGGGAAGTGCAGTACTGACTTTGTTCCCCTCACATGAAGAGGACACAAATCTCTGATTTCCTTATGGCTTACTTTGGTGCCAGTTAACAAGACAACAGAAACCCCACTCCTGTCTATGACCCCCCAGCAACACAGGTCTGACAGCCCTGCTTCTCCAACCATTAGATCAGCAAACCTTTACATTCTGGGAAAAGGCTATCATCCCTGAGGCTGATATGCCAAACAGCATATGATCCTCCTCATGAAACGTGGGCCCCAAAGGAAGGCTGAGCACAAGAGACCGAAATTTTCAATTTTTGCTGTATGTCAGCTGCTCCATAGCAAGTGACAGGACAAGATCAGAAACTAGAACATTCAGTGCCAAACCCAGCAGCCACCTTCATCAGCACTGGTTTGGTTTTGGTGGCTTTCTTGCTCTGCACATATTATAGGAATGAAAAGGCAACAAATTTTGTAGTGCATGTACCAAGGAATGCCGCTACAAGGCTGGCAATTATGTGGCACCAAAAGCTTTGGTGGCACAACATGATTGCTAGTGATGGACATAAATAAATACGCTATCAGACCACCTTAAGCACCTTATCAGAAATTGATCCAGGTGGCACTCAATTTGCAAGGAGGCCATGAGCCTTTGGGATTTGCCATGGGGATGATGATATGACCCTTCTCCCACTCAATGTATCTGGAGCATGCTAGCTGGGCTGCTACTTCCAGCCAGCAGCGTACATTCTCCTAGAATGGTTGCAGCAGTGAGAGAGCACTAGCTCCTGTAAAGGGTGCCCTTGGAGTAACAGTCTTTATTGAAGTCAGGCTTCTTGAAACATCTGCGGACATGCTTTTTGCTAATATCCCATTCACAAGAGACGGGAAGAACGGTTACAATCAGAAGGTTGCCACAAGGTTCTGTGAACTGGGGATAATGTTTCATGCAGGTACCAATCATCACAGAGCTAGAGATTGGTTTAACGATTTAACTATTGGCGTAATATTTAACTATCATTTTTCTAAAAAAGGTTATTTAATTAAAACCTTCCTGAGAACCGAAAGCACTGTGTGGTATTTCCCAGGAGTTCCCCTCAGGGACTGGAGCACTTAAGTGATGAACTGGGAAGCACAAGGAGCGTACTGGTCGGGGAAGCCTTCACACAGGCATTCATGTAATAGTCCCAAAACCATTGTCTGGGTAACACCACTGAGCCACAGCTCTGCCCTCCCCGCCTCTGCGAGCAGGGGAGCAATGCAGGACAAACAAAGAACTCCCTCTCATCCTCCCACACTATTCCTACTCCTCCCTTACTGCAGTGTTTTACCCCTCCTTGGAGAGAGCAGCCTTTGGTTAGGGTAGCCCACGACTAACTAGTATTATGACCATAAAATACCTTTGATATGGTGTTTGTTAAGCAGCTAAATGATGAGCACAGGTGATCTATAAATAGAGGAGGATTCAGAACTCTCTACCTGCTCCAATTCTCACCTTTCTCCACTTGCTCCAAGACCACTTCAGGCACGTTGAATAGTGAAACCTAAGAGCTTTCACCTTCTTTATCCTCCTAAAGGAAAAACAGACCAGACAGTTCTCTTACTGACCCAGACCTGTTGTGCTTCTCTAGCACCAAGCCTGAATCCACATTTGCTATTGTGCTGGGAAAGTACATGTATTAAAAATGTAAACATTTAGGATGTGCTAACTGCTTCTAAAACATGTGAGGAGTCAGTGTTGGTGTGAATCAGAAACTCCTTTGTGAAAGGGGCCAATTTTGAGACTGAATCAGGATCAGTCTCCCTTTCAAGCTGCCTCTTACTCTGATCTAATCTCCTGAATGTTCTTCTTCCAGAAATGGAAAGTCTTCTGCAGCAGTAGGTGGCAGTAATGATCATGGGCAAGAGCCGTGCGCTCTCGCTCCTCCAAACACACCACTGTTCTCCTGCGCCAGGAGCACCAGAAACGAACCAACACCTGCTGCTTAGAGTGAAGAATGGCCTGCAACAGACAGGAGAAAACTGGTGAACTCATGATATGGGCTGTAAATGAGCAGCAGGGCAAGCTTCCTCAGAGGTGGTGATGGACACAGGGAATCGTCTCGTGGTCTCCAGCCACTCAAGCAGAATAGCAATGGGTGGAAGCCCATCTTGTGCTGCTCATGTTCATAGGAGGTGATCAGGAAACTGTTCCATCTATCCCCTTGGTGAAGTCCAAGGGAAAGTGCTGCATTTACCATTCTCTCTCTCGTACGGTTCTCTCGATGCTGACATGCACTCAGCCACCACGTGTCAAATACCTGTCTCATCAACAATTCCCTGCAAGCAAGAATGAAGAATGTCAGTGGAACCAACGAATCCTGTCTAACATTTAAGGAACTGGCCTTATGGGCTCTGATGACAATGCCAGTCTGTCCAAATTGAAACCATTTGTTATGCAGTTGCTTAGATTTTATAGCATCAGGCAAGACTGTTTTAGAAGTCAATTACACCTCTTTATTCCATGGATTTTTAAAAAATAATTACACACACAAGTATATAGTCCATTCCACCACTCCTTGAAATCCCACTTAGACTACTGAATGGTAACATTTATTGTTCTGCTGAATTTGCTAGAATTCCCTATTTCCACCCAGATTATTCTAATTTCCAGTTCCCTCATTGACAATATATCTGAAAGAAAATGATATAATATAACCTTGTGCTTCTTCTTCAAAAGCTATAAACACAGCCCTGCTACCTCCACACACTGACAGACCTTAATCTACGATTTGTTAAGTTTAAAGACAGGCACAACTTCTTTTCTTTTTCTTTTTCTTTTTTTTAAACGTGTCAGTGGTTTGAGTTACAAATTTAGCAAACGTTGTAAAATGGACTTGCAGAAAAGTATCAAGACAAAAACGTATAGGAGGTAGAGTGGTCTAAGCACTGGACCAAATGGCTTCCTGTGTTCTATTCATTCCTCTGCCAATACCTCAATGTGTAACCTTAAGCAAGTCATTTAATCTTGTTGCCCCCGTTTCCTCCTCTATAAAATGGGCTAATAGATTTGCCTGCCTGCCTTCCTCGCAAGGGTATATGGGGATATGTTTGTAAAGTATTTCAAAATGTAAAAGCAGTGATTTCAAAATAGTGGGTCCTGACCCACTAGAGGATTGGGTTATCTGTGCCCAGAGATGTGCCCCCACCCCAGCACTCTCACTTCCCTTGGGCGACAGGCAGCAGTGTAGGGAGCAGGATCCAGACAGCAGCAGCAATGCAGATGAAGCCAATAGAGCCAGCAAGCGGACAGTCAGCAGCCTGTCCCAGCCCCGCGCGTGCCCTGGAAGTGCTTCCACCTGACTCTTACTCTCACTTAACATAGGCAGCAGCCTTGAGAACCGGGTCCAGACAGCAGCACAGAGAAAGCACCCCAGGACGCACACGGGTTGAGGACTGGCTGAGGACTGTCCACTTGCTGGCTCCAGTCTCTTCCTCTGCTCTGCTACTGCCACCCAGACCCTGCTCTCACTTCCCCTGGACAGCAGGCAGCAGTGTGGAGAGTGGGATATGGGAAGTGGCAGCAGTGTAGAGGAAGTGGCTGGACCAAGCAAGCAGAAAGTCATCAGCATGGTAGCAATTGTGGCCTGGCTGCAGGGAGAGAGGGGCTAGCTGGGGTTGCAGGAGCAGGATGAGCTGAGCAGGAGACTTGGGGGCAGGATGGGACAGGGTCAGGCCAGGCCAGGGATGGGGGACCAGGGATGCTCCCCTCACCTTGATACAAGGGAAGACTGGGATTGTGTGGCCCCCTGGCTGGGAGAGGAATCTGGTTCTTTGGAGTCTGTTTCAGTAATGCCTCCAGATATGAGAAGATCTCAGAGAGGCTAATTCCTTCCCAGCACAGAGACAGCCTGGAAGGCTCTTTTGTGTTTTCTGTGGTAGCCTGTCTTCCACTCTTACTGGAGGGAGTAATGGGGTGTAGCAGGAGCCCTATTACAGTTCTCTAGCCACAAGAGGGGACAGGGCTGGGAAAGTAAGTGCAAGATGCTGCGGGGGAGAGGGGGTTCTTTTGTGTTTCAATTAATAAAAGATTAAAAAATAGTAAACAGTAACACACACACACATACCCCATTTGTAATGGTGGGTACCCAGAAACGATGAAATGCAATTGGTGGATCCCCTTACTAAAAAGTTTGGGAACCACTGCCGTAAAGCACAATAATGTTATTACCCCTCCCCCTAGAAGCTTAGGCTGCAGCCCAACTGGAACGGCACCAATCTCAGACTGAAACAGCAGTTCCAAGGAGGAGCTGTTTCCAAAACTCTTTAACCTGGATAGACTTCAGAACCTGCCAACAGGTCCCAGCCCTTCCCTAGCCTCAACACAACCGGAAGATGACTCAGGGCTGACCAGGTAACTTCTGAACAGGAGGCTACTGCAGTTTATTAGATGTTTTCAAAGGTACAAACAGCAATTTAATAGATTGAAAATCAATAGGGTTTCGGCGTGTTGTGATGGAGGGTGTTGGTGGCTGCCAGCAAGCGTGTTAGATTTAGGGGCAATCGCAGACCTTGTTGAAGCTGATGGTCATGCTACCCATCTTTCATTCAGACTAAATGAAAGTAGTAATTAAGATCTTTAAGGAGTAAACAACAGAAGGTGCCACCCAAGGCCCTGGATAGCATGGGAACGCCACAGCAATAACTAACTCAGGGAGAATAAGATGGTATCCATAGACTGATTGAAATGTAGGGGCTGGGGCACTGAGTGGTGGAGCTGTGTGTGTGTGTCAGAAGGAGACAAGATCAGAAAGCGAGATAAGCATTGGTGAGTGTGGCCCTAGGAGGAAGCCAAGAGAACTTCTTCTGCACACAGAACTGTTTGGAAAGCAGGCTTGGATTGTTTGTTCCTTGTTCCCTGCGTTCAGGGCAATGAGACTGCGTGTCCTTTTTTTTGTAAATAAACATAACTGCATCAAACAAATACCTGACTCAATAATTTTCTCCTCCTAACTGACACAAATCAGGCAAGGGCCCAAATATTGGCTAACCATTCAGGTCAAGGGGCAACATTCACCTAACAGTCATTTGTGCCTCTAAAAATCTTTCCCCATTCCCTCATATGTTCAACCCCTTTTCTGGCTGAGGAGGCACAAGCTATGTATCAGCAAACAAATTTTCCTTTAATCACCTCATTCAGACTCCTGAGCTAGAAAAATACAGGCTCTGGGCCTGCTCTTTATTCTGTTCTCCAGTGTGTCACAGCTGCACTCCGATTTAGCCAAAACAAACTCCTCTAATTGCTTTCAGAAGAGCAGCTGCCCTCATTACTCAAGCCACTCTCCAAATCTACATGTGTGTCTCCTAGAAAGCAAGGTATCTTCTAAAACAGTACCAAGGTGCTCTGTGGCTTGTTTTTAAGGTGTGCAGCCTGGCTTTTGATGGCAGAAATTCATCAACCTAAGATGTAATCATTTCTAGCCCATAAAAATAATTTAAAAGCCAGCTGGGTTCAGGGCCCAGGCATGCTGGGAAGGAGGAGTCAGTGTTAAAAAAGATGTTTTTCTTCTGACTTAAAAGGAAAAATGCTTCCCAGAAGGGAGTCCATTGTAGGAATCTAGGTCTGGACACAGCCCCCCTTTAGGGAAGCTGTGCTGCATCATGGGCTTTCTAATCAGAAAACTGAAGTGATGCTTAAGTTTAGTTGCATCACATCCCTGCCAGCTCAGAATCAGGACTGAATTCATGCAAACAATAAGAGCCCACAAAAGTTCTTTTAAAATCTCTAAAGAGTAATATTTTTCTCAGTTTTCCCCCCTATCATTACAGAAGTGAAAAGATGATAACAACGTACTGAATAAATATAGCATTGTATATCCTCAACCCACTGTACACATCATTAACCAACCACCACAACACCCCAGTGAAGTAGGCTAGTAATTTCATTATCCCTACTTTACAGATGGGGAAACTGAGGGACAAGCTAGTGGCCTTTCAGAGGTGATGAGCATCCATTGCTTCTGTTTATTTCATTGGGAGAGGGAAGTGCTGAGCTCCTCTGGAGAAGGAAAGCCATTAGTGACGTGCCAAGGCAACAGTGCAAGGACTTATCTATACAGAAACTAAAAGCAGAATAACTACATTGGTTGGAGGTTAGTTATTTTAGTGCAAGTCTGCAGCTGGATACTTATTTCACTGTGACCAACACTGATTTTTACTCACTTCAGTTATACATTTGGGGCTTGTCTATACACAGAAGTTGCTCAGGTTTAACTAAAGCTGTAATGTTGTGATTTAGTTAAAATGAGTACAAATTTGCATGAAGACTGCACAAGTTTAAACTTGGCTTATAGCAGTTCAGCTTGCTCATGGTAAATATTATCCCTGGTAAATAACAGGAGCCAACTGAAATGATGTAAATTAGCTTTAAACCAATGCAGAGTGCCCATGCAGAAAGTTGCATCAAAGTAAACAAAGGTGTGAATTGCAAACAATGTGATTCCAGTTGCAGTGGTTCCAGTTTATGGGCAGACAAGCTCCAAGTCAGTGTCAGAGCCAAAATGAGACATCACGGGTTCCTGCCTCTGTCTTATCTCAATTCACTAGAGCACACTGCCTCTCAACAGCCAGATTCTTTCTGTTATCCAAAATAACATTACTATTTCTTCAACAGCCTCTGAGCATTCCCACCTGTGAGATTCTGTAACCCTTGGTGTCAAGATGTAAGGAACAACATGTAGGAAGGCGCAGAGGCAACTATTGAAGAACGACAGGTTCCAGTAAGTCACCTTTTCTTTTCATGGGCTGACCTAAGTGGATTGTACAACACATTTTAGTCTTAGTTACACGTGGCACTGGTTGCTGCAGCCCAATGCACATACTCTTTTTAAAGTCAATCTGTAAGAACAACCCACTGTACCTATGAAAGCATGATGCCGTTTCCTTCATCTCTCTCCACCAGCGTTGATAGTTCTTAAACCTCTTCCAGGCCTGGAAGGTGACAGGCAAGATCACTCTTCCATAGTGACTGTCAGCTTTGGCATATTGTGTCTAAAAAGCAAATGACAGGCTTGGTTTCATTTCAGAACTGTGCTCCCCCTACCCAAGGGACAACCACAACAAGGCCATCTGAACTAAACTATCCTACTTAACATATAGAAATGTTATATGTACCCAGCTTTTGGGATTTGTTCCTAGTCTTTATAAAACTCTGCTCCACACTTCTCACAGGGAAGGAGGTGGAAAAGCAATCCCACCCAACCAGCTCAACAGTTCCAGCTCATTCTGGAGGCTGCACTCAGAATAAATTAATATTTCAGAACAAGGCTTACAGTGTGGGCTCTACTGGAAACTAAACAATAATAGTAATAATGATCATAAATCAACTTCCTGTCATAAATCAAGGCTTCCTGTACTTCCTAGAAACTCCAGCAGTCAACATTAGCATGCTTTGGTTCCCAGAGAAGTGCCCTGACTGGCTCATGTACAATTCTTTCAACAAGCTATTGATCACATAGGACATCATTTTATCCTATGAACCTGCTGCACCACAGAAATGACTGGAACACTCACCCATTCCTTCATCTTCCAGCTTTTAGAATCATTTGGGTTGAATCTCGTGTAAGAGCTACTTAAACATGACAAATACTCCATACCTGCCTGTGTCTTCTCCACTTGGCATTCCTTAACCACAACCTGACAGACTTGTGCAGAAGCGTTACCCTGAAATAAAACCCAACTATTCAGCAAACAGCCTCTCTCTAGTTGAAAGTACAGCTCTGGACCTGGATGGCTCCATATAACTTAGTGTCCTGAAGAAGTCAGTCTCAATCAGGAAATAATAATTGTGTTACCTTAAAGTGCTTTAAGTATGCCATACAGATTTGTCCCACCCACCAAAAGAAAGGCAACAAAAGCAGAAGTTACATATTTATTTTAAAACACAATCTAGTCAGGTACAATTGCAGAAGTTTCTTCTACTGCTTCATAATTATGCACTCAACCCTGGAATAACTTTCTTCACTGAGATGAAAGAGGAATTTAGCCTCTATGGTAGTCAACAACATCCATCCAAAAAATGATCTCTCCCACTCTAGGCTCCTATGGTTATAGCACTCATGTAAACAGGGAAGATGTTTTACCACCCTATTTTCTAAGCCTGCTCAGTGCTGGTCTATGCAACCTGGTGGCAAAACTGCCTATGCCATGTCTACACTAGTACTCCCATCACTGGTGGGAGATTTTTATTTTTTTTTAAATAAGTGAACCGAGACAAGGCTTATGGCTTACCAATGTCAATTTCCCTCCCATGTTTCTCAGATGAGGTATGGTTCAGAACTAGACCACTCTTTATAATGTGCCAGGATGAGCTCATCCATCAAAGTACTACCAGATTTAAAATCAGAACCAATAGCTGGTGAGTTCCAGCTCCTTAGTTACATCTGAAAATCTATTTCCCTGAAGTACCTGTAGTGGTTGCGAGCTGCTAGTGTCAGGGACCGCTGATGCTCTTCCTCCTCCTGTTCTAACCGATACTTCCAGCGATTCCAGAAGCTCTGCAGCAACTGGAGCAAAACAGCAGAGACAGAAAAACTCAGGTAACAAGAGCAGGAGAATCCAAAAGAATGACAATGCAGATGTTCTGCTAATACATGCTGGAGGGAGAGTTCCTTAAAGAACACTGTGCTGCTATACAAAACAAAGCAGTCTAAAAGCCTGATGCAATTCTGTTTTCTTTCAGCTGCTCTGAATGTCTTTAATGCAGACGTGGAGTCTTCAAACAATTGAAAATATAAATGTTGCTACATCCAGGTGCTGCTATAATGCGAACTCTGCTCAATTTATTTGAACCACTTCACTCTCCTTGTCACAGGGTTACAGCCAATTGTTCCCTGCATACACAGAAAGGCTATAAATCTTCTTGGCTACAAAGGGGTTCGTAATGGGACTGTATGACAACACATAACTAGGCCAACATGTCTGTGACTGACCCTAGACTTACACAGGAGATATTTTCTGAAATTGCTGGTAGCAAGGGAACAATGCAACTGACTAGAGAACACTTTGTGGGAACAGGTGTGAGAAGGTGGGAAGGTTCAAGGAAAGGTCTCATATAAAACACAGCATAACACAAATTAAACCCACCATTACTTGATACTGCCGATGAGCCAAATTTCTTCTCATTTGCTGGAGACGAGCATTTATAATGTTCTTCCGCAAGGCATTAAACCCAAAGCGCTGAGAAAACAATCAGCAGAATTTTACTTACCATTGACTGTGTAGCCTGAATAATCAAGCAGCCAAGAGCTAATTTCACTTGCGACAACTGCTCCTTACAGATAGCCAAAGCTGGGCACGCAGAACCCAGTTTTGTTGCTACTTGTAATGGTCAGTCTTACTGCCGTGTCATGGATACATAGCCGAGCCTCAAGCTCCCTCCCCCTGGTTGGAGAGTTTAGCTCTCCAGCTAAATTAAAAACGTCTCCCTTCCTTGGGTTTCTTCTTGAGTCATCCAGCTCTCTCCCTTGCTCTGTCAGCAAGCACTGCCCAGGCCCCTTCCCAAACCCTCTCTCAATGGAGTGATTAACAGGTCCTGCCCTTTCCCTGTCCGACTGGAGAGCCACAATTTGCTCCTACCCTGAAGCAAGGGAGACTCACAACCTATCCCTTCCCAAGATCTCTCTGTACTGGAAAAGGGGATCTTAAATACTGCTCTCACCTCTCCCAGCTCTTTACTGACCTCTTACTCTTATGGTCTCTCTGAACTACAAATCCAAGAATGCCTCAATTCTGGGCTCAACTGGGAAGAATTATGTGCTGAGAATGCACCCTGCCTTAAAAGGCCAGCACTTCCTGTTACTCTACTACTGCTATTTCAAAAATATAATCTCACTGCCTTTAGGGTCATTTTTTTGATGGTCAAAACTGCCTCACACTACAGAATAACATCTTCTCCAACAAGCCAGAGGCCCTGTGAATGCCAGAGATAAGGAATTTATTTATGTTGGGAAGTGGGAGTGCTTTCAGAGTGAAGGGGCCAGGGCGCACACGAGGGACCAATTGGTCTGAGTCAATTTGCTTCTTGATTGAAACAATAACTTGATTTGCTCTTGATTGGAAAGGTATGTCTCAGATGAGATTTCCCATCAAGATATGAGTGTCAGTCCTCTATCTTATTAAAGTTAAGCGACAATGTGGACACAAGAACAAATGGATATCACTGACCATGAAGTTTAGGTATGAAATTAGATGGTTTCTAACCATCAGAGGAGTGATGTTCTGGAAAAGCCTTTCAAGGGAAACAATGGTGGCAAAAAAAACTAACTGCTTTCAAGACTGAGCTTGATATGTTTATAGAAGGCATGGTATGATGAGACTGTCTACAATGGTATGTAGCCAATCTCCAATGGGCAGTGATGGGACACTAGATGGCGAGGGTTCGGTGTTACTACAGAGAATTCTTTCCCAGGTGTCTGGCTGGTGGGTCTTGCCCATAAAGCTCAGGGTCTCACTGATCACTATATTTGGGGTCAGGAAGGAATTTTCCCCTGGATCAGACTGGCGAGATCCTGGGAGGTTTCGCCATCCTCTGCAGCATGGGACTTGGGTCATTTTCAGGTGTAAACTAATGTACGTGGTGGACTCTCCATTACTTGAAGTCTTTACATTATGATTTGAGGACTTCAGTAAGTCAGCCAGAGGTTATGGGTCTATTACAGGAATGGGTGGTGAGGTCCTCTGGCCTGTGATGTGCAGGAGGTCAGACCAGATGATCATGATGGTCCCTTTTTGGCCTTAAAGTCTATGAATCTATCTTCTCTACACACAACACCCGGGGGAACAGAGAGTTTGGTGGATTCCATGACAGTTTGAATCTGTGCACCTAGTATCTGAGCTGAACATTTCATGGAAGGAAATACTATACATGACACACTCACCATCGACATGAACACACACGTGGCTAGGTGTGGCTCTGGGAAATCATTCCAAATAGCCCAGATTCCCTCTCACCTGAGATATTACAAAGCTCTTACCAACAGATGGTGCCGGTGATGCTTTTCTGCAAGCTTGTGCTTCCAGGTTTCTTCCATGCACAGTACAACATCTGTCATCAAGTTAAAAATAAAGTATCTTTTATAGACACACACAACACACCCTCTTCTTCAGGCACAGGCACTGAATTCCAGTCCACAATTGCTTTAGCATTGGGTTTTCTGCACTGGTATGCACACAGAGACATTCTGGTTGCAGCAAAGCTGTTAGAGGCTTCACTGGTTTAAAAAGATGCATCTTTTGTCTACTGTCAACAATTCCCTGCTGCCATATCCTAGTCCCTACAGGTTTTTACTTAATGTGTTCCAAGTGCTAGTCTTGCTCCCTTCCAATGCCCATTCACTATGGACTAACCTGCACCTTTCTAATGAAAGAGTGCTTCTCAGTCCAACCATGCCTGACCCAAATGCTGCTTCTTGCATTAATGCTCATGTGCCCCGTTCACCTGCAGGAGTATCTTGAACCTGGCATCTCTATGGCAGCATACACAAAGGATACAATGCTTCCAGTGTGTGAAGACTCTCCGTAAGGTAATCCTTGCTGCTAACTCACCAATGCACTCCTGGTGGATTTGCATGCTTCTCCTGTGCTCCCAGGCCCGTCGCCAGCCACAGAAACAGTGTTGGAGCACAGAGACTTGGTGATGTTGCTGAGCCAGCTCTAGAACAACAGACACAAATTACACATCATTAGTGTCAGGACAAGGCAATGACATGCAAACTCTAGGCTCTCAAGTGACAGAATCTCTAGTACCAGCAAGGGATGATGGGAATTTTACCACCACCTATTAGTTCTGGTTGGTCAGGAAACACATTGTTCTGGTTATTCAGGAAACCCTTGCAGGAACTGATAGTAGCTCTGAAATTGGCTTCATACTTCTTCCTGCCAGGTACTCCAATCAGAGTACACGTTACAATGTGTAAGCTTAGGTCAATACAGCAATTTCCTTTCTAAGATCATATCCATCCTCTTATCCATCCATCCATCCACAATAAGGCAACAGCATTCTGAATGCGTCAGTACACAAACCACACAATCCTTGCTAGCCCAGGCCATAGCTCTTCAGCTGCTGAACCACCAAACAGAAGCATCAAAGCGTCTCCTAAAAAGGAAAATATATCAACTTCTATCAGTGGCAATGAATTGTTTAGATAGTGAAGCCCTATTCTGTCCCAGCTCTCCATTCAAATATAGTATCTATCTATAAAATGTGGAATAAGGATAAGTCAGGGAATTATAGACCAGTCATCTTAACTTCAGTACTCAAAATGATAATGGAGCAAATAATCAAACAATCAAATTGTAATCTCCTAGAAAAAAATAAGGTAATAAGTAACAGTCAACCTGGATTTGCCAAGAACAAAATCACCAAGCTACTATCCTTCTTTGACAGCAAACAAGCTTTGTGGATAGTGGGGAAGCAGTAGATGTCATATATTTTACTTTAGTAAGGCTTTTGATACTGTCTCACATGACCTCTTCATAAAAAAAACTAGGGAAATATAGGCTAGATGAATCTACTACAAGGTGGGTGGACAACTGGCTCATAAACCATACTCAGAGAGTAGTTATCAATGGTTCACAATTGAGCTGGAAGGGTATACTGAGTAGGGTCCTGAAGAGATCTGTCATGGGTCTGGTTCCATTCAAGTATCTTCATAAATGATTTGGATTATGGCACAGAGAATACACTTGTAAAGTTTGCAGATGATACCAAGCTGGGAGGGTTGCAAGCACGTTGGAGGACAGGATTAAAATTCAAAATGATCTTAAACTTGAGAAATGGTCTGAATTAAATAGAATGAAATTCAATAAGGACAAATGCAAATTGCCCACTTACTGAGGAATAATTGTACAAATACAAAATGGGAAATGACTGCCTAGGAAAGAGAACTACAGAAAAGGATCTGGGGTGATCTCACAAACTAAATATGGGTCTACAATGTAATACTGTTTCAAAAAAAGTGAACATCATTCTGGGATGTACAGAAGGACTGTGGCAAGCAAGACACAAGTAGTAATTCTTCCACTCTGTTCAGCATTGATAAGGCCTTAGCTAGAGTACTGTGTCCAGTTCTGGGTACCACAATTCAGGAAAGATGTGGACAAACTGGAGAAAGTCCAGAGGAGAGCAACAAATGATTAAAGGCTAGAAAACAATGCCTATGAGGAAAGATTGAAAAAACTGGGCTTGTTTAGTCTGGGAAGAGAAGACTTGGCAGGGGACAGATAACAGTCTTTGAGTACATAAAAGGTTGTTACAAGAAGGAGGATGATAAACTGTTCTCCTTAACCATCGAGGACCGAAAAAGAAGTAATGGGTTTAAATTGCAGCAAGGAAGATTTAGGTTAGACATTAGGAAAAACTTCCTAACTGTAAGGTTAAGCATTGAAACAAATTACCTAGGGATGTTGTGGAATCTCCGTCATTGGAGGTTTTTACAAACAGGTTAGACAAACACCTGTCAGGGCTGGTCTAGATAATATTTAGTCCTGCTTCAGTGCAGAAGACTGGACTAGATAACCTATCAAGGTCCTTTCTAGTCCTATATTTTTATGATTCTCACTCACTGTCCTGATGCTTCTTTTCTCTTTGAAGCTGCAGGTGCCTGAGCCAGGCCTTCATGCATCTCCTCAGCTCCCAGTGCTGATGATGATTCACAGCCCAGGCCTCCTTCTGCTTGTCATGCTGGATGTGCAAATACAGCTCCATCCACTGTAGCCAGGCCTGACAATACAAATTAGAAAAAATGAGGAGAGGGGTCAGCCAAGAATAAGCAGAGGAGAGAAAGGAAATGTTGAGGGAATGGGCAAGACCAGAGGAAGGGGAAAAGGAAGCACAAAGGCAATGGAGAGGGAGAGCATATCAAATAGAGACCAGGAGACAGAAATAAAGGAGCTATGGGGAATGAGGTTTAGTAATTATTTACGTTCAATTCTGCTGGTCATTTCCAATCTATTTAGGCCCGGACTTTCATTAACCTCCTTTTCCCCCCTCCCCCTCGTTCCCACCCTGGCTTTCCCTACATGTATAACCAAACTCCCCTCACCTTGTCAACAGCACTGAGCTGTTTCTATACCCAAAGCATACTGCAGCGTGGAAGGTGAGGGAACAGGGAAATCCAGGGTCAGTCTTACAACAGCCTGCAAAATTTTAAGTTACACTACCATTTCTTCCTTTTAAAGGGCAGAATGCTACTTTCTGGGAATTAATAATGGGCTCCCAAGTACAGTCTTTTCATTTCAAGGAGATGAAGGAGGCTGGTATCTAAAGTCCTAAGAGTGTTTCCCAAGTCATGGGACCAGTCTCCCTGGCAAAGTGCTGATCCCATGCAGGGCTGCCATCTGTCAGTCAGGCTAGAAGCAAAGACTACACCCTAGTGGGAAGAGAGCAAGTGCCTTGCTCTAAATCCATGACAGCAACCGCCACCCTTCCAGGGAAAGGCAGAACAATTCCAGGGCACAGGAAATAAAATATATCATCTTGACAAATTATTTTCACTTTGGATTTCACAAAAGATTAACTGTGCATTGTACAGTGAGTGTCTTGCAGTAGCTTCGCGTCTGCTGGGTAGTGAGCGTAAATGACCCAGTGCGGAAGATAAGATGACTGACTTCTTTTGGCCATGTGTTTGAAACATACTAATAAAAACCATTTTCCTCCACCTCTTATTTATCGATTTGTTTTCAAGTGGGGAGCTCTTTGGGGCAGAGACCACATCTTGTCTTTTTAATGACTCTATAAAGCATCTGCTATCTTCCTGGGCATGGTGTAAAAAATCATAATAATTCCCTCTGGCCACGCAGCTCCTTAGAAATACACTGAAATCTAGAAAAGCCTGGATGTTGCTTTTATACCTGCATTGTAGAGAAGAAGGGTGTTTGAGGACCCTATGTGGAGAGAACCCAGGGATGGTTCTATTTTGCTTGCACCGCTGAGAAGCCGTTCACAGGTAAGATCTTGCCTGGGGAACTCACACCTGCATGCACATCTGGAGGGGTAAGGTCAAACCTATACCACGCATCACCCACTCTGTAAATATCCTTTCATTAGAGGTACCTCAGTGTACAAAGGGATTATTGAGGGCAGAGAATTCTTTATTCATTTGCTAGCTATTACTCACAGCCATGTGTGATCTCAGGTATGAAGAGTTGGGGTTTGAAAGACTTACCCGAAACTGCAGGCTCTGGGCCCAGTGCTGCAGAGCCAGAGTATTCATCTCACGGCCAGTACGCTTCTGGCACAGTCGTCTTGTCCACACTCTCCACGACACGCTGCCAAAAGCATTTAAGACACATTAATTCTGCAGTCTGGGGTGAGGAATAAACCTCCTATCATCAGGAAAGGCAGGGCTCTCTACATATACATGTTACTTATGCACTGCCTTCTAGATGGAGTCATGTGGTCCTCTGAGGGGTAGGGGAGAAGGCAGTTGAGACAAAATCATCACTACGATCCAGGAAGATTCAGCATGGGAGCAGACCATGAGATAGAGAAGATGTTTGTGGTTTCTCACCGCAGAGAGCTTGTTTCCCTGAACACCAATGCCTCGGATCGCATCCTATGCTTGGTCCTACGAACATCAGTGTAGAGCAGCCAATGCTGCCATGTCCAGCGCAGTTTCTGCTTCTCCGCTGTGCACAGCGATAGTCATAACATTTTTTTAAAATGACATACAAGGATTTGGTATTTTTAAAATCATTATCAGCCTTACATTGTTATCTATTGGGAAAGGCTAAAACTGTAGCCATTCCAAGAGCTGGGGGGTAGGAGGCGCACAGATAAGCCTTGTCTGCACAAGGAAATTGTCCAGAATAGCTAATCCTCAATAGCTCCCTGCATGGACACTCTTATTGTGGAACATGTGTGTCCACATGAAGACTTACTGCAAAATAGCTATTGCACTTTAAATTCATACACTACTTAATTCCAGAATAATTTACGTAGACAAGCCCCTTAGAAGCTGGCAGAGCAATGGAGATGGGTTTAAGATAAGATCTGAAATATCAATAACTTCACATAACCCACAAGGTATAAAACAAAACACTGTTTAATGACTTTGTTCAGGCTGCACGATTCCTGTGGGCACATACTGCAGCTTCAGATACAGTTACTGAGAATGCTGAGGAAATATTATTTGTATAGCAGTAGCTGCCTGTCACTGACCCATTGTGCTGGACTCTGTACAAACACAGAACAAACCAGCGCTTGACATCTTTTTAAATCTTCCAGACCTCCTAAGAGTATGAAATACTCAGCATATCTGGCTTATTGGACAAAATTAAAATATAATATCTAGTTCTTTATAGAGCGCTTCACCAGTAGTTCTCAAAGCACTTTACAAGGGAGTATTAGCCCCATTTTAATGGGGACATTGAAGCACAGAGAGGCGAGAATAAGAACTTGCCCAAGTTCAGCAGCATAGCCAGGAACACAATATAGGTTTCCTAAGTCACAGTTTAATGGTCTATCCATTAGGACAAACTGCCTCCCTCTCAATCTCTTAGAACAAACCCATAGCCCAAGACTGATGGTCTTGATTTGGACTATTATTAATGAGAAATGACCCGAAGTCTATCTTTCCCCAAACACAAGCTGGTTAATTTTATGCTATTTAATATTTCAAATCAAATAGAAAACTTATATCTTTCTATGGCAACATCCTCCAAAATCTAGTGAGCCAAGATCTAACATATTTTAAAAAGGATTACTTCTTTTTCACTTTTTTACTGATTAATGGGAGGTTTATTATTTTTCTTTGTAAGCCAAATCATTTGTGTTAATTTGATATTTGGTATTAACATTTAAAAGCATTGCTCAGAGCTACTGGCATAAGTATTCTCTCCTCTTCAATGTTGTGAATTCTAAGGTTTTACAATCAACTCCTCAAGATCCAATTTGTGAAAATGGGAGTAGGGTTGCATGTTAACACCTGGCCTCCTTACTTGGAGATGGGAAAAATATTTTACATGTATATGATTTCCCTCCATCCTGAAGGATCCCCAAGTGCTTTACAAACTACAGCCAGGTCCTAGTCCCAGTACCTGACTAAATAAACTGGCTTGGGGTAGAGGCATCTGCAGCAGTCGGGAAGGACAGAATCCTTCCTCACTCCTGGCCTCACTTTACAGTTGCCACTTGGCCTAAGGGACACATTTACTTCCACAACTGCTGGGACCTCCCTCCACAAGAAGGTAGATGAGTCTCTTTTGAGTTACTATACCTGACATTAGGTGCCGGTTTGTAACTTTACAGGGTTGCACATATATACAAACACCACAGTTGTCAACTAACCTCCCACTGGACATGCAGTATGGGACAGAAATCTTGACTTCAGCTTTAAAATACAGTCATTTACCACTTGATCTCAAAGGAATCACTCTATCTTTGTCTGTAGTCACTGGAAGTTGAGACCATTACAGGCAAGTGGGTCAGTGGGTCAGGTATTTGCAAAGAAAAGTCTCTTTCTCCCCCAGTGCATCTAGAATATGTACCCCCTTTGCATGTGTGATTCCCCATCTGGGTTTCATAGCCATGGTAGACTAGAGAACATGTGCACTAAAGTAGGGTGCACTTAGGAGCTACAAAATCCAGAACTCAACATAGCTCACGCCAGAACTCTGTTTCACTGTGAAAATGTTATGCGCTTCATTTCACTCGTAACATGTGTTCTGAAAAGAGAGGGGACTCAGGATAAGGTGGGTAAAAATTAACATATGCACAGAGAGGAAGCCAGAGCTGACTCCTACATCAGCTGAGGGGCTGGGGAAATCCACCAATAATTTGTTCTAGTGAAAATACCCATTCAAATACATACTGTACCAATGATCAGACCCACAATGAAGAGCAGACAGACAGTCTCTTAAGCTTTTTCACTGGCATCCCTAACTATCTGTATAGCTGCACAGTACAATGCATCAAAAGCAATCTCCCCTGCTAGCCTTAGGTAGACAATCATCTGCACATAAAAGAGTCAGAGATTCCAAGGCCACTGTGATCATCAAGTCTGATCTCTTGTATTACACAGGCAACAGAACTTTCCCAAATAATTCCCAGAGTATAACACCCAAGTTTGATTTTAAAATTAGCAATGATGGAGAACACACCACAAGCCTTGGTAAATTACACTTGCACACAGGAGTCAGGGAGGTAAACAAACACATACATGCAGGGAATAGAGATTTGTTCACACACATCCCTTGAAAAACTGACATTTATGTTTAAGAAAGCTGCTCCCTCTTCCCCTCTCACCATGAGCCTCTGCGACATGATATTTGCTCCTCTTTTCTCGCTGCTGGCATATAAATGTCTTCCAGGCTTGGAACATCAGGTTGTACAGGAAATATCTGAACAACAGATATTAGAATTGAATAAGATACAGAGAAGGGCAACAAAAATGATTCAAAGAAATTAAGGAGATATTAAAAAGACTGCCAGTGTTCATTTTAGAAAAAAGACTAAGGGAAGATATGATAGCCTATAAAATCATGAATGGTGTGGAGAAAGTGAATAAGAAAGCATTATTTACCCCTTCACAGAAGACAAGAACCAGGGCTCACACAATGAAATTAATAGACATGTTTAAAACAAACATAAGGAGTATTTCTTCATACAATACACAGTCAACCTTGGGAACTCATTGCCAGGAGATGTCGTGAAGGCCAAAAGAATAACTAGATTAAAAAAAATAATTAGATAAATGCATGGAGGATAGGTCCATCAAGGGTATTATCCAAGATGGTCAGGCTGCAACCCTATGCTCTGGGTGTCCCTAAACTCTGACTGGACTGAGTGACAGAGAATGGATCATTTCATAAGTTGCCCTGTTCCATTAATTCCTTCTGAAGCATCTGGCGCTAGCACTGTCAAAAGACAGGATACTGAGCTAGATGGACCATTGATCTGACCCACTATGGCCATTCTTATGTTCACATGTTAAAAACAAAACAAAAAAATCCATCATAAGCCTTGATCCAATCTAGCCAGTTCCTGTACAGCAGACCTGGTCTCAATTGCTCTGGAATGGTCAGGAGAGATTCCTATCACACATAGCAGCTTCTAGTGAGACTTCACAGTCAGATTTTGAAAGGGAAGTATCTTGCAGCACAGAATCTGGACTTTTTCCTCTGCCATTCAATGGAAAAGTCATGGTGGCACAAGGAAAGTGAGGCTTCCTAACATCCAAGGGGGAAAAGTTTTGGATCAACTTTGATTGCCCTTTAGATAACCCATTCTGCAAAGACAACATCTTCACAGAGATATTTTTAGTGAACGTGTGTGGCCTAGACTCTCAATCACTCATCCATCTATGTTTCAGTCTACCTCTAAATAATTACATTGTCCCATACTGAGACATTGAAAACAAGAGGATTCTGAAAGCTTTCTCAAACTGCAAAGGACTGCAGAGAGACAGCATGTAAAAAAGGGGACAGAACTCTTAGGGTATCCATTAACTCCTCGCTCTCTGAGACAAGATGAAGAAAAAAGAAACGCCTTTGTTCCGACAAACAATAGCCAAAAAACACTTGTGAGAAAGAGAGAAGAGTACAAGAGGCTTTGACGTTACAGTAAGAGGTTGAGGGGAAGGTATAAAGGGATTATGAGGTTACTCAGGATATATAAAAGCCTCTTGAAAAGGAAACTTACTTTGTCCCATTATACAGCAATATAAGCAGAAGAGGATCTAGAATGCCTGTTTCACTGCTAATGGGCTCAGAGTTTGTGCCAACGTGGAAGATAATCTGGGAGCAAGACGGAAATCAAGTTCCCAAATCTTAGTCAACATGTAAGCAGTAGACAAGAGGCATGGCAACTACTCTGCATTTTGACACAATAAAAAAAGAATACAAAAAAGACAAGTGTCCAGCTGCTCATTTGTTCCTTCCTTCCAAGTCAAATAACAGCATACCTAAAGAGAACCTGGCCACTTAGAAGACGAGAGAAATATCAATATGAACATGTTTAGAGTGATCTAAATTAATTATTGATTCATGGAAATCAGGACATTTGATTCATACAAGGTGAACAATACTCCGAAGACACCTGAGCTATGACATCTGATTTCATCTTGGGACACAGAAAGAAAAATGTACTGTTTGTTGGATGAAGGGTAGCACTAAGGAAGGAAGAAAAAGTTCTAAATAATAAGTGAGGAAAGCATTAATATTGGCCTTTCCTCACCTAACAGTGCTGCTGGGGTAGTTTGTTTACTGACATACACTCCATCCTCCAAGATCCAGGGAGGATTTCTCACACAGCTGTGAAAGCAACAATACAAGGTGATTTCACAGACCTGTAATGGCAGTCAGCTCTGACGCTAAGCTTCCACTCTCTGCAGACAATCCACCATTCCTCCTTCCACTCGCCAAAGGTTTTTTGCAGAATCTTCCGATTATAATGACATCTATACAGTTGAAAGATTTTGAGGATGGGAAGATTTGTAAAAATATCTTAGTCAATAGCAAATACATTTTAAAGGAGACTGGACTTCTCCTTTTTCCAATATTAGCTGCTTAACTCAACTATATCTAACTACATAACAAAACTTTGCCCTTCTATACCACATTTAATCTGAGAATCTAAAAGTGCTTCAAGATACAATTAACTGAGCCTCACACAACCCTTGTTAATAATTACCCCTCTTTAAAAATTGAGAAACAAAATACAGAGAGGTTAAGTGACTTGCCCAAGATAACAGTCAGTTGGTGGCACATCTGGGAATATAACTCATCTCTTGAGCTCTGCTTGAGCCTTGAACCATTAGACAACACTCTGCGACATTTACATTTCTAGTCAGTCTTGTTTGGTATTGGTTTGTGTGAACGTTTTTTCCAAAAGCTAACTTTTGTTTTAATTTTTTAAAGTATATTTGTAACTCATTTGGATTATAGGTTTATATTTCTCTGAAATATACCCACTGTGCTCCATGAAACAAATTATTCTGAATTTAAAATTCCAAAAAGGGATGATTAAGAACCTTAGATAACATTCTTTCTACATGCACCATGTGCTAATAGTGGGGCTGCTTGTCCACCTTTAGTTGCCATGTACAAAGGTTTATGAATGAGCTACTGCCTCTAAGTTTATTTACCTAATCCTTTAGCACAAGCCATAAAGGTCTTTGGTTTTAGATCTAGAGATCCTGGGTTCAATTCCCACAGATAACCAGGCCAGCAGATGGTGTTAAATGAATATTCATGTTAACGCTAAACTAATAAAAACTCAGATGGAATGAGATTTTGAACTGAGGAACTGGGGCTCTGTCATAAACAGATAGTTAAGGGTTAATGTCTCTCTTACCTGTAAAGGGTTAACAAACAGGGACCCCAAACACCTGACCAGAGGACCAATCAGGAGACAAGATAGTTTAAAATCTCGTAGAAGGGAAGCCTTTGTTTGTGGGTTTGGGGTTTGGCTTTGTTCTCTCTGAGTCTTGGACGGGGCTAGAGGTGTAACCAGGTTTCTGCCAATCTCCCTGCTACAGTCTCTTATCTGTTCAGAATTGTAAGTAGAAAAGGCGATCATAGTCTTTTAATTTGTTTTTTTTTTTCATTTGCATATGTGTACTTGCTGGAAGTAGCTTAAATTGTGTTTCTGATGGAGAAAGTTTCTTTCTGTTGTTTATAAGTTGAAAGACCCTGTCACTTTTTACCATCTAAAGTGCAGAGATAAACCTGTTACTTTTTTCTTTCTTTTTTTATTAAAAGCTTTGCTTTAAGACCTGTTTTCTCCTAGTTAAGGCTCAAGGAAGCTTGAGTCTGTATTGCCTGAGGGAGGGAATGGTAAAGTTCCTCTTTGTGTTAGATTCATGGAGTTGAATCAGGTGATCTCCTAGTGTTCCCAGGGCGGGAAGGAGCTGGGGAGGAAGGAGGGAGGGGGAAGGAAATGGTTTATTCCCCTTTGTTGTGAGACTCAGGGAATTTGGGTCTTGGGACCCCCAGGGAAGGTTTTTGGGGGAGACTAGAGTCGATCAGATGCTCTACTCTAAGTCCTGATTGGTGGCAGCCTATCAAATCTAAGCTGGTAATTAAGCTTAGGGGAATTCATGCTAATATCCATATTTTGGACGCTAAGGTCCAGAATTGGGAATTATATTATGACAGGCTCAGATGAGGGATTTGAAAGAACATGATTCTCTATAATTAGAAATAACAATGACCAGTATATCTATTGTCCCTGCCTGAGATACCTCAATTCTGATTTCACTTAAACATTACTCTGGGGAAATGATCATTGGCCAAAATGACATCACTAATATTCTGAGAAATTTAAAGTCGCACTAGGTGCAAATGTGAATAATTTCCTTGTGTTTCTCATCTACGTACATTTTTCATAGAGATTAGGAAAATGGAAGGATCATCTTAAGAACAGGTAACAAACAGAGAGAGATAAGCAAACAATGGGCCCAGTCTTGCAGCCTCTGTTCATGGGAAGAATCCCACTGAGTTAATGGCGCTGTTCAAATGTGTAAGGACTGCAGGATCAGGCTCAAAATGACCGCCCTAATCCCCAAAAAACAAAACAAAAAACAAAACAAAACATATTACAATTCAAAGCTACCTACCCTATCAAACCAAGCTGCTAAGCCATTCCAAGAACTCAAGCAGGAAAAAATGAAAGAGGCATAGGTTATTCTTCCAGACTGACTGAATTGTTAAAACAACAGGAGGGTGGGGAACCAGGGCAATGCGGGATTTGGGCAGACCTGGCACTATCAGTGGGGCAAAAGGGACATTTTGTTCCCCCAAATGATCTTCAAGAGGCCCCAAATTATTGTCAGAAAGGCCAAAATATGTACAATATGTACAGCTTTCATCCTTTATTTAAATGATCAATCATAGCAAAATATTGACACAGTAGCCAAATTTCACTTTTTAAAATTTTTAACAGCCCAAGACTTTCCAGGGATCTAACCACCTCCTTGGAAAGTTATGCACTTTAAAATAACAACATTCAAAGGCCCAAAAATATCTACTTGCCTCCCCTAATAATGTGACTATAGACCTGGTCCTGGATTTGGGAACAATATTTTTTAATTTAAAATAAAGTTATTTTCGTTTAATTTAGCTGGCTGAGCTCTAGATTTCAAAAAAGGCATTTTTACTCATTCACCAGACTCCTCATACTAGATCTGCACATTGCCAAGCAAGCAATTCACACCCAATATGTGGGAGGAAGAGGGGAAGAGTTCTGTTCTGGCTCACAGGACAATTCGTGTTCACCAGCTAATACCGTCTTGGTAAGAACCTATATTCCTCATAGTGGAATGAAATGGGATGACTTAGGGCCTGATCTAACTCATACTGAAGTCAATGCAGGTCTTCCATTTTCTTCAATGGGAATTGGATTACGCCCGTAGAGCAAGGGCAAGCAAGAGTGGACACACAAATTAAAGCAAAATAGGAAGAAATTCCAAAGAGAGTGTTGCTTTTTCAGTCATGATTTAAAACCAAATTGTAGAAGCTCTATTGCGGTAGCAGTTCAAAGATCAAATACGCAAAGCTTTTGTGAATACACATTAAGAATAGCCTTGTATACTGCAGGATGAAGTGAACTAAATTATCTTGGGTCTTTCTCACCTTTACTGTCTATAATATTCTAATTTTAAAAAATGTATAAATGAAAGGCCAAATTCTACTCTCAGTTTCATTGGTGTAAATCCCACAAATCAGCACTAAACCCAGTGCAATGTCTCTGGATTTACAGTTCAAGTAAAATTTGGCCACAACTATTTAAGAATAATATTCAGAGACAATTCTCAAATAATTTCAAAAGGCATCTGCAAATATTTTCCTGAAAAGCAGGTATCCCTTTGCTTAGCTATACAAATTCTCAGCCATGTCAAGGTAGAATTTTACTACTTGGAGCTTCAATTACCTGGCTTTGGAAGGAAGAACTTGTCCAAATGTCTTTTTCACCCACAAATAGAGGAACTTCCTGGCCAGATGCCTGGAAGACAAACACAGATTAGTTGCCTTTCTGCATTTTTGTATTCCATCTCTTAATTCCAGGCAATGGTTTTAGAGACTCAGAAGCTTGATACATAATAACTACAATACACAACACTAAGGTCCCAATCCTTATACGCACATTTAACTTTAACCATCTGAGTTGTCCCATTAACTCAGGCATGTGTACCACTGCAAGACCAGGGACCTAATCAGGACACACTTAGCTGGGAAATCCATGTAGACAAGATGTCTCCTCTGGAACCTATTTACACCTAATGATACTAAACAACAATGATGGTTGCTTAATTGGGATGCTGTCAGGTGACTTAATGGAGCTTAGGCCCTTCTGTGTTTCATTTGCATGGTGACTCTATCCGATCCCATAACAGAAGGGCTTTTTCTAAACAGTTTGTAGAGTGGGTCTTAGATCACAGAACTAAGAGCTAAAATGCCTGGCTAGATTCCTGTAATTATATTCTATTCATATGCATCTTGTTCACTACTAGTTATTTACATTTTCCTATAGGAGGAACAGCAAAAGATACCAAACTCCTCATAAAGCAAACTATTCAAAATACAGAATCAGCCACAGTGAGAAGGACACTCATAGTACTACTTTGTATTTAGCAAGCACTTTTCCCCTGGAAATCAAAAACAGTGGGTATTATTAGTCCTATTTAACAGATGGAGAAACTGAGCCACAAAAAGGATAAGTGACTTTTCCAAGGTCACTTTGCAAATCAATGGCAAATATGAGAGGAAAACTCAGGTCTCATGACTTCCAGTCCCCTGGTCTAACCACTAGAAAACGCTGCCTTCCTTAGTAGGGTTAAACAAACAAAACATACAGAGCACAGCTTTCACTATCACCTGATACGGAGTTCTTTTAACCTCCCACCTCGGTTCCAAGTGTATGTGACCCGATATGGAACCAGATGACTTCCATTCCAACGCTGATTCCCACCAAGCCAGGGAGTAACAGATCGTCCAAATCCATGGACTTTGGGAGTATGCAATTTCTGGGCTGCATCTGTCTTGAAAGATCTTAAACTTAAAAGGAAAGAGAAAAAGAAATCTCACTTGTAAGGTCAGATTCACAGTTAGCAGATGATAGTGTCTATGTGACCTCATCCATACAAAAGTATCACTCTAAAAATCACATATAAAGTTAACACCTGCAGGCAGTATTTTTAAAAGTTTCATTTGATTAATTTTCACGCTCAGTAAACTGTCTCCTGAAATTTCTCACCCATTCCCCAAAAGTTGCAGTAGCACATGGTGATGGGAGCACAGTGGTCCACGTGAAATCATCCCATTAATATTTCCTCTTTCTTTTAAAGGTTACATGGAAAAGAAAGAACGTTAGTTTGCGTTCTCTTTTACTTCGTTAATATTTATAAAGACCTGAAACTTTTGTGCAGGTGGGTTTAAACTTGTTGTTCTGCTTATTTTTTACCTTTTGAATAAAATAATATTACCACCTAGTACTTTCTTACCTATTTTTGCTGAAAGATTCCTACTAGAGTACTGAAGTGGGAGCTTTCTCAACCTTCAGCTAAAGGGCAAGAAATATTTAATCTTTCACATAAAAATGCTTTCTCCTAGCTGTGTGCAGACATGTGAGCTAAATACGTTTTTCTTAAATAATTAAATACTACTACTACTAATATTAATAATAGTTTTAAGAAATCTGACTAAAAATCCCTTCCTGTCTCTTAGTACTTGTGATGTCACAGTCCTATTAATTCTCCAGTGTTCCATATAATCTTGCAGGAAAGATGGGACAGATGAGACCTGAACTTCTGAATTGAAAAACAAGCAGGAAAAAGAAAGAACTTTTCTGGAAAAAAAACAGTTTCAGACCTTTATTCATCATAAAGAAGCCAAACTAGGCAAAACATGTTTCCCCTTTGCGGGTCATCTTTAAACAGTCTGTCTTAGTCAAAGTGCAGTTCCATTCTGAAAAGTGACTTTAAAAATGGTGTTATGGGATTCCATGTTTAACATTCCTGATTGACTTTATGATAACAACCACAATTTAAGACCAGCCACAACTTGTTGAACCAGTTGCATCCAAGTTTCCTTCCCAGAAGCAAACACCGCCACCACCCTCCAGATTTGAACATTAGAACCATAAACACATTCCTGAACTCCCCAACAGGCAACAGCAGCTTCATCTCTACAAATAAAGTGGAACAACTTTTGAACAGATGTCTATAAAACATTGTTAATAGCATCTTCTGAGTGAAATACACAGGTAACACAGCTTTAATTAGATCCAGTGGAGTTGGATTGATAGAAAAACAAAATAATATAACTGCATTCTTTAACATGGGAGTGCCTATCCACCATTCCTCACCTGCCCCTGGATTTTTTCTCCATTTTTCCTCCAATCTTGGGTCCTCTATAATCAAATCCACTACTCTTTCTGCACTGGAATCTCATGTGTTAGCAGTCAAACACCTTTGGACAATATAAAAGAATTATTTTGAGTTATTTTTGGTGAATCAGTGGTGCTCATATGACATGTACATTTTGTATAATCTCTCAGGTGCACCCCAATCACTTCTCACGCAAATAAAATAGTAAACAAAACTTCTAGATGTTCCGTCAGTGAGAATGATGGACTGATAAACATTCACAACCCTCTGATTTTATAAAATTGATCTCAATGGGTCTATTCAGTGAATAAATGTCCAAATATCATGATTAGGTCCTATATATGCATTTCTAATGTGCCCATCTCCATGACATCTATGTGCTCAACAGACTGGTTTAGTCAAATAATGCAATTGGACCACTCAGAATTTTTAGTGACACCTGGTCCATATGTATCAGTATCACAAACAAGTTGATGTATTTTGTTGATTGTCCCATATACAAAGGAACTGAAAAATATGAAGCATGGAAGAACTTGACAGCTGGATATAAACAGAGCAATCTGATTGGCTGATAGGGATTTCACACCATATTGATAATGCCCAGTAAGTACAAGTCTAATTTGTTTTTCTTATAATAATAAGGTGCATTTCTTAAGACAGTGAATTTATAGAGGATTTTTCTGTTTCTCAGGTGATTAAAGTCAAGGAGCCTTTGGATTTGTGCTTTAAAGAACCATCAAATCATGCCAGACACATCATACTTACTGTGACTTACTGCTCTTTGAAAAAACAACTTTCTTAAAGCAGAGCAAATTATCTTTGTTACAGACTATTAGTTTGGAAAAATTAGCTTTTTTTTTTTTGCCACCTTAGAATGGGTGCTTTATTTGCTGTTGCTTTTTTGCAATACAAATTTCAAGGCTAATTTTGTCCAGTTTTGATTAACCGAAAAATACCTCCCAGATTGTGACCTTTTATTTCAAATTTTAACTCACAAGGAATAGTGTATGTTAAGTTTATAAACCCCATGGCACTCAACAGTTATGATGAAACACTGAGACACTCTAATGATAACATCAGTCAAGATTACTTAACTCTTGAGACAACAAGGCATGTCTAAATAGAACTGCTGCTGGATAGCCAAATCTTGGTATTTATATGAACTAGGTCCCAGTATCTAGACATACTAGTTATGAGCCAAGATACAAGTAAACATAACAGGTGAAACTGCTTCAAACACAAATGAAGAAAATGGAATACCAAATACAACCCCTGATCTTGTAATGAATTCTGTGCAAAGGGATCCCTAGCCAGCACAGAGTCTGACTGAAATTAATTCAGCTCTGAAGCTGCAAGGGTCTGTCTCCACAGAGCACACTGTAGGATTAGGGTCTAAAAGAAAAGTTTCTCTGAGCAAGGCATGAAAGCTTGGAATGAAGGGGACATTAAGGCCCCAATTCTGCGAAGTGATATGAGTGAAGATGGAGCCCTGTCCCAGTGAAGAGAGTCACTGAAGTCAATGGGGCTCTGCCCACAGTGAACTCCTTGTGGGATCAGGGCTGAAGAATCTAAATATACTTATTTTCAATCAAACTTATATATAAATATAACACCCATACTAAAGAACTACACAGTAATGCTCCAAACCCTTGCAATAAAAACAATTAAGATGTTATGTTTGGGGTCCTGTCTGTAACATAATAATAGCAACCTATCTACTACGAAAATATTTGTATTGTGCTGGTCTCTGTGGTGTTTGTACTTTCCCTATTTAAAGAGCAGTAAAACATTAATAACAAAACTAGTCTAATGCTTTATATGGACCAGACAGTTCTTGGGAAGGGCAACTTCTCACTTAAAATTCCAATCCCATTCGATTTGTGAGGGTACACAACTCCCCTGGAATCTCTATTTCCCCTGGCACTACAGGGAAGTGTCATAGATTCAGAACAATCCTGTTAATATGGAAGACAGTCCTTGGGAGTCCAGGTTCCTCTGGTGCAGAGTCCAGCATCAGAACCCCGTCACTCTCATGTGACTTTCTCTTTTCATACCCAGAAAAGGATCTGAAAGGTGGGAGAAGAGAAGATCATGGCTTCACAGCCCAAGCTCAGACCTACTGTGTTCCCTTAGCTGCTTTTACAAGTAACCAGGAACACTTGTGGGACCCCTACGTTTTACAGGACACCATGTGCAGACTCAGCAGTTCACAAGATGGCTAGACTCCCCAGTTACAAGGCAGAAACAGGGAGGCAGAGTACAACTCACAGTCCCATAACACACTCCTCCAGCAGCAGGACCAAGATTACCTTGACAGCTGACCAATCCACCAGTCTACCAACAGGGGCCTGAGGATGACTCACTGTCCTAGACCCACCCCCCGCAACTGTGGGGCAATGGGACCGGGAGGAGCGGGGAACTCACTGCCCTAGAGCCACCCCCCCCCCAACACACACAGCTGTAGGACCTGAAGAGGGGGCAACTCACTGCCCTAGAGCCCCCCCCACACACACACACACACAAACTACGGGACTGGGACGGGGTCAAACCACTGCCCTAGAGCCCCCCAACACACACAAACTACGGGACCGGGTCAAACCGCTGTCCTAGAGCCCTCCCCCCACAAACTACAGGACCGGGATGGGGTCAAATCGCTGTCCTAGAGCCCCCCCCACAAACTACGGGACCGTGAGGGGGTCAAACCACTGCCCTAGAGCCAGCCAGCCAGCCAGCCACACACTACGGGACCGGGAAAGGGTCAAACTACTTCCCTAGAGCCCCCCAGCTCTGTAACTAGGGGGACAATTCACGGCCGGACCGCACCCCCCACCAGTGGACAACTCATATCTCTCACAGCAGATACCGTGCGGAACCGGGACCAACCCGTGCCCCAGCGACTCCTCCCGCGGAGGCCCCAGCGCAGCCTCCAGGCCCCCCGGCGCACCGCCTCTATCACCATGGAGACGAGCAGCAGCAGGACCCCAGCCCGAATCTCTGACCGATGCGGTCCTGCAGCGGCCTCTAGCGCCTGGGAGGGGAATGGGGGAGAAGGAAATATAGCCAAGGCCCATCATGTCCCCTTTGCTTCCTCAGTGCATGCCAGCTCCCACATGGCTATTTGGTATTGTGAATGATACGGCCCAGCAGCCACGGGCCAAAGGACATGCTCTTAAACACCCAGGTCCTGCTCTGAGTAACCTCAAACAATCCCATGACACATTCTCTGGGAGCACCACTCAGAGCGTGTCCCCACTCCAGCAGCAGGTTAGGGGTGCTATATGTAGCCAGCTAATAGCACTTATAACGCTTCACCTTCAGCACTAGATTAACTGATCCTTACAACACATCTGCAGACCTAACCATTATCCCTCTTTACCTCAGGTACAGAGAGACAAGATCAATCAGCCAATGGCAGAGTTGGGAAGAGAGCACGCGTGACTAAGATGCTCTAGGGACTTTGGGGATGAAAACTGCTATACTAATGTAAGTAAGTTATATTATTATTTAGTTATTAGTTATTATTGGTTTTGAGAGGAACAGGTAAGTTTGAATGGCTTTCCTTGCTAATAATCTACTTCTTGTGACCAGTGTTCTTTAGTCTAAGCTTGACAATGTCCCTCTCAGACCATTTGCTAAGCTTGATCTAATTTGCCAAGCTCGTTCATGAACCCAGAGATCACCTGTACTTCAATACAGGCAAAATTCCCCAGGGTTTCTGCCAAGAGAGAAGCCATCTATCAGTGTCCAAATCAAGAATTTTGTGGCCCTGTGCACATTGGCAATTGAGAGAACCCCATCTTCCCTGCCACCAGGTGGATGGGAGGACGAGAGAGGGTATTGGAGAGGAAAAGAAGAAGCCTCCCCACATTCACCCTGCAGTGACTTCTGTCCTTTAGTGCTGGCGCAGCTCCCCACTCCTTTTTTTTGGCTCTCTCCACAGTATGTAGATAGGGCCCTCCACTGACCCCTCATCCCCTGCCTGCCCCACTGTGTGTGTGTGAGAGAAAGTGCATGTGTGTGGTTTGTTTTGGTTTTCTACCAGTGATCAGGGGCCCTCCTGAGGTGGGGGCCCGGTACAAGTGCACTGAGTACCTTTGGTTAATCTGGGCTCACCTTCTATAGCCATCTTCATGACATTGCTTTGAAACTTGCTTTTTAAGCACAAGACATGTTAAAGAATGCAGTCCTTATGTAGACAAAATTCCCATTAAAATAAATTTATCTGCATGAGAACTGCAAAATCAAGTCTAAAATCAGCCTAAAAGGGAGTAGTATATCTTAACACAGTATTCCATTGGATTAGTCATCTTTTGCCATAGCTGTAGAAAGAGGAAAATACAGTCCTTCTTATATATTGCTGCTTTATAAAGTATGTGGCTATCTCCTGATTTCTAGGGTGTTATAAGAAATTACAAAATAGCATTTTAGCTTAGAATGCAGGGATATTTACAAAAGCTACAGTTAAACTAAACAAGTTTACAATCAAAAGTGTGTATCTAAAGTATTTTACAAAGTAAAAAAAAAAGATCCACAGATACCTCTTAGTTATCTATTCTAATAGTGTATTTGTTCCGGTCCTTCTTCCTCATTACACGCTTTTTCTTATAGAAAGCTGACTTGAATAGAATTTCAGCTAAGAAATTCAGCAGGACTCCAGTTCCTGAATATGTTGTACATGCACCATTATTTAAAAAATTCTAAATCTATATGCATAATAATCAATGAATCTTTGTACATAGACAGTCATTCAATAAAACCCTGGTTAAACTGTTCTTTTTAGATTAAATGCTTAGTTATTTTAGAGTTCACAAAAGGTGCCAGTCTATTTGACAGCCCTGGAGAATTGTATCAGACATAATATACCTGAAGCAAACAGTTACAGTACCAATAATGGCAAGTACCCTGATTATCCTGCCCTAATTTGTAAAATCTATCATGTCTCCCTTCTAACAAATATCCCCGATTGACTCAGTTTCAGACTTTCCCAACCCTAGAAGTTCTATGTGGTTCCAGATATCTGCCTCAAACCTCACAGGTATTAGGCTCTGATCCTGCACTGAGAACTGCATACCAGGTGGACCCTGACAGCTGAGTGGGGAAAGACAATGGGTCTCTGTGCCAACACAGGGTCTACCTACATAGTTTCTCAAAAAGGCCTTACTTTATAGTGGGCCTTTCAAAATACTATACCCTGTAGAGCTCTTGCTTAACCCTCAAGTATGACATTTGGAGCAGTGCTGAAGAGGTCGTCATCCTGCAATAAGCTAATTAGGGTGGACAAAAGGTGGATCAGCCTGGCAAACTTGCTGTACATGGAAGTTTTCAAGAGGAGTCCATTTTAAATGTTTGTTTAAAGGTATTACTGACTTGTAATGAAATAAATCTTCATATAATATCGTTTCATTCTATAATAAAAGTTGATGTGAATGTACTATCTAATATAGGCCTTCTGTTTAATTGGAAAATAGTTGAAGATAGTGACTTTTGCCCCAATAATGCAAGTTGTTCCACATAGTCAGATCCCTGTACTTATGTAGAGTTGCCTCAACAGGCCTCCTGTTCTGCAGTTTTCACAATTGGGACCCTAAATGAAGTTTTGTGGACATAGGGGGTCCACTTAACCTGGAGCTCAATGCAAGATCAAGGCCTCAGATGCTGTTAATTGAATATAGTCTTATAAAGTTCTGTAAACAGGTGTTGGAAATATATTCTCTATTTCTTGCTAATAGCATAGGTGTACCAGGAGACTGAGAATAAAAAAGATTAAGTAATACAATTCCCTGTTCTTATTTTTCTCCTGTTATTATGTAGACATACCAAGTCTAACTGATTTGAGAAGGGAAATGCCTCATTTTGCATTGATTTAAAGGATAGTTTTTAAAACGTGTCTTTGATGAAGAATGATTTTGCAGCGTCTATATGGGTCCCTGGCAGGCGAGTATAGTGCACATGACCCTCTTCCCCCGCAAAAAAACCATCCCACATACAAACAACAAAAATAACCCTGTGCGGGAACTACGCACTCGCGCTGCCTAATAAGTCTCTATCAGTCTGTGTGCACATGGCCCTTAAGCCATACCCCTCCCCCGCAGCATGGGCTACATGGGCACCAGCTTCCATCGCAGGGCTGGCCGGTGATAGTGCCTGAGGAGTCCTCGCAGTTCGTCAAATCATCCGTCTCCTATGGGTATGTCTATAAAAAAATCGGTACTAGGCCATGATTCACTTTTGAAGTTCAATAGACGAAGGCGAGAAGTCGCCATACGGCGGGGACCTCTGCTTTTCAGTCAGGCATTACAGCCGAGAGCCCCCGGGCCGGGCAAGCAGGCCGCGCCTGCGCGGTGGCTATTAAAGGGGTGAGGGGTGGGCTCCAGAAAGCCCCGGTTACGGTGGCTGAGAGGAGACAGAGTGTGAGAGTCGGGCAAATCGGGAGAGGGCGCGCGAGCGAACGAGCGAGCTGGAGAAGGGAGCGGAGCGGTGGGGGAGTAGCGGCGGCGCGAGCCGGGGGCGGGCGAGCGGCGGGGCGTGGAGGGAGCCGTGTGTGTGGAGAGCGCGGCGCGGGGCGCTGCTGGGCGGGGGGGAGAAGCCGGTCACTAGGACTAAGTAACGCCGCGGGCGGCGGCAAGGCCTTGCGAGGAGCTGAGCGCTCTGGAGGGGACCTCGTCTACCGCACAGTGAGTATCCTCTTTACCCGGGGGGGCGGGGGACCCCTACTGCCAGGTGAGACGTTACCTGCGCCGGTGCCTCGGCGTCCCCGCTCGCCACCGGCGTGTTGGTGGCTGGGCCCGGTATGATAGGGCGGCCCTGGGTCATCGTTTCCCCATCCCGGACGAGGGCCTCCATACAAGTCGCAGACGTATCGCTGTGTGTGTCAGGTCACCAGTAGGGCAGGTAGAGAGGGGTTGGCACCTGCGCTGGCGGGGCCGTTCTGTCTGGTCTTGCCAGCCATGAGGCTGGGGGCGCCGCTTTGCCTTGTCAGCTGTCTAGGCTTGCCAACAGCCCCTTACTGCGAGGGACAGCCCCTGTTTGTTTGTCTCCATACAATAAGAGTGCTGCGAAAAGCAGTAAGAAATACCCCCGGTGAATACAAGTCCTGTTGTTAACAACGATATTGATTGCGATGGTATCGGGAAGAGAGGTGGGGCGGGGGTGCTAAGAAAACAGCTCTTTATTTTTGAAATAGGGTTGGTAACCATACAGAAACTGGCTCCCTGTGTAGGACTCTGTTTGCTCTGGAAGCCATGGCTTGGAGGCCCAGCCCCCTCCATGGTATGCATGTGGGTCCACTGTCCTCCATGTCCCAAAACGGGATGCAAGTGGCTGTCATGGTATCTAGGTTGCATAGGCATCTAGGACTTCCCAGCCCAAGGGAGGGGGCTTCCTATCCAGTCTTTCTCTTTCATTTCATGAACTTCCCTTCTGTACTCTGGTTCTGTCCCTGTGATAATCTCTCTTGTGCTAAAACTGCTTAAGAGCTGGCTCTCTGAACTGCAAAGGTGTCTAGGGTCCTATGATTGATTAAAATATTTGTTCTAAAGCTGTTAAGCTATTTTACTGCCAGTTGTAGTTTAGGTGCACAAAACAGCCAACATATCAAACAGTAAAAATATATTTTGTGGAATGTACTTTCTTATGTTAAATGTAAATGGATGACAGTTCCATGGGCAGTAAGGAAGGTGTACACCATAAAGCCTTCAGCTGTATTGTCTATTTTTTATTAACATAATTCTTTTTTTAATCAGGTCCATAGTCAGGCTTTCAAGTAGCCATGGATAAGAGAGGGGCTATAGCAGAAATTGAAAATGGTGACACTTTCCTTGACTTGAACAGAATAACAGTAAAATCTCATCGTTACACAAAAGTAAGCTAACTTTTTTATTTAAAAATTATGAGTTCAGTGTTTATGAAACACTTAGATTAAAAATTATCCTCTTTTGGGGGATGGGGTGGGGGAGGAAGACCTGTCCAAATCATACTCTAGAGAAGGCCTAGGAGGAACATAGAAGGTGTGCTATAGCTATATATTAGCTAGCATCTTTTAAAGATCTAATGTAAAGAAGTAATGCTGTCTTAAATAGATACTACAGTGAGGTGATGGTGTCCATGTGACTCACAACATGTGCTAAACTGATCAAGTTGAAGCCTGTGCCTGCCATCCACTATGCTTTAAAATGTGTGGGCAAACATGTGATGACTAACACACGTGATAGATAACATTTCTTAAATTTTAGTCTGGTCAGGGTCCAAATGGACATCATACCAAACATGGAGGAGACTCCTTCTAGGAGGAAGGATAGTGTAGTCTCCTTGGAATATTGAGTTCTCATGGATATAGCTATATCAAACATGGCTTATAATACATAAAGTATACTCAGATGCCTTGTGCAGTGGATACAGTTTCAGAACTTATGAAGTGAGTTCAGTTGTGAAGCAGGGGAAAGCCGAGTCCCTACATAAGACACTAACAGATATTTAAATTTGGAAGAAACTTTCAAGTATTGACATTCTTATAGTTATGATGGCTTAAGCTTTATAGTTCTCACCATACTCTAATTGGTTCATGCACTTGCAAACTATCCAATTCTTCTATATTAGAGGAAAACTGGTGGCCTACTTCTGTTAATGTTGGTATTCTGCATTGGCAGCACTGCTGAAACTGTTTCACTGTGGGAAGACATGAGGAAACTGTTATGTTTGCACAGCACCCAGCATAGTTAAATCCTAATCACCATAGCAAACAAGTTAAAAAGATGTTTCCTGCCCTGGAGAGCTTACAATCTGAATATAAAACAAATCCCAACAAGTGGGTTTAATAGAAGGATGCAATTTCAAGAGATGCCAAGGGTAACAGATAAGAATGCAGTTACATAGGCTAGATAGTATATGATGTGAGTTGATTCGATTACTCTCTTGATAATGTCTCAATTTTAAGACACAGACTTGTATTAATCTCTTCAAGGCTTTTACTAAGTTTACTCATCTCAGTTAAGTGAAAGACTATCTTCTTTCAGCATGCCTTCTAACATTGACTCAGATATAATATAAAAAACAAACAAGATTTGTACACAGAGATCCTTGCTTTTTGTTAGACCTGGGCTCCTTTTGCCCTAGATCTCCATTGGTTGTACTTATCTGCAGATCATTATGCTCAGTTATGTATAAAATGTTGTCATTCTTTGTGATGGGAAAGAACTTAAAATGAGGGACTGAAATATTGGGATGAGGCAGGGTTATTGGTTTTACATCAGTAATGACTCATCAACTGCCAAAACACCTTTTTGAGCAGGGAGGTGAAAGTAAACTGCTTAAATCTTGTGCATGCCTTCCCCTCAGTGTTTAGTTCTGCCAGTGTGCCCAGTCCCGTTAGCTGTTCCCTTTCTCAGTAGTTTGAGATGGCCTAGATGGAGAGGCAGAGTCTGAAGCATAGTGTTTTTCTCTAAAACAGTACTGTATGTAGCTTCCTTCAGATTCTGGTAGATGCATATCATTTGTTGGGCCTGAGGTGGCTGATAGTCAACAAGGTACAACTTGTCCAAAAGCTAAATGTTTGCCTCTGCATTGCTCCCAGTTCCTACTGGCATGGGAAACAAAGATCCAAGCTTGGTCCTGAATCCTGATATGTGGGACCTAAACTGCTAATGCCCTGGAGTTTCACTCCTCTGCCCCAGGAGTGTGCTGCCACTACTTCTGTGTTCCCAGCACCAAAAATAGTAACAATGCAATATTAATTTCTCTGGCATTTCTGTGCCCCTCATTTTGATCAGGATGCAGTTGTTAAACTAATGGCAAGATACTTCTAGTCTCATTCAACTGATATTGCAATTTTAAGTGGCGATTGACTTCTTTCCTCTTGAAATTGCATCCTTCTATTAAACCAAAGTGAGGAAAGAAGTCAATGGTAAATTACAAGACACTTTAACCCATTTAAAAAAAAATTTTAAGTTATCTGTTCTCTGAGGTAAAAGGATTTGTTCTAGGGTTTAGCTAGTTACCACAGCACCTTAATCCATGTAAAAAGCATAATATGATTCAAATCACCAGATTCCAAACTAGTCTGAACCACTGATGGTCCAGAACACTTGGTGGTTTGTGGAGAATGACTATTCTAGTTTCCAGCTGCTAGGAGCATAGTTCAATGTGCCATGTAAACAGTCACTGCAAGCCCATTACATAAATACAAATGGGAGCGCAGTTGGTCCACACATCATAGAAGGTTGCAAACCCTTTAAGCAATTTTTTTCAAAAGGTGACCAGTGTAAGTTTTATAACTAAAATGTAGTTTTTTAGCAATACTTATCACTTAAAATTTGTGTTCCAAGTGCTGTGCAGATGATAATCCTCACCATCACTAACAGAAGTGTAAGTATTATTCCCGCTTTATAAATAAGGGAACTGAGGCAGAGATGAAATTGCATCTCAAAGGCTGCATAGTCAGTCACTGAAAGAGCCTGGTCTAGAACGCACGTGCTCCTGACTACCAATCCAAGGCTCATTATTATAGCTTATGGTGTCCAATGCTTTGTCTAAACCACTAAACTAAGTAGCTGCTTTTGAACTTTGCGTTCATGGAGAACTCGGCAAACTCGTACTGTTCAGGCCAGGTCTATACTTGAAATTTGAATTGTGGATTTTTTTTTTTTTTTGCACCCCTGAGCAGCATAACTATGTTGACCTAACCTCTAGTGTAGATGCAGCAAAGTTGACTGAAGACTGCTTCCATTGACCTAGCTACTGTTGCTTAGGGAAGTGGTGTTCCTGCACTCATGGAAAAAACCCTTCTGTTGATGTAGGCCAAATCTACACTACAGGATTGCTAGCGTAGCAGTGGTGCTATATAGTTGTACATTGCTATGCATGTTACCCAGTAGGCAAGACAGTCTTCAGTTGATAACAGCTTTAGATATCAAGTTTAAGATTTGAGCACAGCGAGATCCAAAATATACATTTTATGGGGAATAAGGTGTTAACTTTAGAAATACCAAAAAACACCTGGGGCTGTAATTTGCTTAAACTTAATATTGGCTGTCAGATGGCTCAAGGCTTCATTGTCCACACAGACTGCAAATCTTGTGTGTTTTCTGTTTTTTTTTAAATCTACTCATCACTAGCCTCAAGCATATAAAAACATAAGAATGGCCATATTGGGTCAGACCAGTGGTCAGTCTAGTATCCAGTCTTCTGTCAGGGGCCAGTGGCACATGTTTCATAGGGAATGAACTGAATAGGTCAATTATCAAGTGATCCATCCCCCGTCATCCAAGCCCAGCTTCTGGCAGTCAGAGGTTTAGGGACACCAGGGTGTGCAGTTGTATCCCTAACCATTTTGGCTAATAGTATTTATGGAGCTATGCTACATGATCTTATCCAATTATTTTTTGAACCTAGTTACACTGGTGGCCTTGACAACATCTCCTGCAACAAGTTCCCTAGCTTGACTAACTGTATTATGTGAAGAAGCACTGAATCATTAGATGCTAGGGAGAAGTTTCCTTTTCAGGCTAGCTTGGTGCTGCATGTCCTGGCTACTGCTAGGATCTCTTGATTCTCCTGGCTCCTTCCTGCTTGGTACCATCAGTTTGTCTCCCTGATTCCTGAACTAAAAAAACTTGGGAAGGAATAGAGTTAATCAGAAACAAACACTGTCAGTGCCTCAGTGTGTAAATTGCTGTCCAAAGAACTGATGCTGCTCCTTTGTGCTTTAAATGGAGAAAATCAGAAGAGATGATAGCTGGTCTTGTAGTTATCTTAAAGGTAACTTCAGAAAGTGTGCTGTAGGCTGTTTGATTTTTTTAGCATAATATTAAAGTGGAAAGACTTAAATGTGTGGCATATATTCATGCTACCCAATGCTGAATTATGAATAACTACTGTACAATATTCACTTATAATATAAACAATATATCTAGAGAGGACTTGTTGCTGTTTAGAGGAATGACCAGGTTTAGAGTTAAGATCTTCCAAATTTTAATCCCAGCTCTGCCTCCATTTAATCATTAAAATTGGGATAAAGCTTGTCTGCTTCACTAGAGTAATTGTTGAGTAAATCTTTTCACAGCACTTTGAACATAAAATTATAACTGTAAACCTAGCATGAAAATTACTTTCCTGCCTTTTTACAATCACTAATGATACTAATGTTTGCAGATAAATGAGTAAAATTTTGGAAAGCTGTTATTAAAAACACTTAATTTCTAATGTACTGTACTTGCTGTAGTCACACAAGTTTCATAACATGCTGTAACTAAGAAAATTTGGAAGAACCTGGAAACAAGTTGTAGGTCCACATGAAGGAAAGGCATCTCGTGTCAACTGTAACCTTGTTTCTGGCTGAGTAAAACCATCCCTTTATTATCTAAACTTAATCTATCCCTGTGTGACTGGAATAGTTGTGAAATGTGTGAAAACAGCTCAAGTTAAACATTGCAAAAATTAAACATTTGAAGAGTAATAGGCTAAAAATTTAGCTTTATTTTTAGGTGGTATACAGCAGCACAACTTGAAATTTTATGTGGAAGCAAGAAATACACTGAGGAATTGCCTCGTAACTGAATGAGTAAAAATTATTTGTAAATTGATTTACCATGCACTCAGTCTTTCCCTTCAGACTTTTTTTAGCATTAATTTTCTTAAGGCCAGGGTTCTTCATTTCACAATGCTCAAATGTGGTTTAGAACAGCTTTGGGGTTCCAGAACATGTAGTATTCATTGTGACACTCTCTCTCCCTTTTTTTCAGAGTAAACTATCTACTTGCCCATTAGCTGTCAAACGTTTAACTAGTAAAAAGAGCTCCTCTTGACCTCTCAGGCCATGTCAACCCCGTAGTGCCTATGTCAGTTTCTGCCAGTGTACAAGCACACACTCCCCTCCCCCTGGAGTCCCCCACCCTCCCCAAACAACATTATCTATGCTGACAGAAGCAATCTTCTGTCAATTAGCTTAATCTATGCTGGGGGGTTTGCCAGTGTATTTGTGCTGACCATGGATATGGATATTTTTCCGCTCATTTGACATAACTTAAACCAGCACAACTAAGTGTAGACCTAGCCTCTGAGCCTATGTCAAGAAAGGCCAGTCTTGTGCATTACTTTAATACCTTAAATCTACCTTAAAAATAAAGTATTTGATCAAATAGTCTATTCATACTTATTTGAAAAGTCTATTAGATTTTCTATGGAGTACCAGAATCCTCCTTTAAATAGATGAAATCCTGTGACTATTCTGGCCATTCAGTTGACCTAATATCCTTGTGCTGGCCCAAATATTGGGTTGATCAAGACAATGGGAGATGTGGTGATACCCATTCATGAATGGGTTAGTTTTAAGCAAATTCTGTGCAACTTCAGTGGCCTGTGTTGCTAGTACCTATTTTTCAATTAACTTGGTCCACAGAGTAAATTCATACTTCTGTCCTCTTCTCGCTCTGCTTATCTTTGATTATAATTAGTTGTTTCTCCGCTAAAAGGAATTTTTGGAATACTCCTAGTAGATAATGGACTTAAACCTTTAGTACAAACTTGAAAATTTGCTGTCTCTTCCTTCTAGCATTCCTGTATAATCTGGGCTGTAAAAATAAATTTTGGTGGATTTACTTGCAAAATACAGACTAAAATAGATTGAGTACAATTTGGGGGGAGGAAAATGAACTGAAATGCATTAAGTATTTGTGTAGGTTAAAACCCAAATATCTAAACATTAAAAAAAAAAAAATTCCATCAAACACCGATGAGCTGCCCAAGAGTGAGTAATGCAGTTAGGAGCTATCAAGCTGCCTTTGCTAGTATGTTAAAGGTATCCTTGCTAACAACAAGAACAAGAGTGGATTTGATTTAAATCAAATTGATTTTAAATTACTAGTCAGGAAGACTCAATTTAATCATGGATTTCTACATAAAAGTGCATTCTTGTTGGTTGGTACCAACCTGAAGATCCTGCATGTTCAGACATGTTCCTTTAATCTTCAACACAGCTTCCTCCTGAGAAGGAACACTTCTCATGATGTTTCATTTGAGCAACCAGGCCTTACATTTCTTTGTTGTACTGTTTGCATTTTGCACCCATGCCTGTCTTACCCACAGGGAGAGGAACTTCATTAAAATATTCCCAAACTGGGTCTCTCTTATGGCCTGCTGCCATTATAGGTTTTCCCTTCTAGTGAGAGAATGGTATGGTAGATCTCCAATCAATGAAGACTACACTCAGAAAAACCTCAAGACTTCTGGAATATGCTGCTCAAACAGTTTTGCTCTTGTTTCTACTGCCTGTCCTTCCCTTCTCACATTATCTCAAGACTTCTCCTTGTCCAGATCTATTCCACCCCCAACAATCTTCTATTCATTGAACTTCTTGAAACTTTGTACTTTTAGAGAGAAGTAAGGGATTGACTCTGTGTACACAACTTTGCAGAGGTGCAATAGGGTTGAGGTCTGTTTCTCACTTCTATTTATTTAAAAACATTATCTCTGGAAAGACACAGCCACATTTGGAGAACTGCAAAACTAAGCATCTCTGATGGTATCTAATAGACTGAGCACTGAGTCCCATTGGCTAGCTAGAAAGATTAACCTAAATAATCTATACAGAAGCCGCTGGAACTCCATAAGATTGGTCCCTAATCCATGAACTATTGGAACTCCTTTACAAAATTTTTCTTAAACATTACATGAATATATTATCATACTATAGAATTAGAATGTATAATCTGTATTTCATGATGTGATAGGTTTTTTCCCTCCAAGCATTTTATCAAAAAAATTTGGTATAAATAAGAAAATTGATTTTTTCATCTTTATTGAGAAAAATCATTGATTCTTATCCACCCTGAACAAGAATGTTTTGTCCCTCTGCCTCCCCTCCCTGCAAAAATACAGAACACTGAAACTCTTCCAGTATTTTCTTGATCTCTACTAAGAATTTAGAACTGTCTCAAATTTGTTTCTAGGATTTGTACCATTTTTTTTTTTAAATCCTTGTAATGTGCTTCAGCAGAGGGATATAACTAGCCTCAAGTTATTCAAGGATTTGCATCTCCCAAATATGTTTCTAGTCCATTTAAAATTAAATGTTTAAGTTTCCTGCACTTAACAAAGTTTCACTGCCACTGCTTGTCTTTAACTTTGAATCCATATGTCCCAACTCTAACTTTTGCTTTATCATGGGATGTGAATTATTTGCTACTAGCATCAGTAGCACATAATCTGTTTTAAAATAGCTCTGAATCCTCTGCTTCAACTCTTCATGTTAAAATCAGTTCTCTGAACAAATTGTTCAGTCAGCATCATAATGGTCAGAAAGGCATGGTCCTTCAAAGGATAAACAATTTGAGAGCATTCCATTGGATTGGCTTGTGGCAACATTATACCACCTAATGCTTAAATATCTCATTTGACTCAAGCCCTCCCCAGCATCTAGACAAATCAGTTTGGTCAAGAGCAACAAGCTGTATCTGTCACCAAACCTAATGTTTTTTGTTTGGGATACCGTCTGTTAGATATCTGTCTCATGTTACCTTTCCAGAATACTAAGCTATCACTTGTGTCAATAGGCAGAGAACCCTTAAATTCCACTGAACCTTCAAATACAGATCTGCATTGATTCTTTATGTATAAAGAATAAATTAAATAAAGGTTTTATGTGAAGAACAGCACAGCAATTGCTATGTTTCTACTTTGTCTTGCCTCAAATTGATGTTAATGAATCCTACAAATACCCAATATAGCTAGTATCTTAACCTTTTATCAAAGGTTTAATCTATTGGCAATCCAACAAAAGAATGAAGGAATACAGGTTTCTACGTGCACTGTATAGCTTCAGTTAGGGGGCTTTCATTGAACTGAAGTCTAATTTTTCTTCATTCAAAACTCAAAATTACAATTTTGGTTTGAACCGTGACATCAGTCAAACTTAAATTTTACTAAAGATTTATTTCTATATAGGGAGTTTAGATCTAACCTTAAATTAATCTCTCTATAGTTGAAAGGATCTTATGCCTGTGCAATAGTCCATCTAGATATAGTTTGTGTTGAAAGGATGACTGCACTGTTGCAGCTGAAATAAAAATGGACCTGTTGGTGGTTGAATTGTACTTTGAACAAAAAATCACATCAATATTTTGGGAAAACATTCTGATTTAACTTACCTATATTTAAATAAAGCTGTATGCTCTGGAACAAGTTTTGCTTTATGTTTATATTTTGTCCAGGTGAGAGTCAGAACTAACTTTACATCTTTTCCTTTCCAGGAAGAACTCTTGGATATTAAAGAACGTCCCCACTCTAAACAGAGGCCTTCATGTCTTTCTGAAAAATATGACAGGTATATTCTAGTCTTAAAATAAACTTGACTGTTTTTAACTGGATAATGTTTTTAAAAATTCCACAAGAAAACCCTTAGGTTCATATGTACTTTGTGTATGTTAATGCGGTTAAGTCCCATACCAAGGCTTGTTTTTAAGCTAATGCCTTTCAGAAAATAGACATAGGGTGGGGTAGTCTGAGCAAAGTATCTTTATCTCTATAGCAGATATTTATACTACTCTTGTGTATGTGTACAAGGTGTATAAATTGTAGCAAGAGAAATGCAGCACAGGATAACTGTAAATAGTATAGATATTACAAGCTTCAAAAACTAGACTTTAGGCAGGGAAACCCTTTTTTCTTTCACTTAATATTGCCTTTTTCCCTGGTCCCTCAGTACCTGCAAAAGGACTTCTCTAAGAATTGAGGACTGTCTAAAGGCAAAGTTGGGTGTACCAAAGTTTAATATAGCTGTCCTAATACATCTGGGTTGAAACCTGAAACATAGCACTACCTGCCACAAGGTTTTGTCAAACTACTTCTGTGCCATATTGTGGTACTTCTGTGAGCCAGATAAATATATATCTCAGTCTACCTAGATGCTTAAGTCCAGGTGTTGATGGTTAGTTTGCATGTGTCACTACAATCATTGTTGGACATTATTGAATATTGCCTTTCCTCAGCTGCAAAGACTCCTTTGTATAAATTCCTTATACTGACCTTCAATTGTTCGATACTCCTCAAAATGGCTTAGTTAGTACTTTCACTTATTGGAACATCTAAGGTCTAAAATACAATTAGATTAAACTTGGAAAGAACAAGGCAAACTGAAGCTGTGAACTCCTAACTGAAGAGTAGGTAAATTTTAAGATAAGACAGTGGTGCATCAAAAAGGAGAATTATTGGGCTTTGGAACTGTTTGCAGTGAACCAACAACACTTTTTTTTTTAACTGATTTTTCTTGGCAACATATAGCAATGATGAGTTATGGCATCTTTGATTTCTCATTACATTCACTTTAAGATCAATGGCACATGCATTTTTGGCTTGTGCTATGAATGATTTGCTCAAGAGGGATCTGTATAGTGGTAAGATTAGTGTTTTAACGTCTCCTAGGCAAACAACAGAATTGTAATTGGTGTGAAAGGAAGCCCTGTTAACACATAACATTGTAAGAGAACAAATCTTATTCTTGGAAGATAAATTGGGAATGGAACCATAAAGTGTGAACTCAGTTTCATGCTACTTGGCGTATTTAGGATATATACCTGTGCCACCTTTATACTGATGTTTGACAGAACTCTTCCATATTTTCCTACCTTCATAAAGATATCTAGAATACCATGTAAATGGGCCGGTTTGAGATAGGAAACTGGATGCAGCCTTGAGTTGAAAAGTCAGAAGCACAGATTACTAGTTAGAGTGCAGCCCTTCTAGCTTAAGTATTACTATAATGGATTAGTATCAGAGGGGTAGCCATGTTAGTCTGAATCTGTAAAAGCGGCAAAGAGTTCTGTGGCACCTTATAGACTAACAAACATATTGGAGCATGACATGCATCTGACAAAGTGGGTATTCACCCACGAAAGCTCATGCTCCAATATGTTTGTTAGCCTGTAAGGTACCACAGAACTCTTTGCTGCTTATAATGGATTAGTGGCTTAAAGTACATCTTGTCTCTATTAAAGTGAACACCTTTTTTTAAAGGGTTTTGTAATTTTATTTGCATAGTGATGGAGTTTGGGACCCTGAGAAATGGCATGCATCTCTGTACCCAAGTTCAGGGCGAACCTCACCAGTGGAAGGGTTCAAAAAAGACTTGGATTCAGATCGGACTTCTCTCATGCGCAGGATAGTTGGTGAGTGCACCATTTTTACAATATGAGGTGCTCAATAAGAACCTAGGATAGTGCCAAAATTATTCCCCCCTCGTTTACTGTGGTGGTATAAAACTGAGTGAGGGAAATGTTAGATACAATCTGAAGGAAATAGATCTAGAACTAAAACTTCAACAAAATCTCAGTTGCTTTAGCAACAGTGGGAATGCTAGTGCAGACTGGCAGTAGTCTTCTTACCACTGTGTAATTACCTTCAAAAAAGGTTCAGACTACTTTGTTCTGTTCTTTCTCTTACCCTCTTCTTCTCCCCCCCCCCCCCCCCCCCCCCCAAAAAAAAAAAAAAAAGCCACCAGCAGCTGGTTTATCCTAGTGCTCTTACAGGGAAAATCCCCAATAGTGTATTTCCACTAGTAACTGTTTGACGTTAAGGCCTCAAACTTGTTTGTTCTCCTGTGAGACACTTGGCATTAAAGGCAATAATTCCTCAATGTCTATCTGTAAATAAATAACTCTTCTATGTTCTAGTTTCGTGGTGATGTTTCATTCCATCAATATTATAAATTACAATGTTTCACTTCTCATCACACTTTTTGTGGCAGTACTTTGAGGTTAGAAGATTCAAGCAAGGAGCTACTTGGAAATGATTATGGCTTTGTAGACATTTATTAGTATAAACCATTTTAACTTAAATACTTTGTATTTCTCTAGGTATGGGGAAACAACATGTAGCTAAAAATTGAGTATATTCCAGTGTTTATAAATGGGCTCAGTAATTCCACTGGCTATTTGTCAAACTTCCATGTTAATCTGTTCTCAAAGTAACAGCTTCTCTAGAACACTACTCTTCCAATCTGCAGATCCTAGGGAGCGGGTGAAAGAAGATGATTTGGATGTAGTCCTAAGTCCCCAAAGGCGGAGTTTTGGAGGAGGCTGCCATGTGACTACAGCTGTTAGCTCACGTCAAGCAGGGAGCCCTTTGGAGAAGGAGAATGATGGTGTTCGTGTTATTGGTGGACGTAGGATTGGAAGTGGGAGAATCATGTCTGCCCGCAACTTTGATAAAGACCACCGGGGTGGTGAAAAGGACATGCGTGATTCTAGGGATGCAAGGGACAGAGATCGTGAGAGGGACTACAAAGACAAGCGTTTCAGGGTTTGTTCTCATGACGGTGTTTTCATAGTAAATGTAATGATGGGGTGGTGGGGTCTCCGCCTAGTCAATGCCTGGTCTTTCAAATGATATCAACTGTGATGGCTTCTGGTGTTGGATTATCTATCTACTAGATGAGTTAGAGATTTTTAAATTCCTTGTTACAGATGTCAGATGGTGGTAACATTATGGCAATAACCTGTGAGTGAAACAGATGATTAAAGAATTTTTGGTGATTCTGGTACCCCAAAAGTTTCATAGTTTTTGCTCCATCAGACTAGAACTCTGCCTACTATATAGCATTATATGGCTTGAACAGAAGTTTTAGTCTTCTGTAGAAGGTGACATGCTCTCTTGCCACACAGTTGTTTAAGAAATTAATTTCATAACTTAACTGGAAGCTGTTTCTTACCCACATTAGGAAGTGACTTGTGCCTTGACATAGGAGCATGTGTATATATTTTCTGAAACTTGGTTTTAATCCTTAAAACAACTGTGGATATTAATATAGGTGTCCAGTCCTGTTAAGCTCTTTACCTCCATAGTATCTTATGACAGTGAGTTCCACAGGCAACTGTTCATTGTGTGAAAAAGCATAGTCTTCTAGCTGTTAAATTTGCTGCCTTTCAGCTTCACTAAATGTCCTTATGTGTCTAATTGACTGTATTCTCTTAAGTAGGAGAAAAGATTACAATTCCATATAGTTAAGTGTCACAGGACTTTAGATTAGGTCTAGTGTTAACATTAACATTAAACACATTCTCTCAAGTCGTCAATGATTCTGCAATACTAAATTGGGTAGCATTGCTAATACAGCTGACAAAAGTAATGCAGAGGCCCAGAGTCATGGAGAAGTAGGCAGAAAAAATGCTCTTTGGAGGTGGGGAGTACAAACTAACATCTGGAGAACAAGTTTGCATTGTAATATGGCAACATACAGGGTGGATTTAAAAAAAACAACAACCCTAAATTAGATGATTTTTTAATCTAGTTAATCAAAAGGCAATTTAACTTAACGTTTAAATTTACCAATCTATTACAATCATTTAAGTTAAACAAAAAATAAGCATGGTTGCTGTCAAGCTTTAAAGGTCAAAATGCTGGACTGGTGAAACTTGCTGGGTAAGCATCTGGAACCAGAGTTTGTAGTGCTAAACCAGCTTTTGACAGCAGGCGCTTATGAAGATTTAGAGAACACTTTTTTTTTTTTTAGTTCATTCAGGTAGTTCAGTTGAATGACTAGTTGATTCCAAGTTATGAGGAGTTGAAAAAGCAGGGAAGTTTGTTTTTTCTTCCAATCTATGAATAGAAACTGGGTGTCAGAGGATGATTTATTAGTTAGAAAATGTTTGAAGGAGATGGTGACAAAAAAACAAAACAAACCCCCATCAGTTCAATTTTATAATTAAAGATTATATTTCCATTGTTTAATCAGTTTTTTAAATGCAAAACACATTTTGATAAACTTTTTTCTTATGTATCAGCACACTTGAGCTTTATTTAATAAATTCAATTAAGCATAAAACCAATATTTGAATTTCCATCCAAATACAGCTTAATACAATAACAGTAAAAATCTGTCTAAACAAGAAATGTTAATGTTCCCCTTTTTCTAATGTAATAAATGTAAGTTATATAACTGTTAGATGTATATAGATACCAAATTTAGTGCATAAGATATATTTAGTTGCAAATCAGCATGTTTTAATGGCTACCAATCAATGAGAATCAACTCTTCTTTCATGTTTTTTGTTTCTACTTCAAAATTGATCTAAAATCCAGGTTTCCTGCTTGCCGATTTAAGTGATTGACTTAAATCACTTTGATTCAAAGCTAGCAAAGAAGCCACACAATTTTAAGGAGTACAAAAGTATGCTAGTGCAGAGTGAATAGTTTCTAGCCCTAGCAGTGTGACTATAGCTCATCTGAGTACCTCATTACCAGAAGTATATTGACAAAAGAGCAACAAATGATTAGGGGATGGAGAATAAGAACTAAATGTATAGTTTGTCAAAACGTACTAGGGTAACGTTACTATATATTCTTTGAATATCTGTATAAGAACCATGGAGTACAGGTGTGGGGAGGAGAAAACTACTTAGAACTCTAACAACCTAAATAGGAATATGAGAGAATTAAGAGTAGGTGATGGGACTTAAAAGTTCTATTAGTTTGTCAACTGTATACAATTGATCTTGCTTTTAAGTAGCAGAAGCTCGCTGGTGTATTTAAAATTAGATAGAAGCTCTGAGCTCGTTGGCAGGGCGATGTATTAAAAGACAAAATAGAATAAACCTATCTACAATTTCTCTGGTCTGAAAACCTTTAAAATGGAACTTTTGTTTATGAATCAATAGGAAGAAAACAAACTCTGGAGAAACGTTCACATTAACTTTTTTTTCTAATTTCCTTCTCCATGCTATAACTACCAAATTCAGAGGGAATTTGGGGATAGTAAACGTGTCTTTGGGGAACGTAGAAGAAATGATTCCTACACTGAGGAAGAGCCAGAGTGGTTCTCTGCTGGACCCACAAGTCAGTCTGAAACCATTGAGCTCACTGGCTTTGATGATAAAATATTAGAGGAAGATCATAAAGGACGAAAACGAACAAGACGACGCACAACGTCTCTGAAGGAAGGTATGTAACAGCCAAATTGAAATGGCAGGAGAGGTTCTCTTGGACTTAAAGTTGGAAGGCAAACTTTGTGTGGTAAGACTAATAGGCTACAATTTTGTCATGACTATTTTTAGTAAGTAATGGACAGGTCATAGGCAATAAACCAAAATTTATGGAAGCCATGACCTGTCCCTGACTCTTAATAAAAACATCCCTGACAAAATGGGGAGGGAGGAGGGTCCAGCACCCTGCCCCCTTGCCCACAGCACCTGGGGGAGAGGGGCTCTGGAGGGCGTCTCAAAGTCAGATTCCATGACATAATTGTAGCCTTGCTAATGGGTGTATAGATCAAATGTAGCAGTCTGGGATTTTTAACTGAATGGCATTGAGGGCTGCAGTTGTATCATGCTTTCCTAAAAACCTCAGTCCTCCATGGAGTAATGATAAACTATATTGGGTTGGAAAATGTGCATCCTACGACTTGGTTTCTGATCGTTCTGAAGCATGGAACTTAAGGCAAGTTTTAACACTCTATTTTCACAGCAAAAAGATTATCCTCTGGCAAATCTGGAAGTGTCATAATATGGTGGTGGTCATGAGGTAAACCATGTACAATCTCTCAAAGGGGGAGAAGATTGTAAGATTCTTGCAGTAATACCTTTGCCTGATGATCCTTTGGGATAGCATGCAAGCTACCACCTGGACTACTTCCATCTTTATCTATATATTAGATATTGCTTTGGTTGAAGAAGCAACCTTGGAAACTTCATACACATCTGAGAAGGGTGCAATGGTTGTGGGGTTGGAACAGCTGTATTCATGATCCTTTCCTAGCAGGAGCACTAGGCATGCTGCTTTAATAAAATGTACTTCGTAGCAAAATGCCAGGCCCCCAGCAGTGGCCTTGTAGAGACCCAAGGACTTTCTAAACAGTCAAAAACCTGACTGAAGTGAATAATTCTCCCTGTGACTCTGTGCTAACTTCTCTAGCAAACCACATAGCCATAATTCACTACTAAGAATTAAACTGTAGACATAACTGAAGGGTGGGGAGGAAATCCATGTCTTCTAACTCTTGATTATTGCGGCTCTGTAAGGGACACAGTCAAGTTTAATAATCCAGAAGAGATTTTTCTAATTACTATCAACTATACAATACTTGTGCATTTGACAGCACTGCAGTCACTTTACTGCTTCTTCAGAGCACTCCTGTAAGGAAGATAAGTCTCAGATGTTGTTGTACAATAAACTATAAACCAATAACTTTTTTTGTTTGGTGATGGACTGAGAGCACAAATTAAAACTCAATATTTGAGAGGTTCTTGGTTGCTACAGCGATAGGACCATAAGTACCTAAATAGAGTATTTATAATCATGGCAGATGCCCATGCAGATGATGCTTGCTCTTACAGGAATGGTCCTTCCCAGAGGGAGGAAAGTAGCAGGAGCCAGTCTTCCCCCATGAACACCCCACCTCAGACAAGAAAGTGGCGGTTGCCAGCATAGTGCAGTGGGCGAAGAGGCCAGACAACTTGTGGATGCTTTCAGTAACAAACATCTGGCTGTCTTTTTTGGTTTTTGTCTATTTTTGTGGAGTGGGCAGGGTGAAACAGTAGATACTGGAGCAGCTATGATGCAGCAGGCTTGTGGGGACACCTGTAAAAAGAGAGCTTGTGGTAATTCAGTAAAGCTGTTTAAAAATAGGATTTGTACCTCATTTGTATAGTGATTGAAGTAGATGAAACAGTCTAAGATCTTAATGCCAGGGATTCTTGTATCTGTACAGAGCTTACTTAGCACAGTGAGTCCCAGTTGCCTATTTGTGCTCTTTGTGTGCTCCTTGCAACATAAATTGGGTTAAATTCATGCAGTTAGCCAGATCAGTCTGGAACGAAAGCCATGTCTGAACCCTAATCCTATGGATTAACCAGCGGATAATTCTCCTCTGGAAGTGACTGGTCTCGTAATCAGGAGCAATGAACTACATTTCTTTTATTCTCAAAGGACTAGAATGCAATGGTGGAGTGGCAGAAGAGGATGAAGTACAGTCTGTCCTTGCTCATGAAATTGCAGCGGATCAAGAAGTTCCCAGGGAAGCTGTTCTACAAGAACCAGCCCCAGGAGAGTTTGACTTCAATGAGTTCTTTAACCTGGATAAGAGTGTTCCTGGTTTGGCTTCGGTGAGTGACGTGTTAGGCCAGGTATGTACATGTGGCAGAAGCACCATCTTTAGCTACGACTGTCTCTTTCTGAACTAAATTACTTTTTGTTATGGAAAAGTTTCTTCAGCTTTTTTATGTGAATACTCAAGATTTGGGGAAACTTTATCTTGATTGGTCAAATGAAATACATATTGTAGCCCATTTTAGTAAAAATTTAAGATGTTGCTTCTAAAATTTTTCTTCTTGGATCACTATTTCAATCTCTGGGTTTAAAAGAAGCACTTACTATGTGGCACAACTTAATTCCTTACTTTTTCTCACTCTTTTGGTGAAGGCTGCATGAGTTATTATGGATCTCTTTTCTAGGCATTCCAGAATACAATATTTGCAGGGAAAGGTAATGGTGGCGCTAATGATTTCCAATCAACTTTTTTGGTTGTATTTCCTTCAGGCACTGTACTTGGGTTCAAAATATAATTCATGGTCTTGTTTTTCTAGTCTATTGGAATATATCTGTCTTAATGATGGATACTCAAACACTTCAGAATAAGAGGCAGACAACCTCTGAACTTGTACAGTAGAGGAAGAACCTGTACTTCCAAGGCTGATATTTTTTTAACATGATTGATTTAAATTGAATCCAGTTAATGGATCATATAGCTATATAGCAGGTGCTGTAGTAGTAGTATGGATAAACTGATAGGGAGTATGTCTCATACTTAATTGACAGGGTTTATGGGCCAACATGGCTTCACCTTGAAGGAATGTCCAGAAGCACCGTTCTATATAAAATGCAACTAACCACGCCCCTATGGGAGGTACAAGGATGGATACTAAAAGTAATAAGGGTCAGATTATAGGCTGAAGGACTATGAAGCTGTGCCAATAGCATTAGCCTGCCCTGTGGTTCTGAAAATCTTCCCTTAACTAGAACTAGATTCCTTTCAGTAAGAATCTGGAGTAGCTACTGTATTTTGATGATGGACTGACTACACAAGTAGAGAGAGGTTTGATTAAATGTGCTATTCACATATTGATGCTGTGTTGCTGAGGTCCATAAGCTAGCTGGTCACTAAGCAAGTTAATTTTGGAAGGCAAAGCTTGTGGTGCAAATGAAAATCAATGGTTAACACTTTCAATATTGAATCACTTGGAACATAAGAACGGCCGTACTGGGTCAGATCAAAGGTCCATCTAGCCCAGTGTCTGGTCTTCTGACAGTGGCCAATGCAAGAACAGAAAAGGTAATCAAGTGATCCATTCCCTGTTGCTCATTCCTAGCTTCTGGCAGACAGGCTAGGGACACCACCCATGCCCATCCTGGCTAATAGCCATTGGTAGACCTATCCTCCATGAACTTACCAGGTTTTGTTTGTGGTTTTTGGTTTTTTAATCTTGTTAGTCTTGGCCTTCACCATTCTCTGGCAAAGGGTTCCACAGGTTAACTGCATTGTCTAAAGAAATACTTCCTTTGTTTTTAAACATGCTGCCTATTAATTTCATTTGGTGGCCCCCTAGTTCTTGTGTACTGATACATTTTTATTTTGGCTTTTGACAGAGGCTACAGTGACAAGTAGTCTTGGCTTGCAAATCATGGACCAATATCTTGTCTATAGACTGGCAAAACCCTCTTCCATAACTGTCTCTCTCTAAAAGGTCAAACTGCAACTGGCTCATTTTGTTACAAGTTGCCTTTCCCTCGTGTCACTGTAAACCAACTAATTAGTGTGACTTAAGAACAAAATAAGTAATAGGCTGAAATACTACTTCGTAGGAGGCCAGCAATAGTAGAAATTACACATCCATATTTATTTCTGCCCCTCCCGGCATTGAACCAACTAAACTAATTGGGATGAGGAATCATCTTCCCACCCCCCCCCTCAATTCACTGGTCATAATTAGAAAAGGTAATGTTGCAGAAGGATTTGAAAGGGATAGTGAGATGGTGGTGGTTTTCACAGGGGGGAGAGGGAGGAGTAGAAATTTTGTTTCCGGAAGTGGAAGTATTGAAACAAATTATCCTAAATAATAAGTAAGTGATTCAGGCTGCAAAATGTAACCACTTGGGCTTGAAAATTGAGTCCTGGCTTAATGTTTTTTTGTGTGATAAGAACCAACTTTATTGCTATAATTCACGATACCTGCAGACTATACTTACCTACTTTATTATAAAGGTAAATTTCTGGTATAATGTAGGGGAAGGCCTTCAAATAAATTTTCTTAAATGATGCATCAAACTTAACAGAGGGCAGGAATCTTAAGTCTCTAGAGGTGCTGACAAACCAGATTGTCTGTCTGGTCTGTGAGATTTCAGGATGATGCCTGCTTTGTTTTTATTCAAAAGCAGAAACTTCAGTGACTACATAGTAGGAAAACTAGTATTCCAGTTTTCCAGCTGCCTAAAAATTTAAAGAATCTCATGTGCAATGTTGTGCTCTAAAAGCTATTCAGCTATTAGCAGCTGTCCTGTCCATAGGCATTCTTGTGAAGATTACTTTCCCAGTGATACCATATATAGGTATACAAAATGGATAAAGATATAGCATGGTTACTGTTCAGGTTCTTCCAGCTCAATTTTGATCAACTTTACATGTATGATCAAAGGGCATCAGGATGCCAACCACAAGTAAATGGTTTCATGCTCGGCTCATCTGGCAAATAATTGAATTTCTCATCTTGCACTGAATGAAACACCAAGGAAACTAAACAAAGTATTGTCTACACAATGAATGAAGTCCCACACTGTGGGACAGTTAAGTTTTTTGCTCGGGATAAACTTGACTCTCTTTAGGGACTCTGGCAGAGATTTCCTGGAAAGTTAATTTATACCAGTCACAACATGCATTAGTGAAAACCAGCTCGCAAATGGAAGTGCTTAAGCTTACATCATTTAAAATGGTCTCTTGCCACAAATCACTGCTTCTACGCTACTTGTAGTGACCAGTGTAGAACTGACAAGGTGGCTTACACTGACAGTAGTGTTAGAATTGTATTTAGCTGTTGAGGTTCTAAAAAGCTTCAGTTGTTAAACTGACTATCACTAATCTCCAAGATGAATGAACTTTCTACTGTTCTCTCTTCATTAGAGTAAGATAGTTCCTGTTTGTCAAATGTTGTTAGCAGAACTGAAGGTAAAAGATTGGATAACCAACATGGTATAGCACAGGTGGTAGTATAAGCTTCCATACAGGGTCTTGTCAATATGCCTTTCCCTCTCCCAAAGAACCACTTCTAAGTGTTAGAGGATCTTTCTTCACTTGGGCTTACCTCCTCTGTTTATGCAGAAGATACAGTATTTTTATATGGGCCCCTCTTCACTTGAACTCCTATAATGGTGCTCATCCTAGGTCACTGAACACATCCATATCCTATCAAGATTCTGGCAGTTGATTATTCATCTGTCCACTGTTCCAGTACAGTGGAATTTGCAATAATAGCTTAATCAGACAATTTCAGAATATAAAATATGGAACAGGCTTCATTTTGTACAGATAGAAAATGCATGATTGATTATACCAATACACTGGTTACACAGAAATATTGTGCGACTTCTAGGGGGTGGGGAGGAGAAACAAATAGTATATTAAAACATAATCCAAATCAGATTATTCTGGGAGTGTAACATCAGGTCAGCAGCAGCAAAGGAATTTTACATGTTATACAGTAAGTGTCTCTCTTGTATATCAAACCCTCCCATTCTTTCTCCTGTTAAGACTGTCTAAAACTTTTTTTTTTCCCCACAATATAGATGATAGAGGATGTGCTGGGGGAAGGTTCGATGTCTTCTAGCAGGTTCAGTAGGTGGTTCTCTAATCCTAGTCGTTCTGGAAGTCACTCTAGCAGCCTGAGATCCACACCACATGAAGAACTGGAGAGGCTAGCAGGTAAAATTGTCTAACTTTTTGTCGTGTCCTTCAATCTCTGTACTCATGTGTTCACGTTTTTCTCTGTCCATTCTTTCAGTGAGAACATGGTAGATAAGGATATAAGTAATTAACTTTTCCACAGTTTAATCATTCAGAAAAGTCCTTTTGGAAGTAGCTGGAGTATACAGCCTCTTAGTCTCATCTGCAGAAGGTCTCATCATTTCTCACTCCACTTTCCAGCTGATCCCAGGCAGGGGGTGTGAGTCATAATTTTCAGTGAAGTATTACGCTTAGTAGCCAGTATGTAGTCATCTTGAGACATTTAGTTGGTAAACTGATGTGGCAGTGCTCCTGGTTTTGCTGTTTCAGGTCTAGAGCAAGCCATTCTCTCCCCTGGCCAGAACCCTGGAAACTACTTTGCTCCCATTCCACTGGAAGACCATTCTGAAAACAAAGTGGACATCCTTGAGATGCTACAGAAAGCCAAAGTGGACTTAAAACCTCTCCTCTCAAGTCTTTCAGCCAACAAGGAAAAGCTTAGAGAGAGCAGTAAGTGCCTCTTCAGATATTGTGGCGTTCCTGTGGTGGCATTCTGGAAAACCTTTTGCCCTGAGATCTGGCAAGCCTTGATTACTGAGGTTCAGAAGTAGGAAGTACTGGAAGTTTACTTACACTTCAGAAAACCCACTGGCCCACAAATCTGTTAGGTTGAAACCATCACTGACTCTTTCCATCCTAATCATGGGATGACATCAGCAGGATTTTCATCATGAATATGCTCATTAGCCTGTGCTACTTCAATACATCAAGATTGTGTAAATGAGTTTTCAGCTTTACTGTTTCTGGCATCTAGACTGGTCTTCACATTAAAGACAGTGGTAAAATGTCAGCAGTCTTAAATTTTACTTGACACTTAAATTCCTATTATGCAGCTCTTCCTAAAACTTGCACCATGAGTTATTTTTGCCAACTGCCTGTACGCTGGATCACAAAGTGATCCTGGGAGTCTCAGTATCTAAAATGGGACCAATTAAAGGTTTGCATGCTTTCAGGTCTGTCAGGGTCCAAGCAGCTTTGTCAGGTATATCAGGTTAAAAAAAAAAAAAAAATTCCCATAAACCATTTCAGGAAACTGTACCCGACACTTCTGGCACAATAATCTGAAAGTTCACTTAAGTCTTCAAAGAATTATGGCTCAGACATGTTTTCAGTAGCAGCTTTACTAGTGAAAAGCAACTCCATTAGTGTAGGAATACAACACAGGATTGGAACTGACTTCTTTATCAATTTCTGTATCAGATGTTAAACCAATATCTAATTAAGAAGGGAATTGTTTCCTTCCATAGTGCTTCTATTCTACTGAAGTCAGATGTAACCTTTTCAATGTTAATTCTAGTAAATAGATTCAGTGCTACTTTTAACTAGGCAAAGGTTGAAGTGCATGCACACATTGCCAATTTGCATGCTTATTGGGCCTGTTGCATGTGCATATGCAAACTGAACGTAAGTGCGCGTACTGTTGTAAAACTTGAGGTTTAATTGCCAAATTTTTCATTCTTATTGGCAAGCAGCATGTATTGCCATGTAAACTTCAAATTGCTGTGCTGAGCAAAGCTTGAAAGGCTGTCTGATTTGAGTGATGGAAATTTGGAGGAACAGGAATTCATCCAACAAGTATTGCAAACACTTCTGACCAGCATCCCAGTCTGGGGAGCAGGAAGTGCCTGGTGAACATTGGAGGAAAGCTCTCCCCAATTTGGCTTACAAATATTGAACTAAGTCTGAACGTTGAATTCCGCTCAGACTTCTATCTTTACCATGACAGCCTTCTAACTGTTACATATTCTTCACAGAACAAGGATAAAGACATACAAATTATGGAGCAGACTTCCATTCACTCATGTCAAAGTACCTGACATGGGGGGGGCCCAATGATAAAATACAAATCAAGCATTTGAGAAATTATTAATGTGTTCGCTCTATTCATTAGTCTGTCCTCCAGCATTCAGCTCTTTTCCTCATGCCCTGTAGTGCATGTCAGAACAGTGTGATGTGCTGTCCCTCTCCTGCCTCATGGCCATATTTCCAGTAAGTCTACTTTGTTTCCAGACCAGCATCTCTTACAGAAACCCATTGGACATGCCTATCTTTTCCTTCCTTATTCTTCAAGGTACCCATATGTTGCCATCTGTTCACATCAGTGCGTAACCAAAGGATGTCAGGCACTGGTATATAGAGGAAAATAAGCAGTACTTACTGATGCTTGTTCCTTACTTTGTTGGTGTTTCTAGAAATCTTTCCCATGATCCATAATGCCTTTAGTTTTCTTTGGGAAACTTAAGCCCAGTTGAAAATGTGTGCAGCTCAAATTCTAATCATGTGATTGTCTAAAGTATGTAAACTTCCAGGTATGTATTTTCTCTTCAAACAATAGCCATCACTTATGGCTGTAGAAGTCTGGTTTCCTGAAGTATAAGACAAATTATAATCTATGCATACTGGTAACACAATAGCAAATGACTTTATTTAAATCTACAAGAATCTATATTTAAAAAAAAATCCTCACTAATACATTTGCTGACTGTACTTCCTGCTAAGAATCCACTGTCTGTCAAAACTGCAGAATGAAATGTCTTCCCTTCCTAAACTTCCAAGTCCCAAGAGAGCTAAAATTCAAGATGCTTGTAAAGACTGTGCTTATAATTGTCCATGGCTCAGGTTATTTTTAATTTGAATGAGAATATTGTAATGTAGCTCAAACCGTGGCTTGAAACAAAAGTGACAGCCAGAACTAGCTTCACATATTCATGACACATGACGAGATTCCCCCACCCCTTCTATGCACTGGTGCATATGCTTGTAAAGTGAGCACCTAGTTTAACTATCTTCCCCTTCCACTTCTCAGCACATACAGGAGTTGTACTTTCAGTGGAAGAAGTAGAAGCTGGGCTAAAAGGTCTGAAAATGGACCAGGAGGGGAAAATTGCTACTCCATTCATGGCACAGCAGATGGAGGAAGCACTGAATGTGGCTGGCTCCAGACAGCTCAAGAAAGATGGAGATATGTCTGCGTTTAATAAACTAGTCAGCAGCATGAAGGCAAGTGGGACTCTACCATCACAGTCCAAGGTCAGTATAACTAGTAAATTCCTGACGCTACTAAAATATAAATGATCCATGACAAGATACAGGAAATGAACTGGAAGCACCTCAGCGTGACTCTCCTGATTTCAAATTAACCATTGGTTGGATATGAGGGGGTGATGGTAAATATACTGGCTTTGAGAACAAAATTGGTAATAAGTGAGATTATTTCTTGGAGATACTGGCAACTGGGCCACTTTCATTTAGGAGATCACTTACCAGAAGAGGTACGTGCATGTTTTCCGGTTTAGTCTGTAGCCAAACACCATCTAAGTGTCTGGTAGTTAAAATTTAATAGTCTTGTGTCTAATCAGGTGCTAGACTTCACAAGTGGACCTCTATTTAAGATTTTAGGAAGACTGCTCAGTCTGACCCACAAGCTAATAGGCAAAGTTCTAGATCTTGCTTGACAAAAATCACATCTTGTGCTATAAAAGAATTGGCCATTTTGGTTAGGGGAGAACGTTTATCTCTGCACTTAGTCTTAACCCTTCAAGGTATAAGTTGCCCAAAATTATCTTTCTGTTGAAGATTTATTTCTGTTGCACATCGCACAAAGCACATGTTAATGACTTCATAGAGAAGGCTAGCTAATACTGCATTGTTTTCTCTTTGTATTAGTGGAAGTGTTGAGGCAGTTTCCCCGGTAGAAAAACTGAGATCCATTTGGCTTCCTGCAATACTTCAGATGACAGCAGTAATACTTGTAATAGTCGGGTGCTCTGAAACCTCGACTTCAATGAGTATTTGTACAATTGTGACAATACAGATACAGTAAACAATACTAAGACTTGTGCTATTTTAAAATTTAATGTACATATTTTACTTTAATGGAGTAAATCATGACCATCTCCCACATGAGGTAGACTGAGAATTGTACTAAAACTTAATCTTTCAGAAAACAACTGTGATCTCTGTATCCAATATGAAGTATTGATGCATTATTGTGGCTTCAGACTAGAAATGCACTTAAACCAATGAATCTTTACTGTAAAAATGGTGGCAAAAGTTTAATATGGAGTTAAGTGTTTCTATTTAACTTCAGATCAAGTGTCAGTTAATATGTTTTTGTTTTTTTTAATTTCCAGCCTTGCAAACAACCTGGAATTTCATTATTTTTCTTAGCCTGTGAAGTCTTGCCAGTGATTAAATTATGCCCTTCACTATACCTGTCCAACTTCTAACTTTCAATGCAGAAGTGTATATGAAGGCAAAATTTAGTGAGTGGGATTTCAGAAGTGTAACTTGAGGTGTGAATTTGGCCTATAGAATTATTGCTGTGAGCCTAGTTTTTATAGTCAAGTTTATCTTGCTAAAATGGCAAAATGTGGTGGAAACTGAGCATAGTTAATCTGGAAGGCACTGAGACACAGATACAACTCACTGTTATGGTCTTTAGACTACTTAAAGGAACCATACTATATTGTACTTTAACAAAATTCAGCTGTCTCATCTAGTCCAGTGCAAACACTCATAAACTAGTGTACCTGGAAGGTTTAGGGTTTATGACTTGTAGATCTCTAAAGACTCTTGAAACAAGAAACTTTCAATGCAAGTGCAATAGAGGTTTTCCTACACTATATAAATGCTCTCATTCAGTATTGGTCTCTCTGCTGGAATTGGATGTTTCTCTGAGATAATGGATTGCACAAATTAAGAATGTGAGTATGTGCATGATAGCTGTAGGAAAAAGGAGGGCTTTTTCATGTCCCAGTCTGTTAAACCCTTTGATTTCCTAAATGTTGACAATTATCAAGGAATATAGTCTTGTATAGTTACAAATTTTGTAACCTATATCTTAAATGAAAATTGCTTATCAGTTTAATTTTGGTACAACATGAGTTAACAATTTGAACATAATTGTCACTCCCACATATTGGAAAGAGGGATGAGAGGGCAAGGTTATTTTGCTATTTTGTATTTTTGTTTTGCTGGACTACTCATTCAAGCTTCAACATTATTTATTTGATCAGAAGCAAACTGGGTGAGTAGGAAGACTTATAGCAAGGAATGTCGGGCATCTTAATTTATTTCATCACCTGGTTAATTTTTACATCCCCATGGATTACCATGCGAGCATCAGGATAATCAATTTTGTGCATCAGAAATGGACTCAGTGTTCTAGATCAGATCTTGTCTTTTCATATGGTGGACTGACTCCCCTGTCACCCACAATTTCCTATTCTTCTTATGGCAACTATAGCATTAACTTATGACGTTCAATAAAGTGTTTCACAAATTTAGCTACAGTACCTTATGCACTTTAGCAGATAAAAGCTAGTAAAGCCTGCACTGTGTGAGAGCACTCAGCGACACTGTTTAGAAAATCTGTTGGACCTCGGTCAGACTTAAAATCAGCAGTCTTAACTTGGACCCATCTGAGCAGGTTAGGTAGCAGTGCTTATCAGAAGACTTAAATTATGAAATTATAATTTTCAGTGGAATATGGTGGTTTGACTCTTAATGAAGTATGTATTGGGATCTTTATTACTACAGCTTGTGGCTGATGTCTCCTAGGTTATGGGAATAGTGTGGTTTCTGAGTCTCTATTGTAGTAATCAAATCTTTACAAACTACCTGCAGATGTGAGAAACTGTATTTTGTGTTTTTTAATTCTTAGCAAAGCCTTGAAAACCACTTGCTGTCTCCTCCTGAGATCCCAGGCCAACCTCTCCCAAAGAACATTTTGCAGGTATTACTTTGAGACTGTCACCTTGAAATGCTCCTTTACTCTTTCCTTTTTTTTTTTTTCTGTATGCGAAGCAAAAGATCATTCCAAAATGGGATTTTTACACATGTATTGTGGATTGCAATGGGGATATTTGATAGTCAAAATGCATTCCCACCAGACAGAAGTGTGTGTGGGGGGGAATGTATAGGAGAGATGACCTGCTAAATCACTGACAAGATGGAGAACTAGCCATTCAAAAATAGCTACAGTTGTCCAGAGTATTGGAACAAAACTTCACCCTTTCCATGCAGTAGAACTCCCAGATCACTTTAATTTTACTGTTGTTCATAGAACAAACATATGAGGAAAGAGGCTGGATGAGCCATCAAACTTAGTCTGTCAAGCTATTTAGTATACATATAGCTGTCAGTGTGGCACAAGTACTACTGTCTGCAGATTGTATGAAGACTATAGTCAATATTTGACAGCTATTCATTGCTTTTCCTCCAAGGAGCTTCTTGGTCCACCCATTGCCAGACCTGCTTCATCCAATGTTCTAAGTGGCTTGATAGGTGGCTTGGAACCTGCAGCATCTTTGCTGAGCCAAAGAGCACCTTCCCCTCCAATTTCACAGGTGTTTCCAACTCGGGCTGCTTCTGCAGACTACCTCCGTCATAGGATCCCCTCACCAATTGGTAAGACTGCTTCTAGCATGCAGAACTCTTCTTATAGGGAAGAGAGAAGACATTTTCTTTTGAAGTGTCAATTTTTAAAGCTGAATTCAGAGAATCACTTTGGATAGAATCATCTAACACTTAATGGGTGACCACCTTAAAGGCCACCTGTCTCCTCTGCCTCTTCAAAGAATTTCATCTGCTGCTGATGCAAAATTCTGAAAACTCAAACTAACTGGCTTGGACCTTTATAATACTGCAAATTAAAGTAAAAGTAGTCTTTATACTGGAGACCACAGTGCTATGAACAAGAAAATAGTTTTTCAGGCACTGGCTGGCACTTCATAGTGCAAAAAGCATAGCTTGCTTCCCAGGGCAGCTGAGGCAAATGCCTTCATGCTTTGTATAGATTTGTAAGTATGCTGGAGTGGTCTTGAGGCACTTGAAAAGCAGTCCCATCTAGCCACCTTTTAAATCAAGGAAGGTAACTGGGGAAGGGGCTGGAGTCAACAGAAGATAAATGTCTGTTCTAAAATTTGTAGTTAAAATTGTCGTCGTTCTGTAGGTTTTGGACCAAGTTCTCAGCAATTGCTCAGTGATCCATTTCAGGGGATGCGGAAGTCAATGAGCCCAGTTGCTGCACAGGTTAGATTCAGTGATTTTTGAAACTTAAATATTTTAAGCACTTCTTTACCCATTTCTTGCAGGACCTAGTAGGAATGCAGGGGGTTTGAATAATGGAATGCCAGTTCTTTCATATTGGCAGTTACATGAAGATACTACTTTTAGTTGAATCAGTCCTTAGCTTTGAAGCATGATACTCAGCATCTCACTCTTACACTCCTGGGGGAGATGTGCTTCAGCCTTGGATCCTGAGAATGCACTTGCCATCATTTCCAGTCGGATAACACTGTTGGTGTGCCCAGTGGGCCCATTCTAAAATGCCTTTAGAACTGAACTTTAAGTTTTGTTTTGGTTTTTTTTGTTTTTGCAAGAGTGTATTGAGATGAATTGGAGACAGTAACTTGGTGCGAGTTTATTTTTCAGAGAAACTTATTAAAATGTCTGCCACTACTGTTGACTATGTAGTTGTGAATTCTCTCAACTATTTCAAACCTTTGTATTTCCCTATGTGGAATAGTGCAAGATCTGGGATAAAAATAAATAAGCTTCACTGAGATTCTAATGCCTCCTCCTTGACTTCAGATGAGTCCACTGGAGATGCAGCAAGCTGCCTTAGAGGGACTAGCTCTACCACATGATTTAGCCATGCAGGCAGCAAATTTCTACCAACCAGGTTTTGGCAAACCACAAATGGACAAAAGCAGAGATGGCTTCAGGAACAGGTGAGATTTTAAAACTTGCTTGACTGGAAAAAACATAATTATGATAGTGCGTGCCTTTCACCTTTTGTGCCCCATTCCTTTTCAGTGGAGCCAATAGCTCGTTACCCTTCCTCAATGGATGCACTTTGTATTTAGGCTTCAAGGCACCTATTCTAGCCTTATTGCTAGAAAGTTATCTTGTCTTATGATGTGATGTAAAGAGGATTAATGTGCCGGACTAGAAAATAGGATTTCAGAACTTATATCGTGGAAGATAAAGGAACAGTCTTATTAAACATCATCTGAAAAACCTGAACCTGAAATTGCAGCTGGTGTGTAGAACACCTTGTTCTTGTGGCTCAGTGGCTGCGCATTGCCATAGGCCAAAGTAATTAATAAATAAAGCTGACCTTGAAATTTGCTTTCTAAGCAACAGAGCTCAGGCATAGCATGAAATAAAATCTTTGTGGGTGAACAGGCCATCCACTTTACTATATAACCTCTTAGCAGGCGACTTATGTAGTCAGAGCAATGTCCACTTTGAAGGCTGGTTGTCTAGCATCTTGGCTGGCTTTCATGGACAGAGGTATTGTTAAACACCCTTTACAGCAAAGCACCTATTTTGAGAGCCTACTTTAAATGTAATTAGAACTTGCAAAATAAGAAGCAAAAAAACTAGAACTACCGGAAGATGCATGACATTTTATAGCCATTTGCTTCTGAATAAGCTTAAGAACCAAAACTACTTGATAGAAAATTGAATCTACAGTCCTCCTTTACCCACAAAAGTGAAAAAAGTGATGGGAAAAACCAGCTGTACAGGCTTTTTCTTGAACAGCACAATGACTAGTTAGTTCACTGTTTTGATGCAGGAAATGACTATTGGCATTTAAATGGCAGTGTGATCTATAAAGGGTGAACTTTGGAAATACTGCATTGATACCTGGGCAGTCACTAATTTTGGTATATCTTAAATTGTACCTATTTTTAGCATCAGAGGTGAAAAGCAGGATTACCAAGACACTATAATGCTGCCTTGGCCTCTTAACACTCATGTCTGTTCATAGGCAGCAGCGAATGACTAAGTCTCCAGCACCAGGCCACAGAGGGAATGCATCTTCTCCATCCCCTGCTGCATCCATCACTAGTATGGTCAGTACTTGCATCAATGTTAATTTTCCTTAATATGGAGAGGAAGAGGGTTAACTTGAAAGCAGCATACTAATTGCCATTCTTGAAATACCTTGTAGTTGTAAATAACTTATGGTTGGATTAATGCAGTTTGAGTAACTATTTGTGGCTGGGATGAGTTACTCTATTGGCATTCAGATGGCCATATACGATATGGTCATCCAAGGGTTAGTTGTTCTACTTCCTTAACCTCATTTGGATTACTGATTAGATTTCAAACAATGTCCTCAACCTCTCATATTGAAAACAAAACAATTTTAAGGATTAACCTGAAGGCCTGAATTTTCATGACTAGTGATTTTAGGTGCCTTAATGTTTTGAGTGCTCAACTTCGTGTGACACTCCCCACAAAAATATTAAGCACTTGCACTCTATCACAGAGGTGGGCAAACTACAGCCCACAGGCCACATGTGGTCCACGGGACGGTCCTTGAGCTACTAGCTAGAGAGGCTAGCCTTTGGCCTCTCCCCTGCTGTCCTCCCTCCCCCACAGCCTCCGCTCCCAGTGCTGCCAGCACTCTGGTTGGTGGGGCTGCAAGCTCCTGCTGGGCAGCACAACAGCATGGCTGGCTCCAGCTGGGCAGCACAGCTGCCAGTCCTGGTGCTCTGAGCAGCATGGTAAGGGGGTGGGGAGCAGGGGGGTTGGATAAGGGGCAGAGGGTCCCAGGGGATAGGGAACAAGGGGGTGTGGGTCCCTGGGGGATGATGGTTAGGGTTCAGGGCAGGGGAGTCCAGGAGGGCGAAGTTGGGACAAGGAGCAGGCAGGGGGCGGTTGGATGGGTCAGGGATTCTTAGGGGGGGCACAAAGTGGGAGGGGATGGATAGGGGGCAGGGGTTAGGCTGTCTGGGGAGGCACAGCCTTCCCTACCCAGACCTCCATACAGTTTCAGAATTCTGATGTGGCCCTCAAGTCAGTTTGCCCACCCCAGTTTATCAGATCTTGAGTTAAGAACCGAGAATCGTAACTACTCTTGAACTTGGGCCTTCAGTAGAAACAAAGTGGCAATTAATTCAGCTGAATTTATGTAAGACTTAAATGTCAAAACCTTTATTTTTGTTCAATTGTGGATTAACTGATCACAAAACTACTTTCATAGATTTAAGAGTTTAAGTAAAATATGCACTATGGAAAAGTCCCCCTTGATAAAAGGACAGTCCCCCAGCTGGTCTGCAGAGCACTTGCTGGTGACCCATGGCAAGAATTCTGGCTCTTTCAAGCTGCTGCATCAAACAGCTAAAAATACACCTTCCTAATAACTGGTTCCATGTAAACAATTGTTATAGTTGCAACAAATATGTTGTGTAATCTGGAAGGGGAAGTGCCTTTTGTGAGAATCTAGGGGCCTGTCTACACTGGGAGTTGATCACTGAAGGTGGATTAGAGCTAAACCAGAATAAGTCCTTGTCACCACGTAGTTATTCAGGAATAGCTACTGTGCTTTAAATTCATATCCTCTCTTAATCTGAATTGCCTTTCAAGTGCAGACAAATTCTTAAGTATAGACAATGAACTTTTGTCTAAACCTCCTGGGCTCTTCTGGTATCAAGCAAACTCATGCACTTTTGCAAATCTTGGGTAAATGAGATTTATAAGAAAGTAAAAGTGGAAAATAAACCTGGAATAGTGAAGACAAGCAGAAAAGCTTGGGGTTGGGGGCTCAACTACATTAGACATGATGGGAAATTTTCACTTTAGGTGAAAGTTTTATTTGGAGAGAATATGATTTACTGGGATACATGTGACCTTGTGCAGGGTTGCAAAAAAATTCTGCATTTCCACACTGACTAGATACAATGCCTAATACCTTATACTAACTGTTCTGGGTATCATTTGCTCACAATCTGTTCTCTTCACAGCTCTCTCCTTCCTTCACACCTACCTCAGTGATTCGTAAGATGTATGAAAGCAAAGAAAAAAATAAGGAGGAGCCAGTTTCTGGAAAAATGAAAGCCAATGATAGTAAAGATGAAAGTCAAAGGACACACGAAGGTACTGTAATGGCTTTGGTCTTGAAGGCACATTCACCAATACACAAGGCTAGAATCAAAAGCTGAGAATTCCTGCTCCTTAAATTCAAGTCTGGTCCTCTGAAGTAGTGTTAAGACATTCCCAACCTCCCGGACAGTGTTTATGAAGGTGTACTTCAAGCTTCCTGTACCTCCTTACTAGGGAGCTAGCTTACCTCTCCCTGAGCAAAATTCCACTCCTGTGGGCTTTGATAAACTCACTTTTCCTTAAGGTCAGATCCTCTTGGATACAGTTGCACAGTGGTGTCTAAAAGGATGACCTGAAAATCTAAATGCTGATGGCTTAGACTTGCAAACAGGGCTTTTTGGCCTCAATCCTATTAGAAAAGGGTATGTTGGTTCAGTAGGAATTGTGTCTAACATGGTAAAAAAAAAAAAAATACACACTTCTGTCATAAACAGATAGCTAAGGGTTAATGTCTCTTTCACCTGAAACACCTGACCAGAGAACCAATCAGGAAACCGGATTTTTTCAACCTTGGGTGGAGGGAAGTGTGTCTCTGAGTCTTTTGTCTGTCTGCCTGTTTCCTCTGAGCTTTGGAGAAGTAGTTCTATTTTCTAGTCTTCTGTTTCTAAGTGTAAGGACAAAGAGATCAGATAGTAAGTTCTATGGTTTCTTTTCTTTGGTATTTGCATGAATATAAGTGCTGGAAATGCTTTTATTTGTATTCTTTTTGAATAAGGCTGTTTATTCAATATTCTTTTAAGCAATTGACCCTGTGTTGTATCATCTTAATACAGAGAGAACATTTGTATTTTTTCTTTCTTTTTTATATAAAGTTTTCTTTTAAGACCTGTTGGAGTTTTTCTTTACTTCAGGGAAATTAAGTCTGTACTCACCAGGGAATTGGTGGGAGGAAGAAATCAAGGGGAGAGCTGTGTGTTGGATTGCTAGCCTGATTTTGCATTTCCTCTGGGTGAAGAGGAAAGTGCTTTTGTTCCAGGATTGGGAACGGAGAGGGGGACTCACTCTGCGTAGTTTCACAGAGCTTGTGTCTGTGTATCTCTCCAGGAGCACCTGGAGGGGGGAAGGGAATCAGGATTATTTCCCTTTGTTGTGAGACTCAAGGGATTTGGGTCTTGTGGTCCCCAGGGAAGGTTTTTCAGGGGGACCAGAGTGCCCCAAAACACTCTAATTTTTTGGGTGGTGGCAGCAGTACCAGGTCCAAGCTGGTAACTAAGCTTGGAGGTTTTCATGCTAACCCCCAAATTTTGGACGCTAAGGTCCAGAATCTGGGAATAAGGTTATGTCATGAGAAACAGTTTGGTTTTAAAAGGGAACCAGAGAGAATTTTTTTTTCTGCTCTCTAGCAGTTTGTGGGTTGCATATTAAGCGAGAAGACTGTTAAGGGTCTTTTGTCACACAATAGCACTCCCATTGAGAGTCATACCAGCACTCTATATGCATGCAAATAAGTGGTTTTTCTGGTTTCCCTTCATTGAACATTAGCTAGAGAGAGAAAAGGAAAAAAGCACTGTTGCTAGGCAGACTTCAGGAGGCAACAGAGAGCCTGCAGTTCAGAAGATAAACATCGGAGGGCACTCCAACACAAGAAAACAGGAACCATGACTTCTAAGGCAAGGATTGACGCCGAAGAACAAATCAAAGACGCTGAACACAGGCGACAGATGGAGATGAAAGAAAAGGAAGAAAGCCTCAAACTGGCAGCCTTCCAAAGAGAACAGGCAGCCCAAGAGGCAGCACACAAAAGAAAACTTTATATAAAAAAGAAAGAAAAAATACAAATGTTCTCTCTGTATTAAGATGATACAACACAGGGTCAATTGCTTAAAAGAATATTGAATAAACAGCCTTATTCAAAAAGAATACAAATAAAAGCATTTCCAGCACTTATATTCATGCAAATACCAAAGAAAAGAAACCATAGAACTTACTATCTGATCTCTTTGTCCTTACACTTAGAAACAGAAGACTAGAAAATAGAACTACTTCTCCAAAGCTCAGAGGAAACAGGCAGACAGACAAAAGACTCAGAGACACACTTCCCTCCACCCAAGGTTGAAAAAATCCGGTTTCCTGATTGGTTCTCTGGTCAGGTGTTTCAGGTGAAAGAGACATTAACCCTTAGCTATCTGTTTATGACAACTTCCATCTCTTCCTTATTTGAGAAGAGTTCTTGGATCAGGTGCAATCTAGAACTCTTAAGACTGCCCTTAAAATGACTGCTCTGCCAGTTGAGCTTTTATTGTGCAGATTCTTGTCACCTTACTTAACTTCTCTTCTGGACATCCTTTAAGAAGAAATGGTCGAGCAATAAAAATAGCATGGTAGAAGGGTAAACTGGAAATGAGAAACTTACATTGTGAAGATTCTGCAATTGCCTCTGACGAGTTACTAATGAAATAATGGCCCTTTTCTGTACTCCCTTTGACAGTCATTTCAGCTGACTAAATATAGCATGGTAAAAGATGGCTTTCTAACTCCCACAGTGATCATTACCAGATTTTTTTGATACCTCAGCTGCACCTTGTAGGATTTCTGTGGTTGTAGAACCAGCTTCAAATGCAATGGAAGATTGCAGGGGTTAAGGAGGTTCTAATGGCATCAAAAGCCAGACAAGATTTATTTAAGATGAGTACCTGGGTAAAACATCTACCCCTCACACTAAATTCTAAAATATGTATCAAGATGTAAATAGCCTTAGAGCACCTCTTACTCAGATGTTTGTGCCTCAATGGTTAGATTCCATCCACTGATTAACTTTGTAACTTGACTATAAAATTGAGCTGGGGTCTGAAGTAATGGTTAAACCACTAACCTTAAAACTGGCATGAGTATAGACTGATGGAGGACTGGGCTTAGAGGTTGCTGCAGTGGAGGAGTGTACTCTGGGGAGAAGAGACCTCTTAAGATCTGAAAAGATGCAGCTTGGTTCTCTCCACCTTCACTAAACATTAGTGGACATGGCATCCTTGGTTGACACTTCCCTTGGTTATCAGGATATGCAGGAATTTGCTCCTGCGTAACTACTACTGTTCTTCAACACGTGTTGACCCCTCATTTCTACTTTCTAGCAGTTAAGTTTTTATCGAAGTTGGCTTACTAGATGAGCAGCTTGTCTTGCCTGTAAATTTTTCATCTTTAGGGAAACTGATAATCCTGTTCTTTTTTTCCCCTTCTCCTCCCCCCCCAACTCTAGAAATATTCTGTGTGGTTGTGGGTGCCTCAGTCTTCAAGGGGCTAAGGATTGAGAGCTACGAAGTAAGGACTGCCTCCAATTTGCATGTGATTAATTCCAGTAGTTATAAGACTGGATGTCTATTGCCAAGAATACAAATTAACTTGTCTTGCCAGTATCACTTTGTCAAATCAAGCTGTATCTCTAAATTGTAACTTGACAACTAGATTTCCAGGCATGTTCCTCTAGCAGTATAGACTGCATCCAATCCTGGAGCTATAAGAGCATTGTTAGGATGGTCATGTAGCTAATCTGAAGAACCTGGGTTTGAGAGATCACTTGTACTGAACTAGATTTTTAGACATAGCTTGTCAGCGTTTCAGCATGAATTTAATAAAGCTGAGACACTGACAACAGTGCATCTTTTTTATCTCAGCTACTGACTCCTTTCTCATTGCCTCCTCCACTTTCCTTTTGACTTTGGAAGGAATCCAGGAAAAATGAGGGAAGTGGTAGGAAGACATCTGACTGAGCTCAGTCTCCTTGTATATCTTCCAGACTTGTAATTGAAAGTCTAGCAAATACCATACCTGGCTTTAAGACATTTCCACGTTTTGTACATTGCACAACTAAATCAGATTTAACTCTTATTTTAATTTGACTACAGATAACTTACTATCAGCTGGCTTGGTGGAGAATGCAGACCAAGATATTTCACCTGCTATAGGTTCCAAACTAGCTGCATTGCAACGTTCTGCATGTTCTACACCGCTTTCTCAGCCAAACCGTTGCACCAAAGAACAAGACTACAGGCCTAAATCAACTGGCAGAAAGACTCCTACAACAGCCTCCCCTGTACCAGGGTCTTCCTTCCTTCGTCCTGTTCACCAGGTACCCCTTGTACCAATTGTACGACCTACTCATCAACTCCATCCAGGATTGGTCCAGAGGATGCTGGCACAGGGGATGCATCCACAACATCTTCCTCTGCTGCAAGCAGGTAATCCTTTTACTGATACCACTTAACTGCTAGGGTGAAACTTCAAAATAAACTTCTTGTTTGTGGTCTCATAAGAAGCACTAACACCCTTACATAATGCTAGACTAAGATGTGTGGTGATTGCCACAAATAGGCTATTTTCCTTATTACAACAAATGCCTTTCATAAGACTGACAGTACTCTCTCAAACCAGCAATTGCTAAACAAGAGTGCCTTTCAAGTGAAGCTCCTGGCTTATATTTTACTTTTTTAAATCAAGTAATGAGCCTCCCTCCAACCTTGTCTAATGAATAGGTATGATTCCTCCAGGGGTGGACTTGTCTCACATACAGGGAATATCTACTCCCATCCTGGGCCAGCCTTTTTATCCATTACCAACAGCTGGCCATCACCTCTTAAACCCACGCTCTGGGACACCTCTCCAGCTGGCAATGATGCAACAGCAACTACAGCGATCAGGTAGGTTAAACAAGAGAACCCAAGATAATTATAGTGTTCTAGATGTGACTAATCTGCACCCTAGGAACTTTGTATTGTCCCATTTTCAATTAATTAACTTAACTAACTGAAGGTACCTGGTATCTGTATGCTATAGTTAAAGCTTTCAAAGCTGTCTAGGAAACTGTCATCCATGAGAACTAGGCTTCAAGGGAGAATGTAAATTCCCAAGATAGCTTTGAGAGTCTGAACCTTCCTTTCCACTTAACTGTAGCATGACTACACTCTCTCTCTGGATCACTGGGTAACTTTTTTGCCTTCAGCTGATGGAGTGGGTTTTTAGCCTCCTGTGGCACAATTAGTGCATCTACCACCTACAGAGGCTGAGCAGCCTCTTCTCTACCTTCTCCCTCCCTTTTTTTTTTTTCAGGACCTCAATTACTCAGTACTTATTACTCATTTAATCTTTGACACTCATGCTGATAGTCTTTCACCTGAGATCTGGATGTGGTTCTCTGTAGTCAACAATGTCCTGAGTTGACACATGCTACTGCAGTGGCATCAATATGATCAACATGCAGTTCTTAGCCTAGGAAAATACTGAACCCCATAGTAGCTCACATTTGCCCCGTCCAGTTTCCATATTAGCTGTTTCACAATTCCTCTAAGACTGAGAAAGGGTTTCCTGGCCTTAACTCAACTCTTTTCCTACCTCAAATAGTTCTCCATTCTCCAGCCTCTGGAGCACAGGGATCTGCTGTTGGTGTGCAAACCACCCCTCAGAATGTGCCATCTCGGACTGGACTGCCTCATGTACACTCACAGCTTGACCATCGCACCAGCCAGAGAAGTGGTTCTCCTATTGGCCTTGCAAAATGGTTTGGTTCAGATGTTTTGCAGCAGCCCCTCCCTTCCATGCCATCCAAAGTCATCAGTGTAGATGAACTGGAATATCGGCAGTGAGCAGTGACCTCTAGGAGGATGGGTAGCTGTTTCTTTAGACTGGAAAGAGTCCTGATAGTATACATTGTGCTTCACCTGTTTGTTTTTGGGGCTTTTATTTTTAGCACTGTGTGTGCAGAACTTCAAGAGACTAAAGCACATGGCACCTGTCCTGGTCTCCATGTCTGGGTCAAGACTGAAGGATCCATATGGCTTGAACTATGAAGCCTGAAGACATTTAGATGCAATACAAAGCCAGTTTAATCCTGGAAATGTCTATTTTTTGTTTTTGTAAAATATGTGAATTAAGTGCTGATATCCTCTGGTGTAGAGGGAGCAGCTAAGGATTCCTCCTGCAGAAAATTAAATGTATAGACCCTTGTGTACAAACTTGTGTATAAACAATCTTTTGTATATATACCTAGGATAGCTTTTTTGAACCTATACAGCTGTACATAAGAGTAGCTGATAAGTTTGAGCTTTAGTTGTGCCGATGGTTTGGATCGCTCCATTGTACATGTGGGACTTATTTGTTTAAGATTAAAGTTGCAAATGCCAAGTGCACAAGTGAACAAGATAAAGCTGATTTCTCTTCTTGCGGTTTCTCATGTCTCCCTCAGATCACATTTCTCCTTGTCTTATGTAATGTGGGCTTTTACTTTAGCTACACTGAATCTGCACAACTTGCTCTTTGTACAACAAATGTCTGATTCCTTGCGGTTTTCCATCAAAGGCAGGAATAGTTTAGTTTCTGGAAAATCTTTCAAAGATGAGACCTGGTGCAGTGATCCAAAAGGGTCCGTCCTTCAGTCTACAGTCCAAGACTCTGCACACTGCTCCATATTTAAGGTAAATGCCTCCTGTATTGGTTGTCATAGTGCTCACAGCAGAGTTGGCTCTGGTCCTTTTTGTTTAGCTGTATTGTTTTAATTTGGGTCTTCCAAAGTTAAAGGTCAACTTGAGCCTTTAACATTCTTACCCTTCTTCAGACCCTCAATTCTGTACATAACCATAGCATGGAATGAAGTACTATAGCTATCTCCAGTTCTTCTTATAGAGGGGAGTCCCAGCACCATCCCATCTAGCATGCATCTATTGATGCAGTTATTGTGAAATCTGGCTTTGTTTTCTTGTTTTGAGGGGTGAGACTGTTCTGTGAGCCTATTGTGTGTATTTGTTTTAAAAATATGGCTTTTTTTAATGCCTGGGCTGATTTTTTTTTATTTTTTTTCTGAACAGCTAGCATGTGTATTCCTTCCATCTTTCTACTGCATGGTTCCTGCATTCTCTCACTTGCCGTCCAGTACTATTGTCTTACCTGCTTTTCAGACATTGTACCCTTTTATTTTAAAGATGAAAGCAAACTCCTAATTCTCACCAGGATTCGCTCTTCCCTGAATGCAAAACCAGCAGCAGAAAATGACTTGATTGAACTATAAACTGCCAACAAGCTGTAGGAAGCTTCAGATAAGTAGACACTTTTTTGTGCAGAAAGAACAGGTGCCCATCTTTAACACTGAATCCATTGGAATCACCAATATTTAGTATGAAGTCACTCTCTCCCTGGTCAGTACTCATACTCAAGGTCAATGATGTAAAACATACAATCACAGCTCATCTTTGTAAAACTTTTTTCATAATTTTAACTTGACACTTCCCAATAGCGTTCTGTAAATAAAGTCAATTCTACCAGCTTTCTGTCTCAACTGCTCTAACATAACTGTCCTTCAGGTGACAGCTGTCCTGTTGCTGTGACTTGCTTCTGGCCATTCTATTCCATGGGTATTTAAGCAAAAATATTTTCTAAAGTGGTGTAAACCAGTGGCCTAACTTGTAAGATTTCCAAATATAGTAACTAGTTTCTTTCTATCCTGTATTTCACTGCCTGTGGTTATGCTGTAAAAGTAAGATCTGAGAAGCTGTCATCGGGCAATAAGATTAGTGCAATGGTATAGGGACAGATATAAAAGTGGGCTTACTTCAAGCTATGACTGTAGCTTCAGAAAGTTAAGTGCCTCAAGGAAGTCTTCCTTGGTCAACTAGCTCCAGCAAACAAAACATCTAGTTCAGCCTTTCTGGCTGCCTAGGCTGTGCTAGCAGATGCTCACTTAATATTTTTCCAAAACTGAACTGTTGCAAATGAACTATAATATGAGGGAAAGGCTAGCTGGAGCTATTGGGCCTCCCTGGGCATGGGGCCCTTGGCAGTTGCCCTGATTGTTACTGCTAAATGCTGGCCCTGGCATTTATATGCAGAAAAACAGTTGTGGGGGTGTGGAGTTCTTATAGCACAGGGAGCACAGCTCAAAAAAGGTCAAGAACCCCAGTACAGAACACTGCAGGCTCCTGAAACCTACAAAGCACCTTAGTCTTTGATTTAAATGGTTGAACTGGTACCATAGTACAGGGTTGTTTCCCTAGGACACCTAGACTTTGTTGGGGAGGGAGAGAGGGAGGGAGAGAGAACCATGCAGTTGAGGGGGAGGGGAACTTTAACACTAGCTTAAGGCTTGTAAAGCAGGACAGTGGTGAAAGTATAAAGAAAGGATTGTAGGTACTACAACCCTTCTTCAGAGCAGTAAAGCTCTTACATTGTACAAATGGGCAATCAGAAACTCTCCCCCACTTCCTTTCTGTGCACTTTCAAGGAGGCTTTAGTTCAGGGGCCTGATAGCATTCCTGTAAACAACATAAATGCAATAGTAGTCTTTTACCCATTGCCCTGTATTTACAACAGCTATAGACTATGAATATTGAAGAGCCTAACAGACAAATTAGTAAAGTCTCACATTGCATCTGGCATGCTCCTACTCCTTATCTTAGCCAGGACAAGAGACTACAGTAATGTCCTTCCATGCCATAGGCCTTTATGGTAAGGTGAACTTGTGTAACTGTGCCAAATTACTAGGGAAAGTGGGTTATGCCACATGATTCATCTAGATGACTGTCACTGAAGGGATTCTACTACCTTCACCACAACCATTAGCTTGCTTTTAGGTACACAAAGCTAATGAATGCTGGTGGAAGCTTTATCTTCTCTTGGTTATCAAGCCAATATACAAATTTAACATACCTAAACTCAATGCTGAGTGTTCCTTGGTTATAAAACTATAGCCAAGAGATGCATCGCCACTGGTCATTCTTTAACCAGATTATGTTTGGCTAGCATTAGGTAAGTTCCAGGGTGCTTTTGCTTCTAGAAAGGTAGCAGTAGCAGGCAGGGTAGACTAGCTGACTGCTATATTTCTACACTGCAAATGGATGATGACAGTGGATGGTAAAATTGACAAAGTTATACTCTAGTACAAGGAAAACTCCTGTGAACTTACATTAGAGGATAGAAGTATTCATTAACTAAAACCACTTTTTTTTTTTTACATGCCAAACTTAGTGCTTGGCTCATGCTTAATCACAGAAGCAAGTTGTAGATCTCACTAGAGAAACTAGTGATATTTTACATCTGAAAGGAAAATTGACTTTTAGAAGAGACTCTACTGTAATGTCAAGTAGCAGAATTTAGCTAAGTGGAGAAATATTACAGGAATATCTCTATACCCTATAATCCAAAGTTATCCATTCAATACACCCCCCAGCAACCCTAGAGCCCCTTTTGTTACTACCCAAGCAGAACTTAAGTGATGTCTACTTAACAGAGAGTTTGTGCTCTTTAGTCAACAAAGTGAAATGTAGGTCAATAGCCCTACTAAGTAGCATAATTAAATATTTAATGAGATGACAGCATGAGGTAACAGCCCTCAGCCTTCTGTATCACTGAGCTACAGCCAGATAAGAGGAATCAGCATAAAGCCTTACATATTTAAACACACACCTTTTGTGAAGGCTGGTAGAATCAGAGCTTCCTACTCTGAAAGGAGGACTCATGGGTTCTGCATTGGAAAAGAATCCAACATGGCTATAGTGATAGGGCCACAGACAGGAAATAAGCAACTGTTAAAGTAGTCTTCCCCTTCCATTTAACAAGGTCTGGTCTTCAGCACTCAAAGCTGAGCAGCAGGGAAGAAAGTGATGTTAAGTCAGCCACCATGACAAATTAGCAGGAACAATTTTATTTCTTCACAATCTGAATGACATCTTCATCCTCAAGTGTGTGATCTTTGCCAACTTTCTGCGGATTGTGTTTAACAGATGAACCCCACACCAGTGCACTGAAAGGAAGAGAGAAAAATTAATAACTTACAAGGCAAGGAAGTGCTACATAATACCCTGCTTACTGTGACAGGCACATGCTAGTCTGTATATAGAAAATGTGGCTTTATAAAAGATACTTTTTGCCTACATGCAAGTACCTGCTCAAAATGATCTGTCTCAACTCCAACTGAAGAACAGAAGCAGCCACAGCTGCTATTAAGCAAGCAAAGCAAAACAGTTCCTTGTACAGATATGTACTTTACCTATCAGACTGCAGATTATTTTCATGCTTTTAAACATATATAGTCCCAGAAGAGGATTTCACAAGCAAGCCAGAGACCAAGTAGCAAAGAAACAGTGCTTTACCACTATTATTCTATGGTTAAATTGCATTCCCTCTAAATTTTCCCACCTGTATGCAGAATGAATTGTTAAGTGCACCAATATGGAAGTGATGTGACACATCACCTTCATAGTAGCGCACATAAAATTAATGGGGTGAGGTCTCAAGAATGGGGCAGAGGGTTGGGATGTGTGGGGGAGGTGAGGGAACCAGCTGGGGGTGCAGGCTCTGGGGTGCTACAGGGCTATAGCAGAGGGAGAGAGGACTCCCTCACCCCTCTCTCTCCACAGCAGCTTCTTGGCTGTGGGAGAGAGGCACCTCTCCCTGCCACAGCAGCTCTGGAGGTGGGGCTGAAGGATAGGCACCTTCCCCCTCCACACAGCAGGTCCGGTCCAGGGCTGAGTGCGTGCAGGCAAAGGGTTACCCCCCTAGGCACCCACAGAGAAAAATTAGGAGGTGCTGCTCACCAGCACCCACTGGCAGCCAAGCTCCTTCTTCCTCCCCTGTGCCTCTCATCTGCCAGCAGCCCCACTTACCAACTCTTCCCCCTTCCTTCCGCCCACTGTGAACAGCTATTTTGTGGCATGTAGAAAGATGCAGGGTGGGGCCAGGGTGGGGAAGAGAGAATATCAAGCACTCCCCAGCTAGAGGGGAAGTTGGCACCAGGTTCCAGCTGGGTGGGTTCCCTGAGTGCCTGCATGGCAGCGGGGAACAAAAAAAGAGGGTTACTGCATTTCTGGCATGGTAACCCTCTTTTGCAGACAGTACTTACTACTTAAATTCTTTAATGAGATTTTTGTGAATCTTCATACAAAAATCCTCCACTGTGGTCCTGGAGTCAGGAAGCACCACAGGAGAAGTGTAGTCTGGTAACTGTCCTTTAGGTTTGGTGTAGCTGCAATACAGAATGAGCAATCAGTCAATAACAAGCACTACCTCCCCTCCCCCACACATCCTTTTAACACAGCAGGGTCTTGTTTCCACGCCACCCTAAAAAACATCTTGAACAATTATTCTTGAGACTGTAGTGGGAGTCCTGTGGGGGTTTAAGTTATTTTTCACAGCATCTCTCTCATCCTCCTACTAGTAAGTAAGGCAGGGGTAGGCCAATGTTTTGGCCTGAGGGCCACATCAGGGTTGTGCAACTGGATGGAGGGCTGCGTAGGGAAGGCTGTGCCTCCCCAAACAGCCTGGCCCCTGCCTCCATTCGCCCCCTCCTGACCTCCTGACTGCCCCCCTTAGAAACCCAAACCCATCCAACCCCCCTTGCTCCTTATCCTGACTGCCCCCTCCCAGGACCCCTGTCTCCTATCCAACTCCCCTGCTCCCTGTCCCCTGATTGCTCCTACCCCTATCCACACCCCTGCCCCCGGACAGCCCCCCCAGGGACACCCACCCCGTATCCAAACGCCCTCTACTCATCCGCTGACCACCCCCTCCTGGGACCCTCTGCCCCTAACTGCCTACTGGGATCCCACCCCCTTATCCAACCTACTCTGCTCCCTGTCCCGACTGCTCTCCCAATCCACATCCCCAGCCCAACAGGCTTCCCGGGACTCCCACTCCCAACCTCCTTGTTCCCCATCCCCTGACTGCCCCATCCAACCACCCCCTCCACCCTGACTACCCCTCAGAGCCCCCCACTCCCTTACAAGCAGCAGGAGCTCGCAACCATGACACCTGGCCAGAGCCAACTGCGCTCCCCATGCTGCCCAGCAGGAGTGGCAGGCCAGAATGTGGCCTGCCTGGTGGCGTGGCTGCGGGAGAGGGGCCAGGGACTAGGCTCCCCAGCCAGTAGCTCAGAGGCTAGGCAGGATAGTCCCAAGGGCTGCTGTAGTTTGCCCACGTCTGAAGTAAGGCAACACAGATCCCAACGCTGAGGAAAACAGCTCTCGTCTGTTATCCCAATCGTACAGCAGACAAACTGCATGGCCTCTGATTTACATATCAAACAGATTTTTGATGACAACGTTCTATACCTGCTTGTAGGAAGCCATTATACCTAAAATGGATGAATGAGGACTCCCAGCTAATCCTCTACCTAACGATGCAGAAAATCAGCAGCCATTAGAACTCACATTCGCACCAGCCTCAGGTAGTCCCAGATTCTCTCCAACAGATCATCAAAATTCCAGCGGTGGTGAGCAGAGATTGGTACACAGTGTGGCACCTTGTAAATGATATCCAGTTCTTCAATGGATATCTGGTCAATTTTATTCAGTACATAAATACATGGGATATAAACTCTGCAAAGAGAAGGAAACGGGGTGATACGAGGATGCCAGCAACACCCAAAATTACTTCCTTCTACTCTCATAAGAAAAACCATCTGAGGGTGGGTATGAAACAAGGACTAGTGAAACTGCAGCAGGATCTTGGCTTGTACTGGAAATAGACTTTGTAGGATAGCATTTTTGTAATTTAAAATGTAGGCATACTAATCATGCAGCAGGATTTCCATGCCCTTACACAGTACCTGTTTCCTTCAACAACGTCGATTAGGTCATCAGCAGTGGCATCACTGCGTAGTGTGACATCAGCATTGTGAATTTTATACTCTGCTAAGATGCTCTTCACTGTCTCAGCATCTAGCTCGCTCTGGGGACACTGTATACATAGACACAATGTTAGATAGGAATGGATGAGTTTACATTCAGTCAGCTATTACAATTACTACTGCTAGCACCTAGCACAAACTGCATTCTGACCAGAAATAATTAATATATTGCACATCACTGGAGTGGATGCTTTTGGCATAGATGGCTTGGGGACAGTGGAGAGGAACCTCAATTCATGGCATTATCTTATTGATCCCACTTGTCCCACTAATGGCTGTAGTAAGATGTTTTCAGAAGCAGCACTTCCATTCACTTAGTTATGACAAGTACTGCCTCCAGAAGGTCACTGCAGCAAGAATGAGCACCCTTGATGCAGAAGGAAGACCATTTCCTAATCACAGAACCAGTGCTTCCAGATTCTCCATTCATGGCAGAAGCATGTTCCTAGAATCAAGCAGCTTTCTGAATCCCTCATCACAACAGTCTGTTGCAATTTCCATACTTACAGTAGCTGTGAGGTTGATGCCACCTTTATCTTTCTTCTTATAACCAATGTTGGGGGGCTTACTGTTCAGCCGTATTCCAAAGCCCTCCAGTTCATTCTCAATTATCTTTTTGTGTCCCAGTGGTTTCAGTACATCCAGAACAATCAGAATTAGGTTACATGTTCGAGCAACTGAGGATCAGAAAATAAAGTTCCTCAAAAGGGTAAATTCACACACGCTTTCAAAAGCGCAATACCGCTAGAAAAACAAAAAAAAGCCATCAAAGTTGGTGACAAGATGAGATACCATCAGTGGGCTGAACCCTACCTACATTGACAGCAACTGCAATTTAGTTACCATCTGAATTTTGTTCAGAAGTCTACAAGAGCTAAATTTCTAGTCTCAGTCTATTTCCTGATGTTTACATCACATAAAAATGTCAAAATCTCTGAACTATAAGGTTAAGGTGGGAGAGCTACAGGAGGAGATGACTAGGCTGAGGAACATCCGTATCCATGAGCAATTCCTGGACAGTATCCATGTGGAGACAGCTGACGTAGCTGTCCCAGTTCACAGGACTACTGACACACCAGTGGAGGAGGAGATGGCTCAGGGTGGACACTGGCAGCTGGTTACTTCTGGCAGCAGGCAGTGCTCCACCCCTGCTGCGAACCCTCCTGCTGTGGTAATAGATAACCATTATGCTCTTCCTGATACAGGAGAGAAGGAATCACCCCCAACAGTTAAGGAGGGGAAGCCTCGTACCCCTAAGGCTGGGAGGTCTGCTGCCACCACTGATAATAAGAAATGTACGGTAGTGGTGGTTGGAGACTCTCTGCTGAGGGGACGGAGACACCCATCTGTCACCCTGACCATTCATCCCGGGAGGTATGCTGCCTGCCAGGGGCCCATATCCGAGATGTTACAGAGGCATTGTCGAGGATTATCCGGCCTTCTGACTACTACCCCATGCTACTCATCCATGTGGGCACAAATGATACTGTGAGGCGTGACACTGAGCAGATCAAGAGTGACTACAGAGCTCTGGGAGTACGGGTGAAGGAGTTTGGAGCGCAGGTGGTATTCTCTTTGATTCTTCCTGTCGAAGGTAGGGGCCCGGGCAGAGACAGATGCATCGTGGAGGTGAATGCCTGGCTGCGAAGATGGTGTCGCCAGGAGGGCTTTGGCTTCCTTGACCACGGGATGCTATTCGAGGAAGGACTGCTAGGCAGAGATGGCCTTCACCTTTCGAGGAGGGGAAAGGCCTTATTTGCGCACAGACTGGCTAACCTAGTAAGGAGGGCTTTAAACTAGGTTCGACGGGGACAGGTGACCAAACCCCACAGGTAAGTGGGGAACAAGACCTGGGAGATGGGTCGGAAACAGGAGGGAGCATGGGCTATAATGGCAGAGAGAAAGGAGGGTCAGGGCAAAGCTGGGAGGCAAGATCAAACCGTTATCTTAGATGCCTATATACAAATGCAAGAAGTATGGGTAATAAGCAGGAAGAACTGGAAGTGCTAATAAATAAATACAACTATGACATTGTTGGCATTACTGAAACTTGGTGGGATAATACACACGACTGGAATGTTGGTGTGGATGGGTATAGTTTGCTCAGGAAGGATAGACGGGAAAAAGGGAGGAGATGTTGCCTTATATATTAAAAATGTACACACTTGGACTGAGGTGGAGATGGATATAGGAGATGGAAGTGTTGAGAGTATGTGGGTTAGGCTAAAACGGGTAAAAAACACGGGTGATGTCGTGCTGGGAGTCTACTACAGGCCACCTAATCAGGTGGAAGAGGTGAATGAGGCTTTTTTCAAACAACTAACAAAATCATCCAAAGCCCAAGATTTGGTAGTGATGGGGGACTTCAACTATCCAGATATATGTTGGGAAAATAACACTGCGGGGCACAGACTATCCAATAAGTTCCTGGACTGCATTGCAGACAACTTTTTATTTCAGAAAGTTGAAAAAGCTACTGGGGGGAAGCTGTTCTAGACTTGATTTTAACAAATAGGGAGGAACTCGTTGAGAATTTGAAAGTAGAAGGAAGCTTGGGTGAAATCATAGAAATCCTAGAGTTTGCAATTCTAAGGAAGGGTAGAAGGGAGTACAGCAAAATAGAGACAATGGATTTCAGGAAGGCGGATTTTGGTAAGCTCAGAGAGCTGATAGGTAAGGTCCCATGGGAATCAAGACTGAGGGGAAAAACGACTGAGGAGAGTTGGCAGTTTTTCAAAGGGACGCTATTAAGGGCTCAAAAGCAAGCTATTCCGATGGTTAGGAAAGATAGAAAATGTGGTAAAAGACCACCTTGGCTTAACCATGAGATCTTGCGTGACCTACAAAATAAAAAGGCGTCATATAAAAAATGGAAACTAGGTCAGATTACAAAGGACGAATATAGGCAAATAACACAGGAATGCAGAGGCAAGGTTAGAAAGGCAAAGGCACAAATGAGCTCAAACTAGCTATGGGAATAAATGGAAACAAGACGACTTTTTATCAATACATTAGAAGCAAGAGGAAGACCAAGGACAGGGTAGGCCCACTGCTCAGTGAGGACGGGGAAAGAGTAACGGGAGACTTGGAAATGGCAGAGATGCTTAATGACTTCTTTGTTTCGGTCTTCACTGAGAAGTCTGAAGGAATGTCCAATATAGTGAATGCTTACGGGAAGAGGGTAGGTTTAGAAGATAAGATAAAAAAAGAGCAAGTAAAAAAAAATCACTTAGAAAAGTTAGATGCCTGCAAGCCAGCAGGGCCTGATGAAATGCATCCTAGAATACTCAAGGAGTTAATAGAGCAGGTATCTGAGCCTCTAGCTATTATCTTTGGGAAATCATGGGAGATGGGGGAGATTCCAGAAGACTAGAAAAGGGCAAATATAGTGCCCATCTATAAAAAGGGAAATAAAAACAACCCAGGAAGCTACAGACCAGTTAGTTTAACTTCTGTGCCAGGGAAGATAATGGAGCAGGTAATTAAAAAAATCATCCGCAAACGCTTGGAAGGTGGTAAGGTGATAGGGAATAGCCAGCATGGATTTGTAAAGAACAAATCATGTCAAACTAATCCGATAGCATTCTTTGATAGGATAACGAGCCTTGTGGATAAGGGAGAAGCGGTGGATGTGATATACCTAGACTTTAGTAAGGCATTCAATACGGACTCGCATGATATTCTTATAGATAAACTAGGAAAGTACAATTTAGATGGGGCTACTATAAGGTGGGTGCATAACTGGCTAGATAACCGTACTCAGAGAGTAGTTATTAATGGCTCCCAATCCTGCTGGAAAGGTATAACAAGTGGGGTTCCGCAGGGGTCTGTTTTGGGACCGGCTCTGTTCAATATCTTCATCAACGATTTAGATGTTGGCATAGAAAGTACGCTTATTAAGTTTGCGGACGATACCAAACTGGGAGGGATTGCAACTGCTTTGGAGGACAGGGTCAAAATTCAAAATGATCTGGACAAATTGGAGAAATGGTCTGTGGTAAACAGGATGAAGTTCAATAAAGATAAATGCAAAGTGCTCCACTTAGGAAGGAACAATCAGTTTCACACATACAGAACGGGAAGAGACTGTCTAGGAAGGAGTATGGCAGAAAGATCTAGGGGTCATAGTGGACCACAAGCGTAATATGAGTCAACAGTGTGATACTGTTGCAAAAAAAGCAAACGTGATTCTGGGATGCATTAACAGGTGTGTTGTAAACAAGACACGAGAAGTCATTCTTCCGCTTTACTCTGCGCTGGCTAGGCCTCAACTGGAGTATTGTGTCCAGTTCTGGGCACTGCATTTCAAGAAAGATGTGGAGAAATTGGAGAGGGTCCAGAGAAGAGCAACGAGAATGATTAAAGGTCTTGAGAACATGACCTATGAAGGAAGGCTGAAAAAATTGTGTTTGTTTAGTTTGGAAAAGAGAAGACAGAGGGGACATGATAGCAGTTTTCAGGTATCTAAAAGGGTGTCATCAGGAGGAGGGAGAAAACTTGTTCACCTTAGCCTCCAATGATAGAACAAGAAGCCATGGGCTTAAACTGCAGCAAGGGAGATTTAGGTTGGACATTAGGAAAAAGTTCCTAACTGTCAGGGTAGTTAAACACTGGAATAGATTGCCTAGGGAAGTTGCGGAATCTCCATCTCTGGAGATATTTAAGAGTAGGTTAGATACATGTCTATTAGGGATGGTCTAGACAGTATTTGGTCCTGCCCTGAGGGCAGGGGACTGGACTCGATGACCTCTCGAGGTCCCTTCCAGTCCTAGAGTCTATGAGTCTATAAGGTCAAAAGGGACCACTATATCATCTAGTCTGAACTTAAACCTACCTAGTTAATACCCTGGATAGCACTCCGAGAGGCCAATGATTGAATGGCCCTGAAGAATCAAATTATCTTTTTACCTCTAGAAGTAATAACTGAAGTCAGCTGGGGAAGCAATGTGGGGAGCATTTACTCCCACTGTCCGAGCTGTACTTCTAGTTTAGTAGAGGACTTCAATCTTCAGTGTCACTAAACTGACATGTTAGGTGAGCAATAAGTTATTTCATGGCTGAATTAAGACGAGGCAGGTGTCATCTGATGAAGTCAGTGAAACCCATGGGAACCAATAAGGAATAAGTCATGTCAGATTTTTAAAGCATCACTATATTTTCTTGGCCTATAATTATTTGGTTTTTCGCTACCAGTTTAAGTGTTGGTCAAATAATGTCACCTAATGCAGTTGTTAGATTCTTTAGATCAGAGTCTAAGTGGCTGAAATAATCCTGATGTCTATGTTTTGGTACCACAATAATAGACATAGGAAACAAGTGAGAGAGAAATTAAAAACAGCTTTGTTTAATATGAAATTGTGTCTGCCTCTGAAGCATTGGTGTACTTCAGGGCAGAAACCATAATGACACAAAGAACAATCAAGCAATCTAGTCATGCCAGTGGAAAATAGCAACACCTCCACGGTCTACAAATTACATAACTCCATCATAAAAGAAACCAATGCTTCCACAGCATTAGAAATACTGACAGCACATATCAGGATTTCCAGGGCCCAGAAAGCAATCTCAGAGCCATACAACAACCACTCTGAAACCTGGCCTTTCCACCAGCAAGATAGATAATGGTTAAATTGGCGATTGACTGCTTCTTCCAGCCCTGCAACACTCACCTGCAATGACCTGCCGGCCTCTGCCTTTCCCATCTTTAGCGCCCTCAATAATTCCTGGGAGATCAAGAAGCTGTGTGTTTAGAAGAGAGGAAGGAAATCCATTATATATAGAATGCCTCTCTTCCCACAAAGGAACAAGACCTCCTCCCACTTCTAATATTTACTCAATCTATTGGTGAGCTCAATAAATGATGATGTCAAAGGGGAAATAATTGTCTTACTACACGTAGCTTTCAGAGATTCCAAGGCCAAAAGGAACTATTGAGGTCACCTAGTCTGACCTCCTGTATAACACAGGCCCCATAACAATCCCTAGAGCGTAGCTTTTAGAAAAAACATCCAGTCTTGATTTAAAAATTCTCAGTGATGGAGAATCCACCACAACCCTTAGTAAATTGTTCCAATGGTTAATTACTTTCACTGTTAAAAATTTACACCTTATTTCCAGTCTGAATTTGTCTAGCTTCAACTTCCAGCCATTGGATTGTGTTACATCTTTCTCTGATAGAATGAAGAGCCCATTTTCAAAAATTTGTTCTCCGAGTAGATACTTATATGCTGTCACCACTTAACCTTCTCTTTGGTAAACTACATAGATTGAGCTCCTTGAGTCTATCACTACACAGAATGTTTTTTAATCCTTTATTCATTCTCGTAGCTCTTCTCTGAGCCCTCTACAATCTATCAACCTCTTTGTTGAATTGTGGACACCAGAAACGGCTGAGTGTTGCAGCAGCAGTCGCACCAGGGCTAAACAAAGAGGTGTAAAAGAACCTCTATACTCCTACTTGAGATTTGTCCATCCAAGGATCACATTAGCCCTTTTGGCCACAGCATCGCACTGGGAGCTCGTATTCAGCTGATTATCCACCACAACACCCAAAACTTTTATTCTCTTTCTGTATTGGTGGAATTAAACATGGCGATTTGTGTTATATGAAATGAGGAAGAATTCCCCTGCTATAGGATTTTCCCTCTGAAGCACAGTAAGAAGTACTGACAACTGTTTAAAGTTAAAACTCAATAAAAACGTTTTTTTAAAACTTGTCTTCTGAAAACATTCCCACATACTACTTTACCTCTAACTTATTAACAGCAGACTAGATGGCTCAGCTACAACCAGGGCCAAGTTACATTTCTCTCCTTGTGGGCAAAACCTTCTCACCTGTATCTTTGCTCCTTTGTATCTAATGACTCCAGGCACAGTAGTCAGTGTGGTGAACTCATATGCTGCCACTTCAGAATACACACCAGCAAGGTTACTCAGCAGAGTAGATTTCCCCACTGAGGGGAAACCCACAAACCCAATTCGGGCATCACCAGTCTTTGCAACATCAAAACCTACAATATAAACAAAAATTAACAAGAGAGTTCAAAGGTTTTGAAGGAGGAGGCCCATTACTATGGCATATACTTTTCAACGGAAGGAAGTGTAGTCCATGTACCTTTACCACGGAGGCACAGCCTACAGGCTACTCAGATGAATATGGAGTATTGATTATCAGAGATGTACCTAACATGGACTACACTTTCACATTTAAAAATTAGGGCTACTGCAAGGTGCTCCATTAATAGCCACTCTCAGGTTTCTGCTAATGCAGCCATTTCACTAAATCCTAAATAAATTTACATACCAAATACCTAGAGATTAAAGCAATTTCTTTCTGAGGCTCTGTATCTAACAAAGAAAAAAAAAAAAAAAAACAGTCTCAGAATAGTGGTGACATGTACAGTGGGGACCCATCTCCTCCCCCTACACACACACTTTGCAGCAGCACCACACTACAATTTTAGTAGTTAGCTAGAGTGGATCCGGTGAGTCTCTCCACCAGCAATGGGGACAACCCTCCCAGTTGCTGTGTAAACATACCCTAGGGCAGGTGTCGGCAACCTTTCAGAAGTGGTGTGCCCCGTCTTCATTTATTCACTCTGATTTAAGGTTTTGCATTTCAACATTTTTAGAAGGTCCCTTTCTACAAGTCTATAACATTTAACTAAACTATTGTTGTATGTAAAGTAAACAAGGTTTTTTTAAATGTTTAAGAAGCTTCATTTAAAATTAAAATGCGGAGTCCCTGGACCAGTGGCCAGGACCCAGGGAGTATGTCACTGAAAATCAGCTTGCGTGCCATAGGTTGCCTACCCCTGCCCTAGGAAAAAGTTAGGGCATCCAAAGGTCAACAGACACCTCCTTCGTTCAGCTATCGCCATACACTGCCCCGGAAACGGGAAGTGACATCTCTGGAGAGTATCAGAGGGTAGCCGTGTTAGTCTGGATCTATAAAAGCAGCAAAGAATCCTGTGGCACCTTATAGACTAACAGACGTTTTGGAGCATGAGCTTTCGTGGGTGAATACCCACTTCCTCAGATGCATCTCTGGAGAGGTGCGCTAGTGCGGTGCTCCCCAGGGGCTACCCACCTTCCCCAGGGCCGCCGCCGCCGCCTCCTTTCGGGGTGATCAGCTCCCGCCGCAGCTTGGCCAGGCGAGCCTTCAGCAGCCCCAAGTGGTGCGCCGTTGCCTTGTTCTTCTGCGTCCGGGCCATCTGCACAAGGTGACACCGCAACGCTACTCACCACCGGGCGGGCGGGCGGGCAGGGCTCGGGTGGCCCGGCCGCGCGGCACCTTCTGCCCGAGGAGCCCCCAGCCGCCCGAGCAGGCTGGAGAACCCAGGAGTCCTGATCCCCCATCAGCAGCCTGCGGGGCGTCACCCCGGTGCGGAGCCCGGCCTCCCGCAGAGCTCGCCCGCCGCGCAGGGAGCGCCGTGGCCGCCACACGGCCGCCTGGAGCCGGGAAGGGGCAGCAGCCGGGCGCAGCGCCCTGCAGGCCGGGGGACCCACAGCTGGCCTGGCCGGCAGGCGGCAACTCGGCTCTCCCGCCCAGCTCGTCCGCGGGGGCCCTCCCAGGGGCGTGTTTACCTCAGCCTCTATCTCCGCGATCTTGGCCAATGTGCCGCTCATGCTGGCGACGATCCCCGCACGCTTGGCGACCAACTACCCCGACCCCGCTCCTCTGACCCAGCAGTGCGCAGGCGCAAAGCTTTGCGGGAGCCTGGCAGCACTCGCGAGATTCTACCGGCTTCCTATTACGTGCCAAGGAGCCGGCCACCTACTCAATATAGCCCCGCCCACTCATGAGCCAAGGCCACGCCCACAGATCCGCCCACTCTGGCACATCACTCCGCCTCTCCCCAAAGCCACCACTTCCAGAAGAGAGCCCCGCCCGCACACGAAACTGCGCCCTAACCCCGCCCCCTCAGAAAACACCGCCTCTCCAACCCAAGGAGGACGAGCCTCAATGTCACAGAGCCAGTGGATCTGCGGCCTGAGCGCCATAGCGCCCCCTAGGAGCCAGCACCGCCCTCTGCGCCGGGCAGCCTCCTCAGTCGCGAGGCCTCACCTAACTCTCAAGGCATAGCTGTCACGCTGCGCTGTCTGCAGTGTGGTTAGAGTGGGCCACACAGGAGATGTCCATTCAGAACACTGGAGGGAAGCTGCCCCACCTGTTCCCACCTTGGCTCAGTCCCCAACCTCCTCCGAGGTGCCTTTGCTTGACAACCTGCACAAGGAGGGGGGGAATGGAAACAAGCCAGGCTACAAGCAACTCTAGTTGCTTCACAGATATTAAGAGAAAATAAAACATGTTCAAGGCTTTCCTCTTCCCTACCAACTAAGCCTGGCTGGAAAGAGGCTGGGGAATCATGGTTGCCCATTGCAAGGTAGCTGATGCACCAGGGACTTACCAGTGTAACTAAAAGCACAGACCACTACAGCTTGAGCTAAAACTCTAGCTGAGGAGACTGTAACAACTCATGCCCTCTGCAGATTACAGGCCCAGTGGGTTATACAACATTCAATCAGGAGTCAAGTGCCAAAAAATTATGAGTCTGGGGGAAAACATACTCCTATTTCTATTATGGTTGTTGTTTGTATTACCAGAGTGCCTAGGGACCTTAGTCATAGACCAGGACCCCACTCTTAGTTCTTCCTCCAGCTGCAGTTCCAAGGCAGTAAAACTGTGACAATTTGTATGAGGGAGATTTCAAGGATGGATGAAAGAGATTTGAAATGTCTCACTGAAGCACACAGCAAAATCTTTCTTCATAAAAAGATAATAGTTATAAAACTACAAAAGGAAAACATCTCCCTCCATATGAGCGACATGGTGGATCTGTAAATCTTAACAGTAAGCAAAAAGGTGGAGCAGTGCAGGCTCTATGGGCCCTAAAAAAAAAGCCTTCTTGGCTGTAGAACCCTCCCCAGTTTGCCAAATAAAACAAAGCAAATTCTCCATGGAAAATGAGAGCTTGGATCTGAGAAATCCCCTTCACAGTTCAAGGTAAGACGGCAGGGCAGCTGTAGCTAATATGTATATAAAACAGATCAGGTTGGGTAAATAGTGGCTGCTTGGTGGAAGGAAAAGTTACTAGCCCTTGAAGGGGAAGCTTCTAACTACAGATAGTTGTTTAATTTATTATGTATTGAAAAATTTGTTTCTTAAGCAGTCCAAGGAACTGAGGGCTTTACAAAGAGGGGTTATACTAGCTCTTAAAATAAATCTAAAGTACTACCTGAAAGAGGATTCCCACCCACCTCTTGCCTAATAAGTATGTTCTGTGGTTCTTGTGGAGAGGCCTGTGGGCCTCTGATATACCACAAGGACTTAGTGCTATACAAAAACAATCCAAACCTTGGGGTGTCTCCCCACAACTCTGATCATATGATACTTCCTGTCCTGTTAACCAACAAAAAAAGTCAATAACCATCCTGAAAACATAATTACTGAGACAAACATTGGGTGACCAGACGTTAAGGGGCAAATATCGGGACTACCACAGGGGGGGAGCTATTTGGTTTTTTACACTCACCTGTCCAGGAGTTCAGCAGCAATTTCGTGGAGAGACCTTCAGTCGCGGACGGTCTTCAGCGGTATTTCAGCGACGGGTAATAAATCTTGCCACCAAAGACAGAAGCACCCGCCGCTGAAATACCGCCAAAGACCATCCACGACTGAAGGACTCTCCACCGAATTGCCGCCAAAGACCAGGAAACAAAATATCGGGACAAATGACGTCCTGACCATACTCTGGTCGGGATGCGGGACAAACTTCTCAAAATTGGGACAGTTCCAATTTTATCAGGACGTCCGGTCACCTTAGAATAATATAACAACCAACCCTCAGGATCAAAGAATTCCTAGTTCCATTACTGGTGTAAAACATACATGTATAGGTGCCTGTCCAGTTGGTTCTAAACTGAAGTGCACACAATATATCTAGCTAAAAACTCACCTCTTCCTAGGTTTTGGTTTAAGTAACAAAGATACTAACACTAACAATAGATCTCTGTTTAAGCTTGGTCCTCAGGCTTAGTTGCTCCCAGGGTTCCTACCTCAAAACTACATAGCCCAGACCCTCAGAAAGTCTCTCATCTCTCTTATGTCCCGGAGAAATAAGGAGCTACCTGCCTCAGAGCTGGCAGAACCCTCCTAAGCCTTTCCCAACAGGATCAACATCTCCTAACAGTAACAGAGCATGGTGTTTCAGGCAAGCACCACCAACCTACAACATAATCTTTTACAGTGCAGCAAGGCTTATTCAAAGCCTGACTGATAATGGTTATACATGGAGTAATATTTTTTTCTCTTTATTGTGAAGCCCCCCCCAACAGAAAAGATATTTGAATAATTAAATCCAAAGAAGTGACTGGAAGACTGTGTGACATGGAAATGGACACAGGTAAGAATGGCAGTTAGATGATGGGACATCTCAGAAAGTGACTGTTTGAGAAGTAAATAGTTGGGAAGGGACAACTGGAGGCACAGTTGGTATTAGGCCCTTGAGCATGATTGCTAGAACTGGCTAACTGGAACAGAGCAGTCAAAAATTCAGAGGATACTATTAGAGCACAGAGACAACAGAAGGGGGCTTTTGAAAAGGTAAGAGACTGGGAACAGGCAGGGTGGAATGTTAACAGAAAACTGGATATAGTATCAGGAGCACAATATTAGGGGTGTGAGGAAAGAAAAAGAGAAGAAACCAATAGAACCTGGGAGAAAATGAGGAGAGAAAGAGTCAGAAAGACACCGAAAAATCCACCTGAAAGTCTGACTGATCCCCGTATTATCTCCCTGCACTGAGGATGTGAGTTGCTGCTTTGCCTGCCTCTCTTCTTTTGTTGTTTTTAGTAGAAAAACAAAATTTTTTTTTGCTGGGAAAATTCTGTTCCCTAAGCCAGTTACTTTTGATTAAGGTAAATGGGTTCAGGGTGATATACCCACTACTGAGGTAATTACGTAACATGATCAACCTCTCAACTCGCCCAGTGCCTCAACATGGGAGACAATTAGGGATGAAGACCCAAAATGGGAGACAAAAAATAAACGATCTTTAAGATGAGTTGAAATCGGACAGTGTAAATAAACTGTCAAAAAATGTTGTTTGCAATGTTTTTGTAGCACTGTTGGTCCCAGGATACGAAAGAGACAAGATGAGGGATAACTTTTGCTCGACCAGCTTCAGCTGGTGTAAGGGAAATCTTTCAAGCTCCATAGAGTTGTTCTTCAGCTATAGAGTTAACCAGAGTTCAGAACTAAATACAGGGTGGGACAGATTGACCCCCTTATGCTTAACAATGTCTCTTCCACACAGAAGTTGGTCCAATAAAATATATTACCTTATCCACCGTGTCTCTCTCATTGTGTAAAATCTCAATTTCTCTAATCAAACTTTATCAATAATATAGGGTAATGAAAACAAGATATCACAAGATGGTGTAGGTCGGGAGCAAATTTGTATCTGAAATAACAGATGTTCCTCTATCAAACAGCTGACAGGTATTACACGGTGTGGTTTCAGTCATGACTGCTAGAATAAGAAACTGCGAGACATATAACCACATGATCAGGTACACAACTACAGCCCATTAGGGTCATGAAAGAAAAAAATCAGAGCTGGAATTTAGATCTGTTTTCTCTTCTCAACTCTACCATTCACTCTCTGTGTGATTTTTGGGCAAGTCACTTCCCCATCTGTGCCTCAGTTTCACTTGCTGTACAACAAGAATAATGCTTACTTGCCCTACAGCAGTATTGAGACTTAATTTATGAATGCCTGTATGGGTCTTTAGCTCCTCGGATGTAAGATATTCAGATACCACAGCAATGAGTAGGATACCACAGATAGATGACATGTATTATATGCACACAAGTTTTACCAAATCTCCTATTCTAATCAATCTTATTCTTAATAGGCCAGATCCCAAGGTCATTACTCAGGTAAAAATTTTACAGAAGCCAACTGAAATTTTGTAGTAAATTAAGTAAGGATCTTAGGATTTGGGGTGACGGGTGTAAAATGCAATGACGATTGTACGATTATAAAAGTAATAATCATGTCAATGTCTGTAGTCTCTGCCTTATTTATAGTCAATGCAAAACTTATTTTTAAAGGAGCATTTTTTGTTAACTAATTTATTCAGGTATATGACTGTTTTCTATAACTGTAAAGGCGAACCCTTAATTAAAAAGTAGTTTATTCACAGTGGTGAAAAATACTCCCTTTAACACAAGGACCACTCTGGAAGCTCACAATGCAGTGTTACAGGGTTCTGTAGTGAACCTAACAACTTAGGTAAGTCCTGTGGCACAAGGCCAAAAGTTGTCAGCCTGCTCAGCACCATAAGAAATTAAGGTGTGCCACTGTAGTTACATACACGTCATGTCTTATTGAGTCTAATCCTTCATGCCAATTACACTCAGTTAATGGCTGATACATTTTCCTACTCAGAAGAGCAGATAATCTTCATGTCTTGACTAGTTAACCTGTAAATGTCAGACATTCAGCACTGTTGCCTACTTAAATTACTATCTAACACATTTTATGAAATGGAGAAGATCTATCCAGAGGCAGCTTGTTTGCCTAGGGATGCCCAATTTTTGGTGTGTTCAGTACTTAGACACTGGATTTGGAGTCAGAACACCTAGATTATATTCTAGGGTGACCAGGTGTCCTTGACTGTCTGGTTGGCAGCACCGTGTAAAGGAGCTGGCAGGCTCTCTGATAGCCTCCACGCCGCGCTGTTCCCAGGATGCAGCCAGTATGTCCCCACTCTGGATCCTATGCGTAGGGGCAGCCAGTGGGCTCCGCACGCTACCCCCGCCCCAAGCGCTGCACTCACAGCTCCTCTTGGCCAGGAACTGCAGCCAATGGGAACTGCACAGGCAGTCCCTGCAGATGGGTCAGCACGCGGAGCTGCCTAGCCGCACGGGAGCGGAAGTGGGGACATGCTGCTGCTTCCGGGAGTTTCTTGAGGTAAGTGCCACGTGCAGCCTGCCCCCTTCCCAGCCCCCACTCCAACCCTGATCCCCCTCCCACCCTCTGAACCCCTCAGCCCCAGCCCCACCCCTGAGTCTGCACCCCTAGTCGGAGCCCTCACACCCTGCCTGCATCCCAACCTCTCAGTCCCAGCCCAGAGCCCCCTCCCGCCCTCCAAACCCCTCGATCCCAGCCTGGAGCACCCTCCTGCATTCCAAACCCCTCATCCCCAGCCCTACCCTAGAGCCTGAACCCCCAGCTGAAGCCTTCACTCTCCCAGCACGCCTCAACCCCCTGTCCCAGCCTGATCCCTCTCCCACCCTCCAAACCCCTCAGTCCCAGTCCGGAACACCCTCCTACACTCCAAACCCCTCATCTCCAGCCCCACCCATCTGCACCCACAGCCAGAGCCCTCACACACCCCCAGGCCCAAGCCCAGAGCCCTGTCCTGCATCCCAAATCCGCCATCCCCACATCACAGCTTGTACCCCCATCTGGAGCCCTCACCCCTCCTCCACACCTCAGCCCCCTGCCGCACCCTGAACCTAGGGTGACCAGATGTCCCGCTTTTTAAGGGACAGTTCTGATATTCAGGGGTCTTTCTTATAAAGGCAGCTATTATCCCCCACCCCCATCCAAATTTTTCACACTTGCTATCTGGTCCCCCTACCTGAGCCCCTCATTTCTGGCCCCACCCCAGAATCCACACCGCCAGCCCAGAGCCTGTACCTCCTCCCACACCTCAACCCCCTGCCTTTTCCTGGAGTCCCCTCCCATACTCCAAACCCCTTGGCTTCACCCAACAGCCCGCAGCCCCCTCCTGTACCCCAAACCCCTCATCCCTGGCCCCACCCCAAAGCCCACACCCCCAGTCCTCACCCCCTTTCGCATCCCAACTCACTGCCTCAGCCTGAAGCCCCCTCCCACACTCTGAATGCCTAATTTCTGGCCCCACCCCAGAGCCCACACCTCCAGCTGGAGTCCTCACCCCAGCCCCCGAGCCATCCCAGTGAAAATGAGCAAATGAGTGAGGGCTGGGAGAGTGAGCGACAGGGTGAAGATGGAGTGAGCGGGGGCAAGGCCTCAGTGGAGGGGCAGAGCAAGCCAAGGGTGTTCAGTTTTGTGCAAGTAGAAAGTTGACAACGCTATTATATTCCCATCTCTGCTACAGGCTTCCTGTTTTTAAATCTGGTCACTCTTGGACTGGATGGAGTGATCAAATTTAAAAACTAGTTTCTACCACACAGGTAACTGGAGATAGAGCCTTTCTGCTCTAGACTGTTTGGAAACACAGCAAGGAGGGATAAAGTGAGGAAAGAAGGGAGGACAGAACGCAGGGAGAAAGAAAGGGTTTGTATGTAAGATGGACGCTCATGGCCATGTCGGATCAGCTTTTTGGGCATTAGAGAATAAAAAGGTTTTGAAATCAATGCTCTAGTGCAGCAGTTCTCAAACTTTAGCAACCCGAGGGCCTCCATTTTGATTTTAAATTTTCTGGGGACCCCACCCCCCTCAGCCCTTATCCCACCCTCTTCTCCAAGGCCCCACTGTGTCCCACCCCCTTCCCTGAGGGCCACCCCCCCTGCTCACTCCATGGTATAGCCACATTTACTTCTGTGCTGTTGCTGGGGGGTGCTGCCTTCAGAGCTGGGCATCCGCCCAACAGCCGCCACTCTCTGGCTGCCCAACTCTGAAGGCAGCGCAGAAGTAAAGGTGGCAATACTGCGACCCCCCTGCAGGGCCGGTGCAATCATTTAGGCAAACTAGGTGGCCGCCTAGGGCACCTAGTGGTTGGTGCCTAAAAGCCCGCTCAGGCGAGGAGGTGGAGTGGAGGTGAGCTCGAGCCGGGGGGGGGGGGGTGAGGCAAGGGGAGGGCCGCCTGCAGTAACGGTGGGGGGCACACAGGGGAACTGCTCCCCATCCCAGATCAATTCCACTCTACCTCCTCTGCTGAGCACACAGCCCTCACTCTAACTCTCCTTCAATTGGTGCCACAAGCCTGGGAGGGGAGGAGAATTAGAGCAGCACCAGCATGCTCAGTGGAGAAGAGTTGGGGCGGGCTCCCCAGGCAGGGTTAGTTGCTGTGGTGGGCAGTGTTAGCTTCCTCGGGTGGGCGGAGTGGGTGAGCGTGGTTAGCTGCCATGGGGAGGCGGTAGGCGGGGTTAGCTGGGGGTGGGTGGTGCAAGGTGGAAGTTTCGCCTAAGGCATGAAACTTCCTTGCACTGGCCCTGCCTCCCTGCATCTCCCTTTTGGGTCAGGACCCCCAATTTGAGAAATGCTGGTTTCCCCCATTAAATCTGTATAGTAGAGGGTAAAAGCATAAATACTTACTATATAGTTCTGTGAAACAGAATTAAAAAGTAAACAAGTCATATGACTACTCGTTATTATACATTACTCAATTGTCTGTGAGGAATTACTCCGCTAACATGTTGTAATCCGTGTGGAACAATGTCCAACTAACTAGTTTAAAGATTATCAAACTGAACCAACACCACAAGGTGCAGAGCATCCTCAAAAGCCATGAGAGTTGAGGATGCTCAACTCTTTGAGAGGATTAAGCCCTTAGTTACCCATCAGGACCCAATTCTACTCACTTTATTTAAATTAGTGGGTCCCATTGATTTTAATGGGTATACTTGTGTGAGTAAAGTGACCAGGAACTGGGTCACTGTGACATGTGCTGTGTACAGTACATCCATGTACTAAGACTATGTTTATTATTAAAAAGCTAATAAAACTCCTCTGTGCTACTATTCAAATAGAGGATATAGTGCTTGAGTGGGGACCGGGCACCTGAAGAAAAAAAATAATGAAAAAAAAGATGTGGGGAGTGGGAACAACATAGGAGCAGGAAGAGAGCAACAGAGAAAAGTTGGATAAAGTGGATGAGAAGAATTTTTCTGCTGAGAAAAATATATTGAACAAAAATAAATAACATAATAGAGAGAGAGAGAGAGAGAGAGAGAGAACATGACAGAGAAAGAAAATGGACTGAGAGAGCAACCTGGAAAAGCAAGTGAACTCCCTCCACTGAAAGTGGGTGTGAATCCTTTAAATATAAAACTAGTTATTTGTACTCCAGTTAGTACATTATCACCAAGCCGGTAATTTGCTGGTTCTGATGAGAGTAAACAAGTTTCAGGGTGATAACACTTCTAATAAGGTACTTACACAATGTGGTGTGGGGAGGTAGATTGCAGATACCACTTCAAGAATAAAGAACTCAGTCTTCCAAGTTTCAGGCCAATCATGAATTTGTCTTAAATATAAATGTTAATAAATTGAGTTAAATTATGTCAAACATGCCTTATTCAACAGCTAATTTGATACCTAGCAATCTAATAGTACGTATCACATCTCAAATGAGGTATCCTGAAATATATTTAATCTTTCATTGTTGATACTATAAATCTGTCATGTCCGGACACTGTAGTCTCACGTGAACTCTTACAAATATTAAAAATATATAGAAAGCAATGTAAATGGGTCAAGTATCTATTCTACTGTGAGTGGCTAATCCTTTTTAGTAAAAGCATATTTATCTAATAAATATTAAGTGCAAAGCTAACAAAAAGAATATATATAGCATTTGTTAACTGATTTAAGTAGCAATCATCTATACATAGCAATATTCCTCTTCCCCCCCTTCTCCCTCTGAATCTTCAGTCTCTGGGCTTATTCTGGTGTAAACAGCAAGAAAGCAGCTTTCTGGGTGATATGCCTTTAATAAAGGGAATAAAATATTGAATTCAGAAAGCTCCAAGACAGTTGGGAAATGGCAGTTGATCAGATGGAGGATGGGAGGCGGACTATAAGCCAGGGAGGGGAGGGTTGATGGCTTGTGATTGTGTATGTTCAGGACAGAACAAGCCTGGGATAAAGTTGACTTGAGTAGCAATTAAGTGATCACAGTTAAATAGAGATAGAACATGTATGTATTTTAAATGCATATTAGCATTAAGAATAAACTGCTTTACATTTTACATTAGGGTATTTATGAGTGGTGCTTTAACAGCTGGAGAGACCATAAATATATGAAGGCCAAGGTATTAGGAGTGATAGGATGAAAACAAAATAGATTAGATCCCAGCCTTAACACTGCAAGAGTAACCTCCATCATGTAAAAGAGGTGAAGATGCCAGTTAAATTGCTGTGCTTCTCTTGGGACTGCAGTAGTCTGCAGGTGATGATCTTTAACAGGCACAATACATTAATTAGAATATGAGTATGAAGAATGCTAATCCAGTGCACTATTTAATGGAAAGAATGGCTGGCTTAACTTTCCACAAACACCACCACTTTGGTGTTGAATATTTAACTTTCCGTACAAATAGCAGGAAGCATGTTTTGGGTGATGCCTCTTTGCTGGAAGAGAGAGAATGTTGGAACTAGAAGGTTCTATGGGAGTTGGAGTAAGGTCTTCTGAAGAAAGTGGAGTGTCAGCACAAGGAATTCAGTTCCCCTCCCCCTTAAAGATTAGCGACAAAGAAAAGGCAGGGGGGAACTGTAAATAGGAAGCCAGGTGAGAAGAACCATGTCAGTGAATATGGAGCTGAATAAGGCAAAAAGCAAAATAAACCAACAGAGGAAAAGACACAGAACTGACTAAAACTCACCAGAAAAGAGGAGAGAGTTCCTGATGATCTCTTTGCACTATGTATGTGAAGCCTGTGAATTGTTGCCTGACGTATGCTTAAATACAAATTTTTTTTTCCTCACTATATTGAGTATTCTTGTTTCTGCGACAGGCAAACAGATCTGGAGAACAATACTACTAGCATGTAGTATTTATGCAATTTGAGTATTTAAAGTGGATTTGTCACAGTTGCAATCCAAACAGATCACCTAGCTGCATGTGTGTATATGTAATATACACAAACCTTGATCCAGTGGTAAAAAGCTACACTGGCAATACTCTGCCTTCAGTGTAGACAAGCAACTCCTACTGACAGCAACAGAAATACAGCACAGGGATTGAGGGCACTATATGGCCTTAAGTGTTATTATAATAACTCTGTTTTGGAAGCTGGAAGATTGGTGTGCTAATTTGCACATCAATACCCAGAATGCTCTTTCAGCTCCACCACTATTTTATACATGTGCTTCTGGTCGGAGCTCTGGGGGAAAAAACCTGAAAGTCTGGGATGTTCTTCTGCACACAAAATTCCATATTTTCTCTAGTATAACATTTTAAGTGAAGAAACCATATTTATTAATTAATCTGGGAATTTTTTTAATACCATATCTAATTTAATTTCACAGGTGTAGAAGAGTACACTTGAAGCCTGTGACTTTTTAAATACTTTCTTAGAACAAAATGTGAACTTAGTGGTGGAAGTAGGGGGAACTTGTGCAAAAACAAACTGCTGTGGCTTCCCACACCAAGACCGAACAAGTCAAATTTAATCTAGAACTGAATTATTGTGAAGCTATTAAAATAGGATTTTATGATGGAGAAACCCTGAGGGCACAAGGAGGCCAGTCCAGAGAAAGCCCCTTATTAAATCAAAGTAGTGAGAAGCCCTTGGCATGCTTTGCTCAGGGCCTGAGGAACCCAGCCTCACTGTGGAGGGAGCCTTGAATGGCCCGATCTTGGGGGTTGTTCAGCTCCAGGATCCCAAGGGTCAGCACAAAGCTAAATCCGGCTGTCCAGGTTTCCCCAACATGGAGGGACGCAGGGTTGTGTAATCGGCTGACTCGTGCAGCTCGCCCCCCAGGGCAGCGCTTCCCCAATTCCTCTCAGGAGGGATTTTGTCCTGGATTGGGAGGGAACTCCTGTACTCCTTTTCTTCCCCCCCTTGTGCCCAGCTTTCTGCCCACACGGAGAAGGGGGTGCAGTGAAGGTCTAAGTGCGCGGGGTGTGTGTGTGTGTGGGGGGTGTTTTCTCTGCAGCCCCTGGCCCCTTTAGGATCAGCTTTCCTCAGGCGTGGGGAGAATAGGTGGGGGCCGCTCTGCAGCGAGTCCAGGAGGGACGGTTTGCGCATGCTGCCCCCCCCGCCCCTCCTCCTCTCTTTTGCGGGCGGGGTGGTTGGGGGGGCAGTCGAGCTGCAGCCTGGTTGTTTGGGGGAGGGGGTGAGTGCAGGCCCCTTCCCCCCATATGCTTCGGGCGGGGGCCTTGCTCCTGGCTCGGCATTGGAGGATCTGTGCTGGGGAGGGGGGAGACTGCAGCCCCCAGCCCCCGCGGGCGGGGGTGGGGGCTGGCCTGCTGGCTCTGGCTGCTCTTGCATTGGCGGATGCAGGGAGGGAGGGGGCAGGAAGCGGGGGGGTGGGGGGAACCCGAGTGGCTGGAGGGGGGGTCTCTATGAAAAGGGTGGGGGGCGTTAGAACCCCAGAAGAGAGGAAAGTTTCCGACGCTCCTGGTGCGGGTGCAGCGAGGCAGGCGGGGCCGGGGCCAGGCCCGGCGGCGGTGGCGCTTGGTCGGGGAGCAGCAGCCGGGGGCCCCCCGCTGGATTTTTGTCGGGGGGGGGTGGTATCGCCCCCCTCCTTCTCCTCCCCCCAGGGGTGAAAGTGCAAGAGGAAGTGCAGCCGCTGCCATCTTTCCTCCGCTCCAAACACACAGGGACGGACAGAGCCGGCAGCCCGGACCCCCTCCCGCCCTGCCCGCTGCAGCCGCGCGCCCCTGCCCGCTGCGGCCTCCGCGCCTCGTGGCGGCCGGGCCCGGGCGGAGCTCGCGCCGCCTCAGCTGCTGCAGCTCCAACTCCGTGCTGCGCGCGCGCGCCCCTCCGCCGCCTCAGTCTTTTGTTTCGCCCCCCCCCCCAGCTCTCAATCCCCTCGCGCTTTGCAGGCAGCGCGCGCCGCCGCCGTCGGGCCTGGACAGCCGCGGGGAGAGGGAGGAAGCAGCGCGCGCCGCCGGGCAGCCTGAGAGCGAGCGCCACCTGCAGGCCGCCGGGGGCACCGCAGCCCCATGGAGCGGGTGAGCGAGGCCGCCGCCTGCGGCCCGTCGTCGGGCTGCTACACCTACCAGGTGAGCCGGCACAGCGCCGACATGCTGCACAGCCTCAACCAGCAGCGCAAGAACGGCGGCCGCTTCTGCGACGTGCTGCTGCGGGTGGGCGACGAGAGCTTCCCCGCGCACCGGGCCGTGCTGGCCGCCTGCAGCGAGTACTTCGAGTCGGTCTTCAGCGCGCAGCTGGGCGAGGGGGCCGGCGGGGGCGCGGAAGGGGGCGCCGCGGAGGCCGGGGCCGGCGGCGGGGCGGCCTCGGGCGGGCGGGAGCTGGAGATGCACACCATCAGCTCCAAGGTCTTCGGGGACATCCTGGACTTCGCCTACACCTCGCGCATCGTGGTGCGGCTGGAGAGCTTCCCCGAGCTCATGACGGCCGCCAAGTTCCTGCTCATGCGCTCCGTCATCGACATCTGCCAGGAGGTCATCAAGCAGTCCAACGTGCAGATCCTGGTGCCCCCCGCGCGCCCGGACATCATGCTCTTCCGCCCCAGCGCTGCTGACCTGGGCTTCCCCCTCGACATGACCAACGGGGCTGGCCTGGCGCCCAATGGCAACGGCATCGCCGGCATGCCTGAAGACGAGGCCACGCGGGCCGCCCTCACCGCCACCCAGTCCTCCTTGCCCGTCCTGCAAGGCGTCGACCGCCTGCCCATGGTGGCGGGGCCCTTGTCGCCACCCCTACTGGCCTCGCCCTTCCAGAACGTGGGGACCAGTGCCCCCACTTTGGGCACCAAGAGGGGCAGGGGGCGTCCCCGCAAAGCAAACCTCTTGGACTCAATGATGTTTGGTACCCCAGGGGGCCTGCGAGAGGCTGGCATCCTTCCTTGTGGCCTCTGTGGGAAAGTGTTTACAGACGCCAATCGTCTGCGGCAGCATGAGGCTCAGCATGGGGTGACGAGCTTACAGTTGGGTTACATAGACATCCCACCGCCAAGGCTTGGTGAAAACGGAGTGCCTGGTCAGGATGATCCTGATGCCCCCCGAAAGAGGAGCAGGACAAGGAAGCAGGTGGCCTGTGAGATCTGTGGCAAGATTTTTCGGGACGTGTACCACCTGAACCGGCACAAGCTGTCGCACTCCGGTGAGAAGCCATATTCTTGTCCAGTGTGTGGGCTGCGTTTCAAGCGGAAAGACAGGATGTCCTATCACGTTCGGTCTCACGATGGCTCTGTGGGAAAGCCCTACATCTGCCAGAGCTGTGGAAAAGGCTTCTCCAGGTAAGAGGACATTGAGGTGGAATGGAAAAGACCCAGAGGGTTATCTAGTGCACCTGTGGAGGACCCGTGTAGAATCATCCCTATACTGCCAGTTTTAAATACCCGCAAGGGATGGGGCTTTCATCGTTTTTTTGGGAAGACTATTTTACAGTCCTGTAGAAGAGTTAACTAGTAATTAAATGACAAAATGGGGAGTAGGATGCGTCCTGCGTAACATTCCCAGTTTTGTCGTAGACTTGGTGTGTGACGGTAGGCAAGTTACTCTTATGTCAAATGAGTATTGAAATAATTCAGTGTTCAGAGGCTTAATTATGGGTTGTGAAGTGATTTGAAGTCCTCCAGTGCAAGTTGCTATTGAAGTGCAATGTATTAATAGATTTTAAAATGACTTTTTTCTGATGAACAGTCTACATTTTCCTTGTCTTAACTTTAGTCCATTAGTCCTAGTGTGTAATCACCCACATACGAATGAAGAGGTGATATTTCAAAGTCTGCAGCAACAGTTCTCTTTAATGCATGGTCTTTGTGTCCTTTGTGTTTACAGCATCCTGAAGGGCATCCTGTTTCTACCCTGCAGCATGCATAAGATCTGTGCATTTAATGTGGCTATTTGTTGTCACTTAAGTGAACTCCCACAGACAAGTGGATCTTTGATGCTGCCTTAATATGGCTTGTGTGTATCTTGTGATTTGAGTTCAGGAATGAATTTGAGAGTTGGGTGCTTCACAAGTTTAGTGTTCAGTTTGAGGAGAGGTAGATAAGTGAAAAGAGTGGACACCAGCCTTGCTGCTTATATAACATCCCCAGTTAATGGATCTGTGCTCTTTCACTTGCCCTGGCTGGTGAGAAGAAACTGATATGTTAACCAGTAAGCAGTGGAATTCTGCTTTGGATAAAGCTACTCCAGGAATATAAACTTAAAAACCTTTGTCCCTGCTGAATCTATGCTGGTAATAAGGACAGGGGCTTTTTGCTATACATACAAAGATAAAGAGGAGCTCTCCAATAACTGGCAAGTGTAGGAACGTTTGAAGAAAATAAACTTGTTACAGAAACTTAAAATCTAATCACCATAAGAAGGTAAAAGTACTTTCACGTCCTGTACCTGCCCCTGAGATCCCCTGCCAGTTTTTGTTTTCCAATCACACTTCAATAAAAGGAAAAATCTTTTACCCTGTTGTTGCTGTGGTGAAAGACTTCCATGCATAAAAAAAAAGTAACCGACTGATTTTCCGAGGTACTGAAAACTCAGTGCTCTCACTGAATTCAGAAAACCAGGGCCTGAATGTTTAAGGGGGAACAGTGAAAATGTTGACATGCCTTCATAAAATAAAAAAATTGAAAAATAGAGAATTTTTTTTTCTCTAATCTTCTAGTTTTGGTAATTAAGTGTTATACAAAAGTGTGTAAACAAAATAAATCAAACAGAAGTGTGATGTTTAACTTTACAGTATGCCTTTAGTTCCAGGGTTGATTCAAGGGGCATCTCTGAAGTCCATAGATATGTACTAAGAGTTCAAACCTCTGACTAGTCTTTCCAGTTAAACAGCCCCAGCCCACTTGCCCAGGCATCAGGTTTAACAGCTTAACTGTGGAGTTAACTCGTTTTCTGTCTCCAGAAAATAAATTCCACCCAGCTCTCTCTGACTGGCTGAGACTTGAAAGCTGGGGGAGGAGAGTTGAAGAATTTGTTTCCAAGCAGCTTTGGCCTCCTACAATGAAAAGCTTTCTTCCCACCCAGAGAAACACCCACTAGGAAAATCATTAGCTATTCAGGCTTTCCTCCTTCAAAACAGGCTTTACCAAGCGCTAGGAATGGACTAACTTCTTTCACTATTAATTTGCTCTTCTACAGCACTTCCAGCTGAGGCCCTCGAAGTATTTTACAAACATTAATTATGCCTCACAGCATAGTTGTGAGAGAGGACAATATTTTTCCATGTTATATATGAGGAAATTGAGACACAGAAGTAGAACTTAATGCCAAAATTTTCATAGTAGGGTGCCTAAAGTTGGATCCCTATATCCATATTTGAACACCTAAATCAAAGTGGCCTGACTTTAAAATGCTCAGCACTTTTGACACTGAGGTCACTTTGGTTCAGGTGTCCAAATATGAATTTAGAAGTCCAACTGTGGGCATCCTAGTATGAAAACTTTGACCTAGATCTCCTGATTATTCTGATCAGAAAACAGTATTTCCTTGCAGAGAGAGGGCAGGATATTTATCAGAGTAGAGCTCCGACCGTTTCTGAGAAGTAAAATATAATGGATTGCTAGAATGAACTGGAACCCAGACACACCAGAGAAAACTTTTCTTGGAGTGGATGCAAGAGTGGCTTCTATTTTTAATGTTTGTTTTCAAGTATATGTATATGTGTGTGTCTATATACATATATAAATACATATATATATATTTTTTTTTAAGGCCAGACCACTTGAATGGGCATATCAAACAGGTGCACACGTCGGAGAGACCTCATAAGTGTCAGGTAGGAGCAGGGGGATAAAAGAGGGTTTATATCTTTTTATTTAAAAAAAGACAATGAATGTACATGTGTGCAAAGAATGATCAAACATTGATAGAAATGTGTGAACTGAAATAAATCATGTTTGTAACTAATCATGTTCAACAAACTGACAGCTGCTTTACATTCCTCTCTCTACCCTCCCCCCCCCCTGTTGTCATCTCCTTCTGCTCTGGTTCTCCTGTCTCCCCTCCCCCTCTACCAGATGTTCTTTCTTGCTGCCGTAGCCCAGTCCCACCCTGGAAACCTTACCCTGCTGCTTTGTCCCTAGCTGTCTCAAATGATGCCCATTTTCTCTTCTGTAGTTCAGTGGCCACTAATAAGAGGCTCAAATGCTGGCTTTAATTTTTTAATATAATTTCAAACACAGTTGATAATTTAACTTCACTTGCTGTGAAGCTCTTTGTATCACATAGCCTTCAGAACATTGCACTGAGCAAAAATGGAAGCTTTTTTTCAGCAAGGACATGGGTGACATCAGCACAGTATCCTTTGAAATGCAATATCAACTTTCATAGTTCTTTACAGTTAAACAATAAGTCTTCCATTAAGGTTTAAAACCAAATCAAGATTGACCTTTTATAATCCATTTGCGGGGTGGGTGGGAGAGTAGTTAACAGGCATCTGGGCAAAACAGTTTCCATTATGACCCCCTGTCTTCAAACGCTTTTATGGTAAATTTCTGAAATATTTGCTTCTTGGGCCAATATTTTCCATGCTTGGTGTCTGAAGGAAGGTGGATTTTACAGAAAGTTGGAGCAAAATCCCTTCAGTTTTCTTTGAGGTCAGTGAGGGTGGGGGAGAAATTTTTCCGTTCTAAAAAATTCTAACCCCATCCTGTCTGACTGTTGCCTCTTAACCTGCATTTTTCTGTCTCCTGACACATGCCCCTGTTTTTCTTCCAAATTGTGGGGGATTGTGGGATGTTTCTGCAGTTTAAAGTAATCCAATGAGCAGATTTTCAGAGATGTAGAGCACCTAAAGCAGGGGTGGGCAAACCTTTTGGCCTGAGGGACACATCTGGGTGGGGAAATTATATGCAGGGCCATGAATGTAGGGCAGGGGGTTGGGATGTGGGAGGGGGTGCAGTGTACAGGAAGGGGCTCAGGGCAAGGGGATGGGGTACGGGAAGGGGAGTGGGAGGGGATGTGGTGTGCAGGAAGGGACTCGGGGCAAGGGGTTGGGGTGCGGGAAGGGGTATAGGAGGGGATGCAGTATGCAGAAAGGGGCTTAGGGAAAGGGGCTGGGGTGTGGAAGGGGGTGCAGTGTGCTGGAGGGGGCTCAGGGCAGGGGGTTGGGGTGCGGGAGGGGCTCAGGGGGTTGGGGTGCAGGAGGGGTGTGGCAGGGAGCTCAAGGCAGGGCGTTAGGAGGCTCAGGGCAGGGGGTTGGAGTGCAGGAGGGGTTTGGGCTCCGTCCTAAAGCTACTTACCTCAAGCGGCTCCAGGGTGGCAGTGGCGCGCAGTGGAGCTAAGGCAGGCTCCCTGCCAGCCCTGGCCCTGCACTGCTCCCGGAAGAGGCCAGGATGTCCGCAGTGGCTCCTGGGGGTGGGGTAGGGCAGGTGGCTCTGCCTTGCGCTGCCCTCGCCTGTGGGTACCATCCTCAAAGTTCCCATTGGCTCCGGTTCCCCATTCCCAGCCAATGGGAGCTGTGGGGGGCAGTGCCTGCAGGCGAGGGCAGCACATGGAGCCCTCTTCCCCGCCCCCCCTTCCCTCCAGGGCCACAAGGACGTGGTGCTGACTGCTTCCGGGAGCGGCGCGGGGCCAGGGCAGGCAGGGAGCATGCCTTAGCCCCGCTGCGCCACGGGGTTGGCAATCCCACGGGCTGGATTGAAAGCCCTGACAGACTGGATCCGACCTGTGGGCCATAATGTAGAAGATTTGTTGAATGCCTACTATCTTTGCAAAAACTACTTGACAGCACCCTGTCCGAAGTATAACGTTTCTCTGCGCGCGCACACACACACACACACACACACACACACACACACACACACACACACACACACACACACACACACACACACACACATATCTGTATGTATGATACACACCACAGAAAGGATATCATTCTGGAAAACAGTGCTGTAAATTAGTTTCAAATCTAAAATATTACTATATACTAATGTGCCTTTCATTCTAGTTATCTCCTGAAAAATAACTTTCCCTCCCATAGAATTATCTTTCCTAGTCACCAAGTTTGGGCACTGAAGCGAAAAATAGCTCAGTATTGGTATGTGTTTTCTCCATACCTCACCACCATTTTTCCTTGATTTCACTTGAAAATCAGTGAAGCTGTTTTAGCTCCCCCTAGTGGCAGTTAGAGCGCCTTTGAGAATTCTGTTGTTTACAAATGACAAGGATCCTTGAACAACCTTAATTACAAAAGAGAAGTATTGTTTTGGCAAAGAGAGAAATGTTTTTCAGGCTCCTCTATTTTAAAGATATTCTTCAGAACTGTGCTGTACAGTCTGTCACTTACCTGAGTCCCTACATGCATCTCTGCAAACCAGGGAGGCTCCAAGGTCATATCACAGCACTGTGGATTCTGGGCCATCAACAAAAACATAACCTCAGGGCAGCTGAAATGAATCTGTGGTGAGGAGATGGTCATCTGCTAAATGCTACTTATACAGGTCACTGTTAGGACTAGTCAGCACACAGCACTGCATCTACCTCACTTAAAAAGAGAGCTTGTCTCTGCAGACAAGCACCTGATTCCACCTTTTCCCTTCCTCTTAAAACAGACTCTGAATGGGGAAGGAAGCCCTCTACAGACCCAGGTAATCTGAGAAATCAGATCCAATAAGTTGCTTTGGTGTCCAAGGCAGACATCAAATGGAACTCTGGATACTTTCCTCCCTGGTAACATTGGAATTTTTTTAATCTGTCAATTAAGTACTTAACATGGGAGAAGGGGTAAGTCAGTCTGCTGGCCATAATGGGATAGTTCAGGTTGCTGCCCTGGGGACCTGACATGGGATTGAACTTGAGCTGCTGGGTTGATTACTTTGTAGGGATTGGTACTAACATCAGGCTGCAGGGTGGGAGGAATGATGGTTTGAAAGTAATGTGGACTGAAATAGCAGGGAAATATGGGGGAGAGAAATCAGAGGTTCATTATTTCTCAAGGAAGAAGGAACAGCTGACAGTCTTAGGTAACATCTGTCAATTTAAATAAACAAGAGAAAATACAAGTTGTTAAAAATCAAGCTACATTTATTTGAAAAAATACAAATAAAAACTATTTATTGAAATTTACCTAAAATTGGCATTCCAAATCCAGTGCTTTTCCCCTTGATTTCAATGCAGAATGAGTTTCTTCCTGTCCTAATTTCTCTTACTTCCTGCCTATTAGCAGGAAAATGGCAGCCATCCTGGAATAAGCTCAGAGACATCCACAGCCATAGAAAAGTTGAAACTTCAAGAGGTATTTCTTAAACAATGTTATTTTAAACTTTTTTATATATTCTTTTTCGGTCTATTTATCTACTTATGCAATGTTTGATAGGAAAGCACTGGAGTTTTCCTTTATTATTAATAACAATTAATAATAAATACTTCGCACTCATTTAGCATTTTACATCTTTAAAGCCTTTTACAAACATTAACTAATATTAACTGTAAGAGGTTTTCTCCAAACCTGGTCCTGTCTCCTTTGTATGATTCAGCTAAACTGGTTCGTGCTTACTCAACTGGACCCTTATTTTTGTTCTTTAGACTTTTTTTTGCATGTCTGATCAATACATAGCTTTTCCAGGAATGGACTCTCTAAAAATTGGCAGCAAGACTGATTACCAAACAGAAATATGATTGTATTACCCCTACCCAAAGCTTTCCACTTGATATGTTCAATGTAGGATAGATGATAGACACAAATTCTCGTATGTTAGAATTAAAACTATGTCATAGAACTGGTGCCTACATATTCCGAATGCATTTATACACAAGCTTGCTGTCACTTGATATTGAATTATTGGTGATGGAGCTTTTGACTTTCATGCTCCGCTGCTCAGGAACACACGTTATCTTTACCTCCAACAGGTTGATTTGTTGTTGGAATCCTTACTTAAAGACTTATTTGTTTCCAGTAGCATTTTGCTAAATGAAAGCTACACCTATTTTGCTCAGCGCTGTGTCCTGAGAGTTCATATGAGGAGAAATCTCTTTCTCTTTCATGTTAAAGAAATTACCTTTTTTCCCTTCATCATTTGTGATTTATAAGTTTTTCACTAGTGAGGTCAGTGAAATTCCATATATCACAGCAATCCATGTTTGTATCTCTGTTTTTTAAACTATATTAGGGATTGGTCCTGCAAGATACTGAATGTCCTGTTTGTTGCAGAGTACCCTCAACTTCCATTGAAATAAAGTACTGTATATACGTGTTCATAAGCTGAATATTTTTGGTAAAAAAGTGACGCATCAAAGAGCGGGAGTCGGCTTATAAACGGGTCTACACCAAAAGTTGATGATTTTAAACTTTATGGAATCATTGAATTGAATATCTAATACATTGTCATGTTGTTTACCTGGTGTGTTCACAGGCATGGAGCTGCTCAGCTCCCTGTGGCCACGGTTCACTGTTCCCAGCCAATGGGAGCTGTGGGAAGTGGCACACCACTTCCTGCAGCTCCCATTAGCTGGGAATGGCACTGTGAGCTGAGGGGCTCCATGCCTGTGAACACTCCAGGTAAACAAAATGTCCCAACCCGCCAACAGCTAACCCTGATGGGCTGGGACCAAAGATTTCCAACCCCTGAAATATAGGGTCGGCTTATGAAAGGGTCATACAGTTTTTGCTATTTTTACTTATCCATCTTGGGCGGTCGGCTTATAAGCAAATGGGCTAATGAATGAGTATATACAGTACTTAGCACCTCACAAGATGGACCCTTTAGGGCCGGATCCAAAGCCTACTGAAGTCAGTAGGTGTCTTTCAAATAACTTCAGTGGGCTTAGGATCAGGCACTGAGTGACAGCTATGTAAAATTCTACAGATGTACCTCTATTGTATTGCCAGTTTAATTTATTTTAAACTACTGTGTTGTAATTGCAGGGCAGTAGTTAAGTTGTTATCCTAACAAAATCTACTTTACAGTGAAACAGTTGCCTAAAAAGTAAACCACTACTTCTGAAAAGACAAAAAAATCATTCCCTAGATCACTTACTGAGTTTATATAATTTCCTAGGGAGCTGTGGTATAAATCAGGTGTCCCAATATTTCACCTAAAGGGTGCTGTGGTACAAGCCAATCACGGCGCAACCTTGAATTTTGTTACTTTCATCCAACTGGACTGGTCGTTCTGATATTTCTGGTTTTCTCTGTCCTCCATTTGTGAGCAATGTGTTCAGACTGTATTTTTTTAATGTAACATGTTGGTAAAGATTTGACTTGTTTCATGTATATGCTAATGAGATGATCAGCCTTGCAAAACTGTCAAAAACATACTAGCCCAAGCATAAAATCTGCTTGCCTACACTCTGTGATTATGGTGGGGATGGATGTCTCACTCATCTGTTAAATTATTCTCTTGGTGTGAATGGGCAAGTTGAATTTTGCAAGGTTGACGTGTATAGTTATAATGATATGTTGTTGTTTTACCCTAAGTTCATCTTGTTACATAATAGTAACTGGAGTATGACACTATAACAGGGATCAAGTTATCCACTGTAAACAGATTACACAGTGCCATTCTGAGGTCTCGCTGCACTATGGATGCCAACATGGTTCTCCTTCTGTAGTGCCCTCTGTGATCCTGTCAATCCAGCCTTACTTTCTGGTCTCTGATGCTTTGTTTATACATCATTGGGAGTCCAAGGGGAAATCATAGAGACTAGAGTCAAACTGATGAGATCACAAAGTGAATGCAGGAAGGAAACAGAGGGATTGATGTAAACCTGGCTTATGTGACTATGATGTCACCATAAAATAAACTAGGATAGACTCTGATGTGCTTGGAGTGGACTGTTCAAGAAGGACAATGGCAAATCTATTTACATTACCAAACATGACTTGTGAAATTTTAGTAACGCAGATTTCAATGAGGAGCTGAGGCATTTCAGATCTTGTTTTTTTAACTCACATTTTACAGACTGTATTGTTTTAAACCTTCTTTCTTTTTGTGAAGTCCTAACCCTGGTGCCTGCTCCTTTTTGAGCAGTAACATTGCATCCTTTGCAGTGTGATGGTAACTTGGATTGCCTGTTTGGGGAAAATTAACTCATGATTGTCACTTGTGTCCATGTGCAGGGTCTGAGAGTCTTACGGTAGGGGTCACTTAGTGTAGATATGGATATATAAACACTTGCAGGGGATTTGGTGACTCACACTGTTCTCCTTCTACCTGCAGACCTGTAATGCTTCCTTTGCCACCCGTGACCGACTGCGCTCACACTTAGCATGCCATGAAGACAAAGTTCCATGCCAGGTGTGTGGAAAGTACTTGCGGGCAGCATACATGGCAGATCATTTGAAGAAACACAGCGAAGGACCAAGCAATTTCTGCACTATCTGTAACCGAGGTAATGATGAGCTGTCTCTTTATTTCAGGGGGATAGTGCAAGGCAGAGACAGCACTAAGCTCTGTACTGCTGTCTGCAGCAGGAAGTGATCATACTATAGCTTCTCTTGTGGTTTTCCTCATTGAACAATAAAATCTTAGAAGAGATGGAAGTATTGGCCTGGCCTTTGGACATGACTCGGTGTTTAATATTCCTTCTCTGATGAAGTTTAAATTAAACGCAGAGCCTAGCATTTTTGGATGGATCTACAATTTTTTGCCAAATTCCCCTCCCACATCCCTCCAAAGGAACCAGTTCCTGCTTGCCATGACGCTATTCACTGTGCAACTGCTCACTGTCACAGGGCTGGACTAATTACCCTGGGGAGGGTCTGGGAGAAGATTCTTTTTAGTTTAATTTTACATAAGTATATGTGATATGCTGATACCCTCTTAGCCTCCTGCACCAGAAGTGGAGCTCAGCTGCTCTCTCGTTTGAACCCTAGCAATTGCGTTGTGCTGGTTTACATTTACAAGGTTGGCTTTGTAAGCAGAAGAGCCAGAAACAGACTTTCATTTATAAAGCAAACAAAGCTAAGCTTCTCCATTATGTATGTACTTTCCACAAATTGGGGAGCAAGGCCTGCAGATTTAGATAGCGTGGGACTGCTGGTAGGCTATGGATAGATAAACAGGACAAAGTTTCTGGAAGAAAGAAGCTAAAGGGTAATGGAGTCTTAAGACCAGACTGACTGATATCATGAGACTCTTAAAACACTGAATTAAAGACACTACTTCAGAACAATCCTGTAGATTGCAAGAGAGACGTGCAACTGGTGCCAGGTGAACAAAAAGACACTTGTGCATATCTGCACACTTCTGTTAGCAGCAGTGAAATAACAATTGGTTTCAGGGAGGGTGAAAAGATACCTACTAAAGGATTTCCTTGGATGGTCCATCTGTGTAGGAAGCATTAAAGTTAGTGATTAGGAATGGGTTCAGAGATAGTGAAAGAGAGCAAAAGGATTCCCAGAATGAAGAGGTAGGATTATAGAGGGACTCCTGACATGCAAGGAAAGGACTGATCCGAGTATTGTATCAAAAGCACGGTATTTTCTGGTCTCCAGAAACATTTGTCTCCTACTTCACATATCTAGATATACACTGGTTTATTGCTTGCACAGAACCCTGACCAACACTTGACTAATTTTTGAAGTGTACCTGCTAGTAACTGGTAACAATTATTACAGGTAAGGGATGTTTCTGCATGGAGTGAACTTGGTGTTGGATAAAGTAAAACCTGTTAGGTTGTTGAACGGGTTGGTTTTATGTGTGGGAACACCTTTTCGTGTGTTGGAGGCGGCCACTGTCAGTTATGGGACTGCCTTTTGGTTTTGCTGAAGGGGTTTATTTTTAGTTCTGTTTCCCAGTTGAAGGGAGCTGATATCTATTGAGAAAATGTAGTTGTTACATAGCTGAAAGTTTGGGGACCGTGTGCAGGATAGGAACAGTTGGGTGGTTAGAGTAGGTAAAGATGAGTAATGAGCAACTTGTTAAATTATGAAAGAGCCATTGTCCACTGTGGAAACACCTTTTGGGTCCTTAAAGTGAGTTAAGCTTTTGCATAGAAACAGCAGTTTGCTATGAGATCCTCAGGGTTCTTAAATTCCATGGATTTGGGTATTAAAATGAATATAGGCCTTCTTCAAGGAAGGAGGGCTTGACTTCTGAAAAACTTTTCTTTAACTTATCCTGACAACTCTTGCACTGAGATTCAGAAGCCCCTGATCCAAGCTCTCTTCTGCTATGCCCTCAGTCAAACATGGTGGGTAGCACATTGAACTTTCATTAATGTTAACTGGAACTGGAATATTTCTTGTAGTTGAGAACCTAGGATTCACCCTAGCAGCCACTGGATGTCACTGCTTCTCCTCAAAAATCCAACCAGAAAAACAAAGGCATTGGTTTGGTCATCAAACAATGAAATTAATAAGGGCTATTTACATGATACGGTTTTAAGCAGAAATCCAAATCAAATGTAAGCTTGTTTTTGTGTGTGTAAGTGTAAAGGTGGAGGGGTCTGATGAGCATCCAAGGTAGCAGACAGCTTTTAAAAGTGCTGCTTTTTTTCTACACTTGACTGTCTTCATATGCTTTGTCAAAGAGAGAGATTAGGCTGTTGTGAACTTAACTTTCTACCAGCACCTACAAATAATAGTTAACCTGTTAAAGGCTGGCCATCTGCAGCTAAAATTCAAGGAAATAAGCTTATTGATCTCTTAAGTACAGACTGATCTTGTTGAGCAAGTATGGCATCATATGCTAAAAACTCAGTGGGATACTTACTGCTTAAAAGTGACATGGATAAGAAATTTGAAAGCCCTAGTTCAAGATGTTTGATGACAATCAGTGGACAATGTGAACTGTTCTGTTTAGAAGTCCTATAAACGGCAGACTGTTGAGAAATGAAATGCACTGGAAAATTTCATACTAAGAAACCATGATAGAGGTTCATGTCAACAGAATCTGTGGAAGTTTTTCTTCCTCCCTGGAGGTGATGATTGTGCTAAGAGTAGTTTATTTTGATCTTCCCCTTTAAATGCATTTTGGTGCACTGCTTCCTTGGAATGGTAACTTAAGTAATGCTGGCTATGATAACTGTAGAGCAAGAAACAAAGATTTAAAAAAAAAATTTAAATGAATCTGGGGCCAGATTCTGGCCAAGCTTGGACAGCCAAGGAGGAAGAAAGCAAGGACTCTTGGGCGGATGAGGAAGAGGTTCTTGTGTGTACAAATATATTTTAGTGTTAAAGTGAGATGGGCAAATATGGGCTTAATTTGTTGCTTTATGCTGACAAACTGAGAGGCTTTCTATGCAAAGTTAGTGATGTGCAACTTGCTGTCCTAAAGGTATAGGGGACTCGTCCTGGAATTTGGAAGGAACAGTCACAGATCTGTTACACACAGACACCTAGGGTATCTTTATCTTTCCTGGTTTAAAATTTTTATTTTCTTTTACAGTGGAAAAATATGGTCTTCAGAAATCACCACCACCAAGTCAGTTCAAGGAGATTTGTATAATTAGGATGTTAATGCTTAGAATGATTATTAGCATCCATAATTTAATCTTGTTTACTCTGGGAAGTTGTACTTTCTGGGAAGGGGTTTCTGTAAAGGAGTTCTGCAACAGAGGAACTGTAATACCTTAGAAATCTAAGTACTTAGAAAACAATTTAAAAAAATCCATCTTTGTCAATATCTCTGTTTAGTGACTGGACTCCTCTCTCTCTCTCTCTCTGATGGGGCAGCCATTTTGCTGATACTTGTCAATAGGGGTTCCATTTGATGATGCAGAGTAGGGTTCAGGTGGTTTTGCCAAAAGGAAGTATTGGACACTGAGATTTAAAAGGTGCTGTAAGGAAAGTTCTGTAAGTTCATTTTTAATATTGGTTTGTTTAACTGAACAGTTAATACATCAACTTGAACTTAATTTTCATAAACTTATTTTTTTATTAAAATATTCTTTCTAAAGGCAAATTAATTGTATTTAGTTCATCAGACTGTCAACTGCTGCTTCCTATCTAATTGTTACATATTTTCTCTTATTCTATTCTAAGATACTTAGAAATGTTATGTATTGGTTTAGGTTGGGTTAGGCTCAAAGGAAGCTAGAGGAGATAAGCATCCAATACCCTTAGACTCCTTTGACAATCTTAGCATTGTTTTTTTTAATAAGATATAGTGATTAGAAAGTGCAACATAAGAAAGACACTTCCTGTTAAGTACATGTCCAGTTTCCATGCCACAGACATCCCATGAATCAACTAATGCCACTGGTTCTGCTCCTAGTGGACTCACCTTCTATGTGAGGTGTGTTCAGACTGAGAATACGCTGTAATTATTTTGATAGAAAGATGAATTCTTGCCATTCTTCCTGCTGGGCTTGAAGTGATTGGTAAAGGCCAGGGGCTGGAGGTATTTGCCAGCTGATCTAGCTATATTCAGTTTAGACTGAACAGGGCACATCCTGCAGTAGTTCTTGGGGTAGTTCATTACAGACAGAACACTTCTGTTTGGTAGGAGGTAGTCTACTTCCTTCCTGTTCCTGTGCGTGTTTGAAAAGCTTAAAATGATAAGAAGAAGCAGGATCTGCTCCCTGGGGCTGTGAAACATGTCTGTGGATAGGGCAGTAGATGAGATTATTATTATTATTATTATTATTATTATTATTATTATTTTTTTTTAAAAGACTCTTTAAATCTCACCTTGGTTTGTTTTCAAGAAGGGTTTAAGAATGATGGATTATTCCTTGGGAATCCTCCACCTCTCTTGCTAGGATAGACACGTACCTATTTATAATTCTGGCCTTATGTAAATCTTGGACTATGATCTTTCTCAAGATCTGATTATGCTAAAAATCTCACTTTATCTTAGCTGTCTATGAAGTAACTTTTATTGATACTGTTTTGGTAGAAGTTGGTGGTTCACCCCTTCATCTACCAAGTGCATAGAAGAAATCCAGGCACTTTACAGGACATTTTCACTATATAAACTTTCATTGTATAAAATAGTGTTTCCTGCAGGTGAAATCACAGAACTCACCAAAGACTATCATGTTATGATTGTTCCCAATATAGATCCTTTCTTTTTTGTAACTGCAGTGAAACATAAGAACATAAGAATGGCCCTACTGGGTCAGACCAAAGGTCCATCTAACCCAGTATCCTGTCTTCTAACTGTGGCCAGTGCCAGGTGCCACAGAGGGAATGAACAGAACAGGTAATCATCAAGTGATCCATCCCCTGTCACTCATTCCCAACTTCTGGCAAACAGAGGCTAAGGACACCATTCCTGCCCATCCTAGGTAATAGCCATTGATGGTTCTATCCTCCAAGAATTTATCTCTTTCTTTTTTGAACCCTTTTATGGTCTTGGTCTTCACAACATCCTCCGGCAAGGACAGGTTAACTGTGCGTTGTGTGAAGAAATACTTCCTTTTATTTGTTTTAAACCTGCTGCCTATTAATTTCATTTGGTGACCCCTAGTTTTATTGTTATGAGAAGCAGTAAACAACACTTCCTTATCTACTTTCTCTACACCAGTCATGATTTTATAGACCTCAATCATATCTCCCTTTAGCTATCTCTTTTTCCAAGCTGAAAAGTCCCAGTCTTATTAATCTCTCCTCATACAGAAGCCTTCCCATACCCCGATCGTTTTTGTTACCCTTTTCTGAACCTTTTCCAATTCCAATATAGCTTTTTTGCGATGGGGCGACCACATCTGCACACAGTATTCAAGATGTGGGCGTACCATGGATTTATACAGAGGCAACATGGTATTTTCTATCCTATTATCTATCCCTTTCTTAATTATTCCCAGCATTCTGTTTGCTTTTTTGACTGACGCTGCACATTGAGTGGATGGTTTCAGAGAACGATCCACAATTACTCCAAGATCTCTTTCTTGAGTGGTAACAGCTAATTTAGATCCCATCATTTTATATGTATAGTTGGGATTATCCTTTCCAATGTTTATTACTTTGCATTTATCAACATGAAATTTCATCTGCCATTTTGTTGCCCAGTCGCCTAGTTTTGAGAGATCCTTTTATAGCTCTTCGCAGTCTGCCTGGGTCTTAACTATCTTTAGTAATTTTGTATCATCTGCAAATTTTGCCACCCCTCGCTGTTTACCCCTTTTTCCAGATCATTTATGAATATGTTGAATAGGACTGGGCCCAGTAGAGATCCTTGGGGGACACCACTATTTACCTCTCTCCATTCTGAAAACTGATCATTTATACCTACTCTTTGTTTCCTATCTTTTAACCAGTTACCTATTCATGAGAGCACCTTCCCTCTTTTCCCGTGGGAGCTTACTTTACATAAGAGCCTTTGGTTAGAGACCTTGTCAGAGGCTTTCTGTAAATCTAAGTACACTATATCCACTGGATCCCCTTGGTCCACATGCCTGCTGACCCCCTCAAAGAATTTTAGTAGATTGGTGAGGCATGATTTCCCTTTACTAAAACCATGCTGACTCTTCCTCAACAAATTATGTTCATCTATATGTCTGACAATATTGTTCTTTATTATAGTTTCAACCAGTTTGCCCGGTACTGAAGTCAGGTTTACAGGCCTGTAATTGCTGGGATCACCTCTGGAGCCTTTTTTAAAAATTGACGTCACATTAGCTGTCCTCAAGTCATCTGGTACAGAAGCTGATTTAAATGATAGGTTACAGACTACAGTTAGTAGTTCTGCAATTTCACATTTGAGTTCCTTCAGAACTCTTGGGTGAATACCATCTGGTCCTGGTGACTTATTGCTGTTAATTTATCAGTTGGTTCCAAAACCTCCTCGAATCATACCTCTGTCTGGGACAGTTCCTCAGATTTGTCACATAAAAAGAATGGTTAATGTTTAGGAATCTCCCTCACGTCCTCAGCCTTGAAGACCGATGCAAAGAATTAATTTAGTTTCTCCGCAGTGGCCTTACCGTCCTTGAGTGCTCATTTAGCACCTCGATTGTGCAGTGTCCCCACTGGTTGTTTAGCAGGCTTCCTGCTTCTGATGTACTTAAACAAAACAAAACAAAATTGCTATTACTTTTTGAGTCTTTGGCCAACTGTTCCTCAAATTCTTTTTTGGGCTTCCTAATTGTATTTTTACACTTCATTTGCTCCTTTCTATTTTCCTCACTAGGATTTAACTTCCACTCTTTAAAGGATGCCTTTTTGGCTCTCTCTGCTTCTTTTACTTTGTTGTTTAGCAACAGTGGCTCTTTTTTGGTTCTCTTACTATGTTTTTTAACTTGGGGTATACATTTAAATTGAGCCTCTTTAAAAAGTTTCCACGCAGCTTGTGGAGATTTCACTTTTGACACTGTACCCTTTAATTGCTGTTTAACCTCATTTTTGTGTAGTTCTTCTTTCTGAAATTAAATGCTACAGTGTTGGGCCGCTGTGGTGTTTTTCCTGCCACAGGGATTTTAAATGTAGTTATATTATGGCCACTATTACCAAGCAATCCAGCTATATTCACTTCTTGGACCAGACCCCGAGCTCCACTTAGGACTAAATCAAGAATTGCCTCTCCCCTTGCGGGTTCCAGGACCAGCTGCTCCAAGAAGCAGTCATCTAAGGTGTCAAGAAACTTTATCTCTGCATCCCGTCCTGAGGTGATGTGTACCCAGTCAGTATGTGGATAATTGAAATCCTCCATTATTATTATTGAGCTTTTTATTTTAATAGCCTCTCTAATCTTCCTGAGCATTTCACAGTCACTATCACCATCCTGGTCAGGTGGTCGGTAATATATCCCTATTGCTAAATTCTTATTTTTAGACCATGGAATTGTATCCATAGAGATTCTAAGGTACAGTTTGATTTGATTAACGATTTTTACTTCATTTGATTCTATGCCTTCTTTCACATATAGTGCCACTCCCCCACCAGCACATCCTGTTCTGTCCTTCCGATATATTTTGTACCCTGGTATTACTGTATCCCATTGATTATCCTCATTCCACCAAGTTTCTGTGATGCCTATTAGATCAATATCCTCATTTAATACAGGGCACTCTAGTTCACCTATTTTATTATTTAGACTTCTAGCATTGGTATATAAACACTTGTCTCCTTTTAGCTGTCTGCCATTACGCGAAACACAGACTTTAAAACATTACTTAACACAGAAATCTCTGGCAAGCTGAAAATAAGTTCCTACTTCATAATCCTATTTCACAGTTTGGTTCTGAGTTTGCTATATTGCAGTATCCACATACTTCTGGTACAAATATTGTGAAATAAGGGAAGAAGGTTTCTATCCCTAAGTAGCTTGCAGCCTAGCTGGAAGTGTAACTATCACATCTGTATGATATGCCAATTTCACTCACAACCCAACTTTGATTCTTTCTTCATTTGCTGTGAATTTTAGCAGAGGAAGGATGTATATTTTCCTTGTCAATGCGATGTACTCAGAATCACACTTTGAGGCCTTGGGGAAATCTTATTTCAGAGGAATATATCCTTCCCTTCAGTGCTTTTGACAACTGATTTGGCCAAGACACAACTGCTCTGTTTTTTTTAAAGTGAATATTTTTGCTCAATCACTGTTCTGGTTTTCTTGATGGATCCACAATGCTGTCTCCATATGCTGATTATGTGCAACTCAGCTGCTCTCAGGAGACAGACCTTGTTCCATCCCCGAGATAAAAGCAGCCTGTCCGCTTCCTTTTTCTTCTCCAGCGGGTTGCTATGAGAGTTCTGTAATTGGGCTTGTACCTAAATCCTCTGAGATCGTAAAGGATTTATGATGCATTATTCATTCAGAACTTCAGGTTCTAGTGAAAGTCTCTGCATAGTAAGGGCCATTCTGTAAGAAAGGTATGGGGATTTTTGCTGTGAAACAGAGTTCAGTTTAAAATCATTACCTGGAGTAAATGACTTTATTTTGCCTATTAAGGCCTTGTTTATGCTAGAAAGTTGTGCCATTATAGTTAAAGCGGGACAACCCTTCTACTCTGGATGCATTCATATCAGCATATAAAGGTGCTTTATACCAGGATAGCTATCCCTGTATGGGAAGGAGAATAAGCTGTACCTGTATAAGGTACCTTTATACCGATATAACTGCACCCACACAAGGGTTTGTACTGGTATAACTATGTCGGTTTAAAAACAAACCAAAAACCACCAAACCAACATAGTTATACCAATACAGTTTTCAAGTGTAGACCAGGCCTATGTTAGTGGCCAAAATGTAAGTCTCTCTCTCTCTCTCTCTCTCTTTTCTGTACATTTGGTTTTTTGTTGTTGCTGTTACTCTTTTTAAAAAAAAAAAGTCTGCTCATGTGACTGTACCAGTGGATCTTGTGCCTCATTGTGATTCTTACAGGGAAAGGTTTATAATATGAAAGTATCACAATGATATCAGTTATTGAGAAGTACCACAATGACTCTTTACTGATAAGGTTGAAAGATTCCTCAGATATCTGGCCTCTTTATCATCCAATTATGGGCCTAATGATCCTCAGACTAATTGCCACAACTTCTAAAAGCAAATGAAAGCGTGCTTACAAAAATATTTGAGACAAATTATCACATTACAGGGAAAGGTGAAGCAGGTGAACCCCAAAACATGAGCCCTTCTTAAAACAGTAGGAACATAGCATGGAATTACTGGCAGGTTCTAAATAACAGTCCTGTTTGTAATTTCTCTTAATATGTTCTCTTACAATATACTTGGCATAAGCAGAAAGTTTCAGGACTTTGCTTTGCTTTGCTGAAGGATTCTAGGGTGTCATCTTCTTTGCAGTAGCTTTTTCTACACACATGCATGCACAAGTTTTGTTTTCCCCACAGAACCAGTGGAAACCCATTTCTCATTTGATCTTTAGTCAGATCTAACACAAGGGTCCTACTTCAGCATGTTTTGGGTATCCAAAAACTAACTTAGTGTGAGTCTCTTAAGGGAGACTAGGGGAGAGAGAGAAGGATAAAAGGAACAGGGAAGGCAGATGTGTGTCTTTGCTGGTGGCAGGATCTCATCTCCTTTTATCTTGTTTAGGTTTCTCCTCTGCCTCCTACTTAAAGGTCCATGTTAAAACCCACCACGGTGTTCCCCTTCCCCAGGTCTCCAGGCACCAGGAGCCCATCCCGAATGGGGGAGCAGCGTTCCACTGCGTCAGGACCTATGGCATCAAAGGCAAGCGACTCCCTGCTCTGCACTTTGCTTCTTTGCACAGGACTTTGTATTGTGGGGAGCTGGGCTGGGCATGGGAAAGGGGAGGAGGGAAAGACGGGGAAGTCCTACGGAGAAGCTTAGCAAGAAGTGGAGAGGTTACATAGAGCTCATTTCTATAGTTTGTGCAAGGATCTCTCTGGGTACCTTATTGGGGAAAGTAGTAAAAGTACTTCAACTTTTGGTAGCTTCCTTCACTTTATATAGGAAAAGACCTGTTAGGTCATCTAGCTCCTCTTCCTGTGAGTAGATTGTGCTTGAATCTTAACTGAGGGGTTGTGAGTTGGGAAGGATAAGCTTATAGCTCAGTCTAGAATCTGGTCCTACCAGGATTCCCAGTTGCTCTTGAGATGCTCCGAGACTGATTGCAACCTCCGTATAGCCCAATTTTTGATTCCCATGGAGGGAAAGTCAGGAAGATGCTTGTCTGATAGGAGTCATGACAGTCCATTTATTTAAGCTCAAATAGGTGAGGCACCACATAGATATTTTTAGTTAAACGTTGTTTTTTTTTTGCCTCTCTTACGCTGTGGTTCAGAAGAAGGATAAAGATATTGACTGCTTCTTTTTAGATGTCACTAATATTTAGTTTTGCTTTTGCTTAAAGTAAGTTATCTTTTTCAGAGTGGTTAAAATTATTTAATTTGTAAATATCCTCTGTAAAATTAGTTATTAATATGTGTACAGTAACTTCCTTTTTGCCTCTCAGTTTTGGACCATCTGTATCCTTGGTCGAAGCTGGAACAGCAGAAAACCTCTCTCTGATATCGGAAACCATGGCTGTCCCAAAAAATTGGGGTTACTTTTGCCCTGGAGATCAGAACAGAGCTGAGTTAAGCATACCCTGTGCTCTGTCTTTGTGCTGATGGGATGTCATAGTTGTGTAGCTTTCTTTCTATGGAAGTCTTCACAGAGTTGCTACAGAAGCTCCTTGGTCCTGGGTTGTGTGCCGATTTAAAAAGTGTTTCTCCCCAGTGGGATATTGATTTCATGCATGTCCTGTTTTGATTGCTAATGCTGATTCCACAGAAAATCTGTTTTATGAAACATGGCCTTTCAGGATTAGGAGTAGAAAAAAGTTTGTTTTCTGAGATTTGTTTGGGGAATACATTTGGGTTTGCCATGCTCATACATATGCCATGAGAGAGGATCATAGAAAAGTATTCTTGGTACACTGCCAAAATAGGATGGGGAACACCTCAAACATACCAGTGACATGGCTAGGGTATGTGTTGAAGTAACTGAGAGTAATGCCCCTTATTCTGAGAAGGAGCCTCTTGAGACTATATAGAACTGCATCTCCAGGAGCAGAGCAACCCCTTCTCCCAGGCTGGGATATTAGAGATGGAATAGTTCCAGGTTTCTTCACCTGTTTCCGTAAACTGTTGTGCACTGTGATTCTACCCAGAAGTACCTGCTTCATTTCAACGCTGGGTGAAGTGACTCAAGCATCTAAACATGCATGATAATATCTCCAATAGAACCTCAGAGTTACAAACATCTTGGGAATGGAGGTTGTTCGTAACTCTGAAATGTTCGTAAGGGAACAAAACATTATAGTTCTTTCAAAAGTTCACAACTGAACGTTGACTTAATACAGCTTTGAAACTTTACTGTGCAGAAGAGAAATTATGCTTTTAACCATCTTAATTTCAATGAAGCAAGCACAGAGACAGTTTCCTTATCTTGTCAAATCTTTTTGTAAACTTTCCTTTTTTTTTTTTTTTAGAAGTTTACATTAAACACAATACTGTACTTGCTGCTTTTTTTTTTTTGTCTGCTGCTGCTGCCTGATTCCATGCTTCCGGCTCCAAATTAGGTGTGTGGTTGACCGGTCAGCTCATAACTCTGGTGTTCATAACTCTGAGGTTCTACTGTACATTTATATAGTGTCTTACATCTCAAAGGGGGCACCATAAGGGCACTATATAAATGTAAGAGGATATTATGGATACCGCCACTATCACTACAATCTATAATATGAACTTGGGGTGCTGGGGGATGGAGCATGTCCAGGCTATGCAGAAGAGGGACCCACAGGGGCACAATGCTTCATTACATGGAGGAGTATATCTGTTAGGTCTGTAGCATTCTGTCATTTTGGGTAATAGTGAATCAGCTGATGACTGCACGTTTTATTTAAAAGCATTTTAGAATAGCACTCTTGGGAGATAAGGTTCTGAAAACTTGTCTTGTTGTTTTTCCGTAGAAGGCCAGAAATGCTCACATTCGGACCCGATTGAGAGTTCCGATTCCTATGGCGACCTCTCTGATGCCAGTGACCTCAAGACTCCTGAGAAACAGAGTGCCAATGGGTCCTTCTCATGCGATATGGCAGTCACCAAAAACAAAATGGAGCCGGAGGGAGAGAAGAAGTACCCCTGCCCTGAATGTGGCAGCTTTTTCAGATCCAAATCTTATCTGAACAAACATATACAGAAAGTTCACGTCAGAGCCCTTGGGGGCCCATTGGGGGACCTGGGTCCTGCTCTAGGGTCCCCCTTTTCACCCCAACAGAACATGTCTCTTCTGGAGTCATTTGGGTTTCAGATCGTCCAGTCAGCATTTGCATCATCCCTGGTGGATCCAGAGGTCGACCAGCAACCAATGGGGCCAGAGGGGAAATGAGACCGTTTAATCTTAACAAAACAAAGCAGCCGTCTGGTTATACCTATAAGACGCTGTGAATGAGAGAAGAAATAATGAAATTTGGTTCTATAGTTGAGAAATTTGTATTCATTTTAGCTCCCCTCCCTGTCTACCCTCCTTAAACCTTCTTTAGGGAAAAGAAGGCTTCTTGCCTGACGACCTGCAGAAAATCTGCATGACCCTGAATGAGAGATGTGACCTAAAACACCATATGGAGTGCCAGAGCTCCAGTATGGTCGTTTAGAATAAATAAAAGCCACCAGTGGTGGTCAGAATTGTAAACAGCCTAGTGACCCAAAAGTGGGGAACTAGGTTTTATGCCTTTGCCCTCTTTTTCCCCTCTACTCCTCAAAAAAACCACAGTAAGTTTTTTACACACACCCATTACTGACTGCTCATAATGTAAACAAATCCCTGTGGTACCTAGCAGGTAACGGTGCAGATGTCCTTTTAAAAATTGATTTTTAAGAAGGCAAAATAATTTGGATCCCTTTTGCCATTTGTGAGGCTGTGAGTGCTGCAGCAGGAACTAACCTGCTTAGGAAAATCACTATTCAAAACAGGTTTTTGTTACTTTTAACCATTAAACTTGCTGTCAGGTTTTTAATTCTCTATTATTATTATTTTAGGACCTGTTGTAGTGAATTGCTACTGAAAAGCCAGACTAAGGCAATATACAGAGCGCTCTTAAAGCAGCAGTCACGTTAGGGTTAGTATTAATTTTTTTTTAGATGTATCATAATTAATAACTTGGCTAGTTAATTGTTTTAAGTATATCGAAGAAATAGTTTTATCAAAAAAAAAAAAAAAAAGGAAGAAAATACCTTTGTGGTCTGGTTGGTTGGTGCTCATTTGATGTGTGGGTACCTAGAAGATGAACATGGTCAGCATCTGGGTAAACTATCTGTACCACTGACTTGTGTTTAGTGTGAATAAACCCAGGGTTCACAGAGTGATGTTGAATTAATCAGATTGGACTGTATTAAAGAAGTTAGTATGTTACTTTACATCCCCTCGTTTTGTCTGGTTTTTGAGCAATTTAGCCACCTATCTGCAAGGTGTGCAGCTGAGATCCAGGAAATGGGACACTGGTCCTTCTCTGTGATGTACTCTCAATGACCTGGACCTCTTGGTTCCAATACAGCACTCCTGATTCCCCTTGAATCAGGTTTTCACATGGCAATCCTATTTTCTTTTCTTCTTCTAGAGAAGAAATGTTTCCACCCTCAAAGGGAGGGACCCTGATCAGAGCATGCCTCAGAAGAAAAAGCTGATATAAAATGTTACGGAGTTGAGCTCTAGAGCATTGGACGCTGTGTTATAGATGAACACAGATGCCGATATAGAGAGGCTGAATATCCCTTTCTAGCCTTCCCACATTTAACTTTGATGAAATTTTTTTGTACCAAAAACCAGGTATCCGGACGATTTAGTGAACTCAATGCTGCATTAGGAGTCCGGAATCTCCTGAGTTCTAATCATGGTTCTGCCACTGTTGCTCAAGATCTTATAGTACAAGTCACTGAACCTCTGCCTTAACTCCCCATCTGCAAAATAAAGGTTCCTTACATCACAGTAGTTTGTAAGGATTAACCTAATGAAGGTTTATACAATGCTTTGGAAATGCCAGCTGCTTAGGTACATGCTAAGTATTACTAGATCTGCCAAACTAAGGAGCCGGAGACCCACATCAAATTTGCATACGGTGGAGAAGATAGCTGCCTCCATCTTTAATGCAGCACGGTGCTGGATCAAGATGTAGCCTTGCAGGCTGGGACGTGCACTCTCTGTGGATCGCACTTTTGTGTTAAAGATGAACACAACGGTGAGCTGCTGCGTAAAATTGTCTGTGCTGTGCTTGATTGCTCCTAATTTAAACTCTGTAGCTATAATGTAGCTGAAATAAGACATATTTTCTTGCTATTTTTCACCTGTGCCATTGCCATAAAGCCTCATGGGTGGGGGTGGGGTTCCTTCATGATTTTGAGCACCCTCCTCTAGCCACCAAAAAGACCCCCAAATCATGACTTCACTCATGCAGGAAGTTGTTCTTCTTTTTTGTAAAGTGAACAGTATTGAGTATTCTAAACCAAAAGACAGATAGTCTGTGGCCCGTTTTGTACAATGCAAGCCCCACTCAAACAGGTGGGCTGGTGTCACACACTGTTGATATGAAATTGACAAATTGCTGCTAATTTTGGGGGCCGATTGTTCTCCTCTTCTCCCATCTGCCCTCCCCAAAAAACCCAAACAAACAAAAGCAAAAAAGTGTCTTCGTTGAAAGGAGAAAAAAAAGTTTTAAAGCCAAGTGGCTCAGACAGAGTTGTTTCTGTTATTGATGTATCGATCTCTAGAGTTTACTTTATTTTTACATTTGCTGACCAGTAGAGAAGCAAGATTTTGGCAAGGTAATAAAATATCTTAAAATCTTACTAATCCAGGCTTTGACCAAACAACTCTTGTGATCTGCCAAGGGTTTCACCAGGAGCATGTCAAGGTATAGCCGGCTTTCCAGTCAGCAGAAGGGTAAGCCAGGATCAGAGATTGGCAACTCCAGTCATCCTCACTCTTATTGATTATCCACACTGGCGGACTTGGGAGGAAGTAGGCAGGAAAGTGTTGATAAAGGATGTAAACTGAGTAGTGTGTTTGACAAGAGCTTTGTTGCCAATTTGGGAATCGCCTTGCTGCTGGACTTGAGCTGGAGGAGAAAGGGCAGTTAACAAAAGGTGAACATAGCATGTGTGTCTCCATTTATTGTTTCCATGAGTACTCCGAGAGGGCACTCTGTTCACAATAGGCATAAGCCTAGGGAGAAGTTCAGACAGTGGGCCAAATTCATTCAAATTTCCATGGAGTTACGGTTGGGATGAATTTTGGCCAGTTGCATCAGAACTTTATTTTGAGTGCTGCAGAACTGGACTTGATCTCATAAAAGGTGTAGAGCTTTTGTTAAAAAGGGAGGATTCTAAAAGCATCACCATGTATTCTTCTTATCAAAGGGACTCTTAGATTGAAATTAAATGAAAGCGACTTGCTTCCCAGGCCAGTGGACTGAAACCTATTAGGTAGGAGGTTAACAAATCTGTAATGATTGTTCCAACTGGTCCCAATGTGCATGGGAGAGATTTGTGCTGACATGGTGGCTGGGGTGGGCTTGTTAACGTAGAAACCAAGCAGCTCGCCAAGAATATTTTATGGTTCCTTGCGTCTTCTGGGGCAAGTTGTTAATTTCAGATAAGGTGTGCGTTTTTTTGCTGTAACATTGCTGGTTTAAAACAATTCTGTGTGATTTTGTACTTGGGAAGTATGTACTTCTAATAGAACTGAAAAGATCTGGACAAAAAAATCACCTGATAAGTGTTTCTGCACGATCTTGCAGTGAACACAGCTGCACTCTGGGCAGCCTTACCCAACTTTTTCTATTTTCCTTCCAGTTGCTGAGTACCCATGTTTTTATAAACAGAAACTCTCTCCTTTTAAAAAGAGCTTCCCTTTCCTTCCCACCTCATTTGGTGAGTCTGCAATCCTGTTTTTGAGATTTTACAATTCCTTCCCGAGAGACAGGGACTGACATGCCATAAACATTGGATCATAATGGCATTCAGGCATTAGGAGGAGGCTAACAAAAGGAAAAAGTTCAGTTATACATATCTTGGTAATCAAAGTGAGATATTTGTATTGCAGTAGTGCCTCCAGCCTCCTAACCGATTGGAAGTGCATACAAATGTAGCAGTGGTCCACACCCCAAAGATCTATATAACAAAGATAGACACAGGGTGAAGAGAGGGCACATTATCACCATTTTATAGGTAGGTAACAGGCATGGATTAAGGATCGAATTCGGCGAGGCACATTAGTCTTACTGAATCTATGCCTGAATTATTTGCCCAAGGTCACACAGGAAGTCTGGCAGAACTAGAAATTAAACCCGGGTCTCCCAAGTCCCAATCCAGTGCCTTAACAATAAGAAAAAAATACATGGGATAAAACAGGTAGAGCTAAACAGACTTTTTATTTTCTTAAAGCATAGCAACAGGACTTTAAGGTGGTGAGGATTTGGTGTTCATACCAGTCTTTGGTATAATTGTAAATGCCTGGTGACAGTATTGGACCTCTTTTCTGAGTGCCAATGGCTTAGGAAATATGTTTTCTTTCCCCTTGTTTCCTACAGTTGTCACTCCCTGAACTGAATGTCCTCAGTAATGAATTACTTGAAATAGAGAAATCATGTGACTGAATGATCTAACTCTTCAGCTGACTGGATTAAAAGCAGGAGAGCTAACCTAGTTTTTGTAGTGTGTCTCGTAACTTTTTAACATCTTGTTTTTCCTTAAACCTCAGTGCTTAAAATGTAATATCTGAACTTAAGCCGGTGCCTGTCTTAAGTCTGGAGGGTGATGCAATCTGCAGCTTTAATATAAAAAGAGAAAGTACTTGTGATGCCAAAGTACATTTCAAAAGAACTAATTTCTGACCTTGAAAGGATGAGTAAAATGCTCTGGGCTTCACTACATATAAAACAAGTAAAGCCAAAACAGGGAAAGTTACAGATTCCACCCCCCCAATGAAACAGAAAAGGCTTCCTTTTATTACCCCATAAAAATAAAACTGCATGTTTCCAATTGTTCAGGGTGACAAAATCTGAGAGAAGTGCCAAACTATACTGTGGAGTGTATTGGCCTTACCAGTATGATGAATCCCTTCACATCAGTTAAGCAGGCTCTGTACCATTTACCTTTTGCCTAGGCACTGTGCTGAATTTTGATTGTGAGTGAAGTAATATTGAATTTCTGAACCTGTATACCCAGTTCTGTCCCAGAGAGGAGGAGGAGGAACAAATCAGCAAGGGATGGCGTGGGAGGGGGAGTAATACTAAAGCTTAGATGAAAACTAGAGTTGTCTGGACATCCTCTCCTGGGCCTTGCCTTTTTCCATTTGCGCAAACCTTCCTTTCAAAAGCAAGGCCCTACTAGGCCCCTGTGAGTGATCCATAGGACTTGGTTTTCACAGTAATCTGCTAGTTATGGGGTTCTCAAACTTCATTGCATTGCAACCCCCTTCTGACAACAAAAATTGCTTCACGACCCCAGGAGGGGGACTAAAGCCTGAGCCCACCTAAGCCCAACTGCCCCCCGGTGGGGGGGGCCAAAGCCCAAGCACTACTGCTCTGGGCAGGAGGGCCAAAGCTGAAGCTTAAGGGCTTCAGCCTCAGGCCTGGGGCCTGCAACCTGAGTCCTGCCACCCAGGGCTGAAGCCCTCGGGCTTTGGCTTTGGTCCTGGGCAGTGGTGCTTGGGCTTCAGCCCCAGGCCCCAGCAAGTCTAAGCCAGCCCTGGCCACCCCATTCAAAGAAGGTTCCGACCCACTTTGGGGTCCTGACCCACAGTTTGAGAACTGCTGTGCTAGTCCATGTTCCTCTGAGAAGAAATGTGATCAGTATTCAAAGCGTGGGACTGGGAGACTTGAGGTCCTGAATTGTAAACCTGGCTCTGTCATTGATTTGCACTGTGGTAATTCAGGCTCTGAAGCTGTGGAATGCCGAGCCCCTGCAGCTCCCATTAACACCACTCTTAGCACCTAGGAGGATCAACTTTTTACCCTCTTCCTAGATTTCATTCCCCTAATATAAAACAGGGCATGGGAACCATACTTCATTGGTGTGTTGTGGAGACTGATCAGTTAATGGGCCAAATTCTGCTCTCTTTCATCTGTTCAGCACCCTGGACTTCAGGTGTAATGGATAAAAAGTTGGACAAACATTGGGATGCATTCTTTTCTAAACATGCAGTATTTAAAAGCTGTCTGGCATTACTGATGTGGTCTTTGAGTCCAGCTGAATGTAGTTTTTCCTGGGTGGCCTTTGCAGTTTTGCAGACCTAGAAGTGCTCTGAGAGATGTTCACTGCAGGAAATAATTGGTGCCTAATTGACATTCCAGTGACTCCCTTGGGCTGGAGGGCACCTTTCCTGAAGACACTGGCTGATGTTTAAACGTCTAAGCTACCTGCAGTCATGTAGTAAACACACCCCTCTGGTATGTGCTTTGTATGATAAATTGGTGTCTCATTCTTGCTAATTGCTTTCTGGCTGCTTTATCAACAGACAGGTATCTTCTCCAAGCAGCTTTTATGTGCTCTCTCCAGAATTGTCAGGCTGACTCTGCTAACTGTTAGAACCCAAGGGCACAATGGTAAGGCAGAGAGGGAAAGTTGCTGCAATTAATGCTGATACAGGGTGTATTAAGATGAAAAGACTTTTCTCAAAAGTCCTAAACAGTGAATGGCTGATGTATGGCGTGAGGAGGGTAAATCAGGAAAGCTGGTACAGTATGTTTCTTCTGATGCAGTGACATATGGAAGAGATGGTGCCTTGGAAGGGAGGGAGCAGAGAAGTTTGCCGCTGGCTCTGGATAGCCCCAATCCTGCTGCCACTGAATTTCGCCACAATCTTCAATGGAAGCAGGAGGTGAGGCTTTGATAAGGATGGGTGACTCTCTCCCTGCTTGAATTAAATTTCTTGCCTATTTATAGGTCTATCTCTATTGAAACCAAGCCTGACTTGCCACCTCAGCTGTCTTAGGGACCCATTTGTATCAAGCAATTACTTTTACTCACCTATTTTTTTCTATTGTGTGTATTTTTTGTATGTTCTGTTGGAAGTTGAGGCCTCTGTACAAGGGGGTACACACTGATTATAAATGGTAATAAACCAAAAAAGAATTAACCCTGCAGGGTGCATGCGTTTATTTTCTGGAGCCGGACTATAGAAGCCCAGGGTGCAGGAAGAGACGGCCTGTATGTTTCATAGTTCTGAATTTCCCTCTTTGCAGAGACAGCTCCTGCCAGCCTGACAAAGGCTTCTCTTGCTGTTGCCACAGGATTGTGTGAGGGTTGTGCTGTTCTGAGCAGCATTGTGTACATGTTTGGATGGGCTTATTTTGAACACAAGAAATCCTTTCTCTGTGCCTGCTTGATTAGATTTCTCTAACTCCTTCAGGAGAAGGTGACCCAGCAACGAGTGTCTGTGTGAAAGAGCAGCTGCAATCCATTGGCCATCCCCACTGAATACCAGGAGGAGAGTGAAGATGAAAGGGTACTTTTAAAATAAATATACTTTTATTTAAGAAATAGCCCTGCAGCCTTCCCATGTCAAGTGTTAGCTAACTAATCGAGTGCACTGCATAATACCCCAGTGTCTTTATTTTGTAAGAAATAGTATGGTGAGGCAAGGTAACACTAGAAAAGGCCCTTCTGGATCCTTGTGGTCTTCCTCATACAGCAGGTAGGGATCTTCACTTCACAACCAGAGTTGCTGTTGAAGATGGCAAACTTTTTGACAGGGTTACTGGTCTAGTGGATGGGTGGGAAGCAGTAGATGTGATATGTCTTGATTTTTAATAAGACTTTTGACACAATCCCATGCAATATTCTCATAAGCAATGTAGGGAAATGTGGTCTAAAATTACATTACGATAAGGGGGGTGCACAAGTGGTTGAAAGACCTTATCCAGAGAGCAGTTATCAATGGTTAGCTATCAAACTGGGAGGACATATCTAATGGGATCCCTTGGATCAGTCCTGGGTCCAATATTCAGTATTTTCATTAATATCTTGGATACTGGAGTGGAGAGTGCACTTACAAAATTTGCAGATGAGACATAGCTGGGAGGGGTTGCAAGCACTTTGGAAGACCAGATTAAGAATTCAACACTACTGTGACAAATTGGAGAACTCGTTTCAAATCAACAAGATGTAATTCAATAAACACAAGTGCAAAGTACTTCACTTGGGAGGAAAAAATCAAATGTACAACTGCAAAACGGGGAATAACTGGCTGGGTAATAGTGCTGCTGAAAAGCATTCAGGGGTTATAGTGAAACACAAACTCAGTACGAGTCAACAATGTGGCACATTTGCAAAAGAATCTAATATTCTGGGGTATATTAACAGGACTGTTGTATGTGAGACATGGGAAGTAATAGTCCTGCTCTGCTCGGCGCTAGTGAGACCTCAGCTGGAGTACTGTGTTCAGTTGTGTGTGCCACACTTTAGGAAGGATGTAGATAAACTGGAAACAGTCCAGAGGAGAACAACAACAACAATGATAAAAGGTTTAGAAAACCTGACCTATGAGTAAAGATTTAAAAAAAAAACAACAAAACCTGGTCATGTTTAGTCTTGAGATGGGCCATGATTAATATAGGAAGGGATGTTTAAAAAAGGGATGGTGAGCAACTGTTCTCCACGTCCACTGGAGCTGGGACAAAAACAAATGAGCTTAATCTGCAGCAAGGGAAATTTAGGTTAGAAATTAGAAAATACTTCCTAACTAGAAGGGCTGTGAAGTGTTGGAACAGGCATCCGTGGGAGGTTGTGGAATCCTCATCACTGAAGGTTTTTAAGAACGGATTAGACAAATACCTGTTAGGGATGGTCTAAGTTTACTCAGTCCTGCCTCAGCACAGGGGGCTGGACTTCATGACTTTGTGAGGTTCCTTCCAGCCCTACATTTCTATGATGCAATTAAACTCAAAACCAGAATTGCAGGGGGAGGTGCTCTCATGCTTGCAGGGCTGGCTTCTGCATGTTTGTAGTGGCTGCAGAGAGGTTGTATATATTGTAGGAGTTATAAAATGTGCTGTCTCCACGTCTGTGACGTGCACAATTGAGGAAAACCAGAAACATTTGCCTTTCTGCAAGGACAAGACTAGGGCAGCAGATAGGCAACAGCCAGTAGAGGATGAAGCTGGGAGGGGTTACCAGGGAAGATTGTGACTGCAGCTCAGGTGGTTGCACCACAAGTGCAGCAATCCGTTCAGCTCCATGCTGATCCCAGTCCATGCCTACTGCTCCTCAGGTCTGCCCTGCTGCCTCGGCAGTCCCTGGCCACTGCCCCGGACTCACACTGCAGCCACCGCTTTAACTCCACCATGTCTCTGGCAGTGCTACCAGTGTGTGGGCGAGGAGCTCCTCTGGAAAGGTCCGAGGGGCGGACTAGTGGGTGCAGGGATTGCTGGGGGGTCAGGTGGGGATGGTGCGTTTTGAGGGGTGAGTGCGGGGGGACTAGGCAAGGGGCCAGGTGGGGGATAGCAAGATGGTGCCAGGTTAGGCCAAGGATCCAGGTGCAGGGCTGAGGTAGGGTGGCAGTGATAACGTATTTTGCCTTTGTTGCAAGATCTTTACTTTGAATGTCAAGTCCAAATTGGCAAGCAATGGCATCTGAGACTGGAAAACTATATCTGCCACTTTCAGCAGTCATGAAAAATTTCTTGATCACATTTAATCATTCAGATGTGTAATGGACTGCAGGAGAGTCTTTAAACTGTAATAGTTGATCAAAAATAATCAGTATATACTTAGTGTGCAAACAGAACACTGGCATAATGTTCTGCATAGACTTGTCGCTCTTACTTGGACACTTGCTGTTCAGAATTTGGCTCTTCCAGGCCATTCAGACAGGCTGTAGGAACCAGCTAATGGAAACTTCCTAAATTTGTGGAGTTGATGGTCCTGTCTGATGACATTATGAAATAATTTCTGGAAAGAATAACGTCAAATAGTCCTGTCTTCATTACATTGGGAAAAAAAAATTTAGAATGAGCTAATTGATCTTTTGGCATCAGAAATTAGAGGCAAAATCTTATCCATGGTGAAGGAATCAAAATATTACTTAGTTGTCCATGGTTGCACGCTGGCTAATAGCCAAGCGGTAGACATGTCTATGATTGTAAGATTTATTTCCACAAGATCTGGAAATGTGAAAGCAGTGTAAATGTGAAAATACAGGATTGCTTCTTAGTATTTGTGAAACTGGATGATTCAAGGGGTGCAGGCATGACAGAAGTTCTTCTCCAGAAATTAAATAAAATGGGACTGCCTCTTGCAGATGTGAGAGGGCAACGCTGTGACAACAGAGCTAACATGAAAGCGAAGAATAGCGGAGTGTAGAAACAGATGCTTGAGTTTCTCTTGAACAGTTTTTGTGTCCTGTAGCACCCATTCTATCAGCCTGGTATTGAGCAGTGCTGCTGGCTGTTGTATTGAAGGCATGAACCTTTTGGGGGTCATTCAGGCTATTTTAATTTATTTTCATCCGTTTGTCAAGGGGATATTGTTTTGAAACATGCTGGACACTCTGATATTAGTGAAACAACTGCCTGAAAGAAAATGGAAAAGCAGAATTGAAGCAGTAAGAGCCATGAAGTGTTAAGCTGGAGAAGTGTATGATGCATAGCTATCCGTAGCTGATAATGCAACACTGGTTGGTACCTCTGGAGCCAAATCTCATGCAGAAGCATGATCCATTGCTGAACAAACGCTTACTTTCAAATTTCTGTGCAGCTTAGTGGGGTGGCATTGTATATTGTCTGAAGTTAACATAGCAAGGAAGACTTTACAAGCGGCAGAATCTTACCTGCATCAAGTAATCAAACAATTTAGCAATTCTACAAGATTCCTTGCAAAACTATTGTTCCAATTACAATTTTGCATCTGTACCTGCCTGAGAATTAGCAGAATCACTTGGCATGTAAGGAAGGCTGCAGAAGAGATCCAACTCTGAAGTTGAAGGAAAAAAAATTGTCTACTAGGCTCACAATGAACCAGGTGTCATTAGAGAAGTGAAACTGTTAGTGTTACATTTGGGTTGGTTAATCAGAAAGATGGCACCAGGGGAGACCTGAGCACTCTCCAAGGCCCAGACACACAGCACCAGCCTTTAAAATGTGAGGCAAGTATCTCCAATATAAGAAGACACTAAACAGCATACAAAAAGGAGGAAATACGAGAACAATTCCTTTAAAAAAAAAAAGTGAAAAGTATTTCTAACCTTCAGTTTCATTGTTGGGGAGATGCCTAAGTGGCAAGCCTAACTGGGGTGTATGTGGGATGTAGGGAAAACTGGATCTAAAAAATTAACATTAATAAATCTTGAGCTCTTGACTTCAACGCCCGTGCTTTCACCCCTTAGATCGTGGTGCCTCCCAACTAACACCATGCTGCCTTCCTCACAAAGGCATTTCTCCTACACCCTTAAAGAGACAGGCTCTGTTTTTCCAGCAGTAGCACACTTTAACGGCAGCGAGACAGGGTAAGTGTGAGGCATAGTCTAGGTTTGGAAATCACCCCCTCCTCTGTCAGCTGTGCCTTGTGCCTAATAACACAGCCAGGGTTTGGTGATATCCTGCCATGACACATAGCAAGTAAAAAACAACAGGTTATGTAATCCAAGCAGTTTTGTTATTTGTGTGCCCTGGCCCAGAAACTAGGAAGGGGGAGTTCTGACAAGGACAACAGTAATCTAAATCGAGTCTGTTACAAAATAGACCAGCATGAATACAAATAACTCTGGGTTGCTTGCTTGCTTTGGTGATGAGTGGTACTGATTACCATCGTGGGAAAATGCTGTACAAATTATCACAAAAGAGGCCACAATAGAAAGATGTAGCTGTCTGAAGGGTTCGATCATGCTGGGGGGCTGTGCCCTGACTACAAATGTAGCCAGCAAGAGCTGAAGGCATTCAGCACTGACCCCTTTGTGATGGAAAAATATAACTCCCCCTTTGAGCCCTGCAGTCACCCACAGGGGCTACTTTGCCCTCTGAACTACAGGACCCAGATTACACTGCTAGAGCCTCTAGCCTTTCATTATATACCATGCAGAAAACTTATCAGCGAAGGCACTCTGAGTAAGTAGAGCAAAGTCTCTGAACCTGTCCAGACCAGTTCAAATACCAGAGCCGGTTGTTTTGCTCCTGCTGACTTCCTCGTTAGTCCTGGAGGCTCTGTCTGACACTTACTTGGCAATAGCTCCTGCTCTTGGATTGATGGGGGAAGGGCAGAGCCTTTTCTTTACCATGCCAGCAGGGAGATCCAGCAATGGAGTCAGAACTTTCATTCCCTGTCTCCCCTCTGACCCGTAATGCATGGTTTCGCTCTCTGGCTTGTAATTCTGCTGCTGCACATTGGCCCACAACTTCATAAACTCCATGTGTAGTCAGAGCCCTCTTGTCCCAGTCCTTGTGATTGACTCATCATTTTTGTAAGCCAGAAAAAACGTGTTGGAATCTGTTTTTGTCCCCTGGAGCATCTTGTAAGGATGGCTTTGCTGGGTGAGAAACCCTGACAGACACTGTTTTATGATCGAGCTGGGAGTAGGAATGGTTTGCAGAATTATCTGCATTTTATTTTTAAGTACTTAAGAACACTTAGTATACTTGTTGCCCTCTGTCTTTGGGGCCCTTTACAAACATTGCCTCATTCTCACAGCACCCTGTGTAGCAGGTAAGCTCCACTGTTATTTTGATAGAATTATAGGACTAGAAGGGACCTCAAGAGGTCTTCTAGTCCAGTCACCTGCACTCAAGGTAGGACTAAGTATTATTTGACCATCTGTGACGTATCTTGATCTAACTTGCTCTTAAAAATCTCTAATGACAGATTCTACAACCTTCGTAGGCCATTTATTCGAGTGCTTAACTACCCTGGAATATTTCTTTCTTTAAACTTTTTATTAAGTTTTCCCAGAGGTGAAGAAGTAGAACAAAAGAAACCAAAGGGACAGTCTGGAAGAAGAAAACATCTGTGACAGTTTGGTCTGCTACTATAAGGTAAATGCCATAATATCAGCCTGTACAGACAATGTCTGCATTTGGGGATACAGATTTATCAATGGAAGGCAGTATTGTGTAGTGGTTAAAGCACCAAACTGCGTGCAAGACAGAGATGTGACCAGAACCTAGATAAGGGATTCACAATGCAAACTTGAGACAATCACATAAGCTCTCTGTCTCCATTTCCCTATTTGTAAAATAGCATACCGATGTACTTCTGTGAAGTGCTTTAAGATCCTTGACTGAGAAGTGCCATGGATATAGCACAGAGGTATCCATCCAATAATCAGTGGAACATCTCCTTTTCAAATAAAGTCTCTAGAAAATAACAGAAGCTCTCAGCTGTAAGAAAAGAGTAAGTAGATTCAACCCATTCCTAATGAGCAGGCACAGCCTTTAATTCCCTTCTTCCCTCCCTCTCTGGAGTTCCATGGCATCTCCTTAGACTTTGCTCTGTCAAACTGCAGGGCCTAAATCTGCCCTGGCACCCCAGAAAAAGTAGAGATAAAAGGAAAAAAAATGTGTACAAGTCAGACAGGTGGAAAAGGCTATTGGGCTTCCCTGGTAATGTGAGAGCTTTTGAGTCCCTCCTAGACTCCCTGATTTGACTGCAACAAAGAATTCTGTGGCACCTTATAGACTAACAGATGTATTGGAGCATGAGCTTTTGTGGGTGAATAGTATTCACTGAATACCCACTTCGTCAGATCCTACAGCCTTAGTCAAAACTTCCACAGGCTTCAGTGAAAGTGTTACCAGAAGACAGACCTTGGAACCTGACCCAGCAATAGTCTGTCCCCATAGTAAAACATAAAGCAATTAAAGAGAGCAGACATTTCAGCTAGTGCGAACCAGTACTTAGGCAGCTTCCTTCACCAATGATGTCAAAGTCCTTTAAAGCTAGCTGAGTACTAATATACCCATTTTACAGGTGGTGAAACAAGCCCCAGGAAGCTTAACTTCACCAGGATCATGTGGAGAACCAGTAGAATATACGCTTGCTGGATACCCTGTCATCCATTAGACCTTGCAGCCTTCGGGTGTAAAAATACTTTTCAGTCTTTTAGCGGCTTCCATGTTATGATTCCAAAGCATTTTATAAGCACTGATCTTCTCAACATCCCTCTAAGGTAGGAAATCATGATTAACTACCCCTATTTTATAGAAAGTGAAAATGAAGCACAGAGGAGAGAGTGGAGTGCCGCAGGTCACACACAAGCTCTGTGGTACAGCCAGAAATAGAACCTTGTATTCACAGTCTTATGCCTTAACCACAAGCCCAGTGGTCCCCAACCTTTTTGGCTGGCAGGCGCCAGCCAAAGGACCACTGCGGCGGTGGAGCACCTGCCGAAATGCCGCCAAATTTCGGCGGCAACGCCTCTCGATGACGCTGCTTGTCACCGACAAGTGATGTTGTCAAGAGGCGTCCCTGCCGAAATTCGGGAGCGACACCTCTTGATGACATCACTTGTCGACAAGCGTCATCAGCGAGAGGCATCCACGCCGAAATGCTGCTGAAATTCGGCAGCATTTCAGCGGGTGCTCTCCCAGGGGCCAGGATGCGGGTGCCTTAAAATGCCCCTGCAGACGCCATGGCGCCCGCAGGCACCGCATTGGGGACCACTGCACAAGCCCATCCTTCCTCCCTAGACCTTTTTAGAGACTCTCCCATCCAGAAGGGCTGAATATTTTAACTCAGGGGTAGGCAACCTATGGCATGTGTGCCGAAGGTGGCATGCAAGCTGATTTTCAGTGGCACTCACGCTGCCTGGGTCCTGGCAACTGGTCCGAGGGGCTCTGCATTTTAATTTAATTTTAAATGAAGCTTCTTAAACATTTTAAAAACATTATTTACTTTATGTACAATGATAGTTTAGTTATATATTATAGACTTCTACAAAGAGACCTTCTAAAAACGTTAAAATGTATTACTGGCATGCGAAACCTTAAATTTGAGTGAATAAATGAAGACCCAGCACACCACTTCTGAAAAGTTGCAAATCCCTGTTTTAGCTGATTGTTTTTAATTTGTCTAAAACAGGAAACAGTCTGTCAATCTAGGTACTTATATGGTTACTCTCGTCACAATATCTGAGTGCCTCCTACATGTTTAAAAATATAAATAACTATTTTAAACTTATTGTCTGAAATTGCTACAAAAAGGTTGCATTATTTTGATAGAATGCCTACAGTAGAACCAACACTAACAGTATTTTTCAGGGAGTTTTCATCTCTTAGTCTCAGCTGTGAACATTTCTCCAGAAAACTAGGACCAGAGCCACAGATTCTAAACTATGTGGGATTAAATAAAGAAAAAACAGATGAAAAGCAGAGAAGCTACAGGAATTGGTGTCCTTGAGGTGAAAGCATAGCCTGTGTGTTAGTGAGTGCCACCACGCTTAGTTACACTGTTTGGGATCTCCTGCTTACTATGGCAAACTCAGAGAAACCCAAATTAGGAAATAAGGGAGTACCTGGGTAGTTACAGGTGAATAGGGAGCTCTTCATTGGCCATCTCCCCCTGTGTAAATTTCTAAGAGAAATTCCTCCTCATATCCAGACTAAAGATGGCAAGATTAGGATCCTTGGGGAAACCAAAGATGTCATGAATATGGAGGCCAAGGATCCAGATTGGTAGAAGTTGGAAGGAATCACGCATGAATATGTACAATGAGGCCTGTGACCCATCCTGTAGCTGAAAACAGGGAAGCTACACTTGTGAGACAAATTATTGTTTTCTCCCTCTATTAAGCTGTTGGAGTAAGATAAATATTTTTGATAATAACAAGCAATTATAGCTATAAACACCTTCATTAACTCCAGCAGCTCAGGTTTGTTTCCACTATACAAATTATTTGCACATGATTAAGCTCAGGATCTTGTCTAAAAGGTGCAAACCTGGGTCTCTATCACGTTGTGCAGCCACGTTCTGTCCTGGATTTCAAGGCTGTAGGAAGAAGCTGAGATAGGCAAACGCATGTACCCCAGCTTCAATAGTACAGATGAACCCTACCAGGGTTCATGCCAACTCTTATGCAAAAATATTTTTATTTCTACTTTGCAAATACCCTTCCCTCAGATACCATAGCACTGCAGCATAAGAACCTGAATAGAACAATATCCACCCTTCTTCACTCTAGAATCATATTTTTCTTCAAACCCCCACTTCCATGGCACTACTCCTGTGGGACAGCAAGCATGGCCCTTCTATAGCTGTCATCACACTGTTACCAATCAATCCACTAGACCAGCAAAAAACATCTAATGGCTGTTTCATAACATGCACTGTCAAACAGGTCAACTTGATTTCCTAACTCCCTCAGTGGGTGACTAGTAGCACAGAGGGATTTATTGCTGAAGGTGGGAATGGGGAAGTTGTGCTATTACACTAGTGTCTCTTGCTGACAGATCAAGGAGCAGCATTGCTGGACTCCCAAGAACCCTCTTGGAACATGAATCTAGCATAATATACAAAGTTTGGATGGAGGGGTTGAAACAAGACTACCTTAAAGGGGGGCAAGTTCTCTTCAGGCCCTGCCTCTCTCTCAGACTCTGAACGGTGTGTGTATTCCTTGGTGTGTCTGTGGGTGTAGGCCTGGGGACTATTATCCCGAAGAGATTGCAGCAGAGGGTGTGTGCTGTTAGGGAAGCGGCAGACAGAAGCTCACCACCTCCCCATAGGCAGTAGGCCAAAGGAGTTGAACCGGCTCCACTACGCCTGTGTGCATGCAACAGGCGGAGAGGTTAAATGCGATTTAACTCCTGCTATAACTGGTTCCTGGGCGCCCCTCGTCGATCCCAGAATCGTGCAAAACCTTCAGAGGTCAGGGGACGTGAAAGCCCAGGTTGCCGGAGTTTGCCCTAGAGCGTCTGTTTCACCGTTTATATAACTGAATCCTCGAAACTCTCCGAGCCAGGGGTCGGGCACACAGACCCTGGGCTGCCTGCTCCGCCACTCTCTCTGCTGCAGCTGCTTTTCTCTCGCATGTTCAAGACCCAGGGTGAGTCTGGAGAGGAGGAGCCTTCGCTGCAGTGAGCTTCAGCCCAGCCTGTTTACCAAAAGAGAAAATAACAAGCCCCAAGCAGGGGCCGAGACCAAAAAGGAGCGAGCAGCATTCCCAGATTGCTGAGACTTCCACGGCTACTTCTCCAGCCTTTGCTCGTGCCCGGACTGGATCAAGCATGCTGGACTGGGTGCAAGCTTTGCTTCTCAGCGGCGCGCTGCTAACGGCAGCGTCTGCCACCGAAGGTGAGAGCCGGACCCCCCCCCCCCCCGAGCTGCGGGGCAGGCGATGGAGCCTGCATTGCCCTGCTGTGGGGTACGGGTGTCTTATTCCGTATAGTTTCGGAGAGAGGGACTCCGAGCTCCATCTTTGTTACCAGGAACAAAGGCGACTCTCAGCCTCCTGAAAACCCTTCTGTCTCTGCCAGGGGATGAGATTGTGGCACATAAAATAAGTCCGGTCCCCTTGAGTGCAGGGACATCATGACCTCTCGAGGTCCCTGCCAGTTCTGTGAGTCTATAAAGGGTAACGAGGACGTGACCGATCTGCGGACGCAGGGACAGCCGGGCTGCGGAAAGTGGAAACCATGTATTGGGTGGTTGTTACTACTTCCAGCCCGGGAGAGGGGCCGCGCCCCAAGGGTGGCTCAGGGAAAGGGGGGTGGGGGGGAAGACGCGTCCCTACATTTGAAGATCAGCGGAACTGCTCGCCCAGCCCTCCCCTTCTGGGCAGTTTGGAGAGTCTAAAGCACGTCAGCGATGCTTGGCTCTGCCGAGAGACTTTCTGCCCCCGTTTTAGAACTGAGTTTGTTCGCCCCCGTTCGGATCGGAAATGTCATGGCGTCCGGGGAGGGTGTTCGGTGCTTTGATGTTTTCAAGGTGCCTTGAAGGAAGAGGCGAGAAGACGGAGGCAGCGGGGGGGCTGGCACCAGGGGTGCCGCTGTGGGTTACAAAGCGTGCGCAGTTTCAGGGCCGGTGGGGCTCTCTCGTTCTCTCCAGAATGTGCCCTTGGCAATGGCGTTTCCTACCGGGGCAGCCAGCAGATTACCTCGAGCGGTGCCCCATGCCTGAACTGGCTGGCGGTGCAGAGAAACTACAGCTCCACGCTCCTTGCAGGTAGGTGCGCTCGGCTGCCCCACCGCGGGGGTGGTTGGGTTTTTATGGGGGGGCGGGGGCTCCAAGCAGCTCCTCAGCTGTGTTATTGTCGGGCCCCCTCCCCGCTCGCTCCTGTGTGTGTTTCCCGGGCTGGGTGGGGGTGCAAGCCCAGCCCCTGCCGCGCATTAAGTGTCTTTCCCGGCCCCCAGTCTCCGAGGATCACAGCAGCTGCCGGAACCCTGACGGCGACGCGGCCCCCTGGTGCTACGTGAGCGGCGAGGCCGGCATCCCGGAGCGGAGCCCCTGCGACATCGCCCCCTGCCCAGGTGAGCGGGATTCCGCCCGGGCTGGCGCGAGCCTTTCTCCCCTAGTCCGGGGTCCCCACCCACTGTCCTCCCCGCGTGCGGTCAGCTGGACCAGGGCACGTGCGCAGGGGGAGCACGTCGGACGAACCACGAGGGGGTGCGGTTGCTAGTCCCCACCCCTGCTGCAGCGGGATTGGCTGCCCTGTTGCCAAGCTTATAGGGGCTTCTGATTGGTCTCCCGTTTTGGGGTGATGTCATCCCCGCGGCTATAGCTCGGCGTGTAAACAATTTAACCCCGCCCCCAGGGCGGGGCTGTCCGCGCCCCCTGCACGTGGAGTGAGCAGACCTCCACCTCCCAGAGCCGCCGCCGGCGCCCCCCCCCTTGCATGGCATCCACCGTGACGTCATGCTGTCCCTTCCCACGTGTGTCTCGCGACCCAGAGAGAGCCGCGGAGCAGCCCCCGCCTCACCAGCCCTGAGTCGCACGCGGGTCGCTGCAGGGAAAGGCCATGTCAGGGTGGGTAGCTCAGGTGGTGACAAACTTGAGGGAGCGAAGAGCAGCAGAATGTCGGGGACTGTGAGGCTCAAGGCACCGGCTTGCGGAGAGCGTCACAAACAGCTGTGGCACCCGTGAATCCACAGGGCGCTGGAAGCAAAGATTAAACAAGTAAAGCTATCAAATCCAGACTGGACAGGCCAACCACCTACAGGCATGGGGAGGAGTTGTCTGATGGAATAATTAGAATCAACAGGAAGAAATTAAGAAAGGGAAGAACTGGCATACCAGGAAAATCTCCCTGATAGAGGTGTTAGAGTGGGAATAATCTGTTTAGGACTATTCCAGGGAAAATATTAGAAGATGCACAATACAGAACACATCTGCACTGATCCTGTCTGAACTATCTGCTTGTTTGCTCTCCTCTCTAATGTCTAAGAGTCTGTGGCCCGAAAACCTTCCCCAGACACCCCCATCTTCCATTTCAAAATTCGTTTTGGTTAAAAAAGTGTTCCCAGAGAGTAGTCATCTGTGGTTCACAGTCAAGCTGGAAGGGCATAACGAGTGGGGTCCTTTTGTTCTACAGGAGAGCATGTCCCTCCTTGCATGTAGTCCTCCACCCCAGGCAGGATTCAGACTTCTTGCCTCCCTCAGTCTTCTCAATCCTCCTGCCCTTGGGACTGCAGCTCATTAAGGACAGAGCAGATGTTCCCTGTTCATGGCTCTTTATTTAAAAGTCCTGGGACTGAGGAACTGCCTGGGATTGGGAGCCAATATGCTGAGCAATTTGTGCACTTGCCAGGGATTCAGCCATTTTGTCAGATTAAACCACCTTCCCTGCTGTGGTATGTCTGCCTGGGGAAGGGGCTGCCCCATTGCTTTCTCTTCCCTAGGCATAGCCCCTGCCAGATCCTTTGCTCCTTTTTTTCTGAAAGACACCGTGTGAAGTAACATCCCTCTGCAGAGGGACCCTTATTTCCTGGTGGTCTCCTGCCTGTTACTAACCCAACACACCCTCCCCCCGAATCACATAATATTTTTTTCTCTAAAAGATATGCTATAGTTCAAAGAGAAATTAATTCAGGGAAGTCCTATGGTTTGTGTTATATGGGAAGTCAGTCTGGCTGATCACAGACTCGAGGTATTGAACCAAAATGCTCCAAGGAAAAATACCTAAAGGAATGTTGCCATCATATGTGTCGGATGGGGGTTCTGAGACCCATAGAAAAGATGCTGTGGAGGGTGGCTTTCAGTCTTGGCAGCATATTGAGTGTGTGGGGCTCTCCTCCAAAAAGGTAGTTTTTCTTGTCTAGGGCTAGCCCAGACAGGGAGTAGAAGCGTGTCCTGCTGGTATGGTCTTCATTACTCCACAGTGGTCATATGAAATGGAATATGAAGATTAGTGAGCCACATGGAGGATGTGAAAGGTTTATACTGCCAGTGCGCTGAGCTGACACCCCCTTTAGCTTTTGTTAGGAATATGAAAGGTGAGCTCGATGGTGGACCCAGAGTGAGTGCTCCCCCTCTTCCCTTCACTCTTTCACACGGGCTGTTTGGTAGCAAGCTGTACATAAGAGTGGTGATGGACTTAAATTCTTTCATAGACCAGTCCCACGCAGGCCTTTCTTGCTCAGGAATGTTGAGGCAGGAGGGAAATAGAACAGCAGCAGGGGCTCCTGCAAGAGTTCAGTATGGGGATATTGGTCAGCTTGGTCATTTCTGTTCTGTGTGATTTTTTTTTCTCTGTATATTGAGCTATAAATGGATTTACCTGGTGGCCCTTTGATTAATGCTCTGGGTTCAGGTCTCACCTCTGTTCTCTCACTCCTGTTTTGGTGCTTTGTTCTGCCAGTTGCCTAGATTGCTCTTGATCTTTATATAGAGCAGCAGTTGAACTGAAAAGTGTGTGTGCGCGCGCGTGTGTTTTCTTCCATCTGTGGGGAGGCATTCTTACATCTAGGGGGGAGTGGGACTGTTTGTCAGTTTAAGATGAGGAAGGGACCAGGGTTCTGGGTCTGAGATGGGTTTGTGCCCCATTCACAAGATAGCTGTTGCTATGAAACTTCGGTGAAAAATTTTAATATTTTAATGTATTTTTTCCCCCCAACAGTTGTTACCTCCTCCACAGAGACTCTGGTCCCTACAGTTACGGCTGAGGTTTCTCAGGGGATAGACCAGGTATTTGAGCCAGCTGATACTTTACCAGCCCGGAGCGAGGCAGCTGCTGTGCAGCCCGTCATTGGGATCAGTCAGAGAGTCCGGATGAAGTCCAAGGAAAAGAAGGACTTGGGGACATTAGGTATGACCTCCAGGAACACTCTCTAGATTCCTCAGTGGGACTACAACAGGATGTTTCTTTTCTGAACCCTAAAGCCACTGTTGTATGTAGAGGCTGAGGTGCTGCCTTGTTCCTAACTTTATCGCTTCTGCTCCTTCCCCCCAGGTTATGTGATGGCCTTCATCATGATGGTGATAATCATTGCCATTGGAGCTGGCATTGTTGTGGGCTACATCTACAAAAGGTAAGTAGTCTCTGGATCAAGAGTTTGCAGTGTGGCTGTGATACAGGCCTATAACAGTCAGGAAATTCTGAGCTACTATAGATAACACCTAAGTCCCAGTTCATGCAGGACTCGGAGAAGGGTAGGCTCTTATACGTCGGTGGTGGTGCTGCTGTGAGATCGGGTCTTGTCATAGTCTCGGTGGAACTCATTTAAACACAGAGGTATTAGGTCCCGTAATAACCCCCCACTCACCCAAGGCCAGTGGAGGAGCCCACTCCCCTTGAAGTATAGCCTCCAGGATGCTGCACCGTATAGTTCTATATGTCTTGACTGTTGGAGCTTTCACCACTTTTGCCCTGTGACACTTTTCAGAAACGATTTATTAAGCTTTCATTCCATTATTGCAAGGCAGAAGCCCTTGGCAGGGCTGCAGTTGTGTAGACACACTGGCCAATTTGCCTATGATTCCCCAATATGGACCTGCCAGCACATCTCTGAGTCCTAAGTACTGGCTACTCTGTTAAAGCAGTGGGAGTTAAGTATCTCATAGGATTAGGCCCTAACACAGTGAGACAGTAATAACAGCTGTGTTTAAAAACAAACACCCAAACCACAGTAACCTGCCCTTTGTTCTGTGTCTTCCTCAGGCTGAGCCCACTCTTCCCTTTCCTGCTCATGGTAGTCTAAGCCATATCTCCCTTTCGTGTTTATACCTTCATCTATTTGAGTGAAAACAGGGTAGAATCATAATTCTTTCCCTTTCCTAAATTTGTCCTTTGAATTGCATGGCCCAGTTAGCCTGATAGCTGCACATACTCAACTCCCCTTCAGTTCAGTCAGACTTACGTGTGCACCTGACAGGCTGATTGGGCCTGCAGTTTGTCGATAGCATTCCAGACAGACATCCTACAGCCACAGAGGGATTATCACATCCCTGCTTTAGGGCTTAACTCTTGGAGCTAGCTGCCAACCTCTCCTAGTGAAGCAGAATGAGTCCCTCCCAGGCTGAGCCAAGTCCTTACATAAGATGTATCAGCAAGCGTGGACAGCAGAGACTCCAACAGTGTGAATAAGGTTAGAGCATGATTCAGGGTGTCAGTGAAGGAAGACAGAGAGGACTGATGGGGGAGGAGGGAAGAAAGGAGGTTAGACTGCACTAGAACTGTCTGGCAATAAGCCCTGGACGCTGTTCTAGCCTCTTGGAGCTGGCTACTCCAGGGCTCAAGCAGAGGACAGTCTGAAATGTAATTTCTGATCCACCAGACTTGCATTGAATTGGGGCCTGACTCTGCCAGGACTGTTTTTGCTGTGAGAAGATTTTGATTTTGAGGAGGCTTGACTCTTAGTGGCCCCTCCCTTAAATCAAAATAGCCCAAGTTCAAGCTTCAGGCAGGGTCAGCAGTGGATGCTTCAGTTTTTTCCCTTTTCAGCTCGCCATGTTCAGGTGCATTGGCTTCCCAGTTAGAGTTAAATTTTGCATGTAGCACTTGTCTTAAAAAAAACTGGTTGGTGTCTCATTAACTAACGCACGCATTACCTTTGCTATAGAGTGCAGGAATTGTCACTCTTTTTTAAAAAAACCACTTCTTGGCACCAGACACTGAAGACATGTCACCTTCCTTGCTGTCGTGTGAGGGGTCAGGTAGTTTGGAGGAGCAAGTCTCTTTAGAACACAGCAGGCACATAAGATCATTACATACCTACGCTGAGCAGTGCCATTAACTCAGTTTGCTTTCTGGAAGATACTCATTGCCTAAAGCATGTGTTTATCCCTCCTCACCTGTGCAAGTGCCAGCCACCACCCAGAGCTCTTGCATCCTCTCTTACCATTCACAGTTAATGGCTTCTCTAAACATTGGCAGCTCCTGCTTTGACTCAGCTGTCCTGCCTGTTACAGGGACTCAAGACAGAGCCATAAACCAAAATCCAGTTAGCTGCCACGTTGTTTCCATATCTACTGTCTGAGCCTTGAGGCCAGTGACAGGTGGAAGCAGACTGGCTTTAACCTCCATGTTGTTGTAAAACTGGATGAACCAGTCAAAAGCAAGGAGTGTTGGAAACCTCCCCCCCACACGGCTCTGTTTGCTTTCAGCCCTGTGTTTGGGAAAAAACCAAGCATATCACATTCATATTAAAGGCTTAGTCTTTTGTTGGAGCAGTAGCATCTTCCCTTCTGCTGCAGCTCCTTTGGGACAGAGCCCACTTGTAGAGACTGACCTTACTGCAGTCAGCACTCAGAGCACCTGTTCCGATTCTTTCTAGGGGCAAAGACTTGAAGGAGCAGCACGAGCAGAAGGTTTATGAGCGTGAAATGCAGCGCATCACCCTTCCACTTTCTGCCTTCACGAACCAGGCCTGTGAGCTTGTGGATGAGAACATGATAGTGGTACACACCAACCAGACCCCCATAGAGGAGGCACATGATGGCAATGCACCTCTCATGGGCCAGGCAGGTACTCCCGGTGCCTGAGGAGCTAGGGCCAGGAGAGGCACAGGTTGAAAAGATTGAGGCTAAGATCCCAGTCTCTTGTTTCAGGAGTGGGGGGTCATTTGTACTTTTTTGTTGATGAATTCCAGCAAGTGACAGGACTTGGAGATGCACTGAAATGGGGGCTGTTCATTGTGTGGCTAGCAGGACTTGTTTCACCTGAGGACTGGTGCAATGTGCCACGCTAGCCCCACCTCCTGTACTTCAGAATGGGAACTCCCTGCATCCTCTTTTTCTGTTCCCCTCTCTTTTGACCAGTGTTACATGCATTTCAGCCAGTACTCAGACACAGCAGCAGTATCAGAGGGACTGGTGGGAGCTTTACAGCAGCGTGGTGTAGAGACTTGGAATGTAGTTTTACATTTTACTTTAATAGGAGAAAGGCTGTCCTGTGCAAATGTCTTTTAGAGATGGGGAAGAGTCAACTGACAGCTATCAATATGGGCATGTGAAGAGCTCATGTTCAGGTGGGAGAGATGATTTTGGTTAAAGGGGAGGGAGACAGTTAGCCCCAGTGCATTGCTTAAGAGATCTCTATCAAGATGCTCATAAAGCAAAGTCTTCCAGTGCCCAGGACACATTCCCACCCTCCTTGGCTGGTACAGAGGAGCCTGGTGCCAGAGCATCCAGCTGGGCTGTGTGCTAGGGCAGACGAGCAGAAATACTTCAAAAGTGGAGGGAAGGTAGAGAACCCCTCAATCAGCTTCAGGGAGAGTGGCCAAATACTCTTTGCTGCTTAAAGGGATAGTAGCCATTTCTGAATTCCTTTCAGACTTTCCCCAGGGATGTGTATTTCCAGCAAACAAGAGTTTAAGCCAGTCCTAGGGTGAATGCAAGTGGAAAGCACTTGAGAAGGACAAGCCAGCTGCGCTAGTGCAGGCACATCAAGGCCTCCTGCATCCTGTTCTGTGTCCCTTGCACAGGCTGCAGGAGAGGTCACACTGCAGGGGCTGTTTATCCAAACTGGCCCCTTTGGATAAAGATTTTAGGGCAAGTGTCTCAGCAAGAAGCACTTGTCTGTTCATAATCTGTGTAGGAGTAATTCAGAGAAATGCACAGCTCCATCTCTGCAGCAAGGTTCAAGCCATCCAAATAAGCTTTTCTACCCACCTACGTTAAGGGGAGTTACTGAGCAGAGATTAAGTGTTGATGTTTATATGGTTCAGAAAAAGGAAAGTGGTTTTTTTTTAAATTTTTGAACACCATTTCTTTGTAAATATTTTAAATACCTCATTATATAAAATAAAGATGCAGATTGTGCTACATTGAATTAAAGCTTAAAAAGGAAAATAAAAAGGTTCTGTGAAAACTTGTGTGGGCTTCAGTTGAAAAAGTAGCTCACACCTAGGCAATGTGACCAGCTCAGCATGCCTTTCTAAACATGTTTCAGCTCCTTCAGGGTATATAGCTGCATGAGCAACCTAACAGCATTATTCAAACCTAGGCAAGGCCTCCTACCCTGAACTGCAAAGCAGTGAGAGGAGAGAATAATTAAGGCCATTGTAGTCCATCTATTGCTCCCTTCAGAGCTACAACTCCATCCTGCGTAAGACACACACACACACAGCCACAATCACCTCTGCAATTCAGAGAACATGCCTTCACCTCTAGCTAACACCATGGGATGTTGACTCTGTAGACATACTGGCAAAGTCTAGCATTAGAGTGGAGCAGAGCATTCCTAACAAAGCAGCTCTCTATTCACTAGCCCAGAACAAGCTACTGTGACTAAGCAGGCTGGGCCTGTGGAGAGATGATCTAATTATTCCTTTTCTGCTCTGATGGAAGTGGATTCTGCTTTACTTCCTGCTCAGAGGCAGCTCCCTTCCTCTTCCTTTGGAAAGGCTGGCGTAAACACAGTCAGAAGGTTACAGTGGCTGGCATGGATTAAGAGGAGGCAGCTAGAGTTCAGGTGATTTCAAAACTGGCAATGACAAATGCTTTTTATTTTTAAAGTCTATGCCTGACAGTAGCTGCTGTCTGCCACCTGTTCCACTACCCTAGCTAAAGGCACTACTGTAGAGGATTTACACATAGGTCAGGCATGAGATCCTAACCTTCTACAAAGCCCTTGTTCAGTCAAGTCAGTCTGCAGCTACCAGTCTGAGGGCCCTGGTGATACGCTGAGTGAGGGGTCCCATTGTGTGGCAGCCTCATGTTTTCATAGAATATCAGGGTTGGAAGGGACCTCAGGAGATCTAGTCCAACCCTCTGCTCAAAGCAAAGTGAATTCCCAGTTTTGTTTTTTAAACCCCCGTTCCCTAAACAGCCCCCTCAAGGATTGAAGTCTCAACCCTGAGTTTAGCAGGCCAATCCTCAAGCCACTGAGCTATCCCTCCCCCCGAAGCTCCAAATGCAGACAAACAGCTTTGTGTCCCTAGGGTATATTTATTGCTTTTAATTTAGTCAACAAACACTGTGCTGTGCAATCACAGAGTTAAGACTCCCCACCCACACATCACCCTCCCTTGACTTTCCCCATCCTACTAAGTAGCAGGAAGAAAGTCCTGTAACAATTAGAATGCCTGAATCCCCCGGAGTCAGTTGACAACTCCCCTACTCGCTCACAGTACAGGACTTCTGTTTTAAAACCACCACCATACAAATTAAACACAACCAACTTAAGACAGACAGGAGGGCTGGTCCCATGTAATTTCTATGGCCAGGCTTTCACGTATTCCCAATGCCTTAGAGAACAGAGGAACAAATATTAACACATTCCACACTAGAAGATTATGGGGTTGCAAAGGAGAGCAGAGACTGAATCCAGTTTTACCAAGAGGGCATGGAACTCAAGTGGACTCAGCCAGCCAGCCTTTGACTGGGTAGCACCAGCCACATATTACTAGGGAAGTTGTTTCCTTCCTCCTCCATTTCCCTCTAATGCCCCAGTTCAAAGCTCCAGTGAATATGCTGCCTCCTTCCTTCTCCAGGCTTTGTTCCCTCCATGCATGGCATGACTCTGGAGAAGGATTCTGTTTGGAGAATGAGACTAAGTTCTGTGTCAGGGGCTCCAGAACAGATAACTTGAGTGGCAGACACACTTATGGGACTCCCCTCCACTGCAGGTCTTTCTGGAGAAGGACAGTAATAGCTACTGAATTATGAATCCTCCAGCTAGTACACGCAGAGGACAGAAGACATGAGACTCCAATTCACAAGCATCTGTCCTTGCCCTCAAATTCCTTCTGCTCATGAGGGTTATCCATCTCAAACAACACTCACCTAGTCTAAGCCAAATGCCTCAGCATAGAGCTTTTCAGCTCACCACCAGGTATATTCTGCCACCATTATGAGACATGTATCTCACTGCACCTGGTCAAATGCCCAGAAAGAGGCACAAGCCCTTGGGGGACAAGTCTCCCATGTATACAGCACATCAGGATCAGAGTGCTGCTGCAGTTCTGGGCATTCAGACTTGTGTCCTTTCGCCTGATATGAGGTCCCAGGCTGGGGGACTGGTTGTGTGGATTCAGTAATTGAAGGTGTTGAAAGCATACCTGGGAACCATTCAGTCTCCCCCTTCTTACCCTCTGGACTCGGATCACAGCCTCATTCACATCAGGAGGGTGAGCAAAGCCCAGTTTTCACTGGTTGTAGTGTTTCTGATCAGGGCCTTGGAGGGTGAATTACACTAACCGAGACAAATTCTACCCACAGACATGATACCACAACCATTCTGTTCAAGCTCCCCTCAATTCCTAGAGCTTCTTCCAACCATTAGGCAGCTCAGGAACTCCCACCCTGGCATGTAGAAAAGCAATGGAGTCCCTGACTGAGCCCTTTGCCAGGTGCCTGGTTTTCCCAGTTTAGTGTATTCCAGGTTGTCCAAGGAGAGCACGGTCACTAAAGACTGGGACAAGTGATTCCAGAAAAGCAGTTCCTAACAAAGGAGACTTCCTATAGTGATTCCCTTCCTGCCAGATAGGCCAGGACTATTTCACAGCTTATAGTCACATGTCAAGTTCTAAGGCACCACAGTGATACAAGGCCAGACAGGCCCCAAAGAATTGTGTTTTCCCCTTTGTGTTGAGCAGCTCTCCTTGGTGCAGCAGGCAGGAAATAATCCTTTCCACTTGCAGAATGTGCCATAAATCCACAGTGAAACCAGGAGATGAAACTAAACTGCCATGTCTGTTTGATGGGGGAGGGAGAGGTGATGCACCAAGTATGCAGTTGGTGCCCTCTGAATGCCCTGCAGGTGGCCGAAGTACATCTCCCCTCCATGTCACTCGTATGGGATCCAATGAAAAGCACAGATCACAGGATGGGCCGCCTATGTTGTGTTTTCAGGTAGCTTGTCACGGCTCAGCCCATACTGAATATTCACATTGTGGTCCAGCTCCTCCAGCTCGGAAGGGAGGGGGATGCCCAGTTCTCCCAGGTAGAGAGAAAGGGCTTCAAAGGAATCCTCCAGCTTTGAAAACGGGGGCCTAGAAAGAAGTGATAAGACAGGTAAGAGAGATGGGTCAACAGGACAGCAGCGGACTAGCTCCTGGGACAGTGATGGGAAAAGGAAGACAGCAGCGAAAAACTCCTCCATGAAGTGATGACACAGCAACCAAAGTGCCCTGGATATTAGCACACACCTGCCAACCCACTCTGACCCACTTTGCAGAGCAACACCTTCCCAGTGGTGGCAGGAGGAGAGGGCATCTTCCAGCCTGAGAGAAGCAAAGATACAAACTGAAGAGAACCAGAGATTAGACCCAGGCCTCACCCATTTCACACCCCTTACCTGCTCTCTGGTTCCAGCCTGCAGCAAATGGCAGCCAGAGGGAAGAAGGCTGGAGGGCAATCGGCAGGAACAAACTTCTCCCAGAACAGCTTTACATTGAGGCCAAAATCCAGTGTGCGAGGGAGGCAGTCAGGGTCAGCATACACCTGCCCAATGATCTAGAGGGGAAAGAACTGCTCAGGTACAGCGATTGTAGCAGCAGGGACAGCAGCTGAGGGCTAGCCGGTGGGGGTTGCTCAGTCTCTAGAGCTAGGCTGGCTCCCTGGAAACGTTACAATTCATGTCTGATTACAGGGCAAGGGGAGCAGAGCTAGAATTGTACCAGTCCCCAGCTACAGAAGGGCTTGTTGCATGAAGAAGGATCAAGGCGACACCATTTAATACAGGCAAACCTCACAGGCAGTACAGGGGCTGACCCTAGAAGTCTCTCCCTGCTACGGCAGAGGAAAACCAAGCCCAAGTTCAATCTCCCCATCCCTAGGGTATTGCTGGAAGGAGTACGATACAACTGTAGCTTTAGTGCAGATTGTGCAGTGTCCTAGCCACTGGCAGTCCATGCACTGAAGGAGGAAGCAATTTCTCTGCTCCCAGGGTATTAACATCTTACAGCGTGCACACAGCCCTCCATGATGTCATTATGCTATCAAACCCCTCCTCTCCTAACACGGCTCACATGCCAGGGAGCTGGGGGAAGGCAAGTGGGCATGTGCAGTGAGCTCTGAAGTACATTGCAGGAGCAACAGGAGGGTGACAAAGAAATGGTGCATCAAACACATTATTACAGAGACCAATCAAAAAATCTCAGAAGGGAAACCCAAGCAGAGGAAAGAAATGGGGAAGATGACTAGAATGCACGGGACACTACTTAGGTTCTCTGCCTCTGTCTAAGGGCTTCTAACACTGAACACATTTTCCACTGAATTCTACCTGTCACCTTGGATACAGAAGGCCACCAGTCAAAGCCTAGGAATGCAATTGCCTGACTGGGTCAGACCTGTGATCAATATGGTCTAGAATCCCATCCTTGACAGTGGCCAATAGATGGTTCAGAGGAATGTGCAACAAACCCCAGAACAGGCAGATGTGTGATAATCTGCCCCCAACCCCTCAAAGGTCTCAGCCTAATCCCTAACACCTAGATTGATTTAAGACCTGAAATATGAGGTTTTATTTCTCTTCCATTACTCTGTTACAATACTTTATGCTAACTGGATGTTCTTGTTACCCATATAAATACAGTCCCACTTTGAATATTGCCAAGTTGTTGACCACAACCACATCATGTGGCAAGTAGTTCCACAGTCTAATTGAGCACTGTATAGAAATTTTTTTTTTATCATTAAGTTTTCTAAATTGCAATTTCATTGAATGTGTGTGTGTTAGTGTGAGTTATGAGATGGGAGGAAGAGAACCTCTATCATAGATATTCTATCTATCATGTTTCCTCTTACCTGTCTCTTTTCTAAGGTAAGCAAAGCAAATTTTTTCAGTCCCTCTTTATAAGAATATCTAGGCCCCTACTCATTCTTGCTACTGTTCTCTGCACCCCACCTGACATTTTGCACTAACCTTCAAGATGGTTACCAGCTGCGTTCCCTCTAAGCTGCACAGTGGCAGTGCTATCCAGGAGTGATTGATTTAGCACTTGATAAGGAGAGCCAGGCACAGCAGTTTGTGTTCTGGTGCCCCTCCCCACACTGCTCTACAGCCACATTGCTCCTGCCCTCTCTCTTGGAGCCCTGGCCAACTGCTCCTGGGATCCTCCTGCTTGCTGTGCAAAGCAGGTGGGGGAGACGGGGGCACAGGGGAGCACTGATGTCAGGGTGTTCCCCTCCCTCCAGCCCATGTACTCCATCTCTGCAGAGCAGGGGAGGGTGGACAGGTCTCAGGAGCAGGAGAGCTCAGCTGCTGTGGTCTGAGCCTTTGGCGAGTGCCTTAAAGAGACAGAGCACAGCATCTCAGACTTCCCCAGCATCCAGCATACATGCATTCTGTCTCTGACACTTCCCAACGCATACTTGTTATTTCCTGGTACTTCCTGCAATGCACATATATGTTCTCTGTAATTTTATTCTTTCAAAGTGCTGTTATTTTATTTTTTTGACTAGTCTATGCATTTCATAATTTTATTTCTCTCTCAGGCTTAAATTTAATTGAGTAGTGAGTTCTAAAATACCTAACCTGTCCTGGCTGGAGTAATTATCCCAATGGTAACTTTTAACAAATAAATATATATCATATCTAGGTTTTTTGTTTCTACTGGTGGCGCACACCACCTCAATATTGGTGCACAAAGTTAATTCTGCACTTGGATGGAAAAAATTAAAGGGAACATTGGTTACCAGTACAGTATTCTAGATGAGGCGGTACCATTCATGCATATGACATTTTTTCCATATTCTCCACCCAAGCATTAAAAAGGAAAACTCCAATTCAGGTCTCCCTGCCACCTCGATTGCTCTCACTTCTATACACAGTGAGTACTTTAAAAGGTTGTGCTTTCCTTTGGGAACAATCTGTACATAACGCACATCTGGCTGTGTTGCAAGGGAAGGAGGTGGGGAGAAGTTTTAGGCACACAGGATATTGGTTCTTGGATCTGTATCAGACATTCATACCATGGAGAAAAGAGATGGCCTATTTTCTACACACAGCAGGAGTGAGGCAGAGAAGTCGCTGTGCAGCCAGACCAGGCGTATTTCTTCCAGAAGCAGGATCTGCGAACTCAACCCCACTTTTCACCTTCAAACAGATTTTGACCACCTCTCTAGTGTCAAATCTCACCCTTACGAAGGCCCTGAATTACCATGGTTAATTACAGGCTGGAGACCCAGGGTTCAGAAAGAGAGAGAAAGAATCTCAGGTCTAAGCTCCCATGTTCCTGGAAGATGCCACCTAAATCCCAAGATTTTTGCATTAGAGCCAGATTTTCTCCTTCCCAGCACCAGTTCTAAGTTTAAGGAGGGAACTGCACCAACAAAGCAATAAGTTCCCTCTTCCCTCCCACCCCACACTAAGGGGAGTGAGATGGGCATGCAAGGTACAACTCCCCAGACTCGTCCTAGCCACAGTACATTTGAGTCAGGAACCCAGGGCTCAGCTGCACAGAGCTGCCTTCTGTTGTGTATGGAGAGGAAGAGGTAGGACAGGACCCCGGTGATGTTTGGAAGCCCTCTCGCTCGGACCCACTAGACACCCAAGTGTGGCCTGGACTTACCTCACAGAGAACAATCCCAAATGAGAAGATGTCCACAGTCTCATCATAACTCTGCCCTGCAGGAAATACAAGACAGGCGACTTTGTGAGCTAGAGATGTTCCTAGTGCAGTCAGGCCAAATAGCATCCCATTGTGCAGCAGCCTATATGCCAGCACTAGGAAGGATTCACTATCCAGGCCCAGGCAGCCTAGCAGGCCAGCGAGTGCTCTGAAGTGGAGTCAAGCACAGCCATGCTCAGCCAAGTAAAACATGACTTTTCTCAGCAGCATCCTGGTAAGGGTGGGGGAAGAGGTGTCCCTGCCTGCACAGATGCACTCATGACCATTTTACAATGCTAGATTTGTTTCCCAGGCAGAGCTGGGGTTAGTCACTGATGTGGGGGAGCAAGAGGGTTTCTAGCATGGCAAAGTAGCAATTAGCATGCACATCTAGAGCAGCTGCATCTAGTTTCAGAGCCTGGTGGCTGCTCCCCCCCATGGCTATTTTGCAAGGAAGTGAATGGAATAAAAACCAATTACGTCTTATGTTCAATGCCCACCTTAGCTGTTCTTTAGCATGCAGGTACAGGCTGGAGTAGCCAACAGCCCTCCCGCATTCCATGTTTCTGAAGGGATTGCTCTGTGAGGGCAGAACTCTCTGGTTTTCACACCATCAGCCTTTGTTGAGCATTTCTGATCAACTGTTGTGGTGCTGGCTTAAAGTAGCAGTGAATAAATTCACTTGGTGGCTCCAAACTTACTGGATGCAGCCTGGAAAGGTCAGGTGTATTCCCCACTGCAGTAATGGAAGCATGTTACTGCAAGAGTGAGGCATAAGCAGGATTCCAGGCAGCAGAATAAAGCTGTAAAGTTTCCATGGCAACTTTTCTTGACAGACCACCACAAGGAAGTTTGTGCATCATATTCCTGCCAGAGCTTGGGAAATGGGGACAGTATCTTAGCTGGATAATGACTTAGAGTAAACACCATCCAACAACAGTTTGGTGCCTTCAGTTATCACAGGAACCTCCACCATAACTGGCATTATCCACACATTGCAGAGAAGGGAACGGGACATGGAGCTGAAGGACTGCTTGGAAGGTTAGTTCAGATAGAACAAGAAGCACAGTGGAGAGGCAGGGATGGAAACTGCAACCGCTGTAGTCAGTCTGTGGCTAGCCAAAAAACGTCCATCAAAATGAGCTCTCTTTCACTGCCATTACGCACACAAACAATTCATTTCCATAAGGCCTATAATACAGCCCAGTTTCAAGGGAAGAAAAAGGGTGCTCAAGGGAGGAGAAAGGGTTCTACTGCAGAGTCCTAAATGGCCCCCAAGGGTCAAGTGACTGCTGATGTCAAATCCAGAGAGCCTTTGCCATTCACATTGACAGTCCTTCCAATGCACTTCCATGGTATGCTAAGCCAGTGTTGGCTGCCCAGGAAGCTGGATGCCCAGTTTCTGCTGCAGTGACTGCAGAGGTAATAAATTAAGTGCTAACGATCTCCGACAGCAGAGGGCTGAGATAGGGAAAGCAGGCCCCTGCACTGAGACAGGATCCACAGGGCTGGTCTCTCCAGGCAGAGACAGAGGCCTCCCTCCACAGCCAGGAATGGAATTGTGGCAGGGCCAAGTGAGTGTTGGATCTGGGAAGAGCCCCGGTATCCCAGAGCAGACTATCTTGGGGGCACAGCTGGCAGTTTTCTTGGCAAGTGCCAGGCATGCTATACATTAGTGTTCCTGCATCACTACTCTAATGCCTTGGAAAGCAGGATAACCCTTTGCCAGGCTCCGAAGGGCCCAACAGCACAGAGCTCAAAGGAAGAAGAGGGCAGCATCGAAAGTGGTAGCAGAGAGCAGCAGGATAGGGAGGATAGAGGCCATAAAACCAGAGTCTTCCCTTTCCCAAGAGATTCCTAAGAACAGCCTGATGTTGAAGTCAGCTGGGCAATACTTGATAGTGCAACCATGACCCTGTTTGCTCTTTCTGGAGGATTAAGGGGCAGTTCTACTTGTTCATGTGGTTGCCTTGCAGCCATGCCCTGGTCACATGGAAGCCCAATTCACGAGAAACAGCTGAGTTTGCATTCTCCCCTCACTCGGGTCCCACACAGGCAGCAAGTGCCATCGGGGACATGTGTTTGCCCTTAACCCAGTGCCAGCGAAGATCTGCACCTCAAGACATATAGCCACTGCCTTCCCGACTCTTGAGTGTGTGTGGGGGAAAACCATGCAACAGCCGGCTTCCCCTCTAATGTTGGACAGACTAAACTTTACAAGTTTGCCCCACAGTTCTATTTTACTTCATTTCTATGAAGCACAGCCCATTCACTGCATCCCTAAGGATGTCAGAGACACAAGACTGAAGTTAATTTCAAAGCCAGTCGCATTGTTTCAAGCCTCTTGTTTGTTGCCTCCAGCATCTGGATGATAGCAAGTACAGGCCCATTACCCCTCCCAAAGAATCTTGACAAATCTCAGGAATGGGCTCCCCATTTCTTGCTGCTTACATTACTGGCCGCAGGGAAATTTAGCAGGGCCGATGTGCAAGGGAAAGCACATCCACCAGATTTGTTGACAAGAAAGAAGCTTGTGTATTAGAAGGTTTAGAGCCCTAGGCAGCTAATAGATTTGATTGCTGCCAACAGCTGGAGTTTCCAATAATCCTGTCATCCCCACAGCAGTGCCCTGGGGTAGCTCCTCACCTGCCACAATATGAGCATCTTACCATTTAACATCTCTGGTGCCATCCAGTATGGGTTCCCGACCACAGTATAGCGCTTCTTCCTGTCGCTCTTCCGTAGAGTTCGCTTCTTGACAGATGGCTTTTCCAGGGTGGGTTTCTTTCTCTCTTCCACAATCAGCCGAGACAGTCCAAAATCAGCAACCACCACAGTGTTATCCTAGCCAAGGGATTTAATCACAAACAACTGATTCCCTCTCAGCTCCTCCCAGAGGTAACTCATATAGCCACTGGCTATATTTCCTGTCACTTATAAACTGCACATTAAATGTAACAATAGCAGCAGCTGTGCAGATAGGTAATAAGGAACCTCCTGCAGCTAACTAGTAGAATGCAGCGAACATGGGAGCCCAGCAGTGTCTCAGGGAGTAGGGGGATTAGAGGTAGAGGGAAACAAGATCAGATAGGGTAAAGAGAGAAGACAGCCCATGAGTCCTCATGCAGGCATCCGAGGAAGAGGGTATTCACCCACGAAAGCTCATGCTCCAATACATCTGTTAGTCTATAAGGTGCCACAGGACTCTCTACTGCTCGTGCAGGGAAGGAGTTTTAACTCCATTAACTTTCTTACAGTTGCTATAATGCATTTGGCTCTCTATCCAGCTTATCTAATTCTACCCAGAAGTCTTTCCTAGCAAACACTCTGCTCAGATTTGACCTTGGGGTTGCAGCCCAGAGGTAGATCCGATATTCAGACTAAGGGGACATTGAGAGTCAGGGCTGAGGGAATGAAGCCCACAGCTGAGATCTCATAGCATACTAAAATAGAGAGCGCGCCCCCAGGATTCTTGAGGAGTTAGTGAGACAAAATGAATGATCAGAGAAGAAACAAAAGGGACGGTAGGTGCAATTTATGGACAAAGGATAGGAGAACCAAGTATATAGCTCAACTTAGCAACAGGTAGTGGGGAAGAGGCTACAATAGAGTATAAAGGGTTTAGAAATGGGAGAGGACTCAAGGGTGTGACCAGGATTAATGAAGTGAAAGTAAAACATTAGGCTGTGGAACTTTCATTTATGGGGACATTGAAATGAAAACTGGGATACATGCTAGAAGGCTTACAAGATGGGATCGCCTCCACGCTGCCAAGGAGAGTAACCAGAAGGTCTAGTGTGTCCATGGAAGCTAACAGTACATGGAGAAAAGCAGAGGGAGGAGAGGAGAAAAGACAAAGGAAGGACCATATACCAGCTCACCAGTTTGATCAGACAGTTATGTGAATTCAGGTCTCTATGGATGATACACATGGAGTGCAAATAGGCCTGAAACAGAGGGACAGAAAGCAGCATTAGAGCAAGTCTCGTGAATTCATCCTTTGTAGTTAACCCCCTCAAAACATTGGTAAAAGCATTCAGTATTTCCCTAACTACCATGCAGCTTCTGCAGGCCATTAATATAACATACTATTACATCAGCCCTCCATGCTTCAACCCAGAATCCTGCAGGAGCAGTCTCAACAGAACACTCAACTCACCATTCCTGAAGCAACTCCTTTGGCAAAGCTGACCTTCTGCTGCCAAGGAAAAGGGTCCTGCAAAACAATGACAACTCCTGAGTGACCAGGTCTCATCGCACTAGCTGGCCACCTCCTGCTAGAGCTGGAGAAAGATTATATAGTCCTGGAGAGCAAGATGCTCTATCTACAGGCCAGCTACAACATGTGCAAAAGTAGGGGAAGCTTCCCTTTACCTGGAGAAACCAGCTTCAAAGGAGAGATGACATTCCAGCTCATTGAGCTCCTTGTGGACACCCAGCAGCAGAAAGACAGCGTTGTGTAGCCAGGGCACCTGTTTCACACTGGCCAGAGACCATCAGGATGCCCATACATGCTCCAGGAGGCATTTACTCACCGCATTGCGGAGGAAGTCCTTTAGAGTCCCCCCTTCAATGTACTCCGTGAGAAGGTTAAGCTTCTTGTCCTTGTACAGTACACCAATGAACTTCAGCACATTGGGGTGATCCAAACTGCGCATCACTTTCACCTGTGGAGACAGAAACATCCCCCCCACCCTCATGAAAGTTTGGTATAGGCCTTCCTGAGATTCTCAGTAGCTTTACTTACTGGTCCCCGCACTAGGAGAGAAGGGGCACATACCGTCCGTGGAGCCCCACTGCACCTCTCAGAAGTATCAGAAGAAAGTCCATTCAAAACCCAACTTTAAGACAATTCAATGATCATTGTTGCCTCTTTTGTTTCCATTACTACTTGATTCTTGAAAGACAGTGATCAGGCTGGAGAGCCTCTAGGCTGGTTATGGTTTAGCTGCAGTGTGGATGTCTTGTCAACTAGTGTGCTGTATGACACACTTAGGGCCAGAAGAGAAGCATTCAGGTATTTAGGAAGCTGCTTTTCAGAGAAGCCTGACTTTGGGGAACGAGGAAGGCAGCCATTCAATAGGTCGATTTAAAAATTCCCTTTTCTGCTGTAACTAAATGGAACATCTTCCAGCTCTTAGTCTCTGAGTCAGCTGTTTCCTATTAATGTTTTATACTGGAAAGCTCGCTGTACAGGATGCATCCTACGTTTTACACTTATATTCACTAAGTACAGTTCAACCAAATAGCCTCTTAGGCTCAGAGTGCCTCTTAGACTTTCTATTCATTAATTTTCAATAAGTCATCTTCATTTTCTGAATAAGTCAGTCATGTTTAATTGTGACATGTTTCCAACGAGTCCCTTCTTCCCCCAACATGCTGCTTCCCTGCTAAGATCGCTGGTATGCATTATTACCGGGGCAGAGAGGAGCTCAAATTCCCACACAACTGGCTCCCTGGCCTTACTTGAGATCTCGCTCCTACCTCTGTCAAGAAAGTCTTCTGTGTTTCCTCATCACAGCGAATCAGCTCCTTCATCACCATCACCTTCCCTGTTGCTTTGTGCGTTACCTGTTGGACACAGACACCGTCACAGCAGGAAGGAAAGCCCTATGAAACCTATAGATGCTTTAGAGCAGGGTTTCCCAAACTGTGGGTCACACCTCCCTCCACCCCTGACCAGGGAGAGGAGAGGAAATTCAGGCAGACCAAGTCCAGGGAGTTGTAGGAAATTGCCACAAAATTAAAAAAAAAAGTTTCCCATAAGATTCTGTAAGTTGAAAGTGATAAAATAGACACACAAGAGGCCCATTGTGGTGTGGCCCTTTGAATCCACAATATTATTGTATCCCAAGAACCCCCGTTAGTGGTTCAATTTTAACCAGTGCAGAATCTGAGAGTGTGCTGCAGGCTGCTAGAGCCTCTGCTAACAGTATTAACCCTGCACCTGTGTGTGCCTGGAATTACCTTAAGCCATACAAGCACAATTAAACAAACATGAAAAGCAGGTTCCCACGCACACAGACCTTAACCAACCACTTCAGCCTCTATTAGTGAAATTACTGAGGATGGTTCCCTTTTTTACGGGTCAAGAAGAACAACTAAGCAATTCTCACCAAGTCAATAGATATCCCTGTTGTCATGTAGCTTCCAGCAAGTCTAGGTTTCTGATGGGCTTATTGAAAACTTGTTCTTTTGAAATGCTGTGTGGAGATGCACAACTGGAGACTGTTTAGTTGTGACAGCAAGCAGTCAAGGTTCCACATTCGGTGTGAAAAGTGTACTGCAATCTCCAAGAATGGCACCAAGCTGACGACAACATGTGAGACAGTACCTAAAGCCTCATGGTTTCACTGTGTCACACACACCACCATGCTCTTAAATGCCTGAAAACTGTGCCAGGTCCTTCATGAAAGCTGTTTAAGTCTTATCCAATGATTCTTGGCTTTTTTTGCATTGCTCTGTGAGGATCTGGGTGCCTTTTAACCAGCACACTGAAATCACACTGACATCAGCCTGACTCTGGATTTAGAGCATGACTGCAGGTTTTCTGGAAGAACTCCTCCTCCTGCCCACTCCTTCAGTAATTCAGCTTGGGTGGCAGAGTCTACCTCACTTAAATTTCGGGGCACCTAACAAGCTGATCTCCTTCTCTCAGAAGAGAGAAGATAAATGTTCAGTCCACAGAGAACAGGGTAGAAGCGTTCAACAGAACATTTGGAAAAGCAGTGGATCAACCAAATCTCATCATGCAAAAAACTGACTCAGCAGTGCTGACTTGGCTATTAAAAGACAAGCCTCTTTTGGGAGACCCTGAAACTTACATTGGCCAGGAGCTCAGATTTGGGGGGTTTGTGAAGGAGTAATTCTGCTGTAGTTGCAGAAGCCATGGAAGTTCTCATAGACAGAGGATGAAATGCAGAGTCCAGCTTTGTTTCAATTACAATTATAAAGAAAGCATAACTGACTGCTGATCAAAAGTAATTATCTCCCCAGCTGAAAAGCACATAGCACATCAGTAAAACAGACTCAGACTCATAATTACAGAGTCCTTTTTGCACCTCTGTTTTGTGAAGCTTACTAAATAATTTCCGGGAATGTTGTGGTTACAAAGTGTCACTTGCTCATGTTTAGAGTTCAAGATCTTGAGGGACAAGTATTGTAAAGAACATTAATCTGGAAAGGGACCACGAGCTTAGAGAATCTGGGAAACCGCTCTACTGGAAAGACTGGATTCAGCCTTGACACCAGTGCGCACACAAGGTGAGCAGTAGAATTCAGCGCTACTCTGATCTAGGAGGAGTGCGAAAACCTGGAGACCCTGGCGTGGATAATAGGGCCAGGCAGCAATACAGCATCCCTTCTCTATCTCCTATCCAAACGTTAGTCGAGTGCTGAGAAGCACTACGCCACCACCTTCCACAAAGAGATGTAAGTGTCTAAAGCACAGTGACAAAGGCAAGGCAAGTGAAGGGAAGTAATGAAGACAAATAAATGGACTCTTTAGGCTGGTATAGCAAACAAACTTAAGGAAAGTGCTGTTATGGAACTCACTGAGGAGACTATCTCCCAGTGCATGCACCAACACGAGAGGAAATGCCTCTGTGCTGTTAACCCCACGGGGATGCAGATGGCAAGACATGCTGCAGAGGAAAAGGTTCTGCTTACCTGGACATGCTATTTGTCTATGAGCAGAGAAAAGAAATGCGTCAATTAGTATAGAACCATATCAAAGATTGAACACCTAGCGCTATGAATCCCAGAGCACACTGTCATATTCCCAAGGAAGCGCAGGACGATGATTGATACAACAGTGGTTAAGGAGAAACTGATTCCCACTGCATAGTGGGATGGAGCTAAGGGTACTGAAGGGCTCATACTGGTCCTTGGAAGGTAGGTAGTGTTCAGGAAACTGACTCAAGGATCAGCTATAGTAATACCAGACATCTGAGCAGCCTGCACAAACTCCAACTCTGGGGGTCAGGAGGAAATCTGTTGATGCAGAATGCCAAGGAGGGAGCGCCTGAAGGGTCCATGCTCCATGGCTAAGATCAGACAGTTAATACAGGGAATAGTAGAGTTACTATTGCAGGAGCTTTTTGTTCTCAAAGGGACCGCTGCACAGATGTGGTCAATACTCAGGGGAGTCGAGTCTGACTGTTAAACAGTTTACCACAGTAACTGTCACTGGATCCCTTACAAGTCCCAGTCTGTCTAGCACAGACTCTTGCACTGAGGGAACTTCACAATACTGAATTGGGAGATTGAGTGGGCACCTTCACGAAGACAGTTCATGTAACAGTGAGTCCTCCTCTTGACAGTTGTGACCCATTCACTCTGCAGCTCTCGTTATATACAAATACCTCAGCACACTAGATGCTTGTTAGACAGGTTGCAATTTAAACAGGACAGAAACTCTCCAGCAGAATGTAAGCCATCTCTCCAGGATACCAGCTACACTAAGCTAAGAGAGAACTGTGAATATAGTGAAACCGCCAGTCAAGCTCCCAGGCCCAGCACACTACTGGGAGGGAAACAAAAGTCACTCGAGATTTTGTTGTGATGTCTGAAAGTTTCTGTAGAAGGTATATCCTGTAACTTGGGAATTTGGCAGTAAGTTCATAGCTCAACGTTTTGCCCACTCACCTTGATAGCTTGTCCAAAGAATCCTTTCCCAAGTACTTCACCATGTGTCAGATCACAGGGCCGGAAGATCTGCTGGGAATAGCTGGAGGAGGAGCGCAAAGATTCAGAGCGACTGATGTCACGGCTCAGAATGAGAGGTTCCTTTGGGGAGCTGGGTCCAGGAGACTTGGAAATACTGTTACTTCGCCTGGAGAGTGAAAGCAACTGGAAGATTAGGTCAGCTGCAAGGAAGGTCTATTACCCTAGATGAGTGCATGCTAGTAACCATCCAGCTCACTAGCTTCCCACAATTCTGCAAATGTGGAAGGTGCTGCAGAATGTACCCAATGCTGCAGAGTCACTTTCAGTGTTCAGTTCCTCAGTGAGCCAACAGCAAAGTCAATGCTGGCAAGCCTCCACAGCTGCACATCTCTATCCATTTGAATTTTGACTTCCACCTTACAAGGAACAACTCCTGATCGTTCTGAGCAAGGGATTCAGGTGTCGTGGAAGTGATACGGGATGATCTGGAATTTTTTTTAAGATGAAGGAAATTGGTGGGGCAGAGGACCCCAGTATGGGGAGGGCAGGTTTTCTAACATTGAAGACCCAAGCCTCACTTAGCAGGGGCCAGTCCCTGAGGGGAAAGCTCTCATCACAGCCATCTAAGCCTGGCAGAAATCTGACTTTTCAATTTATTTCAAGTGTTAGCAGATTTAGAAACCACAATTCATCCTTTATCAGTCTAAACGCTACTAAACAAGCCAGCCCGAAGGGGAGGCCATAGGGAATGACTGAAGGGATCTGCAACATCGTCTCCTGGGCAATGCTTCATTCCAAGCTTGGCTTGGCCATGACTCAGTCATCTGCAATTGCAAGACTGTGCATTGTACAGCCCAGGCTCTAGGGCATGCTAAAACACACACAGCTGGATGAGAGGTGACAGGCTGGAGTGGTATTCTCATAGTCTAGGGAAAAAACAGTCATTTCTCAGACAATTTGCAGCTGCTACTCTAGAAGCACTAGCCGCAGTGCAGTTTTCCTAGGTACCTGAGGGAGCGCCTGTTCAGTGTTCCTTCCAGATTCCCCTTAATGTCCAAAGGGGAAATGGAGCGCGAGGTGGTGGTGGTGTTTACATGGGTGGGGAGCTTGGAGTCCAGACGCAGTCTGTCTAGTCGCTGAGAGACAGGGTCATGTTCTATGAGCAGCTGAAGCGTCTGGCTTGTCCTGCGAATCAGGTCCTCCACCTGAACACAAATCCAAGGGCAGAGTAAGAGCCTTTGAAGGGGACCATTGTAAAAACATGAAGACACCTGAATGTCCTTCAAGCTAGAATCTACAGTGCCTCAATCAGGTCACTAAGGCTGTGGTTTAGTTACACACAATATAACTGTCCACCACACCACTCACAATCTAGCAACATGTAGCTCTTCATTCTAGCTAGATCTTCTTCTGCTCTGATCAGCAACAAGAGACCCAGCTCACGATTTTTCTGGAGTGAGGCCATGTTCTTCTTGGACTTGCTTTCTTCAGTGTATGTAGATTGGGGTAGGCAATCTATGGCACAGGTGCCAAAGACAGCACACAAGCTGATTTTCAGTGGCACTCACTGCCTAGGTCCTGGCCCCTGCCTGGGTGGCTCTGCATTTTAGTTTAATTTTAAATGAAGCTTCTTAAACATTTTAAAAGCCTTATTTACTTTACATACAACAATAGTTTAGTTATATATTATGGACTTATAGAAAGAGACCTTCTAAAAATATTAACATGTATTATCGGCATGCAAAACCTTAAATTAGAGTGAATAAATCAAGATTCGGCACACCACTTCTGAAAGGTTGCCAATCCCTGATGTAGATCATGCCTAACACTGATCAATACACTTTTATAAGGGAAATGTAAAGCTACCCAGGTGTCTAAACCCAGATCTAATTATTCTGCTTTAGAAGAGAAGGCTCAAAGTATTAGCTAACACCAACAGCAGACAAAAAGTGTTGTCTGGCGACCTAAAGGGTAGCCTAATATTGTGCACTGAGTTACCTTGAACGTGATTAGCTGTATAAAGCATTTAATATAGTAAATGTAGACAAATCTGTCAGTTGCTACACCATACACAGCTTCTAGATATTGTCTCACTTGACCATGCCTGGCAGCTGTCCTCTCTCAAAACAGGTCTGCCAGAGGATACATGTACTCTGCCTTCAACTCAGTCATTTGGTCCAACTCCTTCCCTTAGAGACAACTTGAACTCCAGGCTTCTTTAACCACCTACCAATTGTTGATGTACACCTCCCCTATTCTAAACCACTTCCCAATTTACCCTCTTCAATGGAACTTAGATGCTGACTCCAAAGTAAGAGGCAGCAAAAGCTTAATTCTTGCATTCACAGCCAGTGGATTGTACTGTAGTACAAATCAATGACAGCATTACAGCTCCATGCAATAGGCATTGCTATGGGGGAAGATTGTAAAAAAGTCCCAAGGTAGAAGGGGGTGGGGGGAGAGAAGGGGAAAGTCAGTCTGGAGTATAGACTTCAGGATTCCTCAAGATAAAACTATACCTACTTCCTCCACTTGTAATGTGCGAATAGGGACTCCATTGATTTCCAGGATCCGGTCTCCAGAGTGGATGGCATTTTGGACATCTGGGCTAATGTGTCTTCTGTTGACTCTAAATGAAAGGAAAGAGTCATGCTGGAGAATCTTCCTAAACACAGATTACCAGAAGTTCAATGGATCTCTACTTCCCAGAAAGTGTTCTTCCCTTTTAGGATCCAGAAATCAGTGAAGTGTTCTCAGTCTGCTAATGTGAGATACCACCAAGCTGTGATGGCAAGCATTCTCTGAGGTGCCCAGACCTCCACAAGCTCGGCGAATAACGGATCTTCTCATATACCCACAGGAAAAGGAAGCAAACAGTAGCCAAGCCATAGGGAAAGATAACTAGTTTCTTTATTTGTTATGGCTATAACCCCATAAGTGATTTCTGGGCAGTGGAGAATCCCTGCCCTGAATCACAGTTTAAGTTAGCCATAACAACAAAAAACTGCCCAGCCAAGAAACACTCATGGTTTCATTTGCATCTCATTCCTACAACATGTGGTCACTGAATGAGAAATTCCATTTCAGAAACTGGAGAGATTCTCAGAAATAAAAGTTAGTCAGAAGCTCCCACTTTCCTTTGCCCAGATACCTCTGCACAATTACTGAATTGTGAACAGCTAATGCAGCTATTACGGCCTCTTCATACTCACTCTTTCACCTGGACACTGGTGGCATAGCTGGAGCAGCCACCTTCGACAGCCACAGAGATCCCTCTCTTGCCATCAGTGGCTGCAGGCATAGAGATGAGGGTCAGCGTGTATGGTAGCTGTTCACGCAGAGATTCAGTGGAGAGAGTTTCTATCATTGGCGTCAGCACAATCTGGTTATGGCATTTTCCACTACAGAAAGAACAGAGGAGAGTCACTGGCCATTTCCCATCCCTTCTTGCCAACCTATGTAGCCGGATCCTAAAAGGCTGGAACAATGGTATTATCTATCATCAACTATCAAGGCTTCAAGCAGTGCTCCCTGAACCCTAGAAATGTACTTGATCATTCCATTCTGGTGTTTACAGATTCAGATTCCATGGCCAGAAGTGATCACTGTGTTCATCTAGTCTGATCCCCTGTAAAACCAAGATGATACAACTTCCCCAAAATAATTCCTAGAACATACAGGATGTTTTTCTAAACTTTATCTCTATTTAAAAATAGTCAGGAATGAAGAATCCACCACTCTTGTGGTAAATTGTTCCAATAGTTAATTACTCTCACTATTTACACCTTATTTCCCGTCTGAATTTGTCTAGCTTCAGCTTCCATCCATTGGATCACATCATACCTTCCTCTGTTAGACTGAACGGTCCATTATTCAATGTGATCCTCATGCAGATACTTATAATCAAGTTACTCCTTAACCTCTTCTCTATTAAGAAAGATTTAGATCCTTCAGTCCATCACGATAAGGCAGGCCTGGACAACTCGTAAAGTGGCAAGGGCCATATTACTCCAAAGAAAACAGCTGCTGAGGGCCAAACCTCATCAGCCCCCCCGAAATACAGCCCCCCCCGCCAGCACCCCCTGCCCCACAGAAACAAACCCTCCTTCCCCAGCGCTGCCCTGCCAAAACAGCGGTATTGAACCTTGGTAATGTTATAATGGGCCACTAAGGTAGGATAAAGTCACAGAAAAATGCCTTTTTGTTAGAAGTAGAATAAGATCTTCCCCCCACTTTGTCATCAATTGCCCTGTTGAATGAATGTGGCATGAATAAGGAAGGCAACACCTCCAGACAGCTGCAACCCTTGGAGAGGGGATGGGAGCCAGACCAGATCAGGCCCAATGCTGCTATAGAGACGCCTCCACGGATGTAATGGGCCAGTAGTAGCCACTCCATAGTTGTAAGTTAGGATCAGTCTGAACTAAGATCCATTTTTAACTTCCATGTAACTTCTCCAAAAAAATTACCAGAGTCCCTGAGCTCTTCTAGGCCAGGTAGGATTTGTCTGGGAGGTTTGGTAACCTTCAGAAAAGGGGTTTTGCAATTAAGGTATTTCACCAATATCCATCATTCCCTTTCTGAACATTTTCCTAGCTTCCTACCCCCAAAATGGCTTGGCCCCAAACACCAGGCATCTGGCTGAGTCAGACAGGGGCCTCTGGGTGTTACTGGGGGAATCACAAAGACCTGTGTCATGTTTATAACACTGACTCTGTAAATTATTTAAACTGCCCTTCTGCCCTTGGGTTTATTTAGTTTGGAAAAGAGAAGACTGAGAGGGGACCTGATATCAGTTTTCAGGTATCTAAAAGGGTGTCATCAGGAGGAGGGAGAAAACTTGTTCACCTTAGCCTCCAATGATAGAACAAGAAGCAATGGGCTTAAACTGCAGCAAGGGAGATTTAGGTTGGACATTAGGAAAAAGTTCCTAACTGTCAGGGTAGTTAAACACTGGAATAGATTGCCTAGGGAAGTTGTGGAATCTCCATCGCTGGAGATATTTAAGAGTAGGTTAGATAAATGTCTATTAGGGATGGTCTAGACAGTATTTGGTCCTGCCATGAGGGCAGGGGACTGGACTCGATGACCTCTCGAGGTCCCTTCCAGTCCTAGAGTCTATGAGTCTATGAGTCCTGGCTCTGTGGCAAGGGCTGCTCTGCAGAAGAAGAGGTAGGGGCCTGGATTGGGTGGGATGTGGCTAGGATTCTTGGGCGCAGGGCAGGTGGGGTGGTGAGGAACAGGGAAGAATGATATGGCTGTGGGGCTGGATCTCTGAACTCTTCATTTCTAGACGGTCCTGCCTGTGGGTTTTTAGGGAAGTTGTCAAGTATTTCTAAGTGAGATTTGTTGATGGGCTTTTAACTGGGCTCCTCTAAAATTTACAGCTTAACTCTTCAGCTAATGAAGTAGTTCGGATTTATGTGAAGTATGTCATAGTTCTCTCTTCTTTAACACGGGGATGGACATTTGATTTGATCCTGTCCTCACTTTGCCTTTGCACTGCTGAGGACAGACTCGGCTGCAAGGTTCCCAAAGTGTGGTGGGATTGAGTCCAGAGAGCTGGGTGTGTGCACATGGGGCCAGCTTCTTCTGACTGTGAGCTAGAAAGAAGCTAAATATACATTTAAACATCCTCCTAAGGTGGCTTTTCCATGGAAGCCGTTGCTGCAGTGACGACAGGCACATGAACCCATGAGGCAGTCCCTGCATTAACCAGTTTTCCACACTATGAAAAAGTTGAAGAACCTCTGATCCAAACACAGCAGCCTGTCTGGTCCTGGGATTAGCAGTGATTTCCTCCACAGACTGTCAAGCCTTAATGACCCAGTTTTCTTTACCAGCCTGGGGCAGGTACTTGAACATTTGGGACTGTCAGGGGCATTCTGCCATTTCCCTCTCCCAATTGCCCCCCCCCCACTGCCCACCTGCTCGCCTCTTCGTCTCCTCCACTCACCTCCTCACCCCCCACCACTGCCCACCCTCTCACCTCCTCATCCGCCCTCCCCACCACCAGCTCATCCGCCCCCCCACTCCATCCCCTGCTCACCTCCTCATCCCTCCTCCCCCGCCGCCAGCTCACTTCCGTGGCCTCTTACCTTCCACTGCTGGCTCACCCTCACTCTCCAGCCTGCCACTGGCTCCTTCACCACCTGGCCAGCCAGCCAGCCATTGGCTTACCTACTCACCCCCTTGCGCACAGTGAGCCGATGTGGGCCATGTATTATGATCCTTTAATCATTCTCATGGCTCTTCTCTGAGTCCTCTCCAGTTTTACAACATCCATTTATGTTTAAGCCACACAGACCCACTAGACAGAATGGGGAAGTGATTTGCATGTACAGCAGACAATGGAGTGCACAGTACCACAGGATCATTTTAGCAGGACAGCAATGGAGTGTCATGTGTCTGATCTTACCAGTAGAGTGTGGAGTGTTGTACTAGCGCATACGTGTCTCCATCTTCAATTATTACTTTGCAACTCATACAAGCAAAGCATTCAGGATGGTACTTGTATTCTCCAGCCACCTACACAGACAGGCAGAGGAAGTTCTGATCAAGGAGGGAACACTGTTAAAAAGGGGCTTGGGGAAGCAATAACTGCACCTATTAACAGTAAATCTACATGGACTCCCAAGATTAAGCAGCATTAAATACTGGATAGAGCAATGCAAATCCACCCTGCCTTTCCTAAATCCCCTCCCTCTCTGCCTTGGTAACAATACACTGCTCTGAAACAAGTGCATCAACATAAGCCACTGAATGTGGCCCAGGTAACCCTCCTCCCCATATATTTGGTAGTGTTGCTAAAAATTTTTAGCCTGGAGCAAAGTAGGTATTTGAGCGAATACTAGACTCCCCACTAGTTATGATACAGGTAAGAGTAGATGTTAAGCCTTAACTGAAATCTGAGAGATGATTTTGCAAGACTAGTATTAATGCACAAGATTCAGCTACTTCCACCAGCTACCAGAAAGCAGAGATGAGTCTAATGGGACACTTAAAAAATTGGCTTGTTCATATTCCTAGTTTGCAGTAGTTCTTATATGAGACTCTTCCCTACTGAGGGAATTTTGGCAAAAATTCCATTAATGGTGAGAATTCATCTGCACTATGTTCACTAGCAGATGTCAGTACTGCCTCCAGAGTAGCGTTAGTTAGCTGGTACACAATATACTGCTTTTATTTAGCCTACCTAAATATTGGATACTTTTCATTACTGGAAAAGATTGATTTAAGAAGGTTAGGATTTCCTTGTTCGTGAGGTATGTGAGGCAGGACAATATTGTGTTACACCTAAGCATGCGAGAAGTGCTCAAACTAGAAATGCTTGAGGGACCCTGACTCTGCAGCCAGCCACTCGAGGGCTTGGAAAGCTATTTTTAGGTATGGTCCCATTTTACTATGGAGCTTCAGAAATGCTTCAGTCTAAGCCTACATCTACATTACAGTACTGTAGCACTTCTGGTGAAGATGCTCTAAGCCAGGGGTTCTCAACCTTTTTTCTTGCTGAGCCCTCCTGCAACATGCCATAAAAACTCCACGGCCCACCACTGCCACAACAACTGTTTTTCTGCACATTAAAAAAAAAAAAAAAAAAAGGGCCAGCATTAGAGGGTAGCAAGCAGGGCAATTGCCCAGGGCCCCACCAAGCTCAATTGCTCAGGCTTTGGCTTGAGCCTTGGGTGGCGGGGTTCAGGGTCCCAGACTTCGGCCCTGCATGATGGGGCTTCAGCTTTCTGCCCTGGGCCCCAGAGATCTAACACTGACCTGCTTGGCAGACCCCCTGAAATCCGCTCACAGCCCCCCAGAGTGCCCCGGGCCCTTGGGTGAGACTGCTGCTCTCAGCTGATGGGAGAGAGTTCTTCCATTGGCTTAATAATTCCTGCCTCCATGAGCGGCAGTATCTATGTCGACAGGAGAAGCTCTCCTGCAGACCATAGCGTTGTCCACATTGGTGTTGGGTCATTATAACTTACGCCGCTTGGGGAGTGGATTATTCACACCCCTGAGCGACGTAAGTTATACTGAAGTAATTTGTAGTGTAGACATAGCATAAGACTGCAAACTGACAATTGCAGCCTTTCGTAAGGCACTGGATACGAGGCTAACTGCTCTAGAGGAACTTGAGTATCAGGCAACAGCAGAGTCTCAGTTCCCTGAACATAAATTTCACTGATGCCCAACTTGGGGGAAGGATGGGAAGTGTTTTGCCTCATCTTGTTCAGTTCTATGCATTTCAGCTGCTTGCCATCTTCCCCAAAATGTGCCTGGTCAGGGGCAGCTCTAAGGATTTTGCTGCCCCAAGCATGGCAGGCAGGCTGCCTCCGCAGGCACGCCTGCGGGAGGTCCACCGAAGCCGCAGGACCCTCCGCAGGCAAACCACCAGAGGCAGCCTGCCTGCTGCCCTTGCGGCGCTGGCAGAGCGCCCCCCGCGGCTTGCCGCCCCAAGCACACGCTTGGCATGCTGGGGCCTGGAGCCGCCCATGTGCCTAGTCCTCACACTCCTCCTTCACAAGTTGGCCTATTTAAGGCCATCTACATCCCAACAGATGCATAGATCATGCATACTTTCAACACTTCATATCAACAGTTGAATTCTAAGACTAAAACCCCCAGTCTGCTGCAGTTAACAGGCCTGGGAAGAACGAGACATAGCAGAGTCCTTACCATCACAGGTCCAGTCATCAGCAAAGAGCAGCCATGGCAAGATTCCCCAAACTTCCCCCAGTAGTCTTTGTGACAATAGAGCTTCCCCTCCTTCTCATAGTACCAGTTAGTGAGGGGGTCCTGACATTCAGAGCACCTAGAAGATGACAAAGGGACACGGCTAGCAACAATTCATCATGGACTGCCCCATAAGAGTTAGTTTTCCTCCAGCCACAGTCTTTAAAAATCACCCGAAGCAGAAGGAACTCTGTACTGAGCAGGAATTCTGCTCTTGATTTTTTTGCATAATACATTATCCTTCAAAGAATGAGCTTCACAAGACATTTACCCTTTTAAGCTCAATGTTTATTCACAGAGTGGTGGATGCTGCAGGTCTTCTCTCTCCTTCCTCATGCTGATAACTGACCCCAAGGAAAGATTTGATACTTCTAGAACATCTTCCAGCCAAGGGTTTCAATGCACTTCAGACATAAATTTAGCCTTAAAATTAAGCAAGCAAGCAGACAAATAGAATCAGCCTCATTTTACAGATGAAGAAATAGGCACAGGATTGAACAATTTGCTGAAAAGGAAAATCTGCAGCAAAAATACTAAATTGAATCCAAATCTTCAGGCTCCTTGTGCTGCTCCTTAAGCACATTACTGTTATGTTCTTAGCAGACGCACTGGAGTAGAAAGAAAGATTTTTCTTTTAAATGTTCCTTCCCCCTTCCCTCAGTTTGCATCATGTGACTTTAATTGAGCTAGGCGGCCTGTACAGGTGGTGGTGTTGCTGAAAAATGCATACTGAACACTCCCTGGGGCCCAGGGCAGTACACATTCAGCCCTCAACCTGAGAAGCAAGACTAGCCATTCACATGAGCATGCACAGCACTAGACAGATTAAGAGAATACCTTGAATCATTTAGGAGTAGCAATGGCTTTGCTAACATGATATTTTCCTTAAGATCCGTAAGGCAAGCATTGGGCAGCCTCAGAATTAGTAATGGGATAAAATCTTATCCAGGCTGGTAGTGACCAAAACTATCATCTACTTGGTGTCCCCAGCCTCTGTTTGCCAGAAGTTGGGAATGGGCAACAAGGGATGGATCACTTGATCATTACCACATTGTTCTTTCCCTCTGAAACACCTGGCATTGGCCACTGTTGGTAGACAGGATACTGGGCTAAATGGACCTTTGATCTGACTCAGTATGGCTGTTCTTATGTACTTGCAGTTTTAGTCCAATTTGCAACAGGTATGTCTATAGCACTATTGGCATAGACTGACTCCCTTGGCAAAAGAGAGGCCAAAGACAGAAGGCTAATCTACACTTAAAACACTACGGGGGCACAACGGCAGCAGCACTGCTGTAGCATGTCAGTGTACCCACTCATTATGGCAACAGGAAGGGTTCTCCCATGACAATAATTAATCCACCACGTGGAGAGGTGACAGCTAGGTTGACAGAGTAACTGTCAATCTAGTGCTGTGTACACCAAGAGTTAAGGCAAGTTAACTACATCGCTCAGAGGTATGGTTTTTTACATACCCCTGAGCAGTATAATCAGTCCACCTAACTTTTCAGTGTAAACTACCCCTGAGATTATGGAAACAAATACTCTCTCACCTCCTAAAGATAATCTTCCCAGGTCATTGGGCAGGAAGCTACTGCAGTCATCTTGCAGATAGACTCAGACCCATCAATGTCATTCTGTCATCCTTCACACAAGAACTACCTTAACACACCTTCCTGGAAGTTTAAATTAATTTGTGCTAAGCTTCCACTGGGGAATTCCAGGTAGTAGAGATAAGACTGGAATGTGCATACACCAAGAGGAGCACCAGATTTTGCCTCAACATGGAAATCCACTTTCATTCCAATTCACATGGATGCAGAACGAACAAGGTGAAATTGCTTACAGATAGCCAGTGGTTTGAGGGAAGTAACTTCATTGTAAGAGGTATTCGGAGCCATTTCCCCCACTATGGATTAATAAACTCCTCCTCCCAAACTAGAGTAATAGTTCATGAATGTTGAGAAAGTAGAGATTCTCCCAGCTTGGGGAGCTGCAAATCCTTTTCCCTCATGAGGGGATAGAGCGTTGATATGTGCAATAGGCCCTGCCAATTTCATTAGTAGGAGGAGAGTATCTGAGCTTTAAGATGGACAGTGCATTTATTACAACCTCCAGACCTGGGGCACTTCAAGAGTTACACCCTCATAATGGTATGCATACACTCCACTTGCAGGGCATTAGAACAATGTCTTTCCTTCAACCGCTAGCCTTTGGCTTTCGTTTGCTGTAAGCATCCCTCGTTGAATGATCTAGAGGATGGGCGGGAGAAGAGCAAGTAGTGACTAACAGCAACACACTGCAGGAATATCTAGTTTAACACCAGCAAACAAGATCCTTCAGAGTTATCCCACCTCCATGTGTATGCCTGTACCAGTGTGTACACGGAGAGCTCAATTACAGCTTAAAACAAGCAAAGCTCCATGATCAGACCTGCACTTGAGAGGGAAACAGTAATATTGGAGGGGACAGGAAACACTGACACAGCCACTTAAAAGTTATACCCAAGTGTTGAAAATACCCAGCAAGGTCACAATTCAGAGACCACTTTTCCTTCATGTAATTCCCCAGTTTCAGTAAGAGCAACATGGCTGCAGCTCCAGGCAGTGTTCTGCTGCTCCCCTGGTATTACTTAGGGTATGGCTACACTTACAGCCATACAGCGCTGCTGCGGGAGCACTCCCACGGCAGCGCTTTGAAGTGCGAGTGTGGTCGCAGCAGCAGCACTAGGAGAGAGCTCTCCCAGCACTGCAGGTACTCCACCTCCCCGTGGGGATTAGCTCCCAGCACTGGGGCAGTGTTTACACTGGCGCTTTGCAGCACTTTAAGTGGCTGCACTCAGGGGTGTATTTTTTCACACTCCTGAGAGAGAGAAAGTTGCAGCACTATAAAGCGCCACTGTAGCCCAGGCCTTAGACTGGACCCACTGTTAAAGTTTAGGCGGATATAGCTATATTATTCAGGGGTGTGAAAAATCCACACCCATGAGTGACCTACATATGCTCACTTAAGCCCCGATGTAGACTTGATGGAAAAATGTATCCGTCAACCTAGCTACCATTGCTTGGGGAGGTGGCATTTCCACACTGATGGAAAACCCCCTTGTGTCACTGTAGGTTTCATCTACGCGACGGGGTTATGCTGGCTATGCTGCCATAGTTTTATGCCACTGTAGTCAACACTACAGGGACATGATCTTAAGGAGGGGGCCTACAAGGTGCTCCCCTACCTTCCCCATACCACTTTAGCAATTGATCCCAACCCTATGACACCAGTTTGATTAGCAGTTTCTACCAGCAAATGGGAACTCTGGACACTTGCAACACATCCATAGTAAAAGAACGGTGAAAGGGGTGGAGTCTGTAAGCAGTCAGCTCTTTGCTATGTGATGAAACAAATCAGGGCAAGATAAATTTGCAGCTAAAGGCTCAATACCCCACCCAGAACAATGAGGCAACAGTAAGTGTGTCAGGTCCCAGAGACAGAAGACTTTGTTCAACGGTGCTAACCGGCTGCCTCCGTCATGAGTCATTGTTGGCAAGAAGAACCTCACTGAACAACACACCGCAACGCAGCTCCTTCTGCCACCATTACCCTATATATATTCTAATAAGGAAGATGCTTTAGATTTCTCTAAATCTGAAAGTTTGTACACAGTATAGAGCTGGTCACCAGAACCAACCCTTTGACTAAAATCCATGTCCTTGGCCAGGCTACAGAGGCACCATATGACCCTCAAGTCCCCAGTTGGAAAGATTAAGAGAGCAGCTTTACTCATGCAAGATAGTGGGACAAACTCCCCTCCATCTCACTTGATGTGCATCAACTGAGCATTGCTCGTTTATGGGTTCATCTTTCTAGGCCACGACATCCAGAAGCAAGGCAGATTTCACTCTTCTGCTCAGGATATGGACAATGGGAAGGTCTAATCCCAGATTTACTTTTCTCCACTGTGTTCAGAGAGTACCCAAAACATGACTGATTCCTTGGAGACTGGAAACCACCATCATGTCCCCTTGCTGGCTGGCTGCTGCTAATAACCCCACCAAGTTCAGGCAGGTTCTCTTCTCACTCCATCAGGTACGACGTTTGAGCCCCAGGTAAGGAAAGTGAATCTCCATGAACAGTTCTTAATCAGTTCATTTTTCTGGAGCTGCAGAGCACCTCTCCAAACATGGGATCATGTTTGCCAAGATTCACAGGGGCTGGAACTAGAGGTGCTGCTTGAAGCGATTTCCCTCATGTAGAGCAGAGGTGGCCAATTTGTGGCTTTTCAGAAGTTAACATGCAGCTCCTTGATAGGCACGGACTCCAGGGCTGGAGCTATAGGTGCCAACCTTCCAATGTGCTTGCGGGGGCGGGGGTGCTCATTGCTCAGCCACAGGCCCTGCCCCCACTCCACCCCTTCCTGTCCCCTCCCCTGAGCCTGCTATGGTCTCGCTCCTCCCACTTCCCCTCTGAGCCTCCTGCATGCCACAGAACAGCTGATCGGGAGGTGGGGGAGGCGCTGATAGGCAGGGCTGTCAGTGGGCAGGAGGCCCTGGGGGAGCTGATGGGGGCTGCTGATGTATTACTGTGGCTCTTTGGCAATGTACATTGGTAAATTCTGGCTCCTTCTCAAGCTCAGGTTGGCCTCCCAATATAGAGGATTTACAGTTTGGTTCAATGGCTTTCAGCACCCCCTCTATACAAATTGTTCCAGCATCCTTGACAAGATTCTTGATTTTTGGACATGGTTAATGGTGAGGATACTTATCTACTCCTGTAGTGGCAAAGTAGGAGATGAGGGCTGCAACAATCCTCTAGGCTTAACAAGGGAAGGTCTTCCCTGCACGTGTGAAATTCCCCCATCCGCAAACCAGAAGACCAAATATGTTCTTGAAGAGAACAGTCACTTCTCCACGAAGTGTGAAAATCCAACACTACTGGGGTTTAGATGAACAAGGTTGGCTTGGGGCAACACAACAGGCTGCCAAGGGAATAGGTGAAGTCAGTTTGGACACTGAGCTCCCACAGCTTAGGAACATTGTGGGAGCAGCATGTTCAAACCCCAGGGGAACAGATGATACTTCAAGTGTTCTAGGGACTGATGGAGCAATGTTGGCGGGTATCCAAGGGAGCTGCAACCACCCCTACTCAGAGGGAGGGTGCCATAACATGGGCCTTATGGAGGGGGAAGAGCTGGGTTCTTAGGGATCCCCATACCTCCTATATTTTTCTAAAGAAATTCAAGAGGCTTTGATGCTGCCTTTGCCATCACTTACAACCATGACATGTGAACAGAGGCTTTAAACTGGTAGCTCCTACCTACTCATTTAATGATGCCACAGCCCTGCATTTAAAGGCATCTGAGCTGCTTCCATGGCAATCATATAATCAAGAACACTAATCTATAGTGACAGCCAGACAGAAGTGTGTGCCACTCCATGCTTAATTCCCTCCCTTCCCCATCCATCATTCCTAAGACTCTAGATAACTTTGTTAAAGCCATATTAAAATGACCATTTATTGAATTATTTTACAAAATATATAGTCCTTTAACAGCTGCCTCTGCGAGGCTGCATCTTTTTGTTTACCTCACATGGGAGTGAGAGGGAAGAGGCAGCAAGAGAATTAGTGGCCCCGGAGGAGGACAGGTTTTTCACATGAAGTTGACACTCACAGATGTAACTGACCTGCATACCCAAACCCCACCACATCCCATTCAGTCCCTACGCTTTAGGCATACCTCCCAACATTTGAAGTAGTCAACGTAGGATGAGTTCTGCCTCCAGGGAGTAAGAATTGCAGAGCAACCCTGCCCCACCGTCACCCTATAGCACCATTCAAAGCCCAGCTGCTCATCCCCCCACCCGGGGAGCCAGGCCAGGCCAGGCCAAATCAGAGCAGCACGGACTCCACAGGCAGTGGCCAGGTCAGAGTGCCCAGAGCAGAGCCAAGCCCACCCAGCCAAGCCCACTCAGAGCAAGGAGCCAAGCCCATCCAGCCCCAGCCCCAGCCATTTCAACTGTGATGAGAATTTTATGGGTCAAAGTGGAACAGTCACAACTCCAGAGATCTGCTTTAGGGTTCCATGGTACTTGGAAAATAGGTCACATCTTGGTGTGGCTCTAGGTGTTACTGTGTCCATGCTGCTGAGTTCTGCAACTGAGCAGGCCCAGAGATATCAGAAACTCTCACCTGCAGTCAATTTGGTTTTGGAGGATGCTAAATGGATCAGATAACAACAAGAAACCAACTTGACCAACCGTGAGGGGGAAAATTCAGCTCAAAGGCAGTCTCCTTTACATCTAAAAGGAAGCCAGTATCTGAATGAAGAGAAACCTCATACTAACACTGAAATGGCTGCACCCTCTCAGTAAAGGCCACTAATGGATACCCCTTGTGGATCACCAGATGAAGTGGGTTAACCCTATACCAGATACGGTGCCCAAATAGCAACTGTGAAAAATCAAGGTGGGGTGAGGTGTAATAGATGCCTATATAAGACAAAGCCCCAAGTATCAGGACTGTCCCTATAAAAATCAGGACATATGGTCACCCTTATACCAGGTCTACATCTCCAAAGGTGGGGAAGGGAAAGAACTGCCATGCAGAGAAAAGGACACCTCCAGAACATAACACTTCCCTAAAACTCAACCTAACCACCTCCTCACCCAGGACCTAGCTAAAGTGCGCACATAGGCTAATGCCCCAGAAATTTCCAGAGCAAAGAGACAACAGAAAGTATATCTAAGGGGCTACAGACAGAAGGCAGGGCATGGAAGCTCTGTTTCCACATGCACCTCTCCCACGGCACTTCCTTTAGGCAGCAGCAAGTGGAGCATGTATTCATGAATAATTCCCATACATGTCTTTTACTAATGTGACTCTACATGCTATTACAAGGCTATGGCTCTGCCTGCACTTCCTCCCAATGGTAGGAAATGGGTTTTTAGACGCCTGCCTGTGAAGTTAGGTCTGTCCTGTCTAAACTGGCCAGCCCTTGTTCCACATAAGATAGGAACTTCAGTCTTGAGGATTTTAAGACTGTTTTAAGCATTTTCCCAAGCCTTACTGGCCAACACAACTATGTTTGCAGGACCAATTTCTAACTTGGCTGGCTAACATGGAGAAACTAGTGCAATTAAGGCCTTGCTCTGCAGCCATCTCCTTCCTCAACCTTAAGTCATTTAAATGGATTGAAGTTTAACATTCAGACAAACAAAAGGGGTTAACATAAGCAAAACATCTGAGATAAGAGCTCATTCCAAGATAACAGGCGTTTACTGTAACTATTTATTGCCTGAAAATCACTTGATTTCATTCATTAAACATGGTCACACCCTGCTGCCTATGGATTACATTACCTTCCCAAACTCCTCCCAGTGAGGAGCACATGGCACTCAATGACCTCATTCTGTGTCATTCCCATAAACACATACTGTCTCCCTTTCTACATCTCAGGAGCCTTCCATAAAATCCTATTCTTTTTGGTTGCTGCCTGGGAGGCAGTGAGGAAGCTGACGTTTATGGTTTCAATCTGAACGGGAGCCTGGCAGTACACACTTAGGCTGTGCACATAGGCACAGCATTACTGAACAGATATGCACACATGCCACACCCTCTTATCAATAAGAACATGGATACAGATTAGCTTTCAAGAACTCTGCCTAGTCCCCCCCACAGTTCACAAGTCAGAGCTCCTAGCTTCAGCCCTGCTGCTCCCCGCACACAAGCAGCTGAAGTTCATTCTGAGAACCTCAAACACAAGGCACCCAGGACAACATTACAGGGTGCCAAGTGGAGACAAGGCCCGGAGGGAAATAATCTGGGAGCAAAAAACTTACCGAAAGGGATCCTTGGGAGTGAAATAAGATGGAGCAGACAAGTAACTTCCCATCTTCAAGCACTGGATAAACCGGCTCCGTCGCAAACCTGTCCAACTGCCTGTGAACAACTCCACTTAGCCAGCATGGCAGCTGGAAGGTCTCACTTCACCTTGTGCTGATTCAGGCTCCTGTCCCCTCTCTGAAACTGCCTAAGGAGTGCCAGGTCTCTCAGCCACTCACTTCTTTTCAGATCTTTCCTCGCTCCCATGGCTGTAACTATCTCCTCCTCCTCCTCCACTGAGCAGCAAATGCACCCTTGGGTGGGATAGCGTCACCACTAACCTTGCTAAAATTCAGACAGACATTCTTCTGTGGGAGCTGGTAGATTTTGCAAGAACAAACTGCTGTCAAGTTAGTTTTTCCTTCTTTGGTTCCACCCCTGAAGGCGGGAGGGGAGGAGGAGTCATCCTTTACAAAAGGAACATGGGTGGTTAGAAGCACCAAGGAAATAGACCCTTTTCACCAGGGGTGGAGCTGTGATCCAGACTCCAGAGAGAAGCCATGTGACACACACCCTGAAAGGTTTGAAATTTCTATTACAATAAAAGCCAGGCATATGAACACAAAGCTCCTCTGGGCACAATGGTACTGATGTCAAGCAAGGGCAGGATCAAATACAGAGTTAAGCCTCTGCTTATGTCAGATAAATGCTTATCGCAGTTTCCTAGATCATTATTGATTCTCTGCTGCACAGTGCCCTTCATTCTGAGGAAGGCTAATCTGCCCCCAAAGGTACAGCCTTGGCTGCCTCAGAGCAAAAAGAAGACCAGGCTTGGCAGTTTAACCCAGCCCAGGGCTCCTCAATGGCAGTGCAGAATGTAATATTAAAAAACAGGTCAAAGATTGGTTATTCTGAGAGCAAACAAGTCACTCGATCCTTGACTTAAACCTGCAACTGCTGCACAGCCAAACTGCTTCAGCCTGTTCTGCCTTGTCCATGCCACTGCCTGAACAGTGGACAGAGGGCTTGTCTACATCACAAAGTTGCAGCGCTGGTGAGGGGGTTACAGCGCTGCAACTTAGGAGGTGTACACTTCTGCAGGGCATCACGAGCGCTGCAACTCCCTGTTTGCAGCGCTGGCCGTACTCCCGTTTTGTCTCAGGTGTAGAGGATCCAGCACTGCTAATCAAGTGTAGACACTTACCAGCGCTTTTCTTGATCTCCGTGGAATAAGCAGGTATCCCAGCATACCTGAGGAAGCCTCTGGTAATCAAGCAGGTCTCCTTCCCCAGTTTGCTCTCGCGTTCCCCGAACCCCCGTGCAAGCAGGTCTCCTTCCCTGCGGTTTGCAGGGGGGTTCTGGGAACGCGAGAGCAAACAGCGGGGAAGCTGGTCTCCTTGCCCCGGTTTGCTCTCGCGTTCCCTGAACCCCAGTGCAACCAGGTCTCCTTCCCTGCGGTTTGCTCTCACGTTCCCCGAACCCCCGAGCAAGCAGGTCTCCTTCCCTGCGGTTTGCAGGGGGTTCGGGGAATGCGAGAGCAAACCGCGGGGAAGCTGGTCTCCTTCCCCGGTTTGCTCTCGCGTTCCCCGAACCCCCCTTGAAGCCGCCCAACAGCGCTGCAGTGTGGCCACATCTAACACCACTTGCAGCGCTGGTTGCTGTAAGTGTGGCCACTCTGCAGCGCTGGCCCTATACAGCTGTACTAATACAGCTGTAACAACCAGCGCTGCAAAATTTTAGATGTAGACATACCCAGAGAGTTCTACTCAGAGTCTTGGTCTATCCAACACAAAGCACTGGTGTTTGTACAACGCTCTGTTGAGTGGCTAGCCTGTTACACATGCCACTGCTGCTATTAGCCCTCCCACATTTGTGTAGTCAGTAAAACCTGCCATTCTCACAAGTCTCAAAACCCAGCCATGCACCAGAGATCAAAGTTCCCTGATTTGCTCTGAATGAAAATCCTCCATCTCATACAGCTGGCTCTCTGCTCAATGGAGGCACTGGCTGCAGGTTTGACAGCAGTGGCTGGCTTTTCAACTCCACTAGAGAGCCAGGCACCTAATTTTTGTAAAGAGAAGATGCAGCTACATTTATGGGGAAAAGGAACCTGAAACGGTCAGTTTCTCCTACTCAGTTTCATTTTTAACATAGACTTAGACATTGCAGAAAGAACCAGGGCTGTAAAGCGTGATGCAGCCATCAATTCTGATGCAGATCTAATTCCTTCTGACATTTCCGACAGCTTCACTGCAAGCAGCAATGCTGTGAGTCTGTGTCTAGGAATGCACTCCTTTCTCCCACATTCTCCATACATTGTGTGCTGAAAGCGGCCCAGGGCTCACATCCCAGTGCCCTCTTACTATAAACACCACAACACACCATGGAAAATTGGAATGCCCCTCCTCCCACTGCATATCACCTCCTGATAAAAGCAGTCCCCTTAATGCTGCTGTCACAGGCTGAACCCTCTCTATGGTCAAGTCCACGTGACCATGTAAATCTAAGCTCTTCAGACCTTTGAAGATTGATCCAGAGATGTGATAAGGAGCCTACTAGTCTGTGAAAGAAGCCAGCAGATAAAACCCAACTTCAAAGTAATAAAAGCCACCCAGACAGATAAACTGGGAAGAGATTTTTGTCTGGGGTTTCCTTAAAGCCAATGGACATATAGTCAATCTTCTATTTAAACAGGAAACATCTTATCAAGAAGATAATTCTACTTTTGAAACAAGTCCTAGCCATCAGGCAGCAGCAGTTACTCCACCCACAGAATTCTGTGAACAGAGTTACTTCCCTTCTCAATTGTTTTATCACTCAATTATGAACATTACAGCTCTGATAAAAGGGTTTCTCTCAAAGAGGTGCTAATCTGTTTATTACACATCTCAGGTTTTAAATCTGAACTCCTGATCAGAACCACTAATCCTCCTCAGGTAATTTGGCAGATACCATTAATCTCTGCTGGACAAACAAGTTGCACTAAAGGTGAGCACATATAAGAGTGAAGAAATTCCAACGTTAACATTCCCACAGCTAAATTACGTTGGCCACCATGCATTGTGGGGTTTTGTGGAAGGGGCCAACATCTCCAGCATGTGCATTTTTGAAGTCTAAAAAAATAAATAAATACAAGACTATTTAAGATCTAAATAATACTCATTGGTGGCCTTAGAGCAGTGGTCCCCAACCTTTTTCATCTGATGGGCGCCAAATGACGAGCCACGGAGGATCGGGGCAGCGGACAAGCATCCGCCGAAATTCCGCTGACAAGTGGCAACGTCAATAGGCGTCGCTGCCAAAATGTGACCGACAAGCAACGTCATCCAGAGGCGTTGCCGCTGGAATATCGCAGAAAATCGGCAGCATTTCGGCAGTGACATCTCTGGTGACAGCTTGCCAGCGGCATTTCAGTGGATGCTCATCCGTGGCCAGTATGCGGGTGCACTTGGATGCCCCGGTGGGCGCCATGGTGCCTGCGGGCGCCACGTTGGGGACCCCTGCCTTAGAGCATCTGTTTGCAAATTGAAAATTGTATCTGGTTTAGACAGGTTGTCATGAATTCTGTGTTTCTCCTGCAAGATTTGGAGACAGAATGCACTAAAACTTGCCACAACAGGGGCTGCTTTCTTTACAAGGTTTTTAGACATCTGACATGAACTGTTGTAAGAGAAACAAAGAAGCCTGAACTCTGGCCTTGACAGGTAAAACGAAAACTTCCATTTACAAATTAATTCCATCTTAAAAATCACTTTCCAGGCTCCCCACTGGTTCATTTTAAATTTAGGAACTCAAGCAGATTTTTATGTTTCAAGGGTTTGGTTTTTTTTGTTGCCGCCATTTTAACACTGCAAAATAACTGTCTTGGTGTATTTAAAGCAAGCTGTATACAGATAATCGCAGGGGCTCCGAATGGCAAGAGTTACATGCTGCACATTTTCAAATGCTCTGGTTTTTAAAGTGGCACTTTAGATGCCAGGGGTGGTAGTGAACAGGCATGGACTGAGACTCCTCAGCACTTAGCCTATAAGGCCATGTCTACATCTAAAATTTTGCAGCGCTGGTTGTTACAGCTGTATTAGTACAGCTGTATAGGGCCAGCGCTGCAGAGTGGCCACACTTACAGCAACCAGCGCTGCAAGTGGTGTTAGATGTGGCCACACTGCAGCGCTGTTGGGCGGCTTCAAGGGGGGTTCCGGGAACGCGAGAGCAAACCGGGAAAGGAGACCAGCTTCGCCGCGGTTTGCTCTCGCGTTCCCGGAGCCACCCAGCAAACCGCAGGGAAGGAGACCTGCTTGCTCGGGGTTCCGGGAACGCGAGAGCAAACCGGGGAAGGAGACCAGCTTCGCCGCGGTTTGCTCTCGCGTTCCCCGAACCACCCAGCAAACCGCAGGGAAGGAGACCTCCTTGCTCGGGGTTCCGGGAACGAGAGAGCAAACCGGGAAAGGAGATCAGCTTGATTACCAGAGGCTTACTCCTTCCACGGAGGTCAAGAAAAGCACTGGTAAGTGTCTACATTGGATTACCAGCGCTGGATCACCAGCGCTGGATCCTCTACACCCGAGACAAAACGGGAGTACGGCCAGCGCTGCAAACAGGGAGTTGCAGCGCTGGTGGTGCCCTGCAGATGTGTACACCTTCAAAGTTGCAGCGCTGTAACTCCCTCACCAGCGCTGCAACTTTCTGATGTAGACAAGCCCTAAGATACGCAGATCACTGTCCATGCACAGAGGGGCACTTCAGTTCATTGATGAGACTGGTAGAAACTGGGGGAGGAGGAGGAGATCTGAGCAGGCTTGGCATCTACTAGGCAAATGAGGAGGCAGTAGTGTGCCTTTTTTCCTTGTCCTGGAGGCACTCCAAGTATCTTGACGCAGACCCAATACCTCCTTGTACTTACAAGGCATTTACAACACAAGATGTGGCTGGTGGGGTCACATGGTATAATGGAAGCTGATCGCAGTGATCAGCTATTGAAATATTTCAATAGCATCCGAGTGAAACTCCTGCAAGCAGCCATACCTCTCAAACTGTACAAAAAAGGAGAATGAAGTACTGCACATTTACTAGGTTATTGCCTATCGCTTCTAACTTTAAAACATAACATTCTCAAGCCGGGACAGTGACAGCTCCTCATAGGGGTACATAGATAAGCATGATGCACTAAGAATGAGCATCTGAAATAAGCAGCAATAAATGGATCTTCCTCGTCACCACCACCACTCACTTGCCCAACTCAAAAAGGCTAAAAAGCTTCCTGAATGTATTTATCTGTATGCTAAGGAGCAAGCAAGATAAATTCTGTAATTGTCTATTACATATGTTTCTGGGAAAAGCAACATCTCTTTGTAAACAGGGCACATCTCTAGTAACAAAATGTGCACTAACACCACTGCCCTCATGCTTCAGGGGCTTCCCAACCCATAGCTTTTGTCTATTTAGATTAAATTTTTGAAGCAACCCTTGATCTCATTTGTTTGTAAACCACCATGCACACTTTGGGAACAGCGAGTAATGACTTTTGATGATAAGGCCCTAGAAGACAACCTGAAAGTAAAAGCTCAGAATGGAATATCCAACTCTACCGTATACAGAGTGGCCATCAAGATTCTGCAGCAGCTTTTACACCCTCCCTGAGGAATTCTAACTATTCAGAAGACAGACTACCTGCAAAGTGCTTCATTGTTTTTCTAACTCCAATGAAAACTCAGGGTGACCTGTGGGCAAATGAGCACTTAGGAATGGTTTCTCTCTAAATCCGATAGCCAGAGTGAGATTCAACAGCTGAACACCCTATCCACTGCGGAGACATCTCTAAGGAGAGACTCCCATGAGGATGAGTGGATAAAGCATTGACCTTTCAACCCTGGAACTCTACCAGGTGCTTACTGTAACTGCCAGAATATGTGGATGGAGTGGGGGAAGGAGGGGAGAAGAGAAGCAGAAGGAAAAGAAGTGGGTAGAGATGAAAAATGATGCATTTTGTAACTGCCTTTCATTACAAGGAACATGATAAATCTCAGCCCCAAATGCATCTGCAGCACACACAAACCCAGCAGTATTCACAAGCAAACAGCGAAAAGAAGGCCATAGAAAGCATTAGATACCTGTCTCCCGTTTTAAACTGCACTGCTATAGTCTTCAGTTTGAATCTGAGGCCATGTCTACATCTAAAATTTTGCAGCGCTGGTTGTTACAGCTGTATTAGTACAGCTGTATAGGGCCAGCGCTGCAGAGTGGCCACACTTACAGCAACCAGCGCTGCAAGTGGTGTTAGATGTGGCCACACTGCAGCGCTGTTGGGCGGCTTCAAGGGGGGTTCGGGGAACGTGAGAGCAAACCGGGAAAGGAGACCAGCTTCGCCGCGGTTTGCTCTCGCGTTCCCCGAACCACCCTGCAAACCGCAGGGAAGGAGACCTGCTTGCTCGGGGGTTCGGGGAACGAGAGAGCAAACCGGGAAAGGAGACCAGCTTCGCCGCGGTTTGCTCTCGCGTTCCCCGAACCACCCTGCAAACCGCAGGGAAGGAGACCTGCTTGCTCGGGGGTTCGGGAACGAGAGAGCAAACCGGGAAAGGAGACCAGCTTCGCCGCGGTTTGCTCTCGCGTTCCCGGAACCACCCAGCAAACCGCAGGGAAGGAGACCTGCTTGCTCGGGGGTTCGGGGAACGAGAGAGCAAACCGGGAAAGGAGAACAGCTTCGCCGCGGTTTGCTCTCGCGTTCCCCGAACTACCCTGCAAACCGCAGGGAAGGAGACCTGCTTGCTCGGGGTTCCGGGAACGAGAGAGCAAACCGGGAAAGGAGAACAGCTTCGCCGCGGTTTGTTCTCGCGTTCCCCGAACCACCCTGCAAACCGTAGGGAAGGAGACCTGCTTGTTCGGGGAACGCGATAGCAAACCGGGGAAGGAGACCAGCTTCGCCGCGGTTTGCTCTCGCGTTCCCGGAACCACCCAGCAAACCTCAGGGAAGGAGACCTGCTTGCTCGGGGTTCGGGGAACGCGAGAGCAAACCGGGGAAGGAGACCAGCTTCCCCGCGGTTTGCTCTCGCGTTCCCCGAACCTCCCTGCAAACCGTAGGAAAGGAGACCTGCTTGTTCGGGGAACGCGATAGCAAACCGGGGAAGGAGACCAGCTTCGCTGCGGTTTGCTCTCGCGTTCCTGGAACCACCCAGCAAACCTCAGGGAAGGAGACCTGCTTGCTCGGGGTTCGGGGAACGCGAGAGCAAGCTGGGGAAGGAGACCACTTTGATTACCAGAGGCTTCCTCGGTGATGCTGGGATACCTGCTTATTCCACGGAGGTCAAGAAAAGCGCTGGTAAGTGTCTATACTTGATTACCAGCGCTGGATCACCAGCGCTGGATCCTCTACACCCGAGACAAAACGGGAGTACGGCCAGCGCTGCAAACAGGGAGTTGCAGCGCTGGTGGTGCCCTGCAGATGTGTACACCTCCTAAGTTGCAGCGCTGTAACTCCCTCACCAGCGCTGCAACTTTCTGATGTAGACAAGCCCTAAGGCACAAAATGTAGCATATTAGCCTTGGAACCATCTGAAATCCTAATCCTGTCCACACAGAATTTAAAATAAATAAATACAATCTATTTGACCACTTGTCAGCGGAGGGTAGGCAGATTTCCTTGGAAAGTGTGGAATTTTAAGTCAATTTCTGCTAAATTTAAGCACTCACTTAAAGTTTCTACTTCCAAGATGCAGTGGTGTCTTCCTGTTTCTGCAGAAAGACAACTTCAGAACCTATTCTGCTGCTCAGAGCTTTCCCCAATGCAGAGTGAGATAAGACTATCAGTTCACTTTTTCATTCAGAATCCTATCAAGAATGTTGCAACTTTACACTGCTCCATGGGATAGCTATGAAGTACAATGGAGGCATGCACTAGACAACTACTCAAAAAGTGAGGTTGCCATACAACGCTATCCCTTCAGCATGGTCACAGAGATGTGTTGCTATCCCTACTAGTAGACAGCATTAAGACATGGACATGATTGTGACAAAAAACTGTACTAGGAGCTCCCTCCCCCACCCTGAACTTTCCGGAAGGACAGTCAAAGGATGCAGAGTGCTGTAGTCTCTCTATCACAAAAGTGTTTATCATCTCTTTTAAACCACAGAACTCATTTCAGATGGCCAGCTCACTACATTCCTTCACCTCTGCCTCCCATTTCTGCTCACCCACCACTCTCATCCAAACACATGCAAAATCCCTCTGGCAAATGCAATTGTTTATACAGAAAAGCAATATCAGCGACATTTTTTGCTTTAGTATGATATTTTCAGCCAAGAACAAGGAAGGGAAACTAGCATCAAGTAACTGGCACAGGCCATTAGAAGCCTGATATTTCATCTATTGTTGATCAGAGGGTAAGCTATCTACCTTAAGGCTATACCATGGAATAAAGTCACACTCTGAAGGCAACAGAACTTGTGTTCCTATGTGGCTAGGGTAGGAAGTTTAATTATGCCCAAACACAATTGAACAGATTTTCCTTCCAGTAAACCTACTGATAATTCAGACATAAGCATCAGCAAGAAGGGGACATGACCATGCCTATTCAGATACTCTTGAAATCTAAAGGAAAGCCTGACAAATGGAAACCTCTGCAAGACCCTGTGTGGCTAATGCCCCTGGGACTGAATCTCAGTGGTCGCTGGGGACATCTGGAAGCAGAAACAGGTGGAAACAGCCTTATGCAAAGGCATATTTAGAGTGGACAGATGCCTCTCCTAAAGAATATCAGCAAATAACTCAGTAGGTTCAAGCAAAAGCACTAGCTAGCCAACAGACAGACAATTTAAGATGTCCAAGGTACATATCAAATACGAATTGATCACTTTGCTCTCCAGCCATACCTAGAGAAGATACAGAATCTACGGACACAGCCTGTGCATGCTATTCAAGAAAGGAGGAAAGTGACAGTTTAAATCCTCAGAGAGATGCACAAGCATCAGCAGCTACCAGCTTGAAGTGTGATCAGAAGTCTAGCCTGACTGAGGCTAAACAAAGCTAACAGGCCTGGAGAGGTGCCAAACTGCATGATGGAAATTATGTGCCAGGCGACAAAGTCAGCTAATCCACAGGAAGCCTGTAAACAACTCTCCACAAGAGCTGCCGGAACTCTCAGCTACCAGTCTTCCTACCAGTAAAGGCCTTTTAAAAGTTGGACATTGGGATATTAAGCACAAGATTAGAGACATGCTGAGCTACAGAGCGAGAGGAGAAAGGGCGAGTCAGTCAATTAAACCTGGAATTTGTTGTTTCAGTGTACAGCCCCACCCTGGAACAAGAAGAAAGAGAATGGCAGTTTCCTTGACTGTAGTTTCTCACAGCGTAGCCTAGTTCAGCACGGTAGCGTAATCAAGTGTTGTAGCCAGTCAAGGGCACAAGGCAGTAAGGGAAGCACAACATTAGTTAGACTCAGTAATCTGATGCATGTCACAGGACAGGAGAGTTTGGCATCTTTTGCTGGCATGGTCTGATTAGACTCTTCACTAGGAAATCAAGCTAGTGCACAGCATTACATCCTGCCCTTACTCAGGCTTGTGCAGCCCCACTGAAGGCCATGCAGGCTGCGCAGGTGTCACTAAGGGCAGGATTTGACTGTCTCCATCAGCCCCTTATGAAGATTCCATGTGATTCACATCCTATCCTCAAGTCCATCTGCTAAGACACGACTTGAGAGCTGTCTCACACCTTGTGTAGTAGCCTGAAAGGTCACATAGCAAAAAGCACTTAGACAAATGTAAACTAAAACTTGTATTCAAAGTTAGTTTTCCCTAACTGATGCCTGCAGGGCTCTGTTGGAATAGTCTTCACTTGGAGTTGGTGCTCTGGTCTGTCATGCACATCTGAGTTTGACTACTGGTACCAAGTTGGCAGCGGCTGAGGGAGAGGAAGCCTGAGCGCTTAACCCCCAAGTTGTTTTTGAGTGTGGACAAGAGAAGACTAGAGTTCTGTGACCTTTATTGTCTGGTACTCTTTGACTGGTCATTGCCAAATAGCCTAACACTGGAGAGCCAGGGTTCAGTGGTATAAAGTATTAGTTGCCAGTATTTGCAAACTGGGAGATTATTTAGATTAATCTCTCTTATGGTCTGCCAGAGCTAGAAACATTTTGCCAGCCTAATATGTTTTTTAGACACCAGTAACCAAAATGTAGGATCTTTACTTTAAAAAACACAGAACAGTAGACACTTCTCCTGGCACATATCACCCACCTCCCAAACCCCCCTTTCCCTGGGCACAGACAAAATAAGCAATGGTGAAAGGATAAAGCCAAATGAAAGCTAGAACCTTAGGAGACCGATCAACAGCTGTTACACAACTGCTACTCATAGTGGAGTCAGCAGAAGCTGCATGTGTTCAGAATCAGGACCCCTTAGAAAATCCAACTAATGTAGCAAGAATTGGATAAATTGCTCACGGAACAGATTACAAGCATGAAAGCTTGCTGCTAAGAGCAGAGGATTTCAAAGGCCTCTTCACTCTCTGCTTCTAGCAATGTGGTCAGAAGAGATTATGGTAAGTTGTAGATCTAAATAGCTTGACAGGGAGAAAGAATGTTTGGGGAACGCAAAACCTTCCTGCACATCAGCACCTTTCCCTGCCAATCCTCAATAGCTCCCTCAAACCATACATATATGGCAAAGAGAGAACACCACCGCTACTCAAACTGTCTCAGCCTAGTTCAGTGGGCACTATCTTGGGATGCAGCTGAAGAGAAATATGCAGCATCTCACCTTCTGCTATCACCACAAAATCAGAGCTTTCATTTTTATTTTAATCTTTATTTGTGTGTTGTGTAAGCACCACTTCTCTAGATTGTTTCAAACAGCTATTAGAATTGCAATTCAGTTTCAAAGTGCTATGCCAGCATTAGAATATAGTAATGAGCAGGAGCACGTGATCATTCTGTAAGATTTGTCTGAATAGGCATAAAGGTGGCAGTAAAATACTGCAGTCAGTTAAAACCCTGTAAGTGTTAATACCCAGCATACAGGGTAACACAATGGTGGATGAACATAGGGAAAAAGTAATATCTAAAAACAGGCTAGATTTAACCTACCGGAAGCAAGAGCTGTGCCAAGCTTCATTAACAGTCCTGTACAGTCGTTGACCAGCTGGAATGCTGTCCCCACAGCCCAGACATCTCCAGACCTCTTCACCTACACACGAAAAGCAGAGCATTATTAGAATGGCTACCAAACAGCATAAGATCTCTTCATGCTATCAGGCAAGAATTCCCACAACCTCTGTTAGGACAATCCTTGAGTTACATGTTCAATGTCAACTCCTCCAGGGCTAGAAAAGTAAAAGCCAGTGCCACTATCTGACACTCAACTCTAGAAAACAGGGGGCATTTCCAACCGGAACCTTAACACACTTGTGTCCAAAGACCTGTATGCCTCACTACAATGGCCATCAGTGTCATTGTGCTCTGCAGTATAAAGCAGGACTCAGCTAAATAAATCAAGCAGTCACACTTGGTTGCCTTTCTCTCATGCCCAGAAATAAGAAGGACAAACTAGTTCAGTACTTCAGCTATTATTACTCAGAAGTATTATATGCTAGGCTAGTATAGAAGCCAAGCTAGCATTTGCCCCATGCTAATGACTCAGAAGATTTACAGCAATTCATCTAATTAACTGGATTTCCTAGGAAACAGAAAAGGCGATAAGGGAGAATAAAAAGAGGTTTGTTTAAAGAAGAATAGCCTTGACTGCCAGTCAGCTCACTTGTTACCATAAAGACAAAATGGTTGAGGTAATATCTTTTATTGGACCAACCTCTGTTGGTGAAAGACAAATTTTTGAGCTACACAGCGCTCTTCTTCAGGAACAGACGTTGGTTTCTTTCACCAACAGAAGTTGGTCCAATAAAAGATATTACCTCACCAGCCCAGTGTGTCTAATATCCTGGGACCAGAGATACATCATTATTACAAGCATTTACGCGGCCTAAAGACAATTCCAGTTGTAAGTGGCAACTTCGTTTTGGAAAAGATGAACAAATCCTACAGGCTTCCTGTTTCCTGGGGTTACCGACCCTTCAGAAGCAGCTGGAGACTGGCAGAAGGATTTTAAGGCCTCTACTAGAATAGACACGATGATATGACAAGTTCCCGAGCAGTTTACAAACTTGGACAACAAAAGGATTGTAAGGTGGGGGGGGGGGAAAGGGTGTTTGGTGTACAAGGGCAGACTACTTCAATTGTAGAGGGCAGCATGGCAGAGTCATGAAGCTAGGACTAAAGGAAACTAAGGAGGAGTTGGTGGGGGAAGGTTCTGGGGCCTGCAATATGCAGGAGGTCAGACTACATGATCATGATGGTCCCTTCTGGCCTGAAAGTCTACCAATCTATGAGACACAAAGAGATGATTGGGAAGTGAGAGCAAAGTTTAGGTGCTGTCACGAGTGTGGAAAGACATGTCACATAGTGGAGCAATTGTCAAAATGCACCTTTTTTCTACTCAAAGTTTTGTTCAATTGAAGTTGCATGGAAATGATATGCTAAAAGAAGGAACTCAACACTCATTAATCAAGCATTCATCTGAGGCCAGACTTCCAATTTATGAGCAGCCAGTTTTCAGAGAACAGGAAAGCCTGACAGAAGCTCAGTCAACCCCCCTATCACCACCTCCCTGAGCCACATGTAACAAGAGTTGGCTCCTGTTCAGGGTCACCTACTAGCACTGAGTGTCTGCAGCAAATTATAACTGGGCAGGGTACAGTACTGACATATGCAATGGCTCCCTGGGGAGCAAATGCCATTTCCAAATGTCTTTCCAGTTACCACCCTCTGTGCATTCATAAAGAGTGGCCAAGGGAGCCAGAGTTTCTGCTCAGTGTGTTAATTTTTCTGAGGCTTTCATGAACTGCAGGTTCCTTGTTTGCTCAAGATGCAAAAGCAAACATTCAACTCAGGGACCTGCAGGCCCAGATTCTGCACTAATCACTTCTGCTGGACTCAGAGAGCTAGAACTAGGATGCATATCCATCTATTTACAAGTTTTGTTTTCCAAATCTTCAGGATACTGCATTTGAGACACAAATCCTTAAGAACACAAACACCACAGGGTTTCTACTCTTCACTAGAAAGCTTGGAAAGAAAGAAATTTAATGCCTGAAATCTAGCCTTCACATGCTTAGGTAACCAGACCAAGCAGAACAGAGTTCCTACGTTACTTTTCTCCTCAGGTATGATCAACTCCAGCAGATACACTCCACTGTCCAATGCTGAGAGGAAAACACACTGGTGCGTTTCAGGATTCACAACTGAAGTTTCTTTTCAGAATAACCCCAGATATCACAGGGAGCCAGATTTATTGCCTCATCTTGTCAATTCTTTGCCTGGTTCTCCAACATCAAGGTTTGGGATGGAGATGAAGTTGCTAGATCAAATTTTCAATCACCAGAAAAGGTTCACCAAATATGAGAAGCCAATCTAATCTGCCATGGACCTCTCAGCATAGTGCATTCTGGACACCTCAGATGAAAAGGTCAACAACTTGCTTATCAATGACCATGAACAAATAATCTGTGTCATGACAGCTCAAGAGCTAAGAGTTCCTACTGCACCATGTGGGAGCAGATGAATAGAGTCATCCTGACAACCTATGGCAAAGAGAGAACCTGGAAGAGTAGAAAAGGCAGGGCACCACAATGGGAGAGGAGCCAAGACTAGGAGAAAAACCTGATTCTAGAAACCATTAATTAGACTTCAATAATGATTAACATTTGCTCTAGGTACTCTCCTCAAACACCCTTAGGATAATCTTTCATTGGAGAACATCTCTCTCTTTAAAAGCAGCAAAGAGTCCTGTGGCATCTTATAGACTAACAGACATTTTGGAGCATGAGCTTCCATAGGTGAATACCCACTTCGTCAGATGCACCTCTCTCTTTAAATCACTTATGGTTTTTCTAAATATTAACAGATATTTAACTCAGTTTCCTGGTCTCATCCTCAGCATTCATAATGAGACAGGAAGCTGCAAGGGATAGGAAGTCACAAGTCTCTCACCTCCAGTGCAGAGATCAATATATGTACATGTATCTAAGTAACTCAAGCAACAAACAAGACCCACCCTAACAAAAAACAGTTTGCTAGTTTAAGTGACACTGTCCATACAAACTGAGTTAAACTCATTTAAGCTACAAATGTATCAAATAATCAATTCTTCCTCCAGTTAGCTTTGGCTCAATACCATAAGCAGCTTTACCCCTTTCTGCTACTTAGAATATAGGACTCCAGTTGACCTTATTTACAGACACAATGTTGATTTAAAACCCAAGAGAAAGATGCAGAAGGCCACAGCCTCTGCTTCATTCACTTAGTATAGGAATGTGCACTTCAGTTTCCAATAAGTCTGATGCATGTTCTAGAGTAAAGGGTAAGTTTCTGAATCCATGTGCCTGAGAAGTTGCTCATGAGGATAAGGAGCAAAACCATTCAGCGTCCCCAAAAGTATAAATAAAAAATGCAATAGGTGAACTAGATTTAGACATCCTGCCTTCTGTTGGATAAAATATAGTCTCTGTGCACAAGATACACGTTCTTTACATCCAGCTCCCTCTATTTAGTGTCATAAGCATACCATGTACTGTACAAAACAGAGCCTTTGCTCCAAGGAATTTAAAGGCACAAGTTACCACACTGTTAGTTAATGTGACTGACAGTCACCTAAAAGGCTCAAACAGGACTTTACAAATTCACCTAAGTTCTCAGTAATCACCTCACTTGCGACGTAATGTTATACAGCTGCTGCATTGCAGTGTCAAGACTACACAACAGTTTAGGAAAGCAAGTGAGAAATTATGTATTCAGCTGAAGCAATCCCTTGTTGGCTTAGGTATCCAGGAGAAACAGTGAGGATGAAAAAGACAACAGAAGTACCGAATCAACAAAGTAGGTCATTCAACTCAAATTCCTCCAGGCCAACAAGAATGCTGCTGGGTGAAGGAACAAAGGAAGTGCCTCATTGCTTAGCAGTGTACCCTCTACAGATAATCTATAAGGCTAACCCTCAACTAGAAAGATGGTAGCTGCAATGGAATCTCTCAAAGTGAAGGGAGTATAAAGCATGGGTGGAACCTCAACAACAAAGGACCCCATTGGGATTTTGCATGTCTGGGAATGCAAGTCTCTGCATAAAGAGAAATCAAACATAATAAAAGACCACAACTGAGTGCCAAAAACAGATTAGTCTGGATGCCTACACAAAGAAAGAGAAAGAACAGACACTTTTGTGGAGCACTGGGACAGGAAGGTAATTCACAATGCGAGTCACAACTCTCTTTCCTTCAAGCTTTCTGTATGACTGCCAGACCAACTTATCTACAACAGATCTGTCTGTATGCCCAGAAGGTCAGTATGCCTGCAGGGCAGGTTGGAAAATTCTGCTGAAATTTTCACTAAAGCTTAAAAAAAAACTGTTATAGATCAATATTTAAGACCAAGAGGAAGCTGTAATAGCCAATGAAAGAAATAATAAAGATTCAACAGCAATTTTACATTATCAAGTGAAACGTTTACATGGTCTTTCAACATTGTGCAAATTAAGCCTCAAGCTGATGTCCACGTTCCACTGCCCAGAAAAGGATACAAGAGACCGGAGAACACAAAAATATTTGCAGTCTCCACCAGTGGAGAGGACAGGGTCACTCTGAACTCACATGTCAGTTATGATATGCACAGCAGTTAAAGGAGCTGCACACCCAGCCTTTAGCTGGGTCATTATTAGGCACAAGCTTATAAGTGACTTCTTGATACCATGCATCCACTTCTGTGCCCTGCTGTTCTGCACTCAGCTAGCAATTCACAATCCCTCCCACTCACCCAGATCAGTGTGCCAGTGATGGAGAAAAAGCAAAAACTTATGGCCCTACACTCCTACAGATGGCTTGGCTGGCCCTGTCCACCAATCCCCGGAGACGTGCGGAGACTACAAGTAGGAGATGAGCAGAGAGCCTGCGCCAGGACTCCAGGGAAGGGGTATGGGAGGGGCTATACCCTGACCATAGGGGGATGTGAGGGGAGTGGGTTGTGCCAGAGTCCCAGGGGAGAGGGGCTACGCCAAGGCCCTAGGGGAGGGGGCCACAGAAGGGGCACTGGGGGAGTGAAAAGAGCCTCAGGGGGCAGAGCAGGGCCTCGGCTCCCCGCTAGCTCCTGTTGCCTGGTGCGAGCAGCCGCAGGCAGCACCTGTCCCCGTTGGGCGGGCCTGGCACGCAAAGCGCTTAGCCGCCCCCCCGGTAATGAAACCGCGCCCTGCAGCGGCCGGGGACAGCGGAGCCGAACACCCCCAGTCCGAGGGCGGGGCCTAGGCAGTGCAGAGACCAGAGCTCACCCCCCACAGCCCCTCACCTGGCAGCCCCTCCATCGCCTGGCCCGGCTCGCTCCCCTCAGTGCGGCGCGTGGCCAAAGCGCCTCCACCAGGTCTTCAGACCTCGCCCGCACATGTGACGTCAGCCTCTACGGAATGCGGGGTGGGTCATACCGCACCTGGCCCAGGGGGCCTGCAACGCCCGCCCCGGGGCAAATATTGCACCGCCCCTTCCCTGCCGCTGGCCAATCAAAGCTCCGCCCATCTCTGGAAGCCCCGCCTCTTTATGGTCACAGGCCAATCACCGACCTATCCATTGATAAGAACTCCGCCAATCCGCACCACAGACCTTTTCGGGTATAGGCCAATCACAGATCGGCTCCGCCCCCTCCCACCTCCTCCCTAACGCCACACGTGCTAAACCAGCTGGGAGATTCGGGGCGGGACGTGGCTGCATCCTAGCGCCTCGCTCTTGTATCGCCTCTCTTGCTGCATGAGCGAGGGCAGCTATAAAGGGGCGAAACTAAAGTATCCCACAGAGGCCAGCCGTCATCTCTAGCCTTACTACCATCCGCAAACCTCGCTCCCACGCTGAGCCAGCCCCCCTACTTACTCCACCTCCTGACAACACAACTCTCTCACAGTTCTCTAAGAGCAGGGGAAAGGCTTGGTGCCTACCCCCACACCTGCCCGCCTTTCCCCCCCTTGTTTTAATCTGGGGTGCATGTTCCTTTACACCAGAGGTTCTCAAACTGTGGTTCATGAGCTCCATGCAAGGATCCATGGATAGTTCCATTTAAGCTGCATGCTTGGGAAGTTGCACATAAAACAATGAAAAGCCACTCACCTAATTCGTGGAGCTGCACATGCAAGATTCCCCTAAGTAGGTACCTGGACCCTTGAGAAGATACACATGTACAGTGATGTGGTGGCCTGGGGGGGGGGGGAGAGGGGGCAGGTGGGAGGGAACAGTGGGGTGGGAGTTTGGGACATGGTGGACTGTGGCGGCCAGAGGAAGAAGTGACTTTCCCCAGGTCCAGGGCTGCGGCTGTCTAGCAGAGAGAGCCCTTCTTCCCAGTCTTAGCTCTGTGGCTGCTATGGCAGGGGACAGACCCTTCTTCCCAACCCCAGCTTGGGGGCTACTGCGAGGGGGGGGAAGAGAGGGCATAACCATTGCATTAAAAGATAAGACTACTGGTATTAAAATATGAGTTGTGTGCTTTTATTTGTAGAACAAAAAAAGTTAATTATTGTTATTTTGTATATACCGCTTTTATCCAAAGCGATTTACAACAGATAGCTAATTGTACAAACAACATTTTGGTCCACTGAGACCCTCAGCAATTTTCAAGTGGTCCGGGGGAAAAAAAAAAAAAGTTGGAGAACCACTGCTTTACCGTGTACAATAGCAGTTTTTACGCGGCTCAACCCCTCCCCCATTCAGGCTTTTATCGTGCCGTTTATTTTTTTTGGTCTTCCTCTGAAATCTCAAGATTGCTAGTAGCGGTGAAACTTTTTTAACTATGTAAATGACATTAAAGGATGGGAGAGATTGAGTCCAGGCAGAAGTAGGACAAGGCCATTCATGAGTCCCCACTCTTGAGCAGATTCACCCCCCCATACAAGAGTTTCCTGATTTAAAAAAATGTCACTTTTTTCTTTTTAAGACATAAGTAGTGAAACAAAGGGATGCCTGCTTTTTTACTTTCTCTGTCGAAAGAGGTATAGTTCAATCTCACAGATGGTCTGTTTAGACTAGAAATAGCTGGCCTATATGCTAATACAGGTAGCACCTTCAGCTCTAAGGAATGTTCTCTATGTGAAAGGATCAGTGAGTATAGAGGATATCCCTTTAAGTCTAGTCTCCAGCACCCTCAAAAACAGTTTCATTGCCATTTATCAGAAGACAGCAACAACTGGTTCCTTCTTTGAGTGAAGAATACATCATGGACATGCATCCTACAGAGCAGGTGTACCAACAGCAGCCCTGATACTGCTAACATTTTCCACAATAATATAGATATAAAATATTTTTTCTGCTACTGTGTTCACAGTAATGCCTCCTACAGTGAAATTCCAAGTAGCAGAAGGCAAGAGCACTGCACTTCCTTACACAAAAGGAATCCATACAGGCTGAGGTCAATGTAAAACCATTTTTTATTCTAAATCACTTTCACAACAGTGAAAATTAGTGAACAGTAAAGGGTTGCATTGTATGTGCCATCTTTCTCTAACTGCAGACCATGTGCAGTCTGAATACAAGGGAGGGAAAAATGATACAATACAAAATGCACACTAAGAAAATCAAAAGCATTAACACTTAAACTATCTAATTCTTGGATTGCCAGGAAACTAATGACTCTAAATTCTGTCATTGCAGCCTCTTCAGTCTTCACCCCTTCAGCGTCTCAAGAGCAACTGGCAAAATAAGCTTAAAATTTTATATTTTAAAACAAAAAAATGTTTGTTAAGTCTGGTTTAATACCCTCTTTTGTTCATGTTACAGCTGAATTTCTCACTGTCATCTTCAAAGGATAAAAGCTTTGAAGAAATAATCTTCATACCAGATTACTTCTAGAAGAACACGCTCTCTTTCCTAGCATAGGAGTTTCTCAGAATAATGGTAGAAGGGAAGGAAATAAAATCCCTTTTACATTAGCAGATGAACGTTCCCTTTTCACCAGCAGGTGGAGCTGCCTCTCAATAAAACATCAAGGCAGTGAAAAAGCTTCATAATATGGCCAGTTGACGATAAAAATGCACTCAAATTTCCAAAATATGCACTACAGAGGCCAATTAGAAGGGATGACGCGCCTGAAGTGCCTGTACTGTTCAAACAGCACTTGAATTACCTATACTCAACCAGATCTTGCATCTTGGTATATGATGGATGAGGTAAACTATTGCAGAATCCAGCTTTGCAAAATCGTGCTTGCTGAGGAGACTTTTGGGGCAGGCAAACAAAACTCCTACCTGCTCTTCCCAAACCATCATGCTACAGGTGGATGAACACTTTGTGTTTAGGCAAGTAAGTTTCATTGCTACTGCTCATGGTTGTCCTGCTCAGACACTTCATCCTTGTACATGAGAAAAAGCCTAGCTCCTGAAGCAAGTCCATGAGTTTCTATATATTGATTTGTTTTGTCAGATATCATGATTTATTGCCCAGGAAGTCACAAAATTCCTCTCTACAGAAGGTGAGTCTCTGACTATTAGCATCTCAAAATAAAGACAGAAGAGAACCCTTTTGAAAGTGTCCAGTTAGAATTAGAAGAAAGTCAAACAGAGGTAAAAAAATCCCTCATATTTCAGGTACTGTGGATCCAGAGAATCAATCAGAAACACTTTTTAAAGCTTTATACCTAACAGAATTCCATAAAAGCTTTCAGAGTTGTGGGCACAACTTCTGCAACATCCTCCTCCAGGCGCAAAAATATTATCTTTGGTAAACCTGCAGCAGCTCTTGCACTACAGCTATTCCTTACATGCTGGAAGCAGCTGGGCACTACCATACAGGCAATGGTCTTACACTATTCCCTACAGTGGCACCTGCTAGGCAAGTTTAGATGTCCTTTTTTGCCAAAATAAATATGTTTGAAAAGTTAACCTCACAACTCACTTAATATATCCCCATTGTGGCCTCTCCCCCCAAACAAGATGATCTCAGATCTGTAAAATGATTTTATTCAGAGTACACAATAGTCCTGGAAGTCTCACAACTTTGGAAGAAGGAGTGAGTGCAGCTACAGCAATAGAGTTATGAAGGTACTATCCACGAGTAAAGGCAAAGACAGCTGCACAAACCCAAGAAAAACAAACACTGCTTTGTCACTGAGGAACAGCACTGCATGTGGCCAGAGAGGTACTCTACCATCCAACAATCCTACTCAACCCCATGATGAGAGAATTTTCAAGAGTCTAGCTCCGGAAATTCAGATTATTTTACAATTTTAGGCTGAAGTTTCTTAATCCCTCCAGTTACAGCCATTCAAGTGCCATGGACTTTTCACAACTCTGGTCAGTAACAGCAGGTATAGAACACTGGTCTCCAAAGCTGATTCCATTTTCAGGCAGATGCCCTCCCAAAGAAGTCTTATTAGTGCCAGAAGATATTTCCTGGCAAGAACTGGACTTTGATATAAAAAGATTTAAGAATGTTCTGGAACTTCAGTTGATGCATTTCTTTCCCATCATGGATGTTACACACGTGATACTGATGAACAATGCAGTAGGCTCCTTTCCTCACCCGCCCACACTCCTTCAGCACCAGTGTCTTCCACATAAACCTGGCTTAGCTGATTGGCACAGGATTTCAAAGCAACGCTCCCTTTGAGAGTGAAGCTCAAAGCTAGGCCCATGGATGTATCTGGATACCAGCGGTATGAGACATGGCTGAGGTAAGACATGCTTTTTAACTGTTATTTAATTCCAAGGTTCTGGTGCAACATGCGAAATTCCTCAACATGTTGTGGCACCACTGATTCCTGGAACCTGTGATTAGCAATGGAACCAGACACCAAAAGGTTTAAAGTGGGATGGGGGAGCAGTTTTTAACTAGTTCAGAGACCCTGATGACCAGGAATATACAGGGTATAAAGCAGTTATGCAATCAACAGCCAGAACATGATCACCAGAGCCACAAACAGGAAGAGACGGGATAGGAACTGCTCATCCACATACTGGGGAGTCCCCGGAACAGCTGAAAAACAGGGAGTAAAACAGTTCAGTTCTTTCCTCTTCTTCAAGATGTAGTATATACTGCACATAGCATATTCACAAGTCTAGAGAGATTAGCAAGGAACCCACCAGCTGACAGACTGCTACTGGCAAAATTTCTTTGTTACAGAAATGATTCAGACTGCCTCACTCACACTGGGGGCTTGTCTACATCAGAAAGTTGCAGCGCTGGTGAGGGAGTTACAGCGCTGCAACTTTGAGAGTGTCCACATCTGCAGGGCATCACCAGCGCTGCAACTCCCTCTTTGCAGCGCTGGCCGTACTCCCGTTTTGTCTCGGGTGTAGAGGATCCAGCGCTGGTGATCCAGCGCTGGTAATGCAATGTAGACACTCACCAGCGCTTTTCTTGACCTCCGTGGAAGGAGGAAGCCTCTGGTAATCAAGCTGGTTTCCTTTCCCGGTTTGCCCTCTTGGTCCCGGAGCCAGCCAGCAAACCGCAGGGAAGGAGACCTGCTTGCTCGGGGTTCCGGGACCGAGAGAGCAAACCGGGAACGCCGCGGTTTGCTCTCTCGGTCCCGGAGCCAGCCAGCAAACCGCGGGGAAGGAGACCTGCTTGCTCGGGGTTCCGGGACCGAGAGAGCAAACCGGGAACGCCGCGGTTTGCTCTCTCGGTCCCGGAGCCAGCCAGCAAACCGCGGGGAAGGAGACCTGCTTGCTCGGGGTTCCGGGACCGAGAGAGCAAACCGGGAAAGGAAACCAGCTTCGCCGCGGTTTGCTCTCTCGGTCCCGGAACCCCGAGCAAGCAGGTCTCCTTCCCCGCGGTTTGCTGGCTGGCTCCGGGACCGAGAGAGCAAACCGCGGCGTTCCCGGTTTGCTCTCTCGGTCCCGGAACCCCGAGCAAGCAGGTCTCCTTCCCTGCGGTTTGCTGGCTGGCTCCGGGACCGAGAGAGCAAACCGCGGCGAAGCTGGTTTCCTTTCCCGGTTTGCTCTCTCGGTCCCGGAGCCAGCCAGCAAACCGCGGGGAAGGAGACCTGCTTGCTCGGGGTTCCGGGACCGAGAGAGCAAACCGGGAAAGGAAACCAGCTTCGCCGCGGTTTGCTCTCTCGGTCCCGGAACCCCGAGCAAGCAGGTCTCCTTCCCCGCGGTTTGCTGGCTGGCTCCGGGACCGAGAGAGCAAACCGCGGCGTTCCCGGTTTGCTCTCTCGGTCCCGGAACCCCGAGCAAGCAGGTCTCCTTCCCTGCGGTTTGCTGGCTGGCTCCGGGACCGAGAGAGCAAACCGCGGCGAAGCTGGTTTCCTTTCCCGGTTTGCTCTCTCGGTCCCGGAACCCCCCTTGAAGCCGCCCAACAGCGCTGCAGTGTGGCCACATCTAACACCACTTGCAGCGCTGGTTGCTGTAAGTGTGGCCACTCTGCAGCGCTGGCCCTATACAGCTGTACTAATACAGCTGTAACAACCAGCGCTGCAAAATTTTAGATGTAGACATGGCCTGGGAATTAGGAAGGAATGCAAAACGTCAGATCCACAAAGCAAGATTAGGCCTGGGGACGTGACCCTACTCAAGCTTGCAGTCCTCACCAGATATTTACAAAAGACAATGCTGAAGTAAGTCTATCTCAGCCAGGTGTTTCTACACCAGTGGTCCCCAACCTTTTCCAGGTGGCGGGCACCGGACGATGAGCCACCGAGGACCGTGGCCGGCAGACAAGCATCTGCTGTAATGCGGCCAAAAAGCAGCAACGTCAAGAGGTGTGGCTCCTGAAATGCCGCCGAAAATCAGAAGCATTTCAGTGGCGATGCCTCTTGGCAACGCTGCTTTTCAGCAGCATTTTGGCGGCAACACCTCTTGATGATGCCTCTTTTCAGCGGCATTTCGGCAGATGCTTGTCTGCCAGCCAGTATGCAGGTGCACAGAGAGACCCTAGTGGGCACCATGGCACCCACGGGCACTGCATTGGGGACCACTGTTCTACACTACAAAGTTTTGCATCAGCCTTTGCCCTCCACAAGAGGAAGCTACCTCAGAATAAGCAAGTTATAAACAGACAGAAAATCTTAAGGGGAGTCTTATACCAATAAAACTAGTGGGAAGCTTAAAGGAGCTGAAAACTAAGTGTCTCCGTCTGGAACAAAATACTGAGCCTGCAGATGAACAACAGATTTAAAAAAGGATTACTGACAATCATTAATTTCCAGAAGCTAGGCGTGGATAACAAGGGATGGATCACTCAATTTCCTGTTCTGTTCATTCTCTCTGAAGCACCTGATATTGGCCACCGTCAAAAGACAGGCTACTGGGCTAGAAGGACCATTGGTCTGACCCAGTAAGGCCATTCTTATGTACTTATTTAACCCAAACCAGCACATATCCACAGTCTCTAGCTCCAAACGGACACATGCTTATGCAGATAGTACAAAGCAAGGTACAACTAACGACCTAAATGAAGATGCCAAGGGGTATACAACTTAGCAGCCATTTCATGAGCTTAAGAATCCAGTTCAGTTTTCTCTCATTATTCCATATGAAATACATGGACTGGGGCTCCTTTACTCTATACACAGTATGGCAGACTATTGGCTAAAAGATTGATCACAGGCAGGCCTGGAAATCTTGGGCTGTAGGTTTTCTGCCCAAAACAGGCAGACTCTTGCAGTTTGAGTAGTGTGCAGAGGGACTGCCAAACCCTTCAGCTTTACAGGCTGTTTGGCAATCCTCAGAATGAGGACACTGTACTAAAGTAACCCAACTGGTTTTACTCAATTGACAGCACTGAAATTAATTCACCAGGAAGTTATCTGTTGTAGCACATAAGTGATCATCTTGAAGATGAACTGCAAAGCAAAGAAAGTAGTGTTCTTGCTTTTTCTTCTTCTTTATGGTACATAAAGACTGATAACTTTTTTGGGATGAAAAAAGATCATCATATTTTGTGTATGTGGGAGTTGTCCTTTTTAAAAATGCTAGAAATTCAGGTCTCAACTTCTCTGGCTTTCCTGGAAAATCTTTTGGAGGACTGGAATGGAAGCGCTCAGATCACTGAAGAGGCTTTCCCAGTTCTCACCTGAGCGGAAGGAATGTTCAGTCGGATTGTTTTAAAACATTTTTTGTTAAAACCTGTTTAACCTATAATGTCACTATTGTTCTCCAGTTCTTCAATCCTCCAAAAAGCCCTTCAGCAAAGCAGAGAGAAGTCATAACCTGGTATTTTCTAATGTAAAACCACCAGAAAAACACCTTTAAAATGTATTTTATATAATACACAGCAAAGGTTTTCCCTTTGTTGTTCACCTTTAAATTATTAGCTCTACAGTGCACCAACACTGTGTGCTCAAAGGGGTGTTTCCCTACATGTTGTTTCACTGGTTTACTTTGGCATACAGACAAGTTAGTGATTTAGCAGGTTCTTTGCTTGAAAGATACAAATTAATCTATATGAAATTTATTCTCCTGTGGGATTTTCCCAGAAGGTGAGATGCATAATACCTGGTGGAGGCCGCCCATCATTTATGTTGAATGCTGTGGCAAATATACCGAAGGGAAATGCCCCAATTCCAAATGACATTTGGAAGCCACCATCTCCAAACCCAAAGCCCTGGAATCCCTGCAAAGAAGGAAAAAATGGAAGTGAAACATACTGTCATTTATACTGCAAGACAGAGTAAAGCCAAATATTCCATGTCAATGGACTCCTTTAGTCTAAATGTCTGGCAGTTTTCAGTATGTGCCTGTATGGTCCCACACGTCACTGCAGCTCATGTCTGAGGACTACAAATTAGCAAATGCTAAATGTGTTTGTAATTCTCTCACTAGATATCTGACAATGTATCATAATTTATATAATTTGATATCACTCACTGTGTTTTTAAAAAAGCTTTAATTATGAGTCAATATTTGCTGTCCATCAATCTAAAACAAAAGTAACATGAAAAATTACCCAACATTGCTTCTCAGGAGATATGTAAAGTGCTGTGCACGGTCACTTTAAAATTGTGTTCCTGTAGCACCATAGGAAGCTTTATGGGGAGATGGGGAAGAGTTCTTGCCCCAAGGAGCCTACAATAGGTTATATACAACATAATGTGATGTAGGAGGGAAGGAAGGGTTGCTTTATGATCCAACATCACTGACTGACTGTAGAGGGTCCAAAGGAAAATTACAGAGTTAGTCTAGCCAAGCAGAAAGATGAAACTCCTAAATCAGGAACATCCAAATCCTTTAAATGGGTGCAATGTTTAGGAAACAACTATACCGCTACCTTGATATAATGCTCAGGGGCGGCTCTAGACATTTCACTGCCCCAAGCAGGGCAGCATGCTGCGGGGGGCGCTCTGCCAGCTTGGCGTGCTGGGGCCCGAAGCCACCCGTGATAATGCCACCCAATAAAACACGAATTTGGATATAACACTGTAAAGCAGTGCTCGAGGGGGGGCTGCGCACTCCGGTGGATCAAAGCAAGTTCAGTATAACATGGTTTCACCTATAACGCGGTAAGATTTTTTGGCTCCCAAGGAGGTGTAGTATGAAACAAAACAATGATACTGTAAGGAATGGCTGTGGGAGAGCAAACAGTTACCCTAGTGCTAAACTCCACCAATCCAAAGAAGATTGCCGCCTTGTCTCAGAATTATACCAATGGTATCAGTTCTGGAGAATACCCTAGTTTCTAGCTGTCCAGCTTTGAGTGTACACAGAACTGATCCCAGTGACATAATTCTTAGACCTAGAGTTTATGGACTAATCCCCTGACTCTTCTGTCTAGTTGACAGTTGTCTTGTCCTCAACTCCCTACAAAAGGGGCCAGATGCAGCCAGGAGCGGCGCCAGGGTTTTTGGCATCCTAGGCAGGGGTCCTTCCTGGCTCCCGGTCGTTGACGGCAATTCTGCGGAGGGGGAGGTCCTTCCATGCTCCCGGTCTTTGGGGCACTTCAGCGACGGGTCCCGGAGCGAGTGAAGGACCCGCCGCAGAATTGCTGCTGCCGACCCAGAGCGCGGAAGGACCCCCCACCGTCGAATTGCCGCTGAGGGCAAAATGCTGCCCTCCCAAATCCTGGTGCTCTAGGCAACCGCCTAGGTCGCCTAAATGAAAGCGCCGGCCCTGGATGCAGCAATGCTCCTTTGCATGGCAACTCCTGCAGTTTCAGAAACTGGAGAAGCAGCACCACTGCTGCAATGTCTTTATGCCAGATTCCTCCAATTAATGGCAGCACTTGCTAAAAGGTTCTACCAAGATGCAGCAGCTGATTTAATAAGAAGGCAATGCTCAGTGGACAGAGAACTACTGAGCTCCCATTTATTCAATGTAGAAGTGTTACTCAGTCATACCCAGCAGGGCTGTTTGTTTGAAGCAATGAGATATACGAGTGCTCTCTGGGGACCTGAAGCTGAATTACATGGAAATATGCAAGTGTTTCATCAGGTCACGATCACTTCTTACTGTCCTAGGAAACTCTGATCTATCCTGATAGGCTGTACATGAGGAACAGTTACTATTTATATTCACTGTATTTACATACCTGGGCTGCTGCTTGCATAAATGTACCCCACTCATTTGGGATGTGTATATATAAACATGGTAAAGTAACATTCTATAGTGAAGTGGATATCAGCACACAGCAGTGGTCCCACAACTTTTGAGGATCATGCCCCCCCCTTACTCCTGTCCACACACCCCCGGAACTGGGAGCACGGCTGCAGCTCTGGGGGGCGGGGAGGGTGAGGAAGGAACACAGACAGGGTAAAGGGCCAAGGCTGAGGTCCCAGTCAGGATGTGGTGTAGGCTGGTAGCTGGGCCTGCTGCAAGATATGGCTCCACTCCCAGCCTTGCCCCCAGCCTCGGCTCCGGGCTGAGAATGGAGCCACGGCTAGTGGCGAGGCTGGGAGCTGGCATGGGGCCATCAGCGGAGCTGCGCTGAGGCTGGGGCTGGGGCCAGACACAGGAGCAGAGCTGGGGGCGTGGAGGGGCTGGATGGCACTCCCTCTCCACCCTCCATGGAGGCTGGCCTGGACCTCGTTGCGCCCCCAGGACATTCCTCCATGGCCCCTTCAGGGGGTGTGCCCCACACTTTGGGGACCTTTGGCATACAGTGACAGAAGCACACATGGTGTACATTTCCAAGACACCTCTCATTTGACAAAAAGGAGAGAGACGTCCAGAACCATTTTCAGAAGCACTGCACCACTTATGCATACGGAGCACGTTCTGATTATGAAAGATAATATCCCCAGCAACACCGTATTGTATGCTTTAATTGTAAAGTTTGATTAAAGTTAACTCGTGCTATAAAATGCTGAGGAATGGAGGCATCCACAACACAACATCAGGTACCAAGAGATGTACAATGGGCAATATAAAAGGATCTCCACAGTTGGTCTCCCTCCTCCCCAAATCCTAATCCAATCTTTCCACTTTAACTTGTGTTTTACTTACCCCTCTGTTCTCTGGTTCAGGTCTCTGTCCCTGTGGTCGTGGTGGAGTTTTTTCTCTGGAAAAGACAGCAGAGTTAGTATAAACGTAGTGATATATGGTGTAATATTAGCTTCCTGCCCTGGCCAGTAAAATAGAACCAACATTAATTGTTCTTTCACAGATGTCCAGAGACCACTGAATTGTTGCAGCAAACCTGTGTGCAGTTAGCTTACTAGCAGGGGCCAACAGGCCCACCAGTTAGTTGAACCTCCAGTTCCAAATCCACAAATTGAGATTCTACATTTCTGTGCAGCAACATCCTTGTTGCATTTCACAATCAAGGGAGCTTGAAAACTGTGATCAACCCAATGAACGTCCTGTCCAAGTTGTCCTAGTCAGGAATTATTTTGCACAATGTGCCATCTTCAGTTAGTAATTAGTGTTCAATTCAGTTCAAATAGATTTCCACAGATAAGCAAGAAACAGAGTGTGGGAATCCAGGTCCTGGGAGAGCCAGGATGTATTTGGCAGACATATCACCTCCCCTAAGTTTTGGCCATCTCTTATCTGACACATCAACTGTATAATAATTAGGTTTGTGGTTTCCAAAGAAGTGGCTGCATTTAGATTCCTTACCTGGGGTCCTGCTGCCCAGTACTACCCCTTCCATACAGAGGAATAACTTTATCTCGACTGATTCCTGCTTTACATACTGGACACACCTGCCTGTTTGGCCTGGTCTCTAACCACTACAAGAGAAAAAAAAAACCAAAATAAATAAGGCACCATGAGAACAATGGAACAATAACAACATGCAAATATATCTCACACAGCCACACAAAAGCCAGCCAAATAGAATTCTACAGGTATTCTGAAAAACAAGGAGGCAAACTGCCTACCCTTCGGAAATACCAAAGTGCCTCAGATTTGGGCAGTACTTGCTGCAGTTTAGTATAATAAAATGCTATATCACATCTGCTGAAGTGTACATTTGTAATTGGGCTGGGAAAACTCTGAAAACTACACTGTAGAAACAACCCCGCACTGGCCTGGGGAAGGAAGGACTAGTCTTGTCTCATCTCTTGTTTCTATGATTCTAACATATACAGAGTAGCGGTGTAACAGTAAGTGTGGCAAGAAAAGTGCTTCAAGTTTTTAATCTACACACTAAGCCCTCTCGTCTGCCATATGCAAGCTCTCCTCCCTGAATCTCTAAATATTTGAGTGGTTAAGACCCTGAAAAGAAAAGGGACTTTGGGCTTATACCTCTCTTCCTCTGGAAAAGTAGATTACAAATTATTGCATGTTAAGTTTCATTAGTGCATTCTGGTTGCCCTGGAGAGAAACAAGTGTGCTTAGAAAGAGAAGGGGATATTGCAGCTTCTGACAGAATACCCTAGAGGACTGAGGGGGTTATTGTGTAATAGGAGCTGATGAAAGACAAAGTAAAAAGAAAACGATCTTACCTGGTGTAAACAAGGCCAACTGTTGGTATTCCCAGGGTGATTTGATAACAGGACAGAAAGAGAGAAAGGTTAAAAAAATGTAGTTAGTAACTTACACTGAGATTTGGAAAATACAGAGAGTATATTGGGGACAGCACACCTAAGGGACAGCAGAAGGTTAAAGAATCAGCAATGTCAGTACCATAACTTTGCATTAGAACAAACTGAACTTCTGAAAGTACAGCCAAAGTCAAACCTCCTCTGGCCCTTCCAGTTTTTCAGTCTGACACTAGGTTACCAAATGGACAGAAACCACATCACAACTCTTGGTCCCTGTACTCTCACCATCTAGAAGTTCCACCGCCTTAGATATCAGCACAAAAGGCATACATAAAGGCTTAAATTAATCCTTCTAGGCCTTTTTGCACAGATTCTGCTCACTGATACCATGCGCTCATGTCCTAAGCGAATTTGCAAATTAAAAAGATGCCAACTGAATGACGTTAGGATCTTAAGAATCATATGGCTAAAATATTGGGAGAGATATGGAGAAATGTACATTATGCATCACACTGTTAATTCTAAAATGGGCATGCAGTATGAGGAACAGAGTAGGGTTATTCTAATTTCTCCTTTAAGACACTTTACTTCAATTAAAGTCCTTGTGGCAACTTTAAAAAAGTCAAAATCAAACAAAAACAGACCACAAAATAAGACTACTTATCAAAAGACACTGCAATCAACTGCTCTCCAAGTGGTATAAACAATACGCAGATTGTCCACCGAAAGACTGGATCTTCAATCCTGCTGTAAAGTCACCCCACTTAGGTGGTTTAATCAAAAAGTTGTGATCACAAAAAGGTTTCATTGTAAAAAAAAAGCCAGATAACAAGCACCTACGGCTGATATGTTGACATTAGAAACCAAATTCTACTTGCTTTCACCCACGCAACCACACAGGTTTAACTGAGACCTGAATTTAATCCATAGTGTTTAAAACCCCACACAATTAGCAATGTCAACCCTTGCTAACTGTTGCATTTAAAAAAAATTGGGGAAAGAGGGTTATTTCCTGTATCATTCCATCTTTCAACTACACCAAAACAGTAACATTTGAGGCAAAAGATAACATTGCAGCCCACTGAAGTATTGTGGAAAAGGGGCAATCTACTTCAATGCTCAAACCCAGACAAGACACATGGGAGGCATAACATTTTCACTGTGTTTATGGGACATCTGCTCACATTGGACAGACGGTGGACCTGAAAAGCTAGTGCCACTGCCAAGATGCTATACGGAAAGAAAAATAACCTCACAACAAAAACAGGCTCTCTACAACATTTCTGCCAGCACTAGCAGTGAAAGGAGGCCTGCAGTGAGGGTGCGATTTGCATAAAAATGCATAATTGGACTCCAGAGCCTGCTTCAAGGACAAGGTGCAAAGCAGTTCCAGGTATGGGTGGGTTACAGAGGAATTTAGACCCAAACAGTGGGTGTGTGCCAAGCCAGAAGGCATGAATGAGAATAATATTGCTCTGCCAAATTATATTAATCAAGGCTGTGCAATTTAGCTTTTAGCACAACAATTCAGAGGGCTACCAAAAGCTAAACTTAAGGAGACCAACACTAGCCTGGAGAAACTACATATTTAACAGAAAAATGGGTCTGGGGGCAGAACAGTAAGTTGGCAAATTTCTGCTTACAGCATTCAATTCCAAGTCCATAATGCCATTCACATTTTAAGATTACAAGGCTGGACTTTTCATCTGAGATTTAACCTTGTTACATCCTCAGCTTCTGGATGATAAAAGTGTGTTTGTCCCAGACCCATATTCTGGCCTACCTAAGGAAAGCAGAATACTGACCAAAAGAGGTGCCCACACAGGCTGATAACCGCATCCTTGGCAGTGTCTAAACAGATGTTGCATTCAAAAGTGCTGTCCTGATTAGTATTGTCCCCAGCACCATTACTACTGCTGCTGCCACTGGTCCCTCCAGTGCTGGAGTTTTCAGTAGATGTAGATGCCGTGGGCCCTTTACTTGCCATCCTCAGGAATTAATCAGATCCAAGGTCAGTAAAATCTTCCGACTGGAATCCTATGAGGCAGAGAAAAAGAAATTCCAGTTGCATTACTGTTACATTATTGTCCTATTTGAAATTGAAAGAAGAAAAAAATATTCAGATTACTTGCCCAAGGACCATTTGGATCCCACATTCCAACATCTCAATTTTATGGCAGCCAAGAAGTTTTTTTTAGAAGTCAAGCTGTCTTGAATATCTGTCATATGACCTAGCTGTTGATATCACCTACATTTTAAAATTCTGGGTGCACTGACTGACTAGCACATTAAACCCCAAGGCTGAAAATTAACACAGGTTTCTCATCTCCAACTTCTTGTAAATGTTACCAAAGAGCAGTTACTCTTTGCAAAGTGTATTGTTGATACATGTACATTTAGTCATATGTGCTCTTCCCAAAATTCAGCACAGAGCACAAATTTCTGAGCACAGCCTGAAAGGGAGTTTAACAAAGGACCATGTCAGGAGACCACGTCACACCTTTCTTCTAGAATTCAGTGAGATTTACAAGAAAACTAAAGAGGTCTTTTTTTATCCCCTCCCCCCCACAAACTTTCAGGTTGAACATACGGGTCATTCAATGCACCTAGGATTTTTTTTTACATCCATTAGTTCAGGTTATCAGGAGCCCGGGAAAAGAAGGTGGATGGAAGTGATACTCACACCAGGGTAGATTGATTTAAATCATCAATTTTAGGTGTGTGTTTCACATTGGTATTTTTTAATTATTTTTCTCAAGATTCTCATTGATTCTCATTGGTTGGTAAAAATTAAAACATGTTGACTTGCAACTGAACGCAGCCTTTGTACTAAATTTGGTACTTCTTTTTGCTAACCATGGGATACAATATATCTATACACATTTATTTAAGCAATTATACAGTTTAATTTACATTTATGGAGATTCTTAATTTTTACATTTTTATTATGTTAGAAAAATGGTAAATGGGTTTTTCTTATTTACTACATAAGTTTTTTGTTTTTTTTTAACTTGTGATTTGTGTCAAGCTCCTTTTGGAGGTTGTTTGGAATGCACTTATAATACACAAACAAAAACAGCATTTTAAATTTTGGTTTTAAATAGAACTACCTTAAATGTACCGGATACGTATGAAAAAAAAGTGTATCGATGTTTTGCATTTTAAACTAGATGATGTATTAAACAAAGGAAGCATTATTTGTAGTTAGCGAACAGAAACGAGTGTTTCTGGTCACCATGTCATTCAAGATTTTAGAATCAGTAGATCTCATCTTCTTATACCTGATTGTTATTCCTAGATTTGGAGAGGAAGACAAGTTTTCCTGCTTTTTCCTTCTTAACTTTGACTGAACTAGCTATTGAACTGAACTAGCTGAATAAACTAAAATTTAAAAAGTTACTCTCTTGCACCTGCAGAAGAGGCTATCTGCTCTCAAAATCTGGTTTAGAACTTCAACAAATTTGGGTTCCAGATGCTTACAACAGTTCAGTAAGTCTGACTTTCTTTGAAACTCAGCAGCAAACATACACTGCTTAATATTTTTTGTATTTAATTTAAAATTATTTAACTATATAACAATAAGTTTAGGCCTTAACAGATTGTCAATTTCAAAGTTACCTAATTACACGTATTTTTTTTAAATATATATTTAGTTTAAATTGAAAAATTCCGATATATTTATTTTAAAACCTTGTTTCTTATCCCTCTCACTGCTGTCATGGCCGTGGGTGGAAGTGAACAGTGAACATTTCAAGCCATTATGTTGCAGAAGCACCCAGTATACTGAGGACTGAATATCCCAGTTGTTTGTACAGCTCACATGCTCTTGACTCATGTTAATATGTTACCTGTCCAGCACATACGGTATATGTCTACTCAGCAGGATTCTCTCTCTTTTTATTTCTTTCTGCTAAAACATAACTACCATAAACCTTAGTATGAGATTTCCATGACATGCGAATCCCAAAGCACTTTACAGAATGGAGGCAGCATGGGTACAAGACATGTAAATCCCAGGGAATAGAGATATACTTTTTATTATCCAATACAAATACCAAACGTCTACTCTAATTTTAATCCACAAATCAAGAACAAATCTATACCTGCTGAGTCAGTAACAATTAACCAAGAAAAAAAAATTAAAAATATATAAGGAGCTCAGATACCAAGATGCTGAAAGTCTATAAATCATAGATACTATAAATCAAAGAAACAGATGGCTGTCTAAAACTTTCACAAGTACACAGAAATTAATTATTTGGAAAGGGCAACTAGAACCTTTCATAAACTACTGACTGCATAACTTACCCCACAAGTACTAAAAAAGTCACCTCAGCTTCCTGAGTAATGCTGAAGCACACATACAGAGCTGTAACACAAAACTTCAGTATCTCCAGCTTTTATCGCAGAGTTCTTTTCATACAATGCAGTTCTGCTGCAGGACTAAAAAAGTGTCAAGCCTGAGCCCAATTAAAATATTGCATCAATGACACCACAACAGAACAAATGGGGAAGGAGAAGAGATTTATTTCTACAGAGCTTTTTCACTCAGTTACATCATTTTGCCTGGGGTCCCAGAAGGACAGCTCAGCATTTACAACTACTGTGCCTTAACGCACATTGCCTCTCAGCACTGCTGACTCCTAGCATTTCACAGCATGGCTTCATTACCCTCATCAGCAAGGCAGTTTGCCCTTGTTATTAAAAAAAAAAATAAAAAATGCTTTAGTACAGGACAGGTGGAAATGCTACCAATTCCCAAACTACACATTAAAAAACAATTTTCACTGTTGTCATGCATCCTTTCTGCCAGAATCTTTAGCAGCATTAGCTTATCTTGCTCAGATAATGAATGTTTAAATGAACCCCAATAACAAAAAAAATCCAAAACTGAAGCAAGAAGTTAATGTTTAAAGTACCAGGATTCGCTCACGTGGTATTCTGCTTTAAATATTGGTTTAATATTTTAGTAGCAGGAGAGATAGGGGAAGGATTACCCCCTACAGATTTTGGGATCTATAGCATGAATTTTCAGACCTGGATTTAATGTTCTTTTTAAAGCAGATTTGGTCATAATGCAAGAGAGAAACCAGATACACAAAAAGGCTTAATTACTTCTATTTCTGCCAATAACTTCCTTCACCGCACTTGAGCTGTCCGTCAGATGACCCAGTTCGGCTTTTCTCCCACAAAAGCCTTTGTACTTTCTCCAATGCTGACCCATACTCCTGAAAAGAAAGACCTTCCTGACCCTGTAACTGCACCTCCTCCAAGTCTCTCTTAGCACTCTTTTTCAGATCTAATCCCCCATTAGGAATTCATCAATTAAAAAAATAAAAAGATTACAAACATAATTAATAAGATAAGACAATAACAAGTAACTTATGAGCATGTACTGTGGAAGACTGTCTCATTCACCCACTAGTCTGTTGTAATCTCTCACTGAGGCACAACGTGTCTTATTTAATCTAGTTTGTAATAAACTCTTTGCAGCAGGAAGGGACAATCTTATATTTATATGTAAAGCACTATGCAGACTCTTATGGTATTGTACAAACATTATTATTTATACATTTGAAATTAAAGTGAGAAAGGATTTGAGAGTCAGAGAGTAAGCAGCACATTTGCTCAATCCATAATAACTGGATCACTTATGTTCTAACTAGAACAGATTCATAAGTCTGAGAGTAAATTCCAAGATGATACCACCTTCAGTCAACCACCTGAGCTTGTTAAAAGAAACAGAATAGGAGGCAGAGAAGTACACTTAAGAAACTCAACTAAAATAGGCCAGACCCTTTTTGTATTCGATTCAGGGGCTCAGATAAAGGAGACGCCAAAAGCACCTCAGGAGCCACTGTTGCTTTCAGGTTAAATTAAACACAAAAGTGTTTATTAAAAGTGAGGAGAAAGAACTGGGAGTATAATGGTAATAATCTAGGTCAGGGGTAGGCAACCTATGGCACAGGTTCCGAATACGGCACACGAGCCGATTTTTAGTGGCACTTACACTGCCTGGGTCCTGGCCACCAGTCGGGGGGGGGGGTTCTGCATCTTAATTTAATTTTAAATGAAGCTTCTTAAACATTTTAGAAATCTTATTTACTTTACGCACAACAATAGCTTAGTTATATTATAGGCTTATAGAAAGAGACCTTCTAAAACGTTAAAATGTATTACTGGCACACGAAACCTTAAATTAGAGTGAATAAATGAAGACTTGGCACACCACTTCTGAAAGGTTGCAGACCCCTGATCTAGGTTTACTAAACCTTTATCCTTTGACCAGCTCTTCAAGGCCCAACTCACAAATGCCAGGACCATTAAAGAAACTGAAGGAAGGAGAAGGTGCAACAGTTACTTCTGACCTCATGGCAAGTTTTCAAAGATTTTGCACTTTTCTTCCCTTGTTCTTTGTTATCAAGACATTTCCATGAAAACAAAGTATTTGTTTCTTAAGTGTCCATCTGTTCCTGCTGTTTATTCCCCCATTTGAAATCATCATCCTCTGTGATATCATAACTGGTTGCTGTGGAAATGACTGATATCACAGTGTATTACTACTTAACATGGAGAACAAACAGCAGGAACAGATGAACTGTTAAGAAAAAATGAACTTGTTTTCATGCAGATGTCCTTAAATAAACAAAAAGGGGGGGAAGGGGCAGAAGACTTTTCTGGAGCCAGTCTGGTTGAAAGAGCAAATGAATATGTGAGGAGAAAGAGGGCTTTAAGAAGCAGATGGCACTCTGGGGGCTGAAGGTTCCATGGCAGTTCAGAGCAACAGATGGTCTGAGAAACTGAGGGGGAAATAAATAGCATGGGAGACTGGTGAGGTTTATGTGCTCATCTGTGCGCCTACAAGAAACAACTGAGGAGAAGATACCCACAAAATATTTAGACATAGAGTGGAGTAGAAAAGTGGGGGAACGATGCACCAGGAAACGCAGGGCTGGAGCATCAGCCAGTGAAAGAGACCAAGTGTATGGATCTAAGAGAAATTAGAGATTTTCCAGAGATACAGCAATTTGCCTCTGAAAACTACGAGGAACTTCACAAGAAAAAAGAGATCATGACATTTTAAATTAAAGCATCCAAAAATCTCAATGACAAAGAGCACAGATTGACAATAATTCAGAGTGCAGGATAGAAAGCATCAGGTGATAATGTCACCTAAGTTATATATCATATTTGTAGGGTATATAAAATGTTCAAAAGTGTTTGCTTTATAATATTACTTATTTCATAAATATTAAGAATAACTGCTTTCCAATTGGGCTCTAGGTCACTGACTACATATTAACATTTTTAATTATTTCTCTTTGCTTTATATCTTAAATATTAGATTTAAAGGAACACTGTCAGATTAAAAAACCTGTATAGAAAAATAAGTTTCTTTGATCATTTTACTAATGTGTCACAGTGTTACATTACTAAAAAGATTACTAAAAAAGTTAAAGAATTTTTCAAGTCTAGTTTGCTTCTCATGACAGATTCTGTTTTGTTCAAGTTCTAAATTTCCCTCTGCTTGGACAATGAAAATTTCGGGTTCACTTTCTTCTGATGTACTAGCACAAAATTACAATGTTTTTGTTGCAAACACAGCAATCCAAATTTTAAAATGATCTGTTTTCATTAATATTATAAAAGTTTAAAGAAAATCTCTCTCTCGACACTAGGTTTAGAAGAAGACCCTCAGACATAAAACAAAACACAAATCTGAAACCTGAGACTTCTCTGAACTTTAAGTGTACCTAACATATGGTCACAGGTCACTTTTTCTGCAAGAGCTGATGTTTGCTGACAGCCACATGAAAAACAGTAAGTTTATTTCCTGACATTCACAGCATGTACATTCCTTCTGAAATAAAACTGTTAATTATTAAACATACATTTACCTAGTTGCCTCTTTATTCCCTTCCCCCATCTCCTAATAGGTTATGTTTTGACTCACTCTTTAGATAATCAGTCATGCATGTTCTATTCTCCTTTTGCGGTTTTTATATTGCTGTGCTGTATATCCCTTTCAGTGTTAGATGAAGTGGTCCCTACATATATATATATACACATATATATATGACTGAACATCAATTTAAAACACCATATTGCACATTAATCTACTATCAGAGACCCATGCAGCAATTCAGAGACACATTTAATTCAGTGGGACTCTTCACAAACCTATGCTAGAGGATTAGAATGCAGGATTGAGGCCTATGTTTAAAAAGTGATTTGGAATCCAAATGCTATACAAATGCAAGGTACTTTGTTAGTATAAAAAAAATATTGTGAACACCAAGCATGTAAAAAACAAAGATAGCTTTGTTCTGTTTTACGCTCTCTCTCGTCCATTAAACAGATAACAGACTCAAACAGAACTTGGAATGAAGCCTATGAATACACTTCTTTTTTAAACCATGGCAAATCTAAGGGATAAAGAAAACTGATATAATCAGTTAGATAACGCCAGAAAAAAATATTCAGATGATATTAGATTATGTAATATGTTTTACAGGATTAAATCGGTCACAAATGTACTATGTGGACTACTTATTAGAACTTTATAGGTTGCCAGGGGAGGTTTTATTTTAAATTAAAAAAAAATAAAAAATAATTGTTTTTATGTGGTTTAAAGCATATAAAGGAATCCCAGAGGGCAATTAAAATACATCAGAAGTTACTATATTTGAAGATTAGAACTAAAACCCAAATATTCATCTATTTATAAATAGCCACATCTTTGATGGACACTTATGAAACATTTTAGGTCCTTGGAGAGAAAAAAATATCTAAATGTAAAGAGTGACAAATAATGTTAAGAGGCTGAAGCACTTTACAAAGGAGTGTAAATTATCCCAATTTTTACAGATGGGGAACCAAATAATTGTTTCCCTGCAGAAACACAGGAACCCAGAAGCAAAAAGGAGAATAGAATCCAAGTCTCCTTGCTATTGGACTCCTACTCCAACCATTGAGCAGTACCATCTCCCTCAGCTGCAAAAGTAAAAATCAAAGTCCCACTGTTACAGGTAAACCTAAAATCTGCTATTCTATAATTTACCAAAGAAAAGACAAGAACTCTTTGTTGCTTAACACAGTCAGTGTTACAGAAAAAATGCAACTGGGACAAGAGACTGTTTACCAAATAACATTTTACAAAGAGCCACACACAGATGAGGAGGGGAGGGGTTATTTCCCACCTGAGTCAAGCCAGATACTGGGACACCCTGTGCCATGTGCTAGTTTGGGAAAGTAAGCATTAATAAACTGTGATTTCCAAAAAAAAGAACAGGAGCGTTGTGGCACCTCAGAGACTAGCACATTTATTTCAGCATAAGCTTTCGTAGGCTACAGCTCACTTCTTCGAAGAAGTAACCTAGGTGCCACAAATACTCCTGTTCTTTTGCGTATACAGACTTACGAGTTACCCAGTTGATGGCCTGAGGCAATAAAAACGAAACGTAAACAGATGTCAATTCAGTGTATCTGCGAGGAGACACCCCCTTGCACACGAACTGTTCGCCCTCCCCCACAGACAAAGTAAGAGCCAGAAGCGCCTGCCTGAGGAGCCAGAGGTTTCGGCTTTTCCTTTCAGCTCCCGACCACCTACTGCTAACTTGACAGGAAGCCCAATACACCCACCCGACCGCTCAGCCCCGCCCAAGTCCCCAGCCCCACCCCACCGACCCCCTCCTCAGCCCGCTTCCCGTCCCGGGCCTCGGGCCCGCCCGCAACCCCCGGCAGGGCCTCGAAGCCGCCCCCGGCAGTCTCAGGCCCGTCCCCCTGGTGCTCACCTGAGAAGCAGGTGTCGCGACCCCCACGACAACTACAACAGCCCCGAGACTCGGACTCCCAGCTGGCTCCAATCCCCGCTCCAGCTTCTCCTCCCTGGGCCGCCGCTGTCACCTGATCCCCCGGAAACCCAGCCCCGCCTGCATTGTCCGGGACCAGCCTCTCGACCGGCACGCGGGGCCGCGGCATCAGGTTCCGCCTGCCAGGAGAGCGGAGGGGCGGGGGGCAACTCTCCCCCCTCAGAGCCGGGGCACGTAGATCCCGCGCACCGGGGGGAGCGGGGCGAAAAGAGTCCAGCTTCCACACGGGAGGGAGGAGTATGAGGGGGAATGGAGGCTGGTTCCACACACCATGGTTCCTACGGCAGTGGAGCAGGGGGTAATTTAAGCTTAAACACCAAACAATGGTATTGTTTCTACTAAACTTAAGGGAACCAGACCATCGTAGCACGCTTCAGTGTCTGGATTCCACACACAGGGGCCTAGGGGGTGTGGGAGAAGAGTGCAGCTTCTGCACTGGTCTACATACAGAGACAGAGGAGATGGTTTAAGCCATAGTGGTTGTGTCCGTCCAACCCCCCATCCCCTGCAGTTTTATTGTTTTTAAACAGATCATGAACTACCTATGGCTTCAGCCTGGGAAAGCAGAGGCCCTAAGAGCCAAGAAGTCAACACCAGTAGCAGATGTCTTCCGCAAGATCCACAGCAAAGTTATAAACAAGCAGCCATGCTGGAATTTCCACAAGTGTATCAACTAACAACACACAGTTAAGATGAAGATGTGTGTAGTATCTCCAGCCAAGACATTGCCACCTTCCTGAGCAGCTCCCTAGATGGGGAATTCGGACGGGATGGGCACGACATCACTTCACTGTGGTCCCGCACTTGTAACGCCACGTGTTGCTTGGGGAAGCGCATTGGCTGCTGCTGGGAGTGGTGCGAGGAGCGCCAAGAGCTGGGAGTCCTGGTGCCGCAGATCAGGTCTGACAACAACACCATTGTCACCCCAAGTGCCAGGGGCTTGCTGCAGAGGACCCTGAAGGCCTCCATCCACTCGCTGTATGTGGAAACCCTGAAGCATAAACAGGACCAGGGTAAAGCCTTTGAGTTGACCAGCAAGTGGGATGCCAGCAACCACTTCCTTGCCCGGGGGCGGCTTCACCCGTTTCGCTGACTGGCAGTTCATCCACTGTGTCCGGCTCAACTGCGTCCCGCTCAACGGAGCCATCCGCCACAGGAACCAAGACAAGTGTTGCAGAAGTGTGGCTACTCCAGCAAGACCCAGCCCCACGTCCTGTGCACCTGCAAACCCCACTCCAGAGCCTGGCAGCTGTGCTACAACACCATCCAGAACCGCCCCGTGAAAGCCATCGCACCACGCCTGGAGGAGATCTCCGTGAACTGCACCATCCCCAGTATTGACAGCCAGCTATGACCTGATGTCATCGTCACCGACGAGGCCCAGAAAAAGATCATCCTTGTTGACATCACAGTTTCCTTTGACAACAGGACCCCGGCATTTTGGGAAACCCAAGCTCGTAAACTGGAAAATTACGCCCCCCTGGCTGACACCCTGAGAGCGAAGGGCTACGAGGTGCAGATGGACGCCCTGATGGTTGGAACCCTGGGTGCCTGGGACCCCCGCAACGAGCGTGTGCTGCGGACCTGCGGGATCGGTCGACACTACGCACGGTTCATGGTCTCAGACACCATCCGATGGTCCAGGGGCATCTACATCGAGAACATCACCGGCCAACGACAGTACCAGGAGGCGTGAGCCAGAATGACATCGTTTTTCGACTACGAGAAAGGGACCAAGAGACTTTCTCTGTTGGATCGTATGAACTGGAATCATAAACTCCCTGAACATTAAATCTCACCAAATGAGGGTCAATCCATCCTCATCATCGTATCTACTCATTATACTCCACACCCGAACATAGCCACTTTATGAACTTCATACTCTCATATCTCAATGTCTGTACTTTGACCCATCAACCTTTTACCTCCAGTCGGGGATATTGCAGATTATGTATTCCTTATGCCACCCGATCTTGAAAGTGTAGGGTGGTGCAGTTCCTTTTGTGTTTGTTTGTTTTTTAACCCAGTTTTGAGTTTGCTAGTAAATTATATCAGCCTATTTCAGATCCTTGGAGACTGTGTCCTCTGTATGCACAGAACAGTTACACAACAGTCAGTGACAATGCAGATTTATTTTACACTGCAGTACCAATGTGTTTCACCCCACTTGATACAGAGTAGGTACTGCCTACCTGACTTTTTGTCCATGTTTTACTGGATTCTTGTGCACCTTGTGACCCTCTTCCCATCTGCTTTTGAGATGTAACTTCCTTCCACTTAACAATGCAGGAAAGATTATCATATGAGATGGATCCTAGCAGACACTTTCTGCTCCCTCTGTGATATCAGAGTGCTGTGGATGACTGTACATCATCAGCACCTTGGTTTTGAATGCCATAAATCAATGTTTTTCACCCAGTGGCTCATCATCCCCAGGGACTTCACAAAAGGCAACAAGGCTGGTAGTGAGATGTTGAACATTTCTAAAGCAAAGAAAATCTCATCCCTGCAGTCACTGCACACCTGTGCCTTTCAAGGTCAAGGATTCTCCATCAACTTATCAAAATATATACACAAATATATAGGCTTGTCATTGATACATTTTTCACTCTTATAGTAAATGTAATCAGCTAATGAATTGTTTTTACTTTGGATAAGGGGTTGCCAACCTGAAAGGTTGAGAAACACTGACATAAATCTTTATATTGTCCCTTTCAGCTAAATGATCATTCAGAAGGGATCACTGCAGAGGGAGATACAAACATGGCCCCCCAAACCAGCCCTGCGGAGGAAGTGCAGCTCGTCACTCTCTCACCCCGTCCACCTTAGGGAGAGGCGAGGGTTGTGGAGTCTCCCCGCCAGAGCAGGAACTTGCAAACGCATGGGCTCAGCAGAAGGCTCTCGGTCCTCTGTCACTGTGGCCTGGACTACAAGTCCCAGGATGCTATGCGGTTTCCAAGATGGCCGCGCCCCTGGGTGGCTGTGGCGCGAATGTTTCGGACTCGGACAGCAGCAGCAGCAGCGCGGAGGACTTGGAGCGATTTCGCGAGGCCGTCTGGGACCTGGCTGGGCAGCGGTCGGCGGTGGTTCGGCCTCAGCCCGGCAGCGGTAGGACAGCTGGGGGTGACGCTGGGGTCCTTTGGTTTGGCGACCGGAGGCCCGACCGAGAGCAGGCCCTTCCCCTCCCATGCTTGGGCTGGACTCACCTGGTCAGGGGCAATCCTAGGCTGTCACATCCCAATTCCGTTCCTGCCTCGCTGGCCAGTAGCCGAGCCTGTGACTGGCCCACATCTCAGCAAGAGCAACCAGACCCCAAAGCAGACGAAGTGGCTAGTCCTGGATTTTGGTGCTGGCGGGCCGTATGGGTCAGTAGGTGGGTGCAAGCCCCTGCCCCCGATAGTGGGCTTGTCTACATCACAAAGTTGCAGCGCTGGTGAGGGGGTTACAGCGCTGCAACTTAGGAGGTGTACACATCTGCAGGGCATCACCAGCGCTGCAACTCCCTGTTTGCAGCGCTGGCCGGTCTCCCGTTTTGTCTCGGGTGTAGAGGATCCAGCGCTGGTGGTCCAGCGCTGGTAATCAAGTGTAGACACTTACCTGCGCTCTTCTTGACCTCCGTGGAATAAGCAGGTATCCCAGCATACCTGAGGAAGCCTCTCTGGTAATCAAGCAGGTCTCCTTCCCCGGTTTGCTCTCGCGTTCCCCGAACCCCCGTGCAAGCAGGTCTCCTTCCCTGCGGTTTGCAGGGGGGTTCGGGGAACGCGAGAGCAAACCGCGGGGAAGCTGGTCTCCTTCCACGGTTTGCTCTCGCGTTCCCCGAACCCCCGTGCAAGCAGGTCTCCTTCCCTGCAGTTTGCAGGGTGGTTCGGGGAACGCGAGAGCAAACCGCGGGGAAGCTGGTCTCCTTCCCCGGTTTGCTCTCGCGTTCCCCGAACCCCCCTTGAAGCCGCCCAACAGCGCTGCAGTGTGGCCACATCTAACACCACTTGCAGCGCTGGTTGCTGTAAGTGTGGCCACTCTGCAGCGCTGGCCCTATACAGCTGTACTAATACAGCTGTAACAACCAGCGCTGCAAAATTGTAGATGTACACATACCCAGTGTGGCCTCTCAAAGGCAGTTGCTCCTCCAGTATTAACTCAGGAGTTTTATGTTTAATTCTGATCGTGTCTAGAGTACAGTTGGTTAGGAACTAATCTAATGGTGAACTCAGCCATGACTCAAACAGGGATAGGTCGTGTTAAAACATTTGAAAGTGTCATATTAAATCTCATGCTAATCTGCACTCTCTGTAAGAAAACACTTCTTAAAAATATCCTTTAAAATAAATCTGAAATAATCTCAAAATGAAAGAATTGGGAGGACTGAGGATTCTCTAGCATCATGACTCATGTTTGGTGTCTTGTCTGCCTTTCTTCACTGTTCCTGACCCTTGGTGTAAGTCACAGAGTTGAGTTATGGTTCATATTTTGAATGTAATCTGGGGAATTAATGTACAGAAGAAAAATCGTTTTGCTATGCTGGCTTCTTACTCCCCAGGCTGTCGTACCATTGTTTTTCTGTATAAGTGCATAGACTGTCTTGCATGCTGTCCAAAGTATGCTTGCTTGGATGCTGAGAGAGCAGAAAATTGGGGGACTTCTAAGATCCTGTCTAAACTGTGATAGCTACTACTTTGTAGACAGGGTTTTAATACAGTATTGCCTTGTTATGGTTAAAACATTGTTTAGTCCTGCCATGTAGACCGCATCCATCCATTTTCCTGGACCATACTAAAGCTTTAACTGTTTAGGGCAGTAACATTATTTGGGAATATGCATCTTGGCTCCCTCTCTGATGCAGAGTGAATCTTGTAATAGTTCTCTAAAAGTCATTTGTTACAATTTGGATGGGACCCTAAACCCTCCTGTTTAAAAAAAACAACACCAAAACAAACAAAAAAACAACCTTGTCTCATATTAAACACTGGATAATGTTATTGTCTCTGCTGTTTAATCATAATGAAGGTTTAAAATATAGGTGTTTCCTACTTAAACCAGACATAGTATCCAGCTACTGAATCCAAACAGAATTTCTGGGTAATTTAATCAGTAGCTAAATAGCCAGGAAGCTTCAGATCTACTCTGTCTTGTGCCTTCACCCTGCCAGTGATCTTCATCTGTACCTCACTCCTAGGAATTTGGCAGCCTTTCTGTCGACTCCAGAATTCAGACTTCAAAGTTAGTCTCTCTGTGGGGCTCTATGTCATAGAGTATGTGAAATATAGTACTTTCAGGGATGGACTTGGCTTGTCTTCTATTTAGGATCATAATAGAAATAGAAAAAGATATATCGGATTCTTGCCAGAGTTGGATACTTTCCTCCAGTAGATGTTGGATCCAATATTAAACTCATATTGCACTATCTTAGCAAGTGGAGTTAGTCACTTGATGTGGAGTTTGCTTGAAGAATGTTTCAAATCATAACCGTATCCTTTGAATGCGACCACTATTCTATCTTGCAAAAATTACTTTTACCCTATAAAATCATCTACAGTAGAATTAGGATTAAAGGTGTTTTAGTATTGGAGATGTCTAATTTGCCTTTGCTTTGTTTTGTCAGGTTGCTTTGGGAAGGACAAATTACTACCAGTTCAGCCTAGTCTCAGGTATTTTTTCTGGATTTCAGAGTGCTGTTTGCGTGAAGAAAAATGAAACGGTGATTATAGGCAGAATTTGTGCTGCCTATACAGTAGTTAAGGTTACCTGAGTCTTCCCATTATAAGATATTGTCTTTTGTCTACAGTTGAATACTAAGTGGCCAAATATTTCTCCTGATCAATGGGGAAAGCAATCCTTGGTTTAGAAGCCTTGCAACGGAGTCCACATTCTTCTGTCTTCATTCTCAATATTTTTCTTTTTAAGCACAGTCTCCAAGCCTATCAACCTGGCAACTTTTACTAAAGTCCTCTCTCCAGGGGCATGTTTGGAGTGAGCGGCAGCACATTGCTTTGCTGATATACCCGCAACTCTGTTCTTCGGGGACAAAGGAATGGTAGGAGCATTCAGGCTCCAATCCTTGGCCTGTGCTGCTGAGACTCTCAGCAAAGGGTCAGTTAATACCAATTATGTTGTTGATACTTAGGGAATGTGGACATCGGTTGATGCTTAGGGAATGTGGACTATACTGAGACTACCCAAGCTACTTCACACATGCTAGTGAACAGCCTTCTGATGGTAGTTGCTTTTGGCCACTATCAGTCTGAGCTGCATTTGAATTGATCACTTTAGTGGTCTAAGGCTCTCTATCCCATTGCCAGTCCCCAGTCTTCAGTTTTAGGTGAAAGCAGCAGATGGTTACTGGGTCTGAAGGAGATCACACATTGTTTTTATTTCAAACAGACAGAAGGTGAATGACCATGACAAAGATGGCAACGAATTACAGACCACACCAGAGTTCAGAGCACATGTTGCAAAGAAACTGGGAACAATGTTAGACAGGTAACTAGTACCAAAGCACAGCCTTATGAGATTAAACAAGCCTTAATCAGAACCTTCCCTTGCAAGAGCAGTATCAGTACCCTTGAGTGGTAGAAGTGGGAATCACTGAAGAGTTAAATATATCTTTTTCCATGGGAAACATCTTATATTTTGGTTTCTCTGCTTGTTTCCTACATCTCTATGCATACTGCTGGCCTGTGACTGAGCTCCTAATGCTTGTGAACTGACCCTTGTCCTATCCTATAATGTAAACCTGTGTTCTGTGTTGGGAAGGGAATAGACAGGATTGAGATTTATCAAAGCCACCTCCATTTATGGCAAGGCTTTGAATCTGTTGAGGAAATTCCCCAGTCCACGTTTGTGATCGTTTTGTCAACTTATCCATACAACAAACAAATTCAGCCTAACTCAGAGCTGTGCGGGCATTGTGGTAGGTGTTCAAAGGCTTCACCTAATTGCAGATCGCTGTTACCCTTCTTTCATGTGGAAGTATGGCCCATGGGAACTAATGGGCCTAGAATACAATGTGGGTTGGCTGCTTGGACTGTTGTATATGCATAGTTTCTATGTGCCATGCTTCTGAATGAAATGGCCGTGCTCTGTGGAGATAGTAAAAAAAAAATTAAAATTGAACCCACTGAGTAAAGGTTACTTAACTGCTCACCTTAATCTTGTTTAACATTTCCAACTTCTTAAAGTTAGCCTGGCTGCATAAAATCGAATCCTTGTTTCCTTTCCTAAATTCAGACTGTGGTCTTCCTTCTAGCTACATCACTGTATTGGAGGATTCATCAGGTCCTGCACAGACTTCCATGCAAACAGCTGACTCTGAAGATGACGGTGAGTTCCAAGCACAGTCACTGTTGTCAGCACTCATCTAATAGCTCTCCACTGGGACAAATGTAATTAATTTTATCTGATATTAGTTCATACAGTGCTCTAGATTAAAGAAAGAGTGCAGTAGAAGGACTTCTTGTTAATATCAGCAGGAGTTGTTATCTTCATGTAATAGTGCAGAAAGCTTAACTAACACCGTCTAGTTCTTCAGGCCAACGTAAATTCCATGTGAGGGTGGACACCACTGTTGCCTCATACTTGGATTGCTGTTAGCTGCTGCCACTGATTCTGTTTTATATCTTGTCTAAAATAATTTGCTAACCTATTTATTTCCCCCTGTTCCTTTTTGTGTTTCTTAGGCTTTCGCCTATTGTCTTCATCTGTTCCAGGAGATTGTGGGAAATCCAAACCTCTGCTCTCAGCCAAGAGGCGACGACCTTCCAGTTCTAGGTGAGGTGTTATTCTGCTACTTTGTTCCAAAAAATACTCCATGCTGTGTTTCAGAGATTCCTTTTACATTTGACGTTGGAAAAATATTTTTCCTAGTGCAGGGAAACTAGGAATTTCAACTTGCATTAATTTTTCCAATGCACATAATGCATCTTAAAGGACAGCTTGGAGTACAGCCTGGTTAAGCGGTCACTGGAATACGTTTTTGAGTCACGAAGTTGTTACATTTATCAAGATTATGCTAATCTCAGGGTCTGTGCTTTGGGTGAATTCAGGATGAAAGAGTAATGTACTTACCTCCCACTTTGCTTGCAACCCTTCCAGTGAGCTGGACAGTGACCAGGAATGGCAGAAATACCAAGAGGCTGCTGTGTCAGCAGCAGATATCTTGAAGCAAAGTGCTTTTTCTGTGATGCCTCCAGATTCCAGCCAGGTTCACAAGCAGGAGTGCACAGAGCACAACCAAAAGAAGAAAAAGAAAAGGAAGAAGAAAGCTAGAGGTGAACATAATAATGAACAGAAGACAGCAGGATGTGACCAGATCAGCAGCAAGACTCTATCATCCATTGATGGAGAGTGCACGAGGCAAGAAGGCAGATGTACAGAGGAAACAACATTGCCTAATGTGGTGAAGAAGAAGAAAAAGATTATCAGAAAAGAAGCAAATGATGATTCTGCTCTATGAACCACATATGGTCAGGATGGAAGAAGGATGGTGAAAAGTTAACAAAGGTAGTTCCTGCACATTGTCCTCTGCTGGAAATGTGGGGAAACAATTGGCAAAGCTTTTGTTTTAGGGGAGTCAAAGGAGTAAGAGTTTAAGTGACTGCCCTTGTTGAGGCATCCCTTGGGGAACTCCCCTTTTCCATTCCATCACAAACCAATTACTTGCATTGCTGGTTATGCAGACCTTGCATTGAGGGATTTGGGCGATACAGGGACATATTAGAATCACCTCTGCCCTGGTCGGATCCTTCTATGTATCCAGCCCAAATCCTGTGCCCTGGAGCTAGTGCACGTGTGCGATAAACTGATTTTGGTGGAGATGGTGGCAGAAGATCAGTTTCTACTTCACCTCTCCAACACCTGCTGCCAGAACCATGGGAGAAACAGCTCCAGGTTGTGAGAGAGACTGACTCATCCATAAATATCATGGCAAATCTTGGGGACCCACCTGCCTCTCTTAAAATCACCAGAAGTATGTTACCGAAACCTGATGTGTTACTAATTCCCATGGAATATACACCTCTCCAGGGGTCCTGTGCAGAACTATAAAAAGATTGTGCAATGGTATCACTTAATTGTTATAAGCAGGTATTTCTTTCAAAACTGTCTCCCTCGATGCTTTATTTTCATGGTATTACATCTGCCAGTGTGCAGTAGAATTCAATAACAATAAATGCCTCGTAGTCTCATTCGATATAATGTTGTGTGCAGACCTGCCATCTTCTTCCATTAGGATTGGCACAGCTAACAGGTATTACACATCATATGTAGTTTTATTGCACAACTGTCTGTAGCTATTTGATGATGCTGTAGAACTGCCAGAAATAGGTGCCTTTGAGCCCAGCATGGTAGTAACTGCATTTAAGTCCTTATTTGATCAACCAGGTGTGTGTTGTCTCTCTGAGATGCAGCAGCAGTTTTTAGTAGTTTTCAGTACTGTTTTTACTTTCCTAGTAGAGGCCTGCAGCTCTGAGATTTCAGGGAAAGACCTAATATTTGGATGGGTGGAGGAACTCAAGATGCTAAAGTGAGGAAAATATTGCTCCTCATAGGGTCCTGGGAGTCACCCGCATTTTGTGCAAGAACCCTGATATTTTTCACATAAGGAAATGCCCTGCAGGAATCTAAACTGCAAAAGTATTTTGAAAATCGGCCTGTAAATTAACAAAATACACCAACAGAAATCACATGCCTTATGGCCATCATTACAGTTATAAGTAATTTTAACTTCTGAAAATCATGTGACTTTTAAAACTTTTTTTCTGGATTCCTCATACATTTGACTTTGCTTATACTGTAAAGAGGATAAATATACAAACAGTCTCAAATGGTTTTCTTTCAGTTTACTGAAAGTTAAATATATTTACAGGATAACAGAGTAGAGAGGGGCATCAGTCCTAGAGACAAATTCCACTGAGATTTTCAGTTACTGAAATTAGGCTCTAATAGCTCTTTATATCAGAGTCCAGGGAAAAAGTCTTCTGAATACTGGCACCAATTTATATCTATATGTTTGCAGTCATCAGATATGGTGGCAATGGGGGCACTGTCAACTTATTTGTATAGTTTCTTTTGTTCTCTATTGTTATCTCTTATCCTTTTAGAGGCTTGACCATATTTTCCCCTCATTGGGATTTGTCCCCTCTGCAGTATAAATTGATAGCTTCAGCTCCATTAGAACCCCAGAAAGACGTTTATTATGGCTTCTCCTATGTTTGTTTGCAGCTCATCAGTGATATGAACATATAAGCAACAAGGAAGAAGAGGAAATACTAGAAGCATTTATAACTAGGGCCTCAGGACTCAAAGCGTTCACTTATACAAATAGATCCATGGAAATGTGAGGGATTATTCACAGGAGGGGGGGCTGTAGCATCAGGCATACAGTAAAGGGCTAAGAATTAAGAATGTGGTAACAATATATTTATACTAAAACAATCCGCCTATGTGGAGACCTTTACAGAGAAGATCTGATACATGTGAGAGAGACCAACACACACACACCTCTCCCTCTGTTAGAAGGGGCAATGGTGTTACATGAGGGGCAGGGCTTAAAAAGCCATGTTTCTGAAACATTATTTTCAGATGTATTATGTTGAGCCACTTCTTGCTCTCTCCCCATCCCAAATGCTGACCGCACTGGCTCCATTGATCACCCTGTGGGGTGTGTGAGAGACCAAGAATCAAGCCTGCTGATGTGGAGAATTAAACATTCCTTTCTCCTGACCTTCAATTTCTGAATTTAAAACAAAGTAGAACTATTGAAAATACTCAGGCCTCTTACCCTCAAACAGCCCTGGCCTAGTGGAAGTCATATTTCTGAACCTAAATAAATCGACAGTGTCCCTTTTAAGTTAAAGAAATGACAAGTTTTTAGTTAGTGGTTCTGTAATGAGAAGATAGTTCTCATGCCATCCCTGGCTCTGTTTCTCAGTGTCTTTTAGCTGCAGGGCCAGTATTCGGGCTCTTGTACTGTCTGCCCCAAGAAAAGTTTCTCATTCAGTTTCTATCTGCTTGTTTGCAGCAGTGGTGGGTGGGTAAGTGGTGCTCACCTGCCATTAGCAGCTCAGTTCTGCTCTTTCCTGCAGGACCTGCTGTGGAATTGGCAGGTTTATATATATGCAGCCCAGCTAAGGTTAAGAAGAAAGAAAATTCCAGCTATCCCTTTGCAATTTTGCTGTAGACCATTCAGACCCGTATCCTGATGGAAGTCCTCAGTTTCTGGTCTCTATGCTGGCCATTGTTCCCTTTGGCAGTGGAAGCTAGTGGTATCAGCCCTGTCCTCCTCTGTCATCTGGATGTGTGCTCATAGCTTTGTGCTCAAGAAAAACCTCTTCCCATGTTGTGTTTGGATGAGGGTGAGGACTTCACACAAGGCAGTGGAGAGGGGGTGGAGGCCTCCAGGCCAGGCACTCTCTTCCCTGTGGAAGGCAGCAGTGACAGTGAATCACAAACACAGATGGAGGTGCTCCTGATGGCTCAGTCATGGCAGTCACCTGTGAACTGGTCACCATGGTTACTGAGTGGAGGATGCCATTTGTGTGGGGATGAAGGTCTCAATAACGCTGTGAGTAGATGGCAGCAAGTGGCTGTGGCTGTTGGTGGAGTCAGAGCTGTGGTAGAGCACCAGGCTGCTAGAGGAGACTGTTAAAAACATGCAGTTTTAGCATGGTAGTTTCCTTCATCTGTTCCTTTTCTAATTCCCCCCTCCCTCACTCCTACATGGCATCTAAGGATTCTTCATCTCATACACTAAGGTCTGATATTTTCCTGACATCACTGAAGAGTTAGGGCTCATCTACACCAACATTGAGCTTACAGCAAACTGGGGTGTAAATCTACCTCACGCTAGCTTGCTTTGTGGACCCTGCTGCAGTGTACTAAAAGTTTCATAGCGTACCTTGATCTACGCCTCTTTGAAACAGTCATAAATAAAAGCACACTGTGAAACTTCCAGTGTGTGGCACCAGGGTCCCCACAGACACTTAGTTCGTGGCAGGCTAGTGCGGGCTAGATTTACACCCCAGTTTGCTGCACACTGTTTTTATAGACAAGCCCTCACTCCTTTATCCCATTCCCATTTCATAGGCAAAGACTTGCGTGCCCAGATCCAAAGCTGTTCTCAAAGTAACTTGGGGATCAACCCCCCTTGGAATTAAAATGACTCACTAATGTCCTCTCAGAGTTGGTAGGCTTTACCCTATATCCTATCCCTGAAGGAATCTTTGCCTCCCCAGCCTTGAATGCTTTCTACATGTTTGGCTGTGTAGGGACACCATTCCTGCCTGTGTTCTTCAATGTTAGTCACTTGTACAAATTCCATATAGGCCCCATATCCACACCCATACCTCACTTTGGATATGCTGAAAAATCCTTGCTATGGACTGTGCTTTAGTATTTCTTTTCATTAGGTCATTTTCTGTATCCCCCAGGGCCTAGTTGGAGTTATGATGCAGAATAGGAAGCCCTGGATGCTATTTCATGTCCTACCATTGGGGTATTGGCAGATGGAGGAGGGATGGAGGGACAGTATAAAATGATAGTTTATTGGTCTTACCAGCTGGGCTCGGGGTGAGGAGATGGCCTGGCTGAACGTGCTGAATGGTTGTGTCTTGGTTCTGTAAATGTATTGTTGGTGTCTGTGACACTGACGTGTGGATCCCAGACTCCGTATGGGTCTCTGATTCAGATGTAAACACCTGAGAAAATTAATGTTTCCTGAGCTTTGGAACCGTGCCTGGGTTAGATCTGTCTCCTGAAAGCTTTCTAAGAGGCATTTACATGGGCAAGCTGGATTGGAAACAGCAAGCAGGTTCTGTTTCCAAGGAAACTCATTGCTTCTTGGCAGTGCAGCAAGGAAGCTTGCTCTAATGTTCCCAATGTTCCAGCTGGTATTGGCAAGCGCTGGGGTGAGGAAGATTGTTCTGCTGGAGTGGCACAGACAGGGTACCAGATATACTCTACTGGCATAGGCAGTATGCTGTGTGATATACAGTGCAGTTTTAAGTAGGGGAATGAAGGCATATGATAAATACCATTCCCTGCTTTGTTACCTGTTTGGTTGGTGTCAGGTTAGTCAGGGCACTGAGATTTGCTGTATCTGTTATCACCATGGTCTGGGGTAAAAGGCCAGTATGTGCATATTGGGCCACTTCAGACTTGTGGCTGTAGAGAGCTAGAAATGAAAGAAAACAAGATTGTGTGGATTCTGGAGCTCTGAGAGTTGTAACTAGGAACAGGAACAGTTAAATAAATGGGAGATCAACTTAGCCAAAGTGACACCAACATGAATCTGCTGTCAATCAATCCTGAATCTCAGACACAACCAATGGGATCTTGATCTAGAAGAGGAATCACCTACCCTCTTCTTCTGTTCTTCTGATAATAAACAGAGTGCTTCAAACCCAGGGGCCATCAGTTAACCTCTCAAGCAAAAGAGACTGTGAAGGTGGTGAAATCCAGTTTGAACCCTTACCATGGGGGCTCTGTATCTGGGCCATGGTGGCCATGAAGGGGCTCTGATTGATGTGGCTCTGGACCTGCTGCATGATGGGCTGCTGGTAAGATGGGTGGAGCTGCTGGGAGAACTGGACAGGCTGAAGGGTAGTAAGGCTGCTTCCCATGCTGTTTATCACAGGAACACTCTGGGCTTGGGTGGAGGCTAGGCCTGAGAAATAAAGACATGCATATTCAGTTCCTTCTTTCATCTCATCTCATACTGGGAGTGCATGACTGTTCCCTCTGCCAAAATGGGGTCTGCAGAAATTTTGGAATGATTTCCATAGTTGTGCCTAGTCTCCAATAGTAGTATGAGCTAGGACTCTGGGGCAGGGGGAGCTGCTTTACACCTGTGCCTTGTCCAGTTGTGAATGAACTTAGTGTCTATGAAAGTTAAGGTCTATCAACAGTAGTTTGAGCCACATCTTGTGCAGAAAAGCACCATGCAAGTAGCTCTTACCACCAGTGCTTGTGCCTGAGCTGAGGCATCCTGTTCAGCCACAGATCACACAATGCAATTCTGTTCAAATCTGCTGTAATCCTTCACTGGAGAGACCTTCTTTGAAAGTGAAAGCGGAGTTTAATGGCCCAGTCCTTATTTTAACTTCACCTCAAACTGCTGACAAGAGTGCTATGTGTAACTAGCCACAAAGAACAAAATTTAGACTCATGGGTTTCATTTTGTTTAGGCTACCAAATAGCTGGATTTGAAACAATGACATGGAGATGAAAGGTTTTGTATCCCTTTACTCAAGTTGCTTAGCCATTCGTTCCCCACTTGTGAACTGTTAAGCTTCTACAGGAGTAGGACATTTTCATATCATGTGGAATGGTGCAAAGTACTAATGCTTCTGAGGAGCTCCTGACAGTCCCCATATTTGTGATTCATCCTTCAACCATATATTTTTCCCTGCAGCCTCAAAGCTTTTGGCTCAGGAAATGAGAGATATTTAAAATGATCATAGATCCTTTTTTCCCTTTCTGGAAATCCTGCTAAACAGAGTGTGGGATAGAAACCACAGTGAGCCCTCCAACTTGCCCACATTGTTCACTGCTCACCTATTACCAGGGTGGAGGCCCCTGTGTTGGTGAATGCTGGTGCCAGGGATGAGGTCTCACCAGCTCCAATTGCCATAACACCAGGCAGTGATGCCATGATTAGATTCTGGGTTTGCTGGCTCAACGTGTGTGGATTTTGCTCTAGGCTGTGCAAAGCCGTCAGGGTGCTGACAGGAGGGAGAGGTCCCCCATGAGCAGAGATCTGGGCATGAGGAAGAAAGAAGAGCTGTGAAAATGCCGTCTGCAACAGCTGGAGTATGGTGAGCACTTTAAAGTTCCAATCTGTGATCAGTTTCCCACCCAGCTTCTGACAGTTTGGAAGGGACTTTATTTAGCTGAATATAGTTTGTATGCTGCCTCCGTGCTGATTGATTAACTATTAAAGAACACTGTCATGGTATTAACAATAACACTTTGCCCTGGTCAGTCTCCTCCCATCTGAGAATCTGAGTGCTTTGCAAACATTTGTGAATTTAGCCTCTGTTCCCATATAGTGAAGTACTATCCTCAGTTTACATTAGGGAGGGGAAAATGAGGTACAGTGGTCCATCCATTTACCCTATTGCTGCTTATTATGTTATTAAAAATCCAATGCAAATTTTTATGTATAAAAAGTTTCGATGCTTTTTTTTTCTTCAACATATTAAATGTTCAGCTTTAGCAGCCTAACACTTATACTTGTTTAGCACTTTGTAACTAGGGATCTCAAAAGGCTTTACAAACTTGAACCCTCCCAACCCCATTAGAAGGTAGATATGAAGTTAATTTTAGAGTTTGAAAAGTGAGGCACAGAGAGGCTAAGTGACTTAAAAGCTGGTTCAAAGCGGCGGCTAGAACTCATGAGTCCTTCCTTTCTTAGGGCTTCTCTACATTCTATGTAAGTACGCACCAGAGGGGTGTAAATTCTAGTGTGCGTTATTGCAGGGTTGCTTGTTACAGAGAGAGAGAGCATGTCTGGCTAGTGGATAGAGCAGGACTTTCAGTTCTAGACTTGGTTCTGTCACTGACTGAATTTGTGCCCTTTGTCAAGTCAATTAACCTGTCTGTGTCTCAGTTTTCAAACTCTCAGGTGAACTTCGTAATTCATGTCTACCTTCTAGTGAGGTTGAGGTTATAGTCTGTAAACCATGTGAGGTCCCTAGTTAAAAAGTCCTATAAAAGTATCACAAGTATTAAGCTGCCAAAGCTGAATACTTTATATATATATATATATATATATAGTTAAATAAAGCATTGGAACTTCCTAAACATACATATCTGCATTGATCTGTAACAAGATTAAGGAGCAATAGGGTAAATGGTTGGACTAACCATCTTGACAGTGTCCTTTTTTGTACACAGCAGCAGAAGGAGATTTTCAAAGTCTTGTGGAAAGACTTTTCCTTCACAGGAGTGACCAGAAAATCAGCAAAGCGACTGGGTGACTGTAAAGATTTTAATTGGATTAATGAATTGAACTTTGCCGCAGGACAGCGGTGGACCAATAGAAACTTCTTGCTAACAGGTTTTATATGTCGCATACAATCCAAAGGGAACTGTGCAAACCAGCCAAGAATGATCAATTATATAACCTTAGCGTAGTGATACATACCACATGGGAGAAGGCTTAGTTAATGAAAGATATCCAAAGGAGATCTGCCTCAAGATGAATATGATTAGGCTGGTACAATCCAGATTTACTGTACAAGATCTATTGGTAGGAATTATATGTAAACTGGGTCTGTTGCACCTTACTTTTACAAATGGGTCAGGGAAAGTAACAGGTCCCTGATTTGTTAGAGCCACTGGATTCTTTTCCCCTATCTTGCTGAGTGTGGAGTTCAATCAAAAGTGAGTGGTAATGGAAGGAATCTGATAGTGGGAGAGAAACAGACCTTTTGGGATGGGGAGGTTAATGGCAGGTCTGTCATTAGATGTCCTGGGCCCTGTTTTCCTATTGAAAGGTGTACCATACTGTTTTGATTAATCCCAGGGCAGTAACTGGATAGGATAGTCCTACTCAGTCCTCATGCTCCCAGTACCCACCCCCACCACTAGGTGTCATGGTGTGAGAATCCTAAGAATGCTTTTGGACTTGGTACTGCTGTGGAGAGTTAACAGCATTCTGGAAAATATCATATCTGAATATTGTCCTCTGGAAACCCAGGGAGCCTTCTTTGATTCCCTGACATCATGGAATCACCTGGACTAGGGTATATGTCACTCACCAGCTTAGTGTCTGTGCTCAACAGGTTCTGGCTTGGCTCCAGTCCAGGGGGAGAGACCTGATGAAGAATGGTTTGGGTGGTCACCATGGAGCTGTTCCCATGATGATTGCTGCTGGAAGACTCTGCCTCATTGGCTGGCTGCTGATTGTACCTCATTCCTATGTCAGAAAAGGAGAGACTTGGTTCCCACAGATGAGGCTGATCTAGTAAATTAGGACAAGCAATAAATTCAATTCCCTTTCTAGGCCTTTGCCTTAGAAGTGCCAAGTGCACCAAGGCAGCCCTCCTTCACTGGTGCTGTTTCAGAGCTGAGAGGGTGTGTGGACTGAGCACGGTACTTGGAAACCAAGAACACACCAAAATTTTAATCCTCCCAGTAGCTTGCTGGGTGGCCTTGGACAAGTCATCTCCTGATGTACCAGCTTTGTGCAAGGCTGAGTATTGCCATGCGAAAAAAGCTGTGTAGCTAAGTTGGTTAGAAATTCTTCCTAGGAGTAAATATAGAAGGGAAGGGAGTCTGGGTGATAGCATCTACCCCAAAGTGAGAGGTAAACTCAGTCTTCCAGGTTCACTCAATCCTGGGCTTCCCTGGCCTTACCAATAGACCCAAATCCTTCTTTGGCAAGACCAACGTGTGTCAAAGGGAGAGGGGAATTATTCCTTCTAGCCTTTTAAGTGGTAGGCTTTTCTATTCTATTGTGTCAAGGAAGATTGCTAGAAACCCCTTACTCTGAGAGGGATGATGGAATTTCCACCATTAAATCCCTGCTTTAGCACTGAGGACAGTTTAGGTAGCAGCTTTATTCCCTTCCCTGCACAGAGGGGGCGTTTGCACTTGTGCTCTAGTTGCAGTGTCTCTTGCAGCCCTGGAGATCAATGATGATTGGTACTGCTTCACTAACACACTGGCATCTCAAGGACTTTTGCCTAGAAACACGAAAAAGGACAAAGCACCTGAGCATTACATAATAGAAAAGTGAGCTTGCTGAATACAGGTACTTGTCACTTGTTCATCTGGCTACCACAGAGAAAGGAGGCGGAGATGCCATTGTCAGTTTTCATAATCACTGAAAGCAGAAGAGTCTGTTTTGGCTTGCTGAGGCTGCAGAGGGTAACTTTTCCTAACTCCTAACAATTCAGCCAAGAATGTTTGTGTCTCTGACTTATGGCAGTTGGAGGCTCCCAAAGAGGGAGCCGTGCGTGCGTGTGAGAAGAAAGGGTATACAATTAACCTCTGATACAACGTAACAGGCGAGCACTTGAAATAGGGATTACTGACTGCTGTTCATCAATAGGGGGCTGTGACAGAGCAATGAATAAGAACTGACTGTAAGGCACTCCCTCAGCATTGAGCTTCCAGTGTCCTCTTCACTCCACTTGTCACCCTTCTCCCCTCATCTCGTGCATGCAGAAATATCCCTTTATCACCTACACTTTGATCCTGTGTAAACCCCATGTCAGTTTGGCTGTCCCATCTACTGATCAGCCTCTGACGGGACAAGCTTCGAAATGGCCTCGGTGCCTGAACTTGCAGGCTCACCAGTCTCCTGTTCCAAAACTCCCTCTTTGTAGTCAGTACTCACCGTGGACTTTGCTTGGCGAGATAGCAGGCGTTGGCTGAAGGGAGGAAGAGTTGTGAGAGGTCAGTGAGGGAGCAGAGCTGGGCTGCGGCCCACTGTACGTATCCATGGCTAGCTTGTGCCGAAAGGCTTCCTCCTTCCTACGGTTGGCAAACCAGTTATAAACTCTCACCTCGGTGACCAGGTTTGAGCCCAGACCTTGGGCCTGGGATGGGGAGACGCCACGCTGAATGCACTCTGCCCTATCAAGAAAGAGCACAGGAAGGGCCTTGGCGATCTCATAGATGTGTTAGGAAACACTTTCTTTCTGTTTGGTGAGCTGGAGCACTGCTGAATGATTGATAGCTCTGGATCGACTCCCTAATTAGCTAATATGTGCTATGGTGACTCCTGTGACCAGGCAGGGTCTCCATAACACCAGGCCCTTGATGATACACTCATGGAGTGTGGGGAGTGCGGGGGGACACGCTCAACAGCCAAAGGTCTGTGTGGGTGTGTGGTGTGTTCATGACTTCGGTGTCTGTATGCATGCCTGGTCACCCGTTAAGCAGAGGCTCAGGGCAGGATGAGCAGGCTGTTCTGTACAGTGGGTAGAGAGGCAGAGCGTTGTTGGAGCCCAGGACTGGAATAACAGGCAATGAGAGCTCAGTGCTGGAAGCTTGTTCTATAGCTGGCTCTAGCCAATCATTCTCTTGCATTGGGTATTGGGATTTCACTACACAGCATTTTGCAAATTGTATCCCAAAGAAAGAACAACAGGAGATCTCAATCCACTGCTACCCCATTGCCCTTACACAGAGCAGAGTATGGCTTCTGGCAGTATAGCAAGAGCACACAAAGACCCATTCCATCCCTCTCTTTTCTCCTCCTCCATCAACACTGGAGACCCTCCTTCACCTGTTGCACTCCTCCACCAGTGCTTCTCTCTCCTCCTTGCTTGGGTTCTTCTGTCTCTCGTAAGCTTGGAATAGGATCTGTTGTGAGGCAGGACCCCACTTAAAGCGGTTTCTTCTCCCTTTCTTGGTGGGCAGGTCATCTCCCATGGGCTCCTCTGCCACAAGTCCCTGACCAGCATGAGTGAACTCTGGAAACACAAATAGGCAAGGGGCTTTGCTTGCTGATAGGATGTTTTTGTAACATTCTCTTGCTTGGAATTCATCTGGCTCAGAGCAACTTAGCTTTACTCAGTGTCTCCTACTATTGAACAAATGCAGGTGCAAAATCTAGATGAGATTTAAATAAAGCTCTATATTTGTCTAAAATGGGTAAGATCATTCCCACTGGGACCATTGGATATGTTGCATCTTGATTCCTAGTGTGAAGCAGTGAAACAGAACTAGCAGCAGGAGCTGGGGTGGATGCAACTCATGTAGAGTCCAACCCTCTAGGCCCAACTAAAGGCCAACTATTAATTTTACAAGGGGCCCATCTAATACGTATAAAATGAAACCAATTACAGCCACATTTGTTCATATGGAGGTGGAGGTTGCAAAGGCTATCATTTTAAGCATGTATTTGTAACACACTGACTTAGTATGTGTGAGAGATGGTATCCCACTCAGGGCTGACCCCAGAGCTACAGCCTGCTACTTACTCATGGCTAAAGGAATTACTTCTTTAGATGAAATTGCAGATAACTCTTTTCTGGTGCTGAAGGTCCTGGGTTCTATCACTGCTGGTGATCAGCTATGCTGTCTATGCTTACATAAATGCACTTCATTGGGCAGTGCCCCATCTTGGTCCAAGTCAGTGCCCCCATTTGGATATACCGACAGATGAGAGCTGTAGCCTGCTCTCCACCTTTAAAGAAGTGGGTGGCTGCAGGCTCTTTTGTGCAGTTTGGCCACCCCTGTTGAGTGGTGACATGAACTTGTCTAACCTTACTGCTAGGAAGGGCCCCCCTCCCCTGCCTTCCACACTGCAGATGAGGGTAGGGGGAGCTATAGGACACTAGAGTTAGGAGAGATTTGCTGTTGCTATACTTACGCTGGGCCACCTCTCGCTGCTTGCGGACATACCAGGTGTAGAGGGCAGCTCTCTTCTGGGTCTTCATGGGTGTGCCTTTGTTGAGGTGCTGTGAGAGGTGAGACTGATTTAAACCTGTAGTGTCCACCACCTCCCTTTGAGGGATGTTGTGCTGCTGGAGGTAGGATTTCACCATCTTTGCTACTCTCCAGGGATCCTCTCTAGAAGGAACAGAAAATGCACCTCATTAAAGATAGAATTCTTGTCTGTGTATCCAGGTTGCACAAAAGGGATTCAAGGAATGTCAGCCAGCACTTCTTGCATGAAGTGTGGGCACCAGAAGCAATGAGAGAGGTGAATCCTCTGTTCATGCTTTGCCTTTGAAGCAGGTAGGATAGATGTAGTATGCTGCATAATAGCCGTTCATCTCTCCAAAGAAATCTCTTGTTCAGTGTGACACTCTATGCAGGGGTTTGACCTAACCTCCAAGCTAAATGACTTACTTGCCTAAATCATTTAATGAATATTTTTGATAGCCCTGGAGAGTGAACTCCTTGGAGTAGCAGTGGTGACAGTTTCCTCTATGCCATCCTTCCTATGTAGCTCAATTCTGACCAAGAGCCTATCACCTCTGGAGCAGTGGGAGAGGGATGAGGGGTGGAGCCGATGATGTCCCATATTTCAGGGTTCCATTTCTCACAATGCTGTATGTTTTGGGCTCTGCTTTTCCGTTTCAGGAAGTGGGTCTCTTTTTCTCTGCTTCCCTGTCTGGGGGATGTGTGCTCACAGATAACGTAATGTACTTTCCTAAACTGGGTTCACTTTAATATCAGACCGACTCATCCTCACTTGCATTCTGACTCTGGCTCTGATCCAGCTTGGGGTAACCCACAGCGGAGCTGCCAAGAAAGAGAGGAGCTCCAAACCCAAAATAACTTGAAATGATTCTACAATGTATACTTATGCACGTGAGACACCTGTACCCAGACACCAACCATATACACCACCCACATGTCGTTGCACATATGGCTTTTTACATATACACATATAGATAAGCACACATCTGCTCTTTCAAATTTTCCATTTTGCATCTATGTACTTAGAGAAAAAAATGAACACCTATTTACAATCCCAACCACTCCGCTGTACAAGCCAAGAAGAGTAGAACTGTGCATGGAAAAAAATAAAAAAGATAGTAAACTGACCTTGGGAATTTCATAATAGTTGTAAATCTGATAAGGTTTATTAGAACGTCTGTTAAGGTTCCTGAGCATTTGAGTAACCTTGGGGCTGAGTAAAGGGATTGTGATTGAATTTTGGTGAGTCGTTTGGGTTTGACTGAACCTGAAACTTAGTAGAACTTGGAAGATCTGAACCAAGCAGTTTAGAACCAAACATGAACAACCTCTGCGTTGAGGAAATGTCTGGTTTCTTTGCAGATGTAACGTGGAGCTGCCCTCTGTTTTTCTAATGTGAAATGCCTGAGGGACTGACTGGAGTGGACGTGATCCCAGCACAGTATAGATAATGTTGATGTCCTCTCCAAATACCAGTAGTAGGTGGGTGGAATAAGAGAAAAATACCCAGGACTATGGGGAAAATACAGCAGGATAGTTGGGGGTGGAGGGCGAGAGAGCAGCCTGAACACTAGCTGCTTTTGTTGACTCTGGGGGTTGTCAGAGGCTGAAAAGCGATAAGGAGGACAAAGTCCGCACCTGTTCTCTCAGTACAAACATCCTTATCTCTGTTCCTGCTGCAGCCTCTTTGACAGCAACCAGACGGTCCAAGGAGCAAGCTCAACTGCAGTTAAAGTGTGATAGGAGGCGAGACAGGGCCAGCTTTCTGGCGAAATCTCTTTTCTTAAAATGGCACCACTGGTGGAGCTGTGCCAAAATGCTCCATTTTCCACCCTCTCCCCTTGTACTCTTCAAAGACCCCAGATTAGGGCAACTCATCTAACCTGTTTTTCCCATTCCTGAGCTTTAAGCAGTTGGTGTTTGCTCTACTACCTCTTGAGACAAGGGCTAATCTCCTCCCTGTTGTGGTCTCTCTTCATTCAGCCTCTATGAATCCAGCCTGCAGCTGAGCCCTGGGCACTTTCCTCCTTTAAAGAGATACCCAACAGCCCCAAGCTGGCCCAGGATTCTGTTGTACAGTGATAATTAGAAGATGCTCAAGGGCAAGGTTTCTGCCCTATCTTTCAGATCATGTTTCTGGGTCATCTAGTGAAGAAAGGGAGGGGGATTCATGATCACCCATAGACGCTTCTATAATGTACTGACTTCCTTCCCACTTGGCATCTGAGCCACTTACTTACCTCTCTCTCAGCTCTCTGTGTGAGAAAAGCGGGGAGGTACTTGGGAGAGGATGAGACTCTCACTCTTTCATAGTTTAGAACACTATGGGGTGCCAAGGTAGAGAGAGATTCCCAAGGTGTGTCTACAATTCAAGTGCATCTGCACTTGGGAGCTGTTTACAGCATGGATGTCCCTTAACACAGGTAAAGGGTAGTTTCATGGTGTAGCATAGATGATGCCTTAACTGTGTCCACATGTACTGTCAAAGCCAAACCTTTAATTCCTGTGTAAAGAGACATCATGATCATAGGTTATACTGTGTTGCTAGGTCAGTTGAACACTCTCACAGACTATCACTTATCCTCATAGTGCTGCCTGCAGTGGGCTTCACCATAGACACAAACACCAGGGATGAAATCCTTGCCCCACTGAAGTCAATGGCAAAACTGACTTTGCCTTAGTAGGAGTAGGATTTCACTGCAGGGCCAATCTTGCTCACTTTACTTGGGCAAAATGCTCAATTAATTTAGTGAGTCAGGACGGCAAAAAGGTCCCAGCCTTGTTCAACATCTGACCACTTCATGCCTCATTTTGGCTTCAGCTTCCTGTTCTTCCCAAGTACAAACTCTACCCCCATTGCTTTACCATTCTTCAGGGGCTATTTCCAGATTTTCCTTATCCTCAGATAATAGACTTTTCTTCCCATCTTCTAGGTCCTGGTCTCTTGCCTTCAGCTTCTCCTTGTCCCCTGAGAATAGGCTTTCTCCCTGGCCCTATACAACCTCTGGGGCATGGGGGCCTATCTCTTCCATTCCAGCTGCTCCTTTCCTCAGTTGTGAGGTTGCTTTTTGAGGGCGTTTTCACCTCCCTTTTGTTACTTGAACAATAAGTAACCCAGGTAGTTAGTTATAAACTCAAAGGGAACAAGAGGCTAGTTGATAATTTATAGCAACATCTCAAATTTAAATGGAAAGTAAATATCAAGTTGTTAGCATTAAAGAAAACCCAATCCAGAGAGCTGGGGATGTAACATTCAGGGGACCTTCTCTCTCCTTCAGTCTTCCTGATTTTTCTTCCCAATCTGTCTCTCTCTCTCCCATTTTTTGTCCTCTTTCTGTCCATCCTCTTTCCTTTATTCTCCACCACCTCTCATGGCAGCACAGTCTGATCGTTTTCAGATTCCCTTGTGCCAAAGATCTGATTTGATCTCTTGGAGGCAGGTTCTGAATTCCTTGTGCTTTGAACTGGAAACAAGTTCAAAGGAGGTCCAGAGCTTTGAAGTGCTCAGGATCATCCCTCCAGTCCTTTTCATTGAAGAGTGCCAGACATCTATCGCGGATTTCAGTGCACAAACTGGACCTGAGATAGGCAGAGAGCAGGGAAGGTAAGACTAACCTCAGCATGGTTGTTTTCATTTGAACTTTGCTTGGTTTGCCTTAGCTTGGCCTATACAATCAGATGCTGATATAAAAGGGGTGTTATAGCTTAATCTCAGGGCCCCTCAGCAACCAGCTCCCTGAGGGAAAGGACTGGGCCTTTTACCTCTACAGCTCCCTGTTTCCTTTTCAGAAAATATGCCTAGAAAATCTTATAACCTCAACCTCCCTCTTTCCTTGTGGAATTCTACCCTTTGCCCTAGAGGGAAAAATTGCTATACCTAGCCACAGGTAACAGCAGCACTTATCCTGCCTTCTCATTATACATCCACCGCATACCCCTCACCAACTGAAGTCTGCTCCTTCCCTGGCCCACACCAAAGACAATCAATATTCTGTCTTGTCCATAGGGAATAGCTAATAATTGCCCCATAGCCTTCCCCAACATATTAATTAATTTATTATTGACTTCTCCCTCCAGTTCTGTCCTTTGTGGAGTGAACTGAGGCATTTCCAAAAACACTTAAGTTATTTAGGATTGTGGGTCCCATGGAAGAGCAATGAGACTTGTACTTCTGAATCGCTGAGGTACTCTTGAAAATCCCATCCCTTATCTCTCTTCTGGGATTCACAATGTAGTGGGTGAAGGGCTCACCCACTAGCTCCTCACTAAGGAAACCTCCCTATGGATTGCATACTCAGTGTATTCTGTAGGGACAAAGGGTAATGGACTCCAGCAAGTGAACTTAGAGCTATGTAAGGGGGCAATTGCCTCCATATTGGATTTATTCAGTGTAATACAGCGGTTCACAAACTGCTTCGCAGAATCACTAGTGTTTCACAGAGCACATATTAATGGTCTGCAGAAAGGTGACGGGTCACATTGTGATTTTCTCCTTGTTCGCAGGCAGTATATCAAAAGCACAGAAATATCTTAAAACATTTTCCTATGTTACTTTCCCATGTAAACAAGTAAGTTACTGTGACCATGAACAGGAGGTGAGGTGTCCATGAGACAATCTTTTGATTTAGATGTGGTCTACAATCGTCTGAAAACTGCTGGTAACACATAAGGGGATTTCTGCACTTTCATAGTGCCTATGTATTTGAATACCACAAAATCATACACTCAGGTTTTTGAGCAACCATCAATTTGCAAGCAGAGAAGCTCTGTTCTGCATGCCATTGTGCTAGGTGAGCAAGGCTGCTCTCCTTCCTTGTGTCCCATCTGGTGGGAAGTGATTTCTATAATACACCATTTTGTACTATGTATAATATATATTGACTTCTTATCATACCTCCAGTCCTGTTCCTTTTTCAAGTGAATTGAAGCATTTTCAAAACCACCTACATTATTTAGGATTATTTATATATAATATAAATTATTATTATTTTATTATTCTAAGGACATGCCCATCAGGCCTTCTTCTATTAAAAGATTTCTTTCCTGAAGGGGCTTCTTAGTTGTTAGCAATTGCTTGCCCATTATCGGTCTCTGATATTGACCCAGATGCTTTTAATTTACTTCCCCAAACACACAATTGCTTTTTAAAATTGTGCAGAAAGGCAGAGATTTTTATCAGACCTGTCTATCCTCTGCCCCCATTTAGGAGACGTTTTTAATGGGTTTGGATCAATATGCTCCATACCTTGTGGTTAAGACACAGGACCAGAATCCGGAAGACCCTTGTTCTATTTCCAGCACTTCCACCAATTTCCTATGTAACCATGGCTAAGGCACTTAACCTCTCTGTGCCTTAGTTTCCTTGTCTGTAAATGAGGATGATGTTTCATTCACAGTGTGTAAAGAGCTTTGAGATCTTCAGTTAGAAAATGCTGAAGAAGTGCAAAGCATTACTGTAAAAATGTGGTATAGAAATTAGTTTTGTGCTGAAACTGACAGAAACCACAGGGCAACTGGAAAGAATGGGAAGATCAGAAACCAGAGTTTATGCCAAGGTGAAGGGAGATGTGGGGGTGAAGGACCACACTGGATCCCCAACTCCTGGATAGGAATTCCCTCCAGTTGTGAAATTCTCTTTACCAGAGCACAGTGGATAGAGTTTAATTCCTGCTTCATCCATTCATTAATAAGGGGATTAAGGCAGGTGCTCTTCTCTAGCTTCCATGGATTTCCCTATGGAGAGGCACCTGATAAATCATCAGAAGTTAATGATCAAAAAGCTTATCAGGGTCTTTTCGTTTATAAATTTATAAGACAAAAGAGAAATAATAAAGCCATTGGATAATTAGTAACTAGCCAGGGCCCGCCTGGTGCAACTGGAGCTCAAACTGCCCCAAGTTCTCTACACAGGCTTAGGGAGAAGAGAGAGAGAAGGAGATGGGTAAAAGCAATGTGAAAGAGAGAGAGACAGACAGACAGACACTCACAGACAGGTAGACATAGAAACAGGGTGAGGAGAGACAGAGAGAAGTGGTGGGGAGATAGGAAAGGAGGATCTGAGGAAAACAGATATAGAACAGGGGAGTTGGAAAAAGCAAGGGTGTAAGAAAGAAGGAGGGGGACAAAATGAAAAGGCAAAGAAGGGAAGGGATTTATTGGATGGAAAAGAAGATAGAGTTATGGGGAGCATCTTTCCTCTCAGGTAAGTGCTGTTCCAGTCTATTTTCTTCCTTCAGCTACTGTAATGTGATCAGCTCCAAATCTGCCCAGACTCTCTAGAGGTCAGGCAATAGAACCATCCCCCCTTAAATATTACAGTGAATATTAATCCTTAAGTACTGTGCTCTCTCTCTATCTTGGGGCTATTGCTGGGGTTTTGTGCGTACTTTTTCTTGTTACGTTTTGTATTAATATCCTTTCCTTATAAAAAGGAATGGCCACAAAGCCGATAAATCCTCTAACTGGAGTTTAATTTTCCCCCAAAAAGATTGTGAGTAGCGGTTTGAGTCTCCAGAACGTCGCAGTCACCCTGTGCCTCTTGTCTGCTCATAATCTTGGAGAGTAGCTTCAGTGCAGATGGATGAGATTTTGTGGCTAAGGATTTAATTGTGTTAGGTGGATTTGAAGGGCGATATCCTGAAGTCCTTGCTCAGGCAGACCAGCTATTGGAATCTCTAGGATTCATGTCGCTGAGTCAGAATTGCAGGAGCACAATTCTCATTCTGTCTGTGGGCTTTCTGGAGTGAAATGAGTGTGATTGGTTCAGGAAGCTCATATTTTTTGGCTATTAAGAATAAATAATTGCATGTTCAGGCAAGTCATACAACAGTAGTCTGTAGACTGCACACTTGTCTACATTCAGTGTTCATGATGGGAGATGGAGGATAGAAGGGTAATGTCGACCTGGATTGCCAACCAATTTGGCTTGCACTTCTTCATCTGAAATTCCCACTGAAATCAATGGGAGTCTTACATGAACAAAGATATGAAGATCAGGCTCTCTTAATTTGTCTCTACTGACAAATACTTGACTCTAGCTAAAATCAGTAAAATAAAAATATACATCTTGGTAAAAATGGCAAGAGAATTTAGGAGCATTTTTCCCTCCTATGATGAGAATTCCCACACTACATGATAGAAGTTAATATGATGGCTTCTTTTCTTATTTTTTTCTAACAACTGAAATGGTGGCTTCTGTAAAAACTGTCAGACAGTTAAAGCGACAGAAGTTGTACAGCTCCCAGATTTTTCTAAAGTCATTGTTTCCCAGATGATATTAGCACTTTTAATATGTAATTGGGCCTCATAGCACTTTGTGCGTATTTTTTAAATGTCTTTGGAAGAGAACTGAACATTATTAAGGAACATGAAGCTTGTCAGTTTGGTTTTGGGGCTGGCATTGATGGGGAGAATCTCTGCACCCCTAACGTATTTCAGGGAAGAGATGAAGGAAAGAGAAATAAAGGAACGGAGAGCAAGAAAGGGAAAGGAAAACCATGTCCTTACTGTAATAGTCTGTCCACAACAGCCTTCTGGTGAGCAGCCTCCTCTGGACTCAGGTTTTCCAGCTCCTTCATGATTGGAGGGGTGAATTCCTCCCCATCGTCAGAGGTTTCCTCCTCGGACATCCTGGATTCCTCCATCCCATTGGACAGGTTGGGAATTTCAGCACAGGGTTCCCCTTTTTCCACCTGGATGGCACTGATGGCACGCTGGCTTTCACTCTGCAGAGCATAGGGGTCCACTTCCCCGAGCGCTTTGATCAGGGTCTCCTTGGTTAGCCCTGACTCCAGCAGTGCTCCCAGCAGCTCCACCTGAAGATGACTCAGCTTAGAGACCATGGTCTTCAGTCTGGTGTCCCTTGGATTTGAGTTTCAGCACGTTCTGCCTTCAGCCTTCTCTACACCATGTTCCTGAGGTAATACACCCAACTGTCAGCAGAGTGGGAATGGCATTAGACTCCCGCCTTTGCACCCCCCAAAAAAAACAAAATACAAAAATGAGCCACTTCAGACCCCCCACGACTGTCCTGAGCCAGTGCTGATAAAGGGACCCTTGGCTATCTGTTTACATTGGAGCAGTGTAAATTCTCCAAGGTTCATATTTATCCGTGTGCTTAGCAAGTTACTGAACTTTGGACTTCAGCACTGCAGCAGCAGTTCACAAAGTGCAGGAGGGGGAGGGGAAAAGGTAGGGAGGCAGAAGAGAATAGGAGAGTAAAAGGAATGGACAGAGAAAAAGCCAGGATGGGAGACAGATAGAAGAGAGAAATGGAAAGAAAATTGAATGAGAAAGTGAGAGCGGAGAAGTCTGACTGGTTCTTGGCCCTATTGGTTAAGAACAGGGATAGGCTTGAGGAACCAGAAGCATGGGGCTAAGTCCCACTGAAACCTTCGGGTTGGGAATTAGTGGCCTCCGCAGCTCGTCCAATCTTTGTGTACCACACCCCAGGCATCAAGTACAACCTCTGGATTTATTCTAATATTCTAAGATCTACCATACTCTCAAAGGGCTCCCATTGACTTCAGTGGGACAGGCTGGGGCACTAAATGACTGCTGAGCCAGTTCCCCACATTGGCACTTACCTGTCCCCGTTTCTCTTCATTGGAACCTACTGCCTTTATTGTTCTTTTGGTGAGCGCTCACAATGTGTACTCTTTACAAAGGAGACATGGGGCCTGCCCCACTGAATTTATAATCTAAGCAGGCAAACAAAATAAACATGCAAGCTGTGTTCTGGGTATTGGTGCACTTCTAAAGGTTCCTGGCTTGCCTACAACTGCTCCTCCTCTCCCTATGAGTGCCACCCACAGTGACTTCATTTATCAACACCATCGTTTTACCCCATTGATACTAACCTGTTTTAGGGATCTACTCCCTAGGGAGTCTTTTAGGGATGTCTTTTTAAAAGATCTGCACTAGTTAATCCCAAAAGGTGTGGGCTTGATGCAGGAATCACTTGGTCAAATTCTCTGCCCCTGTTGTATAGGAAGTCAGATTAGATGTTAATAATGGTCCCTTTTCACCTTAACACTTGTGAATTAATGTCTCTGCTCTGACTGGCTAACAGAAGGTATAACTAAAATAATCAACTTGTAATAGTCTAATCTCCCAATACTGATTTTATAGCTTGTGCCATCTTGACTGGGAAGGGGTGATTGTTTCCCCTGTGGGAGCAGAGAGGAGAGGATTTTAACCATAATGTTTTACTGGGGGGGGGGTCTTTGTAGATTCTCTCCCACACATTTGTCTCCCTTTTATATGTTCCCCTCTAAGGCCCAAGATGAGGAGGGCTGAATGGAGCTCCCTCCACAACCCAAGAACTGACCAAAGGTGATGCTGCAGAGCGACCTGGGGCATTCCCTTCCCTTTGGGGGCTTCCCAAGCCTCACTCTGTAGAGGTTCAATTGCACATTGAGCCAGCGAAGGACAAATGGATCCTTTTAAAAATGGATCCGTATTATGACAACACAACAAGCTAGGCTAGTTCTAGGCATGGGCAAGGAAGGTGGTTGCCCTTACCAGCAAGTTCTGAGGGTTTTGGTGGTATTTTTTTTCTCCACTCGGCTGATTGGCCGTCTGTTTTTCTTTGGTGTTTGTTTTGTTTGGTCACAATAGTGGGCACTAAAAACATTTTCTGCCCTGGACAGCAAAACTCCTAGGGCTGCTTCTGACAACAAATCATCAGTGGATTGCTGGGTCAGCCCTTCAGCAGGGATTTTCACTAATAGTTTGCCCTTGTTTCAGATGTTGTCTGCTCCAGAAAGCACCTCCTCCCCTTGGCACAGGGCAGAATACACAAGTAAAGTTAATATGGCTAACCTGAGGTCCTGGAACATAGCCTCAGCCTGGTAAAAGGCACAGCTTACTATAGTCTGAGCCCCAATTGTAAGTTTGGAAAGCTTTTGTTGTCATTACAAAACCCAGCTGTGATGCATGTAGCTATGAAACTGCAAACCCCTCGTTTTCCGTGCACTGCACCTATATGTCTCTAGGACCTCTGCATGCAGACACAACAGCCATAGTATCAGAGGGGTAGCCGTGTTAGTCTGGATCTGTAAAAGCGGCAAAGAGTCTTGTGGCACCTTATAGACTAACAGACGTATTGGAGCATGAGCATGCATGCATTCGACGAAGTGGGTATTCACCCATTAAAGCTCATGCTCCAATACGTCTGTTAGTCTATAAGGTACCACAGGACACTCTGCTGCTTTAACAGCCATAGTGTTCTTGCTGTTTCTTTCCTGGGGTGTTTTCCTTAAACTAAAATAAATCATTCAGACTGAAAATGTATTTTTATTTTAAGAATGTTTGTATTTGTTGTCTCAAACATACAACAAAATAAAGAGCAGATTGGACACCATCTAGACAAAGAGAGTTCACATTCTGATCAAACAACAGTGGGTGGAAAACTTTAAAGGGAAACATATAAAGTTTCTGTCTGGTCTAAGGTGTTCCTCAGTATTTAGGGAAAAATAGAAAAGTAATGTAATTATTTTTTTAAACGACAGTCCTGATTTGAAGTGTACTTTAATGGTGCATGCATTTTCTTTGTGTATAGAAAAATATACCATTAATTAAAAGGATTCTTTCAGGTTAAAAAATTATGCGTTTTCTGCCCTGGGTTATCTTTTAGCTAAAACCTGAAATAATTTTGTATAGTTTAATGTCAGAAGGGACCTAGTCTGGCCTCCTGTATATCACAGGCCACCGACCCCATGAAACCCAAATGAGATATAAGTATTAGGATCCATAGAAGACTGCCAATCTGACCTGTGGGGAAATTCCTTCCCAACCCCCCATATGGCGATCAGTTAGACCCTGAGCATATGAGCAAGAATCAGTCAGCCAAACACTTGAGAAAGGTAATGCTTGGAATTGGCGCCACCTCAGAGCTCTGGCCCACCCCACTGATGTCCCATTTCCAGCCATGGTCATCCCTGATGCTTCAAAGGAAGGAGATAAAAAAATCCTCACAGAATACACTAGGGACGGGGTAGAATCCCTTCCTGATACCTGTCAGTTCCCAGCTGAAACCCAGACACATGAGCTTCAGGAACATATGACATAAACCAGAAGTGAGATCTACTCCCACCATCACAAGCAATCCTATTATACAGTTCTCATAAATTTGTCCAGCTCTCCCTTAAAACTAATTAAGTTGTTTGCACCCCCAACTTCTGTTGGGAGGCTGTTCCAGAACTTCACCCTTCTGATGGTTAGAAACCTTCTAATTTCCACCTTGAATTTGTTCATGGCCAATTTTATATCCATTTGTTCTTGTGCTGATTTGCAAAAAATAAATAATGAACCTAGACTAGTCAAGTTCATCATTGTTTCCTATAATTTCACTTTCTGGTTCATCTCTATTACAAAGATGCTGGAAAGGAATGTTATTCTTTAAAATAAACTTTGTTCTTTGCAGCAATAATAATAAAAATAACTGTGGAAATATTTGTACTGTTAGGTTTTGTAAAAATGAACTCTTTCTAATCCCAAATTTGGGCTCTGTTTTGACCTACCAGTACCTCTTTTAATACAAATGGAAAATTATTTCCTGGACAATTAAAATATAATAGTAAATTTAACTTATGTTTATTAGTTTCACTTTCAGACTGTTACGCACTATCACAGTGATGTTAATGTCTGGGCTGCAGTCACTGCAGAGGAAGAGTTAAATCCAAAGAAACTCCTTCTACTGTTTCTTTTTAAGATCATTATATCAATATTAAATGTAGTAAAACTTACTTTAAAATCACAAACCCCCAAATTCTAGACTTAATTTGACCTGACACTTTTCCTTTCAAAAACTGAGTTTGGGACAATAGGAACAATGCTAGGAAGGCTCCAGTGTGAGATGGAGATTCTGGGCCTGCCTCATGTCATTGCAGGAATCTTTCTCCTTCACTGTATCTTCCTACACTAAAATGGGTTATTCTGTATCTTGGTCTCATTCTTACTAAAATAAAAAAACAACCTTCAGGTTCCATATTCATGGTATGTGGGAATAAAATGAGGAATCTCTCTTCCGAATGGATTTGTTATGGTGCAGCCAAGTCACAGGAGCCCAAGTTCCAGTCAGCATCAGCACTTGGAAATTGTAGGGAGTTCAAGGTTTTGTAAAACGATACATTAGCAGTCTCAGATGCCTTCATTTGTGGACCTCAAAGTGATTTACAAACATTAATGAATTAAGCATCACAATCACATACCCTGAGAAGGTAGACGAATGAAAATAATTATATAGCATTTTTCATTTGCAGAGCTTAAATTGCTTTATGATGTGGGTATTTTGCAGATGGAAACCAAGGTACCTAAAGGTTAAGTGGCTTTTCCAGGGTCATGTAGTAAACATGTTGCAGAGCCATGAATAAAGGCCAACTCTCCAAGCCTTAATCACAAGATCATCCTCCTTCCTGCCATTTGGGACTCCTTTGAGTCCAGATGCCTAACAAAAATATAAACTGACACTGACCATATAAAGATGGCTGCTCATGTTGGGGACTTGAAGTCTTGTGTGACACTGTCCAATGACTTGCTCTGGCTGAGGTTTGGAGCAGAGCTGGTTGGGTCTTGAGAAAACTATCTCCACTTCTTATTCATCAGAGCAAAGGTGATTGTGACCCACAGTCTTTAAATGTGCAGGAGACAGCAAAGGAATAAAGAGTAAGCAACTTCTTGGGGAAACTCCCTATTTTCTGGTGAAAAAAGGTGATGAGCTACCTCTCTGAATGGCTACCATGGACAGAGCACAATCCTGGGAGATTGCGTGTGGGATTCCAGAGAGCAATTCAGGGGTACAGCTCACATTTCCCGTGGACAGATACAATTATCACAGTTGTGTCCATTTGGTTGGTTTAGGTGGGAAGTATTGTAGCAATTAGTACCTCTTAGCAGACTTCACACATGTGGCATTTATCAGTTTGGATGGAGACTTGACACAGACCAGGAGCAAAGTGTAAACCGGCCATCAGCATTTTTGCCACTACTGAGAGCCTCTGAAGGGGCATAATAGTCCCATACAACCTTATTAAATCTTTCACAGATAATGCAATGTGCATTCTATATTTTTGTGAAAAGGGGAAAGTTAATTTACAGTGGTTGAGACCAATTTTTTTAAAAAGATACTTTATCTTTGAAGGACTTCAAAAGTCTTCTGCTATTTCATGAATACATCTGGGATTATGTTTCCAAGTCTTGCTCTATATCATCATACTGTGAAGATGGTGGCTTCCCATTTGATTGTGAATTATTCTATTTAGTTATATTTAAGACCTTAACATTTCTCCGTTGCACTTGTAAAGTGCCTAGTATAGTACACCTCTACCTCACTAGAACGCTGTCCTCGGTAGCCAAAAAATTGTACCGCGTTATAGGTGAAACTGCCTTATATCAAACTTGCTTTGATCCACCGGCGTGTGCAGCCCCACCTCCCGGAGCACTGCTTTACTGTATTATATCCAAATTCGTGTTATATTGGGTCACGTTATATCGGGGTAGAGCTGTAGTATGTTTCTCTTAATCTTTTTAGAGTTTGCTCCTCTGTGTAGTGTAGTGTAGTGTAATGACCTCACTATTCTGTGCAACACAGAGAATTATTTTCTGTATTACACAGCAGCTTTCCTTGAATTGAGTACTTTGGGCACAAACATACCTGTTCAGGAAGTGCCCCCATTTCTTCTGAACACCACTTAAGCTTAGACACATTTGATTTCTTGGTTGCTTCTTGGGAAGAGCCCACTCTTGACAAGAGGAGCCAACATCTGGGGTCATTACTGAAAGACACAAGTGAGGAAGATAACATCCAATACTCTTTCTTTAAAACCACAGGATACAGCTTCTTGATGCACCCTGAAACCATCTCCCAGCTAGTCCTGGTCCCCCTTGCAACCTCCAGACATGGAAAATTTCAGAGTGGCTGTATCTGAAGGCCAGCTGGAACCAAAGGACTTACTACTTTTAATCTTTCAGAGGTACCTATTCTAAACTCCAGATGCCTGGACAAATAATTACAACAAAATTTGAGGGTAAACATTCTTAATATAAAAACGTTACTGCCTAAAAGCTGTTCCCCAACATAATCCATCAAATCACAGATAAACTGATAAACAGTTCAGAACCCCATCAAATAATACCCCTCCTCAAATCCTCCCTTCCTGAACAACCCAAGAGAAAAGATGAGCTTTGCAACGTCTTACAGCTGACATACTGGCTTTATCGGATTGTGAAGCAAGAGGGCAGGGGGAAAATGTCTCATTGATAACCTCACCAGCAGTGCTCTTTCTTTTAAAATAAGGGTTTGTTAGATCAGGTACCTCTGATTATTGCAACTGGGTGCAGTATCCCATGAGGACGTTATAGTTGTGGAATAGGTTAAAGGAGGAGGCTGCAGTGCTTTACCCATCTAAGTTACAGTCCTACTACTAGAGCAAGAACTAAAATGTACAGTGGCACAAATTTGGACAGCAGAGATTCTTGTGACTTAATGGCATGGCACCTGACAGGTTTTGCCATAATAATGAATGTTTGGATGATAAGGACTTGTTTTTGCTGCATCAGTTTTCTTGTTTAATATAAATGTTCAGTGTTTGCGGACTTCCTTATCTGAAATAACTGACTTACTGAGTTGTGAATGACTTGATTAATTTAGGCTGTAATGTGAACTAAGTTACCATGCTTCATATGATGTTTGCAGCTCTACTAGTGAAAGGAAGCTTTTAAGATTCAGAGGCTCAAAATGACACTTGTCTGTTTTTCCTATATCTGTTTTCAACATCCATTTTATTGTTTTCCATGCCTTTTTTTTTTTTCAAAATCAGTTCACTACTCTTTTCCTCCCAATTATGAATAAACATAGTTACAGCAGCCCAGTGCTTAAGATTAACCCTTCAATGACAAAATGATATGAGTAACCTTACAATAATAGAGAAGCTTGCTCAACCCTGTGTTCATAAGCAACTTTACATTAACAAATCAGTGTGAATTCATAAAGGAGAAATAAATAAAGAAGGAAGCAGATTTTAGGTTCAAGCTTCTGTATGTATTTTTTAAGGGTGAGATAAAAAAATGACATCTCTTTTCTAAAGTTCTGTGCATGTTACTTTCAGATAATAATGAATAATCTCCTTCACTCCCACCCAAACAGCGGACAGGACAGCGTACTGCATGGGAGTTGTCTTAAAGTGTTGAATTGCTGGCATTTCCTGACAGACTTTTGGAACAAGGTGTGTCTCCTGTATCTTGAACGAGGCATTCTATTCTACTGATAAATAATGCTCTGGTTTTGGTTAACCATTCTAGTATTGTTGCTTTTGTCAAGAATATTTAATAAAATAGTTAACTGTGGATTAGCAGTCAGTGCCACAGCATGAACGTACAATGTGGGGGTGTTATATAGGTATTATTCTTATTTTAGAGCTATATAAATTCTGCTTTTTACGGCCATCTATCTCCTAAATCAGAAGGTTGAATTAATAGAATTGAGAGCAAATTCAGGCCCATAACATCTGATTTGTTCTGTCAATAACATAAATTGTAATCATTGTATTTAATTACATCCATCGTATTCAACTATTCCTCTTATACCTGCTGACAAATAAACATTGCAGTTTTTTATGGCAGAGTCAGCCCCTGACTTATCCACATCATGGCTCCAAGGAGCATCTGGGGAAGGAACAAATAAAAATTTTCCTATAATGAAGAGACCACCAGAGGGAGCCCATATAGTTCCATTAGTGTAACAGCCACACTGACATTACTACACCTCTAGCAGAGTGTTTCAAAGTATTTTACTGGCATGAATTAATTTAACTTCACTATCCTTCCTCTTCCCAGACAGAGAAGCTGTCCTCCTCCTCCTAATCCCCCTGTTAGGGTGAAAAGGAGCTATTATAAGTATAAAGGATGATGATTATGATGATTTGTGCCCTGGGAGCTCATTCTTAATTAACACGTGGGATTGTGAGAAATCCTGGATAATGTTAGGTTTTGTTTTTTTACAGGGTTACATGTCAGCTGTTTGTGCAAACTGTGAACACCTCACCGGATGGAAGGGGTACCAGAATACATGATTATGAAGGGATTATGATGGGAAATTAGTTTGTAGTAGAGCAGGAGAGTAAACAGCTAATTTTTGGTAGGTACTGAACCTGGAGCTTTGTCTTCAGCAGAGCAATGTCTTTCCTCTTTAATTCCCTTTGCCACGTAGTGCAGGGAGTAGTTAAGATCAAGAAAACAGATGTTTTGATGCCCTTCCCTGACAATCCATCTCCCTAGGGAAATAGTTGAAGATCTAATGGACATTTAAAATTAGACTGGACAAAGAACTAGAAAGTATGGTATAGGGAATGACCCTGCACTGGCCTTAGGGAGATGGAGGGAACAAGTCTTATTTATCTCTAGTTTCCTCTCTCTCTAAAGGAGGAGGAGGAGGATGTGCACACAAGTATGCCATCCTTTCATTCTTTGACCTGCCTGGATAAACAGAGGTAGGAGCACACATTTAAACCATCTACAATGTTGAGATTCATATTAAGATCTTGAATGCAGAAGAACCCATTGCAGGTCTGAGATAAATTCTAAGACTGGAATTCTGATTTTTGCCTTATTTCCCTGCTCATTTCCATCCTCTCTGCTCCCCTCAAAGCTCCGAAGAGCGGCCAACCATTCCTGTCATGTCTCTGTCTGCAAGGTGGTCATTTCACACTAGGCCACTCTGCTCTTCTCTCTCTATTTCCGTCAGTGAGGAATCGAGACTGGCTCTGTTAGACTGACATCTGATAAAAGCCAAGCTTTGTGGCTGATGGGGAAGGGCTCTTTGCTGTCACTGGTGCCATCTGATTCTCCTCTACCACCCATTCTCTCCCATGCTGTTACCTTACTGTGCCTTGGGAGCTACTTAAGCAACCAGGGACAAAGAAGGATCTTATTTGTTTGCTGCCAGCACTGAAATGGCTCTGACAGGTCTAGGCACTGCAGCAGTGTATGTTCAAGGTGCAGTGCAGTGCAGCTCACTTGAAGAGAGACTGTAATGTCAAAAGCAACAGAGAGTCCTGTGGCACCTTATAGACTAACAGATGTATTGGAGCATAAGCTTTTGTGGGTGAATACCCACTTCATCAGATGCATGTAATGGAAATTTCCAGAGGCAGGTATAAATATGCAGGCCAGAATCAGTCTGGAGATAACGAGGTTAGTCCAATCAGGGAGAATGAGGCCCTCTTCTAGCAGTTGAGGTCTGAACACCAAGGGAGGAGAAACTGCTTTTGTAGTTGGCTAGCCATTCACAGTCTTTGTTTAATCCTGTCAAATTTGCAAATGAACTGAAGCTCAGGAGTTTCTCTTTGAAGTCTGGTCCTGAAGTTTTTTTGCTGTAGGATGGCTACCTTAAAATCTGTTCATGTGTGGCCAGGAAGGTTGTAATGTCAAACTCTGATATCACTGAAACTCTGAGTAAGGCTCTCCATCTCTTGCAGGTCTGAGGAGATTCTGTGAAAGAGAGATATATGATAAGAAAATAATCTGGGGAATGCAAGCAATGCCCCACCCCATGCTGCTAAGAGTGCGTGCATGCTGGATCAGGAGAATGCAATAATCCTGCCCTGTGAACTGGTCTCATTGTTACTGTGTAATGCTGCTGGAGCATGCCTGCAAAATCATCATGAATATTTACTAGCCTAGGCACAAAGTCTACTTGCCTGCTTTTACCATGCTGTGCTGAAAATATGATGATACGTTAATTGCCCATCAGATAAAATCACGTGTGCCTCAAACTAATGTGGTAAGTAGAGTAAGAGAATTAAAGAGGCTGTAGAATTAGAAACCATTTCATCATGGGTGGTCAGCATGCATGCTGCTGTTTTATGGATACCAGAATTGTTGTATGCCCCCCCTTCCCAGAAGAGTACAGGAAACTAATCTGAAGAACTTAAAAGTACTTGAAGTACTGATTGACACTCCCCTCTGATAGTGGAAAAGAGCAGATTATGATGCTCTACTCGTATGTAAAGACTTGTGAAAATAAATTGTTTGAACAGACTGATGCATGGTCTGGTGGGAATCGCTCCCAGTGATACTCTGTTTGCAGGGCAGTAGAATGAAAAGTCCCAAATTCCTCACTGTGTCACAGTTTTCCAATTTCAGTTCTGGTAATAGTGAATTGCTACTTTGAGGGAGACTGTTCAGGGAAAAGAAAATGATTTCCCCTGAGAGGAGGTCCTGCTGTGTGTGTTTTTGCGGAGGGTCTAGAAGTGTGGCAACATTACAGGGTTGACTGGCTCAGTGCAAGACCTCTGAGGGACAGAGGGGAAGGAGATGACATTCCTCACTCCATCAGCTATGATGCATCTTTAACACTGTTTTCATGGCATAGATATGTGGTACTTTAGGAGTACAGCTAGAGAAGGAGAAGCCCTCAAACAAGTTCCAAATGTCATTTTATTAATACGCACTATTTTAATTGTACAGGTATTTTGGGTGCTCCCTCCTCCTCCCAGGAAGGACAAACTTCATAGAACACTGAGCTCCTATGTAATACTTTCCTTCTTCAAAGAGATTTACTATATTTAACTAATCAGTCCACCCAACACCCCTGTGAGGTAGGGACATATTGTTATCCCAGTTTGATTGATGGTGAAACTGAGACACAAAGATGTGAAATGACTCTCCTCAGGGTTACACAGAGAGCCAGTAACAGAACTGGGAGGAGAACCCATGGCTCCCAATCCTGTTCTGTAACCACAGATCAACCTCCTGAAACAAAGCTGCCCTGTTTCAATACAATAAATAAAACTAACAAAAATATAGGTCCTGAATACTCTCCTATCCAAATAAGACCAAGTAACTCAGCTCCTGATACTGCACTGAGGACAATGGCAGAAAGAAAAAATACTATAATTACAGTCATTAACATTATGTTAATGAGTGCAGTCTCTGCATGTACCTTAAACTTACACTATAAGGGCTATTTATTCCAGGCCTAGTTGGAGCTCTTCCATCTCTAAGGCAATTACATTACGGACACCTGTCACTTAATACTAGCTCTTTACCCTCTGCCATGTTAAAGAGAATAGTGAAAAATAGTGAAAAGGTGGACTGATGTCCAAGGGCTCAAATCCTTACTCAGGCAAGCAGTTTAAACAAAATAATATGGAGTAAAGTTTACCTGAGTGAACAAAGCTTGTGGGATCAGGGCCACAAGTTGTACTCAGGAGAAGCACAATCATTCTTAGGATTCAGGATTTATCAGCAGCACTAAACAGAGAGAGACTAAGACAGAGAAGAGGGAAGGGACAAGTCGTATCAACAAGTGACAAGTTTTCTCCCTGACAGATGGTTTTAACATGGTGTATGGTGTTACAGTGAGACATCCATTTAGCATTTTGTCTCAGCATGTTTGGACGTTTTGAATGTTCTTTTGTCCCCTTGCAGGCTTCCTAAAAGAATCCTGAGCTTCTGGTTTCTTTAATCTCCTTTGTTGTCTTGAAAGAAAAAGTCAAATATGGCTCTGTAAGTGTCAGTTTTCTGTAACATACCAGGGAATGTAATTAAAGGAGAATTTTAAAAGTTCAGAATCATTGTACCAAGGACACGATATTTATCAAGTGCCCCTCCTCTGACTGAAAAACAAATAAGCTTATTCCTCAGAAATAGCATGTACCTATGAAGTCACATGAATTTGGTGGAACTGAAACAGCAATGGGAAAAGCAGTTGGTTTTCAAGGTTTCAATATGTATACCCAGGTATGTAAAAGAGGAAATAGAAATATAGTTTTGTGTTAAATTAGGGTGTGATCCTTCTCATCCAGTAGTTCCACTGAAGTTAGGACTTGCAGGATTGGGCCCCTAGCTTGTTTCTTCCCCCAGGCAGATGAAGTCTGGCCTTTGAAGACAAAAAGACAAGCTGTATGCATGCATGTGCACCCCTTCACTCCACAGTCCCCATAAGTGTGTTTCTCCCATGTTCTCCCCCAGCACTGGAAGGACATCACTCTGCAGGTAAATTTGGGAGAGTTTCCCCTTTTCTTTTTTTTTGACTGAAGAAACACATAGAAGCTACTACTGGATATTTCTTGAGCAAGGAGAAGTAATGAAAACAAGCTACTGAGATGCATGCATTGCTGGATTGGCACATCCATTTCAAATGTCAGTAGTGTCTTCTCCTATAAATTCAACATTTCCAGGTAATGAGGGAGACAGAGTAGCAACCTCAGGAACTGAGAGGAGTGCAGTTATCTCTCTGTGCACAAATCCCGTAACTCACATGCATATTGACAAAAACCAAGTTGATTTGAAATAAAAGTTACATTTACCACCCCAGATTTTTAAATAAATATCTAAACATACCCAAACCCAGCATTCAACATCAACTCCTTTTGACTGAGGAAGCTCATGAGCTCACAGGATTGAGTCCTATATCTACCCATGACTCCACTCAATGTTGTAATTTCTGGGCAAGGTGGCAACCAACCAATTACATGGCACACTGCAAGCACAGTGAGGGAGGTGGAAATGTGGCTATGGAAACCAAGGTAAACCTCTCACACTTACAAAAAGAACAATTAGGGTATGGCTACACTTGAAATTTCAAAGTGCTGCCACGGCAGCGCTTTGAAGTGTGAGTGTGGTCGGAGCGCCAGCGCTAGGAGAGAGCTCTCCCAGCGCAGCACGTAAACCACATCCTCTACGGGTGCAGCTTGCAGCACTGGGAGCCGCGCTCCCACCACTGCGGCACTGATTACACTGAGGCTTTACAGTGCTGTATCTTGCAGCGCTCAGGGGGGTGTTTTTTCACACCCCTAAGCGCGAAAGTTGCAGCGCTGTAAAGTGCCAGTGTAGCCAAGGGCTTAGACTCTGGAACTCATTAAGACCAAGACTTTAGAAAGATTCAGAATGATTGGACAGTTATATGGTTAACAGTTAATGCTAACAAATTTTTCTGACAATATAAAACCTCATGCTTCTGGGTTTAAAACAGTTTTAGAGATTAGGATGAGATTTTTCATGGGAGGTGGCAGATTATCCCACATCTGCCTACTGTGGAGTTACTTGCACCTTCTTCTGAAGCATCTGGGTGCTGGCCAGTCAGAGATAGGATGCTGCACTAGATGGACCATAGGTCTAATTTAATATGCCAATTCTGGTGTTCCTAAGTATCCCAGCCCAAAATGATTAAACTGTCTCTATTACTCTGGGTCTCACAAGCTGCAACATGTCAGAATAAAATATGCATAAATTAGACTCAGGGACACCCTCCCTCCTTAAAATGGATGTTACTTTCAAACTTCTGATGTGTGGGTTCTGGTTCACCCTATTCACTACTAAAAGACTCCCTGAGATTTCCCCATTCCACTGAGCTCAAGTCTGTACCTGATCCTAACAGGGCCATTCCTGCCATGCAGACTCACAACTCCTGCAGCGAACACTTCCCAAACCAGCTTTTTAGTTGGAAGGAGGGATTTCTGGCAGTCAGCCAGACTTTCATTGCCAGCAGAACTCAAGTGAACTAAGAGAAACAAACCAGACGTGTGAGAGGTCAGAATTCTCATAGACTCAAAGGCCAGAAAGGACCATCATGAACATCTAGTCTGACGCCCAGCACATTGCCCAGTTTTGTTCTGTCTCCAACATTTAGGGTTCGAATCAGGTACAAGACTCTCTCTGCTCCTTCCTAATGAGTTGTTTACACCGATTACATATAAAGGCGGAAGGGCTGAGAAGAACTCCTCTCGTAGCCACCCCCCCACCCCAAAGGCAGTTCCACTGGCGAGGAAAGATGGTTCCCTGCAAAGGGAGAGAACCGCACCCCCAGAGCAGCCGTGCTGAGCGGAGCCCCTTCCGCGGCGGGTATAGCTTCTCGGGCTGAGCTGCGAGAAAGGGGGTGTGTGTGCAGGCTCCACCCTACTTCTACTCCCCAGGCAATTTTCTTGCACTGTAGGGGAAATTTAATAGCTCAGAATGAGCAGGCTCGAGTCCTGCACCCAGCGCGGACGGGAAGGGCACCTGGAATAAACATTACACACACCCAGAAAGCACCATGTCCCACACTGAGGGGAGCTAATAGCTCAGGACTCTTCCCCCCTCCGCGAAGGCTCCATGTCCCCAGCACTGAGAGGGGAATGAATAGATCAGGGCTCTCCCCCCACCCCCGTCTCTATGTCCCCAGCACTGAGAGGGGAGTGAATACTCAGACCCCACCCCGGAAGGCTCCATGTCCCCAGCACTGAGAGGGGAATGAATAGATCAGGGCTCTCCCCCCACCCCCCGTCTCTATGTCCCCAGCACTGAGAGGGGAGTGAATAGCTCAAACCCTCTCCTCCCCCCCGCACGAAGGCTCCATGACCCCACCGAGAAAAGTGAATAGCTCAGATTCTAGCCCCGCCCCCGGAAGGCTCCATGTCCCCAGCACTGAGAGGGGAGTGAATAGCTCAGACACCCCCCACCCCGGAAGGCTCCATGTCCCCAGCACTGAGAGGGGAGTGAATAGCTCAGACCCCACCCCACCCCGGAAGGCTCCATGTCCCCAGCACTGAGAGGGGAGTGAATAGCTCAGACACCCCCCACCCCGGAAGGCTCCATGTCCTCAGCACCGAGGGCAGTGACTAGCTGAGACCCCACCCCGGAAGGCTCCATGTCCTCAGCACTGAGAGGGGAATGAATAGCTCAGACCCCACCCCAAAAGGCTCCATGTCCTCAGCACCGAGGGCAGTGACTAGCTCGGACCCCACCCCCACCCCGGAAGGCTCCATGTCCTCAGCACCGAGGGCAGTGACTAGCTCAGACACTCCCCCAGTCCCCGAAGGCTCCATGTCCCAGCACTGAGATGAGTGAATAGCTCAGACACGCCCCCCCCCCCGCTGAAGGCTCCAAGTCCCCACCGAGAGAGAAGTGAATAGCTCAGACCCCCCCCTACCCCGGAAGGCTCCATGTCCTCAGCACCGAGGGCAGTGACTAGCTCAGACACTCCCCCAGTCCCCGAAGGCTCCATGTCCCCAGCACTGAGATGAGTGAATAGCTCAGACACGCCCCCCCCCCCCCCTGAAGGCTCCAAGTCCCCACCGAGAGAGAAGTGAATAGCTCAGACTCTCCCCCCACCGCCCTCCTGGAAGGCTCCATGTCCCAGCACTGAGGGGAAAACAAGGGACTCTCCCCCCGCCCGGGACGGCTCCTTTCCCAGTTCTCTGGTGGGGGATACGTAGGCAAGACGGGCTCATCCCCAGAGAAGGCGAACAGGTCGCACTCCCGGCAGAAGGCTCTGCCTCTCCTCCCCGGACGATCACGGGGAATGGAGTGCGGGCAGGCCCAGCACACAACCGCGTCAGGTTCCCTAACGCTTCTGCGCCAGTGGGCCGGCGGCGGCGGCGGCGGCACGTGAGCGTGTTGTGGGCACGTGACCCGCGCGACCGGAGGCCCCGCCCCCTGTGCGCGAGCAGAGTCTGAGCGGGCTCGCCTTGGAGCTCGGTACGCGGAGTTTCCCCTTCTCTTTCTCCCAGTCCGGCCGCCGTCGCCGCTTCCCGGTCATGAGGCCTGCCCGTCGTCGGCGCCCGAGCACGGCCCTGTGGCGTGGCTACTGAGCAGCCCCCCCGCCGGGCGGGGACCCCTTCGCTCCTCTCCCTGCTTACAGTCGCCGCCATGTTGGGCCGGGAGCCGCAGCGGGGCCGCCAGTGAGCCCCGGAGCAAGTGAGGGAGAGGAGGAGCCGGGGCTTGGCCACCGCCGCGCAGCTCGGCCGCCCCGCAGCCGTCATGGCGGAACAGACCTACTCCTGGTGAGCGGCTGGGCCAGGCTGGCGGGGGAGGCTCCGGGCCCGCGGGGGGTCGGCAGGGAATGCTACGGACCTGGGGATGGGCCGGGCGGAGGGCTGGGTGGTGTGTGCGGGGATGGGTGAGAGAGGCGGCCGCCGGGGACGGGCTTGTGGCTGGGAGCCGGGGAGCAGGTGTTGTCCTTGGGGACGGGTGGGCAAGGAGTCGGCGATGCATCTCTCCTCGGGGATGGAGCGGCGGCTCGGAGACCGGGCTGTAAGGCCCCTTTCCTGCCCCAGGGGAGTGTGTAAGACCCCCCAGGAGGCAGCGGGGAGCTCTGGGCGCGAGGCCCGTGGTGTCGGGTAAACCTGTAACAGCGGAACTGGGCGCTTATTCTGCGCGGCCGTTTATAGAAATAACTGGGGGAGTCACCGGAGATACTCGCTTGAACGGCTGCAAATGTAAGTAGGCCTCGCTAAACACCGAGCGCTGCGCTCTCAGCCCCTTTTGTAGCAGCTGGAGTCCTTTTAGGTTACTTGAGCACGTCCATGGCTATAGGTGTTACACGAAACTCCTCTTCGACCCAGAGTAAGGAGGGAAACGTTTCCTGCAGTTAAAAGGTAGTGGTATTAATTCTTCCTAACTTTAGCTCCAGATCCATATTCGTCCGGATCAGAACATTTCTCTTGATAAGACTGTGTGGCAGAGTTCTTTCCCCGGTGAACTGATAATATTGTATACAGGAAATAAAAGAACAGGGTCAAGAGACCAGTGAAACAGAGCAACTGAGAATAGGGGACATTGTGTGTATGTCCTGACCCTCTGTCAGGCTTAGCTGGGATTCAAGATCTGATTACTTCCATAGTTTGCTTTTGATGATTTAAAGGATTAAAAAGGAAAATATGTCAGATAATCTAATTGTGCAAAGATGCCAAAGGAACAACTGAATTGACTGGAAGAATATTGCAGCACTTGCATTGTAGTGCTTTACTCTTTCACATTTTGAGCTATTTTGTTGTTGTAAAGCCAAGAGTAGTTTTTTTGTATTTTGAAAATTTTATGAGATTATTATTAAAAGAGGAAAAACTTGATCTTTTGACCTTAGGGTATACCATCTGCAGAGGGGTCATTGCATTTATTCAGTTGAGCCAATGAGCAAACTTTCCGCTCTGAATGCTTCTGAAAATCTTAATCGCTACCTTTGATTCCCTTTCTCTTTTAAACAGGTGTGGTTGTTGTTAGCTATCTTTTTTTTTTATTTTTTTTAGAACAGTACTAAAGATAAGCACCAAAAGCACTGCAGTTTTTATTCTGAGGGAGATTAATATTTCTGTAGTCTACGTACATTAAGCAAGTAAAGCCGAAGATAGGAGTTAACTGGAATTTTAACCACTTGATATATTAATAGAGCTATGGCTCTTCCTTGCTGTAGCAGAACAATACATGTGTCTCAGAACAGAGTGAGTAATTTTGCTTTTACCTATATCCATTAGTATAATCTATTTTATCTGGTGGTGTTTACACTTTATATGTAAGGCTTTAATCAACATAGTGCGAGGAATGTGGTGAGAAGAATGGTAAAGACCTAGTTTAGATTTGAACACTTGTGTTATGTATCTTTTGCGCTCTTTTCTGCCTGCAAAGCATTTGATTATTCATAGTCAGTCAACAATCTTTGGATTTCTTTATATAAGTATGATAATACAGTTCTGTACATAATCTTCTATGGTACCAGAAGTGTATGTGTTTATTGCAAAGTGGAAAACAGGTGTTTCTTGGGAAAGCTGTTGAATAAATGGTGCTGCTGTGCTCTTTCGCAGTTGGTGGTTCATTTCCCCTCCATGTGCTAGATCTAAGCCTCTTTTTGTGCTTTAATTGGCAGCTTTATCAGAGTGAATGGCTTTTCTGTCCCATAGGATAACACCATTTCTAGCATCTGGGTATCCTGCCTTTAACAGCAGCCAACCCCTGATGAAAAAGTGGGACAAAAAAACCCCATAAAGCACCTTCCCTACTGGACAGCTGTAGGTGTAGGGTGGGAGGATTTTTCTGACGCCTATGGGGCTTATTATCTTCTGTCCTGGAGCATATTTGATCACCTCATCTTACCATGCATAACTGTCAGTGTTAATCGTACAGTCACTTAACTTTGTAAATCAAGTTAATTTAAAACTCTAATTCCACTTGCATTGAAATCTGGAGACTGCCTATGTGTTATGTGAAGTATTTTCTAAAATAATTAAAAATGTGATTATAGGACACAAGCATTGTCTGAAATGATTTCTATACAATGAGATAATATAACATACTATGATTTTCTCAGAATGTCTTAAGACAGTTGATAGAAAAGTTAATTTGTAAATGGTGAGGACATTGTAATTTTGATATTTCACTGTTTTACTCTTTTTGTATTACGGATATAAAGCTGAAATTTTATGAAGTGTTTTCTTTAATATTTTAATTTTGTCTGCATTTTTATTTCACAATGCTTACTTTTCTTATGTTAAAAGCCATTGTGGAAAGGCGTACTGATCCCTTTTTGTCATGCCTTTTAAATACAGCAAGTGCCTTCTGACTTTTCTTCTCCAGGCTATTGCTTGTAAAATCTTCATATTTAAACTCTATCCAGAACAGTAACTGTTTTTCTTTGGGCCTTTTCAGTCTCTGCTGTATTGGATCTATCTGTCCATTTAGAAACTAGTATTTCAAAGGGGGGGTGTACTATCCTAAAAATAAGTAACAATAATTTATTTTCTGGCATGACTGTGATTAGTATTTTCCTGGGAATGGCTAATCTTGATATGCAACGTGGAACAAGTGGCAGAAGGAAACCTTATTTTAAAAAGTGTTGAATGACAATGCTTGCTCATGATGAGTGGGGAAACTTTCTGCCAAGTGCCTGCAGTAGTTGAATGAAGCTCATAAGAATGTAATTTGTTTCAGTGCTACTGCTTAAAGTTCTGACCAACAGTGAAACTGAACTGATGCAATTACCATTGAATTATTCTGGAAACTCATGAGCATCAGAGTTATGGGCTTAATTGTCCTCTGGTAGAAGGTGACAGCAGAAGTATTTCATATGGGATTAGTAGAGGCAGAGTGGGAATCTCCCCAATCTATTTTCCAAGCCAGGAAGTGGGTCTGTGTTGAGACTGTCTCATCAATCAGAAAGTTTTCCCTCTTTAGGAGCACCAAGGTGAGGGAAGGGAAAGTGGCTGTCTATCATAGTAACTACAGGGGTGTCTGTGGCAGAGGTTAATAGGTGGTGAAGATTCAAACTTCAGACTGAGGCCATGTCTACATCTAAAATTTTGCAGCGCTGGTTGTTACAGCTGTATTAGTACAGCTGTATAGGGCCAGCGCTGCAGAGTGGCCACACTTACAGCAACCAGCGCTGCAAGTGGTGTTAGATGTGGCCACACTGCAGCGCTGTTGGGCGGCTTCAAGGGGGGTTCCGGGACGAGAGAGCAAACCGGGAAAGGAAACCAGCTTCGCCGCGGTTTGCTCTCTCGGTCCCGGAGCCACCCAGCAAACCGCAGGGAAGGAGACCTGCTTGCTCGGGGTTCCGGGACCGAGAGAGCAAACCGGGAACGCCGCGGTTTGCTCTCTCGGTCCCGGAGCCACCCAGCAAACCGCAGGGAAGGAGACCTGCTTGCTCGGGGTTCCGGGACCGAGAGAGCAAACCGGGAACGCCGCGGTTTGCTCTCGCGTTTCCGGAGCCACCCAGCAAACCGCAGGGAAGGAGACCTGCTTGCTCGGGGTTCCGGGACCGAGAGAGCAAACCGCAGCGAAGCTGGTTTCCTTTCCCGGTTTGCTCTCTCGGTCCCGGAACCCCGAGCAAGCAGGTCTCCTTCCCTGCGGTTTGCTGGGTAGCTCCGGGACCGAGAGAGCAAACCGCGGCGTTCCCGGTTTGCTCTCTCGGTCCCGGAACCCCGAGCAAGCAGGTCTCCTTCCCTGCGGTTTGCTGGCTGGCTCCGGGACCGAGAGAGCAAACCGCGGCGAAGCTGGTCTCCTTTCCCGGTTTGCTCTCTCGGTCCCGGAACCCCGAGCAAGCAGGTCTCCTTCCCTGCGGTTTGCTGAGTGGCTCCGGGACCGAGAGAGCAAACCGGGAAAGGAAACCAGCTTGATTACCAGAGGCTTCCTCCTTCCACGGAGGTCAAGAAAAGCGCTGGTAACTGTCTACATTGGATTACCAGCGCTGGATCACCAGCGCTGGATCCTCTACACCCGAGACAAAACGGGAGTACGGCCAGCGCTGCAAACAGGGAGTTGCAGCGCTGGTGGTGCCCTGCAGATGTGTACACCTTCAAAGTTGCAGCGCTGTAACTCCCTCACCAGCGCTGCAACTTTCTGATGTAGACAAGCCCATAGAAAAGTCGATTCTAATACAAAAGAAGGGGATGAAGACAGCAGGATCTGTGGATGGTAACTTAGTGGAAAAAATCCAGCCCCTCTTTTCCTGTCAGCTTGTGGTGCAAAGAGTGCACTATTCTCTCTAGAGTACTTCCATTGGATCCTGCTTGGAAGGGAAAGTAGCATACATCTGTTATTTGTTTCTGGTTAGCAGGTGTCTAAATGTTCAAGTCCTGATGTAACTCCCCCTATTTCTTACCCACTCTGGAAATAGTCTGTTTGGTTTCTTGCTTTCTGAAGCCATTAAAGATTCTCCAAAACTTGGTTTATACAGAGGTGAGAAGAATGAGGCTTCCTCCTAACAAAACAGAAGTATATTTCCTTTATAATTTCTGTCTCACCCTTTCCTAATAGTATGGCTACATGTAACATAGAACATTGTATGTCTGAATATTTTCCATGGGAGTGTTGTCAGGGAGGATGAAGGATCAGAGTGAAAAAGCAGATCTGTACTCAGTCAGTAGCCTTTTAATTCTGATTTGGTCACTTATAAAGTTCAGGGTGAAGATTCAGGCAGTAGAATGGTTCCTGTGTTTGACATCAAACTCTTGGGCTATGAAGAAGTGGTATTAGGAGGCGGCTTCTCAGCCCAGTGCAGAAAAGGTGGAAATTAATTTATTACTTTTTATTTAGGAATTATTAACAGGTTCATTAATCCTTTCCATGTAAATATTGTAACCAAAGCAACAGTTACAAAACAGCCTTTACAACAGTGAGATTTTGCTTAAGGAGACTTTATACAGAGATATAGTCATCAAAGCTTTCTATTGAATAGGGTGTTCACATGTTAGAGTCAGCATCATTACAGTACCAATGATGTCATTTGTAGTGATTTTATTAAATTGAGTGAAATCTCTGATGACAATATTAGCAGACCAGGTGTGTCTATCAAGTGTTAAAATTAAAAGAAATAGGTCAGGTATGCTTGTATGGAAATTCAGTTTTGTGAACTGTCAAATGAGTCAGCAAGCAAGGTGCTCTCAAATAAGCACAAACACGTAATGCCATTCTTTGTCCCATGATGATTTCTAATCAGCTTTATTGTTTATAGTGTATTTAGATTCAGAATTTTGGGGTCTGTCTTCATGTCATAGGTAATTTGAGTTATAACTCAGTGTTGCCCCAAACATAGGTCCAGGCCCCCCTCTTCTCCCCCCCCCCCCAAATTTCACTCAAGTTTGGTTTGATACTTTTAGCTCAAGTAGGCTGGCCCATCAGTGGGATATACAGTACGCTATAGCTTAAGTTAGTACAGACCTTCAGCTGCAAAGAAAATCACTCTGTGCAGCTCAAGTGTTTATTTGTAGCATGGCTGCTCTCACTTCAGCTAGGCTAACTTGAGTGAGATCTGCAGTGAGGACACTTCGGGGATGTGAGGCTGATTACAATAAATGAAAATATAAGAAGGTAATTTTTAATATATTAACTTTTTTAGAAGAAGAATCACAAAATATACAGGCTAAATTCTCCCCTTAATTAATCATACCACCTGAAGACTTCAGTGGGAGTTGTGCTTATATATGAAGATAGAATTTAGCTTTTACTCTTAAGTTCGTCAGTAACGGAAATCTGCAGCCATATTCCACTGTTAACTATTGTAAATCTGTATTATCTGGCATCCATGGAGTTGACCTATAGTAAATTTGGAATAACAAGCATTAGTTATGTACCTATCTCCACCCTTAATTGCTCATTGGTTAAATCCCTTTTCCCCTGTGCTTTGCCTTTTTAGACTTTGCACTAACCTAGTCAGGGACTAGACTGAAAAAGACTTTGGGACAAGGAGCAGGGGGTCAACTGAAGCTGGGTGGGTAGTAGTATTGACATTTATATAGTTAAGTGATAACTCAAGGTTGTTTGCTGTTAATGAAGTAAAAAACAATGGGGACTAAATAAATTGAGCACAGTGCAAATTTTGTAATAACTTTAGCTTGGATTAATGGCAGATGGCTTATATTGGCCTTGCAGCCATGCCACATTCTGCTGTGATCCTGTCTGATATCAAAATTATATAGGGATAGGTAGGACCAGTACTTGGATTTGAAATCTCCAAAAGCTGTAGATGTACTGCTGCAGGCATGATGTTGGTGATTCTGTAGGTGGCAGTCATCTTTGCAGATCAATATTGAGCCAATCTCCCCCAATAGTGGTAAGGGGTATTCTACTACAACTGGAGGTGATACTGTCTGCTGGTTTAGATGTAAAAATTGGGGTCCTGAAGTCATTAAAGAGATTAAAGGAGATTGTAGGAGTATTAATGCAAGTTTCATGATCAGATTCCAACTTGAGTAAAAGATGTTTCTGTCAAAAATTTCCTTGCAGTTTCAGTTTCTTAAGCAGTGTTTTTTTTTTAACTGTTGCTATGCATAGTTGAGCAGTCCCTTTATTTCGCCTCAGTGATGAGAGTATCTGAGTGGGGAAGTGATCATTATTTACTAGAGCTGTTGATTAGTTGCAGTTAACTCAAATGATTAACTCAAATTAATCCCGATTAAAAAAAATTAATTGCGATTAATCACAGGTTTAATCGTACTGTTAACGAAGAGACTACCAATTTAAATTGATTTAAATATTTTGGATGTTTTTCTACATTTTTATATATATCTTGTATTCTGTGTTGTAGTCGAAATCAAAGTGTATATTTTGATTACAAATATTTGCACTGTAAAAATGATAAACAGAAGTAATATTTTTCAGTTCACCTCATATAAATACTGTAGTGCAATCTTTGTCCTGAAAGTGCAACTTACAAATGTAGATTTTTTTTTATTACATAGCTGCACTCAAAAACAAAACCATGTAAAACTTCAGAGGCTACAAGTCCACTTAGTCCTACTTCTTGTTCAGCCAATCACTAAGACAAATACATTTGTTTACTTTTACAAGAGATAATGCTGCCCTCTTCTTATTTACAGTGTCACCAGAAAGTGAGTACAGGTATTTGCATGGCACTTTTGTAGCCAGCATTGCAAGGTATTTACATGCCAAATATGCTAAACATTCTTGTGCTCCTTCATGCTTCGGCCACCATTCCAGAGGACATGCTTCCATGCTGATGATGGTTGTTAAAAAAAAAAAAAAGTGTTAATTAAATTTGTGACTGAACTCTTTGGGGGAGAATTGTATGTCTCCTCCTCTGTTTTACTTACATTCTGCCATATATTTCGTGTTACAGCAGTCTCGGATGATGACCCAGCACATGTTCGTTTTGCGAACACATTCACTACAGATTTTACAAATCTCACATTGGTACCTTCTTTGCACTTTGTCAAGATAACTACAGCATTTGACTCAAAGTTTAAGAATCCAAAATCTGAGAGGGACATGATAAGGAGCATGCTTTCAGAGGTCTTAGAAGAGCAACACTCCAATGCAAAAACTACAGAACCCGAATCACCAAAAAAGAAAATCAACCTTCTGCTAGTGTCATCTGCCTCAGATAATGAAAATGAATGTGTCGGTCCACACTGCTTTAGATGGTTTTCAAGCAGAACTAGTCATCAACATGGAGGCGTGTCCCCTGGAATGGTGGTTGAAGCATGCACATCTGTCACGTAAATACCTTGCGATGCCGGCTACAACAGTGCCATGATAATGCTTGTTCTCAATTTCAGGTGAGATTGTAAACAAGAAGTGGACAGCATTATCTACTGCAAATGTAAACAAACTTGTTCAACCAGTCACTCAAACAAACATGAAGTAGGACTGAGCAGACTTGCAAGCTCTAAAATTTTACATTTGTTTTATTTTTGAATGCAGTATTTTTTACATAATTCTATATTTGTAAGTTCAGCTTGAATGATAAAGATTGCATTACAGTACTTGTATTAGGTGAATTGAAAAATACTATTTCTTTTCTTTTTACAGTGCAAACACTTGTAATAAAAATAAATATAAACTGAGCACTGTACACTTTGTATTCTATGTTGTAATTAAAATTAATATATTTGTGAATGTAGAAATCATCCAAAAATATTTAAATAAATGGTATTCTGTTGTTGTTTAACAGTGTGATTAATCGCGATTAATTTTTTTAATCTCTTGATAGCCCTGTTGTTTATCCTTAGATATTTTACAGGTGTGTTGCATGAAATTAGTTAATAGTTTAAAATATTTTGCTCTTCAGTAGTTCTTTACAAAGTGTCTGACTTCTCTTGAGACCTAAACTGTCATTCAGTTGTGAATTCCTAGATTTATAGATTCTTAGATTCTAAGGCTGGGAGGGACCATTGTGAAAATCTAGTCTGACCTCCTGTATGTCACAGGCCATAAATCTTCCCCAAAAGAATTCCTTACCCATATCTTTTTAGAAAAATATCTAATCTTCCTTTAAAAATAGTTATTCATGGTGGATTCCCCATTACTAGGTAAATTGTTTCAATGGTTAATTACTCTCACCGTTAAAAATTGACATCTTATTTCCAGTCTGAATTCACTAGCTTCAACTTCCAGCCTTTGAATTGTATTTATACTTTTCTCCACTAGATTAAAAAGACCATTATCACACTTTTTTCCTCATGTACATACTTATAGACTGTAGTAACCAATTCAGTAACCATACTGCATCCCTGTATCTTGTTTGGCTGACTTCTTTCCATTTAGTCTAATTCAAATGCTACAGAGAAATGATAGTATAGTTAATCCCAGGGCAGAAAAATACCCCATACATTTAGAAAGTGCAGAATGATATCTGAACAAGTGCACATCTCTCCAACACAGGTTATGCTTTTGATCAGTTCCTCAAGTTAACCTTTGCTTTTGATCATTTACCATAGCATACCTCTTTATACTTTTATCCTGAATCCAGGATATAAATGGAAGCTGCTGCATGGTGTTTTCAAACTTCTTCAGATTAATTAAAATGAATCTTCAGGATCTGCTTACACTTAGTATGATAGCAAATTTATTTAGAAGTGTACTATATGCATGAACTGGTTTCAGATTGAGTAAGGCCTTGGGCTTGATTGTCAGGATCTACAGTATCATGGACAGCCTTTCTTTCCTTTCACAATGAGAAAGCAGTGGCCTTTTGGCAATGTAGTTGACAAAGCCTAGGATGAAGCTTGAGATGAAGACTTAACATATTCTCTCAAAAGTGCTGAACTATGAAATGAAGTACCGCAGGAGATAAGATTGAGCAAAAACAAACAAAACTGTCTTCAGGTATGCCTCAAAGTCCATACATTGCAGGAAAGCTAAAGTAATAACTGATGAGAAAGTATCTCACTTTCTAAAAGAGGAGACTTCCCAGAACCTGGAAGAAGAGAAGGTCAGATTCTGATATGTCTTGTGTGTGAAACTAAATGCCTTCTTAAGTGCTTAAATCAGGGGTGGCCAAACTTTTTGGCCCGAGGGCCACATCTGGGTAGGGAAATTGCATGCAGGGCTGTGAATGTAGGACTGGGGTAGGAGGTTGGGGGGCGGGAGTGTGGGAGGGGGTGTGGTGTGCAGGAAGAAGCTCAGAGCAAGGGGTTGGGGTGTAGGAGGGGTGCCGGGTGTAGGAGGGGGCTCAGGGCAGGGGGTTGGGGTGCAGAAGGGAGTGTGGAGTGTGGGAGAGGGCTCAGGGCGGGGGGTTGTGGTACAGGAGGGATGTGGCAGGGGGCTCAGTGCAAGGGGGTGCAGCAGAGCTCAGGGCAGAGGGTTATGGGGCTCAGGGCAGGAGGTTGAGGTGCAGGAGGGGTGCGGCGGGGGCTCAGGGCAGGGGGTTGGGTGTAGCATATGGCTCAGGGCAGAGGATTGGGTTGTGGGGCACAGGAGGAGTTTGGGGTGTGGGCTCTTATTTTTCACATAAAATGTTAATATGCCTTGCTTAAAAGTGGTTAACATCTTGACAAATCTGTTGCCATGTTGCTCTATCCTCTGTTGTTGCTTCCCAGTTGCTAGGATCAACCTGAAATGCTTTCAAGCTCGACTTCAGTGAGATCAAGTGATCCAGGGGGTTGCATCCCTGACCATGTTGGCTACTAACTATTGAAGGACCTGTCTGCTATGAACATACCTAATTCTTTTTTGAACCCACTTATACTTTGGCCTTCACAGCATCCCTTGGCAGCGAGTTCACCAGGTTGATTATGCATTGTGTGAAGTACTTAGTTTGTTGTAAACTTGCTGCCTATTAATTTAATTGAGTGATCCCTGGTTCTTGGATTAGGGAAGTATTATTTACCCCCTTCACGTATTCATTCGCTCTACATCATTCATGATTTTATAGACCTCTATCATATCTCCCCTTAGTAGCCTCTTTTCTAAGTTGAAGAGTCTCTGTGTTTTTAATCTCTCCTGATGTGGAAGCTGTTCAATACCACTAATTTTTGTTGCCCTTTTCTGTATCTTTTTCGAGATGGGGTCACCAGAACTCCACTGAGTAGTTTGTTCCAGATTATATTGTTTATATTGGGCACTATGAAAATGGATGCCTTATTTTAGGCGACCATAAAATATGGCTTTGGGTATTCTCAAGACAGCCATATAAATGAGATACCAAGTGCAAAGCAGCTGAGTTTTTGTGAGCATACTTTGAATTCCAGACATCCAACCATTATATCAATATTGGGAATCTGGTCCCATTATTTGCCCCTGTTAACAGACCAAAAACTACGCATGTAGAATTGATCAAGTGGTGGCGATGGGTTGTCCATGTTTCAAAATGATATAGAAGCATTTTAAGTGTGACTGCCCAGTAGACATTTAGCTTAGTGCTTATTTTGATGCCCCTATCATTCCATAGGTGGTGTGACAGCATTCCAAATGCAGCACTGACCTTGGCAATGGGTAATCTCATAATTAATTGTGGTGTTCTACCTAAGTAGCAAAACTTCTGCATGAACTTGAGTGGAGCGTTAATCTTAATTGGGTAGAGTAGACGTGCATTCACTGCACAGGCTGGTACAGTACATCAGTGTTCTTTAAGCTGATTGTGAAACCAAAACAATTGTACGAGTGAATTGATCAGTTACAAATTGACTGTCATTAATTAAGTGAGCAACCACTGTACAGTCATCGGCAAATAAAAACTTAATGAGTAAATCTGCCACTTTTATGTGAGAACCACAGTGTTGTAGATTGAACAACTTTCCATCAGTTGTAAATGGATAAATACTGTGTCAATGTCATGAAATGCATCCATAAACATAGCCAAAAAAGGATGGAAAAGAGTGGGAGCCAGCATGCAACAGTGTTTGGTGCCTTTGTGACTAGAAAGACATCTGATATCTTGCCATTTTGCACCCCTTTGGCTATCATGGAATGCCCAAATGACAGAAATAAACTTTGCAGGGCATCCAAAGATGAACAGAAGTTTCCAGTCCCTCATGATTTACAGAGTCAAAAGCTTTAGCTAAGTTGACAAACACCATATATAAAGACCACAGTTTAGCTTCGAGCACTTTTCCTGAAGTGTACAGTCTGAAAATCATATCTATAGGTCCCTGTCCTGATGAAAATCCATACTGAAACTTGGGGAGATGGTTTCCACAATATAGTTGGTAGGTCTATTCAGTGTGACCTGTGCAAGAATTTTCCCAGCAACAAAGAGTAAGGAAATGCGCTGGTGATTATCACAGGTTGCCCTCTCACCCATATGTTTATAGAGGTGGACCATGTTGACATCTTTGAAATTCTGTGGCACTGATTCTTGCTCCCAGATAACATGGAAGAGCCATGTGTGATGCCTTGCGTTGTGGTACCAACCCTGCTTATAGATCTTTACTGGAATGCCATCTGGTCCAGGTGCTTTCCCTTGTGGCAGCTGCTTTATTGCTGTTATGGTCTCTCATAAGGTAGGGGCTAGTGCAAGTTCTTCTTTTAATAGGCAGTATGGAAGAACATAAATTGCATCCTTCAAAATGTTGGAAGGGTGACTGAGAAGCGAACTGAAATATTCCATCAATTGGCCAAGGATTTTTTTGGTCAGTTTAAGAATTCATTGCCATCCATTGTATGTACGGGGGTTATCCAGGGTTGTACCTGGGGCCAGACACCACACATAACACCCAGGAAAAAAGTCTTTGTTGTCAATTGTTACTCTGCCACTTTCTTTTCCCACCGCAGATTTTTAATTTGCTGAAGTCTGTTCTGAATGGTGTGTTTCTCTGATATACTGCATTCCTAGCGGCTGAATTTTTGTCTATTGTATAGGCTTGATGGGAACTATGCAATTATTTAAAGAGCGGCTATACTTTTGGGGTCGTTCTCATCAAACCAGTCCTGATGTTTTCTCTTAACAAATCCAAGAACTTTAGCATCTGTATTGTATTTTATGTCCCAGAAAATGTTTCTAGACTGTCTCAACATTCGAGGCTTCTGTAATTGAGGGAAATGCTTCCAGGAGTTTGTTGGAGTTCAAACGGTTTGCCACAAGTTTCCAGGCTTGAAATACTGATTTTCTTCATTGACATGAGGTGCTGTCTCTTGATTGATAGCATTCAGAGGGACACTTGACTTCCACATGACTCTCTGTGCCTCTAATGAGTGAGCCTGACATTGTGAAGATCACTTCACTGTACAATAATGTAATCCATCATGAGCCACTGTTTTGAATAAGGGTGCCTCCAGATTGTCTTATATTTTGTTACTTGTTCAGATACGATGTTGGAGATGACTGGGTTGTACTTGGCGCATTTGGAAAGTCATTAGGTTGTCATGGAGTCAGTAACACAAACCCTATCATATTGCCCCATTATGCATCATCCCGAGCAACTCTGGCTTTTAAATCACCTAAAATGATGAGCTTATTACGTGGGATCAATCTAATGATATTAAGGGTGTGGTAGAAGTCATCCTTATCCTCTGGATGGATCATGAGAACTTAATTTCAACAACTTTCTACTATAAGGAAATTGGTCTACAGGAAGATCTCAGTGTACAAAACATATTTTGGTAACAGTTATTGTGCTTGTATGTAAATGATTCAAAATAAAAAATTGGAAACAAATTAGTCATGTGGGTAGGGAGAAATGGTGTGAAACACAAAATAGTATGAACAATGTCAGGTCAAGGCTGTGTAATATACTTGGAAAATACAGTACATGTTCCATAAATCTTATTGAAATGTAAGTATTGCGACACTCCTTTTATTCTGCCAGTGATGCTGGCCTTGATGATCCTTTTCTCCCACAACTTTTCATGAAGCCTCTATGCATGGAATGCTCTTCCTGCTCTGGTCTGCTAAGCCACTTTACTCATTCGTATCCCTTAGGGAATTCTGTTTGTGCGCCCTGTGAAAGAGGAAGCTGTCTTTCTATCCTATAGAACCACCATGATGTGCACGTTCTGAAATGGAGTAACTGTGTCATTGTAGTGTTGTAATTCTTATGTTGTATTGTTCATCTCCACTCAGCCATGTTTAAAATTTGTAAGCTCCTTAGAAGGGAACATGTACTTCTGCTATGTTTTTGAAGCATTTACCAGACTTATGGTTACTAGAAAAAAAAATCACCATTTAAAAAAAAGTAATTTATGAACAGTAACAAAACAAGAGTTTTATAATAGAATAGTCCTCCAGTGCTACACCACAATAACATTCAAAATTGACAAATATACCAAGAGAAGTACAAATGAAGTCTGTCTTTTGGGTATGGGCTAAGGGTGGAGTGGCTTCTTAAGATTACATATTTCACCTTGGAATTTTACAGGAACCCTTCTACTGTGATTTTTTTTTTTTTAAATCACAACTTCATTTATCTATAAAGGCAAACATTAACAAAGCAATTCCTTGATGTGCAGTCTTGCACATAAAATACCTCCTTAATGCACAGTGTACGTACAGAGAAGTCAGTGATACGCAAACCTATTTTATAGCCTACAAACACTACCAGTAAATAATCTAACATAATAGAAACTGAAAAAGGGCTACGATGGTTTTGGGATGCCACTGACCTCTCCCTCACCTTTTGCGATCTTAGGAAGTTAAGTCACTTCTAGATCTGTTTCTGTCTGGGTTGGGTGAGCTTCCTTTACGCTCTGTGGCTGTTTGGAGGCTCCTGGTCCTAGATGTTTTCCTGTATGTCATCTGGCACTTGGTTGTAAACAGCAAGAATAGCCCTTCTTCCCCTCCTCCCGTTCTTTAAATACTCACTTTACCTGTAAGGATATATCTTCACTGAAGTTTATTCCAGGCTAGCCTAGTACTGGTGTAACGTTCCCATGTATGGCCTGAGTAACTACCTCTGCAATGTTGGTGTACTGCCCATGTGCTGGGATGGATTTTTGGTGGATATTCTAGTGGTACATTAAACTGGACTGCTCTGTGAATTTGTTTGCAGAGTGCACTCTTGCTTTCTCTCACCTAGCATGAAGCTAATGTCTTGGGTAATGACGTTGGAACAATACTTCATTTAAACAATTTGCAAATGGAGTTACTTTTTATTAATGCAGTCAGTTCTGAAGGCAAAAGCAAACAGCATTTGGTGGTGAGAACTTTTAAGGAGAATGCCATTGAAGAATTAAGTCTGCAAATCAGTGATCTGAACTGCACCCAGTGGACTTGTCTGCCTGTCTGCAGCAGAAATGGTGCTGGTGCAGGCAAATACGAGTTTAAAATGCTGAGCCAGTGCAGGTGACTTGAGTACAGAAGAAGGGAGGAAGTAGACAAGTGCAACTTTCGGGGAATTGTGGGATAGCATTGGAGGACTAACAGCACCTAGACTTGAATAGCCAAGTAAGCTGGTTACCAGCGTGGGCTGAAACAAAACCAGAGCTGGTGTCTGCTGGGTTGGGTTGTGTGAACGGCAGGAGTGTTAGGGGAAACGCTCAGGCAAGAAAGAGTTTGGACTAATTTGTCTTCACTTCGACAGTACATTTGAGTTATTCCACTTCAGCTAGTCTAGCTAAAGTGAGTGCAACCAGTCTGCAAAAGAACTCTTGAGCTACTCAGTGATTGGATTAGTAGTTACCGAATTGTTAGAACTCAAGCTGCCCATTGCATTACTAGCTGAAGTGTCAGCAGCATTTTAGCTTCAACCCTCTCTCCCCTGGACTAGCTGGGTCGAGTTCAAAGCTCCACTTAAGATTTTTGTGAATGTACAGGAGTCTGATTAGGAGCAAAAATTGAGTTATACCTCAAGCTAACAATGCAGTGAAAATGAGCGATTAATCTCTTGGCTGTCTCTGGGCTCAGGGAAAACGTCTCTCTTCATACTTAGTCTCTTTTTTTCCTTTGAAGCCTTCAAAGACTCAATTCAGGGCTTGTCTACCCTGGCACTTTACAGCACTGCAACTTGCTCGCTCAGGGGTGTAAAAAACCACCCCCCTGAGCGCTGCAAGTTTCAGTGCTGTAAAGTGCCAGTGTAGACTGGCTCCCAGCGCTGCTGCGCTTACTCCTATAGAGGTAGTTTTTTTACAGCACTGGGGGAATGAGGCTTGGTGGGGGGCTCCGGGTGCAGGGGGGCGAGGGTTCAAGTGCATGAGGTTTTATCACTTGGTTCTCAGGGGGGTGAGGCTTGGCTGGACAGTCTGTGTATGGAGTGGTCTGGATTCATGGGGGTTGGGCAGGAAGGGAAGCAGCTCCCTGTACAGTGACCCTTCCTCCCACAGCTGAGGAGCAATGGGGACTGAAGGTGGGAAGCTTCCTGTACTCGGAGAGGTTTCTGTGGGCAGGGCCAGCTTTAGGAAGTGCGGGACCCAACTGGAACACTTTTTTGCAAGGGCCGTGGCAGAGATGACCAAAAAAAAAAGTAAAAAAAAAAAGGGGGTGCTGGGCTGGCTGCGGTCAGGGAATGCGGGTACAAGGGGTACAGCTCACTCTGTACAGTAAGTCCTCCCTCCTCTTCCATCCCCCACCAGGGTAACAGCGGCAGCCTGGGGCTCGAGGGCTATTTAAAGGGCCTGGGGCTCCCCTGCTTCTACCGCCCCAGCCCTTTAAATAGCTGCGGGAGCCCTAGGGAAGCGGCAGGGCTCCTGTGGCTATTTAAAGGACTGGGGTGGCAGAGGCAGCCAGAGCCTTGGCCCTTTAAATAGCTCCCAGAGCCCCCCGCTATCCCAGGGCTCTGGGGGCTATTTAAAGGGCCGGGGCTCCCCTGCTTCTACTGCCCCAGTCCTTCAAATAGCTATAGGAGCTCTGGGGAAGCAGTGGGGCTCCTGTGGCTATTTAAAGGACCAGGGCAGCAGAGGCAGCTGGAGCCCCCCACTACTCCAGGGCTCTGGGGGCTGTTTAAAGGACCCAGGGCTCCCCTGCTTCTACTGCCCTGGCCCTTTAAATAGCCGAGAGAGCCCTGGTGAATTGGTGGGGCTCCTGCAGCTATTTAAAGGGCCAGGGTGATAGAAGCAATGGGCGCCCTGGACTTTTTAAATAGCCCCCAGAGCCCCACATCCCTACCCCAGGGCTCCAGCAGTGGGGCTCTGGTGGCAGTTTAAAGGGCCTGGGGCTCCAGCCTCTGCTGAGGGAGCACCAAGCCCTCTAAATTGCCCCGCTGGGGAAGCCTGGCCACGCCAGTGTGGCACATCAGCTCTTGCCAGTACACTGTACTGTGGCTTGGGCACAGGGGAATCCGGTCAATCAGCTTGAAGCCGTCCCTGTCTGCGGGTGAGTCTGACCCAGACCCAGCCAAAATTAGCAGCCGATCCCAGTGCAGAATGAGAACCACTGGCCAGAGCGTCCCCACCAGTGCAGTGATTTGCCTTTTGCTGGCTGCTCTGGGCCCTCAAAACGGTGTGCCCAGGCTTCTAGGGAAGGGTGTGTGACCACTCTTGCAGCTTCCCTTTGCTTCCTCGTCAGAAGTCATTTTTCTGCGAGGAAGCAAAAAAATCTCCAGGGGCCATGAATTCTGCATGTGCACAGTGGCACAGAATTCCCCCAGGAGTAACTAATGTATGTACTGAAAGCAGTCATATCTCCTCTGTTTTCTTTTTGCGAGTTTAAACAAGCCAAGCTCTTCCAGTATCCTTTCATAAGATAGGCTCTCCATTCCCCATATCCTAGTACAGGGGTAGGCAAGCTATGGGACATGTGCCAAAGGTGGCACGTGAGCTGATTTTCAGTGGCACTCACACTGCCCGGGTCCTGGCCACCGGTCCAGGGGGCTCTGCATTTTAATTTAATTATAAATGAAGCTGCTTAAACATTTTAAAAACCTTATTTACTTTACATACAACAATAGTTTAATTATATATTATAGACTTACGGAAAGAGACCTTCTAAAAACATTAAAATGTATTACTGGCATGCGGAACCTTTAAATTAAAGTGAATAAATGAAGACTCGGCACACCACTTTTGAAAGGTTGCCGACCCCTGTCCTAGTAGCTCTTCTCTGGACCCATTTCAGTTTAAATTCATCTGTCTTGAACATGGGTGACTGAAATTGTACACAGGATCCAAATGAGGTCTTACCAATGTCTTGTACAATGGCATTAATACGTCTCCATCTCTACTAGAAATGCTTTGCCTAATACATCCTAGGATTACAGTTATCATTTTTCACAGCCATATCACATTGGTGGCTCACAGTAATTTAAATGACTTACTTTATTTTCCCCAAATCTTTTAGTTCTTTTCTAAAATTTGACTTCTGGGTAACAAAAAGCCAAAACTAAGCTGTCATTGTTCAGCAGTGTCAGCATAGGATGACTCTGAAAGAGAGAATCGGGGGGAGGGATAGCTAAGTGGTTTGAGCATTGGCCTGCTAAACCTAGGGTTGAGAGTTCAATCCTTGAAGGGCTATTTAGGGAACTGGGGTAAAAATCTGTCTGGGGATTGGTCCTGCTTTGAGCAGGGGGTTGGACTAGATGACCTCCTGAGGTCCCTTCCAACCCTGATATTCTATGAATCCTCCACAGAGTACTCTTGAGCCTATAGCAAAGTGCACTGAATTGGGAGTCAGCATACCATGTGTCTTTTCTCTTCTGCTGACTGGTATAAATAGGTATGCTTTACAGTGTTTAGTGAGCAACACTTTAGGTTGTCTGTCTTACAGATAACGTAACTGAGGATTTGATGGGTTGCTTACGTTGATTTTTAACAGAGCTGAGAATAGTGTCTGAAAGAACAAAATGTTCTCCATTTAACTATGCTAACATTAGGCCAAATCTAGGATATTTAAAAAAAAAAAAAAAAGCTGCGTGTGTCTTTCTGTGGTAACAGGGTGAGAGAAAGATGAGAAGAATGAATCTGTTCTTCCCCAAAACAAACAGCTCTCCACTTATCTTAATTTCCTCTGGGAGGATGTTACACTGGGGATCCAGGAGTAAGCCAGTAACAATGAGATGTTTCTAGGGGGTAAGGAGGACCTTCCAGGGAAGGGAGAGGTCCACAGTGACAGAAGACCAGCTGGGTGTCCAGTAAATACTAGATTCCCCACCTACAGCCAAGGCAAAAGAAGCTCTTCAAGAAGACCTGTAACATTTTAACTAGCACAGTAGCATTTCAGACATCACATCTGGGGCAGAGAATGCTTTTAGCAAATTCTTAAGTATGTGGAAGAATTACAAACGTTCATTTTGCATCATAGCAAAGATGGACAACTGTATCAAATACCTGCCAGCTGAGGATGATATAGAACATGTGAATGCGTAAGTAACAGCAACACGTTGGTGAAATATAGCCCTTGGCTGCTGGAAAGGAGGAACAGGCTGGGGTTTTGTCTTTGATATCCAGCTTGCACTTTTTAACTTGAACCAAACCCACCTCCCAGCTGTTGAAAGAGTAGAAGCATTCTTAAGAGATTTATGACAGAATCTTGATTACTTCCACTCCTTTCCTGGTGTTATGAAGGAGTGGATGGTTCTGCAACCTTACCCTTCTTGCAGACACCTTTTTGGTTTTATGCATTATTTGTCTGCTGCTGGTCTAGCTTTCCTAAGCAATAGCAGAATATCACCATTCTTGTCAGATTTTCTGTTGCTCTGGGGTATTGAATAATAGTGAACCTGATAAGTCTTACCAATTTCCCTAGCAGTGAAAGCTCTAACTAGCAGCAAAAGGCATTGAAGCTGTTTTTAGATTCCTGAGGACCACATTGCATCAGCATACATTTGCTTCATTTTCACTAGGCAAATATTGCAACTATATTTTAAAACATTTTAAAAGAAAAGCTAAAATTTTGGAGGAAATTCTATACACCCTACATTCTCCTCCCTCCGTCCCCCACTTGCCTGGACACTAATTCCTACCCACCAGAGGGTATCATCGGGCATGGCTACATTTGCGAGTTAGAGCGCATTAAAGCAGCCCAGTGCGCTTTAAGTCACGATGCATCCACACTAGCAAGGCACATAGAGTGCTCTGACTCGGCATCTAGAGCGCCTCTGGTAATCCACCTCGGCGAGTGGAATAATGTCTGATGCGCCCCCCACTGGAGTGCCATGGAGCTATTGTGGATCCCCTGCTCTGTTAATGTCCACTGATTGGCCTCCAGAAGCGTCCCACAATGCCTATTCTAGCCACTCTGGTCATCATTTTGAACTCTACTGCTCTGCCCTCAGGTGACTGACAGTCAGATCCACCCTTGAAATTCTCTGGGAATTTTGAAAATCCCTTTCCTGTTTGCTCAACCAGTCGTGGAGTGCTCTTAGCAAATCTTTCCAGGTGACCATGCCTCCATGCACCAGGCGATCCCTAGTGTGGAGCAATGGCGAGGTGCTGGACCTCATGAGTGTTTGGGTGGAGGAAGCTGTCCAGTTACAGCTGCGCACCAGCCATAGGAATTATACCTTCGGACCGATATGAAGGAACATGATGGAACAGGGTCATGACTGGGATGCGCTGCAGTGCAGGGTTAAAGTAAAGGAGCTGTGGAATGCCTACTGCAAAGCCCATGAGGCAAACCGCCACTCCGGCACTGCCCCCACAACCTGCTGTTTTTACAGAGAGCTGGACGCAATACTTGGGTGTGACCCCACCTCCACTCCGAGTACTACTGTGGACATTTCAGAGCCCAGTTCAACAAGGCAGGAGGAGGAAAGTGGGAGCGAGGGTGCTGAGGAGGAGAGACTCCTTGGAATCCCTAGATGCATGCAGCCAGGAGTTATTTTCAAGCCAGGAGGAAAGTAGCCAGTTGCGGCGGCGGCCAGTGCTTGGGGAAGGACAAACACCAGAGGAGGTCCCTGGTAAGTGGCATTTATTTTGGGAAGGAAGTTATGCGGTGCGGGCTCTTCGGCCGAGGAGGGTTAGGGCTGCATGCATGCCTAGGTGCGGAGTAGGGCGTTGATGTGCAGTCTCACATTGTGGTAATAGGCCTCAGTGATCACTTCCAAGGTCTCATCCAGAGCTTGGGCAATGCACTTGCGCAGGTTTCTTGGGGGAGCCACTGTGGTCCTTGTCCCAGTCAGGCTAATATGTCCGCACCACTGCTGTGGGGAGTGGGGGGACCCTTGCTACACACAGGCAAGCTGCATATGGGCCAGGGCAAAAGCCACATTGCAGTAGAAGACCCTCCCTTGCTTCCCAGGTCACTCTCAGCAGCGAGATATCTTCCAGGATGAACTCCTGCGGAAAATATGGGGACAGTGTTCAGTATAGGGGCCCCCTGCAGCTGTTGGCTCTCCCCAAGGCACAGAAACCCAGAGGGACAGTACAGCCATGCAACAATCGTGGCTGTACTTGACCCTGTGCTTACTCACCATTTTTGGGGCTCCCATGGATTATGCGCGCTCGCTTTGAGATGGGCAAATTATGCTATTGTGTAGACTGTGCTTTCCCTTAAGTATGGTGGAATCATTGCTCTGTCTGGTGTGAACAATGCTGCCTCTGTTAAGTGCTGCATTTTTACCTTTACAGATGCAACCTTGACATCTCAGCCGTCCGTGTTATCACTGTCCGAAAGACTGCAAAGAATTAGGAAGAGGCCATGTGGAAGCAAAGAAGACATGCTGCATGAAGTAATGCAGCAGTCACTTAATGAGAATCTAAAAGCACAGGAGTGGAGAGAGAGTGAAAGGAAGATCTGCCAGCAGAATGTGGATCTCTGGCACAAAAGCGCAGAGCTCCAGCAACAAACCACGGGTCAGCTGATAAGCATCATGGAGCACCAAGTGGACTCGATCCAGACGCTCATAGCCGTGCAGGTGGAGTGCTACTGAGCCTGCCCCCCACCCCTCCTGCATCCCTTGACCCAAAACTCTTTCCCTTGTGCCCCCATGTCACCTCCAACCCACTTTCCCCAGCATCCGGGTTCTTATCACCACCAGCTGCCTTTAGCACTGTAGCTTCACCACCCAGCCCTGCAAACTGCGACCCTTAGCCACTGCACTAAACCCCCATCACTATGCAGTATAGCCATCCTGAAGTGCAACACTCATTGCACAGCACTCCATACAGGAAGAATGAGTGTGATAATAGGACATAAGCAAATCTATGATTGTACCAGTCCCCACTCTACCCTTTGCCCTTTCTGTTTGCTAAGCAGTTGTGTTTCTTTTCAATAAATAAATTTTCTTTTCAATAAAAGGATTTTTTGGCTTTGGAAACATTCCTTATTTCTGCATAACGTAAAAGATTCCTTAGCCCAGGAAAGGAACAGGCACTGCAAGTCAGCGTAGCAAGCACAGATTCCTACTAACATTGGAACCACTGCACTTCACTCCTGTACAGGGCACCAGACATTCCTGGTGACTTTCAGCCTCAAATTGCTTCTTCAAGACATCCCTAATCCTTGCAGCCCTGCGCTGGGCCCCTCTAATAGCCCTGCTATCTGACTATTCAAATTCAGCCTCCATGTGTTGAATGTCCAAGTTGCATGCCCGAGTGAATCTTTCACCCTTCCCTTCACAAATGTTATGAAGGGTACAGCACACACATATAACCGCAGGGATGCTGTCATCGGCCAGGTCCAGCTTCCCAAACAGAGAGGCCAACAGCCCTTTAAATGGCCAAAAGCGTACTCCACAATCATTCTGCACCAGCTCATCCTCTTGTTGAATCGCTCCTTGCTGTCAAAGTTCCCTGTGTAAGGTTTCATGAGCCATGGCATTAAAGGGTAAGCAGAGTCTCCAAGGATCACAATGGGCATTTCGACTTCCCCTATGCTGATCTTATGAACTGAGAAAAAAGTCCCAGCTTGCAGCTTCCTGAACAGGCCAGTGTTCCGGAAGATGTGTGCGTCATGCACTTTTCCGGGTCAGCCTGTGATAATGTCAAAAAAATCCCCACGGTGATCCACAAGTGCCTGGAGAACTATAAAGAAATACCCCTTCTGATAAATGATCTCGGAGGCTAGGTAGGCTGGTGTCAGAATTGGAATATGTGTCCCATCTGTCGCCCCTCCGCAGTTAGAGAAACCCATTTGTGCAAAACCAGCCACAATGTCATGCACGTTACCCAGAGTCATGGTTCTTCTGGGCAGGATGTGATTAATGGCCCTGCAAACTTGCATCAACATGATTCCAATGGTTGATTTTCCCACTCCAAATTGGTTAGCGACCGATCGGTAGCTGTCTGGAGTTGCCAGTTTCCAAATTGCAATAGCCATCTGCTTCACTGTCAGGGCAGCTCTCAATCTCATGTGCTTGTGCCGTAGGGTGGGGTTGAGCTCATGAAACAGTCCCATGAAAGTGACTTTTCTCATCCAGAAGTTCTGCAGGCACTGGTTGTCATCCCAGACTTGCATGATGATGTGATCCCACCACTCAGTGCTTGTTTCCCGAGCCCAGAAGTGGCGTTCTGATGTGGTGAGCATGTCTGTGAATGCCACAAGCTATCTCGTGTCATATACGTTACTAGAGTCAATATCATCATTGGAGTCCTCGCTGTCAGTTTGGATCTTAAGGAGTAACTTGACTGCCAAATGTAACGTGCTGGTGAGACTTGTCAGCATATTCCTCAGCATTTTGGGCTCCATTCTCGCAGACCGAAAGGGAAGACAGCACACGCAGCACAAAAAACGTTGAAAGATGGTGCCAAATGTGGATGAAAGCACAGGGATTGCTGGGATGCGAACTGATGTGTCACGGGGCATTGGGACAGGACCCAGAATGCCCCTCCCACTCCCTTCCCAGAAGCCACAGCGCCAGAGTGAGAAGAGGTGCTCTGTGGGATAGCAGCCCATAATGCACTGCTCCCAGTGCAGCTGCAAGTGCTGCAGATGTGGCCACGCCAGTGCTGTCGTAGCTGTCAGTGTGGACAGACTGCAGTGCTTTCCCTACTGCGCTCTCCGAAGGCTGGTTTCACTCAAAGCGCTCTACATCTGCGAATGTAGCCATGCCTTCAGGCTTTTCTGGGCTTTGTTAGCTGCATTGTTCCAGAAGATTGCAGCAGTCCTGGGTTATGGATGTTGGCGAGGTGGTCTGTGATGCAGCTAGATCCAGATCTGCTGATAGTAGTGAAGATCAGGATCAAGATGTGGAACTGGTATTGGAAGTGAACTGGGAGCCAGAGGAGGGGGGTAGAACATTGTTTTCAGGCCTTCTCTTGAACAGGACATAAAGGTGTGTTGATAGACTGTCAGATGATGCACTGAAAGATTAAATTCTTCTTCGAGTGATTGCTCACATCCATTCCAGGTAGGTGTGCGCGCCGTGCGTGCACGTTCGTCGGAAACTTTTTTACCCTAGCAACTCCAGTGGGCCGGCAGGTCGCCCCCTAGAGTGGCGCCGCCATGGCGCTCTATATATACCCCTGCCGGCCCGCCCGCTCCTCAGTTCCTTCTTACCGCCGTGTCGGTCGTTGGAACTGTGGAGCGCGGCTTAGCTGTCCTCCACGTCCCTAGCTCTCCTAGTTCTCTATCGTTTATCTATCGTTCATCTCTAGTTCCATTATAGTTGTTAATTAGTTTAAGTAGATAGTTTAGTTAAATAGTTGTTAAGTAGTTCTTCGCCGGGGGCTTAGCCCTTCCCGGCACCCGGCGCCAGGCTCATGCCTGTTTCGCCGGGCTTCAAGCAGTGTGCGGCCTGCAAGAAGCCCATGCCTACCAGCGATCCCCACGAAGCGTGCCTGAAGTGCCTCGGGGAATCGCACAGATCCGACAAGTGCCGCATCTGTAAGGCTTTTAAGCTGAGGACAAAGAAGGAGAGGGATCAGAGGCTCCGAACTCTCCTAATGGAGGCGGCACTTGACCCGTCGGCTTCGCAGGCCGTGGTATCGGCACCGGCACCGGATCGCTCCGGCACCGAGAAGACTCCTCAGCACCGACCTTCTCCGGCACTGGAATCAGAGCCAAGGCCGTCGAAGTATGATACTCCGGCCAGGCAGACCCGGCTTGAGCGCCCGGCCTCGACATCGGCCGCGGCGCCGCCGGCACCGTCAGCACCGTTGACTCCGGGCCCGGCGGGTCCGTTGAGTCCGGTGCCGCCGAGCTCCCCCATGAGATCTGGGGTTGAGGTAGTGGTCCCATCCACACCGGAGACCTTCGCCTCGGCTCGGGACCTTATTGCCCTGACTGAGCCCAGAGGCAAGCCCATGATGTCGGCGCCGCCCAGAGACAGTCATTCGCCATCCAGGTCCCGACGTCTTGGGCGCTCCAGATCCCGACGCCGCTCGCAGTCCCGGCACCGCTCCCCTCAGCGGTACCGGTCGCACTCGCGGCAACGGTCGGCATCGAGGCGGTCGCGGTCAGGCTCCAGTCGGCGACACCGGCACCGCGACTCCAGGAGCAGGTCCCGACGCTACTCGCCGCACCGGTCGACCTCCCGGCACCGAGCTGGTGGCAGGTCCCGGTCTCGGTCGACCTCCCGGCGCCGAGCTGGTGGTAGGTCCCGGTCGACCTCCCGGCACCGAGCTGGTGGCAGGTCCCGGTACCGAAGCGGCACCCGGTACCGATCAGGATCCCGGCACCGTGACAGATCCCGGTCCCGATCCCGGTCCCGGCACCGATATGACTCCCGGCACCGGTCCCCGGCACCGAGACGATCCTCCGTGCCGGCCCGCGCAGACCCTTACCATCCGGGGTCGGCCCCACCGTGGCCCTCGAGACAGCCGTCCGTATCCTCCCAGACGGACAGCGGGTATGCGCTGGGCACCGACCGGCAGGCGGCGCTGTTCGGGGATCCGCCGCTGCAAGACCAAGGCCCACAACAGTGGGGATTCTGGACACCCTGGGCATACCATCAGGCCCAGGGCCCCCAGCAGCTCCCTGCTAGACCGGCGACTGCGGAGCGTAGGGCCCCTGAAGCCTCCTTGTCTCGCCCCCCTCCCTCCCCGGAAGGGGAGGAAGGGTCCAAACAGCAGGACTCCGCTGTGGCTCCGGAGGCAGAGGCGAGGGCTGAGGAAGACCCTCAGTTGGACACTCTCGTGCCTGGGGTCTCATCATCCTCCTCCCCGGATGAGGCGGTGGCGGGTACCTCCTCCAACAGCCCCCCCCCGCTGGATCTCAGGGCGCACCAGGACCTCCTCAGGCGATTGGCTCAAAATCTGAGTCTGCAGGCAGAGGAGGTCTCGGAGATAGAGGATCCAATTGTCACCATCCTCTCTTCTGATGCTCCCACCAGGGTCGCCCTGCCCTTCATACGGACCATCCAGGCCAACGCCAATACTATCTGGCAGTCCCCGGCCTCCATCCCTCCGACAGCGAAAGGAGTCGAGAGAAAGTACATGGCCCCTTCTAGGGGATATGAATATCTACATGTTCACCCGACTCCCGGTTCACTGGTGGTGCAATCGGTGAACGATAGGGAGCGTCACGGCCAGGAGGCTCCGGCCCCCAAGTCCAGAGAGGCCAGGCGGATGGACCTCCTTGGCCGTAAGGTGTATTCGGCTGGGGCGCTGCAGCTCAGGGTCTCTAACCAGCAGGCCCTGCTGAGCAGATACGCCTTTAACTCCTGGTTGGCAGTGGACAAATTTAAGGAGCTGCTGCCACAGGATGCTCGCCAAGAGTTTACGGCCATCTTGGACGAAGGCAAGAAGGTCGCACGCACGGCCTTACAAGCCTCCTTGGACGCTGCGGACTCGGCTGCCCGTACCCTCGCGTCAGGAGTTACGATGCGTCGCATCTCCTGGCTGCAGGTTTCCGGCCTTCCGCCGGAGCTCCAGCACACTATACAGGACCTTCCTTTCGAAGGCCAGGGCCTGTTTTCCGATAAGACAGACCCCAGACTCAAGAGTCTAAAAGACAACAGGGTCATCATGCGGTCCCTCGGGATGCACACCCCCGTGACGCAGCGTAGACCCTTTAGGTCGCAACAACAGCAACAACGTAGGCCGTTTTCCCAGTTCCGCCAGCGGCAGGACCTTTACAGGCGCCGCGGCAGGAACGGCAGGCGCAGGCAGTCTGGGAACCAAGGGGGGCAGAACCAAGGCTCCTCAAAACCCCCGCCTGGTCCTAAGCCTTCATTTTGAAGGTGCGCCCGAGGGCGCGGTAACAGTTTCCCCTATGGATCCTTCCCCCCCGTTTTCAAACCGCCTTTCGTTTTTCCTCCCGGCGTGGTCCCAAATAACATCGGACCGCTGGGTCTTAAGCATGGTGCAGACGGGATACCGCCTGCAGTTTGTTTCGTTTCCTCCTTCCCGCCCTCCTTCCTCGTCCCTCTTCAGGGACCCCTCTCACGAGCAATTCCTTCGGCAGGAGGTGCAGACACTCCTCAGCAAAGGAGCTATAGAGGCGGTTCCGGAAAACGAGAAAGGCAAGGGGTTTTATTCCCGCTACTTTCTGATCCCCAAGGCCAAGGGGGGCCTCAGGCCTATCCTCGACCTGCGAGAACTCAACAAATACCTCGTGAAGTTGAAGTTCCGCATGGTATCCCTGGGGACCATTATTCCATCCCTGGATCCGGGAGACTGGTACGCCGCCCTCGACATGCAGGACGCGTATTTCCACATTGCCATTTGGCCGCGCCACAGACGCTTTCTCCGCTTCGTTGTGGGGGCTCTTCATTATCAGTTTGCAGTCCTCCCATTCGGCCTGTCCACGGCCCCGAGGGTGTTTACAAAATGCATGGCAGTTGTCGTGGCGCATCTTCGACGCAACCGCGTCCACGTGTTCCCTTATCTGGACGACTGGTTGATTCGGGGCACGTCGGAACAGCAGGTCAACAGCCATGTCCGCATGATCACCGCCATATTTGCAAGTCTGGGCCTCTTGATAAACACAGACAAGTCCACTCTGAGGCCCACGCAGAAGGTGGAATTTATCGGGGCCGTCCTGGATGCCACTGTGGGCAGGGCCTCGCTGCCTCTGCAACGGTTCCAGACCATGGCGGCGATCGTTCAACGTTTGCGGTCAGCCCCATTGACGTCAGTGAGGACATGTCTAGCCCTGTTAGGCCACATGGCGGCGTGCACTTTTGTGACCGACTACGCTCGGCTCCACATGAGGCCTCTCCAGCTGTGGCTTATCAGTCATTACAGACCGGCAAGGCAACCTTTAGACATGTTAGTCACAATCCCCCAGAAGGTCTTAGATTCTCTCGGCTGGTGGTTAGACCAGTCCGTATTATGTGCGGGTCTTCCCTTTCACCCCTCTCAGCCCTCGGTATCCCTGACAACGGATGCCTCAGATCTAGGCTGGGGGGCCCACCTAGGGACCCTGCGGACACAGGGCCTGTGGTCCCAGGAAGAGGTGGGGCTCCACATCAACATGCGGGAGTTGAGAGCGGTCCGCCTTGCTTGTCAAGCGTTTTGTCATCAGCTTCAGGGTCGTTGTGTCGCCGTGTTCACGGACAACACGACGACCATGTACTATATCAACAAGCAGGGAGGCACCAGGTCCTCCTCCCTGTGCCACGAGGCGATACGACTCTGGGACTTTTGCGTAGCCCACTCCATTCACCTCAGGGCTTCCTTCCTCCCTGGAGTACGGAACACTCTGGCAGATTGATTGAGCAGATCCTTCCTGTCACACGAGTGGTCCCTTCGCCCGGACGTCGCTCTCTCCATTTTCCGGAGGTGGGGTTATCCCCGGGTGGACCTCTTCGCGTCCAAAGGGAACAGGAAGTGCCAAGCGTTCTGCTCCTTTCAGGGCAGGGAGCCGGGGTCGATAGCGGATGCCTTCCTCATCCAGTGGTCAACCCACCAGTACTATGCATTTCCCCCGTTCCCTCTGGTCCACAAGGTCCTCCTGAAGGTGCGCAGGGACAGGGCTCTCGTGATCATGGTGGCCCCGGCGTGGCCCAGGCAGCACTGGTACACCATGCTGCTGGACTTGGCCATAGCCGACCCAGTTCCCCTGCCCCTTCATCCGGACCTGATTACCCAGGACCACGGGACCCTCTGTCACCCAGACCTGCAGTCGCTGCACCTAGCGGCGTGGCTCCTGCGTGGCTGACTGGTTCCGAGCTGCGCTGCTCTACGCCTGTGAGAGAGGTGCTCTTGAGCAGCAGGAAACCGTCCACAAGAGCCACATATTCGGCGAAATGGAAGCGCTTCTTCTGTTGGTGCGTAGAGAGAAATCTCCGCCCTATGGAAGTTTCGGTATCCGAAATCTTAGACTACGTTTTGTCCCTCAAAGGGCAAGGTCTGGCCTTATCGTCGTTGCGAGTCCACCTAGCAGCTATCTCCACCTTTCACCCGGGTGCGGACGGTCGCTCCGTTTTTTCTCACCCGACGGTGTCGAGATTCCTTAAAGGGCTGGAACGTTTATTCCCTAACGTCCGTCCCCCTGCTCCAACCTGGGATCTTAACCTGGTGTTGTCCCGGCTCATGGGGCCCCCCTTTGAGCCGTTAGCTACTTGCTCCCTGCTCTACCTCTCTTGGAAAACTGCCTTTCTAGTGGCTATCACCTCAGCTAGACGGGTGTCGGAGCTCCGAGCTCTTGTGGTAGACCCCCCATATACGGTCTTCCACAAGGATAAGGTGCAGCTGAGACCACACCCTACTTTTCTGCCCAAGGTGGTCTCAGCCTTTCACGTCAACCAAGAGATTTTCCTTCCGGTTTTTTTCCCAAAACCTCACTCCTCAGGCAGGGAGCAGCAGCTCCACTCGCTGGATGTCCGTAGGGCTCTCGCGTTCTACATAGAGAGGACTAAGCCCTTCCGAAAATCCCCCCAACTTTTCGTGGCGGTAGCAGATCGTATGAAAGGTCTTCCTATCTCCTCCCAGAGGGTATCCTCTTGGGTTACGTCCTGTATCAGGACCTGTTATGACTTGGCCCATGTCCCTACGGGCCGTGTGACTGCGCATTCCACCAGGGCGCAGGCGTCGTCGCTAGCTTTCCTCGCCCGTGTGCCCATCCAGGAAATCTGTCGGGCAGCGACCTGGTCATCGGTCCACACCTTTGCTTCCCACTACGCCCTGGTCCAGCAGTCGAGGGAGGATGCGGCCTTCGGAACTGCAGTGCTCCGTGCCGCGACTTCTCACTCCGACCCCACCGCCTAGGTATGGCTTGGGAGTCACCTACCTGGAATGGATGTGAGCAATCACTCGAAGAAGAAAAGACGGTTACTCACCTTTGTAACTGTTGTTCTTCGAGATGTGTTGCTCACATCCATTCCACACCCGCCCTCCTTCCCCACTGTCGGAGTAGCCGGCAAGAAGGAACTGAGGAGCGGGCGGGCCGGCAGGGGTATATATAGAGCGCCATGGCGGCGCCACTCTAGGGGGCGACCTGCCGGCCCACTGGAGTTGCTAGGGTAAAAAAGTTTCCGACGAACGTGCACGCGCGGCGCGCACACCTACCTGGAATGGATGTGAGCAACACATCTCGAAGAACAACAGTTACAAAGGTGAGTAACCGTCTTTTGCTTGACCAAGGGTATAACAACAGAGATGGCAATAGAACCCAGGTCTAAGCTGGTTGGGATTTGGAGGTCTAGATTCTATTTCGAACTCTGCCATTGTGATTTTGGTCAGGTCAGTTAATTTCTCAGTGCTTCAGTTCTCTTATCTATAAAATGGAAATAGTTTCTGTCTTTTTGCTTTAGAGATACAAGGATAAAAAGTGCACTATAAGTACTAAGTATTAAGTTGTATTGGTGGTATTATCATGTTCTATATAGGAAAATTGAGCTAATGCTGTTCTTCTTTTTCAAGCTTTCTTTTGGTCTCTTCTTCCCTCACCTGTCTGCCAGTTCCACTGTTGTGGTATGTTTTGATTTGTCAGTGGTCCCATTTCATATAATATTCAGGGGATCTATTGAGCTCTGTGCAAAAAAGAGGGATAGTTGCAGTTTTCACACTGCTAACTAATGGAATGCCATGTAATCTTGAGACGAGTCTTGCTGAAAAAAATGTAAACCCTGAGAATCTCTCTCAAGGTTCTAGGGCTATTGAGCATACAACATTCAGGATCAGAATCAGTGCTCAGAGTGTGAAATCATATGATCATATTAATGTAGGGATGGGAGGGTCCTCTAGAGGTCATCTAGTTCATCTCCCCCCACCATGCTGAGGCAGAATCAAGTATACCTAGATCATTCTTGACAGATGTCTGAGGGCTTTTCTATATGAATATTTAGTTCATAGCAAGCTGGGTTGTAAATCTACCTTGCACTAATGTGCTGCACATTAAGAGTATGTCTACACTTCCACTAAAAGTTCTCTAGTGTTCTATTTTACCCTGTTGAAAGCAGAGTAGATCATAGTGCACTAGTGAACTTCTGGTGTATGTAAGCATGGTCCACACAGACACTCAGAGTATGTCTACCTTGCAGTTAGATACCTGCGGCTGGTCCATGCCAGCTGACTGAGGCTAGCTAGACTCAGGCTAAGAGGCTCTTTTATTGCAGTGTAGATGTTTGGTCTTGGGTTGCAACACAGGCTCTGGGACCCTGCAAAGTGGAAGGGTCCCCGAACATCTACACTGCAATTAATTGGCCCTTAGCCTAAGCCCCATGAGCCTGAGTTAGCTGGCACAGGCCAGCTGCACGTTTTAATTGCAGTGTAGAGGGTGTAAGGTACTGAGTGTCTGCATGGGCTCTACTGCCACACACCAGAAGCTTCCTAGTGCACTTTGTTCTACTCTGCTTTAAAACGGGGTAGGACAAAACACTAGAGAACTGTTAGTGCAAAGCGGCAGGGTCCAAACAGAGAGTGTGAGGTAGTTTACACGCCAGCTTGTTGGAAACTGTGTTTATGTAGACACACCCTAATTTGTTCTTAAAAACCTCCAGTGATGAGATTCCACAGTCTCCCGGGTAACCTATTCCACTGTTAATTATCCTTATGTTTAGAAAGTTTTTCCTAATACCTAATCTAAATCTCCCTTGCTGTAGGTTAAACTGATTATTACTTGCCCTATCTTCAGGTGGATATGGAAAACAATTGGTCAGTGTCCTCTTTATAACAGCCCTTAACATATTTGAAGACTGTTACCAGGTCAGCCCTCAACAGGATGAACTGATTTAAATCAAAGCAATTTAACTTACCTCAACAATGGGCAAACCAGAGAGAGATGAAGTGCTGCTGTTTACCAAGATGGTATGTCTCTTCTACTGATACAGAAATGGAAGGAAGCACTAGTGGTACGGGCTGTCTTGAGAAAGTTGCATTGCCTTTCATTGTGCGTGCCAAACTAGAGCACAGTCTTTCTTTGCCTTAAGTTCTCTTCTTTGACACCCACAAATCAGCATAAAGTGCATTACAAAATGAATAAAATTCTGGAGTAATTGTTCTGAACCCAAGGGGTTTAGGTAGCCATTAATGCCTTATTATGACTTAAGATCCGTATGAGCAATAAATGTCTGTGTAGCCTGATTTGGGCAATTTATAGTATAAAATCTCAAGTTTCCTAACTGGGGGCATTAATGACTGAGCCAAAGTAGTTTTTCTACTGCTGTTTCTATATCTACTTCTACAATAAACATGCCCACCATGTAGTGTTTAATTTTCTTTAAATCCTTGTGGTGCCAGTATCTTGAGCAGGGGCATGGTAGACTGGGAAAGGAGGGAGAGTGAGCAGGAACCAGCTTGGCAACGTGGTGGTAGGGAGCCAGTACCCGAATAACAGCTGTATTATAGTACAGATCATAATACTTAATGATAAAGCTCCACTCTGCAGCATTTTCTGGGTAATTGTCAATATGGCTGTCCACATGGGAGTCTTATGTAATCTCTGAATCTGTCATATTGTACAGTTCTTGGCTGCCCAGGAAAATCTCGTGGTTAGATCCCATCCAATTTCTTGCTGTGTTATCTGGGGTGCTTTGTGGAAAATTGTCCACCCCATCTTAGGGTACGGTGATGACATTGCGAACAGAAGTGTTGTCCAGTTCCTCATAGTATGGGCAGGTATTGGAAGCATTAGTGGAGATCCTGTTCTTATACCTTGCCTTCAGGTACTTCTGTTGGAGCTGCTTTGCATTGACATGGCAATGGAGTACCCCCTCTTCTTCATTTTCTCTGATAGTCTTGTATGTGTCTGCATTCTGATGACTCTTCTCCAGATGGGATTGGACATGTGGGTCTCCAAACAGGGTAATCAAATCCAGGAGCTCTATGGGGGTCCATGCAGAAGCATGAGGATGATATGGTTCCTATAACGGGTATTTGACTGAGTATGTGAACTCATCTCTGCCTGCTCTCAAAGGGGCACAGTCTGGCTGAGTTCAGACATTTAATTGGAGAGGTGGTAAAGTCAAGATGACTGTGGGGCAGTGGAAGGAAAACAGGTACATAGACTGATCCAAGTGTGAGGCAGGGCAGCGGGAGGACTGCCAGTAGTGGAGTAATGAAAAATATGTCCATGTGAACCTTAAAGTGAGTACTTTACTCACTGTAAAGTGGAGCTACTCCTATTGCAAGGAGGATTGATTACTGTGCTCAGAAATGCCTCATAATTAACTTGAAAAGATGTTGAGTGCAAGGCATTTTGAGGTGAACCAACTAAATTTAATCCAGTCTAACATCTCTTGATATTCAAGGCCTGAGTGAGGTCAGCCCCTATAAAGGGGCATAGTACTATTAACTGTTAACATTTTTGTCTCAATGGGATGGGAGAGGAGATGAACGTGCTTGTCTGGGGGATTTGGTGAAATAGATTAACAAGTAGAAAACAGTCCTGCAAGTGACAGCTCAGTTTTTCCATCCTACTATCTCTGGATGGCTTTACACCATAAGCAAGTTAATTCTTAATGAATATTTCTGAATTTTCTGTATATTTTAAATCTTCTTAACATCAGTGTGTTTTAAAGTGATGTGACATTTGGGGATTTAACTAATTTTAGAAGATTTCAGTCAAAATGTCCTCAGATTAAGTTCTTAGGTGGTATGGATTGTTGCTGAGTACTTGCATTCTATGAGAATATTCTGCAGGCTTGGTAGGCCGATGCAGAGGGAGTCCAAATTTCACATTCAAGGAGGCTGAGCCCTCTAAGTCCCCCCCCGCAGTGTTTACACTTCATCAGAGTTTTGCTTTATCCAGTGTGGGGATTCATCATACTTAAATTGCAATTCCATCTGCTTTTTCAATAGCAAAAGTCATCTTATGTCTGTTCTGTTCAGTGTTTTTTTACCATGCTTGTCACCATGGTACCAGAATGCCTTCCACAGTTAAAAATAAGCAGTGACTAACCTCTCTTGAGTGGGGATCTTGTCTTCCCCTCTCCATAGGGAAAGACTGCTTGTACATGGATTATAAAATCTTTAACTTGATATACTAGGTGGTGATACTGGAAAGGCAAGATTCAAGTATGCTTTGCATATGTGCTGGAAAGTGATGAGCTTTGTGGTTCTAGTTCCTGTGGGATTGAGTTTTAATGTCTTGGGTCAGCCCCAGAAAAACTCGTCTCCGAACCAAACAGGCTTCACTGTTATAATAGATTGTTTAGTAATACCTGAGGAGGAGACTTATTGATGGCGACGAAGTTCTGAGTGACATGGGCGTGGTCCATTTAGAGCTATGAAAATGAGAAGGTAGACCTTACGTTCAACATGGCATATACAGAAACCTGGTGGAGTACAGAGGTGGTGTACTCATAGTAATCTGCTTTGCTGAAAAAGTAAGCCATTGCATTCTGCACCGGTTTTCAGTTTTCATAGGGTTGATGCTGTTAAGGCAAGAGACATTGCATTCCTTTAATCCATAAACTGGAAGTGACAAGTTATGTATTATTGAGGCCAGGTCTTGATTTAATTCAAACTTGAAACAATACCATAGAATCTCAATGGGTAGAAATTCCATGCTTGAATAATAAGAACATAGCTGTAGGAATGAATATACTAGTGACCAGAATGGTGACAGCAGTTGTGAAATGCTCAGGGAGATCAGAAAGGCTAAAGAAACAGAAAACCTAATAATAATGGGGGATATTAATTATCCCCATATTGACTGGGAGTGGGTTCCCTCAGGATGGAATGTAGAATCAAACTTGTAAACCACAAATGACTGCTTCTTGGAGCAACTAGTCCTGTAACCCATAAGGGGCAAGGCAATTCTTGATTTAGTCCTAAGTGGCAGACAGGATCTGGTTCAGGAGGTGAATATAGCTGAAAAACTCACAAATAGCGACCACAATGTAATTAAAATTTAACATCCTTGTATGGAAGAAAATACCAAAGAAACCCATCACCCTATTTAACTTCAAAAAGGGGAACTACACAAAAATGAGATCCTTTTAACTTAGCTAGTTAAATGTAACAGCCACAAGAGTGAAATGCCTGCAAGCTAAATGGAAATTTCTTAAAAACACTATAATAGAGTTTCAAACTGTATGTGTATATACTTTTATTTTTAAATTTGAGGGTAAGAGGACTAAAAAAAGCCGCAATGGCTAAGCAGAGAGAAAGAGGCAGTTAGAGACAAAAAGACATCCTTTAAAAATTGGAAGTCAAAGCCTACTGAGGAAAATAGAAAGGAGCATAAACTCTGGCAAGCAAGTATAAAAAGTATAATTAGTCAGGCCAAAAAAGAATTTGAAGAGCAACTAGCAAAAGGCATAAAAATTAAGAGCAAACTTTTTTTTAAAAGCACATTAGAAGCAAGAAGCCTGCCAAACAATCACTCGGGCCACTGAATGATCGAGGAGCTAAAAGAGCACTCAAGAAGACATGGTGGTTATGGAGAACCTAAATGAATTGTTTGCATCACTCTTAACTGCAGAGGATGTGAGGGAGATCCCCACACCTGTGCCATTCCTTTTAGGTGACGGATCGGAGGAACTATCCCATATTGAAGTGTCAGTAGAGGAGGTTTTGGGGCAAATAGATAAATTAAACAGTAATGAGTCACCAGGACCAGATGTTATTTTCCCAAGAGTTTTTGAAGGAACTCATATATGAAATTGAAAAACTACTAACTGGTATGTAACCTATCAGCTAAATCAACACTGTACCAGATAACTGGAGGATAGCTAATGTAAAGCTAGTTTTTTAAAAGGGCTCCAGAGGTGATCCTAGTGATTACAGGCCAATAAACCTAACTTCAGTATCTGGCAAATTAGTTGAAACTGTATTAAAGAACAGAATTATCAGGCACACAGATGAAGAAGATATGTCGGAGAAGAGTCAAAACAGCTTTTATAAAAGGAAATCATGCCTCACCATCTGTTAGAATTCTAGGAAGGGGGTCAACAAACACTTGGACAAGAGTGATCCAGTGGATATAATGTACTGGGACTTTCAGACAGCCCTTGGCATCAAAGCCTCTTTAGCAAAGTAGGCAGTCATAGAATAAGAGGGAAGGTTCTCTCATGGATCAGTCATTGGTTAAAAGATAGGAAACAAAAGGTAGAAATTAATTGTTCAGTTTTCACAGAGGAGATAAGTAAATAGCAGCATTCCCCAAAGATCTGTACTGGGATGTGTGCCATTCAACATGTTCATAAATGATTTGGAAAATGGGGTAAACAGTGAGGTGGCAAAGTTTTCAGATGATACAAAATTACTCAAGATGAGTAAGTCCCAAGCAGACTGCAAAGAGTAACAAAGGATCTCTCAAAACTGGGTGGTGGAACAACAAAATGGCGGATGAAATTCAGTGTTGATAAATGCAAAGTGTCATGCACATTGGAAGACATAATCCCAACTATACATACAAAATGATGGGTTCTAAATTAGCTGTTACTTCTCGAGAGAAAATTCTTGAAGTCAGCATGAATAGTTCTCTGAAAACATCCACTCAATGTGCAGTGGCAGTCAAAAGAGCTAACAACGTTAGGGATCATTAGGAAAGGGATAGATAATAAGACAGAAAATATCATAATGGCGCTATATATGTGCCTGGTACACCCACACCTTGAATACTGCATGCAGTTTTGGCCACCCCGTTTCAAGAAAGATATATTAGAATTGGGAATAGTACAGAGAACGGTCATAAAAAGATGAGGGTTATGAAACAGCTTCCATATGAGAGAACTGAGACTGTTTAGCTTAGAAAAGAGATATGACTAAGGGGGATATGATAGAGGTCTGTAAAATCATGAATGGTTTGTAGAAAGTGAATAAGGAAGTGTTATTGCCCCTTCATGTACCACAAGAACTAGGCCTATGAAATTAATAGGCAGCAGGTTTAAATCAAACACAGGGAAGTACTTTTTCACAATATGCACAGTCAACCTGTGGAATTCATTGCCAGTAGATGTTGTGAAAGCCAAAATTATAATGGAGCTCAAAAGAATTAGACCTATTCTCCATGAACTTACCTATCAATGGCTATTGGCCAAGATGGTCAGAGCAGCAACCCCATATTCTATCTGTTCCATACCTCTGACTGTGCCAGGGCAGGGGATGGATGACTTGATAAATTGCCCTGCTCTGTTTGTTCCCTCCGGCTGCTGTCAGAAAATATGATCCTGGGCTAGCTTACCACTGATGTGACCCAGTATGGCCATTCTTATGTTTTTAGTTTGCAGTGCAGACTTTGTCAACATTTTACTTACTTAAAGCAGCACCTTTGTATTGCATTTGCTGGAGTTTTGTCTTAGAACTGAAAGTAATTGTAAGATTGCTGCCTTGTGACTTTTTTTTTACCATAGTTGTTGTTGTTAACTCTTCAAGGAAATATGGACAGTTCTACAGATTATTACTATGAATATCAGAAATGCAATATTGACCATTAAAATGGATTTATTGCTCCTTTAAAGAGAAACATCCATGCAACTATAGTTCTCAAACTTCTGTATGGAAGAGTAATAAGGACTATTCTTCCTGTACAAAACTAGGATGTTTCTTCTGGTGGTGTAAACTGAAAGACAATTCTATTTTTTACTCATATTAACAGACCAAAGGAATTCTGTTATACCTATTAATATGATCAGATATTTGTCCTATTCAGTCCTGTGGATATTCTCTTGTAGATTACCTGAGACTTGAATTCCCAGCTACCTTTTGTAGAATGTTGCCTATTTATACCCAAAAGCTTTCTGAAGCAATGATTTCTGAAATTAGCCTCTCTCATTTTAAAGCCAAATGCTTCCACAAAAGCATTTCTTCATAAAATGATTTTAGAGAAATGTTTAGGTTTGATTAAAAACAATATTACATAATTTGCATGACAGGCTATTTTGGGAGCTGCTCCTGCAGGAAGTAGTAATTGTGTTGGAGTAGATTTTTGTGCTAACCCCATAACTTTAAGGAGCTGTAATTAGTAGTTGGAATGCATTGTTACAGCTTACTCATAGAAGAGATCTGAACACAGTTCAAGAGAGTGTGTTGGGTGTGTCAGGTTTCACTCATCTCATTTTGTAATAGTTGATGTAATAGTAGTTTGTAGTGTTCTTGTGTTTTAAAGTAATTTTCTTGTTTGAGTAAAATTGTTAGGGGAGTGGAGAAAATAAAATCTTACAAAGATGATTGTATTTTTCTGCTCCTTCTATTAATAAAGTGCTAAATATGGTTGAGTGTGTCTTGGGCCAATGTCTTCGGGTTGGCCCTACAGTGGAGTTACAGTCAGGTACTTCAGCAAATTATCTCATTATCATGGCAAATCAGAGTTATCATTGAATTCTAGAATTACACAGACTTTTATGTTATGCTGTGACTTTATAGTGCACTATTGCTAAAATAACTAATTGTTTAGTGTAAGAATTAAAAGCAAACAACTTTCCCGCCCCCGACTCAAACGTTCATGTAAATAAAATCTACCTACTATAGATGGTAGCAAAGACCCATTGTTACTGCCTTCTTACAGAGGTAAGTATTTCATTTTGAAAGGAGTCAAGACAAACTAAAACTAAAATCAAACCAAAAGCGTTATCAGACATGTTGCATTGTGCTCTAAGTTAGACAAGCTCTGGCATGCTGCAGAGAGGAAAAATTCCAATGAAAGGGGCCCTTCTCTAAAATGGCCCTGATGCCAGTCCTGGAGAGTTCAACCTCAGGAACACAGTGAGAACTGCCTAGCCAATTTTAACTGTAATGATCGGATGTAGATAGGCTTGGTAGAATACAATTTTTCCCCCTAATTTTGACAATTAATGCCCTTTTTATTAAGATTGTATCAATTTTTATTCTTAGCAATTTTTTTAGAAGTTTTTTTTACAGTGGCTGGGATAGGGTTAGGGAAGCACTGAGGGATTCCCAGCATTGACAGTGTGAGTGCAGGGGCTCAGTGTGAGGCCGAGAGGCCCAGGATATCAGGGTGCAGGGGAAGACTGTAGTCCTGGCCCAGTGGAGCAGAGACCCCTGGCCAGGACTGCAAGGAGGAGGACAAATCCCCTGCCAAGGGGGAGGCCAGCTTGCTGCTGAACAGTTCCTGCTTGGGAACAGTTCATTCTAAGGAAAGAGAGGAAGAGGAAGAGGAGGAGGAGGTAGTGCTTTTGAAGCCTGGGAGGCTGAAGCATTACCTGGGAGTGCCTAAGAAACAGCTCCAGAAAGGGGTAAGAGAGGAGACAAACACCTGATAGGAAAGAAGTACTGAGTTTGGGGAAAGTTGGGCACAGGCTCGGCTTACCTTTCTGGAAATCTTTGGACTTGCTGAGAGATAAGAAAACTATGGGGAAATGGAGCTAAATATTTTAGGTGTAGATGATAAACTAAATATCCCTTTTATAAATATTAGTATGCTAATGATTGTCTGTCAGATTCCCTGTTGAGAATTAACTGGTTCACAGATACATTGAGTAGGACCCTGCAGCTGCAAACAACTCTGACAAAGGATAGGCAATGCAGATTCTGCCTCTTCCTTTTTCTCTGAGTGCTTCTATACAAATCACTCCAGTTTTATCCGCGTTGGGTTGTGCAGTTCACTTCATCCTGTTGGTTGTGGTAATCTTTGGGTTTAATGAAAAGCTGTAGTAGCCCAGAATGTGTCACCATCTCTTAATAGTTTTATCTGCATGTGGAGCAGGTGTAACTGAGTGGTATTTTGTGGTATGCTGCATATTAAGGCTGTTGGAGAATGAAAAGTTGACCAGTATTACTATGACTTTTAAGAGGAAGGAGTAAATCCACTGAAATGTCATTCCATTTACACCCTGTTGGATCAGACTTGAATACAAGGTATTTGTTTGCCTGTATCAAGGCCTGATATTTGAGCCAATACAATAATCATATACATGCATATTTATCCATTGCTATGACAGCAGTCATTGTGGCGTCTATATATTTTGTTCTCGATTCATGTCTGAAACAAGATATGATGAAGAAAAGGATATCTATAGAATCAGTGTGTAATGGATTGACAATAAGCTGTGATATCTTGAACAAACCTTATGGAATTAAGAAACTTTATTGAATTCAGTTAAACGTTGAATGGGGTGTAACATTTTTGGAGTTAATTATATTATAAATGTAAATATTTGTTGTATCGTGAGATTGTATGGAACTTCTTTAGCAGAGAGACAAGATTCATGCCATCTCTGGAAGGTCTGAGGAATTTAAAAGGTCTTTTTTGAGCATACTTGTGAAGTGAATATCCTGAGGAAATACCATGAAGTGAGGGCAATGCAAATTCTCCCCCTCTGAAGCCAAACTTTTGACGATAAGGCCTGGGGGAGAGACCCTTTGTATACTAACTACCTGCTTCTGGAAACTTCAGAGTCCTCTGATCTGTTTAAAAAGGGAACTTAACATGTTATGAGTGTGCTTGTTCTGAGCTGAAGCTCTTATTAACATCAGCCAATGGGAACTGGGGGTGTGTGGTGTCTGGGGGTGAGGTCAGAACTGCTGAGCCATGCCTCCGCCTAGGAGCAGTTTGATATGTTGCAGCTTGTGGGGAGCTGCCCAAGGTGAGTGCCCCCCCAGATCCAGCAGCCCAAAACCCCTCCTGCACCCAAACTCCCTCCCAGGGCCGGCCCCTCTGATTGGGCCCCGCGCCTAAGAGGGCCCCATTCCCTAAAGAAGAGTGCCTAACTTAGGCGCCTTTTTAATTTTTACTTACCTGGCGGCTCTCCAAGTCTTCGGCGGCACTTTGGCAGTAGGTCCTTCACTTGTTCCGGGTCTTCAGTGGCAGGTCCTTCAGTGCCACAGAAGACCTGCAGCAAAGACCCGGAGCACCGCCAGGTGAGTCATCCCTGCCGGGGCCCCGTCAAACTATTTGAATCGGGCCCTGCATTTCTAAAAGCCGGCCCAACCCCACATCCCCTCCTGCACTCTGAACCCTTCGTGGCCGTTCCTCTGCCTAGAAGCAGCAGGGACATGTTGCCGCTTCCAGGGAGCCACGTGGAGCCAGATAGGGAGCCTGCCGACCCGTGCCAACTGGACTATGAACTGGACTTCCTATGAAGAATAGAAATGCTGGTTTATAGAGCTTTCTGGTTGGTACAGGGCCGGATAACACAGCTTTTACTATATTATGATGCCCTTCTCCAGGCCTCTGGAACCTCACTCATCCACCTTGAGTTCTCAGAGATAATTGCTAATGGTTCAGAGATTTTCAGCTAGTTCCTTAAGTACCTTGGGATGAATTTCACCAGGCCCTACTGGCATAAATACATCTAACTTACCTAAATTTCCTTTCACTTGTTCTTTCTCTATTTTGGCTTTTTCTCCACCCCTTTTCCTTCCTGCCCCCTAAAAAGCCCAATTATTTTGCTTCATAGTTTTTAACATCTAAAGATTTTTTTAAGCAAACCCTTAATCATCTCTTTCTTAATCATGGCAACACTTGCCCTTTACAGGAGGGGCCTTAGTCTTCATTAATGGCTGTAATTTCTGCACTGGCTTTTTCCAGGCAGAATCAATGAAGAATTTTGAAAGAGGAAAGAATTATTAAGATTGCATAACTAAAAACACAATAAGGAAAACTAGCCCATATCTCATATTTCTTGCCTGCAAAATAAGTTGTCAATTCTTTAATCAATATTGATCCAAGTTAGTCTGGATTAATCAGACTGGCTGCCTATTTTAGAATCTCTGTGATCACACTTCACAAAGATATGTGTGGGCCACTAAATCCATTAGGGTGAAGATGTCTTCAAACAGGCTTTTAAATTAAGGTGACAGTTGAAGAAACAGCCAAGCCTTTTGTCCATTTAGCTAAATGTTAGCTAAATTCTCAATCATTAAGAAGTAATTGCCAACTATGGATTATTTGCACAAATACAGCATGTTTCTTAGTTCCAAAGAATGACAAAAACATGACCAGAAAAGATACCATGAGTTTGTCCTAGTAGCAATAAAACTTGCTTTACCTAATCTTTGTAGGAGTAGTTTTAGGATGAAACAGCTTTGATCTGTTCTTCAGGAATTGCATTGTTTTAGTAATGTCACTAGAGAAATTAAGGGGCAACTTCCCAAATGATTGTGTTCTGTCTTTTCTTAAGCTTTTGATGCAGAACCCAAACCTGTCTGATGCTTGCGCATATGTATGTCTCTTTTGTTCATGAGCCTGTCAGTTTTTTGTTTTGCTTCTGCAACTATCGTATGGGACCTGCCTGCTGAAGATTGAGATCTTTGTTTCTACAACTCTTAACTTGAAATTTAAATTATTTTTTATTTCTGTTTGACTGGTTGCATACTAAATATTTCAGCTAGTTTTTTTGGGTAGGGGGAGATGGGCTATGAACAGCTTAATTCTTGGCTATGTCTTGTTGTAAGCCTCTGCTTGATCCCAGCCTGTAAGGCAAACAAGAAGAGCTGTGGAAAGGGAAACCTGCTTCACATGCACTTCTTCCCAGCTGTGGATCATGGGTGGTGATCTCTGCTGGTTTTGTGTCCCGGGGGAAGGCCCACCCTTCCCCTTGGCACACCTCAGTCCAGCCCTGAGTAGGGTAGCTCAAGCCACTCTCCCCTGGGCCAGGAGAAGCTATGCTAAAGAGACAGGGAGTCTTGTCAGGGAAATGACAGATGCACACTTCCATATTCACTGTGAGGAGCTGGGGAAACTATTGTGTAATGGAGATAAGTGTGTAAAAGTTGATTCCTGTTCCAGAGCCCAAGGTACTTGCTATTCTAGTGCTGCAGCAGTAATGCTGTAGCTAAGGGTACGTCTACACTACAGGATTATTCCGATTTTACGTAAACTGGTTTTGTAAACCAGATTGTATAAAGTTGAATGCACGCGGCCACACATAGCACATTAATTCGGCGGTGTGCATCCATATGCTGAGGCTGGCGTCGATTTCCAGAGCGTTGCACTGTGGGTAGCTATCCCGTAGCTATCCCATAGTTCCCACAATCTCCCCCACTCCTTGGAATTCTGGTTTGAGATCCCAGTGCCGGATGGGGCAAAAAGCATTGTCGCGGGTAGTTCTGCGTACAGCCTCACCCCTCCCTCTGTGAAAGCAGCAGACAACTGTTGTGCGCCGTTTTGCCTGGGTGAACTGTGCAAACGCCATAGCACAGCAAGCATGGACCTTGCTCAGATCAAGACCGCAATCATGGACGTTGTAAACACCTCGCGCATTCTCGTGCAGTCTATGCTGAACCAGGACCTGCAAAGCCAGGCGAGGAGGAGGCGGCTATGGCAGCGCGGCGACGAGAGTGATGAGGACATGGACACAAAATTCTCTCAAACCACGGGCCCCTGTGCTTTGGAGATCCTGCTGGTAATGGGGCAGGTTCTAGCCATTGAATGCCGATTTTGGGCCCGGGAAACAAGCACAGACTGGTGGGACTGCATAGTTTTGCAGGTTTGGGACGATTTGCAGTGGCTGCGAAACATTTGCATGCGTAAGGGCACTTTCATGGAAGTTTGTGACTTGCTTTCCCCTGCCCTGAACGCCACAATACCAAGATGAGAGCAGTCCTCACAGTTGAGAAGCGAGTGGTAATAGCCTTCTGGAAGCTTGCAACGTTAGACAGCTACCGGTCAGTCGGGAATCAATTTGGAGTGGGAAAATCTGCTGTGGGGGCTGCTGTGATGCAAGTAGCCAAAGCAATCATTAAGCTGTTTCTTTGAAAGGTTGTGACTCTGGGAAACGTGCAGGTCATAGTGGATGGCTTTGCTGCAAGGGGATTCCCTAACTGTCGGGGGGGGGGGGGCGATAGGTGGAACACATATCCCTATCTTGGCACTGGAGCACCAGGGCACCCAGTACGTAAACCGCAAGGGGTACTTTTCAGTGGTGCTGCAAGCACTGGTGGATCACAAGGGACGTTTCACCAACATCCACGTGGGATGGCCAGGAAGGGTTCATGACGCTTGTATCTTTAGGAACACTACTCTGTTTAAATGGCTCCAGCAAGGGCATTACTTCCCAGACCAGAAAATAACAGTTGGGGATGTTGAAATGCCTGTCGTTATCCTGGGGGACCCAGCCTACCCCTTGATGCCATGGCTCATGAAGCCATACACAGGCAGCCTGGACAGTAGTCAGGAGCTGTTCAACTACAGGCTGAGCAAGTGCAGAATGGTGGTAGAATGTGCATTTGGCCGTTTAAAGGCACGCTGGCGCACATTACTGACTCGCTCAGACCTCCGCCCAACCAGTGTCCCCATTGTTATTGCTGCTTGCTGTGTGCTCCACAATCTCTGTGAGAGTAAGGGGGAGATCTTTATGGCGGGGTGGGAGGCTGAGGCAAATCACCTGGCCGCTGATTATGCGCAGCCAGACACCAGGGCAATTAGAAGAGCACACCAGGAAGCGGTGCGCATCAGAGAAGCTTTGAAAACGAGTTTCATCATGGGCCAGGGTACGGTGTGCCTGCTGTTCGTTTCCCCTTGATGAATCCCCTGCCCCCCCCTGCCTTGATTGACTCATTGCCTGTAAGCGACCCACCCTCCCTCTTCGATTACTGCTTGCTTAAGGAAATAAAAAGTCTCTATCGTTTTAAAAATCATGTATTCTTTATTAAAAAGTCATTATAAAAAGAGGTCAAGTATCAGAGGGGTAGTCGTGTTAGTCTGGATCTGTAAAAGCAGCAAAGAGTCCTGTGGCACCTTATAGACTAACAGACATTTTGGAGCATGAGCTTTCGTGAGTGAATACCCACTTCCTCAGATGCATGTTATAAAAAGAGGGAGAGAACTGACAAGGTATCCTGGGTGTGGTTTGGGAGGAGGATAGGAGGGAAGGAAAAGGCCACTAAAAATATTTCAAAGTAATGACAGCCTTTTGATTGGGCTGTCCACGGGAGCAGAGTGGGCAGATGCACGAATCCTTCCCCTATGCATTCTTACATGTCTGGGTGAGGAAGATATGGAACATGGTGAGTGGTGAGAGTGGTTACACTGGGGCTGCAGCCGCACGCTGTGACCCTGCTGCTGTTCCTGAAGCTCCACCAGACATTGGAGGATGTCAGTTTGATCACGCAGCAGCCCCAGCGTTGCATCCTGCCTCCTCTGATTTTCCTGCCGCCACCTCTCATCACGTTCGTCCCTCCTGTCCTCATGTTCACTGGCATCTTTCCTGTAATTTGATACCACCTCCTTCCACTCATTCAGATGAGCTCTTTCATTGCGGATTACTTCCATGATTTCCGAGAACGTTTCATCTTGCATCTTTTTTTTCCTCCGCCTTATCTGAGATAGCCTTCGGGATGGAGTAGGGAGGCTTGAAAAATTTGCAGCTGCATGAGGAAGGTAAAAAAGGGAGAGAAGTATTAAAAAAAGATACTTTTTACAGAACAATGGTTGTACTCTTTCACAGTGAACAACACTATTCACCTTACATAGCATGTGATTTAACTACAAGGTCGCATTTTGCATCTTAATATTGAGTGCCTGCGGCTCTAGTGTTAGAGATTTCACAGACGCAGGTCCGGGCAGCAGAATTTGGCTTGCATGCGGCCATGGTAGGCCATTGTCTTTCGGCTTCTGCAGCCTTCATATACACAGTGCCCTTCTTTCCCAAATACCATGCAAATCCCGTTCAGTGCTGCTTCTTTCCTGTTAACATGCAGCAGCAGAAATCACGCCCCCATCATATTCTTTGGGTTATTGCTTTACCCCTCCCCCCCACTGCGTGGCTGGTATCATGAAAGATCACTGCTAATCACCCCTCTTTCCCCCCCCCCAACCGTGTGGCTGGTAGCAGGGAAGATCACTGCTAGCCAAACGCGAAAAAGCTCAGCGCCATTACCCGCCCTCCCCTCCCCCCGCTTGGCTGCCTGCAAGGAAGGATTTCTTTTAAGCAACAGGCAAACAGCCTGTGGGAATGGCCATCTCTGTCCCCTTAATTAAATTCCTGAATTTCAACCAGGTTACCATGAATGATATCACTCTCCTGAGGATAACACAGCGAGCTAAAGAACCGATGTTGCTTGAATGCCAGCAATCACTGGTACCATACGCAGCTAGGCTTTGTCATGCACTGATACCAGATTACTTGCTACATGCATGGCGTGGTCAAGTGTCCTACCATGGTGGACGGAATAAGGCTGCCTTTCCCAGAAACCTTCTGCAAAGGCTTTTGGAGTACCTCCAGGAGAGCTTCATGGAGAAGTCCCTGGAGGATTTCCGCTCCATCCCCAGACATGTTAACAAACTTTTCCAATAACTGTACTGGTCGCGAATGCATCCCAAGTCCTCACGGCAAATTAATCATTAAAAAAGGCTTGCTTTTAAACCATGTTTTATATTTACAAAGGTACACTCACCAGTGGTCGCTTCTATGGCTTCATTGTCTGGGTTACTGGCTTGGGAGGGCTGGGAGGGTAATTCTGTCTGGGTCACAAAAAGCTCCTGGCCGGTTAACGGAGTGCTGTGTGCTGTCTGCAAGCTTGTCCTCCTCTTTCTCCTCCTCATCTTCCTTGTCCGCAGAATCCTCAGCCATGGCTGAGATTACCACCCCCACCTCAGAATCCACGGACAGGGGTGGGGTAGTGGTGGCGGACCCCCCGAGAATTGCATGCAGCTCAGCGTAGAAGCGGCATGTTTTCGGCCCTGTCCCAGACCTTCCGTTTGCTTCTTTGGTTTTCTGGTAGGCTTGTCTGAGCATCTTAACTTTCACTCTGCACTGCACTGAGTCCTTGGTGTGGCCTTTCTCCATCATAGCCTTGGAAATTTTTTCAAATATTTTTTCATTTCGTCTTTTGGAGCAGAGTTCTGTTAGCACTGAATCCTCTCCCCATATAGCGATCAGATCCAGTACCTCCCGTGCAGTCCATGCTGGAGCTCTTTTTCAATTCTCAGGAGACTGCATTGTCGCCTCTGCTGGTGAGCTCTGCGTGGTCACCTGTGCTGGTGAGCTCTCCATGCTGGCCAAACAGGAAATGCAATTCAAAAGTTCGCGGGGCGTTTCCTGTCTACCTGGCCAGTGCATCCGAGTTCAGATGGCTTTTCAGAGTGATCACAGTGGTGCACTGTGGGATACTGCCCGGAGGCCAATACCGTCGAATTGCGGCCACACTAACCCTAATCCGGCATGGTAATACCGATTTCAGTGCTGCTCCTCTTGTCAGGGAGAGGGGTACAGAAAACCGGTTTAAAGAGCCCTTTATATTGATATAAAGGGCCTCGTTGTGTGGATGACAGGTGCAGCGTTAAATCGGTTTAACGCTGCAAAAATCGGTATAAACGCGTAGTGTAGACCAGGCCTAAGATTGAGTAATTATGTAGCGTGTGTGTGTGTTTTCCAAGACTGAGGCAGACTTTCCAGAGCCTTTTGTTCAATCTTGAGAGGAGGCAGGGCAGGCACACAGTTGACTTTCTGAACAATTTAACACACACTTGGCATCAGTCTGTTGCCCAGCCTACGTGGTACTTGTAAACTTCAAATAATAAAATTATTCTTTAATCAGGGCCTGGAGGAAGCCATGTGTTTCTATCTTCACCTCCTGGATTTTCCTATAAACTTATGATATCAATGATACAGAAGTATGGGACCCACTTCAGATATTAGTGAAAAAGGTGGTGGGTTTCTCTATCACATAATATACAGCTGTTAAAGGTCAAAGCTAGTGACTTAAATGTGGACAATGCTTTGATTCTCTTGTGTAAATTCCAGCTGTCTGTTACTTTTCAACTATCAACAAATTAGTTTCTCGTGTATAAAATCAAATTTATTTCAAGATACTTTAAACCCTCAGCAGTGAGGTGCAAATAGTATTTAAAACTTTCAGACGATTTAAGTGGTTCTTTCTGAGCAGATGTTCTCCTTTATTATTTTTCACTCCCCATGCAGTAGTTTTAATATTAAATAAATGGTGTTTGTGCTTTGTATCTTGGGATGGTTTGTCTGAAAGTCTTTGTTCATTACTTTATACATCTAATTATCTGCATCTGTATATTAAAAAGTGTTCTAGCCAAGCCATAATATTGCTGCAAAGTGAAACAGCATCTGTTCATTATTATGGACACAAAAGATGCTCACAAAGTTGTCACAGTTACAGGAACCAAAGCAAAATTATAACCTATCGGGCTGCAGGCAGAGCAATAAAAAGCTTGTCCTCAACAAATAACAGTTCACCCAAAATATTCCATGCAAAAAGTGCTAATGTATTTGATTCAGTTTTATATTGAGAGATGCTCAAAGTATAATATTGGGGGTGAATTTACATTCCTATGGTTGTCTCGATTTAATGTATCAACAGACCAATTCTTATATAACAGAAATTTGAAGAATTTGTTTTACAGCTTAAATAAAGATAAACTTAGTATACATATGAGTTGGCCTATAAAGTTCCTAAAGCTATATTCATGAGACCTGCTACCAATCACTTTCTTCAGTTTTGTGGTATTGTTCACAATTGTGGTTGATTCTTTTGTGCTATTTGTATTCCTCTTCTGTCTTTCCAGTCAGTGGTAGTTGGATAGTCTTTCATGTTTTGATCGAGATACCTGATTTTCTTACATTTAGGACAGCTCATAAAACAGGTTAAACAGTGCAATATTAAACTTTTCTCTTTTTTCTTCCTATCTGTTTTCCTAATTTTAATATCTTAATTTTTAATTTTGACAGTGAAGGGGTTTCTCTTTTCCTTAGTGTTCATAAGTTCTCTAACTATCAAATTTGGTGGCAGTGACCTCCTTCCAGCAAACTCTAAAATGTTCCTCCAGATTTCTGAATAGCTTTTTTTCCTTCTCTTGTGCAGAACTCTGACTTTGAGTTAATTTTTTCTAGTACCAGAGTTTCCCCCACTCTTCCATAGCAGTCACACTTCTTCCACCCCCTTGCTATGGTAATTCTAGCAGGAACTAGGAAATGAGTGGTAAGAAAGCCACAAAACTCAAGACTTCACTTTTCATGAAAAAATAGCAAAAATATGAAAAGGTTATTTGACAGCTGACACGTTATCTCCTTTATAGAATCTCCAATGGCTTTCCAAAATGTCTTAAATTTTGGTCACTTTCACCATATACGGAGAAATTCTTTCATTATGTTCTCTTCAGCACTTTCCCATTCTTGCACTGTAATCATTCCATTTTAAGGGGAGTTAGGTACCATTGATACAGAATTTTACCATTTTTCTTTTATAATGTCCTTTGATATATGAGGACCTTGCCTTATTTGTTCTCCCATTCCTCAATTTCAGATTCCCATAGTTGTGATGTTAATGCTGTTGTTTATGGGGTGTATTTTGAAACAGTGAAATCCATTCCACAAGGGAATTAAGTTATTTCTGGGAAGGTTAAACTACACTGTTTGCTTTACTTGAAATAATTTGTAGTAGCAGTTTGTTTCTGAGTTTGACATTAGCAGAAATAGAAACAGTCTATAAAGGCAGCAGCAAGGGACTTCCCAAGGGACTGTGGTATTTTCAGAACAAGATGTTGCTTAAAATACCTGTGAAGATTATTGAATGCCCTGGGAAGGATTCATCTGTGTAGTATTCCACTTGGGTGGCTTACAAAGTAATCTCAAAACAGCAAAGAAACTGAGCAGAGTTGTAAGATTCTTCCCTGGAAGACAGTAGCAGTGGTGGAAAGGTACCAGAAAAAATAAATGAAATTTTGTGAGTCTTCTCTTTGAATACTCAGTTTTTAATTACTAGTTGAGAATAGCACATTTTTTCTCAAGGCAGGGTAGTTAGTGGAGAAATTTCCCAGTATATGTCTAAAACAGCAAAACCTATCTTCTGGGCCTTTAAGTGTGACTGCGTTTTACTCGGACAAAAAATGAGTAATCAACAGAAGGGTCTGAAAGACTAAATGCGCCACCCTGTGATTACTGTGATTGTGAGTTGGAGAGGGACTGCGTACAGATTGAATAGACTTATGATCTTGCTGCTCTGTGATTTCTCAGAATTTTCAGATGCATAATTGTGTGTGTATGTATCGAGGTTGTTTTAAAAATGCTTTCCTATTTTAATCCCTCTATGGTTTTTCTCAATCTGTTCCAGAGAAATAAGAGAGGATGATATATGAATGAATACATAACATCCATTTCTATTAAGGGATTTCTTGATTCTTCTTCCCTGTGTACAATCTACTTTAGATGGAGCTACTTCTGTTGACGGAAGGGTTTATTAAAAATTTCATTTCCTTGTCCGAATCATATAACTCTTTCTAAAATAAAAACTTTTTGCCCATATGAATCTCTCATTCTTTGGAGTCTAAAGTAGATGTATGCAATTTAAAAATTAATGATTTGAGGGAAAAGGTTACTTCTGTGGAAGAATACATTAGTAATCTGGGACATAAAATGTCACTGTTCGAAAAATATTAATTTTTGGTATAATAATGCATTGCTCCACTTGAAAAATGGAAATTAAGTACACCTCTACCTCGATATAACGCTGTCCTCAGGAGCCAGAAAATCTTACTATGTTAGAGGTGAAACCGTGTTATATTGCACTTGCTTTGATCTAGTGGAGTGTGCAGCCCCCCCGCCCCCGGAGCACTGGGTTATAGCCAAATTTGTGTTATATTGGTGTAGAGGTGTATAACAGATTTAAGGGCCTGCAGTATTTTTGTTCTAGGTTTACCTGAAAATTCTGGAGCTAGTTCCTAAAGGCTGATAATCAAACAGATCTGACAGAAGTTCCCCCCTCTTTCTCATATTCTACAGCATAAAACATACCACTATTTACTTTGTTCGATGCTTCAGTTTATAAAACTTTTTTTTTTCTGTCTGTTTTGGCCAAATATTTTCAGGCAGATTGAAATGTAAAAGATACCTTGATTTCTCACTGGCAAAAGACCTTATATTCCCTACATTGCTAAATCAGCAGATTGATGGTATGAAAACACTAATAAATTTCAAAACTTTAGTTACTTTAGGGACTTTTCCCCACTGTTGGATTTTGCAACTGAGGAAAAACATTTTTTCAACTCCATGTCCAAGTGTTACCTAGAGAATAATTAAGAAATTAAAGTGAGAGAATGTCATTGTTTTAACTTTCTCTATAAGTGAATAACTGAATAATTCTTTACTTGTAGAGTGTGATGTAACTTTCATTTCCCTTTAAATTTTGATCTTATGTATTATTGAAATATAGCATTAAAAGTTGCTGAATTGTGTAGCTGTTTAATAGATCTTCGATTAAAACAAGCTGTCCTTTCAAATATTGTTTGTAATCCCCCAAATTTGTAATTGAATCAATATGTTTATTGATAAGGTAATAAAATTTAAATAAAAAGAAAAATTGCAGAACTAAGGATTTCTCTAGCAGTGCTGGCTGGGGAATCAGCATTTTGGGGTCCCAGCACCTAAGGCTGTTTAGAAGATCTGGGCCGCTGTAGCAGCATGAGCTGCAAATCTTCAGAATCACTTCAAGATTCAATATTTATTGTTTGTATTACAGTAATGGGCTAGAGGCCCCCCCAAGAGTGTAAAAAGAACAGGAGTACTTGTGGCACCTTAGAGACTAACACATTTATTTGAGCATAAGCTTTCGTGGGCTACAGCCCACTTCATCAGATGCATGCAGTGGAAAATACAGTAGGAAGACGCGCACGCACGCACACGCATGCGCACGCACACACCATGAAACAATGAGTGTTACCATACACACTCTAACGAGTGATCAGTTAAGGTAAATTGTTACCTGCAGAGGAGAGAGAACTTTTTGTAGTGGTAATCTAAATAGTCAATTAGCAACAGTTGACAAGAAGTTGTGAGGAACCGTGGGGAGGGGAAATAAACACAGGGGAACAGTTTTACTTTGTGTAATGACCCCTCCACTCCCAGTCTTTATTTAAGTCTAATTTAATGGTGTCCATTTTGCAAGTTATTTCCAATTCAGCAGTCTCTCGTTGGAGTCTGTTTTTGAAGGTTTTTTTGTAATATTGTGACTTTTAGGTTTGTAATTGAGTGACCAGGGAGATTGAAGTGTTCTCCGACTGGTCAAGAATTATAATATTCAAAAAGTCTCATTTCTGTCCATTTATTCTTTTATGTAGACACTGTCTAGTTTGGCCAATGATGGCATATATCACATTGGTAGATGTGCGGGTGTATGAGCCTCTGATACTGTGGCTGATGTGTTTTAGGTCCTGTGATGTTGTTCCCTGAATAGATATATGGATAGAGTTGGCAATGGGCTTTGTTGCAAGGATAGGTTCCTGGGGTAGTGTGTTTGTTGTTCGGTCTGTGGTTGCTGGTGAGAATTTGCTTCAGGCTGGGGGCTGTCTGTAAGCAAGTACTGGCCTGTCTCCCAAGATCTGTGAGAGTGATGGATTGTCCTTCAGGATAGGTTGTAGATCCTTGATGATGTGCTGGAGAGGTTTTAGTTGGGGGCTGAACGTGATGGCTAGTGGCATTCTATTACTTTCTTTGTTGGATCTGTCCTGTAGTAGGTGATTTCTGGGTACTCTTCTGGCTCTGTCAGTCTTTCTTCACTTCAGCAGGTAGTTGTAAGAATGCTTGATAGAAATCTTGTAGGTGTTTGTCTCTGTCTAGGAGTTGGAGCAAATGAGAGTGTAGTGGCTGTATAGGCACTACATTTAAAGAACTAGTCTCATGGGGGTAAGATGTGCTCTTCCACAATTTCTGGAATGATGCTCAGGCATTTATTAAGGAGGCAAAGTGGGGTGAAGGATGGGGGCAAATGGAACTCTACACCTGCTCATTTACACATCTTTTAGCTGGAGCCTCTCTTTCCATCCCTCTTCCTCACTCCTGTGACACACACATTTCGGCCAGAACTAAGTGAAGGAGAACACAATCTAGAAAAAAAATGAGGAAAAAGTCTTAGTAGTGAGATCAATTCCCCCTCTGCCCCACCCAAGGAATGGTGATGGAAATCTCCATTGTGCTTGGATGGATTAACAATTTAATGGGCCTGATTTTTCAGGTAACTTATGCGTTATTTTGTGTGCAGATCTGTACAAATCAGATTGTACATGGATGGGGCTGGATGGGTGCCTATCTTCCTAGTGCATGAGCAGATCACTGACATGCACATCTAAGATAGTTTGCACACAAAGGTGGTGTGCAGGTTATCAGAAAATCAGGCTCCGTAGGTCTTTTCCTTCTCTTAACTTATTTTTAGTCTCACTGGAGAAACAAGATCTTTCTTTTAAAATAAATCAGATCCGAAATGGTTAGAAATGTAAAGGGCTGGTTCACAGTCCTCTGAGAATTATTGTTTCTCTAAGAGACTCAGGAAGTTGCAGTGATTCATATCTGGAAGATTTTACAGAAACGTTATTGAATTTGATGGCTTTAAATCCTAAAGAAACTGATGTGGCCACCAGAGAAATACTGGAATGGAGTTCTGGCTCACCTAGTGCTCCGTTAGAGAAGATATAATTTAACAATGTTGTAACATTAAATTAATATAGAAGTTACTAATAGATATTGTTTCTTAAAGGAGTCACTGCTTCATGTGTTTTTAATTTCAGTATAGAATACAATACACAAATTAGAACAAATATAAACTAATTCAATGCTATTAACATGAAACCTCCAATAAAGGAGGGAGGCGTCACCTGACCTGAGCTAAAGCAGGTGTTAAAGGTGATCATCCCAAATTAACACAAGATGTGACAAATGTGAATGAGATGATCCTGTTTTGTTATGTAGTGTTACACTGTGTACCCTGAATGGAAGAATGAGTTGGACCTTTAAACAGCCCATAAATTCTAATCTAGGTGAAAGCAGCCTTGTAAGTTGTTTCCTTTTTTGAACTTCTAGCAACTCTTGAATTGTTCCCCTGATATAGAAATATTACGCACTAGGCTTCTGTAGCATCTGACAGTCAATTTGAGCATGTCTCAAATATAGATGGTTCCTGTGGTCATTGTGTAAAAGGAGAGCAGAATGATAGGTAAGTAATGAAAAGAATAAACCAATTTGCACTCTGTGTTTAAGGCTGGTCGAGTCTTCAAATTAATCTGATTTGATAGCTTTCTGGAACATAAATTTTAATTCCAGTTCTGCACGGTGGTGGTGGCGGCGTGTACTTTTTTTAATGTAAGTTTTTAAATTTAAAGGGGGAGATGTAATGCTCAAATTGTGAATTGGCTATTTATGAGCAGAGCAGCTTCTTAAAGCTTTGTTTAAAGGTTACTGTATGCAATTCATATTGTAATCCATCCATGTTTCACTAAACCAACCACTGCTGTGGTGGTTCAGAATAGTGGGTGCAATAGAACCTTAACCACAGATCAGACGTAGTTCTGGTTGCCTAAGAATTATTGATAATAGCTGCTAGGTTCAGAAGAGAACAATTTCCTGCCCTGTCTTGTTTGTCAGGATTGAAAGGAATGTACTGGATAGTGGAGTCTAAATAGGTCCAGCCTTTATTTGAGTATTCAGGAAATGGAGGAAAAGTTTATTGTGCAACAAATTGAAACAGTCATTCCTACGGGTGAAGGTACCTTCAGAATTCTGGCCAGTTTTGTATCTTGTGAACCAAATATCATTTAGTTTTACTGATTCCAGGTCTACTTGATTCCCAAATCTTTAAACCAGGGGTCTCAAACTCAATTTACCTTAGGGTCAGGACCAGTCCTCAAATCCTCCCAGCGGGCCAATGATGTCGCTGAAGATGGTATTCAGAAAAGAAAACTTACATATTGTATTTTTTTCAAATTTCTTAGAAATACTAAAACTGTCATACAACTTCATACAATTCTTTGCCTGCCAGAGAGATTTTAGTTTGAGTGGTAGTGGTGTTAACGAGGAGTACTTGTGGCACCTTAGAGATTAACAAATTTATTTGGGCATAAGCTTTTGTGTAGGGAGGGGGATAACTCAGTGGTTTGAGCATTGGCCCGCTAAACCAGAGTAGTGAGTTCAATCCTTGAGGGGGCCATTTGGGAATTTAGTTAGGGATTGGTCCTGCTTTGACCAGGAGGTTGGACTAGATGACCTTCTGAGGTCCCTTCCAACCCTGATATTGTATGATTCTGTAAGTTCCCACATATACTCCTCAGAGTTTTTAGTGTTTGCCAGACACCTGGCAGCGCTTCAGTTCTGTCAGTTTAATATTTGGCCTCAGTGACTGAGCAGTTGAAACCTTCAGGATTGCAGTGAGGTGTGCATCAGATAGTTGTGTTCGGTATTTTTGACTTGTTTATATTCATGTGGAAAAAAATGACACTGCCTCCGTGGCTGACTGACTGGCAACTAATGATGGTGTCGGTGTCTCTGTCCCTCTCCCTCAGCCAATGGGTGCTATTGGGGAGGCGGGGTGGTGGTGGTGGCTGCGTCTGTAGCGAACGTTGCCGGCAGCATGGCTGCCTGCGTCTCTCCTCCGTGGGCCAGAGTGGGGAGGTTCTTGGGACGCAAATGGCCTGTGGGCTGGAAGTTTGAGACCCCTGCTTTAAATCTTCACGGTGTATCCCAGAAATACTGTTAGATGTGTTTTCAGTTGACAGTTGGAGATTTTATGTACTAAACTTTAAATGAACAGTTTGCCTATTTCCCACCACCCATAAAGTTTTCCATCAGAGTGGATCACTAGGGATTTCTCAGTTTGGCAGAGAGAAGGCTGCACTCTTAGATCATAAATACCAGGCGCTGGTGCATGCTTTGCCATCTGTTAGTGGCTCTTAGATACTTCTCTGGCCCTCATTTCTGGAACATCCTGCCATTTCCATAATTTTGGAGGCAGCCATTTAAGAGTTCCTTTTTTTTCCCCCTTCAGGTCTGTCACATCTTAGATCCCACTACTGGCATGTTGCTGCAGATGCCTAAATCAGTTCCTCCGTGTACTGCATTTCCATTGAAGACTAGCAGCACACCTTTGTGTCTTTAAGGGAACTATTGCAAGTTACTTATTAGAGTGCCTTCTTTCTCTGGAGGACAAATTGGATTTCCAGAATGGTTTGGCAAATAATTGAGGGCTGGTTGGCCTTGACCCATATACCTTTTAGATTAGTGGTTCTCAACCTATTTACAATTGTGGGCTGCATATTATACAGCTGTCTGTGGGCCACATCCTCACACTATATATACACTACCTGTATGCTCTGAGGATGTCACATGGGCTGCTGCTATATGCTGATTGGGCCACAAGTGGGCTTCAGCTGTTTTAGACAGTGGGTTTCCCTGACACATCTCTAGCCAAGGTTAGATGTGGCTTTGAGGTGGTACTTGAACTGGTTTCCTGCCAGGACTCTACAGCCTGCAGGAGCAGTGTCTCACTCTTGCTTGCTGTTGTTAGATACATTAGGGGATCCAAGTAAATCAGGCTGGCTTAGTATTCCTCTAGTCAGTCTATTTGCCCTTTGGTGTATCTCCCTGGAAAGTTTAGGTCTGTAGCTGAGGCATGAAATGAATGACATGGCAGTTGTGCGCTGGTGTGTATATTCTGACCCTAATACCACTGCTTGCCTTCTTTCATAGTACTATATTTCTGTCTCCTTTGGTTCTTCAGTTAGCTCTCATCTGGAGAGCTCAAAAGATGTGCAGTTGAGGAGGCAAAGCATCAAGAAAAGGTCTGGCAGCAGTCAGATGGAGGAAGAAAAGTATTCCTTAATGGCTTCCTCCAGAATAGCAGCAATAGCAGGGTAACCCAGTACTTAAGGGCAAGAACTGTGGAACAGCCCCACCCCCCAAAAATAAATTGCAGGCTAGAACACTAATTTTGCTTTCTTTTGCACTGAAGTTAAGTACTGCCTTAACAAACTGATTGCATGGGGTCCTATGTTCATGTGCCTTTTGCTCTATGCTGACAATCTGAACTAAGGTTCATATTTTATTACTTTCTTTATTGGCCCTGCAGTACATTAAATCTGTGCTTTTTAGCACAGACAATGTGAAGCATAGTTTATTGCATCAGAAGAAGTGAGCTGTAACCCACGAAAGCTTATGCTGAAATAAATTTGTTAGTCTCTAAGGTGCCACAAGTACTCCTGTTCTTGCTGTGGATACAGATTAACACGGCTGCTACTCTGAAACCAGTGTATTGATTGTGCATACACGGTTGTAGTGTCTCCTCATGATGCTTCCTATTTGGAGAAATATATTCCTAATTTTTCCATGAGGAACAATAGTATGTCTGCAGGTGCTCCACTTCAGGTGTGCCCCAGGCACTTTTTGATCAGAGATTTTCAGTAGCAGCATCTGTTCAGCCTGCGCGTGTGCTGTACATCTATTTGTGCTCCACACTGTGGCTATGTAGAGCTGCTTGGGCAAACTGCTCCTCAGTTCCTTCTCAACCACCCTTTGGCCTGAGACACAGCATCTAATATGCCTGCTCTAGCATAGCCTATAGCTTAGATTTTTTAGTGTTAGTTCTTAGTGATAGTTTAGCTTGGTTGTTTACCCAGTTGTATATGTTTATTTTGATAATTCTTGCATGCTTTGGGGGTTTTCTTTGAAACAGATTCCTTCCAGATGAGATGCTAGCTTCAGGGTTGTGATATTCTGGGATCCTCAGGCTTCAAATGCTGCCTCTTCTGCAGGGAGTGCATCCCAATTAGCAACGGTCATTCTCTGTGTCTGGTTGGCTATTTTGGCTGGTATATGGATGTGTCTCAGTGTAAGATCTGCATATCTTTTTAAAAGCACATGTAGAAGAATCAGGGATATTAAATTTAGTCTGCTCGTGCTAGAGCAAGACCTGAGATCAGGCTCAGAGAACCTCGTTGTAGATTAGCGCATTCAAGTGCCCTTGTACCCTGTTGACTTCTCTATCCTGGTCACCAAGAGCTTTGGGGAATAAGATCACAGACGGTACCAATAAGACTCAAAGGAATAGGGGTTCCGGATCTTCTACCAGAGATGATTATTCAAAGAAATCTTTTGCCTCACAGAATAACCATTTTGGAGACACAAGGTTTTGAGGCTCTAGGTTGTTCTGGTACTGGGAGTTCATTGAAGACTTTGACTTCTTCTAAGAGCTACAGTAGCAAGCATACTTCAGTACCAAAATCTCCCTTGGTACTGACTAGATATGACATCCAGCAGAGATTCTAAACATTCTGCTTTGAAAAAGGCTCCTTCTTACCACCTTCTGTACCCAAACCAATATATTAGGCTACTACACTGGTGTACCAGAAGATGGCAGCTTCTTCAGTACTGACGTCCAGTAGACATGCACCATCTAAGCATTCAGCATCCATGGTACTGGCGCTATCTCGACCACCACTGTTGTCTTTGGTATCAACACTGATCATTTCAGAGCCCCATCCAACCTCAGTTCAGACACACCTGGTACTCCAAATATTTCAGAGATCTGTTGTGTTTTGGAAGAGCTGGGGTCTCCATTACTAGCCAATATCAAGTGTTTGGTTCTAGGATCTTCTGGGACTCTTGGGACCATATCTTTCCCTGGTACCAACCAGCTCTCTGGCGCCTGCTGCACCACACGGACAGCTGTCCATGTTCATTATTTACTCCATCTTTGGACTGTGTTGTATATTTTGCTGATTGTCAGACTTCTGTCCAGTGATCTCCTATCGACCATGAAAGGGACTACTCACCTGTAACCTACACTGAAAGGAAGATTTAAAAGGCGAAACAATCTTGAGCCCTGCTTCACTGGTATGACCAATAGTGGATCCCTGCTTGCGCATCTTGTGGGTCCCCTCAGTGGCCTTTTTGAGATCTGTGTGTGTCTATCACCAGCAGTTCTCGAGAGCTCCTAGGTAGTTTCTCCCATGGGGTGCACATACACTTGGCTGATCCTCCACTTCCTCATCAACAGCTGGAGCCTGAGGAGGAAACTGTCGAGGAGCAAGAGGCCAGAGCAGACCAGTTGACGCCTCAGACAAATAGATTATCATTATCGCCAGATCAAGGTGTAATGCCTTCACCACCTTCTTTGACTGACAATTTCAAGTGGTTTCAGAAGCTTTTGAAATGCCTTGCTGTTTTGCTCCGGATTCCTTTAGAGGAGGTCCAAGAGTAGCAACATAAACTTTTGGGTATCCTTTACACCACATCTTCTGAATGAGCGCTGTTACCAGTGAATGAGGTTCTATTGGAAACTGAAAAAAGCATGTCATAGACCTCAGTGATGGTGTCACCAGCTTGTAAACATGCTGACAAAAATACATTGTTCCAGCAAAAATCTCTGAATTTTTATTTTCCCATCCTTCATCAAATTCTTCTGTTGTGGAGGCAGTCAATGAGTATTGTAGACAACACCATACAAAGTCTACACCTTATGATATAGTGAGTAGTTTAAGGCCATTGCTAGAACCTTGTGGCTGACCTCCCTACATGCAGCTGAGACTCTGGCTTATTCCATGTCTACCACTGTCATCAGGCATTGAGTGTCTTGGCTGCAACTGTCCAGTTTCCCTACAGTGGTTCATAATAGCACAGAAGACCTCCCTTTTGGCAGACATAATTTATTTTCAAAGTCCATAGACACATTTCTCCATACTTGAAAAGTTTGTGGGCCACATTCAGGTCCCTTGGTATATGTATACCTGCGAACAAAAGAAAATTTAGCAGATCTCCAGCAATGCAGAGATCTTATACGATTCAGTCTTCTATTACTGTAGGCAAACTGAATCATCTAAAAAGAGATGGAGGTATCAGAAGACGAAACCTCCTACTGCGACTACACACTACCAACTAGCCTTATCTTCATTCAACTGTCAATTTTAATAGCTTTGGTCGAGGACTCAGAATATTCCCACCTCAGAACTCTTCAGCTCCCCATCCTACCCACCTCCCTGTCTTTACGGACCATCTCTCCCATTTTCCAACAGATGAGTCTTTGGAGGTCATAACACTGGGCTGCTCAATCTGTTTTACCTTCATTCCCTGCCCCCCCCAAGCAGGCCAAGTCTCTCTTCCGGGATTTATCTCACAAACACTTGCTGAGACAGGAAATGATATCTCTTCTATACTTAGTGTAGTCATAAAAACAGTTGTAGCCCTGCGTAAGGGGAATGGATTGTTGTCAAGTTCACCTCTTCCACGCCACCGTCATTTTTTCCTTCGTAGTAGACACCTTTAGGCCACTCAGCGTCATCTCCTCCCTAGGCTGTAAACTGACAAACCTTTAAGTCTCTGCAATAAAAGGGCTTTAGAGAATTAACATGGTACGCTTTAGGGCTGAGGTAGGGAATGCTGAGAGATAGTTAACAGCTCCCAGGCGCTCTTGAACCGTGAATGGCCCTTCCCATGACGCTTCTATCTTATGGGCCTGTTGCGCCTTCAAGACTGTAACCTAGTCCCCTACTTGGAAGGAATGCTCTCTGGTATGTTTGTCATACTAGGCCTTTTGCTCTTCCTGAGCATCCTTTAGGTTTTCTTTAGCAGGGCTAATGAGTGTCAGAGGGTGCTTTGTAGGTTGTTTACAAAGTCTAGAATGTTAGTTCTTGGAGAAGGCTTAAACCCCTCCCATTGCTGCTTCACCAACTGTAATGGCCCCTTAACCTCGTGGCCATACACAAGTTTGAATGGTGAAAACCCTAAACTGGGATGTGGTACAGCCCTGTAGGCAAAAAGCAGCTGCTGCAACACTGGGTCCCAATCATTGGAGTGTTCATTTATGAATTTACATATCATGGCCCCCAAAGTTCCATTAAACCTCTCCACCAGGCCATTGGTTTGATGGTGGTAAGGGGTGGCAACCAAGTGATTCACCCTATGAGCTTCCCACAGATTTTTCATGATCCCTGCCAGGAAATTAGTTCCTGAATCTGTAAGGATGTCGGAGGGCCAACCTACCCTGACAAAAATGTCTGCTGAGGTCTGGCACACAGTTTTAGCTCTGGTGTTGCTTAGAGCTACTGCTTCCGGCCATCGGGTAGCAAAGTCCACGAAAGTCAGTATGTACTGCTTTCCTCTGGTGTCTTTTTTGGGAAAGGACCCAGAATATCCACAGCTACTCGCTGAAATGGGACCTCAATTATGGGGAGTGGCTGGAGAGGGGCTATGGCCTGGTCTTGGGGCTTCCCCACCCGTTGGCACACCTCACAAGACCGGACATAATTAGCAACGTCCTTGCCCATTCCTTCCCAGTGGAAGGACTTCCCCAAATGGTCTTTGGTTCTATTCACCCCGGAATGGCCACTTGGATGATCATGAGCTAAACTCAAGAGCTTTACCCGGTACTTAGTTGGAACTACCAACTGTCTTTGAAGACTCCAGTCTTCCTGGTGTCCACCAGAAAGAGTCTCCTTGTATAAAAGTCCTTGTTCTACAACAAACTGGGATCGGTTAGAAGAGCTGAGAGGTGGTTGGGTGCTCCGTGCGACCACTCAAGCTTTCTGAAGGCTGTCATCAGCTTCCTGTTCAGACTGGACTGGTCCCTTGAGGCCGGAGACATCAGTTCCTCCTTAGACTATGGACTTGGGCTTGGTCCCTCTGGAAGAGATGTAGGTGATGGGGTTGTTTTCGTTGATAGTGCGCCAGCGGAAAGCGGTTCACCATGTGATATTTCAGGCTCTGGCTGAGCCTCTTGGGTATGGTTGTCTGCTGCTTCTGCCAGTTCAGGCCCACTGGTGCCCTCTGGCGCTGAAGTTGTAGATGGGTTTGCAAGCACTGGAGTCAGTGTTGGCAACGGTTCTGGTGCTGGTTGCTTTTCCAGTTCTGGTTCTGGGACGGATGCACTATGGCTGTTGCAGTCGTTGGCAGGGGATCCGGTTCTACCACCTCTCTCTGGGTCTCTGGTAACACAGACGGGGCCCTTGTGGATGGCTCAGGAACAGGGATTGGTGTGGAAGCTTGTTTGGCCTGGCTGCGTGTGACCATTCCCACCCTCTTGGCCAGCTTCACGTGGTTGGCCAAGTCTTTCCCCAGTAACATGGGGATGGGATAATTGTCATAGACTGCAAAAGTCCGCATTCCTGACCCGCCTTTGTGCTGGACCGGCAATTCAGCTGTAGACAAGCTTATAGATTTTGACATGAATGGGTGAATTGTCGCTTGGGCTTCTGGGTTGATGAATTTGGGGTCCACTAAGGATTGGTGGATAGCTGACACTTGTGCCCCTGTGTCTCTCCACGCGATAACCTTCTTTCCGCCTACTCAAGTTTTCCCTTCTCTCCGAGGGTATTTGAGAGGCATCTGGGCCTGGGGATCTTAGGTGTGATTGCGGTGTAATGAACTGTAATCGGTTGGGGTTCTTGGGGCAGTGGACCTTTACATGTCCCAGTTCATTACATTTAAAACATCGCCCGGCTGAGTGGTCACTAGGTCAAGGTGGGTTGCTGGAGACTGGTGAGGTGGGAAAATAGGGTGTCTGGGGCTTTCCTTGGGTTGTAGGTGGGGTCTTGGGTTGCCCCCGGTGATAGGGTTTATTTTCGGTTTGCCCCCTCTGATATTCGCTCCCCTTGCTAGTAGTTTTTTTCTTTTCCACCACTTCCACCCATCTGGCTCCAATCTCCCCCGCCTTGGTTACAGTTTTGGGCTTCCCATCTAGGATGTACCTTTCTATTTCCTCAGGAACACCTTCGAAGAACTGCTCTATTTGCATTAGGAAGGACAGCTCTTCCAGAGATTTAGCACTTGCTCCTGATATCTAGGCATCCCAATTCTTTCCAATGTGGTAGGCGTGTCGGGTAAATGACACATCTGGTTTCCACCTTAGGGGTCTGAACCGCCGATGGGCATGCTCAGGTGTTAGCCCCGTTCTGATTCTGGCCTTGGTTTGAAAAAGATTATAATCGTTCATGTGTTCCTTAGGCATTTCAGCCGCCACCTCTGCTAAGGGTCCACTGAGCTGTGGCCTCAGTTCTATCATGTACTGGTCTGCAGAGATGCTGTACCCAAGGCAGGCGCTTTCAAAATTTTCTAAGAAGACCTCAGTATCATCACCTGCCTTGTAGATGGGGAATTTTCTGGGATGGGAAACAGTACCCGGAGAAGGGTTGTTAGGGTTGGCTGGTATGTCCGGCTTAGCCCTTGCTAATTCCAGGGCCTCCTGGTTGGCCTCCCTCTGGATCTCCATCTCTTTTTGTTTCCTCTCCATAGATCTCTGGTGGTCAGCTTCTTTGGCTTTCTCTTTTCTCTCTCTTTCTTTTTGTTTCATCTCCATCTCTTTTTGTTTCATCTCTATCTCTTTTTTTCTCTCCTCCATAGCTCTTTTGTGGGCAGCCTCTTCTCTGGCTATTTCTAATTGTTTTATTTCCATCTCTCTCTTATGTTCGTTGTTTTTCTTTGTTGCTTCTAGCCTAGCCAGCTCTAGTTTGTTAGTTGCTCCACTGGTACTCATTTTCCTGCTTTCTTGTGCTGGCCACACCCCTCTGCAGCTCACTGAAACTGGGATGCACTCAGCTCAGGGCTGCTTGGTTAACAGAGACTTTCTAACTAGCTATACCTGAGAGGTAAAAAGAGAGAACAATTCAGCTTGTAAATTCCTTTTGCTGGCTGCTTGCTCACAGTTTGAAGCCTCCTCTTAAGAAAGACCCTTGTTAAAAAACTTAACGCTTCTGCCTTCAGGCTACTTTCTAAGCATCTAGAAAGGAGAGAAAAAAAAATCCTATTGGCTTTTGGTTCCTAAAAATATCTCACCGCTGCTCACCATGTCAAGGTTCCTTCCCCACTCTGAACTTTAGGGTATAAATGTGGGGACCTGCATGGATACTTCTAAGCTTATTTACTATCTTAGAGCTGGTAACTCTGCCACCATCCAGAAATTTTAGTGTCTGGAGCACTTCCTGTCCCCTCAAAACCCTCCCCTCCCTGGGTGGCCTTGAGGGCCTTGACTAATTCCCTAGTGAACACAGATCCAAACCCCTTGGATCTTAAAACAAGGAGAAATAAACCATCCCCCCTCTTTTCCCCCACCAATCCCTGGTGAGTCCAGATCCAACCCCCTTGGATCTTAAAACAAGGAAAAATCAATCAGGTTCTTAAAAAGAAAGCTTTTAATTAAAGAAAGGTAAAAACCATCTCTCTGTAAAATCAGGATGGAAAATACTTTATAGGGTAATAAAATTCATATAGCCCAGAGGAACCCCCTCTAGCCTTAGGTTCAAAGTTACAGCAAGCAGAGGTAAAATCCTCTCAGCAAAAAAAAAGGACATTTACAGGTTGAGAAAACAAAAATAAGACTAATCCGCCTTGCCTGGCTATTATTTACAATTTTGAAACATGAGAGACTGATAAAGAAATATTTGGAGAGCCTGGATTAACGTCTGGTCCCTCTTAGTCCCAAGAGTGAACCACTCCCAAAACAAAGAGCACAAAGAGAGACTTCCCTCCACCAAGATTTGAAAGTATCTTGTCCCCTTATTGGGACAGGTGTTAGCCAGGTTCACTGAGCTTCTTAACCCTTTACAGGTAAAAGAGGCATTAACCCTTAACTATCTGTTTATAACAATTGTATTTCACGTATTTTCTGGCCCCCCCAAAAGAATGGGGAATGGAGACAGATACTAGCTCCCAGATGCCTAAATGCTTTTGTGAAATTACAGAAATTCAGGATGGTGACTCTCGCAGCTGCTATTCCATCTTTAGATTCCAGGGACTGGTTTGCAGCCTTCAGAACACAGTTTCACATCACAATTCAACCTTCTCATGAGAGATTTTTATTTTACAATTGGTCAGGATCGCTTCTAAGAATCAAGTGCTTCCCTTTCGCCTCTCCTCTGCCTCAGTAGTAGTCTCAAAGGTCATGGCAGTGGTAGCAGCTTAGTTTTGGCAGATGGAAATACTCATCTTCCTCTGCCTCGACAATTGGCTGCTTGTAAAGACAGCTATGACTCTCTTTCACAGTTTGTCTTCAACAGAGCATCAGAAAGTCTATTTTGAGCCCAGTTAATCAGAGATCCTTGATAGGAGCTTTCCTGAATGCTGTTAACAGCCAGGGCATACCTTCCTGCAGGTAGGTTCATGATACTAATAAACCTAATTTCAGAGATTCAAATAAATGCCTACAGCTACTGGTTCTTATGGTAGCATATACTTTTGTAACCCCATATGCCAGGTTACATCTTCACTGCTTTCAGGGATGGCTTGAAACAGTTTATACTTTGAACAAATAGTCTGGATAGGATGGTGTCTGTTCTTCATTGGGTTCTGGACTCATTTAATTGATGGAAAGACCTGTGCCAACTATGTACAGTAGTTCGTTTCAACCAATCTCCTCCAACAGTCACCATAACTTAAGATGTCTCTCTCGTAGGGTGGGGAGCTCACCTAGGTGTGCAGAGAGCCAATGGTTTGTTCAAAGGTCTTAACTTCACATTAGGTTCCTGAAATTAGGAGCAGTCAGGAATGCCTTTGTCTGTTTTGTTCCCCTCATCATGGATCAATCTGCAAAAGCCACTACTGACAACATAGCCTGCATGTTTTACATAAGTTGTCAAGGGGGCAAGATCCACGTTCTTCTGTGTCGAAGCAATAAGGCTGTGGAAATGCTGTATAGCCAACCATCTTCTCATTTCAGCCTCTTACTTTCAGGCATTCAAAACATTCAAAACACTGGCTGACAATCTGAGTAGGCACTTCTCCCAAGATTACAAATGGGAATTCCCTCTTGGCTTTTCAGATGCACATTTTTCTAAGATGGGGATTTCCAGAAGCGGATTTCTTTGCAACTGCTGCCAACCGAAAGTGGAAGGAAATTGTGTTCAAGAGGGGGTCTGGGCCATCGGTTCCTAGGGGACACATTTCTCATTCCTTGGATGAAGGGTCTTTTCTGTGCATATCCACCCATACCTCTACTTTTGAAGGTGCTAAACAAAATCAAACAGAACAAAAGTCATTCTTACTGCACCAACGTGGTTGAGACGAATCTCACTTGATTTGTGTCACTACCTGTCCATTGTTACTCTTCCCCAACTGTTGTTCATGTGTTATCTCAGATCTCCATTGAGTTTCTCCATCCCAATCTGGACATCTTTTGACTCAGCTTGGCTCTTCCATGGTTCAACCGAGGTTCAACAAGTCCTATTAAACTGCAGAAAGGTTTCTACCAGAACTATTTATCTTCACTAAAAGAGGTTTCATCACTAGTGCATTCAGTGACAGCTTTCATAAATTCGTTCTCCTCCTCTTGCTGTTCTAGTTTATCTTTAGGAATTAAGAAAGTCATGTCTTTCTATGAGTTCTTAAAGTTCTTTTAGCAGTGCTCACAGCCTTCCATTAGTCTGTGGAGGGATCCACCATATTTGCCTACCTGACAATGGTAGGGTTCTTTAAAGGGTTGATTAATCTATTCTTATAAATAAGAAATCCACTCCCATATGGGATTTTAACTTAGTCCTTCATTGCCTCATGTAACTTGGATTTGATCCACCAGCTAATTGTTTTCTGGTACACTTATCTATGAAAAAGGCATTTTTGGGAGCCATAACTTCTGCCCACAGGGTCAAAAAACTGGGGGCATTAGTGTCAGAACTCTCCCCTTAACAGTTTTCTTTTAAGGAAAAGGTTTTCTTATGACCACATCCTGAATTTTTACCAAAAATATCCTCCCATTTTCACATCAGCCACGTTATTACGCTTTCCTGTGCCTCCCCCCCCCCCCAAAAAAAATAAAGAAGTGCCACTAGTCTAGAGGAGAATCTACTCTGTACTTTAGAAGGGCGTTAGCTTTGTAAGTTGACAGAAACAGTCTGTTGAGAAGGTCTCAAAGACTGTTAATTTTGTTTCCGGAGAGATCAAAAGGGCCTACAGTTTACACTCGGACTTTCAAAATGGATTTATGGCTGTATTCTCACTTGCTACAAGGCTGCTAATGCTCAGCCACCTTTAAGAGTGACAGCCCATTCTGCTAGATCCCAGTCTGCCTCCATGACATTATTGAAAGATGTACTAGTGACTGAAATTTGTGAAGCTGGACTTTGTACGTCTGTTCACACTTTCTCAAAACTCTCTACCCTTCTGTGTGCTTCTAGGTCAGATGCTGCTGTTGTCATGGCAGTTCAATCATCTGTCTTAGAGCCAGCTGCAAAGCTCACTTCTCTCTGTGGGTAGTGACCAGAAACCACCTGACGTTACTCCAAGAAGTGCAGTAGTTGGAGTTCTTTTGAGATGTGTCCCCCTATGGGTGCTCCACTACTGGCCTTCCATCCCCTCTGCTTTGAAGTCTTGTCTGTGGGATGTTTCAATGGAGAAGAAACTGAGCTGAGGGTGGTTTACCCACTCTGCTCTATATATCCTCGGTATGGGGCACAAGGAGGTGTGGCACGCATGTGCAGGCCAGGCCTAACAAAGTTACCAAAAATCTCTGATCAAAGGTGCATAAGGAGCATGCATACCTGAAGTGGAGCATCCATGGGGGACACATCTTCAAGTCCAGTTACTGCACAAGGTGAGTACCCTCTCCTTCTGTGCTGCAATTGTTCGTTTGATCTCTGTACTGAGGTAAATAAAATAGTTAATTTTTTTTCTTACATCTTTGTTTTAGGGGTTGTCTAGACTAAAATTAACCGATTATGGAGTGTCAGGTTTTAGCTTATGCAAGTTTTAGCTAAATTAATGAGCAATTAGTAGACTCCAGTTATAATAGGAGCAAAAATTCTAGTTTAAACAAACACTTAGAGTCGGATTTTTCTCTGCCTCTGCCTGGAACTAGATACTCAAATCAATTTTTGCAAGATCAAATATGGTTTAGTGCATATCTCTAGAAGATGATCCTGCCAATAGAGGAAAGCTTCTATCTCAGAGTTAAACAATATGTTGGCTGCAAAGACTACATGCTTCTTTGTTTCTGTTTTAAAAGAACTTAGTGGAACATCCTTAGTTCGAGTGTAACTGACTTTCTTTATTAGCCATCTTTAAAAACTGAAATTTTTATAGCACTTAATTCTGTCTGACTTTGATTTTTTTAAGCAGTGGTACCTCCGCCTCGTCCTACCAAACAAAGTTGGATTCCAACTGTTTGCGTGAGAAACTGTTTTCACATCCCTACAAAGAAAGTGTTAGGTTTTTACTTGAAACTCTTAATTACCCCATGGTATCATTTAAGATTTTTTTGATTTTAACTTCTTTTTTTTTACTGAAAAACTACTCCCTATTCTATTCAAATTTAAAATATAATCTTCCTGCTCTTTAATCTACTTTTCTGTTTCAAGAAAATATTAATAGCTTTTAAATTTCCGTGCCTGGGCTTGCCTGTCCTCATGGACAAACTTCAAGTTCACTTTTTCCCACATGCACCTCTTGCAGTGCTCCAAAGATGGTCTGTGATTTAAAAGTCCCATGTGCCTTAATCTTTTGCTGATATTGATGTCAGTCAAGTACACTTGATGTAGTTAGAGAGTAGATTTAGTTTATTCCTACTAAATTGGGAATACTGCAGAGTTCCAAAGCTTTTTCATATCCTTCATGAGGTGTGTGCAAGTGGTGTTGGGGTCTTATTGTTAATTATTTTTCTGTATTTAGGTATGTAGAAAAACATTAAAGAGTGACTGGGGATGCTTGTAGTGATTTTTTTAAAGAGATTAATTACATAATTTGTTTGCCGAAGATAACTTATGGATTGTGTGAGAAATAATTCTAGAGTTCTGTCCAGAGTTAATTCTTTAGGTGGCTGGGATGGTTTGTGCTGGTCCTGTTATCTTTATTTTAAAACAGTTACATACTTCCTTGCTATTATCCTTGGGTTTGTTCAGCTTTCAATGAAAACAAAACCATGGATTGTTTCTCTGGGTTTGTGTTACAGTTCTTATTATCTGGAAGGATTTCAAGCTGATTGAAAACAGATTAGAAAGAAAGTATAAATCATACATTTGGGGAGCTGTGGAAGCTAAACTTTGACACAGACAAAAGCGGCTCTCAATCTGTTTTTGAGGAAACCCTGGTATTTCATGAGATGATTTGCTACCTCATATGTAAGGTTAAGATTTTGTCCTGGTTATTTTTAGTAAAAGTCGCAGACCACTCATGGGCAATGAACAAAAATTCTCAGAAGGCTGTGGCTTGTCTGACTGCCACTAAAAATAAGGGTTGGGGGGGATGGAAGGGGGAGAATGACTGCAGGGTGGGGGCACTAACAGCTCTGTGGCCCACACTGCCCATAGTGGTGGCTCGGACCTTCATCTCTGTTGCCCCTGGACACAGCTGAAGCAGAAAATGTCCATGACGTCTTTGAAAGTCATGGAATCCATTACTTCCATGACCTCCGTGACAAAATCTTGTCCTTACTCATAGGCCTTATTGGAGGAAGAGAACTTGTGAAGGGGACTGTTATAACAGGGCTGCTTGTTTAGCCATCCTTTGATAACACTATCCTTTTAATTATAAAAGGTACATCTGTGTAGTCCCTGTAATTCTGTAACAATAAATACAGTATGTTGACCTGGTTATTTGGATGTTTACTGTGTGGCTTGTGTTGGGTTAGAAATTGAAATTATTCCTATGTGAATGTTAGGTTAGTTTAATAGCCGGCTGTTGGAAAAACAAGCAGGAAAAAGTACAATAGCTTGACCTAGCCAGCCAGTCTCCAAAGCTTAAGGGACAATGCAAGAGCCATTTGCTTTGATGTTCTAACTATGATGCTCTGCTGAGCTCACCTGACTAGTTTGTCAAGGGGTGTGTGTGTGTTCCAACCTTGGGAACAGCACAACAAAGGCCCTGACTGGATTTAAGAGGACATACTCACTAAATCTGGGAAAGACAATTAAGGGAAACAGATGGACACTGAGACCCCAGAGGTTAGAGTAACTGGGAGTGTGAGGAACTTCATAGGCTTCCCTCCAGGGGGTGGTAAGCTTTTAGTTAAGAGATGATGGCATTGCTGTCTGCCTCAAATATCTACAGGGCAATGGACTATACTCAGACATAAACCCCAAATACATCGCCAAGCTCATCCATTTCATCCTCCCCCATAACAGTTCTACATTCAACAATAAACATTTTGCCCAAATCATGGGAGAAGCCATGGACACTAGGATGGCTCCCTAATTTGCCAGCCTCTTTATGGGCCACATGGAGGAAGAATTTCTGGACAAATGCACCACGACGCCAGTGATATACCTGAGATACATCAATGATATATTTTCATCCTCTGGACATATGACCTAAACTCAGTTTCAGATTTTCATCACAACTTCAACCACCACCACTCGTCAGTCAGATTGTTTCTAAACACTTTGTGGCAGGAAATTGTACCAGTTGATGCTGATACAAATAAGATTCAGCAATGGAACCTTACAGGCAAGTATTATTGAGAAATTCATAGATCACCACGTTTTCCTTCAGAGATCCAGTAACCACCCCTAATACACCAAGAAGTCTGCTATCTACAGCTGAGCACTGAGATACCACAGAATATACTCTGAGTAAAGTCTGGAATATATGCCTTAACACATTTTAAAATCACCTTCACCAAACAAGGACACTCCACCAAAGAAGTAGATTGCATTATGGAATAGGGCACTCAAAATACCTCTGTAGAGCCTGCTTCAATCCTGAGTGGCAGATGAGTGGGGCGAAATACTCTGACTGTACCACTTCTAGTTTTCACTTACCGCCCACTCTGGAACCCATGTGGAGTATCATAAAACAGTTAGAATCCAGACTTGATGGGATCCACATATTGAAAAATCTTTTTTTGGCCTTCAAACACTCCCCCAACCATGCCAAGCTCATCAGAAGCAAGCTCCCCAAAGATCAGAACCCACCAGATCCTGCCATAACAAATGCAAAACCTGCAGACATACCACCACAGCTATGATGATCAGTATCTCCTCCCTGCCCCCCCTTTCAAAATCCATGGGATTTACACATGTCCATCACGATATGTGGTATACCTCATCCAGTGCATAAATGCCCCAATAACTATGCGAGTTAAACCAGACAATCACTACACTCTCGAAGGAACTCACACAAAAAATAAGGCTAAAACATCAACTCACCCATGGCCGAATACTTTTCATAAAATGATCACTCCATATTTGATCTTTGTTTTCATCCTCAAAGGAAAGCTGCACTACACCTTCAAAAGATGAGCCTCAGAGCTTAAATTCATAACTGCTAGACACTACAAATCATGGTCTTAATAAAGACACTAGATTTATGGCTTATTAAAACAATCTATAACCCCTGAAAGCCCCCCACGCTTCCTTTTTTTCGGTGTCCTCTGACTGCAGAAGTGTTAACAGGCCAATTCACTTTGAATGATCTCTTGGAATATGATTACTTAAAATGCTTACACTAAACAATCAGTTCCACCTGTTATTTAGTTGTGACACACTCAGTACCTTTCCCAGACCTGAAGAAGAGCTCTGTGTAGCTCAAAAGCCTGTCTCTTTCACTAACAAAAAAACTACTACGTCCACCTTTTCTCTCTTTAGTCAAGATAGATATGAGTGTAGACTGTTATGAAATCCTTTCTCTGATGTTTATGCTTTGTTCCAGCTGTTAAGATTAAATTGTATGTTGATTTAAGAAGGCTGCCTGGTCTCTCTCTTCACCAACGGTCACAGAGTCCCAAAGGAAAGAACTGCAAGTACCGAATGCAGTTGGACCTGTTGGGTAAGCATGGTTGGCAGGCAGGGTAGTGTAGCTGACGGCCTGGTGTAAGAATGTGGGAGAACTGCAGTTCCATCCTGGGAAATATAAAGGCCTATCACTTGGTGGGGTGCACTAATAAAAACCAGGGAGGGCTCAGAGGTGCAGCCTGCCTTGTAACTGAGACAGTCACATCATACTCCCACCTTCCCAGGAAAAGAGACTGAAACTCTGTGGTTTCTGTGTGAGGTAGCTTTTATTGAACAAATAGCATCTGCAGTCTCTTCAGATTTCTGCAGCAACTGGAGTAAACATTTCAAACTGTTCCAAGTTCCAGCTAATTTCTTAATTTAATTTGATATCAATAGCAAATAGACAGCTGTTAGTCTGATGAGTAGATTTTGTAGTGGCCTTGTTTCTGAAATGCTAACAAATCTGGAGGAGTGTTGAAACATCTTGCTTGATGAAAGGCCAGCTTGTTCTGAGCCAGCCAGAAAAAACATGATCCACCAAGGTCACGTGTAATATGTTGAGCCCCTGTGGTCAATTTTTCAGATAGGATGGAGTTTTTGAACTCTCTAGCCTTGGAGCTGTGCAAGATATCTTTGTAGTATGAGACAGTTCTGAAACTGGTGATTTGATTCAGTAAATGTGTCTGAAGATTTTTTTTTTTTTACATGCCTTCCCTTTTCCCTTCAGTGCCCTGATAGCAAAAGCTAAACTTTTGGGAACGGTTTTTTAGATAGAAGATGGTTTGTCTTTGGGATTATTAGTAGACAAAGTCCCAAGTTAGCATTTTGCTTGAGGTTTTGGTTAGATTTTAGTTTACAGTTTAAGGTGACCTTCAAAGGTTTTTTATTGTTTTCTAATAGCCCTCAAATGCTATTGTACGTTAAGTTCACCTAAGAGGTAAAAAAAATACTTATTCTGTCTTCCTCAAAAGGTAGGCTTTTGGACACTGCACACACTTAGACTTCAGAGTTCATGTAACTTGGTGACATCTGAAGTGTGAGCTGGTCCTTGTCTGAGGCTTTTTTCCCCCACTTAAAACTAGGCTGAAAGGCTGTAATGTACAAGATGTTGGTTGTACCAAAATTACGCTGGCTTAACTTCAATCTGTTTTTATCCCAATTTAGTTACACCAGTGCAAATCCATGTGTAGACAAATTGAAGTAAGAGTGAATGTAGCTTATTTTGATTTATCTTAAGTTGATTCCTAATTGCCTTAAGTTAAATCAAAATAAGGCTGGGTCCATGGGAGGAGTACTTTGCCAATTTACCTATATCAGTATGCTGGCAAAGTGTTCACAGTGTGGATGGAACTTGTGCAGGCAAAGCTGCTTTTGCCAGAATAACTTGTTCTTGTGCTGCCCTTCCATCAATGAAATAAGCTGTGCTGGCAAAAGTTCATTTTGCTAGTACAGCTGTATATACACCGGTGGTGTTGGTCACATCGCACCTCATCATGCTTCTGACTGACATAGCTAAGCTGGCCAAAGAGTGTAGTGTAGACTTGACGGAAGTGTCTATTCATCTTTTTGCGCTAATTTAACTCAACTAGTTTAAAATAAAACCTCAAGTTAAACCCCTTTAGAGTTTAAACTTTCTCTTCTTCAGCTGAAGTACAACTACTTTTAAGAGTATAACCCAAGGCCCCATGCACTCAGCAGCAAATTGGGCCTAATTTCTGTGGCAGTTTGAACATTCTTCGTCAGATTCATTTAAATTAAAAACTGTAGACTTTTTAGTTAAAATATGAACATCAGTAGTACATTAGTACAATAGCCAGCCTCTGTTTTTATATTAAATATATATTTTATGCTGTTACCATATTCTGCTTTGTTCTTAACTCATTGAAATGAAATGAAATGAAATGAAATGAGGTTCACTTGTCTTCAGTTACTGCTGCGCACTTATTGAAGACATCACTGCATTGCCTTACACTGAAATTTGAATGTTTTCTTCATTATCAGTAAGGGCTCAAAACAGTTTTTTGAAAGTGAAACGTTAAGTTCTGGAGCACAGTTCTGTACTGAAGAATGGATTCTGCAGAACAGCGGAAAGCCCAGTAATCACAGTTTAACCACATTAAAATAGATTTACAGTAACTCCTTGCTTAATGTTGCAGTTATGTTCCTGAAAAATGCGACTTTAAGTGAAACATTGTTAAGTGAATCCAATTTCCCCATAAGAATTAATGTAAATACGGAGGATTAGGGTCCAGGGAAATTTTTTTCACCAGACAAAAGATTATAGTGTGTGCGCACGTGCATGTGTGTGAGAGAGAGAGAGAGCAGTTCCAAGGCAGAGGGCAGGAGCAGCACACGGTAGTGGGGGAAGGGACAACTGCAACTGCTGGCTATGATAGCCTGCTGAGCAGCTGCTGCACAGGGCACTTAGGGGAACAGGGGGCTAATAGGGGGGCTGCCCGTCCAACCTGGTTCCATGCCTTCACCAGTTAGCTCCAATGGGCTGCTCTTTTTTCAAGCAGTGGACAAAGCAGGCAGCTGCCAGACAGTGTTATAAGGGAGCATTGCATAACTTTAAACGAGCATGTTCTCTAGTCTAATTGATCAGCAACATAACAAAAAAACAATGTTAACTGGGAGGACTTGAAGTGAGGAGTTGTTACAGATTTTGAGCCAGGCTCGTGCCATATTCAAGATGTACAGAGTAACAGATACCAGTAAACAAAGCAGTTAAAAAAACCCACAAAACTGCTAAGAAATAAACATAGGAAATTTACTACTTCAGAGCCTAGGACTGTGGAGTAGGACTTTAATTTCTGCTTGGAGGTGATATTGTGTTGAGTGCTAATGCAGTGAATTGTTTTTGATCTGTAACTGAATTGTCCTTTGTTCAGAGAAAGAAAGGAAGGAAAATCCCCAGGTCTTTATTTGTCTAAAACTCAGAAGCCCTGGTCAGCTTGTGTGGGGAAGACATGAAACTTATGTCCAGATTCACATTTATTTATATATATATTTATAATGTGCAGTATAAAAATGTATATTTCTTATGAGTATTATCCTGCAGCTCTTAAATTATTGCAGTTTAACTCTTTCAATTGTGCTTTTTATTTTTGGATTGGAAACTTATTTCCCATCAGTTGCATGTGCCCCAGGAGAATTAGTTCAAAGATGTATTCTCTTCAGTATCCATTGACTCCATTCTTCCTTCAGGAGCAGCTTGGTTATGTGCAATCATTTATGTAGTATTTGTTAGAGAGTAAAGAACTTGCACCTGGCATGTGACTGGTTTTGAAGTGGTGGCATGTCATTCTACACTGTTTGAGAGAGGTGATCCCCTTGATAACATGAATCAGATATTCTGATCCTTTCATGCAGTGGTTAGAAGTTAATCTTCTTTGTGCTTTCATTCCTGCATTATAGTGGGTGTTGAAAACAGAACATGAAATTTGGAACATTTCCAGCTGCTGTAATTCTTAAACATTGTTTAACATGTCATTTATTTGCTCTGTTGGCAAACAGTTGGGTAAACCAGAGGAGGTAGCTCAAATGGCAGCACCAGCAACAGTTTTGTCTATAAGGGTTTCTCCGAATGCTTTGCTGAATATTTCACTGATCATGGAAAGCGGTGTGTCTTTAAGAGCTTAGTCAGTAGCCAGGCATTCAGATGTGGCCATGATTTCCAGGATTTATTTTCCTACTGAAAGATGAGGAGGGTATTGGATTTTGGAATGGTCTGTCTAAATATTTCTGTGCAGTCTCTAGTGCTATGTAAATCTCAAGTCAAACAGATTAACTTCTTGTAAATTAATGCAATGCAGTAAATCCTCATTTTTACTTCAAAATATGTGCATGTTCAGTGAGTCCTAACCAAAGCTCGATGGGAAAATCAGTTTTCATTTTCAGTGGGGGAAGCCTTTTGTGAATAAGGAGAAATTTGAGAGACACTTCTGATACTGTGAACTTTGTTTCTCAAATCTTCTGGCTGCTGTAAGCTGTCCAGATTTAACAGCCATGTGCAGTTAAGGTTTTTTGTCTGAGTACGCTGACAGACTTATTTTGTTAATGTGATTCATGGGAAAGACAAGCAGACTACTCCAAATTCCTTTAGATTCTAACAGGAAAAAAAAATTATTTGGATTAAATGTTTAGTGCTATGGGTGTCATGTCTCTCTTTTTGAAAAACGTGACTGTAGCTACAAGTGTTCAGATTTAGCTGTAGTGCAGTGGCAAGCCCAGTTACAAGCTCTTATATGCACATACCCTGAGCTTCTGAAGCAAAGACAGACACAATTGATCAGGAGTCAGTTTGAAAAAAAGTGGTAGTTTTCCAAGCTTCACTCACAAAGTGAGCCCCACCCATGTGAACCCAAAATAAAACTACTCATGGTAAATTGTGCAGATATTCAAAATAGGATATGTGTTGCTTGGCTCCCCTGGGCACCTTGATGGGCTCCCCCTTGGTGGAGCTTGAATATGCTGATGGGCTGTTAAGCTCTTTGGGCTTGCCTCCTCTTGATGGGGTTCTGAAGTGGTAACTCCCAAATGGGGCACAGTTGTGGCACCAAAATGAGATGTCACTCAGAATAAATTATCCAGATGTGTAATTCTCGTCCTTGTTCCTTACGTGAGGAATAAAATAGTTAATAGTTAAACTGTCACTGAGCATAAGAGGTAACGTTTCATGGAGATGAATTTGACACTTCATACATTTTGGGTCTATTGTTGCAGACTCAATTCTGCATTGGTGACCCTTTGTTCATGTTTATGAGGTTTTCTCTATAACCGTGACAGCTATAAATATGTTTTTAAATGGAAGCTGAGTTTCTGGAGAGTAAGCTTTAGAGAAGTGCCAGTGCAATGTATGAGCACTTACTAGCTGTTTCCAAGTTTTGCACCTGACTTAATCTTTTAGGATATGTCTTCACTGCAGAATTAACTTGAGTGATTGGCACCCAAGTTAGTCTAACCTGGATGTGAATATTCACACTACAAAGTGTCTCTTCACTTGTGTGGCATTTGTCTGTATATCTCACTAGTTCTTCTAAAGGCATATCCGTGCTGCAGTAATAAGACTAGTGCTAATCCTTTTAAGTGAATTATGGCAGAAATTGTCTATCCTTCTGGGAGGGTGGGCAAGAGCAAATTTGGGGAAGACACTGGAGGACTATCAGCACACAGGTGACTTAATCTGCATCCTTACTACATGTTGGGCAGGTGAAAGCCTCACTTGGGTTTTAGCCTACAGCCCCAGATAAGCTATCTGCTCAATGTTGAAAGTACTAACATACTCTGGTCACAGGGTTTGGGTGTAGTCAGGAGGATTGTTAGGGAAACACTAGGTAGGAGTTCAAATTAACTATCCTATGAAGATATACTCTTAAACTAGACTGTAAGTCATCCAGAGTGTTTGTACTGCATCCATGAAAGAGGCTCTAGTTTTGACTGGGACTGTTGGGCATTACTAGCGTACGTTTATATTTGAAAAAACAACCCCACCTCCCCACCCCCACGAAAACAAACAAACAAAAACCAATCCTTTTTTTCCTGATTGGTATACTCATCCTCAGAGTAAAACTGATGTTTGTCTTAAGTGTTACCAATACATTATGCTGGAGATCGGCAACTTTTGGCACATGGCCCACCAGGGTAAGCACACTGGCAGGCCAGGCTGGTTTGTTTACCTGCCACGTCTGCAGGTTCGGCCAGTTGTGGCTCCCACTGGCCACGGTTCACCGCTCCAGGCCAATGGGGGTGACGGGAAGCGGCAGCCAGCACATCCCTCGGCCCGCACTGCTTCCCGCTGCTCCCATTGCCCTGGAGCGGCGAACCTGCATTAAGCAGTCTTCTTCTAAAATGTAGAACACCACCCACTGCATGTGAAACTTTTTTATTTTGTAACTTCCTTAAATGAAGTGATATTATGCAGAGTGTTGAGAAATAGGGTGAGGGTAGAGAAACTGAAAAAATTCATACTGATGAAAACACATCCCTGGTAAAAAGCTCATCTTTTGATGTGGACAAAGTATGTTTATGCTTTAGGCCAGTTGTGGTGATACTGATGGTAGGTAAGCTTTGAGTTCAGCATATTGTATGGTAATTGTGAAAAAATATTGAAAATTCTGATCTGGAGTGCAAGATTCTCCTTTGACAGCCCAAGGCAAGAAGCAGCACACCAAGATTTTTGGATAGTCTGTTTGCTGCCATGTGACCTAGAGAGAAGATAATCTTCAGCGTGGTCTACACAGTAAAATTGCTTTTTAGGTCTTAAACTTTAGCAGTAAAATTTTTTTTTCCACCATTGGTGGATCTCAGTATCAGATTCTAGATTTCCAGATGAGGATTTTTTTTGAAAGAATTGCCCATCTGCTGAGATGCAACCCATAATAAACTGCCGCCTTCTCATGTTTTGCAAGTTCAAAAAATCATGAGTGGCAAGTGCAATAGTAAAGTGATGCTTCATCTCCTCTAGTGCTTGTAAATACACAAGACCTTTTCATCAAAAGGGAGGAGAGCCCTGGGAGAGGGGTTGGGCAGAGGTTTAACTGAGTTTCTCCTTCCCAGCTCTCCATTTACTTGTGAAAGTAGGACAAATCTTCCCGGGGTAACCTACTGGATGACTTGGCAAGATATGGATAGTTGTCACTTCCCCAGCAGTAAGGTCAAGTAGATCAGGTGATAAAAGTGGTGTCTCGTAAGTGTGGCTGTGGAACACCATTTTTGTTGAATGAAGTAAGGCCTTTAGTATGCATTAAAGGGTGTGTAAAGCTTTGTGAAGCTGCTTCACGCATAGCCATTTTTCCCCCAGAAGTTGGAATAGGCTAGTGAGCTGAACTAAAAGGGGCCTATCTATTCTTTCATGGTTGAGGATCGATAATGGAACCTACCTAGTACTGGAGAGCTCTAGAAACTAAGAGCCAGTGAAAAATGAAATGATTTCAGGAATTTGAACTCTTGTAAATCTTGAGCCTAGACAATGTCCACACATTAGTAACCGATACTAGGCCCCAAGGTTAGTTTAAGGTTTCTTTTGAATGGTCTCCTTTATCTATGACTCAGGAAACAATTATCTCTTTACCATGTGAGTGGCTATATTAAATGAGACCAGGGCATGTCTGAACAATTGCAATTTCTTATATGTACCTATCGGTGTGCAAGTGGATTGTCAATGAGCAAGTCAGCTGTCAAACAATTAAAAGTCAAATCATGTTCATTTTGAGAACTCACTGGATATACCATTGTCTGAAATAAAGACTCTGGACTGGAATAAATTCTGTTTGAGTCCTTTGTAAAGCTATTTAAACAAGTAGCAGAGAAACACCTATTCAGATTTTCATCTCTGTGCATGCCGTATCTTAAAATGGTTTGTCTGTTACATACTAAAAGGATTTTAATTCTTTATTAGAATTTTTTATTACAATACTGAATAAATACTTTTGAGATGCTGAATTGCCTAACATGAAGCACTTACGCTGACCCATGTACACGTGCTATAGAGTAGGCTGACCTTTTTTAAGCCAATCCAGTGAGTGGGACTTGAGAGAGGCAATGGAAACCTTATCAGAAACTGAACATTGCAATGTTGGAAAGTGATATAGATGTAGGCTTTAACACAGAAGTCTAAAAATTGTACAACTATTCCTCTAAACAAAATGAATGGCCTGTGTATTTCATTTTAACAAACACAGGCTAGCCTCACTCTTATGTCTGCTTTGTTTTAACAATTGTTCGATTTTTCCTCCTTTTATCTTAAAGGTGCTCCAATACTATGGTGAGTGATATAGAAATGTCTATTAAAATAAATTACCAGTTTCTGTTTTTACATGTGTTTTGGTGAACTGCAGCTGGCCTCTCCTTCTGAAAGGATACTATTTAAGATAGTCGTTTTCCTTCCATTGCTGCTGTATTGATTATATTCAGTTACGCATACTATAAATGCATGAAAGGAGAGAACACAATGGGGATATGGCCAAACTTTTCTGTTGCTGGGTATAAGGGGCCCTGTGTGAGGGCAGTTGATATCTAAAGGCACTGCCATTCAATATGCATTCTTTTCTTTCTCTTTCTCTCAAAATCCTGTTTGTCCATGGAGGTGTAAGACCAGAGCCAGTGGCATTTACTGCTGGTGTCATTGCTTTGTGGGATGAGTTTTTTCGTTGGATTTAGTTACACTGTCTCTAAGATACAGAGGCTGCTTAGTAGCTAGTGTTCTGTGCTGTTGTTCAAGAAAGCTAGATTTGATTCATGGTCCTGGTGCCTTCTTCTTTGGTCTATTGTGGATTGAATGTGCTGCAGAGACACATCACTCAACACAGATGGAAAATTGATAGGAGAGGCAATGCAAGGCATTTCCTTAAGTGACTTTTTCCATCAGTCTGGAAGCAGTGTTGACCAGTTTTTGTGGAATTCCTTTTAAAATCATTAGCTGGAGAGACTGGCAGCAATGTAAGAATCAAAGGTATAAGGTTGGGGGAAGTATAAAGGGATATGTCCTTATGGCTGTCACAATGGAGGATGAGCCTCTGGAAGGAAATTAGGACTTGTCTACACTACAGAGTTTTGTCGACAAAAGTTATGTCAACACTCAAAAAGCACTATAAAAAAATTGGTATTTCATGTTCACACTCACTCCCTTTGCCAGCAGTGTGTGTCCACACTTGGGGACTAGCATCGACAGTGTGAGCGGTCAGGATGAGCATTGTAGGACACCTCCTGGAGGCCAATTAAAGTGATAAAATCAAGCATGATGTCTACACTGGTGCTTTGCTGACAAAAATTTTGCACAAAAAGCCTTCTCTCTCTCTCTCTCATCTTTTGTCACCAAAACAGTGCATTTTTGCCGCCAAAAGTTGCATTGCAGTGTGTATGTATCCATTTGTTTTTGTTGACAAAACTTTGTAGTGTAGACAAAGCCTTAGAAAGAATAGCATTCAAGTGGGTAGTCTGAGGAATTAAAGAAATTGTACATGTTGCTAGAATGAGTAGGAATTAGTGTTGAAGGAAGCCTTTGTTGGAAGCTCCCAAGTGGTCTGGTTAGGGGAAGCCAAATGAATGATGCTACATTATCATAGAGAGAGAAGGAAAAGAGAGACATGCTTTGGACCCCGGATTGCTGAGTGGGAGGCCAAGAGCTTGTAAGTGATCTCTGCAGTTTAACGACGTTAAGTTTGCTGTTGAGACGCTTTATTAGCTGGTCAACATATTATCTAGCAGAGCAAAAAGTGTGTGTATGTATTACTGGGATATAGAGGTTATTCACTTTTGTCCAGAATGGGGGGAAAAGTTGCTTGGACTGCCTGCTGTAGCTTGTACTATGGTACATGCTTTCCACACTTAGTGTTTGAGGAGAGTGGAAGTGGTTGTGTGGCTGAATAGCTCAGTATTCCTGGAATTGTTCTGTAGGTAAACATCTATGGAGCTCTCTGTGCCAGGCTAAAGAGCTGGCTGCTTGGATTGTTGTGTAGACAAGAATACTCTCATTGTGTAGCTAGAAGGCTGACACACAGAATGTTGTAGAACAGTGCTTGCTGTGTGTCTGTCTTGGCATGCATTTAGCAGGCTCTGTGTTGTAAGCACTTGCCTTAAATCAGCTAGAATACAGATGTGTGATGGCGGACCAGTTATTAAAATCAGCAGTGGCCCTGCAAAACTGGAAGTTCAGAATATGGTCTTCAGTCCTAAAGAAAACTTTTGGGTGGTTTTTTGTCTGCAGATGGGAAAGTAGAGTTTATGGAGAGTATTAAATTGAATTATGGATTTGGTAATGACCTGATAACATCAGCTTTTGAAATGCTTTATCCATTAGATTTTTTGGCAAAATCAGTGATCTTAAGTTTATTTTCAGGGCTCCTGCTAGCCTGGTTAAGTATTCTTTAAAACCCACCTTCCAGAACGAATGTTCAGTTGGAGGTATGGTAGCAAAAGAATCTTATTAAGCATTGAACCTTACCAGAAGAGCTTGTGGTACTTTTCTGAGCACTATTTTTTGCACATAAATCTAACACTGGACATGGGCTGGGGCAATGCTTTTCATTTGGTGTACAGCTGAGTAACGAACTGCAGTACTAAACCGGAACCTTCAGAAGCCTGTTAGCTAACTTTGTTCAGCAGCTAGTTTTCTGAATGAGAGCAGGAACCAGGAAAGAGCTCACCTTTCCATTCTGGACAGCCTTGTAACAAGTACTACAAAGTGCTTTTTCAATGGATATTTTAAGTCAAAGGATAAATTCTGTTTTAAAACCATATCTTTTGTATGTATAATCTTCTACTACTGTTCTGACTGCTAATCATTTAGTTAATGTGACTTACATTCCTGGTAGACATTCAGTGAAAACTCTGGGATAAAGGCCATTGCATAAAGTTGACAATTTCTCCTATTACTTTTCCTGCTTGCATCCTTCTTTGAAAAAAATGTTTAACACAACTTTGTTTGGCATGCCAGTGATATGGCTCCAGTTGTGACCTGGTTAACATTTACATATGTATTCATAATAACCTGACTCCTGCACTGGCTAAATTAGATTGTCATTTAGATGTCTGTTCCAAATATAAATAAGTTTGCAGATTTCTGGAATTTTGAGTCGTGTCCAAAAAGCTAAGTAGATTATAAAATGACTCTCTCTGTAATTACCCCACTTACTGCAGATCCTTATTCTGGGTCTAGATTAAGTGATTAAAAATTCTTGTCTCGGGGTCAAGGGTTTTAATCCATTAGCAAACTGACCAACATTTAAGATGTCAGGTTTCAGGAAGCATTTCTATACACAGGCTTGAACAATACTCTTTAACATTCCATGTCTCCAGGCTATGTGAAGAAGGGAAATTCTAGTGGGATCAGACCGTATTTAGCCTCAAGGGCATGCAAATGTAGAGTGCTGTGAGTTAAACCTGCCTTTAGAGAGCTCAGTAGGGGAAGCGCTGCAGTCTGTCCACACTGACAGCTGCTTGCGCATTGGTGTAGCCACATTTGCAGCACTTGCAGCGGCATTGGGAATGGTGCATTATGGGCAGCTATCCCAGCATGCAAGTGACTGCAACGTGCTTTTCATATGGAGGGGGTGGTGTTTGATGGAGTGTATTGTGTGTATGTGGGGGGAGAGAAAGAAATTAGGTTTTTGGGGGGCTGAGAGCATGTCGGCATGCTGTCTTGTAAGTTCAGACAACAGCAGACTTCCCCCTCCCCCCCATCTCCCTCTCTCTCTCACAGCATTCCACACTAACTTGTCTCAGAGCAGATAAGCAGCCGGCTGTCAGAAATGGAGCTTTCAGATGACACATCTGCATTTCTGCAGTGATTCAAAACAATGACAAGAATGGCCTCTTGACTTAAGGGGATTATGGGACATTTCTGGAGGCTGATCAGAGTGCAGTAGTGCAACACCTCGTTCACACTGATGCCCGGGCGCTTCAGCCAATGCGCACCAAGTGTTAATCTTCTTGCTGAGGTGGAGTACCAGGAGCACTCTAGCCCTGGAGTCAGAGTGCTCCATGTGCCTTGCCAGTGTGGACGGGGAGTGAGCTCGGATGCCCAAGACTGCTTTAATGCACTCTAACTCGCAAGTGTAGCCAAGCCCTTAGCTAGGTGGCTATGGGGGTGTGAATTCAGAGATGCAGTTACTGATGTAAGCCCTGGTGTTGACACCGCTAGGTCAATGGAGGGATTCATCCGTTGACCTAGCTACCACCTCTATGAGAGTTGGATTAACTACAGCAACAGGAAAACTCCATTTGTCCCTGTAGTGAGTATCTGTAGTATGGCGCTACAGCTGCAGTGTTGTAGCTGTGCGGTTGTTGCATCTGTAGCGTAGCCATTGAGAGTTCCTTGTTTGAGTTCTGTAGTGTAGTTCTCAGTGTTTCATATAGTGACTTCATGTAACCGAAAAAAAGCTTTTGAACCCCTTCCCACCAAGTAATGAAGAAAGGAAGGATGTTTGTGACTCCCTTGGACCTGTTTGGGGCTCCCCTGCTGAAAGCGCCTGTGGTAGTGGATTGTACTGGCATCATAGTAATATGGTACTGAATCTGAGTTGTTTTTGGAACACTTTCTAAAAAAAATCTTTATGCAGAGAAGCTGGGAACACTCCACTGTCTACTTGGAATACAGGGGCGTTGCATCTTTACGCAGGGGTTAGGTTCTGAAGTCAGCATGTAAGGCGAAAATCACGTATAGTCAAACGCTCATTGAGTGGAATGGTGGGCAGAATTGCCCGCACTACAGGTACAGTATTTAAATTTTTGTTTTTCTCTTTTTTGTTCTGTTTTTGCCTAGCATGTATAGTTAAAATTGCGTAAATTAAATGTCTATGATGCGACTCCACTGTACATAATGCTGCTGTACCGGCAACACTGCTGTATGCAGGATGAAAATATCTTCATGGTTACTGCTTACCACCTAGAATCAACAGGTCACTGTGCTATTCTCCGCTGCAATGCTTTATAGGCTTATGTAAGGGTTATTCCAGTATTCATATAGAATTGTTTTTCACTTCACTGTAATGAAATAAACTTTATTTAAAAACAATACTTGATTCAAATCTGAGTGTATTATGGAAGAAAAAATCATTGAGCCCCGTAACATAAAAAATCACCCACTTTGTACATTTTTAAACATATTAAACTGTTCCATGAACAAGCAGCAATACTGGATAATTGTGTTAATATGCTATTGTACAGTTTGTCATATCTGTCATATAGCATATTAGAGTGGAGAACCGTGTGTGTTGGAGGGAAGGAATGATGCCAAATGGGGCCTTGTCTTGTAATATAGTGTATTAAATACCTTGTTGAGTGTATATTATATTTAAGTCTACGTTTTACTCTCAAGTATTTTTACTAGAGTTCACGGGCAGTAAACAAAAATTCATGGCCTGTGACCTATCCATGACTTTTACTAAAACTAGTTATGAATAAAACTTTGGGGGAGAGGGGTGGCTGCCCGCGGGCCTCATGGGTGTTGGGGGAGGGCGACCTGGCTGCTTGGGGGTGACGGGTAGAGTGGCAGCCCAGGACCCCTGCTGGTGCTGGGAGAGGAGGTGTTGGCAGGGTTGGCAGGCTCCTTACCTGGCTCTGTGTCTCTCTCCTCCCTTTCTCCCCCCCAGTTTGGGTGTGGGAGGGGGTTGGGGCACAGCACAGGATGAAGTGAGCTCTGGGTGTCAGTTACCTGGGGGCAGAGATGTGGCCAGGTAGCTCTGCACACTGCCTCTGCCTGCGGGCACCACCCCTGCAGCTCCCATTAGCCGTGGTTCCCTAGGCTCGTCTTTTGAAAGTGTTAAGTGTTTTGAGCAAGGGTCCCAAACGCGGTGCCCACGGGTGCCATGTCACCTGCCAAGGCATCTAAGTGCACCCACGTACTGTCCGATGGACAAGCATTTGCCGAAATGCTACCAACAAACTGCATCATCCAGAGGCGTCGCTGCTGAAATGCTGCCAATTTTCTATGGCAATTCAGCGGCGACACCTATTGATGTTGCCGCTTGTCAGTGGAATTTTGGCGGATGCTTGTGCGCCGCTATGGTCCTCCGTGGCTCATTGTTGGGCACCTGCCAGACGAAAAAGGTTAGAGAGCACTGGTTTTGAGGATGACTGGTAGGTCAGATACAAAGTGATTGCTTTGTGAAGTGTGTTCACAGATGATAGGGTGATATTTTTGGCCTTGTCTACACTGCAACTTTACAGCACTGCAACTTTCTCGCTCAGGGGTGTGGAAGAAAACACTCCTGAGCGCTGCAAACTTCAGGGCTGCAAGGTGGCAGTGCAGCAATGCTGGTAGCTACTCCCCTCAAGGAGGTGCCACAACTACACAGCCATGTAAACCACGGCAGTGCTTTAACGGTGCTAGTGAAGACATACCTTTTGTCTTTTATCGTTGTGTGAATTTGTTCAAGAGTGTAGTGATTGGTTTCATCCACATAATTGTTGTTGGGGCATTTAGTGCACCGAATGAGGTATAAGTCCCTGCAAGTTTCCACAGTGCGATTGCCACTTGCTCCTCCACTGCCGGTGCAGCTCTCATTCTGTTTTCCCCGTGGCTGGAGGACTGGGGTGAGCACGGCACACTGATCCAGGAATGTGGCTTTGCACATCCAAGATTTCTGCAGCCACTGCTCATCATCCCAAGCCTGCGTTAAAGTGCGATCCCACCAATCAATGTTCATTTTTCAGAAGCAGTGCTCCACCATCCGCAGCTGCTGTGTGAACGCCACCCACAACCTTGAATTGCTTCTTCCTATGTCCCACAGCAATCTGTCATCCAAGAAATTGTCATGTTCCCCACTGATTTGATTCATCTTACAGCTCTGCAGATACTCTGTGCTTGCAACGCTTATGACAATAATGCGGAGCTGTGCAGGCTCCATGCTTCTGTCAGAGATGAACAGTAAGGAGGGACATGCAGGTTCATGGGATTTTTACAAATGGTGCAAAAACTATGGGATATGGATGACACTATGGGAGACAGTTGCACACTGGGAAGTTGACCCATTGCTCCCAGTCACTCCTACCCAACTCATTTCTGTCCCAGCATGCATTGCCAAAACTTCACAAGAGATCATATGCTGGGTAGCGGTTGGTTGCACGCTGGGATACGGCCCAATAATGCACTGCGTTGCCCATTGGCACAAGCACTCCTGAGGAGTATGTGCAGCGCTGACAAGAAGAGCCAAGTGTGCGCACGCACAAACGATACACAGTAGAACTTCAGAGTTATGAACAACAGAGTTTCAAATTGATCGGTCAACCACACACCTCATTTGGAACTCGAAGTGTGCAATCAGGCAGCATAGGAAAAAGAATCAAATACAGTACACTACTGAGTTAAACTTAAACTTTACTATGCAGAAAAAAAATGCTGCCCCCCACCCCTTGTTTTTCAAAGCTATATTCAGACAGTGTTCAGTTGTAAACTTTTGAAACAGCCATAACATTTTTCTGAGTTAGGAACATTTCAGCATTACAAACAATCTAGATTCCCAAGGTTTACGTAATTCTGAGGTTTTACTATACTACCTGCTGTGGCTTTATGCCAACATAACCTGTGTCAACTGAAGTTTGTAGTGTCAACGTGACCTAAAAATGCTTTCCCAGTTCTGTTGCTGTGGATAAGTAAAAAAGGAAAATTTGTATGACTCATTCATAAGCTGACCCTATAATTCAGGGGTCAGCAAACTTTGGCTCCCAAGCCATCAGGATAAGCCGCTGGTGGGCCGAGATGGTTTGTTTACCTGTAGCATCTGCAGGCACGGAAGTAAACCTAAGTAAACAAAGTGTTCTGGCATGCCAGCTGCTTACCCTGACAGGCTGGGACAGCAACTGGTGGGAAATGTTTTGGTGTGGGAGAAGTTGACCCCACCCCTAGCCCTGGACCACCACACTCTCCCCATCCCATCCCTTCCCACTTTATCTAGGGAGGGCCAGGGGAGGATGTCTCTGGCCTGGTTAGACCTGCTCTGGCGGGCCGGGGCAGGTGGCACGGCCGCAGCCTGCTTCAGTGCTGCAGCTGCTTCGGAGACTCGGGGGAGAGCAATGTGACCAGAAGCGGAGAGACTCTGGCCCTGCCTCTGCCCTTCTATCTCTACTGGCTGTGTTGCCTCTTCTTGCTCCCTCTGTTGGGGGAAGGGGCTGTGTCCCACCTCTCCCTCTCTATTATCTATTCATAGGCTGACCCCCTTCTCTGATGCTTCTCCTTTTTACTTAACAAAATTTGGCTTATGAACAAATATATATGGTAAATAAAAAAGGCAGGGTGAGGGGGAGCATGCGAAGTAGAGAACCATACCCCCCAGGCATTCTGTGGTCTTTGTAAAGAAGTGAAAGGGTACTTTTTGTCCTTTTGCTGTTGCTCACCTTCAGTCAAGTGATCTAGGGATAAACCAATTTAAGAAATGGATACATTCGCATTCTCACTTGTTATCCTCTGATGCCTTTATAGTTTTGCTGTAGTATATTTAATGTATATAGTTCAATATGGTGAAGTTGCTGATGGTACCTGTGTATTGAAGTACAAAGTAGCTGTTAACCTAGGTTATAGTAACCTCTCATCAGGTTATGATTTAATAGTGAATCTTGTAACAGGGAAAGTTGTGAATAGATTTGCTTACGCTTAACCCAGCGAGTTATCTGGGTTTGCAGGGGTGATAAAACACTGTCATACTAAAATATTAGAGTTGATATGTTATACCATGTAGTTCAGATGGAGGAGATATGCGTAAATTGACTATCTCCAATAACACACCATTCATTTATTGTAGAAGAAAAATGAGTAAGCGTACCTAAATACTTGTTTGAGTCAGTTAGCTAGTCATCTTCCATTCATTCCTTTTGGTTTACAGTAGCTTATTGGCAATTTCTTAGCTGTCAGACCTCTGAAACACTCAGTTCTAAATTTTTGTACAGGTTTTAGGAATCTTACAACATACACATCCCCATGTTTTAGACATTTTGTTTTGGTATAATCTTACAGAGGGAAGGATCATTGTGTAAGTCACCTGAATACTACAATAATGCAAGTGGTATAAAAACGTATGTTGCCTGTACGGACAGAATTTCTGCCGCAGAGTGAAACTGAAGCAATCCAGTGATTGCTAAGTGTTCCATGTCAGGTTTTAACTTTAGAGGCATTTTGAATCCCTCATGCCCTGAAAATATGAATGCTAGACGCCCAATAGAAACTCTCGCATAAATAGATACATATGCAAAAACTTGAAATTTGTCAAGCGGTGGTATGAACATATTTAATTCTGTTAGATTGCTGATTTATAAATTTGGCAAAAACACCATCCCTACCCCAGAGTTTGCAATATAAGCTAGACACAATACAATTCAGTCTCTTGGGGGTAGGGAACCAAAAATTAGATAGCGTAGGCATTAGGGACACAAGGCTGTTAGGAATCTTAGTTCTGTATTATAAACACATGTGGGAAGCCATGTACATATGTATTCTGAAGTCTGATTTCTCAGGAAATCTATGCAAGTAAACTGACATTAGTGAGTTTAAGACTTGGTCCTTACCAAAATCTCCATCAGAAGTCCTATATCAAAATATTTTCATCTTTCATGTAAGGTATAATGTTATGCAGTTATGTGGGATGTAGTTAAATACATGCTGCAGCCTGTTTTCTCTGAAATAATGCTTGGTCACCATTCTACCTTTTGTGTTACCAGTTAAGTCCTATAACTAAGTACTGTTTGAGAAGGCTGCATCTTATAGGCACGGTTTCATTAGATAAAGCTAAAGAATCTTCCCCCTCCCACATGCTTTGGCAGAAGCTCCCGTGTGGTGAGCTTGGCACAAGTTACCACAAGTCATATTTGATCACTGTTTGAATACTGCAAATAATTTGTGAGTCTATCATTGAATGTTATAGGCTAATTATAATTAGTCAGTCTTCTAAGTGTTTTCTTATTTGGCATTGACATTCTAGAAATAGCTACCTTCCTGACTCGTCATTCAGTGTCCTCTTTGTTTTGTTAACGTAAGCTGAAGAGTTATCAAATGACACCCAAAAGTGATGCTCTGTGGTGACACATTGTGCCTTTCTCTTCCCCATTCTAGGGCATATTCCCTTGTGGATTCCAGCCAAGTGTCTACATTCCTGATTTCCATTCTCCTTATAGTCTATGGCAGCTTCAGGTAAGACTGTTCTCTAAAGCTTCTATTTATTTCAGATGTAAACTTCATTATGAACAGCATTTACATTCAGTACGTTAGTCATGTCAGTGCCTGCTTGTTAGGAGGGGAAAGACACATCTGTCAGTTAGAGCTAGACCTATTCTAGAAGATGTACCAAAGAACTGACTAATGCTTAGCAGTTAGTGGTCTGACTTTATTTAGTATGTGTGTTTGTTTCTATCTTTCTCAGACTGATACTTGTTGTAAATGGACTTTAAATTTTCACTTTTGGTTCTGAGAAGGATATAAAGAGGAGGAAGAAAATGGAAGGACCTGGTGTATTTGGAAGACCAGTTCCTGAAGTATGTAATTATATGAAGGCAAATCAAGGTCCAAATATGCCACAATAGCATCAACTATGTGAAGGCATATCAAGTATACCACAGCACTGTTTTACACTGTATATGGATTAAATTGGCCAGGGACACATTTTCCCCATCCATTTGAAACTATCTTGTAGGCTGCAAAAGGATTAAATAAAGTATTTTTGATACATAATCCGTATAGCAGAGTCACAGAGGACTGTATAACTTCTTGTCACTGTTTTCCACATGATGGAATTGGTGGTTGCTGTAACTGAAACCTGTAAAATATATTTGAATGTCTTTAAAAATTAAATGAGTTGACCAATGCATAGCAGGAAAGTTGTGAAAGTAACTATCCATTGTGTTGGGGACCTCCAGTTTAGTTTAGAGAAACCAGTTGAACTGCAGCAGTTCAGGGAGGAAGGGAATACAGAATGTACTGCATCTAGTATGAAATATTTGACTACTTTGAATATGGCCAAGAGACAGGGTGTACCAGTTGAACAAAATATGTAAATTCTAGTTAGTTAAACCCCTGACATTTAAAAAATTATGAAAAACATGTTTGCTTTATTTATCAAGCTTGGGAAAACAATAGTACATAACTTCTTGTTACTAATGAATCTATGGTAAACAGCCAGAAATTCACAATGAGCAACTCCCTTCTCTTCATGTGTCAGTATATTTATGCCTGCATCTGTAATTTTCATGCCATGCATCTGAAGAAGTGGGTTTATTTTACCCACAAAAGCTTATGCCCAAATAAATCTGCTAGTCTTTAAGGTACCACCGGACTCCTCGTTACAGTGAGCAACACATCACAACATCATTTTTTTTAATGTTCCAAAACCAGGTGAGAGCAAATTCAAGTCTCAAATGGTCCAGATGCCAACCCTTAAGATAAAGGTTGCTGAATCCCATCATACATTAAGCAAAGTTGTGTAACGCAAACAGTGATTTTTTGGGGGGAAGAACTGGCTGTCCCTATCATTAAGATTAGGCAGGTATTACTCAATACTCAGAGGGGTAATATTGTACTTCGGATAGTATTAGAGCTGAAGAAGCCTTTCATCAAAGAAAATGTTACAAAAGGTATATAAGCAAAAAGGGCAAAGAAGGTATGGAGAACAAATAGCCAAGTATATTAAGATGATTAATGAATATTTAAATATTCTAGGTGCAGGAGAGTTTTGGACCTATCTGGCTTATGGTCGAGGGGGTAATTAAAGTGAATACTGTATTTGTGGAGAAGTTACAGTAAACTGTAATTCTACAATGGTTGAATGTTTGGATTTACATAGCAGTAGAAAGTATCAGAGGGGTAGCCATGTTAGTCTGGATCTGTAAAAGCAGCAAAGAGTCCTGTGGCACCTTATAGACTAACAGATGTTTTGGAGCATGAGCTTTCGTGGGTGAATACCCACTTCATCAGATGCATGTACGAAGTGGGTATTCACCCACGAGAGCTCATGCTCCAAAACGTCTGTTAGTCTATAAGGTGCCACAGGACTCTTTGCTGCTATAGCAGTAGAAAGGGTCCGTAGCCATATCATAGAATATCAGGGTTGGAAGGGACCTCAGGAGGTCATCTAGTCCAACCCCTTGCTCAAAGCAGGGTCAGTCTCCAACGAAATCATCCCGGCCAGGGCTTTGTCAAACCTGACCTTAAACTCCTAAGGAAGGAGATTCCACCACCTCCCTAGGTAACCCATTCCAGTGCTTCACCACCCTCCTAGTGAAAAAGTTTTTCCTAATATCCAACCCAAATTTCCCGCACTGCATCTTGAGACCATTTACTTTGTTCTGTCATCTGGTACCACTGAGAACAGTCTAGATCTATCCTCTTTGGAACCCCCTTTCACGTAGTTGAAAGCAGCTATCAAATCCCAGCTCATTCTCTTCTGCAGACTAAACAATCCCAGTTCCCTCAGCCTATCCTCATAAGTCATGTGCTCCAGCTTCCTCCCCGCCTCCCCAATAATTTTTGTTGCCCTCTGCTGTACTCTTTACAATTTTTCCACATCTTTTTTGTAGTGGGGGGCCCAAAACTGGACATAGTACTCCAGATGAGGCCTCACCAATGCTGAATGGAGGAGAATGATCACGTCCTTCGATATGCTGGCAATGCTACTACTTATACAGCCCAAAATGCTGTTAGCCTTCTTGGCAACAAGGGCACACTGTTGACTTATATCCTGCTTCCTGTCCACTGTAACTCCTGGGTAATTTTCTGCAGAACTGCTGCCTAGCCACTTGATCCCTAGTCTGTAGCAGTGAATGAGATTCTTCCTATATTCTAGGAGATCTTAAAATTAATATTTTAAGATACAACAGAACATAAAGTACAGCAGCACAGTGCAGTATAAACCCCCAACAATGAGCCAGGAACTCTCAAACTTAAATCATCCCCCTCTTCCAGTAGTTCTCCACCTTCAAAATTGCCCCCTTAACCACCTCATCCCTTTTAAATGTTGCTCATAAAACACTCTTGCAGTGTGTCCTGAAGATCTCCAGATTTCGACCATTACAGCCAAACTGGGGAGTGAATTCCAAAACTGAGGGGCTCTCAGAGTGCGCCCACGCAATATCTCCCCGTTTTTTTATACTAATAGGCCTTCAGCTTATCTCTGCTATGGTAGTAGTAGTATGGAACATGATGGAGAGAAATTTCCATCCCGTTTGCTTTCCTGGTCAGGCTAATGTAATGATTTATACAGGAAATCATCATGTGGTATTAACAGAAGCATCTAAGATATAGTTAAGCTAATTAAGAAATTCAGGTGCAGTGGTAATTTGCAAGGTAGTGTTCATTTGGGAGTTCATAAAGCAATAAAACACTAAGAGAACTTCTGCTGAAATAGGTAGTATTTCCTAAAAGAGCACCTGTCCCTGAAGAAAGGTGCAATATTTGTAACCTTCCTGTCTTCAAAAACAAAATAGTGATCCCTGAAACTATAGATCTGTGAATCGCATCTCAGTATCATATAAACTTTAAGGACAGCATAATACAGTACTTGGCTAAACAGTGACCAAATCATTATTACACTGAGTAAGCTTATACTTCTCTGAACTATTATTTTATAGAAAAATAGTGAAATAATGGAAAATGAGGAGCTGGATGCTCTTCAGCTAATAATTAATTGGAAGATGGATTGTTAAATTGGCTTTTGAAAAAGTTCTTTGTAAGAAGCTAGTAAAATAACTGTAATTCGGTTTTGTTAAATGACTGTAAAAATGGTATTGAGGAGTTTCCGTGCTTACATAGTGATTTAATGGGCTAGTTGCCCTGTAAAACAGTTTGTCTCCTTTGTGAAATTAATTTGTGATCTTATAGTCAGGCTGAGTTCTTCTCTTGTCACTGATATTTATCAGTAATCTTGCAAGTGAGACGTTTCCCTCATACTTTGGATTGTCTGTTTCATTTAGGCCCTGAATAATGAATGTGCAGAAAGCTAGTGTATCGGAGATGCTACATAGTTGTAACTGATGAAATTATTTGGTTTTCTGGATCTTCAATACTAGTAGCAGTGTTCTGGCTCTACAATGCTATTTTAATCACTTTTCAGAGTAGAAAATTCCTTAAAGTCCCGTTGTTGAACAACACATATAAATAAGGAACACTTGTATAACATGGCTACTCAGCACGGGCAGACGCTGATAGTGGTTTGTCCCAATCATCAGCATTGGAATCAGGGTCATTAAGGAGAATTGTGGAAAACTATAGAAGAATCTAACTTAACTAGTAGCAATCAGACGATTTGGTGGAATGATGTTGGATAATTGTGATAAACAAGGCAAATGCAAATTGAGAAAATATCCCATTTCAGCCCAGAAAGCTCATTTTCCCATTACCATGAATAACTAATTTTTTTGATGCTGCTAGAGACATCTAGCTTCCTATTTTGAGTACATGGAAGCACCTTTCTGTTGGCTGTTTTAGGCAGTCTCTTCCTGCTTCGAGAGTACTTAAATTCTCTACCCCACTTTCTAATTTTGGTTAGACTACAGCTTCTTAATTTAGGGGATGGTGATCTGACTTCAACTTAGCATGGGCTTGTCTACAATGACACTTTACAGCACTGCAACTTTCTTGATCAGGGGTGTGAAAAAACACCCCCTGAGCGCAGCAAATTTCAGCACTGTAAAGCACCAGTGTAGACAGTGCACCAGTGCTGGGAGCCACATCCTTTGTGGAGGTGGGTTTTTTTAGAGCGCTGGGAGAGCTATATCCCAGCACTCTGTTGTGACTACACAAGCCATATTAAAGCGCTGCAGTGGCAGCACTTTAACATTGCCAGTGCAGACTAGCCCCATGTCTCCTTGCCTGTAATGCTGCACAAATGTGAAGTGTGCATTTTGGAAGGGCAGGGTGGAGAGTGAACTTGTGGAAAAACTCAAGTGCCAGTCTCAGTCCTTTGGCCTTTGTGACAATGCAGGAAATGCAGGCTTTCTATGAGGGAACTATCAAGCAGCACAGAGTTGGAAGACCTGTGATGAACAAGGCTAAGAACATGACAATCTGTTTCAATATCTTATAAGCAGCAGTGTATCTATTGAGGCCAATGTGGCTGACTCATTGTCTTCTGATAGTTGGGAGGAAGGATTAGGTTTCTTCAAGGTTGGACTAGCCCCTAATTTTATATTCCTGCATAGTGTTCATAATACAGCATATTCCAATCCATATAATATCTTTGTCTGTTAACCAAAACTAGTATGTTCTTAGTTCTCATGTACAACCATTGTAATTAATCATTCTAACAAGATACAAACTCAGAATAAAAAGAGCAGGTGCCAAATATGCATAGAAGCCTGAATGCAGAGATTCCTATATCTAATTTGACACATCTAATTAGATATTTTACCAACTATGTATACACACTGCCTTACCAGATCAAATAACTGACCCTACTAGTTGAATATCCTTATGTCGGAAAATACTGCAAGTTTAGAAAGAAGGCCTAAAATTTTATAACCACATAACTCTGCAATATTATATCACTGGGAGAATGCCTTTCTGATCACAGCTATTGGCCACCATGTGGTCTGAATCATGAGAATTGAAAACCATGTAATTTATTCTAACTAGGAGAATCTCACATTCTATTCTTATTCATGTACTACTTGCACAACTGTATTTGCTTCAATAATATATTATAGGACTGATTTCTACCAGCTAATTAATTACATTAAAGTATTAAAATATAAAATGAGTACTTATTTGACTATCTCAAACATGTTTATCCTTTTGTGATATCATGCCCTCGCTTAATCTGACAAGGTTCATCACAACCAGAAATGTCATATTTTTCTTATTTCTTTATCTTTGCAGGCAGCATGGGTAAATAATATAAAAAGACCTGTTAGCCACCAATACAAACTTGCCCAAAATAAAGAAGTTTTGACTAGTTCTAAGGCACCTGTCTTCAAGAGACCTGACTAAAACTATCCTTGTATTATTTTGTTAGTGATTTTGAGACCTCTTACATCTGACAGCAAAATGCCCAAGTTAAAGCATAAATTGCCTACTATCTGTGGATAGTTACCTTCAGATTTTGTTCCTCTGATTTCTCCCTCCCCCTCTTTTTTTTTTAATGGCACGATACTAGATCCTGTGTCACAGGACGTGTTTAACTAGAGCTTAGAGTACAGTTCTACAGCATTAATGTTTTCATTCATAAAGGTCTTTGAACCCCTGCTGTTTCTATCTGCAAAGCAGGGATTAAGTGTGAGAAATACAGTAATTTAAATTTAGCTGTGATAAATAATACCCCATGGACACCCTAGAATGTGACAGTAGTGTCATAAGGAATGTGGGGAAATTGACAGTAATACTACATTCTGTCTCTTCACATGGAGAGGGTCATTAGAATCAGGGTTGAGTCTCAAATTTTTCTGCAAGTTCACTTGATTCAGATAACAGTAGTCAGAATACAGATATTCTAGACCTAGGTTGGTGTGTTTTCCTTACATTTATTAAAAAACAAACCAACCCCCCCCCCACAAAGACTTCCATCTTGAATAATTTGCTATAAGATACAGAATTGTCCTTTCAGAAATTTGTAGAAAATAATACATTTACTTTATTCAGAATACTTGCTAGAAATCATTAGCACAGGGATAACCTTTTGGAGCCCACCCTGTCTGCCAAATAATGTTCAGCAAGAGAAGAGATCTGTCCTGGAAAATGGTGTAGGTGAGGGAATTTCCTTTGCTTCCTAGGAGTTAGGGGGACTTTAAGTTTGGAAGAGGTGAGGTTCTACACTAGACAGAAAGAGAAGGGTATCTGGGCTTAGTAACCCATATTTTGTAAGAAGTAGACTTTGAAATCTGAATTCCCAGTCCGGAATGAAGAAAACAGTTGTGCTGCTGGGTGACTTTGACAGAAGTGCAGTAATAGGATTAGAAAGAATTGGGTGGATGAGTAATTGGGATAAAATTCATGTGCTTGTTGGATTAATCTGGTTGAGGAGGTTCCATGGGAAGAAAACAAATCCACTCAGAAGCTTGATTTACAGTTCATCGAAATTCACTAAAGAAAAAGTGCCAGGAAACATCTGCATGACAAGAATAGTGGAACCCCAATCCTGGCAAAATCACATTGAGGTTCTGCTTGTGGTGGTGTGCACAGAAGGCAAGTTGCTTTGTGAAAATGTACTCAGTTAAGAATTTCAATTCAAGCCCCTCTAATCCCCCGACTCCTTCAGCTTATGTACAGTATTGTAGATTCCTTAAGGGAAGAGTAGAATCGCTCAAGGAGTTGTATGCTGCTGTGGAACTAAATGTACAAGTTCAGTGTTTAATCACATTTGTAGAATAGTCAGCTGGGCCAATTTTATTTCACATGAAAACCTTCAAGATATTTTGAACACTTCCCCTATCCTTACACAATTGCTTGTCATTATCCGTTTTCTCTCTTCAGTCTTCTATATTTGTTTAAATGTTGACGTTGTAGTGCCTCCCAAATACCACAAGGAAACAGCTAAATCCTTGATCTCATCTCCCATGAGTTAAATGGTCTAACAAAGTTGCACTAGGTTAATAAAAATTGGTTTTAAAATAGACTGGTGAAAACTTTTGGGTGGACATTTTTCATTTGATTTAAACCTGGCTTATATTGGGTTGAGAATGTCCACACAGGACTTGGCACCAGTTTAACAAAATTTGTTTTAAAAGTAATGTTAAACAGGTGCAACGGTGTGTGTGGCCCAAACCTCAGAGTTCAGGGTTTGACTTCATCCAGTTGAGGTTCAGTATCATGAGTTGTCTCCTCACATATTTTCGTTAGGTGCTACAGAATGCTTGATGTAGTCTTCGGCAAGATGGTACTGAAGACTGCTGTCAAACACTAAATCTTCCTTGAATATATACTGCTTTGGGAGGTCCCTTGGTCTTGTGTAGGCTATCAAAGAAAGAGGGGCGTTTTCTCCTATCAGTTTCTAAGAGTTTTGTTAGTGCCAGTATGAGCTCATTGTTCACTTAGATTAGCTATAGAGCTATTGACAAGGTACAATGAGGCTATCATTTGAGCTGAATGTGAATTTTTAAGTTAGTTCTCTATATGGAAATGCCTTCAGCGTACTCAAATGCAATGTGAGACTGCTAGACTTCTATCTATGGCAGGGGTAGGCATGCTATGGCACACGTGCCAAAGGCGGCACGCGAGCTGATTTTCAGTGGCACTCACGCTGCCCGGGTCCTGGCCATTGGTCCAGGGGGGCTCTGCATTTTAATTTAATTTTAAATGAAGCTGTTTAAACATTTGAAAAACCTTGTTTACTTTACTTACAACAATAGTTTAGTTATATATTAAAGAATTATAGAAAGAGATCTTCTAAAAATGTTAAAATGTATGACTGGCCCACAAAACGTTACATTAGAGTGAATAAATGAAGACTCGGCACACCACTTCTGAAAGGTTGCCGACCCCGATCTATGAGGTATGATGTAATCAAAATATTCAGTGTATTTTCTCCATTTTATCGGCCTATTTTGAGATCTTGAAGCAAAACGGTGTTCAGCCCAACGTTACTGACAGCTGTCCTCTTCAAGCTTATCCGTCAGTGCTGATATTGAACAACGGTGACAAGACAGAGCCTTGTTGTACTCTTGTGAGAGTGGGAAACCATACTGTGTATTTGATCTTGACCAAACACAGATTTCCATTCCTTTATAGAGCTCTTCTATGAATGACACTGTCTTCATAGGAATGCCTCATCAGATTCCTTCAAGATTGCTCAACAGTCAAAAGGAAATCTATCAAAAATGCTGAGCATGCCTTATTAAATTCAGTCATTCTCTCAAAAAGCTATCTCAAGGTAAAGATCTGGTTAGTAGTGGCACAACATGGTATTAAGCCACAATGAATATCCTGGCCTCTGTTTCCATGTTAATTTCTCGCATTAGCAGTGTGCATTGTGGCACACACTTGTTTTGTGATTGACAACAGCATAATTTCTCTACAGTTAATAGACCATGATCTCCCTTTTTGAACAGAGGCAGAATAAGACCCATCTTCCAATCGTCAGAGATGATTAGTGTGCCAGATGGACTGGAAGAGTGTCTGACCAATAATAATCTCTCCTTTCTACTCAGGGGTCGTGGTATAAGCTCATGGGGCCTTTCCTCACTTCTGTTTAGGAACTGTAGTATGAACTGCTTCTTGGTTAACAGAACGTGGCTTTATCAGGACTTCCTGTCTCACTTGAAGCAGAAGAGGGACACTAGATGAACAGTTGAGGAGCATCTTGAAATAATCTTCCCATTGATGCAACTGATCTTACATATTGGCTCATGCTGCCATCCCAGTTCTTTACTGGGCAAGCTGATGATTTTCAACATTTTATGGATGGGAGGAACTGTAACCCAGGCATTTGATTGATCGCAGTTAACTCATGCGATTAATGTACAAAAATAAATAGCGATTAACTGCAGTTTTAATCAGACTGTTAAGCAATAGAATGCCAGTTGAAATGTATTAAATATTTTTGGATGTTTTTCTACATTTTCAAATATATTGATTTCAATTACAGCACAGTACAAAGTGTATAGTGCTCATATGATCATTTTTACAGTGCCAATATTTGTAATAAAAATATAAATTAAAAAAATATTTTTCAATTCACCTCATACACAATACAGTAGTGCAATCTCTTTATCATGAAAGTGCAACGTAGAGACCCTGTTTAACCAATAAGCAAAATATTCTCAAACACATTAGTAAATTTTCAAAATGATATAAAGGGATTTGTCTCTGACTGACGCTAATAGGAACTGTATGGCAAAATTATTTGCATATTGTTTTGAAACATACCCCTACAGGTCCTAATAAAGGTCTTTAAAACACTGCTGAGAGCAAATGATGTGAGATTTAAATCTCTCCCCATTTTTGCAATGAAATATTTAAACTTACCTCATGTATACAAGAGGCATTATTGGAAGAAATCAATGTCTTGAGTCCCTTAGACTTTGGGAGACTAAAGCATTTGTGGAAACAAAATGGCTTAAGTGCAGTGTCTTTATAGTTGGCTTTTCAACTTGACATTTACAGAGAAGCAAGATATATATTTTGCAGTGAAGTTGCCTTAGAGGGAGGACATGCTCTCAGGGTTCATTAGAACTCATATAAATAATACTGAGAATGAAGCAGAGGGTTCCAGAAAGACTTCTGTCTTTCTCTCCATTTAAATTAACAAACATAAAGATAACTTATCTCCCCCTAGGTCCAAAAAAAAAAAAGGGGGGGGGTGGTAGTGGTAAAAATATCGCTACACATGAGATGTTCTAGCCCATGAATCAGGATTAAGGCTTAATGTTTCTCATTTAGGAAAAAAATATTTTTAGCAGAGACACACTTGCCCAGTTCTCTTCTTTTATCACCACATCAGATCCAGCACTGGATCATTCCCTCTGTCAAGGCTAGATGAATACATTTATATTAGTAGTCAGTTTGCTACCACCTTTTCAATTAAACGGAGAAGGTTACTAGGCAGTATTTCCCACCCTGCGTCTGAGTACACTGCCTCTGCTACATTCTTAGTCTCCTCTGCTTTGTAAAGCTGAGGACCCAAACTGTGAGCAATATGGTTGCAATGCATTGTGCTGCTATACATTTCTAAGGTAGCTGACAAGACTGTTTTAAGAAAAGTAGTATTGCTGTGCACTGTAGCTGTACTGCAGCCATGTAGTACCATGTCATCTGTGCTGGATACTGTATTAACTCTTACATCACACTAAATATTCTAAAGAAACTGCATATTTTATTGTAAATTTTTAATACTGAAAAACTAAGCCCATTTCCCCTCCCCCCCCTTCTCTCCCCACCTTCAGAAATCCCTAACCATCAAAATCCTTGTTCAAAATTTGGATCAGCAAATATCTTAGTAAAATATCATGCTTTGAACCCACTGGTTTGTTTGCAGTTAGACATGCAATTTAGAATTAGCATTGCTGTGTACTATTTTAGTCTCAGTAGGCTACTCATCAGTACAGGGAGCTTTATATGGGTGAGCAAATCCCTTCAGTTAAGTAGTTTTAGGTTGGGGCTTACAGACTTACAGTGTATGACAAGATTGGGATTATTATCCATTATGTCACAGGTAAACCTTTTAAATAGTGTTTTCCTCAAGTGTTTATATGCCTACTATAATGGGGGCCTGATGGGATCCTTTAGAGCAGGCCTGCACAACTTGTAAAGCGGCAAGGGCCACATTACTCCAAAGAAAACAGCCGAGGACCAAAACCTCCTGGCCCCGCGGAAACACTCCCCCCAGAGCCACCCAACCCTGCGGAAACAAACCCTCCTTCCCCAGCGCCGCCCCACCAAAACAGCTGTGGGACAAAAAGGAAGATTAGGGGTGGGGAGGTAATACTTGATTTTAAATCGACCAGGGGCTCCCAGCTGAAGAGGTGGCTGGGAGCCGTCAGGGGCAAATGAAAGGGCTCGGGGCTTGGGGCTCCGGCGGCTGGGGGAACCTGGCAGGGACGGCTCTAGGATTTTTGCTGCCCCAAGCAAAAAAAAAAATTTGGCTGCCCCCTGTCCCAGCCCTGGGCTCCCCCCTGTACCTCCCTGCTGCCCCAGTCCTGGGCTCTCCCCCCCCACCCCACCCCCACACTCCCTGCCTCACCAGCGCTGGGCTTCCCCCTTTCCTCCCCACCAGTGCCCTCCCCCACCCCGCTGCTGCCCCACCCTGGGCTTCCCCCCACCAGTGCCCCCCCCCCACATCTCCTGCCGCCCAAGCCCAGGGTCAGTGGTGACTCACTCCCATGGTGGGTCATTCAGCAGGAATTTTGGATGTGCCCAGAACACAGACAGGATTGGTTCCCATATGGTTACAGAGCTGCAGTAAAGTGGAACAATTTTCAGCTTGTGTGATTGGAGGATATCTGAATGCATATTATAAGACTGTCCTCCATAAATGAGGAAAAGTTGAGGTGCCTTTATTTTTCTTTTGTTCAACTCTTTTGTTCTATGGGGAATTTGCCAATGCGATATCACTGTCTTCCTTTTAAACAAACGAAAAGGGAATGGCTGTTGAAAATAGCAATTCCAGTCCTAATAAGCATTTCTTGCTCAATTTTATCCTACTTTTTCTACAGCAAGTTACAGTGGATCAGTGTATTTAATTTGGAAGAAATGAAGTAACAGCTGCTCAAAGTGAGCTTGAGCACTCCTGAATTTTGAGGTGTTCAAATCTGGAAGGCAGGTGCTAGGGAGGGGGGGCTGTGGGCTCCGCGGGGGAGCATGGCAGCAACGTGTCTGGACCTGCACGGAGCCAGACACTGTGGTCTGAGTGGGACGGTAAGGGGGCTGGGAGTTGGAGAAGGGGTAGGGGGTTCTGGGGGGCAGTCAAGGGACAGGGAGCAGTGGGGGTTGGATGAGGCAGAGGTTCAGGGGGGCAGTCAGGGGACAGGCAGCAGTTGGATAGGCATGGGAGTCCCAGGGATTTATCAGGGGACATGTAGGGGATGGGGTCCTGGGGGAAAGTTGAGGGGGGTTCTCAGGAGGGGGCAGTTGGGGACAAGGAGAAGGGAGGCTTAGATAGGGGCTTGGGTCCCAACGGGCAGTTGGGGCAGGGGTCCCGGGAGAGGGGTATCAGGAGACAAGGACCAGCGGTGCTTAGATTGGGGCAGGGGTCTGGGGAAGGGGCAATCAGTGTCTGCGGGCTGGGATTTAAAGGGCTCTGGGCTCCCTGCCCCTGCAGGCAGCCCAGAGCCCTCTGACTCCCGGCTGCAGCTGGGATTTAAAGGGCTCAGGGCTCCACGTGGCTGCGGGCAACCCAGAGCCCTTTGATTGCCCGCCACGGCTGGGATTGAAAGGCCTCAGGGGTCCCTGCGGCTGCAGGCAGCCCAGAGCCCTTTGATTGCCCCCCACGGCTGAGATTTAATGGGCTGCCCGCAGAGCGCCATGTGCGGGGGATTTAGAATCCGCCTGCGGGCTGTATGTTGTGCAGGCCTGCTTTAGAGTGTGTCTACATGGCACATAAATAAAGCCAATGCTCGTGGCAGTGCGTCCAAGTCCAGGTCTGTGGTGCTAAAAACAGCCACGTAAACTCTAAAGGTTTCCAACATTTTTGCTGGCATGATGCCGTTTTAATGAAGTCTTTCCTGCATGGAGGAAGCCATTTTGAAGAGCAAAATGGTGTCTTCTGCACAATGTGACCTTGTATGTATGGCGTGCAAGGTCATGCTTTATGGAGGATGCCATTTTGTAGGGCAAAATGGTGTCCTTCATATATTGTGACCTTACACACACCATACATGCAAGACACATTGTGCAGCTCAAAATGGTGTCCTCCACAAAGTAGGGATCACTGCAACCCCATCTGCTGGTGGCATGGCCACTTTAAGGGTTGCTGCTCACAATTTGGAAACGGCTGATGTAGATGTTTCTGTGAAGCTCAGGCTCTGAAACCCAGAGGAGGAGGTGGGAGGGTTTCACAGCCAGACACTATCATAATACAAATAATAAATAAAATAATGAGGGCCTGCTCCAGAGAAATCTTTAACTTGGACTTCTTCGACTAATAATGGGAGCTATCACCAACAATGTAGAATGTTGATCACTGAGTGGGAGGAGGGCAACACTATTAACCACTAAATATATTCAAACCCCAATACAAAGAATAAATAAATCCCCACCCAGCCAAGGGGAAAACTTCCTAAGTAAAAGCAGTCACACTTTAATTTTTGCATGGTTTCTTCCCTACCTGCTTGTTTCTGTTTTTGATCCAAATATATGCACAGATGCTCCCTGAGGACTGGATTATCTATCTATCTATCTATCTATCTATCTATCTATCTGCAGTTCACTTTTTGTCAGAGGATGCTGGGATATTTTTGTTGCATAGAAATTCATTCAGTTTATATTTATGATGTGGAGGCTAAGTGGTCTGAACACACTATCCTGTGTGCTTTCAGCTTCTTGTGGGAAGGAACTGCCTTTTATTGTCAGGTATCCTTCCTTGTGTGTAAATATGTTGGCTTCTTGCACCTGGGAGGAAAGAACTTTCTCCTCATATGTGTGAAGATAAAACACTGGCCTCCCTGTGTCCTATGGGAAGCGCAGCAACTGCTGTGACACTTAGTCTTTGGCCATGTCTACATCTAAAATTTTGCAGCGTTGGTTGTTATAGCTGTATTAGTACAGCTGTATAGGGCCAGCGCTGCAGAGTGGCCACACTTACAGCAACCAGCGCTGCAAGTGGTGTTAGATGTGGCCACACTGCAGCGCTGTTGGGCGGCTTCAAGGGGGGTTCGGGGAACGCGAGAGCAAACCGGGAAAGGAGACCAGCTTCGCCGCGGTTTGCTCTCGCGTTCCCCGAACCACCCTGCAAACCGCAGGGAAGGAGACCTGCTTGCTCGGGGGTTCGGGGAACGAGAGAGCAAACCGGGAAAGGAGACCAGCTTCGCCGCGGTTTGCTCTCGCGTTCCCCGAACCACCCTGCAAACCGCAGGGAAGGAGACCTGCTTGTTCGGGGAACGCGATAGCAAACCGGGGAAGGAGACCAGCTTCGCCGCGGTTTGCTCTCGCGTTCCCGGAACCACCCAGCAAACTTCAGGGAAGGAGACCTGCTTGTTCGGGGTTCGGGGAACGCGAGAGCAAGCTGGGGAAGGAGACCAGCTTGATTACCAGAGGCTTCCTCAGGTATGCTGGGATACCTGCTTATTCCACGGAGGTCAAGAAAAGCGCTGGTAAGTGTCTATACTTGATTACCAGCGCTGGATCCCCAGCGCTGGATCCTCTACACCCGAGACAAAACGGGAGTACGGCCAGCGCTGCAAACAGGGAGTTGCAGCGCTGGTGGTGCCCTGCAGATGTGTACACCTCCTAAGTTGCAGCGCTGTAACTCCCTCACCAGCGCTGCAACTTTCTGATGTAGACAAGCCCTCAGTCAGCAAAACATGAAGGGGCTAAACACATGAAACTAAATGAGAAGAGCTACTTTTAAATTTCCTTTGAGGTCTGTTGTTACTGCTTATGTATTTTGGCTTCGCTGGGGAAGATAGCGTCACAATTCTCAGGTGTTTGGGGAGACCTTCAGTACTATTTCCTTTTTGCTGGCAGCCAGCAAGTCCTTCTGTGTTGTACTGGCTTTTAGTCTAAAAGTTGATATCCTGCAAGCAGTTAGTGGTTTTAGGTCGTGCCTCATCTTGAGTGCTGAAATTTGTGTTGAGTTTTGATTGAATTAAGCTGCTATTACTTCATTAATTGTGCCTTGTGCTGTAATTTTTAATTAATATAGCTAGCATAAATGAATTCTGGCTGTATTGTGCCTGGTTCACAGTTCTTATTTTTCCCAAAGCCTTCCAATGTGGGTTAGTGTATTGTACTCTGAGCAGAACAAAGAAAAATTTTGTGCATGTTTTCAGGAATCTCTTTAGCTGCATGTGAAACAAGTATTTGTTTAAAAATTGAGCTAATACGAAGGCATTAGTGTCCCAAGAATAGTTTTTCTGCAAATTTTCTGAGGCAGTGTGACAATGCAAGTTATCCAGGGTTGAAATTGAACTTTGGTAGTTGTAAAGTGCCAGCAGATTAGTCACTACTTTGGCCTTAGTGTAAACCTACAGAATGTTTCCCTGGGAGGCAAGCCATGGCTTAATAACCTGGCATTAGTACTCTTATCCGAATTGTGCCGTTAAGATATACGGGGCAAGCAACTGTGTAGATTGCTTGCTGTTTCCAAGTTGGCAATGCTTGCTGACTTCTGCCTTTGGAATCCTCCCAAAAGTTAAATTTACCCAGCAAGCGAGTTTGTTTGCTGTTGCACTTTGCATTTAGTTTCTCAATATAACTTGTTCCCCAATGGAGAACTGAATTTATTTTTTTTCAGAGGATGTTTATTGACCTCTTCTCAGTTTTGATTTTGTTGGTAATTCTACAGCAGAGGATAAGGACAAATTTATAAAATGGCATTAGGTGATTCTGCTTTTAACTGGTCGATAGCTGTGGTGTTATCTTGTAATGCCTACCAGTAAGAAAATGGTGTCATGTCATATTAGCTGAAAGCACCTTCCTAATTAATGGCTGTTGCCTATTCAATTCACAGGTGTTCCATGTACTCTTAAAATTTTAATGTTTTAAAATATTTTCTCCAACTTTTTGCAGAAAATAGCTTTGTGCCCACATCTGCCTCCCTTGTGTGCCCCTCCACCTCTATTTTCTTCCTCCATTTTTAACTCCCAGTCCTCTTCCTGGCTGCTAGCTCTCTCCTTAAATTACAAAATGGTGTTTATTGACCTCACTATTAAATGGCTGCTAGGAGAGGGTCTCAGTTAAGCTATAGCATTTTAAAGAAGATAATTTTGATTTTTGGGAAAATTACCATTTGAGTTTGTTCAGCTGGTTCTCCAGTGATTTGAAATGATTCCTGGAAACATTTAAATGGAAGGAGTGTTGTGGGCCTGTTCTTGCAATATAAATATGGGGGAGATGGCAGGGAAGCAAAAATGGGAGCATAGAGCGGAGCAATGCAGAAGAGGGGAAGTAGAGTGTAGGGCAAGGAGAGTACTTCAAAAGAGGGATGGACAGAACTTTTTTGAAGAAGCTGAAAACAAAATTAAGTTACAAAGAAAAGACCATTGTTTTCATTTTTGTTTAAATTTTGAAAATAGATAATTTCTTGGAGCAACAATATTTAAAAAACATTGTATAAACTACCCATATATACTCGTTCATAAACCAAATTTTTTTGGTAAAAAAGTGAAGCATTAAAGAGCAGGGGTCAGCTTATCAACGGGTCTACACCAAAATTTGATGATTTTAAGCTCTATTGAGTTGAATATCTAATAGATTGTAGTTTTGTTCACCTGCAGCATTCGCAGGAATGGAGCCCCTCAGCTCCCTGTGTCCGCGGTTCACCATTTCCAGCCAACGGGAGATGCCGGAAGTGGCAGCCAGCATGTCCCTTTGCCTGCACCACTTGGCGAACCACAGCCAATGGGAACTGAGGGGCTACGTGTCTGCAAACGCTTCAGGTAAACAAAACATCCTGGTCTGCGAGCGGCTTATCCTGATGGGCTGAGAGCCAAAGTTTGCCAACCCCTGAAATATGGGGTCGGCCTATGAAAGGGTCTCATAGTTTTTGCCATTTTTTACTTATCCATCTTGGACGGTCGGCTTATAAACAAACGGACTAATGAACAAGTATATATGATGTTTCTCTTTAATATTTGACATAACTGTGGTAATCTTAGCAAGACACTTCAGTGCGTGCCCACTTCTGTAATGTCACCTCTGTTCAGGTAACTGATACCCTGCCTTTAGCCTCATACTTTGCACCATAGGTGTGACAATACTGTACTGTGCCACAACTTGACATAATTTTATAGATACAACTTTGTTTTGTCCCACTATCTTGGATCTGAAGCAAGGTTTAAAAAGGAAAAACGCAGTGTCACTGCAACACCACATCTGTCTCTGAAAATCTTACGTAAAAAAAGTTCTATGCAAAAACAGAGGGTTATTACTTCTTTAACTTGCCTCTATGATACACACTGTATTTTTGATAACTAGCTAGCTGTTAAATTCGTAAGGTTTACAGGAGTATAGAATTGAAGTCTAGGACTGAAACTTCTCCATGCTTTGCTTAAGCCTAAAGGTGAGTTTAACAAAATCTATTCAGGTGCTCTTGAGTAATCAAAGTGGAAGAAACAAAATATTTTTAAAACTCGAAAAGCCTAGATCTACTGAGAAACAGTTGATACGTGTGCAAAATTTTAAAATGCAGAGTTTCCTGCAACGCTAAGGAAAATGTGTAAAAACTGCATAATTGTATAGTACAATAGGTAGATATTGGTGTGTACTAAATGTTAATGTTTAATACCTGCAGAGTTGTACAAAAAATTAACAGGGTGTGTGTGTTGTGATCTGTTTGGGAAATACTGAAATTAATCCTTTGTTTCTAATGGAGCTGAAGTAATAACATTTGTTGGTGCACCAGGATCGCTGTTGACAGCTCAACTTGGAGAATAGTTTAATGCTTATACTGTTGGAAAAGTAAAGCTCTGTGTAAATGCTTTTGTATTTATTGGATAGTGTTGCTGCAGAACCAATCTAGAACTCTCACAATGCTTTTTGTGTTTCTCACAATGATGGCTTTTTGAGTAAAATAAGTCAGCAACTAAATTGTGATAAACACAGTATATCAAAATAGGAGAAAGTCATTACAAGTTTAATTAGTGTTACTTCTGTGTGGAACTAGATTGGATTTTCTTGTAGGGTTTATTGCTGACCCCAATAGGCCCTTAACTGAAGAACCACTTTTTCAAGGAATTTAGCCAAAAAATGGTAAATGTAAGTTGATAGATCTCAGCTAAGGCAATGGAGTAATTACATTTTTTTTATAAAAAGAGCAGCCATAACAATGACAAATATTTGTGGGTTACAGCTGACCTGGATCCATGAGTGAAACTGAATAGTATTCATTTGTGGTAATTGTTTACAAATTTCCCTGCATTCTTATTGGTTACATATACATCTAAATAAATCATGTAGCCAATTAAGTTATAGGCTATGTAGAAACTTTTTGTAATCAAGCAAAACCTAATATATTTCCAAGAACATTATTTGTGAACTAACAATAAAGTTGGAAATGCATAACAGTATCCTTGGAGTAGGAAATGTATGATAAGCATTATAGTTCTAAAAATGTACGTCAAACTCAAAAGTTAAGGTTACTGTTAAAGAAAAACAAACAAACTGTGTGGACATAGTGTTATGGGATCCCAAAGAACTTCAACTCTTTGCTCATATTCCGATCACTTTGTACACATCCGTGTGAAGTAGATAAATGTCTAATAGGTATCACAACTGACATTTTAAACTTTGGATGCCTTGCCAATTCAGACAGGAACTTAACTGGCTGGCTGCATGTTAGACAGTGTGTGCTTTCATGACTCCCTTGGGGCTGTAGACATTTAAAACTATTTCCAAAATGGTTTCAACAACACAGTATAATTAGCTTAACTGAAAAGTATACAAGGGTTAAGAAATAAGTGACAGGGAGCCTAATAATTTTGGATGCGAAAGGATTTGATGTAAAATTTTTAATGTCTTGAATGATATAGGAAGAAGATGGGATTTCAATCATACAGGTCTTTATATATATATATATGGAAGTCTAATACCTAATATTCATTCATTTAGCCTCTCAGACTCTGAAGCAGATAAATAATATCCCATCTTGTATATGACACTGAGGCACCAGAGATTAAATCATTATAATTTTTTTCTCCCAGGTCATACAGGGAGTCTGTAGCAGAGCCAGGAATAGAACTGGGGCATCAGGCCACTCAGTCTTGTGCCTGTCAGAGACCAACGTTGTGTTTTTTGTGATAGGGAGGCTGTTACTGCTCCCTAATCAAAGGAGGATAGACTGATGACTGGTCTTAGGTTAAGATGACACATCCATAGTCAGTGAGAGTGATGTGTACGTTTGTGTGTCTAGCATGTGGCTCATAGTCATAGCTAATTCTAAAATTATGTGTATATTATGATGGAGCAGTGACACAATCATACTTAAGATTGCATCAGGGTTTATAACTATATATAATAAAATAAGGGCTTAAGAATGGCAATACCGAATGAGACCAGTGGTCCACTGGCTGGTACAAGATGTGTTAGAAGGAATGAACAGAACAGGGCAGTTTGAATGATCCATACAATTTTCCAGTCCCAACCTCTGGCAGTCAGAGGTTTAGAGACACGTAGAATATGGGTTGTGTCCCAACCATATTGGCTAATGGCCATTGATGCATCTGTCCTTCATCATCTTTTTTGAACCCAGTTGTACTTCTGGTCTTCACAACATCCCCTGGCAATGAGTTCCACAGGTTGATTTGTGTGTTGTGTGAAGAAGTAGTTCCTTATGTTAGTTTAAAACTTTCTGCTGCCTATTAATTTCATTTGCTAACCACTTGGTCTTGTTTTATGTGAAAGAGGAAAAACCACTTACTTTCTCCACACCATTCATGATTTTATAGACCTCTATCACAGTGGTTTTCAAACTTTTTTTCTGACAACCCAGATGAAGAAAATTGTTGATGCCCTTGACGCAGTGGAGCAGGGGATGAGGGGCGTGGGAGGGGGCTCTGGGCTAGGGTTGGGGTATGGGAGGGGGTGAAGGCTCTGAGCTGGGGGTGCGGGCTCTGGGGTGGGCCCGGGAATGAGAGGCTTGGGGTGAAGGGGGGGATTCTGGGTTTGTGATGGGGTTCAGGGCTAGAGCAGGGGATTGGGGTGCAGGCTTACCTCCGGTGGCTTCTGGTCAGTGGTGCAGCCAGGATGTGGAGGCAGGCTTCCTGCCTGTCCTGGCACTGCGGACTGCACTGCGCCCCGGAAGTGGCCAGCCACAGGTCCAGTTCCTAGGCGGAGGCGTGCCGGTAGGCACCACCTTCCCCACCGACCAATGAGAGTGCAGAGCCAGGGCTCGGGGTGGGGTCATCGTGTGGAGCCCTGTGGCCCCCCTGCGTAGGAGCCGCTTCTAGGGTGCAGTGTGGCCCCCTGCGTAGGAGCCTGCTGCTGGCTGCTTCTAGGGTGCAGTGTGGTGTCAGAGCAGGTAGAGACTACTATTTTTTTAATGGCCAGCCTCCAGGGTCCCTCAGTGCTGAGCAAGGCGGCCCAGTGCCTTGCATTCCAGTACAGTACAGATCATTGGGGAACCCTGCTATGTACCTCTCTGCACTGTGAAAACTGACCATTTATTCCTCTTCTGTGTTTCCTGTCTTTCAACAAGTTACAGATCCAGTTGCTTATCCCATGACTCATTACTGTGCTTAAGAGCCTTTGATGAGGGACCTTGTCAAGGTCTTTCTGAAAGTCCAGGTACATTGGTATCCACTGGATCACCCATGTCCATATGTTTGTTGACCCCTTTGTAGAATTCTAATAGACTGGTGATGCCTGATTTCCCTTTATAAAAGCTATGTTGACTCTTCCCCAGCATATCTTGTTCATCTGTGTGCCTGATAATTCTATTCTTTACTACAGTTTCAACCAATTTGACTGATTCTCAGGTTAGGCTTACTGGTCTGTAATGGTCAGGATTGTCTCTGGAGCCTTTTTAAAAAATTGACATTACATTAGCTATCCTCGAGTCATCTGGTACAGTGCTAATATACCACAGTTAGTAGTTCTGCAGTTTCATATATGAGTTCCTTCAGAACTCTTTGATGAATATCATCTGGTCCTGATGATTTATTACTGTTTAATTCATCAGTTTGTTCCAAAAGATCCTCTGTTGACAACTCAGTCTGGGACAGTTCCTCAGATTTGTCACCTAAAAAGAAGGGCTCAGGTGTGGGAGTCTCCCTCACATACTCTGCAGTGAAGAGTGATGCAAAGAATTAATTTAGCTTCTCCACAGCCACCTTGTCTTAATGAGTGCTCCTTTAACACCTCAATCATCCAGTGGCCCCACTGATTAATTGATTTTGGCAGGCTTCTTGCTTCTGATGTGCATAAAACAATTTTTGCTGTTAGTTTTTGTCATTTGCTAGTTGTTTTACAAATTGTTTTTTGGCTTACCTAATCATACTTGACTTGCCAAAGTTTATGCTCCTTTCTATTTTCCTCAGAAGGATTTGACTTCCAATTTTTAAAGGGTGTCTTTTTGTCTCTAACTGCCTCTTTACTCTGTTCAGCCATCATGGCATTTTTTAGTCCTATTACTTTTTTTATTTATTGGGTTATACATATAGTCTGAGCCTCTATTATGGTGTGTTCAAAAAGTTTCCATTCAGCTTGCAAGCATTTCACTCTTGTGACTGTTTCTTTTAACTTCAGTTTGACTAGCTGCCTCATTTTTTGTGTAGTTCCCTTTTTGAAGTTAAGGATTTCTTTGGTATTTTCCCCCATACAGGGATGTTAAAATTTATTATGTTTGCTATTAGTGAGTTGTTCAGCCATATTCACCTCTTGAACCAGATCGTGTCCGCCCCTTAGGGCAGAATCAAGAATTGCCTCTCCTCTTGTGGCATCCAGGACTAGCTGCTCCAAGAAGCAGTCATTAATGATGTCTAGAAATTTTATCTGTGCATCCCGTCATGAGGTGACATGTTCCCAGTCAGTACTGGGATAGTTAAAATCCCCCATTGTTATTGGGTTTTCTGTGTGTGGCCCCCCCCCCCTACATCCTCTCTAATCTCCCTGAGTATTTCTCTATCACGGTCACTTCTCGGTCAGGTGGTCAGTTGCTTATTCCTACTGCTATGCTCTTATTATTCAAGCATGGCATTTCGATCAGTAGAGATTGTTGTAGTGTTTGATTAATTAAGATTTTTACTATATTTGACTCTATGCTTTCTTTTGCATATAATGCCATTCCAACAATGCAAGCTATTCTGTCATTACTATATATTTGTACCCTGGTATTATGTATCCTCTTGATTATCTGTGAAATAACTATAAAACAAACAATGAACCTCAATGGGAGTTTGAAACTTGAGTATTAAGAGTTTGCTTTGTTTCTTACAGGTCTCTTAACATGGACTTTGAGAATCAAGACAAAGAGAAAGACAGCAGCAGCTCACCTGGGTCTTTCAATGGCAACAGCACCAATAACAGTAAGTACTCTCCAGCTGCTCACGTTAGTCCTTCCTGTCTTCCCATTGGCCAAGCTAGTATGCATACTCTGTTGCCCATTCCCAGCTTCTCGCAAACAGGTTAGGAACACCATCCCTGCCCATCCTGGCTAATAGCCATTGATGGACCTATCCTCCATGAACTTATCTAGTTCTTTTTTTGCATCCTGTTATAGTTTTGGCCTTCACAAAATCAACAACATCTTTCTACACATTATTACAAATGCTTAGTACTTGTACAAATGCCTTCCATCTTCAGGGCACTTTATAAACATTAATTCCTATAACAACCCTTTTAGATTAGTTATGGTATGTAGCCATTGTAATATGGGAAATTGAAATGCACACAAATTGTTCTCTTGCCTTGAACAAGGTAATTATTAGAGCCACAATTAGAACTTGGGAATTCATAGGTCCCAACACCTCATATCACCACAATGTCTATTTATAGTATAGTTCTTCTTTGAGTGATGATCTGTATTGTGTTCCACTGAGGGTTATATGCATGTGTTTGGAGCCAGAGATTTTTAAAATAGTAGTGTCTGTTAGACCATGCATGTGTCCTTGCTCCACCTCATGGTTTTGTCTGAGGCAATAAAGGGCAGGGCAGACCAACTGTGCCCTCGGTTCCTTCTCACCATCACATAGTCTGAGTTGAAGCCTCTTCCATTCTTTCATCTCTTATGACACACTTCTCTAAAATACAGAAAGACTGTTTCATTTCTGTATATAGCTATTATTTTGTTTTTTGTAGTAGCAGTTTTTAGGATTTTAAGGACTTTGGGATGCCGTTTTACTGGTCATCTGTGTGTCACCGCCGGCACCCATGCCTGGGTACTGGATTATGCCAAAGACGCTGGGGTTCAAGATCTGCACCTCCAGCCTTGTTCCCCTTTACTTCATGAGGGAAGCACATATTTCATCCAGATGCAGTATCTCAGGGGTTCTCAAACTGGGGTTTGGGACCCCTCAGGGAGTCACGAGGTTATTACATGGCGGGTCGCAAGCTGTCAACCTCCACCCCAAATCCTGCTTTGCCTCCAGTATTTATAATGGTGTTCGATATATAAAAAAGTGTTTTTAATTTATAAGGGGGGTTGCACTCAGAGGCTTGCTATATGAAAGGGGTCACCAGTAAGAAAAAAGTTTGAAAGCCATTGATATAACACCATTCCTTTAAATCTTAGACAACGCTGATTTTGTATAGGTTAAGGTAAATAGTATGGTAAACATGAGATGGGATTGGGAATCACATTACCACGATTAATGTTAAACCTGCTATCATCTCTTGATAGTCACAAACAACATCCTGAGCAGAGGCTACCACCATTCCCCACCCATCCCTCTCCTGGGCTCCACAGCAGGCTAAGTCTGCTCCTGTTCTTTACCCAGTCCCTATGAGAGAGTGGTAAGTCTTAGTTGAACAACCATCTTTGCATTCAGTACTGTAACCGGGCCCTGATGTATTTCCTTGAAAGTAAATGGATATCTTAGAATCAGTATTCTTCAGTCAGCAGTATAATGACCAAATTCTCCATAGAGTCCTGGAAACGACTGGGAGATGGACTACAAAAACAGACTAGGAGAGGATCTAAATAGGATGTTCTATTTTAGTATGTGTGATGAGAAATCCCATAAATGAAGCCTGTTCTATTCTTTCTCCTGCAGGTATCCAGACCATTGATTCCACCCAGGCACTGTTCCTTCCGATTGGAGCGTCTGTTTCTCTCCTAGTCATGTTCTTCTTCTTTGATTCAGTTCAAGTAGTCTTTACGATATGCACAGCAGGTGACTACATTCTCTTCTGTTCATGTTCATCAGTCTCAAACAGGAAATGTTAAGCATTCTGAGTCTTGTCACTACGAATTGAAATGCATTTATGGATCATGTGATCCAAGTATATGAAAAATGTTATGACCTGACAACTCTCAAGGGTTGTATTTGTATAATTATACTATTTTAAAGAGTATGATAAATCATTTGAATGATAAATTGGCCAATTTTCTGGGGAGATGTGGAAGGAACTTTTAGAAATAAAATGCATGTGTAAATTATAAATTAATGCCCATAACTGTGGATAGCTTCAGAATCCAGACTTATATTTTTCCTTTTCTTCCCCAGTTTAACTCTGTTTTTCTTTTTCCTCAATGCATTTAATTTCAGAGCGTTCTTTTGGTCTTTTCCCTATTGTTTTCGTTGTTTATCCTTGTTAAATATTGAAGACACGGCAGCAAACTATCCTCATGCAAAGAAAAGATAGGAAAAATCGTAAGAAGCTAGTTTGGCTCCATGGGGAGCTTTTTAATGACCTGAAAATCAAAAAGTGAAAACATGCACATGTTGCTAAGGATGAAGTCAAAAGAAAAGCACAAACATGTTGGGACAAAATCCGAAAGGCTAAGGCACAAAATGAGTTGCATCAAACAAGGGACATAAAATACAATAAAAAGAGGTTCAATAGATACATTAGGAGCAAAAGAAATATGAAAGAAACTGTAGGCCCTCTACTTAGGGGAGAAGGAGAGTTGATAATGGACGTTATCAAGAAGGCTGAGGGCTTTCTATTTTGCTTCATTCTTGACTTTAAAATGTAAATTGTGACCAGATACTTAACCCAATATTAACGACACGAAGGGAAGGAATGCAAGCCAAAATAGGTAAATAACAGGTTAAAGACAGTATTTAGTTAGGTTAGATGTATTTCAGGTTGGCAGGACCTGATGAAATTCACCCTAAGGTGGTTATGGAACTAGCTGAAGCAGTCTCGTTAGGGATTGTCTTTGAGAATTCATGGAGGATGGGTGAGGTCTCAGAGGACTGGAGAACCGCAAACATAGTAACTATCTTTAAAAAGGAGAACAAAGAGGACCCAGCAAACTATAGACAGTTTAGCTTAACTTGGATAACTGGAAAGATACTGGAACAAATTATTAGTTTGTAAGCACGAAGAGGATAATAGGGTTATAAGGAATAGCCAGCCAGCATGGATTTGTCAAGAACAAATCATTCCAAACTAGCCTAATTTCCTTGTTTGGCAAGATGGCTGGCTAGTGGATGGTGGTGATTATATGTTAAGAGCTGTTATAAAAAGGGCAGTGATCAATTGTTCTCCAAGTCCACTGAAGGTAGGACAAGAAGTAATGGGCTTAATTTGCAGCAAGAAGATTTAGGTTAGATATTAGGAATAACTTTCTAGCTACAGGGATAGTTCAACTCTGAAATAGGCTTCCAAGGAAGGTTGTGGAATCTCCATCATTGAAGGTTTTTAAGAACAGGTTAGATAAACACCTGTCAGGGATTTTTTAGGTATATTTGGTCCTGCCTTAACACTGAGGGCTGAACTAGAAGACCTCTCAAGGTCCCTTCCAATGCTGCACTATTATGACTGTGATTTTTGTACATTTTGAATGAATGTGTATAAAAATTTAACTTGGTAACCATTGTAAATAAAATAAAAGGCAAATAAGTAACCGTATGACTTTGTACTATGGTAGTGCCACCCCTTCAAATTTTCATCCTTTTGGCTGTTCCTGCTTTCTATGTCATGGCAAATTTTATCGAACCATGACTGTAAACTCCTTGGCATAGGGATAGTTTCCTTTAAGTGTAATGCATAAATAACAAAACATTAACCTAGTCTTAATTCTCCACATTTCCCTTCGCCAATTTTTATTGATTAGGGCCTTACAAATATATTTTAAACTCAATGCATTGCAGGCCAACAAGCCTCTCAACTTTGCAGGCTGCATCTTCTAAAAGTTCAGAAACTGCTTTAGCTTCGATTTTTTTGCATACAAGTAAATGTCAACCAATTGGACTTCAGAAAAAATTTATAGTGGCCTTTTGGCCCTACTTCTGCAGTTGTTCAGAACACTGTTTGCTGATCAAGATATCAGTAAGAAGGTGCTTCACTGCTCCTGTTTGGCAGAGCCTTGAATATGCTACACACAGCAAAAATTGTCAGCCTGTACCCTCAAGCTGATTCTGTGAAGAGGGGATTTTAAAAACCCTTCTATGACCTCATCAGTTAAAACTATTTTTTTTCATAGTATTGGGTAACTTTATATGGCACTTGGGTCATAAACCCTTTCCCTTAATTGTTGATTCTTGTCAGCTCTGTTTTATGTAGGCTACTGTTCCTTTCCTTGATGTTATTTTATTGGAGCATGTTAATCCCTTTTCATCTTCAGATTTTTTTTCCTGTTATTTGTCACTTTATTTGCAATGTATTGTGTATATATAGGTTATATTATGTTTGGGGGTGTAGATTGAGGGTGGTGGTGGATCCTTCTGTTTTATTCTTGTTGGATGAATCTAATGGGGTAAATGGTATTGGAACAATTATTTCCCTCAAGCCATTTATTTTTGTGATGGAGTTATTGTTCTATGAATTGGTCTTGCCTTATGGAGGATACTGTCCCTTATGTTGCAGAATTTGCTATTGAAACTACACATCAGCATGGAGATCATTATTAGGGTGGATAAATTTAGATCTTCCTTTCCCCTGAAACACATTTAGTTGTCTGTTTGCCCATTGCTATGAACAAGCACTTTTTCTTTTGGTAGGATTAAAGACTTTTTCCTCCCTAAGTAATTTAACAACTTCAACATTATATTGAATTATGTGGTGGTAGTTGCAAAATATGATATGAAGGAAACTTTACATGTAGGAAGTTACAACAGGACTTCCTTTGGGAAGTTTTTATGCTGCCCTGAAATCTACCCTTAGAACATGATTGTTTAAGGCTAAGATTTCTTCTGCAGGACTTTTATAAATGAAATGTGCAAATAAGTTCACACTTCATTTTACTATCAACTAATATTATACAATGAAAACAATAGGTTGAGTGAGACAGGTTTAGATGGTCTGGAGATAACCCTATAGCAGAGTTTATACCCTATTTAGGCCCTAACCGTTTGCACTTGTGCATGAGCTTGTTTACCCATGGGAGTACTGTCACTGAAGTCAATGAGACTATTCGTGTGTTTCAGTGTTAGGAGGATTTAGAATAGTCCGTGTTGATAGGACGCAGCATTTTGGGAGCGTTTCATAACCAAATTGTAATGTATCTTTTTCCGTTATGGCTGACTGTTGGAATAATTGGACACAGTATTTTGCTTCTCTGAATGTGGCCCCAAGTGGCTTGAAGACTATTAAGAAAAATGGCTATCTGTGTGTTTTCCTCTGTGAGGTTTTTTAATTGTATAATATTAGTTGATAGTAAAATGAAGTGTAAACTTATTTGCACGTTTCCTTTATAAAAGTCCTGCAAAAGAAATCTTGGCCTTAAATGGTTTTTCCTTTAGTAAATGCTGTAGTATATACTAAGATATTGTCACAAAGCTTTCTCAAACTGGATCTGAATGTACTAATGTTACATTTTCTCTTTTTCTAGTCCTTGCAACAATAGCCTTTGCTTTCCTTCTGCTCCCCATGTGCCAGTATTTAACACGGCCTTGTTCTCCTCAAAACAAGTAAGGACTTGATAAATCTTTTGCTTTTCTTTTGTATGCTGCATTTATTTCTCTTAATGGGATTTTTTTTAACTGGGGTTTTTGCTACTAGCACTAACTCCAGGGCTCTAGTGCAGATTGTTTGTATAGTTCTGGTTCTCTGCCAAAGCCATGTTCCCACTTTGAAGCTAGGAAGCACAATTTCTGCCTATCATGCACACTTGCCAGCATGGGAAATATGATAACTATTGCAGAGGATTAGTGTTCTTCAGTGTTTTTCAGAAGTTTTGGCTTGCTTTGGGTGAGATTTCAATGTGCTTAGGAACTGGGGTTGGACTTTTATATTAAGCTAGCACAGTTGCATTATGCTCATTAACTCTAGAGGTTTCAAAGACTATAGTGACCTTGCAATAGCCACCTTAACATGAATGACAGCTGTTTAATGCCCTTTTTAAAATGAGTTGCTAGTCTTGCGGACAGGAATCCGTATTGCAAAACCATCATATTCAGTACCAGTTGATAGTCAACCCTGATAACAGTCTCAGCAGAAGAGCCAAGAATTAAATGGACATAGACCAGGATGGATAAAAATTGCTGATTTTTTGTGATTTAAATCAGTTTATTTAAATTAAATACAGGTTTATTTTTAGAATAAACTTCTCAAAAAATAAATTTGAAATTATGACAATCTGTGTTAAGGCCTAATTTTTAAAAGATTTTAATTTAGTATAGTACATTTGGTTTTTTAAGGTAAACAGTACGTGTTTGCTGCTGAAGTTTTAAAGAGAGTCAGACCTCTGACCTGATTAAGCACATGAAGCAAGCATTTGCTGAAGTGCTAAACCTACTTTTGATACTTGATACATAGAGAGATTAAAATAAATCTATCTTCTGCTCTGTATATGCAGAGAGAATATTTTCTTCATTTCACTTTAATCAGTTAGTTCAGTGATTAGTTAATTCAAAGTTAAGAAACCAATTGGGAACTGAAAAATCAAGAGAGCTTATTTTCCTCTTCCAATTTATTAATAAAATTAGTTGTGAGCGGATGAGATCTGCTAGTTCTAAAATCTTGAAGTACATGATGACCAGAAATAATAATTTCTACTTGCTAACTACAGAAACTTCACTTGATTAGTAATTAGCTTTAAGTGCTAAACTTTATGTATCCAACACATTACCAATACCTTCATTTAACTAATAAAAAAGCATTTTAAAATTGGTTTTGTATGTATTTTTAAGTGAATTCTAATTTCTATTCAAGTAGATACAAATCACAAGTAAAAAGTGAATCTAGTAAATATGAAATGCATTGTTACTAATTTCTAACATAAAATATGTAAAAATTAAGAATCTGAATAAATGTAAATTAAACTATATAATTGCTTAAATAAATGTGTGGATATAGTGTATCTGTTTAGCAAAGTGAAGCACTAAATTTAGTGTAACAGTTATATTTAGTTGCAAATAAACATGTTTTAATATTTACTAATGAGAATAAATCTTTCTTTAGGAAAATAACTATATACAAATGTAAAACAGGATTAAAATTGATTTAAATCAAGGTGTCCTGCTTGCTGATTTAAATAATGATTAAAATCACTGTTTTAAACTGCTTGGATTTAAATCCATGTGCACGGATATAGACTAACTCTTTTATCCCACCACTTCAGGATTTAGGTAAGTTATTTAAATGTGGAGAAAGCCTTTATTGTTGCTGTTTTTGGTACCTATTTTGTGGCAAAGAGAACTTCTCTCTGGCATCTTTCATGAATATTACTACTTATGAGCCTTGTCCAAACAGAGCCAGAGGTTTTTCTGTTCTTTAAATATTAAAGCATTAAAACTTTGAACTTATATGATGTGTTGTTTCCAGGATTTCCTTTGGCTGTTGTGGTCGTTTCACTGCTGCTGAGCTGCTCTCATTCTCCCTGTCTGTTATGCTTGTCCTTATCTGGGTCCTAACTGGCCACTGGCTCCTCATGGATGGTAAGTATGTGAAATGTGAGTCAAGTCCCAGTTTATAGATTTTCTGCCAAAGCCAGGACCCTGATACCTTCCTGATTCATACAAGTAAAATGTTAGACCGCACTTGGCAAACCTTTGTAAAATATGTGGCAGGCTAATGGAGAGTCTGTGCAATTGTTCACTTAACTCACATTGCTGGAGTTGTTCACTTAACTTGCATTGCAGTAATGTGGTGGGGTTTTGTCTGTTTGCAGAAGAGTATTTTTATAATTAACTCCTCTAATGAGAACTCCTTTACACTTCTGGATACCTTTAAGGAAAAACTATTGCAATGGGCAGCAGCACAGGCCTCTTTAAATCAATGTGAGCTAGTGAAGATGATTAGTTTCTAGCAGTAATGGAAGGATTCTACTAGGTGTGAGGAAAAGGGACTGTATTGACTCCTCTCTGCCTTCCACCAGCAAATGGTGTTCGTGCTCGGCTGGCCAGGAGTGGCAAAGTTGTAGCCTCATTGTTAATAGTTAAGAAAGTGGGATTTCTGCTTAAATATACAAGTGATCACTCCACACAATTCTTTCCTCCTTCATTCTCTGAGTATCTCTTTTTTTCAGTGCCTCTGATTTTGAGTATATTGTACAGATGTTCATGATAGTCATGAATGGGATAGTGTGTTAATTTTGTTTAACACATCAACATTTCCTGCTCTTGGAGACATACCTCGAGTAAAGTGTCAGACAATCGAAGGATAGTAGACCTGATTTTGTTTTTCACATAGTTGTAAAATGAACTCTGACTTTTCATGGGGTAGATCACATCTCAATAGACTTCTCCCCACCCATTTGTGATTATCTGGAGCACCTCCCTTTTTATGTCCATGACAGAATAACATCCCAGTGGCAACTTCAGCAACTGGTTACATGGAAAAATAATGCTAGAAAAGTGATTATAAATATCTGAAGATACATTAAATGCAGTTTAGCAGCTGAAAACAGAGGAATGTCAGCATCATGTATCCAGATAGTTTTCTGCAGATCAGAGTGCTTCCTGACCGCCAGTGGTCCTTAGATCATAGTTCGTGAATTTTTGTTTCAAAATAAAGACTTAGTTTCTCTAAGTATATACATTGTTAAACAGTAAGGAGATTTGCTTTTAACGGTTTATCTGGCAGAGAGATATTAAATACCTCCTCAGACAAAAGATTAAAATCTCATTTCTGCCTCTGATTATGTTGCCTAATCTCATCTAGTGAAGTGGTTTCTTGATCAGGAAGCAGCTGAAGAGTGCTTGGCCTTCTGACATTTCTCAAAGTCAGTTCTGATTTCTAGCTGATTCCTACCATTCATGTTGATTATTTTTGAACTGATGTATGTAGACTATGATACTTACAGGTCAAGACACTTAAGTAACATCTTCCTTCCTCAAGTGCCATACTGCTGGCAAAAGGTAAAGCCTCACCCACACAAATGTTTAATGAGAAGTGTGAGGCAATTGAAATTGTATTCAGGTTTGTTCAGTGAAATCACTTTGATATAACTTGTTTCATACTTCAGGACAAAAGTTGCAAGACTGAACTTGGTCATCTAAGTAGTAATCTGAAATTGCTACTGGTAGAAGAAGATCTGATGATAAGGAAGGGACAGACATTGAATAGCCTATTTTATCCATTTTCTAACTGCTGTAATCTCTTTTGTAGTTGTGTTAAAAGGTGTTGTCACTTTTAGATGGCCTGATTCACATTCTGTCAATATATACTTATGAAGACAGGCTAATGGAACAATCTGCTGCTGCCAGCCACTTGTTTTGGTTTGCATGTGCAAGTTGATGGAAGCAGAAAGAGCTCTGTTTCTTTAGTGAACTAGAATAGTTACTGTCTTCTGCATTCACTCTAGAACAAGTTGGTGCTGGTTGAGGGAAGGTAGTTGTGGCCAGGGCCCCATTGTGTTAGATGCTGTCAATAAAGTGACACTACCGTAGTAATGTAAGAGGCCTCCAGCTGTGCATGTATTGGGGAGACAGTGTAGGACTTTTTTTAGCTAAGTACTCAACACAGCATAAACCAAAGAAGGGTTGCCATGACGTTGTTAGCATCCAGCATGAGTTGTTGATGTCCCACCTCAGCATTGGATTAATTAGTGTCTTAATCTTGTATGTAAGTTTTAGGTTAGAGCAGGGGTCTCAAACATGCGGCCCATCGGTCACATATGGCCCGCGGAGCTATTTCCTGTGGCCCCCCATAGATGCAGACTCTGTGGGTGCTCCGGGTCTGAAGCACCCACAGGGAAAAATTAGTGGGTGCTCTGCACTCACCGGCAGCCAAGCTTCCCTCACCCCGCCCCTCCTTCCTCTCCCTCAGTGTGCCACGTCTCCACTCCTCCGCCTACCTCCCAGCGTTTGGCGGTGCTCAGGACTTTCAGGAGGGGAGGAAAGGAGGGGGCATGCAGCGCACTCAGAGGAGGAGGCGGAGAAGAGGTGGGCCCAGGGCGGGTATTTGGGGAAGGGGTTGGAATTTGGGCAGAGTTGGGTCGGGAACTTTGGGGAAGGGGTGTGGCCTCATGCAAGTGTGGAGTGGGGGTGGGGCTGGGGCATGGGGAGAACATTTATGCTGTCATCATAACAGGAGAAGGTGCTTGTTTGACAGCAGAATTATGAATGAACTATTCAGTCATTATAGCCTTCATGTTTCTGAATTGTCTGCAAACAAACTAAGGTTTTTATTAATTGAACTTAAGTTTATGCATTGGCTTAAGTTCAGCATCTTAAGTAAGACATGTTCAAATTCAGGTACTCTATTGTACATACTTAAATAGAAATCCTATAAGAACATAAGAATGGCCATACTGGCTCCATCCTGCCCAGTATCCTGTCTACCGACAGTGATCAATGCCAGGTGCCCCAGAGGGAGTGAACCTAACAGATAATGATCAGCTGATCTCTCTCCTGCCATCTATCTCCACCCTCTGACATACAGAGACTAGGAACACCCCTCTGTCCTCAGGGCCCTGTGTGGGGCGGGCACTGAGGAGAGACCGGGGGATGCTGGGATGCTGCTGCTGCCCCCCAGCACTGAATCATGCCTCTGGCGGGTGCTGCCGCTGTCCTCCAGTTGTCCTCGGCTGCTGCACCAGGCCGACCATTAATCCCGCTTGCCCCATCCCGGGCCCTGCAAGGAGCCTGCCTACAACTCTACAAGTTCTTCAGCGAGGAGAACGCGCCCAAGTGGCGGGGGCAGCTGGTGCCAGCCCTCAAAAAGGTTCCAGTGCAAGTCCATCCTAAATTTTCCTCGTCTAAAAATGCTTTACAATATATTGAGGCATTAATTCTGCAGTTGTTGAATAGGCTATGCCAAGCCCAGCCAAGAAGCTTTCTGGATATAGACGATTGTGTTCAAAAAGTTTTCCTCGTCCTATTGATAAATGAGCAGTAGTTGATGCCTGTTCTGTTAATGAAAAGAAGAAATGAAGAAATCCATTATCTCTCCCAGTAGAAAAAAATCCATCCTTTGTTAAAAGAAGTTCTAGGTTATAAAATTGACCACCAAGTATCTGTTTACATAGTAGCAGTATTACCATGCATTTCTGCAGATATCTTAAAGCTGGTTGGAAATTAGGTACAAAATATAAGACATTATGAAATTACAAAACAAGACATTAAAGTGGCAATGTGTGCTGATAAGGTGTTCATGGATATGTTCCATCAAGATTTAGAAGATATAAATGCACTAACTTTATTTGATGAGGAAACCTCCACCTCAGGGGAACAAAGGCTATAAAGGTCTTCTAATTGTTGTTTTATGATAGTGAGTTTTGTTTGTTTGTTTTTAAATACTGATCATATATCAAATCCTGAGGTTCAGGATTTTGACTCAGAAAAACTTCACTTGTGCAACATCCTGCAATATACCAAGTACCAGCTGAACGTCCTAAATTCCGGTTGGGCATGCTCAGCTCCTCAAAGGATCTGTCTCAACAGGAGTTTGCCAGATTTGTCCCTAATTATTTAGAGTGAAATCCTGGCTCCACTGAAGTCAGTATATGGACAGCAAGTACGGAGAACTTCTGTATCACACTGAAGTTAGACGACTGAGTTGTGGAAATGTTTTTAAGCATTTTTTTGCACTTAGAGAGGAGATTGTTTTTCATCTTCATGAAGGAATCAAGGAGGTTCCACAGCTTGCTGATTCCACTTTTATCTGCAACCTTGCTTTTCTAACAGATGTTACCAATCACCTGAATGCACTGAAGTTGACACTTCATGGTAGAAAACAGGTTATAACACAGATGTCTGACAGTGTTAAGTCATTCAAAGTCAAGCTTATGTTGTGGGGGAAACAGCTGGCTGCTGACAATTTGGTCCATTTCTCAACTCTGAATTCTTTAGGAAAAGTTGAACCCAAATCCTTGGAAGGATTTGCAGATATCATTTCTAACTTACACAAACAGTCTGATGTGCCATTTAGAGATTTCAAGGCACTTGAACCACATTTTCAACTTTTTCCCACATCATTTGCTGTGGAAATTGACCATGTTGCAGAGGAAATGCAGATGAAGTTAGTGAAGCTTTAGTGTGAAGCAGAAGTATACAAATGTTGGAATTCCAGAATTCTACCAGTTTTTTTCCAACAAGGATTTCCCGTTATTCTCTGCTTCCGCAAGGGTAATGGCAATGTTTGGAAGTGTGTGTATATATGTATCTGTGTGAACAGTTTTTCTCTTCCATGAAGATTAACAAATCTGTGTTAAGGTCATGGCTCACTGGTGAACATTTGCAAGCAACACTGAAATTGGTTTTGTCTCAGGATATCAAACCTAATATTGATGCTCTGGTTGATGCAAAACACTGCCAGCTAAGTGGCTAAAAATGAAATGACTGTCAAAATTAGCACTGACTTTTCACATTACAGTTTTAAAAAAGTTAATACATTGACTTTTAATAGCATACTCTATTATTCTTCATTTTTTTCATTTTTGACTGAAGAGGAACTCAAGAGTTTCCTCTTGAGTTCCTGGAGTTCCTCTCCATGGTAGTACTGGACTCTCGGACGCTGATAGTGCTCAATGACATCATTATTCATCTGGATTGGAGCTCTTCTGAAACAAATTGGGGATTTCATGGGACCAATGGAGAAATTTCAGGAAGTACAAGCCTTGGCTAAGCCTAGCTTTTTCTACTGGGCTGCTGATTCAAGAGGAATTCCTATGGAGAGGAATTTTCTTATTTACAGATAAAATGACTTAAATTCAGTGGGAATGAGGCAAATTCTTGAGGAGGGACAAAACTGTCTTCCCAGGTTTGTTGGGAAGGTACCATTCTTAGGTACCTGAGCTGTTGAGGGTACTTTATGCAACAGTTTGTGTTTGGGCCAGTTGTCCTTCCTGGCTGGTAAAAGCCAGTGGGAAAGGTATTGGACTATTGTTGGAGATAGTCAACACATCTTTAGAGGAGTACAGATTGCATAGTTCAGTTAAAGAAAACTGTGCAGCAGCTGCTCAAGAAACCGTAGCTTGATCCTGGCAGTCTGACTGACAATTGCCCTGTCCCATCTTCAATTTTTGGTTAAGTTTATTAAAAAGGTTGTAATGACAACTCTCACAGAATCTAGTTGCCTTATATCTCCTTCATCTTTGTCAGTTTGGTTGCTGACATAGATGGGTCTAGATGAGAGCTAGCTGATTGAAGCTCAGTCCAGAAAAGTCTGAGGTGATAGTTGTATTTGGAGGAAGTAACTAGGAGGAGGTGGTGAGAATATCTGTTCCATAAATTGAGGATGTGTCTGGCATTTGTTCAGGTTTGAATATGGATGTTATGTCTCATCTATACCTTTTGTCATCTCAAGATTAAATACAGAAACCTACGTTACTTTGGGCTATACCTTTAAAATCACCTGGAAACTGAAGCTGGCACAGTGTGTTGGGTTCTATTGATTAAGCAGAGTAGCTCACCTTGAGTGTATAACATTACCCTGTGATCTGCAGTGGCTACCTATACATTTCTGGGTAGAGTTCAAGGTGCTGGTTTTGACTTATAAAGCCCCACAAGGCTTGTCTACATGGGGAAATTGACCAGTGTAACTATATCAGAATTAAGTTATGTCAAGAGTGCTTAGAACGTATGTATAGGTGCCTTTTTAGGATGTATAAAGCCAAATAAATTAAATAGTCATGAGTAATACTGAGCAGGGAAGGAAGGGCCTGTTAGGCTCGCCAACTTTCTAATAGCAGAAAACTGAACACCCTTGCCCCATCCCTTCTCTGAGGCCCCACCCCCACTCCATCCTCACTGCTTTCGCTCACTCGCTTATTTTCACTGGGCTGGGGCAGAGGATTGGGGTGCAGGAGGAGGTGAGGGCTTCAGCTGGGGATGCAGGCTCTGGGGTGGGACCGGGGATGAAGAGCTTGGGATGCAGGAGGGGACTACTCCAGGCTCAGGGATGAGAGGTTAGGAGTGTGGGAGTGGTCTTCGGGCTGAGGCAGGGTGTTTAAGGTGTGGGAGGGGGTTCAGAGTGTGGGAGGAGGCTTTGGGATAAGGCCGGTGGTTGGGGTGGACAAGGGAGTGAGGGCTCTCGCTGAAGGTGTGGCCACTGGGCTGGGACCAGGGATGAGGGATTGAGGGTGCAGGAGGGGGTCAGGGCTGGAGTAGGAGCGCAGGAGGGGGTGAGGGATGCAGGCTCTGTGTGGTGCTTGCCTCAGGTGGCTCCCGGGAAGCGGCCGGGGGGCTCCACGCGCTGCCTCTGCCTCCATAGCTCCGATTGGCCACAGTTTCCGGCCAATGGGAGCTGTGGTGCTCCCTTGGTCCCCCCCTCCATATAGGAACCAGACATGATGGCCACTTCCTGGGAGCTGCACGGAGCTGGGTAGGGAGTCTGCCAGTCCTGCTGTGCTACCAGCTGGACTTTTAACAGCCCAGTTAGCAATGCTGACTGGAGCCACCAGGCTCCCTTTTCAATCAGGTGTTCTGGTCAAAACTGGACACCTGGCAACCCTAGGGCCTGTAGAGGCCTTTGTCAGGAAAGCAAGCTCTCTAGCTTTACCATTGTAGGTAAACTGCAGTCACATTTCCTTGCATGTCTCCTGTTTATCTGTTAATTGAGTACTGGATTCTAATAAACTGATCTGCTTTGAGGAGGAAAGATGACGGTTATAGTGCTCAGTAATGCATGCAAAAGGAGCATTTACTATGCTTTAAACCACTGTTTGCCAGTGGCTTTCTCTCTGTGTACTTTGGTTTTGCCCACCCACTCTCAGTTGATATTTTGTTTCTCTGTCAGAAGAAAGCGAAACAGATGGTGCAAGTGTGTGCTTGCATCAGTCTGGCAGGCCATTGATCTCGGCCTGACAGAAAGGAGGGGAGAAAACACCCAACTTGTCTTGTGTTTTTCTGAACTCAGACAATATCTCCCTTTTTATTTGCCATAGAGCCTTTTCTCTCCTCCAAGCCAGTTCGCAGCACCTACAAAGTCTAGGTTATGGCAGTTCCTGCTAGCGCACACCACCACTGTATGAATCCTGGCATCTTTTCCCCAGGGCAGTTGGCTGAGCTGTTCCCAAAGTTCAGGGGTATTTTACATAATAGAAAGCTAAGTTGTTTTTCCCAAGACGATTGTTTTGATACATGACGTAAGTTGGTGGGGTTTTAAAATGCTTATTTCTCAGTGTGGAATGTTTTGATTCTGTTTTTGCTTGGATGGCAAAATGAACTGAGGATTTAATCAGTATGACATGGCAAGCACCCGAGTACATTCTCTTAAGTATGGAAATGGCCTTCCCATGCTTTTGCTCAAATGGAGGTGGATAATGTGAACACAATGGGTTATAGACAGTAATGTCTTTTCTCATGTGTGAGGAGGATTTGAGCAGCTTCAGAGGCATGAGGGACTAATTTGGAACTTGGCTATGCTGAGGGAATTGAGTAGATGGTAATTTAAAGGTATTCTGCTTCAGGTTAACTCACAATCTCTCCAGAATATACTTAAAACTACATTTGGAAACTTCTGCTAATGTACCCAGAAACATAAGTTTTACCACACTAAGTCAAAACTTCAAGCCCAGTGTCCTCTTTCTTTCAGTGACCACCAATTGTTTCTTCATGGGAAGGTAGAGGGAAAATTGCATTTGCCAATTTATGTAATACTCTGTGGTTTCTGCTTACCAGCCTTCAAACCACAACAGTTTGATTAACCCTGCTACACAGTGACTGAAAGATTGCAGTGTTGTAACAAAGCTTAAACTATGAGGAGTTCTTGTGACACCTTACAGATTAACCAACTTATTTGAGCATAAGCTTTCGTGGGCTAGAACCCACTTCATCAGATGCATGAAGTGAAAAATACAGGAGCAGGTATAAATACATCTCTACCCCAATATAACACGACCCAATATAATGTGGTTTCGCATACAATGCAGTAAAGCTCTGACACACTCCTCTGAGCAGCGTGTTAAGGTGCTGGGCCGGGGCTGAGGGGTTGGATGACGGGCAGAGAGTCTCAGAGGTGGTCAGGGCTCTGCTACCAACCCCCCCGGGGTTCTGAGAGGCAGGAGCTGAGGAGGGGCACTTCTGGGGGCCCTGTAGTCCCAGAGTGGCCTGGGGGATTAGTGGGGGGCCGGGAGCAGCCCATTCCGCTGCCCTCGCCCTGGCCCCAGCCGTGTTGCTCAGGGGAGGGGGTTTGGGGGAAGGGATCCCCCCCGCACTTACTGACAGCAGTGGAAGCGGAGCAGCCCAGCCTCAGCCCGTGGCGCTCCGCTTCCTGCCGCAGGTGAATGCAGGACCTTTCCCCAACACCCCCGCCCCCCAGCAACATAGCTGGAGCCAGGGCAAGGAAAGCAGAGTGGGCTGGGGCCGCATCGCTCCACTTCCTGACGCCGGTGAGTGCAGGAGGCATCCTTTCCCCAACCTCCCCACACTTACCGGCAGCAGGAAGCAGAGCAGCCCGGCCCCAGCCTGCTCCACTCCACCAGCTCCCAGCTGTGGCGCTCTGCTTCTTGCCGCAGGTGAGTGCAGGAGGTGTCCTTTCCCCAACCTCCCCACACTTACCGGCAGCGGGCAGAGGAGCGCTGCGGCTGGGAGGTAGTGGAGTGGAGTGGGCTGGGGCCAAGTTGCTCCACTTCCCACCGCTGCTGGTGAGTGTCTGTCAGGGGGTGGGGGGTGTGGATAGGGGTCGGAGAAGTCAGGGGACAGGGAGCAGGGGTGGGTGGATAGGGGTGGGGTCCTGGGGGTGATTAAGAATGGGGGTCTCTGGAGGGGGCACAAGGAACGGGAGAGGGGCCAAAGTAAGTTCAATATAACGCGGTCTCACCTATAACACAGTGAGATTTTTTTTTGTCTCTCGAGGACCACGTTATATCAGGGTAGAGGTGTACATGAAAGGATGGGGGTTGCTTTACCAAGTGTTAGGTCAGTCTAACGAGATAAATCAATTAACAGCAGGATACCAAGGGAGGGAAAAATAACTTCTGAAGTGGTAAGAGAGCGGCCCATTATGGACAGTTGATAAGATGTAAAGCTTAAACTATCTCCTTCCTAACTGTAGAAACAGGTAGAGTGTTATCAATGAAGTTTTACTATATATACAAAAATTGCTAAATTAACTGCGCACAAAGTCCTTAAGGATCCTTGAATCGCATTCACAGCCAACAGGTCCCCATATCTAAAAATAATGAAAATCTGTCCCTGTAACAACATAGCACCCACCTCTTGTGAGCACTCCCCTCTGGTCGGATGGGCCTGCACTCTTCAAAGCAGTCCCAGCCCTAGTTTTGGGCCGTACCCTCAGGGTTTCCTCCCTGGAAGCAGTGGTTTTGCCCATTAGTCTTTTAGTCTGTCTGTTCTGGCCTCAGCTCTCCAGCTGGGACTTCTGACAGTACAGTCCCCTTCTGGAGGTTTACTGCTGTCCAGTCATAGGCCCCTCCCAGTGGCCTATGCGGGGGACCCGGGCCCACCAACTAATCTGGCTCCCAGTCCAGGGACCCTAAGAATAGCAGCTGTGTGCTGTTATGTCCTCTTAGCAAAATTGCCTGCAGTTCCCTGGGCCACTTCCCCACAGCCCCAGCCTTCACAAATGCTTTACCCTTAGCTCAGGGCCCTTCTAAATTCAGGCCCATTAGCCAGCCAGGAGCTCTTCCTTGCTCCCCTAGTCCTTACTAGCACTGAGCCAGCCAAGAGCACTCTCTGCACTCCTTTAGCTCCAGCAAGGAACTGTATGTTTCTGGTGCTGCAGCTACTTTCTTTAGGGCCCTCATGGGCACTGATTGGCTGCTTCCCCTGCAGTCACTTAGCCTGCTTGAAGGACCTCTCCACTGCTCCTTTCATGAGATGAGTGTGACAGGACCATAAGGCCTCCAATAGGGGGACTCTGGACCTAATCCACCTTTTGCAGTCGCTCTATTAAATAATTATATATAAAACATAAAGAAACTTAGAACTAGTGATTAACAAAACTTTTTAATGTCAGATTTCTTGGGCTATTTCTAGGTGGGGGACAAAGCTTAATTTTAATTTCACTGAAGACATTATTGCATGGTTCTTGTTCCAGGGCCCTGCTCCTCATACAAGTCATGCAGAAACATCCACTAACTTGAGATTTTTGATTCTGTGATGCACTGGTAGCATGCTGCAACTATAGGTACCTCAGAGGTTCTGGAACCTTTCTTCGTTCCTTTCCATTTTGTGGTCGGCAAAGGAGATCCCTGCTGTAGCTGCCCAATGGTCTTAACCAATGCACCTGTGATTCTTGTGGCCTTTTCCCTCTTGTGTCCTCAGATGGTTTGGTCTACAACCCAATAGAGCTTTGGCCATTTTAGGTCTGTCAGCACCCTGTCTGTTTTTGTCTGGCTAGGCACATCCTGACGATTTTCAGTTTTTTCTGTGGCCTCGGGATCTTTCATGTGTTAGATACATTCTCCAACTTTGCTTGTTTAGTGAGGTGTTCATTCTTGGAGTCTTGGCACAGGTTGACACTGGAGCTGGTCTCAGATATGCTTGCTTCCAAGCTCTGTTTTGTGGGGTTTTTCATTGGTTGTCTTTTCCATTTTTTAGGCCTCCGTTTACAGCTTCCACTATCTGCCCATGCCTGCAAGGCCAAACATGTAACTTCTGGGTAGAGTTACAGTTTTCCTGTGGTGTGTATTCAGCACGTACCCTGGTACCAGGAGATTATTATTGTCAGATACTATATACAGTTTCTAATGATTTAAAACTTTAGGTGCTCTCTATATATCTTCGGGTGTTGGAAGTTCACTATATGGACTAGCCCAACAGGTCTAATGACCATGCAAACTGACATTATCCAGGGAGATGAGCATCCTATAATGTAGCTTGTTGCATCTGTGTGGTTTGGCACACTGGCTCTCCAATGGCCTCAAGCACTGACACACTGAGTCATATTCAGCCTGTTTGGCTGGCGCACAATGCTTAAGGCAATAGTATCCAGACATCCTTCATTACTCTGGCATCCTGCAAAAAGAACAACGTTGGTGCCTAAGGCTGTTAGTGTCAGACTTCTTAGTGCACTACAGTCATGCAGGATCTATGTATGATTGTCTGGGAAAATCAACACTTAGTGTCAGGGTGGATTTAATTTAAATAATTAGTCAGGAAGACTTGATTTAATCATGGATTTCTAGGTAAAAGTGCATTCATGTTGGTTCTTCACAACTCAGAGGTAGATGTAGGTTTCATTTTTAGAAGGTACACACTATAGATTTTTAAAGTTATTTATTTTGAAAACTTTTTTGATTAGTTTTACAGCTATATCAGAAAATGAATGATTGTTTGGTTATTTCATTTACCAAAGATAATTGAAACAGATATTTATGAAGTCACTAGGAGCTGAGGTATCTCCAGTTCAACAGATTAAGCATTAATATTTGGAGGATTTTCTTGCCATGCTGCATTAGGAGGAGAACATCACCAGATAGGCATTGAAATTGTTTTATTTAACTAAAACAACGATGTTATGTGTTCTGGATTTTTTTCTTCAACAGCAAACATAGAATATTTTAACAAAACAAGCATATGATTTTTTTGAATTTAGGTAAACATTCGAGTTCTTTAAAATCAGGTTTGTGTTTGTTAAAATTGTGTAACTAAAATAGTTAAACGAAATATTTAAAATGACTGTGTCAGCCTGGTCTACATGAAAAACTTAAAATATTGGCTTCGGTAGTTAACTCAGTCGTCTTCACCCTCATTTTCTTGTTTGTTCATAATCTGGAAAAGAAAAACAAGCTTTCCTGCCTTTTCAGGTCCCAATTTCTCAGTTTGGAATGAATTAGTCCAAAGGAAGAAAATACTCATTCTAGACCGGCAAAGGAAGCTACTGCTGTTAAAAGTGAGATTATCACTTCAACAGTCTCTGAATCCAAGTGCTTAAGTAACTTCCACCAGTTCACTGGTGTGACTTTCTTTAAAACATCATCAGCAAACATATATTTCTTGAATGGTTCACCCTTAGCTCTGAAGTTTATGATAGTTGGCATTATGGAGGGATGATTGTTGAATGTCCGTGTCATAGCCAACTCTTCCTCTTCAGCAGTTAAGGTTTGACCCTGGTACCGAGTATTGGGAATATTTGCAAGAAAATGAGCTGGAGATAGTGCTTGTCCCATTTGTGTTTTTTAATGCTTGTAATTTAACTCTGTCGTTGCATATTTCTCTTTTTAAGATCTTACTCAGTTCCTTCCAAATTTCAACAGCATCAGCAATAAAACAGCTATTTTCCTGCATTTTGTTCAAGGCTACAGAAATAGGCTTCAAGGTACTCAGCATGTCTTCAACATTTCTCTTAAGCCCAATGTTGAGAAATCTGGCTGTGATGGTGCCATCTATTTTTTCACAATTTTGTTCACAAACTGTCATCAGATTAAGCCTGTTCTTAACATAGTGCTCAAAACAGTCCACTACTGAGTTCCATCTGTCTTGTGGGAGAGTTAGCTCGGTTCCTCCAACTTTTTTCAGAGCAGCTGCTGCAGAGTGGTTGTTACGGAAGTATTTTGAAATTTCAACAACATGTCCTTGGCTAGGAGGTGCATCAAATGAGCACTGCAACTGTATGTTGTTATCTTGGGACTCTCTTCTAAATTTCTTCTCGTCTTGGATACATTTACAGCATTGTCTGTGACCAAGCTGTGTACTAGACATTTGAATTTTTTTTCATAGTTTGTTATAACTTTTACTGCTGCTACTTGTAAGTATTCTGCTGTGTGTGCATTTCCTGATGTATCAAGTGTTTCTGTAAGGAAGACGTTCCCTTCTTCTGTTGTCACACAAGCACCTACAACAGGATCATTATGGACATTGTTCCACCAATCAAAACTCATGTTAACAAATTCACCCTCTAGACTATTGGAACTCATTTACAAAACTTTTCTTAAACATTTCATGAATATATTGTCTCATACTATAGTATTCCATGATGAGATCTTTGAGCTATAATGTATCTTAATTAAAACTATCTTTAGACAGGTTTTTTCCTCAAAAAGCATTTTATCAAAAAAATCAGATCTTTTTTTTTCTTCTAAATAATTGATTTTTATCCACCTTGTTTAGAGCTGTAGGCACACTGGGTCCCATGGAGAAGTCACATTGTATGAAGCTGGATCTGTTGGCCTCTGCAACTGCCACTGTCAGTCCATTGTCACTGCATAAATGCACAGATTCATTTGTAGATAATAAGGCCATTTTAACCCTCTAGTCTGATATATATAATTCAAGCCAGAGGATAATTCCTGTTTGAACAAGAGCAGATCTTTTAGAAAAATAGTCTTTTATTAAAAATTGCTTGTGATGGAGAATCCACCACAATCGTTGAAGTGTTGCAGTGGTTAATTACCCTCACTATTAAAAAAGACGTGCCCTATTTCCAGTCTGAATTTATCCAGTTTTTAACTTCCAGTTCTTGGATCGTGTTATTCCTTTGTCTGCTAGATTGAAGAGCACTCTATCAAATTTCTCTTCCCCTGTAGGTACTTAGACTGTGACCAGGTTCTCCCCCTTAATCTATTTGTTAAACTATACAGATTGAGTCCCTGAGTCTGTCACTGTAAGACATGTTTTGCAATTCTTTAATCATGTTCATGGTTCTTCTCTAAGCCCTCTGCAGTTTATCAACATCCTTCTTGAATGACACTAGAACCTAACACAGTATTCCAATAATGGGGGCACCAGTACCAAATACAAAGGAAATGTAACCTTCCTACTTAGTATTTTCATTTATGCATCCAAGGATTGCATTAGCCCTTTTGGCCACATCTCCATTCTGGGAGCTCATGTTCAGCTGATTATCTCTCAGGTCTTTCAGAATCACTGCTTCCCAGGATAGTCTCTTTCATCCTGTAAGTATGACCTACGTTCCAAGATATAGAACTTTAAATTTGGTCACATTTTAAAATACATATTGTTTGCTTGCATCCAATTTACCAAGCAATCCAGATTACTCTGTATGAAGCCCGTGGATTGGCACTTGAGCGCTGCCAGCACGCATCTGCTTGCAGTAGCTTGGTATTTAAGGTTACCAGTGCCAGGCCTCTTGCCACTCTGGCAAGTTGTGAAGATAACACCTCAGCATTTCGGACTTCTGACGTCAGGCTCCCTTTTGCACACCAGCAACTAACAAGAAAGAAACTCTGATGTCTGAGGTGGTTTGTTGAGGACTTCTTTCAATACACTGATGTTGCTCATGCACTTGCATCAGGCCTTGCACAGTCAGGGATAGACCTTTACCACCTTCCTTCCATTCTGTCTAGTGTCACAATCTTTATGCACCAGCACCTGAAGCTGTTGGTCCCCTTTTGAGTTTGAACTAACACTTCAGTGCCTGGGGATGTCAATATCATGCTCTTTAGCACTCTGACATATTTTTTGCATCTTAACAATGTTTCTTAAACAGCTGCAAAAATGTGTCCTGCCTTAATCTGTGAGGATGAAGGTATGTTTCAGCCTCAACTCAGAAACTGGGTTTTCCTTTCCTAGCCTCTGCATTCTTTTAGTGTAATTGTGGTGTCATACATGTATACCTGTATTTGGGCAGCACTAGAGGAATTAAAGGCGAATAATAAACATTAAGAATAAATCTTGACATTGGTAAAAGTACTTCCACTTCAGGCTAATTATAAGTTGAAATCCTCTCCTTAAAATAGGTATCCTTGAGCTAATACTAACCTGGGCTTTAAATAAATCTCTTAACTGATTTAAGACCAAATGTTCTTTTGTATTTACTGTCCTGCCAGGAAGAGCCTGTAACTAAGTCTGCATACTGAGCTACTGAATCCATGCTCTTTCCTTCATGCTTGTTTGTCAAATTGTTTAGCCCTGTGGGAATTGATGTTGGAAATTCTGTGGTTGCACTATTTCCTGTGAGCTAGTACTGAACCATTGCCTCAGTACATTGATAGGAAGATTGTGCTGCTTTTAGATTAAATGTAATTTCAAGATGCTGACCGCTTGTGCTTAAAACTTGATGGCTTTTTGTGCAAGAAAAAGGGTATTAATTCATGTGCCTTAGCCTAGTCAAATTCCCACTCTAATAATCACATTCCTCTTGTGTAAATTTCCCCTGTATTTTAATTTGGTCAAGGGTGGTATTCACTTCCTTTTCTAAATAGCTTTTGATGTTTCTGTGCCCTGTTAACTGCTATTCCATATCTGCTGTGGTTGCTTTTCAATGAAATTATAGCTATAATGTCTGCCTTACCCCACCAGGCTCTGTTACGGCTGTTAAAGTTCAATGCTTTGAGGTCCCAGGATGAACGTTGATTAAAGTGCTTATTAATTACACTGCTTTAGGGTTTTACATACATGTATTTGAACCTGTTCTCAAAAGTAAAGGCAAGGCTTTGGTAACAGGAGAGCAGGAAGATGTGATAATTAGTTTCAGTTCACCTTCGTAGTTTTTCCTCCACAAAAATATTTTGCAGGAGATAGAACGGCTCCTCTCCACTTTTTTGCAGCTGGCAACCCGCCAAGCACACGCAGCACATGCTTGACCTTTTTTCTTTAAGTTGAGAAAGCATTCGCTTAGTAATTTTTGCAGCTTTCTGCTTGTTGGCTGCATTGCCATCTTGGTTTGGATATCAGGATGACACTGAGTAAAGCCAGTAGCCTATTACTTCATCACTTTCTAGCTCTCCATCCTGAACAGTCTGTATGTTACTGTTCTCTAAATGTTCCTTTACCATTTTTTGTGACCGGAATGGAGGAAGGTAACCCTGCCTGAGCTTTTTAATTCCCTGAAGTTGAAGTTTAGATTTCCATTTTCAATTACTAAGTCTCATGCATTTCTTAAACAAAAACACAAATTTAAAAAAAAACCCAAACCCTATTATGTCTAATTTGGGGATTATGTATATGATGTATCAGATGCCAGCTCCTAAACTATTAGGAGTTGAAGGTCATGCCATTGAAATGGTCATTCTTGCTATAAGGTCTCTGATTTTGACCTATGACTGTAATATGACAATAATTTGTGTATTTTTAGTAAAATAAAATCTTACTATGGGGAGAGGGTTGAATAAGTTTAGATAATCAAGATTTCGTATGAGGGGAAATCATTAATATTCTAGACACTATGGGATAAGTCTACAGTGCAATTGAAGGGAGGATTGCAGCTTGAGTAGGCATATCTGTACTAGTTTCAATCGAACTAGCATAGCTAAAAATAGCAGAGAAGACATGGTGGCACGGACTTCAATGAAGATTGTACATGTCCACCTGGAAACAGGGGTACATTTTCACATTGCTAGCTTGTGACTTGATCACAGCCCACTACGTCTTCACTGCTATTTTTAGATGCGCTAGCTACATTAAAACTAGCCTAGGAATGCCTGCCTGAGCTTAATCATACTTTTAATCACAGTGAGGCGTACCCTGTGGGACCATGACCCTGTTGTAGATAACTGAAGTTTAGTTAAGTGAGAGTGTATTAAATACCCACACAGGTATGCCTATTATTATGAGTCTCTGTTTACAGTCTGTCCAGTGTAGATACTGCATATATGTTTTTCTTTATTCTATCGGCCATCTCCACTCTGGGAGAGGAGACCATGGGGTCTTAGACAGTGCTGTATGCTGTAGATGACTGTCTAGCTGCAAGCTTGGGCCTTCTTTACCTGCTATTGTAGTCCTGAATACTGAACAAATGATGTCCTTCACTGTTTTATAGCTCTGGCGATGGGCCTGTGTGTTGCAATGATTGCCTTTGTTCGGCTGCCGAGCCTCAAGGTTTCGTGTTTGCTGCTCTCAGGATTACTAATTTATGATGTCTTTTGGGTAAGTTTCCATTCCTTTTAAAACATGTTCTGTCCATATTTGTGATTGGCCCTTTCGTTCATGTCAACTAACATAGTTCTAAACATAGAAAATTCTGAGCTCCAGCAAAGCCAGAGGATGAGCCCCGTTAGGCCAGTTCTAAGCCTTGTTTAAAAAGTGTGCAGTAGGATGCAGAATCCTTTGCTCATTAACCATTTGACAAATGCAGAACCGCAGTTGGAGCACTTCAACCATGGCATATTATAGAAAGAGAGAGAACAGATTGGAAAGCAAAAGCAAAACTGCTGCAGACTGGACTCAACATATCCAAACAACACTGAAGCCTCATGTATACTAGGAAGCTGATCTGTTACTGACTATGGTTATCAGCATTGAGATCCTTAAATCAGTGTTGAAAGTTGCTTAACTGCTGGTGGGGAAAGATCATTTTCAGCATAGTTACAGAAAGTACAACTGAGACTTGGTGGAACAAACACACTTTTGTAACAGTGGTGAAAATGGCTTTGTCCAATCTACATTAGTAGCTAACTGTTTTAATTACTGGCTCAGGGGAACTACTTGCCAACAAGTGCTGGCAATGGGTCAGTATCCCATTACGTGCAGGATTTAGTAGTCTAAGAGGCTACTTGTTCCTGAATGGAAAAGTGCAAAGTTTGAGTGCCTGTGTTTAAAGAGAAGACATCCCAAATCTATTCTTTTTTCTAGCTGTCTATATCCTCAGTGCCCAGCCTGTGACTTTCCAATCCTTGTTCCTCCTTTGCAAAATTGTGCAGCCAGTGGTTTAAGATTAATATTCCAGTACATTAGTGCCATATTCAGTCTTCTGGAGGACAACTGCAACTAAAAAATCCTTTTTTCTGAACTCTTCCAGCAATTGCTTTTATTTCCCTATCCTACAGGCAGTTCCTACGTATGTATGTTTTTCCTCGTCCATTGAACAGAGCAGAAGCCAGAGGAGTGACATATTTGAGTTGCATTCTATCTGATGCTTGTTTGGTCTCTAATTATTTTTCTGCTCCCTAGGTGTTTTTTTCTGCCTACATCTTTAATAGCAATGTTATGGTGAAAGTGGCTACGCAACCAGCTGATAATCCCCTTGATGTTTTATCCCGGAAGTTGCATCTGGGACCAAACGTAGGTAGAGATGTTCCCCGCCTGTCACTGCCTGGCAAGCTTGTCTTTCCAAGGTAAGAGTAGCCACTTTTATACTGTACTACAGAACAAAAGATAGCCCTCACTTTCTGTTAGCAATGAGGCTACTAAAGAATACAGCATAAGCTCCTGTTCACTTTCTCTTTTTCTTCAGTTATTACTCCTGTGGGAATTCTGCTCAACTGTGCAGTGCAATATTTTGCAGAAATTCATGTTGTGTACGCAGACTCCCATTTTTCCCCCTTCTCCCTCCCCCCGAAATGGGTTGCAGAGATGTTGGCCGCCACTAGGGGCCGCTGGACCTGGCAGAGCCCAGTTTGCAAATAGAAGACAAGGCTGGGGGAGGGCAAGGGAACTGGAGGGTTCCCAGCAGCTGCAGTTCCCAGCATGCCCTGAAGGAAGGAGGTGGCAAACGTGAAACTGTGCAAGCCCAGGACCCAGCATCAGGTTGTTTCTCCCTCTAGATCCCTGGGCTTGAGGAGAGGAGCGGAGAGGAGGTGAAGGTCGGGGTGGGGGGGGGAGCAGTGCAGCTGAGTTCTATGGGGAGGAGTGTGAATGTCTGGGCAAGGGGGCCGCAGTTGGGCTCTGAGTGGGGGGAAGGGATGTAAGTGTCTAGGCTGCGGGAGGAGGCGAGGGCAGCTGGACTTGGGGCGGGGGAAGGGATGTGAGTGTCTGGGCTGTGGGGTGGGGTTCGGGTGTGAGTGTCTGGGCTGGGATGGAGGCTGTGGCTGAGCTCTGGGGAGGAAGGGGTATGAGGGTCTGGGTTGGTCTGGCTGGGCTCTGGGGGGGAAGAGGGGGTGTGTGTGTGTGTGTGTGTGTGTGTGTCTGGCCCCCCAGCTGGGAAGGGGCAGAAAAGCAGGAACTGATTTATCGTAGAGGTTTCTTCAACTCTCTAATCCTGGGGGAATTTTTGTGTCTGTATTGTTAGACATACTTGCTGACAAGTATTTTGAAATAATTTAACAAAATAATTTAAACTGGCATGAATATATAGTGTTCTGACAAAAGTTGCAGAATTTGGCAGAAGTTTAATTGTTTGGTACGGAATTTTAATTTTTTTTGGTGCAGAATTCCCCCAGGAGTAAACAGTTATCCTCCTTACATGAGAGTTTGGAAATAGAATTGGTATACTAGCTTAGACCAATGGCCACTTGATATAGTATTCCATCTCTGACAGTGGCAAATACCGGATGTTCCAGAGCAAGGTGCAAGAAACCCAATGGAGGACAATTAGAGAAAAATCTGTTTTATGTAAGAATGTAAATAGGAGCGTCCCATTTATACTATGTGCACCACTTATTATGTGTACTCTTGTCATGTCTCGTTCCTAAATTAAAACAGACCAATGTTTTTAATCTTTTCATATAGATTTCCACGCCTCTAATTATTTTCATTGCCCACCTCTGAACTCATTCTGTTTTTGCTATTTCTTTGACATAGGCTAACCAGAATAAAACACTATATTCCAGATGAAGGACGTACCATCTGTTTATGTAATAGCATTATAATTTTGGTTTGTTCTGTTTCATTCTTTAAATGATGTAACATTTTGTTTGCATTTTTTACCACTGCGGTGTACTGAATAAAGATGTTCACTGAGTGGTTTCACAGTGACACACAGATCTCTTTCCTCATAGACTTTAAGGTCAGAAGGGACCTTTATGATCATCTAGTCTGACCTCCTGCACAATGCAGGCCACAGAATCTCACCCATCCACTTCAGTAACAAACCCCTAACCTATGTCTGAGTTATTGAAGTCCTCCAATTGTGGTTTGAAGACCTCAAGGTGCAGAGAATCCTCCAGCAAGTGACCCGTGCCCCATGCTACAGAGGAAGGTGAAAAACCTCCAGGGCCTCTGCCAGTCTACCCTGGAGGAAAATTCCTTCCCGACCCCAAATATGGCCATCAGTTAAACCCTGAGCATGTGGGCAAGACTCACCAGCCAGCACCCAGGAAAGAATTCTCTGTAGTAACTCAGATCCCACCCCATCTAACATCCCATCACAGACCACTGGGCATACTTACCTGCTGATAATCAAAGGTCAGTTGCCAAATTAATTGCCATCCCCTCCATAAACTTATCAAGCTTAGTCTTAAAGGCAGATGGGTCTTTTGCCCCCACTACTCCCTATAGAAGGTTGTTCCAGAACTTCACTCCTCTAATGGTTAGAAACCCCTGTGCATTATCTTTTATTTGTCAGCACTGAATTTCATCTGCCAATATGCTGCCCATTCATCTTAGTTCTGTTAGGTCCCTCTGAAGATCGTCAGTCTTCTCTAGATTTGACTAACATAAATTGTTGTCACCAGCAAATTTCGTGGTTTAACTCTTTGACCCATTATCTAGTCAGCATAATAAATAAATATGCATTTAATGTATTTAAATATCAATTTCAATAAATTAATTCAATAAATAAACTAAATCTGGTGAGATAATATATATGGGGAACCGGTAGCACCATTGCTAATGTTTTGCCATGTTGAAATAGACCATTTATTCCCATTTTTTATTTCTTACCTCCTAGCCAGTTTCTAATCACAGTACTCCATCTTTGTCCCCCCATGACTGTTTTCTTACAAGACTTTTGTGAGATACTTTTTCAGATGCCTTTTGAAAGTTCAGATATCAGCTGCTTCCCTTTTTTCCACTATTTTTGTTTATCTACTCAAATTTTTCTAGATTAGAGACATCATTCTATTTTACAAAAGCCAGATTTACCCTTATCATATGATCATGTAGAGGGGATTATAATTCTATTTTTTATTACTGTTTTTTACCAATTCACTAAGGTTTGAAGTAAAGGCTCGCTGGTCTGTAATACTCAGAATCTCTCCATATGTCTCCTTTAAATTATATTTGCTGCCCTCCAGTCCTCTAGGTAGTAGTTGAGTGTGTGCATATTTCTGGCAGTTCAGCTATTTCATTTGATATCTTCCAGAACTCTTGGTCCTGGTGACTGTTTCTCTCTCAATTTAGTTAGTTCGACCACTATCTTTTTCTTGACATCCTAATCTTTGACAATCTCAGGCTTGCTACCTCAACATCTTCCATCCACTCGTCTGACAGAAAGAAATAATTTAGCTTCTCTGCAATGTCCTTTTTGTCTTCAATTGCTCCCTTAGCTCACTAGCGGTTTAGCAGACCCACTGATTCTCTCAGGTTTTTGTTGTTCTTATGTCCTTGGCTATCTTCAAAAATTTTCATAACCTCTCTAATTTCTATTTTAAATTTAATTGTAACCAGCAATAACTTATTATCCTTCTGGTTGGATTTTCATTTTTTTGACGGATACCTTGTTTAAGTTGAATAACCTCTTGCACCTGTACATTTAATTATATATTTTTCTTGCCCTATGCTTTTTTCTTTAGGGTTCTGCCTACTTTCTGAAACTCTTATGGTCTGGTTAACTAGCCTTCATATTAAGTCTGTGGATGAAGAAACTTCATATTAAGTCTGTTTTTCTTGCTTTAGAGTTAGAATTGAATCATGGAGCTAGGGTTGTTTTGTTTTTTTTGGTTATGATCCTTCCTCCCAGGTATTGAGCTTAATTACACTGTGGTTCATATTATTTAATGGCTCAGCTATGTTTACTTCCTGAATTAAGTTTTGTGTGTAATTTAGAACTAAGTTTTGAGTAGCTTCTCTTCATGTGTTCTAGAATTTGCCATTCTAAGAAGCAGATATTGTAGCTGAGAAATTGCTGCTCTAAACATTGTCCTAATATGATGCTTGAAAGAAATCTGAGTGTCAATATAGACAGACAACTCAATGAAGATCTTGGCTCAGTGGGAACTGTGGTCAAAAAAGTGAACAAGATGTTAGGATGCATAAAGAATGAGTTCATGAATAATACAAAAAATATTATCGTGTCTTTATATAAATCAGTGGTTCAACCTTATCTGAAATACTGTGTATTGTACTGGTCACCCTATCTAAAAAGAGATATTGTATAAGTACAGGAGATTCAGAAGAGCAATGAAAACAGTCAAGGACATGAAGAACGTTCATATGAAGAGAGCCTGGAAAGACTGGGGTGTTTATCCTATAGAGGAGATGAATAAGAGGGAACATGATAAAAGCATATAAAGCAATTAATGGTCTATAGAAGGTATATTGGGAATGTGTGTTCTCCTTGTCTCGTAACAGAGAAACTTTTTAAATAAAATTTAAAAGGTGACAAATTTAAAGCCAATAAAAGGAAATACTTTTATATGGATAGCTCAGTGGTTTGAGCATTGGCTGCTAAACCCACGGTTATGAGTTCAATCCTTGAGGGGGGCATTTAGGGATCTACGGCAAAAATCTGTCTGGAGATTGGTCCTGCTTTGAGCGGGGGGGGTGGACTAGATGACCTCCTGAGGTCCCTTCCAACCCTGGTATTCTATGATTTTATGATATGCATGATTAAATAGTGAAACTGTGCAGCAGGAAAATTAAAGTCAAGAATTTAACAAGATTTTAAAAGGGATTGGCTATTTATATGGGTATCAAGAATATCCAGAATTGTTATAATTAATGATAGCAAGAATTTTGGAAAGGATATTAAGCCTCATGTTTCAGGGCTTAACCAGTCTCCAAACTACTAGAGATCAGGATGAGACCTATGTTGAGGGAAGGTTATTCCTCATCTGCCTCCTGCGAGATTATTACGCCTTCCTCTGAGGCATCTGGTATTGGACATTGTCAGACAGGATACTGGGTTCAATGAATCTTGAGTCTGATCCAGTACTACAGTTCCTTTGTTCAGTGTATATATAGTAGTTGAAGTCACACTTCACTATTTTTTATTCTGATCCCGTTCAGCTGTTGGCCCAGTGAAGCCATAGACAACCAATCCCTACCCCCCAAGAAGAGAAAAACAAAAAAAATTGCTCAGTTTGTGGCCCTTTTCTCTGACTTAATTAAGTTGCACTTCACTTTATGAAGAAGATCTTGGGACTGATGATGGGATAATAGAAGCTTAGAACTCTTAGTCATTGGCTCATATCTGGGAAGTGGCTATACTGTCAGATGACTGTTTAGTGGTCTCTCTAAACTGAGGTCAAAGATGTGAATGGGCCATAAAATGAATTGTTGTCCTATGGTGGAGTTGTTCTCTGTACCATGGGGTAGGATGTATTGATGGGACAGCATGAGGAAGATTTTGCTGCTGCTGAAAATAAGTAATTTAAGTTGATAGCACTGTCAGTCCAACACCTCCCACAAACATTAAATTAATTCCAAACAGAAATAGGAAAAAAAGTTGAGTGATGCATCTGGAATTAGTGCAACAGTTTCACTCAGCGGTTTGGTGGCACAAAAAAACTCGATGTGCATCTCTTCTCAGTACTGTTAGGGCTTTTATGATCCGGAAAGGCTGATCTATGAATTGGGATGTCCTGATATGAAGCAATAGATTCTTACTGACAGGAAATCTTACCCTCCAGAACGAAAACATTAAACAAAACTCAAAGCACCTTATGTTGCTGTGATGATGGGATCACATGGCGTCTTTTTACCAGCTGGCAGTTTTCTTCTAATAACCAGATCAGTCATGCCAGGTGAAAGGTGGCATATATAGAAGCACGGTGGAAATAGCAGTCTAGATCCTGTCATCCAATGCCTTGGGCGTGCATGTAATTTAAATTGTTCTGCAGTTCCACAGGCAGCCACTTCTCTATGCTGGGGATTGGAGATATTGTGATGCCCGGTCTTCTGCTCTGCTTTGTCCTGCGTTATGATAACTACAAAAAACAAGCCAACAGTGATTCCTGTGGTACTCCAGGACCTGGGAACATCTCTGGGCGTATGCAGAAGGTCTCCTATTTTCACTGCACACTTATTGGATACTTTGTAGGTAAGGAAATGAACAGCCACTGCATTGCTTACAAGAATGGGCTGGTCTTACTAGGGTACCAGATGAGACCAGTTATGAAGGACTTCCTCTTTTTTCCCCCTACTACTTTCCCTGGACTTTGGAATACTGACCTGAGGGAAAATCTCCTTATTCCAATCATCTCACCAGAAATAACTGCTTGAATTAGCAGCAGGAGGCTGAGATTGTGCCTCTTTGTGGAGGTTTGCATCAGTAGTGGGGAGGATATGGATTTGAGGCCTGGGCTATGGAGGGAATACCAACATTTCTAGATGGATCATTCCATATGGGATCTAGAAAAGAAGCCCTGATTGGTCAGAGTGCAGTTGTACAATTTTTGCTTCTATATGAACCCTTCTATCTCAGCTTTCTGCATCTGTTACACGTTTTTAATGTTAGGCTCGTAATCCTGTGACATTTCTAGAAGATACAGGAACTTTGTAATAGTCACAACTGGGAGTTATTTTTGTAACATAGCAGGTTCCCCCCTATAAAAATTCTTCCATAAAGCTCAAGGCGCATGCACATAATTTAACTTCTCCAGTTCTCTCAAGGATAGAAAGGGAAGACCATTCCCTACAAAAACCTATTTCCCTTCCACCCCAGCTGCCTCAGGCAAATACTTGAGAAGAGAGATGGTTCCTGAGAATTCCCTACCTCAGACCTCTCATGTTTCAGTCTAGTGATTTCCAGATTGAAAACCTCAGCTGATATCCTGGAAAGTGTAACAATCCTTCTGATGCATTCATCTAACTACTTTGTTTATGACTATATAGCTATAGTTAGGTTAATCCTTGAGACTGTTAAATCTTGAAGTTGAAGTTACAACCAAGCCTAATCTTAAAATCAATTTAAATAAAATCATTATTTAATGTTTTCATGTCTATCCTGGGAAATGGAGGCACAGATAAAATGACTTGCCCACAGCTGAACAGTCTATAGAAAAGCTAGGAATGTATCCTAGGTAGATTGATTCCTAATTAATGCTTTCACTGTAACAGGACAGTGAAGGAGGAATCCAGATGTGGATAAAAAGGTAAAAACATCATATATCACCAGTGGATTCTGACCACTTTTTTTTTGTTTGTTTTTTTACTCTTTAAGGTCTGTTAACGGCAACAGTGGCTTCTCGCATCCACCGGGCCGCACAGCCTGCCCTGCTCTATTTGGTACCATTCACTTTATTGCCGCTCCTCACCATGGCTTATTTAAAGGTGAGATTAGCATGAGTATAGTCTGCAGGAAGTTGTAGTCCAGCTCTGGATCCTACACAGGAAGATGTAGCAGTGTTAATGTGGAAGCAAGTTCTGTTCTTTATACTTGCAGTTTCACTGATTCCTCTGAGGGTGTGATATGATGTGCTGTTTGTATCGCTGCCGTTAATGATAGAGTTGTGTTCTCACTGGCATAGCTATGAAACATAATTGTAGTGAACTGTTTTGTGAAGAATGGATTTCCTGTCTGGGGCACAGGATTAATCGTATTTTTAAACTCCTAGCAAGCAATCTGATTCCAAACCAGTAAAGGCCATTCTGTTTAAACAAGATGTGGCTTAGTGAATTTGTCCCATGTCCTGCTCATCAAGAGAGAATGAACACAAAGTTCTAAATGTGGAGGAAGGGCAGATTCTTCCTGCTTTCCTCTTTGCAGAAACTAGACCTGGAATTTAAATTGAAAATGGAAGGTTTGCATTTCAGAGACACTGTTGAAATGCAAACCTACTGCTCCAAGCAGTATGGCACAACAAAAGTAGAATTCTCTATATCACTCCCCATTGAGTTTTTCCAGCAGAAATGTCTATGAGGTGGAATTGCTTCAAATATACACAAGTCTTTGTTCTGCCTGGAAAAGATTTTCTTCCTTGTTGTGTCAGAATACAGTCTTCACTACCTGTGAGACAGCAAATATGCTTTAAGATGACATACCTGAAACACAGGACTTAGAAATAGTTGCTAAAATCTGTGGACTGTTTCTGAAGAGCTTTCTTTTTTCACTCCCATTCTCTAGGGTGATCTACGTCGCATGTGGTCTGAACCTTTCCACTCCAAGTCCAGCAGCTCCCGTTTCCTGGAAGTATGATGGAATAGATGGAAAGTGACTGAAACTTCTGCCTTGGTCCTTTTCTCTTAACTTGTGGTTTTGTCTCCTAAAGCTGGACTGGTACTTGGAAAGGTACCAGTTTATGGAACTTGTATGAATGGACTTTGCTTTTTTTTTTTTCTTTTTAATACAAAGGTTCTGGAGCTCCGTTGGATTCCTTTTCTCCCTGCAGATGTGGGGACACTTTGTGCAACTGCAGCCACCTTCCTCTTCTCCTCTCCCTCTTTTATGGATTAGTACCAGACTGTTACTTTCGTGAGAGAGGAGGAGACAAACTTTAAACTGAAAACGGCGTGGAAGTCGTTCAGAAACTTGCAAACACTAAAAGGAAAAACAATTAAGCAAATTGAAGTTTCATCAGAGAGCCCCCAAGTACTTTGGGACCAGTTTCCTGTCAGACTTCAGTTTTGGAGAGAACTGAGACAGAAAATCTGTCACTATATTCTTTTTTTGATTTATTAAATATTTCCTGTGGTGTGAGGTGACATTAAATCCACAGACATTGAGTGACTTATTGCAGTATACATATAAGAATTTGTTGTAGCGAGTTACATTTCCACCCAGATGTCATGTTGCAGTGAACAAGGGCACGATTTTTATACATATATATATATACAGTATATATATCTATATATATACACACACACGCGTATAGATATATATATGAATAAATAAAGAGGAAAACCTGCTAAGATCATGCTATGTAGCAGTCAGGGGCTTGCTGTAATTTTTAGCATGTAGAGCAGTTTACTATGGCTTTCTTGTATATGACTCTATGATGAGCTGCTGTTTTTTCCCCCCTCCACAGCTGAACCCACAGTTAAAAACCAGTGTAGTATTTGTACTGATTGTACTTATGGACTTTAGGGGAGTATTTGGTTTTGATCAATGTAGCAAACTAGGGAAGAAAAAAGTTTAAACCCTTACCCTTTTCTTTTTTTAAAGAACTTCTCCCTTGCAGGTTTTTTAGTAGTTCCTTCTTGACCCAATGCATGTATTATAGCAGCAATTGTCTTTGTGCGTTCTGATCATAGTAATGTACCACTTGTAAATACATTTTTTCTATTTTTTTTTGTATTTTTGGCATTTTGTTTCATTAGTGTGCTGTATTTTTTCCAGACCCCTACCCCTTAAAAAAAAAAGAAAAAAAGAAAAAAAATTGTCCTTTGTTGCTGTGATTGGTCAAAGTTTGTGTGTTGACTGCTTTGTACATGGGAGTCTGTTAAAATGTGGATTTTTCTAACCAAATAGTTGCGGTTATATTATTTAACTGACTGACAGAGTAACTACTTCTAAGGGCCCCAGGATTTTCCTCTTCTGCCAAGATTAAAATGTTTTGTCAAACTGGTTTTGGGGCATGCACCTGTGAGCTGGTGGCTTCTGTTAGTGAACTGATTGATTGTGGTGGCTGTTGTTGCCTGACTTAGGGGGAAACAGGATTACTTAAGAGCAAAGCATAACTTCCTTGTAGCCCCTAAGGAGCAGCAATGTTATCCTGTTTGGTAGTAGGCTCTCACTATGAAGAGGTAAGGAAAACCCAGCAGGATTCCTGGTAATTCAGTCTGAACACACTCTTATGTATTTGTGTGACTTACTTCCTCCTACATGTGGTCTCTCCTTTGGCTGTTGACTCATCTCTGGGAAGTTACAAACAGAGAAACTCCAAATCCCAGGATCCTCTCACCGGTTGCACACTTGGATGCTTTTTAAGAGGTAGCTAATTCTTCCTTATGCATCTCCTTCTTCCTTATTTTTTCAGTTCAGTCATTGTGTCCTGGTACACGTGGAACAAGTTTATAGAGTGATGGGAGATCTAGTCTACCTGCTTTTAGAAGAAGGGTTTGGGACTGAGGTCAGTCCATAGTTCTGTTGGTGGACACACCTCCCTCCATTCTGGCTCAGATTCATGAAGTTTTGGACAGATCTGTGTAGTTGGCCACAAGCAGCAGGACACTATATAAATGAAGATAATGGAGGGAGAGGAGTATTCAAAGGAAAAAAATCTTTTATCTCGAAGTCTTAAGCCATAACAAGAGACACCCTCTCTTCAGCCCTGCAGCTAGCAAAAATGGTAGGCAGATAGTATGGAAGATCTGTGCTCATCCACTTTTTAGGAGGGGAATATTGAAGTTCCTTGAGGAAGAATTGTGCTGAATTTGCTTCAGAGAGAGTTTTAGCCTTCTTCCCTGAAGACGTGTTCTGAGTTCTGAATCAGTCCATTGTGGAAAAGAGTCACAGAACAGGATGACTACCAAAAAGACCACCTGCTTGTGTAAACCATGTGTTTCCTATGTGTCTAGATATGATTTATGTTAGTGTCCTGGATTAAAATGAGAGACCAGAAACAGAAACTCCTCCAAGCTGTAAAGTAATCCATAAGTTGTAAAGCCTGAAGTTTGGGACAGTCTCCAGAATGGACTCTGCAGATCCACTATCCATGTTAAGACCACTTCTACTTTTCTTGATGGAACCAAATGTCTAAAGGGTTTTGTTGACTGCAAACTGATTTAGGAATAACTATGACATTGCTAAATACTGCACCGAAACTTTGGTCTTATTCCTAGTTAGTAGGCATGTTTTTAAAAAGAAAAAAAAGTAAGGTTTAAGTCCACCCACAGCATTAGCACAAACGAGTATTATTGACTGAAGTCATCAGTCTGTCCTGATTTAAGAAGGAATGTTGTGGTATCTTTCCTCTTCATCAGCATGGTGGTGAGGATGAGGCAGCTCTGGCTTTGGTCATGGTAGTTGAACTCCCAAGAAAAGTAGAGGCTAGGTAGGCCCTTTAAGAGGCAGTATCTTTCTGGGACATATTGGACAAGACTTTTCAAGATCCAGCAAAGCAGTGGAAGGCGCCTCTCCCTAACAACCTCTTTCTATGGGACTGTTCTTCACAGTAATAGAAATCCAGTGTCAGGTAGAAACATAAAACTGTTATTTCTGCAAGACCTTTCCCTTGGTCTAGGATGGAACATATGGTTTTGTGTGATGAAAACTGTATGTGCCGCACATAGCGCAGCATTGGCTGGAGGATACTTGTATATGAACTGCTAGGAGAGAGAGAAGAGGACTTCTGTTCCAAGATTTTGCATGTTGATATCTCTAAGAGAACAGCACATTCCTTCCAGCCAGAGAGTGCCTTTCTCAGAAAGCCACTTATCATGTAGGAAAATAAAACTTCCTTATTTTCTTCCTCCGCTCATCTCCCTCAAAGTCCTTGGTTTAGCAGTCCTGGGAGGTGATTGAGGGTAGAGGAGAGAACCTATTCCACCAGCAGTGGCATTGACCTCTGCTAATAGCCACAGAGTAAAGTAGCAAGCACGCACTTCCCAAGCCATTGGTCCTTTAAGAATGTCTTTTGCTTCTGCAATAAATAAACTGGTGCTTAGATGTTGTCAGTTCATTGACTCTTTAGCTCTGTTTAGGCTGTAAAATGTGAGCTTGTTAAGATTTGTTTGACTGGATTAAACTGACGGTGAATAGAAATAATCTATGGCTAGTAGGAGCTTTTAAAATATAAACTGTTAAGAGGATTGAAAGACTGGGTAGTGGGTTTCTCCAAAGTTTGTGGCTGCACACTGAGGTGATCAAACTTCTACTTCTCATGGAAACCTTTCCTGCAATCTCTCTGCCTCATACTAGTTTCATAAAACCATCTTGTTCTATATTGGACACACCCACTTCATAGCTAATAGTGATGCTTGCTTTGCACTGGAAAGGAGTCCTCTCAGAGGCAGGAACTTTACTGAAAACTTACATTGGAACAAACGTGCAATGCAGTTTAGTTAAAAAACCCACTGGGTACCGTGGGCCCAAGTTCTTTCACTAAAATGAAATAACATTTAGGAAGCTTTTGTTCAGTAAACTACCTGCAGAAATAGCCTGGTTCAAAGCTTGCTTACTTTTTGTACTTCAGTTTTACCAGCACGGTTTGTATATGGTCTAAAACCTTGGGCACGTGTGTGAATAACCCAGAAATGAAGACACTTCATGTATTAAAAGGTAAACTTTTTTTTAACTCTGTGCACAGAATACTATTCTGGTAACGAACAATGTTATCAGTTGGCTATGGTGACAGTGAATTATTTTCTCCACTCCAGGTAAATCTTCCAGTTCAGCGTGTGCACAGTTGTGATCTGTAAGTATTTGCATACCGCAGTTGCTGCTAATCCAGTGGCTTACACCAATTCTACATCACCTTTGGCTGACAGTGACTGTCAGTAATGAATCCTGCTGAATTGGTGCTGAAAACAGTTCATCTGCTAGTGTAGAAGAAAGAGAGAGCACCGTTTTTCAGCACCTTTACAGGTATATTCCAGCAGTCATGCTGAAAACGGTATCTGAGGGGAGGAGATGGTGCTTTGGTCAGAGTGTGCTTTTTTTAGAGTGGGGATTGTAGAAGGAATAAACATCTGGGAGGGGTAGCTGGAGAGAACAAGTGATGCATCCAAGTTCTGTACTATTCAGTACCTCCACATGACTTGCAGAAGCATGAAGTATGCTTCTCCTGTAAGTTAGGACCTGATGCAAAATCCATTAAAGTAAATGGAAAGACTCCCACTGATCTCAGTGGGCTCTGGGTCAGGCCAGACATTTAAGTCATCAGAAATCTTGAGTGTCATTACATAGCTGTGGTACATCACACTAATGCTCACATTTCCCAAAGAATCTTCGCATTTGGTGTCTGCAGAACAAATGTATAAGATAGGAGAATTTAGTGGAAGTTATAGTAATCGAGGCATTGCTACTTCCATCAAGCTTTTAAAGTGTCTGTGTGTAGTCAGATTCTCTAATGATTTTTGCTTTGCAGTGATTAATTACTTTATTTGCAAATATACAAGAGAAACGATAAAGCGCCAAAATACTGTTTGCTAACAAGATGGGGGGGAGGGGCAGGGTTTAGTAACATAGCTACTCTTACCAGCTGGTTTAAAAAAAAAAGGGCAAACTAGCACTTCCTGTGTCTTCTAATGTTTTGGGCTGTTGTGGGAGACAGTTTACAACGGCAATCCAATTTATAAGCACCCCATCCCATGTAACTCATAAACAGCATCCATCTGTACTTAAAGCCAAAAAAATCCCTAGCTAATAATCTTTAGACAGCTGCATTTGTATGTTTCAGGCAATTAAGGTTTTAGCAGAATATTGTGAGAGAACCAAAATCTAAAGAGTGGGGATGTAAAAGTCCTTACCAGATTCACTGGCATGTTTCTCTCACTGCTTCAGCAGTGATACTGCTAACAGTGCTCCAAACTTAAAAAACATGGACTGTGTATAAACTTTCAGTTCAGTTAAGTACATAACTACCGATTCTACTCTTTGTTATACTGATTTCTTGGGGAGAGTTTGGTGCCTTACGTCTTGGGTTAGGAACAAATCGACTACTTTGTGAGCCTTCTGCTTTCAAAATTCAGTTTTATTCATGGAAATTGGATTAAGTGATTGTGGTAGAACCGTGTCCATTGCTATTAGCTTTCTATGTCAGAGATGTTGTAGGCTTTCTGTACATCAGTGTTCAGAAATATAGTAATCACCAGTGCTGTTAATGTGTTTGCCCAATTTTTTATTAACGAGGCTTTGTTCAGATCCAACCTGTCACTGCTTCATTTCCCCAGCACTTCCAGCTATTTTAAGTTAATTTCCACCTCAAGCACTGTCAGTCTCTTAGGCCTCCCTTCTATCTTTACCTTTATGGTTAATATGGAAAATATTTCTATGCATGCATTTTGCATAATGATACATCATCTCCCTAATATGATGATGCAGTTGTGACTAGGGTAGGCAAACCGCAGGATGGCTTTGGCTGTGACCAAGTGAGAGCTGGGAAAAGTCCAGCTCCTCAGTTTTGCTTTTCCTCCCTGGCATTTTTAGATCAATTCCAGGAAAAGCCCATACAAGTATTCTTTGTTATGCATAGAAGAGAGGCATGTCTTGGGACTCTAAAAGGGCTAGCAAAGGAAATGTTTAACAAGGATTAGTTCAGCATTCAGAAAAAAACAATCTTGTCATTCCTTTTCTGTGGCTAAGCTCTGTCTACCTAAAGTGCAACAGCTAACCATCTTTCTACTTCCTATTGAGAGAACAGATGCAACTGTAAACACAGTGCTTGCTCTAAAAGTTCTAGCACCTAATCCACTGAATGGTCTGCATCGCCTTCTCATTGGAGGCTGGGAACAGCTGACTGGGTAGGAAAAACTGACCTGAAAAGCTATGTTCAGCACTAGTTCACATAAGTGGGTTAAGATCATAACATACCTAAAAGAAAAGAGCAGCCTTTTTAGGAGTTATAGAACTCCAGCTATGTCTACACGTTAGTAAAAGACTCACGGCACATCTGTGGCTGGCCCACAGGTCAGCTGAGTCGGGCTTGCAGGGCTCAGGCTGTGGGGCTAAAAATTGCAGTGTATTTGTATCCTGAGACTACTTAACCCATTGCTGAACTCTGGGACAGATTCACTGAAGCATAATTGCTCTTAATGCAAAATGGTTACACTTGCAAAGATGAGAGCATTGCTCCTGGGCTTTTTTACTTTAATATATTTTAAGCCCTTATAGTATTTTTCTCCTGTGTAAGACCAAACAAAACTTTTCCAGTTTTAGAGTAAAAATAGCCCCCTTGTTTTACTTTCTTGTGCTGTCAGGCTCTCTCTGAGCAGAGTAGTTTCCATCCTTGTCTTTTTGATCTGGCAGTTTCTGTTGGCATCTCTCAAGCTTATTGTTAGGCCAGTCTGCAAGCTTCTTTGGATTCTCTGGATTTCAGAAGGCTACTCATGGTCCAAGATCACAACTAGGACCCAGTTGTGACACAGGTAGTTGTGTTATTTCCACCTTTGTTTTTTAAATGGATTAAATCGATACAGTGACTCAGAGTTGTGTTAGGCCTGGTCTATACTTGGGGGGCGGGGGGAGAATCGATCTAAGATACGCAACTTCAGCTACGAGAATAGTGTAGCTGAAGTCGACGTATCTTAGATTGACTTTCTTCATGGCGCAGGGTTGATGGCCGCGGCTCCCCCTTTGACTCCGCTTCCGCCTCTCGCCCTGGTGGAGTTCCAGAGTTGATGGGGAGCGCATTCGGTGATCGATTTATCACGTCTAGACAAGACATGATAAATCGATCCCTGATAGATCGATCGCTACCTGCCGATCCGGCAGGTAGTCTGGATGTACCCCTATATGTTTGACACAGATCTCTTCAGTGGAATCCAGAATTGACAATGCAATTCTGGACACTTTGGTTTATCTGATAGTTGACTGCATCTGAGTAGGACAATTTTTAAAGTGTGCTACTTAGCATATTTAAAAACTTTGCTAAATAAAAGAATATTACCAAAAATGTATAGATAGCACAATAGTATACAAATATAATTTCATTTAGATAATGCTATCAGGCAGAGCCTGTTGGCAGCAATGTTCTACGGGACATCCTTAGCATACTTTATGACTCGCATCATCCTGAACTAGGATGTCTGGAGCTGTTATGAATTAGTATGAAATCTGCTGTTTAATAAATGCTTTATACTGCTTGTTTAGCAATATTCAGCATCAGACTGTAAAGTTTCTCATTATGTGAGTCACCTGTAAGATCACATTCCTCCAGATGTCTTGAATGAACATTTCTGTTTAGAAAACACCTGCAACTTGTTAAAGCTGCTGCACCCATTCATCTGAAATGTAACCTCAGAACAGTTCCTACCCCTGTGCTTTCTTAGCCATGCAATGTTTTTAATTTTCTTCCTGTTTGGTTTTTTTAATTAGGTTGTGTCCCTACAGCCCAAAGCATGTAAATTAATTTAAATTAATTGGAGTTAAGAATCTGGCTTTAAATTCTATCTAAACAGAGTTCTTATTAAATCTGTTTCCAACTGCTTGACCAGCCAGTGTAGACAAACTGGTAGAAATACAGGCTGGCCACATTATGTCCAATATTGTCCAGCCAAGTGGTGTCAGAGAAGCGTTCTGTTGGCTCCCTTCTTATGCACTGTTTCCAAACTCTGTTACTAGCCCCTTTGAGAGAAGCCCATGCTGCAAAGAAATATACAGAACAACTTGGTGTCCAGTGGTACAACTGCAAGGACAGAGTTGTGCATAATACAAACTTGAGGGGAGGTTTTTTCTTCAAGTGATGCATAATTAACCTATCAAATGCCTGAAGTACTGTATTAAAGCTTCATCCTCCTTGTGCCCACTGGATGGGCATTCTTGCAAATCCTGCCTTTCCTTGTGTTGCCTCTGATGTGGGACTTGACAGATGTCTATTCACTGTGGACACTTCCTGGGCTTTTCATTGGCAGCCTCCATTTTACTGAGAGAAGGAGAAATATCACTGAAAATCATTAGACAAGTACCTGTCAAGTATAACCTAGGAATATTTGGCCCCCAGTGCAGTGGGGTGGACTAGATGACCTCTCGAGGTCTCTTTCAGACCGGCATTTCTATCATGAATTAGGAAATACATATGTGCTGCTGGATTACTTAATCAACTAAATATTGACCTCTTTTGGTGGGACGGGGAAGGCTTCTTCTACATATGATGAAGTCTCCCGTTGAGTTTGTGGGTCCTGTGATGAGACCAAAGACTGATTTTGGACCCTGCAGCCTCCTCCACAAGTGCCACATGTAAAGACAATTGTAAATGAATTAGTGCTGTTTTTAGCTTGTTATATCTCGCACGTCTCTCCTTGACTGCAGAAATCCACAAGCTCTCAAAATCTTCCAGTCTGAGGTGTGGCAGGGCTGCTGCTGTCAGATCTTGTCATGGGGGAAGAGCTCCCAGGTGCTGTGGTCACACTGTAAGATTGGAGGTTGGTCTTCAGTGTGTTTTTTGTAACATTTTCTTGGTCTGCCCCAAAACAAGTTCCAGTCTGCAGTTTTCTATAAAAATGGAATGTCTGATGAACTGTAGCAGTTAGAGATAGAAAAGATCTATTGGGTCACCTAGTCAAATTTTCCTGCCACTGCAGGATTGTCAGTTGCTTGTGTTGCAGTCTATTTTGAAATGTTCCAAGGGGTAGAATTGCCATCACTTCCTTTAGAGAATATTTCACAGCCTGATAGATGTTACTGTTGGGAAGCTTTTCCTGACATTTGACCTAAAATGGTTGAGGAGGTGGGGGTTGGAATCCTTTTACTCCTATTCCTTAGTTATTTCATTCGTTATCCTCCCTTGAGCACAGAGGACTGGATTAGATGACCTGTTGAGGTCTCTTCTAATCCTATACTTCTATGATTCCCTCATATATTATCTTCAACTTCTCTCCCTTCTTAGCTGCTTGTACCTTTCTCATTTTTTACTATTCTATCCCCCACAAAGCTGTTTCTTAGCCAATCCAGTACTTGGTTAATTCTTAATCTTTTCCAGTAAATCAGTCCCTCCAGGACCTTTCTGTTATCTGCAGTTACTTTGATAATGAGGTGCCTGGTATTTAATTCTATATAACAGGTGTGGTCACATCTGTACTTGTTTTTGTGAAGTGCCTTGCACATCTGGGTGTTCAAAAATAGATACATACCCAGAGCTAGAGAAAACGCACTCTGTTTTGTGGCAGTATGTGTGTATATGCAGCCCCAAAATTGTTGGCTGCTGTCGTCTTTTTTTTATATTGCAATTTAGACTTCAGTTTGCAGTGTGCCATTGCCCTTAAACTATTTAGTGTCATTTTCCCCATATTGAATATGACGTGATAAATTTTACCCAAATGATGGTAACATGTCCAAGTTGCATCTCATTTTTTCTAATCTTTAGGTCCAGGTCCGTTTTTATTTGCTCACAGATTTTTGCCACTCCTCCAAATATACTATCCCTTCAAATTATACTTGTAAATTAATGAAAATATTAAATAAGAGTGGACATACAATCAACCCCTCATGGATAGCTCTGTTAGAATGTTCAGTTGTTACCGGAGGAGAGGAGAGTGACACCGTATTTTTTAAGCTGCATTTGGGGGTAAAAATGCATAGGTTGAGTACTTAAAACATTTTAACATATTCCTGCTGTGTCGTGTCTTCAGTTTGAACATGATTAAGGCTACATTGTAGTCACAGGTATTTTTAGTAAAAGTCATGGACTACTCACAGGCAATAAACAAAAATTCATGGTCCATGACTTGTATTATATACCCTTGACTGAATCTTGGCCGGGGAGGGTGTGGGGGGTGGGATGGGCAGTAGCCCAGGACCCCCACTAGTGCTAGGGGGGAGGGATGTTGGTGGGGGCTGCCTCGCTCCACAACTCCCTGGAAACGGTGACATTCCCCCTCCCAGTGCTTCTAGGCAGGGGCGTAGCCAGGCAGCTCTCTGCACTGCCTCCACAGCTCCCATTGGCTGTGAACTGCGGCCAATGGGAGCTGCAGGGACGGAGCCAGCATGCAGAGTCCCTTGGCTGTGCCTGTGCCTAGGAGCAGAGGGTGTCACCACTTCCAGGGAACCCCCCTGAGGTAAGTGCCACCCAGAGCCCTCATCTCCTCCCACGCCCCAGCCATGCACCCCCCCACCCAAACTCCTGCTGCTGCTGGGGGCGGTGGCCCAAGACTTCCCCAGCAGCAATCAGTGCAACTGGCCCAGGTGCTGCCTGAGCTCCTCAGGCAGGGCGCACTAGCTGCTGCAGAAGTTGTAGAGGTCACAGAATCTGTGACTTCTGTGACAAACTCACAGGCTTAATCGTGATGATAATTGCATACTTTTATTCTCCTCAAACTGCAGATGGGACTATGCCAAAAAAAAATAAGACTTGAGAGAAAGGAGATGGTGCCTTGTGCAACAGTAACTTCTTATATCTACAGTGACTTCCATCTGGAGGCTCTCAACTCCTTTACGCCTGAGACATTGGTAAGTGTTATCACCTCTTTACAGACCTCTAAATTCAGCCATGCAGTCAAGTGTCTTGCCCAAGATAACCCAGCAAGGCAATAGCAGTAAGGAAGGAAACCCATAATCTTGATTGCCAGGCGTCTGCTCTACCCACTGGACTATTTTATCTCCATAATGGGTGGTTCTTTAATTGCTGAGGGTGAATTTCTCTTGCTGTGCATTTAGGGATTCTCTTCACTGCGGAGTTAACTCAGGCTGTTTACTCAAATATTGCCCCTGTCCATATGCACAACCCTCTCACACAAATTTAGTGGTCTTTTCAATCCAGACTAGTTAGTCTTCTGGGGGATATAGGTTAAAACCCAGTGCTGCTTTCACTTGAGCTGGTAACCCATCTACTTGAGTGTGAAGACAGGCTAATCCACTTGAGTGCTGATTGTCCTCTGTGCTTTCCTACAATTCCCTCGTGCCCAGAAGGACAGATGACATTTCCCACAATTACCTGGGGATGATCAGTAGCTCAGCTGGCTGCAGCACAGAGAACCATGGGATAGGCCCCTAGAAATCCTAGTGACCCACACAGGTGAATGCAGCACCACTGAGGACAGTAATTCTTGTGTGGCTGCTCACACCCAGGAGCCAATCACCCCAGTTAACTCTGCAGGGGAAACAGCCTAGCTTTTTTAAAGAAACAGAAATAAAACATCAGTGAGGTCTTCACTTCTGTGTGATGAATGCTATCATGTTTAGGTGTGATGAGCCAAAGCAGCTTGTCTCAGGCTCAGTCTGATCAGAGAGACTTCCTGCTTTATGTATGGGTATACATTTTCTTTATATGGGGTGGGCAGAGGAAAAACTTTGAAAACACTAAGGGTACGTCTACACTACGGGATTAGTCCAATTTTACATAAACCGGTTTTGTAAAACAGATTGTATAAAGTCGAGTGCACGGGGCCACACTAAGCACATTAATTCGGCAGTGTGCGTCCATGGTCCGAAGCTAGCGTCAATTTCTGGAGCGTTGCACTGTGGGTAGCTATTCCGTAGCTATCCCATAGTTTCCGCAGTCTCCCCCGCCCCTTGGAATTCTGGGTTGAGAGCCCAGTGCCTGATGGGGCAAAAATCATTGTCGTGGGTGGTTCTGGGTAAATGTCGTCACTCATTCCTTCCTCCGGGAAAACAACGGCAGACAATCATTTCGCGCCCTTTTTCCCTGGATTGCCCTGGCAGACGCCATAGCACGGCAACCATGGAGCCCATTCAGCCTTTTTTTCTTTTTTACTGTCACTGTATGTGTACTGGATGCCGCTGACAGAGGCGTTACTGCAGCGCTACACAGCAGCATTCGTTTGCTTTTGCATGATAGCAGAGACGGTTACCAGTCGTTCTGTACCGTCTGCTGCCATTGTAAATTGGCAATAAGATGACGGTTATCTGTTGTTCTGTACTGTCTGCTGCTATCATGGGTGCCCCTAGCTGAGGTCGGCCGGGGGCGCAAAGGCAAAAATGGGAATGACTCCCCGAGTCAATCCCTCCTTTATGGTTTCTAAAAATAGTCAGTCCTGCCTAGAATATGGGGCAAGTGTACTAGAGAACCAGAGTATTAGAGAGCACAGCTGTTCGTTGTCAGATCCCACAGAAATGATGAGCTACATGTCATTCACGGGGGGTGCCCCTGCAACAACCCCATCTGTTGCTTCCCTCCTCCCCCAACCTTCCTGGGCTACCGTGGCAGTGTCCGCCCCATTTGTGTCATGATGTTATAAAGAATGCAGGAATAAGAAACAGTGACTTGTTAGTGAGATTAAATGAGGGGGAGGCAGCCTACTGCTGCTATGACAGTCCAGGCAGGACATTAAGGGTGCGGAGGAGAGGAGCCCAGCATCCCGCTGCTATGATAGTCCAGGCAGTACAGAATCTTTTCTTTACACCAGAAAGGGAGGGGGCTGATGGAGCTCAGCCCCCAGTTGCTATGATGAGGACGGTTACCAGCCGTTCTGTACCATCTACGGGGAATGACCAGGAATCATTCCTATTTTTACCCAGGTGCCCCCAGCCAGCCTCACCTGAGGCCAACCAGGAGCACTCACAGGCTGATGGTGACGGATAGCAGTCCTATTGTACCGTCTGCCACCGGGGAGGGGAGAAGAGCAGATACTGCTCTTCACTGCTGCAGCATCATGTCTACCACCAGCATTCAGTTAGACATAGGGTGACATTGAAAAGAGTCAAGAAATGATTTCTTTCCCTTTTCTTTCACATGGTGGGGGGAGGGAGTAAATTGACGAGCTATACCCTGAATCACACTGGACAGTGTGTTTGAACCTACAGGCACTGGGAGCTCAGCCAAGAATGCAAATACTTTTCAGAGACTGCTGTGGACTGTGGGATAGCTGGAGTCCTCAGTGCTCCCTCCCTCCCTCTATGAGTGTCCATTTGATTCTTTGGCTTTCCATTACGCTTGTCACGCAGCACTGTGTAGCCTGGAGATTCTTTTCAAACGCTTCGGCATTTCGTCTTCTGTAACGGAGCTGTGATAGAACAGCTTTGTCTCCCCATACAGCGAGCAGATCCAGTATCTCTCGTACAGTCCATGCTGGAGCTCTTTTTGGATTTGGGACTGCATCGCCACCCGTGCTGATCAGAGCTCCACGCTGGGCAAACAGGAAATGTAATTCAAAAGTTTGCAGGGCTTTTCCTGTTTACCTGGCCACTGCATCCGAGTTCAGATTGCTGTCCAGAGCGGTCACAGTGGTGCACTGTGGGATACTGCCTGGAGGCCAATACCGTTGATTTGCGGCCACACTAACCCTAATCCGATATGGTAATATACCGATTTTAGCGCTACTCCTCTTGTTGGGGAGGAGTACAGAAACCGATTTAAAGAGCCCTTTATATCGATATAAAGGGCCTCGTAGTGTAGACGGGTGCGCTGTTAAATCGGTTTAACGCTAAAATCGGTTTAAACGCGTAGTGTAGACCAGGCCTAAGATGAGCAGCCTCTCCACCTATAGTTGTAGGGAAGGGGACAGAGTTTCAGCAATGCTTCCGGTGCAGAGCCAAGCTTTCTTATTTCTTGCAAGGCATTTCCCAAACATAAGGCAAGCAAGAGCAGTCCAGCTGCTTTCATCTGACCAGCTCTCCCTGCCCTAGAAGCAGCTTTTTTGCTAATGTATTCCTCACCTCTGTGTGACCATCTCGTAAGGTTTTTGCCCTCATTGCCAGTAGTCTGTCTAGTAACTAATTTCCTGTTCACTTACAACTTCATGGGGCAAAAAGCCAAAGTCCTGTAAAATAGAATGTAACGCATAGCTGTGACTTTCTCCTCTCCTCCTGTGTGATCTGTCCATGACCTGACTTTCCCTTTCCAAGGCCCCACTTTTGGGCTTTGGCTCAGCTCATAAACTGACAAATAAAAACATGACTTCACACAGCCTCTTCTCAAAGGCTGGCCTGGCCCTACCTATGCTTGTTCTGGGCAAGTTAGTGCTCCCTGAGGGAGGGGGGAGATCACTCTTAAAATCCCCCTACTGAATCTTGCAAAATTTGTTTTGTACACGCAGCAATTTTTTCCTGATCTGTCTGTAGCAGAAACTTACCTTATAAAGCAGTTGATTGCAAACAGTAGCTGCTAAGGGAAACGAGATTTAGTAGTTTGCTCCTGTGTAAAGTCAGATCACCACAGGAGCTGTGGCAGGCCTTGCATGACTTTACTTTCATGGTTTACTTGCCCCTGAGTATATTCAGTTGGCCAGCATGCTGGAAGTGTTCATAGTCTTGTAAGCCTGGACATGACCTGTTTTAGTCAGTGAGTTCTCTGAGCTGGGTGCAGCCTATCTACAGCAAAAGCTTATAATTTGATATGTTTTTCTGTTCAGCACCCACCAATGTGGGATCAGGTGTGCTGCTGTTGTCCTCAAGTAGCTACTTCAACCAAATCATTTAACTATAGCATCTGACATTGCAGCTTGTGAGGGTAGGTCTATGCTGTGATTAGACACCTGCAGCTGGCCTATGCCAGCTGACTTGGGCTAAAATTGTGGTGTTGGTTCACATTAGCTCCAGGACCCTCCCCGCTCACAGAGTGCTAGACCCAGTGCTCCAGCCCAAGCCCGAATGTCTACACCACAGTTATACAGCCCCTTAGCTGAGGCCTACAAGCCCCAGTCAGCTGGCCCAGGCCAGCCATGGGTTTTTAATTGCAGTGGAGACATACCCTGAGAGGCCTGGTTAAACATGTATGCCCCTCATCGTCCTGAAGCTCCTCAAACTCCGTGGTAGCAGGGGAGTTCTGCAGGAGCAGGGGCCTTAGCAAAAATACTCTGATATTGATCCTGGAGGCTTGAGGGTGTCTCTTCACAGCACAGTTAGCTCAAGTTTTACCCCTAACTCGACTCCTATCCACAAACACATACATCTCTAGTGTGAGTGAACTGGTGCTTGAACTAGCTGGCCTGTTTGGGGTGGAGTGGTGGGAGGTGTGTTAAAGCTCAAGTGATGCTGCTGATTGAGCTAATAGCGTAGTGGGAATACAACTACTCCACAGCAGCTAATCCAGTTGTTCTGCTAAGCATTGTGGCCATGTCTACATCTAAAATTTTGCAGCACTGGTTGTTACAGCTGTATTAGTACAGCTGTATAGGGCCAGCGCTGCAGAGTGGCCACACTTACAGCAACCAGCGCTGCAAGTGGTGTTAGATGTGGCCACACTGCAGCGCTGTTGGGCGGCTTCAAGGGGGGTTCGGAGAACGCGAGAGCAAACCGGGAAAGGAGACCAGCTTCGCCACGGTTTGCTCTCGCGTTCCCCGAACCCCGCTGCAAACCGCAGGGAAGGAGACCTGCTTGCTCGGGGGTTCGGGGAACGAGAGAGCAAACCGGGAAAGGAGACCAGCTTCGCCGCGGTTTGCTCTCGCGTTCCCCGAACCACCCTGCAAACCGCAGGGAAGGAGACCTGCTTGTTCGGGGAACGCGAGAGCAAACCAGGGAAGGAGACCAGCTTCGCCGCGGTTTGCTCTCGCGTTCCCGGAGCCACCCAGCAAACCGCAGGGAAGGAGACCTGCTTGTTCGGGGAACGCGAGAGCAAACCGGGAAAGGAGACCAGCTTCGCCGCGGTTTGCTCTCGCGTTCCCCGAACCACCCTGCAAACCGCAGGGAAGGAGACCCGCTTGCTCGGGGGTTCGGGGAACGAGAGAGCAAACCGGGAAAGGAGACCAGCTTCGCCGCGGTTTGCTCTCGCGTTCCCCGAACCACCCTGCAAACCGCAGGGACGGAGACCCGCTTGCTCGGGGTTCAGGGAACGAGAGAGCAAACCGGGAAAGGAGACCAGCTTCGCCGCTGTTTGCTCTCGCGTTCCCCGAACCACCCTGCAAACCGCAGGGAAGGAGACCCGCTTGCTCGGGGGTTCGGGGAACGAGAGAGCAAACCAGGGAAGGAGACCAGCTTCGCCGCGGTTTGCTCTCGCATTCCCGGAGCCACCCAGCAAACCGCAGGGAAGGAGACCTGCTTGTTCGGGGAACGCGAGAGCAAACCGGGAAAGGAGACCAGCTTCGCCGCGGTTTGCTCTCGCGTTCCCCGAACCACCCTGCAAACCGCAGGGAAGGAGACCCGCTTGCTCGGGGGTTCGGGGAACGAGAGAGCAAACCGGGAAAGGAGACCAGCTTCGCCGCGGTTTGCTCTCGCGTTCCCCGAACCACCCTGCAAACCGCAGGGAAGGAGACCCGCTTGCTCGGGGGTTCAGGGAACGAGAGAGCAAACCGGGAAAGGAGACCAGCTTCGCCGCAGTTTGCTCTCGCGTTCCCCGAACCACCCTGCAAACCGCAGGGAAGGAGACCCGCTTGCTCGGGGGTTCGGGGAACGAGAGAGCAAACCAGGAAAGGAGACCAGCTTCGCCGCGGTTTGCTCTCGCGTTCCCCGAACCACCCTGCAAACCGCAGGGAAGGAGACCTGCTTGCTCGGGGGTTCGGGGAACGAGAGAGCAAGCCGGGGAAGGAGACCAGCTTGATTACCAGAGGCTTCCTCAGGTATGCTGGGATACCTGCTTATTCCACGGAGGTCAAGAAAAGTGCTGGTAAGTGTCTATACTTGATTACCAGCGCTGGATCACCAGCGCTGGATCCTCTACACCCGAGACAAAACGGGAGTACGGCCAGCGCTGCAAACAGGGAGTTGCAGCGCTGGTGGTGCCCTGCAGATGTGTACACCTCCTAAGTTGCAGCGCTGTAACTCCCTCACCAGCGCTGCAACTTTCCCTGCCATGAACCCATATTCAGATATCTTGCTTCCCATGACCCCATACAGCATGGAAGTTGTCATTTTAAAATGGCATCCTCTGCACAGTGTGACATGTCACACACCTAATGTGAGGTCATGCTGTGTGGAGGATACCGTTTTGTAAAATGGCATCTTCCACACACTTGGGATTGTTGCGACTCTGTCCACTGATGGAGAGACCCACTTGGGATTGCAACCCATAGTTTTGGTCCTGCTGGTGTAATTCCAGTGTCGTTGCTGTCAGTCAGGCCGGACAGATCAGCTTGAGTTGTACTAACTCAAGCTGCCGTTTGCGGTAAAGACAAGCCCTTTTGTAAGAGCTACACACACGATTTTAAATGTCCTGACAAGTTATAGGTGAAGATGCCTTTCTCACTCAAGTAACTAGGTTCTAGGCCATTCAGGGCTTTAAAGATTGTAAGCAACCCTCTGCATTGCATGCAGAATGCCAGCATAGTATGTTCATAGCAACTTATCTCTCTGAGGTGAACTGCTGTGTTCAGCTCCAGCACGTTTTAGAAACGTCTCAAAGAACTGTGGCATTAATCTGTCCTGGAGAGGACAGAGGTAAGGCTCTCGCTGTCCAGGCTGTGGGAGAGAGGGTGAGCTGCAACTTCCAGGAAAGCTGTAGGTAAAAAAAAAAAAAAAAGCAAACTGGAAATTCAGCAGGAGCAGCAGCTTGAGAACGTTTGTACTGTGAAGTGGGTTCAAAAGAGTGTGTCAACCTCCTCAAACTTCCCCTTACCAAACAGCTGCATGCCTGGGCCACGCTTCTGCCACCTCTCCATATCGCCCTCTGACACTGATAAAAGTAGCTAGACTTTGGCATGTGGGGTTGATGAAGGTATGTGATGCTGAATAACTCATGTTATGTAACCAGTGAGAAACTACAGGAAGGAAGAGTAATTACTATTCTGAGCCCTCAGCGAGGAAAGAAGCAACTTTCTGCAAAAGCACCTCACATACCTCTGCACAGTCTACAACTGAGTCATCCAGATCTCCTCAGTGACGCTCTACGCTGCTGGGAGAGCTGAAATACGTCCCACTGCTACAGCGTTTTCTATCTGAGGATCTCAAAGCTCTCTCTACACTCAGGAAGCCTTGCCACATTCCTGTGAGGTACATTATTCTTGTTTTATAGATGAAGAGCTGAGGCCCAGACTGATGAAGTGACTTGCCCAACATCACATAATGAGCACCTGATGGACAAGATTTCTTCCCAATCAACACAGACCCTATGCATCTGTCCATCAGTTGAAGAATATAATTCCATCTCTGCACCAGTACCCACTAGTGGATCGGAAGAATCTGTGGACTACTGATACAGTTGGAGCTGTGCTAACAATACTTTTGGTAAGAGAAGCGTAGAGACCAGGAGTGTCAACGGTCAGAGGTTTGCTTGAGCCGGGATCTAACCACCATGGCATCATGCCCTCAAGTGGTATTAACTCTCATAAGCAATAGATCCCAGATCTCCCTGCTGGCTTTCACCTATGATGGGGAAGAACCTCTTCCAGGTCATATTGTTTTATTCTACATCTAAAAATATGGAAGAACAAAGATCTGTAATTAATTTTTGGAATTTTCAGCAAGATTTGAGAATAGGAATTAGATCTGGACAGAGTGGAGCTCTTCAATGAGAACTATGCTGTTTGGCTGTCTTTGGTTGTAAGAGCAGAAGTGGAGTATTAGCCTGCTTGTTATAACTGAGTGGCAGGACTGTAACTGGTGTGACTTGGATGTATGGAATATATGTCCCTACTATCTGAGGAACTTTGTCCTTCAACAACAAAAAATGAATGTTTATGAAGTGACCATAACAAGCTAGAAGGGAACCGGCAGGGTCTAAATTTATTAAAATCATTGACTGATCTAAAAGGGGTTGGTGGAAATAGCTTCCTGTTAAAATTCACAATTGCAAATGGGAAATGAATAATACTGAAGAGCTTGAAGAAGAAGTTAGAAATACAGACAAGAAGTAAAACCAATTAATTTGGAAAAATGCTAATTTAAAGCACATGGAGGAAAATAACCTGATAAGGAAATCAGAAACGGAATTTGGGAATACTGAAGAATCTGTGGGAGGAGACTGGATAGCAAATTAGACACATTTGAGAGGATATGGTTAAAACAAGTCATTAGCAAGTATTAGGGAAGATGATAAATCCTTCTCACTGATATAGCCTTAGAATAGCTTCTTCTGTTCTAGGCACCTGAATATTAGAAGTTGCATAAAAACGTCTCTGGCCTCCCCTTATGAGAAAAGGGGGAGACTCAATAAAGTAATTAGCCGTTTCAGATGCTACACCTGCCCTTGAAGCCCCCTGACAAGTTTTTTTGTGGCTTTTAAAGACATGCTTTCCTATCATATGTTAAATCTCCACTCAATCAGATTCAAACTATCAGAGGGGTAGCTGTGTTAGTCTGGATCTGTAAAAGCAGCGAAGAGTCCTATGGCACCTTACAGACGTATTGGAGCACGAGCTTTCGTGGATGAATACCTACTTCGTCGGATGCATGTAGTGCTGGAAATTTCCACTACATGCATCCAATATGTCTGTTAGTCTATAAGGTGCCACAAGATTCTTTGCTGCTTTTACAGATTAAAACTGACTTCGTACAAAGTGATGACAAGTGGACAAAATTTTAAAATTGGGCAGGGAGCCTGCCAACAACATGGGAGAAAAAATAGAGAAACTCTCCTCTAAACTTTCAGTTACAGTAATTTAGGAAGTGTCACTTTTGGATAGTAACTGTTTACGTTGAGTGCCCCTTGTAAGAAGTGAATATATATAGCTTCCAGTAAACAAGGTGGGATGAGTCTATAACCATCTGGAAGTTGCCAAGAGGCAAGGATGACAAGAAATAATTTACAGTAGAACACAGGACTATAACTAGGAGAAAACAGCAGCCAGAAGACTCTTAATTCAGTCTTAAAACTGTAAGAAGAGACTTCTACCAGAGCTGCTTTGTTTTAACAGCAAGGCAAACAGATCTGTGGAAATGGTCCAGCCAGAAAACTGGGGGTCCCAAATGTTGCTGAAATGTTTTCTACTTCCCAATTAGAAGAAATTGGACAGTTGCTCATAGTAACAGTCTGACAGAGTTGGAAAAGCTATAAATACCATGTCCTAATGCAAATGAGTGATTTGATTTCTGCATGTTACTAAAGCAAACCGTTTCCCTTCAACAGGCTTTGAACTTCCAGATGCTACTTTTGTGTGGAGTGAACAGGCAGCCTTCATTCGACTTACTTGATTAAACATAATTTACATTTCTCTGGAATTTTTAACCAGAAATATCAGGTATGTTCCATTTCCTGCCTGGTTAGCCTCCCTATACTTCCTTTTTTGCACTAGCTTTTTGAAAGCCACAAGATTTTTTTCTTGAGTGTTCAGTTGCCCCCTAATGGGCTTCAGGAAAATAACATCCTCATAGCCACTGTGACCAACCTGCACTAGGACATGCAAGAGCAAGGAAAAAAATCTTACAGGCATGTTCTAAGGAAAGACTGGAGTAACTCCACTAACTTCAGCAGAGTTACTCTGCATTCACACTGGGGTCATCAAGATCAGAATCTTGGCCTATCTTCTAGGAGAGGGAACAAAGATACTTGCCCTCATCTGTGGCTATGGCAGGGCTGCTTTCTTCTAAGTGTCTGCCCGGAAAGAAAGCTGAGGGCAGTCAAACCTTTCTCTAATCCCCAAAGTGAAACAGCATCTCTATTCTCTGGAAACATGCTTGTGGAATTCTGGTCCTTAATAGCAATTTTTACTTTTTTTAGGGAGTATGGTATCATGCTGTGCCTTGTGCTGCTCCTTTCTGAAGTGCATATAGATAGTGTGTGGGGTAAAAGCCATCAGACATCTGTTTAAAAACAATTTCTCCCATAGACTCCCTGTATCCCAAATGCAGCTCCCAACATCTCTTACCAATCTATTGGTATTGTTAAACTATTTAAACAATATTCTTCATACTGGCCCTGCCCCACTCAATTTCCAGTAGAGTTGGGATTTGATATTTTTAATACAAAAATGTCCTTTAACATGTAAGCTCCTGTCCCCTATTGTTTGTTGCTACTTCTTGCAGCATAGTTCCTGAACCTGTTCTAACAGGGAGGGATGTTGTGGGGGTGGGGGGAAAGCTCTGATCTGTAATACTGCCCTTCCTTTCCATAAATGAGCATGAATTATGATCTACAGCAAAACCGATTATTACCCCCACCTTTGTACCATGGTACAGGACTAAGTCCAGGATCAAATGGTAGAGCAAGATGAGAAATGATGCCAACCCCATTAATTCCTGTTCATAATGTATAACTTTCTTGAAAGTTCACTTTCAAGAACATCTGTTTAAGACCAACTGCTGTGAAACAATCTTCCCATCAAGGTTTTCATACAGTGACCTTTGTGTATGGATGGTGGGCAGATCAGTGTGTAACTAATGCAAAAATACCCCCCTCTGCTCTCTAACTTGGTCTTAATTACTAACCTCAAGGGAGGGGCTAACAGCTTTAGTCCAGATGCTGCATTCCTTTTCCAAGGGTGGTTGAAGTGTGTGTAGTTTCAAGAACTGCTGTTTTCACTAATATCCTCAAATGAATGAAATAAGGTCTGATAGTAACTTCTTCCCAAAAGTAAATCTGTCAAGCAATGCTTCATTGAGGTTGAGAAGGCAGTTAACTGTTCTGTCTTAGTGGTGAAAAAGCATATGGGCAATGCTCTTGAAAGTGTGCTATTAAAAAAAAAAAAAAAAAACCTACACAGACTACACGTGCTTTAACTCACCTTCCTTTCATCCTGTGAGAACAAGCCTGGTACTAACCCCCCTTTGCTGCAGTAATTAAAGGAAAATCCATCTAATGAGAGCTCACAGCCAGCAGGGTCCACCATTTGGAATTCATTAGTGACCAAACCTGAAGAGGTAGTGTAACAATCATTCTGGGGTAGTGCAGACAGATCACCCCTTCACCCACACAATTTTAGAAAATATAGCCCCCATTTAGGTACTGAAATATTATTTTGAGTGTCCTGCTGCTGCATTATACCCCCACTCTCACCAGGCCTTTGACATTCACAAGAAAAATACAACTATTACTTATCCCCAAGCACCCTGTGACAGGAACTAAATATTGGACAGCAGCCAGTAGGGCTAACTACTGATTCCATGGATTGTGTCTGTAAGAGAACAGTTGAAACTATAAATTGGGCCACACAGATGCTGCTGCCTCCTTTCCACTTTGCCCTAAACCCTTACAAAGGCAATTTGAGAAGGGGCTTGACCAACCCAATTAAAGAGGGGTGGTGAGTATGGATATGAGGGAATTGCCACCTCATTTCATCCAGGGCAAAGGCTAGAAGCACTTCTGCAGTGGTTATAAGGCACTTGAGTTGATCTTGCTCTTCTTCACCCACGATATTCCTTCAGCAGCTGCCCTGCTATCACTAGTCTCTGGATCTCACTTGTGCCCTCATAGATTTCTGTGATTCGAGCATCCCGGTAGTGGCGTTCTGCTGGCATTTCTGTTACATAGCCCATTCCTCCCAGGATCTGGATGGCCTGAAACAAAAGCAGTGAGTCTTATGTCAGAGACTCCCATGCTGCAATCCTCATGTGACTGACCCTAGTCTAGTAGCAACCACAGGGAGGAGAGAGAGAGGTCATAGGGTGTATCAGTCATGCTGGTAGCTGATGGACCCCTTCTCTGTAGAAAAACTTGATGAGTCATCCAGCATACCCTGCAGTGAGCATGATTGAGGCAAACTGTGTTGTACCAAGGATACAGCCTTGAGTTATTTGCCCTCCCTCCTTTCATTAGGTGCCATACTCCAGTGACTGATGCTGTCATCAGCTATAGGGAAAGGCACAGAAATGCAAGTGTTATTGGGTAAGCAGAAGCATATTTCACCATTGCACTGAATAACTCTACTTGGGCTTCAAACCTGCCCTGCTGCAATATAGTTCTAGGCCTAGCAGCTGAAGGGACTTTCCACAGGGGACAGAATAGCCCAGCTGTACTGCTGTAATTCCTCTCTGGCCTTGGTGCTTACATGATTACATGGAACAAAACTTAGTTCTTCAGCAAGAAAGTTGAGCTCTTTCCTTTATATAGACTTTATTTTAGGCTTGGAAGAATTAAGTTGTTAAATGGGTAGATGTGCATCTCATATACACATCAACTGCTTAAAAATATTTCCATGGATAAACAAATCATTAATAAAAATGCTGCTTGAGAATCCAATTTGATGTGAGGATATTTACTTACTATATTTTGACACATCTTGACAATTGGTGGTATCAAGATTTATAATCTGTTATTAAATCATTGTCTAACTTTCCACAACTGACATTTAAATAGATAATAAATATAGCTATTATCCATCAGTTATAACACTACAAGTAATATCTGGACACATGGCTCCCCTGGTTTGTTGGAGCGGAGACCCAGTCTCTCTTAGGCTAGTCTGTGAGCTGTGAAGAAGAGAGACAGATGGTTACCTGATGGGAAATGGTAGTTGCAGCCTCCGATGCAGCTAGCTTGGCCATTGCAGCTTCCTTTAAAAACAAAGGATATTTTGTAGAATTTATATAGCAGGGCACTAGTATCAATATTTGTGCACCACCTGAAACAAAACTTTGTGTACAAGTAAATGAGCCAGAATTCACACCCTCTGTGATTAAAGGCACATTCTCCTGATAGTCTCATGCTGGAATTTGAGCATTCATTGCTAAGCCCTCTCCACCTGTTTGATTAGAAGATGCAAGTGGTGAGAGGGGCTGGAGCTAACAGCCAAAGAAAAAGCACATAGCTTTAGTACACACAGGAAATGAGACACACTTAAGTTGCCCATGCCCATATTGCTGTATGCATGAACTTTACAATTGGAATGTTGATTTGTTAAGTGTTTAATTATTAAATTGTCAATGATAAGGCAGGTAGGTTGGTTGCAGACTCTGGCTGATACTTTGAATGATAGAAACAAACTTCATTCAAAAGAAAATTATTAGTTAAGCAAACAAGCCTACAATTATACCTGCATTCAGAGATGGAATGGTGTATTAATGCATGATTACAGTTGTATTGCATTCTGATGTAAATGGCCTATTCTGTAACCTAATGGTAGCTCTTCTAAATTTAGAGTTTTTTTTTAAATAACTCATTAATTAAACCTACCCATTGCCATCTTTTGAATGGCCTTTTTACATAACACTGGTTCAGATATTTAAATTGTGTAATTTTCATGCTATCAATAAATATAAATTTTAAAAACCCCTTTAGTCAAAGTATAGGCACAACATAGCTCTGGATCTTGTTCAGTTATTTTTAACTTAAGTAAAAAATTGGGTTTCATGATGTATTGCTGTACCAGAGCAATGGTGTAGAGGAAGCTGTAAAACCCCATTACACAGAAAATTATGTCCAAAGAGAGGTTTTTGCTTCATCCCAGGGGCTAGCTTATGCCCTGAAGCAAAAGGGTTTGTAGCAAATTATCCTTTTTAATGTTATTTTTCAAACCATGCCAAGCTCTTGGCCTTACTGTTAAGTTGTGAAAAGTTTTTCCCTATATTGTATTGTCACTGAAACCCTGGACAGAAGAAAAAAATAAACACACTTTTCCTCCATTTGTGTACTTGATTCCTTTGACACCTCCTTGATTCAAGTCAGTTTCTCCTATTTGTGTAGGTTTTTTTAAATTATCAACAGGGAAGAGAAATTGACAGGGGAGATAAAGATCAGTAACAGAACCTGAATACTTCAGGTTGATGAAATGAAAAAAAAATGCGTAAGAGTATTTTGTTGGCTGGAATGTGCAGTGTAATAGTAACTGATGTCAACTAGTTGTCCTTGCATAAACCCTGCAATAGCTGACTAGAGTCCTTAACCTACCCTCTGTCTAGGGGTTCATTCCATCTCTCCTTTGCCATGGACTCTCCATCTCAGCCAAAGAGGTGCTACGCAGGAGGCCCTCACATCCATGCTTAACTAGCAGACATTCTAAGTGAGCTCTCCTCAGGACCAGCAATGTTAGAGCTCAGAATCCCATGTACACTCTCACAACTCTCTGGTGCTAGCACAAGTAATGCTTTGTGATTAGTGCACCTTAAGTTACAGGGCAGGGTTTTTACCCGGATTGTCTAGCACCCTTCTACAGACATAGCCAGGCTAGCTCAATAATAGCAGTGAACCTGCAGCAGCTGCATAGGCTAGCCCTGGACCACTAACTACATCAACACTAGCTCAGTGTGTCTACACAGGCTAGAGTAACATCTCCCATGCACAGCACAGAGATGGGGCACTAGGTTCAATTTGTGAAATTAAAGAATAAGCTGGAGACTACCAAGACCTCAGCATTTTAGGTGAGCCAAGATATAACTAGAGCAACTCCTTGATTTGTTAACCCTTCCAAGTCACCTACTGAATCACCCATTTATAAGAAAAAAAATCTTGCATCTGTCACAAATGCTACATAAATTAAATATATATAAATGTTTTGGGGAGTTCTGGAGAAGGTAACTGGATGTAGGTCCCAGATCCAATAATAAGACCCATTCTCAGGAGGCCATCACATTCATGGGGAGGGAACAGTGCTCCCACTGCCCATGCTCATTTTGCTTTGCAGACTGAGGATCTCAGCTGCCAAGGTTATCACACTGCACCTTTCACTGGTGTTAAATTCTCTATTAAAGTGGGAGCTGCTGAGTCAGATTGCAGGGAATCCTATGACCTGGGGATACCATGCAATGTTTGGTGCCCTCTGTTAGTCATTTTCTGAGATTAACTAAACTAAAACACTGGAAGATAAACCCTAGGAGAGAACTCCTGGTGGCTAGGGACTGGACCAGAGAGCTCAATAGGATTTCCATTGTTTAAGATTCTGTGCATATGCCTCTCCTTGCTAGATCAACAGCAGATTGCAGGAAGTACCTTTGTGTAGGGTTTCCCATTGTCTTTCAACATGGCTGCTCTCCAGGTCAGCAGGCGAGCACCCTCCAATGCCAGTGCCATGTCCGCCAGCTTGAACTGCAATAGACAGACATATGAGGACAGAACTCATTTGCTTCACACACCACCTGTGTTGACAAGCCTCTCAGAAACCCAAAGCATCCCCCCCCCCCACACACACACACAGTAATGGGGAAGTGCCCAAGCCAGACCTGTGTGTGTGCATGGAGGCAGCTGTAAATCTAAGTTGCTTGCATACATGGTGTCCAGAGTTCAAGGTGCGTTACGTTCCCCAGACCAGGCCAGCTACTGTGCTAATGCAGCAGTACTGTCAGACACAGGACTATCTTCATCTTAACCCATACCTGAATAGCCTGCAGCTTAGAAATGGGAGAACCAAAGGCCAACCTCTTCTCAGCATAATCCACAGCACAGTCCAGAGCTCCTTGAGCTATTCCAAGAGCCTGCGAGGCAATCCCAATCCTGCCTGAATCCAAGGTTTGCTGGAGAGAGACACAAATTATACATCTGTAATTCCAGTCACACCATGGGCTGAAGGGTGAATATATCTGCATGAGCTAGCAATCTGCAGTCATGTTGGCATGCCCTGGACAATCCCACAACGTATGAAAATAAAAATCCTCAGTATATTTAGGACATCCCAGATAGATACTGAGATCAGACAAGGGGAATGAAAGGAGGAGAAAGCACGACAGCAGCAAAAATAATCTAGCAGAGGAACTGCTGCTTTGCAAAGAAAGGGGGGGAAGTAAGACAAAATGATAGAGATACAAAACTAGATTTACTTGTTACCCTGTTCCCCCTACTTCTGTTAACAGCTCTAGTTTGTTTCTCTCTGCAGTGAACACTGGCTACAATTTTCAGACAGTGCAAAGTTCCAAACTTCTGAGCATCAGGCTCCTTTAAGGTGTCAAGTGTAACACCCCAAAAAACACATCACTACTCACTTCTGAGAATCTTGACCCAAGCCACTCTGGAGGGGGACACAAGCTTTCCTTCCCTTGCATGTACTGAGGTGGGTAACTAGTTAAATGCCTGTTCAGGGAGGCTCAACACTGTGCTATGTCTCTCTCCCACACCCCAGCAAGGTACTGGCACCTTTATAGCCTCTAATGAACTGAATTTTCTTGCAACAATTCCAGCATTGCCCTTCATGTCAGTGTTGCTCCTTCCTTGTTCAACCAGGCAGGATTTCATTCAAAAAAGCAACATTTACAAAAGATGTGGCAGTGAACTCTCTTACCCCCCACCTCATAAAGAGGCCTCTTTACATGAAGCGTTCCCAGTAGAAACCTCCACATCAAACTCTGGTGTATTTTAAATTTAATTCCAGAATAATGTGTACTAAAATTCCCTTGCACTGAGACAAGTCTGGGGATGAAAGGAAGGATGATGGAGGCAGAAACCTATCTAAATCAAGGTGTTGATGGCAGGTGCTCCCCCAGCCCTCCAAATTTTTAACTTATGACAGTCTGAGAATGAGTCTAGCTCATGGGCCTGTAAGAGTCAACCTTTAGTTGTTATTCCAGCCCTGCTTGTAGAGAAACCAGCTCTCCCAAAAGTTCAGAAGTCCTGCTACACTGCACATAATGTGCCAAGATTTCAGTTCCTAAGAGTCACATATGCTCCCCAAATAAGATCTGATCTAATCTATGTCTGGATGAACTCCAGAAGGTGTCCTCTCTGGATCAGCAAGGTATGAATTTCTGCCTCTCCTCCATAGAGGGAATTAAAGAGAAGTATCCAAAAGGTCTTCCTCACAAGATCAGCAGATGTAGGGTGAGATGGTGAGAGGGGAGGCTCTCCCTCTGCTTCAGATCTGCTCAAGTCCTACACCTGATAGGCAAGACATACCAGTGGTGCTCCTCCATTGCCAAGAAGGGGTCACTACACACACCATTGGCTGGACAAGTTTATATGGATGTAGTCCTGCCCCTGTCTACCCACAAGTCCAGCTCGTTCTCACCATAGCAATTTTGAAGCCCATGCCCTGCTGCCCCAGCAGATTGGCCTTGGGGATCCGACAGTCTTCAAATATCAGATTGGCTGTGGAAGAGGCTCGGATTCCTAGTTTGTCTTCTTTCTTCCCCAGCGAGAGTCCAGGTGTTGGCATAGGAACCAGGAATGCACTAATGCCCTGCAATCAGATCCAGGATTTTAAAATTGCTTCCAACCTCTCATCATGCAGCTAGGCAGAGCTCTCCTGGGAAGCACATGAGGCTAATCCCAACTCACCTGCCCATTCAGCTGGCCATGGGAAGGGAGTGGGAAAGGAAAAAAAAGTGATAGAGGGGAGATTAAGGGGGAATGAAATAGTCCTCCCTGCAGTGAGCTCTGCTCCAGCTTCTCTCAGATGAACTCAGGGCCTCAGGGGATAGGCCCATCCATCTACACCCCCTCTGGCAGCACTGCATCCCACACAGCCCCCCTCCCCAGCCTTCTGAAGGGACACAGGCTTCTCCCAGCTCTTCCTTCTGAGTCCAACATAAGCTTATGGAGCCTTTTACCAAGGTTTCCGCATGCTACTTCCAAGAGCTACATTTAAGGCTATAACCCACTGAGCTCACCTTGTGTTTCTGGGATTTGTCTGTAGTGGCAAACACCACAACAGCAGAGGCATCCCAGGCATTAGTGATCCAAGCTTTGGTGCCATTCAGAACCCATTCATTGCCGTCCAGCCGTGCCACTGTGGAAGCAGCTCCAGCATCACTGCCATTTCCTGAGCAAGGCACCATGCAAAACAAAACCGAAGTATTCCTGTTCACTCATATAACCAAAGGCAATTGAACCAATTACTTCTGCACCCCAGGGGATGGGGCCTGGGGCTGCAGAACTGGCCCCCACACACACATACACCCATATACACTAGCCAATCATAGCACATCTAGTAACAGTACCACACACTTTACTGGGGGCAGCTCCATCTCACCTCTACGTTTACAGAGCCACAATAAACTAAGAATGGAAATGCCATCCTCTCAGAGGCTTCTCTCACTCCAAGCTCCCATACGCATTACAGCTCTGCTCCCTGACATTACAAAGAGGGGAATTTACAAGGGGAAACTGTTCTCTGCCATCAGCCCAGGAATATTAATGTCCACATTACCTGGTTCACTGAGGGCAAAGCACCCTATTTTGTCTCCGCTGGCGAAGGGAGCAATCCACTGATGCTTCTGCTCTTCAGAACCAAATTTCAGTATTGGACCTAAATACAGAGACTTCAAGAAGAAAGAAGTCATGTTAATTTACCCTGCAAGAAAAAGTGAACCAATAACTCCCAAAAGTCCAGCACCATCATGACCAGGACCCATCCTCCAGGCTCAAAGGCAGATGTCATTCCCCGTCAGCACTGATTCACACTACTCAACTAGCAGAGTAACCCCTGGCTGCTAGGACTTGTTCCATACACCCTGTTTCCCAGACAGTGGGAGGGTCTTACATTATTGACACTCATGACGACACCCGTGGATGCACAGCCCCTGCTGATCTCCTCAACAGCAATGGAATAGGCCAGGTAATCAAGCCCTGCCCCTTTATACTCCTCCGGCACATCCATGGCCAGCAACCCAAGGGCACCCATCTTCTTCACCTAGACAAAGAGAAGTGGACAACTTGAGAGGCCTTGTCTATAATGCAGAATTTTGTCAGCAAAAGGCAGCTTTTGATGGCAAAACACTGGAGTTGTACACACTGCATTGCCAGTTTTGTTGAGGTGGTTTTGTTTTGTTGGGCTTTCTGTGCAGAAGTTGTGTCGACAAAGAGCCAGTGTAGACACTGCCATTCATTATGTTGATATAACTTGCCTCCCCCAGTATCCCATAATGCCCGCCATGAGACTCTGCTCAACGTTTTGAACTCTGCTGCCCTGCAGGCATGCACCCTTCCCCTGTCAAAGCTCCAGAAAGCTTTGATATTCCTCAGCCTGGAAAGCTCACAGAGCTGCTGAGGAGGCTGTCTGAGAACTCAGAGGGAATCACAGAATTGCAGGTTGCTGCTCCTGGGGGTGCAGGGTCCTTCTCCCCCAGGATTGGTTGTTCAGGCTGCTGTCTGAACTTTAAAAGAGACAACACGCTGACACACTCTCCCCCAACACACACTGCATTTCTGTCTCTCCCCACAACACAAACAGTTGAAAAATGGCTGGCAATCTGGTAGGATGCCCATTGAACACCACGATTGAGAAATTTGCATCACGTGATGCTGTACCTGCCTCATGAGGCATTGCAAACCCTTCTCAAAGCACAGTGCGACCAGTTGCAGAGTGGGATAGCTACCCATGGTGCACTGCTCTCTGCATAGATGCAAAAAGCTCTAGTGTGGATGCACTCTGCCAACACAAGGAGCATAGTGTGGACATGCAACAGCGGTTTAATTAAAGTACTTAATTAAAAGTGGCATAACTTTTGTCGACAAAACACTACAGTGTAAACCAGGCCAGGTCTCTGCATCAGTGATGCTCTGGCAAATCCTCAAGTACATACGTACAGCAACACACACCACACCACCCTCATGGGTGCACTTGAGCACATGCACACTCCAGATGTGTTCCTGTTCGTTCACATGACCACAGGCAACAGGAACAACTACTGCACTCCAAAGCATTGGGGGCACCTATGGACATACTAGCCAATCCTGGCATATCTGGTAACAGCAGCACGTTCTTTACTGGGTCAGCTCCTGGGTACGCAGATGTGCTATAGTGAGCTTACAGAAAGGACACATCTGCTTTTGATTCAGTTGGGGACTGATCTCAACAGTTGCTGAGCAGCCACAGCTCACAGTGACTTCAATAGGAATTAGAGATGCTCAGAACTGATGCAACCCTTGCTGATTAAGGACAAGTTACCTTAGGTTGACTATGCTCATTGCCACATGAGACAAAGACTAGCCCTGTTTTAACGTAGAATCACTCCCAACCATGTTTGATTATTCTCACACTCCCTAGCAAAGCTCTGTTCATTACACTGTACAGAGGTGATTGAGGAGAAATCTAGCAGATCCCGTCCTTGCAACTATACCTTGAAATCTTTCACTCTATTTATACTGCATCCTAAAGGTACTTAAGAAAAGGGCTTTTAGTTGACATGAAAGCAATTTTAGCTGTCTCACTGAAGTTGTCTTTACAAGGAGTTAATTATTACCAACACAATTCAAGATATTCCCCATACTGGGTTACACAACATGTTCTGCCTTCTCAATCTTAATCTCTTTAGGCAATAATTGTGTGTGTATCTTGTAAATTGCTGAGCAATTGTCATGGTTTAACAACAGGATTGCTCCTGTATTTTATGACAGTGCCAGGTAATTTGGCTTAACATTTACCTATTGTAAAAATTAAACTCCTTGAATTCTAGCCAGGACCTTCTGTTTATTCCAACAGAAACTGTTTTGGAATTTTTAAATCAAAAGCTCCTCTTGCCTGTATTTGTCTCCCAAATATTGTGGCACTGAGCCATTATATGAAATCCAGAAAGGGAGACTGTAAAGTGACCATGAACAAATGACACTGACTAATTTTACGTGTAATGCCATAGAATTAAATGGAAAATTTTAATAGCATCAATGGACGGAAATACATTAGAGTCAACGTCTTTTCAGTTGTAAGAACCTCGGGGTGATCAGTAAACCAGGGAAGGATACTCATTTTAATTAATTTTCTTAGAGTATGACATTTTAGGTGGCCAGTAACTCAAACTGGGGAGAAAAAATGTGCCTTTTTATTTTGTGTATGCTCAGTTTGAAGCCTGTGGGCTAAGTCAATAATATTTTGCTTTCTAGCACAGCATATCTGATTGTTAACAATTTAGTTAGCATTTTAAGCTATCCAACTGCATTGGTACTGCAGCAGGGGATGGCTGAGCTCTTTTCACAAAAGTGAAACATCTAGACACTGGTACACTGGAACCTCAAACAATCCCTTGCTGCTTCTAATAGTCAAGAAATAAAATGTGCAGCTTCTCTTTGGCAAGATAATTCTCTTGGTAGTTTTCATTCATTTCATCAGCTGAACTACACTCAATACATGCACATTTTATTGTTATACACCAGCGGTCCCCAACGCAGTGTCCACCCGTGTCCTGGCAGCGGTCGAGCATCCGCTGAAATTCGGCGGATGCTCTGGCACCCGCCAGACGAAAAGGTTGGGGACCACTGTCATACGCTATTCTGCTGCAATGTGACCTGTCACCTCTTTAGTAAAGTGATTTAATGATTTTCCAAGTCAGATGCATCATGTGCTGTATTAACTACAGCAGCCCTGGGGAAAGTCGCTGGGAGAGAAGAGAAAACTCAATGGTACCAAAGTCCAGAGGGGAAGACACAGAAGGGCAATTAACATGCACAATGGCTGTCATGTTTTATGGTTTTAAGCTAAATAACTGTCCTACAGGCAGTACAATATAATGTCTCAAAGTAGAAATGCTTCTGGCAGAATCCCTTGTGTATCACTCTGAAGCTTTGGTTTATCATGCCGATTTGTACACTGGTCACATAGACACCCTGATACAATGACGCTGGAGAACAGCATACTCAATATGATGCACGAGGCATCATCTGACATGTGTGATCCAGATTTAAACTGAACATATTTTGTGCTGGGCTGGGCCACGTGTATCTCTAGGGACACATGTAGAGGTTGGGCCACGTATTGGTGAGGCTGGGGCACACAGTCATAAAAATGGCAATACTGGGTCAGAGCAAAGGTCCATCTAGCCTAGTATCCTGTCTTCTGACTGTGGCCAATGCCAGATGCTTCAGAGGGAACGAACAGAACCGGTATCAAGTGATCCATCCTTTGTCGCCCATTCCCACCTTCTGGCAAACAGAGGCTCGGGACACTATCCCTGCCCATCCTGGCTAAAAGACGTTGATGGACCTATCCTCCATGAACTTATCTAACTCTTTTTTGAGCCCTGTTATAGTCTTGGCCTTCACAACATCCTCTGCCAAAGAGTTCCACAGGTGGACTGTGTATTGTGTGAGGAAATACATCCTTTTGTTTGTTTTTAAAACCTGCTGCCTATCAATTTCATTTGGTGACCCCTAGTTCTTGGGTTATGCGAGAGTAAATAACACATCCTTATTCACTTTCTCCACACCATCATGATTTTACAGATTCTATCATATCTCTCCTTAGTCATCACTCTTCCAAGCTGAGAAGTCCCAGTCTTCTTAAGCTCACCTCATAGGGAAGGTATTCCATCTCCCTAATAATTTTGATTGCCTTTTTCTGTACCTTTTCCGATTCCAATATATCTTTTTTGAGATGGGGTCATCCAGATCTGCACACCATCATCCCAACCCTTACGCAAATGAGTTGCACTCACCTGTTCAGCAGGAAAGCGGTGCTCCTTGTCGAGCTGAGCGGCAATGGGAACCAGTTCCTTCTCAGCAAAGTCCCGGCATGTCTGACACAGCATCTGGTGGGTCTCTGGTAACTCCGCTGTTTGGTACACTGTGTGCAGCTGTCGCAAGCACCCAAAGGTCAGGGCTAGAAAGTAAAAGGAGGCGATGAAGGGGATCCCTTGCGACCATGCCCGTAGAGCCAGGAAGTCCAAGCAGGAGGAATAATGGTCCAGCAGGTCCATACTGGCCTAGCCCGCTGGAGACCCAGGTTCCAGCCCTTCTGGTGAACTTTGGGCAAATCAGTCACCCCCCATCACCCCGCCTGTCCCAAGGGGCGTGAGGCGCTCAGACACCACGGTGAGGGGCCCTACCAGTCCCGCCACAGAAGCACCATAGGCCGGTACAGCACGTCTGGGCAGGACTGAGCCTCGTGCCCCCACTGCAGCTGGCTCCTGCCGCTTCGCAAGGGCCCAACCCCTGGCAGCGACCAGGCTGTGCAGGAGCCGGTCTGGGCTCCGCGCTCGGCGCAAACTGGCAGCCCCAGCAACCTGGACGGGGCAAGCGAATCCCCCCCGCACACACCGCCCCGGGAAGCAGCAGCAGGGCGGGGAAGCCGGGGCTGCCCATGGGGCGGTGGCAAGTGGGGCCATTTGCCCTGGGCCCCGCGAGCCCTGGCCCGGCGGCGGCATTTCGGAGGGGGGGGAGGTGGTCAGAGCCCCCCGCCCCCCGCGAGTACAAGCGCCGCCGCCGCCGCTCTGCCCCCGGAATCCTCTGGGCGGCCCTGGGAGCAGCCGCTGGCTCCGCTCCCGCTGGCGGGAGATGAGGCGAGCAGCGCCCGCCACTGCCCCGGGCCCAACAGCCGGGTCCGCTCCCCACCTACCGACCTCGGGCAGCAGCGCCGCCGCCCCGGGCTAGGAGTACAGCCGCCATCCTGGTGCGCAGCCTGCTGCGCCTGCGCCCCAACCGGCGCCAGATAGGCTCGCTTCCGCCTCATTAATATTCATAAGCAGCTTTCCATCGCCCGGGGGCCTGGGCGGAGCCTGGCTCTGAGCTCTCCTCCCGCGGCGGCAGCGGCTCGTGCTCCGCTAGCGGCGGGCGGGCCCAGCACGACACACGCTGGGTCGGGGAGGCCGGTGCAACCCTCGTGCTTTGCCCGCTGCCTGCCCCGAGGCCGGGCCTGGGCAGCGGGGCCTTGGTCACTAGGGGCCGGCCCCGGGGAGCACAGCGCAGCTCAACCCTGGGGCGCCTTGACCCGCACTTTGCCCAGCCCCTGCTGAGCGCTGTGACCACAACAGCCTAGAAACAGCGCAGAGCCCGCTCCTGACGCTAAACCTCCCGCTGCTCTGCTCTGCGGGGAGCCGCTAAGCAACTTGCTCTGTTTTACGCAGAGGCGGCTGCACCTCATTAACCAGCGATCCCTTGTAACTCCGGCCAAGAGAGGGTGAAACAAAACCTGGAGCTAGCAGGGGAACTCCCGGTTTAAGAGGCCTTACGTGAGCCACAAGCTGTCCCGAGGGAGGCCAGCTGCAGAGACAAGAGCTGCGAAGTTCTAATCATGCAGATAAAAACTTGGTCATAACCCAGCTGTTTTCCCTCCATCACGGCCATATGGAGGGAAGCTAGTAGCTCCTCTTTCCAGCTGCCATCCCACCACACCCCTTAGCCAACTGTAGCCTATATAATTTCACACTGTATGATCTGAGAGTTCTTAATCCGCATTCAAAAGGTTTCCAGGCTGGGCCCATATCTACATTACCTTCCTACCAAAGTAGTGTTCCAATCCTGAGCAGGGCTTCTAGACACTAGAGTAATAATAAACAGAAGTAAGGCTTAACCACAACTACCCCTCCCATCACACAGTGCTCCATTTGGAGGCCAGCAGCTTCAATGTGCATTGGATGGTAGAAGCCATAGTCTCAGCTTTCTTGCCAGTTATAAATCTGCATTACAGATTCAAGGTGAAACATATAAAGGTTTCCACTGTTACCCAGTGTGGATCCAAAGCTAGAAGTGAGGTACTGTGTTTTAAGAGTAATGGAGGATTGTAACTCCTGAAGTTTATTACCTGGGGGTTGCAAGCTATCAGTGCCACCAGGCATGGGGCTGACAGCCTGAGGCGCTGTTAAATTTAATAACTCCATTTTTAATATGTAAGGGGGAGGGTCACACTCAGAGGCTTGCTGTGTGAAAGTGGTTGCCAATGCAAAATGTTCGAGGCTCACTGGTCTAATGTGATTCTGAACACTGGGGTCTGCCTTGTGCTGAGAGCTGGTATAATGTGAAGTATCAGACGGGTAGCCATGTTAGAATGGATCTGTAAAAAGTGACAAAGAGTTCCATGGCACCATATAGACTAACAGACGTATTGGAGCATAAGCTTTTGTGAGTGAATACTGACTTCATCAGAGTGTGGGTGAGTGAGTAAGCCAAGAAACAGTACTCAATCCCATTCTTGTGAAAATCTTGGTTTATTACTATTGCTTGGGACAAAATAACATTTTATACAAATAAGTCGCCTTGTTTACTTTGGACAAGGAGAGACATGACAAGACACAGTGGAATGAGGATCCAAGGTAGAAGGACAGCAGAGGAGGGAAATATCACAAGCAACTTCATTGATGCTTCTTGCATTCTCTGTGAAAAATATCTTTAAAAAGGAAAAAATATATTTCTTTTACATCTCCACTGAACTGCTACGGTCCTTTGTAAACTAAGGGGAACCTGCAGCACCCAAGGATCATTCTTGGATCTAAAGGGACACATGTGGATGATATGGAGACAATATGGATGGCTCCCAGGGTAAAGGGTATCATGAAGCAAAGAGCCAGTCCCAAGTACAAGGAAATGCTGGGCTTGTTCAAATATCTGAATGAATGAATACAGAATGAAGCAAGTATGGATTCTGGATTATATTTTCCCTCAGACAAACTGGTCATGTGAAGATGTAACACTACCTATGTCCTGTTACAAATACTCTGATAGGAGTGCCAAAGCTTTGGGGCATAGAGATGCATTTGCAACTTGCCATCAGCCCAAAACCCACATCTAATATGCCTATAAATGTACCTCATTAACAACCAAAAAATCATAAGGCTATGTAGATGACCATGATACTTGCTAGTGCTTATATCTTCCTTGACAGATGAAGAGGAATTGCTTGCTGGACATCGCCACCTATCCATTAGCTTTGTCCTCACCATTAAGCCACAGGGAGAGGGCAATGTTTTATGACTCCAAGAGTTACATCTGGTACTCAAGTCGCAGATTATTAGACAGCAGTCATCTGTGCATCTGGCAGGGCAGATGTGGGCTACTATGCAAAGAGCCCTGCACACAGAGAGCATCACAAAGCCCAAAGCTTGATGTGACAAGACAGTGGTTCAGAAGACAAACATTAGATTTAATAAAGTACGGAACCTGGAAGTGGAGTTACCACACTATTTGGCCAAATTCATCTTGCTGCTCCACCACTTATCACAAAATATTATTAATCACCTTCCTGATTCATTTCCACTAATGTATCCTGTTTTCAAACGTTTTTCCCATTATTCCTGGACCTTGACTACAGAAGCAAAATGAAAATCGCAGCTCAGAGAAGCTGCAATGGGAAGAGACTTCCAGCTCTTCTCCTCTCTGATGAGAAGCACTTAAAACCATAAGGAAATACACAAAGGAAGACAGTTCATAACTAAGGGAGAGAACAGGGACAGCGATACCTGGTCATGTAACACTACGTGACTCTATCACACCAGCTGCATTACAAAATCTTCAGTCACCCATGGAACAGTTGTGCAGGAAGTTTCCTCCCCTCTCCTTGCACAGCACATGGGCCTGAAGCAGTCACTGTGAGAATGCTTCAGACTGATCCCAAGAGGACAAATACTTTATGGAGTTAGTTTGTTTGCATTTTTGGTCCTTTTATTTACAGTATAAGCTTAACTCCCCACTCCCTTTCCAGCCTAGTGTATACTAACAGAGGGAGGCCAGTCTCACATTGATCTCCCACCCACTAACTCCTTAGCCAACACTATAAAAATGTCTGCCTCATTCCATTAGCACCAGCTCCATACACACATATACCACACTGAAATGGACAGCCCATTTGAAAGGGGAGAGGGAAGAATGCGTGGAGATTCCCATTCAGTTCCTTCCTGGTTTGAGGAGCTTGTACTCAGCAGCAAACCACACAGACTGAAGGCAAAAAGATTCTCTGCTAATCATGTTTACCAAGGGCAGGGAAGTACTCCACAGATCCTCTTCTAAATGGAGAAGCTAACAGCACATCAGAGAGAGGGAATACTGGATTATGCTCAGTATCCGTAACTTCCTCTGCCTGACTAACCCTCCTAGGATAGTGTTGCCCTCTTATATGAGCCTTTTTCTCATCATGCCTCTGGGGCTAGCCTTTTAAATCTGGAAAATCAATGCAACTGGCAGCACCTCTCTTTTCCAACAGGGAAGTATCTGTTATGATCTTTAGTTTTCCCTTTCTTATTGCTGAGGAGATGGCACAGTAACATATGAGACACTCAGAGCACCAGTCCTTTCCTCTGCCCTGACTTCTGGGTGCTCAAGATGATCACTGCAGTTTGGAATGGACTCTTCTTCAGCAGCTAATACCCAGTCCCACATTTCCAGGAATATACTCATGTTAGGCAGATGTACTCTGCAAAACAGCAACTAGATGGCATCCAACCACTGCCAAATCCTCCTACCTACACTAGATACTATTTAAAGATTTGATAATACATCTTATACATGTTGGGATGTTTGTGTACAGAGTATTCTCTGTTGCTGGCTCAGGTGATAACACATCCCTTCTGACTACCTCATTATCCATTACACTTGGAACAAATACAAACCATCACATTCATAAGAACAAGCAAGAAGCAGTTGCTTTAGACAGAGAATTAGACAAAAGTCATATTTAAAGGCACCTGGATTTATACTACACACAAGTTCAGCTGGATTTCCCACCAGGTCCTTGGGAATAACTAGTTATCTCCTTAGACATTCCTCTCTTGAGCATCCTGGAACACATCAGGATAGAAAGCACTTTTCTGGGGAATTGTGCCCTCTCAAAAGAAGTATGATGTACTTGTGTGAGAAAGGATCTTTCAGTATCACCATGGCACAGTGCAAGGAGCTCTGGAGACAGCTCCAGCAAAAGGAGAACTAGAGACCTTTCTTAAGATACACCAGCTCTACTGATTCTGAACTACCAATCAAATAGGGTTACATGCACGTCCCTGGGGAAGCTGATGGGTATAAATGGCAGGAGAATTGTTCTTTACCTCCCAGCTTTCTAACACCACAGCCATACACACACATCTTGAGCCTGGTCACTTTTATTCAATTCATGCTCCCAAGGTATTTGTTGTGATGACCCATAATTAATGCCCTCTCCAAAACAAAAAAAAAGGCATTTGCGGTATCATTCATAATTAACATCCTCCCCATAACTGAAGGTTCTTTCATGATCCTTATCCCACATTTATTCTCACCTGTTATCTTGTAGCTAGTTGATCCTCTGTGCGACTGCTAACGTTATTCATCTCCTGCCACACAAATGGAACAATGGCTTCCTTTTATTGTGTATATATTAACAAGCCCTAAGTTGTAACATCCACATTCCTACAATTGTGATTTAATCAATATTTAGTCCTGACAAAGCAGTCTACTTGGGACATTACTTAGCATGACTGGGAACCAACTGCAGCCAGTGTGTGTATGGCCACAAGGTGCATTTCCACTGTCTGAGGGGGAACAAACGATATTGGCACCGATCAACTTGTCTAGCATAGATAAGGCCAAGCTGTTATACACAAGAGGCAGGCCTGATCAGCAATAGGGCTGGAGTGCAAATGAATGGCAAGGTACCAATGGATCAGGGTATCCAATATGATACCCAGATAAGCATTTCACTAGTGCACATTTGCATGGCAGAGAGCTAGACCCCAGCCTCAGTGCCTGACAAATATTTTTTCCCCATCTTCAATGCCAGGTGCTACATAGGTCTGAAACATATACTTTGGTTTGGCTGCTCTAATAGCTGTAGTAATTATCTCCACAGAAGAAGTCATAAGAAGTTTTCCAAATCTTAAATATAAATGATCCAACTAAATAGGTAAAACACTGGCAGAGGCTCAAATCCACATGGTTTAAGGATAAAATCTTGTCAGTTCTTCCTGTTGGATCATCACAAACAGCCACCTCCCAACAGTGCCTGAATGTCCTGGTCTGGGCAGCATTTAGGGCTCAGTTTAACACTAGCACAACCTTAAGCACTGGCCCAAGCAACACAAAGTCGATGAGTTGGTAACACTATTGCCTCTTACTATAATACCTCTGATGTGGTATTTTAAACTCACATGGGTTTAAAAATATATAAAAAGACTGACGTCTAGGAAGATCTGCCTGCTAAGCAGAATGTTCTGTTCTTCAGGTGACTCTCCAGGTTTTCCCTCAACCTCCAAAGAAAGAGCTAAATGGACAGACCTCCTACCCCACAGTGCAGCTTGAGCAGAAAAATCTCTCACACAGATGCAGGGGAAATGAAGGTGGCAAGATTAACCTCAGCCCTAAGGCTGAGCCCCACTCACAGCCCAATTATTCCCTAACAACAGCTCAAGGAGTAGGGAGTCTGGCAGGTTGATTTAATGGCCAATTTAGTGTAATCTCTCTTTTCAAACATCCTGAACCTCAATTAGAATCCCTTGCAAGACATACTTGTAACAGATTAAGGAATCCTGGGAGTGGCCCAGGTCCCTGGAAGCAGAATGAAGATTCCTGCACCATTTAAAGATAAATTCATCCCTTCTTGTAACTCTCCCCTTGAGGGATGGAGGAGCAGGGGTGCACAATGGGAGCCAGTCTTAGTCATTCATACAGACTGAACCACTACGCAGTAAAGAGATTGTCTGTCTTTCAGGCTCCACTTGGAGAAAGCAGATTCTCATACTGAGACATAGCTTGCCCACATATCAGCTGAGCTCTCTGGACAGGGGGCAGTTTGCCCACTGGGTGGCACAGGGTGAACCTAACAACAAAAACCACAACATCAATAATCTGCTAGCAGAGCCTTAGATTCCCTGATCCGAAACCTAAACAAGGTACCATCAGAAACAGAGAGAAAGCCAGAGGCAAGGTACATAAGAACGCCAGGGAGAGGACTGCTGCAGGGAGATTTCCTTTACTGTCACAAACTGCCACCTCAGCCTTCTTGCTTCATGTTTTGAGTCCATGGGTGAAGGAAAGGTTCAGCAAGAGGCCCTGGTGCATGAGACAGCAGCACTCCTCCCTTTGTGCACGTCTGGAATGGTTAGGGATAGCACAGCATCCAGTGGACATGAACGCAATGGTTACTGTCCCCCGTTGTAGGCATAGTCAGCCTTGTTGTGCATGATCAGCTTGTTATCCACAAAGTAGAAGCTGTCTGAACGGGTTTCATAGGGGTGTTCAACCATCAGGCGGACTGCAGGAGAGAAAGGTCATGAGTACTGTGTCTGGCATATCCCAAGAGGTAGTGCAATGTTAGAAGAAAACAAGCATGTGGTAAAAAAAAACCCTCTGTCACTTTGAAGCTCTGCCCCTAAGGAGAGGTAAGAGAAGCAAACTGGTATAACTGTGAGAGCCTCAGGAGCTCTGCACTGGCCCACTTGTTCAGCCTATCCACAGAACACAGGTCTTCAGGCTGTCAAAGCAAACTGGAAGAGGGTGGATCAATTTCACACAGACATTCTGGACCCCGTGTCAGGCCACAGTACAGCAGCACTGAACAAGTACATTCCTCCTCTGAGACCTGCCTGGTGTGGAGTAAGTGGAAAAACTAACGTCACTTGCATGCCCAGCTTGTGTACTCAAGTCACATACAAACTCAGCTCATCCTCCCTCTGCCAGACATACCCAGAGAGTGGCAGAGAGCATTCACCTGTTCCTGTTCAGTCTGTCCCTCAACAGCATAGCACATCTTGTAATAAAACCACACAGGGAATATTCACAGCTTACCATCACAGATGGGTCTCCACAGGCTCCCAGAAAAGAAACAACCCCAGTCTGCAGCTGGAGGACTCAAACCCCAAACAGTGGGTGCTATGAATGTGTGTCTTTGGCCTTTAAGGGAATATTCTCTCCAAGTCACCACGGTTACTTCTTGGACTATGCATTGAGGCATTACGTGCAAAAGCCACTGTGACTCTGAGGTCATCAGCTGCCAATAAAGGAACACACCAAACCTCAACCACACAGCATATGAAGGCAACTTGCTCAAGACTACACAGTGAGCCATCAGAAGAGCCAGAAACTGAACCCAGATCTACCTGTTCCTAGTTTCCTGTCCCACCACGTGACCATCTATCATATCAGGGAGAGAGAGCATTTGAACACAGCAGCAGTTCAGTGAGGGAGGAAGGATACCTACTGAGGTCCTCTGAGAGCTGGGGGAACTCATAGATGTGTTCACATGTGTTCCTGCTGCTGGGGATGCAGAAGCCAAAATCAAAGTCAAAGTTCTTCAGCAAGCGATCCCGGAAGTAATGTCTCTCAATCATTCGGAAGTTTGACACTGGCTTGTCTCCCACTGTAAACTCCACTCTGCAGGCATAGGGCAGGAGAAATATACCTCATGAGACCATCTAGCTCACTTCAGACTGGGAGAGGCAGAGAGCCTCAGAGCTGTGGTTATGCAGAACCTAACAATACGGCTGATATCACTGCTAAACTGAGGCATATCTTGAAATCTTCCCCGTCACTATTAGCTTCTTTTTCATTTGTATTGTGAACTGCGTTCTCACTAGTCCATTGTTAAGTTTACTTATGAATTGACAGGGTTGGTACCTAAAGTTCCCTGGAGGCATTACTCCCCCCTCTTTGTATGAGCTTTTACTCACGTTGCACCGACTGTCCGGAGACGGAGAAATGCTGGGGTGAACTGATAGCGAACAAAGCGGCCTGCACTGGTGTCCACTTCTCCACTGTCATCCTCGTCCTCATCATCTTGCTCTAGAAGAATTTACCAACTCAGAGTTAATCTTCTGATGTTCTAGGAATAACATGCTGATGGCTTGTAGGTGGTATACAGAAACCATCCAAGACATTGCTCAGACACCTGGCACTGCAATATCTAAGAACTGTTCTTTGATATGCTACTGTCATTAAGAAGTAACAGAGAGCAGCTTCCTAGCAAACACAATTGATTACATGGACCAAAAGACCCTGCTCACAAAGATGCATGTCCAGGAATCAACTATGGAAGTACGTAGTTACTTGACCACTAGCCTTTTACCTTCAGGAGCTGCACTCCAGTCTTCCTTTGCCGACTTACACATAAAGGGATCTTTGGTGGGACTTAACTATGGAATTTGATAAACCTTGATTTAGTATTCAGGGGGAAAAAAATTAAACCATATCAGACCACAACAGCAGGACCACAACTATGGGGCATGCAAGTCCCCCAAATACTGGGCACCATCTGTAACAACCTTGCTGAGCTGAGGAGGTAAAGGGATCTCTAAGCACAGTATACGCATCCCACCGAGCTCACAAATGGAAAAATAGTATCAGCCTATAGGGACGACATAGATGAACTCAATACAGTATGCATAGTGAAAGATCTTGGTGTTTGGCCTGCACAGCCCCTTCCCTGCATCCCATCAGAACCCATAATATCTAGTCCTTTTCCCACTGTCAGCAGGTTCTACCTGAAGCAGAAGGCTTGGCAATTTCAAACAGCACTGTCCCTGTCTCCAGGTCCCGGATCTTGAATCTGGTGAAATCGATATTGTAGATGTTGTCCTCAGGTTTGCATAAATAATCTGGAAGATAGAGGAACATATTAGGTGGCTCTTTTGCTCACGACAGTCCAGATCAGAAGAAAATATGGGCCACTAACCCATATGCCTCAAAGGTTCTCCTCTCAGGTATCAAAAGGCCTTCAGCAACATTAACTGAGCCCAAGCACCTTAGAACCTTTAGGGATATTTCCCAAAAGTTTCTGGTAGAGTTGAGGGGGGCAAACAGCAAGGAAACCAAAAAAGCAAGTTGACAGTTAAACTAATCAAACAGTACAATGCAGTTCAGCATTTGGACTCAGTGCTGACTGAACCAAGTTATTACTACTCATATGTATATATTGTATAACTACTATAAGTTACTAGTACTACTCAGCTATATATACTAAGTGAGCTAATACAATCAAAGAGGGAAAATGAGGCTATTTATTCAGTACGCCACAGTTTAACACAAGCACCACCTAAGCAGCATCACTCCTGCAAAAAAGCCAACAGGACAAATTGCAAAAGGGAAGGAGAGTTTGGCTCCTGCTTCATCAAAACTACTGGAAACTGAGAGACCAACAAACTCGAGGAGCAGATTGAACAAGGCTGACAAGCAGTCTCAGGGTTTCAGAGATATTCATCCTAGATAGGCAAGTAAAACAAAACTTTGATGATCTAGCCAATTTAGGACCTGGCACCAAAAATGTAACATCTACATGGGCATGCATGTGGAACTTCACAGAAAAATCTGAGTCCCTATGGACCAATACAGTCTCAGTATTCCAGACCCTGACAGATTTTGTACTCCAACTTTTCTGTCTGTGTGGACAAACCAGAAAAGGTGGGATGACTCACACCAAAATGGACCCAGTTGGATAAGCAGAGATCTATCACAAGACCATGTCAACTTCTGCCTTTCAACCTTTTCATCTATCCAGCCAAATATGGCTGTTCAGAGAGGAAGCAGAGTAGGTCCTTCACATAGTCTACACTAGGATGTTTTCTGGAAGGGATAGTGGAGTCCCCAGGGAAGAGGTGTCCTGGACCGGAAGGAATATTGTCCTGGCAAGGTTACTTCTGGTATCCTCAGAAGAGGATATCAAGTTCTGCAGAAAGACTGATACTGGGGCCGCAAAGAGGGTAAGGTATACGGAAGGAGTAAGCAAACTATGGCCCAGAGCCTCATCCAGCACTTCAGATGTTTTAATCCGGCCCTTGAGCTCCAGCCGGGAAGCAGAGTCCAGGGCTTCCTTGCTCCAGCCAGGGAGCAGGGTCCAGAGCTTGCCTCGCTCCAGCTGGAGCCAATGGGAGCTGCAGGGACAGCGTCTGTGGACAGGGCAGCACGCAGAGCCGCCTGGCTGAGGCTCTGCGTGGGAGCCGGAGAGGATATGTGCCGCTGCTTCCGGGAGCTGCCCAGAGCATGCACCCCAATCCCCTCCTGTGCCTCAACCATGATCCTGATCCCACCCTTCGAACCCCTCGGTCCCAGCCCAGAGCACCCTCCTGTACCCTCAACCCCCCTTGGTGCCAGCCCAGAACCTGCACCCCCAGCCAAAGCCTTCACCCCCTCCCGCACCCCAACCCCCAATTTCATGAGCATTCATGGCCCACCATACAATTTCCATACCCAGATGTGGCCCTTGGGCCAAAAAGTTTGGCCATCCTTGGTATAGGGGGTCCCTGGCTGAATGCTAATGGATGCTGGGGGTAAGGTGCACGGGATCCCTCGGGGGCCATAGCGTATAGGGTTTCTGAGGGGATGATAACGGGATCCCTCGGGGGCCATAGCGTATAGGGTTTCTGAGGGGATGATAACGGGGTCCCTCGGGGGCCATAGCGTATAGGGTTTCTGAGGGGATGATAACGGGGTCCCTGGCGGTAAGGGGTGAAGTCTCGGGGAATGCAAATGGAGCCTCTGAGGGGCAAAGTGTATGTGGTCCCTGAGGAGATCCTCAGAGAAACGGTCAGAGGTCCCCGTGGGCCTCACACTCGGCTCTGCTGGAGAGTCCGGGGACGATACGTGGGGCAGGACGCCCGCGAGCGGGGCTAGCCTCTGGGCGCCCGGGGAGGGGGATGCCGGGGTCCCCCAGGGCGGCAGCAGCACAGACGGCCCGGCCGTGCCAGGCCCCCCAGCCCAGCACTCACTCTCCGTGACCCGGCCCAGCCCCAGGACGTGTTCGGGCCGGACGGTCTCCAGCGCCAGCAGCTCCGACTCTGAGCGGGGCAGGGCCGCCCGCGGCGCCGCGTCCCCAGAGCCCCGCCGCCCCCGCAGCCGGCTCAGCACCCCCGCGCTTCCCGGCGGCGGCTTCTTCTCGGGGCCTGGCGCCGCCAACCTCGGCCTCGAGCCGCTCATCGCCCCGCCACCTCTGCCAAGATGGCCGCCGCCTCCCTCCGTAGCTATGGGAGCGAGGGGCGGGGCGCCGGCGGGGTCAGAGGGCAAAGGCGCGATGCTTGGCAACCGGGGTGGCGGCAACGCCGGAAGTACTTCGGCCCCTCTGCTCGTCTCTGAGAGCCCGGCTGGGGACTGAAGCTAAGCATGGTCCTCTGCGTGCAAAGCCTGGAAGGGAGACCCCTCCTGGCAACGCAGAGCCCAGCGTGCTCCGGGCGCTGAGCCTGGCCCTGAGGGGGACGAGGGATGGGAGCCCTGCAGCTACTGCCACACACCCCTTCCCCCTAACCAGCTAGACACTGTTATTCAGCATCAGCTGCCCCCCAGCCTACGCGGCAGGCATCAGCCCCACCCCCAGTCTTCGCCCCTGGCAGTTACTGTGCAGAGCAAAGAACAGGAACTGTGGCAGTCAGGACTCCTGGGTCGTGTTGCCAGGGCTCCTGCCAATGCTGGGCTGGCTATGCGCCACATCCGTGCTATCGCTCTCTCTGGGGCAGCTCAGGCATCGCTGTTGCAGGGCTGGTTACTGTGCCCTGCAGTCACAGCCAGAGGTGGGGACATTAAGCAGCCTGCAGCAGCAGAGCTATGCTCACAGAAAGGACCATGGCCAGGTAGAGCAGCGAAGTACAAGGAACCGGGGGCAGGGTGGGCACTTATGCTTTGCTGAACTGATACCAGGTAATCAGAACCAGTTTGGATGGGGATCTTATTTGTTACAAGAAAATATGGCATAAGGCCTATTTCTCAATCCTGCAAAGAACAGCTTTGTATTCTGCACTGTGGATGCCCTAGTCACATCACCTCTGCGTGCTATTCTGGACCTGAAACCCCATGCCAGCTCTGCCCCCATGCAGCCTTCCCTTTCAGGGCACAGCAGAGCAGAAATAGTGCAATTTCTAAAACTAGCCCTGCATCTGCAGTACCGATCAATATGTCTGAGCACACAAGGAGGCACCTAGGGCACATTAACATTTCAGAACAGCTTCAACAGCTACACCTCATTCTGAACGCTTTTGCTCTGCTCAGCCCATGGCAGGTGTTCACTCATTTTAACAATGTTTTTTTTTTTTTTTTTAAGTTATAGATGAAGCACCTGCTTCCAGCAACCAGTCACTGCAGAGATTCTAAGGTGGATGAATTAGGCTGATAATGCAGAGGCTCCTAGGAATTAATTGAAGAGATGAAAACAGCACTGCTCCCACACACAAAGCTTCAGGGACTGAATTATCCTCGAAGATGCGTTATGAGGCCCTATTTCTCCCAGTAGCCGTAGTTTGAGAGGCAACTAAGCTATAGCCCTCAGCAAGCACAGATCTGGAGCAAACAGAAGCATTACTATATTACTCATTAATTTAATTGAAGAACGTACCTTCTGGGGCAGCAAATTAATTACAGAGAATGGGTAGCTTCCACCCCTGAGGAAAGAGGAGCAGTAGCATCACAAAACAGTGGTAAGTCATTTCACTTAATGAAGTGGTTACAAGCTGTGGTTTCTTGATCTCCCAAGCACCAGCCCACACAGCCAGTAGGGGTCTGAACCCTATAACTAAGGTCACAGGCTTCCATAAATTTTTGTTTATTGCCCACAACCTGTCAGAATTTTACTAAAAGTACCCATGACAAGATCTTAACCCTACCTATAACTATTCCATTTTGGTAGTGGGCCAACCGAGCAGCAGACTCACAATCTAGGACACCTTCACTCACCACACCAGTCTCCAAGTACCTGACCCAAACTCAGGCTGAGTGGCTTTGCTTTTTGCACCTCCCATCCTTCCTCTGCATGTTTATTGAGGAAGTAAGCTGTGTGGGACAGATTCAAGACTTCCTACATCTCTGTAAAGCCTCAAACACAACTATTATTCACTTTCAGGTGGTCTCTGGGCCAACAGCTGGCACTGCTTCAAAGAGAACACAGTAAACTCCCTGCTTTTCTACCCCAAAGGAGCAAATGCCTATACTGCAGTTGGGAGAAGCTGACAAGTGAGGCAGGGCTCTCTGCTGTATCTGAGTCTCCCTGCCTTCTCTCCTCTTTTCAGATCCCCAGTAGGCTCCTTTCCCTCAATCTTACCCTCAATTACTACAACTTATCCATAGCAAAGATTGACTCAGGATACTGCAGTTAGACAATCCTACCCAGTCATTTCATGTGGCAGCTGCTGCAGCTTCTCCTTGTGGGGCTGTGTCATTTTTACTATCAGGCACCACGGTGACATCCTAACACAAAGGGATCCAACAAAGATTGCTCCCCTTAGTTTTTGATAATGCTCATATGTAGGTGTTCACAAGTCACTGGGGTGAGTGGTGCAACTGACTTTGGTGATAGGGTGGGGGACACAGGCAGGGCAAACAATGTGTATTTCAGACAAATGTTTTTGGCCCATGGATGTCATCTCTCGTAGAACTCCTTGGAGCATCATCCTGAAAAAGGGAAGAGTTACTAAAGAGTGAAAACAACCCACCATCTTCAGTTTAGTTACACAATATTAGTAAGTGTCTTTTCCAACAACCCAGTGGAAAAGGAGGAGTGCTACTCTCCAGCCCCTCCTCCCTCCCTGCAGCCGGTGGCTTTGTGTAGTAAAAACAGATGGAGCTTTCCCTTCCCTCCTCACAGGCCCCACCAGAAATGCTGGTTGGGCCATTTAGTAAGGCCTTATCTACACATGAATACACAGTGGTAGCACTGTCCCTAGACTGATGTGATCTGCCATACACCCAGACCTTCTTCCAGCAGTGGTTCTCTGGGCATCCCTTGTTGCAAGTTACCTTGTGCCAAATTACCCACCCAAAATCCCTGGTATTGGCCAAGAAAGTGCTGTACACTCAGCTCAAACACCCAGTCACATTAGTGCCTCCAAAGAATCCTTACAGTGTTCAGACCCTGCTGCTGAATCTTTACACACTATCTGTTAATTAACAGCACCTGCCATGCCACATGTGCTGTCCTGTAGCTCAGGGGAAGGTGGCAACACCTGAATAAGTGGGTAACCCTGACACCATCTCTTTGCTCAGGGCTGGGTCCCCTTTGCCCCCCTTTCTGTCTTAAGCAAAGATTGACACAGATCGTAATACACCCACAAGGCAGAATCTGCCTCCATCCTGCCTGATCGGAGCCAAGAGCCTCTTCTACAGGTGGATTGTAAATGGAAACAGCTAGGCCCATCTCAGCACTTCAAGGAATCCTGTTGTGCAGTAAAAAAAAAGGGGTTTTTATGTTTTGTTTTGTTTTAAAAGCACCAGATGCTCCAAGTGACAATATAATTTTGTTTATTTTCCTTTAATACACTGCTGGTTAAAACTGCCAGGCAGTAGATTTCAGAACATTCCCTCAACCAAACATCCTGGGAAAATTAAAAAATAAACAGCTACATGTACCAAAAATAAAATAACCCACCCACACACCCAGCTCTTCTCCCCAAAAGAACAAGCCTTTGCAAAGCCAGTCCAATCAGAAATAGACATCTGTGCTTTTAATCCAGGGCCTAAGACTGATACAAACAAACAGTTACTGCAAGTTGTTATAACACAAAGCAATGGACAGTAAAAAAAAAAAAATCCTCCTTCAAAACCCTTTAGTACTGATTACTAATACAGATGAAGATTTAACCCAAAAGAAATTGATATTTCTCGCCATATTGCTATATCCTTCGTGGTCATTCGAGTCTTGCAGCCTTGAGTAGAGCTTGCACCTGTGTGATTCTTAATGCTCAACAAATCAGCTGACTGCAAGAAGCCAGTGTTCCCTTAGCAAGAGGGACCTGCAAGCAGCTCATTCAGGCCTTGTCTACACAACCATATCCACGTCATGGGACCCACTTACAAAACAGTTAAGAGTTGCTGTGCAGATGAGACCCAAACATTGTCACTGTAACTGGGCTAAAGCCTTGGGCAATCCAAGCTACTTCTCCAACGGCCCTGAGAACTCTACTTTTGTTTCATGCAGCCTGGAGCCACCTTACAGACTGGTTAGTTTCTTAAGCAGGAAGAGCTTGAGTGCAAGACGTCCCCAGGAGCAGCCCTGGCCCAAGTTTATCAGCCTCTAGTGGGTGTTTTAGTCACTCCAAGATTCTGACTGAACATGCTTGGATTAAAACCGAATCACTGTGAGAGAACAAATAAGCACACCCCTAACACACATGAGTAAGAAATAACTATGGCTCAAAGATTTTGCATTTCCTAGATTCACACACACACTAAGAGTTTCTGGTTAAACAAGACTTATTAAAAACTGCTCTTGACACCTGTCTGAGCTGCTGTTTCCCCACTTTCCCTGGGATTAACCTCTACCCACAGCCTCCTGAACTTTTGCTGTTTGCTATGGATTATTCACATTTCCTGAGCAGACAGCACTCTCTCTGGGAGGGAAGAAAGCACTTCTGTATTTTTTTTTTTTTAATAAAACACTTATTGGGGTGGGGGAGGGGGAAAAAAAAACCAATGTCAGCAATGAGAGTCGTGCTGACTAGACCAGGCACAGAGTGCCCCAGAGCATTTCCTTGATCTCTTCAGAAAGTTCTTTAATATACAGCTATAAACTCTGAGTAAGCCAGAGTCCAGGAAGACAGAACCCTGGCTACAACCTCCTCCTCACAGACCAATGCCAGAAATTAAGTACTATCATATTCTTGCGATGAGTCTGTTCAGATCTGATGTGAAATAATCACAAGTTTCATGGGTCTGATGCATCCCCTAACCATTATGTCAAGATCAGAAACTTGGTGCCTATTTATTAGGCTCCATCCTTTCCTGGGAGGAGTTCTCAGTTCCAACCCACATGATATATTCCTCCTCAAGAATACATGCCTAAGCTTATTTAATCACTGGATAAAATCTGGTGGAAACAGAGGCAAGTGTGTAAAAAAATCCCAAGCCTAGTCCCATTAGACCTTTGCATGCATTTGTTATGGAGATATAGCAGAGCCAGATAGTGGAATTGATTCTGAGATTCCAGACCTTGCTCCCCCTGAGATTCCCACTAAGCAGATCTCTCTCCTGCCCTAATTGGAACAAGGAGCAGACAGATGCCACAGAGGGTCTGCTATTAGCAGGAGTTTAAGAGAAGTTTTGTCCCAAACCACTTTCTCAGAATCTGTTACACATCGACAGTCATGCAGAATCCAGCAGTTTTCTATCCTTTTCCAAAGGGACTATGCAGGCATACAGCTGAAATTGAACTATGTTTTCAATGGTTGCTGCTAGTCCAGTCTCAACCACAGCAAAGCCAGGGATGAAACACTGTATTCTGCTCTTGGTTTAGAGTACCTGCCACAATGGCCACTCTACGAGAAGACCTTTGCTAGCAAGGTCCTGATGCGGGATGGGGTTGACATCCTGCCATAAACTTCGCTACTGCTGCACAAGCAGGACTGAAGCCATGCTGAGGGCCACGCTCCTACCCAAAATCTGACCTTCACCAAGCCCCTGAAAACCATGGCCAGATGGGGACAATGTTTCCTGGAAGCTCCCCATCCCTCTGGAGATTTCTTTGGGGAGAACAAACCTGAAGGAGCCTGCCAGTTCCCCTATCACATCCATTACTATGCATCCAGCAACAGAAACTATCAGAAGATATTCACAAGTCACACCGTACTTCAGGTAGGACATTCCAGAGCATGGATCACAGGACGGTAAGAGAATGCCTGCTGCTTTTAGAGCGGGAAGTGCCTGGATTAGGGACCGTCTCCTCCAGGAGTTAGATTTAAAGAGGAAACAGAAGTTCCTTAAAACAGAAGCTTCTTCCAACAGACTTGTGATCAAACCACAACAAAAAGGCACCAAAAATGAACATAAGGATTTGCTTTGGCATTCCACTTGCTTCCACCTGCAATCCCACAGGGAAAGGTTAGATATCGTTCCACTCACACAAACACTACAGTACAAAGTTACAGGGACGGTTTAAAGCTACTATTGCCCACAGAATTCAGAGTTAAGGATGAAACAGATCCTCACTCTCCCAACTGCTTTGCAGGAGGACGACTCAGGTGTGTAAGGCTGCCTGCTATTCTGAGATCCTACACCCTAGGAACAGCAGGTGGGGAGGAAAAACATAAACCAAAGAATCTCCACCTGCAGTTTGAATACCCTGGGCTGGGAAGGTTCAAGTCAAGCCCATATCACCATCACATTGCTTTTTTGTTTTTAGAAAAAAAAAAAAAAACTTGACTAAACCTGTTTTCTAAACAATCTGTCCCACAGAACACAACTGTCCATCCACAGGCTCCTCAAGATACACTGAGCTGTGGCCTGAATGTACTCACTCCACCCTGCCCACTATCGCAAGGCCGTGCACACAGGGACCAGGTCCGTATTTGCCCACTGATGTTTTGTTTGTGATACTGAATTTTTAAACTACCTTGGTTACTTCTAACTGGTCTCCTAACCCCCAGGGCACTGGCCTGCATTACAGACTACCGGAGCGTAAGGCCGTGGAAAAGCTACTCCTTTAGGGAAGTAGAACAGCGGCGCAGCCATTCCAAAGGCAAACAGCCAGCCAGAGTTTGAAATGTGTCATGGAAGCAATCACTGACTCTCCACTCATTTCCACCATGCAGCAGCCTCGCCTGTGACTGTATTTGCTCGACCATCCATCCCTAAACACAAATGGAAACCAACTTCAGTGAAAGACAACGGCTGAACGATAAGATATTCCAACATATCAACAACAGAAAAATAAAGTAGCCCTAAACCACCACCCCCAAGCCGCGTACCTCTTGCCAGTTTTAAGCAGTCAAAATGCAGATGCAGCTATGAAGAGATCTAGGCAAAAGCGAGCCACAATCAGACCTCAATATCCATTCATACATTGGATGGGTCCCTCTGACCACTGCACCCTACTCTCCTTTAATAGTCCTTATTTAAAAAACAAAGCACGTTTTACTTGTCCCAAAAGGATCCTTCAAATGAAGTCTGAAGCTGCCAGAAAGGGAAGGGTTGAAACAGGAAAGCAAAAAGGAAAATTGCTTTATTATAGTACCATCATGGGGCCAGACGACCCAGCAAGCAGCTAAGGGAAGGAGCGCAAACCCATGTGAGTACCTCACCCCCAGTGCAGAGGAGAAGGCTTGATAACCAAGTTATGGGTAAACAGAGCAAAAAATATTCCAATTAAAAAAAAATAAACTGAATTAATTTTATTTTAAAAACATAGGCTGCAACACACAGCAGAAGTCTAATGCCGTGCTGGCTACCCCTAAAGACACGCTGCTTCATCCTCAGGTGGGAGTCCAGCACAGAGCAAGTGCATTGCCACTGTTAGAAGGAACAGGGCAGGATCAGCTACCCTGGCCTTGCAGAGGAGTGGACTAATCTAACAGGCCTCTTCCACCTCTACCACCTATGATCCTAGGTGCGGGCCCTGGAGCTCAAGCTGTGCAGAGACTGAGGGGTCCTGAAGGAGACTTGTGTCTAAGAAATGCTGGCATCTCAGGGGAAGAGAAGAGCACTCTCCTCAGTTGGAAGCCTTGTTGTTTTCAGGATCAAGTTCTTGGTTTGCCTAATGAATCAGGGCAGTTTGTGCTGAACCCAAGAAGTTCCTGCTATTTGATTAAGGTTCCACACCCTGTGCTGTGCTACTGCGTTAGAGTGATCAGATGGTGGCCAAAGAGATCTGGGGAAATCATAAGTTTAGACAAAATTTTCTGAGTGGCAATGCCTGTAATTAAAAATGTCCTCAAAATACACCTTTTTAATTGACTCATACATTAAGAAAATAAGCATTTAGGAGTGATAAGAGTCCAGGAGGAAACAGCTGAATGAGCTGCTAGTCCCAGGCCTCTCACTGTTTCAGAGCTTGGCTTGCTCTGGAGATCTATTGCTCGCCTTCTCCTCCCCGTGGGTAGGTTTCATTACGGTCAAGCATTCTCTGACTGTTTTACCAATTGAACTGCTTGTGCGAGCATTAGTAGCTGACAGTAGCAATGGGAGAAAGCTCAGCTGGATCCTATGTTTTGCACTGGACTCACAGAATCAGAATTGTGGTTAAACACAAAGCAGCAATGCACTTGCTCAGAAAGATGGCTGCTTTGGGGACCAATGCTCTGAGAGTGTCCCTACCTTCTGTCTTGGCACCCATGGTTGGGCAACACTTTCCACAGCTTGAAAATTAATAGGAAGAAAGTAAATGTCTTGGCTGCTGTAAAAGGACTATTCATAGAGCTCTGCTGACCCTTCACCAAGATGCTCTGTCTAGATTATCAAAAGGCCAGGTGTGAGTTGAGTAGCTACACACAATTGTGCTCAAAAGCAACTGATAAGAAAAGTCAGAATCCAGGCAGAAGCAGCAGGGGCATTACTTCTCAGTCAAGCTGCACAGTATGAAGTAGATGAGATGCTTGCCAAAAAAAAATATTTAGCCCAAGGCAAAGAGAATTCTGCCCTGAGGATGGATGTTATTAGAATTAAAGCTGACAAGGCTGGTGTCTCAAGACTTAAGCTCCAAAGAATACCCTTTACCCTGGCTGTGCAAGGTGTTGGGCACTTCCTATGAGGAAGGGAGCACTGCCAACTCCCATAAGTCAATGGGAATGGAAGCTGCTCAGCACCTTGCAGATTCAGATCTTAAATGATGCCAGCTGCCCAAGGACCTTCAGTTCCAGATCAGGAAGTGTGTGTGGACTGCATATTGCAGGCTGCTGTTTTCCACACTGCTCTCCTGATTACACCAGACTCAGATCCAGAGCAAAGTAGCCACTCCTGACACTCCACTCAGAGAACACATGCTCTTCATGTGAGTGCAGAGTCCACTTGCTAAGCTGTCAGAGGGGGAAAGTGAACAGGGTAGCTCAGACCCATCATTAGGTGACCATGGAAGCTGACCAGACTGATCTACATCAGTTTCCATCCATTTCAGATTCTCCACAATGGACGGACATGCTCATCCTACAGGACTGAGAGGCTGGGCACCTTGGTACTTGCCAGCATCCAATTCTTAGGCACATCCTGATATTCCAAAGCCTACGCAAGATAGTTAATGGTAGGTACAGACTGCAATCTCACATTACTGCAGACTGGATCAGATCAATGCAGCTGATGCAGAAGGATTACAGGGTTATTGGAAAGTACTTCAAGGTTGCACTACTCTGTTTTATGGCTGCCAGATTATTGATCATAGCAGGGATGCACAAGCATTGGGGGCTCAGAGCCTCCATTTTTTTGGTCACCTGGTTCTCAGCCCCTCCAGGGGAGACACTGATCACTAGAGAGGGCAAGGTGGGATGGGGCTTGAAGTGACCCACTGCGAAGAAAAATATTAAAAAGGAAAATAAAAGCCACAGCTGAAACAGAAACCAAACGCATCTGGGGCAGAGACACTGCAGCAAAAAGCCAGCCTATTGCAGGTCACAGCAGAACCTCTGCAGCAACGATCTAACATTACACAATTATCAAACTAGGAAAGTTTCTCCCAACTGGTGCAGAAAATCAGGCCAAATAATTCCCTCAGCTCTTTTTGCAACTCACTCTAAAGCTGGAACCTTTCCTGGAGACCCATCAGCAAGTCTGAGCCTGTGTATCTTTAGGACAGAGAAGTATCGTGCATTTAGTTACACGCATTCAGATCGCTGTTGAAAAGCCAGTCTCTTTCCCCCATAATTGTCACCCAAAGGCACCAGAACATCTGTGCACACTTCTGACCACCACACACATCTAGGCCTCACTTCAAAGGCTGTTTTTCCAGGCAACATTCAGAGAGTGCTTCCCTGCTTAGCTTCTTAAGCCGGGACCAATTATCCACCTGGACAAGGGCACAATGTTTGGGTCACGCAGCTTCCTCTCCATGCGGAATATGGACCAAAGTTCGCCAGCATCAGCTTCCTACAGCCCAGACAGACAGCAAGGATCCAGTTTAATCTCAAGTGCCCCGAAGAGGAAGGGATGCTGCCTATGGTGCAACAGGCGAAGCCAAGGCCTCGCTGGCTGGGGGAAGGCGAGCTCCCCCTTTACCTGTACCTGCCGTTCATTCCAAATGAACTTTTTTTTCCCTTAAATTATGAAAAATATGGAGAAACTGAAAGCAACCACATTTGGTCCGACTCCTTTCCTCCTGGCCTGCGGCCCCTGCCACTGCATCTCTGCATGGGGCTTGCCCTCACAACCGGCAAAGGCAGAAGAGGGTAGGAATGAAGACACCAAAGGCCACCAATATAGGGAACATGAGGCTACTGTTGTCTGAGGCGTAGGGGTTTGGTGTCCGGGGGCCTGACTGAACCCGGTTCTTATTGGCCTGTTTTTTAACGCTGGAGCCTTCTTCATACTCTTCTTCATCTTCCTCATCCTCCTTTTTCTCCAGGCCAGGGTGAGGTTGCAGCTTTGGAACATCTGTTGGAAAAGAAATAAATTCACTATTGTGAATGTGACTTGCCCCATCCCACACCCAACCAGTTGAACAGGACACATGGGGTACCCCATAGACTGGTACACAGTTCCACATTGCCAGGGCTCCACTCCAAAACAAGCACCCTAATTCATGGAGATACTTGGATGGCTCCACTCTCAGATTGTGAAGCAAATATTAGTATATGAATAAGGTCCTACCAAATTCACAGCCATGAAAAACGCATCATGGACTGTGAAATCTGGTCTTTTGTGTGCTTCTACCCTATACTGTACAGATTTCACAGGGGAGAAAGCAGGGTGGCTGGAGAGCGGCGGTTGTTGGCCAGGCACCCAGCTCTGAAGGCAGAGCCGCCGCCAGCAGCAGCGCAGTAGTAAGGTTGGCAATACCATACCAAGCCACCCTTACTTATGCACTGCTGCTGGCAGCAGCTCTGCCTTCAGAGCTGAGTGCCTGGCCAACAGCTGCCGCTCTCCGGCCACCCAGCTCTGAAGGCAGTGCCACCGCCTGCAGCAGCGCAGAAGTAAGGGTAGCAGTACCACAACCCCCACATAATAATCTTGCGACCCTCCCACAACTCTTTTTTGTGTCAGGACCCCTACAATTACAACACTGTGAAATTTCACATTTAAATAGCTGGAATCATGACATTTATTAATTTTAAAAATTCCATGACTGTGAAATTGACCAAAATGGACCATAAATTTGGTAGGGCCCTATTATGAAGAACCTGCCTGTGAGGACAGAGCGACATCACCACTCTCCAGCTTCTCATTCAGGAAGAGCTACATCACGCAAGCACATCTGCCCCATTCCAACCTCCAATGCTCCTGGCAGCCTTATAAGACCCCAGGCAGGACCAAGACTTACTGCCTTGATAATCAAGTGCCTCCCAACCCGTAAATGGAGACCTATCTCACAGCAGTTTCCCCATAACCTGCCAGTGCCACTCCACGTATCCACCAAAGCAAAGCAATATGCATCCCAACCCACACCCCAGTCCTTGCTGGTCTGAGACCTGAGTTCAGATTCCCCACACAGCAAGATACTGTGCTGCCACTAGACCACAGAGCCAACCCATTGCCTCCAGGGTAGCAATCCCTGATCTCTAGAACAGCAAACAAACCCATCATATGACAAAGATTTCAGCTGAGTGCTCTGACATACGGCAACAAGAGAGCAGGGACTCCTGCTAACCCTACACAGAGTTATTCCGAGAGATTAAGTCTGGGAAAATTGCAGCAGCATCCTCAGAGCCAAGGGGGCAGAAGCCCCGTGCGGAGCGAAAGCACTGGGCCAGAAAACCTGAATGATTACTAGCTAAAGAGGTCTCCAGAACCAGATCTTTGCAGAGCTGCTCACAAAGTCTAGCAGCCAAAGAATTTAGCTATAAGCCAGTTTTAACCACCACTGAGACTCAGAAGGCCCCCAGTTTTTGAATTAGACACACAACCTACTTTCCAAATGAATCAGCCTTGTGTACTTGGAGTGAAGGACTGGAGAGACAACACATCTGTGATGCGCTAGGACAAAACTTCACAGGGGACAGCTGAGGGCAATGGGCCTGGCTGAGACAGATCAGTTAAGGCTGCCACTTTACAGAGTGCTATACACATGGTTTAAAAGGAAATCAGTTGCCCTCCAAGCTACAAAGTCTTGAAGGATTATTAGTTAAAAAACTTACCATCCACTGTTCCTTGCAGGATGTATAGTGCACAGATTTTTGGATTGTCATAGTATCCCTAGTGAAAGGGAAGACAAAGGTCAATGCTGTCAAAGAAGGAATACCCTCCACCCATCAGAGTCACTTCCCCTCTCCCTATGCACATCTGCACCATGTGGCAGGGTGTGAAGGATTGGGTGGAGATGAGAGGAGAGAGAAAGAAAGGGCTTTCCCTTAGCCAGGGTTTGTTACCTTGACAAACTCAATGTGGAGTTTCCCTGTGAATGTGGAAACCTCTCCCTGGACACTCAACTTCCCCTTCCTGATGCTGATGGGAATGATCTCGTCGTGAGCTGTGCTATGTCCAACTCGGTCAAAAATGTCCAAGTCCTTCACCACCACATGGCCATTCAAGCGCACATCAAACACCTTCGGGGTGGAAGAGATTTCAGAGAGTATCAGAGAGGAATCAGACACATGACTGAGAGGGGACAGGACAGAAACAGTCTGTGCTCGTTACAAAGCCCAGGAGATAAGAGGTATTACTGCATGTGCCAGCGAACCAATGCAGATTCTCTGTGCATATGGCAATCTGTCTCCACCCCCTTGTTAAGGAGGGCCCACAGCCCCAAAATAGACCACAGAAGTTAAACAATTAAGCCCTTTAAAAATGGCTACAAATAGACAAACCTGTATCCTGCCTCTAACACGTCTCCATAACTACTGTTCAGTACTGAGGACCATGGGGAGTTTCATTAGGCCCTATCCTCAGAAGTACACCGCTACCTCAATATAACGCCACTCGATATAACACAAATTTGGATATAATGCGATAAAGCAGTGCTCCGGGGGAGCGAGGCTGCACACTCCGGTGGATCAAAGCAAGTTCAATATAACACAGTTTCACCTATAACACGGTAAGATTTTTTGGCTCCCAAGGACAGCGTTATATCGAGGTAGAGGTGTACCACGCACCCACACCTCCCGTTGACTCGAGTGGGAGCTGTTAGTGCTCGGCACCTCTGAAAATTGTGCTCCTGGCTTTTTAATCCCAGTGGTCTGGTGGTAAAACAGGGGAAGGAGAGACAAGAGGGAAAGAGATGAGACCAAAGGCAGAAGAAAAGGGATGAGTTAGGCAAAGAGACTGAACAGCTAACAGAACGGAAGCTAATCTCTGTGCTGCGGTGACTCAAGCATCACTCATAGCCTGGAATACCATCACAACTGTGTAAAGGAAGCATGTTAGTCCTTAAATCCTACAGAACTCTATTTTGTCAGGACAGCCACCTGTTCACATCCAATTATTTCCATCCTTCTGATCAGCCTCTACAAGCCAATGCTGCTGCTTAAAATAATCACCAAGTAGGGAAGCAGCATGGGCTAGTGGACAAGGAACAGGACTAGGAATCAGGACTAGGGTTCTAATTCCAGCTCTTAAACTGAGTTATTGTGTGGCCTTGACTCTTGTGTACCTCAGTTTTCCCAGCTGCAAAATGGGAATCACAAAGGTCGGCAAGAATCATTAAGTGCTTTGATGTCTCCAGAAGAAAGGTGCTATACAAAAGTCAAGTGTCAGTCACATTTCACTACAGAAAGTCAGTTGAAGACATGACTTCACAAACAAGTACATCCAGCTCTACTTTATATTAGAAATTGATATAGGAGCACGGTATCAATTTGGAACGCATCCTTAGGAACAAGTTCATCCCTAGGGCAGCTCCACTTGGCTCAGTGGAGCTAATAGAGGGGAGGGTCATGAAAAATCTGGACCCTGGTTTGACTGAAAATCCATAAACTTTGTGAAAGGCCTTTGAGGGTAAGAAAAATGCTTCAGCCAAAGGACTATAGCTCATTAAGTTACGGTCAGACTCTTCGAAGCATGTTAACACTTTATTTTATTTGTAGCCATATCTGCTTCCACTATCTTTACTCAGTATCACTTATATCTTTGTTCCTAATACACTTATTCTTGGTTTTGCTATAAATTCATCTGAGTGCTGTTAAGTAAAGGGTGAATCCTCAACTGAGTTAACAGGCTGGTGTGTGATATGCCTCTTTGGAGACAGCAGACTTGATAATTTCTGTGAGTGTCCAGTGACAGGGGCTGGATACTGCAGAGGAACACTCCACATGGAGTTTTGGGCAGTGAAGTGCACCTGAGGTTTACCTGCAAGGCAAAGTAAAGGCTGCCAAAACTTTTGAGGAGGTTGTTTGGGTGGTTAGCAGACCAGAGTGTAGGGAACTGACACAGAGGTTAGCTCCCATGAGGCTCTCACCCTCCGCAGGGAGTAACAAGGTGATTCTCAGTCCTGAACTCCCCAAAGGCATGTCACAGGTACTTGGGATACACAGTCCTAGACAGACATTAGCATCATCAGAGATAACCAAGGAAGGATCCTGGGTTGGGGGAGACTTAGCTTACCTTCTGCTGGGACTGTGCAAAATAAACTTCAGCAAACTTCAACACCACAACGTAGTCACCCTCTTCCTTGATGGGGACTTCATACCCAAAGGTCTCCTCGTTGTAACGCTCAGTCTGGTACAGAATCTGATCCTCTGTGTTGGACCGCAATATTGGCAGCTTCATGCCATAGTCAGAGGCTGGGTTCCAAATATAAAAATCAACAAGAATGCAAGGGTTAACTTCTGAGGCATCAGCAGAAGATAACTCTATAAACAACTTCCAAAGACCAATTCTCTTGAGGCACCACAGTCCCTCCTAATTCTGACCAATGGGGGACACTACTTCCTTTCAAGTGTCCCCATCCCCACTTTACCAACTGCCACACTTCTATTTTTAATCTAGTACACCAGAGGGGGAGGTAGGTTGAGCAGTGGCTGGAGGAAACCTGAATCCTACAGAAACACAGTTCGAGCAACAATCTCCAAGGCAGTTAGCAGAGAAGAGGTCCTATTCATGGACTGGGTGCACTAGGGTTCCCCCAAGACCTCTTCCACTTGGATCCCCAAGATCTCAGTTGGACTCCAGTCTAATTTCTTAGCTACCTTTATTTGGGTTATAGTAAAGCTACACTGATCAGACTCAAGGATAGGGGATGTGTATAGAGCATACCACACATCCAGAGTTACACAGCAAATCTCTTCCCTTATATACGTTTACAAATTACACTGCATCACACATTTTGAAATTGGCTTAAATCATTTTGTAGAAACCAATCCCTGAACAGCATGCAGTGTCCATGCATAACTTACTCTTTACCTCAGCTTACATTCCAGGTGTATCTTATCCTTTGTTACCCTGTCCACTATAAATGGTTCCCTGGGCATTCCCCTTATTTTAGCTAGTACAGACATTGTTTCCAGCCTGCTGATCCATTTACCTCCCTAATCCTGTCTCCTGAGAAATAAGGCCTCACCCATGTCAAACCAGGCCTATACAGCATCAGAGGATTGGCCATTAAGACCAGACTTCTCTAGAGAAAGAGCACTTTGAACTTCTTATGTTTTAACCAACATGATGCGGTGCACAAATGAAATTAAGTCAATTTAGGACGGAGTCACCTCAGATAATATAATCCCATCCCCTGCAATTGACTTGAAATAAAAAACCTAATTACAATTTCTCCTAAAAAAAACATTAAAAAGCCAGGTTCCACCCAAGAGAAAACATGCAGGCTGGGAGAGTGTTGCATGTATTAGAAGGATCTTAATACAATCCCTTTCTTCTTGTTAATAATCCTTCAAACACCATGCAGGGAACCTGAATCAATAAGGATGTGCACTCCCGAGGACTCTGACTACCTCATATGATTTTATGGGGTATGCATCAGAGCCACATGTGTGCATGAGCCTTTACTTCAGTTATCTGTACACCACACAATGAAGAACCTTTGAAGAATGTTTCTAGCTGTGCCGGGATCTGAAGCAATCATGGAGGTTAAATACTTGTTTGTCCTTCCTTGTTGTTTAATATCTGTATCATAATGGAACTCAGGGGCCTCAATCAGCAATAGAGCCCTATTGTACTTGGCACTCTACAAACACATCCGATGGCATAAGCCCCAAAGAGCTTACAATCTAAAATGCTATTCTCACTGGATGGAATAGGGGAGACTCTGGATGGCATCTGCACAACTGGCACTTCCAGTCAGCAGTGAAAGCTGATCTAAGCTTTTAGTTGTCAGCTGACAGTTGCTATTTCCACTCCCATTTCCATGGATAGAGATATTGGGTTGGGTTGGGTTGGCCAATGCAGAGTAAGCCAAAAGCTCTACCCAGTTGCCCGGCACCTATGTCCAAGCCCATGGAAATGACCAAGAGGAAACTAACACCTGTTCTACATAGCTAGGACCCTGGGGTAAGACTGCTGTTGTTCTGTAACCACCAGTGAGGGTCATGGAAGCTTGATCATCGGAACCACAGGAGGTGAAGAGCTCTCATTGTTTTCACATCCTGCTGTAAATACATCCCTTTTTCCCGTTACATGTTAACTAATTATAGTAGTCCAAATAGCTCATGAACACTAGCTCAACTCCTATTTAACGCTGCAGGTTAGAGACAAGCCTGCAGAGAAAGGAAGTTTGTTGTCAGGCTGGGATAGCGACCTCAGAGTGAATTCACCCAATCACACAAATGACTAAGTTTCAGAGTAGCAGCTGTGTTAGTCTGTATCCGCAAAAAGAACAGGAGTACTTCTGCCACCATAGAGACTAACAAATTTATTTGAGCATAAGCTTTTGTGGGCTACAGCCCACTTCATCGGATGCAAGCAGTAGAAAATACAGTAGGAAGAGATTGTATGTGTGTGCACGTATATACACACACACACACACAGAGAACATGAAACAATGGGTGTTACCATACACACACTAATGAAAGTAATCAGTTAAGGTGAGCTATTACCAGCAGGAGAGAAAAACGTTTTGTAGTGGTAATGAAAATGGTCCATTTGCAGCAGTTGACAAGAAGTTGTGAGGAACAGTATTCCACCCTCCCCACTGTATTTTCCACTGCATGCATCCAATGAAGTGGGCTGTAGCACACAAAAGCTTATGCTCAAATAAATTTGTTGGTTTCTAAAGTGCCACAAGAACTCGTTCTTTTTACCAATGACTAATTCATGTGTATGCTGCAGTTCTTCATGATGCAATGGAAGTGGATCTGAATTAGCAGTATTTTAGTTGTGGTGAAGTATGACTGAAGCACCAAGACAGAAACAAACCATTACACATTAGAAGTAACAAAAGTAGCCACTATCTTCATTTGTTTGGCATCTGGATATGCTATAAATCCCTTAGTTATACTTTCTCCCTTAAGTCCCAGGATCAGAATTTGAGGCTTGAGGAGAAACAACCCTAAAATGCCAACCCAGGACTTTTAAGCCATCAGCAGCAGGCTGTGCTGCAGCCATTATCTGCCATCCACACAAATGAGAACAGAATGAGTAACTGAGGGAACTAAAATGATGGTGCAATAAAAACCGTTGAAAGAGAAGGAAGATAGCAGTTGAGCTCATGGGTTAAAGTCTTATTTGCTGAGCCCGGCACTGTGGTTGCAGCAGGGTTATTGTAACAGGTTGCTGTTCAGTGACACACCATGAACAAACACTCTTTTGGGAGGAGCAAACCACAACACCGCGCACAGTTTGAAAAAGAGATTGCTAAAGTCCAAAGAGACATTCTTCTCCAGGTTGCAGCTGCAAGTGTTTAGTGTAGGTCAGCCTCCCCTTAAAATTAATGATGATATTTGAACACCTACAGCTAGTGAAATACAGGTCACCAGCATATAAGCCTTTGGTGGGGCAAACTAAAAGCTTATAAGCTTTACAGAGTATCCATATTTAAATGGTAAATTCCTCTTGGCTGTTACTTGTGTGTGAAGGGTCAACCACATCTAGGGCACTGTGTAAGTAGTGACACCATCACTGCAAGGAGAGCTGCATCGATACTGTATGTTGCAGCTGTAGCAGTGATGGGCAGGAGACCCAAGCCTTGAATGGGTAGTTCACCCGGTCTGCACCACAAGAGGTACCTGCTGCTGATAATGGGTGTATCTTAGGCCTGGTCTACGCTACGCGTTTATACCGATTTTAACAGCGTTAAACTGATTTAATGCTGCACCCGTCCACACAACGAGGCCCTTTATATCTATATAAAGGGCTCTTTAAATCGGTTTCTGTACTCCTCCCCGACGAGAGAAGTAGCGATGAAATCGGTATTACCATATCGGATTAGGGTTAGTGTGGCTGCAAATCGACGGTACTGGCCTCTGGGCAGTATCCCACAGTGCACCACTGTGACCACTCTGGACAGCAATCAGAACTTGGATGCACTGGCCAGGTAAACAGGAAAAGCCCGGCGAACTTTTGAATTGCATTTCCTGTTTGCCCAGCGTGGAGCTCTGATCAGCATGAGTGGTGATGCAGTCCCAAATCCAAAAAGAGCTCCAGCATGAACTGTACGGGAGATACTGGATCTGATCGCTGTATGGGGAGACAAATCTGTTCTATCAGAGCTCCGTTACAGTAGACGAAATGCCAAAGCATTTGAAAAAAATCTCCAGGCTATGATACAGAGTCCACAGCACAGTGTGTGTGACAGCCTAACGGAAAGCCAAAGAATCAAATGGATGTTCATGGAGGAAGGGAGGGGGGACTGAGGACTCCAGCTATCCCATAGTCCCCGCAGTCTCCGAAAAGTATTTGCATTGTTGGCTGAGCTCCCAATGCCTATAGGGTCAAACACATTGTCCGGGGTGGTTCAGGGTATATCTCGTCAATTTATTTCCCCTCCCCTATCCCATGAAAGAAAAGGGAAAAAAATCGTTTCCTGACTTTTTTCAATGTCACCGTATGTCTACTGCATGATGCTGGTAGACGCAGTGCTGGGGCACTGAACAGCAGCATCCTCTCCCCTCCCTTCCCCGGTGGCAGACAGTGTAGGAGGACTGGCAGCCGTCCTCGTCATCATCCCGTGAGTGCTCCTGGCTGGCCTCAGGCGAGGTCGGCCGGGGGCACCTGGGTAAAAACAGGAACGACTTCTGGTTATTCCCAGAAGATGGTACAGAATGGCTGGTAACCGTCCTCATCATAGCAACTGGGGGCTGAACTCCATCAGCCCCGCCCCCCCTTTCATGTCTAAAGAAAAGATTCTGGACTATCATAGCAGCGGGATGCTGGGCTCCTCTCCCCCCACTATTTAATGTCCTGCCTGGACTATCATAGCAGCTGGAGGCTGCCTCCCTCTCATTTTATCTCACTAAAAAGTCAGTGTTTCTTATTCCTGCATTCTTTATTACTTCATCACACAAATGGGGGGACCCTGCAACGGTAGCCCAGAAGGGCTGGGGGAGGAGGGAAGCAACGGGTGGGGTTGTTGCAGGGGTACCCCCTAGAATGGCATGCAGCTCATCATTTCTGTGGGATCTGACACGGAGCAGCTGTGCTCTCAGGTATTCTGGTTCTCTAGTACACTTGCCCCATATTCTAGGCAGAACTGACTATTTTTAGATACAACATACAGGAGGGAATGAGTCATTCCCCTTTTTGCATTTGCGCCCCCGGCCGACCTCAGCGAAGGTCAGCCAGGAGCACCCATGACAGCAGCAGACGGTACAGAACGACTGATAACAGTCATCTAATCACCAATTTACAATGGCACAGCACAGTACAGAACGACTGGTAACCGTCTCTGCTACCTTGCAAAGGCAAATGCATGCTGCTGTGTAGCGCTGCAGTACCGCCTCTGTCAGCGGCATCCAGTACACATACAGTGACAGTGACAAAAGGCAAAACAGGCTCTATGGTTGCCATGCTATGGCCTCTGCCACAGCAATCCAGGGAAAAAGGGCGTGAAATGATTGTCTGTCGTTGCTTTCATGGAGGAAGGAATGAGTGACAACATTTACCCAGAATCACTCGCGACACTGTTTTTGCACCATCATGCACTGGGATCTCAACCCAGAATTCCAATGGGCGGGGGAGACTGCGGGAACTATGGGATAGCTACGGGATAGCTACCCACAGTGCAATGCTCCAGAAATCGACACTAGCCTCGGTACATGGATGCACACCACCGAATTAATGTGCTTAGTGTGGCCGCATGCACTCGACTTTATACGATCTGTTTTACAAAACCGGTTTATGTAAAATCAGAATAATCCTGTAGTGTAGACATACCCTTAGTTAACTCAGTCCTTTGTTAAACTTGCAGCTAAGTGATATTGTGCTGCCACCATTATCAGCAGCAGGCAATTTCTATGCCACAGACAAGGCTGAGGCTTGGTCTACATTACACTTTCATTGTTAAAACTTTTATCACTGAGGGCTTGTCTACATCAGAAAGTTGCAGCGCTGGTGAGGGAGTTACAGCGCTGCAACTTTGAAGGTGTACACATCTGCAGGGCATCACCAGCGCTGCAACTCCCTGTTTGCAGCGCTTGCCGTACTCCCGTTTTGTCTCGGGTGTAGAGGATCCAGCGCTGGTAATCCAGCGCTGGTAATCCAATGTAGACACTTACCAGCGCTTTTCTTGACCTCCGTGGAAGGAGGAAGCCTCTGGTAATCAAGCTGGTCTCCTTTCCCGGTTTGCTCTCTCGTTCCCGGAACCCCGAGCAAGCAGGTCTCCTTCCCTGCGGTTTGCAGGGTGGTTCGGGGAACGCGAGAGCAAACCGCGGCGAAGCTGGTCTCCTTTCCCGGTTTGCTCTCTCGTTCCCGGAACCCCGAGCAAGCAGGTCTCCTTCCCTGCGGTTTGCTGGGTGGCTCCGGGAACGCGAGAGCAAACCGCGGCGAAGCTGGTCTCCTTTCCCGGTTTGCTCTCTCGTTCCCGGAACCCCGAGCAAGCAGGTCTCCTTCCCTGCGGTTTGCTGGGTGGCTCCGGGAACGCGAGAGCAAACCGCGGCGAAGCTGGTCTCCTTTCCCGGTTTGCTTTCGCGTTCCCGGAACCCCCCTTGAAGCCGCCCAACAGCGCTGCAGTGTGGCCACATCTAACACCACTTGCAGCGCTGGTTGCTGTAAGTGTGGCCACTCTGCAGCGCTGGCCCTATACAGCTGTACTAATACAGCTGTAACAACCAGCGCTGCAAAATTTTAGATGTAGACATGGCCTCAGGGTTGTGGAACTTACTCCTGAACGAAAAGTTTTAACAACAAAAATCACCAACCTGGACAGCTGCTCTCTTGTCAACGAAGCTACTTCCCCTTGTTGGGGGTGATTTTATTTTGTCTCCTGGCAAAAGAGAGCAGCTACACGGCTTACCTTATAACAGCGTAGCTGCAGTGGCACAGCCGTACCATTGTAAGCTGTGCAGTGTAAAGACAGCCTGAATCTGGACCTCAGTGTTTGACGCTGGGTGTCACAGTACCTGACTAGAACAGAGTTCATGTTCTTTACCTTCAGCCATTATCATATTTGAACATCCAGAAGCGGAACAAAGGAGAACAGTAATTTGGCTCCCAAGAGACATTATTCATATTGTGCGCAGATAAAGAAACCAGCAACTCACTTCATGAGGCTCAAATGCTGACTGGCTCCTCCCCTACCCTACCCTAGAACTGAGGATCCAAAGTGCAGCTGCAACATATTTTATGTGCTACACCCTCTGGTGGATTTTTTATTTCACTGCTTCAGCAGCTGCAACAGCAGTACATACCCCATACCATGTATCCCCATTTACTGCCTTCACTCAGGGCACAGCTAATGCAGAATCCTGCCATGACCTCAGTGCTAGAGGTCTGCTGCCAAAAATGGTGGGTGAGCCAGCAGCCATATTTTCATTTACTGTGACCTCCCATGCAATAGGTACTTGGGTTCCTTATTCACCAGCAGGTGCTCAGCCCTGCTGCCACCTAGTAGAATTCCATCACTGGGTAATGGGTGCTGCCACCATGCAACATGCAGTTCAGCTGTGGAAAGTGCCTGAACCCCGTGCTTGTGTCACTGAGACTGTTTCCAGCTGGGTTTCAAACTCACAGCCCCTGCTGTGGAAACTGGAGTCTTTCTCTGGAAAAAGCAAGTTGCTGCATGTTGTTGAATGGTCAGGCTACCAAACTCGCATCACCTTTCAAGAGTAAGTTCCACTTCAGTCTGTAAGGACAGACTTCCTCTCAGATGACATTCCTGCAGTCTACAGCACAGAACTTGAAGTTTTACAAGGCTAAACCTTGCAAGTCTCATCCAGTAAGCAGGGAGCTACCATGTTACAGGTGAGACACTGGGCATGCTCAACAGAGGGGTGATTTATTTTTTTTCCAAGATACAGCCAACGTAGCAGTCTCTCAGCTCCTGTGGGCATCCCTCCTCCCTCCAAAAAAGGCCTTGTTTAGCAGAAGCTAAATAACTTACTTTAAAATTATTGTTGCTGGTAAGTATCACTTTGATATTTGCAGCTTTCTGATGGACAATACAGAAAACTCAGTCTGCTTCTGTGAGGTTTGATACAGGGTCCCCAAAGTGCTCATTTCCTTTTTCTATCTCTCGCTGAAGGCTACCCTCTCAAAAGTTAGATCAAGACTCATCTCAATGAGACACTAATGCTCTAACAGTTTCAAGAAGAGTGAAGCCATTCAGATATGAACAAATAAGCAACTTATGCTCAGTTAGGATCACATGCTAGACTCGTGACATAATCAGAGGTGGAAGACACCAACCTCCCAACTGTTCCCCCCTGCCTGCTGAAACAGAGCACATGCTGTAAAGTCAGACTCTGCATCTCTACAAACAGCTGCACTCATGTATCCACCTGGCCAGAGAGAGTCATGGTGGCAGAAGCAGGTAGCTCTGAGTGTTATACAAGTTCACATGCAGTTCAGCACTATCAGCCCGGTCCTCTTCCTCATCTGGAGAGAAGTAGTGGCAATGGAAGGCTCTATGCTCTATGGGTCACAGCATGTGACAAGGTACTAAAGAGTCCTCACTCCCTTTCCTGTCTCTCTTCATCCCCCTCACAAAAATGCTCCTCAGTGTGACTGGAAATTACAGAACACGGAATGAAGAAGCAGAACAGGTACCCAGCATGGTGAGTGCTTAGGTTATCAACAGGAAAATGGCAACCAAGTCAAAGAGAAGTGTAGGGGCAGGGAAACCTTTACCACTTTAACAGATGGGAGGAGGGTTCAACACTTGCTGGGTGACTAGAGACAAGAATTGCTGAGATAGGGAACTCCTCTAGAGGAGTCTGTCCCCCTGGAGCCAAGAGCGCCAAATGGGGAAAGGAAGAGGTGAGGCCAGAAGGAAGCAGGAGGGGACAAACGAGGCACAAGGGGATGGGAGTGTAACCTAGGGCACTGAGAACATGCAGGGATGCTGCACCCAGGAGTTTGGCCCCTCAGGGCATGTTTAGGGTCTCGGCCATCCAGTGCAGCCTGGCACAAGCCAGCAGGGCTCCGAAGTCCTAGACGGATGGAGTCGTCCCCTTAGCCCCCACCTTTGAAAGATACCTGGCTAGGAGCCGTTCTGCTAGTACGAGTACGTGGGCAGCAGGCCCCGGTCCGCACCTGGCATCTGCCCCCAGTCGACCACTGAGCCAGAAGCCTCCAAACAGCCCCAGCCAGGAGCGGGAAAGCGTCTAGGTGGGCTCCAGACGGCCCCGTTAGTCATGAGACGGGCACGCCGGGGCAGCTGGCGGGGCAAGGGTTAAGTGCCCGTCAGATGCGCGCCTATCACCACCTCACACCGCCTGCTGCATGGCAAGGAGCCTGCCCGTCCCGGGCCTGGCAGCGCGCAGCGTAGGGGGAGCCACAGCCGGGGCGGCAGGACGGGGCCTGAGGGGCGAAGGGGGAGCGGGAAGGGACCGGCGGGAGAGCAGAGGAGATGACGAGAACAGATCGGAGGGAGGCGGGACGTGGCCAGGCCTCCGGCTCCCTCCCCCCGGGGCCTCACCTCGGCCCACCCGGCCCTCGAGCGGGTCTTTGCGGAAGTGGATGCCGTTCACGTCCACATGGGCCTCGCCGCCCGCGTTCACTGCCCAGATCACGTTGTCGGCCAGGCCGGCTCCCGAGGCCCCCAGCAGGGCCGCGAGCACCAGAGCCGCCCCAGGCGCCCAGAGGGCCCCGGCCGCCCCCATCTCCGACTCCCGGCTCCTGCTCTCAGCTCAGCGCAGCCCCGCCCCGCCGCACATGCCGCCCTCCTCTTCCTGCCGCGGCAAGGGGGCACCCGAACCCGCTGGCCAGAAGGATGGAGACCAGCCAACCAGTCACCGCCCGTGGTCTTGAATGTTAACTACCTGCCCGTCTGCCATTGGTACTGGAGTCACCATATTTGTATATTAATAAATGACGAGCCAATAGGAAGGAGCCAGGACAGCACGTTTGGTTGAGAGATAAGCAGGTAGCAAGCGGCTAAGGCTGTTGGGTTGGCAAAGGCCGGGGGAGCGGGGACTGGCGCGCACCATGTGCGGGGAGTGCTACAAACCCCCCTCCCCGAACGTCTCCTAGTTCCGAGCGGGTGATAGGTTCCTGCTCTCGCTGGGCTTCTACCATCCGCTCGAGAGGGGGGACACGGAACGCACCACTTGCCCGAAGTTGGAGAAGCTTCTCCGCGATCGGGCCGGGCTCCTTGGGCGCGATCACTGGGACACAGAGGAGGAAACGGCAACGCAGTGGCCCCTCAGTACTTCTTCCCGCCACTCCCGGGCCAGACCGGCCTCTCTCTCTCTCCGAGATCGCTCCCAAGGGGCCCACCAATCAGGAAGCTCTAACGCGCTGGAACGTAATGCATTGTGGGAAGGCAACAGAACGGAAGTAGGCGGGTGGCTCAGCATGTGGGGGTTCCCATAGCAACCGTCACCTTCCCCGTCGCCAGCGGAATGACGGTTCTTATCAGACCCGAGTCCCTCTATCCCAGGGAGAGAAGGGGGCCCGTGTGGGGACCGGAGCCCCGTAGCCTCGGGAGGGGGATCCCCGTGTGGGGACCGGGGCCCCGTAGCCTCGGGGGGGGAATCCCCGTGTGGGGACCGGGGCCCCGTAGCCTCGGGGGGGATCCCCATGTGGGGGCTGGGGCCCCGTAGCCTCGGGAGGAGGATCCCCGTGTAGGGACCGGGGCTTGTAGCCTCGGGGGGGGATGCCCATGTGGGGGCTGGGGCCCCGTAGCCTCAGGGAAGGGGATCCCCATGGGGTGCTGGGTGCAGCAGCTCTGCTCCTGGTGGAGATCCAGCCCATGGCGAGGTGCAGGGGGTGACTGGTTTCTTTTGTTGATGGAGGGGGAGGACGTTTGTGAAACGCTTCTTTAAGCGTCACCAGTTCCTGCGTTGGGTGCTCGAGGTGCCTGAAGAGAATTTGACAGATGGGACCTGGCATTTCAGGGCAGGTTAGGAAGCCACATTTTTAATTTCAGCTTCTGGTTTAACCCATAAGCGGAGGCTCCAACCCCTCCTACACATAGGCAATCGCGAAATGAAAGAAAGGAGTTCATGTCTGTGTTCATAATGGAAACTGTCAAGAAGCCAAGTAGATCTTGACCCCAGGTAGGGCAGTTCCTGCAAGACATCCATGCACCAAACAACTACATGTTCAAAGGAAGACTTTTTAGATCAGGGTTTCCTCACTTGGTGTCCCACCTATACACTTCTCTCCCACTTCTTGGCATTTCTCTCTGTCCTTCCAGCTGTCTCGCTTTCCTTCTTTCTATCTCTTTCCTTCATTTACATCAGCCCTCCAGTTCTAGTTTCTCTATTTGCAGAGAAACTGGAAAGGTGTAATCTGTGAGAATAATGTGATTTCCATTTTTTATGTAATCATTTATTTTATTTATATGGACATAGAACTAGATCCTATTATCCTGATGCAGAGAACATCCTGTTAGCATCATTAGGAGTTCTGGATAAGGACTGTAGCATCTGACCCAACTTGACTGAATTCTCTAGATGGAGTCATCCCATACTCAAACTTTTGTACTGGTGACCCCTTTCACATAGCAGGACTCTGAGTTTGACCCCCCCCCTTATAAATTAAAAACACTTTTTTATATATTTAGCACCATTATAAATGCTGGAGGTGAAACAGGGTTTGGGGTGGAGGCTGGCAGCTTGCGACCCCCCCCCATGTAATAACCTCGCAACCCCCTGAGGGGTCCCGACCCCCAGTTTGAGAACCCCTGCTTAGTTTACATCATACAGTTGCTGACATTCAGCAACCAAGCAACTGCAGCCAAATGTGGTTAACACTACTCTCAAACACATCTCACAGGTTATTCCTAATGAGATGTGACTCTTGTTTTACAAACTTACGGATTGCTTAGACAAGCAGGTAGAGCTTTTCTTTAAACATCAGGGCAGAGTCTGTTTAAAATGCTTTTCGTTCCATTCTCTGTTGCCACAGTTAATCCTGCCTCTACCTGTCACTTTTTATTTGAGTGCCCATTACTATGCTGAGTAGATGGATGGGAAACCAGTTAGAGCACAAACTATACTGAAACAAGATGGGGGTAGCCACAGCCGCTGAGAGAGACTCATCAAGCAGTTTCTTTAGGTGCAGCTTTTTGTCAGATCAGAACAGTGCTTCCTTTGTGTTTATGCTTTTTATAGGGAGTGTTAACCCAGTTTTAGTCCAAGCAATACACTATTCCTATGCAATGCACTGTCCAGAATCCAAGATGGCATAAACACAGGACCCAGCAAAACACATTAAATGTCTCTTGAGACTGAGGGAAGTGAAAAGACTCTGTGAATGGTGTCTACTAAGAGATCTCTGAGTTGGTGTGAGAGGGGAAGCAAAATGTCTCGGGAAAGCACAAGAGGTGGTGAGACAGAGAAGTGAAAGGTTTCTGGGGTAATTGCAGAAAGTGAAGATACTGGGAAATCAAAGGTCTTAGGGACCTTTTCTGATCTTCATAATAAATGCAGTTGAAAGGTGAACTGCCAGGGAAAGAAAGTATTTGTGTCCTTTATTGCTCCTTAAAGGCTTTAAAGTTATTGCACCTAATCCTCACATACGCCCCTCCCCCATATTGTGTTTTACAGAATTGTCCAGTCCTCACGTGTCCTTATGTTATCCTGGAGGACTATGACAAGATCTTTGGAGGACCTGGCATGGGACTTCACAGCTGAAGTTTGGATGAAACCTTATTTTTTAACTATGTTCTTGCCCATGGTAAATGGGGCCAAATAGCCTCATGATTTTCATATTTGCCCCAGTATGACCATTAATGTCATTCTTGTTGTGATCCTCTCTCTCTCTCTCTGTTACCCCTGGAAGTCTCAGACTGGAGATGGGTTCATCTGATGTCCTACTTGCTCCTAAACTTGCAACACTGAGTGGCTATCACACTGGCCACTTACCATGTTTTATCCTACACTTTGGCCAGAGGCACTGCCATATTTTTAAAAAAGAGCTCCATAGTCTTTTTGTCCAGTCTTTGCCTTTAATCACAACTTCAGCACTACAGATTGTAGTTGAAATTATTCTACATCTTTTCTAAAGCACCTTGAGAAGTCTTGGCAAATAAAGCCTTGCAAAAGCTGAGTTGGTTCAGCGACAGCATACTAAAGAAATCATTCCTAAGACCTGCAGAGTGTGAAGCCCCACAAGTGAGATCCCTTTAACTCCTTTCATAATAGGATGAATAAAGGAGCCAGTCCTGATTTTGCATACATTGGTCACTAGAGGGTAGTATGTGGTTAGAACTGTGTCCCAAAATGCTTTGCGATTCCTTGTCCAAAGGAATGTGGCAAGACCATGTTCTTAAAGAAAAAATAAATAAATGCAGCCAGAGGCCTGGCTCTGCAGCGCGTCCCCTAGAGCTGGTGACAGGCAGTGCCATCCACAAAAACACTTTGAGTCAACTCCCATTCCTGGAGCCTCATTCTCAAATGCCAATCTCTAGAAGAGGGGAAGCCCAGAACAATATAGCGGGAAAATTAGTTTTATTAGAGGTAATCTATGCTCATAGAGAAACAAATGCTTTCCAAAGGTGACACCCTTAAAAAGAAATCCTCTAAAATATGTAGGCATCTATCTCCCATTGAAATGACATTTGAAATGGAGGAAAACATGGCCATGTATCAAGGTGTAGTCAATATCAGTAAGTGACTGCAGCCTTTCTACTATTCCCAGTTCATTAATTACAAAATGCATTTTCCAACTCATTTTTAAAATAGCCAGCACTGTTGTCCTGAAAATCACTTTTCCTTCTGAAAATACTGTGCCTGTTGTTAAAATTGGTATTGCTGACACAGATTAAAGATAAAATATTTTGTTTTTTCAACATTTTCATTGGCTGTTTGACAGCATTTTGTGTGCAGTCAGTTTCACTGATGATGGTTAATTGCACTTCCCATCTCATCTGTTAGCGTGCAACTCTCAAGCACTGCTCAGGGGGATCTCATACGCTTAACCCAAGGTCCTGGCAGCAAAACAAACTGAGGAGGCATCAGGCAGGTGTGTGCCAAGAGAGGAAGGAGCGGAGAGATGGCTCTAAGCAGATGTAGTGATGTTGCTCTCTGGTCCACCCAACAGACCCTTCTAAACATCATCAGGAAAGCAGCAAACCCTTATGCTTTTTAAATGGCCTTTCCTTGCTATTGAAAGGGACTCATTTAGAACAGTGTATTATTAGAAATAAATATTCCAAGTTGTGTTCCTCTAATATCTCTGTGACTGGGAATTTTCAAGGAATGGGATGTCCAGTCTGCTGACTGAAGCCCTAATCCTACACACTGCTCCGTATGGACAGACCCCAGAACCTAGCCCTTAGTCATGACTAAAGGACTGCTAAGCAGCACCATGAGAGACTGGAAGCTTTTACTGTTGTTTTAATGTTAGTCTTGTTAGTTAGTAGAAAAATTGGTGAAAAAAATATTAAACCAATGTTAAATTAACTGCACACACAAAACCTAATAAATCAAACTTTAATTTTCCAATTGCAAAATGCTCTGGCCTCTCTCATGCATTGAAATCGTGATGAACACTCCCTTTTTCACAGACTTTAGTAACAAACAGGAAACATGTTTCTTGGGGTTTTTTTAGGTATTTAAAATTTGTATTACATGTTACTGTATTTTGGTGTGTGTTACAGCTCTGTACTGGATGGAATCAGAATTACTCAACTGCATGTAATTACTGCTGAAAGGTAGATTAATTCCCCTTTAGTTCACACTTGTGGTTTGGGTGCAGGATCCATCTTATTTTCTCTCTGCTGCCATGAAACTTCTAAGTCCTCACTTGATTTGCTCCAATATTATCGCTAAAATTGGTTAAAGTTTCAACATATGTACTAATTGAGAGATTTTTATGACCTTTGGGTAGTTCCACTGCCCATTGCTGAATAGGCAGAAGCCTTGGTATTGCAAACATGATGGTTCTTGCAGCCATTACATATGAAGTGTCCTCTAGACTAGAGGGTACCCTGTTTTGGTTGTACTGTGAATGCTGCCCATATGGTAAAAGCAGGATGCTATTTTTAGAGACTGAATTACCCAGTTGTATGCTCCACATGAGGACAGTTGAATAACTGTTGTTAAACAAAAGTGTGAATGAATATTGCATGTGTAGCCTGAATCAATTGGGCCAGAGGTGACCCAGGCTAAACCTTAGGAGCAGCAAATCAGCCTAAATAGAACAGGGTACAGCAAATCAGAACTCCTGAGTTCTAATCCCAGTGCTTCTACAGACTAGTTCTGTGGCCTTGGCCCAGTCACTAACTTCTTTTTGCCTCCATTTGTCAATGATACCTTCTATTATTTAGTGGTATTCGGAGCCTTAATTGTCTGTTTGTAAAGCTGTCTGAGATCCTCCAATGAGATACAAGCTGGCGTTGCTGGTTCCGTGATTCAGAGGACATACTCCTCAAACTGGTCCAGCAAGGAAGCTACAAGTGCTGTTGCTGTCCCAGAATAGAAAGGCTTTCTTCCCCTTTAGATTATTCTGAATCTGGCAGGAGTCAACCCTGGTGCAGATACCTATCGGGCCAGAAGGGTCCTACATGTTTGCAAATAGATGGCTCCTTCCTCAGGAACACTAGGCCATGAGTCAGGGCTGAAAAAATCAATAATTTGTTCAAACTGCAATTGCAGAATTCCTGGCTGCATTCTGACTGTCTGCCTCAGACCAGGAGCTGCTTAGAGGGCTATGTGCAGACAGGTCTTTCTTTTGTATCTACCCTCAGCTGAGTAGAAATTTTACTGAATTAAAGATATTACCTCACTCAACTTGTCTCTCTGTAGATTTTACTGTTAAGCAAATTCACAGGAACGTCTCCAAAAGGCCATGATCCTAGGCTCTAGCTAGCTAGGACTCTAGTCTCGGTCTGTTCCTGACCAATCTGACTCCATCTCATTCTGCCATCTGGCCTCATTCTTTCCACACACAAGGAATCCATAGTATTCAGCTCTGAATCCAGCAAGATGGCTTTAGGACTGGAGGGTTTACCTGTCCTAAGTTGCCTCCAGAACATCAGCACTCTCAGCAGCACCCTGTCACCATAAGAGTGATATGGCAGTGAACAGAACGAGAGGTCTGCCCAAACAAGCTACAGAGAGGACAGTGCCTGCGCTCTTCAGCCCCAGTGATAACGAGAGTCCTAGGAGATGTACTAGTGCTCTGAGAATTTTACATGAATTAGCCTTGTCCATGGCAATACACAAGCCGTAGACAAGTAGTTCCAGCTCCCTGATGGGGACTCAGTGCACTGGTTAAGTCCACGTTAGTGTGTAGCTCTAGATGAGCCTGGTTCACTTGCTATGGAAGCGATGTAACTGGGCCCCACAGCAGCACTGCCACAAAGAAGGGCTTATTAATATTGCAAGAGGCAGAGAAAGGCCTGATTGTAAGACATCATAAGCACCCATAGAAATCAGTGGGCACTCAGCATGCTTAGCACCTCTCAAAATCAAGCCCCATCATGCTGGACTCTTGCCTGCTCCTGACAGTCCTTCAGGCCGATCAGGGAACAAAAGTTACTTGGGTGGCAATGGCATCACCCCCGAGCTCAGACAGACCCAGTGCCTGGATGGATTAAATCCAGTCTAATCTCCTTGCTGTGCCTGTAACCTGCTGGGTGTCCCCCAAACTCAATTAGCAAGAGAGTGAAAGCAGCCTGTCCTGGAAGAATGCCATTCTGTTGGCAGGGCAGAGGGAGGCCACGTTAGGCTCATTTATACCAATTACAGCCAATCCTCACTAATTCCTCAAGATTTCTCAGTGTAAGCTGTCAGGAGCTTGGGTCAGCGGGTCAGCAGCACAGCTTCTAAGCACTTAAATTCTTTGTATGTCACAAGTTACTGTAATGAGTTGTCGTGGAGTCATTAGCTAGAAAAGGGAAATGAAATGGCCAAGGGGAGGATGAACAAGAATAGCCTGTCTGTAAAACACCCACAAAAAGGAAGGGGATGGTTTTGAGATATAAACTCCAGGTTCAAGCTCATCTTTCCATGGGTTCAAGTCCACACAGGATCAACTGAGCCCTGAGATCCCATTGAGGTATATACACTGAGCACCAGATATTTTACTGTGTGGGGGACTTCAGATCAAAGCACCTTCAAAGCAGAGCCCTTCTCCACTGTGCATGGACATTAAGGATCCCCTGGCACTTTTTTGGCAGTAGAGAGGTTGCCTCTGCTTCTTTAGCTGAAATTCCTTCCCGCTGCCCCAGGTGGCTGCATTTTATTGGTGCTGTGAGTCTAAAGTTTATAAAGCACTTTGGGGTCCCCAGGGGCAGTCAGTGCCAAAAGCATGTATACACATGTTGGCCGTTATCAGTTATGAGCAGAAGTGGCTGAGAAACCCTCTGACTGGGCAACCTCCGGTGATCAAAAATCATGAATCAGACCCCAAAAAATCATGAACATTAACATTTTTATACGGTTTTTGGTCAGTCTTTTGATTTTTGAACTCCCCTTGCCCACTCCCTCCATGTGTGTGTGACAAGTAGTGTTGTCCACTGTCCCAAATTTACTGGGAAATGTGATTTTGACCCCTGCTGGAGAAGTGCTCACACCCACATCTGCCCGTCTCCTGCCCAGCAATTACTGATGCCTCCCAACCTCCAAACCAATCCCATCATCAGCTCTACCCCTGCAGCTCCCCTTTCATTTCTGCCCCATAAGTTCAGCCCCCCTTCAGTTGAGCACATCCCCCACCTCCATCAGTTCAGCCCCCAAGCCTCACTTTTGCTCCTGCTGGGTTCTTCACCCCCCTCCACACACACCTGGAAGAGGCTGCAGCAGGAACCCCTCTGTACCCCTGCCCCTCCCCAGGCTGAGTGCTGCAGGGCAGAGTAGAGGGCTGTTCCCACTGCTCACAAAAGGGAGCAGAGCTGCTGAGTTCTTGCTGCTCCCTTCCCTCCTCCTGCGAGAGTTGCTTCTGGGTAGCTGAGGAAGCTCTTCCTACAGCAACTCTGACTGTTGCTGGGCTCCAGGAGGCAAGTAAGGGGGGCAGATAGCCAATCGGGGGGCTGGGCTCAGTCCCTCAGGCAGGGCTCAATCTTGTGAGCGGCCTGAAGCTTTTTGCCTCATCTCCAGCCAGGCTTCAGCCCAGCCAGAATCCCTTCGCTGTGGGGCATGCCATGGCAAGACCTGGCAGCACTGCTGGTGAGGGGCCTTTGCTGGCTGACGTCGCTCAGCCATGACAAACCTGAGCAGTCGGCCAGCCCATGTCAAGGCGGGGCAACCTTTGCCCGGCAGGGACACAGAAAGGGGCCTGGAGCTGGGCTGTGCTTTATGAAGGGGTTGCTCAAGCACAGCCCCTACCTCACACACTCTTCACTTTTATCTGTAGTCCTGAGGTGCAGCCCATAGAGACACACAGATCACTGTGCCTTGCTTCGTTCAGTCCAAGCAGGTTACACTGCATGCTGGGAGCCCCTCCTGCCCTTTTGTTCTGGCCTGTGACCCAGGAAGGGGCTCACACAACTAGGGAGGGTTTGTCTGGAGGAGGGGCAGCCACTGCCATCCTAATGCACCTGCTGCTTCACTCAGGGCTAGTATGTGTCACTCAGGATTGCACAGTTGCTGGTGAAGAGGGTTTTTATTGGGGTTGCTTGGAGGAGATTACACAGAGACCTAATGGCTGGCCTCTGGTGCTTTTCTGTATCAGGCCCACTTCAGCTTCCTATGGGATGTGAATGAGCAAACCTGGCCCATTGCACCCTGCCTGGTCGCATGTCACACAAGGGGTATCCCTTCCTCTGACACTGACCTTGGACCTCCTTCCTTCCTGTCTCAGAGGGAGGTGCTCCTCCTGTTGGGCTGGTGCTGGGCAGGCCTCGAGTTGTAAGTGGCCTCTTTATTTCTTCTGCTTCCTTTCAATTCTAAGACTCAGCTGGCTTGGAAAGGGTCACGTCTCTGCTATGAACAGGAGAAAGGGAAAGTGGCATATTGTTGTCTCTCCCCTCCCCAATACCACACTCATCTCTCCAGTTAAGAGAGTATCTTCCTCTGTGCCAGCCAGACTGCTTATTATTCACTGAGTAGCAGGCTTGCTTAACATCCGATTTGGCAAAAGAGGTGAGGGCCTGGGAGCTAGGTCTAACTGCAAGAGGGGCGTTCAGCCTCCATGATTCAGTTCTCGGTCCCTCTGCAGCCACTGTCAGGTGGGTCGTTGAACCCAGCTTTCACTAATGAGGACTGAGACCATCCCATCCCCACCTGCAATAGGCCACTGACGTTGTCCGTAACATTCAGACACTACCAATTTAGATGGGAGCTGGTGCTATAGACACAAAAGGCTCTGTATCTTGTTACTAATCTGCTAAACCAGCCAGTCCCCTGACCCATGCTGGGTTTACACTTGTAACCTACAAGTGAAAGGCCCAGTGTCTTCTTCCCAATCCCTGGAGCTGTCTCCATCCTCTAGAAGCAGCAGCGAAATTAGATTAATTCATGTGTTGGGCCTATATTCTGCACGGATGGTGACTTCAATTAGTCCTCTTAAGGCCCCAGTCATTTACTGTGGCGGGAAGTTACAGGCTATATTATCCATAGGAATTATCCATAGTTAGGGTGGCTAAAACAGAGAATAGAGACCCATGGATGGGAGGCAGAACCAGGGCTCAGTGAACATGATAGACTGAAACAGGATGTGGCTATCTTGAGGGGCAACACGGTCACACTCAGCTAAGGACAAAAGCACTTAGAGACAGCAGCCTGAGGCCTTGGGGCTTATCCTGATGAGCACAGGGCCACAGCAAGAGAGAAGGGAGACAGACGGAGCCTTGCTTGTTCCATATTGTCTTTCAGGGCTATTTGGAAGCCTTCCTGGCACTGGCTGGGAGATGAAAGCAAAAGGATTATCCCTGGAATGAGATTATTAGATTGAAGATTTAATCTCTGACCCTGTCAGCACAAAAAAGTAGCAAAACTCCCTGGGATTATTCGAGGTTGCATAGGGAGATAAAACCATCCCTGAGAGGAAGAGATTCTGCTGGCACCAACAGCAATTACTGCATGCATCCAGACCAGCCCCCTCTAACCTATCACGCAGTTGATCCTGCATTGAGGAGCCAGTGGGTTTATGGGGGATGCCAAGACTTTCCTCAACAGATGCCTTGGGCTTTCATGTCTACTCTAGCCCAACTACAGCCTCTTCATGCTGTGCCCTGATGCAATCCATGGCCCCAGTGGCTCCATACAGCAGAGCTGGACTCAAGATTCACAGGTGAAATTGTGTTTAGTGATATTCTTTTCTTCCAGACAGCCCCAGATCAGAGTGAGAAAGCCTCCAGTCTCTACCATCACCAGACAGGAAAGGGACCTCTCTACCTTCCATCTGTCAGAGAGCACCCTTCCCCCAACACATGCACTGCACCTGCATCCTCCAGGCTGATGCTTTGGCAGGGTTACTCTAAGCATACGTGATTATTTGTAAGCCCCCAGCAGCAGTAATGAGCAGAGAATGTGCCCAGTGAGTGAGATTATGCATTCTGGGGAATCCTGTGCAATTTGGACTCTGTGCAACCTCCATGAATGGACTTATGTTTTTAAATAAATTAAGACAGTGTCCCACCATCTGTTGCTGCAGGCAGAGGAGCCTCAGTGCAGGGGCAGGCAGCAAGCAGGCAGCCAAACAGACAGTTACTGTGACTATTTTACCCATTCATCCAGGGGCCACACACATGCAAACTCATTCCCATCACACACACACCCCTGCAATGTTCCTATTGCTCAGTATGCCATGTACATGTACACTTATCACACACACATGCATCAACACTCAACACCTATGCAGGCATTCCCATCACATGCATACACAGGGGCATCCATGCACACTCCCCCTCATCACTCACACATACACATGCTGTTCCATCACTTCACACATTCCCATTGCACTTTGCACACACACACACACACACACACACACACACACACACACACACACACACACACAGAGGACATGCAAGCACACACACTTCCATTGCTTAGGGACATGCCTATACAAACATTCCCATCATACACATGGCTATATAACTAGCTAGGATTCTGTACTGTGCTCATCACAGCAGTATCTGTGCACTGCACACACACACTGCACACACATATCACAGCCCTGCATGTTTGCTTCAGTATTATGTACAACTACTTGTACATACACTTTTCTTTCACCTCTGGTGAGCACCCCCACATACCTATAGTAGTATTGCACGCGCACACACAGAGATCTCCAATGCAAATAGCCATCTGCCCGCTCCCATGCATTCCCTACATACACACACAAACCCGCCCACACACTCCTGTCCAAATACTCTCATACACGCACACTCTCATACATGCTCCCACTGCTGGAATGTCAATTACAGACTGACTGCCACAGCAACAAGCAAACTGAAGCAAGGGAAAATCTTCATTCAGGGCATTGCGCCTTTGGGACAAACAGAATGTTGGAACCTGGCGGTCCAAGGGGAAAAAAATGAATAGCAACACTGGGCTAGTAGGAGGCTCTTGTATCTCAGCCCCTACCGTGGGAAGAGGGACAGCCAAGGATAAGAAAATGCTCCCAGGAGACTCTGAGAAATCCAGAGAGAGGGGATAATGCCCCTTGAACTGCAGGAGGAACTGGGCCCAATGATCTAATGAGTGACTGAAAGCCCCAGCCTAGAGAAATGGGGATGTGAATGGGGCAGCCCCAGCATATGCCTGAGACACAAAGAGTGAGGGGGGGATAGGAGAGTCCAAGGGACAGCCTAGGATAAAGAGAAGGATAAAGAGAGGGGATATGCACCTGATGCTATAGAAGAGGGACAGGAAGAGCTTGGGGGCCAGTATGTTGGTACATACTGCAGAGTCACATACTGTGTTCTAGGGTGCACTTCTTAGTAGGCAACAGACAGACAGACAGAGTCTCTGTATTCTGGATGACTGTACAGCCTCAGACACTGTAATCCCTGGTGTAACTCCACTGACTTAAATGGATTTCCAGCAAGGAGGAATTTAGACCATTAAGTCTTTGGTACCTGGCAGTATGTATATCATGTTTGCATTATGCTGCCTGTGACTAGATTGGCTGGAGGTATCACTCACCCTGAACAGCACCCAATCACCAATCCTGCAACAAGCAGCACCTACCTCCCCTGGCTCCAGCTTGTCTCCCCAGCCACAATATGGGTCCCAAAGTAGTCTGGTTGGAGTGGATCGGTTGGCAGATGCTCCTCCCTCCAGCCCACCCTTCATCTCCCACAGAAAGGCCAGGGCTGCACACACAGCTTCAGTTTGCACATTTATCACCTTTTTTTTTCCCCAAACATGTATTTGTAGTTGCTCTCGGTAAACATAACCACAGAAGACACAAGAATGTACCAGGGAGGCATAAATAACTCCAGACAGACACACAGCAAACACGGATACAGTTCACCAAGGAAATCCAACAGGTGCAGAGCACGACCTGCTGCAGCTACCAAGCCCAGATGGCTTTGCTTTCATTCCCCAATCTGAGAGGCTTTCTCCTTCTCTTGCTTTTCAGCAGTTGGTGGGAGAATAAAAGCAGGAGAGGAGGAGTCTAAAGTTGCAAACATCTCATGAAAACATCATGGTTTGTCCTGGCGCTGCAGTTTCCTGCTGTCGCCTTCTTGGAGGAATAATTCCAGTTACAGGACATTATGAGTCTTTCACAGTGTGAAAGGGTGGAGGAGTGTGGGGACCACTTTGGGGCAGGAGAGGCGGGTCATCTCGCACGGTCTCAAATGCATCCAGCCTATTAACCTTTGCATGGGAACATCGGGGCTAGATGCTCCACTCAGGTCTCTTCTGCCCTCACTGAGGTGCTGGTTCCTCTTCAGAGGAGTGTAATCTTCAACGGGACATCATCCTAACAAACTCTGCAGCCATTGACAAACAGAGAGGCTAGAGAACACACCAACTGCACCAACACATTCCCATCCCACCTCTCACCATCCTGAGACACTATGCAGCCAACAGGAAAGCCCCACCCACACTGCTCACTAGTTTGATTTCTTTACTGACATTGGAGAGTTTACGCAACGTGTTGCAGGATCCCACTAGCCAGGGCAGTTCATAATTTGGGACACCTGCCTTAGAACAACATAATGTCTCATTTCCACACTAAATTCTTTGATGGACACTGACACAGTATGTCTACACAGCAGCTGGGATATGTGATTCCCAACTTGAATAAATGTAAATGCACTAGCTCTGCTCAGGCTAGCACACTAAAATAGCAGTGTGGCCACGGCGGTATGGGTAGTAGCTCAGGCTAGCCGCCTGCATATGTACCCAGGGGGCATTGAGGAGGAAACAGAAATCCACCATTGGGCTGCACATGGCCACAAAGAGGTTTCTCTTCTGACATAGGGACAGTCTGTCCTAGTATGTGATCCATGGAGACATGCTTATCACTGAGATCCATTGAGAAGAGTTGTACAGCCAGACACTACTAACCAGGAATTTCCTACACTAGCCATCTCTCCCCCAATAGCCTTATCCTAACTAGGGAGAATCCCAGGAGATTCTGATCAGGCTGCCTCTCACCCCATTCCACAGATACCTGGGCCTCTTAGAACATAGAGATCATTTTCCTTCCTGTATTCCTGAAGCAGGGCAATGACCCAGTCTCTGATCCGAAATCCTGCCTGCCCCAGTGAAGATGGACAGTAGCGCATTCTCTCTCACCTTCGAAATCCACGTGCCCATCTCCATTCAGGTCCACATCTCGGATGATCTCTTCAATATCCCGATGGCCCACCTGCTGCCCCAGCAGCTTCTTCATGGCCTCCCGCAGCTCACTGGTGCTGATCTCTCCATCACCGTTGGTGTCAAACTGCAGGGAGACAACAAACAACAGTAGAAAGAGCACAGTCAGCTGAAGTGGACCCTGACTTGCTTTCTTGGGTACCTACAGTCTCCAGACTTGGGTCCCATGTTTTCCCCTTCTGAGTGCATATATTTGTCCATGAGGTCCCCTGAGTCTCTCTTGGCTCTCTCTTTCCTTCCTTAGGCATCTTCTCTCCTCCTGCTCTGATACCACCCTGTTCCCTCAGGTCCTTTTCCTCTCCTCACAGACCCTATACATTATCGCTGTGCTTGGCCCATCTTCCTCCTTTGTTCCCTTTCAGGCCTTTGCTCTCCTTGTTGCTCTCCTTGGGCTCCCCTTCTTTCCATACTTGGTTTCTCTTCTTTCCTTCTCAGGGCCCTCTTTACTGTATATGCTCACTCCTCCTCCTCATTCCCCCACTGATCTTCTCTCTTCCCTGCCTTTGCTCTCCCCTTCTCTCCACTTTTACTACATGAGAGGGGGTGCTCAACTCTCTGAGGGGGTCACACAGCACAGGGGGCATTCACCTCTCTGAGGGGGTCCCGCAGCATGGGGTGGTGCTCACCTCTCTGAAGGCATCACGTAGCTCCTTTACACCAATCATATCTGCAGTTTCTGCCAAAAGTTTTGGTCCCATCAGCTCCACAAAATCTTCAAAATCCACATGGCCGCCCACTTGGGACCAAGGGGAAATTTGCATGTAAGACATTAATACGCCCTTTCTCCTTAGCCCAGCCGAGCACCCAGGGTAACACATCCACACATGGCTTCCACTGGAGATCAGCCACCTATGGGAGCGTCAGGATCTGACTCTCCAGGAGGCACAGCACAGAGAGTGCAGTTCAGGGGGAGGAGAAACAAAGGTGGCTTTACACCATCTTTGCACCCTCTGGATTCTGGACAGGGCTGAAAGGGTCCTAGCTCCTCTAAATTACAGCAGGCCATCCCAGGCTGCCTATGGGCAGCAGGCAGCTCAGAATCCCCACAGCACTGTGTGCTATGGATCTGTTCCCAGCATACACCATCCCTCAGGGCTTGTGAGTGAGCAAGCACATGGCAGCCCTGCAGGTTTGTGTGAACAGAGGGAATTCTGCCTCAGCCAGTTGTATCTCCCGAATGGGCCCTATACTGCACTGGAGCAGAGGAGAAAATCTGTCCCAGAAGCTCAACACCACAGCTGGACAAACTATTGTAACAAGCAGTGTATTCAATGAATTAATGCATTTTCCTTTTTATGATGTAGCTGCAATTGGTATGGAGTTCCTCAAATTCCTACCTGTTTGTCAGATCACCAGACTGACCTAGTTATACAGCCCGTAGATCACCACACCGCCTGACCTAGTTATACAGCCCGTGGATCACCACACCGCCTGACCTAGTTATACAGCCCGTGGATCACCACACCGCCTGACCTAGTTATACAGCCTGTGGATCACCAGACCGCCTGACCTAGTTATACAGCCTGTGGATCACCAGACCGCCTGACCTAGTTATACAGCCTGTGGATCACCAGACTGCATGACTTAGTTATACAGCCTATGGATCACCAGGCCACCTGACCTAGTTATATAGCCTGTGGATCACCACACCGCCTGACCTAGTTATACAGCCTGTGGATCACATGGCAACCAGTGCCCTGGTTATCTGCTATTTGTTATGTGTTATTTTCACATGATACTGTTTCTGCTCCCTCTCTGGATGATTAACACTTTCTAGCCCAGGGAGTACAACAAATAATGCCTAGTGAATATTCCTGTGGGCACCATATAGCACTGCTGCAGACAAGTGTAAGGACAAAGAACTGACAATAGAAGGAAAGGACACAAATACAGCCATATCCAATCACAGACAGGTTTGTGAATACACTTCCCCATTATTCCACCTTTCATGTGACAGCAGATGGACAGAGGGTAGCCCCTCAGCCCATCACTCAGAGCTATCTCCTCAATACTCTCACACCTCAAGCTAAACACCCCAGCACTCTGCTCCGACATAGCACCATGCTCACACCAAAGGATCTCCCTCCTTTCAACACCCAATCTCCTTCCTCAGCACACACCATCTAGAGACCAGGTTCAATACAACAACATGCAGTAGCTGCACACCAATACCTTAAACACCCATATCGAGGGCAACATTTGACCGTGTACACAACAAGGGCAGTCCTATGTTGGTGTATCTGTCTCAACACATTGCTCTTATACCTCACTAACTATCTACAAACCCAGATAGGTTGGTAGGCTGGAGACAAGCAAACTGACTGATGCCCAGAGAACTAGGCAAACAGACAGATGGGCTAGCAGAGAGAGTGAGTGACAGGCAGGCAGGCAGGAAGCCAGGAGAACAAAGGAGGAGGAACAGATGAGAGCAAGAGACTGACAGCTAAAGCCCAGCATACGAGGCAGACAATGGCAGTGACAGGGGAACATGCAAGTGAGGGGTCACACTCACAATTCATGTTGATCTGCTGGGATAGCTCTATGAGCTCCATCTCGGTAGGCATGTAGCCCATGGTCCGCATGCAGTTCCCCAGGTCCCTGCAGTTGATAAACCCATCCTTGTCTTTATCAAACTCCTTGAAGGCTTCTCTTAACTCTGTCAGGGTGAATCCAATAAGGACAGTGTTGTCAGTGATGGTGTTAGACACAGTTCCCAGAACACCCCCACAAGGAGTGAGCAGCAGCGATGCTAGGATCTCAGAGATGTTCTTTAGGAAGGTGCCCATTCCCCCTGCAGATTCCCCAGAGAGAAGCTAGAACTAGAGGAGCTCTGAGTTCCATCCCATTAGCACTTCTACACCATGCCCTACAGCAGTCCCTGCTCAGACTGCAGAGTCTTTGAATGGTGAGACAGTCAGCACTCCTACACTATGTTCTACAGCCCTCCTGCAGGAGACAGGGCTCCCCTGGGGGGGGGGAGGGGGAAGTGGGGCAATTTGCCCCAGGCCCCACAGGGGCCCCCCAAGAGATATAGTTTTCTATAGTATTGCAACTTTTTTTTATGGAAGGGGCCCCCGAAATTGCCCCAGGCTCCTCAAATCCTCTGGGCAGCCCTGGCAGGAGATGGAGCAAATGTGATCTCCCCCAAAAATCACCACTCCAACACTACACTCTACAGCTCCTCTGTCAGGAGATGGCATGTATGTGAGCTGCCCCAAAGTCAGCACTTCTGCACCGTTCCCTATGATGTCTTCTGCAGGGAGTGGCTAGAATGGCAACAGCTATGAGCTCGTCTACCTAGTTTTACCCCAGATTTCTCCCCCCTTGTGATCAGTCTGGCCAGCAGTATATTTTCACTGAGCAGAGAGAAAGTGAGACATGGAGGAAGGGTCAAAGTTTTACCTTCAATTTCTTCTGGTCGCAGTTCTCTGTCCTGCAATGAGAGAACATCTTCTGTTAAACCCAACCATTTGATAGGAAAGTGGTATCAGAATAGCACTTATGAGTACAGGCAGGCCTGGGAGCATCACGCACAAGCAAGAAAGTGACAGAAGAAAGAAGAAGGTGATGATCTACCTGGCAAGGCTTTGACATCATTCCCTTTCCTATTAGGAGGGTGCCAGCAGCTGCCTGCAGACTTCTCTGTGGAAGCCCATCTCCATTTCATCAGCTGGCCAGGTGGGCAAACAGAAGTGTTGTTCCACACCTCAGGCCCAGCTCTCCAGCACACCACTACAGATGGAGGAGCTGGCACTGAGAGCCTCCACCGTGTATCATTCCCCTACAGTATCATTCCCCTACAGTGACTCTGGGTGGCAGAGTCTGGCACCGCTGTAGTTTGGAGCTCCTCTGAAGCTCCTACCGTATTCCCTACAGCAACTCTTGCTGGGAACGTCTGGGTCTGGAAATAGCTGTGAGCTGCACCACAACCAGCAAGTCTACAGTGATTGCTGCTGGGAGGGAGAGCAGCCATGAGCTCTCCCAATCCTATTCCCTAGAGCCACTCCTGTAGGGAGGGACTGGAACTGTAGAAGCAGTGAGCTCAGGACTGGCACTAGGGTTTTGAGCGCCCTAGGCGGATGGCAATTTCGCCGCCCCGTGCGCTGGTCCCACGGCTCCAGTGGAGCTGCCGCAGTGGTGCCTGCGGGAGGTCCACCGGAGCCACATGAGCAGACGATTGCCCGCAGGCACCACTGCGGCAGCTCCACCGGAGCTGCCTGCCGCCCCCTCCAGCGGCGCCGTGACCCAGGGGACACCCTGGACTGCGGTCTGCAGCGGAGGCACCCTGACCCAGGGGACACCCTGGACTGCCGGCTGCCGCAGAGGCGCCCTGACCCAGGGGACACCCTGGGCTGCCGGCTGCCACCGGCAGCTCAGACTCCCTCTCTGTCCCAGCAGCAGCGGCTGCTCAACCATTTAAAAATAAATTGGGGGGCGCTTTTTGGCGCCCCCAAATCTCGGCACCCTAGGCAACTGCCTAATCCGCCTAAATGGTTGCACCAGCCCTGAGTGAGCTCACTCCAGATACAAACATTTCAAACCCAAACAAGTAGGCAGAGAAACAAAATATACAGCAGCAAGGTCCTCTATAAACAAAACAGGACAAGGATTCACCATGATCAGGAAACACTGCAACTTCAAACATCCAGTTTGGTTTGGATTTTTTCAGAGAGGGGAGGGATGTAAAAGAGTACAGGAATACTTCAGAGACTGCATCAAGAGGAAGAAAAGATGAGTGTGGAAATGCACTGCTTTCTGGTTACTAAAACCCGCTTCTAACTCCACTCATGGCTCCCAGGCAAATCCAGAATATCTGAGAATTTGGAAACAGAGACAAAATTTCCCTTCTTGTCTGAGTCCTGGCTTCTCCCCTCATCTCCCAGGGGTCTGCAGCCTCACCACAGGTCCCTGGAGACTGTGCCCTTGATCTGTTTCATAAGGATGAGCTCTTGCTAATTAACCGTAGGCTTCTGTGGTAACTCTAGCGGCGGCTGCCCAGAGAATACAGCAAACTAGGACACACACTGGTTTACATCTGTGCAAAAAGGGGCTGTGCCAGAGAAATGATCAGCTTGTCATTCATAACCTTCCCAGAGGCATCTCTGTGCTGCATGGAAGTTTCAGAAGGCTCAAGCTCTGCAGTTTCATCCTTCACAGATCTGGTAATTTCAGACATGTCATCCTATTTCTTCTGCTTTCATAGACACTGATTTGTAAAAGAGTTCACACTCTTTAAAGCAGGCACAGGAGGCCTCACTGCCTTCCTATCAGTGATATCATAATGAATTACAGTAACACAGTGCTTAATCTGTGCCAGAGCTGAGCCCCAGCACCTCTGGGCTTGGCAGTTCATAGCCCCAGTATCTCTGGGCTTGCCACATCACTTATGAAAGTAAAGAAATTGCTTGAGCCCTGGCATCTCTTTCATTACAAATTAAGCACTGTTTGCATATCTCCAGCCAAGAGACTCCAAGCTTTTTTGAATTTTAATGATCCCAGGAGTCCTTCTTGAGCACCACCAGTCTGATCAGGAATGGTCAAGATACGGAGGTATCATCAACTCAGTTTTACAAAACAGTGAATTGACTCATGCAAGGTTACTCACTGCATCTGTGGCAGCATCTGGCTGAGAACACAGATCTCATGCCAGCTAGGCCTGTGCTTTAACCACTAGACCAGGCTGTACCACAGTAGATGTCTGAAACCCCATTATAGCCAGCATCATTAACACACCAGAATGTCCAAGAGGAAGTCCCAAGACTTTTTCAGCCTGGCCTCTATTTTTGCACATAGAGGCATTTGCATGTGCAGAGGTATAAGCACTTCTTTGTGTGTGCAGATTCTGTCATTGGAGGGAGCCAAAGACTGTATGTGCAAAAGAAGAGGCCACTCCAGGTCCCTTGGAAAATCTAGCCCAAATTGTAACTGGTGTCATGAGGAGATTTTCTGTTTTAAAGTCCAAGGAAGCTCCCTTAAAAATGATTAAATAGGAAAACATCTGCTTAAGAAGAAATCAGCTGAAGCAGTGTAAAGCTTTCGGAGGAGAATATATGGAAAAAGGGATACACCTGTTCAAAGAGCTCAGGTCCTGGGAATACACTAGAGGTGATCATCAACCCCTCCATCATAATAAACTTTCTGGCATTACTTTATTTCTGTCCTATGCACACTAAATCCTGCTGGTCTAAAGAGCCAGTGAGGAGAACAGCTGTTTATAAATACATTCACTCCGCACCAGGGCTGTTGTCAGAGATGTTTGTACTCCTCTCTTTGGAGCCTCCTAGGATATTATGAATTTCCAGGCTCTGAACATGGTGGATACAGTCACCTGCAAGCTATTGACATTCTAAATGGAATTTGGATCCAGTTCTTTACATAAGCACATATGATTTGGTAGATGTTTGTGTGCCAGTATATAAATATGTGTGTGTGCACTTGCTTGAGAATATTTCTGCATGTGTTTTAATGTGCTGGCTAATGGAATATGCGATTGTCTGCTAGTGGTTGGAGGCTGCAGAGAATAAAAAATTACAGTGAGCAATAACTAATGGTGACTTGTCTTCAACTCAAGTGGAAGGGGATTAGGTTTTGGAACTAAAGGTCCTTGATTCTATTCCAGCTAAGGACAAGTGTGTCTTTGTGTGTGAGTATATAGAACAGAGATTTATTATGGAGGGATGCCTGACAACTGGATTTTAACTGCCATGAATCTCAGACATTGAGGATGAGTTTTGTTTGACTGGAGGAACATGTAACAGTGCCGTAACAAAGGCGAGGCCAGTGCGGCACTTGCCTTGGGTGCACAAAGCCGAGGGGCGCAGAAAGCGGCAGAGGAAAAAAAAAAGCCACTGGCACAGAGATATTTATAACTTGGGTGATCTCCTCCCCATCCCCACCTGCTGCCCCCCTGCGCCTCCCCCGAGTGTCCCCTGGCCCCGACTTGCTCCTCCCCCCCGCCTCGCCTTCCTGGCCGGAGCAGACTCCCTGTCTCTCCCCTGCAGCCCCTTGCTGCCTCCCTGCAGCAGCCCTAGTGCCCCCCGCATAGACTGCCAGGGCAGACTGACTCTGAGCCTGCTCTTCCCCCTCAGACCCTTTCATTTTCCAGTGGAACCCTCCACCAGCACAGGGCCCCCCCCACCGCCCGCAGTCACCACTCCTGCCCCATGCTGGGCAAGGAGGCAGCCCCATCCCTCACCGCCAGTGATGCTACAGTCAGGGGCAACAGCAGGGGAGGAGGTTCACGCAGCACCCCCCGGCACCCACCCAGGGGAGGCAAGGGAGATTCCTGGACCTGAGAGCGGCTCTAGGAGCACATGCAGTGACAGTGGTGGGGGTGAGTGTGCTGCTGCGGGGGCAGGAAAAGGGTGCTCCTCCTCCAGACCTTACTGCTGCCGGCAGGGAAAGGGCTGGGGGGAGTCCTCCTCTCTGGCCCCTGTCACGGAGCAGCCTGCCTGCACTCCAAACTCATCCCCAGCTCTGCCCCACCCCAAAGCCCACACCCCGAGTCAGAGCTTTCACCCCCACCGCAACTTCAACCCTCTGCCTGACCCCTGAGCCCCTCCAGTACCCCAAACGCCTCATCCCCAGTCCCAGACAGAGCCCTCATCCCCCTGCACCTGACCCTCTGCCTGAGCCCTGAGCCCCTCCAGTACCCCAAACGCCTCATCCCCAGTCCCAGACAGAGCCCTCATCCCCCTGCACCTGACCCTCTGCCTGAGCCCTGAGCCCCTCCAGTACCCCAAACACCTCATCCCCAGTCCCAGCCAGAGCCCTCATCCCCCCCGCACCTGACCTTCTGCCTGAGCCCTGAGCCCCTCCAGCACCCCAAACACCTCATCCCCAGTCCCAGCCAGAGCCCTCATCCCCCCGCACCTGACCCTCTGCCTGAGCCCTGAGCCCCTCCAGTACCCCAAACACCTCATCCCCAGTCCCAGACAGAGCCCTCACCCCCCCACACTCCTACTCTCACCCTGAGCCCCTCTCACACTCCAAACCCCTCATCTGCAGCCACAGTCCTCACCCCTGTACCCCATCCTTCTGCACCCCTCTCATCCCCAAACTCCCTTCCAGAATCTGCAACCCCTCCTCCTTCCACACCCCCTCCCATCCCCAAACTTCCTCCCAGAGCTTGCACCCCAATCCACTGCCCCAGCCTAGGGCCTGCACCTCTGACCTCCTCCCTCACCCAAACTCCTTCCCGGAGCCTTGGGCGTGGGGGGACAGAAGTTGGGAGGCAGCGGGTTCTGGCCACCACCAAAATTTCTACAAACCTGCCACCCCGATCCTTCCCTGCAGACCTGAACTCCCCACATTCTCAGGTCACATGCTGATCCCTAGTGGCCACTGCTGATATCCAGCACCTCCCTCCTCTCTTAACCTGTGAGTCTCTCTCTGGATTAGAACTGAACTGGAACCAAAGACCATCTTGGAAGCAACATTACCAGCCCAAGCAGTCAAAAATCATGAGTTAGACCTCCCCAAAATCACAGGCTCTACCACCGCCGCTTCATTCATTCTTCATCAGCAATTTGGCATCAGGCCCTTTCCTCCGAGAGGGACTGAGGGACCCGCCACTGAATTGCCACCAAAGAGCCAGCCCTGGGGAAGGGCGCAATTTTATATTCTTGCCTCGGGCGCAAAAATACCTAGTTACGGCTCTGACATGTAATGTACTGGATGAGTGTATGCAAGTGTACACTTAATCACATATGCCTATATGTGTGTTAATAATATGGTGTCTGTGTATATGTGTTTAAGTATGTTAGTATGAATATTAAATATTTGTGTACAGGGATATGTGCTTTATGTCACTGTGAATGTACATTATGTTAGCATGTCTCTATGTACATTTGACATGTCTGTGTATATTTTTGCATATTTTAAGGTTGCAGGAATGGATGTGTATGTACGCATATATATGCTTGGATGGATAGAAATATAAATATAGGTGTCTGCTGTATATTAGTGGGTATATAGATGCTGATACTTGTTTGTGCAAGGTGTGTGAACAGGTAGCTATTTTGAGGTTTGCATGTATGTGTTCTCCTGTGCAGATATGGGAGTGTGCATTGATGTGTGTATGAACCTGAGCTTGTGTGTCAGAGTGAATGTGGATGGGTATGCATCTCAGGCCGTATTTGAGTATGCTCCAAACGTGGGCACCTTGATGGGACAGTCAAATCCAGTGAAGCACATATAGTGGCCATTTAGGCTCTACATATTAATCTGAGCCTCCATGTATGGGATGTTGATGTCTCACTGGAGTGTCATACTTGAACGTTGGACTCCTCAGGTATATCTGAGTCCGTATGACTGTGAGTGTTTCAGTGCGACTGATCTATCCATCTGTATACGTGTTTCTACAATGCCTACTACCTAGGTGCCAGGTTATCTCCACACTTCTTCCAGTTCACGTGCCTGAGCATGTATGTGTGTCTGTAAGTCTGCATTTGCAGGTCTGAGGCTGTAGGTTTGTGACCTGTCGCTGGGGGATCTCAGAGTCCCATGTATGGATGCAACATGTGTGGCTACATGTTTGTGGCAATGTGGGCATTGTGTTTTGTATATTTCTCGCCCAGCAGGGTGTGACTTACGTACAGGCTGCCTGTTTTCTGCGAAGCCCTTCCTCAGGAAGATGCATGCTGGCCCCAGCAGGTTGTGCATGACGGCGCAGTTCTGGGCCAGCATCATGAGTGGACCTTGATACTCGCAGGCTGACGGTCCCTCTTCACTCGTCTGAACAGCCTTATAGCAGGTCTTCTCCTCATGACGAATCTTCCCAGCCAATCAGCAGCAAGTAAACAATACAACAGAGGAAGTTACCTCCCCATGTCTCTCAGTCTTTGATCTGATGTTTTACTGGGCTGCCTGACAGAGTAATTAGCCCTAAATTTCCTTCATCTTTCCATGCTGGGTCCCTCCCACCAGTCTAGTCCAGGCTTGTATAGAAGCAGTAGGTACAGGAGTTCACTGTCAATGGCTGATAAAAGTCCAGCCAACCAGGAAGATTTCACTTTGAAATGACGTCAAACTTTCTCAAAGCAGCACACATCCCTCCAGCTACAGATGGAAGGGCCAGGGTAGAAAACGAACATGTCCCGTCCCTCCCGTCTCCAGCCTCAGAGTGAATGATTTCATATGTGGCCTGCAAGGGAATAGCACGCCCAGACATAAGAGTCTGTGTGTGTACAGAAGGAGATTACTGGAAGAGAAGCTTCCGTCAGGGACCTCCACTGAACAGCAGGCAACACAGTTCAACAGAATATTAACACCTGTACCACAGTCATACCAAAACCGTCAGACGGCCGTTTACAGTGTCAGTGAGCTGGGTTCCAGACAATTACAATGCTAATTAGTTACAATAGCTGACCGAGCCTATGAGAATGTAGTCTATTCAGTCACTTACAGTCCCAGTCCTGCAGCCTTGTCTGCTCTGCATTTTCACAGACCATTCTCAAGGAGTTCACACGTCCCAGCCAGTTGGGACTCCAGAATAGAATCTGAGGTTGGAGCTCCAGGCTCCGCTGAGGAGCCACTGCTGTCCTTATATAGAAATGCTTTTCTCTGGCTCTGGCAGAAATGTCTCATCCTAGTTTTCCCATGCAGCTATAAAAAGACAGCACTACCCACAGGACCTTTGGTTTTATACAATAAACATTAACAATCATATTTCTGCTTCAGGAATGAGCTCCTGCTTGTACCGATGACATTCCCAGAGTTCATCTGGGAGACTTTGTCCACAGCCATTGTCTTTTTATATTAACTCATCCCTTAAATCTTAAACTTCTTTTTTCAGGGCTGAGAAGCAGGCCACATTTGCTCCCTACTCACACTTGCTCACATTTATTGTAGCTATTTGCTGCGTCTGCCATATGTTACTCCATCGCACACATGCCTTGTAGTTTACATTTTTAAACACAGTCTTGAGACAATCTGCTCATGTATAATGTCATGTGACTATCCACCAAAAGCACCAAGATCAATATAACACACACACAAAAATCACAAAAGAAAGGAAATAACACAACAGGGTTCTAATTGCAATCACGGATGGGAAGGAAACCCTTCACCTGATTATACATGGCGGATGGGGAATTTATCTATACAAATATAACAGACTAATGTCAATCCACACCTGGCACATCACAGGCGCAGCTAATTGTCTTGACATTTGTGTGATAATGACGTCAACATTTGTCACTTTGGTACAACATATTTTGTAAATCACCAGCTTTATTTCCCAGAGTCTTTTTCAATATATAATATGAGAGATTGAAAATATACATGTCAGGCCAAATCTGTCGCAGGGGTAATTCCATTGAAACCAAATGAAAGGTGAAAGGTTCCAAAGCCTATTCCTAATCCCTATCTGAGCCACCTAGTTTCTTGATCTTATTATGAAGTCAGTGGAGTTTCACGAAGGATGAGATTAGCCCTTTATTTTCCTTTGTGGACAGAAATCACAAGTCTGAGGAGAGAATTGCCAGGGACACAGAACAGGCTGATCCATAGAACCGCAGGTAGCGCAGAGAAAGGGAATGGGACTTTTCTAGCCTTGTGTGACACCATGTGAGTCTCCCCTCGCCCCTCTGCCGCTAGTGACCCAGGGTTATTTACAGGGCTCACCGAGAACTGCCCTACAAAGCACCAGTTGCTGCGGCTGCCCATTTGCACCCCCCACCCCAATCTGGTGCTGGAAAGTCTCCCTTCCCTCATGTCCCATAAACACATCAAGCTAAAGCAGAGAAAACAGCTCCTTCAAGAGAGGGATACAAGGCAAAAGGAGGCCAGCCACCTGTTAGTGGCAGAAGCAGCAACACGCAGACCTGAGTACTGATAGAAGCAAGGTAATCGTGAGGAAGGTTCAAGCCTTTCTTCCCTCCCCTCCCCAATAAAAACCCACAGCTGCTCTGGGATCATACAAGCACTTGGCCAGGCTCCTCCAGAGAGGCGGCTGTAGAGCTGGCAAAAGGTGCCAAACTGAGTGACTTGGAGAATGAAGATTTCTATTTAGCCACTGTAGAGGCAGAAAGAGCAGGCTTCTCCTCTTTCCCCTGCCAATGTACCTCAGTCCTGGCCCCAAGGGACACTCCTGAGTACTGAGATTTATCCCATTTACACCTAGGTGCCTCTGCTGAGACTGTCAATTAGTGTTGTGACCGTAGGCGTTTACTTCTGCGGGGACACTGGTGCACTCTGCACGAAATAGGGGGCTAACAACAAGAGACTGGACGGGAATGAATTTTGATCATGATCAGCCAGAGACAGAGGTGAACCAGGGAGGTGGAGGTGAAAAGATCCATACACCAGTCCCAAACCATACCCCTGAGCCATCCCGTCCCTCCAGATTATTCTGAACTTTCTGTCTTGTCTGCCAGAGTTCAAAGTGAGCCCATTCCCTGGTCTCTCAGGACACTTCGCATCCACTATTTCCAGGGCTTCCTCCTCTGTCTAAGCTACTCAGGGAAGTCTCAGTTTGTCTGTGTAGAGATCCTCTCTCAGATCTACACAGCTTCTTGTTCTGCCTCCACAATAAAGAGAGCTGGCATCACTGCAGTGAGAGAAGCTGCTAGGGAGAGTGTTTGGGTGACAGATGATTATCTGTCACTGAGGCTCTTCTGCCCTCTCGCTTTAATTTGAAATGATGCCCTCCTCAATGTTCAAAGAAGTGCAGGAGGCAGCATCTCTGTCATGCAAAATCCATCCTCCCTCTCCCTGAGGGAGGTTTTTCAAAAGCAAGAGGCCTCCAGGTTCCTCCTAGTCACGTTAAAGTCTCTGCTTCCATTTGACAGGCCATATTTGGAAGGAACAAATGGAGGAGACCAGCAAGAAGAGGGCCCTGCTTGGCATCATTCTAGCCAAGGTGGTTCCTCAGTCTAGAACTGGACATGAAGACTCAGTGGAGCTGGAGAGAGTGGGAGAAATCTCCCTTGCAAAGTCTAGCTCAGCCTATGTCCCATCTCTCCTTGCTCACTAAGTTTACCCTCAGTTTGCCAGTGTCAAAACCTGAGGAAGAGAGGAGGAATGTTATACAGAGCCGCAGTCTGAGATTATGTCATGTAATGGTCTGATCCTGCAAGGTACTCAGTGACTCCAGGCTGCAATGAGGTCAACAGCAGTGTAGGGGACTCAGCACCTCACAGCACTGGGCCCTGAGGCCTTAATATAAGGGCCAAAGTGGAGCTTGCAGAGTTCTATAATGCTGCCTGTGGGCTTCCTCATCTTTAACCCCTTCATTCCTACCCTTTGGAACTATGTGCAGAATGCATCACTTTAAATGGCTCTTAGGAGTGAAGGATTAAATACAAATAAAGGTAGGGCTAGACAGGCTACAAGATCCAGAATGCAATGCTCCATTTTGATCTAAGCAGCCAGGGCCCATTGTATGCTGGGACCTGTATTCTCTGCAAACCACATCTCCACATTAGAGACGAGTGCAGGTACATTTTGTTCCATTTTATGTGCATTGGAGGCAGGCTGCAAATTGCCAGAATGGCCCTTTCACAAGTGCAAAGTTTAGGTACTCCAGCTGGCTGAACCCCAAGTGCCTCTCCTGCTTCTTCCCCAGGGTCACACTGACAAAAGGGAGAGCTCAGCCCTGTCTAGCTGCTTTGGAATGAATTGCCTCATTACATACCCCATAAATCAGCTGGGTCTGCTGGGATGGGCTCCCTCCCGCACAGCAATGCTCTGTCATTACCAGGAAACACTCCAGATTTAACTTACACTTGTGCTTTGTTTGTGGTAGCAGAGTTTACAGCAGTGAGCTGCCCCACAAAAGTGACAAACCTAAGACCAGAAAAAATTCACTGCTAGCAAGGCCTCCACGCTGTGAGCGTCCTTGTGGCAGGGTCATTTCATGTCTAGCAAGGTACTCAGTGACTCCAGGCTACAGTGAGTGTCCTCACAGCAGCACAATTTCACTGCTGGTGAGACCTCTGCACTGTGAGATTCTTCATGGCAGTGCCACTTCATTGCCTGCAAGGCCTCCTCATCATGGCTTCCTCACAGCAATGCCATTTCACTGCCAGTGAGGCCTCCATGCTGTGAGCTCCCTCACTGTGGTGCACTGTCATTGCCTATTATGACCTTCCCCTTTGTAAGGAACAAGCAGAGCATTTTGTGGTGAATTATTATTTGGTTCAGCGTCCCCAAGTGAATTCCTTCCTCCAGACGGCCTAATGGGCATATTCTATCTCAATGCCTTCCTCATCCTGATATGCACAGTGACCAGGAAGAACTAGTCCCACTGCCAGTTCAGCCCACAGTGGCAGCACAGCTCCTAAATGTAATTAATCCATGAACCATTGAGACCTAAGCACACAGCAGCCCACAAGTAAAATGCAAACAGATACACATGGCAGTATGGGTGGGCATGAATGTGTATACACATGGGGCATGCTTACACATGAGGGAAAGCATGAACACACACTTGAGCAAACATGGCCAAACACATGCTCATACATCGGCCTGCCCACATATATATGTAAATACGTGCACAAACCTGGATACATACAAATATGCAAATATATAAATTCTCAAATCCACACATATGTAAGGATATCCAAAAATAAATGCACACATGCAGGCACAAATACACATACACACTTATACATGTGGACACGCACTCATGCAACACTTAACCACACATCCTCACTCACAGATGTTGCACACATATGCATAAGTATGCACACATTAAGATATACACACAGAAATGCACACACACAACACACATATTCATGTGCTCATTTGCATACACACAGAGAGGGACATAAGCTAATAAATATGTGCTCCCACATTTTCACATGCAAGTCTGCACACACATAGAGAAACAACACAAATATCCGCACCTTTCCATGCACACACATTGATAGACAGATACATCTTAACTTGCACATGTGCATACCCACACAAATATGTGCACATGCTCACGTGTGCATATATAACCAAATAATATGTACACAAACATGTGCCCACATGCTTGTACACATATACATGCACCACATGCAAGTGGACAAATGCATGTATATGCACATACAAACATTTACACACATGGATGGAAACATGCCTACTCACATACCTACACACATATTCACACACCAGCTGTGGCATTCATCATTGCAGGTTCTGAACAGTGCATTTGCATTAACAGGTCTTAGGAAAAGGACTTCTGGAGGGAGCTGAAACCTTTGCAAACAAGTCTGCATGTTCCTCCCACCTTCCCTTCCCATCTACCCGCAACGTCATCCGTCCCAAGAAGCAGGGCTTGAAACACGCACAACGCACTTTGATTCAGGGAACATACCTTTTTCGAGAGGTTTCTCAGTGGAGACTTCACACAGTTGCCCATAATATGTTGAGTCTGCCTTTCCGATGGACTTGGTTATAAAGGAACCGAGGCAATTGATTCCATTAAAGGTATCCTTGGGAGCAAAGCAAGAAAGGCAGCACCAGTCAAATCCAAACAGCTATTGGCTGCTGGGGCTTCCCTCTTCAGGGAGCTTTTCTCTCTGCCTCTCTCTCTCTCTCTCTCTCTCTGTGTTCTTACTTTATGTTCACTTTCTTGAAAAGATGAAGCAGGAGGAAAGGGAGGGGAGAGAAACAGAAAGAGAGAAAAAGAGGAAGAGAGAGAGGGAGGACAGAAAGAGGGAGGTGGAGGTATAATCTACATCAGATTAATGCTCAAATCCCTCCCACCCCCCTCAATCTGCAGTGAAGATTGTTTCACTCATGGGAGAGGGCTGATTCAGGGGAAATTAAAGCAGAGAGGCACCATAAGAAGTGATTTCAATGATGAGTCCAGGGAATCTGGCTACTTTGGGTCCACATAGCCAGTGAACATCTCATTCTGTATCTCCCCTGCCTCCCCACACCCCTGCATTTCCAAGTCCTCTAAGCTTTTCAATTACCAAAAAGCCAGGCTAGATGGAAGGCAATCCATTTAGAGGCTCTGAGCAGAGACCGGAGCTCAGACCAGCACAGCAATGGACCATTTATATAGATGGGACGTGCTCCTACTCTACAAACAATAGAAGACCTGGGAGCTGGCTCCCTTACTACTCTTTTTCTGCTATGGCCAAAGCAAGTAGCTGAAGGTAGCAACCTAGTGCTTCTAGACCCCTCTTCACCTGCCCGAAGCAATTGCTTAGTCTGCTTATGCCTAGTGCCGACTCTGCCCCTGGATCTGGACTGATCCATGTTCTGAGGATGTACTGGAAAAAAGTTCAGATTCCAGATCCAAATTTCATAGATCACTCAATATCTGCAATGAGCTGAACCAAGCACTCAGCTCCAAACACCCTGGAAATCTAAGGCTTCCAACACATATATCTGAATATGAACTGTAAGACCATCTCTCATTCTAAGGCACATGGAGATAACAGAATCTTCCTCCTTCCCTATCACAGGGCAACGCAATACCCATCCATGAAACAATCGGGATTCGAGTCCCAAACAAATTTACTTCTGGCTTGAGAAGGCTGAAAACGTTCAGTCTGAAGGGAGATTTAAATTACAGAAAGGATCCACCCCCATCCCATGCAATAGGGCTTTGAATTTAATGGTGGATGCATCCTCAGCTATGAAGCCACCCTGGCTGTGGATCCACAAGAATAACTAGACCATGGAATGGAGAGCCGCTTCCATCTATAACTGCAAAGACAGAGATGATGCTGGAGCTGCAGCTGTACTTTAGAACATTAATTAATCTGCTCAGAGATTTAGGAGTTCTCACCTACAGAGGAACTGCTTTACAACATTGTTCACAAGTGTGGTTCCAACAACAGCTGTTAAGGGATCGACACCAGGATCTTAGCCCTTGTGCTGCTGTGCTGGAGACACAGGGTTATTCCCGTTTCACGAGTTCTCACCTGTAGGATTGTAAGAATGGAGAAGGATGAACTGTCAAGGCAACAGCAAAGAAGTAATTTTTCTGCATTCAAACTATCTGGCTGTAGGAAATATTGTAGGATCCCTAGGTGTGAAGAGAATTCACAGCTATTCCACAGCCCTGTGGTCTCTTCTACCAAGAGTCACTTAAAGTATTGGTTTAGGAACCCTGACTGTGATGGGAACTGACAGCATCTCCAGTTCCAGTCCAGCAGGAATTACTCCTCATTCTGCTAGTATTACACAAAGGTGAAATCCCCACACCCTATACCCAGCCTCTCAATGCCCATTGAGTTCCTTCTACAGTGCATTCTCTGGGACAGATCCTGCACATGGTTATACCAGCAGCATCTGAAAGACATAGGGCCTTCAAGATGGAAAGTTCACCATGGAGGAAGTTGTGGTGGCAGAAATTGGTCAGAAACTGCCTACCATCCAGGGCAAATGGATGTTATCTATCCCTGAAGAGGGGTTTGGGCAGGGAAGATGGGGAAGCACAGATCAGGGCATCTCCGGAGCAGACTCTATAGGCAGAGTCCCTATGGAGCTCTGATGAGAAACTTAGCATTCCTTGCCTCAACATTCCCAATCCCTACAGAACCCCTCCAGGGAGCACAGTGCTGATATCACAGCCCACCCTCCCTTGGAGTAGAGGCAGTAGCGTAGCTAGTGGGGTGCAGGGGAAGCAGCCGCTTCCCCTCAGCACATTTTTCGAAAGCGGTGCCTGAGTGGGGTGTCTGGGAGCTGCCAGAGCTCTGGGTCCTTGCGCAGTGTGGTGCATCGCAGCGCGGCTCGGCGGCGGGAGGGGGAAGCTGCTGTGGTGGCAGCTCAAGACATTTCAGCACTAGGCAGAGTACCGGTGGCTTCCCGGTGTGGAGGGGCTGCAGCAGAGCACCCAGCTCAGAGTGCGGGAGAAGACAGTGAGGGACAGGAGGAGGTGCTGTTGCTGCCCGGGTACAGGTGCTGCTGCTGCTCCAGCTCTCTGGGCAGTGAGGTGCAAAGTGCCCCCTGAGCAGCGCCGTCCGCAGGGGGATGTACCGGCTGCTTCACGGGTGCAGAGGCCAGCAGCCGCAAGGGCTGCAGCGACCTCTGTGGTGGGTGGGCGAGGGAGTGTGGGGCTCCTCCCCCTCTCCCCAGGAGCACTAATGTGCGCACACGAGCGGGGGGATGCTGTGGTGGTGAATCTCCCTCCCAGCTCCTCTCCACGGGCGCAGCCAGAGCCACGCGTTGCAGGACTCCAATGCAGCCGCCCACGCCTGGCCAGGAGGGCTGCACACTGTCACGCCGGGCAAACGCGCCCCACACGGCTGCTGCGGGAAGCCTGGCCACAAACAGGGGATTAGCTGCAGCTGCCTCTCTCCTCCCCATTCCCGCTCTCCCGCCAATGCTGGATGGCTGGAGTATAGGCACCTCAAGGTAAAGATGCACTTCGGTGTTGTTTGCCACCCTTGTAAATGGGAGGCATGCGGGGCACTGCATTCTGCCCCTGGCAAGCGGGCGGGGCTTGGTCTCCATTCCCCGTGGGGAGCCAGCTCCTAGGTCGCACCGGACTCAGCGGGAACCAGCAGGAGCTGAGCGCCCTGGCACTGTGGAGGAGGAGGAGATAGCTCATCAGAGGCACCTGGGCAGCCAGGTAAGCACGGACCCAATGAGTGGGGTGTCTGGGACGGGGGGCGCAGCATGACTGCAGCGCGGCTGGAGGAGCCAAGGGGGGTGTGGCCAGAGGAGGAGCCAAGGGGGGACGCCTTTTTTATGTTTGCTCCCCCTGTGCTGAGAACCTGGCTACACCACTGAGTAGAGGGGGATTAGATGGCACAAAGAGCTGTAATTCACCCCTCCCTGCAGCAGCATCAGTGAATCAGATCTTCTCTCTGTTCTGTCGTTTTGTGGACCACAGTTTGAGAACCACAGATGCAGGGGAAAACACGGGACCATGTGCCTGTGAGAGAGTTTGCTCCAGTCCCAGCCTCACTCAGCAGGAGAGCTAGAGGAAGCACTAGCCAGGGGGAGCTCCCAGTTCCTCCTCTCCTGTGTATGTGGCTACTGGTTTGAGCCTGCACTGTTCAGAGATGCTAATGAAGTGCTGATCTATACTGGGCCAAGCTGTTGGCCGTTAATAATGTTCTTTGTCAGCTGGAACCATCTCTGGGCTCCTTGTTTATTGACAAAGTGCCTGTCTCCCTTGAGCAGAAGCTGCCACATAGCAGGTGAGCCATCTTGGCTCCTTCCTGAGACAAATGACTCCAATTCCAGAGCAAAACTACAAGAGAATCACCTCCCTGCTGCTCATGAATCTCGCTGTGACAGGCAACATAGTGGCCAGGAACACCCCGCAATTGATAAATATCTGCCGCCTGTGTTGTTCAAGAGGGGAGGAAATGTAGCAGTTTATCCAGGCTTCTATCCCCAGAGATGGCCCTGGCATAAGGATTAACCAAATCACCCAAGCTGCTCCAGGAGAAAGTGGAAAGGCAGGGAACCACAGGGGGGACAGGATGGAAGACAGACAGAGCATAGGGCAGAGGTAGTCAATAAGTGGCCAAAGGGTCAAATCTGGACCCCCCAATGCTTTTGAACGGACCATGAAATCTTTTTATTTACATATTATCATTATCGTTGGGTTTTTTTATTATTTTCTCTGGAGTCTGGACCTTGACTATACCTTGACCAAAAATTTCAGACCTTGACAAAAAAAATAATTTATTACCCCTGGTATAGGGGAAGGTCCAAGAGGAGCACTTCCAGATCTGGAAGGGTGTGGTGTGTCTGGGATTAGATCCATTTTGCACTCAGGTGTGCAACATGGGCAAAATCCTAAATCTTCAACCCCTCCCTCTTTATATAGAATTCCTCTAAAGTAAAAGAACAGAGTACCTGTCCAGCAAGCCTCCAATTTAGGATGTAGAGAACGTAAGCCAGTGATACTCAGACTGAGGCTCGTAAGCCGCAAGTGGCTCTTTAATGTGTGTCCTGCAGCTCTTTGCAGCATATGAAATTAAAACACTGTATGATTTAATTATTAACCAATTGGGATGCTTTTACTATGTTATTAGCCAACTGTAGTTGATATAATAATACTTGGTCAGTCACTTTGCTGGCTCCTGAACCACTGAGGTCTTGAGTATCACTGACCTAAGCATAGCTACTGATGTACATGTTAAGCAGCTGATTCACTTGACAGGCTGTGGTCCGATTCCCATTCCCATCCCTCAGCACCTCTAGTGATGTGCAATGAGATGTGGCATCAAAGCTGGCAGAGGGGGAATTAAGAAATCTGGAGGGAGGGAGCCAGAAATGCAAAAAGGCCAGTTAAATCTATCTTTCCCCCCTCCTCTACCTCTGAAGCTGCTATGCCTAGGAGGATAAGAAGCCAAGGAGTCAGCAGAAGGATCCGTGTGCATACAAGTGATTTATGTGGGTACACATCAGTGGGTGGATTTATGTGGGTGTGGGTGCAGGTAGATGTGTGCATATGTGTTTGCCCACATACATTAGGTTTTCTTTAGAAAAGTCTGGAATTGTTTCATAAAACTTATTGAAACATTACTGGGCTTTTGTGAGATTCAGTTCTCACCTGGGTCCTTGCATTCCCACTAACAATTCCAAGGATGGGGAATGGAGCCTGGTTTGGATGTAGCCTGGCTTGGAGTTGAATTTATCATGCAGGAAGGAGAAACTTGCTATGGAGACTGATCATGGCTTGGAGCAGGAAGGAGCCTGGCATGAAGGTTGGGATAGGCACAGGGTAGGGGACTGGACTAGATGACAGAATATTGTCATTTTTTCCATCTCTAGATTCTATGATCAGAAGCAATGTTGTTCTTGAGAGAGATGGAGACTAGTGAACTATGTTTTCACCTGTAATAGCAGCTATCTATTACAAGACACCCCTTCCTGCTTATGAAGAAAATATGGAACCGACACCTTAGATACAGACATTAAAGAAAGACAAAGACATTCCTTCCAAAGAAAAACATTGCTGTGTACTGGCTGTGATTAGTTCAGTGGCAGCTGCTAGGGGCTACTTCCAGTAGCAGAAAAAGCCCCGAGAGAGATCAAAAACCAACTCAGAAACTGAGATGTGAGAGGGGAGGAGGGAAATTTGCTTTGTCAGATTGCAGCCTAGCTTGGCAGCATAGAATAAAATTGTTTCTACTGGGCAAGTAACAATTTCCAGAGGACAAAGCATTCCTGTTCCTTATCAAATTTCAGGTCCCTTACAATATGTGATCTTCCATCTTCTAGGACAACAGATCAGACCCCTGTTTATGACTGGGGTAACAATAATATTAGTGTGGTGGTTTAATCTCTGGTGAGAATATATGTATGAGGTTCAAACTCATCCCCAGTGGACCTCCATTTAAGTCAATGGAGCTATCTAAGGGATGGATTTGACCTATTGTGTACTTGGAAGGTTTCACTGTTTTTTATCTTGAGAAACCCATCTGACTCCTGCCTGTTTAATTTATCCCACACATACGTGTGATTTCTACCTGCTTTGGTTTTGAATTCTTTCTTTCCTTTGCCATGAGTTTGCATGTGGATTGCTACCTTTCAGCCTTGTACCTACTCACCTTCCACACAGTTCTACATAACTCTGTAGAAATAGAAATAATGCAGTCATGTGTGTTGGATGACTTTCAATGAGCCTGTTGATTAGGATTTATTAACATCCTTGGCACTACATTGTCATTGGTATCAGAAGTCCTTCTGTTACAGCTCCCAACCACTGGTACCAGCACTGGGCCTCCAAATACTGAGACTGGTCATCTTTCCTCCTTCTGTCTTAGGCCCTGGCATGTTATTGCTGCCCATTCAGTTGTGTGTTTTCCAACCAGGAATGGAGCTTGGACTGTATTATGTGCTCCAGTCAGGCAGCAGCAGGCACACGCTGGTACAGGGAAAGTCTTAGTCTAGTAGGCAAGTACAGCTGCCTGAAGAGTTTGGGACTTCTTTTATTCTTAGGTGTCCGTTGCTGACTCATGCTGACTATAACATTATGTGAGTGTTTCTCTTCTGCATTACACTAATTGGATCAGATTCAAACACAATCAGAAAGTCTGTTAACAAAATTGAACCTCCACAGATATTTCCCATCCTTCCCAAGGTATAAGAACCCTGGCCTGCAATTGCTGCTCAGGACAATTTTATCTAACTGTTCAAAGAAAAGCAGTGGGCCTGAATCTCAGTTACACACTGTGGAGTGGAAATGGCCCTCTAGTTTAAACAACCTTTCCCCTCAGTGCCCATCCTTGCCCTAAACTCAGGAATAGGGGAAATGAGAATCAGTTGCACTGTCTGGAAAAAAACATGACACTGCAGAAAGCACTAATTATCCTCTGATCCCAGGGTCAGCCTGGGTTTGTACCTGGTGAGACACTAAGTGCTGCCGTCAATGGTGCTGGTGACTAGACAGGTGGTGCTCTTCCTTTGGAGTCATCACTAAACCAATACCCCAGTGTGACACTGCAGATTGGTATGAGGCTGGAGGTTCCTTCATAAAAACCAAGATCCTGATCATCTGCACTCTTTCAAGATCCAATGACACATTTTGTAAGAGTCAAGGTGTTAACCCCAGTGTGAGGTCTCCTGATCAAATTCCAACTCAGGTGATCATATTCTGCCTTCCTAAATGCCCTCTCCAGTTTTTTAAGTTAATACAGGTTTCTTCTTCACTTCCTGTTCTGAACAGTTGTGTCATGTTGCTGTGCAGTGTTACATAGCTGCCACATTCTACCCTAGAGCGGAGGCTGCATATCAGTGTGGGATGAAGTGATCCATTTATATCCCTTCCCAGAGTGGTTGCAAGGGGCTACAGATGTGCAAAGTATGTTAAGTAAGGGATGGGTAGCACAGAGATTAGAAAATTTCAACATTTTTGATTTAATAGTGATTTCAGTCATAGGTGTATTGAGTTTGGTAGCCTCACATTGGTACAGTAGGCTACTAAACAACTGCGCAGGACCACACCAATTGTAACAGCTGTTTGCCTCTATTCCAAGAAGGGATCTTGAACTGGAATAGAAACGTGATTCAGGTTTATGGATCCTGCTGACTAACTGCAAGGTCACATGAATGTCACTGGATAATTAAAAGGGAGCCCAAAGTTAGCTAACCATCTTTTACTGGATATACATCATGCAGTTGCTTGTTATTGGAAATCAATACTACTCATGGCTCAACAGAGGAAAACAGCAACTGGAGCTGTGATGCCGGAAAGAACCACAGCTAATTTTGGTAACAAATACACAGGATCTGCAGTGTACATGGTGCCAAACTCTTCCCTGATTTATACCTTGTGGAAGCCCATTGAGTCCAATGATATTTCATGAAACATAAGTCAAGGCAATACGTAGTCCTTGGAACTTACATTGGGCTAATTTAGAGGACAAAAGATGAGACTGATCCAGCCAGCAGGTTTATGCATGTCAGTGGGTTAGATATTATGTTGTATATTTGATGAACAAAGCAATAATGGATATTTTTTTAGCTTGGTTTTACTTTGATATTTTTACCAAATCCTTTAAAAATAAAGATCTATTTTAAAAATGCATCACTAACAGAATTAGTGCTCCATGGCAGAGGTGGTGTGCACAAGAATCTTGCCCATTGCCCCTCAGTGCTTCTGTGTGCCTGGCTTCCATCCTTCAGGCTCTTTAGAAGCAAATCATGCGATAAATTCTCCCCCCTGCAGAGCAAAGGGTAGACTGCATGGATGTTTTTCTGTGTTCATAACAGACAGGGTGCTCGCTCTGTGAATATATTCTGCATATCTCTAGTGCCTTCCAGCTGAGGAGCTGAAAGACATAAGTGAATTAAGCCTACAAACCCCACTGTGAGATAAGTATTATCCCCACTGTACAGACAGGGAACAAAGATACAAGCAGGGTGACTTGCCCAAGGTCTTTAGCATAGCTAGAAGCAATGTGAATAGCCTGTCTCCCAATTCTGCATGTTAACCACAAGTCCCTCCTTCCTTTTCCAGTGGAAGATGTCAGTCAGTGGGTGCTCAGCACATCTAAAAATCAGGGTATTATTCTTTAGGTGCCTATACATTTAGATGTCCAACTTTAAGAATTAAAATTTGAAAATTTTAGCCTTTATATGCATATATGTACATTCATGCAGGGGCATGTGCACATTTATTGGATTGTAAGAAAACTGTATATATGAAGTTGTGTGTATATGTGTATTTTTAAATAGAGGGAGTTGTGTTCTGTGTGTGTATCCTTCTAAGAGAGTTTTGTGTGTACCTATATTTATGTGTATTCATAGAGAGTACTCTGTCTGTAAACATATAAGAGTTTGTGTGTGTATATGTGTACATATATATATACATACATAAGGTGGTGTGTACACTAAATAAAATGATTTTGTTACATGATGCAGGTTGTGTGGATACATTTGAAGAAGTCTATATACAAACATGTTGGAATTTGTGTGAGCATGGGAACATGTGAATGTTTGGAAAGGATTTGTATGTGTGTGTATATTCAGCTTGTCTTTGCACACAGAGATGCATGTGTGTGTGTGTATCCACACAAAGGAGTGTAGGTATGAAGGTTATATATCTATGTACAGGGGTGCCCATATGTAGGTTGTGTGTGTACATACAGGGATGCATGAACGTATGTATGTTGACTGTGTGTATACATACAGGATGTGTAGGTGAGTGAGCACACAGGCATATACTTGTGTAGTGGTTGTGGCCATGTGCGGTCTTCTTCTACCATGCAACATCTTCTGTACTAAATATCTATTGGATGATGAGGGCAAAGAATTATCACTGCATCCTCCGTGCTCCTGTTGGGAAGTTGAGGAGGACTTGGGGGCCGCATACCTCACAGCCTCAAGCCTCCCACAGTGCATCACTGACTTCCTGCTCCAGAACTATTCCTAATGGTTGGTGGGTGAATCTGTGAAAGCTTGGCAAGATGGGGTCAATAAGGGGAAGAGCCCTTGGAAGACTAGGGGTGGCGTTCAGCAACCTTTTAGAAGTGGTGTGCCGAGTCTTCATTTATTCACTCTGATTTAAGGTTTCATGTGCCAGTAATACATTTTAATGTTTTTAGAAGGTCTCTTTCTATAAATCTATAATATATAACTAAACTATTCCTATTTTCACCCAGGCACCCCTGGCCAACCTCACCTGAAGCCAGCCAGGAGCACTCACGGGTTGATAAAAAGGACGGTTACCAGTCCTACTGCACCGTCTGGCACCAGGGATGGGAGAGGGGCGGATACTTCTCTTCACTGCTGCAGTATCGCGTCTACCAGCAGCATTCAGTAGACATAGGGTGACATTGAAAAAAGTCAAGAAACGATTTCTTTCCCTTTTCTTTCATGTGGGGGAGGGACGGAGTAAATTGACGAGCTATTCCCTGAACGACGCCGGACAAAGTCCCGGCATTGGGAGCTCAGCCAAGAATGCAAATACTTTTCGGAGACTGCTGTGGACTGTGGGATAGCTGGAGTCCTCAGTACCCCCTCCCTCCCTCTATGAGCGTCCGTTTGAGTCTCTGGCTTCCCGTTACGCTTGTCATGCAGCACTGTGTAGCCTGTAGATTTTTTTTTCAAACGCTTTGGCATTTCGTCTTCTGTAATGGAGCTCTGATAGAACAGATTTGTTTCCCCATACAACGATCAGATTCAGTATCTCCCGAACGGTTCATGCTGGAGCTCTTTTTTGGACTGCATTACCACCCCTGCTGATCAGAGCTCCACGCTGGGCAAACAGGAAATGAAAATCAAAATTTTGTGGGGCTTTTCCTGTTTACCTGGCCACTGCATCCAAGCTGAGATTGCTGTCCAGAGCGGTCACAGTGGTGCATTGTGGGATACCACCCGGAGGCCAATACCATCTTTGCGGCCACACTAACTCTAATCCGATATGGTAATACCGATTTTAGCGCTACTCCTCTCGTTGGGGAGGAGTACAGAAACTGATATAAAGAGCCCTTTATATCGATATAAAGGGCCTCATAGTGTGGACGGGTACAGCATTAAATTGGGTTAATGCTGCTAAAATCGGTTTAAACGCGTAGTGTAGACCAGGCCTGAGTGCCACTGAAAATCAGCTCACGCGCTGCCTTCAGCACGCGTGCCATAGGTTGCCTACCCCTGAGCTAGAATATAAAGAAGTCTCCTAAGGAGAAACCTACACTGAGACTGTAGTGAATTCTGCTGGCCAGCAGCAGAGGGCGTGTTGGTGACACTGACAGAGCAGAACCTCTCTCACTGGAAAGTCCCATAAAAGGCCGGGCCCCCTGGAAGGGAGTGGAAGAGTCCCCCAGGGACAGAAAGTAGGGAGGGTCTGAGTGGAATGGAGCAGAGAGGAAATGTTTGGGGTAGGAAAATGAAGCAGGGAACAGGGTCCCTTCGTGAAGATTTTCCTTGGATCACAATCCTGACCTTTCCCCTGAAACCAGTGACAGCACTGGATTCATGCTAGACGTCTGTGTCAAAACCAGCTGTTTCTCTTCTGCAGGTTTGCGCTAGGCTCTTGGGACCTGTATTCTCGGCCTGGGAACCAACTCTTTCCTGTCCTCTGATTCTGCACCAGGCACCCATGGTTAGGATCTCAGAGTTGTCTTTATACCAACATCGTGTTTCATCTCTTCTCTATAGTTCAACATTCTGGTCTCAGAACTGATCCTTTCTCTGAATCTGGGCTCACTCTGGATTTCCACTTCTATGTCTCAGACAGGACCTCACAGACACCACAATAAATGCAGCAGGAATAATAGTCCAGTCAGAGAAAAGCAGCTGGAGAGGAGATTATGCTTCCCTCTTCTGTGTTTTTCTGTGTTACCCAAGTTCAATGTTTAATCAGCTACGAAGGAGACTTAATGGAGTCAGTGCTAATGTGGGGACTGGACTATGAGCCACTGAAGAAATGCCCTGCCCCCCAAATGATTATGTGAATCTAACATCCTAAATGTGCAGCTGTTAGAACTAGTCTCCTCAGTTCACCATAAACGTTGAAACATGACTGCTCATCTCCACTACAGCACAGCCTAAGACTACATCCAACTGCCTCTATCACTGCAACACAATGAAATCCCCTCTGCTACAGCACAACACAGCATGCAGGGACCTCCATCACTCACACACATCTGTGTAAGACAGTCTGGGATCCAGGAACTTCCATCACTGAAATATACATAACACACTTTCTCTCTCTCATCATTCAGACTGAAGAGTATCCTTGTGCATTTCTGCTTGGAGGGCTCTAAGTTGTGGGCCTGATGCAGCATTCTTAGTCAGGCAACACTCCCATTCAAATCAATAGGAACTCAGAGTTCCCAGTGATGTGAATGAAAGTTTTGCCTTAGTAAGGACCTCAGGATAACATGGAGAACAGGGAGAAAGTGCTCACTCTTTCTCTGTGGGTGGCTGGGAAATATTCTCTTGCCTTGAAGTTTCTGGCTCCTTTTGGAGAAGGGTGTTCTTTATGGCAGTTACTCACCCCTACAGCTTGGGACCCCAACCAGCTGATAAGCAGGGCTAGTTCCTATCACTCTGGTTTGATCCATGATGCACCCTAACTCCATTGCTCTTCTACTAGTAAACGCCAAAGAGACTGAAGAAGACAGACAAGGAAAGGGAAATAAAAAGAAAAGAGGGGGCTGTAAACAAGGTATTTCTCCTCCTCCTGTTTAATGTTAATTTGGTCACTAGAATTAAAACCAGATCTGGGAGTGGGACTACAGACACCAAAAAGATAAAGCCTCTCACGGCCTCTGCAGATGGAAATGCAACAGGCCCTTTGGCCCTGGGCACTTACAGACAGAGGCCATGTCTACATCTAAAATTTTGCAGCGCTGGTTGTTACAGCTGTATTAGTACAGCTGTATAGGGCCAGCGCTGCAGAGTGGCCACACTTACAGCAACCAGTGCTGCAAGTGGTGTTAGATGTGGCCACACTGCAGCGCTGTTGGGCGGCTTCAAGGGGGGTTCCGGGAACGCGAGAGCAAACCGGGAAAGGAGACCAGCTTCGCCGCGGTTTGCTCTCGCGTTCCCGGAGCCACCCAGCAAACCGCAGGGAAGGAGACCTGCTTGCTCGGGGTTCCGGGAACGAGAGAGCAAACCGGGAAAGGAGACCAGCTTCGCCGCGGTTTGCTCTCGCGTTCCCGGAGCCACCCAGCAAACCGCAGGGAAGGAGACCTGCTTGCTCGGGGTTCCGGGAACGAGAGAGCAAACCGGGAAAGGAGACCAGCTTCGCCGCGGTTTGCTCTCGCGTTCCCGGAGCCACCCAGCAAACCGCAGGGAAGGAGACCTGCTTGCTCGGGGTTCCGGGAACGAGAGAGCAAACCGGGAAAGGAGACCAGCTTCGCCGCGGTTTGCTCTCGCGTTCCCGGAGCCACCCAGCAAACCGCAGGGAAGGAGACCTGCTTGCTCGGGGTTCCGGGAACGAGAGAGCAAACCGGGAAAGGAGACCAGCTTCGCCGCGGTTTGCTCTCGCGTTCCCGGAGCCACCCAGCAAACCGCTGGGAAGGAGACCTGCTTGCTCGGGGTTCCGGGAACGAGAGAGCAAACCGGGAAAGGAGACCAGCTTCGCCGCGGTTTGCTCTCGCGTTCCCGGAGCCACCCAGCAAACCGCAGGGAAGGAGACCTGCTTGCTCGGGGTTCCGGGAACGAGAGAGCAAACCGGGAAAGGAGACCAGCTTCGCCGCAGTTTGCTCTCGCGTTCCCGGAGCCACCCAGCAAACCGCAGGGAAGGAGACCTGCTTGCTCGGGGTTCCGGGAACGAGAGAGCAAACCGGGAAAGGAGACCAGCTTCGCCGCGGTTTGCTCTCGCGTTCCCGGAGCCACCCAGCAAACCGCAGGGGAGGAGACCTGCTTGCTCGGGGTTCCGGGAACGAGAGAGCAAACCGGGAAAGGAGACCAGCTTCGCCGCGGTTTGCTCTCGCGTTCCCGGAGCCACCCAGCAAACCGCAGGGAAGGAGACCTGCTTGCTCGGGGTTCCGGGAACGAGAGAGCAAACCGGGAAAGGAGACCAGCTTCGCCGCGGTTTGCTCTCGCGTTCCCGGAGCCACCCAGCAAACCGCAGGGAAGGAGACCTGCTTGCTCGGGGTTCCGGGAACGAGAGAGCAAACCGGGAAAGGAGACCAGCTTCGCCGCGGTTTGCTCTCGCGTTCCCGGAGCCACCCAGCAAACCGCTGGGAAGGAGACCTGCTTGCTCGGGGTTCCGGGAACGAGAGAGCAAACCGGGAAAGGAGACCAGCTTCGCCGCGGTTTGCTCTCGCGTTCCCGGAGCCACCCAGCAAACCGCAGGGAAGGAGACCTGCTTGCTCGGGGTTCCGGGAACGAGAGAGCAAACCGGGAAAGGAGACCAGCTTCGCCGCAGTTTGCTCTCGCGTTCCCGGAGCCACCCAGCAAACCGCAGGGAAGGAGACCTGCTTGCTCGGGGTTCCGGGAACGAGAGAGCAAACCGGGAAAGGAGACCAGCTTCGCCGCGGTTTGCTCTCGCGTTCCCGGAGCCACCCAGCAAACCGCAGGGGAGGAGACCTGCTTGCTCGGGGTTCCGGGAACGAGAGAGCAAACCGGGAAAGGAGACCAGCTTCGCCGCGGTTTGCTCTCGCGTTCCCGGAGCCACCCAGCAAACCGCAGGGAAGGAGACCTGCTTGCTCGGGGTTCCGGGAACGAGAGAGCAAACCGGGAAAGGAGACCAGCTTGATTACCAGAGGCTTCCTCCTTCCACGGAGGTCAAGAAAAGCGCTGGTAAGTGTCTACATTGGATTACCAGCGCTGGATCACCAGCGCTGGATCCTCTACACCCGAGACAAAACGGGAGTACGGCCAGCGCTGCAAACAGGGAGTTGCAGCGCTGGTGATGCCCTGCAGATGTGTACACCTTCAAAGTTGCAGCGCTGTAACTCCCTCACCAGCGCTGCAACTTTCTGATGTAGACAAGCCCAGAGCCTGTAAATATTTGATAGGCCCTTACGGCTTTCTCTGACCTGCATGACCCCAGGCTATTAGAAAGCAGTTGACAGAAAACTGTGTTGGGAAATCACTTCATTAAAAAATTTAACAGCCAGGCAGGGCGTGAAAACATTACAGTTCTGAAAACTGCTGGGTCTCACATAGCGGGATCACTTACAAATTAATATTGCATGGCAAACGCCAGGAAAGGCTCTGCTTAAAGGGCCAGTACTGTGGAGCTAACAGATCTAAACAAGAAAGAATTGGAGTTATGCTACAACTGCACTGTTATCCTTGCTGACACACTATTACATTGCTATGCTACCAGGCTATTGCTGCACTGCTATCCTGCTGCCAGGCTACAGCTACCACACTACTGCGGCACCACCATCCCTACTGCCATGCTACTTCTGCACTGCTGTCCTGCAGGCACATTACCCGCATCACTATACCTGTCATGTTACTGCTGCAACACTGTCCCTGCTGCCACGCTAATGCTGCTGCCATGCAAATGCTGCAGTGCTATCCCTCCTTCCCGGCTATCCCTGAACCACTATCCCTGCTGCCACGCTAACACTGCAGTGCTTTCCCTGCTGCCTGGCTATCCCTGAACCACTGTCCCTGCTGCGACACTAACACTGCAGTGCTATCCCTTCTTCCCGGCTATTCCTGAACAACTGTCCCTTCAGCCACACTAACGCTGCAGTGCTATTGAACCACTATCACTGCTGCCATGCTAACACTGCAGTGCTATCCCTGCTGCCCGGGTATCCCGAAGCACTATCCCTGCTGCCACACTAACACTTCAGTGCTATTCCTCTGTCACGCTAACTGTGCTCCTCTCTCCCTGCTGCCTTGCTAATGCTGCACTGCTGTCCCTCTATCACACTAATTCTGTATTGCTCTCTCTCCTGCCACACTGCCACATTACTGCTATACCAATATCACAGTACCACACTTCTGCACCACTGCCACATCCCATTGCCATGCTGCCATTCTACTGCACCACCATCCTTGCAACATGATGCCATGCTGCTGCTCCAACATCGAACACCAGGCTGCTATACTACTGCACCACTCTTCCACTTGCATGCTGCTGCACTGCTGTCCTCCTGCCACTGCCAATCTTCCACACCACTGCAGCACTGCACTAGTATCCCTCCACCACCCAGCTGCATTACTGCACCGCTGCACTAATATCTCACCAGTACGCTGCCACTCTAAGAAACTACTCCTGGACCATAACAACACTGCATTAAGTTCACTGTACAAAATTGTATTTCCATAATACCGCACTAATTTTACTCTCACTAATTCACTTTCATCCTCCCCTCCAGCACTATAGTAACATTTCACTCACTGTGTTATGGTATTACAACAGCACTGCATTGCCAGATTGGCACAGCCCTGTGCTAACATCACACTGAGTGCAATTGCCATGAGACTGTATATCATGCCTTTACAATATTATATTACTCTATCATTAGACTGCCAACCTGCTACAACACTACACAAGTATCCCATCCTTGAACTGCCAAAATGCGCGCACACTGCACCAGTATCACTTCCTTATACAGCCCCAGAACTGTGTTGTTATATTACTGCATTGTCAGGACTGTACTATCAAGTCGCTCTGGGGCTGTACAACACCCAAGCATAAGTACCACACAAAAACGCTTTTATAATATTACGTATTACTCCACAGAGCCAACACACTAATATGTCCTTAGTCTAATGTGGCACCGTGGCTTATACTATTACACTATTACCCCCCACATCTGTTTATCCATGCACCACTCGACTACTACAGTACAGCTGGATGCACTGAAATAGCACTATTGCTCTATATACAATACCAGTGCACCTTGAGTGTAGTTAATAAAATACTTCTTTCTGCATTACCGTACCCTGACAGTACCATGCCTTAGCATTAGCCTGCAGCATTACACCATCAATGCACCACATAGTTGTGCTAGCAAACCAGTTATATATTTATAGCACTTCTGTCCATGCTCTGTGTTTCTTCCTGTACAGTTACAAATCTATCTGCCTAAGACCCAACTCTGGAGTCCTGAACTGCTATTTCACAATATTACTGCAATAATGAAATACCGTGTAAAGTCATCCCTGCAACGTTTTCTGCCTGTCTGATTGTACCATTCTGCATACGTGACCATATCATTGCACCGCTATGTAAATAGAGGAGGATGTTTTGCTCGTGTATCATTGGGGCAACACATATTGGTGCCCCTGGATCATGCTTGCGGTAAATCTGCAGCATTGTGCTCCCCTCCTAATGTGCAACTGAAAATTTATTTTAACTGATTCACTCACTGTCTGATAACAAAACAGTGGGCTGGGTGTGTTAGCTAGAAGTTCCTGGACCAAAGAAACTGTTTACTGTATGGTGCTGTTGCTATCTTTTAATTACAGTGTATAATAAATGGGCGTTGCAACTCCTTTCATGCTATACTGCAATCCTGGGCATTACTGCACCCCTGTGACACTGCATCCACCCATGATTGAAACTTGGGTTCCTATAAGTATAATTTCCTGTCCTTCCCTACTACTGCACACTCACATTTATATCCAACTGCTAACATTCACTTCTCCACTCCTGGGATACAGCCTCCATCCCTTCTGTTGACAAAACTTGCACTTGCTTCTGTCCTCAGGCCTCCATCCATTCCTGAACTTTACAATTACAATTTTATTTACTTTGTGCTCCTGCAGCCAACTATTTCTGCATTCCATGCTGCAGCTACCAGGGCATTACTGCACTGCTGTGTTCACCCATTCCCAAATGTTCCTACTACAACCCACTCCACACTCCTGTCTTACATTATCCACTGAATGGTCATTTCATCTAAATCCTTTCAGAGAAGGCAAGAGGCAGACAGACACAGATACAAAATGTCAGGCTATGAAGAAAGATCTCTGTTTATTCACAGGCACTGGGGCTATGCACTGGGTAAAAGAGCCAGAAGCAGCATTTAATCTGTGCCTTTCTTTCTTGTAAGCAAGCCAGCATTGCTGAACTGGGGGGACTACATCTTGCAGAGTTTATGGCATGCAGTAGAAGGTGGTGACACCTGAAAGTGGGTAGGCAACACTGATATAATAAAGATGCCATTCAGAGCCAGTTTCCATCAGTGGGAAAAGGTCAATTAAAAACTAGGTAGACAATGGCTTTTGTGTTGGAGACCCTGGTATGGATTTATTTTGTGGTTCTGATACTTTGAGGCCATGCAGTGCTGCAGAGCTAAAATCCATACTCAGTTACATCTCCACTGCTGTCAGTCAGGTTGCAGAGATGTAACTGAACAGAATTTAGACCACAGATTTCCAGATATGCTGGTGTTATATTGCTCTTTGTCACCTAATTGAGCACTGGCACTGACCAGAACCCTGAATGTAGTTACTGAAAGACTTTATCCCTCAGTTTTGATGTCCTGTTTGTGGGGCTGGGGGGAAATACTAGTTCTGAGTCCACTGCAACAATAATATTCATGTCCCAACAAACAAACTATTGTTGATGATGCAAAGTTCTAGGGAAGGGGAACAGGTGAGGTTTGATTTTCTTCAGTGCAGTCAAGGTTATCAGAGGTAGACAGCACTTTCTGACACTGAACTAAACAGACCTGGTGCACTCTGTCCTTGCTCTTGACTACTAAGGTTCTGCTTCTCCCTTCCTCTCTCCACCACCCCAACTTGACTAGACATGTCTACAGAACCTCCCAAGTCAGCTTTGTCTATAAAACAAAACCACAAATCCTAATTCTGGTTTCACTGATTACTCTCTGTACCGGAATTTAGCACTTCAGGCTACTGGTTTATACCTACAGTTGTGCTTCTGGGAGACTGCAGTTACATTAATCTTCCTGGAGATTACATTTCCCAGTACTGTAACATCCCATAATGGTTCTAAATGAAAACTGGAAGCGAGGCTCCCTTTGCCTCTTCACTTTTAAAGAGTAGCCCTGTCAGGGGTAATTTCATTACCAGGCACAGTTTAAAACAACAGCTTTGCACAGAAAGAGCTTGCGAACACTGAAGGCATCTGTTCCATCTCAACACACTGACTGAGAGGGTTTCAGAACTGGGTCAGAATGATTTTTTGTCCCCCTCCCTTCTTCTGACAGCTAGGCCATCATAAATTATTCATAGTCTCATTGCACATAAATGTACCTTAAGGAGAAGTAAACATATAAAGAAAAGAAAGGGTGCAAGAAAGACCCTAATATCTGCATGTGTTTTTCAGATCAGATTATTTGACTCCCACCCCCTGCACCGACACAGACACAATTTAGCTCAGACAACTGGAGTGGATTTTCAGTGAACCAAGGAGAGAGGGGGATGGGGTGAGGGGTGGGATTCATTTTGGTGCTGGGATGAGATTGAATTAATTGCCTGATATCTCTGAGAGTGCCAGACACCATGCAGCACATGCAGAGCCAGCCAGAAAGAACCCTTTGTCACACAGCAGACCATGGCAGCTGCAGCAGTGTCCGCCTCCCAAGGGGAATTTCTATAAGCCATTGATCTGACAGGGTTTGTTCTTTTGTTAGGGAAGACACAAAGTGCACAGATGCTCCCCTCACTTTATCAATAGACACTCGCAAAGCCAGCTCCCAGCCTACACACCTGAGCCTATCCTGCGCCCGTCCGCTGTACAAACCTTTCTGCTCCACATAAACATACACACCCTAGTTCACAATTGCAAGAAAGACGCCCCTTTAACTTTGCACCACTGTGATGCAAATGGCTCAGAGAAGTTTTGCAGAGGCAGCCAGGAAGCAGTGCATTTATAGCTGCAAGCTTATTTCTAAAGCACAGGAGGGCTCCGAGCCAGCAAGCCAAAGATGTGTAAAGGGGCAGAAAGACGCGGGTGCTGGGGGAAGATGGGAGGATGGCAGATGTGAGACCCTCTGGTCCTTACCTGGCCAAAGACAGAGCTGAGAATGGGGTGCAGCTGCTGGAAGAGGGGATCTGGTTCCCCGGATCTGTTGCTGCTGTTGGACTTGGTGGAGTACTTGCTGCTGGATTTGGACAGAGGTGACGAGCCTTCAGAGAGCTTTAGGGACTCTCTGCTAGACCCCTCTCTGTGACCGAAGAAAAAGTCCTCCTCCCTCTCCTCCCCATCCCTCTGGGTGTGCTGCTGCTGTTGGTCCAGGCTGGGATGCTGCTGCTTGCGGTGGTGATGGTGATGTTGGTGATGATGTCTAGATGTCCTGGCTTGCTCCTTGCTGATGCCTCTGCTTGGACCTCCTTCTGCTGGCTCCGGCTGGCTCCCACCCTGTCCATGTGACTGCTTCTTGAGCCCCTTCACTCTATTCTCCTTGACTCCTGGGTGGCAAAGTGGCCTCCTGGAACTGGGGTCCCCATGGAGCTGCTCCTGGCTGCTCAGCTCCCTCACTGGGTACCTGGGTTGCCCTTTCCCATCCTGGGCATGGCTCTTCCTGGGGTGGGGCTCTGCTCCTACCGCAGCCCTCCGGCTCCCCCCTGCCTTCAGGAGTGAAGTCTTGGATTCGCTCTTTGCAATGGGCGAGCTCATCTCGGGGAGGCTACAGAAGCATCTTAAACCCAGTGGCGGCTGCTGTTTGGGGGAAGCTCTCCGCCCGGCAGTCCCCGCAGGCTGGAGGAAGTGCTCGTGGCATGTCCTTCAGAAATCTGCTTAAATTCAGCACCACAGCCCATGTGACAGCTCCAGACAATGGCCTGGGAAGGCACTGGCTCCGCCAGGAAGCCGGGGGCTGGAGGGCACCGTCTCCTCAGCAGCAGCCTGGCCTCCCCCTCCCCTTGCTGGCAGCCCAAGGTGCCGACGCGCAGCTCCTCCAGGTGAGGCGCTCAGTCTCCTCCTCCCCTCCCCAGCGAGAGGAGCCGACCCGGGGGCGTTGGGAGACAAGCAGGGCGCTCGGTGGCGTCTCCCACCCAGCCCGGCTGCGCTGTCTGCAGCTCCCAGCAGGCAGGGGGAGGCTGGAGATCGCTGCGGCAGCTGCATCAATTTTTAACAGGGGATCGTGTGGCGCGTGAGCGTGAAGGGGAGTCCGAGCGCCTGAAACCCGAATCCGTCCCTCTCACCCACGGGAGGGGCTGAGGGAGCCGGTTCGGTGTCAGGCAGAAAACGAGCATCACCATAAACATCCCCGGACGCTTCACGTTAAACTCCTTCCCCTGTCGTGGTAACCGGCCCCCGCCGTGACTTGCAGGGGGATCAACTTTCCAAGCAGCCCCGGCCCAGCTCTTTTGTGTGAGCATGAACTTGAAGAGAGGAAAGCGGACAGCAGAAAAGCGACTAAATCAGGCTGCTGATAAGAAATAAAGTTTGGCACTGCTGTGGGGAAGCTCACACTGCAGGGGTCGGGTCGGGGCAGGGCAACGCTGTTGGGAACCTCACACTACAGGGGTCGGGTCGGGTCGGGGCAGGGAACCGCTGTGGGGAAGCTCACACTGCAGGGGTCGGGTCGGGTCGGGGCAGGGCACCGCTGTGGGGAAGCTCACACTGCAGGGGTCGGGTCGGGGCAGGGCACTGCTGTGGGGAAGCTCACACTGCAGAGGGCAGGGGCAGGGCACCGCTGTGGGGAAGCTCACGCTGCAGAGGGCAGGGGCAGGGCACCGCTGTGGGGAAGCTCACGCTGCAGGGGTTGGGGCAGGGCACCGCTGTGGGGAAGCTCACGCTGCAGAGGGCAGGGGCAGGGCACCGCTGTGGGGAAGCTCATGCTGCAGAGGGCAGGGGCAGGGCACTGCTGTGGGGAAGCTCACGCTGCAGAGGGCAGGGGCAGGGTTCCGCTGTGGGGAAGCTCATGCTGCAGAAGGCAGGGGCAGGGCACCGCTGTGGGGAAGCTCACGCTGCAGAGGGTAGGGACAGGGTACCACTGTGGGGAAGCTCATGCTGCAGGGGTCGGGGCAGGGCACCGCTGTGGGGAAGCTCACGCTGCAGAGGGTAGGGGCAGGGTACCGCTGTGGGGAAGCTCACGCTGCAGGGATCGGGGCAGGGCACCGCTGTGGGGAAGCTCACGCTGAAAGGGCAGGGGCAGGGCACCGCTGTGGGGAACTCACGCTGCAGAGGGCAGGGGCAGGGCACCGCTGTGGGGAAGCTCACGCTGCAGAGGGCAGGGGCAGCGCACGGCTGTGGGGAAGCTCACACTGCAGGGGTCAGGGGTAGGGCACTGCTGTGAGGAAGCTCACACTGCAGAGGTGCTAGCTGAGTTGAAGGCACTGCTGTGAGAAAGCTCCCATTGGTGTAGTGATGGCTTCCACTGGTGCATTGCTGTGAGGATGTCGCAGCTATGAAAGTGGTAGTTAGCGCTGCAGTCGGGGACTCCACATTCCACAGAGTTCTAACAGGCATTTTCTGAGCACTGTTTTTAGGGAGCTCACACTGCTTAAGTGGTACATCCCTGGAATCTTAGACCTGGATCCAAACTTCTTACTGGTATAATTGGCAGGAACAATTCCCTGGATCAAAACATCCAAAAGGTGGAGGTTCAGATTCCTGATCCAAATCCCAAAGTTCTCAAAGTTCAGGAGGGTTGGAGTCAGTTGTTCAGACTATTTTAGAAATAGCTTCTTCCTGTGATGCAAGCCTGGTAATGGACCTGGGGCCTTGGTTCAAGGTCATTATAAAAATAAATAAACGTTTGTTTCTAAGAAATTAGTGTCTCAAGTTTTACTGTAATCAAACCTAGGACATTATTCGCAAAAGGTGACAGGTTTGAAAAGGGGCTTTAAAATTTAATCAATTGTTGGACAAAGAGAAGTGCTAAATGTTCCTATCAGACACATGTTCTCAGTGAGTAAAGGCCACACTCTCCCCTTCCCCAACTTTTGCATGCTGTGCTTATGTTTCATTAACAGTCCTGGAGACTGAAGGCGCTTAGCTACAGAACAGGTACACATGTTCAGCTGCAGTGCAAGATTCTCCTACAATATGCCTCAAGTCCTCTCTAGGGTCAAGAGAAGAGTCCAATTTCTCTGGCTAATTAGTGCCAGTTGTGATAGTGGTTATTGTGATGAGGACACTTGTCCAGTAGTAATTTCCTGATCAAATCTACACTGTCATTCTTGCTCTTAATTACAGCCCAGCTGCCCTTTTGTATAACTGTTCATATTTTATAATATTAAACTAAAATTGCACTCCAGAAGCAGTATGGTTACATGTATGAGAGGCAGAGTCCTTGCTAGAACTACTGCAGCTGGAGAACTCATGGATACTGAAGAAGCATTTCTGCAAGGAAGCTCACGCTCAACAGCACACTGGTATGAGAATCCATAATGAGGAACCCATACAGACATTAGGTGTGCTTTGGGAAGACCATTGTGCTGGAGTTATGATATTTTAGAGAAGCTGGCATTCCTAGAGTCCCAGCTGGCACTGACAGTGCACTGCTGTGAGGAAGTTCAGACCACTGGAGTGCTACTTGACATTGCTTGCTGTGAAGGAGCATGACGTTATTGGGGCTATTTCTGAGGACTGTGGTGATATCACTGCCAGCAGATGGGTTATAGTTCCCTGTCCCAACCAACTGAACACTGCAGAATTTTGAGCAGATGCCTCATTTGTGGGAAGGGAGTCACTTATGCAGGTGTGTGATTCATCACTTTGGAGAGCATTTCAGGGATGAAGGTAAGAAACAGCTCCGCTGAGTCAATAACAATGAAGCCTAAGAGCCATGTTATAGAACAGGGCAGCAAGGAAACAGGCAGCAGCTGAAACAAGTGCAGAATGGAACAGAGTGAGAGCATGGATCTAACACCTGTTGTTCACTAACCCAGGCCTAGGTCTCATCAGAGAAGGAACATGTTTGAAGAATCTGAAATGGCCTCTCCTTTCAAATTTGTGTTTAAAGTTCTTCACTTATGTCCTCTTGCAGACAGTTTAATCTTGGGATCGCAGTGTAAGGCAAGAGGCGGTGTGGCATTGGCTGAATACTAAAGAGCTAGCTGATCTGCAGGAGCCAAATGCCAAGGAACAACAGTGCCCAGTTACAGAGTGAACCACCATAAATCCAGCTGTTAGATGTATATGAACATCTCTCCAGAGAGAATGGATATTCTGTGCCATCTGGCAGTACAAAAGAGGACAGAACAGAATCTTTGAGACACTAAAATTATATTACATAACATGCGCACTCACTTCTTCCTGAGATGGAACTAATGTCAAAGCTATTTGTGTAATTCAAAATCAGAGACTAATCCAGAAAGGGGATGGCATTCCATTCCCAAAGTCATAGGCATCTCAATGTCAGCAGGTGGCACGGAGGTGCCTGTCCCATTCCAGCAGGTAATTATGAATGCAGTACTGCCTGTAAGTGGTAACAATCCCGCCTAGCCTTTATAACAATTAACAAAATCTTTTTGCTGTTGGGATCTGAATCCTTTTGCCCCTCCTTAGCACTAGTGAAAAGGGCCTGGAAGAAATGGAACAGGATTCAAAGGAACCAGGGGTGTTTTATCTGTCCTAAAGGGAACTCAAAAGAGCACATTTCAGTTTGTATTAAAGAGACTACGGAGCAGCCCTATTAAGGAACTGCTTGACAGTGAGATGAGTGAGAAATGTCTCAGGACAAGCTGTGAAGCCCAAAAATACCTGAGGAAGGAGAGGCCATGGGCTTTGTGATTCGTTGGAACAGATCTTTCTGCAGTATCACATTTTCCTGGTTCTTGTCTTCCTTACACTTGCATTTGGGGTAACACTATTTTCTTCTATTAAAACTATAACACTCTGCTCTTCAAGGAGCACCTCCATCTGAGCATCTCAAAGTGCTTTACAAACACAACTACACGTATGGGACAGGCAGGTCTCATCCTCATTTTATACGTGGAGAGACTGAGGCACAAATAAGTTAAAATGACTTTTACCCAAGGTCACACAGCAAGTCAACGACAGATCTGGGAATAGAAGAGTCCTGACTCCCAGAAGCCCCTATTCTATCTCCTCCTGAGCATTCCTTTTCTATCATTCTCCCACTCTCACATTCAGACATTCTTCCATAGGGCTGCTTTAGCTTTGAACTTACTCACTAACCTTGTGCACTAAATGAACGCTCTCTTCTTATTACGATCCCATCTTGCCCTGTGAAACCTATTAGTGGGATCCTGCCAGGGGATCAAGAGTAGGACATTACCTTATATAAAGTGATAAATCACTGCTTGGATATCTGATAAGCAGCTATGGCATTATGTATCCAAGCTGTACTGGCTATTTAATGTAGAATGTAAGTTCCTTGGGTGACAGGCCGTCTCTTCCTCTGTGCTCTGTAGAGCACTGAGCCCAATACTGGTGCACATGAAATAGCCTCTGAATCACTCCAAAACATGCTAGACCAACTCCTGTTCCCAGGCAAGCCAATGGGCATTTTGCTACTGATGTTTATGGAACCAGAATTTGGCTCATATGCTGTGACTGAAAAGGCGTTCTGAAATGATAATGGTAGAAAGATGTTTACTGAGGATTTTTGGGAACAAGGATTCCTTTCCCGAGGAAAGTGAGGTGAAACTGAACTTGTTTTAGTCTTTAAAGTTGTTGCCTTTATGGGGATCTAAGCATGATAAGAGTGTGTAAAAGGCTCCTACAGAGACCCATTTTGGTACAGGAAAGGGGTAGGAATTTAAGTTCAAGGAGTAGGGGATAAGATAGAAATTAGAAGAGACTTTTTTTCTTCCAGAAGGTCATTTTTATTATAGAATCATCCATCAAAGGAAGAAGGAGTGAGAAGGATGAACAAACTAAAAGCAAAGGTGGACTAGGCAGAGCTGCTGGGTTGCTAGAGAGGGGACTTGTCCCATGGCAAAAGAAGGCCCTTCACATCCGCTGCCTCTCTGTCTCTGTCAAATGATGATGCAGAATCACAGCGTGTTTCAATGGGAACAAGGGTGCCATGTGTCTGCCTTCAGGGGAATTGCAGTTGGCCAAGCATGTGTCTGTCTCTAAAGGGAGCTACAGCATTGACAGCTGGAGGTTCAGTTTGCTTGACGATGTGGCGTTGTTCTTTAGGTCTTACTCCATAGGAGAAGAATAATCCCCACAGCATTACAAAGGCATTATTGTTCTGGCTGTAATCACTTTTCTCAAATCCATTCCGGTTACCTACACATGCAGTGTCACTGGGAACAGAAAGCTCATTTCAGCCAGCACTAGATGAAGGGCAGCAAGCAGCCAGGAGAGGACTGAGGTCTGCAATCAAATAACTCTGAAGAGGAAAGGGACAAAAATGGCCCCGTGGGGACTCTGGGGAGGGATGGGAAAGAAAGAGGGTTCAGCAATCTAAGTGGCAGCAGAGATGGAAAGACAGAGACAGCAGCCTACAAGAGAGAAGAGAAAACCTACAGGAACCAGAGATAGTGTGAGAGAGCCAAGAACAATTGAGAGAGAGGAGGAGAATGGAAAAATATGAGAGAGAGAAAGTGAAGCTCTGTTTTGTCTTCTTAGCTACAGGAGATGTAGTGATGCTGCAAGGCCTGTCAGAGGGAGAATCAGGTGGTGCCCTTCTAGCAGGACAGTGGGGACATGGAACATGGGAGCAATCTTCAATGGGGTGAAGGAGAAAGATACAGGGGCAAACAGCATTTCTTGTCATGATGATGCTAAGGAAAGATGCAGATCTTTGCATGGCTAGGGCCCTGTGTTGCTATCATGATGGGGCACTTAAAGCAAGAGATGATATTGCACACATCAATGAACTTTAAACATCTTTGCAATTGGCCACACCAAGCAGAAAAGGAAATGTAAGAAATGCCCTGCCCCTCTAAGGGACAAATACAGCAGGGATTCCCTGAGCCAAAGAGCAGGGCCTAACTTCACCCAAGCTCCAGCAAAGCAGCAGCTCACCCCAACTCAGTTCCATAACAAACCCAGGAATCTTCCTAGAGCTGCATCCTTCTGAGCTCCCTCTTACAGACCCAGCTCTAGCCCTACAGGCTGGGAAGGGAATTAACTCAGTCCTTAAAGCTGGGCTGGCCCTGCAGATCCATTCACTCTGCACTCAAAGTGGATAACTGTGGTCCTTCCTCTTGCCAGACCCATTCCCTACCAAATTGTGATCCACTTCACAGTGAACCTCTACCTAGCAGGACATTCTGTAGCGTCGAAGAAGGGAAGGGTAAACCACATGGCAGATGGAGCAGCACATTAAGTTGTAGATTTCTGAGTCCTTGTGTTAAAAAGAATTCTTCATGTAAAAAAATCAAAGCAGTATTGACATGGCTCTATCAGGGACACGTGGGTGCTAGTCCGTGGATGGCAAGCGGAAGTCCCAGGGCAAAAAAACATGTGGTGCCAGAGAGTAAATAGGAAAGTAAAGTTCTATCAATTGGATCATCTTTAGCTCTAATTGAGCACAACAATTAACATAGGAGGAAAAGTTTTCACAAGAGACCTCTCAATACTCTCCTTCCAGATGAGCCCAGCTCTCCCAGGTATCTTTCCTGGATGAGTCCAAATCTCCTAGACACCCTGCTTCCTCTTGGAGCTCACAGCCTCCAGCCTGTGGGAGGGTAAGGCAGTCTCAAGGAATCAGGTCATGTGATGGGGTGATCTCTTCCCCTGAAGGGAAGAGAGGAAGGCCTAAAATTACACCTGGGTCATATGAGCAGTGCCCCCTTTTCAGAGAGATAAGGGGACTCTTGAGCTGAATACTGAGCAGAGGTGAAAGTATCCCTGCCTATGTTGTAAATGTCTTCCATTTTTGCCTGCTTTGGCATATTTTTAATAAGTGCCAGCAAGCAAAAACTACTCTCTATTTATCACACCCTACTTACCAAACACTGAGGGGTTACATTTGGAGGGCTTCTTGAGGGATGGAATGGGAGCAAGGATCTGCACTGGGGAAGGACCAAGGCGATTGCTATTGCCTTTATTTATAGCCTAGCATGGTGATCTTTGCTGCAGCCAGTCCATCCCTCGTAGAGGACACGTCTTGACCTTATGATAGGAAATGGCTCTTTTCTGCAACTCACGATTCACTGGGAATGAAGTGTCCATGTGTGCCATTTGCAGATGATGACAGATTCTTGTGCCATTTCATCTTGCCACCCCCTGCCGAGTGTTTGAGAAATTAGGACACAAGCAGTTGCTCCTTTTCATCCATTGGTCTCTCCAATATAACAACTAAAACATGAGATTTCATCATGACACTGCAGGGGGAACTCAGTTATTACAGCAAAAGAGCTAAGGGTGTAAAATAAATAACTTTAACTCAAACTCAGATTGGATTGGTCAGAGTGATTCACTCATTATCTCCAGGCTCCAGGGCAGCTGTTCTCCCTTCATTGCAAAGATTTTACATAATGAACATAGCTAATGGTACAAAATCAACAAGGTGCCATTAGAACTTAGTTCTGGAGAGACAATTTGGCACATATAGCCAATAAACAGAAATGAAAACATGAGTCTGAAAATATGGACATGCACTGACCAACTTCAGCTTAACCCTGTTCACTCTGAGGAGGAGGATAAACCACAATAGCTTGAAGCTTCATCACCTCAGGCTTGGATCTGATCCTTAAAATCAAGGGGATTCTTGCAGGATCAGGACCTAATTCATATACACTAAGCAGGTTTAAGTCTGTTTAGAACCTGAGAGCTGTCTAAGGCAATCCCAAGGGATTGCAAGAGGTGGTGCTGGTGACTCAGGTCAAAATTATGAAACTTGGGCGTTAAAATGACGTATGTAAAGATCTTGGCTAGGGCTCCTAAGGAAAAGTGGCCTGCAACTCCCATAGAAATCAGCATAAGCTGCAGTAGCTCAGCACCTCTGAAAATCAGGTCACTTTTACTTAGGTACCTACATTGAATTTAGGTTCCTAACTTTAGGCACCCAAATATAGAATCATAGCGTTCAAGGCCAGAAGGGACCACTAGATCATCAAGTCTGACCTCCTGTGTAGCACAGGCCACCAACACAACCTGCACACTAAACCCAACAACCGAAATAAAACCAAAGTAAACAAGACCCATAAAAAACTAGATTATGTTTCACAGGGAGAGATAGGAGGGAATAGGAAAGACCGAGATACATCAGTGCTTGAGGCCTCTGCAATCGCAAGAAAATGATTAAATGAGATATACCCAGATAATCCTGGCAAGTGACTCACACCCACATGCTGCAGAGGAAGGCAAAAAAAACCCAAACCCTGATCATAATATGAAAAGTTTGAGACCAGTAGATAGCCCTCTTTTCTCTGAGTCAATGCTGAACCAACACCCTATCACACTGTTAGGGGGCATTGTGCTGTTTGAGGTATCATCTTGTGCATGAAACATAACACAAAGGCACTGAGGATTCATAGTCACTAAAAGATCCAATAATATTTTTGCAAGAGTTTGAGTACTACCCTGATTTCCTAATAGCTTGAATAGTTAATTAGCCCAGAATCTCAAAGTTATTTCAATGCTTAATTACCATTAATTTCAATGACAGGCACCTAAATACCATTGAGGATCAGGGGCATTCTGCCTAACTTTCTATTCAGTTTTAACTGAAGTCCTTGCTCATTTCTCCTCCAACAGTACTGTTATAAATACAGAATGCTTGTGGTGTCACACCTCAGAGATGGCTGCATTTCAGTGGTGGGAGAAAGAGCTCTAGATATACAGTATGAAAAGAGAACTGGGATTTTTCAGAATGAAAAGTGCTATAGAACTGGAAATTGTTATAATAATTACTAATTATGTTAACAGACTGAATCTTGTGAGAGACAAATAAACCTGAGATTTGGGATGAGATTTGCCTCAGGCCATAGCTCTTATTTGGCTCCCTGTTCCCTGGGAATTTAAATCCCATGTCACTTAACTGAGCTTTCACGGAATCCTATATACTAGAGCACAAACTGAACAATCAAGAGGATTGCATTAAGAAATAGTCCCCCCGGGGGGCAAAAAGCACAAAATCTTTTTTTAGGGACTACAGCCCAGATCTGAGTACTTACTACATTTTCCAGGATGGCAACTCACTTTCCAAAAGACCATGAGAATCATTATCTATATTTTACAGATGGGGAAACTGAGATACAGGACGTTGACATTATTTGTCCAGCAAATATACCAAGACAGCAGAGGAGCTTGGAATAGACTCCAGGTCTCCTGACTTACATCCCTGTGCACTAGGCATACTCTATGACCCATCTGCAGGCCTAAAATAAATCTTGGACACATGCACATTCAGATGAATTTTTTAAAATGAAGAACAAGGAACCAGGTGTTAGTGCATTCGCAAATGTCACACATTCACATACACAGCAGCACAGAGTGACTGTGCCAGCACCTTGTCAAAATGGATGGAAAATAGAGTGGCTACAAATCCTAGCACGCAAAACAAAATCAAGAAAAGTTCACAAAGTATTGATGTGAGGTACTTCCATTTCTGATGGAAACTGCATGATACAGAAATGAAGTTAAATTTCTTAACATGCCTCTAGGGGGATGGATTGGAGTGAAGGATCCTAACTTTTATGGAAAAGTCCTATAGAATTGAATAGAAAATAATAACCTTAGTATAGATTTTTTCTGAACCATCCTATGGAATTCTATGGCAGGGATAGCATTCTCTATTAAATTCCACAGGATGATTAAAAAACCCCTCCATTGTAAGGTGGTCATTTTCCATTAAATTTTATAGGGTTTTTTAAACCAATTTTTATATAACCTTACTAAATACCTAGAGAAATGTCTTGGTTTCATTGCTATTAAACTCTACAGTACTTTTCCATAAGGCAAGAAGACAAGTTTTTACAGGGGCAAATTAGCACTCATGGAAAGAGTAGCTGTTTTATCTAGGACTGTATAGTAGAACATGTTTTAGATGAAAATACAACAAACAGGCCATATTTGATCTTACTAAGAAGATAAGGCACAGGCGCTCAAAGTTATCTGCAATGGCAAAAATCACCTCCCTATTTCTTTTTTTTTGAGGTAGCACAAATTAGTGGATACAGCATGGGGGCTGAAAGTCCGGACACCTGTGTTCTAGTCCCCTCTCTGATCCCCTGTGACTTTATCTGAGACAGTTGAGGCCAGATGCTGTAATGTTTTCTCATACTGAGTGGCACCTATAACAATTAACCCCTTCATCTCACTGTGCCTTGGTTACTTTATATGAAAAGTAGGTATCCATCTTTCTAAAGTGTTTTGAAACTGTTTTATATCTATTTAAGGATTTCTATTTAAGTACAAAGTATTAAGTATTGTGGTTTTGGAAATGATTGTTTTCCTGTCTTCTTGGGCAGCATCCAAGCCAGATGCAAGAAACTAGGCTTCTTTCAATTTTTGATGTGACCCTGATCCTAAAATTATAGGAATAGGTCCAGATCCATTCTCCCATCTTTTCCAAGCTGGGATGAAGGAAGCGATTCAGATTTGATGTTCAAGCTCACCTCTCTAAGTAATCTAGTTATTAACAACACCACAGTATATGAAAACTGAAATAATTTTCAAAATTTAATTTAGCATTAATGCTCTTTGTCTACTCTTTGCATTTCTTTCAGGCTGTACATTGAACTGAAAAGGGCAGTCACTTAACTTTTGGTATCTAGTCAGTTTCAAGTCAGCTTCACTTTCAGTTTCTTATGTACTAACTACCTCTGTGCAACAGTGTTTGGATTATGAACACAGGATGGTGTTGTTTATTTCTTTAAAAACTCACAACACTGTTTGCACTGGACTTCACTTAATTTTTAATTTAATAGAAACAATTATCTTGGTTTAAGGTCTTATCAAAGTTTTTTTCCTCCCTACACACCACCTAGATCTGAGCCAAACTTAATTTGACAGCATCCTATTGAAAACAAGTTTTGGTGGTGGAGTCTTTTGCTCAGAGGAAACAACAGCCTGGTTTAGAACTATCTAGTCTAAAAGGGGAGAAGGAGGCTCTGCAATGACATAGGGGTGTCCCCCATGGACCAATAATGGGAAACATCAAAAAATTAAGAGGCCTGAATACTGATCTCACACCAGCTTGCTTCCAATGACTTCCATGGAGTCACTCATGGTTTTCACCAGTGTGATTGAGAGAAGGATCAAACTCTTGGGAGTTCAAATCTAGTTTCCCTACACACCCTAATATTCAGATGCTTTACAGAAGCTCATGCAAACAACTTAAGTATGCAGAATTTGGCCAAAAACCTGGTAAGAACAGATTTTCAGTCAAAGATACCAGCTGCTGCTGTTATTCAACTGTGCTTGCCTGCATATATATACCTGCCCCTGGAAATTTCCACTACATGCATCTGACGAAGTGGGTATTCACCCACGAAAGCTCATGCTCCAAAACGTCTGTTAGTCTATAAGGTGCCACAGGATTCTTTGCTGCTTTTACAGATCCAGACTAACACGGCTACTCCTCTGATACTATGCTGAGGTAAGGACACATTTGAAAGCGCTCTGGGCCTAAAGAAAGTCTCCCAATCAGCTACAAGAAGGTTCACATCAATGAAGAGGCCAGTATTTGGTTTTAAAGACTACTTCAAGGACTCACTAAAGATGCAAATATTGCAGCTGACATTTGAAAAAGGCTGGCAGCTAACTGAACCAACTAGATTCAGTACTGTAGTCAGGAAAAGAATAATCATCTTCAGGAAATTCAGAGCAAATCTAAGAACTTCAAACTGAACAAGGCTCATTATGACTCTGGACCCACTGGGATCCTTTTCCCCTTTCCCTTGTTCAGTGCCTTGGCTGGAATATCTATAAAAATAAGTGAGCTATTTGCTCCTAGTCCCCAACTCTCTAAAACACCAAGTCCTAGGTTCTCTATCACATGTTCCCCTTCCCAAGAGCTGTTACATATAGAAAGTTAGAGGCACTCAGCACTTTGGGAAAGATCTTCTCTATCTCATAGTTTTCTATAGCATAGCGCACATTATTATCTAAAGTCTTCCCATTAGATCTGCACCTCTAGAAGACTTCATGGAGTCATCTGCTCTACTCCTGTTGCTGACTGCTGCAGCACTTAAATGCAAACATGACAGCAAATCACATTCCACATAATACAGTGCGATTTAAAAAAAAATACATTAACTGAGCTTAAACATTTGAAATGTTTTTAATGACTTTGTGCATTAAAGGCACAAGGACTAATGACAGAACGGGGAGATCAAAAGAGAGAGGGAGTTATTCCCTGGCACTCCAGATCTGAAGGACTCAAGTGTGAATAAGGATGTTATGTAAAACAGATTTTCAGATGTCACCAAAATGCTTTACAGTTAAGAATTAATATTAATAAATGACTTAAACTAAAAACCTCCATCTATTAAAAGGATTAAGGCTTTGCACCGGTGTAGGGAATGCATACAATGTCAGAACTCTCTGCAAGGCTGTGATCAAAGGCAAATGAGGAGGTGGGAAGTGTTATATTTGGCGGGGGTAGGGGGGAGAAATCTCAAGCACCAATGCAAGAACCTCTGTAAAGGTCATGAGACAGAGCAACAAAACGAGGAGAAACTGGGAGAGGAGACTAGGGTATCTTCCTTCTTTTAGGCATGTGCACTCTGTAGTCATTTTATTTATTCTATATATATGAAAGAAAGAACGAAAATCTTCCACAGAGTGAATGAGCAGACAATCATTTCCTCTAGAGATGAGGCCATCTCTCCTGCCACTGTCCAGGAAACAGCCCGTGATGGCCTCAGCTTGTTGTTCTTATCAGAGAAATGTCACTTTGTATCACATTATAATTGGACAAACAGTGCTGATTTCATTTTGAAAATATACTTTACTTACTTACCCAACAGATTCCTTCTGGGAGACACTGCAACTGGAGGAGCTCTGAGCTTCTCCATAGCCTCTGTGGTTATACTATTCCCTAGAGAGCCTCCTGCTGGGAAAGTCTGGGCCTGCAACAAGTTCTCTCACAGGTAGTGTCCCTTCATCATTCGCTAGAGTGACTTTTGTTGATGGGAGAGCCTGGGACTGGAATAAATAATATTTTTCCCTTCTATAGTCCCATCCATCTGAGGACCTCAAAACACTTTAGAAGCATAGGTTAATTTTCACAATCACTGCTCCTGCTGTGAGACAGACACCATGATCCCTATTTTACAGTAAGAGAAACTTAAGCACAGGAGAGGACATGACCTGCGCACAGTCACATGGTGAGTCAATGGCAGAAATAGGAATAGAACTCAGCTAAGGTGATACCATGTACCAGGCTGTAATTGCTAGTCTCATAACCAGTGCTTCCTCCCCATTCCCTGCAAAGAGTCCTGTTATGAGAGGCAAGGTCTGTGGAAGATGCACGTTTCCACCTAGGCAACCACCACTTCAGTACCATTCCTGGAGCACATCCCAATGGTTGTTTTATTTGTGTACATATTTGTACTAGAAATACTGGTGTGGAGCAGGGGAAAGGGACACTAATTTGCCCCTGAAATGGCAGCTCTTCTATGGGCACTGTTGTGATCTAAGAGCCAGAAAGACAGCATGAGAGGGATCATCAGTAAGAAGTTCCTAAACAAAGAAATGAACTGCATTTCCCTTGGAGAGGGGGATTATCGGAATGTAACGAAAACAAGCCCCAGCCCTCCTCCCCTGCATACACACACACCCTAGAGGCTTTTGCAAAGCCACAGGAACGGAAATAATTTAGTTTGAATCCATCAAGCATTAAAATCCTTTCGCTGAGGGATTGAAGTGAAAAATGAGCCATAGATGGGAATTAGAAGCTTTCTGCCTGGGCTGTCAAAAGGGATTTTCCCCAGATAGAAAACAAGCAATTGGAATTGCAGGAAGGTAAATCCCTCCTGAGCCTCTGACATGCACACATTCTTGATCTCCCCTCCATGGCCCTGACAACTCTGGGATCATGGAGACTGACCAGGGCAGCTCACACTTGGCACTTAGATTATGGCCTCTTGGGCTTGGAGGGGGTAGTTGTCAACTCCTGAGCTTTCCTGAAGAGTGTTATCAACAGGAAGTACTTGGTCTGAAACAGGTTAGGTAAGTGCCAGCTCGTGTCCAGGGCAGAGAAGGGAAAATGGGCAAGACAGCTGCTGGAAAGGGTAATCCTGTGACTATGGGCCAAGGACAGCTCTGGGTACCATCTCATGGCCTATGCAAGATGAGTCGAGAAATGAAATAGCTAATGGTGTTGACATTTAATATATCATCACCAGTCATCTGAGTTCACACCTCACTGAAATGAATGGTGCAGTTCCCATCTATCAGAGATATTGTCCCAAGCTCTCTGCAGGTTCATGTAAACACCTCTGCATCAATTACTCATTTCACATTTGTTAGTTTCTCTTTGCAACCATCATAGATAGACATTGAGGCTTGGTCTACACTAGCAATTTATGTTGATATAACTACACCCCTGAGCAGTGCTGTTATACCAGCCTAACTCCTGGTGCAGATAGCTATGACTACACTACAGCTTATGTCGGCAAAACTTGTGTCGTTCAGGAGTGTGATTATTCCACATAAGCAACATAAGTTACACCAACATAAGCATTTGTGTGCACAGCTGTATGTTGGCGGGAGAGTCTTCCCACAGACAAAGCTTATGTCACTTGCAGAGGTAGTTTTTTTATGCCAAAGGAAGAGCTCTCTCCTATTGGGCAAAGAACATCTTCACTGAAGCGGTACACTGGTGCAGCTGCATCGGTGCAGCTGTGCGCTGCAGCATGTTAAGTGTAGACAAAGCCCTGATTTTTTAAAAAGTGAAAGCTGAGATTTGGAAGAAGATGGCAGCTTGAGAGATGTGCTGATCTGCCATACCACTGCCTATCAGCCCAGTGCAAGACCTGGTCACCCACTGAAGAATACGTCTTTTCACATTTACTGGTCTCAGCCAGAAACTTCATAGTTGGACATTGGGAAAGGAATGATTCCTGCAGCATCACTGCTTGGCTATTTTATAAGTGTGTGCTAGTCATAAAGTTAACTGATAAGAAAACAGGGACAAGTCAGTTATTTATTTCATGGCTTCAGGGCCTAGACTATTCACAAAATGACACTGCTAATAGGGCCAATAAGCCCAGAAGGTTCAGGGTGCAATGATTTAAGGCAGCCAGATAAGGGAGCAGTGAAGGGAGTTGGGCAGCTGGGGGAACTCTGAAGAGCAGATGGCCTGCTGGTATAGATTTAGCAGCTGTGGATGGGCCAGATGGCCTGTGGAGGCACTGGCCCTATACAATGGCTATACACAGTGAAGAAGCAGTGGTCTTGTTGGTGTGAATGGACATGAGAAACAAAGAGGTGGGAATGGGAAAAGAGAGAAGGCCCATGGTGAAGTGATGCTTCAGAGCCAGCTAAAAAGTGCAGAATCTGTGGGAAGCGGTTCCAGAATGATGCGAGCCATGCAGCTCTTTGATCTCTGAGTTGTTCCCAATATGCAGGATTAAGAATATGGTAAGGGACACACACTAAATATCAAGACAACAGGAGCTCATTGGGTTGTTGCAGACTTGACTTCAAAAGCATCTTAGAGGACAGACAAATCAAACCCATTTACTTTAACATAAAATTCAGAAACATGCTCAGAATCTCCATGATGCATGCCACACAAATACTTAGATCTAGACAGGTCGATGCTTATAGAAAATATTTCTCTTGAACATGCTGTTCCCTGCTATTATGTGATGTGATTTCTTATTAGTCTGCACCCCTTTCTCCGGTATTAACAACATGGGGGCGCTTTTCATCCATAGATCTCAATATGCTAAACAAAGATAGGTATCATTGTCCCCATTTAACATGTGCAGAAATTGAGGAACAGAGAGATGAAGTGAGTCTGTGGCAGGGTCAGGAAAATAATTCAGGAATCCTATTAATTACAGTATTAGTTCCTATATAAGGGACACTCTACGGTTGCCAACAGTCCCCTATTACAAGGGACATCCTTTATTTTTTCATCTCTGTACAACAAGACTGGGAGTTGCTGAATGCTGCAAAAAAGCAGCAAGAAATACCCCTGGTTAATGTAGGTGAGTACTGCTTATTATTAATTATTACTATTAATAAAATAAAATAATAATAATAATAATATCAGGGGAGTGGGACAGATGTGCTAAGAAAACAGTCCCTTATTTTCTAACTACAGTGTTGGCAACTCTACCTCAGAAGGTTTTAGATGGGGTTTCCTGTTGGTATGAAGATTGTTTGAGACCATCCAGGGAAGAAACTTGCTTCAATGACAAGACAGACAGAGTTAGGGGAGTTTGCCAGGCTCACTGACAGACAGAATGGGTGACAGGTAGATAAGTGCCAAGAGTCTGTGTTTTGTGCACATGGGTAATGAGCAGAGCCCAAGGTGGGACAAGAACACATGCAGAGAGCTGGGCAAAGGGACTGGGATAGAGGACTGGCTGAGGTCAGCTGCTCACTGGGTGCCTCTGGAGGCATTGTAGTGTTTATATTTGTAACTGAAAAATCCCCTCCCTTTCCACAGTGTTGAAGATGCTGCTGCACTGAACCTGAAAGGGCTGGTTATAAATAGCTTCTCCCTGCAGCTCCTGAATGAGCCATTGAGGCAGAATGAGTTATCCCTGCCTGCTCTGTGGCTCCCACCACACCAACTGTGTCAGGTTGCGTGTGGCTGCCAGGAGCAAAGAACACACTCTTCTCTCTCAAAGGGCAGTAGTCTGGGGACAGGGAGGCTAAACAAACAAATCCCTACCCCTTACCCACATGCTCCCAAAAAAGTCCATCTCTGTGTGAGCTAGAATAATGCTTATTCCAGAGAAACTCTCAAGAGGATCTAGAAATGGAGACACTGGTGCCCTGAGCCTCTTTTGTCCATACCATCTTCCTTGCTTGCCTGGCTTTTGATAAGAACTTGTACCCCATTAGTTGGTGTGTGATGGAGATGATAAGTGTCCCCTTATGGTGCAAATCCTTCAGTCTCCATGCAGGAAATTTCTGCTATCCAACCCCTGATAATGGGCAGGTCAAGTACCAGGAGACCTGCCATGTACCTTTTTTCCAAGCACTGCCTCTGCCTCCCCAGGGGAGAAACTGGAGACAGAAGCAGGGAATGACAATAGGAGACAAAGCCATCCTTGTGCTTTGTAGGTGCCCAAACTGCTAGAATGGGGAAATCTGGCCATGAGTTGCCTCCTCTTTTGGTGAGGGGAAAAGATGGGGTTGACACCTCTTCCTCCCGTCCTGCTGCTGGAGAGGAAGGTATCTCAGTGCAGAGTTCCAGAACTCGCATGGGATACGAGGCCTCCAAAAGAAGAGAGGTTCCAGAAGCAACTGGCTTTGCTTGTGTGGGCCTTGTTAGTGGACAAATGGACCCTCACTAAGGAAGGGCCTATCCCAAACACAAGATAAAAGGGGCTAATGCCCTCTGAATTGCAGGAAAACAAGCATGTGAGAGAATGAGAGCCCTCACTTAGAGAAATGGGGCTATGTGAATGGGGCACTCCATGTCTGCCTGAGACACGATGAGTGATGGGGGAATTTCACAGCAGGCGCAGGAGTCAGGGGAAGAGATGGGATTAAAGAGAAGAAAAAGAATATCAGGGAGGGAGGGAATATGAATCTGATGGTGTAGGAGACGGACAGGCAAGGTCTCGGAAGCAGGTCTCCTTGGTGTGCAAGGAGCAGGACTGTGGGGAAGAAAATGAGGATATCATGTGACGCTGGTCTTCTGAAATGTAGCGTTTAAAGAAACATGAACTATGTTTGCACTGGACGACAGTGACAGATCTCATGAGTGACATCTGGGAAAGCGAGCTCTAACACTGAGTGAAGCCAATGGGACAACCTGGCTGTTCCCTTCAGTAATATCTGGTGAGAGAACTGAAGCCATGGTTTTGCTGGTGGTTCACAAGAGGAGCTGTACCTGTGAATAAGAGAGGGAAAACACATGAGTGGCAATGGTTAGAAAAGAAAAGAAATAAAATCCATCAGGAATGATGAGGTTCAAGATAGAATCAGAATAGTCAAGATCTCAGCTCATTTCTCAATACTCAGTCACTCAATACTTTGGCTGAAATACAGCAGAGATCACCTAGCAGTTTCTCACTGCAAGTGGCTCCCTGATGCTGTACTGTGCTATAGCAGAGGTGATGCAGTCATGTCTTGGTGATGAAGGCTCCTGGGTGCTGTGCTGTGATACAGAAGAGGTGGTGGATGTTTTTCTAACAGAAAAAGTGATATAGTCATGTCTCAGTGATGGAGAGTCCTGAGTAATGCAGTCAGGAGAGGGTGATACAATAATCCTCTTGGAATGTTTCCCACTCAGTTTTATATCAACTGCCTTTGCATTTATTCCTCCAGTTTTTAATTTACCATCAGAACAAGAAAGCCTCCTCTGTGAAATGTTAATGTCTTTGTTCTCATATAGTTTAAAACTTGACCTACTTCTGAGTTTTCCAACTTCATCATGAGCAGCCTCATCATTCAACTGTTCTAAATTCATGTTGCCTGGCAGCATTTTGTCTTTGAAGAGATTTTTTTTCTCTAAACAGAAGAGAGGCTTTCCAGAGACAAAGCACCTTGAAAAGTCCCCTACCCTCTCTCTACCCTTGCTTTTTAGTGCCTTTAAAAGTTACCCCAGCTCTACACCCATGTGCTTTGAAAAACCAACTCTCCTTCCCACTCCCACTTCTGACTTCTCCTTCTCATTATCACTTTTTCTCCTCCTCTCCCTTCCCAAGAATTGCAGTGGAGAGACTGCTGTGTCTCTTGCCTTGCTTCTATGTCAATGCCTGAAAACTAAAGACCCCATTCCCTCCCTTCCATAACCCCAACACCTACACAGGCAGATTCACCATCCCTTCCTTCTTCTATCAACCCAGCACTTGAAAAGGACCTATCTACATTACCATGGGCCTTTATATTTCTTACAGAATTTATGGGGTATCCAACCTATTCCATCTTAGTTCCTTTTTTCACTGACAAAAACCTTGATTAATGCAGAATTAAGGTTTCCCAGGGGTATCTTGTGGCCTTCCAGAATGTTGAGTTCAGCAAAACTCAGACTTGTGAAAACTAGGAAATTAAGGTATTTCCAACTCACTTCTGAAATGCATGAAAGCCAGAGTTAAAGTATGCACCCACACAACCTTAACTCTGCTCCGCTGAAGCTGACAGTAACCAGTGGGAAATACCTATATGCACTCCAGCTGTATACACTGTGTTAGGTGTAGTGCAGAAGAGCTGTGATTGTGCTAGGAGGTGATTTCAGGGGCTGTGCTCCTCTGGGGTGTATGTGAGCCCCTCTCCCTGATCTCTGGCTGTGTGATCAAAGGAAAGAGATGCATGTGTACTTGAGAGATCTAGTATGCCTCATTTCAGTGCTGTGTCAGCAATGGGGCACGGGTGATTGACAACAGTTAGGTACAATTCAGCAGATGTGTTAATTCTATGGAGTAGGCTGTGTTGAGTGTAGGACAGGTGTAGGTAGCTTCTGTTCAGTACAACACAAAGGCAGAGTATGAGTATGTGTTACGGGTGAACTGGGATACTGCTCAAAGTGGGCAGAGTCTGCTACAATAAACGTTGTGTGGCAAGGTTCAATAGCCATATAAATAAGAAGAAAAGAAAGAATAAGTGGGACCACTAAACACTGAGGATGGAGTGGAGGTTAAGGATAATCTAGGCATGACCCAATATCTAAACAAATACTTTGCCTCTGTCTTTAATGAGGCTAATGAGGAGCTTAGCGATAATGGTAGGATGACAAATGGGAATGAGGATATGGAGGTAGATATTACCACATCCGAGGTAGAAGCCAAACTCAAACAGCTTAATGGGACTAAATCAGGGGGCGGAGATAATCTTCATCCAAGAATATTAAATGAACTGGCACAGGAACTGCAAGCCCATTATCAAGAATTTTTAATGAATCTGTAAACTCAGGGGTTGTGAATTGCTAACATAGTTTCTATCTTTAAGAAAGGGAAAAAAGTGATCTGGGCAACTACAGGCCTCTTAGTTTGATATCTGTCGTATGCAAGGTCTTGAAAACATTTTGAAGGAGAAAGTAGTTAAGGACATTGAGGTCAATGGTAATTGGGACAAAATATAACATGGTTTTACAAAAGGTGGATTGTGCCAAACCAACCTGATCTCCTTCTTTGAGAAGGTAACAGATTTTTTAGACAAAGGAAACACTGTGGATCTAATTTACCTTGATTTCAGCAAGGCATTTGATACAGTTCCACATCGGGAATTATTAGCTAAACTGGAAAAGATGGGGATCAATATGAAAATTGCAAGGTGGATAAGGAACTGGTTAAAGGGGAGACTACAATGGATTGTACTGAAAGGTGAACTATCAGGCTGGAGGGAGGTTACTAGTGGAGTTCCTCAGGGATCGGTTTTGGGACCAATCTTGTTTAATCTTTTTATTACTGACCTTGGCACAAAAAGTGGGAATGTGCTAATAAAGTTTGCGGATGAAATGAAGCTGGGAGGTATTGCCAATTCAGAGAAGGACCAGGATATCATACAGGAAGATCTGGATGACCTTGTAAACTGGAGTAATAGTAATAGGATGAAATTTAATAGTGAAAAGTGCCAGGTCATGCTTTTAGGGATTAATAACAAGAATTATTGTTATAAAGCTGGGGACACATCAGTTGGAAGTAACAGAGGAGGAGAAGGACCTCGGAGAGTTGATTGATCACAGGATGTCTATGAGCTGCCAATGTGATATGGCCATGAAAAAAACTAATGCGGTCTTGGGATGTATCAAGCGAGGTATTTCCAGTAGAAATAAGGTGTTAGTACCGTTATACAAGGCACTGGTGAGACCTCACCTAGAATACTGTGTGCAGTTCTGAGTTCTGGTCTCCCATGTTTAAGAAGGATGAATTCAAACTGGAACAGGTACCGAGAAGGGCTACTAGGATGATCCGAGGAATGGAAAACCTGTCTTATGAAAGGAGACTCAAAGAGCTTGGCTTGTTTAGCCTAACCAAAAGAAGGCTGAGGGGAGATATGATTGCTCTTTATAAATATATCAGAGGGGTAACTATCAGGAAGGGAGAGGAGTATTTAAGCTTAGTACCAATGTGGACCCAAGAACAAATGGATATAAACTGGCCATCAGGAAGTTTAGACTTGAAATTAGATGAAGGTTTCTAACCACTGGAGGAGTGAAGTTCTGGAACAGCCTTCCAAGGGGAGTAGTGGGGGCAAAAGGCATATCATGCTTCAAGACTAAGTTTGATAAGTTTATGGAGGGGATGCTATAATGGGATAGCCTAATTTTGCCAATTAATTGGTCTTTGACTATTAGCGGTAAATATGCCCAATGGCCTGTGATGGGATGTTAGATGGGGTGGGATCTGAGTTACTACAGAGACTTCTTTCCTGGGTGTCTGGCTGGTGAGTCTTGCCCACATGCTCATGGTTTAGCTGATGGCCATATTTGGGGTTGGGAAGGAATTTTCCTCCAGGGCAGATTGGCAGAGGCCCTGGGGGTTTTTCACCTTCCTCTGCAGAGTGGGGCACGGGTCACTTGCTGGAAGATTCTCTGCATCTTAAAGTCTTTAAACCATGATTTGAGGACTTCAATGGCTCAGACACAAGTTTGATATAGGAGTGGGTGGGTGAGATTCTGTGGTCTGCATTGTGCAGGTCAGCTAGATGATCATAATGGTCCCTTCTACCATAAAGGCTATGAAAGTCTGTGAACTGGTTAGGTGCATCCCAGGAGTGTATTTCCTATGGCTGTGCGCAAATCCCAATCCCTACTCCAGTGTGGTATGATGGCTGAGCAAATGAATTTCGTGGGTCAATTCCATGGGATCTGTTACAAGACCAGATCTCTATTTAATAGTAGGAGAGGAGCAGATTAGGCAAATCCCTGGTACCTGATGAATTCTTTCTCACATCTCTAATTAAGGGAATTTTATTTAAAATCTTGAAAAATATTCCCTCTCCTGCTTTATTTATAAAATGAGAAATTTAGCACTTTGCTCCTTTGTTCTATTTGGAGGCTCGTGCAATTTATTTTAGATGTAGCTCAGCTGTAATCCTTTTACTTGCTGCTCAGACTGAGAGGCACGCTGCAGAAAAGGGAAAAATAAAGAGATATCACCGAAGTGAGGGAATCAATGCAGTCCCTCATAGTCTTTGTGAGGTCACTAAAGGACACAAGACTCATCACAGGGTCTCCAAAAGCTCCCTGACCTAAGTCAAACATGGGTCCTGTGAAGGCTCACAGCCAAGCTTTCCAACTCCTTGGCTGGCTGCCATTGCCACTTCATGGTCACTTCTGCTTCATTTTCCATCATTTTTTCTTGTGACAGAGATGACTTTGCCCAAAGATTCTGGGACTGATCCTCAGCTCATGTAAATCAGCGTAGCTCCACTGACTTCAGTGAACTAATGCAGATTTACATCAGCTCACAATCTGGCTCTCTGTCTCCATGCAAGTATTCTTTGCCTTACAGAGTGAGGACAACAAAATGGAGAAAATATAGGGCATATATAAATAAAACTCTGCACATCTCTAGTGCTTGATGTACAGGGCTCTTAGAATGCTGAATTTAAGCATCGCAACACCCTATCAGAAAGACAACTAATATCCCCATTTTACAGATGGATAAACTGAGACACAAAAAGGGGAAGTGACAACAAGTCAGAAGAGCTGGAAAAAAGCTAGGAGTCCTAATTGCCAATATCCTGCCTTAAGCACCCCTCTAAAGGAGCTGGATACCCCAACCTCTCACCTAATCTCTTCTATCCTATTTTCAATTTATTCAACACTTACTGCAGTGCTGCTGACCTGCCCCAGTCAAGAAGAATGGCTGGGAACAAATAGAATCCTAAGTACACACAGGTGTCTGAACATCACTGTAGCAGAACCACATGCTTTTTAGCTAATGTAACTGCCAGTTTTAATACGGCTGCCAGTTTGCAAAGAACTCCAGGGAAGTACAGCCTACAAAGGTGGCATGCTCTTAACTTCACACCAGGCAGAATGACAAAACACAAGGGACTGAATTCTTCTCTTGTTTATGATGGTGTAACCTCCCATGATTCCAATGGAGTTGGACCAATGTAAGGAAGAGGAGCATTTGTCCTGAGAGGAGGAAGTGCTCAGGCCACTGTCCTCACTGATCATTGGGTAGCAAGCAAAGGCAGCTGGCAGTCAGCACTGGTGGGTCAAGCCCCAGGAGGTACAGTAATCTCTCTTTTTAACTATCAAGAAGATGGGCTGGCAGCAAGATCCTGATGGGCTATTGGGGAGACATTAGACTCAGCATGGGGAGCTCTATGTCAGGGGAAGATGTGGATAAAAAAAAAATAGTGCTCTAAACACATGTAAAGACCAGCTCTGAACAGACTGGTCTTTTGCAGTTTGGCCTCTCTGGCCACTGACAACTCAACCTCAAACCTGCAAGGGGCATGCTCATCTCTGTCCCAAGACTGCAAGGTTCCTACATCCTCCTGTAGTTATGCAGAACAACCTCAGAGATTAAAGATGCAGGTTGAACAAAACAGTCATTTCCAAGAGAGGAAATGTAGCCTTCAAGGAGCAGCTGGAGCAGTGCGGCTGCTGACATCAGAAAGGCCTGGGCTGTCAGGTCTCCAGGTGAGAAATCAGCAATGGAAGAGACCTATTGGCAGGATTGTTCTTTATGGGACTGACACTTGTGGGTCCCCTTCTAGCTCCCTCCCTGTCATAAACAGATAGCTAAGGGTTAATGTCTCTTTCACCTGAAACACCTGACCAGAGAACCAATCAGGAAACTGGATTTTTTCAACTTTGGGTGGAGGGAAGTGTGTCTCTGAGTCTTTTGTCTGTCTGCCTGTTTCCTCTGAGCTTTGAAGAAGTACTTTCTACTTTCTAGTCTTCTGTTTCTAAGTGTAAGGACAAAGAGATCAGATAGTAAGTTCTATGGTTTCTTTTCTTTGGTATTTGCATGAATATAAGTGCTGAAGTACTTTGATTTGTATTCTTTTTGAATAAGGCTGTTTATTCAATATTCTTTTAAGCAATTAACCCTGTGTTGTATCATCTTAATACAGAGAGAACATTTGTATTTTTTCTTTCTTTTTTATATAAAGCTTTCTTTTAAGACCTGTTGGAGTTTTTCTTTACTTCAGGGAAATTGAGTCTGTACTCACCAGGGAATTGGTGGGAGGAAGAAATCAGGGGAGAGCTGTGTGTTGGATTGCTAGCCTGATTTGGCATTTCCTCTGGGTGAAGAGGAAAATACTTTTTGTTTCCAGGATTGGGAACAGAGAGGGGGGAGTCTCTGTGCAGTTTCACAGAGCTTGTGTCTGTGTATCTCTCCAGGAGCACCTGGAGGGGGGAAGGGAAATAGGATTATTTCCCTTTGTTGTGAGACTCAAGGGATTTGGGTTTTGGGGTCCCCAGGGAAGGTTTTCCAGTGGGACCAGAGTGCCCCAAAACACTCTAATTTTTTGGGTGGTGGCAGCAGTACCAGGTCCAAGCTGGTAACTAAGCTTGGAGGTTTTCATGCTAACCCCCAAATTTTGGACGCTAAGGTCCAGAATCTGGGAATAAGGTTATAACATGGTGGCAGTAGGTTGGGATATAGACAGAATCCAGAAGCCAGTAGGAATATTATATTTTTCTTTTCTCTGCTAAGGGCTTTTTAGCAGAGAGAAACAGTTTGGTTTTAAAAGGGAACCAGAGAGAATTTTTTTTTTTCTGCTCTCTCTAGCAGTTTGTGGTTTGCATATTAAGCGAGAAGACTGTTAAGGGTCTTTTGTCATGCAATAGCCCTCCCATTAGGAGGCAAGTAGCAGCACTTATATGCATGCAAATAAAGTGGTTTTTCTGGTTTCCCTTAATTGAACATTAGCTAGAGAGAGAAAAGGAAAAAAGCACTGTTGCTAGGCAGACTTCAGGAGGCAACAGAGAGCCTGCAGTTCAGAAGATAAACACCGGAGGGCACCCCAACACCAGAAAACAGGAACCATGTCTACTAGGACAAAAATGGAGGCCGAAGACCATTTAAAAGAAGCTGAACACAGGCGACAACTGGAAATAAAACAAAAAGAGATGGAGATAAAAGAAAAGGAAGAAAGCATCAAACTGGCAGCCTTCCAAAGAGAACAGGCAGCCCAAGAGGCAGCACACAAAAGAAAACTAGAAGAAGAAGAGGTGGCCTACCGAAGGAAACAAGCCGAAGATGAGGCAGCCCACCGCCGAGAAATGGAAAAGCACCAAAAAGAAATGGAAAAACAACAAAAACAAATGGAAAAAAGAGAATGAAGAGAAGGAAAAACAGAGAAAACATGAACTGGAGATGGCAAAAGCTGGGCTGCATGTGCCAGCCACCCCTAACAACCCGGCGCCAATTATTGCTCCACAGCACAGAAAATTTCCCACCTACAAGGCAGGTGATGACACCGAGGCCTTCTTGGAAAATTTTGAAAGAGCCTGTCTTGGGTACAGCATCCCCGAAGACCAGTACATGGTAGAATTAAGGCCACACCTCAGTGGACCTTTAGCAGAGGTGGCAGCTGAAATGCCTAAGCAGCAAATGAATGACTATAAACTTTTTCAAACCAAGGCCAGATACAGGATGGGGATAACCCCAGATCATGCCCGTCGGCGCTTCAGAACCCAAAAGTGGAAACCAGAGGTGTCATTTCCCAAACACGCCTACTACATTGCAAAAAACTATGAGGCCTGGTTAACAGGAAACAACATTCAAACCTTGGAAGAAGTGAACCTCCTCATACAAATGGAGCAGTTCTTGGATGGTGTTCCTAAAGACATCACACGGTACATACAAGATAGAAATCCCAAAACTATCGCTGAGGCGGGGGAGATTGGAGCCAAATGGATGGAACTGGCAGAAAGCAAAAAAGCTACTGTCAAGGGGAACGATTACCCCAGGGGGCACACAGACCATAAACCCTACAACCAAGGACAGCCAAAGACCCTCCATACCACCCAAGTAAAGCCACAGATACCCTACTCTTCAACCTCACCAGTCTCCAGTAACTCACCTCGGCCCAGTGACCCATCAGATGGAAGATGCTTTAAGTGTAATGAACCGGGACATATCAAGGCCAACTGTCCCAAGAACACCATGCGAGTGCAATTCATTACACCACCATCACACCAAAGATCCCCAGGCCCGGATGCCTCTCAAATACCCTTGGAGCGAAGGGAAAATTTGAGAGTGGGCGGAAAGAAGGTTACTGCGTGGAGAGACACGGGGGCACAAGTGTCAGCTATCCACCAATCCTTCGTTGACCCCAAATTCATCAACCCAAAGGCCAAAGTTACCATTTACCCCTTCATGTCACAAGCTGTAGACTTGCCTACAGCTCAACTGCCTGTCCAGTACAAAGGCTGGTCAGGAATGTGGACTTTTGCAGTATATGACAATTATCCTATCCCCATGCTACTGGGGGAAGACTTGGCCAACCAAGTGAAGCGGGCCAAGAGAGTGGGAATGGTTACCCGTAGCCAAACCAGGCAAGCTTCCAGACCCATTCCTGTTCCTGAGCCGTCCACAGACGCCCCGTCTGTGTTACCAGAGACCCAGACAGAGGTAGTGGACCCGGATTCCATGCCTACCACTGAAACAGCCACAGCATCTCCAGTCCCAGGCCCGGAACTGGAACAGCAACCAGCACCAGCAAGTGCAACCACATCTTCAAACTCAACGCCCGAGGGCGCCAGCGAGCCAGAACTGGCAGAAGCAACAGACAGCCATACCCAAAAGGCTCAGCCAGAGCCTGAAATACCCTCAGGTGCACCAGCGGAGAGCGGTTCACCAGCAACGGAAACAACCCCATCACCTACATCGCTTCCAGAGGGACCAAGCCCAAGTCCACAGTCTGAGGAAGAACTGGTGACCCCAGCCTCAAGGGAACAGTTCCAGGCTGAGCAGGAAGCAGATGACAGCCTTCAGAAAGCGTGGGCGGCGGCACGGAGCACCCCACCGCCTCTCAGCTCTTCTAATCGATCCCGGTTTGTTATAGACCAAGGACTTTTATACAAGGAAATTCTTTCTGGTGGACACCGGGAAGAATGGCAGCCGCAAAAACAGTTGGTGGTTCCAACTAAGTACCGGGAGAAGCTCTTAAGCTTAGCCCATGATCATCCCAGTGGCCATGCTGGGGTGAACCGAACCAAGGACCGGTTGGGGAAGTCCTTCCACTGGGAGGGGATGGGCAAGGACGTTGCCAAGTATGTCCGGTCTTGTGAGGTATGCCAAAGAGTGGGAAAGCCTCAAGACCAGGTCAAGGCCCCTCTCCAGCCACTCCCCATAATTGAGGTCCCATTTCAGCGAGTAGCTGTGGATATTCTGGGCCCTTTCCCAAAAAAGACGCCCAGAGGAAAGCAGTACGTACTGACTTTAGTGGACTTTGCTACCCGATGGCCAGAAGCAGTAGCTCTAGGCAACACCAGGGCTAACACTGTGTGCCTGGCCCTAACAGACATCTTTGCCAGGGTAGGTTGGCCCTCTGACATCCTTACAGATTCGGGGTCTAATTTCCTGGCAGGGACCATGGAAAAACTGTGGGAAACTCATGGGGTGAATCACTTGGTTGCCACCCCGTACCACCATCAAACCAATGGCCTGGTGGAAAGGTTCAATGGAACTTTGGGGGCCATGATAAGAAAATTCATCAACGAATTCTCCAATAATTGGGACCTAGTGTTGCAGCAGTTGCTGTTTGCCTACAGGGCGGTACCACATCCCAGTTTAGGGTTTTCACCATTTGAACTTGTGTATGGTCACGAGGTTAAGGGGCCATTACAGTTGGTGAAGCAGCAATGGGAGGGGTTTACGCCTTCTCCAGGAACTAACATTCTGGACTTTGTAAGCAACCTACAAAGCACCCTCCGACACTCTTTAGCCCTTGCTAAAGAAAACCTAAAGGATGCTCAAGAAGAGCAAAAGGCCTGGTATGACAGACATGCCAGAGAACGTTCCTTCAAGGTAGGAGACCAGGTTATGGTCTTGAAGGCGCAACAGGCCCATAAGATGGAAGCATCATGGGAAGGGCCATTCACGGTCCAAGAGCGCCTGGGAGCTGTAAACTACCTCATAGCCTTTCCCAATTCCTCACTAAAGCCTAAAGTGTACCATGTTAATTCTCTCAAGCCTTTCTATTCCAGAGACTTACAGGTTTGTCAGTTTACAGTCCAGGGAGATGATGCTGAGTGGCCTGACGGTGTCTACTACGACGGAAAAAAAGACGGTGGCGTGGAAGAGGTGAACCTCTCAACCACCCTGGAACGTCTGCAGCGGCAACAAATCAAGGAGCTGTGCACTAGCTTCGCCCCATTGTTCTCAGCCACCCCAGGACGGACTGAACGGGCATACCACTCCATTGATACAGGTAATGCTCACCCAATCAGAACCCCACCCTACCGGGTGTCTCCTCATGCCCAAGCTGCTATAGAACGGGAGATCCAGAACATGCTACAGATGGGTATAATCCGCCCATCTACCAGTGCATGGGCATCTCCAGTGGTTCTGGTACCCAAACCAGATGGGGAAATACGCTTCTGCGTGGACTACTGTAAGCTAAATGCTGTAACTCGTCCGGACAACTATCCAATGCCACGTACTGATGAGCTATTGGAAAAGTTGGGACGTGCCCAGTTCATCTCTACCATAGACTTAACCAAGGGGTACTGGCAAGTACCGCTAGATGAACCTGCCAAGGAGAGGTCAGCATTCGTCACCCATACGGGGGTGTATGAATTCAATGTCCTTCCTTTCGGCCTTCGAAATGCACCCGCCACCTTCCAGAGGCTGGTAGACGGTCTACTAGCTGGACTGGGAAAATTTGCAGTTGCCTACCTCGATGATGTGGCCATTTTTTCAGACTCCTGGCCCGAACACCTACTCCACCTGGAAAAGGTCTTTGAGCGCATCAGGCAGGCAGGACTAACTGTTAAGGCCAAAAAGTGTCAAATAGGCCAAAACAGAGTGACTTACCTGGGGCACCAGGTGGGTCGAGGAACCATAAACCCCCTACAGGCCAAAGTGGATGCTATCCAAAAGTGGCCTGTCCCAAGGTCAAAGAAACAGGTCCAATCCTTCTTAGGCTTGGCCGGATACTACAGGCGATTTGTACCACACTACAGCCAAATCGCTGCCCCATTGACCGACCTAACCAAAAAGACCCAGCCAAATGCCGTTAAGTGGACTAATAAGTGTCAAAAAGCCTTTACCCAGCTTAAGGCAACGCTCATGTGTGACCCTGTACTCAGGGCCCCGGATTTTGACAAACCATTCCTAGTAACCACAGATGCATCTGAGCGTGGTATAGGAGCAGTACTCATGCAGGAAGCAACAGATCACAACTTCCATCCTGTCGTGTTTCTCAGCAAAAAACTGTCTGAAAGGGAAAGTCACTGGTCAGTCAGTGAAAAGGAATGCTATGCCATTGTGTACGCCCTGGAAAAGCTACGCCCATATGTTTGGGGACGGCGGTTCAAACTACAAACTGACCATGCTGCACTAAAGTGGCTTCATACTGCCAAGGGGAACAACAAGAAACTTCTTCGTTGGAGTTTAGCTCTCCAAAATTTTGATTTTGAAATTCAACACATCACAGGAGCTTCTAACAAAGTTGCTGATGCACTCTCCCGTAAGAGTTTCCCAGAATCCAGTAGTTAAAAAGTGTTCTTAACATGTAAAAGTCTGTTAGTTATATACTTAGTAGTATATGTAAAGGTGCATGTGTTGTATTGATCTGTTTATTTTCAAGTTCTAGAAGGAAATTGCCGCCAGTGAGCTTCCCCACTGTCTGCAATTTGGGGGGCGTGTCATAAACAGATAGCTAAGGGTTAATGTCTCTTTCACCTGAAACACCTGACCAGAGAACCAATCAGGAAACTGGATTTTTTCAACTTTGGGTGGAGGGAAGTGTGTCTCTGAGTCTTTTGTCTGTCTGCCTGTTTCCTCTGAGCTTTGAAGAAGTACTTTCTACTTTCTAGTCTTCTGTTTCTAAGTGTAAGGACAAAGAGATCAGATAGTAAGTTCTATGGTTTCTTTTCTTTGGTATTTGCATGAATATAAGTGCTGAAGTACTTTGATTTGTATTCTTTTTGAATAAGGCTGTTTATTCAATATTCTTTTAAGCAATTAACCCTGTGTTGTATCATCTTAATACAGAGAGAACATTTGTATTTTTTCTTTCTTTTTTATATAAAGCTTTCTTTTAAGACCTGTTGGAGTTTTTCTTTACTTCAGGGAAATTGAGTCTGTACTCACCAGGGAATTGGTGGGAGGAAGAAATCAGGGGAGAGCTGTGTGTTGGATTGCTAGCCTGATTTGGCATTTCCTCTGGGTGAAGAGGAAAATACTTTTTGTTTCCAGGATTGGGAACAGAGAGGGGGGAGTCTCTGTGCAGTTTCACAGAGCTTGTGTCTGTGTATCTCTCCAGGAGCACCTGGAGGGGGGAAGGGAAATAGGATTATTTCCCTTTGTTGTGAGACTCAAGGGATTTGGGTTTTGGGGTCCCCAGGGAAGGTTTTCCAGTGGGACCAGAGTGCCCCAAAACACTCTAATTTTTTGGGTGGTGGCAGCAGTACCAGGTCCAAGCTGGTAACTAAGCTTGGAGGTTTTCATGCTAACCCCCAAATTTTGGACGCTAAGGTCCAGAATCTGGGAATAAGGTTATGTCACTCCCCACCTGTGGAAGGCACTTTTCCCCCACCCCTTCCAGATATCCATGCCGTCTCCTGCCTGTGATGAACATTCAGGGCATGATGACCTCCTCCCTTATCTATCCATGGGTCACCACAGTCTCTGGTGACTTCTCCTATGGCCAGAAAAGCAAGGAGCGGAGGAATAAAATTAAAGAATTAATTCTCCAGGGTCAGAGTGGACTATAGTTGGGCAATGGTACGCTGGCTTGCAGATCAGGGGTAAGGGGGCAGACGTGACTTACTGTAGTCCCTGGAAGAGCATTGCTCTACAAGGCCACAAAAACTGCCGGCCTGTTAGACTACTTAGTCCATACACTGGAAGCCAGTGCAGCATTGTGTCCTTACACCAGGATTTCTAGTGCTGTATACCACATTGTTTCAAATGCTCCAGTGTGGATTCCTGTAGAGGGCACATCCACCCTTTCAGATCACATAATTTCTCAGTTCTGCCTCAATGTGATCAACCTGCTGTGATCTTTCCAAGCACATGGTCTAGGAATAGAAAGATAGCCAGACCCCCTTGGCAGGCTCCATCATCGAATCATAGAAGATTAGGGTTGGAAGAGACCTCTGGAGGTCATCTAGTCCAACCCCCTCATCAAAGCAGGACCAACACCAACTAAATCATCCCAGCCAGGTTTTTGTCAAGCCAGCCCTTAAAAACAAGTAAGGATGGAGATTCCACCACCTCCCTAGGTAACCCATTCCAGTGCCTCACCATCCTCCTACTGAAATATTGTTTCCTAATATCCAACATAGACCGCCCCCACTGCAACTTGAGACCATTGCTCCTTGTTCTGTCATCTGCCACCACTGAGAAAAGCTGAGCTCTATTCTCTTTGGAACCCCCCTCACTCTTCTCTTCTGCAGACTAAACAAGCCCAGTTCCCTCAGCCTCTCCTGGTAAATCATGTGCCCCATCCCCCTGATCATTTTTGTTGCCCTCTGCTGGACTCTCTCCAATTTGTCCACATCCTTTCTGTAGTGAGGGGCCCAAAACTGGACACAATACTCCAGATGTAGCCTCACCAGTGCCAAATAGAGGGGAATAATCACTTCCCTTGATCTGCTGGTAATGCTCCTACTAATGCAGCCCAATATGCCATTAGCCTTCTTGGTAACAAGGGCACACTGCTGACTCATATCCAGCTTCTCATCCACTGTAATCTCCAGGTCCTTTTCTGCAGAACTGCTGCTTAGCCAGTCGGTCCCCAGTCTGTAGCAGTGCATGGGATTCTTCCGTCCTAAGTGCAGGACTCTGCACTTGTCCTTGCTGAACCTCATAAGATTTCTTTTGGCCCAATCCTCCAATTTGTCTAGGTCACTCTGGACCCTATCCCTACCCTCCAGCGTATTTACCTCTCCCTCCAGCTTAGTGTCATCCGTGAACTTGCTGAAGGTGCAATTTATCCCATCATCCAGATCATTAATAAAGATGTTGAACAAAACTGGCCCCAGGACTGACCCCTAGATACCGGCTGCCAACTAGACATCAAGCAGTTGATCACTACCCATTGAGCCTGACAATGTAGCCAGCTTTCTATCCACCTTATAGTCCATTCATCCAATCCACACATTTTTAATTTGCTAGCAAGAATACTGTAGGAGACCGTATCAAATCTTTGCTAAATTCAAGATATATCACATCCACTGCTTTCCCCATATCCATAGAGCCAGTTATCTCATGATAGAAGGCAACCAGGTTGGTCAGGCATGACTTGCCCTTGGTGAATCCATGTTGACTGTTCCTGATCACCTTCCTCTCCTCCAAGTGCTTCAAAAGGGTTTCCTTGAGGACCTGCTCCATGATTTTTCCAGGAACTGAGGTGAGGCTGACCAGTCTGTAGTTCCAGTTGTGTTTTGGTCTTCCTGATTACACTCCTGCATACTCGAGCAATATTTTTATACTCCTCTCTAGTCATCTGACCAAGTTTTCATTTCTTGTAAGCTTCCTTTTTGTGTTTAAGCTCACCAAAGGCTTCACTGTTAAGCCAAGCTGGTCACCTGCCACAGGGCTGGCTTTAGGAAGTGCGGGGCCCAATTCGAACATTTTCGGCGGGGCCCTGGCAGGGATGACTTAAAAAAAAAAGTGGAAAAAAAAGCCTTTCATTTCTTTCATGTATTATTTACTTCCCATAACTATATAAATAATAAAATTATATATTATATACATTGCATCATATATGCTGTTGATTGGTTATTAAAGACTGCCATTTCACATGTGTGGGTTCCAGCTGCTCCCTGCCCACCTCATTGAAGCAGGTGTGCAGGGTTACTGCCCTGGGAACTGCAGGGCACAAGTGGACATGGGGCTGGCTGGAGGCAGGGCAGGGGCTGACTGGAGGTAGGGTCTGGCTGCAGGCAGGGCAAGGGGTGCTGGGCTGGTTGGAGATATGGGGGAGGTGTGGGGCGGGCTGGCTTCAGACAGGGCTGCAGGGGGATGCAGCAGGGGTTGGCAGGGCTGGAGACAGAGGAGTGTGAGACTGGCTGGCTTCAGGCAGGGGGGTGCAGCAAGGGCTGGCTGGAGACAGGGCAGGGTGTGCGGGCAGCAGTGTGTGTGGGGCTGGCTGGCTTTGGGCAGGGCCGCAGGGATGTATGGCAGGGGTTGACTGGAGACACGGCAGGGGGTTTGACAGGGACTGGCTGTGGGCACAGAGTGCAGAGCTGGCTGCAGGCAGGGGAAGCAGGGCTGGTGCAGGCAGGGCAGGGGTGCAGCAGAGGCAGCTGGAGCCCCAGCCCTTTAAATATCCCCCAAGCTCCCTGCTATCCCAGGGCTTTGGGGCTATTTAAAGGGCCTGAGGCTCCCCAGCTTCTACCCTGCCCTGGACCTTTTAAATAGCTGCCGGAGCCCTGGGGAATGCATGGGGGTGGCCGGGCTCTGGCGGCTATTTAAAGGACCAGGGTGGCAGAGGCAGGCAGCTGGAGCCCTGACCCTTTAAATAGCCCCTGGAGCCCCTCACTACCCCAGGGCTCTGGAGGCTATTTAAAGGCCCAGAACTCCAACCGGGAGAGCAGGGCCACGGGGCTTGCCGCGCTCTGGCCGGGGCTCCAGCCAGGAGAGCGGGGCCGCGGGGCTTGCAGCGCTCCAGCTGGGGCTCCAGCCGGGGCCGTGGGGCTTGCCGCGCTCTGGCTGGAGCGCCAGCCGGGAGACCGGGGCTTGCCACGCTCCGGCCGGGGCTCCAGCCAGGACAGCGGGGCTGCGGGGCTTGCCATGCTCCAGCCAGGGCTCCAGCTGGGAGAGTGGGGCCTGGGGGCTTGCCGCGCTCCGGCCAGAGCTCCAGCTGGGAGAGCGGGACTTGCCGCACTCCGGCCGGGACTCCAGCCAGGAGAGCGGGGCTTGCCGCGCTCCTGCCTGCGCTTCGCTCAAGGAAGCGGGACCACGGAAGACCCCTGAGCAGATTGCAGCCAGGGACCCGAGGTAAGTTTAAAAAAAAAGTGTCTAAGGTGCGGGGCCCTCTTAGGCGCAGGGCCCGATTCCTGGGAATCAGGCGAATCGGCCTAAAGCCAGCCCTGACCTGCCATATTTGCTATTCTTTCTGTACATCGGGATGTTTTGTTCCTGTGCCCTCAATAAGGTTTCTTTAAAATACAGCCAGCTTTCCTGGACTCCTTTCCCCCTCATATTTGCCTCCCTGGGGATTATGCCCATCTGTTCCCCAAGGGAGTCAAAGTCTGCTTTTCTGAAGTCCAGGGTCCATATTTTGCTACTCTCTTTTCTTCCTTTTGTGAGAATCTTGAACTCAACCATCTCATGGTCACTTTGCAGAAGATACAGTCTCATCTCATGGAATGGTCATTAGAGGGGTTTTGGAACAAATTGATAAATTAAACAGTAATAAGTCACCAGGACCAGATGGTATTCCCCCAAGAGTTCTGAAGGAACTCAAATGTGAAACTGAAGAACTTTTAAGTGTGGCATGTAACCTATCATTTAAATCAGCTTCTTTACCAGATGACTGGAGGATAGCTAATGTGCCATCTTTTTTTTTAAATGCTCCAGAGGCAATCCTGGCAGTTACAGGCCAGTAAGCCTAATTTCAGTACCGGGCAAACAGGCTGACATTATAATAAAGAATAGAATTCCCAGGCACATAGATGAACATGATTTGTTGGGGAAGAGTCTACATGGTTTTTGTAAAGGGCAAAAATGCCTCACCAATCTACTAGAATTTTTTGAGAGGGTCAACAAGCGTGTAGACAAGGGTGATCCAGTGGATATAGTGTACTTAGATTTTCAGAAAGCCTTTAACAAAGTCTCTCAGCAAAGGCTCTTAAGTAACGTAAGCTGTCATGGGATAAGAGGGAAGGACCTTTCATAGATCCATAATTGGTTAAAAGATAGGAATCATAGGGTAGGAATAAATGGTCAGATTTCAGAATGGAGAGAGATAAATAGTGGGGTCCCTCAAGGACCAGTGCTGTTCAAAATATTCATAAATGATCTGGAAAAAGGGGTAAACAGTGATCTGGAAAAGGGGGTAAACAGTGAGGTGGCAAAATTTGCAGATGATACCAAATTACTCAGGATAGTTAAGTCCAAAGCAGGTTGTGAAGAGTTACAAAGTGATCTCAGAAAACTGAGTGACTGGGCAACAAAATGGCAGATGAAATTCAGTGTTGATAAATGCAAAGTCATGCACATATGAAAACATAATCCCAACTATACATATAAAATAATGGGGTCTAAATTAGCTATCACCACCCAAGAAAGAGATCTTGGAATCATTGTGGATCATTCTCTGAAAACATCAATGTGCAGCGGCCGTCAAAAAAGCAAACAGAATGTTGGGAATAATTAAGAAAGGGATAGATAATAAGACAGAAAATACCACATTGCCTCTATATAAATCCACGGTATGCCCACACCTTGAATACTGTGTGCACATGTGGTCACCCCATCCCAAAAGAGATATATTGGAATTGGAAAAGGTTCAGAAAAGGGCAACAAAAAATATTAGGGTATGGAAGAGCTTCCATATGAGGGAAGATTAATAAGACTGGGACTTTTCAGTTTGGAAAAGAGACAACTAAGGAGGTATAAGACAGAGGTCTATAAAATCATGACTAGTATGGAGAAAGTGAATAAGGATGTGTTATTTACTCATAACACAAGAACTGAGGAGGTCACCAAATGAAATTAATAGGCATCAGGTTTAAAACACACAAAAGGAAGTATTTCTTCACACAGTCAACCTGTGGAACAGTTTGCCAGAGGATGTTGTGAAAGCCAAGCCTATAACAGGGTTCAAAAAAGAACTAGATAAATTCATGGAGGACAGGTCCATCAATGGCTTTTAACCAGTTCTTATATCAGCACCTGAAAATGGTCACTTTAAAACGATGCTATACAGCTGATTATATTATAGGGTCTGTGAGGAAAAGTTTTGACTGTAAATTCTGTGGGGAGGGGGATCTGTATGGAAAGAACCAAGCCCAGCTATAACATTATGGAAATAACACAAAAATGGAGTTTGCTTGGCTCAGATAGTAAGCATGTAGGCCTTATACTGCTTAGCTCACTCTCTCATTTGCTCCTCTTCCTGCATCCTTCACTCCCTTCCACACCTCCTTTTTCTAATCCTTGCTCTATTCTCTCACCTCTTCTAGCTGCCCATTCTACTGTACAGAGCAGTGATGCACAGATTGTGCACTGGCATTTTTAAAAATTACCCTGTGGTTTGTTTGGAACATATGTAGAGCAAGTACATTTGAAAAAAAGATAAAACCGCCAGATGGAGCCAAGAAGTCAAACCCAGGTGGCCAGAAGCTGGTGCCCCAATGGCATTTCCAGTTGCTTGGACATGCTGTACAGGAGTAGCAATGACTGGGGAATAAGCATTCAGAGGGAAAGAGTGAAGTGGTGTTCTGTACTCCCCACCTAATTCTGGGTCTGATTTACAACAATCATAGGGGTCCAAACACCTGTACCTGCTGCTGTTGGTGCCTGACAGAAAGATTTCATTCCCAATATGCTGTCCAGGGCCATTTTAATTTGTTTTAGGACCTAGATCTAGTTAGAAAGATTTGTAAGGAACTAGTTTTTCCCCTCTGCATGGGGAATCCAGGGCAGGCAACAGAGTGTGCAATTGCTTATATTTTCATCCTCCTATTGCAGTCTCACACCAGTCAGGAGCCATGATCAGCTCCAGTGGAGCAGAGATGTCTCAAATAAGATGCAAAAAGGTAAAGCTATTGTGATGGTGCCCCTCATAAGGCTTTATGGAAATATGTTTATGAATGTATATATGACCCAACTGGAATATGTTTTATGCTGCATATGCCATGTAACATATCTATGTAAAGGTTATGATCTACTGAATCGAGTAATCCTATTTGTATGCATGTATCGTTTTTTGTATTCGAAGCTATGAATATGGGCTGCACACTTGTTTGATTCTAAGTAGGTTTTAGTGAAGCAGTTGGTCAGCTTCCTGAGAAAAGACCATTCTCAGTAAGAGCCCAATCAAGAAGTCTTTAAGCCAACAATGAACTTGGAAATGCCAATCCACATCTGGGCTTTCCCAGGAATGTGGCTTGGCTGGTAAGGAACTCAGTCATGCATGGACATGTTACTTGTCCAGGTGACTCCAAAACTCCATTTTGTAGCTAGACTTTGCATAGGAGAAAGGAGGGGGTCTCCACCCACAAGAGAAAGTCTATTTAAACCCCAGGAGACCCCTTCATTTTGTCTTCAGCTGGCTAAAGAGAGAGAACCTCTCCACTCCCAAGGATAGCTGAAAGAAACTGGAACAAAGGACAGTAACTACAGGAGGTGTGAGTGATTGCTGGACTCAGACTAGAAGGAGACTGGTCTGTAAAAGGAAGCTTACTGGGTGAGATTTTTATCTGTATTCAGTTTCTTAGACATAGACTTGCATGTTCTATTTTATTTTGCTTGGTAATTCACTTTGTTCTGTCTGTTACTACTTGGAACCACTTAAATCCTACTTTCTGCATTTAATAAAATCACTTTTTACTTATTAATTAACTCAGAGTATGTATTAATACCTGGGATAGGGGGGCAAACAGCTGTGCATATCTCTCTATCAGTGTTATAGAGGGCAAACAATTATGAGTTTACCCTGTATAAGCTTTATACAGAGTAAAATGGATTTATTTGGGGTTTGGACCCCATTGGGAGTTGGACATCTGAGTGTTAAAGACAGGAACACTTCTGTAAGTTGCTTTCAGGTAAGCCTACAGCTGTTAGGGGACGTGGTTCAGACCCTGAGTCTGGGTTTGCAGCAGGCTAGTGGGTCTGACTCAAACCAGGCAGGGCACTGAAGTCCTAAGCTGCCAGGGCAGGAAAGCAGGGGCAGAAGTAGTCTTGGCACATCAGTTGGCAGCCCCAAGGGAGTTTCTGTGATCCAATCCATCACAGTCATCTCAACTACACCTTGGACAGCACTGACCTGCGGCTCATCAGGCTCAGCCCCCAAACTTAAGGTGATCACCTGCTGAGCGAGTCCTTCTCTCCCCCTCTCTTTATTGTAGAACCTCTGCCCCCTTCTGATGTTGAAGAAACGAAAAGCAGCCACCGCAACAGTGGGAGAGCCAGCTCTTGTAAAGTTTGACTGCTCTGCAGGGTTCTTTTAACAGATCCTCTCCATTTCTGTTTTAATACTGCTCTGCCTTTCACTGATTTTTCTGCACAGTATGACAAATATTTCTGGCCCTGCTGTTGAGGCTAGTCCACTTCAGCCAGGCCCTAGGGAACCACTGAACCATGGACTGGAGTGAATAGCCACTGTGCCCAGGAAGGAAGGGATGGTCAAACAATATCTGGAAAATATTCCTTTCCTTTTTTTCCATGGAAAGCTCCTGCTTGTTTCTTTCTCACAGTTGGGCATTTTCTTTCTGGGCAATTGTGTGCTGTTGGGTGGTGTGCTATTTTATATAAGTCTAATGCTTTATGTTGAAATCCGGCCCACAGCTGCATCTCCAAATCCTGAAGCCCTGGAATGAAGCGAGCAGAACATGAGAGCATCCCTGAGGGAGCAAAATTTCCCCAGAGGAGCTGCTGCAGCAGCAAAGCTATTAATAAATGTTTGCAATCATTTAATCGCTCCGCTAAATTGCCATCATGCTCCTGCAACCTCATAGTGTCAGTGCAGCTGCCTCCCGCCACCTAACCCCCCCGACCCCCTTTGTGTTCATGCATGTGACTGAGGGGGCACATTAGGAAGATACTAATCTCTGAGGGCTGCTGCAGAGTTAGAGGAAAACCAATTCTGACAGGTGACTTTTTAAATCTCTCCTATTCAGAAGTAATCAGCCTATTAATTACATCCATTAACCATACTTTCCCCTGGCTCTCATTTACCAGTAGGTACTGATTCTTCAAACCCAGTCACATAGCTTCTTCCTGGAGAAAAATCTACAAGTCTCTCACATCTGATCTAAGTTACAATTTGGAAGCTGGGTACCTGAGCGGCCATGTCTCTTGCCAAGCAATAGCAATGTAGCTGCAATCAGATGGAACACTCTAACTGGCAGTCACCCTAATTTAAATGTGGAAACATGAGGGAGTTCTTAACACTGGAACAATTTTCCCTGCTTTATCCAACAGAGTCTTGAATTGATGGCTGCAAGGGCACATCATGAGGCCTATATCTTCTCAGGCATCTTCTAATGGGGTGAGCTAATTGAGTATAAATGGGCTAGAGAGGTATAAATGGGTAATGTTATTTATGATGTTCAACATTGCTCCATCAGAACAAACATAATTAATAATTTAATTATCTACTTCCCTCCTTACACATCAGACTGCATCCCTGACAGGGATCACATACAGAGCAACCCACTCACATCATGGTGGGGTTCAGTTTAAAGCTTCATCCACTCCCTCCCTCAGCCCAACTCTTCATCTTTGTCCTAATTATAAGAGCATTTGATATGATCATACTTTTAAAAAAAGATGCTACTACTTATATAACGCTCTTATTGCTTATTAATGATTTCAGCAAGGAAAGTGAGCTGCCTTGCATTGTGGTAATTATGCAAACTAAGACTGAGCCATAGATTGCTGGGCTCCACTGATTCCTTACATGGAAGCCTGATGCGTGAGGATTACCACGTAATAACAGATGTAAAGGCTTTTAGTGAATGACAGGTCTGCCTCACGTACTTAAGCAAGAAGACATGACAGGCATCACATTTTGTGGTGATTAGCCTCGGGTGCTCGTCACAGGCAGAGGACTTGAGGTGGAGCGACTTTAAACACCCAGCAAGAGTGATAATCCCCAGAAGAACAGCACAGCCTGAAGAGTCTGATTGCTGTTAGGAAAGGAAGCTTATGAATAATAATAAAGGGAACATCAGGCTGGATATTAGTTACATGGTATCAAGCACTGACAGCCAGAAAGTGAGCCCAATTTACATACAGAGGCTTAACTCCATTGTTTAATCCGAAGGTACCTGTGCCCTAGCCTCTAAACACATTCACCTGTAGAAGAGCAGATTATGACAAGACAAATTACTAAACAAATGGAATTTGAACTTTAAAATATCCTTCGACTGCAGAATATTTTACACGTAGGACACTGTGGTACCTGTGTGGAAAGATATAATATTCACTATCTGGAGAGTAATGCGGTATTCAGTGTTGTCAGCTCTTGTGATTTTATTGCGAGTCATGCAAAATTAGTTATTCTTTTACTTGAAGCCCCAGGTCCCGTCATAATGTGAATTCACGAGTTTGTTGACTTTCATTTAAAAGAAAAAGTAAGTCTTTAGCCCTTGTTTGTGGAGAAATGCTTGAAGTTGTGCCCTAAATGCACCCTAAAGGTTCAGAAACCAGAAGGCAAATAGAGAGAATCCTAAATGTTTAAAATCTCATGATTTGTAAGGCAATCACATCCATTTTTATTACCTAATTCATGAATTTTGAATGCTTGGGGCTGGCAATACTGCGTATTTTTATATAATAAAGTATAGGTGCTCACCCAGGGATCAGGGTTTTATACAGAGTAATGTGGTAGGTTTTTTCAAACAAGTTAAAGGACTGTTGAAATTAACAGTGTTTCAGTGGAGACCGGCCTACGCTCAAAACCATCATATTACACTTTCCTACCAAATATCCTACACTTAAAAAAAAACATTAAAAATGGCACCCTAGTGTAGCTACTCCAACTTCTGCCATGAGCAACACACAATTGAGGGAATTTTGTGTTGGGATGTGGGGTGAGTTAGAGGGAAGAATCAATCTGCATCTGGAGGTAAGCCTCTAGTGTAGAAAACTCAGTGCCAGCATGTCTGGGAATAATCAGTTATTTGAGCCAACCAATTCCTCACTCCCATATAAACCTTCAACATTCATTACCACCCTGCCAAAATAGGGTCACCCCTGTGTGTTCTGGAAGAGGTTTGGCATTTGGTGCTCGGAAGCTGTGGTGTTGGGACCATATAAGTAGACAAGTCTTCTGATAGCCCTGTTAATGCACCAGCAAGTGTCCAATGTATAATTCACCCTGCCAAATGCTCAAGAGACTGAGATAACAGTGTAAGAGGATCCACACTGTGTGAAATGCCAGCTCCTGTGGCAGTGCTGGGTGGAAACTTTGCCACCTGTGTGATTCACAGACAGAGAAAAACCTTCATTGGCTCTGGGTTAGATTCTTGACCCACCTGCGTACACTGGGTTTGAAATGAATCTGATCCACAAAATAGACTCTTGATTTAGATTTCCCATCCTAACTGTAGAGCAGTGGCTCTCAAACTTTTTTACTGGTGACCCCTTTCACATAGCAAGTCTCTGAGTGCAACGCCCCCTTATAAATTAAAAACACTTTTTTAAATATTTAACACTATTATAAATGCTGGAGGCAAAGCGGAGTTTGGGATGGGGGTTGAAAGCTCGCAGCCCCCCATGTAATAATCTCATGACCCCCTGAGGGGTCCTGACCTCCAGTTTGAGAACCTCTGCTGTAGAGTCTGGGTTGCACTGTAAGCATAGGGTCCCTTGTAGAGGATGGTTCTCTTTGGTTGCTTGAATTGAGACACAGGCAGCCATTAGTGCTGATGTGCAAAAAGCACATGCTGAAATGTGGAAAAGTGAGCTCTGCCAGGACAGTTGGAAAGAGAAAACAGATGCCCCCTGTGGTTTAAGAGAGAAGAAACTGAGGCGTTAGTTGACTTGCTGGAAACTGGTTATGTCTGGAGATATTGGGGCAAATTCATCCCTGATGAAGACACTGGATTTATATCAAGGATGAATACGGTCTTCAAGCAACACAGGTGTGGGGATGGGATTGAAACTCCTCAGTCACATAGCACCAACTGTTTGGGTTTCACAAGGTACTCTAGAGGCTCCAGCTTAGGTGGCATGAGATAGATGACTTGAGTCTATCACATCTCAATTACCTCTCTGTGGGAGAGGGCATCTAGCTCTCCAAGGAGGCTGCTGCGTCCATCACTGAAGACCTTGGTGTAGGACCAGCCAGCAGCAGCAGGAGTCATCCCAAGTGCAGTTCAAACTCCATCCCCTTGGGGCTGCTGGTGGAGTAAGTCAAGCAAAGGCAACAAGACTTTTTTAGTTTGTTCCTATCCTTGTGAAGTGCACAGCTAGAAAAGTGACAGCTATTTCCAACCCCTTTGACTTAAGTGCAAACACCTCTTGAAAAAACTGATAATATTAAACACATAAAAAACCCACAAGGGTCTCCGGAGCTCTCTGTCTCCAAGCTAATTACAGCAGATGTCCCCAGATAATTGTTTTCTCTGTGCTGGACCCAACTGGGTTCTGACATGTGTCTCCATGAGCTACCCAATCAGCTCAGCAGCAAGGAAAAATGTGTGCTCATGTCCTCTCTTGATGCTTCATTCACAGGCTGCACCACACTCTCTTTCCCAGCGGCTCTCATTTGCTGTGGTCAGTGGGATGTTGCAACCAGAATTTGATCAAAGCTGAAACAGACAGATGGGCAGCTCTCTGTCGGAGAGGGTCAGCCATGAAATTCAGATCTGTGCACCCCAACTAGTCAGTGAATGGCATACTCTTGGCACCAAGCTGACACCAGCACAAGCTGAGACCCTCCAGCTGCCAATCAGAGTCTCATCCCCACACAGCTAATCCACTGCAGCTCCCCTCCTCCTGTCAAAGGTTGTTGCTGCTGCTGCCCTACCAAATCCCATGTAGCAAGCACAGATTATATAAAGTCATCCCTCAATGCCTGTCCTTGTGCCATCACCCCCGAGTTGCCTTAATGACGGATGCACAGGCAAATGGTTTTCATTGCCTTCCTCATTAGGGAGAGAGGCAGTGTTGTGTGGAAGATATCACTGACTCTGGGCTGCAGAGGCTTGACACAGAACTAAGAGAGGATTGTCATCTTTCAGTGATAACAGCAGATCCATTCTACAATACGTTAGGACCCCCTACTAATATCCATATGGGAGTTTGGGGGAGGGAAGCAGGGGGAAAGAATCTGAGCATTCCCTGCTTCAGAAGACTGAGCCCCTTAGCGCCAACCCAAATGTGATGGAGAAGGAACAGGGCAATCTATCTATATACATTAGGTACTTAATTATATGGACCACATTAGCACAATACCCAAGCATCTCGCAATCTGAGTATTTTTTATTTACCCTCACAACACCCTATGAGGTATGGAAGTGTTGTTATCCACATTTTACATATCAGCATATGGGGAACTGAGGGCAATGCCTAACTCCTAGATACCCTGCCACCCAGTGGAATTCACAGCCCTGAGTTAGGCACCCAAGTTCCCCAGGCATTGTATGGGAAGAATTAGGAGCCTAAGAAAGGGATTCTCAGAAGCCAGCAAGCTGAGCGGGGAGCCACCTAAGCCAGCCTGGAGTAAAATGCAGAGGAAAGGGGTAGGACATAGAGCCCAGATCCACAAGCTATTTAGGCACCTAACTCACATTGATCTGGGCCTTTGGTGCCTGACAGGTTGGAGGGAGCTGCCTATCTCCATTTGGAGTTCTCTCCCACGAATCCTCTCCTGAAGTAGTGATGCTCTGAATGTCAGTGACATCTAAATATTGGGTTTAGTTGCCTAATGAGGCAATTAGGCACCAAAGACCCTTTTTTAATCTAGCCTTAAGTGATTTGCTGAGGGTCACACAGGAAGTCTGTGGTAGAGGAGGGAACTGAACCCCAGGCTAGCACCTAACCACCATCCTTCCTCTGTAGGCTGGGGTGCTCAGCTCTCCTGAAAATAATCAGTAACTTAACATTTGCCCTTGATTCAAGAATCTCAACCTGTTACCATGGCTGATATCTCTGTTTTCTGTCCTTAACCAATGGGTGATACATTGATACCAAGGAGTTCTACATCAGGGGATCTTGTACAAAAGCTATCTTCCTGGACAGGCAGCCAGAGCTTCTTTGGAATTTATCCCCATGAGTTGTACTTTGAAGTAAAGCCTGGAGGCTCCTTTGTTGGACCCAATCAACTTTAGCAATTGCATCTGGCCTGCCCTGGTATTCCCTTGGCACTGACCAAGGTCTCAGGGTCCTGTCCCACCAGCAGGCATTGAGGAGCTTGTTCTAGATGGGAATCTCTAAGGACATTACAGCATACTGGGTCTGTGGGAGTTCTCCCTGTAGCATCACTGAAGTGCTCTACTCCAGCCTTACAGATGGCAAGAGGTTAAAGGGCTACCAGTTGCTGATGGAAGCTGTGTGAAGATGAACAATTCTGGAATTCCACATAATGAATAACTTACATTTATCTTCAGAGCCTTCTACTACCCTTCTAACACCCCTCTGAGGCAGGTATTAAATATGTATTTTATACAGTGTATGTACAAAGACTAGACTCAGATGAGATAAATTGCAAAGTTTCCATACGGAGAACCGTGAACAATCCTACATTACGTCAACTAGTATCCTAGCCTTCTCCCTAAGTGAATTAACTAGTTTGGAATCAGCTATGCAGAAGAGCAGCTTGAGGGCTGCTAATGAGCAGTGTGCTGCCCCTCCATTCCTGCTTAAATCTCCCACTATGAAAAGACTTTTCTATGTTTAATGGAAGTCAAGGCTATACAAGAGGGTGCTTTACATGGCTACCCCTTCAATATACACCAGTGAGTAAAGTATTACTATTATTCCTATTTTACACATGAACAAACGTGGAGCTCAACAGTTTAGGCTCAGATCATCAAGATGGTCTCAAATTTTAGATGTCTCAGTTATTGAAAGCCCAGCTTTAAACATCTTGAAACTGATTTTCAGACATGCTGAGCACACATACCTCCCATTCACTTAAATTGGCATTTAGGATGCTCGGCCCTATTAAAACATTTTTGCCAAAGTGACGAGCCCAGGACCATGTTTTCAGTCAGGGAAACAGCAGAAATAGAACCAGGGAGTCCTGACTCCCAGCCCCCTGCTCTAACCACTAGACCATGGCCTCTCAAACACACCTTCCACATGGCAGGATAAAGGGGAAGGGCTTTGAAGATGCTCCGAGCAACACCTTTGGCAGTTCCAGCTGATAAGCCAACAAGTACAGGCCCTCTGCAGCCTAGGCAGATGCTCTCTCAGCTCTGCTGCTATAACAGAAAGGGGGCAAAGGAAAAATGGGTGTTGTGCCTGTTTTAAAAAAGAAATCATAAGACATCACATCCTCTTTCACCTGAAGAAGCCTCCTGTTAATTAGAGACTAGCTTGAAAGGCTAATGAGCAGCAGTGACATGTGAGCCGCTAAGCAGCATCTGCTTTTATTCCTAAGTGTAAAGGTCAGGACAGACTTGTTATTGATCTGAGGGCCCTGAGCTCAAAGGGAAAGGCTGGGAGGGGAGAGATGAGAAAGGGACCAGAAGCTGAGAGAGGACTTCCCAGCCCTTAAAATGAAAGTCTGTGCAGAAGCCAATGTGCCTGAAGAATGTGCTCTTCTGTCTCAGTGACCTTGCAAAATGAGAAACAGAACAAAAAGCTTCAGGCAACAGCAGATGGAGGCTTTAAAAGGCAGTTTTAATTTTAGTCAGATTGTTTTGTATGTTCAATCATGGGGTTATTTTGGGATAAAATGTACTTACACTGGAATAAGATACAGGTAAAGATCAAGATATTTGTCAGCCCCCCAATATGCCTGGGACTTAAAATAATAACAGGGCCTCTAAATCCAAACCAATTCTTCCCACTTTGGAAGCACACCTTCAGCCCACCGAGGTGACTCCGGCAAAAGAAAAACATTCTTTTTCCACCTTCTGCTCTCTCAATGTTAATACTACTACTACACTGCACTCAGAGCACACCCTTGATTCAAGGATTTCGAAGTCCTTGACAATCTTTAACTAAGCCTCAAATATCCCTGTGAGGTAGACAAGTATTCTTAGCTCTGAATGGAAAATGGAGACACAAAGATGTGTGTACCAGCAAGAGAGCAGTAGAGCAAGGAGCAGAACTTAGATCTCCTGTTCCTAGTCCTGTGCTTGTAACTACTACACTTGCTAGCACTTCCTTTTTCAGCCCTACCCTGCTGTTATGAGGAAGACATTTGCGTTATGTCATACCACACTGCAGTCCTTCTGGGATTCCTCTCTCCTTGGGCTGCCAGCCCATCAAATGCTGATGAGTGCTCTCTCTGACCTTTTTGGGTTGGTCTGCTCAAAAGGATCTGGGTATCAGCTGCCAGGGACACCACTCAGTTATGGAATCTGGTACCTGATCCCTAAGCTGATCTTCCCACATGCACACACAATGATTAGACGCAATTGACTGGAGATAGAGAGGGATGAATGCTCGGCAGGATGGGCACAGGTGCATAGTATGGACATGCAAAAGCGATTTAATTACTGCAGTGGCTATATGTCACCATAATTTAGGTTGACATAATTTTTACTGTAGGCATGCCCTTACACTTTGTCTATACTAGAACTTACTTCAGTATAATTTACAGTGCTCAAGGGAGTGACTAATCCAGAGCAGCTCTCCCACCAACATAGCTACCACCTCTCGTGGGAGGTGGAGTAATTAATCTGATCGGAGATCTCTCTCCTGTCAGCTTAGAGCATCTTCACCAGAAGTGCCAGAGAGACACAGCAGCGCTTCTGGTGTAAACGTAGCCTTAGTCTAGAGCCAAACTAGCTGTGTCAGGAGATCATGTTTTAACATCATTTGATCTTACATTATGACCAAATAGTGTTATATGCATGTAACAGACTCATATTAAAAAACAAAGCTCTAATATGGCTGGGTGACATGGTTATTACATGGTTTAGTTCTAGCTATACAGGAAAGATCAAACTGCATTATAACAAGGATAGAGCACTATTATATTACAACCTGACTTTTAAACCCATTACTTTAGCTGCATAGAGGGGGGTCAGGCGGTATTATGAGAGATGCACAAAGCAGATACTCTCATCACAAAGCTGCTCCAGGTCTGCCTTCTTCCTCTCACTGGGTCCTTGTGCTATATTCCCAGCTCTGTCACTAACTCACTTAACCTCTTTGTGCCTCTGACCCTTTCTGGGACTTGAACAAGTCACTTAGTGTCTAAATACCTCAGTTTCTCCTTCTGTAAATGAGGATAAGAATAATAGATATTAGCCAATAGTGAAGAAAACATTCACAAATATTAATTCAAACTTGAAAGTGAATTTTGATTTAATCATATTCACATCCCTTCACATTCACTGCCCATGAATATTTAACTGCCACAAATCCTCATGAAAATATACTATTAAAAATTAATTTATCTTGTAAATTTCACATTTTGCACCGGTTCGGTTAGTTACATAAGTCATCCAGTCAGGGAACAGAAACAATACCACAGGACTTATAGAAACAGACCACACAGTACAAATTGCAATCTTTGAATGGAAAGTATTTCACAAACTACCCTCAAACCAGGAATTTTTCCACTGGAGATATTTGTCAGTAATTTCAAATAGCAATATAGTTGCTAATTCTCAGATATGTTTGCAGATAGAAAAAAAGTATAAATTCATTATGTAAATTGTTCATTGCAGTTTATTCACACAGCTCTTCCTAATACAAATCCAATCCAACCCTATACCTCCTAAACAAGGATGGCCTGAGGAGTAATTAGGTACTTTCTGTAAAGACTCTTGAAGATGAAAAGTAATTTATATACCAGGGATCAGGTCACAGATCTTGAAGTCAGCTATGACAGGTTAGATCATGAATGCAGTTGGTAACACCACACTCAGAACCAGATGAGTCTGTTTGGAGATGAGCTTTTCTTGAAATCCCCCCAGGAATGAAGTTGGGGAGATAAGAGAGACTTCAGCCTCCCCTATTCACCTTTCCAAATTCCAGGCTAATGCCATAAAGACTCATTTTTAATGTCCCTAAATACAGGCGGATATGGAACTGAGTCACAGGAAGGTCAGAGCCAGTTTGTGTTGACTCATCCTCCTGAGGCCCTGAACAGACACAGTGAAAAGGTGAAGCACATTATGTCAGCTCCTGCAGGCCTGGCTGAGGGCTTAGGCTGCTAAGCACCAGTGTTCTGGCTGGCTGTCTCTGGAGTGGAACTGCTTAAAGGTCAAGGATGACAGAGGATGCTAGATCTCCATCCCACAAGCAGATTCATCCTCTGCCTGCTTCCATCCCCACTCTGCATTTCAGGAAGTTTCAGAATAAGAAAGGGAAGGCCAGTGGGGTCCAGGATACTCTGAGATGTTTCTAATAGACTTAGACATTTTGGGGAAAGATCATTGAGTGTTAGCTAGAATATATCTAACTGCAGTCCTGGTAGAAGCTCTGACGCTCACCTATGGGTAACAACTCTGGGACCTGTTGTGGCAACTCTGAAACACAGTTTCTGCAACTCCCCAGAGCATGTGGATTTATATCAGCCAGTTCCTGCACACTCTGTATTCTTGATGAGATGGAATCAGTATATAGATTACAACTGAAGACATGCAGCCTGGTGACCTTTCCCAGTTAACCAGTTTACTCTGTAACAGTCCAAGATGAAGACATATTTATAGACTGTCTTTAATCCAAAGGTCTCAAAGTGTTTTACAAACTATTTACAATGTGCTTAATACACAGTACGGAGCAGGGACACTATCATCCCCCACCCTCCTTAACATTGATGACTCTGTTTTGAGGAGGCACCCCAATCAAAAACAGCTTGTCTCCTCTAGCATCTCTTAAGGTCTCCCGCAGCAAGGCAACTCCTACCCACTGACACAGCAACTCTCTCAATTTAGTCTTTATCCAGAATCGCTCTCCTGCTGAACTTCTCTATCTTTGACCCCCACTTTCTCAGCAGACGCCTCTCTCTCCTCATGGCTGTTTATCCCATCCTTCATCCACACAGATGCATGAATTCAGGCTTTTACAGTTAGTGAAGTGTGTTTGTTGAACTCAGCTTTGAAAAGCAAACAGTGGTGACCAACACTATCTTCAGGGTCAACATGCCCAGTCATACTGGGTCCTGGATCTGGAAGCCATAGAGAAAATATAGCAATTGTAAATGTTTCTGAGAAGAAAGGGAGCAGATGTTGTCATAGCAGACATACCACATCCAGGAGGATCCATCTTAGTCCTATCAGCAGGTTCAGTGGAGGTTTGTAGCTCAGCAGAGGTCAGATGCTTTGGGCATCTTCACATACTCACAGGAATCATCACATCAAGGCCTACAAGGAGCATTCTCTCATGGTTAGAAATGAACTGGAAGTTAGGAATTCTTGCTTCTATTTCTGGCTATCCTACAGACTTGTAAGAAAGTTATTTAGTTTTTCTCTGACTCAGTTTCCCTCCCTGCAAAATGGAGATCATATCTACCTCACAAAAATATGTTAAAAGGCTTCCTAATTCATTACTTCTTGTAAAGTGTTTTGAGATTCTCAGACAAATGGCATTATAGAAGGACAACATTTCATTACCAGAAAAAGTTTGATCCTCCAAAAATTTTTCTACCCAAAGCTGTAGGGTGAAGGGGTGTAAACTATGAAGAGATTATCAGTCCCTCCATAATCATTACAAGGTGATGAAGAAATCACCAGAATAGAGCCCAGTGCAGCCAGGCCAGGTTTGTCCTGCCAGTTACCTTTTCTTGGATCATAGATGCTGGTCGCAGTGTTATGTTGATGAGGGTGCCGTGCAGTGAATATACTGCATGCTATCATAGTCTCCCTCAGAGATTTCTTACACTGAGTTCCCCTCTTCCAAGCAAGACAAGTGCCCTGTCAAGCCTGGCCAGAGTCAGGAAGCATGTTCTAACATGAGCATTAATTGCAGATGGAACAGGGATGGCTCAGGGCTGCTCTGTGTATCTCTACCACATCAGCAACAGTGAAGCACAAGTGACATTCTGCAGGAAATGAAGTGGGACAGGATGCTCTCTAAACACTGTTTCTCCTTTGCTTTCTGTGTCTCTCCTAATCAGCCTCCTGGACTGAAAACAGAAGCCTTCGCTGTGCACAGGGCCAAGCCCTGAGCATGCACAGTGCACATGTCCTATTGGATTACAGGGCAGAACACACTCACGTGGCCCAGTTTGTCAGAGACTCAGCTGTGTCTCTGCAGAAAGTAAAGGGAATGAGGGGGGTATATGTGCAAGCAACCTGTGTCTGCACATTACAGTCAGAAGGCTGGGCACAGGGTTCCACCTGGGACTGTATGAGCAAGCAGATGTAACTTGAGACTTTCTGCATGCGGGGAGAGGCACCTCAGGATGATAACTCAGGACCCCAGTCTGTAGGCAGGAAACACATGAGTCTTGGTGTGTATCTAAAGCAGGAACCTGGTTGATAACACCAGAGGCCTTGGTGAGACCTAAAAGTGGAGAGGACAGATCAATATCACCTGGGAGCTCACTGCATCTATAAGTGGGATGAGTTGCAGACACAATTAATTTCCCTGAGAGCCGAGGGGATAGGAAGACTAGGTAAAATCATCTTGATACTGAAACACAAGGTAATGCAGCAGAGACCTGCTCAAAACATTCCATCTCACGAGGGAAGCAGACTTGATCCATGACATTGTCAGGGCAAGATGACACCCTCTCATCAGTCCCATCACCTGTAGAGGGCAAAGGTGAAGGGCTCTCAGCAAACCCATATTAGAGTCCATGCTCCCCATAAAGCTATTCACATCACAATCTGTAACTGCCATAGAAGCTTGGAGGAAAAATATGTGATCCCAGGTGGAGGGGAGAGGAGTGAAGAAAGAAAAAACAGATCAGTGGAGCTGGCATCCATTTCAGAGGGCAAGAGTTTATCGTCCAAGACAGAATTTCCATTGGGTTTATCCTGTTCTCTCTGTCTAGAATTCAGTTAATTAACGGAGATGTTTCCACACTGAATTAACAACAAGCTCCCACTTTCCTCTAAATCCTTCCTATACAGCATGCCAATAGTTCCACATGATTTCATTCCAAGGACCCTCTGCAAGAGAGAGTCCATCCCATGAATCACATGCCAGCCCAATCAGCTCCTCTTCCCCCCCGCCCCCAATGCTCTACCCTCCCAATCGTTCATACCTAAATACTCTACCTGGTCTCCCATTCCACACCTTCTCTTTCAGCCTCCTCATTGCTCTCCCAATACCAAGTCTTTACCACCTCCCAAGCACATTTCCTGCTTTCTCAGGTGGTCTATCAGGGACCAGAGTCAGACTGAGAACCACTACATTAGTGCAGCAAGAAAGAGGAGCTCTGACACTTGGATTTCTGTGTCTGTTTTCACCTGGTTGGACAAAGAGAGATACAAACCAGGACCCAGAGTCCCAAAATTCACAGGCCTCTATGCCTTCTCTAAGGAGAATCTCCAATAGCTGCTAGTAATATGGTTTTTATCCTGTGGGCTTTCAGAAGAACCCACAGTCTAACATTCCATCCAGCAGGGGCAGTGCTAAGCACATACACCAGTTAGTACACAACTACAGGCATGTTCCACAAAGCGTGTTGGAGACAGCACTGATATTCTGTGTCACTGGCTCTGGGTCTCCCCATATCACAGCCAGCACTGGACTGGAAGTGGAAAGATCCAACCATGGATATAGTGGCGTGGAAATCCCCTTCTATTCATAACAAAATGTTCTCCACAGCATCTGGCCCTGTGGAGGGCTTGCTCAGGCAATGATCTGTGACCAACAGAGGCAAGACCTGTGAGAAAGTCAAAGTACATCAGCCCTACCAGAGTCTCCAAGTGTGAGATGGATGACCATCTGGGTAAGCAAAAGATGCTGATTACTGTTTTTATGGTCGGTTTTCTCTTAAATTCTTTTGTTCTGAATAAATAGTACTTTGCTTCACAAGAGCTGGCTGGCCACTGAATAAACCCTATTATTGTCCCTGAAAAAGTAAAACTGCAGGTGCTGGGATGAAATCAGATTGGCTGAGGTGATCATGGTGAATTACAGGAGTTTGAAGCCTAAGTCCCTGGTCTGGAGGAAAACGATTGCAGGATCCTACCTAGAGAAAGGTGACAGCTGGAGGCCTGAGACCTAAGTGCAGTGCCCTCAAGAGGGCCACAATGGGGTCAGAGGCACAGTTAACATGGGAACTGTGACACACTCCCATTAGCTTTAACAGGTGACAGGATAAAGCTTGCAGGATCCATCATTCACTGCCTTCAGCACCAACTCAAACTAGTTATGTTTGCATTGATCATTAAGAGAGTGTTTGATGCTGGCAGCAAAAGGACAGAGGCCCAAAGGCTGCATACAGGGGAGGGCAAGACGAGGGTGAAGGTGACTCATGTGTGATGTCCTGTGGAGCCATCTTACTCCTCAGTCTTTTATGAAACTTCCAGGCTTTGTCCAGCCCAATCTGGACTTAGTGAAGAGAGGGTGAATGGCAGAGAAGCATTTTTTTGTGTCTGCAGATCAGCAGCACAAGCACAGACAAACAGATTTTGAAGTGTAAATGAGGTTCTCCACATGCCCAAGCAGACAGGGAAATAGAAGCCACAGGACACTGCCTTCTTCCCACTCTACTTGCTCAGCCAATTGTCTCTCTCAGAAGGAAGCAGTAAGCTTCTCTTATATGAAGCCACCAGGATTCACAGCAGGCAGCCTGGAGAGCAGAGGAAACAGGAGAGAAATGGGAATTATTTTAATGTATTACCAGATGTGCTGCCACTGCTGCCGTTGACTGTCAAACCAGAGACTGAAATCTAGGACTGAAACGACTTGTGTATCTGAGTTTCAAAGACTAGACACAGAGCTTAAGGGCAGAAGGGACCGCCATATCATCTATGCCAGTGGTTCTCAACAGAGGGTACGTGTACCCCTGGGGGTACACAGAGGTCTCCCAGGGGGTACATCAACTCATCTAGATATTTGCATAGTTTTAATACAGGCTACATAAAAAGCACTAGCATAGTCAGTACAAACTACAATTTAATATAGACAATTGCTTGTTTATACTGCTCTATATACTGTACACTGAAGTATAAGTATAATATTTATATTTCAATTGATTTATTTTATAATTATATGGTACAAATGAGAAAACAAGCAATTTGTCAGTAACAGTGTGCTGTGACTTTTGTATTTGTATGTCTTATTTTGTAAGCAAGTAGTTTTTAAGTCAGGTGAAACTTGGGGGTATGCAAGACGAATAAAACTTCTGAAAGGGGTACAGTAATCAGGAAACGTTGAGAGCCACTGATCTAGACCAACCGCCTGTATATACGACAGGCCACTAAACACCACCTAGCCATTCCCACATCAAGCCCAACAACCAGAATTAGACAAAAGTATTACAGCTCTCAGAAGACAAACTATTATGTGCCACAGGGAGAGAACATGAGGGATTAAGGTGTTGGCAGCAGTTAGAAATGGAGTTGGTTGCAGGTAGAATCTGAAAATGGAGTGGGGCTGGATGTAGTTTATGAATAAAGGACCCTCTTGCTCACTGTGCTAACTGGAGTGTCTTGCTGTTACTTTATGTTCTTGTTCTCTTTCTGTTAAATTCAAAGGGCAATTGGATTGTGGGAAGTGAAACAGGCAGAATCTTGAGTTGGAGCTTGGCAGCTCTACAGGCGCAAAACAATATAAGTTGGGGAGCTGGCTGGGATCCCTTCAAAGCCAAACCCTCCCTGTCACTCAACAGGAATTGCAACCAGATGGCACATCTCTGTTTGGTTCTTTACCAGGATAACCTGCAATGACAATGTCTCCTCCTCTGCATCAGCAAATTGGTGACAGTGCCAGAGCAATGCCTGGCTCCTGCAGTAAAAGCATGGTACCCCTCAATCTCCTTTGAATAATGTATCCTTTAGTGGATTTAATACAAAACAGTGCAAAACAAAGGAAAGCCACAGAGAAGCCAACCACACTTCACCCATCAATGGAGCCACGGAATTTCCTGTCCAATACCATCCACATCCACCCATTGCTCAATGCAATGGAATGCCCCTGTCATAAACAGATAGCTAAGGGTTAATGTCTCTTTCACCTGAAACACCTGACCAGAAAACCAATCAGGAAACCGGATTTTTTCAACTTTGGGTGGAGGGAAGTGTGTGTCTGAGTCTTTGGTCTGTCTGCCTGTTTCCTCTGAGCTTTGGAGAAGTAGTTCTATTTTCTAGTCTTCTGTTTCTAAGTGTAAGGACAAAGAGATCAGATAGTAAGTTCTATGGTTTCTTTTCTTTGGTATTTGCATGAATATAAGTGCTGGAGTGCTTTGATTTGTATTCTTTTTGAATAAGGCTGTTTATTCAATATTCTTTTAAGCAATTGACCCTGTGTTGTATCATCTAAATACAGAGAGCACATTTGTATGTATTTTTCTTTCTTTTTATATAAAGCTTTCTTTTAAGACCTGTTGGAGTTTTTCTTTACTTCAGGGAAATTGAGTCTGTACTCACCAGGGAATTGGTGGGAGGAAGAAATCAGGGGAGTTCTGTGTGTTGGATTGCTAGCCTGATTTTGCATTCCCTCTGGGGGGAATAGGAAAGTACTTTTGTTCCAGGATTGGGAACGGAGAGGGGGAATCACTCTGCGTAGTTTCACAGAGCTTGTGTCTGTGTATCTCTCCAGGAGCATCTGGAGGGGGGAAGGGAAAAAGGATTATTTCCCTTTGTTGTGAGACTCAAGGGATTTGGGTCTTGGGGTCCCCAGGGAAGGTTTTTCAGTGGGACCAGAGTGCCCCAAAACACTCTAATTTTTTGGGTGGTGGCAGCAGTACCAGGTCCAAGCTGGTAACTAAGCTTGGAGGTTTTCATGCTAACCCCCATATTTTGGACGCTAAGGTCCAGAATCTGGGAAAAAGGTTAAAACAGCCCCACTCACCGATTATCACTCAGGACTGTAGAACACCCCACTTAGTGCCATTCACACTGTGGCCATTTCCTGGAGCCACAGAGGAACCCACCCAACGCAATCCATGCCCAGTCCAATCACTCAAGGTTACAGAGTTCCCTGCCCAAGACCATTTATACCCAGTGCCTATTGCCTGGGGCCACTGACCTCCTTACCCTATGCCACCCATACATGCCTGTGACTTGGAACTCAAGCTCCCTGCCCTGTACCACCCATACTGCATTGGTTGCCACGGTGCTCACTGCCTGTCCCCATCCACTTCACACATCACAGTGGAACTCACACTGACCCTCTTTCCTTGACACTGGGTTCGGTTTCAAGGACTTGGACATGTCTTCATTTGAGATCTCTTTGGCTTTTCACTATCTTCAACCCAAACTGGTGTCAGCACTATGGCCAAACGGAGCATGAGGTTCCCATCATCCAGCGACACAGAAGATTCACCTCCCTCAAATCCAAACTGCTCCAAGCCCCAGGCTTCTGGACAGGCTTCTCTTTTAGAAATCCTTTTACTAACCACCTCCCATGCATTTGGAACTTTACTTACATGTTGGACAAACTGGGATTAGGGAAACTTGATTTACATAAATCCCTGTAGTTTCCCAGAGTGAGAGCACAAAAATCCTAAATTTCCAAGGAACAGTTCCTACTAGGAGACCATGTGTTTTTGACCCCCAGTGGCTGCCCAAACTCCATTACCAAGAAAAGAGCTGAGGGCTGCCTTAACTTGCACCTTTATCAGAAAATAAGTGGATAGGGTGAGAAATCCATGCCAGTCCAAGGGTGGGATCAGATCTAAGGACAGTGGGGGCCAACCCTTCCCCATCCAAAACCTGAAACATTTTCAACTTTTTGTTTTTGCACTAGAACTAGACAAGTCACCATGAAATCACTTATTGAAAATGAAACTAACTTCTCTAGAGGAAAGAACTTACTTGCTAAGGGCTTGCTCAATCTTTTCTTCCTGCTTCTCAACTTTTTCTTCATTTATCCTGATGTTTTCTTTGAGCTTTTGCAAGCCAAGTGTTTCCTCTACATGTATGCTTCTCTTCATTTCCATGTCTTTTTCTTCACAGTATTTTTCCTTACTGATTTCTCCTCTCTCTCTTCAGTCTTCCCTTCTCCCCTCTGTCTTCCCATCACCATCTTTCACACCCTTGTGCTCTTACTCCCCCTTGCTCTTCTCTACTTCATTTTTCAACCAAGGTCTTCTCGTCCCACCCCCTGGCTTCACTGGGATAGGGGGATTCCACTCACCCCCTCACATACATGAGACATGGCAAGAGTCTTTCAGAAGGTGAATGGGCAACAGTGGTTGTGTAGGGATCCATGGGCCAGCTGAGAGCGCTATATCCTTGGAGGGGACCTAGAGCAGATGTAAGCCTCTCACCATGGAGGAGGGCCTGTGACTGGGGGGCAGAGCTCTGAGGGTCACCCACCAGCAGGGCAGGGGTCATTGCTTGGCAAAGCGCCTCCAAAAAGTGACTGGAACAGAAACAAGACCAGGGGCTGGCGGGGGCAGATGAGGACAGAGGGGCCAAGGGCGGGGGCAGGGCCAGGGGTCTGACGGGACCTCAGTCAAACCCGCCAACCAGCCCGCCTTGCCCCGGCTCGCACTAGCCGGAAGAGGCGGGGCAGATGGGGGGACCTGGGAGGCGAGGGGCGCTGCGCGGTGCTCTGCTGACACAGCGCGGGGCTAACGCTGGAGATGGGTCCTTGGGCGGGAACGTGAAGGCCGGGGCTGCGCTACGAGGCCCTGCCCGGGCAGCCGCAGGGACCCCGCGGTGGTTGGGGGGAGGGGCGGTTATCCGCCGACGACTGTCCCTGGGCGACCAGCCGGCCGCGTGCCGGCCGCGGGAAGAGAGCAAACATCAGCTGCCGAGAGCCGCTCGCGCCACTCGGAGCCTTGCGCACGAGGACGTAATATGCGCGCGCGCGACGCTCCCTCGCGATGTTTCTTGCCCCTCCGGTTCCGCCCCTGCCGAATGTCGATTGGCTGTAGCGCCCAGAGACGACGCTCCCATTGGCTGAGCTGAGTGTCTGTCTGCTTCGGCGTCCCTGGGAGGCCGGCGCGCGGCCGAGCCCGGCCGGAGGACAAGGAAGAGATGGTGCGGTTCAAGCACAGGTGAGGGTGCAGTCACCGCTCCGCTCGCGCGGTCACTTCCCTCTTCCCCCTTAACGCGATGCCTTGCGCTGTAGGTACCTGCTGTGTGAGATCGTCTCCGAAGACCCCCGCTGCCGGCAGTGCATCGACGAGCGGGCGGTGGGCGCTGCGGCGAAGGATGCCGTTGCCCGGACCCACGGGGACTACGGGCTGGCCTGCTGCTTCATCGCCTTCACAGGTCTCCCCCTGCCCCTGCTCCGCGGTGCTGACCCTCGGGCTAGGCCCACAGGCGGGGCCGGACACCGTTTCTCGGAGTACTACGCGCACATCAGAGACGGGGTCGGGGGTTGCCCATCTATCACTGGACGTAGGGCGCGGGCTGTTTGTTTCAGTGTTACAAGGAGTGAATGAGTCTTGAAAAATCACCAACAAATGTGTGTCATTTCTGGACAGCCTTGTTGTGCTAACCAGGGTCTCCGACCAATCCGGAATGGGTCTTTCGGCCCTCAGTTCCCAAAGCACTGCCCGGGGCTTAGAATCATAGAATAGCAGGGTTGGAAGCGACCTCACGAGGTCATCTAGTCCAACCCCCTGCTCGAAGCAGGACCAATCCCGAGTTCCCTAAATAGCCCCCCTCAAGGATTAAGTTTACAACACCCCCCCCCTCCGCTCCCCAGTTTAAGAGATTGAAGTGCAGTCCCTTTGCGCGTGGCAGTTTTTCCGTTCTAGGATCCCCTGCAGTCCAGTTCTGTAAACCAGAATTTCTGAAATATGATCTAATATTCAAGTGTATGATGAAAGATCAACTGTTCTAATGAGCTGTTTTGTGTGCCCAGTGAAATATCTCAATGCCTATACAGGCATAGTTCTCTTGCGTTGCCGAAAGGACTTCTACAGGCTCCTATGCTCAGCTCTTCCCTTTATCACTTACTTAGAGAACAGGAACCAGCGTTATTCCTGTTTCTTCAACACACTACATGTTGGAGGTAAGGTTTTCAGTAGCTTTTCTTTCGTGGCCTGTGGTATGTCTTAGTAATTCCTCCTAGTGCAGCAACATCTCAGAACTTTGAGATCTTGAATTTATTACTCTTGTAATGATTAAGAGGGAAGAGCCCTAAGTTATTTAATATTTTTCCAGTTATATGACAGATGAAGCCCATGTAAAGCCTCACTGAGACTAGTATAAACTCACTTTTAATGGCTTTTAATAGGTCATCTAAAAGCTAAGACATTATTCATTCTGCTATGGACTCTACAAGCTCTGCTGTTTTTTCCATTATGCTGAGTTAATCACTCATCTATTCTTCTTTATACTGCTACTGCTTTAAAAGCAAAAGCCCTCCTACTTTGCAGGTGTAACTTTCTTCTCCCAGCTTCACTACTTACAGCAAAGAGCTGGCCACCCCCTCACACTTTGGTAATCTGCCATCAGGGAGCTGTTATGATCAAATCTCAAGTGGAGCAAAGTAGCAACTGAGTCTCTGTCAAGAAGTTTCAAACAGGGAGGGAAGGCTGGAGGGATAGTAAGAGTTTTTTCCTTGTTATTCAGTACTATTGCAGTAGCTGATTAATATTATAGCCTGTGATGTTCTTGCTGTTTGATCCACTACATTCCTACTTCCTGCATGAGTAGGAAGAATATAGCATAGCAGCGTTAAAATGGAATCTTGCCCTGCTCTGTTACATCAGCCCTCTGCTAACATACAGAACGTGTGCACTTGTTTCTCCAACAGGGACAATAAGAACATGTCAGAAGTTCCTTGTTCAGTACAATAGGAAACAGCTGCTGCTATTATTGCACAACTGCACCAGTGAAGGTAAGCAGCTGCTCCATTCATACTTTCTAAAAGGGACCCTGTTACACATAGACTTTGTATGATGCATTTGTTTCATTTCACTCCTGTCAGTCTGGTTATTTGTTAGAGCTGGGCTCCTCAGTTGGTCAGTATAGTTAAGTGAAATACTTGTACTTCCCTCTATGTGAAGGCATGTTGAATAGTGACATTTTTCACTGTGTGCCTAACCCTCATTGTTGCAGAGGAAAGACAGTCCATCCAGAAGTCACTGTTAAGCTGTTGCCTTAAGGAAGTAGAGGAGGAGCAGTCTCAAAGTGGGGATGAAGAAGATGACACTGCAGAGACTGACTGAACATAAACCTAAAAACTAGTGCCGTGCCTCCTGAGAGACAAGCAGATAACTTGCAGTTAAAAGAGATCCTGGGCTTTTTACTCTATGCTGAGCAGATAAGGATCAAGGCATCCTATTCCCCACTCTTTTAAACATATTTGATTTTTTGGAAATAAAGCAAAGGGTAAAATGTTGCTTTATTGTAAAATCACTGTGCAGCAGTCTTAAACTCAACTACAGCACTCTTCAGTTACTCTGTTTAAGCAGAAAGTCTGAATCTCTTCAAGCCAAGAGGGGGAAAATGGAGTGGCTGGATTTTTAATGGCAAGGGAGGCATAAGCAAGCTCTTATCAAAAGGATTTATTTGAAGGATAGAGCAGGGGGTTTTTTTTGTTTTTTTTTTTTTAATAAAAACAGGTCCAAGGACTTCTCTAAGTTAACCTCCAACTACACCCAGCTAGGGGAATCATATCCTAATACTGGATCATGCTTGCTTTTCTATAGCAGAAGAGATGAAACTGACTTAATATGCCATCTTTGAGGATGGTAAAATATAGTGCCCTGCGTGTGTAGTCTCTGTTTCTAAACTGTCAAAGAAGCAGTTTGAATAACTACTCTACTACCCTCAGCAAAACACTAATATCTACCTCTGGGTTTTGATTGAAGTGTGCTCGTAGTGTATTAATTCACACTAGTGAGGAAAGGTGCCCCATTGCTGGTAGAAAAATGTGAGGGCCCCCTCCCAAAAGTGTTCTTCCTCCCCCCTAAAGTATCTATAGAATCATAACATTAGTAAAGTTTAGACTGCAGAACAGCCAGTGTAGCAGGCATTACAAATCAAGCTCAAGATATTCATAGGAGTTGGTGTAAAGTTTTATACTGATTTTTTTCCCCCAAAGTTTTCCCATCATTGAACTAATTCAGCTCCTCACATAGAAGGGGTATAGACAAGGCTTTGGGGAGCTGCCAGCACCTTCTCTAAACCAAAACTACTCCATGCAACTTGACTATTGAAGTTGCTCTTGGCTGCAGGAGCAAGTAGTGGGATGTTTTCAGTTGAGTCCTGGTGTAAACAAAGCAGTCTGCCCTATGTCAGATAGAGACATACCTACTTTGTGTTAAATAAAATGGATTGCAAAGGAAGGGGTAGGTTGGACAGTGGCTGCTTTAAGAAGCCTGAAAGATTTATAGGGAAGTTTAGTTTTAGTCCCATCTCAAAAAAAAAAAAAATATTGGAAAAGGTTTAGAAAAGGGCAACAAAGTTATTGGAGGTATGGAACAGCTTCTATATGAGAAGAGATTAACAACAGGGGGACTTTTCAACTTAGGAAAGAGATGATAGAGGCCTGTAAAATAATGACTGATGTAGAGACAATAACAAGGGAGTGTAATTTACACTCAAACTAGGGGGCTACCAAAATGTTTTTTAAAAAACTGCTACCTATTAATTTCAAGTATTTCTGCACATAACACCTAGTGAACCTGTGGAACTCTTTGCCAGAGGATGTTGTGAAGGCCAAGCCTATAACAGGGTTAAAAAAATTAGATATCCTCCATGAACGTATGTCCATCAATGGCTGTTAGCTAAGATGGGCAGGGATGATAGCCTTGCATCTGTTTGCAAGAAGCTGGGAATGGGCAATAGGGGATGGATCACTTGATTACCTGTTCTGCTCATGCCCTCTGAGGGCATGTCACATTGGCTACTGTCATAAGATAGGATAGGGGGGTTAAATGGGCTTTTGGTCTGACCTAGTATGGCCATTCTTATGTTGTTAGAAAAAAAGGCTGGCAAAGGGATAATTTTGATAGCAAGGAAGAACTAACATGGCAAGATGTAATTCTTAAGACTCTTGATAAGGTGCCAGACCTCCTCTCTAGCATAATAATCCAATATCTTCCCCTGTTTGTAGGGCAAGAAAGCTCACTGCACAGTAAATCCTTCAGCATAGCCACATGAAAAAAAGGTAGGACATTCTGGTATTCGTGATAGTTAAGGAACTTAAAGCTGCTGTTCTATAAAGAGGACGTGCAAGCTAAAGGGCACAGCTTCATTCTTTCCCTTTACAGGCAGTTGGTAAAGGGAGCCAGGGGAAGGATCTTCTTTTTCAGGTAGTGGCTGTTCAGCTTAAACTGCAGAAGTTAAACCTTTCCAATCAAGCCTTAATAGCTGGGGTAGAGTACAGTAGAGGAAGGACTCCTGCCCTTCCCCCCACACTATAATTCCAATTGTGCATATCATTTATTGCAACTGTTTGCCTTTGCTGGTACGTTACACCTACTGTTCATTTTATTTAATGAAAATCCACACCAATTAATGCATTAGCTTCAAATTAAACCACAGGCAGTGCAGAATGAGACTGCTCCAATAAAAAGGGAGGGGGGAGAGAAAAAGGTTTAGAGTAAGATGAGCCTAGTACAATCCAACTTGCATCCCTGCACAAAACAGAATGAGGCCCCTGTTCCCCCCAGGACCGGACTGCCTGGCTCCTTGCTGTGGGGTTAATAATTCTGCAGATTTTAGATATCACTTATTCATCTGATCTCAAAAAACCCACCCAGCATATAGCTTTAGACTCGAGTGGAATGTTTGCTCCAGATCATGGAGGCAAAGATTCTCTTTAACCTATGCTGGCTAAAATATCAGTCTTACTACTACATCCATGTTAACACAGTAACATAGCTGCTTTATAATACAACAGTCATTCCCTGACATTATTCTGAAATGCAGAGAGTCCTATATGTATTGTAATTTGAGTCTGGTAATGAGGATCTACTTTATTCCCACTCTAGATCTAATCCTTAGGCACCAGAAAGAGTTAGTAACTGCTATTCCGGTCATTTTAAAAAGAACCCTCATTCCTGCTATGATCTAGAAACAAGAACCTCTTCAGTATTGCTTGTTTCCAGTGGGAGCAACTGCACTTGCTAAGAAAAAGGATTTTGCTTTACAGCTAACTGCACCTACTGCTAGATCTTGTGTACCGTCTCCTCACTATATATATATACACACCTAGCAAGAGTAGAGCTTCTCTGCCTTTTGAGTGACACCATACCACAAAAAACTGGTAGTGCCACAGACAGCAGTAAAACATTCAAACTGCTGATGGGCCAAAAGAGCCAACTTGGCACAGACTGGAAACCTTGGCTAACAGTTGCCAGGTTCCAGTTTCTCTCAATACTTTGATTTTGTATCAACCAATTGAAGGTGCTGGGAAAAAAAAAATGGATATCTATGGTTCCCCCCTCAGGCTTAGAAACATGGATTTAGTCTGTTCAAGCTTAAACTATAACAGCAAGACAAAAAGCAAATGAAAACCAGGAGACAACTTTCTTGGACAGCAGCATCACTTTGTGTGGACAACTGAGGTGCTAAATAGCAGCTTCTGCTTCTGTTTCTTTCTTTTCTTGCCTCCCTTTTCCTCTGTAAAGAAAAAAAATGTATAAACTTTTTTTGGCTTAGACTAAGCCGTATTTCTCCCCCAGCTACAGTGATCTTCCCATTTCATGGTTAATAGGCTGAGGAAGAGGGTTAGTTTCAATGTAGGTACCTAGGACTGTTTTCTATTGCTGAGGAATTTCCCACCCAAGGCTATAGAATTTTAGGACTTTTTAAAAACTACAGTACTAGCCCTTATGGCAGCTACAGAGGAAGCTGTCCAAAGGTGAAACACATGCAGTCTGATGGGTTGTTTTCTGGGTCTCTAGAGTTTTAAATAGTCAAGCAGTATGAGCTGTTATTGCTGTCATTTTAGTAGCTCTGAACTAACATACTTATCCATCACACTGCTGCATGCAGGCAGATATTGGGTAGCAAGGATAGGAGTAGCTTGCCTCTAAAGAAGGGGTCACTTGAACCCCATTCATAAAGATTAGAAATAAAAAGTACATCTCCTTCCCACTGCCAGAAACAGTTCTACAACAGTTGTGTCATCAATATGGAGTCTACAATACATTGCAACTTTCATGGAAGCATGAAACTGAGCATAAGAACAAGGACTAGTGTATCAATCAATGCCCATTCATTTAAATTAAAGTGTCTAGATATGAATTAGTTTAGTATATGACTACAATTGGCTGCAGAATTCATCTCTGTAGTGCCGGAGGCACAAAAAAGAATTGAGGTGAGCTAGTTCCACTTTACCACAACACCAATCCTCGCACAAAGGGAGAAGCCAGCAGAAGCTGGTGCATGACGACTACCCAAGAGACATTTGCATGCTGTGCCTCTAAGGTCCAAGTCAGGTGCAGTCCAGGGAGAGAGGGGGCAAAGGTGGTTTTAAGCCACTTCTGTGCCTATGAGACTCTAGACTTGTTGGAGGCTGGTGCAACTCACTGCAGCTGTGTGTTAAGGTGGCCTCTGAGCAGCTCCACAACCTAGAACTGTTCAGAATGTTTCTAGTATTGGATGTTACAGTTCCATCCCCAACATAATACGCTACTACACCTGGACTTACACAGGACCTCATATAACCCTTATACAGTGCCAACACTGGGGGGGAAACTTGCCCAGCCAGTGATGGGGCTTTTATGGCCCCTGTACACTGGGAAGGACTCCCCGCACTGCCAGGGAGCTCTGCACGTTAGACTTTAGGTAACGGACTGCTTTGTTCTTACCAGAGAGGGGGTCAGATGTGAACGGTTTGTCCAACTTCAGGAAGGCTGCCTCAATAGCTTGGCTAAAGGAATTCTGGAAGCTGGGCACAGGCATACGGTCAGAGTTGTCACTCTCTCCATCACTATCCACTGGAACAAGAGGTGCCAGGGTATTCTGATCTGGAAGAAAGGAGATTTCTAGAAAGGCCACAGATGGAAAGGTTGTGTTGCTGAGGTTGTACAAGAGCACTTTTATTCAGGAGCCATTACACCTGAAATTTTGCAAGATAATCACTGAAGGTAGGGTTTCCTTACCTCTTGAGTTTGAGACAGCTTTGGGCCACATTTCTGGCTTTGCTTTTCCAACTCTCAACATCTACCAAAGGAGGGGAAAAAAGCATACATAAGAAAGCAGACCAAGGCCTATCAGCCAGCATCCCCTCCCACACCCCCAGAAGTTAAGGAAATCCAGGCCGTTTGTACAATAAAACTTCCAAGCCGGAAAACAGGACGTTGCCCAGTATTATGGGTCTTTTGCTAAATATTATCACTGATTAACTGAAGAGCAGAGGGACCATCCCATCTTAGCAGCCACTAGGACTATACTTGGAGGTCTTAAAAATTTCAGACTAGTGAGGAAACAGCAAGTAGGATAGTCAGCTGGGCGTTCTGTTGCATATGCAACTTTAAGGGAAGAGGATTTACCTGGGCAAAGGAGGGTAAGGGAGACTCTTCTTCCAGGCTTCCGATACAGAGTGATGGGCTAGCCAGGCTGACAGCAGTTGACAATGGAGTTGAGACAGACTCTGCAGAGACAAGATTCAGTCATGTAACAGGAAAGCTAATTACATGAGCAAAATCCCACATTTGTGCAATGGACGAAAAAGAAGCTGGTGCCAGCCAAGTCAAACAATGCATTATAATAGTCCATAATTTTCAGCTTTCATCTCAATATATCTTGTAGATATTTCAGTTTCCCCTTCTGCTATTTAGCCTCTTATACAGATTGTCCCAAGATGTTTTTGTACAGGGACACTTACTAGAGAGCAAGTGACCAAGAACTGTCTCTGAATGCTGGAAAGGAGACCTGAAGATGAGATACACCTAAGGTGGTGGAGTCATTGACTTGATCCTTCTCGGGACTAACATGGGAAAACATATCCTATATTCAGTGTTAAGGGTAGCATGGTTCGGGTTACAGTACACAAGAAAAATAAATGGTGGTTCAGTTACTTACAAACCTTCCCAGCTCCCCTTGGGAGTGGGGATCCATTTCTTGGAGGCAGCTATTCCTTTTCCTACAATACAAGGCTTCTTGTAAGTGGTGGCTGCAATGCAATGCTCAGACCCAGGATATAGACAAGACATAATGGAAGATAGGCAACAACACTTATGAAGCTCTATACTTTAGTCCTATTTCTGGGTGTTGAACTTTTGGATTTCACACTAATACCCAAGGGTTCTGTGGCCAGCAATGAAAGTCTAGCTTTGTGTTCTGAGTCAAAGCCTGAGGGAGGGACTGCATCAATCTATGCATTCTTCCAACTGTTCACCTGTGAGAGAGACAGAGCTTCTGCCAAGAAGGGACAAAGAGCAGCTCTGGTTATCACTGCTGATGAGTTCTCCTGAGCAAGCGCTGAAGGCAGGAAACTGCTGCAGGTTTTCTAAAGCAATGTGGACCTCAGGATCTAGAGAGAAAGCCAGAAAAAGGTTTTAATAAGAACATTGCTTAATATGGAGTAATTGGTCACAGGTGTGCAAGTGCTGAGTTGTTTCAAGGGCTTTGGGAGTAGTCTCTTCCTTGAAGGGAATGTAACAATACTGCCACCTTGAGAAAAAAACAAATAGAAGCCTTGCTGCTGAGTAGAGGTAATCCCTATGCAGATGTTTGCTTCTCCTTCACCTTTCCAGCTGAAGGGATTAGTTTGGATTTAGAGACAGAATCCTGGGAGTTACATTAAGACAGTATACCCTTTCCATGGCAAGCCCGCCACCATGTTCTTCAGCTTCAATGTTAGTTATGCAGTTTCTGTTAAACACTTATTTGACCCAGCTAGCACAACTTATGATCTCACCGTATAAGGAAAGGGTGCTAGAGTGCTACAGCAAGCCCAGTCTATGGCTAGGTTACAAATGAATACCTAATCTATCATGGCAGGTCCCCCAGTCTTCCCCCCAATGTATTAACCCCTAATCTGCAAACCTCACCCCTTCCCAGGATTTGAAGAGCTGTAGAAACCCACTAGTTGTGGGTAAGCAAGACTTACACTTGCCCTGCTTTTTATTCTCCTCCATCTCAATTCTGCGTTCCCGACGCCGCTCATCACGAGCTTTTTTCTGCCGCAGGCGTTTCCTCTTTTCAATATCATCTAAGTGTCACACAAATCATAGGAAACCACGTAAAAGCTAATACTTGGTAACGCTTTTTCCAGTTTTGGAGCACTATTACTAGTTGATCATTAACTTACCCGTAAGCCAGTTAGTGCAGCGTCCCACCCTAGTCCATACTCTTCTCTCCCAAACCATTTGTCTAATCCACACAAATAAAAACCTCACTTGTTGCAGACAAATCAGGATTTCCCTAACCTCAGCAGGGCAATTCCTAGTTCTAGCTAGGATAATCATGAACTAGTGTGACTGAGCAGCAAGCGAGCCTTTTACATTCCTGTTATCTATTTGCCCTCCCACAGCCACAGAAACAGACATCCCTTCTTCCAAACTCTTTTTGGTTACAGGGCATCACCCATACTGGGAAAACGAACAAAAGTACTAACCAGAAAATGTCTCAAGGGTCTCCTTCGATATCACAGGTGGCTTCAGAGCCAGTTCACAGATACTGAACTCGCAAGTGAGAGGCAAGTGACAAAGGTAACGATGGCGCTGTCGCATATCCTGAAAGGAGAAAAGATCTGATATCTTGTTGCAGCAGAACTTGCAAGTCTTTCCCTTCACAACCATCTATGTCATCTGCTTTTTAGGAGGTGACATTACTCTGACCCACTAAACACTTGAAATTCTAGGAACTTGTCTTGGAAATGGTTATGCCAAATACTCCCCATTCATCTGTTCTCAGGAAGAGGAAAAAAAGCAACACCAACAAAACCAGTCAATTCAGGGGACTTGATATTAGACATTGCTGCTTCCAAAGGTGCCTGAAGTGGATCTCAATCCTACCCCCAGCCTGGGGGAAAAAAAGTGCTTCGGCAAGTATTGGAAAGTGCTTGACAACCACTTGACAACCCTTTCCTAATAGTATCTTACCCACCATCAGCTCTCAACTGCCCTCCCTAAGAAAAAGGGCCATGACTGATAACACAAGGGAAAGCTACAGCAATTACCTCTGTCATAGAGTAGCCAGTTATCTCCACCACAGCTGCAATGAGCTTCTCTGGACTGTTCTCCAGGCTGCCATACTCACGAACAAGACAGCGAACATTCACAGGGTGAAGATACATACACTGTCCATCCTCCGCTACAAAGGAAGAAATTCACTTGTCACTTCTCTACTTCCCACTCACCCTTAACTCCCCTGGAACTACTGATTTCTCAAAGCCACCCATCTCCCCACAAAGTGTCAAACATTAATGGTAAGAAATGTTAGACTTTCTTCTGTGAAGTTCTGTTTCATAGAGGTTAATTAACAAGCTACAAATGCCTCCTCCGGGGCACTTTTTTTTGGTCAACATTTACCTCTCCCTCCAGAAACAGACTCCATTCCACTAACCTTGGTAGAAATAGTAAAAAGGAGAGCTGCTGCTCAAACGTCCACTGTTGGCTGTAACTTTAGATTCCTGGTAGTTACTTTCTGAGGGACTAGTTTCTTTTGTAGCACACACATCTGATACCACCTCAGTGTCCACCTCAGGTACCTCCTCCTCTTCTGCTTCCAGGGGAAGAGGAAAGGAGCTTCCAGAATCAGAGCAGGCTTCCACCATCTCTTCATCAAATGCAGAAAGATATTCCAGAACACACTGCTATAGCACAAACAGTGTAGAGTCAGTATCCAGCTCACATCATCCCATTCAGAACTACTATAATCTCTGGTACACAAATGCTCTGAGAAGGATAGATATCCTCAGTGCCTGCTCACCTTACACTAGAGTGATGAGGTGGAGTTAGATCCTACTGTGCTTGTCTTGGGGGAGAAAAGGGGACCAAAAAACCCACCTCTCTCTCCTGGGAAGCTGCAGGCTCCCTGGCCACAGAGGGCTCCATCAGGACCAATTCTTCTATAGCTGCTGTAGCTCCTGCGACATCACTATCACTACTCTGGTCCAGTGAAGTTAGAGCCCTCTCTCGATGCTACAGGCCACCCCAAAAAGAACACGTTTCAGTTTCTTATTTATTCCAGGAGACATGATAAACATCATTATTCCCTCCCCTTGTGTCTCAGACTGCCACAGATCAAGACTCTCTCTCACCCAGTGGCCACTTCTATAATAGAGGGAGACACCAGCTTACTTAGAAAGGACCTCTGCAGGCCATCTGCCACATACTGGCTTTGAAACATGCCATTGCCTGCAGGTTTGGTTAAAGAATCATTATCCCAATAATTAGCTACTCCTGGCACAAGGAGAGCCTGGCTTCACCAATGGTAAGCTTCCACAACTACCTCTACAGTTAAGACACTATTCAGAGGCTGGTGGTATTCCAGGTGGCAGAGTTTGGTCAGTAACAGTGATTGGGGTGCATGTAGTTTTTATTCCCTTTCAGTGTTTATATTGCTGCTTTTGATTGGCAGGTGTCACCAATATCAAACTGCCTTACCAATATTCTGTGCCCCAAAGGAAGAATATTTGAGATTTTAACTCTTTTCTTTCATTACTATTGCGGATACTGAATCACCACACATTTCCAAAAATAATCTCTATATTTAGATGCTTAAAGGATTCTCATCTCACTCCCCCATCCCCCCAAAAATCAAACCTGCTGTTGGTACTTGGCCTCCATTAAAAACAGTTGTCATGAAGTAACCATTAACATCCACCACAACTAGGGGTCCTCACCTTCAGTTCCTGGATAGCTGCCTCAATAAAGCAAGCCTCAGGGGTGTTCTTTTCCTCCTCGTACTGTTGTAGTAATGCTGTTTTCTCTTCCAGTATTACCCACTGCAGCACCTGCTCTCTGGATGCCAGCAGCAGCTTAGAGAATTGGCTGTGCTGCTCATCTGGCCAGGGAAAGAATATCAGTAAGACATCCTTTGCAGATACCCAGTGTGCAGCAAGCTCCAATTTCAAACTCTGCCATTCCTATTAAAATCTCATCTACTCTCTTATTGTGGGCAAGTCTGCTAGGAAGACTAGATCTGCACATAAGCAACGTTGGTGAGAAGTTACTAGGATAGGAGATCAGTTTATCGTAAATCCCAATAGCAAGTTATGAAATTATATCTCCATAAACATTTCAACAATAATTTCTGCACTAGATATTTGTTTTAGTGACTTGGTCACAAACACACTCTGCACATTTAAAGAACGCACAAAGGGCTTGTTTTTTTTAAAAAGGGATGGGCTTTGGTCTCTTTATGAAATAAGCAGTGCCTAGAAGGTATTTGCTGCCTTAACCCCCTAGGAGCATCAGGAATAGCAAGTCTGATCTTCCCCGATTTTGATGGAGGACCTCAGAGCATGCTGGCTCTCATTCTGAGGGTGGGAAACAATCTCAGTTTGGTATTAAACTTGAAGTTTAAACAGTTAAAAAAACATTCCTTTTGCTGTGTCCCAAATTAATAAAAGCAATTTCAGTGTTTGAAATCCCAATTAGAAACAAGCTTTTAAAAGGTCAGTGGATATCTTCATTCCTTTAAATCCAATCCTCACCCCAATTTCATAGTGTCACTACAGAGCAAAATTAAGATTCTCTTAACCCCCCCCTTGTCTGTGTATTTTGCATATCTTGCCATATTTGGATTTCTTTTAAGTGCAAGCTTAATGCTGAAATTTTCAGCATTTGCAATTATCCTGACACCAAGTCTTACAATATCCCTGTAGTGCTGTATGTTTTGTTTTTTACCCAAAGTTACCGATGCACACTCAAATCTTAACTTTTTAAATATCCAAGACAAACATCTGAAATGAGTTCTATGCTCCAGGATCCTATAACGGGAGACTGACCTTTAGAGCTAAGTTTACGGTATTTCCTCTTACAGGATTGGTTGAAAGACCACAGATGAAAATAACCCATAAAGCAGCAGTAATAATATGAAGAACCTCATCACCAGTCACACAAGTTGTATCATTGTTGTATCCATTAGTGCTTTAAATGCATGGAGGAGATGGTATGATGGGATACATTTAATTGCCAAAATTAGGCAATGACTGTATAAATAACTATGAATTGGAAAAGGTAGAGAAGGGAAGACAAAAATTATGAGGCATATGGAACAGCTCAGAGAGGAGAGGGATAGCTCAGTGGTTTGAGATTGGCCTGCTAAACCCAGGGTTGCGAGTTCAATCCTTGAGGGGGCCCATTTAGGGATCTGGGGCAAAAATCTGGTTGGGGATTGGTCCTGCTTTGAGCAGGGGTTTGGACTAGATGACCTTCTGAGGTCCCTTCCAACCCTGATATTCTATGATTTTATGATCAAGCCCCAGATAGGTAGAGTTTTCACAGTTTCCCCCACTAGAAGATTCCACTGGTAGAATCATGCATATGCTGTTCCTATACACAGCATCTCTGAAATAATTTAGCATAAACTACAGAATAAATCAAATTAAAATAATTCACTCTGCTGCTGAGCCGAGGGGAGGGGAGGGGGACAAAACCAAACAAAAACATGGGGAACAAGAACAGAGACGAACAAAAGGAAGTGAGCTCTGCAGTGATGCACTAATAGTTATGAAATACTGAATGTTGGCTTGTTCTGTACATTATTCTGGGATGGCAGGGCCTTGCAGCACAGAAACTAGAGAAGTATGTATGATGCAAGTTTATGGAAGGGAGTTATGGAGTAGGAGACTGCATGTTAGTCATTTAAGAGATGGTAGTTAACTTGATCAGTATTTGAAAGCAACATTTTGTAATCAGCCCAATATAAATACACCTAGAGTAAGGTTTTCCCATAGCAACCAGCTTCCACATCCAAGTTTTAGTCATACATGCAGCCAAAGTTCCAGGAGAGTCTTCCTGAGTACCCACCTCCAAGATGAATGGGGTGCTCTACATTCATCCACTTGGATTTGGGCAATGCTACCAAAACACTTTTCTCCCTTCGCATTAGCTGCATTGTAATGGTGTCCCCAACAGCATACTGGCGTGTTTCCATAGCAACAACACTGCAATACAGGAACAGACTAAGTATCAAGAATTAACTTTACAGAAAGATGAAGGGATTTGAATTGTCTGCAAGTCTTACCTCTTGAGATCCTTCTTGTGAATAGACCCATAACAGATGGGACATTTGCTCCAGGTTTTCTCACTCAAGGAGAGATAGTGCAGAATGCATGCCCAGCAGAAAATATGCCCGCACCGGGTGATCTTGGCTGCAGTAGGTGGATACAGGCATATTGGGCAGGAGGGCACTTCATGGCTACAGATTCGCTGGATGGCCATAAGAGAAGCATAATACAAATAAATTACTAAAACTAGAGATTATAAATTGAGATATCTGTTTGGGAATTTGTTGCAAAGTTGGCCAAATATTTTTGCCCTATAGAGAAAGAGACAAGACAGACTGGAACCTTTCCAAGAAAGCAGGGATAGTAGATTTCTTCAGTCACCAAGAAGTTGATCATATGGTTTAGCAATTTTAGCAGGAACAATGTTTTTAAAATGCGCATAGGGTAGTCGGTAGAGCCATCCACAGGTTGTACACTGGAGAGTCTGACAAGGATAAGGCTTGGTATCCTAGATTAGTTTCCCTTTTCCTGTGTTCACTGACCCCCCAACTCCAGGATTACTAGCATTACCATCTGAAAGCAACTAATCTTGCAGGCAGCAGTGGACTTCTTGGTGTCACCTTATTGACTTTACAACCTAATTACACAACTAAATCTCTGTATCTCCCAGATTAAAGAAAAATCTATGGGTCCTAAATAAACTACATTAGAAGGACAGACAGATGTGTTTTATGTAATGTATATGTAATCTGTTTAAGATTACTGGGGGAAGTATGCACATGAGTTTCCAAAGAAGCATCAAGCTCAGGATAAAACAGTAAACACACTCCCTCCCAAATGCATGCACCGCATCATAGATGAAGAGTATCGAGAGAGCGCGCTATTTTCTAGATCTGGTTAGAATCCTGGGGTGCTTCAAGTAGCTACAGATTCTTGTTGTGAGGCAAAAAAAGACGTTTGCCCATGCACAGCATAAGAGTCTGTAAAAGCATTCTACACAGCACACTTCCATCAATTTCATCCCTGTGACCTTGTCAGAAGGCTGACCACATTTCTGCATAATACTACGGGGAAAAAAAGTGAAGTGAAGTGTCAGAAACACTTAATATTCCTAATCAACGTCCATCCATAAAGCACAGAGGAAGATATCTTCTTCCTCATAATACTCTTTGGCAGTCTTAAGTTCCTGTTATGTACAGTCTTTCAAAAGTAATTCTCTGTCAGATTCTCGTGTCACTCATGCAATACTGGAAGGAATGAGACTTCATGGCAACTAAATTCACATTATGTCAAATGGAACTAGAGCAACAGGTAGGCACTTTTTTATATTAGATAGGTAGATGAAAAGAAATACATTTAAAAAACCCATCCCATCACTACTAACCACTTGCTCCACAAAGTCCCAGTTGACCAAGGTATCTGGGTCAGCAAAATTCACTGTGTAGTCCTGCTCCTCAGACACTACAAACTGGCAGCTGGAAAGAAGACACAAAGGCATAATTGATAAGTCACCTATTCCAACTGTGTCCAGGTGATGGCAGAAGTGGCCTTTGCACTAAGATCCTCAAGAAACCAAGTCATATGCTGGGTATGTGAAAAGACTTGAAATCTAGGCTGACCATGGCCAGCAGTTATCAGTGAACCTAACAGGGCTAAGGTCAGAGCCAGCACATCTTTGGACAGTTCTTCTCCCTGCAGTTTGGCCATCCTGCCTGGAGTTCTTGTCTGAGTACAGACTAAATGAAAGGGAACTTATGCAGAGGAAACAGCTTTCTGTAAAGGAAACTATTGAAATAGGTAGAACACAAGGCAGGAAATCACATACTATTCAGACAAGTGCTATAGTAAGCCTATACAAATAAAGTGTATTCACATTTTACCATAGTATACAAAAATGCCAATGACTGCAATTTTAGCAGTACTTCTCATGGTCTTAAAGGAAGTGATCAGATACAGAAAATGTTGAACCTGCCCCAAATTAGAGATAAAGCTATTAATATATTAGCTTGAAAAAAGTTCATCTGCTATATTGGACTGACTACCTTGATTATTGATGCATTCAGTACATATTTCTACACAAGTTAAAATTAATGTCACCTTTAAAGACAGTATAACTATTACAATGTATCTGTTTAAAAACAAAGACCTCTGCACATGAGGACTCAATTGAGACTTGCTTTGATCTCAAAAGAAGCAAGTTTTAACATATCACCCTACTAAGATGGATTGAGTTTGTTTTGTTTACACATTACTCAAGTTAGAAAGGAAATATGAACTACTTAAGTGGTAAAGGGACCACAGGTCTTCCTGGACCCAAACAGGGAATATTAAATTTTACAGGTGGTGCTGGAGTATTTGGGCAGAAGGGTGTGTTACCCTTTCCATCCTTCACACTCAGTCCCTTTAACTGCATTTCCTTTGTTTTCTCTCAGATACCAATATCTCCTTTTATAATCAGGAAAAGAACATATTTCACCCTTCCGTATACACACAAGGTAACCCTTGCACCAATACTGTGGAGACAGGACTTCAGTAACCAACACGGGGCACGGGGAGACCACCACAAACATTCAGTATAATTAAATACATAATCCCCTCACTCAGTCACCTACACAGAGTGAATACATATTCCCTTAAAGTTCATTTGTATGAATGTCTAGGAGCCCTGATCTTCCACTCACTTGGCCTGTAGGAAGAGCTCTTTGTTGAAGGGTTTGTGTCCCCATTTGTTCCTTTTCCCCCAGTTGCTGTGACCATTCCCATCAAAGTGACCTCCTTGGCCACGGGGTTCAAAGGTGAAGTTCAATAAGTGGTTCAGACTAATCTTCTTTGGACCAGAGAGCTGGGCAGGGCTGAACTCTGCCCGTTGAACCTCTGCTACCTAAAAAAACCCATCACAAAAAAAAAAAAAACAAGACACAGAGGTCTGGTTAGAATTTTCTGGAAGCTGGTACACTGCAACCTATCAGCACAAACACAGATCCATTCCCTTCAGCGATATACACTACCCCTACCTACTCACCTTCTCCCACTCCAGGTCTGATACTAATACTACAGCATTAGAAATGCGAAGGAACTTAAAGTTAAGATTGAGTTCTCTTTTTCCATTGTACAAATGGAAGTGTAAAAGCAACCTATGCAGTGAAAGTGAAAGCTTTCTTTTTAATCCTAAAAAACTAGTTTTAGAGACATGGGTAACAAAAGCTATTTTTAAATGACAACATCCCTTTAAAGAGACAGTATTGCAAGTTTTAGGATCATTCCAGAGATTTCATGATTTTTGATTAGTTTCCATATAGTTGAAATGGACAGAATTAGAACTCAGAAAATATAGAATATCAGGTTTGGAAGGGACCTCAGGAGGTCATCTAGTCCAACCCCCTGCTCAAAGCAGGAACAATCCCCAGACAGATTTTTGCCCCAGATCCCTAAATGGCCCACTCAAAGCTTGAACTTGCAACCCCAGATTTAGCAGGCCAGTGCTCAAACCACTGAGCTATCCTTCCCTCATATAGTAACTGAATGTGACACACCTCTACCTCGATATAACGCTGTCCTTGGGAGCCAAAAAAAAAATCTTACTGCTTTATAGGTGAAGCCGCGTTATATCGAACTTGCTTTGATCCACCAGAGTATGCAACCCTGCCTCCCGAGCACTACTTTACCACATAATATCCGAATTTGTGTAATATCAGGTCGCGTTATATCAGGGTAGAGGTGTATTTGTAGATTAAATTGCTAATTTACAAAAAATGGGTGTAACATGGTTAAATATGCCAAGGGGGAGGCAGACCACCCATAGTACTTTACTGCCTTTACTCCTCACTAGATCACATCAAGGCTAGTCGGATTACTTTGCTAAATATTCCATCATGTGGGATTCAGAATACACAAGTGGTTGGACAAATGTGTCAGATTTAGGAACTGAAAACTGTACATGAAGAACCTGTGTTTCACAATATGTATGTGGCCTGTCTATACACCCATTCATCAGACTGTACTTCTGTTCAATAACAAGACCAGTGAAACGAAGGAATCTCAGACCAAAGAGCATCCTCTTCTGAGATGTTGCAGAGTTGTTCTGATCTGGCATCTCAGCGATGTTACCATCTCACGGTTCTTGCCCTTCCTAGCCCAGAAAGGGAACACAGGAGACCTAACTAGGAGGTCAGAGTGATCCTCTTGTCCCATAAAAAGAGGCCTTGCGGACATGGCATTACAATTCTCACCTCATCTCGTCTTCCACCATTACAAGAGCTAAAAAGTTTGCAACTTCCCCCAGTGCCCCCTCTCTGAGGGGGCATCTTGTTAAAAGCTTTGCTTTTCTGTGAATTGGAGCGACGGGACTGGCCGGAAAAGTTCTCATTTTTTGAATATGAAGTTTCTTTTTTACGATTGTAACGTTGTTTGGATCCACTTGCATTCTTTCCATCTGAAAAACAAAACAAAACAAAAAACAAGTTAGACCTCACAAGCTCAGTGAGATACTTCCAGTGCTTTTCTAGTGGCTGTCAAGTAATTTATGCCTTTAAGACAGGACTGCATTTGGCCTGGATCATTTGTATACAAGTCAGTATTGTCTTGCTGTAGACACTTATCCAGAGCTCCAAGGCTTCTCTAACTACACCACCAAACCCACAGCAAAATACTTTTCAGGCACATTAGTATCCAGGAACCTATGCAGCAAATAGAGGAAGAGACTTCTTAGCTGCCTTGAAATAAAATGCAGCTAAGTTGCTTCTATTGTCTGGATTCTTCCTACCATGGATAGTTTCTATGCAGAATCAGCTCCTTAATCAGCATTTACTGAAATGTACACCAAAATCTACCACTACTTAGAGCTTATACTAAGCAAAAAGGACCAGAGACATAAGGCAGGTATGTAGCTGAACTGAGGATAGTATGATACTACACAATTCATTCACAAAACTAGTTTCAGGCTAGAATCAGGAACAGCCACAAGCAGGGTGTGTTTAATTAGAACAATTTTACACCAAGTAATCAAGATTGAATTTTCTAGCTTCCAGTGTTTTTCAAAAACACTCAATAGCCATCATTTAGTTCTTTATTCTGGGAATACATAGGCCTGACTTACGCTACTGATATCTGTCACTGCAAGGCAACTTACATCAACCTAAACATGTAAGTGTCTACACTAAAATTTTGCTCCTGTCAACATAACTGCCCCGCTATGCTGACTTAACTCTACCTCCACGAGAGGCATAGAATCAATGTCAACGTAGTTAGGTCAACACAGCATCAGCACAGACACTGTGATGCTTACATCAACTGCTTTCAGAAGCAGTCTCAATGCCCTGCACTGACAGTACAGTTGGTACAAGGGCTCCTGATGAGGACTTGCACTGCCAACACAAGCAGTATAGTGTGGACACAACACAATTTAATTACTGCAGCAGTGGTATGCCTGACGTAACTTCAGTTGACAATTTTGTATTGTAGACATGCCCTTAGTTGATTATGTGAGTTTTCATGTCTAGACTGTGTAAAAGATACCACCATGCCTGCATTTGTCTGTCTCTAGATCTCTCACATTGCTCTATTATGTGGACTTCTTTTTTAATCACTATTATCTTTATTTCCTTTTCTCCTTTGTGCTTCTTTCATCCTAAGCCCTATGCTTTGGGCAGTGCAATCCATCAGGCTCGTCTTAAAAACCCACTTCTTTCACAAAACACCACCACCACCTTTGGTCTCCCAGTGTATTTATCTAATCGGTGTTTTAGTCAGTAAATCCCCAAATCCTGGAAGCAGGGATTGTTTGCCTAGTGAGAGTGCCGAGAACTGTTGGCATTTTAACACAGAAAGCACTAGCATCAAGCACAAAGTGGTGGCTTTAATTCTAAAGCTCACAAGAATAGAAAGCAGTCAGATATTCCAAAATGTGTACAAGAGTTGCTAATGCTTCCTAGACTATTACAGAGGATCTTTCCATAAGATTAGAAAGTACTTCCCTCTAAAGTTCCAGTGAGTTCTTAAATGTAAAATCAGGTTGAGTCCAAACATGGCAATCCACTTCCCTGTGTATTAACCTGGTAATGCCACTAGATACATTTGTTTCCTGAAACAGAATAAAATTAGAGCTTAATATTCAATATCAGCCCATAGATATGCCAATACACCCTTCCCTCTCAGAAGAGGAGTTAACAACAATGCATCAGGTCCATTGTGACTTATCAAATCTAATGGCTCACAACAGCACTAGAACATCAGTTGCATCTAGATCCACATATTGGGAAGTAGCAGGCTTCTGCCCCTTTTTCACCACTCAGGATTCTGCATAAGTCTTTTACAGCTAACAGGTTCCCTTCTTCCCTATTTTAAGATCATATTACTTACTGTTCCACTAACCTTGGTAACTATCTTCCACTATCAGAGGGGTAGCCGTGTTAGTCTGGATCTGTAAAAGCAGCAAAGAGTCCTGTGGCACCTTATAGACTAACAGACGTTTTGGAGCATGAGCTTTCGTGGGTGAATATTCACCCACGAAAGCTCATGCTCCAAAACGTCTGTTAGTCTATAAGGTGCCACAGGACTCTTTGCTGCTTTTATCTTCCACTATTACTCCTGAGTGACAGGCATCAGGAGCAATCCAACTGCACATTTATAGTAACCAGATGATCTCATTCATGTCTATTCTCCACACTTTTCACTGCAAAAATTTCATTTCTCCCTCCTGAATGCCCCCAAAAAGTGTGTTCAGGGAACAATGAGAAGGGCTATGCATACCTCATGACTGAGCATCCAGATGCTTTTAAACAAAATAAATAAATAAGCAAATGTATCTGAAGACCAATTAAAGCTTTAACCTCTTAGTAGAAAGGAAATGCACAGGATGGAAATGTGTAGCCAGCACATTTTAGAGTTGTGGAGGGAAAAACTAGTTTAAGAGGCCTACTGCATCAGTTTTCACAGTTCGGATTCCAGTGGAGTCACAACCCCATGCAATTCTGAATTTTACTTGTTAGATGTGCCTGTGATTTCCAAAGAGTGATAATCGTGCAGAAGATGATCTTCAAAATTAAGACTAAAGCCAAACACCTTTCACATGACATGGAGAAATAGGAGGATAGTAATCAATTAGTTAAGCAGCAGGGAAGTTTTCAAGAGGCATTATGCAACCACTCTGCCATTATTTACTGGCAAAAGTGGTCATGTACTTGGCCTAATGGCAGAGCCAAATTCCGACTTATTGAGAACTCAAACAGGTCCTACTATTGGTATCACAGCATCTCTTTGAATTGTGCAACAGTTACAGTGCACATGGGAGAGACGGCAAGTCAGTCTGACACCTTAGGGGCAGTGTTTTATCTGGAGAAGCACACCAGTTGCAGCTAAATATTTAGGGTGTAGCCAGGCCTGGACTCTGGTGATTTGGACAGACCAAGTGTAGAGAAGAAGCTGTAATTTACACCACTGAGACTAGGATATTGTCTCTGGTAGAATTAAAATTCATTCCAAAGACAAGGAATGGCTATTGAATTAGCCATTTTCATAAATTAACTAAGTCTATATGGAAAAGCCAATAGAGCTCAAGTCCATCACTGAACAGCCTTCTTACATCTACAATCACAGTGCATATTCTAGACAGGTATAGACCTCCCAGGCCACAGCAATTTTGGGTTCTCAATTCATGAGCACAAGGGGACAGAAAAATGTATCTGCAAACAAGGGGGTTGTCGGGGTTCCTTCCTCACTCTGAACTTAAGGTACAGATGTGCAGACCCACATGAAAGACTCCCTAAGCTTATTTACCAGTTTAGGTTAACAGTAAGTTGCCCCCACCAAGCGTGTTCCAAATCTTAGGGGAGAGCCACTTGGAACTCTGCCTTCCCCCAAGTCCCTAAGCCTCCCTTTCCTGGGCAGATTTGAGACTAATCCTTCTCCTCCCCACAAGTCCTTACACCTCTTTTCCTAGGTTGGCTTGAGAGTCTACCCTCACCAATTAGTCCTAATGAACACAGATCCAAAACCCCTGGATTTTAAAAACAATGAACAAAAAATCAGGTTCTTAGAAGAATTTTATTAAAAGAAAAAGTAAAGTTCATCTCTGTAAAATCAGGATGGAAATAACTTTACAGGGTAATCAGATTCAAAGAGCCCAGAGGAACCCCCTCTAGCCTTAGGTTCAAAGTTACAGAAACAGAGGAAAACCCTCTTAGTAAGAGGAAGATTTACAAGTTGAGAAAACAAAGATAAAACTAACACACCTTGCCTGGCTGTTACTTACAAGTTTGAAATATGAGAGACTTGTGCACAAAGATTTGGATAACATGGATTGATGTCCAGTCCCCTCTTAGTTCCAAGAGTGACCACACCCAAAAACAGAGCACACAAAACAAAAGCCTTCCCTTCTTTCCCCCACCCCCAACCCATTTGAAAGCATATTGTCCCCTTATTGGTCCTTTGGGTCAGGTGTCAGCCAGGTTACCTGAGCTTCTTAACCCTTTATAGGTTAAAGGATTTTGGTGCCTCTGGCCAGAAGGGATTTTATAGCATTGTCTACAGAAGGGTTGTTACCCTTCCCTTTTAGTTATGACAGGGGTCAAGATAACTGCATAGCCTCACTTTTTTTAGATTGGGTCAGATTACTTCTTGTCAGGTGTGGCAATAATCTTCCCCTGCAGTTGATAGCAAGGAAATTTCTCACCTTAGTAAAGCAAACACAAAATTACAGCCATTATGAACATTAAATTGTCAGTCAACTCTTACCAGAACATTCCTATCACATTACATCCCTTCAACCTGACTCAATGGCTGTTAGGCGTTTCCCCTTTCATCATTATAATGACAACTTTACTGCATCAAACTTTATGGTCAAGGAATGTGCCTTTTGACCAAGAATCCAGAATGGTATCGACTCCAGACACTTTTTCTTCACAACTTTACTAGATGAAGGCAGTTTCCCCTTTTCAGGATGGTCTGCATGAAAATTCCCAAGATGTCCAAGAACCTCCAGGGTTGTAGTAAAACAAGATACAAATGAGAGAAGAGTCAGATGTAAAACCAGAGAAAGAGTATGAATGTCTAGTCTTGCTGCAAAAGCTCATCTTAGAGCGGATTGCCTATTTCCCTACAAGTATAGGAAAACTGCTTTTCTTCCCTCTGATTGTTTTGGCAGGCAGCATGTCAGAAAAAAGCATCTACTGTCCACTGTCATCTTTCTTCTCTGATATGCCTCAGTTATGGATTTCAGGGTACTATGAACTGCCTCTGGTGACCTCTCCTACCAAAGGTCCTTATCCAGCTGTCTTCTGTATTTAGAATAAAATATATTCAGAATTTTATTCCTTGGCCTAGGGAAAAAAAGCTTTCAGTTCCTGTCCCTACCTCCACTTCCCAAAAAATGATTTTAATGACAAGTTGTTTTTAAAACATGTACATATCATTTCCCAACAGGCCTTCGTTACTGGTTGCCAAACAAACATCCTCACTTGAGGGGCCCTGCTGTTGGTTCCAATCTAATGAACACTTTTGAAAGCATTAATCTTTTCTAGAACTGTTAATCCAAACCAGCACATTTTAATGAAGCAGGGCTCATTTCTTATAGTTCATATAGTTGAAATAAGATAACTATAGGTAGAACAGATCACATTTCTTATCTTTAATTGTGAGAGGTGGGGGCCCCTCAGACAGGGGAGCATGGTGTTTAACTTTTCAAAGGTTGAATTCACATTTAGAACACTAGCAGTTCTATAAACTGTTTCAAGGTGCACCCTAAGCAGGAGCACAGGGTGCCTAAGCCACAAGTCAGAAGTTGTGATAAAGTACTCTATTCCAGTTTCTCAGCTGTTCACAGCAAGTGACATTTACAGAAGTGCCTAGATGATTTAAGAGCTTAATTTCCACTGAAAGTCAATGGGATTTAAGATACTAAATCATTTAATTCTCAATTGCACCTACTTGGTATCCCTCCAGTTTCAGAGAGATTCTCAGAGTTATTTGCTGACTTACAGCTATATACAAAAGCAAGCAAGAGAGCTATTGCATCAATACCTTTGAGACATTAGAATGGTACCTGAATGGATATACATTCAGATGTTATACAAGATTCAGAAGTCTAGTATTTATTCAAAAGGTTAAATCAAGCATTAACACAATTTTTAAAACAGCTCAGTTTACAGCTTCTTGCAATGTAACTGACATTAGCTATCCAGTTTATTCCAGCCTACAACCTGAATTACAAGCATAAAAAAAGTTGAAGAAATCCTTTCAGGCAACCTTGATGCCTCAATAAAATAAAATAAAATAAAATAAAATAAATAAAATAAATAAAATAAAATAAAATAAAAGAAAGAAAGAGGTACAGCCCCCAATTTTTCCACTTTGGAGTTATTTAGGAAACAGCTTAGAAAGGTTAGTGTGAAACATTTAGACATAAGAACAGCCCTTGGTATATTCTCTTTGTATTAGTATATGGCCTATAGGTCATACTTTTGATATGAAGTAGTAATCTTTGAGGCTCTGTTGCTTCCTTACTGCTTCTTGTAAAAGACAGCCCTATGACTTAATTCTTCCCTCAGTCCTCCCCAGAGTCCCAGATTCTAACATATGATCTCCATTTCAGTTACATTAGCATCCCTCTTCTGCAGCACTGCCAAGTTGGAGAATGTTCTGCTGAGGGATGGGAGAAACAAGAAACTTTCACTGCAGATTCCCTGACCAGTGCACCTCTCTCTAGGCTAAAGGGTATCAGAAAACCATGGAGTTGTTTATATTTCTCTGGACTGTCACTGAACAAAGCACCAGATCCCCACCATAGGAAGCAGGCAAGCATCACCACTGTGCCCCATTTTACAAATAAGAAGGATTTTACAAGAGCATTTCTGGCAGAACTAGCATGGAATATAGTTCAATGACAGATCCACAATTCATCCATTCAGTCACAGTGCCTTTCAGAATAAGTGTATGTACTGTACTTGGCTGTTCTGTCTAATAAACCATCCTGTTCCCCTTCCCCCTACATGGCCAGAATCCCAGAACTGTTCAGTATCCTCCCCTTCCCCCCTCCTAGTAGCTGGCTCACTGAGGATAACATTTTTTCCTTTATCTCAAGTGGCAGAGGTCTGTGCTGGGAGTCTAAAAGGCCCAGCTTCAAACCCAATAGGTATTGACTCATGAAGGGATCTTACTAGAACTTGGTTTTTCAGTTTTTTAAAGAGAACCCATGTATTTGACTCACAATGACAAAAAACATCTTTAAAAACTGGGTTAAAGTTAAAATTAATGTCAGTTACAGTGCAGCCTAAAAAGAATGTGTCACACTCCAGTTGCTTCTGTGAGAGATCCAGATCAAGTATGTCAAATTGAAGGGCTGCCAATACATGACATATGCAGTGAAGTCTTGGGGAGAAGCTAACACCTCAAGAGTTAGAGCCACTTATTTCAACTGCCTATGGCTACTCTTTGAAGCTTATTTCATTTCACTGGCAAACTTGTCAAGGTATACATTGTGTTATAAAAAAGTGTGTTGGCATAAAGGCAATTGAGACAAACCACCCAAGAGGAAAGAAATTGAGTACAAGCCATCCCAGCACCATTCCAATTAGACTGTAATGTGCATAATTCTGTGTCAAAGAGTCCAGCAATATCAAGTATTGTTGCAAATGTCAATACTTAGAAACAGGACTAGACTGTCAAGAGTGTCAAGCTCCAGGAACTCCAACTGCCTTGGGATGGGACTGCTACTGCTAAGCACTTCTGACAATCAGACCTTTAGCTTAAATAATGTAGTGCAATGGTGTAGACTGATACACAAGGTAGTTTATAAACTATTAGTCAGAGAAGCTATGTGCAATAAGAGTCTAAACTGAAATGTTATAGTTAACTACTATAGTATTAAAGGGATCTTGTATGGACCTAGAGTGCAAGTGTGTCAAACATATGGCTACAAGATTGATCCAGCCTCCCTGATGTCTCGTTATGGCCTCCATGACAAACTATGCAGAAAACATTCATTAAGAGTTTTCAGTATTCATGGTTGCAAAGAAAGCCTTAAAAATGTGATCCAAGTGTAAGCTAATAAGGGCTGTCTTCTCAAAAAGTCTGCAGACAGCCTGAAACAAGGGCTCTAAAGCTCAGTTACAAGGTTACTTCACTTGCTAAAAAGATGAGCAGTAAAATGGGGAAAGGAGTGGAAGTGTTGCCCCTTGGAAGAGAGAACTAGGAGGTGCTGCAGTTAAGCGAACCTGAGAGAAAGACAGAACACAAACAGGGAAGAGGGAGAGAAACAAAGAAGAATGGAGAAAAACAAAAGGGCAGAAATAATAATAGTCCTGATAAGCATGTTCTCCCAAGAGGTACTGAATAGGTAACAGTGATAATGAGATAATGAGATGTTCAATTTCCACTTCTAATTTTGATCCTTCTGCCAAAAGGAAGCAGTCTGTTGTGGACTGAGTAATGTATGTAATTCTAGATTTACACTCTGTCCCATTAAATGTGAGTGGAATTCAATCCTCTCCACCAAGTAACTTTGACACCACTCATCTTTAATTAGACCAACAGATGAGGATTTATTATTGCTGGATTTTGGAAGAGCTTGGAACAAAGCTTTCCAATATTTAACTTTGGGCAAGTCCCAGTCTTTCCATCTGTAGTTAAGATACTGCCCCTGCCTCAAGGAGGGTCAAGTTGCAATTTGTAAGTTGCTCAGAAACTCTAGGAAGGAAGCCACCACTCAAAAGACACAGTTCCACTTCAGGTCACATCACCTGGATATACACCACACTGTTCTATTTACACAACAAAGGGGTTAACTCCGTGGTTTGAGCACTGGCCTGCTAAACTCAGGGTTGTGAGTTCAATCCTTGAAGGGGCCACCTAGGGATCTGGGGCAAAAACCTACCTGGGGATTGGTCCTGCTTTGAGCAGGGGGTTGGACTAGATACTGCCTGAGGTCCCTTCCAACCCTGAGATTTTATGATCCATACTCAGGAGATAATAGTTGTTTAAGCAAAGCAGGATATAGAAAGCACAGAAACTGATAGAAAGCTTCCTTTGTTTTTTAACAACATAGTGAGCTTAGTGCTGCTAAGAGGCTCAAGCGATAGCGTGGGCAAAGTGACTGTCCATTCGTGTACTACACAAATGGAAGTGAGCAAGAATGTTTCCTCAGACATCCCCCCTGCCCCTCCAAGTGTGTCTCAGTGCTGACCTAAAGAACGCCTACAAGCAAGAGAAGTTCAAGTTTCCAAGCTCCATTCAATGATAATACAGTGGCAATGCATGCCAGGCATAAAATTCTTGACCTCTCCAAAACTCCTAGAGATGCCCAGTATGTTAAGGGCTAGAAAGAGGACAACAGTGGATCACTACCACCTGGGCTGCAGACCAACCCCTTGGACACTTAGTATCCCTGCCCCACGCCGACCTCCTGTGGGTGATGTTAACATTTCCCGGAAGCACGAAGCCCTCCGACTGTTACACAGCCTGGAATCCCTCTCAGTGCGAAAGACCTGCCAGCTCCGCTCCCTGGCTGGAGACTCAGCTACAATATTACCCCAGCGCCCCTTCCCCCCGGGCCCGTCTCTTACCGCCTTTGGGCTTAGATTCCCCCGCAGCCGGCCCGGCTGAGGAGGAGCGAGTCTGCTGCCCTTTGCTGCCGGCCGAGGAGCCAGGGATCCCGGAGCCGCAGGGGCTGTTCTTGTCCATGTCGGAAGCTGAGGCGGGGGCCGCGCTGGACGAGCTCTGCAGCATCAACGGGCGCCCCGACGGCGCTGGTGAGTGGACGGCAGCGGCTCTGGACTACGGGGTAGGACGGGCGCTGGGGGAGGCGCTGAGGGCCCAAGCTCATGGCCCGCGAAGGGGACCGACAGGGACGGCGCAGCGCTGACTCGGCCTCCTTCATGGCGACATCTTCTCGCTGCTCCGCTTAAACAGAGAGAGCCGGGGGAGGCCGGGCCGGGCCTGCGGGGCTCCGGGGGAGGGGAGGCGGGGTGGCAACGGGACGAGGAGCCCCGCGGGGCCCGGCACTGGCTGCGGTGGGGGTGGTCGGCGCCGCCCAGGCAGCGCGGGCTCCTCGGCGCCGCTCCTACAGCTACCGCTTACTGTAGTTGTCCCCCTGTAATGGCGACGAGTCGCCAGCAGCAAGAAAAGAACCCGGATGGAACTTATTATATAGGGAGCCGGCTGACCTAATGTATGCTGGGAGTTGTAGTTCTCTGGTGGGTCTGGGCGAATTTGGTTTGTATTAGCAGCAAAGAATCCTGTGGCACCTTATAGACTAACAGACGTTTTGGAGCATGAGCTTTCGTGGGTGAATACCCACTTCCTCAGATGCGCATCTGACGAAGTGGGTATTCACCCACGAAAGCTCATGCTCCAAAACGTCTGTTAGTCTATAAGGTGCCACAGGATTATTTGCTGCTTTTACAGATCCAGACTAACACGGCTACCCTCTGATACTTGGTTTGTATTGACTATCGTAAGGCATTATGGGAGTTGTAGTTCTTAATGTTTCACGCCATTCGTTCTCTGCTTTGTTTTGTATTACTGTATCCGGAGCACAGCGTTGTGGGAGTTGTCATCCTTTTCACATCTGAGTTGGTTTTGGGACTCTTTTATAGACTCATGCAAATATGCAACCCCGGAATATTGTAAAGCAATTTTATGGTTTTTCACATACAGATGAAATCAACCTGCGTTATATGCACGTTACAGAATCATAACACCATAGAAAAATACTAGAAAGACAAGGTGGATGACTGAGGTAGTATCTTTTATTGGACCAACTTTGGTTGGTGAAGGAGACAGGCTTTCCAGCTACACAGAGCTCTTATAGCTTTTATTAAACTAATTTCTGTTGTGAAGCGAGATAAGCTTTTGAGCTTACATAGAGCTCTTCCTTGGTAGCCTGAGCTCTGTGTAAGCTCAAAACCTTCTCTCCTTCACCAACAGAAGTTAGTCTTTTATCATACTTTTATCACAGGCCTCTTGCTTTTTCTCAAAGTAAACCAATCTTTTCAATCTTTTGTCATAAAAGAGTTTTTCCTTACCCCTAATCATGCTCATCGCTTGTTTCTCCACTCCCTCTAATTCTACAATATCTTTTTTGAGATGGAGTGAACAGTACTGAACATTGTATTCCAGGTGAGAGTGAAGCACTAGTTTATACAATGACATTATAATACTTTCTGTATCATACTCCGTCTCATTCCTTATACATCCTAACATTTTGTTCGCATTTTTTACCACAGCTGTACATTGACCACACCAATACCCTGATCCTTTTCCTGACCCGATCCATTTAATTTAAACCCTTTTAAGGTGTAAAGGTAGCTCCAATTTTTCCCTCCAGTATACATTATTTTACATTTATCAACGTTAATTTCATCTGTCATGTTGCCCTTTCACCTAGCTTCTTTAGGGCTTTCTACCATTCCTCATAGTCCTCATTGGACATCACAAAATAATTTTATGTCATCTGCAAATTCTGTCCCCTCACTGTTCACCCCCTTTTCCAATTCATATGCCTGTACTAGTATTTTAAAACTGGATGGAAAATCAAGGTATAAAGCAAAATATCAGTACAGGCTGTAGTTGTTTCCATCTTGCTAATGGGTTATGTATGCAGGATTGCAGGTCATGACAGAGACTCCATAAAATGCTGCCTCCCTTGCAGGATCCAGTATCTCATAAATCTGAGGCAACACGCCCCATAACCCTGAGGGTTGGGGAGTGTCAGCTACTATCCCACATTTCTTGGAATCCAGAAGAACCTCTGCTTCATTTTAGCATGTTAATTATACCCAAAAAAAGTATGAAAAGTTTTATATGGATCAACAAATTCTCTAGGTGGTCTGTTGACCAAGAGGTGGATGCCTAAATACTAAGGTGATGAATCCATCAGAAATGTACCACTAGCTATCTAGATGCTTAGAAAGATAAAACAAACTTAATACAACATTACCTTTATTTAGAAGGTTAATGTGTCCGGTCACGGACAAGGAGGTCCAGAGGAAGAAGTACATTTGTACTTTAGAGTGGTAGCCGTGTTAGTCTGTATCAGCAAAAAGAACGAGGAGTACTTGTGGCACCTTAGAGACTAATACATTTATTTGGACATAAGCTTTCATGGGCTAAAACCCATTTCATCAGATACAAGGAGTGGAAAATACAGTAGGAAGATATATATAGATAGATATAGATAGATGTACACACACACATACACAGAGAACACAAAGAAATGGGGGTTGCCATACCAACTCTAACAAGACTAAACAATTAAGGTGGGCTATTATCAGCAGGAGAAAAAAAATTGTAGTGATAATCAGGATGGCTCATTTCAAACAGTTGACAAGAAGGTGTGAGTAACAGTAGGGGAAAAATTAGCATGAGGAAACAGTTTTTAGTTTGTGCAATGACCCATCCACTCCCAGTCTTTATTCAAGCCTAATTTAATGGTGTCCAGTATGCAAATTAATTAAAACAAATTTTCTCCTGCTGATCATAGCCCACCTTATTTGGTTAGTCTTGTTACAGGTGGTATGGCAACCCCTATTTTTTCATGTTGTCTGTGTATATATATATATATATATATATATATATATATATATATATATACAGATAATCTTCCTACTATATTTTCCACTGCATGTATCTGATGAAGTGGCGTTTTAGCCAATGAAAGATTATGCCCAAATAAATGTGTTAGTATCTAAGGTGCCACAAGTACGCCTCATTCTTTTTTATTTGTACTTCAGTATCTCATCTTCATATTTATGAAGAAATCAGTTTTAACCTTCATGTCTGGTTATCTGCTTCTCCCTCAAGTCTCTTCACTTTCTTCCACATTGCCTCACATACATGGAATGCCCTCCCCCGGCTTGTCCACAAAGCCACCGATCTCTTTTTTAAATTACTCCTGAACACAAGAACAGCCATACTGGGTCAGACCAAAGGTCCGTCTAGCCCAGTATCCTGTCTTCCAACAGTAGCCAATGTCATCTGCCTCAGAAGGAATGAACAGAACAAGTGATCATCAAAAATTAACCACAGATTTACTGTGCGTTGTGTGAAAAAATACTTCCTTTGTTTGTTTTAAACCTGCAGCCTATTAATTTCATTTGGTGTCCCCTCATTCCTATGTTATGAGAAGACCCATTACTTCTGCAAAGCTATGTAAACTTAGCTAAATCATCAAGTTATTTATTTCATGAGTGAACTACTCATTTAAGAGAAGGGGTTGATAAGAAGTAAACTGTAATCAGTTGTGAACACTGCTCACTAGGGCCCTAAGCCTACAATTTTCTGCATAGGCAGAGCCGTTCGTGCTCATTGAGCCCCAGTGAAGTTAAAGGGGCTCCAAAATCAAAAAGTCAAAGGGGAAGGGCCATGCAAAATTAATTGCAGAATTGGATCTTAGTCTTATAAAATGTATCCCTTTGTCCATCTTTTTAGGTTGTGATCCTGTAAGTTGTTCTACACAAGTGGATCCCTGAGTCAATATGGAACAACTTGTAGGATCAGAGTCCTTGGACTGGATATATGTTAAGGCAGGGATGTGTCTTTTTCTGGCTTGGGGAAGTGTGTAACACATTATTTTGGGTGCTACCACAATCTAAATAAAAATGTACAAAGCTTTGGGTATTTTATATTTTCTGTTCTAAGCTAAACAAACTTCAGTACCTAAAAAAAAATGTCAATAAACCGATCAGACCACAATGGAGTAATAACCCACACATTCATGTACCTGAAATTTGTAATGACATAATTAAATTTTAAATGCAGTAATGGAGAATGGCTAGCTCTCTGTTTATGCTTAGGCAAGGCTTTCAGTCATGTTCAAACATGTTTTAAAAGCGGTTGTGGTTAAACTGGTTTATAAAGTTGTTTGACTTACATGTGAACATGATTATGGGCCAGATCCTCAAAGATATTTTGGTGCATAACTTGCATTGAAATCAATAGGAGTTTGGTTCCTAAATACATTCATAGATCTGGGTCTTTATAACCATGCATATTATGGTTCTATACATTGATACAAATGTCCATGTTTGAAAAAAATCAGCCTTAAATGAGGCCAACTAAACTAATACTTGTAACCCGCTAGAGATTCTTTGTGAGCTATTGGAAAGTAGTACCCTAAATGCCACTTTAACTATATTTATTGTGCAGCTCTTACTCACCTGCTTGCTTCACTGATGTGGATGAGGCTAGGCAACTGAATGAGGGTTGTGGACTCCGAAGTTAGATTAGAACTGAGAGCCTGAGAGAATGATGTTGATTTCAGGAGCCGGGGGGAGAGAGACGCGACCGGCGGTGGGTTTGCGGTGCGGTGTCACAGCGCACACGCGAAGCGGAAGATCGGGGGTTGCCGTGCGGAGCTGGGGGGTGAAGAGAGACGCGACCGGCGGTGGGTTTGCGGTGCGGTGTCACAGGGCAGACGCGAGGGCGGTAAATCCGGAGTCGCGCTGCATAAGCCCATTTCTCTGGGCAGGAGGCGAACGAGCCACTAGCACCAGACATACCAGACCCCTGTTCCCTCGGTAACCCCGAGCCTCTCTTCCCAGCACCACGTTCCCCGGGCCTGGTTTACATAATAAATCCCGCCCTCCCTGCCGTCGGGCCAGTAAGAATCACGCGCTTTATTTACTCCTCTCCAGATGGGCTTCCCATTGGCGGGGCCTGAAGCGTCACGTGACTCGGAGACGCGTTCTGCGAGTGCGAAGTTCACGCCGCTACCGAAGATGGCGGCCTCTATTGGCGCGGTTACCTCTAGGGCTCTGCACAGCCGCCGCTACCACAGGAAGTTGCTGTCTGGAGGTCGGGGGCTCTTCAGTGGGGCGCGGCGCCTTGTCGCGGAGGGGGAGACGCACTTCGGATTCCAGAATGTGTCGGAGACGGAGAAAGGGGAGAAAGGTGAGGGGGGGTAGGAGCAAGGCGGGGCGACTTGGCCGGGGATCGAGGGGGAGAGGGGAAATGACTGCTGGGCCGTTAACTACCCCAATGACTGGTGTAGTGTAGGAGGCAGTGCGGTCCAGTTCTTGTGAAACAAAATGGACCGAGGAGACAGAGAGAGAGACACACACACACCTACACCCACCCTCCTCCTCCTCCTCCCAGTCACTTGCTCGCTCCATATATTCTTTCTTCTCCCTGTGTCTGGTCATTTATAGTGAGAACTCTGTGCTAGGGCGTGTTTTTTGCTCTGTACCTGAACGCTGCCTTGCACAACAGATCTCTGATCTTGGTTGGAAGTTGTTAGAGTTACCCTAATAGAAATAATAGCTTATTTACCCCTATAATAAATGGGTGCATTCTATAGCTCAAGGATTAGCTGTCTGAGGGATGAGAATTTCCTAGCAAGTTAATGCTTACCTGAATGCTTTCAGGTAATCTGTCTATAAATAACTTTTAAAACAAATTGCTCTTCCTTCACATGGTGTTTCCTAGATTGGGATTGTGGTGAAATGTAGGAATGTGTTGAAAGTAAATGCATGTAACAAAATATAAACTTTATGAAGTATGATAATCTAGCTAATGAAATAAAAAAAATAGGATTCTTGCCTGAGACTTTACAGGGCTATATGTTAGTATAGACATAGGAAGAGGACAGTGAATACGTAGAAATGAAATTTAGTGGCATGCTATCCCCTGCTACCTCAAAGTGACATGTATTGCATGATAATGTAATTTTATTTCAGTTTACCATGTATTTGAAAGCGTGGCTAAGAAGTATGATATAATGAATGATTCAATGAGTCTGGGGATTCATCGGCTCTGGAAGGATATCCTGCTGCATCAAATGAACCCTTACCCAGGAACTCAGCTGCTAGACGTTGCTGGAGGGACAGGTGCACTCCATTTTATTTCTAGTACTACTATTAAGGAATTCTATTTGCTGGAGTAATGATTCCTTAATGGAGAGCAGAAATTCATCTACCTATAGATTAAAATGGAAAATAAGTACAATATAGACAATAGAAATCATAGCTGCACTTAGTACAACATTTACATGACTTTCCAGAGAACACTGTGTAGTGCAGTGATCCCCAAACTGTGGGGCATGCCCTCTAGGGAGGCATGGAGAAACATTTGTGAGGGGGCGGGGGGGCTCGGCAGGGAGGGAAGACCACCCAGGCCTGCTCTGCCCTGGCCCAAATCCAAGCTTTGACTTCCAGCTGTAGCTTCAGTCCTCCAGGGGGCGCGAACCGATTACATTACGAGTAAGCAGGGACACAACATAAAAAGTTTGGGGACCACTGGTCTGGTGGCTAAATAAGGGGCCTGACATTGGGAATACTGGGCTGTAGTCTTTGTTCTGCCACACGCACACTATGACCTTAAGCAAGTAATTAACTGCTCTGTCCCTCAGTTTCCCTATCTGGAGAATGACGATAACTTCTATTCTTCAAGGGGCAGGTTTGAGTCTTAGGCCTTGTCTACACTGCTACTTTACAGCGCTGAAACTTTCTTGCTCAGGGGTACGTATGAAAAAACAAACCCCTGAGCGATTCAACTTTCAGCACTATAAAGTGGCAGTGTAGATAGTACACCAGTGCTGGGAGCTACTCCCTTCCTGGAGTTGGCTTTTTTACAATGCTGGTGCCACAACTACACAGCCATGTTAAAGCACTGCTGCAGCAGCACTTTAATGTTGGTAGTGAAGACATACCTTTAGTTTTCTAATGTTTTGAAGCACTTCAGATCCTTGAATAAAGCTGCTCGAGAAGTGCAAAGTATTACACTTATAGAAAAAATGGTTACTTACCTTTTGTAACTGCTGTTCTTTGAGATGTGTTGCTCATGTCCATTCCATGTTAGGTATGTGCTCTCACCACATGCACCAGTGCGGGAAGTTTTTCCCTCAGTGGTATCCATAAGGACCGGCTCTGGTGCCCTCAGGAGTGGCATACATATTAGCCAGTATAAGGGCAGCACTGGCCCCTCCCGCAGTACCTTCTTACTGCCAGTGATAGTGCTGGAAGCATTTTCTTTACCCTTCCCCTTCCCCCCCCCTTCCCACTATCACATTGTGTAAATAGTTCCAGATAAGTAATTTATTTGGTCTCTTAATGACTAGCAAATAGTATTGTAGATGAGTTAGATAGTCCCCTCTAGGACTTACCCCACGAACAAGGCATGCCCTGACCTGGGCTTCAAACCTTGTGATTGCTGTAAAAAGCCTATGCAGATCAACTACGCTTATCAAAGTTGCTTGAAGTATTTGGGAGAAGCCCCCGTTAGTGATGTGTCACATCTGCAAGAGCTTCCAGCCAAGGACTAAAAAGTAGCGGGACGTAAGCACTCCTCGTGGAGTCAGCCCCTGAGATCAGACTCTGCAGCAATCACAGCAGCATGGGTGCGAAGTGTGCCACTGCCACTGGCCTCTTGGCACCAGTCCCAATCCCCGGTACCTGCTAAGAAGCAGGGGAAGCACACCAGAAGAGGGCATTCCCTGACATCCTGTATGGGAACGGGAAAGTCCAGAGAGCAGCATAGGTCCATGCAGGGCAGCAAGACTCCGGAGCCCGGCCAGGCATCTGCATCACAAGCAAGGCTATCTAGTCCGTCTAGCGATCCAGCAGCCACCCCATACGCTTACAGAAACTCTGTTTCAACTAACAGTAATGGGGGAAAGTGACTTGTTAATGTTTCATCTAAAAAAATAAAGCTAGGGAGCATGTTAGTTCCAGTTTATCTAAATATTAAAAGTCCTAACTTCCTGTTGAATATTTAATTTTTATAATGTCAGAAAATATTCCATATTTTGCATCTCCCTTTCAAAACTAATACAGGTGACATCGCCTTTCGGTTTATCAATTATGTTCGGTCCCAGTGGGAGCACCAGATCAAACAGAAACTGAAATCCCATCAGAATTTATCATGGGAGGAAATCTCTAAGAGTTACCAGGAAGAGGAACTTAAATTGCCAGGAGGTTCCCAAGTGGTGGTCTGTGACATTAATAAGGAAATGCTAAAGGTTGGAAAGCAGAAAGCACAACATCTTGGCTACTCTGAAGGTAAGTCCTGCATTATATCACTTCTATAGTAGGTCTGTGAGTGATAGAGACTTAGGGTATGTCTACACTACAGGATTATACCGATTTGACAGAAACCAGTTTTTTAAAACAGATTGTATAAAGTCGAGTGCACGTGGCCACACTTAGCACATTAATTTGGCAGTGTGCGTCCATGTACCGAGCTGGTGTCGATTTCTGGAGCGTTGCACTGTGGGTAGCTATCCCATAGTTCCCGCAGTCTCCCCTGCCCTTGGAATTCTGGGTTGAGATCCCAGTGCCTGATGGGGCAAAAAACATTGTCACGAGTGGTTCTGGGTACAGCCTTACCCCTCCCTCCATGAAAACAGCAGACAGCCGTTTCGCGCCTTTTTTCCTGGGTGAACTGTGCAAACACCATAGCACAGCAAGCATGGACCCTGCTGAGCTCAAGAGAGTAATCATAGATGTTGTAAACACCTCACGCATTCTCGTGCAGTCTATGCTGAACCAGGACCTGCAAAACCAGGCGAGGAGGAGGCGGCTACGGCAGCACAGCGATGAGAGTGATGAGGACATGGACACAGAATTCTCTCAAACCGCGGGCCCCTGCGCTTTGGAGATCCTGCTGGTAATGGGGCAGGTTCTAGCCATTGAACGCCGATTTTGGGCCCGGGAAACAAGCACAGACTGGTGGGACCACAGGTTTGGGACGATTCCCAGTGGCTGCGAAACTTTCGCATGCGTAAGGGCACTTTCATGGAACTTTGTGACTTGCTTTCCCCTGCCCTGAAACGCCACAATACCAAGATGAGAGCAGCCCTTACAGTTGAGAAGCGAGTGGCAATAACCCTCTGTGCAATGCCAGACAGCTACCAATCAGTCAGGAATCAATTTGGAGTGGGAAAATCTACTGTGGGGGCTGCTGTGATGCAAGTAGCCAAAGCAGTCATTAAGCTGCTTCTTTGAAAGGTTGTGACTCTGGGAAATGTGCAAGTGATAGTGGATGGCTTTGTTTCAAGGGGATTCCCTAACTGTGGGGTGGGGGGGGAATAGATGGAATCCATATCCCTATCTTGGCACCAGGGCACCCAATATGTAAACCGCAAGGGGTACTTTTCAATGGTGCTGCAAGCACTGGTGGATCACAAGGGACGTTTCACCAACATCCACGTGGGATGGCCAGGAAGGGTTCATGATGCTCACATCTTCAGGAACACTACTCTGTTTAAACGGCTCCAGCAAGGGCATTACTTTCCAGACCAGAAAATAACAGTTGGGGATGTTGAAATGCCTGTTGTTATCCTGGGGGACCCAGCCTACCCCTTGATGCCATGGCTCATGAAGCCATACACAGGCAGTCTGGACAGTAGTCAGAAGCTGTTCAACTACAGGCTGAGCAAGTGCAGAATGGTGGTAGAATGTGCATTTGGCCGTTTAAAGGTGTGCTGGCGCACATTACTGACTCAATCAGATCTCAGCCAAACCAGTGTCCCCTTTGTTATTGCTGCGTGCTGTGTGCTCCACAATCTCTATGAGAGTAAGGGGGAGACCTTTATGGCGGGGTGGGAGGCTGAGGCAAATCACCTGGCCGCTGATTACGCGCAGCCAGACACCAGGGCAATTAGAAGAGTACACCAGGAAGCAGTGCGCATCAGAGAAGCTTTGAAAACGAGTTTCATCATGGGCCAGGATATGGTGTGACTGCTGTGTTTGTTTCCCCTTGATGAATCCCCCCCCCCGCCTTGATTGACTCCTTCCCTGTAAACAACCCACCCTCCCCCTTAGATTACAGCTTGCTTAAGGAAATAAAGTCACTATTGTTTAAAAATCATGTATTCCGTATTAATTCATTATAAAAAGAGGGAGAGAACTGACAAGGTAGCCCGGGTGTGGTTTGGGAGGAGGATAGGAGGGAAGGAAAAGGCCACTAAAAAAATTTCAAAGTAATGACAGCCTTTTGGTTGGGCTGTCCATGGGGGGGGGGAGTGGGCGGGTTCACGGAGCCTCCCCCGACATGTTCTTACACGTCTGGGTGAGGAGGATGTGGAACATGGTGAGGGTGGTTATACAGGGGCTGCAGCGGCACTCTGTGATCCTGCTGCTGTTCCTGAAGCTCCACCAGACGCCGGAGCATGTCATTTTGATCACACAGCAGCCTCAGAGTTGCATCCCACCACCGCTGATCTTCCTGCTGCCACCTCTGATCTTCCTGCCGCCACCTCTCATCTTGAGCGTCCCTCCTGTCCTCACGTTCATTGGCATCTTTCCTGTAATTTGATATCACGTCTTTCCACTCATTCAGATGAGCTCTTTCATTGCGGGTCACTTCCATGATTTCCGAGAACATTTCGTCTTGCGTCTTTTTTTTCTGCCGCCTTATCTGAGATAGCCTTTGGGATGGAGTAGGGAGGCTTGAAAAATTTGCAGCTGCATGAGGGAGGGGAAAAAAGGTAGAGAAGTATTTAAAAAGATACATTTTACAGAACAATGTTTATGCTCTTTCACGGTGAACAACACTATTCACCTTACATAGCACATGTGATTTGACTACAAGGTCACATTTTGCATCTTAATATTGAGTGCCTGTGGCTCTGTTAGAGATCTCGCAGACGCAGGTCCGGGCAGCAGAATTCGGCTTGCATGGAGCCATGGTATGCCATTGTCTTCTGCAGCCTTCATATATCCAGCGCCCTCCTTTACCAAATAGCAAGCAAAGCCCGTTCAGTGCTGCTGCTTTCCTGTTAACATGCAGCAGCAGAAACCATCCCCCCATCCAATTCTCTGGGATGATCGCTTTACCCCTCCTCCCACCGTGTGGTTCATATCATGGAAGATCACTGCTAAACAGCCCCCTTCCCCCCCCCCACGTGGCTGGTAGCAGGGAAGATCCCTGCTAGCCAAACGCGAAAAAGCTCAGCGCCAATCACCCGCCCCCCTTCCCCCTGCTTAGCTACCTGCAAGGAAGGATTTATTTTAAGCAACAGGCAAAGAGCCCAGTAGGAATGGCCATCTCTGTCCCCTTAATTAAATTCCGGAATTTCAACCAGGTTACCATGAATGATATCACTCTCCTGAGGATAACACAGCGAGATAAAGAACGGATGTTGCTTGAATGCCAGCAAACACCGGGACCATACGCAGCTAGGCTTTGTCATGCAATGATACCAGATTACTTGCTACATGCATGGCGTGGTCAAGTGTCCTACCATGGAGGACGGAATAAGGCTGCCCTGCCCAGAAACCTTCTGCAAAGGCTTTTGGAGTACCTCCAGGAGAGCTTCATGGAGATGTCCCTGGAGGATTTCCGCTCCATCCCCAGACATGTTAACAGACTTTTCCAGTAACTGTACTGGCCACGAATACATCCCAAGTCCTCAGGGCAAATTAATCATTAAAAAACGCTTGCTTTTAAACCATGTTTTATATTTACAAAGGTACACTCACCAGAGGTCCCTTCATTGTGTGGGATAGTGGCTTGGGAGGACTGGGAGGGTAATTCCGTCAGGGTGAGAAAGAGCTCCTGGCTGTTGGGGCGAATGGAGTGCTGTGTGCTCTGTGCAAGCTCATCGTCCTATTCCTCCTCCTCATCTTCCCCGTCCGCAGAATCCTCAGCCATGGCTGAGATTACCACCCCCACCTCGGAATCCACGGACAGGGGTGGGGTAGTGGTTGCGGACCCCCCAAGAATTGCATGCAGCTAAACGTAGAAGCGGCATGTTTTCGGCCCTGTCCCAGACCTTCCATTTGCTTCTTTGGTTTTCTGGGAGGCTTGTCTGAGCTCCTTAACTTTCACACGGCACTGTAGTGAGTCCCTGGTGTGGCCTCTCTGCATCATGACCTTGGAAATTTTTTCAAATGTTTTTTCATTTCATCTTTTGGAACGGAGTTCTGTTAGCACAGAATCCTCTCCCCATACAGCGATCAGATCCAGTACCTCCCGTGCAGTCCATGCTGGAGCTCTTTTTTGATTCTCGGGAGACTGCACTGTTACCTGTGCTGATAAGCTCTGCATCGCCACCCTGCTGATCAGCTCTCCACGCAGGCTAAACAAGAAATGAAATTCAAAAGTTTGCGGGACTTTTCCTGTCTACCCAGCCAGTGCATCTGAGTTCAGATGGCTTTCCAGAGCGGTCACAATGGTGTACTGTAGGATACCGTCCAGGGACCAATACCGTCGAATTGTGGCCACACTAACCCTAATCCGACATGGCAATACCGATTTCAGCGCTACTCCCCTTATCGGGGAGGAGTACAGAAATTGGTTTTAAGAGTCCTTTATATCGATATAAAGGGCCTCGTTGTGTGGACGGTTGCAGGGTTAAATTGGTTTAACTCTGCTAAAGTCGGTATAAACGCGTAGTGTAGACCAGACCTGTGATGCTAAAAAATCCTTATGTAGCAATAGTCCAAAATTCTACTTGCTTATTTGCCAGGAGCACTAACTGTTCTGATGGACAAATATCAGGTGTAGGTTCTTTATCCTCAACAGTATGGAAAGAGTGGGTAAGTAAGATGATGTACATGAGCTGGCCAATTGTCATGACAATTCTGCAACTGTGAGTTATACTCTCTATAGAGGCACAGTGAGTCTTTTTAACACTTGTATCTCTTTGAAAATATGAGTCTGAGTATTAATCTGAAACCAAGTGTTTGATTCTCCTTCAAAATCATCCAGTGAGCAAAATACTGCTCTGTTACACCAATGCAATTCTACTGAGTTTAGTCAAGCTGCATAGCTACAAAATAGGATAGTTTGGCCCTAAAAATCTAACTACACCACAGATCTCATAAGCAATACTTTAAAAATCAAAGCAGCGAATAAAAATGTCATGAGTCCAAAGGTGGGGGGAACCTATATAGAGATGATACCTCCAATAGAGAGTAGGTTATAGTGCTTTTGGAATCTGAGTCATATTAAATATTTAGTTTGCAGGTCAATGGGGTAGTTCAGTGAGTGATCTCTAGAAATGCTTTTGGGGACCACATTGGTCCTTTCAATCAGGATTAATTTAAGAAGTAATTAATTAATAAATTGTGCTTGATGCACAGTATTTGTAGAATAGTTGTTTGCCCTCTCCCACTTCAATTACAGAAACATTCCTTAAATAAGATTTACTATATGTATTTAAATGTGGTATATTTTATATAAAACTTTGTTTTAAATTGGTTTTAAAAACATTGTTTAATACCAGTCCTTGTTTCAAAGTAAACTAAAGATTTATCAACAGTAACTGGAAAATACAGTCAGTCTCAACATTTGAAGTACCTTTTGAAACTTTTAAAACTTGATTGAAAACATGAACAGAATTTCAACTCCCTCATTTCCTCTCGATGAACTTTTGGGGGAGCAGTTAAAATTTTTAGTCTTACATACCCCAAACCAATTACTACACCCAGCTCTCTCTGCACTCCTGATTACCTCATTGGTGCAGGTAGCGCATAGAAAAATAACTGTTGGGGAAACAGATCAATGTTTTTCAAGTAGAGAAAAAATTAGCAAGGTAAAAATATTTCCCCCCCCAGGCTTATTCAAAAGAATTGCACATATTGGTGAACACCAAAAGATAATTAATATTTCTTCTTTTTTAAGCTGGAGAAGAAAATGTGCTATATGTAGGTAAAATGATGTCAAGGAATCCTGTAGAGGGCTCGTTTTGTATTGTGTTGATGAAACACTGAATGACTTTAATAATGTCTGTGATTTCCTGCCCCACCTCTCATCCTAGTAGTTGCTTAAGTAAGCTAATGATTTCTCATAGAAGTAACTTGGTCATCTAGGCTAGTGTGTGACTTAGAAACTAGATAAGATCATTTTACTTTCAAATGCCTGTTCTCTAGTATCAGTGTCAGCTTCTTGATTTCTTCTCACTTACCCCGACTTCATGCCTTCTTCCAGAAGGGGGAGCTCAAAGGTCAAACACTGGCTTTCTGGCCTCTAGTTGTAGCCCAGGGGTCGGCAACCTTTCAGAAGTGGTGTGCCGAGTCTTCATTGATTCACTCTGATTAAGGTTTCATGTGCCAGTAATACGTTTACGTTTTTAGACCATCTCTTTCTCTGAGTCTATAATATATAACTAAACTATTGTTGCATGTAGAGTAAATAAGGTTTTCAAAATGTTTAAGAAGCTTCATTTAAAATTAAATTAAAATGCAGAGCCTCCCGGAGTGGTGGCCAGGACCTGGGCAGTGTGAGTGCCACTGAAAATCAGTTCACGTGCTGCCTTTGGCACACGTGCCATAGGTTGCTTACCCCTGTGTAGCCCATCATCTTCTTTGTTACTATAATAATCTTTTGTTACTCTCCAGTGCTGATAAATAGAGAGACAATAACCAGTGTGTTCAAACAAAGAAATGTTGTTTTGGGGCAACTTTTTATGAAATGTCTGCATTTCATAAAATCCATATAAAGCGTGGGAACTCCCATCTGTGGATGGAACAGGACATTTGCTCCTACGAGTATTTATCTATTTTTAAAAAATGTATATGACTCCAAGATTATTTAATTCCACCCTATGATTCTTCCTTCTGTAGTCATATAGGATTCATGACCACAATTTACTTTCTCTCATGAAATTCTTTCTGACATCAAAACAAATGCATACATTTTCAGTGTTTTGTGGACTTCGTACAACTCATTGCAAAAACTATCCCCATGAGTGATTGTAATACTGAGAATGTTGCAGAAGAGAATCCTTACACTAAAACATAGGGGCAGCCAAATAGCTGTTGCTGTCTTCTGCCATGCTAAAGATGTAGGTTCCGTCTCATTTCCCCCAGTCTGAAGTACTGTGGGTAGAGCATGCCTCGCTCCAGTTGGGAGGAGGAAGTCTTTGATTTAGGAACAAGTTTGTTGGTCTTCTTCCTTGTCTGATGGGGAATTGCCGTGATGCAGGACCTTGAAGGGTAGCAGGAATAAACTTGGTGTCCTCCCTAACAAAAAGAAGAATCACAGTATGATTTAAAAATTATATATTAAGGCTGCTGATTAATCACAGTTAACTCACACGATTAACTCAAAAAAATTAATCGCGATTAACTGCAGTTTTAATCACACTGGTAAATAATAGAATTATATATTCTGGATGTTTTTCTGTATTTTCAAATATAATGATATCAGTTAAAATACAGAATACAAAGTGTGCAGTACTTACCTTACATTATTTTTATTACAAATACTTGTAGTGTAAAAATGATAAAAGAAATAGTATTTTTAAATTTACCTCATATAAGTACCATAGTGCAATCTCTTTATCCTGAAAGTGCGATTTACAAATGTAGATTTTTTTTTGTTACATAACTGCACTCAAAACAGTGTAAAATTTTAGAACCTACAAGTTCACTATGTCCTACTTGTTCACTTGACTCAGAGAAACAAGTTTGTTTACATTCATGGGAGATAATGCTGCCCACTTCTTATTTACAAATGGCACGTGAAAGTGAGAACAAATGTTCGCATGGCACTTTTGTAGCTAGCACTGATGTGCCAGATGTGCCTAAACATTCATGTGCCCTTTCATGCTTTGGCCACCATTCCAGAGGACATGCTTCCATCCTGATGACGCTCGTTAATGTGTTAATTAAATTAATGAGTGAACTCCTTGTGGGAGAAATGTATGACTCCTGCTCTGTGTTTTACCTGCATTCTGCCATATATTTTATGTTATAGCAGTCTTGGATGATGACCCAGCATATTGTTCATTTTAAGAACAGTTTCACTGCAGATTGACAAAATGCAAAAAAGGTACCAATGTGAGATTTCTAAAAATAGGTACAGCATTCGACCCAAGATTTAAGGATCTGAAGTGCCTTTCAAAATCTGATTGGGATGGGGTATTGGAGCATGCTTTTAGAAGTCTTAAAAGAGGAACACTCCAAAGCACAAATTGCAGAACCTGAACACCAAAAACGAAAATCAACCTTCTGCTGGTGGCATCTGACTCAGATGATGAAAATGAACATGTCGGTCTGCACTGCTATGGATCGTTATCGAGCAGAACCGAACATCAGCATGGACGCATGTCCTCTGGAATGGTGGTTGAAGCATGAAGGGACATATGAATCTTTAGTGCATCTGGCACATAAATATTTTGCAACGCCGGCTATAACACTGCAATGCAAACGCCTATTCTCACTTATAGGTGACGTAAACAAGAAGCGGGCAGCATTATCTCCTGCAAATGTAAACAAACTTGTTTGTCTGAGCAATTGGCTGAACATGAAGTATGGCTGAGTAGACTTGTTGGCTCTAAAGTTTTACATTGTTTTATTTTTAACGCAGTTATTTTTTGTACATAACTCTACATTTGTAAGTTCAACTTTCATGATAAAGGGATTGCATTACAGTGCTAGTATTAGATGAATTGAAAAATACTATTTCTTTTGTTTTTTTTACAGTGCAAACACTTGTACTCAAAAAAATATAAAGTGAGCACTGTACATTTTGTATTCTGTGTTGTAATTGAAATCAATATATATGAAAATGTGGAAAACATCCAAAAATATTCATTAAAATATTCTATTAATGTTTAACAGAGCAATTAATTGCGATTAATTTTTTAAATCGCTTGACAGCCCTATTATATATGTATTACCTTTGCCAAAACAGAGTGAAGATCTAGTCTTTCCGAAAGTTTTCTGGGATGAGCAGCTCCTAGTATATATGTGAGTTTTTGTTGTATTTTTTTTAAGGCTTGTCATGGGTGGTTGGGAATGCAGAAGAGCTGCCCTTCAATGACAACAAGTTTGATGTTTACACAATTGCCTTTGGAATACGGAATGTAACTCATATTGACCAGGTAAGCAGGGCAACATGTCTTGGGATATACAGTTCTCCTGGGCTTTCTGGGCACCAAGAAAAGAAGAAACACTCCTGTTATGAGGGAACCTCTGTTTCAGCTTCTCGCATGTAAAAGAAACTGGGATATAGCCCTACAGTTTGGTTGAATGAAAAGAAATTGAGGTTAATAAATATCCTGCCCTTCTAGGGGCATCATAGGGTTCAGATTTTTACCATGGAGATAAGCATGGTATAAATACTTGCATACATTTTTCTGGGAAGCTCTGAGTAGTCCTTACTTAAAAATTAAAAAATATTTGTAAGCACTCTAGCAAGTAATGTCACCGATTTCAATTGGGACCTGGTATTTTAAGATTGGTTATAACTGTTCTGCCTGAGAGGATATTTTTGATCAAACTGATAATTGCATGTAATATTCCATGTGCTGAGATGTGCTTTGAATCCCTTAAAGTGTAATTACTTGTTTACACAACTGATGAAAGACTTTCTGCATGTCTGCTTCTTTTTGCTTTGGTTTTGTAGTGTTATCTCCTATCTTCAGGAAGAAGGTGGATGTAGCTTGAAATCTTATGATGAATCTTTGGATATTTGCTAGTAGGCTGCAATACCTAATGTTTAATACCATCCTAAAGTAGGCCAATCTCACCGAAAGCAACAGATATGATTTAAAAATATAATAGTGCAGCCATATTGAGCTTCTCTGACCTGAGTGGGTTGAGTTTAGCCTGACAGAAAGGGACTTATGTGAAAATGTTACCTAATTTAAAGCATACATACAGTTTTAAGCCCACAATGGATAGGTGGGTGGTATTATTGTCCAAGTCTAAATATTTTATTTTCCCTATGAAAATCCCAGGACACTTTGGTGACTTTAACCAGAACAGTCTTTCTTCTGCTTGGACTGTGCCCAACCCAAGGAGGTGGAGCATCCATGTTTCACATCCTCATGAGATTATAATAGAGAGGGTGCTTTCCTACAGTGTGTTCATCCACTTTTGATCTCTCTCAGGCACTACAGGAGGCATATCGTGTGCTGAAACCAGGAGGGAGATTTCTGTGTTTGGAATTCAGTCAAGTCAACAACCCCCTTATTTCCAGGTTGGAATATGTCAGTTTTTTTTTCTTTTCTCTCCTCTCATGAGGGTTTTTCTTGAGCTGGGACAAAAACATGTGGAAGAATCCTAAGCCCTTGAAACACTATCGCACACTTAAATCCAAACTCTGTAGAAATCCACAGCCAAGGTGATATACAGAGACTAATTAATTCCTCTTTAGGAAAAAGTTAGTCCTAGGTGGTTTTATTTTAGTGTCTGCATGTTAATCTGCAATTCGTCTCTTTGGACAGGCTCTATGACTTGTACAGTTTCCAGGTTATCCCTGTTCTGGGTGAGATTATTGCTGGAGATTGGAAATCCTACCAGTACCTTGTGGAAAGCATCCGACGTTTTCCAGCCCAGGTAACAAGGTGCTCTGCTTGAACTTTTAGTGTATTGTCACCATGGGGTCAGCTGGGTTATGGGTAAAGAAACTAGGCCTTTAAGAAGGCATATGCTAGTTTACTTCTGCTAATTTCACAGTTACTCTTCCCCCCCACACAAATGACTGACAGGGATATGAGAGAGGTCTATACAATCATGAATGGTGTGGAGAAAGTAAATCAGGAAGTGTTGTTTGCCCCTTCACATAATACAAGAACCAGGGATCACTCAACAAAATTAATAGGCAGCAGGTTTAAAACAACCATAAGAAAGTATTTCATACAACACAGTCCACCTTTGGAACTCATTGCCAGGGATGTTGTAAAGACCAAAATTATTACTGGGTTAAAAAAAAAATTAAGCTTATGGAGGCTATGTCCAGCAATAACTGTTAGCCAAGCTGGTTAGGTATGCAACCCTATGCTCTAGGTGTCCCTGGCCAGAAGCTGCAACTGGATGACAGGGGACGGATCACCCTATAATTGCTGTGTCCTGTTCATTCCTTCCAAAGCACCTGGCCCCAGCCATTGTCAGAGGACAAGATACTGGACTAGAGGGAGCATTGGTCTGACCTAGTCTGGCTATTCTTATGTTCTTTATTACTATATTTCAGGATGAGTTCAAGGCAATGGTTGAAGATGCAGGTTTTCTGAAAGTGGAATATCGAAATCTAACATCGGGCATTGTAGCCATTCACTCAGGTTTCAAACTGTGACCCTCCTACTTTGCAAGGCTCTTGAAGGATAAAGGGTATTTCTCCTGAGGAAGCTAAAACCAATGCAACTCCAAAAACTTCACTGCCAAGATAGACTGAGGGGAGGGGAAGATTTGGTCCCTCTGCAGATCTAAAGCTTCAGACTTTGGGTTTCTGAGTTTAAATTATGTTCTTACAACCAGCTCAAGATCTGGAATCCCTCTGCCAATTAGGTACTTATGTAAGTATGGGTCAAGTGATTCCTTGATGCCTGGTATGTGCTCACTCTCAACTGATTACCACTTTTCCCAAACCTCACAGACAGTGACTTTTGTATTAGACTTGTTTAGTATATATTATTTTCTAAAGTACAGTGTGAGGATATGGCAAAAATTACACTTATCTAAGTTTGACAGCATATACTCCATATAGTAATAGAACTGGTTGAAGGTAGATATGGACCAACTTGCCTTGAAACAAGATATCTTATATTGTATTGAAGTAATGACTCTAGTTCAAGGTAGGTATGGAAATGTGGGCAACACCTAAAATTACAAATGTGAGACACATAGGGTTTATGTGTATTTATTTTAAAGATCATATTAAATTTTATATATGTTTCACTTGTGTGGTAAATGTCTCACTGATTTCTGAAGACTTGTCTGCAGAAGTAGTAAGTTATTAATGTATTTCCTCAATGATGGGGATAAAGTTCTGAAAGAATCTGTTCACTGTCCTCACTTTAACTATACTGTCATGAAACAGTGCTATAATTGTGAAATACACTACCCATCACCTTATACCATGTCTGAAGAAATTTTCCACTCTTTTACCTCTGTATCCTGTTAAGACTGACAAGTTACTCAGATCCAAGGAAACTTCTGCAGTAATGAATGTGGAAAAACTAGAAATATTGTATTAAAAATCTTATCCTGTCTTTACTTACCCTTATTTGAGCTGCATTCTGGTAGTTTGTTTACCAGAGTTTAAAGTGTGTAGTTTAATTCAGTTCTTACTAGCTTCCTGAAGGTTTAGTAATCTGTAATTTGTGTTTCTATACCAGAATGAGAGTGTAGGATTGAAATGTGGTAAGTACCCAAGGGAAAAGATAGCCACAGAGTTGTCTAGCTCAGACTGCATAGTTGGTAGAAACAAATCATAAGCAGGCTTGATACATAGCCGAAGTTATTGTAATCTGCTAGTAACTTGCAAAATGGTAATCAATATAGTAGTATAAAATATCTATTAAAGGAGCTTGGATGCAATGTGACTTCATATGCCCTTAGATAAATCACATTAATCAGCTCTTGGTGCATCATCTATTGTAGGTCTACCACCTAATTCACTAGGTTAAGGGGTTCCTGCTACAGCAGGACACTTAACCTAATCATTTAGAATTCAGGACATTGTCTGTCAAACTACCTCAACTGGAATCTAGATCAGATCAGTAAGTAGATATTTTACTCTTCCACCTCAAAAAAATTTTTCAAAAAAGTATTAAGCAAGATTCATAACTGTAGAACAATTAATACTCAAGTGTTAAACATGGAAGCATAACGTAATTGAACATTACTTCTATACTAATGAAGAGCATCATAAAGCCTCATGCATATTGAATAGCTGTTGTACTACCATCCTTCACAGTACAATTGTTGCAGTGCTACTTCTAATGAGGCTTTTAAAACAAAAGCACTACCCTATCTCCCTTTTTACCTTACCTTTTCCTGCCTTGGTACCTGTTAAGGCTGGCATACCTTCTCCAAAAGCTGCTGTAACTTTCAAGTGTAGAGCAGCAGAAACATGATGGCTAAGGATTCTTGGTACTGAAGATGGTGAATATCCATAAGTGTTGCAAGCTGGGGCTTTACAGTCAGCATTTGAAAGGATATAGTTCCCAGCTCAAAGTTAGTGCCTGCCCTAGGAAAGTGCTTCAACATTAAGAACTACTTGTGCTCCTCACTAACATCCTTAGAACTGGTCCTGCTTACTGGGACTATAGCAGCCTCTGCCAGCACAACCCTAAAGGATCTATGTAGTATCTAGCATCATGGAATCTGTCAGAGACTTTTTGTAAGTGACACAGAAATTGATTAAGACTCACTGTTTTACTATTGGACAATATTACAAATATGTTCTATAAAATAGAGAAGGCAAGTGTACAGCCACTCACAGCCTTGGACCAGAATTACATGGAGATATTGCCCGTTGACAAATGCTTTAAGTGAGTGAATAAGAAAAATATGAACTTCAGATGGAGAAAAATGTAGGCCAGCCTTACAGGAATTACAGCTCCAACTTAACTTTAGTAAAGACAGTTGTACTTGTCTATGCCAGCAGTGAACTTTTCTATACTAACAGCTTTAGATCAAGTTTTGGGTTAGAGAAAATACACTCACTTTATGAAATACTTCACTTGTTTTCATGGAGCTTAGTACAAATTTAGAGCTTAGTACAAGAATATAGGGCTCAGTGGGATAGATGGCTATAAAACTATTAGAATAAACTCTTAAAGGTTGAGTATATCCAACAGTTTTATTAAAAAGGGAAGCAGGTTTTTGGAAAGAAAATAAATACAAGAAAGACTTTTTTGCTATTTTTTATAGCAACAATGAAAACAAACTGGTACAGAGGAGTCCCTGTCCATTACCACCACAACAAAAGGCTTGAAGAGCAAAGTGTGTTCCCCAGGGAAGGCTTAAGATTTCAGTCTCTATTTGGAGTTAGTGTGCAGTCCTGGAACCGGATGCAAGTTTGAATAGCACAGTCTGTGCTCTAACCAGATTTGAAGAGGAGAATAGCAACTTGGCCTAGGTAGAAATAGATGAAGTGCTTAGTCTCATGAGTCACATAGCTGCCAAAGTTCCTTCCCACAATGCAATGCCAAGTGGGGTTGTACTTCTTGTCAAACTCCTGGAAGAAAAAAAACAAAATGCACAATATTACCACAGCAGAACTGCCTTTCTTAGACACACAAAAGTTGCAGATTTTTTGAACTGCTGTATTCTCACCTGCATCTTTATATTAAATGTTCAAACACTGAGGTGTGTGGCAGGGTAAGAACAGCATATCCTTTGCTCTGCATTAAGACCACAGCTTTGATAATAAGGGAGAAGTGGAATTGCTGACTTACCTTTATTGCCCAATTGCTGGTTATTATATCATGAGACAGCAGAAGTCACTGTCTTACTAGGTAGCTGCAGGAGTACAGATAGTATTTTACTGCTGTGATAGTTTATACCCTTATTCACCCCATTCATAAGGTTATTAAGTTTTGAACAAAGCATACTATGTAAGGCAAGGGTCGACAACCTTTCAGAAGCGGTGTGCCAAGTCTTCATTTATTCACTCTAATTTAAGGTTTCGTGTGCCAGTAATACATTTGAACTTTTTTAGAAAGCCTCTTTCTATAAGTCTATAATATATAACTAAACTATTGTTGTATGTAAAGTAAATAATTGTTTTTAAAAAAAATGTTTACGATGCTTCATTTAAAATTAAAATGCAGAGTCCCCTGGACCCGTGGCCAGGACCTGGGCACTGTGAGTGCCACTGAAAAAAAAATCAGCTCACATGCCGCCTTCGGCACACATGCCATAGGTTGCCTACACCGATGTATAATCAGGAAATCATGAGTTTTCAAATTATTGTCCTGGTAAAAGGTGTGGCAAGACTGTGAAAGAAAATTTCACCATACGATATTACCAAAGACATGTTCCGGAAGGCAGTCACAAACAAGTTCTCCAGAGATAAAAGGCTAGCCAGTGCCTCAGCCAGGTGTCAGCTAGCTCAAACAGATCACTAACCTGATTAAGTGGCCACTCTTCTGTGTGCGGGGGGCAATATATTTTGATAGTAAGGTAGTAGAAGGTGGCCAGAAACCTTACATCAGTTGGAGATGACACTTGCAGAAGAGAAAGGGCTGTAAGAAGAAGGCAGACATCCCGAATCATCACTCTCTACCCACAGCATCAACCCCTGAAGATGAAAGGAAGGACCACTGGACTGGGGGCTGGAAATCCTGATGAAGAGGTTCAGCCAGGAAGACTGCTGGAACTTGTGGTGAGAGACCCCTTTGCTTTATATTCACTTAGCTTAAGTTAGGTATAGTTGTGTTTTACCTTTTATTTCCATGTAACCAATCCTGACTTATACTTGTCACTTAATCTATTTTTCCTAAACCAGTGGGTTTGGATTGAAGTATTTGGGAAACTCCATTTGGGATAACAAGATTTGTGCATATCATTTTCTATTAATAAATGACAGACTAGATACAAGTTTTTTTTCATCCAGGAGGGTGCTGGGCAGTACGACAAACATTTCTGGGGAAAGTCTGGGACTGGGAGTTGGCTGGTGTTGTCCTGCAGTGTAGTTCTTGAGTGGCTGCCTATAGCACTCATACAGTATGGCTGGGAATGATTTACATGCTGAAAGCTGATAGAGAGCAGATCAGGAGTGGCTGCTCTCACAGCAAAGCAGCGTTTACAAAAGGCACCCCAGATTAGGGAATTGAGCGGACAGAGCTGTCCATCAGTCCAGACTGTACTCTGATTAATGTTACAGCTGCCCACCTGCCACATCTTGCAGAAATCAAGCCAGTTTAGTAGGTGTAAGCATTCTCTCTTTGCATCCAAGAATCTAGTGAGTCCTAATATATCTTTAGCACAATAGCTTTCAAGCTACTGTTTTTCAACCAGCAATAGGGCAAAGCCCTTGTTAGTGATCTGCAAAAAAAATTTTGAAAGTCAAGCAGTAGAGGGAATGCATATGGAGGAGGAGGAGTGACACAGGATCTCACAAACAGGCACACACAATGAAAGTGCAGAGTGCTTAGGAGGCATTCTAGTTAATCCATTATGCTAGTTTGCATCATCCTAGTTCATAAGATCAGAAATGAAGATAGTGAGTTGATCCACAGAGAGAAAGATCAGACCATAATAAGCCCTAATACTCTATTCTTAAAAGAAAAGAACTCGCTTAATTTAATAGACCAAATTTATTCACAAATGAGTAGTATTTTACAGTTAGACACTTGAGTCTGACTCCAAGTTTTGCTAGCCAATGTGATGACCACAAAGAGTCAGACTTAAGTGCTTTATACAAATCATGCCCAGCAGTTATGAAATTTAGAGCTTTGGGACAAGCAAAGGTATCCAGCTGTTTTGTATTTGATTATTATATTAAGCCTCTTGGCTAATTGTTTTTATTTCCAATGTGTCTGTCATCACATCCCCTCCCTCTCCACAGCCATTGGGAAGTTATACTGAAGTTTGACAATGATATAGAATTGTTTTGTAGTACATTAAACTGATGTTTCTGCTTCAGTGATTTTTAAGTGGTGCATTCTCTAAAGGGAATAAAATCTATACTTGTTTCTACATCTCAAGCAGGAGTGGGGTTTTTTTTAAATAAGTTTGCTATTCTCACTGGAAATTGCTAGCTATAAAGAACTCAAAAAACAGTTAAGGAGAGCACTTCGGTGACTTAGGTTTTATACGTTGTCAATGACTGCTGTTTAGAAGTCTGTTCCACTCAATGTAGTCTCAATTCAATTCAGCCTTCCCACTCTTATGGCAAGCCAGCATCTTCCATTAGCACTGCCAATTCAGCAAACTTCAGAAGTACGAAAAATAGTAAACTACAATTTCCTCTCCCAACTAGACTCAGTTGGCAACATCCACCTGCAGCTTCTCCCAACAGCTCCCCTGCTGCTAGAACAAGTATATGGCTAGGATATGAAAAAACCCAAAGGAAAGAAAAAGAACAGTTACCAAACCCAGGAACAGTTATGTATGACACAGATCTTCAGAAGAGTTAAACATTAAATTACTTGGCAAATGAAGGCCTTTGTATACAACTTCAGTTGAGCTGAGCACTTAGTAAAGCTTTCTTTTCTTCTAGAGGTCCCTTCTGGCAGTACTCTTGTCATACTAGGTTCTAAAACATGCATATCCAGCAACAGAGGGAAAAGGCTATTACAACAGGGATTTACCTTCTTTATATGAGCTGCAATATCCTTCTCAATGTTGTATTTCTCCAGGGCCTGAGTGGCACACTCCACTGAATCTTGCTGCATCTCTTCAGACATATCCGCATTCTTGATCACAGCCTTTCGATCACACATGGTTACCTAGGGAGCACGCACGCGCACACAAAATAATTTGACATGGCAGTAGGAGCATCCACCACCCAAAACTCCCACAGACAGTCTGTTTAACAAGCTTGGTCTTGTACAATGCATGATTTTTATGGTCACTATCTAGTAGCTTAAGAACATTGGCCCAGCCTTAATGCAAAACACATCTCCTCAAAGCATGCAGATGTCAGCTCTACAGCCAGTGACAAGTTATACAGACAGTAAAGTAAACGATGTAATTTTTCAGCTGTAGCACTACTTTCCTCCCTCTGTTTCAGCTGAAGTAACTGGTTTGAAAGCATAGTTAGGAGCATTTTCAGTTTCACTAATCATGATCTCATTCCCAAGAGAGAATCTGTAGAATCACTTTTTGGTTTTTAAGCTAAACTCTAAAGCTTATCAGTTTAAACTGATAGTCTATAGAGCCCAGTGGTTCTCAAACTTTTGTACTGGGGACCCCTTTTACGTAGCAAGCCTCTGAACACAACCACCCATATAAATATATAAAAGTACTGTTAATTTAACACAATTATAAATACTGTAGGCAAAGCGGGGTTTGGGGTGGACAACTCATGACTCCCATGTAATAAACTCCTGACCCCCGAGGGGTCCCAACCTCCTGTTTGAGAACCTCTGGTATAGTCAGTACCGTCATGAGGTGGACTTCTAGTAGCCCTTAGTCATAATTTGAGTGCAAATAGAGACCCTGAGCAGTTTAAAATACTAGATACATTTTCGGGAAATTAAATTCAGAGCTTGGAATACTTTGTGAAGAGAGAGATGCTAGAAAATTCTATGTAGTTTCCCTGGCACAGACAAGCTATCGCGTAGCATTCCCAGATATGGGGCTCTTTGGGAGTGTCCATTGACAGTCCTGCCATGCGTCCTCACTCTCATTTTGCCAAGACAAATCTTAGTATTGGGGGGCGGGGGGTTAAAGCACCGAAGAAGCCACAATACTTTCATCGGCATCCCCTCATGCCCAATCGGTGGTCTTCTCCCCCCCCCCCCCCCCGTCACCTTCCCCACGCCCACCCAGCCAGGACACCCCCCCCCGTCACCTTCCCCACGCCCACCCAGCCAGGACCCCCCCCCCCCCGTCACCTTCCCCACGCTCACCCAGCCAGGACACCCCCCCCCGTCACCTTCCCCACGCCCACCCAGCCAGGACACCCCCCCCGTCACCTTCCCCACGCCCACCCAGCCAGGGCGCCCTCCCGTACCCTCGCCCAACTGGGACTTCCACCGCCCACCCCCTTCTACACACAGAATCACAGCAGCCCCCCCGCCAAGGCTCACAAGAACCCACGCCCCCGGGGCGCCCTCCTCTTATCCGCTCCTTCTCCCTCCGCCAGCGGAGATGACCTGAGGCCTCTGCCTTCTCCCAGCGCCCTGTGATCGGCTCGAGGCTCCTGCCTCGGTCGGGAACTCACCGTGTGCTGGGCGGCTCCGAGCGCGGAGGGAAGGGATGGGGCGGGCAGGCAGCTTTTCAACCAGCACTCGCTCAGCCAGCTCTCCGATGTGACTGAAAGCGCGCGGCGCCACCGCCGTAGCCTAATACTTTTAGCCACGCCCCTCTGACTAAGACTCGCCCGCGTGCGCCAATCATTGGCCTACGCAACAATCTCAGGCGCACGTCATTGGCCGAAAGCTACCGCTTACCGCAGCGTCTTACTGTTGCGTTTTGTTTCAGCCCGACATGCATCGCGCTGGCGTCTGTTCCCATAGCAACAGGATGCGTGGTCCTCCGGCCTAAGTTCGAGGCCTGCACCCGAGAGTGAGGAGCCTGCGGAACCACCCGGGTTCAAGGATCCCTACCATAACGTCTCATCCGATAAAAGGGATGGGGGGATCCCACCCAGGAGCAGCGATGAGGGCGGCTGTCATTGACGGGGCTATGGAGACCGTTGCTGAGGACAGGATTCCCCCCCACCCCGTTCTCAGAGGCATGGAGAGGCCTAGGCTCAAATCTCTGCAGGGATACAAGGGCCCGGGAATACAGAAGCCTCCTCCGGAGACTGGCATGTGGCGGTCCATCTCCCCAGGAACAGGCATCCAGAGTTGTGGCCCCTTCCTCGGAGAAAAGGTGCCACTGATCAAGAGTGGTATTTATATTTAGGAGCACCTAGAGACCCCATCTGAAGTAGTGCACACGCAAAGTGAGAAAGGAGTCCCTGGCCCAAAGAGCTTAGAGACTAAGTAGACAAGTATCAGAGGGGTAGCCATGTTAGTCTGGATCTGTATAGACTAACAGAGACGTTTTGGAGCATGAGCTTTCGTGGGTGAATACCCACTTCGTCAGATGCATGTAGTGGAAACTCCAGGGGCAGGTATATATATGCAGGCTCAGCAGTTTCTCTCTGAAGTCCGGTCCCGAAGTCCCCTTCAGAGAGAAACTGCTGAGCTTCAGTTCATCTGCAAATTTGACACCATCAGCTCAGGATTAAACAAAGATTGTGAATGGCTTGCCAATTACAGAACCAGTTTCTCCTCCCTTGGTTTTCACACCTCAACTGCTAGAACAGGGCCTCATCCTCCCTGATTGAACTACCTCATTATCTCTAGCTTGCCTGCATATATATACCTGCCCCTGGAGATTTCCACTACATGCATCTGACGAAGTGGGTATTCACCCACGAAAGCTCATGCTCCAAAACGTCTCTGTTAGTCTATAAGGTGCCACAGGACTCTTTGCTGCTCTTAAGTAGACAAGATATACAAAGAGCGGGAATGGAAACAGATGCTGCAAGGACTTCATCATCTTGTGCAGTTGTGGGGGGAATCAGATCTATCTCTTTTGGACAGACCCAACAGTGTTCAGGGACCAGTTATCTTCCTCCAGAAGTCACTAGAGAATAAGAACTGAATTTGCAGCAGGAATGAAGCTCAATAGGTAGTAGACAAGCATAGACCATGGAACGCTTTTAAGCTTTACCTCATTCTCTGATCTGAAGGTGGTTAGTGGCATCTGCTGAAATCCCTCTGGGAGCTTAAAGAATGAGAAAATACTCAGAACTGAATGTGAGGAATTTCTGTAATATTGTTAAGAAAAACAATGCGTTACTCAGTTTCTCAACTCACTTTTTATTGTTACCCACTGGATATGAGCCAATTAATTTATTTCTTGGAACAGGAACCCGGGTAAGATTCATGTACAGTTGGCGTATCTGGATTGGTATGAATTCATTAGCATACCACATATGTATTAAGTTGCCCTTGGAGATACAATGGAAGACCAAGGATCAGATATTAATTTCTAATACCTGTCAGTCAAGTTCACTTAGAACATATGAAAACAGCGTGACTGCAGCTTGAAACAAATGCAGGAGATAAGAGCAGAAAGAGGCATTATGATTAGTTTGACCTAGGACATAATATAGGCCAAAGAAAATCATCCAGTAATCTCTGCATCAAGACCATAACATCTGTTTGAACTATAGCATATCTTTTTAAAAAGAGATCCAGTCCTGAGGTAAAGACTTCAAGCTATGGAGAATCCACCATATCCCTCAGTAAGTTGTTCCAATGGTTAATTACCCTCAGTGCTACCTATCTGCACTTTATTTCTAATCTCAGTTTGTCTAATTTCATCTTCCAACCATTTAATCTCATGCATTTTTGTGATAAAGAGCCATCTACTATCAGAAATATTTTCCCCAAGTATTTGTAGCTTGTGACCAGGTCACCTTTTAACCTTCTCTTTGGTAAACAAAAATGGAAGCCTATCACTATAAGGCATGTTTCCAGACCTCAAATATTTGCAGCTCTTTTCCCTACCCTTCGCAATTTTTCAACACTTTTTTTTTTTACATGTGGGCACCAGACTTGGACTCAGTATTCCAGTAATGGTCTCACTAAAGCTGTGTACAGATATAATACTATCTCCCAAGGCCATGGCTATACTTGCTGATGTAGAGCGCTTTGAGTTAAATCAGCCTTCAGAGAGCGCACCAGGGAAAGTGCGCCAGTCTGTCCACACTGACAGCTGCAAGCGCACTGGCGTGGCCACATTCACAGCACTTGAAGTGATATTTGGAGCGGTGCATTATGGGCAGCTATCCCACAGACCACCTCTTCCCATTCTGGTGCTGTGGCTTGTGGGAAGGAGGCATGGGGTGTGGGGCATTCTGGATCCTGTCCCAATACCCTATGATGCATCGCTTCACATCCCAGCAATCCCTGTGTTTCTGTCTACATTTGGCACCATCTTTCAACGGTTTCTGTGCAGAGCACGCTTTGTCTTCCCTTTCAGTCTGTGGGAATGAAGCCCAAACTGCTGCGGAACATGCTAACGAGTCTCGCCAGCACGTCTTGTTTGGCAGTTGAGTTGCTGCTTAAGATCCAAAGTGACAGTCTTCTTTGCTTGTACGCGGCCTCTTCCTGAGTCTTCTCAATCTGTTGGACAGTGATAAGAATGACAACTGAGCTCTCAAGGTTGCACCTATACAGGGAAAATTCAACACTTAACAGAGGCAGCATTGTACACACCAGATAGAGCAATGATTCCCCTGTACTTAAGGAGGGCAATCACAAAAAACATACTTTGCCTGTCCCAAAGTGAGTGCACATAACCCACATGAGCCCCAAAAATGGTGAGTACGCACAGGGTCCATGGGGACTGATTGTTTCATGGCTGTACTGTCCTCTGGGTTTCTGTGCCTTGGGGAGAGCCAACAGCTGCAGGGAGCACCTACACTGAACAGTGTCCCAACATTCTCCACAGGAGTACATCCTGGAAGATATCTCGCTGCTGAGGGTGACCAGGGAAGCAAGGGAGGGTTTTCTCCTACAGTGCAGCTTCTGCCCTGGCCCATATGCAGCTTGCCTGTGTGCAGCAGTGGTCCCCCATCCTCGCCCAAAGAGCCTGTACCTAAAAACTTCCTTCCTGAAAAGAAAGTCACTTACCAGGAACCTCCTCTGTTGTTTGTTCTTCCCCAAGCACCGGATGCCACAACTGGTTGCCTTCCTTCTGTGTCGAGAATAGCTCCTGGCTGCATGCATCTGGGGATTCCAGGGTGTCTCCTTGCAACCTCAGCATCATTGCTCGTGCTTTCCTCCTCCTCCTCCCCCCCCTTGCTGTGCTGGGCTCGGAAGTATCCATGGTGGTCGTTGCAGTGAAGGTGGAATCACTCCCAAGTATTGCATCCAGCTCTTTATAGAATTTGCAGGTTGCAGGGGCAGCACCGGAGTGGCTGTTAGCCTTGCAGGCTTTGTGTTAGGCATTCCGCAGCTCCTTTACTTTAACCCGACACTGCACTGCATCCCGATCATGGCCCCTGTCCATCATGGCCCTTGATATGTGCCCTAAGGTATCGTAATTCCTACATCTGGAGCGCAGCTGGGGTTGCACAGATTCCTCCCAACAAACACTGATGAGGTCCAGCACCTCACCCAGAGGCGAAAGTAGGCCAGTGCGGAGGACCGGTAAGAAAAGGAGACTGGTTGAGGGAGGGAGAAGCCTGCCCCCTGCATAAGAATAGTTTAAACTCAGCTGTTCCCTGAGTGGTCAGCCCTCGAGGTTAGGAGGGTTTTCTGACATCCTTGTTAATTTCACTCACAGTAGCTGCGGGGAGGGGGAAGGGTGTGTTTGACCATGGCAGGGGCAGTCCTTTTCTGCCCCCAGGATGAGGGGATCTTGTCTCCAATACTAATACACACAATAAATACAAGCATTTGGCTGCACAGCTTAAATCCAGAGCTAATAAAAGCAGGTGGAAGGGGAAAACTCACTGTCACATTGGTTTTTCATCTCCTCCCTCCCCCTCCTCCAGCCAGGCTGCAGACAAGGCTCTGCATTCCTCCCCCTCCCCCCACAGCAGGGGTTCTCCTCTAGGCTCTAGCTTGCAGTAGGGACACTGGCTGAGATGCCTGCTGCTGCTGCCTGCATAAGAACAGTTTAAACTCAGCTGTTCCATGCACAGTTCAGCCACCAGAGTTAGAAGCTGTTTCTGGCATCCTTGTTAATTTCACTCCCAATTGTTGTTGGTGGGTGGGAAGGGTGTGTGTGTGACCATGGCAGGGGCAGTTCTTTTCTGCCCCCGGGATGAGGGGATCTCCTATGCACAAAAAAACGCAATCAAAATCAGGAACCATTTCCAAGTTCAAATCTATCCCATTCTCTCCCCCGGCAGAGGATCATAGTTGTGATGTCCAAACTGCTTGCAGATCCTCTTTGAAATGTTACTGAACTGCACAGGGAACAGCTGAGTTTAAACTGTTCTTATGCAGGAGGCAGGCTTCTCCCTCCCTCAGCCAGTCTCCCTGCTCCCTGCTGCAAGCTAGAGGGAAGCCCCTGCAGCTGCTGCTCAGTGCCAGGCAGGGGGAAAGCATGGAGCCTAGTGTCTGCAGCTTGGCTGGAGGAGGAGGGAAGACACAGAGAAAAATGTGACAGTGAGTTTTCACTTTTTCAAGCTTATTCCAATAGTAAAGTTTTATTACAGACAGTACTGGTAGTAGTAATTGTAGTTTTATTTTCTCTATCTATGTCATGCAATGGGAGGAGTCCATGAAGTATGTAGGAGAGGTGGGTTGCTTGCGACTGGACCATATGGATAAGAAATGTAAATTACTTTCACCCCTGCCCAAACCCCAGGGCTCCCAGCCGCCTCTGCAGCTGGTAGCTATGGGGGTGATTTAAAGGGCCCACCTCCTAGCTTCAGCTGAATCCCTGAGCCCTTTAAATCCTGATTTAAAAGCCCTGGGTTTTAAAGGCCCCACCTCTTCCGATAGAGGCCACTCCTCTTCCGGTTGAGGCCCCTCCCCCTCTGCAGGATTCTGGAGTACCGGCAAGTCCTTTAAGTTACTTTCACCCCTGACCTCGCCATTGCTCCATGCTGGAGATCACCTGGCGCATGGAGGCATGGCCACCTGGAAGGATGCGCTGATAGCACTCCACACCTGGCTGAGCAAACAGGAAGGGGATTTTCAAAATTCTCAGGGAATTTAAGTGGCGGGAGTGACGCTTGGTCACCTGAGGACAGGGCAGCAGAGTTCAAAAGTGATGACCAGAGTGGCTAGAACAGGCATTGTAGGACACTTCCGGAGGCCAATCAGAGCGCGTTAGGTGTCCACGTTGGCGCCATGGTGCTCCAGCAAGAGCGCAACAAGCATTTTTCCTCTTGGGGAGGTGGAGAACCAGGAGTGCTCCAGCCGCGGAGTCAGAGCGCTCTACATGCCTTGCCAGTGTGAACGGGGAGTGAGGTAGAGTGCTCTTGACAGCTTTATTGCGCTATAACACGCAAGTGTAGCCAAGGCCTGAGTCATATTTGATCTTCTCTTGATTATACATCCAAAGCTACCATTCGCCCTCTGAGCCACAGCATCACACTGGGAGCTCATGTTCAGCTGGTTATCTACCATGACTCCTAAGCCCTTTCCATTGTCACTGCAGTCTAGGAGACAGTTCTCCATTTTGCAATTGTGACCTCCATTTTTTGTTCCTAGATGTATGACCTTGCATTAGATTTTATTAAAATGCATATTGTTCAAATGAGCTCACCTTGCCAAGAAATTTAAATCAACCTATATAAGTGACCTGTCTCTATCATTATTTACCACTGCACCAATTTGTGTGTTATCCTTAACTTTCACCGGGAATTATTTTATGTATTCTTTTAAATTATTGATAAAGACATTGAATATCTTTGGGCATAGAACAAATTACTGCAGGACCCCACTAGAAATACTCACACTGGATTACAAATTCTTAATTTACAATTGCTTTTTTGCAATTTTCATATTAATCAATTTTAACCCTTTTAATATGGGCTACCTTGATTTTGTATAGTTCTATTTTTTTTTATTAGAATGTCATACAGAACTAAGTCAGAGGCCTTACAGAAGTCTATTATGTGAGCAGTTATCTTTATCAACCAAATTTGTAATCTACATTAAAATTATAACAGGTTTGTTTGACAAGGACTATTTTAAATAAAAATTCTATGTCCTTTAATTCTTTACTGATTGGCTCTCAAATCAGCCTTTCCATGATTTTGCCTGGGATTGATGTCAGCCTATTACCTGGGTGAATGTGTTAACTCTTTTTAAATACTGAGATTACTTTAGCTTTTTTTCTAGTCCTTTGGAACTTCAGTGTCTCAAGATTTGTTAAAAATCAACAACAGTGTTTCAGAATGCTCCTTGGTCAATTCTTTTAATACTCTTGGGTGCAAGTTATCTGGTCAAGCAGACATAAAAATATTTAACTGTAATAGATGCTGTTTAACATCCTCCCTATTTTCTGATAGAATAGAAAATATTTAACATTAGAAGATATTAATACATCATCTTGCTCTTTTCTAAATAGAGAACAGAAATATTTATTGAATACTCATGGCTTTTCATCATAATTGACACTTTTACCATGTATCAGAGGGGTAGCCGTGTTAGTCTGGATCTGTAAAAAGCGACCAAGAGTCCTGTGGCACCTTGTAGACTACATCTACCAATACGTCTGTTAGTCTGTAAGGCGCCACAGGACTCTTTGCTGCTTTTTACTTTTACCATGCTTATCTATGCTGTTGGATATATGGCGTTATTAGGATTTAATTTGTTCCTGATATGCTTAAATAATTTATTCTTATTGTCCTTAATCCTAGTGGTCATTGGTTTTTCATTTACACCTTTAATCTGCCTTATTAATTGTCTGCATTTCCTAACTGTTAATTTGTTGTCCTTACCATCAGCTTTCACATGTTTCCATTTGTTATATCTTGATTTTTTTTAATTATTGCTGCTTGTGACAATCAGGCTCCAGACACCCTCAGCAGAGAACAGTGGATCTGAATCCCAAAGAATAACCAGTTGAATCAACTGATTGTACACAGTGTTATTGTGTAGAAATATGTATGCCCAGTAAAGTCTTTATGAAAGCTTCAATTGTTCTGAACTTGATGGTCATTAGGAGACAGGGCCGCTGCAAGGATATTTTGTGCCCTAGGTGAAATTTCCACCTTGCCCTCCCCCCCCTCCCCTCCCTCCCCCTACAACTTCCGAAAACTAGTAAACTTAGCATTATAAACAGCCTGTCAGAACGGGTAAGGACTCTGTAATGTTTCTTTTTGACTTTTAAGGGGTTTAAATTGTTTGCCATTGCCTCTGATGGTGTCCCATTCAAAGTCTTACTATTGTGCAAAGCTAAACAATTGAGCCTTCCATTGCATCACCAGCCAGGTTAGACAAGGTGACAAATCCTCCTTGACCCAAAGGGCCATTATCCACTGGTAACTAATTTCTACTGCAAGCCTATAAAGCAGACTTTTAAGGTAAATCCATTATTCTTTCAATATTACCCGTGCACACATCTCACAAAGGTTCTCAATCTTGACAAGTTGCTAGCCTTGTGTAGATCCCTTCCACGTTCCTCTTTGTGGGTAAGTGCCCTGTAAGACACATGTGGGGTGCAGTGAGTTTGTCAGGCCTGCGGTGACAGCTGTTTGTGAAGATCAGGGCACCCTTTGCCAAAGGGTGCTGGTGTCACAGTGAGCTTGGGGTGGCTGACAGTATGGGGCAGGGCGCTGAGGCTGGTGGGACAGGTAATACTCAGTGGGCTGGGGGGAGGCGGTGCTGGGATGGGGCAGAGGCAGGTACCTGTCAGTCTTCAGTGCTTGGTCCGCCCCAGTAGCCTCTTCACCTCAGAGTCTCCCCCGCTTGCCCGGGGGCCACTCCTCCTCTCAAGCTCCCTGGCTGCTGCCACTGCGGCCACTCGAGAGGAAGCGGACAGGGGGCGCCACCGCGGAGGAGACACAAGGGGTTGGGCTCGGCTGGGGCCTGCACCTGCCAGCCGAGAGCAGCAGAAACCAGGTGCCACTCGGGGGGAGCTAGGCGGCCCGAGTCCAGCGTGGCAGCAGCCTCTGCAGCAGCAGGTGCAGGCGGGGAGCATAGCCCGCCATGGGGTAGGAGAGGCTGCACTGCTGCTGCTGTTTCCCACCTACAGCCATCCTTCTCCTGGCTAGAATCTGACAACCTAGTGCTAATGCACAGGGAGTTAGGTTGGCTTAACTATGCTGCTCAGGGGGGTGAATTTTTCATACCCCTGAGTAAAGTCGTTAAGATGACTTAATTTTCTAGTGTAGACCAGGCCCCGTCTTGGAAATCTAAGGCTTGGTCTACACTAGAAAATTGTCAGCTTAACTGCATCGCTCAGGGGTGTGAAAAATCATAGCCCCCAAGAGGCATAGTTAAGTCAGTCTAACCCCAATGTGGACAGCACTAGGTTGATGGAAGAAGTCTTTTATTGACTTTGCTATCCCCCTCTCGGGGAGATGAATTAACTACAGCGACAGGAGAACCTCTCCCATCAGCATAGGTAATGTCTACACTGAAACACTATAGCAGCACAGAAGTGGGAGAAGGGGTTAATTTTTCAAAGTTATTTTTATTCAGGTAATCCATTCAGCAGGTCAGCTGCAGATTAGAACATGGTTAATTCACACTAATGGCAGAGAAATTAACTGAAAATTACTGAATGTTGTGAATTAACAGGTACGTACATAAATAATAATAAAGGATGATATATCACAAAATGTGCTTAGTTACTTTATTTTGACAATGGCAGTTTGGTTTTAATTATGTACATCATAATGCTCTAGTAAATGTTCTGTTGTGTGGTTTGTAAAACAAATTAAATCTTAGTAATGTGGCAGCTCATGACACTCTCTGCATTTAAACCTTTTCTGAGAGGTGGAGAAAAATGGACAGGTTTTTTTTTGGCAATTCAGCAAAGTGCAGATTAGTGAGATTCAACCATTGTTACATTTGTTATCTTTTGAATTGGCTGATACATGTGCATTTGGGAAAGAGCTACTGATACATGTGCATTTGGGAACACAGGCAATGATTGTTGGTTGGAATGTTATCAGTTTACAACAGATACATCACAAGATTTAACAGTGTCTTTCTTCTTGGAATCAGAAGTGCTGGGAGTCAGAGTTTTCCAGCCCATATTTGCAGATTCAGTGGGCCTGATTCTCCATTCACAGTATTTGTAGCTTTCTACACCCACTTTGCGCACATTGTGCCAGATTCACACCTGGAATACTATGGAGCTACACTAGGGATGGATTTGTCCCAGTGAGTGCAAAGTGGATATAAAATGTTATCACTGGGATGAGTGGAAAATTCTGATTTGGTAGCATTTTACCCCTCTTTGCACATGTGTTCATGTAGTCAGGATAGGATAAGGTTCCAGATAAACCTCTGCACATTTGGAAGCTTATCTGACGCAGGCCTGAAGTTCACCTATTTGTAGTGGGAGTTCATTCAAAGCTGCATAAGGGCTTCTCCTTCCTGTCTGATCTCTAGGCACATGTCTAGTCCCATCTTTGCTGTTGCAACATGAAGGAAATATCTCTGCCAGGCCCAAGGCTTTCTGTGTTACCTTGTTCCACTCTCTGCTTAAGCCCCCAACAACAGCTAGTGTTGCTGATGAGAGTCCCATGGTTAGGAATCTCTTTGTTCCCAGATCTGAGCCCTTCCCTACCCTGGCTCCCCTGTGTCTGACCAAAATAGCAACTAGCATAAGGGGCAGCATGTGAGAGAGCCCTTCGAAAAGTTGTTTGATGGGAAGTTCTCTGCAGAAATTAAAAACTACATAAAGAGTTTCAAGAGTATTCATCCACCTCTCTCTGAAATACAAATATTTGTTCATGCTGATCAAATCCAGATATAGGCTCAGTGTCACCCATAAGCAACACAACTGCTTACAACTCCATGCTCTTGTGAGCTGTAGGGTGAAGGTAACCTCAGCAAAGCATGGCTATTCTCATGATAGAAAAAGGAAAAGGATTTCAGAGGTTACTTTAGAGTCTCTCAAAAGCAACTTACAGCTTGATCTCCCTTCACTTCCACTAGCAGCTTGGGGCTCTGCAAATCATAAGGTCAACTAAGGAATTCTGCCTAACAAACAATGTGATGTAATGGAACAGTTAAAGGGTCAAGAAAGATATTTTTTGCTTGTAACTTTAAAAAGCAAAATATGCTTCCCTGACCCACAACAAAACCATTGAAACAGGAACTGACTCTCTCTCTATTCACTATTGCCCCATCCAGGGAGATAGTGCAACATGGGAGGGTTGGAAGTCAGTGAGGATCTTGTCTGGGTCCTGTCTGCTCTTGATCAATTTTGAACCATGGCATGAATTCCTCAATGTATCATCACAATTCTTGGGCTGCTGGAGATTGCTTTGGCCCCCAGTGCCAGTTAGGGCAGCTCTGAGTTGCCATGACCTAGGGATATTGAAGCAGTGGGGAATAGACAAGCATAGGGGATGACTGGCCACCTCCCCTAGTTCTGGGCTCTCACAGCAAGCAGGGGTTCTGTACCTACCAGGAAGAACCTCCCTTTGCTACGGATAGCCTTGGGGTGTGCATCGGGAGGTGTGGCATCTGCAGTGTAGTCAGTGCCTCTTCCAACAGTAGACAGAATGCGGGAATTGTAGAAATAAACCATTCAGCATCCTGCAGTTTGATCAGCACATACTGCTATCTTTAGAAATGCCCATAAATAAGTGGTGACAGGGAGAGGTTGAACTTGCTGGCTGCAGCAAATTTCTAAGCATTCCTTAAACAATGGTGAGCTGGAAAAAAAGGCTTTGATGATGACTGCAGGAAACACCAATGTATAGGAGATACAAGGGCTTTAAACAAAACATGAAAGCATTGCTTGTTAATCAAGAACATCAAAGTATACCTCACCCTCAGCAGAGAGCTGCAGGGAAAGGCGAATATGATAGCTAGAGTAAGGTAGGTGGCATAAAAGAAGATTGTGTAGTGAGGTGTCATGGGATTCAAACCATACATGGAATTGATTTAAATTGTAAGATCTTTGGGACAAAGGCTGATTTTTGCTATATGTATGTCCTGTGCCACGCACAATGGGGCCTGATCTGTGCTGGATCCTTGTGGTGCTACTTTTCATAGATTCTATAGCCAGAAGGTACCATGGTGATCTAGTCCAGTGGTTCTCAACCTTTTTGGCCTCAGGACCCATTTGTATGTTTATGGCCTGTCACAACCCACAAATAGTCTGTGGGTGGAGCCCTGGATTGGTTTCAGTCAGATTCTGCCCCCCTGGGAGATTGGGTCAGGGCCATCCCTAGACATTTTGGTGCCCTACTCAGCTCCCTGCATGGTCCCCAAACCTCCACAGCAGGGGGGCGCATCCCCAGGCCTCTGCAGGGGGGCAGAAGCAGGCTTGGGGGGCGGAGGGGAAACCGCCCCTGTCAAGGTTCCTTCCCCACTCTGAACTTTAGGGTACAAATGTGGGGACCTGCATGGACACTTCTAAGCTTAATTATTAGCTTAGATATGGTAACTCTGCCACTATCCAGAAATTTCAGTGTCAGGAGCACTTCTTGTCCCCCCCAAAACCTTCTCCTCCCTGAGCAGCTTTGAGAGGCTTCACCAATTCCCTGGTGAACACAGATCCAAACCCCTTGGATCTTAAAACAAGGAGAAATTAACCATCCCCCCTCCTTTCCCCCACCAATCCCTGGTGAGTCCAGATCCAATCCCCTTGGATCTTAAAACAAGGAAAAATCAATCAAGTTCTTAAAAAGAAAGCTTTTAATTAAAGAAGAAAGATAAAAATAATCTCTGTAAAATCAGGATGGAAAATACTTTACAGGGTAATCACATTCGTGTAGCCCAGAGGAACACCCTCTAGCCTTAGGTTCAAAGTTACAGCAAACAGAGGTAAAATCCTCTCAGCAAAAAAGGACATTTACAAGTTGAGAAAACAAAAATAAAACTAATTCGCCTTGCCTGGCTGTTACTTACAATTTTGAAACATGAGAGGCTGGTTTAGTAAGATTTGGAGAGCCTGGATTAACGTCTGGTCCCTCTTAGTCCCAAGAGCGAACAACCCCCAAAACAAAGAACACAAACAAAGACTTCCCTCCACCAAGATTTGAAAGTATCTCGTCACCCTATTGGTCCTCTGGTCAGGTTTACTGAGCTTCTTAACCCTTTACAGGTAAAAGAGGCATTAACTCTTAACTATCTGTTTATGACAGCCCCCCAGCATGAGCCTGCAGAGTGGAGCAGGTTGGGGCCAGGTCGCTCCACTTCCTGCCACCTGGTGATTGCAGGGCAGGTTCAACCCCACACTCTCGGGGTGGCAGGAAGTGGAGTGACCCGACCCCAGACCACTCCTCTCTGTTCCCTTGGCTCCCAGCCTTGGGACTTGAGGGGCAGGGGGGAACCACCCCCCAGCACTCACTGGCGGTGCAGCTGGGAGCCGGCAGAGTGGAGCAGGCTGAGGCCAGATGACTGCACTTCCTGCTGCCTGGTAACTGCAATCCCCTGGGATGTAGCTCAGGGGAAGGGGTGGAATGGGGGTGGGGCTGGAGCGGAGCAGGGGTGGGGGTGTTGGGGAAAGGGTGGAGTGGGGGCAGGGCTGAGGTGGAGCAGGGGTGGGAAAAGGTGGGGCAGGGGTGGGGGCTTTGGGGAAGGGGTAGAGGAGGTGCAGGGGCAGCTTTCCTGGCTGGCTCAGCCGGCCGGAGGATCGGCTGGCCGCTGGAGCAGCATACAGCTGTGTATGGCACCAGGAGATTTGGTGCCCTAAATTTCCTGGTACCCTGCACAGCTGCGTAGTTTGCATATGGGTAAGGACAGACCTGGTTGGGTTATGTCTGGCACTCCCCCCACAGTGATGGCTCTTGCAGCTCCTGTGGGCTGGCCTTGGCTCTCCACTCTGGGGGTTGCAACCTCTGGGATTGCATTGCCAGCCACACCCGACTGGACCAAATTTGCGTGAGTGGAGTTGTCACCTGGCTCATGGGGTTGCAGTGCCACTCACTCAAATTTGGCCTGCCTTGGACTCCCATCATCATGACAGCTGGGCCAAACTTGAGTGGTGGTGATACCCCAAAGCTTGCAGTGTCTGGATCAGGAAAGCAAGCCCAGCCAGCCCCATGAGATAGGAGCTAACTGCCACATGACCCTTTGAAACAGTCTGGCAATCCAATTTTGTGTCCTGAGTTCTTACCCATGTATTGAGAAACCCTGGCCTAGTCTGACCTCCTGTTTATCAAAGTCCATAGAACTTCTGCAAAATAATTAATAGAACATATCTTTAAACAAAATCCAATTTTGAATTAAAAATTGTCAGTGATGGAGAATCCTTGGTAAATTGTTCCAGTGATTAATTACTCTCACCATTAAAAATTGATGCCTTATTTCCAGTCTGAATTTGTCTAGCTTCAGCTTCCAGCTGTTGAATTGTCATATCTTTCTCTGCTAGATTGAAGAGCCCATTGTTAAATAATTGTTCCCTAGGTAGTTACTTATAGATTGTAATAAAGACACCTCTTTATTAAACAAAGAGCTTTCTCTTTGTTACATTAAATAAATTGAGCTCCTTGAGTCTGTCACTCTAAGGCATATTTTCTAATTGTTTAATCATTCTCATTACTCTTTTCTGAACCCTCTCCAATTTATCAACATGCTTCTTGAATTATTGTCACCAGAACTAGACACAATATTCCAGCAGTTGTTAATATAATCTGTTGTTAGTATTAATCATTAGGATATTATAATAGCGAAGAATTATTACATAGAATTTAATGATCCCTTCTGAGAATTTGTAGGAAATCCAGGACATACGCATTACAACTTCTAGGAAAATGTTGTGAGCCGACAACTTTTCTGCACAATTTGAGGAGATTTGGTTTAAATCAGTGTAGTTCCACTGACTTCTGTATAACTATGTCAATATATGTCAGGTGAGAATATGACCCATAATCTTTAAGTAGCAAGCCAACAAGCGTATTTTGCTTTTTTGTTGTGAGTGCTCGCCATTGAAAAAAAGACCTTGCTTACTGTAACCATGTTTTTCTTCCGCTTAGTCATTCCACCAGCAAACACTGTGTTTGCTCTGATGAGCTTAACAAAAGTAAAAAAGTAGTAAAAAAAAAATTTTGTCACTAAAAGAAGTAGATATGACTCTGAACATACAGAAGGTTGAGATCTGTGGAGAAAGACGGTAGCATTTTACATAGTTTTTGTACAGATTAGAACTACACTTATCTATCTGTCTAGGTTCTTATACTCTACTTATCACTAGTATCTAAACACTTTAAGAGTCAGATTTTCAAGAGATTAGCACCCAACATTTCCCATTTAGACTCCTAGATGAGGTATCAAAATTTTAACAGGTTTCAGAGTAGCAGCCGTGTTAGTCATTTTAACAGGAGCTGCTGTGTGCTGCTGAGCACTTTTGAAAATTTTGCCACCACTCCAAATATGGGAACTGAGCTTTTATGAAGCTCTGGTCCCAGTTGTGGCTTCTGAATATTTTTGAAATCTGTTCCAGAGAATGAGAAGGTACCCTACCTCTACTACCCTTTTTAACCCATCCAGTTAGCCAAAAATTCAGGGTCTTGTGGGTTCTTCTAGATAGGAGGAAACATTGGTGATGGAGTCAGGTATTTCTTTGATGCATTCCAGTTTATCTACAAACAGCAGGAATCAAGCAAGAGACAGTGTCTGCTCACAGTTCCAACCCCTTTTCCAGTCAGCACCAGTTAGTCTAAAAGCTCTGTCTCTTTGCTTTTCTCAGGGCTATAATCCTAGTCTTGGTCTGACTATATATGCTTGGCTTTTTTGCCCTTGCTCTCTGGTGTTTTCTGTTACTTCTCTCAAAAACACAGACACACACAGCTCCACCAATCAATGCCCTAGCTTCTACTGTGTTTGCTATATCGTTCTCTGAATCCCCAGAAAACCCCTCAGCCTACATGGCGAGGATTCTGCTCAGCCTTGCCATGGAGGTCTGTGGGGGTGGGGTGGGGTGCGGGTGTCTATTTTTATTACTAAACAAAGGGGAATTTAACTGCTCCCTCCTTTAGTCTGATGGGAGGGGCAGATCATGCTCATCAGTTTAAATGAGGGTTTAACCCAATCCACGACAATACAATGAAGTTGAGTAAATAGAGTGAAGATGGTATTGTGACCCCGACTCCACCCTTTTCCCGCCCCCATTCCAACCCCTTCCCCAAAGTCCCTGCCCCAACTCCACCACCTCCCTGCCCCTATTGGAGCTCTTCCCCAGATCCCCACCCTGACCCTGACTCTTCCCTGAGCGTGCTGCGTTCCCCCTCCTCCCTGCTCCCTCCCAGCCACGCGAAACAGCTGTTTTGTGGCACAAGCCTTGGGAGCTAGGGGGAAAAAGCAGACATGCAGTGCACTCAGGGGAGGAGGCGAAGGCAGAGCAGAGGCAGAAGTGAACTGGGTGGGGGGGCAGGGAGCTGCCGGTGGGTGCAGAGCACCCACCAATTTTTCCCTGTGGGTGCTCCAACCCCAGAGCACCCACGGAATCAGCACCAATGGTGCAGCTCACCACCGTCCAGAAAATTGTCTTTTGGAAGTTTTAGCAATGCATGGTAGGGCCACAGAATGAGTTGCGCAGGAGTGACTGGGAGTATGAGGTCAATTTCCCAGTTTGCAACTGTCTCCATCCCATAATGTTATCTGTAGCCCATAATTTTCATGCCTTTTAAAAAACATCTCATAAACCTATGTGTCCCTCCTTGCTGTCCCCCATATCTGACAGAAGCATGGAGTCTGCACAGCTTAGCGCTGTTGTCATGAGCATTGGAAGCACAGGGCGCACAATCCTGAAGTATTTGCGGAGCCACAAGAAGAACCAAATGAGTGGGGAACTAGATGATGCCTTGGAAGACAGATTACTGTGGGACATAGCAAGAAACAATTCAAGGTTGTTGGTGGTGTTCACGGAACAGTTGCAGATGGTGGAACACCGCTTCTGGGACTAAGAAATAAGCCTTGGCTGGTGAGATTGCATCATAATGCAGGTTTGGGATGATGAGCAGTGTCTGCAGAACTTTCAGATGTGCAAAGACACATTCTTCAATCTGTGGCTGAGCTTGCCTCAGCTTTCCAGTGCAGGGACACCAACATGAGAGCTGCACTGACAGTGGAGAAACAAGTGGCGATCACACTGTGGAAGCTTTACAAAGTCAGATTTTTACCTGTCCGTCAGGAATAAATCTGGAGTCAGGAAACCCACTGTGAGGGACGTTGCAATGCAAATGTGCACGGCCATTAATTGCCTGGACTGTGACTCTCAGTAATGTGCAGGACATAGTGGATATATTTGCAGTAATGGGATTTCCCAAACAGTGGTGGAGCAACAGATGGCATGCATATCCCTTCCAGGGAGGTGGATTACCTATGCTGACTGGAGAAGCCCTCCCATGAGCATATGTAATGTCTTCACTCTGCTGCAGCCTTTCAAGTGTAGATAAGCCCTGAATATGCAATAGAGCTGGGAACTGGAAAAGAATTCAGTAGTGCAGACTATCTCAAACTGTGAATTACAATTTTTGCAAAACTAATAGTTTTAAAATAACTTTTCTGTCTGATATTTGTTAAAATTGAAAGGTAACATTTTAAACTGAAAAAGGGAAATATTTGTTTTCACATAATACAAAAGACCTCGACCGGATTAAAAAAGAAAAAAGATAGGACGTTTATATAGATAATGAGAATATCCAGAGTCACAATCATAGGATTTTATTAAAAAAGTTTGGAATGGATGTAAACTCTAATTTTTTTAGGACAGAAACCAGCCTCTATGTGGTGGGATTAGGAAGAAACGTTCCTTTTGCAAATGTTATTTAATAACTAACTATACTAAGGTTTCTTGCACCTTGCTTCTCTAAAGCATATGGTACTGGCTACTGCTGGAGACAGGATACTAGTCTATATGGACCAATGATCTGATCTGCAATAGGATTTACATACATACAGTAGAACCTTAGGGCTTGTCTACATCACAAAGTTGCAGCGCTGGTGAGGGGGTTACAGCGCTGCAACTTAGGAGGTGTACACATCTGCAGGGCATCACCAGCGCTGCAACTCCCTGTTTGCAGCGCTGGCCGTACTCCCGTTTTGTCTCGGGTGTAGAGGATCCAGCGCTGGTGATCCAGCGCTGGTAATCAAGTGTAGACACTTACCAGTGCTTTTCTTGACCTCCGTGGAATAAGCAGGTATCCCAGCATACCTGAGGAAGCCTCTGGTAATCAAGCTGGTCTCCTTCCCCGGTTTGCTCTCGCGTTCCCCGAACCCCTGTGCAAGCAGGTCTCCTTCCCTGCGGTTTGCAGGGTGGTTCGGGGAACATGAGAGCAAACCGCGGCAAAGCTGGTCTCCTTCCCCGGTTTGCTCTCGCGTTCCCTGAACCTCCGTGCAAGCAGGTCTCCTTCCCTGCGGTTTGCAGGGGGGTTCGGGGAATGCGAGAGCAAACCGCGGCGAAGCTGGTCTCCTTCCCTGGTTTGCTCTCGCGTTCCCCGAACAAGCAGGTCTCCTTCCCTGCGGTTTGCAGAGTGGTTTGGGGAACGCGAGAGCAAACCGCGGCGAAGCTGGTCTCCTTCCCCGGTTTGCTCTTGCGTTCCCCGAACACCCCTTGAAGCCGCCCAACAGCGCTGCAGTGTGGCCACATCTAACACCACTTGCAGCGCTGGTTGCTGTAAGTGTGGCCACTCTGCAGCGCTGGCCCTATACAGCTGTACTAATACAGCTGTAACAACCAGCGCTGCAAAATTTTAGATGTAGACATACCCTAAGAGTTACTAACACCTTGGGAATGAAGGTTGTTGGTAACTCGGAAATGTTCGTAACTCTGAACAGGGCATTATGGTTGTTATTTAAAAAGTTTACAACTGAACATTGACTTAATAGTTTTGAAATTTTACTATGCAGAAGAAAAATATTGCTTTCCCTTTGTGTTTGTAGTAGTTTACATTTAACACAATACTGTACTGGTTTTTTCACCCTCTCTGCTGTTGTCTGATTGTGTACTTCTGGTTCCAAATAAGGTGTGCGGTTGACTGGTTAGTTCATAACTCTGGTGTTCCTAATTCTGAGGTTCTACTGTAAAATGTGATAAACACATGGATGAGGATGAGGGCCTGGGATTATGGAAAAAGTATATTTCAATTTTTGTTTGTTTGCTCCCTTAATTTGTTTGTCAGTATTTTGTGTTGAGTCAGTTTCCCTGTAGTCATTCCCTTTTTTGTCTTTCATAGAACAGCAGGGGAGGGCAGAGAAAATACTTTTGTTACATGGTATTGGGAAAATCACAAACATTTAAGCTTTTAATTGCTTCTGTCACTTTAAGCAAAAAGGGAAATGAAATGAAAAGAGAAGGTTGCACGTGTGCACGAGAAAGGCCTACAACTATCACAGCCCAGGGTGACTGAAACTCGCGCCTGCGCCCTCACGGCGAGCGTCTCTATCCGCTTGAACGGGAAATTTGCGCAATCGCAGTCAGATAGGCGTAAGAGCCACGCCCCTGGGGGAACTGCGAGCATGCGCAGTGCTGGGGCGCAGAGCACAACGCATGCGTAACGAAAGCTGTGTGCGGTTGCTTGCGCATCCTCCCCTTTAAGCGGGTTGTTTAGTGCCCTCCGTCAGGAGGTAGGGACGGGGTGTGCGGCCCGGATCGGCGCGGCGCGGCGGTTCCTAGCCGGTGTGTGCACGGGCGGCGCGGCGCAGCGAGGCGAGGATGTCTGGCTGGGACCGGGAGATGGGCTTCGGGCCCGGGGGCTCGGGTCGGGGCGGCGCGGGGGACGGGCGGATCTACGTGGGGAACCTGCCGGCGGACGTGCGGGAGAAGGACCTGGAGGAGCTTTTCTACAAGTACGGCCGCATCCGCGACATCGAGCTCAAGAGCAAGCGCGGCCTAGTGCCCTTCGCCTTCGTGCGCTTCGAGGACCCGCGGTGAGCGGGACGGGGGAGCGGGCCCCCGGGAGAGTCAGCCCGGCCTGAGGCGGGTGGAATCCCTCCCCCAGGTCACGGAGCCCTGGAGACGGCCCGCCCGGGCAGTTACATCCGCTTCCCGCCCCGGCCCCTCGACGGGAAACTCCTCTGCACCAGAGCCCGGGCGCGCACCCCCGGGTCCCCAGGGAGGATCTGCTGCACCTCCCCACCCTCGGCCCCGGCTGGCCGGACGCCCCTCCCCCGGAGAAGGAGCCTACCGGCCTGTTCTCTCCTAACGGGCAAAGCCCTCCTCCCCCGATTCCTTATGCACCCTTCCTGCCCCCACGCATCACTCCGCGCCTGCTGTGCCCCCCACTCCCGGACATCTTCCGTCTGTATCAAGGGACTCGCCCACTTCCCCCCCAGCAATCTTCCCTAGGAATAAGTGACAGTGACGCGCACAGCAAATCTGTGAATGGGGACCTGCTGTCCCCCCTCTGAGCTGACGGAACTCTGCCTAAGTGACACCGTTACATCATCTCTTAAAAGAACACCCAGAAACGGCCCTATCAGTCTGTTCTGATACTTCCCAAGTCGTTTAGTTTCCCCTTTGTATTAATTAAAATGTGTAGATTTTCCACTTCTAAGCAGTGTATAATGTCACAATTTTGTCTGCATGGGAGCAATTGTAATATTACAGGCACCAAGGTTTGAGCTTGCAGGAGAAATGAACTGATTCACTTTGGCTATGTAAATTTTTGTGTGTGAGAGAGCACAGATGGATTGGGTTTAAACTTTAAACCCAGTATGACTGTAGTCCACAGTTACTGCTTTGCATAACACAGCTAATAAATAATGGACAAATATGAGGGAGGAATACATGCTCATTATTGTCCTCTTTAATGAGTTAAGCTGATTGCAGTGGTCTAAGTAACTGTCTTCTGAATTCTCCATATCTTACCTTTTTCAGGTAGCATCAAAGGGGCTTTGGCAAGCTTGGGAAATGTTTTCACAAGGTTTTAGTACCAGCAGTTACAATTTGTAATGTATACCTAGTCCCAGACTCTGAATTTCTGTTCATCTGACTATAAACATAAAGGTGTTATCTTCTTTGTCTCTTCACTTAAAAAAAAAAAAATCATTCTAGCTGATACTTAAGCACAACTCAGAAACTCAAAACAGATGCTTTCCTGCAGCAATTGTAACTATTCACCTCCACCGCTATGTACCATGCAGGTATATGGTTTTGTCTCTAATATGAGCATACTGTGGCTTGGTACAGTTATTACTGGTGAAATGCCTCTGAATTTCCTAATATTGTGTTTAAAATATCACCCATGGAAGCGAATAACATGTCTGCATTCATTATTTTTGAATCAGGGTTTATGGACATATTGTAGATGCATCCTCAGACATTACAGAGACACCATTTTTGGCTTAGCAGAGACACTACATCACTGATTGCCCATCACAAGGAAAGCAAAATCCCTTTGTCAGTTACAATACTTATTTTCAGGGAGAAGAAAACATTTAACTGAGAAAACAATGTGGGGTGGGTTTTTTTGGCTCCTTTAATGTAGATTAACATTTTTGGGGGTGGGAGTGGCATAAGAGTCAGAACTTATGTGACCACCCATTTCTCCATGGACCATGAGCCAGTGTGTTAAGAACCACTGGTGGATCAGACCCAGTTTGGGAACCACACTTCTAAAGTAAGCCTATGCAACACTCAGGCAATCTAAGAGGAAGGGGTGTTCTTCACCTAGGTTATTGGGTAGAGTGTTTTGTTTAGAGATATTTTGTTGATGGTTCACAGGAGTTTAAATCTGTAGTCCCTCCTGCCTTTTTAAAAACAAACAAACCTATAAATAGCCCTCTCTCCCATCCCTTGTGACACTGTAAAGAGAGAACCACACCTTGATAAGGGTGACGAGGATGAGGTCCTGGTCCATGACTAGAGCTCCTAGGCCTATGGTAATACAAGTAGCAACTAATAACAATAGATGCTAAACTTCTCAGGATTGGGATGCTCTGTTAATGCACTGTGTTCTCACTTATGATCTTCCAGTGCTATTTCTACCTTCCACAATGCTTTTTGAAATTAATTTTAAAGAGAGTTTGCACACTTGTAAAGTTCAGCTTGCAAGACTGAATTTTGAAAAGATATATGTTTAATTGAACAGTTATTCTGTGGTTGTATATAACTTTGTAACTACTTTCAAGCTTTAGTTTTTAGTTCATGCCCTTCTGCATGCGTTAGCATAGACTTGGTGGGATGGAAAGTGAGATTAGGTCTAGGCTTTAATACAACATCAGAACGCTCTCAGGAAAACAAATATCCCTTGTATATAATTTTGCAAGTCAAAACACCATAATGAGGCAGTTTCTAATAAGTGGCTTATTAGTGAAGGTTAAGTATTCGCCCTTACTGCCTGTCAGATTATGAAAGAGCTTTGTTCCATGAGATCAGAATTCAGTCAGAATGCAGCCTTTCTGAGAAAATGGCCTCTGCTTCTAAGCATAGTGGATAGGCAGAACCTGTCAGTGAATGCAAGATAGATAATGTGACTCTCCTGTGTTCTTTACAGTGGACATGGTTGTAACCTAAAATAGATGGTGCACAGGAACGTAAGAGCTTGGAAAAAGCGTTTAACAATTTACAGATGTGATACACTGTTGACTGATGAATCCATTTCAAATTCAGTCTAAAATATCCTCAAATATATTTGCAGTTACTTTAAAACTGCAATATTTCTAACATGCTTGATGGCCCACTGAGATGTTGGGAATCACTGACTGTCATTAATCACTGATTCATGTTATTTGTTTGCAGAGATGCAGAAGATGCAGTTTATGGGAGAAATGGTTATGATTATGGTCAATGCCGACTGCGTGTTGAGTTCCCCAGATCCTCCCGAGGTCGGGGTGGAGGTTTTGGTGGGGGGCTGCGTGGGAGGAATGGCCCTCCGTCACGACGTTCTGAATTTCGAGTCCTTGTTTCAGGTATGTTACACACTTCAATTTGGCTAGGACTCATCCTAATGCTGTGCCTCATTGCATTGTGTCCGTGTCTCGCGAAAAAGGAGCTTTTCATATCACTGAAATAGTTCAAGGTTTCTCCTGTAACCTGAAACCTCTTCCTGTAAAGGAGTATCCCGGTGCAGTTCCCTTTCCAGTTTGACTCGAGGAGGAGTCTTGTTGCTTTTTGGAGCACATCTTGATGAATGATGAGCAGAAATGTCTTCATAGGGGCCAGATGTGAACTCAGCCATGGATTCTGAAAACAGTTGGGCACTAGATGGAATGGTACCTAACATTTCATCATAATTAGAAAGGATTTGTTAGAGATCTCCTATGATGTAATATGCTCTGATAGTTTGTTAATTAAAAAATAAAAAAGTGTGGTCTGTACCTCAGCAGCTCCACATGATCTACTCATTATGAGAAAGAATGACTAAGGCACCATGGAAGGGAGCCCCCTCAATCAACCAGTGGATTCCTGAGGTGGGACTTCATACAAAAAAACCAAAGAAACAAACTGAAAAGGCCATTCAAGTAGTGAGTTGACATTAGGAAATAGGGGTAGAGGGGGCCCTTTATGGGAGAGAAATGAAAGTATGTTTGGAAGCTCTGCAATGCATATGAAATCCCAGGAGGAGATTCATTACTCCCTGACAGCGGATGCTTGGGACAGTCCGTAAAAAAACATACTTGTATGTCTCCCAAAAACATGTTTATCTCCATGCATCACCTTAAAATACCCACATCGCCATTTCTCTGTATGCTTCTGTGACTTTATGACTAAAAAAATAAAACATTCCCTGTAAGGAAGCCACTCTACTGTAGCAATAAAATATCATCAGCATTTCAGCAGGATCTGAACGCTATCCATTGAAACCAGGAGTACATCTCCTCTTCAGGAGCCTGGGAGGGCTGGGGGAGAATAACTGAAAATCGTCTGATTTTTTTTGACATGATCACGAAAACCTGCATTGGTAAAGGGTATTGTGAAGCCTTCTTGAAAATTGCCAGGACCAGCAGTACATTAGAGTCTCCAACATGCTGTGGGGCAGGGTAACTCAACCCTTTGCCTTCCTTTAGGTAAACATGCTGATAATTACCAGCTAAACGCATGTGATTTTGCTCACTACCAGAGGATGAACTGCTGGAATCTCAGGACCCAAATTAATACAACTGATATGAATGGGACAAGCCAATCTTGGATGGGGAGCTGAGCTTGAGGAACCTTAAGGAAAAAAAAAGTCCTGCTTTGAGAGCAAAATCTTCATTACAGACGTACAGGGTTTGAGGGGTGGTTCTGAATTACTTTGCAACAGTACAAATAGCAGATTCCTCTGAAATCTCAGCACGTTGAATTCCAGAGAGACCCAGGGACTATCTTACTGACAGGAGGCCCGCATTTTGTACCTTCCACGGAGGGGTCAGCTGCTGGTTTTCTGGAATGGAACGTAGTGCTATTTTTTGGATCCCTCCATTCTTATTGCAGTTCTGATCCTATGGAAAAATCACAAAGCACATTGAAGTGATGGAGCCCTTGGCCTGGCAGGGTCAGCATCCCTGGGACAGCCTGAGTAGATGGCCTTTTTGTTTATATGGTGTCTTATGTTTTGTGTTCTCCATGCTCAGGGCTTCCTCCGTCAGGCAGCTGGCAGGACCTGAAGGATCATATGCGTGAAGCTGGTGATGTTTGTTATGCAGATGTACAGAAAGATGGAATGGGTGTAGTTGAGTTTCTCCGCAAGGAAGATATGGACTACGCATTGCGTAAACTGGATGACACCAAATTCCGCTCTCATGAGGTGGGTTCGTGCCTTCAGGGGAAGAGCATGTGTGTGCACAGTCACGGAGGAGCATACACTTATTTTCCTTATCACGCTGGTCTCAGGAGGCATAAGAACAGAACCTAGTGATAACGTTGGAGTTGGTGGTTAATAGTGACCTGTTACAATAATATAAAGGATCCTTCCTACCTTTTGTAACACATACCCCACTGTGGCTTGGCATGTTAGGGTCTTGGCTCAGTGCGTGAAGTAACTAATACTGAATATTTTAAAAATATAACATTTGGAAGGGGCGGGGCTCAGACAAGCCCATTTGTCATAGCTGAGAGCTGTACTGTTGGCTGCACCCTTCATTACCTGGAAGCCAAGAATTTGGACTGCTTGCCTCTGACTTCTACAGGGTAAGCTAGCTTGTTGTGGCATTTTCCCTTTGGCCACAGTGGCTCACAGCCTTCTCCTTTCAACTAAGCCAATTCATGCTGCCTCTGCCAGCTGGGGGCTTTGTCAGCAAACTACAGTACTCTCCCAAAGAACAAGCTGGTGAACAGCTATGTTGGTTTCTATAGCTGTTTTTCCCATGCTCCAGCATGGAGATTCTTCTTCTGGTGGTCTCCTGGTGTCTGAGCCAGTAAACCACCGCTTTTACATTCTTGGAGCTGTGCTACTTCATTGCAACCGCCTTCCAGTAGCTGAGCTGTTCTGCTCCAACCATCCCCTCAGCTGAAGGCTGAGAGTGCTTGCTGTGGAGATTTCCTTACAGAACTTGAGATGCTGATACATGATCGTGACCTGAGAGTTCGGCCTTTCCTTACTGTGCTGAAGGACTGTACTAGTATCTATAACTATTTCCCTCCAGCAGTTAAGGATGGAGTCAGACCATTGGGACCTTCACCCTCTGGCTGTACTGGTTGCCACAGCCTCTTCCTTTGTGGTTGGATGTGGGAGGCACTTGTCCATGGTCCTCTTCTGGCTGCTGAGCCTCTGCCCTTGCAGATGATGATGGCTAGCAAGGTATTTCTCACTAGTACATGCACAATACTGTTTTGTAAAGAACCTCTTCGAGGCATCAAGTGCCAGCGCAGAGTTTGACCCAAGCAGCAGCAGATGGATTTATACTGCCCTCTTTGTGGAAACTCCAGTCTTTGGTTATTTATGCTTTGGTCCATTTGGTGTTATTCATATTAGTGGAGGACTGTTAATCAGGATGCAATGTAAATGTTTGGGTTTTCTTCTTTGTTTAAATTTCAGGGTGAAACTTCCTATATCAGAGTCTGTCCCGAAAGAAGTACCAGCTATGGCTACTCGCGGTCCCGTTCTGGTTCAAGGGGTCGTGATTCTCCATACCAAAGCAGGGGATCACCACGCTACTCATCCCCCTTCAGGCCATACTGATTGCATCCAACAAGGACTTTTTAAAAATGTGAACTGAGCCTCTTTTTTGCTCGGAAGTTACATTCCAAGACTGATGGATATAGTCTTTCGTAGGAGCTCTTTGTTTTTCCCTTTTATTAAATAAAAATCTTTTTTTTAACGACTTACAGTTTTTATTAGGGAAATGTTCTTGGTAATGAAATATTTTGAACCTCTGCAGTTCAGTTTTGTTTTTGGTTTGGAAAATGTCAAGTGTACTTTTTTCCCTCCTAACTGAGGAAAAATAAGCTTGAGAATTAGCACAGTAACTATTGGTGGCTTGTCTGCAGGACGGTGATAAAAAGCAATGGAGTGACTGTATGACTCAGCCTGTTGTGTAGAAATATATTTAAATGTTTTAGTAACTCATAAGCAGTGGTTGTCTTTTGTACAATTAGAGGAAGATGATGGCATTAAGAGGTGGTGGGAGCAGTTGCAAGCAACTCTGAGGTTGTGGGCTACTAGGTGCCTAAATATATACAGAGAGTGGTTCTCCCTTGCAGCATCAGAACAGTGCACTCTAGAATGGCAGGTGGAGGAGGGCTGAACTGCCTGAGGGCATTTTCACACAGGGGATGGTATTACTCTCAATGAGATGGCTTTCTCCCCTTTACAATAAGTTAATGAGGAAAAAAAGGGAAAATAAAACTGTGCTGTAGCACCTTTTTCAGTTGGATATCTCCAAGTGCTTTATGCCTTTATGAAGCATCTCTACGCTTATGCAAAAGTACTCCTTGTTTTACAAATGCCTAAAATTACAATGCAGCCAGAATGATTTATATGAAGTCACGGAGTCAATGATAGGACAAATAATAAAGCCCAGGAGTGATGGCTGTTCTACTAAAATTTCCTCTAAATAATAATACTTTAAGAGTACTTTTCATCCATAGATCTCAAAGTGCTTTACATAGGAGGCTGCTATCATTATCCCCATTTTACAGATAGCATATGAGAGGCACAGAGGTGAAGTGACTTGCTAAGGGTCATCCAGGAGGGTAGTAGTAGACCCAGTCCATGGCTCTAACCATGAGCACACTGCTTCTAGTGGAGGCTTCTCTTTGAGCTCGTGGCTCACAGTGTCTACCTGGGCTACAGAAGCTTGATAGACTGCTTAATTTTCTAAAATCTGCTCTGTGACCAAAAAAGTTATTGTGCATCTTTATTTCACACCTGACTGCACGTGATGTCTAGCTTTCATATAATGGAGTTATTTAAAAAAATGACAGTTTTCCTGCCTCAGCCTATGATAGGAAGGCTTAACTATGCGAGAGAATTTCAGTAGCGCAAGCAATTGCAATGCTTAAGACCTTTTGCATCCCGTAGAAGTGCTTTTAGTGGTGGACAGACACTGGCAGCATTACTGCAATTACACTCGCTCTGAGCAAAGCCCACAATGGTTGCATCCTGCACCAGCTCACTATGCTATCAATGTGGACAGAAAATAGTAGGACTTCATTTCTAACAGGGCAACTGGTCTTTTGAATACACTTTCATAATGGCCCTAGAATCTTTCCAGTTTTCTGTCTGAGCAAGGATCTCCAGCCCAAACCCATTATTTCACTTAAGAAACAAACACGTTTCCTATACAACCTAAATACAATTTTAGGTAACTAATTTGCAAGCTCAAAATTGGACGAAGCACTGGATAGAGTGCAGTGTATATAGATGTGGAACAAGATACAGTGTTGACATGGAGGTACTTGGTAGAAGCAAAATAGTTCATAAAGATTGCAGCATCTAATAAATTAAGTGCTTTCTTAGTCTGTAGGGAAAGGTAAGTAGAGGCAAAAAGCACTTTTATGTAGCATTCTCCTATGTGGGACTTTGGGTAAGTATCAGATCATTGAGTGACAAGATGGGAGAAGCTCCAAATGAATCTAAGTACTGGAACATTCTACTCATTCTGCTTAAGTAATTTGACAGTAAAATAGTACCAGTTTCCCTCCCCCAATCAGCAGGGTTGATGTAGGCAGCTGTTGTGTCTAGAGTACTAACTGTGCATGATATTTTCAAGGTTAACATTTGGAAATCTTCACAAAATACAGACTAATCAGAGGCACTGAGGCCAAATTTCTAGACTTGTAAATGGCCCATAGCCTTCCACCTTTGTATATACTAGAAAAATACACCAAACCTTTAATTTCAAAGTCATCTTACAGAAGAAAGGAAGGAAGAAAAATCAAATAATTATGGGACGGTATTATTCTTGGGATTAGACACTTGCATCAAGATACTCCACAGCCATAGTGGCATATATGCCAATTGTCACAGATGACTTAAAAGCCGAAGTGGCATTCCAGACCTTGACTTTCACTCGGAGACTTGCAGAAAAGTATCTCGCTCCTCTAGCTTTGGTAAAGGGATGTTACCTATTAGCAAACAAAATCAACAATGATAGCATGAGACAAACTGCTTGTTATTTAGTCATTCCTACTACTAAACAGACACTTGCCCATGTGGCTCACTTTAAAAACTTACAGCTGACTAGCTTTTCCCCTACAAACAAGCTCCACTTTAATTTACAGACAGTTATCTCTTGGAATAAGTCAAATATGTGCAATAACAGGGTACGATAAAACCCTTTACTTGCTACATGACTACTGGCCAAGTAATAAAGAGCTAGACACGAGTGTTTCTCCATGGGTAGCCAAAGCTATCATTGCCCTATTTCAGTATCTTCCTGCTACTGACCAGTTCATTCAACTGTGGCAGGTTACATCTCTCAAATCAGCTCAAGCCATCTACCTGGGCTTTATCAAGTCCAAATGAGTTGTATATCAAAAGATGGTACCTGGTGGGGCTACGAAATATTCCTCAACTGTTTCTCTGGCATTTTGCAGCAGCTCCTCAGTGCAGTTGCCTTCTGTGATGTTATCTTCTCTGAGATACAGACATCTGAGGAGCACAGGAGAGTACTAGCAATTTCTGAGACTATCTTCTTTGCCAACTAAGTACAGGAGCATCTGGTACTGGATATGAAGTCATGCCCCTACAGCCAGGCGGAGATTGCCTGGCTCTAAAACAATTAACATTTATCTTCTAAGCTTGTTCCAGTTCAAAATGCTATTAGTATATCTTACATAGCTCTTGCTTAGAGACACTGGCATGTGAGTGAGCAATCTCAACTTCCCTCCTGCCTGTCCTATAGCTCAGTTAGCTGGTCAGGCTCCACATACAACCATACAAATGATCCACTGTAAACTACAGTGAAACCTTGGGAAATTTCCCAGTGTCCTCAAATCAGCAGGACCTTCAGCACTGAGCTGTACATGGACACAAGCACAGAAGCGCTGCATTGGACTTACTGCTCAAGATTATTGGCACTATGTAAAAAGCTGAGTGAGACAAACCCTACATGAAAGTGTACAGTCAAGCTGACTTCTTGACCAATTAAAGCTTCAGAAGAAGTGACAGCAATACAAAGCAGGCAGCCTGTGTATCAAGAGCAGCAGGGATAAACACATTCTGAAGTGACCGAGGATCTTGTTCCAGGACATTTGGGGGACAGCATGTTGTGACATGAAGAATCCGTGCAAGATACATTACGGAATTGGAGTACATCTTTGTTATGCTTCTGTGCCTAGTTCAGGGACATTACACAGACACTTTTCCTACATAGAACCACATTGACGTAGAACACTAGATAAAGGTTTTGTGGAAAGGGGACCAGTTTCGTGGCTGGGATGATTAGTGAAAGCAATGTTTCTGTTGAGACTATGGGTGTAAACAACTTGGTAAGTTAACAGATAAGCAGGTCAATAGCCATGATTTGTTACCTGTCCTCTAGTACTGAATCCATTGGTTCTACCCCTTCTGTGTTAACGGCATGAAGTTGATCAGCAAATTGGATTGCTTTCTCCAGCCGTTGTACACCCTCCCAGTTGCGGAAGTCAACTAGTGCCAGACGTTCCAGGTGATCGAGCACCTCCACAGTTACTTTTTTCTGCAAAAAGAAGGAAACAAAGTCACAGAAGGAGACTGCCAAATACTGATGAGTTGGTGTGGGCAGAGATGAATAAGCTATAAATATTGCTGCTAAAATTCTTCAGAGTAAAAGCATTTCTTGTTCAAGAAATAACTGTTTTATTATACACCCCTATCTCGATATAACGCTGTCCTCGGGAGCCAAAAAATCTTACCGCATTACAGGTGAAAGCGCGTTATATTGAACTTGCTTTGATCCACTGGAGTGTGCAGCCCTCCCCCCCCCGACCACTGCTTTACCACGTTATATCCGAATTCATGTTATATCAGGCCACGTTAAATTGGGGTAGAGGTGTATTTGAGCATCTTGATATTTTGCTGTATTTTATATTTCCTTATCTTTTCAGTGAAACCAGATTAGAAGCTCCTAAAAAACACATTGCCGAATGGATACAACAATGTAGCACGAGTGCCCAGCTGTTCGTAAGAACCAGCATTCCCACTATCTTTCCCCTCCTCATTTGGTGTCTAGCAGAGGTAAGTCAAAACAGCTGTTACTCTTATAACCAATACACACAACTCCACAAGGTAGCTGGCTAGAGCAGTGTCTCTTGACCTTTCCAGACTACTGTACCCCTTTCAGGAGTCTGATTTGTCTTGAATCCCCCCAAAATTCACCTCACTTAAAAACTACTTGCCTACAAAATCAGTTGTAAAAATACAAAAGTCACACCACACTATTACTGAAAGATTACTTTCTCATTTTTACCTTATTATAAAATAAATCGATTGGAATATAAATATTGTACTTACATTTTAGTCTATAGTATATAGAGCAATATAAACAAGTCATTGTCTGTGTGAAATTTTAGTTTGTGCTAACTTTGACAGTGCTTTTTATGTAGCCTGTTGTAAAACTAGGCAAATAACTAGATGAATTGATGTACCCCCTGGAAGACCTCAACATTCCCCTGGTTGAGAACCACTGGGTTAGGGGAGCTAAAGAATGCACTACCACAGCCATTGATCTTCTCTCCATAGATCTAGCAATGTGGGGCAGATCCTTAACTTGGGTAAACTGTCATTGTTATGTTGACTTCAGTGGAGCCTGACAATTTATAGCAGCTGAGATCTGCCTCTGTAAGTTTGAGTGACCTATGAACTTTAATGCTATCACAAGAACACTTGATTTGAACAAATGCTGCCCCAGAACACCATAGGGTTAGTTTAATTATTTCAGTTTAATCTTAAAATTAATGACAACTTATTTTGTGTAGCTCTGTCTTCCAAGTTCTAGTCGGAACTAACATGGCAGCACTGTTGGGTATAGGGTTTAGAAAACTGTCCTGAGTTTTGATTTGGAGGGATGTAATTAATTTTACCATTATTTCCTCTCAAATTTGCAGTTATTAGCTAACAGAGGAAAGTTACATTGACCAGGTCTGTTTAAATGTTTTGCTGAATTCACCATACCTCAGGGAGTGGTCTCTGTTCCACATGCTGCCATGTTGGATTCTGGTAGACCTAAAGTGGAAGAGATGGGCAGTGATAAATATGCAACAGTAGTTTGAATATTTAGGATGAATAATCTCAGATCATAGACACATTGTCTAAAATACTTGTAAACTGATTCTGTTTTGTAGGGGAAATTAGCCCTAGAGAGGAGAATGAAACCAAACCCACATGTAATGAGAAATAAAGTTGAAAGATTGGCTGTAGCGATGAATCAGTTGATGCAAAACAAAATATACTTTGCACTATCGCATGTCAGAATGCTTTAAGGGCAGGGAAGCCTACTGAAATTGTGATTTGCTAAAGGGACAAATAAGATTGTGGTACAGAATCCAGGAGTCTAACTTCTAGTTTTATACTTTAAACATTAAACAATATTTGCTGCCTGAAACTTGCTAGCTGATTTATTACTCATGTTCCTCTTACTCCTGATTACAAAATATAATCCACTTTTTACATTAATTTAATCTATTGTTTTGCAGCTTTTAATTTGACTAATAAAAGTTTTGAAAATTAGATACATTATAAACTGTCTTCTAGCTACGGTCTCTTTGCTGTATTTGTATGTGACAATACACTAAGTGTAGCCCGTTGAATGGATCCTGATTCCTGTATGTAGCTTTGGGCTTCGCTTTGGTCCACAGACACATCCAGTGTTATGTATTCTGCTGTAATAATGCTAGGCTCTGGCTTGTAACTGTCACCCATTGACCATTACTCCTACAAGGCGTCTCTTTGCTACTGTCACCGGCTGGGTGGAGGTTGGATGGGGGCAGTCGATTAAACATCCCATTCATGACAGGATCCCCGATTCTCCTTCCCTCCTGGGGCGGGTGGCTGATGTCCCCACGTGTCTTGCTATGCATCTTGCACTGGATGAAGACGCTGGATGCGCCACCCCCATCGGATATCATGGGGGCGAGCCGAGGCCGCTCCGGGGTCTCACCCGGCCCCTCCGCCGGGGGTCCCCCGCAGCTTCCTGCCGGCCGTCACTCCCTCCCGAAGCAGCCTGCGTGAACCGGCGTCCTGGGAAAAGGCCGCCCCAGTACGAGGCGCCTCCCGAGGGAGCGCCCCTGAGGTAGCGGCCGAACCGCAGAATCCACATTCTCCCACCCCTGCACTTCCGCATCCAGGGACGTAGGCTCAGGCAGCTGAGCGGAAGTGCGTCATCGCGCTGCGCTTACCAGCGTGCTAAGAACGGGAAATACGTCAGGAACGGCGCGCTTAGCAGCGGCGAAGGGGCCTTCGTTCTGGGGCAGGGACGTGAGGCCCGGTCGCTTCCCGGCCGCGCGGCTCCGCCATGAACAGCGTGGGGGAGGGCTGCACGGAGCTGAAGCGCGAGTATGACCAGTGCTTCAACCGCTGGTTCGCCGAGAAGTTCCTGAAGGGGGAGAACGCGGGGGACCCCTGCGTGCAGCTCTTCAAGCGCTACCAGCTCTGCGTGCAGGTGCGGGCAGCGGGCCCGGCGCGGCAGGGGGGAGGGGGAGCGAGGCGAGGCGAGTGAGCGTGGGGAAGGTCTCGGGTTTTCGCTTCCATCGCTGGGGAAAGGCCTCCTCGCACCCACCCTCGCACAAACCCTGCCCAGCCCAGCGCTGCATTGGGCAAGTTGGTGTCTCAGCCGGCGCCGCTCCGGCCCCGCTTGCCCTTGGGCAGGGCTGCGAAGTCGGTTACGTTGGGCTTTATTGGGGCAAAATGACTGGTGAGTACAATAGATGGAAGAGGGTGGCTTGCTGAGTTATCCTGGTGAAATCTCTCAGCAAAACCAGCGCTCAGATAAACTGTCTCTGAAATGAGGATAAACTTAACCCACCTCAGAAGGTTCGTGTTATGAAAATAAATTCCTTAGTATGTTGAGATCCAGATATTACAGTAAGTCTAGGTATTGTTAAGTATCATTTTGAAGATGAAGAAAATCACTTGTGATGAGAAATTTAAAATCTTCTTACTAAAATGTTCATAATTTGCAAGACTTCTTGAGGACAAGCATCAGATTTGACTCCTCTTCAAAACTTCCCTTCATTTGAGAACCACATTAATTTGAGAAACCTGATGTTATAAAGACGCTATTCGTAATTACTATGGTGTGTGTGTATCCTGTTTTGTTACTGTCAGTACTGATGGAATATTTCACTCACTCATACAGTATTAAATTCTCACACATTAGTGATGACCTCTCTTTAATTGCTTCTTATGCAGGGGGAATTTAACTTTCAGTCATAAGAACGGCCCTATGGGGTTAGACCAAAGGTTGGTGTAGCCCAGTATCCTGTCTTCTGACAGTGGCCAGTGCCAGATGTACCAGAGAGAATGAACAGAATAGGTATTAAGAGATCCATCCCTTGTTGCCCATTCCCAGCTTCTGGTGAACAGAGGCTAGGGACACTATCCCTACCCATCCTGGCTAGTAGCCGTTGATGGACCTATCCTCCATTAGTTTATCTAGTTCTTTTTTTGAACCCTGTTATAGTCTTGGCCTTCACAACACCCTCTGGTAAGGAGTTCCACAGGTTGACTGTGTGTTGTGTGAAGAAATACTCCCTTTTGTTTGTTTTTAAACCTGCTGCCTATTAATTTTCATTTGGTGACCCCAAGTTCTTGTGTTATGAGGAGTAAATAACACTTCCTTATTCACTTTCTCCATGCCGTCATGATTTGATAGACCTTTATCATATCCCCCCTTAGTTATCTTTTTTCCAAGCTGAAAAGTCCCAGTCTTATTATTGTCTTTTCTTACGGGAGCTGTTCCATACCCCTAATCATTTTTGTTGCCCTTTTCTGAACCTTTTCCAATTCCAATATATCTTTTTTGAGATAGGGCGATCACATCTGCATGCATTATTCAAGACATGGCCATAACATGGATTTATATAGAGGCAATATGATATTTTCTGTCTTATTATCTATCCCTTCCTTAATGATTCCCAACATTCTGTTCACTTTTTTGACTGCCGCTGCCCACTGAGTGGATGTTTTCAGAGAACTATCTACAATAATGCCAAGATCTTTTTCTTGAGTGGTAACAGTTATTTTAGATCCCATCATTTTATATGTGTAGTTGGGATTATGTTTTCCAATGTGCATTACTTTGCTTTTATCAACAGTGAATTTAATCTGCCATTTTATTGCCCAGTCACCCAGTTTTGAGAGATCCTTTTGTAGCTCTTGTTAGTCTGCCTAGGACTTAACTACACCTCTACCTCGATGTAATGTGACCTGATATAACATGAATTCGGATATAATGCAGTAAAACAGTGCTCTGTGGGGGCAGGGCTGCGCACTCCGGTGGATCAAAGCAAGTTCGATATAACGCAGTTTCACTTATAACGTGGTAGGATTTTTTGGCTCCCGAGGACAGTGTTATATCGAGGTAGAGGTGTACCTTGAGTAGTTTTGTATCATCTGCAAATTTTGCCATCTCACTGTTTACCCCGTTTTTCCAGATCATTTATGAATATGTTGAATAGGACTGGGCCCAGTACAGATCCGTGGGGGACACCACTATTTACCTCTCTCCATTCTGAAAATTGACCATTTATTCCTATGCTTTGTTTCCTATCTTTTAACCAGTTACCAATCCATGAGAGGACTTTCCCTCTTATCCGATGACTGCTTACTTTGCTTAATAGCCTTTGGTAAGGGACCTTGTCAAAGGCTTTCTGAAAATCTAAATACATTGTATCCACTGGATTCCCCCTTATACACATGCTTGTTCACCCCTTCAAAGAATTCTAGTAGATTGGTGAGGCATGATTTCCCTTTACAAAAACCATGTTGACTATTCCCCAACAAATTATGTTCATCTATGTTTCTGACAATTTTGTTCTTTACTATAGTTTCAACCAATTTGCCCGGTACTGAAGTCAGGCTTACCGGCCTGTAATTGCCGGGGTCACCTCTGGAGCCCTTTTTAGAGGTCCCTTAGTATGCCATATTCAATAGTCTCTGCATCATTTACTTGTCTTTTTCTGTATGTTCTCCAGTGTTCATTAACAAGAAGAGGAAACATCCTAGTTTCACTGCGTTGTTCTTCATAGAAAGCCCAATATAATGAGGATTTCTTTACTGGAAGTGCAGTGATGTTGAAAAGCTGCTACAGTTTTTGTGCCCTATGTAACTCAGTATAGTACGTTATTTTGAGTGCTAGGTATGTCTAGGATTGTGGGGGGGCTGAATGGCTGAAATTTCATAAAACAATGAACTTACAAGGGCTGTCCAAAGAAGCATTATTTTTTTTTACTTACATTGCTCATCTCACTATTGGCTCATGTACAGGGCCCAGATCCTACATGCTGCTGCAAGTGGGTAAATCCCTGTGCTATGAGCCTCATTAACTTCATTGGGGCTCCATGCAGGCATAGAGGTCTGACCACATGATCAGGGCCTAATTTTGTTGCCCCCTGATTTGGCTTCACGCCTAATTTGTTGCCCCCTAGATCTTCTTCATTCTTGAAGTTGAAGTCTAATTGGTTGATATATTTCTGGGTCTCCTTTGTTTAAAAATTTTGATAATATTTGGCTTTTTTGTTCAGTTGCAGATTATTCCATCTGTATTCCAAATAATCAAAAATCACAGCTAGTGGTACTTCCTTCTGTTCATTTAAAATCTTTGGATGCCCTCTTTTGGCCTTGTTTTTTTGAGACATTTTACTATTACCAAACATTGATTCCAGTTGAGTTTTTGTTTTCCTCTCCTCTTACATTTGCTCATAATATGCATTCTTTTCTCCTTATGGTTAAACACTTTATTGGTTGCTTTATATTTAATATTTCTATTTTTCATCCTAACTCTGATTCATTCTTCAGATGCATGTGGACAAGTATCTTATGTTCTTTTACTCTCCTGATTAGCAAGATCTTATGCTCTTTTTTTATTTAAAGTTATCTTTTTTTCTTAAAGTGTGTACCTTAATTTGATTCATTCCTTTATTTTCTTCTCTAAACTCATTTAATTTGTGTCCCTTGCCTTTGCTTTTACATCTGTTAGCCTTTTACTGTGTATTAGGAAAGGAAAGGCTGTCACCTTGTTGCATTTACAGTGTTCTGAAACAAATGATCTTGAACAAAGTTGAAAGAAAGATACTCTTCTTCTATTCTAAAATTGATTGTGTGTGTTTCACTAATAGGTATAGCACTTGAGTAGCTAAAATTGCTGACTGGCTACTTTCTTGCTGCTCTTCTAGTTAAGAAATGCTTTTCCTACTTTCATCGACTTACAGTATATGTATTACACACACGTTCTGAGGTCTAAAAGAAAATGGGAGTCAGATCACTTGAGAATCTCTGGGTAAAGAAAAAAGGTGTAAAAATAAATAAAGGAGACAACATGGTAGAGATCTACTATAGACCTCCAAATCAGGAAGAGAAGGTGGATAAGACGTTTTTAAATGAAGCAGACATCTCCATATCCAAAAGACCTAGTAGTATCATGGGACTTTAACTATGTGGACATCTGTTGTAAAAGTAATATGGCAAAATACAAAACTTCCAGTTAGTTACTGGAAAGTATTGGGGACAACTTTTTTTCCCCAGAATGTAGAGGAAGTAAGCAGGACGACAGCCATTTTAGATTTGATTCTGACTTAATGGGGAGGAATTGGTAGTGAAAGTGATCATGAAATGATAATTTCATGATTCTAAGGCAAGGAAGGAGTGGGAGCAGCACAATAAGGAAAAAGGACTTTAAAAAAGCAGACTTTGAGTTTGTTAAAGAACTGGTAGGTAAGGTCCCATGGGAAGAAAATCTAAAGTGTGTGTGGTAGCGGGAATAGTTCAAGAGTGCTGGCAGTTTCTCCAGGAGACAGACTATCCCCATGTGAAGGAAAGAGAAGAGTAGTAAGAGGCCAATATGGCTTCATCGGGAGGAGTGTAACAAAAATGATAAAATACTTAGAAAATCTGACCTATGAGGAAAGGTTAAAAAAACTGTGCATGTGTCTTCTTGAGAGAGGACTTTCTGTCAGGGCAGTTAAACTGGAATAGGCTTCAAAGGGCAATTATGGAATCCACATTACTGAAGATTTTTTAAGAACAGGTCAGACAAACACTTGTTAGGGATGTTGTAGGTTTACCTGGTGCAGTGCAAGGCTCTGGACTTCATGACATCTCAAAGTTCCTTCCAGTCGTACATTTCTATGATATAAAACTATGTACATTCTTTAATCTCTCCTGTAAAGCTTAATTGCAGTCACCTTTACTTGTGTTTTTCTTCATATATACACATTTTTAACATGTAATAGTTCTTTCCTCCCTTTCTTCCATGTCCCTCCTACATGAAGCTTTATTATTGACGTTCCAGTTGGAAGAACAGGCAGTCAGTGCTTTTGTAACAGGCATCCTGTCAATTTCTTTCACTCCATGAAAACTTGATCTGTTGCCTTGGTGCTTCTGCTCAGAGCACTGAGACGTCATCTTTAGGTCCCATTAGCTTCTCTTTCATTCACCGCACCAGGTGTAATTCCTCCAATATATGGATGAGAAGTGTTTGGTCTAGGGCTTGAATAAATTTATCTGATGGAGTCTTGGCTACAATTCATACTATGTTTGCAATATCTCTTTGAGCATGTCTGATGGTATGGTTTGATGGAAACCTTAATAGCAACCTTGATTGGCCTTAAATTATATCAGGCAGGGAACATTTCTTCATGTAGAACCACAAAACATTATTAAAACAAATTTGCCTTTTTTTTCCCCCTTCCCTCCTAGAAAGCTATTAAGGAGAAAGACATACCCATTGAAGGGCTGGAATTCATGGGTCCCAGTAAAGGAAAAGCTGAAAACTCCTCCTGACCTTGTTTGGGCATATTGTGCCATTACAATGACCTTTTGGACTTGGAAAAAGAACCTCACAAAGTCTAGAAGATTGCCTTGGATTAGCTGTTATTTCTGCCTGGCTTTTTAAGAAGCAAGAAGTCTTTTCTGCAGTTTCTTTCAACTAGATTGTGTGGCAATTACTGTTTCATCTTAAATGAATGTTGGTGGTCTGGCATCATGCGGTGTGTGAAAAGCCTTTTTAATCAATCTATGATCATCAGTGAATGTACTCTGAACAGGGGAATATTTATTGAAATGGGTTTAGATATTAGCTGGTTTATAATCAGTTGCTTTTTTATTTATATTATAAGACAATTTAAAATGCTAAAATTAATGTGAAAGGAGTTAAATCTGCCTATGCCCTTTAAGATGGAAAGGGGACAGCCTGTCCCAGAAATAAACAGGAGCAACTGCTTTCAGAAAGTACTTTCAACAGCCTCAGGCACTCTATGCAGAGTTGAAAGGCACTGATGCAACCTTGAATTTAACTCTGTGCTACTCAGTGGCTGTTGCCCCATCAATAAAGCTTCAACAGCAATTCAATTACACTTCAGTTGTCCTCCTCCAACAAGTACCCCCTATGTGCCCAAAAACACTCCACAGATTAGCCTCAAAATCATGAAGTTAGATGTCAGCTTAATACTTGAATTAGACAAGGAGTTCCTGCCTTATGACATCCTAAAACCAGTACCCAGCTGTCAGTTGGAAACTTGCCTTCCTGCTTTGTAATAAGAAATCTGAAAGGAGAGGGAGAAATTCAACTTTATAATATATCTCTGCATGAAAACTAATGTCCTAAACCAAAATTTAGCTGGCTGAAATCTGATTTCAAGAATTATTGAAATTTTGATTTAGTCATATCAGGAACGGTTGAATGGTGATCTTAGTTCTTGACTAATCTTTTACATGCTACACTAAGCTTGTTTCCTAAATTTCTTTAGAGACTTTTGTTTAGCCCTCTTCCTTACAGCAATGCACCTTGCCCTCTAGCCTTTTTATTGAAAAAGACTTTTCTGTAAGGAGGCTCCTGATAGTGGTTTTTTTTAACTCAAGTCAACCTGAAGTCTATCGAAAACAAAGCTTCCTGCTCCTGCCCCCAGCCCTTCCTCCCTAAATCCCTCTAGAGATCTTCAAGAATGCATCTTTTTTTTTCTGCAGACCTTAATGTAACTGGAGGAAGCAAGAGGTGTGGGTGACTCAGAAGAGCAATTAGTATTCCCCTTCTCTGAACCTAAGGTTTGCAAAGGGAGAAAATTCCTCTGCCCCCAGAGCTTTATGAAAGAGTTGAGGGAGTTTCCTCCCCATTCACCCATCATGAGCACAGGGAGCAGCTGAAGGAGTGTGAAAAGGAGTCTCCTCTATTGATGTCTCCACGGGATGTGTTTAAAAACTGTTGCCATTCTTTTGGACCATAGGAGGGTTTCAGTCCTTTGGAAATGAGTGCGTTAATAGGACAGGAGCTCTGTTCCTAGGCTCTAAACATGGGGGGGGAAACATTTCTTAATGAGACTTTTTGTAAGAATTGGAGCTTCTTTATTACAGACCAGAGGAGAACTGCAGCTACGGTACTCTGACACAGAGGATGATACATCAGACTTTCGACCAATCGATGAAAGCAGACTTCTCTTGGACTTTCTGGAGGCTGCAGTGTGCCTACTGTTGTAGGTCACTAGAGCTTGCAGAAACTGAGTTTGTTTACTAGTCCTCATAACAACTTAAACTCATTAAAGAAATTTCCATAACTTCAGTAAGATGGAATTAATATTTCAGCTATTTTATTGCTGTAAGTACATACTCCCATTAAAAAACCTCCAGAAAATACAGTTAAGGGTGTAGTTCTCAAACAACATCCCTGATTTACCTTAACTGCCCCTAGTGATGCTCTGATCATAGTGAACTCCTGTAATATTATGGTCATTAGGCTAATGAAACTTCTGAATACATAACATTTAGAATACCTTAAGGAGCTGTATGGCCATACATAACACCCCATAAAATTAAGAATAGCACATGGGAGCCAGTTGTTCCCATTGTCTTCGTGATGGGCCTGATTCTGCTAGCTGTTGAGGGCATTCAGCTTCCTACAGCAAAAACTTAGATGGAATCATTTTGATCCTGTAACAGGCTAGCACCCTGTTCAGGTATTATTAGAAACAGCACTAGCTTATATTTCAGCCTCATACACCCAGACTGAGAGCTAACATGAAAAAAAACAGTATGGTAAAAGTCACCGATAAATATCAGGCATTTATATATGAAACAAGCTATAAAGCCACTTTTCTTTGGAGCATTCTGTGCAGAGAAAGGGAGATGGTAGGATGGCATCATTTGAGGCAGAATTAATATCTGTTGGGAATGCTGTTTGAGAAATGCCTCTACCTTGATATAATGCTGTTCTTGGGAGCCAAAAAATCTTAACCATGTTATAGGTGAAAACACCTATATTGAACTTGCTTTGATCCACCGGTGTGCACAGCCCCATCCCCCCCTGGAGCACTGCTTTACTGCATTGTATCTGAATTCATGTTCTGTGGAGGTGTATAACTTTGCACATTCTTTTAAGGATAATGTGCACTCTAGTCCCTGGCTGCAGCTTGCACTTCACCTCAGTGAAGTGTTCTGGGTAGGAGGAAAGAGGCAATCATGCTAGTGTTAGAGTATTACTATCACAACTCTGGAAAAAGTTTCATCAGGTAATTCAAGTAAGCCCGAAAGTGCCTTACACTGAGCTTTAACATAGGGGGAAGCTTGCTTTAGCAACCACATGTATTCTGTGAAGGTGCTGTAATAATGGGGATGAAATAAATATTGTGAAATGGGGGGAAAGTGTCTTGTTCACTGTAGAATTTTTCTTGTATTGGCTGATCATTTGCAATTCTTCCTCCAGCTAGAAGATAGGTAGGAATAGAATAGCAGAAGCTCATTAGAGAAGGGTAGTAGTGATCCTTGAACAGTATAAATTAGCTTTTCCCTTTACTGATTTGGGGGAATATATGCTTACTTCTATAAGTAATTTTTATAATGGTTAGTTTACTCATGATGAGGACAGTCTTCAGTCCCTGCAGAATTTAGGGGTTTCTGGCCTATATTATGTTCTATATGTAGTCAGATGTCTTTCAAATTCTGTGGCTAGAATACTCTTGAACTGCTCTAGCTTTTAATGTTCTAAAGGAGCAGTAGTGGAATAAGACTCCGCTAAAGTGATTAAGTACAGAAGTGTAATAGAAAACAAGCTGTTGCTCCATTGCAGCATTTATGTAGTACCACCATTTATTTGTGAATTAAGCTTTTTTGTTTTAAAGTCTGCCACAATGAATGGGTGTGACCTATTCATGGAAAGTACAGGGCCAAGAAGGATTCAGCTTTGGCTAAACAGTACTAATTAACAAATCTATGCTGTAACAGACAATTTTATGAAGTCATAACTAAAGAGCTTACTCCTATTCAAAAAAGTTCTAGCTTCTTAATTGCTGTAGGATAACACTTTATATTTATGGTAGAATATGAAAATACTTCTGCTTCAAAACAGACTGGTTAGAATTAAAAAGAAGCTTCTTGCACAGCTGTATTGCTTTGTTGTCCATGATGGACAGCTTAGTTTTCATAAATTTGCACAGCACCTCACTCCTAATTGCACATATTAGGCCCTAATTTATGTAGTAACATATGTATGAAGCCATTAGATTATAAAGCCATTTGGCAAAATTGCACAGGGAAAATAAGGCACGAGATGTACTGTCAGGGGTGTGGAACAGTGCAAATCCTTCAGGATGCTACAAGAGTAGAACTTTGCTCTGTCACAGTATAGGAGCATTCCAGCTGGGTAAGACAATGATGTCTACTAGAGTATACCTTGTATGATTAATGGCTTAGGGAGAAAATCAATTACAGTTTAGATCCAATTCTGTTGCTTGCATAAGAGTTTGGTTTTCTAGTAGGCATTCTTACCACTCTGTTATAGGCCATAAAGCAGTAACCACTCCTACCTCTCATAGCTGCTTAAAGGAGATAAGCAGAAATTAAATCCCTCTCACCACGCTATTGCATACAAACACCCTTTCCAGCCCCCAAAAAGTTTGTTAGCCATAAACTCTGTAAACAGTATTGGGAAAAGACTAGATCAAGTATTTCCAGTTCTTTACAAAGGTCCACACACAAATGGTAGGTTAGGATTTATTTATGTTAAATGACCTTCACTTCAAGTACAGGGCTAAAGGTCAGAACGCCATTTATAACTTGACACTACAAGGAATGGAGAATATTGTTTAGATTGAGGGTCCCATACAATGTTCTGGTCCAAATAGAGTAATGGTCCAAATTGCTGCTGTGGTCCAAGTGTTCAGTGATCCTCTTCATAGCCAGTCGGGAGAGGATTAGTATGAGGGTTATGAAACAAAGTTTTGTTCCCATCTCCCCATGGGAAGGGCTGTTGAAAGAAGTAATTGATAAGATAGCAGATTTGTCAAGTAGTTACAAAGCAAAGGCACAAGAAGTCAACTTCTGTAAACAATGTTTGAGTCTGTACATATTACAGAATTTGGAAGCCTGGAGTAAGCAAGTTGAAGATGAGTTTACACCCACTACTTGTGGTAACACAACAGAACTTTCTTGAATGCTTGGCTAAAACTACAATTCTAAAGATGTGATAGTTTAGCCAGCACTGCACCTCTTGCAATATGTACAAGCAACTGTGGTAAAAAGACACACTTAAGTGTAGAAATGAATTTACCAGTATCCCAAGACAAAAACTAAACCACAGTACTTTGAACTAAATATTAGAGGCAGCTTATTACAAATTCATTCTACTTATTTTTTAAGTAGCAGTAAATTCAAGAACCATAAACAGCCTGCCACTACTTCCACCCCATTAGGGTTCTTTTATCAATAGCTTCTGCTAGAGATGCCAGTTATGACATTACTTCAGGGATTCTTAGTAGTTTTCATAGCAAGTCCTGCTCTCCCATTTAGCAATTTGGGAAAGACAGGGTTATCTCAACCTGACACCTGTGTGTCCGCCCCTTGGCTGAGAACCCATGCTTCAGTCCCTTCTACCCTCTCAGTCATGACAATGCCACCCTTTGATCTGCGTGAATGTAAGTTAAGGGGGAAACTATTTATGACCACAACCTTGATGTTTCTTATACATGCCTGAGTGTAAGAAAATTGAAGATGGAGGGAGAACTCAACATCTACATATAAATACCACAGCTGACAGCCTAAAAGCTCTCCCCCTGTCTCAACAGAAATGAGCTCTTGCTTCATAACAAAACAAATGCAGATATTTTCCCATTAGTCAATTCTATTTCCCATCACTTATACCTACTGCAAAAAACAAAACAAACACACACACAAGCAGTAGTGTAGTAGTATCTTGGAATAAATAATTCAGTGATTGGAGAAGATAAGCACATCCTTAAAAGCATTGTTGCATATACCTTGGTCCTGATGCGGAGGTGAGCATAAGGAACAAACTCTCCTCTTTCATGTTCATGTTGCATCTTTAAGTAGCAGTTCAGCATGCATACACCAACACCAGGAAGAGCAACCACAAAAGACAGGATCTTCCATGTCCGAGCTAATGAAGAAAATAAAATACTGTGAAGATGATCAACAGTACAGCTAGTCAAACAATGAGAATTTTCATGTGGTCATATATTTCAAAGTCTGTTTTGAATTAGAAACAAAACAAGTTTTCATAATCTCTCTAAATTCTGAAAATATTTTGGTTTTGGATAAATTGAGATTTGTTTGAACAATTTTTCAAAATTGTTTTCAATTTTTATATGAAATCAGTAGGGACATGATATAGCATCTAGTATTACATTCAAAATGACAAATGCTATATTCCAAAATTCTATTAAAATTTCCAAAACAAGTTGTGTTGAAAACATTTAAGGGAAGTTTCAAAGTCTTCAGTTTTGTGAAAAAAAAGTTGGTTTACTCAGTGTTTTGGTAGAAGACTTGTAATAAATATCTTCTGAACAGTAGTTTCTGAGACAGAAACAAGGTTCTTATACTGCACTAACTCTGAATATTTCCTACATCTGTGCTGTATTAATTCAGCAGACAAGCACCCTGGACAGACATCTTCCAATGCAATAGTTTTCAAACTGGACTACCCGTGTTCTAGAAACACTTTCCCCATCAGCAAATTGATGCACTTAGAGAACTATGCAGAATGTGGTTAAGGAGAACTGGATTTAGTTGTACGGTGCATTGCATTGTGTCACTGCACAGAATAGTTACTTCATAAGGGTTAGGATCTCTTGTGAAATAGCCCCTTGACTCTTTTTTTCTATCCCCACGGGTGTACACAGCTCCTTATAAACACATGCTACAACCCCCAAAGTGCACGTACAGGGCGCCCTGTCTGCGTAAGGATAATTACACCAGAGTGATTACACCAATCAGTGGAAACTCTTGCAGCAGGGAAGACTTCTCTGGTGCATTAAGGCTTTGCACGAATGTAAGCGCATCATTGCAGAGTCCCTAATGGCGGCGAGCCCGCGGACCAAGGAGGAATATACCCTTGTGATTTTTTTTACACAAGGGGCATTCAGAGACACCTCCCCAGCCCAGCGGGAGGGAGACGCACAGACTCGGGGCGGAGCAGGGAAGAGGCGTCTCCCCCCCCCCCCCCACGGGGAAATGCCCCCGTCCCAAGAATGGGTTCGAACGGCGGCTTACGGCCTCAAGCCCGTTCCGGTCTCCCCTGGCCTGCAGGCGCTTCGCTCAGCGCAAGGTCACCGGGTCATCGCCAGCCCCGCCCGGTCGCCACTCTCCCGTTACCTGCCCCGGCCTCCCCGTGAGCCACTGCTGACATAAGCCGCCCCAACGGAGCCCGGGGAGCGCCGGCGAGAAGCAGCCGGGAGACTCTTGCGAGCGCCGCCATCTCTACAGCTCAGGCTTGTCTGTGGGTGGGGCAGCTTCCCGAATCACCGGAACAGGCAATAACCAGGCTGGAAGACGGCGGCCTACGTGGGACATACTAGCATACCATGCGCATGTGCGCCAATCTACTACATCCGGACCCACGTGAGGATTGCCCATAGACTCGTACTGAGCATGCTCCTGCTCCGAACGGGTTCTACCTCCAGGCTGACACTGAGGACTGCACTCTGCTGTGGTCAAAGGCCTCCTTACCGCGCATGCGCCAATGGGAGGCCTCTCATCAGTCACGTGGTTCCTTTGGCGCGTCTCCTGGCTGACAGACGTTTTGGACGTCGAGCTGTCCCGGCACCGGCTGAGAGGGACCTGCGCTGCGCAGTGTACTCAGCTAGACGGACAGCGCCCGCGCGGTGTAGAGCCGCCGAGCGCCAGGGCTGGAACCGGAGAGGCTCGTGGAGCGTGGGGACGGTGGCTCTAGGCAGCATGAGGGGGTTCTAGAGCAGCAGGGCTTGGGGTGGAAGGTGATGTGGGCAGTGAAAGGGGCTGCTAGGGACGGGACTGGGGGTGTTCTGGAGCAGCGTGGGGGAGAGCAGTCAGGCTGGTTTCTTGAGAGGGAGAGATGGTTCTAGAAGAGCACTGCGGGGTTCTAGAGGAGCAAGGGGTTCTAGAGCAGCAGGGCTTGGGGTGGAAGGTGCTGTGGGCTGTGAAAGGGGCTGCTAGGGACGGGACTGGAGGGTGTTCTGGAGCAGCATGGGGGAGAGCAGTCAGGCGGGTTTCTTGAGAGGCGGGAGATGGTTCCAGAAGAGCACTGCGGGGTTCTAGAGGAGCCGGAGCTGAAGGAGAACAGGACTCTTGGACCTGCAGGTATCAATAGGCTGTTGCGGATGGAGACAGGTCCCCTGGTTAGATGCTGTGCAGGGCTGCTAGAAAGTCAGCAAGAGCACTCACCTGGAAGGGAGGGGGGTGTGGGGTGGCAGTTCAAAACCTCTTCTATGCTAGGTGTGGCCAGAAAGTGGGAACATTTTTTTAAAAGCCCCAGTGACAAGAGAAACAGTGGTGTTACTTAGAGCAAGACATTACACGTGGAGTGACATGATTTTCAGGAAACTGAATAGCTGCCTGGAAGTGGGGGTAGAAAATGAAAGTATGATGAGCTGTTTCCCTTTGGGCTGCAGGGAAAACCTTGCAATCAAGGTGGAACTTTGGTCCGTTCAAGCACTCTGGAAGAATAGAAGAAAATCCTGGTGCCCTGGTTCTAGCCCAGTAAAAGAGCTCACAATGCCCACAGCTCTGTGTGAGCCACTTCTGAGTGCAGAATAGCTTCTGCATTTGCCTCTGTAGCCGCTGCTCTGTTAGGCCCTAACTCATCACTTTAGGATGTGAAGACTGCTCTGACTATGTCAGTAAAAGTACATTTTCCGAATGAACATACTCTTACGGACCTCACTGATTTATTTCTAATATACTGGTTCATGTACTGGTTCTAATGTATATTTGATTACATTAATAGAATAAATTTACAGTCTAAAAGAAGTATGCAATCTTTTGCCCCTTTTACAACTAGACAGAAGTCAAGAAGTGGTTCTCATCTTTGGAGTGGACATGGATCATGAAACTTCTTTTTTTTTGTTTTTGTTTTATTTTCTACATCCTGTGTTTTAATTTAAAAAAATTTCTAGGCCCCGTGGTTGCAAAGAAAACATACTGAATGCAAATAGCTGCAGAACTTAAGTCTAATAAATATATAGGGCTGGGACCTGTGTATTTGATGACATTTTCCTAAAGAATCTATACATTATACATTCTGATACTGTTTGTACAATATGAAATCATCAGCTGTATATATTTTGGCCTAAACACTGCATTCTGCGACATTGAGGTAAATCCTAAGGAATTGCATTGAAGTCAGTAGAGTTACTTCAGGTTTACACTGATGTAAACAAAAATAGAATTTGAACCATGGAATGTACGTAGGCCTTGTAACCTGTCCAGCCGTCTCCCATGTGCCCCTTTGTGGTCTAGAATCATGCTAGAGGCAGTCCAACTCAGTTTCTCCTCTTGGACTATTCAAATAAACTTCACTTGAGGCTTTTTCTTGGTCAGAATAACCCTCCTTGGGGACTGGGTTTATTAGTATCAAATAAACTGTAAATAAACCCCTTGAACAAAGTCCATTCGTAAGTCCACACAACCCAACGTGTTTCTTCCTCTTCCCAGGCTTTCCTGTGTGGGACCTTTGCAGTCACTTTCCTATTTGGTCAGATTTTCTCCCAGCCCATCCTACCTAGAGAGCTTTCTTCACTCTAGTTTCTACCAGAGCTTCCTGAGCACCTCCTCCTATTCCTTTCAACTGCAACATCATAGTTCTTGTGCACTGGAATCACCAGATTTCTCTCGGGTGGGGCTCATCCTGCAATAAGGGTTTACTTAGCCCCAGGCTCTCCATCTCATATGTCAAGTCAGCCTATTACAGGCCCTATATGGCACAAGTTTTTTTAAGTATAGCATTTGGGGTTTGTTCATTTATTGACCGAAAGTGCAAAAGATTTTGGGATAGAAGATCACAAGAGAAAAAAGTCACAAACACTGCTTTCTACCTTACTAGCTGCTATTTTAGAACTAAATTTAAAAGAGAAAACCTATTCTCTGTCCACCATTGAATGAATCACTAATCCATTGTACTAAATTTCAAGGGCCAAATTCAGCCCTGCTGTAAGTGAATTCAGCTGCCACTGAAGTCAAAGTCCGTTGTGCCTGCTTACCAATGTCTAAATTTGGCCCCGACACAATTTTGTGTGCTTAACCAGCACAGTTCTTCAGTTCTCTTCTGGGAGTGCCATTTAGTGGAGTCTGACTGATGCCCATGTGACCTCAGGGAGAAGCCATGTGAACAGAGCAGATACAGTTTCAAAGACTCATCAACTCTGCAGTAAACTCAGAGGATTCCTGTTCTTGGTAGTACAGGTAGCAACAGAGAACAGGGAAAGTAGAGAAGCTGGGGAGTTCAAACTAAGAACAGCAGCAAGGTTTGATCTATGTGTGAATGATGGAGAAGGAACCAGATTTTCCATCCATCCTGACAGTTCAAATGGAAAAAAAGGGATGACCACTTCCTAAGAGAAAAAGAAGTGCTGGTGTCTGCTGAAAAAAGAGTCTGAGAAATGATGGGGCACAGAAAGAAAGAACAGTGAGGACCCAAATACACAGGTACATTTTGTCAAGATTATTTTATTACACAGTAGTTCACTGGCTGTGTTGTAAGACCCTGTCCATTATGCTTCAAAGTATGTTGCATGCCCCTGATTAATACACGTTTGTACGCTAAGGACTCGGGCCCTGATTCGGCAAAGCATTTATGCACATGCTTAAGTCTTTGCTGTATCAGGATGGGATTAATACTCTCTTAAACTCTTTGTGGTTTTGGGGCCTGGATATTACAGCTCCCAAATACAGAACTCCCATTTGATTTCATATGGAGTTCAGCATGTGTCAGACTTTCAGGATCAGACTCTAATAAGAGGTTTTGAAATTAATATTTTTATGAACAGAAGGTACATATTTTGTAGTGTTTAAATGAATAGACCAAGATTATAAGTGCTTTATTATAGTTATAAAACAAAATACCATTTGTCTAGCAAGTTCCATATAGACAATACACTCCTATATTTACAGCCAGAGAAGAGGAAGGTAAAGAAGTAAGAGACATCTAACTTTTCAAACCAGACCTGGCTAACATCAGGGCTGGCCATACAAATGGAACCAGTCGAGCAAAGAAAAAGGAGAGAAATCAGAAAAGGTGAATTAGCTAAACCAACAGTAAGCTGCTCCACCATGATCAGAGGAGAAGCATAAGATGGGAGTATTCAAAGTAGCTGTATGAGCCAAAGTTTGAAGATCTTAGTGCTCTGGATAGAGTCAGTCCTAGGCCATTTCATCACAAATTCAATGACTTAAATGCGCTCAGGTTTCAGTAATGTATGTTGAATCCCAATTAGACACATCTAGAATGGATGTCATACCTCCCCACTTTGAAGAAACACTTGAATGCTTTTCTGTTTGAAAGCTGTTTTTTTGTGTGTATCATGGGCACTTTTGACCTTAGGGGTAGAACCTTCCTTTTTCCTTCCCTCTCATACCACTCCCAATGTTTGGTTTTAGGGGTTTTAATTTAGAGAGTTTTTAATATGTAATTATGCTTTCTAATTTCTTTATTGATGTACAGCAATCCTTGGCAAGAGGAGAGTGGCACTTTGTTAATAGAATGTAATTAGTCACTGTTCATTATTACTGATATCTTCCTCCATTAATCACAATTTTTTACCAGACTTTGGGGTTCACATTTTCTTTAGGTGGCAGTCTCAATCACTTGGCATTATCTGAGTTGAATAACTCAAATAATTGCTTGTGGAATAAGAACTCTTTCACTTCCATATCAGTGGTTCATACGTGGCCCACATTTGCAATGACCACAAATTGTTACTATTTGATAACTGTTGGGTGGCTTGTGTGATGTGTTTGATGGGTTTCAGTTCATTATCTAGTGAACAGGTATTGACACCAGAAAAACTAACCTGCTCTTGGCACCAATAGTACTTGGCACATTTGTTAATCTAGCAGATTAAGAGTCTCAAGGGACAAGGAAACTGATCTCTCTAATGCTGCAAGTAATCTATCCAATCCAGAACATAAAATGGAAGGATAGATGTGTGCTTCATCTTGTGGTTAGAGAACAGACTTAAGAGTTTGCGGTTCTAAAATTTCTGCCTCTACCACTGATTCTGTGTAATCTTGGGCAGGTCATTCTGGGCCAGATTGCTATGAGCTCCCTGTTCTATTTGGGATAGTCATCTCTGATATAGGCTAGTATAACCCTAGGGTACCAAATATGAATCTGGCCTTCTGTGGCTTAGCTGTACTGAATCCGATTCACTACCATATGTTCCTCCGCATTGTGCTGGTTTGACTCCATTGAAATCTGTGTATTACATTGATTTAAAACTGAAGTACTGTAGAGGTGAATCAACACTCCTGTCTGTATAAATGAGGATGATAGTTCTTATCTATATTTGTTAGGAATGTTGGGAGGCTTAAAGGCCTGATTCCCTTCTCACGTCAGTGGGATAAATCAAGAGAAACTTCACTGATTCATAGATTCCAAGGCCAGAAGAGAGCAGTGTGATCATCTAGTCTGACCTCCTGCATAAAACTTCCCTGAAATAATTCCTTTTGAACTATAGTGTATCTTTAAAAAAATCCAATCTTGATTTAAAAATTGCCTGGAATGGCGAATCCATGACCCCTGGTAGATTGTTCCAGTAGTTAATAGCCCTCACTGTTAAAAATGTACACCTTATTTCTAGTCTGAATTTGTCTAATTTCAACTTCCAGCCCGTGAATCTTAGTATACATTTGTTTACTAGACTGAAGAGCCCATTATCAAATACTTGTTCCCAATGTAGATACTTACAGATTGTGATCAGATGTGGTGGGGTGTACAATCCACAATCTCACACTGTAGAAGGAGGTTTATGAACCTGCTCTGGGCCCAGGCAGTCCCTCCCCATCATACCTGTAAAGCTTTCGCAAGGTAGGGGAAGAGCTTAAAAAGGGAAGTAGAGTAGCTTGCTGGAAGGCAGAGGGGAGGTATGATGACCTGTATTCCTGGAAAGGATAACCATAGGAGCTCTTGTTGTTTGAGGTCTGGTAGTGCTGACTCAAACAAACCTGTAGCTGCAAAGGAGGTGACTTTTGAAGGTCAGAAACATTATTTTTGTGTTCAGTTTTTGTTTTACCTTTTGGGAAGAGGGGCACTGGTAGGAAGTACTCCTGGGAGGCAGCTGCATAGCACCCTAAGGCTTAGCTGCCTATCATTGGGCCCTTGATCAGAACCTTGTGGCGCGAGTGGACCTGGACTCCCCTATCAACCTCTAAAAAGGGGACAATGACAGAAGTCTAAATCTTTACAGGGAAGCAAGTTGGGGAATACCCTGAAGGTGCAAGGATCCAGGCCCCAAGATCCCGAACCAAGGGGAAAGCCCTGAATCCCTTGCTGACTTCTGAGGACTTCCACATTATTGAACTCTTTATGTGAATCCTGAAGGGTGGACTTGAGTGTGTGACCTGGTCAGAGGATGAAGTCACTAAAATGACAACCTACCACCAAGTGGAGTTACAGTGAGAAAGGGGAATGTCTAGGAGGAAGACAACTTGCCATACCGCTGTTTGATCACTAGGCAGCGCTGATGGTGAGTACAGTAACTCCTCACTTAAAGTAGTCCTGGTTAATGTTGTTTCATTGCTGATCAGTTAGGGAACATGCTCATTTAAAGTTGTGTAGTGCTCCCTTCTAACTTCATTTGGCAGCCACCTGCTTTGTCTACTGCTTGCAGGAAGAGCAGCCCCTTGCAGCTAGTTGGGAGGGGGGGGCTTGGAACCAGGGTGGACTGGCAGCCTCCTATCAGCTCCCCCATCAGCTTCCTGCTCCCCTAAGTTCTCTGTGCACCAGCTGCCTGCAGTTCAGCTGTGTCCCTCCCCCCACTGCCATGTGCTTCTCCTGCCCTCTGCCTTGGAGCTGCTTCCCGAGACTCCTGCTTGCTGTGCCAGAGGAGAGGGAAGGAAGAGGGGGGCTAATGTCAAGGTGTCCCCCTCCCCCCTGCTCCTGCACCCCACTTACCCCATCTTCCATAGCGGTCTCAGCAAGCTGATCTAATTAATAAGGCAGTGTACTTAAGGGAAATGCTTAGGGGCGGCTCTAGGTATTTTGCCACCCCAAGCACTGCAGGCAGGCTGCCTTCGGCGGCTTGCCTGCGGGAAGTCCCTGGTCCTGCAGATTTGGCAGCATGCCTGTGGGAGGTCTGCCAAAGCCGCAGGACCAGCGGACCCTCCACAGGCATGCCACTGAAGGCAACCTGCCTGCTGCCCTCACGGCGGCCAGCAGAGCACCCCCCGTGGCTTGCCGCCCCAAGCACGCGCTTGGCGTGCTGGTGCCTGGAGCCGCCACTGGAAATGTGCATATCTCCCTCCATTCCTGCTGTCTTGCAGAGTGAGAGAGTTAACCCTTGAGGGCTCAGCCAATTGCTAGTTCATCATTTTGCAGTAAGGGAAATGTCCCACCCTCTGACTCCTCCACCTCAACCAAGCTTCACAATCATCATCACTATGTATCAGTATTAAATTGTTTGTTTAAAACTTATGCTGTGTGTGTGTGTGTGTGTATATATATATAATATAGTCTTTTGTCTAGTGACAAAAAAATTCCCTGGAACCTAACCCCCTCCTTTACATTAATTCTTATGGGGAAATTGGATTCGCTTAACATCGTTTAGTTTAAAGTCGCATTTTTCAGGAACATAACTATAATGTTAACTGAGGAGTTACTGTATTCCCAGCTAACCATCTCCTTGTTAAACTAAATTGAACTCTTGAGGCTATTACAATATGGCATGTTTTCTGATTATTTAATCATTCTTGTGGCTCTTCTCTGAAGTCACTGGAAACCTGTCAGTGTAAAATCCCCTGTGAGTAAGAGCTTAGAACAGAGAGACAACTAAGTGAGTCTATAAAATCATGAATGGTGTGGAAAAAGTGAATAAGGAAGCATTATTTACCCCCTTCACATAACAAAAGAACCAGAAGTCATATAATGAAATTAATAGGCAGCGGGTTTAAAACTAACATAAGGAAGTACTTCTTCACACAACACAGTCAATTTGTGGAACTTGTTGCCAGCAGATATTGTGAAGGTCAAAAGTATAATTGGATTTAAAAAAGAACTAGATAAGTTGATGGAGGATACAGTAGGTCTATCAATGGCCATTACCCAAGATAGTCAGGGACACAATTCCGTGATCTGGGTGTCCCTAAACCTAACCTCTGAATGGCAGGGGATGGATCGCTCCGTAATTGCCCTGTTCTGTTTATTCTGTCTGGTGCATTTGGCACTTGCCACTGTTGGAAGACAGGATGCTGGGCTAGATTGACTATTGGTCTGACTCCGCGCTGCCATTCTTCTGTTATGTAGCATATTTGGACCTAAATTCCTGAATTTGGAAAAGCATTTTGAGCATTGGATAAAAGGTGCTATAGTTGTGTAAGGTATTATTATAAGCATCATCATGACCGTGCCTCATATTGCATGAGTTCCTCAAAGGCACAGGGCAGAGAATCAATGGACAAGGGGTTCCACTTCTGCCACTGATTCACTAGGCTCTTCTGTCTTAGAGAAATGTGGCGTGTGAACCGCCATTTGGATTCCCTAGCACACTGCGTGACCTTGCAGAAGACACTTAGACCAGTACTCTCAAAAGTGGCCTGCTTCTGGGTGCTTCCATTTTTGGACATCCAAAATGAGATCTTGGGTCTGATGTGGAAGCTACTGGGAGCTTCTCATCACTTTTTCAGAAGGGCTCACTACTCATAAATTGGGCTAGTGTTTCAAAAAATCCCACAATTCAGATTAATGTTGGGTGCTGAGCTCTTAAAAATCTGACCATAAGTATCACTATGGGAGGTTCTGGGTGCTGAGCATGCTTGAAAATTTGGTCCCAGTTGTGGATACTGAGTACTGGAAAATATGCCCATGAGCTCTTCCGATAATCTGGCTTCAATTGTCTTTAATTTGTCATCCAAACATTGAGTAACTCTGAATCAAAGAAGAACAACAAGGAGTCTGGTGGCTTATGCCCAAATAAATCTGTTAATCTGTTAGTCTTTAAGGTGCCACTGGACTCCTTGTTTTTGTGGATACAGATTAACACGGCTACCCCCGATAGTATCTGAATCAAAGATCACCTTTTACAATGTTGGCTTTGATCTTTCTGTGTCTTATGTTCCCTACCTGTAAGTGGGGATAATAATGCTCCCATACCTCACTGGTGTAATGTGAGAATAAATTAATATTCCAAAACCACTATGAAAATCCTCAGATGGAAGGCACTGTACAAGTACATAGTAGTATTATCAGGGTGTAGTACATCCATGTTCCACATGGTGGCAAGCTATGCATTCAGTGGGGATTTTGGAACTCCAAGGCCACTCACAAATGGCACAGTGGGATTTTCAAAGTGGCAATCTCAGCTTTGGAGAGAAATGACTAGACTTCCAGAAAAGCAACCTGTCCAAAGTCAGCTATGGGAAGGGGTACTGACCTGACTAGTGCAGAGACCATACTACAATGATTGTGAAGTTTGACGTTTAGCCACAGAGTTTCAGGGAGCACTTCATCTCCCTACAGCTCAGAAAATGACTGATCAGAAATAAATATTCAGTCATCTCCAGATTCTTTGTCTATCTCATCACCAGAACATTGTCAGCTTTGTATGGTAAGGCAGGAGAGGAAAATGGGGAGGGCAGAAAGCCATTGCCCCTTCTCTCAGGAATGATCTGGAAGTACTATGCAAATATTCATTTGAAGACCCTGGGAAGTGGGGGAGGAGTTTAGCTGCAAACTCTAGAGGAGGGGAAGCTCTGCATCTCTGGTCACACAACACATACTCCTGCCCAGTGCAAGTAGCTAAGAAGTGGGCTGTTGTTTTTCACTGGCTGAAGAAACATTTTATGCATTGTGCATGCATAGGAGGGTTTGGTCTCATTCCCATGAGTAAGGCCTGGTCTACACTACGCTGTTAAACCGATTTTAACAGCATTAAATCGATTAACGCTGCACCCATCCACACTTCACTGCTCTTTATATCGATTTAAAGGGCTCTTTAAATCGATTTCTGTACTCCTACAAAACGAGAGGAGTAACGCTAAAATCGATATTACTGTATCGGATTAGGGTTAGTGTGGACGCAAATTGACGTTATTGGCCTCATTATTTGTAGCTACCCACAGTGCACCGCTCCAGAAATCGACGCTAGCCTCGGACCATGGACGCACACCACCGAATTAATGTGCCTAGTGTGGACGCACACAATCGACTTTATAATATCTGTTTTATAAAATCGGTTTAAGCTAATTCGAATTTATCCTGTAGTGTAGACATAGCCTAATTGTCCTATGTGTTTCTCTGCTTGCTGCCTATTGTTCTTGCAGGAGAATCTGGGGAAGTCTAAGAGGCATATATAAAAGTTGTTAAATCTATACACTTCAGTGTCCCCTCCCCAGTCTCCCTTCTCTCACCTTGTCTATATTGGACTTTACCTGAAAATCTCCCACCATTTGTTAACAGTGGTGCAACTCCTATCATGTGAGCAGCTGTGGGAGTGCTAGTGTAGATGGCTGTTGGCATTTATATACCACTTCATAGACAGTATCAGTAAGCAAATGGTTAAGCTGTTCAGGAGCAATGGGGTAAAACAGTTCTATACTTCTCAAACTATCACGCTGTAGCCAGCTTCTTAAAAGCTCTCCCTTATCAGGGACAATGAGAGAGTCCAATACCTGCTTTATGAATCCCTACAGTCTGCTGTGCCCTGGCTTGGCTCAGGGCTCTGTGTCACCTTTTTTGTAGTAAGACAGGGTCACACTAGCTGCCAGTTTTCTGGAAACTGTTGGGTCCTTCTCAGGCCTCATGTGAAGGGAAATATCCAAGACATGGAGACACACATCAGTACATCCGTGGACACTCTTTTCTGCCTGACTTTCTGATGCTCATTTTCCCTTCTAGAAGTGGCAACAGCTGCACTGTTTGTTTTGTGAACTTTTTTTTATCAACAAACTGTAAAAATGGCCTTCGAACGAGGACAAATCAGTAAATCCCAGCACCATTTGCTCACTCCTGGATCTCAGGAGGAGATTGTGCTTTTTTGAAACCACACACATATTCACTGTTACTCTCACACATGTACACTCACACTCATAGACAAACCCCTGGGTCTGATTCTCCATGGCCTTGCACTTTAAGTAGCTATTTAAGCCTGTCTGATGCAAGTGTAAAATGTTGCCATTTCAACTACGTTGCACGGGTATAAATGACTACATTGCAGGTGCGTGAAACAGGTCCTCTGTCTCTCACACACTCAGAAATACATGTGGGGCCAGATTCTGATCTCAGTTACACCTGTATAACTCCAGAGTGACTCCATTGACTTCAGTGAATTTGCTCTGGATTTACACTTTCTCTCTCTCTCTCTCACACACGTTCCCATACTTTCACACCTGCACACACACTCACACATAAACACATACTGTTTTGAGTACACTCTCACTGCACACCCAAAAATACACACTCTCCCCTCACACAAGCGCTCACTCTTTTTCACATACATTCTCATGCACACACACACATTCTCTCTCTGTCACACACACATCCATTCTCTTTCCCACACACACAGACATTTTAAAAAGCTCTTGTTTTCAGAAAGGTTTTATTTATAGGCCCTGCCTCTTTGTGAATGTGAAAGGGAGAAAGCCCCTCAGAGGGCTCCTTTCATGTGTAAATCAGTCCAGGCTGGGAGCATTGGGGTCATCGAGAGGAGGATTTCACTCTTAATTACTCTGAGAGAAAGCAGGCAGGAGGCTTTCTCAAGCTAAGAGTGTTGTTCTCTACTAGGGAAAGCAGTTTGAGACACCCAAGTTTCTCTTGTATCAGAACCTTGGGAGAGTGTTTCTGCAGAGGCCCCTTCTTCCTCCTCCAGCTGAGATGCCGCAAATATGACACTGCCAACTGGGAGTAAACGAGATCAGCTTCCAGACTGGGTTTCTTCCCTTGGGGAAAGGTTATGCTTGTTCTCATAAACAGAGCAGGTGCTCCCCGGGGACCACAGGGTAAGCCAGCTGAGTTAGTGTTATGTGTTTATTTAATACTAGTTTTGTTTTAAGTCAGATTAACTCATTCACTTATACCTGCTGGATTTACTGTGCACATCTACAGTCTTTCATCTGAGGGCCCAACGTGTTTCACATATATTAAGCTGCCAGATTCCCCTGTGAGGCAGAGGAGTGTTATTGTACACATAGACAGGGTGGCCAGTAGACAGAGCACAGGGTTTGACCTCATGAGGCCTGGGTTAGAGTCCCAGCTCAGCAACAAACCTTAGGTAAGTGAATTAAATGACCTGGTGCCTCAGTTCCCCATCTGTAAAATGAGGATAATACTTCCTACCTGACAAAAGTGTTATGAGGGTAAAAGTCCACTGAGCACTGTGAGATTTCTGGGTCCTGTGGTGATAGGGCCCTGTAAGTACCTGGATGGATTGTAATAAAGAGGAAGTGTAGACTTAACTGTAATTCTCAGAATGCAGTGGAAGTACTTTGCTACTCCCTTTCCATTTTGCAGATTTAGAACCGAGGCTCTGAGAGGCTACATGACTATCTCAAGGTAACAGAGCAAATCAGATCACAGAACAAAATCTTGTACATCCGTTTGCTGGTGTCTCCATAAAGACAAAGCCCCTCAGTAGTAGCACTTTGCCTTCCTGCAGTACTTTCCCTCAGAGCCTCTCAAAGTTTGTTACCGGAATTAATGAACTAAGGCTCATGACACTCCTGTGACGCTCCTCTCCCTTTCACAGATAGGGAAGTGAGGCAGAAAACCTGTGGCGGAGCCAAGAGTAGAACCCAGATCTCCTGCCCCCCAGTCCCATCCCTGAACCACAAGACTTTCTTCTTCACCCATGCATGGATTTGGGGGGCAACTGCAAACAGCACTTGCATCAGAGATTAGATGTGTTGTCCAGCACAAACCCTCCCAAACATATCTTTTCCTTTATCTGCCAGAGTCAAATTGCCTCCTCTCATCTCCCCCCTGTTGTTCAGGTTGCCTCCACCTTTCTAGATTAGAAATAAACAGTTCAGGGACTGAAAATCAGCCCCACTCAGAATATTCATGGAACGGCCCCAGGGAAGCCTGACTTCTGAGTACTTGGGATTTGAAATGGCAGCAACTGAGGTGGAGGAGGGCTGTTTTGTCTGGCAGCACCTGTTTGAGGAAGCAGTCCCAGCAAGCAGTAGTTGTGGGAGCCATCCCAGATGAGGTCAGCAGTCTGAAGTGTTTGAAGAGGTCAGAGGGAAATGAATGGATCATTTCTCTTGCAAATGAAGAGCTGGAGCAGCCTTAGCAGAGACCAGCATGTGGGCACTGGCAGTTTCTTTTATGAGCTGATGGAAATGGGGACTGAGAGGACTTTCCTGATGGAGTTCTTTCACCGCTTTTGTTATCATATCCCTCCACTCCATGCACTGTGAATGTATATGGAGTGAGAGTTATCCTCCCGTGCAGAGCAGAGCCAAGGAAATGTGGTGTTTAGAACGACACAGAAAACATCTGGCCCCATGGTATTCTTCATTTGAATTCCACCAGGAGCGTCTTGTCTTTATGTTGTAGAACACACATTTCTGACTCTGTTTCAGAACTGCCTTTCCCGTAACCTGCATTCTAGTGTGAGTAAATTGAAGGGCTAGATGTAAAATAATGTACATAATCAAGGGAATTGGGATCAAGATACCTAACTTATTTTGACTCCATCAGTAATTTGCTGGGGCAAGTCAGGAACCTCTGTGGTTCCATTTCCTCATCAATAAAATGGGGATAATAATATTTGATTTGCTTTTTCTAAAGTCCTTTGAGATTCTTGCATGAACGATTCTGTGTAAACTCGGAGTATTTTTATTAGTCAGACTTTTAAGTAGGATAGACATGTCTGTTTGTGGCCAGTTATTTTTTTCTACTCTCCCACAAATTGCTTATTTAGGACAAGGTTGTTTTGAACAGGCACTTTCACTTTAATCTCCCACCGCTTGCTCCTTCAGTTTCTCTTATAGATCACAGTGGAACCATCTCTGATATGTGATGTTACACAGGCAGGTTATGAAGGCACAAAAAAGTTTGGCAACAGTGATTTCAACCCAGAGGATTTACTTTAAAAAGTGACACAGGCCCCAGTTCTGGGTTATGTGTGGTCTGTATGCCATCTCTCTTTGTGGGAGATGGAAATAGCTACCGAGGAATCCCCTGGTATGAGGGATCTTTCCACCTGGAGTACAGCTGTGGAAACAGCTCTGCACTGTTCCTTTCCCATTGCACCTCCTGGCTTAAGAGCTTGCTAAAGCTGTGGTCAGGGAGTGTGTCGGGAGGGAGGGATGTGTCAGGGGAGGGAAGGCCAAGGTCAGAGTGAACTATGCTCTGGCTGTTCCTGGATGTTGTAATGGCCTATATGGGGCCATGTTAGGCAGCCAAAAGTAAAGAGAATTCCCTGGTCAACTCTAAGGCTGTGTCTACATTACACAGCTTTTAGTGACAAACAATTTCCACACCCAACGAGTGGTGTTAGAGTTGTCAGCAGGAGAGCGCTCCTGCCGACAATGTGCTGTTAATACTCGCGCTTGTCACAGCAAAACTTGTCTTTCAGGAGTTTTTTTTTTTTTAACACCTCTGAAAGACAGAAGTTTTGTCGTTCAATTGCCAGTGTAGACATAGCCGAATTTACACCAATGATTGGATTGGTCCCCAGCTGCCTTCATAATCCTGGGGTCTGCAAAGGTGACCTAAAGCCACTTGGGCCATCCCATCCTGATCTTCGCTGAATTCAGCCCAGAATGGGGGCAACAAAGACTGAGAAACCGATTCTCCACAATGTGACGCCTTATGTCGTCATTAACACTTCTACAAAATGGATATAAAGTGATACATAATGAGAATGGTAGCATTTTACACTGCCTTTGCAACTGTGCCAATGAGTATGAGGTGCAAGGCACAGGGAGAGTGAGAGCAACAGACTGGAGCTCAGAGAAATCATGCAGCAGTTTTAGGAAGGATATTAGAAAACAAGTGGAAAGGCAAATGGGCTTAAGTTTAGGTTTTATTTTTCAATCTTCACCACTTGTGAAAGATTGTTTTTAATGGCTTCTGTCTCCATTTTCTTTTAAATGCCTCAGGAGGGCTGTCCACACTTCAGAATCTGTTAGGAGATACTTGAACTGTGTGAGATGGAGCAGAGCCCCAATCAGTAAGTTGCAGGAAAAAAAGACACGTAATCACACTACTACTTCAGGGGAAAGCCTGTTCATTCTTTCCTAAAAACACCACCCAGGTTTCCCTTAGTTTGTGTAACATGAGCCTAAAGAGAAGAAAACTGATGTTGGGATCATTTTGAAGACCGGTGGAGAGCTGCAAATTAGGTTAAGACTGGTTTTGGCGGTGGAGGTGTGAGTCCAGGGCACCAGTTTAACAGCCAACATGGGCACACAAGAATGCAGTCTCTGGGAATCACAGAAGCATGCTGAGTTACTATGAGTGCACATGTGTACACATGAAACTGTACATCTGTGTGCACATGAAACTTCCTGCTTGGCATTGTTAAGACATAAAGGAGGCTGGCAAATCACAGAACACTGGAACATGCGGGGCATGGGGAGAGAAAGAAAAGACACAGCAGTTTTTAATAGCTTTTTACTATCAAGACAAAAGGTTCAGACTTAGCTATTGATTCTAGAATATAATCACACAGTAAAGTGAAACGTGGAATGTGGTGTATGGGTTTAACCCAGAAGACAGGTAAAAATCTCCTGCAAAACACAGAATTCAATCCTATTTGGAATATGGTTACAGGGACTGTTAACAGAGAAAGCATGCTTACTTAGAGCCAAGATGTATATGTGTACATATACCATAATGCAAAAAACGTAGGCTCTGGATCAATTTGGGAAGGTAGTATGGATCATATCACAGGAGAGTGTGTGAGACATAATTGATATTAGGGGAATATAATGGTCCCATAGATTGTGACTGATTGTATTGAAAGGCTCATGGATCACAGAGCACTGTGAGGAGGTATGATAATAGAATAGACAGAATGTGGGATCCAGACAAGCCAGGAGACATATGGAGGAGAGTAGCTCTTTAGTGAAACATGCAGGAGACAGTATTGTCTCTAAAGCTCCTATGGCTCCAAAATTCTGAAACAAAGGGGGTGAGGTTCTCATTTGACATAGACGAGAGATTAAACATCATCTAAAAGAGAGAAGATCACTCCTGGAGATGCAAGTCTCCGAAATCATATTGTCTCTGAAATAGGCAGGAAAGAACTTCCCTAACATACATGATCCACAAACTCATCTCTGAAACACCCAGGATGTCTTTTACCTATGCAGTTTCAAACAGAGGAGATCAAGGAGATTTAGAGAGTAGCCTGGGTTGGCCTAGGAGGTGATTGCATATGTTTGTGTTCCATGTGGCTTGCTAACATTCAGAAGGAAAAATACCTTTTCTATCTCCTAAAAATAATAATGAAGGGTCAAATCCTGTTCCCAGTTGAGTTGATGAGCATTTTGCTATTGACTTCATTGTGAATAGGATCAGGCCTAAATGAGGGAAGTATTTGTTAATAGTTATACAATGGTAGATTTGTTGTGGATAAATTAACATTGTTGAACAAGGATGTCAGGGTGGGATGAACAAGGTAGAGACTGAAAATGGACAAGACAGAGCAGCTGCTGCTTCAGAGAGTGCCCTTTAGCTCTCTTTCATTTAGGTTTGTTTTTGCTGTTACTGAAAAGGAGCAAATCTGCTTTCTTCCCTGCAGAGATAACTGTGAATCAAAACATTTGGGGTTTCTTATGTGCTAGGGCTCTGACACAGGACATAGAACGAGCCTGCATTTATGTGAAGGGTGGGAACATCTTTTAGCTTCCCCTCCCCAGACTAGCCCGTAGCCCTGACAGACTTTTTCAGACCTCTTCCCAACTAGTTATACTGTTCTTCCCCCACCCATCCTATTTACCTTCCCATCCAAGATGGAGTGTTTTTTCGTCCCTGAAACCTGCCAATTCCTCCAAAGTGAAGCCACCTAGCTGATCCCAGAAATCCTGATTGGCACTTAATGCCTTATTCTCAGGGGCCAGTGAGGGTTGGTCCCATCTTTACCTTCTCTACTCTGAAGACAGCTTGTCTTAGTTTTAAAGTGATTTTGGATTATGATAGGGTGTGAATTTAAAGCACAGAAGCTATTCTAGTTAAATTCTCTCCGTAGGCTAGGATTGAACTAAAATGTGTGTCTTCTTTCTAAATCCTGCACCAGCAACGGTCAGCTGCATGTTGTTCTGCTTCTTGTTTTTTTGGATTCACTGTGAGTTCCAGGCTTCCTGTGAGCTAGATCCCAAGGATCCTGGTATAATACAACTTTGATAGACACTTGGCTTGATCATCTTATGGACTATAAATTATCTAGAACAGGTTGGTATCTTTTATAATTGGAAAGTGCTAACCCCACTGTGGGCTCTGTGATGGGGAATCTAATGCATACGAGGCCTGAACAGGTAAAATAGGCCAGTTAGTCTTATGGGCTGCACCTGGAGGGGATCCAGGGCCTGATGAGGCCTAATGGGTAATGAATCCCAGATTTTGGTGGGGGTGGGGACTGAGCTAGGCCTATAAACAGAGGAAGCTGATGGTGGGAGTGGGGCTGTAGGGAGGAGTGCTGTAGTCTCTCTAGGGAGAAGTCAAGATCTAAGTGGTGAACAAGTCCTGGGATCCTGCCTTGGACTGTAGACTCTGGCAAGAAGCAGGGAGGGGAGGAAGTGCTAGTGGTAACCCAGAGGTAGACCAGAAAATAGGGAAGAAAGGAAAGAGCCCAGGGAAACAGCAACAGGGTTGAAGTTTGAGCAAACTATGGTTGCTGGGTGTAAGGTCCTGGAATGGAAACCAGAGTAGTGGGTTTCCTTATTGGCTACTGGGAAAGTGGCACAAACTTGGTGGTAGATTAGAAGACTGCCTGACACTGCAGATACATCTGTCCAGTGATCCTTTGATACTCTAGAAGGGGAGAACGATAGTGCCCTGGCTGGAGAACTGAGTCATGAAGAGGGAGCATCCTGAATCCAGAGAGATGCTATGGGTGAGCAACCAAAGGTGGGTGGTAGTACCTGACTAGGCAAGAGCTAATCCTCAGATAAAGCCACAAGGGGGCCACAGTGGTGGGCAAACCCCATTACAGGCACTACCAGAAACAAAATACACCTTTGTGGTGAAAATAAGTAATCTAGAATTTTGTGTAAAGGAGAGTTTGGGCAAAGAGGAGATTGACATTTAATCCCAAGAAGCTTGCTTGTTCATGCTGTCCCTCTGGATACCATGTCTGTGTGTGAGCAAAAGCTGACTGAGAATCCTAGCTGCACCCAGAATATGAAGATTCAGGGCAGGTGGCGTATTATGTGGGGATGAGAAGCTCATTGGACACTTGAGTTGCTATGAGTAAATCCATTAGATGAGCCAAAACATTCAGACCTTATGTACATTAGGAAACTGAACCATTGATGACAAGGGGTTTCAGCAACAAGTGAACTTCCTAGTGTAGATGGGGCCTTAAATGAGAGCTCAGTGAAACCTCCACTTAGAATGAAGTTCTTATCGAAGAAAGTGACTTCCTTATAAAGTCTTACAGGAGATATAAATGATCAAAGAAACGACCTCAGGGCTTGTATTAATGACAGTGTATCTAGCTACATGGCTTCATCATTATAATGTCTCAGCACCTCACAATCATCAGTGGATTGTATCCTCACAACATCCCTGGGGGCGGGAAGAATATTGTCCCTATTTTACAGATGTGGAGGTGGGGGGAACTGAGATACAAAGTAGATTTAATGTCTTGCCCAGAAGCTTCTGGCTGAGCTGGGGAGTGACTCCAGCTTTTTCTGGACCATCTACTTTGCTGCTTTTCCTAGTGAACCTGTGGGAAATAGATTAGGATAATTCTGACTTCTTTTTTTTTAGATGCACTAAGGCTGAAAAGAGACAGCTAGTGAATCTCAGCAGGGGAAGAAAAATGATAAGACTGAGAACCCTCTTCCTCTGCATTTTGGAGATGTGCCTTCTCAAAAATGCTTCATATCTTGTTTGTCTCAAGAATTTAAATCCAATCTCCTATTGATCCTCTTTCTGGTAGGGAGCTTTTTTTCCCTTCTCTACCCTCAGCTCCTTTTCACACCACAATGTTTGAACAAAAGAACCTTCAAGGGCTTGTGTGTCGTCCATGTATGGCACTCCCATTTTAGTAGTAAGCGCTCAAAACCCTAGAAAATTATATACATCTAAATGAGATCCTGAACCCACATGGGGAACAGTTCTAGCAATAAATGGGTCAAATTCTGATATCCTTACTCAGTGTTTTCTCCATCCTTGCTCAGACAAAACTTCAGTTGCCTTCAATGAAAGTTTTGACTAATAACTTCAAGACTTAAGGACAGGGATTCTTTTTATTTGAGAACCACATTAAAACTGTTATAAAACTACGCTGTAGTCTCTGGGGCAGAGGATAGTCCAGCCCAAGTTGTGCTATACACTAAACTAGTGGTTTTCAACCTCTTTTCATTTGCAGACTCCTAAAAATTTTTGAATGGAGATAGGAACCCCTTTGGAAGTCTTAGACATAGTCTGCGGACCCCAAGATGTCTACGGACCACAAGTTGAAAACCACTGCTCTAAACCCATAGCTCAATCTGTATAGCATAGCTCTCAGAAAAGGAAAATTCTATCCACATTGGTCAGTGAAACTGTGCTAGAACTGTGTTTAAACCCTGATGTTGCTAGTTTGGTGTGAATCATAACCTGGTCAGGTCCTGAGAGTTTGCTGAATGTCAAATGGTGGTGGCCTGAGAGTCATATCCAGCTTCTAATGCCATATTTTTCAAAGACACACAAATGACAGTTGGGCACCTAACTCCCATTGACTTTAAAGTCAAGTTCCACTGACTTCCGCTGCATCCAGCCAGCTACCATGTGTGCCTTTGAAAATCTCTCCCTGTGTGATTTTGGGCAAGTAACTTAGTGTGGGAGTTTCAAAAGTGCCTCGAATCCCATTGAAAGTTGATGAGCCTTGTGCTCAGAAGTCATTTAGCCCTGGTCTACGGGCTGGGATTGATCTAAATTACGCAACTTCAGCTATGTGAATAATGTAGCTGAAGTCGACATACTTAGATCGACTTACCGTGGTGTCTTCACTGCAGTGAGTCGATTGCTGCCGCTTCTCCATCGACTCTGCCTGTACCTCTCGCAGCACTGGAGTACAGGAATCGACAGGAGAGCACTCGGGGGGGAGTGTCAATTTATCACTATCCAGCGGGTGGTGTAGACATACCCTTAGTCACTCTAGAAAATACCCCTTTAGCCTCTGTCTGCCCTATTTGTGATCATCTGCTGAAAGAGTGAAATACTGTTATTGTATGTACTTCCTCTGCTGAATAGTTCCATATCTGTACTTTATGTTTCTACCATGACAACCTATTAAAGCCAAAGTTAAAACCAAAGCAGTTTTCCTGAGGCTGTCTCTGACCTTCTTCTTGTTCTCTCCCACTCTGGTCTCCATGTCAGCATTAATTGTCCTGGCAACTGCTCCACCCACTCTCCTTTGGGAAATGTGACATCATCCTGATCACTGGGAGTTGCTTTTGCGCTGCCCAGTACCCCTGTGTGTGTTCTCTTCAATGGGACAGAAAAATGGTCTTATACTGTCAGAGACGCATATCCATGTCAACCCAGCTGGGAGCATCTCTTGGGATACTCACCCTAAGTCATTTCCCTTCCCCTCTGTCTCTCTTTGACTTTTCCTGTTGTAACTCAATAAGATAATCACTCTTGCCCTCTCCCAAAGGGTTAATCTTTCCCCTGCTGATTTGACAAGTTCCTTTTCCTTTTCTTTTTTTTATTTTTGAAGGATGGTTCACACCTGCTACCTGAGCCATGTAGCCTCAGGATGTTCCCCCGACCCCTGGGAGTTGGGGCTTGGACTGATCTGCATGTCTGAAAGCAAGGGAGGCAAGATCAAGCCAATAGTACTGCATTATAGTGAATCTCCCCAGTGCAGCCATGGTTAAGGATATGTTAGTGTGTCTGTTACCAGTTCTCTTCATTGGGCTGTAGGTTGGCCAATGCACCTATCTGGAGATATGAGGTTTTTTTGATGTAAGACTGCATTTGGTTTAGATTCGTTTGTCTCTTTTGAGTTATAAAAATGCAAAAAACCAACAGGCTTTATAGTGGCAATCCTGTTGGAATTAGAAAATTACTCTGATTTTAAAATCGTATTTTGCAGACTGTTGGGGAAACTAAGAAATAGATATAATGCCCTGCAAAAGTTCCCTCATTGAATCATAGAATATCAGAGTTGGAAGGGACCTCAGGAGGTGTCTAGTCCAACCCCCTGCTCAAAGCAGGACCAGTCCCCAACTAAATTATCCCAGCCAGAGCTTTGTCAAGCCTGACCTTAAAAACCTCTAAGGAAGGAGATTCCACCACCTCCCTAGGTAACCCAGTCCAGTGCTTCACCACCCTCCTAGTGAAAAAGTTTTTCCTAATATCCAACCTAAACCTCCTCCACTGCAACTTGAGACCATTAGTCCTTGTTCTGTCATCTGGTAACATTGAGAACAGTCTAGATTAATCCTCTTTGGAACCCCCTTTCCGGTAGTTGAAAGCAGCTATCAAATCCCCCCTCATTCTTCTCTTCTGCAGACTAAACAATCCCAGTTCCCTGAGCCTCTCCTCATAAGTCATGTGCTCCAGCCCCCTAATCATTTTTGTTGCCCTCCGCTGGACTCTTCCAATTTTTCCACATCCTTCTTGTAGTGTGGGGCCCAAAACACAGTACTCCAGATGAGGTCTCACCAATGTCGAATAGAGGGGAATGATCGAGGGGAGGTCCCTCGATCTGCTGGCAGTGCCCCTACTTATACAGCCCAAAATGCCGTTAGCCTTCTTGGCAACAAGGGCACAACTTCTTGTCTACTCTAACCCCTAGGTCCTTTTCTGCAGAACTGCTGCCTAGCCATTTGGTCCCTAGTCTGTAGCAGTGTGTGGGATTCTTCCATCCTAAGTGCAGGACTCTGCACTTGTCTTTGTTGAACCGCATCAGATTTCTTTTGGCCCAATGCTCTAATTTGTCTAGGTCCCTCTGTATCCTATCCCTACCCTCCAGCGTATCTACCACTCTTCTCAGTTTAGTGTCATCTGCAAACTTGCTGAGGGTGCAGTCCACACCGTCCTTCAGATCATTAATGAAGATACTGAACAAAAACGGCCCTAGGACCGACCCTTGGGGCACTCCGCTTGATATCAGCTGCCAACTAGACATGGAGCCATTGATCACTACCCATTAAGCCCGATGATCCAGCCAGCTTTCTATCCACCTTATAGTCCATTCATCCAGTCCATACTACTTTAACTTGCCGGCAAGAATACTGTGGGAGACCGTATCAAAAGCTTTGCTAAAATCAAGGAATAACACGTCCACTGCTTTCCTCTCATCCACAGAGCCAGTTATCTCGTCATAGAAGGCAATTAGTTTAGTCAGGCATGACTTGCCCTTGGTGAATCTATGCTGACTGTTCCTGATCACTTTCCTCTCTTCTAAGCCTACGTCCACACTACAGCTTTAAATCGATATTAGTAAAATCAATTTTATAAAACAGGTTTTATAAAATCGATTTTACGCGTCCACACTAGGGCACATTACTTTGGTGGTGTGCGTCCATGGTCCCAGGGTACCATCGATTTCCGGAGCGGTGCACTCTGGGTAGCTCAGTAAAAGAATAGGACCAATAACTTCGATATCCGTCCACACTAACCCTAAATCGATTTAGTAATATCGATTTTAGGGTTACGCCTTTCGTTTAGCTGGAGTACAGAAATCGATTTTAAGACCCCTTAAAATCGATTTTAAGTGCCTTGTAGTGTGGACGGTTACAGCATTAAATCGATTTAACGCTGTTTAAATCGATTTAACGCTGTAGTGTGGACCTGGCCTAAGTGCTTTAGACTTGATTCCTTGAGGACCTGCTCCATGATTTTTCCAGGGACTGGGGTGAGGCTGACTGGCCTCAGTGTTCTTGCCCAGGACTTTAGAACAACTGGAGTGTACAGCTTGTCTTCCTTTCTCCCTACCAACCCTTCGGTATTTTTGTATCCTTGTATTCGGTCATGTTTCTATTACGACAAAACGAAGGCTTCTATTTTGTTCGTAGCTCACATGGTAATGCAGCATGGATAGTGCCTAGTCCTGATCAGTGGGAGCAGGATATGGCCCTAAGGGCATATCAGCATGCACTATTCTTATTCTCCTGCACTCCTTTCTTGCTGTGCCACAGCAGCAAGGAAGGAAGTAACCCTGAGTGTGAATTTGATGGCTTTCATGAGTGTAATTTAGACTCTGAGGACCTGATTCTGATCTCTCACCAGTGTAAATCAGGGGTAACTCTATTGAACACACAACAGTTAAAATGGGTGATAGTTTAGAATCAGAGGTCAGCACTTTGGGTGTACATGGGTGTTGAGCATCTTTGTAAATCTGGCCATTATTTAGGTGTTTAAATGGGAGCTGAACCCTTTGGAAAATTGATTAAGTAGAATGGGCTTGATTCTGCTCTTCCACCAGAATAAATAGTCAGTAGTAATACTCCAGAATTACATTGGTGTCACTGAGAATACACTATAGCCCAAGTTCCAATACATCAACTTCAACTAAACCAAGTTTGCAACTCACGGAGTGTTCAGGGCTTAAAAAAGACTGACCTTGCAATAACCTCTTGTGTTAATGTCTGCGTCCTTTCTGCCTCGACCCTTATAATGTGTGACACTAGAGATGTAGGTCTGAGCCTGGGACTTGAATGCAGGGGAACCGAAAGTGTAACCTGCAGGTCAAATGTGCCCCATAGAGCTCTAAAATGTGCCCTGTGGCTGCCCTTATCTTTGAAGTGAGAACAGTGACTCTGTAGTTTAAAAAAACAACAAAAAAAGTCTAACTCAGTAGATCAGTTCCCTATGTGCATTCTGAGTCAAATCTGCTGACTTTATAGACAAAAATAAACAATTTACTACTACTTTACTCCTGTTAACACAGGGATAGCTATTCGACAAATGTAACTTGAGACAGTGAACTGGATTCCAAATGCAAAGTCGAATTCTTCTCTCAAGTATTACTATAAAACCAAGGAGAGAAACTGCCCTGCCATGTCTTTGTTACGGCTGGTGATGCACAAGCAGGAAAGAACCCAACTTGACTTTCAGATCTGAGGATGTGTTTGCAAGCTGGTGGTTATGAGAGTGAGGGGGGTATTTGTGCTTACAAACTGAATTCATTCTCTACAGTCATTGAGAGACAAATGTGGAACTCCACATTGCTCATTTTTTTTAGTTACTTTTTAGTGTAGTACTGCATTTTAATTTGGAGGTGCAGCTAGTGGAACCTACAAGTCCTAGCATGCCATGTTTCTTCTTGCTCTAAACAGTGAGGCTTGCAAGTCTCATGGGATTTAATCAGAAAAACTCACACAAACTACCTTTATCACAAGACCACAGGAGTAGGTTCTAACCTTCAGTTAGTATTTAAAGGAATACTTTCACACCCAGGCTGGTAATCTCATTCTTCCAAATCAAGTTTAGTGTGATGAAAGTAAACTTTCCTTTTCTCAGTGGTAATATATACTGCTCATGATTTAAAATAATCTCCAAGCACAGCTTATTTAAGAAGTTCATAAAACTTTTAACAGTGCATCCATAAAGTTCTTCCTGCTGCACTATCTAATCCAGAGTAGTTTAGCTCAGATTTAAGTTCTGGCAGCTGTACAATAAACGTGGGCTTTACCACATAACAAACACAAAAGATTACTTTAAAAAATCTGTCCTGTTAAAAACATTGATTCTTGTGATCTGAAGTCTCTCAGTTAGTTCCTTGAACCCCAAGGCATGCAGACATAGAGCCTAGGGGGTAAAGCCTTCCACCAGGATTAGGGAAGAGTTCTGTTTCAGTAGAATTTCACATAATCTTTACACTGACTGAATTTACACCTTGTGCAGTCTTTTACTCCTGTACAAGGTAGTAGAGAACATAAGTGTGTGGATGTGAAGTCTCACGGAGCTGAGGCCTCAAGACACAAGTGGTCCAACCTGTGCCCTCACTCTCACCCATCAAAGCCAGTGATTTTGTTGTTGTTGTTGTACAGGTGTAACCAAAGGGAGGGTTATCTCAACATTTCTCAGGCTGCGGCTACACTAGAGAGCTTACAGTGGTGCAGCTTTAGTATCACCGCTCTAAGCTGATGTGAGAGAGGTGTCCTGTCAATTTAATGAATCCACCCGCAATGAGCAGCAGTAGCTATGTTGGTGTGAGACGCTCTCCCTCTGTCCACACTAGCGCTTAGGTCGGTGTAACTTATGCTGTTCAGGAGGGTGACTTATTTGCATCCCTGAGCGACATAAACTTATACCTACATAAGTGGTAGTGTCAACGTAACCTCAGACTTGAAATCCCCCAGAACTAAGGAACCTCAGTCTTTAGTACCTAAGACCAGAAACCTCCATATCAGGGGCCAATAATTCTGCTGGTTGTCTCAAACAGTAACTGTTATCTCCTCTTTAATACTTCCCACAACCTCAACTCCTGCCGGGTCACAAAATTTTGCAAAAAATATGAATTTTTCTTGAAATAAGACATCTAAAGGGTTATTCTCGTTACTTGCATGTCCTGAGGCAACCTGATCGTCGTAGGATTACTTTAGTAATGAACATCAGCCTTTTCTAAGGGTTCAGGGTCTGGTCCTGTTGACATTAATGGAGGATGCTGCAAAGTTTTGAGTTTTTCTTTTGACTATACAGGTCAAATACATGACCTCTTAATTCAAGGGAACTGCTTCAGAGTTATCCTCTACAGCACTCCAACACCTGGCAGACATCTCTGCATGCAGAAGAAGTGGTAGATTTTGGATTCCAGCTGCAAAGGGACAGGTGGAGGACAAAGACAAACACTGAGCTGGATTCTTGATTCTTTGAAAACAGAGGCTTCTTTACTCTGTACCAGTCCCTGAGTTCTGTTCTGTTGTATTCTGCAGTGAGAACACAGATTCAGCTTCCTTTTTGGTGTTTAACGCTAGCAGATGGAAATCCATCTCAACTTTCAAAAACTCGGAATGACTGATTAAGAACAAAATTGTTGGTCTGAGAGCTGGTTCCCTCTCTTCTTTTTTTCTCTCTGCAGACTGCCTTTCAGGGGTAAAGTTTCTAATTACAGGTCAGGGAGGCAGGTTTAATCACACAGCAGAGCCCTTGATGCTGCACTAGAGATTGTTATTTATACACCTGAATTAATAGGATGCAGCATTTCACTTGAGAAGAATAAGGTGGTTTTCAATTTCTCACTTTTTTTTCATGTGAAATAAACCACATTAGATTCACCGGGCTTGTGACCTAAATTACTAGGGATTTTGAGTAACAAATAACAAGCAACTGCTACAGGGACAGGGTGAAAAGAGAAGCAGGAGTTAGAGGAAGGAGGGAGGTGAGGAACAACAGAGAAAGGGGGCAGAGAAAAACATGGTGCTTCAGAAAAACAGGAGAGGCCAGAAACAGGCAGACACTGGGAAAACTAGACAGGGTAAAAAGAAAAGGAGGCTGCTCCCTACGCAGTAGGGCAGGATTATGTAGAGCAGTAGGGTCTACAGAAATACCTGGAAAGTCTGCTGAGTTGGTCTGTGCGCGCACACAACAAAATAATTGTTAACAAGGCTAAGAATAGGATAGCCAGCGGTGAAATGTGAGGTTGTGGCATATAGTTCAGTGTTCCTCTGTGCTACAGTAAATGGAATCCATGCCCCATCAGTAGAGTCACTGTTAGCACTTGCTGGAAGTGTTTAGGTTGCAGTGCTGGAAACAGCTGATTTCTGGCTTGGATCTTTCTTGTAGTGTCATGAACTCCAGGGCTGCTTATTTACAGTGGCACAGGGATTAATTTTCTCATTTCTTCTGGGTACTGAATTCCTCTCACTCCCTGACAACTTCTGTGCGTGTGTGTGTGTGTGTGTGTGTGTGTGTGTGTGTGTGTGTGTGTGTGTGTGTGTGTGCGCGCACGCGTGCGCACTGCTTGGGAAATAGTGACACTTTCAAGGAGTCTCCTGGACACACTCTGGGTATGAAATGGGTGATCCAGGCTCATGTGTCTGAGTCAGTAGGTTGTGGAATTCAAAGCCCTCAGTAGCTCCTGAAAGCTGTGCCTTACTAGTATATATCAGACATGCCAAAACCACAAAAAAACCTGCAGAAATTGGGCTTGTTTTTGGCTTTGTGAGTTGCTTATTGGTTAGCTTTTGGCTTCTAGTTTGTTGTAGCTTGTTGCTTCTTTGTTTTGCTCATCTCTCGGGAAGGGGGGCAAGCAGCGGCAAGGGGGGAGAGAGTCGGGGCGCACAGCAGGCCTGCCACAGTCCCAGACTGCACACCAGGGGGGATCTAGTCACATAGAGTGTTGGGGTTCTTAGGGATTGGCTTGTTTTGGCCTTGTTTTGAAATGGGATTAGCTTGAGTTTTAGCTTATTGTGAAAGTTGGGGTGCTTTTTTACCATGTGAAGGTTGGCAGCTGTGGTATATATCTAATACTTGTATTTTCCACTGAATCTAATGCAAGGTAAAGGATGGCAAGGGTGTTGCAATTAGCAGATGTGTTGCATTCTATTAAAAATAATCCTTATCCCACTTTTGTAAAGTGATTTTTTTTTTGGATCCTTGCATGAAAAATGCTATACAATTATATCTAGGTTATGTAGGTTGGAGACCTTGTCTTCATATGTGTCTGTAAAGTGCCTTGCACACTGCTAGAGCAATGCAAACAGTAAATAAGTGCATAGTGTTTTAATGACCTGGCTTGTGTGTGTGTCACTTCCCTCTTCTGAATGGAATCAACAGCTCAACTCTGTGTCATAGGCCTTAAAGTACTAACAGAGGTTCTCCTTTAGCTCACATGCTTTTAGATCAGAAGGATCTGAATTCAATTGTTGTTAGGCAGCCACAGATTTGCTGTAGTGTTGTTGTTTGTTAGCTGAGTAGCACAGTGTGTTCAATAGCCATGTTACACATTATTTGTGTAAATAGGGAGATGGAGAGATTTAGGGGGAGCTGTTGCTGAACAGTATGTGTGGGAGGTTTTCTGCTCCAAAAATAGGAATTTGTCAGAGTGGGACGATTTCAGAGGGGGAGGAGACTTGTTAGAGAAAAGATTAGTGGTGATGACATGGGATGGTCATATTTCAAAGCAAACACCTGTAAATCAGTCTAAGCCTGTAAGTAGCAACCTACTAAACTGAGTTCACCCTAGCAGTACAGGCCTTGTGTCTCCATTCAGCAAGGCCAGAATAATCTACTCATCCCTCTCTGAGTCTGACTGGACTGCAGACTCTTCCCTTTCTCACTATATGCTAACCAGAATGACCACCATGAGGTCCTGACTGTTATGTGCTACACCTTCTAGGGAATGAAACCAACTACACATCTAGAGTTGTTGCTGCTGCTGCTGCTGGGAAAGAAAGAAAAGACAGGGACACTGTTCTTCCAGATGGTGCTATCTTGTTGTATAATCAATATTATAACTGTTTTTCCCATGGGGAGGCACTTCCAGCCCCTTTTAGAGCCTTGAAATGGCCTCCCCCACTCCTCTATTTCATCCCTTTTCTGCACCCCTCCTCCCTGTGACCCTGTATAGTGGTGAGCTTCCCTTGAACATAGGAGGGTTGAATGAACCTTTTGGTGCTGCCCTCAGCGCGCCCAGCCCCTGCCGACCTGGGAGTGTGGAACCTGAGCTCAGGATATGAGTTTGGCTCCCACTGATGGAAAACCCCATTTTGCTGCCAGCAGGGTGCTCCTTAGCACTGGTTTATTAGAATATCTGCACTGTGAATTACAGTACATGTCCAGATAATACAGCCTGCAATTTCTGCAGTTTAAAGCACAGTTGTGTCATCTGGAGATTCTGAGGGACTCCTCCAATATGAACTCCCCTGGTATTATTTGTAGTTTGTTTGTATCACAAGTCATTGGGAAGGCCAATTTCTATAGATTTACAATAAGAATTCAAGTTTGACCTATTGCCTCAGTCTTACAAGGCATTAATGGTCTCTGTAACATTATGTGAACAAATGCATGATGGTTTTGAGTTTGTGGTGAGAAAGTTGTGTGGTAATTGGAACATTGGACTAGCTGTTATCTAGCTCTTTCTCTCACTGTTCATGTGACTTTTCATGTGACTTAATATTTTCTGGCTTGGGATAGAATCATAGACTTTAAGGTCAGAAGGGATCATTATGATCATCTAGTCTGACCTTCTGCACAACGCAGGCCACAGAATCTCACCCACGCACTCCTGTATCAAACCTATGTCTGAGCTATTGAAGCCCTCAAATCATGATTTAAAGACTTCAAGATGCTGAGAATCCCTGCTCTCCTTCTCCCCTGGGACAGGGACCTTCTCTGCACCTTTCCACCGTTTCCCCTACCATCAAAGGTTCTGCCAAAAATAAAAAGGGATGGAGCTCCTGTCATTCTGATTGCTTCTACATGGCTGAGACAGACCTGGTACCCTTTCCTGTTGCAGCTTGCAGTGTGCCCACTAATCCCTCTCCTGGCCATTTTGCACCTCCTCTCACAGGACAGAGGATGTACCCTGCATCCCAACTTGGGGATTCTCTGCCTCAAGGCATGGCTTCTGCTTGGTTCCAACACCTAGCGAGCTTCTGCTCAAGGGAGGTTCAAGAGGTTCTATTACACAGTAAAAGCAGCAAAGAGTCCTGTGGCACCTTATAGACTGACAGACGTTAACGTCTGTCAGTCTATAAGGTGCCACAGGACTCTTTGCTGCTTTTACAGATCCAGACTAACACGGCTACCCCTCTGATACTATTACACAGTAGAGTCCTCAACACGATGTACTTACCTGCAAAAATGGTCAAGGTTTCAGATTAGGTTCACGTTCCAACAAATCTCCCCAACATCCACGACTCTTCCACATATCCTAGACTATGCATTGACCCTATAGAGACCGGGACTATCTCTAAGCTCTTTCAGGGTCCACTTAGTGGCTATAACAGCTTTCCAACAACCTGTAGAGAGGTACTCAGTGCTGTCACACCCAACTGCTGAAAGGTTCTTCAAGGATATAGTAAACCTCTTCCCACAGCCTCGACTCCTATGTGGGATCTAAACCTGGTACTGAAAGCATTGACTAGGCCTCTCTTTGAACTTATGGCCACCTGTTTGCTGATGTACCTTTCCATGAAAATGACCTTCCCAATAGTGATTACCTTGGCCAGGAGAATAGGAGAGAGAGCAGCTTTGATGGCACATCCCCTCTACACAATATTTTTTTCTGGACAAGGTTACGCTCAGACCACATCCAAAATTCATCCCCTAAGGTAACCTCCCCATTTCACATCAATCAATTGATTCACCTTCCAATCTTTTACCCGAAGCCTCACCAAGAGAACAGGGAGACTATATTATATACTCTAGATGTCAGGAGAACCCTGGCCTTCTACCTGGACAGGACAGAAGCCTTCAGGAAGTCCCCTCCATTGAGGAGAGATCCAAGGGCTCAGCAATATCAGCCCAAAGGCTCTCCAAGTGTGTCTCAAATTGCATCAGACAGTGTTATGAAGTTCGCTTCATGACCCCTCCAGGCTCCACAAGATCTACCTCCTCATCTGACGCCTTCTTCAAGAGCATCCCTATCTCAGATCTGTAGAGTGGCAACATGGGCGTCGGTCCACACTTTCGCGGAACACTATGCAATCACTGGGGACTCTGCTTCCATTGTCATTTTCAGTTCCACAGTACTGTCATCTGTAACTGACACAACTTGCTGAACTTGATGTTCTAGGAGGGCATGAGTTATCACCAGGTTACATTAGTTCTGAGTTTATGAATTTTTTTGCTATTTCACTTCCTAGTTTGTTTTTTAACAGACAGAGATGTTATTAGGAGGTCTAATTATGGTGCAGATCGGGGTAGGCAACCTATGGCACACATGCCAAAGGCGGCACATGAGCTGATTTTCAGTGGCACTCACACGCCTGGGTCCTGGCCACCAGTCCGGGGAGCTCTACATTTGAATTTAATTTTAAATGAAGCTTCTTAAACATTTTAAAAACCTTATTTACTTTACATACCACAATAGCTTAGTTATATATTATAGACTTAGAAAGAGACCTTCTAAAAACGTTTAAATGTATTACTGGCACATGAAATCTTAAATCAAAGTGAATAAATGAAGACTCGGCACACCACTTCTGAAAGGTTGCCGACCCCTGGTGTAGATGTACAGTTCAGATGTTCTTGTGGGCAGGTAATAATAATTAATACCAAGTCCTTACATAATGCTTTTCATCAGTAGATCTCAAGAAGAGACACATCATTATTCCTCTTGTACAGATGGGGAAAACTGAAGCAAAGTGACTTGGCCAAAGTCATCCAGCAAACTAGTGGCAGAGTTGGAATACAGCCCACGTTTTCAGAATTCCAGTCTGCTGTTCTTTCCTCTAGGCCACATCATTGCTATGTAATTCCTAAATGCCCCCTCACCCTCTGTACATTTTGTTACAATGGACTGGTGATGATGGTTATATTTGAATGTGTGTAGTTCCTAACAGAACCCTTGAAAGAAATGTCAATTATCTATGTCCAAAGAACTGACAGTTTTATTGCATGGTAGTTACAATAACTTTAAGCATGTGCAAGATGACTAGTCTCTTTCCTGACCCCTTCTTCCAAAGCATGTAGCCTTCCCTCCCTTACCATCATTTACAGCTCATCCTCCTCTTCCTGTCCCATTAAGCCATTAGCGTGTTAGAAGCCAAGTGTGCACAAAAGAATTGGAATACTGAACTTTAAGACAAGCTGTTTTTTGTTTTTGTTTTGTTTTTTTTCTCCAGGGAGCTCTCTCACAAACCTCCTGGTCAGTTACCCCAAATTCGGATAATTAACCCTACCCAACACCCAAGGCACAGCAAATTTCAAGACAATCTGGGTACACATGAGAATTTTAGAATACTTAGGGCTTGTCTACACTTAAAGTGCTGCAGTGAAGATGCTACCTACTTTGACAGGAGAGTTTCTCCCAGCAGTGTAGGTACTCCACCCCTCCAAGAGGCAGCAGCTAGAGTGACGGGACAATTCTCTCCTTGACCTAGTGCTGTCTACGCTGGGCATTAGGTTGGTTTAACTGTTGTATTGTTCAGACCACTGAGCAACATGGTTAGGTTGACCTAATTTCCTAGTGTGGACTAGACCTTAGAAGAATAATCCTTTTACACCAAAAAATCTTCTCAACTTTAACTGCAGCAGAGCTGGCGCTGTCCCATATTTATTACATTAATCAGCGTTAACTTATTTGCTAATGCAGGTTCCAGGCACAGGATAATCCTGAAAGCTTAGGAGACTCAGAGATGTGAAGTGTCCCATTCATCTCGATATGATGGTCTCTGTGAATGAGAACACTCCATGGAGATGGCTATAGCCTGAAACAATAGCTCCGAGATGCGTGAACTGCTCCATTCATGGTAGTGGATGTTGCCATCTCCACTGCTGGAGAGCCTGTGATGTGCACCAAGGGGGACCATTCTCAAGTCCTCATCCCAGCATTAGCAGTGTTTTCTTGGTGCATGCTCCTAGTATGCCTGTTCTCAGCTTCACACCCAGAGGGGCAGGATGTGCCTTGCACATGTGGGGGGTGGGTAGAGGGAGAGGCTCAGACACTCCCCCTCCCCTTGAAAGAAAAGAAGAACTCCCAGTTCACATGAGGGGGCCATGGATGGGGCTGGGGTCAGAACACCTTACAGGGATTGGGAGGCCCACAGATCCTGGCACATACACAAAGGTGTGGGGAAAGGCTCAGACATCCACCCCCCAAGATCATGGCACACAGTCTGGAGGGGATCATGAACCTGACAGGTGCCTCTGTCCTGACTCTCCACCGGTCCCTTTGTCAGTCACTCCAGTGTCCTGCCCCATCCCCTCACCATCACCTGATTCCAACTCCTTTCCTGCCCATCCATCCCCATTTATCCCCCTCCCCTCCAACAAGCATTTGCATGTGTAATTTATTTTCTTGTAAAGAATAGTTTGTGTCTACTGAATATTCTGCTGCACTCAAATTACATTCCCCCCCAAATTAAAAAAAACAACCACACCCCACAACCCTCTGACAGAGGCAGATTGTAGCCCCCTCTTACCCCCCTTTCAGATTTCTGCATAGGGGTTGACTTAAACTCACAGTGTCTGGATAGAACACAGGTTCAATGGCCAGAACATTCCCCCTTGAGCTATTTAGGTCCTGAGACTCATTGCTGGCTTTCATGGCCTCTTGGCATACGCACAGTGTAATTTGGCACATAAGACTTAGGCATGCCGCAAGCAGTTCTAGAACTTCTAACTGGAGAACCAATCACTTTGGCTAATAACATAATCTGATTTCCTCCAAAGGCTTAGTGAGTGGCATGCACTCTGTTGGAGTAACTCTCAAACATTTGAGACCCTGGTGCGAGGATCTCAGCCATGGTTTGATCTGTATCTGTGTAAAAAAAAACATTGCCAAAACATGTCAACTTTAAGAAAAGCTGCTGTTGTGGTTTGTCTCTGGAATGCCGTATTTTTTATTTTTAGGGTTCTTTTGACAGTAATTTTTCTTGCTGTACATGCTTTGTCTTAGTTTCTTAACTCCAGGAACTGTGGATATTAATTCCTAAAAAAGAGACTTCTTTTGTTTGTAATGTAGGCAATTTTGGTGGAGTATCAATTATACCAGAAGGAAGATAGAGTTCTGCCTCTATAGTATGCTAAAAATCTATTTTAAATGTGATCCTACACTGGTTAAATGTGTGCCCAGCTTCTCTAGGGTGCTTATGGGAAAGAGTACCACTTTAGGAAGCAAGATTGGCTTGGGTGAGATGCTGACATACAGCTGTCAGATAACAACTGAGTCTGTGCCATTGCTATAGTAAAGAACATTTCATTTTCTAGTAGGCATAAAGACTTGCCAGTGTGATTTGCTACATTGAGACTGTGTATCTCTGAATAGATGATGCAAATTTCATCTGGGCAATATCCCCAATTGTGTTAGATATAATTACATTCAAAGTTCTTTTTAATCATTTATTTGGATCATGTCCCAAGATTCAGCTGTTTTGGATTGGGGTAGAAATTGAATTATTTATTATCAATTAGAGGCTGTCAGAGCCTTTGACACCACATCGAGCTGGCATTGTTTGGTATCTGTATTAATGATCTTACAGATAAAAGCATGAAATTATTGGTTAGGAAGCTTTTATTCTAGGCTGAGAAGGCTGGTTTGCATACTTGGCTGGATGCTTCACTACATCCCGTCTCATTATGGCTCTGTTTAATCAAGCCAGTATTGCATATGAAATACCTCACCCATAAATTGCTGAATTGATTGTAAGAGTAATTCCTCAATAGATGGAACCCAGTCGTGACTTCCCTTTACATCCCAGCTCAACACATTTTTACTCTTCTGCTTTGGCTGTGGTCTGTTGTGGACCTGGAACAAACTATTTTTTGACTAAGTGATTTATTTAACACTACTGGTGCTGTGATAATTTTGGATGCTGAGTTTTTGTTTCCTCAGGTTAGGGGATAGACAAGATGACCTAACAGAGGTTTTCCATCTCTCATGCATGATTCTGTTTTGCACCTTCTCCTCAGTTTTGGGTTTTTTAAATATATTTTTTTATTTGTGCATTTTTGCATTCACAAGGAAAGCGCATGACACATAAGAGCTGCAGAGACTAGTATTGCTTCATGGAGGGAGTCAGTAGAGAACTCAGGATATAAGGACTAGGTTCTGCATGTCACCTCTCAGGATGCGCAGCACAAAGAGCATCCCAGGAGCAAGTGGGAGAGGGGAAATGGGACTAAGCACCTTTTGCACCTTGTGGATTCTACCTGCTTTCGGGGCCAGTATAGCCCAGAGTGGGGAGATGCTTCTGAGTGAAAGAGGAACAGTTAGAAAGCAGGGTTTGACCAGGATAAGTAGAGTTCTGAGACACTAGCTTCAGGGGGAGAATGGGACCTCTTCATGTCATAGTCCCAGACTAAACAGTCCTATTTGGGGTAGGAGGCGTGTTTTTTCCCCGGCAGTTCAGCACCACACACTTCAGTTTGTTCCCCTCAAAAATGCCTGTTGCTATGGATTCTTGCTTAATTCCTCCAACTTTCTCATGGCTGTTCTCAATTTTTAATGCTTTTCTGCTATTCACACCCCTTACAAAAGCAGGATCCTCTACCTGCCATCACAAACAAATTCTCATCGAAGCCCCTTTCTAATAATTATATCTAAGGAACCCTGAACTCATTCTCTTCAGCGCAATACTTCTTTGATAAGGTTTGAAAGGAACGAAGTACTTCTCCCAGTGAATAAACCTGGAAAACTCTGTTGTCCCGAGGTTACTAAAAGGGCACTTTGATCAAAACAGCAGTGCTTTAACGTGGCTTGTGTAGTCACAGCTCAGTGCAGTGCTCTAGAAAAACTACCTCCATGAGGCAAGTAGCTACCAGCACTAGGAGTGCAGCTGGTGCACTGTCTACGCTGGTGCTTTACAGCACCAAAACTCGCTGCGCTCAAGGGGGTGTTTTTTCATCCCCCTGAGCGAGAAAGTTGCAGCGCTGTAAAGTGCCAGTGTAGACAAGCTCTCAGACTCAATACTGAGTGTCGTAAAGAAAAGCATGTAACTAGAATTCCTTGAGTAGCTCTCCATTGTTGGGATGTGTCTGCTCTTCGCCTAAAAGATTGTAATTTTCAAACTTTTTACCAGAGTTAGTTTGTCTTGACCTAGGAAATATTCTATGGCCCCCACACACCCTCAGCTCCTTCCACTTAATCAGCCAGTACAGACTCTCAGTGGGGGATGAGGGTGGGGAACATAGACCTATGGTGACAAGCTACTCAGAATCATAGAAATGTAGGTCTTGAAGAGACCTGGTCATCAAGTCCAGCCCCCTGCACTGAGGCAGAACCAGGTATACCCAGACCATCCAGGTGTTTGTCCAACCTATCTTTCTCCTTAATAGCTTTCTAGGAAGGGAAAAAAACAGATTTGTGTTAATCTTTGGTGGTGCTATGTTAAGACTTGTTCAATACCTGATATAATTCAGGACCTATTAAGGTTTCCATCAAATCACATCATCAGAGATGCTCAAAGAAATACAGCCAACCCAGAGTGAATTATAGCTGACAAAATTATCCGAGCCCTAGACCAACACTTCTCATTTGTGTTGGAGGAATTACACCTGGTGCAGTGAGGAAAAAAGAAGCTTCAGGGACCAGCAGATGACACCTCGGTGCTGTGAGCAGAAGACCCAAGACAAGACGTGAAGGCTTTGTGAAGAGAAGTGGATTTTAGATTCACAGACCCACTGGAGGAGCAGAGGCATTTGGTGAACTGAAGTGGAAGCCAACCACTCATTGGACATGTTAGGAAGGCACTACACTGAAAATCAAGGAGAAGGTGTAGATATGTGCATGAGGACTATACAGGAAATACTGCATACAAAAGAGGGACTTAAGGTTAGCAATAGAAGTAAAGAAGAGTCAGCATCTCTTAGGTGCACAAGGGTTAAAAACCAGGGTAATAAGAGTAAGTTGAAGTAATGCATCATTAAATTGACAGGATGACTGTTACAACAGCACTGACTGCCTGTTCTCCCAACTGGAATGTCAGTAATGGGCTGTAAAGCTTCCTGTAGGAGGGATGTGGACAAAAGGGAGGAAAGAACTATTACATGTTAAAAATGGGTATATATGGAGTAAAAAACTTAAGTAAAGGTGACTGCAATGCAGGACTGCCCAGAGGTTTCAGGGAGCCTGGGGTCTACCCACTGCCGAATTGCCGCCTAAGACCCAGCACTTTGGCGGCAAGTCCCAGGGCAGAAGGACCCCCTGTCGTGGGTCTTCGGAGCACTTCAGTAGCAGGTTCCAGAGCGGAAGGACCCCTGCCACCGAATTGCCGCCGAAGACCCGGAGCGGAAGAAGCTCTGGGGGCCAGGGCCCTGCGAGAGTTTTCCGGGGCCCCTGGAACAAGTGAAGGACCCCCCTCCAGGGGCCCCGAAAAAATCTCGTGGGAGCCCCTGCAGGGCCTGGGGCAAATTGCCCCACTTGTCGTCCCCCCCCGGGGCAGCCCTGCTGCAATGAAGCTCTATAGGAAAGATTAAGGCATGTATAGATGTAGTTTTAAATCATAGAAATGTAGGACTGGAAGGGACCGCAAAGTCATCAAGTCTGGCACCTTTCATAGGGTTGCCAGCTTTCTACTCACACAAAACCAAAAACCCTTGCCCTGCCCTCTGTCCTGCCCCTCCTCTAAGGCCCCACCCCCTGCTCCCTCCATCCTCTCCCCTCCCCCAGTGGGTCGCTTTCCTTACCCTCACTCCCTTGCTCATTTTTACCGGGCTGGCTCAGGGGGCTGGCTGGAGGTGCAGATTCGGGCTGGGGATGAGGGGTTTGGAGTGCAGGAGGGTGCTCCAGGCTGGGACTGAGGGGTTTGGAGGGTGGGAGGGGGATCAGGGGTTGGAGCTCAGGGGGGTGAGGGCTCCAGCTGGGAATGTGGACTCTGGGGTGGGGCTGGAGATGAGGGATTTGGGGTGCAGGAGGGTGCTCTGGGCTGGGATTGAGGGGTTCAGAGGGCAGGTGGAGGATCAGGGCTGGGGCAGGAGGTTGGGGCCTGGGAGGGGGTCAGAGGTGCAGGCTCCAGGCGATGCTTACCTGAAGCAGCTACTGGAAGCAACAGCATGTCCCCTCTCTGGTTCCTACGCAGAAGCGTGGCCAGGCGGCTCTGCACACTGCTCTGTCCGCAGGTACCACCCCTGCAGCTCCAATTGGCCGTGATTCCCAGCCAATGGGAGCTGCGGGGGCAGTGCTTGAAGCCCCCTAGGTGCCCCTACGTGTAGGAGCCGGGGGAGGAGGACAAGTCGGCTGCTTCCTGGGAGCTGCACGGCACAGAGGCTAGCAGGGAGCCTGCCAACCGGACAGTCAATGGCCCAGTCAGCGGTGCTGACTGGAACACCAGGATCCAACACCCAGTCAAAAAATGGACACCTGGTCATCCTAGCCTTGTGCTGTGGCAGGACCAAATAAATCTAGACCATTCCTGACAAGTGTTTATCTAGCCTATTTTAAAACTCTCCAATGGTGGAGATTTCACAGCCTTCCTTGGGAGCCTAATTCCAGAGCTGAACTACCCTTGTAGTTAATGTTTTTCCTAATATCTATCCTAAATCTCCCTTGCTACAGATTAAGTCCATTACTTGTCCTACTTTCCAGGGCTTTGGAGCTGTGCTCTGGCTCTGCTCCAGCTCCAGGTAAAAACCTGCAGCTCCACTGCTCCAGAGCTGCTCCACACTCCAGCTCCGGGCTCCACTCCAAAGCCCTGCTATTTTCAGTGGACATGGGGAACAATTAATCTCCATCCTTTATAACAGCCCTTAATATAGTTAAAGACTTATCGGTTCCTCTTTTTTCAAGACTAAACATGACCCGTTTTTTAGCCTTTCCTCATAGGTCAGGTTATCCTCTGGACTCCTTCCAGTTTGTCCAAATCTTTCCTAAAATGTGTTGTCTAGAACTGGACGTAGTATTCCATCTGAGGCCTCACCAGTGCAAAGTACAGTGGGACAATTACCTCCCATCTCTTACATATGACACTCCTGGTAATGCATCCCAGAATATTAGACTTTTTCACAATTGCAGCACAGTGCTGACTCCTTCAATTTTATGAGCTACTGTAACTCCCAGATCCTTTTTAGCAGTATTACCATCTCACCAGTTATTCCCCATTTTGTAGTTGTGCATTTGATTTTTTTTCCTTCTTAAGTGAAGTACTTTGCACTTATCTTTATTGAATTTCATCTTATTGAATTCAGACCAATTCCCTAATGTGTCAAGGTTGTTTTGAATTTTAATCCTGTCTTCCAAAGTGCTTGCAATCCCTCCTAGCTTTGTGTCATCTGCAGATTTGTAAACATACTCTCCACTCCATTATCCAAGTCATTAATGAAAATATTGAATAGTACCAGACCCAACACTGACTCGTGTGGGACTGTACTAAATACGTCCTCACAGTTTGACAGTGAACCACTGATAACTGCCTTTTGAGTATGGTCTTTAAACTAGTTGTGCACCCACCTTATAAGAATTTAATCTAGACCACATTTCTCTAATGTGCCTATGAGAATGTCATGTAGGACTGTGTCAAAAGCCTTACTAAAATTGATATATTACATCTACATCTATTAAAATATTGAAGTTCACGTTCATGGTCTTCTGGTTTCTTCCCTCTGCTCTGTACTGGTTAGAACCGCTTTCATGAATAGGACAGTGAAGTCCAAATGTTATCATGTCAGAACCTGCTTAGCAAGCAGAGGATGGTTGCAACCGTGGTGAAGATCACATTTTACAATTCTGCCACCTAGTGTAACTATGCATTGAGCCCCAAACACTAGCAGTTATCAAGGCCCTGACTTGTGTGGAAAATATTTAACACACTTGCTTATGTTGCACCATTCCTTTTTTGCAAGCCCAAAGAAAGGGAGAGGTGCATTGGGGAGGAGAAACAGTATTCAAACTGGAATCCATGGCCTTGATCATCAAAGAAGTTTTTATTTTAATGTTCATATGTGTGAAGAATTATGGAAAAATGCTATTGTAGAAGGAACTGGTAAGACCTCATGTCAAGATTTCTTTCCCCACCCTGAACTTTAGGGTACAGTTGTGGGGACCTGCATGGACCCTTCTAAGTTTAATTACTAGCGTAGATCTGGTAACACTGTCACCACCCAGAATTTCAGTGTCTGGGGCACTTTCCCCCTAAAACTTTCCCCTCCCTGGGTTGCCTTGAGAGGCTTCACCACTTCCCTGGAGAACACAGATCTAAACTCCTTGGATCTTAAGGAGGAATTAACTATCCCCCTTTCTTTCCCCCCACCAGTCCCTGGTGAGTCCAGACCCAATCCCCTTGGATCTTAAAACAAGGAAAAATCAATCAGATTCTTAAAAAATAAAGCTTTTAATTAAAGAAAGAAAGATAAAAATCATCTCTGTAAAATCAGCATGGAAAATGCTTTACAGGGTAATCAGATTCCTATAGACCAGAGGGACCTCCCACCTAGCCTTAAGTTCAAAGTTACAGCAAACAGAGGTAAAAATCCTTCCAGCAAAAAGAAACATTTACAAGTTGAGAAAACAAACATAAGACTAACACGCCTGGCCTGGCTAATTACTTACAAGTTTGAAACATGAGAGACTGATTCAGAAAGCTTTGGAGAGCCTGGATGTACATCTGGTCCCTCTTAATCTGAAGAGCGAACAACAACACAAAAAGCACAAACAAAGACTTCCCTCCACCAAGATTTGAAAGTATCTTGTCCCCCTACTGGTCCTCTGGTCAGGTGTCAGCCAGGTTTACTAAGCTTCTTAACCCTTTACAGGTAAAAGAGACATTAACCCTTAACTATCTGTTTGTGACACCTCATATGGAATATTGTGTACAATTCTGGTTAATCAAGTTCAACTGAGATGAATTCATGAAGGAACAGATGCAGAGAAGGGCTACTTGGATCAATGGGGAATGCTTGCCTATGCTCTAAGAGGAGACTAACAGAGCTTGGCTTTACTTAGACTTGCTCTTAGAAGGCTGACGGGGGTGGTATGATTGCACCCTGTAAATACATATGAATTGGCAAACACCAGAAAGGGAGAAGAGCAATTGAAGTCAGAGGATAATGCTGGCACAAGAACAAATGGCTGCAAACTGGCCATGAGTAAACTTAAGCTGGAAATGAGAAGGCTTCCAACCATTAGAGGAGTATGGTTCTGGAGCAATTTTCCAAACAGAGTCAGGAAACTTGACTAGTTTTAAGATGGAGCTTGGTAAATTTATGGAAGGGATGATGTGATGTGAACTGCGTCCCGCTCAATGGAGCCATCCGCCACGGGAACCGAGACAAGCGTTGCAGGAAGTCTGGGTACACCCTGGAGACCTTGTCCCACATCCTGTGCAGCTGCAAGCCCCACGCCAGAGCCTGGCAGCTGCGCCACAACGCCGTCCAGGACCGGCTGGTGAAGGCCACTGCCCCACACCTGGGTGAGATCGCAGTCAACCGCACCATCCCTGACACCAACAGCCTGCTGCGCCTGGACATCGTCATCACGGACGAGGAGCGGAAAAAGATCATCCTCGTCGACATGACAATCCCGTTTGAGAACAGGACCCCAGCCTTCCGTGAAGCCCGAGCCCGTAAACTCAAAAAATATGCCCCCTTGGCGGACACCCTGCGGGCAAAGGGCTACGAGGTTTACACCGATGCCCTGATTGTCGGGGCCCTGGGTGCCTGGGATCCCTGTAATGAACGTGTACTTAGGGCCTGTGGGGTGGGCCGTCGCTATGCACGGCTCATGAGACGTTTGATGGTCTCGGACACTATCCGGTGGTCTAGGGACATTTACATAGAGCACATCACCGGCCACCGCCAATACCAAGAGTGAGCCGGCGTGGTTCTGTGCACCCACGGGGGGAGGAGGCCTATAAACCCCCCCTACTGAACCATATCCCCTAAGCCCTAAAGCCACCGTCCTAGATTCCACCATGCGAGGGTCATCCTGTCCCCATTACCCGGCCCGCTTACTTATACCCATTACTGCGTGTAACCCACTGTATGAGCAATGTACCCTCACTGCTTCCTTACTGCTTCTTGATCCCACCCACCATTCACCCCGCATTGGGGGACCTTGCAGACTGTATATGTTATGTGCTAACCAATTCCCACATACCAGCGTCCCCCTATACTCTGTATGTTGCCCCCAATGACCAACAACTGACGCTTTGAACTCTTTGTATCATTTATATTTAAACATTCTCTAATAAACTTTTAAATCTATGATAGAGAATTGGACTTAATGATCCAGATGGTCTCTTCTGAGACTGTGTCAGATCTTGCAAACACATGTAGAGTATTTAGCCTTGTATTGCATGGACATGATGAATGTTATTTGTATGTTTGTGGTACTACTCTCCTTTAGACGTGGTTTATCAGTCTTGCTGGGCTAGAGAATATTGTGAAACATAGTGGAGAAGAGTTACTGGATCTCCTTCGCGAAACAAAAACAAAAGGGGATGAGTAATTGGTACAATTCCTAGAACTCCAATTACATGTTAGTAACTTTTCTTTCTCCTTCAAATACTGATGGTAAAGTTCCCTCCCTCCAGAAAAACAAAACCCCAAACCCTTGAGAAGTTGACAAACAATAACAACTCTCAGCAGAGTTGGGTTTGAGAAAGACTAATTAAACAGTAATTGCAGGACTGCTCTCTTGAACTGACCATGAGACCTTGAGGTCAAATCAACAGAGTGATGCTTCATAAAGATATGGACATATTTTCACAATAGAAGCATTATGGAGACATGCCCTAAAGGCTGCCTGAAACTTCGTTGAATGTGTTCTGATACCATCAGAGAACGAAGTACCTGCTAGTTCAAAGCAAGTTTGAATGCAGGTTTTAATCCGCTTTGACAGTTGTTGAGCGGAAACAGCCTTTCCTCTGACCTTGTCATTATAAGCTACAAATAGTCATCAGGTTTGTCCTGTTAATGGAATAACTAACAGTCTTCTGGATTCCTAAAGTATGTAACTTGACCTTCCCTGGTTGTCAGCGTGGTTTGCTGAAAAAAGAGGCAAACTAACTCCCATGGAAATCAGTGACCACTGTAGGGTGAACTGGCAAGAGGATGTAGTACTACCTTATGCTTCAGGAAAAGGACAAAGACAACATCCTGGAATTCCCTGACTCTTTTGGCTGAAGAGTTATTGCTACTAGAAAAGCAGGCTTCAAGAATTGATAACAAAGGGAACAGTTTCCTACAGGCCCAAAGAAAGAGTCCATCTACTTGGTTAATACTAAACTGAGATCCCACAAAGGCACTGCCTCATGTACACATGGAAAAACATTAGACAATCCCTTTGAAAAACTCTTTTGACTGTAGAATGTACAAATGCAGAGGCTACTTGTGCTAGAACGAGATACTGAACTGTGGCAGGCAGAAGAACTGTTATGGGAATGTAATGGATGTCCTGATTTCTTGAGTATCAAAGTCATGCCGAATGTCTGAGGCTTGTGCTGACATGGGCAGTGTTTCTCTCTGTGCTGTCAGGAAAAAAAAAATCTCCCATTTTGCTGCATAGGACTTTTTAGTCAAAGACTTAGACTCTAACAGTATCTCTTGGACTTCCTGTGAAAAGATTTGCTCTCCCAAAATCCTTTTAGCTGTATGATCCATGCTGTTAGCAGTAGAGGCTTTGGATCTGGATGAAGGATTTGATCTTGCTATTGAAAGTCTGGAAAAGAAAGAAGCACTTGCAGTTCTGCTGCCAGGTCTAGGAACTCCGAGTTCCAAAACTGTCTAGTCTAATTTGGACCCAGCAATAGTATTTGTGCTCTGTCTCATCTGATTATTCTGGTCAGCCTGGGGATTGTTGGTATTGGAGAAAATACATACAGAGATCACACAAACCAGGATGAAGTATGTGAGAGCCGGGGACAAAACAGGGCCGGCGTTTCCATTTAGGTGACCTAGGCAGTCGCCTAGGGTGCCAGGATTTGGGAGGGCGGCATTTTGCGGCCCTCGGCAGCAATTTGGTGGCGGGGGGTCCTTCTGCGATCCGGGTCTTCGGTGGCAATTCTGTGGTGGGTCCTTCACTCACTCCGGGTCCCGAAGACCGGGAGCATGGAAGGACCCCCCCGCCGCCGAATTGCCGTCGACTGGGAGCATGGAAGGACCCCCGCCTAGGCGCCAAAAACTCTGGCGCTGCTCCTGGGACAAAATATTCTTGATTGAGGGGATCTAGATATGGAACAAACTTCCAGAGGAAATTAGGTGAGTCCAGAGTGTGACCCCCTTTACAAAATGCTCTTTGCAAAGGCCTTTTCACCATAAGAATAATGTAACACTGACACCCCTTCTACTCAAAAAACTGCAACCAACTACCTATCCCTGCAAAACAACACAGTCTTGAAACAAATCAACCAAAATTAAAATAAAAGTAAATCAAAGCTCAAAACCAAACAATTCTACCCTAAACAGAGATTTTTTACTTCAAAAAGAAAGAGAAGCGCTAGGGACTCTTTAAGTCCACTAGGGACTTCACTATTGCTATTAGATTTACTTGGAAGATACTTGGGTACTAGGTGATGGGCAGCAATATTAACCCGAAATATAGATTGAGAGATCACATGAAGCAGGGCTGCAGGATTGTGTCCTTAGTGTGGCAAAGAAATCTAATTTCAGAACTCCCGGTCAGTGGAGAAGTAAGCTTGATCATCAAGTCTTCGTTGACCATTTATGTTGATTGAGTGCTGCTTTTCTTACTCCATTTGTATGCAAGTGCATTGTCCTTGTCTGAAAGATGTGCTGCCAGAGGTGTGATGAGATGGTGAATGCATCATTTCTAAAGAGGATCTACCTTGTAGCATGGGAAGCTAGATCAAGCTCCACTGTGGCAATCTAAATCACAAACTTCCATGGTGTTGTGTGGTCACACTTGAACCCCGCTCCATTGAATGTGTGGGAGCAAATCCTTGAAAGCCTGACAAATTGTTTGCAGTTTTATGTAACCTCCTCTCTGAAGGGGTCCATAAACTGTGTGTTGTCATCTGGTCCAGATGTGCTCTCCACCCTGCCTTGGAAGCATCCCTTACTAAGACCACCTGGGGCGGCTTAGGGATTCCAAAACATTCTTAAACACTGTGAGGGTTGGTCCACCACAGGAGGTTTTCTCTGACATTTTGAGAAATAGCCACAATCATTTCCAGGTTTTGTCTCAAAAGAACATAAAAAGCTCCCTCATACAGGATGGAGAAGGTCTCATTCTCAATCTGGCATATGTATGGTTAGGATACATGAGGACATCAACCCTAGTATGTCTCAGAAACACAAACTGGAATCTTTGGTTGAGGCTGCATCCACTGTATAAATGAGAATCTCTTGGGAGGCAAATTGAATCCTTGCCATCACTGAATCTGCAGTTGCTCCAATAAAAGAAATCCTTTTGACTTGGGGGGTGGGGTGTGAAGGTGGATTTCTTCTGGCTTATTCGTAGAAGGAGTAGAAGAAGGAGCAATGCACTGCTTGCGATGTCTGCACTTTCGCTACACAATGGCTAGGGATGGAAGACTCCTGGTCATTTTTTGTGAGCTGCCACCCAAGGCTAGACATTTGGTAAACATCCTGGAGACAGTCAAAAAGTTATGGTAGAATTTTAGGCTGAAAATTTATGATGCAGCAATCGAGACACTTCATGAGCTGGTTTGATGGCTATTTGGAGGTGAGTGATCTAGTGGTTGAGACCATGGGGAGAGTAGAATCCCCTTCCCCAGTTCTTGTTCATTTATTTTATTTATAGGTTTTCTATGATGCCCATTACCATAGAAAATTAGCATCTCAGAACATTAATTAATGTAACCTCACAACACTACTGTGAGGCAGGGAACCATTATTATTCCTATTTTATGGCTTGGGGAAATGATCCAGTCCCATTCTGATTTTGTAGGCTGCTGACCCCATGACTGTCCTATTCAGAAATGCAGCAAGCAGGTGCCTGGGGCGGACAACAGAAAGGGGCGGCACATCTGGCAATTCGGCAGCGGGTCCCTCAGTCCCTCCTGGAGGGTAGGACCTACAGCTGAATTGCCGCCGAAGAATGAAGCAGTGACGGTAGAGTGCCGATCATGGCTTCCCCCCATTTGGGGCAGCAAAATGCTGGAGCCGGCCTGAGTAGAAACATGGCCTGCTGAAACTCACATACTATGACCTAAGCCCATAGATATTGCTGCCTCCTAGTAATTATCGTTTTACACCTCTACCCCGATATAACGCTGTCCTCGGGAGCCAAAAAACTTACTGTGTTATAGGTGAAATGGTGTTATATCGAACTTGCTTTGATCTGCCAGAGTGTAAACACCTCCCTTCCCTCCCCAGAGCACTGCTTTACCGCGTTATAGCCGAATTCGTGTTATATCGGGTCGTGTTATATCGGGGTAGAGGTGTATTCGAGTGTGGGAGTTGGGGAAACCTGCACTTTTGAAAGTCAGGCCACATGTTTAGGTGCCTAAATGTGGATATAGAAGCCTAAACTTTAGGCACCTGCTTTTTAAAATCTTGACTAGAAATTTTCCTTATCATTGTTAAAACAGTCTTACAGCAATTATTAGAATCAAGTTTCAGTCTTTCACTGGGGCCTTACCCTGTCACTTGTTGCCAGGTCTTCCCTTTCTCAGTATTTAGGTCACAGTCTTGAGTCTAATTGTGACTCAAAGGCACTATTGAGTCTCCAGATCTTCTGCTGTTTACAATTAAGTATCGCCTCCTTACTCAAGGTGCAGGTAAGGTTACTAATCCTCGTCCTGGATGCATGATGTCAAGAGGCTGGTGTCTGGGCTGTTGCAGCCATGGCCATCTGGAGAGGAAGCTGCTGCTGAGATGGATGCCTGCATGTTGTCCAGCAGACTGAAAAGGCTGAGGGGTTTCTGCTTCCTGATCCCCAGCAGCCAAAAGTTCTTTGTACATCCAAGTGTTATAGAAATCAACAGTTCTTTCTTTCCTTTTGAGAGATTTAATTCAAAACACCCACTCTTTTGGTCCCTCTTTCTATGACCACATCTACATCAGGGAAGTTCACCCCCAAAATCCCGAGTCATTCAACTGAAGCTGACATATAACCAGGAAGAAACTTTTAGCAAAATTCTTGTGTAGACAGGGCCTGTTGCTATCAGCTCTTGCAGTGAGAAGAAAAATATCAAACTCCCACCACTGGTTACAAAACACTGCTGGAACCAGCTCCTAGTTATTACTGTGCAGCCTAACAAAGGTAGCTCTTGCAGTCCTCCAGAGAGAAGCCTCTCCTTGGGAGCAGCTTCTAGAGGCTGCAGGGGGCAGCACACAAGAGTTGCTGTCCCATGCATTGCAGCCTGTCCTAGGTTAAGTCCTGACTAGGATGAGTAATGGAACATTATACCCATGAGAAACTGTCCAGTCTCTTTAGGTAACAACTACCTTGTAATTCTCTGCTGAAGGCTGCCAATTTCCCCTAGGGAGTTGCCCTCTGAAGGCTGTTAAAAGCATGTTTCTAAGGCTGCTGTTGCTACTTTTTTTTTCTTCTTTTTTCTTTTGTGTGCCCTCTACTATGAGTTCCTTATTCTTGAAAGCGAGTGGCCTGGAATGTCAGGATTTGTACAGTATTTGCTTGTCAGACACTACCTGCCCCTGGGTTGTAGCCATGTTAGGAGAGGGAGTTGCTGTGGAGCATGGTTGCCACATTTAGTTTAGAAGTTGCCTCAGCATACCCTTGCTTTGTTTGTGCAGGGAATTGCACTCAGGGAAACGCTGCCTTTCCAGGAAGGCAGAACCCTTCGGGGCTCACAGGAGCACACTAAGTTGGATGGGGCTTTTACATTTTTGGTGAGCTGGAAGGTGACAAGTGAAGAAAAAGGACACAGCATTTTATTTAATTAGAAAAACCAAACTCCCTAAAACTAGCCTCCCAAGGGCCTCCGTTGTTATCAGCTTCACAAAGAGCTGTGATAAATGAAAGGAACTGAGCAGAGAAAAGGCTGCTTTCTCTTTGTGTCTCTTTCCCAGCTTCTGTTTGCTCTGCTGTCTCACTGGCTCCCATTGATCAGGCATGTGGAAACATTCCGCCTCCTGCACTCCCATTGTCACCGCCTGGTTGCCAGGCTGCGGTTGGCTTGAATAACTTTACTAAGCCAGGCCTCTCCAAAACCATGCCATCCGGTGCTCTGGATACAGAGCCAAACAGTGCCCTCCCACCCATCCCCCGCACTTTCAGGCAATGGAGGGGCACTGTGAAAAAATGTGTGAAAGAACAAGGGAGGCAATGCAGAGATCCAGCTGTAGGAATGAGGGAAAGAAGTAATTTATCCCTTAGGAAGAGGCAACAGAGGAAGAAAAGAGGCTATTTCTGGCCTGATTCGCTGTGTTAAAAGGAGTGGATAGTAAAGGATGGAGGGATGGACTCCTAGCCTCAATTACCAGTGGTTGGAAGGGAGAGAGGTAGTGCATTTCCAGGCTGGCATGCCTGTGAGAACCAATAAAGTGGTGAGGTGAACTTCCAGCTTTGCTCCTCTGTGGAATGAGGAGAGTGAACAAAACAAGAAAGAGTAAACAGCCAGTTTGTAGTTGGGAGCAATTTATAGCCAGCCCGAACATACCACCACTTCAGCAAACTAACAGCCACCCTGGCCAAATTCATCAGGGTTAGCTGATACAACTCCACCCTCTTCAATAGAATTGCACCAGTTTAGGATAGTGACAAATTAGGCCCTGTGTCACAGGGGTCTCTCCAAACACTCTCATCGGCTGCATCTGACAATGGGAACAGCAGCAGGACTAGTAACCACTACAGTAAGAGTTCAGACATGCCACGGGATTCTCAGTCACTCACACACGCAGTGAGCATAGAGAATGAGGGCAGCAGTAGTTACCACCAGCTGACACGTAACAAGTGATGCTCATACTGAGAGCCAGCCTTTGTCCGACTTTTGCACAGAGGCATAAAGGTGAGAGGATGCAGATTGCCCTCTCCTACCTTCACCAGCCTTCCTTTCCCCGACGTTGGACCCCTTGTGCAGCGGCAAGGCAGAATTGCAAACCTCTACTCTCTTGACTTGAGTGCAGAGATTTGCTAATTCCCACTAGGTGTTAGCAATCCAAAAGGGGCAGATATGTATGAGGTGGGTCCATGCCCTCCTCCGAACCAGCTAGCAGAGCTGCCTAATTGTGGAGCACAATGTACGCCTCTTCTGGGGAGTCCTGGAGGGCACATTGTGTGTCCCAGTCCTGCTGCAGGGCAGTGAAACTCCACACCACCCCAATGTGGATTGTTGCCTAATAGGTGAGCTGGCTACTACATTGAGCCAGATTCCTCCCTGGTATAACTCCACTGACTTCAGTAGAATTAATTCAGAGATGAATCTAGCCTATTGCACTTAACAACATTTCATGTAAACAAAACAGCAGTTAACAAGCAATTCTTTGCATAATGCGTACTGACTCACCATGTGCCATCTATATGGGCAAGATCCTCACCTGGTGTACATTGGCATAGATCCATTAGCTACAGTGTCATTCTGTAACCTTCTGCTGTTCTTTCCCTTCTGTTAACTGTTTCCCAGTACCTTGGATCAAAGGAACTGTATAAAGAAATGTAATGTGTGGCCTGAGGGGTTAGAGCAGGAGGCTGAAATTGCGATTTCCTGAGTTCTGTTTCTGTTTGACCTTGGGCAACTTCCTAGTGCTTCAGTTTCCCCATCTGTAGAATGGGACATACTCATCTTCCAGGAGTAATGAGAAGATAAATGTTTGTCAAGTACTTTGATATCTTCAGGAGGAAGGTGCTATAGAAGGGCAGAAAAGTTACATGTTGCTTGTATGGTATCCTCCGCCTGTAACTACCTGGGAGTTTGAAGGACACTGGAACTGCTGATCTCAGATGATTAGCATAACAATCCTTGCAGATCCGGCTTCATCCTGGGGCTAAAGCCTGGCTTGTTCAATCCAATTTCCAGTCTCTGCTCTTTCTTTAGCAGGCTAATTATACCACCAGGACAGTGAAAATGACCTTCTTAAAGAGACACTCACCTTTCCTACTTACCAGTCAAAACACATGGGAATAAAGGGTACACCATAAACAGAGTGACATCATTCAAACAAATCATAACATGCATCTAGACAAAATGACAGAGACAAACCAATGGCAAAGCACTTATCTGAAGTTCACAGTGGTAATTGGCGTACTGTTTGTCAACAGTGAAATTCATCTGTAAAGATCTTCCAAGGCAAAGTCCAGTGATGAGTAATCAGGGGCCCTGCATCAGACCAAGTTTAGGGAAGAAATACACCAACAGATCTATAGAGAACTGTCTTATATAGAAACCCATAACTGAGAGCACTGGGCTGGAAAGCTTCTGCGGCATTGGTTTCTGTCATTAGTCATCCTAGCCTCATTCTGTCTATGTAAGATGAAGCCCCCTCTCTCTTCCAGTATTGCTAAGTCTGTCCTCATCCGGATGGGGCACTGTAGCTCAGGAGCAGACCAAAATGGAACTCCTAGAGTTCCCTGGTGTCATAGTTTAAGAGAAAGGTAGCTGCATGGATTTTGACAGAACATTGTATACTGGAATCTGCCATTTTTGTGGCCTACAACTCTGTGTTAAAAGATATAGGAATCTGTAAACAGTTTAATTTTCTGCTAATTGCCTGTAGCCCAAAGGCTCCACATAAGTTGCTGTTGTGGTCCTAAGAACAAGTATGATTGCTCCTGAAGATCTTGCAGGCCCTTTATTCACTCTAGCACAAATAAAATTATTTCCAGCAAGGTTGGTTTGATTGTATTATAGTAGAATCTCAGAGTTACAAACACCTCGGGAATGGAGGTTGTTCATAACTCTGAAATGTTCCTGACTCTGAACAAAACGTTACAGTGGTTCTTTCAAAAGTTTACAACTGAACATTGCCTTAGTATAGCTTTGAAGTTTGACTGCAGAAGAAAAATGCTGGTTTTAACCATCTTAATTTAAACAAAACAAGCACAGAGACAGTTTCCTTACCTCATCAAATTGTTTTCTATATTTTCCTTTATTTTTAGGTAGTTTAGGTACTGTACTGTATTTGCTTCTTTAATTTGTATTTTGTCTCTGCTGCTGCCTGATTGTGAACGGTTCCAAATGAGGAATGTAGTTGACCAGTCAGTTCATAACTCTGATATTTTGTAACTCTGAGGTTCTACTGTACACGTTGGTGTTCTAATTGGCTGTGAAAAGAACTGCACAATAGTTTGAATTGTTAGAACTATGGCAGCAGACATCACACATCTTTTTCTCCATAGAAGAAAACACAATATAGTAAGATTTTGTTGCTGACCAGCAGTTTGGCCAAGGTCATCCCTGGTGGGTAACCAATTAATTCAGCAGAGTTATATTATTAAGGATAAATTTGACCTGAGGCAGCTTTTCCTTATGTGAGTGTCTATTCCTTAGTAGTGGCAAGGAAGATGCAATTTTGTAGCTTCAGGAGGATCTGGTAGGTGAAACCAGTTTAATTTGTTGGATTGTGTATGCTCTCCAAATCTCCTAGATCCTGGATTGAGAGAAAATAGCTTCCTGGAGGGAAAAGCTCTCCATGTAGATGGGAAAGAAGTGTGGCCGTTATGAGCTGTAATTTAAAAAGAGGTGTATGTGTGTGTTGTGGAGGGGAAGGGGAAAGATACCTACTGAAAGAAGAAGGGAAAATTGTCAATAGCTGTTAGGGAGGAAACCCTGACTGGGTGCAGCTGAGCAGAGCCAGAGAGCGAAAAGGGATTGCTGACAGTGGGTAAGTGTTGCTGGGGCATTGCTGAAGACATTGCTTTGTTGTTTTTTTTTAATCACCATAACGGGAGCTGCAAAGGGTCACTTCGGCCATTTTGGTTATAATGAGGTGCTGTTTCCTGTCCTGAACATGGGGAATATTTAGCAGCCAAAATTGCCCTATCTAATACCAGTTTGTACCCTCTCTCCGAAGGGTGATGGACGGTAAAACTGCTGCCTATTATATACTCTGGCGCAACCAGGCAGACCAGGAACAAAACTAAATGCACAGATTGTGCAGATGCATCAGTCACACTTTGCTCCAAAGCCATTAATGATAATTCCTGTTCTCTAAGACACCATGAAAGAGGAGAATCAGTTTCCCAATTCATGTCAGCTCTAAAGAGGCCTTTTGAACAGTAGTGAATCTGATGCTGTGATAAATGATATTCTTTGTGATCGGCAGGTCTGTGGTCTGTGTAGCCAGGCAGTTCAGAAGTGCCTGTGGTAGGAGCCTGATCTCACATACCAGGAGGCTGTGGAAATGGTGCTTTCTATGGAAACTGCTGTAAGAGGATCCCATGTGCTGAGCGCCTCTACAAAGGCCATAAGATAACAGCAACATTTTCAAGCATAAGAGGAAGATTTTCAGAGGTACAAGTGGCCGTTAGGTGCCCATATCCCATTGGATTTTACCAGGTGCAGCAGGGAGGGTTATTCATAAGCAGTGTGTGGGGGCAAAGGTTGATATTCTAGTATTGTGCTAATAAAAAAGGACACATTGAACATGCCTGAAAAAGAAAAAAAATGACTGCAGGAAAGACTAGTACTGATAAATGAGGGGTGTAGGGTGGAGGTAGCAAGGAAAAGGGCTTGTACGCCCTGCAACAGGACTAGGGAAATGATAGAGAATAACTTGGTAGAAAAATTTACTGCTTATCCTCACTGTGTTAGAGCCTCATTGTGGAGTCTATTTTTGGAAAGATAATCATTTTAGGATGGAAGCTGCAGTATCTCTTGTCTCAGGTGCAGTGTATTGTAACAAACAGTCTGATTTTCCTTGCTGTCTACCAAAGTTGCTGTGGATATTCACAGAGAAACCACGATAAGGACCATGGACAAGCAGGATCCACTTCAGGGACAAGCTCCTAGCTTGCCCTGTTCATGGTGAATGTGTCTGTCTATTCCTGATGAACCAGTGTGGTTTGAAAAGACCCAGCTGAATTAGCCTGAAACTCGCATGACAAAAGGTGAACTAGATTTTTCTACAGCGTGGCAGATACAAGGTCCTGTTTTAAAGGGAGAACTGAATAGCACAAAAAATGACATCGTAAGAAATCCTCTCCCTTGTCTAACCTTGGCCACTCAAGCTTTATACCACCTAGGATTCCTATGTCAGTATCTAACATCCCTCATTCATTCCTCCAAAATGTGTTGAAATAATGGAAATAACTATAAGGATCAAGGCTGTCCTTTTGCATGTACCGGTTGTGTGGCTGCCCAGGGCCCAACGCTTTTGAATCTGTCAACAATCCCATCTACCTACAGTCTCCCTACCTTGCTAGTCCATGTTCTGCCCCTCCATATTACATGTTGAACTTAAACTTGGAGCTCAGCCTTTGCTGGCCACCCTCTTTCCCCCTTGCCACCACTGGCAAGCACTTTGATCTAACCTTTCCTCTTCCATTGACAAGTACCCAATCCCCTTCCCTGATGGTAGAACTTTTCCATTGAAAATGTGCTATGCAACTACTGAAATCTTCCTGAAAAAAAAACCATGTTGTTTTGTATAGGGCCTGGCCAAAACTGGATTCAGCTCTTACTAGGTTATTCAGAACAGGAATTCTGATTACATTCTGTTCTCCTCTTCCCATCACCTCTCTCACATTATCCACCTTCCACCCTTGTCCCAGCAATTTCTTCCTCACACTGCGGCAGCAATTCATTACTGTGCTCTGGAGAACAGAATCGTAGATAGTGATGAAGAGGATCTAGAAGTAAGGACATTTTAAAGCAGCAGTGGGCAAACTGTGGCTCACGGCCCACATCAGGCCTGTTAGGACTTTTAATCCAGCCCTCGAGCTTCCGTGGTCATGGGCTTGCCCGGCTCCGGTGCTCCAGCACGGGAGTGGGGTTGAGGGCTTGCCGGAAGTAGCGGCATATCCCACCTCCAGCTCTTACAGATAGGGGCAGTCAGGCAGCTCTCCACACACTACCCCCGCCCCAGGCACTGCACCCACAGCTCCCATTGGCCATGAACTGCAGCCAATGGGAGCCACAAGGGTGGCGCCTGTGGACGGGGCAGTGCGCAGAGCCATCTGGCTGCACCTCCGTGTAGGAGCTGGAGAAGGGACATGCCATTGCTTCTGGGACCTGCCTGAGGTCAGCGCTGCCTGGAGCCTGCACCTCTGAGCCCTGCACCCCTGCCCCAGCCTTGATCCCCCTCCCACCCTCCACATCCCTCAATCCCAGCCTGAAGCACCTTCCTGCACCGCAAACCTCTCATCCCCAGCCCCACCTCAGAGCCTGCATCCCCAGCTGGAGCCCTTACACCCCCTGCCACAGCCCACTGCCCCAGCCCCGATACCCTCCTGCCCTCTGAACCCCTTGGTCCCAGCCCAGAGCATGCTCCTGCATCCCAAGCCCGTCATCTCCAGCCCCTCTTCAGAACCCATACTCCCAGCCAAAACCCTCATTCCCCTCTCCTTGGCCTGGAACCTCCTCCCACACCCTGAACTCCTCATTTCTGGCCCCACCACAGAGCCTGTACCCCAGCTGGAGCCCTCACCGCCTTCCAACCCCCAATTTCGTGAGCATTCATGGCCTTCCATACAATTTTTATACCCAGATGTGGCCCTCAGGCCAAAAAGTTTGCCCACTCCTATCTTAAAGCATTCAATAAAGGAGGAAATGTGACCAACGGGATCCTTCTGTGTCACAGTGGCAAGGAAGGGAAGCACTGCCCCAAACAGTATCATTCTCCTTTTCCCTCATTCCCTTTCACATTCTTCTGTGTTCCCTCTGTGTGTGACCTCCCTTCATTTTCCCTGGTCTCTCCCTTCCTCTCTTTCTTCTGCCCCTCACTCTCTTAACACTCCTCCATTACGGATCCTCCCCCACTCCTCATTCTCAATGTTTCTGATCCTCTCATTTAACATAAAAAACAATGAGTTTGTCCATACTCCTAAATCTTAGGGGTGAAGTTTTAATGATATTGTCTCTTTAAGGAATCCTTAATTCATAACACCCATCTACTCCCCCCACCTGAGAACCAATTAAAACTCAATGAATTCAAGGAGAGGCTTTTGTGCATCACATGTGCTTGACTAACAAAGCCTTCTCCAGGCTGGAATAAAAGCTTCTATTCAGCAGCCAGTTTGTTCTAATTCAAATCACTTCCACTCCAGCATCCCCTCCTTCCTTGTTCCTCAGTGAGTTCCCAGGCCAAGACTGCCTGCCTGAATGTAGCCCAGCCCTGAGCTTTCCTCTCCTCCTTTCACTATGCAAACTTGGTCCAGTGGCAACAATCTGAGGAGCAGAGGATGGGAAGACAACTCCATGTGTGTAAGCCCCAGAGGCAGTGATAACTGATAACTGCAAGCGAAAAAAAAAAGAGTCCTACTGCTATATGCTGCCATTCAGGAGACCCAGCTCCAGCTTCCATAGGCAGTGGGGAGACTGAGACTGTGTTTAGCTTAAGAATTAGCCCAGATTTCATCCAACTGCAGTTACATCCATGCAAAATCCCTTATGTAGCCCACCAGGATAAGTTCTACCAGTGTACATTGGTTTTCCTTGCCTACATTAGGGGTTGCAGTGGTGCAGCAGTGTCAGTGTAACTACACCAATGGCTGGAGAAGGGAGAATTCCCAATGAAGACAAGACATAAGGGAGTTTAAATTTTATTCTGGTCTGCCCAGCTTATAAATTACACTATCAGGGAAGTGGAGGATAACTCCTTTCCAATGCCACCCCAGAGACTCTAATGAGGTGATTTGCTGGTTACATGAAGTATTTTTCATGTTATATTTAATTTATATTATGTCACAGATTTTAAAATGTCACCACAACATTTGCAACCACAGATCTATCTTTGGCCCATCTTATGTAGGAACATAATGCCCTGATCAGAGTTGGTAATCAGGCTATTCTCCCCTTTGTGAAGTATTATCTATCCAATGTCTCTGTCCGTCCCTTACTGACCACTGTTATCTAAGCACCTTACAAAGTTCTACAAGTTAAGGTAGCAAGGATCTCTATCTCCCACCTTCCAGCTCCCAACTGTCATTTTCCCCCCTTATTTTTGCTATTGTGGGAAAGCTAAGTTGAAGTGACTTGTACATTTAATAATTAAGGTGTCAAAGCGCAGGCACATTCTTATTGCTTGTGGGAGTGAGTTCCAGTGCTGGGGCCAGCAGCCAAGGAAGCCCTGTTTCTGATGTTCATGAGTCTCATCCCTGTAGCTGACACATCTATAGTATCTGAAGGATGTACCTCTCATTGGGCAAAATGACAGAGAGGTCTCTTTCGTAGCTTGAGCCATTCCCATGAAGAGCTTTGAAGATTAGGGTCCAAACTTTGAAGCGGTCTTGAGATTAATTGGGGAGCCAGTGTTCTGAGCAGAGCACTGGGGTGATGTGCTGTTAGGGACCTGGGTTGGTAGCTGGGCTGCTGTATCCTAAACCAATTAGAGCTTTTTCAGGGTTGGCATTTCTGTTCCTAGGTACAGTGCATTGCAGTTATCAAGCATGGAGGTGAACAACGGCTATATCCCTGTGACCAAATCTGAGTCAGACAGGATGGGTTGCAGTTTCCTCGCCCACCTTACACAGAAGAATGTGTTTTAACAAACATCACTATTTCACTGTCCACTAACAGTGAAGCATCCAGAAGGACTCCCAGCTGTATTGCATGCCAGGGATGCCTTAGTTCTGAACTCAAATTTTCATTGTACTTCAGTACTTGATGAAAGCAGCTGCTACTGAACTTCATTAGGTGAGTTTTGAGTCTCCAAGTGCAGAGAAATCAATCAGGGTTAAACAAAATTTAGGGATGAGCTCAGGGTGTTTAAAGATGCAGACTGTGCTACCAGACAAATGCGATTTGTGTCCATGTATAGTTGAGTTATCATTTAGGTAGATACTAAGGAAATCAGTGTGTTTTTTAAGTTGTGTGTCCAACCTTGCTTCTCAGTGTACTAACTACTGGACATATTAGTGAAGCATGGGTGAAAGGTAGCAATATAAATCAGCTTTGTTACATCAGTAAAAACCTCAGCAGATTTGCATTTCACTTGTGAGTCACTCTGGATGTGAGAATTTATTTGGTAGGGCTAGATCATGGCCAGAAGCCAGTGGCCCTAGAATAAGTTAATTATGAATAAGATAAACTGATTTAAGCCCACTTTAATTCTGAATACTCACGGGTTTCATGGGGTTTAAATAATCCACTTTCAATTTACACCTTCAGTTAATTTGGATATACTTTTCTGAGTGCCCTTGGATAGATAAGCCCTTAGGTAAGAAGGCAGACTTACTCATTCAGAAAATCTAACTGGGGACTAAAATTATATATAGTTTAATAACTGGGATGTACTGTAGATTGGCATTCTTCCCCAGGTTGGGCAGGGCAGTTATACTCCCAGTGTGGCATCGCTTTGGAGTTGATATTTCATGACTAAAAAGCTTACTCACCACATCCCATTGATGAGGTCCTACGCTTGTCAAATTCAGCATGAACATGATCTGCTGCTGGCATTTTAGTACTTTGTACGGCATAAAGGGCTAAATCACTGGCTATTGTCATACCTGCTCTTTGGCACTTGCCTTCACTCAATTTCTGCTGCTTCAGATACAGTGGTGTACATTTCAATGGAGTTATGACCTGCTATTCTATGAAACTGACTGGTGATTTGATGCATGGGGACATGGGGATGAACTTGGAAGGAGACTCACAGAAGGTGAGTGGTGGACTAGTAACCAGAATACTAATGATTGTTAGATATTAGGTTCTGGAAATTCTCGAAATGTTTTAGTTACTTTCCAAACACAGAGGAAGACAGAATCCCTATTGTGTTTTGACGTGGTCAGGTTATTGAGTTCTTGGGAATTTCCTGTCTCTTTATATTGTTCAGGTACTCTAGTGCCGTGCTAATTGAGACAAGAGCTATACACTTATCTGCAGCTATGGAACTGATTTTTATTGCTGTCTTCCTGAGGGTGCTATAGAAGCAATTATAAGCACCACCTATCAGCACTTGCATTGATGGCATGCACACTATGCTGCCTTCAATAGCTTCAGTGGAGACTGGCCATTGTGTGTCTCAGTAATTTCACCTTGGTATCTAGAAGCTCTCTCGGCCTGATCTTTATTTACTCTCTAGTGTAAATCAGGACTAACTCTGAAGTTAATGGAATTACTCTTGGGCAAAAGTGGTGTAAAGGATTACAGAGTATGGCCTTCTATTTCTGGGAACTACAATCCAATTTGCCTGAGTAAAGACAATGTTGGCTTTGTGGGAGATCATTAAGAATTAGAGAAGACTCAGGCGGGGTCTGTTAAGCTCTCCAGAATGGAGCCAGCAAATACATTGCCACAAGGCACATCAAAACTTATCATGCCATTTGGCATCTTGTAAGAGAAAAAGATCTTGATGTAAAGCCCATTCTAAAAGGATTTTCAGTGCCATGACACCCATGAGGTGTAGTGACTCTGGAAGCAGATAACCCAAGATCTTGAGCAGACAGCTTTGGTTTCCCACTACAAAGCTCCTATGCTTATAAGGGACACAAGATGAACCAGCTGGCCCCAGATTTGGTGGGTTTGTATGCAGCGTAAGACATGTAAAATACCAGCTAGCTCCCTCTTTGACCAGAGCACCTTCCACCTGAGCAAACTTATGACAACCCTGGCTGCCTCCTGCTTCTCTGGGACATCTCCTCCAGCCTCTGGCAGCACTCCTCCAGCTGTCTGTGAGATACTGTTACTGCTGATTACCCCTTCCATAAACTTTAAAAAAAAGTCTTTGAGGAAGAAGGCAGAGACAGAGGAAGAAATGTAAGAATTTGAACTTGGAGAATGTGATGAGAGAACAACTAGAGAAAGAGAGTGTTATTAGTTGCACTAAGATTGGTGGGTCCTATGTGTGCTTAGGTGAGCTGATGAGCCCTGTATCTGACCCCTCACATTTGAAAGGAGACTCCCTATTTTGGTCACAAATGTATCACATCAGATAATCCTCATGCTATAAATTCATGCTGTTTGCATCATCACGTTCTGTTGGTACTGGAGAGATTATGACATTGTGACAGAAATGTGTCAATCCTCATAATATTCCTGCAACAATGGTGACCTGCAGGGACTGGCAAATTCTCTCCTCTTACTCATGTAAGAGTAGGGGGAAGACCTCACCTTCTTCTGAAGCAAGAGATAAATTGTAATAATCCCTTTATTCATATATACAACCATGGCATGGCATATGGCAATGCTAAGCCCAGCTGCTACCCCAGAGATCAAGATGTTTTTGCTGGTAGAGATGTTACCAAATAGTATGTTTGGTTCTGTGCCTCTGTTTCTTTCCCCCCACTCAAATGGAGTTGGGTACCCATTACTCTCACTGTCAAAATACTTCTGCATCCTAACCTCTGTTTGGATAAGCACAGCTTTGCACGCCTTTCCATACAATGGCTTATGTACCCCAAAACACTTAATTCCCTCATATATGGATAGGCAAATTCAATCCTATGTTGGCATGCAAATGGAAAAGAGGGGACAATAGAAATGTGCATAACATACCTGATTTTCAGGAACTAACATATTTGGTGTACAGAATGATTTTTTAAGTGCTGGGTTAATTCTGGGCAACATTATGACACTGAACATTTCTGTTGCAATGTCATAATCTCTCCAATACCAACAGAACATGATGATGCAAACAGTATGAATTAGGTTGAGTTTTGATACCCAGCCAAATTCTGGCCAGAGGACACCAGGCAAGCTGAGCTGTAGCCAGAGCATATTCTGCCAACTGATATGGACAGAAACCTGCAGGAGGATGGGAACTGGACTGATTGGATTAAAAAAAATCTTTCAATTGCTGGGAGGTAGTGAATGCTGGTGGTTCAGGGACAGTTGCAGAAAGCACTTTTCTTTCATAATTATGTTACTCTTCTATAGCACTTACTGTCCAAGGATCTCAAAGCACTTTATGCAGAACCTTGCTGTGAGGTTGGGAAGACTTTATCCATTTTACAGATGGAGTAACTGTGCCACAGAGAGGTGAAGTAGCTTACCCAGAGTCATACAGCAATTCAGTGGCAGGGCTAAGAATAGCACTCAGATCTAAGGACTCCTTGCCTTGTGCTTTACCTCCTTGACCATTCCCTCCTTTTTAAGCTTCCCACTAGCTAGTTACTAAATTGTAAGCTCTTCAGGGCCGGGACTGACTACCGCTCTATTTGTAGAATGCCTAGCACAATGGGGCCCCTTTCTTGGTTGGTCCCTAGACACTACTGTAGTAAACATGCATAATAACTGATGGAAACAGGAAATGCTAACTCTGACCTCATACAGCCTGATGAGCAGAACAATCACCTCCTGGGTGATACAGCTGAATACTCTTCACTCCAATGAACACACTGACCTTCACCTCTGGTTCTCTGCATTTATGTCCTGTTTCTCATCAGTAAAATGAGTTTGATGGTCTCAATCCATTTCAAACCGGAAAATGGTTTCCACTTCAAAACAAAGTGCAGTCAGTCTGGAAGGAGAGTCTCAAGTCTGACCTAAGACTAAATTACATCTGACCCTGAGACAGGGAGGCCCCTCCAGGTCAGAGACAAGGGCATTGTCAGGACACTGGGCTCTTGCACTGTAATTAGCCAGCAAAGATATCAAATACCTCTGTTTCCAGCATTCCTGTCCTTAAAGTGACATGAACACAAAAATAACACTGTCCAAAAGATTGAACAAACTTACTGATTTCCCTCTGTTCTGCAGCAAACTACGTCTGCACTCCTAAATCCACTGCCACAGCCCTTTACTATCCCCAGCATCTGAGAATGGATTTGCCTGGCAGACTGCACAGTGTTCAGGACTCCATAATGATCAACCATGCTGAATGCAGTTTGTAGAACTAATTGGAGTGTGTAAGGGAGATCTCCCATTTCAAGAATTCTCCTGACTTAAAAGCTCCTTTCCCCATAAACAACCCAATCCCCCCTGCCCCCCCCGCCACACACACACACTCATTCTCTGCTTGCTTCAGGGACAAGAGGGGTTTTCTTGGATACACGCTGCGTACATATTTAAATTAATAGTGAATATCTGTGTTGTAAAAATATTTCTGTTGACTTTTTGGGGAGGGAAACTGAGCAGGGATGAAGAGGGATGCCTTTGCAGCTAAAGCACAAAGTGGGAGACAGAATAGCTGGGCTTTATTTCTGTCTTCACTTCAGACTTGCTGTGTGATCATGGGCAAATCACTGAAGCCAAAATTTTAAACAGTAACCACTGATTTTCCATACCCCATGTAAGACACCTTAGGCTTGACTTTCAGAGATGTTGAACACCTACAGTTCACATTGGCTTCATGTGAAGCTGTGGGTGTTGAGTGCATCTGAAAATCAGGTCTGTGATATCTCAAGTTGGGACTCCCAAATCAGTAGCAACTTTTGAAAAATGGGCCTTTACTGCTTCAGGTTCCCCATCTGTTAAAAGTGAGTAATAATAAAAACTCAGAGGGTGTTTTCGTGGCTTGGCTCCTATTTGGAAAGCACTTTATGATCCTCAGATGGAAGGTGCTAAAGAAAGGCATAAAACATTAAATAACACGTCAAAATAAAAAAAAGGAAAATAAACCACCCTAAACTAGGGCGTTTCCACTATGTAGTCAGATTACAAGTCAAATGAGACAAGATGTTTCAAGCCCGAGCATGACTCCACTAACATCAGTATAATTCAGGAGCTTCTCCCCTGAAGTCAGGGGAGCTGCTCCAATGTTGAACAGGGGGAGATCAGAATCAAGCCCTTCATTGTTTAATATATTAGATGACAGATGTGTGACACCTTTGGGACTTTATTTTTCCCCAAAAGCTGAGGGATTTACCACAATCACCCCCTGTCTTTACTATCCATCTGAAAAACTTTTAATTGTGGATTTTATATTGATTTTTCTTTCTTTTTCATATTTTAAAGAGAGAAGTAGATCATTAGGATATTTTACAGTGTCCCTTCATTCTAAGAGTATCTCCCTTGGCTCACCTGCATTCCTGGGGGCTTGGGGGAGCATGTCCTCTTATACCTACTTATTTTCATAACAGCTTCTCACTGTGGGAAATGGCTTTGGACAGCTAATTTGGAAGATGGTGATGGTTGGCCTTGATAGTGGTGTGACTGCCAGCTAACTAGTGGCTTTGGGAAATATTTTGTGCCACAAAGGAATTCTTGGAAAAGAAGCAGTGAATCTGCTAGTCCACTTCAGCAGCTATGGAAAGGATTACATGGGAGAGTCATAGATGGGAAAGCTGTATCCAGGACAAAAATTCAATAAGGACCCACATGTAGCAAAACCAGCAAGGAAGAGAGCAGAGAGAGAAATATAAAAGGGTTGGGAAGAGTGAGCAAGGGCAAGAATAGACAAATAGGAGGAAAAGCAAAATATTCCAAACTGGATCATAAGCAGAACAGAATTCAACCTCTTCTTCAATGAGAGTTCAGATCATTTGGCCTTGGGTCACAGATGAGCCAACATGGCTCAGGGTCCAAGATGATTTATTGATACCATGTTAGTTCCAAACTCAAAATATTATTATTTTTTAAATCAAGATTTTCCTATTAGGAAAAGGATAGATAATAAAACCGAAAACATCACAATGCCACTATATAAATTCATAGTATGCCCACAGCTTGAATACTGAATGAGTTCTGGTCACCTCATCTCAAAAAGGATATATTAGAATTGAAAAAGGTTCAGAAAAGGGCAACAAAAATAATGAAGGGTATGGAACAGCTCCCATATGAGGAGAGATTCAAAAGACTGGGATTTTTCAGCTTGGAAAAGAGATGACTAATGGGGGATATGATAGAGGTCTATAAAATCATGACTGGTGTGGAGAAAGTAAATAAGGAAGTGTTATTTACTCCTCATAACACAAGAACTAGGGGTCACCAAATGAAATTAATAGGCAGCTGGTTTACAATAAACAGAAGGAAGTACTTCTTCACAAAATCACAGTCAACCTGTGTAATTCATTGCCAGAGGATATTGTGAAGGCCAAAACTATAACGGGGTTCAGAAAAGAATTAAATCAGTTTATGGAGGATAGGTACATCAGTGGCTATCAGCCAAAATGGTCAAGGGTGCAAATCCATGCTCCGGGTGTCCTTAGCCTCTGATTGCCAGAAGCTGGGATGGATGACAAGGGATGAATCCCTGTTCTGTTCATTCGGTCTGCAGCATCTGGCAATGGCCACTGTCAGAAAACAGAATACTGGGCTAGATGAACCATCAGTCTGACCCCAGTATGGCTATTTTTATAATCTAAGGTTGTCCTAAACTGTGTGAAACATTTAAAGGGACAGCAACAACCTGCCTATTTCACATTCCCTAGCCTGAAAGCATGAGGATCCACAAAAAGTATGAGTGAGTGATGTGTATAGTGTGCTGGATCCCTGGAAAAGGTTCTTCTTTAAGAGATGATATTCCTGGTAATAGACACCTGCTCCAGTTGCACAGCTGGAGAAGGATGGCAGTTCTTTTTTCAGTACAATGTCCATTAGATGAACTTGGTCACTGTCACTTGCTTGATAAAATGATTAAGAAAATACTCTTCAACTTCTGACAAAAGAATTACTAAGTGGTGTGGCAGACATGGGCGGGAGGAAAATTATACTGTTGCTCCCAGGCAGAGTGGAGAATACAGAATGGGTTCTATATGTCTATCTTCAGAACTTTCAGACTGCAGCTACAGAAACCTAAATCAATGCCATTTGAACCCCCAAATCACCTGGATCTTTGGACTCTGAATATTCTCATGGAACTTCTTTTTCCCTTCCCCCTACAAAGGGAAGACAGTGAATGATTGCACAGCCTGCAAAGCTGTTCTTACAGTCTGAAGATGGGGTTTTGCCTGGGAAGACACTGGTGTCTGTCTTGATTAGGATACGATACTTGATATAAATCATGTAACAGATACAAAGAAAATACCTTGGCAAAGCCCTGAGGAACCAGGACAGTCTGAGCTGCTTAAGAAGATTTGTGAGATGTATTTATGTCCTGGGCACTGGATTTGGTTTTAACCTGCCCTGTTACAGGAGTTTCAGCGTACAAGAAGATGCTCTTTTTCTATTCACCCCTTCTTCAAATGGCCAACTGACTTTCCAAAATCTTATTACTTAAAATCTCATTGTGGCCTGGGTTGCTTTAACACCATCATCAACATGGGAACGCTATAAAGATGGCTAGGGGTGGGATTTGTGGAGCAAACGTCCATTTATTGATGATTAGAAAGTGAGTGGAAGGGTTAAATCATAGATTGTGTTATAACACAGGTGGGGCATTGACTATATCATAAGCAAGAGTGAATGCTTTTGAGAGGGACAGAAAAACAACTTCTGCTCACTCAGAGTATGCTTGAGCGCTGCGCCAGATGTACTCTAGTCCTGCAAGTAAGAACATAAGAATGGACATGCTGGAGTAGACCAATGGTCCATCTAAGCTAGAATCCTGTCTTCCAACAGTGCTTGGTGCCAGATGTTTCAGAGGGAATGAACAGAACAGGGCAATTATTGAGTAATCCATTCCCTGTTGTCCAGTCCCAGCTTTTTGGCAGTCGGAGATTTAGGGGCACCTGTAGCATGGGGTTGCATCCCTGACCATCTTAGCTAATAGCCATTGAGAGATCTATCCTCCATGAACTTCTCTAATTGTACTTTTGGCCATGACAGCATCCGACGGCAATAAGTTCCACAGGTTGACTATGCATTGTTTGAAGAAGTACTTATGTTTGTTTTAAACCTGATGCCTATTAATTTCATTGGGTGACCCCTAGTTAATGTGTTATGTGAAGCGGTAAATAAGACTTCCCTATTCCCTTTCTCCATACAATTCATGGTTTTATAGGCCTCTGTTTTATCCCCCCTTAATCATCCCTTTTCTAAGCAGAACAGTTCCAGTCTTTTTAATTTCTCTTCCTATGGAAGCTGTTCTATATCCCTAATCATTTTCATTGCCCTTCTCTGCACCTTTTCAATTCTAGTATATCGTTTTTGAGATGGGGTGACCAGAACTGCATGCAGTATTCAAGGTGTGGGTCTACCATGGATTTATACAGTGGATTATGACTGTTCTTGTTTTTTGTGTCCCTGTGCATGATCACTCGGTGCTGCTGGGGAGAGGGTAGGGAACAGCTCATATGAATCTGATCCCTCTGAACTGCTCTGTGAGGGATACATTCATGCTATTCCCAAGCACCATAATCGGACCCAGTTCCTGTGAGTGTCTGCTTCTGCTGAGCACTATGCAGAGACTATCCAAAGAACAGGAGAGTTATGCTCTTTGGGCCCAGTTCTCCATTGCCCTTCACTTGGTATAGACACATACGTCAGTGCAAAGTGAGTGTAAAATGCTGCCATTCTAATGTGATGGCACAAGACGCACAGCAATAGAGAATTAAACCCATATTGTATAGTCTACTAATTAGGAATAAGAGCCATGTCCCAAGTGCAACCAACTTCCTGTCTGATTGCACATTACGAATCCCCCTTCTGTTTCCAGATCTCTCTGTTTCCCCACCTCACCACATACCTTCTTTTTTTACCCTTTCCCACATGCCCCTTCTCTACTCCTATCTCCAGTTCTATAGATTCTTGCATCTCAGTCCCAAACTCCAGATTCTCATTATTCCCTGCCCTGATGCGTTTCTCTTCCCCTTTTCTTTCTGTCCTTCTCTCTAGCCTTCCTATCTCTGTTACACACCCCAAACTCCCCTTTCTCCCCAACCAAGCCCTCACTTTGACTCCTCTGCTCCTCCCAAATCCCCTTCTGTCTCACTCAGATCCTTACTCCAAATACTTACTCATACTTGTGCTCCTAAAAAGGTGTAGGCCCGTAGCTACAGAAAACAGTGCAGAGTGAAAATATGAGCTGTGCAACTGCTTTGAGTGGTGATGGCAGGGGCATCCGCAAGGAACATGAAAATGAGGTTCCCTCCCCCCATTGTGGCATCTGTACTATCTATTCTGTAATGCCTGGCTGGATGCAGGCAACAGTAGGGAGATAGGGTGGCATCAGCTTTAAAAAGCCCCTCAGGCTATTGCAGAATCGCTACAAAGTAGCATGAGCTGAAGGTGGCAGAGGCTGAGAGAGAGTCTCCAGCACAGGGATTGGGCAATGAAACTGTCAGTCTCTGATGTAACAAGTAGTATTCCAATTGTCACTTTTTAGAACTCTGAAGCTGATCCTGGAATTGAGGTCTGCTTGTTGGTGGCAACCTTTCACTGACTGCCAAATTCAACTAATCAGGCTTCAGAGTAGAAGAGGGGAGGCCTGTAATGGGGAAAAATAGGTCTGATTTCATCCCCCCAGCACCAACTAGAAAGCAGTCCCCTACCCAAGGACACTGAGCAGTCTGGTGACGGGGAGAAGGACTGGAAGATATTCCCCCCTATACTGGGTGCTGGGCTGAGGGACTGGGTGAGAGTTACCGGGGATAGCAAGCTAGGAATAAAGGTAGTACAAGAACCATCAACTATGATAAAGGTCTGTGCCAATGGCATTTAGAGGAGATAGAGCACAGACAGTGAGGATGAGTTCAGGTCGCTTTTTGAGAGGGGGAGCAAAGACTTATTTTAATTGTTTTCATTTGCTCTTATTGTAAACATTTTAGTGTTTATCTTGTTTTACTAAAAATCTGGTGTAAGGGAAAGTGGAGAATATGGTGTCAGTGCAGAAAAATGTTCTCAGCTCGAAGGTAAGTACCTCTATCCTTATCTATGAAAAAGAGAATCCTGTGCACACTGCATTTTGGAAGAGAAAGAAGAACAAAGCCAGCATGGGTCTATGGCAGATGTTAAAGCACAATAACAACTTGGTAGCAACTGACCAGTCCTCAGACCTGTAAATACTCAGGGTTGTGAAACAAATCAGTTAGCCTAGGCCAGAGGTAAATGCGCCCGCGTCCTGACCAGTGGTCGAGCATCCGCTGAAATGCCACTGAAATTTGGCTGTGTTTTGGCGGATACTCAACCGCCGCCACAGTCCTTCGTCTGATGCCTGCCAGACGAAAAGGTTGGGGACCACTGGCCTAGGCTTTATATTTACTGTTTCCCCCATTTACATAATGTATCAGTCTGAGCTACACTTGAATAGTTTTTTGTCGTATAGGCTGGGTGCCAGATAATAATTACATGAGTCTGTGAGTTGGGTGAATGATGGAAAGGTTTTTCTGAACTATTCTCTGTCCATTTTCCATTTCACCTCCAGGACAGCAGCTGGCGCACTGCACTCCCCTTACACAAAACTTCCTTTATCTCCTTCAAAATTCCCTTCCTCTTTGTTCTCTTACCTTGAACTCACTACTCTTTACTACCCTGCTCAGTACAAACTCCCCTTTTTGGTACCCAAATCATAAAGCTCTTGCTTTCCTTCCCACATCAGACCTTGGTTTCCTTGTGGTGCCAGGGCCCCAGTCTTGTTCACTTGTTTTCTTGCATCATTTGGTGTATTCTCCCCCTTTGTACCCCTTTTCCTTTTCCCATGATTCTTTCATCTGCACTTTACCTACTTGTCATGGCCCCTTTAAGCTTTTATATCCCTTCTTTGTTCCATTCTTTCTTATTCATCATTGCATTTCTCCTCTCCCATTCTTTCAGTCTTCCATCCAAATCCCTATTCCTTTTGTGCATTTTCTTCCTCTTTCCTCAAATGCTCTGCAGCATACAACCTATTTTATAATAATCTAACCCTATTTAATGGGTTGTGTTGCAACAGAGTAAAGTTTTAAACTTTTTCAGCTGTTCTGTTTGACTTACTGATGCCCAAACATGAACCAGGTCCAAATTCTGTTTATCTAGGTGCTTATATGGCCCACATAACTGTAGTGTTTGAGAGCCTAGGGCTCCTTTTCAGCCCTTCATTCTAGTTAATTAATCTTGCCTTTACATACCTAAACCACTTGCCTCAAGTCAGTTTCCACCATATAGGAGAATGGCCAGGCAGTTTCTTTTGAGCCAGACACCAGTATGCCTCATATACTGGCCAGCAGGGAGTGTTTACCATCATTCTCTCCGGAGAGCAAGCATTATTTCCAAAGCAGGCGTGAGCATAACTGGAAGCCACTGTCAGCAAACTGGCATTGCCTCCAGGCTGGCTAAAAAGCCGCAGTTAATATTTTCCAGGTTTACATGTTCACTATCTTAAAACAAATATTACAGACATTATTTGGATTCTCATTCAAGCTTTTTTATTAACTGGCCAAATTAAATTTAAAGCAAGGCTCTTCCCTTTATCCCTCTGCTGAAGTCTCCCACTTCCTGTGAAGAGATGGATCTCCAAAATGCTGTCTCTCTCTGCCTCCTGCAATGATGGAGGAGGAAAAAAAGTCTCTGCTACTCTATTCCTCCCTCATCCTTCAATTTTTGGGTCCTGCTGCCCTTTGTGAATAATATGAATATCTATCTGCCTCTGAGTTCATAGGTATATCTCCATGTATTATTTCCTCTATCTCATGAAACTGGAAGGGACCTTGAAGGGTCATTGAGTCCAGCCCCCTGCCTTCACTAGCAGGACCAAGTACTGATTTTGCCCCAGATCCCCTAAATGGCCCCCTCAAGGACTGAACTCACAACCCTGGGTTTAGCAGACTAATTTGCAAACCTCTGAGTGATCTCATCCCCCACCCCCGAAAGAGAAAGATCCATAAATGGCTATGAGCCAAGATGGGTAGAAATGCAACCCCCATACTCTGGGTGTCCCTAGCCCTTGCCAGAAGTTGGGAGTGGATCAAAGGGAATGGATCACTTGATGATTGCCTGTTCTGGTCATTTCCTCTGAAGCACCTGGTGTTGGCCACTGTCAGAAGACAGGATACCGGGCTGGATGGACCATTGGTCAAACCCATTATGTTCTCCTAAACACTCACTTCTTCTCTGAGTCCCACAGACATTAACCCGCATTAATCAAATACCCTCTTTCCCTTCTCCGACATTATTTTGATGGGGAAAATGGAGTAAAACATGAGTAACACCACAATAACACAATGTAATATTTAATCCTCCTCTCTGGGTCTTCCAGTGGGGCATCCCTTATCTAGCCATCTCTTAAATAAAAAGATTATAATGGATGGAAAGAATGGTAAACTGCAGACATACATTGATTTCAAACCAGTAGATTTTGCTATTGGTGTGTGTGGAACACAGTATGGAATCATTGCGTTATTGTATAGAAGCAGCTCATCTCCCATTGACACCCATGGGAGTTTAGGATACTTAGCAGCTCGAGCTCATACTATGTAACTGATTTCCCAAGAAATGGTTACAAAGTCTTTTGCTTTTTAACATTACTGTACATAATTATAAGGGCCAATGTGTAGCCAAAGAAACTGCTGACAACTTCTGCTGACATTTTTGCCCCAATTCTGCAAATGTTTAGCATGTGTCACCAGATTTGAGAGGATGGGCACTGATAGGCCTGGTCACTCTGCAGCAACCTGTACCAGGCCTAGCAGCACTATTAGCAGTTACACTGTTGTATTTGTATTGTGGTTGTACCCACAGGCCCCACTCAGGATCTGAGCCATATTGTGCAAGGTGCTGTACAAACATGAGGTAAGAAATAGCACCTGCCCCAGTAATCTTACAGTGTGAAAAAAAAAAAAGCTTGGCTATTCTGGTTGGAGCTGAGGTACAGTATTAAGATTACTGCAGGGAATGGGAGCCTGGGAAATAAAACTTATAAAAGGTCAAGAATGAATGGGAGTTTCTTGATATCTATCTTACCATTCCTAACCAGGCAGCATGACATGATGGGGAATCAGAAGATGCTGGATCCCATGCTGGATAAATTGGAGAGAGGAATGAGTATAATAAAATGTTTAACCTGCATATAGAATATCAGGGTTGGAAGGGACCTCAGGCAGTATTTAGTCCAACCCCCTGCTCAAAGCAGGCCCAAATTCCCAGATTTTTGCCCCAGCACAACCCTGAGTTTAGCTAGCCAGTGTGCAAACCACTGAGCTATCTCTTCTTCCTCCCTCCCAATTGGGATGGTTTGGGGTTGAACTAGAGGGTGCACTCACTTGGCTTCCCAAAGTATCTGTACATGGACACATGCAGGACAGACTAGTTTGGTAGTGAGGAAGATCTGGAACATGGCATAAGTGTCAGGCTGGTGGCCTATGGTCTGATCAGTTAATTAATCCATGCCAATGTAAAATTGCACTGTGGTTTGGGCCAAGCTCCAGTGCCTCTGAGAAAGGCAGCTGCAAAAGGAAAATATGGTTGTATTCTACCCTCAGTTTTTATATAATGCTCACTGCCATCAATAGAAGTTGAGCTGATGATCCACTGTAATATGTACCCCTGCTGTGGTAATCCTGGCCCACAGTACCTCAGTAAAAATATTATTCTGCTGTAATCACAGTCCCTTGGCAACGACAGGAGCTGGTAAAGGTGCTGTCTCTATTTTAAAGAGAGGTGCTCACTCACAGTCTGTTTGGTTAGTGATAACAGTTGATTAAAGTACCAGGAGACAAGTACTACAGTGATGGGCACAAGTACCTGAATCTAGATAGAAAAAAAATTGTTGAGGGAGGAAAAGTTACACTAGTCTGTCTCCATGCTGGTGATTGAAAGGGGGATAGATCTCTAATCAATCGTGCTAAGGCGATGCTGTGGTCAAGGGATTGTGCAAAGGCCTCTGTGAGGACTTCTTTGGTTCATGCTCCAGCTCTGCCGGAGACTGCCCATGTGGCTTTGGTAAAGTCACTTCACATCTGTGCCTCATTCTCTTATCTGTAAAATGGGGATAATGCTGCCCATGGATTGTGAGGAGTAAATGTATCATTTAGTGCAGAGGTTCTCAACCAGGAACCCACGAGGTTTCAGAGTGTCCACCAAGCCGGGCCAGTATTACAGTTGGTGGGGCCCAGAGTAGAAAGTTGACCCCCCAGCACATGGTGCTGAAGCCCAGGCCCCTGAGCCTCCACAGCTGAGGCTGAAGCCAAAGCCTAAACAAATTAGCTTTGCAGCCCCCCCGCACTCCCCAATGTAGAGCCCTGGACAATTACCCTGCTTGCTCCCCCTTAATACTTGCCCTGGCTTTTATATGCAGGGAAGACAGTTGTGGCAGAGGTGGGCCATGGAGTTTTTAATTGCATGGGGTGAGGGGAGGGCTCAGAAAGAAAAACATTGAAAACTCCTGCTGTAGTGAACACTTGTGCAATACCATGGCTATATAAGAGTACCACAGAAGCATCAGCAGCAAGGAAGGGATATGTGCAAGGGGGGGTCAGCAGTCTTGTTTAAATAAGGTACATGCCACAACATGCAGGTCCGGCTTCAGGCTTTGTTTGTGTCATGTGTTACCGTATGCAGTGTTGGTCCCATGATATTAAAAAGACAAGGTAGATGAGGGAATATCTTTTATTGGATCACCTTCTGTGGGCAAGACACCAGCTTCTGAGCTTACAGAGGGCTCTTCTGCAAGTCTGGGACACCTCTTATTGTCGTCAATTTGATTTAACCCTCTCCGGCCAAGCTTCTCCTGTGTGCCCCGGTGGATCAGCCTGGAGGTGATGTCCCAGGTGTGCAAGGCAGCCCTGGAGAGGAGTATGGTTCACATTCCTGCCACACTCAGGCTCACTGGGACATTTGGCCTCCGTTCAGGGTAAGTGAAAGAAGCACAAAGCCAAGTTTTAGGCTGAGTAACAAAGCTAAACCCACACACGGATCTAAGCCTGCCAGGCTCCCGCTGCAGCCTCTCGGGGGCTTTCGCAGCCCGGTTTCCTTTTGTGCCGCTCGGTGCCATGTTTTCAAACGTGAGTGCCTAAAGTTAGGCCGCTCCAGCCCCGTTTTAAGCCCCCACGTTTGAAAAGCCCCAACTGCAGGCAGCACTTCGGCTCTTGTTACGCGGCTTTCTTGGCAGAAACGGCTCCGCTCTCGGACACGCTGCCGGGTCCCCCAGAGCAGCGGAGACCCGCACGGTAGCTCGCCAAAGCTAGAAGCGATTCAGCAGACGCTTCCCCAGGGCCAGCTCCAGGCCCCCTTTGTTTCTAGCTGCACGCACCACGCTGCCTGAGCCCCAGCAGCCGCGCCATGGCGAGCCAGGTGAGAATCCTCCGTGCGCCGGCTACAGCCTGGCTCGTTCCCTCCCCCCGGGCTGGAGAAGGGGGCCAGGTGCGGAGCGCACGCGGGGTCCCGTCCCTGCTCCTCTCCCGGGCTGTACCAGCCGCAGACGGGTCCACTCCGCTGTACTTGCCCGGCCTGGACGCGGCTCTCGGCGCGCCCCGCTCGCTGCTGTCCCCCCGGTGCAGGCGGCCAGGCAAGCAGCAGCCGGCCGGGTTTTATGTGCACGCCGGCTGCCCGCCCGCCGGAGGTGGGAGGAGCCGGGCAGGTTGTCCCCGCCGGGCCCTCCTCCCCGCCTGGCTGAGAGGGGTCGGGGGAGGGGGCAGCATGGCCTGTCCGTCCGGCCCCTTTTCCAGCGCTCATCTGCCCCGGGAGTGCGGCTCTGCGCCTCGCAGGGAGAAGAGGTCCGAATGGAGACAGAAGCCAGCCAGCCCGGCCTCGCCTGCCCGGACTCCCCGCACGATCCCTGGTACCGCTCCGCCTGGCGCAGCGCGGCGGGGGGCGGGAGCCGGAGCCGGCAGCGCGCCTCTCCCACCGCTCCCGGCTGCAGCCGGCTCCCCGCTCCCCACCAGCTCGTGGCCCGGGCAGGCTTGGCGGTGGCGGCGGCCGCTGCCAACATGGCCGATCCCTGCGAGCTCACCCGGCCGCCGCCGGAGTCCGGACCCGAGCCCCTCTGCCCCGGGCCGGTCATAAGGCCACGCGCTGACCCCGGGACCGGGCCGCCCGCACCGCCCCCCCGGGGGCCAAGCAGGATTCCCCCCGTGCCCGCTCCCGAGCCTGGGCAGCTCGTCCCGCATCCGCGGCGCGCCGGGTCCGGTCCCCCGCTGGAGCCGGGCAGCCCGCCCCGCCTGCTGGCCCCGCACTGCTCCCCTCCCGTCGCCTGCTAGCCCGGCCCGGAACCTCGGCTGCCCCCGGCCCGCTCCGCTCCATTCACGGCTCTTTTTTGTGTCTCCCGCAGCAAAATGTTCATCGGGGGACTGAGCTGGCAAACCACGCAAGGTGAGGCCCGCCGGGCAGGGGCCGTTCCCTGCGGGCCCCGGTCGAACTCGGGACCGGGCACCTGCCACCCAAACTTTCCCAACTCCCCGGGGGAGCGGGCTCGGGGCTCTGCTCCGCCCGGCCCGGGGCTGTTATGCCGGGGGGGGGGGCGCTCTGTAGGGCTCCCTCGATGCCTCTTCCCTGGGAGGGGGGCGGACAGCCGCGGCCGCCCCCGAACTCGTGTGTGTGTGTGGGCGCGTCGCGGTTCGCCACCAGGGGTCGGCTCCGGGCCTGGGGCGCTTTCTCGGTGGGCCGGGCTGCGCGGTGAGGAGGGAGCCCGGGGGGCCGGCGCTGGGCAGGGGCCCATGGCCTTGTGTTCTGGTTGCAGAGGGCTTGCGGGAATACTTCAGCCAGTTCGGGGAGGTGAAGGAGTGTCTAGTGATGCGGGACCCGCTGACAAAGAGATCCAGGTGAGAAGACCAGCCCCTGTTCCTCCTTTGCCCCTCGCCAGAACTGGTCCTGACTTTAACCAACTTTCTCTCTTTTCCTTCTTTCCCCCCATCTCCCGCCTGGGATTCGGGGTTCAGGGGGTTCGGGTTTGTCACATTCATGGACCAGGCCGGTGTGGACAAGGTTCTGGCCCAATCCAGACATGAACTGGACTCCAAGACGGTGAGGTTTGTTCTCCCATCTTAGGGGGTTCTTTTGTCAGCTGAGCCTCAGCAGAGAGGACTGATTGATTGTGGTGGTTGATTCCCAAGGAGGGGTGTAAACTATTGATTACTGATAATTATCCCACCCTTCTGCATCCTGGTGATGGTTTGTTAACTGGCTGCTCTTCTGAGCTATGGATGACCAGGTATGGGTTAGTTTGTGAATGTTGGAATATTGATCGTGAATCCCAGGTTATGATTTTCCATTCTGCCTGCTGATTGCAAGATCCCTTTTGAGAAACTGATTGTGGCACTTCATGAGTTGGAAAGGCTGAATACATTCAGGACTGCGCAAGAAAAAGTGTATCCATGTGAAACTAACTGTCTGTGGGGGCAACTGCCCCCTAAGTGGAGAGGACATACAGAGTCTCTCACACTCATATGGTGCCCTCTCTTAGTCCCTTATGGAAATACAGCACCCCACAGCCTTTGGTAGGCTTTTCTTGTCTCTTGCGTGCACCAGTCACCTATTTTGCCATAGGTGTAACCCCTCCATGGTGGGCGGCTGATCCTTACAAACAGGGCGCAGAGCAGCTCCAGAGCAATGGAGCTGCAGGTTTTTGCTTGGAGCTGGAGTGGAGCCGGAGCACCGCTCCAAAGCCCTGCTTACAAACGGCTAGGCCTGTTGTCTCTGGTGATGCTGTGGAGCGGTGGTTCTCAAACTTTTGTATTGGTGACCCCTTTCACATTGCAAGCCTCTGAGTGCGCCTCCCTTTATAAGTCAAAAATGCTTTTTATTTTTATATTTAATACTGTTATAAATGCTGGAGGTGAAGCAGGGTTTTGAGGTGAAGGCTGACAGCTTGCAACCCACCATGTAATAACCTTGCAACTCCTGAGGGGTCATGACCCCCAGTTTGAGAACCCCTGTTATAGACCCATATCTCTTTGTGTTGAGGAGCTGTTGCCTCATGCTCTCTTACGGCTTCCCCAGGATACGAATTTGCAATTACCACTAATTCCTGAAGTTTATTGTCTCCTAGTGTACTCAGAAGGTGCCTTTGTGGGTCATCTTCTGCTTTTTGAGATATCACTAGTGCCTCCATCCCCCAGAGTGGTGCATCAGTTCTTGCAATTACAAGCTGTTTTAGCCACTTTGTGAACTTGTAGATAGTTTTTTGTAGAGTCATTGTGTCTCTTAGCATAGACTGTCAGTTCCTGCATTGCAAACCCTTGGCATCAGAGAGAGATGTAGGATCTGTGTTTGGGGAGTGGGTGTTGGAGAGCTATTGTCTGAGTAGTTTTAGTGACTTTGTGCTGTCAAATTCTTCTTTCTTAATACTGCCCCACGGGTGAGGATACAAGTGATGGGGGCACATGGAGGGAAAAAAAGTTCCTGTTCCAGCCATGAAATAACGAAAAGTCCACATGTGTAACTTGAAGTCTAGTAAGGCAGTTCAGCATCAAATTCTTTATCTGAGTTGAATAGAGAGAGCGGGAGAGAGAGACCCCTTTCTTGAGGCTTACAGCATGAGCTGCGGTGAGATTTATGTCTGTTCCTGTTTAACTGCATGGATCGTTCCCTTTGATGTATACAGGACCTTCCTCCCCATGGGAGTTCCTGGTTAAACCTATTCCAGCCGCCTTTGCAGCATGCAGATTGCCAGGAGTCTTAAAAACCTCATCCTCTCTTGAGAGTGGTGCAAAGTTAGTTTTGCTTTGGGGGGAGGATTATGATGAAATGTTTTGGTGTGGGAGCAGGCTTGTTTTATTTTATAGTCCATGTAAACATGGGGTCTGATGGTGAATCTGTGGGACTGGCCTACCTCACTCTTGAAAAGGTGAGTATGGATGTTGATGGTAGCAGCAGTCCCTAGAGTATTTCTGGGACAGAAGTGAAATGCAATCTATGGTCTCCATTCTTACCTGTCTAAACCAATGCTGCTTCTGGTCTTAAAGCAATTCTGCAATCCTCTGGCTGGGCCCAGGAAGGGGAGGGGATGGGGAATGGGTAAGCATGCTGGAGGAGAAGAGAAGGGACTTGTGTAAAGAACATGTGGGGCTGGCCAGCCATTGAAATACTCTGATGCATCTAGCTTGCTGATTGTATATTGAGCAGGCAAGAAGAATGGTGGCAGTTTCTCTAGAGTCCTTTCTTTGTCAGGAACTTTGATTTTTTTTATTATTATTATTATTATTATTATTATTATTATTATTATTATTTTTAAAGTTTAAATCTGAGCCGAATGTTTTGGGGTATGTTGCCTGGTAATTGCTGGATTAGGATCTAAGCCTGATCTATATGTGCAGTTCAGTGGCTCTCAATTCCCCTAAAACATGCTGATTTTGTAGCCCTGGGTGGAGCCTTAGATGTGTGGGGTTTTTTTGTTTTTAACCCCTCTTTAGTTGAAAGTTTCTGCTGTTAGTCATGGACTAAATGTCACCAACTCATCTGAGTCCTAATTTAGGCTTTTATAAAACTTTGTGGGAAAAGGCCCAGTGTCGTGAAACTACACCCCATTCTCTGTGCTTGGTGTCTCCTGGTAAACAGCACTTGGTAGATAACGTCTGCCCAACTTGTTGCTTTATTGTTTTCTGATTCTTCCTATTGTAATTAATGTTGTTGGCCTAATTCTCTGGAGGAAACCTTGTGCCTTTCAGACTTCTCTTTGTTTGTAAGCTAGCTAGCAGCCTACAGGGGTTATTTATGGAAATGCTTGATATGAGAGTTGGCTTTGCCGTCTCAAGGTAAAAGATTTGCGTGAAGCTGCAGCTGGCTGCTGCCTTCAGTTTCTTTATGTGCCCTAGAAACAGTGATGTGTTTGAGGTTTTCTTGCTTTTGCTTTTGCTGTTTTTATTTGTGTGTGTGAGAGGGGTGCTGTAGGCATTTTCAGATTTACTATTAACAAATGTAACAAAGCTGGCACTAGAGTTATGACAATTGTGCTTTTTTGAATCACTTCAGATCGCAGATAATGGATATAGATAACATGGATAATTATGTCAGCAAGTTAAATGTAGTAATATGAGCTTACATGGGAATTAAACAGTGTTATGTGGCCTGAAAAGTGGTAATGAAGGGCCCAGTTGTGCCCTCTTTTACACTTGTGAGATCAGTGGGATTCCATGGCTATAACCATGGGCACAATTTGTCCCTAAAGGTTAGTAAATTGAAATGAAATGACAAGTACTTAAATAACACCCCTAACCAGTATATGATACTGGTTAAATTTTTTAGGACATTATCTGAGTAACTCTGAATTCCTTATGTACAAATCTTTATCACATCCATAACTGACACTGAAGTAAAACTCTACCAGATTATTGGCTTTAATACCAGGGATACAGGAAGAGATTACCACCACTTCTCCTTTAATTATGAAAATTCCTGCACTTGAGGAATAGCCCCCTTTTAGCACTTTGAGTCTTGTATTGAACATTCTCTCCTTTGTGCACCTTCCATTACACATCTGCAGTTGGTTGGTCAGGCCTCATTTTACCAGCAACAATAGCTAGTTGTGCAGAAGAATTTGTGAAATTACTGCCTACCCCCTCTAGCCAGGTGGATATGTTATCTCTACCCAGTTTATCACGCTCAGGGTAATGAAAAAATGAGGCCTGGGCTTAACTTTGCTGTGTATGAAAGCATCTTCTTGGCAGGAGCTGAATGACACTGGCTGAGAACTAAAAGACAGTAGATTATTGTTTTTGCTTATTATCTGCCATCAGCCTCTTGGTCTCCTGCCGTCCTCTGTCCTCAGAATTCACTGTGGATTTCTGCACTAGCCAGGAAGCCAGAGGACTGGAGTGGGAGGAAAGGGGAGGAGAAGGGAAAGGTGCTCAGATGTCCCTATGAGGCACCAAGAGGGTATGTTGCTCTCTGTGTTTGGCGGTCATAAGAGGAGGTGTATTTATGTTCTTCACTTTTGCCTCTGTTTACTTACACGCTGAGTTTATTTATGTTCTAGGTTATGAATCAGGATGGAGGTGGGAAGGCAGAGGGAAGTGATCTGAAGAGATTCTGAGCTTTGGGTTCTGTATAACAAATGGAAGGATGAATGAAGGGAGAAAAGCCAGGCTGGAAAGTAGAACAATAGCAGTGAGAGGTGCTGGAGAGACGCAGTTTCCTTGTGGGCTGTTTGAACTGCTGGGCTAATGGGACAAACTTCTCAGCTCCTCTCCCTGCTACAGCCTTTCCCACTGTGGGTCGAACAGACCCTCCTTTAGCACAGGGCTCTCTGAGCTGATTTGTAGATTTGGATTATTTCTGATATAAAGGTGACATCACAAGAGTTGGTGTGTGTGTGTGTTTGGTTTTCAGTGCATTAGTATTATCCTAGTTTAAGTTGTGATGGTGTTAATAGTGCAGCCGTGTGTTCATCTATTGCTGACCTCAGCAGAATGTGCACCTCCTGGATATTGGTCCCAGATACAGGTGCTCCAGTGGACAGCAGGTTTATTAATAAACCAAACAGATAGGTACATCTCGCACAGTAGGATGATTGTAACGGATTGTTTTTATTGTAAAGCATAAATCCTGCAGACGGGGCAGTAGTATACTGTGTGATTTGATGACAGGAGTCTATATCAGTCCGTATTGCAACTTTCTGTCCTTGAGACTCTTCTGTTTAATACACATCTTCCCTTCTCATGTGAATCCATCCTTTTGGGGATGAAGTTCTTAGCTTTTTATGTGCTGACCATTTCCTGCTCCACTATTAACCAGGGGAGCTCTGTACACTTAGCCAGAGCAAAGGAGGGAATATAGAGCACTTTAATATGACATTGCCGGTGCAGGGTGGCCAAGGTAGAGTGTGAATGCAGAGGACTGGCCAACAGAGGCTGCTAATCCCAGCCTGTGGTGTTCCATCTTGTGCTGAACTGCTGCTGCTCACATTCAGAGGGAACATTGCATGCTGGGAACTGTAGTCTCCAGGGATCACAGTTCTGTTAGAAGATAAAGTTGTCTGCAGTCTACTTTATGCTCATTAGGTGTCTTTCTTGGATCTGACAAGCTGTCAGTTGGGCAAAGTTTGTGGAGAGCTTACATTAAAAAATGAAATGTAGGCAATTAAAGTGTGTTCACCTGCTCTCTCTCTCTCCCATGTCTCTTTCAGATCGACCCAAAAGTAGCATTCCCCCGCCGAGCACAGCCCAAGGTAGGTAGCATGTGCAGCTTTTACAAATTGAAAAGGTGCAACTCGATGAACTTAAATCCTCTTTGTGCTTTTGTCCAGAGGATGCTGGAAGGGCATCTTGGTGCACCTGCCAGCACTGGTCCTTAAGGCTCTGATGATTGATACTCAGGCTTAGTTCCTACTTTAATGATGACCTTTGGTGCTCCACCTCTAGACTTGCATTCCGTTGTGCCTGATCTAGCTCACTGTGGAGCTTTGTGATGCTCTTGTGATTGCCAGTGTGGGTATGGAACAGCCCAATCTCCACTCCACTGTGGCTAGATCATGCTTAGTGAGTGGAGCTGATGAAATGCAGAACTCTGCTCAAGGACATAACACCACCTGCTCTTTGGTAGCCTGTATCCGGAATCTATAGGATGACCTGGGCAGAGGTGTGGGAGAAAGAACTTCATTTTGTGAAATGGCAAGGTGCACACCAGCATCGTAAGGCCAGAGAAGGACGTTGGACTTGACAAGCACCAGGAACGTGGGGCCTTGGTGGAAGCAAGCAGCTGTGGGGGTTCTATCAGATGCTCAATGGGAAACTTTTAACTGAAGAATGAAGAGCGAACTGGCAACTTGCCTTCAAAGTGCAATACAGATTTGGGGGTCTCAACTGGGCTGGGGGACGAGAACCTACAGTCTCACCCCAAGTACTGCAGTGGGAGAAAGGGCTGCTGAGGAAGAGAGGAGAGAATTGCAGAGTGGAAGAAGAGACTGATGTGGGGAGCACAGGAAATCAGGAGCTGAGAACAGTTAGTGAGCAGGTATCCTGAGTAACAAGCCAGGAAGCACATTGTAGGAATTGGGTTAATTCCATTAAGCAGTTTGGTGACAGAAGGTGCTTTAGTGTTAGAACAGGCTGCTCTCCAAACCATGGAATTGCTGCGGATTAGCCCTGTGCTCCTTGGGCTTATTAGGACCATGTGTTCCTGCTAGAGCAGGGGTGTGGCCAAGAGGCTGAGGGGAGGTTGCAGCTGGAGCGTCAGTTCAAAGGACACCAGTGTGCCTCATCCTAGCAGCCATTGCCCCCCTCGGTTATTCTTCCTCAGTCTCCTGTGGCTGGGGGGAGAGAAAGGGCAGGGTTTCTTCCTTTGCCTCCTCCCAGATGCACAAGAAGGCTTAATGGGGAGTTTCCTCTGGCTCCTTAAACCTGATGGCTTGGGAATGGGAGCGGAGTGGTGCTTGTTCCCTGTAGGACTGGACACTGCACAATTTGCAGACCTGTGGGCCATGGAGATCTCCACCTCGTATCACAGCCATGCTCTGCTTTCCCATTTCACTGCAGGGAGGGAGGGTGAGCTGGAGACTGGCAGGGTGAGAGCAGTGCCCTGTGTGAGTGACTGGAGGGTGGGGAAGGAGATGGCAGCACTCTGTGTGTCTGCAAGGAGGTTTGTGAAAGTGGGTGACTGAACGGTTAGTAGGGAAAGAATTTAACATGCTGTACCCGTCCCCAGGGGGTAGATGAGAGATTAGTGGCAGTGCCCTGGCAAGTCTCACGGGCAGTTGGTGAGCTTGTGCATGCGAGAGGTTAGGGAGGGAAGGGGTAGGAGACAGCAATGTATGGTGACCAGACAGCAAATATGAAAAATCAGGACAGGGGTGGGGAGTAATAGGCGCTTATGTAAGAAAAAGACCCCAAAATTGGGACTGTCCCTATAAAATCAGGACATCTGGTCTCCCTACAGCAATATGGTGCGTGTTTGGGCAGGTCTGAGATTGCACTGAGTGATGGAGTTTCACAGTGTGAAATTTCTGGGGCCTGAAATGTCCTTCGTTAGATACAGTGTTTCGTTAGGGGACTCTGCTCCATTGCTGCGGCAATCTTCCAGTGGAATACAGTGCACAGCATGTTCTTCAGCTTACAAAAGAGAAGGTTTTGGAGACAGATCTTGTTCTCTGCTAACTCTGTTTCTCCCATGAATCCCTGTCCTCCCCTTTCCCAGATGGTAACGCGGACGAAGAAGATATTTGTGGGGGGTCTCTCTGTGAACACTACCGTGGAGGATGTGAAACAGTATTTTGAGCAGTTTGGGAAGGTAAGTCTGATGGGTGAAGTTGGATCAGGGTTGTTTCTCTGCTAGGCAGGAAGGGGTGCTTCCTGGTGATCAGGTAAACCACAGGTTAGCAAAAGGTTTGGGTGGCTGGAATTTTCATGCAGAGGGTTGTGACCAGGTGTGCCTGCCTTGTAATGATTTTGAACAGAAGCCCCTTGCTTGCTCATGGAGTAGATGGAACCTGAGAGAGGGGAGGCTGCGTGCTCTGCCCCCTCCCCTGAATCTCTCCAGAGATGCCTCTGAGGCTTTGGAGTCCCATAGACTCATAGTTAAGGTGTTTGAAAGCTGGCTTCCGTTCGAACCCTAGATCTGAACTGAGATCATCTGATCCAGAACCAAACTGTGTAGGTTTGGCCATTTCTGATTCTCAGCCTTATGGTTGACCCCTTTGTAACTTTCTTTTAAAACAAAATCCTTTGGGCTGAAACTTTGCTTGCTGAGTCTTGGGCCAGAAGTGACAGTTTTAGGAAGCTGGAAGAAAATCTGTCAAGCAAGCTGCCCAAAGCTCTAAGTGATTCTGCATTTTACTGTAGCTGTTTTATGTCAGCTGATCATTCAAAACCAGATGGGCTCCTCTAACTCCAATTCAGTCAGTCCTCAGTGAGCACACGTGCCTGTCATATGCTGGAAAACAAGTGGGGTAGAATTTGAAGTGATAAAGATCTTCCGTCTTAGCCTGTTATGCACTGGGAAGAGTGAGGATTTTGTGGTGTAATAGGTGCTGTATAATGTTACTACTGTCACCCTGAAGGGTCCTTAAAGCACTTGATGCACTTAAGAAATAATGCAAGTTATTACAGATAGGGATTGTTTTGCTCTACTGCTTCTAGGGTGGAGCACAGTAACTGTTTAATTATCAGTGCACAGAACCGTTGCACAGTTGTTTAGGACAGGAAGTGAAGGATACCATAGCCAGTTAGAACTACTTCTTGGGGATTGTAGGGAGGCAGAATGTAATTATCTACATTGGAATCTTGCCAGGACACAGGGATTAGCACCCTAACTTTGGCAGAAAATGCCATGAAATGTTGAATGACCATGACAGATGAGACTTCAGTATCTGTTTCTCTTCTGAAAGAGGGCACCAGCAGCAGCCCAGAGGAGGGCATAAGATGGTTTTATGGTGTGTGAATGCCTTAATGTTTGGAGAGAAGAAAATGAGTTGGGAGAGAGTATCATCACCAATCGGCTGTGTCATATCAGTGTAGCTTTCAGGAATTCTTTATCACCTATAAAGTTAGATTTTTCCATTTGGAGTGGTGCTGTCCAGTACCTTTGCTTTGTCTTGTAGAATGAATGATATGTGCATCCTAGGATGAACAAAATATACATCACAGTCACTTGCAGCAGCTTAATGTTTCCAGTCAGTCTTGGGAGAAAGGGCAAGTGTTCAGTGCTCTGGGAATCAGTATCCACGTTAGTCACTTCTTTACATTTTTTCTGTATTCTAACACAGAAAGTAAATGTGCTGTAACCATATGTCCTGTTCTGTGTTGATGTCTCCAGAGCACCATTGCAGGAGTCATGAGTCTGCTCAATGGTCACAGAACCGTTCTGATCAGTAGTTGAAAGTCAGGGGCACAATCCTCTCTTAGCCTTAAGTTCCATAGAGCACAAATACCCTGCACCTGGTAACTGTCCCTCTGCCTTCCAAACAGTGTCACAGAACCAACCTCTCCCTTCAGTCATGTAAGACACACAGCATTTGTGCATAGCTTTAATGTACTTTTATAATTAATTTTAGGAATGCACACTTCTCCTTTCTAATGTCTTGACTGTTTTGTCAGGGTTTGCCCAAGAGAGAGAACACTACCAAAAAGACTGGCTTTAAATAATGCTCCTCTTGTCCTATGTTTCCTACTCCATAAAAGCAGGAAAAGTGCCTTTCGTGCTTGGGGAAAATGCTGTGATTCTAAAAGGGCCCAAAAAGAAAACAGCAGAATTTCTTGCTGCCATAAGCTTTGGAGGCGCAGTATTCTAGGAGACCTGTGGAGGAGTGTCTAGGGCTGTGTAATGTGCCTTTGAAACCTCCCTTAGAGTGGAAGCCAAGAGAGAGAACACGCATGCAAAAAGGGAATGTCCATAATTAAAAGATCCCCCCAAGAGGCCCTGCTCAGATTGGTTCCCTGAGCTAAGGCTCCAGGTTCCTTGGACAGGGCTGGAAGGAGAGCTTCATGCAGTTCAGTAACCCTCATGGCAAAAAGGAGGAGTGCTCCAGAAAGCATCCTGCAGTTAGAGCTAGGTTATCTCTGATGTAATTGGCCTGCTCGTATCACAGGAGTTTCCCACAAGGAAGGGCCTCTTAGTTCTGGGTCGATTGGATTGATCCTCTGCTTCAGAGCATCCTTCTGATTCACCTAGCCACTCCAACAGAAATGCACACCCTCAGAGCTCTGGTGCGAAGGTTGTCCCCATTCTCCATGCCAAGCCCCAGCTTCTTCTCCCAGTGGGATCATTTCCGGAGAGGCTCTCTCCAAAATGGTCTTCCTTTGGCCATGTGTGGATGACTCTTGTGGTGTTGTGATTCTGAGACAAGCCTGTGCCACCCTTCGATCTTGGGGGCTCTCAGCTCCCATGAGATCTGAGTTCAGGATGCTATGATATCCAGGTCTATGAAAAGAGTGTTCTGTACCAGTCAGCTATGGTTCTTCCTCATGGAGGAGCCTTATTTTAATACAACAGCATCTTTGGAACCTTGTCATCTTGGAGAGCCTCTAAAGAGTTACCCAGGATCTCTTCCTTAGAGGTACTCTACCTCTTGTTGTGTCTGGCCCTGTGGTCCTCCTGCATCTGTGATATCTTTAGTGTAAGGAATTGAGGAGACCTCTATCTCCTCTGCCAGGAAGTCTCCTCCAAAGGAAGCAGTCTCCTTCGGGACTGCCTGACCTCCGTCTGACCCCACATCCAGTAGCACCACTGATCCACAGGAGATTGGTACTCTGAGAGGCAGGAACTGGTGAGGACTATCTTCTAAGGTGCCCTGATGAGACTGCTGTGACTACTATGTCCCCTCCTCTGTGTGACACCAGAGCCTCCCAGGATTTGGCAGGCAGCATTTGGCCTTTCCGCCTTGATTTGTCAGACTCTTAGATCTTTCTGCCAGTTTCCAGGGAAAGATTTGGATTGTTCTTCCAGAATCCTACCCCGAGCTCAATTGTGCTCTCAGCTGCAAGTGAAATATTTAAAGCCGGGAAGTTGTCATCTATTTCTGGGGACAAGGGGCTCAAACAACTGAATGTGTTAAGGTGGAAAGTTAACTGCTAGGCAAGCCTGACACAACAAGCCTAGGAATGTGGAAGATTCTCCTTCACTTTAAATCTTCAGATCAAGATTGGGTGTCTGTCTGAAAGATATGCTCTAACTCAGCCAGAAGGCGTGGGCATGATGCAGGAATTACTAGGTGAAATCCCGTGGCCTGTGTTATGCAGGAAGTCAGGCTAGATTATCACAGTGGTTTCCCTGGTGTTAAAATGTATGAACTCTCCAGCTGTCAAGGCTGCCAAGGTAGCTATTGCCAGACATAAGTTTTCTGCCTAATCAAAGACAGGATCTTGAGCCCAGCACATTCATGAGCAGAAAAATAAAAAAACAATTTAATGAGCAAATTTGAAATTTGTGTTGCTAGGTTTGAAATGGAACCACTTTCCATTTTGATCACAATTTTTTTTTTTTAATTTCAAATTTTTGAAAGAAAAATGGGTTGCCCCTGAGAACAAGTATCTGAATGATTTTTTTTTTTAAACTTCTCTGACCTTTGGCAAAAGAAGAAGTGCATGTAGGGAAAATACTAGTCACTGCTCAATAATTAAGGGGGGAAATGGAGGGAGAGGGTAAAAACAACCTGCCAAAACTTCAAATGTTTGTTGTTCGTTTGTTTGTTTACAAAAAACTGGAAAATTAAAAAAATCAATATAAAAAAGCTTTTCCTTTCAAAGAGAGGCCATTTTTGTTTTTATTTTTAAAATGCTGTGAATGAAAAACACTGACCAGCTCCCTTTATGAGGAGAAGATACAAGGATGTGTGGAATTGTTTGAGGAAGGCCATGTGTCTAAGCCTACTCCCAAAGCTTCCATTGATGTCTCAGACTGCACTATACTAGGACTTTGAACATACTTGAGTCCCTTAAGAAACACTCTTGGCTCCAAAACTCTCATCTCCACCAAGCCAAGGTCATGGACCTGCCTTTTAAAGAAACCAACCTTTTTCCCCTCTGGAACAGAGGTTCTGGAAAGAATTAAGGTCGTGAAATCCATGGAGAGGTGTCTGGACTTGAGTCAGCTTTTATTTGCAGGAAATAGTTTAGATTTCACAAGGGACAATTTCAGCAGTCCTTCCTGGAATCAAGGTACCAGCAATAGGACTAGACAGTCTTTTTTAAAGTGAAATTTAAAAAAAGAAACCATCAGAGGAGGAAAATACCTTCCACCTCAACCAGAGCTGGTGCTGCATCTAGTTCAGCAAGTGAGAGTATGCCCCAGAGGACCTCAAAAGCAATTTTGGAGGACCCAGATCCTCAACTTCTTCCTCTTTTACCTCACCCCTTGGGAACAACTCCCTTTTTTATTTTTAAAGGCATCTGAGTAATTTCTTTGGACTGCTGGATCCTAGAGCTCACTGCATGGGGGTACTTCTTCCCATTCATGACAATGAGAGAGCTCAAGCCCCCTTCTCTTTTCAGGGAGCCTTCTCATGAGGAACTTCGTGAAGAGCTCTTGGCCCAGTTAAACTAGAATCGTAGAAGTGTTGTTTCTTTGTCTCAAGAAGGAATGGTGGTCTGCACCCAATTCTAGAAATTGGAACAACTGAGCAATTACATAAGGAAAATCCAGTTCCGCAAGGTTTTCCCTGGAGAGATTAATCCTGACTCCTAACCCTCCAGGCTGGTTTGAGGCCCTTGACCTTCACAATGATTATGTTCACATTTTGAAAAGGAAAAAGCACAGGAAGTACCTCAGAGTTTTGTGGTAGACAATTACCAATCAGTACAAGGTACTTGACCCTCCAGGCTGGTTACAGCCCTCAGAGTGTTCACCAGATCCATGGAGGTGGTTGTGACTTGTCTATGTTGCCTGGGCCTGCAGGGGTATCCATAGCTAGATGACTTGCTTATGAGAGCTCAGTCTTTCAGTGAGGTGACCCATATCCTGTACTCCCTCTATATATCTCCCAGTCTGAGGGTAAACAAGGAAAAATCTACCTTTTGTCCAGCCTGGGTTCTCACCTTCATAGTGGCCATGTTAAATTCTACAAAGGTTCTAAGTTGCCCATCACAGGCCAGGTTTTGAGATCTCATCCAGGCAGTGAACCTAGCCAGGTCCAGGCTAGAAGGCCCTGTGAGATTTTAGGTGTTGGGCCAGATAGCCGCCTGCACCTTTGTGTTACACGCAGATCCATTAAAAGGCCAGGGATGTGACCCTTGCAAGGGTAGTTGAATCATGTACAGACTAGTATTTCACAGCTGGGAAATGAGTGTTTCCCCACTCCCCTAATCAAAAACTTTTGTGGACAGTGCTGGAGAATGTCTTAAAAATAATGTTCTTCTCCCCTGCTCATGGTTGGGAGAGCACAATTAGGATCTTTAATTGTCCACAGTCCACTTCAGGGATCAAAGCTCTGTGTAAACTTGCTACAGCAGAGGCTTGACAAACTTGCTTTCAAATCCTTTCTTCCACAGATCAAAGGGCAACTGATGCAAATTTTTATTCACAACATGGTTGCAATTTACATCCCGAACAGATGGGGGGAATTTGATCACCTCCATTGTGTCAGCAGGCAACTTGTCTTGTGGCAATTCTACATCTGGAACAAAGGGATTCCCTTTACTGTGCATCTGGCAGGCACGGAGCTAAAGAGGCTGCAGCCAATGACCTGAGTCAGAGAAGCGCAGATCAAGAGTCTGAATGACCACTCATACTGGTGGTTCATCTGATATTTGCCAGGTGTCCAAGGATCTGCTCAAGAGCAAGCAGGCAAAGGCATGCCTATCAGGCCCATTTCATTTACACTGGGGGAAAGGGGCTCCTGTCCTCACTTTACAGTCATCCCCAGAGCAGTGAGAAAGTTTCAGCAGGACAGAGCCAGTGTGGTCTTCTTAGCACTGGCATGGGCTCAGCACATCTACTTTTTGGAGTTTCTGTCCCTGTGCATGGATCAAGTAACCATTTACTCCTCCCCTAAATCAAGCTGTGTTGTCCCAGTATTTTGGTTAGTACACCAGGACCTCATATCATTTCACCTGGTAGCATGGCTGTTAGTTTCCAGTTCATCATGATTTACTACATCCTGTTCCATCCAGGGCTTTGGAGCTGTCTGGCTCCGCTCCAGCTACAGGCAAAAACCTGCAGCTCCACTGCTCCAGAGCTACGCCACACTCCAGCTCCATGCTCCACTCCAAAGCCCTGGTTCAGTCTTTTTCTGAAGGTCTCATTCTTTGCAGCCATGGGGAAGCCTCCACTTCTGCCTTCAAAGTTCCTTTTTGAATATTTGTAACTTTCACCAAGCTGTACACCTGCAGACAGACGCTCACTCCAAAACTTGACTGGATTTTCATCTGAATCAGTCTCTGCCCATCCCTCCCTAAAGCCCCATGACTGTATTAGTGAGCTGTTAGCTGATGGGACTAGGCCATTGAAAAGGTTAAACTGTTGGTGGCCTTTTCAGGAAAAACCTGGAGGCTAAGGCATATCTGCTGAAAGGCTATCTGCATGGATAATAATACTGTATGTTCAGTCTGGTGAACTGGTTAACATCCTTCTGCCTAAACATCTCAGGGCTTACTCACCTGGGGGAGGGCAGCTTCAATGCTATGTGCCTGTCTGTGAAATCTGTAGGGCTGCTCTGGGAGGGAAGAGCTTCAATTCCTGATCAGCTACCTGAGCTCCTTAGCCCATTTCCTCAGGGAGGACACTGCTAGCAAAGCTCCCTAAAGTCGGGCTCAGCAGTAGCAATGCCATGAAGGACTAGGAGAGAGGGCTCCTTACCACCAGTTAACACTTTCTCTGAACAGGGCCATCCTTAAGATTATTAAACAGGTGCCCCTATGCCGGTGCAACTGGTGCCCCTATGCTGGTGCATTTGGCTCTGTGAATATGGCCCCTGCCTTCTGCCTAGTAAGGAGACTGCAGCACGTGCTGGATGTGTGGGAGCCGACCTGCTCTTACCTGCTGTCCTGGTCATAGGCGTGGACTCAGGGGCTGGAAAACTTATTGGGTACAGAGCTCCTCCCCTCTGCCCCCCTTCTCCTGTGCACCAGTGGCCTCACGCTTACCAACTCCTCCCTGTCCCTCCCAGCGCTCACAGAGCGCTGCAAACAGCTGATTTGTGGCGTTCAAGCTCCAGGAGGAAGGGGAAGGAGATGAGGAAGAGATGGGGTGGAGGTGGAGTAGGAGTGGGGGCTTGGGAGAAGGGTTGGAGTTGGGGCAGGACCTGAAGTGGAGGTCAAGCACCCGCCAGCAAGATGAGAAGTCACACCTGTGGTCTCGGTGGTGCCCCAGATTTTGGCTGCCCTATGCAGCTGCATATGCCTAAGGGAGACTCTGTCCCTGAATGTATTTCCTCCACAGAGCCACATTATTCCTCCCTCCTCCCCATGGATTTGGTGCCCAACTGCAGAGAAGGTTTCTGAAGGAGCTGGGGGGCTGCTAATGAGTGGGGATCATTATACCCTCTGTCTATAGAATGTGGGACTTGGGGGACATGCGTACGCCCCCTAACTACCAAATAGTCCCATTGCCATGTGAGTCCTGTGGCCAAGCTCTGTGGAGGCAGTACATTTGGAGTTGATATATTAACCTTTTCCTTCCCCCATCACGGCTGAGCCTAGTAGTTGAACAAGGAGAAAGACATTATCTAACAGCTATAGAAGAAACTTAAGCCTTGAGCTTCTAATGTCAGGTGTTGGATCACTACAGCCTTGACCACTAAGCTAAACACTCATTTGCTGTCTTTCAACAATTAAAACAAATATTTATTTAAGAGGGAGAAACAAGACCATTCACCCAGCAAAACTTTTGTTAATGCCCAGTTACAGTTGTATGGAATGTCCACACCCCATTGCAACTGTATTGTTGGAACTGTAAATGCTATTTTAAAAAATCAGACAATTCTGAAGTTAATTTTAATCCTTTCCCAGTATCTCTGCCCACCTTCCCCACATGGGCTGGAGATCACACCCTGCAGTCCTGTTCCCACTGGCCAACCCTTCCTTTTCTCAGTACAAGCTCAAAATGTTTCTCTGCCTTTACACCTCTCAGTGTACAGACCAAATAATCCCCACACACTCATTGCAAACCGCTTTTAACTCTATCCCTTTCTTTGTGGCCAGCGTATTCGGTGCCATCCCCCAGTACCAGCCTGTCCCCAGACCTTTCTCCGCATAACTACCTATCCTTAGCATGCAGAGTGGAGATCCTTTCTACTCCCCCATGCATATACTGAAATGCTCCCCTCTCCAACCCTTTCTCACATCTCCTCAACAGGGAGTTGAGGCCCCCTTCTGAGATGGGCCAGAATCTCCCCACCCAGCCATGTGGTCCCTGGGCAGGATTACAGAATGAAATAACTTATCCTAATGCATATGCACAAGAGGGCAGGCAGAGTTGATGTGGCAATGGCATGGTGGGGGTGTGGGCCTGGGTATGGAGTGGGGATAGGGACAGGATTCAAGTTGGTCTGGGAGCCTTAACTGAGAATTTGCTGCCAGACTTGAAATTTCTTAACTATAGTATTTTTATAACGGGTAGTTTTTGTGAAGGGTGTGTGTGAGCAGAATACGTTCTCAACCTCATGTGTGCACTGCAATGCCCTTTTGTTAGGTGTGTGGTTGAATGTCAACAGGATTTTGTTTTACAGAGAGTAAGGCAGCAAAGCCCTCTTTGGGCTATGCTTGTTAGTTTTAGTTTTGCTGGTTGTGTGCATGAGTGAGGGAAATCTGGGGTAACTCTGCTCCTGTTCCGCCCAACACTGTGTCTGTGAAATTGGAAGAAATCAGGGGGTGGCTGTGTCCTCTAGATGACCCCCTTGGAGGGAGGGAGCTCTGGGGAAGTTGGGTGCTCCCCTTCTTCCTCCTCCACTTAGTTTTATGAGATGGGAAATTTGTGCATCCCTCCCCTTTGAGAAGAGTGTGGGATGGCTCATTGCTCCTTCCCTCTTTGGGCAAGCTTATGTTGGAATATGGGTGAGTGGAATCTGGGGACAGAGGGAGGATGTTTGGAGGCCGGGTGTGGGGTATGGGCATAGATCTGAGCTGCTGTACTGGGTATGCTGTGGTATGAGTTGTAGCATTGCTCCAGCGCTGTGCGCACAAAGGGAGTGAGGTGGCATTGAAAGGCTGTTTTGTGTGTATTTGGGGCGGGGGTGCAGGCTGCCCTCTCTCACACAGGCTCGTGAGGCCGGCCCCTGGTGAGACTGGCCGCAGCAGGGTGTCTTTGTGTCTGTGCTGAGCGCTTTGCAGAAGAGCATTAGAGCTCGCACTAATCTGATCCAGCAGCTGGGATTGGAGGGGCCAGGGTTACCATGGTAATCAGGCCCCAAGAGAAGCTGTCCCCAGCAGCCTCTTTTGTTCAGGCCTAACTCGGCGTTGGCAAAGCTAGCGTGGCCCGGAGAAGAAAGGCTCAGGAGAATGGGCTGGGGAGTGGCAAGGATCCCAGCGGGGGCTCTGCCCAGAGAGGCACCCAACAGCCAGCCACAACAATAGCCGCCCGCCAAGGACTGCCACTCACACTTAGCGCTTGGCCACATGAACTTGGCTGCTGGGGCCAGCCGGCCCCACTAATCCCGCCTCCCGGGCCCTGGGTTTCCATGGACACCGAAGCCTATTAAGGACACACATTAGCAGTTGGTGAGTTGAATGTGCACCCGGTGCAGTGCTCCGAATGGCCTGTGTCACTGGGAATGTGCTGAGGGCTGAAGGGGAGCCTGGCCTTCTGCTTTCCAGGAGCTGCAAGCTCAGCATCCCCTGGCTTCCATTCCTGACACTGATCTTGGACAAGCCACTTAGCTGCTCTATGCCTCGGTTTCACCATCTGTGAAATGGGACAAATAATCGTGACACACACACACACCCTCACAGGGAGGCTGTGGGATTTATTGGTTCATGTCTGTAAAGCACCCATGCTTGGCATTCCTAGGTGCATCTCCCTGGCAGAGGGTGAGCCTCCTGTCTGATCCCCCTGGCCTTCCATACTGACAGCAGTTGGTGGCAGCTGAGCGCACAGTTAGGCACTTCCCAGATTTCCCTGCACTTCTGCCATATTGTCTGGATTGCTTAGTTTTTTGCTCTGTGGTTGAATTCTTGCTCTTTCTGCTCTTCAACTGGAAGTTTCTTTGTTCTTGCTTATCTTCCATAATCCACCATGCTCTCCACAGGGTGGTGCTGTTTGAGTCCTGTGTTGTGTAGTTTGAGAAACCCTGTCAGGGTGGCGTTTGAGATGCAAAGTCCCTCCCTGCTCTGAGCTGCTGGAGTGAAGGGTATCGTGGAATGAGCTCCACTTTCGTTTTGTTGTGTGGGTTTTGGAGTGTTTTAGTGTTCGTTGTCCCCAGGACACCAGAGCCAGCCCAGGGCCAGCACAGCTTATTGAAGTGTCCTGGGAGTTACCATGGCAGTGCTAGCCTGAGAGGTCCTCTTGGTACAGTTGTTTGACACAGCAGGGCGATAACAAGGGAGTTTGACTAATGGGATGGGGAATTGCAAGTGGCCACCCCATGCTGGGACAGGCCTGGGCCACTCATGCTGTTCTGACAGTGCACCTCAATCCTGACGATTTGTAATGCTGGCTGAGCCAGTCCTGAGCCCCTCAGGCTGCTGATGCTCCTTAATTCTAACCCACTGATGTTCTAGTTTGGGCCTCTCCTAAAAGAAATTCACCAGTTGTGCTGAACTGTGGGTCAATTTCCAAACTAGTCTGAGCCCATCAAACTTATTTAACCTGTTACGTTGGAAAGATGTGACTCAGGGTCTCTAGAGGTGAAAGTCTGAGGAATACATTTTGCTGTGTTTTGAACCGTTATTTATCTGTGAGTGCTTCTGTTGATACTCTAAAAGTGTATTTATGCTTGTGTATAAAATGATCCTGGCCCTAATGGAATTTTGTTTGATCCTAGAGCTCCTGGATGGGAGGCTCAAGATATTGAGAGGGTGCAGGAGTTGGCTGAGTTTTGTGGCACTGCTGTAGCGTTCATGTAGGGGCCAGTTGTTTTCAGACTGTAAATGTAAATAGGCTGTGTGGGGGCTTGTTTAGAGTACAGAGTAGGCAATCTGACTTTGGAGGACTAGATTTCAGAGAGGATTGGCTGCTAGCTCCGTCAGGACGTGAGGCTTAGTTCGGGATGGTAGCTACTGTGATTGGGGTTCATGTACTGCCAGGAGGCAGCTGCTGATTTTAGGGTGTTGCCGAGAGGGCCATGGTATTGTGCTCCATCCCACTCAGGCCCACATAACCTTAATTAACCCATGGGATCCACCAGCCGTGAAAGCTCCCTCCCTTTGCAGGCTCTGCAGGTAACAAAGACCATTGTAAACAGTGGATATGGCTGACAAGAGAGTGAAAGCGAGCAGCTGCAGCATATTTCCACCCATTAGGCAACTCCCCCTCCCACCTGCCTCAGTGGAGATGAGCCAGTAGCATGGAGTGTCGGACAAAGTGTTGGTTGTCATGTCTTCCATATAAACTGTTCGGACCCCTTCTGCTCAACTTGGATCACTAGTGAGTTTCTCAGGTCTTGACACCACTGATCTGATGGATCTTGGGCCTAGTTGGGAAAGTTCAAGTCCCTCTTCCCTGGCTGCAGTGAGGTGTGGGGTGGTAGCTGAGTCCTCTGTATGTCACTCTGCTCTTTGGAGCTGGCAGATGTGGGTGGTGACCCCTGTTCTTGGGGGGGACCCAAGTGACCATATGACCCTTTTCCATGTGACATTGTGGAGGGTATTTAGTAATGGCTTCTTTCCATTCTCACCTATGGGAGAAAGGTGCCCCTTTATCTCACTGGCGGCTGATGCTGATGGAGCCCTCTCGTCGGGGGTAGGGGGATGTTGGTAAGCCCCCTCCCCATCTCATTCCAGCTGCAAGCTCTCTTTTGAATGAAGCCTGGGGCTTGGCCATCTGACAGTGCTGGTTGGTAGAGATGGACTCAGCCCCTTATGCTTCGGGCCACGGACTGCAGGGCCTTTCTGGGGAGGCAGTATCTCAGCTTCCTTCACTGACCGAGGCTGGGAAGGAGGAAAAAGGGGAATTGTAAGTGAGGGAGGGAAAAGTAGCTGCTCTCAAGCAATATCAGCTACTTTGGTCCCTCCTGGTTGTTGTTGATTGAGGCGGAGGAAGGCCCTGGCTAGCTGCTGGATAGATACCGTTGGCCCTCCCTTGAGCACTTGCACATCCAGTTTCATAATCAGATTAAGGCAGTGGTGTTAGTGAGGAGCACGGGTCAGTGGGACAGGTTTACATGGTGGTTTACGCAGAGGGGATTGGAGTGCGTTTTTAACTCTGCTTGGCCTGACTTGTAGCTGCACAGATTTGCTTTTCTACAAGGAAATACCCAGCAGAGCGCAGGCACGGGAAAGAAAGTTGCACCAGGCACTGGTGGGGGCAGGGGCTGGAGAGGGAGAGTGGCCCCAGGGTGGGGGAGGGGGATGGCTGGTGTCTGCTTCCACTTCCCCCATTCAGTAGGCAGCACTAGCTCAGTCCTTGCAGTAAATTTGCTCTAATTACACCCTCCAGCAGGGAAATCTCACTTAGAGGAAAGCTCCTCTGGGGTGGAGGTGGCTTCCGAGAGTCCCCAAGCAGAGTCTCTGTTGTATCTGAGGCCTCCATTTTCTGTCTCTGTGAGGCTCTTGTTCCTTCTCCCTTCTCAGGCTTTGGTTTGTGCACATGGACACTGAGGCTTTGGCTACACTGGCACTTTACAGCGCTGTATCTTGCAGCGCTCAGGGGGGTGTTTTTTCACACCCCAGTTGCAGCGCTGTAAAGTGTGAGTGTAGCCAAGGCCTCTGTGAGGCTCTTTTTCCTTCTCCCTTCTCAGGCTTTGGTTTGTGCACATGGACACTGAGGCTTTGGCTACACTGGCACTTTACAGCGCTGCAACTTTCGCGCTCACCCCCCTGAGCGCTGCAAGATACAGCGCTGTAAAACCTCAGTGTAATCAGGGCAGCAGCGCTGGGAGCGCGGCTCCCAGCATTGCAAGCTACACCCGTAAGGGATGTGGTTTACGTGCAGTGCTGGGAGAGCTCTCTCCCAGCGCTGGCGCTCCAACCACACTAGCCTTGAAATTTCAAGTGTAGCCATACCCTGAGTCAGTCAGTCAGTCTCTCCCTCCCGCCCTCCCCCCCCCGAAGCTGCAGACAAATTGTCCAGGGCTGCTTCCTGGCTCAGTGGGAAGGAAAGTGCCTGCCCGCCCCAGGAGATGGCTAGGTGGGAACCTGTTCCAGCACCCTAAAAGTTGGATGGAGATGGGCCCATTGGTTCAGGCTGGGTGTCCCTGCCCTCAGTACAGCACGGACGCTTTAATGTGGCGGGAAATCCTGTCCCATTGTTGGGTCAGGGCCCTGGCACTTGGGGGGCCTCCCAAGGGTAAGTGAATGGTTGGTGTGTGTGTGTGTGTGTGTGTGTGATGTTCCGCTTTGGGGGCAGATGGGTGTCTCGTTTCTCTCTGGCAAGGGGCCAGCCGGAAGGAGGGAGAGTGGGAGAGAGCTCTTTCTTAGTAATAACCTAATCTGAGCCCTTTCCTCCTTTGTGCCCCTTGCAGGTGGATGATGCTATGCTGATGTTTGACAAGACAACCAACCGACACCGAGGTGAGGGCAGCACCCTGGCAGTGTGGGTGGGTGGGTGGGTGGGGAGCTGGCAGGGGATTGCGTAATGACAGGAGCAGCGTGTGTGTTTGTGGTGATGGGGGTGGAGGGGAAGCTAGTGTCCGGTGGCCAGCAGCAGGGCATGCAGGTCACAGCTGCTCTTTATCTCACCTCCCATCACCCATCCCTTAGCATCCGCATCCTTTAGCAGAGTCCTTTGCATCACAGAGAGCTTTTGTCCAGCCTGTTTCCTGTGCTGTAAACTTGCTGACATGTGAGAGGAGGCAGCCTCCTCCCCTCCCCACTACCTACGTGGCTCCAGTCGTCTGTGTGTGTCTTACCTTGTCCTGAGTAATCCAAACCCTGGAGAAGCTGACGCAAGACCCAGAAGAGTGCCTGCCTCTGACCCCTTCCTCAGCCCAGGGCTCCCAAGTCACCTTTTCATCAAATCCCATTTGTGGAATCTGGGTACAGAGTGGGAGCCTGGCTTTGGTATTCAGGCTCTTCGGATCAGACAGGAGACCACTGAGTTTGAGCCTTAGTTTTGGAGGTGCCTGATTCTCTTGTACATGTGCCCTCTAACTGGCTACCACTCTTAGGAGGACACCACAATGGTGTGCACCATCCTGAGGACACAACTACACTGTGATGGTGACAGCCCTTTGCTGGGCCACTGCCATGTTCACGTACGTCACTAAGCACTTACACAGTGTGTTTGTTTATCTGCCTCAGACTCACACAGGAAGCATTTTCTGCTTTTGGCTCTCTCTCCCAGCCATACTTAAGTATTCACGCTTGCTGTCTAGGGTGCCCTTCAGTGCATCCCATTTTCTTACCGTTTAGGTGATTCTGGTTGCCTGATTTTATAGATGTACCACTCTAGCCCCACACTGACGGGGGAGAAAAATGGCTAGCTCATAATAAATCATCAGATCCTGCACTTCTGCCCTCTACGGGAATTCGCTAGAGCAAAATAAGCAGTCATGAGAAAAGAGGGAGAATCCTCGCATGGACCAATAACTGATTAAAAGATAGGAAACAAAGAGTAGTTATAGATGGTCAGTTTTCACAATGGAGAGGGGTAAATAGCAGGGTCTCCCAAGGATCTGTACTAGGACCAATGCTGTTCAACATACTCATAAATGATCTAGAAAAGAGGTAAAAAGTGAAATGCCAAAGTTTGCGGACGATACAGAATTACTCAATGTAGAGACCTCGAAAACTGACTGCAAAGAGTTATAAATGGTTCTCTCAAAACTAGGTGACTGGGTAACAAAACGGCAGATGAAATTCAGTGTCGACAAATGCAAAGTAATGCACATTGGAAAGCATAATCCCAACTGTACATACAAAATGATGGGGTCTAAATTAGCTGTTCTCTCTCAAGAAAGAGATCTTGGAGTCATTGTGGTTAGTTATCTCAAAACATCTCCGTGTGCAGTGGCAGTCAAAAAAGCAAACCAAATGTTAGGAACTATTAGGAAACGGATAAATAATAAGACGAAAAAAATCGTAATGCCACTATATAAATCCATGGTATGCTCACACCTTGAGTACTGCATGCTCCATCTTAAAAAGATGTATTAGAATTGGAAAAGATACATTGAAGGGCAACAAAAACAGACTAGGAGAGATTAAAAAGGCGGGGGCTATTCAACCTAGAGAAGAGATGACTAAGGGGGGATATGATAGAGGTCTATAAAATCATGAATGGTTTGGAGAAAGTGAAAAAGGAAGTGTTATTTAACTCTTCACATAATGCAAGAAGCAGGGGTCACCCACTGAAATTAATAGGCAGCAGGTTTAAAATAAACTTAAGGAAATAATTTGCAATATGCATAGTCAACCTGTGGAACTCATTACCCAGGTAAGTTGTGAAAGCCAAAAATATAACAGGATTCAAAAAAGAATTAGATATGTTCATAAAGAATAGGTCCATCAATGACTATTAGCCAATGTGGTCAGGGACGCAACCCCATGTTCTGCATGTCCCTAAACCTCCAACTGCCAAAAGCTGGGATTTAATGACGGGGGACAGATCACTCGGTAATTGCCCTGTGCTGTTCATTCCCTATGAAGCACCTGCCACTGGCCATTGTTGGAAGACAGCATACTGGGTTTGATGGACCACTGGTCTGACTTAGTATGGCCATTCTTATGTAGAGCATTACAGAAGGGGGTAGGGAGGACTGCCTTCCTCTGAGCCATCAGGTATTGGTCCCTGCCTGAGACAGGATATTAGACTAGATGGACCAATCATTTGGTCTGGTGTTGGCAACTTCATGGCTACAGTGTAGGGTACTTTCTCTTGAGTTTCCAAGACACCCAGATACCAGACCATGATTGGGGCAATATAAATTCCTACCTGGAAAGAAAGGAGAAGCTCATAGAAAGAGTCCAGTCCATCTTGGAAAATACTGAAAAATAGAAAAGTGTGTGTTTAAGTGATTTTTTTTAGCACTGGTGAAGTTGACTCAGTTAGCAGCCCTGGATGCTGAAAGCTCCATTTAGCTACAGCTGCAATGCAAGCTCACTCAAGGTCCCTCGCTGCCATGCCTCTGCTCTTCCCTAAAAGGGCCACGAGCATAGGGCTGGGAGGCAAGAACTCCCAAATTCTTTTCCCGCCTCAGATACTGCTGGACAGTGTGAACGTGAGCAAATCACTTAAACTTTCCATGCCTTGGTTTTGCTCCAGAAATAGTGATTCTGATACTTGCCTGTCACACACAGGGCTGTAAGGACCAATTAATGTACAGGCAGGGCTTTAAAATATGCTAAATTTCACTATTTGGGATGGTGATGTTTGTGATGTGGAGGACTGGACTGGGACCCACCAAACTCATTTCACATTGTGAACAGGCATTGGTAGGCCACAATTTTGTTCATATGGACCTCTGCTGGATTGGAACTCTCTATTGTGTTATCTGTCATTAAGCCATCTAGTTTGTCTTGGAAAAATGGCAAAGTTTAATAGAATAAATCCATCAGCAACAAGTGCCATGGGCTTTAGTGAAGGTGGGAGGTGCAGAAATGGAGCTGGGAGGAGAGAGGGAAATCTGGGAGAGGACAGTGATTTCCCTGCTCCTCATATGAGTGTTGCATGCATGCAGGACTTACTGGAGACCAGAGGGGAGTGGAAGTATTGCCATGACCCAACTGGTCCACCCCACGAACCTCTGGGTTGCCTTCTTTCCTGGGCATGTGCACAGGCAGGTGGCAGGTACTGATTACACAGAGTTGTGCCCTGACCAGGAAGTGTTGCCCTTTCTTCAGGGTTTGGATTCGTCACATTTGAGAGTGAAGATATTGTGGAGAAGGTGTGTGAGATCCACTTCCATGAGATCAATAACAAAATGGTAAGTGTGAAGGACAAAGCTGGCTGTGGAGGGATGGGGTATAGCACTGGGGCTCTGGGACTGCAGGTTGGAAGCAGATGGGACCCCTGAAATCACTGCCCCAGATCTAGGGAGGAGGAACTCAACAAGGAGGGGAGCCACTGCTGGTATTTGGAGCCCAAAAGACAATGCAGTCCAACCATAATTGGGAATTGTAACTGACCCCTGAGTGCTGTACAAGTGTTAACTAAACTTCTCCCCACCCCTGTGAGGCAGGTATCCTTGTTTAACAAATGAGGACACTGAGGCTCCAAGGTTGTCTTGCCAAAAGTCACAGAGAAAGTCAAGGACAGAACCACGCCTAGAACTTTTAGTCACCTGTTTTAACTACTCAACAATGGTGCTTCTCTAGCAGAGTAACAGGGCGGGGGAGGCTGCAGACCGTGTTAGTGGTTGCAGGATGGGAGGCAGGCTTGGGGAGTGGTGCATGGGACAGCAAGCGCAGTGGTTCCAGTGCACTAAGGCAGCCCTCCTGGCCTGTGGCCTGCGGTACTGTATGTGCTCCAAGCAAACGTGCTGTGCAAGTCAAGGCCAAGGTCTGACACTTTTTTTTTTTTCCTTGTGGCAGGTGGAATGTAAAAAAGCGCAGCCAAAGGAAGTGATGTCCCCCACTGGCTCTGCGAGAGGGCGGTCCCGAGTGATGCCTTATGGGATGGATGCCTTCATGCTTGGGATTGGCATGCTGGGTAAGCGCTGCAAAAACCCCTTCTTTCTAGCCCCCATGTCATACTTGGCAGCAGCAGTACGCGACTCTGCTCAGGGGGCAGAAGGCTTTATTCTGGGACTACGTTTCTAGGGATAATACAGTGGGGGAGGTGACTCAGGCTGTTCAAGAAGAGATTGGATCTATGACATCAGACCCCATTTTGAAAAGCAACGCTGAAGCTAGGAGGAGGGCTGGGACCAATTTATGATCACAAATTGCCCTCTGGTGGCAGCGTGGAAGAACTGTAGATATAGTGCGTATGCACGGTTGTAGAGGTGGAGTCACTAAAAGAACAGGAATGCAGTTGGGTTGGGAGAAATTTTAACACATAATTGGAATTCCTGTCCAATATAATACCTATAGAACAGGATATACACAGTGACTCGACACAAATAAAAGGCTGTATATGCCCTGGTAACACAATTGGGCCAAAAGCAGAGTTTTCCACGTCCACGTATATTACTGCTGTCCTGGGCTAGACTGTACAATTGATGTTTGCTTCAACAGCCTCAAATACTATTAGTCACCCTTCTTCAGCTGGGCGAAGGGGAGAGTGTAATCACTTCAAATACACAAGCAGAGCATGTTCTCTCTGTATCATCCTAATAAACAGTCTCATTGTTTTCAAGCAGCAAAGAATCCTGTGGCACCTTATAGACTAACAGACGTTTTGGAGCATGAGCTTTCGTGAGTGAATACCCACGTCGTCGGATGCATGTAGTGGGAATTTCCAGGGGCAGGTATATATATGCAAGCAAGAAGCAAGCTAGAGATAACGAGGTTAGTTTAGTCAGGGAGGATGAGGCCCTGTTCTAGCAGTTGAGGTGTGAAAACCAAGGGAGGAGAAACTGGTTTTGTAGCTAGCAAGCCATTCACAGACTTTGTTTAATTCTGAGCTGATGGTGTCAAATTTGCAGATGAACTGAAGCTCAGCAGTTTCTCTTTGAAGTCTGGTCCTGAAATTTTTTGCTGCAGGATGGCCATCTTAAGATCTGCTATTGTGTGGCCAGGAAGGTTGAAGTGTTCTCCTACAGCTTTTTGTATATTGCCATTCCTAATATCTGATTTGTGTCCATTTATCCTTTTCCATAGAGACTGTCCAGTTTGGCCGATGTACATAGCAGAGTGGCATTGCTGGCATATGATGGTGTATATTACATTGGTGGACGTGCAGGTGAATGAACCGGTGATGGTGTGGCTGATCTGGTTAGGTCCTATAATGGTGTCGCTGGTGTAGATATGTGGGCAGAGTTGGCATTGAGGTTTGTTGCATGGTTTGGTTCCTGAGCTAGAGTTACGATGGTGTGGTGTGCAGTTACTGTTGAGAATATGCTTCAGGTTGTCTGTGGGCAAGGACTGGCCTGCCACCCAGGGCCTGTGAAAGTGTGGGATCATTGTCCAGGATGGGTTGTAGATCCCTGATGATGCATTGGAGGGGTTTTAGCTGGGGACTGTATGTGATGGCCAGTGGAGTCCTGTTGGTTTCTTTCTTGGGTTTGTCTTGCAGTAGGAGGCTTCTGGGTACACGTCTGGCTCTGTTGATCTGTTTCCTTATTTCCTCGTGCAGGTATTGTAGTTTTGAGAATGCTTGGTGGAGATTTTGTAGGTGTTGGTCTCTGTCTGAGGGGTTAGAGCAGATGCGGTTGTACCTCAGTGCATGGCTGTAGATAATGGATCGTGTGGTGTGCCCGGGATGGAAGCTGGAGGCATGAAGGTAGGCATAGCGGTCGGTAGGTTTTCGGTATAGGGTGGTGTTAATGTGACCATCACTTATTTGCACTGTGGTGTCTAGGAAGTGGACCTCCTGTGTAGATTGGTCCAGGCTGAGGTTGATGGTGGGGTGGAAGCTGTTGATGGTGGGGTGGAAGCTGTTGAAATCATGGTGGAATTTTTCCAGTCTCCTTCCCATGGGTCCAGATGATGAAGATGTCAACAATGTAGCATAGGTAGAGAAGGGGCGTGAGTGGACGAGAGCTGAGGAAGCGTTGTTCCAGGTCGGCCATAAAAATATTGGCATATTGTGGGGCCGTGCGGGTGCCCATAGCGATGCCACTGATCTGGAGATATATATTGTCATCAAACTTGAAATAGTTGTGTGTGAGGATAAAGGCACAGAGCTCAGCAGCCACTTGTGCTGTGGCATCATCAGGGATACTGTTCCTGACAATGTGTATTCCATCTGTGTGTGGGATGTTTGTGTAGAGAGCCTCTACATCCATGGTGGCTAGGATGGTGTTTTCTGGAAGGTCACCAATGCATTGTAGTTTCCTCAGGAAATCAGTGGTGTCTCGGAGATAGCTGGGAGTGCTGGTGGCATAGGGTCTGAGTAGAGAGTCTACATATCCAGATAGTCCTTCAGTGAGAGTGCCAATGCCCAAGATGATGGGGCGTCCAGGATTTCTGGGTTTGTGGATCTTGGGCAGTAGATAGAATAACTCTGGTCGGGGCTCTAAAGGTACATTGATTTGTTCCGGTGTTAGTGTAGGGAGTGTCCTGAGTAGATGGTGCAGTTTCTTAGTGTTTTCCTTAGTGGGATCTGAGGGAAGTAGCCTGTAGAATTTGGTATTGGAGAGTTGTGTGGCGGCCTCCTTTTGATAGTCAGACCTGTTCATGATGACAACAGCACCTCCTTTATCAGCCTCTTTGATTATAATGTCAGGGTGGTTTCTGAGGCTGTGGATGGCATTGCGTTCTGCACGGCTTAGGTTATGAGGCAAGCGATGTTGTTTTTCCACAATTTCTGTCTGTGCACGTCAGCGGAAGCACTCAATGTATAGGTCCAGACTATCATTTCGACCCTCAGGAGGAGTCCATGTGGAGTTCTTCTTCCTGTGCTGTTGGTGGGAGGGTAACTGTGTATCAGTGCACTGTTCACTGTTGTCCTGAAAGTATTCTTTGAGTCAGAGACAGCAAAAGTAAGCTTCCAGATCGCCGCAGAACTGTATCATGTTGGTGGGGGTGGCAGGGCAGAAAGAGAGTCCTCGAGATAGGACAGACTTTTCTTCTGGGCTGAGTTTCTGGTTGGATAGATTGACGATATTGCTGAGTGGGTTAGGGGTACCACGGTTGTGGCCCCATGTGCAGGTCGGAGTTTAGACAGCTTACACTCCTTTTTCCTTTGTAGAGAGGTGAAGAGAGTAATGTAGATCTCCTGTCTTATTTTAGTGAAGTCCGTTTGTATGGAAGTTTTTGGTTATTAATGAGTCTCCAGGTTGGAGAGCTCTTTTTTTGATGTTTTCCTGTTTGCTGCTATGTACATCGGCCAAACTGGACAGTCTCTACGGAAAAGGATAAATGGACACAAATCAGATATTAGGAATGGCAATATACAAAAACCTGTAGGAGAACACTTCAACCTTCCTGGCCACATAATAGCAGATCTTAAGGTGGCCATCCTGCAGCAAAAAAACTTCAGGACTAGACTTCAAAGAAAAACTGCTGAGCTTCAGTTCATCTGCAAATTTGACACTATCAGCTCAGGATTAAACAAAGTCTGTGAATGGCTTGCTAGCTACAAAACCAGTTTCTCTTCCCTTGGTTTTCACACCTCAACTGCTAGAACGGGGCCTCATCCTCCCTGACTGAACTAACCTCGTTATCTCTAGCTTGCTTCTTGCTTGCATATATATATACCTGCCCCTGGAAATTTCGACGAAAATCCGACGAAGTGGGTATTCACCCACGAAAGCTCATGCTCCAAAATGTCTGTTAGTCTATAAGGTGCCACAGGATTCTTTGCTGCTTTTACAGATCCAGACTAACACGGCTACCCCTCTGATAATTGTTTTCAAGGGTGATAAAAATGTCCTTGAGAATTCAGTGGAGCCTTTATACCACTGACTTCCCTCCTTTAGGGAACGCATTCTGGGTCACAAATCAAACCGGCCACTCTGACAAGGAAGTGTCTGTGTGGCATTGTGGGGACCTCTTTTTGGTGTTCAGGTTCCCCCCACACCCCTGACTTCCAGCCCAATTAGCTCCTTTTAGGGTCTGTGAGTCAAACTTGGTTCTTTCTTGCTTGATCGTCACCAGCACCCTGAGCCCATCCAACCTGTATTATAGGTGTGGTTAAGGTGAACAAACACATGTGTCCTTTGGGTCAGGGCCCCAGAGAGTAGTGCTGGAGGAGGAACGTTCAACCTGGCACTTGGATCCCAGCTTGGGCTGGCAGGCAGAGGAAAAACACCTCTTCTTTGCATTTGCACTCGGTACATTCTCACTAGAGCCGCTGAGATAAAATAGATCTGGAACCCCACAGAGCCACTTCAGATTTTAGTTTTTGGGTTTTTTGGGTAGAATTGTATTTTAAACCAGTAGACTCAAATGAGTCAGTGGGAAATCCATGTATGCTTGTCATGGGAGATCTCAAATCAAACATTCAGCTCCTAGTCAGCTGCTAGCTTTCTCATGGGACTGTTTAAAGTAGGTGATTAGCTGTGAGTGCGTCTCAGGAAATGGGAAGACTTGTCCTCATGATCTGTGCCAGGAACAGGCTATCTGCCTGCACGTTTTCAGCCACCTGTTCTTTCTGTAACTACTTCAGAGTGTTAGCCAGCAGCCCTATTACTAAAGTAGATGATTGACTGGCACTAAATCACTCATCATCCATATGCTCCACTGTCTCTCAGAGCCCCCTTTCAGAAAACCTTGAGCTTTCTGACAGCTTTCTTACATGTCTTTGCAGGGTAACAATGTCTGGAACTACAAAGGGGCAATGTATTAAAATCCTTCCCCAGATTCCTGCATGGTGCGCACTGTGTGTGGTAACTGCTATGTTACTTGGTCCTTTCGCAGTGTGTGTTCAGGCTATGGGGAGGCAGGCAGAGCTGGAACTGGAAAGTGGCATCGTGTGCGTTCGTGTAACAATCCCCTCTTCTCTGCTGGCAGGTTATCCAGGTTTCCAAGCTGCCACTTATGCCAGTCGGAGTTACACGGGCCTTGCGCCTGGCTACACTTACCAGTTTCCTGGTAAGTGCCTCTTCCTGCCCATTTGTCCTCACACTAAGGGAAGCCCATGGCATGTGACCCAACTCTGCCTGTTTTACCCGTGCCCTAATTTGGACTTTCTTTAAATCTGTGAAGGTGGGAGGGGACAGAGGCCTGGAATAGGTGGGAACAGCCTACTGGCTAGTTAGGTAGGCGGCTGTAGCCATGTGCGCGTCTGCTGTTGCTATCCTCTCACTCCAGTGACAGGAAAAGTCCTAGGTTCATGCACCCCCCTCTCTGCTAGGTCCCTCCGTGGGGACTGCTATTACACAGAATGGCCCTTGCAGGTCTGCCTGTCTTGCTGCCTCTGTGTGTGTCTGTCTCTCCACCAGAGTCGCCACCTTTCTGAAAACCGAGTGCAGGACTTGAAGCTTGCTAGCTTTAAATGGGCCTGAAGTTTCCTAGGCTTCCTAAATGTGAGAGTCTGAGATGCAGTAAGTTGTATCCTGGATCTCTTAAAGGCCCAGTAAACCCCTCTTCATAACGCCGCATATTTGTACGTTCCCCAACCTGCCCCATTCCTCGTCTTCAAGCCCATATGTCACCATCACTGACTGGTCGCTGATGAATGCCCTGCAGCTGCTCTGAGCTTTCTGCTGGCCTCCTCGCCCTCCCCTTCTTGCACAAGCAAAGAGCGGGCTGCAAGGCCATCCTATAAAAGACTGCCCTGCTGTTCTCAGGACAAGTGGCAACTCTGAGTGTCCCTGCCCTCCTCTGCCCCTCCCCCACCCCCACCACAATGGATTGTGTAGAAAGGCCTGACATTAGGCGACTGGCAATGAGCTCTGGCAGCTGTCACCTCTAAGCTGCTAGTCAGAACCCAGCCTACGTTGGCAGCAACTGAAAGTAGCTGTCTGGTAGTCTGTGTGAATCCAGTGCTGGGTCTCAGTCCTAGCGAACCAGGTGTTCATGTCACAAAGCCACCTCCAGCTCAACTGGCATTTGTTGTCAGTCCTAGCTGTGAGGCCAAGGATTGGCTGGGCCAAAGGCACTCAATTTCCCTTTCAACCCTAGAGATGGTCCCTCCAGGGCAGAGTTGAGGCACGTGGTCTGGGCGGGGCAGTGTAAGACACGCTTCCACTGCCCTTGCCTGTGCTATGCCTGTTCTGGGGGTAAGCGGAGGCTTTTGGTCTCCAGTGCGGTCAGTCCAACTTGAAATTCATTTAAAACAAAGAGTCGAAGGCCAGGTGCCGCAGTGACTTCATCCATCTCTGTCTGGCCTTGTGTTCTAGCCAGAAAGGCCCAATGCTGCTTTCTCTCTGCCAGATCCCCCTCGGGGGTGTTTTACAAGTTCCTAAGTTGTCTTACATTTCGTTTTTAGAATTCCGTGTAGAGCGGACCCCTCTCCCGAGTGCCCCCGTCCTCCCCGAGCTCACAGGTCAGTCCCATGATTTCCTAAAACTCACAAGCTGGAAGGGGAGAAGGGGCTTTGGGTTATTCCAGTGATGTCGCTGCCCCATAGCTTGGCGCAGTGAGACTGGAAACGTTCCTCATTTCCTCTTCCATCTGCACTAGCTACATCAAGAACAGGGGCTGGGGGTGAGGGGTGGAGAGGGGAACAGAACCATGCATATCACATTGGAGGAGGTGAGAGATGCAGCTCATACATGATAAAGGCAAGTGGGCTTGAATCCCCAAATTCTCTAGCTTCTGAATGCTGCTGTTCCCTGCCCTGTTTTCGCTCCTTATCCAGGGGTTAGCCTCTAAATCATTGATGAAAACTTGTTGCTAGCAATGTGAATTCTAAGAAATCCACTACTGTAGTCCCAGCCTGAGCTGGTGTAGTGCAGGGCACTGGACCTGGGGGAGCTTAGCGCTACCTAAGCCCCAGGCTCTCTAGGCAAGGAATGGTAGAGGAATGTTGAGTGTGGTGGACCTCCCAGCTGTACTCATCAATAGTGGTGGTTGAGCCTGGTGTAATAGAAGGGGGGATGATGAAGTTTTGCAAGGACTAGTCAGGAGTCTGAGTATTTCCCCAAATACCTGCTTCTTCCCTCAGCTCCTCAGGCCTCTGAGTTTGTGCAGCATGTAATCTTGGGGCTGCTCTTTCCATAGGATCTTCCTTCCATGGCCACGTTTTCCCAAGCTCTGTAGCATGCCTGGTATTTGTCTTAGAAAAGCAGCTGTGTCTAGCAGTGGGCTGGCCTCCTCTTCCCTAACCACCGTCCCATCTTCCGTAACATTCTTTCACTTTGACACTTCCTTGACATCATCTGTTTCTTCAAGGACTGGATTTGTCTGTAGTGAGGATGCAGACTTCTGCAGGGAGCTTATTATTTGGAAGCTTTGCTAGCTGCAGGGGGTTTGGGGAGGATTGGAAGGGGATTTTTCAATGGCGCAGAATAGTGCTGATCCTCGTAGAGTGTGCACGTCAAAGAACGCTGAGGTTGGTAAAAGAAGTTACTCAAAGGGAAGTGGGGTGTGTTAAGTTAATAAAGCCATCCCCTGGAGCCACATATATACACCTCTACCTTGATATAATGCTGTCCTCGGGAGCCAAAAAATCTTACCGCGTTAGAGGTGAAACTGCATTATATCGAACTTGCTTTGATCTGCCAGAGCGCACAGCCCTGTCCTCCCCCACACCCTTCCCTGGAGTGCTACTTTACCACGTTATATCCAAATTTGTGTTATATCGGAGTAGAGGTGTAGCTGAATAAGCCTCTGAAATTCCACCTGTGGCTGTGATTCTGTCAGTTCTCAAACGGAGCAGGGTTGGACTGGGTCTGCATTAGAATAGAAAAAAATGGTGTTGCAAGAGTAGCGTTGATAACTCAGTAAAAGGTCCTCTTCCCTCTAAGTCCACATGGGACTAGTGCCCCTGCAGCGTGCGAAGAGGCACCTCGCTGCTGGAGGAGCATAAAACAGAAGTCCTGCTCATTGGAGCTCATTAGAGAGACACTGGTACTTTTGCCAGCAGTGAACTATTAATGTTGGTGTCCTGGCTACATGCCATGTTGGGTAATTACAACCTCTGTCCCTAGATTCCCCCCAGAATTTCAGCTGGAGATGGTGGCATTCCTCACTTCTCTGCTGGGGGCTGTTAAACAGTCACCGGGCAGCTTGTTGTCAGTGGTGGGTGCTGATTCATGTGCACACCTTGGGCTTGCTCCCAGGACGTTTGTGCTCCTGCAGCTCCTGCTGAGACATCTGTGGGAACAGGGCATTCAGCAGCCTGCAGGACCAGGCCAGTAGGTTGGGAAGTGCTTCAAGAACCTTCTGGCTGAACATGGCTCTATAAATGTCAACCATCAGCAGGGAGTGTATTGAGTAGCATTGAAACAAGAAGGATGGTACTCTGAGAGTATCGGATGCTGCTCCTGTGTGAAGCAGCTAATGAGAGGGGAGCTTCCTAGGCAAGGCAGAAGTCTGGTTTCTAACTCGATAAACTACGAGGCAAAAATATTTTTTCTACAGAGGAAATTGGATTCTTTCTCAGCAAAACTGGCCCTTTATTCACCACAACAGCATCTTTGGGAGAAAAATATTGCAGCTCTGTGCTTACGTTTGCTGTAGACGTATGATAAGCCACTAACCCAGATATAAGCCCCCAATGTGATGTACGCCTGAAATCAGATAAAGCCTGCAATGAAACATTCCCTCCTGAGCTAGTCTGGATTTCAGCCCTTTAACTCAATCGATTTGTTCTGACCTCTTTTTACATTGCTATAAACAGAATCACAGTGGATTTTGCAGTTGAGCATGAAATGCTAACCCAGGCATGTTAGGGGCAATGAGAACAGTAGTGGGTAGGTGCCTTGTGGCCTCAGGGCTGGGTACCTATGGCAGTAGAAATATGGATGACATTTGCTACATATAAGTTAAAGCTTCCAGTGTTAATTGTGCCTCTTCTGGCTTCTGCACCCCCAGGTGCACGCTCCACACTCTGCTAGCATGGACAGCTGGGGGGTTGCAGTTGGCAGGAGAGCTGGAAAAGTAGGGAGGATTGCGTGTTTGCAGCAGTGGGAGAGCTGGGGTGGAGGAGGTTGTGAGAGTACTGAATCATTACTGTTGAAAGATGCTAGCGAACAGTGCTGTGCCCCAGTATGGCTAGAGGATGATCAGCATTGAAGCTGTCTTCTGGATGAGATGTCAAACCAGGCTACTGACCCTCTGTGCCCACCAAAAATCCCCAGAGTTGGGGTGCTAGCCTTTAGGGTTGGAGCCAAATGCCAATAGCCATCCTAAATACCCCATGCCAGTTCACCTGGCTATGGGATTCTCAGTCACTTCCTGCCCTAAGATGGCATGTGGTACTGTGGTTGAACAGTGTCACCCAGATGTCGCTGTGTTTCAGTCCTAAATAGAGAGTTTCCTATGTCTAGAATTGGTCAGCTCAATTGCTTGAGGGCTTTTCTAAATGAAAACTATCCTGTAAATGCAGGGCTGTGTGTTCCTCCTGCTTATCCATCTTGAGTGTAGTAGGTTACGTGCCAAGCTAATGCACTTTTTTGGCAGCTGTTTCTAGAGGGAAGTGAAGATGCCTGCTCAGGAGTTTCCTCTGGTGCCACTATGAGATGCCTGTTCCTTCTCTTTCAGCAATTCCCCTTACTGCATATGGACCGATGGCGGCGGCAGCGGCGGCAGCAGCTGTAGTGCGAGGGACAGGTAACTGCCACTTTCCTACCCTGTGAAGCAACCTGGCTGAGGTTTGCACTGGGCTATGGGAGGGGGGTGGGACGGGGTTGCATTTTGGGATCTTCACCATGTAGTTTTGCTTCCTCCCTTAGGTTCTACTCCGAGCCGCACTGGTGGGTTTCTGGGCACTACCAGTCCTGGGCCAATGGCAGAGCTTTACGGAGCAGCCAATCAGGATTCAGGGGTCAGCAGTTACATCAGTGCTGCGAGTCCAGCTCCAAGTACTGGCTTTGGTCACAGCCTTGGGGTAAGTGTTTCACACCCAGCTGTTGAGGTTGGGAGGTAGGAGGAGGTGGGGTGTGTATAAATCATTAAGCCTTTTGGGAGGGTGATTTCTACAACTATGAATACCCAAATGATGACAGCTGCAGGCAACCTCAAGGCTTGGTTATTGCAATATACAGTTCCTAGGCATAAAAACACTCCGCTTAAGGCCCCAATTGGTTCCTAATTCAGCAGCCTACTTAGCTTACAGAGCAGGCTGCTGAGTGCATATCACCCCAGATCTCTGCTCTCTACACTGATTCCCCATCAAATACTAGGTCAAGTGCTAGGGCTTGGTCCTACTCTTCAAAGCCCTCCATGGAACTGGCCCAAGCTATTCAAGGGCCTATTACCTCACTCTGATCATAGTCTGCCATGACAGCTATGTTCCTCTGGGTCGATGGAACTGGCACCTCAAGGGTGAGACTCATGAGCAATGGAAAGCGCTTTCCCAGCAGCTGGGCTATAGCTGAACTCACCACTGTAAGTGTTAAGAAAGACCACAACCATTCTTCACCATCAAAATGAAACACAGAACTCCCTTCCAAGGGTGGAACGCACAGGGGTCCCCAGGAATAACACAAGGCTGGACAGGGATGGGGAGAGTGCAGAGCAAATATCTGCTTGCTGCATGTTTCCCTGTGGAATGTGGGGCTACAGCTGGGAGAGGACTGGGGATTCCATAGGACTCTGCAGGGGGATATTAGGCGGCTCTGAAGAGACGGTCTAGTGATGGCATGTTTCCTGAGTGGGACTGTATCACTCCATGTAAATCTCAGGGTGCTAGGAGGCCTCCTCATAGTGGACTGGGGGACTAAATGATTCCAGTAGATCTCTAAAGGGGGTAGGGCTGTCTTTGGAAATAGTACATTTAGGGACATTGACATCCCAGTAAATTCCTACAAAGGGGAGGGACGGATGGACAAATCACACTCATGGACTCTACCTCTTTCCTGTGGTTTGTCTAATCAGGGGATTTGAATTCTTCCTCTGTAGGGTCCCTTGATTGCAACGGCTTTTACCAATGGGTACCACTGAAGCTAGCAACCAAGGAGGCAGGAGGTAAGATGTTTGAACAGGAGGGAGTGAGAAGGGTGTGAGAAGAGTGAAGCTAGGCTCAGGAGGGGATTGTATTATTAAGTTACAGTGAGAGTTTCCTGTTGTTGGGCCTTCATTCAGGGGCTTCATCTGAAGATGAGAGGAAGGAGGCCAGGCGAGGGGCTGCATTTTTGTCCTGTCCACCCAGTGACCCAGGTTCTAATTCCTTCTCCCAGACTCTGGTCCCCATGCTTGAAGTGCTGCAGAGGCATTCCATTGAGTGTGGGCAGGAAGGGAAAGGAAATGGTGTTTTGCTTGAGTAACCTCTTTGGCCAATTAGTGTCACTGTTGGGCTCTAAAGGGAAGCTCCTCCAGGTCTCTGAGGCCAGAAGAATAAGTGGCTGTGCCCCAGTGGTGGCAGGGAGACGGGGGAGTGCTCAGTTGGAAGGGTGTGGAGTGAGGGAAATGGAGACCTGGTAGAAATTGGGGAGTTGACGGAGACAGACAGACAGGCACAGTTGGCCAAAATCCTAAGGCAATGTGAGCTCTTGCACTGGCACTCTGAAAGACAAGCCCCTCCAACCCTTTTACTTTACACTACCCTGCATGCGGTTAACTCAGCAAATCTCACTGCTGCTGAGAGCATGGAGGTGATCTGTGGAGAGAAAAGAGGCTTCCACATCCAGATGGGAGAGGGGAAAATCCTACATGCAGTTCCAGCTGTGTCCCTTAGAAGGGGTGAGGGGGAGCTGTTGGAGGGTCTCAGTGCACACCTCAAAAGTGGCAGAAGTTTGGTAGTTTAAAAAGAGAAATGTGACTGAAATGAGTAGGGCAGATGTTTCCAGGGAAAGGGAGTGACTGGGCTGCTTCTCTTCAGCTGAGTTCAGTTTGCAGCATATAACTAGCCTCGTCTTTAATACAGAAGTTTGAGCCAGGGAGCCTGCAGATCTTAGCATTCAGTACTCCTTGATCCAAGAAGTCAGGTCGCATTTGCATGCTGGGGCTTGTCCCTTTGACCCACGCCTTCATGTTAAAGATGGGGCAGTTGCATTCTGCCCCACTTCTTTGCCAGTCAGTTGCGATCTTCATGCCACTGCCAAGGTGCCAGCACAATCCTGCACTAGGGGAAGCTTGGACACCCCCTGTTGCTGTGTTAGATGACAAAAAAAGGAAAAGTTGTTAGTTTGTTTGTTTGTTTTTTTCTGTTTCTGTCTCCTCTACCCCGCCATACTCTCCACCTCTGCTGGTCTCCTGCAGATTTCCCGTTACCTAACCAAGGACAGCGGGCTGGAGGATCTGGTGAGCCTTGGGGGATGAGCCAAGGTTTCCTTTCTATTGAATAAAACTGCACACTGCCGGCTGGTTGCCAGGCTCCTGCTGACCTGCCCTGATCTCTCCCATTGAACAGACCACACTGGACTGAACCTAAGGAGATCATCTCGCTTTCTTACTAACCACCGATGGTTTACGCTTCTCCCTTCCCCAACCCACCGATTCTTCTTTATTTATTTTATTAGCTGGTAGTTTTATTTTTTATTTTATTTTTTTATCTTTATTGGTGGGTGGTGACCCTCCTTTTTCATTGTTTGCTCTTTCCTGAGCTAGTAGACATATTTTATGAATTGGCTTTGTGATCGTGTTAGGTAGTTTTTAATGAGGAGTATTTTTATTTGGCTTTGAAATTGTTTTGAATCTTTTCAACTCTGTTGTTGTCAAAGTTTTTAAAGGACAGTATGTGATGTGAATGCAGTTCTGAAGGGAAGAGAGATGCAGAGAGAGAGAACGCTGAGCAGAACTGACGCATTTCTATTTTTTTTTAAAGAAACTGTTTTTAATTGTTTCTGTTTTGTAAATGTGAGGTTTTGAAATGTGTGAAGCTCCAAGGATCTGAAAAGGTGGGACATCGCTACGGAACAAAACAAAATGTATATTTTGCTAAGTAAAAACACTATCCTTACAGCTGAAAGTATTTTTGTTTTCCTAGGTTTAGTTTTACGTGGGGTTTTCTTTTTCCTAGTGTATAATATGTAAATATCGCGAGGTGAACCTGGCTGCACCCTGACTCAAGGAGCAGCTCCAGGTTCCTGAACCTGGCACCTCAGTGTGAGCAATATTCTCCAGCAGAATCCTGTCAGGACTCCTTTCTTTTTTGTATACCTTTTACTGTAAGATTTTAAGACCTCTGAGATGAAGGGGCGGGAGAGGGAAATGAAACTTACCGGCCATCGGCTATTTTGCTGAGCGGGTTAAAGCTGCTTCCAGTCGCTTGATGTACAGACTCCACCACTGGGCTCCCTAAGTGCCAGCATCTGGTTTGGCTAGGCAAAGGGCTTTACTGCCCCTGCTTGTCTTCATTATTTTGAAAGGAATTGACTCTCCAAACAGTATCGCTTGTGTCAAGATAGTCTGGGGAACGGCATCATCTTCTAGGGGGCAGGGTACTGGGAAGGGCTCGTCTGGGGTGGGATGTGGAGGTGGTCATTCTTTGAAGGGCAGGGCATTGGGTGGGGGAAGTCATTAACGGGGGGGGAACTGGGGGTGGTACTGTATGGGGGAAGGGTGAGTAAAGGGCTTCTCAGGGATCATATGAATTCTAGAATCACAGCTTCCCATTAGCTTTCCTCTGTGTCCTGAAATCTGGGGGAGTTCGTCCTTTGTCCTGTAATTTGATTATATGGTCCCTTCTCCTGAGGCTGCCCGAGCCCTTGTTAACAAGTGGCCTCTGCTGTGGGGTTGCCTCAAGCAGGAATTTAAGGGACAGGATTGGGTCTGGATTTGTTTTAAGTGAACCAAAGACCTTGTTAAGGGGGGGTGATTAAGCCTTTTATTAAGATGCAGCCCAACACTTTTCCCAGGGAAATAATGTAGCTTCATCTTAAGTTTTAAAAATCATTCCCTCTCTTCTCCCAAAATGAGCCCCAGTAAGTGAGAGGATTGGAGGGGGGCCACGGTGCGCAAATGGACCCCTTCCCTTCCACTTCCCGATTCCCTAGCTGCATTGTGGCTAGTTTTGAGACCCAGCAGTGTGGGCCGTGCCTGACCAAGCAATACATTTGGAGAGCTCTGTTTAGTCAGAGGTACTTAATGGGTTAGTACTGAAAACACAAAGCAATAATTTTTGTTACTGAGACAAGAGTCTGTATGTCTGAGTTTTTTTAATATTTCCTAATTAAAGAAGAGCTGCATTGTATTGGGTTTATTTTTATTCTGTATACTTCAAATTTGGGTTTGCAGACAGCGCTTTCTTCCCTCTTGGTACATGCGCTGAGCTGCTTCTGTGCCCCCTTCCACACACCTCACAGCCCCACTGTATTGCCACTGGGCTGTGATTCGCTCTCCAGTCAGTGCTGCTGCTGCCCAGAGGCTGGGGCTCCGTTTTGACGGTGGGCATTTTTTAAAAAGAAATAAAGCTATGTTTTGAAAGCCAGTAAGTTATTACACTCCAGTGTTTGTTCTCTCCACACCTGTAACCCTTTTTCCAGATTTCAGTTTTAAATTCCTAATAAATTATTTGAAAATGGTCCTCCTCGATTGTGGTATGTGTCTGAGTGGCTCTGAATTGGGCAAAGCTTCACCCAGGTTTGGAATGCTGGGAATCTTGCCCTGTGGTTAGCATACAAGCCTGGGAGCCATAGACCTGGCATTCAACTCCCAGCAATGGTACATCCCTTAACTCTCTTTTGAGCATCTGTTTCTCATCCGTAAAACACAGATGATAATTCTTCTCCACCTCAGAGGGGTCATGCATGGATGTCTGTGGATTCCGGAAAGGAGTAACACACCAGGAAATCAAAAAGCCTGGAAGTATTCTTTGGATTTGCTGAACACAGCAGAACAAGGGAGTTAAGACTGCAAGAAAGCAAATTGTGGAGAATAAAGAAATCTAGTGAATAAAGAGCACTGGGAGGAAATATTAAAATCTGTTAGTGTACAAGAAAGTTGGAGATTCCTAAAAAGCACTCAAATTAATATACAACAGGTCACAATGCTACTGAGAGAAGAATGCAAATAATAAGCAGCAACTAATATAGTTTTATGAAACACTGTTCAAAGATCTGCTGGCAAAAGTAACCCCAAGAGTCCTGATGGAGTCTGCATTTAATAATGGAAATTCTGCTGTGTTGTCACAGCTATCAAGGTGGGAGGCTTTGGGATAGACTGATCCATGAAGACCAGAGCTTTCATCTAGTATCCTTCAGTGATAGAATGAAATGTATCCTGTTTCTCCTTGTTTGGTGTCTGGGTGGTCCTCACTAACTCGCTTTCCCACACTTTAGGATTGATTGTCTGGAAATCACCAGACACAAATGCTCAGACCTTTAATTGTACCTGCCACATGTGTGCCTTATGTACATGGGGCACACAAAAATACACAACACACAACCATCAAGTTCTTTTGGGAGCGCACATGCTAAAACTGGAGAGGAAAGGAACCCCAGAAAGTGAAGGTTTACAGGCAATAAAAGGAATATGTTAAGAGTAGAGAAGTGGAGAACAAGAAGGCTTACAAGTATATGAAAAGTGAAAATAGTAGCGGAAAAGACAATGGGGAAAAGGTGAAATTAATGGTGATTCCAAAGCAACTGAGATACTGAATTGTTTTAAATCTGGCTTTAATAAGAGGTTTGGACAGTTTAGTCATGAGAATCTTGAACTACTTGGAAAATGAACACGTACTTAAGCAAATGTTCTGAATAATCTGTATCTCGGTGTAAAGGGAATTAATTAACTTTCTGAACCAATGATTGGAGTCTTAGAGAACTGGGGAGGAAACCAAGAGTTTAAAAAACAACAAACAGCACGTGGGACACACAAAAGGAGGAAAAAAGTAATCCTGGTAGTTGCAGCCAGTAAAACTAGCTACAAGCCCTTAATACAATTATCGTGAGAATCTGAGCAGAGGCCTAGTCTACAACTGAGAATTTACGGCGGTTCTCCCACCCTTTCTCTAGCCCTTGTGCAGCTCCACCAGTGTTTGAAATGGTAGGAGCACTAGTGTAGACTGGTCACCCAGTGGTTTTGGCAACATGTTAACTAGACCTACGCTGAGGAGGCTTAGCAGACAGGTTGGTAAGAATGTAAGTGGTCTCTTCTGCTAGTTTTGGTGAGGTGGTACAGATACTAGATATAGTGGGAGAATTGGCTAAAAGTCTAAGTGTAGTTGCATCTCTAGAGGATAATGGAACCATAAGTAATAAATATGGCAAGTTTTTATTTATAAAAATAGTTCTGGAGAGACTTGGTCACACAAAGCACAAAATGAGGAGCTGAAAGAAACAGTTGCTGAAATATCTGGATATTAGCAAAGCACGTGAATGAAACTTGTCCGAAAAATTGAGATATTGAAAAGTGTCAGAAGGACCACAGATTAAGGGAAATGATGATAAAGTACTGGGTGCTTGTACTTGTAGGTAGGTGGCTAGTGGGGAGCTGCTTGTCTTTAAACCCACTTTTATTCAATATCATTTATGATCTGGAAAGTAGCCAAAACTTCGTGAGAGACGTAACTGGGTGCTCCCATCACAATTCAGAAGCCAGCACTGGAAAATCAGTATCTCTCAGATAAAAGATAACCAGGTGGATGAGTTAAAAATAGTGGGCCCAATTCACCCCTGGAGTAATTCTGCTGAAGTTGGAGTTACATTAGAGATAAATTTGGCTCTGTCTAAGTTAGATGGTTTGTCTTTCCAGGAGTGTGAGTACCATGCCACTTGCTTATTCCTGGAATCAATTCATCAACAGTTCTTTCCATTAGCAACTCTGTCATCAATCTGATGACATCTGACTGAAGAGAAGTGGATGCAGGTGTTCCCAAAGCAGTCATGGGTTAGCAGGATCATAACTAGGGAAAGATCTGGTGGTGCAGTGCTAATTAGAGGTGCACTTAGTAAGTCTGTAGTGCTAGGATTGCTCTTAATGTGGGACATTAGGTCATCATTCCTGGTATACACAGTGTATTCGAGTGAAATACTTGTGTTTCCAAGATGGTTTTGATGCATGGGAGAAGGGAAATTTTAAGGTGCTGGTAATTCTCCAATGCCCTCTGGAAAGGGGTTTGCAAAGTGGGTTCCATTGGCCAAATACAGGCCAGGTATCTCTACAACACTGTCCCGTGCATCTTTAGTTTTAATGCTGTCTGTGGAGATGGCAGGTCCCAAGATGCAAAGTGCCATCCTGATCCTAGCAGCCTGGGGAGCACAGCATGCCATTAAAAATTAGGTTGGCTGCAATCTTTTCCATTTCAAACAAACTAATTGTGGCTAATGTATTTCTTTTGGCAAGATGCTAATGTAGCCACAATTTTGTCCAGTCAATAGCTACCCCTGCACAAGAATGAGCTCAAATTTCTGTTGCCACCCATTCAGTTTGCATATCAGTGAAAGCCCTGCTGGATCTTTTCTGAATTCTGATCTGGAACTGCAGCCATAGTAACTGATGTTAATTCTTCAGACAATTCCTTTCTACCTTTGTTTACATCCTACCACTAATATTTTCCATGTTATGGCTGTTCCTTGCTTCTGCACCCTAAGAAGCTGAGAGACATTCCAGCTCCCCTGGTTCCTACCACTTGCCAAACATTCAGTGATCAAGACCATCTCTGACAGGTGTTTGTCTAACCTGCTCTTAAAAATCTCCAATAATGGAGACTCCACAACCTCCCTAGGCAATTTATTCCAGTGCTTAACCACCCTGACCATTAGGAAGTTTTTCCTAATGTCCAGCCTAAACCTCCCTTGCTGCAATTTAATTTAATTGCTTCTTGTCCTATCCTCAGAGGTTAACAATTTTTCTTCCTCCTTCTTGTAACGACCTTTTACATACTTGAAAACTGTTTATAGTGTCCCCCTCTGTCTTCTCTTTTCCAGAGTAAACAAACCAATTTTTTCAATCTTCCCTCATAGGTCATGTTTTCTAGATCTTTAATCATTTTTGTTGCTCTTCTCTGGGCACTCCCCAATTTGTCCACACCCTTCCTGAAATATGGTGCCCAGAATTGGACACAATACTCCAGTTAAGGCCTAATCAGCACAGTGTAGAGCGGAAGAATTACTTCTCGTTTCTTGCTTACAACACTCCTGCTAATACACCCCAGAATGATGTTTTTTTGCAACAGCGTTATACTGTTAACTCATATTTAGCTTGTGATCCACTATGAGCCCCAGATCCATTTCTGCAGTACTCCTTCCTAGGCAGTCATTTTCCATTTTGTATGTGTGCAACCGATTGTTCCTTCCTAAGTGGAGTACTTTGCATTTGTCATTATTGAATTTCATCCTCTTTACTTCAGACCATTTCTCCAGTTTGTCCAGATCATTTTGAATTATAATTCTATCCTCCAAAGCACTTGCAACCCCTCCCAGCTTAGTATCGTCCGCAAACTATATCAGTGTACTCTTTATACCATTATCTAAATCATCGATGAAAATATTGAACAGAACCAGACCCAGAAGTGATCCCTGCGGGACCCCATTCATTATACCCTTCCAGCATGAATGTGATCCACTGGTAACTACTCTCTGGGAACAATTTTCCAGCCAGTTTTGCACCCACCTTATAGCAGTTCCATTCCATATAGGTTGCATTTCCTTAGTGTTTTTATGAAGTCATGCAAGAAAGTATCAAAAGCTTTACTAAAGTCAAGATATACCATGTCTATTTCTTCCCCGCATCCACAAGGCTTGTTACCCTGTCAAATAAAGCTATCAGTTTGGTTTGACACAATTTGCTTTTGACAAATCCATGCTGTTACTTATCACCTTATCATCTAGATGTTTACTGATTGCTTAATTATTTGCTTCGTTATCTTTCCGGGTACAGAAGTTAAGCTGACTGGTCTGTAATTCCATGGGTTGTCCTTATTTCCCTTTTTATAGATTGGCACTATATTTGCCCTTTTCCAGTCTTCTGGAATCTCTTCCTATCTTCCATGACTTTTAAAAAATAATCACTAGTGGCTCGGATATCTCCTCAGTCAGCTCCTTGAGTATTCTAGGATGCATTCTAGAAGTATTCTAGGCCCTGGTGACTTGAAGACATCTAATTTGTCCAAGTAATTTTTAACTTGTTCTTTCCCTATTTTAGCCTCTTCTGATCTTCCTCATTTTCACTGGCATTCACCATGTTAGACATCCAATCACCACCAACCTTCTTGGTGAAAACCGAAACAAAGAAGTCATTAAGCACCTCTGCCATTTCCACATTTTCTGTTATTTCCCCCCCACCTCGAGTAACGGCCTACCTGGTCCTTGGTCTTCCTTTTGCTTCTAATGTATTTGTAGAATGTTTTCTTGTTACCCTTTTGTCTCTAGACAGTTTGATCTACTTTTGTCCATACATACTTGTGTTATTTGTTTATATTCATCCTTTGTAATTTGACCAAGTTTCCACTTTTTGTAGGACTCTTTTTTGATTTTTGGATCATTGAGTATCTCCATCCTCTCCCTCCTTCATGTTTTCAAAATAACAACCTGCTTATCCCTTAGCATCACACAGCGCCTCCACCTGGCCATCCACCTCATGACAGAAGAGCATTCAGAATGGAGTGAACTGCTTTCACCCTATTATCTGGACCAGGCCAGGAGAACACAGGTGCACCTTCTGGACTGGGGATAAAATAGGGTGCTATGAAAATGTCAGGGTAGTTCCTTGGAGGATAGGTATTTGTGTTAAAAGAGTCACTAGCACAACTGCCACCATTAGTGCTATTCTCAGCAGAGAGGCCCCACTGTCTGGGCATGGAAATAGTTCTTCGAGGTTTGTGGTTGGGGAGCTTGCCCATGTTATACTGTATCTGTTTTATGGATGTAAAGAATTTATTTCCAGGACTTCAAATTTAGCTTGTTACACAAACATTATCTTAATTTTAAAATAAAAGAAAAACCCTGAAGTATGCAGCTGGCCTGTTGGCTCCTGGAAAGGTAACTGCTGACCTTCAGCCAACCTTGCTATACTCTGTGATCCCACATCCACTGACAGAAGTCTGCATTCAACAATGTAAACACTGCCCTGTTATCACACCTGTGTCAAAGTAAGGCTGTAATATAAAGAGACTGATGCAGACCACAAAGACACATTTTTCATACCCTGCTGAAGGAATGAAATTCATTCTGCTCATTCTGCTGTTTTCAGGTATGGCTACCTCATTTACTCATTCTCACACCCTAAGTCTGTCTATCTTGCATATGCATCACAGACTGGAGGTCTTGGTGGGTACGAACTCATCTTGCCACAAATATGGGAGCAGACACAGGTAATCTATGGAAAGTTACAGCTGGACAATGAGATCATCCACCTTCAGAAGCTGCCTCTGCAGCACCCCATTTTTGATAGGCAGGAGCATTATTGCTTTAACTTCAAAAACTCAAAGAAGAAAGCTATTTTCCCACCCTCCCCCATACCCCAGTCTTTAGGACCTGTGATTAACATCAGTTTGATTGCAGCTACAAGGGAACCAGATTGGGCATATCTGGGACGTGAATATGTATTGTCTGCTAATGTCAGGTATAGCTCAACCTGAGCGTTTGTGTTTCTTCTCAGTGGGTGCGGCCGCTGCCGCTGCCACCTCCAGGGCTCTGTTGCAGTTCCGTGCGATGATCAAATGCACTATCCCAAGCAGCAACCCATTACTGGATTACAATAACTATGGCTGCTACTGTGGCCTCGGAGGCAGTGGAACACCAGTGGATACCCTTGACAGGTTGGTGAGACTTTGTCTTCTCAAAATCCTTCCCTCTCCTTGCAGCTGTATCTGCCGTTTTTGCTGACTGTGCCTTCCCAGGTGCCTGTGTCTGTAGGTGTTTGGAGAACATTCCTGGCTAATATGACATTCAGAGCTAAGAAATGGGGTTGTACTGTATTTCACTGTGCACATTCTCAGAGGTTACACATCATCCAAGCAGCTCCTCTTGTTCCACTCTTCTGCTGGTGGTTGCTATATTGAAGAGCTGAAGTGAATGTGTAGAAGCAACTCTTGTAGTGGTGCTAAGTAGCAGCCAAGAGAGAAACAAATTGGGTAATCTGATTTAAGCATACATCATATGGCTTTGTACCTAAGTGATGCCACTACAATGCTACTGATGTAAGTGCATGTGCAACAATAAGACTGAGAATTTGACCCTCTATCTAGCAGATTACTTTCTCTTCAGAGATGCCCTACATTTGCTGTCTGATCATTGTGGCCTTTTGTTTAGAGCATTGTCTAGACAATCCACCCTAGTTAGATAATTTAAAACAAGCCAACTAAGCTCAAGCCTGAGTACATGGTTTTGAATGTATTCCCCATTATTTCACAGGTGCTGTCAGGTGCATGATAACTGCTATTCTGAGGCCCAGAAGCTTTCAGCATGTAAAGGACTTCTGGACAACCCTTACACAGAGCTGTATACCTACAGCTGCTCAGGCACCACCGTTACCTGTAGCAGTATGTCTAACTCTTTCTTATTTCACGTCAGCCACTGATTTCTTTTTTACGGGGTTTGATCTAAGCAGCATCTCCTTCAGCAGGAAGGTGCTTCCTAAAAGCAGGCTTCCTTCTATACCATCAACCACTTCAGCAGAGACAGTGTTTGTTAGGAGTGGGTATACCTCCCCCTAGAGACTCTATAGCAGAGGTGGCCAACCTGAGCCTGAGAAGGAGCCAGAGTTGCCAAAGAGCCACAGTAATATATCAGCAGCCCCCTATCGGCTTCCCCCACTTCACTCCCAATGCCTCCAGCCCACCAGCTGCCCTGCTGATCAGCAACTCCTGATCAGCTGTTTCTTGGCATGTAGGAGGCTCTGAGGGACAAAAGCAAAGACATTGCAGGCTCAGGGGAGAAGGTGAGGCCTGTGGAAAAGCCAGGGGTTGATCAGTGAGCACCTCCCAGCACATTGGAAAGTTGGTGCCTGTAGCTCCAGCCCCGGAGTCGGTGCCTATACAAGGAGCTGCATGTGGCTCTGGAGCCACAGGTTGGCCACCCCTGCTCTATAACAATCACATTCTACACAGCATAGCCCATAGCTCTGGTTTGAAAGGCCTTAACTCCCTGGGATCACAGGTTCATATCTGGGACACACACAGGACAAAGCCTTTTGTCCTGCTAAACTAAGTTCCACACCGTGTCTGGTGCACAGTGCTTCCATCTCTTCTTGCTAGCTATTAAGTTTCATGTCAATTCTTATGAGAGGGGATTTACCCAAGTATTTTGCCCATAGTTTCCTCTCCTCCCACTGTTGAGGGCTACTTGACTGTGGCTCTTTATCCCTGGGGCAGCTCCATTTCAGTAGTGGTGTGTTTGAAGTATTCTGTAAAGAACCTTGAGAGTGTTTCAAATTAAAGGGAGTAGGTATGAGAGTGAAGGGAAGGAATATAACTATTTTAGTTAATCAGCTTCACTTGCCAGCAGAGAGAATCATCTTGGCTGCAAATTCTCCTGCCTGTCACCTAGGAAGATTTAAAGCTTCCCATCACTGTAGTTTGAAACTGCCTCTCTTAACAGTTATTGTTCAAACATCTGAAAACTGAAAGTATGTAATGTTTCCATGAGAGCCACAGGGATTCCCTCAGAGGCTAGTGACACCTAAAAGGGGATAGGCACAATTGACACACAAAGGGTCAGGACCAGAGCAGTGGGCAAAAAAAAAGAAAATATTGGATTCAAAACAACAGAAGTTCTGTCTTCCCTAAAGGGCTGCCATTGCTTGGACTAGGAGAAGCTATCATGTTACCAGGGACCTTCTGAGTTTTCACCTTCCTCTGCAGCATGGGCCATGCACTTGTTAGGACTATCCTACTAAATCATTTCCCTGCCATTACGAGGGTCTTGGTGCAGCAGGTCCCTCCTGTTCTCTGCCCGGGGCACATGGTAATTTAGTCTTGCAAGGGCTGCGCTATGTTGCTCCAATTCTGGTGGTTGGCTTGGCGGGGTTTGGTGTCCTGTGGCTGATAAAGGACTTTGCAGTGGTGGTCCCAGGCCTGTGAACACGGGGGGGCAAGGGATGAGGCAACAGCTTTTCCTGGCCCAGGTCCTGCTAGGGCAAGAGCCGAGCTTTGGGGCGGTGCAGAGTCTTCAGCTCAGTCCTCGCCCTCCAAGGTAACGGGCCCAAGGGCTGGAGAGAGGCGCCGCCGCCTGGGGCCCTGCCCCCACAGCCCGGGGGTGCCAGACGTGCCCTGCTGCCCCCCTCTGGCTCCAAGACCCGCGCGGGGCGAACCGCGCTGGGCTCGCTGCACGGGGAAGGAGCCCGCCTAGTGCGCGGTCCCCAGGGCGGGCCAGGCCCGTGGCCGGACCCTCGCTGACGTCGCCTCCCTTCCCCCCGCAGGCAAGAACGACCCGTGCGAGCTGTTCATCTGCGAGTGCGACCGCAAGGCGGCCATCTGCTTCGCGGGGGCGCCCTACAACCCGGAGCACAAGAACCTGGACTCCGCCCTGTGCGCCTGACCGGCCGAGGGACGGCCCCAGCCCCGACGCTGCGCAATAAAGCCTGACACCCGCCCCGCGCCTCCCGCCTTTTCTTCCGCGCGCCAGGCTGGACTGGGGGATGGGTTCCGCGCCTCAGGGCAGGGGACCCGGCCGCTGGCTCCACCTACCTGCCGGGGCGGGGCAGAGGGCGGGGCGACGCGCGCTAGTTTCCCTGGAGTGACGTAGTAACCCTGCACTCCTAACCGTCACACTAACGCATTGTCACGGGTGCGGCTCACGCGCCGACCTCCCCGATTGGGCCGCTACGGACACGTGTTCCGGGAGCCAGCGACCCTGCGGGAACAGCCGCTACACAGGGGACAGGGAGTTCGTGAGCCCCGCCCACTGCCGGGGTAGGGGATAAGGAGCCACGCCCATTTCCCCTCCCCCATAGGAGACCTAGACCCTTCTACGAGTCCCGGGGACAGCGAGTCCCGCTCACTGATCCCATGGAGGACTGAGCCACGCCCGCCGGCATTTCCTCTCCCTCCCTCCCTCCGCGCACCCCCATAGGGCGATTGGGGCTGTAGAAACTGATCTAGTCCCTCTTTCCTTCAGTGGTATAAGGGGTGGGCAGGTTCACCTGCTCTGCCTTCCCCGCTGTACGAAGAATGAGGGGTTCAGGTCTTTGCTTGAGGGGTAAAGGGGCCGGGCTGTTCCCCTCTGTATTTTCCAAGTTGCTGGATGGCCCCTCCTAACCTGTTCTTGAATGAGGGGAGTGAGTGGGGTCAACATGGTCCAGTCCAGCCCCACCAGTGCCTGTGGGTCATGGTCCTGTTGTGCATGGCCTGTCACTCTGTGACACCCCCGTGCCCCATGGGGGTACTGGCTGCACAGGGAGGTGGGGACAGAAGTGAAGATTGTGGTAGTGTTGTCAGCCTCTGGGCAGGAGTCTGAGGGGACCTCTTCAGCTGCCGCCTCTCTCTTGGGAGAGGGGATTTGACTCCTCAGTGGCATTGAGCCAGCTCCTCTCCACAGCTGGAAGTCACTTTCCTCAAACAGGATGCAGGTCATGGTCTCAGCACTGCCCTTGGGGAAAATGCTTCTGTGTGCAGAGAAGGAGCCTAAGAGAAGCCACGCCCAAGAGGATCACTTATCACCTTATTTTCCTGTGAGAGGATGTTCTATCCTAAAGTTTTCAGCAGTTTCAGCAACTCAGTTATTCCCTACACAGATTCTTGCCAGGAGAGGCTGGCACTAGGGTAGCTATTAGCTCCAATACAGCAGCAATCTACCCTCTTATGTGTCAGTGTCAGGGCCTCAGAATGGGAAAGGAGGGAGGCCTCTACGTAACTCTGCTGGCTTGCTTTCCCAGTCAGGGTAGCTTCACTACCTGTTTTTCTCTAGCAAAGCATAGGATGGAGACCTTGGATGAGTTTGACAACGAGTACCCCCTCAGTATGTCATTCTGCAAGCTGATTTCCCCTGAGGACTTCGAAGTACAGTCTTTATCCTATACTGAGCAGTGCCTGCAAGAACTGTATACAAACATGGAGCGGAGCCCAGAGATCTGTGAGAGGGTCATGCGAAAGCGGAAGCAGATGGAGAAAGAGGCAGCTGGCCTAGCTTCATTCTTAAAGGTACCTGCAGTGCCTTCCTGGCTAACAGCTCCTCCTCCCCCCAACATATCTGAGATTATTGCCGGGAGATTTTATCGGGAATAACAGCGAGAGAGCGTGTCCCTCAGAGCCAGGAACTCTGACTACTCTTGTAATGAGACAAATCACCATGTAGGTTTGCACCACCACTCCTTTCCCTGTTTCTCCTTAGGCTGCTGGTATCTGTGCCACAAGAAGAGGAAAAGGTCTGTTTTCCAAATTGTACATGAGCTTTCCTGAAACCTGCAGCCCTCTCAGGGTTCCCCCCTGCCTCCAGCATGGAAAAGCCTAGATGTAGCCTCATCACATGACCTGGATCAATCTCTTCTGGCACTGGGGAAAGAAGTGCTAGCTTGAGACCACCACTGTAGTCTCCGCCTGTGTGTTGACTCTGATTCTCAGATCGCTATTTGGAGAGCGGTCCTAGTGTTAAGGGGAGTTAAATGTTACTGAAATCACAGGTTGTGATGATATACGTTCAACCTGGTCAATATGAATCCAGTCATGTGATTTCCACTAGTGGGAAATTATGGGAGCAAATACCCCTCACCCCATGGAAAAATTACTCTGTTTTTTAGGAATTTTTTATTTTTGTTTGCTGGGGGAGTGTGCAGGGAATAGAGGCTGGAATTGACAGAGGAAGTGATACTGAAGCTATTGTACTTCCTCCTTTCCCCTGTAGTAAGGGCTCCTTAGCTTGACTCAGGCCATGTCTACATCTAAAATTTTGCAGCGCTGGTTGTTACAGCTGTATTAGTACAGCTGTATAGGGCCAGCGCTGCAGAGTGGCCACACTTACAGCAACCAGCGCTGCAAGTGGTGTTAGATGTGGCCACACTGCAGCGCTGTTGGGCGGCTTCAAGGGGGGTTCCGGGACCGAGAGAGCAAACCGGGAACGCCGCGGTCGGCTCTCTCGGTCCCGGAGCCAGCCAGCAAACCGCGGGGAAGGAGACCTGCTTGCTCGGGGTTCCGGGACCGAGAGAGCAAACCGGGAACGCCGCGGTTTGCTCTCTCGGTCCCGGAGCCAGCCAGCAAACCGCGGGGAAGGAGACCTGCTTGCTCGGGGTTCCGGGACCGAGAGAGCAAACCGGGAACGCCGCGGTTTGCTCTCTCGGTCCCGGAGCCAGCCAGCAAACCGCGGGGAAGGAGACCTGCTTGCTCGGGGTTCCGGGACCGAGAAAGCAAACCGGGAACGCCGCGGTTTGCTCTCTCGGTCCCGGAGCCAGCCAGCAAACCGCGGGGAAGGAGACCTGCTTGCTCGGGGTTCCGGGACCGAGAGAGCAAACCGGGAAAGGAAACCAGCTTCGCCGCGGTTTGCTCTCTCGGTCCCGGAACCCCGAGCAAGCAGGTCTCCTTCCCCGCGGTTTGCTGGCTGGCTCCGGGACCGAGAGAGCAAACCGCGGCGTTCCCGGTTTGCTCTCTCGGTCCCGGAACCCCGAGCAAGCAGGTCTCCTTCCCCGCGGTTTGCTGGCTGGCTCCGGGACCGAGAGAGCAAACCGCGGCGTTCCCGGTTTGCTCTCTCGGTCCCGGAACCCCGAGCAAGCAGGTCTCCTTCCCCGCGGTTTGCTGGCTGGCTCCGGGACCGAGAGAGCAAACCGGGAAAGGAAACCAGCTTGATTACCAGAGGCTTCCTCCTTCCACGGAGGTCAAGAAAAGCGCTGGTGAGTGTCTACATTGCATTACCAGCGCTGGATCACCAGCGCTGGATCCTCTACACCCGAGACAAAACGGGAGTACGGCCAGCGCTGCAAACAGGGAGTTGCAGCGCTGGTGATGCCCTGCAGATGTGGACACTCTCAAAGTTGCAGCGCTGTAACTCCCTCACCAGCGCTGCAACTTTCTGATGTAGACAAGCCCTCAGATACACTCTCCAGCCCTCTAGCTGCTCTGTTCCATTAACTTTCCCCTGATTCCAACCCACGTGAATCTAATGGAAGGCTGAAGGTACCTGATGATTCTGTATGTCACTGCTCTGGCAGTGTAAAGGGGCCTTAAAGTGAGTGTAAATGTCCCTCTGAGACTGCCCCTTGTGCAGGGAGCTGCCTGACCTGTGTAAAAGCTCTACCCCAGTCCTTCTCCTAGTCCATAACATAGGGGTGCACTGAGGGGATGGCCAGATTGCACAGCACTACAGCTGTTCTCGGATTAACAGGGTTCACAGGGAGCTATGGGAAGCAGAATGTTAGAGCAGCCCAGAGGCTGCTGCAGTTTACACTGGGAGCATGCACAACCCTACCAACCAACAGAAGGAGGGGGGGCGTTAAAAAGGTAGCTTAAAGCTATCTTTGTGATTTCAAATCACTAACGCTCCCACTGCACACACAGCCTGGTTTTCAGTGACTCTGTTCCTGTGCTCGGGGCAGGGATGGAAGCTGTGGGAGGGACAAACAGAACATTAAAGCCATAACAGCTGTTATGTGGAATACTGGAGAGATGGTGAGGTAGTCTTGTGAACCAACAGTCCACTTTGGCTATTAGACAGCAGTATCCACTGCAGAGGCGAATAGCAGTGCCTTACCCTCCCTTTCCCCTCCCCCCCCCATGTTGTTTTCTAGGCCAAGTTTTTCTGGACACTTCAGGGAGAGATGAATTACTGTAACTATGTGGGGATTGCGGAGATGCAAGAGAAGGTGGTGCAGCTGAAACGAGACATGCAGAAAGTGAACAACTATGCTCAGGGTAATCCCTGTGCTTCAGTCTCCCTTTGGGCCTGTGGCACAACTCTAGGAAGTTTCCCTTCTAGGCTCCCCTCTTTCCATCCTGTGGCTTGTGATGCAGAAGAGAAAATGCAGCAGTGTTATAACAGTGCCTTTCCCTATTGGGAAGGGATAACTCAGGAGTCTAAGCACAAGGTTGAAATAGCTAAGCTCCCCGAAACAGTTTATTTTAGCTAGAATCTCTCTAGTGATTTTTATCCATAGATCTGAATGCTTTACAAAGGGAGATAAGCAGTATTATCTCTGTTACCTATGAAGAATTAGCCATAGGGAGATGAAGTAACTTTGTGACAGTCACACAGTGAGTTGGGGGCAAGGCTGTGAATTGTACCGAGGTCTTCTGTTTCCAAGTCTAGTGCCTGGGCAGCACAGCCTCCCCAGTTTGCCTCATTGTCCTGGGCCAAAATTTCCCTTTCATTATGCACCAGTTGTGTGCCTATTTGCCGCTCTCCCATCCCTGACATGGCTGTTTTAGTGGTGGTTTATGTATAAAAGTTTGTGAACCACTTTGGGATGTCTAGGATGAAAGATGTTATAGAAATATTAGATGTAATTGTTTGTTAATTAGGTGTTTGAATTCTGATGGCCATTTTCACCCCTGTCTATGATATAGCTCTGATGTATCCTTCTCCCTTCTCGGCTTCCTGGTTATATTAGCAACTGGTATAGAGAGGGGTGTGTGTGTATCAACCTACAGCACTTCAGCATACCGCACACTTAACTGTGTAGACCCTCCTGATGCACACTAAAAGTTCCCTAGTATGTACTGACATACCACAGTTTGAAACAGAGAGACGGGACTGTCCCTTATCGTTATGCTCTAATTGGTGGACAGCAGCTCTGAGATCTGCCCAGAAGCCTATACAACTGCATAGTTTTGAACTACTTAGAAGAGCCGGGAAAGGACAGCCCTTGACAGGGAAATGCCCTCTCTGTATCCCCACTCTGGGGTCTAATTCCATGCATTATTAGGTAGTCTATGGTAGCTGCACATGCACCTCAGGCCAGGCTGGGGGTTAAGTTGTCTGAGTAGAGGAGGCTGTAAGCTACACATGTCAAGGTGTCCAGATGCTAGAGATGACTGAAGGATGGAGCTGTGTCTCATGGCTCTGTCCAGCTCTGAGGTGTGTATTTTGGGGCTCATGGGGAAATCTTAGCTCAACATAAGAACATAAAAACGGCCATACTGGGTCAGACCAAAGGTCCATCTAGCCCAGTATCTTGTCTTCTGACAGTAGCCTACGCCAGGTGCATCAGAGGGAATGTAAGAACAAGTAATCATCAAGGGGTCCATCTCCTGTCACCCATTCCCAGCTTCTGGCAAACAGAGGTTAGGGACACCATCTCTGCCCATCCTGTTTAATAGCGATTGATGGACCTATCCTCCATTAATTTATCTAGTTCTTTTTTGAACTCTGTTATAGTCTTGGCCTTCACAACATCCTCTGGCAAGGAATTGCACAGGTTGATTGTGCGTTATGTGAAAAAATACTTCCTTTTGTTTGGTTTAAACTTGCTGCCTCTTAATTTCATTTGGTGGTCTCTAGTTCTTGTGTTATGAGAAGGAGTAAATAACACATCCTTATTTACTTTCTCCACCTCAGTCATGATTTTATAGACCTCTATCATATCCCCCCTTAGTTGTCTCTTTTTCATGCTGAAAAGTCCAAGTCTTATAAATCTCTCTTTTTACAGCAGCTGTCCCATACCCCTAATCATTTTTGTTGCCCTCTCTGAACCTTTTCCAATTCCCATATATCTTTTGTGAGATGGGGCAACCACATCTGCACACAGTATTCAAGATGTGGGCGTACCATGGATTTATATAGAGGCAATATGATATTTTCTATCTCATTATCTATCCCTTTCTTAATGGTTCCCAACATCCAGTTCACTTTTTTCACTGCCGTTGCACGTTGAGTGGATGTTTTCAAAGAACTATCCACAATGACTCCAAGATCTCTTTCTTGAGTGTTAACAGCTAATTTAGACCTCATCATTTTATATGTATAGTTGGGATTATGTTTTCCCATGTGCATTACCTTGCATTTATCAACATTGAATTTAATCTGCCATTTAATTGCTCAGTCACGCAGTTTTGTGAGATCCTTTTGTAGCTCTTCGCAGTCTGCCTGGGACTTAACTATCTTGAGTTCTTTTGTGTCATCTGCAAATTTTGCTGCCTCACTGTTTACCCTTCTTTCCAGATCATTTATGAATATGTTGAATAGGACTGGTCCAGTACAGACCCGTGGGGGACACCACTATTTACAGACCCGTGGGGGACATGATAGCAGTTTTCTAAAAGGGTGTCATCAGGAGGAGGGAGAAAACTTGTTCACCTTAGCCTCTAATGATAGAACAAGAAGCAATGGGCTTAAACTGCAGCAAGGGAGATTTAGGTTGGACATTAGGAAAAAGTTCCTAACTGTCAGGGTAGTTAAACACTGGAATAAATTGCCTAGGGAAGTTGTGGAATCTCCATCTCTGGAGATATTTAAGAGTAGGTTAGACAAATGTCTATAAGGGATGGTCTAGACTGTGTTTGGTCCTGCCATGAGGGCAGGGGACTGGACTCGATGACCTCTCGAGGTCCCTTCCAGTCCTAGAGTCTATGAATCTATGAATCCTCTCCATTCTGAAAACTGACCATTTATTCCTACCCTTTGTTTCCTATCTTTTAACCCATCTCTCTGTGCACTTTGGAAAGATTATGTCCAGCGCAAACATGAGTCCAGCATCTCAGTTGCCCCCTCTGCTTGAGCAGGGTTTTCCTTTTATTGTGCTTCAATGTGAAACTGAACTGCCCTGAGGCTCAGAGGATATTTTCCAGGATGAGGAATTTGTCCAGCATTCTTTCCATCAGGCCTGGCATCCATTCCTTTAGCAGCAGCAGAGGCTTTAGGCTCCAGTAAGGATATATGACCTCTCGATGTCGCAGCACACCAGCCCGCACCACTTCCCGTGCACACTCCTCTTTGGGATTTGCCTGCATGGTGATTTTATCACCGATGATTTTCAAAGCATTGTCTGGGATAAAGAGAACAATTATCACACAGAGTATCTCATTCCCGCTCTTCTTCCAGATTAAACAGAGTGTATCTTGGTGCATTGGGGAGCATGAGCTCTCTGAACTACAGGAGCCAACTCCCAAACCTTTTCTATAGTTCTAAAGATCATTATCATATAATAAATCTCCTGACCTCCCCTTCTTCCCCTGAGATTCTCTCTCAACATCTGGATGATATTTATCCCCTTCTGCACTGTGTGTTGCAGCCTAATGATTGGGTCTCTCAGTAGAGAGTAGCATTTTTGTTTTACCTGTGTCAATATATCCCAGCACAGCAACTGTGACTGAGAGACTGATCTCCCGAAGCCGCAGCTCCCTGCGTAACGAGCTGTAGAATCCTTCCAGAGCGAACTTGGCTGCACTGTATGAGAGGGTGAATGGGGCTCCTATCCGACCTGAAGAGAATCAAAGCAACAGGAATAGCTGAGAACTTCCCTCAAGGAAACGATTCGCTGAGGGAAACGGTTTTAGGCATGTGGAGCTATCAGAGGACAAGCTGGAGTCTCTCACATAGATCCAAGTCTAAATTACTGTTCAGATCATTTTTCTGTTGCATAACTGCCAACCTCAGTAACCAGACATGTCTTCTATTAGATGAGGCAGCCTTACCAGCTCTTGCTGGGATCCCATCAAATCTCACAAGCTAAACAGGGGCAGGGCATGTCAGTGCTTGGGAGGAGACCTCTAGGCAGGGGCGGCTCTAGCTGTTTTGCCACCCCAAGCATGGCAGACAGGCTGCCTTCGGCGGCTTGTCTGCGGGAGGTCCCCAGTCCCGCAGCTTCGGCGTACCTGCTGCTGAATTGCTGCCGAATCTGCAGGACCGGCGGACCTCCCGCAGGCAAGCCACTGAAGGCTGCCTGACTGCCGCCCTCCCAGGGACCGGCAGGGCGCCCCCCGCAGGTTGCCGCCCGAGAGACGCGCTTGGAGCACTGGTGCCTGCGGCCGCCGCTACCTCTAGGGGCACTTGTAGTGTTGATGGTTTCGTAGGTGGCCCTCTTTACTCTGCTTTGAGTTAGTACTCAGACTAAATCACCAGGGTAGCTGCATTTCAGCGGTGGGTGAGTGATCCCAGTGAACAGTTTCTACAGAGCATTTTGAAAGACAGATTCGGAGGAGAGTTGTAATTACTCATTCTCTGCCACCAAAGAGAGAATGAAACTTCTCTGGAACTAAAAGCCTTTGTAACAGGCAAGAAGAGACTGGCTGTGGTTGTAACTAATGGCTTTTCCTGTGAAGGAGGCGAGATGAGACAGTGATTCCACCAGTATTGTTAGCTGTGAGATTGGTTTGACTGAGTAGGGCAGCTTGGATGCGTTCACTGGTAACTGAAAGAAGCAGCCTTCCTTACCACTCAGGGATGAGATGACAATGATGCTGCCCTGAGACTCCTGCAGCATGGTCATTGCAGAAACTGTCAGCTGGACGTAGCTCAAGAAGTTGACAGTCATGGAGCTGGTCACTGCTGCCATGTCTCCTTGGAATGGGCCAAACCGGCCACTCCCCCCAACATGGTTCAAAACCAGGTAGTCGAGACCCCCTGAAAGAGAAAGGGAAACACAGATTCAGATGAAGTGTGTGCATCTGTTCTTGGATCAGGATGGATGCGGTACACTATCTGCCCTCTCTGCTCCAAGATAGCAGCCGTTCTGAATCAGAGTCCTACCAGAATCAGGGGATCTGCACTGGGATGCACTCACATTTCATCACAAATATTTCTTAGGTGGAGCTGGACTAGGGTGACCAGACAGCAAGTGTGAAAAATCAGGAAAGTGGGTGGGGAGTAATAGGCGCCTATATAAGAAAAACACCCAAAAAATGGGACTGTCCCTATAAAATCAGGATATCTGGTCACCCTAAACTGGAATAACAGCCACTGAGGTCAGTACAGTGCTACCCTGACATAAAACAGTTTTGGGGAGCCAAAAATCCCTACTGAGTTCTAAGTGAAACGCCATTATATAGGGGTAGTGGTGGCAGGACTGCAGCGGTGATTTAAAGAGCCTGGGGCTCCTGTCACAGGGAGCGCCAGGCCCTTTAAATCACCAGTGAAGCCCCGCTGCCACAGCCCCGGAGTAGTGGCAGCAGGGATCCAGCGGTGATTTAAAGGACCCGGGGCTCCCTGCAGCAGCCCTGGACCCTTTAAATCACCGGTGAATCTTGCTGCCTCAGCCTTGGGGTAGCAGCGGCAGGACTCTGGCGGTGACTTAAAGGGCCCGGGGCTCCGGCCTCTGCAGGGAGCCCGGACCCTTTAAAGCGCTGCCTCGCTGCCGGAGTCCCGGGGTAGTGGCAGCAGGGCTCCAGCAGTGATTTAACGGGCCCTGGGCTCCCTGCAGCAGCCTGATCCCTGGACCCTTTAAAGTGCCGCCAGAGCCCCGCTGCTACCACGCTATATGCGAACCTGTGTTATATCGAGTCGCATTATAACGGGGTAGCGGTGTATTTAAACTCCCACAGATTTAAAAGGGAATAGAACTGGACTCTGATATTGTTGGCCTTGGTCCCAAGCTGATTCCCACTTTCCCCAGAGTCAGGATGCAGGTCAGCTATTCCTGCTGATGCTCTTGATGGCTGGTGACTTTGGAGTCAGGACCCTAGCAGAGAAACCACTCAGAACTCCATTCTGCTCATATGCCAGTGGAGCCGTCTCAGGCATATACAGTCAGACTCTGCTTTTCCCTCCTCTGTGCAGACTGCTGAAGGACCTACCCCATTTTCACTGCAGCCTTCCCTCCTCCCTGACAAATCCAACCCAGCACCCGATGTATGTCTGACTTGCCTGCAGCTACTCAGTGCACACTCGAGTGCTCTATTGTGAGAGATGGTGTTTATTCCATCTGACACTGAGCACAGGCAGCTTGGGATGAAGCAGCAGCTGTTGATTAAAGCAAGCACCCTTAATGGCTGTTCAACTTCCCAGTGAAGCTGCCCTGCTACCACTGAGGTTTAGTGCAGGGATTTTCCAGCTGGAGTGTGGGGCAAAGTCCCCGTCTGGAATTCTCTGCATCTCTGCTGCCAGCTGAAGTAGTTAGTTATTAAAAAGAGAGCTCGACTAAGACTACAGGGAATCAGTGTTTGGGAATCTGTGTGGCTGGGCCAATCCCTAGGATGGTCAAGCTTTTTCCTGTTAGCCGAAAAATGGAGCATCCTGTTTCCGGGAAAGGCAGCATGGGTGATTGGAGGAGATGACCCAAGAGAGGTCTGTGTCCTTCCCTGTCCCAGGAGGACAAGGAAAAGGAGGGAAGAGATGCAAGTTTTACTCAGTTTGTTTCTGGCGTCTTCAATGACATTCTGGGCTGAAGTCAAGTTGTTCATGTCAGACACCACATGCCTGGCAGAACTCGCTCCCAGTTCCAGACACTTCTGTGCCACCTGAAAACAAAAGAGCAGCTGTCAGCAAAGAACTTGACACTGCAGCAGGCTGTGCAGCCTTTCACATTGCAGCTGTTTCGTAGCACAGAGGAGAGCATGCAGCCGTCTGCTTCATTTCGCCCCACGTTAATGGATGGGGCAGGAACTTGGTCTAGCATGAAATAGAAGGGACTGAATGGTGCTGAAGAATCACATTGGGCAGGGGAGCAAAGTGATGATTTGCAGCAGCACGCTCAAGGCTGCATCCTGGCCTCGGGTGTGAACGCAACTTCTGTTGAGAGAAGAGGGTTGTAATGTGGGTGAGTGGCCAATGTGTCCTGGTGTTTGGCCATCCCTGCACCCTGCTGTGTGGAATTGGAGAGGGGGGTATAATAGAAGCCCAAATGTTCCATTTCTCCACCCTCCTTGGGTTGTTTCTTTTGGGGTCTTACCTCCTTGAGCTGCTTCTCCCTCCTGGCAGTGAGGAGCAGGTGCGCTCCCATTCGTGCAAACTCATAGGCTATTTGTTCCCCAATCCCAGTGCTCGAACCAGTGACCAGCACACGCTTCCCTCGCACCATTTCTGGAGGTTTAAAAGGCTGTTAGCAGGAATTTGCCCCACTGCTTCCCTAAGATCCTGGGCATCGGGGAGCCCCAGGACTCCTATGCTGATTCTCTCAATCCCAACAATATGTACCATCGAAGAGGGTCTATCTCTTCATCTGTAAAATGGAGATAGTGATACTCCAGGAGTACTGAGAGTATTTGTAAAGTGCTGAGCACTAAATTATACAACTGGGGAGTGGTTACAACGTTGATCAGCCCGACCTGTTGGAGCAGAGACCATTTGTGATATGGGTTTATGTGTAATTGGACAAGTTAGGGAGGGAAAGGACCTATTGGGTCACCCCATCCCTCTCCCTGCCACTACAGGATATGGTACGTCCAGGCTCGCTTTAAATGTCCCAAGCGATGGGACTTACACTATTTCCCTTGGAAGGCTATTCCACAGGCTAATGCATCTCTCTGCAAACGTGGTCTTACCTGCTATTACAGAAAGCATGTTCCCCAAACACATCGCTCTTGTGATGGGAGCTCATGGCAAGCACCAGAAAGTTGGTTCTCCCAGTGGCTCCTTTTAAAAAGAGGTATTTTCTCCCTTTCCTGATATTTGGGTTCCCTAGCCTCTGAAACAAGTTTCTCCCAAGTCCTGGTCTTTCCTTGCTACTCAGAACCAGCGTTTCTCCTTTGTCACCACCTGGAGGAAATCTTCTGCTGCAGCCACAAGCTTCCATTGTGATAACACGTCTGTAGTGAAGTATCTGGCTTCCCTTAGGGCATCGTTGGGGCTCATTTCCTGTCACCATTTTGCATTTGCTAAACTCATTGGAGTGGTTCCCCTTACAGTGGAGACTGAGCCACATGCCCCCTGCTTCATTACCCCCTTTTACACTTACCCTTCTCTTTGTTCACCTCTTGTTTTTCAGCTCCAACTTTTTATATGCCTCTTAAATAGATCATTGTCATAGATCTAGCTTAGTTTTAGAAAGGATTTTTCAATTGCTTTGGATGCTGTCAGTAGTCAGCAAATGGGAGTCATTGTTTCCCTTTGCATTGAGCTGTGAGAGTGCCACAAAAGGGGACTAACCTTCGTCCTGATTTCAGCTCACTTTTTGGCAATCAGCGAAGGATCTGATCTGTAACAGGGAGTCAGCCCTAGCCCTCTTCTGTGCCTGGGGTGTGAATTCCCTGGGGGCCCATCCTGCTTTGCTTACCTGCAGATAGGGTTTCCTGGCTGTAGAAATAATAAGCACATAGGCCAGCAAGGAGTGAGAGGAGAAGCCTGATTGCAGCCATTGTATCAGCTCTGTGATAGATACTGGAGTGAATCATTAAACCCAGCAGGCTCTTTCATGGCCAAGTGCTAAACCAGTGAAGGTCACAGTCTGATTTCAGCCTATGCCACTGTCTGATTTCTCTCACCAGCCTCACATTGGAGCATAGCATCACCTTCCTCCTGACATCAGTTTGCACTGGACTAGGTATGTGCTAGGGCAGAGATTTACCGTTTAACCAAGATCCCCTTTTGCACAGTGCACCACATATGGTGCCATCTCTTCTGAGCTGCATCCAACTGTTCTGGCTTGAACTACATGGAAGATGTTAATTGGCTGCTGTTTAGGGAGAAAGTTACTCACCTTTGTTGTGGGAGAGCAGACTCTGGAAGCTGCTGCAGACCATTAGCAGCCATTTGTCCTCTTACTGTCCCTTGTCAATATGAGCATTTTGAGGGATGGTGGTTTAGGGTGAGACCCAAAGAACATTGGACACAGCTTCTCCATCCTGACTAGCTGGTAGGGAGCATCACTAAACAGTACTATATATGTTCTTGTACCATGCTCATCAGCATAGTATTTGAGTGCCCTCCAATTGTGCATTAAGCAACATGATTAATGTCTGCCATATGTTGTTTGGTCTCTCATCCTCTCTCCACAGGGAGAAGTGTATGCATTGGTGTCTTGCTTTAGCAGTTTTTTTTTTAAATAACTATACATGTTGCTATACATTTGTTAGAGAAGGCAGGTGAAAGAAATACACCTTGCAGTTGGAGTGGAAGGTGGTGTGACTTGTTATGGATCTTAGTTCCTGAGGGAGTTAATTTCATAGTCTTGGACCAGCTCCTGAGAAAGTTCTGTCTCCTGCACAGATAAGCTTTTATCCTTATGGCAGAGAGATCCATTGAGCCAGAGGAACATGGAGAACATTGTCAGTGGAAAGCCATTGCCTCCCTCAGAGACCAGAGTGGGTCTAAATCTTCCCTCATGTATGGCACTTTGCAGGATTTTTCTCTCACTGGTTCCCCACCATAATGGAGTAATAGAAGGGTCCAGTAATGCTCTCCTGCTTGGCAGTGATCACTGGCTATAAGAAAGGGAAGCTGGAGAGTTTGGCTCCCAGGTTAGACAGAATTCACTGAATGCTAGTTATAACAGAGTCTTGATGCTAAAGTGATGGGCACATCAGAACTGCCTGGACTGCAGTTGCAGCCTTTCTGTTGCGGGTCTGCTGTAAAGAAGAAATTAAGAAATATGGCAAATGCTGGTCTAGTCCATCCTGAGATTAAACTGGCTCAAGCACCCACAGCAGGGAGATGGTTCAGTTGTGTGAGCAAGGAAAGCTGGCTGAGTTGTTTGGATTGTCATGCCTGAGAGAGATGCAGAGAAGCAAGTCTGAAGCCTGTACACAGCACCCTGTGCTTGCCACTACAGAGGGATGCTCAAGCTTGTGGGACATAAATGCCAGCAGGCAAGAACGGACCAATAGCCCATCTAGTCTGGTATCCTGTCTCTCACCATAGGAGGTGCAAAACCCTATTGGCCATAATGTACTTAACATCTGATACTGTATCGTTGCCAAGGAGAATTCAGGTGCTCAGGTAATGCCTTGAAGCATGACAGCTGTTGGCCCTTATAACTATTCCCCTCGCTGGTGCCTCTGCAGATGGTGTGACATTATTTTAAAATGCAGTGGGTCTAATTTGCAAAGCTATTAGCAAAAATGCATAGGTAGTTACTGAGATTTCACTTGCACTTTGGGTATCTGCACATGCCAAGCGCTAGCTGTGAGTCTTACTAGCTATCACGTGCACAAATAGTAAATATGTACATTTGCCTCCAGCTTTTTGAAAATTATGCTCTCTAGACTATACTAAGCTCTAATGATGCACTAATATATTGTGGCTGTGTTTCACTTTTTTATGTGTTGTTGTAGCCATGTTGGTCCCAGGAGAGACAAGCTGTGTGAGGTAATATATTTTATTGGATCAACTTATCTTGGTGAGAGGGAGATGCTTTTGAGTTTACACAGATCTCTTCTTCTAATATCCTCGGACTGACACTGCTACAAAAATGCTTTTTTATACCCATCATTATTTCCTGTATTGAGACAAATTCAAGATACATGGGTTACAGAAAATGGGGGTGTGTGTGCGCGCGCGCGTGCAGAGCTTGGGATTTTTGCCAAAGAAAAAGAACCCAGCCACAGCTGAGCTGCAGGCAGGATGGGTGGATGAACAAGATCAATGGGTCCCTTCTGGATTTTAATGACTAAGAGGAATGTCACTGCATTAGGCTGAAACTCAACAAATCGAATCTGTTTTAACTATGGGCGTTCACTAGGCATGTGTCCAGCACACCAGGATTTTGCTCTCTCTCAGAAGGAGAGTATCTTAAGCAGGGAGCAATCAGGTGCTTTAAGGAAAATGTCCTCTCTGAATTTATTACTGGTGAAAGATGCTAGATTGACAGGTCTGGAGGGCAAAGTCCTCTGTCCACACATTCACTGTCCTCCCAGCATTTCTCCTCTCTAGCCTGGAAGGACAACTGCCCAGGGTGGGAGAGTTCAGTTTCCATGACCTCTCTGCTGAGACGGCCAACAGGTGGCCAGTTGTGCTGATGTGGACACTCACCCAATAGGAACTTGACTGAGCCCCTCCATATTTATGTCCTGTAGGCCACAAGCAGCCACCACGGGCTGGGAGCTTTCTGTCACAACTGACCTGAGCTGCATTAGGACACCCTGATCTAGGCTCCATTGACTATTACCAAACCCTGAGCTGTCCAGTTCCCCTCTGGCCTTGATTTTGAAATAGATGGTATCACAAGAACTGAAGAACTACATTGTACCCTGCCTGCCTCTCTGGGCAGTGAAACACACCCGAAGGCCTTACAGTTGCTGGTTTGAAGTGCTTTGGGGGTATGCTTTTGTCTTCTTTTCTCATAGCTGCAAAGGCTGTGAAAATGCGACGTCCAAGGCAAGTGACTGGGAAGAAGCAAGCTCTGGAGGGTGGGTTCTGTCCCTCCTGGGCCAGGACTTCTGGCTCCACTGCTCCTCCCAAGTTCACCATGCCCAGGGTCTTCGGACCTTTTCCCGAACTGATGAGCAAACAGGTTTGTACTTCGATCTTCCACTAATATTCCTAGGGACCCCAGTCCTGACATATTGTCAAGCCGTGCAAGTTGTCCAGGCTGCCTGGGGTCTCTGTGCTACCCTCACTGTAGTACAGTACACATGGCACCTGTCCCAGGCTGCAAGCCTCTCTAGTGTGGAGTTAACGCTGACTGTTGGCATTCATACAGGAGCAGAAAGCAAGACTCTCCCAATAGGAACAAGACTCAGTAGCTACTCCAGCCCCAGGCTCTCCCAGCAGAGATTCTGTAGGAAAGGGGCAAGAGCACTGGCTGTGGGGGAGCTCACAGCTACTCCAAGTCTAGCCTCCTCAGCAGAGGCCCTGTAGAGAGTGGGGTAGGCATGCTCATTGTGTGGAGGAGCACTGATTGGTGGGTTAGCTAACTTGCTTGTGAAGAAACAGTGCTTGTGCCGTTGTCTAACGAGAACTTTTATTTCCAATAGATGGACAGAGCAACAGCTTCAAACACTGACCTGAAGCACTACTGGGCTGGGGTGTCGACAATGAACCAAAAGAGGTTTGAGGCATTGGGGAGGGTCAGTATTGCCTAGGAGAGGGTGAGAAAGCAAGGAGGAGAGGAAGCACGTCCCCACTGCCTTATAAGTGATGGAGTGAAGGGGAAAGTGAGAGGGAGTTGGAGGGAAGCAGGCACTTGTCAGTTGTGGGCTGAACACACATTTGATGCCCTTCAATCCCTGTAATGCTGCTCCTCCTGCAGCTTGGTCAGTGTGACGCAGGGATGCCTTCCCTCTTGTCTGTTCCTATAGGACTACTACATCTCCCCCTTCAGGTTCCCCTTGTCCTCAGAGAACCAGGGTGAACAACGGGGCATTGCACAGTTTGGCTGCAGTGAGTGTTAGCTCTCTTCCTGAATGCCTTGTCTTCCAACAGCATGATCGATCTGCATCCTATAGTGCTGAACCCTGGTGGCTTCCATGCCTCCCTCCAGGCTGGTAACCACATCAATAAGCTGAGGTACACCAGTCTCTCAAGGTAGGTCTCATTAGTTACCTGCAGCAAAGAATCCTGTGGCACCTTATAGACTAACAGACGTTTTGGAGCATGAGCTTTCATGGGTGGATACCCACTTCGTCGGATGCATGATAGTTACCCGCTATCTCAGGGCCAGATTCTGATCTTGGTTTTTCTGAGGAGAGCTGTACTGTGCAAACAGTCCCAGTAAAGAAATGGCAGAAGGTGCTGCTTCCTATGAGAAGGGATTAGAATATGACCCTTGGGGAGGGGCCTTTTGGCTCCTTGTGGGATCTCCTTTTTGGGGAAGGAAAGGGGAATTTGATTACACATGAAGGGCTCTGATCCTGTTCTCACTGAAGTCAATGATGGTCAAGCTTCCACTTCAGCAATGCTGGATCAGCTTCAGCAGAAAGGGAATCCCATCATCTCAGCCTTATGCTGGTCAAAAACCTCCATAGGAAAGAAAAGGTTAAAGTCCATTGTATAAGAGTGCTAACAAATGAAGCAATGCAGTTTAGAGGATTGACTCTGCAACGATCAGATCCTTGATTGGGAGTGGGAGAAGAGGCAGTGTAGTGGTAGTGAAGAGGCTGTAGTGCATTTGTATACCATAATACTCTATGCAAGTAGGTTTGGACCACTGGGAATTCATTCCATACCATGCTATTCCTGGGTAGTTATATGTACCTCATGTAAAGCATTAGAGGAATGTGGCTTAGCCTAATTTATCAGTAATGCCTGAAGGGTGCTGTGAATTCCTTTCACCGTTGCTCAGCTGCTTGTACTGAACAAATAGGGATAGGTGAAAGAGGTTAGCTACCCATCACATTACTTCTCCCTGGCGATCCTCACTGGAAATGTTTTCTTGTTCTAGGCCTCCTGGGAACAGTCCCAACCCTTCTCCCCAAAAGGCAGGCCCTTCTGACATGAAATCCACACCTTCTGTTTTTGACACTCCCATGCTCTCCAGGTTTCAAGGTGGCTCAGAAGATGACATGGATAATGAGAAACCTGGCCCCAGTTCCTCTCCAAAGGGGGCGTAATTGTCTCTTCCTGTATGGAAAGTTGCTGCATGAATAAAAGTTCCATGCAAGTTACTTGATTGTGGGTGAGAACTCTGCTGTGTAGGAGCAATGATGATAGTCTGAAGAGAATAGCTGATTGGTTGCTTGGGAAGCTTTGGCAGGTGGGGCAATTCTAATAGGCCAGAGCTGGTATGATACTTGTGAGCATCAGCAAACAGACCTATGATTCACTGCAAAGGTGTCCCCCTTTAGGTAGAGCTGGTGGTCTGTGGGCAGGGAGACATTAAGCTACCTCACTTCAGATGCCATGTGTAGCAGGTCTCCCCTAACTTATTAGTTTCGGCTGTCCTGATCTGGATTTCAACAAGTGCATGAGTAGGGAAAAGCTCTATGTCACATAAGCAGCCCTCTCCACTTCGCTACTTGAAGGGGCAGTGTCCTTTCAGCAAGTGACCACAGCAGTCCTGGCCCTGTGCATTTATTATTATTCTCTTTGGAAGGTTACTTTAGGAAACTGCCCTTGAAGATGGCACTAGAGCATTTTAATCTGCATCCTAAATGGAATCTTAAGGACTCACCACAACACTGAAACACACTCATAGCGAGCAGGTCAGCTCAAAGACCCAATGTTTGCCCAGCATACACTTCTGCCTCTCAATCTGTATACAGCGAATACGTCTTAAGGGACCAACAGAAATTGGTAGCTTAACAGATGTGGATCTGCTCTTAGTGGTGGGGCAAAATGAGGGATAGTGATATTTTCGGGTGGTCTGTCTGTTTAGACAGACAGTCCCCTAATCAGGGTGGTCTCTTGTGCAGGTGTCGTCATATTACTTGTTTGCTTCATCTAGTGCTAATAATTTCAGCTTGAATTTCTGAACTGGAAAAATGAATCTGACCCAGGCATGAACTTGACCAATTCATAGGAGGGAAAAAAATTCCAAAGCAACAACATAAATCTTGTAAGCAATTTTTAAATTTAATTACACACTGAAAATCTACTCCCAACTGTGCATTCCCGAGAAGGTAATAGTTTAGTTAGAAGCGCTCTGGTCAGACTGATTCAGTGAAATGCCAGCAATATCCCAGTAATTTTTTTTTTAAAGGTTCAAATAGGAGCCAGGGGTAACTGCAAAATTGTACAGTACCTTCCTCTGGCCCAGTAATGTTCAGTCTTCTCCCTGCTAGAAGAGGACTTGTTCAGCTGATAACCCACCCCTCAAAAGTCTCTCTCTGAAGAGCGGCTGCATTTAGCAAGTGCCCTTGTTCAACTTTTCTGCCGAAAACTTGTTTCTAGTACAGGTTCCTCCCAGCTCTGCCATCTCCTCTCACCTGTTTGTGACATTAGATCCCCCAGCTGTTAAAACCCTCTTCAACTCTGTGCTCTCCCTGTCCCCCATTCTAATTTGTCTAATCCTTCCTCCAAGCTCCCCTTCCCCAACCCTCCTCGTGCCAATTGTAAGAAAAGTGTCTTGGTTTGGAGATACAAAAGTCTGATCACCCTGTCCCAGCACCTTGCAGTGAAGCCAAAGCAGAGGCACGGTAGATTGTAGGGACAGGCAGGGCTGAGAGAATCTCATACCAGACGCTTCCCACCCCTGCTTCCAAGTAAACGGAGACCATGGTTCAGTGCAGGAAGCTGATCTGATTGGAACGGATGATGGTTTGCTGCTCTCTGCTGGTCTCATCAAAAGATGCACCTTTAGATCTCACCTCTGTTTGCCTCCTGAGTTGAAATAGCCCCTCTTAAGAGATTGTGATGGGTCAATAAGCACCTAACAATATGAGGAAAAGAAATTGCTTTATGCTGATTATTATTTGTATTACCATAGGCCCCAGATGGACCTTGATGCTTTAAAAATCAGTGCCCGATTAGCTGAGTGTAATCCTACGAGGCAGTTTTTGTATTACCACATCCTGTAAACTTTGCACTAAAAATCACAATGCACAATGGGCCTTGGTGAGTCACATTTTTTTTTAATGTCTTGACACCAAGTTTCAACAATGTGCTGATCAGCCACTTTGTGACCCTGTAGCTACTCCCTGGGGGCTTTCTGCTAACTGCCTTGTTAAAGTAACCATCTGATTGGAACCCAAAGAAACCAGAAAACTCAAGAATCAAGTCTGAAAATTTCTCTCACCCCATTCTCTGGGAGGATTTGCATCCTTGGAGCCATTCTCAAACCCAAAGAAGTCAATGGGAATTAAGGGTGCTCAGCATCTTTATTTAAATTAATTAATTTGTAGACAGTCAGCCTTCCCGATCAGGACTGCATCAGTCAGAGCTGAAACTATATGACCCAGTGTTGGCAGCTGTTACTCGGATGGCTTTTTGGTCGGCTGATCTGTCCCTATCCTGCCAGAAGTGCTCAGCATTTGATGGGTGTATAAGGACCTCCTGCTGCTCAGTGGGTGTGACTGACAATCCCACGTCAGCTTGTCACAGGCAAGGCTGGGGAGTTTACTCACCACGAACAGAGTACTTACCTTGAGTGGATGCAGGTGCCTAGCTCACTAACACTAGAAGTTGAGTCACCGTGGGACAATCAAAGGCAGCAACTCCCCACACCGGGAATTCAGTTTCATGGATGCAAAGTGATCTGACCTTGTGGGTCCAATATTAATGATCACAATTGGCAGTTTCTTCTCATGGGCAGCAAGTGCAAACCTGTAACCAGAGTACACCTGCACAGATACAAAGGAACAAAGTGATGAGGAGCCTGGGCAGAGGAAGAGCTATAGAAAGTACCAGTCCGCATAGGCCATTGCCCAATGGTGGAACATGATTGTTCCCTCTGGTGTATTTGCAGATACTGTCTACACAGAAGAATGCAACATAAACTACTCTTCATTCAAGCACTAGATCCTTTCTTCAAACCTGCACAGGATGGGAGCAGCTGCTACTTAACTCCTAACAGGGCAGGGGAAAGATTTACAATACTGTGGAAAATATTCCACCTTCAACGGGAGTTTGTGACTTTCCTTGCCACCCTTAGCTAGTTATCATAGGGCCTTGCTTACATGCTTCCACCATCGTGGCCTATCTACTCTGCCCATTTGGTCCTGCTGGTGAAATCCGTGGATAAATGTGAGACCTTGATCGCTTGCAGGGACAGGATTATGACTTCACTTCAGGTTCAAGCAGCAGTTAGGCCGCAAGTATCCTGAAGAGGTGAGGATTGGAACTCAACAGCCTTGGCCTTACCCACTCACAGCAGCCCTTGAGACGTGTGTGAGCATTTTACAGTGCAGCTTCATTCTGTAAAGTAGCTTTCACGCAGATTCTGTCCCAGACTCTTTCTCAGGTTAAGTGGTGGATTCAGAGTCAGGATAAATAACAGCAAAGGCAAGAAGTAGCTCAGGTAGAAAAAAAAGATGGCAAAGCAAAGAAGGGGAGCTGCCCAGCAGGGCTGTTCCAGAAAGCAGGTGAAGGCTCTCTGCTGCCTCATCTGCTTCAACTTTTTTCAGCAGTCTAATGAGGAATTCACTTGCAACTCTCTCTCCAGGCAGAGAACGCTCTATGTCAGTCTGCTTCCTGCAGGTCTCCAGCCTGGGTAATGTATAAGCCTTCCCACATTGGAGACAAAGTTATTTCAGGCTGCCATTCCCATAACGCTACGGCGTGAGAGGAATATGTTAGAAAATTCAAAGGAAAACCTGAAGTGGGGGTGAAGAGGGATTTTGCAGCACTTAGGGGTCCCACAACTTCCTGATATTTCACATCGGGCTTAATAGCGTGCTAAAGACAAAAGGTTTGGGCAAGAAAAGGTGAGACCTTGATCTTTGCAGGGCTAATCTGTATCTAAAGTCAGGCAGATAACAGGGCTACCTGAGCAACCGTGGAGATTAAGAAAGTATAGATGGGATAGCAGAGGCACATCAGAGCAGTATCAGGAAAATGGCTAAGTCAGACTGGCACTGAAGTGAAAAGCATATTATAGGTACCCCAAGGGATGGCTGTGAAGCCAGATTATAAAGAGAGTAGAACAAAATACTAGGAAACTCTGGAGACTGGATTGAGATAAAAGGGATGGTGGTCCCAGATTATGGGACCAGGGACAATTGCAGAGACAGTAGCCCTGAAAAATAAGAATACAGACAGGGGAGATGAGCAGTTACCTGCAAAGAGGATCCTGCCACCAGCATGGAATCTGATTCAGCCAGGCGCTTGTGCACAAAGTCCACTTTCTCCCGGCTAACTGTGTCCCCGAAGAACGTTACATCTGGCTTCAGGATCCCACCACATCTGCTGCAAGCCGGGACGCGGAAGTTATGCACCTGCTCCTCCGTGAGGAAGACATCCCCATCAGGGGCTATGCCATGTGCTTCAGCTCTCCAGGTGGGATTCAGCGCTTCAAAGCGCTTCTGAAGCTCTGAGCGGGGAGTTTGCTCTCCGCAGCCAAGACAGAGAACCCTGAAACATAGTTCATGGTCTTTCAAAGAGCCCCATCTCCACTGGGCTGCAGCGATTCACTGAGCCAAAGATTTTAAGGCCATCTAATCTAATCATCATCTGACCTCCTGCATAATACAGGCCTGAGAATGTTACCTAGCCATTCCTGCGTGAAGTCTGGAAGGTCCAATATGGCCCTCACAACTGTCTTTAACTATGACCCTGAAGGAAACTGCCCTGTGGGAGCAGGTGCATTCTAAAGAATATGTGATCTAAAGCAATGCTTTTCAACCCGTGGTCTATGGACCCATGGGGGTCCACAGACTATATCTAAGATTTCCAAAGGGGTCTGCACCTCCATTCAAAATGTTTAAGGATCCACAAGTGACAAAGGTTGAAAACCACTGCTCTAGAAAGTCAGAACGACTCAAGAAGAGATCTAAGGGTATGTCTTCACTAGCAACGTAGCTGTGTACTTGTGGCACCAGTGCTGGGAGAGAGCTCTCCCAGTGCTCTAAAAAGAGCACCCCTACGAGGGAAGTAGCTACCAGCGCTGAAACTTTCATCTCTTGGGAAGGAGGTGTTTCTTCACACCCGAGTGAGAAAGTTTCAGTGCTGTAAAGTGGCAGTGTAGGCAAGGCCTAAATCCTCTACCTACTTCCCACCTCCATCCTCGCCAGTGGGCGGAGGGGGATTCCTGGTTTTAGCATTGCTCTGAAATATCACCACAGGTTCAACTTCCAACAGTGTCAACTCAGCCCAGCATCTTTCCAAGGCAGATAAACTAGCTGCCATGCTGTTTACTGTGTGTGCAGATCTTTCCTACAGGGCCTTTGAACTTTGTGGTCCCATCTGCGCTGTGTAGACATTAAAGTACCTTGGGATCTTCTGGTAAATGGCCTTGGCTAAAATTCCCCCTCCATTTCTGTGGTGCAGAGTGCTGCTCTCCCTCCCAGGAAGTGGCTGCACAGCAGTGGTACTGTGTACATACAGTATGCAATGTCTGTGGCATGTACTATCCTTGCTGCACTTGTTGTCTCCAAACAGGTGCACCTTCTGTGCTTCCAGCACAACACGCTGATTTCAGCCCCATTTAACTTTCCCTGCACACTCATGGTTCCTGTTCCCCTTCTTACCTTCACTGAGAGGACTCTAGATATGACAAAAAGGGAGAAGCTCCTAATTGTAACAGACTAAAGGGGAAATGAGTCAAACAGTGATGCACAAAAGGTGTGTGAAATGTGGGAGCATCTGGGCATAAGATGTTCTGCCCCTTGAACAGCATCTGTGGATTAGCCACCCTCCCACCATAGCATAGCAACTCTGTGCTCACCTCCCCCGCAGTCAAGCAGTACCTTTTATGTTGTCTCACCTGTATAGTAACATGCCATCTTTACATAATTCCTTGTGCCCCCCCCAACACCACACCCATTTGTAAGCTACCCTCCCACCCATAAGATGGTACCTGTGCATTAACCATCTTTTCCCTAAACCTGTAGAATACCTGTGTGTGCAGCCATGCAATTCCATCACCCGCTGACTCCCGGCCTTGGTATGCAGGGCATCCACGTTCTGGGTCACCAGCCAGTGCAGCTTTCCTAGCTTCTCCCAGTTTCTTAAGGCCAGGTGCGCTGCGTTAGGCTGGTGAGAGGAGAACTGGGGCCAGCCCACAAAGTTCCTTGCCCAGTACCTCTGGCGGGCACTGGCACTGCGAACAAACTCAGCATGCTGGATGGGTCGCCTGTCTGTCCTGGCATAAAGCCCCACCCCTTCTGAGCGGTAGTCTGGGATCCCTGATTCAGTGGAAATTCCCGCGCCAGTCATTACCAACAGCCTCTGGGAATGAGAAACAAAGCGCTGCAGTGCCTCCACTTCCACAGCATCTGGAGGAGGGCTGGCTGGCACAAAAGCCAGGTTTGGAGAGGCCTTGGCCACAGAGTGAGATCTGTAATGGTGGAGCCCGAGGGCTCTGCAACCTTCCGGCACCTTCAAAGCACAGTATACGCTCATCTAGGATCCAAGGTGAATATATGACAGTTAAACCTTAGAACACAGAACTCTTCCTTAAGTACAAGGTTACTTTTTCTTTGGCTACTGTGAGGAATTCATGATGCTGATAATGAAACTTTGTCCTTCTCTTCTGCCTTCTAGTCAACAATCCCAAATCACTTTGGACACGTTAATTAATTAAACAGCACCTGGGAGGAAAGCATTATTAGCCTCCTTTTCCAGCTAGAGAAACTGAGGCATAGAGAGGAGAAGTAACTTTCCCATGGTCATGCACTGAGTCAGTGATAGAGCTGGGAGACACCAGAACTCCTGACTCCCAGCCCTGTTCCCTACTCACAGGTCTCACCCTTCATCCTGGGTTGACAGGCAGCTCTCCCCCTGCAAGTGGACAAACTTGGAATAGATGGGGCCAGTTCCTCACATTTTATGACTTTTTTAAAGGGACACCACGGCAGGGGAAAGTCAGAATCTACCTAACGCATGGCTTTACGCTGGGTTGCAGCTGGACAGCACTCCTTTCAGGCACATGTGATGGGCATCAAGACTGGCAGTGGAGAGATAGGGTAAGAGAAACCCAGGAATGTCAAGCCCATCTCCACTGGCCTTGCTGGTTTGGGAGCCCAGTTTCTCCTGAGGTGGGATCTTTGCTCTGCTGTCTCAGTGCAGAGTTTTCTCCAAATTGGGTGGGGAGCAGCGCACACAGAAGCAGCATCACATGGAGCAAAGCCCTCACCACAGCAGCAACCCCAATCTTCAGAACCCCTCCCCACAGGTGATGCCCCTCCTCACCACTGGCCTCTGATGAGGGAAAGGCAGAGATGACTTGCCTTGTTGTCTCCCCGCTCTCCACGATAGAGACCCTACTGGTAGAGATTCCTTCAGCATCCCACCCTTTTGGGCATGAGAGTATGGAGCCTCTGGCTGTTCGGAGCCTGGGCAAAACAGGCCTTGAATGGGTGGGTGAGTTTGCAACCTAAGCTGCCTACCAAGCCAGTTGCCATGTTGGGTACCATCCCCCTCAGTATGAGCAAGATGGGAGGCAGGAATGGGGCCTCTCTCTCCTGCTTCTCTAACAGCAGGGAGGTTCAGTGTGTCTCTGAGCTGCTGCTCCCTTACAGGGGTCTGGAGGGAACCAGGAACAGAGGAGCCCAGTGTAGGAGGAGCAGCTGGGCGATAGAGGGCGACAAAGGGGCCGCAGAGTGGCCCACAAACAGTAGGGGATAGCATTAAATTACTGAGGGAGGGAAGAATGGATTTTGGAGAGCTAGCAATGTAAATTGGCTGGGGGAAGGAGAATTGATCTGGGGACAGGAGAGGCATTGATTGCTTTGGCGACAGGGTTGGAAAAGAGTCAAAAAGCGTAGAGGAGGAATGACACAAGGCGAAACATTTGTGCACCCTATTTTCAGGAGATTTTTGTCCACTTTGTAATTTCCCTGTGTACAAAGAGCATTTAAAAAAACAAAATAAAACAGTGGAGACGATGAACTCTCTGGAGACAAGAGGATAGAAAACAGGGAGAGAATTTGTAATTCACACTAAACACCAAATATATCAGCTTAGGCCAGCATGGGATCCTAAAATGAAGAGCCTGATTTGCAAAGGTAGGTGCTGCATGCCAATTATAGGCAATGGATGCCGCAGCTGCCCAGCATCACTGAAAATTTGACCACATTGTTAGGTACCTAAGTATGGATTTAGGTACTAATTTTAGGCACCCACATCTGAAAAGTTTGGGCTGGATTTTTCAAGGTATTAGGCCTTGCCCCACTCAGCATTGCAAGGCCTAAGGCCCAGACCCTCAGAGGTTTTCGGCGCCTAACTCCCATTGTTCACATCTACCCAACTGGACCCGCAAGCAATATAGGTGAAGAAATAACTAATTTGTGAATCCTGAAGGGGCCTACGTGTGAATTAGGTGCTAAGCTGCTGGACAGGGTCAGGACTGAGGCAGCTGATCCCAGGCCCAGCCACCAAAATTTAGGTGCATCACAAACGTAGGCACCTAGAGAGATTAGGCACCTACAGGCTTAAGCAGCAGCTGAGCAGGGATTTTATGAGTGCTAGTGGCACCTAAATATTGGATGTAGGTGCCTGAATTGGCAATTAGGCACTTAATGGCTACGCTATAGCCACTATTGTGGCACAGCTGTGGCCCTGCTGCTGTGATGATGTAGCGTAGACACTTCTTACATCGACGGAAGGGGTTTTACTGATGATGTAGGTAATCCATCTCTCTGAGAGGAAGTAGCTTGGTCTACCTCGCCATGTCCGCACTGGGTGTTAGGTGAACCTAAATACGGTGCTCAGGGTGCAAAAATTTTCACAACACAGCTAGGTCGGGGTAAGTTTTAGGCGTAGACCAGGTCTCAGTCTGACTTGTAAATCCCTCCCCTAAATGTGTTTACAAAGCTGGGACCTACCAATGACATTTTTAAAGGGGTTTAGGCAGCTAAACAAGCAGATAGGCACATGGGCCCAGAGTCCCAAAGGTATTTAAGGATTTCAAAGAGAGTTAGATGCCTGAATACCTCAGAGGACATTTTCAAAGAGTCAGCCCAGGTGCCACCTAACCCATCTAGGTGCCTAAGGGCTGCTACCATTTTGCAGCTAAAGAGCTGCTCTGAGCCTTAGCACAAGCTGAAGCCCCAGAGGCTCTGCCCAAGAACTAGGATTTTTAAATTAATTGGAGGAATGTCTATCTTGCCAACAGGGCCTGATCCTGTAGGTGTGCTCTGTGCATGCCTGAGTCCTGTCAGACCCTGCAGCAGGAGGGCCGGATGGTGGCCACCAATAGGTGGAGGGGTGGCCAGTACAGCCCTGCACAAAAGAGAGCGAGAGACCCAGGGAAATGTAGGGTGAGGCGAGGTAATAGAGGGATGAAGTATGAATGGGGTGGAAAGCAGGGGGTTAGTTGCCAGGGCATAGGCTTCCTAAGCAGATGACCTAGTTTAGATGCCTAACTCCAGGAGAAGGTTCGTGGCTGGGGATCCTAAGTGGACAGAGGCACCTTTCTCTGGCCCATCAGCTGACCGGCCCAAGTCAGACCGTTAGATGCTTAAGCCCCTCTCCTCTGCCTGCCCCACCTCCTGGCATTTTACTCCTGGATAGCTTAGGTGGCTCCTGCTCAGTTCTGAAAATTTTACTTCCTGGTCAGCGTCTGAAAATCCCTCTCTCAGGTGCTTAACTATCTCCATGCTCTAGTCTAGGGAGCGTAGGCAGCATAGCGCTGCCTAACTCAGGGCTGAAGCTTCCACTAGACAGTGGGCCACTTAGGGGGTTAGTCATTGCTCTGCTCAGCTGAGCAATACAAACATCCCTTTAAAAATCTGGTCCTAACTAGAGAAGCCACTTTTGAAAATGGACATAGCTGTTTAAGGGCATGTCTACACTTAAAACACTGCGTCCGCACAGCTGCAGTGCTTTAATGATGATGCTCTAAGCTGAAGGGAGAAAGCTTTTTCGGCATAGTTAATCCACCTTCCCGAGAAGTGGTAGATGCTCTCCTGCCAACATAATACTGGCTACACTAGGGGTTAGGTTGGTATTAGTGGATTTTTCACACCCCGAATAATGTAGTTATACTGATATAGGTCTGTAGTGAAGACCAGACCTAAGTCACTTAGGCCCAGATTCTCAAAGATTTTAGATGCCTAAAATCAATAGAGCTGAAGAGAAGCCAGTGAGACAATATTTAATAAGGGACTGACATGATGAGATCAATGGGAATGGACACTTGTTTATGCATCAGCATATTAGTCAGACTGGAAGGGAGCAAGATGAGAGGAAGAGAGTCTGCAGTGGTATAGGTGGGAGATGACAGTAAGTAGCAAAAACCAAGGGGAAGGGATGTACAGTATTGGAAAAATGTGAAATATGAAAGAGAAAGATTTTGTGACAAGCAATACTGGGGGGCAAGGGGATGCTAAATGTAAAGAAAGAAATATTTAATGAAGAAAATAAATACACTTGAAAAACAGGGCTTTTTACTTTTAAGATATGATTCTTAACATCAATGCTTTCTAGTCCACAAAATAATTAAAAATCATTTTCCATCTTACTCTCCTGCCAAGTCCCACATCTACAGTTCTTCGTTTCCCCTGTTACAGTTGCAAAAAATACTAACATTTCACACACCGTCTATAAACCACTACGGAGACAGATCAGATCAGCATTACAGCAGGAAAGATAATCCCTGACTCCAAAGATCTCTACAGCACCCACCTTAGCCATACCTCCATTTCTATAAAACATGCATATTAACGAGAAAAATAAAACAGAAAAAATAAAGCCCTTGTTAAACCAGCAAAAAATTCTATAAGCATTTGCAATTTCACCTCTCACGTTATTGTAGTGCCTGACCTTCAGAGACGACAAAAAGGCGGCTGAAGCAGAGAACTCTGGGAAATGCAGTTCACAAAAAACCTAAAAAGGAAAACTACAAATCCCACAATTCAAAGAACACACGTGTTGAAAAACTGATCAAGGAAAAAAAGCAAGATTTCAAAACAGGGAAACCAATCATACAATCCTTTCAAAGTCTAGGGGGAGAAATTCACATGAGTACTAGAGACAGATTCTAGCAGTACTTAGCTTATTACACTTAATTTAGCAGATCTATACTGGCATTATATTTTAATTCATAAATTTGGCATCCTATAATATAGACAGCAGAGATAGCTTAAGAAAAGCTGCAGCGTGTGTGAAACTTTCATGGGACAGAAAGGTGACAGAAAGCTGGTGTCGCAAGTTGGCTGATGGACTAATTAGCCTAATGATGCCCATGATACCCTGCAACCAGTCTGGTTCACCCCATGTTTGAAAGCAGGTGGTTGGCAAGTGAGCAAGGGTCACTGGCTCACTTCTTGGTACTTCAGTACTACTATCAAGTGGAGCTAGTCTCTGGAAGGCCGTGATTAAGTGTATTTGATCTTTTGGGTCTGAAATTAAAACCTTGTCTGTGTCTTTTGGGCTATGAAGCACAAACATTATTTCTTAGCTTCTAACGTTCAAATAAGATGTGATTATCTGACTGAAAACTTTTTAGAGTGTTTTGTCCTGAGAGGGTGAAATACAGCTGTTATTAGTATTTTTAGCAGCTTCTTTGGAGGCTGATTTCTTGCCTGCCTGAAAAAATAGATAAGGTGAAGATTCTTAGGTAGGTTCCTTTTTAGTTGTGTCTCCTTTTTTCTGGGCTTTCTGTGTTTCTCATGGGGGTTCTCTGTGATGTTTTTGGTTTAGTGGGGTTAGAATAAACCTTGATCTTTCTCTCAAAGCTGTGATGGTTGAGTCTGTGTTCCTGAGGAGCTCTGCTGCCTTCTTTATCTGATGCTTTGTGTGCTCTGGGAGTGCTTATTCTCCAGAGCGGGAAAGTGCAGAGTTAATGAATTCCTAAAGTGAATCCAGTGCTCACTCCCTTCAAAGAGCATGACTGACTCCTGGAGATGTAAGGGCAGCTTTATAATATTCCCTTCTTTCCAACAAGAAGGGGACAGAGGAATGACAGGTGAATGAGCAAACATGGCCAAAGCAGAGGCTCCAGTGTGACGTTATACTCTATATGATTTTATGAAAATATGTTAATGAGCATGAATATAATGTAAATGGAATATGCTTAATGCAAAAGGTCTCTTTTCAGGTATCATTACAAAGCTCATGGCACCTTATAGACTAACAGACGTATTGGAACATGAGCTTTCGTGGATGAAAGCATGCATCCAACGAAGCGGGTATTCACCCACGAAAGCTCATGCTCCAATACGTCTGTTAGTCTATAAGGTGCCACAGGACTCTCTGCTGTTTTTACAGATACAGACTAACACAGCTACCCCTCTGATACATTACAAAACTTATAATCTACTGAGTGTGGTCATCCAATTTTGCAACAGAAAATCTTAAAAAACAGACTTCAACAAGAAACTGCTGAACTGGAATTAATTTGCAAACTAGATACCATTAACTTGGGCTTGAATAGATACTGGGAGTGGCTGGGTCATTACACAAATTTAATCTATTTCCCCATGTTAAGTATCCTCACACCCAGGGCCGGCTCCAGGCATCAGCTCAGCAAGCAGGTGCTTAGGGCAGCCAATGGAAAGGGGAGGCACGTCCAGCTCTTCAGCAGCAATTAGGCAGCGGGCCCCTCCGTCCCTCTTGGTGGGAAGGACCTGCTGCTGAATTGCCACCGAAGAATGAAGCGGCGGGATACAGCTGCTACCAAAGTGCCGCCAATTGCGGCTTATTTAATTTTTTTTTTTTGCCACTTGAGGTGGCAAAAAGACTGGAGCCGGCCCTGCTCACAGCTTCTTGTCAACTGTCGGAAATGGGCCATCTTGATTATCACTACAAAAGTTTTTTTTTCTCCTGCTGATAATAGCTCATCTTAATTAATTAGCCTCTTAGAGTTGGTATGGCAACTTCCACCTTTTCATGTTCTCTGTATGTGTATATATATCTTCTTACCATATGTTCCATTCTATGCATCTGATGAAGTGGGTTGTAGCCCACGAAAGCTTATGCTCAAATAAATTTGCTAGTCTCTAAGGTGCCAAAAGTACTCTTGTTCTTTTTGTATAATTCTTGTTTCTGAAACTAAAAATATTAAATATATCTCTGAGGGCCTATTGTAATTATGCAAAGTGTGGGCCATTAATGGTGGCTTGGAATCTTGATAGCTCCCATTAACCAGGACAACTGGTTGTAAATGGCTCTGTTTACTCATAGGTCCTCCTGTGTGCTGGAAAGTCGGTGATAATGTCACCTGCACTGGAATCCATCTTTAACCTGGTGCTTTTCCATTTAGAAGGAGGGGTAGGAACCCAGAGAGGTACAAAGGATTCCCGCCTTATGCAAAAGATATATAAGGGAATGGAATAGAACAAAGGGGGCTGCAGTCATGAGAAATCCCTTAGCTACCACCTGAGCTGGAACAAGGACTGGATTGGGAAAGGATTGAGCCCAGACTAAAAAGGAGTCTAGTCTGTGAAAGAAGCTTATTGGAACATCTCTGAGTGTGAGGTTTCATCTGTGATCTGTTTCTTACTGTATTAGGCTTAGACTTGTGTGTTTTTGTTTTATTTTGCTTGGTAATCTACTTTGTTCTGTCTGTTATTACTTGGAACCACTTAAATCCTACTTTTTAATATTTAATAAAATCACTTTTTGCTTATTAATTAACCCAGAGACATAATTAATACCTGGGGGAGCAAACAGCTGTGCATATCTCTCTATCAGTGTTATAGAGGGCAAACAATTTATGAGTTTACTCTGTATAAACTTTATACAAAGTAAAATGGATTTATTTGGGGTTTGGATCCCATTGGGAACTGGGTATATGGGTGCTAGATACAGGAGCATTTCTTCAGCTGTTTTCAGTTAAGCCTGCAGCTTCTGGGGGACGTGGTTCAGACCTGGATCTATGTTTGCAGCAGGCTAGCATGTCTGGTTCAAGAAGACAGAGTACTGAAGTCCTAAGCTGGCAGGGAAAACAGGCTCAAAGAAGTCTTAGCACATCAGATGGCAGTCTCAAGGGGGTCTCTGTGACACAACTCGTCACACCCAGCTACCTGAGTTGTGAAGACCAAAAACTGAGTTCAGCTAAGTTCCTAGAGTAGAGGTCCATTAATGACTATTAGCCCAGATGGTCAGGGAGCCACCCCATGCTGCAGGTGTCCCTAAACCTCTGACTGCCAGAAGCTAGGACAGGACGACAGGGGATGGATCACTCAGTAAATTGCCCTCTTCTGTTATTCCCTCTAAAGTGTCTGGCACTGGCATCCGTGGGAAGACAGGATACCGAGCTAGATGGATCATAGGTGCTTGAACTATGGGTGCTGCTGCATTCCATGGTTTGAAGTGGTTTCCATCATATACAGGATTTACTGTTTAGTTCAATGTCTTTCAGCATCCCCACAACACAAATTGTTCCAGCACTGTTCAGATGGACCATTCTTATGAGCTATTCCCTTTATCTGTCAGCAAGTACGGATGGTAGCAGTGACTGGGACTAGCCAGGAGTGGCCAGGACTGAGCAAAAGTGCCATGTGGTTCTCCATCCCCTCGTCCCCGCTTAGGGAAGCTGTTCCTGGATGCCTCAGTTGCATGAGAGTTGTGTTCTCCCCTGGCCTGCTGTGCCCTTCTTCTCAGTCTCTCCCCAGGTATTCAGTGGCCTTACTGAGGCTGCAAGGAGCTTTGGACTGCCTTCCCATCCAGGACCGGTGCCAGTGTTTTTGGCACCCAAGGCGCACGGCCATTTCACAGCCCCGCGCGCTGCTCCCGTGGCTCCAGTGGACCTGCCACAGGCGTTTCTGCGGAGGGTCCGCTGGTCCCGCGGCTCCGGTGGAGCTGCCACAGGCATGCCTGCGGGAGGTCCACCGGAGCCGCAGGACCAGCGGACCCTCCGCAGGAACGCCTGCGGCAGGTCCACCGAAGTCGCCTGCCACCCATCCCGGGAAAATGCCGCCCCCCAATAATCCTGGCGCCCTAGGCAATTGCCTAGGACGCCTAAATGGAAGCGCTGGCCCTGTTCCCATCCTCCAAGCTGTCTGGAAGAGTCTAAAGGGGTGTTTCTTGGCGCTGGTCCTGTAAGAGAGCAAGACAGTTGCTGTGATGCTGATGGTATTGGCAGTGGAGAAGAAATGGATGAGTTTCCCTGTGAACATGCCTGAGCTCTGGGAGAGACTGCTGCACATGTAGATTTTTTGGGAGACAGGAAGGGGACAGGAGGCTAGGGTTGCCAAGAGGGTGACAGACTAATTAGTATAATCAGGCACATGATGTCCTGTGACCAGACTGGGGAAAAAGACTGACATGGGGCAGCCTGGTGGGGTTTTTTTCAGAGGGTTAGCTCCGGCAGCAAGAGAGGCTCCCAGGGGAATAGCCAGCGAGTGAGCAAGGGTCACATGGTCTATAGTTTCAGCTTTGTGCAATGGTCGTTTCTAGCCTCTGAGGTTCAGCTGAGGCATGGTTATTGCTATTTGAAAACTTTTCCCAATATCCCATCTTGAGAGCTTGAATTATAGCTGTAATGGGTAATTTCTGGCAGCCTTTGTAGAAGCTGACTTCTTACCTAAGTGAAAAAAAAGATGGGATGAAGGCTCTTGGGAAGGTTCCTTCTTTGTTTTATCTCCTTTTGTCTGAGCTCTCTACATTTCTTACTGGGGTTCTTTGTGGTGTTTCTGGTTTGTTGGGGTGGGAATAAACATTGGTCTTGTCTTAGATCTGTTTTGGTTTATTCTGTGGTCCTGAGGCAATTGTTTTCCTTTTTTGGGTGCTCTTTATAATGAAAGTTGTATGAGATAGATCAAACTGTAAATGATCCAATATGATGTTAATTTGATAATCTACATTAGGGTCCTTTTCTAATACAGACATCTAAGCTTTTTTCCTCGGCATTATACAGCGTCAATACAATTAGTTAATTAGCATAAAATATCCCAGAATGCTTCAGTATCTCTTCTTGTCTTTAAATTGGTACTAACATTAGGGAAAGTCATAGTCTATGTAAATATCTTATTGCTTAATTATAACAGAGATGGATTTACACTGACCTGATGGAGGAAAGTTTTCAGGGCATTTTGAGGGCTAGTGAAAACTCCCTTTAACCTGAAGAGTGATCAGATTTTAGTGGCATGAAAGATTGGTATACTTTCTTTAGCTTTGCGCAGTGGCAGTATCATAACCAATGAAGTTAATCTGAGGTGTGATTATTGCTAGTTGAAAACTTTTCCCAATACCCTGCTGTGTTGATTTGAAATATAATTAACACTAGCAATTTTTGAAAGTCTCTTATGAGACTGATATGGTTGTTTTAAAATCAGATTTTAATTGTGGGTGTTTATTATTGATGAACATCTTCATAGCTTTTAAAGTGTATGTGAGTTTTGAGTAGATCTAACTGTAGCTAATGCTACTGTTTATTGTTTTAATTGATAGATGTTTTATCTCTTATTTTTTTTTACTCTTCCTATTGGGGGAAATCATTGCCTGTTACTAGCAAGTACTGCTGAATAACTGTGTGTTGGGAATGTTCTGTTTATTTAATCAGTAAATGTTTCTTGATCATTCAGTTTTTTGCCCCTCTCATAAGGAGCCCTGTAATTAGTGGGGTTATGGTATAGCTTCCCAGTGCAGTACCCACAGGGCATTGTGGCAGGGGCAGTGAACTCTGGGTATGCATGTCTCCAGGCTGGGTGACCCTGAGTATTAATAGATACTCACTGTGGAGTAGAGGATATCACTCCGAGTCCTCAGATCTGCCGTGGGGATTAGTGTTTCATAGCAATGGAGCAGAGCTACAACTATGTATTAATGTCCCCGAACACTCAGCTGGTGCATGGAGCTCTTCACCCTTCAGACCCCCCTGTGCATTCTTAGAGAAAGGCACCATCCAAATCCCCCCAGCTCCCAGCCTTGTACCTCAGGAATATACCATCCTACACTTCTCAAGACCCTTTCTTGAGCAATGCAAGTTTAATTGCTTCTCCACCTTGTCAATGGAAAGTAGATATACACCAGCCTTTGTAACCTGAGAAGATTTACCTAGCACTTCAGTCAAACTCACCAGTAAGGATAAACATTAAAATACTTTAATTGATTACAAAAGATAGATGTTAAGTGATTATAAGTGATAGGCAAAAATCAGAGTAGTTACCAAAGGAAAATAAAAGATAAACACACAGTCTAAATTCTCAACCTTATTAGACTAGGCAATATCTAGACTAAGCAGTTTTTCTCATCCCACTGGATATTGCAGGTTGGATACACTCCTTTATATTCAGGCTCTCCCTGTTAGCCTGGGGACCAGTCTCTTCAGCTTCAGCGTTTGCATTGCTTTCAGTGTAGGTGGAAGAAGAGACAGGACAAACCAAGTGGCCTCTGTCCTCTATTTTATATCCTCAGTCCATGTGCTTGGAGAACACAAGTCCAGGCATGTCTGGTGGGCTTTGCTGAGTCACCAGCAAGGTTGAGCAATTCTCCTGGGGTGGCCTTGTGCATGTGAGTCCTTGCATTGTAGCTCCCTTGCTGGAAAATGTTGCTGTTGATGGTTGGTCAACACCTGCCTGGGCGTTAGTTACCTCCCTTGTCCTTGTCTCTGGGGATCTAATATCTGGGCAATTCCCCAACTCACAACATATTTTAGTGACAGCCATACAACACAATCTCATAACTTCATATACACTAATGCAGGGGTTCTCAACCTTCATTGCACCGCAACCCCCTTCTGACATCAAAAATTACTACACAACCCCAGGAGAGGGGACCAACCAAAGTCAAAGCCTGAGCCCTGCTACCCTGGGCAGGGGAGAAAAGCTGAAGCCCAAAGGCTTCAGCCCCAACTGGGGGCCTGTAACCTGTGCCCCGCCACCCAGGGCTGAAGCCCTTAGGCTTTGGCCACACGTGGTAAGGCTTGAGCTTTGGCCCCAGCATACTTAACACCAACCTTGGTGATCCCATTAAAATGGGTTTGCGACCTATTTTGGGATCCCAACCCACAGTTTGAGAACTACTGCACTAATTACATATATATATTTAGATAGAACAATGGCTTTCAGCAGATCATAGCCTTTCCCACGATACCTTACATGCCATGCTTTATATGAAATACCACAATTATATATAAATGATGAATATGGGGTTTACAGGGTGCTCCCCCGAGGTGTAGCATGTCAAATCAGGGTTAAGCAAAAGTGCCATGGGGTTCTTCCTCCTCCTCTCATGATAGGCAAGCTGCTCCTGGAGGCCTGAGGTACATGGAAGTTCTGCTCCCCTCTTTGTACCATGGCCTATCTTCTCAGCCTCTCCACAAGTGGTCATCGGCCTTACTGAGGCCGCAAGGAGCGTTGGGCTGCCTTTGTCTTCTCCGAGCTGTCTGGAAGAATCTAATGGGATGTTTCTTGGCATTGGTCCTGTAAGAGAACAGGACAGTTGCTGTGGTGCTGATGTTATGAGCAGGGGAGGAGAAATGGGAAAGTTCTCCTCTTGAAGATGCCTGAGTCCTGGGAGAGGCTGCCACACGTGCGGAACTTTTGGGAGAAAGGAAGGGGACAGGAGGATAGAGCTGCAAAAAGGGTGATTGGCTAATTAGCATAATAAGGCCCATGATGCCCTGCGACCAGATTGGGGAAAAAGGCTGACATGAGGCAGACTTGTGGTTTTTTTCAGCAGGATTAGGTCCTGCAGCAAGAGAGGTTCATGGTGGAATAGCTGCTGGCGGCTTCACCCAGAGTGAGCTAGGCAGGCAGTTAGTTCACTGAGGTGTGATTATTGCTAATTGAAAACTTTTCCTTGATATTGCTAATTGAAAACCGTGCCTTGATAGCTTGGCTATTTTTGGCAGTCTCTGTGGAGGCTGACTTTTTGCCTGAGTGAAAAACAGGTAAGATGAGGAAATTTCTCTGAGAGGCTATGTTCTTTCTTAGTTTTCTTTTCTTTTCTCTGGGATTCCTGAATTTGTCACCAGGCTTTTATGGTGTATTTATGATATACTGGAGCAGGAATAAATACTGATCTTGTCTTAAAACTGTTGTGGTTTAATCTGTGTTCCTGAGGAGCTCTGCTGTTTTCCTTTTCTGATGGTTTGGGGAGGCTTGGTCTCCAGAGCTGGGAAGCACAGACTCCCTGAATTCTTAAAGTGAGTCCTGTGCTCACTTGCTTCAAAAAGCATGACTGGACCCTGAAGGTAAAAGGACACCATATACGGTGCCCCTCAACAAGGCAGACAAGATCGTTCGTCAGCTGGTGAAGAATCGGCTGTTCCTTCCCCAGAGAGCCAGCAACGAGCTGGTCTACATCAGCCACAGGCATGGCAGTGCCAACATCCCCCACATGGGAGACCTGTGCGATGTTGCGGTGATCACCCATGCCTTCCGCCTGCTGACATGTCCTGATGCCATGTTAAGGAACATCACAGCGAACACCCTGCATGATGTGATAAAGAAGCGGATCGTCAGAGCACCCTCCAGTCAAGACATTGCCACCTTCCTGAGCGGCTGTCTGGATGGCGAATTCAGATGGTACGGGCGCGACATTGCTTCACTGTGGTCCCGTACTCGCAACGCCATGCAACACCTGGGGAAGCACGTCAGCTGCTGTTGGGTGTGGTGCAAGGAGTGCCAGGAGGTGGGAGTCCTGGTGCCAGAGATCAGGTCCCACAACAACACAATCATTACCCCGAGCACCAGGGCCATGCTGGAGAGGAACCTGAAGACCACCATCCACTTACTGTACGTGGAAACCCTGAAGCGTAAACCAGACCAGGGTAAAGCCTTCGAGTTGACCAGCAAGTGGGCATCAGCAACCACTTCCTCGCCAGGGGCAGCTTCACCTGTTTCGCTGACCATGCCCAGCTCAACTGCATCCCACTCATCAGAGTCGTCTGCCACGAAAACCGAGACAAGCGTTGCAGGAAGTGCGGCTACTCCAACGAGACCCTGCCCCACATCCTGTGCAGCTGCAAACCCCACTCCAGAGCCTAGCAGATGCACCACAACACCATCCAGAACTGTCTGGTGAAAGCCATCGCACCACACCTGGGAGAAGTCGCCATGAACTGCACCATTCCCAGTACTGACAGCCAGCTGCAACCTGACATCAACCCCTGCAACAAGTGTGTGCTGTGGACCTGCGGGATCGGTCGATGCTACACACAGCTCATGAGGTGCCTCATGGTCTCAGACACCATCCGATGGTCCAGGGACATCTACACTGAACACATCACTGGCCACCGACAGAACCAGGAGTCGTGAGCCAGAGCAGCATTGTGCATCGACTACTAGAAAGGTACCAAGATACTTTGTTCGTTGGACCATATGAACTGGAACCATAAACTCATTGAATGTTAAATCGCACCAAATGAGGGTCAATCCATCCTCATCATTGTATCCACTTATTATACTCCACACCTGAACATAGCCATCATATGAACAACATACCCTCATATCTCAATGTCTGTACTTTGACCCGTCAACCTTTTCCCCCAATCGGGGATATTTCATATTATGTATTCCTTATGCCATTTTATCTGAAACCAAACTTCACACCCCTTGATAATCTGTACATTATTCCCTGATAACTGGAAACTTCTATGCTTAAACTTCATACTGTTCACTTTTTCTTTTTTTAAACATCACCTTCATAAATGTTTCTTTTCTGTGCGAGCGAGACAGAGGAATGGGAGGAGAATCAGGCCACACAGCTAAACCAGAAGCCCTGGCAACTGTAGTTGTGAAGACCAAAAATTAACTGAGTTCAAAAAATAATTAGCTAAATTCCTGGAGGAGAGGTCCATCAATGGCTATTAGCTCAGATGGTCAGGGATGCACCCCTTTAGGTTTAGGGTTTAGGCTTGGTGCTACTTATGGTGTCTGGATTTAGGTGGCTCTGTGAACACACGTTAGTAGATAATTTAGGGTGGTTTATCAATGGAAACTGAGGCACATTGATACTTCAGATACTTATAGGATTTGGCAGCAGCTGAGCATGGGGTCAGAGGATCTAAATATTTTACTTATGTGCTTAAAGTAGAAGTCAGAAGCCTAAGTCCCTTTGTGGATCTAGCCCTAAATGTATCTTTGGGCACCTAAATACCTTTAATAAAGACGGTTCTATTATCAATCCCCTATTTTTCATCCAGAGCATTAAATTTGTGTATAATGCCTGGGAAATTACCTATAAATCACTTCCAAATTAAGAGTTATAAATGTTTCAGATAATAAATAAAATTATTTATTGTTTCCAATTAGCATTATCAAGATTAATTAATCAATCCAATTCTATTAAAATTTAATCTTTTGAAAGGGGTGGCTCAAAAATAGAATTTGGCCCAGCAGTCACTAAACTTTAAAAATGAAAGTCCATTTATATGTTACATAACAGTAATAAGTAATATTGATGCTTTCATTACAGTAATATTAATATCAAAATACAGCTTCTTAACATGAAATATAGAAATTACCTACCCATGCAGTTTTACACAGATCCTAGAGGACTCACTCACTGTGTTACATGTCTGTGTTGTGTGATATACTTGTTGCAGATGGTGCGTGCATATGAAACAAATGTGAACAAATGTGTAGCCAGCAATTACTGTTTTCTTCTGCTTCCACAATTTTTTGATGTTGAAGTTGGTACAGTAACAAACCATATTGTTTGCATCTAAATAAGGCTATTCCCCAATAGAAGATTAGCAATGAAAAAATAAAGTGTGTGAGAAAGATCAAACAGCTGCATTGCCGCAGATTTAATGTTCCCACATTTACAGAGGTTGGATACAATTGGTTATTGCTAATAGGTGTAGAGAGCGTTTCTTATGGCCTTGTGCAGTTTCTTGAGCCAATTAGCATGAGATCCCAGGATCTTTTGTTATAAAGGTAATAGAATTTAGAAAATTGAAAAGTCTCTATAAAGGTTTCAGTACAACATTCTACCTGAATATAAGCAAGGTTTTCCTTCCTACTCTGGCTATGTTAGAAACTCACTCTAGCCACTTTCTGAGCATGGTAAAGTTGAAAGATTTTAAAAGGTTATTTTTGTGTAGTGGTGCTATAGACTGAGAGGTTAGGGGAAGCTGTGATGATTGTTATTTGGAAACCTTTCCTGTATTGATTTGAAATATAGTGTGTACTAGTAGTTTTGGAAGGTCTTGTTTAGAGAGTGAGTGCAGTTTAGTGGTAGTTTTATAACTGAAGCAATGTATTTTCTTTTAAAGTGCATGACTCTGAAGACGGAATTGTAAGAAAGTGTCTGAAGATTTGCATTAGAATGTTTATTAATATGTGAAGGTGTTAGTCTGGGTAACTAAGCTTTTCTCCTGTTCTAATTGGTGGTTTCCGTAAATAGGCTGTGATGGGGGGGATTGGAATGAGTAGATATTCAGCGCAATTTTCTTTGTTCTCATCTTACTATTTGTATGAAGGCAGGAGTGTGAGTTAACTTGATGAGCATGTCTACACTTACCTCCGGAGTGATCGATCCAGTGGGAGGTTGATTTATCTTGTCTAGTGAAGATGCAGTAAATTGACCGCCTAGTGCTCTCCTGTGGACTCCAGTACTCCACTGGAGTGAGAAGTGTAGGCAGAGTCGATGGGGAAGCAGTAGCAGTTGACCTACCGCAGTGAAGACACTGTGATAAGTAGTTCTAAGTTCGTCGACTTCAGCTATGCTATATTCATAGCTGAAGTTGCGTAACTGAGGGCTGGACTACACTAGGGGAGGGGATCTATCTAAGATACGCAACTTCAGCTATGTGAATAACGTAGCTGAAGTCGAAGTATCTTAGATCAAATTACCTACCATCCTCATGGCGTGGGATTGACTTCCGCGGCTCCCCCTGTCGACTCCGCTACCACCGTTCGCATTGGTGGAGTTCTGGAGTCGACAGGAGCGTGTTCGGGGATCGATTTATCGCGTCTAGATGAGACGCGATATATCAATCCCCGAGAAATCGATTGCTACCCGCCGATACTCCGGGTAGTGAAGACAGCCTTAGACTGACTTAGCTCACCCTGCCCCCACTAGTGTAGACCAGGCCTAAATTTCCTGGTTTGAGAAGTGGGAGTGGAGGAGATGGGAGTTAATGATATATTTTGTGAGAGAGGGAGTGGAAATCATTTGTATTTTTGTTTTAAAAGGGAGGCCATGGCTTCCCATTATTTTAATTTTTCCTGGCAGGGAGAATTTAACCCTGGTTGTAATAGGTACTGAAAATAGAAGTGCTTGAGGTGGTTTCCATTATATACAGGGTATACAGTTTTGTTCAATGTCCTTCAGAACCCCTACTATAAAAATTGCTCCAGCACCTTTGCTGGTTATTGATGTTTGCTAGGTGGAAAGAGTAACCAAGAATATAAATATGGGGAAAATGTACTAAACTATCACTTCCAGTTGAGCCAGGTGTTTTGCTATTGCTCATAAAGTTTGCAATTATTTTTTTTGGTTAATCGGTTGAGAATCTGAACCAAGATATACTTGTGTGTTTTAAGCAGTTAATGAAGCAACTTCAAAGTATTTTTCATTTAAGAGTGGTATTCTCCCAGACTTTCTTGGAGCCTAAATTAAAATTTCTCCCAATAACAAATTGGCTGTAACCTGAATGAGAAAAATCTTTTCAAATGAAAGAGTGAAAAATTGTATCAGATAGATCAAACTGTAAATGATACAGAATCACATTAATTTAATAATTGACATTGGGGTCTTTTTCTAATACAGTAGTCTAAGCTTTTTTCCTCCGTATTTTATAGGGGTATTACAATTAGCTAATTAGCATAAAATATCCCAGAATGCTTCAGTATCTCTTCTTGTCTTTAAATTGGTACTAACATTAGGGAAAGTCAAAGTCTGTGTAAATATCTTATTGCTTAATTATAACAGAGGTGGGTTTACATTGACCTGATGGAGGAAAGTTTTCAGGACATTTTGAGGGCTAGTGAAAACTCCCTTTAATCTGAAAGAATGATCAGATTCTAGTGGCTTGTAAAATTGGAAGGTTTTCTTTAACTTTGCGCAGTGGCAGTATCATAACCAATGAAGTTAATCTGAGGTATGATTATTGCTAGTTGAAAACTTTTCCCAATACCCTGCTGTGTTGATTTGAAATATAGTGAACACTAGCAATTTTTGACAGTCTCCTGTGAGACTGATATGGTTGTTGTAAAATCAGATTTTAATTGGGGGTGTTTGTTATTAATGAGCATATTCAGAACTATTCAAGTGTATGAGTTTTGAGTGGATCTAGGTGCTAGTGATACTACTGTTCATTGTTTTAACTGACAGGCTTTCTTCTCTTATTTTTTTTTCTACATTCATATTGGAGTAAATCATTGCCTGTTACTAGTGAGTGCTGTTGAATAACTGCATGTAGGGAATGTTCTATTTAATCAGTAAATATCTCTTGATAATTCAGCTTTTGCCCCTTTTTGCTGGTATGCCAGGCTCCTAAAGAGCCCTCTACTGAGAGGACTTAAGGTATGGCTTCCCGGTGCTTTGTGGCACGGGCAGTGAAGATAAGCACACAGTCTAAATTCTTAACCTTATTAGACTAGGCAATATCTGGACTAAGCAGTTTTTTCTCATCCCACTGAATATTGCAGTTTGGGTACAGTCTTTCATATGCAGGCTCTTCCTGTTAGCTTGGGGACCAGTCTCCTCAGCTCCGGTGTTCTCATTGCCTTTAGCGTAGATGGAAGAAGAGACAGGACAACCCATGTGGCCTCTGTCCCCCGATTTTATATCCTCAGTCCATGTGCTTGGAGAACACAAGTCCAGGTATGTCTGGTGGGGATTGCTGAGGCACCAGGCAAGGTTGACCAATTCCCCAGGACTGGCCTTGTGCAAGTGAGTCCTTGCATTGTAACTCTCTTGCCAGACAATGGTTGTTCAACACCTGCCCGGGCATTGGTTATCTCCCTTGTCCTGGTCTCTGGGGATCTAATATCTGGACGATTCCCCAATTCACAACATATTTTAGTGATATCCATACAATACAACCTCATAACTTCATATGTACTAATGATATATATATTTAGATACAACAATGGCCTTCAGCAGATCATAGCCTTTCCCATGATACCTTATGTGGCATGCTTTATATGACATACCACAATTATACATTAAAGATGAATATTGGGTTTACAGGGTGCTCCCCCCAGAGGTTTTGAGTGTCAAACCAGGGTTGAGCAAAAGTGCTGTGTGGGAGAAGAAACAGTGGCAGTATGTGATGCTCTGTACCCTGGGGGGGAGGAGACACCCTACACACCCATGTTCATCTTTATAAAATAATTTTATGGTATCCAGTGCCAAGTTTGTCATGTTGGGTGTCTTTGGAAGGCTCATGATGCACTAAGCTTGATTGTGACAGTGATGTTATAGTAATTCTTATAGTAATGTTATAGTAAGTGTATAGGTTATAATTTTATGTACATAGTTATGAGGCTGAAAATGTATCCTCATGGCTTAAAGCAAGCCCATGCAAAAACTCTCCAAGAACAGAGAGGCGGTTCACACCTCGTCAGGGCATTGATGAGACAAGCCCAGCCCAAACTCACAGGAACAATGGACACTGGTTTAGGCAGCAATAAAATTATTGGTTAAACCATTGCGGGAATCATCCCCTTCCTTTAGGCAGTTTGGGACTGCAATGAGGTGATGCTCACCTGACTCTGAAGGTGGGGAGCAAAGCCAGGAGGGAAGAAAGGACACAATAAAAGGGAGAGACATTTTGCCATGTTTTTTCTCCCACCTACATCTACAGACACCACTGTCACCAAGTGACTGAACCACTGGTCAAAGGGGAGAGCCTGGCTGAAGAGCCAGCCTGTGGTGAGAAGCATCTAAGTTTGTAAGGACATTGAAAGTGTTAAAATCATCTTAGAATGCATTTTGCTTTTATTTAATTTGACCAAATCTGAACTTGTTATGCGTTGACTTATAATCACTTAAATCTACCTTTATAGTTAGTAAATCTGTTTGTTTATTCTACCTGAAAAAGTGCATTTGGTTTGCAGTGAGTCAGAGACTCTGCTTGGGAGAACAAGCTTGGTACATATCAATTTATTTGTTAAATTGACAAACGTATATAAGTTTGCAGCTTCCAGTGGGCATAACTGGACACTGCAAGATGGAGGTTCCTAGGGTGGTTTCTGGGACGGGAGATATTGGCTAGTGTAATTTGCTTGCAAGTAGCTGAGAGCAGCTTACATGCGAGAGGCTGTGCATGAACAGCCCAGGAGTGGAGGTTCTAACATCAGAGCAAGGTAAGTAAGGTTGGCTCACAGAGTCAAGGATTGGCATGGCCTAGCAGATCACTGGTCCAGACAACACCAGGGGGAACATCACACAGTGTTATAGTCTGTGAGGTTCAACTGAGGCATAACTTTTCCGAAAGACCTGCCTTAATAGCTTGAAATATAGCTGTTGTTGGCAATTTTTGGTAGTCTCTGTGGCAGCTGACTTTTTGCCTGAGTGAAAAACAGATAAGGTGAGGAAGGTTTTCTGGGAGTCTAGGTTCTTTCTTTCTTTCCTTTCCTCTGGGCTTTCTGAATTTCTTACTGGGTTTCTGTGGGGGTATTTCTGATATATTGGAGCAGGAATAAACATTGGTCTTGTCTTAAAGCTATGGTGGTTTAGTCTATGTTCCTGAGGAGCTTGTTTTCCTTTTCTGTGCTCTTTCTAATGAAATAATGAAAGTTGTATTAAATAGGTCAAATTGTAAATGACCCAGTATGATGTTAATACGATCATTTACATTGGGGTCTTTTTCCAATAGTCTCAACTTTTTTCCTTGCCTTCGTATTTTATAGGTCAATACAATTAGCTAATCAGCATAAAATACCCCAGAATGTTTCAGTATTTCTTCTTGTCTTTAAATTGGTAATAAAATTATGGAAAGTCAAAATGTGTGTAAATATCTTATTGCTTAATTATAACAGAGGTACGTTTACATTGACCTGATGGAGGAAAGTTTTCAGGGCATTTTGAGGGCTAGTGAAAACTCCCTTTAATCTGAAGAGTGCTCAGATTTTAGTGGCAAGTAAGATTGGCACATTTTCTTTAGTTTTGCGTAGTGGCAGAATCATAGCCAATGAAGTTAATCTGAGGTGTGATTATTGCTAGTTGAAAACTTTTCCCAATACCCTGCTGTGTTGATTTGAAATATAGTTAACACTAGCAATTTTTGACAGTCTCCTGTGAGACTGATATGGTTGTTGTAAAATCAGATTTTAATTGTGGGTGTTGGTTATTGATAAGCATATTTATAGTTTTTGAAGTGTATGTGAGTTTTGAGTGGTTGATGCTACTGTTTGTTGTTTTAATTGACAGGGTTTTTTTCTCTTATTTTTTTTCTACTCTTTCTATTGGGGAAAATCATTGCCTGTTACTAGTAAGTACTGCTGAATAACTGTGTGTTGGGAATGTTCTGTTTATTTAATCAGTAAATGTTTCTTGATCATTCAGTTTTTTGCCCCTCTCATAAGGAGCCCTGTAGTGAGTAGGGTTATGGTATAGCTTCCTAGTGCAGTACCCATAGGGCATTGTGGCAGGGGCAGCGAACTCTGGGTATGAATGTCTCCAGGCTGGGTGACCCTGAGTATTAATAGATACTCACTGCGGAGTGGAGGCTATTACTCTGTGTCCTCAGATCTTCTGCCACGGAGATTAGTGTTTCATAGTAATGGAGCAGAGCTACAACTCCATAGTATTGTCCCCGAGCACTCGGTCGGTGCATGGGGCTCTCCACTCTTCAGACCCCTCTGCACATACTCCAGGAGGTGGGAGCAGCCTTACCATCCACCTCTCAGGTTTTTCTTGAGCAGGTCCTGCAAGAGATGCTCCCCACCCACCCCTGACCCCAAGCCGTCTGGATCTTTTCATCTAGCCCCTGTCCTGGGAGCCTCCCTGGTTCCCTCCTCTCCATAATCCAAACCAGCTTCGCACCCTGCAGTTTGCTTCCAAACTGCACCAAGGGAACTTTACATGCTTGTGCTCCACGTTTCACTTCCTCACCCTCGTGTCCTGCTCCGATACCAAGTGATGGGAGTTTCTACCACCTATAGAGGCTGAGGAACCTCAGTGTGCCAGCCTCTATTTCACCCTGGTCCCACGCTCCATCAGGGATATCAGTTGGTGGCTCCTTCATGGAGCCGGGAGCACAGGCCTGTACCTAGCATGATTCACCGCCATCCCCAACCACTGTCCCTTTTGTGGCATGAGGGAGAAGCTGGTGCGTGCCTATCTGGAACCTCTGGAACCTCCTGTTGAGGTTATGGCTGCACTTTTCTGCACACCTTTTCATATTCGCACACCATTTCCATGTTGCCACGAAGTCGCGAGACCTCATCAACCTCCTCCTAGCACTGGCCAAAGTGGCCATCTACAACACAGGGAGGACGATGCTGGACGAGGGGGTGATCTGTGACTGTGGGGCCTATTTCCATTCCTCCCTCTCTACGGAAAAGGATAAATGGACACAAATCAGATATTAGGAATGGCAATATACAAAAACCTGTAGGAGAACACTTCAACCTCCCTGGCCACACTATAGCGGACCTTAAGGTGGCCATCCTGCAGCAAAAAAACTTCAGGACCAGACTTCAAAGAGAAACTGCTGAGCTTCAGTTCATCTGCAAATTTGACACCATCAGCTCAGGATTAAACAAAGACTGTGAATGGCTTGTCAACTACAAAACCAGTTTCTCCTCCCTTGGTTTTCACACCTCAAGTGCTAGAACAGGGCCTCATCCTCCCTGATTGAACTAACCTCATTATCTCTAGCTTGCTTGCATATATATATCTGCCCCTGGAAATTTCCACTATATGCATCTGACGAAGTGGGTATTCACCCATGAAAGCTCATGCTCCAAAACGTCTGTTAGTCTATAAGGTGCCACAGGATTCTTTGCTGCATTCCTCCCTTGTTTCACACATCCAGGCAGAGTTCCTTTGGGTGGCATCTGCTGGCTCCCTAGACAGCTTTGAGGAACAGTGGACTCTGTGCTCAGTGTTCTGTGCTCAGTGTTCCCCTCTGGATCCCTACTTCAGAATCTATGACCTTGAACTTGAGATACAGCCATCATTAACAATCTTTGATAGTCTCTCTGGAGGCTGGTTTTCTTGCCTGATTAAAAAAACTGATGAGGTGAAGATTTTTGTATAGGTTTCTACTTAGATTTGTCTCTTTTTCTCTTGGCTCTCTAAATTTCTCACTGGGGTTCTCCGTAGTGTTTCTGGTTTGTTGGGGGAGGAATAAATGCTGGCCCTTGTCTTAAATCTGTAGTGGTTTAGTCTGAGGAGCTCTGCTGCCTTCCTTTTCTGGTGCTCTGTGTGGTTTGGAGGGGCTTTTTCTCGAGAGCTGGGGAGTGCAGACTCTGTGAATTCTTAAAGCGAGTCCTGTGCTCACTCACTTGAAAGAGTACAACTGGCCCCTGAAGGTGAAAGGGCAGCCATATAATATTCCCTTCTTTCCAGTGAGAGGGAGACAGAGGAATGGGAGGTGAATCAAGCCACATGGTTAAAGCAGAGGTCCCAGCTGCCTGAGTTGTGAAGACCAAAAGTATAACTGAGTTACAAAAATAATTAGTAAATTTCCTGGAGGAAAAGTCCATCAAAGGCTATTAACCAAGATGGTCAAGGATGCACCCTATGCTGTGGGTGTCATTAAACCTTTGACTGAAGCTGGGACTGGATGGGATAGATCACAGTAAATTGCCCTGTTCTGTTCATTCCTTCTGAAGCATCTAGCACCAGCCTGTCTTAAGGCAGGATACTAAGCTAGAAGGACCATTTGTGTGACCCAGTATGGCCATTCTTATGAGCTATTCCCTTTAACTGGAAGCAAGTAGACGGTGGTAGAAGTCACTGGGAATAGCCAGGAGTGAGCAGGTGTGACGGGTGCAACCTGGGACTGACCACTGTGTCCCCTTAACTCTGGGTTGTCTTTCACAATGCCTTATTGGTGACAAGCAGCAACACCCCCACACCCCCAGTGCTTTACCACTGAGTATGACTGCATGTGGATCCCCATACCCATCTAGATTGCATGAATGCTCCCAGAGCCACTCATGAATCATACAGAGAAAGGAACTAGACTAATCCCCCCGGCTCCCAGCTTTGTATTTCAGGAATATACCATCTTGCACTGCTCAAGACTTTTCTTGAGCAATGCAAGTTTAATTGCTTCTCCACTTTGTCAATGGAAAGTAGATATACACCAGCCTTTGTAACCTGAGCAGATTTACCTAGTACTTCAGTCAAAACTCACCAGTAAGTGTTATAGAGGGCAAACAATTAATGAGTCCACCCTGCATAAGCTTTATACAGGCTAAAATTGATTTGGTGTTTGGACCCCATTGGAATTTGGGCATCTGAGTGTTAAAGACAGGAACACTTCTCAAGCTGCTTTCAATTAAGCCAACAGCTGTTGGGGGACATGGTTCAGACCTGGGTCTGGATTTGCAGCAGGCTAGCCGGTCTGTCTCAAACCAGGCAGGGCACTGAAGTCCCAAGATGCCAGGGCAGGAAAGCAGGGTCAGAAGTAGTCTTGGCACATCAGATGACAGTTCCCAAGGGGCTTTCTGTGATCCAACCAGTCACAAGTGCCTACCTGTTTCAACACTGCGCTGTGGCCCAGAAGTGGCCAGCAGTGGGTTCAGCTTCTAGGCAGGGGGGCCACGGGGCTCTGGGGACTTCCCCTGCCCAAATTACTGGTGCTATACTCCCATTGGCTGGGAACTGATGGGGCACTTGCGCACCTCTGCCTATGAGTCGGACCTGCTGCTGGCTGCTTCCAGGGCACAGCATGCTCTGTGGTGCCATGACAGGCAGGAAGCCTGCCTCTGGACCCTGGCTGTGCTGCTGACTGGGAGCCACCAGATGTAAGTCTGTGCCCCAACCCCGTGCCCCAGCCCTGAGCCACTCCAACCCACAACCCCTTTCTGCACCCAAACTGTTCACACATGAGCTCTGATCCTCTCCTGCACCCCAACACACTGCCCCAGCCCTAAGCCCCCCAAACCCAGAACCCCTTCCTGAACCCCAAATCCATCATCTTCAGCCATGCCCCCAAGCCTGTGCCCCAGGCAAGAGCCCTGACCCCCCCAATGCATCCTAGCCCCCTGTCCCAGACCAGAGCCCCCTCCCACACCCTGAATCCCTCATTCCCAGCCCCACCTTGCAGCCCTCACCCGAATCAGTACCACACCCCAAACCCCTCATCCTCAGCTCCTTTGGCTCATGAGCATCAATAATCTTCTACAAAATGTAAAACCACTGGTTTAGTCCATGTTCCTGAAATGCTTGTTTTTCCTTTTCTGGTGCTCTTTCTAATGAAAGTCTGAACGATCCAGTATGATGATAATTTGATAATTTACATTTTTTTCCTCCCCTCGGCATTTTATAGGGTCAATACAATTAGCTAATTAGCATAAAATATCCCAGAATGCTTCAGTATCTCTTCTTGTCTTGAATTTGGTAATAAAATTAGTGACAGTCAAAGTCTGTGTAATATCTTATTGCTTAATTATAATAGAGGTAGGTTTACATTAACCTGCCGGAGAAAAGTTTCCGGGGCACATTGAGGGCTTGTGAAAACTCCCTTTAACCTGAAGAATGATCAGATTTTAGTGGTTTGTAAAATTGGCATAGTTTCTGTAGCTTTGCGCAGTGGCAGTATCGTAGCTAATGAGGTTAATCCGAGGCGCGATTATTGCTAGTTGAAAACTTTTCCCAATACCCCGCCATGACGACTTGAAATATAGTCGGCATTGGCAATTTTTGACAGTCTCTTGCGAGACTGATACTGTTGTTACAAAATCAGAATTTATTTTTCGGTGCTCGTTGTTGCTAGGTTTTTAAGTGTATTTGGGTTTTGAGTGTCGCTCATGGCAGGTGATGGATGTTATTTAACTAGCTGAGTGTTTTTCTGCTGTTTCCTTTACAGTAAATCGTGATCTGTATTGCGTGAAGGGAATGTTTTGCTTAACCAACAAACATTTCTTGATCATTCAGTTTTTAGCTTCTTTCGCAGGTATCGCTGCCTCATACGAGTCCTGTAAGGTATGGGCTTCCCAGTGCAGTACCCCCGGGGCTGTAACCTCCAGGTATGAATGTCTTCGGGCCGGGTGACCCCGACTATTCATCGTCGGGGAGCGGAGACTATTACTCTGAGTACTCGGGTCTTCCACGGCGCCGCGGGGATTAGTGTTTTATACAATACAGCAGAGCTACAACTTGTGATGCTCCCGCGCAGAAGGGTTGAGGGACCCCGGGGAAGAGATGGTGGCCCTCAGCGGCTCGTCCCCCGCCCCGGGTAACGGATGGGGGGGCCCCTCAGCGGCTCGTCCCCCGCCCCGGGTAACGGATGGGGGGGGCCCTCAGCGGCTCGTCCCCCGGCCCGGGTAACGGATGGGGGGGGCCCTCAGCGGCTCGTCCCCCGGCCCGGGTAACGGATGGGGGGGGCTCAGCGGCTCGTCGCCCGGCCCGGGTAACGGATGGGGGTGGGGGCTCAGCGGCTCGTTCCCCGGCCCGGGTTACGGATGCTGGGGACGCTCCGCAGCGGCTTGTCTCCCGGTCGGACGGAAGTGAGGCTGTTCGCTCAGGCTCGCACAGGCGCGCCGCTTTCCGCCGCTCCGCTGTCCCGCAGGCTGACAAGCCGGGAAGTGGCGGCTCCCATTTCCAGGCCGCCGCCATTTTCCCCGCCCCATTCCCCAGTGCCTCCCTCACTTGTTTCCCGCCTTCTCCCTCCTCTGAAGCGAAAGTACAGCGGTTGACTACGCCTCAGACAGGCTCGAGCTTGGTGACGTAAATGTCTATTTTGCATAGAGACTCCCAGAGGTCTCTGCGGCGATCTGATCGTTTTAAGTGGCATGAAGGCGCTGAACCCCTCAACCCTGCTGCATTTAGCTGGCACTGCTGGGTGCCTGAGAGAGTGTTCCTCAGAGGGGCTCGTACCCGACTTGCCGCCACTGCATACTAGCCTTCCCCCTAACCCGACAGATTATGGCCCGTCGAGGGGCTGCGGCGCCGACTGACTTAGTGTTAGCTTTGCGCAGTGGCAGTATCGTAGCCAATGAGGTTAATCCGAGGCGCGATTATTGCTAATTGAAAACTTTTCCCAATACCCCGCCATGACGACTTGAAATATAGTCGGCATTGGCAATTTTTGACAGTCTCTACGGAGACTGAATGTAATTGGTTAACAATAGATATAAATTAATTATTGTGTCTTTGTTATTCATGTACTTACTTCACGGGATTATTTGTGTGCTCTTTAGTTATTTTTAAATATGGTGTTTTTCTTGTTCCTACTTTGAATATTTTGTTTGAGCAGCTTTTGTGGGTTTTTGTATTGTTTTCTGTTTCTGTACTACTTTCATAAAGTCTTGTAAATTTTCAGGTGCATGAAGTTTGTTGCATCTCTAAGTGATAGGATGTGTATGTTTTATTACTTTTATTTTTTGCTGCTGTGTATTCGTGTTAATGAAACGTTTTAATGAATTGAGAGAAACGCTAACAATTTTAAATAAATCTCATTTTGTTTTTCCCCCAGTGAAAGGAGAATGTGGCCTGAAAATTAAAGGTGAGAGAGCAAAAAGGTATAAAGTAAAAGTAAAGACATTATATATGAAATAACAAGGAGTCCAGTGGCACTTTAAAGACTAACATATGTTGAAGGCTAATTTAGTCAGAGTGGATGTAGTCTACTCCCAATAATTGATGAGGTGTCAATATTGAGAGAGTTAAAATTGCTTTTGTAGTGTGCCAGCCTAGAGGAGCACTAGGGGATGAGAGCTGAGAAAATGTTGTTCTTAGGGTACGTCCAGACTACCCACCCTATCGGCGGGTAGCGATCGATTGATCGATCCCTGAATGCGCTCCCCGTTGACTCCAGAACTCCACCGGAGCGAGCGGCAGTAAGTAGCGGAGTCGACGGGGGAGCCACAGAAGTCGATCCCGTGCCATGAGGACGGGAGGTAAGTCGGAATAAGATACTTTGGCTTCAGCTATGGTATTCCCGTAGCTGAAGTTTCATATCTTACATCGACACCCACCCCCAGTGTAGACCAGGCCTAAGTCAGCCATAAAAATGTTGGCATACTGTGGGACCATGAGGGTACCCATAGCATTGCCACTGACTTGAAGGTATAGGTTGTCCCCAAATCTGAAATGGTTGTGGGTGAAGACAAAGTCACAAAGCTCATGAACAAATCTACACAGAAACACACTTAGAGTCCTGAGCAGGGATATTCTATGTGCTACCCAAGATCCATAAACATGGAAATCCTTGATACCCCATCATCTCAGGCATTGGCACTTATACAGCAGGCTTATCTGGCTATTTGGACTCTCTCCTCAGACCCTACGCTAACAGTACTCCTAGTGATCTTCGAGACACACACCACTGACATCCTGAGGAAACTACAATGCATTGGTGATCTTCCTGAAAACACCATCTTGGTGGTCACCATGGATGTAGGAACTCTTTACACCAATATTCCACATGAGGATGGACTACAAGTTGTCACAAACAGTATCTCTGATGTAGCCACAGCACACCTGGTGACAGCTTTGTGACTTGTCCTCACCCACAACCATGTCAGATTTCCCTCTCTTTGTATTCACACCTCCTCATAAATTATTGGGAGTGGACTACATCCACCCTGACCAAATTGGCCTTCAACATTGGCTCTCCACTTGTAAGGCAACTCCCTTCTCCTCATGTGCCAATATATATTTATGCCTGTATCTGTAATTTTCACTCCATGCAACTGAAGAAGTGGGTTTTTTACCTATGAAAGCTTATGCTCAAATAAATGTGTTAGTCTTTAAGGTGCCACTAGACTCCTCATTGTTTTTGTGGATACAGACTAACACAGCTACCTCTCTGATATATATGAAATAAAATCAGGAAGAGGCTAATACAGCCAGCAGGGAAAAGGCTGAGATTTCTTTTACCAGAGGATTGAGAATGAAGAATTGGAGGTGACACACAAGACCCTTCTGGAGAGTTCAGAGGTATTTCAATAGTTTCTAAAACTTGTTTTGAATATACCCATACCGCACCATATGATATCAAGCATTGTAATTATTTAGAGATATTAGTTAGAATTTACTCACTTATAAAAGTGATCCTAGATTTTTACCATGAAAGAATGAAAGTTGTATGATAGATCAAACTGTAAATGATCCAGTATAACATAAATTTGATAATTTACATTAGTGGTATTTTTCTAATTCAGTAGTCTAAGCTTTTTCCCTCGGCATTTTAAAGGGTCAATACAATTAGCTAATTAGCATAACATATCCCAGAATGCTTCAGTATCTTTTCTTGTCTTTAAATTGGTAATAAAATTTGGGAAAGTCAAAGTCTGTGTAAATATCTTATTGCTTAATTATAACAGAGATGAGTTTACATTGACCTGATGGAGGAAGGTTTTCAAGGCATTTTAAGTGCTAGTGAAAACTCCCTTTAACCGAAAGGAGTGATCAGATTTTAGTGGCTTGTAAGATTGAGAATTTTCTTTAGCTTTGCGCAGTGGCAGTATCGTAGCTAATGAGGTTAATCCGAGGCGTGATCATTGCTAGTTGAAAACTTTTCCCAATACCCTACCATGATGACTTGAAATATAGTTGCTATTGGCAATTTTTGACAGTCTCTTGTGAGACTGATATTGTTGTTATAAAATCAGACTTTAATTTGGAGTGTTTACTGTAGCTTGAATAGTAGGTTTTTTATTGTATGTAGGTTTTCAATACAGCTGATAATAGGTGATATATTGTTTTAACTAACAAGCTTTAGTTTTTTTTTATTTTATCTTCAAGTGTTTCTTGTTACCAGTAAGTGCTGCTGAAAAGCAAAACATAGGGAATGTTTTATTTAATCAGTAAATGTCTCTCACTTATAAAAGTGGTCTTAGATGTTTACCATGAAGAAGCCATATCCTTTTATCTTAGAAAAAGCAGTTGCTGAGTAAGTGGTTAGTTGAAACATCCTAATGGGCTAAATTCTGTGTTGCGGCTGCTACTGTTTTGAATGCATAGCTATTATGCAGACAGTGCCCATCTCACACCTTTCACATCATGATAGATTATCAGGTACTTACATCACATCACAGCCTTAGTTGCCATGGGTTGAATCCCTGTATTGAAGAGGGCATCTCCAATCCTTCATTTTGTGCAAACTGAGTGCAGTTTTCGAACTGTTGACTCATTGCCTATCTGACTCCCCTATCTCAAAGCTCAATTAACAAATTTATTCCTTATTTGCATGGCTAGGGATCCAGCACATTTGAGAGAAACAGATGGATGGTGTAAGTGGTTTGAGTAGAGAAGGGGGAACCTGGAGCCTCTTACTGCCAGATAGGGAGATTGAATGACAGGGGATGGATCACTTAATAAATTGCCCTGTTAGTAGGGCCAGGGTGGGGTAAGGAATCCTGCCTCTGTGCTGTACCTGCTCTAAGGAGAAACTGATGACTTTATGTCCCAGTGTTGCCCATCTGGTATCTTTCACCAGCAATGCAGTCATTTTCTTTAAGATATGGCTCCACTGCATAGTTAACTCAACTTACTCCTCTTGAGTTACAAAAACCTTCATAAATAACAGGAGTATTTGTGGCACCTTAGAGACTAACAAATTTATTTGAGTGTAAGCTTCATCGGACGCATAGAATGGAACATATAGTGAGTGTGTGTGTATATATATATATATATACACACACACAGAGAACATGAAAAGGTGGGAGTTGCCCAACCAACTCTAAGAGGCTAATTAATTAAGATGAACTGTTGTCAGCAGGAGAAAAAAACTTTTGTAGTGATAATCAAGATAGCCCATTTAAGACAGTTTGACAAGATACTTAACATGGAGGAAATAGATTCAATGTTTGTAATGGCTCAGCCATTCCCAGTCTCTATTTTGTAGTGATTAACACTACAAAAGTTTTTTTCTTCTGCTGACAACAGTTCATCTTAATTAATTAGCCTCTTAGAGTTGGTTGGGCTACTCCCACCTTCTCATGTTCTCTGTATGTACATATATCTCCTCACTATGTTTCATTCTATGCGTCCAATGAAGTGGGCTGTAGCCCACGAAAGCTTACACTCAAATAAATTTGTTCGTCTCTAAGGTGTCATAAGTACTCCTGTTATATTTGTGGATAGAGACTAATACGGCTGCTACTCAAAAACCTTCATGTCTGCCTCCAGTCAGATAGTAACATACTGGGAAGGTGTTCTCTGGCTTGCCATTCCAGTCAGACGAAGTTCTTTACCAGAGCTGGAGAACTGCATTTGTTAGCACTAGATACCACACACGAATGTGGGGATTGAATGACAAACTAGCACATATGAAGTGGGAATTGATGTCTGTTCCTGAACCAAAGAAGAAGTAGTTGGCAAGAATATTCATCTGAGGAGGCATTGTGAAAAGGCATTGGAGGACTAATAGCACCTAAATTAAGCTAGAGTGGGCCTACATTACCGACTGGTCTTGCTAACAGCTGATATCTTGTGCTCACTCATGTTTTAGCCTCTTCCAGTTAACTCAGGTTAAAAGCGCCAAAGCACTCAAGTGAGGCAGTTTTGTGTATGAGTGGGACTTGAATTAAGGAGACCACTTGAATCTATAACTTGAGCTAGCTTGCCATGAAGACAAGTCTTTAGAATTTTGATTTAAAAGCTGTTTTACTGGAAAACCATATCACCAGTGGTGATGGCCCTGCCATTTCTACTTCACCAGGCATTTCACAAAGAGTTCAATTCAGCAGCTAGAGCAAAGTCTGTTTCTTAAGGGCCCAATTCTGAGAGGTATTGAGGCTGATTAGTTTCAATGGGAGTTGCAAGCAATCAATAACACCCAGGATTGGGCCAATTCTGCATTTGCCTTTCATGTCTTGACACATACTTGTTCAGAATCAATGAGGCCCTGGACTGTTGGTTTAATGTTGTGCTAATTTGAACACTGAGATTTTAATAGGATGGCACTGGATGTAAATCAGCACAGAATTGGCCTTTAAAGCTAGTCCCTGGTGTCGCCTTCTTCTTTACTATAACCTATCTGAATCTCTAAATCCATGATGTAGTCTTTCCAGCACACATGGCCTAATTCTCCATGAGGTGGTTAGTGATACACCTCTACCCCAATATAACATGACCCAATATAACACACTTTCGGATATAATGCTGTAAAGCAGTGCTCCAGCGGGTGGGGCTGCGCGCTCTGGTGGATCAAAGCAGGCTTGATATAATGCAGTTTCACCTATAATGTGGTAAGATTTTTTGGCTCCCGAGGACAGCATTATATCAGGGTAGAGGGGTATAACCTTTATCAACAGCAGTCATTGTTGTACTATTAATTTGCACATGAGATCAATGCTCATCACTTCCAACCAAGAACTTAACAGGTTAGTTCAGCCTAGCCTACCTTAATGTGGATGATGCAGGAAAGATGCAGCTTCCTTTACCATATATGGCTTTTTTCACTAATCGCTTGACTATGTCCCTGGATTACTTTAGAAATTAAAAAATGCAGACAAGGCATCAATACAAATGCACTGCAGTTTATTTTTTTATTCACAGTAAGATACAGAACACAGCATACACCAAGAAAGATGCCTGTCACTCGTTCCTGGGAAGCAAGATGTAGATTCCAAGGAACCCGTGTGGCAGAACTGGGAGAGAAAGACATGATTCCTGTGAATAGAGGACTTCCAAATTACCAACTGCAACAATCCACAGTTGTGTGTATCTATGCCTGAGAACCACAGATCCCCAAGTCATCTCGCTATGTAATACTGCAATACACCAATAGTAACAACCTAGAGACAATAATAGACAGGGAGTCAGATTTGAGATAATAGCAACATGGCCAGACTACATGCACGTGGTGTTTAAAATGTCTGTTTTGTCACAGATTGCTGGGAGTTTCTTAACTCATGCCTATGAGACTTCATAGCAAAGCACACATGTATAAGTTTTATATATTAATCATATTGACATCACAATAGCCATGCAGCACTCTCTACGCTCCCTATGTCCTTTCCCAGCATATATGGGATGCAGCATAAACCTGGGATGAATTTCTGGAGGCTGCTGATTATTCTAAAGTCTCGGCCAGGAACAGGGAAAGGATAGTGCAGTGTCCCTTGACCTAATGATGATACTTCTTAGTAGGGGAAATAATGATATCTATTGGACTGTATTAGCCAGGAAACTGGGTGTGCCTGTGTTTGGAGAGTGAAAAAATAAAGCAAAGGGGATTTTTAGTAGTTGATCGCAAGGTCTCTGTGTTTTCTTTACAACAAACTGCAATCTCGCATGTGCACGCTACACTACAGGACATGCAGTGAGGCTTTAAAAACATACTCTGACTCATTAGGTTTAATTTTTAGGAAAAATGGTGCACAAGTGGTGTTGTCTGAGTTCCCTAGCACTTTGGCCTTTTCTACACTGCCAATTTTCAGGAAATCTCTCACCAGAGCCAATGACTGTTTTTAACCATCCTATCATCTGGAGTACAATAAGATAAGAGGACAGAGTGGTACAAATACTAGCTGTGACAGAAGTGGGGCTGCTTTGTAATCATTTGTGATCACTGTGTGGTTGATTTGGTTCAGATGTTTACTGTATGGCTATACTAGCTTAATTTAATAGGCGGTTGTAAGTAAAAGCAGTCAGGCCAGAAACAGTGGCTGAGGGTGAGTAAATACTTGGCGGCCCTTATGGGACAATGGCAGAGCCACTGGTTCTGAGGCATCTGACTCTGTCTCCAGCTGAGGCTACTGAACTGTTTTGGACAGGCAAGGCCCAGGCCTGGTAATCAACAAGAACAAAGGATCATCTGGCTGGATCATCACGGACTCCCTCCCTCTCTCAAGAGGGTAGTAGTTGGGGAGCTATTTGTGGAAACCAGACTGACACAGCTTCCTGCTAGGGTGTCTGAAGAAGGTAGATAGGCTACCATAAAGGGATGGTACATCATTAGGTAGGCTAGACATACATGTAAATTATTAAAACAACGAGGAGTCCTTGTGGCACCTTAGAGACTCACAAATTTATTTGGGCATAAGCTTTCGTGGACTATATAACCCACTTGGTTTATAATCCCTTCAGGTTGGGAGCTGGAGTTCCCAGGCCCACCACCAGGTGGCAGTGCCTTAGTGCAGTCTCAGCTGCCTCAATAGTCAGGTACTTCTAACAAGCCAGGTGCTGCCCAGCACTACAGAGGGGCATTGCATAATTCATGGGTCCACCTGGGGTTCAGCACCTTTGGACCTACCTCATGACGCAGCACGCCCCTGGCACCACCCCACAGTCGTGTCCACCTTGCTCCACACTGCAGCACAGCACCCCCGCATCAGGCCCCGGGCATGTGATGAAGCATCCAGTCACCATGCATCTTGCAGCATCCTGTGGCACAGCCCCCATGGGACTGTCCCGTGGCACTGCCTACCCCAACACTAGCCTCTGGTACAGTTCCCATGGGACCGTGTGTGGCACAGCCCCCGTGGGATTGTCCTGTGGCACAGATTCCATGACACCATCTTGTGGCATGGCCCCCTGTGGCACCATCCTGTGGCACAGCCTCCCTAACACCAGCCTGTGATAGAGCCTCCCATGGCACCATGCTGTGGTACAGCCCCCCGTGGCACCAGTCTGTGGCACAACCTCCTGTGGCACCATCCTGTGACACAGCCCCCCCCCCCGTGGTACCGTCCTGTGGCACAGCCCCCCGTGTCATGCTGCCTCCTACCCCCACCGCCCCCCGACGCCAGGCTGGGCTCAGCGCCTAGAACTGGCTCAGGACGGGAGCTGAAGTTCTCAGACCCACCACTCGGTGGCAGCGTCTCACTGGAACCACAGCGGCGCCCACGCGCCCGGCCGCTCGGGGAGCGCGCACGCCGTAGAGGTGGTGCGGGAGCGCGCCCGCGGGGCTGGCGGAAAAAGTTGCTGCGAGCGGAGCGCGGCGGCTGCGGGCCCGGCCGGACCATGGACGATCTGGGTGAGTGCGAGACCCGGGCACGGCCGCCGGGCAGCGACTATGGGCGATAAGCGCCCCTCCCCCCGGCCTCGCCCTGCACCCCCTTCTCCGGCCTCTGCACCCCCACCCTGAGCCCCCAGTCCTCCTCCGCCCCAGCCTGCACCCCCGGGCTCGCTCTGCACCCCCTTCCCCGGCCTCTGCACCCCCACCCTGAGCCCCCAGTCCTCCTCCGCCCCAGCCTGCACCCCCGGGCTCGCTCTGCACCCCCTTCCCCGGCCTCTGCACCCCCACCCTGAGCCCCCAGTCCTCCTCCGCCCCAGCCTGCACCCCCGGGCTCGCTCTGCACCCCCTTCCCCGGCCTCTGCACCCCCACCCTGAGCCCCCAGTCCTCCTCCGCCCCAGCCTGCACCCCCGGGCTCGCTCTGCACCCCTCAGCCCCCCCGCCTGCACCCCTTTGCCCCAGCCCCCACCCCTGGGTTCTGCCTGCACCCCCTCAGCCCCTTCCCCCGCCTGCACACCCCGCCCCCAGCCTCTGCATCCCCCAGCCTGAGCCCCCACATCTTCCTCCGCCCCCCGCTGCATCCCCAGCCCGCACCCCCTACCCTACCCCCTGGCCTCTCCTGGCACCCTCCCAGCGTGAACCCCCACATCCTCCTCTGCCCCCAGCCTGCACCCCCTTCCCTGGCCTCTGCACCCCCTAGCCTGAGCACCCACATCTTCCTCTGTCCCCAGCCTGCACCCCCAACCCCACCCCCTGGGCTCTCCCTGCATCCACACAGCATGAACCCCCATGTCCTCCTTCTCCCTCAGCCTGCACCCCCTTCCACGGCCTCTACACCCCCAAACCTGAACCCCCACATCCTCCTCTGCCTGCACCCCTGCCCCAGCCTGCACCCCCATCCCCGGGCTCTCCCTGAACCCCCTTAGATGCCTGCCTACACCCCCCTCTGCCCCCAGCCCGCAGCCCCTTCCTCGGCTTCTGCACCCCTTAGTCTGAGCCCCCACGTCCTCTGCTGCCCCCTGCCTGCATCCCCATCCCTACCCCCTGGGTTCTTCCTGCACCGCCCAACCTGAACCCCCACATCCTCCTCCGTCTCCAGCCTGTACCCCCTTCCCCGGGCTCTCCCTGCCCCCCTGCACCCCCAGCCCCAACCCCTTGGCCTCTCCCTGCACTCCCCAGCCTGAACCACCACGTCCTCCACCCCCAGCCTGGACCCCCATCCCCGGCCTCTCCCTGCACCCCTTCAGCCCCCCCATGCACCCCTCTACCTGCACCTCCTCAGCCCCTCCCCCTGCTTGCACACCCGTCTGCCCCAAGCCTGCACCCCATCCGGCCTGCTCCCTCCTCCCTGGCCTCTTCCTGTACTCTTTCACCTCTATCCTCACTCCTCCTATCTGCACCTCTGCCTCCAACCTGCACCCCTCTCCCTGGCCTCTCCCTGCACTCCCCAGCCTGAATCCCCACATCCCCATCTGCCCCCAGCCTGCACCCCCCTTTCCTGGCCTCTCCCTGCACCCCATCAGCCCCCCTGCCTTGCACCCCTCTCCCTGCTCTGCCCCCAGCCCGCACCCCTTCCCTTGCCTCTCCCTGCACCCCCTCAGTCCCTCCCCTGCCTGCACCCCCCTCCCCAGCCTTTCCCTGCACTCTCTCAGTCCCTCCCCCTGCCTGCACCCCCCCGCACTCCTCCCCGGCCTCTCCCTGCATCCCCCCATCTTGAACCCCCATGTCCCACTCTGCCCCCAGCCCGCAGCCCTCTCTGGTCTCTCCCTGCACCCTCTCAGCTCCTCCCCCCAGCCAGCACCCCCCCTGCATCCCTGCCCGGCCTCTCCCTGATCCCCCTCAGCTCCTCCTCCCCACCTGCATCCCCACACTTGCCTTCCAGCATGTATCCCTCAGCCCCTCCCACAAGCCCTTCCAGCCTGCACCCCTCACCTCCCTCCAGCCTCTGTCTGCATCCTCCTCGGCCCTTCTCTCCCAGCCCACACTCCTTCACCCTGTCCCCCTCCAGCCTGCACCCCTAACTGGTCTCTGCCTGCATTCCGTTCAGCCCCTCCCTACAGCCCTGTCAGCCCTCCCTCCCCAATCTGCACCCCCTGGTTGTACCTCCACCCCCTCTTCCTCAGATTGCATCCCCATTGCACATCCACATACCCCTGAGCCCCTTCCCCTCCAGCCTGCACCCCCAGTCCGTTCACAAAACACCCCTAACCTCTCATCCACCTCTGCTTGCATCCCTCACAGCCCAATCCACAAGTCCCCCTCAGCCCACACTCTTTCCTTTCCAGGCTGCACCCCCCAATCTCTTCAGCCCATGCCCCACCCTGTCACCTGCTTCTGCTTGTACCCCTCTCAGCCTACATCCCCTGCACTCCATACCTCAGCCCGCAACCCCAAGCCTGCCCCACCTCTGCCTATACCCCCTGCATCCCTCATGCACCTTCAAGTCTGCCTTCCTATGCAGCCCTTGATCTTGCATCCCGAAGACCCCCTTCAGCCTGCACCCCTCTCCCACATCCCTCAGCCTGCACCACCTTCATTTCTTCTACACGTGCTTATCTCTAAGCTTGTGCCCCCAGACCTGCAACCCCTCAGCCCCTCCCCCCGAACACACCTCCCTGAGCTTGCAGCCCCCCCATCTCCCACTTTCCTACACCCCAAATTGATTTGTAAACCTGCCTGTGCCTCCACCTCCCCTCTCCCCCCGTGTGTATCTCACTCCACTCTTTCTTAGCTTTTACCTGACCGCTGGCCTGTACCCTGTTTGTTCTTCCATTATCGTGCACCTTGTTTCCGATTGAACTGCCATAGCCTCCCCACCTTTCCCTTGTGCACATTTTAAACCACTCACGGTTTCCTCTATTTGTATCCTGACTAGGAGAATTGCACCTTTTACTGCTCTCTCCATCAGCAGTATTCTCTCCCCTGCCATTGCTATAGTGTCTGGCTTCTGTTTTTAAGCCTGGCTTGCATGTGTAAAGTGATCTCCTAGGAACCTTTGAGATGAAACTGACCGGCAGATTTTGCAATCACATTGCAACCATGATACAGTCATGTTCAGAATTCATTCCGGCGTCATGTCCTTTCTCTGCTGCTTCCTCAGGTGCAGAGCAATCTTATGAGCCATCCACAACTCCTCAGCAGAGGAGTGTGTCAAACAACTGGCTTCATGCGAAAGATCTGTAGAATCTCTGTTTACCTCCCACCCCTATCAGGGAAGGAAGATGGATCCCCCAAAATTCCCTAGTGTTCTGGGAGATGTTAGGGTGACCAAGTTCTGCTTATGAAACTGATTAAATCAAACACTGAGGTAGGGCTGCAATCCATTACTTCCATCATACCTTTAATAGAAACCAGACATTCACTTAAGATCTGCTCCAAGAAAATCACAGTTTTATTACTGAACTCAGAAGCTCGAATTACAGTGCTAGCTTCAAGCCGGCAGTAACACCTTCAGAAAAGACAGTCTAAACTGGCTTGGGATAATAATGTTGAGAAACAGTCAGTTGGCCAGTTGGTCTTTGGGAGGCAAGCTGCAATCCTAACATTCCTGGGGAGCAGCAATTCCCTTCTTAGTGAGCAAGCCCCCTCCCAGATGGAAGTGGTCAACAGTCTAGTTCAGGAGTAGGCAACCTATGGCACGCGTGCTGAAGGTGGCACATGAGCTGATTTTCAGTGACGTTCACACTGCCCGGGTTCTGGCCATCGGTCCAGGGGGCTCTGCATTATAACTTAATTTTAAATGAAGCTTCTTAAACATTTAAAAAACATTATTTACCTTACATACAGCAATAGTTTAGTAATATATTATAGACTTATTGAAAGAGAGCTTCTAAAAACATTAAAATGTATTATTGGCACACGAAACATGAAATTAGAGTGAATAAATGAAGACTCGGCACACCACTTCTGAAAGGTTGCTGACCTCTGGTCTAGTTAGATGTTGGAGAAGAACCTCCAATAGCAACAAGCTGATAGTTGTTTTGTAGGAGGAGGCAGTCTTAGGTTTTTTTGGTTTTCTTTCCCCTCATATCCCACAGCTTAGGCACCTTTCAGAGATGTCGTTTTGTTTGAGTGGCGTTTGGCTTCTAGTGCCAGGTTTTCAGTGTGTTCTTACTAGTAATGTATCCCTGGTGATTTATTGGCTTGCTGAAGAGCATCTTCATGGGTGAACACACAGATAATGTTTGTAGGACCATCTTAAAGCCTTCCCCACATGCTTATAAAGCCATAGGAGTTGAGCTGTGCCAGCTTCAGCTGTTACATTCCTTAAATTCAAAGTGCTCTGCCATCTGGCCAGATAGCATATTGCTTGCATCAATCATGGCTTTTTCTCTCCATCTAATGTATTCAGACAGTGGGAAGATTAAAGGTGAATTGCAGAAGTTTGAAAAATGGGGTTTGTGCTGTTTTTGGGGTGCATTACAATGTATAAAGAAGACCTGAAAGCTTATTTTTTGTTTTGCTTTTGTTTCTTATGTTAGAAATATCTGAAATTTCAAGTCAAGTCTTCTCTAGTGTTGCAGGAGGTGTTGGGTCTACATTGGGAATTTTTTCATACTTTGATTTAATTGATGCAGGCGTTTGAATTTAATTAAGATGTCCTTCCTCTCAAGAGTTCATTGGATGTTAGGAGTTAAATATGCTGGCATGAGCAGATACAAAACACATTTAAAAAAACAAGTGAATTAAAAATCCTTTTCTCTTTCAGCAGCTCATGTTTTGATCTTCTGCCATGTCATGTTTGTAACAGTTCTCCGTTTGTCTATAGAGTCTTTCAGGATAGACAAGGTCTGAATAGCTAAAGCGGAATCCTCTCTCCTCCTTAACAGCTTTTCATATCTATAGTATCCACCATAAAGAAGCAAACCTGCTACAAGCCGAGTTACTTTTCCTGTTGCAGATCATTGTCAACATGAAAGCTGCCTGCTCTTTAGAATTGTGTTAGTCTTTGGGAATATAGAGGAGAAGGGATAGTGTGTTGGATGGTGTGGGACAAATTAATGCTTGGTGTAACTCTACAGAAGTGAAGTTACATCATGGGTGAATTTGACTATATTACTGAAACTTTTGAACCTATTGAAAAAAATAGTGTGGAGAGGCTTTCATGCATTGAAGAGAAGGATCCAGAAGAATCTTACTTTCATGCTTCTTGTAAGTGGAGATCAGGAAAGGAGGATATCATGAAAGGTCTGGGTGAATGGACCTTTGTTGTTTTTAGGGGTTTGTTTAGAGCAGGTAAGTAAATGTTGCCGTTGCTTTTTCTCCAGTGTTGGAGAAATTTATCTTCCAACACACAGGCCATGCCACAAACTCTTTAAAAATGCTACAGATGAAACTTGTACATCACCGTGAATGAGCAGTCTGTGGTGCAACGCATTCTTTGTGTGAGCACTGTTTCACACTAGAGCAGCACATGGGGACAAAAGGGGCGTTTGCGCAGGTGAGAGATCTATTTAGATCTGTGTCCCTTCTTCTTTTGAAGAGATTGGTGCATATCATAGGTGGGTTCTTGGAAGTTGATTAGGAAGGTTGGTGACTGAGTTTCTCTTTCTGAAATGTCATAAACCAGTGTGGAAAAAGAAATTAATCTCTTAAAAAGAGGGAAATGTCTCTGTAGAATACCAGAGAAAGATGCAGCGTGATGTAAGCCAGGAAGGGATGGTCTGGGGATTCCCAGCATGATAACTGCCAAAGGCGTGTGTTTTGATTATGACTCTTTTAGATGACAAATTAGGATGTTGAATCATCAATGGTACTACAGCACCTACCCTGTCCGAACAGGTATCCCTGCGGCCTGCTCATTGGGATCTACCAGACCCACAATGAGGGGATGGGAAGAATGGAATCTGACTTATCTTCTTGTTTTATTTTGGATACCATGTTAGGCCTGCCACCTAAGGAGAGTAGCTTTAAATTTGCTTCTTGTTTTGTAGATTTCAGATGCAGCTTGTTGTGTGGCTTCCTCTGTTTCTTATGGTCTGAGGGAAGTGATCTGTGTGGTGATTGTCTTTAACCTCTTTAAAAGTATTAAATTTGCTATTCAGTTAAAAATCATGCTTTATAAACAAATTCTCTTACGTGTGGTACTGTTTTAAATTAATTGACTTTTAACTGTGTTGTGTATTTTGCATTTCAGTCAGTTTGGACAATAAAGTCCAATTTCACCTCTGTTAATTCTTAAGTTGCTAGCATAGACCAGGCCTATGTTGATATAACTACATCACTCAGGAGTGTGGAAAATCCACATAACTGTGCAAGGCACTAATTCCTGGTGTAGACAATGCTATGTTGGTGGAGGGCTTCTCCTGTCAACTAGCTACTGTCTCTCACAAGCTGACAGGAGAAGCCCACCTTACAGTGACGCAGCTGTGCTGCTGCAGCATTGAAAGTGTAGGCGAGCCCTTAGTCACTTTCTCTGTCTTCCTCATGGACTAGTACAAAATTGCAATATTTGAGTTTCAAGTGCTGAGGTGGTTATTTAAATCTTCATCAGCTGTTTTCTTTGAAATGACAGAAGCATGGAAACACTTCTGCAAAACCTCCGCTCAGCTTAGTTTAAAAAAAAGCACAGTCTTGGTAACTTGCACAAAAATGGTTCTGCTTTTAGAATCTTCTCTTTTGAAGTGAAAATTCCTGGTACTGTGCTGCTTCATTTTGATTGCAAAATCCAGCTAAAACAATTGTGGCTTCATTTAAAAGATTGGGATTTGTTCACCAGAGCTGGTAGAAGAGGTTTCATAAATAGGTTATGCTTTTGGTGTTTAATAAGTAATGAATTAATGGCAATATTCTGGCTGTGCATAAACATTAGAACTTTTTAACTGTTCAAATGTGTTTTGATTTTAGACACTTGGTGGTGGCAGGTTACTTATTTTGTCTGATGGTTAAGGTAAAGTGCTAGATTAAAAGATTCAGCTACATGAGATACAGTTTTTATTTTAAACTTTTTCTCTGTGGTAGCACATCTCTCCCATCCTCTTTTTAAAGGTTTATCCCTGCTCCATTGAAGTTAGAGGGAGTTTTGCCTTTGATTTTCATGGAAGCAGTATTTAGTCTTATGCACATGTTTACATCTGTGTTTTGTCTTCCCTGGTATGGGGAAGATTGCTGTGCTCTGCAGAGACATGCTGTCTCTTTCTCTCCCTCGGTGGGTGATGAGTCTGACTCACTTCCCTCAGGTTAGATGCCTTGCAGTTTGTAGAGCTGACCTGGTACTGGGTTGCTCTGACTGAATGTTTAGTGTGAAATTACTTCATTATGGTCTATACCCAGTAAAAGGTCTTGGTGGGAAACATTGGTGCAATAATTCAGCCTCTTGGCTCTCAGCTGGGTCAGGTTTCTGAGGGCTTGTCTACACTGGCAATTTACAGCGCTGCAACTGTCTCGCACAGGGGTGTGAAAAAACATCCCCCCCTCCCCGAGCAATGAAGTTTCAGCGCTGTAAAGCGCCAGTATAGACAGTACCCCAGTGCTGGGAGCTGCCCCCCTTACGGGGGTGGTTTTCTTTAGAGCTCTGGGAGAGCTGCGCTGCACCACAATTACACTAGGCACTTTAAAGTCCTGCCTGTGTAGACTAGCCCTGACTCTTTCCTGCTGCTGGGCAAAAAGACTCAAAACAGGACTGAGGCCAAGTCTATGCTACCACCTAAGTTGGCAAAACTTATGTTGCTCAGGGGTATGAAAAAAACACACCCCTGAGCAACGTACGTTTCGCTGGCATAAGTGGTACTGTGCACAGCACTGTGTCACGGGAGAGCTTTTCCCGCTGACATAGCCACTGCTGCTTATTGGGGGTGGTTTCATTATGTAGATGGGAGAGGTCTCTCCTGTTAGCATAGAGCGGCTATACGAGAGGTGCTGCTGTATTGGTACCTTTAAGTCTCTAGTGTCAACATAGCTTAGTATCCATCAAGGTAGGAATCTGACTTGTTTCAGCTTCTTAGCTGTACTGACCTTGGTAAAACAGAGGCTTTATTGTCTTGGGGGACTCAGACGGGGAATCCTCTGCCTTGAGCATTGTGTAATGCAAAAAAGGGCTCATTTTCTTGCTGGTATATTTCCATTGAAAGTCTGGACTCTGTGCTGTCTTTAGCCCCTTTGTCTCCAAATGGGAGAGGTCAACATAGCCAAATGTCCAGCTGCCCTCCTGTCTGAAATGAATCCTCTGCCCCAGTCTCCTCCAGCTGTTAGAGAAACTAATGGGTAACCTCCCTTACACCTTATTATCCACTGGCTCTATCTCTCCCTCTCAATCCTTCCCTACTTATTGGTCCCTGTTTTTCAGTTTTCCTGGGGAAATACTTTCCACCTCTCCAGGCCCTCTCTTCCTCATCCCTCTTTTATATTTATAATAAGTACAACTCATAGGAAAAAGACTGCTTTATTGCTGGAGAACATGACCTCTAGTTTAATACTTTATCTGGGGATCTTGGCATTTCACAAAGAATAATACAATTAGCCTCACACTCCCTTTGAGATAGGTCAGTATTATCCCCATTCCTTATATAAGGACATTTGCATTAGTGTAATTACATCAGTGTAGTTTTTCACTAGAGTTTTGCATTGGTATAGGGCAGGCACTGCCTGATTACAAATGGGTCTTACACTGGTGCAGCTTAATCTGGCTACTTATCTTTATGCAGGTGCTGTGCCGTGTGTGTGCATTAAGGATTTATACTTGTGCAAATTGCCTTCATGTAGGCAGAGATGGAGAAACTGAGGTAGAGGGATGGTCGCTGACTTGACCAAGGTCAGATGACAAATCTCTGGCAGAACAAGAAATAAAATACATGAGTTGACTCCCCTCGCCTGTTTCTCCTTTTGCTAATACAGTGATTTTGAAACTGTGGGTCGGAACCCCAAAGTGGGTCACAATCCCATTTTAATGGGATCTCTAGGGCTGGCTTTAGACTTGCTGGGGGCTGAGCCCCACCTCCTGGGGCTGAAGCCAAAGCCCAAGGGCTTCAGTCCTGGGTGGCAGGGCTCAGGTTACAGGCCCCTCCCTCAGGGGCTGGGAGCTTTGGCTTTGACCCCGCCCCCGGGGTACAGGGCAGTGGGGTTTTGGCTTTGGCCCCCCGTCCTGGGCTTGTGTAGTAATTTTTGTTGTCAGAGGAGGATTGCAGCGCAATGGAGTTTGAGAACCCCTGCGCTCATACTGATGAATACCAGGAATAACTCAGTTGTAGTCAATGACGTTACACTGGCATAAAAACAACGTGGATGAGAGGAGAATCAGGTCCCCAGTTCCGTGTTCTAGGCCTTAGACCACATACCCTCCCTTGTATTCTGGAGTTGATTTTGTGTCTATTTTTGCTTGCTCCATTTTGATGCTAGAGAGTTTGCATCATCCATTTCTGCACTGCTGCTCTTCGGAAGTGGAATGTTAGTGTGTGAACAGGGCTGTCATCTGGACCCTGCTCACCATAGCCTGTCCTGAATAACATTTCTATTTTTGGGGTACAGACTGTCATAGCTAAGTTTGTATCCGGGGGGAGCTGTGTTAGTCGGTATCCACAACAACAACAACGAGTCCGGTGGCACCTTAAAGACTGACAGATGTATTTGGGCATAAGCTTTTGTGGGTAAAAAACCTCACTTCTTCAGATGCAAGTGTGGCCTGGTAGTTAAAGCACAGGACAGGAAATCAGCAGACCCTTGGTTTTGTTATTGCTTCTTTCATAAACTTGCTATGTGACCTTGGGCAAGTTTTGCCTCATCTGTAGAATAGGGATTACAGTTCCCTACCTGCTGGGCACCTGTGAAGTCTGCTTAACGTTTACTAAACACTTTGCATTTCTAAAACCCATTCCATCTGCAAATGTCAAAATACAGTTTATCTCCCTCAGCCTCCTCTGTCACCTTTACTAGCAAATCCATGTTGAGCCCACCCTCAGCTTTTATATTTTTCTTTGTACTTCTACCCTCACTACCTTTCTTCTAACGTACTCTCCTCACTCACCTACCCTTGCTCTCTTCCCTGTGTCCTCTACGATGACAGGCCACAAAGTTTTCTGCTTTGCTGTCCCATCCTTCTGGAGCTTTCCCCTTCCCAGTTCCTCTCATAAGTTTCTTTCTCTAATTTTCCTCTTTAGTTTAGCATATGCCTGAGGCTGTGTCTACATTACAGAGCTTACAGCAGCATGGCTGTACCGATGCAGCTGTGCCACTGTAAGATTGCTCATATAGCTGCTTTGTGCCAATGGGAGAGCGCTCTCCCGTCGACATCATAAAACCACCTCAATGAGTGGTGGTCTGTTGGTGGGAGAAGCTTTTCCACTGCTTTAGCTCTGTGAACACTACCACTTACGTTGCTCCGGGGCGACATAAGTTTTGATGACATAAGTGGTAGTGTAGACATGTCCTGAGTCCATGAATGATTTTATATGCTCTGCATTAAAGATGCTGTAAAAATAAAGTGTGGTGGTGTCACCACATTAAGTAATGGCAACCTTCAACTTGACGAGTATAGCACATGTTCAAATCTCCGCTAGCTTGTCTGTGTTTTAGAGTTTTAGAACACTCTTGCTAACACTGTCATATTCCTGGTCAAGACATACCAAAGCAGAATTGTTACTGGAGCCAGTGACTTGGGGCTAAAAACATTTCTGACATTTCAGCCACAGTAGATGGCTCTAAAATAGCCCCAGGGGTTCCAGGTTCATTCTGATCAGGAACCTGGTACATTCTCTCTCTGGGTGGAGTTTCTCTTCTGTAAATGAGGAGTAATTCATGTCTGGTACAGGAAGTATCTCTTCCTTGCTTCGACTTGGTTGTTTGTGCAAGACAAGCTTTAAAGACTGAAAAGATCCCATGACCAGCTACATAAGGAGACTGTTTGTTTATTTTGCTCATCTCATATGGCAGTTTCTTGTCTGTGTTGGACGTTCCCCACATTCAAAATGGGCGTAGATTGTTATTCAAACATTTTTAAGGTAGTTTGGGGACTTCAAACCAATTTGCTCTACTGCTTTTCCCACAGTTCATGTTACATATCTCTGTAGATCATGTGAATCCTGGGTGTAAAGTGCATTGCTAGGCAATCTAGTGAGTTTGTCTAACTGATGGTGTGTTGGAGTCCACCTTGATCTCTTGAACTACGCTGACTATAGCCTTGGTGAACTGCATAGCAGTCTGAACAACTGACTTGGAAATAAGAAAGTCCAAGTCAGTTAATGCCACACCAGGGAACTGGCTTTACAGAGCGGTGCTTCATATGGAAAGATAGGGCTTTAAGTGGCGCACTCATAAATCAAAGCATGTGAGAGCTCCAGGAATAATCCAGCCCCATAGTTGTGTCACAGGGTCGCGCTGGTAGACAGATTTAATCCTTTGCTTGTCTAGCTCTCTGATACTATCTCACTTTTCTTCCATCTCTGGAGAGCAAGATGAGAAGAGGGTTTGACCTCGCTCTGATGGGGCATTTATGGTCATCTGTGGGCTAAGTTGGTATGGTGCTTTTCATGAGCACACTATCAAGAATAGATGAGCTGATGGTAGGTGGACTGTAGATGAGTTGCAGTGGGTTAAGGAATCCATCTTTCTTTCATTATTATAAATAAAGCTAAAGGCTTTTCTCTGGGAAGTAATTTCCTTTTTCCACTAGTGACATTGAGTTGGGCCAGCTTAATACATGTTGTTAAAGCCTCCTGTGGGGTAGGGAAGTATTATTCCAAAAACTGAATGAAGAAAGAGGCAAAAGATCCTGAGAATAAGTGAGCATAAGTTGGGGTCAGTCCTGTGGTTTGTGGGGCCCAAAGCTGCTGTGGGAGGGTGGGTGAGATCTAGTGGCCTTCTCTCTCTCTCTCCACTCCCTTTTCATTGCAAGTTATGTTTTTTCCTCCCCAATCCTCTCTGCTGGCAGGTGACCTTGTTTTGTCCCTGCGAGTTGTCCCTTGCACCCAAGACTAGCCAGTGAACCTGTTTGGAAATAGTGGTTCTGAGCTGGGTAACCTTATTTCCCTCCTCCCTCTCCCCATGGTTTTATGCAGTGAGGCTCTCCCTGCGCTGTCGAAGTATGATTGCAGTGTGATACCGGGTTGGAGCTGTTTTGACTGGCTGTGAGCAGCTCCAGCAGTTAGATAGGATCCTTGCAGAGAGCTGGAGCCCTGGGGGATGGGGAGAAATGCCATTTCATTCACTTCACGATCTCATATCAGTGGCCAGCTTAGTGCTCCAGGTGGATGAGAGGCTTGGCCCAGGAGAAGCTTGCCCTTTATTCCTGCTGTGAAATATGAGGAGCTCTGACTTGTCAGTCAAGCTGGGAGCTGTAGTGTTTGGAATGAATCATCCGACAGATTCTATAGCCCCAAGCTTGTAGTTTTCAGTCCATTTTTTTGGAATTTAATCTGAGGTTTGCTGTTTATCTCTTCCAGGCAGTTCCCGTGGGCAGTGCCTTTTATGCCTAGCCACTCTGGCATGTTTCTACTGTGCTTCAAGAAAGGATTGCTTTCATCTGGCACCTCCGGGATCCTCTGCTTCTTGAGCATGTTTAGAGGCATGGATCATAGATGTTAGAGAGAGGAAAGACTGGGTAGATCATAGTTCATCCTCTTGCATGGGCATGTTGTAATCTTGCCCCATAGAGAGCCTATCAGTTAGTAAAGTAAATGCCACCAAGCTTTATCTTGGCCGAAAAGCAAAGGGCTATGTAGACTAGGTGCATGTGCCACTGGGGCTTTCAGATGTGCTGGAAGTTTGGCCTCTTTTCATCTTGCGTATGTTTTGGAATGGGGGGGATGGAGTAGCTAGTGACACTTGAGGTATTTTGCATTGCTTCCTCTGGCATGATCTCACTATGGTGTGATGTGTAATGGACTTGCTGTGTGTGGAGCTGGGAGGCTGCATGATGTGCAAGATTGTGTGTGGGGGATGGAGGGAAGGGTCTGGGGGTGGTGCAGAGAGGAAGCTTTATGTAATTCTTGGCTAGCTCTTTAGTAATTGTTTTAATGAAATGGAATGCAGCATATTCAGTGCTCTCTTGGCAGAAAGAGCTTTTTTTTTTTTGGCTTTGAGAGGTTGAATTCGGTCTAGTTTCCGGCTGCTCTGAGCAGTGAAACTTGCATCAGTCAGAGATGGAAGAGCAGGGGAGTCTGCGCTGGTGGGGAAGGAGGTTATCTTCATAAGTTGCCCAGCCCACTGACCCAAGACTTAGCATCTTTGTGCATTTTCCTGTAGGCATTTTGAATTCAGACATTATACCAAGTTAATTTTGGAGTCTTGGACAGTAATGGAATGCTAAGGTGTTGTGGGTACATGAATGTGTTTGTGAGCCTATAGGATGAGGCTTTTTAGGTACTGGTATAGTAAAGGTGTGGATCTGATTTTTCCCCAGGTCCTAGCTCAGGAGATTGGGGGTCCGATGAGCTGGGACACTGAAGTCCGTCTGGATTTGTGCTGCACCGACTGTTGCTGGCTGGGCTCCCTGACTTCAGTGCATTAATATAAATTACTCTGTTTCATATTATCTAGGATCATTGCCATCCTGTGTCCAGGGAGCAGAGGGGGACAACCAAGGCTGAAGCTAATTGAGGACTTGAATTTCTTTTAGGATGAAAACCTTTTTCCTTTTGGACGTGGTTTGAGGTTTAAAAAGGGATCCTGTGTGTGTAGTCAAGAGGGGCTGTATTTCTTGGGCTGCTTCCGTTTCAATAATACAGACCTCTCAATTTTGACTGGTACTTAAAGGTTGTTTTTTTTTCCAGTGTTCTTTACTCTTACCTTTATGAACCTATTTCCTTCCTGGGGTTCATCTTCTGGTCTCCACTATACTGTGGCCACAGGTTGTGATTCTGTGGATGTGGCAGCTTTCGGGGTGGGGTGAAAAGCAAGAGATATTCCTCAGTTAGGAGTGGGGCACAAACTCCAACAGAGGAGGATGAAGGTAAGAGCAGGAAGGCTGATCTAATTCTTTGGTAAACTGTAGAGGGAAAACAAAATGAACAAACAATAAACTTTATTTGAAAATTAAGAGATTGATTGAGAGTTGTTGGGGGGGTTTTTTTGTTTTTTTTTTTAACAGGGTGAGACTGCTAGATTTCCCTTTTGCCATGCTCTGCACTGGTAGGTGGAAGCCAATGTGATGAGCAGGAACATGGCTCCGTGTAGCAGACCTTTCTCAATACGCTTGCTCAGCATGGCAATATATTTAGCTAGGCACATAGCTGTGCGCCATGCCACATCAGATACTTTGTTCATGAAGTGCTCTGTGCTGTCTTTGGCCAATGCGACATGCTTCACCGAATGGTGGGAGGGGTGAAAGCCATCATGTATCTGACCACTTGTGCAACGATATCCTCAGTAGGGGATGCTCCTGCCTGACATTCACAGATGATCAGGTTGCACCCTAAAGTCTGTGATCTGATTACACCTCTCATTGTAGTATCTTGCATATGTAGATATGTTCATGGTCATAAAATTATTTGATCACAGCAATTGTCTTGATGACCCCGTGTGGTATAAAAGGCAGTGCATTTAGAACAGATGCCCTCTTTCTTCTCATGCTGTGGGAAAAGGTAAGAGAATTTCAGTCAGGTGCCTTCTAACTCTTCTCCTTTTACAGGGTAAACTACTCTAGATTTTGGTAACTTTCATCTTCTGCATCTCCTGCCCAAATATCCAGCTGTTTATCTTGCTTTTCTCTGGACCTCTGTGTTTACATGACACATTGGTGAATCTCTTGAGCTCTGTGGTTACACCATTGCTTGGGAAAAGGTACAAAAGATTCCAGAATAGGCTAACCTTAGTGCCATGCACAGGCTTCACCAGTTCACTGTCCACTTCTCATGCCAAATTATTAAATAATATGCTGTTCCTTGTATTAATCCTTGGGGCACCCTCTGTTGTCATACTGAGAAACTGCTGATCACTAAGATTGGTCCTTAATGCTTAACTAATTTTTAATCCATGCAATGACTTTGCCTGTGTCCCCATTGTTGTTTTCCATAATCTTTTGGGAGGGACTGTGTCAGAACATTGCTAGTCCAAGTAAATTATGGCCACTGGGTCACTATTCGGTCTTTATTAAGGATGCACTGTCAACTTTGAAAAATATACTTTTGTCTGAATCTATTTTTACCTGCTATAGCAGAGATGATAACTCTCCCTCATTTTCAGTAATCCTCCTGCTGTTTTACCTGTAATTACAAAATTACTAATTCTGTCTTAAAATCTAATTTTGCAAGCACACATACGTGTACCATTCCCCATCACTCGGGCCTGATGAACACAGCCAATAGTGTTGCACCTACGGGGGCGTTCATTTCCACTGCCCTTGTGGCACGTGCACAGACTGTGCAGTGAGGGTCTGTTAGGAGGCAAGCCGTGGTGATTTTGAATGGGTTGGGGCACTGCTGGATTCACCGCCCAAGCAACAGGCTGCGTGTTGCAGTCTCACTGCCCTATGGACCCTGCTGGACTGGGTACCTAGAGTGTTCCAGCAGAGTCCAGACAGGACGGTTAGAGTGCAACATGCAGCCAGTGGTTTGGGCAGTGAATCCAGTGCCCAAGCCCCACTGACAATTGGTGCAGCTTTTGTCAGACCCTCACTACGCACTCTGCGTGGGAGAAGAAGCCAGAGGGGCAAGAGGAGACAGTGAAGGAGGAGAGATGGAATATGACAGAGGAGGGAGAAAAGGAGGAAGGTCATCCCAGGAAGGAGGTCCAGACCTATGACTGTCCAATGTAATTAATGGCCCTAGGTGGCACCAGAGAACAGCTTTCCTAGGACCAATCCTCTTCTCCCTCTTTAGGGGTGGGGGTACACAGGTTGCCCAGCTCTCCTGGCCATAGACAGAAAGGGAACAGGAAGGGGAAGAGGTCCCAGTGCCTCCCAGGGAACAAAAAAATGGTGTCCCTAGCCTCTGTTTGCCAGAACCTGGGAATGAGTGACGGGATGGATCACTTGATCATTACCTGTTCTGTTCATTCCCTCGGGGGCATCTGGGACTGGCCACTGTCAGAAGACAGGATACTGGGCTAGATGGACCTTTGGTCTGACCCAGTAGGGCCTCTCTTATGTTCTAATAGAAATGTCATTGAGAAGTAGGTTAAACTTGTAGTCAGTGTTGCTGTTATATTGATGATTGTTAGCTTCCTTTAAGAGACAAGAAGTGCAATTTGGTTTTGCTCTCAGGTCATCTCACACTCTCTTGCTGGAAACAGTCTGTAAACATCAGCAGGGAAGGCAGAAAAACCTTTACATATTTTTTAAAAGAATTAAAAGAAAATCCAGCAAGGCTATTTAGAAGGTGCTTTATTTGGTAGCTAGAATTAGAGAAAAAAATAGCTTAAGCAAATTCTATGTGTGAATATCCCTTCAACTTTTTTTTTTTTAAAACCCTTAAGCAGGTCTGTGAGGCTTGTTGGTTTGACCTATTAGGTTCTCTTTACTCATGATCTAGTCGTCTCACCTCTCAAAGTGATGTTCATCCATCTGTGATTCCTCAGACCTCCCTTGCCCCCACCACTACTGGCTTTTTAATCTGCAGGTGCAGTTGTGTTTCTTAGGTTATATTTTCCTGTCCTCAGTATCTTCACACTCACTCACTTTAGAGCCTGGGATGAATGCCTTCCCATGCCAGTAATTTACTGCACTTGAGTTTCTCAGGTTGCTCCATAACATCTTCCATAAAGACTAAAATGTATCAAGCCTGCATTCTGTTTTCCTATTTTAAAAGAATCTTCAGAATTGGAATGTTCCTATAGTTTTCAGTGCTAAAGACTAATATGGATTTAATTTCTTTTCTGCTTCCTCATCCTGTTGCTGGCCCCTCTCCCCTTGGTGGCCTGGAGGGCTCCCCAGTCTTCGTGGTAGTATTTGTGCTTCTAATGTATTGAATGGATTTATGATTTATCTTCGTATTTCTGTCCTTCATATAATTGTTGTGTGTGTCTTTACATTTATAATTGCCATCCTGCCTGGCAGTTTATATTCAAATCTGTATGCTGTTTGGGCAGTACTTGAACTGTTTAAAACAGTCTATTTCCCCCCGAACCTCATGTAGCTTCTCTGCATAGCCCTGTGACTTTTCCCTTTTTTGCTCAAAGTCCTGCAGGCATTCTTCTCTCTGAAAGATTTCTGAAGAAGACAGAGAATTCACTTGGGGGGCTGTGTGGTGTAAGGTTTTTTGCCTCTTTCTTTGCATGTGCTTTCAGCCATTCTTATTTGATTGTATTACTATAGCCCTTAGGAGCACTAGTCATAGTGCCCAGCGCAGTGGGGTCCTGGTCTATATAAACACGAATGAAAAGACAGTCCCAGTCCTGAAGACCTTACAATTCATAGATTTATAGTCAACCCTTGTTTGCAGTGGCATCAATGGGATCTAAGGGATGGTCAGACCCTTGAAGCTGATCACTGTTACCCTTAAGGAAGTTCTCCTCTGCTGTGAAGTCTAACCTCGCTGTGCCATGATGGCTGCCCAGTAGAGCTCCTGCACTTCCTTCATGGGGGAATTCAGATCTAGCATCCTTTCCTTCCATGAAGGTGCTCAAACTGCTCTAACTTGCAGTTGTATATGGCGTGAAGTTGCTTCTTCAAACTGTTCCAGATGTGCCATTAACTAGTTAATATTGGGATAGTGAAAATGATCCACTGGCACTGTTGAGCCAGCCGACGTTGCAGGTTTGTTAAGAGATTATTGTTCTGATATAGATTCCTGCAATATATTCCTACTCTTATGTCAGTATTGCTGTTACTTGGGTTTTGTAACCAAATAAAGTCCACCCAGGGCTCAAAATATGTACTCGCCCACTACCCATCGGCAAGATGTGCTGGTGAGTGGGCAATTGGCACACTGCCCAGTGGTCAGTGGCGGCACCAGGCACTAGCACACCAAGCGCGTACGGGAGGCTGCCTGCCGGTCGCCATGAGGGCAGCAGTCAGGCTGCCTTCGGCGGCATGCCTGCAGGAGGTCCGCCGGTCCCACGGTTTTGGCAGCAATTCGGCAGCGGGTACGCCGAAGGCGCGGGATGGGCAGACCTCCCGCAAGCATGCTGCCGAATCCATGTTACCAGCAGACCTCCTGCAAGCGCGCTGCCGAAAGCCAACTGACTGCCGTGCTTGGGGCGGCAAAATACATAGAGCTGCCGCTGCCAGCGGTGGCTGTGTGCTGCTTCTCCACAGCTGGATCTTGCAGGTTGGAGCTTTCCTCCGACTTTTTCTCTGGTCTTCAGTAGTGTGGGGAGTAGAGCACCAGCCCCAAGAGCATTCTTCAAGCTACCTGGTACATGTCTAGCTAGTGCTAGTGTGGTTGGTGCTCTGCTCCGTGGCTTGTGAGAGGGAATTGCCCACACTAAAGAACAGAGGTCCAGGCAATAAAGCCTGCTAGGAGACGAGAGTAAGGGGACGAAAGAGCTTGGCTCCCCATCTTAGTAGCCAGGATAGTGGGATCCCTTTTCTCTTGCAGCAGCTATGAGGGCAGACACCAATTAGATCAGGCCGATGCCAGTATTTGGAGTGGAGAGAACAGCTTGGAATGGGGGTGCATGCTGAGATCTCAAGTATCTTGCAGTCCTGTTTTTGACATGCTAAATTTCCTATTTCAGTGCTTTTCCTGCTAACACCCTTTCCACCTTGTATTTAGCTTGTATCAAGTGTCCTCAGTTCCACTTACAATCCTTGCACTCAGGAATGGTCTTTCAGTGATATTTATGATCCTGTAAATAGATGCTTCTGTGATTCTTGGAAACAGCTTAGAACTGCCCATTTCTTTTGAGGCAATCTTATTGTGTGGCAGTGAACAGGCTCCAGCGTATGTCCTGGTCTTGTGCGCCATGGAATGGGGATTTCTGGCTGCCAGAGCTGGCACTTTGGAATTCTGGGAGTCTCCTACGCCTCGAGGGTGTGATGCTGGACTGGTGCTCATTGCTCCCTGTGAGAAGCTGCGCTTGAATGGTGATGTGTCCTTTGTACAGGATTCCGAAGGTATTACAGTGAGAGTCTGGGGATAGGGTTTGTGTGTTTGACCTGGCTTTTATGGAGGAGTTGCATGCTGATGTAGCAGGAAGGGTCTGGTTCCTCAGATAACTGGCTTGGCTGAGCCCCTCTTCCTGTAGGAATATGAGGGAACTAGTGTTTAGATCAGTGACCTTGGCCCTGGGAAGCTGTTTATGGAGGGGCCAAGTCAGCGGCTGCTTGTTTGAGTTTCATAAAGCTTTTCCTGGCAGTGTTTTATCAGGGTAGAACAAATCTTGATTTCTGAATTAAGGTGTTGATCCCAGTTCTAGAAACTTTCTGGGAGAAAGCCTGCATCTGATTGAAATTCCGCACAACCGCAATTGGCAGTCCTAGCAGAGAGGCCAATTTACTCCCATCTGGGATCTTCTCCATCATCCTGCTCAAAACTGGCTGTGTTCTAGGGATGTGAAATGTTACTGGTTAACGGGCTTAACTGTTAACCCCTGTGCTGGAGGCCCGCTGGTCCCAGTGGCCCCATGCAGGGGGGCTGGCCCAGCAGCTCCACTCCGATCAGAGCAGCGCCACCTGGCCGGAGTGGGCCCAGCCGTGGCACATGGCCAGAGCAGCACTGCCTGGGCGAAGTGGGCCCAGCTGCTTAGCAGTTAACCATTTAAACAGTTAACTTTTTACACGATATTTAAATCCCTGCTGTGTTCTAGCAACTCTGGCTGCTGGTTTGCTCATGTGCTGTGACTTTCTGAACTCTTTCCTAACTCTGTTTTAGAGGTTGTTTGTGAAGCTGCAGATAAGGGAGTTTCCGTCAGTTTACACATCTTTAGCAGTCGCTTCCTTTCATTCAGGATGTAGGCAAGAGGTCCAGTAGCCCTTGATCTCTGCAGTGAGTCTGGGTGGAAAGGTACCACGTGAGTGGGGAGAACGAATACATCTACCACGCCCTATTCTAGCTTCACACAACTGGGTTTCATGTCTGTGAACCTTTATCCCAGGGGCATCTAAACTCTGCCCAGCTGAGGGTCCCATATTACCAGGCACCAGATGGCCACATGTCGCTGCTGTAAAACAGAGTACATTGTATTTGTTGTCATTACTTAATACAAAGGAGCAACGCATAGAAGCTGCAGGACCCAGTATATGATGATCCTTTTTGACCCGAGGTGAGTTTGCTAGGATGAGGACTAAACTTAAAAACAAGGAGGAACGAGTCTAAGGTCTCTTTCTATTTCTTAAGTGGAGAAAGTTGCTGTTGGCTAAAGAGCAGAAGTACAGACTTTAAAAAAACAAAACCCTACCTCTTTTTTAAAAAAATAAATTAGTAGCAGCATATTTAGCACGGGAAGTAAATGATCCCTGAGCCCAGGGAAGAACTTGCACTGTTCCAATTAAGTTCAAATACTCAATTCTGGAAGCAAAATATAAATTACACAGCAACGAATTGAAATTGATAGAGATTTAAAGGGACAAAATACAGTGAGCAAAGTGGCCAGTGATTTTCATCAGGATATGCACATCCAGTAAAGTGGGGATTACTGCTCTCAGGGTTCCACTTGGTAGCTTCATGGTGTATATTATCCTAGTCAGGCCATGTCTACATCTAAAATTTTGCAGCGCTGGTTGTTACAGCTGTATTAGTACAGCTGTATAGGGCCAGCGCTGCAGAGTGGCCACACTTACAGCAACCAGCGCTGCAAGTGGTGTTAGATGTGGCCACACTGCAGCGCTGTTGGGCGGCTTCAAGGGGGGTTCGGGGAACGCGAGAGCAAACCGGGAAAGGAGACCAGCTTCGCTGCGGTTTGCTCTCGCGTTCCCGAACCACCCTGCAAACCGCAGGGAAGGAGACCTGCTTGTTCGGGGAACGCGAGAGCAAACCGGGGAAGGAGACCAGCTTCGCCGCGGTTTGCTCTCGCGTTCTCCGAACCACCCTGCAAACCTCAGGGAAGGAGACCTGCTTGCTCGGGGTTCGGGGAACGAGAGAGCAAACCGGGAAAGGAGACCAGCTTGATTACCAGAGGCTTCCTCAGGTATGCTGGGATACCTGCTTATTCCACGGAGGTCAAGAAAAGCGCTGGTAAGTGTCTATACTTGATTACCAGCGCTGGATCACCAGCGCTGGATCCTCTACACCCGAGACAAAACGGGAGTACGGCCAGCGCTGCAAACAGGGAGTTGCAGCGCTGGTGGTGCCCTGCAGATGTGTACACCTCCTAAGTTGCAGCGCTGTAACTCCCTCACCAGCGCTGCAACTTTCTGATGTAGACAAGCCCTCAGTGTGGTGGAGTGGGCGGCCAGGATGATAGGTTAAGTCATAAGACATTGGAGTGGCTGCATCTGGTTTTGTAGCCTTCTAATCCAAGCACAGCCTTCCAACCCAATAGCATATCAGAACAAATGAGTTGTGCTATCTGATCAGACAGTTGCTCCTCCAAGTTTAACATTCTGTTTCTGTCAGTGGCCATCACCTAATGCTTCAGAAAAAGTGACACCTCCTCCCCAGATAATTCACTTGGGTAGTTGTGCAACACTGCATATAGCAGAGGTTAGGGGGTGTTGCTTCCTGACCCCTGTAAGCAATCATCTAATGCCCAAGAGATTTGATTAGCATTATCTTTGCATTTATAATTACAAGTACTATCCAGCCACTTCTAAGTGTCAGCTTTGTACTTTCAAGAGTTACCGAAATCTGGAGGGCAACTAGTCCTGTTTAGTGTGTTTGATAGAAGGATGCTTAGACAGCACTGTGAAATACCTCCATGATCTGACCAAGAGCAGACTTGGTGGAGGGGAGCCCCAGGCTATCTTAGTGAATACAAGAGGGAAATGCATAATCTGATTTTAATTCTTTAACACACTCTTTTGCTGACATCTCTCATCTTGTTTGAGTTTAGGTCCAGTCTAGCTTCTGAAGTTTGAATGAAGTGGAAAATTGTTGATGTGCTAGGAAAATCTTTTTCTTTTGCGGTTTCCTTGTACTGTTTCGATTTTGGATTTTAACTGAGGGTATGGCTACACTTGAAACTTAAAGCAAAGTGCGAGTGTGGTTGCAGCGCCAGTGCTGGGAGAGAGCTCTCCCAGTGCTGCATGTACTCCACATCCTCATGGGGTTTAGCTTGCAGCGCTGGGAGCCGCGCTCCCAGCGCTGTGGCACTGTTTACATTGATGCTTTACAGCGCTGTATCTTGCAGCGCTCAGGGGGGTGTTTTTTTCACACCCCTGAGCGAGAAAGTTGCAGTGCTGTAAAGTGCCAGTGTAGCCAAGGGCTAAGTGCTTTGGATTTAAGCTGATCTTTCAGGAAACTGCCAGCTGATCTTTGAAGCAGTTGCAATTTCTCTCAGCCTGTGCACTGTCTGTGTGAATCTATGCCATCATACCTTGTGAGTCTGGTTAAGATCGGGCTTAGTTACCTGTCCACGTATTGATATGAATGGAATCAACATTTCCAAAAATACCTAGTCTGTTGCCTCATTGGCAGGAGGAGGGGGAATAGAGGAGCTGACTCAAGAAAAGGGGTTGTGGTTTACAGGGACTTCTGGAACACAGCCACAGTAAGGCCAACTGATCTCCTATAGAGTCTGTGTGTATGTATACTCTAAGGCCATGTCTACATCTAAAATTTTGCAGCGCTGGTTGTTACAGCTGTATTAGTACAGCTGTATAGGGCCAGCGCTGCAGAGTGGCCACACTTACAGCAACCAGCGCTGCAAGTGGTGTTAGATGTGGCCACACTGCAGCGCTGTTGGGCGGCTTCAAGGGGGGTTCCGGGACGAGAGAGCAAACCGGGAAAGGAAACCAGCTTCGCCGCGGTTTGCTCTCTCGGTCCCGGAGCCAGCCAGCAAACCGCAGGGAAGGAGACCTGCTTGCTCGGGGTTCCGGGACCGAGAGAGCAAACCGGGAACGCCGCGGTTTGCTCTCTCGGTCCCGGAGCCAGCCAGCAAACCGCAGGGAAGGAGACCTGCTTGCTCGGGGTTCCGGGACCGAGAGAGCAAACCGGGAACGCCGCGGTTTGCTCTCTTGGTCCCGGAGCCAGCCAGCAAACCGCAGGGAAGGAGACCGGCTTGCTCGGGGTTCCGGGACCGAGAGAGCAAACCGCAGCGAAGCTGGTTTCCTTTCCCGGTTTGCTCTCTCGGTCCCGGAACCCCGAGCAAGCAGGTCTCCTTCCCTGCGGTTTGCTGGGTGGCTCCGGGACCGAGAGAGCAAACCGGGAAAGGAAACCAGCTTGATTACCAGAGGCTTCCTCCTTCCACGGAGGTCAAGAAAAGCGCTGGTAACTGTCTACATTGGATTACCAGCGCTGGATCACCAGCGCTGGATCCTCTACACCCGAGACAAAACGGGAGTACGGCCAGCGCTGCAAACAGGGAGTTGCAGCGCTGGTGGTGCCCTGCAGATGTGTACACCTTCAAAGTTGCAGCGCTGTAACTCCCTCACCAGCGCTGCAACTTTCTGATGTAGACAAGCCCTTAGAAGGCTCCTCACTGTGGGAAGCTGCTAGCAAAAAGCTTGACCCCTGGAGTTGCTGACAGCCTGGAGCACCTTCAGCATGTTAATACTGCCAAGTGCATCATTGCTGAGCGGGCATGGGTTTCAGCAAATTACTTGTGTAAACTTGCAAGGAAGTGATGGGGCTTGCTGGTTTGAGCCAGTTTCAGGAACACTTTTGAAATGTCCTTCATATCTCAGTATGCTGTATGAACAGTACTCTTGACCCTTCCCTTAAGAGAAATCAGCTCAGCAACCCCAGACTCCCTGTGTGTGGTCTGGAGCTCACCTGTTGGGATTTTTGAGGGTTTCCCCAGCTTGTGCAGTTGGCTTCTATTCAGACAATTGAGGCAAGGAGAGGTCTGTGTCAAAAGCTAGAGCAATCCTTGTGCACTGTTCATGTTCTACTTCCAAGGGGATGTGAGGTGAGGAGCCTCAGGCACTCCTGCTGGAGTGTCCAGTTTTTAAATATTACAGAGTCGGCAACCCTAATTGCAGCCCCAGTTGTTTGAATCCATGGAAGCAATAAACAGGTCCCCCACAAACCTCACCCCTTTTTCTTCCAAATACAAGGGACAATTGTTCAACCTTGCCTCTATTAATACAAATACATAGCACAGTATCCATTGTAATAGTTTTTTAAAAATACCATTTCCTCCTGGGGAGAGGGAGAGAGAGAGATCCACATGTGACAAATGTTAATCTCATCACTTAATACGTGACTGGAAAGTGTTTGGGTACTAAAGTAATGAGGGCTGCACAAGAAACTGAATAGAACAGAGAAGACCAGGAACAAGGTGAGTATCCTCTTTCCATATAATGATTGTCTCTGCAGTAGTTTCCTCACATAGCATAGATGTATCTTGGAGGCTCAGAAGACCCAGAACCTAAGGCGATGTAAATGTAATTGTGTTTACAACTCTGTTTAGACTTGATGTGGTTCCATTCATGCTGGCTGGTCAACCCATGTTGTTGAGTTAGCCTGAACCGTGTTAAAACAATTGATAAAAAGTTAGTGTGTGTCTGTCTCTAGCTGCCCACAGATCTCTCTGTTGCTTTGCTATGGTGATTGATGTCTGAAGCCTTGTGTACATTGTCAGTTTCCTGAAAATTTCTGTCCCTTGCTGTAGCACCCATGCAGCTGTAGAGGTTAGTGCTGTAGACACATTACCTCATTTTTTCATCCAAAAGGCCATCAGTGATGCCAGAGGATAGAGGGATCCCAAGGACTTCTCTGTGAATGTGCACTTAATCTCCCATCAGAGAGGAGGCTAGGTCATTGTAAGGCAAGCAGACAGAAAGAACTGGGTCTGTGCCACGGTTTCTGGAGCATGCACAGATATGCCTGTGATGGGCAAAGTATAAGAACCTGAATAGAATAGCATTTGCTAGAGCACTATTACAAATCAGTTGCTTTACCATGTCATCTAACCCTAATAAGAGCAGGTCAAGCCAACCTGACTTGCCCAAGATCTGGGCAGAGCAGGGAAAAACACCAGCATCTGGTCTGTACCATTGCTAGTATTCGTTGGGTCTTGGGCAAATCACTTTTCTCTGTGGGTATGTCTACACTGCAGTTAAAAACCCATGGCTGGCCCATACTAGCTGACTCAGGCTGACAGGGCTCGAGCTGAGGGTCTGTTTAACTATGGTGCAGACGTTTGGCCTTTGGCTGGAGCCCAGGCTCTAGTACCCTGCAAGGTGGAAGGGTTCCAGAGCTTGGGCTCCATTGCAATGAAACAGCCCCCGAGCCTCTTAGCCTGAGTCAGCTGGCATACGCCAGCTGTAGGTGTCTAATTGCAATGTAGACACATCCTGTGTCTTTAGTTTTTCCCTATCTGGAAAAATGGGTATAATGATCATTTCCTACCTCATAAGAGGGTTGTGAGACTTAATTCATTAATGTCTGGGAAGTACTTCGGATTTCAAGTGCCTTCTATGTAAGGAATTCAAAGTATTATTCAATTATGGAAACAAATTTTAAATGGCCTCTTCAGAATGACTTACATGTTACCAGAATGAAGGTAAGCTAAACTGTTCTTACACCTTTTCTGCCAGACATGAATTGGTGGGCTATTTTAGGGGGTTAATGCCTTTAAAATCTTCCTAGCCATTGGCTGCTAGCGTTTAGAGACCACTGCCTAGCATGCTGATAAATATTGTCTTTTTAGTTATTTTGTGTTCCCCTGCCTATCTGATGTCTCTTGTCTTATACTTGCATTGTAAGCCCCTTAGGGCAGGGACCATCTTTTTGGTCTTTGTACAGCACCTAGCACAAAGGGCTGCTGGCATGTGACTAGGGCTCCTAGACGCTATATGGTAATACACATAAATAAATATAATCTAGTTTATGCTTCCTTGCTGTTGTTCTGGTTGTAGTCCTTAGGTTGAGTTGTTTTTTTAGAGAGTCCCTTTTGTAGTTTGTAATTAGATGCATTTATTAGAATATTGTGCCTAGGCTTCCTTATACCAGGAGCTGGCTTATACACCTTCCTGCCCGTTTTCCTCTTCCAGATCATTCTCTTTTCTCTATATAGGCTAAACTTGCACTTCTGAAGGGACTGCCCTTGTTGATGTTCCAGGTCAGGAGTACCCCCCACCCCACCTCTTCCCTCTCTGTTGGGGCCTGATTCTGCCAGGGTGTGTGTAGGTCTGTCCCCTACAGGCGTTTTGGGGAGGAAGGCTCCAGCACGTCTTTGTTGGATCAGCTCTTTTAGTGGGCTGCAAGAGCTCTTCTGAAAGGCTGCTTACGGGGATAAATATACCCAGGCTCCCCATTCCTCTGCAGTTACTCACCATGAAAACTGTCCTGCAGGGGATCGTGTTACCGCCCTGAGCTGTCTCCCTGTAAATGAGAGTGCAAGTCATGTACTTGTGGAGCTGGGGGGAGGCAAGATCCATTTGCAGCTAATGAGGGGAAGGAGGGTTGCTGTTTTAAAGTTTGGCCCTTGGGCTTTTGTTAGAGAGGAAGTCTGTCCGGAGGAGTATCTTTCAACCCTGAAGTCCTAGGTTTTGGAGAGTTAGCAGGACTGTCTCACAGGAGGATAGTGAAAGTGTAAGGATCTGAATCCAGGCCATGTCTTTCAGATACAGAGGTAAACTGGCTGGAGGATGGTGTGTCACTTAGGCCATGTCTACATCTAAAATTTTGCAGCGCTGGTTGTTACAGCTGTATTAGTACAGCTGTATAGGGCCAGCGCTGCAGAGTGGCCACACTTACAGCAACCAGCGCTGCAAGTGGTGTTAGATGTGGCCACACTGCAGCGCTGTTGGGCGGCTTCAAGGGGGGTTCCGGGACCGAGAGAGCAAACCGGGAAAGGAAACCAGCTTCGCCGCGGTTTGCTCTCTCGGTCCCGGAGCCAGCCAGCAAACCGCAGGGAAGGAGACCTGCTTGCTCGGGGTTCCGGGACCGAGAGAGCAAACCGGGAACGCCGCGGTTTGCTCTCTCGGTCCCGGAGCCAGCCAGCAAACCGCGGGGAAGGAGACCTGCTTGCTCGGGGTTCCGGGACCGAGAGAGCAAACCGGGAACGCCGCGGTTTGCTCTCTCGGTCCCGGAGCCAGCCAGCAAACCGCGGGGAAGGAGACCTGCTTGCTCGGGGTTCCGGGACCGAGAGAGCAAACCGGGAACGCCGCGGTTTGCTCTCTCGGTCCCGGAGCCAGCCAGCAAACCGCGGGGAAGGAGACCTGCTTGCTCGGGGTTCCGGGACCGAGAGAGCAAACCGCGGCGAAGCTGGTTTCCTTTCCCGGTTTGCTCTCTCGGTCCCGGAACCCCGAGCAAGCAGGTCTCCTTCCCCGCGGTTTGCTGGCTGGCTCCGGGACCGAGAGAGCAAACCGCGGCGTTCCCGGTTTGCTCTCTCGGTCCCGGAACCCCGAGCAAGCAGGTCTCCTTCCCCGCGGTTTGCTGGCTGGCTCCGGGACCGAGAGAGCAAACCGCGGCGTTCCCGGTTTGCTCTCTCGGTCCCGGAACCCCGAGCAAGCAGGTCTCCTTCCCCGCGGTTTGCTGGCTGGCTCCGGGACCGAGAGAGCAAACCGGGAAAGGAAACCAGCTTGATTACCAGAGGCTTCCTCCTTCCACGGAGGTCAAGAAAAGCGCTGGTGAGTGTCTACATTGCATTACCAGCGCTGGATCACCAGCGCTGGATCCTCTACACCCGAGACAAAACGGGAGTACGGCCAGCGCTGCAAACAGGGAGTTGCAGCGCTGGTGATGCCCTGCAGATGTGGACACTCTCAAAGTTGGAGCGCTGTAACTCCCTCACCAGCGCTGCAACTTTCTGATGTAGACAAGCCCTTAGAGGGATGAAAGCTAAGTTGGATTGGGTTTCCAGAGAGTGGGGTTGCAGGGCCGGCTCTAGCCATTTCACTGCCGTAAGCACGGCGGCACGCTGCGGGGGATGCTTTGCCGCTCACCGGTCCCGCGGCTCCAGTGGACCTCTCGCAGGCATGCCTGCAGATGCTCCACCGGAGCCGCGGGACCTGCGGACCCTCCACAGGGACACCTGCGGGAGGTCCACCGGAGCCGTCTGCCGCCCTCCCGGCAACCGGCAGAGCGCCCCCCGCGGCATGCCGCCCCAGGCACTCTCTTGACGTCCTGGGGCCTGGAGCTGGCCCTGTGTGGGTGGCCAAACTTACAGACCCTCTGAGCCAGGGCAATCTTCAGAAGTTTGAGAGCAGGGAGGCGCCTGCTGGGGCTTGGGGCTTCAGCCCTGCTTCTGCTGAAGCCCCGAGCCCTGGTGGGTGCACCCTGTGGAACTGAAGCCCCAAGACTCCCTGCTGTGCAGAAGCCCCGGTTCCACCACCCCACTGCAAGGCAGAGGTCCTGCGCTGTCCCCCCTACACCACTCTTGGGAGGTGGAGAATGGGAGGAAGGCATGGGGAGCACCACGAGCTGCACTTTAACTGTAAAAGAACTGTAATGCGGTTCGTGAGCAACAGTTTGTTTGGCCACCCTGGCATAGAGTGACCATTCCTACAGTGTTTTATCCTTTTTGTTTAAACTTGACGTAGCAGTTACTGCTCTGTGCTCCCAGTTACCAGGCCCCTGGAGGTGTCCCCTGTCCAGATCCGACAGTTCCAAATGTAGCACATATGACCAAATATATTTCATGAGTACTGCCCACCGCATAGCTAATGATTGCAATGTTCAGCCACAGAGCTGGTCTCCTCCTGGCAGTGCAACAGGAGATTCTCATCACCTCTGCTGCGCAGCTCCCTCTGGGACATGAGGGAGCTGTGGCAGTAGAGGTGATGAGAATCTCCTGTGGCACTGCCAGGAGGAGACTGGCTCTGTGGCTGAACATTGGAATCATTAGCTGTGCACTGTGGCTAGTTGAAAAGTCCTGGATCCATCCTTACTGCTCACTGTCCAGATGTTCCAAGCAAGAAGTAACGTTCTTGCCTGATAGATCAGAATTCACAGAAGTGGCCTTTAGCTGTGGAAAATTAAAGGCTGCTAGTTATGACGCGTTTGGGGTATCTTGTATTCACTATGTTGCCTTTCTTTTCCGACCAATAGGCTGGGTATAGGGCAGAGAGATGTTCCACAAACTAGCCCCATTTTGGTGTTCTTTCCACTTACCTTAATAATGACCCCATCTCAGTTGTGAAGGAAGATGAGCTGCCTATGGAAATCCTAGGGATTCCTCTCCCCTCTGCACCAACACTGTCATCCTTGGTATAATTAAAGTATCTGTACCACTAACTCATAGGGCTCGTCTACATCAGAAAGTTGCAGCGCTGGTGAGGGAGTTACAGCGCTGCAACTTAGGAGGTGTACACATCTGCAGGGCACCACCAGCGCTGCAACTCCCTGTTTGCAGCGCTGGCCGTACTCCCGTTTTGTCTCGGGTGTAGAGGATCCAGCGCTGGTGATCCAGCGCTGGTAATCAAGTATAGACACTTACCAGCGCTTTTCTTGACCTCCGTGGAATAAGCAGGTATCCCAGCATACCTGAGGAAGCCTCTGGTAATCAAACTGGTCTCCTTCCCCAGCTTGCTCTCGCGTTCCCCGAACCCCGAGCAAGCAGGTCTCCTTCCCTGAGGTTTGCTGGGTGGTTCCGGGAACGCGAGAGCAAACCGCAGCGAAGCTGGTCTCCTTCCCCGGTTTGCTCTCGCGTTCCCCGAACAAGCAGGTCTCCTTCCCTACGGTTTGCAGGGTGGTTCGGGGAACGCGAGAGCAAACCGCGGCAAAGCTGGTCTCCTTTCCCGGTTTGCTCTCTCGTTCCCCGAACCCCCGAGCAAGCAGGTCTCCTTCCCTGCGGTTTGCAGGGTGGTTCGGGGAACGCGAGAGCAAACCGGGAAAGGAGACCAGCTTCGCCACGGTTTGCTCTCGCGTTCCCCGAACCACCCTGCAAACCGCAGGGAAGGAGACCTGCTTGCTCGGGGGCGAAGCTGGTCTCCTTTCCCGGTTTGCTCTCTCGTTTCCCGAACCCCCGAGCAAGCAGGTCTCCTTCCCTGCGGTTTGCAGGGTGGTTCGGGGAACGCGAGAGCAAACCGGGAAAGGAGACCAGCTTCGCCGCGGTTTGCTCTCGCGTTCCCCGAACCACCCTGCAAACCGCAGGGAAGGAGACCTGCTTGCTCGGGTGTTCGGGGAACGAGAGAGCAAACCGGGAAAGGAGACCAGCTTCGCCACGGTTTGCTCTCGCGTTCCCCGAACCACCCTGCAAACCGCAGGGAAGGAGACCTGCTTGCTCGGGAGTTCGGGGAACGAGAGAGCAAACCGGGAAAGGAGACCAGCTTCGCCGCGGTTTGCTCTCGCGTTTCCCGAACAAGCAGGTCTCCTTCCCTGCGGTTTGCAGGGTGGTTCGGGGAACGCGAGAGCAAACCGCGGCGAAGCTGGTCTCCTTTCCCGGTTTGCTCTCGCGTTCCCCGAACCCCCCTTGAAGCCGCCCAACAGCGCTGCAGTGTGGCCACATCTAACACCACTTGCAGCGCTGGTTGCTGTAAGTGTGGCCACTCTGCAGCGCTGGCCCTATACAGCTGTACTAATACAGCTGTAACAACCAGCGCTGCAAAATTTTAGATGTAGACATGGCCATAGACTTCAGTTAGTGCAGTAGGCTATTGGAAACAAGGGAGTGATTGCTATGGGTAGAAGAGAGAGTACATGCTTTCCTCTGGCTATCTCCTTGGAGTGTAGTCTCCTGTCTTATGAATTGGTGGTCAGAGAAGCCTCTGTAATGTAGCTAGCAAATACCTTTTTGCTGAGAGCTAGACATGACATCATTAAAATTGGATTGCAAACATCTTCTCCAGTAATTCTTTGTGTAAATATCTTGCAGTGGGGCATGAGGATGGGTTGGCAGGAGGAACAGAGTGTATTGGTTTGTGGAAATGTCATGGATTGCTCATGAGTAGTGGAGGACAACCTGTGTTATAGGCAGCCAGGGTGTATAGGAGGCCAGCAGTTATGCCTGCTCTAGCTTTGCCAGTGTACTGTGCTGTGGACTTTACCATAACTCTTTCGAGAAAGCCTTGATGCCATAGGGAAAATGCCAGTGAAAATGTTATCTGCACTTCTTTTGGAAGCCTTTGCTAAATAGTGTCTACTGAAGGAGCCAAAGCGCAGCTGCTAGTTTTATTGAAAAGGAGACTGACGTATACAGTACATGTGAAAAGGGGGCTCTTTGATAACTGTTCCTGTGCTCCTTCCTGGTGCTGTGTTGTGATCCTCAGGCTGGCTTTACTGCTTTTGTCAGACAAACCTGGGATTTAGGAAGCTTTGGTATTTGCCTGTGTGGCTGCTTGTAAAGGTGCTTCTGCCTGAGGATATGGCGTTCTCCAGATAGCAGCAAGTGCTGACAGGCAAGGGAATGAATGGCAAGGGAAAATGCAGCAGAGTCCTTGGAATGTATATGCTATTCTCCATCTGATAGGGCTGTGCATGGGTGTCTAGTGCAGGAGAGATAGGGCAGGAATGTACAGTGTACAGCTTAGCCTTGCTTACGGAGATGATTAACTCTCTCAGTGCTGTTTGAGCTGGTAAAAGTAGTTTATCCTAAAGTTTTCCAGTTTTCATTTTGTGGCCCTTCTCATAAAGGGATCCTCTAATGGACCCAACTCCTTTCCCACCCCCAATCGCCCTTTCTTGCACTGCTTGATCTGCTACATATCTCATTCTGCAGACTATCAAGTGGGGTTGCATGCACAACCATTTGAGAACCACTGTCCCAAACTGTCTAAATCAGTGACAGAATCTTGGCAATTGCTGGGAACTACCTTGAGGCATCATAGTCAGTATTTATTGCCATTGGTTCATATCAAATGGCATTGACAGAGCTGTGGGATTCAAAGACCAGAATAGCAGGGACATCACAGTTCATAATTGTTTCATTGTCAAAGCTTCCTGGGGGAGGTGCAAGCTAAGGACCTGGTGTTCAGATGCCACTGTGTGCATTAGAAATACCTAGGTATTATATGCCTCAGTTTTTTAAGAATCCCCATCGCACAGGAAAGCTGGTATAGAATAGCCACTTGAATGTAAACACAGGGTCCGCAGTCTGTGAAGGACAGTTTGAGCTACACCCCGAGCTGAAGTCAGTTTCCACTTTAGAGTGTAATAGTTGGTCTTAACCAAGAGAGGACTCTCCTCTCCACAGTCTGACTTGCCATAGCAAAGCCTGTTGCTCCTTGTCTCATGAGCTGCTTCCGCAGCCTGTACTGTTGGCCTAGCAATCCGGTGAATTTGGATCACCAGCCATGCAAAGAGGTCAGGTGTTGCTTGCTAAGGAATCTCGTGATGTAAGCATTGCGACTGCTGTGTGTGTCTGTCTCATCTCTGCATTATTGATTCAGCGTTTTACGAGCTCTGTGAGTGGAATGAAGTGATAATGGAGGGTAGAAATGGCACTGAGTAATATTGCTGTAAGTAGAGACTCCCCTTCTCCCAACTCCCCATCCTCCAATATTCTGCTCATGCTAGAAGGTCTGACAGTAACAGAGTGGAAAATGGGAGCCCCAGTGTTGGAGATCAGCAGCTGTGGCCCTATATGCAGTTTCCATGTCACCAAGGGAAGACTAGGCCTTATTTAGTAACCAATAAGTGGAATATTTTCCACTGCTATGCTCCCAGGTCTGAGTGCTGTGAATCTTTGGGAGTCCAGGTTGAGATACATTAAATACAGTCCCTTTGCTTCATTCCTGGCAAGTTTGCTCATTGGGAAAACAGTGGACCTGAAGTTCGATTGTCAGATTGTGCTGTATCTGTCTCATTGCTACAAGAGGACTAAATCCATTCCCTGGAGTGAAGCCTCTGACCTCTTTGACCTTGGAAGTTTCCAGACTACAAGAGGAGCTCTAGCAGGTAGAAAGTTTCAATCGGAGACTGTAGTAAAACAGTAGTTACTGCAGCATGTGTGGCTGTTACTGGGATCTCGGGTTGTGGTCCCAGAGATGCTGTGGTGTGTTCTGGGGGCTGGGGAAATTGCAGTGTAAGTGGGACTGGCAGAAGGTTGGTATTCAATATGCAAATCTAAAATAAGGGCAGCTCTTTGGAGCTGAACAGGCAGAGTGATGGGTTGCTGCCAAGTTAGCGAATTGCTCTGAAAGTTTCTGTCGAGCTGTGTATAGAGTCACCACGGTGCCCTCTGTTGGCCAGCAGCAATACAAAAACTATTGGTCCCCAGTGAGTTCAGATTTTTTAGTGAACATGTGTCATGTTGGTTGGAAACGAGAAACCTTTTTATTTGCTTGTCCAATCTCACACAGCACTGCCTGCCTGGGAGGAGGAGAGGAGTATTCAAGAAGGAACATTTCCTTAACCAAGAAATCAATCAAGGCTGTAATATATGTATGTCAGAAGCAGCCTGAACTGTGGTCTAGTCCAGTGTTGTTTCAGACTTTTTTTCTGGTGACTCCATTGAAGAAAATTGTTGATGCCCGTGACCCAACAGAGCTGGGGATGAGGGGTTTGGGTTGTGGGAGGAGCTCAGGGCTGGAGCAGACGTTTAGGGTGTGGGGGTGAGGTCTGTGGGGTGGGATTGGGAATGAGGGGTTCGGTATGTGGGAGGGGGCCATGGGATGGGGCATGGTGTTAGGGTACAGGAGGGAATCAGGGCTCTGGGATGGGGGTGCAGGCTCTGGGGTGGGGCCAGAGATGAGGGGTTTGAGGTGCAGGAGGGGGCTCTGGGTTTGGGGGGGGTGCTCAGGGCTGGGGTAGGGGACTGGGGCATAGTGTTGGGGCGCGGGCTTACCTTGGGTGGCTCCTGGTCAGTGGCCATGCTAAGGCAGGGTTCCTGCCTCTCCTGGCACTGCGGACCGTGCTGCACCCTGGAAGCGGCCAGCAGCAGGTCCAGCTCATAGGCGGAGGCGCGCAGCTCTCGCCCACAGCCACCGTCTTTGGCAGTGGGAGTGTGGAGCTGGTGCTCGGGGCAGGGGCAGAGGCAGCGCGTGGAGCCCCATGGCCCCCCTGCCTAGGAGCCTGACCTGCTGCTGGCCACTTCCGGGGCGCAGACCGGTGTCTGAACAAGTAGGGACTAGCCTGCCTTAGCTGGGCAGCACTGCCAACGGGACTTTTAACAGCCTGGTTGGCAGTGCTGACTAGAGCCGCTGCAACTCAGTGCCGTACATTCCGCAACCCAGGAGAGGGTCGCGAGCCACAGTTTGAAAACCACTGGGCTAGTCTATAAAGGCCTTGACGGACTAATCCTTAGGGGGCACCTTTCCACATGATGAAAGTGTCACAGACTGGTACAATTCAGCAGGCTCTGACCGCCTGGGCCCCAATGTCCCTTTTGGGATTGAGGGTTAGTGTAGTGAACTGAACTTTATTATGTTGACCTCAAAATGAGTTTCTCAGCTCTTCAGATGGTTGCTCCCTATCTTATCTCCCTTTCTGCCTCTCTCCACTCAATGTGCACAGGCCGTGGGGGATCTTGCCCTGGTGTATGTAACTGAATTGCTCTGGAAGCAGTTGTAAAGGTGAAGCATAGTTCGTCACCAGCCCCCCTGATCATCCCGTAACTGTGAGTGTTCCCCTTCCAGCCTTTTTTTCTCCCCTCCTCCTTCAGCTTCCTGTTCCTCAGCTCTGTAGTGTTTGCTCAAGGCAGGAAGGGGGAGGATGTAGGGGGAAGTTAATCATTAAACTGTACTGTCTGCCACGTAACCGTTCACAAGCAGGGAGTAGAGTGATTGTGTCCATATTTCCTTTCCATGCACTGTGGCTCTTTTTGTCAGTGGGCAGCTGGGAAGGTTGTGTTTCTTCTTTACATCACCTGCGCTTACTCTCCGCTCTCTCCCTTCCCCTCCTCGTCCAACCTGTCACATGCACAGACACATGGGACCAAGCAGGTGCATCTAGCTAGTTATGCTTAGTTTTGTGCTGTGTAGCAAGAGGAAATGGAGTACCCTCTGCTCAGCCTTTCCTTTGAGGGGCAAGTGAGCTGAGAAGGCGTTTTTTGTGAGGAGCTGAAAGTTACGTGTGTCTGCCCCTTAGAGGGAGAAGAACAGTAGAATGGGAGGGATAGGAAGGTGTGTCCAGAATGCCTTGCACAGGGCTCTGCTTTCATGTGCTATGGGTGTGGAGACTCTGAAGGCTTGAGTTTGTGTGGTTTTCTTGCTTCCTGGTGGAGTCTGATTTGCTTTAGTCATTGGCCCGGAGAAGTGCATGGAGGCAAGAACCCCACCTTCCCTGATAGAGATTGTGCAGGAAACTGTACACAAAACCACAGAGTCATTGGACCTGCACAGTCAGAGCGGCGGCAGTACTTTCTCGGCTCCTCTGAGGTATGTGTCTGTATAGCTCTGGAATCCACCCGCTGTTCTGTTGCTTAAAAAAGGTTGGACTGACTTTTCCCCAGCTGTGAAAAGCCCTTGGAGAATCTGTTCCTGGGATATTTTGGCCACCATAAGATGACGACTGTGGTTTAAATGACTTGGAGTATCTTTTTTTGGTGAGACTAAAGTCATGGCATTAATTTAACGTTCCTCCTCTGCTGGGGCCCTCTCTTCTGCCCTGCCATAGGGATGGGCTCTGATTTAAGAGATCTTTCTCCATGGTAACACCTTGGCCCATGGAGGAAGATGCCCTTGGGAGAATAGGAAAGCCTCTCCTTCCTTCTTTGTGTAGTGTGACAACTTCTGTCCCCCATTTGACCTTTGCATACAGTTTGGGTTATTGAATGTGTTGGGCTTGTATGAGCTGCTCAGCTCACTAAGGGGTTTTGAGAAGACAGCCAGTAGGCTGCCATCAGAGACTGCATGTTGCCAGCTGGGACTTGGGAGCTGTGCTGTGCTTTGGAAAGCCCAGATGTCTGTGAAGCCTAGCAATGGGAGAGATTTTCCCTCTGAGTTCTGAAGGAACTGAAGCTAGCTGTAGCACACAGAGGAAAATGGCTGAGAGATGGCTTGAAGACTGTTGGTCTGCAGTTGTGGTGAAGGGGATGGAGATCCAGAGCAGTTAAAGGGGCTTCTGGAGAAGCAGCTTCATCTCCTAGTCCTACATAAACTGCACTACTTTACTGCACACTGGCTGCATTCTGTCTCTCTGAACTGTCCTGCCTGGTACATCTTGATGCTCTGGTAATGGAGAATGCCTGTGTCCCTTGTGGACCAGCTCCTCTCTTCTCTACTAGCCTTAAGTAGGTGTGTGTTGGAGTCTATTGCTCCTCTGGAAGGCTGGGCACCCAGCCAGTGAGGCTTTCTTTAGAGAACAAGTACAGTACAGACCTGCAATGCTTCACTGGAGTTTCCACCATTGGGGATTGCAGGAGGTGTCTTGGGGTGGGATCACAGGCCCAGCAAGCTGGGATTTGTCTGTGAGTCACTGCAAAGGGTCCTTGCTGTGCTTGGACCGGGCACGGAGCAAAGCTTGCGGAAAGAAAGCCAAAATGATGGGGACCCTTTTCTTGCTCAGAGGTTGAAGTGACTATTCTGATTCCAGAGAGGGTCTTACCCGCTCGTTATGTGTTTCCCTCTCCCTGACATGCTAGTGTGTATGTTTCTAGCTTTATGGAGGTTTTTTCTTCCCTTCAGAAATTTGTAAACAGTCTTCACCCAGCAAGTTAAGAACTGTTTCCAGGCGATGAAATTGCATTTACCTGGCAGGCACCATCCAGTTAACCGTTTATGTGGCTTGCTATGTGCTGAGGAGGAATCTTGTTCCTCTGGGAGGCAAATGGTAGTTTGCTGCACTGATAGACTGATTGAAACTTTTTGAAAACTGATTGAAAAAGTCTCTTTTGTGCCAGTTCAGGCTCCTTTGATTCCAGAGAAAATCCTTTCCAGGGAACTCGTTTCCTGGAGAAAGTGGCACTCACAGCCATGTTTTAATTATATAGGGCATTTAATTAATCTGTGTCAATATCTGACGTAGATTTGTCCAAGTTCTTCTGCTGCAAAGCACAATGAGACCAAATGCTCCTTGCTGCTGGGCTGTTCCCAGTTTAGCAGAAAATCCCAGATTGGGATTTCTTCTGACTACTTTGGTGCCTCTTGAAGTTTCCTTTTATAGCAGAGGTTTTACTGACCCACTTTCCCTGTCCAGTACAGTTTTGAAGGATGTGCAGTAGATCATCCAGAGGGGCTGTAAATGTGACACCATCTGAATGAGGGGAAGAGGAATAAACTGGTGGTCTGCTTAAGACAAAAAGACCTTTCGTGTTGTTTCTCTGCAGATGCTTTGCTAGCGGACCTGGAGTCTACCACCTCTCACATCTCCAAACGGCCAGTGTTCTTGTCGGAGGAAACACCCTATTCCTATCCAACTGGAAACCATACATACCAGGAGATCCCAGTGCCCCCGCCTGTGCCACCTCCTCCTTCCAGCGAAGCCCTGAATGGGACTGTGATTGACCCTTTAGACCAGTGGCAACCCAGTGTCTCCCGATACATCCACCAGCAAGTAAGTATGTGATGCTTGGGGGAAGCGAAGGGGTTTGTGCATATCTTCTGAACTGATGTGGAGTGTATCTAGGGTGCAGGAGATGAGGTGAGGAGGGAGGGAGAGAGGGGATTGTGGAGAGTAAGGAGGAGTTTGGGTAATCAGCAGGCTGGTATGTGGTGAGGAAATGGGGGAAGCTTCCCAACAAGATGGAGTGATTGGGGGAAGGGAGAGTCTAGGCACCCACTTCTGTCTGGTTTAGCGATAAAATACCAGTTGAAGACCCGTCATCAATGTTCCAGTGAAAACCACAGTACAAAAGACTAGTATTAATCACCCCACCTTGCAGCCTGTGGAAAGGGGACTGGGAGATTTCCAGCTCAGTGGCAACATTCATAGGTGAGCTAGAGGGAGCATGAGACATGTTGCTGAGCTAGCTTATGCAATAGGGGTTGAGGCTGATCTGTAGCTGTTTGTTGTCAGGCTTTGTCCTGTTAATTTCACGCATTTGTTCAATGTTCGCAGTCTCCAATACAAATCTCATTTCCTCAGCCTCAGTCCCAGTCTCCTGTGTACAGCTCCAGTGCCAAAAGTTCCAGTGCCTCTGTTCCCCGAGAGAGTGTCTGCTCTTCTTCCTCACGTGCCAGTGAAGAGGAGCACGTCTACAGGTATCCTGCCCCTAGGGAGATGAGAAGCCTGAATTGTGGTCAGAGTACTGTGGGCAGTAAGCACTGTGACTCTGCTTCCAGTTATAGGAGGCGGGATAGATACTGACTCACCTGTCCTGTTTCGGTTTTACTGCTCAGGGCTCTCTAGAGTTCTGAGAACTCCTTTTTCATGGAGGTCATTGTTAATTTAGCCTTGTGGAAATGACTTTGAGGTGGGAAAGCTGGTTTAATCACGCCATAGGCAGGGTAGGAAGCAACATGATCCAGTGAATAGGGCACATAAAAAAATGGCTTTTGTTTCCAACTCTGCCCGTGACTTGCTGTCTGATCTTGGATAAGTGACTTATCCTTGCTGTGTTTGTTTCTCCAATTGTACAGTAACTCCTCACTTAATGTTGTAGTTCTGTTCCTGAAAAATGCGACTTTCTGCGAAACGATGTTAAGTGAATCTAATTTCCCCATAGGAATTAATGTAAATGCAGGAGGGGGAGGGGGAACAAAAGACATTATAGACATATACAGTATAAGCTTTAAACAATTTTAAACAGTTTTACATTTGTACACAACAATGAATGATTGTGAAGCTTGGTTGAGGTGGTGGAGTAAGAGGGTGGAATATTTCCCAGGGAATGCCTTGCTGCTAAATGATGAACTAGAACTCGGCTGAGCCCTCAAGGGTTAACAAGCTGTTGTTAATGTAGCCTCACACTCTACAAGGCAGAATGGACTGAGGCAGGAGGGAGGAAACACAATAGATGCAGGACAGTGACTGCAAACACTTCCCTGCAAAAACTGAACATGATGATGAACCCACACTATCCAGCTAGAGTGCACCACTCTCTCCTCCTGACAGCACGTACCCGGCTGCACAGGGGCTGACTTTGCAAAGTGCTTGGAGGGGTGTGCATTAGTGAGAGAGACATGTCTTGCCCCTTTAAGTACACTGGCCCCACTTCAAGTACACTCCCCTTTTAAGTAGGTCAGACAGGAAACATTGGCTTCCAGCAAGCTCCCTCCTTTCTGTCCCTGAGCCCTGTCCCCCTCCTCCACTTTGTGGAGAGGGGGAACGGAGCAGGGGGGCATCCTGACATCAGCACCCCTCTCCCCCCCTCCCCAGCAAGAGGGGAGCTCCTGGGAGCAGCTCCAAGGCAGAGGGCAGGTCAGGAGCAGTGGGGGAGCACCTGAACTGCTGCTGGGCAGCTGCTGAGTCTCATACCTTACAGGGAAGTTAAGGGAGTTTATGGGGCGGGGGGAGATGCCAGCCCCTCCAGTTCAAATCCCCAAGAGGACGGGCTGCTGTTCCAGGGAATCCTGCAAGCGGTGGACAAAGCAGGCAGCTGCCAAACAACATTATAAGGGAGCATTGTGCAACTTTAAAGGAGCCTGTTTCCTAATAGATCAGCAACCTAACAATGAACATCGTTAACCGGGACAATGTTAAGTGAGGAGTTACTGTACGGTAAACCTGAGCCTGCTCTGAGCTCTATGGATGAACAGCTCCATAAAAATGCAAAGGATAGTCTCTTGTAGTCCCATGTTGAGCATCCTCGATGCAGTTTATTAGAGGGGAGACAGAAGCTGCGTCCAGGGAATGACCAACAGAAATGATTCAATTACTTGTGAACTGGCTGGATGTGAAGTGATTTGACTTATAAAATGACCTTGAATGAAGGAACAATCTGACTGCTCATGGCAAATCTATAAATCTCCGTGCTCAGAGAGGTCAGAACTATTTAGATACATCTTTACAGCCACAAATACCGCCCCCACTCTCCTATTAGGAGACTGTGGAAAGGTAACAAGAACAGGGAGACAGCTTTTTTTTGTGTTCCAATTTCTGCTGCTGCTACTTCCTTTCTCAAGTTAATATAACTCCCCCTGCAGCTCTAGGATCCCGAGAGCTGCTTCCAGCAACCTCCCCAAACTGCACAGTCCACCTGCTGTCTGGTATTTTTAAGTTGCTGCAGCTGTAACTTTTTCCTGATCCATGACAAGTTTTAACCACGTCAGTTCTTTCTGCTGATCACAATGAAAGCTGGTTCTTGAATTAGTTCAACAGCAGCCTGACAGTCCTGGTTTTGGTTAAAGCCATTAAAGGTATATCTAGGCTGCAATAAAACACCTGCAGCTGTCCCCTGTCAGCTGACTGGGGTATGTGGGCCTTGGGCTATAAAATTGCAGCATAGATGCTTGGGCCAGGACTCCAGAGCCCAGGCTTAACCCTGAGCCTGAACCTCTGCACTGCAGTTTTATAGCCGAGCGAGCCCACGTCTGCAGACATGGGCCAGCCGCGGGTGTTTTACTGCAGTGTAACATATCCTAAGGGTAAGCAACATAAACCCAGGGTTCAGACTCAGGCTCAGCTGTAATCTCCTTTTGTCTACACACGGATTGCACTAACCCAAGGTCCCAGGGCCCTACAGGGCTGAAAGGTCTGAACCTGAGTCAAGCTGGGACACAGGGTTCAAACCCTGTTGGTTTGCTGTGTTGATGCAGCCCCACTGGACTCGTGCTCTGGTGGTCTGCCAAAAGTATCCCACAATCGTATGGCTGATCTTTTTGGTGGATAGTCAAGTTTTCCCACACTGCATCATGAACAAAGGGCTAGAGTGGCCACATTTGGGGAGAGTGCTAGGAAGTCTGGGATATGGGTGGCTGGACTCAGGCCTGTGTAATGCAGTGTAGACAGTGGAGCCCCAGGTTGGCACCCAAGGTTCAGCAATTCCTAACCTGAGGTTACAAATGCTGAAGAGTAGATGCTGAAGCCCTAGATTAACAAACCCAGGATCTGTTAACTCGAGTTCTACTAATCCTGGTATGCATTGCAGTGTAGACATACCCAAACATGGATGTCCAGACCTTTCCCAACTCAGGCAGTAATGGCAGTTGCCAGGGGCATGAGGACTGCATGCAAATGACACAAAATGGAGCAGTTCGCAGCTTCCCTTGTTTGTTAATCTCGGGGCATGGCTGGCAGGTCCCAGCAAGAGGTGCAGCCTGACTGCGTGGATCAAGATGACACATTGCATACCGAGGCTACAACATCGGTGGACTTCACCTTCAGATTCAAGATGGGGGTAGCCACTGGTCGTATTATGCAACTCCAGGGTTGTCATTTGTACTGTAGGCTTTGTGGAGTTCTAAAGCCTGTAACAATAATGTTCTGATATGGCAGGGAGATAGATAGCGGGTGTGATTGTTGGTCACAGGACTGGCAGCCAGGAAGTGTTGATTTCTGATCCAGATTGGAAACTAACTTATTTTGTGACATTAAAGAAATCACTTCTCTTTGTGCCTCAGTTTTTCCTATCTGATAAACTGTGGTAAACTTATTTCCCTCCCAGAGTGGTTGCAAAGATCAATGTCTACAGCACTCTGAAGACGCAAAGCACTGCAAGTGCTAAGTATTGGTATGAAAATGGGGAGTAGGGGTGGGGAATATCCCTACTGGATAAGTGGTATCTAAAACAAACATCACACACAGTTATATAATAAAATAACATTAAATGTACATATTTAATGTGGTGATATGATTTTTTAATTGTTTATGTGGGGTAGCACCCTAGAAGGTAAAGGACTGTGTCACAGTTTATTGGGGCTTAAAGAAAGACCTTATGCCTTGCTGTTTGGTTTCTGTTACCATGTACCTTGCTGTATGCTGTGTTATCACTTAGTAGTTAAGGAGGCTAGAGCAGGGGTGGGCAAACTACAGCCTGTGTCGGATCCAGCCCCACAGGGCCCCCATATACCCTGCACCCCAACTCTCTGCCGTGAGCCCTCATACACCCTGCACCCTTGTGCACCCCAACCCCTGCCTTGAGCCTCCTCCCGCAGTCTGCACCCCTCCTGTACCCCTGCCCTGAGCCCCCTCTTCACTCCGCACCCCTCCTGCACCCCAACCCCCTTCCCAGAGCCCCCCATACACCCTGCACCCTTCCTCTCCCCCAATCCCATGCCCTGATCCCCTTCCTGTGCCCCAGCCCTGTACACAATTTCCCTACCCAGATGTGGCCCTTGGCCCAAAAAGCTTGCCCACCCCTGGGCTAGATAGCAGAAAGCTGAGTGGGGTATGTACTTCAGTTGCCTTCCCTTCCTCTAAACCAGCCATGCTTCACCTCTTCCTCTAGGAGGGAATTTCTTTCTTGCTTTTATGATGTCATTGGAAACAAATGACTTTCTTCTATGCTAGCTAATGGTTCTGTTTCTTTTCTGCATATCCCTGACCTGCAGTCTGTTAACCCTGTGTTACATGCAGCCATAGAAATCTGAGACTTTGTTCATGGCTGCTATTGCAGAGTGAGGACACAGCTGATCAGATGCTTTGGTGCTAGTGTCCTCCAACAATGAGCACCAGCTGATACTATGCTGAGTACATTTATTTATTGTATTTTTAGTGTGTACATTTAAATGTCTTGGGTTCCTGACAAGGTGCCAGTGGGGCTGTTGTTACAAAGCTTTCCCCAGACCCCAGCATGCTTTATCTTTCACCCAAAAGGGAGGTGACTCCAGTTTTACACTCCTCTTTTCCCTCTCAACCCAGTTTTCCCAACAAGCAGAAGTCTGCAGAACCATCTCCCACTATGATGAGCTCTTCATTGGGCAGCAACCTGTCAGAACTGGACCGACTACTCCTAGAACTGAATGCTGTTCAGCACAGTCCCCCTAGTGGTTTCCCAACAGGTAGGAAGTGGTGACCCATGTGTCAGTGCTAAGTATGTTGATGCCTGGATCTCACACCTCCTTCCATGTATAAATTTCCCTGTAAGTCTTTCTCCCCTGCCCAGTTCATCCTCCTTTTTGCCCTCCCCATGTTGTATCTGCCTCTTTCCACTGTAAGCGAGGGTCTATTAACTCTGTTTTTTTTCTTGTCAGATGAAGCCAGTAGAAGCCCCTCCCTGCCCAGTGGGACTGGACCTCACTATCTTGTCCCAGAGAGCAGTAGCTCTTTGGGGATGAAGGCAGCACCCCCTACAAAAGAGAAGCCAAAGCGGAATGGAGGACGTGGGATTGAGGATGTGCGTCCCAGTGTGGAGAGCCTTTTGGATGAACTGGAGAGCTCTGTGCCAAGTCCAGTGTGAGTACTGACCCAGCTACTGTTCCCTTAGGTGCAGGGGGCATTGGGGCAGAGATGGGTTAGTGACTTCACACCATTTAGTGACAGCAGCTAGGAGAGTGCAGTACTGCTGGGCAGATGGCCTCCTGTTTTCTTGGTAATGAGGGGATTTGCTCTCTCCAAACTGGGGAAGGTCAAGGAGGAAGTTGAAGATTGTTGCCATGTCTGCTTCTTTTTTGGGCTCAGATTTACTGCAACTGACATTGAGTCAGAAGCTGCTAATGTTGGAAAAACAAATAAGTGTACAATGGGTCATTTTACCATTGGGGGTACGTGTTTAATTCCAGATGGACCTATCCTCCATGAACTTACCTAATTCTGTTTTGAACTCAGTCATGCTGACTGAAAATTGTCACCATCTGTCAAAATAAATTGGGTGGGTCTCAGTTTCGTTCCTAATGGATGCTTGCTCATATCACCAACTACCACAGCTGCACTAATTGGCATCTTTGGCAGTCTCATAGAGAGAGCAAAGGGTTGGAAGTGCCACAGAAGCTGATCTCCTGGAAGGCATGTTGAGGCGTATTTGGGGTCCAGGTGTGGGGAATCTGGCCATGCTGCTTTCCTTGCTGTACCTGTCCTGGGAATAAACAGAATCCCTAGAGCTGAGGCTGTGAGGCTGGGATTTTTCACCACCACCACCACATTAACATGTAATGTGTGTGGTTTTGTTTTGTTTTGTTTTATCAGCCCTGCCATCACTGTGAACCAGGGTGAGGTGAGCAGCCCACAGCGGGTCACCTCCAGCCAGCAGCAGACTCGCATATCTGCTTCTTCAGCCACAAGAGAACTGGATGAGCTGATGGCATCTCTCTCTGACTTCAAGGTGCCCAACCGTAATAACTTCTGATCTTGTGTTCTCCACTCACTTATCTGTCATCCATTTCTACTGACCACCTCCTCTCCTCAGATCACCCACTGCAGCCCTTACTCCTTGTACCAGTCAATTCTCGGTGGTGTATTAATGCTGTCAAAGTGCTGCTGCAGGTGTGATTGGTGTGACAAATCTTATATCTGGTGTGGATGATGCAGAGACTTGTAAACTAAGTTTACTGCTCTTTAGATCTGGCAGGGTTTGCCCTCGTGTAGCATTCACAGGACTAGGCTAATCTTCTGATGTGTTGAGCAATAGATAGAATATGCTGATGCCAAGTGCAGATCTCATAATGTCCAGAAATCTCTCAAAAGCAGGGAGGATTTTCTGATGTAACTGCTGCTGTGTGTCGTACGAAGTGTTCAGCTAGCATTCAGGGGTATTTCTCCCTATGCCAAACACTGGATCAAGGCAATGCCTATCTCTGTCAACATCCTGAGGGGAAATCCCAGCTGATGTAGTGCCAATTTTTTTTGTTCTGATTCAGGAAAAACACTTCATTGAAATAATGACTAACTGCACCTATGTTGCCCAGCAACACCAATTTGTAGGGTGGGGATATCTTTTGCGGGTGATGGGGAGGAGTGTGACAGTGTGTGATTCACAGTGAAATGAAATGTTTTGTTGGCAACAGATAGGAGCTGAGTTCTTGTAAGTGCAGAGTCCATTGTTTTGGTGGGTTGTAATTTAATAAGAGGAAACCATCTCCCATCTATTTACTGGCAAAGACCAGCCTCTGCTGCTCTGGAGGATATCCCCTTTGTTGCCCTTGATTTTTCCCAATCAAGAAGATGGGAGATGATTTTTGAGACTTCCAGGCAGATGATTTGGGCAGTAAAGATTTCATCTCAAAGGTCAAGAAATTTCCAGAGTTGGGTTCTAAAGAACCTCCCACCATTCAGGTAAAAATGGGGTTGATGTCTAAGCCTTTTGGGGCAGGAGGATGGGAAGTGCTGCATCAACATATCTGGAACATCTGAATTTTCATACTGGATCAGACCAGTGATCCAGCTATTTTACTGGCTAGTACCAGCTAGTTCAGAGGAAGGTTGGGGGAAGAAGGGAAAAAAAAAAAAGGAATAACCTGCCCATGAGGAAAGTTTCTTCCTCAGTTAGTGGTTATCTTATTACCTGGAGTGGGAGGGTTTGTATCCCTTACATAAGATTTTTATATAGATATCACACATGCTTACACAAACATTGGATTGTCTTGTCCTTTCAGATGTGTAATACTCTTTCTTACAATGCATAGCTAACCTGTGGAACTCATTGTCACATGATATCATTTATGCCACAATCTTAGCAAGATGACTAAAAGATTCCATTTTATGATTTTTAATATTTTGAATTTTATTTGAATTTAATCTCTTATATTATGAGTGAGGGTAAAGTAGGAGTGCCTGACTTACCCTCTTTATAACACTCGTTATTTTGTGTATTTCTACCATAGCCTCACTTAAATCTTTTTTTCCCTAATCCAGTTAAGTCCCAATCTTTTCAATCTGTGTTCATATGAAAGCTTCTCCTGGCCTCTCACCATTTTTTGTCACCTGAATGGCCTCTGTTCCCACTGTATTTATTTATTTTTTAGATGAGCAACCAGAGCTCAACAAAATATTCCAGAATGGGGAAGAGGGTACCATGGATTTATATAATATTAGATTTTCATTCCTTGTGCACCCTAACATCATTTGCTTTTTTGACTGCTGTTATGGGGGGGGAGGGATAGCTCAATGGTTTGTGCCTTGGCCTGCTAAACCCGGGGTTGTGAGTTCAATCCATGTGAGGGGGCCATTTAGGGAACTGGGGTAAAAATCTGTCTGGGGATTGGTCCTGCTTTGAGCAGGGGGTTGGACTAGATGACCTCCTGAGGTCCCCTCCAACCCTGATATTCTATGATTCTGTGTATGGAACAGAGGATTTCATTGAGCTGCCTGTTTCTCTTAAGTGTTTACAGGTAATTTAGAAACCAGAAATGGGTGTGAGTACTTTAAATTTGGAAGGAATAATTTACATTATTTTGCATTTGTTGCAATGAATTTAATCTGCTGTCATGTGGCCCAATCACCTAGTTTTGTTAGGATCTTATGAAGTTCCTCACAGTCTTCTCTAGTGTTGACTAACTTAATCTTGCATCACCTGCAGATTTTGTCACTTGGCTGTTCACCTTTTGTTCTCACATCAATATATTAAACAATAACATTTCTAGTCCAGAGCACTATTAACCTTCTGTATGTTGAAAATTGACACTTTATTCAACTGTGCAGTTAGGGTAGAAAAGAATTCCCTCTGTGATAGCCCAAGTAAATTACTCAAGCCAGAGACAGGTGATTTAGAAGCTGCAGGATAACATATTCAGCACCCATATGTTCATGACATTATTGTCAATGTTTAGCAAGTAAAATCTCATTGTGGCTGCTGACACTAAGCACAGATATACACAAGTGAACTCTTGATGACTGAAAAACATCCTCATGCAGCCTAAGGACTTCAGCTTTCCAGCCTTTTGTGTCTCTTCTACAGAAAGGCACTTGGGGTCGTAAGTCTGTAAGCCTGGGGGCTTGAGTGTCTTACAGTCATTGGAAAGGCTGTGAGACTAAATTTCAGAGCACTAGTAAAAGCTGCCTGGCAGGATGGGTAGGTTTGGCAGGCCCATTAGAATCTCAGAGTACTCTTGTCCCCCTTGCTTGTTTCCTAGCTGAGCCCAGGGAGCAAACCAGAAAATGTGGACCATGCATTTGGGTTTCCGCAGTTCCCCTCGACAGCAAGGGTTAGGGACAATTTTTGTTTTGTTTTTAAATAATTTTGGTTTCATAAATACAGTAACTCCTTGCTTAAAGTTGCAGTTATGTTCCCGAAAAATATTACTTTAAGCGAAATGATGTTAAGCGAATCCAATTTCCCCATAAGAATTAATGTAAATGTGGGGGTTACGTTCCAGGGAATTTTTTTCGCCAGACAAAAGACTGACTGACTCTCTCTCCACACATACACACAGTGTAAGTTTTAAACGAACAATTTAATACTGTACACAGCAATGATGACTGAAGCTTGGCTGAGGTGATGGAATCAGAGGATGGGATATTTCCTAGGGAGTACCTTGCTGCTAAATGATGAACTAGCACTTGGCTAAGCCAACAAGTGTTAACACATTGATAATGTAGCCTCACGCTCTACAAGGCAGCACAAATGGAGGGAGGAGACACAATAGATGCAGGGCAGTGGCTGCAAACGTTCCCTGCGGAAACTGAACGTGATGATGAACCCACGCTATCCCGCTGGAGCACAGCACTCCCTCCACTTTCCAAAGTGCTTGGCGGGGAGGACATGTTGTGGGGAAAATGTGTGTGAGAGACAGACACACACACACACTGTGAGTTTGTGTGTGAGAGAGAGACGCACGTTGCCCTTTTTCGCTGACCCCATTCTAAGTATACTACCTTTTTAAGTAGATCAGCAAGTTGAGACAGCAGCTGCTGCCAGCAATCTCCCTAGGTCCTGTCCTCTCCTCCCCCCCTACCCCTGATGGGGTACAGGAGCCAGAGGAAGGGGACACCCTGACATCAGCACCTACCTTTCCCACCCCCCTGTACAGCAAGCAGGAGGCTCCAGGGAGCAGCTCCAAGGCAGAAGGCAGGAGCAGCACAAGGCAGTGGTGAGGAGGGACAGCTGAACTGCCAGCAATTGATAGCCTGCTGGGTGGCTGCCACACAGGGAACTTAGGGGGGCTACGGGCCCACCCTGGTGCTAAGCTTCCACCAACTAGCTCCAACGGGCTGCTATTCCTGCAAGCAGTGGACAAAGCAGGTGGCTGCCAAACTAATGTTATAAGGGAGCTTTGCGCAACTTTAAATGAGCATGTTCTCTAATTCATCAGCAACATAACAACGTTAACCAGGATGAGGTTAAGTGAGGAGTTACTGTATGCAGTTACATTTCTTTGAGACGCTGACGTGCCTAACTGTGTATCTGAAACTTATAGCTACTCTAGTGGTGTCGAGAATGCATAAACATCTCCATGTCTATTTCTCTTTACTTCCATTTTGAGAATGGCCATACTGGGTTAGACCAATGGTTCGTCTAGTCCGATATCCTGTCTTCCTACAGTGGCTGGTGCCAAATGCTTCAGAGGGAGTGAACATGGCAATTTGAGTGATCCATCCACTGTCATCCAGTCCCAACTCCTAGCAGTCAGAAGTTTAGAGACACCCAGAGCATGGGGTTGTGTCCCTGAACATTTTGGCTAATAGCCATTGACGGACCTGTCCTCCACGAAGTTATCTAGTTCTGTTTTGAACCCAGTTATGCTTTTGGCCTTTACAATATTCCCTGGCAACAAGTTCCACAGGTTAACTGTGTGTTGTGTGAAGAAGTACTTCCTTATATGTCTTTGAAACTTGCTGACTTAATTGCATTAAGGGGTATGTGGTTTGTGTGTTACGTAAAAGGGTGAAGAACACAGCCTTATTCGCTTTTTCTACACCATTCGTGATTTTATAGACCTGTATCATATCTGTTAGTTGTTTCTTTTCCAAATTGACCAGTCCCAGTCTTTTTAATCTCTCCTCATATGGAAGCTGTTCCATACCCCTAGTCATTTTTGTTGCCCTTCTCTGTACTTTTTCCAATTCTAATCTCTTTTTTTTTTTTGAGATGAGGTGACCAGAACTGCATGCAGTATTCAAGGTGTGGGCATACCATGGCTTTGATATTTTCTGTCTTATTATCTATCCCCTTTTTTGACTTCTGCTGCATATTGAGCAGATATTTTCAGAGAACTATCCATGATGACTCCAGGATCTCTTTTTTGAATGGTAACAGCTAATTTATATCCCATCATTTTGTCTGTATAGTTGAGATTATGTTTTCCAATGTGCTTTACTTTGCATTTATCGACACTGATTTTCATCTGCCATTATGTTGCCCAGTCATTCAGCTTTGTGAGATCCCTTTGTAGTTTGCTTTGGACTTAACTACCTTTAATTCTTATATCATATGCAAACTTTGCCACCTCACTGTTTCTCCCTTTTTCCATATCCATTTATGAATATGTTGAACAACACTGGTCCCAGTCCAGATCCTTGGGAGACCCTGCTGTTTACCTCTCTCCAGTGTGAAAACTGACCATTTATTCCTACCCTTTGTTTCCTGTCTTTTAATCTGTGACTGATCCATGAGAAGACCTTCCCTCTTATCCTATGACTCCTTATTCTACTTAAGAGCATTTGGTGAGGAACTTGTCAAAGGCTTTCTGGAAATCCAAGTGCACTGTATCTACTCGATCACCTTTTTCCACATGTTTGTTGACCCCCTCAAAGAATTCTGATAGATTGGTGAGGCATGATTTCCCTTTACAAAAGCTGTGTTGACTCTTCCCCAACATACTGTGTTCATCTTACGTGTATGATGATACTGTTTTTTTTACTGTAGTTTCAACCAATTTGCCTGGTACTGAAGTTAAGCTTCTCAGCCAGTTAATGGGCAGGATCACCCCAGAGTCTTTTTTTTTTTTTTTTTAAATTGGTGTCACGTTAGCTATCCACCAGTCATGTACAGAGGCTGATTTAAGCAGTAGGTTATATACCATAGTTAATAGTTCTGCCATTTCATATTTGAGTTCCTTCAGAGCTTTCAGGTGAATAGTATTTGGTCTTGGGGACTTCATTGTTTAATTTATCAATTTGTTCCAAAACCTCTTCTCCAGGCAACTTGTCTGTTTCTTGTCAATCTCCTCTGTAGACATGGCCACCTGCTCCCAGCAGTTACTTTCCCTTTTCTCTCACCTCCCAGTTGTTTCACTCTTTCCCTCTTCCTTTTTGTTTTTCACCCCTCAATTCTGCTCCCATGTGCTAGCTCAGTTGCACAGTTGAATTGACAAGGTCTCTGGCCTATTTCGCTTTCCTGGTACCATGAATAGAGGCAGGGAGCAGCAGGTCTTTGCATGTCAAATGTTCTCGATGCCCTGCTGTCCTTACTTCTGAGCTGCAGTCCTGTGCGTGTACGAGAGAGGCAGAGGAGGAATAAGGCAAACATGCTAAGAAGATTAATTAAAGCCAGGAGGACAAAGTCCAGACAGAAATTACAGCGTGTGGGTGGGTGGTGTGGGCTTTTTGTTTGCTTTCAGTTCAGTTTTCCTCAAGCCACAGAGTAAAAGGTGCCACTGCAGGCTGATGCATTAACCTTAATGAGTTGCTCATTCTATCCGCTTACAGAATCTATTTGATTGTGGTGTTCTGCTTATCAGTCAGCTGGCACTGAGGTTACTGAATGCAGTTTTGCACCATTCGCATATCTCTGACATGTGATTCCTCCTTACTATGTGACTTGGTGTCTGCATTAACCAGCCTCCCATTGTGGTGCAGCTTTTTATACATTAACTACTGCATTCATTTTGTTTTAATATTTTTAACATGTTGGAAAAATGATTTTTAGAGCAAAATAAAGCCGCCTTACCTTGAAAATGATTGGATTTTAGAAAGCTTGAAAACTTTGTCCCAAACTCAGGTAAAAATAGGAACGCTTTAACCATGGCATCTATGCTTCAGAGGGCAGTTGGTGTGTAAGGGAGAACAAATAGTGTAAACGCACAGGGAGTTTTCTAATAATTAATACACTTCAGTATAGCACCTTTACTGCCAGAGTCTCTCTGCTTACAAACTATAGCTCAGAGGGAAGAGTGCCCTGTAATGAATCACTAGCATCGCTTTCTGGTGCCCTTTGGGTTTTCCTAGAGAGGTCTCCCATTCAGATGCTTACCAATCCCAGTCCTTCTTAGCTTGGCAGTCTGACATCCCAGACAAGTTCTGTGATTGCATAGACACTCCAGTCACCTAAGCTGGAAGGGCATGTGGCTTCCATCTGCTGAAGGGTTTTGCCTGCATCCAAGTGAATTCTTGCTCTTTCATCATGACAACACCCAATAAGGTAAGTAAATTGTGTTGGCTGGGATTTTCAAAGGAGCCCATGTGGGTTAGACACGCAATTCCCATGGGGGATAAACACCCAACTCCCTTAGGCACCTTTGAAAATTCCAGCCATTACCCCTAATATTAGAAAAGGGAAACTAAACCTCAGCATGAGTTGGTATCAGAGCCAGGATTAGAACGGTCCCTTGCTGCCACTGCCGTGCTAAGTGCTCTACTGAGCTGTCCCTCTTGTGGTAAGAGGCCTCACTGGCTGCCCAAATGTAGCTGTAAGAGAGAGAATGAGAAATCCTTTTATCATCAATGGCAGACCAAGTGATCTCAGCGATGATTCCTCCCCCCTCCAAAAAAAATAATCAAGTGGCTATAGGCTAACTCTGTAAGGAAATGGGCTATAAACTTCATTCTAAAAAATGATCCTTTTACATGGATAAATACCCAAAATCAAGAATCGTTGGGTGCAGTGGCAGACTAAGTAGGCCACAGTGGCTGGTTTGGGAGTGCACAAAACAAGCCATGCTAATTTCTATTCCATTAAGGAAATGGAAATAATTCCTGTTTGTCACGTAGGAGCTGACATAGTGGACAGGATCAGAGCCCTGATCTGTTAGGTTTAAAATATAAGCAGTGGAGAACTAAAAACAGAGTACCTGCCACTGACCACTGCAGAGCATGTTTTGGAACAAACTTTGTACTTCTCTCACCCAGATATAAAAGGAGCAAGAAAAGTGGGATGGGTGAGGAAGAAGAGGGTTAATGCAGGGCTCCTGAAGGACAGCCCATAAAGTCCTAGAATGCTTCCCTCGGATTCAGCATGTATTTGACCCAGAGGAGAGCCTTGTGATTTGAGCAGGCCAGAGCCTGAGTCATGTACTCCTCTTCTGCGAGTGCCCTGAGGCTAGTGTTTCAGGGAGGCAAATATTAGGGCTTACATGCTTCATTGTTTTCTTCAAAAAGTATGGAAATTTATATGCAAATTAGTGCAAGTGGTCTTATTCAGAGAAAGTTGCTAACTGTCAGTCTTGGTTTAATGGGCTGGGCCTTTGGGGCAGATGCACCAGCCCCATTTACAGGAGAAAGAATTAACTGCAGCTTCGAAGAGCCTAAGAAAAAGTGCTGAATGGCTGCATGATCCTTCCTCGTTCCCAGCACCCTCCTGTGAGAAGGAGCACAACTGTGTGTTCACGTGCCACACTCTGACTTGCCACTTGTCCATCCTTGCTGCCTTGATGGCTTTATGTCAGGAGGGCACCGTGGTGTGCAGGCTGTGATTGTTCTGCCATGTTGTGCCTTGTTCTTTTCCTTTCCTCACCTTTGTCTCTATCTTTCCCCCCTCTCTGTTCCTCTTTTTTTGGTCTTGTTTTTGCAGGCTGTTTCCACTATGTCACTGATTTCTGAAGCCTCCCTGGAACTGCTTTCCAGCCCAACAAATCCAGACTCAATTGACTCTCCTCCTGGTACAGTTCTGCTGCCCCAGTCAAAACCCCATGGGACAGGCCAGAGCAGGGACCTACCAGTCCTGCTGCCACCTGCCGCCTTGGAAGTCCTTCATATTGAAGAAGAAGGCAGCAGCACTGCAGTTGCAGCTAATCCAGGACGTTCTGCCACTACTCCACAGCTCCCCTCTGTGGCTCGGACGGGTCAGTCACTTCCAGAGGACTTTGCTATTTCTGCTCCTTTTGGGGATCATGTGCTTTCTCTGAGCTCAGTCAGGCCAAGCAAAAAGTCAGATCCTCCTAGAGAGATGTCCCAGTCCATGATATCCTCCAAGACGGAATCTCTGTCTGTTCCTTCTAATGCAGAGGCCCACAGTCAGGGGCTTGATGAGGCAAAAGCCGCTGAAAAGAAAGAGCACAGAACTGAGACCAAGCTCACAACTGTTCCCGTTTCTAGCCCGAGCATAACCAGCCAGGTGAAGGGGCAGACACCCAAGGAATCAGCACAGCAGGCCATTTTCAGGGATAATTCAGCCTTTCCTTCCCAGAAGGATGGAAAAATGGAAGCAGCTTTAGATCAGCTGTGGGCTCTGGAGCTATCTGAGCTTATACCAGAGCTATATTCTGAGAATGACCATGTCCCGCAGTCAGCATGTGAACCTGAGATTGTGGCTGTGGACCGGTGGGATGTCTTCCCAGATACTAAAGGCCAGTTGGGTCTTGGAGCAGAACAAAGACAGAAGCAGGATGCTGAAATTGAGCATGAAAGCAGGACAGATGACTCTCCTGATATGGCTAAAAAGAGGCAGAGCAGAGAGAGAACTCCTAGGAAAGGTGGCCCTACTAAAAGCAAGCCAGGAGAAGACCGGGAAAGAGAGCAAGTCAGGAGCTCAGCAGTCACTCCAGAAACTGCTGAAAATGCTTGGAAGGATGAATTGGATCTGCTGTCTGTCTCCAAGCCACCTATTGAGAGGATTTCTGCATCGGGCCAGGCAGGCATTGAGTGAATGCAAGAGTGGGCAGGTTCTAGCTAGCTGCCTGTGCATGGTGTGAGTGCATATTAGGGCTCTTCCAGAGCAGTCTGATAGCTTACTCCAGACTAACAGCATGCTGTTCTGGAGCGCTTGGAGTCACTGTAATGACAGCTGCATGGCGCAGAAGTCTGAGACCCTCCACTCTAGCAGCAGCTTTGTGGTATCTTTTGCATGTGGATCAGTGATTGGCTGCTTGTGCAGCATAGAACATGAATAGCATCCATAATCTGCAGGCTGTCTCGTAGCTAGAATGGGGCCAAGTACATGATCTATAGAGCTCTCTGAAGAGCAAAGTGCTGTTCCACAGCTATGGAGGGATTTGCTAATGACTGTCCAGACTTGGCATAGCAACTCCTCTTCCCTGCTGGCTTAGATCTGTATTGACACTGGAGCTCCTACGGGCCTTCCAGCACTAGAAATGCTGTGTGCATCCCAGAATCCTCTCTGCTGGGGCATTTCCCCCAGAACTGCATAGGGGAGAGATGAAAAGAAGTTGACATGGATCACTGTGGTGTGAGGGAAACCATAACACCTAATGAGGTGATCTTGTTGAACTGTGACCTTGTACCTCAAATCATGGCTTCGTGCTGGATAATCTGTCTTCATTTTGTAGCCGGAGTTCTTTTTGGCTGCTATGACTGGTCTGGCTGGGATTTTCCTTGCACTGAGTCACTGCTCTGGGCTGTGCCAAGAGGAACTTTGGCATTGTGCAGTAAATACCATCACTCTTCATGCTCACAGTTGTCACTAATAGTTTGGCTTTGTGCTGCTGCCTCTTGGGGCTTGCTGTTGCATTGCTCTCTTCATGCTGAAACTGTCACCTTGTCATTCAGATAAAATCTGTAATTGAGAGGACAAGAAAGACCTTAAACGTGCACCCAATGTATCGTGAGCGCTCACCGAGGCGGAAAGTAGGGCCAGTCATATTTCATAAGACTGTGTCCCAGGATCGCTTGATTGAAGAGCTGCAAGACAGATTGGGAATCAACAAACAGGAAGAGGAGGAATGGAAAAGCCAGGAAGACTGGCTGACTGAGGGAGTCATTGTCACCGCCAGGCCACAAAGGAAGCAGCAGGATGGTGGGCAGCAAGTACAGAAGGTAGAGCGTAAACTCTGTACTAGGGTTTTCCCCTGTGTCGCTCTGCTCAGAAGGTCTCTAATGGAGACATAGAGTAGGAGGTGGGAGTGACAGGTCTCTTGAGAGTCCTGGGATAGCGTTGGAATCTGACTCCTCTGCCCTAGCAGTGTTCCCTTTTCAGATCAGCTAGGAAATCCAAATCCCAGCTCTGCAGGAATTGGAGTAAGCAATCTCTTGGGAAGGCAGTGTTATCTAATAGGAAGTCTAATGCTATCTAAGGTCAGGCATTGAATTGAGGTTTATTTTCATTCCACAGTGGGGAGGTCAGTCAATAAGCAGACCATATTTCTTTCTTTACTAAGGAACCTGCCCTGAAGTGCTTATAGCCAGATGGGTGTTGCTAGGTGCCTTCTCCTTGAGACTCTGGCACTTTCTCAAAGAAGGTCTATTGAAAATGGCACCATGACCTCTGTTTCTGGTTGGCTACAGCAGTGAGGTTGGCCTGCTTGCTCTCTGTGTTCTGACGTGAAAGGAAGACTATTTTGAAAGGAAAATAGAGACGTGCTAGGTAGTGAGTGCCATGTTACCGTCTGTTTCATGCTGCCTGTCCTTCTGTTGCAGGAAGTGCTTCTCTGTTCGTCTCCAGATTTGTTCACCTGTCTCCCTCCTTTCTTTCTAGATTATAATTCCTCCAGAATCCCCCCTGCCCATGAGAAGAACAGTCTCTGTGCCAGCTTCTCCCCAACTCCAGCGTCCCAAAGAAGCTGTCAAGATTTTCCCTGCCAAAGCTGCTTCCTCTTCTCACTCTATTCCCTCTCCACTCCCTCCACCTCCTCCTCCATACCCACCACAACCTTCCTATGTACCCTCTGCTACTGCTCCTAGTCCAGTCTCCTGCTACTTCAGCTTGCCTCCCCAGCCTCTGTTCCAGTGGGAGACTTCTTCTGATGACTACCAGGAACTCTCTGTGGTGGGCACTCCTCCCTCTGAAGAACATAGATTCCTCCATTCTCCCCAAGCCCAGATTCCTCCTGCCATGCTGAGTAAGCCAATGGTAGCGTCTTCTCCTGCCAAGACACTATCTTCTGTTGGCTGTCAGACTGATGAAGATCCATTCTTCCCACCGATGCAGGCATGCTTTTCCTTGTGCTCTTCATTTAACAGAGCAATTACAAGTCTGAATCCAGCACTTCTTGGCCTGTTGGCTCTCTAGGTAGAACGTTTGGGTAAAGGCTGGTACTGGGCTGCTCTACAGAAGATGAGTTTAGTGTTGCCAATGGCTGATTTTTCTATCCGATTTGTCCCTTTTATAGCAGTGTGAGGTGCACATGTATGGAACAATCCAGATCCTGTGTCCATTTGTTGGCCACATATATGTGGCACTGGGAATGGACTATGATCTTTGTTTCTTGCCATTGAACTGAAGGAATCAAGTCCATTAGTTTAGGGCCCAATACTCCCCTCCACAGTGTGGCACTGAGGGGAGGGGAGAAATATGTGGAAAAGCCTGAGAACCAGAAGAAGAGGCTGAACAGTGATTCCACATGCCCCTGAACCCCCACCCATGTGGACACTGCTCAGCTGGGATTCTGTGGGGCTTGGAGAGTAGTGCAGAGGCAATAAATAGCTGCTCTGTAGGTCCTGCTCTCTAAACCCAGGAAGAATATTTCTAGAAAAGTGTACCTGAACAAGCCTGATTCCATTCATTGTAGGTAGTGACGCTCATACACAAGCCAGTGCAGTATAGCTTCAGTCTCCACAAGCACCAGTCAATCAAAGTAGACTCCTCTGCATCATGAATTGTTGTCATACTTTGCAGGTGATCCCTACTCCGCCGCTGGTCCGACGCACCAATCCACTTGCTGCTCGGCCACCCCTCGTACCGCCCACCCATGAGAAGGCAGGATACCCTTTCTGTTTCCCTTCTCAGCATGGTGTGCTGTTAAGGCAAGAGGGATGTGATTCTGGCACAGTCCTCTGAGCTGTTCCTAGAGGCCCTGTTGCTATGAATGCCGGATTGTTGTTTTTCTATGCATGGTCTGCTGTTTGCAGGGGTGTTGCTGAACCTGACAGCAGTGGCAGACCTTTTAAATTAGGGCAGGAATTTGAAAGGCCTTTGCATGAGCATTTCTAGCACGCGAGTGTGGTGTGCATTGGTAGTGTTCCTAAAGGGGCTGTGCTCATGCGAGTTTCTCTACAAAGTGCAGGCATTGGGGGGGGTGTGGAATATTTCCAAAAGGAACTGCATCCCTTGCAGTACCACCAGTAAAGGTCAAGTCCACGCACGTTGTTCTGCACTGAGATGTCCGTGGCTGCACTGAAGTTAGCTGAGGCTGGCTGGTCCCGGGGGCAGGGAGGGAAGTGTCACTGTGCATTCCATTCATTGCCATCCTCTCTGCAAGTGACACTTCACTTCTCATATGTCTATTTCTAGTTGGTTTCTGCACCCCCTGTCCAATGGCCACAGGCCCTTGGCCAGGATGAGGAAGCATGTGGCTCCCTGTGCCCCTCTTTTGCATCATATGGGCACCCACACATTTGTATTGTTACCTTTTTTGTGTTGGCTCTGAAGTGCTACAGGGATCAGACTAGGAAGGGTGCTGAAGCTAGAGAAAAATCAGCTCCAGAGAAGCCTGGGTGTAAGGGCTAGGTCTACCCACTCCCATTGCCTATACTCTTGAGTTATGATCAGTCTGGATTCACTGGTCTAATTTTTAGAGGTGCTGAACGTCACCAATTAACTGTACTCTGCACCTCTCAGGATCAGGCCCCTGACTGCCCTGCAGTTTTGAGAGGGAGAATCCTACACTCTGTGTCCAGCAAGATGTTTCCTCTTCATAACATTGTCTTGGGGAATTTGCACTGTAGGTAAAAGTGACAAATGCTTGTGTGTCAGATCCACAGGGTCTGGTCTGTGCTCCAGCCTGTAACCAGTCCTTTTGGGGTACCCCTTTAATGTGCCAGGCCCCAAGGACCCACCCAGTTCCACAGGGGCAAGACTCCACATATTCTGAAACTGGGCTTTTGGGTGCCAGCAACCCTGTTTCCCTCCATGACTCCCTGCAGCAAATCCGGCAGAGCCAGACTCCAGTGGGAGGTGTCCTTCACTCCTTCAGAGTGCAGTGCTCCCAGTATTAGTGACATCAAACCAATGTATCGGTCAGCTGGGGGTACAGAATCTGAAAGTCCTTAGGGGTGATCACAGAGAAGCAAAGATTAAGACACAGTTCAGTGTGGCCAACGTCAGAGCTATACTCAGCCAAGTTGCTGTAGAATTCATTTTGGCTCTGTCTTTGTCCTGTTGTCTGGTTTCAGGTGGGGTGTGTGTTCTGCATATCTCTCTGAGCACAGCTTATAAAATACCACCTGATACCTTTCCTTTGTCTGTCTGCATGCAGGACAGCTGAAGAGCTCTGGAGCAGAGACTGCAGAAATTCCCTGAGGACCGTACAGTGCTTGCCTAATGGTCCCAGGGCCTTTGCTCTGCTTCCCTGTAGAGAAATGGGGGGGGGAATCTTCCTCTTGGCTGTTGGTCGCTAGGTGTGAATGTCCCAGGGATTGGAGGGTCCATTGTCTCTTCTGATCCTCCACTTACATGTGTAGACTTCATTCAGTTGGTTTTGACTCTGGTTTCCAGCAAGGCTGCTGAGTCAACACCTCATCCCTTCCCTTTACACTCGGTGCAAAACCTGGTGGGAAACTGAGGCACACATAAGACTCATGGAAATATTACAAAAATGCCCTTGTTCATCACAGCGTAGAATAAGAGTTTTTAAGGTCGATGGACTAGAGAGAGACCTTTATGTTGAGTGTGCACTTCATGGTGCTGAACTGCCAGAACCAGCTGTCTTAGGAGAGGGGTCAGGGGGATAGTAGGAAGGAGGTGTATTCTGTTCCATTAGGAGCAGAGTGTGACAGGTTGGATCACAGAAACCCCCTGTGAGCTGCCACCTGATGTGCCAAGACTACCTCTGCTCCTGTTTTCCCTGCCAGCTTAGGATTCCAGCACCCTGTCTTGCTGAGCCAAACACTCCAGTCTGTCCCAACAAAGACCCAGGGTCTGAATTACTTGCCCCAAAGCTGCAGATTTACCTGAAAACAGCTCACAGAAGTGTGCTTGTCTTTAGCACTCAGATCTCCAAATCCCAATGGGGTTTAAACCCAAATAAATCTGTTTACTCTGTATAAAGCTTATGCAGGTAAACTCATAGATTGTTCGCCCTTTATAACACTGATAGAGAGATATGCACAGTTGTTTGCTCCCCCAGGTGTTAATTAATAAGTAAAAAGTGATTTTATTAAATACAGAAAGTAGGATTTAAGTGGTTCCAAGTAGTAACAGACAGAACATCTATACAAATAGGATGATCACATTCAGTAGATTATAAGCTTTGTAATGATGCCTTACAAGAGACCTTTTGCATGAAGCATATTCCAGTTACAGTATGTGCACTTTTCATTTTTTTATAAAACCGTATAAACTGCACAACGTCACACAGAGTTGGATGCTGGTTAGGCATGATGGGGTAACGTGCACATGTGGTATGCAGCTTCTGGCAGAACAGATGGAAACCAGTGTTAGTACTTGACTAGCTTATATGGACAATGTCTAATGCCAGTAGCCACAGGATGGTGGGTGGCACTCCCTGTGTGTGCAGGAGAAGGGGCCCTTCATTAAAACCAGGGCTCTAGGGCACTTCAGCATGTGTCCGTTCCCTTTGGCACTCCATGGCACTCTAGCAGTACAAGTGCTGGGATGCTTGGTTGTTTCAGTCCTTCCACCCTGCACTTTTTTCACAAATGTTGTTGGTATTGTGGCTGTGTAGTTTCACTTTTAACAGAAACGCAGCATAATGTCCATAATCCACCCAAAAGGTCCCTTTAGGAAATGGCTCAGTGGAGTTCTCTAAACCTGACAGCCACCATTGTACTGCAGGGTTAAGTAAAATAACCTACACTTTATGTAACAGGACATGAACTCTGAGTTTGCCCCATATCACATGGAGATGAGTATCCAGACAGACCATAAAGAGCGAAGTCCTGCACACTTCCTCTCTCTTCTCCCCACTTCTTCTTGAGGTTATGTTACTAAAGAAAATACATCTGTTCCCCCCTCCCAGTGGAAAACGGGTTTCAAAGTTATGTATTTATTAAGGTGATTCCCAAAGTGGGCTTCCAAAGACCTTTCTTATCCCTTCTCCACACTCCCCCTGTAAATCTCGCATGTGTATCGTGCAGTGTTTGCTGGCCTGCCACCTCCTCCCCATGCAGACGCACACGCTACTAATGAGCTGCCAGGTAAAGCAACAGGTGATTCCTTGAATGCTCCCCACCTTCCCTGGCTGCTCCCATTGCAGCCTTTGGTGAAGCTGGGGAGTGGGGTCAGAGCTACCCAAGAGGGCACAGAAGAGAGAGAGAGAAATGATGCAGAAGGGAAAGGGGGAAAATACCCTGAAAAGAAGAGACAAGGTGTGGGAGGGTGAGAAGGAGACTGTGAAGGAAAGGAGAGGAGAGACTGGAGAGACAGCAACAACTGTGTGTGACAGGGAAGAGGAGACAGTTTGGGAACCACTCAGAGAGCATGCCTCGGCCTTTGTAAGCCGGCCAGGAACCTGTGAAATAAAAGGAAGATCTCCGTAGAGGCTCTACCAGCAGGCCACAAGCACTTTTTCTGGTAATCTCTGCCTTATTGGGAGGGTGAGGAGAGCCAAATCTCCACCCCTCAACACTCTGATGATCTAGCTCCTGGGGTCTCTGGGGAAGCCACACTTTTGTCACAGCCTGATTGTAACAAGGGTGCATCTCTGCACCTGGTTCTCACTGGCTTCTGCAGACACATTAGCCTCTCCAGAGCAAGTCCTGGTCTGTCCATATGCAGAACAGCTGAAGAGCTGTGGGCAGAGGGTTGGATCATTTGATGATTACCTGTTCTATTCCCTCTGACAGTGGCCAATGCCACGTGCTTCAGAAGACAGGATACTGGGTTCGATGGACCTTTGGTCTGACCCAATATGGCCGTTCTTATGTTCAGAGACTGCAGAAATCCCTGAGAAGCCGTACAGTGCTTGCCTTACACTGACTGGGTTTTTTCTTTGCAGTTCATGGCCCAGGGGAAAGCTGGGGGCAGCTCCCCTCCGTCTGCACTCCCAAAACCTGGCAGCCAGTTGGACAGTATGTTGGGAAGCCTCCAGTCCGACCTTAACAAATTGGGAGTAGCCACCGTTGCCAAAGGTGTTTGTGGAGCCTGCAAGAAACCAATTGCTGGACAGGTGAGTCGGAGGCACCATCTTGTTGCTAAGCCTTGGGCTACAGCAAGGAGTAACTGGGAGGGCTGTGTCATGAGGCTGAAGGGACTGGCGATGCTGAAGAAACTGAAGTACTCTATTTATCCACTGGCCAGGTACGCTGTAAGCTCCTCCAGTGACCTCTACCCTGCCCTTGAGGGACTGCCCTCTCCTGAGATGATAGGTAATTCAGTTTTCATGCTACCCCAGTCCAGGGCTCACTTGAGTAGTAGAACCTGTAGTTAGCGCCAAACTCTACCTGGTGTGTTGTCACATGAGTTGCCACAGCAAAGAAGTAGAGTCGTCCCCCATAACTGCTCCTTCTTCCCTACAGGTCGTCACAGCCATGGGGAAAACCTGGCACCCAGAGCACTTTGTTTGCACCCACTGCCAGGAGGAAATCGGGTCACGCAACTTTTTTGAACGCGATGGTCAGCCCTACTGTGAGAAGGACTATCATAATCTTTTCTCTCCTCGCTGCTACTACTGCAACGGGCCCATCCTCGATGTGAGTCCCTGAGCCCGCACGTGTCAGTAGGAGACTCTCTCTTGGCTGTGCCTGGGGGAGTCTGGCGCTGTACTGTCAGAAAAGCGCACATCCATCTACTCCGATGACTCTTCTGTAGTTTTGGGACCCCTATTCTTCCTTCACCCTAGTGCTGTAGGAGAAATAATTGGACCCAGTGCAAGTATCTCCCTCCATCTGCTGGAGGGTCCTGCAATGAGAGGGCAGGTTCTGCTGAACTAAATTTGCTCCATTGCAACTTTACTGAACTCAGCGGTAGTATCTAGCTATCCTTGCTGCATTAAGGATCTCCTGATTTTCCCCAATGGGATACCATGGTAGGAGGCATTCCTGCTGAGTTTCAGAGTACTGCACGGGACTGTGTCCCCTTCTCCCCCGGGTCTAGAGGAAAGGAGTGGTGTGTCTGACCTTGTTACGGTAAAGGGGAGTGGGGGGGGGGGATTGAATCCCCAAGGAGGGGGCTTGGCTAAGCTCTTTAAGCACAGCTGATTGTTGCTGCACTCAGCACTGGTGTTTGAGCTCTCACTGTTTGTGGTTTCTCCCAAACAGAAAGTGGTGACAGCTCTGGACAGGACGTGGCACCCGGAACACTTCTTTTGTGCGCAGTGTGGTGCTTTCTTTGGACCCGAAGGTACTATTGGTTTGTGCAGAGAGAAGCCACTCTGGTGAAGCAAGTAAGGGGTAGGGGTGGAGGCAATATAAGGGGCTGTGATGGGTCTTTTCCATACAGCAGTGGTCCCCAAACTGTGGGGCAGGTTTCGGGGGAGCGGCAGGGCCCAGTCTAGCTCCCATAGGGGGTGAAGAGGAAGCGCCCCTCAGCCCCACTCTGCTTCCAGCTGTGGCCCCGTCCTCTGGCGCTTGGCCTGGCTGCGGTTCTGAACCCGACCGCAGCCCCAGCTGCAACTCCACTCCTGGCCCGGGCTCCAGCCCCATCCTCGCCCACCTTAGCCTGTCTGTGCCTCCCCTCAGAGTCGCAGCCCCACTCCCGACTGCAGCCCCGGCTGCAACTCCACTCCTGGCCCGGGCTCCAGCCCCATCCGCGCCCACCTTAGCCTGTCTGTGTCTCCCCTCAGAGTCGCAGCCCCACTCCCAACTGCAGCCCCGGCTGCAACTCCACTCCTGGCCCGGGCTCCAGCCCCATCCGCGCCCACCTTAGCCTGTCTGTGCCTCCCCTCAGAGTCGCAGCCCCGCTCCCGACTGCAGCCCCGGCTGCAACTCCACTCCTGGCCCGGGCTCCAGCCCCATCCTCGCCCACCTTAGCCTGTCTGTGCCTCCCCTCAGAGTCGCAGCCCCGCTCCCGACTGCAGCCCCGGCTGCAACTCCACTCCCGACCAGGCTCCAGCCCCATCCTCGCCCACCTTAGCCTGTCCACTCCTCCCCCCAGGAGTTGCAGCCATGCCCGGGTTCCAGCCCCACCCTCTCCCACATTAGCCTGTCCACCCCTCCCCCCAGAGTCGTAGCCCCGCCTGGATTCCAGCCCCATCCTCGCCCACCTTAGCCTTTCCACGCCTCCTCCCAGAGTCGCAGCCCCGCTTCCGACCGCAGCTCCGGGGAGTGGGGCACGGACAGGGGTAAGGGGGAGCACGACATGAAGTGTAGTTCCCTGTCATAGAGCAAGTGACGTAGAAAACTGGGGGTGTGGGGGTAGAGAGAGACCGTGGTGTTACTTAGTGGATGGGGAGCTAACGGTGATTGCTATTTCCATATGGAGACTACAGGAGGCGAAGCATGTGCTCCTCCTATAGCAGAATAAGGGATAACGCTGGTCTGTGACTGGGGATCCCAGCCACCCTGTTAGCCCCATGGAGTCTGGCTGGGTGTTCCCATGAATAAAGGTTACACGCTGATGCTGTCTGGCTCTGTTTTTCCCTTGTGTCCTTGGCAGGGTTTCATGAGAAGGATGGCAAAGCCTATTGCCGCAAGGATTACTTCGACATGTTTGCTCCAAAGTGTGGGGGCTGCGCCCGGGCCATCCTGGAAAATTACATCTCTGCCTTGAATACCCTGTGGCACCCTGAGTGCTTTGTCTGTCGGGTAAGAGAGCCTGTGCTGTCCCACTGTCATCTGACCCCTCTCCCAATTCCCCTAGGTGGGTGTCTGTTGGTTACCTCCATCAGAACAAGGGGTCTGTACCAGCACTGGACAGCCTCACAAAATACATAGTGTGACAGTGACCATGCACCCTCTTGCTTCTCTGCCTGTTTCCATTCAGTTCTCTAGGGGCTTAATTCCCTCCCCCATAGCCACAGTTATGGGTTTCTGCAGCAGTTCACTGATAAGCACAGAATTTTTCCAATGGTTTCTTAGTAACAGTGAGCTAAGCTTTCTCAGCACTCTGCCTCAGCACACTGATTTGAGGAGCTTCCTCGTGTGCTCACTCTGGAAATGTAAACTTAATGAGACTGACCTGTTTGGATCAACTTGGAAACTAATGAAATAGCTGTAAACTGAATATCCTGCTGCATAATGAACTGTAATGCTGCAGAATAAATACTTAGCACATCTTCAAAGAGCCTTGCAAATATTTACCCATCTCCCAGGAGCAGCGTAAAGATTAATATCAGCCACGTGTTACCGAGACGGAAGCAGAAAGGCGGAGTTCAAAATGAGGGTCAGAACCCGTGAGTTCCTGTTTCAGATCCTGTGCTCAGACCACTAGTCTGCTCTCCTCTGCTGCAGAGCAGCAGCATGAAAGAGGACTTGGCTGACCTGTCCGTTGGAAACTCTCCATCACTCAGAAGGGCCCTGTGAATAGAAATTCTGGCAGTCATGTGGGCAGCTGACCAGCTCTGTCCTTGCCTGGACCTGGGTTCAGGCTTTTCTTCTGCTCAGGAGATGCTGCTCGGCATTCTTCACGCTGCTGCCTGTTAGTGGGGCCAGCAGCTTTTGGGCAGATTCTGTCTTTCTGTTGTTAAAGTAAGGCCAGTTTCCAGTGTTTGTTTTCAAATGGAGGTGATGGCTTCGTAGTCTCAGCATCAGGCTCCCAGGTACCTGCTGCCTTTGAATGCAGCAAACAGCCGAAGTTCCTTGCAGTTCACTGTGTGTGATCATGCATGGATATGCACTTACTGCTACACCCTGCTGGAGGCCTGCATGCAGGGCTCTGTCTGCATCTGCCTGTGACTAAGTACATGTCCAACCGTGCGTGCACATGCATTCGTGTGCATGTCCCTAGGGAGGAAGGATGGTCTGGACGTTCAAGCACAAAACTAGGACTCAGGACATCTGGCTTCTGTTCTTGACTTTGCTGCTGACCTGTTGACCCTGCGGAAGTCCCTTAATGGCTCTATCCCTCAGTTTCCCCATCTGTAAAATGGGGTGGGGTGGGGGGAATTTCTCCTAACTTCCCACGACTGTAGTGACAGTACAGCCATTAATACCTGCACGGGACTTTGACAGTGATAACCATTATAGAGAGGTGGGTGCCTGTTAAAAAAATCGGTCTCTAACAGCTTCTTTTCATAGACATTAAAGACCCAGTATCACTTTTGTAAGGGTATGGACTTGTCCCCAGGGTCTTTGCCCAAAATTTCTCCCCTCTCCACATTTCTCCAGTGGCTGTCACCTTCTGCCTGCCACTGTGTTTCAGTGGTGAAGTGACTCCTGTATGTGTATAGTTTGGGATGCATCAAGGAGGGTGCTGTCCCAGGGAATATACATAATATCTGGCATTCTAAATGGGTAATTTAAGAAAAACCTACTGGCCGTCATCTTTTTTTTCACTGAGACGAGCGTAAGCAGGGCAGATACAGCTAAAGAAATGAAAACCAAACCATTGTGACAAGGTAAAAGGTGCTCCTGATGCCCTGGAGCATAAGGAATTCCAGGAAAGCCTGGCTTCCCTGCCTATCACCTGGGTGAGCTGGGATGGGTTGGCTGTAAAAGCTGCTGTGGTGGCAGCTACCTCTGTGGATGGAGGTGTTCCCTTCCCTCCCAGCTTACTGGAAGCAGGAGAGGTTCTGGTGTTGCTTACCAAGTGTTCTCAGTAGTTTTGCTTTTGGGTTTAGATTTTGTGTTAATAAAGCCAGCCTGGAGTAAAGGAACATGAACTATAGTTGAGGGCTTTATTTTCCCTCCCAGCTGCTGTATCTGCCCTGCTTATGCTCAGTAACCCTGTCTCTGCTGGGAGCCGATCATCTTTGCAGCAGTACTTCTGCAGCCCCTTTCTGCTGGATGAAGATGATTCACCCTGGCCACTTCCTGCAGGAGGCAGCTAGGGGCATGGCAGGCAAAGGCATGGATTGTGGAGTTGCCCGTGTCCCCCATATCAATCAGTTCCCTTTTGCTTCTTCCTCCTCCCGCAGGAATGTTTCACGCCGTTCATCAACGGCAGCTTCTTTGAGCATGATGGGCAGCCCTACTGTGAGGTGCATTATCATGAACGCCGCGGCTCGCTGTGTTCCGGCTGCCAGAAGCCCATCACAGGACGCTGCATCACTGCCATGGCCAAGAAATTTCATCCAGAACACTTTGTCTGTGCCTTCTGCCTCAAGCAGCTCAACAAAGGAACCTTCAAGGAACAGAATGACAAGCCCTACTGTCAGAACTGCTTCCTCAAACTCTTCTGCTAGACACATCCTAGCTGGGAACGGAGCATCTTTCTGCCACCTCACTAGGCAGCCGTCTCTCTGACCATTACTGTGATTTAGAAACCTTGCCGGGGCGGGAGGGGGTGGGGGGAGGGTGCTAAGTGCTGCTCCAGAGAGATGAGATGGACCATTAAACTGGAAATGCCCATGCTATGTTTCAGTAGGGAGATGCTGAGCCCCATCATTAAAGTGTTGTATGATTGTTGACAGCCGAGAGGAGCCTGAGGCTCTAGCGAGGAGGTGCCTTTCTCAAGGAGAGGGCTGGATAAAGTCTGTCGAGTTCAGCCTTGAGTCACCTCTGTGAGCCAACATGTGACACTTCCAAACAAAACATCCTTGGCTTTGGTGACACTTCTCTCTCGCTGGGGCATTTAAGTGCTGTGTGACCCAAGCAGTAGCGCTGCTACCTCTGCATTGCCCAGACTGTGCATGGTCGAGTCCTGGGGCACACAGGATTTACTAAGATTACAGCAGCAGCCCCAGAAGCTGTAAAGTCCCTGCAGTGGAGTCTTTCCAGTTCAGTAACACTGCAGGGAATTGATGCCACTTAGTTTTTAGAAAGGGGGAGTAGGGGGCTACTCTCTTTTTCTAGTTGGTGATTCTCTCCCCCTCCTCAACACACTGGGGCAGGAGGTGGGGAGAAGAAAACCCCCTCCCTGCTTGAATGGAGCGTCCCATGTTGTGCTGGACACCCCCAACACCCCAGGAGTGGTTAGGGCAAATGTTCCTAATTCTGCTGCTCCTGGGAGAGAGGAGGAGACTGGCACCAGTTAATTTTAAAAGAAAATGCAGAGAAATTGGAGGACCTAGCCCTCCCCTCTGAGCGAATGTGGCTTATGCTGTGTGTCTGGCCTGCATTTTACTAAGGGAAAGGCCTGAAAAGCCTCTCTAGTTTTTTTGTTTTTTTTTTTAAAGCAAGGAAAAAATAAAGCTATAGACTTTGTATTCCTTGTTCATCTTCCTCTTTGCTATCAGGCCAGCAGTCCCCTCTTCTTTGATACTGTCCTGTTCCTTGCTCTTGATAAACATGTTCTACTGAGAATCTCTAGAGCAATAACCTTTTATATTGACTTACTGGTCTAACAAGTCCCTGAGATCTGGTGTATGTGACACTTGGAGTTTTGCTATCGAACTGAATACTGTATGCTTTGATAAAAACTGTGGATTTCTACACTGAGGTTTGAATTCATAACTAACTTACTTTTAATCCTCTTGGTTTTGAAGTGATTTTAAGAAAGCTACTTTTTATATCTCAAACTGTGCTGTTCTAGGCAGTGTACCAGTTGTGCTGGTTACTGCACCTGTAACCTCAATGCTTGGGTTTAACAAACTGTTAACACAAAGTATTTTCTTTTTAGTGGGGGTTGGGAGGGCTCTGGGTTTTGCAGGGGAAGGTAATGTGACTTGTATTTTTTTCTAGCACAAGCAGGTGAGCTGTGAATAGCTCTTTTAATTTTCACAGATCACCTGGAAAGTTTATTTTGTAACCTGTAAACTGCTGTATTTGACTTACCTGCCTTTCTCCAAAGCCCAACTTCCAGGGTAATATAGTGAGTCTTAATTCAGTGCCACATGCTGCTGAGATGGAGAACTCAAAGTCCACCCTCATGGTTTTATTCCTCTTCAGCCATCAGAAATGAGAGCAGAGGGTTAACTCGGGAAGGGGAGTTCTCCCCTTAGGTGGTAAGGATGGTTCTGAGGCTAAAGAAAAGAGCTGGGAGTCAGGAGATCTGGAATCTGTTCTTGACTCTGCCACAGACTTGCTGTGTAACATTAGGCCAGTCACTTAGCCACTCTGTCCCTCAGTTTACCCTTCTGCAAAATGGGGCAATATTCCTGCCTTGTAGGATTTTGAGGTTTAGTTCATGTTTGTCAAAGGCACTTTCAGATCTTCAGAAGGAGGGTGCTGTAGAAGGACAAAGGATTATGTGTTAGAAACAACCCTACAGTGTTCTACACTAATGGCCAAAGTGGTCCAGTGTGAAGAGGGTTTTAAAATATGACTCTAGAATATTATAGATCTTTGGTTATTAAGGCATGGCACATTAGGGTGGTTACAGTGTTCAAAATGGAAAAGGCATAGGGAGTTCTGGGATTAACTGTGTAAGAAACAAACCCTCACTTTAACTGAGGGATCCTAGCTTACTATTTTAAATAACCTTAGCTCGATGCTTCACTACCCCACTTGAATAAGTGGAACTGTTTTTCACTGGTTTCCCATACAAATGAGCCTCAGTCTGTGGTTGTGAAAGCAGGATTTTGTGGAACAAGTGGTAAAACAAAGCTACTCCAGCTGGGCTGAGCATAGCTTTTGGAAAGTTCACAAGGCAAGAAACTGTCTAAATTGTCATTTTGGAGTTGAAATTAGTTTTACTTAAAATTGGGATTTCTGAGCTTCCTGCTAAATTGACACTTGTTCTGACTCCGCTGTTTGGAAGAACAGTCCTGTGTTCAGGGCACAGGACTTGGAGTGGCTCTGCCATTACCTTCTGTCCCTCAGTTTCCTTATCTGTAAAATTGGGATAATACTTAACCTATCTCACTGGGGTGTTGAGGCTTAATTCAGAGATATTTCTGATGGGGCTTTGAGACCCTTGGAGGGAAGGTGCTGTAGAAGGGGAAAATCTTGTTACAATATCCCAGTGTCAGAGCAAAACCGTTTCATCCCCTTTTAATAATGGTTTAAGAGTCTCCATGACCATTACTGCCTTAGCAAAATGTTGAGAGCTTTCCTGATAAACTGGGATTTTAACTGGTTTGGGGATGGGTCCTCTGCTCACTGCTGCCTCCAAATGTTACTTTCCCTCAAAATGGCTGCTGCCAGTAGAGGGTCAGAAATACCTATTTTAAATTTCCTAATTTCAAGTACAGTTTAGACTTGAACATTTGAAATGCTGTACAGAGCAAACTGGGGAAAGGGATGTGTTAAGATTGCCCTGGGTGATTAGCAAGCAGACTTCACCGATACTAATGGTGCTAAAGTGCAGACCAGCAAGTTGTACTACTGCACTGTTGCAGGTACTGGGATGTGTTCCAAGGAGTGGTTGGGGAGAGGTTAGGCGAGAATGCGTCTTTGGAAGGCTGAGATGGGTTATTCAGGCTTAAACTGGACACAGGAGGCGGGTGTGTACACAACCTCTGAGGAGGTAAAAGACTGTGCATGCAGAGGCCTGGCAGCTGCTCATTCAGAGGCAAGCTAAGCTCTAGATACACCACTGTTTCTTTGAAAGATTTTGTGTTGGGGTTACTACAGTGTTGTCTTTAAAGGCCTTAGTGCTCTGTTTACAATGATCTCCTAATCTGATGAACTCTGGCAGTACAATCAAAGAGCTATCAGACCAGGTGGGTCTCAATCAAATCACGCCCCTCTGAGTTGACAGTTATTTCATTTGTTTTCCCTTGTAAACTTCTAACTCTGCTTTTTCCATTTAAAATCCCTGTGATTATGCTAATAAAATGTTACCATTATTTTCACTTGACTTGGTTCCAGTCATTTCTAGTCTTGTGGAAATGGTTCAAAGCATCCATGATCTGTAGCTCCTCTTGCCTTCCACGATGGAGAAACCGAAGGCCACGCTGGCAAGAGCTGAGGAAGGTGATGTTTATTAGTACGATTTCTGCCTTCGCCTGGACAGGGCAGAGATGTAAAACTGAAGGTGCTAAAACAGAAACTGTCACTTCTGCAATAAGCAGACCTGAATCCTGACCCACTCGCTTCATTCCTCTCAGCCCCCTGCCTCAGTACAATACGCTGGCGTTGCCACACCCTAGTGCCATGCAGTAATTGCCTGGACACTGGGTCATGAAGAGTGCTAATTACCCGCAGGTCCTTCTCAACCTCTTTATGGTGACAGCATTTGGAAATCACAACCTACATTTAAACCCCCTGGACTGCATAGTAACCTTCCTGATGCACCTCTGTGCTAAGCGCTTGTACTGATATCACTATTATTCCACATAACACCACAGATGTAGAGGCTGTTTGTAGTAATAACAATTAAAAAAAAAAACCCACATGCCTGAACAGAAAATGTCATCTCTGTCCTAAAGACCTCACAGGCCAATGGCAGTAGCACAAGAAGATGACAATAGGGCTTAGCTCTGGGACTTTGACCTTCACAAGGAATGATCACCAAGAAGCAAATGACAACAAGGCTTTGGGCATGAACCTGGTCCTGTGCACAATAATGCAGTAAACCTGGAGTCATTAGAAAGCTGCTGTTAATCAAAAAAAAAATCTATCCTTCACAGGGACGAGTTAACTCCCAGTTTGCACTTGGAGGAACTGGTCTGATTTCAGATATCTGAGCAGAGGGTATGTGAAGAAAATTAAGTGGCTTTTATAGATCTGAAACCTAAACTGATTTATTAAAATCCCCCAGATCCAGCACCAGAGCATACAAGCAGCGTCTGGATTGGCAGGCTACAGTACAACAGCAGGAATTTCTAATTAAAATTCTCCCAAGCTGGCTAATCCTAAACTTGACGCTATCTATGTGCTGTGCGCATGTATGTATGAAATCCAGAAGTTGACAGGAATGCAGTGTTAAGGTCCCCAACTTAGGACTTTACTTCACAACTTAACAAGAAGTTAAGGATTCTCCCAGCACCATTAACTGGGCTCTTATGAACACAAAATATTTACCTGTTTTTGTTAGTTTTTTTTTTCTTGTTAAACATGTAGCTGAGGGTTTAGCACATACACAGGGCCACAAATCACCCACCTCATTCCTGTTTGCCTGGCTCTGGGCAATGGAATATGTTCCTTTAAAAAAAAATCTAGTTTGGGGGAAAAACTAAAATGTTACCTCCCCCAGTTCTTGTTTTTGCACCTGCCATTTCCCCTTGCTCCCAATAATGCAATGAGAGGTTTAGGGATGGAGAGGGGATTTGACTGTTATTTCATAGCAATGGTTGCAAACTCCCTCCTGCTAACAGTCTCAGCATCAACTTCTTTGGACAGAAATAATTCGCATTGTTCAGTCTCCACATTCCACTCAGTTCTTGGCCTCCCTGCTCAGGCTGGGCTAGTTCATAGTGCCAGTTGGAATATGGTGACCTGGGATGTTGACAGCTGGGGACTAGGAACTCGATTCAGATCTACCAACTCATTCCACTGGCCCCAAGCCAATCAGCAGATGGCAGAGACTTTCAGTGGTTAATGACAATAAGTAGTTTTCGCTCACGCTTTCTCCTTTTTCAACTTGCTACGCCCCAGTTTCCAGCATAATTCTCCCTTCCCATTCACGAAGGACCAAGTTGTGCAGCGCCTTGCCGTGGTGGTGGTGGTGGTCATTGACTACTTACAGAATTCCCCAAGCTAGAGAACCAGACCTTGTGTGCCTCCCACTCTGTTGCTGGCTGAGTGGGGTAAGTGCCGTGGAGCAATCGGCCTTTGAGGTTAGGTGGGGCCTTCCAGAGAGGAGAGGCTACTAGTTGTGTTTCCTGCTATTTGTGCTGAAGGCTGGGGCTACTAGCTAATGGGGCTGGGAGTGATTCGACCTGCATGCTTTGCCAGTACCTGGCCATCTGCCTTGAGCTAGTTTACATAACGAATCTGAACTGCGGCAGGGCATGTCCAATACAATAGGTATTGTAGGATAAGTTCAGGGGTGTTTCTTCTGGAATCTGAGCTGTGACTTTCTCTACACACTAAACACACAAATGGAGGTCACTAAATAATGTCCCTACTGAATGCTGCCTTGACTGAGATTTCTAATGTGAAGTCTGGTGAACGTTCTCTCCACCCCATCTAATCCCAGTAACAACCAGATCCAGGCACGCAGAGACACCACACGCACAGGTGCAGCATGTACAAGATCAATTTGAAGCTGAGGATTAAGAACAGGCCCCAACATCTGAATATTTTGCATAAACACTTAGGGGATCTACAAGAACCAAATAACCTTGGACTTGGTGAGAATTTAATCTTAAGTCCCCTGTGTGGGGCTGCGTAGTATTTACATGGAGATAAAACCTGATTGTGGAAGCAGTCACCCTTGTATTTCTTTTCCAGAGCCACCCTGTTTTTGCCTTCCCCGAGTGAGTTTGGCTGACACTCCAGCTTCGCAGAAGGCTCATGGCTCCCTCTAGGGCCCATTGACAAAACTTCAGAGGTGGGCACAGGCCTCAGAGAACTCTATGCAAGGCCTCTGTCCCTGGCAGGCACCAGCCCTCTCTAGGGCGGGCCTTAACTGCCTCATGATACCCATGGATTGAGCCCAGATGCCGCACAGGCTTCAGGAAGAACCAGAGGCTAGTTATTGCCACGGATGAGAATTTTGTAACCAACCTATTATGAATGGTACCAAACACATTTTTAAACCCAGACAGGCTGATCTATTGGACTGAGCTTCAGGCTTGACAACTACTGCAGAGGCGATGAGTGGAAAACCACACAATTCACTCTGTGCCTTTAGCATGAGCCAGGAAGGAGGGAGATGCTACATACCCTGTGCAGCTGTGAAAGACCCCTTGCTTTTTTTGGTAAGATTAGAAACTTGTCCCTGTTTGTTTGGGCAAAAGATCTCTTCTGCAGGGCACTGGCTGTTACAGTGGTGTCATGTCTCAAACAGTGAAACCCTTTGGTCGGAAATGGGCTTTAGTCCTTGTCTACATGAGAAAGTTGCACCAATTTTATCTTGTGAAATTATTTTTTTTTAAACCACAATCACCCTGGGTGGAGACTTACTGGGATTTAAACCAAAATAAGATGTTCTTATCTTAAACCTCCTCCTAATTGGCCAAATGGCCACAGCCTCTCCCACTTTGGCACAGGTTTAAAAATCACACCTTTAAACTGAGTCGCTTTTCTGGTGTGATGAGCCCTTCTAAAGGCTCCTCACAAAACAAGCCCTCCTGTCACCTCATGGACTCTTAGCTCAGCGATCAGGTGTTGGGGTGGCTGAGCAGAATTTCCAAATGCATAACTAGACCCCAACCAGTTCTAATGAAAACAGCACCCCAACCCCTCTACTCTCCTGCCAAACTGCTCCCTACTTGGCTGACTCACTTCATGAGGCTGACTTCAAATCAAGCCAAAATGCAACAACCAATATGCGTACGGAGAACAGCTGCTCCTCTATTGCACCGGCATCGACACTGGTTTAATAAAGTAATTATAATGAATTGCGGAGTCAGGATCAACTCTGCCCTCCCCCGCTCTGCAAAAAAAAAAAAACAAAAAAACACCTGCCTCTTGCCAGCCACTTCCTATAAATCATAAATGTCTGCTTTTCTCAGCATCTATATAGCAGCAGGAGACCTTTGTCTGTGGGTGGGAATCTATTGCACTGACTTTTTTTAGATATGGGTTTCAGTGTAGGAATCTGGACTGCAGTGACTCAGAAATGACTAAAATACCAGCTACCATGGAGCTAAGACCCATGGATATGTTAGTTCTATTCCAGGCGCTGCCACTGAGTAGCTCGTTTGGCCTTGAACAAGTCAGTTATCTCTCTGTGCCTCTTGTTTCCCACTGTAAAGCGAAAGCATCTGGGGCTGTGGTTCGATGCGCTCTCACATAACTAGGTTTACACTAGTGTAACCCCATGTTGTCGTGGAGTCACAGAAATCACGAATCAGTCTCCAGTGCTTTAGAAAGAAAATACACTATATACAATGCCGACACAATATACAACTAGTAATAATACAGACGATAATACCTTTGCAGGCGGTTGGTGAGCTAATTAGGGCCTCAAGGCACTTCGAAAAGTAAAGCATTTATAGTTGTGCTAAGCCTTATTATTGGAGGACTAGCCCCTGGTCTTAGATAGAGTAGTCTGAACAGCAAATTGTTTTTCCTAGAGGGAAAAAACCTATACCAACTACTTGAAAGGCAAAATTTCTACTGGGGGGGACCCTTTTCACCCATGTCCCATTCATTTCTCACCAGCTTCTTTCCTGCCTGTGTGTAACAAATTACCTATTTGTCTCCAACACAAGCAGTGTTCCCTTCCAGAGCTGTGTTCTCCTTGAGCTATAAGTGGAGTCATAAAGCCAGATTGTGACATCATAATCCCTCCCATGCTAAAAGACTGAGGCCACAGTGACAAAAGCAGTGAATATGGTTTTGTATCATCAGCAGGAGAACGGTTGCCATTTGGTGATGTTAGTGTGGAATTGGGGGGTGAGGGGGGCAAGGTCTTATTCCAACTTAGTTATCTGTGATATGATTGGGGAAATAAACTGTTGTGCGCAGGGCCATCCTTAGGATTTATGGTGCCCTAGGCGGGATTATTAAACTGGTGCCCCTATGCCTGACTTGCTCTGAGCAACACAAACATAAGCTTACAGTATTGGAAAACTTGCCACATGCATGTTATTAAAACCAGTTTAACTTAATTAAGCACACTGTAATGGCTGATGAACTAGCACTAAAGAAGTAGCGCTATAGAAAAATTCTGATTTGACAGGAATGATGCAAATAATATAATTTTTTTAATTTGTCACCATTTTATTGGAAATTTATATGAAAAGGTATTGAAACAAGGATTGTTTTTAATTAAAAGCAATCTTTCTGACTTTTTTGGCTGCAAAATCAGTAATAATGTCATCGTATGACAAAGACAAGTGATGCCTTGTTTGATTGCAAGAATAGCAAGACCAGTCAAGTGTTCCTGACTCATTGTAGAGCGGAGATAGTTTTTAATGAGCTTTAGTTTTGAGGAAACTCTGTTCTCCTGATACTAGTGTTACAGAAATTGTCAGCAGAATACGATGTGGCAATGTACACATTAGTATATAATATATATATAAACAAGTTTGCTGGTATGAATAAAATGTACATGTCCATCACCGATTTTTGCATGTGGCAACATTGATGACAGTGTACTCTATTCTTCGTAGAGTTCAAGTCCATTTAAATCAAAACTATCACTGTGCTTCAGGAGGCTCTCTAGGTTCTTGCACTTTGTCATTAGTTGTTCTTGTTTTCCTATTTAGTTGAATTTAGTCACCGCTCAGCTGCTGCCAGCTGAGTGAATGGAACCCCAGGCCGACAGTGGGTTGAGTGGCTCAGCCGGGGTCTCAGCTACCAGCCTGCTGCCAGCCTGGGGTTCCTTGGGGCTCCATAGGCCAGCAGCGGGTGCTGAGTGGGGCCGGCGGCTCGGACCTCGGCTGGCAATGGGGCAGCAGCCAGAACCCCAGAGTATCAAAAATCAGTTGGCATGCCACCTTTGGCACGTGTACCATAGGTTGCTGACCCCTGCTCTATACCAGTGGTTCCCAAACGGGGGGTTGTGAACCCCTGAGGCTTTGCAGAACGTACAGGGATTCGCCAGAAAAATTCACTAATGTCGGCCAGAGGACCCCAGGCATTGAAGACAGCAGGTGGGACCCGGTTGCAGGGTAGACAACCCGAGCCCCAGGGAGAGCAGGGCTGGGCAGTTTGGGCTGGCAGCCTGAGTTCTGGTGATCAGCACGGGAGCCGGCAGCCCAAACCCCAGCGCTCCGTGTGGGGCTGGTAGCCCAAGCCCCAGGGAGAGTGGGACTGGGCAGTTGGGGCTGGCAACCCAAGTCCAGGCGGTCAGCAAGGGAGCCAGTAGCCTGAACCCCAGTGCTCTGTGTGGGGCTGGCAGCCTGAGCCCTGCTCCCATCAGCAGGGGAGCCGGCAGCCCATACCCCAGCCTGAGCCCCAGGAAGAGCGGGGCAGGCAGTTGGGGCATCCATCACACTGAGGACATTTAAACTTAAATCCCTGAAAATATTCCTTTTTCGGAGGGGGTTCATAACATTTCACAATTTAGTAAAAGGAGTTAGCTGGCTGGTAAAGTTTGAGAACTACTGCTCTATACGCTAGTAAGGAGTTACTGGAGGGCTCTATTTAGCAGTAACAGGCTATAGGAAAGTCAGTCAACATTTTTTGTTTCTCTGATGAAAACTGGCCCACTCCCTTCCCCATACCAAACTTGTCACAAATAATTGTCAACAACTTAATTTTCTGTTTTTGGCTATTAATTAATTTTTCAATTGATTTAAAAAAAATTGAAATTGAATTCAGGATTGTTAGCAAGCATTTTTGGCAAACAGATTTGTAAATGACAATCTAAATGGCAACACAGTACTGCTTTCATGCTTGCCTCACCCCCCAGCCTGCTGGTCCAACAGCTGCAGTAGAGGAGGAGATAGGTGGAAAACTGCAGGACCCCAAAATCCACCTCTTGGGGTGCAGAGTGGCAACAGCAGCAGCAAACCCTCAGGTCCGATCACACGCCATTGGGCACCACCGCCAGCCCAACGGACCATGGTGAAGTTAGCACGGTGTCTGATCTCAGGGACGGGGCACCCATGGAGCCACAGCAGCTCATCCTGCCCTGTGCAGCTCCGCCTGGGGGAGAGATGCGCTCCCCAGCTAGGGTGACCAGATCCAGATATCCTGATTTTATAGGGCCAGTCCCAATATCTGGGGCTTTGGTTTATATAGGCACCAGGAGCCTATATAAGAAAAAGACCCCAAAATTGGGACTGTCTCTATAAAAGTGAGACATCTGCTCACCCTACCCTAACCCCCTGTCCTGATTTTTTCCACATGCTATCTGGCTATCCCCAGCCCAGTCCTGTGCGACCGTTCCAATCCTGGCTGCCTGCCAAGGAAGTGAGTTACTTTCACTTTCATTCCTCAGTAGGCAGCCAGGGAGGGGAGGGGGGAGAGAGGGGTGCTCCGTGGGGGGAGGGAGAAAGGTGGTGTGCTCCGTGGGGCAGGGAGGAGAAGAACGGATGTTATGGAGGACAACAAAGGATACTGCCAGAGCCGCCGAGCCTGCCTCACCTCATGTCGGAGGAAGGAGTCGCACTTGCAGGTGAGTTCCCTTCCCTACCTGTTCCCAGAGACCCCGGCAGCCAATCCCCTCCCTCAGACTGTGCTGCATTCGTCTCTCTAGGACCCAACAGCCCTGCTCTTACATGCTCCACTGCTTCCCCTCTGTCCAGGCTCCTGGCAGAGCGGTGCCCCCAGACCTAGTGGTGCCCTAGGCGGCTGCCTATGGCTAAGGACGGCCCTGTGTCTGTGCATGAGACAGTGAGTATTGTGTGCCAGGGAAATTGCTAGGCCCCTTGACTGGATCTGGTTCCTTACAGACTCACTGAGTAGAGGATCCTCAAGGATCACAGAGCTGTTGTCATGGTTCCTACAGTCTCACCAACCTCAAAACTCGCCAAGAGTTCAAAAATCATGCCAATATCCCAAATTGGGGTTAATACGTTTAATAGTACAATTTAAATATCAGCATTCAAATATTCAGATACATCACTCACAGGAAGTTATACTAGGGGCAACTTGCAGAAAATAAGTACATTGTCCCTTGGTAACTGGGAATTTAAAGTAAATTGTCTGCGAGTAAATACGATCCACTAGGGAAGAATGTCAGTCTCATTGGCTCTGTAGCTCATTTCTCCTGGTATTTCATCAGGTGGTCAAGGGACATTTATTTAGAACATATCACCAGACATTGGCAATAGCAGGAGAAATGAGCTACAGTTTCAATGAGAAGCCAAGACAGGTAAGTACCCAACATACAGGAAGATCTGGATGACCTTGTAAACTGGAGTAATAGTAATAGGATGAAATTTAATAGTGAAAAGTGCAAGGTCATGCACTTAGGGATTAATCATAAGAATTGTAGATATACATTGGGGACGCATGAGTTGGAAGCAACAGAGGAGGAGAAGGACCTTGGAGTATTGGTTGATCGCAGGATGACTATGAGCCGCCAATGTGATATGGCCATTAAAAAACCTAATGCGGTTTTAGGATGCATCAGGCGAGGTATTTCCAGCAAAGATAAGGAGGTGTTAGTACCGTTATATAAGGCACTGGTGAGACCTCATCTGGAATACTGTGTACAGTTTTGGTCTCCCATGTTTAAGAAGGATGAATTCAAACTGGAACAGGTTCAGAAACGGGCTACTAGGATGATCCGAGGAATGGAAAACCTGTCATATGAAAGGAGACTCAAAGAGCTTGGCTTGTTTAGCCTAACCAAAAGAAGGCTGAGGGGGGATATGCTTGCTCTTTATAAATATATCAGAGGGATTAACATTAGGGATGGAGAGGAATTATTTAAGCTTAGTACGAATTATTTAAGCTTAGTACCAATGTAGACACAAGAACAAATGGGTATAAATTGGACACTAGGAAGTTTAGACTTGAAATTAGGCGAAAGTTTCTAACCATTAGAGGAGTGAAGTTCTGGAACAGCCTTCCAAGGGGAGTAGTGGTGGCAAAAGACATATCTGGCTTTAAGACTAAGCTTGATAAGTTTATGGAAGGGATGGTATGCTGGGATAGCTTAATTTTGGCAATTGATCTTTGATTATCGCCAGATAAGTATGCCATGTGGGCAGTGATGGGATGTTGGATGGGATGGGATCTGAGTTACTGCAGAGAATTCTTTCCTGCTGGCTAGTGAGTCTTGCCCACATGCTCAGGGTTTAGCTGATCGCCGTATTTGGGGTCGGGAAGGAATTTTCCTCCAGGGCAGATTGGCAGAGGCCCTGGAAGTTTTTCACCTTCCCCTGCAGCGTGGGGCACGGGTCACTTGCTGGTGGATTCTCTGCAGCTTGAGGTCTTCAAACCACAATTTGAAGACTTCAATAACACGGACATAGGTTAGGGGTTTGTTATAGAAGTGGATGGGTAGGGTTCTGTGGCCTGCTTTGTGCAGGAGGTCAGACTAGATGATCACATTGGTCCCTTCTGACCTTAAAGTCTATGAGTCTACTTCTTCAATGGACCATATTTATTCAGGGACTAAATTCTTGATTACTGGGGGATAATTTGCACTCATTACATTTACTTTTCACAAGCTACTCTTAGTATAACTTTTCATAAGACCAGCAGATTGGCCATACTGGGTCAGACGTAGCTGTTCAGTTTTATGCAGGTAGAAAGTTGGCAACCCTAGGGTGGGGCTACTCAGGGAGAACAAGGCTTTAAAAAGCCTGCTCCTAAGGGACCAGAGGAGCTAGGGAGCAGGAGCAGCTAGTGTGAGTTTTGCGAGTGAGTTCCCCCTGTGAAGGAAGAGCCTGGGGTGAGCTGCTTGTCTGCTGTGTGTGTTTGCGTTTGTGGTGTGCTTGCTGCTTGAGTGAAGTATATAGTGTGGTCTGTTTGTCTTAGGGACCTTATGCTGAGGCTAGCAGTATTCAAGTGGAGAGCTGGTTAAGGAGGCATTGATGGCCAAGCTCTTTAGCACCTATCAATCCTTTAACAGGGTGGGGCTCCTCAGGGAGAACAAAGCTTTAAAAAGCCCACTCCTAAGAGACCAGAGGAGCTAGGGAACAGGAGAGTTTGATGAGGGAATTCTCCAGGTGAAGGAAAAAACAACTAGGTGACTTTTGGGGTGAGCCTGTTGTCTGTAGTGTGTTTGTGGTGTGCTTACTACTCGATTTAAGTATATAGTGTGGTCTGTTGGAGGGATCTTGTGCTGAGGCTAGCAGCCTGCTATGCACGTGGAGAGCTGCTTAAGGAGGCTTTCATCCCCAAGCCCTTTACCACCCATCAACCCCTAACCAGGGATTGGGGCTACTCAGGGAGAACAAGGCTTCAAAAAGCCTGCTCCTAAGGGAGGAGAGAAGCTAGGGAACAGGAGTGGTTAATGTGAGTTTTACAAGGCAGTTAACCAGGAGAAGGAGCAACTCCATGACTCTTGGGGTGAGTTTGTTGTGTGTGGTGGCTGCTTGACTTAATTACACAGTGTGGTCTGTTCCTTCGAGGGGACTTGTGCTGAGCCTAGTGGCCTGCCAGGCAAGTTGAGAGCTTTATAATGAGGCTTTGGTGGCCAAGCCCTTTAGCACTCAACAACCCTTAGTAGGGTTGGGGCTCCTCAGGGAGCACAAGGCTTTAAAAAGCAGGCTGAAGACCAGGAGCGTGCGAAGTACCCACCGTCAAAGTGCTGCCAAAGACCCAGAGCGCCGCCAGGTGAGTAAAAATTAAAAAGGCACCTCTAGCCAGGGAAGGGATTCTCACTGGGTGCGGGGCCTGATTCAGGGGAATTGGTGGAGTAGGCCTAAAGCCAGCCCTAGGGCGTGGGGTTACTCAGGGAGAACAAGGCTTTAAAAAGCAAGCTCATAAGGGACAGGAGATGATAGGGAACAGGAGCTGCTAATGTGAGTTTTGTGAGGGAGTTACATTTCCTCTACAGACATTTTCATTCAAATAACACAAATAACCTTACCCTACTTCTGCCCTTCACTAATTGTTCATTATTGACAGGCAGGAGGCCAGGGCTGAGAACAAAAAAGAGAATTGCACTTGTAAAATTAGTATTTCTATGAGTGAGTCTGCTATCAGTCTCCTAAGGCAGCATTTTGTTGGCTAGCTGCTACTAGTAAAATTCTGACCTTGCCTTCAGAACTTATTCATAACTCCTCAAGAGTTCATAGGCTGTCAGAATGGGAGTAGGCCCATTCAACTGTGCCCCAGAAAGTTGCATCAACATAGCTCTCTGTCTCCCTCAGCTCCTGCAGTTCAGCCACTCTAGTCTCCAAAGCCCTTACATGGTCTCTGAGAGCCAGGAGCTCCTTGCACCGAATTCACACACATGCCACCTGCCCATAGGCCAGCTAATGATACATGCTGCATTCAGTGCAATAAGATGGCTAGCCCCCACTCTGTTGCTGGACTTCTGCCTGCATTCTCTTTCTACTCCTGCAGCTCCTTCTTTTCTTGTTGTTTTGTTTTTATTGGGAGGAGGGGGGCGATGTTATTGCCTTAAGTTTAAAGACCATTAATGAAGTTTATCTCCCACCCCTGCATCTCACTCAAAATTCCCCTCTTCCCTAGCTCCTTTGGTGGTTTACGAGCAGGGTTTTAAATAGTGGTTCTCCCTGAGTAGCCCTCACCCCCTGATTAAGTGCTAAAGGACTTGGGGATCAAAGCCTCCTTAAGAAGCTCTGAGCTATACCTAGCAGGCCCCTAGACTTAGCACAGACCACACTCTATACTTCAGTCAAGCAGTAAGCAAACCACAAACACACACTACAGAAACCAAACTGACCCCAGTTGCTCCTCCTCCATCTGGAGAAACTCTTGCAAAACTCACATTAGCCACTCCTGTTCTCTAGCTCCTCCACAGAGTCAGCACCTATGGGCTGTAGCTTGTGTCTGTTATGTGCTTGCTGCTTGACTGGAGTATACAGTGTTCTCTGCTCCTTTTGAGGGACCCTGTGCTAAGCCTAGAGCCTGCTAGGAAAGTTGAGAGCTTCTTAACCAGGCTTTGATGGGCAAGCCCTTTAGCACCTATCAACCCCTAACCAGGGGGTGGGGCTCCTCAGTGAGAACAAAGCTCTAAAAAGCCTGCTCCTAAGCAACCAGATGAGCTAGAGAACAGGAGCAGCTAACCTGAGTTCAGTGAGGAGGTTCACCAGGTGAAGGAAGAGCAACTACATGACCCCTGGGGTGAGTGTGTCTGTAGTGTGTGTTTGTGGTGCAGTGTAAGGCTCATGTGAGGCAGTGTCTATGGGACAAAGATGTAAAGTCTGGAGGAGATGACTTTTTTTAGCTGATGCCTTCAAACAGAATCAGGCATCTATTGAGGGCAGGCCACAGAAAGAGGAGTTTAAAACTGGTGGGAAGGGAGGATCCCATTTTGTCCTTGGGAAGAGAGAAGGGGGCTGGGACCCTAGAGCCCAGAAGGTGCTATCACTGTAATTCCACTGGTCACTGAGGAATAAATGTCCTGTGCTAAGAGGAAGCAGGCAAACAATAGCTCATGTTAGTTCTGCTGTCCTCAACACAGAACCCCCCCAAAGCAATTGAAACCTATCACATTGGTTCTGTGAGGGTAGCCTCTGCAGAATCAGATATGGAGCATGTTCAGGCTGTCTAAACTGATGGTAGGTAATACCTGGGGCAGAGAGATACAGGGGCCCAGATTTCTCTGGCTAAGCAGAGTGTCCCAAAGGCCAGTATGTGGCCAAATGGCAGAGGTTGTGGGGGTGGGCAAAAGCAGATTCCTCATACCACTAGCTAAAATCCATGTGCTTTGGGAAGGTTTGGAAAGTGTTTTTTACTGGGGCGGGGGGGTAATGGAACACCTCCTATTTGACCTGCTCCTGAGTAATGATTTTTTCTGTCTAGCTCAGGTTAAAGCATTTGCCTGCAGCAGGAGGAAATTTGATGCTGGGACCCCCTGAGAGGAAGGGGGAGGTCTCAAGAACTGCTGAGAGAATGGGGGAGAGTCTCCTTAATTCTTCTGCAGCTGGGGGAAGCCACTTGCTTCTGGGTGGGAGGGTGGTTGAGACAAACTCCTAGGCTGCAGCTGGAGGCAATGTCACATCAGGAAGGGATGGGGTGTAATGCCTGCCAGGGAGAGAACTGTCCAGATTGCAGCTGAACCAGAGAGGAACCTGACTCTAGGGAACAGAGATAAATGTGTCCCAGAGGAGAGCCCAGAGAAGGGGCAGGGAATCTCAAAGCACTGAGGTAGGTGAGGATTCCTGTGACTCCATAGCACAGGGAAGCTGGGCGTTTCCAAGTATGGGTGGGGCTGAGACTAGCTCCTTTCCAACAGAAAGCAATATGCCCTCAGGGCCAGGAGAGGTGTTGTCCAGTGATTAAGGAGACTGTTGCAGTTGTTAGCTGGCAGAGTTCTGCAGCTGAAGGCAGGGGCTCAGAGGAGGAAACTGGGGAAGAAATAGAGGGAGTATAGGAATGTCTCCTCACTAGTCACTTGGGGCAGGATGCCCAGGACACCGGGAGGATGGCTGGGTCAGCATCTGTGCACCCAGGCACTCAGTCTGTGACCCAGGTTTTGAGAAGGAACTGTGTAACTCTCCTCCTGGAGGGGAGCAGTCACACAGCTGACTTCTCAGGGACAGAGAAGGGGGTGGCAAAGGGTACCCCAATCCAGGTCCCAATTTTTCAGGATGCTATTTCTGATAATTTTTTTGGAAAGTAATTGTCTCTCTTTACATCAAGGTGCAGCTCCAATGCCTGTAACAGCAGGGGAGTTGAGACCAGGAAATTGCCAGGTGGGAGTTTGCCAGAATCCAAATAACCCAACTGGCAGAGAAGGGGTGTGTTTTTCCCCAGGCTGGTGAGAGACAGGGAGCAGTTATGGGAAAGCTGCTGAGAAGAGGTGCAGCTGATCAAAAGGTAAACACATCTAGCCCAGAGAGCACAGATCACAGCCCCGTAGGGGGCAAGGAAGGACTCACTGCGGTGAGGGGGAAACACAGGGTAACCCCAGAAGGGGAGCAGGATTTCCTACATATGTACAGTCCTGGGGTTGGGAGACGGCTCCCCAAAGGGCCAGCCAATGTGCAGGATTCCCCTGGACTCTTATCTTGACAGACCCTATCAAAATGCCAGAATATGATTAGATTAAGGCCCACACAAAGGGAAACACTGGAGGGAAAGAAGAGCCAGTGACTGATTACATGGGAGAAGGTCAAAGGACACCATGGGTAATGAACAAAGTAACCTCAAACTACACTAACTGAACAGAGGGTTTGGTAAAGATATTTGTAAACACTCATCTGTGATATAAATTTTGGTATGAATGATAAGATTTGGGATAAGAATTTTGACACAGATGTTAAACCTTATGAAAATGCTACTTTTGAGTTAATACCTGTAAAGAGGTTTCAACCTTATCACAGCAGAGAAACCATTAAAAAAAACCCCAGGTTTGCTATGTGTGAATGGGGAAACTGAGGCACGCTGCCTCATGGCCTTAATGGCTGGATGCCAAGAGAACTATAACAACAAACTGCCTTTGAGATAGTCCGTGACTAACTCTCTTGCAGTAAACTAAGAGGGGAGGTGTGATGCTCTGTACCTTGGGGGAACACCCTACACAACATGTTCATCTTTATAATATAGATTGCGTGGTATCCAATGCAAAGATTGTCATGTTGGGTGTCTTCGGAAGGCTTATGATCCACTGAGCATGGTTGTTATAGTGATGTTACTGTAATTGTTACAGTGATGTTATAGGTTATAATTTTGTGTACATAGTTATGAGACTGAAAATGTATCCTCATGGCTTAAAGCAAGGCCATGCAAAAACTCTGCAAGAACAGAGAGGCAGTTCACACCTCGTCAGGGCATGGATGGGGTCTGCTATGCAAGTGGAGAGCTGCATATAAAGAGGCTTTCATCCCCAAGCCCTATACCACCCATCAACCCCTAACCAGGAGGTGGGGCTATTCAGGGAGAACAAAGCATTAAAAAGCCCTCTCCTAAGGCAGTGGTCTTGGGCAGTTTGGGTGGGAGTCCTAGCGCCCCTTTTTTCCTTCCAGGGCTGCCTAGAGGATTCAGGAGGGTGGGACAAAGCAATTTCAGGGGTCCCTTCCATAAAAAAAGTTGCAATACTATAGAAGACTATATTTTCTTGGGGGCCTAGGGCTAACTGTCCCCCTTTCTCCTCCGTCGGGCAGCCCTCTGGTGGGGCAGCAAAAATGGTAGAGTCGGCCCGGTGACGTGGCAGGGGGGGCGTGCTCAATTTTTTTTTTTTTTACTGATAGGGGTACGCAGTCAAAAAAGTTTGGAGACCCCTGTCCTAAGGGACAGAGAGAAACTAGGGAACAGGAGCTGCTAATGTGAGTTTTGTAAGGGAGTGCTCCAGGTGAAGGAGGACCAACTATGTGACCTGTGGGCAGTGTCCCCTCTAATTTTTTCTCACCCATGTGCGGAATGAATTTTGTTATGGGCACCAACATGGAGGTGACATGTGACGCGTCACCTTCATATCAGTGCCCATAATAAAATTCATGTGGTGGGGGTGGGGCCAAGGGGTTTGGAGTGGGGGAGGGGGCTCAGGATGGGGCAGACGGTGGAGGTGTGGGCTCTAGCTGGGGATGTAGGCCCTAGGGGTTTGGGGTGCAGGAGGGTGCTCCAGGGCTACGGTAGGGAGAGAGGACTCCCTCCAGCAGCACCTGGGCTGAGGGGGAGAGGTGCATTTCCCCATCACAGCAGCTCTGGAGCTGGGTTCCCTGAGTGCCTGTGCGGCCCTAAATAGGCTGCTGCATGGCCACACAGCTGTGCTGCTTACAGGGCACTTAGCCCATAGGATGTGTTTGTGATGTGCTAACTCCTTGACTGAAATATATAGTATGCTGAGCCTAGCGGTCTGCTATGCAAGGCTGAGAGCATGTTCATGATGCTTTCATTCCCAAGCCCTTTAGCACCTAGGGCTGGCTTTAGGAAGTGCGGGGCCCAATTTGAACAGTTTCGACAGGGCCCCAGCAGGGATGACTGAAAAAAAAAAACACACGTGGGGCTTGTACTCACTGGGCGGTGCTCCGAGTCTTCGGCAGCAGGTCCTTCACTCACTCCAGGTCTTTGGCGGCGGGTGTTTCAGTGCCACCAAAGTGCTGCCCAAGACCCAGAGCACCGCCGGGTGAGTAATAATTAAAAAGGCGCCTCTAGCCAGGGAAGGGATTCTCACTGGGTGCGGAGCCATCTTAGGCACCGGGCCCGATTCGGGGGAATTGGTGGAATAGGCCTAAAGCCGGCCCTAGGGAGTGAGGTTACTCAAGGAGAACAAGGCTTTGAAAAGCAGGCTCCGAAGGGACGGGAGATGATAGGGAACAGGGGCTGCTAATGTGAGTTTTTTGAGGGAGTTAACCAGGTGAAGGAGGAGCGACTACATGACCCTTGGGCTGAGTTTCTTGCCTGTAGCATAGGTGCTGACTTTTGGTTTTGCTGGTGGGTGCTTTTAAAGAGGTGTGTGTTGGGGGGGTGAAGGAGGCACTCTGCCAGTTTTTGTTGCGTTGTCTATGTTAACCTTTTGTTTGTTTTCATTTGTAACCCTTTGGTTTTCATTCATTTGTAACTCTTCCCTTTGGTTGGCTAGTTGTAGCTTATTCTTATTTGGTCTCTGAGTTGAAAGGCTGCTCTTGCAGATTTACTTTATTGTTCGTAGGTCAGTTAAGCTGATGTTTTCTTATTCTATTCTATATAGTTACTTAAATCACTCTCATTAGTAAACACATCTTCCAAAATTGATTGTGTGGTTTGGATCATTCTCTCTCTCTCTTCCATCTCCCACCAGGAGAGAATTTTTCCATCCCTTTCCACTGGAGGAAACATCACTATTTTAATTTTAGGAAAGTCTCTGTAAACTATGTGCCCAGATTGGGGATATTTTGTAGGAGCAGAAGAACCAGGTTGTGGCCCTGTGAATCACATGATCTGGTGGTTTCTTCTGGTCTTAATCTGATCTCCTGCATGTCCCACGCCACTAAACCTCTCCCAGCTAGGTTTGACTAAAGCAGGGGTAGGCAACCTATGGCACGCGCGCCAAAGGCGGAACACGAGCTGATTGTCAGTGGCACTCACGCTGCCCGGGTCCTGGCCACCAGTCCGGGGGTTCTGCATTTTAATTTAATTTTAAATGAAGGTTTTAAAAATGTTTCAGAAGCTTCATTTACTTATATAACAAAACTGTAGTTGTATATAAATATAGACGTAGAGAGAGACCTTCTAAAAACGTTAAAATGTATGACTGGCACACAAAACCTTATATTAGAGTGAATAAATTAAGACTCAGCGCACTGATGGTTTCCATCCCCTGGATTCAAGTATTACAGCGATCCGGAAACGAAACTATTGGCTGCCACAGGCCGAGAATAGGATGGACTGAGGTGCACCAATGCTTGAGGCCCCTGCAAAGGTAGGGAATTGATTTGGTGAGATACACCCAGACGATTCTAGCAAGTGACCCAAACCCCATGCGGCAGAGATTGGCTTTTTTTTCCACTTAAGTCCCTACAGTAAACTTTCTTCCTGACCTAAAACACAGTGTTCAGTTTGACCCTGAGCGTGTGAGCAAGACACACCAGCCAAGCATCTGAGAGAGAATTTTTTCAGCCATCCCAGTTGATGTCCCATCTACAGCCATGGCCAATCTCTGATACTTCAGGGGCAAAGACCAAAAGTAAAACTTAGAATACATCTGGGGAGGGGTATGTCTGAATCCCTGAAGCATAAGATTTAGGACCGAAAGGGAACTCGTGGCCACCGATCCAAGTCTCTCTCATAGGCATTAATCACATAGTACAACCCCACTCACATTTATCAAGCTTTATTTTATATCTAAAACTTTGGAATGAGTCGTGCCACCCAGGCACTCCACCAGAAAACTACCCTCAACATGATTTACCCGAACAGCTTACCTCTTAATTCTTATTTGCCTGAGTTGGGCGCTAGAGTAGGGAATCAGCTCTGGGTAGGGTGTATGTGCAGTGGTTACACAAGGAACTGGACTGGTATTGTAAGAAACTGTAAGTACCTTATGTATGACTGATCGTATGTTTGAGATAGTTATGTGAGAGTAGAAAAGAGCATTGGGGCTATGTATGGCGCAGGGGTGAGGGTCGGATTAAGGCCGGGGTCCTCAAACTGGGGGTCGTGAGGTAATTACATGGGGGGGTCATGCGCTGTCAGTCTCCACTGCAAACCCCGCTTTGCCTCCAGCATTTATAATGGTGTTAAATATATTTTAAAAGTGTTTTTAATTTCTAAGGGGGGTCGCGCTCAGAGGCTGGCTGTGTGAAAGGGGTCACCAGTACAAATCTTTGAGCACCACTGGGGATTAAGGCATAAACTAACTAAGCTACATGTTGGGGCCTCACACCATGAGGAATCTCTTTTAAACAACCAACCAACCCACCCACCCAGCCGTCCATTTCAAATATTATCCAAATTGGTTGATAAATAAAGGAGATACAGGAAAAAGAAGATTCTCTCTAACTACAGACATTTTCATTCAAATATGACAAATATATACACCTGGCTACACAAATAACCTTACCCTACTTCTGCCCTTCACTAATTGTTCATTATTGACAGGCAGGAGGCCAGGGCTGAGAACAAAAAAGAGAATTGCACTTGTTAAATTAGTATTTCTATGAGTGAGTCTGCTATCAGTCTCCTAAGGCAGCATTTTGTTGGCTAGCTGCTACTAGTAAAATTCTGACCTTGCCTTCAGAACTTATTCATAACTCCTCAAGAGTTCATAGGCTGTCAGAATGGGAGTAGGCCCATTCAACTGTGCCCCAGAAAGTTGCATCAACATAGCTCTCTGTCTCCCTCAGCTCCTGCAGTTCAGCCACTCTAGTCTCCAAAGCCCTTACATGGTCTCTGAGAGCCAGGAGCTCCTTGCACCGAATTCACACACATGCCACCTGCCCATAAGCCAGCTGAAGATACATGCTGCATTCAGTGCAATAAGATGGCTAGCCCCCACTCTGTTGCTGGACTTCTGCCTGCATTCTCTTTCTACTCCTGCAGCTCTTCCTTTTCTTCTTGTTTCGTTTTTATTGGGAGGAGGGGGGCGATGTTATTGCCTTAAGTTTAAAGACCATTAATGAAGTTTATCTCCTACCCCCGCATCTCACTCAAAATTCCCCTGTTCCCTAGCTCCTCTGGTGGCTTACGAGCAGGGTTTTAAATACTGGTTCTCCCTGAGTAGTCCCCACCCCCTGATTAAGTGCTAAAGGACTTTGGGATCAAAGCCTCCTTAAGAAGCTCTGAGCCATACATAGCAGGCCCCTAGACTTAGCACAGACCACACTCTATACTTCAGTCAAGCAGTAAGCACAAACACACACTACAGAAACCAAACTGACCCCAGTTGCTCCTCTTCCATCTGGAGACACCCTTGCAAAACTCACATTAGCCACTCCTGTTCTCTAGCTCCTCCACAGAGTCAGCACCTACGGGCTGTAGCTTGTGTCTGTTATGTGCTTGCTGCTTGACTGGAGTATACAGTGTTCTCTGCTCCTTTTGAGGGACTCTGTGCTAAGCCTAGAGCCTGCTAGGAAAGTTGAGAGCTTCTTAACCAGGCTTTGATGGGCAAACCTTTTAGCACATATCAACCCTTAACCAGGGGGTGGGGCTCCTCAGTGAGAACAAAGCTTTAAAAAGCCTGCTCCTAAGCAACCAGATGAGCTAGAGAACAGGAGCAGCTAACCTGAGTTCAGTGAGGAGGTGCTCCAGGTGAAGGAAGAGCAACTACATGACCCCTGGGGTGAGTGTGTCTGTAGTGTGTGTTTGTGGTGCAGTATAAGCCTAAGTAAGGCTCATGTGAGGCAGTGTCTGTGGGACACAGTTGTAAAGTCTGGAGGAGATGACGTTTTTTAGCTGATGCCTTCAAACAGAATGAGGCATCTATTGAGGGCAGGCCACAGAAAGAGGGGTTTAAAACTGGTGGGAAGGGAGGATCCCATTTTGTCCTTGGGAAGAGAGACAGGGGCTGGGACCCTAGAGCCCAGAAGGTGCTATCACTGTAATTCCACTGGTCACTGAGGAATAAATGCCCTGTGCTAAGAGGAAGCAGGCAAACAATAGCTCATGTTAGTTCTGCTGTCCTCAACACAGAACCCCCCAAGGCAATTGAAACCTATCGCATTGTTTCTGTGAAGGTAGCCTCTGCAGAATCAGATATGGAGCATGTTCAGGCTGTCTAAACTGATGGTAGGTAATACCTGGGGCAGAGAGATACAGGGGCCCAGATTTCTCTGGCTAAGCAGAGTGTCCCAAAGGCCAGTATGTGGCCAAATGGCAGAGGTTGTGGGGGTGGGCAAAAGCAGATTCCTCATACCACTAGCTAAAATCCATGTGCTTTGGGAAGGTTTGGAAAGTGTTTTTTACTGGGGGGGAGGGGGTAATGGAACACCTCCTATTTGACCTGCTCCTGAGTAATGATTTTTTCTGTCTAGCTCAGGTTAAAGCATTTGCCTGCAGCAGGAGAGAATTTGATGCTGGGACCCCCTGAGGGAAAGGGTAAGGTCTCAGGAGCTGCTGAGAGAATGGGGGAGAGTCTCCTTAATTCTTCTGCAGCTGGGGGAAGCCACTTGCTTCTGGGTGGGAGGGTGGTTGAGACAAACTCCTAGGCTGCAGCTGGAGGCAATGTCACATCAGGAAGGGATGGGGTGTAATGCCTGCCAGGGAGAGAACTGTCCAGATTGCAGCTGAACCAGAGAGGAACCTGACTCTAGGGAACAGAGATAAATGTGTCCCAGAGGAGAGCCCAGAGAAGGGGCAGGGAATCTCAAAGCACTGAGGTAGGTGAGGATTCCTGTGACTCCATAGCACAGGGAAGCTGGGCGTTTCCAAGTATGGGTGGGGCTGAGACTAGCTCCTTTCCAACAGAAAGCAATATGCCCTCAGGGCCAGGAGAGGTGTTGTCCAGTGATTAAGGAGACTGTTGCAGTTGTTAGCTGGCAGAGTTCTGCAGCTGAAGGCAGGGGCCCAGAGGAGGAAACTGGGGCCATGTCTACATCTAAAATTTTGCAGCGCTGGTTGTTACAGCTGTATTAGTACAGCTGTATAGGGCCAGCGCTGCAGAGTGGCCACACTTACAGCAACCAGCGCTGCAAGTGGTGTTAGATGTGGCCACACTGCAGCGCTGTTGGGCGGCTTCAAGGGGGGTTCCGGGACCGAGAGAGCAAACCGGGAAAGGAAACCAGCTTCGCCGCGGTTTGCTCTCTCGGTCCCGGAGCCAGCCAGCAAACCGCGGGGAAGGAGACCTGCTTGCTCGGGGTTCCGGGACCGAGAGAGCAAACCGGGAACGCCGCGGTTTGCTCTCTCGGTCCCGGAGCCAGCCAGCAAACCGCGGGGAAGGAGACCTGCTTGCTCGGGGTTCCGGGACCGAGAGAGCAAACCGGGAACGCCGCGGTTTGCTCTCTCGGTCCCGGAGCCAGCCAGCAAACCGCGGGGAAGGAGACCTGCTTGCTCGGGGTTCCGGGACCGAGAGAGCAAACCGCGGCGTTCCCGGTTTGCTCTCTCGGTCCCGGAACCCCGAGCAAGCAGGTCTCCTTCCCCGCGGTTTGCTGGCTGGCTCCGGGACCGAGAGAGCAAACCGCGGCGTTCCCGGTTTGCTCTCTCGGTCCCGGAACCCCGAGCAAGCAGGTCTCCTTCCCCGCGGTTTGCTGGCTGGCTCCGGGACCGAGAGAGCAAACCGCGGCGTTCCCGGTTTGCTCTCTCGGTCCCGGAACCCCGAGCAAGCAGGTCTCCTTCCCCGCGGTTTGCTGGCTGGCTCCGGGACCGAGAGAGCAAACCGCGGCGTTCCCGGTTTGCTCTCTCGGTCCCGGAACCCCGAGCAAGCAGGTCTCCTTCCCTGCGGTTTGCTGGGTGGCTCCGGGACCGAGAGAGCAAACCGGGAAAGGAAACCAGCTTGATTACCAGAGGCTTCCTCCTTCCACGGAGGTCAAGAAAAGCGCTGGTAACTGTCTACATTGGATTACCAGCGCTGGATCACCAGCGCTGGATCCTCTACACCCGAGACAAAACGGGAGTACGGCCAGCGCTGCAAACAGGGAGTTGCAGCGCTGGTGGTGCCCTGCAGATGTGTACACCTTCAAAGTTGCAGCGCTGTAACTCCCTCACCAGCGCTGCAACTTTCTGATGTAGACAAGCCCTTGGGAAGAAATAGAGGGAGTATAGGAATGTCTCCTCACTAGTCACTTGGGGCAGGATGCCCAGGACACCGGGAGAATGGCTGGGTCAGCATCTGTGCACCCAGGCACTCAGTCTGTGACCCAGGTTTTGAGAAGGAACTGTGTAACTCTCCTCCTGGAGGGGAGCAGTCACACAGCTGACTTCTCAGGGACAGAGAAGGGGGTGGCAAAGGGTACCCCAATCCAGGTCCCAATTTTTCAGGATGCTATTTCTGATAATTTTTTTGGAAAGTAACTGTCTCTCTTTACATCAAGGTGCAGCTCCAATGCCTGTAACAGGAGGGGAGTTGAGACCAGGAAATTGCCAGGTGGGAGTTTGCCAGAATCCAAATAACCCAACTGGCAGAGAAGGGGTGTGTTTTTCCCCAGGCTGGTGAGAGACAGGGAGCAGTTATGGGAAAGCTGCTGAGAAGAGGTGCAGCTGATCAAAAGGTAAACACATCTAGCCCAGAGAGCACAGATCACAGCCCCGTAGGGGGCAAGGAAGGACTCACTGCGGTGAGGGGGAAACACAGGGTAACCCCAGAAGGGGAGCAGGATTTCCTACATATGTACAGTCCTGGGGTTGGGAGATGGCTCCCCAAAGGGCCAGCCAATGTGCAGGATTCCCCTGGACTCTTATCTTGACAGACCCTATCAAAATGCCAGAATATGATTAGATTAAGGCCCACACAAAGGGAAACACTGGAGGGAAAGAAGAGCCAGTGACTGATTACATGGGAGAAGGTCAAAGGACACCATGGGTAATGAACAAACTAACCTCAAACTACACTTACTGAACAGAGGGCATGGTAAAGATATTTGTAAACACTCATCTGTGATATAAATTTTGGTATGAATGATAAGATTTGGGATAAGAATTTTGACACAGATGTTAAACCTTATGATAATGCTACTTTTGAGTTAATACCTGTAAAGAGGTTTAAATCTTATCACAGCAGAGAAACCATTAAAAAAACAACCCAGGTTTGCTGTGTGTGAATGGGGAAACTGAGGCACGCTGCCTCATGGCCTTAATGGCTGGATGCCAAGAGAACTATAACAACAAACTGCCTTTGAGATAGTCCGTGACTAAGGGCTCGTCTACATCAGAAAGTTGCAGCGCTGGTGAGGGAGTTACAGCGCTGCAACTTTGAAGGTGTACACATCTGCAGGGCATCACCAGCGCTGCAACTCCCTGTTTGCAGCGCTGGCCGTACTCCCGTTTTGTCTCGGGTGTAGAGGATCCAGCGCTGGTGATCCAGCGCTGGTAATCCAATGTAGACACTTACCAGCGCTTTTCTTGACCTCCGTGGAAGGAGGAAGCCTCTGGTAATCAAGCTGGTCTCCTTCCCCGGCTTGCTCTCGCGTTCCCGGAACCCCGAGCAAGCAGGTCTCCTTCCCTGCGGTTTGCAGGGTGGTTCGGGGAACGCGAGAGCAAACCGCGGCGAAGCTGGTCTCCTTTCCCGGTTTGCTCTCTCGTTCCCGGAACCCCGAGCAAGCAGGTCTCCTTCCCTGCGGTTTGCAGGGTGGTTCGGGGAACGCGAGAGCAAACCGCGGCGAAGCTGGTCTCCTTTCCCGGTTTGCTCTCTCGTTCCCGGAACCCCGAGCAAGCAGGTCTCCTTCCCTGCGGTTTGCTGGGTGGCTCCGGGAACGCGAGAGCAAACCGCGGCGAAGCTGGTCTCCTTTCCCGGTTTGCTCTCTCGTTCCCGGAACCCCCCTTGAAGCCGCCCAACAGCGCTGCAGTGTGGCCACATCTAACACCACTTGCAGCGCTGGTTGCTGTAAGTGTGGCCACTCTGCAGCGCTGGCCCTATACAGCTGTACTAATACAGCTGTAACAACCAGCGCTGCAAAATTTTAGATGTAGACATGGCCTAACTCTCTTGCAGTAAACTGAGGGCTTGTCTACATCAGAAAGTTGCAGCGCTGGTGAGGGAGTTACAGCGCTGCAACTTTGAAGGTGTCCACATCTGCAGGGCATCACCAGCGCTGCAACTCCCTCTTTGCAGCGCTGGCCGTACTCCCGTTTTGTCTCGGGTGTAGAGGATCCAGCGCTGGTGATCCAGCGCTGGTAATGCAATGTAGACACTCACCAGCGCTTTTCTTGACCTCCGTGGAAGGAGGAAGCCTCTGGTAATCAAGCTGGTTTCCTTTCCCGGTTTGCCCTCTCGGTCCCGGAGCCAGCCAGCAAACCGCAGGGAAGGAGACCTGCTTGCTCGGGGTTCCGGGACCGAGAGAGCAAACCGGGAACGCCGCGGTTTGCTCTCTCGGTCCCGGAGCCAGCCAGCAAACCGCGGGGAAGGAGACCTGCTTGCTCGGGGTTCCGGGACCGAGAGAGCAAACCGGGAACGCCGCGGTTTGCTCTCTCGGTCCCGGAGCCAGCCAGCAAACCGCGGGGAAGGAGACCTGCTTGCTCGGGGTTCCGGGACCGAGAGAGCAAACCGGGAAAGGAAACCAGCTTCGCCGCGGTTTGCTCTCTCGGTCCCGGAACCCCGAGCAAGCAGGTCTCCTTCCCCGCGGTTTGCTGGCTGGCTCCGGGACCGAGAGAGCAAACCGCGGCGTTCCCGGTTTGCTCTCTCGGTCCCGGAACCCCGAGCAAGCAGGTCTCCTTCCCCGCGGTTTGCTGGCTGGCTCCGGGACCGAGAGAGCAAACCGTGGCGTTCCCGGTTTGCTCTCTCGGTCCCGGAACCCCTAGCAAGCAGGTCTCCTTCCCTGCGGTTTGCTGGCTGGCTCCGGGACCGAGAGAGCAAACCGCGGCGAAGCTGGTTTCCTTTCCCGGTTTGCTCTCTCGGTCCCGGAACCCCCCTTGAAGCCGCCCAACAGCGCTGCAGTGTGGCCACATCTAACACCACTTGCAGCGCTGGTTGCTGTAAGTGTGGCCACTCTGCAGCGCTGGCCCTATACAGCTGTACTAATACAGCTGTAACAACCAGCGCTGCAAAATTTTAGATGTAGACATGGCCTAAGAGGGGAGGTGTGATGCTCTGTATCTTGGGGGAACACCCTACACACCATGTTCATCTTTATAATATAGATTGCGTGGTATCCAATGCAAAGTTTGTCATGTTGGGTGTCTTCGGAAGACTTATGATCCACTGAGCATGGTTGTTATAGTGATGTTACTGTAATTGTTACAGTGATGTTATAGGTTATTATTTTGTATACATAGTTATGAGACTGAAAATGTATCCTCATGGCTTAAAGCAAGGCCATGCAAAAACTCTGCAAGAACAGAGAGGCAGTTCACACCTCGTCAGGGCATGGATGGGGTCTGCTATGCAAGTGGAGAGCTGCATATAAAGAGGCTTTCATCCCCAAGCCCTATACCACCCATCAACCCCTAACCAGGAGGTGGGGCTATTCAGGGAGAACAAAGCATTAAAAAGCCCTCTCCTAAGGCAGTGGTCTTGGGCAGTTTGGGTGGGAGTCCTAGCGCCCCTTTTTTGCTTCCAGGGCTGCCTAGAGGATTCAGGGGGGCTGGGACAAAGCAATTTCAGGGGTCCCTTCCATAAAAAAAGTTGCAATACTATAGAAGACTATATTTTCTTGGGGGCCTAGGGCTAACTGTCCCCCTTTCTCCTCCGTCGGGCAGCCCTCTGGTGGGGCAGCAAAAATGGTAGAGTCGGCCCGGCGACGTGGCGGGGGGGGCGTGCTCAAATTTTTTTTTTACTGATAGGGGTACGCAATCAAAAAAGTTTGGAGACCCCTGTCCTAAGGGACAGAGAGAAACTAGGGAACAGGAGCTGCTAATGTGAGTTTTGTGAGGGAGTGCTCCAAGTGAAGCAGGACCAACTATGTGACCTGTGGGCAGTGTCCCCTCTAATTTTTTCTCACCCATGTGCGGAATGAATTTTGTTATGGGCACCAACATGGAGGTGACATGTGACACGTCACCTTCATATCAGTGCCCATAATAAAATTCATGTGGTGGGGGTGGGGCCAAGGGGTTTGGAGTGGGGGAGGGGGCTCAGGATGGGGCAGACGGTGGAGGTGTGGGCTCTAGCTGGGGATGTAGGCCCTAGGGGTTTGGGGTGCAGGAGGGTGCTCCAGGGCTACGGTAGGGAGAGAGGACTCCCTCCAGCAGCACCTGGGCTGAGGGGGAGAGGTGCATTTCCCCATCACGGCAGCTCTGGAGCTGGGTTCCCTGAGTGCCTGTGCGACCCTAAATAGGCTGCTGAATGGCCACGCAGCTGTGCTGCTTACAGGGCACTTAGCCCATAGGATGTGTTTGTGATGTGCTAACTCCTTGACTGAAGTATATAGTATGCTGAGCCTAGCGGTCTGCTATGCAAGGCTGAGAGCATGTTCATGATGCTTTCATTCCCAAGCCCTTTAGCACCTAGGGCTGGCTTTAGGAAGTGCGGGGCCCAATATGAACAGTTTCAACAGGGCCCCAGCAGGGATGACTGAAAAAAAAAACACGTGGGGCTTGTACTCACCGAGCGGTGCTCCGAGTCTTCGGCAGCAGATCCTTCACTCACTCCAGGTCTTCGGCAGCGGGTGTTTCAGTGCCACCAAAGTGCTGCCCAAGACCCAGAGCACCGCCGGGTGAGTAATAATTAAAAAGGCGCCTCTAGCCAGGGAAGGGATTCTCACTGGGTGCGGGGCCCTCTTAGGCACCGGGCCCGATTCGGGGGAATTGGTGGAATAGGCCTAAAGCTGGCCCTAGGGAGTGAGGTTACTCAAGGAGAACAAGGCTTTAAAAAGCAGGCTCCTAAGGGACGGGAGATGATAGGGAACAGGAGCTGCTAATGTGAGTTTTTTGAGGGAGTTAACCAGGTGAAGGAGGAGCGACTACATGACCCTTGGGCTGAGTTTCTTGCCTGTAGCATAGGTGCTGACTTTTGGTTTTGCTGGTGGGTGCTTTTAAAGAGGTGTGTGTTGGGGGGGGGTGAAGAAGGCACTCTGCCAGTTTTTGTTGCGTTGTCTATGTTAACCTTTTGTTTGTTTTCATTTGTAACCCTTTGGTTTTCATTCATTTGTAACTCTTCCCTTTGGTTGGCTAGTTGTAGCTTATTCTTATTTGGTCTCTGAGTTGAAAGGCTGCTCTTGCAGATTTACTTTATTGTTCGTAGGTCAGTTAAGCTGATGTTTTCTTATTCTATTCTATATAGTTACTTAAATCACTCTCATTAGTAAACACATCTTCCAAAATTGATTGTGTGGTTTGGATCATTCTCTCTCTCTCTCTCTCTCTCTCTCTCTTCCATCTCCCACCAGGAGAGAATTTTTCCATCCCTTTCCACTGGAGGAAACATCACTATTTTAATTTTAGGAAAGTCTCTGTAAACTATGTGCCCAGATTGGGGATATTTTGTAGGAGCAGAAGAACCAGGCTGTGGCCCTGTGAATCACATGATCTGGTGGTTTCTTCTGGCCTTAATCTGATCTCCTGCATGTCCCACGCCACTAAACCTCTCCCAGCTAGGTTTGACTAAAGCAGGGGTAGGCAACCTATGGCACGCGCGCTAAAGGCGGCACACGAGCTGATTGTCAGTGGCACTCATGCTGCCCGGGTCCTGGCCACCAGTCCGGGGGTTCTGCATTTTAATTTAATTTTAAATGAAGGTTTTAAAAATGTTTCAGAAGCTTCATTTACTTATATAACAAAACTGTAGTTGTATATAAATATAGACGTAGAGAGAGACCTTCTAAAAACGTTAAAATGTATGACTGGCACACAAAACCTTATATTAGAGTGAATAAATTAAGACTCAGCGCACTGATGGTTTCCATCCCCTGGATTCAAGTATTACAGCGATCCGGAAACGAAACTATTGGCTGCCACAGGCCGAGAATAGGATGGACTGAGGTGCACCAATGCTTGAGGCCCCTGCAAAGGTAGGGAATTGATTTGGTGAGATACACCCAGACGATTCTAGCAAGTGACCCAAACCCCATGCGGCAGAGATTGGCTTTTTTTTCCACTTAAGTCCCTACAGTAAACTTTCTTCCTGACCTAAAACACAGTGTTCAGTTTGACCCTGAGCGTGTGAGCAAGACACACCAGCCAAGCATCTGAGAGAGAATTTTTTCAGCCATCCCAGTTGATGTCCCATCTACAGCCATGGCCAATCTCTGATACTTCAGGGGCAAAGACCAAAAATAAAACCTAGAATACATCTGGGGAGGGGTATGTCTGAATCCCTGAAGCATAAGATTTAGGACCGAAAGGGAACTCGTGGCCACCGATCCAAGTCTCTCTCATAGGCATTAATCACATAGTACAACCCCACTCACATTTATCAAGCTTTATTTTATATCTAAAACTTTGGAATGAGTCGTGCCACCCAGGCACTCCACCAGAAAACTACCCTCAATATGATTTACCCGAACAGCTTACCTCTTAATTCTTATTTGCCTGAGTTGGGCGCTAGAGTAGGGAATCAGCTCTGGGTAGGGTGTATGTGCAGTGGTTACACAAGGAACTGGACTGGTATTGTAAGAAACTGTAAGTACCTTATGTATGACTGATCGTATGTTTGAGATAGTTATGTGAGAGTAGAAAAGAGCATTGGGGCTACGTATGGCGCAGGGGTGAGGGTCGGATTAAGGTCAGGGTCCTCAGACTGGGGGTCGTGAGGTAATTACATGGGGGGGTCATGCGCTGTCAGTCTCCACTGCAAACCCCGCTTTGCCTCCAGCATTTATAATGGTGTTAAATATATTTTAAAAGTGTTTTTAATTTCTAAGGGGGGTCGCGCTCAGAGGCTGGCTGTGTGAAAGGGGTCACCAGTACAAATCTTTGAGCACCACTGGGGATTAAGGCATAAACTAACTAAGCTACATGTTGGGGCCTCACACCATGAGGAATCTCTTTTAAACAACCAACCAACCCACCCACCCAGCCGTCCATTTCAAATATTATCCAAATTGGTTGATAAATAAAGGAGATACAGGAAAAAGAAGATTCTCTCTAACTACAGACATTTTCATTCAAATATGACAAATATATACACCTGGCTACACAAATAACCTTACCCTACTTCTGCCCTTCACTAATTGTTCATTATTGACAGGCAGGAGGCCAGGGCTGAGAACAAAAAAGAGAATTGCACTTGTTAAATTAGTATTTCTATGAGTGAGTCTGCTATCAGTCTCCTAAGGCAGCATTTTGTTGGCTAGCTGCTACTAGTAAAATTCTGACCTTGCCTTCAGAACTTATTCATAACTCCTCAAGAGTTCATAGGCTGTCAGAATGGGAGTAGGCCCATTCAACTGTGCCCCAGAAAGTTGCATCAACATAGCTCTCTGTCTCCCTCAGCTCCTGCAGTTCAGCCACTCTAGTCTCCAAAGCCCTTACATGGTCTCTGAGAGCCAGGAGCTCCTTGCACCGAATTCACACACATGCCACCTGCCCATAAGCCAGCTGAAGATACATGCTGCATTCAGTGCAATAAGATGGCTAGCCCCCACTCTGTTGCTGGACTTCTGCCTGCATTCTCTTTCTACTCCTGCAGCTCTTCCTTTTCTTCTTGTTTCGTTTTTATTGGGGGGAGGGGGGCGATGTTATTGCCTTAAGTTTAAAGACCATTAATGAAGTTTATCTCCTACCCCTGCATCTCACTCAAAATTCCCCTGTTCCCTAGCTCCTCTGGTGGCTTACGAACAGGGTTTTAAATAGTGGTTCTCCCTGAGTAGCCCCCACCCCCTGATTAAGTGCTAAAGGACCTGGGGATCAAAGCCTCCTTAAGAAGCTCTGAGCCAAACATAGCAGGCCCCTAGACTTAGCACAGACCACACTCTATACTTCAGTCAAGCAGTAAGAAAACCACAAACACACACTACAGAAACCAAACTGACCCCAGTTGCTCCTCCTCCATCTGGAGACACCCTTGCAAAACTCACATTAGCCACTCCTGTTCTCTAGCTCCTCCACAGAGTCAGCACCTATGGGCTGTGTCTGTTATGTGCTTGCTGCTTGACTGGAGTATACAGTGTTCTCTGCTCCTTTTGAGGGACTCTGTGCTAAGCCTAGAGCCTGCTAGGAAAGTTGAGAGCTTCTTAACCAGGCTTTGATGGGCAAACCTTTTAGCACCTATCAACCCCTAACCAGGGGGTGGGGCTCCTCAGTGAGAACAAAGCTTTAAAAAGCCTGCTCCTAAGCAATCAGATGAGCTAGAGAACAGGAGCAGCTAACCTGAGTTCAGTGAGGAGGTGCTCCAGGTGAAGGAAGAGCAACTACATGACCCCTGGGGTGAGTGTGTCTGTAGTGTGTGTTTGTGGTGCAGTATAAGACTAAGTAAGGCTCATGTGAGGCAGTGTCTATGGGACAAAGATGTAAAGTCTGGAGGAGATGACTTTTTTTAGCTGATGCCTTCAAACAGAATCAGGCATCTATTGAGGGCAGGCCACAGAAAGAGGGGTTTAAAACTGGTGGGAAGGGAGGATCCCATTTTGTCCTTGGGAAGAGAGAAGGGGGCTGGGACCCTAGAGCCCAGAAGGTGCTATCACTGTAATTCCACAGGTCACTGAGGAATAAATGCCCTGTGCTAAGAGGAAGCAGGCAAACAATAGCTCATGTTAGTTCTGCTGTCCTCAACACAGAACCCCCCAAAGCAATTGAAACCTATCACATTGGTTCTGTGAAGGTAGCCTCTGCAGAATCAGATATGGAGCATGTTCAGGCTGTCTAAACTGATGGTAGGTAATACCTGGGGCAGAGAGATACAGGGGCCCAGATTTCTCTGGCTAAGCAGAGTGTCCCAAAGGCCAGTATGTGGCCAAATGGCAGAGGTTGTGGGGGTGTGCAAAAGCAGATTCCTCATACCACTAGCTAAAATCCATGTGCTTTGGGAAGGTTTGGAAAGTGTTTTTTACCGGGGGGGGGGTGGGGGAAGTGTAATGGAACACGTCCTATTTGACCTGCTCCTGAGTAATGATTTTTTCTGTCTAGCTCAGGTTAAAGCATTTGCCTGCAGCAGGAGGAAATTTGATGCTGGGACCCCCTGAGGGGAAGGGGGAGGTCTCAGGAACTGCTGAGAGAATGGGGGAGAGTCTCCTTGATTCTTCTGCAGCTGGGGGAAGCCACTTGCTTCTGGGTGGGAGGGTGGTTGAGACCAACTCCTAGGCTGCAGCTGGAGGCAATTTCACATCAGGAAGGGATGGGAGTGTAATGCCTGCCAGGGAGAGAACTGTCCAGATTGCAGCTGAACCAGAGAGGAACCTAACTCTAGGGAACAGAGATAAATGTGTCCCAGAGGAGAGCCCAGAGAAGGGGCAGGGAATCTCAAACCACTGAGGTAGGTGAGGATTCCTGTGACTCCATAGCACAGGGAAGCTGGGTGTTTCCAAGTATGGGTGGGGCTGAGACTATCTCCTTTCCAGCAGAAAGCAATATGCCCTCAGGGCCAGGAGAGGTGTTGTCCAGTGATTAAGGAGACTGTTGCAGTTAGCTGGCGGAGTTCTGCAGCTGAAGGCAGGGGCCCAGAGGAGGAAACTGGGGAAGAAATAGAGGGAGTATAGGAATGTCTCCTCACTAGTCACTTGGGGCAGGATGCCCAGGATACCGGGAGGATGGCTGCGTCAGCATCTGTGCACCCAGGCACTCAGTCTGTGACCCAGGTTTTGAGAAGGAACTGTGTAACTCTCCTCCTGGAGTGGAGCAGTCACACAGCTGACTTCTCAGGGACAGAGAAGGGGGTGGCAAGGAGTACCCCAATCCAGGTCCCAATTTTTCAGGATGCTCTTTCTGATAATTTTTTTGGAAAGTAACTGTCTCTCTTTACATCAAGGTGCAGCTCCTATGCCTGTAACACCAGGGGATTTGAGACCAGGAAATTGCCAGGTGGGAGTTTGCCAGAATCCAAAAACCCAACTGGCAGAGAAGGGGAGTGTTTTTCCCCAGGCTGGTGAGAGACAGGGAGCAGTTATGGGAAAGCTGCTGAGAAGAGGTGCAGCTGATCAAAAGGTAAACACACCTAGCTCAGAGAGCACAGATCACAGCCCCGTAGGGGGCAAGGAAGGACTCACTGCGGTGAGGGGGAAACACAGGGTAAGCCCAGAAGGGGAGCAGGATTTCCTACATATGTACAGTCCTGGGGTTGGGAGACTGCTCCCCAAAGGGCCAGCCAATGTGCAGGATTCCCCTGGACCCTTATCTTGACAGACCCTATCAAAATGCCAGAATATGATTAGATTAAGGCCCACACAAAGGGAAACACTGGAGGGAAAGAAGAGCCAGTGACTGATTACATGAGAGAAAGTCAAAGGACACCATGGGTAATGAACAAACTAACCTCAAACTACAATAACTGAACAGAGGGCGTGGTAAAGATATTTGTAAACACCCATCTGTGATACAAATTTTGGTATGAATGATAAGATTTGGTATAAGAATTTTGACACAGATGTTAAACCTTATGAAAATGCTACTTTTCAGTTAATACCTATAAAGAGGTTTAAATCTTATCACAGCAGAGAAACCATTAAAAAAAACCCCAGGTTTGCTGTGTGTGAATGGGGAAACTGAGGCACGCTGCCTCATGGCCTTAATGGTTGGATGTCAAGAGAACTATAACAACAAACTCCCTTTGAGATAGTCCGTGACTAACTCTCTTGCAGTAAACTAAGAGGGGAGGTGTGATGCTCTATATCTTGGGGGAACACCCTACACACCATGTTCATCTTTATAATATAGATTGCGTGGTATCCAATGCAAAGTTTGTCATGTTGGGTGTCTTCGGAAGGCTTATGTTCCACTGAGCATGGTTGTTATAGTGATGTTACTGTAATTGTTACAGTGATGTTATAATTTTGTGTACATAGTTATGAGGCTGAAAATGTATCCTTATGGCTTAAAGCAAGCCTATGCAACAACTCTGCAAGAACAGAGAGGCAGTTCACACCTTGTCAGGGCATGGATGGGGCCTGCTATGCAAGTGAAGAGCTGCATATAAAGAGGCTTTCATCCCCAAGCCCTTTACCACACGTCAACCCCTAACCAGGAGGTGGGGCATTAAAAAGCCCTCTCCTAAGGCAGTGGTCTTGGACAGTTTGGGCGGGAGTCCTAGTGCCCCGTTTTTGCTTCCAGGGCTGCCCAGGGGATTCAGGGGGGCTGGGGCAAAGCAATTTCAGGGTCCCCTTACATAAAAAAAAGTTGCAATACTATAGAAGACTATATTCTCATGGGGGCCTAGAGCAAATTGTCCCCCTTCTCGCCCCCCCTCCCTCTGCCGGGTGGCCCTCTGGTGGGGTGACAAATGGTAGAGCCGGCCCTGTGGCACGGCAGGAGGGGCTTGAGACCAACTCCTAGGCTGCAGCTGGAGGCAATGTCACATCAGGAAGGGATGGGGGTGTAATGCCTGCCAGGGAGAGAACTGTCCAGATTGCAGCTGAACCAGAGAGGAACCTAACTCTAGGGAACAGAGATAAATGTGTCCCAGAGGAGAGCCCAGAGAAGGGGCAGGGAATCTCAAACCACTGAGGTAGGTGAGGATTCCTGTGACTCCATAGCACAGGGAAGCTGGGCGTTTCCAAGTATGGGTGGGGCTGAGACTAGCTCCTTTCCAGCAGAAAGCAATATGCCCTCAGGGCCAGGAGAGGTGTTGTCCAGTGATTAAGGAGACTGTTGCAGTTAGCTGGCGGAGTTCTGCAGCTGAAGGCAGGGGCCCAGAGGAGGAATTTTTTTTTGCTCAAATTTTTTTTTTACTGATAGGGGTGCGCAATCAAAAAAGTTTGGAGACCACTGTCCTAAGGGACAGAGAGAAACTAGGGTACAGGAGTGGCTAATGTGAGTTTTAGGAGGCAGTTAACCAGGTGAAGGAGCAACTCCGTTACTCTTGGGCTGAGTTTGTTGTGTGTGGTGTAGTGTGGTTGCTGCTTGACTGAATTATACAGTGTGGTCTGTTCGTTCGAAGGAACTTGTGCTGAGCTAGTGGCCTGCCAGGCAAGTTGAGAGCTTTATAATGAGGCTTTGGTGGCCAAGCCCTTTAGCAGGGGTTGGGGTCCTTAGGGAGCACAAGGCTTTAAAAAGCAGGCTCCTAAGGGACAGAAGATGCTAGGGAACAGGAACTGCTAACCTCAGTTTTGTGAGGGAGTGCTCCAGGTGAAGGAAGAGCAACTATGTGACCCGTGGGCAATGTTCCCTCTAATTTCTCACCCATGGGTGGAATCAATTTTATATGCACCGATATGAAGGTGATGTGTGACACATCACCTTCATATCATTGCACATAAGAATTCATGTGGTGGGGCTGAGGCCGGGGTTTGGAGTGGCGGAGGGGGCTCAGGGCTTAGGCAGATGGTCGGGGGGTTGTTGAGGGGCTTGGGGGTGGGGCTGGGGATGAGGGGCTTGGGGTGCAGGAGGGGGTTCTGGAGCTACGGTAGGGAGAAAGGACTCCCCCAGCTCTCTCCCTGCAGCAATACCTGGGTTGGGGTGTGTTTGTGGGGGAGTTGCCTGTCCACATCACAGCAGCTTTGGGGCTGAGGCTGCAGGATATGCGCCCGGCCCCTGCAGGTCCAGGCTGTGGCCTGGGTTCCCTGAGTGCCTGTGTTTGCTCCATGGCCCCGCAGCTTCCAGGAAACTTAGCCCGTGGGTGGTATTGTGTGTTTGTGGTGTGCTTACTCCTTGACTGAAGTATATAGTGAGCTCTGTTTGTTTGAGGGACCCTGTGCTGAGTCTGCTATGCAAGGCTGAGCATGTTGATGAGGCTTTCATCCCCAAGCCTTTTAGGACCTGCCAACCCTTAACCAGGGGTTGGGGCTAATCGCGGAGAACAAGGCTTTAAAAAGCCCCCTCTTAAGCAACCCGAGGAGCTAGCAAACAGGAGAGTTTTGTGAGGGAGCTCTCCTGGTGAAGGAGGAGTGACTACATGACCCTTGAGGTGAGTTTGTTGCCTGCAGCAGAGGTGCTGACTTTTGTTTTTGCCGGTGGGTGCTTTTGAAGAGGTAGGTGTGTGTGTATGTTTGGGAAGGGGGAGTGAAGGGGGCACTCTGCCAGTTTTTGGGGGAGGTAATTGTCAGCATTTCTACTGCACACTTCTTTCATGGTCTAGTTACTGAATGTGTCTATCGTTGTTATTTTTGCTGTTTTAAGAATTAAATTGTTTTGAATAAAATCATTGCAATTTTTTAAAAGCTGGCTTCACTAGCATCCCAGTTTAGACATTGTGTCACTGTAGCTTTCTGGATGAAACTGTCAGCAATCTTCTTTACATCTAGGTCCCTTGGTATTGTTACGTTATTCAGTTGCGTCTGTCCCACTGATGACAGGCTATAATTTTGAAGTCTTCTGCAGCTGAAGAATGAGTTCAGGATGATACAGGCATGGTGAGAAGGCTTCTTATACATTTGCAATATGCTGGAAACATAGTGCTTCCAGAGTACTGCAAATGACTCCAAGCTCTTTCTTGATGGGTAACAGCTAATTTAGGCACCCTCATTTTGTGTGTATACCGTGGGGATTATATTTTGCCACGTGCATTACTTTGCATTTAACATTGACTTTCATCTGCCATTTTGTTGCCAGGTCACCCAGTTTTGTGAGATCTCTTGCAGCTCTTTGCAGTCTGCCTGGGACTTAAAAAACTGCTCAAGATAGTTATCATCTGCAAATTTTGCCACCTCACTGTTTACCCCTTTTTTCCAGATCTCTTACGAATATGTTGATTAGGACTGGCCCCAGGGAGTCAGCACTTATCGGCTGTAGCTTGTGTCTGTTATGTGCTTGCAGCTTGAGAGAAGGATGTAGTGTGGTCTGCTCCTTTGAGGGACCCTGTGGTGAGCCTAGAGGCCTGCTAGGAAAGTGGAGCACTTCTGAAGGTGGCTTTGCTGGGCAAGCCCTTTAGCACCTATCAACCCCAAACCAAGGGGTGGGGCTCCTCAAGGGAGAACAAGGCTCCTAAGCGACCAGAGGAGCTAGGGAACAGGAGAGTTTTTTGTGGGAGATTATCCTCCCACTCCCCCCTCTAAATTTCAGTAACATTCTTTAAACTTAAGGCAGCAAAACCCCCCTGATAAAAACAAAACAACAAGAAAGGAAAGAGCTGCGGGAGTCAAAAGAGAACACAGACAGAAGTCCAGAAACAGGATGTGGGCTATCCAGTTTATTGCATGAGCTAAGATGTGAAAAAAAATTATCGAAGTTATGTCTGATTACCTGGCCTATGGGCAGGTGGCAGACTGCTACAACATGGCAAGCCATGCAGTAAGTTGCTGGATCATCTCCCCCTGGTGTAGCTCTGAGGGAGTTGAGGGGGATGGGGGACAGAATCCTTCAATGACTCTGGAACATCAGTAGCTGGGAGTCCTGCTGCCAGGGCCGCCTCCAGGCACCAGCTAAGGGCTGTAAGAGGCGGCCAGTAGAAAGGGGTGGCACGTCTGAGTTCGGCGGCGGGTCCCTCAGTCCCTCTCCTCCTCTTTGAGCTGCCACCGAAGAGGAGAGGGAGTGAAGGACCCGCAGCTGAATTGCCACCGAAGACTGAAGCGAATCAATTCAGCTGCTGCCGATCAGCTTTGTTTTTTTGTTTATGTTTGTTTTGCTGCCTAGGGGAGCCAGCCCTGCCTGTTGCCACAGGTCAAGAACACTGAGTGCACCATCATCACTCCGGGAGCAAGAACTATGCTGGAGAGGACCCTGGAGGATGCCATCCATGGGTGGTACATGGGAAACCCGAGATGGAAGATGACGCTTTTCATCAAAGCGTAGTAGTAACTTTGGGGAACCAAGTTGCTTTTATTTAGAATAGAGTCTCCATGGGGGAGCTATGCTGGAATAGGTCCTATGCTTATAGCTATGATGCCAGTCAGACGAGCCCATCAACTGCACATCCTGTGGGTCCCAACAGCCAGCTCTGCTCAGTCTGCAGAGCAGGCCTTCAGTTTCCTCTCTCTAGGGTTGGCTGTGGAGCTATGGCACCACCTGCTGGTTCTGATTTCAAAACTTGGTGGCAAAATAAATAACTGCAAGGGCGGGAGAAGCAACTCTCTCACTGAGTGCCTGACAGGGGTAAATCGTCCCCACAGAAACAGTTTAATAGCAGAGTAATGAGGAGTGCTTCACAGTGGTAAAGCCTGTCACAAACACTAGATAATGCATGCTCATCACAGAGCTCCTGTGAATGAGCTTAATCTTCAATCTGCAGGCACCCACCCTCATTAAGTGGCCTATCCCAAGCCACATCCTAAAAACAAGACGTTAAGCATAATGATTTAGAATTTACAGTCTTTATTCAGGCCTAATGCGATGGTGTCAAGTTTGCAAATTAATTCCAGTTCTGCAGTTTCTCGTTGAGGTCTGTTTTTGAAGGTTTTTTGGTTGAAAAATGGCCACTTTTAAGTCTGAGTGTCTAGGAAGATTGAAGTGCTCTGCTGCTGTTTTTTGAATGTTACAGTTCTTTATTTGATTTGTGTTCTTTTCTTCTTTTGTGTAGAGACTATCCGGTTTGGCCAACATACATGGCAGAGGGGCATTGGAATCAAGCTTACACAAGTTAAGAAGGAAGGTACTATACATCTGGATCAGGTTTGAGTTACGAGAGATTACAAGTATCAGTTACACAGTTCACAAGATACATAGAGTACATAACTGGCCTAGACCCAGATTGGGGTGTGGGCCTTTTTAAAGCGTCAGTGAATAAGTGATCTCGGGTATGCCACCCATAGAATATATTTAGAGTCCAAGTCACTATTGGTGTAACGTTCAACAGATTCTATTTTTTCACAACAGTCTCCCCGAGGGGAGGGGCACCGTTCCTGGAGGTACTGCAATACCAGGTCGATGCGTGGAGTGGATGGAGCAAGATCCTATTCCATCTCCCTGTTCCAAAAATCCATTTTATGTATGGTCCTCAGATGGAAGACATATCGCATATAAAACTGATAAGAACAGATTTAAAAAAGTTTTATTAAGATGTTTAAACAAGTGAACATTTTAAGTTAAGCATAGAAGGTTCTGGTTATCAGGGAATAACATACAGATAATTGTCAAAGTTAGACTCAGGACTCACAGTTTGTCAGACCACTCTGTTTTATTAGCACAGCGCTCTGCTAATAATATCCAGATAATGTGAGCACCATGTAAGACACAAACAATCTCATTTATACAGATAAAAGGGCGAGCACTTAGCAAGATAACAAAAGAATCGGAATCTGATAAGTTTACCTGAGCTAGGCATGTATATCTTATTTCCTTACTAACTATTACTAATCTTCTGTTAATGTTTCGCCATTAGACCCTTGTTTATGCCTAATGTTTCTTTTCCTGGCACCTGCATTTCAACATTTCTTACTTCTGCTTAAAGGTGCATACAATTCTTTAATCCATTCTTATTTTTACAATATAATTTATTCTACTTTCACAATCCCTCCTTTTGGTCAAGCTCACGCCATGACCGACATTTTACTGGGTTCCACATATTAAATGTTCTTTATCTCTTTGTTTATCAGCAATATTCAAAATCATCATATTAGCACTCTGTTTTGGGGCAGTCACCTGGGTGGCATGCCTTACACGATTTTGGATACAACAGGAGACTAACTGAAAACATACAAAAATTATTAGGATTCCAAACAGGATCGTCAGGGCTCCCTGAAACAACCAGTTTCCTATGCCAGAGAAATTGAACAGGTTACTTAGCCACTTCCACAAAGAACTCGGCTCTTAATGGGGAAGATATGAGATTTGTTCTAAGTGGCTAGAGCGATCTACTACCTCATTGGTATTGTCAGGTATAAACACACAACATTGTTTTCCAGTGAGAGCACAGGTCCCTCCTTTGGCCACCAGCACTATGTCCAATGCCTGACGGTTTTGGAGGGCCACCTGTCGGATCACCCCTGTTACTTTGGCCAGGGCTCTTAAACTTTCTCCAGTTTTATTTGCCATTATTTTAACTACTGCGTGTAACCTCAGGAGCCTTTTTGCCTGGTGTATTACTCCCCCAAGTGGGATAAAGGAACTGCCAATAGCCTCTTCCCAGGTGTCATTACTGTTCCATATTGTGTTAAACAGACACGGTCCTCCAGTGAGGTCTGGGGAATTAAGTGGGATAACCAGGACAGGAACACCAGTGTGAGAGTGGGCTAGGATGTGGCTGCAGACCCAGCATTTAGAAATAATAAGGGTCTGAGCTATCCACGCTTGCTGCTGGATAACAGAATTGTCATTGTAGACTCCCCAGACCTTAGGACACCAGCAGCCGAGGAACAGGCGCCACCGGAGGCGCATGTTGGAGGCAGGGCCCTTCTGGCTCTGACAACCTCAACTGAGGAAACCGCAGTCACGTTTTTATGTCCAGCAGGCGCTAGGCTCTCTACTGCTTCTTCTTGGGCCTTGCTTTAGGTTGTCATCTGCTTCTGGCAACCCTTATGAGAGTGTAGATTGTAAGGTATTGCAGGCTGTTCCTCTACATCATCTTCTGGAGTCACAATTGACTCTGCGTGGTTCTGAGGTGGTGATTGGTTCGCTGGGGGTGGTGGATTCTTACACTGCGAAACATGTATCCACTCTGAGATGCCAGACAGTTTAACAGTCGTCTGGGTAGTAAGCAGTGCCTGATGATTCTTTGATGTTCTTTAAGTCCTTTACGACTTCTTCCTTGACTCTGGCTATAACAATGGCCTTCACACCTTATCTTTTCCTGATGCATACATTCCTCATTCACACAAACAGATTGAGAATACAAACAGTAGTATTTTATATCGAGCAAAAAAGCATTGCAAATTAAACCTTGCTAAGTTTTACAATTAATAACCAAGACAATTTACATTGAGACCCAGGCCTTCAATGTTTCTCTGATTTACTTAACAGACACAATAGAGAATCCTGTCTCTTACTACCTAAATCTTAAAACAAAGAGTTAGAGAGGGCCCAATTTGTAATGCATATGAGAAAACAGAATCCTACAGTTCCAGAGGGTCATTTCTTTCTGCTATTTAAAAAGGATGGCTAGCAGGCTGAAATCAAATTATACTTTAATTCTTATGGACATTATAAAATCCTGCTCCTACATATCCTCCTTTTGACACTAAGATTATTAATCGCCAGTGTCACTTTTTATTTAGTCCACGTAATAGAAAATACTGGGAGGCGATTTGGGCCTGTGGCTTTAGCTTTGCACACATTTGTTTTATCCACCAACACATTTTAAACATTTCAATTAAACACATACAATTTAAAACCAAAAACAATTAGGGGTAGTAACATTAGTATACCAGTAGTTGTGGGAGACCATACAGAAAATATGTTATACCAATGGTAAGCTGTTATGTTTTTCTGCAGTGGCAATTCTTAACATGTCCCCATTTGCGTGTATAATATGAATGGTTCTGTTTCCCACACTGGTGTTTTTTTTTTTTTTTTCCCTAGGAACTATGTTACCTTTTTACCTTTTAACAGATGATTGGTAACTTTTTGCCATTCAGTGCCAAGACTGATAGAGAACTTAGCTAAATCAGTGCTTACAGTAAGCTGAGACTTTTTGTTGTTATTGTGGCAAATAGTAAATGTGATTATTGGTAAACACAGTACTTACATTACATTTACATTTGTCTTCTGGTGGGTTATTAACACTTTTTTAAAACAATTTTCTCAAGAATTAACACACACACTTAGCCCATTATACAGTACTTGGGTCTCATTATTAATTTTATTTTACATCCAGGATTCTAGTGAGATGTCTTTACTACTTTACTGCTTTGGAGCAACAGGCATGGATAAGCATACCCACTTTTGAGGAGTCCACTTGGTACAACCTCTGGTGTCCAGTAGTTTCCCTTTCTCCACAGCCCACTGGCTTGAGGTCCAGGACAGAAAGATCCCAGGTGCAATCTGGGAAGTGGGCTAACCTTCCATATCTTTGCTTCCAGAGCCCGTTGGTGTGCGATTTTAATAACAATTTCTTTACTTAACAAATTTTGTCTCACCGTACTGGAGACATACTGCATTTATTTATATTGATAGGTATCAATGATTTTTCCTTTGCTTTAACAGATGCATCAAAACCTTAATATTTTCTGATATTACCCAAAACAGCTTATGTTTTAAATATCTGCATTTCAGTACATTCCATAGCTATTGCAGTAGATTCATAGATACTAGGGTCAGAAGGGACCACCAATGTGATCATCTAGTCCGACCCCCTGCACAAAGCAGGCCACAGAACCCTACCCATCCACTTCTGTAACAAACCCCTAACCTATGCCTGAGTTATTGAAGTCTTCAAATTGTGGTCTGAAGACCTCAAGCTGCAGAGAATCCACCAGCAAGTGACCCATGCCCCATGCTGCAGGGGAAGGCGAAAAACCTCCAGGGCCTCTGCCAATCTGCCCTGGAGGAAAATTCCTTCCCGACCCCAAATATGGCGATCAGCTAAACCCTGAGCATGTGGGCAAGACTCACCAGCCAGCACTCAGGAAATAATTCTCTGCAGTAACTCAGATCCCATCCCATCACCAACCACTGGGCATACTTATCTGGTGATAATCAAAGATCAATTGCCAAAGTTAGGCTCTCCCATCATACCATCCCTTCCATAAACTTATCAAGCTTAATCTTAAAGCCAGATACGTCTTTTGCCCCCACTACTCCCCTTGGAAGGCTGTTCCAGAACTTCACTCCTCTAATGGTTAGAAACCTTCGTCTAATTTCAAGTCTAAACTTCCTAGTGTCCAGTTTATACCCATTCGCTCTTGTGTCTACATTGATACTAAGCTTAAATAATTCCTCTCCCTCCCTAATATTAATCCCTCTGATATATTTATAAAGAGCAAGCATATCCCCCCATAGCCTTCTTTTGACTAGACTAAACAAGCCAAGCTCTGAGTCTCCTTTTATATGACAGGTTTTCCATTCCTCGGATCATCCTAGTAGCCCGTCTCTGAACCTGTTCCAGTTTGAATTCATCCTTCTTAAACGTGGGAGACCAGAACTGCACACAGTATTCCAGGTGGGGTCTCACCAGTGCCTTATATAACGGTACTAACACCTCCTTATCTTTGCTGGAAATACCTCGCCTAATGCATCCTAAAACCACATTAGCTTTTTTAATGGCCATATCACATTGGCGGCTCATAGTCATCCTGTGATCTACCAATACCCCAAGGTCCTTCTCCTCTGTCGCTTCCAACTGATGCGTCCTCAATCTATATCTAAAGTTCTTATTATTAATCCCTAAGTGCATGACCGTGCACTTTTTCACTATTAAATTTCATCCTATTACTATTACTCCAGTTCACAAGGTCGTCCAGATCTTCCTGTATGATATCCCGGTCCTTCTCCATGTTAGCAATACCCCCCAGCTTTGTGTCATCCGCGAACTTTATTAGCACATTCCCGCTTTTTGTGCCAAGGTCGGTAATAAAAAGGTTAAATAAGATTGGTCCCAGAACCGATCCTTGAGGAACTCCACTAGTAACCTCCTTCCAGCCTGACAGTTCACCCTTCAGTATGACCCATTGTAGTCTCCCCTTTAACCAGTTCCTTATCCACCTTTCAGTTCTCATATTGATCCCCATCTTTTCCAATTTGACTAATAATTCCATGTGGAACCATGTCAAATGCCTTACTGAAATCAAGGTAAATTAGGTCTACCGCATTTCCTTTGTCTAAATAGTCTGTCACCTTCTCAAAGAAGGAGATCAGGTTGGTTTGGCACGATCTACCTTTAGTAAAACCATGTTGTACTTTGTCCCAATTACCATTGACCTCAATGTCCTTAACTACTTTCTCCTTCAAAATTTTTTCCAAGACCTTACATACTACAGATGTCAAACTAACAGGCCTATAGTTACTTGGATCACTCTTTCTCCCTTTCTTAAAGATAGGAACTACGTTAGCAATTCTCCAGTCATACGGTACAACCCCTGAGTTTACTGATTCATTAAAAATTCTCGCTAACGGGCTTGTAATTTCGTGCGCCAGTTCCTTTAATATTCTCGGATGAAGATTGTCCGGGCCCTCCGATTTTGTCCCATTAATCTATTCAAGTATGGCTTCTACCTCAGATGTGGTAATATCCACCTCCATATCCTCATTCCTGTTTGTCATCGTTCCATTACCCCTAAGCTCCCCATTAGCCTTATTAAAGACTGAGGCAAAGTACTTATTTAGATATTGGGCCATGCCTAGGTTATCCTTAACCTCCTTTCCATCCTCAGTGTGTAGCGGTCCCACTTCTTCTTTCTTTGTTTTCTTCTTATTTACATGGCTATAGAACCTTTTACTATTGGTTTTAATTCCCTTTGCAAGGTTCAACTACCTGGCTTTTAGCCTTTCTCACTTTATCCCTACATGTTCTGACCTCACTAAGATAGCTTTCCTTGCTAATCCCACCCTTCTTCCACTCCTTGTAGGCTTTCTGCTTTTTCTTAATCACCTCTCTGAGATGCTTGCTCATCCAGCTTGGTCTACAACTCCTGCCTATGTTTTTTTTTCCCCTTTCTTGGGATGCAGGCTTCCGATAGTTTCTGCAGCTGCGACTTAAAGTAATTTCAGGCCTCTTCCGCATTTAGATCCACAAGTTCTTCAGTCCAATCCACTTCCCTAACTAATTTCCTTAATTCTTTAAAGTTAGCCCTTTTGAAATAAAAAACCCTGGTCCCAGATCTATTTTTGTTTATCCATCCATCTAGTTTGAACTGAATTAGCTCATGATCACTTGAACCAAGACTGTCCCCTACAACCATTTCTTCTATGAGGTCCTCACTGCTCACCAAAACCAAATCTAAAATGGCATCCCCTCTTGTCGGTTCTTCAACTACTTGGTGAAGGAATCCATCAGCTATCACATCCAGAAAAATCTGATCCCTACTATTCTTGCTAGCACTTGTACTCCAGTCTATATCTGGGAAGTTAGTCTCCCATGATCACACATTTCCCATTAGTGTTTACTTCCTTAAAAACATTAAAGAGATCTCTATCCATATCCAAATCAGATCCCGGCGGTCTGTAGCACACCCCAAGCACTATCTCAGGGGAGGCTCTAGTAGCTTTCTTTCCCAGTGTGATTTTTGCCCAGACAGACTTTATCTTGTCCATTCCATCACTTCTTATTTCTTTACAGTTAACCTCCTCATTGATGTACAATGCTACTCCACCACCTTTGCCTTTATTTCTATCTTTCCTAAACAGCACATAGCCTTCAATACCTGTACTCCAGTCATGACTACTATTCCACCACGTTTCTGTTATCCCTATAATATCTGGTTTCACTTCCTGCACCAGTAGCTCTAGTTCCTCCGTTTTGTTCCCTAGGCTCCTCGCATTAGTGTACAGACATCTTAATTTTTGCCGTTTGGCTTCACTCACATTCTGTACCCTCTTAGGCACGGACATTCTACCACCAACATCACCTGTTAGTCTGTTATCTACACTACCCTTCCTCCTTATGCCAATTCTTCTGTCCATGGCTGTATCCCCTCTTACTTTGTTTACTTCCCTCTCAAGGTTAAATTCCGGCGTGGAGATCTCCCGAACATCTCCCAACCATCTCCCCCAAATTCCTAGTTTCTGTTGTTTTACTTTCATTTGTTTTTGTAATAAGTTGTTCTGCAGCTGGTATTAGCTTTTTCTGAAAGACAAAAATAACATTTTTCTACCCCTTTCAGGGTGGCATTGATTATCACTTAAAAGATTCCTTTCTTTTACAAATATCCTGCTGATTGCAGGCAAAATGGAGGAATTACCCCCATATTTTCCTGTATTTTTTGTTCTATAGGCAGGCCAGGTTTTAATGGGTTCTACTTTTTAAGGGTTATGGGGAAATTATTCCACTGTTTAGTTATTAAATTCATGAGGTGGTGTACTTCAAGTATTTTTTTCTTATATAGCAGACCAAGTTTGTAATGTTTTTCCTGCTGTGTTAAGCTTTAAGTTTATTCACAGGTAACAGCTGAGAAGCATCATTACCATATTACCTTCAAGGATTTTTCCAAAAATCATACACACTATACATTGTTACAGGGGTACTGACTAACATTACATTTATTTCAGTGTTTAATATTAACAATAACATTTAGCATCAAATTTCTTAAAGGGATCTTGTTATACCATGTCTTTTATTTAGGCAATTTCTTTTGTGCTGGCAGTTCTCTTTATCAGTTAGGTAATTTGCATCAACCCAGGCTTGGCTTTTGGATTCAAAGCCATCAGCAGAGCTCAGAGACTCTGTCTTAAAAGGGACACAATCAGCTTCCACCAGAGTTTTGATTTCTTTCCATTTTCAACTCCTGCTTAAAAAACACACAGAGATCTGAAAAAGAAAACAGTCTATTGCGGCTTTTTTTGGAGCCCTGATAGGATTTTAATTCAGTAGCACGTTTCATTTGCATTTCTTTTACCCCTTTCTACAATATACACTGCACATGTCCTAGGGAAAATGTACATTTCTTTTATACTACAACTTTTTTTTAAACATTAGCCATATCAATTTTACATAAGGTGTAACTGTTTGTTTTGTTCTTACAGAGTTTTCATGTACTCTTTATCAAAGTGACAGTCTGATACACATAGCCATTTTAAGGCTCAGTGTTTTTAACATTGCTTCTTTTTGTTTTGTGCACCTCTCCTCTGCTGTTGCTTCAGAGGGTCACTGTTAATTTCTTATTCTTTCACTACAGCTCTTATCTGCTATTGTTACAAAACAAACCAAACAAACAAACAAAAAGACTTCAGAATCTCTCCCTAGTCTCCTGATTTTGACTGCCCTATTGCAGCCATGACTTTGGTCTTTATTTAAAAACATTTTAAATTTTGTAAAGAATCAAGTTACCCCTTAAGGGTTAAATGCTAAATCCCAAAGCCAAACAACACGAATTACCTGTGTCTTGCAAAAAGGTCTGTCAGTTTTGCAACTTTGAATTAAAGAGTCAAATGATTTTTTAGCGGCATTAAAAACAAAAACAAAACCAATTTATCTCACACCTAGAAAACAGGAGTTTTTTACAAACCAGACGTGCTGGTTTAGAGTCTTAGAACTTTACATATTTTCACAGACAAATTGATACATACACATTTTCTTTTCCTTAACATTCCTTTACACTGTTTTGTTTGTACATAGCTGTATATATATTTGGATTATTTACAGGCATTCTTCTGGAAAAGGGCCCATTTTCCCTTCAGAACGGCTGCAAAGAAACCAAGAATTCTCTCTTTAACATGGTCCTTTTTAACATTTTCACAAAGTTTAACTGCTTAATTCTCTCTAGCCTCTGTAGAATTAACTTTTCACTCTTTTTTTCCTTAAATCACTTGTTTATCTCCCAAAATGACACCTTTATCACCTCAGATTTCACCATTTTAAGTGTTGTTCCAGGGGTTCACGCCTGCACTTACTGCTTTTCTTACTCCTGACACTATGCCTTTAGGGCTTCCAACCTGTTTCAGTTTCTTTATCTGTTACTTGCCTGCTTTTCTGGGCCTGATCCTGCTTTTTTCCAATGAACCGTTTGAGTATTATTGTCGTCACTTCATAATTTTGAAAGAAATGTTCAAGGAAAGGGACCAGGAAGGGTGGGGGCTATTTGAGGAGCCCCCCCCCTGCTGAATTGATAGTGGAACACTAAAGAATCAGTTTCTGAGGCAGACAACAAAGGGGAACAGAACAAGGGTCTTGTTGTCCTTTTTACAATGAGATGGGAGTATGAAGGGGGTTGGATCAATCCGGGGTTTGGAGAACGGGGTAAAGGGGAGCGCTCGGTCTGGTGGTGGGAGAGGAGGCTTTTCATAAAGCTTTTAACTTATTATTTGAGTATTTGAGAGAGGCGAGTTTTGATTTTGTCCACCTACGATTCGCCTCTTCCCACCACTGCATGAAACAATTAACCTCTCCTTTAGCCAATTTAGTTTTAGGTTGGCCGAGTTTGTCCTTTAAGACGTCCACTCGGTCTTTGTTCCAAGATTTTAACAGTGGCCACTGAGTTTTGGGATCCCCTTGAGTTAGCCTAGACCATTTTCCCAGAAATTTACAAGAGTCCAGACCCTTTTTACAGGAGTCTGGACCCATCCTAAAATACATAAAATGAGCCAGCGTTCGTTTAGGGAACTGTCCTGACTTAGGCATCTGGTTACCCATACAGGAGGACTTCACACACCAATCACACCTGGGCTAGGCATGCATATCTTATTTCCTTACTAACTATTACCGATCTTCTGTTAATGTTTTGTCATTAGCACCCTTGTTTATGCCTAATGTTTCTTTTCCTGGCACCTGTATTTCAACATTTCTTATTTCTGCTTAAAGGTACATACACTTCTTTAATCCATTCTTATTTTTACAATATAATTTAATCTACTTTCACATTATCGAGGGTGCGAAGTTCAGTTTAAGATTGGGTGTCGTAAGGAATACATCAGCTGCAGTATCCCTGATTGGGTGAAAGTACAGACATTGAGATATGAGTGTGTGATGTTCATACAATGGTTATGTTCTGGTGTGGAGTATAATGAGGGGATATGATGATGAGGATGGATTGACCCTCATTTGGTGAGATTTAGCATTCAGGGAGTTTAGGGTTCCACTTCATATGATCCAACGGAGAAAGGCTTTTGGTCCCTTTCTCGAAGTCGAAGAACGATGTCACTCCGGCTCACGCCTCCTGGTACTGTCCGTGGCCGGTGATGTGATCAATGTAGATGTCCCTGGACCATCAGATGGTGTCTGAGACCAGAAGGCGCCGCATGAGCTGTGTGTAGCATCGACCGATCCCATGGGTCCGCAGCACACGCTCCTTGCAGGGGTCTCAGGTGCCCAGGGCTTCGACGATCAGGGCACCCATCTGCACTTCATAGCCCTTCGCTCTCAGGATGTTGGCTGGGGGGGGGGCATACTTTTCCAGCTTACGAGCTCGGGCTCTGCGAAAGGCCGGGGTCCTGTTTTCAAAAGGAGACCGTGATGTCGACGAGGATGATCTTTTTCTGGGCCTTGTCGGTGATGACAATGTCAGGTCATGGCTGGCTGTTGGTACCGGGGATGGCACCGTTCACTCTGATCGCATGGTGCGATGGCATTCACGGGGAGGTTCTGGATGGCACTGTGGCGCAGCTGCCAGGCTCTGGAGTGGGGTTTGTAGCTGCACAGGACATGGGGCAGGGTCTCATTGGAGTAGCCACACTTCCTGCAGCGCTTGTCTCGTTTTCTGTGGCAGACGGCTCTGTTGAGCGGGATGCAGTTGAGCCAGGCACAGTGGATGAACCGCCAGTCAGTGAAATGGGTGAAGCTGCCCCTGGCGAGGAAGTGGTTGCTGGCATCCCACTTGCTGGTGTCATGGAGTCCCCGGGCAACGCTCTGGAACTGCTCCCCACAAAGCCAGTCAGGACTTTGGGGAGCCTCCTTTCCCTTGGAGCAGACTGTCTTCAGGGCAAGAAGCTCACACAGCTTCACCTCCTGGGTCTCTCCTTGGAGCATTCAGTATCCTCTGCCCCTCCTTGTGCTTCCCACAGCGAGCCCGCCCCAGTGGGGTCCTAGGGAAGCCACCGGGTCCTGCACCCCCACTTTGCAGTCAGACGCCACTCTCAGCCAGCCAGTAAAACAGAGGTTTATTCGATGACGGGAACACGGCCTAAAACCGAGCTTGTAGGTACAGAGAACCGGGTCCATTCTGGGGCCCAGTGAGCCAGACCCCCCACGTCTGCCCTCACTCCTCGTCCCCAGCTAGCTCCAGACTAACAACCCCCTCCAGACCCTCCTTTGCTCAGCTGCTTTCCCAGGCCAGGAGGTCACCTGACCTCTCTTTGTCTCCAACATCTTCAGTTGGCACCTTTGCAGAGGAGGGGCCCCGGCCATCAGTTCCTAGGAGACAGAGTGCCAGGCATTTATGTTCACTGGCCCTTTGCTCTGTAGCAATCTCACACACACACCCTTATTCCACCACCTAGATACTTAAGAACTGGATAGGGGACACTGAGGCACCAACACAGTATTCAGAGCAAACATTTAAGAACATTCCCGGTTCGTCACATCTGGTCAACTCAAAGGCTTTACCCTGGTCCGGTTTATGCTTCAGGGTTTCCACGTACAGCGAGTGGATGGTGGCCTTCAGGGTCCTCTCCAGCAAGCCCCTGGCACTCAGGGGTGACGGTGGTGGTATCATCGGACCTGATCTGTGCTACCAGGACTCCCAGCTCCTGGTGCTCCTCGCACCACACCCAGCGGCAGCTGATGCACTTCCCCAGGCGACACATGGCATTGCGAGTGTGGGACCAGAGTGAAGCAATGTTGCGCCTGTCCCGTCCGAATTTCCCATCTAGGGAGCCGCTCAGGAAGGTGGTGATGTCTTGGTTGGAGGGGGCTCTGCCGATCCACTTCTCTGTCATGTCATGCAGGGCGTTAGCCGCGATGTTCCTTAGCATGGCGTGGGGACATGTCAGCAGGTGGAAGGCGCGGGTGATCACTCTGACGTCGCACAGGTCACCCATGTGGGGGGATGTTGGCCCCACCGTGCCTGTGGCTGATGTAGACCAGTTCATTGCTGGCTCTCTGGGGAAGGAACAGCCAATTCTTCCCCAGCTGCCAGATGATCTTGTCTGCCTTGTTGAGGGGCACCTTTGCCATGGCGGATCTCCTTAGGAGGAGCGAAATGTGGGGGATTGGGAAGGTGTTCAGGGCGTTTATCTTCTGCCATGGTGCCAACAGGGAGGTGTCAATCTTGGCAGTATCCTGCAAGATCTGGTATGCCTGCCCCTATGCCAGGGGGATGATGGGCTCACCCTGGATCTGGAACCCTGTCGCCTGCACGGAGTTCCTTTTGCTGGCGTCAACATGGAGAGTTGCGCACTTCTTCGCATCCAGTCGGCAGCTTGACTGGTGGCGTCTAACATACCTTGGAGGCTCTGAGTCATAAGAACGCCCATACCGGGTCAGACCAAAGGTCCATCTAGCCCAGTATCCTGTCTGCCGACAGTGGCTAAAGCCAGGTGCCCCAGAGGGAGTGAACCTAACAGGCAATGATCAAGTGATCTCTCTCCTGCCATCCATCTCCATCCTCTGACAGAGGCTAGGGACACCATTCCTTACCCATCCTGGCTAATAGCCATTTATGGACTTAACCTCCATGAATTTATCCAGTTCCCTTTTAAACGCTGTTATAGTGCTAGCCTTCGCAACCTCCTCAGGTAAGGAGTTCTATAGGTTGACTCTGCGCTGTGTGAAGAAGAACTTCCTTTTATTTGTTTTAAAGCTGCTGCCTATTAATTTCATTTGGTGACCTCTAGTTCTTGTATTATGGGAATAAGTAAATAAGGAAAGTTATCTACTTTCTCCACATCACTCATGATTTTATATACCTCTATCATATCCCCCCTTAATCTCCTCTTTTCCAAGCTGAAGAGGCCTAGCCTCTTTAATCTTTCCTCATATGGGAACCTCTCCAAACCGCTAATCATTTTAAGTATCAGAGGGGTAGCCGTGTTAGTCTGGATCTGTAAAAGCAGCAAAGAATCCTGTGGGCACCTTATAGACTAACATGTTTTTGGAGCATGAGCTTTCGTGGGTGAATACCCACTTCATCGTCTGCCACCTCACTGTTTACCCCTTTCTCCAGATCATTTATGAATAAGTTGAATAGGACTGGTCCGAGAACTGACCCTTGGGGAACACCATTAGTTACCCTTCTCCATTCTGAGAATTTACCATTAATTCCTACCCTTTGTTCCCTGTCTTTTAACCATTTCTCAATCCATGAAAGGACCTTCCCTTTTATCCCATGACAGCTTAATTTATGTAAGAGCCTTTGGTGAGAGACCTTGTCAAAGGCTTTCTGGAAATCTAAGTACACTACATCCACTGGATCCCCCTTGTCCACATGTTTGTTGACCCCTTCAAAGAACTCTAACAGATTAGTAAGACACGATTTCCCTTTACAGAAACCATGTTGACTATTGCTCAACAGTTTATCTTTTTCTACGTGTCTGTCTGACAATTTTTATTCTTAACTATTGTTTCAACTAATTTCTCCGGTACTGACGTTACACTTACCGGTCTGTAATTGCCGGGATCGCCTCTACAGCCCATTTTAAATATTGGCGTTACATTAGCTAACTTCCAGTCTTTGGGTACAGAAGCCGATTTAAAGGACAGGTTACAATCCTTAGTTAATAGTTCCGCAACTTCAGATGGCATTCATCTCAAATGTGGTCTCGGTGACTGGTTTATGTTGAGTTTATCAATTAATTCCAAAACCACCTCTAGTGACTCTTCAGTCTGTGACAGTTCCTCACATTTGTCAGCTACAAAAGCCGGCTCAGGTTTGGGAATGTCCCTAACATCCTCAGCCGTGAAGACTGAAGCAAAGAATCCATTTAGTTTCTCCGCAATGACTTTATCGTCTTTAAGCGCTCCTTTTGTATCTCGATCATCAAGGGGCCCCACTGGTTGTTTAGCAGGCTTCCTGCTTCTGATGTACTTAAAAAAAATTTTATTACCATCTTTTGGAGTTTTTGGCTAGCCGTTCTTCATCCTCTTTGGCTTTTCTTATTAAACTCTTGCACTTAATTTGGCAATGTTTACGCTCCTTTCTATTTGCCTCACTAGGATTTGACTTCCACTTCTTAAAGGAAGTCTTTTCATCTCTCACTGCTTCTTTTACATGGTGGTTAAGCCACAGTGGCTCTTTTTTAGTTCTTTTACTGTGTTTTTTAATTTGGGGTATACATTGAAGTTGGGCCTCTATTATGGTGTCTTTAAAAAGCACCCATGCAGCTTGCAGGGATTTCACTTCAGTCACTGTACCTTTTAACTCTTGTTTAACTAACCTCATTTTTGCGTAGTTCCCCCTTTTGAAATTAAATGCCACAGTCATCCGCAGTCAGGACCAGGTCGTCCGCATAAGCCAGGACACTCACCCTCTCACCGTGAAGGTTGAAGCCATCTGTGCTGTTGGAGATCGCTCGCAGCAACGGTTCCATGGTGAGGTTAAAGATGATGGGGCTGAGGGGACCGGAGCGCCAGGGGCTGGGAGTCCTGGTGCCATATATCAGGTCTGACGTCACCCCCGAGTTCCAGGGGCTTGCTGGAGAGGACCCTGAAGGCTGCCATCCACTCGCTGTACGTGGAAACCCTGAAGCGTAAACTGGACCAGGGTAAAGCCTTAGAGTTGACTAGCAAGCGGGACGCCAGCAACCACTTCCTCGCCAGGGGCAGCTTCACCCGTTTCATCGACTGGCGGTTCATCCACCATGCCCGGCCATGAAATCAGAGACAAGCGCTGCAGGAAGTGTGGCTACTGTCTTGTGTAGCTGCAAACCCCACACAAGCACTGCAGGAAGTGTGGCTACTGTCCTGTGTAGCTGCAACCCCCACTCTGCAGAGCCTGGCAGCTGTGCCACAACACCATCGCACCACTGCTGCCTGGGGGAATGAGGCTTTTCATAACAACTTTAACAATCTATTTTTTTCACCACAATAGTCTCCCCGAGGGGAGGTGCACCGTTCCTGGAGGTACTGCAATACCAGGTCGATGCGTGGAGTGGATGGAGCAAGCTCCTATTCCATCTCCCTGTTCCAAAAATCCATTTAATATATAGTCCTCAGATAGAGGACGTATCAGATATTAAACTGATAAGAACAGATACTACACTTGATCTTAGCCAAAAGGCCGAGAAGCGATAACGATTGCTGCAAAACGAGGCAGCCCTACCTCTGCCACAGCTTTCTACATCACCCCGAGGAGCTCCCGGACAGGGACCAAAGGCCGTCAATGAGACTTTGACAACTATGAAACTCTTAAGTGACAATCCCTCCCCCTAAATTACTCCTACGTAATAATTCGAAGCAGGAACTCAACACACCATTCTGCTCAAAAAAAAAAAAAAAAAGGCCCAAAAACCCGAGAATTCTTTCAGTCTGATTACTTGGGTTCATCTCGCTGCTTTCCCTGGCTGCTGTTGCATTCTTCTAAGTTACATAAACCCACCCACTTCCTGTGACGTACTCCGTCACTGTTAACTCTTGCAGCAAAACAGATAAAAGAAAAATGTGCAAGTGCTATCCAGAGAGCTCCTGGAGCTCCCCATTTCCCCCCCACTGCCCCCATTCTCCACGTACCAGACTGGGGGGGGGGGAAGCTCAGGGCTTCTGCCCTGCGGCAGGGTAGTGGGGATAGGGGCTTCTGCTGGAGGAGACTGGTGCCTGCCACTTTTGATGCACAGAATGCTTAGGGTAGATTGCCTAGAAAATGCTGCAAGAAAAGCTGACATCTCTCTTACTGTTCGCTTCTCTATCTTGTCTCACCCAGGACCAGTAATTAATTAATCTCGAGGAAGACACCGCAGACACGCGCAATAAGCTAGATATGCGAAAGAGAGAATGGTAATAGTTTGACAGGCATTGCGAGAGTGAGAAAAGCTAGCTTGTATTCAAGCAAATATAATAACTATTCTAGGCTTTAATAGCCTATAAAATCATATGCACATGGTGAGCAAGTGACTTCAAACTATGTTCTCAGAATATTTTGAGAGGTAGATCAATATAGCTCTTCCTTCGCTTCTCTCAAAACCGTCTATCCTTTCCTCAGCACTCTGCCTATGCCTTAAACTGGCCCTGACCCCCGGGGCTCTACTGTAGCCCCAGTGAGCTTTTCTGCTCTCACATAAACTATCTCAAACATACAATCAGGCTTGCCTAAGGTACAGAGGCCTTGGCTACACTGGCGCTTTACACCGCTGCAACTTTCTTGCTCAGGGATGTGAAAAAAAACACCCCCCTAGATGTAAAGAAAATTGCTGACAGTTTCATCCAGAAAGCTACAGTGACACATAATGTCTTTAAACAGATGCTAGTGAACCAGCTTTTAAGTAATTGCAATGATTTTATTCAAAACAATTTAATTCTTAAAACAGCAAAAATAACAATAGATACATTCAGTAACTGGAACATGAAAGAAGTGTGCAGTAGAAGTGCTGACAATTACCTCCTACCAACGCTGGCAAAGTGCACTCTCCACCTACACACATCCTCTCCCTCTTCAAATGCACCCACCGGCAAAAACAAAAGTCAGCACCTCTGCTGCAGGCAACAAACTCACCTCAAGGGTCATGTAGTCGCTCATCCTTCACCAGGAGAGCTCCCGCACAAAACTCTCCTGTTTGCTAGCTCCTCGGGTTGCTTAAGAGGGGGCTTTTTAAAGCCTTGTTCTCTGTGATTAGCCCCAACCCCTGGTTAAGGGTTGGCAGGTCCTAAAAGGCTTGGGGATGAAAGCCTCATCAACATGGTGTCAGCCTTGCATAGCAGGCTCAGCACAGGGTCCCTCAAACAAACAGAGCTCACTATATACTTCAGTCAAGGAGTAAGCACACCACAAACACACACACCACCCACGGGCTAAGTTTCCTGGAAGCTGCATGGCCACGGAGCAGCCTATTTAGGGCCACAAAAGCACTCAGGGAACCCAGGCCACAGCCTGGACCTGCAGGGGCCAGGCGCATATTCTGCAGCCTCAGCTCCAGAGCTGCTGTGATTGGGACAGGCCCTGCCCAGGTACTGCTGCAGGGAGACAGCTGGGGGAAGTCCTTTCTCCCTGCTGTAGCCCTAGAGCCCCCTCCTGCACCCCAAGCCCCTCAGCTCCACCCCAGAGCTCTCACCCCCACAACCCTCTGCCCAAGCCCTGAGCCGCCTCCCCCAATCTGAACACGTCGGCCCCACTCTCATAAATTAAAAAGTTATTTAATATATTTAACACCATTATAAATGCTGGAGGCAAAGTGGGGTTTGTGGTGGAGGCTGACAGTGCATGACCCCCCCCTGTAAAAACTTTGCAACCCCTAGTTTGAGAACCCCTGTTAACATAGACAGCACAACAGATTTCTTTGCTGTTTTTCAACTACGACATTAAACCGTTCCTGGTGATACTGCAATACCAGGCTGAAGCATGGAGTGGCTGGAGCAAGCTCCTATTCCTTCTCCCTGTTAAAAAACTGCATTTAATATATAGTCCTCACATAGAGGAAACATTTTTATAAAAGCTAATGTTCAAATTATCGAAAACACAGGATAATAAAAAAAGTTTCTAATCATTGAGGTATAATGCTTCAATTATGCAAAATAGCAAGTTTGGTTTAAAAAGTAATAAAATGCTATAATCCATAATCTGCAATACATGTTGTTTTTTTTTAAAGATTATGCTGTTTTTCCACTCTGTCTCTGACTGTTGAACTCCCTCTGCCCAGCCCCACTAGGTGTCTGGGAGAATTAAAAGTTGCCTACTTACTTTCCGAGATTTAACTAGGTTTTGTGAGTTTGGCATCTGCTTTAGGTGCGCTCACCGCCACAGATGCCTCTTCTCTGACCAGCAATTAATTCTGTCCCCCCAGCCCGCTCCTCAGTTCAGTGCCCCCACCACCCTCAATTCAGCTGCACCTAGCCTCACCTTAGCTCTTCCTCGGGGTTTTCACACTCCCCCCACCCCCCAGGCCAGCACAGCTGGGCTCTTTACTCGTTTCTTCACCCTCCCTTCTTGTGAGATCTGGGTATGGTGGGGAGACTCTGCCAGCTTTTGGCAGGGCTGACCTTCGCAAGGCAGTTGGAGCATCTTGGGTCAGCTCCAGACAAGCTCCTGGCCTGTCTGAAATCCTTTCACTTGTGAAAAACTCATGAGAGCTGGTGATATCAGTCCGAGGTCAGCCCCATCTTCATTGTCCCTCTGCAGGGAAATAGGGAGTGTGTCCACAGTGGCCCCGATGCTGTTGTGATCTGAGCAGCTCAGGTGGCAGAGTGTAAGTTAGAGCAGCCCTGAGGCACAGCAGGGTTATGTTTGGCAGATGGAATGAACTCCCCTTTCTGGCCTCAGGCCTGCCAGGCATCAGAAGGATGTCAGAGATGATGTCACAACACTGGCTCCATGGCGGGGGAGGTTGCAGGTGACCCTGCGGCTCCAGCCCAGTCTCCCAGTATGCCGTGGGAGGGCGCGAATAGCTATCATCCAGCAGGAGGAGCCCTAGCAGGAGTCAGCTTTCTTTGTGCTGCTACTGCTCCTCTAAACGACAGCACCTTCAGTCGTCAGCCTTGTGAATGACAGGATTTCTGTCCAATAGGAGGGAGGGACTCGTCTAGTCACTTGGATTGACGTCCACCACTATCCAATAGATTGAGCAGGGCCGGAGGTTACCAGTCGCTGATTGGCTGTGGCTCGGAGTATAAGAACAGCGAGAAGGCGGGCGCGCTCCCTTTTTTTCCCCGGAGCTCTCGTGGGAGGTGGGTGTCCAGAGTGATGGCGGCCGGCGGGGGACTCGACCGCACTCAGCCCCCGGCCGGGGAGGAGATTATGGGGATCCGGGCGGGTCGGCCTTACCCCGGGGCTTCCCGGCTGGCTGGGCCCCGCCGCGGCTCTGGGTGTCGCTAGGCCTGGAGCCTGGCCACGCGGGGCCGGCTCAGCACCGCGGCAGGGACACGGGGCTGCGCTGTGCTCATCGCTCCGGGATCCCAGTGCCCGAGGGGCCTCTTCGTCTCCTCTACGGGAACCCATGAGGGACACCCGCCCCCTCCCCTCAGCGCGGGGTTGGCGGGAACAGGGGCCTCGGATGCCGGGGACACACAGACTGTAGATTCCTCAGTGCCCCGCGGGAGTCCCAGGCTGGTTCCATTTGATACAACCCGGAAACTCTCCACTTTAAGCCCCGCTATATCGTTTGGGAGGCCGGGCCAGGATGCGGCGTCCCCTTTTCAGGCGGGGGTGGGAGGCCAGGGGAGAGGATGGGGTTGCCGTGCTCTGGCTGAACCCTGGTTTCCCAACCGTGTCTCTTGTAGGGAACAGCTGGTCTTTAAACCCTTTGTGGCAATCCTTGGAAGCACCGTCGAGATGCCCAGGGAAGACAGGGCTACGTGGAAGTCCAACTATTTCCTGAAAATCATTGTAAGTGTCTCCCTTGGGCTGTCTTTTAGATGGGCTGCGGCCGGGATGGACTCTTGTCACACATGGTTCAGCCTGCCCTGGCCATTCTCTACTACACCTGCCAGCGCACCCCTAGGTTAATCCTAATGCACTAGAAATCCGTGGTGGCACATTTGGAGCCACAGACTTAATGGGGGGGCGGGGGGTGTTAGGCAGTAAGGCAGGAGCCAGCCTCATGGTTAATACAGAGCTGCAGTTTGCAGAGGTTACCTGATCAAGCAGGAGCAAGCTATGCTGGGACTACAGTGCTGTGATTAATGGCTGTTGTAGCAATTTGCTCCATTGTATATCAATGAGGTGAAGCCCTCTGGCTCCTGTGAAGTTGCTGATTGTGCTACTCAGTTTTTGCCCAATTACAGCAGGATTTAGAACAGTGGTCCCCAAACTTTTCATGGTCATGCAACCCCTCTTACCCTGTCTGCTTCTCCCCCTGCCAGAGCAGGACTGGGGGTGGGGGAACACGGACAGGGGCAGGAGGGCCTCATTTGAGGGCAGGAGTGGAGCTCCGGCAGACAGGACCAGGCTAGGTGTGGATCTGGGTAGTGCTACCTCCTCACCCCCTCTGGGAGCTGGCCCAGGCAACAGCTGCGCTCCCCTAAACCTGTGTGTGTCCCATATCCTCCCCCCCCTCCCCAGTTTGGGTACTTTTTATCTAGAGCCTGGTGTGCCACATTTCCCACTAGTGGCTGCTGTTACGAGACTCTGAAGACTCTTCTAGATGTTATATCCAAATTTTATCAGAAGGGTTTTCAGTAAGCTCCTTCAAGTGAGCTTTTACATGGACACTTGCACAGCTGTTGTCTCTCTTACAATGAATATACCAGCCATTGGCAGGTTTTTGAACATTTTAAAAACAATTGGGAAGCCTGAGTAAGATACCCAGAACACCTGGATCTGGAAAGAACTAAACCATGTTACTAAGAACAGAGTCCACTGCAATCACAAATAAATCATTCAGAAGAGCCTTGTAAATGTTAGTGCTGCTTCCTAGTTGAATATAATTTGTGTTTTTAATGCCTCAATGTGTTGCGTAGCAGTGAGATACTGTTCACGGTAACCGAGTAAGCAAAAGTAGCATCTGCAGAAGAGCCACACATCCAAGCTCCTTAATGGAGAGCATTACCAAGTTGTTGACTCTTTAAGAGGGATCCTTTCAGAGAGATTGCATTAACATTTTTACAGGCATAAACATCACATCTCAGCTAAGCTCCTGGTATGTCCTGACTGTGCTTTATTTGGAGGGTTTAAATGCAACTCATTTAGCATGTTTATCTCCCTTAAATGTGCTTTGAGACTTCTTTATTTCCTCTCTGAGGGTCATCAGAGAGCTGCTGGTATGTAATTTTTTTCAGAAAGAATTGTGCTCTGCATTTTCTGTAGCATCGGATTGGCAGCCTTATAACCATATGTTTTAAGCAATGGCTCCCTGGCAACCTAAAGAGACTGAAAATTGTCCATGTCAGGGTTGGTTTGGAGACTTGAGGGGGAAAGGGGGAAGTACCCCCAGAGTGGCAGATAGTGGGGCAGTTCGATTAGTGCACATACTGTTGCTAACTGGAATGTGTACCAATGTCAGGTGACAGAGTTTTTTTGTTGCTTTTGGAGAGGTTCTGGTTGGTAACATTGGGTCAGATTTCTCAGCTTAGCACACAGTAGCTCCCATTTATGCACCTAAACAGAGTTACTGGGTGCTAAGGACTTATGGAATCTGGCCATTTAGTTAAGGTGCCTAAATGGGACCTAATGTTACTCTATACCCTGGTCTAGGTTTCTTTGTAAAACTCATTTGTTCTTTCCATAGCAACTGCTGGATGATTATCCAAAATGCTTCATCGTGGGAGCAGACAATGTAGGATCCAAACAGATGCAGCAGATCCGCATGTCCCTGCGTGGGAAGGCTGTTGTGCTGATGGGGAAGAACACCATGATGCGCAAGGCTATCCGTGGTCATCTGGAGAATAACCCTGCTTTGGAAAAGTGAGTAAAATACTGTGATTCCACACTCTGCTTCCTGAGGAAGACTGTATGTTCTCTGGAGGAGTGAAACTGAATGGTGCTGTCTTTCCTGCAGGCTGTTGCCTCATATCCGTGGGAATGTAGGCTTTGTGTTCACCAAGGAGGATCTGACTGAGATCAGGGACATGCTGTTGGCAAACAAGGTAAGGGAGGAGGACATTATTGTTATAGCTTGTCTACTCAGGGAGGTCTTGGGGCCTGATCTGAAGGAAGGAGACAATGTAACCCTGAACATTCTCTAGATGTATGATTTTAGAAGGGAGCAAGAACTGGGAACCAGGCATTTACAGTGTTGTACTCCAAGCGCTGCCACTGACTTGCTGTGACCTGAGTTTCCCCATGTGAATAATTGGGAGATGCCGATTTCGCAGAAGTGCTGTGAGGATGAATTAGTGTCTATTCAGTACTGTCTGAAAGCCAAGCATTATTTTGCTTTCTCTTCTTGCACTGTCATGTTAGGTGCCAGCTGCTGCTCGAGCTGGTGCCATTGCCCCTTGTGATGTCACTGTGCCAGCCCAGAACACTGGTTTGGGTCCCGAGAAGACCTCCTTCTTCCAGGCTTTGGGCATCACCACGAAGATCTCCAGGGGTACCATTGAAATCCTGGTGAGTGCAGAGCAAAGTTCAGTGTGCTACTAGCAAGTGAAAGGTCATTCACAGCTTTCTAGCTACTCCTATATACTGGATGGCCCTGGTTGGACAGTTTGGCAATTCCACTGAAGTTAGGACTACAGATCTGTAGCTGGTTCATCCCTACATCCCCATGTCTTGTGCTGCTTTCCATGGCACAAGATCAATCCCACCTTCTATTGAGGACTTTGGAGGCATGTTTCTAAAGCATCTTAAGAGCAAAATAGCAGAGTAATGAATCTGTGCGGGCAGTTTTGTCAAAAATGGATCGATACTCACTGATAAGCCTTTCAAAATCCCACCTTCCTTGAAACTGTTCAGGGAGTCCTCTTTTTGAAAAAAGATTATTTTAATATTTCCTGGTGCTCTGTGAGGAATGGAAAGTATAAATATTAATGACATAATGTTAATTGCAGTGGTGTTACTGCTCTACCTTAAGTAATCTTCAAAGCCAGATGTCTAGTTTGACTCCTGTGGAGAAGGGTTTAGTTCCTTCTAGCTGGGCACAGTACTCTGGGTATGAGAAACTCTGGTTTGAGTGTCTAATGGGACAGCCTAGGTCTAGATGATATATGTGTTACGTGTAGCTGATTCCATTTGCACGTGTCATAATTATGGACCTTGCTTTGAAATGTGCTATATGCTGGGTGGGCTGCTTCTCATACTTCACACAGATTGCTCAGCTAAACTTTGGACATGTTTTGATACAGAATCATTTGTGGGTCTAACTCCTTCAGTCTCATCTATGTTTGTAATATGAAGTTGAACCTTGTTGCGACTCTGTGCCTGAGTTTCCCTGTAGCAGTTTGTTGCTCACTTTTCCCTCTTTGACTCAGAGTGATGTGCAGCTGATCAAGACTGGAGATAAAGTGGGAGCCAGCGAAGCGACCTTGCTGAACATGTTGAATATTTCCCCATTCTCCTTTGGGCTGATTATCCAGCAAGTGTTTGACAACGGCAGCATTTACAATCCTGAAGTGCTGGACATCACCGAGGAGACTCTGCACAGACGCTTTCTGGAAGTAAGAGATGCTTGCCTGTGCTGTATGCCATGTGTACTGTATTCCATGTAGTTATTTTTGAACTGTGAATGAGACTAGCACTGAATTCTAAAAGTGATTTTTACAGCTCTAGTCCTGAATAACAAGGTTATTGGCCTGGCATGGTGCTTTAAAAACTGGTCTGTGGTATTTCATTGTACTCCAGAGTTGGGAGATCCAGATGCAAGTGTGTGTCAGCCTGCTACAGCACCCCAATTTTCCCAAGGTGTTTTGATGTTCCCTATCACCTTTGGAAAATAGGGGTAGTGCGAATCATGGCTTTGCCAGACAGTAGTTGTCTTGGTGGGTTGTATCATGCATCCCTGAATGCTGGAAATTTTGATTTGCAACATGGATGTGTTTTCTACTGGGAGCGATGTTCCATTATGTTGGCTATCAGTTATGTGTGAAATGCAGAGAATACAAAATCTGGAAACACCTTGTAACAAGTGTTAAAGGTATGTGGTTAAGGCTGCCTCTTGTTTGTCTCCTTTGCCAGAACCAGGCAATTCTCTCACCTGTAATACCCTTTATTATGTTTGCACATATTGTTATGGATGGTTGTGTTTACTTGCAATGTAATTCTCAGAGCTGAATGCTTGGAACATGAGTTTTTCTTTCCCTCTTCCCCAGGGCGTTCGTAATGTAGCTAGTGTTTGTCTGCAAATTGGCTACCCAACCATCGCTTCTGTGCCTCACTCCATCATCAATGGGTATAAGCGAGTCCTAGCTGTGGCTGTGGAGACTGAGTACACCTTCCCATTTGCTGAAAAGGTAGGGTATGAGCTAGACCAGGGTTAGGCAACCTATGGAATGGGTGCCGAAGGCGGCACGCAAGCTGATTTTTAGTGGCACTCACACTGCTCGGGTCCTGACCACCCGTCCAGGGGGCTCTGCGTTTTAATTTAATTTAATTTTAAATGAAGCTTCTTAAACATTTTAAAAGCCTTATTTACTTTACATACAACAATAGTTTAGTTATGTATTATAGACTTGCAGAAAAAGAACTTCTATAAATGTTAAAATGTATTACTGGCACGCGAAACCTTAAATTAGAATGAATAAATGAAGACTTGGCACACCACTTCTCAAAGGTTGCTGACCCCTGAGCTAGACAGACTGAAATAGATTGTGCGCTGACTTAAGGTTCACAAACTAGTCTTTGAGCATGAGCCCTTAAAGATCTAGAAGGTTGTATGTTAGAGAGCTGCACTGAAAAGAGGCCTTGAACAGTGTGAAGTGCATATAACTGCATTGCAGCCAAGGGGAATTCCTTGCTTTGTGGAGGTGCAGTTCTTCCTCTTTACCCCTCAATCCTGGGAGCAGCTTACTGGCAAGGAGGGTGGAGAGTGTGCCTTCTGCGAGCATCCCAGTCCTCTTCTCATATGATAAGGCAACGTTGCTGTGCTCTGCTGGTTGTCTTCAGTTTGTTGGTATAATCCATCCCTTAGGTTGCTGGCAAGTTGCTCGCATGGCCTTTGGGGGTTGCAAAGGGTGTGCTCCCTGCTCTTAATTCCTGTGGAGACCTACTAATTATGCCATCTGTTTTCAGTCTGGCAATAGGATAGATGTAAATTGTGACCTGTTTGTTCCCTGAAATTACTATATGCTTTTCTCCTCTTACAGGTAAAGGCCTTCCTAGCTGATCCCTCAGCCTTTGTGGCTGCTGCCCCTGTGGCAGCTGCAGCTCCTGCTGCCGCCACCGCTGCTGCTGCTCCAGCCAAAGAGGAAGTAAAGGAGGAATCAGAGGAGTCTGACGAGGACATGGGATTCGGTCTTTTTGACTAACCCCTGCCACACACTGACTAACCACTTCTTCAACTGGTTTAATTAGAGAAATAAAGTGCTATTTTACACCCTCTGTTGTGTGTTTATCTTGGGGAGGTGGGAGAGGAGGAATCATCATGCATGAACTTTCCACTGGTGTGAAACTTAATATATGGATTTTGATCCTAAAGATGTAGTTTTTTTGATCTTGCCTTCGGTCATAAACACTTACTAAAACAGCCATAAAATAATTTTGAGAAACCTTGAAATAACTTCCCCTGCAGCTGAGAGCAAGAGGCTCCACACATGTCAAATACTAGTCATGTCACTTAATGCACTTCTGCCTTGGCTATACTGGACTGTTAATGTGAATTAAAATAAGGTGTGAATTTAAAGTGCAAGAGATATTCCAGAATCACTCCACCTATGGATGCTATATTCAGTTGTGTATACAAGCCCTTAGGCTAGCAGGACTTGAGCTAATGTACTGAAAATAGCAGTGTGGACGCTGTGTCTCAGGTGGCAGCTCAGGCTCTCAATCTAACAAAACCCCCTGGGTCTGAGTTTAAGGGGCTAGCCTGAGTCTCTGCTGGAGCCATGAGGCACAGCAAATGTGCTCAATGAATCACTGATAACTACAGGCAAATAAACAGGGTCCTTGCCCTGAGGAGCTGTACATTACTGAATACACAATGAAAACTAAGTGCATGGTTAAGTTAGATAAGCAAGTGATGAGTGGATCAGTTTAGAGACCAGGTCTTATGAGGTTTACTAGGCTGCCTGTTGCCACTTTGGAAATGTTACTGCAGGTGTCACCCCATCTTCTGGAACTTGATTGCTCTGGAGAGCTTCAGATTATGCTGTAAGATTTAGCAATTCAACAGTGTTTTTGATTTGCTGCCAAGTTAGGCCAGTTGTGTCCCGTGTTTTATGAAAAATGAGCTGCTGTGGTTGCTGCTGTGGACCAGCTGAGTTTTCATGTAAGACCCAAGCCAAAATGTTAAGCCAAAACAAACAGATCTGATTTTCAGGGTGGTAGAACACTCCTTTTAATTCAATGAGAATTATGGGTGATCACTTCTGAAAAATGATCCACATATGGGTCTGAATGTGAATTTAGGAGCATAACTTTTATGCACTTGAGTTTTGATACTAGGTTAAAGTAATTGTTCCTTACTGGCCTAACCTACACTTGCTATTTGGGAAACTCCATTTTCCAAGTGTTGTGTCATTTTAGGACAAGCAATTTCCAGCGTGTTCCCTGTGCTGTTAAAATAAGCTGCTTCCTAATCCAAAAATCTGCCTCCCTCGGTGATTCTATGCAAGACATTGCACCCTTCTGCAAAAAGACCTGACCACCCAGGCGCTGCGAAAATGGGATTAAACTTGCAGCACTGGACTGCCTTTTATGTTAGCACTGAGGGCACCTCGCACGACGGACCCGGATCTATCACTAGGTGCAACTCTACCCCAGCAATTGAACAGGGCTCGTATTGCTACAAAGTCAACATCTGCCTTTGTCAGGCCGTGAAGAGCGGTGCCCGGTTTCCGAGACAAGTGACTAGCAGCATCCCCGTGGATAGTGGAGGAAACATCAAGGGCAGGGAGTGGCTGCCCTGGTCAAACCCCTCCCAGGCCGGCTGCTCTGTGTGCCCGGCGCTGCAGCTGGGGGGGGCTGTCTCAGGGAAATGACCAGCTCCTGAGGTCTCCCCGTGGCCGCCACAGGACCCAGTCTCGCTCAGGCCCCGACCTCCAGGTATCACTATAGCCACGAGCCCCACCTCCTGGCCGGGTCTGCGCGTGACCCGGAACTGAACCTCGTAGTGCTTCCGGGGTCAGACCGGCGCGATGGCGGCCGACACGCAGGTGAGTGCGGGGGGCTGGGCCCTGCAGTGGGGTGCAGGCGGCTCAGCGGGAGCCGCTCCCGCGGGGGGGGCTCCGCGGCCCGGCTCCTTAGTTTGGCCCCTCTCAGGCGGCCGCGTCACGGGGAGGCGGCGGCGGCTCCTCCCGGGATCCGGCCTCTGTCCCGGGGAGAAGGGACGTGGCAGTCGCGTCAGTCCCGTCCCTCGCCGGGCGGCGACACCTAACTTGCCCCCCGGCTCCTCCCGAGTAGCCAGCCCGGCCGAGCGCGGCCCTGTCCCCTTTCCGGCCCGTGACAGGCCGCGCCAAGCTCTCGGCAGCCTCGTGTCGTGGTGCGAGACCGGCCCTGCCGCGGAGTCCGGCCTGGCCGCGCAGGAGATCGGAGCAGCCGCGGCGCCTCGCCCTGCGCGGGGCACGGGACGGGAGGCGTTCGTAGAGCGTGACTGTCGCGTCCTCTGTGTTCGTGGGGGATGGGAGCTGTCTGAGCCGGCGGGATGAGCCTTTCTCTCCTGCTGGGCCAGGCTCAGGCGGAGGTCGGGGCTGGCCCAGGGTTTAACATCAGCGTTAAAAAGGTCCCTACCAAGCTGAAACAATCAGCTCTGGGCACCATCCCAGCCCCTGAGATCCTTTGTCAGTTTTTGTGGTTCTGCAGTCACGTTGTTGTATCTTTTAAACAAATCTTTTTGCTGTCTTCTAAAACCTGCGCAGGAACAGTAGAGGAAGTTGACTGCTTCTGTAAGGAAGCCAGTGAAACTGACTATATGGAAAGACCTATCAAAAATATAAAGTGAAAAATATTGATAAATATTTTCTCTGGCTTTCCAGTTTATCTGGTCTTGAGAGTGCTACTTGGAATATGAGTAGGTTTTAAAAAAAATCAGTAAATGTCCATTTAATGGCAAAAAAAGGCTGCTCCTAATACATTGAAAACAATTATGTACGTAATAAAAATGTATTCCAATTTAATCACATAGGATATTGCAATAAAACTTGCATGCTGAGTTATTTTTTAGGTGGAATTGGAACTGCTCCGTTATGTGTTAGAATTGATCCTATTATGTCTAACAGCAGATGAAGATTTATCAAGTAGTATGGGTTAGGCTTTAGGAGCAGGAAAGTGAGTTCTGTCCCTCATATTGCAGTGAAATTATAAATAGCTGTGATGTACAGAAGAGTGACAACCATGCAGTTCTTAGCTGATTTGTTACAATATTTTCCTCTCTTTTCTATATGCTTGTGATACACTTTCCACTGTTTTATGGAGGTTGCTTCAGAGAGCCCCTCCAAAGTCAGGTCTTATCTGGCTTGATATGTATATGTTTGGACTTGAGTGATTCATGGAACTTTTGTCATTATATAATTTACTAACACATGTATGTCTATATAAATATTAATAAAAAGGATAAACAGTGACGCATGAAACCTTTGCACAATGACTCCTCATCACTGAAGTTGCATGAATGGTAAAAACTGCCCATTCCATAAGTTAGTGGATCAATTGGGAACCACTGGAATATAATGCAGATTTAAAATTATCCCAAGTGTCTGAAAACTGAGGTGTATTCCTTGTAAATGGCTGTCACACTTATATAGGGCCCTTCAGCATCAGTACCTACTAGATATCTTGGATTTGTCTTTAACAATGGAAAGTTTTCTTTAAAATAATTTCTCACATGTTCGTACCTTAATTGGTAGGCTGATGAACAGTTAATATTGATGACTACCATCTCTCAACAAATTCTGCAGCTAGCTAGCCAGATTTACCCTACTTTTTGCCCGTCCTTGGAGAGAGGAACAGGGATTAGGATGGCTGAGTTGGAGGAAAGGAGAGGTAGGAATTACCTGGAAATTCCAATCAGCAATTTTGAGGGGTTTCTTGCACACAGACAAAAGTTTCATTGAGATGAATGGAGGCAGTTCATACTACTCAAGAGCAAATCCTGCCATTTCCATGCATAGCAAGGGACCTTTTATTACAAACCCAGTGAAGCTCTGTTTTGGAGGAGATGGATCAGGATTTGGGGAGTCCGTGGAGGGGATGCATGTGTTCATTTGACTGCAGGGCACAGTTCAGTTGTGCTCCCTGTGTGCCCCAATATAGGAAGGTCTTTGGATATTGGATCAGGGCATCTCCACCTATGTTGTGGAGATACAGGCAGTATGGAGGCTGTTCCAGCTTTGAAGCTGGAGTACTGTACATGAAGCATCTGAGGACTGTTCAGTCTGCGTGCTGGGGTTGGGATTTTATATTTAGGTGGTTCTCATACATCTACTGTTTCAGGCTGTCTGCAGATGCAGGAAGTTGACACTTTATCAGTCGCTACTTGCCACCAGATCTGCCAAGCCCTACTGTTAGCCTAGAACAAATTATTTTTTCATACATGTTTTACAAAGCTTTAATAATGTTTTAATACATATTAAAATTAAGGAAAGATTATTACTGGGATTGGGATTTAAACATTCTCCTGCAATGTTTTCAGTCCAGACATCACAAAACAGTGCTAGTGCATAAAAACTGAAAAATTAAACCGATTATACACCAAAGTGAAATTAGGTGGGCTAGTTCCACTTCTGAAGCTGGGTTAGGTATAAAAAGTAAACAGACAGCATAAATGGTGAAAAGTAAATTACTGAAACAAAAAATTAACAATCTAATTTCCACTTGTGTGGTAACATAGGAAAGAGTTTTTTATAAATAAGATGTGACTTTTTAAACGTGATAGACATTTCAGTTTAAAAGGAGACTAACCCACACAAACTCCATGAACATGTAACAGGTGTCTGTTAAGGTACAATGAGAAACCTTTCACTTGTTATTCCTCTTACATAATTTCATAACAATTGACAGTATTAAATCATAAGTGAAACACTCAATATATGAAATTAAGCCTGCAGCATAGACTGTCTCATGGTGGAAGCTCCCCTTAAGTGGGTGAGTGAGTGCAATCTAGGGGCTAAAGTGCACCACTGGAAAGCAAAAGGTCTGCGTTCTATTCTGGTGCATATTCTTCAGCCTTTAAAGGTCATAAGTACTAGGCAATTGATTTTACTGGTTCCTTGAGTGATTCACATGAGACACATTGCATTGTAAATATAGTCTGTCCACTTTATAAAAGGGTAATTGGAGTCTAATGGTACTGTATATTAGTGAGGATACAGTACCACATAAGCAGGTTGAAAATCAGAGGAAGGTCATCCTACTGTATATGTGAAAGAGATTTTGAATTATCAAACAAATAGAGGACCTTCACCTTGTATGAGACACTGATAATTCTTTTCATGGATACAGGCAGGAGTTGTTGGCTTGCCAAGTACCATGGTGGTTTGGATGATTGTGTCTAACCACAACAGTCAGTCAGTAAGAGGAGTTGGCTGTCTGCAAAAGGGCACATTCTCCCTTTCCGGTGTTTCTGTTTGTTCTAGGTTTGGCATCCATATGTTGATGGTGACAAGAGAGTGATAACTTTTTTTATATGAATGGCTGTTTTAGGTTTCTGACACACTGAAGAGGTTTGCTGTAAAAGTGACCACAGCCAGTGTGAAGGAGCGAAGAGAGATACTTAATGAACTGGGAAGATGTGTTACTGGGCAAGGTACTTGTATTTCATCTATTTAAAGCATTTGTATGCTATTTCTTTCACAGTGTGTGTGGAATGGGTTTAGGTATATGCTAAAGCAGTGGCTCTCAAACTTCATTGCTTCATATACCACCTTCTGAAAAAATCATGGAGTGAATGGATGAAACATCAAGCTCATGTACCATCAGTGGTCCATTTACCACAGTTTGGGAATCCCTGAAGTGCACTTCATTTTAAAAGACCTGTGAAATTTGTGGCCCTTTTTTTGAGAGCATAGGACTGTAGGCATTGGAGTATGTGCTTTTTCTTATGAGCAGTTCTAACAATTGAATGTCTGTGTCTGTATGTATACACAAGTGATGTTCGTGTATCCTTTAGCATGGCTTGCTGGTCCTGGAGATTTTGCCCCATTTTTCTGTTCTGCCCCTCTCCTCCTAAACATCTCTAAACACCAGCAGACCTCAATGTTATTCATAAGGAAAGACTAAAGGCTCAGTTCAGCGGCAAAGGCACTTGGCCAGCTTTATTGGTGACAAAGCACAGAACTAACATAGGAGCTACAGGTACATTAACACATGTATGCCTGTAACAAGGCAGCCGCTCAGTGAGCACACCAGAATGCAGTCCCCTCGCAAGTACAAAGTTGCCCCTCCTATGCCTTCCTTTTTTATGCATGGATACAAACAAGTTATGTATTGCACACACATTTTTTTGTTGTTACTGTCCTGTACCTTGTGCCTGCTAGTTCAAACAAAACATCCCCATCCATTATCTTGTCATCCCATCCTTCTCTTATGAGAGGTCTGTGTTCCTGTACCATCTCCTGGAAATGTCTTTACGCTGTTACTTTAGAACACTGTACCATCTTCTTAGGTCAGGAATGTGTTTATTTGGTGTGCTGCTATTTTGCCAAGGCCAGGCTGCTCTGGTTCATAGCCTTTGGTTTACACTGTTAATTATGCCTAGGGCTCCAGCAAAGCCTAAAACAGGTATCTCAGATGAGAAATGAAGATGTAAAATGGAATTCCTGATTATTATTACATATTCCCATTGTAGAGGTGTTGGTAAGTTTTTGTGATATCAAATAAATTTTGCTTAGATGAAATTTCAGGAGTCATTTAAATTTAGTTTTTCCATTTTGTTTTAACATGTTGTGTGGTGGTATGTACTTTTAAACAGCTTCTGTGAACCACCCCAGAGGTGACTGTTTTTCAGTGTTGACTGAAATATTTCCTTTTTACATGAAGTTCACTGGATCCTTCAAGGTGAAAGGTGTTCTGTAAATGTGATGATAGTATTACTGGGCATGATAGCATGCCTCTTCTGAAAGGTGAATAAATAATTTCCAAAATGCTCCTGATCTAAGAGCAAGCAGCCTATAGCTGATTATTCATCTGGGTCTGCCTTGTGGCCTAACTTCCCCCACTGAGTCTGACCATAGTGAAAATTTATTCTCTACATTTGGAAGAAGGTAACTAAGAGTGTGATGAGGAAACATGCAGCAACGATTTTTGTATCTTGTTCAGCGTAGACATAAGAAAAGGGGAGGAGGAATGAAAATATAAAGGTTAAATCCTTCAGCAGGTACTCAAAATATTTGTGGACACTGAGATGCGGAGGGAGCCGTGTTTGATGCTGATGTCCAGCTGGTTTCACTCAAACTAGTGTTACCATATTTCATGTAGGAGGCTGGATCTTATATTATGCTTCTTGATTACAAAGCAATCCTAGAATTTTTAATTAGCTGTCTACAAATGATTAAGGGTCTGATCCAAAGCTCGTTGAAGTTGGTAGAAAGACTTCCTTTGTGTCTGTGGATTCTAGATCAGGTCCCAAGGTTGTATGTCACAGCCATGGCTTTTAGGGTTTTTTGTTTAAAATCATGCTTTTTATCATCCTGGCCAGTCTTTACTAAATAAGACTCCTCCGTGAATCATTACTGCAAATGTAGGTTTATATCTGTCCAGAGTAGCAGAGTATGGGTTTTTCAAATGCTCTTAAATAATTTAAAATGCATTTAATGATTGAAAATGAGAGGGTTTTGTGTTTTTTTAAAAGATATTTCTTTGACTTTTCTCATAATCTCCTATGACATACAATTTAATACTAAAGTATTGTGTGCTCTGATTTTTTTCCAACTTCTAAAAATTGAAATTCTGATTCCCATTTATTTATTTTGTCATGACAGTCAATCAGCCTTGTGCCCTGATCCTGCAAACACTAATGCACATGCTTAACTTAAGTGCCATAAATAGTTTCTGTAGAATCAGTGGGGCTACTCACAGTAGTAAAAGGAAGCATTTGCATGTTTGCAAGATTGGGGCCTTACTGATGATTCCCAAATAAACACTTTGGAAACCAATTTATTGCAGATCTGCCAGAGAGTGCGGTTAAAGGGCTTTGCAAACTATTCTGCCTCACCCTGCATCGTTACAGGTGAGTATGTGGGGCTGGGAAGGCTGCATATCTGGTAGCTGAACTTGACTGTAGTATCTTCCATATGGAAATAGCGTTGATGTGGAGTGTAGTATATAGTGAGATTTGTCATAAGAGTGCTGTCCAGTAATGTAGGCCGAACGTTCAGAATCTGTAGAAAAACAAGTTTTACAACCTCAAATAACAAAAATTCATCTTTTCAAATTAAAAACAAATTAAGATCTTGATCCTGCAAATCACTGTGCATGAGTGCATCCCTTTGCCCTTGCAGAAGTCTGGGAGTTGCAGGATCAGGCTGTAACTGAGCAATTTTGGGTTAGATTTAAACTGTGGTCTGTAGTAAAGAAGTGGTTGAAACCCCCTTTTGGGCCTGTCAGAATTAATTGTTAATCTTGTGTCATAGGATGACAGTTGTTGTGGTGTTCCTCTGGTCAGGTCAGACTGTCTGTTGAGGTAGGGAATGGATCATTCTGCACTGCGTGTAGATGATGTAGATCCTTCTTCACCTGTTGGAAAGGGAAAGATATAATGGCTGTTGGCCAGACTGATGATGATAGGAAGCAGAGCCCTCTTTGTGGAATCTAGAATTTAATATCTGAAACACTGACATGATTTGTAACAGAAACAGAAAATGTTTCCTTTTCCCTGTAGAGACGCAGCATCCCGCAGAGCCCTGCAGTCAGCTCTCCAACAGCTTGCAGAGTCCCAGCCAGAAGCAACAGCAAAGAGCCTTCTGCAATCCCTGCAGTCTTTAGGGATCAGTGGCAAGGCTGGAGTTCCAAGGTGAGGGCTGACTGCTATTCCTGTTGCTGTGCATGAAACCATTTCATGAAATACTGCCAGTCAGGCTCTTGCATCCAGAGTGGAAGCTTTACCACTGAGAGGGGGTAACTCTTACTTTTCCAGGCAGAATTAGGGAAAGTTGATGGTTCGTATTTTATTCTCATTTACCATGTCAACCATCTTGCCATAGAAGCAACATCATTTCCAAGAGGGTGACTCAGAAACTTCAGCTGAAGCCTGTTTTAGACGCTGAATGGAGAGTACTGCAGCTAGTACTTCTTTATGCAGACGCAGCACACTGAATGCCCATTGGGAAGGGAGAGGCTTAGTTCTAGTGAAATTCAGATAGCAGGGTTGGGCTGGATTACAGTTTCCTTTCAGTAGCCTTCAAATACAAGACAACTTGTTTTAAGCTGCTTTATCAAAGAATGACCAGGAAAGGGACACTTGTCTTGAAATTAAACAGCTGAACATTATTATAGATATTCTTAGTTTTGGTAACTTAATCTGCTTTGGGTTGATTCTGTGCTGCAAGGTTAGTCAATAGGTGGACTGTGGGCCAAATCTGGGCTACCAGATGCTTTAGAACAAACGGCGACATTTTTTTATTTACTTATTATTACTAGTATTGTTATTGGTTTTGTGTTATTTTTCTCTGGAGTCTGGACCTTGACCAAGATATTTGGACCTTGGGAAAAAAAAAATGGTTACCCCTGCTGTGGTGTGTTCTTGAGATTCATTTCTAAAACACTTTATTGCTGTTCTATTCCAGTAGCAACCAGAGATCCCAGTTAGGGAATAGGTCCAGAAAGCCAGAAGTGACCATTATGATTGAGCATGACCTCCAGCATAACACAGACCACAAAACTTTACCTGGTGATTCCTGCATCAAGCCCAATAACTAAGGATTTGAATTAGAGTATGTCCTTTAGAAAAAATGTCCAATCTGGATTTATCCATGTAATGTAGTATTTACTCCTCTAGTTATTGTCTGGTAGCAGCTGGTTCTTAAGGGACTCTGATCCTGTTATTGTCTGTAAGGATGTTGGCTATGACATTGTACCTTGAAGGAGAGAGAGGTCAAATGGGGGTATGATTATTAGAGCTCTGACAGGCATTTGAAGGATCCATCTTCTGCCATCATCTTGGGAGAGAGCTGAGGATTACAACAGAGCTAGGAAATAGATCTGGCACAAATCGGAAATAAGTGTGTTGTGCCAAAGTGGCTGAGGGTGAAGGATAAGTGAGTAGTCATTCAGAAATCTGAGACAATGCAGTCCAGTCAGCCTATAGAAGAGAGCAGCTGATGAGAGAGCTGGGTTACTTGCAGCCCAGGGATTGAGCTTGCAAAATGTTTGCCTCTCCCTTCTCTACTGGCCTTACGGATCTTTCTCAAATTGTGGTTTGACATCCCCAGAAGGCAAGGTTTGGCCTTCTGATGTGTTGTTCAGAGGATTCTGAATCTTTAAAACGTGCTAATTAGTGGTGCTGAGAATTGATTTAAAATCTGAGACTTCGGCTGTTTTTCTTCAGTGAAGATGCTTCACTAACAAGGTGACAAATTCCAGTTTGGGCATAATAATATACGTGTCCTGGGTTGTTAATGCTGAGCAATATCTCTGGAACTATAGACTCACTCCCTTTCCCCTTTCTGTGACAGTAAGAGCAGTGGATCTGCAGCTTTGCTGGCTCTCTCCTGGATTTGTTTGCTTGTGCGCATAGTCTTCCCAACACGTGACAAGAGAGAAGGAGAAACATGGAAAAAGCTGGTAGGTATTTTGGTGCTCTGGAAAGGTATCTTGCCCCTCAGGGACAAGGAAGAGGCTTTGAAGTATTGTCGTGTATTTCCAGGCTAATGTGGCAATGTGAGGAATCCTGAATGTGACTGTGGGCTTGGTAGTGGTGATTGTAACAGCTGGTGGTACATTAAAACCCACCTTCATAGGGCCTCTCTCTTCCCTTTGTTTACCCTATACACTTTGTATAGTTTTTTGGTCTCCCTTATTCTGGTAAAAGAGTCAGGAGGTATTGATATTAATAGCCTTGACTAGAGCCAGGCAAGCTGGCTCTGTACACTTCTGTCTGGAACTGCAACAAAATTGTTGGATATTTCCCCAGATCTGTTAGTAATGCAGCTGAATCCCAAACTGCAGTATCCTGGGTTGGTCTCATCCTGGGTGTCTCCTAAGCATATTGCCAATTATACCGCATTTGGGGTGGTGTAAAGAAGCTTTTCACTTTTTCTCTTTATTGGTTGGTCTGTCTTGTGGACCTTGTTCCAACAAAGACCTTATTTCTTATTGGAACACAGTACCAATTGGAGGTGTGAAACTGCTGTTCTCTTTACAATGCTCACATGAACATATATTTGAAATCCTGTTTAAAGTCATTTGTGATGTGGAAGTTGTTAATGAAGATCCTAGAAGCCTTACTCAGAGTTAGAGTAACGTTATCTATTTCTATTTCTCAAGTGGTAAGTGTGTAAATGTATCTCTTCCTATTTCTCTTGGCAGGTGGAAGTCCAGTGTTTGCTTCTATTAGAAGTTCTGGGAGGTTCTCACAAGCATGCAGTGGCTGGAGCTGTGAAGAAATTGAACAGGCTTTGGAAAGAGGTGACATACGGTTTGACAGTGTGTGACCTAATTCACTGACTTTTCTAGTGTCACTTGAGTTAATGTATCTTATGGTTCTTCTCAACAGAACCCAGGGCTGGTGGATCAGTATCTGTCTGTCATTCTCAGTCTAGAACCAAACCAGAGCTATGCTGCAATGCTGGGGTTTCTGGTGCAATTCTGCACAAGCCAGAAAGAGATGGATGTTATTAACAGACACAAGGTAAATAAGAGCTCTGACTCCTCTTTCTCCTCCAGAATAATCAGAATGATTTTCATTGGGAAGGGGCAGAAATGTTACAGCAAGGCTGGTGCTTTATATCTGTCAGTCTGATAGTAAAGCGAGATTGCGCTGATTAAAGCTCAGGTATCCTGACCTGAGTTTGCATTTAGGGAGACTATTGGCACACCCTGCTCTTCAGTGTATTTCTTGCTTTTAGGGAGACAGCCAGGACGCCTGCTTTCCCTATCTCTGTATCCTGATTTCAAGAATAGAGCTGAGCACCTAGCTCTCCATGGGTTTTTTGTGTTCAGGCTGGCAGCTGGGGCAAAGAACCATGCTTCCTAGTGGAGTTGTGTGTGGAGGAGTGATAATAGAACTGAAATTCAACTTGAATGGGGCTATGTGTTTTGGGGGAAACAAGATGGGGCATGATCTTTCGCTCTCTGCTGGCGTTCGGGGAGCGTGAGCAGATTGTGACATGACTGTAACAGATGTTCTGCTTGTTCAGAGTGCCCTTCTGGATTTCTACATGAAGACCATTGTGATGAGTAAGACAAAACCTCAGAAGCACTTGCTGGTGAGAGACACATGGCACTGTTTATACTTTTGTCTCATGTATAATGTTTGCTGCTGTGCTGGGTGCCTGACCATGTTCTCTCTGCAGGATAACTGTGCCCCCCTCCTCCGATATGTGACTCACTCTGAATTCAAGGACCTGGTCCTACCAACTCTGCAGAAATCCCTGCTGCGCAGCCCTGAGAACGTGATTGAAAGTGAGTCTTCTCTAAAGCAACATGGGATGGAGGCATAAAGAGTTGTTCCTTGGAGTTTAGGAGTTGGTGTGGGTAATAGGAGAATGCCACCCATTGGACTGTGCTTAAGCAGACTCTTTGCCTGTGAACAGAGCTAGGTGGCAGGCTGGCTGGCTCCTATAGGGTGGATGTGGAGAGGTCGCATTGGTGATGTGATCCCAAGTGGCTGGGTATGTGGTATCTACTGCTTGTGGGGAACAGACTTTCAGAGCTGAATGTGTAGAATAATTCTGAGTAAATTTGTCCATTGGAGGGAGTTTCTTTGGTTTTCTTTCCACTTCTCATGGCAGCAACTCCTCTCTAATGGTCTCTGAGAGCTTGGACTGCGTGAGGTTACTGCCACGCTAAAAGCCAGTTGTTGTTTAACACCATAACTTCTTTTCTGTCCCCAGCAATCTCCTGCTTGCTAGCATCCGTGACCCTTGATCTCAGCCAGTATGCTCTGGACATTGTGAAAGGACTGGCCAGTAAGTGCATCATCTCTGGATGGGTTGACAGATTCTTAGCAGGACTCCCTACAGCTCTGACTGTGCCTATGTGTTTATGATTGCCATATTGTTAGTGCCATTCTTGACTATGAAGATGTCCTTGTCATTGTGGGTGGGAGGTGATACTGTGATATGGAATTGAAATATTGCACATTAAACTTCTGAAAAGAATTAAGGTTTCAGTTCTAGCTATCTTGTGGCTGCCTGAGGCCTGTTGTGGAAAGTGGTTTAGTAGTGGTTTTTGGGGTAAGGCATGGAACAGGGAATTAAAAGACTTGGCTTCTGTTTCCAGCCTTGCTACAGACTAATTTGGGATGCTGGGCAATGCACTTAATTCCATGTGCCTTGGTATCTCCATCGGTAAAATAGGGAAGTATCATTCCAATCTCACAGAGGAGTGGAGTGTAAATTTGTTAATGTCTGTAAAATGCTGTAGAACTGCGGCATTAATAGTAACAATACTGATGATATGCCCTGCCAAAATGGAAGGGAGAAAATTCTCACTTGGCCAGAAGCTAAGGCAGGCCGCATAGTTTGCACAAAGATGATTTCGCACCCTGTTGAGGAGATGTGGATAGCTCTTGAGTAACTCATAGCTTGCACATTGCATTTTTAGGTCAACTGAAATCCAACAGTCCACAGCTGATGGATGAGGCAGTAGTGGCATTAAAGAATCTGGCTCGACAATGCAGTGATCCATCGGCTGTGGAGTCACTGGGGAGACACTTGTTTGCTATCCTGGGGGGTAAGTAACTTATGAGTCGGTCAGTGCAGATCAGCTGAAGTTTGCTTGCTTTGAGGAGTGTTCCATTGCTTGCTGTAAAAGCTGAATAGGGCCAGCATGGCCTGGGTCAGATGGAAGGCTGAACAGTTTTCTGGTAAAAAATAGTCTGTCTCTCTCGTGGATTTAATAATTGGCCCAGTTAGATTGCTTGCTACCAACTCTCTCGCCACCGTGTTTTTTGTTGACAGGTTCTGAGGGGAAACTGACGGTTGTGGCTCAGAAGATAAGTGTCCTTTCAGGTAATCTACTGGAAGAAAGTAGATAGGTTTATTCTACAGTGGAACAGATTTAGTGGAAAGATGAGTACTTGAGTTGTCAGTGTCGTGGTCTTAACCAGCCATGGCTGGAAGATCTTGGGTGATGGTACATATTATTGCCTGCAGGCTAATGGCCTTCTGCTCTTTAAGTAGGTTGATGGCTGTTGGTGGCCATTAGAGACCAGTGGAAATTCAGAAAGCTTTAAAATGTGTAGCCAAAGGAGGAGGAGGATTAGGTGGGTGCAGCAATGATTGAAATTTAGAGAGAGGTTCACCAGGTTCTGTAGCTGCAGGATGGCTAAATCCAGAATTGGTGCAGTGATGGAGAGAAATTTGGACAGGCAGAGATGAATGGGATTGAGCTATGAGGTGTCGGTTGTAGCCTACATTGTTTGGTTTGCAGTAACTCTTGTAGTAGGGCACTAACCAGGGAGTGTTTTGTCATTTTAGGAATTGGTAGTTTTAGTCATCATGTGGTTTCTGGATCTTCAAGTCAAGCTCTGAGTGGAACCATGGCTGAACTTTTCATCCCTTTCCTGCAACAAGAAGGTGAGGACACAGTTTTCTTTGTTCTGGATCCTGCCCAGCTTCATTCAAGCCAGAGTTGGATTTCGGTGCAGAGCATATTTAGCTGAAGATAACTCTGATACACAGCTATTGAGTTATGGAGTCCTTTGTGTACACCAGGGGTTCTCAAACTTCATTGCACTGCAACCCTCCCTTCCGACAACAAAAATTATTACATGTTCCCAGGAGCGGGGACTGAAGCCCGCACTCGCCCACCTGAGCCCCACTGCCCTGGCCTGGGGTCCAGAGCCAAAGCTTCTGCCCCAGGTGTGGGGGCCTGTAACCTGAGCTGTAACCCTTGGACTTCGGCTTTGGCCCCAGGTGGTGGAGCTCAGGCTTTGGCTTTGGCCCCATGCCCCAGCAAGTCTAATACCAGCCCTGGCGACCCCATTAAAACAGGGTCCTAACCCACAGTTTGAGAACTGCTGGTGTAGACCCTCATTCTATAGTGATAAAGCAGCCTTGTAGAGAGAATATGCTATGTAAGTTCAGTTTGAATGGATGTCCTTTCCATCAGTCCTCAGCATCTTCCCATTTACCTGCTACCTTGTCAATGCATTCATGGGTTTGAGATAGCTGTGTTGACTTTCTCTGCATTTCTTCCCAGTCCATGAAGGCACTTTGGTACATGCTGTCTCTGTCCTTGCTCTTTGGTGTAATCGGTTCACCACAGAAGTTCCCAAGAAGTTTGTAGAGTGGTTAAAGAAAGCCTTCAGCCTTAAAACCTCTACTTCAGCTGTGAGACATGCCTACCTGCAATGCATGCTAGCCTCTTTCAAAGGTAATCTTTATGATCATAACTCTTAGTTATGCGGGGGAACAGAAGGGTAATTGAATCTCATGCTTCCAGGTGTAAACTGATCATTGCAGGGATATAGATAGATTCTGTGTGGCAAATTGTTTCTGAAGTAAAGGTCTTCAGAAACCCCAAACTTTTGGTGCTCCTTTGAGAATGGCTTCTACTGGCTCTAATCATTGCGAACCCAAAATTTGATCCCCATACTGTAGAGTAACAGTCTCTGTAGTCTAAAATATATAATATACGCTTAAATAAATCCACGGAGACTGTATAAACCGAAGAGATGATTAGTGTTGGTATAGCTGAACAGTTAATGCAAATATTACACACATACTGTGGAACTGCCTTCGTTTTCTCATTGTGAGTGACTGAATTTGAACTTTCTCAGTGAACTCTCCATTTCTGTCTGCCAGTAATCTGTCTATTGTTATGAGGGCAGAAGCAAATACTTTGAGAAGTGAATTAGTGGCGAGGGCCAGGATCCTGCAATGAGACCCTTGTAGCCAGACCCCTGAGGTTGTTGGGGCTTCATCGGGGTGCTTGGGTCTGCTTGTGTGCAGCTGCTCATGGGATCAGGGATGAAGGCGTCAATATTACAAAAATGGAAATTACCCATTCATCTTGCTGATTGTGCCATTGGTTTGACCTATCTGATAAATATGAAGAATATAAAGATATTCGATCTAATTCTTGGATTTTTTTTTTATGGTTAAAATACTCTCTTGACTGACTTTGGAGTTTTGTGATGTTACATATTTCTTTTTTTGTTTATGGTATTTTGTGTTACAGCTTGTATTGGAAATGTAAAAAAGGTAGTTTTGAATGTTAATTTAAAGGATATTTAAATTTGAAAGCCAAAGGTTGAATCCTTTGACTTTTGATTATTTGAGATGAGAGAGGTGCTCACAGACCTTCCAGCGAAGCCTGCTTTGCCTTGTTTCAGAAAATGTACTCTGTTCAGGAAACATAGGAAACTGGGTGGATGAGTAATTGTGTAGCATTGGATTGGAATCTTCTTTCATCCTGAACAGAAATTCAGAGAGAGAAGGCAGCATGTTACTGAGGATGGAGGAGTGGGAAAGTGCCTCTGTTTGCTGTGGAGTTAAAATTTAATAACAGTGGTGATGTGAGGAACTAGAGTCCTTTTGGCAGATTATCTATTCTGGAGATGTAGACCCTTCTCAATGGTCTCTGTAGTCCATTTCCATAACTGGATTTATGACAGCAGAAGAGCTGTTAGAATTTTTCAGTGTAGATCCAGGAAGTCCACCTTCTCTTGCCTCTTATCTCTTCCTTTTTCCTCAGGTGACACGTTATTACAGGCAATGGACTTATTACCAGTGCTTATCCAGACAGTGGAAAAGTCTGCATCTCAAAGTACGCAGGTTTCCATGGTAACGGAAGGCGTTGCTTCTGCTTTGCTGATCTGTAGGATGTCTTTGGCTGATGCACTAACTGGTAAGAGCCCACAAATGAACAAGTTACCAGCACACTGACAGTGGATTTGTGATATTGTCATATTCTTTGTTTGTTGCTTGCTCATAGAGAATCCTTGTCCATTTGTAAGCCACTTAAAGTGTAAACCATGGTAAGATTTATCCCATGTGGAGCAAGTGCAGGCAGATTTCATGTAAATGAGACTAAACAGAATTGTTACTGTGCCATAGCCGTGAAAATCCTGGCCTCCAGTGCCTTAGGTTGGTGCAGCATGCCTTTTTAGTGGTCTCTCTTATTGCAGAAAATCTTCACTTAGGGCTTAAATTCCCATAATTATTGACTGAGGCATTGATTAAACCAGCATTAAGAATGTGTTTTTTCTTTTGTAACACTTTTTCTCCCTCTTTGGAGTGTGGTGAGATTAAAGGGTCATTTCCCAATTTTCCAAAGAAGCAGATGACGACCCCACCATCCACTAGAGTAGCAAAGGTTGTATGCTTCCAATTAAATTCCACCACCAAAGCCTCCTTCAAAGAACTGTCCAAACTCAGGTATCTGCTAGGGCAGAACTCCTCTATACAGCTTGCTCCCTGTCTACCAAACATGACGTGCAAGTTCCCTCCTCCCCTTCAATGTTTGGACCACTTGTCCTAGGAAAGTCTGGATGAGACAGAGATGCAGATGTAAATGGGGCTTTCTAATTATTGTAATCTCTTGGTTCATAAGTAAATGTCTGTAGTAGAAAGTGCTGCTGTAACAGGGCTGTGGGTGGGTGTGTAGATGGTATACAGTCTGAATATGATAGTGGGAAGTTGTGGAGGAGCAGTGAAGGTAGAGAACCCCAATTTAAGAGACAGGATTGAGCTGTTTCAATGAAAGAAGTAATTGCATGGTAAATCCTGGCTTATTTTGCATTACCTTGACAGAAAAATCTCTCTCTCTTTCTCAGAGTCCAAGCTGAGTGGCTTCTGGCAGCTGATTCTGGATGAGAAAAAGCAAATATTCACTTCTGAGAAGTTCTTGCAGTCTGCATCAGAGGAAGGTGAGTTGTTAAATGTGATCAGAGTTCATTGATACACATCCAGTTCCTGTTTAATCCTATTATTTGGGACTTTACAAGAGCTGCTGATGCTTATTAGCCATATTGTCTGACACTAGGGTCAGATTGCAGACTAAAGTGAACAGATTGCTCTCTCAAAGGACCTATCTAGTCTACTCACGATCCTCTTTTAATGTGAATTCGTTGATGACTTTGAGTTATCAAACACCTTGTTAAATGCTAATTTAGACACTTCACAAATGTTGTTCCATGACACAAATAATTGTGGTGTATCTACAGTCAGTAGATTGTCACAAGTTTTAGTCTAGAGAAGCCCAAGGAGTGAGGTCTGGTGGAGGAAAGAGAAAAAGGGGAGAAGTAATGGTGTGTTGGGAATGAAAATCTGTGGGAGAAATAGAGAGAGATTTGTGGAGGAGGAATAATGGAGGAGACAGAAAATCTGTTGCACTATGAATTATAGTGAGTGGTGTCTCCATTTTGTCCCCTCATGTTTAAAATGAATTAAAAAGATTTAAAGGAAAAATTAACAGAACGTGTCCAAGAGAGCATGACCTTTTCTATCAAAATATTTGAAAATGAGGTGGTTAATTTAGTTCTCAAAGTGATTTTATCTGTGTGCAGAGCTTTGAAGATGTAAATCTTTCTAAATTTGAAGTAATATTATTTCTCTTTTACTCACTGTGATCACAGTTCAGGAGGCAGCATTTTCCTTTTCTCCTGATGACATTAGTATTGCTGAAAGGTGCTGTACTTGTCATCTTGTTCCTGTTGAGAGCAGAGCTATGCACACAACCACTCTTTGAACATGGCTGTCACGAACAAGGAGCTAGTGTTGTTTCCCTGACTAGTATGGACAGGGATTTTCCCCCCAAGACGATAGCAAAACAGTATTATAGAGATGGGATGATAGCCAGGGCGCGTGTGTTCTGTGCTGCTGCAGAATCCACCCTTTACTATAGAATTATGCTTCAGAATCTGAGCTTTCGTTTAAAATAAGTAGTTTCCTGCTCTCGATATTGTGAAGGAAACTTTGGAAACATGAACAGAGATCCTTCTGAGTCTGTAGACAACCTGAAATAATATTCCTCAGATACTTAACAGCCACTGTTATTTGCAATTGCATTTCAACTCTGGAGCCTAATGCTGACAATGTGAGTGACCAATTGTGAAATGTTTCACTACAGATTATGTAAGCAGAAATAGCCAACTAAGTTGCTTAACAATGGCAAGCCATTTCTGATGACTTTCTGATTGCCAAAAATCCCCACGTTCCCTCTATCCAAGTGACGAAACCTCCAGCTTCTCTCAACATCTTCTATCATGCAGCTATATGTTGTTGAGACTAAAACCAGGGGCATGCGGAAACAGAGAATCTGAGGATGGCATAAATTTAAGTAGCACAAACTATTATAGCAATAGTATTATATGCTCATTTTTGAATGAAGCTGCGCCAGAATTCCACAGATAATAGGGCATTGCTGCGGAATTTCGGTCCATCATGTCTCGAGGTACACAAGGTCTTGTCTATAGCCCAGTTTCCATAACCTGTTATCAGACAAAAATTGTCCCCACTCACATTGTTTGGGGGAATCATGCTGGAAACCTGCTAGTAACAGTCTTGTTCAGTTACATTTGGTACTTCCAGTATGGACAAAATCTTAGTTGCTTGTGATAGTGTTAGCTCTTAGACAGGATCAGTAGAGGATATGTCTTGGCAGCTATGGAAGGATTGGTTTTTCAGATATTTTGTTCTGAAGTATCCTGTGCACTCTTTTTCTGCTCATAGGTTAAGATCCAACCTCTTTAAACCCACAGCAAATAAACTGTCATGCTGTTTGTCTTACATGTCTTTTGTTTCTCTACAGCCATGTGCACGGTATTGCAGCTGACAGAGCGCCTCTTGTTGGATCATGCGCATCGGCTCCCTGAAAATAAAGTTCAGTACGTAGAAATGGTCTGTTTTAATCGGATGCAGTTAACTTGCTGAAGTACTAATGTAGGCAGTGAAGAGGGAGGTCCTGGGACTTTACACAGAGAGGCTGGACTTTTCGATATCTACATGTCTGAATGTTCTGCCTGACTAGCTCCCTTGCTGAACTTGTTTCTCTCTGTTTTCAGACAGTACCACCGAGCCCTTGTTGCAGTACTGTTGAGCCGGAACTGGCATGTTCGTAAGCATGCCCAGAAGACGGTTAAGAAACTCTTGTCCTCACTTGGAGGGTACAAGTTGGCCTATGGGATCTTGGAGGAGCTGAAAACAGTTCTCAAGTCTCATAAGGTGAATGATCACCAGGTCTATTCCCTTGCCACTAGTTCCTGGTGTCATGCAGATTCAGCCCCTGTAATTCCCTTGCTGTTAATGTTGCTGCACAACACGATTTCAAAACCAGAATTTTGGCTTTATAAAGGATGTTGTGTTAATGATCCCACATAATACCGCTCCTTCCTTACTAGACTTCCATAAGTAACTGTACAGGTGTCCAGGATCTTTCAGGTCATTTATCTTTCCTTGTGACCACAGTTGTCCTCACCATCCCTCCTGTGCCTCTGTTTGGGGAGGAAGACTTCCAGCTTCTATGTGCCTGTGTTCTTTTGTCTAAGAAGTTAATGATTATTTTCTCTGTCTCCTTTGTGAGGCTGGAGTACTCTGTTCCCCTTCTCAATGTGCTGGTTAGTAGCTGCCCTTAGCTAATAGTTCAGATGCTCTGTTTAGGCTGTCTTTAAAAATTATGTATAATATGCACATTTTACTGGTAATTATTTAGAAATGAAAAAATAATAAAATAAGAGACCAAATTAAACACACTATTTGCTAGGCTGTGACTGTGCATAATTATAAAGTAGGTTGATTTGCAGTATCCAACCATCATAGGTGGGTTTTGCATAAGCACCTACATGACTGTCAGTGAGATTTGTGCTTCTAAGTCACGTAGGCACTCCTTTCCAATGTCAGATGGATCCAAGATGCTTAGCAGAAGTTTTTTTGGTAAGGACGTTGGGGGGAATTACACATTATACAGATTGGATATACCTGTTAGAGTGAACGTCCCCAAATCCATCCTCTAGGAAGGTGACTTATTTTATCCTGCCTTTCCCCACTGGTTGAGTTCAGAATAACCTTCCTTTGTCAGAGTTTCTCTTCCCTTTACATGGCTCTTAGGTCTGTGTTTCAACCACAGCACCGGCAGGTTCACAATATTATCTAAGGCAGCTTATTTTTTGTTCCAATACAATTTGTTTTTGTGCTGGGGGAAGAAGTGGCAAGGCCTTCAAAACTGTGCTCTGGTGTATTAATTACAAGTTCTGTTTGTTCAGGTGCTGCCCATTGAGGCTCTGGTGACAGAGACTGGAGAGCTATCTGAGCTGGGGAAAGCATTCATACCCCCTCGTGTGCTTCAGGAGACACTGTGTGTGATCTCAGGTGTAGCAGGGCTGGAGGTGGACCGTACTGAGACAGAAAATCTAGCACTGGAGATGCTGTTAGTGAGCCATCATCCTTCTTTGGGTGAGTAAAGGGACAAGACCATCCTACTGGCTATTAGGTGTTGGTGAGGGCTGTCTGGGGGGTGGGGGGGTTGCTTAGATTTCTTAGCAGTCCCTGCTCTGTATTTATTATGCCTATGTCTTTCCAGTGGAGGTGCAGTCTGGGCTTTGGCCAGCCCTCCTTATCAAGATGAAGATAGACCCCGAAGACTTCATTACCAAACAGCTGGATAAAATTCTACCCAGAATCACCACCCAGACACCCATAAACCAGGTGACTAGCTTTTGATTTTCCTGAATTATCTCCAAGGACATCGTAGTGGCAAAGGGTGGAGGTGATGAGAGAGGGAAAGTGGCCCATCAGGAGGGAAAGAGTGCAGAAATGGAAAAACCTTTTCCATAGGAAGTTGCTAGGGAAAAGATGGGCCAGTGGCTGAACTCCAGGCCTGGGTGAGGTTATCAGGAACACCTTAGACAAGGAGCTCTTTGCTCGGAGAAAACGAACTAGGGGAAAAATAGTTTGGGCCAACTCAGCAGGGGCATAGTCTTGTGAATAAGATAGTGAGACCATTTTACTGAACAGTGGGTTTTTTTTCTTGGCAGTCGTCCATGAATGCAGTGGGATCGCTCTCTGTACTTTCACCTCGCAGAGTGCTCCCTCAGCTGATCAGCACTATCTCAGCTTCTATGGAGAACCCAGCTCTGCGCCATGTGACTCGAGAAGAGTTTGCCATCATGCAGACGCCAGAGGGGGAGCTATTTGACAAATCCATCATACAGAGGTAAGGGCTTTTAATTCCCTATGTAAATTGGAATGTAGAGGTCAATTTCCAGTGGCTTCCAGCCTTGGGGTAAAGGGCTTCAGCAGCTGTTCATAGATGGTGTTCCTGGATTTTTAGCAGGAACCTTCTCAGTCTGCTTCATTGTGCTGATTCCTCTGAATACCTTTTTCTCAGTGCACAACAAGACAGCATGAAAAAGGCCAACATGAAGAGGGAGAATAAGGCTTATTCCTTCAAGGAGCAGATCATTGAGCTGGAGCTGAAGGAGGTGAGGTGATAGTAGCAGGACAACCTAATGCTGAAGGTTTTATTGACCAGCCTAGCTCATAGAATGTCAGGGTTGGAAGGGACCTCAGAAGGTCATCTAGTCCAACCCCCTGCTCAAAGCAAGACCAATCCCCAGGCAGTTTTTTGCCCCAAATCCCTAAATGGCCCCCTCAAGGACTGAACTCACAACCCTGGGTTTAGCAGGCCAGTGCTCAAACCACTGAGCTATTCCTCCCCCATCTGTTTCATTGCAGGGTGCTTTTGTGTGTGTGTTGGTAGAAATGTAAATTTTTGGTGTCCAAATACCAGCTGTTACAACTGATTTAAATGCATTCATATGCTGCACAGTTTTAGTGATGTGAACACGATTACATTGCAACCAGCATATAGTGCATGTGCAAGGTCTCTTCTATCCTCATCTCTTATTTCATGCATCTTGTATAACAGTCTATTAATAGGTTCTCAGTAGGCATTAACAGGAGCTTGCATTTTGGTAACAACTAGCAGATCCATTCAGTATGTACAGATTGTGCTTCATGGGGAAAAGAACAGAGTAGAAGGAATTATGTCAGACTAATCAAAGGGCTCTTTTTGACAGGTTGCCATATGCTTTATCAATGACCTGCCCAACCCTCATAGGAACAGGATGAGTATCAGTTCTGTCTACATGTGATATTAATATCTGGGAGAACGCCTCCCATCACAGAGCTTTACAAACCAGACTCATGTACACGGTACATCAAAGGATCACTTTATGGATTGAAATGTGTCAGCTTTAATAGCATCCAGCAATAATCAGCTGTATAGGACAGGAAGTGAAGAATAATACTGTATCCAGTTAAAACTTTAGGAGGAATTAGAGTAGGCAAAAATATAGTGACCTAAGTTTGAATCTGTCCAGTATACCATGGTTAATATCTCCTGTCTGTATGAAAATGCCCTGGTATCTTTCAGGATTTCTCATTTAAAAAACAGGAAGATAAGCTCTCTAACTCTGTGCCATGACAGTAGTTCAGTATGAACTAGGAGAGGCAACATAGTCCAGTGGATAGGATGCTAGTCTGGGACTCAGGAAACCTAGGTTCTATTCTCGGCCCTGCTACTGACTTTTCATATAATCCTGAGCAAGTCATTTCACCCCTCTATGCCTCTGTTTTACCTTACATCCTTTGTTCAGATTGTAAACTATTTACTGTGTGTGTGTGTGTGTGTGTGTACAGAGATGTACAGCATCCAACACAATGGTGCCTGATGTCAGCTGGAGCCTCTAGGTGGTGACATGCATCCGACGAAGTGGGTATTCACCCATGGAAGCTCATGCTCCAATACGTCTGTTAGTCTATAAGGTTCCACAGGACTCTTTGCTGCTTTTATGGATCCAGACTAACACGGCTACCCCTCTGATACTCTAGGTGGTACTGTAATACAATTAGGGAGGGAAGGTGCTACCTACTGGATCACCAGTATCTGAATGGCAAGGACACAGCCAATGCATTTTTGCAGAATCCAGAAGTAAATGAGTAGTTTTGCTGTTAAACAAGGTGTGGCAAGGCACCTCCTTCATGCCGCCAGACTTATCACTTCCCCCTCTGGTGGTGGTGGGCCTAGGGTATATCAACCCCACTCTGGGAAGCATTTGCCTTTGCCCTTCTGTGTTCCTTTGGCCGTATTTTCAGAGTAGGCCTCAAGGTTGGCCTAAAGGGTGATTTCTCCACTAAAACAAAAGGAAACAGTCTCGCAAACTCAAAAAAACCCAAAGGGGATACCTTTCCCTACCTCTTCACTGGGGCAGAGTGCTGTCCTGTTGTTTGCCTCAGGGTGTCAATTCTTCCCCTAGCAGACACTCAGGTTTGGCTGTTTCCCCTATGGGAAGGAGCACAGCCTCTCACCCTGGAGAAATTAATTTCCTTGCTGCCACTAGCCTGGCAGCAGCTTCTCTCTCTGTCTCTCTCTCTCTCTCTTCCCTTTTCTCTCACCTGAGGAGGAGTTTTAAAAGGTCTCAGGCAGCCCTTAATTGGATTCAGGTGTCCCTAGGTAACCCCTTATCAGCTTGTAGGAAAAAGGTCCTTTAACATACTAGGGTTAACATATCAGCCTTCCAGAGCCCTCTTGCAGCCATCTGGCCTGACTGTGACAACGGGTAGCGCTGAGCTCAGGGCTGAGGTGGGGAGAGGACATCTCCAGTAAAGATCAGTGTAGAACCAGTCCAAATGCAACCTAAGACCAGAGCTCAGTAATATAAAACAACGCCGTTGGGACTAAATGTGATAAGCTGACATCGTAGCAAGCAAATTAACACTTCTTGTGTCTGTATGAGAGAATCATTCCCATTATTGTATGAGACAAGTGGTAAATCCTGTTTAAATTGGGTAGCCATATTCAAGTGTGGAAGCATAATTTGCTGGAAAAAATCCCCCAGATTTAGTTGGAGGCCTCTTAATTTCCCTGATATAGTCAGTGGAAATACTGCATACAACTATTGCCACTGAAAGTGCGGTTCATTGAATAATTCCTTGCTGAACGAAAGCTGGGGGCAAAACTGGTGCCTTGCTGCTGATGGGATACTCTGCTGTGTTGTGAATTCATTGAGCTTCATTCTGCATTTTAGGGCTTGTCTAGTATTGAAATGCTGCAGCCAGCGGGAAGTGTTTTCCCATCGGTGTAGGTAATCCACCTCCCCGAGAGTCGGTAGCTAGGTCAGTGGAAGAATTCTTCCGCTAATCTAGCGTTGTCCACTGGGGATTTAGGACAGTTTAATTATGTTAGGATTAGGGATGTGGAGCTTTCACACCCCTGAGTGAGGAAGCTGGGTTGATCTAATTTTCAAGTGTAGACCAGCCCTTAGAGTAGGAGTTGTATGTCTTTGGAGCAGTGTTTTGATGTTGCCTTATGAGTAGCTAATTTTGAGCTGATTGCATTTTCTCTTTGTCTCCACCTCCTTCCCTCCCGCTCCACAGCCTGTGTGGAGAGGATGGGGGTGATAGTCCCCAAATAATGTCAGTAACTCTCTCCTACAGGAAATGAAGAAGAAGAAAGGAATAAAGGAGGAGGTGCAGCTGACTACTAAACAGAAGGAGTTGCTGCATGCACAGCTAGAGAAGGAATCTCAAATCAGAAAGCAGCTGAAGGAGGCAAGTTACTGAATTTGCCTAAAATTGGACCTCTGCTAGCTCTAGGGTGGGGACAGGGGGTGGTATTCTGATACTTTTGACTCAACACACTTTTGTCACCTCTGCAAACTGATATGAACAAATCATTTAAATTAAAAGTTAATGAAAATGTAAGAACAATCGACAATAATCCATTTGCACTTTTTCATCAGAGACAAAAGATTAAACCTCTTCCTTGATTTGTAGATAGTCTTTGGAGTAACGATTGCAATGATTTCTCTTGCAGCTTGATGGCGAACTGGAAGCAGCTCTAGGACTCCTGGATGCTGTTCTAAAGAGAAACCCTCTTGGTTTAACCCAGTACATCCCGGTTCTCATAGGCTCCTTCTTGCCACTGTTAAAATCCCCATTGGCTGCTCCCAGAATTAAAACTGCTTTCCTTTCCTTAGCTTCCTGTGTCATGCCTCCTCGACTGAAGACTTTTGGTTAGTGTCTGCAATTTGTTGTGTGTTGTATAAAGATTTCCTGTTCAGAGAGTGCTTCTGTTACATGGGATTGTAAATGTTTCTTCTGGAATTTTAAAGTGAATATAGAGTGTGTGAAACATGTTAGCTAGATGGCTCTAAACACTGCTTTGTTTTAGCAATAGAATAGATGTGTCTCAGTCTGTCCTGGAATGGGTAGTTCTTTGTCCGCACGCATTCATCGTTCAGTCCTTGGCTACCTTGTTGAGCTTGCCAAGCAGGGTACCAGCTAATGTCAAACTTGATGTTTGTTCATTGGATGTGGAAATGGTCAGTAACTAGCAACTCATAGCAGGCCATCAGGTGGCGATAACAACTGACCTATGGCCCTTATGTGGAGAACTCTGAGAGAAACTTTGAATGCACAAGGCTTCTTTTCTTGAATTTCCTGATGGCTCTCGCAGCTCATTTCTGAGCAGAGAATTAAACTAAATCTTCTTGGCGTAACCTGAAATCTGATTGAAATGCACACAGATGGAAACATCTCATATAAGCTGGAGAGCTTGTACTCTGTTCCCTCTACTCTCGTCCAGCTGGTGTGAGAGACCTTAGCTCTGTGGGTAGCAATTCCTTCTCTCTAGAAGTTTGGTAACAGGGGTGCGGCAGCACCCCCTGGCTGGAAGTGGTTTCCATCATATGCAGGGCTTACAACTTTGTTCAGTGGCTTTCAGCACACCCACTATAAAAATTACTCCAACGCCACTGGTTGATAATGTTTGGGGATTTATGTTTTACCTCTGGGAATGACTTTTATTGTTTGTATTTAGTCCTCTCAAAGACTGTTTTTTTATATTTAGGTACTTTAGTGAGTCATGTGACCTTACGCCTGATGAAACCAGCGTGTGAATTAGATGAATCTTGGTGCCAGGAAGAGTTGTCTACTGCCATTAACAGAGTTGTTGGCTTGTTGCATGCACACACCATCCCCAGCAGGACTGGCAAGGGAGAGCCAGGTGAGAGATGCTAGAGGGGTTTTTCAGGTTATTTTTTTTAGATATTTGTACAGCTTTTTGTGAGCTAAAACTTCACGTTTATTTTCCCCAAATTAGATTGAAAAGCTCCTCTACTTACCAAAACCCCCAGTCTTACTTTCTAAGATTTTTCTGGTTGCAGTAATAGCCGTAACACATGTTGTCACAGGTACAATAAGTGCATATATAAAATTGCTATCAATTATTCCTTTGTGTTTTTTAAAGAAGAAAAACTAAAACCAAAAATCCATAATACGAACAAATAATGCTACCCCAGAGTTCATACTAAGGCCCACATCCTGCAGAGGAGTCTGTAAGCATGGTTCATAAATGTGTACTGTGATGGAGTAGGGGCTGTGTGCATGGGGGATGGGAGAGCCAGGGATATCTTTAGGTGAGGGACGGGATCTTTAAGCCTGTAACCTGAGCTACATAGGGGGGAGGTGGTTAGCACCTTGGCCTGGGAAGCTGGACAAAGGAATCAGCCCGTTGGAGGAGGAGCAGTTCAGTTTCGGTTTTGGGCTGGATGAGGGGAATTCAGGGGATCCTATGCTGGACCCAGGCACCCTGAAACTCCAGAAGGACTCGATTGGAGGGGTCCTGACTGTGCCTGCAAGCTCTGCTGTAACCTGCATTCCTGTTGTCCAATAAACCTTCTGTTTTACTGGCTGGCTGAGAGTCACTGTGGGTCCCAGGAAGAGGGGTGCAGGACCGGACCCCCCCCACACTCCGTGACATGTGCAAACAAAGAATAATTCTTAGTATTCAGCACTGCTAACAGAAGTGTTGACTAAGCGAGGCAAATATTAGACTAAGCGAAAAGAGGAAAAAAAATGAGTGTTCATGATATGAGGGCGTGAGTTGCCCCAGCTTGCTTGCCATGTGAGCTGTGGTTCATCCTGGCTTCTAGGTTGTTCACCATCTAGCTTAACCTTTCTATTCCTGTCCCATTATGATCACTATAATACCTTGGGATACAACCTTACAGTTCTTTAGAGGAAATCTAGGATACGGCTTTATTAATATTTTTAAAAACCTTGTACCACAGTGCTGTAGTCCTCCACCCACCACGGTCAGCTTTTCTGTGGTTGCAGTACACTTATTCTTTACAGTTTAGTAAGCAATTGATCATGATGCTTTCCATTTCAATACATTGTTTAACATCTCAGTGATATGGTGGCTCTGCAATATATCATCTCTTTCAATTGTACTGTCTCATTAATGTTTCAATCCATTTTAAAGCTTCTTTCCTGAAAGCGGCCATTGCTGGTTATAACCACGATATGCATTTTTCTTCCCACTCAGCAGTTATTTGAACGAATGTCTGAGTACTTGTTCATTAGTAGATTGTTGTGCAAATTCTGTTGCATTGATAAATGCTTTCCCAGCTTTTCTGTTTGAAAATTGTATTTAACTTCTTTTTCCATTAGATTGAAGATTTTTAAATGCTGCAGTGCTTAATGTCTCTTAATATCTAAAATATTTTTAATTTTGTAAATTAAGATTAATTCCTTGGTTTACTGTGAAATTACCCCTTCAAAATTTGATGTAATCATCTGTTTCTGAAGCATCTGGGCATATTTTTACATACTTAAATACAGTAATTGTTGTTTGCAATGAATGCAAAATAGCTCTCCTCCCTGATAAAGCCTCTTCCTTCTAACTGTGAAGAGATCAAGAACCTCCCCTTAAAGCCACAGTCAAGCCAATGCTTGACCCATGATGAGATATGCCCAAAAGTTACCATATTTTGGCTCTGGAGGGTTGCTAGAAGGAGCAAATTCCACAGCTGTGGCTTTGTCATCCATGCTCCTTTTGTTGTAGTATTAAATGATTAGCAGCTTCGCAAGGAAAAAGGGTCATTAATAATTCTTCCTTGAAATGCTCTGACAGCTTGTGTGTCCTTCGTGAGAGAAACTGGCTGTAACACTGCAGTGCTGTATCTGCAGAGCTCTTCATTCTTCCGTTTGAAATTAAAATCTGCATTCACTGATAGAGCAGGTAGAAGGCAAACGTTTCTTCTGGGTATTCACACTCTCTAACCGCTATCTATGTCAGGGTTTCCTCCCTGCTCTGAACTCTGGGGTACAGATGTGGGGACCCGCATGAAATACCCTCTAAGCTTATTTCTACCAGCTTAGGTTAAAAACTTCCCCAAGGCACAAATCCTTCCTTGTCCTTGGATGAGTACTGCTGCCACCACTGAGTTAGACAAAGATTCAGGAAAAAGACCACTTGGAGTTCCTGTTTCCCCAAAATATTCCCCCAAGTCCCTTCACCCCCTTTCCTGGGGAGGCTTGAGAATAATCTACCAACCAGATAGGTAAACACGGTGAGCACAGACCAGACATTTGGGTTTTTAGGACACTAAAAAACAGTCAGATTATTAAAAAACAGAACCTTATTATAAAGAAAAAAAAAAAGCACCTCTGTAAAATCAGGGTGAAAGGTAATTTTACAGGATAATAAGACTTAAAACACTGAGGATTTCCCCCTAGGCAAAACTTCAAAGTTACAAAAAAACAGGGATAAACCTCCCTCTTAGCACTGGGAAAATTCACAAGCTAAAACAAAAGATACTCTAATGCATTTCCTTGCTATTACTTACTATTTCTGTACTCTTAGATGTATCATTCAGTAGGAGCTGGATTACTTGCTTGATCTCTCTCTTTGTCTCTGGAGAGAACAGCAACAGCCCAAACAAAAACCTTCTCCCACAGATTTGAAAGTATCTTCTCCTCTTATTGGTCCTTTTTGGTCAGGTGCCAATCAGATTATCTGAGCTTCTTAACCCTTTACAGGTAAAGAAGGGGTTTAATGCTATCCTTAGCTGTATGTTTATGACAGTCTATTTTTAGAAATATTTGGAAAAGGTCTGTAACTATGGTCCTATGGGAGGATTCTTATGAATACTGATCTATACCTAACCAGTGACTATATTCGTGCTATACCCTGCAGTAAGTAACACCTGACAGTATAGCCTGAAACTGGGGATTAGGGTTATTTATTTTGCTAGCCTTTCTAACGCTTTATTTTCTAATACCTCACTCTTTTGGACTGGCTGTGAGGAGTGTGTGTTTCACACTGTTCTAAAGCTGATTCACTATGAGAGAAAAAGACCCAGCTGCCAAAGAACTGGAGTTCAGAATGCTTTATTTGTTGTTGAGCCTCAAACCAGAGTTAAAGGAGTCTTGTCCCCTGGAATCCATGTGACGGCTTTGAGGGGATGGTCTGGCTAGGATGCTGGGTACTGTCTAAAAGCAGTATAGCTATTGATGCTGAGCTCAGTATTTCATCTGTTTTTCGACTTTTTGCCTCTGAATTTCAGTGATTCCTCTTCCTCTTTGTGCTTTTTCTGCACTGTCCTAAGCGTCTGACTCATTTGAGCTCCTAATGTCACTTAATTAAAAGCCTAGCACACTAATATAAAATGCACCGGCACTGAGAGCAGGTATCTCAGACTGGCCCAATTCTGGGGCCTGAATGCCACTGCTGTTGAAGTGAAACTGCAGTGTGACAGTGGTTAGGCAAGTGGTGAGCTGTGATCGCTGCTTTAGAATAGCTAAGAATTGTGCACACCTTGCTACGTTGCTTACCCTGTCGCCCAAGTCCACTTGTTACATCTTGTCTCTCTTAGGCTGTAAGCTCTTTGGAGCTTTTATTGTATGTGTTTGTACAGTGCCTAGCACAATGGGGCCCCGCCCGGTTGTGGGCCTTAGGCGATACCACAATATAAAGTTAAAGAATAATAAATTATTCTTTTACATACCTACAGAGTAAATGACGGCCCAAGAGACTCCACTGTGTTCACAGGATTTCTTCTTTCTCTCTCTCTCCCCATTGCAGGCACGGCATCGTTATCAGCCCCAGCATTTTCCTTAGTCTTTCCTCTCTTAAAGACAGTGCTGACTGAGACGCCCAATGATAGTGAAGAGAAAGAGGCACTCATGGTCAAGATCCTGCAGATTCTTACAGTCCATGCTCAGCTGAGATCAGCAAGTGGCCAAACGTCACTGGTGGATGAGGTCAGTGTTCATCCATTCCCCAGGCCTAGGAACTGGAGGAATGTGAAGAGATCACCGTGAAGATAATGGCATTAAAGATTAGAGAGTTGACAAGGAGTGGTTAATGGGAGCACTGATAACTTCAGCGAGAAACCCTGGGATGAAGAGTTCTGTGCTGCTACTAAGTTGTTCCTTCAGCAGAGCTTGTTATTTATTGTATGTGAAAATATCAGTGATTGTATGCAGTTGTTGTGTCAGTCCCAGGATAGTAGAGGGGGGACAAGGTGGGTGAGGTAATTTAAGTAGTTAGCACAGGGGTAGGCACAGGGTTGCTGAAGGTGGCACGCGACTTGATTTTCAGTGGCACTCACACTGCCCGGGTCCTGGCCACCAGTCCGGGGGGCTCTGCATTTTAATTTAATGTTTAAGAAGCTTCATTTTAAATTTTAAAAACCTTATTTACTTTACATACAACAATAGTTTAGTTATATATTATAGACTTCTACAAAGAGACCTTCTAAAAACGTTAAAATGTATTACTGGCACGTGAAACCTTAAATTAGAGTGAATAGATGAAGACTCAGCCCACCACTTCTGAAAAGTTGCCAATCGCTGAGTTAGCACATATCTATCAGTATTTAGCTGTGATACTCTGAGTGCCTTTCCCAGATCTGAAGAAGAGCTCTGTGTAGCTCGAAAGCTGCTCTCTCTCTCCCTCCCTCCTCCCCCCCCCGCCAACAGAAGTTGGTCCTGTAAAAGATACTCCCTTGCCCATCTTGTGTCTTGAGTATTGGTGAAACAGTTTCCCTAGCTCCCTGCTGCTGACTTGCTCTGTATCCCCTGTTCTTAGACAGTCAGTCTGAGACTTGTTGCTCTGACAGAATTCACAAGCTGCCAAGTTGATGAGGGTTTATAGGGAGTATCTGTTTCTTTTTCACAGCTTCTTAGGCTTTATGTGGTAGACTTGAGCACAAATTTGGTGCTACACAAATAATCTGATTTCTCCTTGTTCATATACTTTGCTCATTTGATGGTAGAGGACCTAACCATCACTACTTGCAAATACCTTAGTCACATTACTTTCCCTTCAGAAGCCCCTCAGTGTCTCTGTCGTAGATATTTTGAAGGTGCCTATCCTCTTGGTACTGAATTGCCTAGCTAAGGTCACTATCCCAGCATCTGCCAGCTAGCTATTTTGTGTATGGATTAGTTTGAAATAATCCCTAGGAGTGTTAAATTCTGGAATGGATAAAGCAAATTCCTACTGTGTGTCAGATGTAATGATTCAAGGTCTTTTTCTCACTGGTGTAGGAATAGTGCAGCTGGCATTGGAGTGGGTTTCCTTCCGGCCCAGCTAACTTGCTAGCACTGGATTTTCTCTGTCTGTTAGCTTTTGGGGTTACATTTGAACAAATTAGAGTGGCAAGATGTTATTTTTTTCTCCCCCTTCCTAGAATGGCCCTGAGTTACTGCCTCGCACAGATATGCTGCTGTTGCTGACCAGGGTGATTGGAACAGGTTCTCCATGGTTACAGGTGAGTTGTCCACTTGATCTAGCAGTATAGACCCAGCCTAAGCTGCATCAGCAGCGGAACCTAAGAAATATATTCATCAATTCTAAATCTCTGAGGCTGGTTGTTCACATATGCTCATGTACCACCAGTTGTTTTATATGGTGCCAGTATCTGAGGATAACAAGCCTTGGTTCTTCCTCTGTTGGACCAACTAGTTCTTTCCCCATTTTCCCCTGAGTTTGTCCCTTTTTATTTCCTCTCTAAGGCCTTGTATGGTGGTCCTTGTCCCTCCAGCAAAGAAGTGTAGAAGTGGCTCCCTTCAGAGTCCAGCTACACTGCTCATTCTGTATTGACCAGGATGCTGATGGGAAGGAGAGGCAGAAAGGCCTTTCCCAGCTAGAAAACAAATCACCAGGTCTCTTCCTGGCTGCATGTTGCACTGCCACTGGACTGGCTGTTAGATTTTCTCCTTTGTTGCAATGTAGTCATATCCACCTATATTTTATTTATAAGTGCAATGGAACAGAAGGCAAGCAATATGATCTCTAATGCTTTGTAATCGTATTTCAGGTTCTGGCTTCCAATACACTGACAGCTCTGTGCGCCAGCAGCAGTGGAGAGGATGGCTGTGCCTATGCAGAACAGGAGGAGATTGATGTGTTACTCCAGGCCCTGCAGTCTCCATGCATGAATGTTCGAGATGCAGCTCTCAGGGTAGGTGTGAAACATTTGTTCTGACTTCCCACTTAAACTCGGGGCTCTCTAAGTCCTTTGTGCAGGGTACCAACCTCCTGACTGGGATAGTTCCCATCGTTTGTTAAGCAGGTCTCTGGGCTAAGCTCTGTAGGAGAAGACAGTGACTACTAAGTGTTCCAACTATGGACAGTCACAATGTTCTTAACTGCATTAAAGGGTCTGCACTGGGTTTGTGGTTCAAATAGCAGTTTTGGCGTATCTCTGTCTCCTTCCCTATACATCTGTGTAACACTTGAACATTCTGATTGCCCTTAATAATTATAGGAGGAGCTGATAGCTCTGCCAATAGTAAAGGTTGCCTGATGCTTCACATTGCAAGACTTTATTTCTGGTTGCTTATAACTTTGCCAAACTTTGAAATCTCCCTTGTCTGCCTGAGACTGAATGTTTTTAGAAAGTTTCAGCAAAAATGGGTCAGACATTTCTGAGAATGGGATAAGGGGACAAGAAGTTGTTTTGTCCAAGTTAAAAATTCTTACTACTGACTTGCTGAGAAGCTCAAGCACCTCCATGCTTTGGAGCAAGGACTCGAAATTTGACAGTAAGGGGTTCCCTCTAGTGTCAGGGATGTCTCTCTTACTGTTCCCATTTAAAAAAAAACACCAATAAAACCTGTCCAAATTTTGACCAAGTTCTAAGCCTTGAAAAAAACTGTTTGCACATGCTCAGTAGAGACTAGTTAGCATTTTGGCAGCTAGTTTTCTGAAGAGTTTGTTTGCACGGGGCATGCTGCATCTCTGGGCTGCAGGAGCTGAGCAGCCTTTCCCTGCAATTGCTGCTCATCACTGTGCACCAGACACAGGAACTGAGAGCAGAGAGACTTTTGTGCTCTCAGTGTTCTCTCTGCTGGCATCTGGGCAGCACGGAGGAGGCTTCCTGACTCAAATGCAGAAAGGACAAGAGCTGGACTGGGTGTGGGGTGCAAAGGGTACAGAGGGAGTAGATTGGGGCGAAGAGCATGAGGAGTGGGGAGAGGACTGGGTCTGGGAACTGGTGCAAAGAATGGGTGGATACTGGGATTCGTCAGTCAAGAAGTCAGGCTCTGGGAGAAGAGATGGCTGAGATTAGATGACAGTGGGAAATTTGGAATGAGGAGCCAGGATTGGGGGAAGACTGGGATTTGGAGGGAAGAGAAGACTTGGACTGGGATGAGGGAGGGGCAGAAAGAGTCAGGGTCAGTCTTGAGGATGAAAAGGGCAAAAGGGTCTGTAGTCACTAGAGCAGGGATTCTGAAACTTGGTTCCACTGCAGTCCCTTTCTGACACAAAAATTTCTGCATGACTCCAGGAGGGAGGACTGAAGCTTGAGCGCTGCTGTCCCAGGCTGAGCGGCCAAAGCCGAAGTCCAAAGGCTTCAGCTTCAGGCTGGGGGCCTGTAACCTGAGACCCATCACCCAGGGCTGAAGCCCTCGGGCCCCAGCAAGTCTAATGCCAGCCCTGGCAACCCCATTAAAATGGGGTCATGACCCACTTTGGGGTCACGACCCTTTTTGAGAACTGCTGCACTAGAGAAAACTCCTCTCCAGAACTTGAAATGTAACTCAGTATTCCTGAGTTTTTGATATTTCTTTGTTGTCAGCAAGTATCTGTGAAACTCGCTGGCAAAGTGTATGTCTCCGATTGCGCACACAGTCTTAATTCTGCCACTTCTGAACTTTGGAGTGCTTGACTTTGCAATCCTAACATTGTTTTAATGAAGCTTTTTGGTGTAGTTTATGTTATGCTGGTGTTTCATTATCCAGCTCGAGAAGCACAAGTGTTCTGAAGGAAGAAACAGTCTAGTTGCCTTGGTGCTTGAATTCCCCTTGAATCCTGACATGGACTTACTTTGAAGAATAAATTTCCTCCTAGCATAGTATAAGAGTTGTCCCCAGCCCTGGGGTCCTGTCCAGTGCCTAGATGCCTACTAGAACTCTTCCTTCTTGATGCTCTATTGTGGAAAAACAAGTTCAGGCAAGCGGCTTCCTCCAAGTGTTCAAAGCATTACTCGGATAATTCTTTCCCCTTTTATGGTATTTCTCACCATGGCAACAATTGCAAATGACTGTATATTGTCCCATTCAATGTAGGTGTGATTTCTGTCTTTTATTGGGCTCCTGATCTAGGCAATTAGCTAGGCCTGGACTTCTAAGCAGCTGAGCACTATTGCTTGGCTGCTGTACCTAATTACATTTCTTTTATGTTCTCCTATCCCCTCCTCCTTAGTCCTCAGTTACTATTTTACTGGTGATTATTGAGCAACTGGATGGCAATATAGCTTCCCTGTTAAATTACAAAATGTGTTCTTCAGAAAGGTGAATGCAACACTTCTTTTGTGTGAGTGCTGAAATGGTTCTTTAATCAAGTGTTAGTCTCTTTGCATGGCTGTGAGATGGCACACACAGTAAAATTGAAATAGGTTCCCACCCGCTAGCCCCTTTGCCTATCTATTACCCTGTCTCTGGCACTCATTTTGTGCAATTTGCAGCAGCTTTTGGCAAAATGAAAGACGTGTCAAGACGTTCTTCAGTAGAAAGTTAATTTAATCAGTCCCTAGTTTTCCTTTACATGTAAGATTTCCTGTATTATGATTTAAGGTCACCTCTGCTAAGGATGGCTATAGAGACCAGACATTTGCACTGAATGGCCTGTCATTTCATTCAGGGACTAATGGAGCTGCAGATGGTGCTACCAACACCTGACAGTGATGAAAAAAATGGATTGAATCTGCTGCGCCGGCTCTGGGTGGTAAAGTTTGATGTGGAAGATGAGATTAGAAAACTGGCAGAGAGGTGAGAACTGTCCTCTGTTTAATAGATTGTAACAGTGATACTTATTTGCCTTCCCACATGGGTCTTACACAGAGGATTTGTGTAGGTCTTGCCTCCCAAAATGGTGCAACTTTAGATCTATCTGGTTTAGTGGGATCTCTGGTTGTCTGAAGAATGATCAATCACCTCTTTGTGTTACTTGCAGGCTATGGGAATCTATGGGTCTGGAGTTGCAGCCTGATCTCTGTTCCCTGCTGATCAAAGATATTATCTACTACGAGGAAGCAGTGCGTCAAGCTGGTGCTGAGGCTCTTTCCAAAGCTGTAGAGCAGTATCGAAACCAAGCAGCTGAAGTCATGAGTAAACTTATGGAGATTTACCAGGAGAAGCTCTATGTAAGTAGCTGCTGTTGTGTGAGTTACAGGCACAAACCACACATGCTGAGTGTTATGTCCTTTTCTTACTCAATCTGTGCACTTAGCACATTCTTCTGTTGGCACTGTCATATTTTTTGTTGAATGTGGCATTGCAGATGTGAGAGGGATCATGGCTCTAAATTCTGTAGGCTACAGAGAGGAAACTAGACCAAGCTGCTAATAAACTTCTGCTATTAGCTTTGTTTTTTTCCCTTGATGCTTTGTGTGTGTGTGTGTGTGTGTGTGTGTCTCTCTCTCTCTCTCCTTGGAAATGGATGTTGATTAAATGTATCCATTTCCCCACTCACAGAGGCCACCTCCAGTTTTGGATGCTCTGGGACGGGTGATATCTGAGTCTCCACCTGACCAGTGGGAAGCAAGGTACTGTCACTCTTCAAATCCTGCTCTTCACTTCCAGTGCTTCTTAAATGAGATGCTTCAGGATTTTGCTCATGTTATTGTAGGTGAGAGGGCAGTGTATGGTCCAGGGAAGTATCTGAAGAGTAAACTGCATTCGTACCAACTGGTAATTTTGTGGTCTTCCCTATTATGGGACACTTGTCCCTCTCAGAGCACATTGTGCAGACCAGTGGTCCCCAACCTTTTTATGACCAGTAGCACATTCATGTTTTCAGAAGAGCGTGGCGGGCGCCAACAATTTTTCAAGGCTTATTTTGTATTGGTACATTAAATAATACAAAAAAACATATTTAATATTACATAATATATGAATCCAGAGAAAAGCCGGAGAAAAGCCGCGAGGACAGAAAACACTGGTGCCCACAGCCCTGGAGTACTCTGTCCCTAGTAGACGCGGGGCGCCAGATTCTCTTCTCTGCTGGGCGCTAGGTGGGCCCTGCACCTGCAGGAGACCAAGAACACCAGCTCCTGCAGCCCCAGCGTTCTCTGTCCCTGGCAGGTGTAGGGCTGTAGCTTCTCTCCTCTGCTGGGAACTAGGCAGGCCCCGCACCTGCCAGGAACAGAGAACACTGCGCCCATAGCCTGAGTTCTCTGTCCCCGGCAGGTCCCCTGCTGGGCAGTAGGCGGGCGCACATAAATGCCCCGGTGGGCATCATGTTGGGGGCCACCGGTGCAGACCAATAAAGCTTTGCATATTCTTCTGGAACATTTCCAGATCCATCAGACCATAGGTAGCATGTGGATTGCTGGCTGGGGGAGGCTAGCCACCCGCTCTGCCCCTTCCAGCTGAGGTCCAGCCGCAGCCCAGAGCCTCCCACCCCCGCCACTGACCCCTGGCTCAGGCTAGCGGCCCCAGCCCTGGAGCACCAACCTGAGCTGGGGCCGCTGCACAGAGGAACTGGGAAGATCAGGGAGTAGGAGGGGGCCTGGGGGTGGGACATGGGCAAAGCCACACCTGGCTTTTTTGGGAAGGCACAGCCTTCCTCAGCCTGTGATACCTGCCGCCCATGCATCAAGCTGTTGATCTTCACAAATTTATCCCTGTCAGTCTCATAAGAACAGAATCTTTTCCAGTCAAAATGGCTCGTTTGTGGTTTATGTCAACAGATTCTCTGTTCCATGCTCAATCATATGTGTCAAGAATAGCACTGCTAGCCTCAGTGAACTGGACAAATTCCAACTTGGATAATTGCATTCTGCCTACTTAAATGCTTTCTGTGGTTTTAATTGGACAGCGTATTGGTCACTGCTTCTTTTAAACAAATCTGTTCTTCAGTGCTTATATGCACTGTTATATGGCTACTGCGTGTCAGTGGTAGATGAAGTGATCCTTGTGTTTGGGTTTGTGTAAAGCGCTTGAGATCCTTCAGATGAAAGTTGCTGTATGAATGCCAGATTATTGTTCCTTTGGGAACTTGCAGCAGAGAGCTGAAAGTGAAATGGTGGTTGCTGCTCTGGGATCATCACTTTGGGAAAATTGGCACAGCTGCTGAACTGTCTGAAAAGTTACGGTTCCATGACGTTCTCTCTGTTAACCGTTGGAATTGGAGGCGTGATAGCTGCAAAAAACAAGTGCTTAGGAAAGTCACCAATCTGAATCATGGAAGCCCAATTCATACGTAATACTTTTTTTTTTTTTATACAGATGTGGCATAGCCTTGGCCTTGAACAAACTCTCTCAGTACCTGGATAGTTCTCAGGTGAAGCCCCTTTTTCAGTTCTTTGTACCTGATGCCCTTAATGACCGGAATACTGAGGTCCGGAAGTGCATGCTAGATGCAGCACTTTCTACACTCAATACCCATGGCAAGGTAAGCTCAAATTCTCTTTTCCTTAAAGGTGGGAATAAACATGAGTGGGACTTGGATACTGTGTTGAAGCCTCTAGATTAGGTAAAGCCATTGGTACAAAGTAACTGTTGAAAACCTTCATCTAATAAAAATTCCTTTCTCAAACACTTTAAAATACATTACAGTAGTGACCAGTACAGACTAACAGCCTAAGATTCTCCTCTCACTTACACTATGGTAAATCAGGAGTAATTTAGTTGAAGTGACTGGAATTGAAATGGTGTAAAACTGGTGCAATAAAAGCAGAATTGGACTATACTGTTAAACAAAGGTAGGTAATAGTAACTGCTGTGAAGATGTAGCAGTGAGCATCATCAGAGGCTGCCTGTGTCTGACAAGATGTCACGTGTATAACTTTAATCTCATGATGCCGTCATCTGAGAACTGTATATATAACAGCCTATATATATAATGTAGGAGGCCTTGCATACAAACCTTAGACCCTTTGGCATTTTAAAAATGAATCAATATAAAAACCCGAAAATTAAAGAAAATGCATGTTTAGTATAGTAAAAATATATGGTATTTCACATGTAGCTGGTGTATGGCTCTATCAAGAAAAGATGAGTTGTCAAACCCAAAGCACTGCGCCCTGGATGGATTTTGGAGGGGAGAGTTGGAACTCTGTCATCCAGGCTTCATGCAGTCTCTTTGTAATCACTCCGTTCCTGTAGTCAAAAAGAACTTGAGTATTGTCACCACTAGCTAGTGCTCCTAGTCGCCAGTTGAGCAATATGAGGTGCACTTTCCTCTTTCGCTCCCAGCTCCTATTAATTCAGGGAACAAGAGAATGGGTGCTGAAATCCAAAGCAGCTCTCCCACATGGTAATGCCCACCATTTGCATCAGATCACTGGGCTGGCAGGTTTGTGTATCTATTATTTTTTTTTGTTAATATTTAAGAACTAACTGCTCTTTCACAGGAAATAGCCATAGCCTGTAGGATACCACATGGTCCTAAATGCTGCAGTGTATGAGACTATCTCTGTATGGAAAATGAACTGTAAATTGAGACTCTCACAATTGCATAGTTTTAGCCTCTGATAAGGATAACAAGGTCTCACTGAGCAGAGAAAACCTTGCTCTGAGAGTGGACTTTAGTAGCAGGTGACATTTTCTACATTTTGTTTTTCAGGACAATGTTAACTCGCTCTTGCCGGTGTTTGAAGAATTCCTGAAAAATGCTCCAAATGATGCCAACTACGATGCCGTCAGACAGAGCGTGGTCATTCTGATGGGCTCCCTGGCAAAACATCTAGACAAGAGTGACCCTAAAGTGAAACCAATTGTTGCCAAACTGATAGCAGCCCTTTCTACTCCATCCCAACAGGTACCTCCTTTCAGAAGTTCTCAGGAGCCAAGCAGAAGCAGGTTAATTCTCTAATACTTTCAGAGATTTCATCACTTGCTGTCATCCCTGTGCTTGGAAATATGTGCTCCAGGCACAGCAGGAGTAGTGAGTTACAGAGCAGTGGCATTAGAGTGTATAAAGGGAATGTGTATTCTCTAAGCCAGTGGCTTTCAGCCTGTGCTCCATGGACCCCTGAGGGTCTGCAGACTATGTCTGAGATTTCCAAAGAGGCCCACACCTCCATTTGAGATGTTTTAGGGATCCAAAAATGAGAAAAGGTTGAAAACCATGAGTCTAAGCAGTTACACTCTGAAGTCAAACATTGGTTCAGATTCAGTAACATGAGAAGGCAGAAACCTGTCGTGGGGGACACGTACCAGTGGATCAGCAAGGTGAGTGGTGGGGACAGGTTATAGTGTTAATGACATACACCTTGTTTTTCCATAGGTCCAGGAGTCTGTTGCAAGCTGTTTACCACCTCTTGTGCCTGCAATTAAAGACGATGCAGGAGGAATGATACAAAAGCTAATGCAGCTGCTTTTAGAATCCGATAAGTATGCTGAGCGCAAAGGTGCAGCGTATGGACTGGCAGGGTTGGTGAAAGGCCTTGGCATCCTCTCTCTCAAACAGCAGAAGATGATGACCACACTGACTGATGCCATTCAGGATAAGAAGAACTTTCGCCGGCGAGAAGGTGAGTGGCAGACCCTCTCCTCTCCAGCTTTTTGAAGTTTTCTATGTTTGATCTGCTGACACTTGTACCAGACATACTGATACCTGTAGTTCCTCCATTTACTTGGGACTGACTGACTTGCATAGGAAATCCTGTATCTGGTTACTTTTTTCCCGTCGATTGATACTGTTAAAGTGGAGAATGTGGGTCTCCTGAAAGCTTGATTTCTCTTGTACAGTATATTTTAAAACAAACAAAAAAACCCACCTCACAATGGAGTAGAGGAAGGGGTCTTAGTCTCTGGAATATGTCCTCGCTTTCATCTCAGATAAGGGTGTTGCTAGGGAGGCTCTTTCTTCACTCAGGGCGGTAAGGATAGGAGTGTAAGCTGGTCCAGAGGTGGCAATGGGTTTTTAAAACCTCTTTGTTGCATTTGCTGCTGTATGTTTTCCATCCTTATTTCAGTTTCCTTCACTCTGATCCTAACTTTCACTGGGACTCAGAAGGCTACCAAGCTTCATTTTTAATGCTATCAGCCTCTGCACCATCTTTGGGGAGCAAAAGTCCCTGACACAATACTCCCCTCTGGTTTAAGGAGGGAGAATGAGATGCCCAGCAGGTTTCTGGATCTGAGTTTCCCACAAAAAATTACCTCTTAGCTCCTCAGGCAAATCTGATCTTCACTTCTGACCCCATCTAGAGTGGTGTATTATTTCCTGATTATCCTGTCTTTTTCTAGGGGCTCTGTTTGCCTTTGAGATGCTCTGCACTATGCTTGGGAAGCTCTTTGAGCCCTATGTGGTTCATGTGTTGCCCCATTTGCTGCTTTGTTTTGGAGATGGAAACCAGTATGTGCGAGAGGTGAGTAAAAGGTTTCTGAGAACGAGGAATGTGAGAGGTGGTAGCAAAAACTATTCTTATTCTGAATAACTATTTAAATTAAAAAAAAAACCGAACCCTTGTACAAACCACAGGCTAGTAGAACTTGATTTTGTTGATAACCAATAGCATCGTATTCCACTGGGCATTAACTCTAGGTTGGGGCTGTCTTTTAACTAGCTATACTGTTGGACATCCACACTGTTTTACCCCAGGGCCATATTCCCACTGGCTCTTTAAAGAAGCGGGAGAAACCAGCAGTGAGGCAGATTATAAATGTCCTCTTTCCTCCTCCGAGGCTGCGGACGACTGTGCCAAGGCAGTGATGAGCAACCTCAGCGCTCATGGCGTGAAGCTGGTGCTACCATCACTTCTGGCGGCACTTGAGGAGGAGTCTTGGAGAACCAAAGCTGGTACGGATTGGGTTTGACTCTCCTATAGTTCAGAGGAGCTTGGAGTTCACTGATTTATTCTTTCATCCCAGTGAACGCTGTGAGATCTTGTTCTCTTGGTTCTGCTACAGTGGAGCACGTAGCTTTTGAAATGAATGCTTCATTTATCATCTGTCTCAGAACATATTTAAGCAGCATTTTCTTGTGACTGGATTCTAAGAAACATTCTCTTTGCAGCTATAGAGGTAGCTGAAGAGCAGGAATCTTGCTCTGCCGCCCCTTTTTAAAACTTCCCATTATTTAAAAACCTCAGCAATGTGTAAAAAGAACAGGAGTACTTGTGGCACCTTAGAGACTAACAAATTTATTTCAGCATATGCATCCGAAGAAGTGAGCTGTAACTCACGAAAACTCATGCTGAAATAAATTTGTTAGTCTCTAAGGTGCCACAAGTACTCCTGTTCTTTTTGCGGATACAGACCAACACGGCTGCTACTCTGAAATCAGCAATGTGTGCGTTTTCTGGACTATTGCTCTGTGCAGGGCTGAGTTTGAGTTGAACACTGCCATTGCCAGTCTCTTCCGTTGCATTAATTTTCTCTTACTCTGTGTTCAGGGTCCGTGGAGTTGCTGGGGGCTATGGCATACTGTGCCCCAAAACAGCTCTCTTCCTGCCTGCCAAATATTGTGCCAAAGCTCACTGAAGTGCTCACAGACTCCCATGTAAAAGTGCAAAAGGCAGGACAGCAGGCTCTTAGGCAAATTGGCTCTGTTATCAGGAATCCGGAGATCCTGGGTAAGAACCCTGTGCCTGTTTTTGTGTGTGTGTGTGTGTGTTTGTATCTGTTGTTTGACTGCTCGATGCATCCTGATATGAGACCCTGGTTCATAACCATGTCCTAGAGCAGGACGCTTTTAGTTTATGTTCACATTGAATCATATAAACTTGAAACAAAATCCATTTTTAGAAAGGTATAACCTGAAAACTGCAACACAAGTGTCTGTTTTTATGCTTTCTAAATGTTCTCTGAACCTTCTCAGCTAATGTCAATAGGGCTTCCTTTGCCATTTCTCACTTTGTCATTCTTTAGAAGGATTAGCACTTCTTTGGGTGGGCGCGAGGACACCAGCTGTGGCTGAAGCTGTTTCACTTGTCTGTTCCATATACAAATATAGCATTTTTCTCTCCCATTTTGAAATATGTAGCAATTGCTCCAGTACTGTTGGATGCACTCACTGACCCATCCAGGAAGACCCAGGAGTGCCTGCAGACCCTGCTGGATACCAAGTTTGTCCATTTCATTGATGCGCCGTCTCTGGCCCTCATTATGCCCATTGTTCAGAGAGCCTTTCAAGATCGTTCCACAGACACCAGGAAAATGGCTGCACAGATCATTGGAAACATGTACTCCCTGACTGATCAGAAGGTATAGTGCTGGGGAGATCTTCACTTACTGTGGAGAGGCGAAATAGAGTAACAGAGCAAGAGACTAGGAATATTTTATTGATCTGGGTTTTTGTTCTTGGTAAGGGTAATAAGAGAACTCTGAGCAGTTCCACTAACTAAACATGGATGTTATGTGAGCAAGTGACTTCTGCAAAGATAATGAAAATCCTAGCATAGTTGAGACCATCAGCATAAAAACTTTCTCCTTTGATTTACTGTATAACTCTGGTGACATATACATTCCCCAAACAAGTCTTGTAGAAGAATAGGTAAATATCAGTGCTCTAAGAGAGATGCCTCCATAAATCCACTACTTCTGAATGAACAGAGATTTTCAGTGTTGGTTCACAGAAGGAAAAGTTGAAATAATGTAGAGTTAAGATCGGTGTTTGATTCCTTGATTGCTAGTTACTCTCTAAAATTAAACCTTGCATTGAGTGGAAGAGGGCTGGATTTAATTTAGGAAACAAAAATTTAATTTATGAATCAGCATGAAAGGGTTTTGAATGACCTGCCTACTGTGATAGTGCTCTGAAGGGACCACACGAGAAAACTGAGTCAATTTGTGTATTATCAGTGCTGTGGAGGCAGTGTGTTAAGCTCACAGGGTACAACTGTATCTAACTGTTACCAGACAAAGATGAGATTTTGATGGCTCAGTTTTCTTTTTGAACCCAGCACTTAAACACTGGGCTTTTTGTTTCAGGATCTGTCTCCTTACCTACCCAGTGTGACCCCTGGACTAAAAACCTCTCTATTGGACCCCGTGCCTGAGGTAAGTCTTGGTAAAACTACAGTTCTACTCAAGTGTGAAGAGTCTTTCTGCCTGATAAATTAGGATTAATCCTAATCTTTCCACAAACTAGTTTGTGGTTAGAATAGTGAGAGAAGCTGTGAAAAGTGATCAGGGAGGGGAATTAAGACCTCCATATCGCTCTGTCTTGATGACTTTCATTATTACTGGATATTTTGCAACTCTGCACTTTTCTCTCTTGCCGGTTAGGTGCGTACAGTATCTGCGAAGGCATTAGGAGCCATGGTGAAGGGCATGGGGGAGTCGTGCTTTGAGGATTTGCTGCCATGGCTGATGGAGACGCTGACATATGAGCAGAGTTCAGTGGATCGATCTGGTGCAGCGCAAGGTAAGTATAACAGGAGCTGAGCAATGGTGTTGGGAGTTCCTTAGCTTGGACGAAATAGTAGTGTTTGCGTGTGTCGTCATTGTATGTATACCAGTTCTGAAATCAAGTGTTGTTTTTCAGGTCTGGCTGAAGTCATGGCAGGGTTGGGGGTAGAAAAGCTGGAGAAACTTATGCCAGAAATTGTAGCGACAGCCAGCAAAGTGGACATCGCACCCCATGTCCGGGATGGTTATATCATGATGTTCAACTACCTGCCCATCACCTTTGGAGACAAGTTCACCCCCTATGTTGGGCCAATCATACCATGCATCCTTAAGGTAGGAAACAGATGACAGGAAATTCATGTCATAGGAAAGGAAAGTTCTCAGGTATTTCTAAATGCCTAATAAAGTAATTGATATTTGCATGGCATTTTCCATAGCGGATTCTATTCCTTGCTCTTTCAAGGTCCTTGGTAGCATTGTTTGCTGGGTTTTACGTGTGGCTCTTAGTAAATCCTTGACTTTGGAGATTGTGGGAAACGGGAAGAGGTCTCCACTGGGCATTCACTGCTCTGTAACGCATTCTTTTAATGGATGAAGGGGAGGAATGCACTGTCTCACTGTGTGGAAATCAAGTGCCATCTGTTTGGTGTTTTCCTCCACTTTGAAAACCACACTTTATTGTGATTTGTTTCTTGGTCTAGGCTCTGGCAGATGAGAATGAATTTGTGCGAGACACTGCCCTTCGTGCTGGACAGAGAATCATCAGCATGTATGCAGAAACTGCAATTGCTCTTCTCCTGCCTCAGCTTGAGCAAGGCCTCTTTGATGACCTTTGGAGAATAAGGTAGGGAATAAGTTTTTAACCCTGCAGTAAACATCCTTCCATCAGTGGAAGATTGGGTGGCTTTAGAGCCTCTCAGTGTTGCTCTTCATGGAAGTGTAGGAGCTGATTTGAAACAAGAGGCTCTCCCTTCTCCATGTGGACTAAGTGTGGTGTCTTTGTAGTAGTACTCTCTGACTCAGAATATGGAGTGGAATATGGAACATGCAGTTTCTCCCAGGTGATAGTGCAAAACACTCCTACTGGATCACTTAGCCAAGTTACAATTTTAAAATGCTTTTCCACAGCAGTTTCTCTGGTAATATTTAGCACTCACATACGCATACTGCATTTCTTTTTTCAAAGTGCTGTCTCAACAAGCATTCCCCCTCATGTGGAAACATGAAGTGGAAAGAACCCTGGTCATAGCCAATAATGATGTCTAAAAATTAGTTCTGTAAAATGGCTACTGATAAGTGCAGTCATATGGCATCCCAAGTGTGTATTCATATCAACACAGAAGCCAGTGGACATAGACAGTGTGCAGATGATTTTACCCACAGGCTCTTTTGCTCCTCTTTATAGTTCAGGTCACGGCTTATTTGCCATTTTGCTGCCCTAATACAGAGGCTCTCTAATCTCTGTTTTAGTTTGGATTCTCTCCATCCCATCATCTTTATAGTGCTCTTTCTCACTCAGATTGACAGTTCACATTGACCTGGTTCTGTGCCTCACCATTTGCTCCCACGGTAAAGTCTAGGATAACAGTCAGTTCGGACAGGTACCCCTTGTTTTCTTTTTCTCTGCATGTAACACCGATCTTACTCCCTTTGTCAGGTTTAGCTCAGTTCAGCTCCTTGGGGATCTTCTGTTCCATATCTCAGGAGTCACTGGAAAAATGACAACAGAAACTGCCTCAGAGGATGACAACTTTGGAACAGCCCAGTCAAACAAGGTAAATGCTGTTGTCTGTTGCTGTGTTCCCATTTGTGAGGAGAACCTATGGGGTGACCTTTATGATGGCAGTATCTCTTCTAAGTTCCATGTGGTGAAAAGTGCAGCGTTGGCTTCACTAGTTTCCTTTTATTTATTTCAGGCCATTATTAGTGCTCTTGGTGTGGAACGACGGAACAGAGTTCTGGCAGGTCTGTACATGGGCCGATCAGACACCCAGCTCGTAGTTCGTCAGGCATCCTTGCACGTCTGGAAAATTGTGGTCTCAAACACACCTCGCACACTGCGTGAAATTTTGCCAACCCTCTTTAGTCTTCTGTTGGGGTTCTTGGCCAGTACTTGTGCAGACAAGAGAACGGTAAGGGTTCTGCACGGGTGGTACTCTGTTAACAAAGGTTACTCTGTTCATAACTGGTGTTTGATGAATGTGGTTACTCTTTATATAAGCCGCCCCAAAGCTGCCACTAACCTAATCTTATTAAACACACGTGTGTCTTCTCTACACAATCCCTGTTTATTCAGAGCAGCTACAGTGAAATAAACATTTTTTTAAACCTCCCTTTTCATAACTGTGTACCCATCTCCACTGATCATTAACTCTGCTATGAACACTTGCTTATGGATAAAATATGGCTTATAAGAGTACAACAAACAGATTTTAAAAAAAAATCACCTCAGCCATTAAGTTTCATGCGACTAAGAAATGTAAGTGTTGGGTTTCAGATGTTTGTACTGTTAAAAGTTTAAAAGGAAGTGAAAATATGCACATGGTTATACTGTCTAGAGTGGCAGTATGGACTGTATTTAATGAATGTATACGTAGCATGTATGCCGTATCTTGATGCCGTCTGTATTCATCTGAAACACTCTGATGGACTGAGGTACATAATGCTAACTGCCTTAGATCTCTTACTAGTTAGAATGGAATGTTCCAGTTCAGTTGGGGTTGACACGTTCTAACTAGTTGCTTGTGATAACTGTTCGGAGTGACCCTGTTGTATGATTGTTGGGGACAGGTTGCAGCACGGACGCTGGGGGATCTTGTTCGAAAGTTGGGAGAGAAGATCCTTCCAGAAATCATCCCTATCCTGGAAGAGGGTTTGAAGTCAGAGAAGAGTGATGAAAGGCAAGGTGTCTGCATTGGTTTGAGTGAGATCATGAAGTCTACTAGCAGGGATGCAGTAAGTTAAATTCCAGAGGGGAAATTTAAAACTTCTTAGCCCATGTGATATTATAAAATACGTGCCTTGCAGTTAAAAGATGAAAATGCAGAAAACTTGCTTTATGAACTGCCATAAAAGGAACTGAATTTCAGGACTTGTAACTAGCTGGAACTGCTGTCCAGATAAAATTTTGTCTGTGTGTGTGTGTATTTGTCTGCAACTGGCAGTCTTAAAACAGCGCAATGTCTTCAGGTTATGAGGCATAAGAGTTGAAAACTTTTTAAATTAATCTCTCTTATTGTGGATGTTATAGATTTTCACACAAATTAATCCGTCTAAATTTTCCATTAATTAATTTCAAGTAAAGAGAATTTTTTTTTCTGTTGTGTAAGTCCTGACTTCCCAGCTGCTGTGTTCAGGTGTGGCTATGTTCCAGCTGCCATGGACTGATGTCCTGTAATTGTATCTGTATATCTCATAGGTGCTGTTCTTCTCAGAGTCCCTAGTTCCTACAGTGAGAAAAGCTCTGTGCGATCCTCTGGAAGAAGTCCGAGAGGCTGCAGCCAAAACATTTGAACAGCTGCACTCAACAATCGGATACCAGGCTCTCGAAGACATCCTGCCATTTTTGTTGAAGCAGCTGGTAAGCGTTTCAGACGTGACCCAACACCCTTTTAAAAAATCTTACTGTAGGACAAGTCTTGAGATTCTCGATACAGGCTGAAGGAGGAGTTGGTCTGTAATGCTAGTCTTTAGGGGAGGGTCACAAGTCTAATGATTTCATTTCTTCCCTGGATTCATCTCCTCTGCAAGAGGTGAAGGGAATGGTCTCGTAGCTAACGTACAGGACTAAGAGTTGGAACATCTGGGTAATCTGGCTCTGCTACATGTCTCCACTGTCCTTTGGGAAGTCGCTTAATCTGTGTGCCTCACTATGGAGATTCTTCCCAACCTGGTAGGGAGGCTTGATTCAGTGTGTGAAAAAGGCTTTGAGAGCCCCAGGTAGAAGGACTTATATAGGTGCTGGTTGTATGATTATCCCAAAATTCACACTTGAAACAAGGTCTGGGTTGCTGTGGCAGAGACAATCTTGTAGGTAAGGTGGCTAACTCCCTGTACTCCCTTTGTAGGACACTGAAGAGACATCTGACTTTGCTCTGGACGGTCTTAAGCAAGTTATGGCTGTTAAGAGCCGTGTGGTGCTGCCTTACTTGGTGCCAAAGGTATGTTTTGGAACAACTATTTGTAGAGTGTTTTATTTCCTCTTGCTTCAAATATTGTCTGCACTGATATTCAAAAATTGGGAGCAAAATTTCAAACTCTGCACAGATTACTTGCCAGAAGCACTCATTGTAATTTGGATTATGATATACCTATGTTTAAGAATTGTATTATGTGGGATGCCTTCTGAAAAATCTTTCTGGAGTAAAATACTATTGCTTCTCCTATTTCCTTTAGCTAATTTCTCCTCCTGTAAACACCAGAGTGCTAGCATTCCTCTCATCTGTGGCGGGCGATGCTCTGACACGGCATCTGGGTGTAATACTACCTGCTATGATGTCTGCACTGAAAGAGAAGCTGGGCACGGCTGATGAGCACCTGGTAAGTGGCGCAGTTCATTTTTTGGTAAGTAAGGAAGACTAGTATTTTAAGTTCAGTTATAAACAATGTTTCAGGGGTTTTAGATATATTGATGGTATGTTTTAGTTCAATCCATTAGCCCCTGGATGCAAGGATCTTTTTGCTGGTGGTATATCAGGAGTTGGGAAATTTAGACTACCTGAATCTAAATGTTCCCAATTAACGAGATCTGTTTGAGGCATTAGAAAACTGGGACATTAGATGAGAGACTAAAACTACATATATTTTCTTACAGTTCTTACTGTGAGTGTGGTTCTGTTTCTACACTGCTTCTTGTGATTTCAAAAATATATAATATGCAAAGTCCCCAAGCGTTGATTGTTTTTGTCTGTCTGTTTAGCCCCGTGTAACTAGAAATTAAAGTGATGGATTCATTGTCCATTCTTAGGCCTGGTCTACACTGGGGAGGGGGGAAATGATCTAAGTTACGCAACTTCAGCTACATGAATAATGTAGCTGAAATCAACATACTTAGACCTACTCACCGTGGTGTCTTCACTGCAGTGAGTCGACTGCTGCCGCTCCCCCGTTGACTCTGCCTGCGCCTCTCTCAGCGGTGGAGTACAGGAGTTGATGGGAGAGCGCTTGGGGATTGATTTATCACATCTAGACTAGATTGTAGTAGTAAACATGCCCTTAGATATCTGTTAGATGATCTTTGCCTCCTAGCCTAGAGATTCCATGGAACTATCTGAAGTGGTCCATAGCTGACAGTCCCTATGGTGACACAGACCATGGAACTGCTGTTAATATTAGTTACCAACCAATAAGAAATTGATGTGGGCTCTAGATGAATGACAAGAACAGAAGACCTGTAGGTGATGTGACTGATTTCCATGAACGGTAATTAATAATTGTACAGTTTATCCTGGAGGATAATGGTCTGTCAGGCAATAGCATTAAGTAAGGCCTTGAGACCTGTGACTTTTATTCTGGTTGAAAGTTAACATAAAGTTCATTCTGACTTTTTAGGAAATGGCTAACTGCCAGGCTGTAATCCTGTCTGTGGAAGATGATGTTGGGCAGAGAATTATCATTGAAGATCTATTAGAAGCCACTCGCAGCCCTGAGGTGGGAATGAGGCAGGCAGCAGCTGTCATTCTAAACATTTATTGCTCCAGATCAAAAGCAGACTGCACTGCGTATCTCAGGAACTTGGTCTCAGGCTTGATCAGACTTTTTAATGATACCAATCCTGTGGTTCTGAATGAAAGCTGGGATGCTCTCAATTCCATCACCAAGGTGAGATATGGGACAGGGTTGTTGCAGCAATACAGACTGGGAGGGAATGGACTTGGTCAAATACTGCTACAAGAAAACACTTGATTTTCACTGGAAATGAGGTCTTTGCAAAGATTGTGGTATTTTAAGGACTGCACTAGACTAGTAGTAGTATGGGTGAAATGCCAGACATTCAGAGAGATTGGGAATAAATAGCAGTGGCTTATCTCTTGGTAAACATGAGAGGAATCCAATAATTGTGGTGATTAATGCTGTTACACAGTCTTTGCCCTTTCTGTCACTCCTGCAGAAATTAGATGCTGGGAACCAGCTTGCCCTCATTGAGGATCTGCACAGGGATATTCGTATGGTAGGGAATGAGGCCAAAGGAGAACACGTGCCAGGATTCTGTATTCCAAAGAAGGTAAACGATAAGTGTGTAGTGTGGGGCTGGGATTTACCACAATAACACTGTTGTGTCTTTCCAGTAACCTGGTTAATGTGATTTTTGTAGCTATCAGAATATTGTATTACTGGGGTATTCCAAACTTTTAGGTGTAGAGACTTTTTCTTTAGGTTACTGCTGTTACTTTATACCCCAGTTTGGGTTTCTCTTGTAAATAAATATTTGACAACTCTATAATGCACATGAGACGTATTAGTTGTCTTTTTGGTGAAAGTGTGAAACTGGACTTCTTTGCCAAATCTTTCAGAATTAAAACTTACTAAGCAGCAAGCAGTTTAGTGAGGCATAACTGCGCAAAAGTACTTCTAAGGGAAATGAAGATCAGTAGGAAGTTGATAAGATATTTCCAAGCGTGCACTTCCAATGGGAAGTGTGGGGAAAGTAGGTTAGGTGTTGTCTGCATTCTTGGTTCTAGTTTTCTTGTTTGATTCCTGTGACAGGGAGTGACTTCTATTCTTCCGGTGCTGCGGGAGGGAGTTCTAACTGGTAACCCAGAGCAGAAAGAGGAAGCTGCAAAGGCCTTAGGACTAGTTATTAAACTGACCTCTGCTGAAGCCCTGAAACCCTCTGTCGTGAGCATTACTGGACCACTTATTCGGATCTTGGGAGATCGTTTCAGTTGGAATGTCAAGGTGGCTTTGCTTGAAACATTAAGCCTTCTGTTGGCCAAGGTAAGATTCCAAATCACTGGTAAACTTCTTAGTTTTCTCTTTTTGTCAAGTCTGAACTCCCCAGATCTGTTAACCTTCTCTGCGTAACCAAGTTGCACTGGGCTTTTGTGTACCGTGTTTAGTTACAAAGAATACTCATGTCATGGGTGTGAAACCTTCAGTGCTTACTTCTCTGCTTGCGGACAACTGAATTCAGTCCTTGCATGGTTTTCCCATTTTTCAGTTGTGTGTTGGGGAGATTCTTTATCTGGATGGGCAAGTGCTGATTTTATCATTATATCTAAGTACTGTTAGAAGACACCACACTTTTTCATATCTTTCCTTTCTAGTTTTTGTTTCACATTTGAGTATATGTGATTCCCACCCACCACCTAAATCTCTGCCTGTACAGGTTGGGATTGCCCTGAAACCATTCCTGCCTCAGCTACAGACCACCTTCACCAAAGCGCTGCAAGATTCAAACCGTGCTGTCCGCCTTAAGGCTGCTGATGCGCTTGGTAAATTGATTGCCATCCATAGTAAAGTGGATCCTCTTTTTACTGAGCTGTTGAATGGAATCCGTTCCACTGGGGATTCTAGCATCAGGTAAGCTGTGGAAAATGAGCAGGGCATGAACTACTTGGCAGTAGTGGGAAGAAAGGCAAGTTTAGCTTTTTTAAAACAATTAACATCAGAAATTAGTTGACTGAAGAGCAGAAGCCAAGGTTATATAAATGCTATGAAAGACTCCAATAGTTTGTTTCCTAGTTAGCATTTGTTTCAGTCCATATGGACTTGGTATTTTTTCCTAGTTCCAAGAATAAGTCCACCTACCAGTAAAATATCCAGCTCCCTAAGAAATGAGCCTCCTACTGGAGAAGGTTTTCCCTCTTTGTGAATGGTCAAAGACTCTTCCCAGCAGTAAGAATGACAATCAGATGTGAACCAATGCAGGCATTTGTTGGTGCTGATGGTTTCCTGCCATTAGAGACGCTCCATAGCCTTCAAATATAGGCACACCCACCTTTGTGCTAATCATTGTGTATGTGAATCTATTGTTGGCAGCCAACTCTTCGTAATTCGTTGACATTCTGTTTGGGGAAAACTGCAGTCTTTAATTGTAACTTGTGGTTGTTCACTCCAGAGACACCATGCTGCAAGCTCTGCGATTTGTAACACAAGGAGCTGGTGCTAAAGTGGACGCAACCATTAGGAAGACCATCGCCACAGTGCTTCTAGGAATGCTGGGACATGATGAGGTATTGCTGCAAAGGGCCTGTGGGGGATATCTTATGCACACTGTTTGTTTTTAAATTTAAACTCTGAGCTTTCTAACAGAATTGTTTCCTAAAATAACTTCCTGGAGGAGTTACTAATAATACACTGGAAAGAGAGCTAGTATAAAAGCAGGCTGAAGCTATGCATTGATCACTAAACTGAATTTAATCTGTAAAACTGAAATCACTTCAACACCTTACAGTGTGTTGATTGAGAAGCAAATTTTATCTAAGAATAAAATACTTCCCTGGTCAATCTATTGTAACTCTTAAATTTTGTGAAATTAGTGTTTCCTTGGCTTCTTTGTGTGTTTGACCTTCCATTCCTCCTCAACATATTTGTTGAGGCAGCTAAAAACTATTCGCTTACCATCAGCCGAAAGTAGGAAGTATACCAGCTGCCCTGTAAAAGCATATGTGAAGTCCTAACATTTCAGTCAGTATAGATAACCTCAATGTGGTAATACATTTCCCTTTTTCTTTTCTTTTCTTTTTTTTTTGGAGGGGTTACATTCTCCCTGACAAAGAAATTATCCAGTTTTAAAGAGGCATGTTCTGCATATGTCAGTTTGCCACACTGACTCTGGAACCAACATAGTGTTGCACCCAAGATCAAAATTCACATTCTGTCGTGACTGCCCCCTTATTCTACATCTGTAAAACACAGGTTGCTGGCATGTCAGAGATGGAAAAATTCTCACTGCAATGTAAATATCATAGACTATCAGGGTTGGAAGGGACCTCAGGAGGTCATCTAGTCCAATCCCCTGCTCAAAGCAGGACCAATCCATTCAATGTGTGGAGAACTGCAATGGCGAGATCATCATTTTGGCAAGCTAAAGTAACAACTGGTGCTAAAAGTTTTGAAGCAGGCCATCTTCACTAGCAAGAGGGTATTTTGCAGGCGGACAGCAGGCACCACTTCTTCATTTCCCAGCCTGTAAATCAAGAATTTGACCTTTCCATGTCCACAAAAGGCCCTCTTAAATCACAAAGGTGAAAGCAAATGTGTTTTCCATGTGTATAACTCAATGCTTACGTCAAGTCAGTACTGTAGTGCTATACTCTGCCCTGAGCTGGCCATTTTGGCTGTGAGCTTTATTTTGAATTCTACTGCAGTATACAGGAAAACTTAGAGTTGACTGAAATCAACAAATGTGGGGAGCTGGTTGTGAAATCTTCATTTTCCTTTGTGTTTTTGTTTCAGAGCTTCTTTTGTCACTTGGCCTTCTCAATGGAAATTGTCTCTGTGTATCAAACTCTTCTAATTTTTGCCTCTCTCCCCCTCCTTTCCTTTTTAGGATGCTACCCGCATGGCATCAGCTGGCTGTCTAGCAGAGCTGTGTGCATTTCTGTCAGAAGAGGAGCTCAGCACCGTTCTGCAGCAACACTTACTGGGTATGTCTAGCAGAGAGTTATAAATGTGTTCTGAAATAAACAGGACATTTTATTAATTATGAAATCTTCAACTGTGGAGAAGACCCTGAGAACTATAGAATAGCACTTTCAGCCACTGGTCCCAGAGGCTTTCCTGACTTGTGTTCTAGATTCTTAATGTTGAGCCTCTATTCTAGGGCCTCTATTGCACATTCTTCTGATGCAGCAGACCAAAAAGGTTAGAAACCTGTGTATTGTGAACATAGGTTTTTATGGAAAGTTTTGAAACAGCCGCCATTTTTTGTGTCGTTGGCTGTAACACTGAAAGATCATGGACTACTAATGCCATAAGACTTCTAACTGCTCTTGGCAAATTAACTCCATTGTCCTGGTTTCTGGAAAAAAAATGTTAATTCTCCAGGAACGGTTAGTGGTTTGGGGGCGTTACTATAGCATTCCACTCTGTGGAGTTAAAATGGGAATCTAGTGATTGGTTGCTATGAATCTATGAGTTGCTGGCAAATGTGTTTATTTCATTGAAGAGACGTAGCTTCACTCATGATGACAAGATCCTTCACATTTTTAAATTGTTACGTGTCAGAGAATAATACTTGATTGAGATTGTCAGAGGCAATGGGGTGAGCATGGGGCTGGGAACCAGGAACTGCTAAATTTAATCCCAGCTATGCCACAGACTCATTTTGTAGCCTTAAAATAAATAATTTCTTTGTTCGTTCCCCTAGCTGCAAAATGGGTGTCACATGATAGAGGTGTTGGGTTTAATGTTAGTTTGCATCCAGCTCTCAAAGCAAGGCAATACTGAAGTGTTTGTTTGTTTTTATGAAGACAGACAGAGATGAACATCACCCTGACAAAACTCATTTATATCAGGTATACTCGGTAGCAAGGCTCAATATTGCTCTCTCCCTCTTGCAGCGGATGTCTCTGGGATTGATTGGATGGTGAGGCATGGACAGAGCCTTGCACTGTCTGTGGCTATAAAGGTAGCTCCCAGCAGACTGTGTGCCCCCAAATACTATAACAGCGTTCAGGAGAGGATCCTGAGCAACGCCACAGCAGACAGGGTAAGCACTATCTGAAGGCCATCCAGAGCATTTCCCAAGAGCTCTGTCTGTTGCACTGTAAACAGTTTAAAGCTTTGCAGACTCACAGTGCTACCCAGTAAAACTGGGACAACCCTGAAGCACACTCCTGAAGAATGTACCATGAACAGAGAGACAGTTCTGCACTTGAGCTCTGTGATTATTCTGACTCTCATCTGATTTCCGCTGTGTGTGTGTGTGTGTGTGTGTGTGTGTGTGAGAGTGAGTGAGAGAGAGAGAGAGAGAGAGAGAGAGAGAGAGAGAAAGCGTTCCTGATTGTTTAAATTCTGCAGTTTGTTTATGTGCTGAGCCCAGAGCATGTTTGGAAAGTACTTCGAATACAAGCTCATTCCTCTTTCCACTGAACGAACTTTAGTGAAAGTTTTTTACATTGCTGAAACAGTTTTCAGCATGAACACACCACTGTCTGATTCTCCTATGATAAAAGTGCTCAAGTTAGGGCTAGCGTTACTGCTTTTCTACTGACCTACTGTGTGACCTTGGGCAAGTCATTTGACATCTCTGTGCCTCTGTTTCCCCTTTTTCGTTTATCTGTCTTGTCTGTTAGATTGTAACCTTGTCAAGGCAGGGACCCTCTCTTACTCTGTGCATGTACAGTACCTGGCACACTGAGGCCTCTACATACTACTGTAATAATTACAATAACAACAAAAGTGCCCTGGTTCTCTTTGTGCTGCAGATCCCCATTGCGGCTAGTGGTATCAGAGGAATGGGCTTTCTTATGAAATACCACATAGAAACAGAAGGAGGAAATCTGCCTCCCAAACTCGCCAGCCTCTTTATTAAGGTGAGCCCAGGAATGTGCCATTTAAGTTTTGTGCTACCTGAACTACTCTACAATGACCTTTACCAACGGAATGTGGCCTGTATTTGGGTAAGCTGCAAAGGGTCATTGGCCAGTTGATGGCTTGGTCAATAAAATCTTAGTACTAGTTGTAACAGAAAGTGAAAGCAGTAAACTTGGACATCTTGTATTTTGAATCTATGAACCCTGGGGTGCTTGAGCATCTAGATTTGTCTGCAACAAAGTACAAACAAATTTTTTTTTGATATTTTTAGTTTTTAGAAGCCTTTGTATGTTCAGGTACAGTTAACATCACAAAAAAGAAAGAGACTTTACATTCAAACCTTAGCCTACCTGGTTAGGCTTTTACTAGTGCAGATAGATAGCAGGTACATAATATACATGTTGCAATAACAGTGGCTTATAAAGGAGTAAGTAAAAAAAAAATTGAGCTTTTATAATTTTTTGCTGCTTCTTGCTGTATGAGGAAGACTTGAAAGTGCTCCCCCCTTTAAATATTTCTGCCTTTTTTTTTTTTTTTAAACCTTGAAAATATTCAGAATGTCAATTCTCTCCTTTCCTGGTTTTGCTGCAGCACTTCCCATGTTTTGCAGCTCTCGCCTAATTCTTATTAGAGAGGCTGGGATGCTAACTAAGATATATTTTCTCTGCAATGTTAGTCACTGAAGTTAAATAAATACTAACAAAAAAACTCAAGCAAACCGGAGTTTTAAAAAGTCTAAAAATCCCTTTCACTCTGTTACTCTGGTTTCAGTTTCTTAACGTGTCACCTTTTTAGCAGGATAAACAGGAGCTGACTTTCTAATGTGAAAACCAAGTAGAAGCCCTCTTGCCCCTTTTTCATTGGGAAAAAAAACCTCTCAGGACTTCTTCATACAACATAAAGAAGCAAAAAATGAAAAAAAGACACAAGGCCAATTGTTTTCTTTGCCAGTCACCTTTAATTGGCAATAAAAGCATTTACTTTTGTTTTCAGGGTTTATTTTTTTCTTTTAATTTAAAAACATTGAAGCACATGATTAGGGCCCTACCAATTGCCCGGTCTATTTTGGTCAATTTCATGGTCATAGAATATTAAAAATCATAAGTTTCATGATTTCATAGAATCATAGACTATCAGGGCTGGAGGGGACCTTAGGAGATCATCTAGTCCAATCCCCCGCTGAAAGCAGGACCAATCCCCAGACAGATTTTTGCCCCAGATCCCTAAATGACCACCTCAAGGATTGAACTCACAACCCTGGGTTTAGCAGGCCAATGCTCAAACCACTGAGCTATCCAATCACCCTATTTAAATCTGAAATTTCATGGTGTTGTAATTGTAGTGGTCCTGATCCAAGAAAGAGTTGTCAGGGGGTTGCAAGGTTATTGTAGTAGGGTTGCTGTACTATTACCCTTACTTCTGCACTGCTGCTGGCAGGGCACCACCTTCAGAGCTGGACGCCCGGCCAACAGCCACTGCTCTCCGGCCACCCAGCCCTGACGGCAGCGCAGAAGTAAGGGTGGTAATACCACAACCCACCTAAAATAACCTTGTGACACTCCCCCCTGCAACTCTTTTGGGTCGGGACCCCCAATTTGAGCAATGCTGGTCTCTCCTGTGAAATCTGTATAGTATAGGGTAAAAGCACACAAGACCAGATTTCTCAGGGGAAGACCAGATTTCACGGTCCATGACATGTTTTTCATGGCCGTGAATTTGGTAGGACCCTACACATGGTACAGAGCAAAGTGGCTTCAAAGCACCTCCTGTTATGTGAAAGCATATCAGAAAGTACTAGACATCCAACATTTGTAGCCCTTACATTTAATTTGTATGACATATTACAGTGTACCATGGCATAAATGTGCTGTTAATACACATGAATATTGTGATAAAAGCAGTGTGGTGCACAGTAAATCATAAATGGGTTAAGGTTAAAAAGAACAGAAGGGCCAAGTTCATATTAAAGGTTGTAAAACTCATTAAAAAAAGGCAAAGGTGTCCCATAGCCACTGCTCTGACATGTCAGGTTTCAGCCTGTCCCAGACTTTTATTGGAAAATGAAAATGACCAAAAAGAGGACATTTAATGGAAACAGTAAAACTCTCAACTGTTGCTGTGCTAGTGGTCATTGTTGTTTCCTGAAATAGCTGCAGGGAAACCATGTGACCTGCAGACAACGGCAAGCTGCAAAGCTTTTCTTTTAAAAAGGTGTATTATTGTCAAGTTACAATCCTGACTTATTCTCATTTAACAGTTTGCTTAAACTAGTTGATAGAAATATACTGTGGTGAGAATGAGGAGCATCTGCAGTTCTATCAGTGCTTGTATTCTTTAGTTTAGTGTCCCTATCAAAAAGGTAAATTAGCACTCTGAAAATTTGCCTGTGCTGTATCTGAAATTAAGGATGTCTTTGTGTCTCATTCAGTGTCTCCAGAATCCATCCAGTGACATCAAGTTAATTGCAGAAAAGATGATCTGGTGGGCAAATAAAAACCACCTCCCCTCTATGGATCCGCAGACAATTAAACCAATTCTCAAAGCACTTCTGGACAATACAAAAGACAAAAATACCAGTGTGAGGGCCTGCAGTGACCAAGCCATAGTTAACCTCCTGAAGATGAGAGAGGGCGAAGAAGTGCTTCAGGTATGAACAAGAAATCCTTTGCTACCTAGTGGAAGGCCATATCATGTTGTCTTGCATACGAGTAACCTTAAATATTGTTGTGGGTGGAGCCTTTTATCTTTGAATATATAAGTGAGTATCTTGCAGTATAAAATATTACAAATGATGGGGTCAGGGGGACGGAATGGGGGCTGTTTTGTGGGTTAGCATCTAATTCTTCATCCTAGATCAATATTCTCATACAAACGTCCGTATTTCTCCACTTGGCTATCTTGGGTATACATGGTTACAATGCAGTAATATGTATTACTAAAATGCATCAAACTAACTCCCCCTCTGTAGCCAACAATTAATAGCCATATCTGCGGAACGCTATGAGCCTCTGCCATGCTGTTACTTATAATAAGGGTCCTCAGTGTATGAACATATTTCTGTAGTAGTTGCACTATGGGCTGTTGTAGGGTGGATAAAATACTCCTTTGCATGTCGATGTCCAGAATTCTTTTCCACCTCTAAGCTATTTTTATTTTGTGCTTATGTCTGAATTTGTGGAACCAGCTGAAATGCTTTGATGTGCTTGTAAGAGTGTAAGAATTTTCCTTTGTGTGTTTTTCTTGTTTAAAATTCATAGACTTTAAGGCCAGAAGAGATCATCATCATAATTTAGTCCAGTGGTCCCCAAACTTTTGAGGGTCACCCTCCCACACACACACACACACACACACACACATCGAGAGGCCAGGAGCTGGGCCACAGCTGGGGGCAGGGAGTGGGGGGATGCAGACAGGTAAGAGGATTGAGGCTGGGGCTGGAGCGGAGCTGTGGCCGAGACTGGGGGCTGGTGTGGGGCCAGGAATGGAGCCATAGCTGGGGGTGGGACCAGAGCAGAGCTGAGGGTGAGGAGTGGCTAGGTGGTGCTCCCTCCCCGCCCCAGGCCCTGTCAGGCCCCCTGGACGGTCGTCCATGCTCCGCTAGGGGAGGCATGCCCCACACTTTGAGGACCTCTAATCTAGTCTGAACTCCTGCACATCACAGGCCACAGAACCTCACCCACCCACTCCTGTAATAGACCCCCATAATCTCTGGCTGAGTTACTGAAGTTCTCAAATGTTGATTTAAAGATTTCAAGTTACAGAGAATCCACCATTTACTCTAATTCAAACCAGCCAGTGACCTGTGTCCAATGCTGCAGAGGAAGGCGAAAAACACCTAGAGTCTCTGCCAGTATGACCTGGGAGAAAATTCCTTCCTGACCCCAAATATGATGATCGGAGCATATGGGCGAAAGACACCTGGGAAACAATTGTCTGTAGTAACTCAGAGCCCTCCCCATCTAGCATCCCATCTCTGGCAATTGAGGAATTTGCTTCTAGCAGTCACAGATGGACCGGACCATGTACCATTGTAGACACTTTCATCATACCATCCCCTCCATAAACTTACCAAGCTCAGTCTTGAAACAAATTAGAGTTTTTTGGTCCCTTTGATCATAGATTATTTGTGTTGGAAGGAACCTCAGGAGATCATCTAGTCCAACCTCCTGCTCAAAGCAGGGCCAATCCCCAAATGGCCCCCCTCAGGGATTGAACTCACAACCCTGGGTTTAGCAGGCCAATGCTCAAACCACTGAGCGATCCCTTCTCGCCTTGGAAGGCTGTTCCAAAACTTCACTCCTCTGATGGTTAGAAACTTGGTCTGATTTCTAGCCTAAATTGTTGGTTGCCAGTTTATATCCATTTGTTCTTGCATCAACATTGGCACTTAACTTAAATAACTCCTCTACCTCCCTGGTGTTTATCCCTCTGCTGTAGATATAGAGAGCCTCCCCTCAGCCTTCCTTTGGTTAAGCTAAACAGGCCCAGCTCCTTAAGTCTCCTCTTGTTAGCTAAGTTCTCCTTTCCTCTGATCTTACTAATAGCCCTTCTCTGCACCTGTTCTAGTTTGAATTCCTTGTAGGTGTAGGTGGAGGAATCTCAGACCTCCAAGTTAATCAGTTGCCCTGAAGAACTAGCTAATATTTGAGAACAAGACCAGGGTCAAAAGGACAAGCTATGTGGTCAAATCAAATGGGTCCTTGACCCTGATCTGGGAAGCTCATATGTAATTTATATATTAACAATCTATAACATGTTTACTAACAAAAAAACAAAACACCATGGATTCCAAGCCTGTGCATTAGCTCCTATTCACACGGGTCAAGAAAATCTTGTCCTTGACACAAACTGTTGCCACCTGATAGAATCAAAACAAAAAAGTGTAATAACTTTTAGTTTTATTTCAGTTTCTCTATTGTTTTCTCAACTGTCACATCATGTGCTATGGTTGCTGCTCTTGTTGTTCAACCCTTCTTTTCCCATCTTTCTTAAACATGGGAGAACAGAATTGCACATAGTATTTCAGATGAGGTCTCACCAGTACCTTTGTCCAATTATGATACTTCCTGGAAATACGTCTGATGCATCCTAGGACTGCATTAGCCTTTTTCATGGCTGCATCACATTGGCAGCACATAGTCATCCTTTGATCAACCAATACACTCAGGTCTTCCCCCTCCTCTGTCACTTCCAATGCATTCCAGTTTATAGCAAAAATTCTTGTTGTTGGCCCCTAAATGCATAACTTTGCACTATTAAATTTAATCCTATTTCTCATACTCCAGTTTTCAAAGTCATCCAAATCTTTGTATATAATATTCCAGTCATCCTCTGTATTGACAATACAGCCCAACGTTTTGTCATCTGCAAATTTGTTAGTAGACTCCCACTTTTTGTGCCAATGTCATTAATGAAAATGGGAAATAAGATTGGTCCCAAGACTGATCCCTGAGAATCTCCATTAGTAACCTCCCTCCAGTCTGACAATTCACCTTTCAGTATGACCCACTGTAGTCTTCTCTTTAACCAGTTCCTTACCTATCTTTTAATTATTTTTTAAACCCCATCTTCTCCAATTTAACTAATAATTTTTCATGTGGAACTGTATCAGATATCTTACTGAAATCCAGATAGATTAGATCTGTATTTCCTTTGTCTAGAAAAATGGTTATCTTATCAAAGAAAGAGATCAGGGTAGTCTGGCACGATCTACCTTTTGTAAAACCATGTTGTATTTTATCCCAATTTCCATGTACCTGTATGCCCTTAACTAGTTTCTCTTTCAAGATTTGTTCTAAGACCTTGCATACTATTGAGGTCAAATTAAGGGGCCTGTAGTTTCTCAGAGCACGTTTTTGTTCTTTCTTTAAATTACACAACATACAATTCCAAAGGACTTTGTGTCCAGTGGTATTCTCATCTGTTCCTATTAGACGTAACCAAAAGAATTTTTGGCAATGCTGAGTATTTCCAGAACAGGTTTTATTTAGTCTGTAACCCTGAATCTTGCTCTCCATACCAAGGATATTGTTAAATTCTGAACTCTAGTCCTAAAAATAAAAAAATTTAAAATGCACACCTGTTTAATTATAAAGAGGTAGAATCTTGAATGCAAGAAGCTAGACAGATCAGTTATGTATGAAAAGCAAGATTTTTATGTTTTACTCATAACTGAATTTTATTCATTAGATCTGTTTGGGAGAAGAATTTCAAGAGTTTTCTTCAATACAGCTGTAAATCTGGGTATAAATTTAGCCAGTGTTTCTCTTTATGTTCTGACACATACCCTGTAAGATACTGAATTTTTTAATGCTTTTTTTGGCATAGAGTAAAATAGATAAGAGCTAATTTAGCATTAGGAGTGAATGTTTTTATTGGTATTATCTTCTTCCTCTTTCCACAGTCTGTCTCCAAGATCCTAGATACTGCCAGTCTGGAGCTGCTGAATGAGAGCTGCAGGAGATCTCTGAAGAAGCTGGCCAGCCAGGCTGATTCTGTTGAACAGATCGATGACACTATATTGACGTGATATTTAAGATCCCGAAGAAAAGAAAACACTGAACCAACGGCTGCATCAGCATTTCAACTCAAAAAACAATGTTAAATGTTTTCATTTTTGAAAATATATTAATTCTGATGGGGGCTTATGAAAAGGGCTCCCAGAGAGTATTTTAATATCAAAAATATACCAGAATAGCCTTAATTAGACCTACATTCACTAAAAATTGAAAATTTGGTCCCCTTTTTGAAACTGAATGCGCAAGAGACAGGCATACCAGTCAGTATCAGTTAATTGTAGCTGATTGTGAGGTGTGTCTTGAGCATCCAGCCTGTGCGTGAAACCCGTTTCCTTCTCAGAAATGTGTAAAAACTCCAGGAAAGGAGCTAACACTGGTCTTTTCCACAGATCTTGTGCAGAGGAAATAGAAATCTGTGGAAGTTAAAACGTAATGTTTTTGTGTACTAACTTGCGGCTTGTGATGGTTCTGAAGACTGAAAATCCCTGTAAAACTATTATTTAAAATAGCCTTAGAAATTTCAAATGCAAAAGGGGGATTAAATGCAGATTGTTTGAAGATGGAACGTTTAATAAAGGCTTTGAATTTAATCCTGATGATGAAAGCTTTTCTTTCTACAAAAGTATATTGTCTGACTGTAGAGCTATCTTATGCCAGGTATATGGGGAAAGCTTTCCTATGATGTTTACTTTTTGATCCATTTTTTCAAGAGATATTTGGAGTACTCATTTTTGTGTGTACATAACTTAGCAATGAATGAAAGACCTTTCCAATGTTGAAACAAGCTGAGGGGCTTTCAGCCAAGGCAAGACTAACACAATAAAAAAAAAACCTGACAAGTATTGATTCCAACTCAATAACTACATTCCCCAACTCCCACAATTCTGTTGGTCAGTGGCATCTTGAACATACCATCTTCAGTTGCCCAACTGTTGAACATAACAGGCCTCCACTTTTGTGACCTCTAACACTTGGTACTGAATTAAGATCAATACTAGTCTTAACAAGATTGGGGTTTTTTGGGTAATTTTTCTGGTCATTGAGCTCTGTTGATCTCAGAGTTATTTATCTGGCAAGACCACTTCAAGGTTTTATAGTTCACCAATAATGTTGGCCCTATATACAGACAGACATCAGAAAGCTGTGGTAGCAGGAAGCTGAGGTATTTTTTTGAAGATAAAGTGAGATTTTTGTGTTCTCTAAGATAGTTAAACCATATCTATTTTATCAGATTAAAAAAATGGTGAAGCCTAAGAAATGCAGAGCACTAAGAATTTTTTTTTAAATATGAAAAGAGACTGCTTTGACTCCTCCTGGAGCCCAGTCAGGATGAAGGGAGAAGTGTGTTTAGTCCCATACATTGAAGTTATCCGAGCGTACAATCTGGAGTAATCCCATGGGGTTATTAATACTGATCTCCTGTAGCTGCCATGATGATGGGAGTAAGTAGGAAAGGGCTGGATGATCTGGACCATACCAATACTGAAAATCAGGAATTAAAACCAGATACTCAAATAGAAAGAAATATCCTCTAGGGTGGCCTTTTTGGAGGGTTGGGTTTTTCTGTTCAAGATTGTATTGCTTCAAAATCTGACAAAATGATCTTACCTTCCCCTCAAGTGTCCATAATATGAGATGTGTGCTATGTAATTTAATTATCTGACTCAGCTACGGTGACTTTGTTCTATATCATGTTTCTACTTTGTTTTGGTAAAAGTTGGTGAATAGTGTGTTTCTCGAATGAACAGAAATTAATGGACATGACTAAACATTAACATAGTCGTAAAAGGGTGAAATTCACCCTAGTGCTGTGAAGGGCCTAAGTGATAAGGTCTTTTGCAGGCTCACTGCTTTAGAGTGAATTTCACCCTGTTATGCAGAGTTGTATTTTGTTAGAAGATGTCATGCACTGAAACAGACTTAAAAAAGTTAATATCATCCAAAAGGTACAAAACAGCAGACAAACAGTGGATGTTCTGAAAGTGTACCTATATCATAGCAGAGAGGCAGAAAAGAGAGGAGAATGTAGCAGATTCCCTTAAGAAGGGTTGTTGGATCATTCAGTAATTGAGGGCACTGGTCCTACACACAAACCATGTCCTCTCCATGATTTATAAGTTAGTCTCCACTTGCAAAAACAACTAAAAGAAAATTATACTTACAATTTAAAAATTACTTTTGCCATGTGAGTAAAAGTTGGACATGGTCAATGAAGCTATGAATATTCTCATTAAGTTGTAGCTTGTAAATTAAGGGATACAATTTTTATTGGCTGAATTAAATATTAAATTTTAAAGCCACTACACATACTTTTCACCTTGTATGGTGTCAAGTGAAAAAATATGGTGAATGACTACAGTCTCATTTCAGGAAAGAATATATTAATCTGTGTTTTTAAGAAGATTAAGATAGTTTAATAGAATATTGAAAGTGATTTAAAAAAAATTTAAAGTTGGCTTTAGTGATCTTGATTTGTGTCTGACAGTGTATAATATATTCTGATGAATAAACAGATAATGTATAGTCAACCAGAAATAAAAATACATTCTCAAATTTTACCATAACACAAAAATTAAACCTGATCAGTGGGTAAACCTGATGCGAACTGGAGATGAGAGAACCATTTATTTCACATCAGACTTAGATGTCTTGCAAAAATCAGTCTTCAATGGAAAAGAAGATATTTCTACCACTGATTAAACTAAGCCTTGAACTGCCAAGTTAGTGTCACTTACTGGCAGCTGAAACTATATGCAGATCAAGACAAGCACACAGGAATGTATGGGAGAGATGTTTAAATTTGCAAGATACTTAATCTTTCAATGGAAAAAAGAAAAAAAAGTGATAGTATGAAACCTTCAAATGTTTGGATTTCTAAATAATTCAGTCTCATTTATGGAAGAGATGTTCTGTAAAACTGATACTGTTGTGAAATGTCTGTGTTGCAGTAGTAATGGTATTAACAAGCCCCAAGCATTCAAAATCATGAGGCAGGCTCTATGAGATTAAAAATAAATACATTTGGGAGGCTTTATTTGCCTCTTGGAGTCTGAGCATTTGGGATGTATATTGGTCATGTTTTCAAGCTTTTCTCCACAACTATGAGGTCTTGAAATTTAATTTAAAAAAAATTAAAGCTAAGATTCTCAAGACTCCAGGAACTGGGACTTTACAAAAAACTCCAAATAGTGCAAGATTTGTAATTATAATCACAAACATTGATGACACTGCTAAAGAGAAATATACAGTGGGAGGTGCCAAAAACCTTCATTATTGGAACTGCCTTTCTGGTTCTTGATGGGCATGGTTAATCCAGTAGTCCTTTCCAGAGTAATTAATTAACTGCATGCAAATAGGAAAATACTGGCCATACCATTATAATATGCGTCTCATATAGGTGATAGGAAAAGAATCCTAAAGGTGCAATGTATAATAAAGGCAACAAGATTTTGATCCTTCATGATCTAAGACGCCTCATACTAGTGTAATAGAAGAAATTTAAACCCCTCAAGTGAGTATTTTGAGAAGGAAGCATAGAAACAGCTATATTTTCAGTAAACATGTCATTTGTAGAAACATCTTATCGATCTGATTTCAGAGATACTGAAATCAGTGGGAACTGCAGCTGCTCAGCACCTCTACAAATCAGATCATGTTTCTTTTAGGCCCTGAAGTGTGGTATGATCCTACTGCAAAAAAATCCTCAAAGGTAATACAATCCTGTTCCCTAAGTGACATAAGTAGAAGACTGATTCAACTATATTCTGTTTCTCACAAATGTTATGAGTCATAGCATTTTTCAGTTTAATCCTCCTGGTCTGCCAGACTCTCTATCTCTTGCCAAGCTGTAGACATTTACAACCCATGTGTCACTGAGATTTTTTTTCAGTGCTAATTATACTAATTCCAATTTTAAATAGTATACATAAGTAATGTACTTGTGAGGGTTAATAAATTGTAAACATAGGGTTAAATCCAGTAAAATCAACTCAGTTTATTGAAATACTAATTTATGTCAATATTTTGGCTTGAATCTGTGCTAAACAAAATTTGACATTCCTGTAATTGCTTTGAAGACATATGCAGTACCTTGGACATTGGTTGTAGCTGTTTCTTCATCGCCTGCTAGTGCATCTTTGCAGCGTATGCCTAAAAATCTATAAGTGAAAAAAATCCTGAATAAACGCTAAGCCGAGACACACTCATAGATTTTAAGGTCTGACAGGACCATCATGATCATCTAGTCTGCCCTCTTGCTCATTGCAGGCCCCATAATCTCACCCATTCACTCTTATACTAGACCCCTAACCTCTGGCTGAGTTACTGAAGTTCTCAAATCATGATTTGAAGACTTCAGGTTACAAGGAATCCACCATTAACGCTAGTTTTGGCTATAACAAGAACAATATTTCTATAGACAGGTAATTTGGGAAAATACTGTTAAAGCTACAGCTTCTGTGAATAATTTTTAAAATGTTGTTAGGCTTTGTCAGTTCTCTGTCCCAGCTCTACCTGAAAGTTTTAGGGTATGTGTGAACCTTACTTTGCAATTCCAATAGTCACTGCAAGTGTGCTCGTACAGAAGCCTCATTGTGAATTACACTAGCAGAAAAGACAGAACACCCCAGTGACCTGCAAGGTGGCTGCAGGACAAATGGAACTCCATCTTGTATACCTCTCCGTGGAAGATGGATGACTCATTGTACAGCTTCATAGGGTGCAGCTGCATACAAAAAAATGACAGCTGTCAGCCTTATTGGACCATATCTCCATACAAGAATAGGCATAGCCTTGCTCTTGACCATAGGCCACACCTGTTTAGCAAAAAGGGCAGCATCCTACATATTGGATTATTGCAGAGGTGGGTCTTCTTCATGCTCAGTGGATTTCAGCTGTAGATTTCAGTTTACGGAACATGCGGTAGCCACAGGCATAGTTGCACAGCTATGCAGGAGCCAGGTGTTGTGTCAGCTGCACAGGGATGCATCTTTCTATTAAGAATGAGAACGTAATTCCAGAGCTGCCAGGGACCCTTTCACCATACGACACAGGAGGGCATTCCAGAAGCAGTCGGGGGCTATGCTGCCTGAAAGAGAAGGGTAGGAGCAGGCTTTAGTGTGGCCTGCCTGGAAGGGAGGCTACTCCAGCATATGGAACACAATGGCAGCTGCAGGGCTACCAACTCTTTAAATAGTTGGTGGTTTGTTTTGTTCTTAAATCCTCAGCTCCTGGAGTCATGTGACTGGTATTCTCACCCCTCCTGGCTGCTTGAAAACGGGACCCCACAAGGCTTGGAAGCCAGACAGCAAATAGAGCCCAACATTCAGTGTTGTTAAAAATCCCACCATTTTTTAGCCTCTCTCGTGTTTGACTGGGTCCCTGTCTCAAAGCTGGGTGAGGCAGGTGGGAGCCATAGGCCTTGCCCTCTGCAACCTATAATTGTGCAGCCCACACATTGCAGCGGAGGGGCCCTTTATAGTGGCTCCCTGCTCTGAGGCAAAGATGGGTGGGGGCCCTGGCACAGCAGGTCCAAAGGCTACGAGCCTGTCTGAGGAAGGCAGTGGGATGCCTAGGGGGAGGGGCACTGTCCCGACTGTGAAATGGGCGCCAAAACTACTGAGGAGACTTGAGCCCCTCACTACCCATGCGCCGGACCACAGCGGCGTCTGACGTCAGAACGCGCATGCGTCCCTGAGCCCCTCGCTAGCCTCGGAGTGACACGGGCGTAGGCGCACAGGTAGAGGGAGGAAGTGAGCCTTGGTCTCAGGAGCCGATAGGACGGGGCGGTATTGCGCATGTGCAGTGGGGTAGCCGAGCGGCTGGCGGTCTCCAGCTGCGGAGCGCGGCTGAGGTGGTGCGCGTGCGCAGTGTGAGTGCTCGGGGTGTTGCTGCCGCCGCTGTCAGTTCCGGCTGTTTGTTCGGGAAGTGGATCCGGCCCGGAGCCGCCGCCGCCGCCTGAGGAGACCTCACCTCTCCCGCCGCCCGGAGCTTCCGCTCCCCACCGGCCATGGCTAGAGATTACGATCACCTCTTCAAGCTGCTCATCATCGGCGACAGCGGTGAGGCGGGGAGCGAGACAGGGCCTGGGGCGGCGGGGCTAGGCCTCTCCCCGGGGCAGGAGCCCCCGCGCCCCTGGCCGTGCGGGGGGAGCTTGGCGGTGTCTGACTGGGCGAGAGGCCTGTGGTGCCTCGCGGCGGGGGGGTAGCGCCGGGCCGGAGGGGCTGGGCTGTGCAGGGGGCGATACCGCCGGGGGGGCTGGATTGGAGGCGGGGGTGGAGGGGCTGTTCTGGTTTGTAGCTGGCTGCCCAGGCTGGATGCGAGGTCAGTAGTGACTGGGGGAGGGGAGGGGATACTCAGTAAGCAAAGCTTGATGCAGAAACGTCTATAGACGGAGCGGCTGCCACCTCCTAATCCTGTCAGAACTGTGCTGGTGCTGCTTACCGCCCCCCGTCAGCCAGCTCTCTTGGTGGACTTCTGCTGGCTTGCCCTCGCTAAGTGGGGCTAATCGCATCTCACCCCGGCCCACGACGAGGCCTCCTGCAGCTAGAGTGAAACGGTTGTCTCCTTTGTTTTTAGAGTATCTGTTTAACCTGTGGAACTTGCAGTCACAGAATGTTGAGGCAAATAATTTCACAAGATTCAAAAAAAGGATTAAACACATATGAGTAAGGATAACATCAGCATTTACACTTGCTAGGAAAGACTTTACAAGGGCAATCAAACCTCATGTTTTCAGGGCATAGGCTGTTATCTAGCTGGGATCAGGAAGGAATTCCCTCATAATAACATACAGTTAAGTACAGTCTAGAGGGTTTGGTCTGTGCTCAGAATGCCCTAAGGACTGTTGTGTCAATTCTTATGTTTTTAACATTTAAAATAAAGTTTTTCTTTATTTTTTGTCAAGATATGCCCTATTGAAGCTTTGCGTATGTGTTCATCAACTTAGAAATAACTTTGGGTCTTGTTTAGATCTTTAAAATGGAATATGTGTTGGATGTATATGTTCCATCTACTAATCATGGATGCCCAAAACACTTAACCTGTTGGTTGAAGATAGAGAAAATGTCTGATCTTTGAATTTAAAAGGCTTTGCAGAGTTTGAAACACTTTTGAAGGGCAAATAATTGAATTTACCATCTGTCATGTCAGTTGATCTATTTTGAAGTGCACCAGAAATGCGGGTGGGGTATGTCTACTTTTATATAGGGGTCCCCACATTTCACCCAGTCAAGTTCCATACTCGCAACCTTCAGGATCCTGAAACTTAATTTAAATAAAATGGAGTATATGTTATCCACCCTTATCTTTTAACAGAGGTGTGACCTGTAAAGACAGTAGGTCCCAGTATGCAATGTGGCGTGGCCATTTGTGTAAAAACTGAATGCTGCATGATCCTAGGAACTGTCATCTCAAAAGGTTTTCAGGTCCCTGTCAAAAGTGGTTGAATGTATACTACACTGTGTCCTCCTCCTTGTTGCTCCTGTGGATGCAGGAAAGATAAGGCTTGTGTTTACAGAGGCCCTATTTTAAATAAGGTCCATTTTCTTAAAATAAAAAAAAAAGGGGGAGGGGAATTATTCTAAAACCCAAGGAGAGGAGGGCACATGTGGTAGCTTACTGATCACTTTACTAGAGTAGAGTTTAAATACTGTCTTCCTTGCCTGCCAGGAGGTTTCAAAACAATTTAGGCAAGATTGGTAATTTGGAGAGAGCCCTATATTGGAGAAGAAGATTTTTCTTTTTACCAATTAAATCCCTTTGCTGGCATTTCTTAACTTGGGCAAAGCCTCTAATCACTGAAGTGTGTCCAGTGCGAGAAACTGCATGATCTGATTGTGAGAGGACTGGATGTCTGCAGCTTGGGGTTCTAGCAGTTAAATCCCCTGTAGAGCTACAAGTATTGATTGTTAATGTTTTCTCTTTAATCCCAAGAGGAAGGCTTTGTCCCCATTTCCAGAAACATTTCATTTGCATCATTTTTTGATCCTTACAGAAAAGCCCAGTGTTAGGAAATGCAATGTTGTTGGATGGATTGTTACATTTAATCTGTTTTTCCCAATATGGAGTTGTGACAGAGTTTAGAGGACAGTAGGTTTTCGTGTTTAAAACAGGTAATTTTGAAAAGATGATTGTGGTCTTAGCTGTTCAAGTTTTGCCAGAAATTTAAAAAATGAAATATACAGATAGTCTATTACTTCCTACTTGCATGCCTATGTATGTTCTTCCATTCAGCTGGAGCTGGGTTTGTTTTGAAAGCTGTGATAGGGAAATTTATGCACTACTAGATTTCACAAAATTAGTAGGCAAGGCAGTGCTTTTCAATTCTTACTTTTACATGAGTGGAAGAAGCTCTACTGACTCCTCTCCCCCTCCCCCCCATCTTAAAATGTACGTGCATAGGAGGTGGGGGCCATGAGGAGTGTGGTTTCTCTGTATATGAGCAGTGTGCTTTATAGACTGTGTTCATTCCGTGAGATCTGTCATCTGGAACAGCTAGAATTTCCTGAATTCCGGAGGCTTGGCTTCTCTTTACAAGCCTTTTTGTGATTGCCTGTGGTCAAGACATTGTCCACCACTGAAGTAGATCTTCCTGACAACATGCAAGTCATTTGCTCTCCATGGAGTTCTACAGTGCTGTTTGCAGCTGGTTTTGTCTTAAACATAGAGATGCAGTCTGATAAGACTAGAAGACCCAACGTGGTGTTGAGGCAACTTGAATCAAGAGGACATGCTGCTCACTGGGATCTGTAGACTCAGCAAGCTGCATCTTTTTTGAAAGTTGACAGTGGTTGCAAGAGCATTTGTTATATAAATTATATGAAGCGTTTAGGCTCTTGGCATGTTGCTAGTGCAGCCCTCCTTAAAGTTTGGGCAACTGTTACCAACCTCTTTCTTGGAGCTTAGGGTTGTTCAGCATCTGGCTACTGTAACTTGGTTGTCAATATTGCCTTCTGTATAACACTCATCCTCTGTGAGAGGCTACCTTTTCTGCTCTTGATGTTTAGGCAAGTGCTGGCTAGGCTAATGCTTTTGGCCTATGAGACATGGATTTTTGGGATGGCAGGGAAAATTGATACTTTGTTTAGTGTTATGGAAGGTTGGAGGAATCTGAAAAGACTGAAGAACTATAGGAACTCTGTGCAGTCATCATACAGAAATCCTTGCAGATTTGTTAATAGTAACTGCAACTTAACACGAGTAAGCGCTGACCTGATAGACCCTAGTTTTAAATGAGAGGAAATAACATTGGTCAGTTACTGTGATCAGGTGAGCAAACTGGAGCTAAGGGTCTCTTCTAAGAAGCAACCTGGGGTGTCCTCATGCCAAAACCCAGTGGGTCTGTTGTGAAGGAGTCAGTTCTTTGTGATGGATTTTATTGGAAGCAGGTGTGCGCAAGATGTTCCCATGAAACTGGAAATGCTGGAATGTGACTTCAGGTTGTTTAAGGAAAACCTGAATGAAGTACTGTTCAAAGCATTCAGAATTGTTACATGAAACGTCTCGTGCAAAGGGTGCAATTTCAGAGTGATCCTGCAGTATGGAATACTTGCGGCTTCCTGTTAGATGACAATATAGAACAATGGTTTCCAGTCTTCTTGAGCAATTGCACTAGTTTACCTTGGCTGTATTAGTTAGTGCCTGCTGTCTTCCATTAAATAATGCCCATTCTAACCCCAGCTTGGCAGCACCAAACCCTGATCTCAAGGCCCAAGTAGCCCAAATTTCACTGTGGGTTCAAGTGTACATGATTGAATGGGAGATAGGCAGTGGTGCTCAGGCATGGCGCAAAAGATCAGAGATGGGATTTTTTTAGAATATCTGCTGGGGATGCCTGCTATGTCATTATTGGTCCAAGAACTGAAAGTTGGGGGAATTGCAATAGATCATAGAATCATAGATTATTAGGGTTGGAAGGGACCTCAGGAGATCATCTAGTCCAACCCTCTGCTCAAAGCAGGACCAATCCCCAGCTGGCCCCCTCAAGGATTGAACTCACAACCCTGGGTTTAGCAGCCCAATGCTCAAACCACTGAGTTATCCCTCCTGCTTCCTTGAGATCTGCTCTGCAGTTCTGTTCATGCCAGTTTTCTCTTCTGAGGCTTTGGTCAGGAACTGGTAGAACTAGATTATCTTCCAGAAGAAGGAATTAAATGGGATTCAGAAAATACAGTGAATGAAAGACAAAATACCACCATCTGTTACTTCTTTTCCAACAGAACTAAGCATTTTTTCTCTCTCTCAGGTGTTGGCAAAAGCAGTTTGCTGTTACGCTTCGCAGACAATACTTTCTCAGGTGAGTGTTCCTTTCCTCCAGTGGTGAATTGGCCAAGGGCTGTCCTCGCACTGCCCTATTGCTAGAGAACTCTCATCCTGGGAGTTCACTTAACCTGGCACTGCTAGCCATATTAGAAATCTGTTGTCTTCCCAGCTCCATTTCTCTTGGCACACCCACACAAAATCCTTGCATTTTGATTGTGAAAATCCCATGGTGTCTAGATCAGTGTGAATCCTCTGAAAGAGTTCAATTTGTTAAATGTCCGTTGCACCATGCAAACTTCTGCCCATTTTAAAACCTCCCATTCATCCTGTGGGATTAGGATTGATGGAGTACTACAGTTAAATCATGATAATTTAATTCTTTGTAACATGATTAAGAGTTATCAGGAGGCGATTAATAGAATAGATTGTAGTCGAAGGGAAGAGAGATTCCATTAGCAGTTATGATAAATTTTGCATTGCAAACTCTCAAGAGTAAAATATTTGTGTATTTGTTACCCCTCTTTTGATGAATTTGGTGCTTATTCTCAACCACTGGTATGGTGTTGGAATAGCTTTCTTGAAATAGATTTTTTGCCACTGGATTTGATTTTTGGCATCAGTAGTGGAAAATAGCCTGGACTCATGAATAATTATTATACAAATAAAAATGGGGCTTGAGATACCTGTCTAAAAGGAGTCCAGATAGATTGGGCAAAGTGACAAAGTCCTCCTGAGGCTACCGCCAGCTGCAGCATAGACATGTGTCCTAGTGAATGCTGATAAGTTTAAAGGGAACAAGGTTTGGTGTTCTCACTTGCATACACACTTCCTCTCTGTAGGCAGCTACATTACCACAATTGGAGTGGATTTTAAAATCCGGACAGTTGAGATTAATGGAGAGAAGGTGAAGCTACAGATATGGGACACAGCTGGACAAGAGCGTTTCCGGACTATCACATCGACGTGAGTATAGTTGGGCTCCTTTGACTGTGGCTCCAAGCTTAGATATGATGGGCTTCTTGGAATGTAGCTTGGCTATTATAGCGCAGGAGTTTCTCAAATATGTGGTCTATCTATGTTTGTGGGATTCTTTTCCAAGCTTTCCAATGACAATTAGGGATAAAGGATTTATGGTTAAGGCACAGGACTGGGAGGCAGGACTCCTGGATTCTTGGCTATGCAACAGATTTTCTGTATGATCTTGGGCAAGTCTCTTAATTTCTGTACCTCTGGTTTCCCAGCTGTAAAACTGGGAATGTTTCTCTATTTTTTTTTTACGTCAGTAAATCTAGCCTCTCAACCTTCTGCAAAATGTACTACAGAAATCCACAGTATTAATCCTCTCTATCAGTTTTGTAGTTTTAATGAGGCGTTTGAGGTTTAAGAATTCAATGTTAAATATATAGATTCTTTTTGGAATTGCTAATGGTGAAGGGACATTCTGATGATTAGATTAAAGTACATAGCGTTCCGTTGAAACAGACACCAACAGAAGGTTAACCTTCTTGGTCTGAGGTCAGTTCAAGCTCATTGTCCTTTGAACAACTGCAGTGCTTTTCCTGTTCCTGAAGAAACCACACCCTGTGCTGCAGCTGCGGCATTAAAAGCTCAGGAGAATGGCATGTTTTTGCTATAACTGGTTACAGTGGATTTGGGGCTGCTCAGAGTGGTGTTGGGGGAAGAGGAAGGAAGACATTTGGAAATGGGTCCTCCCAGTACAAATTTATTTTATACAGAAAGGAAACAAAGGATCCAAGTGCCTGTTTTCTCATACACTTTAAGGCTAGAAAGGCCTAGATTGTGATAATCTAATTCTGTCCTCCTGCATGTTGCAGGCCACAAAACCTTGCCCACCCATTTCTGTTATAGACCCATAATCACTGGCTGAGTTACTGAAGTCCTCAAATCATGATTTAAAGACTTCCAGTTACCGAGAAGCCACCATTTACTCTCGTTTAAACCTGCAAGTGACCCATTCTGCAGAGGATGGTGAAAAACCCCCAGGGTATCTGCCAATCTAACCTGAGGGAAAATTCCTTCTTGACCCCAAATATAGTGATCAGTTGGACCCTGAGCATATGGGCGAGACCCACCAGCCAGACATCTGGGAAAGACTTCTCTTTAGTAACTCAGAACCCTCCCCATCTAGTGTCCCATCTCTGGCAGTCGAAGATATTTGCTATTAGCAGTTACAGATGAGCCACATGCCATTGTATGTAGTCATATCATACTGTCCCCTCCACAAAACTTACCAAGCTCAGTCTTGAAGCTGGTTAGATTTTCTTGCCTCCGCTGCTTCCTGTGGAAGCCTATTTCAGAACTTCACTCCTGGGTGTGTAGAAACCTTTGTCTCATTTCAAGCCTAAACTTGTTGATGTCCAGTTTGTATCCATTTGTTCTTGCATCAATACTGGCACTTAACTTAAATAACTCCTCTCGCTTCCTGGTATTTATCCTTCTGATATATTTATAGAGGACAATCATATCTCCCCTCCTCCTTCATTTGGTTAGTCATTCACAACTGACTTCTCCTTTGGCTTCTGTCAGTTAACTGAGGCAGGTCATTTTTCATATAACATCAGGTAACTACCCCAAATTAAAAAGCCTAATGGGGTTGGCTGCCTTTGGGAGAGGTTTGGATATTTAGAAATCGGTGATTTGTGCTCCATCCTTTTCCTTTGCATTTCTTCATTGATACTGCTGGAGATTTGTTTCATAAAAGCATTGCAGATTTCGTTACCTCTCCTAGTGTTCCTGTGCATGACATCACTTCTTGTTTCAGTGCTGTGGCCAGCTTCAGAAAGGAAGTGGTGAGGGGGGAGGCAGTAAGGCACTGCTGAAGTTCTTATCAGCTGTGCATATGGGCCACTTGTTCTGGTTGAATTTGTGCTGAGTCAGCAAGGCACCTTCCTGTTTTCAGAATTCACAGCCACACTTCAGCTCTGAATTAATGAGCCTTGGTTCGCAAGGCTGTGGGGGCTGATGTGAGCTAGATCTGAAAACCACAATGCCCAGCAATTAAAGGGGAATTCCAGGAAATGACTTACTTTTGAGGACAGGAATAGCTGCAGAAGTGACTGTCTAATGTAATGTGTAAACCTTCTGCTTCTCCTTCCACTCTCAGTTATTTAAAAACAAGAACTTTTGAGAATCATTGAGGATGCTTTCTACATGAAGGTTTTAGGACTTCCTGATGCATGTAATGCTGCTGCTGTTACAACTTCTCAGAGAGATGAAGACAAATTGTAATGTGCGGGGGAGTAACGGGCCCCCATGTTTTCCCATATTGCAGAGTTTTCAGGGTAGTTACTCACCTGCCACAAACCTTCCACGGAGAAGCAATAAATATGTCCAGCTTTGCACACAACTGAATGGGCATTTTTGCTTTCAGCCCCTCTGGGACATTGATGGCAAATACTTAGGGCTTGGCTACACTCACACTTTACAGCGCTGCAACTGGGGTGTGAAAAAACACCCCCCTGAGCGCTGCAAGATACAGCGCTGTAAAGCGTCAGTGTAATCAGGGCAGCAGCGCTGGGAGCGCGGCTCCCAGCGCTGCACGCTACACCCGTAAGGGATGTGGTTTACATCCAGCGCTGGGAGCGCGGCTCCCAGCGCTGCACGCTACACCCGTAAGGGATGTGGTTTACATCCAGCGCTGGGAGAGCTCTCTCCCAGCGCTGCCGCTCTGACTACACTCACACTTCAAAGCGCTGCCGCGGCAGCGCTTTGAAATTCCAAATGTAGCCATACCCTTAGGGAAGAAGTACAAAAGCTGCTCCAACACCCTGTATTATAGTAGGGTATGTCTACATCTAAAATTTTGCAGTGCTGGTTGTTACAGCTGTATTAGTACAGCTGTATAGGGCCAGCGCTGCAGAGTGGCCACACTTACAGCAACCAGCGCTGCAAGTGGTGTTAGATGTGGCCACACTGCAGCGCTGTTGGGCGGCTTCAAGGGGGGTTCGGGGAACGCGAGAGCAAACCGGGGAAGGAGACCAGCTTTGCCGCGGTTTGCTCTCGCGTTCCCCGAACCACCCTGCAAACCGCAGGGAAGGAGACTTGCTTGCTCGGGGTTCGGGGAACGCGAGAGCAAACCGGGGAAGGAGACCAGCTTGATTACCAGAGGCTTCCTCAGGTATGCTGGGATACCTGCTTATTCCACGGAGGTCAAGAAAAGCGCTGGTAAGTGTCTACACTTGATTACCAGCGCTGGATCACCAGCGCTGGATCCTCTACACCCGAGACAAAACGGGAGTACGGCCAGCGCTGCAAACAGGGAGTTGCAGCGCTGGTGATGCCCTGCAGATGTGTACACCTCCTAAGTTGCAGCGCTGTAACCCCCTCACCAGTGCTGCAACTTTGTGATGTAGACAAGCCCGTAGAGAAACTTTTTCCTCCAGCTAGGTGGACTGGGTGTGGCTTCTGGAGTATGCTGCTACTTCCTGTTTAGTTGGCCAGTAGGCGTGAGGCAGCCTCCTCTGGGGTGGACCATATTCCCTATATAGATAATAAACCACAAGATTGTGGATTCAGAGTTTTTTTGTCAAGGGAGTAACTGATTTGCTTAGAGCAAGACATTGAGTAGCAGATCAAATTACCAGGTTACAGAGTATACAGAAAGGCGTGGCCAAACAAAGCGTGGGAAGGGTGCCAATACATTGTCAACAGAATGGTTGAAATTTGAGGTTGCTGTAGCAGTGACCATTTGGATTGAAAGGGAAAAGGTGATCCTTGGCTATTGCAGTAAATCTTTTTTGCAGATAAAGATAGTCTACAGATAGATGTCAAGTATGGTAAACAAACTTGAAGTCTGAGAGCATCTGTCGTAATTGTAATGGGTTTGAAGTGCAGCTGGGAAGACTTAGAATTGCAAGATGACTGAACTGAGTGCAAGTCTGTAGTAGAAAATGGAAAGACAGAAGAAGCTGCAGTCAAGTCATTTCTATGTAAAAGCCCAACATAGTTACAGAAGCTGACTAAGACACAGAAGCTGTTAAGGAACGTAAAGGAATCTGAGCAGGAGAATTATTTTTTATAAAGCCAGGAAAAGTAAAATAGACTGAAAAAATCCTACAGTAAATAGCAAAATGTCAAAGGCAGCAAGACTGTGTACATATGAAATAATCAGGGGTCTTGGGGTTATTGGGGTGTAGGTGGAGCAGTGACTAGTGCACTAGCCACTTAACTTTAGAGAGCTGGGTTGACTTTCTCCTAAATCCAAACAGAATTTTAGTTTTGATCTGATAATCCCATATGTGCACATCAGAAACCCTCTGGGGACATTGCAGGTCACGAATAAGATGTGAGAGTTGCAGGTGCTGCATCTTTCCATGCTTGGTCTACTCAAGTATATTTGTGAACATAGAACAATTTTTAACGGGTTTAGAAGTTTATATCTAGTTCCCTTAAGGACAGTATGGGCTTAACTCAAGGAATGAGGTAATTATAGAGTGATTAGCTACCATGCATTTGTAGAAGAACAGGGTGGAGATATGTCCAAGTCAGGGATCAGTTTTCCAGGGACAGCAGAAGTAGAGTTATGGTGTACTGAACACCAGATATGGTTATTAGGAGGTTAGATGTACTGATTGCAGATGATAGGCATTCGTGCATCTGACAAGAAATAAGCAAGGAAATGGTGAACTTTAACAAACATTTAATTCACTACAGTCAGGTGGGATTCCAGAGGATTATAAACCAATGAACGAACAATAACAGCTTTGGAAATGCCATATTGGACTAAACCAACAGCCCATCTAGTTGCTGCTGTCAAAGACAGGACACCCAAGTTTTGGATGCTAGAGGAAGGTGTTAATCTACAGGCTGTATGTAACTGTATGATACAAAACCAGCAATTAGAGGGATATTTTTTTTCCTGATCTCAGGTAGTGATCCGCTTATATCCTGAAGCATGAGATCTGCTTCCGCTTGTAATATAAAACAGACTACTGTAACTGCAGGTACTATTGATAAATGTCTAATCCCTTCCTAAAAAATGTATTAAGCTTTCTGACTCAATAGGATCCTGTAGCAGCAAGTCCCACATGCTAATTCTAAAATGTTTCCTCCTTTTATAGGAGTAGCCGTGGAAGAGATGTAGTGGGTTGATTTAAAGAAATCATTGTTTAAACAACCAGCCCTGGAGTTTTGTGAAGATTTACTACTCTGTTGTGTAATGATTCAATAATAATGTTCTTACAGCTTAAGATTTTACAAAGTTTTGTAGGAAAGATCAGGGTAATGTTTATAATGCATTGATGCAAGTATGTAAACTGCAGGATTCTCATTCTTTTATTTGAATTTCTTATGATGCAGCTCCAGAATTTAAGCTTTTGTACATTTAAAGTCTCTAGTTTTGTGGTTGAAAGGTAACCTTCGAAGGGTGAACTGACCCAATAATCTTTGTCTGTGGACATTTTGAAATAATAATTTGGAGATGTGAGTAGCCCCGTTCATCTCAATAGGACATAAAATCGGAAAACCAGTGATGCTTTAAACATCAACAGCTATTTGATGACTGTTCTTTTTAGGAAAAACACCAAGTTACTATGCTTCTCCATTGTTGGATGTTGTGGCAGCTATTGAGTTGCAGGGGGTAGCTAGTTGTCAATATTTGTGGGGATGAGGAATGAGGATTTCATTCCTCCCTCCTTCAAATTTAAAATGGCCCCCATCCTACCCAAAATAGGGAGGGGGAAAAAGGAGATGCATCTGCTCCTTGGTATCAAAAGCCTCAACTGCCTCTTAATTGTCAAAAAACACAAAACTGACTCCCACTCCTTCCCGGGTGCCAAAAACCCCGTCTGTCCCCTACCCATCTGCCAAAGCCAACAACTTCCCCCAGGCAATTTCTATAAAGCAGTTGTGTGTTTAGTGCAGCACATGGAAAACTGAAAGTATGGCCACAGTGTAAATCAATATACAAATGAAATCGTATAGTCACACTACTGTGTTGCACTTGCGCTGCATCAGTTATGTCTCATGTGCCACTTAAGACACAAGGTCTTGGATAAGATTCATGGATAGTGTAAAGCGGGGCGATAAGCTTAAAAAAAAAAAGGGGGGGGGGTGGAGGAGATTAGTATTCAGAAATAAAGGTAGTCATAGATTAAACCATCAGGTTAGTCAAATGTTGAGTGAGATCTCAGACAATGAAGAAAACTGCAGTTTAGCATAGACAAATGTAACGTGGGGGGGGGGGAGTTGAGAAATGGATCAACCTAAAGAACATCTGTTATATGAAAGAGTCTTCCAGTTCAGAATCAAGAAGAGGATTTAGATGTAAAGCATCTGTCTATTGCTCAGCACCAGCAAAACCAAACCAGATACAGGACTAGGTTTGTGAGCTGGATGAGAGCACAAAACAGGAGGCACTGTGCCTATATAAATTAGGACCCAATTTGGAGCAGAGCTTGTCGTACAAGTCACTGTTTCACATGGAAGAATATTTTTGATGTGGACTGCAGCCCCTGAGGATAAAGATGTAATCTGAATTATAAAGGAAACTTTGTATTTGTTCTAGTTGAGGAAAAGATGAATTGGCCTAACAGGCTTCAAAATCATGAAAGGATTGGTTGAGAGAACTGGTTAAAGGGTTTAAAAGTACAGCACAATCTAGAAAAAACAGTCTGGGATTGAATATTCTTGGTCTAAGCTATTTCATGCCAATGGAATTGAACATATGGCATATGTTTCTGAGAAAGCAATGCAAGAAAATTATGATATGCCTGGGTTTCTTTCTGGAGAACGTAAGAGTAGAGATGAGAACATGTAGATAGACAGGTTTGCATGGTGACCTTCCATACTTCTGAATTGTGGTGATCCTATCCTAAAAAGTTGCTCAACACCTAGTTGCTGCCGCCACCACCACCTGATGATGTGAAACAGAGGCCAAGACAGCAGTTAGCGGGGAAAAGCGTAGCTGAAAAGCCTTCTAGAGATAGCAGTACTTTACACTTCAGTGGGTGAGAAGCACTGAGTGTGTTGCAGAGGTCTGGTATCATTAATTCTAGTCTTACAGATGAGGAGACTGAGGTAGCGATGTTAAGTGACTTGCTCAAGCTGTTACAGTAAGTCAGTGGCAGAGATGAAAATATAAATCAGAACTAATCTGAAGTGTAGCCCAGTTAGTCTTGCTCAGTGTCACAGTGAACAGATGGATTGGGGTGTCTTCTGTCTGGGGAAGGATTAATTCAGCAAAGGGAGAACTAGATTCCAAGTGTTGGTCGCAGCTGTCATCTCTGAAGAGCAGAGGGAGGAAGAGCCCTTGTGGAAATGCTGATAATGAGATTGGTCTCTGGAAATCTTGAAGCATATTTCTAAGGGAAGTGCCTCAGCTTGGCTGCTGTGAACTTCCACATTTGCATTGGTAAAAGCTAATCCTAGTCAGACACAAGAAAAGGAGGAGGGGAAAGACGGGTAAACGTGCAAAGTGCACCTAGTAATATAATTCTTGGAGTGGTTCTACAAAGAAAACTGTTTAAAAAAAAAAAAAAAAAGAACAAAAATACCAAACCATTGAGAGGAATCAGTGTTAATTGTCTCAATGATTTACAGAGCAAATTTGCTCAATTCAAAAGCAAAGGTTTCTTTCTGAAGTGCCAGCCCTGCAAACTCAATTGGGATCTCTGAATGTTAAGCTGAACATAAAGGTTCTTTCCTTCATGCGTATCGTGCTAAAGGTTTTGCAGGCCATAAAAGGTGCCTTCATTGGTACCTGCACTGCTCCATTTTTTTCCCAGTGTTTACACAGGTGAAACAAGTTGGAACTTAATGAACAATTCTGGTGCACAAAAAGAAACTGAATCCATCTTTTCTTAGCTGTGTTGGTTCTGCAGGGCTAACTAGCTTTGACTGCATTTCTCTTATTTTTAATCCCTGAAGGTAGCAGATATGACTCTGAATGCACATATGGAGCAGATCTGTTGAGTAGGAAGGTGCCATCAGTACACAGTTGCTTTTCAGAGTAGAATGGGACTTTAAAGCAAAAGGAGTAATTGGGGGCTAAATAGCAAAACAGATAAATCTCTGAATAGTTTATATTTGGAGATCTGATCACAGATTAGACTTGTTCACATGTTAGCCCCTAATGAGCATTTTTCACGTCTCAAAACTACAGCACAATTTGGCATGATTTAATGATCTTTGCTGGAAGGCCTATGGCTGGAATAGTGAATGCTATTGCTAGAGAGGAACTGGAGGCACTTAATGATGTAGCAGAGAGGGAGGGGAGCTTGCAAAATTCCTTTCCTGACTGCAACCATTGATCAGTCTTTAATTTGTGCAGGAACCAAGATTCCCATGAAATAGGCAGTGGAGGATGGATTGCCAGTGTCTGCTCCCACAGCTGGAAGACCATGCTTATCCTTGTTTGGGTCCCAGGCAGCCCGAACAGGACCTGTAGGAGCAGGTTTATCAATATAGAGGCTCTGAAACTTGTTCATATGCGCCAACTGAGCAGAGAACTGTGCATGTTTAGGGGCAGAGCATGAACTGACATTGCATATTAAATGACTCCCAGTGGGGTGAGGGGGATAGGGACTTGTTTGTTCAGGTTTGGGGATTTATATCTAAATGCTCTAGAGGCTCATTCCAAATAAAGGTGTTAGAATAAGGCCAAGCAGCCAGACGTTTGAACTAGCATCTGTGTCCTTTTCCCATCCCATAGGTATTACAGAGGGACGCATGGGGTCATTGTTGTCTATGATGTCACCAGTGCAGAATCCTTTGTGAATGTAAAGCGGTGGTTACATGAAATTAACCAAAACTGCGATGATGTCTGCCGGATACTGGGTAAGCTCCTACTCTGCTGCTGCTCGTTCTGGGAAGCCTTTGCTATGGCTGCCTGGCCAGTGTAGGAGGTGTAGCACTGACCTTTTTTCCTTTTTAGTGGGAAATAAGAATGATGACCCAGAGCGGAAAGTGGTGGAGACGGAAGATGCCTATAAATTTGCCGGGCAGATGGGGATCCAACTGTTTGAGACCAGCGCCAAAGAAAACATTAATGTGGAAGAGGTAATACCCTGAAGAGAATAGAAATATGGCAACTTTTCAGAAGTGACAGGCTAGGAATGGCAAAATACTGCATTTGTTAAAGGGAGATGCAAATTTTTACTGTTAGGAGGCCACATACCAACAAAAGTAGGAGGGGTTTTCATTGCTATTAGCATTTATTGTGCCTCCGTATATGCAAACTGCAGAGGAGCAGTTGCAGTGGGAAGGGGAGAGAGAGGGTCAGGTGGAGAGGTTCTGCAGATAAGGTGACTTTTCTTCAGTGCAATAAAGGCTAAAGCTGGATGGTGAAATTAATAAAAATGCATCAGCCTTTTAGATCTTTTTCCCAAGAGATCTTTTTTCAGTGGAAGTGCCAGCCTCAGTGGAAGGGAATGCTGGAGCCTGAGTCGTTGGCCTTGATGGGGCTGTGGGCAAGTGAGGGTTATGCTAAACTCTGACTTGCTGTTCTTGGTGGCACTGCTGGGCTAGACCCTCACTCACAAGTTTTAGTGGGGGAGGGAAAAGTGGGGCTGGAGGATGCTGGTCCCCAATTCACTGGCCTTTGGAGGGGTTGTGAGAGAACTGCTGAAATCTGACTTGCTGGTCATAGTGGGATCATGGGCTGCTTTTGGTGTTTTATCTACTTCTCTGGAGGGTAGCCCCTCAGCAGCCAGTCTGCACTCCCAGATGGTCTGAACTGCATTGTGTTTCTCTTGCAGATGTTTAATTGCATTACAGAGCTGGTTCTGCGAGCAAAGAAAGAAAACTTAGCAAAGCAGCAGCAGCAACAACAGAATGATGTGGTGAAGCTAACTAAGAACAGTAAAAGGAAGAAGCGGTGCTGCTAATGCCATTTCCCTGTTGCAGAGAGAGACTCTGCTCTGACAGATCAGCCCCTCCTAGACTTGGGCTACTTCACTGGGGCAGGCTTTGGGAGGACTTTCTCAGTTTTGTGCCGTTATTTAAAGATTTTTCTCCATGTTTTCTATCAAGAGGCGCTGGCACCTTACCATGGTAGTGCCAAGAAAGTATCGGATGGACTCTTGCCCCTTCTCTCGTCCCCTGCTCATTCCAGTGCGCCTTGTAGACAAGAAAGGACGTTGCCTACCAAGTCGACTGATTAACCCAAGAGTTTGTACATAATGTATATTGCTTTAACCATCTGCACCTCCCTCTTGTCACTTTGGCTTATGCCTTCTTAATGTCAGCCAATCATGAACTGCAGTTATCTTTTTAAAGATAGAATACAAAGTTCTTAACTCGAGTAGGCTTCAGGCTGGCAGCGATTGCTGCTGGGGCCTTGGGCTTCATTTTGTTTGGGCTCCAGGCTGGCAACTGGTGCCCCTGGGGCCTTTGGCTTCACTCTGAGTTCCAGACTGTTACTGGGGCTTCAGCTTCATTTTTCTAGGTTCTGGGGTTGCTGCTGGAGCCTGGGGTTTCACGTTACCAGCCCTGGGCTAGCGGCTGGTGCTGGGTTTCACTTTGCCATACTCCAGGTTTGTGGCCAGGGCCTTGGTTTTACGTTTGCTTTGTGGTGCAGCTCAGCTGTACCTGTGCTCTTTAGTTTGTATCAAGATATTTAAAAACAATGGGATTTATTTGGATTTAAACTTTAAAAAAAAACAAAATGAAACTAAAGTCCAGTGACTTCTGCTTCTGGGTCTGCTGGTTGTTCCAGGCGAGGGTCCAGACACTTCTTGAGAGCAACAAAACAGTGTGAATCTGCCAAAAAAAAGCTCCTTATGTTGCCCTGTCCACAAGTAGATCTGAATTCAAATGTGAAGCATTGCTTTCAAGAGAGATGGAACATGTGGAAGTGAATCCAGCTCTTTTGGTTGGTGTCTGGATCCAACAGTTGCTGCAGGATCATTCCCAGGAGTCTCCTGTCAGAGAGGAGGACTGCTTTCTCGAATGTAAAGAAATGGGAAGCTATTGCTTGCATTATGTGGTGATGGTTGTGGGTAGGGGTTTTCTTTGGTAATGTACTCTGGTCTCACTGTGCTGAACAAACAGCATTCCTCTGGCCTTCATTGGCTTTTGTGGGAAAATAAGGGCTCAGTTCATCAGTCCCTGAATAGATATGCTCAGAGGCTGAGACTGTCGTAGCAGGATGTCTTTGGGTTGCTGAGTAACGTGTTCATCAACTGATTCTCTGTGTAAAAAGGAAATACTCTTGAAATACTGACTGGAAAGGGATGGGGGGGTTGGCATCTGGCTTCATACTTGACCTTGAAGATGACACAGCACTCAGGTGTCAGCACATGGTCCTCTGGAATCACTGGCCTTAGGTTTGGTAGGGCATGTCCCACTGACATCCATGAGCTTGGAATAATCCCAATCACACCCAGGAAAGGCTAAATTGAAATCACTTATTTATTTTGCCAGCCTTTTTTAGATTCTTACGGTTCGTGGTAAAAGCCCTGATCATACAATCACATCACAGATCAGTCTGACTTTAAAGATTTGTTTTTTCATGCAAACCATGAATGTGTGACAAGTTTTTAACCAGTGCAAGTGTTGGGAGTGTATAGCAGCTGCCTTTTCCCATCCCCCATCTCTCTTCTGCACATATCTGTCCATGTTTCAATGGTAACCCAAGAGTAAAAATGAGCTGGGGATATTGGGGTGATACTGCTAGAGTGAGCACTGCATGAATGACAAGATGTGCATTGGTTGCTTCTGCAGGTGGCAGCAGAAATTACACCAGGCATCACCCTATGTGCTTCCAATGTGGAATATAGCGTATGTACCAGGAAGGAGCTCTGTCAACCTTCTCTGTCCCTTGCTATTGAAATGGAGCTGGCTTGTGCCACAGTTCCCGCTCTGTGGGCTCGACTTGAATTACATTGATGGGGCTCGTGTGCTGAAGAGTTTGTAGGGATAGGGGTAAAGGGTATAGGCAAAAGTAAAGGGGAAAACTGAATTTGTTGGAAGTGATGCAATAAAGTGAGGAAATGGTGCACCTGATCTGGAGTGTTTTGATGTGGAAAGGTTAGTTCTCATTGAGTCCAGGTCTTTGTGGCTGCAGGTGTGAGCTTTGCCAATCCAGCAGTCCAATTTCCTGGCTTGAAGTGGGATTTTTTTTTTTAGTGCTGCCTCTACTGGCTGTAGAGGAGCAGCTGTCTACCTGCTGCTGCCACTGAGTATTAGTATTGGGGGATAGGGACTGCATCTCTAGTGGTGCTGATGTGAAGTTTCCTAATGTTAAGCGATGGAATGTCTAACTGGTTTGCTAGGATTATTTCTGTATTGACAGTTTCTAATTATGCTTTTTAAATAATTTTAAAAAACTAAAAATAAAGGTTACAAGATGCCAAATTTTCCTTTTGAAGGTCTGTTTCCTCTGCTGTCTAGCACCTGGAGCTGGGTTCTCCCTCGCCTTGCCTCCATCCTCTTGTTATATGTGCTGCTTTTCGGGGGGAGGTGTTTGGCAAGGAGCAATGGCTGCCTTCAGTCATCTTGCTCCCCTGGGATTTTTCGCTCTGTTTAGTGGAGCTGTGTATTAAATCTTTCTTTATGGGTTGAAAATTGATGATTTGCACTTTATTCCTTCATTGCTGTGCCAAGGGAAAGCTTTGGAGACTTCATTTGCAATTACACAGGATAGAGTTGTACACTCCAGCAGAGTTTGGAGCTCTTTGTTAGAGGCAGGAGAGGACAAATACTAATTAATAAAATAAGAGGCTGATTTCCCACCCCACTCCCACTGCAATAAGACAGTTACTCACCTTTGACTGTTGTTCTTCGAGATGTGTTGCTCATATCCATTCCAGTTAGGTGTGTGCTCGCCGCGTGCACGTTCGTCGGAAGATTTTTACCCTAGCAACACTCGGTGGGTTGACTGGGCGCCCCCTAGAGTGGCACCACCATGTCGCCGGATATATACCCCTGCCGACCCAACCGCACCTCGGTTCCTTCTTGCTGGCTACTCCGACAGTGGGGAAGGAGGGCGGGTTTGGAATGGATATGAGCAACACATCTCGAAGAACAACAGTTACAAAGGTGAGTAACCGTCTTTTCTTCTTCGAATGCTTGCTCATATTCATTCCAGTTAGGTGATTCCCAAGCCTTACCTCGGCGGTGGGGTCGGAGTGAGATGTGGCAGAATGCAAAACTGCTGAGCCAAAGGCTGCATCATCTCTTGACTCTTGAATCAGAGCATAATGCAAAGCAAAGGTGTGGACTGAGGACCAGGAGCTGCGCGACACATCTCCTGGATAGGTACACGAGCCAGGAAGGCAGCAGATGAAACCTGAGCCCTGGTAGAATGCGCGGTGATGTGGCTTGGGGAAATATGAGCCAAATCATAACAAGTGCAGATGCACGCCGTCACCCAAGATGAGATCCTCAGAGGAAACAGGTAGGCCTTTCATTCGGTCTGCTACCACGACAAAGAGTTGGGGTGTTTTATGAAACGGTTTTGTCCACTCAATATAAAATGCGAGAGCTCTACGGACGTCCAGGGAGTGCAATTGTTGCTCCTGTCGCGTTGAGTGTGGCTTCGGGAAGAAGACCAGGGGAAAGATGTCCTGGTTAACATGAAAGGCCGAAACCACCTTAGAGAGGAAAGCCGGGTGGCAGATCCACTGTAAGAGCCCTAAGCTCGGAGACTCGTCTGGCCGATGTAATGGCTATGAGGAAAGCTGTCTTCCAAGACAGGTATAGCAGCAAGCAGGTTGCTAACGGCTTGAATGGGGGAGACATGAGTCTGGTTAAAACCAGGTTGAGGTCCCAGGTCGGGGCTGGGCGGCGTACTTGAGGGTATAAGCGCTCCAAGCCCTTGAGGAACCTTGAAACCATAGGGTGTGAGAACACGAACGACCACCTTCGCCTGGGTGGAAGGTAGAGATGGCTGCCAAGTGTACCCTCAGTGATGATACTGCTAGGCCCTGCTGTTTGAGAGACCAGAGGTAGTCCAAAATAGAGGGGATCGAGACCTCAGTGGGAGTAAGATTAAGCGTTTCGCACCAGCAGGAGAAACGCTTCCACTTAGCCAGGTACATTGACCGGGTGGAAGGCTTCCTGCTACCCAGGAGAACTTGTCGTACTGATTCAGAGCAACGTAACTCTGACTGGTTTAGCCACGCAGCAGCCACGCTGTGAGGTGAAGAGCCTACAGGTCTGGGTGGCGAAGCCTGCCGTGGTCCTGAGTTATGAGGTCTGGGTGGAGTGGCAGGGTAATTGGGTTGGCTATTGACAGGTCGAGCAACTGGTGTACCAGTGCTGCCTGGGCCACGCTGGAGCGATCATGATGATGCATGCTCTGTCCCTGCGGAGTTTCAGCAGGACCTTGTGAACCAGCGGGAATGGTGGGAAGGCGCAAAGGAGCTGGCTCTTCCATGGCAACAGGAAAGCGTCCGAGATCAATCCCGGGGAGAGACCTTGGAAGGAGCAGAACATCTGGCATTTCCTGTTCTCGCGGGAAACGAACAGGTCTATGTGGGAAAATCCCCACTTCTGTAAAACAGAATGCATAACGTCCGGGCGGATCGACCACTCATGAGACAGGAAAGACCTGCTGAGTTGATCCGCCAGGGTATTCCGAACACCTGGGAGAAAGGACGCTACCAGATCTATCGAGTGGGCTATGCAAAAGTCCCAGAGTTGGATGGTCTCCTGACAAAAGAGGGGAGGACCGTGTCCCTCCCTGTTTGTTTATGTAGTACATGGCCGTTGTGTTGTCTGTAAACACTGAGACACAACGGCCTCACAACTGTTGCTGGAATGTATGGCACGTCAGTTCTCGGACATTTATGTGTATTGCCAGCTCCTGAGAAGACCAAAGGCCTCGAGTACGAAGGTGACCTAGGTGAGCATCCCAGCCAAGAGATGACACATCTGTCGTCAGGGACATTGAGGATTGGGGTGGATGGAACGGCATCCCTGCACACAGCAGGGAGGGAGTTAGGCACCATTCTAGGGAGCCTAGGGTGCTCGAGGGAATGGTGACTATCGTGTCTATCGGGTCCCTGTCCGGGCGGTATACCGAGTTGAGCCAAACTTGGAGAGTACGGAGGCAGAGCCTGGCGTGTTTGGTTACAAATGTGCAGGCAGGCATGTGACCCAGGAGACCGAGACAAGTGCGAGCCGAGGTCGTCGGGAAATTCTGTAGACCTCGGATGATTGTTGCCATCGCCTGAAACCGCAGCTGTGGTAAGCAGGCTCTGGCTAGATTGGAGTCCAGGATAGCTCCTATGAAGTCTAACCTCTGCGTGGGAACCAGAGTGGATTTTTCTATATTGATCATCAGGCCTAGACATGTGAATAGGTCCTCGACGATGCCCACATGCTGAGTGACTTGTGTCTCGGAGGCCCCTCGGATGAGCCAATCGTCCAGATACGGAAAAACGTGTATCTGATGTCAGCAGAGGTAGGTGGCGACTATGGCCATACACTTTGTAAATACCCTTGGGGCTGTAGAAAGGTCAAACAGCAGGACCGTAAACTGGAAGTGCTGATGGTTGGCTACAAAGCGGAGATATCTCCTGTGCGGAGGAAAGATGGTGATGTGAAAGTACACGTCCTTCATATCAAGGGCGGCATACCAGTCTCCAGGATCCAAGGACGGGATAATGGTCCCCAGGGATACCATGCGGAACTTCAACTTTATCATAAACTGGTTGAGTCTTCGCAGGTCTAGGATAGGTCTGAGACCCCCCTTCGACTTGGGGATTAGGATATAATGGGAGTAAAACCCCTTGCCCCTTTCGTCCATCAGTACCTCCTCTATAGCTCCTATGGCGAGGAGCATCTGCACCTCTTGTAAGAGGAATTACTCGTGAGAGGGGTCCCTGAAGAGGGACAGGGTTGGAGGGTAGGAGGGCAGGGTTGAAATAAATTGGAGGTGGTACCCATACTCCACCGTGCGTAGGACCCAGCTATCTGAAGTTAACTGGGACCAGGCCGGGAGGAAGTAGGAGAGACGGTTGGAGAAGGTAGGAGAGGGATCCTGGCCTGTAACTGGTACGCCACCCTCGGGCACGCCTTCAAAAGTTCGTCTTTGGTCCCGGTGGTGGTTTCGAGGGACCTTGATTTTGGCCCCCCTTTGGGTCCTGACGGTCGTCTGCGACCACCTCGGCCGCGCCACCTGCCAAAGTCCTGTCTTTATCTAGGCACAGAGTATGGGGGGTGAGGCTGGGGACGGGAAGGCCTGCGTTGGGTCACCGGCGTATGCATGTCGAGAGCGCACATTATGACCCTGTTGTCCTTCAGGCTTTGCAGCCTGGGGTCAGTCTTTTTCCGAGAAGAGGCCTTTACCATCAAATGGTAAGTCCTGAATGGTATACTGCAGCTCTGGTGGGAGGTTTGAAACCTGAAGCCATGAGATGCGCCTCATGGCAACACCCGAGGCCAGAGTCCTGGCTGCTGAGTCTGCTGCATCCAACAAGGCCTGGAGGGAAGTTCTGGCCACCTTTTTCCCTTCCTCCAAGAAGGCAGCGAACTCTTGGCGGGAGTCTTGAGGGAGAAGCTCCGTAAACTTACCCACCACCACCCAGGTGTTATAATTATAGTGGCTAAGCAAGGCTTGTTGATTTGCCACCCGGAGCTGTAGCGCCCCTGCCGAGTACACCTTGCGGCTGAGTAGGTCCATTCGCCTAGCCTCCTTCGATTTCGGGGCTGGCGCCTGCTGGCCATGGCATTCCCTCATTAACGGACTGGATGACTAGTGAGCAGGGAAGAGGATGGACATACAAGTACTCGTGCCCTTTAGAGGGCACCATATATTTACGCTCGACTCCCTGGCCACAGGAAGGATAGAGGCTAGGGACTGCCATATAGTATCGGCATTCGTCTGGATGGTCCGAATAAACGGTAGAGCCACTCTAGTGGGGGCATCCGCCAATAGAATGTCCACTACTGGGTCCTCTACCTCCGGGACCTCCTCCATCTGGAAGTTCATTTGAGTGTTACCCTCCTTAGGAGGTCCTAACGGGCTCTCAGGTCGATTGGACGAGGGCCCGAGGAGGATGTTCCTGCCACCACCTCATCTGGAGAAGAGGAAGAGGAGATGCTGGCGACGAGCAGGTCCTGGGTGGCCTGTTGCTCTTGGGCCATCTCCTGCTCCAGAGGAACCTGGGAGTCCGGTGGGTGAACTGGGGCTTCCTCCGCAGCAGTTGGAGGGGGACGGCTAACCGTCACCTCTGGCACTCGGTGCTCTGATGAGACAGAGTGGGACGGAACTACTGGTACACCTAGGGCCTGGTGGTATGCCCAAGGTGTCCAGAAAGACCACTGATGGGGTCCTTGGTCCTGGGCCTAGGTCTCTTGGAAGACTCTGGTGGGCACATCAGAATCGCGGTCCTGAGCATAAGAGCTGTCCACATGGGATGACACTGATGCGTGTCTGGATGGCCATGGAGGTTCTAAAAAGCCCTGGGCAGAGTCTCTGTTTCTAGTGGACCTTGCCCTACTTGGCACCAGGGACCGGTACCAGGAACAAGATCGGGACCTGCGACCGGAGCGGTGCCGGGAGGTCGACCAAGATCTTGAGGCTTGATGTCGGGAGCGGCTACGGGAGTCGCGGTGCCGGGAGCTGGAACGGTGCCGCGAGTAGCGGGCCGGCAAACGGGATACCGACCGGTGCCGCGAGTGCGACTGGTACCGAGGAGGAGAACGATACTGGGACTGCGAGCGGCGTCGGGAGTGGGAACACCTATGGGACCTGGAGCATCTGCAGGACTGTGATCGTGAACTGTGCCGCTCTGCTGTGCCGACAGAGGATGGTCTTATCAAGGCAGGCTTGCCAATAGACTGTATTACCCGCACCGGCGGTGCCGGGGGTTGAGGCAGCATCGACTCTGTCATGGCAATCAGATCCCTCGTCGTTGAGAATGTCTCCGGCGCGGAGGGAATAGTAAGCTTCACCGTGGCGCGTGCCGGGGAACTGTCAGGCACCGGACTTGACGGCCATCGTGGGAGCAGAATCGATGGTGCCGACGTTGTCGGTGCCGCGGCAGGTGTCGGTGCCAGGCGATCCGACTTAGACGAGCTCTCTGGCTGCAGTGTAGGTGGCACAGAAACAGCAGGAGTCTTAGGCTTTCTCGACCTCGGAGAGAGGGATTGATGCCGAGTCGACTTCGGTGCCAACGACGGCCGGTGCCGAGAGGCCTTGGCAGTACCGGCGCAGTCTGGTGCCGAGGAGGTGCTTCTGCCCGCCGATTGACCAGCGCTTGGTGCCGAAGGCGGAGGGGTAAGAGCCGCCTCCATGAGGAGCTGCTTTAGCCCAAAGTCTCGCTCCTTTTTTGTTCTCGGCTTAAAAGCCTTGCAAATATGGCACTTATCTGTCAGGTGAGATTCCCCGAGGCACTTAAGGGAGGAGTCGTGTGGATCTCCTGTCGGCATCGGCTTATGAGAGGCCAAACACGGTTTGAAACCCGGTGAACCGGGCATGGGCCCCGGCACTGGTGTGGAGAAGGGGCTAATCCCCAAACCCCTCTTAACTATACACTAACTATAAACAATAAAAATTAACTATAACTATATAACTGTGAACTATATACACAACAAAATAACTAGAAAACTACGAGTAGCTATGGGGGTGGAGGTCAGTGAAACCACACTCCACTGTTCCAACGACCGACACAGGTGGTAAGAAGGAACTGAGGGGCCGTTGGGTCGGCAGGGGTATATATCTGGCGCCATGGTGGCGCCGCTCCAGGGGGTGCCCAGCTGACCCACTGAGTGTTGCTAGGATAAAAATCTTCCAACAAACATGCACGCGGTGTGCGCACACTTAACTGGAATGGATATGAGCAAGCACTCGAAGAATCTTTACATTGTGGGTCTACCTCCAGTTACTGTTCCCCATTTCCCCTCTTCCCCCCTGCCCCTCGTAGTGACTTACGGCTATGGCTGTACTTGTTGCCCTCGGTATTTAGTTTCTCCCCCTGTGTAGACAGTGTGACACTGATGAGAGAGCTTCTCCCGTCAACATTGCTACCGCTTCTCAGGGAGGCGGATTAACTGTGCTGATGGGGGCAGCTCTCCCGTCAGGGTAGGAGCATCTTAAGTGCTGCAATTGCACCAATGGTTCCCTTCCCTTAGGTTTCCCGGTAGCTGAAGGTGTGAATACTCCAGATAGATGGGTAACGACTGCTTCTCTGCCCTAGTCACCTGGAAGCGTGCACATGGCTCAGTTGCTTGAGATTGTGAGATGTACTGAGTATGCAGGCAGGGTGAGGTGGCTCTCTAGGTTCACAGAATAATCAGGGCTCAAAGCCCAGAGACAGTACCGTAGAAATGATCCATTTTATTCTGAAGAGAACTATTTACAAAAGAAGCTGTGGAGCATTGTTTTTACTAAAAATATGCCTTTATAGATTTATATAATACGTATCTTATAAAAACCATACACTTATTTACATTACTTCTACGTACAAAAATTACAGCACTGTGGTATGTACATATCTATAGATACATTCTGTTTGTCCCTGCTGTGTGCTTTTTCACTTTGTCTATGGGGACTGTCACTTCACTATCTTACCCAGGGACGTCCCTTGTATCTCTAAGCTTTTGGTTAAAACAATCTTGCTTTGCAGTGGTTGAAGTGGGAATGGTAAAGAGGATTTGCTCTATGTCCAGAATCCACCATCAGTCTTAAATAGGGTAAGGCCTACACGCATCACCTGAAGTCCTTGTGCATGCACTGTTGCCTATAAGCCCAGTTTATTGCTGCTTTGCACAAATTGTGCCATAGACTTCACTCCTCAGTTTCTTTTCTTAAATTGATCTCATTTTCTTGTTCAATGGTACCTTGCTGATCTAAGTGTGTGTTAAGATAGTAAAGTGCTAGTGACTTGACTTGCATCTACATTTATTTTCTGGACCATGCTCGAGTCTCATATATAACAGTAGGCCCCAGCTGTAGACTTTGCTAAAGGGAACTTACCCAGCTAGCAAAAAACATTTGCTTGTTTTCCCACAGCGGCAGTGAGATTGCTTTATAATTGTCGTTTAGTTGCGTAAAATGTGCAGCCTCCCTCCTTTAGCTGTGCAACTGTCTTACATCCCTGCCATACTGCTTGGAACTACCCCTTAAGTACTGATGGGTGAAAATATTTTGTACTGATGTTGACTGCTGCAGATCCAACTCCTGTGCAGTGGTATAATCCCTGTAGGCTGATGCTTGCCTGGAATACGGAATCTACTCTGCTGAGTTACTGTGCTTCCTCCAGTTAAGTGTTCTCCCTCCCAGTGACCTTTTCCAATAGGTTTGTAAGTGTCAGCTGCCCTGGGTGGCAGGGGCGGGGGTGCTGGCATGTTGAACTCCTCATAGGCAGCGAAAAGAGCCTGGAATTAATCCACTATCAGCTGTGCTGTCTTTGACGGTGAGTGCTCAATGACAGTTTAAGGCAGTGGTGGGCAACCTGTGGCCTGTAGGCCGCATGCGGCCTGTCAGGATAATCTGCTGGCCAGGCGTGAGACAGTTTGTTTACATAGACTGTCCGCAGGCACAGCCGCCCACAGCACCCAGTGGCCGCGGTTCGCCATTCCTGGCCAATGGGAGCTGTGGGAAATGTTGCAGGCTGCAGGGACGGGCCGCAAGTTTCCCACCACTGGTTTAAGGGACGACGAAACATTTAGGACACTTAAAGCACAGCATTAACTACGTGACATTTTGCTGAGAGATTGTACTGATAGACGCTGTTTTATGTATCTGGTGTTAAGGTAGTTTTGTTGCAGTTGAGCAACAGCAGCTCAGCACAAGGACAGTTTCCTCTGACCTGGTTCATAACTCTGTCCTCCCCGTTCTCTGGGCTGAATAGCCCCCATGCTCAGATGGAGTTGCACTTTAAATCCAAGAGAACTATATCCCAACCATCAGCTCGAAATATGCATGCTTTCCTTTCCCAACCTCTATCAACCTTCCCACTGAAAAAATATTGCAAGGAGATTAAGGACTAGCTCCTTCCTTAAATGAAGAGATTTGTTGTGAATTTCAATCACTGGCCTATGCAACTGTGACTCATGTCCACTCTCCCCTTCCAGTGAACATGCAACAAAAGGCACCTTTCTTATCACTGCATCTTCATTCCATAACTTAAGCCCATTTCCTTAGGATGGCATATATACACTACATCATGGCTATAGATTTCCCCTCCTCACCCACACATGTGCTGGGTGTGCAGCTTGGAGAGGACTGTAGGAGACTGGCAGTTGGGAAATGAAAAGGTGACAGCAGCATAAAACCCTTCTAAAACAGGCTGTTGCTTAAACATGCCAGTGTCAGCTTTCTGTAAAGGGGAAATGCTTATTTTGTTGGTGGTAAAGTAGTTTTAAAGGAAGAGCTCTAAGTGGTAGTAATATGGCCTGCAGGAGATACCAACTCTACTAATAATCTCATACGTACTGCAGGACTTCTAGCACCAAAGTGTGTGCATATATGTAGAGCAGCAGCATGTTCACATTCCTCACTCCAGGTTGATCAAAGCCGCCTAACCACAAAGGGAGGGTCTACGACCACACTGAGCATGAAGGGATCCAACCTTCTACCGTCAAGGCCTGAGTAGCAGAAAACATATACACAGGGGAGCTATGGGTTGGCCCTGAAGATCAGCCCTATAACTAAAGCTACTGCAGCAATGCTGAGCAGTGGAAGAGCTACACCTAGGACCTGATCTTCAGACACACAACAACCCATTCCTATTCAAATCCATCAGTTTTAGGTGCTCAGGACTTTGAGATGGCAGGTCATTGGGGCCCAGTCCTTAGTCCCATTGAAGCGACTCAGATTTTTGGCTGTTGATTTCACTAGGAAGATGCACAAGGCCTTTGGCCCTAAGGCTGAGCTACACTGAACTTCCACAGCGAGGCGAAGGGAAGAATCGGTATCTGAAGAGCACTGAACATTCAGGCTCCTCGATGATCAAATCCTCAATACTCTGGGGTCTGGAACTGACCAACAGGGACCCAGATTCACCTCACAGCATTAGCAGATTTATAACTGCACTGAGCTGGAAGGGATCTGGAGTCCTGATGCAGTGTGAGTAGCTATGGAGAGCACCAGAGGGAATAAAGACTTCCGGTCGTAAGCAGAGGACAATAAGGACTTCCCCCACAGAGTAAGCTACAGCCATGTAAACATGTTATGTTCCCAGGACCAGTGCAACTACAGCCTGTGTAATCTGCAGGACAGCCCCGCTGCCAGGACTGGAGGTTGGATGAAGGCCACAACTTTTCCCCTACTCTTACGTGACACTAGTAGTCAGTCCCCTGTATTGCCTTGTCCTGGGGTTGCTTATTTCCTTCTCCAGCATGAGAGAATGAGTTTAAGACAATTGGATTATTCTTCACAGCAGAAACTGAGTGGCCTATGTCAAAGCGCCTAAAACATACCCTGAAGTTTATCACTTTGCTTAAGGAATAAGAAAAGTTGCTCTCAGTTGGTATCACATTGTCAAACTGCAAATCTCCAGTTCATGTAAACTTTTTGTTCAGAGCAGGTGGATTGTAAATAGTGCAGTCTCAAGGGTTAATTCCTTCACCCATTGTGTTTTTCCTTTTGGATCAGATTCAGGTCCATTAGGAAGCTGGGCAGTTGCCCCCAGCTTTAAGCAGGAATAATTGGAAAGATTTCTCCTTTCACATTAATTTTTCTTGAAAAAGGAAAAGAGACGGTTCCTTTCTGCCCCAGTGGGCTCATCCCCCTGCTGCTCCGGCCTGAACACGGGGGAGGGTCTTGCACACCGCTTTTCTCTGTAGCCATTGGAGAAGGAATAAGCAGGCTGGCTCCATTCCTTCAGATGTTTGTCCATCAGCTGCTGGTCAATGACCCTGTGCATGTCGTCCTGTAACAGAAGGGGAAAAGGATGTTCAGTCAGAAGCACAGCCAGCGTCTCAGCAGTTTACTCATGGACATGGCTAAAACGGGATTATAGAATGGCCAGGATGAAAGGAGGAAGGGTGGAGGGTACAAGGATCTCATTTAGCCACACAGCATGGGCCTTCACCAGATCGCTCCTCAAACACCAGGCCCTTAAAGAGATAAGAAGTTTACCTTTTGCCCCACAATTGTTAAAATGGAAATCAGGTCATTCAAGGTTTAATGTAATTTAAGGCATGGCTGTTTTTCAAGGTTTTGCTGATGGCTGTGAAATGGAGCACTGCTTCTGGTACCCTTCTCCCAGGTCCCTGGCTTGTCTTTTCAGAGCTGGATGGCTGCCACCTCCCCTCTCTCTGTCCAGGAAGCTGCACAGATAAGGCATGTGGCTGAAGCAGAGGCCAGGAAGGGGCAGGACTGTAGTACTGACCCTAGAGTAGCTCTGTACTGAAGAGTAGGCAGACCGAAGTTGAGGGTGGCCACATACATGAGAACCTCTTCAAGAGCGAACTAAGGGAGGTAAGGCTTCTTTTCATAATCAAAGAGAAACTACTATCATGGGTTGTGCTATGGATGAGTTACGCGGCACTAGTACAATTTACTGAGGAGTATTACAGTATCTTTCTTTCTGATCAGTTTTCAAATAACATGGCACAGACCTGATCAGCAGGAGGTCATAATTCACCACTGGATCATCCAACACTTTTAAAGTACAAGAAACCTTCCTTCCCATAAGTAACTTTCACAGCATTGTAACCAACAGGATTGCCATATGCAAAATGATTCAAGTCAACAGCCAAGTCTGACATCATCCAGCAAGACATGACATGACAACAGGGAAATCTAAGTTTAATAACCCCAAACCCCAGTTCTGCTGCAATTGGCCCTAATGTTGTATATAAGCAGGAGACCATCTTGTACATGTTTCACAAGAAAACGGTCAAAATTACCGTCTTACTTGAAATTTCAAGTATGTCAAATTAACCCAAGTGGCCAAGGCTCCTTGCCTCTCAAGGGCGTTGCTCACCCTTGCAATGTCCATGGGGGACAATAGAACTTGAGGCTCTGACTAGTTAAACACAGCAATACAAATATACAGCACTTCCGATGTTCAAAGCTGTGCAAACACTAGTTCCTCAGATAGCCACCTCACTGGAGGCAGGTGGAATCAGAATCCCCAGTTCACGGATGGGGAAATGGAGGCTGTGGGGTGATGTGACCTGCCAGTCTCAGAGCAAGTATTCTGTTCATGCCTGTCTCCTACTGCACATGAGCTGACTCAGCCCCCACATCCTTCAGAATTCAAACCAAAACACAAACAGTTACCCATGGGAGTGATGGTCTGAAAAGCCAGGGTTGAGCTTTCACATCTGTCCTCTGTTCAGCCTACTGTGTCCAGGCATTGCCAAGGTCGGAGGCTCTGTCCTCTGATAGCTGGTCTCACTCCAGCCTGCTGTCTGATCGTCTCTGCCAGCAGCAGGCAGCATTAGGCAGCCTCACGCTAAAAAATCTATTTTTGTGACACACCTGAATTCAGGCTCTGCTGGGCTAATCCCAGAATGAGGTAATAGCCACCTGGCTGTGGTGGCTGATGACCTCACAGCTGTCAAAGCCTACTGTTTAGAGGAAGCCCACTGAGTGATGGGGTCTGATTATGCAGAATGACTTTCTAGCCAGATGGCTACATAGTTTAACAAAGATTCAGCATTAACCAGACTCAGAGTTGCATGAGTCCAGAAGATGACAATTTCCAGCCCACGCACATTCTATGCAGCATAATATTCTAATGGGGGTTGGTTGCTATGGACGACCATCAAATGCCAGTGGACACAGATGGCACATGCTCCATCACAGCAGGTGCAAGTGCCAGCTCTGATTTGGGATGTTCAGGCAGTTCAGGGCTCCAGATATGTGTAATGTGGTCAGTGATTCAGTGAAGGCAGTGGGCTCCTCAGACTCATGTAAACAGCCTGCAGACACTTATGATGCCATTCACTTTTACAGTGTCTTATAATAAGCCCATTATTTACAGGCTAATAGGAAGTGATGTCCTACTTTACAAGGTAATATGGTTGGTTGTCTGCTAGGTAACCAGGAATGAGTAAGTTGAATAATGTAGCCTGAAGCGATTAGCTTGTTTTTAGGAGGGAAAATCCCTGCCTTTCTAACTAGTCTAGTACATGTAATATAACAATGGTCATTTTAGATTCCTTTGGACCCCAAACTATTCCCCCACCTAACTCTGTTTTCAGGCCAGTTTTAGAAATGTAAATTAACGTAGGATGTGCCATACTGGAACATGCTGCGGTTCCAGTTAGTCCACTAGGTTGCCTCTGCCCTATGTATCTGATGGGTTTAGAGGCAGATGAACAACTTCCAGAAAACATACAAAGCACCACACCTGGGCATCTGTAATGCTAGCTCTGGGTGTGTGGGAGAAGGGGAAGAATCGCCCCTTGTGGCCTATTCACACAATATCTGGAGGTGAGTGGAGTGATATCCTTTGATGTACTTACCCAAAGCCCAGCCCTGTTCTCTGCGCTCTTTAGGAAGCAGGTACAGTGAGCAAGAAGTAGCAGGAAGAGTGACAGGGCTGTTGGGGGGCCTGAACCAAGGTTAGATTGAAGAGTTCATATTTTTTTTAATTAGGGCTGAAAAAAAGGAGGCCGTGATGGAAGAACGTGAAGGGGGAAGGGGGCAAGATGAACTTAAGTATTAATTAAAACAGACTCCAGCAGCTTAACATACTTTGGGTTTATATACCCAGCTTTTCAAAGGGTGTCTTCCCCTGTGCAAATGAGGAAGGCACTTAGCCATCTCATGGGCAGATTTGTGCCCTCCTTTAACTGTGGGGTACCATTTCATATAGATAATGCAGAGCAAAGGATAAAAATAGGGCAGCTGGATAAAGAGCCCTTTAAAAGACTGTCCCAGGAGACATTACATCTTGAGGTCGCTGACTAGACAGTGAGGTAGGTCAGAGGTTAGAAGTTCAGTGACTTGCCTTGGCCATGTCTGCGCTAGCATTAGAACTCAGGAATCTGTGGCTCCTAGTAGTTTGCAGCAAGGGATACACAGGGATGGAAGGAGTGGAGAAACTGGGTGAAGGGAGTGGTGATTGTTGAGTTTCATTCAGTAAGCCAGAGTATACAGGGATAATTTGACAGTGCTTGTGTATTCTGATTGGCTAAGGGGGAGCCTCCATTTTTAGAGTAAACTGTTACAAAGAACGTGTATCGTTTTGGGTGTGATGTCTATGGAATAGAACACTGCGCCAGGACAATATCCCACTGCTAGAGACAAGCCCCAGGGAAAGCACAAGCATTTATCAAAGCTAACCAGCAAACCTGGTTAGACACCCTATTATCCAAACAATCTATTCCATTGACTAGCTCTCATATACACATGATTAATGGCGTTTGCCTAGTGCAGTCGTGACAGTTGTTCACAACGGCGTTGTTGGGCAGCTGCATTTGGATGCCTTAGCGCTCATGAGGCTGATTCTTTGCTGCCTTTCACCTGGTGGAGTCACTTACACCTGTGCAAAGTGGCTGTAACATGCTACTATAGCAGAGTTCTGCTCTCCCTCCTGCCAGCTGTAACATTTCAGAGCCAGCTTGCAGGGGAGTAAAAGCCTTCACATGGTGCAAGGCACCAGAGAATCGGGCCCCAGGTTTCTTTCAGCCCAGGTGTTGTGGGCTTCTCCGACTCTACTGGGGTTTCATGCGGCTTTCCAACAGCCAGGCATGTCTTATTTAATAGTGAACGTTAAAGGGAAGCTGTTGCAGCTCTATTTGAATAAGCAACACATAAACCCCTTCCATCATCTAAATTTTTCCCCATTTGCTTTTGGGGGCACCATTGCTGCTCCTTATTCAGATACTGGTAGGCACAGGTAAAATCAGTGAAAAATATCTCGTGAGCCATAGAGTAAGAAATGGCGCACATTCTCACCAATCGCATATTTTCCCATGATATGTGTTCAGTGGCAGATCCTGGGTTCCCCCGTGCAGCGACGTATGAATAAAAGACCAACTGGAACGTTTAAGTCCACTAAGATCTGCTGTTTCCACACCCAAACTGAGATGAGATGAGAATGGTTTACCTGGATTGCATGCATGTATCTGTTAAATGTACATACTGTAAATAAGCTATCCCCAGCACTAGGAAGCTATGATATATGGCTATTTTTGTCAAGGGCCATTGGTTAAAATAGATACTAAGAGAGCAAAAATGTAGTAGTTTGGACACCTCACCAGCATCAAGATACAATTATGAATTAAACACAGCAAGAGTAGTGAGTAAGTTAATCTAATTTTCTAAAAATACTTGGGGTCTTGGACCTCCCCTCCCTTCCCCCCCCCCAAAAAAAAACTTAAACTTCATTTATATTAGATGGTTATCAGACATGAATGACTCGTTTTTTTTTAAAAACAACTATCTCTAAACTTTTCTGGTTCAATAAATCACAAGGCTTGGCAAAAACTTACTGCAATATAGAAATATATATATTTCTAAATGTGGAGTTCCATTTCTGATAAACTTCTGTAGTGGGCCACATTCTGCTCCCATTAAAGTCAATGGGAGCAGGACTGGTCCTGCTATATTTCTGCTGTTTGACATTATATACTATGAAATATAATACAGCAAATGCCTGTTAATAAAACTACAATTTAGCGAAGTACTACATATGGTAACTAAGAGTGGTTGACAACATCAGTCCAAGTTCCAGTAGAAACTAGGGATGTCCATATAAGTCTTATCTGCAGCCTTCGGTATCTGTTGTACTGTCAGCAGTCAAAAGATAAGACTACAAATTAAAAAAAACAACTCAATTTTTATTTCAGTCTCATTCACATACCTAAAAGAGTCATTGAATGCATTTTTAGCTATTAGCAGCAAGAATTTCTAGTATGGGCCTACCAGGCCAGATTCCCACTGTCTTTCACTTTTTGAAGTCACATGCATGCAGAGTGGGTACAAAATGCTACCCAATCAGAAATCTCCACTCACAGTGGTGGTGGAGCTTAATATTCGCTTTGCACAAATTTAAATGACTGCACAATGGGAGAATGGGCTCATGGTCCTTACTAGAGGCAGGGACACCTTGAATAGTCATTTTTCCATGTAGCTTTTGAAAGACTCCTATCCACTAGTGTGCGGACTTTAAGTTCACTTGACATAGGGCATGTTTTCAGCTTTAATGTGGCTGTGTAGTCACAGCATAGCGCTGGGAGCGAACTCTGCCAGCGCTATAAAAAACAACCTCCACAAAGGGCGCAGCTCCCACTGTCTACATTGGCACCTTACAGCGCTGAAACTTGCAAAGCTCGGGGGTGTTTTTCACTCTCCTGAGCGAGAAAGTTGCAGTGCTGTAAAGTGCCAGTGTACATAAGCCCTTAATCTTTGTGAGTTTGGGTCTGTACCTAGGGGGCTTCTCAGCTCTCAGTGAAAAGCAACAATTTTTTTTTCTCCCAGGTCAGTAGCTGTTATCTTCTAGAGCCTGTTTGGTGGCCTGTGTGAAATAAGTCTCAGTCCAGGCTTTACTGGGTAGATACCCCAGCTCTAAACCAACCACCACCTTGGCCATTTTAGAGATGACAAGGACTGAATGCATCATGGAGACTGAACTCCCTTCAACCCTAGAGAGGATCCCTCTAGGGCAGGACTGGAATGCACTGGCCGGGCAGCGTCCAGGAGTTTGCTCTATCCAAGCCTGTACTACCTGCTCTGTGAATAGCCAGACGTTTTCAGTTGCAAGAGCTATCAATCCAGCATCCTCGGCTACTAAAAACAGAGGTAAGTTATCTACTGTGTCATCCCATCTAGGCAAGATTCCCTGGTAACATCCATGGGAATAGGAATGTGTTTGTTTTTTAATGTATCTCCTAAATTTTGTGTATGCAATTGGAGGAGTGTGATGTGTTTTCTCAGCCTAGAGGGCGAGAGAAGCAGTTTCCTTCATTCTCGGGCTTGGACTACACTTTAAAATTTACATCACCAGAGCTGTGTCGGTCAGGGGCATGAATGCTGACTAAACTCCCAGTGTAGCCACAGCTATGCCAACAGAAGAGTACTTCTGTGAGCACATGTAATGTTCCTACACTGGCAGAAAAACTCCTGTTGGTGTAGGTTGTGTCTACACTAAGGGGCTATGTCAACATTGCTATGCCAGCATAAGCTTTGTAGGGTAGACGCAGCCTGAGTGGGTAGTGTTATGGCTTTAAAGTTTGAGTCCTTGCCCAGCTGTCACTAACTCTGGATTGGCTTCCCAAATGACTGCTTCAATGTCAGATGGGTAAGTGTTGTAGTGGCATGGAAAGCTAGTTATATATGGTCTGAACAGGAAGAGAGAGGGCAATGCCTGCAAGGGCTTTTCTTTGCAAAAAGTTTTACATGCTAAGGGCCAAGTCGTGCTCAGTTACATTATTGTAAGTCTCTGTGGAGTAGTTCTGGGTTTACTCTGGCATAACTGAGAGCAAATTTGGCCCTACGATGTAAAAAGGTTTTGCTTTAACTTTAAAACCCTTACCATGAAGCGATGTTTTGGTTTTACAAAGCTTTTCAAAAGGCTGTTTGTTCTCATTCATTATTATTCAACAACATTAACTCAGTTTTATAGGCCAAATCCATGCCTGTTGTAACTCCTGAAATCAATGGCTTTACACAGGAGTTACACTAATTCTGATTATTTAAAATGGTAATTACCTGCTATGTTTTCTTGTTCACAGCCAGTTGTCCTAACACACATCAAACTCAGTGAAGTTTTCAAAGCAGAAGGACTTCAGGACTGGACACACATGACAACATACAGTACTCTTCAGAAAATACTATTTCCCGGACAGACTCTATTAGCTTCACTAAAATAGACCCAACCTTTCCATTCATAGAGCTGTTCACATCCTCAGAAAGGAACAGCTCATCTCACTTGTTTAATAAGATTTGTGCACATGCCAAGAGATATTTGCCATCCATTTACCTGTGCAACCATACTGAAGTCAATGGGTTGTAAAGGTGTAAGTGAAGGTAGAATTTTACCCTTATAGACCTGTTCTTGCTCCTGTTAAAGCCAATGACAAGACTCCCACTAGCTTCAGTGGATACAGAATTATATCCTAGCTTTGGAGAGGAAAACAGGTGTTAAAAGGAAACAGCTATAGGAGACAGACAGTGAATTCCAATGGGCACCTTGCACTGTGTGGAAATGATCAAGGAGGATGCCATATGTAAAGAAAGTAGTGAATGGAACAGAGGCTAATGTAGTCTGTGAGACACACTTTCCTTCAGCAGAGAATGAAACAACACTGGATTTGGATGTGATGGGAGAGTGAATGAGGTGGGTGGGATGGAGTGTGGGAGCTCACCTCAAAGGCAGGAGGGGTGTACGACTAAAGCTGTTGGTACGGGAACTGAGAGAGGCCACTAGATCAGAAACCAAAGGAGCCAGATTGTAAAAAGCCCTGAGGAAGCAAACTGTAAGCAGGAGAAAAAAGAGAAACGAGAACATGATGGAGTTGAAATAGGAAAAAGGTTGCATGGGAGAGGTTTCTACTAGTCAGCTTGGATAGTCAGTGCAGTCATCATCTTACTCGTTATGTAACAAGCTACAACAAACCAGGGATCCATCAATCTCTGCCTTGGTCTTTGTCTCTGCTGCCATTTGTTTGTATCTTTTTTCACACATCCCTCCTCCATATTATCTGTCCAAATAACAACGGCATCTTAGTTCTCTCAAGTGATCTCTGGCTTTGTATGACGTTGGTACTAGTGGCTCCCAAACTGGAAGAAGCTAGGTTAGCCATTTTACCTATAATTTGGAGTGGAACTGAGTTTTCACCTTTCCATCTAGCTAGATTTTCTGATGGAAAAGAAAACATTTACATCTGTGTTCTGAAATGGTAGAACCCAAATGATCAGTATGGTTTCATTGCCTCTGTTCCCTATCTGAAGACGAGGCACAGGAGACTGACCGAAGTTTTTAGAAGATTTAGTGCTGCTACATGTGAGTGTCTTCAGTCAGCATGTTACCTGGATAGTAATCTGATCTGAGATGGTCAATGTCTTTGACCTATGGACATAGGAAATCTAGAGAAGGAACCTTTGTCCTGTTACAGCAAAACTTTTCCACGTCCATATCCCAGAGACGGAGCCAGGTCACAGCTGTTAGAGAGAGGGAGCTGAGTTTTGAAAAGGAGGTGTACCTGTCACTAGGGCTATGTGCAGCTGTGAAATTAGAGTTGGTTCCTTTAGTTGCTCTATCCCCATATTAAATAGTAGTTTCTTTATAGCACACTGTAACAGCCACCATCTGCAAGGGTCCAAATTCAGAGATCACTCCCCTGCTTTAACCCTGTGGCTCTCAGTGGGTCTGTGGCTTGTGCCATTCACACTAGCGTTTTATTACTTGATAGACAACAACTTTTGTATTCCAGATATAGTCCAGCTTCAAGTGTGATGTGAGCGTACAGACAAGAATGAGTCAACCTGTGGAACTTTCCCTTCCTCGACCAGTATACCCCTCGCCTTGAGCCAATGATCTGTAAGTGCTTCCCACCAATGCTCCACTTTGCACTGCTGTTGGGTATCACCTACCTGCCATGCCTCAAGCTGCTGTGAGAGGTTCAGTTTCTGTTGAATAGCATCCAGCAGCTGACTGTTCAGAGACATCATGTCGATCTTGCACTTGGCTAGTTCCATTTCCACTGCATTCTTCCTGGGGGACGGGGAAAGAGAGACATGGACGCCCTCAGAGCACAATTCAATTTTATCTAGATCAATTCCTGCAGGTCTTCAAAACCACCTCACCAGTGTTCACTGATTTCCATTCACCAAAATCAGGATATGGAACCTGACATCAGATCTGCCAAAGGACTCTGATGTTTAGTGAGTGACTAGCTCGAGCTTCTACTGGGACAATGAAAAGGAGATGTATCCTGCCATCAGGTGAGCAGAGCCCTTATCATATGGAGAATACTCCTCCGTAGAGGGGGAATGGAAAGCAGGACATACTCTGATAAATTGTTGTGTAGGTTTCCGGTATTAAGACTCTGGCCCAAACAGTTTACACTTGTAAGTCTTTATTCAACCATTTCCTGTGCCTCTTATGCCCAAGAAATAATATAAACTGGTAGGGAATATCCTGGCTGCTAATTTTAGATCCAAGTTTGTTTTGACATTTGTATTAACCATATCTGATTCATCCGTTACCCTGCAATAACAACTTTCCCCTGCTTTTCGGCAGAAGAGTGGTCTGGGAATTAGTTTTTATGTTATAGGCAGAGCTGGTAGCACCACCTACGCTTAACGATGCTCAACACCTCTCATTAAAACACTGTTCTCAGTTGTTTGTAACTTTGCTAAATTAACTGTTCAGGCTGAAATTTCCATGCTGGGTGTCTGCCTGAGGCTGAATTGTTTTGGAAAGTTTCAGCAAAAATGGCTTGAGATAGGAGGGAAATAATAATCTTGCAACTTCTCCCCTGAGATGGTCCAATACCTCCAGCCTTTGGAGCAGGGTTTTGAAGTTTGGCAGGGGATGTCACCCTGGTGCTGGGGATGTGCCTTTTGCTGGTTTTTATATGTTTGTGCATGCACAAACACTCTCACCTAAAGCACCATCCCACCTACCCATTGTCTGCAATCAGTCACAGTCACTGTACACCCTCTCTCCAGTAATAGCACACACTCCCAATTCCACACACCATAAATATTAATGGTTCATCCCATGTGAACTGCTAGGGTCACTTGAACAGCAAAAAATCTGCAGATCTCCAGTGAAAGGCCCCAGGTCTGAGTGTTTCAGAAAAATATGCTTCTATTGTAAAACAGTCCATCACTACTAGATATTAACAGTGGAATTTATGCATCCCACGAGTGGCACAGTTGCCATAGAGACGACAGAACTGGCAACCCATACTGCTATTAAATGTCAAAGCAAGCCTTTTGCACCAAACATCAGTAGCAGGGATATTCCCTACTTCTGCCAACAGATGGAGCGGTTACAATGGCATTCTGAAGGGATTTGGTACCCTTTGGGACACTGTAAAGAACACTTGACAGATCATGTAATTAAAAAAAAAAAATTAAGCCATTGTGTATGCTTGCTTATCTGCCCTCCCTCCTCATAGACATGCATGATTTGAAGTGCTCTGCTCCTCTTGCCAGCCCAGCAAGGGTTAGGCATTGCTGTAAGGAAGTGGGCTGCATTGTGTTCTGTCCTGTCTCACTTCACTGGTGATCAGAGAGTCTCCTCTGATCTAGAGTAAGCAGAATACAAGTGCTTTTGCCATTCTCCCCCTTCCTCCAGAGCCTGGTGTCCTGAACTTCATGTTCCTCCCTCAGGCTGCCTAAAACTGAACAGGCAAAGATGGGGAGGGAAAGGGAAGACAGGGGAGGTAAAAAAAAATAATGAAAAAACGTGGCATAAAGACTGGATCAAAGTCATGGGAGGGGAAGGACAGAGGGATGCAGTAACAGGGCTGCACAGAGAAAGTAAAGCAGGAGAAAGAGAGAACAGAGGGAAGGTGGAGCACAGAGGCTAAGGGCAGAAGAACAGGATAGAGGAGAAGCATAATTGAAGGACCAGAGGATTGCAATAACAGAGATTCACAGAGGCATAAGAGCAAAATGGAAGAGGGGGGCTGGAAGAGCTATGGAACAAGTTAGAGAAGGTGCAGTAGCAGAGATACACAGAGGAACTGGAAGGGAGGCTGGAAGTGCAAAATAAAATAGGAGGAGGAGGAAAGGACCAGTTCCAATATTTGTATTCCCTTCCCAAATGGGGCAACAGCCATCCCTTGGCTTGATGAAAAGATCTGCCCCCCAAATTTGCTAAAAATAGAATTTATGGAGTTTCTTTTTAATGAGAGCAGAACTGCTGGTTCCAGGAACTTCCTGGGATCAGGACTCGTGTCATAGGCACTTAGCAGGACTCCTCAGCACTCAGAAGTGGGAAGATCTACCACTTTACTGGCAGCAGCCTTGCAACAAAGCTGCCCACAAAGTGCCTGCTTTGAACAAACTGATGGGTAAATTCTGAGACCACAACCCAAACCCATCTCTGTTTTTCAATAGAATTCTAGTTACTTGGCAATGGCCTCATCTCGATCTCTGATGGCCTTCAGAAGCTGTTCATTTGTCTCCTTATCTTCAGCTGACCCTCGGAGCCTGTCCCTTTCTTCTTTCAGGACAGTCATCTCCACACTCAGCAGCGTCACCTGTCAGGAACAGGAAGAGCACTGTCAATCATTTCTCCTCTCAGGGTAATAATTAGTACTGGTGGAAGGTGCCTGACTGGCAACCTTGAAGAGAGAAGTCCTCTAATCACAGAGCACTTAGGATGAGCAGTGACAGGCTACCACTGGACATGTGCCTCAGTTCTGATCTGAATGAACCACCTCATAAGGGTGAGAGTTTCCAGTCTCCGGGCCCATCAAACCTTGGTCTTTACAGGGGCTGCCAACAATGGTGATAACTGAAGTGGTGGCTCCTACCTGCAAGGCCTAAGATTTGCCAACTCACTTGACATGGGCTATCAAATAGCCATCAGATGGCAATGACGCCACTCCATTACATTTAATGATCACCATGGATAATGTTAAAGGCCATTTTAAATGCTCCACTGCAGCCCCTATGATCCACCATAAAGGAGATGGGTTGTGATCCCACTCTCAGCTACATTACAGGCACTGAAGGTTCACTGTCAAAATGTTACTTCCTCACCAAGAGACTCCGCTATCGATCCAATGTCCTTTCAGCCTGCACTCTGCTCTCTGGTCTTTCCTTGACATCACTTGACATACATTTTCAAGTGCCCCCTCCCCCACTGCAGTAAGTTTAAAAAAATAATAATTAAAACCCCTCATTTTCCTGACTGTCTTTTCTTTAGAAGTAGTGAGCAGTTAAAAACAAACCTATACAAGAGTGATGTGAAAATGGCCACTCAGCTCTAAGGAAGGTGTTACTGGCACTCATCAGAATTTTAATTAGACTTCATAGTACATGTAAAATATTTAATAATCTGAGAATCTATTTGCCATTTATCATAGAATCTCTGGGTTGGAAGGGACCTCAGGAGACCATCTAGTCCACCCCCCTGCTCAAAACAGGACAAATCTCCAGACAGATTTTTGCCCCAGATCCCTAAGTGGCTGCCCTCAAGGACTGAGCTCTCAACCCTAGGTTTAACAGGCCAATGCTCAAACCACTGAGCTATACCTTCCCCTATCCCAGTTCAAAGTGAAATAAAAGCATATGAAATCATGAGAGACTCGCTCTATCACAGCTCTGCAAATCTCCATAGGCATTTGGTGTCTTGGTCTGCTGTATGGAGGAATTCCATTACCAATGTACTGCACTACCACTTTGGAAATCTTTCTGAGATGCAACAAACTACCCTTCTCTAAACCTCATTGGTGGTGGGAAGACAGCTAAGAAGTTATCCATCACAAGGATACTTACTTTTCTACTGTCACTGGATCTGCCATTGATCTGCTTCTGGGCATGGACAGACTGTGGGAGATGAATGTACACAGAGAAACTGCTTTTGAAGATGGAGTTCTGATGCCAGGTTAAAATACAGTACTGGCGGGCAAGTCTTTCTGGGAGGTTGAAGGAGATGGTAATATATGTTCACTAGGCTGAAGTCCTACACAGTGTTGGACTCTCCGTGTCCAAGTAAAAAATACAGAACCATAGAAATGTATGGTTAAAAAATAAAACAAATAATTGGAGATATACCTATCTCCTAGAACTGGAAAGGACCTTGAAAGGTCATGAAGTCCAGCCCCCTGCCTTCACTAGCAGGACCAAGTACTGATTTTTGCCCTAGATACCTAAGTGGCCCCCTCAAGGGCTGAACTCACAATTCTGGGTTTAACAGGCCCATGCTCAAACCACTGAGCTATCCCTCCTAGAAAAGACCCTCAAGAGGCCATCTAGTCCACCCCATACGCTGTGGTAGACTGAAATAAACTTAGACCATCGCTGACAGATGTTTTTCTGACCTGTTTTCAAAAACATCCAGAAATGGGGATTTCCAAAACCTCCCATGGATGACTATTCCAGCGCTTAACTACTCTTCTAGTTAGAATTTTTTCCTAATATCTAACCTACATCTCCCTGGCTGCGGATTAAACTGATTACTTCTTGTTCTACCTATCATTTTTGCTACTCTCCTGTGGACTCTCCTCCATTTTATCCACATCTTTCTTAAAGTGTGGCACTCAGAACTGTGTGGCACCCACAACTGGATACAGTACTCTAGCTGAGGCCTCACCAATGCTAAGGAGAGTATGACAATTACCTCCCAGCTTTGAGAGGTGAGGTAGTGGGTTGTAATGGAATTAACTGTAAGAAGCTACCCAATACTTTATCTGAAGTATTGCTGAGAGCACCTCTTTCTCCCTAGGAAAGGCTCTGGCTTTAACTTGAATCTTCGCCGTGTTGGCATATTCCTAAGAACGAAAGAGCTGTTCCCTGTGAGATTGACGCACAAGCACTAGGGAACCCTTCAAAGACATTTCTGTGTATTAATCATTCATACAGCTCCTCATTTGTGTTTGTTCAACTGGCCCTGATTGGGGAAGCCACCACACTTATTCCTAGGAAGGGGAGGGGTATACAGTTCCAATACCTTCCTCCAAGTGGCAGTGGTCAGAAGGTCTAATGAGCTGTAAGACATTGCATTAATTGTTTTCCCCTCCCCCACAACCCCTGAGGAGTAGAACACAGTTCAGAGCAGGTGGCTGAGGAGCCCGTACTATTTCATCCATCTGAAGCACATGAGCTTCCAAGCAGAGGTTTGAACAGTCTTTCAGCATGGGACAGTCTATAAGAATTGATTGGTTTCTTTGCTCACAGATTGCACTGCATGACAAGCCCTGTAAATATGCCAGTTATACATACGCAGAGCTGTGTTAGAAGGCACTGGCCTGTAATGATATCTGTAGCTGTGGATGTACAGAGGAGTGTACAGGATAAAATACACCATTTGGTGGGAGTAGAATGGAGCAGGCATTTTCCTGCCCGACAATTTTTCTTTAGCATTAAACAAGATTTTCTGATTGTTTCTCCCGTGTGTAAAAGCAGCAAAGAATCCTGTGGCACCTTATAGACTAACAGACGTATTGGAGCATGAGCTTTCATGGGTGAATACTCACTTTGTCGGATGCATGCATTCACCTACGAACGCTCATGCTCCAATACATCTGTTAGTCTATAAGGTGCCACAGGACTTTGCTGCTTTTACAGATCCAGACTAACACGGCTACCCCTCTGATACTTCTCCCATGTGGTTGCTTACCCCGTGAAAACTGTGGTTCTTTGAGTAGTCAGTGCAGATCCGCTCTAGATGTGCATGGGCCTGATCAGTGAGGGAGTGGATTTATTTTTGAATAGCAGTGTTCACTGGGCAGCATATTCACTCTGTGCTGCCTCATGCTCCCATATCGGGGCACAAAGTGTGGGGTGGCTGTGACGCCTCTGTTCCTGTGTTGCTGAGGACTCTGAAAAGCAGTGACAGAGGATGGGTTGCAGGATCTGCACTGACAACAACAGCATCCTGAAGAACCACAGTTACTACAGAATGGTGACTTAGTCTTTCTTCTTCGAGGCTGTTGGTGTGGATCCCACTGTAGGTGACTGGCCACAAGTACCCTCCCTGAATGGTGGGAGTGAAGGGTTTCAGCTGTATCAGTCAAACAGTGCTTGAACTACTGCTCTCCTGAATTTGGCATCCAACCAGGCTGCCTTATCAAGTGCATGAACTTAGTGGGTTGCTCTGTGTAGCCTTATAGATTGCAGAGATCACCATGTTCCTGAAGCAGGTGGAAGATGCCAGCTGTACTCTGGAGAAGTGTGCTTTGATATCTGGAGGGAGATGCTTGCCAGCCATTTGCTAGCAGGTGGATCCTGTGTGATGAGATAGCTTAGCCTTTTGATATGCTGAATATGGCCTGAAAGCCTTGCTTCTGGTGAGGTAATAGAACAAAGCACCTCAGACGTCTAAGTAGGCGCTTCCTTTCTCCTGGCACTGAGCATGGCTTTGGGAAGAAGGCTAGTCAAGCAATCCATTGGTTTAGGTGGAATTCTGAGACGACCATAGGGATGAACTTGAGATATAGTATCAGTACCACCTTGTCTCTAAGGAAGGGTGTGTACGGCAGTCTGGCCATAAGGGCTCGGAGTTCATTAACTATCTGTGCTGAGATAATAGCCACACGAAAGATGATGATAAGGTGGCGTACAAAGCACTCTGAGAGTGATTCAAAAGGGGGGGATCCAAGCTTTAGAAGGAGGCATTGAGGTCCCAGATGGGAGTTGAGTCTTTGACTGAAAGGCAAGCCCTGTAAGGGAGGCCTTTGAGGAATTTTGATACTGTAGGGCATGCAAAGACCAGCTATGAATGTACTGGAATGTGACAAGCTGATAGTGCAGCAAGGTGAACCTTGAGAGAGTTGAATCCTAACTCTGCACAATTATGCAGGGGATCAAGTCATGCCAAGACTATGTGCCTTGCATCTGCAGGTGGTTCAGGTTAGTGCCCCAGCTTGTCCTTAAAGCATCCATAATAAGCATTATCAGGAGGGAAAGGACAGAAAATGGCACCCCTTTTCTTATGTTCACTAGGTCTAGCCACCAAGTGAACTCTTGCATGACCTGAGGCACTGAATAGCTTTCTGAGATGTCTGGACAGGAAGTATACAGATGTCAGCCACAACTGTAAGGGCTATAGGTGAAGTCTGGCAAGTGGCATATGCATGGACGCTGACATGTAGTCTAAAAGTCTCAGACCGTATGCACGGTCTGAGGTAGGCTCTTGCCAATCTGGAGTCAATTAAAGCTCCTCTGAACTCATCTGCAGTGGCATGAGAAACGAGGTATTCCACGACTTAGAAATCTCAGTTGGAATGTGCCTCAGCCAGTCATCCAGGTATGGGTGGACATGGATTCCTACCTCCTTAAATTCTCTCCCACCACTGCTAGGCATTTGGTTAATATTCTTGGTGGTGTGGAGAGTCCAAAGGGGAGAACCTTGCATTTTTAATGGTTGGGCCCCACTGTGAATGTTAGGTACTTCCACAAAGCCATACATCTGACTCACAAGAAGTATGCATCCTACAAGTTGAGAGCCATGAACCAGTCTTAAGCACAGAACGACAGAATGATGGAGGCATGCTGAACCAAAGACAACATGTATTTGTTGAATTTCCTGAGATTTAGGATAGGCCAAGACTCTTTCTTTTTCAGAATGAGGAAATACTGAAAGTCGAAGCCTCTTGCCTTAAGATCTGATGGAACCTGCTTCATCTAGGAGCCATAGAAGAAAGAGGTCACTTCTGTTAGTAGTTGCCTGTTGTGAGAAAGATCCCTGAAGATCAAGGCAGAGGGCAAAGAGTGTAACTCAGTGGGGTGGCTATGGAACCAGTGTCTTGATCTCCCAAGTCTCGGCAATCCTCACAAAGAACTCCTGAAATGTTTGAGTCATCCTTTGCAGGTGCCGTTGCCATTGGATACCACTTCATCTAGCAGCAAAGAGTGGAGACCATTTAGTGGTGAGATGAGGCACTGACATTACTCAGACCCTGGAACTGGCTCCTCCCAGTATTCAAGCATCAGTGGTTTGGCCGGGGATGCTGCTGGGGAGAGCGATCTTTCCCTTTTCCTCAGTTCTGGAAGGCTTTGAAGAAGTGTTTAGGTTGAGCTGAAAATTAGTGGGTTGGATACTTGCTGGGTTCTGTCTTGCTGCCATGGTCAGTAAGAGGGAACCAAGACAGGGTTGCAGCCATCCCATCTTTATGCTCTTGGATGAGGCAGCACAGGATGCATACATGGCTCCTGCTATTCCAGTTCCAATCTCACATAGGCATGAGGCACATGCACACCTACAGAGGGATCCACACTGAGACATACTTGAAGAACACTGGGTTGGCAAAAATTGACTCATACAGGGCTCTGATAGGTGTTGCCAATAGGTCTTCTCAGGATATGACTAGATGACCTCTTCCAAGTAAGCAGAGCGCCCTGTGGGAATGTGCTACAATCCTGTCTTATAAAGCAACATGCATTTCAAGGGGAGTTGTGGGGGCAAAAGATATATCTAACTTCAAGACTAAGCTTGATAAGTTTATGGAGGGGATGGTATGATGGGATAGCCTAATTTTGGCAATTAATTCATCTTTGTTTATTAGCAGGTAAATATGCCCAATGGTCTGTGATGGGATGTTAGATGGGGTGGGATCTGAGTTACTACAGAGAATTCTTTCCTGGGTGCAGGCTGGTGAGTCTTGCCCACATGCTCAGGGTTTAACTGATCACGATATTTGGGGTTGGGAAGAAATTTTCCACCAGGGCAGATTGGCAGAGGCCCTGGAGGTTTTCACCTTCCTCTGCAGTGTGGGGCACACACCGGTCACTTGCTGGAGGATTCTCTGCACCTTGAGGTCTTTAAACCACGATTTGAGGGCTTCAATAACTCAGACATAGGTTAGGGGTTTGTTACAGGAGTGGGTGGGTGAGATTCTGTGGCCTGCATGGTGCAGAAAGTCAGACTAGATGATCATAATGGTCCCTTCTGACCTTAACGTCTATGAGTCTGAGTCTATGAGAAGGTCCAGCGAATCTGTATGGATTGCTCACCTGGCTGTGAAGTCTCTGCAGCTCCTCCAGGCTTTGCCTCAGCTTCCCTCTTTCTCCCTCCATTAACTCCCTCAGGGCTCTTGAGTCCTCACTTGTTTGCCTGATCTGTTCTTCTAAGGCATCATCATCACTTCTCCGAGAACTCTGGCAGCAAGAGAGAAACATCTTGCTCAGCGTTCATGTGTAAGTTACAGTTTGCATTAGTTTTGTACTGATTTGGGGACAGCTCTAAGAAAGTAAGAGGAAAGTGGGAATGTCACTCTGCAAGATCTCTGATGTTACAGTACATGTTCACATACATTTATACGGTGTCCAGAGAGCTCACAACACAGCCAGTCACAAATACATCAACTAAGACGAACACACACACAGCTCCTAAACCTGGGTAGAGAGAACACACGCAGGTTACTTACCTTAGCAGAAAGATATACAGACACGCTTCCCACTCTGTAATCCTCTACCCTCATCTCTGACTACAACCTAGCTCTGATATTTACCTGTTCATACACTTATTCCTAATCAGGTTTCCATGTTTAGGCCTTTTATATGTTATCTCCATTCTCCCTTGAACAAATACAATCTTGTATTCTTGCTCAACCTTTTATTCTTCAATCCCAACTCCTACAGGCATTGAAACTGGTTGGGTCATGGTTTCCATTCATATCTGAGGTTTGCAGGTACACATAGCCTGCTGTCTTATTTCTGGATGTGCCACTCCAGAATGGAGCTGCCTTCAGGTTGGCTGTTTCCTTGTGGAGAACATACAAGTCTTGAGGATGAAGCAAATGGAGGGCCAAGATGTGATTTTTGAGTCTTTGTGAAAGGCTACACATTTCCCCACTACTTTACTCTGTCATGGAGGTTGTCCCAGTTCCCCAAAGAGAGGATCTGCAGGTCTCCTCCAGCATGATTTAATTCAATCACCTATTAAGTTTCTGAGCTCTGCTGCTATCCTCAGTACTCCAAGGCAAACAGTAGGTACTATGTTGCTGCAGAAGATTCTCTCTCCCATGCATAGGGGCCACCTCTGGCGGCTTATCCCAGGAGTGGTTGTGTCTATATTCTATAGGGACCCCAATTCTCATGATAACTCTTACCTTGCTTTTCACTCTCACTGATCTCTTTATATCATTAAAGTCTCCCAACCCTGTTTTAAACTGCAATCAGAAATGATGATGAAAGAACCAAAATAGCACGAGAAAGTTTGCAATATTTTCAAGCTGGCTGAAACTAAAACTAACTAGAACTCTTGCAAGAAACCCTTATCTCATGAGTTCTCCAGAGTGATTTCCAAACTGGAGAGATTTGCATGAGTATCTGAACAGAACCTTGATATTTTTTGAGGTCATAAGCTTAAATCCCTTGGGTTGGCATGTCTAAATACTGGCCTACTTGTGATATGTGAGATTGCTGGAAATGGGTTGTGCACTCTGATGTCTCATCTTCAAGGCCACAAATTCTGAAATCCCATAGAATTAAAGATCTAAAATAACCCAACCAAACCAGACTCTTACTTGCCTAGCACCAACACTGACACCAAAAATCCTTCTCTGTGTCCAGCTACCTACCGGGGAGTCTGAGCCATCTAGAACACTTTGTATCAGCCTCTTCAACTCATTGAGACCGGCACGTAGACTGCCAGCGGGGACATCTTTGGCTGATGAGGTTTCTGAAGACTCATCCATGGAGGAGTCTGTGGAGACTGCAGAGTCTGCGCTGTCATTTCCTCTGAGATGAGAGCAGAGATATCTGACTTGGCAATAGGCCTCCCAGAGCTGCAGTCTCAGCTGGAAGAAGACAGCATTATATTAGACCATGGCTTCAGGGACCCATGAGATTCTATTGCCTGTAGACTTCCAGGATGTGACCATGCCCTGTTAGCTAGAAAAGTCCTTTGATGCACCCTATCCTAGATATAATATTAATGAAAAACAACAAGTACTTATCTAGTGCTTTTCATCTAGAGGTCTCAAAATATCATTACCTGTATTGCATATATAGGGAAACTGACACAGAGAGTTTACTTGGTTTGTCTAATGATATATGGTGAGTCAGCATAGGAAATTGAGAGAGAACCCAGATTTCCTGATTTACAGCCCAGTGCCATGTCCACTGGATCACACCGTCTCCTTGAACAGCCAGGACTTGTGCGGCCCTTGCACTTTTCATCTGTGTGCACGCGCACATGGATTTTAAGTGTACTTTACAATATTGTCTCCTTAGACTAACCTCACACTGGGTGAGGCAACTCCCATCTTTTCATGTATTTATACTTGCTCCTGTATTTTCCACACCATGCATCTGATGAAGTGGGTTCTAGCCCAAGAAAGCTTATGCCCAAATAAATTTGTTAGTCTCCAAGGTGCCACAAGGTCTCCTCGTTGTTTTTGCTGATACAGACTAACACAGCTACCACTCTGAAACCTTAACAATATGTGTCAGCAGTGCAGCCCTTTCTCTCTCTCCTAATTGGTGTGGTTTTGTACCCCTAGGTAAGTTCACACCAGCATGTGCACATGTATTAATGCAGTGCTATATCAGATTTAAAAGAAGTGTTGGATGATTACAGTGTGGTTTTCAATAGGCTGTGACTGGATTTCTTAACTGATATCAATAGCAGCTTTGTGGAATGTGTGGTGTGATTCATTGCCATTTGCACTAGTCTGCCATGCTTTCTAGCTACTAGCCATGAACATGTTTACACACGTGTGTTCATATGGTGCACGTTTACAAAGTTTCATATGCTTCCCCAGTGTGCAAGGATGATCATACCTGCTCTCTCTCTTGTTCCAGTTCTTCTGCCTCCATGCTCTGCTCAATCTCAGATAGCAGGGATGTGCTGGTTGTGTTGAAGCTCTGTAGACTTCTCTCCTCGCTAAGCTCTTCTACCTTTCCCTGGAGCTGCCAACAGGACAGCCGCACCTCCTGGAGCTCCAGCTGACTTTGATGCAGCTTCCAAAGGAAATCAAAGGAAAAAAACAAAACTAGTGAATATGACTGAGGAATAGACAAATCTTTCAGCTCATGAAGGACCTTTGTGGGAGCCCTAAAAAAAAAGAGGGTTTCCACGCATGTGGGAGGAATGGTCTTTGCTGGCTTGTCTAATTTCTAAAGCTTAACAGTCTAAGACATTATTACCAAAACTTTACTCTGAGCTAAAACTAGACATGGACTGGAATCTAAAATATGCTGAAGACTCAAAATCACTAGGTTAGTTACGGCTAAGATGTATTATGAAGAATTCAAGAAGGAGCTAAGGAAAAATTAGGTAATTAGACAACAGAGCAACAAGTGAATTAAAAAAAAATCACACAACCATTTGTGTTTCAAAGAGATGTAGTTAAACCCTGATCATTCAAACCCCAGTTAACCAAGATTCACATATCCATTAGATCTAAAATTCACAGAGAAACATTTCACTAATTTGAAACTCCAGTTATCTGAATATTTCAGATATCTCTCAAGGCATTTAAATCAGGGCATATCTGTAGTGAGAGGTACACAATTGAATAAACAATTATTTACAAAAATATATGTGACAGTATACTTGTAAGTGATGTAAACGGAAAGTAACACAAATATATTAGGTTTCTTGTTACACTGCTGGTACAAAGTCAAAGCAGTAAACTCTAGTATTTGGTGCAATCACTTTCTACACAAATAACAGGCAGACAGAAATTCAGTGGATACAAGTGCATGGGAGATAATGTACATTAAAGGGAACAGTTTAATCCATCTGTTTACACTGGCAGGTTCTGAATTAGTGACAGCCTCTGAGGAAAAAGATCTAGGCATCATTGTGGATGGCTTAGTGTACAGCAGTGTTCAAAAAAGCTAAGATGCTAATCTGTACTAAGTACGTGATAGAGAGAAGTATGAAAAAAAATACTATGACACAACGATGGTAAATCCTCACCTTGAATACTGCATTTTGCAATGTTTCCCTCATCTTAAGAAAGACAGCAAAGGTCCAATGGAAGGCAACAAAATTAGCTGAAGGCATGCTGTGGTGGGGGCGGGGTCCAGATGTGGCGAGATGAACAAAGACTGGGAGTATGTAGTTTGGAAAGGAGAAGAGTTCTGATAGATACTATTTTTATAAATACTGTATACTACAAAAAAAAGCAGTTGGGAATTCCTATTTAACACTCTCCCATTACATGAGAACTAGAGGGCACTTGCTGAAATTAAAAAGTGGAAAAATGAATGAAGGAAATATTTTAATGCAATGTATAATTAGCCCATGAAACTTACTTGGGCAAATTGAGGCACATAGCTTAGTAAATTTCAAAATCTGATTAGACTTTTATCTATGAATAAATTATATTAATTAGAATGAAATTATAGAGGCTGGTGAAGTGGATAGCTCAGGATGTTAGTAATGGCAGAAAGAGTCTTTCACTTCTAGGTCACCAGTTCAAATCCACACCAGACTGGTAGCAGAGTACTGAGCAGCACTCAGATTGTAATGATTTTCATCTACATAAAATGAATTGGTGGATCTCAGTCCAGCTCCTGGTGGACAGGTGTCCAAATCAAAAACCCACTATCACAGCTCACATTAACTAGCCCTCAAAATGGCAGTCTCACAGCAGAGAGGTCAAGGACTGAATGGGTCAGTGGAGCCTGAACTCCTGGGATGGAGTTCCTCCACGCCTGGATTGAGGAACAGTGTAGGGCAGAGTGAGAAACTTTGTTTCCAGGACTGTTGACCCTGAGTTCAGGAAGAAATTCTTCCCCTCATCTACTATGGTAGAGCAGGATTCTAGTTAGGTGCATTATAGGGGATTTTGCACCTCCTGCTGAAGGAGCAGCCAAGGTCAGACAGAAAATACCAGGCTAGATGGACTATCAGTCTGTTTGTGTAGCAGTTCCTATATTCTTATATTCCACAGACTGGCAGAGAAAATGGGGAGCTAATTGCCAAAGAATAAAATAGCCGATATAGTCACAAACCTGCAGTGGGTAGGGTGAGTTGAGAAAAGAAACCATAAAATATCACTCACCACCCAGAAATAGGCCTTATAACACTGACATAGAAACCTGTTCAACATCATTGCAGGAGTAATATTTACTAAGGGGGGATAGATAGCTCAGTGGTTTGAGCATTGGCCTGCTAAATCCAGCGTTATGAGTTCAATCCTTGAGGGGGGCAATTTGGGGATTGGCCCAGCTTTGAGCAGGGGGTTGAACTAGATGACCTCCTAAGGTCCCTTCCAACCCTGATATTCTATGAAAAGCAGCTGAGAACTCCATAGGTATGGTTTGTGAACCTTTTGAATAGTGACAGATCTGAGGCTGCCTACCATGCTCTGGACCTCTGCCAAAAATAACCATAAAAGGACCTTATTGGAGTTAGTCCCAGTAAGAAATCAGCAGAAATGCAACCAGGTTCCTCAACCTCCATCGAAGTACCTGTTTTCCTTGATTAAATGTTCTCACTCCTTGTTCTAATAGTTCATTTTCTCTTCCTTCATGCTCCTCTGTGAGAGTTCCCATTCTCTGCAAGCCATATCTAGGCGCTACCCACTCTGTTGTTCCTCTGTGATCATGAGTCATTTTATTCTTCCCTTTGGTCTCCTATCTCCAAATTCCCATTCTCTTAACTGTAGGTCCAATCCCAGATCCCCTCCTTTATCCCTTCTTAGCTTTCAGAGTTCCATTTTCTCTTTCATTTGAGCCTCTCTCTCCACCTCCTGTTCTCCTCACCTGCAGATCCTTATCATTGCTTTGTCTTTCCAGGACCAGCACTCGCTCCTGCAGTTCCTCCACGGTTCCCTGAAGCAGATCATTTTCTTCCATCATGGCACTAAGGCGACACTCCAGCTCCCGCTTCCTATCGGTAAGCATCTTAATCTGAAAGGGAAAGAGAGCTCGAGCTGGGCTCCAGGCTTTGGAAGAAAAAAATTCTTTCACAATGTGGTAAGAGAAAAGCAGCAGGAACCAGAGTACGTCTGTGTCTGCACCTGTATGAGAGAGACTGTGCCTCTTTATGCAACTCAGAGCTTAGGAAGAGGCTGAAAGAAAATGCCTCCCACCAGAAAACTCTGTGGAGCAGAGTGGGAGTGCAGCTCCTGAGACGCTGGAATGTGCGTTGCCAGGCAAACGTAGAGGGAGGGAAGGGGAGAAAACACTGTGTACCTTGGAATTTCCTAAGAACTACAGTAAAGCATGACCCTGCCCTACCCACCCTCCTAAGGATTCACCCAGACCATAAAATCTGCAAGAATGTGAAAAGCTAGTTACTCTGCCCAGCTTTATTATGACTCTGTTCCTGGTGTGAGCAAATGTTGGAGTTCCCAGAAAGGGAACCCCCCTGCGTTTCTACAGGGCCACTTACTGGAATCCCGAGGAGCGGTAAGGTGTTTGCTATGCCCTCTGTGGGTGATAGGGAGGATAGCATTGTGATCATACACCTTGTTCTTTGCTGTATGCTTGGTTTGATGATTTCTCAACACAATATAATTTTATGCTTTAAAAAACAGCCTGATGGTTTTGTGCAACAATTACTGATATCTTCCCAACAATTACTTGTTTTAAAATAGATTCAAGCCTTTCAATTGTCCAGTGCCGCAAGTGCAGGTGATGAGGGACAATGTGCCAAGTCCATTCACTTAGCAAGAAGCTGTATATAGAATGATTCAGCACTAATAACGGCCACTGTTTGTTTAACCAGAAAAGAGAATAAATTTTCCTATCTAGCTATCTATCCAGGTTCTTCTACAGTACCTACCACCATGATACCTGAGTGCTGGGGGTATGTTTTGTACGCTGTCCAACGCCATCAGCTGTTCTTCAGCTATGCTCACAGACCTTTGATGCTCCCGGTACTTCCTGGTCAGTTCCTACACTATCTCAGATGGCTTGGTCCAGCAACTCATGTTCCCTAGGCCTATCTGATACCCACTCTCGTAGCTGCTCCCCAGTAGTGTCCCAGGTCCTTCCAGGCCTCTCCGATAGCTTGGGAAATATGTGCAAAGGTCTCTTCAAATCTCCTTTGCAGCTCCTTGATTAACCTTCTGGTTCTCTCCAGGTTGCCCTCCCACCTATTCTGGATGCACTCCTAGCCCCCATTAACACATGCCCTAGATGCCTTAAACTGTCTCAGATATTGGTCTAGCCATTCTGTGGTTGCCTTCTAGACTCTCCTCTAATCCCCCCTGACTTACTGTTCTCTAGGTCTTCTCCAGTACACTCATGTTAGTTGCTAACTGTTCTCCAGGCTGTCTCTGATATTCTTCCATCTGGCTGCCTTTCAGGCCCAATGTTTATGGTTATGTATGTAGTGTACAGATGGTCCCTGGACATAGATTAACTAGACAATCAGCTGTCCTGGAGAAAGGAGGAATACTGTATTCGTCCAGGGGAGTCAAGTGTTTGGAAAGATGAAGGAATATTATGTCAATTTTATATATCTGCATTTCTCTATTTATAGAACACCTCCTATACATATGAGGACATTATTCTTCTATGAGTAATGATTGCTGAGAAGTCTCTTCCCCTGCAAGCATGACTTCAATGTAAGGGAGAGAAGGGATGCAACAGACAAACACAGAACAAACAGAAAGACTGCATTTTACATTAGTACTTGTTATAAAACTCAGTAATGAACACCCTGTGAATAACTGTAAAACAAAACAAAACCCACAACTGTCCTGCAGGCCTTGGGCCAAGGCAAGGGGGTGAGGGGAAAAAATGGGCTGAAAGTGCAAGACAGGAAGGACCTTAACAGGTGGGGCATGCACAGTGATGGTAACAGACATGCATTCAAAACTCAATCAAAGCATCTGTACTTACTTCAAGGATTTGCTGCTCCACACCAAGGGGAAGAGGACAGGAAGGGAAAAGGAAAAAAAGGGGGAGGGGAAGGGAAGAGAAGCAGAAATTTAGGAAAAAACTCTACTAATCAGGTAAAAAGTAGTAGGAATGTACAATAGGGTTTTTTCCCACTCCTCCAGGTCCTTCATACTCAAATCTCCCATCCTCCCCAGATCACAGAAGGAAGAGGAAACAAATAACATACTGGCCAAGATATCCAGAGCTAAAATAAGTATAAAGGACGGCCTCATGTTTCCACACACATCTCAAATGCAGGAGAGGATTTCTGCTTTCTTCTCAGCCATTCAGAATAGCTCCCCCCTCAGAAGTGGAGTGTGTGTTTGGATGTGGCCCACTGGAACATACCCACATTTTGTCTCTAAAAGCTCCCCCTCGCTGTCTCCTCTGCTTTACATCTTCTTGACAGGATTATCTTTTAGACAGGGGCTAAAACAAACTGAAACAGGATGGGGCGCTCTCACTGCACCAGTCAGGAAGGAGAAGCTGTGGTTTCCAGATGACTGTATTTACCCCTGCCTTTAGAACATTATCCATACTCGGAGTTGAATAGCAGGGAATGTCTTCCATTGAGCTTTGAGAGCAGTGCTTCTTTCATGACAGTAGCTGTGCCTGTATGACAGTTACCACCTTAAAGAGGGTAAACTTAATGGCCTGTATGTGACTAACACACTTTTGTACATGCAGTGGTGTTGTAGCTGTGTCAGTCCCAGGATATTAGAGAGACAAGGTGGGTGAGGTAATATCTTCTATTGGACCCACTTCTGTTGGTGAGCGAGACATGCTTTTGAGCTTACCCAGAACTCTTCTTCAGGTGACCTGAACATACCCACATTTTGGCTCCTCAGAGAGCCACCTCACTGTCTCCCCTGCTTTCCATTTTCCTGATAGCATTAAGTGACCTGAAGAAGAGCTCTGCGTCAGCTCAAAAGCGTGTGTGTCTCACCCACAGAAGTTGGTCCAATAAAAGGTATTACTTCACCCACCCTGTCACACTTGGGTACAGTAACTCAGGCTATTCTCAAAACAGGGGACAACTCTGCTCCTTATATACAGTAGTCCTGTTGGTGTGAAGGAGAAGCATCAGTTAAGAGAGAAATACAGGTGGCCAACTAAATTAATTAGCTCCTTCTGCCCTCTAGCTAGCATCCCTTTTTCTTGCTGGCACAAACTATCACCATTAGGAATTTGGTTTTATTTACCCAGTTCAGAGGGGTTCCTTACATAAGATTAAAATATCACCGAATACCTCGAGAGATGTATCAAACCTTCAACCACCATGATCAGGCCACTCACCTCAGCCTGGAGACTTTCGAGTCGTACTATATGTTGACTGGTTGATGAGTTCTTTTCCCGGAAATCCTCTCGAAGGGTATGGACCTGCATTGAGAGTTGTCTCTCCACCTCTGACGCCTGCAAATAGGAGGCCACACACAATTACCTCGAAATGAGAAACAGGGGCAGGGACAAATCTGGAAACTTATCAGCTTCTCCCACCCAAGGTGGACTTTATGAATATGAAGGGAAACCCCTAAACTGATGTTATTTCCCAACAAAGTCTGGAATCACTAAAAATTCAGAAGAGGGAAGGCACACTGTGAGCTGGCTAACCCCCCCAGACAAAGCTGCTGAAGACACTTGAGTTGCATAGGGTTATAAATCAGTGCAGAAGTCATCCCATCCAGCCTCCTAGAACCACTGCAATTTAGCAAGCATCTCAAGGACGGGGACAACCAAAGAACACAGCCCACAGCTTTCCTCCATTTCACTTTGCACTACTCCTACTGCATCCAGAGGCTTGTGCTGAGCCTAAGCATTAGTAGACCAAATTTACCTCATTTGCATCTATTTATATTTGGCACGAGGAGAGGAATAGCTTGACAGTGAGGGTAGCCAGAAGTTGACCTCTCTGGGTTAATCATGTCATTTCATTATAAGATTTAAAGTGATCTCCGGCACCCCACTCTAAGCCCCGGGCCATCTCTCTATTGGTATGGTTCTAATAATCTTTGCCTTAGGTCTATGGCCTGATAAAGGGGGAGATGCTCCAGGTGCATCTCTGAATGGGGTTTGTTATGCTCTTCCCTTTGGTTTTTTCAGCAAAGATGGCTCCCAGGTTGGTATGATGAGGCTTGAGAATAGTTCCAGAACATTCGACTAGCCATTTCTCAGAGACTACTGCAGAGCTTTAGCTGTAGTAATAGCCACAGAACAGTCCTACTGCCACTCAGAAATTCAGAACGATTCCTGCACTTGCATAGCCTACTAAAATCACAGACAAGGAAACAGAGCAAAGCCACTCTTTCCAGGTTGGGAAAAAATGGTAGTTTAATTGGTTATCTCAGGATTTCCTGCCTCCCTGTATGTCAAACCTAATTCAAAAAAGCCACTCTCTGACCCCTATTAATAAGAACCATAGCACCCAAAGCTCATGCCTACATCTGTCAATAAAAAAGGCTCTGTTGTAGGCTACTAACTGATTTTTAGCTTCCATCCTATCCTGTGCCAATATATTGTGTTTCTCCACCCACCCTATCCCAGAACAATTTCCACCAGGACTCATGCATCCGAGGAAGTGGGTTTTAGCCCACGAAAGCTTATGCCCAAATAAATTTGTTAGTCTCTAAGGTGCCACAAGTACACCTCATTCTTTTTGCTGATAGAGACTACACAACTACCACTCTGAAAACTGTCACCAGGACTTTGTGATTCTTTTAGCTTTGTGGTAAGCTTAGAAGTGGAAAAGAAAAGCATATCCAATTTGACTATCTGCTCAGTGGTAAATTATGTCCTCTACCACTATTCCTTTGAAAATATAAAAGGTTAAGGCAGAGTAGGCTATTTATCTGCTGAGGCCTCAAGCTGGCTGATACGCTTAATTGGGCTGAATCATCAGTGCAACACAATCCAACACTTACACAACGAAAACACAGACTGATACATGCCACGTTGGTTTTTTGGGGGGGTTAATATGATTACTATATTAACACAGCTCACAAGATTGAAACATAGTTTTAAATCACCTGCTGAGAATTTTTTATTTTTTTACTAGTTTGTGATAAGGGAGAACACAAACCCACTGTTGTCATGGGGGCATGTCTACACTAGTAAAAACAGGTGTATTTGTACAATGTGATAGCTAACACAAAAAATCTTAATGTAGACATGGCAAGTTGTAGTTTTAGCTCAATTCACATGGCTGAAGTCATCTCACGGAGGTGAGTAAAATAACACCTTCCTTAGCCACATAAAGTGTGGGAAACATAGTCACCCACCAATAGCCTAGTGGAGATAAAAAGGAAGTGACCACGTCACGTTTCTTTATTTCTCTCCTCAACAGCATAGAGAGAAATGGTTCCAATCTAGAGTCACCCTTAGCTAATAAAATAATTTATTTTTACATTCCCAAATTTTCCAGCATTCACAGATCCAAGAAGGTCACTTCTCAGCTGGTCGCTGTGTATGGAGATCCATTTGTCACTGTTGAATTTTTGTGCCAGCTTGGTTCTGGAGGTTATTAATCCTGCTGCAAAATTTATTCCTCCAGATATGGATTGAAAAGGACTGAATTTTCCTCCTTCATTTAAATTATTTTATAGAAAAAAATCTCAATAGAATCAAATGCTCTAAAGGTTACAGAGCAACACAAGTTTCAGTTAATAAATATTTAGGTTTTCTGATTCTACTTATTGTTTATTTTGATTTATAAAGTCCCAAAATTGCTCAGCTCATGTTCTGCCTAACATTTAACAGTATCTGATTTTAATAGGTCCATTTACTTTTAGCGTTCTCAAAGATCTTGTCTTTGCTCTACCTTTTTCTTCAGAGGTGGATTAAGGTTTCCTGGGTCCCTGGGCCAGAGTAAGTGGGGGCCCTCCCCCCGCCCCTTCTGCCTGCAGCTTCACACCTGTTCCACCCCTTCCGCCTGCAGTCCTGCCCACATCCCCACCCCTTTCTGTCCCTTCGCTTGGGGCAGAGCCCGCCTCTATTCCAACCAGGGTCCCCCGCCCACTGCAGACCTTTTGCTCCTTTCTGCCCACCCTGCCACTGGGGCCCCAAGACCAGAGATGCTCTGTCCCCGTGCCGTGGCCCTGGGATGCGCAGTGGAGAGTGAGAGCTCCCCCAGTCCCAGGGCTGCAGCAGGGGTCCAGGTGCTGGAGTTTTTCCCTAAAAATAAGTCCTATACAGAAAGCTAACAAGACTGTAAGAAGCCAGCATCTCTACCTAATGTACTTTTATAAGGAAGACAATATAAATTTAATTAAGACTATTCAAGACAAATGTTAGTTTACTAAATCATATATAATAGGAGAGACAGCTCTTAACTAATGGCAAAATGAAAAAAATTAGGAAACTGATTGAGTTACTCATTTACTAATTTGCCAATAGCTGAGCTCAAGAGCTCTCCTTTCCCCTGTCACTGCTCCTGGATCATTAACATTTACAGTGCAGCAGTTTCATGCATTGCCTCCATGACTTTAAGGTACCTGCAATATCTACAATTTTTAAAGGGGACGGTGGAGGAACCATGAATGTGGGTCTTTGAAAGGTAAGTAGAAAAGGAAATTATTAAATATTTTGTTTTAAAATATATTTCCCAATAATAATACAATTTTTATATATATCCAGTTATTGATTTGGGAGCTTAGATTTTTACCAATGCTTTCAATTCATGTCAAGTTTTATTCAGGTCCACTCTGAACAGTGACTCTAAGAGCAATATCATGGAGTTCCTTGTTTATAGCCTCTCAATAACTCTTGTGCTCATTTTATAAGTGAAATGAAGCCTTTCCTAACTGCCAGCCACTGCAACTCAAACTGTTAACAATTGTGTTGACTAGTCAGCAGTTACGACTTTGAACACACAAAGAGATATCTTTCCAAGCTTTCTCTGTAGCACCTGTCATTGTAGTTTCTAAGTGCTATGTAGCTAATTTAGAGTGTGAAGTGTTTCTTATCATGGCCTTGCACGGATTCTGTCCTTTGTCTCTCCAAGGGTATGTCTACACTACCTGCTGGATTGGCGGGCAGCGATCGATCCAGCAGGGATCAATTTATCGCATCTAGTCTAGATGCGATAAATTGACCCCCGAGCACTCTCCCATCAACTCCAGTTCTCCAGCTTGGCGAGAGGTGCAGGCGGAGTCGATGGGAGAGCGTCAGCCGTTGACTTACTGCAGTGAAGACACCGTGGCAAGTAGATTTAAGTACATCGACTTCAGCTATGTTATTCACGTAGCTGAAGTTGCATCACATAGATCGATTTCCCGCTCCCCCCATCAGTGTATACCAGGGCCAAGATTACAGAATTCAGGGGCCAGATCAGCTCTTCCTTCCGCCCCTCCCATAGTAAGAAAGTGCCATTTCTACTTAGAGAAGAAGGTGGATGAGGTAATATATTTTATTGGGCCAACATCTGTTGGTGAGAGAGACAAGCTTTTGAGCTTACACAGAGCTCATAATTATCTCTCGGACCAACAGAAGTTGAAAAGATACTACCTCACCTACCTTGGCTCTCTAATATCTTGGGGCCAACATGGCTACATCACCATTTCTACATAGTCACTTTTCAGCGCAAAACCACCCTGGGTAAAAGGTTAATCTCTCTTACACAATTCAATGTAAATTATACAGTATCTTGTGCCAGATATTGTGGCAGTCTGTTAAAAAAGTACACTGGAAAAATGAGAACTTCTGTCTGTATCACATGATGGAAGCAAAACAATTCCTAACACTGTTTGAAAACTCTTCTATGGTAAAGGCTTTAAGAAGGGATTTTTTCACATAGTTGAAGGGCTGTTAGCATTGCATAGCAGGTTTAATATCCAAGGATATTTTTAGAACACTGGCATTTTCAGTGTACTTTTGTCTTTCAATCCACAGTTGGGTTGTTGGACTGTTGCAGGTATATTTCATACAGGAGCAATGGGTGAATATGCCCCATCTGCTTAGCTAATGTGTGGAAGTATTTCATTTCCCGAAAGAGGTTTCTTTCTACTCAGTATCAACTCCCTTAATGTCTGCAAGCAACACCTGCAAATATGGAACATCACCCACTCACCTACAGCTGCTCTTTCATCACCTGCAATTTTGAGTTGAGCTGACAGGTTCAGGACTTCTCTAGCCTGGCAGGGAATCTTAAATCTTGAAGTTCTGTCTTCTGGCCTATGAGGTATGATCAGAAGCCAAGTACTTAACCTAGACAGACCTAAGGGAAATCCAACTGACGGAAGTTCCAGGAAGAATAGTTGTGGATCCTGTGCTTAGAGACAGAGGCACTTGGTAAGTGGTGTGTTTAGTCCATCTGTTGTTTGTTTTGTTTTCCAAGAGAGTCATGTGACTGGGCTGTGGGCTCTGAATAAGCCAGGTTTGTTTATTTATGTCTTCATGAGAACCATGTGGCTGTGACCCTGGGGTCTTTGATCAGCTCCAGTGTTTGAAGTATGAGTGAGTAATTCCTCCCTGTTATTTAGGGGGTGGGTTTAAACAGTGAGGTTTAGTATACAAGTCAGTTGCCTGGCAAGCAGGAGCAGCAAATGGGAGTTTCAGCAGGAGTTTAGACAGGGAATACGCTAGGCTTTCATTCTATATGAAGTTCTATGCTCAGTAACGAGATGGAACAGTGGTGACCTGCAACAGATATGCCACGTTTTCTTTCCTGCCTGAAACCAGAATGAATGTCCTCTGTATGAAGTGTGAAATTATGACTGGGCTGGAAGAAAAAGAACAGACACTGGATCATCAAAGAGGGTGACGAGATTTTGGATAATCTGATTTTTGGAAATAAAACCACACCAGAGTGTGTGAAAACCAGAAAGGAGGCTGGGCAGTTTGTAACCATCCGAGACAAGAGGACCAGGCAGCATCCTATATGTCTGGAGGCAGATGAGGATGGACAGGCTGTGATTATGAGAAATGAGGACCAGGAGGACTTCCTAATAGTGAGAAGTATTTAATCATTTTGTTCTTAGCATGGAAATTGCAGAAAATATCTCTGAAGATCCAGTTGGTTGAGTGGAATGCAGAGATGTCTGGGACACACCTGTGGATGGCTACTCAGTCTAACTCACAAGACAATCAAGCGAGCCTGCAAAGAGATCTCCAACTACCAAAGGGGATTCTATACTAAGGAGATTGAAAGAAAGTTCTGTAACGGACAGGTGGACATCAGGTGGTGTGCTCTGTTCCTGGAGGCAAGACGTGAGATCTCATAGAAGATTTGACAGGCTTCTGAAGTCAGCGGGCAATGATGCCCTGGTAGTGATTCATATCCGCACTAATGACATTGTTTCATGGGATACTTCACAGATCTCAGGGGACTTCAGGAACTCTATAGAGTGCTAAAGGAGAAGAATGTCCTTGTGATCTTTTTGGAGATCCTTCCTGTCCAATGAACAAAGGAAGATATAAGGTGGAAGATTCTGGAAATGAACCACTGGCTAGGTAAGTAGTGTTAGGATTGAGAGTTTTCATTTTGAGGAATGTAAGTCCAGCTTCTATGAGCAGAGGGGGCTGTACAGTTTGGATGGCCTCCACCTCAGTAGAATGGGAACCAATCTTCTAGGGAACAGACTGGCTAGACTAGTCATGAGGGCTTTAATCTAACAACAAAAAAGGAAAGGGGAAAATTGGAAACGAGCATTCATTTAGCACAAAATCAAGATGCTGAAAACAAAATTAATCAGGCATCAAGGGTCATGAAGAGAAGAAATTCTTTAATTGCTTATATGTCAATGCTGGGAGCCCAAGTAATAAACAAGAGGAATAAGCATTTCTCATTTATGAGAATAAACTTGACCTAGTTGGTATTACTGAAACCTGGTGGGAAAATTCATGATTGGAATGTTAAAATGTACAGTTATAGGGAAGGGATGAATGGGCAAAAGATAGGGGAGTGGCATTCTCTATAAAAATGGCGTTAATGGTTTTTGAGTCACGGACAACTCGAAAGCAAATCATTTTGAATGTGTATGGATCAATATTCTAACAGATGCATAAGATAAAGCACTAGTTGGTGTCGGTTACAGGTCACCAAATCTCTCGAGAGAATATGACAACCGGCTTTTAAAGCACCTGGATACAATGTGCGTGGGGGATACAGAGGAATTGATCACAGAACTAATAATTAGTGGATGCTTATGTACAAGTGATCATGACTTGATTACATTTGTTATGTGCAAACAGAATAAAGTCCAAAACAGTAATATAGTTCAATGTGATGATTTAAAGGGGCCAATTTCACAAAGCTGAAAACAATTATTTGCCAAATCAGGTGGAAGAAGGAATTTAAACTGAAAATTGAGAATGATAATTAGGATCTGTTTAAGAACATTTTATTAGATGCCCAAAAAGACACAATCAAGAAAGATTATATTGATTAAAAATCCAACCTAGCTTAGAGGGAAGTGAAAGCAGCTATAAAAAAAAATGGAAAAAAGAGAAGTTGATAGCAATGAATATAAACTGGATGCTATGAAATGTAGAAAATTGATAGGGGAGGCAGAAGGACACAAGGTGAACTCTACGGCCAACGTAGACAAGGACAATAAGACGGAGTTAAGTATATTACCAAGAAAAGGAATCCTAATAATGTTGTTGGTCCATTACTAGATAGAAATGGTAGGACTGTCAACAATAATGCAGAAAAGGTAGAAGAGATCAATGAATACTTCTGTTCTATATTTGGGAAAAGGTTGGATAAAGTAGTGCTATCTATCCAGTGATGATAAAACACTTTCCATTCCAACAATAATTCAGGAGGATGTTGAACAGCAGCTACTAAAGTTAGACATTTTAAAATCAGTAGATCTGGATAACTTGCATCCAAGAGTTTTGAAAGAGCTGGTTGAGGAGCTCTCTGGACCATTAATATAGATTTTCAATATGTCTTGAAACACTGGAAAAGTTACAGGATACTTGAAGGAAGCTAATATTGGGACAATATTTAAAAAGAATAAATGGAGATGACCTGAGTAATTATAGACCTGTCAGCCTGACATAGATCCTGAGCAAAATAATGGAATGGCTGATACAGGACTATATAAATAAAGAATTAAAGGAGAGTAATACAATTAATGTCTAATGAGTTTATGGAAAACAGATCTTGTCAAACTCGATACCTTTTTTGATAAGATTACAAGTTTGGTTGATAAAGGTAATAGTGTTGATGTAATATTCTTAGACTTCTGTAAGGTAGTTGTGTGCCAGATGACATTTTGATTAAAAAGCTAGAGAAATAAAAAAAATCAAGATGGCACACATTAAATGGATTAAAAGCTAGCTGGCTGGCTGGAAGGAGGTTACTAGTAGAGTTCCTCAGGGATCAGTTTTGGGGCCAAACTTATTTAACCTTTTTATTACTGACCTTGGCACAAAAAGTGGGAATGTGCTAATAAAGTTTGCGGATGACACAATGCTGGGAGGTATTGTTAACACAGAGAAGGACCGGGATATCATACAGGAAGATCTGGATGACCTTGTAAACTGGGGTAATAGTAATAGAATGAAATTTAATACTGAAAAGTGAAAGGTCATGCATTTAGGGATTAATAACAAGAATTTTAGTTATAAATTGGGGACACATCAGTTGGAAGTAACAGAGGAGGAGAAGGACCTCAGAGTATTGGTTGATCACAGGATGACTATGAGCCGCCAATGTGATATGGCTGTTAAAAAAGCTAATGCAGTTTCAGGACGCATCAGGCGAGGTATTTCCAGCAAAGATAAGGAGGTGTTAGTACTGTTGTACAAGGCACTGGTGAGATCTCATCTGGAATACTGTGTGCAGTTCTGGTCTCCCATGTTTAAGAAGGATGAATTCAAACTGGAACAGGTTCAGAGACGGGCTACTAGGATGATCTGAGGAATGGAAAACCTGTCTTATGAAAGGAGACTCAAAGAGCTTGGCTTGTTTAGCCTAACCAAAAGAAGGTTGAGGGGGGATATGATGGCTCTTTATAAATATATCAGAGGGATTAATATTAGGGAGGGAGAAGAATTATTTAAGCTTAGTACCAATGTAGACTCAAGAACAAATGGATATAAACTGGACACAAGGAAGTTTAGACTTGAAATTAGACGAAGGTTTCTAACCATTAGAGGAGTGAAGTTCTGGAACAGCCTTCCAAAGGGAGTAGTGGGGGCAAAAGACATATCTGGCTTTAAGACTAAGTTTGATAAGTTTATGGAGGGGATGGTATGATGGGATAGCCTAATTCTGGCAATTAATGAAAGATCAGTTGCCAAATTATCAGCAGGTAAGTATGCCCATTGGTTGGGGATGGGATGTTAGATGGGATGGGATCTGAGTTACTACAGAGAATTCTTTCCTGGGTGCTGGCTGGTGAGTCTTGCCCACATGCTCAGGGTTTAACTGATGGCCATATTGGGGTCGGGAAGGAATTTTCCTCCAGGGCAGATTGGCAGAGGCCCTGGAGGTTTTTCACCTTCCTCTGCAGCATGGGGCACGGGTCACTTGCTGGAGAATTCTCTGCAGCTTGAGGTCTTCAAACCACAATTTGAGGACTTCAACAACTCAGACATAGGTTTGGGGTTTGTTATAGAAGTGGATGGGTGAGATTGTATGGTCTGCACTGTGCAGGAGGTCAGATTAGATGATCATAATGGTCCCTTCTGACCTTAAAGTCTGTGAGTCTATGAGTCTCAATGATAGGTCTCAAAATGTAATAATCATCTGTTTGGAATGTTCCCAGTGGGGTCCCACCAGGGTTAGTTCTTGGCCATAGTATTCATTCATATAGGTTTAAAAACAACAAATGCAACTACAACAAAATACAACACATCAGTACTTGCTAGTGTGCTCTTGTGTATGACCTTTTTGATAGTAATGATGGATTTTTCCTGTGCCTCTAAACACTACAAATTGGAGAATGGATGGGTTAGGAAATCAGTAATAAGAGGGAGGCTAGGGGAATTAAAGTGTTTTGATCTTCCCAGGCCTTTCACCTTTTCTTTGGACACTACAAAGCATTCAGACTTTTCTTTGTAAAGGTGAGAGACATGCAAGGACTAGTTTGCAAGACAAATCTCTACATTTTTAAACTGAACTCTCAGAAACCAGATGCAAAGCAGCAGCCTTTGTGCATTGAACATTGCTATTCGGATAATTTCCTGGGTAGGCCTAAATTTATTACCATAGGTTAATTTGTCTTCCAGGATTGCGAATTTTACAGCAAGCACACAAGTGAAGTATAAACTGACACAAGAAGATCTGGTAAAACTACAGGTAATAACCAACTATTGTCTCCGTATGGAATGTTTTCTGATTAGTTAAATGAAAACGTCTTAACAAATGACTGTATGCACATCACAGGTGGTGGCTGAAGTAGAGTGACCAGGTGTCCAGTTTTTGACCAGAACACCTGGTCAAAAAGGGACCCTGGCAGCTCCGGTCAGCACCGCTGACCAGGCCGTTAAAAGTCCGGTTGGTGGTGCTGCCCAGCTAAGGCAGGCTAGTCCCTACCTGTTCTGACACTGTCCTGTGCCCTGGAAGTGGCCAGCAGGTCCAGCTCCTAGGCAGGGGGCCACGGGGCCCCACATGCTGCCCCCACCCTGAGCACTTGTTCTGCACTGCTGGACAATGGGAGCTGGGTAGGAGGGTGGTGCCTGTGGAGGAGAGCAGTGCGCAGAACCGCCTGTGTACCTCCGCCTAGGAACCGGACCTGCTGGCTGCTTCTGGGGCATGGTGTGGTCTGTGGTGACCGGGAGCCACTGCAGGTAAGCCTGCGCCCCAATCCCCTGCCCCAGCCCTGAAGCCCCCCCATCCCAGAGTCCTCTCCTTCACCTCTAACCTTCATTCCCATTCCCACTGCAAAGCCCTCACCCCCCACACGCCAACCCCCTGCCCCAGCCCAGAGTCCCCTCCCACACCTTGAACCTCTCATCCCCAGCCCCACCCCAGAGCCAGCACTGCCAGCCCAGAGCCCTCATCCCTTCCCACACCCCAACCCCATGCCTCAACACGCAGCACTCTCCTGCACTCCAAATCTCTCAGCCCCACCCACCAGCCTGGAGCCCCCTCCTGCACCCTGAACTCCTCATACTTGGCCCCACCCCAAAGCCCACACCCCATCCCAGAGCCCATACCTCCTCCTGCACCCCAGCCCTGAGCCTGCTCAAACCCAGAGTCTCTTCCTGCACCCCAGAGCCTGCACCCCCAGCCCAAAGCGCTCAGCCCCCCAGCACCCCACCCCCCTGCCTCAGTCTGCAGCCCCCTCCCACATTCCAAATCCCTCGGCCCTGCCCCCCCGGCCTGGAGCCCCCTCCTGCCCCCCAAACCCCTCATCCCTAGACCCACCCCAGAGTCCTCACTCTCCCCCACATCCCAACTCCCTGCCCCAGCCTTGAGCCCCCTCCCATATCCTGAACCCCTAATTTCTGGCCCCACCATGGAGCCCGCACCCCCAGTTAGAGCCCTCACCCCCTCCCACACTGCAACCCCCTGCCTCAGCCCAGTGAAAGTGAGTGAGGGTGGGGGAGAGCGAGCCCCTGAGGGAGGGCGAATGTAGTGTAGGGAAAGGGGTGGGGCTTCGGGGAAAGGGCTGGGCTAGGGTGTTTGGTTTTGTGCTAGCAGAAGGTTGACAACCCTAGTCTGAAGCCGAGCCTCCCTGTTGTACTTTGCTTTAAACGGAAAAGGAAATAAGTCACGCATTCGGCTTAGCTTAAGAGGAAAAAAAAGACGGTTACTCACCTTTGTAACTGTTGTTCTTCGAGATGTGTTGTTCATATCCATTCCAATTAGGTGTGTGCGTGCCGTGTGCATGTTCATCGGAAGATTTTTACCCTAGCAACACTTGGTGTGTCACCTGGGTTGCCCCCTGGAGTGGCGCCACCCTGGCGCCGGATATATACTCCTGCTAACCCAACGGCCCCTCAGTTCCTTCTTGCCGGCTAATCCGACGGAGGGGAAGGAGGGCGGGTTTGGAATGGATATGAGCAACACATCTTGAAGAACAACAGTTACAAAGGTGAGTAACTGTCTTTTCTTCTTCGAGAGTTTGCTCATATCGATTTCAATTAGGTGATTCCCAAGCCTTACCTAGGCGGTGGGGTCGGAGTGAGATGTTGCAGAATGCAGAACTGCTGAGTCAAATGCTGCATCATCTCTGGACTGTTGAACCAATGCGTAATGTGCGGCAAAGGTGTGAATCGATGGCCAGGTAGCTGCCCGACATATTTCCTGGATGGGAACACGGGCCAGGAAGGCGGCAGATGAAGCTTGAGCCCGAGTAGAATGGGCGGTGAGGTGGCTAGCCGGAATGTGAGCCAAATCATAGCATGTATGGATGCAGGACGTTACCTAAGATGAAATTTGTTGGGATGAGACCGGTAGGCCTTTCATCCGGTCTGCCACAGCTACAAAGAGCTGAGGCGACCTTCGGAAGGGTTTTGTTTTCTCGATATAAAAGGCGAGAGCCCTGCGAACGTCTAGGGTATGCAGCTGTTGTTCCCAACATGATGGGTGCGGCTTTGGGAAAAAGACTGGAAGGAAGATGTCTTGATTGACATGAAACACGGACACCACCTTAGGGAGGAAGGAGTGGTGTGGTCGCAGCTGTACCTTGTCCTTATGGAACACTGTATACGGGGGGTCTGCTGTCAGGGCCCGAAGCTCAGATACTCGTCTTGCCGAAGTAATAGCGACGAGAAAGGCTGTTTTCCAGGAAAGGTACAGCAGCGAGCAGGTGGCCAGTGGTTCGAAAGGAGCACCCATAAGCTTGGCTAGCACCAGGTTGAGGTCCCAGGTAGGGGTCTGGCATCTACCTTGTGGGCATAAACACTCCAATCCCTTGAGGAACCTTGAAACTATGGGGTGAGAAAAGACTGATCGGCCATTTTCCCCTGGGTGGAAGGCGGAGATGGCTGCCAGATGCACCTTTATGGAAGAGACAGCTAGGCCTTGTTCTTTCAGGGACCAGAGGTAGTCCAGGACCGTAGGAACTGACACCTGCGTGGGGACTGAGTTACGCTGAGTGCACCAGCAGGAGAAACACTTCCACTTGGCCAGATATGTCATCCTAGTGGAAGGCTTCCTACTGCCCAAGAGCACCTGTTGGACTGAGGCAGAGCAACGCAACTCAGACTGGCTCAACCACCCAGCAACCATGCTGTGAGGTGAAGAGATTTCAAGTCAGGATAGTGAAGTCTGCCGAAGTCCTGTGTTATGAGATCCGGCCAGAGTGGCAGGGGAATCGGGTCTCCCACTGAGAGGCTGAACAACATGGTGTACCAGTGCTGCATTGGCCACGCTGGAGCAATCAGGATCAGGTGGGCGCTGTCCCTGCATAGCTTGAGTAGGACTCTGTGGACCAGAGGGAACGGTGGAAAGGCGTAGAGTAGGTGCTTCTTCCACGGGATGAGGAAAACATCTGATAGGGAGCCCAGAGAGCGTCCCTGGAAGAAGCAGAACACCTGGCATTTCCTGTTCTCTCGGGAGGCAAAGAAGTTTTATGTGGTGTGACAGACCCAGGCCAGTAGGGTACAGGAGTCCGGTAGAGAGCAAATATACTGGTCACTGGATGAGTAGTTTTCTGATCCCTGAGTGACCAGAGCAGGGGCTGCACTAGAGTAATCAGGAACCTGCTAGAATCAATTAAGGCAGACAGGCTGATTAGAACACCTGTAGCCAATCAAGGCAGGCTAATCAAGGCACCTGGGTTTAAAAAGGAGCTCACTCCAGTCAGGTGAGGGGGAGCCAGAGGAGAGGAAGTGCGTGTGAGGAGCTGGGAGCAAAAGGTGCAAGGAGCTGAGAGTGAGAGAGTGTGCTGCTGGAGGACTAAGGAGTACAAGCGTTATTAGACACCAGGAGAAAGGTCCTGTGGTGAGGATAAAGAAGGTGTTTGGAGGAGGCCATGGGGAAGTAGCCCAGGGAGGTGTAGCTGTCATGCGGCTGTTACAGGAGGCACTATAGACAGCTGCAATCCACAGGGCCCTGGGCTGGAACCCAGAGTAGAGGGCGGGCCCAAGTTCCCCCCAAACCTCCCCACTCCTGATCAGACACAGGAGAAGTTGACTGAGACTGTGGGGAAGATCACTGAGGTGAGCAAATCTGCCAATAAGCTCAGGACCCACCAAGGTAGAGGAGGAACTTTGTCACAGTGGGGAAACCCCCACTTCCAGAAAACAAAATGGATGACATCCGGATGAATCGACCACTCGTGAGACAGGAAGGATCTGCTGAGGTGATCTGCCAGAGTGTTTGGACTCCTGGGAGAAAGGATGCTACCAAATCTATCGAGTGGGCTATGCAAAAGTCCCAGAGGTGAAAGGCTTCTTGACAAAGGAAGGAGGAACGTGCTCCACCCTGCTTGTTTATGTAAAACATGGCCTTTGTGTTGTCCGTGAACACTGATACACAAAGGCCTTGGAGATGTTCTCGAAACACCTGGCATGCTAGACGAACTGCCCTCAGCTTCCGCACATTGATGTGTAAGGCTAACTTTTGAATTGACCAGAGGCCGTGAGGGCTTAGTTCCTCAAGGTGAGCACCCCAACCCAGAGACGATGCGTGCGTGGTTAGGGCATCAAGGGTTGTGGTGGGTGGAATGGCATCCCTGCACAGACTAGAGTGGGGTTTAGCCACCAGGTCAGGGAGCCCAGAACCTTCTGGGAAATAGTGAGCACCAGGCTGTTCCTGAGTGGCTGGTATACTGAAGCAAGCCAAGTTTGAAAGGGACGGAGATGTAGCCTGGCGTGTTTGATCACGAAGCTGCAGGAGGCCATGTGACCTACTAGACTGAGGCAGTTGTGCACCGACGTTGTCAGGAAGGTTTGAAGTCCTCCAATAATTGTAGCCATTGCTTGAAAATGCGACTGTGGGAGGCAGGCTCTGGCCAGATTGGAGTCCAGAACCGCTCCGATGAAGTCTATTCTCTGCGAGGGTGTCAGAGTAGACTTCTCTATGTTGATCAGCAGGCCTAGGCTCCTGAAGAGGTCTTGGATGATGCACAGGTGATGTGACACTTGTAACTAGGAGGTTCCTCGAATGAGCCAATTGTCAAGATACAGGTAGACGTGTACCTGTTGACGCCAGAGGGAGGTGGCGACTACAGCTATGCATTTCATGAACACTCGCGGGGCCGTAGAAAGGCCAAACGGAAGTACGGTGAACTGAAAGTGTTGATGGTTGACCACAAAACGGAGGTACTGTCTATGTGGTGGGTAAATTGCGATGTAGAAATATGCGTCCTTCATATAGAGAGCGGCATACCGGTCTCCCAGAGTTCTCGCAGGTCTAGGATCAGTCGTAGACCTCCCTTTGCCTTGGGGATTAGGAAGTAGTGGGAATAAACCCCCTTGCCCCTCATGTCTTTTGGCATCTCCTCTACGACTCCCATGGCTAGGAGCAACTGGACCTCTTGTAAGAGGAATTGCTCGTGAGAGGGGTCCCTGAAGAGGGACGGGGAGGGAGGGTGGGAAGGTGGAGTTGAAACAAACTGGAGGTGGTATCCCAATTCCACCGTGCACAGGACCCAATGATCAGAAGTGAGCTGGGCCCAGGCAGGAAGGAAATGGGAGAAGCAGTTGACAAATGGAGGAAAAGGATCCGGGAAAGTAACTGGTGGGCCGTCCTCGGGTGTCCCATCAAGTTCTGCTTGGGCCCCGCTTGTGGTTTAGGGGGGGCCTGATTTTGAGGGGGCCTGATTTTGACCCCCTTGGGGGCCAGACTGCCTCCGATGATTCCCTCTACCACGCCTTCTGCTAAAGTCCTGATGCGGCCTAAGTGGGGCATAAGGGCGGTGTGGCTGGGACCGGAAGGTCCTGCGTTGGGTCACTGGCGTGTGCATTCCCAGCGAGCGCATTATGACGCGATTGTCCTTCAGACTTTGCAATCTGGGGTCAGTCATGTCTGAGAAAAGGCCCTGGCCTTCGAAGGGCAAGTCCTGAATAGTTTATTGTAATTCAGGAGGAAGACCTGAGACCTGGAGCCAAGAGATATGCCTCATCGTCACTTCTGACACCAGAGTTCTGGCTGCAGAGTCCGCTGCATCCAGAGAGGCTTGGAGGGAGGTTCTTGCCACCTTTTTACCCTCCTCAAGTAGGGCCGTAAATTCTTGCCAGAACTCCTGGGGAAGATGCTCCACAAACTTTCCCAAGGACATCCACGTGTTAAAGTTATACCTGCTTAGGAGGGCTTGTTGGTTTGCCACCCTAAGTTGAAGGCCCCTGGCCGAGTATATTTTGCAGCCTAGGCGGTCCATGCACCTAGCCTCCTTTGACTTAGGAGCAGGGGCTTGCTGGCCATGACGCTCCCTTTCATTCACCGATTGCACTATTAGAGAGCAAGGAGGTGGGTGAGTGTAGAGAGATTCATACCCCTTTGAGGGGACCATGTATTTTCTCTCTACTCCCCTGGCTGTGGGGGCAATTGAGGCTGGAGATTGCCAAATGGCATCCGCATTTGCTTGTATGGTGCAGATAAACGGGAGAGCCACTCTAGTAGGTGCGTCAGCCGAAAGGATGTTCACTACAGGGTCCTCTATTTCAGGGACCTCCTCCACCTGTAAGTTCATATTTTGAGCCACTTGTCTCAAGAGGTCCTGATGAGCCCTTAGATCAATTGGCGGAGGGCCTGAGGAGGATGTTCCCTCCACCGCCTCGTCTGGCGAGGAGGAAGAGGAGAGGCCAGGAACAAGAGGGTCCTGTGGGACCTCCTGTTCTTGAGGAGGAGCATTTGTGTCAGGTGGGACCTGGGTATCTGCAGATGGTATCGGAGCATCATCCGTGCCCATGGTAGGGGGCGGCTTACTGTCACCTCTGGCACCCGGTGTTCTGACGGGGCTGATCGTGGAACCACTGAAGGAGCACTTTGTGCTTGGTGGTATGCCTACGATGTCCAGAAGGACCAGCGATGGGGTCCGTGCTCGTGGCTCTGGCTCTTGGGAAATATATGGCTGGGGACATCCAAGTCACGCTCCTGTGGATAGGAAGCACTACCAGACTGTGATGACACTGATGTATGTCTCGACGGCCACGGCGGTGCTGACAGACCCTGAGAAGGAGCCCCGATTCTGGTTGTTCTTTCCCGGGGCGGTACTGGAGAGTGGTACCAGGAGCTATAATAGTACCACGAGCGAGACTGGGACCTGCGACCATAGCGGTGCTGGGAGGTCGACCAGGATCTTGAGTCCCTTTGCCTGGAACAGCTGTGAGATGCGCAGTGCCGGGAGTTGGATCGGTACCGTGAGTATCTGGCAGGCGAACGGGAGGCTGAGCGGTGCCGCAAGTGCGACTGGTACCGCGATGGAGAGCGGTGCCGGGACTGCAAGCGGCGTCGGGACCAGGATCGGCAGCGTGACCAAGATGTTGGCGGGACTGAGATCTTGAACAATGCCTCTCGGCGGCTCCCACGGTGGGCGGCCTCAGCAAGGCAGGCTTGCCAATAGATTGGATGACAACCCCTGGCACCGCCAGTTTAGGAGGCAGCGCGGTCTCCGTCATCACGATCAACTCCCATGCCGTGGAGAAGGTCTCCAGCGTGGATGGGAGAGCGAGCTCAACCATGGTGTGAGCCAGGGAGCTTTCGGGCACAGGACTCAATGGCCCTTGCGGGACTGGAATCGACGGTGCCGCACTCTGCGGTGCCGCGGCAGATGATGGTGCCGGGCGATCCATTGTTGACGGGCGCTCCTTCTGTGGTGCGGGTGGTGCCGAAGCCGCCGGAGCGCTGTGTTGCTTCCTGGGCCGCTGGGACAGGAAGTGGTGCCGAGCAGATGTTGGTGCCAGTGAGGGTCGGTGCCGTGGCCCCTTCGCGGTACTGGAGCGGTCCGGAGCCGAAAGAGCGCTCCTCACAGATGCAGGCTGTTGAGCGCTCGGTACCGACGTTGTAGGGCTAAGTGCCGCCTCCATGAGAAGTTGTTTCAGTCAAAAGTCCCGCTCTTTCTTCGTCCTCGGTTTAAATGACTTACAGATGTGGCACTTTTCAGGAAGGTGGGATTCCCCTAGGCACTTGAGGCAGGAGTCGTGGGGATCCCCTATTGGCATCGGCTTCTGGAACACTGAGCACGGTTTGAACCTCCGGCACCGGGCTGGAGGAAAGGGGCTAATCCCCGATCCCCCCTTCAACTATATACACTAATTATATGTATACACCAACTAACACTAACTACAACTGTAAAAACTCGAACTATAAACACAATTAACAGTAGAGAACTACGAGTAAGCTAGGGAAGTGGAGATCAGCAAAGCCGCGCTTCACAGTTCCAACGACCGTCTCGGGTGGTAAGAAGGAACTGAGGGGCCGTTGGGTCAGCAGGGGTATATATCCGGCGCCATGGCAGCGCCATTCCAGGGGGCGACCCAGCCGACCCGCCGAGCGTTGCTAGGGTAAAAATCTTCCGACGAACGCGCACGCACACCTAATTGGAATCGATATGAGCAAGCCCTCGAAGAAGAACTATGCATTAAAGAGGGCCCAACTCCTTCTCCTATTAAAATCAATACCCCCATTTTGGACCTACAATAGGTTGACATTAAAAGTCCAGATAGAGGACAAAAATATGATAAGAAACAAAGCATTATAGTGCTTGGAGGACATCCAAAACTAATTAGTGCACAGTATTGCACGTTTTGCTCTTGTTCTGCATGCATATGTTCCACTCATGGAAGAAATGCAGAAAACGGGATACAGTTCTGGGTGTGAATCACAGAGCTGAATTTTGCTCTCAGACTCTAGGTGCTCCCAATCTACTAAAATGAAAATCAAACACAGGGCTCAATGGCAGCAAACTTATTCCTGGTTATTAGAAAGGAATAAGACTCTACTCCTGTTATACTTTAACTATATTAAAGATTATTTTAATTGTCTTTACAGCATTGTCAGTCTTCATATGTGACCTTGCGCAAGTCATTTAATTTCTCCATGCCTCATAACTCTGTAAAATGGGAACGGATACCACCAACCTCACAGGAGGGTTGAGAGGCTGAATTCATTAAAGGTCAGGTCTAGTTTCACTGAAGTCAATGGGAGCTGATTTCAATGGGACCAGCATTTGGCACTAATTATTTGTAAAGAGCTTTGGGATCCTAAGCTAGAAAGTGTATTATATCTTACTGCAAGGATGTCAAAAGTAAATCCCAAATGTCCTCAGTTTTATCATCTGGCCTTGACTTTAAATGAAATACCTGAATGATACAAGCCAAGTCAGTAGAGGTCAAGGTCATTGTTAAGAGATCAGTGTGCAGTGTTTTATACTGTGGAAAAGTGAGCCTTTGTCTAACAAGGAAGGCAAATCTGTACCTTTCCAAGGAATGAGAAATCTGGGAAAGGAGACTATAATAAACCTAATATTTCAAACTCCAGGATAAGTGGAATTTTAACATTTAAAGCTTCTACAAATAACTGCTGTTTCCCCAAATAGGGGCATGCTTGGAGTTCTTAATATGTATTGTGGCAAAAATCAGCCTGTATGTGGCCTCTCTAGTGTAAAATCCAAAAGTCAAACACATTCCTTATAGCAGAACCACAAATAAATCTTGAGCATCGACGAAAAGATACTCTAATGGAAATACACAACATTTGAACTCCTTTTTAGGGTACCTCTACACTGCAATAAAAAAACCGCATGGCAGTGAGTCTCAGAGCCCAGGCCCATCAACTCAGGCTAGTGGGGCTTAGGCTGCAGGGCTAAAAACAGTAGCGTACATATCTGGGCTGGAGCCTGGGCTCTGAGACCCTCCTGCAAGGTATCAGAGCCCGGGGCTCCAGCCCAAGCCTGAATATCTATACTGCTATTTTCAGCCCCGTAGCCTGAGTCCTGTGGGCCCAAAAGCTGTGCAGTGGGTCTTTTATTGCTGTGTTGACGTACCCTAGTGACTAGCTGAGCACATAGGATCTTCCAAATATCTTCAAGAGTGTTTATTTTTAAATGAGGAATAGATATCCGTGTGGCACAAACATGAAATACTTCTTCAGAAATAGGGAGGCTCCAAGCTCCTAGCTGCCAGTTGGAACCAAGGGGAATCCAGCCTCTATTCTCAAAATCAGTACTGAAGGAAGTATCTTAGGCTGAAGTCTAGCTAAGAGACTGGCCAACCAGGTTCAAAAATATGACTTCTATCCCCTCTCTTAAAATGTGCCTATGCCTAAAAGTGGGCCACAATGAGAGGCCCAAAATGCAGGACCGCTGGAAGCTTAAAATTATTTGACATCCATTTCTTTAACATAAATAATGAAGGGGAGAACATACCAGAGTCATTTGAGGGCACATTTAATGTGTGACAATCAAGGCAGAGTTGTGAAGGATAGGAAATGAATTCTAACATTTTCATGCATAAAGTGGAGAGATGCAATTTCTGCGTTTAAGGTAAATTCTATTCTAGATCTTAACATGCATTAATCAGAAAACAAAAGGAAATCCATTAGATGGCCCAAGCTTTCAAAAGCATTTTTACACCGTGTTTAAATTTGTGCCTGCAAACAGACTGTTGACCTCTATCTATCTGAACTGTAGGTGTTAATATGTCAGTGCTTGCAAACTGAATAGGTGGATGTCAAAAGTATATTATTTTCACCTGCAAATAGATGTGTGCCAAGAAGTGCAAACACAAATTCAGAGGCTGTTATAGAAAACTTGGCCCATAACCTTTAAGAAACTGACTGGCAAGTAAAATCTGAAAAAAAACTCCTCCTCACCTCACCCCCAACTGAAGAGAAAACAGTCTCTAAAACAGAAAAGGGAAGGAAGAAAATAACTTTTTCCTAGTTTGCGGAATAAATCAATCTATCTAAACAAAGGATCGGGAAGGAATTTTTCACCCAAGCCAAACTCTTGGTTTTATTTTTCCCTCCTCTGCAGTATGCGGTACAGGTCACATACCAGGATTATCTGGGTATAATCAATTCCCTGCCTTTGCAGAGGCCTCAGGCATTGGTGCAGGTCAGTCCCTCCAGTTCTTTGCCTGTGGCACATAATAGTTTAGTCTCCTATGGCTGTAATACTTTGATCTAATTTTGTTTTTTGGATTTAGTGTGCAGGTGCTGGGTGGTGTTGATGGCTTGTGCTATATAGGAGGTCATACCTGATGATCTGATGGTCCCTTCTGGCTTTAAACTCTACATATGACTCTCTGAGACAGATTTAAATCAGATCTAAGGGTTACTAAGCCAAGCAACCATTCATTAGGCTCAGTTTCTGTGCTGTCATTCACATCATAGTTCAGTTCTAGAATAAAATGTTCAGTTGACACTCATGCTGATTTTGGTAGCTTCTCAAGTGTTTTTTTTCTCAAATCTTGAAGCCCCAGAGCTGATGAAATTTTCCTTGGACTTGAGCACAGACTGTTGCTGGATAGTGAACAAAGCCTCCACCCCAATCACTGTAAAAGTTCACTTTAGCGGCAGGAGTTTCATTGTAACTCACACAATAACACAGATTTTTGGCTGCATACATAAGAAGCCGTGGTCATAAACTTAAAATACTTGGGCACAGGGAATCCAACTCGGGACTATGAACTCAATAAATATACAAACTCCTCTTTGGGCTAATGGGGAATCTCTGCCCACTGACAGTCACATGAGGACAGAACGTTTTTGTAGGCCAGTTACTAAAAGGTGAAAATCCTAAAAACAGCTCTGATTCCATCATGCGAAGAGTGCAGTAGTACACACACCAGTACAGTACAATTGTAGGTTCATATTAAAAACAACAACACCCCCCCGAAACTGTCTCTCCTTTGAAGGAAAGCATCATAATGCTTTCTAACTGTGTTGGTGGACAAGTCTTTGCCTATTAGCAATACTCTCTGGTCAGTCAGTGTCCTTTTTATTTCTCCCAACTACCCAGAATATTGCTGATCATAGAACTGGGCTGTTAGCCATCCAGACGAAAAGCTTTTAGATGTCTATGAGGTCTGTCTCCTCCTAGGGGTGACTCTAGAAATTTTGCCGCCCTAAGCATGGCAGGCAGACTGCCTTCCGCAGTGTGCCTGCGGACGGTCCACTGGTTCCGCGGCTTCGGTGGACCCTCCACAGGCATGCCGCCGAGGGCAGCCTGTCTGCCACCCTCGCGGTGCCATCAGAGCGCCCCCAGCGGCTTGTCGCCCCAAGCACGCGCTTGGCGTGCTGGGGCCTGGAGCCGCCCCTGTCTCCTCCATGCAGGTAACCTAGCATCTGAATACTTTTCCTTCTATATTTTCATCAGCCTCCAGACACAATCCTAAATTGTTGTTCTCCTTCATGACAGCAAAAAATGGTCTGTCTGTTTTAGATTGGAAGCTCCTTGGGGCAGGGTCTATGCTGTTGGTTAGCTGGTTTTTTAAATGCTTAACTCTAAAGGTGAGTGCATTATGGAGATCCTGGAGGCTGCATCATCATGTCTTTTCCTTTATCCTCCCCACCCAACTTCCTTTCTATGTTGTCTCCCCCTGTGCTTGACTTAACTTAGCATTGAACACTGCAAACATTTTACACTAATGCATAATTTTACACAGGTGCATAGTCCCACTGATGTAAGTGTTTACAGGATCTGGCTCTTAGACTGTAAGCTCTTCAGGGTAGGGACATGGCCTTTGTTTTTTGAAGTGCCATGCATCTCTATAGTGTCATTTCAGTAATAAACAAAGAAATAATAGCAGCAATAAATTCTAACTGGGGCTAAAGCTGCTGCATTTGACTGCATTAGGTTACTCTGTAATGAAGACTCTCTTAATAGCTACTTATACAATTTAGGGTACACACCTACACAGCAAAAAAGACCGGCAGCAGCAAGTCTCAGAGCCTGGGTGAACTGACTTGGGCTTGTGCAGCAGGGCTAAAAATAGCAGTGCAGACGTTTGGGTTTGGGTTTGGGGCTGGAGACCTGGCTCTGAAACTCAGTGAAGAGGGAAGGGTCTCAGAGCCTGGGCTCCAGCCAAGTCTGAACGTCAACACTGATATTTTTCACCCTGCAGCACGAGCCCTGCAAACCCGAGTCAGTTGACACAGGGTCCGAGATTCACTGCGGTGGATTTTTGTGTGTGCTATACAGACATACCCTTTGAGTCTAATGGGCCAGATTCTCCAAAGTGCTCAGCACCCAGGACTGGGGCTGCTGAGTGATGAGCCCTTTTGAAAATCTGGTTGCTTATTTAGGTGCCAATGTGAGAGGAGTTGGGTGAAGAACTGTTCTGAAAATCTGGCCTTAGTGTTGCTATGACTGGTTTCAGCATCAATTTTCTTAAGAAGCAATTGCATAAATTCTTCAGAAGATGTGGGAGGCTGGAGGCAAGAGCATGGAACCTTTTTTGGAAGCTTGTCCTCCCACAGTGGGATTTTAAACAGTTTCTTAGAGCAATTATTTTTAAAGATCAGCTTTAGGCATATTTTCCTGTGTTTCTGCTCTCAAGCTATGTCCTACAAAAATATGTGCTTGGAAATACCAAAAATAAAATCAGTAAATTAACAGAGAGGACAATTTGTATGAAAAATAAAAAGAACAAAGCTAATTTTAAAGGCCCACCATCTCACAATGTTTTTACTCACAGTCTGAAGTCATACACACGTTTCAGAGCATGTGATCACTGCTTGAAAAGAGGTTTTTACCTGTTTTTTCAGTGTAGGTTACAGGATGTTGGGAACCAAATTAGGGACATCCCTTCATATGCTGCATAGGTGGTCACCTGTGCTGAAAAAGCCACTTTCGGGTCACATAAAAATAACTGAAGTTTTTATTGGAGGGGTGGGGAGGGAAATAAAATTCTGGCAGGAGAAAAGAAAGAGCTACTGAGGCGATGTCACTGCCAAAGGTTGGAGATAGTGTAAATCAGAATGCACTGAAAGGATATTTTAGAAACAGACACTTTTGTGCCTAGCTTTGTACTCTGAATTTGGGGCACCAATGTCCTAATTAGATTTATGAAGGCAGCCACGGTTCTGAAAATGTAGGTCAGTCTCTGTTATTGTTTAATGTAAAAACCTCTCCCCAATGGTTCAGTAGGAGCAGAGATCTGCTCTAGAAGGATTCAATGTAATTGTTTTTGAACTGTTTTTTCTTTGGCACTAAATTTGCTGCTTCTTGATAACACTGAGCTCAGACATATTGAGTATTTTCAGTAGTCGCAGACCAAACAGATTCAGTATGGAGTGGGTGAAAGAGGCACAAATGCTCAAAGCAGCATGACCGTCACCTGCACTCTAGCTTTCTGTGTAATTATCAGCAGTGAAGTCATTCCTATCAAGGCAAATCCAAATCAGTTGGGTAGAGGGGAAGCTGAAGACATTGTCCAGATCTCAGATTAAAAATATTACCAACCCAAGCACAGTGGGTGTCTCTGTTTTATGTCACCCTATTTGCCCACTTCAGAAAGGATGCTCTCCATCACTATGTTGCTCTAACATACTGTCCTTTCCCAGCAGATGAAGATTTGATAGCACATGCTCCAGTCCCTGACCAAGACAGCTTCCTGGCACAGCTGGCAAGATCAGATTGAGGAATATGGTTTATATTCCAAGAGCTCCACCTACTTGGACTTTGTCCTGAGGTGGGGACTTCAGAGTACATCTACCCTTTGAGCTGGGGGTATAATTCCCAGTTTGAGGTCTGATTGAGCTAGTATACTAAAAACAGAGGGTAGTTGTGGTGCCGCAAGTGATTGGAGGGCTAGTCGCCTCAGGTATGTGCCTGTAGGCTACAGAATTTTTAGCACACTATCTCAGTCAGAGTTTGCATGGGAATTTCTCCTCACACTGGGAATTACACTCCCAGTGCAAAATGTAGAGAGACCCTATGTGTGCCACTCAGGAGAGAGTTTTTATTGATGCTGTCACTACCAAAGCCTTGTGGAAGGGAATGAGAGTAAACATATAAACACCCTCTTCTGCACCTGATACAGCTGGTCAGTCCATTTGGAGACGGGAAGAATTCAAATTGTAGTTAGTTAAGCAGAGGTTCTGTCGAGTGAAGTCCCTTCTAGTGTTTATAGGGAGGGCATGTTGGTGATCTATACCAGTTCCCTATGGATTTCTGGGAGGATTTTAAGATATTAGGTTTGACCTAAAAAGCCCTAAATGGCTTGGGATCTGCCTATCTGTGCAGGCCACGTCCAGACTAGGGTATTAAAATCGATTTTAGATATGTAACTTCAGCTATGTGAATAACGTAGCTGAAGTCGAATTTCTAAAATCGAGGTACTCACCTGTCCAGACGGCGCGGCATCGATCTCCGCGGCTCTCCGTGTCGATTCCGGAACTCCGTTCGGGTTGATGGAGTTCCGGAATCGATGTAAGCGCGCTCGGGGATCGATATATCGCGTCCAGACTAGACGCGATATATCGATCCCCGAGCAATCGATTTTAACCCGCCGATGCTGCGGGTTAGTCTGGACGTGAGAGACCACCTCTCTCCCTGAGCCACGCTGCTGCTGTTGAGATTAGCAAAGGCACCTGAGCTAGAATTCCCTCAGTATAAAAGAGCAGGAATGTCTGGCAGGTAACACATTCCTCCCCTTGGTCTGAAATAGTTCAGTCCTGTCGCTCTCCAGGACATGCTGCAAGGGTCCTCATTCCATGGTGGCTTTTGGGGAGTAGGATGTTGCTCAAGGGGCATGGGGTATTTATAGGGAGTATGGGGCATTTTCCTCAGTTATTCCTTTGCTGCAAGGTTTAACCATTTGCTGTTGTAGTAGATAAAATCACCACCAGCCTCCTCTATCTTTGTTTAGTTGTGCTTTTAAATAATTGTCAAGGCTGCCTGGAGCTTAGGGTACGCGCCTCGTGCCTGTTTCTACAAATTGAAATAAATGAAAAGAAATATTTCAAGAGGACAACAACTGAAATGAGAGCTGAATAAAACAGACAAAGTAACTGTGTGGCTGTGTCAACTCCTCTTAACTGGGAGCGGGAAGATTTCATGCTCACATACAGTGAGAATCAGATTTATTTTTGGGAAGTTTTTATTTTGAATTCTGGCAATTTGCATTTTCTTTGTCTCCTTTTCCATGCAAGTTCATTTATTGTTACTATTTTTATTTAAATGGAGAAACAAGGCTAACCTCATAGGGGAGAGCATGCAGATTATTCCACATTTTGAGAACACACTGATCCAGTACAGTAACTCTAAAGAAACTACAACAGGCTTTCAAACTGGGATCTGACATAGCAATGCTGCATTTAAATTAATATTTTTCTTTTCCTCTCATACGGTATATCTCCTGTTAGTGAAAAGCAAGATTAATGTGATCAGTGTCAGAAGAGAAAACTTTATTCTACATTCCAGGCTGGGATGTGGCTGATATTTCTCTTGTACATGCATGAGTTTTTGGTAGGAAGAATAAGTGCATCATAGCACTATGGGCCCAAATATGGGTCTGAATGAAGGAATGCATCTAAGATGGTGTAACTTACACTTTCTTCCAGCCCTTCAGCATGCTGGTTACAACAATACAGGCCCAAGCTACACTAACAATTCTAAAAGCACCAGTGCGTAGTTGTTTGTCACAGTTAGGTGTGTCCATGTTCTAGCACAACTGATTTTTGGAGTATGAACGGGACAACAGGCTTATAGTACCATGTTAGGAAATAGAATTACAGCTCCCTTACACTCAGACTCAGCCTCTTTTATGCCTACTTACATGTCCCATTTATCAATATGCTGCTTACGTCGCATTACATGGCAGCCTCGTGGTTCTGGCTCCGACAAGACTGTTTTTCTGGCCTGGGGAAAACATGGAGTTCTCTCTCTCACTAGCTCAGAAATTTGCTCTTGGGGGAGATTTAAATGTGCATAGGCTTCCCTTGCAATGGCCATCCAGGCATATTTGTGTAATGTTTGGCTAAGTATAACCTTGCTACCTAAGGTGAGGCTTATTTTTAACAAACCATATTACTCCTAGAAAACTGGAGTAAATACTAGGCCTCAGTGTACAGACTCTCTGTTATGGTACTTCTTCATGGGTTCAATTTGTACTTTCAAAACTGTCTGGTTTCAGTTGCTTTAATTCTTTTCTGTGTTCGCTCACACACTCTGGTTTCTCTGCTCTGTTCCTCCCTCTTTTTTTTTTCCTTCCTCCCCATTTAATGCTTTTCTATCCCTATCCCCTCAGATAATCCTCTCTCTGATCTCCTAGTTTGTCCCAGGCACTTCAGGTGCCATTATTCCATCTATTTTCATTCTCTCTTTAATTTTAAAGGAACAGCACCAACACCACTTTTTTTGGGCCCAGTACAACCAAGTTGCATTCAATGAAGGACCTGAGGTGGAGGCAGGAAAGTCACTTTATGCCCCTTTTGCATTTCCTGGGACAGCCAGGCCTGGTTTGGCCCCTACTGCAAGCTTCAGAGCTGCTTTATCTTACATTGCCATAAATGGCTGAGGATTGCTTTTGCACAGCATGCTCCAGTGAAACCCCCTACATTAGGGGCATGATAGTGGCAGACAGACAGCTACACCAACTTAACAACACCCAAAGATTCCTCCAGGCTGGGGAAGACCCAGACCATGGTAGCTTTCCAGTGCTTTTGTGCCACCAGACCTGTGGGAAGTGTCTGCATGGGGGTCAAGTATATGGCCTATTTTGTTTATCTAGGTTTTTACATGACACTCATCATCTTGGGAGCTGAAGAGCAAGAGAAGGGAAAGGAATATTATCCATACTGTAGTTCTTTATAGGAAGATAGATACTGAGTAGACAGACCATCGGTCTGATTTGATATGGGAATGCCTATCTCCAACATTGGCCAGTACCATATACTTGAAAGGAAGGTGCAAGAAAACCTGCAATAGGCAATTATGGTATTACTTGCTGTGATGGGGAGCCTACTGCACACAGGTGGTGAAAGAGTTGATATGGACTGGAGAGGCCAATTAACTCACTCGGTTGCACCTGGAGGGCTGGCCACTAATTAATGATGAAACAGAGCTGCTGAGAAACTGGATGGTTACTATAAAGAGAAAAAGTGTGGCACAGATGGGGGTAATAGGGAGAAACTTTGCAGTCAGTTTCCTAGTAGGGTGAGGAGAAAGGTGTGTTAGGTAGAAGTCCAGGAAGATGACAGCAGGGAGTCTGCTGGAGTGAACCTGGACTGCCTGTGCTAGAGTCCTTGAGCTGGAATCCAGTGTTGTAAGTGGGCCTGGGTTTCTGCCAGCCAGCTGTATGCTGATGTGAGCTCCCAGAGGAGGGGCTATAGACTGCTGGAAGCTCTGAGAAAAGCATGTACAGACCACTGGGTCCAGAACTGAGGGTGGCAGATGGGATGGAGAAATTAAAAGTTCAACAAAAACAAATGTCTAAATATCCCTGGACTAAATGTGACCTGGCTGGAGGGCTGAGTCACGAAAGGAGACAGACCAGCACAGGACCACAGTGACTGTTGGTCAAGGGTGCCAAATAGGAAAGAGTTGATATGCCCAGCTGTGAGGGGTATACTAGCAGCGAGCTCCCCCTTCTATATTTGCCCCCAGAGACAGTTTCTAAGCCGCATCAGTTAGAGGCTGGTTTATGGCCTTAGAGGTGAGGGCTTACATCCTTTCATAAGTACTGAAGAAAAAAATCTTTCCTATTGTAACTTTGGACATTTGAATCATCAGTATCAAAGTCCAATTCTCTTTTGAATCCTGGTAAACTCTGGCCCTCAAAGGTATCTGGGTGGCAATGAGTTCCATAGGCCAACTGTGCATTGTGTGAAAAAATAATTCCTTTTTATTAGTTTTAACGTTAAGGTCTCATTGTCATGGGTGGTTTCCTTTTTCCTGTATACGGAAGTGTGTGTATCCCCACCAGGGCAGGTGTGTAAGAGGTCTCACGTTGAAGGGGTGTGTGGGAGAAACCTCTCACTCCTCCTTCAGCGATGGACCTTTGTACCCATGAAGACCACAGCTTTCCCCTGAAGAATATCAAGCCCCATCTTTGTTTCCTTTCCCCCTGCTCCACCCATGGTAGATCACTAAGAAGTTAGAACATTGTGTCTGGTCTCAGGGTCAAGATGGGTGATGTTAGAATAAAATCACCCTGATAATAAAGTGTGCATACAAGTGCACTTGATGTTTTCAAAGTGTTGTCCTACTATAATTCCCTCTTACCTGGGAGGCTGACAAAATACTATGGCCGTTTTACAGATTAGAGAACAGACAGAGCTTAAGGGACCATGAGACTTTAGTGGAGAGGGCTGCATTACAAGATCTTCCACACACCCACTTTCCCTGGAGTGTTCCAGCAGATCACTCTAGGACAGTAGTTGGAGACAGCAAGCAGCTGGCTGGGATTAGTTAGGCTATTTCTAGCAGATGATTTCATTGCCATAATGGCCTGGGCATGGGCACCAGGTTTGTATAATTTTTGGTGGTGCCCAGAATAGGTCCAAGCAGAGCCATCCCATCCATAGGATGGACCAGGGTAACTTCCCCGGGCCCTGCGCTTCAGGGGGATGCGGGGTCCAGGGCAGCCTGGAAGGTTAGCGGGTGGGGGGTTGGCACTGGCAGCAGAAAGTGACCTGGCCCCAGCCTGCCCCACTCGCTCTGCCCTCCTGGCTCCCAGCATTCCTTGGGGGAGGGGGCGTAAGCCAGAAAGAGGTGGGGCAGGGGCTTGGAGTAAGAGGTGGAATGGGATGAGGAGGGGTCAGAGCAGGGGTGGGAAGAGGTGGGGTGGGGGCAGAGCAGGGGCTGAGACACTTGCTGCTGCTGGTGCTAGGTACCCTGCTAACCCCTCAGGCTGCCCTGGACCTTGCATCTCCCTGAAGCATGGGGCCCTCCAAAGTTCAGGGCCTGGGTCAGGTGCCTTGGTCCATCCTATGGCTCTGAAAATATAAGCCCAAATATTGGTGGAGCCGGTCCTACAGTCCTGAATATTGGTGAAGCCCAGACATCATGGGGCCATATAACTTGCCACTCATGGGACTGGGGTCCAGGCAATGAATCCCAGCAAAATCTAAGGCTGTCTGCAGCAACTCTGTCAAAATCAGAACATGAATAGCACATTGCTACTCTTGTGCTTAGTCTTAACATTTAAACCACTAAATGCAGGAAGTGCCAGAGAGGTCCTTCACTGTGAATGAGGGACCTTTCAATATATGTTTCTTGGATATGATTAGCTGGATCTGAACCATCCTAAAACTGAACACCCCAGAAATATAATTCAATCACTGAACAAACAAAAACGTCATCAGTTCCTGTTGTTACAAAAAAGCCATCCCTGCCCAGAGACAACTCAGAAATGCATTCTTCTATTGTCAAGAATACTATGTCCAGAAAAGGTGGACAAAGACACAAATGCCACACAGGAAGATACATCTGTCTGGTGGAGTTGAGCACCCCACAGTTATCTTGAGGGACGGCCCAGAAACGTGCTTCTCCAATATGGGACATAGTATTGGAAAGTCACTTTGTTCCATTATTTTAAAATGGTTTAAAACACAACGTGCCAAATAGCAGCAAGACAATGGTTTAAAGAGCCTCTCATTTCTAAGTCAGGTCAAATGGTCACCAATAATAAAAAGTTATTATTGTCTAGCTATCTGATGCCCTATATGAAATTAGTTTGGTGGTTTCAGTCCAATGCCCAGTGGCCAAGTGTTCACATGTTTCTAACATAAATTGTCCAACATTGTTGGCAATGTCAGCAGAGAAAGACTGATTAGGCTACAGAAACTGAACAACATACTTTCAGACTTAAAGCTGGTCCATTCCGGTCAAGATTTATGAATGTTGGTAAAACACTGGGGGAGGAGGAAGGGAAACTTGCACTGCTACTGCCCGTTTTATTGGTAAACAGAGGCTAGCCATTTCCAGCAGTGTCAATCCAGCATCAAATTCCCATATGCGAGCAAAGCTACACAGGAACTCTTCAACTGGTGCTTAAATTATAAAGACACTCCTTTTAACATTGCCAAGGGAAAGTATTTTTGATGAAACCAAGGTGTTCTTTCACTTGTCCTTGTTCAAAGAGTTTGTAGTCATGTAAAATTATAGTGAATATCTCCAAGCTGAGACATTACAAATGAAGACACAAATAATACTGAACAAAAGGGGAATAGATTGTGAAGAGGAGACAACTAGTTTAAATACTCGTGCACCACAAGCCATGTTTGCTGTCACATTATGTATTTAATAAGGCTGAGATGCCTATATACTATTTTAATTCTTGGTTTGCTTATCAAGCTGTTTTTCCAATAAGAAAAATTCAAGAGCTTCATATCTTAGCAATGTTAACCTGCAGTCTGTGTACTAGAGGTATGTGGAAAGCATACCGGGGGCGTAAATTCACTGGTCTGCTAAAGTCACTTTGCTCTGCTTATTATGCATCTCAATGTGGCTTTGAAACAGGCTGGTCACAGCCAATGAAGAAATCCTCCTATGCAAAGGAACTCTCTGCTGGTGCAAAGCTGGCAGAGGCAGTTCTGTCATCTTCTGTGCCAGCCACTCCCTTCCTTGGTGTAAGGAAAAGGAGGGGGCACATCGGAAGGGGTCGTTGTGGAGTGGAACTCTGCTGTGACTGATCTTCCATTGGTGTAAGGTCCCAGAAGGACTTTACACAAATAGTATCAGTCAAGGCTGCTCCTGAGCGCACATTACCAAGGAGTGATCCAAACCCAGACTGAATAGTATTCAGAATTTAACAGGTTAAGGGGGGTGGTTGGGAGAAGGGCAGCATCTGTTCATTAAGCCCTTGTTGTGGGGATTTGGAACTTTCCAGCATGATACTCATTGGCACCAAGGGACTAAGGAGATAAAGATATTAAAATCCAACTTTTCAGCACAAGCCTTTTGTAAAGGTCTGATTCAAAAGACACCTTTACCAGTCAAGCTGTGAGGCACTAAGTATATCCACACAGCTTGAGCCTGATAACTTGGAGGGCAGGTACAAACCCTAGTTTTTGGAAACAGAATACTGGCTTTCCCCTCTTTCATTACGTTTACAGAGGAGCTCTGGAGTTGGTGGTAGTAAAAATTTCACTGCAGCATTTTTTAACATAGACTGGTGTAGTGAAGAGACGCGGCCTCCCACCCTGTCAGAAGAGATCACCCCTTGGTGGGCAGAACCAGGCCACTTATGGCCACTCCATGGAAGCAGAGGAGTGGGACAGGAAGCTGGACTATAAAAGGCCAGCCTAATAGCTCAGTAAGGAGAGGCCTAGGATGTCTGTTTCTTGCTGCTGGGGCCAGGAGCTGAAGGAGACAGCTGTGTGATCAGAGGAGTTACCTGAATTGCCAGAGACCAGCAATGCTGATGAACTGCTGGGGTTGCCATTGGCTGTTTACCCTGAAGAGACTGAGGATGACCCTGGAAACCAGGTGCCCCAAACTGGGGAGGGTAGGAAGGAGCCCAGGGATGCTGAATAGGGTTTGGCTGTGGACTTATTGTGAACTGGCCAGTATGTTGTGGGTGGATCCTCTGCTGACCTAGTGGTGAATTACCCTGCCACTAATAGGGCCCTGGGCTGGGATGCAGTGGAGTAGGAGGGCCTGTGTCCCCCTACCCTGGGCACCCCACCTCCCACTTGGAGGCCTGAATGGGTTAGGCACTGGCTAGAGCTAGGGCACCAGGCACATTTGCTGTTGCTCTCAGTTGAGTGCTAATTCCCCACCCTGAACTGCTGGCCTGTATTGCTTGGACTCAGCCTGAGCTATAAACTGTGAATTGCCTTGACTGGGGTGGAAAGATTAAGGCCTGGGCTGATTGTTGGCCAGGCCTGCTAACTGCTCACTGCCCTGATTGAGGGATTAACTGCTACTTGGATTAATCACCAGGTGGACTCACCAGCTGGGAGCTGCCTCCTGCTTGAGAAACAGCAAGGAAGCTGCCCTGTCAGAAAGGGGAGAGACATGTGCCCCTCCTTACACCTGGTCAATGCTCTTCTTTCCCAGTAACTTCACAGAGCAGGAATTTACACCAGGTTATAAGGCTCATTGGGGCTAATCCCTGCTAGTATTATGTGTCCATGGTAACTGTCAGATGAGGCATAATCTTAGTGTGACAAGATGTGAGAAGGGTATTTATGGATAGTTGCCTGATGCTGGTTTAAATATACCCCAAATAGATTATGTGAACAGCTTTTACTTAGATGTCTCTCCTCCACGGTGAATTTTGGAAGATACATTTCAGATTGAGTCCAAAGTCACTGATCTGCCATGTAAAACAGCAGCTAGTTTGTGGGGTGGGAAACCATCCCTGTCATTTCCAAGTTGCCCTTCATTGCCTTATCCACTGTAATGCAGCTGGGGGTGGGGGCAGAGGCAAAGCATCGGTGTCATGAGATCAGTGGCCATCTGTTTGCTCTTTGTATAGTACTGAGAGAGTTTTTGTGTGCATGCCTGTGTAAACATATACACACAGCTAAATTAAATCAGGCATAGCACTGACATGGATTTAATAAAAATCCATCTACCATATGTACCTGCATCTATTATGAGACAGTGTGGTCACTGTTTCAAGGCAGTTTTTTTGTTTTTTTGGAGTGCTAAGTGCATAGGAATATTGGTTTGGAATCTCTCTAGGAAGCAGTTTATCAGCTACTATATTTCTCCCTCCTACCTGTGAGCTGGGCAGCTCTGGGCACTAACTTTGCAATTTTTTCCTCAAGGTATCTAGGAGGAGGTAACTTTTACAATGGGTGGGTGGCTTGCATGCAAGTATGTCCAGTCAAACTAAGCTACCCACTCTCCTGACTCGAATAGTCTCTACTAGCACAAAGCTCATGATGGCTATAAAGTAAGCCAGTCCCCAGGCTGGTAGTGAGTGGGAGTGCCCAGGGGACAGAGCTTTCAGCCTCTGGCAAGACAATAATGCATCCTGTCTGCCAAATGCAACCTCTCTGGCTGATTAAGGAGAAATGCTGGTGAGCAACAAAACTCACTTGTTTTCCTCAGCCCATGATAGAGGACCTTGAGTATGAATTGTAAAGCAGGAAAAAAATAGGGAGGGAATTCCCTGAGTTTAAGACTTGATACAAATTACTCTCCTGGAAGGGGGTGGCAGGTAGGAGGAATGTTTCACTAGCAGCTGGTCCATCAGACTCTGTCACTGCTAATCTCAGTAAGCAGCAGTGATGAGCTGGTGGGATGGATAACACCTTCTATTGTGGGAGGCTTCAAAGTAAATCAGCTGGTTTATCCCTGTACTTGGGTTAGGAAGAGCTTTTCAGAAGGCTCATAGCAGTAGCTGCTAATCTTGGTGCCTCCTCACTCCTTCCATTTTAATGGGGTTCAAACAACAGGGCTGGACCCAAAGTCAGCTTTACACAGTAGTTTAAACACTGGGCAGGGTCACTGGACTCGGTTGACTACTGAGCAGGGTTCCCATCTAGCCCTCAATTCTTCATGTCCCATAAAACAAGTCCTTTTCCAGTCACCTCTTTGGAATTCATGTCCAATAAATGTCTGTTCTAAACAAACATTGCATCCCTTGGAAGCATCATCTTTTGTGAAGGGCCATAAAATCTGATCCACAATGTGGAGGCAGGAGTGAAGTGTCTTGAGGCAGGTTATTTTGAATTTTTAACTTCACATATTTAATCTCAAACTCTCTAGGAGTTGGCTTTTAAAGGTTTAAAAACCTAATTTTCCTTTTGTGTGTGTGCATCCTTTTAGCGAAAATGTCTCAGCATCTCTGATGTATCTGAAGTAGTGGGTGCCCATAAAGCCTACAAGTGCCCTAAAGATGGCTAGTTTTTGCTCTGAAACAGAATGAGGAAAAGGAGCCAGAGTTGCAGATGGAGAGTCTAGCAATAGACCTTACTGGGTCTAGAAGGAGCTTCACAACAACAAGCAGGCAGAATCTGTTTTGTATCTCTTCCAAAAGATCTACTTAAAGTAGATATGTCCCCTTTATCAGGATCTGAGCACCTCACAATCTTGAATGTATTATCCTTTCAACACTCCCTTGAGGCAGGGCAGTGCTATTATCCCCATTTTGCAAATGGGCAACAGAGGCAGAAGAGACTAAATTACTCATCCATGTTCATATAGGAAGCTGGTGGCAAGGCAAGGACTTGAACCTATGTCTCTCAAGTCCTAGGCTAGTGACCTAACCACTAGACTAACCTCCCTCAAAGCTTGATCTTGAACAGCACAGAGCTTCCTAATGCCATAGTGGGACAGTGGTGCAGTACTGAGGGTTTTCTTTTTTTTAAAATCTCTCTTACTACTTTCTAAGAGGTCCCAAGGAGAGGTGGTATGGCTGCAACAATCATTTTCTTTAGTAACCAGCCTCCATAAACTAGCTGTCCTTGGCTTTATAGGTTTGAGATATTAATCTGGTATTTAAATCAGAACCATTTAGCTAACTGTTATTTTTTTGGCCATCCATGCTAAGGGGAAGAGAAGACGAGTGCCACAGGCAGCAAGGAACAAATACTTAGCCCATGAAGTACAACAGTCAATAGAAATCTACATTTTTCTAGCCAAAGGCAGACTGACAATATTAACTGCAGTGAATGTAGTAACACTCTGCACCTTTAGAAAAGGTCAACAAAAGCTACTTAACCCAATGTCTATTAAAGAGAATCAACCTGTTAACTTTTAGAATAACTGCCATTTTAGGAACCTTTTTCTTGTTGCTTCATGTAAATGAGTCAGAAGTAAAATGAAGCTGCTCTAGAGGGCTTATAATATTCCTCAAGAGCTGATGGAACAATCTGCCTTGGAACCTTTCCCTGCATTTCCTTCACTCTTACATCCCAGGAAAGAGATGCTTTATGCCTGCATACTTTACTCTGAGCTTGGCTGGACAAAATATTTCCAAAGCGCATGTCTTTTTAAAGGAATAGAGTTGTGCATGGTTTAATTAAAAAAAAAAGTGGCATCTTTATGACAGGGCTGATAAGTTGTTTCCACCCCCCACAACCCCTCTACTCAGATTTTTATTTATTTATTTATTTTTAAATCTTGGAACTTTCTGGAGTGTCAACTCTGATCTATGGATTTTGCTGAAGGATCAGATGGATATTTCAGATGAAGTCTATTAAGCTTTCATAAGATGACTAATGGAGCAAGGTGGTTGTATCTTTGACAATGGACCTCCTTTCTCCAAAATGTTAGTCATAGTTAACTACATGTTCACAAAACAAAGAAGTTTGTCTAAATGCCATCCTCAGTTGCTAGTCTTTCATGCACAGTTCTTGTGAGGTCATTTCACTAGTTCTCCGCTCATCACAGAATCTTCCAAGGTAAAAGGACCTGAGTTTTTAATAAAGAAAACAAACCTTGTTCTAAAGAAATATCACTATCTTTTAGACCCTATTGTATGTTAGGAAACAAAAGGGCACAATTGCAATGTCCTTTCTCTTCAGGGCACTTTTAGACAGATTCTGCTGGTCCAAAGAATACTGAACTTCCCACAATGTCCATGTTGTGTATATAAAAACTAGTTTCATTGTGACTTCATTGTAATGACTTTCTTAATCTAGAGGCTCTCTTCATTGCACCCTGCATAATATCTTTGGTGTAAAGGTTAAAAAAAAATCTTCCTCCTGGATTGGCCGGCATGCTTATAGGTGTACCCTGGAGCTATGCGCCTGGTTTTCTAATATCTCTGATTTAAAGGTAAATGTGTCATTAATAATTATAGGTAAAAATCCAGCAAGATGTGTAACTTCTGTGTTCTTAATCACAAACCTAGGCCAAGTTGTCAACATAATTTCCCATTGCAATAATGATGGGTGTCAGTCTATGCATAAATCATCTTTTATTGCATTCTTCCATTAATTCTTGAATATTGTCCTGAAGTTACACTGCTTAGGAATGGTGATGGGTCACTAAATTTTCTAAACTGAAGCCTCAAAATGGCTTATCCATAGCCTTTGCTCTTAGTGTTCATAGGTTAAGGAATTTATGTGCATTTTATATTTTTATATAGTGTGTATATGTATGTATATAAAAATCTATCCAGGAGATCAAGAGGAGAATTAAAAAAAACTGTTTGAAACCAATACTTCCTCTTGGTCTCCCAATGCATTATCTTATTGGTGTTGCATTAGGATCTATGTAAGATTCTAATCTATGGCAAAATGTATCAAGTACTTATAAGGCCCTCATCAGATGAGTATATGACCCCATTACCAAAATATCCAAGCACCTCACAACCTTTCATATATTAATCTTGTAAGATAGGGAAGTGCTATTATCCCCATCTGAGTTTGTGAGCTACCACCCTTAGGTGGTGATGCATTTTGGAAAAGAACTGGCAAACAAAAAACTTAAACTAAATGTGGTGCTAAACAAAACCAGTTTCCTGAAAGTGGCTAATAACCTACAAAAAAAAGCCCCGAATAACCTACAAAAACGGATATGAATTTTGAAAGCAGATTCATGCTGGGAAAACTTTTCCTGACTAAAATGACTGACACATGGGGCCAAACTCTCTCCCCTCAACTGCACCACTGAAATCTGAGGTCAGCCTCACCAAAGTAAATGAGTAGAGAACATGGTCTTGCATCTGCTTATGGATAAACAAATCAGTTAGGTAAGAGTAGCAAAGAGTCCTGTGTCACCTTATAGACTAACAGACTTATTGGAGCATGAGCTTTCATGGGTGCATGCATCTGACGAAGTGGGTATTCACCCACGAAAGCTCATGCTCCAATATGTCCTAGTCTATAAGGTGCCACAGGACGACTTGCTGCTTTTACAGATCCAGACTAACACGGCTACCCGTCTGATACTTGACAGTTAGGTAAGGTTAATTAACAATCTAACTCTGAAATTAGTCATTTTGGGAAGGGAAAACTGAGGAGGTTTTGGGCATACCAGGGAGAAATAAGCCTTTGAGGGGCAAGAGAAAAATGCATAGCAGCTTGAATGTTCAGAATAGGTTTTAGAGAACTTTTGGATGAAAGTGATAAGGTAGGAAGGGATGTATGTCCAGGACAAGAAGATGATGTAATGCTTAGGAAGCTAAGGGCAACCAGTGATTGCTCTGAAGCAGGTGTTGTGAGCCAAACTACAGTACTACTGTTTGTGATATTCCAAATGGATCCACTAACTGCTATATGAAGGGCAACTTCAGATGTGAATGACATATTTTAAGTGCCTGTATATTGGTGGAGAAAGTTTTTTTTCTTGTGACTTATCTTGATATATATCATGACCTGTGCAAAAGATGGAAAATTCAGTCTTTTTTTCTTAAATGTTTTTAATTTAAATGTCAAAGATAGACAATTAGTGTTTTAGGGAGTAGTTACCAAAGCTTTAGAACTTTGCTCCCACTGGGGGTTCTCCTCCTAGTTTTGATCTCTTCCATCCCCCTTCTCTGGACCTTGCATCATGACAATCCTTCTAGCCATCAAGGAGGGCTGGACACAACTCCCACCAGAGTTAGTACATGAAACTCATGTGTCAGCACTTCTTCCACATGGAGGTGAGCAAAACTGTCTTTGCAATGTTTTCTACTGGCTGGGTTCTGAGCTATGACCCCATGAAGAAATTGCACCAGATCAGTTTTGTCATTAGCTTGAAATGTTTACTTTTCTATATTCAGATTCTAATCATAAACTACCACTATCCATGCAAGTTACTTGTGTCCCCACACACTTCATTTTGTTCGATAAAATCTGTCAGACTCCTTTCCCACCTCATCTTCCTCTGCATGCAGTTTCTTTCAGATGCACAATAGAAACCTGTCAGACTGCAATCCAGTAACATTTAAAGAAAAATTAACCTCACAACCCACCCACTCCCAAATTGCACCATTCAAAAGTGACAGCTCCTTGCACTTTCAGTCAAGCGTACACTGGCAGTCTTACCTAGCAACTGTCTTGTCTTTCTGTGCCACAATTAGTGTTGCCAATATGTTGGTCTAACTGAGCTCAATTCAGTTCTACATTTAAATAGTTATGGAACACATATCAAAGGTCTGCAAAAAGCTCCAGTTAAGCCCGAGTGTTTCAAATAAGCTGTATGATACATTGCTAAACATGATTCTATACAAACAATTTATTAAAGGTTTGGTCTTTGTGCAAGATGACTCTCGTGTTTCAAAAGTAAATAGAACACTAAGTGTGCTCATTTAATAAAGTCAATTGAAAGGAGACCTCACTCTTTCTAGAACTTATGTGCAGTAAACTATTTTTAAATGGCTAGTTTATTTTTAACTAATCTTTAAAACACCTTTACTTTACTCTAAGATATAGATCTAGAGGCTCTTTTAAGAGGTCAAATGCTTTAAGTAGGTTCTTCCATAGAGATGTTTACAAAGCTGAGTTTTGAAAAGCCCTGGTTTCAGCTAGACTTGCAATGTGTCGACTCTACACTATCGCAGTTTTCTAGACTCTGCTGGAGCAGATTTACAGCTGCAAGTGTGAATAAACAAATATTTTAAAGACTTGATTTCATTTCCTACCCACATCTGAGATGCTGTACAAACAATCACTATAAACATTAAAATTAGACATGGCTTCAAATTAGAAGTGCTGAACTTCTTTGGAATCAGAGAGCCACTGAGAAACTACTTCAGGTCAAAACTCAATTCAGTTTTGGTACCAGGTCAAAATCTAGAAAGGGCCTATTTTCCAGATGTGTCTCAAGGAGGTAGAAATCTGAAAGCCAGATCATCCTATGCAACTTCTATCATTGTGGGGCAAAAACTCAAACAGCTGAGACTTCAGCACCAAACCCAGACTCTAGGCTCAGATCCAGATTTAGCCTTTCCAACAGCTATCTAAAGTATGAGAGGCCAGTGAGCTCCAGTTATGGCCACTTATCAGTGAACTACCTTACAAATTATGTATGTGATATCTGCTTTTGGAAACTAGCACTCAGATGGGGCATACCACAAAGGAGGTAATGCCTGCACACAAGGCAAAAGAGTGGGAATCACAAGTCCCAGGTCCATCACCAGTTCTGAAAATGTTGTGCTGTGACAGCTGGGGCAAGCCACTGCCACCATTTTGTGTCTTGGTTTCTTTCCCCTGCCTACAAAATAGGGACTATAAAAATGCTGTGAGGCTTGCTGGCTCAGCACTAGGATTCTTGGAGCAAAGGCACTTGTCTCTATCTCACTTATATACCAAATTCAGCCTGATATAAGCCAGTGCAGCTCTCACTTAAGTGAAAGAATTTGCACCTTCTTATTCCAGGCTTAATAATTTTTATATATAAATACACACAGAAATTCACCACCTTCTTTGTTGTGGGTGGGGGGAAAATGCATTTATAAATGTATTTCAGTAAGGTGATCCTTGCTAAATTCTACTTGGCCATGTGCCTGGAGCAAATAACTATTTTTAACAGCTGAATAAAATATTTTGTTCTTCATCACCTGTTACAATAAGGTATGGGCTTTAATTCTTGGGCTGATAAATTTCCATGACAATTTCTGGAAGTCTAAAGCATATCACGGAGAACTTGTTTTCAGATGCAGCCCTACAAATGCACATGTTTAATTCAGGAGATGAGAGTGTGCTACTTCCCTGCAGCTATTCATTTAAAAGAGATGTCAGACATTTCCTGACTGACCAATCTAGACATCACAACTGCGCCTTCGCTGCACTTGCAGCCTGACCGCAGCGGACTCAAGTGGAATAACAACCCTGTCACCATGGCAATATCACCAGATTGGGACAATGTAATATGCTGTAGCCTAGCAACTGGTGACGGGGCTGCTCAGCAGCTCTGGAAATGGCAAACAGACAGCACAGAATGAGATTGATCATCCCCAGGCAAAAGCTGGGATGACGCTGAATCTCCTCTCCTCTCACCCCCATAAAGACTTGTTGCAGGCATCAGATGGGAAAACACCAACATTTCCCCCACCCCAATGATGCCCAGTGGAGGGATGAAGATGGAAAACACCTCTGCTACAATCAGCAAACACTAAACAATCCTCCCCTAGAACTTCATCCTGTAAAATCTGTCCATCTCCCTCTCCTTTGCCACAAGGCAGGGTGCAGCATTTTCCTAGTTACTATCATGCCTAGGGCTTATGAAAATAATAGCACCTTATAGTTATATAGTACCTTTCTTCCTGAAACACTTCACCCAACCTCAATCCATACATGCAATACCCCTGAAATTCAGCCACAGCTGGGATGAAGGGAATAGTTATCTGTGCACACAGGCCAGCTATCCTCTGTTAAATTTAAACAAAATAATTTCTCCCCTCTGACATTAAGAGCTCTCCCCAAGTATATTTCAATGGTGTTAAAAGATGTGCCTGTAGGGGGTCCGAGAGAGAAAAATCACTTGTTTCTGACAAATAGGGAGGCAGGTGACATTTTGATTAAAAAAACTAGGACAAAACCATAAATTTACATCAAGGGCCATGGGATCCTGAATGCCAAGAATGAACAGACAGGCCCTCACTTTAAAGGTCTGAGCTGCAATTCACCTGATTGCAGTTTACTGAATTTATTTTCCTCAAAATAGAGGGCTAACCTGACCCTCCTGGAATTCAAGCTTGTGGTTGCAAGCAGGCTAGATATTTCAAACTAGAGGTTTAGATAATGAAGCCATCCCCCATGTAACCAGCAGCAAGCTTTTGTTAAGCACACGAATAGGGAGAGATCTACAGTGATCTTAAAGTGTCATTAAAGAAAGCAGTTTATAACCTTAAAATGTCTCTGCATCTCTCTCTGAAAACCATTGCCTTTCTAGACAGACAACAAGTGCATGTTTCTTAGCATCCATCTATGGCACTGAATCAGCTTCGTGCAGGGCTTTCCAGGGAAGAACACACAGCTGTGGCAATGTCCCACATTTACAGCTTTAGTAGAGAAAAGTTCCAATAATCTGGTCATGATATGGCATGAAGCTGGATTATTATCTTGGAGTTGCTGCTATGGTGTTAATCAGAAGCCTTTTCTGGCACAGTGAATTCTGCAGAAAATTCCATGTGCATGGAATAAACAGGGTCCTGTAAATGATGTAGAGATTTTTAGCTATTGGGGAATGGTGGGGCAGCCAAACTGTCCCATACAATTCATAAAGGGCTTGAGCCAAAGCTCAGTGAAGTCAAAGGAAGTCTTTCAGTGGGCTTGGATCAGACCCTTTGACTTTTGCAATCTTACCCTCGGCCCCATGTCTAGGCAGACGTGTCCCCTATTGCATATGCAGTATATCAGAACAAGACTTATCAAGATACACTGACTCTGGTCAAGCGACCTTCAGGCTCTGAACCCAACTTTGCATCACTTTAATTAATTAATGGAGATATCCTATCTCCTAGAACTGGAAGGGACCTCGAAAGGTCATCGAGTCCAGTCCCCTGCCTTCACTAGCAGGACCAAGTACTGATTTTGCCCCAGATCCCTAAGTGGCCCTCTCAAGGACTGAACTCACAACCCTGAGTTTATCAGGCCAATGCTCAAACCACAGGCAATGTATACCTGTAGATCAGAGGTGAGCAAACTTTTTGGCCCAAGGGCTACATCTGGGTATGGAAATTGTATGGAGGGCCATGAATGCTCACAAAACTAGGGGTTGGGGTGCGGAAGGGGGTGAGGACTCTGGCTGGGGATGCGGGTTCTGGGCTGGGGCCAGAAATGAGTTCAGGGTACAGGAGGGGGCTCTGGGCTGGGGCAAGGGGTTGGGGTGGTGAGGGCTCCAGCTGGGGGTGTAGGCTCTGGGGTGGAACTAGGGATGAGAGGTTGGGGGTGCAGGAGGGTGCTCTAGACTGGGACCAAGGAGTTTTTGGAGGTGGGAGAGGGATCAGGGCTGGAGCAGGGGTTGGTGGTGCAGCACAGGTTCAGGGGTGCAGACGCCAGGTGATGCTTACCTCAATCAGTTCCCAGAAGGAGCAGCATGTCCCCGCCCCCCGGGCTCCTAGGTGGAGGCGAGGCCAAGCAGCTCTGCGCGCTGCCCTGTCCACAGGCACTGCCCCTGCAGCTCCCATTGGCCATGGTTCCCAGCCAATGGGAGCTGCGGGGGCAGCACATGGGGCAGGGGCAGCGTGCGGAGCCCCTTGGCTGCCCCTACGCATAGGAGACCGAGTGGCAAAATGTCTGCTTCTGGGAGCCACATGGAGCGGGGCAAACCCCTGACCCCACTCCCTGGCTGCAGCTCGACGGCCAGATTAAAATGTCTGGAGGGCCGGATGTGGTCCCCATGCTGTAGTTTGCCCACCCTTGCTGCAGAGCCTCCTGTGCGAAGATTCAATACAAAAGCTTCAGTGGCAGGCAGCTGATTGCTGCTTCATTAAAACAATTCTAGCCACAACAAAATTAAAACAGTACTTTAAAAAACAAATCAGTGAGTAACTTGCAAGCCCGAGGATGCAGAACTGGAAATTCACAGGTAGATCCTCCCAGGGCTGAGGCAACAGAAGTCTGCTCTTCTGTTTACAAAAAGCTATGCTAGTCTGAGCTGACTTAGTAACAGAGGGTAGGTGCCTTATCTCCCAAAGACCTAAGAGGCTTCTATTAAACATATGTTTATAGAGTAAGTTATTAGAATGCTATGGACCAAATTCATTCCTGGTGTAATGTCACTACAACTTAATGGCGTTACACCAGGGATGTATTTGGCCCAACCAGTTTCCCCTAATAATTAGCAACAATGCCAGAGCTGGAAATGCACTCTGCAAAGCCAACTTAATATGTATATGTGAACCTAGATGAATAACCTAAAACTTACATAGTTCCTATACTGCCAGAACCAATAGAAACATTTAAAAAACCCTTCAGCTTACTAACTGCAAACAGAAAACTCCACGCTGCTTTGAGTAGGGCAAGGGTAGCCAGAAAAGGTACTCAATAGAAGCAGTTGAGAGAGAATATTAGCTGGCCTGCAACTCTGGAACAAAAGCATTTCGCTCCAAGCAAAGGAAGGCAAAGGGCAAGAAGAGACCTTCACTTCTACTCAGAGGTGAAAGTGGGCTGGTATGGGCCAGTATATGGTACCCAGAAGAAATGGCCGCTGGTACAGGCCTGTAAACAGCCAATGTTAAAAAGCTGCCATGGCAGCGCTTTAACACTGCTGCCCCTTTTGTCCTCCTTCCCCCCAGTGCCACCGGGAAGGGGGGGCAAAAAGGGCAGCTGCCCCAGGGCCCTGCAGTTTAAAAGGGCCTGAGACTCCTGGCTGCTGCTGTCACTACCATGGCAGTGGCCGGAGCCCTGGGAGGTGCAGGACAGGCAGCACTGGCTGGGGGAGGCTGACCCCCAGCCCCGCCTCTTCTGCCAGAGGCCTGGAGCCTTTTACTTCTAAGTTACTTTCACCCCTGCTTCCACTCCTATGAAGCTTCCATCTCTTAATACAGAATCTGAAGAGGAAACACTCATTTAAAAATTGAGACAGATTAGTCACCGAAAGGACGGCATGTGGCTAGTAACTAAAACCTGCTCTGGAGACTAGTACCTGAAGCTGATTATCTGATCTTTCCCAATTTTTTTTCTCTCTACGCTAGAGGGATTGATTGAAATAGCTCATTTACTATAACACCATGTCAGCAGCAAATGTCATCAGAATATAAAAGCTACAGTGACTCTACTGAAGAACTATCCTAGAGGGAAAGCAATGCAACCTAAGACTTCACTTTCTCTAAACACTGTATTCCAGCAACACAAGAGAATACACACTTCTTCCTGCCCCAGAGAACACATATTCATTGCAAATACTACTGGAGTTTGATGTTGTTAAATTACTTCTTAATGCTCCATGTACTGTAAAAGAAGCTTAACTTAAACTGGGAATGATACAGACTCATCCAAACTGTAGATGCAGCAACAGGCTACAGCAGTCCATTGCTTGGTAGCTGGAAGTATGTGGGAAAGCCATCTGGTAAAACCTATTTCAGAAACAACACAAAGATTCCTTTAATCACTTCCTGACAGAGGAAGAAGCTAATACTTTCTCTCATTCTAAGTAGAAGGTCCTTATTATTTATATTACAGAAGCAATTACAGGCCTGAACAGAGATCGGGGTCTCTGTGTTATTTGCTTTAGCTACACATAGGAAGAGCCAGTCCCTGCTCCAGAAAGCCTACAGTCTAAATAGACAAGATAGGAAGTGTAGGAGAAAGGGAGCATTATCCCCATTTCACAGATGGGGAACTGAGATAGATTAAGCACCTTGCCCAAGATCACAGAGAGAACCTGTGCTGGACCTAAACTTGGATGTAATGAGCCTGTGCCTTAACCACAGGACCATCCTTTGTCTCCTATACGTCATACTTAAACAAACAAATATTATAATGAATTTCTAAGTCATATTTATGCATACCACTCCCCTGCATTTAGGCAGAATCGGAACTAATCAACTATGTGTCAGACATTTTACTGCTAACAGATATTCTCCTTTACCTCATGTTGGGGCCTGTACCAGATGTATTACAATAATTCTTTGTATGTGTGAATTAATCCAACATACGACTGAGATTTTAATCACAAATCAGTAAATTCAGAGGAAAGGTTGCTGTGGAGACCTTAAACTTTCCTTTTTTTAATGTATGTATCACAATAGTCTTTCATTATGATCTCAATACTGCTCACCTAAATTCTCCATTAATTTCAAAAGGATACAATATTCTTTTTCATTTCCCATTTTAAGCTGCTGAGTAGTGTTGCTCTGTTTTGTTACAAACAGCTACTGCATCCCCCAAGGAGCTGCATTTCAAGGGTAGGTTAAGTGCCCGTAATATAATAATATTAACTGTTATTAGTAGAACTATACACACCTATACTACTTTCTCATCTGAATATCTCAAATCACTTTACAAACATTAATTTGTCCTCTCATCACCCCTGTGAGGAAAGAAAATATCTTTAGTTTTACAGATGCGGGAAAACTGATGTGCAGAGAGCGAAAGTCTACAGCAAAACTATGAACAGATCGTCTGACTTGCAGTCCTGTGTTTTAGCCATAAGACCATCTTGCTTATGTCCTTTAGCTACTCCAGAGCCAGTGTAGGGCTCTGTTAATGTTGAAATCTAGGGATAAAAAGCAATACAAAGTAATGTAATGCTTTGGCAACAAGATGCTATTTAGTAAATGAAATATATCATCTTTCATCCCTATATCTTCAGATACACATAAAATATGTACCATTTTGTATTGCAATGCAACATTTTATTTTGTTATCTTCTAATTAAAGACCCTAATAGGATAGAAATATTCAAGAGGGCAGAGTTAAGGCTGCTATGGAAAACTTTGCTCTGAATTATTATGCAATTAAAGCTTCCACCTTATTGTTGCATTAACATTCTTGCATATGAATCTCCTTTGGAAGAAGAAATTATTAAACTCACAGAATAAAAAGGCATGTGAAAACCTACAACCAGCACTACAGTAAGCCTTTATATAGTACCTGCGCTCAAGATCGCAAAAGACACACCTCTTCCTAGCATCTTTTTTCACTGAATGTCTTCCAGTTGACCACACCTAAGCTTGCTTAGCTCATGAGAACCCCAGCACCATGGCTGCTGCAGGGTAGTGTTTTGTTTTGTTTTTTTTTGTTATATTCACTGAAAGCCTAGGAAATAACATGAACAGGTCACTCACATAACACTGCAACAACAAATGTAGAACACTAAGCATTCTTAGGTAGTCACTCATCCATATACTAATCAGGCTTAGATTAAAAAACAGAAATTGGATAACATGAGCAACAATCTGATTTCAGGCTATTAGACCCTGGCACTTCAACTGCGATTTACCAAGATTCTCATGGCTTTATCCCAGTAAGAACTTATAACAAAAGATGATGACATAAGTTGTATATTAAATGTCAGGAAGTGTTGCACAGGTGCCAAACTGAAATGCTGAGAACTGCATTGCTTACTTGAAGTTCACCCAATAAGTTCTCCCCATAAATCCACACTCTTTATCTCTAAGAAGGGGGCTGATTCTCACTGCATATATGAAGTTCAGCACCAAGACTGACATTCTAAAGAGATGAGTGGCCCCTCCTCTTCCAGTGTCTTTGTGGGACACACTGGTTCTGTAGAAATGGGTTAGGAGGGACACCAAGCATAGATCTCTGGAAGTAGCAGGGATTTAAAGGACCAAATGGATGGATGGTGGTGGAACACTGTGATTCTTTAGAAAAGGAACTGCCATATGCCATGTTTGTACAGCGCAGTGGGGCCCCGACTTAGTGGAGGCTCTAGGTATTCCTACACTATAGACGCTACACAATTATAATCCTGTGTGGCCCAAAGCCCAAGGAAAACGTTTGTCCTTTCTTGAATTGTCTTTCAGCTTGTTATGATGCCTGCAAGCTACAATCCTTTATGTAATTGTTTTAATGACTGGCCGTGAAAAGAGCATGGCATTGGAAAGTGGTCCTGAAGCTGTCAGAAACCTGACTGGGTTTAAGTTCACAGCCTGACTCATGTGAAGTCCTAAGCCTCTATCCCCTGCAATATCAAACCTAATCTCCAGAATGTCTCTCTAGTCCTAGATGAAGATCTCAGCCATGGATTCATCTCTCTCCTTGACAGAATTGTCAGTGTATGCTACAAAGAGCAGATTCTAGATAGCCCTATCAGTGTGGTATGAGAGTACTTCACAAACATTAATGAATTTCTCCTCTTCTCCCAATGAGCTAGGGAAGGATTATTATACCAATTAAAAAGAAAAACCACAGATGGGGAAATAAAACATTAAGTGACTTGCCCAATGCCACACACACAACCTATGGCAGAGCTAGGAAAAAAACCCATAATTTCCCATGTTGCAATCCAATGCCTTAACCACAATATCATATTTTCTCTCGTACACAGACCTTGTAGAAGCTACATACACAAAAAGACACAATAAATGCACAGCTGCAGCCAGAGCCCCTGTGTCCAGCTACTGATATTCTCCTGGTGCCAGCACTGTGGCTCAGGTCTTATTTTTCCCTTTACCAACTACTGTGTTCCTATTAACTCTGGACAAGGAAATCCTGGCCCAAGCCAACACTTTGAGCTGCTGCTTCCCTACTGACCCCAGTTCTGGATCTTTAGTCTGAATCTACACAGTGCACTGTGCTGCTCCAAGTACTGCACTTGATATGCTGCAGTAATTTACCACATTCAAATGAAACATTTTTGCAAGGGTAATACCATACAGACTGTTAGATTTCTGTTGATTCTCTGGGAGCACCATGGAATAAAGGAAGACAAAAGATACAGATTCTTAATGTTCTAAGACAGGTTAGTTTTTGGGCCTGACAACCTTAATCATCCTTCTTTAAATTATTGACGGTATGCATTCAATCTAGAAAAAATTCTCATCCTAGTTTTCAATTTTCAATCCTCCTTCATGCAGTGGGCCAAATTATGCCTTTAGTAAAAATCATGCAACCCCAAAGATGTTAGTAGGGTTTTGTATGTTTCCCCATGGACAGAATTTGCCTCAGCGAGTGCATGATCTCGGGGTGACCAATTCTGCCCTCAGTTCTAACAGAAAAGATACCATTTAGCTCAATAACTGTCACACCTGGATAACTAGAGGCAGAATTGGGCCTTTGGTGTCATCATTAAATTGACAGTAGATTAGTCTTGCCCTGCATATAGTAAAATATTAATGACACTTCAAGCTGATAGCTGTTTAGAAGTCTGATTTATGTTCCTGGAGAGGAAAAGAGAAGTTGGATGAAAAATATCTATAAAATAAATAGAAAACAGCTTTGACTCCACAAGTAACAATATGTGATTGTGTTGTGGATCACCTGGAAGAGCCCATTTTCAGGGTATGAAGTACAGTTTAAGAACAGTACATCTTGTTAGGGGCACTGATGTAGTTTTACCAGAGACATGGAACAGATTTTTTTTTTAAGGGAAGGGTCTCACTCATTTGTGTAAAAGGTTGACTACTCATAGACTCATAGACTCTAGGACTGGAAGGGACCTCGAGAGGTCATCGAGTCCAGTCCCCTGCCCTCATGGCAGGACCAAAAACTGTCTAGACCATCCCTGATAGACATTTATCTAACCTACTCTTAAATATCTCCAGTGATGGAGATTCCACAACTTCCCTAGGCAATCTATTCCAGTGTTTAACTACCCTGACAGTTAGGAACTTTTTCCTAATGTCTAACCTAAATCTCCCTTGCTGCAGTTTAAGCCCATTGCTTCTTGTTCTACCATTGGAGGCCAAGGTGAACAAGTTTTCTCCCTCCTCCTGATGACACCCTTTTAGATACCTGAAAACTGCTATCAGGTCCCCTCTCAGTCTTCTCTTTTCCAAACTAAACAAACCCAATTCCTTCAGCCTTCCTTCATAGGTCATGTTCTCAAGACCTTTAATCATTCTTGTTGCTCTTCTCTGGACCCGCTCCAATTTCTCCACATCTTTCCTGAAATGCGGTGCCCAGAACTGGACACAATACTCCAGTTGAGGCCTAACCAGCGCAGAGTAAAGCGGAAGAATGACTTCTCGTGTCTTGTTTACAACACACCTGTTAATGCATCCCAGAATCATGTTTGCTTTTTTTGCAACAGTATCACACTGTTGACTCATATTAAGCTTGTGGTCCACTATGACCCCTAGATCTCTTTCTGCCATACTCCTTCCTAGACAGTCTCTTCCCATTCTGTATGTGTGAAACTGATTGTTCCTTCCTAAGTGGAGCACTTTGCATTTATCTTTATTGAACTTCATCCTGTTTACCTCAGACCATTTCTCCAATTTGTCCAGATCATTTTGAATTTTGACCCTGTCCTCCAGAGCAGTTGCAATCCCTCCCAGTTTGGTATCGTCCGCAAACTTAATAAGCGTACTTTCTATGCCAACATCTAAATCATTGATGAAGATATTGAACAGAACCGGTCCCAAAACAGACCCCTGCGGAACCCCACTTGTTATAACTTTCCAGCAGGATTGGGAGCCATTAACAACTACTCTCTGAGTACGGTTATCCAGCCAGTTATGCACCCACCTTATAGTAGCCCCATCTAAATTGTACTTTCCTAGCTTATCTATAAGAATATCATGTGAAACTGTATCAAATGCCTTACTAAAGTCTAGGTATATCACATCCACCGCTTCCCCCCTATCCACAAGGCTCGTTATCCTATCAAAGAACGTTATCAGATTAGTTTGACACGATTTGTTCTTTACAAATCCATGCTGGCTATTCCCTATCACCTTACCACCTTCCAAGTGTTTGCAGATGATTTCTTTGATTACCTGCTCCATTATCTTCCCTGGCACAGAAGTTAAACTAACTGGTCTGTAGTTTCCTGGGTTGTTTTTATTTCCCTTTTTATAGATGGGCACTATATTTGCCCCCTTCCAGTCTTCTGGAATCTCCCCCGTCTCCCATGATTTCCCAAAGATAATAGCTAGAGGCTCAGATACCTCCTCTATTAACTCCTTGAGTATTCTAGGATGCATTTCATCAGGCCCTGGTGACTTGCAGGCATCTAACTTTTCTAAGTGATTTTTTACTTGCTCTTTCCTTATTTTCTCTTCTAAACCTACCCTCTTCCCGTAAGCATTCACTATACTAGACATTCCTTCAGACTTCTCAGTGAAGACCGAAACAAAGAAGTCATTAAGCATCTCTGCCATTTCCAAGTCTCCCGTTACTGTTACCCCCTCCTCATTGAGCAGTGGGCCTACCCTGTCCTTAGTCTTCCTCTTGCTTCTAATGTATTGATAAAAAGTCTTCTTGTTTCCCTTTATTCCCATAGCTAGTTTGAGTTCATTTTGTGCCTTTGCTTTTCTAATCTTGCCTCTGCATTCCTGTGTTATTTGCCTATATTCATCCTTCGTGATCTGACCTAGTTTCCATTTTTTATATGACGCCTTTTTATTTTGTAGGTCACGCAAGATCTCAAGGGTAAGCCAAGGTGGTCTTTTGCCACATTTTCTATCTTTCCTAACCATCGGAATAACTTGCTTTTGGGCCCTTAATAGCGTCCCTTTGAAAAACTGCCAACTTTCCTCAGTTGTTTTTCCCCTCAGTCTTAATTCCCATGGGACCTTGCCTATCAGCTCTCTGAGCTTACCAAAATCCGCCTTCCTGAAATCCATTGTCTCTATTCTGCTGTACTCCTTTCTACCCTTCCTTAGAATTGCAAATTCTATGATTTCATGATCACTTTCACCCAAGCTTCCTTCTACTTTTAAATTCTCAACAAGTTCCTCCCTATTGGTTAAAATCAAGTCTAGAACAGCTTCCCCCCTAGTAGCTTTTTCAACTTTCTGAAATAAAAAGTTGTCTGCAATGCAGTCCAGGAACTTATTGGATAGTCTGTGCCCCGCGGTGTTATTTTCCCAACATATATCTGGATAGTTGAAGTCCCCCCATCACCACCAAATCTACAGAAGAGTTCAAGACTTTTCTGAATGACAGAGTTGACTAACGATGTGCGGACTTCCACCTCCCCTGCCCCTGTCCCGGCTAGAAGGCCTCACCTTGCTGAGCTGATCCAAGAGTCTTTGGTTCTGTTCAGATAGTTCCTGGACGGCTCGTGTTTTCTCTCGATCTGCTTCACGAAGGTGAACCTGCTGCTTCTCCAATTCATCCTGTAGCTGTTTCACATCGCTCTCCAACTCGGACACCCTTCCTTCCCATTCCCCTTCTCTGTTCTCAAACCGTCGCCTTAATTCGTGTTTCTCTTGCTCTAGGTGCTAGGTAATAGAAAGAAAGAAAAAGATTATGAAAGCAGAAAAAAAACCAAAGGATGCTGCATGTTCCTACCAGATTCCCCATTCCCAGATATCGCTCCTGTTTTCAACAGCTCCTCCCTGTATATTCATGCAGCAAACACAATTCAAGAATTTTCTACTTCTATATGACTTGCAAATCTATATTAGAGTCAAGAAATGGGTAGTGAAATCACTCCCTATTCCAATAATAAATCTGTCCATGCTTTGTAGATAAATGGAGGAAGTCAAAAATGCCAAATTTTGTTTTGAGTACAAAGAAACAGCAAAGCAGACTCTGAAAGTCAATAAGCAGAAAATTTAGGTCACACAGACCAATTAATAACTTAGACAAACATGAGTCACCTCAAACAATTTTTGGGGGGGTCAATCTAGTACCATCCTGGCATTCTTGTTCTGCTCTCACAACCAGAGATCTTTAAAATCAGTTCTGTGGTGCTTTAGGCACCCTGCAGTAAAAGATGCTTCTTGTCAAGTGGCTCTTTCTGTCCTAAATGGGTACATAGTATTACTGCGTGCTGTAAAACAACTATTGTTTTCCACACCAAAGGGGGTGAGGGGGATGTATCAGTGACTGGTGAAGTGACTTCTGTACCTAATATATGTGTGCATATATTTAGAACCAGATTTTCAGAAACTGACTTTAGATTTGCAGGCACAATTTTGCATCCACAATTAATTGTTTGTAAAAATCAGGTAGTTAGAAGTCTATTATAACTTGCATGTTTTGCAGGGCCAGTTAACTGAAGGTCTAAAAATGGAGGCTCGGCTAAAGTAGAGCTGAAAATTAGGTCAATCTCCTTCCATTGTATACCCTTTTGCAGAAAAATCCAGGAGGACTAAAGTTGCTTGAAAAACTCAAATTCACAGTGTTTCTGGGATAATAGAGGCCACATTTGCTTGCCTGCAGACTGGTTCAGAGAGTGAAGCCCTTTCCTGTAGATGCTCCAAGATTCTTGGGGAAATCTTGGGTATCTTGAAGAGTGACAGCCTCTTCTTGCTACTCCCTGGGTCCCTTTGTTCCATATGGCAAGCTGACTCCATCAGAAGCCATGCTGCCAATGCATCCTTTCCTGAATGTGGTCCTCCTTTCAAGAAAATGTGACAGCATGGGACAAGAGGCCACTGGGATTAATACAGACAGCAATTCCCCATTTTAACCAGGACACAATCCCACAATGAACAGGTCACTATCTTCCCATCCCTTCATGTCCATAAACCTACAGGGAGAAAAATCACACAGTATTTATGTGGAGTGGCTTCTTTGGTGTCTTTAATTTCTTAATTATCTGTACCGTGTTAGCACCTGAGTCTCAGTCATGGGTCGACCCCATTATGCCAGGAACTGTACATCCGAATAAAGAAAGACAGTCCCTGCTCTGAAGACTGCCATCTCAATTTTAGAAAAATCTCATGAGGAAAGTGTTTCCTACTATTTTAACAATGCTACAGTTGCTGCAGTCTATGGGATATATTCTAATTTTAGCAGGTAAGGGGGAGTTATGCATGTATATACCCACACATCAAGCCAAAAATATCCTCCTTTATAGTTCAATATCTCATTCATTGCCAAGCACTGTTCAGAAGGATATGGGGATGTGTGTTGTGGATAGAAGACTGAATCTTAGCATGGTGAGTATAAGTAGTGCAAACAGATTACAATCAACATTCTCAGGGGTATAAAGAAAGATATTGAACATAATTCAGAAGCAAACTGTAAGCCTATATACAGGACCAAAATGACTATTTTAAAATATTGTGCTGATTTACTACAAAAAGATTAAATAGATGGAAGAGGTGTACAGCCAATGGGAATCATTGATTCGGGGAATGTAGTTACCAGGAAGACCAAATAGCTCTAGCCTAGTTGTCTGGTGAAGGAGCAACATCAAAAGGTATTGTGGGAAAGTCAAAAGAGTGGAATCCACCAAGTCAAAAGAGTGGAATCCACCAAGATGAGCTGACTAGATTTGTTTTGTCTCTATCATTTTTTTTTCATTTTTACAATTTTTTTTGTCTCAATAACAGACTCTTCCTATAATCAATCCTTCCCCAAACCTGGAGTCCTATAAGTTGAACAAAGATCTCTAGTGCATTTCCATGCTATTTAGTACTGACTGGAGTGAAAGAACAGACTGTTCTACTTGATATTTCATTTTTAGCATTAATTTCTACTCAGAACTGAATTCTATTCTATTCTGAAAGGTGTGTGTCCTCATCCAATTAACTGAGTTGGGTCTGTCCTGACTTAAAAAGGCAGGAGCAAGTAGGGGTTGCCTTGTTGACAATGAGAAGCTGCACTGCAAAATGCTGGAAAAAGGACACAGAATAGGAACAGAGGCATTAATTGTTTTAACCCCTTGCAGAGGATAACAATGAGATTCAGAGAGCATCCCAACTATAAGATCTGGATTCCACATCTGGAAATGGATGTAAACTCTGACTCAGCACTGAGAGGTCTGTCAAAGTAGGTGTGCTTGGTACCAAATGCAGAACCTTAGTAAACCAGGCCATCAAACACACAGAGAACACTTTTAGAGATAACAAAGAGCTAACTGTGCATTGTGTGTGTGTTTTCAGAGGAAAACAAACGTATGAATCTGCAAAGAATCAAGAGAGAGAGTGCATATAGATTTACAGCTGTTTTGGTGACTCCAGAAGAGCAGATCAGTGCATTGTTAGCTGGGAACTGGATACATTGGAGAAACTGCACTGAATTCTCAGCATTAGCTCTGAACAGTTAACTTGAGATGAAAGGATGAAATGTTTCTTGAAACTTGCTATTTAACAGCAGTGAATCTGAGTGAAACTGTATCTAGGGTGATCTCAGCTAACAGCTCAGTTTCAAAAAGCAGCAATAATAAATTCTACAGAGGGAGAGAGAAAATGCAATATAGGGAAATGGATAAAATAAGCACAAATCTTTTCCTTTCCCTGCCCCATAGTCTGCTTCTGCTCCAATTGAAGTGAATGGAAGTTTTTTAATAGACTAACTTTTAGCTTGATGAACACAGGATTATCAATGTTTTTTGCAGTATTGTGTAGCCATATTGGTCCCAGGATACGACATAGTCAAGATATTATCTCAAAATACCCTGTCTCTCAGGTTAAAGCGAAAGCAAATCTAACTATTAATGCACTGGGAGTGAAAAGGGCTAAATATTAAAAACATGTACATGGGGGAACATTAAACTAATAAATAGTGTAATTAAACAACATTTTGAACAAATGTCAGCTTCACTACTGTTGCTATCAGAAGAGTAAAATTACTGAGAAGTTTTACTATGGAGATAAAGTTATTGGCTATAGTAAAGTATACGGTTTAATAACAAAAAGACAGATATCCCTTTAGGATGAAAAAGCTCACAGAACAAAGGACTTTGGTACTTACAGTAAATTCACAAATCCTCTTGAATTTGCAAAGATATATGACTCCACAAGAAAGATAGGAATATGCTGAAGTGTACACACAGGGTCAGTGTTGGGTAATGGTTTCAAATTAGAATGTTAATCTGTCACTGTTCAAACTAGCTCTAAAATGATGTTCCCTGGGTTTAGTATTTTCAACACTATTCACTGGTGGAATTAGAAACTTCTAGTGTAAATCTCTAAGCAAAGAGAGATTACTGGTGTAACAGTAATACTTTATATAGTTGTGTAACAGAATTTGTCCAAGAGAAGCTGCCTGCACAAGCCCTTTCATTTATAATCACTCCATTTCAACCTAAAAATCAATACACAGTTCAATCCACTGAGTTCCTAGCAAACAGCTTTTCCCAGCTATTTATAGGTATTTTCAAAGTGGTCAGTTCACAGACACATTTACCATTAAGGTTATCTGCTGGCATACATCATCCACAACAGCCAATTGCTAAGGCACAAAGATTATGTACACAGTACCTTCTACTTTAAGTTTCAGTTCTGAAGTATTCCTGAATCTAAACTTAAAAAAAAAGTGTGCGTGTCCACAGTTAAAATGTACCTACTGTTCTACCTACTTATGCAGGGTCAGCACCTACTTCACAGACCTTTCAGCACATTATGTTGTAGTCTGATTTAGTACAAATTATTCAAAGTTCTACACAGTAAACAAAACTGACAAGAGGAATATTTTCCCTTTATCGCATCATTATTTTTTTCCCAAATAGGTTTTTTCCTGTCATCAGCCTGGGGAATTTTCAGTTGATGATCTGCTGAAGGCCTTTCCAGGTCTGTCTTGGATTCTCCCTTTATAATAACCTTGTGCCTCATCTCCAGTAAACATGAGAAAGGAAGGTACCTGTATTAAGAATTACTATTTTCTACAAGACCAACCACACCAGAGAAATGTTTTAAAGAGAGTGGATGAGCATAATTTTTAACTGAAATGCCTTCATGCAGTTCCATATGTTCCAGTAGATTATCCAGGTGTTCAATTATATACAGGTTATACAAAACCACTATGAAATTAACCTCAGATTATTTCATTTCCATTAACTATAGTTCCCAGGGCAGGTTCTAGTAGGTATGTAGACAGATTTTTGCAATGTTGTATACCTTATCTTTGAGCAATCAATGGTTTTCATGGGTTCATCCCATCCTCTATAGCCCTAAGACAGGAGGTGAACGCAAGAGCATCTCTAGATTTCAATATAGAAATCTTCTTTTAGAGCATTACACATTCAAAGTAAATTAGATAAAAAGGATTTGTGCCTGAAACCTACAAACAAGTCCCCAAAGTTACCTTTAAAGAAAAAGTAATTTGGGTGAAGATGGCAAAGGGGGGACGTTCTTTACTTGTGCCTTTAGAGTACAATGCTGTAGCAGTGCCCCTGAACTTAGCATTGCCAGCTTGTGGCCAATGAGCAGCTCAGACACAAAAAAACTTGCTGCGAAGAAAGGCCTCCTCCAGGCTTTCTAAGGGAGCTCAAGTCTTCCTGCTCCTCCGACCTCCCGCTGTCTCTCTCTCTAGTCCTTGGAGTCGGGGTACTTCCCACCCCGAATGCCAGTGCATCTCCTTCCTTTCACCAGCCAGGGCCTGCAACTTAGGTGCTCGTCGTCATCCCTGGAACCCAGGCTTCTCCCCCTCTCCCGCTTCCTCTTATAGCGTCCCACTTCCTCTTATAGCGTCCCTCAAGGGCAGGTTTCCTGAACCAAGTTCTCACTTGCTCCCATCTACACTGTCACTGGAGACTAGGGCTTCTCGCCCCACCCGGCACGCGGCTCCGAAGCTCACATCTTCGCCCCCCCACCGCCCCGTAAGTGAGGCTGCAGTCACCCAGCCCACCCCACTGCTTGCCCCTGGAGCGCAGCTCGCCACCTACCCCGCCTTGTCCCGTATGCGAGTGTCCCTGAGGCCGGCTCTTCCCCTAGCCCAGACCGTCTAGCGGCCAGGTCCTCCTCCCGCCCAGCCCCAGCCCCTCACCTCCAGCTTGCAGGTGAGCTCCTGGTGCATCCGCTCGTACTGCCGGCTTATGTCCTGGTTCCTCTCCAGCAGCGCCTTCCCCAGCCGGGCGGCCAGCACCAAGTCCTTCTCCTTCTGCCTGATCAGCGAGAGCAGCTCCGGCTGCTGCCCCGCCGGGGCAGGCCCCGCGTCCTGCTCCCCGGCTTGCTGCTGCTGCCGTTGCTCCCCGGCGGCGGCCAGGAGAGCCAGCTCCTCCTCCAGCGCCAGCTCCAGCTCCCCCGGGCCGCCCTGGAGCGGAGCTAAGGCGGCCGCGGCGGCTGCGGGGCTCCGGGCGGCTCCTGCTCCCGCGGCCCCCTGCAGCTCCATGCAGCAGGCGCTGTCCAGCTCCGCTGGTGCTGAAGCGGCGCCCGCCAAGCCCAGGCAGTAAGCGGCCATGGCCCGCCCCTCGTGCGCTCCAGGCTGCGGGGGCAGGCGAGCCCGGCCCCCGCCGCTGGGGCTGCCTCTGCCCCTTCTCCTCCCGCACGCTGGGCTGCGCCAGGAGCCTACCCCGCGCTCGCGCCGAGCCGCCGCCGCGCGCGCCGCCTCCCGGGAGGACGCGGGGAGCCGCCTTAGCCGCCCTGCTGCCTGAGCCGGGCTGTCTCAGCGCGCGCTGGGCGTCCCGCTACTGCTGCTGCTGCTGCCGCCGGCCGCGCTCCGCAGCGCTGCTGCCCGCACCCCATCTCCGCCGCGGCGCCTGCAAAACATCGCGCTGCAGGAGCCTCGCGAAGCCGGCGGCGCGGCCGCCCCCCTCCCAACCCCGAGCCCTGACGACAGCAAACACCTGTTCTCCGAGGGGTTCTGATTCGCAGAGCCGGGTAGCTCCATAGGCCGGCACCCAGGTGCTGCCCTGATTAACCCCTCCGTGCCCCGAGACTCGCCGCACTGCCCAGAACATTCCCTCCCCCAGACACACACAGGCGAGAGGGCCCCTTCCGGACAACCCCATCTTGGACTCCACCCAGGCACAGGCTGCTCTCGCGGTGGGGCCAGAGTACTCGGCCCTTACCCTGTATATGGTGCGGCAGGTCTCCTCCAGCCAGCCCATAACGAACAGCACAGCCCTAGAATGGGGTCCCCTAGCGCCCCTCGCAGTGCTCGGGGCTGTGCAGTCTCAGTGCAGGGCCTTCAGCTGCGGAATGCTTAGAAGAGGTGAGGCTGAGCCTAAACCTGCCCCTTCATACTACATAGGAAACTATTAGTGAGCAAAAACAGACGAAAGCAAAGAGTTCAAGCCAGCCCAAGGCAAAACCTTACTGATGGTATTTGCCATCTAAGATGACAAGTGCCCTCAAAATTACCTCAAATTAGTCTTTAAAATGCCTTACAGATATTATTTCTTTATAATAATGACACTCACTTTAACAGGGGTAACATCTTCAAAGCACTTTACCAATGTTACCTAATCCTAATACTCAGCACTTATACAGCAGCTTCCATCTGAGGACTCAAGCACTATATTACCATTAATAAATTAAACCTCACAGGCCCCCTGGCATAAATGTTATCCCCATTTTACAGACGATGAAACAGGCAGAAAGCATTTAATTTACTTGCCCAAAACTACACAGCAAGTCTAAAGCAGAGTCAAAATTCCCTCTCAAGGAGTTCTTCACTCTCAGGCTTGCTCAGTCCACTAAACACCACTACTTTTGTTGTTATAAACCATGATCCTCATAAAAACCTGCTAGATTCCAATAACAGCCCTGATGTTGCATTTCATCCTGCCTAAGATTGGTTCCTGAAAATCAGAATCTTTATGGTTCTCAGATAATTTTTGGATGAATCATGATCTAAAATATTTTTCTTAGACATGGTTCTCAAAGCTCAGGCAGTATGGTTTACTGGTCAAAGCAGGGGACTGGGATTCAGCAGGACTCCTGAGTTCTATTTCCAATTTACCAGTGACTTGCTTGTTATGCTGAAGCAAACTACAGAAGTCTTCATTTTCAAAAGTGGCCTCTAGTTTTGGATTCCCAATTTTGGACAGATAGGGCTCAACTGGAATTGTATCTACTCAGCCTTCCGAAAAACCACAATTTATGTGTCTAAAGTTGAGCAACAAAAAGCGAGGCACCTAAAGCTAGAGGCTACTTTTGAAAATGTGGGCCTTATTCTCTCAGTTTATCATTGTATTCATCTGTAAAATGAATGGCATAACAATGTCTACTTTGTAGGCATGTTGTGAGAATTACTGTAAGCACGGCTCTGATTTAGGATACTAATGACACAATCAAAACACTAACCTGTTAGTAGAATTGCTGTGATGGGGCATCTCCCCACACTGGCATGGAAGGGGTTAATAGCCCCCTAAGGAGGCTGTGCAGGAAGCAGCCAATAGGGAGGGGCTGTGAGGAGCAGCCAATCAGGACCCAGCAGGCCCATATAAAAATAGGGCAGGGCAGAGTAGAGTTAGTTACTTCCTAGAACTCTAGGAGGGAGGACTTGTTAGTTCATTCATTCATTCTGGGCAGAGCAGTGTTAGGCAGGAACAGGGGAGTGAGAGAGAGCTCCTGCCTGCCTGCCAGAAGTGTTATGCTGTGCCCCTGGAGTAAAGGTGAAGAAGATGCTGGTGCTGTGGGGAAGTGGCCCAGGGAAATGCACTGAGGAGCTGGAGGGGATGCAACATGTGGCTGCTATGTACAGGGTCCCTAGGTGGGCCTGGGACCTGCCACTCACCACTGGAGAAGTGGTTGCCACTGGGGAAGTGGCTGGACAGTTGACTGCAGAGCCCCTGGAAGGGGGGATGCACAGATTGTGATGTGGCTCAAGGGCTGTGTCATGAAGAGGCCACTGCAGTCCTAGGAGTGACATGGGTCCAAGAGCAGATGTGATGGTGGGCGAGGCACCATTGGTGAGGGTGTATTGACGAGCAGAGCTAATCTCCAAGATGGCCAGCAGGAGGCACCAGCAGGAGGCACCAGCATGGTGAGTGAAGCCCTGCCACAACTGCCTTTAATGAATTGGGGATGGGGAAGGCATTTAAAAAAAGCTTAGAATTGTAAAATAACAATTAATTGAAGAAATTCTAGTATTCAGTTAAAGAATTAAAAAAAGTTTGGAGAATCCCATTTCATCCTCTTAATAAGAGTGTGTGAAAAATTAACACTATTGGCATAACGCATCTACAAATTCACCAAAAATGTGGTTCAGACAGACATTTTTTAATGTTGAAAGGAAGAGTTCACAAGTAGAAACAGATTTTTTTTACACCTCCAAATCTACTATATCTGGAATAAAACTGAGATCTGATACTTGTAGGCCCCCAAGCCAAGGAAAATACCATCCTACCCAAATATCTCTAAGGAGACAACTTTGCACCCCTAAAAGTGCCATTATGTTATCCTTGCCCTTTTGGAGGCCTTGGTTAGTCTTGCTAGGCTAATGAGGTGCCCCTCAGCATCTTTAGGGCCAGCAGTTTAGTTTGGATAGCTGACTACAACTCCCAACAGCCACTAGGGATTGCCACCAATTAAAGATCATTACTTTTATACTAGGATAAAGTTATTTTAAAGGCAGCCTCAGTGACTCTGGGAGTTGTAGTCAACTCTAGGATTAAGTTCCCTCTCTGGAAGGAGACAACAAAGAGGAGTTGGGAACCATCAAATAGTCAGACTCCCTTGAGATCTTTATTAGGGTATTTTGCTAAGGGCCCAGGACTTGCCCTAATTTTTTGGGGGTGGGGGTGTTGGGGAGGGGAAGAAGGAAAGTAGTGCTGAGATTTCAAATTATAAAACTTATTTTAGCTATGGTTGAATTGAGACCTCTTTAAGGAAGACTACACTCCTGTAGAAAACAGGAATTTTACACAGCTTTATCCCACTAAAGGTTGTCTCTAAATTCCCACCGCCTCCAGGGGACTCACTTGAATTCAGTCTCTCTTTATACATAATTGCATATATATCAATAGCTAGGACACAGAATTAGCCCCTCCCTCCAACTAATTACATCTCACAATTGAGCGGTATCCCTTTCTAGTGCTCATGAAGATGTCAGATTGAGAGCCCTAAAAATAGGTGAGTTGTACAAATGCAAACTTCCCTCTAGTTTTCTGCCAATGGCCCTTAACTCTGCATTAGGAGAATAACTTTGAAGGTAACTTACCCAGGATGCCTACTCAGTCCTTGGGATTCTTCCTAACAATGTCAGTTAATGTGAACTGTGGAGGAGTTTTTGTGATATGAATACTTGTTCACTAAGAACTAGACTGAGATGCTTTAATTCATTTCATATGGGCCACCAAGAGCCATCAAATGGTATAACTGTTGGTCATTATTACCCAGAACTATATTTGAACCAGTAATTTAGAGGTGAAAGGCTCTGTATCCCATTGTCAATTCTTTCAGTCATCCAGTTCCTAAGACCTGCCTTTTAATCAACAGAAGTTTGATTGGAAAGCAGGGCTCACTTTACTGCGAAATGATCGTGTACAATATTATATTCCTTAAAAGAACCTTTCCCAGAACAGAAACCATAGCATTACTAGGTATGCTAGGTTTCTTCTTAACTAGGGGAGGTAATTTAAAATCCAAACTGATGTGCCTTCTGCTGGAATAGTCTATTATAACAAGACAAACCTTCTGGAGTGGTTAATGAAATCCATTGTGGCATTCATTTTCATCTCTAATGCCTCCTTCAATGTACACAATAAAAACACCTTATAGTGAGAAGATATTAATCCCTCCCAAAAAAGCTTCAAACAAAACTCTTAGCTCTAGCTGTTGGATGTGTGAGAGAGGTGACTGCCTGGGAGGAGAAACACACACACCTAAACAGCATTTATTACAGATATGTTAATACCATATTCGTACATTCTAGTTCAACATGCTCAGCTTTCATTTGTGCCCAGCTAACTAAACAATATTCTATGTAATACATTTGACTCAGTTTATATTAATGCTTTGTTAACTGCATGGCTGTCTATTAATCTCCATGTCAGAAAATCCATCACTGTCCTCAGAATTTAATTGATTACTGAATTGCTTTTAACTCCTTTATTCATTACCCTTCCTTTATTGTATTGTGCACATTGTTTAAATGATTAAAAATATGTACATAAAAAGCAGTTAGACAGATTATTTTATATTGTTATAGTGGCTTTCATCCAGAAGGCTACCAAAGTGCTTAACAATCTAGAGCTGGGATTTTCAACAGTCTATGGGAGTTAGGCACTCAACTCCCACTGACTTTCAAAGAGTGTTGGTCCCTAATGTTTTTGGTTCCTCTTGAAAATCCTAGCCTAGAAAAACAAGAAGCATTTAATGGAAGCAAGTGGGAAAAAAAAACTTTGGGAGCCATCAATGCCCATGCACTGAGAATTCAAGAAAATTGGTAAACTGGAGATTTTAATCCAAGCATTTCAGGATTTCTTCAGTGTCCAGAAGAAGCTTGAAATGTGCCTGCACATACAAATGCAAATATTTTTAAACGTGGACATTATTACACGGGTAATAGTAGCAGACAGCCACATTCCCTGAAGACAGGGCCGGCGCTACCATTTAGGCGACCTAGGCAGTGGCCGGGGGTGCTATTTTGCCGGGGGGGGGGGTTGGCACGCGGGTCCGGTGGACCTACCGCAGTCATGCCGGCGGTCCGCTGCTGGAAAGGCTCTGGTGGAGCTGCCGCAGTCATTTTGGCGGACGGTGCGCTGGTCTAAACGCTCCGGCAGACCTACCACAGTCATGTGGGGGGCGGCGAAATGGCCGTCCGCCTAGGGCGTCAAAAACCCTGGCGCCGCTCCTGCCTGAAGAGACAGAATGGGTTGGCCCATTTAACTATGCAAAGTTGGTGCCAAAGTGAGAGAGAAGAAACTAATTGCCAGTTAATTTTGTTTGCTGTAAATGACATCTAGCTGTATGATGAGGAAGATAATTTTTTTATCTAGAGAGTAGCAAGTCTCAACCTATGGCATGAGTAAACAAGGATGAAAATATGCCATCTGTCAGAATCCGTGTGTAAGCAACAGGATATTCACTTCCTCCTTAGTCAGAAACTTCCAATGGTGTGTAATTGGAACAAGCAACAAGGTAGGCTAACCTGGAGGGGGTGGGGGAGAAGAGAACCACGAACATGGTTAGTAATGAGGAATTTCATCTCCTTTTCTCTCTGAATGGAGTTGCAATATCTATCCCAGTCTCTTTTGGGACGACTGCGTTAAATTTTTTTTTTGTATGATTATGTTCTATTCCATGGGGGAGGGTTACCACAGCTCCTCCAGGAACTGAAAATAGTGGGGGGTGGGGAAGGGTGATTATCCCTGGAGTTCTTTACAATCCCAGAGAAGCACCCTGTGGTGGTTTGCATATAGTGGTTCAGGCTGGATTTTTCCAGAGACTAGGAAACAAGTGCGGCTTTTGATATAAAAGAATAAGCATTAGATTGTATAAACAAGTGTACTACCCCTTTCAGGGATAGGCTGGAGCCTGCAGCCTGGGGATAGTCAAGGAGGAGGTGGCTGTGCCCTGTCCTAGGGGCTGAGCCATAAGAACAGAAACAGGAACTAGAGCAGTGGATGGGAAAGAGGGTGGTGGGGAGTAGAAGTTGAGCTGCCTGAAGCAGGTGGTGGTTGTGCTTGCCTGTATTAGGAGACAAACTGAACCTGACACAGGGACTTTGGTGTGGACTGTAAGTTTGGGAGCCCTGTATTGGAGTCCTGATGAACTGTTTGTTGCTGTGATTTCTGTTCTAAAACCTGATTGTTAATGTATGTTGGCTTTTCCTTGCCCTGGGTGGTTAAAGTGAATCAACTGTTGCTCCATATGGGGAAGGTAAGGTGAGGCATACCTGCAGTGCCACACTGTTCTGCAGAGGTCTGGTCATCAGCTGTCTACATCTTTACACTGAACTTGAACTGACTTGAGTCTTCCTGTTGAGTCCCACAATGGACAAGCCTGAGGTTCCTAGGGGAAAGACCACAACCTTTGCTGAAGGCTTGGAAAGACTGCCACTTCCTACTCCTCTGAGCTGGAGTTGGGAGTGAACTCTGGTAAACTTGCAGTAAACATATTGGAACTTGTGTTTTTTCTGTTTTTTATTTTTTTTAAATAAATGTACTCTGCCAAGAGCTGTGGGATCACCGGTAAAAATGCTTTTTGTCCATGGAGAGAGATCAAAGCTGGGCTGTAGGACGCCTGGCTTGATGGAAATATTTAGATCTTCCCCACTCTTCAGAAGGAGTGGGATGAGAGTCCACAGCCAGAGACAAGCAGTGGCTGAAGACCTGAGGAAACCCCTTGAGTGAAAATACAGTTTCAGGGTAATTGTACATATGACACTCCATCCTCCAGTAATACAATTCTGTAATTAAATGGGATGTTTAGGGAGCATGGTGGGGCTTAGGGCTGGGAGGCTTTCTGGCTGGGCTGATGCTGAAACTCACTTAATCAGACAGCCACTTGTGAAGGAAGCAAATCTGGAAGTGGACAACCTAGCCTAGGACACTGGTATATAACACACGTTCTCTAGAGGAGACAAGGAGAAATAAACTCCATGCCACAGAGGCTCTTGAAGCCTGATGTCAACCCTTCCAGTAAGGCATGTTTTGAAATTAATATTGTCCTGCCATATTCACAGGAGAAATGAAGTGGTTGAGTGATCCTACACCCAATTTATTAAATAGTGAAGCAAGCAGAAAGGGTTATGGCTTCTTTGCCTCTCTGCTTCCTAGCAGCTAGACCACAGCTTTCTGTATACAGGATTGTATGATTCAGAAGGGTCAAGACAGACCTATTAAAAACAAAACTCTCTTGCTGTTCCAAGTTTTTAACCATGACACTTTTTTTCTATTGAAGCAAGCACTCATATGGGTCAACCTGAAGTGAATGGGTAAAATATTATTTACACATCAAGGAAAAACTGAAAATTCAATAGGCACTTTTGCGTCAGTCAATACCTCTTCCTCAGACATAAAAGGGCAACACTCAAATTAAAACTGTAAGTGAACACCTCCTCTCCTCCAGAGGAAGAAAGCACATGTGGGAGCCTAGAATCTAGAAAGCCTTAGCCAGATCACTGAAAATGTACTTTTGTTTCATAATTTGAACTTTAACATCACTGAGAGGAAAATTTTCTTAGCAACCCTCAGCCTCCTTTTAATATGGTGAAAAAGCCCTGCTGTGGGGGTAGCAGACTTCCATTGCAGCTCTGCCTCTAGTCTTTTAAAAATGTTAATTGCTTTATTTTTCCTCCAGTTATCACATTTTTAGAATAATTTCTGCTTCTAATATGCCTCAGAGCAAAGCTGAACTGGTATAATATGCCACTTGTCTACTGAAGGTGGAGAGACTAAGGTAGAGGTGGTCAAGTGCAGGCCCTAGAGTTCAGTGTGACTGCTCAAAAAAACAATTCAAGCATACAAGTCTCCTTTACATACTGGGTGTTAACTGCGAGGACCAAGGTTCAATGTGTTGTCCCCCACAACTGTTCCAAATTCCTATGCTCTGCAAGTTGCAGCTGTATGTGCATTGCTATTGGATGAGAGAAGTAGGTAGCATACACAATAGGAACGTATATTTAGGAAGGCAGGTAGCAGAACAGAGGATGAAGAATTCCTGTTAAACTGGAGGAATCTGCTATATGCCCCAAACAAAGCTAAAATAAAAAGGCAGACATTCCAGATTCTCCACAAGGCTCAAATGATCACCACAGTGATCTTTGCAAGCAAGGAGAAGCTTGTAGTCCACACTGCACAGCCCTGAAGCATAAAACAAACATGATGTCAACGCTGGTGAGCACTTTGTAGCTGCTTGTTTGCAGCATTGTCTGAAGTGGCCCTAGTGGCCCACTGCTACCCTCATTTAATACATAAGTTATGAGTCTCAGCATGCTTGAATTAAGATGTAGCATTTCCTGTTGTTTCTGCAGGCCGTACTGCCATATTGAAGATGAGGATGGATGAATGATCAATTCTACTCCATTTTATGCAAATAAGGTGTGATGGGCTTTGGACAAATTATTAATACAGCTGAGCAAAGCTTGGGCATACCTGATCTAGGATGGTGGCTAGCATCTCTTCAGTGACTCGAGAGTCCATGATGGTCAAGACTGGCCTTTAGTTGTCCAGGTCCCTATGCTGAATAACATGCAGGGCCTCTTGGGCATCTCTTAGGTTATGCCAGACCATGGGAGAACTAAAAATGGATCCAGCTCCACAATTTAAAAAGCACAGGGTCCCTTGATGCAGGATTTCCAAGGCTTTATAGATGATCCACTAGGGGTGATTGTTACTGCAATTTGGCATATATGCTGACTGTGGGGACCCAGAAGTCTTAAGCATCTCCAGACTTGGCTAGAGGCAGCCATGCCTGTTGCCCCTGCAAGGAGACAGCACTAAAAGCTTTTGCCTAGTAAAAAAAGGAACTGGATTTTTCTGCAAAATGCATTGATAGAAATAATGAAATGGATACCTTTAGGTGCAAGGCTCTGAAATAGAAATTGCTGACATAGCAAGCATGTTGTTTCACAATGTTACCATTGTTAACCTCAGAATGGCCACACTACATCAGATCAGTAGTCCATCTAGCCCAGTATCCTGTCTTCTGACCAGTGCTAGATGCTTCAGAGGGAATGAACAGAATAGGGCAATTATTGAGTGATCTGTCCTCTGTCAGCCAATCCCACTTCTGGCAGTCAGAGGATTAGGGGCACCTGGAGCATGGGGTTATGTCCCTGATCATCTTGGCTACTAACGATATCTTCCATGAACTTATCTAATTCTTCTTTGAACCCAGTTATGCTTCTGGCCTTCATAACATCCTCTGGCAACAAGTTGCACATGTTGATTGTGCATTGTGTGAAGAAGTACTTCCTTATGTTAGTTTAAACCTGCTGCTTATTAATTTAATTGGGTGACCCTAGGTTCTTGTGTTATGTGAAGCGGTAAATAAGTTTCCCTATTCATTTTTTGCTAGCTGTCTCTTTCCTAACATTTGCTAACATTCTGTTTGCTTTTTTGACTGCTGCTGCACACTAAGCAAATATTTTCAGAGAACTATCCATAATTATTCCATGATCTTTCTTGAGTGGTAACAGCTAATTTAGAACCCATCACTAAGTATAATTGGGATTATTATTTCCAATGTGAATTACTTTGTACTTATCAATACTAAATTTCATCTGCCATTTTGTTGCTTAATCACCTAGTTTTGTGAAATCCCTTTGTAATTCTTCTCAGTCAGTTTTGGACTTAAATATCTTGAGTAATTTAGTATCGTCTGCAAACTTTGCCCTGGCCTATACTACGAGTTTAGGCTGAATTTAGCAGCGTTAGATCAATTTAAACCCTGCACTTGTCCACACGATGAAGCCATTTTTGTCGACTTAAAGGGCTCTTAAAATTGATTTCGGTACTTCTCCCCAATGAGGGGCTTAGTGCTGAAATCAATGTTGCTGGGTCAAACTTGGGGCAGTGTGGATGCAATTCAACAGTATTGGCCTCTGGGAGCTATCCCAGAGTACTACATTGTGACTGCTCTGGACAGTACTCTCAACTCCGATGCACTGGCCAGGTAGACAGGAAAAACCCTGTGAACTTTTGAATTTCATTTTCTGTTTGGCCAGTGTGGTGAGCTGATCAGCACAGGTGACCATGCAGTCCCAGAATCGCAAAAGAACTTCAGTATGGACCAAATGGGAGGTACTGGATCTGATCGCTGTTTGGGGAGACAAATCTGTGCTATCAGAACTCCGTTCCAAAAGACGAAATGCCCAAATATTTGAAAAAATCTCCAAGGGCATGAAGGATAGAGGCTATAACAGGGACCCATAGCAGTGCCACATGAAACTTAAGGAGCTCAGGCAAACCTACCAGAGTGAAAAATGGCCGCTCCGGATCAGAGCCCCAGACATGGTGCTTCTATGATGAGCTGCATGCCATTCTAGGGGATGCCCCTACAACTACCCCACCCCTGTGCTTCCCTCCTCCCCCACCCCGCCTGGGCTACCTTGGCAGTTATCCCCCCATTTGTGTGATGAATTAATAAAGAATGCATGAATTTGAAACAACAATGACTTTATTGCCTCTGCAAGCAGAGATCAAAAGTGGGGAGGGGAGGGGAAGGTGGTTGGCTTACAGGGAAGTAGAGTGAATCAAGGGGGTGGGTGTTCATCATGGAGAAATAAACAGAACTTTAACACTGTAGCCTGCCCAGTCACAAAACTGGTTTTCAAAGCTTCTCTGATGCACAGCATACCCTGCTGTGCTCTTCTAGCCACGCTGGTGTCTGGCTGCGATTTGCCTCAACCTCCCACCCTGCCATAAACGTCTTCCCCTTACTCTCACAGATATTGTGGGGCACACAGCAAGCAATAATAACGATGGGAATACTGGTTTCTCTGAGGTCTAACCGAGTTAGTAAACTGTGCTAGCGATACTTTAAACGTCCAAAGGCACGTTCTACAGCCATTATGCACTTGCTCAGCCTATAGTTGAACTGCTCCTTACTACTGTCCAGGCTTCATGAGCCATGGAAGGAAGGGGTAGGCGCGACCATGCGGTGCTGCTGACTAGGAGCACAGCCTGAGGCAGAAGCCTCCAGCTGGCATGGTATTCCAGGCAGGACTGAATCTCCATTAGACGAAACTTAAAAAAGAGAATGGCCTGGAGTCATTTCCATTTTTGTCCAGGCACCTCCGACCAACCTCACAGACTCCAGGCCATTCTCCCCACAACACACTAAGCACGTGCCTGGGGTGGCAAGCCACTGGGGGTGCTCTGCTGGTCACCACAAAGGCAGCAGGCAGGTTGCCTTTGGCGGCATGCCTGTGGAGGGTCTGCTGGTCCCATGGCTTCGGTGGACGTCCCGCAGGTGTGCCACCGAATCCGCGGGACCGGGGATCTCCCATAGGCAAGCCGCTGAAGGCAGCCTGCCTGCCATGCTTGGAGCGGCAAAATACCTAGAGTTGCCCCTGCTCACCAAGGCCAACCAGGAGCACCCATGTCTGCCTAGGCACCCCTGACCAACCTAACCGAGGTCAGCCAGGAGCACCCTTGGGATGACGATTAGCAGTTGTATTGCACCATCCGCAAGGCAGTGGATGCTGCTGTGTAGCACTGCAGTACCCAGGAGACATACAGTGACAGTGAGCTGAGTGGGCTCCATGCTTGCCGTGGTATGTCGTCTGCATGGGTAACCGAGGAAAAAAGGTGAGAAATGATTTTTTGCCGTTGCTTTCAGGGAGGAAGGGAACGGAGCCTGACGACATGTACCCAGACCCACCCATGACAATGTTTTTGCCTCATCAGGCACTGGGAGCTCAACCCAGAATTCCAATGGGTGGTGAAGACTGCGGGAACTGTGGGATAGCTACCACAGTGCAATGCTCCAAAAGTTGATGCTAGCCTTGGTACTGTGTATGCACACTGCTAACTTAATGCACTTAGTGGGGACACACAATCAACTATATCGAATCGATTTCTAAAAAATCAACTTCTATTAAATCAACCTAATTTCGTAGTATAGACATACCCTTTGTCACCTCACTGTTTAAACCCTTTCCAACTCATGTGTGAATATAGTGAACAGCACAGATTGCAGTACAGATCCTTGGGGAACCCCTCTATTTACCTCTTTCCATTGTGAAAACTGATAATTTACTCCTACCCTTTGTTTCCTATCTTTCAAAATCCTCTATTAAAAATCAGCACTAATCCATAATGCAGATGAAATAGAAATCCAAGAAAAGGTAAAAATGTCTAGACAGTTGGGTTTACAGCTGGTCTGAACTGGGTAACTCAGCAATGTTTTTCATAAGTACCTATCAGGTATCCTGAATTTCTGACCCCTAATATTAGAATGCTCTTAGTCAATGGGCTAAGTGCAGCTCTGAAAAACAAGTAAGGGAAGTGGAAAGGATATTATGTTAATGATAACAAATAAGACATAGAATCATAGAATATCAGGGTTGGAAGGGACTTCAGCAGGTCATCTAGTCCAACTCCCTGGTCAAAGCAGGACTAATCCCCAACTAAATCATCCCAGCCAGGGCTTTATCAAGCCTGACCTTAAAAACCTCTAAGGAAGGAGATTCGACCAATTCCCTAGGTAACCCAATCCAGTGCTTCACCACCCTCCTAGTGAAAAAGTTTTTCCTAATATCCAGCCTAAACCTCCACCACTGCAACTTGAGACCATTACTCCTTGTTCTGTTATCTGGTTACACTGAGAACAGTCTAGATCCATCCTCTTTGGAACCCCTTTTCAGGTAGTTGAAAGCAGCTATCAAATCCCCCCCCATTCTTCTCTTCCATAGACTAAATAATCCCAGTTCCCCCAGCCTCTCCTCATAAATCATGTGCTCCAGCTCCCAGTCATTTTTGTTGCCCTCTGCTGGACTCCTTCCAATTTTCCCACAGCCTTCTTGTAGTGTGGGGCTCAAAAGTGGACACAGTACTCCAGATGAGGCCTCACCAGTGCCAAATAGAGGAGAATGATCATGTCCCTCGATCTGCTGGTAATGCTTCTACTTATACAGCCCAAAGTGCCGTTAGCCTTCTTGGCAACAAGGACATACTGTTGACTCATATCCAGCTTCTCATCCACTGTAACCCCTAGGTCCTTTTTTGCAGAACTTCTGCCTAGCCACTCGATCCCTAGTCTGTAGCAGTGCATGGGATTCTTCCATCCTAAGTGCAGGACTCTGCACTTATCCTTGTTCAACCTCATCAGATTTCTTTTGGCCCAATCCTCTAATTAATCTACTGAGTGTGTTCATCCCATTTGTATGTATGTATCATTCTTGTATCTGAAGCTAGAAATATGAAGTATATCTCTGAAGTCCTATTGTAATTATGCAAAGTGTGGGCCATTAATGATGGTTTGGAAGCTTGATGGCTCCCATTGTCTAGGACAATTGGTTGTAAATGCCTCTGTTTACTTGCAAACCACCCTGAGTATGTTCAGGCCAGCCCTGGAAGAAAGAAGAATGAGATCTCACAGGACATGTGACCATGTCGCATGATGCAGAAATCCATCTTAAATCAGTTACTTTTCCATTTAGAAGGAGGGGTAGAGACCCAGAGAGACAAAAGATTCCTGCTTTGGGCCACAGCTACAAAAGGGGGTGGAACAGAACAAAGGAGGCTGCCAGTCATGATAAATCCCCTAGTTACCATCTGAACTGGAACTAACAAGGACTGTACCTGGGGAAAAGATTGGGCCCAGACTAGGAAGGAGTCTAGTTTGTGAAAAAAGCTTTTTGGAACATCTTTGAGGGTAAGATTTACCTGTAAACAGTTTCTTAATGTATTAGGCTTAGACGTGTGTGTTTTTGTTTTACTTTGCGTGGTAACTTACTTTGTTCTGTCTGTTATTACTTGAAACCACTTAAATCCTACTTTTTATACTTAATACAATCACTTATATTTATTAATTAACCCAGAGTAAGTGGTTAATACCTGGAGAGCAAACAGCTGTGCATATCTCTCTATCAGTATTATAGAGGGCAGACAATGTATGTGTTTACCCTGTATAAGCTTTATACAGTACTGTATTTCATAGCATGTTGGAGTATCTTATTGTAACCCTTTGATCTATGAATTAGAGATGGACATTTTTTACTATAGTTCTTAGTCATTTGTTTCCATGTGAGAAACCCTTCAAAGCTTCACAACAATCTCACGGGACCTATTTCAACACTAGCACAAACAAGCACATCACTACTGAAGCCAATGGATTCATACTTCCATATACTGGCAGTGAATTCAGCTTGTATTTACTTCAACAGGTGCTCAGTTAGTACTAAAGAAAAACTCAAAGTGGCTTCATTTTAAATGAAACACATGCCTTTTGCAGAGGATTAGGATGACCCTTTCCTAAATTTTAGAGCATGACAATGCATAATGAGACTCAGTGGAATAAGCATTCTAAAAATGTAGCCCATTCTCACTCAGAACTTTTTGTTGTGTGGTCAAGTGGAAGACAGAGCAAGTAGCATTTTCTTCTGTCTTGTGGTTTATTTATATGAAACAGTTATTCCCTAACTTTCTGGGCTGCTGTATTAACCTGGTTAGAATTGTTCTGTGGTCATTAAATGCCCAGACATAACTTTATGCGTTGTTGTGGGGAAGGGAGAAGGCAGAGAAAAGTTTTGTTTTTATTATCTGTCTGCTTGCTTATGCATATGCTGCAATTTGTAATCACACACTGCTGTTGCTACTGTGAGTCATCTGTCATTATTGTGTTACAAGTGACCATGCTGACACTAAGCAATCTTGATTTTCAGTGCAGCTCCTTCAGGAAGGACCACTACTGAGGTCAATTATTTCATGCTAATGGCAACTCTGCCAGGTATTTGTGCTTCATTGAACAATCATGTTGTTATGGCAACTAGGGTTCTATAAATTATCTGAAAACCAGCCCAATTCACAAGTGTTGGGTGCAGCAAGTGGAAAACACTGTTTTCCTTTTCAAAAATTTCATTTGTATTCACAAATGCAGCTACGAATTAACAATGTAATCCAAATGTTGCAGCCATATTCACTTGCAAAGTAACTGCTATTTGGGGCAAATCCTCTTTGGTGCTGATCACAAGTACATAGGCTTGACACTGGAGGCCCAACAGAAGGGAGAAGGAATCCTTGAGTGGCAGCTGAGCCACATTGGCCATTATTTTAGCTTCATCAGTGTTTGGTCAGTTGGTAACCCATCTTTTGAAGTGGTATATGACCAGTACATCTACATACTTCAAGATCCACTGGCTCCTGCCTTTACCTTCCTTGAGGCCCCGACTGCAGCCATGCCCTGGTAATCCCCAGGCAGCTGAGCTCTGCATCATGCAGGCAGCGTACACCAGGCTCCTAAAATCTTGTCCTGTCTATGCAGTTGAACCAGACTGGCTGTGCTGTGGGACAAGGCTGTCTGTGGCTGTGGAGAAGCAGGAAGGATGTGCTCCTTTAATGTTGAGAGAAGGTGGACTGGAGAGCTCAAGGGATTGGTTATAGGATACAGAACCTTTCTCTTCTACACAGCTAGTTAAAATCTTGGCGGCTTTTGAGAAATGAATTGATAGCCTTGATTTTTGTCCACAGTACAAAAGCGCCTTCACCTGCTGGCTTGAGGAGACTTTACACCACCAGTACATCTTTCGATACTATCTCTGTGGGTTAGAAGTTCATTTATTCAATGCTTCTCCCAGATAAAGTCCCCTAGGAAAGGATATAAAACATATATAAGCCCTTTAGCCTTCAGACGCTCTGCTTATTAACCATCTCATAGGAAATAACATGCTTTGGGCTAAAATCAGTTTTCAAAAGTTTCTGAATATTATTCAAAGCTGAGAACTCAACCTAGGCTCTGAATAGAATAGGGAAAAGAGGTTTAAAATAGTCTTTTGTCTGAGCAGTGTCAACTTCAGAAAGTCAGATCAGACAGTCTTGGGCTTAAAGGGTCAGTATACTGCCAACTCCTGCTGGCTTTAGGATCAGAAAGCTCTCAGTATTTTTCATGTATTAAAACTACTTTCTAAATAATACATTTAACCTGATATCTTGTGCAAACTATGGAATTTAAACACTATATAGTACTTAATATGCTATCTTTTAAAAATAGAAAGAATAGTCCCTTTATGCAAAAGTGTAATACTATTGAATAAATTTAATAAACTGTGTTATTTTAAAGCAATCTTGAATGCTAAAGGTAGTTGGCCTGATTTATTTATATATAAATACAGTTAGATAAATCTGTAATGGCTCAGTCCTGCTCTTATTGACGTCAACAGCAAAATTCCCCATTATTTTTAATGGGGTAGAACATGGCCCTTTAAAGTCGTAGAGGCCGGGGCCAGTCAACTTTAGTTACTAAGTAGGCACATCTGAGCAAGGATCAGGTGATTTCCCCTATAAACAGCAGCAGAAATCTGCTGAGTTAGAGTCCCAAAAGTTCCAACCTGTCTCATGTTCCAGGGGCCAGAAACCCTCTATACGTTTCACAAAATGCCCACAACAGGGATCACCTCTTAACATTTAATGCTGTTTAGTCCCAGAGGTATTGAACACTGGGGGATGAACTAGTGTCCTTTGGGGACAAGACATCACGGTTAAGAATCTAGTCCTGATATTCAGTCTACTTTTTTCCTTTGTTCAGATCCTTCCTATTGCCCCATTATACCCTTTTGTACAATTCTAAATTGTTCCCCTCTCTACTGTGGTAACCACTTACAGGAACTTGAAGAAAGTAATCACGCTCACCTTCCCCCTGGCTTTCATTTAGGCAAGCCATATATATTTAGTTCTTTTTAATCTTTCCTTGGAAGCAAAAACCCTCCAAGTCATTCTTGTTGCTCTTCCCTTAATTCCTCCAATTTAGCAACACCTTTCTGGTTTCATCAAATGAATAGTTGCCACTGGCAACTTGCCAGGCTGTTGGATCATATCTTTCAGGCCTGATGCCTGAATCACAGTCTATGTGGCTTTATCAGAGTCAAAATATGCAGCTTTAGGGGAGCAATCTGCTTCTGCCCAAGGTAAAGGTATATTGTTTATTAAAAAATAAATTGGAGAGCTACAGGAGGATGTTTCACCATAAAATAAGATTTATAATTGTCTTCAGTTTAAGCCAATATTTACATATATAAAAGTTTGTAGGGAGAAAATCAAGTATTGCTAAATAATGCATTACAGGGACATTGCCAGCTTAATTTCATTGGGTTTGCTTGTGTTTACTATCCATTGTTTGTAATACTCCTAGAGATGTGAACACACACGATTTTTACAGTATGATTCTGGCTCTTCCATTTGGCAAAGGTTGCTTTTTTGGGGACATGGCAAAAACCTGAATATATATTGATTGAAATAAACCTACATTTTCCTTGCCACCTTTACTCTTTATTTAGGTACCAGCATCACTAATAACATCAGCACAACCTGAAAAAATTTGTTTGTGATATTGCTGCGGAACTAGTTAAAGGAGAACAAGGGAAAAGTATTAATTTGTATAGAATCTATCCAGTGACTATTCTTTTATAAAATGTTTTAGTTAGACCAGAACTTTTCATGAAGAGATACAACTGTACGATTTCAGTTAAATAATTTTTTAATCTCAAAATTGGTGTTTTGTGAGCATCACTATTCAATTGTCTCAGGCCAGTTCAGTACATTGCTGTCAAGTGCTAAGTTGATGGTGCTCAGCACCTCATCTGATCAAACCCAGTGAGATTTGAGGGCACTTGGCATGGTGCAATACAAACAATAGCCATACATGATCTTGTACCATTTTTCAATTAATGATCCTGAATAAGCATAATACTGAAGCATTCAAGTGGGGAGGTATTTAATTATCTTTAACGTCAATTTTAAAATAAACTTTCTATCATGCAGCCTAGATTTTCAAAGTGTTATATGCTAATCAGGATTTTAGGTAGAGCATCTGCACTAAGCACTCTTTCCCTCAGGTAGTTCCCCACAATGGGTACTTTAAATGATCACTCCCCTTCAGATGGAAGTCTATTGAAAATGAATGTTGGAAATGGGAGTGCAACTAGATACTGCAAAATGAGGCATATCCTACATTTTATGAGACCACCTCAGAAGTAGAAAGAAAATATTTCAAGACTGCCACTGCCTCAAATGATACAGATATGAGGAGGATTGTTTTCTCTGACTGCAATGGGTGCCTTTAAGACAGGTAAATTGGAGACATCTAGGCTTTTGCTAGAACAGGGAAACTTTCATACCAAGCCCCAAACTGATTATTCCTGCCTGATTTCATTTCCCTCAACCCAATCTTCTGCTCTAACTATTAGACCACACTTTCTCTTCGAGTCAAGCAGCTGTAAGGGACAAAATGCTTATTGTTTGCTTCCTCCTATTAGAAATATTAGACTTTTGAGGCTGCATATTAAAGGTTAAAGCATAATTATTCTATACCATTTCATAGACGACACAGATGGGTACTGGTTATCCTATAAAAGCCTGAAGAGAACAGAAGGACACTGACAATGCTCCAAAGAGTTTGCAATCAAAATTTAAGACAAATCACAAAGAGTGCTAAATAGCAAGACAGGAAAAGGAAGGACAAAGGTTCTAGTAATCTTACCTGGTGAGATTTTAAAATTTAAGAGCCAAATCTGCTCTCCATTGTAAATGGGGACATACCAACATGAGGTTTTTTTGGATTTTTTTTTTTTTTAAAGTCCAAAGTCTTTCTTTGCTCAGGTTAGGTGGATACAGTCCAGAAAAATTGGCTATAAACATGGCAGCAGAGCAGGGAAAATAAATTTCTGATTGTTGCAAGACACTCTCAGAATATCAACTCCTCCTGTACTACTAATTCAGTGATGGATCATAATAGATCTAATTTACTGGCCATGTTACATAAAAACAAAATCAGAGAAAAAGTATGGTATTCTGTGAAAATGAAATCTTTCTTGTAGGGCAGGTTTGTTGGGGGTGTTCTGTATAAAGTTCATACTTTCTTTCAAAAAATGACAAAAAAAATCTAAAGATAAAAAGCTCCCTTTGTTTTCCTGCCTCTCCTACTAACCCTTAATACTGCATTGTACACGTCTAGATATTTTAGAAAGTGTGCAAACCATATTTGTCATTAATATATTCTGTATCAATTATCTACTTGCACATAGCTCCTGCGTGGGTGAATTTCAGATTCAAGAATGTCCTCAGTAAAGTAGATTCTGCCCTTGTTGCCCTCTTTAAATTCACTTTAATTATTCTGTATAAAAAGTGGCAGGCTCTCTCTCATACCAAAGGAGAGTTATGAGAAAATTGCTGCAGTCTTCTATACTATGTATAGTATAGCCAGCAGGTACTATTCATTGCAGCATCTTCTTGTTTATACCTAGCTGACTAACCTCCACATAAATAATGGAAACAGCTACGTGTTTGCACTATGGTATTGTTTATTTAGGATTTCAGAAGTGACTTTGCAGCAAAGAAGACAGTGTCTAACCTAAATAGTGAGAGTCTGCAATCTGCACTGGCAATGCTATTGTACCACCTTGAAGCTTATTCCTGCCTTTCTCATGCACTGAAAAGCACCCATGGATGTCCTGATGGGAGTTGTGTGTGCGTGTAAAAAGTAGGATTGGACCCTTGTGATTTTCATTCCCTTGGCACATGCTTCTATATATTTTGTTTACCCAGAGTTGCACTGCTCTCTCCTGGTGACTTACTGCCTCAATGAAAAGGTCCAGTCAAAACAAACCACAGTACTCTAAAAAATTGAAGTGATGAGACTTTCATAGGCATATTAATTAAATAAGCCTAAATTTATGCTCATTTTGTGCTGATCTTTAGATGAGATCATTCATATCTATTGAGGGTAACCTCAGTGGTTTCCATCCCTTTTATTGTGGGCATTCTATGTCAGTCTACTTATTTTTCCATCTCTGTGAATCAATGAAGTATTTTCTTCATATCATGTTAGAGGACTATTCTATCAACATGTGAGGATTTATGGAAGCTATTAACTGCTGTCAATGGGAGTTATGTATATGAAATGCCTCGATTTTGGGGAAAAAAGACCCCTCAATTTCTGACTCCAGATTGTAAAGGGCATGATTTACAGGTCATATGTGAACACTGAAAGCCTATCAAAGTGTATTATATTGAATCTTGGCATAAGATCTTTGCTTCTCAGGTCAGAAGTGGTTGAAGTATTGTGGATATGGCTTGCTCAGTTCTAGATGGAAGAGAGGATGGTGTGCATTGTACCACTCCAATGGTACCCTGTACTGGATAACTTGTGTACAAAAGGACAGTATGAAGGAGGCCTGGATTGTTTACTTGCCTGCAAGACATTGCTATAGGTTGGCCTGGTTCAAGGGAAAATCCTGCAGGGAAAACAGAATAATATCATCTTATCTATGGACATAGAACCCAGAAGAGAGAAAAATCATCTTATGGGTTTTGTCAAAAAACTTCTGTTGGTCCTGGCCACCTCCAGGTTCTCTTTGCTTGTTCTGTTTTGTTATAAAGGTAAGTATTGATCACTGGCACAACTTGCTTGCTTGTCTTTTAGAATTGGTTCATAAAATTGGAAGGAGAATGTATAATAGAGGAATCCTTTGACACTGCCAGAAAAGTAAATATCTCCATCTACATTTCAAATAGTTCTCTTAAAAATCAAACCACTTCATATTCATGTATTAGACTGGATCTCAAGTAATGGTACATGTACCAGAAATGATGGTTCAAGCTTTTGTAGCTAGTAGTGTGAGCTGTCCTTACTTTAAAGACTGCTTTTGCAACTTTAGTTATATTGACTAGCATTCATTTATGCACACAGTTGCTGGAGAATTAACTGAGTAAGTGCAGTTTAACTTGACTAATAGTAGCAGAATTGGGCCTTTAATGATCAGCTGCTGTGGAGAACTCAAGTACCCTACCAATGCCTGTTTCCTGTCCTATCCACTTATGAAGTTGGATACTCTTACATATCATCAAGCTTGGATGACATGTAAGACACAGGAACAGCCCAAGCTGCATCTCAAGTCAAAGCATGTTAAAGCAAATAGGTAGAATAAGGACTGTCTTGTACAGCTGAGGTCTTAGTCTGGTAAGCTGGTTTTATAACTTACAACTTTCTGGAGAACTAGAGTTGCACCAAAAGGTTGGGATATACCGTATTGGATATAAACACTTTTATCCAACAAAACATTGATGGCTTGTCAGCATGAAGGAAAAAAACTCCTTTATTTATCCAAATACTTATACTGTCATCACTGTAGCATCTGAGCTCATCCATAGGGATTCTGTTCAGCACGATTGTCATTCAGCAGACTCTAAAGGAACACATCACAGCAGACTTCCAGAACAAATTGAATTGCACAAACAATACAGAAGACTTTCAGTCTGTCTGAACAATAACAATCCTGCATCCATACTTTCATTTTGTTTTTCTAATTTTTCTTCTGACAGCCCATCAACATTCAAAAAAAATATTATAGTGTTACTGATGCTTGAGCCATTTGACAGCCACTTGAAAGAACCCCAGCAGATTTTGCTGATTATTTTATTTGACCTGACTTAACTAGTTTCCTCTGTTGAAATATCATATCTCAATCTGTAACTCCCAACATAGACTATGTCAGGAAGTACAATATGTGCGGTGTAGGCGAGTGCGGGTTCTTAAGCTGTCAAAGGAAATCAATTATAGGAATTCTTGAATTGCACATTGGATAAAAAACAGATGACATAGCTTTACACGTGCAAGTGTGATGTAAGCTTTTTACTTTAAATCCAAAAATTTCCATAATCACAACGAACATTTGACATTAAATACTATAAATTGCCTAGGCATAGTGGTTTTTGTACATTTGAAGTACTGCAGTCTCCTCTTTATTTTGGTGTGGAGAAGATGTGCAAATAAAAAAGTGAAACATTCCCATTCTGCAAACATTGTGTCCTCTGCATAGAACTCATGCAGATGTGGTCCCTTAGGAGAGAAAGAAAGAGGTTAAGGAAAAAGATTAGTTACCAGTTACTGGTGTTCTCCTAAAGTATTGCTTTTGCTGATCCACACTGGGTGTTGTGTACCCTGCCATGTGACCACAGCAGCCATTGTAGTAAGGCAATTATCCATTAGAGGCGTACCACTGATCTGGCACTGAGCAGGAATAATTTAAGAAATACTGAATGTTGATGTGTTTGCTGTATGACTACAGTGGTTTAGCTCCACAGGAGTCTGTTTGGAAACATTTAAGAAGGAAAAAGAATGGCTTAAAATAAGCCAGCCCTCAGCAAGCACTTGAGAGTTGTTCCTGTCTTGATCTCTTCCAGGACTGGTTTTCACCAGAAGGGTCAATGCCTGGGGGGAGAGAACGATAGCAAAGTTTAAAGTTCATGTTCGTTCTCTCTCAGCACTTGTTGTTCAGGCACCCACAGTTGAGGCCTCTAAATTAGGCCTGCCTAGGTTACCAACCTTTAGGTAAAACACCTGTGTGTGTAGATGGATTTTAAAATCCCTTTTTTTCTTTTGCTTTTTTCCAACTGTTAAAATAAGTGATACTTTTAAGAAGGCTGTTTGGACACTATAAGCTACTAGTCATATTAGGAAGAATCACAGGTACCTGAACTTGGTTGAAGCTGCAGAGTATGTACAGTGGATACAAATGATTCTATAGCCCAGGGCCCTATCTAAGAGTGGGAGAATTGTGAAATTCCACCGGGAGATAGGTAAAGGCACTAAGACCTGAGATGGACATACTCAGGGTACATCTAGACAGGGCCTGAGTCCACTGACTTGGGCTTGAGGGGCTCAGGCTCTAGGGCTGAACAACTGACATGTAGACATTCTGGCTCGGGCTGGAGCCTGAGCTCTAGAACCTTTTGAGGGTGGAGGGTCCCAAAGCTCATCTACACAGCAATTTTTAGCCCCACATCCTGAGTCAGCTGGCCCAGGCCAGCCGTGGCTGTGCGGCAGGTCTTTTATCCCTGTGTAGACATACCTTCTGAGGTCAGAAAAGGGACAGAGGTGCAGCTAGCTCTGTAACTATGAAAGGGTGCATGCCTCTGTCCCTCAAATCCAGTATTCTAAATCCAAGAGTATAAAAGCCCAGCCTCCTACTGATCCCTGCATTCATCTCTTTATGATGGCCCAAGATGACGGAGAGCCCAGTTCTCTGCACTGGTGTTTTTATTTTTAAATGACAGCTAGTGTTCTCTTTCAGAAAAGTTGCTAGTTAATAGTGAAGATTACATAGTTGGTATAAATCTCCAACTGTTGGCATTTAAATTTGACCATTACTACCTGATGCGAACAAAAATGCAAATAGTTAGCTAATTTGTTTAATGTTTAGAAAATGTAGGTGTATTGTATTACTGGCCAAGCTTGTGAAGCCCCCAAAATACCTACCTTCAGCTGGTATGCCACTCTCGGTAAAATCAAGCAAGAGATAATTTTAGACGTGTGTCCATGAGCTTCTAAAATAGAGGGATCACATGCTTCATCACATATATAGGCCAAGCTGTATTTCCAGCCAATAGCTCTTGAATGCCAGATCTGGTCAATTCCAAATTTCAGGGAATGTTCTAGGCCTCAATGGACAGAACCCTACTGATTTTAGAGAAAATCAGAACAGGGAAATTGGGGAAATCAACGTAATAAGGATGTGGGAAGTGGATAGGTACAGAGCTCCTGGTAAGAGGAAGAGGGGTAGGTTGCAGAGAGTCCCAAAACTAGAAGGGGATGGGAGAGTAGCACACAGGGAGCATGGAGGGCTGCAAGGAGTCCCAGTGTGTACAAACAGCTTGATCTAAAGAAGCAATGAAATATGCTGGTTTATTATATTATCACTGATAGGCAAACCATTAAGAGGAATGTCAAGGATCTTAGTTTGTCTCCCCATATCCCTCAGTGTTCTCAAAACACAAAAAAAGTCAAAGAAAATATATGTATTTTATTTTCAAAAGCTCCAAATGAAGATCTCTCTGCAATTCTGAAAGTGGGGCCTGTGGACACATGAAAGAATCTTTGAGCCAACTGCAGCCTTCATAAGTGAAAAGATGAGCAAATTGCCACCGTCCCTTCCCCTCCACTCATAATTTGACAACTGTCCCTAAAAACAGAGAAGATTTGAAGGCAAATGTCTTTGGGATGTGGTTTTCCAACTGGAGATCTGAATTCTATATATTATCTCTTTCCATGTAACAAAACAGCAAGCTCAAACCATCGATTACAGCATAAAATCACGTATACACAAATAACATTCCTGTCAGATAAGTTTAAAATTCAGGATGAGGAAGCCCAGATCCATCACTTTAAGAACCAACACTAATAAAAATAGCCTTTTTTAAAGGGAATGTTTTCTACAGAGGAACTCTCCTGCCTAGTGCATTCTCTCTTTCAAGGCCTGATATTTTAGTTACTTTCCTTTGGCTGAAGGGGATTAAACATGATTCCTCTGAGGACCATCAGTGGTGTTCTGTGATCATAGAGCAGGGTTGTTGCAGTGACACAAGGTGCTTTCTTAACCCCAGAAAAGGAGTATGCTGCTTCTGGAGGCCTTCCAGTTCAAGTAGCAAGGGAAGAGGTTAGTGTTTTGATTGGGAAAAGGGATGTTAAATTATTGTATGTTTAGTTCTTTCTTACAATGTCAGGAGTGTTAAGAAAGGGCAGTAGCGTCCCCAAAAGTTCAAAAATTACATTTTGGTCTTGCAATGGCCTAAGGGCCAGCAAACAATTTTGGTCACATTCAACCATTTTTACTGCTGAAGTTCATTCACTTCATTTGCCATTGTTGTCTTTGTCATATAAAGCATACTTTAAAAATATTCAAACACAAATTAGTATGAATAACTGATTTTAGACTCAAGCTATAGTCCTTGCAAAATAGTGAATATTTCTTGGCCTAATCTGACAAAGCAAACAGGACACAACTGCTAATTCAAAAAGAATTAAATAAAGTAACATGTAGGATGTCACTGAGTTCTACAAGACAGGAGAACCACACCCACTCAGAAAAAGAACATCTTAAATATACACGATACCAAAATCGTGATTCTGAATAAAAAGGCAGCTAATAATATCTGAACTTCCTGAATAGTTGTTTGCAAGATTCCTTGTACATAATCTGTCACTGCTCATCGTGATGGTTTTACCTACATTGTGAACAAAGCACCAATATTGTTCATTTGTTCTTTTCATGCTTACCATCACATACATCAGGTTACAGTGTACAGATAATTATGCTTGTTGGAATTTTTGGATTAATTCTCTAAAGAGGTTTCAGCTTCTTTCTTTTAAAGTAATCAGTCATGTTAAGCTATGACTTTACTTTTGTACTCTTTGTCATAAACACCAGCAAATGAAACAGACTATTATGTATAAGTTCTTAGAAAAATGATTTGCCAGTGCCAGACTACATCGTTAAAAACAAATAGGCTTCTCTCCTTTTGTACTTATTTTACATAAGAATCATCCTCCTTCTGGCTTGCAATATTTTTGTTGCTAACTTGTAAGTGTAATCCAGCATCTTTAGTTTTGTTTCATATGACAGAACTCAGGCCTATTCATTACATTTTATCCATAACACCCATTTACAAATTCCAATAACTCTTACATGGTAGAGAGACAAAGAAATGCCTGGTTAGTGGAGACTTGACATAAATGAGCTCTTTTATCTTTTGATCCACAACTCTGAAATCCTTATTTTCAGATCTTAAATATCCATCTGTAGATGTGTGATCAATTTTAAAAGACAAAGAATAAATTATATTATGTAACTGTGGTTGTGTTCCTCAGCTGCTCTTTAAAACTGACCTATTTTTAAAAAATCATCTAAATTTGAAGGGGAGATGAGAGTATTTCCCAATCCATTAGAAACTTGGTTTCAGTGATGCTTCTTCTTCAGCCCCTTCTCCAAAAACATTAACAACTTGTTGTTTTGGCCCAGCCTAGTCCCAAAATAACTACTTCCATTTTCCTATATAATGCAGTTTAGACAGAGCAATAGCACCACACAATTTACATCTAATTCCAGAAACACCTAACCAACAAACAGACTCCAAAGAGTCACATCAGTGTAGCAACATATATGTAAGCTGTAACGCCATCTAGCTAACTCCCAAATTAATTCACATCACTGCACCTTTCTGGAGGTCAGCCAAACAGAGATGCCGTATGTGTCTCTATAACTCATCAATATTAGAAGAAGATATGAATTGTTTGGCACATCTTTCTGTCTCTGGCTGATGTCCAAGACAGATTAATCAGAGAAGAGCATATCACTTACATTAAGACATTTGGGGGATTTTCTGAGCATCCCCCTTGATGTCAATTAAGTGGATGGGACAAAGTCAAACTCCTGCATTAGAAGCAGGATATAGCCAGCAAAAAGTATGGAATGTTTACAAGGTCCCCTGTGGATCAAAATTGACATCTATGCAAAGTCCAGAAGAGCCTCCCATAAGCTACTGGCTAAAGAGGCCAATTATTTTGTTAAACTGAGCTCTAACAAAGTGTTTTCTCCATAGTATTTTGGGTTGAAGCAAGGAAAGGATCTGAATAGCTAACAAAACACCCATTAGCTTGCAGACTGCATTTGTTCTAGGAAAACAAAAGTGCCAGTTAGAATTAAAACTCTACCAATCAGTTTTGTGATGGCATTTAACATCTGTCTGTTTCAGTCTAATGATGCACTGCCTGGTAAAATCCTTTTGTTTAAATACTCTAAAAAGAACTTTACAATTGGTATCTTCACTTAAAACTTGCAACTAAAATAAATGGATTTAGCCATCTTTTAAACCATTAATATAGCTAAATATTGGAATAGCTGTACTTTTGAAGACTTTGTACATTTCTAGATGATAAAAAAATTTGTAGTTTACTTTTAAGTAGTGCAAGTTCACACTTCTACATACTAGTTTTGTCTTTCAATAAGTTGTTTTCAATATTCCCCTACTTTCCATGCATGTTTTCTCTGCCAAGCAGTCCTTTCTTCATGCTTTCCTTTTTGTAAAATAAAGCTATTTTGTCTTAAAAGCCTCTGATACCTTGTCAATTTTGCTTTAATTAAGTCTTCTGCCATTTGTTGGTCTGCAACATACGATTCTCATTGTGTCATGATAGATCTAGTATTCAGCTGTTACACAGGATGTTAATGTGAACACATCAATATTCACGCTTCTTGATAGATCATGAAGCTTAATAAATCATTTTTGCAAAGTCAGTGGTGTTCTTGTCAGAGCATAAAACAAGCTAGAGGATGAGGTATGTAAAATGTAGGTTGTTTGTTTTTATCTAGTTTTTATTCCAGACATAAATAAGATTTGTCTAGTAATAGTGAACTATTTGTTTTATTATAAATATTAGGAAAATAAATGATTATTCTTACATTTCAGTAGTTATGGGGCTACCTGCACCTCTATGTCTTTCTGGTCCCTGAATGCACCCAATTCAGGTGTTTGGCCTCTTGTCGTTTCCTGTGTCTGTCATCTTGTGATTCTTAGAGCAGGATCCAGGTGCATTACCCTCTGTATACCAACCACTTAACCTGCAGGCCCTCTCTTTAGAAACCTATGACCAGTGATATTGACCAGCAATCTTTATAAAACAAAGTATTTTTATTTAGTAGTTAGAACAAAGCATCCGAGAACAGATTTAAAAAAAAAAGTAGCCTATACACTTTTAATCTAATTTTATGCTTCACTATAAGCTGTTAGGTAGGCTTTTCTCTTACATCACAGGAATGAAACTGAACCAATTTATGGTTTCATAGCCAGCTCAAATCTTGCTGGTCTATAGGTCTCTGTTTGATAGGGTGACCAGACAGCAAATGTTAAAAATCGGGACAGGGGGTGGGGGCTAATAGGAGCCTATGTAAGAAAAAGACCCAAAAATCGGGACTGTCCCTATAAAATCGGGACATCTGGTCACCCTACTGTCTGACTCATCCTGTTCAAACTGGGTTGGGTGCTCCCCACAAGAGCAGACTAGAGCCATTAAGGCTATTCTCTCTGCAATGTCACTTACATGTAATTTGTTAGATGACTATTAGAAAGGGCCTTTTCTCTTTGTTTCTCTAGGCAGGTAGGCTGTGCTATCCAGACAAATTTCTAGGCTGAAATATCCACTCCCAATTACAGGACAAACACATCATATTAATGACAAATGCAGATACAGTATTAAAATCAAAGAGTACCCCCATACTTGTCAGGAGGTGAATGACATTTATTGTGATGAGGTGACACTTCATCATAAGCTAGAAATGATTAAAGGGCAAGTCAGGCACATTCAGTTCACCTGTTGGTAATCAGTTACTTTTCAGCCAGAAAGGGTGAGACTAAGAAGGATCTGGTAATCACCAAGACACTAAGGCCTCATAAATGGGCTAAGAGTTCAGTCTGAGGAAAGAACCCAGAGAGAAGATTTGTATGAAAGGCCTAAACACTGTTAGAAGCTAGAGACCTGGATTAACCCAAGTTACCCAAAAGGTCACCTTTCTTTCCCTTCCCTCAGTCAGCCTAAGATAGCTATGCTAAATTCAACTATGGCCACTTTATTTCAAATGAGAGCGTTCATATGGTGGCTTAACGTGCTGCAACTAATATGTATGATCTTAACACCTTAGTTAATTTGTCTTAACTTTCCTGAATATCCTCATATACACAAGCCTTGAAACAAGTGAAATTTGGCCAACAGGGAGAAGTTTGTGAATACAGGGGGGAGAACTTTCATGGGAACTGTACCAATAGAACTCACTCCTAGAAGGGATAAGGAAGACCACAGACTTAAAAAGCATTCAGAAACAAATGGAAAATCCATTTCTTCTCCCCCTTGATAGTTCTTAACACACTTAATCAAAATCACTGACATTTAACAAAATTCAGCTACCCTGTGTGATGAAGAAGACATTTGTTGTTAATTACTTGAGGCATTCATATTATGGTGATAAAGGCATAAGTATCTAGGTAGCTTTCACTACCACTGTTCACACTGAATCTGTTCTTTGGAAAAACTGAGCATCAGTCTTTGATCTACATAAGTTTCCCATGAATTGTTCCTCTTCCCTTAAAACCTTCATCTCTGTCTAGGATCTTAGATACAGAGCACTGTGGAGCAAAGGATCCTTTTGTGTCTGTCTGAAAAGAGCCTACTATGTTTTCCGGGCCAACGTAAACAAATATAAATAATTCTCCCCTTGGGATTCTAGCACATCTTAAATTCACACACAAAAAGAATTGTTAATTCACTCAATTTACCTTTTGCCACGTGGACAGACTCTTACTTTGGTGATGTCAGGAGTCCAGTATATAAGATCTCAGCATAAACAAAAATTTAGCAACCAAGGGGCTGTAACTTTGGGGGAGCCTGATAACAAAAGATAAAAAAAATTCATTGTAAGAAGTGTGCTCAAATATGAGTTTCTTAGGATAGAGGTAGTGCATGATTGGTCCGAAGAATAGTATGTGCACTCACGGTGTGTTCTATAAGTAAAAATATGGATGGAGTTTCAGAATCTAATAGGAAGGTTGTCATGTTCTCTTTTAAAATGTTTTCCTTAAATTTTACTTGTGCAAATAAATATAAAGGGTAAGAATTATAATAAAAGTGAGTGAACATAAAACAATTTTTCATAATTTTACAGGAGTGCACTGTTTATGTGAAAAGCAAGGTCCACAAAGTAAAACTATTTCCCCATGCTTATCCCCTCCCCCCTCCACCCAGTTCCTTACATCTCCTTGTCAATTGCTGGAAATGGGCCATTTTCATTACCACTACAAAACAATTCTCTTTCTCCTGCTGATAAGGTGAGCTATTAACTAATCACTCTTCTTATAGTGTGTATGGTAACACCCATTATTTCATGTTCTCTGTGTGTGTGTATATATATCTTCCTACTGTATTTTCCACTACGTGCACCTGATGAAGTGGGCTGTAGCCCACGAAAGCTTATGCTCAAATAAATTTGTTAGTCTCTAAGGTGCCACAAGTACTCCTGTTCTCTGGTGATGTTGCCTTAGTTTATAACTGTAGCTGTATCTCTTGTTGGCCCACCATCTCCCTCTGGTGGAGGGATGGCTTTGTGAAAAGAACGAGGAGTACCTGTGGCACCTTAGACACTAACAAATGTATTTGGGCATAAGCTTTCGAGGGCTAAAACCCATTTCGTCGGATGCATGCAGTGGAAAATACAGTAGGAAGATATATATCTACACAGAACATGGAAAAAATGGGTGTTGCCATACCAACTATAATGAAACTAATCAATTAAGGTGGGCTATTATCAGCTTTGCATAACCTTCCAACTAAACCTACGTACACCTTTTTCATCCTCGGGTCAATAAAACAAGTCCATACAAAACGAAGACAAAGTAGTCGTTCACCAGTTCTGTGTGGGCTCTATATTTCTCTGTGTCATGTCAGGCTCAGTCAGTCGTCTGTTTGTCCCTTTTCCCCTTCTACTAGAGAGTACCAGCTTGCCCCTGCTGCTGAGGGGTAATAGAACAGGCCTCTTCCTCAACTCCAGATTACAGCTTGGATATTCTGAATTGTGAACAAGCATGTCCCCTTCATTCAAACCTTGCTTAACTCTTACGCAGGCCATTTCCTACACAGCCTTACACAAAGAAGCCAGGGATCCAAAGGTGGAGAGACTCGTTCCTCCTACTCCCTGAATGCTTCTCCTGGCTATTCTTCTTGTCTGGTGCCTTTTAGCCACCCAGTCCTCTGTCCAAATCTCTTTATCACTGAGCAGAGGCTGCTCTTATAGTTGCTTTGGTTGTTATGATCCCTGTCCCCCAGGGAGTACACTTCCCACAATTTTCCTTTTCTTAAAGAGCTGAGAGCTAGTAGTGACCCTGCACAACAGCACATCCCCTTAAAGAGGCCACCACACTCTTACAAGAACTAAGATGACATAGAGGGTGTGTCTGTGTGTGTTTTGTTTTAAAGCCTCATGACCTTCTAGAGTATAAATCCCCCTTCTTTTTTACATCCTTGCCTCTTGTCATCCTGTGTCTTATCCTACCTAGACTGCTAAGTTCCTCAGGGCAGGGACTGTGCCTATCTTGTATGAAAAACCCCTTGTGCACCAATGATCTATAAATAGCTAATGTGGATGGAGTTTTAGTTGTCTCTGTATTTCTTGAGTTTGTATATTTGATATACTTTAATACTGTGTGTGTGATCTGTATTTTAGATTCTTTTTAAAAAGAGAAAATTCTTTTGGAAGTATGAGAACCCAAGCAAACTTTAAAACATGCATTATTTAACTAACAGACTTCAGTGGCCTAGTGTGTAAATAAATACAGGATGAAACCCTGACTCCACTGAAGTCCATTGGAGTTTTGCCATTGACTCCAACAAGACCAGAATTTCACCCACAGTATTTAGACATATACATTGCTGAATAGGGAAGCAACGCAGAAGTTGTGAATTTGAGCATGCCCTATAGTATGCTTTACTTAAAAAGTAATATCTCTTTTATCCAAAGGATGAAGCTTACAGTATAACCACAATTATAATGGCTCACTTATGCAGTCATGGGTCTTTACTCAGGCAAAATTGAATAGTTGCATCCTTTTTAAAGGTGAACAAATGTTTTAAAGAAAAATCTGCACAACTTTACTATAAACAGCCAGATGGCCAAATAGATATTACCAGTGGGCAATCCTGCAAATGTTTATATTTAATTAATCTTCCATCCAGCCTTTACCAGTCTTCATGTCATCAGCTTCTTAGAATGCATTGGATAGGTGCACTGTTACCTATCAATGATATCTCCTTTCATATAAGTCAGACTTTACATTGTAATAAATCTGCGGTTACCTAGGATTTCAGACTTTTGACTATACAGAGTACATCATGGCCATTCAAAAATTAATGATAACAGTGCAGTTGGAGTGCCTGTTCTAAAACTATGTAAGAGTTAATTATTTATTGATTATTAAAAGCACTAGGACCCACTACCTGATCCACAAAGGAAAATATCCTGTAGTTTTAAGGGCTTACATTACAATTCACATTCTATTTAGAATGTAAAGATACATGTACACACCAACCCATTGATTACAATACATATTGAGCAGAGTTGTAAGGGCTCTTCATGGCATACAAACTAAGAGTAAAAATTAAAAATCCATTCAGTATTCTCAGAATGTATGGTAATTTACATTTTGGACAAAGGTAGTTATTTTTTACTGAACTTCAGTGAAACGATTATTAATTTATATTTACTTAGTACTCTACACTCTAAAAGATCCTGAAGTGCACCAGTTATAGGCACATAGAACATTTGGAATGCAGCCATCTTAGCATATTACCTAACAGCATGAGGAAGGAAAATCTTGGCCAAGGAAAACCTCTACTCTTATAACAAGAAGTGCTAAACAGATGGTAATCAATATAGTGCATGGTGAGATGTCAAACAAGTGAAGCTGCATATCAGGATCTGGTGAAGAAAAACTAAGAGCTATTTATTCTGTTTCGTCTTTGATTGACCTCTTAATTAATTTAATAGTAGGGAATGAGTATTTTGTTCTGTATACTTGCAGGGGTTCTGCTGGTGAGCCTTTAAATTGAATGAGACTAGTCACATTAGTAAGCATTCACCAATCTGGCTCTTAAGAATGGAAGGAATCAGTTTGCTATGGCTGGCTTTGAAACATGTAATTTAAAACACTGTAGAAGTAGAAGGAATCAACCCTTTAGCTCTGAGAACTTACAGTGATACCAACTTAAATAACAAAAATAAAGCACACTTTAGTCTGAAGCGTCTTACCTACTATTATCACAAGAAACTATTAAGATTACTATATCAAATGTTTTTCTCAATTATTCAGTTTCTTGGTGCCTTTGATAGCACTGTGTATTCGTTTCATTTGTCAATTTCTCCTGTACTTGTGCATAGTCTCTTGTTTGTCTGGGTCTTTCATAGAGCAAGGCAGCAGGGGAAAAAACTACAAATATAACACTACTTCTAGGTGACTAATAGCAGCAAAAAGGGTGAGGTTCAATATATCTAGGGTGCCTCTTGACAAATAATGAAACCAGTTCAGAACCCTGGGAAAACTAAATATACCTGCGCTATGTGCCCTTAACAGGGAAAACTTCCCCATGTGCAAGCACTGCAAAACCACGTACAAATAATGGAAATCTTTATTAGGGAAAGGGAATACAATCATAAACTTAGAAAACACAGCAATAGAATATATATAATATTAGGCCTGTTGATTAATCGCAGTTAACTCACATGATTAACTCAAAAAATTAATTACAAATAATTGCAGTTTCAATCTCACTGTTAAATAGAATACCAATTGAAATTTATTAAATATTTTGAATGTTTTTCTACATTTTCATATATTGATTTCAATTCAACAGAGAATAAAAAAATTATATTTTTATTACAAATGTTTGCACTGTAAAAATAATAAGAGAATTTTTCAATTCACCTTATACAAGTACGGTAGTACAATCTCTTTGTTGTGAAAGTGCAACTTACAAATGTAGATTTTTTTTTTTGTTACATAACTGCACTCAAAAGCAAAACAATGTGAAATTTTAAATCCTGTAAGTCCACTCAGTCCTACTTCTTGTTCAGCCAATCCTTAAGACAAACAAGTTTGTTTACATTTACAAGAGATAATGCTGCCCTTGTCTTATTTACAATGTCATCAGAAAGTGAAAACAAGCATTTGCCTGGCACTTTTGTAGCTGACATTGCAAGGTATTTATGTGCCAGATATGCTAAACATTTGTATGCCCCTTCATGCTTCAGCCACCATTCCAGAGGACACGCTTCCATGCTGACGACGCTCATTAAAAAAAAATGCATTAATTAAATTTGTGACCGAACTTGTTGGGGAGGATTGTATGTCCACTGCTCTGTTTTACGTGCATTCTGCCATATATTTCATTTTTAGCAGCCTCAGATGATGACCCAGCACATGTTATTCATTTTAAGAATACTTTTACTGTAGATTTGACAAAATGCAAAGAAGGTACCAATGTGAGCGATCTAAAGATAGCTACAGTACTTGACCCAAGATTTAAGAATCCCAAGTGCCTTCCAAAATCTGAGAGGGACGAGTTGTGGAGCATGCTTTCAGAAGTTTAAAAAGAGCAACACTGATGCGGAAACTACAGAACCTGAACCACCAAAAAAGAAATCAACCTTCTATTGGTGGCATCTGACTCAGATAATGAAAATGAACGTGTCAGTCCGCACTACTTTGGATTGTTATCGAGCAGAACCCATGTCCTGTGCAATGGTGGTTGAAGCATGAAGGGACATATGAATCTTTAGTGCATCTGGTATGTAAATATCTTGTGATGCTGGCTACAACAGTGCCATGAGAACACCTGTTCTCACTTTTGGCTGACATTGCAAACAAGCAAGGGCAGCATTATCTCCTGTAAATGTAAAACAACTTGTTTGGCTGAGCGATTGGCTGAGCAAGAAGTCAGACTGAGTGGACTTGCAGGCTCTAAAATTTTATTGTTTTATTTTTGAATGCAGTTATTTTTGTACATAATTCTACATTTGTAAGTTCAACTTTCATGATAAAGAGATTGTACTATAGTATTTGTATTAGGTGAATTGAAAAATACTGTGGGTTTTTTACAGTGTAAATACTTGTAATAAAAAATAAAGTGAGCACTGTACACTTTGTATTCTGTTGTAATTGAAACCAATATATTTGAAAATGTAGAAAACATCCAAAATATTTAAATAAATGGTATTCTATTAACAGTGCAATTTTTTTTAATTGCTTCACATCCCTTATATAATATAATGTGTGCATGTGTAAGTAAAGTCATCCTCTTTCTAATAATTTTGTCAACAATGCCTCTCATGCCTTCCCACCTGCTGGTGAGAATCTGTGAGGGGCAACAGTCCCTTGGCTGTACCACTCAGCCATCCACCAAAAACACAGTCAGTTTGGATCAGTAACTTCTTGTAATCCCAGCATCTCTTTGCAGGTCTTTCTCCAGTCCCAAGAAGACTTATCTGGTCCAGTCTGGAGGACCACCATTGGTTAAAGTGGTCTGTTTGGGTTTTTGTTCTCTCTCTCTCCCCTTCCCCCCCAACCCCAGTGGGCTGGGAAGGTCTATCATAACATGGGAGTAGCAGCTTTGATAAGACCACGCTTAAAGTGCATCACTTAACAACTCAATTTGATATCTATCTTTCTATCTAGATAGATAGATAGAAATAATATATTTTTACCAGTGTTTGTGACCTCCACTTTTAAGGACTTGACCTACTTCCTGACCCATTTTAGTTATTCAACTTTATTAAAGTCCTGCATAGAAAGGTGCCTGACCAGAATCCCCTCAGCTTTGATGCTGTTCTCTGCACTCTCTCTCACAGCAAAGTCCCCCTGGGAAAGGAACTGAGAACACTTAAGACCCTTGGATAGAGAGTCCTGATTGCTTGGAAGTAAGTTCAGAGCAATGAAGTCCACAAAGCCTCTCTGGAAGCCCACTAGCCCCCAACCCGAACTCCAACTTCGTACAGTGATGGTGACTTTCCGATGTCACTAGATAAACGGTGACTAGGTAGCCTATGCAAATAGAGCTCTCTGTGTCAGCACTTTCCCTTTCCACCCAGAGAATGAACAGAATGCTTTTTCCCCTCCAAAGCTTCTTGTCATAAGGCTTACACAAATATAGGAACATGCAGCTATAAGCATAAGATTTAACTTTATATTGTCCCTTTAAATAAAACAATGCTGGCTGTCAGTTATTTTTAGTTTTTGCCCTGAAACACAAAATACTCAAAAGCTACCTGTAAAGAGAATGTAAGTGCTGTCTACAACAATTTCAATAAACGGATTTTTGAGATTTAAATATTCTCTTGTAGGGTTATGCATACAAAAACCACAACTGTATGGTAATACATGAGACCTGGAAAGTAGAACTGACTAGTCTAGGATCATTGTTCAAGCTGAGTGAAATACAAATAAATCAGAAGTGAAAATGGTGGAAAGTAAATTAGATTCTAAAACTTTCAGTTTTAGTATCTTGAAGTGAACCTAGATATAAAATTAAAATATTTGTTGTATGATTATCTTAACGGTGTCCTCTAAGTCTCCCTGGGGGGAGGAGTGGAATAAAATCACTAGAGGAACTATATAAAATTCATAAGAAAATATGATACAGCAATTTTTCTGTTTAGACCTTAGTATTTATATAGACCCCTTAAACTAGGGAAGTCAAAGTGATTTACATGTAGTCACGCAACAAACCATTAGTCCCATATTTTGCTGGCTTGCTATGAAGACAATGTTACCATAACTGAAATGACTAATGGATGGTGAGACAGTAAAAAGTTGCTTTGTGAGACTCTATACTGCAATGTGATTATTTTAGGGTTGGGCAGCTGAATGATCTGATGACTGGCCAATTGACCAGTTAAATAATGTCAAAATAATCCTCTTTTAAAGCATTAATTTATTGCAATAGTAATAGAAGAGAGAGACTTTATGGTCTCCAACAGGCTTAGTTTTAACTATAGACAGATACTGATGCCTAATTACAATAAACAAGTTACTTCACTGAGTTATTTTAATTCAGAAATTGTGAAACAAATTCTAAAAATGATGGAACGGTACCACGATTCAATCAAAAAGGCAGTCTGCTGCCTACATCATGGTATCCTGGCTGGACTATTTGACTATGGTCAACTAATAGGTGGTCAACTGCCATTTCTCTGGTCAACTCACCCAGTTGCCAAGCAGAGATTATTTTTAAGGAATGTCTCCAAATTGCATCATCTTGGCACATCACCACATTGCATCCTGCCCCGATGCTACTGGACCAGACCAGTAACCCTCTCATATCGCGTAATAAACACGCTGCCATTTTCAAAGTGTCCTGTCACTTTGGCAGGGCAGCCTCCCTGCTTCACCCCCAGCTCACATGGCCGTGCAGCAACCTCTTCACACGAGGTTGGCGCTCTGGGCAGAGCACCCCGGTGATGCTTGGGAGGGCACTTTGCACTGCAGCATTTCCACGCCACCTAGCCAGTGACATTTTTGCATGAGGCTCACGCCACGTTGCTGTGCTGTGCTACCACCTGCCTTCCCCCCCCCCCGGCATTTCTTCCATGCGCCACCCTCCGCTGGGGGCCCTTTCTCAGTGCTTAACCCCTCTTGCCTACATTGTGGGCCAAGGCAGGCCTCAGACGGTGGGGTGCGTGGCAGAGCTAGGCGCTGCACGCGGGCTGCCTCTTCTGGGGAGACCAGGACCAGCCTCAGCCTCCAGGAAAGCCCAGTCTCGCGCTCCCTCAGGGGCAGGTCTGAGGAGAGGGAAACGTGACGGTTAGAACCGTTAACAACTCCCCGCTGCTTCCTGCGCGCGAGCATGGGCCTCACTGCTGACTGACTCCACCCACAACGTTTTTCCGCCGGGGAGGGGCTGGGTGGACGCACCAACGTGCTCCGAACGGAGCGGAAACGTCACCAGAAGGAACATTGGGGATTGGCTAAGGCTGACGTCTGCCTCGTGTCACCGGAAATGATGATGTTGGGGACGCTACCCCCTGCTCCGTTCAAACCTGGATGGCGGCAAAGCAGAGCGGCGGTGGGTAGAAGGGCGTGGGGGCTGCTGGGAATGGAAGAGGTCTTGGAGAGCTCGTTTGTGTGTCTGTTGATAGGGGAGCCGGGCCCCTCCGTGGAGCAAGGGGACTCTTTATTCCCCGCCGACTTTCCTGGGCTCCCCCTGGACCTAGGGAACCTTCCCCTTTTCCTTCGGTTGGAGGAGTGGCTCAGCCCCCGCCAATTAGTCTCCTCTCAGTCGAGGTTGGAGGTCTTTCTGGAGGGAGGTAGCCCCTTCCCCAGCTCTTGTTAGGGACGTGGGGTCGAGCCCCCATCCCTTCCCTTGGAGGGAGCTGAGCTCTCTCTGCAGGGAGGGGTCAGCCTACCCCACTCCCCTCTTTCCTTGGAGAGATGGAGGTGTCAACCCCCCCACCCCAATTCCCATCTCATTAGGCATTGGGGTCTTCCTAGGAGCTGGGCTCTTCCTGCAGAGAGGCCTAGCCCCTTAAGTCCCCTCTCTTGGAGGGAGGGGGTCAAGCCCCCTTACTCTCTCATTGGGGGCCTGCCACTCCCTTCAGGCAGGAGGTTGCCAGCTCCCCCCTCCACCACACACATTGAGGCATCGCTTGGGTGGGGGCAGCTCTCAGCCTGTGCTTTGGGAACAGAAGGTTTGATGGTGACAGATATACTAGGGCTCGCCTTACTAGGTGGGATGGATGGCCCTTAAACCATTTGGTTATGAAATGTTGCAGTGAGGTGTCTGTTCCCTATGATTTGAGTGCACTAGGCTAGCTGACAGGCCTACTGCCTGGTTATGAAGCAGGTACAGTAGAATCAGTGGCGTAGCCAGGTTTTCAGTGTAGGGGGAGCAAACATTAAAAAGGCGCCCTCCCTTGGCTCCTCCTCTTGCCCCGCCCCCATGGCTCCTCCCACCGCCCCCCCCCCCAGATTAACCCTGAGACTGGCTCAGGACTCCTGCAGGCTTCCTGGGAGTGCGAATACCCCCCCATCCCCCCGCGATCCCGGGAGAGTCTCTCCTGCCCAGCGCATTCTGCAGGTATCCCCCGCTGGGCTGTGCTGCCCGGCCCCACCCACAGGGTCTCATCCCCCCTGCCCCAGGCTCCTGTGCCGCGCCAGAGGGCCCCCCCCCCATCCAGACAGCACAGCCTGTGCCCCTACCCTGTGAGCCCAGCCCCAGGGAGCCCCTCACCCGGACTCTACAGTGCAAGGCACCGGACACCCCTTCTCCCCCCCCTTCCATCCTGCACTTCTGCCTGTCCCCGGCATGCTCCCGGCGCTCGGTGCGCTCCATGCGGGGTTTGCCAGCCAGGCGGCCGTAAAGGCGCAGGGGCCCTTTCCCCTCTCCCTGCCCGCTGCATTAGCAAGGGACGGGGGGGGCGGGGAGCGCTTGTCTGCTGAGCTCTGAGCCGAGGAGCTGGCCCCCTCGCTCCTCCAGCCGCGTCTGCTGCCCCCCCACGGCTCCTCCGGCCATGCTGGTGGCAGTGCCGGCCGGCAGGTGCTGCTTCTGCACTGGCCTGCCACCCCAGGGCTCCTCCGGCTGTGCTGTTGGTTGTGCCGGCCAGCAGGCGCCGCTTCCGCGCCTGCCGCCCTGAGGGGAAGCGGCAGCTTCCTCTTAACCCTGCTAGCTACGCTACAGAGTAGAATCTCAAAGTTACGAACACCAGAGCTACAAATGACCAGTCAACCACGAAGTACACAATCAGGCAGCAGCAGAGACAAAAGAAAAAAAGCAAATACAGTAGAGTACTGTGTTAAATGTAAGCTACCAAAAAATAGTGAAAGCAGCATTTTTCTTTTGAATAGTAAAGTTTCAAAGCTGTATTAAGTCAATGTTGGCAGCTGTAAACTTTTGAAAGAACCACGGTAACTTTTTGTCCAGAGTTACAAACAACCTCCATTCCCCAGGTGTTCATAACTCTGGGGTTCTACTGTACTGTTAACCAACAAGTTTTGTTACCTCTGTCACTGCTGTGAGGTGAGACTTTCTAAGCTGTCTCAAGGATTTAGATCCACAGTTCCCATAAGTTTAGTGGGAGTTGTACATCTAACTTTCCTAAACAGCTTTGAAAATCTTCCTTCGTGACTAAAGGCACGGTGTGAGTTTACAGATCCTGCTTGTGTATGAAGCCATAATTCTTCCTATAGTTATAAATTACCTTTAGATTAACTGTGGCCGAGAGAGATACTCTTTTCTCAATTATCAGGGGGTAGCCGTGTTAGTCTGTGTCCACAAAAACAACAAGGAGTCTGGTGACACCTTAAAGACTAACAGATTTATTTGGGCATAAGCTTTTGTGGCTAAAAAACCTCACTTCTTCAGATGCATGGAGTGAAAGTTACAGATGCAGGCATTATATAATGACACGTGAAGAGAAGGGAGTACCTCAAAAGTGAAGAACCAGTGTTGACAGGGCCAATTCGATGTCTCAATGTCTGTATCTTGCATGTTTGACAGCACTTTGTATGATCTCGTTTGCTGTTTCTCCTCTAAAGCGTATGAGGTGTGGTCCATGCCTAAAAATTAGATCGACCTATTTACATCACTTAGGGTTGTGAAAAATTTTGCACCTGTGTGATGTAGCTAGGTCGACCAAACCTTCGTGGGGAGGTGGATTAACAACACATTCTTTTAACTGAAACTTGACAATCACAAACATTTCTGTTGACCTTATGCATCCAGGAGTTAGTGCTGGGTGAATTTGTTTTGGCAAGTAGTTTATTCACCAAAAAATGCAATTCTGGATTGACTGAACCTGTTCATGAATTCAGGTCAAATTTAGCAAATAGTTTCTGTCAAAAATGAGGGAATAATTTCCAAAAAAGTTGAAATATTTCTTTCTGGACACTTTGGAAATGTCATTTTAAAAAAAATCAAAATGTCTCATTTCGTTTATACATTTAGCTAGATTTAATTAGCTTCCCTTCATGCAAAAAAATGTTTAGTTTTGGGTCCAACCCAAGATGAAACCTTTTCAGTTTTTGATGTAGACAAGAAAAAACAAAATATTATTGGTTCAGGTCACCCCACTGAACTGAAAAAACAATTATTCGCCCTGCCCTGTGTAGGACTCTGTACTGTTACCCGTAGCTCAGAGCCTTCCACATGAAATATATTAGCAATAATGAGGTTCCTAGTGGACTTCATGGAGTCTTTCTCCCTAATTAGTTTTTAATATTTGTTTCTCCAAAAATTTTTTTTGGCTTAAATTATCCGAGATTTCTTTTAAAATTTCCCCTTGACAGCCCTTCCAATTTTCTTTTTAGGATGTATATTTCTCGGGTAAACTGTGAAGATGCTGAAGTTTAAATATGCTGCACGGAGTCCGACGGAGCCAGCTTCCATGGAGCCCATAGCTAGCCGTGCTTCTCGGCTGAACCTGCTCTTTCAGGTATAGGGAAGCAGGCATCAGACTTGATGAACTGCATTTTGTTTGCATCTGTGTTCACTGTATAAAAATGTCTTGTCTTGTGTGGGCTACCAACCTTTGCCCAACTGACTTTTTGGAGGATGATAGAGAGGCTTCTTTCTAGAAGCTGAAAGTCTGCACCTAATTTGCATAAAGTATAGATGATTGCGGCTGACCATCTTTTAATATGGAGCTGTTGCTCACATACTATAGATTTCTGATTAAGATGGAACATCTGATGCTGAGTGTACTCTTCTGAGATGAAGATGGAACATTGCATGCTGGGACCTGTAGTCTTTGCCGGCTTCTCACTTGCACTTGAAGATGAGGGTGGTCATAAGCATCATTTGACTAACTAGCTGCACTTCAAGCATTTCTTTTTCAATTAGTGTCCAGGATTTAAACAGCCTTTTATTTCAAGTAAGAGTTGCTATGGTGATTGCCTAGATCAGGGGTTCTCAAACTTCATTGCACTGTGACTCACTTCTGACAACAAAAATTACTTCATGATCCCGGGAGGGGGACTGAAGCCTGAGCCCATCCGAGCCCCACTTCCCCAGGTGAGGGTGGGGTGGGGAACGGACCAAAGCCCAAAGGCTTCAGCCCAGGCAGGGGACTGGTAACCTGAGCCCCACCACCCAGGACTGAAGCCCTTGGGCTTTGGCTTCAGCCCTAGGTGGTGGGGCTTGGGCTTGGCCCTGGCCCCAGGCCCCAGCAAGCTAAATGCCAGCACTGATGACCCTATTAAAACGAGGTCACAACCCACTTTGGAGTCCTGACCCACAGTTTGAGAACTGCTGGCCTAGATATTCCTGAAGCACATGGCAAAATCCATGGGCTAGTATAAAAATAGGACAACTTAAATCAGAAGCATTCAGAGGACCTAGAAAAAGAACACAGATTATGTGATTTGGCCTTTTAGCTGCCTTTTTTGAGTTTTCAAGGAAAAAAGTAAAACATTTGTAATAGTTGTGTGCATCACTAATCACTATCTGATTTATTTAAAACAAACCTCTAAAATATTATTTGTTTAATTTGTGAAGCAGCGAGGTTTTTTTTTAGTTAGGGATAATATATAGTCTGTTCCTATACATATGTTATTGATTTGAGGCTTTTCATTATTTTCTGAGACTCCATCTGCTGTTGCTTTTTTTCAGGGGAAGCCACCCTTTGTGACTCAACAGCAGATGTCTCCTCTCTCCCGGGAAGGCATCCTTGATTCCCTGTTCGTTCTTTTTGAAGAATGCAGCAATCCTACTTTAATGAAAATTAAACATGTAGGCAACTTTGTAAAAAAGTGTAAGTTTTCTGAGACTAATTCTAGAACTAATTTGATGGATAGTAGTTAAAAGTATGGGCATTTAAATAACCAACTTAAATGCATAAAGCATTAATATTGCTGTCTTTGATTTGCTCCTGTAAATTACTTTGTATGGGCATCTCCTGCATTTATGTGACGCTCTCCTGAACTTATTGGAGCTCTGTACATATGCAAAGGTCCACCTGCACAGTCAGCTGAAGGATTTAAAGTGTATCTTTTCTAATGTAATTTTGTAGTTATGATATAGTTCTATTCTAGGCCCCTTAGAGTACTGCATACAGAATTGTTCTGGCTATAAACCATTGACAGATGTGAACAAATTGGAAGGAATTTGGAGAATATGAGAATAATTAAAGGCTTGGAAGGACTTATTTAAGAAGGAAGATAAATATTTAATTATTTTAGCCTGGTGTAATATTTTAGATACCATGTATTATGCATGGTGTTTTGTGTATGTGAGCGGGTTGGTGGGTATATCCTGTAAGCAGTAGGTCGGCACCAAAGAATTTTTTTCAGTCAGAGTAAACTTATTTTACTAGTGATATGCTGAGATTCTAAAGAGAATTGCATTACAGTCAACTAGCATTTTTGCTAAGATCTAATTGCACAAAATTTGGTTAAACAGAGTTTATAAGACTATCTATAATAGTTCCATCTGATGACTTCGAAGTATTACATGTAGAGTGAAACTACTAGTGTTTGAAGACTAAAATAATGGAGAGAGAGGAATTGATTATCATGGTCCAAGGAAGTAGAACAAGGAATAATGGGATAAACTGAGCAAAGGAAAATTTAGGCTGAATATCAAGAAAAAATTGCTAGTAATTGCTATTAGATTATAGAATAGTCTCTCTCAAGGGATGTTGTGAGGAAGTGGTGAAAACCCTTCCATTTGACTTCTAAAACTAGACTGGACAAAGTACTGTAACACAGTATAGCAGTGGTTCGCAAACTTCTGCATTGGTGACCCCTTTCACACAGCAAGCATCTGAATCTGACCCCCCCCCCTCCCAAATATTAAAAAAAATATGTTTTTAATTTATAACACTATTATAAATGATGGAGGCAAAGCGGGGTTTGGTGATGGAGGCTGACAGCTCGTGACCTCTGTGTAATAACCTTGCGACCCAATGAGGGGTCACGACCCCCCGTATGAGAATCTGTGCAGTATAGAGACTAATCTTGTATTGGCCGAGAATGATTGAGATGGTCTAATAGGTCTCCTTTATTTCTGATTTCTCTAAAGCTATGAAAGGGGCTGAGTTTGGTTGCTGTGCAAACTATCTTTGAATTTCCTGACTAAAATCACAATCATAACTTTATATTTGCATTTTTTTTAAATTAATTTTGCTTGATGTAAGTAAACAAGCAAATTATAAAGTGATTTAATACTTATTGAGGGCTTGGAACTAAAGGAGTATTTCTTCCTTTACTAGAACTGTAATAATCACAAAATATCACTTGCCTAATGTAAAATAACTTCCATTTTGTTCAGATTCAGAGACTGTAGCTGAGTTACGGGAGCTGCTGCCCAGCATGAAGGATTTTGAAGTAAAAAGTCTGGTGGGAAGTGGTCATTTTGCAGAAGTACAGGTGGTGAGAGAGAAGGTGACTGGTGATGTCTATGCTATGAAGGTGATGAACAAGGAGTCCTTGTTGGCACGAGAACATGTATGTGCATTCATTTATGGTATATTCTTTTAATTATGTCAGTAGACCTGCCAAAGGTGACCTAGTGACCGTGAGCATTTTCTGTCCTCTATTATTAAACTTTGATTAAAAACTCTAATGGGAAAGATGGTTCTAACTTTGAGTAAAATGATATAATAAAGAATTACTCTAATATTTCAACAATAAATTCCACCTCATGGTGTTTGGGGTGATTTGGGATTAACTAGATTGATGGAAATTTTACTGGATGAATTGCATTTAAGGTAGCATTGTCATGTAATGTTTCACTATGTATTTTTTGCAGAATTGGTTATAGGATGCTCAGTCCTAATTGTGCTAGCATGGGTTCTTGCTCTTGTCTGATTTTGTTTTTCCTCAACTGAGTGGTGGTATTATTTACAATTTTTATTATGGAAGTGCCTAAAAGTGCCAAATGAGATTGGGGCTTCATTATATTAAATATTGTGCAAACACATAATGAGAGATGGTGTTACTCTGGAGAGTTTCCTATCTAAACAAACAAGGCAATGAAGTGTGGGAAGGGAAATAGAGGTACAGAGAGGTGAAATAACTTTCCCAGATCACACAGCAGGTTAGTGGCAGATAATGGTTTGTAAGTAATTTTTGAATAAATGGCACATTATAAGCTTATGGCAATGATGGATGTTCCTCTGGAGCTAGGGAATTCTAATCCGTTCTGCTACTTTTTATTAGGATTAAAACAAATCCATTTTTATTTTTGTAGGTGTCATTTTTTGAGGCCGAACTGAGTATATTATCTCGGAGTAGCAGTACCTGGATCCCACAGTTACACTATGCGTTTCAGGACAAAAAAAATCTCTACTTGGTAAGTGCAGATTTTTCTCTCTTCTGTGGTATTTAAGGTTGAACTTTTCTCTCTTTTTTTATTAAACAGCATTGTGGTGCCTGGAAGTTAAACCTTTCCTTCTGTAAATTCTCCTACACTATAAGTAGGCTTGGCAGAATTTTTGATTTTTTTTAAATAATTTCAATGGATAATATTGATTTTTTTTTTTTATTTTAAGCATTTTTCTATTTTTATCAATTTAACTTTTCAGAGTCGAGCAAAATTATAAGTCCTAAGCTTTTTTTTCCTAAGATTGTTATTGATATATATTTTTGCAGTTGTGGGAAATTATGCAGAGTCAGGGAATAGGGTGTGTGTCAGACAATTATTTAATGACAGACACTAAGATTAAAAAAGTTAAAGCTTTATAAATGTTAAAACAAGAAACTGTCAACATTGTATGTCAAAATTTTAGCCTTAAACTCTAATAAGCAACATTTTTCTTTCTTAGCCTAGCTGTAAATTTCTGTCATCAATGAATATAGTTTTCAACTGATTTGTGTATGTACGGTGAAATTGATGTTTATCTACATTTACTGATAAAATATCCTTCCAAGCCTAACTATAAGATTATCTGGCCTATGTAGTATTTAAGGGCTTAATGGGATGTCTTTTTGTGTGTCTGAACCACAACCATGTCTCTAAAATTTCATTCAGGTTATGGAGTATCAACCTGGAGGAGACTTATTGTCACTCTTAAACCGATATGAAGACCATCTAGATGAACGTATGGTGCAATTTTATTTAGCAGAGCTGGTTTTGGCCATTCACAGTGTCCATCAGATGGGCTATGTACACCGGTAGGTGGGCATCTCTTTTAAATACACTTACGATTTTATCATAGTTCTGGAATGAGTATTAAAGTGGTGAACTCCAAATCTCATAGAACATCTATTCCAAGGTCTGTCTTTCATACGTGTTAGGAAAAAAATTAGAAAACGAATTATACTCCAGCTGCAATTGTAGCTGAAGGCATTAAGTTTGACGTAAACTCTGAAACTAATATGAGAGGATGGTGACAGATACGTTTGGAAGCACAGTTACATTGTTTCGTATTATAAAAATACGAAGACATTTTACAACACTTGAGTTGGCATGTTTTTGGCACCAAATAATAAAATAAATGATTTGCACTGTTAAAGATTATTGAGGTGAGATGAGTGCTTTGGAAAAACAAAGCCAATATAGTATATTAGAGTACTTGGGTGCATGTATGTATTACAAGAATTTCTAAGGAACCCATCACCATGGTACATGGATGTTATTACAATCTGATACTCACTCCAAGTGTTCAGTTGTATGGACAGACAACACACATGTCCCAACCAACAGCAGCTGCTGCATGTAGGGCAGCAGGACGCAGACTTTTAACAGCTGGAAGACTACTTGGCTTTGAATAGCGTTTGAAAGAACAACAAAATAAGTTGGTTCTAAGGATTTGGTTTGAGAACCATGTGATGTTGCATTGCCATTCAAGTTCAGCACATTGATGTGTCATGAAATAGCAATGCAACACCAGCTCCTCTCTCCTCTTTTCTTTCTGGTGGAATAAATAAAGTTGTTATTAACTGTTGGTTCTTCCACCCTCCAATGGGGAAAACTCAGTAGCTGACTGCCTAAAACCAAAGTTGTGAGTTTGTGAGCAACAATTGGAAGTCTGGACCCCACAGAATCCCTGTGTAGGGTTATGAAGAACAGCATGCAATTGAGGAGACACAGATTGAGTAGTAAGGAGATGTTATGGAGAAGTGATAATGAGGAACAGCTACTGACTGGCATAGAGAGATTATTGATTGTGTTGTGCTTACTTACAGAGATATCAAACCAGAGAATGTTCTCATTGACCGACTAGGACACATTAAACTTGTGGACTTTGGGTCAGCTGCCAAAATGACAGCGAACAAAACGGTAATAAAGTGTATATAAACTTTGTCTATGTCTTGTTTGGGTACTTCAGTTAAAAATGAAAACCAAATTCATGTCCATTCCTGACTGTTGATACTTTATTCTTTTGTCTTTCCTGTCTAATATGGAGTATTAATGAAAACTTAACACTTTTCATCTTTGAAGTATCTTCCATAGCTGTAGGTAGATCTGTAAACAGATTAGCTTATACAAGTTTTCAATTGTGGGTAGGGAAAGGACAAATCTTTTACAGTGTTTCCCTTTTCATGGCACTAAGGCTGTATTACAATGTGAATTCATACTTTAAATGATCTTTGTAGCTATTGATTTTCCGTTATTTTTCTCTAAAAGGTATTTTGCATTGGTATCACAAAAGTTCCCACTAAAACATTTGCATGGACAGTACTACTTGTACGCATTCTTTTCAGAAATCCAGGATAAAAAATCACATGAAAGGGTCTAAGTGCTTTTTCTCAGGAAGGCCCTGACTCATCAACATACTTAAACATGTGGAGAACTTAAGCAATTGTGTAGTCCAATGGATTTCATTGGAACTATATATGTGGTAAAAATGAAGTCAAATGAAGTAAAAATCTTAAATGAACCAAACTGTACCATAGAATTTCTATGGATAGTAATTCCATGCTCTGATAATAAGAACATAGCAGTAGGGATATACTACCGACCACCTGACCTGGATAGTAATAGTGACTGTGAAATGCTCAGGGAAATTAGAGAGGCTATTAAAATAAAAAATGCAATAATAATGGGGGTTTTCAACTGTCCCCATATTCACTGGGTACGTGTCACCTCAGGATGGGATGCAGAGAGAAAGTTCCTTGACACCTTAAATAACTGCTTCTTGAAGCAGCTAGTCTGGGAACCCACAAGAGGAGAGGTAATTCTTTAGTCCTAAATGGATCTGGTCCAAGAGGTGAATATAGCCGGACTACTTGGTAATAGTGACCATAATACAATTAAATTTAACATCCCTGTGGTGGGGAAAACACCACAGCAGCCCAACACCGTAGCATTTAATTTCAGAAAGGAGGACTTAACAAAAATGAAGTTAGTTAAACAAATTAAAAGGTATAGTGCCAAAAGTGAAATCCCTGCAAGCTGCATGGAAAATTTTTAAAGACACCATAATAGAGGCTCAATTTAAATGCATACCCCAAATTAAAAAAACATGGAGAACCAAAAAGTGCCCCTGTGGAAAAACAACAAAGTAAAAGAAGCAGTAAGAGGCAAAAGGGCACCCTTTAAAAAGTGGAAGTTAAATCCTATTGAGGAAAATAGAAAGGAGCATAAACTCTGGCAAATGAAGTGTAAAAATATAATTAGGAAGGCCAAAAAAGAATTTGAAGAACAGCTAGCCAAAGACTCAAAAAGTAATTAAAAAAAAAAAATTGCGAAGTATATCAGAAGCAGGAAGCGTCCTAAACAACCAGTGGGGCCACTGGATGATCCAGATGCTAAAGAGGCACTCAAGGACGATAAGGCCATTGCAGAGAAACTAAATGAGTTCTTTGCATCGGCCTTCACGGCTGAGGATGTGAGGGAGATAACCAGCTTGAGCCATTCTTTTTGGGCGACAAATCTGAGGAACTGTCCCAGATTGAGATGTCATTAGAGGAGGTTTTGGAACAAATTGGTAAACTAAACAGTAATAGGTCACCAGGACCAGATGGTATTCACTCAAGAGTTCTGAAGGAACTCAAATGTGAAACTGCAGAACTACTGACTGTAGTCTGTAACCTCTCATTTAAATCAGCGTCTGTACCAAATGACTTGAGGATAGCTAATGTGCTGCCAATTTTTAAAAAGGGCTCCAAAGGCGATCCCACCCATTACAGGTCAGTAAGCCTGACTTCAGTACTGGGCAAACTGATTCAAACTATAGTAAAGAACAAAACGATCAGATATATAGATGAACATAATTTGTTGGGGAAGAGTCAACGTGGTTTTTGTAAAGGGAAATCATGCCTCACCAATCTACTAGAATTCTTTGAGGGGGTCAACAAGCATATGGACAAGGAGGATGTAGTGGATACAGTGTACTTATATTTTCAGAAAGCCTTTGACAAGGTCCCTCACCAACTCTTAGGCTACGTCTTCACTACCGCCGTATCGGCGGGTAGCAATCGATTGCTCGGGGATTGATATATCGCATCTCATCTAGACGCGATATATCGATCCCCGAACGCGCTTATATCGATTCCGGAACTCCACCAACCTGAACGGAGTTGTGGAGTCGACATGGGGAGCCGCGGACATCGATCCCACACCATGAGGACGGTGAGTAATTCAATCTTAGATACTTCGACTTCAGCTACATTATTCACGTAGCTGAAGTTACATATCTGAGATCAATTTTCCCCCGTAGTGTAGACCAGCCCTCAAGCATGCTAAGCTGTCATGGGATAACAGGGAAGGTCCTCTTATGGATTGGTAACTGGTTAAAAGATAGGAAACAAAGGGTAGGAATAAATGGTCAGTTTTCAGAATGGAGAGAGGTAAATAGTGGTGTCCCCCGGGAGTCTGTACTGGGCCCAGTCCTATTCAACATATTCACAAAAGATCTGGGAAAAGGGGTAAATGGTGAGGTGGCAAAATTTGCAGATATTACAAAACTACTCAAGATAGTTAAGTCCCAGCAGATTGCGAAGGACTACGAAACTGGGTGACTGAGCAATAAAATGGCAGATGAAATTCAGTGTTGATAAATGCAAAGTAATGCACATTGGAAAACATAGTTCCAACTATATATATAAAATGTTGGGGTCTAAATTAGCTGTTACCACTCAAGAAAGAGATCTTGGAGTCATTGTGGATAGTTCTCTGAAAACATCCACTCAATGTGCAGCGGCAGTCAAAAAAGCAAACAGAATGTTCAGAATCATTAAGAAAGGGATCGATAAGACAGAAAATATCATATTGCCTCTATATAAATCCATAGTATGCCCATGTCTTTAATACTGCATGCAAATGTGGTCTCCCCATCCAAAAAAAGATATATTGGAACTGGAAAATGTTCAGAAAAGGGCAACAAAAATGATTATGGGTATGGAACGGCTGCCATATGAGGAGAGATTAATAGGACTGAGACTTTTCAGCTTGGAAGAGAGACGACTAAGGGGGGATATGATAGAGGTTTATAAAATTGTGACTGGTGTGGAAAAAGTAAATAAAGTGTTGTTCACTCCTCATAACACAGTAACTAGGGGGTCACCAAATGAAATTACTAGGCAGCAGATTTAAAACATATAAAATGAAGTATTTTTTCACACAACGCAGAGTCAACCTGTGGAACTCCTTGCCAGAGGATGTTGTGAGGGCCAAGACTATAACAGGGTTAAAAAAAAACTAGATAAGTTCATAGAGGATAGGTCCATCAATGGCTATTAGCCAGGATGGATAGGGATGGTGTCCTTGGCTTCTGTTTGCCAGACGCTGGGAATGGGTGATGGGATGGATAACTTGATGGTTACCTGTTCTGTTCGTTCCCTCGGGGGCACCTGGCATTGGTCACTGTTGGAAGACAGGATACTGGGCTAGGTGGACCTTTGGTCTGATCCAGTATAGTTGTTCTTATGTACTTATAAGTCTTGCGGAATCAGGGCTAAATGTATTCAAAGTGTGCATGAAGGTGGCATATCTTGAACTCTGTTGATGCTCCAGTTTTAAAAGTAGTCATATTGCAGTATTCTGGGGTTAGATTCTGAACGCATTGCTTTCTAAGTGAATAAAACCTTATTTAGGTTTAGGTTTTTTTCCAAGCTGTTTCTAAATTTAAAATACCGTGTCCATTTTAAGAAGTGAGAATTTGAAATTAAAATATTTAGAAGCTGTATTTATAAATAAAATATACATTTCTAGTCTAGAGCCTGCTTTTGTTGTGTATATTTGGAATTTATATAAAGAGCCTTTCTTTATCGTGATCTTCTCTTGTATACTGTACTTCTGTATCTTCCAAATCTTTCTTTTGTCAGAGCCCCCGTACCTTCTTATTACCTTCCATGTTTACTCTTTTCTCCTTTTTTCTCATGTCTTCTATTTCTTCAACCTCCTGACTATTGTGTTGCTCTCCCCTGCTGTTTTGTTTCATCCTTATGCCAGTAGCAGTCTGAAAATGACTGTAATTCTGATTCCTGAAGAACCTGTTTAGAGCACTTCAGAGACCACGAGAATGGAATAGTAGGGGAGAATGATGAATGAAGTGTAGGGCCAGGAAGTCATGCTGAGAAATGTTGATCCCTAAATTTCACTTGTGTATGAGAATTTAGCTATACACTCCCAATAATGTCAGTGAAGGTTGCATCACTGGGCTATACATACCACTTAAAACATCAGAGGTTAGTGCATGTGGTACCTCATGCTCTTTAGAATGCAACATTCTAAGTCTTGGTTACTTCAGTTGCATGTGGTTTGTAGAAACAATTAGCTCTTTTAATCTGTTAACTCACTCCATGTGGTGTATAGTTTTATCAGAAGTTATTAATTTTCAGTTTCCCCAACACTGTAACTAACTCTATATTAATTATCTTGCTCTCTGATTCTTTTATGGGAAAGCTCCTACTTATAAATTTACTTGTAAACAGTGGTGTAAAACCAGATGCCTCTGTTCTTTATAAGCATGATGAAAAATTAATTTCAGTGACAGGAAAATAATCAAGGGCAAAACTGTAACTTCACATGCAATGTCTTTATTTCCAGGTGAATGCCAGGCTGCCTGTTGGCACCCCAGACTACATGGCACCAGAGATGCTAACTGTTTTGAACGGGGATGGTAAAGCTTCACATGGCCCAGAGTGCGATTGGTGGTCTTTGGGAATCATTGCTTATGATATGATTTATGGAAAATCTCCATTCACTGAAGGGACCTCAACAAAAACCTTTAATAACATCATGAACTTCCAGGTAGAGAGGCCTTTCCTATATTTCAGGATAAAGAAGGCTAGAACTAAAAATTCCTCTTTTCTACAGCTGGAAAAAGGAGGTTCTATATGTCTGTTATTTTGTCACATTCTAAGCATTCTATGAAACATGTATTGAAAATATTTCCCATATTCTCCTTCAATGTATGTCAATCATTTGACTATCTCAGGTTACTTCATTAATTATTATAAGAATTGTCTATGCAATTCATCAGTTAAGAAAGATTTCTCTGTGTCATGCTGTAGTATTGATAAGATCTTCTTTGATGCACTGTGAAATTGTCACAAAGTATCTATTAGCAAAATACTTTCATTCCCATCTTGAATCTTAAAGTTTTTGGCATATCTCAGGTTAATGAAGATTTGAACTTAACAGCTTCAGATTCTGTTTTCCTACTGAGCAAAGCAATATTTTTATTTCAAATGCAGAGGTTCTTGAAGTTCCCAGAAGATGTGAAAGTCAGTAATGAATTTCTTGATCTGGTCCAGAGTCTGCTATGTGGGCCAAAGGAGAGGCTAGATTATGAGGGTCTCTGCTGCCATCCATTCTTCTCTAAAATTGACTGGAATAACATCCGTAATAGTAAGCAGAACAATATTATATTAAAAATAGGTCCTTGATAATGTGCATATGAGTAAAATGAGTATTTGCTGAGTGTTTGAATTGATTAATCATTTAAAAAAAGAAGCAGTACTGCATTATGACAGCATAAATGTTTTGAGGAATGATTTATTTTATGTTTTATGGCTAGAATATGTTAATATACTGTATGTTATAACCTCACAGGTGAAAATTTAAGTAAAGAATGATATAAAATACAAATGTATTCCTGCAACTCTTTCCCACTCCAGTCTGCCTACACCTTTATTTTATTTTTGTTTTGTAGTTGATTAATCTTCTCTCCTCTTACCACCTCATGATTCAATTTGTTATATATGAATCATGCTCCTTTTTCCTTCTGTTTGTAGTGACCTATGTCAGGGTTGCTATCAGAATGGAGTTTATGCTACTAGAAACTAAAGTAGAACAGGGATTCCCAAACTTTTTCATAGTGTGGATCACATCTAAATAGAGATTTTCTTGTGGACATGCCTGTTCACAATTGTACGGTCCACCTTCTCCCCTGTTGATAGAATAAACACCTGTGTGGCAAATACTTTTCCTTGTAAACAATGCCTGTAATATTAGGAAAGTAATGCAGTTTAGCTGCTGGAAATACTGAGGCGCCAGCACCGCATGTGAAGCCAAGTACTTCATTCACCAGTGGTCCTTGAACCTCTGATTTTTAGAATACTATTCAGTTATTTAAACTGTGAAATCCTTGGGGCAAGGACCATGTCTTCCTTACATTTGGTACAGAGCTAAACAGATTGGCTACTCTGATTATTAAGCACCATGAGAATAGTCTAGATTCTATGATTACTATTAGGCTGAGACTGCCAGCCTCAGATGACTATTTGTCCTCTTACTTTGGGGATTCTCGGGTTGAATATTGACTCTCTTCTTCTTTTCAGCTTCAAGAATCCTAAACTTTTAGAACAGCTATGCTATCAAAACTGTTGGTTGTTACCTTTATAATATCACTGAGTTTTGATTGAGAAGTTTCTTCTTATTTCAGCATGTCTAGTGCAGATTTCAGCTCACGCTTCATCTTTCTCTTGAGCCATCTCTATTAGTCCACCAGTTTTTGTTCTCAAGGTTCCTATATTGATTGAGTTTAGACCTTAATCTTTTCAAAGGTACTTTGGATGCTGTGGAAAATGGTGAATTGGAATCCATTCCAGTGCCCCCTTGGCAATCTGCTTGTCTGGCATTCTGGAAACTGCCCAAGTTAGTTGGTGTTGCCTTGCCGCTTCACAGGAAAACAATGATGCTGACTGGCTATACAGTTGTTAGGCATTCTTGGGGTTCTTTTGAATGCCCAAACAGCCATGCGAGCAAAAAGGAAAAATCCAACCCCCCAAAACCTCCAAACCTATTTCCATCTGTAACTGGACAGAAAATTGTGCCCTAGTCTGTTACATACAGACCTCGCCATGGTGAGATCAATACAGTTGTGAACTATAGGCTAAATTATTATAACTCATGTAGGAATGAAGCCATACCCCATGAAAAAGCTGTAATTGGTACAAAACACAGCAGTACTTCTGCTTTTAGCAACAGAATGAATACATCACCCTGGTGCTTTGCTCTCTGTACTTGTCCCCCATTAACTAAGTTTGTCCAGGTCAGTGTCTGTCTTACTATTCAGAGCTATCAGGAGTTAGCTTCCAGAAAGATTGCTGCTCTCTCCATCAGCTTGACTTCTCATGACAGCAATGTTCAACTGGAGCAATGAAACTGTCAACCAGTAGTGGGATACTTTTGAGAGCAGGAAGTGGAACTTTCACAGGAGCTAGACATAGCCGATGGAGCTCGCTCCCATGAGCTGTTGATCATGAACCTAACCACTTTTAGAATAAAATGTAAAACTTATTCCTTTGACATGTCTTTCACTAAATAAGTTCTATATGCGCACACACACAGATACTCACCTATAAAACAATCATGTTATTTCTCTTTCAGGATGAGAAGGAAGAAAGTGATAGTGTGTTACTTCCTAAGTATTTGGGAGGTACTGTTGTAACTAGGGCTATTTAAGCTCCTAGATTATCAGCCTAACTCTACCCCTTTCAGCTTAGAATTTGTGCTGTTAATAGGATGTTTTTGTCAGTATTAACTTTTTGTTGTTATGGGAACTTATAAATCAATTACTGAATTTGCATTTAAACCGTATCTTCTCTTCCCCTGAGATAGTCACTTCTATAAAGCTTCCAACCTCCATGGGTTCAGGCAGCTGGAATCTGAAGTCAGCTCCTAAATGCAGAAGTAGAATGCAGCTCTATGTAAACCCCCAGGTCAGCCAGCTGAACCTGCTCCAGTAGGTGTTTGAAAAAGCTTTTTGTTGTTAGAGCTGTCCTTGCCCTGTATTTATTTACTTTTGCTGCTTACTGAAGTTTATTATTACAGAACATTTACTTCCTAAAGATTGCATGTTGATTTACTTGACATAATGTACTGCAAAAGGTTTGGATTCTGTATTTAGTATTTTACATACAGTAAAAATTATATTGGTAGCCAGAATAATTATACTTATCTGTCAGTTAAATAATAATCAGGGTTTAGACTGGAAAATTCAGAACATTGCTCTTTAAAGTATGTAAAAGAATACAGAATAAGAGAGACGAAGGACACTGGGTATTATGTGCTGCTTGCTTACTGGCCAGAAGATTGCAAGCTATCCAATAAGCTTTTCATAACTGTAGTTTCATGTTTTTTTAAAGTCAGTAAATTACATTAGCCATTTAATTTGAATCTAAAATTACAAACTTAATCTCATGAAGTACAGTTGAGAAGTGGTCAGGAGGATTTTTACCTTAATCTAAATACAAAACAGATAGAGCAAGGACAGTATTTCCTTTGGGGATTGTCCTGTAGTTGCTCTTTGGCAAAGTCCAAAGGAAAATGGCAGCAGTCATAGTAGTAACTAACAGCGCAGCAACTAACAGAAGGTCTTGAAGGGCAGGGCAGAATATTGACTTGTATGAAATTAATCCAAAAATATCTGAGAAGAAAGGAAGGAACTTTCCATCTTGGTGCAAAGGAAGGTGTGTGATAGAGAGCTGGACACTCCTCTGGAGAAATGGCTTCATAAAAAAAAAAAATCCACTGTATTTATTCTTCCCAATCTGTGATGCCTGAGGTAGTGTCATAACAGAGGAGAGATCCGAGTGAACCTATTGGTGCTGAAGCATTTGTTCTTCTCTGACCTGGTCTGAGGAATGATCTCATGGCTTTGGGAAGATCACTCCTCTTGTTAATGGCAATGGACAATGTAGCCAAATACATAGGATATTTTTTCCCCCATTATTGCTCTTTCATACAGCAAGCCAAATGTTTTGGCTGCATACCCCTCTTAGGAGAGAACGGGAAATAGTGTTCATATCAGAGGATTTTGTAAGGGTTGGAGTAGCATTTGAATATGGGAAACTGAAAAGCAAAGGAAACTGAAGCAATTACTTGGGATTTTCAGAAGTACCCTCCTGATGAAAGATGATAGTTTAATAAGCAGGATAAAATGTTTAAGATTAGCAAGCAGAAAATGAGTTGTAAAAAAGGTTAGTGGACCGGAGGAAACAGAATCAGGGAGAATATGGCAGAGAGAGGAAATGTGAAAACTATTTGAAAAGACATATCTTCCTGTTTCTATTTGCATGGAGTTTGTATTATATTGAGGTCTTTATGTAATGTAATTTTTTTGAGAAATGGGGTCTCAGGAACAGTTTGCCAGTATAAGTGACTCCAAATCATGCATCCTTACAATATGATAGTCTGTTCTGCAAGACGTACATTGTGGGAATGTTTCCCACAAATTAAATCTGGATAGCTGAATGTCAGGAACTTGTCAAACTTGTAAGGCTTTTAAAGTTCACTTCAGATATTCCAGAATTGAGATCATCTCATGTTTGAGCTCTCATATCTCCCAAATGCCTTATTGACAACTTTCCAGAAAAAACTGATCATTGTCCTAAAATATTTTAATTTTTTTAGGTTGGATGAAGTTATACAAGAGGGTCAAAAAAGGACCAGTTTCTGCTTTCATCAGGGAGAGATTATCCTGTCTGTTTAAACGGTTGAGAAAAGAGAGGTTCTTAAATTTAATACTTGGGCAGAAATGAACTGTGATTGAGATCTGAGTTCTTCCCATATGTGTGGGCTCTGCACACTAGTTCATGCTGCCAGGCATACAACCCCACATGGTTTGTAATTGCAGTTGTGTACACAGATGTGTCCTCCAGAAAAATGGTGTCTCTTAGAGGCAATTTCACAAGGGTCCATAAGAATTTAGCTCATGGAATGCCTGATTGCTGTCTGCATCCCTTTTCTGCATGGTCTCCCAGATAAAAGATAGCTTTTTCACATCTAAAAGCAGACAGACCTTGCTGAAATGTTTCTAGCATGGCATAAGTTAGTATGACCTGAACCATTCTATTTGTCGTCTGCTGTACTGATGAGGGAGAAAAAGCTTGTGTGTGAATATTTTAGAATGGGCTTAAGGAAAAATTAGGGCTTTTTGCCATCTACTGTAGTGTCTTGTATCTTATAAATTCACTCACTTTTTTGGCACATGGCACGTAGTTCTCAAATTACTTATTTGCATTGTTTTTATATTGTGATAACTATTACATTTTGTATTTTTTTTCACTAAGATATTGTTGGTCTTGAGTAATAAAAAATACATGGTTTGTTTTTTCTTTTCATTAATCACCAGTTTGGTAGGCAGTAACTGAAGCCAACACAAATTTGGAGGGACACTGCTGTTAACTGAAATAAGAATATATCTTGGGAAGATAATTGCCTTCAAACAATGGAAAGGATTCTAAAGTAGCATCTTGTACAGTTAGTGAATATTGTTTATAGCTGGGATAGGCCTATTGTATATTATAACCTTTTGTAGTTAGGCGTTTCTAGATCAAATATTCTTAAAGATATAATTCAGAGCTGATGCTGTCCTTCGGGTTTTTCATAAATATTACTGAAAGCACAAGATACTAATGCTCAATCTACTTGCCATTGGAAAGGCAGTATACATTTTTGACACCGGGAAGAACAGATTATATTATAAAACAAGACAAGATACATTTCTTTTCTGTAGTTCCTCCAAATCCCCTAGTCCAGTAAGGTCTGTCTTTGACCTAGAAGAGGGGAATCCCAGGGAAATGCAGTATCCAATCTCTAAAGTTACATGGAAATAATTTGAAATGATGGAGTTGATTGTATTATGCCTTGAACTAGCATAAATGCACATATTAACACAGTTCAAAACCTGTTTTTCATTTAGTGTAATCATAAAGATGGTGATAAACTGAGTAATTACTGCAGTGCTATTTTTTTAATTTATCAGCATATGACACCCCCTTACCTCCAGAAGTAATTCTTTAGAACAGGTGGATGAGGGTTATATACTTCCTCCATAAGAGGGGTATCTGAGTAAGCAATTGATTCTTACGTAATGTGCAGTTCTTTAGAAGGCATTTAAATAATGACCGCATGTGCTGTTTACTTGCAACATATTACAGGCAGAAAATGATCCATGTGTCAATCAGTTTTTATAAGATTAAAGTTTCAGGATTAGAATATCCTGTTTGTAGCATAGTTTTGTTTCTTTTTGAATAAACCTGGAAAGGGAAAAAATATGAATCTCCTGAACAAATCTTTAGTTTTGCCAGATACAATGGCATGTATTTGCTATTCAGTTCCCAGAGTCTTACTATGACCTCTTTTAAGCGTTCTTTTTTTTAAAGAAGCACTTGAGAATAGCCTCAATATGAACACACTTACACCTTTGTATTTGCTAGTCTTCATCTTGTTATTTTGAGGATACCATAATTATAAAGGAATGAGAATTCTTTGGTTTTAAACAAGAAATAATTGGCCAGTTCTAGTTACCCAAGGACCTTTTCATAGACATGCATTTAAACCTTGTTAACCAACCAAATTGCTCTCTTTTCTCAGCCTGTTATATAAGCCGCACCAATTATTTTACAGGCAGTTTCAAGAGACAAGCAGGGGAATGCCTTAATCTCAGGAATAAAGGGATCTAAAGACATTACCAAGTAATTATCAAAAGCAGCCAAGCAAAGTGGATCTAGCATATCTCTTTCCAGGTGTGTCCCTTCTCCCTCCTGTGAGTCTCTTCTCATCCAAAGTGGTCTGAAACCTGCCTCTGAAGAAATTCATTTTCCCCTTTCAGTCACTGTCAGCAGTTCTGATCCACTTGCAGCCAGAGGTGTGTTTATTGACTTTCTTTTTTTCCTTGCCATTGTTTCTTGATAGCAATATGGTAACAAGGTTAGAAAGAAGAGCTTCTCAACTGTGTTAGGTTGGTAATAGCTCTTCTCACGTGAATGCCTCTTCAGGAGATGCAAAGCAAAGGGCAAATTCAGGTTTCTTCCCTTTCAGCTAGCTTTCTCTGTGTCTCTCTCCTTTTGTGCAGAGCTTTTATTAAACATCAGAAGAAATTGTAGTAGAAAATGTAATATTAAAATTAGCTTTCTCTTTCTAAAAGTCCTATTTACTTTCCATCTTTAGCTTTCTTCAGCCATATGAAGATGTTGCTATTGGGGGTATCGTGATGTATCTTGTGCCTCCTTGCCTCTGTTGTTGTTCCATTGAGTGCTATTTATCTTTTATCTCTTTACTTATTTTAAGCATATTTAAATTAGCTCTACCACTGTAGTCTGAATGGAGACTTTTAGAAGATACTTGTTAATGGTGAGAGGAAAGTTTCTTGCCTTTAATTGTAGTTGCCTGAGAATGGTTCCTCTGTAGATTCCCACTACTTTCTGATGAAAGGTGAGATTCAATCTCTCTCTTTATTTCTAGCTTGAACAAATCTGTTAAATATTAAATGATACGGTCTTATATAGAGTTATAATATATACCTTCCTTTTCTGTTAAGGTATATTTTTGGCTACTCTTACAAGAAGGGTTCTAGACTTTACCATATCAATTCGATAGTCTTCTCCTTCCTATATTGCTCTGTCTCATCAGTCCAATCTCTCTTTAAATCTTAGATGGGGGCAGGGGGGATAAACCAGTTAAAGGTGCCCATAGGCCTTTTCATTCTGAATGCTGAAAATAAAATGTATTACCTATATTTCTTCCCTTTACTACTCTTTAATTCTTTACTTTGCAAAGCATTTTGGGATGCCATTTGTATGAAAAATGTTATAGCTAATGAAGTTGTATTGTAATCTTTTGCTCCTGTGTTTGTGTGAGAGCGCTAGACAGAAGAGCTATAACTGGATGTCATATTAAGAGAATTCACTCTGTAATACAGATCCCATCCTATTAAACATTTGCAATTTTTTTAAACCAATGAAGTATCAGAACCTATTTGTTTGATATTGACAAAGATGATTTGAATGCTGTCCTGTTTGAGATGTAATATAATTTCCTTATTAAGGCATATTTTAATCTTTGAGTTTTTCATTCATCCTACTCCAATGTTCTTAAAACTGTGGTATGTGAGCAGTATCTTCCCAGCTTGGTGGACCTTCCTTTCTGTTCACTATTTGAAAGCTGTGTCAGCATGGCTCCCTGGAGAGCCACTATTGGGGAAGCATGCATGTATTGTTGCAATTTACTGATTTAAACAGGCAGATTTTTGCTTGTGAATGCTGGTCTAGTGGTCGCTTGGTGTTGGTCTGCTGTTAACTTATACACAAATTAGCGTAGAAAATTAAGAGTTAAAAATTGAGCTGTGAAAGGATTTGGCAACCTAGAGGGAGCTAGCAAGCTCCAGCAGTGACTCATTCTGCTTGTGTCAGTCAGATAAGCATCAGCATCTGTCACGAATGCAGGCAGGTAGGGTTAAACTTAGAGCATGCATAAAGTGAGGAGCAGGGAGCCTGCACTGCAGGGGCTGTAATGTTTGTTCCCGGTTCTTCAATTCTCATCAGCCCTTCAGCTACAGGAGAGCTATACTGGATCCATGGTAACGGTTTTAGCACACAACACTTCCATCAGTTTGTAACAATGGGCTGTGTTCTAGCTGCGGACTGAAGAGCTGTCTGCTTCATAGAGCAAAAAAGAGCTTATTAGATTTGCAGGGAGTGAAGACCTGAATGATGAAATTTAAAAAAAAAAAAAATCTTGGGAGGAAACATGCTTTTATGAGGTAGGAATTGCACAGCAAGCTTTTACATTCATTCTTTTCACACATGCAGCCAAACCAGCAGGGATCTGGGGTGCTGCACATCATTTAAAAGAACTTATCCTTTTGTTTTGTTGTGTTAATTAAACTGCAGCAAATGTTAGAAGATGGGCTGAAATTAAACAACTGGTTAACAAGTTAAGATATTTTGATATAAAAATTAGAGTAAGAAATAGATTATAATTCCTGCCATTGATACCTCTATTCAGATTGTATTGGAGCCAGACTGCAGTGGTGTCCCACCAAGAGTTCCAAATCCTAAGCAAGCTGTCATGGGGAAGCAAATCTTTATTTCTTTTTCTCCCTTCTCCAAGAGCTATCTGGGTTTAGTAGCTGCAGCATGTTGAAATCTTCCAGGAACAAGATACGTTTACTGATGGTAACAAGAACCAGAAATCTGGACTGGGGAGGCTGCTGGTAGAGGTGATAGGCAGAAATTAGTCCTTAGCTGGCTAGCAAGGTAGCTGACTCTATTCTCATGAAGTAGTTTACTCCACTGATTCGGTGGCTTAGAGACATCTTTGTTTTTCTAGAAAAATCAGGAAGAAATAACCTGTAAATATGAGACCAAAGCTTTTCTTAGCCTGGTGCCTTTGACTCAAAATACCAGTTTAACCAGCATGGGAGACACTGTGCCTGCAGAATGGTAGCCATGTTGCTAGCTGAAGGGTTAATCTCTTGTTGCTGTAATACGATTTGAGAGCAGCAGCTCAGTCTGCTTGTGTTAGCAAGATTAAAAGCAGGAGCTGCAGTGCCATTGCAAGCATTGAATGAATGGGACCGTTGCAGAGAAAACTGTAGCTGAAATTTGTCTTTTCTCCTTGTTTTTTCCAACAGCTCCTCCCCCCTTCGTTCCTACCCTCAGGTCTGATGATGACACCTCAAATTTTGATGAACCAGAGAAGAATTCGCGGGTTTTATCCTCTCCGCGGCAGTTGAACCCAGCCGGCTTCTCGGGTGAAGATTTGCCGTTTGTGGGGTTTTCCTTCATCAAGGCTCTGGGGATCCTCAGATCTGAGTAAGTGGGAATTACTGTCTAAGTGAACAGGATCAGTACAAGAAAATCAGGGCTTGTACTGGGGAGGGGATGGGGGAGGGGGAAAGCTGGTTTTAACTGGCCTGCGCTCTGCTTTAGGGAAGTTGACAGCTTTAGGCTTTATCTGTTGCTGCTGTGATTTTGTATATTTAATAATGTTCGCTGGTTTTGTGTGGAAAATAAGGCTGGTTCTGAAACTGACATTGCTAAAATTATGATTTGGTTACTTTGCATTAGTTTTGTTTGCTGTTCCCTGGAGAGGAGTGGGCAGTTTGATTTCTGTTTTTTCTGGTCTCTGGAAGAAGGAAAATTCTATGGAGTTCAGAGGCTGAAGTAGGGGTATGTTCTATTAGGTCAGAAATGCAGAGACTGGTTGTCACAAAACTAGGGGTGGGAGTGAGGCTGAATCAGAGATTCACAGAGCTGGAGAGCCACTAATCGAGAAGTGTGTGTTGATGGGTCAGTGAACCAGAGATAGAGCTTCACTGAGCTGGCAGTGTGTACTGCTCGGTCAAGTTAAACACTGAGACTAGGCATGGCTGTATTTTGGATGTAGTATGGGGTCAGAGAGCCACAAGCAGTGCAGGGAGGGGGTGAGGAACTGAGATCCATAAAAATTGGTCGTCATTTGGGAAGGAATTAGGATTTCAGAGAGAGAACTGAGACAGGAAAAGCAAGAATGTAAATGGCATGGTGTAAACCTCTTTGACCTGGTGAGTCCTTGGTTCCTGGTGTTAGAGCTAATGAGAAAAGCATTAGTGCAGCACATCAAATTGAGGAATCCTTATTCCAGTACCAGAAGGTGACTCAGAAATGCAATTCCTTTAGCTGACTTGTTGACTCAACATGCTAAGGTGTACTGTCTTTTAGTTTCAACCGTTTTCTTTCATCACTGAGTTAATCCCCATCAGGGACTTGAACCAGCTTTCATGTCTTTGTCATATTGGCTTTGATAGTTGCTTTTGGTGCTGAGTAAGTTGCTCGAGAGAGAAATGTGGAACCAAATTTTGTGGTATTCTTGGCTGTTGCCCATATTTTGAGTCAAGGTTATATGATGTATAGGTTGGTGTTCAGAAGGGGAGACTGACTGTCTTTAGTGACTGTCCCTCCTCACAGGTGTTGCCTTCATGGTCGGGAGGGAGGAGGAGGATATAATAATGGTTGAAAGATGAGATGTTGGCTTTTAGTGAGATGTCAGTGGGAGTCAGATGTCAGTTGGTAAATGTCAACTGTGGATACTTGGGGTTAAAATCTACCTTTAATTATAAGTGAAATGACTTACGGTGTCATCCTACTCCCTAGTGGACTCTTCTCCACATAACAAAACCAGAATGCCATTTGTGTAACTGTCAGTAGAGACTCAGAACTTGATCTTGGTGTATTGCTAGAACTCTGTATGTATTGGGATCCTGGTACTAGAAGTGTGGAGAGGGTTTGTGGTTAAGTTTCAGGTCCACTGGCATATCTGTGTGATATTGGTAAAAGGCTGATCATATAAGGGTGTTGCAGGTTGATATAGGTGTGCATTGTCAAAGCTATGTTGGAACTGGTTAGTGGGAGGCGGTGCATATAACAGTTAAGGATCACTGTTGAAGTTTTGTTTGGGTTCTAGTAGTAGAATAGTGAGGATACAGCAAAAGAGAGTCAAGATTAATATGCATTGGAGGTATTATGGGTAAAGTTGTATAGAACTGCCTAATACAGCCTGTTCTCCTGTATGTTGATGCACAGAATTGGTCATATATTAGGTTCCTTTGGAAGAAAGGGATTATAAGAAGATTCTGCTTATATTATAGGCTGAACTTTATATTAGAACTAGATTTTCATAAACTCATTCCTGGATTTACTTTTGGGAGTAAAGAACTGCATTTTGTTTTGAGGAGCAGCTGCTAAATTTTGCAAGGAATCAAGGGAGATTAGGATACATCAGTATTTAAACTTGTGTTGAACTAGTGCAGTGGCTAGTGATCTCCTCAACCCCACTGCTAGGTTGGGGAACGAGGAAGATTTCTTTATAATTTATGAAGTGTCCACTGTGTGCTAGGTACTTTATTGAACAAATAAGACACATTACCTGCCCTGGGAAGCAGGAGGCAGTGAATGAGAACAACAAACAGAAGGTAAGGCTTAAAGAATCATTTGTGTACTTTGCTAGTAGTAAGTGGGGCACTTTCTCTAACAAGTGAGAGTTATTAACTCATCAGAGCAGAATTTAAACTGTCATTTAAAAATGAGTTATAATTCTTATGGTTGCTAAGTGATGCTGGGCTGGTTTCCTGTGTTTGCAGACTGATAGCTCTAGTGCCTTTCTTGCTTCCCACAGTTTTGTGCAGCAACAGCAGTAGATTGTAGTTAACAAGGTCCCTGTTACTTTCACTACATCTGGGATGTATCAGGTTAGGTATTTCCAATAGACGTAGGGAAATATTAATGCCATTGTACAAGGCACTTGTAAGACCTCATCTGAAATACTGTGTACTGATCTGGTCACTCATGTTCGAGACAGATGAATTCAGATTGGAATGGGTGCATAGAAGGACTGCTAGGATGGTTAGGAAAATGGAGAGCTGGTCTTATTGGAGGAAACTAAAAGAGCTGGGCTTGTTTAGACTAGCAAAATGAAGGCTGAGAGGGGATATGTTTGCTCTCTGTAAATACATTTGGGAGGTAAATGCCAGGCAGGGAGTAGAGCTATTTAAGCCGAAGGACACAAGAACAAACGTGTATAAACCCACCATGGATAAATTTAGGCTGGCAATTTAGAAGAAAGTTTCTAAACATCAGAGGAGAGATTCTGGCACACCTTTCCAATAGGAATAGCTAGTTCATAAACTTATCATGCTCCATATTAGACTAGAATTATATGCTATAGTAGGGACTGGGTTTGATGACCCAGGAGATCCCTTCCAGTCCTATGTTCCAGTCAGAATCTAGTGGGCTGTAGCCAAACTGTCAAGAATCATGTTACTTTCACATTGCTGCCGCTGATTGGCAGAACCTTGAGGAGCTACAGCGCAGATAGGCACTTGCATGATTCATGAGTAAGGAGGACTCCCAAAAAAGGATGGAATAGGGGGTAGTGCAGACCTCTCTTCATTCTCTTTTGCCCCAACTCTTACCCTCCTTAAGCCAGTAAGAGACTGGAGAAGTGTGAAGAGGACTGGTTCTTCAAATTTATCAGACACTTACTAGCTAGAGGTAAGGGTGATACAAAATGAGGAATTCTCATGTTTGGTGCAGGTAAGCATCTTCTAAGCATCTTCCCCCTCCCCAGCAACTGAGGTTGGGAGAGGGGCTGACCTTATCACCAGTATGTTACCCCAGACTTTGCTGGTGAGGATTTCTTCCTCTTTTATTTTTCGTATTGACCTCTCTGGATGGTAAGTTTAATCTAACAGCTGGTAGGTTTCTGTTCCAGCCCTTGGAAAGGGAGAAAAGAGGAAAGGGAGAACAAGGTTTCAGTAATAATTTGCTGTTTCAGTTCATTGCTTTCACATCTTAATGGTATCATTGTTTGGTTTTTGCTGTGTTTTAGGATGGAGGAGGCATTTGAGAGGGAACAGAAAATGGAAAGGCTGGAGGAGTGGAAGGGTAGAGATGGAAATGAAGTTAGAGAATAGAGCATGAGTAAGGATATGATTTGGTCACGGATTCCGTGACTTTAATTGATTTCCCTGACTACTTCAGCTTCAGCCCCGTGCATGGCAGGACTTGGGCTTCTGTGATGTATTGTTTATCTCCTGTGTCCTGTCCATGAATTTTACTAAAAATACCTGTGACACAATCTTAGCCTTAAGCATGAGGCATAGGAAGGGGGAGTATGGATATGTGCAGGGGTCAGGATTAGGACAGATGGTACCAGCAGCTATGAGAAGGAAGAGGCAAAGGTGAGTTTGAGGCTCATGAGATTGGGATAAAAAGATGAAGTAAGAAGATGCAGTGCATGATAGAGGATGGGCTGTGAACTTGCCATTCCCTTTTGGTTAAGCTCTAGCTTTTTCTGTAGCGATTGTTACTTGAAAAGATTAGGACAGGAGGAGCCCTCTGATATCCAGCACTTCTGCACCATTCCCTACAGTCCTTCTGGGAGAGGCTCTGGCTCTATCCATGAATTACTAGGTAATCAGCATTAAGCCAATTAATTTAAATGATAACTCAAGGAGGTAATTTTCCTCTTGAAAATAGATTAGCACAGCTAGTGTGGTTAGCGTTTTCTACTGTAGATTTGACCAAGACTTGAGCTTTTTTATATTCCTCTTCATTCCTGTGTTTTATTTACATAAGTCGATTCCCTTTTGTTCTTGTTAATTTCTTCACACCTTAGAGGAAATTTCAGACACTGTTGTGCTGAGATAAATGACTCTTAGTTTAATGCATTGGTTCCCAAACTTGTTCCGCTGCTTATGCAGGGAAAGCCCCTGGCAGTCCAGGCTGGTTTGTTTACCTGCTGCATCCGCAGGTTCGGCTGATCGAGGCTCCCACTGGCCGTGGTTTGCTGCTCCAGGCCAATGGGAGCCGCTGGAAGCGGTGGCCAGTATATCTCTCAGCCTGGGCCACTTCTAGCAGTTCCTATTGGCCTGGGAACATGGATGCGGCAAGTACACAAACCAGCCCGGCCCATCAGGGGCTTTCCCTGCACAAGTAACGGAACAAGTTTGGGAACCCCTGGTTTAATGGTTAATTTAATTAAATATTCTGAAATGGTACCAGTTGAGTGATATGTTTGCATGGTAGCTTTTGCTGTCAGATTGGATGTGTTTAACTTCTGAGATAACTCTGAGTGAGGGGGTATGTAACAATGACACTACAGCACACATCTCACATCTTGTCATAAAATCCTTTGGGAGTTTGGATCTCCGTGATTAGGCTTCTGTTAGATTTTAAGCATCCCATTTCTCTTGATTACTCTCTCTCTTCTTGAGACTTGAAAAAGTGGTCGAGGTACTTATGAAGCAGTCTTAATAGAGTTTGCATGAAAGGAGGAGTTAGCTGAAGTGGACATGCCGAACTCTTATGTGTGCCTAATGCAAATCCAGTATATGGAGACCAGCTTGCTTTGGGGTTGAGATGTACTGATTTTCATTGTGATAAAAAATTGCCATGTTTAGCGCTCATATTTTTTTAAGGGATTTTTTTAATTTTCAATGGGAGAGAAGGATTGCAGTGTATTTTTTCCCAAACCCCACACATCACACCTAAGAAACAGCTGTCTCTAGAGCCAGTTAATGACATTCCAAACTTTGGCTGGGGGATCATTTAAGAGAAGCAATACACCCCACTCCGTCACCCCACTCCATCCCACACTCCATTGCTGTGTGGTGTGCTTTCTCCCTGGGTCCCATACTGTTGTTCCCCATGTTGCAGTGCAGCTAGATGGTTTAGTTGACTGTCCAGGCAAAATGTTTGAATTGCAAAATAATGTGTACAATATTATGAGCATGCTCCTTAAAAAAACAAAAAACGCACACCAGGATGAAACAGGAACTTTTATAATGAACCAGTGGTGTAAGTGTCCTCTTTTTCTATCAGAACTAGCTAGAATCTGCTGAGCAGTGCCTGTGGTATGAGCAGAAAACTAAAGGGTGATGATGAATGCTGTGGAACTATGATTATTTTTAAAAAATGGCTTTTGCTGAGATAAATTAGAGATCTCGAAAGTTAACATTTCAATATAAAAAAACTTGTCAAAATTATCATTACACATTTGCAGTTATTTTTATATTTATAAGAATTACATTTTGAAGCAGATTTCTTTGCATCTTTTTTAGTTAATGTGATCTTTTAATTTTTATTTATAGGACTGTTTTTTCTCACCTATCCATTTTTAGCCTTGTTTGAATGCCTGTCTGTGATGGGATTTATTAAGTATTTTTCTCTGATGGCTGCTTGTTCTCTGGAGGAGTCTAGTGATGTTTTGATATATTGACTTTTTAAAATGATAATCTGGGGGATAGGATTGATTAGACCAAGTTAACCAATTTGAGTGTTTAACCAGTGCATTCAATTTTAAGATTTATTCTTTAATAAATCATCATTTATATCTTGTCATTTGATATGTGGGTTTCATTCTTCTAATAGGCTTGTTTCTTAGTTTTTTAAAAATAAGATTTCATTATATTAGATATTTCTATGTAGGTTGGGAATTGTGGGCTCTGCTATACTTACATTAATATCAAGATTGCATTCCAAATGGCTTTAGAAGGTGGCACTCATTAAAATCTGTTGTTCCACACATGCTGCTGCAGCACAGTTTTATAAAGTCCATTTCTTTTCATGTGTGTGACTAATACCCTCTGTGTATTTTTGGACTTGGGAGTACATTTTCTCAGAAAATGGTGGTGGTAAAATCAAACTTTCCTTGGTGTAAGAAGAGACAGCGCTGCTGTGTGTGGGTGTGTAGCTGTGTGCAAAGGGCTGCTTGAAGCTCATTTCTCTCCATGGGGATAACTGGCTGCATACCAAAGCTGTGGCCAGTAGAAGCCAGCAAGCAATGTGAGGGCAGACTGCATGTTCTTTTATTAGCACCTTCATTGTACTTTTAAAATCTCAACTTACAATGAGCTCTAGGCTTCTTCTGTTAAAACTGGTTTCCTTATTAACTACTTAACTACCTAGTTGGAATCACATTTTGCTACAGGGAACTGTTTCTGTCGAATGTGATTTTGTTTTTTAATTTTTTTGTATAATTTGAGATCATATTTAAGCAAGTAATAGTTAAAACATCTGGTTTAAGAGTACAAAACACTAACATATGCTCCAAATCACAAATAGTCAGTTCTAATGCTTTTCTAGAATCAGTTTAAGCCATGGGTTCTCAAATATTTTTTTGCTGGGACCCCCTTTGTAAATATTTCAGGTTTTGATGACTGCCCCCCCCAAAAAGTGACACCCCCCCATGCCACCATTACTTCTGCACTGCTGCTGGCAGAGGCTCTGCCTTCAGAGCTGGGTGCCTGGCTCTGAAGGCAGTGCTGTCGCCAGGAGCAGTGCAGAAGTAAAGGTGACATGGTGTGGTATTGCCCCCTTTACTACTTCACTTCTGCTGGCGGCAGCAATGCCTTCAGAGCTGGACGCCCAGCCAATAGCCACCACTTTCTGGCTGCCCAGCTCTGAAAGCAGTGCAGAAGTAAAGGTGGCAATACCATGATCTCCCCTATAATAGGCTTGCAACTCCCTTTGGGATCAAAGCCCCCAGTTTGAGAAGTGCTGGTTTAAACCAACATGAATAGTTAACTTTATGGGGGGTAAAGAGCCCAATCAGAAAGAGTGCTAAAAAAATGTAAATGTGTTCCTCAATTTCCTGCAGTCAAATTTCAATGAATGCTACAGTTAAGCAGATTTTTCTCAGGAGACACAGCTCAGTTTACTGAAACATTCCTAGTCCAGCTCTGCACACACCTTCTCTACTTCATCCACACAGACATGATTACACGGACATGATTAGCCACATTTCTAGAAATGTGGCTAATCATGTCTGTGTGGATGAAATAGAGAAGGTGTGTGCAGAGCTGGACTGGGAATGTTTCAGTAAAATCCTGGGATAGCAGAGAACAAGTTAACGAGCAGGTGCTTCAGCTCACTGTGCTTCAGAGTTTGGCACCTTTGAGTTTCAGTTGCTTTTCTAGTACTGTCTGCTTTTGTTTTTGAAACCTGTTTAACAGTAACAAAATATAACAGGCAATGAATTTTCAGCAAATTATTTAACTTCTTGAGTGGTTAAAACCAATTTGACATTTGGCTTTGTAACACCTGCAGGGAGCATCTAGAAATGCGTTCCGTGGCACCTTATTTGATGTTATGAATTTAAAACTTACTGTGTAAATGAAAGTATTAATCCTGTAACCTGTAGAAGAACTGACGTGGTTACTAATGACACGCAATGTTGATTGACCTAACCTAGTAGCTATTACACTATAAAGTTTGCCTCATCTTTCCGCCTAGTTTAGCCTAGGATAATCACCCAATGATCTGAGCAAAGTTGTTTAAGTGAAGAGTTCTGTACCGTTTTGCCGATATTTATGTATTATTTGGCTTTGTTCTTCTAGGTCCGTTGTCCTGGGGTTGGACTCTCCAGCAAAGATCAGCTCCATGGAAAAGAAACTCCTTCTAAAGAGCAAAGAGCTGCAGGACACCCAGGACAAGTGTCACAAGGTATTTATTTATGTGAGTGGCCTCCCTCATTGCTCCAGGAATCTACAACCAGTATATGCCAAGGGATCTGTCAGATGCTGCTGATCGTCCAGATCTGTGGTGGGCAAAGTTCTTTTCCTTCAGTGAAATGGCTTCCTGATCAGTACAGAAGATGATGAATTTAGGCCATGCCTTTGCTCTAGATATGTTAAACTTAACGAGAGGAGGCTCTGGATTTTAAACAGCCCTTTTCTCACCATGACACAGATGACTGCTTCTTCCAGCATTCAGCATTTACTTCTCATCGGTTGCAGAGTTGCTGCATTTCTGTTCTGAGTGATACAAAGTCTCTCTTCCTAGTCCTTCAGCTTCTACTTGTGTACCTGTTGTCATTTCATTGATTATGGTGAACATCTTTTAACAGTTGCTGTTTCTTAGTAAAGAGAACTCATTGGAGTCTATAAGAACTCAAGTGGTGTTTGAGACTTTTATGAGAGTGCAATTATTTGTCTCCCTGTCTTGGCTGGATTTGACCATTTATTCTTGCAAGGAGATGGGGGAGACCCATCCCCTGGTCCAACATGGATTTGGGATAAAGCTAAAGTGACCCATCTCTGCAAAACCAGAGATGACTGAAGAATGACTGAATATGAACAAGCAGCTTGAATGAATGGGGTGACTTAGACTAACTACCTGTCCTTGTGAAGAACTGTGCATTCCCAGGAGCAGAGACAATGGTATTGGAATTTAAATAGAATTTGGAGAATTATAACTAGGAGTCTCTTAGAGACTGAAATTCATCACATGTGGTGCGTTGAAATTAGCAACTAACAGAGCTTTGGGAATGCTTTTTAACCTTTCAATGTTTGTTGCAGATGGAGCAGGAAATGACGCGATTGCACCGGAGGGTGTCAGAGGTGGAGGCTGTACTTAGTCAAAAGGAGGTGGAACTGAAAGCCTCTGAGACCCAGCGATCCCTCCTGGAGCAGGACCTGGCAACCTACATCACAGAATGCAGTGTGAGCCTTTATCCTAGTCCTTTTCCGTCTGAAGGTGCAATTTCTGATAGTCTTTAGCTTTCTGTTCCATGATGGTCTCAGTGGTGCATATACAGTAAAGAAAGAAGATAATGTGGAAGAGGAATGGTTGTCTATTGAAATCGGAGCATTAAATTGTTTGAAGAGTATTGAAGGCCTGGTAGATACGGGTTTGTTCAAACTTTATTCCTTGGCCCATGTGCTTACAACATCATTCAGTAGTAGTGGTAAAGGAGCTAAAACGGTTGTCTTGCTCACAGAAAACTACACTCTGGTTCTCTTCTTGTCCTAGTAGCAATACTGTACCGCTTTTGGGTTCTGATCTTGATAGACTTCAGAATGAAAGCAAGGTGGGGCCTATTCAATACTTAAAGAAAAACCTCAAAGGACGACAACAAGTGTTTCAGTACATGGTGGTGTTGACTCAATAATGTGACATTCTGAGTTTGTACTGCTCCAGTTCCCCAGCAATGTGTCTGTGGCAAGTGCTGTTTTTCAGATGGGATATAAAAATGAGGCCCTTAAAGATATGTATTTAAGATTCTTTGTCATTTTTACAGTAGGGATGTCTGCCCTGTTGTCTTGGCAAAATTCCAATGAGGATGTTTACACTCTGCCTACTTAAATAGTGCTTATATTTTCAATTGGATTTGGTATTTTGCTGTCCTCCTTCCCCTCTCTCACCAAAACCTAAATCTCTGTCTATGTAGCATGCCAAGACAACACTCTATCAGTGACTGCTTTTCAATGGAGTGTGAAGCATTTCCAATAGAGTGTAACTTCATTTATCTAAATAGAATGGGGAACATGAATTTATCTGGATAAATGGGAGGCTTTCAATGCAATAATGCACAGCAGGAGGTGCATCTGAAGCTGGGTTGAACCATCTGGATATACTATTTCGTGTCGTATAAACAACATTAAAAAGTTTTGGATCCTTCTGGATGAAAAATGATATCCTCGTTAAGTAGGTGACAGGAGCATTTGTCTAAGTTGAAGTTTGTAAGCAAAAGTTTTGCCCAAATCTTGAAACAATGGTGCTGCCCCTTTCTCTTTAAACTTCAAAAAAGAGTAAAAGACATAACTGAGTTCAACAGTGGGGAGAAAAATAGCAAGTCATGGTATAAATATAGCATCAGCTAAGTGCCAGTGCTAGAGATGTGAATAGATAGTGCTGAAGGATGGATAATTAATATCGCTAAGAAGTCTCACTCACTGGGTGTGTTCTTTGACTCCTCACATGGTCTACAAGAGTAGGGTTTGAACTAACATCTCTGTGCAATAGATGGTATTTTTTGGTGTTGCTCTCCTCTGGCTGGAAAAATTGAAGTTCAGTAGCAGTGAATTTGCAAGTTTCTGTAATTGGTGTCTTAGTTTATGTTGTCTCACACTAATTGAGGAGAAGGTTTGTGTTCCTTTGACTGAGGATATTTCTTACAGAGTAGTGTGCAAAGGGTCTATGCATTGAACATTTTACTTTCTGCAGAGCTTAAAGCGAAGCCTGGAACAGGCACGGATGGAGGTGTCTCAGGAGGATGACAAGGCGCTACAACTTCTTCATGATATCAGAGAACAGAGCCGAAAACTGCAGGAGATCAAAGAACAGGTACAACTGCTTCTTGGAAACAGAACAGCTGACAGTAGAACTCACTGCTTGTATTACTTGGTTCTGATGCCAGGAATTTGTTTTATATTGGTGGGATGCCAAGGGTGTGTGTGTGTGAGGGGATGGGAAGCAGGAGGGAAGAGTTCCTTAAACAAAGTAACTAAGAACAAATTTGGACATGTATGTGTTTGCAAACATGTATGGTCTCCAGCCTTTCTATATTATTTTGCAGTCCATCAAGCTGATCAAATGAAATCTTTGCCTAAAAACCAAAGCAGGAGAAAGTTGCAATATTTTGTGAAACTGACATGTTGGAAAAATCCATTTTAAGCAATCAAGTTACACAAGTTAACAAGGGTTAATATTGCTTTCACCTAAAGCTCATGAATCCTCACATGGGAATTCTGAATTGAGGGAGAACCACATTAACCCATATCTTGTTTTAATTTGCCCATTTTCAGTGTCTACTCAGCTTTGAATGTGGCTGTTTTTCAAAATACTCCTGTTGCTGAACTGTTTTTTCCAACTTAGCTTTTTTGCAGAGATGTTTGTTCAGATAATTTTTTTCCTTCAGAAAAGTGGTAGAAAAATCATTTATTCTGTGAACTTTGTTTTACTGGAGGTGGAGAGAGAGCTTAAATGAAAAATACAGCAAATAGTGTTGGGTAATTTTAAGATTAAAAATAGTCTACCACACAGAACCCATTACATTCTATAGTGTAATGGAAACACATTAAATTGAGAAACAGAAATTGAAATTTCTCTGGAGTTCAAACAATAGTTGGCAATCATCTACTGCTTTTCATCTTCAAAGCACTTTGCAAATATTAACTGACTAATGTCTTTGTGTGTAAGACTTGTAGGCACAGAACCCTTGGTAATAGTTCTTGTCTGGAGAGTTATCTTATGCAAAATTTAATGAAGTGCAGATAAAACCCTCAGGATGTGGCAGAACCATATATACAGCTGAAGTATTCGTTTTGCTGGTTGTTTTGGAAAATGACAGTGTTCTAAGGCTAGCTACTTTGAGTGCTGTTGCTGCTTTAGTAGAGTTGTTTTAAATATTTGTTATATGTAGGATGTTTTTGGATGATGATTAGGTTGCAAAAATGTACAGACTTATTTGTCAGAGAGGAAAAATAAAAATGTTGTTAAAACTTGCATCCCAACATGATTTGAACTCGATATCTTTTAACATAGATTTTGGCTAAGATTCATGAGAATGTTAAGGTGCTCTTTAGGTCACCAGAGGAAATTGTGTCTAAGAACCTACTACAGGGTTCCTCTGAGTTATTGTAAGCTTAGGTGCTAGAATTCTGCATAAACATACAGTGCAGAATCTGTTCACTCATACTAGCTGGTCAGTCTTGGCAAATAAGAGCGCTTGGAGCATTTCTTTCAGGAAAAGGAAATTAGGGTCTGAGACAGAGGATGGAGATCCTGCTGGGAAAACCCTAAGAAAAGCCGTGTTTGGGGAGAATCCTGCTGAGGTGGTGGTACTTAAGTTACCAACAATGGCAAATCCCACAGAGAGAATAAAGTTCAAGTATTTGATATTTCAGGGTAATGCCATAAATTCAACATCAATTTGGGTACAGTGTTTAAAGAGAGCATTATTATTTCTGACTTGGCTTCTAGACATTACTTGACTTAGTATATTTTTATATGACCTTTTTTAATCTCTGGTTAGTTTTCACTTCAGCTTTTCTGAGTTCAGTTGCCCAATGTTGGATGCCTTAGGTTAAAGTGGAAGTGTTGTGTGTTTGAGTTATGTGGCATTTTCTTCTGATCTTAGTATATGATGTGCTTAAAGAAACAGCCTGGATAGTATCAAGAAGCAAGAAAAACTGAAATTTTATTTAACTACAAATTCATGAACTTTCTTAATGGCATGTGAGGCCTTGTTTATAATTCCTTTGTCAAGTGATCATTGCTCTAGAAATTGAGCATTCTTGGAAATGCTGATCCAAATTGTGATCTCTGAGCAGAACAAACTTCTTCCAAACATTCTATATCTTTCTTTGCGCAAATCCATTGATGTGAAAGGATATTTTGAGCTAATGCATGTTTGCATCACCTATGGTATAAAAGCTCCAGCCCCGTCCAGGGAGAAAATACTTGGACTGCAACAGTTGGACTTGGTGGGAGGATGGACCAGCTAGGTCCCCTGTTGGTATTATGAACCAGAGAGTCACTCTAAGGAAAAAGGCTGCTAGTGGCAACCTCCAGCCATATGTGGCAGGAAGTGTAGAAAGCAGAGAATTAACTGATAAATATGATTTTGAACACAGGAGAAAGTAAAAGTAGTGGGTGAATGGGCAAGGTTTGGCAGAGAGAAATGAATAATAGTGTGTGTGTATATGGACTCTAAGAAAATAACATGGAAAGCAAGATCTGTTATGTCCTTTCTCTCATTCCTTTGTATTGTGTACTTGCTTAGCATACTCCTGGTGCACATGCTCCCCACCCACCAGATAGATATAAAATCAAGCTCTTTAGGAAAGGGACAATGTTTGTTTTCTTGTAATCACTTGTATATTTAAAGGATTACACAAATGCTTATTATATAATAACAATCAACACTTATTAGATTCCTCTACTGAAGATTTCATTGGTCACCCCAGGATCTATGTACACCACTTCTCACCTTGGATGCTTGCCCTAATTGGAACAATTAGTTCAAATGTTCTTTCTGTTCTTTGATTTTTAGGCATTGCACTTTTCCAGAATTTTTATTCCAAATCCTTTATTGTAGTTTAATGGAGGAGTGAACTACAAAGAATAGTAGCCTTTGAGGAGGAAAATGTGACTCCTAGAGGGTTATCCTCCAAAGATAGCATTTGATATTAGACTACTGCTACTCCCATGAAGAATGAGAGAGGACTTTTACTTTAGGTTTAATATTTTTCTTTCCTGAGCTATCAAAAGAAACCAATAAACTGATGGTTGGAGGCCACAACACTTTTTTTCTTCTTCTTCTTTTCATCCACCCTGACCACCCAGGTTTGTAGTAAATCTCATGTTATCAGTCTGAATAACTTTGAGAGAATATATCTGGGTGTTTGACAGAGGCACAAAACTCAGAAGCATATGTCTATATAGACCACTAACCTTCAGCGAGAGAAATAACATGTAAGTACTTTACTATTTGTTTAAAAAACCATGGATGTGTTTCTGCAGTGGAATCCCCTCAAAATAGATTTTTTTGGTTACATTTTGTATCTTCTCTGAGGTAGTGGCTTGGAAATGACATATTGGCTCTGTCATGAAAAACACAAGCCAGAAAGGAATGGATAGTGTATTCTGCCGGGCTCTCACCCTTTTATTTCATGTTTTTGTCCTCTCTTTACATACTTTGTCTGCTTTCTGCCTAGTCCATATAGGTACTATCATTTTGTTTGCCACTCTCTGTCTTTCCTCTGTGCTTTCCAAAATGTAATGTCCCTTTTCCTCCCACAGGAGTATCAAGCCCAGGTGGAAGAGATGAGGTTGATGATGAATCAGTTAGAAGAGGATCTTATTTCAGCTCGTAGACGTAGTGATCTCTATGAATCGGAGTTGAGAGAGTCACGATTGGCAGCTGAAGAATTCAAACGTAAAGCTACTGAATGTCACAACAAACTACAGAAGGTAGTGAAGGCTCCCTGGGAAAGGTGTTGTTACACTCCTAGTTTCTAGTGTGTGTTGGCTGGGATTTATAAATGAGTTGCATTCAAGTCCTTGGAAACTTGGTACAGGATGTATGGTTGGAAGCCATTTTATATTACCAGTATGGTTGGAACAATTTCATTTATTCCCTGTAAAGCTGTTTTACCTTTAAACTGCCTGAGGTTATGATTCTGGGTGAAGTCCAAGATCCTAAAACTTTTCTTCAGAGTTATACCTTGTATATTTTTAAATTACAGGCTAAAGACCATGGGAAAACTGAAGTAGGAGAGCTGTATTCCAAACTGGAGAAGGTATGCTTCCTTAGTGTCAGTAGAGTTTACTGCCCAAGCATATTATCACTATCAGAAACCCAGAACATCCATGGATAGTCAGTGGCATGAACAGACGTCCATCTTCTTTCTCTGTGGAACTGACTGTTCTGTGTGTTTTGATTTAAAGCTGGGCTTGGTCAGGCTGTCGTCAACTGAACTTATAGAGTAGGTATGCCAAGACAAAGCTATTATGAACAATCTGTGCCGGAGATGAGTTAAAAGAGAAACCCTGTATGTATCATTATGAATGAAGAATGGCACATGGAAAATATGATTATTCTGAAAAATAAATTTATTTAGTTCTGCATGCTGTTGCAAAGTGATTGATTTATTTAGTGACAAATATTGCAAATGGTCTATAGGAAATCAGGAGCAGGAATGCATTGGATCATCTGGCAGGTTGGAATTATAGGGAGAAACAAAGGTCCTGGGAAGACTAAAATAAATAAATCACAAGTATGGTGGACATTCATTTTTTCTCCCTTGCATTTAACTGTAGATCAATACAGAGCAGCAGACCAAAATCCAGGAGCTGCAGGACAAGCTGGCAAAGGTAAAGTCAGGGGTGGGGTTAGTGATTTTTTCACAAGGCTTTCCAGCAAAACCCTAATACAGGGGAGATATGCACTGTTTCATAGTCAAAAATAGAATTAGTCACAGCAAGAGGGGATGTCAGAGGGAGAAAGTGGGGGTGGGAGCCGGTATCTGAAATCAGAATTCTCAATATGCTTTCTGCTCTTGAAATGTGTCAACAGTGTTTATTTTTACAAATGAAGCTGAGTCACAACAGGAATAGTGCGCAGAAATTCTAATTTAAAAGACCAGCATGGGCGTACAGCATCTAACATGCTATCTTAACCTTTTATTTCTGGAGACCTGGGTTCATGTCTTGCTAGTTCAGCAATGAAATGTATTTAGGTCTTGGCTTACTCTCCCAGCATACTTTAGTATTAATCATAAAATCACTTCTCAATTAGCAATTTCTACTCTGTTGATAGGTCAAACAGTAGAATGCAGAGGACTGGACTAGATGACCCATCGAGGTCCCTTCCAGTCCTACGAGTCTATGATAAGGGTTCATGACAGAATTAGGGTACATTAGCATCTGGAGGAAATATACACAGTACCTACCTTGCTGTAATCGGTGCTATCAGTCTCACTTTAATGGGCACTGAAATTCCAGTGCACTCAAAAGGCCTATATATGAGAAAACACTATACCAGCTAATACATTGCTAATGGTGGTTCTTTTTGGGTAGAGGAGAGAGCTAGCAGCTTCATATCTGTCTGGGAGCATCTGAAACCCCTTCCCACAATTGGTCTGCTGGCCTCTTTGGCTTTCCAGAAATGGGGCTTCTTTAAGGATAATAAATCTGTAGCGTGAACATTGAGGTCAAAACAGTATGAGGATGTCATTTTCATCTCAGTCCTTCCAGCAGGCCACCAGTTTTCACTATTACTGTCTCATTCGTTTCAAGAAATGATGTGGCTCAATACAATGTTCTCTCAGCACTTGAGCAGAAATATATATATGAATCTTGTCTCAAGGGATTAGGCTGAGTTTGTGGACTAGGCTTGAGCTCCAGTGCAAGTAGAGCAGTAGAAGCTACTGGTAGAACAAGACAGACCTGTAATTCTCCTTCCCTCGTGCTCTTTCCAACATTTGCAACAGCTGAAGTGAAGCTTGGAGCAGAAGTTTGAACTTGGATTCATAGAGTTTAAGGGCAGAAGGGACTACCATATCATCTAGTCTGACCGCCATCACAGGCCACTAAACACCAATCAGCCGGCCTAACACCAGACATCAGCCAGAATTAGAACAAAGTATTACAGCCCTCAGGAGACTAAATGAAATATTCCTTCACATGGTTGGATGTTGTGCTAATTCTAGGCTGCCAGACCAGGCTTTTATAAATGTTTTATTCAGAATGCTGAACATCTGAGGTTGCCATCATACTGTACATGCATCTGTTACTATGAAGACTGTGTGTGTGTGTGTGTGTGTGTGAGACTTTGTACTAACTTTTACTGATATTTTTTTTCCTCTTGGTTTAGGCTGTGAAAGCCAGCTCTGAGGCAACTGAACTTCTTCAGAATATCCGTCAGGCAAAGGAGAGAGCAGAGAAAGAGTTGGAGAAATTGCAGAATCGGGAAGACTCTAATGAAGGCATGAAAAAGAAACTGCTTGAAGCAGAGGTGAGGAGAGAATTTCTGGCTACACTGGACTAGTCAATAGGATGTAACTGGGCTTAGAAGCCCCTACTCGTAGAACACTAAATAGCCAGGATCCCTGTAACAGCTTGTCAGAGGAGAGAGATTAGAAGATAGCAGTTGACTATTCATTCTTCTATAAATGTATTTCTCTGAAGAATACTTACTGGGAAGCTTTTTGGTGGTGTTTTCCATCTGGATTCAACATGAACATGTGACTAGGTTAAGTCTTTGGGAGTGGGGACGATTTTGGATGTAGAAGAGAACCACATACTGGTGGCTTCAGCTGACTTTTCCTAGTGCCTGCTCACTGCTGTTTGATAATCAAAACTTGTTTAGCTTAAATGGCAGTTCATAATTGCTCTGCAGGAACGGCGCCATTCTCTGGAGAATCAAGTGAAGAGATTAGAGACTGGGGAACGCAGAGAAAACCGACTAAAGGAAGATATTCAAACTAAATCTCAGCAGATACAACAGATGGCAGACAAAATTTTGGTGAGCAGGGATGAAAATGAAATAAAGGGAAAGAGTATGCCACAGTGGAGTGGGAAGAGAAGACACAGAACTACATAAAATCGGGTGGGGGTTGTTGAATAAGGGAATTGGATGTTGTATAAATTTAATGTTGGAAATAACTTCAGTGCACAAATTCTGCTGTCTGCAGTGTTAGTTATAAACTAACTCCTAGGCATCTATGATCTCTTACCAATGACTTTTAAGAAGTCCCAGTTGCCTCAATAGAAAATTTTCCAACTCAATTGTATTAACTCACTAGTATGCAATTCATTTCCTACTGTCTATTTCAAATGCATAACTTTCTTAATGGTCAGTGCTGGGTTGTGTAACAGTGACATCTTTAGTATTTAACTTTGAAATCCCTTGCAATTTAATCTGACTTCTAATCTATCCCAAATGCTTACCTTTTGCAGAAGAACAAAATTAATCATCAAAACTGTTTTTCTCTTAAGATATTTGTCAGAGATCCATTCTCACCCACGTACTTTCCCCACTATAGTTGGAAATTTCTTGTTTTTCTTGTTGTTAGATCTGTTAAGTCTTTTTGGTTAATTTAGTCTAAAGGGAACCAAACAGAGGGTACTGCTGGTACTTATACCTCCCTGGGGGAAGAAGCCATTGTCTTGTGATGAGGTAGATGAATAAATGTGTGATTCTCTGATGAGTTCTCTTCTACAAATACCCATTCAAACAGTGGGTTTCCGTCTGCACCATAGGCTGTAGGATCTAGACCTGTCAGTCACAGGGAAATGATTTACTGTGCCCTCGGGAGCACTCCCCGCCCTCAATGAGACTGCTTCCAGAGACAAAATATATGTTTCATATATCTTTCTTGGTAGTTGAGTTTATCAACTATCTATCTTTCATTAAATTACCTTTCTACAGTGCCTGAAGGAGACCCAAAAGATATACTGAAAATTAAAAATGATCCCCTACCAAAGGAAGGGTGTAATGGCAAACCTGACTCATTTTTTAAGAAGAGAGATCAGGATAGTACATATATAGCTTCCCCTTAATAGCTAGGTTCATCATTCCAGCAGTAAGTTTATAACAGCAACGCTACTCTGAAGGAGGGCTAATTAAAAATGTGGTGCTGAAGGAAAAAGGTCACATATTTGGCATTGTTTGTTGCTTTTAGCTTGAATGGAGGTCAGATGAGACTGTAATCTAGAAAAGTGATAGATATGGATTCTCTGCACCTCCCCCACTCTCTCTTGGGGTTACTACCAGGAAAACTAACATGTTAAACACCCTTGAACAGGTGGTCATAGTCCTGACTGCAGGAGAACTGGAGACATACGCTGTGTGAAGGCCCAATGGGAATGTATAAATAGCCTTAACGGAAGTTGATAGATGATCTATAATTGTTCTGAGAAATAGCTACATAAATGGATTTCAAGGTCAGAACCCTTGAGGCACCATAAAGGTGGTAGAATAAGGCCCTTGGCATTGTTCTGTCTTTCAGCATCAGGGCATAAGTGAAAGACCACTGCTTGCTGGGGTAGAAAGCCAGCTTTGTATTCAGAGACCATGTAACACATCAAGACTTGTTGCATAAGTCTCTGCTGTGTATTTGGGCATTTTTGTTTGAGTTTTATTATTCTCCATAAAAAATGGAAGGGAATGCAGAAATATAATTTCACTGTTCAATGGGCCTTGTTTTGGATCTGCAGTTTTCTCCATGTTTACATAGAATGTTGGATCATAATGCCCTTATATAACATATAAAGCTCAGTGGTTTGAGCATTGGCTTGCTAAACCCAGGGTTGTTAGTTCAACCTTGAGGGGGCCATTAAGGAAACTAGGGTAAAAATCTGTCTGGGGATGGGATCTGCTTTGAGCAGGGAGTTGGAGTAGATGACCTCCTGAGGTCCCTACCAACCCTGATGTTCTGTGTTCAAAAGCAACTAAGACAAGCAGGTCTGGAGTTTCACGGGTCTCTTCCTTAAGTCCTGCCAGTTCTGACTTGGAGAGTTATCCGTCTTTGGTGGGCAAAATAGAAAATGAAGTTGGTTTTTGCTGATTGCAGTTAGGTTTCTTTTTATGGTGTCTAGAGTTTTTGCTCTACAGTTTGGTGAGATCTGGACTTCTTTGAGGAAGTGTTTTGTTTTTTTTCTTTAACCATAAATGCTTTATGTTTCTCCTGGTGACAAGACAACTGGCAGAAGACCTGAATCTGAGGATAGGTCAGATGGGAACTGTTGTTTTGTTGGCATGTTCCTGTAGCAGAGAGGGACCTTTTCTGTGATTTTTTTTTTGCTACAGTGGCAGAGTATATGGGGTGGTGGGCTGAGTCAGATATACATACTCTGTCTGAAGACTCTCTTACTCGCATGAGGCAGCTGGTATTGGGCATTTTTTACAGGGACTCTGATGAACTGTTCTTTGGAGTGATGGGGAGAGGAGGATGGGTGGAGATGTAGGAACAGGTATGGCCTCTGTTTCTTCTAGTTTTGAGGGAAGAGAGAAATGAGCCAGGTGATGAGCCTTCAGAAGAAATGGATGATGGCTTTCTCTGAAGGAATGAACTCTTCCGGTTGTACTTGATAAGCCCTGCTGGCCTGTCTGTAGATGAAGAGAGCCACAGGAAGAAAATACCAAGTTCTGAATCATAAAAAATAAAGGGCAATTTATTCTTTGCTGCTTGGGAGTAGAGATGGCTGTTCTCAGTGGCGATGATGAATAAAAGACGGGTTGGGTGAGGGGAGCTGAATATGAACTGCTGGAGAAGATTATCTGAAATAAGAGACTACATTTCTATGCCAACACTGCAGAGTTCCACTTCATGAGCTGGCAGAGCTTCTACTCTAGCATCTGCACGTGTGTGGTGGTAACTCTGAAGCTGCTGCTGACCTGCTTCTGTGATTCACTATTTGGACCTATACTGTGTGGGCCTGTGTGAAAGCTTAATTGGCTTCTCGGTACTAGAAGACATTTTCCAACTGAAGAAAACAATAATGCCCCTTCCAGGGTGCCAAATTTTGCAGGCTCCTTCTAGATGACGACTTTTTGGCATGCTTTCATTTTTGTAGCCCGTGTGGTAGAGGGTTGATGCTGTGACTGGATCAAAGGAACTTTTGTGTACTCCCAAGATGGTTTCCTGAGATAAGAGAAAGGAAGATCAGGGGATAGAAAATGCTTGTGTGTCAACTAGAGAAATGTCAGGGAATCAATCCACTTTCCAGGGTTAGTCAGGTCTGGATCTGCCTCCTGTGCTGCAGAAACTGCTGGAATGGCAAACCTGGCCATGAAGAAGAATAATGTTCTCTGAAGTCTCAACTACTGAGAGCAAGCCTCAAGAAAGGAGACTCTCTAGCTCTACCTTAAAGACCAACTTCATGAACAAAAATGCCTCCCTCTACCAAACTGGCTTACCTGTGAGACACAGGGCATTTAACTTATTCAAGGCTGTATTTTGTGTGACTTATGTTCCTTCACTCTTGTGAGCCACTGAGGATAAAAATATTTTTTTGCATCTAATATATAACTTATAAAACACTTTTCATCTTCAAAGCAATTTATAAATATCCATCCTGGCAACAACCATGTAGGGAGGACAGAAAGGATTATCCTCACTCTACAAATGGAGAATCTGAAGCATAGAAATTAAGGCACCACTGCACTGAGAACTACACTGATGCAGAGGTTTACCTGCATGATCCTCAGTGCAGAATCAAGGTGTAAGTGGATGGATCACTTGATGATTACCTGTTTGTTCATTCTCTTTGGGGCACTGGCATTGGCCATTGTCGGAAGACAGGATATTGGGCTTAGATGGACCTTTGGTTTGACCCAGTATGGCTGTTCTTATGTTCTAAGTGATATGCCCAAGGCTAGAGAGAGAGGGAGGGACATTATAAAAAATGAGACTAAACTCTCAGGAATTCCCTGTCCTCTATTCAAATCCCTCTACCACATGTCTTTCCCTTATTAGATATCCATCCATATATTTGAAACCTTCACCAGCCAATCTGATGCAAAGGAATTTAAAGTTAACTTCAAGATGGTTTGGGGTTTTTTTGTCTATGGTTTCAGAATCCCACACACATCTATGAACTGTTCATAACTGCTCATTATCACAAACCATTCTGGCTCCATTTTGGGGAATGCCTTAATTTTTTTTTGAAAGCAGATTGTAAGGGGTAGTACTGGCTCAGGAGGCAACTCTTGGTGGAGGTGGAATCTACTTTTTTTAAACATCTCTTTACCCTTTTTATTATACTATCTAACTAAAATATGATAACTGATATATCAATCTGCCTATAAGGTTTAATGCTGGTGATATGTACTTACATAATGGTATCTCATGCAGCTGAGATCCAAGGCCTCATAGATTTATATTAGAAAGCCTTAAATCCAGAGGGAATGAGTGTTTTGTACATGTACTGTATATGTGTTTATAAATTCTGTGTATTATATTTCTATGTATGTCTGACATAAATGTTTGCTATGTTCAGGAGCTGGAGGAAAAGCATCGTGAGGCTCAGCTGTCAGCACAGCATCTGGAATTGCAGCTGAAACAGAAAGAACAGTTCTATGATGAAAAAATCAAAGTAAATATCCCTTTTCGTTACCTTCATACTCTTTTATAGGTGCATTGGCCTCTGGATTATCCCCAAACAGCTGCTTTTGGATTCTGATCCCTTGTCCTCTGTGTCCTTCTTCATTTCTTCTGAGAGTTGAATGAAAACTAACTAAATCTGCCTTTCTAACCTGTGCCCATCATGCTCTCACCTTTTATGTGAGGCTGCATTATCCACGTAGGCTTTGTGAGAGCTATATGAATCTAACTGTTAACAGACCATTCCTTTAGAACAGGTAATTCTTATTCAATGCTTGTGGGAAATCAGTCTTTCAAAAAGGCTTTTAATTCTTCCTGATGATCTTGCTTTGATCTGAAGAGCGTTAACACTAGCTTTAAATTTGGTAAACACAAAAGCGCTTTTGAAATTCCACCTCCTTGGAGCTGTAACATCTGCCAGTGAGTCCAGGGATCCACCCACTCTAAATTTTTTCTCTTCTCTAGGATATTTTAAGAATTGTAACAAACAGTTGAAAACATGATTATAGACACCGCCTAAAATTAGGGAAACCATAGAGAGAGAGGCAGGATTATGTAGTCGACTTCAGAATTTATCTAAAAAACCTACAGTTTGTCATTCAGCAAAAGTATTCTTTAAGGATCTCCATGCCTTCCAAGTGTGATCTTTTCCCACTCTTTGTCATTGATTTATTACATTTATATAGCACTATAAATTTACACAGCATTTACAAATGTAAAGGCGTGTTCACTGGCCCAAAGAGCTTAGTCTGAATAAGATTAGACTTCAAACAACTGTCCAGGAGAGAGAGACTATGATGATGATGATAAGAGAGGAGGAATTTCTTGAAAGAAAATACTGAGTAGTGGAGGGTACATGGCAAATTGGAACAAGCATACTTTTCAAGGCAGGAAGCCAAGAGTTGGATGTTAGAAAGGAGACCAAGGAAGTGATAAGGTGAAAAGATTGAAAAGAGTGTAAAGAATAAGAGGGAGCAGTAGAGGGAAATGAGAGCCAGGGCATAAATGGGGCAAGATTATGTGGGCTTTGGTAAATGAGATGAGGTGACAGTGAAGGGATTTAGGAGGTGGGAAGCATGTATTTGGAGCAGAAATAATAGTAATGGGAGGAAAAGCTATAATGAGAACCTGGATTTGGGAGAGGAAGAGTGAGAAAGGTTGAAGATTATGAGCATGGGAGGCACTAAAGATAGTGGAGTTAACAGTGGAGCTAGTGAATAGAGTAAGATTAGGAAGGAAGATGTAGGGAAGTGACTAGACGGAGAAACAAATTCAGTTTTGGAGAGGGGGAGAGTAAGTTTGAAATGGTGGCTCGTCCAAGAAGAGCTGTCTGAGGGTACGTCTACACTACGGGATTATTCCGATTTTACATAAACCAGTTTTGTAAAACAGATTGTATAAAGTCGAGTGCACGCGGCCACACTAAGCAGATTAATTCGGCGGTGTGCGTCCATGGTCCGAGGCTAGCGTCGATTTCCGGAGCATTTTACTGTGGGTAGCTATTCTGTAGCTATCCCATAGTTCCTGCCGTCTCCCCCGCCCCTTGGAATTCTGGGTTGAGATCCCAGTGGCTGATGGGGCAAAAATCATTGTCGTGGGTGGTTCTGGGTAAATGTCGTCACTCATTCCTTCCTCCGGGAAAACAGCAGCAGACAATCATTTCGCGCCCTTTTTCCCTGGATTGCCCTGGCAGATGCCATAGCACGGCAACCATGGAGCCCGTTCAGCTTTTTTTTTTTCTTTACAGTCACCGTATGTGTACTGGATGCCGCTAACAGAGGCGTTACTGCAGTGCTACACAGCAGCATTCGTTTGCTTTTGCATGATAGCAGAGATGGTTATCAGTCGTTATGTACTGTCTTCTGCTATCATGAGTGCCACTGGCTGACGTTGGCCGGGGGCGCAAGGGCAAACTGGGAATGACTCCCCGAGTCAATCCCTCCTTTATGGTTTCTAAAAATAGAGTCAGTCCTGCCTAGAATATAGGGAAAGTGTACTAGAGAAGCAGTGTATCAGAGAGCAGAGCTGCTCCGTGTCAGATCCTGCAGAAATGATGAGGTACATGCCATTCACGGGGGGTGCCCCTGCAACAACCCACCCATTGCTTCCCTCCTCCCCCAACCTTCCTTGGCTACCGTGGCAATGTTCCCCCCATTTGTGTCATGAAGTTATAAAGAATGCAGGAATAAGAAACAGTGACTTGTTACTGAGATAAAATGAGGGGGAGGCAGCCTCCCGGTGCTATGACAGTCCAGGTAGGACATTAAGGGTGCGGAGGAGAGGAGCCCAGCATCCCTCTGTTATGATAGTCCAGGTGGTACAGAATCTTTTCTTTACACAGGGAAGGGTGGGGGCTGATGGAGCTCAGCCCCCAGTTGCTATGATGAGGATGGTTACTAGCCGTTCTGTACCATCTACTGGGAATGACCAGGAATCATTCCTATTTTTACCCAAGTGCCCCCGGCCAGCCTCACCTGAGGCCAGCCAGGAGCACTCATGGGCTGATGGTGACGACGGATAGCAGTCATATTGTACCGTCTGCCACCAGGGAGGGGAGAGGAGAGGAGCGGATACTGCTCTTCACTGCTGCAGCATCGTGTCTACCACCAGCATTCAGTAGACATAGGGTGACATTGAAAAAAGTCAAGGAACGATTTCTTTCCCTTTTCTTTCACGTGGTGGGGGGAGGGAGTAAACTGATGAGCTATACCCTGAATCATGCCGGACAGGCACTGGGAGCTCAGCCAAGAATGCAAATAGTTTTTGGAGACTGCTGTGGACTGTGGGATAGCTGGAGTCCTCAGTACTCCCTCTCTTCTTCCATGAGTGTCCATTTGATTCTTTGGCTTTCCGTTACGCTTGTCACGCAGCACTGTGTAGCCTGGAGATTTTTTTCAAACGCTTTGGCATTTCGTCTTCTGTAACGGGGCTGTGATAGAACAGATTTGTCTCCCTATACAGCGATCAGATCCAGTATCTCCTGTATGGTCCATGCTGGAGCTCTTTTTGGATTTGGGATTGCATTGCCACCCATGCTGATCAGAGCTCCACACTGGGCAAACAGGAAATGTAATTCAAAATTTCGCGGGGCTTTTCCTGTTTACCTGGCCACTGCATCTGAGTTCAGATTGCTGTCCAGAGCGGTCACAGTGGTGCACTGTGGGATAACGCCCGGAAGCCAATACCGTCGATTTGCGGCCACACTAACCCTAATCCGATATGGTAATACCGATTTTAGCGCTACTCCTCTCGTCAGGGAGGAGTACAGAAACCGATTTAAAGAGCCCTTTATATCGATATAAAGGGCCTCGTAGTGTGGATGGGTGCTGCGTTAAATCGGTTTAACGCTGCTAAAATCGGTTTAAACTCGTAGAGTAGACCAGGCCTGAGAAACATTGGAGTTGTGACAGAACAGAAGAATTAGAACAGAATCAAAATGTCAGTTGTCTCTTTGAGTCAAACCATCGCTACAACAGTAGTCCATCAAGTCCAGTCCTCCTAATCCTTTCATGGCTAGGTTACTGATTTGAATTCAGATCTGTCATCACTGAAATGTATAGTATTATGAAAGCTCTTATGTACCTCTTATGTATTTATTTTAGGGCTGTTAAGCGATTAAAAAAATTAAATGCTATTAAAAAAAATAATCGCGATTAATCGCACTGTTAATAATGGAATATGATTTATCTAAATATTTTTGGATGTTTTCTACATTTTCAAATATATTGATTTCAATTACAATACAGAATACAAAGTGTACAGTGCTCGCTTTATATTTATTTTTAATTACAAATATTTGCACTGTAAAAAAACAGAAGAAATAGCATTTTTCAATTCATCTAATACAAGTTCTGTAGTGCAATCTCTTTATCATGAAAGTTGAAATTACAAATATGGAATTATGTAAAAAAAAATGCTTTCAAAAATAAAACCATGTAAAACTTTAGAACTGACAAGTTCACTCAGTCTTACTTCAGCAAATTGCTCAAACAAACAAGTTTGGTTACAGTTTTCAGGAGATAATACTGCCCACTTCTTGTTTACAGTGTCACCTGAAAGTGAGAACTGGCGTTCGCATGGCACTATTGTAGTCGGCATTGCAAGATATTTACCTGCCAGATGCGCTAAAGATTCATATGTCCCTTCATCTTCAACCACTGTTCTAGAGAACATTTGTCCATGGTCGTGATGGGTTCTGCTCGATAATGATCGAAAGCAGAGCGGATAGACGCATGTTCGTTTCCATCATCTGAGTCAGATGCCACCAGCAGAAGGTTGATTTTCTTTTTTGGTGGTTTGGGTTCTGTAGTTTCTGCATCGGAGTGTTGCTCTTTTAAGACTTCTGAAAGTATACTCCACGCCTCATCCCTCTCAAATTTTGGATGGCACTTCAGGTTCTTAAACCTTGGGTTGAGTGCTGTAGCTATTTTTAGAAATCTCACATTGGTTCCCTCTTTGTGTTTTATCAAATCTGCTGTGGAAGTATTCTTTAAATGAACATGTGCTGGGTCATCATCCGAGATTGCTATAACATTAAATATATGGCAGAATGTGGGTAAAACAGAATAGGAGACATAGAGTTCTCTCCCAAGGAGTTCAGTCACAAATTCAGTTAATGCATTATTTTCGTAATGAGTCTCATCAGCATGGAAACGTCCTCTGGAATGGTGGCTGAAGCATGAAGGGACATATGAATGTTTATCATATCTGGCATGTAAATACCTTGCAAACCCAGCTATAAAAATGCTATGCGAACGCCTGTTCTCACTTTCAGGTAACATTGTAAATAAGAAGCAGGTATCATTATCTCCCATAAATGTAAACAACCTTGGTTGAATAAGAAGTAGGATTGAGTGGGCTCTAAAGTTTTACATTGTTTTGTTTTTGAGTGCAGTTATGTAACAAAAAATCTACATTTGTAAGTTACACTTTCACAATAAGAGATGGCACTACAGTACTTGTATGAAGTGAATTGAAAAATACTATTTCTTTTGTTATTTTTACAGTGCAAATATTTGTAATAAAAATAATATAAAGTGAATACTGTACACTTTGTATTATGGGTTGTAATAGAAATCAATATATTTGAAAATGTTGAAAAACATCCAAATATATTTAATAAATTTGAATTGGTATTCTGTTCTTTAACAGTGCGATTAATCACAATTAATTTTTTTAATTGTGATTAATTTTTTTGAGTTAATCGCATGAGTTAACTGCGATTAATGGACAGCTCTAATTAATTTTTTTAATTTCAATTTATTTAAAATCCAAAGCTGTGGATATATATGCAGAGTATTAATTTAAAAAAAAATAAATCTATGCAACAGCCAAAAGGAGTTGTTTCCGTTCACTTTCTAGTGAACAAATGTTGGTATCTCTCAAGTTGCCACCTTACTTGGTGCTCTTGTTATATGTCTCAGCAGAGAGGCAAAGGGTTAAAATAGTCATGGAGGCTGAATTACTCTCTCATACCTACATGTGATTCTTACCAGTGACGGCTCCAGCTTTTTTGCCGCCCCAAGTAGCGAAGAGGGAAAAAAACAAAAACAAAAACAACAATCGGCTGCACTTCGGCGGCTGGTCCTTCCCTCCGAGAGAGACTGAGGGACCCGCCGCCAAATTGCTGCTGAAGACCTGGACGTGCCGCCCCTTTCCATTGGCCGCCCCAAGCACCTGCTTCCTGCGCTAGTGCCTGGCCCTGGCCCTGGTTCTTACAGGTCAATGTTGAGGCACATCAGTAAGGTAATGAAAAGGAGCTTACATTGCCACTTTTCTGCACCATGCTTCCTCTGTGAATAGAGGAATTAATTTTCCATTTATGTCTTCCATGGGCACGAATTATGAAAGACCTGTTTAAAAAAACAATAACAGCCCATAGTCTTTCCAATAACTCCTTTTACTCATTAAACTCAACCTTTTCAGATAGCTGAGTAGTCCCCTCAAAGTTTGCTGTCCCAGGCATTTCCTGCCATTCCATCTAGTTTTCCTTGGAAGGTGGTCAAGCCCCTTTGTTGATTGTAACCCTTCCCTGGTGACTTTCTTTTTGTCTGCCCTTTGACTAATGAAACAGGTTCGAGGACAGAACAAGGAGTAATGGTCTCAAGTTGCAGTGGGGGAGGTTTAGGTTGGATATTAGGAAAAACTTTTTCACTGGGAGGGTGGTGAAGCACTGGAATGGGTTACCTAGGGAGGTGATGGAATCTCCTTCCTTATAGGTTTTTAAGGTCAGGCTTGACAAAGCCCTGGCTGGGATGATTTAGTTGGGAATTGGTCCTGCTTTGAGCAGGGCGTTGGACTAGATGACCTCCTGAGGTCCCTTCCAACCCTGATATTCTATGATTCAAATTGAGGAAATTTGTTTTGTTTACTTCAGTTGCTAGATGCTCAGATGAAGAAAGATCTTGCCGATAAGGAAGCACTTGAGAATATGCTGCGAAGACATGAAGAAGAAGCACATGAGAAATGCAAAATTCTGGCTGAGCAGAAGGCGGTAGGTATAACTGAATCAGAAACAGAAACATTTTAAGAGTAGCCATTTTAAGTCTCTTACCCAGTGATGTTCCTACAATAAAGATCTTTTGCTGCTGGGTCTTGTTGCTGGAGGCTTCTTGGGGGTGGTGAAGAGGGATGTGTGTTTGTGTGCTGGTTTGTTTTGTTTTGATAGCTGTCCTTTTAATTCATGATGTCTGCAAGAACATTCCCTTTCAAGAAAGTCATCCATACCTAGTATGTTACTTCCTGGCAGTCCAGCACATGGTTCACGTGGGAGCTGCTTGCTCATGATCTGGACGAGACTGAAAAGCAGTTATAGATTGATGTAACAGATGTAACATCTGAATATGTGATTGCTTCTTTGTTTTCTTGTCCGCTCGGTCTGATATCTTGTTTCTGAATGAAGTTTCTAGAAGTGATTTTTAAGTGCCCCCTTGCTATAGTCACTAATTTCCATCATATGATCTCAAAGGCAGACTGCTCTGTTTCAGATGATCAATGCCATGGATTCGAAGATAAGGTCATTGGAGCAGAGAATAGTCGAATTGTCTGAGGCTAATAAACTGGCAGCAAATAGCAGCCTTTTTACGCAGAGAAACATGTAAGTAAAGGAACTGCTACAGCACTCTTGCATTTACAAGCTCCGGTGTGAGCTCAGTAAGACCTATTCTCCAAATATATTATTTCTCTAACAAGGAATTATAGTTTGCTCAATATTTTGTTTCCCCTATCATAGCTGTTCAGTTTTATTGGTCTGTGTTGTTGCATTTGTTTTGGATCATTTCATGAGACTTGCTGTCCCTTTTTTTCCTGCATGCAATTTTTCAACATATATATATTTAAATGTCTGAAACACTTCTTGAGAAGCAGTAATTCCAATACTGTTCCAGCTATGGAGATATATAACAATGAGTACACATCTACCCCGATATAACGCGGTTTCATCTATAATGCAGTAAGATTTTTTGGCTCCCGAGAACAGCGTTATATCAAACTTGCTTTGATCCGTGGGAGTGCGCAGTCCCGCCCGCCTGGAGCGCTGCTTTATCACATTATATCCGAATTTGTGTTATATCGAGTTGCTTTAAATCGGGGTAGTGGTGTATTCCTTTTGCTTCCAGTGTTTAGGACTTGATCACGTCTGCTTCTTGTGGCATTACTCATTGGAACTCAAAGCCTTATTATAATTATTTGACACTCAGAAATGAGAAGAAAATGTTAAATGTCCTTTCTTCACAAAGCTTCCATCCTGTTCCCAACAGCTGTTAAGACATCTAAGAAAATGGAATATTGGTTTAGGAATTTTTCTTCATTTTTAAATGTTGATTATAAATATGAGGTATTGGTGTTATCTCTGCCTGTTTCAGTTTAAAAAAAAAAAGGGGGTGGGGGTGCACGAGCCGAGCCCTAGGGTCGAAGTGATTCTTTAATTCTGATTCCTTATTTCTGATCCTGAAAGTATTTGGGTACAGTGTCAGCCACAATGATTCTATATGGTTTTTAGCTTCAGTTCCTCTTCAGTTCTTCTCATCAATGGCCAGTCGAGCTCTCAGTTTAGCCATTTAGGGACCTTACTTTTCCTCCCCATGGCAGCTCCCTCAGGGTATTCAGTTGACACCTACAGTCCTCTTCGCTCACTGCAGCATCAGCAGCTGTGCTGGAGGTAAATCCTTATTTTAAAAAATGAATAATAAAATACTGGGTCTCTTGTTGCTGTTGTCTCAAATCTTTGATTCCATCTCAGAAGCAGATTTTGGTTCAGATTTTAACTTAGATGCCTTATCTTCCAATGAAGATAATTGTTTTCCCTTATTTTGTTCCTAAATGGTTTTAAGTGATTTTAAGGCAATGTTCTATGTTACATGAGATTCTACTTTCATGTGTAGGAAAGAGCATAAGCTACTTAATATCCTGTAAGTAGGAAAAATAGGGCTTGAGTTGTTCCTTTCAATGAGATATTAGTCATATCAAAGTTTGGCTGTCTGGAGAAATATGTGCAGACCATCAGCTGCATAGTAGAATGCTGGGTGGCATCTCTGTGGACAGAATTTGTGAAGTAAAGCAAGGATGAGCTTTGGCAAAGATTCTCTGAACTCTTCTTTTAGCAGTGCTTGTACCAACAGAGATGTAATACAAATTCCTGGCTTTACATTTCAAACTTCTGTCAAGCTCTTCAACCTGAGCAGACTGAAATCTTCCACAAAAGTAACTGTTAAAGTTTATATGAGTTGCTTTATACAGTTGATTATACTCTTGTTATATGCACTCTAGTTAATCATCCAAAAAGCTTGTAGAGGCTGCTAAAACCATAATATCATTAATCTGAAGAATCCAGAAGTAATCATACATGGGAAAGCATAGGTAAGACTTAGCGTCAGTCAGTGGTCTTGAACTCAGTGTGGTAATAAATTTCACTTCTCTTGAAATGCAGTTCTTGCTGACTAAAGAAATGTTTAGCAGAATCAAAAAGGGGCATTCTACCAGTTGAAATATTAACTTTGGAACCAGCATGGTTGTCATATGTGAGACCAAAGTTCCATGTTCACCATGCTGTAATGATTTCTTTCTCGGTCTATGGCTATGAAAAATGGAGAAATTTCCCAGCATATAAGAGTTGGAGAAACTTAATCAAGACACTCTTATGGATATCAAATCATAAGATAGACTAGTGGCTGGATGCTATAAGGATGTGTATTGTAATAATTTAATAATAAAATCACAAATAATGTAGTTCTGCAAATAGGATGCATAAACAGCTTTGAAAGTCTACTACTGAAAGCAACATTTAGCTGGACTAGATGCAGACTCTGGAAGGAGGACACCAGACTCAAATCAAAAGGCAGAGGAAGAAATATAATGATGGCTAAAAAAAGAATTCTACCCATTGTGACTTATGTCAAATATTCACATGTTGGGAGGGAGTGGCAAACAAATTTCTTTGGCAAGTCAGTAATCGTGCTGCAAATTTAGAGTGAGTCATGTTAGTCATTAAGAGAAGTGAGTTCTTTTTGAGCAGAGACTGTAGATCTTATGGATATAACTAGCAAACCCTACTGCATTACTCTGACCTGTGAAAAGGCATATAAATCTGTAATTGAACCATATTTGAATCCACAAAAGCTATTACTAAACTGAGCATTATTGATATGGGCAGTTAGAGCCTTCAAGGAACTGTGGAATCCAACTAGCCTTTGTTCTATCAGTAACTAAAAAAACTAATGATTGGTTCTGAAGGAGGCAGAGTCATTTCTCATTCTACTGTTGCCCTGGCTATTTGGACAATTCTGGCTGCCAATAATCAGTTGAGGGAAGTTAAAGGGGGAAGGATGATTTTTTTTTCTTATCAAAGCACAGGACTGTGACTCAGAAGACCTAGGTTCTATTTCTAGCTCTGCTATGTGATCCCAGGCAACCCGTGTAATTTCTCTAGGAGAGGGATAATACCTATCTCACAGTATTTTTCTGCATATGAGTTCATTAATATTTGTAAACTCTGTGAAGAATCTGAATGGAAGACACTATACAAGTGCAAAGTTTTCAAATGTATTATAATATGATTGTAGGAAGCTACCACTTATTCAGAAAGAGCTTTTCAGCTCTTTTTCAATTAGGATATCTAATTATCAAGCCTTCATGGTTTAAAAAAAAAAAAAGAAGAAGAAAAAAGATCATTGGCTGTAGTAGAAGTTACCAGCTTCTGAATTTCTTGGGAGCACAAGGAATTGTGTGTTCAGTGCATACATCAGGGTTTCAGTCAGGGCAAAAGTTTGCTCAAGTGTTGGCCAGATTGGACTCCTAACAAGTTTCTGAAGTCCAGAACTAATCTGTATGCAATGAAGCCAGTTACAGTTCCTCTGATCTTTTAATATGGACGTCTAATGTATGGAAGTTCCTGCTCCCAGCATTCACTGAACCATTTTTTTTTCCAAATGGAAAAACAAATGATGAGGAAAAGGTCGACAGCTTAGAATGAGTTGTTGATCAGGCATTCTTGTAGGTTTCCAAGGTTTGGTGTTCACCGTTCTCCATGTACAAACAGATGTACAACCTGCAAAACCATGATATCTGAGCTACTCGAGGCACATACTTGGTTTAATCACCGATGTGGGAATCTGTGCAGAAGCTGACATAAGAAACCCTATTTTTTTCCATAAAGGGGATGTGAAATTTAAAATAGGAAGAGCTAATTTTGGTGTGATCAAATTCTGCTTACCAGGAAACTTTTATACCAATTAAACTACATGATCAAGATATATCTTGATAATGTCTTGTCTTGTGTATTTTCCTATCAGGAAAGCCCAGGAGGAGATGATCTCAGAGCTCAGACAGCAGAAGTTCTACCTGGAAACACAGGCTGGGAAGTTAGAAGCCCAGAACCAAAAACTGGAAGAGCAGTTGGAGAAGATCAGTCTTCAGGACCATACTGACAAGAACCGCCTGCTGGAGTTAGAAACTAGACTGCGAGAGGTGAAAATTTAATCTTTTTCAGACTGATGTACTTGGTCATATCCCCTTTCAAGGAGTACAGTGAGAATTAAAATTAAGTAGTTTTAGTTTTCAGCACTGCAGGGTAATGACTTGAGCTGAATGACCCAGTTTTTGCTCCATTTCTGTAACAGTGGAAATGTCCTTGCTGGAAGATGCTGAGCATGACTATTTTGGGTTTTTGTTTCTTAGACTGGTTGAGTCTGAGTTTCTAGATCAGCCTACTTTCTTAGAACCAAATTTATTTGCATCCTTTTGTAGAACATCCTTTAATAGTGCCCAGATATAATGTTGATGGGTACAGTATATATGCTTAGCTGGATAATTCATTTATTTTCCATTGTAGACTTGAAAAATCAAGTTTTTATATTTTCGAATAAAAAGGACAGACAGGCAGAAATAGGTTGGAATCACCTCATGTTCCAGAGGAGAGTAACAAAAATGATTAAAGGTCTAGAAAACATGACCTTGAGGGAAGATTGAAAAAAATGGGGTTTGCTTAGTCTGGAAAAAAAGAAGACTGAGAGGAGACATAACAGTTTTCAAGTACATAAAAGGTTGTTACAAGGAAGAGGGAGAAAAATTGTTATTCTTAACCTCAGAGGTTAGGACAAGAAGCAACGGGCTTAAATTGCAGCAAGGGAGGTTTAGGCTGGACATTAGGAAATAACTTCCTGTTAGGGTGGTTAAGCACTGGAATAAATTGCCTAGGGAGGTTGTGGAATCTCCATCATTGGGGATTTTTAAGAGCAGGTTAGACAAACTCCTGTCAGGGATAGTCTAGATCAAGGGTCGGCAACCTTTCAGAAGTGGTGTGCCAAATCTTCATTTATTCACTCTAATTTCAGATTTCACGTGCCGGTAATACATTTTAACATTTTTAGAGGGTCTCTTTCTACAAGTCTATAATATATAACTAAATTGTTGTATGTAAAGTAAATAAAGTTTTTAAAATGTTTAAGAAACTTTATTTAAAATTAAATTAAAATGCAGAGCCCTCTGGACCGGTGGCCAGGACTTAAGCAGTGTGAGTGCCACTGAAAATCAGCTCGTGTGCCATAGGTTGCCTACTCCTGGTCTAGGTAATACTTAGTCCTGCCATGAGTGCAGGGGACTGGACTAGATGACCTTTTGAGGTCCCTTCAAGTCCTATGATTCCCTGGATAATATCTTTTTGCCTTCTTTGCTGTCCCTCCTCTAATTCTCAATAAAGACTGAGAGCTCTACTCTGGGTAAGAGGTTTGGGATGTCCAATGTCATTCCTTTAATTAGCCAGTTGTTGCTAGACATCAGTGTAAGGTCTTCTGGCAGGCCTATTTTTCACACATCTGCAATATTATGGGCAGATTCCCTTTCAATAACATAAGGAGTCAGGCTTAAAGTATTTTAGCTTGAAAATAATCTTTTTCCCAGGGGAATCCTTGGAGGAGGGCATATAAGTGAACAAGCAGCAGGAAGAAAAATTGGAACTTATTCTTTGAACTATTTTCTCCACTCTGCCATGGTAAATGGGATCTGCCAATATGTTGCATCAGTGCAGCGACAGATCTGTCTGTAACAGGAATCTGAAGGGAAGTTTAAATATGAAAGTAATTGAACAGTATGTAAAGACACTTATCTATTCAAAGTAATATTAATAGTTTCTTCTTACAAAGCCTCAAATGCAGTATATTAACTTGCAACTATGGAAGATAATCACACAAATTATACTTCAACTTTCATATTGTCACAATTATTTATATCAACATTTGATATGTATTAGCAACATAGCTGGCATTACACTTATATCCTAGTTTTCATTTCAGAACACCATATAGTTTTATGTTTGAACCTTTTCAAACCAAATGAGTGTTTTTCAAGTGATGGATGAAGCAGCATCCTGGGGATAGTTAGCTTCAGGTCAGATTTGGATGGATTAGTTAAAAATCAGATATTAGACTGGAGTGTTGCCAAGTAATCCCAGAGTGCAATTCTAAGGCAATCCTCTAGTTTGAAATGAACAAACATAGCAGCTGTACTCTCCATTTCCTTATTACTAACTCATATCCAGCTGCTGTTGTTTCTCTCCAGGTTAGCTTAGAGCATGAAGAACAAAAGCTGGAATTGAAACGACAGTTAACAGAATTGCAGCTGACCCTCCAGGAAAGAGAATCTCAGATTTCAGGGCTTCAAGCTGCACGATCAGCCCTAGAGAATCAGCTCCGTGAGGCTAAAACTGAACTAGAGGAGACTACAGCTGAGGCAGAGGAGGAGATTCAAGCTCTCACGGTGAGTCCTATACTTCTGGATTGGTACTGCCAACTATACCTGCAGATCTGACAGAATGTTGATGCGCACTTCATAATAATTGTCCTAACTTATTCATTTTGAGGTTGTCCTAACTTAAATTTTGTATGTGTTTCATTTTGCATTGCAACATATGAAATGTGCCTTGAATTGAGGAAGGCATGGAGACGGCTGAAACGTCAGAGTTCTTTGTCACTCAAAACATACGTATGCTTGTTGTTTGTTGTCCACTTGAGTGAAAACTGATTGGCTATTAGTGAAAATGTCATCAGTTTACTTGATAAGCTAAAAGCCCCACACTAAATTATTTCTACTGTATGACTTTAACTTTCTGCTGTTTTGACCGTTGAAAGTAGTGCTGTTTCAAAAGGAACGTGATAACAAATGTTCTGGTATTTTCTCTATAATAAGTTAGCCAACTCTGCTATTCTTTTAAAAAAATCAGACAAATACTGTTGTTACTTCTCTAATTTTACTCCAAAGGCTGTTCCATTAAGAATTGCTACTTTTAGATCTTGCTGTCGCTTGTGAGGTGTGTGAATTCCACAAACTTCAGCAGGGGTTGGGGTGAGGAAAAGATTTTTCCCTGCCCAGTTAACGGAACACTTTATTGTATGCTGCTGGTTGCTGCTTTGAGTAAAAGAGATGCTTTTAAACTGTTGGATTTTAAATAATGTTTGCTTTGCGAAGGCTTGCTAATGCTGTGGGAGGCAAAGAAATAACTGACCTCCTACTTGAACTGCCGGCTATCACTCATCGAAGTATCAGTCTTCACTGACCTTCAAATCCAGTTATTTTAGAGTGCTGGAAATAGTCTGTTGGCTCAATAGAATCTGATAAAAGGGAATCTCCTTGAGTCCTTATTCCTGCCATTATCACTATTCAGATGGGAGGGGGTTCAGCTGAAGACTGGTGTGTGTGTATGCCAATGCTGTTGGATATCCCGGGAGTGAGGAGGGAGATCATTCACTCAGAATTGTTCTAAACTGGTATATACTGGGTAATATATGCTAGGAAAATGCAACAGTAACTGAATAGGGCATGGCAGCAGTTCATCTCAAATACAAAACAGTTCTTTTTGCTCAAACGTGAGATGGTCCCACTGAAATTTGAAAATTTTGGCAGAGTCTTTAGCTGCCATGCGAACAGAATGACGACGTGTTTGATATTTCTTCCTACCACACCAATGAAACAGATGAATGTGTGTGATCTGTGCTTGCTTAGGCAGATATTACCACAACTGTTCTGGTGAAATGGTAGTGCTTTTGTACCAGCTATCATAAGATTCCAGTTTGGCACCTCCATGTCACTTTACTCCAGTTTAATGGGTTGGGATATTTTTTGTTTTGAGGGTCTTTTTTTGCATTGCCTGTTTTGGTAAGATAACGTTTTAGTTATCACATTGGACTTCTGCTGACCAACTTTTCCTATTGAGTCTCTTGGCTGTAAGGAAAATGTCTTGAATAAAGGTGATCGGATGTGCTAGTGCACTAGCCTTTTATCTGTTAATGCCTTAATATGCATATGATATTAGTCACAACTTAAATCAGTTTGACAGCCTGAGTGAATCTTGAGAGAGGCCATGAGGCTGAAACATGAAGTTTGCTTTATCATGCTTTGCTTGTTAATAAGGAAGTAAAATGATGCATGCATTATTTCATTCTTTAAAAATGCTTTGCAGCTTTTAATACTTTGGCTTCCATCTTCCAAAGAAATCATTATTTAGTTTAGTCACGGTTTGGGAGAGTCTTAGGACTAAACAGGAGTTCCTCAGGGTAGGGTTAAGGTAGATTGGCAGAGCAGTTTGTGGAAGCGTACATAGTGCTTCATTGTAGACTTTTCTTTGCAATCATTAAAATATATGTAGTATTAAAAACATGTTACATGCAGTATTAATCCAAATGTGGAAGTAAAAACAGAAGTAAAAACAAACTACTCAAATTATCTTAAGCGAAGAAGGACACACTTAACATTAAATGGTCACTTACCTTGGAGACCACTTAAGATGGAATGTTTTGCATCATCCAGTTTGTTGTACATTTTGCTAAAGTAGCTCAGAATTGGGAGCATGTGCGTGCCTTGATTAAGTAGGATGTGACTTAATCAGTTCTTTGCCACTACAGAGTGCTTTCATAGCCTGCAACATCTGTCTTCCAAACTTTGCTTGCTGATAGATTGTTCTGCAGTTTATTTAGCAACAGCTGTTGGATTCTAATTCTAATGTATGAAAAATTGATGATTAACTTCTTACCTCCTTTAGGCACATAGAGATGAAATCCAGCGTAAATTTGAAGCCCTTCGTAATAGCTGCACAGTGAGTATTAAATACAGATCATTGAATTATTTTGAAATTAAGGATAAGGAAGGAAACAAACTCATTTACTCCTTGATGGCAATTGTTCCTGACATTGGCTTCTGGCTTGCACGAGTTAGCCTGATTGGATCTGATTTTGTTTAGGCCTCAAATAAACCTCAATTTAGAGGTTTTATTCTGATTTAAAATTGACACTGCCTTCATCTTTTTGGAGAAGGAAGTCAATTCAAATATCTCATTGCAGTGCAGCTAGTAAGAATGGTGTAGCAGCTGCAAAAATTATGTGGGATATAGATTTTTTCCTTTTATAAGGGAAGGGAGAAGTCTCCCTGTCCAAATCCTGAGCTATATTATAGATCTAGGCCAGAGTGAAGGCCCTATCTTGCCACTCTGGGTTTTAAGGAGGGTTTTAACTCTGTCTGAATAGAAAAGAAGTCCTGTGCTTCTGAATAATACATTGTTAAATTTGTTCAAAGAGAACTCATTTAGGTTCTTAACTTGTACATTCTGTTACTCAAGAGATCTTTTGATATGTTTTTTCATTCATTTAATTCATATGGGACAGATGTCCTAGATTTTGTGTTCCTTATCGTTAGATGTTTTTCCAGATCTGCACTCTTTTTTTTCTCTTATTTCTTTATGGTGCTATGTGGACTATGATGACATCGATGTTTCAATGACACACAAATTCTAAAAGTGTCAAACACTGACCACCATCTTCTGTGTAATAATTGGAGGCAGGTCTCTTCAGTCTTTCTAACCTCTCCTCCACTAGCTGGATCTTATTGCTTCTTACCTCTGTAATGGGTATTCCTCTCCCATACTCAGTGACCTCTCCCCAAAGTTAACTGTCCACCATGCTTTGACTGCATTGTCATAGGTGCTGTAGGAAAACGCAAGGTAGAAAGGAAATGCATTTTTTCAAGGACATCTTTCAGAATTTTTTTTTTTACCTTCCAAATCTGTAGTCCTTGTTCCTCAGGACCAGGAAATTTTTTTACTCTGTTTCCAGTGTACACTGATTTGAAAAAATGAGTAATTAAGTAAGGCCTAGTCTTAATTTGCTGTGGCTTAACCTCTTCCAAAATAAATTCAGACTATCTGTACCTTCTGTCCTCTCCGTCAAGGAGGTAGAGGGTCCACACGTGTACTTCTATCTATCAGTGCTTATTCCCACAGTTGCTTTTTCTACTTCAGTGGTAAATACTCCTTTTCATTCCCTTGTTCTCTGTCTTGCTGTCAGCACAAAATAGCAGCTTTCTGTGCAAGTGACTGATACAGATTATTGGATTTGGCCAGCTTCAAAGATCACATAATCTGTGGATATTCCCATAAATTCTCTTTTCTGCACAGCAAGCTAATTTAAGGAAGTCAACATTCATTATTTGGCTGATCTATGACTTTGTAAGAATGGGCAATAATCTCCAACAGTGAGGACTGGCACAAGTCGATGCCAAACACGCTACGTGGTTTCAAGAACAGTGTGAACTTTGGAGATGCCACATTAAAAGATTTGCAAGTGTAATGTTCATCTTAGGCCCTTTAGAAGGGTGGTTCATACAGCAGCCAGTCCCCATCAATAAGAAATTAATCAAACAGCAACTGAATGAATAGTGAATGAATAAAAATTCCAACACAACATTCAGTTTGCAACCCAAGAGAATGAAAAATATAGTTCTCAAGACTTCTCTCAATGGTTCATAGGCATAAACTCTCATTTCATGTCAGAAGATGTCTAACAGCCTACCCTCTTCTCTTCATAAGAATTGAGGAAATGGCAGCATAATATTGTATTGAGCAAGGAGAGATCAGTGCATTCTTGTCATGCCTCTTTCTCTGATGGTTCAACCCCATGTTCATTCAGTAATGACCATTATGATGCAGATGTAACTTTTTAGTGGACATACAAGGCTATACCACAGTGGTTCATGGGAGCTGGAACAATTTTTATAGTGGGGGTGCTGAGAGCCATTGAACCAAACTGTAAACCCTGTATATGATGGAAACCACTTCAAACCTGGGGGTGCAGCAGCACCCCTAGTTCCAGCAGTAGTTCAGAATTTGTGCTGAACTAAAAATAAGATCCATTAGGGTTGTAATTCAAACACATTCCTTTTTAGTCAGCCTAGTAAGGGTTAGTGGCCTCTACTCATAAGGGATGTTACCTCAAGATGAATATCAAGAGTGAATTTCCTTGAAGCACTGTGCTGTCAAACTTTATAATGGCCATTGCATTTGTTTTACTTTACTTCCAAGTTCAAAGCAATGTAAGTATGAAAATAAAATGAATTATACAGAAAATGTATTACTGAAGACTGAATGAATGGTTTTGATAATGTAGAATGAAAAGTTACTGTACAGAATAATAGGTAAAGATACTTACAATCTACTTTCTTTGATATCTCCTGGTTGTTTAACTCTTTAGAGGTCTGGGCGTCTGGACACAGAGCAAGCTCACACTTCTAATGTATGTTCTGGTTTATTTATACCCTCAGTCCACTCATGTCCCTCCAACCAAGTCAGGTTACTGTCAGACTCTTCTGACTGTGTACTTTAAAATTATTATGATTTAGGATTCGTGCATAGAGAGTGTTGTTGTGTGATTGTATTGCAAGCCTTTTGTTCTTGCTAGAAGTGCCCCTGCTTTGTGTGTGAACTACATATTCAATTGCTCTCTGATAGATTCAGGCTTGAGTTAATCAGTTTACTTCAGTATATCTTTCTATTCCCATCAGGAACAAAAACAAATCTTAGCCTTTGCTCTTAGTCTTATAAGAAATAACATAATTACAGTAAAAACTGCTTTACTTCTCTCATATCTTATCACATCCGTAGCTTATCCAGCAAGTCTGCTGAAAGGGAAAGTCTAATTCTGGCTTCCAAAGATTCAGTACATCAAAAATGCATCACTTGACTTTTGAAATCATATTCATAACGAATATTTTCAAGACAGTCAGAAGGATTCTACTAACAAAATGCATTTAATTAAATAGGGAAGTTTGTATTTTTGACACCTTGCTCTTATTTATGGTTTACTGATGGATTTAATAATTTTAGACAACAAAAACAGTTACGTTGGCTTCAGCAGTAATGTAAGCATTTCATAAATATAAATTTCAGTAAAGAGACAGTAAAAATATCTGTGAAAACTTAGGAAAAAAATTAGATCCTTAAATAAATTACTATCAAGTTCATAAAATCCTGTACATTTCTTCATATAAATCAACATCTTAAACCTTTGGACTCTTTCAATTACAAGCTATTTTTATTTATTACTTTGGCAAGGAGAATGGAAGATCTTGATTTATTAAGTGGGTGCCGCATCTCCATTTAGCCAGAGAATAATCTAATAAAACCAGATCCACTGTCTTCTCTCCAAAATGGTACCTACACTTTTTGGTCATTACCTTCTATTGTTATCTTTAGCCTTATCAGGGCTTGATCCTGTAAACACATGTGAACGGATTGGACTCTGAGACACGGATCCTGCAAATCCTTAAGGCACGTGCATAACTTTACTTATGTGTTTAGTCCTGCTGACTTCAACCAGATGTCCTGATTCTGAACTGATTTCAGTGAGACTATGCACATGAGTGAATTTACCTCATTGGTGCTATATACAGTAACATTCATTCCATAGCAAGGAAACCTTACCTGTCAAAAGATGAGACTGTTACATGAGGCTAATGACCAGGCAGAAACTTTGGTATGACTGAGTTAAATGCATAAAAAAATCTGTCAGTTGCTTGGCTGTGTTGTAACCCATCTGTTATTTTGTAAAAAAATTATGGGAAAGGGTCAGTTGTGCAGCCCAAGTTGGACCTTTACAGTTTAGGGTCTCTGGAAGCTGCTGCCCTGAAGGAGAAGGCTCCTTGGGCATCATCTGTAGAGGATGAGGCTCATGGTTGGGGGAGGCAGCCCAATTGCTGGGGATTGGATAAGCACAAGGAACACTCTATACAAATAGTGCAAAGAGGAGAATTATCAAACATGATCTCCCTCCTTCTTCCCTGGGCCCCCCCACCCCAATTGTTTAATATGGGGAGGAGAGAAACACAGGCACCAGCATGTCACACTGCCTCAGACCCATGGCATTATCCCAACCCCAAGATAAGCAGTAGGTGATTTTCCAGTAGGTGGGAAAAACAACCTCTGCTCCTAAAGTGTGCCTCAGTCATAGCAGAGGCGACTGGAGAAAGCGGAGGGAGGTGGGCATCATCTTTTTCTCAGCCACTGAAACCACTTGTCAGGGCTGAGATCTATCACATTCTACTACTGTGTGCTATAGGACCTCTGGAACTTCTATCTTCCCTACTGGGGTGGCCTTCTGTGGTGTGGGAGGGGGGTGGCTCTCAGGTCCAGGGCTGTGTCTATTTGTGTGTATTGGGGGTATCCTGGTGCTTGTCTTGCCTCCCCATTAATCTAGGATTTGAGGGGGATGCTTCGTTCTCCTTCCATGCACCCTTTTTTGCTAGCTACAAGGTGGTTGTAAGGAGAAAGATGAGTAGAGCAGAACTTTAAAGGGGAAAAGCTACACACATTAGTCTGAAAATTCCAAGTTAAGATTGCACTTAAGATCTTTACCACCCCCAGAGTAGCTGTACTGATGAGCTGCTGAGGTCACCCAAAAAATCTTAATTCTTTCTTTCTGCATCCAACCTCCTTCCTGCACACCTATTTGGAGCTTCTGTGAATGGCTGAGACATCTTGATGGAAGTTTGAAGAAGTTTGCAGTCTGCAGTGAAGAACATCCTAAATCTGCTTTCTTGGCATACTTTGCATGTAGAGTTGAACTGTGGAGAATGTGTCTTGAGTTTTGTATGGCTGTGTCAGATATGTAAATCTAAACAGCAGTATCCTGAGCCCCTGACCTCTAAGCTACCTAAGTTTTGATCCATCCCTGGAGAAATTTATAGGCCCAGATATGGCAGCTATGAGTCTATGTGAAATATCACAGCATGGCAGCACTTTGCATTTGAAACTGTATGTTTTGGTGGGAATTGTCCTGAACGTGGTCACTCAGGGCTTGTCTACATCAGAAAGTTGCAGCGCTGGTGAGGGAGTTACAGCGCTGCAACTTTGAAGGTGTACACATCTGCAGGGCACCACCAGCGCTGCAACTCCCTGTTTGCAGCTCTGGCCGTACTCCCGTTTTGTCTCGGGTGTAGAGGATCCAGCGCTGGTGATCCAGCGCTGGTAATCCAATGTAGACACTTACCAGCGCTTTTCTTGACCTCTGTGGAAGGAGGAAGCCTCTGGTAATCAAGCTGGTCTCCTTTCCCGGTTTGCTCTCTCGTTCCCGGAACCCCGAGCAAGCAGGTCTCCTTCCCTGCGGTTTGCTGGGTGGCTCCGGGAACGCGAGAGCAAACCGCGGCGAAGCTGGTCTCCTTTCCCGGTTTGCTCTCTCGTTCCCGGAACCCCGAGCAAGCAGGTCTCCTTCCCTGCGGTTTGCAGGGTGGTTCGGGGAACGCGAGAGCAAACCGCGGCGAAGCTGGTCTCCTTTCCCGGTTTGCTCTCGCGTTTCCGGAACCCCCCTTGAAGCCGCCCAACAGCGCTGCAGTGTGGCCACATCTAACACCACTTGCAGCGCTGGTTGCTCTAAGTGTGGCCACTCTGCAGCGCTGGCCCTATACAGCTGTACTAATACAGCTGTAACAACCAGCGCTGCAAAATTTTAGATGTAGACATGGCCTTACATAGAAGAGATGTCATTTTCTGGTTACTCTGTATGGTATTATAAAGGTAGGTGTATTCACTGTAGCAATGTAAAGACGATGAGGCATTCAGTTTAAATACTGCAGTAGTGTGCAGTCAGTCTCAACAAGATTAACATGGTCCAGTTAAATCATGTCTTAATTTTCAGAATTATAGATGTGGTGATAATGTGCATTGTCTGAGGATAGAATTGTTTCTTTGCTTTCAGATGTTCTGTGGATAGTGATAGGGTGGCACAGCTAAGTTTGGTGGCCTGAAAGTGCATTTTCATGCTTTTTAGTATTACTTAATGAAATAGATAAATATTAACTTTGAATTTTGAAGTTTTCTGTTGCATTTGGGTTTCTAAAGGATACTACTGTGTACTCTTAAGCGCGCTTCCCTTAATTGCTGCTTGCAAATTTAACTCCAGTGTAACATAGTTTTTTGCTTGGGAATTTCCTTAATTTTACTATCACTTCAAGAATTTTCTCAGTTACAAGACTTCAGTGGGGTTGCAAGTTGTATGGACTCGAACCTCCCTTTTTATCAGACTGTGCTTCCAGTGTCTCCACACACAAAATCATAGAATTATACAACTGGAAGAGACCTCAAGAGATCATCTAGTTCAGTCCCCTGCACTTACAGCAGGACTAAATATTATCTAGACCATTCCTGACAGGTGTTTGTCTAACCTGCTCTTAAAAATCTCCAATGATGTATGTCCACAACCTCCCTGAACAATATATTCCAGTGCTTAACCGCCCTGGCAGAAAGTTTTTCCTAATGTCCAACCTAAACAGCCCTTGCTGCATGATTGCCTTCTTCCTGGTTTCCAGGCTAGGCAGCTCCCTCACAACTGACTCCCACCTTCCTGTATGGCTCTCTCTCATCTACTGTTCCAAATCTGGGCTCTGCCCCATGTGGCTGCCCTCATGCTGCTGCTCCCATTGTGACTCTCTTGGCTATGTAGAATTTATAAACTCCACATTGGGGCCATAATGTACATGGAAGCTGATTTTAATAATTAAATCTGTCAGCAAATCTCCCCTTCCTCCATATCATCTGCGGAAAGAGAAACCCTAGTCAGAGAGATCATTCCTTGCCAAAGTCAACTGATTAAAATAAATTTGAAATTTGTAGGCCAAGCCATTTTGGAGTTAAAATAATGTTCAAGAAATGAGATCACATCATTTCTTCCATTTTTGAACCTTTCATCTCTCAAACACTTTGTCTGATTTGCCTCAAACTTTCTATAAATGTTCTGCTTTGGAATATGATCACCAAGTTCAGGCAGATTGGTTTAGTTTTGGTGAGGCTGGGGGAAATGAATCAAAATCACACTTCTAGTGGAAGGTTAGATTTCGCCCTGAAGGGACGATGCTATCATCTTGAGATTTAGTCAGTTTGAACTAAAATTAATTAAGTTGTTTCAAGTGTTACTCCAACCACTGAGTTGTTCTGCTAATTTTTGCAGTTTTACACTCGCTTTTTCCTGTATTTTAAAAACTATAAGTGAAACTAATTGATTGTATAAGGGAGGTGATGAAACTGATAAGACTGGTGGTGCAGTCAAATGTACAAAGAAAACAAACTGGAAATAGAAGAATTTCTCTGGTCTGAAACATAACAGAAATCTGTTACATTTTCAGACAAAAGTGTTGTTTTTGTTTTTTATTTTTTTTTATTTCTTAGTTGGTGTCCCTTTTAACAATGTAGAGACTGACATGTCCTCATGGTGCAATCATGGTACCTAAATAACTTATATGATGTATAAGTGATACCAGGACAAAATATTTAATTTCAGTAGAGCATTGGGAGTGTTAAAGTAACAGCCATACTATTGAAAATATAAGTCAGTGATGTTGCATTTTAGGGTATGAATCACCTTATGAGTTGGCCCTAAACAAATGGTTGACAGAACCCCCCTTCACCCTGTAGGGAGTAGTTTAAGTCCGTCTTTTTTGCCAACAGTTTAAAAGGCAAGTACTGTTGGTTTAGATCTAGGAGAGGCATGGTGAAAGTCTGCCACGAGTATGCTTTAGAGAGTCTGTAGTCAAAAAGAAATGGTTGCATTCCCCTCAGAAAAGCTGAAAGGAGCTGTACTCTCTGCTGCAGATATTGAGGTCCTTGACTGCTGCATGGGAAACCAGAACATTTAAGTCTAAACATGTCACAAGATAATGTTCTGGGATCTTAAGTTTTGCTTTTAATAAGGTGTTTTATTACCTTGACATACACTAGCATTTTTACATATGTGCGGAAATGCCTCTTGAATCTATTTAGGGCATTTTAACGCAAACTGTGCTAAATGATGGTCTGTGGTTCTTTCTGTTAAGCTGTTTTCAGATTAGATGTATGAGGTATTTCCCTTCCTCCTTCCCCCCAATTGCATTAGTCTTGTAGTACAGGTAGTTGCAGAATTTTTTTCTGCTGATCTCCCCTTGAGTTTTTCATATGGGTTTCCACTCACAGAAACTGGAGAGTTGTATGAAAATACTCCATTTTTATTATTAATTTTTTAAAACTTTGGGATAGTTTTAAAAACCACACTTTGCATAATGAGATGTCAATCTAGTTTAATAAATGGACAGTCCTGGTTCATAAAGGCAAGGTGTTGTCAACCTGGTTGAATCCTTGCTTTTCTTTGATGGCAGTACTGAATTTTCTACTATAATCTGTGGTGCTGCCAAGCTTTTTCTGTCGTCATATTTGTCATGTTGCCATCCATAACTCTATTGTCTTGATACTGTCTGTTCCTTCATAAATTATAACTTTTCATGGCTAGTTATGATTTTAGTTAAAGTGAATTAAGCAATTTCTAGGCAGCAGCTTTCCAAATAGTACCATCTATAGCACCTCTCATTTAATGATCTTAAAGATTGTTTTACAAAACCTCTGTGAGAAGTATTAGCCTCATTTCAGAGATGAGGAAACTGAGGTATCAAGGTGAAGTGCCTTGCATAAGGCACACTGCAAGTCAGTGGAAGACCTGGGAAGAGAACCTAGTTCTCCTGGCTCTCAAGCTGATGTTCTAACCTCTAGGGTGTGCCACCAAATTAATCATAAATTGTATTGCAACATATTTATACATTTTTAGGCTAAATCAGAATTAAAGTATCTCAAGTTGCTTTCTATAAGAAGCAAGAAAGACTGCCCATGCTAAGCTCATGCCCATTCATAAGATCTGCAATTACAATTGTGCTCATGTTTCAATTGGACAAAAATGCTACAGTCTGTCTATTTGCTCAGCAAGATGTGGCTGTAGGAGTGGATAAACATCCTTTCACAGAACTCTACTCCCTGACCTGTAACCCAAACTTCTTTTGTTCTTTTTAGGTGATTACAGACTTGGAAGAACAGCTGAACCAGCTGAGTGAGGACAATGCAGAACTGAACAATCAGAATTTCTTCCTGTCAAAGCAGCTTGATGAGGCCTCTGGGGCCAGTGATGAGATAGTACAGCTGCGAAGTGAGGTTGACCATCTCCGTCGAGAGATCACTGAGAGGGAGATGCAGCTCACCAGTCAGAAACAAGTGAGAGTTTAGAAATTCTGTTCAAAATCTCTTCATGACACTTATCTTCTTGCAAGACTCTGATTAGCTCAAAATTCTTTCTAATTTGGAGAAATAATGGAGGATATTTATAACTTTTATAGCAACTTGACCCTACAATGACCGTGCTGGGAAGGAGTGTAAGAATGCACTGAGATCTTTAATATGTCCCTTTGTGGCTCACTGCAACATTGGCAAGGAATGGTGCTTGCTAGTTGTTTCATTTTTGCTTGTGGCTAAAGCCATCATGGGGTATTGGTGACATTAAAGGTAACTACGGTTAAATGCATAAAGATTCAGGCCTTGAAATAATGAGATGTGACTTACCAGTTGATGCTGTGGATTTGCATGTACTGTAATTGGAATGGTGAAGCTGTATCTTAAAAAGTGCGTGTTTGATAGGAGGATTTATTTTTAGACAATGGAGGCCTTGAAGACAACATGCACAATGCTGGAAGAGCAGGTGATGGACTTAGAGGCCCTGAATGATGAATTGCTAGAGAAGGAACGTCAGTGGGAAGCATGGAGAAGCGTTCTAGGGGATGAGAAGTCCCAGTTTGAATGTCGGGTGCGAGAGTTACAGAGAATGTTGGACACAGAAAAACAGAGCCGGTATGGCTTTTCTCTTCATTAATCTTTGTGTAAAAGTGCTTTGTGGAATATAGTTCAATATAATATAGAATGTGAGACATGAATTTACACCCAATATTAATTTATATGAGGTAAAACTGGAAGATGGATATTTAAATTGATACATGTGACTCTCCAGTGATGTGTTCCCCTTCATCCTGTGCAAGGCCACTGAATTCAGAAAATAGTATTTCTAACTGTAACTTGCAAGCTATCTTTCAAATTAAACCTAGACTGTATGGTAAACTCATCTTTGATTCTCATTCCTTGTTGTGGTGACTTTGACTTCCCAAGCAGTAGTTCCAGCAGGGGCTGAGAACAGGATTCTGTAATGTGGAAGCATCATAATAAGATGACTGGCTATATAAACTAATATTTTGAGTTTGAGGCAAGCCTCTGAAAGTGTCTACTGATGTCCTGGCATCCTAGGAAGAGGTCAGTCCCAGAAAGAAAATAATCGGTAACATTTTTTCCATTTTTAATACAGAGTGCGAGCAGATCAGCGTATTACTGAATCCCGCCAGGTGGTAGAACTAGCTGTTAAAGAACACAAAGCGGAGATTCTTGCTCTCCAGCAAGCACTGAAGGAGCAAAAACTCAAAGCTGAGAGTCTTTCTGACAAGGTCAGTATCTTTTTTTCTTAATCTTCTTTATATTAACTAAAGAAAAATGTGTCAACTCAGGTGTTTGTGATAGAAATGTAGTTTTGAGCTGGACATTCTTTCAGTGGGAGGGGTAAATTTTACAAAAAGACTGAGGCCTCTCTTGTTGAGGATGCAATTCTGAAAGCCAGGAGCCTAGCTTTCCGATCAGTTAAATTTAACCTAAAGGGCTGATCCCGACATCATGGGTGTTAATGAAATTTCTAACTGATGTGACATCCACATTTGAGCAGCAACAGCCAAAACCCTTTTTTAAAAAAAAAAAAAAAAAAAAAGCAATAGGTAATATTTTTCATTCTAGCCTTTTATGTGTGATTGGTGAATTTGGATTTTAAGATCTTTGGGTCTTCTAATATTTGTTTGCATCTATGATATGTATATATGTATATGTATGTCTGTCCCAACTGCCTAGCTCAATGATTTGGAGAAGAAGCATGCAATGCTGGAGATGAATGCACGCAGTTTACAACAGAAGCTTGAGACAGAACGTGAGCTCAAACAGAGGCTTCTGGAAGAGGTAAGGGCTACCCTGTGAGGGAATTTCGTGTTATACAGATGTATTTGGAAAGATCCACAATGTGAACCCACAAAAATAGTTGTACTAGGTTTCAATGAAGCTAGAAAATTCAGAGTTAATGCCAAAGATCCAGATTGCTATTCTATCCTTCCTTATCTCAAAAAAGATATACTGGCACTAGAAAAGGTTCAGAAAAAGACAACTAAATTGATTAGGGGTTTGGAATGGGTGCCATATGAGGAGAGATTAAAGAGGCTAGGACTCTTCAGCTTGGAAAAGAGGAAATTAAGGGGGGATATGATAGAAGTATATACAATCATGAGTGATGTGGAGAAAGTGGATAAGGAAAAGTTATTTACTTATTACCATAATATAAGAACTAGGAGTCACCAAATGAAATTAATAGGCAGCAGGTTTAAAACAAATACAAGGAAGTTCATCTTCACGCAGCGCACAGTCAACTTGTGGAACTCCTTGCCTGAGGAGGTTGTGAAGGCTACGACTATAACAGGGTTTAAAAGAGAACTTTATAAATTCATGGTGATTAAGTCCATTAATGGCTATTAGCCAGGATGGGTAAGGAATGGTGTCCGTGGCCTCTGTTTGTCAGAGGGTGGAGATGGATGGCAGGAGAGAGATCACTTGATCATTGCCTGTTAGGTCCACTCCCTCTGGGGCACTTGGCATTGGCCACTGTCGGTAGACAGGATACTGGGCTAGATGGACCTTTGGTCTGACCTGGTACGGCCATTCTTATGTTCTTAATGTTGCTGTGGAGAATAGAAAATAAATCAAAATGGTATGTTAATTTTCACTTTGGAGAAGGGTGGTTATCCTAGAGATGACTCATCACCTATTGCAATTAGGGTGGTTTTGGTTTTGCCTCATTATAGCCTTGGAGTTTTGGTGGCTCTGTGTGCTTTGGTTGGTTGTGCGGAAAGATAGTTTCTTCTGCCGCAGGTCGGGAGTAGAGACCTGAGCACTTGTAATGCATTTAATTTCACAGATCAACCAAATATGCAGATGCTTGACCTTGTTTCTAAGAAAGGTCTTTCTTAGAGAGAAATGTTGAGGTAGCTTTTGGTGTCTGTGTGAAAGGCTTGGAAAACTGGCATCCAGAAATTCTTGATGTTGCTGTCTCCTTCACTAGTTTAGCAGATATACGATTTCCAAAAACCAAACAAAGCAAATTGAGCATTGGCCTGCTAAACCCAGGGTTGTGAGTTCAATCCTTGAGGGGGCCATTTAGGGAAGTGGGGATTGGTCCTGCTTTGAGCAGGGGGTTGGACTAGATGATCTCCTGAGGTCCCTTCCAACCCTAATAATCTGTGATTCTGTGATACTGCTTTATTTATTTTTGTGGGTGTCTGTGTGTATTTAAAAAGGCAGCGTTGCTATGAACTCATGCAAATCACTGGTATTAAAGATGATAATATGGCACTTTGGGAAGAAGGGAAGATTCTGGGATTTTATAAATAGGGTAAATTAATATTTGAGCTATAAAATAAATGGAAGTTTAATTTTAAGTTCTAGGAAGATGCTTGTGCTGCAAGAAACATTAACATTTGGCCTTTGTTTTCCCACTAATAGCAGGCAAAGCTGCAGCAGCAGATGGATCTGCAAAAAAACCACATCTTCCGCCTGACTCAAGGCCTTCAAGAAGCTCTGGATCGAGCAGATCTTTTGAAGACTGAAAGGAGTGACCTAGAGTACCAACTGGAAAACATTCAGGTGAGGGTCAGTAAGAGGAGAGCAAAAGGGATACTGTGGCAAATATCAAATGTGAGATTTTCAGTATGTAGCCTGTCATTGTTATGTGCCATTTCCGACAACTGGATGAAGTCAGCTCTGCTTGAGTGTTTGACTTTCTGCTTGGTCTTCCATACTGTCTCATCTCTGATTGTTATGCTGCTGTTTTTCTATTGCTGAGGTTTAAGTTTCTTTTTTCTTGTGTGGTTAACAGGTTCTCTATTCCCATGAAAAGGTGAAAATGGAGGGCACTATTTCTCAGCAAACCAAACTTATTGACTTCCTGCAAGCAAAGATGGACCAGCCAGCCAAAAAGAAGAAGGTGGGTTAAAGGTTTGGGAGGCAGAATTCAAGAAACTAGCCATGGAGTCAATGACTGAAATCTTCGTGATTTAGCTATTTACTATGTGTTCAAAATATTTTTTATTTTTATCCTTACTGCCTAACACAAACACCTTCCAGTTTAAGGAACATTATAAATGACTGAAAAAAGCTTTATCAGGCAAAATGTCCGCCTTGTGGCCTATCAGTATTTCTGTTTCCACAATGAGTCAAGTTGCAGCCCACTAAAAACACCTCTGCAGCAGCTGGGGAAATATGAACCTTCCCTGTTTTGTTTTGTTTTGTTTTTAAATGAAAATGTACGAACAAATTTTTTAAATGGTAAGTATATGTGAATGTATTAGAATCAGGAAGGGTTAATCTTTTAGTTAAATCATAGGGTAGGTAGTCAGGAATCTATTTCCAGCTTTGCCACAGACCTCAGTGTGACCCTGAATTAAGCAATTAAATCTATACCAGCTTGTGAAATGGACATAATGTTAATCTATGTCAGGGACGCTGAAGCTCAGTTCGTTAGTATTAACACTCATCAAGATCCTCTGTTAGGTGCTATAGGAAATGCAAGGTATTGGTGGCATTATACAGGCAATGTACACTGTTTATTTAAATTAAAATAAACAGAGTTCTCAACATTTTTCTCTTCAACTCCAATTAAAAGCCTATCCTTTTGTACATCATAATTACCACTAGGCCCTCTGGCCTGCAGTTAGTTTCCCTTTGCCTAGTTTAAATCATCTCTTACTAGGAGTTAGGAGTTGTCTGTGTGTTTCTGTTGCTAGGGCCTGTTTAGTCGGCGGAAAGAGGACCCTTCTTTACCCACACAGGTTCCCCTGCAATACAATGAGCTGAAAGTGGCACTGGAGAAGGAGAAGGCCCGTTCTGCTGAGCTGGAGGAGGCTCTACAGAAAACACGCATTGAACTCAGATCTGCTCGAGAAGAAGGTAGGGGGGTAACAGAAAAGTTGAATCTGGAGAAGAGAGACATTTTGGCCTCAAAACTTGCCTTAAATTGTGCGTCTCTGTAACAGTAAAATTACTGTCTAATTCCTACTTTGCTGCTTTGAAGATACATTAGGGCTACATATTTTCTGCACATTGTAACCCTTGAATGGTTACATAGAACCATGGCTGGAAACTAGCCTCATACTGGATGAGTTAACAAGTTGTATTTGTCTCTAGCTGCCCATCGGAAAATAACAGACCACCCTCATCCATCCACTCCTGCCACAGCCAGACAGCAGATCATCATGTCTGCCATTGTCCGCTCCCCAGAGCATCAGCCAACTCCCATCAGCCTGCTTGCTCCACCCTCAAGTCGCAGAAAGGAGTCCTCCACGCCAGAGGGTAAGTCTCAAGGAGAATATGAAATGCCTGTTCCTTTTCAGAATATCCACCCCTCTTTTCAAAACCATCTTTTCTCTTTTCATGCAGGTGTGTATAATGACGTGCACAAGTATTGGTGAGCTCTAGGTAGCAGACTTGGAAAGTAATGTGAGGAGAATTGAAGCCTACTTTGTATAAGGGAAAGGGGTTGTGTTACCTATTTGTGAGGGATGAATTTTTGTAAAAACTCCTGTCATAATAGAAGTATTGGATCATCCCTTCTTGCTCTTGTTCTGCAGTCTAAATCTCTGCTTGAATGAAATTTCAACACCACTTATTTTATAAAACTTCAGTTTAAGGCTTTCTGTCTTGGCTTGGATTTGTTTAATTGATTGATTAAAAGAAATCTAGTTTTTGATAGAGAATCCTTTAAATAGTGTGTCTGGAATTAAACTTTTTTCTAATGGGTTTTTCTGCTCCCTTGTTGTTAATTAGTAGGCGTTTTTCAGCAAGCAATAAATTCTCTGGGGGATAGTGAAGCTGGCTAGACTCAAAGAGCTGTGAAATGCATGAAGTAAACATACTGGGGGAAAAAAGGGTTTTTTTGCTAACCTCTGTGTATGTTAAGTCTCAGTAAAGACTGACAATGAAAAGAGCAAACAAAATCCATTCAGTCTTACTGTTGTTCCATATTGTGCCTCTTCAAAGTCACAATGTTCTTTGTAAAATAGAGATTCGTACAGAGGATATGCTGCCCTACCTCAGCACAAAACGGGGCTGTTGTAGGCTTTGCTCTTCAGACTGCACTTTACTTTCTCGACTACAATTCTGCGTTGATCAAAAGGGTGTATGGCTGTTTCCTCCCTGGCTGGCATATCTTTACTTGTCTAAGCTGCAATTTCATTCAGCTGAGCCGAGAGTTCTCTGTAAAGGGGAAGGAATGGCAATAGGCATGAGGAGACACATGAAGTATGCATTGAAAGGGTAGGCATTGGGTGAGAGGAGAAGTTGGATCCTTATTAGTAAGGAATGAAGGAAGAGGTGTATGCTGTCGAAAATATGGGGCGAGACTCATCAGCAAGAAGGATGCAATTGAAAATTAAGGGGCTATGCTCACGTGTATATGGGAGAATTGGTATTAGGTGTCTGGATGGTCCCTGGGTGGGACATAACAATGGGTATTGAACCCCAGACCTCCCAATCTAAAACCATAAGCCTCTACTGCCTGAGCTGAAAGACCCAGGTCTGGGAGCCCAATGGTTGTCATACACTCAAACTCATATGCCAATGGAGGTGGAAAGAGAGCCATGCTTTGTAAGCATGGATTACATAGACATAAGGAGAGATGTCCTCAATCATGGTTAAGCGATGGGTATGGGTAGCGTGGGAAGACACATGCAGCAGGGAAAAGAATTGACATGAGGAGTAAGATTTGTTCACTGCCAATCAAATGTATTGGCAGGTGCTGAGATGTGCTCATTGGTCAGCACTGAAAGTTGGGGAGATCTGTTCTCGGTGGTATGAAGTTGGTATGGGGAAAGCATGTGCAGTATCTAGTATAGGTAAAGTGAGAGAAGCAAGTTGTTTGTTGGCAGCACAGTCCTTTGTGACCATCTAGTCTGACCTCCTCTACAACATAGGCCATAGAACTTTCCCAAAATAATTCCTATATCTCTTGGAAAAAGATCTGTTCTTGATTTAAAAAACTCTCAGTGATGCAGAATCCACCATGACCTTGGTAAGTTGCTCCAATGGTTCATTACCCTCATTGTTAAAAACTTACACTCTATTTCCACCAATTTACAAAATTGTTTCGTTTCAACCTCCAGCCATTGGATCATGTTATACCTTTTGTCTATCTCTGTGACATTTTTCCCCCTTCCAGAGTTCAGTCGGCGTCTGAAAGAGCGAATGCACCACAATATCCCTCACCGTTTCAATGTGGGGCTAAATATGAGGGCAACAAAATGTGCAGTGTGTCTGGATACTGTGCACTTTGGACGTCAAGCATCTAAATGTCTTGGTAAGAGCAGGGCGTGTGAGTGAATGGAGGGCAATTGAATCCTAGAACGGAGGGTTAACACTGCAAGTCATTCAGAATAGAGTCTCATGTCCTTGTTCAGTGAAGACAGTGAGCTTCTCCACCAACAGCCTTGGTTACAATTTTTTAGGTGTCCGTGGAAAGAGACTGTTCTCTTTATTTGGGAAGGCAGATGACCGATTCCCTCTCCTAGCTACCATATAGTGATTTTGCCCATATTGCCTTGCCAAAAACAGCCGGGAATTGGGACAGAGTGTGACTACCAGGAACTCTTCACCAGGGAAGGTGTGTTGTTTTCTGCACCATTACTTCCTGTAAGAACTGGAGCAATCACTCCAACTTCTTTCTCGCTCCATGGGAGTATTTGGTAACACATTCTGCGCCATCAGAGACTTCACCATCCAGTTCTTTCTCCCTGCAAACAAAGATTGACAGTGTCCAATTATGAAGACCTGAAGAGTAACTGGAGGATATACTCCATATTTGAAAACATCAGATGGCTAGATTGAACAGGAAAGGGGTGGGTCTCTGGGTGACCGGTTGGAAGCTGAATGGACTGGGCCATGTTTTCTGGTGTATGTCCTTATAAAGTTTTACTCTCCCAGAATGCCAAGTGATGTGTCACCCAAAGTGCTCAACATGCTTGCCAGCTACATGTGGACTGCCTGCAGAATATGCCACACACTTTTCTGAAGCCTTCTGTCGGGACAAATTGAACTCTCCAGGACTGCAACTGAAGGAGCCAAGCAGCAGTTTACGTCTGGAAGGATGGATGAAAGTGCCAAGGTATAAACATGAGTCTTTGTGCCAGAGCAGGTGGTGGCACATATGGAGCTGTGCTGTAAATTATCCCAGATCATGAGGCAATTTCTCTGAATTCTCTCGATATTTGCCATTGCAATCTTGTGTTACCAATGAAATTTTTCCCCCAGGGATTTGCTTGCCACTTCAATTCAGAATCTTGGTGGAAATTCTGATGTTCTTTTGTGCTTGCTGTGTTTTCAGGAATAATAAGCGTGGACAGCAGGGCTGGGACAGGAAATTCATTGTCCTGGAAGGAACTAAAGTGCTAATTTATGATGCTGAAGCAAGAGAAGGTAACTTCACACCTTCAACAAACAAGATTTGCCTTTTCTGTTTTCTGAGATTACTCATTGTATTGAAGGGTCTAATTAATATGTTAACATTAGCTATTGCTAATTTTAACTGCCGTGTCTAATAAGGCAGAATTGTTTTTTCCCCCCTTTAGGATTTTATTAATCTTACATGCTTTAAATATTGGAAGTAACCCTGTACTCCAGCTATGAAAAACCCAATGTGCTACCTGCTTCTTTCCTCCAGTTCTTCATTATTTTCTCACTACTTTCTTGTTTCTTTGGGTCTTGTTCTGATTCATCTTCATGTCCCTTCCCCTTCTCTCGAAAGCTGGACAGCGGCCTGTGGAGGAGTTTGAGCTGTGCCTTCCTGATGGAGATGTAACTGTTCATGGGGCTGTAGGAGCTACTGAACTTGCAAATACAGCAAAGACAGGTGAGAATCAGTGCAGCCGAGGTAGAATGGATTTCAACTGATCCATGAATATGGCTTGGCATCCACTGGCAGTTAACTGTGGTAGAAGAGATCTCATTCTGCAGTTAACCTTTTAAACTGCTGTTCTGTAACATCATAAATCTTTCTGAGGTTACCTCTATTTCAATTAGGTATGCCTTGTGAATAGTTCAGACATCTAGCGTTGGACCCACAAATTTGATTGCTTCTCTCCCGATGGTTGAACTGTGAATGAGGTACTCTTTCATTCAAATAGAGGTAAAGCTTAGAGTGGCTTTATAAAGTTATTATAAAGCACTTTTAAACATAGTTCATATAAACTTCCTCCTTCCGTGCCCTCCACCAATCTGAATTTTCAAAGTGTATGTTCTAGCAGTTAACCATTAACCTGAAATAATATGAGGCACATGGAATCAGTTATTCTCTAAAAAGAAGTAATATTTATACTGTACTGATTGTGTATATATGGAATTGAACTGATTTAAAGATAATATATCCCTTGGGTTTAATATTGTAGGTTAGAGAGTTGAGCTATCAAAAGTAGGAACATTATTGTTTCTTAAAGCAGGTTATTGAACAACAATTTAAAAAAAGGAAACTCTCTTCTTGTGTTGCATAAGCCAGGGTTACAGACATGGAAGAGATTACTTAGTGACTTGCTTTTAGAAAGCGTACACTGTGTAACAGTGCAGAGAAAACTATCCAGGATCACTTCAGTCATAGGGCTTTTTTAAAAAAAGGAACGTCTGTGTTATAGCTGACACTTCTCTTCCTCTCTGAATAAAGGCTAATAGTTAATCTTTACTTAGCAGATAGAAAGATGGAAACCATACACACAATGCTATCCTTCTTCTTCGAGTGATTGCTCACATCCATTCCAGTTAGGTGTGCGCGCCGCGCGTGCACGTTCGTCGGAAACTTTTTTACCCTAGCAACTCCAGTGGGCCGGCAGGTCGCCCCCTAGAGTGGCGCCGCCATGGCGCTCTATATATACCCCTGCCGGCCCGCCCGCTCCTCAGTTCCTTCTTACCGCCGTGTCGGTCGTTGGAACTGTGGAGCGCGGCATAGCTGTCCTCCACGTCCCTAGCTCTCCTAGTTTTCAATCGCTTATCTCTAGTTCTATATAGTTGTTAATTAGTGTTGTTAAGTAAGTAGTTTAGTCAATAGTTGTTAAATAGTTCTTGGCCGGGGGCTTAGCCCTTCCCGGCACCCGGCGCCAGGCTCATGCCTGTCTCGCCGGGCTTCAAGCAGTGTGCGGCCTGCAAGAAGCCCATGCCCACCAGCGATCCCCACGAAGCGTGCCTGAAGTGCCTCGGGGAATCGCACAGGTCTGACAAGTGCCGCATCTGTAAGGCTTTCAAGCCGAGGACAAAAAAGGAGAGAGATCAGAGGCTCCGAACTCTCCTAATGGAGGCGGCACTTGACCCGTCGACTTCGCGGACCGTGGTCTCGGCACCGGCACCGGATCGCTCCGGCACCGAGAAGACTCCTCGGCACCGACCTTCTCTGGCACCGGAATCACAGCCTAGGCCGTCGAAGTCTGCTACTCCGGCCAGGCAGACCCGGCTTGAGCGCCCGGCCTCGACATCGGCCGCGGCACCGCCGGCACCGTCAGCACCGTTGACTCCGGGCCCGGCGGGTCCGTTGAGTCCGGTGCCGCCGAGCTCCCCCATGAGATCTGGGGTTGAGATAGTGGTCCCATCAACACCGGAGACCTTCGCCTCGGCTCGGGACCTTATTGCCCTGACGGAGCCCACTCGGCTGCCACCCCCGGTACCTCCGGTGCGGGTCGTGTCCAGGGGCAAGCCCATGATGTCGGCGCCGCCCAGAGACAGTCCTTCGCCATCTAGGTCCCGACGTCTTGGGCGCTCCAGATCCCGACGCCGCTCGCAGTCCCGGCACCGCTCCCCTCAGCGGCACCGGTCGCACTCGCGGCAACGGTCGACCTCCAGACGGTCGCGGTCAAGCTCCAGTCGGCGTCACCGGCACCGCGACTCCAGGAGCAGGTCCCATCGCTACTCGCCGCACCGGTCGACCTCCCGGCACCGAGCTGGTGGCAGGTCCCGGTCTCGGTCGACCTCCCGGCGCCGAGCCGGTGGTAGGTCCCGGTCGACCTCCCGGCACCGAGATGGTGGCAGGTCCCGGTCTCGGTCGACCTCCCGGCGCCGAGCCGGTGGTAGGTCCCGGTCGACCTCCCGGCACCGACATGGTGGCAGGACCCGGTCTCGGTCGACCTCCCGGCGCCGAGCCGGTGGTAGGTCCCGGTCGACCTCCCGGCACCGAGCCGGTGGCAGGTCCCGGTCGACCTCCCGGCACCGAGCCGGTGGCAGGTCCCGCTACCGAAGCGACACCCGGTACCGATCAGGATCCCGGCACCGTGACAGATCCAGGTCCCGGTCCCGATCCCGGCACCGATACGACTCCCGGCACCGGTCCCCGGCACCGAGACGATCCTCCGTGCCGGCCCGCGCCGGCCCGTACCATCCGGGGTCGGCCCCGCCGTGGCCCTCGAGACAGCCGTCCGTATCTTCGCAGGCGGACAGTGCGTATGCGCTCGGCACCGACCGGCAGGCGGCGCTCTTCGGGGATCCGCCGCTGGAAGACCAAGGCCCACCACAGTGGGGATTCTGGACACCCTGGGCATACCATCAGGCCCAGGGCCCCCAGCAGCTCCCTCCCACACCGGCGAATGCGGAGCGTAGGGCCCCTGAAGCCTCCTTGTCTCGCCCCCCTCCCTCCCCGGAGGCGGAGGAAGGGTCCAAACAGCAGGACTCCGCTGTGGCTCCGGAGGTAGAGGCGAGGGCTGAGGAAGACCCTCAGTTGGACACTATCGTGCCTGGGGTCTCCTCATCCTCCTCCCCGGATGAGGCGGTGGCGGGTACCTCCTCCAACAGTCCCCCCCCGCTGGATCTCAGGGCGCACCAGGACCTCCTCAGGCGGTTGGCCCAAAACCTGAGTCTGCAGGCAGAGGAGGTTTCGGAGATAGAGGACCCGATTGTTACCATCCTCTCTTCGGATGCTCCCACCAGGGTCGCCCTGCCCTTTGTACGGACCATTCAGGCCAATGCCAATACTATCTGGCAGTCCCCGGCCTCCATCCCTCCGACAGCGAAAGGAGTCGAGAGAAAGTACATGGCCCCTTCCAAGGGGTATGAATACTTGCACGTTCACCCGACTCCCGGTTCACTGGTGGTGCAGTCGGTGAACGATAGGGAGCGTCACGGCCAGGAGGCTCCGGCCCCCAAATCCAGAGAGGCCAGGCGCATGGACCTCCTTGGCCGTAAGGTATATTCGGCTGGGGCCCTGCAGCTCAGGGTCTCTAATCAGCAGGCCCTGCTGAGCAGGTACGCTTTTAACTCCTGGGTGGCAGTGGACAAATTTAAAGAGCTGCTGCCACAGGATGCTCGCCAGGAGTTTACGGCCATCCTGGACGAGGGCAAAAAGGTCGCGCGCACGGCCTTACAAGCATCCTTGGACGCTGCGGACTCGGCTGCCCGTACCCTCGCGTCGGGAGTTACGATGCGTCGCATCTCCTGGCTGCAGGTTTCCGGCCTTCCGCCAGAGCTCCAGCACACGATACAGGACCTTCCTTTCGAAGGCCAGGGCCTGTTTTCGGAAAAGACAGACCCCAGACTCAAGAGTCTGAAGGACAACCGGGTCATTGCGCGGTCCCTCGGGATGCACACCCCCGTGACGCAGCGTAGACCCTTTAGGCCACAGCAGCAGCCGTACCGTAGGCCGTTTTCCCAGTTCCGCCAGCGGCAGGACCCTTACAGGCGCCGCGGCAGGAACGGCAGGCGCAGGCAGTCTGGGAACCAAGGGGGGCAGAACCAAGGCTCCTCGAAACCCCCGCCTGGTCCTAAGCCTTCATTTTGAAGGTGCGCCCGAGGGCGCTGTAGCAGTTTCCCCTATGGATCCTTTCCCCCCGTTTTCAAACCGCCTTTCGTTTTTCCTCCCGGCGTGGTCCCAAATAACATCGGACCGCTGGGTCTTAAACCTGGTGCAGACGGGATACCGCCTGCAGTTTGTTTCGTTTCCTCCTTCCCGCCCTCCTTCCTCGTCCCTCTTCAGGGACCCCTCTCACGAGCAATTCCTTCGACAGGAGGTGCAGACGCTCCTCAGCAAAGGAGCCATAGAGGCGGTTCCCGAAAACGAGAAAGGCAAGGGGTTTTATTCCCGCTACTTTCTGATCCCCAAGGCCAAGGGGGGCCTCAGGCCTATCCTCGACCTGCGAGAACTCAACAAATACCTCGTGAAGTTGAAGTTCCGCATGGTATCCCTGGGGACCATTATTCCATCCCTGGATCCGGGAGACTGGTACGCCGCCCTCGACATGCAGGACGCGTATTTTCATATTGCCATTTGGCCGCGCCACAGACGCTTTCTCCGCTTCGTTGTGGGGGCTCTTCATTATCAGTTTGCAGTCCTCCCTTTCGGCCTGTCCACGGCCCCAAGGGTGTTTACAAAATGCATGGCAGTTGTCGTGGCGCATCTTCGACGCAACCGTGTCCACGTGTTCCCTTATCTGGACGACTGGTTGATTCGGGGCACGTCGGAGCAGCAGGTCAGCAGCCATGTCCGCCTGATCACCGCCGTATTTGCAAGTCTGGGCCTCTTGATAAACACAGACAAATCCACTTTGAGGCCCACGCAAAAGGTGGAATTTATCGGGGCGGTCTTGGACGCCACGATGGGCAGGGCCTCGCTGCCTCTGCAACGGTTCCAGACCATGGCGGCGATCGTTCAGCGTTTGCGGTCAGCCCCGTTGACGTCAGTAAGGACATGTCTAACCCTGTTAGGCCACATGGCAGCGTGCACTTTTGTGACCGGCTACGCTCGGCTCCACATGAGGCCTCTCCAGCTGTGGCTTATCAGCCGTTACAGGCCGCAAAGGCAACCTTTAGACATGTTAGTCACAATCCCCCAGAAGGTCTTGGACTCTCTCGGCTGGTGGTTGGACCAGTCCGTGTTATGTGCGGGTCTTCCCTTTCACCCCTCTCAGCCATCGGTATCCCTGACAACGGATGCCTCAGATCTGGGCTGGGGGGCCCACCTGGGGACCCTGCGGACACAGGGCCTGTGGTCCCAGGAGGAGGTGGGGCTCCACATCAACATACGGGAGTTGAGAGCGGTCCGCCTTGCTTGTCAAGCGTTTTGTCATCAACTTCAGGGTCGTTGTGTCGCCGTGTTTACGGACAACACGACGACGATGTACTATATCAACAAGCAGGGCGGCACCAGGTCCTCCTCCCTGTGCCACGAGGCGATACGTCTCTGGGACTTTTGCGTAGCCCGCTCCGTTCACCTCAGGGCTTCCTTCCTCCCTGGAGTACGGAACACTCTGGCAGATCGACTGAGCAGATCCTTCCTGTCGCACGAGTGGTCCCTTCGCCCGGATGTCGCTCTCTCCATTTTCCGGAGGTGGGGTTATCCCCGGGTGGACCTCTTTGCGTCCAGGGGGAACAGGAAGTGCCCAGCATTCTGCTCCTTTCAGGGCAGGGAACCGGGGTCGATAGGGGACGCCTTCCTCATCCGGTGGTCGACCCACCTGTACTATGCATTTCCCCCGTTCCCTCTAGTCCACAAGGTCCTCCTGAAGGTGCGCAGGGACAAGGCGCTCGTGATCATGGTAGCCCCGGCGTGGCCCAGGCAGCACTGGTACACCATGCTGCTGGACTTGGCCATAGCCGACCCAGTTCCCCTGCCCCTTCATCCGGACCTGATTACCCAGGACCACGGGACCCTTTGTCACCCAGACCTGCAGTCGCTGCACCTAGCGGCGTGGCTCCTGCGTGGCTGACTGGCCCAGAGCTGCGATGCTCCACGCCTGTGAGAGAGGTGCTCTTGAGCAGCAGGAAACCATCCACAAGAGCCACGTATTCAGCGAAATGGAAGCGCTTCTCCTGTTGGTGCGTAGAGAGAAATCTCCGCCCTATGGAAGTTTCGGTTTCCGAAATATTAGACTACGTTTTGTCCCTCAAGGGGCAAGGTCTGGCCTTATCGTCATTGCGAGTCCACCTAGCTGCTATCTCCACCTTTCACCCGGGTGCGGACGGTCGCTCCGTTTTTTCCCACCCGACGGTGTCGAGATTCCTTAAAGGGCTGGAACGTTTATTCCCTAACGTCCGTCCCCCTGCTCCCACCTGGGATCTTAACCTGGTGTTGTCCCGACTCATGGGGCCCCCCTTTGAGCCGTTAGCTACTTGCTCCCTGCTCTACCTCTCTTGGAAAACTGCCTTTCTAGTGGCTGTCACCTCAGCTAGATGGGTGTCGGAGCTCCGAGCTCTTGTGGTAGACCCCCCATATACGGTCTTCCACAAGGACAAGGTGCAGCTGAGACCACACCCTGCTTTTCTGCCCAAGGTGGTCTCAGCCTTCCATGTCAACCAAGAGATTTTCCTTCCGGTTTTTTTCCCAAAACCTCACTCCTCAGGCAGGGAGCAGCAGCTCCACTCGCTGGATGTCCGTAGGGCTCTCGCGTTCTACATAGACAGGACTAAGCCCTTCCGAAAATCCCCCCAGCTTTTCGTGGCGGTAGCAGATCGTATGAAAGGTCTTCCTATCTCCTCCCAGAGGATATCCTCTTGGGTTACGTCCTGTATCAGGACTTGTTATGACTTGGCCCATGTCCCTGCGGGCCGTGTGACTGCGCATTCTACCAGGGCGCAGGCGTCATCGCTGGCTTTCCTAGCCCGTGTGCCCATCCAGGAAATCTGTCGGGCAGCGACCTGGTCATCGGTCCACACTTTTGCTTCCCACTACGCCCTGGTCCAGCAGTCGAGGGAGGATGCGGCCTTCGGAACTGCGGTGCTCCGGGCCGCGACTTCTCACTCCGACCCCACCGCCTAGGTATGGCTTGGGAGTCACCTAACTGGAATGGATGTGAGCAATCACTCGAAGAAGAAAAGACGGTTACTCACCTTTGTAACTGTTGTTCTTCGAGATGTGTTGCTCACATCCATTCCACACCCGCCCTCCTTCCCCACTGTCGGAGTAGCCGGCAAGAAGGAACTGAGGAGCGGGCGGGCCGGCAGGGGTATATATAGAGCGCCATGGCGGCGCCACTCTAGGGGGCGACCTGCCGGCCCACTGGAGTTGCTAGGGTAAAAAAGTTTCCGACGAACGTGCACGCGCGGCGCGCACACCTAACTGGAATGGATGTGAGCAACACATCTCGAAGAACAACAGTTACAAAGGTGAGTAACCGTCTTTTTTTTTTTTAGCTTTAATAGCTAATTTGCAGCACCTGGAATGGAAAAGCCCATCTTTATTGATAGTTTAAATTGTAGCAGTAAACATCTTGTTATGGTGATGTCCTCTCTGATGAAGATGAAGGATGCTAAGTAAAGCCAAGTGAAATTGTTCCAAGTACTAATCCCAATTTTATTCTCTCTCTGCACCACCTTAGATGTGCCATATATACTGAAGGTGGAGTCTCATCCACACACCACATGCTGGCCTGGTAGGACACTCTACTTACTAGCACCTACTTTCCCTGATAAGCAGCGCTGGGTCACTGCTTTGGAGTCAATAGTGGCAGGAGGGAGAGTTTCCAGGGAAAAAGCTGAGGCTGATGCTGTAAGTACAAATAGATTCTCTAATAATAAAATATTCTTGGAGGGAACCATTTTGAAATTTTCTTTTAGTATCTGACATGCTGAGTTTGAAATGAAGTTAAACTAGTTAATATTATTTCTGTCTTTAATATCATGTAATAGGAATACCGTGAGCCATGGTTTACAACGAGATTGATGCCTCACAGTGTCGCATCTTCTTTCAGATCCGAAAAATAACAAATCTCAGAAGGCTTATTTTTTCCCCTCCTTTGTGATTTGTTAGCTGATTATTCCTGACAAAAATGGCGTTAAGTGGTCTCACTGCTGTTCCATTCAGAACAGCCCTTTTCATCACTATAACTTTCCTGATACAGGGAGATTGTGCTTTTTGGCATCGCATATTCAAATTTTGGCTCCCAAGTCAATCGAAATCTGACTAGCAGGAGTAGTCTAGGATGTTAATTAGAACTCTCTTGATTTTCTTCCCAACTATTATACTCTTTGGCAGCCCCTCTTTTGAAAGTTTCAGTTTTGTTTTTCTAACCACTTTGTGGGTGTTGAGACACATCAGGATTTCTTAAGTTGTATCACTTCTCAAATGTTCCCTGTTCAAGTAAGTGTTGGGATGTGTATGTGTCTTGAAGGGACCTCAGTGCCACTCTGTAATAAACTAATATATGAATCTTCTGCTAACTTCTGTGTTAATAGAATGATGTGCCAGTCTTAGAGTCTGCTTTCTGCTTGGACTCAAATAGAGACATACATGCTTGTTTCCTCATTTTCCTAATAATTGTGCCTTGTTAAGTGGCAGCTTATGAACCCTTGACACACATTTTGTGTTGCAGAAGGACTCTACTTTTCCACAGCTGAATGCTGTGCAATAGCAGATGGTTGCAGTTCAGATAATGATACTTTGTTTAGTGTTTGTTACAACCAATGTAGCATGAGTCTGGAGGCAATAATGTGCTTTAAAGTTTTGAGACAAGGTTGTACATGCTAGCTCTTCAGATGGCTGTGAGTCAGTGCTAAGTGTTGTCTAAGTGTTTGATTTGTGTTTCCTAGTTATCACACTGTTTTTTTTTCTTTTTCTCACTTACAGAAGCTTCTTGGAAACTCCCTGTTGAAGCTTGAGGGGGAAGACCGTCTGGATATAAACTGCACAATGCCCTTCAGTGACCAGGTGATGACATCAGTGCACAACGCGCAACCTGGTCACTGTATACCTTGCATGAATGGAGTATGTGTATCCAGACTTGTAAATAGGAACATGTTTCCTTTTGTACCTTGGGGTTGGATTCTGCTTTCCATTGGCTGGTGTTATGCATGAGTGAAATTTTAGTCTTGGAGCATTTCTGTGATCTTATACAGTGCTGACTGTTCAATTTTTGTCTTTACAGGTAGTACTCGTTGGTACAGAGGAAGGTCTCTATGCCCTGAATGTGTTGAAAAATTCCTTAACACACATTCCAGGACTTGGTGCTGTTTTCCAAATTCACCTCATAAAGGATCTGGATAAACTGCTCATGATAGCAGGTATGATGGTACGAAGATGGCAGATTTTTGCTTTTGTGGAAGTGTTCTGATAAATGTTCTAGATGGTGAAAGTTAAGGGGAAACTCCCAACAGCACAATGTCAGTGGAACTTGCTTTCTCTGGGTTCCTCTCTACATTTTATGTATAGCTTTTCTGTGGTGCTCATCACAGAATCACCTCAGATTCTCATGTACGCTGACGAATGAAGTAAGGCTCACAATATCCCTGCACAAAGGCAGTGAGCTCTCTGTTTTTTTACAGATGGGGGACTGAATAACAGAGGCCAACATTTTCAAACCTGAGTTTCTAAAGTTCTTCTTCGAGTGATTGCTCATATCCATTCCAGTTAGGTGTGTGCGCTGCGCGTGCACATTCATTGGAAAACTTTTACCCTAGCAACTCAGTGGGCCGGCAGGTCTCCCCCTAGAGTGGCGCCGTCATGGCACTCGATATATACCCCTGCCGGCCCACCCGCTCCTCAGTTCCTTCTTACCGCCCGTGTCGGTCGCTGGAACAGTGGAGCGCGGCTTAGCTGACCTCCACTTCCCTAGCTACTTGTAGTTCTCGTGTATATAGTTATGCAGTTGTAATCCTTTGATATATATATATTTGTACAGTTATACATTTTTCCTTTGCTAACATAGTTAGTTAGTAATAGTTAGCGGGGTTCAGGAAGTAGCCCCCTCCCCGCACCCGGTGCCAGAGCCCATGCCCGGCACACCGGGTTTTAAAATGGGCTCGGCCTGCCAGAAGCCGATGCCGATGGGAGACCCACGACTCCTGTTTGAAGTGCCTCGGGGAATCACACTTGACAGCTAAGTGCCCCATTTGCAAGGCTTTTAAGCCGAGAACAAAAAGGAGCGGGACTTTCACTTACCGCTCCACCTTTGGCACCGAGCGATGATCAAGTGGCTGGCAGAAGCGCCTCTTCGGCACCGGACCCTGCCGGTACTGCCAAGGCCTTTTGGCACCGGCCGTCGCCGGCATCGAAGTCGACTCGGCACCGCTCCCTCCCTCCGAGGTCGAGAAAGTCTACAATTCCTGCTGGTGCCTGACGGCTCCCCGGCACGCGCTGTGGTTGAGCCCCCTGCTCCTGCTGCTTCCATGCCACCTGCGTCGCAGCCAGAGAGCTTGTCTAAGTCGGATCGCCCGGCACCGACACCTGCAGAGGCACCGATGACGTCGGCACTGTCGATTCCAGTCCCACAGGGCCATTGAATCCAGTGCCTGACAGCTCCCCAGCACGCGCCGCGGTAGAGCTTACTGCTCCTGCTGCTTCTGTGCCAACTGTACCACAGCCAGAGAGCTCCTCTAAGTCTGATCGCCCAGCACCGACACCTACCGAGGCTCTGACGACCTCGGTACCGTCGATCCCGGTACCACAAGGGCCGTCGAATCCGATGCCTGACAGCTCCCCAGTATGCACTGTGGTTGAGCCTGCTGTTCCCTCCATGCCGGAGTCATTACCAATGGCGAGGGATCTCATTGCCATGACAGAGTCGGTGCTGCCTGACCCCGGCACCGCCGGTGCGGGTAATACAGTCATATGACCGTCCTCTGTCGGTACAGCAGAGCGGCACCGTTCTTGATCACGGTCCCGCAGACGCTCCAGGTCCTGTCGGCACACCCGACACCACTTGCAATCCCGGTGCTGTTTTCTTCCTCGGTACTGGTCACACTCGCCGCACCGGTCGGTATCCCGTTTGCCGACCCACTACTATCGGCACCGTTCCGACTCCCGGCACCGCGACAGGTACCATGACTCCCGTAGCCTCTCCCGATCTCGAGCCTCGAGATCTCGGTTGACCTCCCGGCACCGTTCTGGTTGCAGGTCTGGATCTCGTTCCGGGTACTGGTACGCCTCCCGGTACCGGTCCCCGGTGCCAAGTTGGGCAAGGTCCGATAGAGTCAGAGACTCTGCCCATGCCTTTTTTTAGTACCTCCATGGCGATTCTGATACGCCCTCCCACAACCTGAGGTGGAGGAGGTCCTGGAGGTAGAGGACCCGGTATGGTGCCCTCTAAGGGGTACGACTACTCGTCTGTCCGTCCTCCTCTCTGCTCACTAGTCGTTTAGTCTGTTAAGGAGAGGGAATGGCATGGCCAGCAGGCGCCAGCCCCGAAATCGAAGGAGGCTCGGCGAATGAACCTACTTGGCCGCCAGGTGTACTCTGCAGAGGCCCTGCAGCTCTGGGTGGCAAAGCAACAAGCCTTGCTTAGCTGCTATAATTATAGCACCTGGGTGACGGTAGTTTAGTTTATGGAGTTTCTCCCTCAAAACTCCCGCCAAGAGTTCGCTGCCGTCTTGGAGGACGGGGAAAAAGGTACCCAGAGCGTCCCTCCAGGCCTCGTTGGACGCAGCAGACTCAGCAGCCAGGACTCTGGCCTTGGGTGTTGCCATGAGGTGCATCTCATGGCTTCAGGTTTCAAACCTCCGGCCGGAGCTGCAGTATGCCATTCAGGACTTACCCTTTGTTGGTAAAGGCCTCTTTGCGGCAAAGACAGCTCCAGGCTGCGAAGCCTGATGGACAACAGGGTCCTAATGCGCTCTCTCAGCATGCATATGCCAGCGACCAAACGCAGGCCTTTCTGTCCCCAGCAGCCATAATCTGTGCCTAGCCAGAGACAGGACTTGGGCAAACGGCGAGGCCAAGGTGGTCGCAGACAAACGTCAGGACCCCTAAAGAGCCAAGGTCACGGTCCCTCGCAATTACCACTGGGACCAAAGACGAACCTTCCAAGGTGCGCCTGAGAGCGCTGTACCAGTCACAGGCCGGGATCCCAATCCCGCTTTCTCCTGGCGTGGCCCCAGTTCATTTCAGATCACTGGGTCCTGTGCACGGTGGAGCATGGGTACCACCTCTAATTTGTTCCAACCCTGTCCCCCTTCAGGGACCCCTCTCACGAGCATTTCCTCGTACAAGAGGTGCAGACGCCGACGGACGAAAGGGGCAAGGGGTTTTACTCCCATTATGCCCTAGTCCCCCACTCGAACGGAGGTCTCAGACCTTCCTAGTCCTGCGCGGACTCAACCAGTTTAGGATAAGGTTGAAGTTCCGCATGGTGTCCCTGGGAGCCATTATCCCATCCTTGCCTCCTGGGGACTGCTATGCCGCCCTCGATATGAAGGACGCGTACTTTCACATCACCATCTTCCCTCCGCACAGGAGATACCTCCGCTTTCTAGCCAACCGTCAGTACTTCTGGTTTACGGTCCTGCTGTTTTGTCCTTTCTACAGCCCCACAGGTATTGTCCAAGTATATGGCCATAGTCGCCGCCTACCTTTGCTGATGTCGGATATGCGTTTTTCCATATCTGGATGATTCGCTTATCCGAGGAGACTCCGAGACACAAACCTCTCAGCACATGGGCATCATCGCAGTCTTATTCACAGGTCTAGGCCTGATGATGACTATAGAGCAATCCACTCTGGTTCCCACACAGAGGTTGGGCTTCCTAGGGGCTATCCTGGTCTCTGACCTAACCGGATGCTGCTTACCACAGCCGCGGTTTTAGGTGATGGCAACAATCATCCGAGGTCTGCAGACCTTCCCAATGACCTCGGCTTGCACTTGTCTCAGTCTCCTGGGTCCGTGGCTGCCCGCAAGTTTGTAACCAAACACGCCAAGCTCCGCCTCCGTCCTCTCCAAGTCCGGCTCACCTCGGCGTACCGCCCAGACAGGGAGCGAATGGTCATGGTAGTCACCGTTCCCTCGAGCACCTTAGGCTCCCTAGAGTGGTGGCTAACTCCCTCTCTGGTGTGGGCAGGGATGCGGTTCCATCCGCCCCAGCCCTCACTGCCCCTGATGACGGACGCGTCCTCTCTCTGCTCTAGTGCTCATGGTCACCTCCGAGCTTAAGGCCTTTGGTCTTCTCGGGAGCTGGCATTCCATATCAATGCCCCAAAAATGAGAGTAGTCCGTCTGGCGTGCCAGGGATTCCAGCGGCAGCTGCGAGGCCGTGGTATCTCAGTGTTTACAGCCAACACAACGGCCATGTGCTTCATAAATAACCAGGGAGGGACATGGTCCTCCCCCTTTTGTCAGGAGGCCATCCATCTCTGGGACTTTTGCATGGCCCACTCGATGGAGCTGGTGGCATCCTTTCTCCCAGGCGTTCGCAACGCCTTGGCGCTTTGACTCAGCAGGTCTTTCCTGTCTTACGAGTGGTCACTCTGCCCCATGTGAGGCGTTCTGTTTTCCAGAAGTGGAGATTTTTCCTCACATAGACCAGTTCGCTCACCGCAAGAGCAGAAAATGCCAGATGTTCTGCTCCTTCCAAGGTCTCTCCTCGGGATCAATCTTGGACGCATTCCTGATGCCGTGGAAAGGCCAGCTCCTTTATGCCTTCCCACTGTTCCCGCTGGTTCATTAGGTCCTGCTCAAACTCCGCAGGGGCAGAGCGCGCATCATCATGATCACTCCAGCGTGGTCCAGGCAGCACTAATACACCATGTTGCTCGACCTGTCAATAACCAACCCAATTACCATGCCACCCCACCCAGACCTCATCACTCAGGGCCACGACAGGCTTCGTCACCCGGACCTGCAGCCTCTTCGCCTCACGGTGTGGCTGCTGCGTAACTGAGCTGGGGTGGCAGGAAGCCTTCCACCTGGTCAACGTACCTGGCCGAGTGCAAGCGTTTCTTCTACAGGTGCGATACGCTTGATCTTGCTCCTACTGAGGTCTCGATACCCTCTATTTGGCCTGCCTCTGGCCTTCAGCAGCAGGACCTGGCGGTGTCATCACTGAGGGTACACTTGGCAGCCATCTCTACCTTCCAGCCAGGCTAAGGTGAACGTTCCGTGTTCTCACGCTCTATGGGTTCGCGGTCCCTCAAGGGCTTGGAGCGCTTGTACCCTCGGGTGCGCCGCCCAGCCCCAACCTGGGACCTCAACTTAGTTTTAACCAGACTTATGTCTCCCCCATTCGAGCCATTCGCGCCCGGCCCTCTGCTATACCTGTCTTGGACGACAACTTTCCTCGTAGCTGTTACATCGGCCAGTTGAGTCTCCGAGCTCAGAGCTCTTACGGTGGTTCTGCCGTACACTAGGTTTCACAAAGACAAGGTGCAGTTACGACCACACCCGGCTTTCCTCCCTAAGGTGATTTCGGCCTTTCATGTTACCCACAGTTCAACGCAATGGGCGCGACAATTGCACTCCCTGGACGTCTGTAGAGCGCTAGCATTTATATTACGCTGACAGAACCATTTCGTAAGGCGCCCCAGCTCTGTCACGGTAGCAGACCAAAGGGAAGGCTTGCTTGTTTTCCTCTCAGAGGATCTCATCTTGGGTGATGGCGTACATCCGCTCTTGTTATGATTTGGCTCATATTTCCCCAAGCCACTTCACCGTGCATTCTACCAGGGCTCAGGCTTCATCTGCCACCTTGCTGGCTCGTGTACCTACGCACGAGATCGGTTGCGCAGCTCCATTGGTCCTCGGTCCATACCTTTGCTTCGCAGTATGCCCTGGTTCAACAGTCAAGAGATGCTGTAGCCTCTGGCTCAGCAATTTTCATTCTGCCACATTTCACTCCGACCCCACCGCCTACGTAAGGCTTGGGATTCACCTAACTGGAATGGATATGAGCAATCACTCGAAGAAGAAAAGACGGTTACTCACCTTTGTAACTGTTGTTCTTCGAGATGTGTTGCTCATATCCATTCCACACCCGCCCTCCTTCCCCACTGTCGGAGTAGCCGACAAGAAGGAACTGAGGAGCGGGTGGGCCGGCAGGGGTATATATCGAGCGCCATGACGGCGCCACTCTAGGGGGCGACCTGCCGGCCCACTGAGTTGCTAGGGTAAAAGTTTTCCAACGAATGTGCACGCGCAGCGCACACACCTAACTGGAATGGATATGAGCAACACATCTCGAAGAACAACAGTTACAAAGGTGAGTAACCATCTTTTAGGCTTCTTAGTCTATATTTAGCATCTCAATAAGTGTCCTGGTTATCAGAGGTGCTGAACACTCAGTGCTGTGATTGAAGTCAGCCATAAATGTTTGTTGATTCCCACACCTCTCCTGGACTACTCTGGCTGTCTGTATAGGGGAGAGGAGCCGTTCTTTACTAAGAGCTCTCTCAGGCAGAGCTAGTCGAGATCCCATCCTGCTGTTTCTGTATCATTCCCACAGGTTAGAAGGGAAGCAGGCAATGGAACAGTGAGAGCAGCTCTTTTCCTTCCCCTCCCATGCAGCAGTAGAGATCTGCTGACCTCCCTTCTCCCCCCCCCAGCACACAATGGAGTTGCTCTGGAGGCTGCCAGGGAAGTGGTGGGTGACAATTATGAGTGGTGGTGTCCCTTATTGCGTCCTTGAAGTAGTGGGGCTGTTGCAAACACAGTTCAAAAGTTGCAAGACCTAACTTGGAATACGTTTTCAATTTTTAATCATCTACACTCCTTTTTCTTTGTTTTTAACAGTCGCTCTGAAGGGCCACAGATTGGGCACCACTGTCCTAGGATCCACAGCACCATGACCCTCTAATGCTCTAACAGAGAGTCTCATGACACTTGCCCATGTAATATAACTAGGGCTGCTTTCATCTTCTGCTTTTTATGTCCCTCAGTCTGAATGCGAATTGGAGCAATATACTTTCCCAGTGCTGCTTAGCTCTCCGTCCTGCTCTTTGACTAAAAGGACTAGATAGATAGCACAATTTAATATCAAAACCTCCTGTATAATGTTTGTAGGGAATCAACAAAAAAGCTTCACAAATTTGCTGTATAATATTAAGATGCTCTAGCTTTTTAAACAGTATTTCAAGTTTGTAGGAAAGAAAGTAATTGTAGACAAAAGTTACACCCAATGTGATATTTGAAAAGGTGATATTACTGAAAGCTCAGGGTTCCAACATGGGTCAAAGTGATTCTTAACTGTAGCACCATTAGGCTCTACTACAAACTTGTGTGGGCAGAAGTGATAAAGCACCTTTCGCTTGAAAAGGAGGGATCTTCCTGGCTAATCTAGGCAGTGCCATCATGGGGCCATGTACTGATGTCTTTCAGCTAGACCCAGCAACTATAACAATCCAAGGAGACAGTGCTTGTTTTCCCAGGTGTATTTATTACTCCTTTTTTAATGTCCTCTTTCACATGGAATTATTTTTTACATGTACAGTGTTCTGTAGCTGTTACCACAGTAACAACCCATAATGAGAAGCTGCTGCTTATGTAACAGAATAGGCTCTTGCAGTGAAGAGTGAAATTCTCCCCTTGCTTGACTATCTTACATTGAAAAAATGTAACTGTTTCTGTCCTCAGGAGAAGAGAGGGCTCTGTGTCTTGTTGATGTAAAGAAAGTGAAGCAGTCTCTAGCCCAATCTCACCTCCCAGCCCAGCCTGATATCTCACCAAACACCTTTGAGGCTGTCAAGGGATGTCACCTTTTTGCTGCTGGCAAGGTAGGATATAGAACCTTTGTGCCCTGGGCTGTACTTTAGTTTATCTATTGATCCCAGACCCAGTGAGACACTAGAAGGGATTGCCAGGTTTAATCTTCATCAAATCAGCAACTTTATTTCTTGACATAATCAGCACATCCAGGAGCTACATACTTGGTTTTTTGTATTTTTCTCCAAATAAAATGAGTAAAAGGGAGTGGGGGGGGGGAGTGGGGAGGGAAAGGAGCTCAAAGGGTCTATCGCAAATATAAACTAGCACAGACCACCAATAAATGGAATATGCTAACTGGTTACATGATACAGACTGTGAGATAAACCTAACATAACTGATGAAAAAGAGCTTTGTATGAGTTGAAAACTATTCTCTTTCACCAACAAACGTTGGTCTAATAAAAAATATTATTTCCTCCATCTTATGTCTCTGACTGTAGACATTCGCTCTCCATTTTTAGTCTCTTATGATTAACACATTTCTTATTCCTCTGTCTTCGCTCTTGAACACCGGGTGGTGCTTACCCAAATAGTAAATTTGCTCATGCAGTTGTATCATTCAGCAACGTTCAGTGTGCTTGCCAGTTTCAGTGTGAAACACTTGGCCACTGCTGAAGTTTTCAGCAGGAACTGCTTATGCAGATTACTCAGATCCCTGACAAGTTGAACATAATTCATTTCAAAGCATTATTTAAGATACAAATTCAAGAGATTAAAGATCTAAACTGCCTGGGTTAATTTGGGTTCATGATGACTCTTAATAGAAACATCATTCTATTAAAAGCTTCCTTTTCTTTTCATTAACTTGCTTCAACTACAAAAGAAATCGCAGAAGCAGTCTGGATGTGTGCTTTCCGTTAGGAGTGTGAAAAGCCTTTTCATTCTTACACTAATCTGCAGTTACGCCACACTGTCCTATTACAAATATTACTCACTCATCTCTGCCAACATCTCGGTACCTTTCACCAAAGAGAACTCTTTCACGTGTTCAAAACATTTTCCACAGCTTTAGTCTGAACTTCTCTATTGCTGTCTCTAACCATATGTTTAACCTTCTCTGTAGGTTGAGAATGGACTCTGCATCTGTGCAGCCATGCCCAACAAAGTGGTGGTTTTGCGCTATAATGAGAGCCTCAGCAAGTTCTGCATCAGGAAGGCAAGTTTATTGATTTCTCTCAGTAGTTCACTTATTCATAACAATCCAGTGTGAGACTCCACTCTGCTGAGGAGCAAGTGCCTAAAACCTATGTTGCTCATACCAATTTTGCTTGCTGGCTAAATGACAGTAAATTGTAACCTGCTCCAGTTAAAATCAGAGCTGCTAGCAATTTTGGGTATGTCTGCATTGCAATTAAAAACCCATGGCTAGCCTGGCCAGCTGAATCGGGCTCGGGCTAAGGCGATGTTCAATTGCAAGTGTCCAATCCACTTGAGTCTTGGAGACATCCTAACTGGTTCTTTTTTAACCAGCTTTGTTACAAATAAAAATAATTCTTCATTCTCTCATCTAAAGTATATTCAAAAAATAAATTTGATTGGCAGCATCCCTCCCCTCCCCCCATGCAACTCTTGCCTTTAAGGCCTGGAGGTGCCCAATTTTTATAGTGCCTCAACCTAGTTGACTGTTAATATGTAACACTGCGTATAAGTAAGGATCACTGCTTTACTCTAACTCTCCTTCTCAAATCTCTCCTACATCCTCTCCACTCCTATAATGGGGCTGTACATTGAACACCACAGCATGCTATTTAGAGTATTAGTCTAATTTGTAGCTGACAAAGGTGTAGATGGCAGTTGCATGGTCTGTCTGAAAGAAACAAATGCAATCTTTTGGCTTTTCACAGATGCAAAAGCTGATCTGGCTGTAACTGTTGCTGCCTGCATTTCTAATGGTAGCTGGAGTTCAACCAGATTCATAGTGTGCACACCTGCCTTCTAAATAGCCAGTACAACCCCCGTAGCGAAGGAAACTCATGGATGTAGCAGGCAAATTAATACTAGTTCTCCCAGCAAGAGAACTGTTCCACCTGCTGGAGATTGCAGACTTGCAGTCTGCAATTGTTAAACACCTTTTATAGAGGGAAATATTGCCACTCAGAATCCTATAAAAAGAACAGGAGTACTTGTGGCACCTTAGAGACTAACAGATTATTTGCGCATAAGCTTTTGTAGGCTACAGCCCACTTCATCGTATGCATAGAATGGAACATATAAGAAGAGTATATCTACACATACAGAGAAGATGCCATACCAGCTCTAAGAGGCTAATTAATTGAGATGACCTGTTATCAGCAGGAAAAAAACATTTGTAGTGATAATCAAGATGGTCAGTTACAGACAGTTGACAAGAGGTCTGAGCATAGTTATCATAAGGAAATAGATTCAAGTAGTGTAATGACTCAGCCATTCCCAGTCTCTATTCAAGTCAGAGTTAATGGTATCTAATTTGCAGATCAATTCAAGCTCAGCAGTTTCTCATTGGAGTCTGTTTCTGAAGTCTTTCTGTTGCAAAATTGCCATCTTCAGGTCTGTTACTGAGTGGCCAGAGAGGTTGAAGTGTTCTCCTACTGGTTTTTGAGTTTTATGATTCCTGATGTTAGATTTGTGTCCGTTTATTCTTTTGCGTAGAGACTGTCTGGTTTGGCCTATGTAATAAGAGAAATGTTTAAACAAATACAGGGGGAGCTAATGGAACAGAAAAGTTGAATAAGGATCATCTAGACTCATGCCAATGTGCCTCGTCCTTCTCTTCCAGGAGATTGAAACTTCAGAGCCATGTAGCTGTATCCATTTGACCAATTACAGCATCATCATCGGAACCAACAAGTTCTATGAAATTGAGATGAAGCAGTATACCCTGGAGGGTAGGAATCATTTCCTGTCATAAATAAACAGCTCTGTGAATGTTCCTTTGGGGTAGATACTTGTCTACCTACATGGGAGCAAGGGGTATGAACTTACAGGAAGACTGGTGCTGACACTGCTGTTCCTTTCTACCCCTTTACAGAGTTTCTCGATAAGAATGACCACTCCTTAGCCTCTGCTGTGTTTGCTTCTTCCACCAATAGCTTCCCAATCAGTATCATACAGGTGAATCCTACAGGACAGAGGGAGGAGTACCTGCTTTGTTTCCATGGTAAGTGTATCATGTGGCTGCTGGACTAGCATGATCATCTGCACAGCATTTGTCACAAGATACCTTGGAACTCTAGTTGTAGGAGGCTAGCCATTGGGTGTGCATATTGGGTAACAACATTGCTGGAAATGGCATGTTAGACTGTAGGTCATATTGTGCAATATAAAGGTTGTAGATCCTAAAAGGGCAAGACACTGATCCCATCTGTTAAAATATGTTGGTCAAATTCCTTGTGGGTTGTGTGAAGATCTCTGTGCCTGTCAGTCAGCTCTTTGAGTGTCCTCTGCATATTCCCACTCATGTGACACTCCAACCAGTGCAGCGTGAACTGGTAGAACTCTAGCTGGCAGTAGTCATTGGAGCACTCCTGTGCCTCCCTGGCCCATCCCCTTAGTGAAAGTTGAGCATTCTAGGGCATAAGTATAAAAGGGGGTGTGGCACTCCAGCTGCCTAAATTACTTACAACTGCAAGCAGCTGAATGCATGAGGAACTGCTTTGGGGTGCTCCTGGGTCCATAGCTTATTAGCTAGTTAACAGTTTTATAATTAGATTTAGTTAGCAGTTTGTTAGATCGTTAACTAGCTTAGTATTAGGTGAAATTAGTTGTAAGTCTGCAGTTCAGAAATGGCAGAACTGAAGAATAAAAAGCCCTATTTTAAAAGATTTGTGTCACATCGGGCAGTATTTGTGGCATCTGACACACATGCTAGATATTTGGCATCTCTGGGTGAGGGACACTCACCTTCAAAATGCTGGTTTGCTCAACTTATACAATGTGAGCAAAAAAGAACAGACAGAACAGGCCTCAGACAATTTTACAACAAGAAGCACTGTCAGCAAAACTATCCGGAACTGGGCAAGTACAAGGCTCGAACGAGTCTAAGGCTATTGTTGGCTCTGAGTGAATCTGGAGGGAAGGACAAACCATCCACCTCTGTACCCAGTACTAAAGGATCTGGAAGTGAGAAGCATCTGAAGAGGAAAACTACTGTGGTGCCCAGTCCCCGTTTCCAGAGTCAATCCACAAAAAAAGGCTATAGCTGTTATGGCGAGCACGAGCATCCCAGCCATGTCTGTCAGCCTCTTTGCAAAGAGCAAATCCCCAGAGAGACCCCTCTGACCAGAAGTTAAGCAGTGAACATATCTTGGGGAAAAGCATCATATTGGATCTAAATGAGTGCCACACCCCTTTACACCCTCGCCTTGGAACCGTTTGTTCACTGAGGAAGGAGAATGGGTAGCGCATGAGGGCTCCAACTTATTGCTTGCTAGAATTCTGCCAGTTCAAGCTGCATCTGTCAGAGCATCGCAGGAGTGTGAACTTAGAATTCATTTGGAAGAACTCCAGTTACAGGTAAGTAACTTTCATTTCTATGCCAGTGCTGAAGAGAATACAATGGGATCTTTTAAATGAATGTTCAGTGCGAATAGATGTTTAACCACTCTGATTAAACGTTCCTGGCTTTCTAACTTAAACTAGAGGATTCCTTATGTGATGCAGGGACTTCAATAGAAAGATTGTTCCTTTCATCTCAGTGGAGAAACAGAGGGCTATAAGCTACTTTTTAATGAAATTGTTTTTGTTGCTCTTTAGTCCAATGTCCTAGAAGTCCACAAAGCACCTTTAACTCCAACAACAATAATCCTTCAGGTATTTACAATAACTGCCTGCTTGGACAGCTGGCACACTTCTATGTCTAAGGGCTTGGCTAAACTTGAGAGTTACAGCGCTGGTGGTGGCTTTACAGCGCTGTAACTTACTCCCCGTCCACACTGGCAAGGCACATACAACGCTGTATCTCCCTGGCTACAGCGCTGGCTGTACTCCACCTCAGCCTGGGGAATAACGACTCTTGCAGTGCTGGGGGGGCCAGTGTAAACAGTGATTAATCTTACTATGCTGTAACTGACCGGAACCTTCCCATAATGCTTTTTAAGGAAAGATAACACACTTTGTTTTGTTGTGATGCCTCTCTTTGTTTTGTTGTGAACTTGGGGCTCCCGGAGCTGCTTATCTAAAAAAACAAACACAGCTACTGTTTGCTCGAGCAGAGGGGGATGAACGTCCACAGCTAGTGTTTGCTTGAGGAGAGAAACAGCCAGGTGGGGGGATCCATTTTGGAGCAGTTGCTTATCTGGTCTGAAGGCTATTTGCATTTAGTGAATGAGAGAGCGGTGGGGGAAGGGGTTGAAACTGAAAATGATTGAAGATTGGTGCTGTGTATCTTCAAGTCCTTAGAACTTGCAAGGCAGGGAGCTGACACAGTGTCCGCTTCAAAAATCCACTCTCTCTGTCTCCCCCACGCTCCCTGTCACACTCCACCCCACCCCCCTCTTTTGAAAAGTTGAATATTGGGATAGCTGCTCATAATGCACCACTCCCAACACTGCTGCAAATGCTGTAAATGTGACCACACTGCAGCGCTGCACTCCTGCAAGTGTAGCCAAACCCTAATATTTCTGTGCTTCTTCTATTTGGAGATGGTTTCCTAGAAGTGTAAGAAATAATAACTTTACCTTACTCAGTATAAAGAGGACTTGGACTGCAACAACTCAACTATTGAAATCATTCCTAAATCAGCAGGGTTTGCAAGCATTATGTCAATGAGCATCATTTAATTCTGGCTACTGTAGAATTCACCAACTGCAAAAGATGGCCCTCATATTTCTGTTGTAAAAAGCCACCTTTGCTTACCTTCCTCTCTTTAAAAAAAAAAAAAAACAAAAAAACAAAAAATCCAGCCACAAGCAAATGACACTGATTATTGTTCTCTGCAGAGTTTGGCGTCTTTGTGGATTCCTATGGAAGGCGCAGTCGGACAGAAGACCTGAAATGGAGTCGCTTGCCTTTGGCTTTTGGTAGGTGTTGAATGATGTTTACCAGTTTTGTGCTGGTTCCACCCAGTTCCTGTGTTCCAAAATATTCAGCATTCTGGGGGTTATCACATCCAGAAAACAGCCCCAGTGGGAAGGATCCCCTTCAGCCTCAGTGTTTTCTAGTGGTTACAAATAATTATCAACCTAAATGGATGTAGCAGCCTTTCTGAAGCATGAAGAATAAGAGGAAAATTAAATCAAAGTGATATATTTGATTAATATTCCCAGTTTGACAGTGACTAAATTGACCACTGGTATTTTTAATGATGGATGCTTAGATGTGTCTGAAATATTCAAGAATCTGGCATATCAAAATGAAACCATAGGGTCTTTTGCAGTTCCTAATAGATTTTGTCCAGTTAATATTCCATTTTTAAATCCCTTTTGTGAGATAGGATTGATATAATGGTATGGGAGCAGATAGGTACAAGGCAATGCTGCTTGAAGCTTATTTCTCCCCACTTAGCAATATAGTATATAGAACTGCTACAGAAAACCCACATCCTTAGTCTTCCCTATGGACTGCAGGAGGGCAGGAAAATGTTATCTTCATCCTGCAAGTTTCCTGACTGATTTTTACTAATGTCGAGTCCGTGCATGGTGTTCTTTCTCTGCTGCAGCCTACAGAGAACCCTACCTGTTTGTGACTCATTTCAATTCCCTTGAAGTGATTGAGATTCAGGCGCGTGCTTCTCTAGGGTAAGTCATGCTCTGCTCAGCACTTTGAAGAGAAGAACTATGCTTTGCTGCAGGGGCGATAGCTTTCCAAGAATAATATACAGCAACCAGATTTCAAAGAGTTTTTCTCTCCCCCCCTTCACTCAGCACTCCTGCACGAGCCCACTTGGATATCCCAAATCCTCGGTATTTAGGGCCAGCAATTTCATCTGGAGCAATTTACCTGGCCTCCTCCTATCAGGACAAATTAAGAGTGATCTGCTGTAAGGGAAATCTAGTGAAGGAGTCCAACAATGAACACCACAGAGGATCCTCCGCTACACGCAGGTATGAGTTACTGTGCTACATTCAGTGCCATTCCTCATGCTATGTATGAGCATTAGTTCTAGATCCCTTTCTCCAGTATTATTGCATGACAGCCTCATTTTGTTCTAGTGGGAGAAGCTCAGCTTCTCTCAGGAGTATCAGGAAATCCTGCTGGTTTAACAGATGTTTTTAAAATCCAGAGTGCCGATGTCTCCCTTCTGGAACCTGAACTCTGTGGCCATACCTCGATAACTTCCTCCACAAATACTTTCAAAACAAAACAGGAGCGTTTTGTGATGTTAATACTGTTGTGAAAGAAGAGATGGCCCCAGGTGATGAAGAATCTCTGCATGCATCTGTATTGAGATTCTTTTTGAAATTATTTTAATGTGTGTGTCCAAAACAAATCTTGCCAAGGAGGTACATTTCCTAATTGTTCTAGACAGATATCCCAGCTGAGTCCACTTTCAGATACCCAAAGTCCCATAGAACAGGAATATCTTGAATGTTTTGGAATTAAAAGAATTTATTCTAGAACAAATAGATAATTAAGCTGTGGTGATTTCCATCAAGACTATGGGAAGGCCTTCTGTGTTGAAGTCTAGGGTGACTGCCTTCTTCACTGAAGAATACTTTCCATAGAAATGGATTTTAGTTAGTTGCTCAGAGATCCCTAGTTGATCCCTAGATTAGTACTGAATGAATCAGAGATGAGTTTTTGCCACAAGTAATCTTGATGCTTTGATCTCTTAACATGTCTAAGGCCTGGTCTACACTACGTGTTTAAACTGATTTTAGCAGCGTTAAACCGATTTACGGTGTACCTGTCCACACAACGAGGCCCTTTATATCGATATAAAGGGCTCTTTAAATCGGTTTCTGTACCCCTTCCCAATGAGAGGAGTAGCACTAAAATCGGTATTACCATATCGGATTAGGGTTAGTGTGGCTGCAAATCAACGGTATTGGCCTCCGGGCGGTATCCCACAGTGCTCCACTGTGACCGCTCTGGACAGCAATCTGAACTTGGATGCAGTGGCCAGGTAGACAGGAAAAGGCCCGCGAACTTTTGAATTGCATTTCCTGTTTGCCCAGCGTGGAGCTCTGATCAGCATGGGTGGCGATGCAGTCCCAAATCCAAAAAGAGCTCCAGCATGGACTGTACGGGAGATACTGGATCTGACCGCTGTATGGGGAGACAAATCTGTTCTATCAGAGCTCCGTTACAGAAGACGAAATGCCAAAGCATTTGAAAAAAATCTCCAGGCTATGATACAGAGTCCACAGCACAGTGTGTGTGACATGCGTAAGGGAAAGCTAAAGAATCAAATGGACGCTCATAGAGGGAGGGAGGGGGTACTGAGGACTCCAGCTATCCCACAGTCCCTGCAGTCTCCAAAAATCATTTGCATTCTTGGCTGAGCTCCCAATACCTGTAGGGTCAAACACATTGTCCGGGGTGGTTCAGGGTCTATCTCGTCAATTTACCCCCTCCCCCTCCGTGATAGAAAAGGGGAAAAAATCGTTTCTTGACTTTTTTATATGTCACCCTATGTCTACTGCATGCTGCTGGTAGATGCCGTGCTGGGGCACTGAACAGCAGCATCCTCTCCCCTCCCTTCCCCGGTGGCAGACGGTACAGTGCAGTAGGACTGATAGCCGTCCTCGTCATGAGACTGTGAGTGCTCCTGGCTGGCCGCAGGTGAGGCCAGCTGGGGGCGCCTGGGTAAAAATAGGAATGATTCCTGGTCATTCCCAGTAGATGTTACAGAACGGCTGGTAACCATCCTCATCATAGCAACTGGGGGCTGAGCTCCATCAGCCCCCTCCCTTTCATGTGTAAAGAAAAGATTTTGTACTGCCTGAACTATCATAGCAGCAGCATGCTGGGCTCCTCTCCCCCACACCGCTTAATGTCCTGCCTGGACTATCATAGCAGCTGGAGGCTGCCTCCCCCTCATTTTATCTCAGTAATAAGTCAGTGTTTCTTATTCCTGCATTTTTTATTACTTCATCACACAAATGGGGGAGACACTGCCACAGTAGCCCAGGACGGTTTGGGGAGGAGGGAAGCAATGGGTGGGGTTGTTGCAGGGACACCCCCTAGAATGGCATGCAGCTCATCATTTCTACATGGAGCGGCTGTGCTCTCTGGTTCTCTGATACACTGGTTCTCTAGTACACTTTCCCCATATTCTAGGCAGGACTGACTCTATTTTTAGATACCATAAAGGAGGGATTGACTCGGGGAGTCATTCCCATTTTTGTCTTTGCGCCCCCGGCCGACCTCAGTCAGGGGCACCCATGACAGCAGCAGATGGTACAGAACGACTGATAACCGTCTCTGCTGTCATGCAAAGGCAAATGAATGCTGCTGTGTAGCGCTGCAGTATCGCCTCTGTCAACGGCATCCAGTAGACACATGGTGACAGTTTAAAAAAAAAAAAAAAAAAAAAGCAGCTGAACAGGCTCCATGGTTGCTGTGCTATGGCGTCTGCCAGGGCAATCCAGGGAAAAAGGGTGCGAAATGATTGTCTGCTGTTGTTTTCCCGGAGGAAGGAATGAGTGACGACATTTACCCAGAAATACCCACGACAATGATTTTTGCCCCATCAGCCACTGGGATCTCAACCCAGAATTCCAAGGGGCGGGGGAGACTGCGGGAACAATGGGATAGCCACGGAATAGCTACCCACAGTGCAACGCTCTGGAAATCGACGCTAGCTTCGGACCATGGACGCACACCGCTGAATTAATGTGCTTAGTGTGGCCGCGTACACTCGACTTTATACAATCTGTTTTACAAAACCGGTTTATGTAAAATCGGAATAATCCCGTAGTGTAGACATACTCTAAGAAAACCTGTACCAAAGTTTAGTTTTAGAACAGTAATAAAATTAGATGTTTAAATATCGATACACTAAAACAAATTTTTTTGAATAAAATATTTATTGAAATAAATTGCTTGGCCCTAGTCATGGAATTATTCCTTAGCTACAACAGCTGGGACTGACAGAACAGGATTTGGACCAGAAATGATATTTTAATGTCATGCTGATGTGGCCATAGCTTGAAAGTCTAGTGCTAACATTCATTATTGCCATGAAAATGAAATACAAGTGGCTTTAAAGGGTTGGGATTGTGGCTTTTAAAAACCATTTCAATACTGTATGTCTGAACAGGACAGTATAGGAGACTCAGATAAGTGATGTGATCTTGTTCTGTTAAGCAGAACGGGGACGAATTGGGTGAGTAAGTGAATATTGTGATTGACAGTGCCCTGTTGTATAGTGAAAAGTGTTACCTATAAAATGAGAGAGAAATATAAAGCTTGGCAAATTTGTAACCTCTCCTCTTATCCTCTTATTTATCAGAATGTTTACTTAGACGTCTTGTAAGTTGTGCTTCTTGAACAAATCCTATGAAGTGTAAATTAATTTTTAATGTACTTTCAAATAGGAAAACCCTATTGCTATATCCCTAGGAAAATAAGTAGTTCTTGTAGTTGTTATTTAGGGCTTGTCTACATTACCCACTGGATCGATGGGTAGCAATTGATCCAGTGGGGGTAGATTTATCGCGTCTAATCTAGACGCGATAAATCAAGCGCTCTCCCGTTGACTCCGGTACTCCACCAGGGCGAGAGGTGCAGGCGGACTTGACGGGAAAGCATCAGTCATCGACTTACCGCAGTAAGTAGATCTAAGTACGTCGACTTCAGCTACGTTATTCGCATAGCTGAAGTTGCATAACTTAGATTGATTCTTCCCCCCTTAAGGAATATGCCTTAAGGAGCTGAAATGTCTAATTTAGTAGACTCACCCCTAAAGCTATGTAGTCTCCTTGATGCAGAGATTTCTGCAGCAATACTTATATTTATCTTCAGAAGGAGGGTAAACCTCTCTTCTGTAATACTTGATTTCTGGCTATAGCCTATTTAAAGCCACACTTATCTACCTCCTTTCATGAATTATCATTTAGGCCTCTTTAGGACACCATGTTAAAGAAAAACTGCTGGCAAGAGACTCCATCTCTGTAATAATAACGTTCCATCCAACCAGGACTTGTGAGTGGTAACAAGCCTTTGCAGTTGCTGCTATTATATCCACAGAGCACACAGCTGGGAGCCCAGGAGTGGGGCTTTTCTGAACAGTTACAGGGAAGTGGTTAGCATTTTTCAATAAGGCTGAATTAGCTGTGGATGCTCTTTCATTTGAACACTGTGGAGTGATTGGGGGGGAAGATATGCCCTCTTCAATAAAAATGTAATTCTAAGGTTTTTGTCACTCAGCTGTCCGCGCCCATTGTTTTTGAATGACAGCAGCCCTAATAAGAGAGGTCCCCCCACATATAATGAGCACATAACCAAGCGGGTAGCATCAAGCCCAGGGCCACCAGACGGTCCAAGCCACCCTCGAGAACCAAGCACACCACATCGGTATCGAGAGGGAAGGACAGAGCTGCGCAGGGACAAGTCTCCTGGGCGACCACTGGAGAGAGAGAAATCTCCAGGCAGGGTTCTGAGCACCCGCAGAGAAAGGTCCCCTGGAAGGTTGTTTGAAGAGCCCAGCAGGGGGCGAACGCCTGTGGGAGGTGCAAGAACTCCACTCTCACAAGTCAATAAGGTAAGCTGGAGCTCTGTCAAACGTCTCATCTCAGGAAAGTATCAGTCTCCCAGTGCGGAGTGACTGTTTGTACTGTGAAAAGCCTGTGTGGGTGAGGGGCTTTTAAAATATATGTGCAATCACAGTACATCAAAACATATGCATTGGCTGTGTAAAAATCTCTTCCAAAGAGAATATTTCCCCACAGCATTACTTTCATGCCATTGCCAAGGCAGCTGGTCCAACACTGGGTGTGTTAGACTACAGAACAGGTGTTGAAGGCATTGTACATCTGTGAATGAGGAGGGTATCTGCACTGAGAGGAATCAGGCCCACACGAAATGGAAGGGGGATTTGGAAGAAGATGCTTGTCAGGAGCTCACTATATGCCATGTGAAGATGGTGGCCGTCATCACTGGTAGGTGGGAAGATTCCTGACACGTAGCATTTTCATCTCGACAAGGAGACACATGGTACTCGGTAAAACTCTGCTCTGCCTCCTGCTGAAAGCCCTGCTGCTTGTGTGTCCTGGGACTACATATAGGAGAACAGGAATGTTTTACTGCATCTTGTATAACTTGTCATTTTATTTCCCTGCTAGGTCTGGGACCAATCTTCAGTATAAGTCTCAGCTAGACAAACTTACTCCTCATCGTGAACTGCAGGAAAAACAAAGGAAATGTACTGAGTATATGCACTCCATGCTTCTGCTGCCCAGTTACCAAAACCACCACCTTGGGCCAGAACTGGCTCAGCGTCAGGAGACATGTGACTCTAACAAGGATTGTCTGTCTCTCAGTTGATTTCCCTGCACCTTCCTGCAGTCATACTTTTTGCACTTTGTACTACTGTTACTCTTTCAAGCAGTTCATAAACTTTTTGTACTCTAGCTTTAGCCCTTAACAGTTCATCAAGGAAATCAAATGGGATGAGGATCCCAACCCAAATCTTAATGTGGTTAGCACCATTTACCAGATAATAAATCATAGTTTTGAAAAAGATGCTGGAATTTGTCATGGCCTTGTAAACTGAAAGGCCATGGTGACTTGGTTGCAATAGACAGCATCACTGGATATTCTCTACAGAGCTCTAGAGAATTAACCTGGATCCGTTTGTTCCCCTGCCACTTTCAAAGCTCATTCTCTGTAAAATTGCCCCAGTGCAGCTTTGTTCAGCTGGATGATGAGGAGGGCAGATCCCCTGATTTAGATGGTCACAATTCCCCAAGCCCTAAAACAAAGTGCATTGTCTCTGATGTACTGGGGTACAAGACTCTTTACCCAGGTTTTCTGCATGGCAATTCACTGCATGCTGCTGCACCATCACTCTGGCTGCTCTCACCTTTTAGGTTGCTGTGCTAAGTATTGTATTGTACCTCACTTGTAAATTAATTGAAGCCTTTAGATTACACTGCAAAATAACCGCCATGATTTACTGGAGAATTTGGCACAGAAGAGAGTTACAATCCTTATTATATGACAAGAGAACTACAATCGCTGTCCCTCACCTTCACACACCCCAGTGTTAAAAACAGTCCCATTCAGAAATTGTATCAAAATCCTTATAGTCATCATTTGCCATAGAGGCCACTCCTCACAGTGGTTGACAGGTTGCCCCCTGCCCCTCAAGAATGTCAAAGGAAAGCATGAGAAAGCAAGTGCACGGAATTGTCATCTCTCAATACAAAGTTCTTCTTTCCTGTTCTGATTGTATCTTGTTGTACAGTAAGAGCTAATAGTCATGGCACTAGAGGATACTTGCAATAAACAGCTTTGGCGGTTACCAAACACCTCACCTTTGCTTTTGCCTCTAACCTCAAGCCATTTATTGCTTCATATTCTCCGATGCCATGAACATTATCCCTTGTAACTGAGCCAGAGAGCAAATGATTTTCAAGGCAGGTTTTGACCATTCAGTCTGCTTCAGTGATATGCTGAGTAAAAAAACATGTTCTCTATACATGGAAAAGAGCAAAACTGCATCCAGTTTTCTCGTTGGCCAAGCCTTTTATCTTCTGCTTGTCCCTTGCCAGCAAGTGCTAACCTGTCCTAGACACCCATAAACCTCCAAATGCCTTGTCAGTGCCCTTTGGCGAGTTTCATGGATATTGTGTTCTGTTCTCTTGTCTGTTGGGTTATTTTAGACCAGATGATTTGGCAGGAAACATGCTGAAATTCGTCTCTTGGTCTCAGTATTTTGAAAGGTCACAGAGATCAGTCTTTAAATCTTTGCATCTCATGGAAGATCTTCATGACCTGAGAAATGGGCTTGTCGAGTCCTGAAAGTGTATATCCTGTGTCTTGTTTGTGAAATGCTTCCTGCTATAGAAATAGCTCAAAGGACTGTACATATTTACAAGAAACTTTATATTCGTAACAAAAGGGAATTGAATCGGTTTCTACTTTTTTATTGTAAACTGCATTTTTCAACACTAGCTTTTTGTTTTAATGGTGGTTGTGGACAGCCATCTTCAGACATTGGAGGGGCCTCAGCTTAATCCTCCCAGATCCCATGAAGAAATATTGTAACATTAAATTGCAATTGAAAGCTTGTTAGCATTAATGAGGTTTTAGGTATCTAAAAGTACAGGATTTTTCTTCATTACCTTTTTATTATTGACAAGGGAGGGAATCAGAGATACAGATCAAGCTTCACCTGGAAAATATTGAACTTTGTTGTTGAACAATAACCAAATAAAACAATTAACTATGTTAATTAGCATGGTGAAATGACCTTTTCCTTCCATGTAGGTACCACTAAGGCATTCTAACAGATCAGCCACTAGCAGGAGCTACGTAATTGATAGGCGTGTAAGCTTACCAGCGAGCTCATCTTCAGAATATTCTGCCTTTTAGCAGACATCTTCCCCTGAAAAAGTAGCATATGTGCTATCAGAAAATTAAAGTATATTGACTTGGATTGAAACAGAGGTGGATTTGTCCAGATTTTTAACTAGTAGTGGTGAGCCCTTAGATAAACACCCATTGGTGGTGGTAGAGATACACGTGAATATCTGGAAGAAGAATAATCCAGATACAAAATTTCAGCTAGGAATAAACCCCTTTAATTGCCAACTGCATAGTCTAATGCTGCTGCTGCTGCTCTACTGCAGTGGTGTTTTAATAGGAAGGGAAACAGTTATTCATCCCACCATCTTAATATTCTGGTGCTGTCATGCCTGAGAGCTGCAATTTTTTAAAAGCCTACACAAATATAATTCAGATTGTACTCAATCTGCCAAGTTACTGTACATCTTAATAACTTACACCTGGTGGGAAAACTCTCTCGATCAGACTTAAATGTAAATACAACTATTTTTAACTAAACAATTTTTACAGGGTCTGAAGAATTCTTTCACAAGAAGAGTTTTTAATATTCACTCTGCTGCCTGCAGTGACTTATTTTATTTCTGTCCTCCTACTGTTCATTGCTTTTGTGCACATAGATACCTCCACCCTCCCTATGAAGAGTTTTCTTAGTGGGTGTGTGGGAGAATTACTAATAGCTACTATTACACTTTGGTCTACACAACATTTTTCATGGCAATGTTCTGCATAAAGCCAAACTGCTTGATTTATCTATTGTGCCTACTACCTGATGTATCTGATGAAATGCTAACTTGTTAAATGTTCCTTTATTTCTATTTTAATGTGCACAAAGAATACATATTTAAAACATTGTTTCAGTCCTATGATGCATGATCAGAATTGTAACAAAACTAAAATAGTTCAGAAACTGGTGAAGTAAAATATTTATTAAGCCTTTTGACTACCATGAACACTGCACAAATTCTCACTGTCACCGTGCTGAAATTTACTGGAGAAAAAGCATTGTGTCTATTGCAGACTTGCTAAGGTTTACTCACAGGGAGGAAAGGGAAGGAGAAATACTGCACCTACCTCCAGCTCTACCATCCTAGAAATAGCCAAGAAACAACAACCAGAAGTGGGCAGATAAATAGCTGCTACACTCTTCCACTTTACACCCAGCTTTTCCTGGTGGAGGGATTTAATTCATTAGGTTATTGAAAGTGAGCAGAATACAATGAATCGGACTGCTGTTCACTTCTTACAGGAATCCACTTCAGTGACAATAGGACTGGCTACATTTCAACCAACTGTCGCCCTCTGGCACATGGCCCAAAGCTGTTTCAGATAGTGCTGCTGTTTCATGAAAGGTCAAAACTGACAATTGAGCATGTCACCAAAAGTGCATGATGTCAGTACAGAGAACGTGTGTTAGAACGTGTGTTGCATAGAAACATCCAATGCCCTGAGAGTGGGGTTATCTGCTCTGGGTGAGGAGGAGGTGTACTACCGTGCTATTACAGTTGTGTAGTGTGGGGAGACACCAACTGGGGATTAGCCTTTAGTACCAGAGGGAGACCCCACCCTCCTGCTGGAGCAGAGATTAATTCTGCTTCAGCCCAAGAAAGTAGAGCCAGGATGTGTGACAGAGTGGTGACCATTAACTTCCCCCCGTATTACTTCATAGCATTTGTTGGAGAAAGGCGAGAAGTAATTAAACAATCTTTCTGCATGTGTAAAGTTGGGGGCTAAAGAAGGGGGCTGATTGTCTATTTAGGCATAGAAGGAAGCTGAGGCTGCTGTTCTAGTCAATACACATGGCCAGCTCCATTTGCTGCATACAAGTCAATGCAGGGGCAAGAAGCCACTTCGGTTCATCAGCTATTACACAGGCTGCATGACTAAGAAGGAGAACTCATTTGAGCTGTATTGCGACCGAATCTTTGAACTAAAAACCAGATTTACCACATCCTGAGCTGTCTGTCTCCTATTGAAAGATTCTTTTGCCACACGTTTTTTCAACATCCCCGTGTAACCACTCCCCAGCCATACCCAGTTAAAAAGGGGAGGGGGGTGAGACCACTAAACACATGACAAACCACTGTCAAAAAACTACACTAAACAGGGATGGGTTTTGAGATGAGGCCATTTCATAAAATAGGTGTGCTGCAAAAATTTTAGCCAGCTCTTGAGCATGGCTGGCTTTGTTTTTGACATGCATATTTTACTAAGAACAGATGTATGGCCAGACAAGCACCTAAGAAAATGGTCACCCAGGTACTGCATGGTTGTTTAATGCCCACTGTGCAGTGGTCCAGTTTCCCTCCTTTCCAAGTGCCCTCAAAACTAGCCACTGTAACTAGGGCTGTGCCCTCCATAATGCCCACAGCTGCTTGGGTGCCCTGTGGCTAGCTGCATAGGCAGCTGCTGGAGCAGCCCTGGGTCCAGCTGCACCTGCTGCTGCTCGGGCAGCCCCGGGTAGTGCCCAAGCAGTCAGTGTGGCTGGAGCATCAGTCCCAGGGGCAGCCCCAGCATCAGTGGCTCCCAAGGCTGTCCAGAGCAGCAACCCTGGGGACTGCCCAAGCATCAGTCCCAGGCAACCTCGGGGACCTTGGAGCAGCCAGCCCCTACCACTGGAGCAGGGGAGGCTTAGGAACAGAGAGTAAGTAAGTAAGTCATCATGGGTATTTAAGTCATGACCATGAATTTTTGTTTAGTGCCTGTGAACTATACATGCCTTTTATTAACTCTTGGCCATGGCCTAGAAATTGACAGGAAGCATTCAAAGGCAGATTGACCTTCGTTTCTATATGCTGTATATTTTTCTTTGGTCATGCAGCATGTCATGCAGGGCTTCTAGTAGATGCCATGGGACATAAGGCAGAGCCTTTGTGCACTGCTTTTCTGGGGGTTGGAGGGGTTGGGATGACTCTTGGAGCCACTGTCACAGTCTTCCACACTATGCTTGCTGCCCAAGACACTTTCATGTACAGCAGGCCTCCCCCAACCACAGATGCAAAGGCAGACTGGGCATGTCAGCCATTGGCACAATGAGATCAAACATTTCCCTCTCTGCCACAGCAGTGTGAGTGGGCCTTAAACATGATGAGCTTTAACTCTCTGAGTAGTGAGCAGCCACAGCACAAGGCTTTTTCTATTTGGCAACCCCTGCGGCAAACAGTTTTGAGGCAGCACATTGCCAGGTGCGCTGATTTTCTGGAGCCTAGCAAGAAAAGCTTTGCAGCCCAATGTAAAGAAGGCTGCAGCATCATGTTACTTATAAATGGTTGACCGATAGCTTCCATATTAAAAAAAATATATATATATAGTTGTGCTCAGCGCTGCTGGGAAGTGTTGAACTAAGGTATCCAGCTGTGGACATAATTGGAAAATACATGAAGTGGAGCTCACACTTATGCTGTCGCTCACAGCTCTTCATTAGTGCCTCACTCATGAACAATTCATTATACTGTTTTGTGACAGAAAAAGTCTGTGAGGTCACCTTAGATTCCTTTGTATGAATTAACATGCATCTAGATATCAGTTTCACTGCTGGCACAAACCGCTATTTGAGACTAATAATACAGGTTTGCTTTTTCTTTGATTTAAAACCAACCCTGACTGGCTCTCCCACTAACTCGTCCATCCCCTTCAACATCCTAGTGTCAATTGGTGGCTAGTTCATTTGGTACATATGTCCTAATCTAGCTGATTTACCACCTTTGTTATCTATTGCCAACCTTTAAATAGTGCATGTAACTGACCTTCTGCAGCTTCAATGTCAGTATATGCTGTCAGCTAATAGTTTGATTAGTTTCATCACAGTACTTGCTCCACTCTAGCTTTTTTACAGTATAGTAAACATTGGCCAACTTGTATTGCCAAGCCCTGGTGCTGTCTCTGGTGAGCATGCAAATAAATAACTAGAGGGTTTATGTAAGAGTGAGGCTCAGTGGCTTATAGCCAACTGTAAAATGGGAAATGGTAGCTAAGTGTTAGTGATTAAAATTGCAATTAATGGAGCAATTAAAAAAATTAATTGCATGGTGAGTTGGAGTGTTAGTAACAGAAAACCATTTATATAAATATTTTTGGATATTTTCCACATTTTTAAATATATTGATTTCAATTACAACAGAAGGCAAAGTGTAGTGCTCGCTTTATAAATATTTGCCCTGTGAAAAAGAAAAGTATTTTTCAATTCCATTGCAAGAACTGTAGTGCAATCTCTATCATGGAAGTTGAATTTACAACTGTAGAATTAAACAAAACAAAACCAAACCTGCACTCAAAAACTGAACAATGTAAAGCCTCCAAGTGCACTCTTTCAGGCAATTGCTCAAACAAGTTTGTTTACATTTCCAGGAGATAATGCTGCCCACTTCTTGTTTACAATGTCTCCTGAAAGAGAGTAGACATTCGCATGGCACTATTGTAGCGGGTGTCGCAAGATATTTATGTGCCAGATATATGGCCTTCATGTTTCAACCACCATTCCACAGGACATGCATCCATGGCCATGATGGGTTCTGCTCGATAACAATCCAAAGCAGTTCATGTTCATTATCTGAGCCAGATGTCACCAGCAGAAGGCTGATTTTCTTTTTTGGTGGTTCAGGTTCTGTAGATTCCACATCAGAGTGTTGCTCTTTTAAGACTTCTGAAAGCATGTCCCCTACCTTGTCCTTCTCAGATTTTGGAAGGCACTTCAGATTCTTCAATCTTCAGTCAACTGCTGTAGCTATCTTTAAAAATCTCACATTGGTACCTTCTTTGCATTTTGTCAAATCTGCAATGCAAGTGTTCTTAAAATGAACAACATGTGCTGGGTCATCAACTGAGACTGCCATAACATGAAATATAAGGCAGAATGCAGGTAGAACAGAGCATGGGACATACAATTCTCCCCCAAGGAGTTCAGTCACAAAGGTAATAAACATTTTTTTTTTAACAAACATCATCAGCATGGAAGCATGTCCTCTGGAATGGTGGCCGAAGCACAAAGGGGCATATGACTAGCATATCTGGCATGTAAATACCTTGCAATGCCAGCTACAAAAGTGCTATGGAAATACCTGTTCTCACTTTCAGGTGATACTGTAAATAAGTAGCAGGCATCATTATCTCCCAGAAATGTAAAGAAACTTGTTTCTCTTAGCAATTGGCTGCACAAGAAGTAGGACTGAGTGCACTTGTAGGCTCTAAAGTTTTACATTGTTTGGGTTTTGGGTGCAGTTATGTAACAAAACAAAAACACATCTACATTTGTAAGTTGTGCTTTCACCACTAAGAGACTGCATAAGGTGAATTGAAAAATACTAGTACCATAGCGCAATTTTATCATTTTTACAGTGCAAATATTTGTAATAAAACCAATATAAAGTGAGCACTGTAAACTTTGCAGTCCATGTTGGAACTGAAATCAGTGTATTTGAAAATGTAGAAAAACATCCAAAATATTGAAGAAATTTCAATTGCTATTCTATTGTTTAATAGCACAACTAATTATTTTTAACTGTAAAGTAAGTGAACTGCGATTAATCGACGCCCTAATAATTTAGTATTTCCACACTAAGGGATATAGGTGTTTCAAATGACAAAGTACTACTATTTTGTTTAAAAAGCGTGCCTGTGTCTTTACAACAGGAGCCTGAGCATCAAGTTTTTGGTGTGGGAATTTCCTTACTTTTGAGACCACCTTTCATTGCCCTGATGTGGGCAGCCGATGTGAAAGCAATGGATATACTTTGAGGCACCACTGTGGCCGGGATTCCAGCTGAGCTAATCTGCACTGCTGGAGCTGGTAATACTGAGTTCTGGTGCACTTAATGCTTTCTTCTTGCTGTTCTGAACCCTTCCCATGCCAAGACTTCCTGCTGGCCCATGTTCACAAATATTAGTGTGCAGGCTGTGCCAGGTATAATCATCTCTCACAGACATTCCCTCTTATTATGCCTCAGAGTTGTCATGAACCGTAACAAACTTAAAACCGACCTTTCCAAGCAGTCAAGTATACCCAGCATCACAGAGGCCAACCAATGGAGATTGCTCAAGCTGCTTGAATTGTGACAGCCTTAAACCAAACCAAACCAGGAGTGGAGAGCAGTCAGTTTTCCAGAAGTGAAATCCTTGGGTTTTCCAATTGCCAAAGCTCATTAACAGCTTGGTTTACTCCCCCTCCACCACTCTTAAAATGTATTATTCTCTACCAGTGTGTGATGAGAGGATGCGTGTCAAAACTGGGTTTTATAAAAGTAAAGTAGCTACCCCTTTAACCCGGGAGAGAAACTGCACAATTAGCCAAGCATTATGCTGCCAACCAACCCAGTATGGCTGTGTTGGTGGGGTTGACAGGAAACAAAAACACATTATCCATTGTTCCTTCAAATGCTTTATATTTTAACTTGTTTCTGAAGAGGTCAGACAGTGACAGGAATTCCATGTTTTCAAAGAAAACCCAATAGCAATGTACCCTGAACTACTCAAAATATTGTAACAATACAATTGAACAGTTCAGAAGACTGAAAATGAGTCTTATTGACTGTATCACATCTAATCGTCGTCACCAATGATCTAAGTCACCATCTGATTAGCTACCTGGTGTTTTTTGTAATACGCACCCCTGTGTAGTGGGTCACTCTTATTGGCACTCTTATTGGCACTCAGAGGTGCCCAGGAATGGGCAGGCACTACGCATTCCCCAAGTTGGTCCCTCCAGGTCAGGCCTGAGGCACATTGGCAGGGAATTTTGTGTTGCCTCTACTGCATTCGTTTTGGGATCAAATGGATCATCAGTCTCTAAGAAAGATAATCTGTCACCATTTGCGAGAACTACATTTGTTTATACAAATATAAATAAAGCAGGAAGTGACAGAAATTGTTGGGAGTCCTTGCTGCAGAGACCACATGAACTTAAGCTGGCAGAGTCAAATGCAAATATAGATTCAGGGCCAATCCACCCCCTTGACATAAGTGGATGCAGTGCCACTTCACAGGGGCCACAGCTGCTTATATAAGCAGATGAGTTTTTCCCTCAATATCTCATTTACTATACAGTTTTTAAAGTAACTTGGGAGTCACCTTACCATCAATTTGATAAAAGCTGATATTGAAGAATTAAAGTCTTTATGCTAAATTAATCAATTTCTTTATAGGAACCCAGCCCAGTCCTTATCAGCAAGAGAATTACAAGTCAGTTACAAGAACAGATTATGGCAGGGCGCATTATATGGTCTACACAAAACCCAGCAATTAAGAACAATTGTCTTTATCAGCAGTTCCACTGGGAAAAGTTATTTCGGAGTTCTCATAAGAGAAACAATGCTAGAGCGTCACTCACATTGGAAAACGTACTCAACCTGTCTACTGATTAAACAAACAAAAAAAGAAATAGTGACTGTGGTAGTGGCAGCATCTCCGGCTTTGCCCAAAAAAGCTGCAACAGAAAGAATGCCATTTTTCATGTGTAGTCGAGCCAGGGAATGGGCTCTTTGCGGAGTTCAGCGGTAATATAACTGAATGTTTGAGCTTTATGATAAAAACAGCCACTCAATCAGCAAGGATCCCGCACTTCTTCGAATATTATTTTCTACAGCCTGTATCACTCATGGATGACATTTGAGCTGTCACTATCCCCATATTTCCCAGCCTGATTTCACTGGTAGATCCCAGGTGATTGTTATTGAGCTGAGAAAATGACAGCACCACCAGTCATCTATTTGGTCCTGGCTGAGTCTGAAAACTTCCAGATGGGGCTGCGAGAACAAGGCAAATATGAAACAAATGTGAAGTCTTTAAAACCATATGAAATCAGAGTCTGTTTACACTAGCATAGACCATGCATATGTTTCGGTTTAACGAAGGATTTGTTCCCTCTGGCACTTCATCACCCCAGGATACCTGGTCTAATCATATTGGCTTGTACAGTAATGTAGTCACATATTTTTTCTTGTAACGATGAGTGGCGCTGAGTACCATCACTCCATCCTAGGGAAGATGGAAAGCAAATTAGCACAATGTAACGGTTAACTAAATGCAAATACTGTGATAAGGTAAGACTCCCTTACCTTGATAGAAAGTGCATAGAGGTGGTTCAGCATGACGTGATTGGGCTCAGGAAGTAGAGCTGGATCGCACTGGAAAGCATATAAAAGGAGACAGTGGAAAAACTAAAATTATGGCATATTGTCTTTCACAGGCAACCACTCAACAAATCTTTGTATTGGCTCCCCATCAAAATTCCAGTAGAATCAAAGATCACTTAAGGTGGGACCAAGGGTATATACAGGGTTACCTTTCCTCCACTGAGGAATGGGCCTTTTCTCATTTCTTACAGGTCTGCTATGTTCTCAGAAGTTCTAATAATTTTGCAGTGTCTAGATTAGGATTTATGGGTGGGGAAACAGTGTTACAATTCTTCCAGTTTTGAAAAAGGATCAGTTAAGAAGATAATTACAAATGGATCAGTTTGGACTTGGGTAATAATGACCTCACCCGCTAGGGGACACGTCCAAGGTTTGGGATTGTTACAAGCAGCTCCAGTGCATGTCTAATCTCTTAAATACCTGACCCTGACACAAACAGAAAGGTTGTCTACTCACAGAAATGCCAGTGTCCTTATTCAGGATCACCTGCAGCAGGTGTGGTGGAAGAATAGGTGGAGTCTTGAAGCGTTCCTCTGGCTTAGAAACATAGGGATCCTGGTGGTAGGGTCCTGGGGGTGAACTTGATAGCTCTGTTAGGGAGATGTTAAAATATTTAACCTAAAAGATGATAAACTCTTCACAGACACATTAAGCTGTAGTAGTAATTTCACATTCAGACATGACAGATATGACATGACAGAAAGTTAACTGTGCTATAAAGTAAATCCTCCAGGAATTATATAGAGATGCCACACTTCCCGTACACTCTAGATGAAATCTTTGGTTTCCCGGGACACTTTTCCTGCAGGGCCAGAAACAAACTAAAAAATACAACCATCACCCAGGACAAGGCACTTACAAGCTGCAGCTACACAGCACAGTAGGAAGTTTTGTCACATCATTTCAGAAATTAGTTCCTGTTCATAACATACGGTTAATCTTGAAACTGGCCTGCTCATCAGCAAGGTACTACTCCAACAGCACACAAATATGGGAACACTACTAACTGACAGAATGCAAAGGGAATCCAAATTTCAGGATCTGGTTACAGAATTTTGGAAGTTTTGTGAAGCTCAAGTACAAAGATCTTTAGCAAGGAGCCCAAGAGATGATTTTAAAGACTCCAGAGTCTGCCTACTGGAGACCAGCTGAGTAGGGTCAATCAGCAGGCAGAACTTCAAGGGTTGGTCCTGAAGCTTTATTTATTGGGGGGCGTGATTTCCTTGCCCAGTATTTCTGTAGCACACATTCAGTACTAAATGCTACCGCAGATTATTTGCTTTTATGCTAGTTTTTGGCAGTCCTGGCAAATAGTGGAATAAAATTCCCTTCTTGGTGACAAAATATTACTGAAATTATTTACTGTATACGAAAGAGGCCAAGCTTGCAAACAGAATCCTCCAGGTACCCAGAACGCTGCCATGGCATTCCCCACATGTACACAACAATCTTGAAAAAAGGGGTCAGTCTCCATGACCTTCAAACTGCTGTCAAGGTGGTCAACCTCAGTATCAGTTTTGAGGTAGCTACTGATTCACCAGGGAGTGGTCTGAAATCACCATTTCATGTCACACATTCAAAAGACAATGACTTACTACTGATCTAGATGGGGTCTGATCAGTGACCTGTGCTCTACTACAAACTCTCATTCCAGCTTCTCTCCTTTTACATTTCATGATCCCTGCACATATCCCCAAAAGATCAGGTATAAAAAGTGAGATTCTTCTACTTTGGGGATTTAACTCAAGACCAGGAATTAAATGTAGAGGGTATTTACATAACTTCAAGCACGTGGTATAAGATTACAAATGGATTCATACCAGACATATCTGAGCATTTTTGGGAGTCCACCATTAAAGCATCAAATACTTCAAAATCAGTTTTCTTCACCTGAATGATGTTGTTAACCGTACCAAGCTGGCTGGTTACTACTGGCTGGGAAGAAACAGAGGCAAAAAGTCACAATTCAGAAGGTATGCAGGGTTATTAATATTCTACAGACTTGAAAAACCAATGTCCCACATTCCTCATCACCTACTTCTTGTTTAGCCTCTGGTTATTTAACAGACAGCCAGCATTACTAGCTTCAGATTGGTACAGTTACCTAGGCCAGCTGGGGCTGGGAACATTTCACCAGATCAAACAATCAATTGCAATTGTTAGCAAAGGCCATTTCTTTTAGGTTAGCGTGGAAGCCAACTAATTTCTCCCATTCATGTGCATGAATCATCTTGTAAACCTGCAGGATGACATAAAAACATTACCTCCGAAGGATCATGCGTCCACTGACCATCCACATAGAACTTGTACTGGTGCTCTCCTTCTGGAAGATCCAGAATTGCTACAAAGTTATTGTGGCTGTGATTTCAGAAAAATACACAAACAATTAACCTTTTATTCTGAAAAATCTGTTCATCTACAGACTCGCTACAATGATTGTACGATAAAAAATGCAAAGATCTCAAATAGAATCTCAGAAAATTCCTGAAGGGAATGACCCTTTTAAAACAGCATATGAGGCAATCCAATGCAATAATCTAAATGTACAGAAACAAGCTAAAGCTAATGGAGTACCTCCTCAGTGACAGCTGAGCCCCATCTCTTCATAGGCACAACTGCATATGTTTTACATTAACGCTGATCACCAGAAAATCCAGGCTCCTCGTGTCAAAGAGTTAATGTTGCTATCATAACTCTAGTCCCAGATTTGGACCTTAGCATCCAAAATATGGAGGTTAGCATGAAAACCTCCAAGCTTAGTTACCAGCTTGGACCTGGTACTTGCTGCCACCACCCAAAAAATTAGAGTGTTTTGGGGCACTCTGGTCCCCCTGAAAAACCTTCCCTGGGGACCCCAAGACCCAAATCCCTTGAGTCTCACAACAAAGGGAAATAATCCTTTTTCCCTTCCCCCCTCCAGGTGCTCCTGGAGAGATACACAGACACAAGCTCTGTGAATCCAAACAGAGTGACTCCCCCTCTCTGTTCCCAGTCCTGGAAACAAAAGCACTTTCCTCTTCACCCAGAGGGAATGCAAAATCAGGCTAGCAAATCCAACACACACAGATCTCACCCTGATTTCTTCCTCCCACCAATTCCCTGGTGAGTACAGACTCAATTTCCCTGAAATTTCCCAGTAAAGAAAACTTTAACAGGTTTTAAAAAGAAAGCTTTATATAAAAAAGAAAGAAAAATACATACAAATGGTCTCTCTGTATTAAGGTGACAAATACAGGGTTAATTGCTTAAAAGAAATATGAATAAACAGCCTTATTCAAAAAGAATACAAATCAAAGCACTCCAGCACTTATATTCATGCAAATACCAAAGAAAAGAAACTGTATAACTTACTATCTGATCTCTTTGTCCTTACACTTAGAAACAGAAGATTAGAAAGCAGAAACTACTTCTCCAAAGCTCAGAGAAAGCAGGCAGACAGACAAAGACCTCAGACACAAAATTCCCTCCACCCAAAGTTGAAAAAATCCGGTTTCCTGATTGGTCCTCTGGTCAGGTGCCTCAAGTGAAAGAGACATTAACCCTTAGCTATCTGTTTATGACAGTTGCGTTTCTGAAAAGCCATTCGTCTTGCATCTTTGTTACCCAATACAACATGAGAGCACACTAGTTTTGGCCCCTCAGCCAGAGCTTCACATACAAGATAAAGATATATTGGAGTGAACGTTTTTTCAGTATCTTCCATCACAAATCTCGCCTGTCAAATGAACAAGAACTGCGAAAATGAAAGCAGTAACTGCCAGAAAAACTGCTCTGAGTAGATGCAGTTTGATCAGATTGTCATTTCTATGCTATGAGCTTCCTGCCTGTTTTGAGGTCTTCACAGTAGGAGACAAACCTACTTTTCTCCCTCAAACCGTTATTGTCTTTGTACTTTTGCTAGGAGAGGTCTAGAGTTGTCAGACGAGAAATCTGAGACTAGACAAACTCTACAGACCACCATGCCAAAACTACCTCCCTCGCCTATTGATCTGACCATGGCATCCAGTTCTTTGAATCCTTCCACTACCTCCCCTTGAAGCACTGCATCATGTCTGCCCCTCCAAAGCCCCTTATAATGCCATTCTGGGCATGTGTCTTGGGCCTTGCTTCCTACTACATTCCCCGCTCAATCTGTCCAGTCTGAAAATTATCCTAGTATTGATGCTCCATTGGTCCCCTTTTCCCTACTCCTGTCTCCATAATTTCTCCCATGCTGCTTACGCATGGAATGCCCTTCTCAAACCCACCAAGGCATCACCCTCTTTATTAAAGTCCCTAAAAAACACTTTGGGGCAATGTAGCTAAAAACACTTGTGGCTTTCCCAGTGTGTCCCATCTTCTACATCTACCTTCAGGCAGTAAACCTTGCATGGCAGGGACTGTGTGTGCGTCTTTTCCACAGTGCCAAGCAAATTACTATTTCCATGGGACAATTTTCACCTCCAGCAGTCAGACTGTCCCACCATTCAAATACTGACAGAACAATACACTAAGATTTCTCCCCTTAAGAGCTCTCAAAGCTAACAGAGGTGTGCAATAATCTAAGTGTAACAATAACATGACCCTAATTGCTTCCAACTTTAGATAGAATGCCAATGATGGAATGTAACAAGTTTGTTACCTTCTTGTAAGAGGAAGTTTACTCCAGTTGTTGAAGGAACCTGACAGATAAACCTCTTTCCCTCCCGCAGTCCAGCGAAAGACTGTTGGCCGATTTTGAACAGGGACTTTTTCACTCACTTCCAGATCTTGCTGCCAAGCTAGAAATTCCTCTCTCGCGCGCGGAGCCTAGAAGCACAAAACTTTACTCAACAGAAGTTCTACGTTGGCTCCTTTGCCCTGTGAAAGGAGAGGTAAGCTTAGAGAAGGGTAACATTTGACTAAAGCTATCCTCAACCCTATGTGTGTTCTTACACATTCCCATAAATTGGAAAGAAATGCAGGTAGCCACTGTTACATCAGAGACAGAAGTCAGTATCTCAACAGTTTGCAAGCTAGTTTGTAAATATTTTTAAATAACCCGTAAATTGAAAGATTAGTAGCCTTCCAAATTGGCAGAAGATATTAAAAACAGAATGCAAAACAATTAAACCAGACAAGTAACTATCATTGAGGGGGGAGAAGCATACAAAGTAGCTGCATATATTTAAACTGAGGGATAAAAAATAATTAAAAAGGAATTTCTTGTATAAGGCATTTGTTAGACCCCACAAAATGCCTTCCATAGAGAACTTGCAACTGGACCACAGGTACAGCTTAACGCAAGATATGATGAATTAAGTTGGAAGACAGTGAGCTAAACATTCTTATTACACCCAACAAGGGGGACAGACCAAAATTAGGACCATAAGAAACTACTACTAAATAGGGAACTCTGACAGAACTTTTACAATGGAAAGAATCGTCATCTGGAATGTTACTGAGCATGGTGATTAAAAAAGCTTAAAAGGAGCTTAGAAGATATAGCAAAGGAAAGTGCTGTACTAATACACAACATTGGGCAAGGGCTTAGAGCCAATTATTGTATTAGTTTTCCTACAATTTTTGTTAAAGATGTAGTATTTCATTCACAGAAATCTGCTAAAAGGTTAGAAGAACAAAGAAATACGGTTTTCTTCCCTTAGAGAGAGAAAGTCAGCAGTGCTTCAAGTTTCTAAAACTGAGTTTATACAGAAAATTGGCTAAAGTATCACTAATATCACTTCCAAAAATACAGCTTGATAGAATGTCTAAGCTATGAGGTGCCAGTGTCAGGGGTTATGACGGAAGGAGCTGCCATAACTTATGATACCTTTATTTCCTCAGAATGGAACAAGTCTGCATCTTCAGGACTATCCATCAAGATTTTTGGTCTATCACCTTCTTTTGTACTAATGGCTCCACCAGAATTGTCTCTTCGGGGCGTCTTATGGCCCCCATGACGCTCCATACCAGCTCGCTCACTGCTTGTGTTCCCCATTTTAAGTACCTGAAAAGAAGAGAAATAGCCTTACCCAGCGTGACACACATATATTAGTGAAATTTGAGCTCTGCCATTTTGCTTTTAGAAGAGACTACAGAAATAAACCCATGGCAAAACAGACAGTGAGAAATCAGACATGCCCAGTAATACAAAGACAGCCATAAAAACAGTAGAAAGATATTCCTACTCCTTTCATGCATGCACAGTACTGACAGAAAGAATAGTAATTAGTAGACCATAACAGCTTGACTTGTATTATAAGCGACACTGGAGGAATGGCATGAACAGACAGATTCCCCCTGACCCAACTCCACACCCTTAGCACGGACCAGTGGATAGGACACTAAGCAAGGAATTAGGAATAAGAGCCTAGTCTTCTGACTTACGGAGCTGGAGAAAAATCATTCAATTACTCTATCCTACAAACATCTTTAAGATTACTATACCTAAAACAAGCTTGCTCCTAAGGCAAAAGGAGTAACTATAAGGAAAGCTTGCATATAGCCCTGTTTATTTTGTGTTACAAAGTAAATCCTGGCAACTCTGAAGCTTTAGCATGCAGGTAGTTGTCACAAAAGCACAATCTCTCCTGTGGTCCTTCAGAGATGCTCATCATAAGATAAGGTCCTCTATGGTACCACTCAAAAGATGACGAGGAGCTAATATCAGGGTGCTTAGTACTGGAGCCCCAAAACCAACATCTCTACAACTTGAGCTAAAGGAAGATTTCTTTATTTATCTGTTAATGAAGCCTTAATGTCCTTTCTATGCAGAAGCTAGCCAATAAAGGCACGCACATTCACACACATATATAATGACACCAACTGCAGTCAACAGCAAAAAAAGAAAACCCATACAAATATTGATGTCAGTAAGAACTTGTCTGGGCTCAAAACTACCCACAAAAATATCAATAATTTTACTTAATTAACACATTCTTCAAATATAGCCAGTGCAGTAGTTTTCAGAAAGATCTACCTACTACAAGAAAGCTTATAAGGGCGATAAGCTCTTTTTGAGATTGAGGGAGACAGATGTTTGAAGTTGGTGCATTTGTCTAATCAAGGTTTATTTTTAAAACTAACAAAAGCAGCCTGAGGAATTTACCCAGAGTGAAAAAGAGTGAAGAGGATAATTTCATTCTCAGTTTACTCATCAGTTTAATTAATTATTGGATTGTTTTTTTAAACATCTCATTCCAAGTGTAACAGGTGTCAAGTCTATTAAACCTCAGGTCAGGGTTTCATGGATCCCACCAACATACCAAGCCAGCCCCAGACGTAGGGTAAAATTTTCATAAGGGCTTCTGGGACTTCTGTTTCTCAGTTCTATTGGCTTTCAGTGAGACTAAGGCCTCGGCTACACTAGCGGGGTGGCTCAAACTAAGATACGCAACTTGAGCTACGCTATTCCCATAGCTGAAGTCGAAGTATCTTAGTTCAACTTACCTGGCTGTTCTCACAGCGGTGAGTCGACTTCGCTTACTCCTCCTGCCAAGTTGGAGCACCGGCGTCGATTCGCGGATTGCTCCCTGATACATTGAACACTACCCGCCGATCCGACGGATAGTATAGACTTACCCTTAGGCCCCAGACAAACAAAGGGTCTTAAGCATTGCAATGCCTACCTTTGAGGCAGGAAGAAAATAACTGAAATCCACAAATCGTGGATTAGGCGTCTTTGCTCCCTTTACAATGAATGGGGAGAGAAAAGCTGGGGAGAGAGACGACTACGCTAGTAAATGGGAGATACTGATGAGAGGGGTGTGTCCAAAGCCCCACCAAAGTCTGGGCTACAGGAAGCCACCTATTTCTACTTGCCATCCACATTTTGATTAATATTCAGATATCTATTGGAATGACAGTTAAATATCTAATAGCATACTGCACAAGTGCTGCCTTTTCTATTGCTGGTAACAAGTATGAGAGTCTAGATTTAACCCTCAATTTAAGAGTCACTAAGAGTTATTTACTGAGTCAGTTTTCTCTTATGAAAATTTATAACTAAAAGTCCTTATAATACTCAAACAATTCATTGATACACTGTTTTAAGAACTTCTTCCAATCTCCCTTTTAGCAATCCCGTGAAGTTACAATATCCAGTCTCAAGTATTTCAGATAAAAATTCCAAAATCTGCCAATTCACCAATCCAATTACTAATTGTAATATTGCTAGGAACCCTTCCCATCCCATCAATATACAGAAACACTGAAGTTGTATAAAAAAATTAAATACTTGATAATTACTATTAATCTGTTTAAAACATGAGTGTTGCCACATTAGGACAAACTTTCTAAGTAATTAACTTATTATTTCAAGTCTCAATTACTGTTTCTTTTATTTCACAATAGCCAATCATTTCTGCATGTTAAGTGTTCATAGTGTTATTTTTTCTAAAGCTCAAGGAACAAACCCTGATGAGACCCCAGCAGAACATGCCTGGAAGATGCCCATTAATTATCCCATAGTCTCAGCAGTCCTCAAACTTTAGCAACCTAAGGACCCCGCCAAGCTCCCTGCTCAGCCCCCACTCCACACCTTCCCCCATGACCCCACCCCACCTCTGAGCCAGTGGTGTAGCCAGCATGGAATATTTGAGTGACCCCCAACTTCAGGTGGGTGGGCAATTATGGGAGGGCAGGAGGGCCTGCCTCCCTCCACCCTGTGCAGCTGGCCTTGTGGTGGGCGATGGATGGAGCCTCTAGCCAGGGGCTCCCTGGGCACTCACCCAGCTCCAGGAGGAGACGCTGCTCTCAAGCGTGCATGGCTGCAAGCTCCCTTCCAGGTCCCACCACCCCATGCATGGGCCTACTGCCCCGGGGCAGTGGGCCTACCTTTTTTTAAGTTTTCTGCTACTGCTGGGCGCCTGCTCACTTCCTCCCAGTGGCAGATTAGCCACTAGGCCAACCTGGGGCCCCAGAAAAATGGGCACTCCCAGGTCCTATCCACTCCACCCGGCGCTCCAGCCTGGGACTGGGATGCAGGGGTTTGCCCCACTCCACCCCCCTGGTGCTCCAACCAAGGCATGGGGCCTTGTCCCACTCCATCCACCCCACTGGCGCTCCAGCTGGGGTGCCCGGGCGTGTCCCGGCAGAAGCGCCAGGTGGGTGGAGTGGAGCAAGCCCTGACACCCCAGCATCACTCTCCTGCAGGAATACCAGGCAGGCGGAGTGGGACAAGTCCCCATGCCCTGACCCCTGGCAGCAAAGAACAAGATTCCAGCCTTGGTGACAGGTTGTTTCTGTAGAGTAACAAATCACGAGGCAGTTTCACGCTGCCCCTTCAGTCTTCTGGGATAGAACCACAGAAACACAGACTGGGACGGGGCCCCCAGAGGTCACCTGGGCAAGCCCCCGACACTGAAGCTGAGCCATGTATATCTAGATCATCGCTGACAGATGGTTTTCTACGGCCCCAAGCCATCCCCTCCCTCAAGAACCGATGCACCATTAGCAGCGGCCGCAAAAGGTTCCCCTGCCTTGTGCCTCCACCGGGCCCCGCATAGGCGGCTCTCGGGGGGCGGGGGGGATGCCAGGCCCGAGCCCGGGTTCGCCAGGAACTCAGCCCCGAACCCAGGCTCCTCTGGGGCACGCGGGTCACGGCACCGCCTGCCTGGGGGCCGGATAGCGGCTGTAAGAGGGGGCCCAGGCCAGGCCGCTCCTCCTTCCCCTCAGCCCCACCCCCAGCCTTCTCCCTGCGCTTTCCACGGGCCGCCGGGACAGGGCGGAGCCTCCCCGCCCATCGCCTCAAGGTCGCCGGGCCGGGCGCTTGGCACCGCCTCTCAAGGCCGCTGCCCCCGGGCACAGACCCCCCGCTTCACGGCGATACCCAGCGGGCACGGGCTGGAGCGACGGGACCCGCCACCCGCAGCTCACCGGCTGCCGCCCCCGAGTCTTCCTCAGAAACTCCTTCGGAATCCTGCCCGCTCCGTCCTCCCGCCCGGGCCACTTCCGCTTCCGGCGGCGCCTGTCCCCCTGCGGCGCGCTTCCGCTATAACCGTTCCCGCCGCCCGCGGAGCAACACTCGAACCTGCCCCCCGGGCTTCACTTCCGGTCACTAGCGCCGCCTTCCCCTGCACTTCCGGTCAGTCTGCGCCCCTCGTCCCTGCACTTCCGGCTGTTGTCGGGGCGCTCGGGCGGGACTCAGGCGTGGGGGAGAGACCGTCATCCGCCCCTTGGGCGGGGCAGCCCCCGGGCCGCACGAGCGGGTCCCGCCCCAGTGTCTGCGGTTCAAGGGATGCGCCTTATTGGGAGCCTCAGGACCCCCCCCCCGCTTCTCGAGCATCTGACCGGGCAACGGATCCCACGTCGCGTTACAAACGTGCCGCGACACAGCAAACGGCAGCGTGGGGTGGCCAGGGCGGAAGATGATACGTGGGGTGGGGGTGTTCGCCACGCCTCTGCCCCTCCGGCCCCCGGGCTTGCAGCCTAGTGCGCCGCTTTTCATAATCGGGTTCCTCCTTGTGCCTCTGCTCTGATCAGCAGTGCAACAGCTGTCAAGGTTGCCATGTAAATTGTCAGCAGTAGGCTTCAGGGTTAACGCATCCCTGGAGATGAGTAGGAGCACTTGACATTGTGCTCAGAGCTACTGGCAATGCGTTCCCCAGGAGTTAGGGGGCCTGGCTGACATTACACCAGTGGCTGGTATGTTTTATGCAGGGCCCTAAGCGTGCTGGCCATATATTATAAATCATCCTCCCATTTCCTGACCGGCATGTCCACAACCAGGATTCTCCCATGTGCCGAAATATAATTTTGTCCCATAAATCCCGTGTTTGGAAGCCAGTTCTCTTACAGCTGTTAAGGCTGGAGATGTGGGAAGCTGGAGATTATCTGAAATAGTGCTGAAAGAGTCCGGCAGAGCTTTTCCACCCACTAGCTTTTTACAGCAATAGAATTACTCCCTTTCCTTTTAAATACAGTCGTGGGGCCCCCTCTGTGATTTTTCTTATTTTCCCAACTCTCTTCAGCAGTGATGGAAAGAAATTGCCTGGCACAGGGCACAGCATATAACTCCTGCCTCCCCCTCTCCCCCTCCCCCGCCAGCCTCCTGTGCTGGTGCAAAAGGGAACCCTCCCTCACCTCAGCATACTCGCCTGAACATTCATTTTCTCATTGCTAAACCTGATTTAAAGCAGAATGGAAATTACTTCAGATTCTTGCATAACAGATTCCTATATTTGTAGGGTCACACATATGTTCCTTTTAAAAATTTAATTAGCAAGAAGATCCAAAATGCCAATTGTAATTAAAAATGTTCCTGGTGAGAAATCTCTCACTTTCCAAATTGTCAGATGTCCGGGCTCAGTCAAATGGCAGCAGGTAATTTTGCAAAGGCTTCAGGGCTTAATCCTGCCCTCATTGAGGGAAACAATGTAACTTGCACTCACTTAATTGGGAGCAAGATCGGGTGTAGTTTTTGTAGGGCCAGAAAAGCTATGAAGCCAGTTTTCCAGGGCACAAAGGCAGCTTTGTGCTGCTCTGCTCTGAAACCAGTTTACGTGGCTATGGAAGGCTTAACCCTAGCATTAGGTGAACCCTGAGTGGCACAGAGCTACTACAGCAGCTCTTACACCCTTTTCTTGGCTGTTGGTGTCAGAGGTGTGGCCAGGGAAACAGGGACATGGCTGAGGCATCCTTAGGCCACGTCCAGACTAGGGTATTAAAATCTATTTTAGATACGCAACTTCAGCTACGTGAATAACTCCTCTTTTCTCTGTCAAGTTAAAAAAATAAAACCATCTCTTTCTGCAATCCATAGCAAATTAAACATCTGATCCTGTGCTTGTATGTGTTCTGGCTGGGTCTGAGTGAGACTTCCTAGCTATTCCACATGCCTGCTTTCAAGGTATTCAAAGCCTGCAAGCCTTGGACTGTGTGACCCTAAAGCAGCCCAGTGTCAGAGAGAAAGAGGCTCATTGGTACCAGGCATAGCTGCTGACTCTGAGGGTGCTCCAGGGCTCTAGCACCCACTGAAGAAAAAAATAGGGGGTTCTCAGCACCCACGAGCCACCAGTAAATGGCAGGAGCATGTCCGTGGTGCACAGGGAAACTGGAAGGTGGAAAGAACCCAATGGCAAAAACAAAAATCAGTGCCTGTGGTACCAGGTAATGAGTTTCAGCTGGCCTGACCAATGGAGTGTACCCAATGCAGTATGGTTATAATCTGTATCCAAAAGGTGTCATGCAGTAAGTCACTGAAAAACTAATAATTCACTGATCATTAATATTCTTGTGTGATTAAGAGTTATGGATATATGATGCAAATATGACTAAAATGTATTTAAACCAGGCATGTCACAGGGAGTTGGTAAACAGGTCTGCCGTAGACAAAGGAATGTGCGTGTGCCTCTCTGACCAGCCTGGTCATCAGCCAGAGACAATGAAGGCCTATTTACATATAAAGGTAAACAAAGCTATGGAGCAGGGGAGAAGACAGGATGCATGGTGTCTACTCTCCAGCAGAGAGAGAAACTTTATCTGGGCTATAAAGACGGGGATGGAACCTCAAGTGATAAGCAATTGAATCAGTTGATTGCATACAATGTCACTGTATTATAAAAGTATGAGTGAGGTGTTTGATGAAAGTTTATGACACACTGGTGATTAACATCATCGTGACATGTAAAAAAATAATAGCTTGGAAGCATGGTTTGGTGGTTTAATCCTGGGATTAGGAACCAGGGGAAGAAAGTCACCAGTCTGTCCTCAGAATGAGGTACAGAAGAATAAGAGCGATGCCACAGAGAACACACCTGCCCTTAGAAGGAGAGCAAAGAGAGGTCTAGTTATGGACCACTCATATGCTCTCTAGAATTTGATAGGACAACCTGGTGCAATGGCCATGGCAGTAAGAGCTGCACAAATATCTAACAGAGAGAAAGTGAGATAAAAAATGTCCTGAGTTCTAATCCTCGCTCTAACACCAACTCCCTCTATTGCCTTGAGGAAGAGTTTTAATCTCTCTCTCCCTTAGTTTTCCCATCTGTAAAATAGGGATAGTTGTAAATCATAGAAATGTAGGCCAGGAAGGGACCTTGAGAGGTCATGTAGTCCATACCCTGCACTGAGGCCGTATTAAGTATACCTAGGCTGTCCTTTTCAGATAATGATACTTAGTAAAAATAGGTGAATATTGCACAAACATTTCTTTAAATATAAATTCAGATTTTTAAATAAATTTGCTCTAGGTGTGTTTATGTCCCTTTGTGTTCACTGTCCATTAACATGTATGAGCTAGAGTTTCCCAAATGCTTATGGAAAGCAAATGTTATGCTTGGGCATTCAAGTGCTTACAGAGAACTAATTTTAAATAATTTTCCAGGAGTGATCACACCAGAAACTCTGTTATAACAGTTATACTTGTCCAATAAGGGAACAAAAACAATACCATGTGACCTAGATGACCAATCATAATTAAGCAACATAGCTTGGATTTCAAATGGCAAACCACAAGGTGAAAGAAATGGCTGAAAAAATTCATTGAATAACAAATCCATTTGAGAAAAACCACGATTTGCATACAGACATTCCACAAGGTGCAAAAAGCAAAATGAATTGAATATTACTCATTAAGTATTATTCACTCAGCTCTTTATCATCTCATAAGTGGTGTGTGAGGTTCAGTTAGGCAATGTTTGTAAAACGTTTTTGAGATAAAGTGTTATATGCGGTACATGTTTTTTATTATGTCATTAACAAAAAGAAACGGGCAAATCTGTCTCCCTTTACTGCCATCTGTAGCCCATTTGAAGTCAAGGGGAATACTCAGGTGAGTAAAGCAAGCAGGACATGGCCCTATTATTAAAACTGATAAGCAGTGACACATTCAGAAATTAATTTTTAAAAGGATTTTGTTTATTGTCCAGAATAATTATGTTAAAATTAGAGCTGGCTGGGAATTTTCTGACAGAGTTTTGTCAGAAAATGCCAATTTATCACCCTGAGATGTTTTTCAGAAATCTCTCTGGTTTGACAAACTTCTGGTGAGCCTCAGGAAGGGTTCCAATGCAAACCTAGGGCCTCCAGCTCTGAGCAGCCCATCCTGCGAACAGCCACTGCCAGAGAGCCTGGGCTTCATGAGTTTGCAGCTTTGGGGTAGCCCCTCCATGTCAGGGCTTCTAGAGCTGCCAGGTTCCCTGCCAAGGAGCAGGAGCCTAGAAACCCAGGGGGCTCTCAAGCTTGATGTGACAGAGCCAGAAGCCCGGCAGCCCTGGAATCCATGGCTCTAGGCTCCCAGCTAGAACATCAGTAGTGAAACTGACAAGAATATCAGTTTCAGTCAGCAGCTGCTGGGGGCTCTGGGAGCATATTTTGTTTTGGAAACAGCCTCTGTTGGTTCCCATGAACTGGGCTTGAGAGCCCAAGCAGCTGCCCGAGCTGCAATGTCCACGCTGCTATTTTTAGTGTGCTAGCTCGAGCCAAGCTAGTATGAGTCTGTGTACCTGGGCTGGGAGGCTTGCTCCCAGCTGCAGTGTCGATGTACCTCATGGGGTCCCAGAGCTCAGGCTCCTGAATGTCTACACTGCAATTTTATAGCTCTGCAGCTGGAATCCTGCCAGCCCAAGTCAGCTGACCTGGGCCAGCCATGGGTGTTTAATTGCTGTGTAGATGCACCCTAAGTGGCTTGTCGTTAGTGGAATCCTCAGCCCTGAGGTATGCACCCAGGCTCCCCAGACAGTGCATGGGAAGAGTTAGGCACCTAATGAAGGGATTTTCAGAAGCTGGTCCGCTGAATTGGAAGCCACCTGAGCTGTCCAGGAATGACATGCTACACAGACTCATGCTAGCTTGGCTCGAGCTAGCATGCTAAAAATAGCAGTGTGGACATTGCAGCTCGGGCAGCTGCTTGGGCTCTTAAGCCCAGTTCATGGGAACCAACAGAGGATGTTTTGGATGTTTCCAAAACAAAATATTTGCTTGAAAGTGTATGTCACAATATCGCCCTGTGTAATTTTTAATATGTCTTTCTCAGAACAGAATCTCAGTGCTTTGCAGATGAGGGGTGCAATATTGGAGTTCAACATTCCTATCATGTCTGGGTGGGACCCTGCCCTGCTTACTCAGTTCTTCAAGACATGCTGAAGGCGGGGCAGGGAGAAGAAGGGATTTAGGCATCTAAGCTTCTGACCTGGCGCATCTGTCTAGTGGGCCAGAGACACGGGCCTCCCTTCACTTGGATTTCCTCAGCTGCAGACCTTCTCCTGGAACCAGGCACTTAAGCCACGTCAGCCACTTAAATAGCTTGTACCCTAGCAGCCCAAACCATCTCCTGTTCACACTCTATACCTCTCTCACACTCACCCGACATTGCCTGGTGCCCCTGGCTGTCTTTTGTGCTGGTGCTCTGCTGCCCCTCAGCCATCAGTGGCCTGTCTCTGGCCCTCCTGATTGAGAGAGGGCAGGTAACAGGTGTTAGGTGTGCTCTGAGCATGCCAATAGGCCCAGGCTCCGCTGGTGAGACAGGCATGTTCCTGCCCAGTCTAAGAATCCTGCTTTGGGGCGCCCGCAGTTTTGGCTTGAGCAAGGGCTCTCAGCAAGTCATTAGCTGTGTGTCGGCACCAGCGCTTAACGGGACTTTGCAAATGCTGACGGGTGGAAATGCAGCACCTGTGGGGTTAGGTGGCAGCTGAGCAGCAGTTTTGAAAATGGCAGTGGAGCCTCAAGGGTGTACTCAGGTGCCTAAAGAGGTGGATGGGTGCCTAAGCACCGTAAAAGGATCCTGGCCAACAGGCCTGATTCTCCTCTTGCTAGTGCAAATTTGGAGTAAGTCCAGTCAAGTCACTGGCTATAAAGAAAAGCAGAATCAGGCCCCAGATCAACAGATGAGGATAGGCTGCATACAGCCAGATAGATACACACTCTATAACAGCACATAGACACAGGCTGTTGACAGGCAGACACTGCGACAGCATACAAGTACAGGCTGTTTCCAGGGATAGAGGCGCACATCCTCCCTCTCTCATCCAGAACAGAACATGAATGCACATGGCCTCCAGAACACATAGGCATGCCGAAGTTGCAGAGCCAGGCACATGCAGATCTAGTGAGAGAGCACATGGGGGAGACAGGCTACCTTCACGGGTCACACACAGACACGGTGTGAACACATGGGGACAGGCGAACTCCAGAGGCAGGGCCGGCTTTAGGAAGTGCAGGGCCCAATTCGAACAGTTTCGACAGGGCCCCAGCAGGGATGACTTAAAAAAACACAAAACAAAACAACAACAACAAAAAACACGTGGGGCTTGTACTCACCAGGTGGTGTTCCGAGTCTTCAGTGGCGGGTCCTTCACTTACTCCAGGTCTTCGGTGGCACTGAAGGACCCGCTGCTGAAGTGCTGCTGAAGACCCGAAGTGAGCCAAGTACCCCACCATCGAAGTGCTGCCAAAGACCCAGAGCGCTGCCGGGTGAGTAAAAATTAAAAAGGCACCTCTAGCCAGGGAAGGGATTCTCACTGGGTGCGGGGCCCCCTTAGGTGCGGGGCCCAATTCAGGGGAATTGGTGGAATAGGCCAAAATCCGGCCCTGTCCAGAGGCAAACACAGACCCAGTGTCATCACATGGGGACCGGTTGAATTTATGCTGCTGTGGCTTTTAATTTCCCATTAACACGGATGTGTGTGTGTTGACTGATCATTCTTAAAGTGATTCTTTGAAATCGTCTGGGTGCTCCAGTGCTAATCTTCAGTGCATGAATTGTGAAGCTTGCTGATATCCCAGCAGATCAGCATTGCAGGACTTCATCTCTGTGTGGTCCTACTGGTATTAATTTGCTGCTCAATCTAATGAAATATATACAGCACGTTGTTTAAACATTTGTCTGACACACTTTGTACAGCAGAGCAGAAATGCCTCTTATATTTAGAAGCCTTGCTCTAGAGTTACATATCAGGATACATGCACACTGCTGTTTTGCAGAATGCAGCTGTCCTGTAAGACGTGAAAGAGCTTAATCTGATCCAGGAGCTGAGGCCAGCAATTTAAAGTTTCCATCTGTCTCTGCCTGTAACACATGCAGGGAGGAAAAGAGGGCTTGCTTTCAAGAAGTAGCAAGTGCCTGAAGGATGCAAGAAGGGTGCCGAGAAAAATCTCAAGTCTGGGGCAGTTTTGCCAGCAGGAGGAAGATTCTGTTGTCCTGCTTGGAGTTTCCGTACTGGCATCTCATGTTCCTTGGATTTCCTACAGCTCTGGTGTTTCACTTGACTCCAATATCATTTTACAATGTAAACCTGATAGCCCATTTTTCTCCTCCAACTGTGTAATGCATCTTCATAATGGGCCCAATCCAGCAGGTGCTGACTCAGACAAAAGCCCCATTCTAAAACAAGTGGGGTGGCTTAATGGTCTGAGAACAGTACTGGGAGCCAGGAGTCACTGATTCCAAATCCCAGCTGTGCCACTGACTCCCTTTGTAGCCTTGGACAAGTCACTTCACCTCATTTGCCTCACTTTACTGTCTGTAAAATGGGGATAGTACTTTTCTGTATCACTGGGAAATTGTGAAGATTACTTAGTTAACAGATGTAAAACACCACATAAGAGTAAAGCATTATTTTTATTGATCCAAACCTGGTTTTCTTATTCAGCCTTTGCATGGGAAAATCTTCCATTGATTTCAGTGGGAGTTTTATGAAGAACTGAGTAAGCAGGGCAAGATCCCACCCAGACATGATAGGAATGTTGAACTCTAATATTGCACCCGTCATCTGCAAAGCACTGAGATTCTGTTCTGAGAAAGACAGATATTAAAAATTACGCAGGGCGATATTGTGACATACACTTTCAAGCAAAATTCTCAGTTGAATCAACAGTTAAAAAATCAATAGCATGATAATAATATCTAACTCTTATAAAGTACTTTACATCAGTTGATCTCAAGGCACGTAAGCGGTAAGGCGGTAAGCATCATTATCCCTGCAACTGAGGCTCAGAGAGGTCGAATCACATGGCTATGTCACCTAGCATGCTGGTGTAAGCTCTGGGATTAGAACTCAGACCTGCTGAATCCTAGTCCAATGCACTAGTCACAAGACTGACTTTCTGTGAAAAATTAAACAAGAATTACTGATAAATGTAACTTATTAAAAATACAATCTGTTTTGACCTGAGCTTAACCAGCTTCCATCCAACACTCCCAGAAGAGCTAGAGATCTTTCTGCTAAAATGATCAGCCATGAACTAGTTAACAGTCTTGACATCTGAACTGTCCTAATTAGACTTTAGCATTACCATTGCACTGTGAAACATGGGGGCAGCAGTTCACATGTCCCTTAGAGCCACTGCACTCAGTTCTGCTCTCTTACATCAGGGTCAGCCTGGAGCAGCTCCACTGGTACCATCTCCATTGAAGTCACTGATATCTCTGTAGCTCAGTATAACCTCAAGTTGTTTTGGGTGTCTGTAGATCCAGGTCCTTTCTTTCCGTTACCTAGGTGGTTTGTGTCTGGGTCAATGTACATAGTTAATAGATGGCACTGGGTTTTGTAGAACCAATAGAGCTCGTTGATGTACACTGCAAATGGCAGCTTTTTCCATTTTCGGGATCAATTTTTATTCTCAAAACACCCCCAAACAATCAAGAAACCCTTGTAAATTACTGAAAACAAATACGTTTCTGGGCAAATATTTGTCACTGTTCCGGGAAGACTGCAAGCAGTGGCTTGTATCTTTCATCAAGAAGATCACTTGGAAACTCCTGCTATTGATCTTACCTGTTAGGGGCAGAAAAAGCACACCCCATGTCTTTTGTTTCTGTAACTGCAGTTTAAGAGCATGTTGCTTAAACTTAATCCACATGCTGCTAGCCTAGTGTGGTCACATTTGAGATTAACAGTCATTCATTAAAAACACAGCAAAAAACCCAACACACTTTGCCCAACTGAACTGAAAACAAATGCAAAAAAAAAGACCTGGATGTGTCTGTCCTCATGGCCAGTACACATTGTTGGGGGTTGAAGCTGATGGTTATAACCACTGCCCCTCAATTAAGACAGATGTAAGAAACAATTAAACTCTTTTATAGCAGCCTCCACCTCAAAAAGGCGTATGCAAGTTCAGCCAGGAATCAGAACTATGTGGGTAGAGGGCTTTGCTGGGTACTGTTTTGGGTAAATGTATGCATGCTGGGGGAAGAAGCACACCACAATAGATGAAGAAAGAAGCACACAGAAACGGAGAAGGAAGCTACAGACACAGCCAGAACAAGCAGAGATATGTGGTTCTGGAAAAGCTTTAGAGAGAGAAAGCTTTTGGGTCCAGTACTCACTAAAAGTGATTTGGGCTGTGGACAAGGACACTCTCTTCTGTTGTTTGGGTCCATTTGTGTTCAGGGAAACAGGACTTTGTGAATTTGTTGTAAATAAACAGGATTGCATCAAAGGTACCTGACTCCACCCTCAATTTCTCCTCCTAAGTGAAACAACTTGCAAGACCCCAAATTTTTGGTTAGCTGCTCAGGCCACAAGGGGTAAGTCTATGCGGCGAGGATGACGGACCCACCTATTAGGCAGTGTTTCAGCCCCTAGTGGCCAATGGGGGCTGTCCCTTGTAAGGGAGGCCTTCATTGGACAGTCTCCAGTCCTTGTAACGATGCTAGAACTGGTCCATTGGGGGTGGAGGGGCATGCCCATAGAAGGTTTTGCAGGGGAGAAGCAGGCGCTAGCCTCATATTTTCAGCCTCTTCTGCCAAATGTGACTCCACCCACTCCCCTCACCCATTGCTGAAAGCTGCTGTCTCATTGGTGTGGATAGGTTCAAACTGTGTCCAGCTCCCACATGCTTGACCACTTGTTCTGTCAGGCTCTGTCCCACTTCCTTACAAGAGGCACTGAACTATAGTGACCCAACTCAGCAGCAGCACAGTCCTTGTTGACATCGGCTGAGTGAGGCTGCTGGGGAGAGCTGTGTTTGACACCAGTTGTCAAACATGGCTGAAAATCCTAGGACAGGCACAGCTTTATTGAACATATGTGACTAAACGAAGAGCAGCGATATCAGTACATCAGTAAAGCAAAACTTAGAAACACTAAATTGCAGGGTTTCTTCCTTTCTCTCTCACATGATTCAAGTGGTTTAATATAAAAGTCTGTGCGTTTATATAACTCAATAGTACCGTAGGTCAGCAACCTTTGGTATCTTCACAGTCACTACGGAAATGTGGGCCCAGCTCCCGGTTACACTAAGGGACGGATTTTCAAAGATTGCAGGTGGGAACCTACTGGGTTTTTCAAAAGCACATATGCAGCTTAGGTGCCTACATTCCACTGACTGCAATCCTGCGTAGGCACCTTTGAGAATCACACTTGGCGCCTTGCTGAGCCTTGAGGCAACTTTGAAAATCTGTCCTCAAGGCCCCTGAGCAGAGAAGCAAAGGCCCAGATTGTTCACTACACTGCACTTTAATACTCTATAATGTTAGGGCCAGATTCTGATTTCCAGTGCAAATGAGACTAGAAGCCAACCTTTATTGTTTATTGAGGGACTTTCTGCAGCTCTCTCATTAGCCGCTCTCCCTGAACACATTAACCATTGCTGCTCGCTGAACACTAATCACCTCTGAACATGTTAACTTTAATTGGCCAAAATGTATCAGGAGAAAGCAGGTACAACTCCACTGTCATTCCAGGTTTACTCCCTTGATAATGAGAGCAGAATCTGACCCAAAGTTTTTAAACTAGGTATTTTCTATTCCGTCAGTCTTGCTAGGTGCCACCATTCGAGACTGTTGCTGCATGTCGAAAAACAGGCACTTGGGCCTGGTCAACACTGGGTGGGGGGGGTGTCGATGTAAGATACGCAGCTGCCGTAGCTGAAGTCGACGTATCTTATTCCAACGTACCACTCGTCCTCACGGCGCGGGATTGACGTCCGCAGCTCCCCCGTCGACTCCACTAGCGCCGCTCGCTCCGGTGGAGTTCCGGAGTCGATGGGGAGCACGTTCGGGGATCGATTTATCACGTCTAGATGAGACGTGATATATCGATCCCCGATAAATCGATCGCTACCCGCTGATACGGCGGGTAGTCTGGATGTACCCTGGCTTCAAATTTTGCTCTTGCTTACCCCAGTATAAACTAGGACTAACTTCTCACAATTCAGTAGACTTACTCTGAATTTACACTAGAATGACAGAGCAGAGTTCAACCCTTACTGGCCAGTCACGGTGTTGATCTTTTACTGGACTATTTTATACTGCAATAATTAAAGCTTAAATCTGCATGCAAACAGAAAAGAAGATCCTCTTCACCCTGGACTGCGTGAGCAGCACCAACTAAGCCAGGCCACTCTTTGTTCTTGGCCTGGTTCCTTTTATTCTGAAACCTAATTTCTCCAAAGTGGTTTGGAAAAAAAACAAACTAATCATTAAAATAACAATAATAAAAAAAATGAGTAACAAGAAACCTTAGGAAAAAGACACTTCCCACACACCAGCATGAACATAATTAGTTAAAACCAAATTTTATTCTGCCTCTCAATGACAATTTTGTTACATCTGATAATAATGCAAGCTACAAAACATTTGTAATCAGTGAAACAGTATCCAAAAATCATTAAGACGTGCTCAGAATGGGGCAGTTTCTGGGGTTATTGAAATCAGTGGCAGACAAACTCCTAACTGGGCAAATTCTACTAGTGTAAATCCTGAGTGAATCAATCATCTTGGTGGAATGACTCAAGATTTATACTAGTGTCATTAAGAACAGAATTTACATCACTGACTTCAATGAAAAAATCAGAAATTGGCCACCATGAAGGCAGAAACAAACAAAACCCCCACAGTACAATTCTGTTAAAAACCTAACCTCAGTGCACAGAAAATACACTCTGTTGCCGGATATATGCTTTGACAGGCATAGGTTTTTGAAGATTATTCCTCTGCAATAGCATAGTTGTACTCGTTCCAGGCATAATTTTCTTACTTATGCCTGTTTTACACCGGTAAAATCCTACTGATTTCAGTGGAGTCACTCCTGAGTTACGCCATTGTGAATGAGAGGAGAATGAGTGTAAACTGAAGTTGTAATAATAACTTAGCCAACGGAGCTACAACGACTTACCCCAGTGGAGGATGTGACGCTTCCATGTTAACCTTTACTGCACTTCATCCTTCTTGAGCACTGATTATTTTGCTTACAAAAACAAATTTGTTCTCTTAAGTTTTCAGCTAAGAAAGTGCAGTTGTATTGTCCTGCATTCTGGTGTTTGCTTAGGGGCAGAATCTGTCCTCCTTAGAGTGCATCTACACAGCCCCTGGTAGCAAGTCCACCCCCTCCCTAAGCTTCTGACTCCAAGTTCCAGCCCAAGCTGCCACTTCAAAGCATTGTCTACACAGCTATTTTTACAGTGTTAGTGCAAGGTGTGCTAGCCTGAGTGTGTTGATCCAGGCTGAGAGGTTCTCTACGCTGGGCTGTGTGGACGTACCCCTACTCTTACTGATCAGTATCTCACTCTCCGAGCAGGTCGTATTATTAGTCCGATGCTACTCAGCGTCGCTCAGGATGGCAGGATCTGTCTCTTACCAAGTGCCCTGACATACAAACGATCGCGGCAGGATGAGTTGGTGAATCAAACACAAACACTAATGAAGTGGGGCACAATCCGATGAACTGATTTGCTAGAGACACTGTAAAAAATGGATTGACAAGCACATTGACAAGCACCTACTCTGTCAGAAAAAAATGAGAAAATGTTCTTATAGACACAGCACGGAAGAGGAAAATATGCTTTGTGCATGTTCAAAGTGCGTGTGGGGGACAGTGCAAGGTGGCTCAATAGTACAAGACAACAGATGTGAGAGATCGTTTGGAGGAAATTCATATAGATTCACAATATGGGACAAGAGATTCCCTTCATAATCAACTGATTGAAATCAGCCTTAAGATGGTGAAAAAAATAGACAGAAAAGCTTGAGATGACTCAGAAGGAAAGAACTGCAGGTTCAGGGTGACTCTATAGCAGAGAAAAACTGTCCATAAATTCGTTATTGAGTATGATTACATGCTGAGGCAATTTTAAAATATTATACAAATCTTTCAGGACCCAATCCAAAGTCCCATGATGTCAATGGGAGTCATTACTAGCTTCACCGGGCTTAGGATGAGGTCACGAATCATGTGCTGTAAACAGTATAGACAAGTTGGTTTTGTGTCACTAAGTTCAGCCAGTGAACGCCCATGGATTCAGGGCACTCTCTGCATAAGAGAGAAAGTAAAGTCGGTCACAAAGGGCTAAGAACCCACTGTACATTAGGATAGGAGGGTGTGCATTGCTCTATACCAAGATTCTTTTTCAAATAAATAACTTTGCACATCTGGTCACACCGCTTTGATGTGCTAACTTTGGACTATTAGTTCATCCACCAGCAACTTGCCTCTGGAGAGGGACTTGGAGGGTCAAATCTAACAGTCTGGAATGAAGGATTTTTTTTCCCCCTTCTTCACGCATTTCCTTCCCAGAGTTTAGATAATGATAATCCTTCGTGCTCAGTCCTGGTCTTCAGATAGCATGCTGAAATGGCACAAAAATACGTATTTTTGAGAGAGAGAGAGAGAGAGAGAGAGAGAGATCTGCGTTTAAATTATTCATTCTACAGGCCTAATGGATACATTATTTAATGGCACTTGTTCCTATTAAACAAACATCCCAGTGGATTAGTAGTTCAATATACTTTTGAAGCAAAGCATTATGTTTCCATTGGCATCAGGCTACTCTCAGTCAGACTTGAATTTTTAATCAGGGTTACCTAAATCAGTGTAGGCTAGGATCGTCTGATTGCCAGGAAACAGTCTAATGTTTGCTAAGGGGTCAGTCAACATTTTCAAAAGGGCAATAGAAGCTCTTTCTCCTTAAACAGTAAAAATCAGCCAGGCAAAACATGGTTTTGTAGGTGACACCGATGTCTGATATTGTGGCAATGCATTATGGGTTGTCAAGATCCTTATTCAAGGCCTGATCGCCCCTCCCGTGGGCAGTGGGTAGGGGAGGAAAACTCTGAGAGGTTCCCTTTATGGAGTTTCCTCCTGATTCTTGTGTTGGGGACAGGGCCTGCGTGCCCCCCAGAGAAGCAGCAGGTGTGACCCTCAGAGCTCATGGCTCCCTCAAGGGTTATGCTGATTTCACTACTCTAGGGTGCTGGGCTCTCTGTTGTTCCCCCTCCCTCTTTTCTGGACAATTTCCATAATGTCTCCCGCAATCAGCTGCCCCAGGAATGCCTTAAAGGAGATGCCAAGCATGAAAGAGGGAGCTCTACTAAACAGTAAATGCCACCTCAGACTGTGTTTACTCTTTAGAAAATTTACAGCTGGGAACTGAGCAGGATTAAGTTCGGTCCTCAATGGAAGGGCAAAATCTGGTGCAGAGGGTCCCCTCCATGCACAGGTCTGAGGAAACAATTGGGCCACCATTTTTTATTCAGTTCTTATTCAGGGAAATCTCGTTAAGGCTGGAGAGAAAGCTACCTGAGTCAGGACTTAGAGGATTGTCTGCCATTCCCAGGACCAGGCCAAAGACCAATACGGACTTCAAGGCTTCCCCTAAGTTTTGCTGGGGTGCCCAAATTGTGCTCAATCAAAGGGGCTTCACTACAAATCTGCCAAGAGCTGGAGCTTCCCTTAGCTTATGGAAAACAGAGCAGGTTGCAGCCAGCCTCGTCTTCTATATAGAGGTGCAGGCTGCAGAGTTCACAGGTCTGAGCATTCAGGCTACATAGGCCACTTCATTAATAAATAGGAGGGAAGCTGCATACTGTAGGATGGCTGTTTGTCTGTCTCCATCCATCGTGTCTTGTCTAAGATTGGAAGCTCTTTGGGGAAAGGACCGCCTTTTTGTTCTGTGTTTGTCCAGCACCTAGTGTAATGGGGTCCTGGCCACTGGCTAGGGCTCCTGGGTGCTACAGGAATGCAAATAATAATAATTAGCCAAACTCTGGAGACCCTGCCCTAGGTGTGTTCTTTATCCTCCTGTCAAAATGCTGATAACACTGAACAGCCCTGGAGTCTGCTTGCCACTGGGCTATTTGGTTTATAAATACCTTTAACATGATGCCTGTGGGCTGGGAGAAGGCATTTGTGGAGGGATGGCTGTGCAGTTAACATCACAGTCACATTAGTTGGAGGAGACCAAAACAGCGAGTGAAAAGATCTGGGTCCTGTGCCCACCCCTCTCAGAGTCTCGCTGTGTAACTGTGGGCAAGTCAAGTCATCTCGCAACTCCTTAATTTATCCTATCTGGAACATGGGGAATATAATCATTTCAAGACTCACAGGATCATTAAGGGTATGTTTATGTAGCCCGTGGCAGTGAGCCTCCCAGCCTGGATTAAGAGACTTGTACTAACAGGACTCATACTAGAGCTCTAAAATGCTGAGCCTGAGTTCCAGTCAAAGAGCTGTCTAAACAGCTATTTTTGGACCGCTAGCATGAGCCCTGCAAGTCCAAAGTCTGTCAGCCTGGGTTGGAAGCTCACTGCCATGGGCTGCGTGGTCATATCCTGTGAGGCTTAATACACCCCTGATTATCAAGTACTTGGAGGTCCTCAGGTGGAAAATGCTAAAGAAGTGAAGAGTATTATCATTATGTATCTTTTCCTTCCAAAGGGAAACTGTGAAATTAGTAAGAAAATATCTCAGTGTACCCTGTGCCTGGCAGGTGGCATAACTGCTTAATCCTGTTCCTTCCAGCAAGGATTGCTCAACACAAAATGATAATGGCTGTGGGTTAGCTGAGGCCCTATGATCGTTAAAAAGAAAAGGACTTGTACTTTCAATGGTTTTAGAAAGCCTGACTGTCCCCATATTTCCCCTAGGAGCCACGGGAAGGGGTTATTTCCTGAAAGCTCTCTGGGACTTGCATGGGGTGAAGTGCTGTCTAAACAGAGATTAAAGGGGGAGTCCAAAGGTCTCGATTCTCTGCGTCAATGTTAAAATATCCTAACAGTTGGGTTGGGATGAAATTCTAAAGGAGCTGAATACAGCCTGCCCTCCTCATGTGTGCATCTGCCAGCTGGTAACTCGACCCGGCCTTTGGCAGCTCGGTTCCTGACAAATTGGGAGGATGAGCTGTTAATGTGAATGAAAACAGCTCCGAGTGCCTGTCCGTTGGCAGGCAACCCTTGTATCCCTTCCCTTTAGTATTTTGGCCACCCCTCCTCAGGCTGTCTGGATTTCAGAGTCAGGTCTATACAGCCGGCTGAGTGTTTTTCCTTTGTTGTATCAGTGCTTAGTGCTTCCCCACATTTCTAGTCAGCTCTCTCCAACTTACTTTCCTTGGCTAGTAAATCCCTTTGGAGACCCTCACCAAAGAACTGGTCGTTAGATGACGTGTTTCAGTGCTTAATGGGAAAACAAAACAAATTTGATCTCTAACTCTGCTCCCACTTGCACATGTTAGAGTCAAACTGACGGGGTTTTAAAAATAAGGACTGTAAAAAGCTGTATAAAATCACAGATTACTCACAGAAGCAGGAGCAAATCCAGTCCTGCTGCAGAGGGCTAGGGGGCTCCCCTGGCAGCAGAGCATGAATAAGACAAATAAATATGCTTTTAAAAACACTGAAAAACTGGGGCCTCCCTCATTTCATTGCTGCAACCTGAGCTCAGGAGTCTGTGTCCTCGATGTAGCTAGTGAGACTGGAATGAAATCTGTAGCTTCCTTGACTCCACAGCTGTCAGCAGGAACACAACTGTAAGATCCTCTGCTCCACAGATCCAGGTCTCTGTCACCTCACAACCAAAGAAGCCTCCCCATTTGCTATAGCTGGGGCAGAGATTAGAGCTTTGGTAGGCTGCACTCACCAGCAGGCGACATGGGGCCTCACCCAGAGCTCACTGAGCTTTGTGGAAAGACTCATCGACTTCAGTGGACTTTAGCTCAGACCCATGATGAGCAGGTCCGACACTGGCACACATACCGTTCACTCTGACTAACCATGTTATGGTGTAATTATGGCCTAACGCAGTGTGCAGGGAACTGCTCCCTGCCCTGTTTAGGTCTTAGGGGGTATTGGCTCCTGCAGGGCAAACACAGCTATTTTCACCTAGATACAGGGCCAGCGCTACCATTTAGGCAGCCTAGGCAATCGCCTAGGGCACCAGAATAATTGGTGGGCGCCGTTTTGCTGGAGGGGGCGGCAGGTGGCTCCGGTGGAGCTGCCGCAGTGGTGCCTGCGGAGGGTCCGGTGCTCCATGGCTCCGGTGGAGCTGCCGCAATGGTGCCTGCGGAGGGTCAGGTGCTCCGCAGCTCCGGTGGAGCTGCCGTAGTCGTGCCTGCGGACGGTCGGCTCTTCGCGCGGCTCCGGTGGACCGCCCGCAGGCACCACTGTGGCAGCTGCCGCGGAGCACTGGACCCTCCGCAGGCACCACTGCGGCAGCTCCACCGGAGCCGCGTAGCACTGGACCCTCCGCAGGCACCACTGCGGCAGCTCCACTGGAACCGTGGGACCAGCGCACGGAGCGGCGAAATTGCTGTCCGCCTAGGGCGCTCAAATCCCTAGCGCCGGTCCTGCCTAGATAAAATGCCTTTAGCTTCACATTTGGGGCTAACCTTGGTGGTGAGGTAAGCAGTGGCTTAAGTTATGTCTTAGCAAGTCAGTGTGTCAGTTACATACCGAAGGAGTGGAAGGGGTTGTGCACACAGGGAAGGAAACTAACAGGAGAGAGAACGAGGTATAGTAGGGAAGGGGCCTTCTTTATCTTATACCTTCTGTTGGGCCTTATCTGCACTGGGAATAGCCCCGATTCAGTAGTTCAACTAGCACTGGCTCCAAAGCATAGACAAGGACAGGCCAAGTTTGCACTGACTGAGATAATCAAGTCTTACCATTGCACAATTAGTTCCACTGATGAAAATGTCAATCATGCAAATATAGAAACAAAACTCTACATCTCATTTGGCCTGATCCTCAGCTGGTATAACTTGGAGTAAGCTCCACTGCTTTCCAGATGAGGACTGGATTTATACTGAATGAGATTTTCAGTCTTCTCTAGAGTTGCCCTAGTGAATTGAGAAAGTAAATCCATCTAGATTTGAAAGTATCCAATTTAAACCAAATATGAATCTGTTTCCTCTGAGGCTGGTGCTGCTAAGTCTGTATTCTGCTAATGATTTGGCATCTAAACACCTTGTGCATTGGTTTTATTTTGAAACAACATTTCCGTGCAAAATTTAAAGGTGAATCTAAACGCGTCTCATTTGACATGTACTAGCTGTAAAATCTATTAATGCAGCTAAAGCGACCCCAGGGCCAGGCTAATGACTGGGCAGATGGAGCACTGGTTTAGAAACTCCAAACTGTGGGGTGCTTTAGCCTCTCAGTGTCCTACCGAACATCATGTCTAGGAACTCTATACTCCCTTAACCAGGCTGTGCCTCATCTTATCTGTCAGCTGTCATTTCCCAGCTTACAATGGATGTTTCCTACACGTCCTTGTGATGGGGTGTCCATCCTGCACATGGCCTGAACAGCTAAAATATGCCCATTAATCTACAGGCTGCACCTAGAGGGGAGCTAGTGACTAGTAAAGCCGAATGGCTGATAAAGCCCAGCTGGGGGAGGAGCTGGGACAGGCTTATAAAGAAAGGAAGTTGGTGGTAGGAAGAGATCTGCAGGGAGGAGCTGTGCCCTCACTCCCTAGAGGGGAGGGGAACTAGGTGGAGAGTGAGCCCTGGGATCCAGTCTTGGACTACAGACTCTGACAAGTAGCCGAGAGGGGGAAGTAGCCATGGAGAGCAGAGGGGGCCCCAGTGGTAACCCAGAGATTGGGCCAGATTATAGGGCAGAAAGGTAGGAAAGAGCCCAGGGAAACAGCAACAAGATTGGACCTTGAGCATAGTGGTGGCTGGGCGTAGGGTCCCTGGCTGCAGTCCAGAGTGGTGGGTGGGCAGGTTCCCCTATTGCCTGGCCCAGTTGGGCCAGTGGCCCTTGACACCTCAGAATGGGAGGACTATGTGATCTGGCTGGAGGACTGAATGATGAAGAGGGCATAACCTGAGTCCAGAGAGAGAGACTGCGAGGCAAGCAACCGAAGGAAGGGGCCTCAGACCAGTTGAGAGCTAGTCCCCAGATAAGCCACAAAAGGAGGCACTCCAGCAGTGAGTAGTGAGCCCCACTGTAGCCCTCCAGAGAGAAAGTGCTATCCGTACAGACAGGAGAACAACTGCTCTGAGGGTCACCCGTACAAGCCCAGAACTTGGCTCAGTATCTGCCTCCTGGCAAATCTTGACCATGAAAACAGACTGTAGACATTTCCCAACATACTGGGCCAAACTCCCAGCTGCTCTAACCCTCCGACTGGTTCCTCAGGACTCATCAGGGGGATTGAATAAAACTATTCAGGCTATGCAGAGAAGGGCAGGATTCCTCTGAGGGTAGGAGCTCACTGAAATATAAAGAGCTCTCCTCCCTTCTGAATCCATCAGTCCCCTGCCCTGATCTATTTTAAATCTGCCACAGAACAATCTTTGGCAGTTCCTGTGATACACAAGCTGCTAGTGGACCTCGCCACATGCTCTAGTTCTTCCCAGCTGTGTCTGATCTTTGAGCTCATCTGCAGGAGTGACAAGGCCCTTCTAGGGCCTAGTGTCAGCCTGATTCTGCAGGCACGTTGCCTTAGCAGGCCCTCAATCTGTCACAGAGAATGACAAACCTTAGCAGTGGTCACTCCAAATCCATTCCTGTTCACGCCACAGTTCAGAGACGCCAGACTTGGCTAGAAAATTCCAGGGGAATCCCAAGAACACCTACCGAATCCTGTTTCCCTGTTGAAGTTAAGGCGGGCCTTGCAGTTAATAGAAAGTACAATTCTTGCCACTGTTTTGCATCGGGGTGGAATATCCCTCACTTCCCCCTCTGCCACTGCTACCATCACTACCCTCAACAGCCCAGCCTTGCATTACTAGGAGTTTCCAGCCAGCTGAAGATGGCTTGGTGTGGGTACCGCTGGAGCCTTCCTACCACTCTGATCCAACCACTCCCTGAGGGCTTGCTCCCTCTTCTGAGGGCCTGAGCACATGTTTATCTTTAGGGATGGAGGGGCCGAAAGAGGAGAAGCTGGAACAAACTGATAACAGTGGCTGGGATTATGAAAGGAACCTAATGGAATCAGGTGTAATTCAAAAGGAGTTAGGGTCCTTTGAAAATCTCTGTCGTAAAGTGCAAGTCACCAGATGGTTTTAATCCAAAGCATTCTGAGGCTGAGCTGCTACCCAAAACAGGGACTCATTAAATCAGCGACTGGACCAGAGAGTAACAAACATTGTATGTGTCCTAACGAAAATGCTAGGCATGATCCTGGGCATTACAGGTCAGTTAAGCCATTACGTCAGTAAGAAGTAAATTGGATGAAGCAATAATGAAAGAATTATAAAACACTGAGCTGAACATACAATCAGCCTGGCTTCCGTAAAGAAAAATCATGCCTCTTTAATCTGTTCAAATTCTTTGAAGGAATCAGCCCACTGGTAGATAAGGAGAAGAGGCAGGTATAATGTAATCAAAGCTTTATGAATGCCCAGGTGAAGTCGTCTGCAAGCTCTGCAAGAAACCAAGTAGTCTTGAGAGGAGAGGTAAAATTCTGCCATGGGTTGGAAACTGGCTGCAAACAATAAACAAAGGAGGAATTTTCCAGGAGGTTAATCGTGGGGCGGCCCAAGGATCCATAATGAGACTTGTTATTAAATATCTTTATTAGTTATCTGGAAAGGAGATGAACCATAAGGGGGCAAAATTTACCAGTGACCAAAATCATTTAGGCTAGTCAAGTCTTGACAAGACTGAGGAACTTAACAGGGAGCTACCAATAACCAATGATGAGATAACATGATAGCAGGTGGAATTCAGTGTTGATAAACACAAGTGAATGCTACTTCTACATGCTACTGGCCCAGCTTTTTAGATTAACTATATCCTGTCAGAAAGAACAGCACACATCATAGTACACAGCTCTGTGAATACATCTACTCCACACACAGCAGCAGTCGTCAAACAAAGCAAACACCAGGCTACTTTGCACCAATATTAAGGGGCCTTAAAGTAAGTATAAAAGCAGTTTTCCCACACAGGTCCTTTTCCACTACCAGTGTAAAGTGGCCCTGGTGGAAATGATAATCAGGCCCCAGGTGTTTGGATGAATTAAGAGTGAGACAGATAATATGGAGATTATAGTAATGTCATTATTTATATCAGTGTTACACTCTCCACTGAAACACTGCAGGCACCCTCATCTCAAAAAGCATTTAGTGTTAAATAGAAATGGTCCAAGCAAAGGCAACTACAATTAGTAGACACATGGGAAGACTTCTACTGAAGAGAGATTAGAGGTTTTCACACTAGAAAATGAAGACTGGGAAGTCAAGAACATAAGAATGGCCATATCAGGTCAGACCAAAGGTCCATCTAGTCCAGTATCCTGTCTTCCGACAGTGGCCAGTGCCAGGTGCCCCAGAGGGAATGAACAGAACAGGTAATGATCAAGTGATCCATCCCATTGCCCATTCCCAGTTGCTGACAAACAGAGGCTAGGGACGCCATCCCTGCCCATCCTGGCTAATAGCCATTGATGGACCTATCCTCCATGAACTTATCTAGTTCTTTTTTGAACCCTGTTATAGTCATGTCCTTCACAACATCCTCTGACAAGGAGTCCTACAAGTTGACTGTGCGTTGTGTGAAAAAATACTTCCTTTTGTTTGTTTTAAACCTGCTGCCTATTAATTTCATTTGGTGGCCCCAAGTGCTTGTGTTATGAGAAGGAGTAAATAACACTTCCTCATCTACTTTCTCCACACCAGTCATGATTTTATAGACCTCTATTATATCTCCCCTTAGTCATCTCTTTTTCGAAGTCCCAGTCTTATTAATCTCTCCTCATATGGCAGCTGTTCCATACCCCTAATATTTTTTGTTGCCCTTTTCTGAACCTCTTCCAAGTCCAATATATCTTTTTTGAGATAGGACAACCACATCTGTACACAGTTTTAAAAGATCCTTTTGTAGCTCTTCGCAGTCTGCCTGGGACTTAACGATCTTGAGTAGTTTTGTATCATCTGCAAATTTTGCCACCTCACAGTTTACCCCCTTTTCCAGATCTGTTATGAATATGTTGAATAGGACTGGGCCCAGTACAGACTTCTGGGGGACACCACCATTTACCTCTCTCCATTCTGAAAACTGACCATTTATTCCTACCCTTTGTTTGCTATCTTTCAACCAGTTACCAATCCATGAGAGGACCTTCCCTCTTATTCCATGACTGCTTATGAAGAAAAAGTGGCATATCAGGCAGATATCAGAAAAGGTCAGTTGGGTGCGCCTGTTTGCACATTCTCATTATACAAGAAGAAGGAGAGCTGCTGCCCCAGTCAAAAGATTCCTCAGTGACAAGAGAGAGGAGAAGGAAAAGAAATGGAGAGGCTGTGCAGTTAGAGAGATGGGGGAACCCAGTGAATCCTACCCCCTTAGTCTGTGATCCTATCAGGTTTCAAACAAAGCAAGGCAAGATTGGGCGACTATTTGTACAGGAGACCTCTAAGGAAACTCTTGGCTTTGAGTCAGTACAGGAATCAATATCTCGGTATGCTGCTAAAGGGCACTGAGCTACTGGCGGTTCTCTCCTTCCAGTGAGCTAGACAGCTAAGTCCCTGACCTCACGTCACTTTTCATAAACATAGGTGTGCTGTCTCCAGCCTCCTATGTAATTACAGTCTATTTCCTTAACATCTCCCTGCAGTCATTGTTCTGTCTGAAGCCGTTGTGCACTGTTAAATGGCCACTGCATTCCACTCCCCAGAGATGGCTGCATTTCAGTGGTGGCTGAGGTGCTCTCTCTTTACAGGTTGTACATTAGCTTGTAAAGCATTTTGGATGCTTTAGGGAAGAAAGGGGTTCTGTAGAGGTGATAATAAATGGATTTAACTGTGTGGAATGCACACTGCTAAAGAGAAAATAACATATTATTGCTCAGCATGAAGAGAATATATTGTTGTCCTAATTATATCTGTCCTGTTTTCATTATAAACGTGTCCTCTGCCTGGATAAGTCACTTTAGAGAAACAAAAAGGGAATTGTTTCTTCTCCAGGGCTACAAAAGGATAAAAGCTGATCATCTGTACATAGGAGTGTGTGTGGACAACTTTCACGAATAGCAAAGCAATGTGAAACAGGTTGTTGCTTTTTGGCATGATTATTGCTAGTTAATACCAAAAAATGAATCAGTAATCACATCTCTGCTCCTGTTTGGCAGCGTTACAATAGACCCAGTGTCTCTTTTCTGATCGTGAGATTTGGTATTTACACACACTAGAATTTTGAATCTGAGGAGCTCCATGCACTTCATTTTACAAGTAGAGAAACTGAGGCATGGAGCAATAAGTCACTTTTCCAAGGTACACAGTGAGTGAGTTCCGAAGGTTGGAGGAGAGCCCAGTGTGCCTATCACTCAGTCCTCTGCTCTAACCACCAGACAACACTACCTCCTTTACTTCTAAATAAGAAATAATGCAAAAATTACTCTTTTAGTTAATGAGAGTGAACCCTTGAATTATAGCATGAACACTGTGACTAGTGTCAGTCTGTCATAGTCGTCAATCTCTTATAATGAAGCTCCTGTTCATGGACGAACTACTTGTATTGGAAATGACCAAACTTTTCTTACCGTTGTGAAGTGAACTGCACAATAGATCCCAATAATCAGAAGGCCAATCACGATTGATGCAACAGCAACCCAGAGTGCATTGCGACCCAGTCTTCTTGATCCTTCTATGTCTCCTCGAGTATAACTATTTAAAGCCTGCAGAACAGAAACAGAATGTGTGACTCAATCCATCCCTCAGTTCAACTGACTTCACCATGTTTAGTGCCCTGCATTTTGGGACCATATACAAGACTTCAGAATACTGAGCATTATTTTTTAGAACACATATTTGTACTAAGTGAGGTTCATTGTAACAAGGGATTCTGGTTTCCAATTTCTATGTTCACAAACTTCAGGGCTTATTCTTGGCTACTTTAGGTCTCAATTGTGCAACTCTAAAGTCTTGTCTAAACATAAAAAATAATCTGGAATAAAGTTGCATGTGAATTCAAAGTGGATTTAATTATTCCTGATTTAATCCATTTTGGCATCCACACATGGAGTTAATTAATTTGGAACAAGGCACTCTTATTCTAGAGTAACACATGGAGTTAATCAGGAGTAGTTAATCAGGAACATCTAGTCCAGAATAACCTCCCAGGCAGACAAGCCTTTACTTCAGTGAGTAGCCCCACTGAAGTCATCAACATAAGGATTGTGGAATCAACACTCACCACACTCATTCCCATGCATTACTGGCTTGCACCATCCTAGAAAAACATTTTTTTCAGCTTTATTTGAATTGTATTTCCATTTGAACAGAAATGGGCTGTTTCGTTAGCAATGAAATAACCCCAAAAGCTAAAAGAAACCCAGCTGATCTCATGTATTGTTTATGCCTGTTGTGTTACATTAGATGGAATAAATTGGCCAAAGAAGTCAAAGGTGTTAACACGACCCTGTCACTGTCCAGACTTACACAGTTTTAAACAAGGTTTGGTTACACAGAGACCCCAGCCTGCTTAGTACCATGGCAAACACACCAGTAAAAATATTTGTCACCCTTTTTTAAAGATGCAGAAAGAAGAAGGGAACACAATTTAAGCATTTGAAATGTAGAGTATTAAGGAAGGCTTTCATTTTAGCAATGTCCCTTGTTCCTGTTTCCTTTAGCTGGAGAGAGGTTTTAGAATGAATCCCCCGTTCATTTCATAGATTCTTAGATGGTATTAAAGCTGGCAATACCAGTCCTCTTGGGGAAAAGTGAACTGAAATGGACTGGAGCTGTTGTTGTTAGAATCCAGTCCTGTTTCCTAACCGACAAGGCAATCACACACAACAGGGGAAAGAAATGAAGCACAGGTAGAAAATGCAGCTTCTCTCTCTGGTGTTGATTCTCACTTGCAGCCTCACTGCTGGAAAAACACAGGCCCAGCACATTGTCTCATTAGCCACTCTGAACTTGTGCAAACTTGGGCCAGTATTGGGCTGCTCAGGGCACTGCTTTCAAAGTTTCCTCCTTGGTCACAGGCTTGCAGCAGTGTTGCAAAATACACAAACTTGGCTGGCTAAGCCAGACTCTTATTAGACTGAAGGAAAAAGGAGAGAGACAGGAGAGAAATAAGGTGGGGGAAGGAAAAGGACACATGGGGTGAGTGGAGGGGTATATGACAAAGTCTTACATCCCAGGCGGTAGTCAGGATTTAGTTGGGGCTGTTGGAGGTGGCAGTGCCATCTGGGTGCCTCTCTCTTGGCTCTGTCTGGTCAGGCCAACTTTCAGGCTCAGGATGACAAAGGTCCTCCAGGGTCCCCGGTAGATGGTGGGGGTGGCAGCCATGATGATGGAGCTTGCTCCTTCCCCTTCCCTCTTCTTTTAGTCAGTCAGCGTTTCCATCCACCCGTGCATATTTTTCCCTTGAAGTCTCTTCTTTTATTTTTACAAACCCCCAAAGGGAGTGATTGGTGAAATAGCCCATCCCCTCATTACTGTGTCCACCAAAGCCCTAATTTCCGACACACCAATTTTGGTTCACGGATTTCCAGTCCCACATGTCTTGTTTATTAGCCACGATTTTAGCAGTGCTTGAGTTGTATCACTAAGTCTTTTTGTTTGTCTTTTTGTCTCCTATTTGCACCTTTTCTCATCAACATTGACTGTTACAGATTATTGTGACACTTACCTCGTTTGTGAATAAGAACTGAAATGCAGAGAGCATAAATAGGAAGAGAAATGGATTGTTATTTATAGCCAGCAGCACAAACAAGAGGTGAACCTCTCTGAAATGCCTTCAATGAACCTTGCCAATTTCTGACTTTTTTCCAGTGTTGATTTTTCAAAGCCAAATTTTGAAGTATTAATTATGATGTTCATGGGTAGGAATTCAAGAGGATGCTTACTGTGCAGGGTCTTTGCATGTTTAGGTTTTTGTAAAGCACGGCATATTATTAATAATTAACATAATACAAATCCATAGCACTTTGAAAAATATGGCATAATAATAGTCTGTTTATACACACACACGTATATATATATATTATTAATTATATATAATACACATATACGGTGCTATGATTTGGTAGCCACTTATTTAACTATAGCAGCTGCTCTGCAGATAAGGCGGAAAGTCCGATTATGCCCATTTTCCCACTGAAAGCTCAGTGTCCCGTCCCTCCCCGCTGCCCCCTATACACTGTAAAATTCCAAGTAAAAATGCTTTTACTCTTGTGTGTGTTTTGTGGCCAGCAGTCAGTAATTTTTAACCTAATTTGAGATTATTCCGACAAGTGGTTTTAAAGCAGTAGGACTGAGGGAAAAAATAGGCATCCTTCATAGTTTGAAAATTTTTCTAATTCTTTTTACCATGTCCTAGTTCAAAATGGTTCACCTGGGAGACTTCAGATGGAGGTTTACTTGAATTCACTGGCAAATTAGGACCTCCGGAATCTAGTCATTTTCCTAAAGATTGTCACATCCGGGAGGATTGCTGTGGAGCTGAGGAATTTACAAAACTCACCTGGTTCAACTACAGTGCCTTAAAGCACCCACCAACGCACATTCCCACCACAGTAAAGTTTCATAAACACATCTCTGATACTAAATCTGACAATTAAGCCCCATACTGACATCTGTTGTTTTATGTAAAATAAATGTAATGTCATGATCTGGGCCTAAGAAGCACTATTCTGTGCCTAACGACACTTGGGTCACACTTATGATCCATGGCATCTGAGGACCTGTTCCAGAGCCATATGCAGGCAATGGAAAGAGTCTTCAATGGCCTTTGGATAAGGCCCTCAGTGAAGAGTGGGGAATGATGGTCTGACAGGGAATTTATAAAGCATCTCTTTTGCTATAGCCTGCACATAACTGTAAAGGCGGCTGGGGCTGGGGTAACACAGGACACATCAGTCTTTGTGGTCAGTGATGAGATGAGTCTATGACTCTTAGAGAATCAGGTGTCTCGGTATGTGTTTTCTTTTTTTTTTAAGATGGCGCTGGTGGCAACAGTTAAGGTTGGGTAACTTATTGGCCATTTACCAGTTTCAAAAGTCTGCATTTCTTTTATTTTTCCATCTCTCCCATTCTTTTTCTTTTTAAATAATTTTTACCTTCAATGTACTCATATGCACTCTCAGTCTTAATTCAGATTGAACTTGGCTGTCAATGTGACAGTGTCAGAAAACATTTCTGTGACTAAACCATAACACCTTTACTAGGTAGATTGTCTATTGTTCCATACAAAGGCTCTCAGGCCACTGAAATGCTATTAGAATTGGGGGGATACCAAATGTTACTGCATTGCCTTTGTTCCCCAAGGACCTGATGTTTAATCTTGGATCGATTTACCAGCAGTCAGCAGTCAGCATTAGAAACAGAGCAACATAATTAGGGGCTATCATCTGCCAGACACCGTATATGCTCTGTCTATTAGTGAACAGGCCAAGCTTTATGGGCCAAATTCTTCGGTGATGTAACGTCTCTGAACTCAGAGGAATTCAATGAGGGACGAAGGGGAAGAGGAGGAACTTGACCTTATGGACCAGATTATGGTTGGCCTTGTGTAGGTGTGCCAGGATTAGTGAGAGTGTAAAGAAACCTGCTGGGTGGGCACAGGATTTTCCAAGTGGGAAATTCTGCAAGATCATTTTCTATTTTTCATTCCATGGTCTGCAAAATGAAATTACAATGTTTTTCTCATGTTGGGTCAATCAAAACATTTTGTCCCGACTGGACATTTAAAAAAATATATAAAATACAATAAATTTTGAAACAAAAAGTCAGTTCTAAACAAACAAAACAAAAAGTCAAAGCATTCCTCTCCAGAAACGTCAAACCGGATCCTGGCAACATTAGTTGAATGTTGTGCAGGGTTTTTTAAAAACGAAACTTCATCTAAATCACCATGCTCCCAGGAAACGTTTCACTTCGATGAACTGACATTTTCCAGCAGAAAAAATGTGCAATCGTAACATTTCCAAACAGCTCTTCTAAGGAGCTTCCCTTCTTGTATCTAGGTGCAAGGGGCAGACACCATTCAGGCTCTTATGCACCCTTAGCGCCAGATCCCATCACCCTGACTCACGTCAAATAGTACATTCATTACTGACTGAGTAGTCCCTCTGATTTCTATGGGTGGCAGAACTGAGCCCATAAAGACCAAATGGGGAGCTGACCCTAAGCCCTTTGCACTACCCAGCAGTGGGAAAAATTGCACCTAGTCCTCTCAAGGGGTGTCGTAGTGATTCTGCTCCTCCCCACAACCTGGGCGCTAGTCATTTCTCTCTCCCTCTAGCACAAAATATCTGGGAGTTCCCACTACATGTATGGCGTCTTCAGTGCCTTCCAGTGCAGACTGCAGCTTAAAGCTACAATTTCGCCCTGTGAGTTCACATCTTCCCTGTGTACGGCGCTCTGGATGGCAGCCTCAAAAGCCCACGTAGAAAAAGTTCACAGTTTACTCAGCAAGAGTGGACTGATTTTTCCAACCGCTTCAGAAGTTCTCATCTGTTCTAAAAATAGTTGGGACTCCCACGCTTCATTCCACAGGAACAAGAGTCAAATCGGATGTATGGAAGTCACTTTGGAAATAGCTGCTGAGAGATGAGCTCTGGCACTCCGGTGACTTGCCTTCAACTAATAGAAACCAGCCTAACTGATCATTCTGGCAGAAAAGCAGCGATATGTCCTGAGACTCGGCTATTGTGCCCAAATGGGGAAATGGCCAGTCTATCTGTCTTTGAACTAGCAGAGGGATATCCTGTTTGGTGTTTCACTGAGAGGTCTCTCTATTATTATGTCATGTTGGTCAAAATCTTGCTTGTCTACTCAAGCAGTTATTCCAATGACTTTACCAGGACTATCTGCATGAGCAGAGAAAGCAGAGTTTGGCTTGCTATGCTCTTAGAAGGATGGCAGGGGAGACAAAGGGATGGTAAAGTTAAACAAGGAACTAACTTTGTCACTCTTTTATGTTATCAAAAGAAATCTCAGGTTTTCTCAAATTACACTCTTGAGGCTAAATTAAAAGTGGCTTATATGGAAGGGAAGATCCTAGGGTTGGAACAAAGGGCTGGGAGTCTGGGTTGCTGGGCATTATTTTGGTCCCTGCCAATGACTTTGAGATTGCCTTTGGGTAAGTCACTTAATGTCTTGTATCCACCTGCAACATGAGTCTAATAATGTTTACTTACTTACCTCACAAGGGTGAGGCTTAATGTCTTAGTGTTTTTTAAGTGTTTTGAGATCCTCATATGGAAGATGCTAAAGAAGTACAAATCCCTATTAAAACATAATGGTTATTGTTGTTATTAAAGTTGCCAGGTTGGATTTTCTTACCTGCTTCCAAGAAACGCCCTGATTCCTAAGGGGAAAATAAAAACTTCATCCTACTCTTAGAGTGGTTTGTTACTTCTAGCATAATTATTCCCTGTTGAACACATGATGCAGGCTGAAGTGAAGCTTTTGGCAAGGCAGGGAGCTACAAGTCACAGGTCTATAGAACTATTCTAATGTATTTCGGAAGCATGAAGGAGAGCTTCAAGGTGACCTGCGTGGGCACCGGATGGATAAATAATTCACACTGCATACAGTATTTAAATAAGTCATGCTATTTGAATAATATTATTTTAATAAAAATCTATGGGTGAGGAGGAGGCAATTAGCACGAAGGGGCAAGCACCAGATTTACAAGACCAGCAGGAGAGAGGCTCCTTTGTCCGAGGCTTATATTAAACAGCATTAAGTAGATATTATTCAAAGATAAAACGGATATATGGGAGGGACAAATCTAAAGCCCAAAGAAATCAATGTGAGTCTTTCCACTGACTTCAAAGGGCTTTGGATCAGGCCCTTGGTTCTCCACCCCAGGACACCTTCAGCTGTTATAGATCTAAACTGACCCAACCCCAATCTTATTTCTAGGGCTAACCACTATGTCTAGGGTAATATGTCTATCTCTGTTTAACCTCTTAGTCTTTATCTAGTTTCAATAGCAAATCACAGCCACTTTCAGTCTAATTCCTTATGAAATCTCTCAAATTCCTCCTCTCTTGTTCATTTTGAAGTCATAAACCAATTAGAGGCCTGGTCCTGCAAACCCTTGTTTATTTCAGCAACCCCACTGCCATCAGCAGCTCTATTCATGTGAGTCAGGACTACTCACTCATTTATACATTCACAAGTTCCTCTGTTCCCTAATTAGCCATCCTGCACTCATGGGCGTAGAAGTTAGCAGGATTGGGCCCTAAGGTTTTAATTCATTTTAAGTTGCTTACTCTGTTAAGCATTTCCACAGTACAGTGCTTGCTCATAATTCCTTAGTCTGAAATCTGACTGTTCATTGCAAAGCAAAACGAACTGGAGAACCCTTGGCATTTTATAGATGGCAAATACCTTAGAAGTCAGCCTCCCTGCTACACTTATGAATCTTAACAGCCTCAGCTGACTTGCCTGAAGACAGTCTGTACTCCCTGGCAGAGCCCTTCCCCAGCTCTGCAGGGAAGTGAGGCTCCCTGTGCTCTCCTGCTCAGACTGACTCTGGCTGAGAGGAGGTGAGCAAGACATACTTGCCCAATGCTACCAAATCATCAACAAATGGGCAGAGAGGGAGCAGAAAGGGCCAGGGAGTGAGAGGCTTCATCGCCCTTCCATCCTGTCCCATATTAGCAAGCTGGGCACACAGGGATGAGTAAGTCACTCTACACCCCAGGGTGCTGGTACAGCTCCCTTCACCCTTTCACGTCGTGTTTACAGGGATGGTGGGTATAGTTAAAGCAGCAGCTGATGTGCTTCAGTACAGCTGCCAAGCATTGTTTGATAGTTAGTTAAATTCAAGTAACAACCTCGCCCATGCCTGCCTCTACAAGGCTTTAGGCACCCTAGTGCATAATAGCTATTGGCTACTTTTTAAACAAAATGTCTTTTGGATGTTCCCAAATAACCTTCTAAAGGGGGTAATGTCACAAGTGAGGAAATGATAGCACATGTGCCTCATGCCGCTGACCAGAACAAACGCCTCTAACAGCGCTTTAAAAACACGGAGTGGGGAAAGACCCGCTTCAGAGAGCAAGTTCCGTCGTTTTGCTTCCACACTCCCACCACCTCTTCTATGGACCTCGTGCAATGCCTCTGCTCAAGAAAAGTAACATACAAGTAGACAAGAGCCAGCCAGCTGCAGCAATGCTGGACTTGGAGTCCAATAAGTTGCCATTGTAAGTCTCATGCCTTGAGTTCTGGAGTCTGTGGGTCAGCTGCCCACCCTGTCTGAAGGATTCATCCTGTCCAATCAATAATAGCCACCTCGCACAGAGAGCCATGGCAACTTGAAGTCTTTAATTCATGACTTGAGGACTCCAATAAATCAGCCAGCAGTTAGGGGTCTATTATAGGAATGGGTGGGTGAGGTTCCGAAGCCTGCAATGTGCAGGAGGTCAGATTAGAGCAGTGGTTCCCAAACTTGTTCTGCTGCTTGTGCAGGGAAAGCCCCCAGCGGGCCAGGTTGTTTACCTGCCGCTTCGCAGGTTCAGCCGATTGCAGCTCCCAGTGGCCACGGTTCGCTGCTCCAGGCCAATGGGAGCTGCTGGCCGAACCTACGGACGCGGCAGGTAAACAACCTGGCCCGGCCAAGCAGGGGCTTTCCCTGGACAAGCGGCGGAACAAGTTTGGGATTAGAGGATCAGGAAGTGCCCTTCCCACAACTGTTTCTATACATCCCATGTAGAAATTTATTTGAGCCTGCCTACAAAAGCCTGCTTGATCTTACAACTGGGATGTGGGCAAGGGCATCTCCATACAGAGTGAAGGGTGCTGTGAAGACCACCTTAGGTGTCCATGAGCCACATTCAGCTCTTAGCTGTTACACATTAACTTTAGCGAACGCACAATTTGAGTTTATAGCAAACTGATGTTCATGAACCAGCACAGTGAATTATTATTTTATATTTATATAGTACCCAGAACATCCCCAGACCTAAAGGATGTCACATACCATCAAAGCTAGTTCTTCTTAAATCAAGAAAGAGATTATGTGGTACAGACTGTCAAAAGCAAAGAAAATATCTACCTGGTGAAATACAACTGCAGCCACTGCCTTTCATCTCTGAAAGACTTGGTAGCCAAGACCACCTTGGAAAATCTACTTTAACTAATTATCAAGTTTAAGAATCAAAATGTGATTTCTGATTAGTTTTAGCTTTGTCATAAACAGATAAGAAAAGTTAAAGCACAGAAGTACTTTATATCTCTTTGACTATAAAGGGTTAACAAGTTCAGTAAGCCTGGCTGTCACCTGACCAGAGGACCAATCAGGAGACAGGATACTTTCAAATCTTGAGGGAGGGAAGTTTTTGTGCTGTGCTGTTAGTTTTGGTTGTTGTTCACTCTGGGGGCTCAGAGGGATCAGATGTGCAACCAGGTTTCTCTCCAATCTCTCCAATACAGGCTCTTATAAGTTCAGACTAGTGAGTAGTAGGTAGATAAAGCGAGTTAGGCTTATGATTGTTTTCTTTATTTGCAAATGTGCATTTGGCTGAAAGGAGTTCAAATTGGTATTTTGCTGGAAAGATTTTAATTTGTACTTGTATACTTATGCTGGGAGGGTGTTCCCAGTGTCTATAGCTGAAAGACCCTGTACCTATTCCATTTTAAATTTACAAAGATAATTTTTACTGTTTTTTCTTTCTTTAATTAAAAGCTTTTCTTGTTTAAGAAACTAATTTTTTTTTATTCTGGTGAGACCCCAGGGGACTGGGTCTGGATTCACCAGGGAATTGGTGGGGAGAAAGGAGGGAAGAGGGAGAGAGAGGCTGATTTCCCTCTGTGTCAGGATTACTTTCTCTCAGGAAGAGTCTGGGAGGGGGAAAGAGGAGGAAGGTGAACTGTCCTCTCTGTTTTGTGATTCAAGGAGTTTGAGTCACACAGTGATCTTCCAGGGTAACCCAGGGAGGGGAAGCCTGGGAGAGGCAACGGTGGGGGAAAGGGTTTACTTTCCTTGTGTTGAGATCCAGAGGGTCTGGGTCTTGGGGGTCCCCGGGCAAGGTTTTGGGGGGACCAGAGAGTACCAGGCACTGGAATTCCTGGTTGGTGGCAGCGCTACAGGTTCTAAGCTGGGATTGAGCTTAGAGGAATTCATGCTGGTACCCCATCTTTTGGACGCTAAGGTTCAGAGTGGGGATTATACCATGACAAGCTTAGTGTGTTTGGATACACATTGTATACATGTAATCATCTGAGTACATATATACAAAAAGGTTCACATTTTTACTGAGTTTTGCACCCTCATTGGTGAAAAAAGATGCAATATACAAATATGTTTGTCCTCTCGGTTCCATTAAATAAATGAAGATCACTGATCATAGGGATCATATATCTCTTTAGAGATATTAACCAGTCAAGTAATTTTAACCCACGTAGCTTCAAGCTAATGGGGTTTCTTGCATTACTAAGGGACTACTCCTTGTGTGAGTATGGGTTTGCAAGATCAGCCCTTTGTGTCTCAGTGCCTTAATTTTCATGGGTTATTGCCAAAGAATTCAAACTATTACTGTTTTACATATTATTGTAGCAAATAAAATTACTGTCAGGCAATCAGAAAAGCCCATATTTACTGCTAAAAGCCACACACCTATAAAAGTTGGCTGAAGAAAATACACAGCTGTTCCTTTGCCAATTAGAATGCTGCTTTGCAGTGGTCATTGTCACACACAAAGGTGTGTTAGAATAAATGTCTGCAATGTTGAATTATTTGGTTTAACAGACAAAATTAATTGGAATAAAACTTTGTGACCAAGATAACAGAACATGGAAGACTTTATTTGAATCATGTTTGCCTCCATGTTTTAGGTCTGATAAATGTTGCAGCTTTCATTTATCTGGCAGGAGAACATGAGGTTGTGACACTGATTTATGACACTGACGCTATTATCTCCTTAATGGTTTTGGCTCAGTAAGGTACTTAAACATATGTCTAACATTAAAACCAGCAAACAGTGCCATTGACTCCAATGGGACTAGTGCTCCAAGGTAAACATGCTCAAGTACCTTAGCGAATCAGGACCTGCACTCTTAGTAGGATTGCCAACAAAACTGAAGGAAGAAAATGCTTCAGAATTCAGAACTGCAAATCTCCATCTCCTTTATATCAACTGTGAGCAGCGCCATGAACCAGCTTCCTCGTGGCCTTGCTAATATTAGTATCTGGAAACAAACCAGCTGAGTAAAAACTAACCCCAGGCAGGACTGCAAAGATGCTGATAGGACAAGGGGAGCACTTGGAAGAACCTGACTCTCTAGCACAACCCCCACCATCAAGGGCATCTGCCCTCAAATTGTCAAGTCAGGCTGCAGCCCTGGAGTCCTTTTGGCCTCTTTATTGCTACTGGGTGCTCAAAGAGACATGGTGGCAAAGAAAAAAATCACGCACTTCCCCCTGTGACTGGCCCGAAGATGCACTCCGTCCCTTTAGACACAGTTCAGGCTGTGGAGATTCATGCATTTTGACCCCCAAACTTGTACATTGTGACTCCTATCTAGGAATGAAACCACATACCCTCAAATGTGCCAAGTACCACAAAACACAGGACCTTTCTGCTTATTAACACAGATGCCCACGAACACATAGCTTTGCGCGCTGTCTCCTTGGCTCCCCACTGAATCTAGAGTGCAGTTCAAGGTCTCTGTCCTGACATTCAAAGTCCTCCGTGGGACTGGCCCTAGCCACCAGAGAGATTGTTTCTTCCTCTCCCACCCAGGCCCTCCACAGCAGGTACCGTTCCCCCAAAACAACAGAACCGTCAACCAACAAGGGGAAGCTCCTCGGTGCAGGAGACAAAGACTGGCTTCACTCACTCAAGAGAAAGCAAGTAAGCTAGAGAGGAGTATGGGGGAGGCGGGGAAAGAAACCTCTGCTGTATTTTATTACGCATGCTCCTTATAGCGATGCCAGTCAAGATCACAGGCTGGGTATTTAAGAATACTTTAATGGAAAGGATAGATCGGCTCTGACCCTTTGGTTCTACAGATCCAGAGCATACGGACCGTACTCTATTCTGCAAGAAGGTCGTTTATCCACTAGGTCAAAGAGAGGCGTGCAGGTGTGTGCTCTCCTGCTTTACCCCTCTTCAGTTACTCAGCAGTTGTAAAGAGGTAAAGTGTGAGGGGAGGTTTAAGATCAAAGGCTGACTTTGTCCAGAACATTATTGTGTTCTTCCAGTGTTGGGGAGGAAAGGGGCAGAATACATTAAAAAGAAACAAACACCCACCAACCCAAATGCATTGCCAAGTGTACAGGTGAATTGACAGGAGGAGGCGTGCTGCTGTGTTTCCCTCTGTATGAGACAGGGGTTTGAGTAACAAAATTTAGAGCCAAATCTGAGCTCCCCATAGAGCTAGCTGCAGAGTTTGCATAGGTTTGCTGGGCGGAGTCCAGCCCCCTTCCTGTGCAAACTGGAGAGAGGTGAACACTACCTGATGGGGGTTGTTGCATGGACACTGAAATAGTCACCACTCCAGGCACAGCAGTGGGAAAGGCCAGAGCCAGGGGAAAGGGAAGTCTCTCTAACAGCCCAGCAGTGCTCCACCTGATGCCCAGATGGGCCCAGCTAGGACAAGGCTTTGTAAAGCAAAGGGACAAGGGAGGGCTCCGCAGGGAGGACCTAAGCAAACCCAGTCCGGCTGCTGCTAAGCTCATTCAGGAGCCCGTGGCAGGCAGTGGCTGCGGAACAGCCCAGGGCTGGCTCTCTCCGAGCTGGGTTACACCGGGGAGGGGGGAGCATGCCTCTGCCAGGGGATCAGCCCCCCAGACTCAAGGGACAATGACATTTGCCAGTAGAGTGACCAGACAGCAAATGTGAAAAGTCGGGACAGGGGGTGGGGGGTAATAGGAACCTATATAAGAAAAAGACCCAACAATCAGGACTGTCCCTATAAAACTGGGACACCTGGTCACCCTATTTGCAAGCTGCCTCCAGGAGGCGGCCAGCCCGGGCAGGGCAGGGCAGGGCAGGGTCTGTCCCCGGCCACTCACCATGATGGAGAAGACGAAGGCCACGATGTTGATGGGGTACGCGGGGCAGAAGCAGGAGAAGATGCTGAGGACCAGGTAGTTCTTGGGCATGGGCTCGGCCTGCGGGGGCTCATGCCGGACGCTGCTCTCGGGGCTGCCGTGCCAAGCCCGCTTGAGGTCCGAGTTGGCGGCGGGCTCAGACATGGGCAGCAGCCGGCGCTGGAGGCAGGGGCGGGAAGAGCTGGGCAGCAGGCTCCGCTCTCTGGGCTGGGCGCTCCGCGGGAGGGTCTGAAATCCCAGCGCAAGGCTCAGGGGAGCCGTGACCTCACCCCGCGTCTCTCCTCCCCCGCCCCCGGCTGCAGGGAAGGGAGCCAGCACAGCCCGCCCGAGAGACACGCGGCGCGGCGCGGCGCCTCCGGAGCCGGAGCCTCGTACTCCGCGCCGCGGAGCGGGGCACGGGACCCGCGGGCAAGCGGCCGTGGTGGGAGCCGCCGCCCTCCGGCCTCGCTCGCCATGGGCCAAAGCGGAGTAAACACAGGGGCCGGGCAGGGGCGAACTTGTGGGGCAGGGCGGAAAATGGGGGAGGCGCGCGGGGCCCCCTGCACGGGGCTGTGGCGACAAAGCCACCATCGTAGCCCGGGGCTGAGCCAGCCCAGGGCTTCCGTGCCAGACAAGCTGAAAGCAGCTGAACGCGAGTCTCGGAGCCCCCCATGAAACACTGCCTGAGGCGGCGCATTCCCTCCCCTCCTCTCCCCTGCCGGTGTCAGCCGCTTCAAGGAAGCCAAAAATATCAAACGTAGCGAGGGGGGAGCAGCCGGGCACAGCCTGGAAACTCCTCCGCGCCCTGCAGCCCCTTTGCACCTGGTTTGTCTCCCACGTGGCGAGAAGCTGGAAAAAAAACAGGCACTTTGTTAGCAACTGAGGCAGTGCCCGCTGGATCAGAGAGCCAGGGACTGCCTGGCCACAGGGCCCCTGTCCCTAGCCCTGGCCAGCACCAGCTGCTGCAGGGAAAGGTGTAGGAGCCCCCCCTGGGGGTGGGAGAATCTGCCCCACACACCAAGGTTTAGGCTGAGCTCTAACCTGAGAGTTTGGCTTCTTAAACCCCGAAGGTGTAATTTCGCTACCACCACTTTATCCCCATCAATTGTAACAATGTCGGATATTCTTGTTATCTCTGTAAACGTCCAGTCCCTTTGTGAATCTTCGCCTCTGTGCCTTCGGGTGGCCCCAAGTGCCACAGAGGAATGCCTTATGTGGGAAAAGTATTTCCTTTTATCCCCTGTGAAGGGAATTGAATGGTTCAGAGGAGCCAAAATAGTAACAGAAACCCCTTGAATGGACCAGGCCCCCAATATTTGGATTGGTCTCAGCAAATGGACTATTCCTGCTGATTGCTGTAGCCACCTCTGCACATGGGATCCATAATATTTCACTTTTGGGGCAGAATATTTTATTACTTTCAGAAAGATCATTTATTTTTAATGAATAAAGGTCTGTTTCAAACATGCTCATAAAGCCATAATGGTTTTCAGGCTGATGAGAAGAGACATGATGAATTTCATCCACGCTTCACTCCAAAGCCAGGCCCCAGCGCTGCAATGTGGTGTTGATAGAGCCTCTGCCACTACAACACAGTATTCGCCCCCTACTATCCAAACCCTTGCGTTCTCCAAATCCCTCCCTCATCCCCCATGTGTCTCATGCTGGGCCACAAGGAAGGGATTCGGAGAGTAGAGCAGATACCTCCAGCCAGGAGGGTGATGAGGAGGAGAATGGGAGGGAGCCCTCTGCAGCCACATTGTCACAGCAGTGAGTGAGCGGAGCAGAGACCCCCAGTCTGTCGCTGAGGAGGCCATCCTGCTGCTGAATGGTTTCTGCCCTCTCAATTATCTGAACTCCCGCTTATCCAAAGAGAATCCACATCCCGTCTGTTATCTGGGTAATCAGGAGTATACAGTATCAGAGCGCCCCAGTCTTGTACTATGCTTCACCTCACAACAGCTGAGGGAGGCAGGGAAGCATTATTTCCATTTTTCCAGATGCGGAATGGAGGTACAGAGACTCTCACAGGACACCTGGGGCAGAGTAGAGACGTGAATTCAGGACTCCCAAGTTCCAGGCTATTGCCATAGTCACTGGACAATCCTCCTTCTCTCAGGCCCCTGGGCCCACATGGAGCCCCCACAAAGTCAATGGGCCTCCCCAGGCAGGCGCAGAAATGAGGCCCGAGTGTTACTGCTTAATTTGCTCATTAAAATGACAGGAAATAGTGCTAGAGGTGTGATTAGAGCTTTATAAACCACATGTATTTGGTCAGTCCTTGCTAGCCTTCAGCCCAAGCCCCTAGTGCGCTGTACCCTGCCAACCAACAAAATAGACAAAAAAAGAAGAGGAATGCACTCCTTTTTACTTCTCTCTGAGGTACGAAGACGACATGACAGGTATTTTATCTACCTATTTTTGGCTTAAAAAATCCAGTCTTATGTACCTGATTCTTCCTTGGAGCTTCTCACTGGCAATCCCTCGAGGTCAAGGAGGATCTTTTACAGGTTTTATTTTTCATTGGTCCTTTGGTCAGGGGCGGCTCTAGGGATTTTGCCGCCCCAAGCACGGCTGGCAGGTTGCCTCCTGCGGTTTGCCTGCAGAGGGTCCTCTGGTCCCACGGCTTCGGTGGACCTCCCGCAGGTGGGAGGTCCGCCGAAGCCACAGGACCAGTGGTCCCTCCGCAGGCATGCCTGCAGGAGATCCACCGAAGCTGTGGGACCAGCAGACCCTCCGCAGGCAAGCCGCTGGAGGCAGCCTGCATGCCGCCCTTGCAGCGCCGGCAGAGCGCCCCCCCTGGCTTGCTGCCCCAAGCATGTGCTTGGCGTGCTGGGGCCTGGAGTCGCCCCTGCCTTTGGTGACTGAGGAGTCCGATCCTTGAGCCACAGATGGTTTTGGAAGACAGGGCTGGGCCACGACTGCTGCATGACCATTGTCTTTTTTTTTCTTTTCTGGCTTTTTTCTGCGACCAGGGCAAGGTGATTTTCCTCAAAAGTCTTTGCCAGTTATCCCTATCCTGGGCTGCTGTCTCCCAGTGTGGTGTCAATGCCATATCTCCTGATGTTTATCCTGAGGGTGTCTTTAAAAGTGTTTCTTTTGGCCTCCTATTTCCTTTCTCCTTTGGTGAGTTGGGGGCACAGCAGTTGTTTTAGTAAACATACATCAGACATGCACACACAGTGCCTGCTGCACCTCAGCTGGTGCTGGATAATCAGGGCCTCAACTACATAGGAGGCTCTATAGACAACTGGAGAGCTTTCAGATTGAGAACATACAAGAAATGTACCAAATGAAACCTGATTCTGTCTGTCTGTCTTTGGATTTTCTGCAGTACACAACACTGGGTTATCTTAGGCCCTGATCCTGCAAGTTATTCCATCTGAGGGAACCCCCTGAGTCCATGCAGAAGAATTTGTAGGATCAAGAGTTCCAAGAGGTCTCACATGTCAGAAATTGCAACCCTTGGACCAGAGAATGAGGAAAGGGAGGGTAGCCATCATCCATCAGAGTTAGCTACCCTTGGTCCAGGAAGATAAGGAAATTTGATTTCCTTCTGAAGCTTCTCAAAACATTTATGGTAATAATGGTTTGCACCTTTTCTTTAGTAGATCTCAAAGCCGTTTAAAGTTTGTTACTATCTCCATTTAAAATTACTAGGAAACGGAGGCACAGAGAGACAAAAAGCCAAAGTTTTCAACTGGGGCTTTGATTTTGGATGCCTTGGTTTTTGCGCACACAACCTCAGACACCTCGGGCCAGATTTTTAAAAGTATTTAAGAGCCTAAAGGTACAGATAAGCACCCAATGGGATTTTCAGAAGTGCCTAGGCACTCACTAGGTGTCTGTCTGGATCTTAAGCCACCTAAATACCTTTAAAAATCTGTCCTTTGGGCCAGATTTGAGCATCTGCAGCTCCCATTTACTTCAGTTGGAGTTTTGGTTCAACACCTCTGAAAATCAGGTTGTAACAGGGGCAGCTCACGGGCAGACCACCCCCACTTGCTAGGATGCAATGTTGCAGGCATTCTTCCAGTGTACCGCCCCCTACTATTCTAGATCTACAGCAGACCACAGCTTATGTGGCCCTATCTTTCAGCCAGGTCAGCTTTCAAGTTCAGTCCCTTTTGAGGTATCAGAAAAGTCGCAACAGATGAACCCCCTGAAATTTAATGGCCTTTATGCTCAGCCTTCATCTTCCTTCATCAGTCTTTGCCTCTTTTATCCTGGGGATTTTGTTACTCCTCTTGCTGTGGGAGGGGAAGGGGACCCTGTGTTAGGCATTAAGGATTGCTCCTTACACTTGCCTGATTTTAGGGGCATAAATATGATTGTTTATCCAAATAGCCTTGTCAATTAATCTGATCAGAAGATAACAAGGTTCTTGTCCCAGCATCAGGCTGCACAGAGTTTTGCAAGGACCCTCGGTTTGTATGACCAGGACACTCATGCTCAGAGCAAAATTACAGCCTTTAAGACTGTTATTGAGATAAATGGACTAGTAATCAAATGGAAAAAGTAACCAATCAGAATGATAAAGGAAATAATACTGTTAGAGGCATAGGCGCTGACTCTGTGGGTGCTCTGGGGCTGGAGCACCCACAGAAAAAAATTGGTGGGTACTTGTCATAAACAGATAGCTAAGGGTTAATGTTTCTTTCACCTGAAGCACCTGACCAGAGGACCAATCAGGAAACCGGATTTTTTCAACTTTGGGTGGAGGGAATTTTGTGTCTGAGGTCTTTGTTTTCTGTCTGCCTGCTTTCTCTGAGCTTTGGAGAAGTAGTTCTGCTTTCTAGTCTTCTGTTTCTAAGTGTAAGGACAAAGAGATCAGATAGTAAGTTATATGGTTTCTTTTCTTTGGTATTTGCATGAATATAAGTGCTGGAGTGCTTTGATTTGTATTCTTTTTGAATAAGGCTGTTTATTCAATATTCTTTTAAGCAATTGACCCTGTATTTCGTCACCTTAATACAGAGAGACCATTTGTATGTATTTTTCTTTCTTTTTATATAAAGCTTTCTTTTAAGACCTGTTGAAGTTTTCTTTACTGGGAAATTTCAGGGAAATTGAGTCTGTTCTCACCAGGGAATTGGTGGGAGGAAGAAATCAGGGGGGAGATCTGTGTGTGTTGAATTTGCTAGCCTGATTTTGCATTCCCTCTGGGTGAAGAGGAAAGTGCTTTTTGTTTCCAGGACTGGGAACGGAGAGGGGGAGTCACTCTGTTTGGATTCACAGAGCTTGTGTCTGTGTATCTCTCCAGGAGCACCTGGAGGGGGGAAGGGAAAAAGGATTATTTCCCTTTGTTGTGAGACTCAAGGGATTTGGGTCTTGGGGTCTCCAGGGAAGGTTTTTCAGGGGGACCAGAGTGCCCCAAAACACTATAATTTTTTTGGGTGGTGGCAGCAAGTACCAGGTCCAAGCTGGTAACTAAGCTTGGAGGTTTTCATGCTAACCCCCATATTTTGGACGCTAAGGTCCAAATCTGGGACTAAGGTTATGATAGTACTCAGCACCTACCAGCAGCTCATCGTGGCCCTGCCCCACCCCACAGCTCTAGTTCACCTCCTCCTCCGTTTCCTCCGCGAGTGCGCTGCCACTTCCTGCTTCTTCCTCCCAGCGCTTGTGCTGCAAAACAGCTGATTTGTGGGGCAGAGAGGGAGGGGGGGAAGAGGTGGGGCCAAGGCGGGGATTTGGGGAAGGGATCCAATAGGGGCAGGAAGGGGTCAGAGTTAGGGCGGGGACTTTGGGGATGGGGTTGGAATGGGGGCGGGGTCAGGGCAGGGATGGGGTGGAGTCGAGATGGGGTCTGGGGCAGGGAAAGGTGCCAGGGGGTGTGGGCACCTACCGGTGCCAGAGAAAGTTGGCGCCTGTGGTTACAGGTACATGTGGTATTGTTTACTATAAAGCTTCCTAGATTAACATACTCACACCCTTTCTTGGTAACTTGGTGGTGAGAGACAAAGGACCAGCCTCACCTCTACCATCCCAAAGAGTCCGATGGTCCAGGTTCATCCACGCTCGAGTGGGAGATGAAGAATTTAAGTGCAGCGAGGGAGCTAGAAAGCTATAGAAAGACCCAAGAGAAACTAATTAAAAACCTGACTAAAAAACAAACTAAACATGGGGGTTTGTGCCTCACAGAGAGCCTGAGCACCCTGTGCCCACCCTCCATGTTCAAACTTAATGTCCTCACCCTCATAATATGAGGGAACACTTATTTTATAGGCTGGCGTGTTCATAAGTATTAATGACAATTAGCTCATCCTCAGATCTGTTATTCCTAGCCTGAACTGGTTGGTGGTGGTGATTTCCATGTTCTTTGTGGTGTACCTGTTAAGTTTCTGGAGGGCAATCAGTCGGCCACTTATCTATGCCAAAGGTCACAAATATAAGTAGGCTAACTTGCTTTAGCTCATCTTACAGGATGTGGCCTGTAGATTCCCTGTGTTGCTGCCAAATAGTACAAATCCATAAATCTATTATAATAAAACAAACAAGGAATCTGTAAGAAAGGGTATAATACGCAAGCAAGAAGGCTAGCACTATGGGCTACACAATCCGCCGTGGCATCCATGGGCTGCTCTGACCTTTCCCTGTTTGCCAAGGTCTCTCATAGGGCTGCAGACTCTACCACTCCCACCCTGGGCCTTCTATCTCCTGGGGAGGCTGCTTCTCAGTCTGTCATGAGGCACTTCCTCAAGGCTCTCTGGCAGCCTTCTGACTCCAGAGTCTTCCCCTGCTTTGCCTCAAGCCTGTCTTTGTGGAAGGCCTGCCCCCTCCTGACTCTTTTCTCAGGTGGGACTTATAGTAATTTGGGCCTGACCTCCCCCACCAGGGGTAACCCAGTGGGTTAATTAGGCCCTCAGGCTCCTGTTAGCCCTTTATATGCCAGTGTGAGGCATATACCCCATCACAAGGTCCTACAGCGAGCCAGTTCAGAGCATCATGAACAGAACCAACAACCCTAACTTCCAGCCCTCTGCTCAACCTCCAGTGTCCCCCATGTAATCGGAGGAAAGAAAGTCTAAGAAATAATTTTCTAGGTTGAGAAACTTGGGTTGATTTGGAGATGAGAAGCTATGCAAACTTTATCACCACAGGACAGGTCTGCTATAATGGCCTATTTAGAAAAAGGATTGTATGAAAGGCCTACCCCAGCATCCCTTTGTGCACCTAAAATTCCTGTTGCAGTCAGTGCACTCATAGATTCATAGGCCAGAAGGGACCATTGTGATCATCTAGTCTGACCTCCTAACACAGGCAATAGAACTTCCCCAAAATGATTCCTAGCGATAACTTTTCGAAAAACAACCAAACAATTTCAAAATTGTCAGTAACAGAGAATCCACCATGACCCTGGTAAATTGTTCCAGTGGTTAATGACTCTCACTGTTAAAAATAACAGGAGTACTTATGGCACCTTAGAGTATGTCTACACTATAGGATTATTCCGATTTTATATAAACCGGTTTTTTAAAACAGATTGTATAAAATTGAGTGCACGCGGCCACGCTAAGCAGATTATTTCGGCAGTGTGCGTCCATGTACCGAGGCTAGCATCGATTTCTGGAGCGTTGCACTGTGGGTAGCTATCCTGTAGCTATCCCATAGTTCCCATGGTCTCCTCCGCCCATTGGAATTCTGGGTTGAGATCCCAATGCAAAAACCGTGTCGCGGGTGATTCTGGGTAAATGTCGTCACTCAATCCTTCCTCCATGAAAGCAACGGCAGACAATCATTTCACGCCCCTTTTCCCTGGATTGCCCTGGCAGATGCCATAGCACGGCAACCATGCAGCCCATTTAGCCTTTTGTCACTGTCAATGTATGTGTCCTGGATGCTGCTGACAGACGCGATACTGCAGTACTACACAGCAGCATTCATTTGCCTTTGCAAGGTTAAAGAGACGGTTACCAGCTATAGCACCGTCTGCAATTGTAAATTGGTGATGACATTTATCAGTCATTTTGCACCATTTGCAATTGGAAATTGGCGATGACGGTTATCTGTCCTTTTGTACTGTCTGCTGCTGTCATGGGTGCTCCTGGCTGGCCTCACTGAGGTCAGCCGGGGGTGCATGGACAAAAATGGGAATGACTCCCCAGGTCATTCCCTTCTTTATGTTTTATCTAAAAATAGAGTCAGTCCTGCCTAGAATATGGGGCAAGTGTACTAGAGAACCAGAGAGCACAGCCGCTCCGGGTCAGAGCCCCAGAGATCCCGCAGAAATGATGATGCCATTGTAGGGGGTGCCCCTGCAACAACCCCACTCATTGCTTCCCTCCTCCCACAACCCTCCTGGGCTACCGTGGCAGTGTCCCCCCATTTGTGTGATGAAGTAATAAAGAATGCAGGAATAAGGAACACTGAGTTTTTAGTGAGATAAAATGAGGAGGAGGCAGCCTCCTGCTGCTATGATAGTCCAGGCAGGACATTAAAGGGTGCGGGGGAGAGGAGCACAGCCTCCGGCTGCTATGATAGTCCAGATAGTACAGAATCTTCATTAGACGTGAAAGGGGCGGGGGCCGATGGAGCTCAGCCCCCAGTTGTTATGATAAGGACGGTTTTCAATCCTTTTGCACCATCTGCCAGGAATGACCAGGAGTCGGTTCCCATTGTTGCCCAGGCGCCCCCGGCTGACCTCACTGAGGCCAGCCAGGAGCACTCACAGGATAATGAGGATTGTTTTCCACCATTTTGTACCATCTGCATCAGGAAAGGAAGGGGAGGGGATGCTGCTGTTCAGCGCCACAGCACCACGTCTACCAGCAGCATGCAGTAGACATACAGTGACATTGAAAAAAAGGTGAGAAACGATTTTTTTCCCCTTTTCTTTCACAGGGAGAAGGGGGGTAAATTGACGAGCTATACCCTGAACCACCTGGGACAATGTTTTTGACCCTTCAGGCATTCGGAGCTCAGCCAAGAATGCAAATGCGTTTTGGAGACTGCGGGGACTGTGGGATAGCTGGAGTCCTCAGTCCCCCTTCCCTCCCTCCATGAGCATCCATTTGATTCTTTGGCTTTCTGTTATGCTTGTCACGCAGCACTGCGTTGAGTCCCTCCTGTGGCCTCTGTCTGGAGATTTTTTCTTCTGGAACGGAGCTCTGATAGAACAGATTTGTCTCCCCATAAAGCAATCAGATCCAGTATCTCTCGTACAGTCCGTGCTGATCAGCGCTCCACGCTGGGCAAACAGGATATGAAATTCAAAAGTTTGCGGGGCTTTTCCTGTCTACCTGGTCAGTGCATCTGACTCCAGATTGCTGTCCAGAGTGGTCACAACGAGGCACTGTGGGATAGCTCCCAGAGGCCAATACCGTCGAATTGCTGCTATTCTAACCCTATTCCGAAATGGCAATACCGATTTGAGCGCTACTCCCCTCCTCGGGGATGAGTAGAGATATCGATATGAAGAGCCCTTTATATCAACATAAAGGGCTTTGTTGTGTGTACGGGTGCAGGGTTAATTCGGTTTAACGCTGCTAAATTCGGTATAAACTCGTAGTATAGACCAGGCCTTAGAGACTAACAAATTTATTTCAGCATAAGCTTCACGAAAAGCTTATGCTGAAATAAATTTGTTAGTCTCTAAGGTGCCACAAGCACTCCTGTTCTTTTTGCAGATACAGACTAACACGGCTGCTGCTCTGAAAACTGTTAAAAATGTACATCTTATTTCCAGTCTGAATTTGTTGAGCTTCAGCTCCCAGCCATTGCATTGTGTCATACCTTTCTCTGCCGGAGCCCATTTTTAAATATTTGTTCCCTATGTAGGTCTGAAATTAAGTCACCCATTAACCTTCTCTTTGGCAAGATAAATAGATTGAGCTCCTTGAGTCTCTCTCTACAATGCAGGTTTTCCAATCCTTTAATTATTCTTGTGGCTCTTCTCTGAACCCTCTCCAATTTATCAGCATCCTTCAATTGCGGAATCAAGAATCGAACACAGGATTCCAGCAGCAGTCTCCCCAGTGCCAAATACAGAGATAAAATAACCTCTCTGCTCCTACTTAATATTTCTTGGTTTATGCATCCAAAAATTTCATTAGCCCTTTTGTCCACAGTGTCACACTGGGAGCTCGTGTTCAGCTAACTATCCTCCATGCCCCTCCAAATAGTTTTCAGGGGCACTGCTTCCCAGGATCAAGTTCCCCATCGTGTAAGGATAGCCTGTGTTCTTTGTTCCTAAATGTATACACCTCCATTTAGCCATATTAAACTGCATATTGTTTGCTTGAACCTAACTTACCACGCAATCCATATTGTTCTGTATCAGTGACCTGTCCTCTTTATTATTTATCACTCCATCAGTTTTTGTGTCATCTGCAAACTTTATCAATGATTTTATGTTTTCTTTCAGGTCATTGATAAAAATGTTAAATAGCCGGACCCCACTAGAAACATACCCGTTTGATAATTCCCCGTTTACAATTCATTTCAAGACCTGTCAGTTAGCCAGTTTTTAATCCATTTAATGTGTGCCATGTTAATTTTATATCTCTATATTTTTTAATTAAAATGTTATGCGGTACCAACTCAAAGCCTTACAAAGGTTTAAGTATATTACATCAACACTCTAACCTTTATCAACTAACCTTGTAGTCTTATAAAAATAGATCAAGTTAGTTTGACAGGATCTATTTCCCATAAACTCATATTGATTGGCATTTATTATATTACCCCCCTGTGATTCTTTATTAATCAAGTCCCATATCAGGTGCTCCATTCTCTTGCCCAGGATCAATGTCAGCTGGATAGGCCTCTGATTACCTAGGTCATCTCACTGACCCTTTTACAATATTGGCACAACATAGTCCAAGTGATGGCCTGGTGGTGCAGGTGCAGCAAGGATGAAAGGGGCATATTTGACAGTTAACTCACAGTGCATTTGAACTAAAAAAGCCTGACCACGCAACTCTGATTTATGGAACTGGTCGTATTGATGTCAATAGGCCTCCTTGGGTAAGTAAGGACCTACTGATGTGAATAAAGATTGCAGGACTGGCCCTTGGTGCTGTTTTAACCCCCTAATACTTCCTTTCTGGGTCACTCACACCAGCATTTGACTGGACAGCAGAATTATCCTTAAAATATTTTCATCTCCTGTGGCAAGACCCAGGTTGCTGCCCTTCCTGGCTCATTTAATGCTTGAGGGGTGTGATATGTATGCCAGGACAGAGAGCCCGCACAACTTCCTGCACTCCACTGAAGTCCTTAACAAGCCCTTGTAGGGAAATTTCCCCACTATGCTTTGTCTCCCAAGAGAATGTGTGAGCATGCTGCTCTTGAGCACCTCCTGCTGGGTGCTTAGCGGGGCAGGACTGGCTTGATGAGACACAGCTGCACATTTTGGCCAGCACAGCGGAAGGGAAAGTGATGTAATACTGACCTCCAAGTTGTAGAAGAGAGTATTAGAATTCTCCAGGCCTCCTCCAGAACCTGTGATAAAGGACCTTGCCCTTCTAAGGGCTAATAAATATACAGCTAGAATTTCAGAAAAAAAAATAAAAATGAATGTCTACTTTTATCATTTTGAGAGTAGTGGGTGAAATCTATTACTACTCCCCCCACTTTCCATTTTGAGGTACAGTATCTAAAACCATGCTGCAAACAGTTTCTCATTTCCAAAAGTCATTCATGTACATTTAAATGAGGTTCAAAATACTTTGTGACACATCCTGGCCCCGTTCAAGTCGATAAGACTTTTGCACTTGACTTGAATGGGGTCAGGAGTTCACCATCTCTGTGTATGGGAAGATATATATGTGGATATCAGCGTAATATACATGCTTATTCTCTATCTATAGGTAAATATTGCATCTTTCAAGCTCTATCCTAGGATCCTGGAATAAAACACGTGTAGAAGGAAAACCTGCTGATCTATCAAAATGTCAGAAGAAATGATTTCAGATTGTTAGGAAATGGTAAGAATTACTCCAGTTCATTTACGTGCCAATTTTCCCATTAGTATTCAAGCACCAGGTTTCTGTAGCTGTAAAATGACTGATTTGGCCTCAGGGGACTGCTAATGAAGAACAATAGCTTTTTGGATAATATTATTAGTACACCATTTACCTCCTGAACAGAATGCAATCTGGTTAGCTCACTCCAAAGGGGAGAAGAAAAAAAATAAATAAAAAAGTAGAATTGCAGGAGTAGTTAGACTTTCCTTTTTCAGATATAGTGCCATGCAGTCAGCACGTAATGGCTAAATGTGAGTTAAAATAAAATACAGCTGTATTTCAGTTGTCAATAGTTAGGTACTTAATGCTGATGGTCTCATTTGTATTGACACAGCTTCCCCTCCGAGCCCTCAGAATGAAACATAACCACATGGAAGCCATCGTACTGTAGTAGCCTAACACTCTCTGAAAGCACAGTGGGTCACATTGCACCATTGATTTTTAAAGCACGGCTCACCATTGACTTCACTGGGAGTTGAGGGCACTGAGCATGTCTCTGGAAGGGATCAGCACCTTCCAAGATCCGCCTTTAATTCCTGAGCACACTTCCTGGGGCTGTCTGTGATGAAGGACCCGATCCTGCACTCTTAACTCAGGCAAAACTTTCATTGGGAATTTTGGCTGAGTCAGGTCTGAAGGATCAGGCCTGAAGTAACTTTCCCTCCCTGTCATAAACATTTCTGATGCGAGAGGGTACGAGCAACTACATTCCACCATAGCTGGAGCAGGGGAAACTCCGGCTGAGGAGGACACTAGGGCAAACCCCCTTCTTGTATAAGCCTCATGGGATCTTTAATGTCCAGGCAAAGCAGGAAGTACCTTGGTTTTTAAATTCCCATCTGAAAGAGGAAAGAATAAATACATTTTGCATGGGGTGGGATGTCTACTGGGGGGTTGGAATGTTCACTGGAGAAAGCACGCACCAAAATTAAGTGCACAGAGACAGGCAGAGGAGTGGGGTGGGTTGTGAATAGGTACAGTTGGAGACTGGGTTTTCAGAAATATAGCCCTGGAAGAGGAGGTTGGATGCCTCTCTTTTGCTTCTAGAAAGCATTAAAGTCTTGTGGAGCACAGGAGTTTGTTAGAGGATATTAATGAGCTGGAAAGGCAGACAGAGAGTGGCAGCTGTATTGAGATACTGAAGAAATTTCAGATTATCTGGGGCAATGTCTCCACTTGTAATCATGAGCGAGATCACTGAGAGTTTTGTGAAACAAAAGTTCTATAAAACAGCAGCAACTGGCTCTGAATTTAGCAGGGTTTTCCCCCTCCTCACAAGGCACTTTAAAAAGCAAGCAGGGCAGCCTGTTAGGAGGAAATTGATTAATTTTTAAATACCAGTAAATTGCCTCCATTTACCGAGCAGACAGAAAGATCAAGAGAGAAATACAATTAATCCCTTAGATTCAGGAGATGCAGGCAGTTTACTCCTGACAATCTGGGAAATCTCCTGCTCTGAACGCCTATTGGAATGGGAAGTCTGAAGAAAACATTTGTAAGAATTTCAGGAATTGCTCACATGGATGGCAAAGCTCACCAGCAATTGTATCCCTAAACCCAGCTAGGCTATCCTAGAACATAGGTCAGAGTAACCATATGTTTAAGTACAGCCAATCTCACCATTATTACTAAATTCCTGCAAAAGAACTTAGACGGGGTGTTTGATATCTGGCCACTTCTAGAAGAAGCAGCAATTTTCCTGGTGATCCTGATAACACAGGCTACATTTGAACTGCTGTATCTGGATGAGACAGCCAGTGAATACCATGGTTCAGTTTTTAAGAAATGCCCTCCTTCTGTGTTTCTTAGGGTACCTGGCAGGTCAGTCCATGTGCAACCTGCCCATTGATTTCAATGGGCATTCCAATCACAGCCTGAGGACAGAATTAACTGTGAAACTCAGGTCTCTCTAATACCACTTACTATGTTATGACCCGTATTGGTACAAATTCTGCCTTCAGTGACCCGTGTATGGCTCCCAGTGATTTCAAGGGAAGCTGTGTGTGCGCGCAGAATTTGGTCCATTTGGATGTAATGGTATGTCTGCTCTGAATCCGACGGTGTCTAGGGCTAGTGTGGATAGAGGAGAGCAAGGAGAAGATGCAAGGCACCTTTCCCGCCTCATCTTTCTCACCCCACATGGGGCCAGATCTAATAGCAATCAATCAATCCCGGAGCATGGGGACTGCACTCTTCTAGTGCATTCAGGGATGTAAATCATCCCAAAGGAGCCAAGGAAGAGGCAGGGCCAATGCTTCCCCACCCTGCCTTGGCTCATGGAGCCGGCTAGGTGAACTGGGGAAGGACCAATAGTGCCTCATGAGACACAATGCCTGCCAGAGCTCTCCCTGGGGCAGAGTAACCATGTACCACACCTTACTCAGCAGAAGCTAACCCAGTAACTATAGTGCAGGTAAGATTGCTTGCTATGCCCTCAATAGGGAAAGTAGGCTTGGATCCAGAAAAAAGAATGGCCAGAAGTTTTTTGAGACTAGTATCATAACCTAGTCCCAGATTTGGACCTTAGCGTCCAAAATATGGGGGTTAGCATGAAAACCTCCAAGCTTAGTTACCAGTTTGGACCTGGTAAAGCTGCCACCACCCAAAAAATTAGAGTGTTTTGGGGCACTCTGGTCCCCCGAAAAACCTTCCCTGAGGACCCCAAGACCCAAATCCCTTGAGTCTCACCACAAAGGGAAATAAACCTTTTCCCTTCCCCCCTCCAGGTGTTCCTGGAGAGACACACGGAAGCAAGCTCCGTGAATCTAAACAGAGGGATTCCACCCTCCCCGTTCCCAGCCTTGGAAAACAGAAGTACCGAGAGCTAATCTCTCTTCCCCCCTCACCCAGAGGGAATGCAAAGTCAGGCTAGTAAATCTAACACACACAGATTTCCCCCTGACTTCTTCCTCCCACCAATTCCCTGGTGAGCACAGACTCAATTCCCTGGAGTTCCCCACTAAAGAAAAACTCCAACAGGTCTTAAAAAGAAAGCTTTATATAAAAAGAAAGAAAAATACATAAAAATGGTCTCTCTGTATTAAGGTGACAAATATAGGGTTAATTGCTTAAAAGAAATATGAATAAACAGCCTTCTTCAGAAAGAATACAATTCAAAGCACTCCAGCAACTATACCATGTAAATACAAAAAAAACCATATAAATTACTATCTGATCTTTTGTACTTACAACTGGGAAACAGAAGATTAGAAAGGCAGGAAACAGAGATCCTCTCATAGCCGAGAGAGAGATAGCCACAAGACAAAAAACTCAGACACCAACTTCCCTCCACCCAGACCTGAAAAAGTCTGGTTTCCTGATTGGTCCTCTGGTCAGGTGTTTCAGATTACTTCTTTCCAGGTGAAAGAGACGTTAACCCTTAGCTATCTGTTTATGACAACTAGGCACATGGCAGAAGGAATATTAGCCTGACAGTATCACAAATGGAGATATCTTAATGGTCCCTGAGTAACTGTAATTTCTTCATCATCTCCTGACAAGGCACTTTAAAAAGTTTTCTTTTCAGATCAAGGCTGGCCCTGCCACACTAGAAAGAAGGGAAAAGAACCAATAAATGAGACATAGGAATAACATTTTTCTGGTGTCACAAAGATTTTTATTTTGTGGACAGATCAAAGACAAAGACACAAACCTTTCTGAATACCCTGACCTTCCCTGGAACCATCTCCACCTAGGCTAGAAGAAGGGTTGTGAATGGAGGAGGTCTCACACAGGTGATCAGTCGACCTGGTCAGACTCACGTCCTGATGGAGTTGGAGCTGACTTTTATAAATCTTTGAAAGACACATTTTCTCAGACCTCTTCCAATGTTCCAATGTCATTAGGGATTCTTTCTGTGACAACTGGAGACATTCCCAACATTGGAGGAAAAAAATCCCAAAAGACAGACCTAGAAGACTGCAAATCATGTAATCCAATTTCATTATTAAGCCCTAGATAACAAGATTAGAGTTAAAATATTTACATGCTACTTAATTCCTGTTCTACCGCGGATTATTCACAGGCTTTGTTTTAGGAAAATCAGCTAACAGTAGCATTAGTTAACCCGTCAGTGTTGCCAAGAGTTCAGTGCCTGGAGGCTTTCGCCTTGTATTTGATGTGAGAAAAGTGTTGGGCATTTTTTTTTTATTTGTTTGCTAGAGAAATTAAATTTTGGATCATTTCTTCAATTAAACTTTTCTGTAATGCCTTAAATGCAGATACCAGTATCAGATACTAAGGATACTTATATAGCTCCCATTATCATAGGACCAGACAAGCTTTAACACATGTATATATTAAAATTGTGCTGTTGGCAGATGAGAGCTTGTTGTTATTCTGGATATCACACAATCTGTATCACTCGATCAGCTCTTGGAGGAATATGGCTCTATATCGCTGTTCCTCTTTGGCACTGGCAAATTTGAAGTCCTGCCTTTGGGGAATTCAAGTTTTTTTCTCTCTTCAGACTTTCTGCTTGATTGGTCCCTTCTTCTCAAGGCTTTAGACATTTTAGGGTAAAAAATCACTCCATGTTTCTTCAGCTTGGATCAGAGACTGTGATTTGGATCATAATGAACTCAAACCAGACCCCTGGATCCAGTGATAGCCAAACTTCATGGCTGCACTAAATCCAAATCTTTGGATTTCAGTTTTGCAAAAGGCCCTTATCTTTACAATGGGCTGAACCAATGCCTTGGCTCCACTCACCCCCACATTTTGGAATGTTTCTGAGTAGTTGGAATTTCCCATTCTGGCTAAGGCCACATACAGGTTGTAGTGGGTGATGGAGAGTAAAGAGACGGGTAAACAAACTGCTGACTGAAGGCCTGATCCTCTAATCCTTACTACACAAATCGTTCTAACATAAATAAAGCCTTTGACTTCAGCGGGACTTTGCCCAGCCCTAGCTCACATCTCACCTCCATTCAGAATGTTGCTGCAAAGACCATTTTCCTAGCAGGGTGTTTTAAGCACATCACCCTCTTTTGCATCCTCTGCTTGCTTCCCCATTTCAGTTGCATCAAACACAAGCTGCTTGTATTCACTTTCAAGGTCCCTCACAGTTAGGGTGACCAGATGTCCCGTTTTTATAGGGACAGTTCTGGTTTTTGGGATTTTTTCTTATATAGACGCTTATTACCCCCCACTCCAGTCCTGTTTTTCACAGTTGCTGTCTGGTCACCCTACTCTCAGTCAAACCCCACTCAACGTACCATCTCTCATTCATTATCTAGCTGTCAGTGCTCACCTCTGATTGGTCTGTCAGGCCAGCCTCCACTGCCCGCTTGTTACATTTTCAAACAAGCCCCTTTGTGCTTTCTCCAGTGTCACCCCTTGAGCTTTGGAGGAGCTCCCAGGAAATGGCTGCTAAGCTACCTCATTAGCCTAATTCAAATACCTCCTCAAACCTCTCCTTTGCCATGATGCCCACAAACAACTTGACAATGGTTAGACTGCTGGTGTGCAGAGACCACAGTCTACTATGGCTCCCAATATTGTCCCATTGTTGACTTGTATTCCCCTGGCTGTCTATATCCAGCTGTCATCTCTTGTCTGATACTTAGATTACAAATTCCTTGGGTCAGAGACCAGCTTTTTGTTTTGTATTTGTACAGCACCTAGCACAATGAAGTCCTGGTCAATGACCAGGGTTCCTAGATGTTACTGTCACACAAATAAACAACAACAACAACAACAAAGACTCCTTATATGAGTAAGGACACACAATCTTGAACCTTGACAACAGCGGCTGACTCACTTGTAGATGCGAGGGGATAAGTTAGCATCCACTTGAGGAGAAATGTCGTGGGATATTTTATGAGTAAATTAGATCAGGTAAATGCGAGTGCCAGTTCAGTCGTGAAGAGTGCAAGGGCTCCATAAGGCTTTATAGCTTTAAGAAGCTCATAGAAAAGGAATATTATACACTCCAGTTCATCATGCAGGCACTAACTGACTGTTCACTGGAAAGTTTCTGAGAGTTAATGGTTATCCAGTTGATTTTAAATGCTTCAGTGGCCTCCTGCTCCATAAACTAATGATGAGAGAGTTTCTCCAGCAGAACTTGTGGCAAGCAGCAGCACGCCCAGGGACATGCTGAAAGCATTAAGCTCCCTTGTGCATTAAAAGGAATTAGAGAGGAGAGAACTGCGGGCACTACAGTTGGCTGCTTTATCATAGCTCTTATTGGGTGATTCTGAACAAACAGCTGGATTGTACTCGTCCTAGGCTATTAGGTGACGAAGGCTGTGCTATAAGCTAATGTAAAGATAATGTTTCCTAGACCTGAAGTAAGGTTTTGGGCACTGATGTCACAGAGGATTAATAATCTCCCTATAGGTAGCACTGTATACAGGCAAACCAATACATTTTATTTTTGGTAGGACCCTGATCCTGGAAGTAACTGAGTGCCCTCAAGTCCCCACAAGTCAAGGGTGCTAAGATATTGTTAATTTATGAGGATGAATTAAATACATGCAATTTACTGGTTTTCTAACATTCTACTTATTTACACTGGTTACAACTCGGGAACTGCTCTCATACGTAATATTGTACTGTAGCCACGGTGGTGGTGGTTTTGGTTGTTAACTTCTCATGGAAGGCACTCATGTATCACAGTGATAGGTGGCCTTGTACAAAAGTAGCTGGAGAGTTGGCCAGTTGCCCTAACAAGGGCATTTCTTCTTGGACCCACAAGGAACAGGTAGGGGTAACCGGCAGCATATATTGATAGAATTGATTCAACAGGCCTAGCACCTGCCTAGTTTCAGCTGCCCTCTCCATAGACGTGGAGAAGGTACTCTGTGTTTGTAAAGTGCCTAGCACACAGGGCCTCAGTCTTAAAATAATAATTTGGGCAGGAAGTCACCTAGCTAGCCACCAACAAAAAAAGCTCCTTTCCCCTCCTCCGTCGTTTTATGAAACTCTCTCAGCCCTCTCCCTACTGAGCAGCTGTCTTTTGTAGCCTGCCTGAAAGGTCATAAAATCTGGGCTATTGCGGACCAATATGGGGAACAAGTTTCAGAGTCCTGGAGCCCTCACAGAGAACATGCTGCCGGCTAGTTCCTCTCTTTTACAACATGGGGATCCCACTTGAGTGCCCCGGCTGACTACCGCAGCTGCAGTATGGCCTGGGGATCAAGGCAATCCCTCAGGTAGGTGGGTACCAGGCCATTTAGGCTGACAGAGTATGACATCGCTACTTGTGTGCTATCACATTTGTGTTGTGTTAATATGACTAGACTGGCACCTGCCATTTGCTCGATTAGGCACGATCAAAACATATCATTAGCATGGCTGAGATTTTTATTGTGGCATCAAATTTGACCAATGGAAACACAATAATCTAAGTGCTCAATGGTGCATATGTGAAACATGGTAAATTCCGGGTGTGTAACGTATAATAATTAGCCATTGTTTGGAAGGAAGCACCTCCTTAATACATTCTGGTATTGTTGCATTCTTAACTGCTTTTGCTTTTCTGAGGTTTGGGTGTAACCTCCTTTGTGAGAAGAAAAGTCCATAGAATTCAATTACAACATGATTGAATTTGCATTTGGATTTGCTGTTGATTGAATTATTAGTTATTGAGATGCTTTGATAGTACTGTGTCAGCTTGGGTTTTGCCAAGGACTAGAATATGACCACTTTCGTTAAATGCATTTAGAATGTGTTGAAATGCTCGGATTATGTTGTGAACCTTTCTGCCACTGAGCACATTCCAAGAGTTAATTTCCTGTACTCTTAAATCTACATTAGGAGAGAACATTGTCGTGCACTGAGATTCCAGTGCTAGTATTAGGGGACAGAACATTTGTTTCAATGTAGTTTTTTTTAAAATGTACAAATATGTAATTTAGTTAGAATTCATAGAAACTATATGTATTTCTATCTGTAGCATTTGTGTTTGGAAGGCTATCTACATTAAATCTAACTCTACCTATTTCCATCTGGCAATAATCATTACTTGGGGGTTTAAGATCAGACACTTTCTCAATTATATCTTGTTCTTTTAAACTGTGCAGCTAATTTTCCACCCATTTACTCTGGTTAGAATTCATTCAGTTATGAATGAAGAACAGGGTGCAGTGATTCAAACAGATCTGAATGTTTTTCTGTTCCTTTAAATGAGAAAAAGGTTTTAACAACATTTCTTATTTTTGAGCAATTCTTTGCCTGACATCACTTCTGCAGTGCTAGAATTTGAGCAGCTTCACAACCTAGAAAGCATCTCTATTGTGTTGGAATACAAAGAAAGTCAGCATGCTTATTTGCTTTCTATTTTCCACTAAGGAGTTAAATTGTCCTAGTATATTTGAAAAGTTTGTTTGGAGCCATTTGTGCAGGTCTTTACTGGAAGGTTTGCTATTCTGGGATTCTTTAGGATTCTATATATCAAAGTTTTCAAATAGACAATGGACCTCCACTGGCTTCACTCGATCAACTCCAAATTTATTCTGGTGCAACTGAGAGCAGAGTTTGTCCCAGTGAATTTAGTTGTTGTATTTGGTTCTGTATATATATATTTTTTTGTATGTTTAGTTAGTTATATATAGAGAAGGGCCTGAACGAAAAACCGGAATCCTAGCATTCCAGGCATTGGGGAAATTCTGATCTGGATTCTGAGCTGAGCATTGTGGATTAGGCCCAACACTAATTTTGTAAATAATTAATAACTTTAACACTTTTCCAGTGTGAATCATCCCGTAAGAACCACATCTCTCACACACCCACCACTTTGCTCATTAAAAGGTTTTCCACCTGCATTAATAAGAACAGTCACCAAAATCGGGTTTGATGCACCACTGCATTATACCAGTCATTAGGCTCAAATTGGAGTAACACACTGGTGAACCAGGCCCAGAATTCTCCTTCCATGGTGACTCTTTTAATGACTACATTAGGAGATCCTTTAAGGGGCGAAATGTGTGGGAGATGCAGTTCCTATGGGATAACACACAAGGGGTCTCAGAATGTCTGCAGTGCAGTTTTAGAGCCCTGCAACCAGAGAGCACAAGTCAGCTGACCCTGCCAATCCCCAGTCTTTTACTGCAGTGTAGCCATAGCCTGAGTCTCACCCCTGCCCCAGTTTTAGGTTACATGACTGCTTTATTTGATCATAAAAGTTTTCTTATTAAGGTTCATGTATAAAACATTTGGTGATTCTCCCGTGGAGCTAAGAGAGGGCATTTAAGAAAAGTAATCAAAAAAGTTCTTTCTTGCCTAGAACTTGGATTCTTTTAAATCAGGACACATCAACAGTGCATCCTAGCAAGTCTGCTGTAATGAAGTCTATTCTGAAGTCTTGGGCTGCTTTTTGGATTGTTTATCTCAGTTGGCTAGATTATTTGGGTCATAATGATTGTGTCTGTCCCTTTTCTCTGGTAAGTAAACGAGAACAGAGAAGCATCAGATTGTTCCCCTCAAATGCTCCACTTTTCTTTTTCTTTTTTTTTAAACGACATTGTCTGCCAGCTACCAATTCTGACCCACCCTCGTCTGCAGTGATAGGGCTGGAGAAAGTACGAACAGCAAACAAATCTCTTACAGAGCCAGGTTAGAATATTCCAGGAAGGTCTCTAATAAATGATGTATACAGATGATGTTTTGATTACTGTTATAAAGGTCTGGCATGGGAAATAAATTAAATACCCCAGCTAGCAGCCATTTAGGGTTCTTTTAAAAAATTTAAAAAATCCACTGCAATTTATAGCACTATAACTACATCTCTCATCTATAGTTGGGTGTAATTTACAGCAGACTGTGCTAAAGTAAAGCGCCTATAAATCACATAAAAACAAAACCAAATAACTTCACCACAGTAACAAGAAAGAAAGATAAACAAGCACACTTTTTTTACCTACTTAGCCCTCAGTTAACTCAAGTTGTCAGTGCAGGATTTAGGCCCAATCCTGCTCCCAGCCATGCAGGGAGCCATAATTAGCACAAGCCTGGGGAAGTTCCTGAGTCCAGGGATAAGGCAGCGAGTCCTGCCAGCTAACTTCAGCTGGTTCTACAGAGGCTTTTCTGGTCAGTCCTGAGGCAAAGACTTGCGTGAATTGTGCATAACCCCGGACAAAGGTGGCCCCATCCTCACAGTAAGCAAGGGAATCCAGAGCTCAGAGGAGACATTTTTCCCCCTTTTTCTCTCCTTTTGAGTTGATTCTTGGTGTGTGTGCGCAACTAGACCACTCCTCGCAGTGCAAACTCAGCCAGTATGTTCACCTGCTTGGGAGGTCGGTCTTCTTTAGTCACTAACACCTATTCTGGCACAGCATCTACTGACATTTCAAACTAGAGTCTCCATGATAGCGGAAGATTTTGGGCTTGCACCAAAAGTGGGGGGTCGGGACACTGTTGTGATAATTTGTGTGAAACTCAGAGTGAAGCCATAACCTGGGATATTAGCCTCATCGCACACTCCTGCTGGAATTATCAAAGCAAAGAGCCATGTTTCGCTATGCTACACTGTTTAAAGTGGGGTGTGTTTTTGGATACCTATAAATAGTTTAGTATGTTTTTTCATCTGGGTTTGGAAGTAGGATAAGAATTGCTTTAGTACATCTGAAAGATTTCAGAATGTACTAAGCAACTGAAAAGTTAAGTTTTCTCCCATTTTTAGGCAGTTCCTGAAAAATAGCTGCATAACAGTTCACCCAGAGGCGGCATGTGAGGTCTCTACCAAAAGACAGTTCCCATTGGTCATCCTAAATATTGCAAATATATGTATGGGAAATATTTAGAGTTAGGTATCTAAACTAAAAATTATGCTCTTTAGGTCTTGGCATTAGGGCAAGTCACCAGGAAATGACATACCTTGGAGATATTCCTTTCCGTTGAGAGGTAGCTGACACCTACCTCTCTGTCTGGCCATTTGTATATTGTGCATTGTATGCTTGTTGGCATACTGAGCCAGGTGCAAATTCAGAGAGTGTGAAATTTACAAGAGAGGAAATCCAAAGGAAGAGACAAACAGCAGGGGCATGTCCTATTTATGAATAAAATAAAGGATGGTCCACTGTACCTTGGAGTACAAAGAGAGACACTGAATACTTCACCTGGGAGGCAAACTGACAGCATGCTTACCTCATGAAAGGAGGGTCACAGCCTGGCTGTGAAGTGCTGCAGGGATATTGGATGAGCAGCCGTTTATTAGACATAAGAGTATCTTGTTAATTAAGTCTAGGCTGTAGAATGTGTGTTATGGTTTTATTTGATATGTAACCATTTGTTTCCAATACTTCTAAACTGCTATTACTTGACTGTGATAAGTGAAGGGGGGCAGGGTATCTCCCTTTTATGGACACCCAGCCAGCCAGTTAGCTATAAAATCCCTGTTAGTAGTAGTTCTCTACTTGCTTTACCTGTAAAGGGTTAAAAAGTCCATAGGTAAAAGGAAGGGAGTGGGCACCTGACCAAAAAAGCCAAGGGGAAAGGCTAGAACTTTTTAAAATTGGGAAAAAACTTCCCTTTGTCTGTCTGTGGTATTCTCCCGGAGAGAAGGGAACAGAGCAGCGATGCTGTAAAAAGCTTTGGGCCAGGTATGAAAAATCATCAGATCATACCTTGAAACTACTCATTTGAACCCCAGATATGTAAGTAGATCAGGAAATGTCTAGGAAGATGCGCTTAGGTTTATCTCTTTTATTTCTTAATGGCTTGTGGACTCCTCTGTGCTGACCCTGGGTGCTTTGGTTTTGCTTGTAACCTTTAAGCTGGACCTCAAGAAGGTTATTCTTGATGCTTAATTATTGTAAGTGGGTTTTTTAAATCTAGCAATAGCCTAAGTTTTCATATGTATTTACTTTTTGTTTTTAATCTTTTTCACCCTTTTAGGAACAGGATTGGATTTCGTGTCCTAAGAGGTTTGTGCACATGTTGTTTAATTAGCTGGTGGCAACCAGCTGATTTCCTTTGTTTTCTTCTCAGCTATTCCCCAGAGGGGTGGAGTGTGAAAGGGCATGAGGGAAGGAAGGAAGGAATTCCCAAGTGTGCCTTCCTGGGTTCTCAAAGAGGATTTTGCACTTGGGTGGTGGCAGAATCTACCCATCCAAGGTCAGATAAAAGCTGTAACCTTGGGAGTTTAGTACAAGCCTGGAGTGGCCAGTATTAATTTTTAGAATCCGTGTGGGCCCCCACCTTCTGCATTCAAAGTGCCAGAGTGGGGAATCAGCCCTGACATTGACTCTGTGCTCTGTTAAAGAAGCTTACACTTGGTGTCACTACGAACAAATCTAAGTGCTGTGGGTTAAGTGGAGGACGTGTTCTGAGTTGGGGTGTGCTGTTTCTTTGGGAGCAGTGAATATGTGAACACTGAGTGCCCAGTGACTGGGGCTGGGAACTCCAGGAGACGCTTGGAGGGCTTGAGGTGGGAGTGTGCCTAGTGGTAACCTGTAGAGTAACAGTAGGGCCCGCAAGGTCTAGAGGGCAGTGCCTGTGTTGCCCGTGGCTGGTGGAGCTGACCCATGGTTGGCACAGACATGGCTTCCTCATGCTAAAGGCACGTGCTCACAGCCCTGCGTATCCCAGGAAGGGTCACCCCTAGGCAGATGGCAACCCTGCTTACAGATTTCCTGGGACTGCTATCTCAGAAGGGTGAGCAATGCTAATGAACCTCCCACTAAAGTCAAAAGGAGTTTTATCATTGACCTTTATGACAGCAAGACCGGGCCCCAGAATAGTCTAAATTCCAGCCAAAGTGAAGATGCCCAGAGGCTGCCTTATGGGTGGAAGAAGAGGATGTCTGATGTAGTGGTCTGAGTGCAAGCGAAACCTGCTGGGAAGTGTGGCACAGGTCCCCCCCGTCTGTGCTGATCCACACAGGGCAGGAATCTGTTACAGCCTTAGCTACGGAGGCTTGGTTCTTTCACTCAAGATGTAGCAGCTCCTGTAGACAGCTCTAGAGGGCCCTGGTTCAATCTCCATGGTATCAGCCATCCTGTAAGATGACCCCATTAGCTTTGCAGACAGTGCTGTGCTCCAAGCAGGGTGGTTACAGCCAGTGGGGCAAGTACAGTGGTACGATCTGGTATGCCGTACCAGTAAGATATTTACAGCCAGTATGGCGTATCGGAAAGACACAGGAGGAGCCCATCCCCAGCTCTTCCACGCAACTGCGTCTCCCGAGGCCTGCCTGGGGGCTGTACAGCAGCCCTGAAGGAGGACAAGACTGGAAGGGCTGGGGGCGGTACAGCTGTGCTGGAGGAGCTGCTGGCCTGGGGATGCCCGGCGACCCCATGTTCTGCTTGTTTCACTGCTGCGGTTCTGGAAAGCCCTGATCTCCCGGGAACCACAGCAGCAAAAGGAGCAGAAGATGGGGTCGCCAGGCATCCCCACGCCAGCAGCTCCTCTGGTGCAGCTGTACTGCCCCCAGCCCTTCCACACAGGTGCGTCTCCTATGTCCTCCTGCCTGGGGGCTGTACAGCAGAAGTATCTGGTGCAGCAGGAGGAGGACAGAGTTCCCCCCCCAGGTAATGTGGTATGGATGTGGATCATGGGGAGGGGATGGGGAGAGTGGGGAGGAGCAGGCTGGGCGTGGGGCAGAGAGGAGTCACATGGGAGCCAAGTGGGGAGGACACCCCCACCCCTGTGTCCCTCTCATGAGTGCAGCATACAGGGAAGAAATGATTTCTACTGGCACCAATGGTTACAGCCTCCTCTTGCACTCTGCTCTCCGGCTAGACAGCCGCCCTGCTGCAGAGGCGCATCCCCATTATACAGGTACCATGCCTCCGCTCTTCACCCAGCTCTCGCTCTAACAGCCGTAACCCAGCCCTCAATCCTCTGCTCACAAGATTGTTTTCAGTGTTCCAGCTGCTACAGAGACCTTCCTCTGCCAAGGTGGAGCCTCCCTGTCCTGCCCTTTGCCTCAGTCAGTGTCGGTCAGATGGTCAAGTAGGTGGAGCTAAATCACATGAGCCACTGAGGGACAGTTCAGTCACTTGAAGGAGAGGGAAGACCCACTGGCAAACTCAATCAAATAAGGGAGAAGTTGTTACTCAGAAATACAGCGAAATCACTCACTGAGGGACCTCCCATGCTGTCACAAGCACAAAATGCAGGAGTCTACTTTCATTCCTCCCAAAAGAAAAAAGTAACTCAGCTAAAATGACATCAAACACCTGAAAGAGAATACTGCAGGAACTAGACTAAATTGACCCCAAAACCTCAGTGTAACTATACCCCTTTCGCTTTCCTTTCCTTCTGAATTGCTGGCTCTCTCTTGTAGCTTGCTTTTAGGGCCAGGAGAAGATGGCTTCTTGTCTCTAATGAGGTAAGACTTGGCAGCTGAGAACTCTGACAGGCTGCATCCTAATTAATTAAGTCTCTTCTCTCCTCTGCCTTTTCCTTTCTCCGTGTTGTTCAGTTTCTTTTGTTGGTTGGCTAAATTAACTGCTGGGCACATTTATTTTTCAGCTTGCTTTCTGCAGGCTTGTTACTTAGCTATCAGCATGGCTTTAGTGATTCCTCCGTTGTTGCACTGAATCTGAGACAGAGTTGATTTGCTGGAGAGAAGACCAGCTTGGCCTTTGGTCTTTTTACACCTCTTTTGATCTCACAATGACCGAGGGCCTGATCCAACGTGCATATAGTTACTGGGGGTCTTTCCATTAACTTTAACAGGAGTTGGATCAGGTCCCAAATGCCCTGGAGTTTGTTGCCCTGTGGTTTTATCTTCTGGAATGCTAGAGCTGTGATATTTGTTAACAAGTGTTAGCAAAAAAGAATTGCTGTTATTTATGGTTAAAGCCAAATATAGTAACATCACTTTAAGATGCCAGAACAGTGCCACTATTTTACAATACAGCAGAATACAGTGGTGACACATACTGCTGAAATTCCAATTAAAAAAGATATGCCCCTATTTCACAGTGTCTGAGAATAATAGTGACATTTATTTACCATAAAATAGCATATATTCAAGGATAGAGGTGTTTATTTTACAATCTGTATTTATAAGCTGCTGTTTTTTATGTCTAAAATAAAACACAGGAGGAGTATTGTTATTGATACGACAGAATGGTTAGTGTTCTTTTTGGCATAGTCAAATACTTCCTACAAGAACAGAACAGATGTTTATTTCAATATTGCTAACAAGCAGAAGGTAAGGCTGGGCGATGGTGTTGGATATTATTTATTATATCAATTTATTAGATTTTCTATGGTACTCACTAGCTTAATATTTGAGCAACTGAAACATGAACTAATTCAGCATCAACTCATGAGTCAGCAAAATGTTATCTCAGTTTTACAGATGGGGTAAATTGAGGCACAGAGTGATTCAGGTCACACTGGAAGTCCATAACACAACCAGGAGTAGAATCCCATTTTCCTGTTCGCTAGTCCAATGTTTTACAAGATCACCTTTCCTCTATATGCAACAGGTAGTCACACTGAGTTTGCACTCTTCCTTTTAGCTAACAAAGCGGTATTAATTGAATTTAAAAGCAACTGCCCCACTGGCTGATATTGTAAAGTGCTCATTAATCCCAAAACATAATCCCCAAACAGAGAGTAAGGACATTCAGTGCTTAGGACTTGGGAGAGATGGAAGGTCCCTGCTCTGCCACAGACTTCCCATGTGACCTTGGACAAGTTGCTTAGCCTCTCTGTGCCTCAATTCTTCAGCTATAAAATGGGGGTAATACCATCCTACCTCACTGGGGTGCCGTGAGGATAAATACCTTAAAGACTGAGAGGTGTTCAGACACCATGGTAATAAAAATGCCATAGATAGCTAATCAATATGACTTAGAACTGAATGTTGAAAAACTGATTCTTCTGGCGCTGATCCCATTTTTTTTTCTTGCAGCAAAGTCCTCATCTTAAGAAAATCTATCCCTCCCAGTTATCAGCCAGACTAAAACTGCTCTAACATTTGGAAACATTGCACAAACTTTATATAAACTGCAAAAATATATTTTAAAAAATATTCTCATAAAGTGGATCAGAGGGGATTATTGTCACTCATGTTCATTTTCCTCAAAACATTTTGACAGCTTCACCACAATTTAGCAATGCATTGCCCACAAATGTCATCCCAACCTCATCTCTTATCATCATCCAGATCTGAATCAAGTGTGCTTAACCATCCCCCAAAGTCACTGCAGCCTGATAGAAATATTATTTATCTTCTCAAAGTATGGAACCAAGAACTGGGATAAATCACAGCGCCTGCGACTCTAGGTTACAACAGGTATTTGAGGCTTATTTAAACAGGGAACTAGTATAGCTTGTGGCTTTTTTGACACATCAGGATTACACAGAAGCTTCTCCCATGAAAGGCAATAAACTTTATAAAGCACTAAGGAAGAAACAAAAACTGTTTCTTCAGTATAATTACATTAAATGAAAAGCACTGACTATTTTTTGAGAAATAACATTTACTTCAGGGAGAAATGCAGACAAGTTCAGGTGTTTGAATTGTACTTAAAGGCTCTGTCTACACTGTAGCTCCCACTATTACTACCAGACACAGTAAATTACAGCTATAAAGTTTCTAGTATACACACAGCCACAATGACTAGGCAAAGCTGCAATGGATCAAGCTAGCAAAGATATATTCTGCCCACACGGCAGCTTGAACTATGCAAGCAACAAATGAATTTGAAAGCAGTCATCACATGGTTCTGGCACTTTGTAAACATGGTTGTTGCTGGCATGGCTGTAACACAGTTTCCATATCTCAGTATGGACAGGGTATTGTTTTTTGACTATCGCCTTTTTTTAACCATACATTGAAAAAGCATAAGCCATGTTATTGACCGGCTAAAAGGCTGCATATTTATGAATCAGGGATCAATGATTAAGATAAAAGCCTCTGTTTATTGATCAAGTGCTGCTCTCTTCAATTAAAATGACAAAATGGAGTTATGTTCAACATTAAAATGTCCGAGCATACCAGTTGTGAGTGAGTGCACCACAGGTGTTGACCCTGCTAGTTAGGTCTGCATGGAGGAACTGCTCTCAGCTGCTCATCTGCATGAACATGGTTAGGCATCCTGGTGATGTGCACTTAATAAAAATCTGATAGGCAGATATTTGACATGATTCATCCCTAAATCTAGCAGTGTGTGAGATTCTGTGCTGTGCCTCTCAGTTGTGCAGAACAGAATTTGTGGCCCAGAGGGAGGGTGAAAAAAGTGTTCCTAAGCTGTCATTACCACCTTCCTGATCCTACACTGCTCTGTAGCTCCCAGCATAATTTACGCAATGTTGTTACACAAGTTCCCCCGGTCTGCCCTGTGGGCTGGAGCACTGTCCAGAATCTCCACCGTACTGCATGGTGTTGCCCATCCCAACACACCTATCTGCCCCTGTGCACGTTATGCTCCCTATGCCAGTGATTGCGAGGGGGTCCATAGTAGGCAGTCTTACGGCTGTCTTCCTCAGTTCCTGCGCCAGAGAAATTGTCTCCCAGCTGGATTCAAAGCTTTTAGGGTCTCCCTTCTTGTCACCCCAGCCCTTTTACCTGACATAAAGGGGCTGGAGCAGGGGTGAGGCTCTCCATCTATTAATAGAGAGGGAAGTTGTCAGCAGTGAGGAAGAGAAAAGCTGCTGTTCCTACCCAGGGAAGTTCCCTGGATGAGTGGGAGAGAAATTGCAGATCCTACTTGTGGGTGCTATCCCCTGGACAGAAGGAAGAGAGGGGAGCTCCAGTTCTCGCTGGGGCAGCCCTTGACAGAAGGAGAGACAGAGAGAGAGAGGAGCCATTGTCAAGCAGAACCATGCTTAAAAAGGGCCCTCATTTCCTCTACAAAGTTTCATTAAAGAACTGTAATATTCAATGCTGAAATAGTGCTTTATACATTCACAGCACTGTAGAGACATTAACAAATCACACTAGGTAGAAGTAACTTATCTGACATGTGGGTAGATTCTTTAGGTCAGCTTCTCAGCAGGTGTAACTTCACGTGGTTCCATTAATTTCCATGGAGATTTACCGCTTTGCACCTGAGCATCTGGCCCTTTGAGTTTCCATTTCTGATTTGTCAGGGAAGAGCTGGAACCTGGCACTTTGCTCACGAGGACATCCCCAATTCTGAACTGTATTCAACAGCTAGGAATAAAGAGTGATACAACAGTAGGTGCCAGCCAGTGTAACAGCAGCTTAGCTAGGAGATCACTGGCGGTTAAACGATGACTTAAATGATGAATTATGAGAGCCTTCCAATAGGAGTAGCGGGGGGAGGGGGGACAGGCAACACGGGTAGTTTTCAGATGGAGCTTGATCCATTTCTGACTGGGATTATGAGTAAGGCCACAGGCTTCCATGATTTTTTCTCTATTGCCCGTGACCTGTCCCTGACTTTTACTAAAAATATCCATGATAAAATGGGAAGGGACTGGGCTGGGAGCTGTGGGGTACCTCCTGCCTGTGGCAGCTGGGAGCTGTGGGGTACCCCTGCTGCCCATGCCAGCAGGGAGCTCGGGGGCCTGCTGCCTCAGGTGGACGGGGTACCTCACAGCTCCCTGGTGCTGTAGTAGGCAATGGGAGGACCCTGCAGCTCCCAGCCGCCGGGGCTGAAGTCACAGAGGTCTTTGGAAGTCACAGATTCTGTGAGATCTGTGACAAAATCGTAGCCTTAATTATGCGACAACAGGGGACTGGACTCGATAACCCAGAAGTTCCCCTCCAGTCCTACGTTTGGTTTAGGTTGAATGTAACATCAGCTATCACCACACAATGTCACAGCAAGCCAAGTAATGAAGTATGACTGGCATACAAACAGAAGTGATACCACAGTGTAACACAAGCCATATTTACAGATTCTAAGGAGGGTAAAATAGCCAGGCCATTCTATCACGCATTCACTAACAAAGCATTACTGTCATTCAATGATCATCGTACTGACCTGGATCCTGATTTTAGTCTTGTTTTCCTTTGTTTTGTGGCTGGAAGATGAACTGAACTCTAGGATTCTGCATAACCAGATGTGCTGCCAGAAACTTTGACAAGGCCTGGAAATCCCAAGCCCAGTGGCTTTTTTCTTATTTCAGGCTTAGTCACCAAAACACCAGATTTACTATTAATGGGAAGAGCTGCAGTGTCTAGGAATTACAGAAAATTAACACCCTGTGCTGCCATCGCACTCTTGCGCCCAGGGATAGCACTGATGAGTCAAACTGGGGGGGTGAAATGTCCTTGGAGGGGTAACTCAGTCATATTCTCTTAAGTCCCCTCTCCTGCTGAGGAGGAGTCATTCTACCCTCTTAGAGAACAGCGGACTGATGAGAACTGAGTGCTCAGAAGAGCAGGTGAAAAGACATCTGTCCGCTTTTGGCAATCACAACTGGAAAATGAACAATTAGAGAAAAACACCCCAGAATGCAGAACACTTGAATAGTGATTTTAATACAGCAAAATCAATGCAACATGGATATTCCTAAAATAATTGTATAGAACCAACTCAAACATCTTAACTAAGATACAAAAACGAACACAGAAAGGATTTGGCTCAAAGCTTAAAATATTCCAGTGCTGGGGATTATTTTTTTTTTAAAGCAAGGGCAAGATAGCAAAACTGGAGCGTAGAACAGACTGTAACAACTAAGATCGGTTTTCTCTATCGAAACATCTAAAGCAGAAGGTTCTATAATGGAAAAGGGTGAGCCAATAAAAAGGTGTTGCTGATTCTCAGTTCTCCATTGCTTTTGAGGAGTGTTTCTGAAGCACTTGTATGATATTGTGATTTACAACTTGTCTTAATTCTACATGAAAACCTGAGAGTGAGCTCTTGCTGCAGGGGCCATGAGGCTACCTGGAAAGGAACTGCAGTGTTTGGTTTCTCTTTCTTGGTGGTTACTTGGTAAATATGGGCTGGTGTTAAGATGAGCATTGTGGAGTTACACATTTCAGTAGCGACCCAGCATACACAATTGGAGCGGTTTCCAACGTTTTTTTCCCCAGCCCTCATTCAGGCAGATCTACCAGGAACCAGATCTCTGTTCAAAGCACCAGCACTTCCCTCTTGTGGCCAGGAAACCAGCTCCTTTGACCTTTCAGCACAAGGGTGGAGCACTATGAGCTCTTCTGGGGATTCTGACTCGTGTCTGAAGCCACGCTTTGTAATCCTCTTCTGGCATCTGAACAATATTTTCACGCACAAACTGAAAAATAAAGAGGCATTTTCCTTGGCACAGATACTCATACCATCTGACTATGGGACAACCACCATAGAGCTTGCAAACTGTTAGCATGTTAACCTCCTTTAGACTGGTGCGATAAAAATGCAAAGGGAGGTAAGTCTTTTAATACAAGTTTCTATAATAGTGCATGTTAATTAAAATTAATTTAAAAATTGAAGCCCCTATGATCTTCAGTATTATTTACACCCTAAAACCTGCAGAGCTAAGGCTGTATAAAGTGTAAAGCTTTTCCTTTACCCAGAGTTGTGTTACATTAAATTGGCTTAAAAGATGAATCACAGTGTTAGTTTGGAGCACCATCAGGCAGCTGACACTAAATGGGTTTTTTCCTCTTCCTGAAATACTCCCACTGCCTTTATCAGATCCATCTGTGGATGCTTGTGGAGAAGGTAGAAGAGGCTGGAAACAGAAATCAGCAGCATTAGTAGCTTTATGTTTTAGGTGCCATTCCTAACACTAGTGTGAAGGAAGAGCAGGCAAAGGGCACAGAGTGGAAGCCGCTATCAAAGATAAAGAGACACAGAATAACTGGCAGGCAACAGAGAATTCTAGGCTTCATGAAGTGTGCATGATGGCAAGGGGTGCCTACCTGGCTTTAGTGTGGGAGGTCTGGTATGATTACATGAGGCAGGGCTCTGGAGACAATGGTTACCTTTTCGTAAGTCACCAAGAAGGGCAGTTAAACTATCTCCATGCTTTCTGGGTGTTGGAAGAACTTGGCCTTTTTATCTCATGACACAGATGTGTCTAGTTTGTGTATAGGTGCGTATAGTTCTAATGTGTATAGTTTATCTGATGTCGCTGAGCAGCTTGTGTGTGTTGTTATTTAACATGTTAATGCTGAGGGTTTTTGGCTGATACTGTAACCAGAAGAGGAAAGGGCTGTGATAACAGAAACCACTAGGTGGCATCATTGCCTTGTTTACAGTAAGTTACTTATTTAGCATCCACAATCTATATTTAACATAACCTCTCCTTTCCCCCTTCCACCTTTCCTTCTCTCTCTCTTTCTTCTTTCCCTTGTGCAAATTATTTCTAGTGCCCTTTACTTGAGCCACTTGAGTAGTTCTTTACACATAACCGGAGCAGCTTTTATTCACATGTTGCTGAAGCCTCTTCAAATAAATCTGCAGATTTCACAGTTCACGAGTGTGCTTCTTATTCTCTCATGCTTGGCACACATCACATCTGTGAAATACAAGCCTTTCCCGGGCACAGCACAACTGAATGTCCCTCTCCATGTATTCTAACCACTTATACTAACCTGCTGTCACTTTCACTCTAGCAGCAAATAAAATCAGTGATGAAATACCAACAAAACAATAATCATTAATACTTCTCAGTTATGTCACACTTTTTACCCAAAGAGTTTAAAGGGCTGTACAAAGGTGGATATTACGATCCCCGTTTTGCAGGTACGTGGCTCCATTATCCCAAATCATGCATCTTTGTAACCTTCCATTGGGTAAATCACACTGCAGGATGCCTACCCTCTCCATCCCCCCTAGGATTAGAACACTAACAGATGGACTCTCATCACCTCCACGGCTGCACAAATGTCTGGAGAACACAACTCCCATACACGTAGTTCACTGAGCACCTTCAGAAAGGTGGTGGGACGGATTCTTACATCTGGGTTCTTGCCAAACTTTTCCAGTTTCTTTAAGATTCTCTGCGTGTGATTGTCATTCTTCACAGCATCCGGGATTCTGGACAGCAAACTGGAAAACCTGTAATAGAGCAGAGCAGAGCTGAAATAAATGTCCTTGAAACTGATGTTTACACTGCTGGGCACCTCAGACTTACCTGATTTATTTGCCCCTCCTTTCCCCCCTTACAGAATGTGAGAAAAAATGTCTTGTGGGAAGCTTCACTGAGCATTACATGCCAGGGAATGATGCAAAGAAGCTTTGTTTCTATTGTTAACAGGACTGTGCACCCAGCTTCCTTTGTACGACATTAAAAAGAGATCCCCTGATGAGTCATTTACATTCCGGATGACAAACCTTTGGTGTAAAGGCAAACAATAAAATACTGACAAATGTTTCCATTTTACTTCTGATTTGCCCTGTTCATCTCTTCTCTCTCATTTAGCCTCTATAGATTTTCCGAAGCAATCACAGCCTGATCTGACACACTTTCTGATTTTCTTTACTGTCCCTTTTCCCCTTGCTGTCATCATATTTTTTCCCCAGTATGTGCTGAGATAAATCTTACTGACGTGAGAGTGTGCTTGTAACTTTCAATCTTTGCCATTTCACTCTGAATATGGAGACTCAAGAGGAGAATTATACATTACAATATCAATAAAGCTCTTGTGAAAAGACACTTTTTTTTAAAGTCCTGTGTAAATTTTTTTAGTGCTGCTTTGACAGCCCTGGAGATGGATGTCTCCAATCCCTCCAGACTGTATGTGTCTGTGGAAGTGTGGTGGCTTTTCCCTTGTCCCCTGCAGGTCTGGAATTTGCCAGCACATCAACTAGTCTTTAGCAGCAAGCATGGTATCCCACCAGCTGAAGACGGAACAGTATGTCAGCAGCCAGAAGAGGTTCTTCCCAGAACCAATAAGGGGAGACAGTTTAGGCCTTGTCTATTCAGCGGTTCTCAAACTTTAGCAACCAGAGGACCCCCATTTTAATTTAAAATTTCCAGGGACCCCCAAAATCCCCTGCCCTGCCCCCACTCCATTTCTTCCCCCAAGGCCCCACCCTGCCCCATCCCCTGCTCCAACCCTGCCCCTCCTCTTCCTCACTTCGAGAAACACTGCACTAGAAAGTTATCCCATTTTAAGCATGCTGGCATAGATAAAGTAGTACAACCTCCCTAGGCCTTGTCTACACTAGGAGGGTTTTGTCAATATCGTTATAGCAGTAAAGTGAAATGGGCAAAGATCCTTTAGCATGGACACAGTGATGATTGTATAAAAGTGTTTATAATCAGTACAGCTTATGCTGGTTGCCCCAATATAAGCAAAATTGGGGCTAATCAACACACTGAGCCTGGGCGAGTGTAGCTAGACCAGCGGAGCCCCCTAGAGGAGCTACAGCATAAGCCAGCAGAAGGAGTTCTTTCTGCATAGTGACACCACCTATCCGAATGACATTAGCTAAGCTGGCAGGAGCACTCGGTCATCTTAGTTGTGTCTACACCAGGGGTTGTCCCGACACAGCTACATGGCTAGCGGGGTGATTTTTTCCATACTCCTACCTGTCAGAGCTCTGCTAGCAAAACTTCGTAGTGTAGATCAGGCTCTTTAGAGCTATAACTGTACCTACACTGAAGCTTTTACTGGCATAGCCGTGTTGCTTAAAAAATAATAAATCACCCCCTCCCTAACCATAAGGTATTCCAGTAAAACTTTTCAGTATAGACCTGGCCCTAGTGTGGATGCAGTTTTATTATTATAAAGGTGCTTTACACCAGAACAAATATTCTTGCATGGGAACAGCGATACTGTTATAAGGCTCCTTTATACTTGTATAAATACATCCACCCTAGGCTTGTACAGATACAATTAAAGCAGTAAAATAAAATCACACCCCTAGTCAACAGTTATAGTGGTACAGCTTCCAAACTTAGACCAGGCCTTTGATTTGGGAGGCAGGTGGGGCAAGTTTGTGCTACAATGCAGAATGCAGCTTTTCTAAATAGATCACCATTCGCTTCTAACACATTCTCAGTTAGGGTCAGTTGAGAATACGCACCTGGAATGTAGACTCTCGACTCAAAAAATCTGTCTGACTGACACAGCAGCCCTATTTTCTGTGCTGTGCAATATTGCTAATCTAATTCCCATCATCAAAGGCTGCAGCTCTGCAGGAGTGCTTTATTGAGAGGTGCCTGCTTATCTCATGGTGATGATGCCTTTTGCCCCTGGGAAGGATGAAGTTGATATCTGGGTGCAGTTTATAAACACTAGCGGGGAAATGTTCTTCAAACGTGTGTAATGGGTAGACGGCTGGAGGCAAAGTCCTTTCCATCATCAACATTGCTAATAGGAACACAAGTTTTCACCACATTATGTATACCCTTAGAGTGCCTGTCATCCTAAGGATCCCAAAGTGTTTTGCAAACTTATGCCTCCTACAAGGCCATACGCTGGAGATGGAGAGGAGATGCAGTTGTTTGGAGGCATCAGACCTTTTTAAAATGGAAACAGGCTACTTACACCCTCTCTCCTCCCATCTTCACCAAGAAGATTTGCAACACAAGGTGAAATCTGGTCCTGGATATCATTGTTGCATCTTCACTTAGACAGTGTTTATAAGGGTGGTAAAATCAAGCACTGAGCAACGGTATTTAAGAGGGTTTACTAGTTTCTAAGATGATTTTCTTTTGGTTTTATAGAAAAAAAAATCTGAAAATAAAGAAGAGCTTTTGGTCCTAGAGGAAATGCTCTGGGGTGTGTTTAGCTCTTCCTTCCTTACCAGTTGCGCTCATCTTCATCATGTTCTCTTTCAGCTTTCAGGCCACACTGTCTCATTCTTTCTAGGTCTCTCTCAAAATACGTGATGTTTTTTAAAGACTGGTATTTCTGAGAACTCTTCTCCTCCCGCCTCCTACAAATAAACTTCAAAAAATTAAAACCGTATATTTTAAAAATTAACATTCTGATTGAACGTTAGTTGGGAAGATACCTAGGATGGTGGAAGGCAATGAGATGAGAAGAATAGAGCATGTTCAGGCCATGGATACCAGTAATATTTTGCACTTTGATAGCGCTTTATAAATTAAGTCTCTCCGAATGATTTACTAACAATTAATTAAAGCCTCCATCAATTTAGTGAGCTAGGTAAAGTATATACTTAAGGATCAAATAATCTGACATTGAAATGCAGCCACCTCTGAGTAGTAAAGTATCTGGTATTTAAGAGCATACTGCAATACTACATAACTCAGGGCAGGAAGAAAGAACAGTATTTTAAATATCTGAAACCTTATGGAGAGTAGGCAGAATTTAATTACCTGAGTTGGTATTTTGTCCAGGATACCGCACTAATATACCATATCCTACAAAAAGCCCCATCCAGTTATAATGACCACAAGTAGTCCAGACCTCTGCTTCTCTTCCCATTCAAAAGCAGCTTCTCCAGCAGCACAGTTCCCAACATCATCACAATGGGACACTGGTTTAGGATGAACTCAGCCAATAGAGTGCCATCTACTGAATTACTACCACTAGTTCCTGTCACATCTAGGTGATCCTCAGAGTCTTCTCATCCAAATACTGAGCTACCCTGCTATGCGTGTGAGATTTTATGAGTTTATAGCGAAGGTGGAATGGTTTCAGGTAATTAGATAGGGTCCGATTTGTTCTTTTATCCTGAAAGAGCCAAGAATCAGTCAATTCTTCATGCAGTCACAATGGATGCTTATGGGAGGTGGCAGGGAAAATACTTTGGGACTCTGGAGAGGCTCTAACATACCAGTAGAGGCGTGAATGTAAGAGTGGTGCGGTGGGAGGAGAAATTGGGGATACTGCCCTTTAAAATAACTATGTGGAGAGAGATCTCAGGTTTCTTATTTTCTACGCCTATAGAGCTCAGATGAGTCATAGGTGAAACATTTCAGTCTTTCTAGAGGAAAGGATGACCAATGCCGGCTGATCAATGGACCAGTATTGAAGCTGGCCTGGAAGAAGGCCGTTCACTTGTTCTATGCATGAGACAGGCGGCTGCAACTGTAGACAGTAGAACTGCTCAGTTATGTGAAAGGACAGTGATCTACACAGCGATGATGGATGACCCTACAGATCATGTGTGGATTGGCTGTAATTTGGGGTGACAGAATAGCTGTTCTTTGGGAGAACAAGGATTAGCTTCAAAAGTAAGTAAAACCAACACTCCAAATGTGCTGTGCTAGGGTGTCATAAACAGATTGTTAAGGGTTAATGTCTCTTGTACCTGTAAAGGGTTACAAGCAGGGAATGGGACACCTGACCAGAAGACCAATCAGAAGACAAGATACTTTTAAATTTGGGCGAAGGGAAGCTTTTGTGTGTGTTCTTTGTCCGTTGTGGGTTCTTCTCTCGGAGGGTCTTAGAGAGACCAGACATTACTACAGGCTCTCTAAGTTTCTTTTCTAATAGTAAGTAAAAACAGGTGGTTTTTTGATTGTTTTACTCTATTTGCAATTGTGGATCTGGCTGGTTAACTTTTATATGTGTAGTTGCTGGGAATATTTTGATTTGTATTGGTACTGGGGGGAAAAGTCTCTTTCTGGGGTCTGTAAGCTATAGGACCCTGTAATATTTACATCTTGAAGTTACAGAGATAATTCTTTAGTTTTCCTTTCTTTTATTAAAAGATTTCTTTTTAGAGAACCTGATCGATTTTGTTTTGCTTCCCTTGTTTTAGTCCAGGGGATTGGGATTACTCACCAGGACGGGAGGGGGAGAGATAGAATCTCTCTTTGTTTTCCTTGAATCTGTTTGCCTCTTGGTGGAAGGGAAGGGAGATGCTTCTCTGTATGGTGATTTAAGAGGCTGGATCAGTATCTCTCAGGATAGCCCAGGGAGGGAAATTCTGGGAGGGGGAAAGGTGGGGGAATGGTTTATTTCTCCTTGTTTTAAGAACCCAAGGGATCTGGGCTTTTGGGGTCCCCAGGGAAGGTTGGGGAGGTCAGAGTGCCCCAAAACACTATATTTTTGGGTGGTGGCAGGGCTATCAGATCTAAGCTGGTAATTAAGCATAGAGGATTCAGGTGCTAGTATCTCATTTTCTGAACTCTAAGGTTCAGATCTGAGAAGGAATGCTATGACATAGGGGGACTGGGATTCTTGGACCAAGGGTTAGACTGAAATTTGAAACCTCAGCAGCAGTTTAAGAGGTTTGTGTGACAAACTAGGAAGGCTGTCTTCAGCCTGGAAACTTAATTAAAGATATACCGTTGAATGTCGCTGATTCCACTGAATCAACTGGCTAGAATGTAAAGATGACAATGGACTCTGAAGTTTGGGGGAACTTTTTCCTAGTGCCTGTAAATTATATATGTAAAGATAAATATTCTGTGCAATGTCCTTAAGAATCATACAGACAAATCTCAGCACAGTGGCTTGAATATTTGGTCTAGAGTGTACATCCTTGCATGGGTACCCATATAATCAGCTGGGCATATACTCCATATGCCATTACTCTGGTACCACTCCACTGAAGTTAGCAAACCCATCTCTAAAAAGTTTGAGAGCATGTCCTAAATACGTTACAGAAGTGAGGCATGCAGTGCTTTGACAGCTGACAGCAAGCATTCAAGTTCTTACCGTTCAAGGATCTCCAGGTTGTCATGCAAACAAAAAGCTGCTTCTTCAGCTACTGCAGAGAACTTCTGCCTCATCTCAGCACACAAATTATATTTATTTTGAATGAAATAGCTGGCATGTGAGCTGCAGGAGAAAGCACACAAACGCCATGGTTATTCATTTCTATGAAACAGTGCTTGGCAGCTCAGAACACAGAGTTTTGTAAAGTGATGTGCACTGAAAGCCTCAGCTCTCAGATGACTAAAAGTTAGGATATTCCTGGTCATAAACATGCAAATGAAGGAGTACAGAGCTGGGTTTAGAATGGAACAAATACTAGAAAAAAAATGGTCTGCAAATATTCATCTGAATTCAAAGACAAATCTCTTCATCACTTACACAACCTCTTAGTGTTCATCCTTCTGGGCAGGGCTGGCTCCAGGCCCCAGCGTGTCAAGCGTGTGTTTGGGGCGGCATGCCGTGGGGGGCGCTCTGCCGGTTGCCAGGAGGCGGCAGGCGACTCCGGTGGACCTCCCGCAGGTGTCCCTGCGGAGGCTCCGCTGGTCCCGCGGCTCTGATGGAGCATCCGCAGGCACGCCTGCGGGAGATCCACCGGAGCCGTGGGACTGGTGAGTGACAGAGCGCGCCCCGCGGCGTGCCGCCGTGCTTGGGGCGGCGAAATGGCTAGAGCCGGCCCTGCTTCTGGGGGTGACAAATCGAGTGCTTGAGATTAACTAGCAGGAATATTCACAAACCACAAATTGCTAGCTTGAATTTTGAAATATTAATGGACAGCAAATTTCTAGTTGCAGATTCATTTGAAAAATTAATAATTTGCACCGTGTTGGTTAGTTACAGAAATCATCCAAAACAGGGAACAGAAACAAAACTACATGAAATATATATAAAGAGCAGACTTCAAATTGCAAATAATACCAGACACCGTGAAGAGGACAGGCAGCCTCTTTGCTAATAAATGGTTATGATCTCACACTCTTTCATCTAATCTGCAACTGGTAAGGTTAACTAGGCTTTTTTTTCCTTTTTTGCCCAGTATTGGAATTAAACACAGACGGGTAAGTAGTTAAGGCAAAATCCATAGATTTGGCTTCACAACTCACATTAATGTACATGGGAGTCATATGACAAAATCCACATGGTACTGCATGGAAACTGACCAGTTTGTGTATCAAATAGTACACATACTCTAGCAGAGTTTTGCTTTCCACATGAATGCCTCTCATGAGCATTGCATTCAGCATGCTATGTACCTTTTAGGCCTCTTTATGTACTTTGTGCTCTCCTCCTCCTTAAAGGTTGCTGTGGTTGTTTTGTCCTCCCTCAGAGTCACAGACAGTGAACTGCAAGAAAAAACAATCCCCTTAAGATAGCACAGTATGCCTTGCAAACCCAGACACCATAACCGGGGTAGACCATTTCCGAGATGATAAGCAGCTATGATGTCAACCAGTTATCTTGCTTGAAAATGGAAAATTCAAGGTCAACGTCGAAATTTAGGTGCACAACTCTCAGTGATGTTAGTACGAAACCCAAGGCAAATCTCCATGCACTGTATTGAAAACATAATACAAAATATATAACAAAGAGTCCTGTGGCACCTTAAAGACTAAACAGATGTATTGGAGCATAAGCTTTTGTGGGTGACGAAAGTGGGCATTCACCCACGAAAGCTCATGCTCCAATACATCTGTTAGTCTTTAAGGTGCCACAGGACTCTGTTACTTTTTACAGATCCAGACTAACACGGCTATCCCTCTGATACTTTACAAAATGTATAGCAAATCAGTAACGGTCAGAAAGCAGGATTTCATCAACTCACCATGCTCTTATAACAATAAGATGCTATCTGTCATGTGCATGCCATATGCTTTCCACATGTGAAGCTGATTGCATGGAGCATACTACATGCCACATGCTTAGATTCTGTAATTACAGCTACCTTTTAGGCCTCTGGTCCAGTGATGTTAAGCTCTCTTGGTACTTGGATGTTGTGTTTACATTGTCATCCTTCAGAGTCACCAATAGTGAACTACAAGACAAGACAAGATCCTTAAAAATGTACAAAACTATGCCTTCTCCAGCATATGAAACATCCTGCTGGCACTGATGAATTACTCCTAATATGACAGACTTATTCAGAGCCATCCAGAGATAAGATTTATACTTGATATTTCTCTCCCCTTTACCTCAGACCGAGGGAAAAAATATTGCAGTAAAATGTCAGATTATAACATGTGTCTTGTGTTCTTTGAGTCTGTAGTGTGGAACCCACCACAGAACTTGGGACTGGCTACAGAAACCGGGACAAACTGATTCATGGAATTAGATTCAGTGGAGGGCTGGGACATTACAGGCCCTCTTCTTTCCTGGTTCAGTGGCAGCACTTGATCTAGCCAGAGGCCCAGTGGTGGTATGTTCCCTCTTGCTTTGACAGAGACAGTGGCTCCTGAAAGGTGAGGAGAAGAACAAGGCAGCTTGATCTCCTTTCTTCCCTGTTAGTCAATCCAAAGGGAGAGAGTTGGAAGACTGCTGGCATCTTGTTCCTCCTGTCACTGACAAATTCACATTACACGTCAGATTCCATCACAACCTAACTCAAAAATGAGCTTGGAGATGCTGCATAGATACACACGTCCTGCCTGTAACAGAATTATAGCCTAACAAGAGTTATTGAATTAATAGCTAATTAAGCCAATCATTTAGCCTGGGTCTGAATAAGTCTCAAATAGAAGCCCCCATCATCTGTTTCTTAGATGAGACACAGTGTAGTGACAAAAGCAGTTGAACAGGACTGGCAGACAGCTACTGAAACACCCTCTGTAGTAGGGAATTCCTACCTTCTGACAAACTCTCACCATTTCTGGTCTTAAAAGACCCTGAAGTGAGCACTTTGCCAGTGCAATTATAATGGACAGGCCCAAATTGCCTCTAGTTCAGGCCACCACCTTCCAATTTCAGAGGTAAATTCAACACAATAATCATCATGTGTTAAGTGTGAGAAATAATTCTCAACACCACACACTGGCCTACTGGTTTGGGGCAGGGAAAGCAGTAGATCTGATATTTCTTGATTTCAGTAAAGCTTCTGACACAGTCCCACATGATATTCTCCTAAGAAAACTGGAGCAATGTGATCTAAATTAAAGTACTATCAGGTGGGTGTACAACTTGCTGAAAGACCGTAATCAAGGAGTAATTACTAGCAGTTCACTGCCTGACTGGGAGGGCATTTCTAGTGGGCTCCCACAGGGATCAGTCCTGGTTCTGTTAATAGTCAATATTTTCATCAATAACTTGGATAATGGCATGCAGAGTATGCTTATACAATCTTAAAATGACACAAAGCTGGGAGGGGTTGCAAGCACTTTTAGAGGACAAGATTAGAATTCAAAAGGACTTTGACAAATTGGAGAACTGGTCTGAATTCAACCAGACACATTTTAATAAGAGAAAAGCACTACACTGAGGAAGGAAAAATCAGATGCACAACTACAAAATGGGGAATAACTGGCTAGGCTGTAGTACTTCTGAAAAGGATCTGAGGGTTATAGCGAGTCACAAATTGAATACAAGTCAACAATGTGATCCAGTTGCGAAAAAGGCTAGCATCATTCTGGGTTGTATTAACAGGACTGTCATATATAAAAGACACAGGAGGTAACTGTCCTGCTCTACTTGCTACTTGTGAGGCCTCAGCTGGAGTACTTTCTCCAATTCTGACTGCTGCACTTTTGGAAAGAAGTGGAAAAATTGGAGATACTCCAGAGAAGAGCAACAAAAATGATAAAAGATTTAGAAAACCTGATCTATGTAGGAAAGGTTAAAAAAAGCAGGCACGTATAGGTTTGAGAAAAGAAAACTGAGGGGGGACCTGATAACAGTCTTCAAATATGTTGAGGGCTGTGAGAAAGAGGATGGTGATCAATTGTTCTGCATGCCCACTGATGGTAGGAGAAAAAGTAATGGGTTTAATCTGCAGGAAGGATGATTTAGGTTAGATATTAGGAAGCAAACTTTCTAACTACAGGTGTAGTTAAGTTCTGGAATAGGATTCCAAGCGAGGTTGTGAAATATCAGTCATTGGAGGTTTGAAAGAACAATTTTGACAAATACTTATCAGGATGGTCTAGTTTTACATGAAGACTTCTCAAGGTCCCTTCCAGCCCTACATTTCAATAATTCTATATACTAGAATAATTGAGAGCGGATCAGTGCTGTTCCATGTACCATTCTTGCCCCATAAGGTCTCAGTGTCACATTCCAAATGCTGGCAAATTGTGGGAGACATCCTCTGACAATAAATGGGTCTTACTCCACACAGTTTTAGCTGGCCTGAAAGTGGAGAAATTAAACCATGTTTCATCTTGATTACCAGTGAATGTGAATGCACAAAGGTACATTTCCAGCCACAGCTGCATGGCTCCTATTAATGTTAGTGTGAGCCATAAAGCAAAATTCCAAAGCAATTCCAAAATTCCAATATTGAAAACGCACAACTCTAGTAATTGGGGATGCATAATACAGCTTCCCCAATCCCCTGTCTCTTACAGCAGACCAAGCTGGGTGTAATTCATGAATGTGACTTTATGAGCTGTTTTTCACTTGTGAAGATGACTGTATATCTCATACTATGTCTTTTTTAACATTCCTACCTTTTAGGTCTCTGTCCCAGTATGCTCTCCTGGTCCTTAAAGGCTGTTAGGCTCATTCTCTCATTCCTTTGATATACTGGTGGTGAACTGGAAGGCAAGACAATGTCCTTGAAACTGTTCAGAATATACCTTCTCCAGGGCATGAGCACTGGTGCTGGAGCTGATTGTCAATCTCGAGAGAAGAGACATGGCTTCTTGCAGAGCTTAGGGGTTTTATAACCCAAAGATGTGTGGGTCAGATCTTCAGATGGCCTGATTTGATGTAGCTCTGCTGACTTCAGTGGAGCTATCCCAAATTACACCAGCTATGGATCTGGCCCATATGTATTTACAAACAGTACTAGATAGAAAAACACTTGAAAATTAATAAGGAGACATAATCCATACACACACAGCAGCCAGGAAATTCACAGATTCCAGTTCTAAGCTGCAGAAATCACAGCACCTGCAACAGCCTTGTCAAGACTAGGTCCTTCTCACTGAGTCTCACAACTATTACTGGTAGCATTAGGACAAAGTTTAAATGTGGTTTATGCTGTTGTCCCACTCTCTTTACTTGTTTGTCTTTTGCAGACAAAAGTTCTGCCACTGACTCAGTGACATTGCATGCCTATAAGTGACAGCAATATTAGGCTCTATTGTTTGGAAAATGTTCAGTTTGAGGTTCTTTGAAGTGACCTAAGCCTTCAATACTACGATGAGAATGAATAAAATTGATCTGCACTAATTGTTTACTCCAGTGAAAATTTCTAAAAGCCAGGGATAACTACAGAGTGCATTTGATAGAAGTTTCACTGGAAATTTTATGGGGAGCATGTGGAAAATGCAATGGTAGCAGCATAAACAATTCAATAGAGATTGAGAAGAAAATGGCCTCTTTCTCTATAGAGTTGCTGTAGATTATTTATACAGGCATTGTATGAATGGTTTGTTGTAAGAGAAGGATTCACTGAGTGTCCACCTGGAAAATAAACATTTATTGTGCACAGTCAAATGGGCCATTCTGTCACCTATACAGAGAAATGTCAACGTCCTCTAAATTCACTGAATATTGAGTTTAATCAGCAACTATCCTGAAAAAATAATAGCACAGTGTAAGCGCTATTATAGTCAACTGCCTTTCTTGGTTTGTAGAATCCAATCATGTAGCATACCTGTGCAGTCTGGTCTTCTTAACAATATCTTCTGAACTGAAATTCTTTGCCACATCTTCATATATGGTCTGGAGTAATTTCTGTAGGTCTGATAAAAAAACCAACACAGGTATAAAAATGTGCCCTTTGGACCCTCCATTGCTCCTTCTCTTTACAAGGGAATGCTGCATACACTGGCCTCATGTTTTGATTTTGATTAGCAATTTTGGTTTCCCAATTTAAGACACCTTAGAAGGACCTGACTTTCAGAGGAAGGAGGTTCAGCACTTCATTTCAGATGTCTCAAGTTGGGCACTCAGAATTTGAAATATATTATACCAAACCACTATTCACGACTGGAAATGTGGGTCCCTGTTCTTTGGCTCTAAAATAAACAACAAATGAGAAGTTAGCTAACTTCTTTAATGTTTATCCAAAATTATTGTGCAGGAATTAGAAAAGTAGGCAACTTTTAACAAACTGTACCCAAAGCCAGCTTCAAATTCCTATGCTGATGCTATTAGCATTCTTAGGGCATATTTATAAACATCACAACTTAATCTCCTTTAAAATGAACTATGGAATTTAACATCTGACGAGAGCTATATCCTTACCATGATGCATTTAAAGCTGATGATTTATTCTCAACAAGCCCTTACTTCATCATACCTGTTTGTCCAAGTATCACTCCATCCTTTTTTTTTTCTTTCAGTTGATCTCTACTTTCATGGTGTTATTGCCTTTATCACCTTCTCTCCATTGTGACTGTGTGTTCTCATGCTTTCCCATACCTTGAATAGCCCTTCTCCCCCTGAGTGCCAGATGAATTCACTGTTCTTCAAATTCCTCCTCAAAACTCACTTCCTTTGAGGACCTTTCCACCACTAAACCACTGCTGCTTTGATGCCCAACTACTAAACAAAACAAACAGCCCATCACAAGAAATACAATAATATAATCAATACGGTTTTCTGCCTGGAGCCCTATTCCCTCTCCCTAGACACCATCCACTATGGTCTGTTCTCATTAGTCATTGAATTACCTGTATAATTTTGAGCTGATCCTGCAAAGAACCGAACGTATCCTAGGAGGTACTAAGCTCCACTGGGAAATGAGAGGCACAGCTCCTTGTAGGAGGGAACCAGCCCATTGAAGTTAAATCAATTAACTGTATGTTGCTCAACGTAGGGACCTTTCCTTAAACCCCAGTAAAGCACTATGCAGAAACAAGCAGGATGGTAATGTAAATGACAACTGCTACTAAATACAGTAATAAATGCCTATTCAAATATTGCAGAGGAGGTTACAGAACACACACAGACTTAATCTGTTCTCAAACAAACCCTGACTGGCCAAAACTTGAAGAAACTGGCTCCTATAGTTAGGGTGTTATGTCCATATTTAAGTATCTAAATAAGTGGTCTGATTTTAAAGAGTTCTAAGCACCCAGGCAGGAGGTCCTGAGTTCTAATTCTGATTCATTTTAACATGGACTCTCACTATGACCTTGTACAACTCTTAAGGCATGTGTACATGGCAAAAAAAAAAAGGCAGCAAATCTCAGAGCCCAGGTCTACAGACTCAGGCTTGTGGTAGGACTCTAAAAATAACTGTTTAGAGGTTTGGGCTAAAGATGGAGCTCAGGTTGTGAAACCCACCTCTTCTCTGGCTTCAGAACCTGAGCTCCAGCCTGAGCCCTGGCAGTATGTCCACACTGCAATCAGAGGAGGAAGGGTGATAATAGCACATATGTAGGCACAGCCAATCTAGCTTTAGCCTGAGTATCAATAGCAGTGAAGCCATGGCAACCTGGACTTCAGTGCAAGCTGTACAAGCCTGCCCAGGTACCTAGGTATATACTTGTGTTCCTAGCCTGCGCTGAAGCCTATGTGCTGTGGCTTCACTGATATTAGTACCTGAGCCTAGCTAGATCAAAGCTAGCTCAGGTATGTGGAGACATGCTGCAATCAGCCTTCTGACTGTAGTGTGGACATACCCTTGGGGTCTGATCCTGCCAAGCTGAGCACCGTCACTCCTATTAAAGTCAATGGGAGTGGAGGGCAATGCACATCTGCTAGGATGTGCTCACCGTTTTGTGGGATTGGACTCTCAGTTCCTCTGCCTCAGTTCCTCCATCTGAAGAATAGGGATAATAATATCTGTACTTAGCTTGTATATCTTCAAAGTGCTCTACAAATATTAATCCTCACAGCGCTGCTGTGAATTAGCTAAGCATTAACTAGAAAAGAGAAAGCTGCACAGAGGCTTGGCCTTGTGATGGGAATGCTGGCTTGTGACTCAGGAGATCTGGGTTGGGACCCCTGCTCTGCCACCAACTCTGTGTCTGAGCTGGGAAAAGCTGCTGAAATGCTGTGCCTCCATTGCACATCTGTGAAATGGAGTTAATGACATTCACATACTTCACAGGGTCCTAATGAGGATAAATCCAGTTATGTATGCGAGAGGCTCAGCTACTACAGTGATGGACACCAGAGGAACACCTACAATTAAAGTGCAGCTTTATAATGAAGGTCCCTTGTGCAAATATGTATAACTTTTCCTTGGAATTTGTATCTTTCTAAGACTGGGAACTGCACCACTAACTTCTTGGTTAAAGAAGCAGAAGCAATCCTGTTAGCATTTAATTTCTCAGATACAGTCCAGCATATTTTTTTCATCAATATGAAGTAAACGTCTGGCATTTGAAACGATTTGCACAAATAATGCATTACGCAGTAACCATGAAAAATGAGGATTACATTTAGTACTGGGTTATTCAAAACAGGGCTGATACAGTTGGTATACGTTCAAAGAAGTTTTTAGATGTGGCAAAGAAAGCAAGCTTGAAATGCTAATCTACTTGTAAAACCTTTGACAAACCAGAAGGAGCCTGACTGATAAATTAGACAACCTCAGAACTGACCTGCCTGCTATACCACAGCTGTGAGGATGACAGCTTCCACGCCTGACTTCTCAACATGATGTGACTTACAGAACCTTTGGACAAGTGTAGTTCCTCACCCAGTCAGTGATGGTGGAAATCGCAGGTTTGATACAGTAGCAGTCACAAAACAATACAAACTAAATTATAGCCAGGTAAATGGCTCCATATTAAATTATAGACTCAATCCTGAAGCAAAATAAAAACGCTCTGTAAGAATCATGTTCAAATTTATCTGCAGATTAGTTGCCCAATGCAATATATTTCTCACATGTTTTCCAATAAACATGTGTCATCTCAATGGTACTTCTGTGTGAGTTATAGGGAGCCTCGTGAGCTGTTTGAGAAATAGGCTACAGGGCATTAGAACAGTTGAGCTGTTCTAATCCAGTTCCTGTTCTGGCTCTGAGGCATCCTTGTGTTTAACATGATTCTGTGGCTACAGAATTTACCTCAGAATCCATCCACTGCTGTAGTGTTGTCCTGCAGAAAGTGAGTTTTTATTCTATTTTTTTTAAATTTCTAGCTGTTATAGATATGAAAAATACCTCCGGTTCACAGTTTGGAAGTGACCCGAAAGTTGACATTTTGAGCATGCAAACAGACCACCTGAAACAATAACTTTGCGGTGTCAGCCATTCCCATTCATCTCAGTGGAACATTAACTCGGAAGCCTAATGATGACAGTGTAAATATAAGTTTGTGTGATAATTTTAGCAGAAAAATGAAGCTACTATCTGCGGTAGATATTGGAGCAGCGATCATTCGAATGGCTGGGTGCTGTTGAGGGTTACTAAAGTCTAGAAGATTAAAGTCCCCAGAATCTTCCTATCATCTCCACTGTTGGTCATAAGAGAGAGGGAAAGTGAAGATGCAGCGCTTCCTCATTGTCAAAAGCCTCAATTGCATCCTGAGTGTGAAAAACCAACTCTCTCTCTCATACCTTCTCTGGTGTAAAAAGTCTACCGCCTGCCCCCAGGAGCAGAAAGTAAACTGAATGCAATGTCAGAATCATTAACGCCAAGAACAGTCAAGATTGCATTATTCCTCTGCAGAGCTCACTTGGTAAAAAACAAAATCATTAAGAAAATGTCTTAAAGCTGATACAGAATTTCCTTTTTTGCCTCTGAACACAATACCTGAATGCTGCAGAGCTTAGCATTATTTTGGCCCAGAGTACATCGGGCACTGCCTATAATTCACAAAACAGTGTGTTCAATTTATTTTGCTTCCTCTAAAAAGCAGTGTGGTCCAGTGGGCAGAGTTCTGGCCTTGGAGCCGGGACAGCTGGGTTCTATTCTCATTTCTGCCACTGACCTGTTGAGAAAGTCACTTCATCTCTCAGTGCCTGTGTTTCTTCACCCAGCCTTTGTCTGCCTTATTTTGTAAGCTCTTTGGGGTATGGACTGTCTCATATTATGTATTTGTACTGCACCACGCACAGTGGGGCCTCAGTTTTGTTTTGGGCCTCTAGTTGCCACAGTAATACAAATAAATGCCATTAATACATGAGTAACGTGTACATTAGTAAACAGTCCCAAATTAAAGAAATATCTATGTAGTTCCGCTGCCCCATAGGGAATTACCATGGGTCAGCTGGTTGCTACAGAAGTTATTCTACTTTTGTGAGACCTCTTCTATTGAAAACTGCCGAGTTGTGGATTGTATGCCATCTGAATAACTTGATAGGCTGAGCAATGGCAAATCCATAGCAATTCGTTCACAATGGTTTCAAATTGTTTCATCATAGTGAGGGCTACTGAAAAGAAATTGTACCATGATCTTCTGAGCCACAGTCCCTTCTCCTGCCCACTTTTGGCAAAGTACTTTTTTCCTTATAACACAGCTAAGAGGATTAATCTTTTGATGCTGTGAATCAGGTTTTCTTGATGTATTAGAACTTAGTAATGGGATGTCCAAACCTACTGGCACATAAACTTGACCTCAACTGAGAACTGGACATGATGATCTAGCAAATCAAACCCAATTCCTCCAATAATATTAATCTTCAAAAATGAAGCAGCAGGATGAATATGTAGATTAATAAAACAAATTGAATTATTGATAATTAGTTTTCTCCTGCAGTATATCAGTACAAAAAAAGCACCTGGATAGACAGTGCATATGGCACATCAATGGACTTAAGCAGGAGTTAAACTTACCTTATAATGCAGCTCACAGCATGCTATGGCTGAAGGCTGCACTGATACAGACAAATAAAATTTGAATTATCATATAAAACTGCAAAGTAGTTCTGATGATTTTCCAGGAAGGTGCCTCAGTCCTCTCTGCCCATCTGGCAACATTGCGTGAGTGAAATGACACCTCACTGACCCACCTGCTGGTACATGAAGCCAGTGCAGTCCTTTATCCATAAGAAATTTTAGAATAGATTCCCTCTGTCTTTAAAGCAGATAGGAAAGATGAAAAGGGCATTCCACTTTGTGAAGCCCTTTGCACAAGCCAAATAAAATGTGAGGATTTGCTTCACGTCCAGTGATTGTAGTGTTCATTGCAAATAAGAAACCTGGTAATGGGAAAAGCATTATGTGCTGATCAATATAATAATCCCATGCACTTTGGTAGTGCCATCTGTCCGAGGATGGCAAAAAAATTTACAAACCTTAATTAAATAAGCCTCTTAATACTCGCCTGTGATTGTGCTTTATTGCCCCCATTTTGCAGATAGAGAGAGAAGGAAGAATGGAGAGGTAAGTGACCTGCTCAAAGTCATACAACCTACTCCAGCCAGAAGTATCTTTAAGATAAAGATCTTCTTGGCAACTGTTGAAGAAAATACATTTGTTACTGTGCAGTCAAGTAAAGGAAACTTACAGTGGGAAACAGGCTCTTCATCCTCTCTGGTCTGTTTGCTCTGTACTGACTCACTGTCTTCACATTCCTTGGTGACATCAATGGGAGCTGTATTCACATTGGTATTGTCTTCAGAGCTGGGGACTAGGGAACTTATGCTGCCCAGAGGAGTTCGACTATGGGGAGAGGTCAGACCACTAAGCCGAGAGATGCTTATGATAGAAGTTTTCTTGTTTGTCTTCCTGCTAAGCTGACTACGTGGTGCTTTCTGGCAGGATTTCTTACCCAGAAGGAAAATAAAAGAGGGGAATTGTTATAACAATGTTTGACAGGGATGGTGCACTGTATTTCCATATCTAATGCTAATACTGGATTCCTCTAGGCTTTTTTGCGCCACGCAGATTTTCTGCAGCAAATTCAACAGGTTGGCTAAACTGCTGAATTGGGGTCTCATTCATTTTGGTTTTTCCCTGCATCTTTCTCTGGCTCTGGCATTGGTGCCAAGTGGACCAGTATACTTTGCAAACAAGTAGCACTGCAGATTCATAGAGGTTTGCTAATAAAGAAATCCTCGACGTTTTCACCTCCAGGGAGAAAAAGGTCAAAGCTGCAGTGATAAATGTTCAAGCCTCCACCTCTCCCACACCCTGGAAATCAATTTCCTGTGTCAGAAATATGAAACCTCAACAGACTGAAATCTGCACGCTTGATAATCAAAACAGAATGTATCACATTGCAAATACCCTGGAGGAATCCATATCTCAATACAAGATTTTATATCAAATATGAAAGCCTACATTTAAATAATGGTAATGTAAATGACAACAGAGAAAATTCTGTCTAATTTAGGCTGCAGGAAAAAAAAGCCACAGCAACATAAGAGCAGAAAGGAATGTCAGCATCAGCATTCACTTTGGATTCCTTGATTCTTGTTGATTTGGGCCCTAACTTAATCCCACAAGGGAACCTGGAAAACATCCTATTTAGAAACAGTTCTGTGTATATTGTAAGATTTGCTTATTTCCCCTCTCTCCTCTCTTCTTTATCAGGGCCGGCTTTAGGAAGTGCGGGGCCCAATTTGAACAGTTTCGACGGGGCCCCGGCAGGGATGACTAAAAAAAAAAACCAAACCAAACCAACAACAAAAAAACACCTGTAGAAAAACAAGTGGGGCTTGTATTCACCGGGCAGTGCTCTGAGTCTTCGGCGGCGGGTCCTTCACTCGCTCCAGGTCTTTGGCAGCACTGAAGGACTCGCCGCCGAAGACCCAGAGCAAGCGAAGAACCCTCAGCCGAAGTGCCACTGGAGACCCGAAGCGCCACCAAGTGAGTAATAATTAAAAAGGTGCCTCTTAGCCAGGGAAGGGATTCTCACTGGGTGCGGGGCCCTCTTAGGCGCGGGGCCCGATTCGGGGGAATTGGCCTAAAGCCTGCCCTGTTCTTTATTATTACAAAGGATATTTGCCAGGGGATGTTGTGAAGCCCAAAAACATAACAGGGTTCAAAAAAGCACTAGGTTAGTTCATGGAGGACCCCACGCTTTGAGTGTCCCTTCTCTATGATTGCCAGAAGTTGGGAGTGGACGACAGAGGATGGACCACTCAATGATTGCCTGTTCTGTTCACTCACTGTGAAGCACCTGGCACTGGCCACTGTTGGAAGACAGGATACTAGGCTAGAAGGACCATTGGTCTGGCCCATGTGGTTGTTTTTATGATGAAACATGATCTTTGTCTTTTTAGAAGTTCAGCGACTCTTGCTACTGATTCCTCAAGCAAAACCATAAACATATTATGTCTCCTGGTCTAACCCCTGGGCACTATACTTCCTTTGTTTTCATGCAGATAGCTGTGGCAGTAATAGTAAATAATAAGAAAGAGGGAGAGACAGCACCTGTCACTTCTTCAGAAACATGGACTATCTCGGCAGAAGAGCATCAAAGTTCTCCGCATTTTCTGTAGTGCACCCAATGTTGCCTTCAATAATGTTACTTCTCCTCAGTTAAAGATTTAAATTTTCAATATCTTAAAAAAGCCTTTCATCTGAATGGCTTATTTTCTCCTCCCCGTTCCTTTTCTCCAGATGTCATATGTGGACTTTGTTTTCTGATTTAAATTTTTACCTTTTAATTAAGTTAAAAAAAACACCAAACGGACTGTTGGAGTTTGTCAGGATGGGGCCCAAAGCTAGCAAGGAAACTGCAACTGCATCCTGCTAAATTGCATAATTCTTACTCACATGGTTTACAGTAGCTTACTTGAATGTGCATGATCTACTCATTTGAACATGGGTACGTAGGATTGCATCCCCAATTAATTAACAAAGGGGCAAGATGCCAATATTTTCAGGGACTCTCATATTTTTTCGTAGTACATTTCCCTCCAGCAACATCACTAGTTACTATTCAGCCAAAGCCACAGCTACGCTCCTGTATCTGGCTAACTATTGCTCTTTCTGTAATCCGTCGCCAAACATTTTTTATCAAAATTATCCAGAGAGCCACGTGCCATGCAGTCACAAGTTTCAAAGCAGAAAGATCAAATCAGGGAGTTACATGAGGGAACAAAAGAGAGAAAACAAATATTTTGAAAGTTGGACTAGCTTGTAAAGTGGAAATTAGCAATGAAGTTACCTTTGTATCCATGATAAAGTGCTCCCATCTATGCCTTGCTGCCTTGTCCTTATTGATTTTTTTAAATGTACTTTTACTGCCACCAGGGTCCCTAAGTGAAAAACAATATAATGAGTTTTCCACTTCCAGAATTTTGCTTTTATTACAAGTTCTTTTTAGAAACGCAATAAATAGAGAATAAATGATGGCCAATCTCTGCTATGACATTTATCTTCACTTGTAAGGAGGCGAGAGATAACTCACTAGTGTTATAGCGGCGAGTGAATTATAGTCACAGGTGAAGAGAAATGTTCAGAAAGCTCAGCTATTATGTATTACAAACATACCACACATGCATTAGGCTAAATTCTGCTCTCAGTTATTTCTGTGCATTCCCATTTCCAGAGAGTGTAACGCATTGAAGAATGTGGTCTGGGTGGTGTAGCTGCACGGATGTAACAGACTGCAGATTCGGCCTATTACAGATTGAGCTGGGAGTGCTGATTATAGTTGAAAATGCCTGATCTTTTCATTATAAAGACCACGTTTTCAGTTGGTTATAACTTCTACCCATTTGGGCTGAGATTTGCCATGCTAAGTGCCTGCCTCAGACTGAATTTTGGTTTTAAAAAGTTTCATTTAAAATACTTCAGCCATTTCCAAGAACAAGATTAGGGAAACTGCATTCTGTTTTGACCATGTTAAAAAAATTCTTCCGGCTGTTTTATTTAAAAGGTCTACTACCTCCATTCTTTGGAGCAAGGTATTGAAATTTGGCAGGCAGAGGTGCTCTGGCACCAGGGATGTGCCTTTTGCTGTCTGCCCTGACAAGTCTCCCAAATTTGGTCAAGTTGCAAGACTTTGAAAAAGATCACAGTTCACCTGTGTTTAGTACAGATTCATTAGCATGGCAGCTAAATACACTGAAGAATCTGTCTGCACTGAGCACAGGTTAGATTGGGGCTGTAATGGCTGAGCAGGACTTTTCCTGTAACTGCTCTGCTAGGGGCTGCTGTGGTGTGGGGCACCAGAACTGAGAGCACAGGGCCTGTCTCTCCTGTGCTCTCAATGCTCCCTGTACTGGCACCCAGGCTGTATGGAAGAGATAGAGGAAGTCGTCTGACTTGAATGCAGAGGGAAGAGGCAGAGGATGGGGATAGAGGGGTAGGGTAGAAGCAGAGGGGAAGAGGGGGCGGAGCAGTTGAGGAGTATATCGGAGAAGAAGGAGACAGAGAGAGGCTTGGGGTGGGGTTCAGAGACTGGCATCAGAAGGGTGCAAAAAATCAGTAGAGCGCATTCCCCTACTAAGCCTGGAATTGAACCCAGAAGTCCTGAGTCTAAATTTCTCTGCTGTGAGCAAATATTTGTGAAACCCACTGGCACAGCATGAATCTCATCCCTCACTAGTGCCAGGGGTCCACATATACAATGGCAAACATTTCATACACAATACACACTGGAATAAGTTTTCATCTCCAATTCACCTGGTGAATTCTCTCCAAGACTATTCTGCTCTCTCTGTTGTATATAGGCAAAGTTTCTATTTGTGTCAATTGGATTTCTGAACATATAGGGAGAGAAAGCAGAACTGCCTTGAAGAGCTCTACCCCGAGGATCAGAGAAAAGAATGTCATGCATTGCTTTATGGTTCCATCTGATGTCTGGATATACAATTAAGAAAACTTCCTGAATACTTTAAATATATTTTATTTCACTATTACTATGTCTATTGGCTGAAAATGTTTAAAAATTAAAAACAGTATTTACTACTAATTACACAAGTGAAACAGCAATAGTACAAAATGTTCTGAAGTAACTTATCTTTTAAAACAGCCCAGAGCCATACCTAAGTGATGAAATAAAAATAGTTAGCAAATATCACTCGATACAGGCTCTGTACTGCAATCACTCTGGAGAGAAAATTCCAGTTGATTTCACTGGGCAAGCCATGCAAGGCAGGTTGCAGAATCAGGACCGTAATAAATACATTTAACTTGCATAATTTTTTACAACCAAATTTAGCTTCAAACGCTCAAGATCCTTTCTGCTAGTGCTACAGCATATACTAACAGAGGTCCATGCTATGCTGCTGATTTGTCCGCAGAACTTACTGATTCCACAGAGTTCTGTGCACAATCTGATAACACAATATGGTCCAGAATTAGTAATCACATGTAACTTGAATAATTTTTACTTAAAAGCAAAGGGAGAGGAAAACCAACAATGTTTGCAAGAGGAAAAAAAAACTCATCCCATCAAAGAATATTATGCAGTATGCATGTACTTTGGATTCCAGCAGGTTAACACAGATTTTAAGGAACAGTTGGGTTCGAGAGTCAAAGCCTCCAAGAGCCAGTGTAGAGCACAAAGCTGTCGAAAGAGGGGTTCACTGTGAAAATGAAGAACAAAACAAACAAGTGCTGTACTGCAAAGGTGACAGAAGGAACAGTTAGATCATTACATTCAGGGGATACCCTGACAAACAGTCAAGAACTAAATGATTGACAACAACAATCTTGGGGATAAACACAGAATAGGTTAACAGCATATCTTGGATCATGCCTCCTGTAAACAACTTCATGTCAGTTAGCCAGCACTGGGTGCTTTTTCCACATCTGTTGGTGGGAAAGGGTAAATGACACAGTTGTGTTCTGTGAAGGCAGTATCTTACACAGATCCACATTCCTAGGTTTTTGTGCCTTTCTATGTACTCACTCAGGAATCCTTACTCAGGCTTCCCAAACACCGTTTGTGCTTTCTTGAGTGAGAGCAATGCATTATCCTTGAGTACATGTAAATATTGTGACTGACACAACCCCAAACTATGCGGTGTACTCCTAGCTGTGTCAGTCCCAGGATATTAGAGAGACAAGGTGGGTGGAGTAATATATTTTACTACACTACCTTGCATTTAGCTGTGATGTTGAGAGCACCTTTCCCAGACCTGAAGAGGAGCTTTGTGTAAGATCAAAAGCTGGTCTCACCATCAGACATTGGTCCAATAAAAGATCTTCCCTCACCCACCTTGTCTCTGTAACAACATCCAACTGTCAGTTCCTTATGACTGAGCCACAAAGGAGAAACTCAGCTAATGAAGTGGAGGAAGGTAAGTGTATGTGTGGATCTATGATGGCCATTGTTATTAGTGGTGGTCAAATCTCATAGGGTTTGAAGGTTTTCTGGGCATATACACGCATAAGTTCAGGATACTACCCAAACTTTATTGAAACTTTCAGTCTTATGTGCCTACTCCATGCTCTCCCCACTATCACAATTTCCTCCATATACACGTGAAGAGGGATGCAACAGGCTTGGAAGTTGTCTTTGCTGGGCTTAGATGCTGTAGACTTTCTTCTCAGCACTGGTATATTCTAGAGCTTTCCTGTTACTTATATTCCCAGGGCTTCTGATGGTGATGGGGAGGGATTTCACACCATCCAAATATGTGTGGGAAAGCTTAATGGCTGGGAGAGGTTAGGAGATTGAAGCAGGCAGCTGCAGAAATCAATTCAAACAGGTCCTGTTGCACTGGGGGGAGGAGGCAAAATGGAGCCTAGTTGGGGCCACTATTCTCTGCCAGCTACTTCCAGACCCAAAACTGTGCATGGGAGGCACTAAACTCATGGCAGCAGGAGACATGTTGTGTCTACCATGTTCTTAGTCATGTGACCTTTGCAGGGCCGGCTCTACAATTTTCACCGCCCCAAGCAGCGCACCGAATTGTCGCCGAGGATGGCGGGGGCAGCCCGTGTGCTGTTAGGGCGGCAGGCGCGTTTCCGTGGCAGCGGCAATTTGGCAGCAGCTTCTATCTTTAGCCGAAGCTGCGCAGAAACATGCCTGCCGCCCTAAGGGCACATGGACTGCCCCTGCCGCCCGTGGCGGCAATTCGGTGCTCTGCTTGGGGGCAAAACAAGGGAGACTGCTGCCCCTTGCAGATTGCCACCCCAAGCACCAGCTTGGAATGCTGGTGCCTGGAGCCGGCCCTGGACCTTTGGGAAGAAACTGCAGGGAGGAGCCAGCCTGAGACTGAAGTGGGCACAGCAGCTGCAGAAAGCAGTTCAAGGAGACATGGATGGACTTTGATGATGCCATCAGCAAGCTTTTCTGCAGTTTACATGTTGAACTTCTCTCTCCTGTGCTGATTGGCTGTTTATTCCAATCCCTCCTGCCCTCTCTGTCCATCTTTCCATCTAGCTAATATTCTCCTAACTAAGTCCAGTGAAGTGTGTTAAATAATGAAACAAAGTGTCACCGAACTAACATGATGTTAGCCACCATCACCTTCATTCTGCTTGTATGTTAGGTTTTGAGATGATTGGAAGATTTTTGACAACAGACTTTTTAATTGAAAAATGCGGTTTCATCAAAGGTGAAACACTTCACAGAAATGCATCAGTGTTGACAAAGTTTTGGATGGGAAGATTTCCGAAGTCCAGGGCGGACTTTCACATTACTTTCAGTAAGGGAGATCCTAATTGAAAACCTGACTGTTGACACAATTTCATTTCATGAAGACATCTGATATGGTCTGATTTTGTTCCAGTGCGGAACAAAACCAAATGTAAAACCTTGAAAGTTGTTGCAGACCTGTATTGTTCTCTAGCCACCTCTAGTTCTATCCCTTTCCCCAGTGCTCTGCCTTGTCTAATTCAGTAAGTAAGCTCTTTGGGGCAGGGTCTGCTTTTTATACGATGGTTGTACAGCACCTAGCATAATGGGCCCTGTTCTTGGTGGGACACTAGGCATGATCATCATAAATGTGATTAATAATAAGTGAGTTGGTGGTATGGGAAAAGGTTTGGCAGCAGAAAGTGTCAGGGATTGGATGTTGTTCTGATGGGAGCTGTATGGTGGTCAGCAATTAACCTGGAGGTATTTAACAGGTATTACAAAAATCTGATTACTAGCTAGTGGAAAAAAAAACATCTCTGATGTATGCACAATTCCCATCGAAGTTAATGGGATGTGAGTGTGTGTATCTGAAGGCAAATGTTGGTCCTTATGTGTGGGTACAAAAGAACTGTGGCATATCAAATTTCTCAATGTCTCCTTTGCATTCTAGACTACTCTGAACTTCTGTAGAAGATATAAGATGTGCACCCCTGATTCCTGAACACACCATGGTTGCTGGGTATGAAACCTTTGTATGAGGCTGATCCTGCAAAGTGTTTTCAGTTTTTATTGATTTTAATGGGAGTTGTGAGCATTCAACACCCAACACCATGTAAGTATGCTTTCACAGACATTATGAATTCAAAAAAGCATACCCATACACACTTACTACATACACATGCTCTCTCTTACATGAAACAATTTTTAGGTAGGCAATCTAAACTTTTGAATTTGACTGTATTTTTAAAAAATTAACCTAATCTTGAAATCTTCACCACACAGAGTAGGGGGTTTGTAGGATCAGGGCCTGTGAGACAAATACTACTTTTGATGTGTATGCAGGACTTTCATTAAAAGTCAATGGAATCACATGCATTCATCTGAGGATAGAATTTGACTCTGTTGTAGGTAAAAAATGTTGTCTATTTGATGAGCCATGTATTTCCAAAATTCTAGGGTTCATGGGCCATCAGGCAGACAGCGGCCTGAGGCATTAGCACTTTGGGTCTCATTTTACTTTGCATCCCTCTTCTATACTGGCAAGATGGGTGCATCTTAGATTTGCCTTAGAACGTACGCATGTGATGCAGGTGGCTGTGGGACCAAAAGGCTGTTGTAGACAGGGATGAAAGGCTGTATGATGGTCTTCTTTTTCTTCTTGGCCTTCTTCCTCAGCAGGGGACCTTCTGTTAAAAAGAAACTAAGGGAGGGGACAAGGATAAACATTAGAAGTGGAAGATACAATGTATAGGGAACAATTTTGACTGCCCAGCCTTATTTATATTACCCATGCCCATCCTTCCTCTTCCCCTCTTTTTAAAGTAGCATTGTCTGTTCTGATCTGCCAGAACTTCGATTGCTACTGCTGAACTCTGAATTAGGCATTTATAATAAATTAAAATTCTTTTGGCCATCTAGGATTATAAGAATTTTCTTGACCATATTGTTGAGAAAAGAACTGTGAAACTGATTCTACCTTCCATGATGCTAGTTTTAGGCAGGTGTAGCTCCATTGACTTCAGTGGAATTATACAGATATAAAAGCAGTGTAATGGAGTAGAGCATCACGCCCCTTTCTAGCATGTTGGCTTCTGAAAAGGTTCTCTCAATAATACTATGGGCTGAAGTTTCAAAAGTTGCTTATAAATTCTGCACACAATTTTTCATGAAAAATTTACTGTATGTACAAAAACACTAGAGATCAAACTGGCACTCGTTTGAAAATTTGGCTCTTGTGTAGTCTGATGGAAGTGGAGAGGAAAGGAGAAGGCATCCTAGGTGACAAATGTCAATCACATAGCTTAGTATGTCACTAGAAGGCCTCCTGCACAAAGTAATAAGCACAGTCTGAGAAGCTGAGTGAAACCTTTGGTTTATGCACTGTCACTTGTTAGGAAGTTGGAGTTGCTATAAGAAATTTTATTTTCACAACCTACTCTGTAGGGCTCCTGTATCAGGGCATGACGCTGCTGGATGGTTCTGAAATGAGAGCTGGTGGATTTGACTATATATGCATACCTGGTGTTATTTCTAGCACAAACATGGGGTTTCCAAAGATAGCGAGGCAATGGACTTGGCTGAAATAGGAGGTAGTTCCCCCTGGATGGGAATTTCTTGGGTAGATCATCATTATCCTGGGACAAGACGACACTACCTGACAGAACAAGGAGTAATGGTCTCAAGTTGCAGTGGGAGAGGTCTAGGTTGGATATTAGGAAAAACTTTCACTAGGAAGGTGGTGAAGCACTGGAATGGGTTACCTGGAGTGGCGGTGGAATCTCCTTCCTTAGAGGTTTTTAAGGTCAACCTTGACAAAGCCCTGGCTAGGATGATTTAGTTGGGGATTGGTCCTGCTTTGGGCAGGGGGTTGGACTACATGACCTCCTGAGGTCCCTTCCAACCCTGATATTCTATGATTCTATTCTTTTCTATTCTACCTCTTGTATAGTGTTCCAAGGATATACAATGAAAAATAAAACAAAAAACCTCTGTATCCCACATGTATTGTCAAAGCTTGTCTGCCTTGTTAGACTTGGGGCAGGAGAAGCAAGCTTTTAAAACTGACAGTTAATAAGACTGTGTGAAGAAGCGTGTATGCAGCAGAGGAAGAGTTATGAAGACATGAATAGATGAAGCAGGTTTTCCGGCATTCATCACTGCATTAAACAACAGAGTGACAGTGGAACAGGACAAAAAGAGAAGAGCAGGAGGAGGGGAAAATATCAAGTGCATAAGGCTGTGATATCAATTTGCTTTTTCATGGGTGCTACTTAGCAGAACACTCCAAGAACATGGCTATGCAAAAGATTATAGTGGGTCCACAATGAACAGACAACAGTGTTTACTGCAATCAGGAATATGATACAGCCCACATTCGAATAGCTGGCAAGTAAGGTCAGAGTCAGAATCCTTAGAAGTATATGCAGAATTTTGAGAACAGGGTCCTCTTAGATGACTGAATACATTTCTGGAAAAAGGTTCTCTTTATAAATATGGAACAGAACTTTAGAGTGGGCCCCCTGCTGCTAATTATAAGATGTGTGTAGTTGGAATCAAAAGAAAAAATGTGTGCTCCTGGCATTCCACTGCCACAATTTTCCTAAAGCAAAGCCACTGTGATAGCAGATACAACATTAGCATGGCAACATTCATCTCAACATTGAGTTAAGTGACTCACATACTGCCTAGGCACCCACTGTTATACAAAATGAACAATCAGATATCTCAGTGTTCTTTAGCTAATTCAGAAATGAGGAAATGTGTGGCTATTCAACTCTGCCTAATATGTTTGATACTAGAGAAGGGATCAAGGCTGCAGTAATGGGATTTACCTCGGGCTGTCACAACCGAAGTGTCTTGCAGTCAAATGTATAGGTACAGTCTATCTGACATCACCCCTTTGGAGGTAGATTCTTTCACCCAAAGCAGTCAAAGTTACATTCTACATTAGACATTTATGCTGATTCAAAGTGAACATGGCTATGCAACCCACAGTTCCATTGTACAAAACACCACATTTTCATCCTTCCCCAAATCAGATTTACTTTCTTCTTTTCTATGAGCCGTAAAGAAAGTCCAATTGCCAGAACAGAAACTGTTACAACCCTCCACATTTCGGAGTTACTTATAAGTCCTGCACTCCAAACTAATAAGAGGAAGGGTGCTTCTCCTCTCTCCTCTGATTTCTGGGATGGTGTGGGCAGCAGGTTTCTAATTATTCATGCATTAAAATAGTCATTAACACAATTATATGCTGCAGTGTATGTAACAACAACAACAAAGTCCCATCACTGCAACAACATTTGCTGGATATCTACCGTAAGTGACATAAAATATAGAAGATTAAATGTTTATAATTTTTTTCCTGCACCAAGCCACTTGCTCTTGCTAAACAAAAACTAACAAAAACTAGCTATAACCATCACTATTTCACTTTTTTGAACTGAATCTGTAGATAGAAAACCAGGACAATACACACGACTGGAAAGAAGGCTAGGGTGCATCAAATCATCTAGAACATACTTACAAATAGTTTATCAAAACTAAGCTTTTATGTCAAGTACATATTTTAGGGTTCCAAAAATCTGCACGATTTCTCAAAACATACAATAATGTAAATATATTTATATAAGATTTCAACTAAACTACCCCCAAGTGGGTAACTTAAGCATTACACTGGAGAAATATAAGAAACATTCCTGCATTGACAGGGAAATAAATTAGGTGCTCTAATACGTCCTTGCTAATGTGACTTTATGACAGAACTTCTTGGGAGCTGAGAATTCCAACAATTAAATATCTGCTATTTCCTATTTACTAACATAGCTCTCTCTGGTCATTCCTAAACTGTTAATTTGTTTTATATGCAGATCCCTCTATGTACAGGTACTGTAGGAATCAGGTTAATTTTAATCTTATTTACAACTTTCCAGATCTCTGTTACCACAGGACACTCAGATAAATACTGCAACAAAGTGATGAGTCTGTCACCATTTAAGACACTTGAAAAGAACATCTTTATTAGCCTCTACTGGCAAAGGAGCACAAATCTGTGTAAAATAAACTACTATAGTGGATTGTATTTATTATAATCAGAAGCCTCGCAAAATTAAATGTAAACACATCAGTCCATTGGCAACAGTCAAAGAGATGCTGAAAGAATGGTTTTGGCTGCTCATCCATAACCCATTTAAGCCAATATTCACATGCCCAGTTCCATGGTGAGAAGAGAGACTATACAAAAGGCACCTTCTTAACTCAGTGGCCCTGATTCTACACTTCTTATATTGTATTTATACTGGTGCATCTCCATTGGCTTCAGTGGAGCTACTCTCGCATAAAACTGATGTAATGAAGTGGAGAATTAGGCCTAAAATATCTGCAACTGTTTGTTTTCAAGTCTTACTTGAGGAAAAAAAGATTCATTTACTCCTCTTTGAACTATAAAACCAAGGTAACTATGCAAGAGTGCTAGATACTGCTCTTCTTCACATACCAGTCATAAAACTGTCCGACAAATTCCGATTGCAGAACATTCATTTCTGATTAGGTCAGAGGCAGACAGAACACAACGTAGATTTTCCTACCACAGGCAGAGTTCATAGTGCCTATCACTAGCAAGATCATCTTTTACTTTGTTAATGAAAAGAATCATGGAGGTAAGTAATTAAGAAAGAATAAGTTTGGAACTTCATGATGGCTTTTTATAGCCTTTTTTGCTGTTATAACTTAAAAGCTTCTGTTTTAGGGTTTGCTTGAACAATAGTGTGTTTCTCCAATGTGCAAGATAATCAAGTAATGAAAATATGCTGTACATTCAATAGCTTCCGCTGAGATTTTCATTATCTTCAATAGAAGCTATAGTAAAATGCTGTATTTTAAGTCGTATATAAAAATCCTTATGAAAAAGGCTGACGTAAGATTTTATCTGTTGAAAAGAACCTAAGTGATCCCCTCTTTGCAGTCTTCAAACTCCTTTAGCACCCTTCTTACCTCCCCTGAGTTCCCAGTTTTTAAATTCAGCACTGCTACAGCCTGGAGTGAAATAACAGATAACAATCCCTATTTTCCCCACACAGACTGAAAACAACTTTTTAACTGCCTGCCACAGCAAACAAGCAAACACAAATAACATGACAAGGATGAAACTAACACCTGCTAGCGGGGATCCTGCGTCTGCATAAATTACATTGGACAGTTTGTATATATAAATGAAGGCCTGCCAAGAGAGTGCATTTCTTTCACTAGTTTCACTGTGCAATCTTATCCCATCCCACACATACTGGAAGAGGGCAGCTCAGTAACCAAGTTTCCAATTAGGAGAATCAGGGACCTCAACCCTAATTCTGCATTTGGTTCACCCAAGTCTAAAGATTTTGCTTTTTTAGAGAATAAAATATCCAATAATGCAGGTAAGGTCTTTGTAAAATCAGTTGGAGGGAATGATAAGTAAAATGCTGAGCAACTAAGTTGTCACTGATACCAACCTTACTCCCTTGACCAGATCTACATGAGGGGTATGATTTTTGTGTGTGTAACACTTCTACAAGGGCCAAAGCCCTAGTCTAGATGCAGTTGATAGCAGCAAAAAGGACTTATTGCTAATATAGCTTTTACTGGTTCAGAGAGCAAAATAAGCGATACTGGCAAAAACATTTTATAAATATATTAACAAATCTGGCCCTAAATGACTTGCCCAAGATCACATCAGGAGTCTGCAGTGAAGCACTCAGGTCTCCAAAGTCCTACACCCCCACTGAGATTTGCTGCTGCTTCCAGCTAGCAGCTCCCTAACATTCATCCTTCCTGTGTGACCTGTCTCCACTGCAGTCTCAAGCATCTTCTGAGATTTTGTAATTCTTAGTCCCAAAGTGGAGCAGGAATATTAACACAATATTTGACAACATAAAACTTCAGAGTAGCCTGTGTAGTTAGAGAATATTGAAGTCCAGACCAAACAGAACCTACATAGAGATACTGAGGGTAAGTGGAAAAGAGGGCATGGCAGAAAAGTAAAAATCCAATTGTTTGGATGCAGGCTTAAAATTCAACACTTCATCTGTTCAACTCCTGCATAGCTAGAAATAAGTATTAGGAACAAATAGAGTATTACTGAATAAACAAACTGGATTCTGAGAGGAAGAATAGTCCAGTGGTTAGCAAATCTCAGTGGAGGAAGCATAATTATTACTAACGACAATCCCAGCTAACAGCCACAATGTAATGGGAAGTTTGGGACTACATGAAACTAAAGAGAGTGGAGAATGGGAGAAGGAGAGGAAGACTGGACCAAATGAACACAAATAGGCCACTGTGTTTTGTGTGCCATCCCAACGTGTTCTTAGTGCTTTAGGGCCAGAGTGTTAAATGTATTTAGCCCCCAAAGATGCAGACAGGAGCCTAGTGGGATTTTCATAAGTGCCTGGGTACCTCATTCCCATGGCTTTCAATCTAAGTCCTACTGAAAGTTCCACTAAGCACCTACCTGCATCTTTAGAGGCCTAAATACATGTACAAATCTGGCCTTTAGCCCCCATGTTCCTCTTTTGTGGCATGGCGGGAACAACTCTGAGGTGGGACAATTTAGAGAGCTATGCACTGTGGACCTGTGCGCCAACGTCTTCTCCTCACACAGCCAGTTCTTCTCAGCTAGCCCTGAAGTTCTCTCCACCCACCAGCTCCTCTCCCCTCAAAGCCTCCTCCTCTCTTTATACTGTTTCTCAAGCATTTTTGCTCATCATTCACAAATCAAGTTTCCACTCTATTAACTGAATTTTAAAGCATGTCAAGTTTCTGTTTCATATGAGAGGGACTATTCTGCCTCAGGCATCTATGTTAAGGCTCCCTGTTCCATATTTTGGTGTTGGAATCAGCATTTAGGTGGCTGATTATCCATTTAGGTACATCCAGGCCAATCCGAGGGTTCAAATGCAGAATTTGTTGCCCTGATGTAAGTGTCGAAGTTGAAAATTTGGGGTCTGTATATAGAGTCGAAAACGGCCTTATATGAGGAGGGATTAATCTTGCAACAGTCAATCAAATGTCCAGATACTGATGGCAGAGACAATAAGTTTAATTCTGAAACTGCCTCTGTCAAAACCTTTGATTCTCAAGTCAACAAAATACCAAAACCCACTTACTCGGTTAGCTCTTCATCAGAGTCTTCCTCATCTGATGAGTCTCTGGGTGGCTGCCATTCAGTTCGCCATTTTTCCTTTTGTTTTTGCTGTGCTGATTTCAGTGCACTCTTCCTCTCCAACGTTTCTTTCTGAAGAGTGTGGAAATACCCCCGACCCTGCTTCACTGAACTGATCAAATGCCTGCCAATAAATGATGAGATACCGGAATTAAAAAAAAAATCAAAATCCATAAACTTTATAGATGCAGTCAGGTAAGCCCGGTGACATTTTAAGGTCTTCTCTCTGAGGGGCATTTCTCTTCCTTTAATCATTGTTAAGAGTTACATGTTGGCATTGCAGAGAGTCTAGATGTTGTGTATTTGACTGGTCAAATGGGAAGGTTTGAAAAATGACCTCAAATTAGAAATAAATACACCAGAGAGATGCATAGATACTCTTATATCTCTGTAGAAGCAAATTTTGTGAGAACTGTTAAAAAAAATTAACCAAACTCTGAGATGGCCCAAAATATCAGTTGAAATTAATGATTTTTTTCAATGCAGTGAAAGTTCAATATGGCCTTTTCCAGATCACTAACATCTTGCATCTGAGTGGTAATCTGAGGGAACCAGGCAACATTTTCTCAGCAGTTCACTAATGAAAGCATCTCCAAATGTGTGTGCATCAGGTGGGGAAGGAGGCCAAAGAGGAAAATCAAGCTGGTTTTACTGTATGTCAGCAGTACAAGAAATTGTGAAATCTAGGAAGTAGAGCTGTCAAGCAATAAAAAAAAATTAATCACAATTAATCGTACTGTTAAACCATAATAGAATACAATTTATTTAAATATTTTTGGATGTTTTCTACATTTTCAAATATATTGATTTCAATTATAACACAGCATACAAAGTTTACAGTGCTCATTTTACATTTATATTTGATTACAAATATTTACACTGTAAAAACCAAAAGAAATAGCATTTTTCAATTCACCTAATACAAGTACTGTAGTGCAATCTCTATCATGAACACTGAACTTACAAATGTAGAATTGTGTATAAACCTCCCCCGCATTCAAAAATAAAACAATGTAAAACTTTAGAGCCTACAAGTCCACTCAGTCCTATTTCTTTTTCAGCCAATTGCTCAGACAAACAAGTTTGTTTACTTTTGAAGGAGATAATGAAGCCCACTTCTTGTTCACAATGTCACCTGAAAGTGAGAACAGGTGTTTGCATGGCACTATTGTAGTTGGCATCACAAGATAGTTATGTGCCAATTGCGCTAAAGATTCATATGTCTCTTCATGCGTCAACCACCATTTCAGAGGACATGCGTCCATGGTGATGATGGGTTCTGCTTGATAACAATTCAAAGCAGTGCAGACCGACATGTTCATTTTCTTCATGTGAGTCAGATGCCAGCAGCAGAAGGCTGATTTTCTTTTTTAGTGGCTCGGGTTCTGTGTTTTTGCATTGGACTGTTGCTCTTAAGACTTCTGAAAACAAGTGCCACACCTCATCCCGCTCAGATTTTGGACGGCACTTCAGATTCTTAAAACTTGGGTTCAGTGCTGTAGCTATCTTTAGAAATCGCACATTGGTACCTTCTTTGCGTTTTGTCACATCTGCGGCAAACGTGTTCTTAAAATGAACAACATGTCCTGGGTTATCATCTGAGACTGCTATAACATGAAATATATGGCAGAATGCAGATAAAATAGAGCCAGAGACATACAATTCTCCCCCAAGGAGTTCAGTCACAAATTTAACTACCACATTATTTTTTTAACGAGCATCATCAGCATGGAAGCATGTCCTCTGGAATGGTGGCTGAAGCATGAAGGGCATACGAATGCTTAGCATATCTGGCATGTAAATATCTTGCAACGCCGTCTACAAAAGTCCCATGAGAATGCCTGTTCACACTTTCTGGTGACATTTTAAACAAGTAGTGGGCAGCATTTGCTTCTGTAAATGTAAATAAACTTGTTTGTTTGAGCGATTGGCTGAACAAGAAGTAGGACTGCGCGGACTTGTAGGCTCTAAAGTTCTGCATTGTTTTGTTTTTGAATGTAGTTATGTAATGAAAAAAATCTACATCTGTAAGCTGCACTTTCACGATAAAGAGATTGCACTAAGTACTTGTATGAGGTGAATTGAAAGTGTTTCATTTATCATTTTTACAGTGCAAATATTTGTAATAAAAATAAAGTGAACAGTGTACACTTTGTATTCTGTGTTGTAACTGAAATCAATATATTTGAAAATGTAGAAAAACATCCACAAATATGTAATAAATTTCAATTCGTACTCTATTGTTTACAGTGCGATTAAAAATGCGATTAATTGAAATTAATTTTTTTAATCGCGATTAATTTTTGAGTTAATCACATGAGTTAACTCTGATTAATTGACAGCCCTAGTAGAAAGTAAAGGAAGTTTCAGAGAGCCTGCAGAAACTGTAGAAAGAAAGATTAATAATAATAATAATTAGCTTGACAGACCTATTGCAACATCTTCCCTAGAAACAGCTACTCAAAACTCACAGCTTAGCTTTAGAGACTCTGTATCTAATTTTATACTTTCAGATGAGAAATGCAAGCTTATAAACCACAACCTGAAAATAGTAAATATCCTTTTGTTGTTGTTGTTGTTGAGCCCAGAGCTAGCCAGGATACAATGTAGAATATACCCACACTGTAGGAGAGGGTAAAGGCCGTGAATCAGATACCTCTTCAAACGTCAGCACCCAGAGGCTCTAGTAATATAAACAACAGAGAGCTGAAGAATTCTCACTCATTTGATAGGAACATAGGAATTGTCTTACTGGATCAGATACAGGGTCAATCTAGTCCTGTACATGGGCTCTGACAGCGGTCAGTCCCATGTGCTTCAGTGCAAGGAACCCAGTGGTACACAGTTATGGGATAACCTGCACATTGGGGAAGTCTCCTCCGCTAATAGAGATTGATTTAAGCTCTGAAGCATGAGGTTTTATATCCTTTCCAATTTTTTTTATTATTTGCTATTATTATTTTGTGTATTCTTGTTATCATAGAATATCAGGGTTGGAAGGGACCTCAGGAGGTCATCTAGTCCAACCCCCTTATCCATAGACATGTACAGGGGCAGCTCCAGGCACCAGCACACCAAGTGCGTGCTTGAGGTGGCAAGCCACTGGGGACACACTGCCGGTCGCTGTGAGGGCAGCAGGCAGGCTGCCTTTGGTGGCTTGCCTGCAGAGGGTCCACTGGTCCCGTGGCTTCATCAGACCCTCTGCAAGCAAGCTGCCGAAGGCAGCCTGCCTGCCGTGCTTGGGGCAGAAAAATGCCTAGAGCCACTCCTGCACATGTCCAATATCTGAATCATGCTAAGTTTTGACCTCAATGATACCCTGTGGCAATGAGTTGCAAAGTCTACTTATATGTTTCTTCAGCTCCCGCTAACAGCATAATCCATTTTCCCCCAAGTACACAGGTGACTTGCACTAGAGAGGGCAGCTGGTTTGGAAGTTGTCATCTTTGATGTCCCAGCTCACACTGAACTGAATGAGCCTGATTTTCCACTGAGTGTGACTTTCTTTGAAGTTAATAGAATTACACTGGCATAAAGCGAGTGGGTAATCAGATGCTTTAGGTGAGTACAGTGGAGACCTGTTTTAAGAAACAGTGGAAGAACTAACTCCTCTCAAAATAGGGGCCTGTTCTAAAACAGGAGCTTCCCTGCAAAAGTGGATGTATTGGTCAGCATACTTTGGATGCAGGTGAGATGCCACAGTTTGATGCTGATGATTGACAAAGCTATAGGTCAAGGACATAAGTGTCAACAGAAAGTTGCATATTCCACTTTAATGATACAGGGTAATCAAAATGTACCAAAATGTACCAAAATATTTTCTTCTGCACCATGAAGGAGAAGAAATCTCACTAAGAAAATAGAACGGAAAGATTCTTCAGTCCCACAAGGTCATTCTTTGTGTCTCACAGTCTGTACAACATTAGTTAAATATGTTGAGCTCATCCTGGCTTTGTTCTCTCCTCAGGTTAAATAACCTCTTGGTTAACTTTAGTTTATAGTAGCTTGCTGGCCACCATGCCACTTTCTACCTTAGCTTGATTGTCATAAGCTGACAGGTATTGCCCTGAAGCCACCTGTTAGCTGCTAAATTCCACTTGCTGCCACTGAGCTTCATTGTCAGCAACAGGAAAGCTGTCAATGAAATCTGTCAGTGACTTGGAGGCAACAGGCAAGGGCATTACAGTAAGGAGAAAAAAGAAGAAGCCATAATGCACTCCCTATAGGATGATAGCAGGAACAGAAAAGAGAAAGCGCACCACGGCAGTGAAACGGATATGGCATAGCATAATAGGTTACTCTGCAGCCTTTGATTACAATGTGTAATTAGAAAGTGGCAGCTGATCCAAGTCAGACATGATGGTTCATACCCTGGCAGAATGTATCCATCTGAATGAATGTGTTTCTGAGTTTGGATTAAGCGTTGTCAGGCTATACTTAATCTTTTAACACAGATCTATGCTGAAGCTGGGCCTAGTTCATTTTACTGAGAAGGAATCAAACCGTTTTCTTAGTAGAGATGCCTTAAAGTACCGAAAGGTTATACAGGTAGCAAAGAGCAAGTGTTTAGTTCACTAGTTCTCAAGGTGAATAGCTCGCTTCCTGCCTCTCTCCCTGCCTGCCTGCTTTTATGACAAATTACTTGTGGAGGGTAACAATTTGCCATTTTTTTTTTTTGTAAACACTCATCACTCCACCTCTCTCATTTTGACACAACTTAACCTCTCTGCTAGACCTTTCTGTACTGGCTCAGGAACAAAGTAAAAACGTTGCTTTCAGAAAGCCATGGCCTTATTGAGAGATGTTGTGTGCTTCATAAGTTCACAAGCATTCTGGGATAAAGTCAGGCTGGCTAATTGTTCTTCAAGGTTTTCACATAAAAGATCTCTCGACACATTTAATTTCTAACAACATAGCAAACTCTTGCTTCATTCTCATGTGATTTTTCTATAGGTTTTTCCTGTCATTACTGCGGATTATCAAGATATGTGTGTGTAAAAAGATGTTTTTCCTTCCTTCATACTGCTTCTTCCACTTGTAGAAGCATTGTTGTGGCTGTTGATTATGATGCCATAAACACTAAAGAGTAAGATTGTAAAATGAATCAAAGCAAATGGGTGCCAGATTTAAACAACAAATTCACAATTCCAGAGGAGGTCAGGAAAGACCTTAGAAGTCTATGGACTTTTGGCATGGAGAAAAAATTAAATACATCCTAACTTGGAATGTACAGGTAATTGAAATATATTTACATAATGCAGATTTACAATATATTTTAGCATTGGCACAGCAAATATTTCTGCATTTAAATGCTAGCATCAGAATGCCTTGTTTATACAGTAACTTAATAAATTTAGCATGGCTGCCAAATTGATAAGTAGGTGAGAATCATTTATTAAAATGCAAATGCAACTGAGAGGAAATTTGGAATACATTTATTACAGTAATTGAGCTTTAGTCAACTGTAGTCACAACACAGATTTTCAGCTGTCTTTCAGACAAACGGACATGCATTATTTTTGGTAAGTTAATACCTTTGTCAGCATGAAAATAAAAAAAAGAGTTTCTTGAGTGCTAATAATTTGCAATAGCATTCTTCACTTTTCTTAATAGGCATAAATTATTATAGATAAAGGTCAACCACATGCACAGAACAAAGACCTAGTAGCATATGGTGTATACAGCAAATTGATTGTGAGCATATTTTCAGTGCGTAGTACTACTCCATGCTTATTAAATTACTCTTTAAATCCTTCATGGTCCCTGGGTCATCAGTTAATTGTAATGCAGCACCATAAAAGTATTGCTGAGTCAAGCTTTTGCCTCCAGGATTAAAGATTCCTGATGCTTTTCTTTGCACAGGAATGGCCCAGACAAAACTGAAGGAATCCATTAATTTGTTTCTCTTGACCATAAATCCGGTGTTTGGATGACATTAAGAAGCTAACACAATGATGTTAAAAACTTTAACGTCAAACCAAACCACCATACTTACCAACATATTCACATTTTATTTAAATACACTGGGCCAATTTAAGTAACTTGAGTGGCATTTCACCAGGGATGTATTTGACCTTGTATATAAAATTTTACCAAATTCACTACCATCCTCACATCTACAGTATGTAAACAGGAACCATTATAAGTAATCTACACAAGGAACAAGGGATACCAACTGTGCATAAGTGGGGAGATCCTCACTCAGCTGGTGTAAATGGGTGTAGCTCTCCTGACTGCCACTGAACTAGGCCTATTTACACCAGCTAAGGCTCTGTTGCCCTAGGTCTAATGTTACCTCAGAGTCCTGATTACAGATTATGAGACAAGAGAAAGGCACGTATTTGTTTGTGCACGTGTTATTTTGCCTAGCAACAAATCTAGCCAGGTACATATAAGTTATTTATTTGGTCATGGGAGTTGTTACCCTTCGTGCCCCAGGATGGCTCGTTTACACAGACTTTCTTGATTTAGTGGTATATAGGCTCCTACGTGATTAGAGCTAATGGTAGAGTTTATCCCCGTCCCTAGGCACTATAAAGAAAGAATGTAGCCCCTTGCAGCAGCTTATATACAATTTTATAAACAAATACAACATAGGTGGCATTGATTTGAAAGCTGTTCACAGCACAGGCTTTCTAAATGCAGTTTCATATATTTCACTAAAGCACCTCAAGTCTTATTTGCAGCAGCTCTCTACTAATCCATTGAAGGGCCTTACCTGGGCATTCTGCCAATTCCCAAATTGTGTAGGAGGTATTGTGATGTAAATGTTTCCTAGGGACTGCCAAACTCATTGCACTAATGACAAACTGAATACAAACCCAGGTCTTCTGAGGTGAAAAGCAAGTGCCATAACCTATGTTGCCTCTTAGCTTCCTTTTGACCAGGATTCTTTGTAACAGAACAATTCATGGAACAATACTACATTTTTTTTTTTTAAAAACAGAAAAGTCAGAGTATGATAGCTTTGGAACTACAGTAAATGAAAACTAAATAATATATAGTACAACATTCTGAATACGGCAGATTAAAGACAAAAATTGACAGAAACATGTTAAATGAACACTTAAATCACCTGACACTATACAATGTTGGGCTGTGATCCTATCAGATCTCTCAAACTAAGGAGGGGCAAGAGAGATCAGTATTTGGGGTGGAGAATTCAAAGGAATATCTAAGTGTAGGCAATGATGATTCAGCAGGTGACTGGCTCGCTTCATTTTGACTTAGTATGCAGTTAGTGCCCTTGTGTGGATTTAGAAGTGCTGTGCTACTGAAGGTGCTAATGAAACTGAGGTTCTGATAATCTGCAGTCATGAAAGATCTCGCAGCAATTTTTGTAGAAGTGTTAGCCCCTGTGTCCTCATCAAATTTCAGTGCAGGTAATTAAATTTTGGTTTCCTCACCACAGATTCAATTGGATACAGTGGTTTTTTTTCATTCCCTGTCCCACATTGTTATATAGTGTTGCTATGGATATTATACAGATGGCACATTTCACTTGAGAAGTTGCTTCATTTCTATAGTTGAAATGATCTCTGGGCAAGTCTACACTACAAAATTAAGTCAACCTCAGTTATGTCAATGTACAGTAATTAAATTGCTTGTGTCTGTTCACATTATGCTCCTTGTGTCAGCAGTGCACATCCTCACCAGGTGTGCTTGCACTGATTTAACTGTCAACATGGGGAATTATGGGATGGCTTCTGAAAGGCAGCAACAGTCGATATAAGCAACGCAGTGTCTACACTGACACTGCATCAGCCTAACTATATGAACCTAAGCACTATGCCTCTCACGAGGGTGGAGCTATTATGTCAGTGGACTGGGGGAGTTACATCGGTGGGAGCTACATTTTAGCATAGGTACTTACAGAGTTAGCTGCCTTACGTTGACCTAACTCTGTAGTGTAGACTAGGGCTCTGTATGTCCCTTACCTATCTGACAGCCTGTTGTGAGGATTAAGTAGTGAATGTCTGTATAGTAGTTGGAGCCCCTGGGATAAAAGCTGTTACACAAGTACATTGTACTATTCTTATTTACAGAGCACACATTCTATATAGGCCAGATCCTCATTTACTGTAATCCGCATGGCCCTATTGAGGTCAATGAAGGTACATTGATTTATACCAGCTGAGGATCTGTCCTAGCCCTATTACTGATACTATAGTAACTGCGGACTATTTAATTATATTCTTAACTGCTTTGCATCTTGCATAATTATTTACATCTGTCAAAGCTGGACCTAATTTTCATTTAACAGCGGCTGCTTTATACCCTCCGGCACCAGAAAGGTGCCTTTCAGGGGGTATTTTAGAGCCCCTTTCCACTGCCCGAACTGTGTACAGTGGCTTTACAGCAAATAAGAATTAGGCTTCCTGAGAGCAAAGTCCATCTAAAATGCTATCACTGATCTAAGTGAATGGAAAATTACGATTTGGTAGCATTTTAAACCCATAATGCACAGCTGTGAATGACTTCACAAAGGTGCAAGGCAGTGGAGAATCATAAACATGGTAATTAGCATGTACTGGCTAGTTAATTACACAGCAAGTACCATGCAATTAAAGGCCAAACTAGTTGTTTTTTTCTTCTAAAGTACAGTGTAGGGTACATGATAATTAAATTAACATTTATTAAATGTAGCTAATAAGCCACAGAAACCTGTAAATACCCTGTCATTACATATTACAGTATCTTCATTTATCTGAAAAACATTCACATTATCCAAATCCCTTCCTTGTCCCCCAGCACGAGAGACATCCCCTACGCAGCATGTATCTCATGCTGGGGGACAAGGAAGGGACTGGGATAATGAGGAGGTTTAGATAATAGAACAGAGACCTCTGCCAGGACTGGGAAGAGGAGGACGAGCCCCCGGCCACACCACCTTGCTACTGAATAGACTCATAGACTCATAGGTCAGAAGGGACCAATATGATCATCTAGTCTGACCTCCTGCACAAGGCAGGCCACAGAACCCCACCCATCCAATTTTATAACAACCCCTATCCCAGGACCGAGTTATTGAAATCCTCAAAATTGGTTTGAAGACCTCAAGCTGCAGAGAAACCACCAGCAAGCGTCCCATGCCCCACGCTGCAGGGGAAGGCGAAAAACCTCCAGGGCCCCTGCCAATCCGCCCTGGAGGAAAATTCCTTCCTGACTCCAAATATGGCGATCAGCTAAACCCTGAGCATGTGGGCAAGACTCACCAGCCAGCACCCAAGAAGGAATTCTCTGCAGTAACTCAGTTCCCATCCCATCCAACATCTCCCCGCAGACCAATCTGGTGGTATTCCAAGATCAATTGCCCAAATTAACGATCCTATCATAACATCCCCTCCATATACTTATTATACTTCTGTGACAGTGCAGGAAGCCCACTGCAGACCTGCTGTCATGGGAGTGAGTGAGTCGGGCTGTGACAGTAAAACTGCGGCGACCTCTCTGCACTGTCGCTGCAGGTGTAAGGTGAGGGAGGGAGGATGTGGTCCTAGGGCAACAGAGCAGAGACCCCTGGCCAAGGACTGCGAGGAGGAGGAGCAGCCCCCATGCACAGGAGAGGCCATCCTGCTGCTGAATGACTCTTGCCCTCTTGAGTATCACTCTTCTGACTATCCAATAAAATCTGTGTCCTGCAAGCTATCTGGATATCAGGTGTATACTGTGTTTATCTCACTAACTTATTAAGCAATTAAGTGGTACTGCGCCAAATCACCGCATGTCCTGTGTAGCAAGGAGGATTTGCAATCTGCAAGAAGGTAATTATTTCAGATGCAGATTCCCATTTGTACTCTCTTTTTTTTTGTTCTCTTGCCCATCCTTCTCTGTGATGACAATATTTTGTGCTCCATATGTGTTTGTTAAAACAAAACTAAAATCAGGATCAAGTGTGTATTATCAAGTGGGGACTCAGTCAGAAAATAAACAATTGATACACCCAACGATTTCTCTTTTTGTATTAGGAGGCTTCCTGGCAGTAACTGGAGCAAGTTTATAAGGAACCAATAGGAAAAAAAATAAAGATCCTCAGGTGACCATACAACAAGGCTATCATAACAGATATCAGTTGGTGCAATTGCTGTTTTATTATTATGCACTTAGAGATGTTTCAGAATGTTTTTCATTAAACTTCAGTTACATTAAAATACAGGAAATGCCCTTTTCTACTGCTGCATAAAGCAAAATCTCTCTTGCTCTTTCACAAAAAGGCATTGCAATGTTGAGACTCTCAGCTATTTGACTAGGTAAACATAGACACAAATTCACACAATAAAAATGATTTATCTTTAGTTGGGGCTCTTTTCCTCCCACGCTATGAGGCATGGAACAATTAAAACCACAATGCAAAGGAAAGCCCTCCAATCACCACAACTTGTTTCCTCACCATTCCTGGAAGCATATGGAGGCCGCTCTTCAACAGCGGGATGCGATGGTATTTTTGCTAGTTCTTCTTGCAGACGTTAATGTTTTTGTGGTAGGGAAGCAGGGTACAGGCATGCTGGGGCTGCAAATTCTAGTCTTAGAGAGCTGTGCTACCAGGTTAGGGGATCCCTCCAGAGCCATGTTGAGAGAAAAGTGCAAGGCATAGGGATTCCTAAATCCATGGGATGACAAGTGAATCAGAGATTTCAAGGTCACACCTCAAACTCCTCTCGCATCCTCTTTGAGGGACTATTAGTCAAAAATTCTGCAACATAAACCTCACGTTTTCTAGGCCCTCCAGAAGGGTACAATGTGATTTTATGTTATACATAAAGGGGCAAATTTGCTGCTTGTTTAAGCAGGGGAAATTCCATTAAGGCTGTTGGAGTTGCACCTGCCTATGCTACTGGTCCAAGATCTTCAAGTGAAACTAGAAGATGAGCCTCATACCTCCTTACCTCTCTACATAAAGGCAGCTATGCATGGAACAGTAGCATTCTACTACCTAAAAACAGGATACCCATTGTAAGTGCTAAAAGCTGCTCAAATCTCTGAGGAAACATATGTCACTTAGAGTCATGTTGCATAGGATTACACTGTGACGTGTTTAGATAGACAGTAAAATCTAATAAGCAACAAACATATAACATTGCATACACATACACACGCATTCTACCATGGGGGTGGGGGAGTAAATTGAGAAGTGAACAACCTGGAAAGGCAGAAACATTGATGGGAACTCAAAATAGCAGTTTTTCTAGTGACTGATGATAGAGATAATGATTCATACATCCATATACTTAAATAGATGTCTCTGCCCATGACTGCTGTCTAATTAATGTGAGCCATCATTCAAGTAAAAGGAAATTTTTTCTTCTGGAAAAAAAAATTCTGCAAACTGCCAGCAATGACAGTGCTAGAAGCATGCCAATTAGAGTGATTTCTGCCAAGCAGCAAGAGGCCACAGTACACTGGTTTCCAAGCAACTGACATTGTGAAGTATTAACTACAGCAAAAGCTAATACAGACAAAAGAAGTGAGCTGTAGCTCACGAAAGCTCATGCTGAAATAAATTTGTTAGTCTCTAAGGTACCACAAGTACACCTGTTCTTTTTGCGGATACAGACTAACACGGCTGCTACTCTGAAAACAGACAGACAAACATTCCACCTTTACGGTTAGCATTGCCTGATAGAGTGAAGTTAAGAAGTGAGGAAAGGAAAGAAAAGAGACTCTCTCCCCTCCCCCCCGGCAATGCTACTAAATTTTGTAGTAAACATCTGCACTAATGAATGCCAAAGTATCAATATCCCTGAATATTGAAGTCCTTGCTGTCTATACACATTACAGTTGGTTTGGGATAGACTCACAGAGTATAAACTCAAGGAAGATCATAACAAAAAACCCCTCTAAAAACCCAAGCAAACAAATTCCAGTAGATCTTCCAGTAGTTGCCCATGTCACCATTTCAATCACCAAAATAATCAGTTTTCTATTAAAAAAAAATACCCAATGACTTGACTGTTCCTTGTCCAAAAGGACTAAAAGAAATAGGAAGTGCTGCTCTTAGCATAGCTTTCAGTTCAGACATGAAATATGCATCAGTGGTGGCAGAGCTTTTTAAGTGCAGATTGACTTCTACAGTTCTCCCTTCAGAAGCCTTCAAAGATTTTAAAGGAGAAATATCCAGCTTCTAATTGAAAGCATAAAAAAACAGACAGTGGAATATTGTTAAAGATTACACTGCCAACAGTTTGACACTTAGTTTTATTCAACTAACACAGCAAGGTAAAAGATTTCACAGGGGACCATTTTCTTCAAAAGTAGGAAACACAGTAAAACTGCATGTTCCAAATAGAGAGCTTGAATAGTCCATAAAGTGGTACAGATTCTTCCCTTTTGAGCTTTCAGCTTAAAGCTGTCAATTTCTAGGCGTTGTTGATATGGGATGACATCTTGTCAGCTTTACACTGGTTCATCTACTTTGAATCCTCTACACATCATCCTCAATTCTCCCTTATTTTTGTTTTACTAACACCAATGTGGTCCTCTCTCTCCCACTTAGATCTGATACCACATGCCACAAGTCCATGCTAACCTGCTCATACACCTGGATATCCTGGAAGACATGCACAATCTGTGATTACGTATATACATACTTACATGCATTCAGTGCTTCAATGGTATACACAGGCACAGATTTTTCACTATGTCTGAGTAGTGTCCTTTTTCATATTTAGGGAAACCTCTCTCCAACTGATGGACCCACTGAGAATTAACTCTAAAAGGGATCAACAGATGATCACTTCTAACAACAAATGGCCAGAAAATAGGGGAAAATTCATGAAAGTTTTCAAGATTTTTTTTCTAGTTTTTGCTTTTAAATTTTGTTTTGATGGACATTTCTGACCAGCTCTCCTTATAAACAAAGAAGTAGGTGGTGCTTGAGCCACCTACAGTGTGAGGGGTGGTATAAAGATTTAGAAACAGGCATCTGAGGGATGTAAGTTAAATGGAAGTGTAATTTTCACCCTCATTCAAGTCATTGCTGAAATAATTGGTTTAAATCCTCTTTGGTGAAGGTTTTTTCTTTAACAATGCCCAGCATATCAAAAAATGTTAATGGAGAACCCTATTTGGAGACATGAGATTGAAAAGGCTATACAAAAAATCTAACCCCTGGCAAAGCACCAGGATCAGCTGGCTATCCAACAGATTTTCATAAAAGATGTGAACTGATAGTCCCTATTCTATTTAAAGTCACTGATGAAACTTTCCAAAATGGCTAATGTTTTGTGAGAGGAGGACGATCTTTATCTTCAAAATTAAAGTAACAAAGACTGTGATAATTGTTGACATTTCCATCCTAAGTATTATGCTTTTGAATACAGAATATAATGTAAATCACCAAAAGTCTAGTAACCTGCCTAAACAGTACAATTCTTTCAATTGTTCAGATATCAATTGTATTTTGTGAAAGGCTGACTGATACTGATAGCATAAGAAAAATACTTCACCTAAATTGCCAAACCCAGTTATCAACTATTGCTTCACAAGTCTTTTCCCTAAATCCAGATAAGGAATTTGATAGAGTAGAATGGCCATTTCTTATGACAGTACTAGGAAAATTTGATTTTAGTTCAATTTTCCTTAATTGCGTTGAAGACTTTTACAATATTGTCTCTTGCATCTGTACTGATGAATGGAATTCTTTTCTGTCTTTCAGCTGGAAAGAGGAATAGGACAGGGTTGTCCACTCTTTCCTTTCCCCTTTTATTAATCTTTTGAATGCCTAGCCATATGTAAGAAATTGTCTGCCACTGAAGGTATACAAATAAACTAAGATGAGCACCATATTAGTTTGTATGCAGGTGCTACAGTTTTGTCACAATCAATCCTTCCAAAATTTCCTCCAAATCCCTCTTCTTCAGTCCCTTCAAAATTTACATTAATAGATTAATTTGGAGAATGGATTTTTCAGAGATCTGATACCTCACATTTCCATCATCTCTCATATCAAATCTACAAATGTATTACATACTTCATCATTAACGTATGCATAAATCTTTTCCAATGTCATCCATACAATCTTTGCTTATGATAAAATATTCCATGACATTCAAAACTGGCAGCTTCTTTCCTCTATCCTTAGTGGCTAGACCTGAAACTATCGAAATGAATTTATGCACTGTTGTTGTAGCCATGTCGGTTTCAGGTTATTAGAGAGACAAGATGGGTGAGGTAATATTTTTTATTGGACCAACTTCTGTTGGTGAGAGAGACAAGCATCTGAGCTACACAGAGCTCTTCCTCAGACTTGTGTCCTGGATTACTTATGGTTCTGCTAATGATGAAGATCTCAGCTTTATCTGAAAAGTTGAATGAGTTAATCACATAGCATTTATGGAAAGGGAAACAACCCAGTTTATCACAAAAAACTCTTAAAAGCCTTATCAGCTGGAGACAGACCTACACCACTATCATTCGGCCTGGTAGTGCATTTTAACTGAATTGCACTAACACTGGGTATGCCCCTATTTCATTGAATATTGGAAAGCACCCAGCAGCACCAATTGGTATGCTCCATTATCTAACAAAGTCATCAGTACAATGTCTCTACCCAGACTGCCAAAGAGATATGAACGCTTTAGATACTCAGAGTTGTCTTACAAATCTTCTCAGTAATCTTAACCAAAAAATGGCTGATTAGATACTGGATTTGTTCACCAGATTGTCAATTTAAAGGGATATTTTTTTCGGCATACAGGAGCTTCCTTTAGAGAAGCCAGCCATCTGTCCACGTTAAAGGAGGAACTGACAATCTTTACCAACCACAGACATGGGTCCACAGGTCTTTACCACCCAAATAAGGTTCTGCTCTGATGCAAATTATTCCCAACAACTGTAGTAACTCAGTGAGATTCATGGGGCTAAACCCAACCAGAGAAGACTAACCGTTCGTACCCTCCAAAAATGGCTCTACTTTCCTGAAAGCTGACAGTTCAGTGCAAATCCACTCCATTTTACAATCAGATTTTGTTCCCAGCTTCTATCACTGGGAATCTTGCTGCCCTCCCACCCTCTCTGTTGTCTGAAGAAAATATTTTCAGTGGTGCTCCCTTAAATAAAGTCACTCATTTCCAAGTATTTTGTGTAAATGTGTGACAGTGTTTCTAGTGAACTTGCACATCTTTCTGGTTCAATTGGGCAGCATGGGTGATTTATAGCCACATGTCTTTATGGGTTTACAGGTACAGTCTTGGGGCTTGTCTACATCAGAAAGTTGCAGCGCTGGTGAGGGAGTTACAGCGCTGCAACTTTGAAGGTGTACACATCTGCAGGGCATCACCAGCGCTGCAACTCCCTGTTTGCAGCGCTGGCCGTACTCCCGTTTTGTCTCGGGTGTAGAGGATCCAGCGCTGGTGATCCAGCGCTGGTAATCCAATGTAGACACTTACCAGCGCTTTTCTTGACCTCCGTGGAAGGAGGAAGCCTCTGGTAATCAAGCTGGTCTCCTTCCCCGGCTTGCTCTCTCGTTCCCGGAACCCCGAGCAAGCAGGTCTCCTTCCCTGCGGTTTGCAGGGTGGCTCCGGGAACGCGAGAGCAAACCGCGGCGAAGCTGGTCTCCTTTCCCGGTTTGCTCTCTCGTTCCCCGAACCGCCGAGCAAGCGGTTCTCCTTCCCTGCGGTTTGCAGGGTGGCTCCGGGAACGCGAGAGCAAACCGCGGCGAAGCTGGTCTCCTTTCCCAGTTTGCTCTCTCATTCCCCGAACCGCCGAGCAAACGGTTCTCCTTCCCTGCGGTTTGCAGGGTGGCTCCGGGAACGCGAGAGCAAACCGCGGCGAAGCTGGTCTCCTTTCCCGGTTTGCTCTCTCGTTCCCCGAACCGCCGAGCAAGCGGTTCTCCTTCCCTGCGGTTTGCAGGGTGGCTCCGGGAACGCGAGAGCAAACCGCGGCGAAGCTGGTCTCCTTTCCCAGTTTGCTCTCTCGTTCCCCGAACCGCCGAGCAAGCGGTTCTCCTTCCCTGCGGTTTGCAGGGTGGCTCCGGGAACGCGAGAGCAAACCGCGGCGAAGCTGGTCTCCTTCCCCGGCTTGCTCTCTCGTTCCCGGAACCCCGAGCAAGCAGGTCTCCTTCCCTGCGGTTTGCAGGGTGGCTCCGGGAACGCGAGAGCAAACCGCGGCGAAGCTGGTCTCCTTCCCCGGCTTGCTCTCTCGTTCCCGGAACCCCGAGCAAGCAGGTCTCCTTCCCTGCGGTTTGCAGGGTGGCTCCGGGAACGCGAGAGCAAACCGCGGCGAAGCTGGTCTCCTTTCCCGGTTTGCTCTCGCGTTCCCGGAACCCCCCTTGAAGCCGCCCAACAGCGCTGCAGTGTGGCCACATCTAACACCACTTGCAGCGCTGGTTGCTGTAAGTGTGGCCACTCTGCAGCGCTGGCCCTATACAGCTGTACTAATACAGCTGTAACAACCAGCGCTGCAAAATTTTAGATGTAGACATGGCCTTGGAATACTTTTTTTTGGTATGTGTTCTTGTATCTTTCTATTATTTATTATTAGTTATAAAGACCGCAACATCTTTGTTTCTCAAACAATACATTCTCACCCAACTGTGGATTACTGTACATTATTTTTGGATCACATTTACGGATGTCATCGGAACAAAGCAATAAGAAGGGATCTCTCTCACACAGAGATGAATGTCATTTAAAAGTCTTTGAGCTCAAGTTTATTTAGTCTTAGTAAAAATAGTGTAGAAGATTTCCTACTGCAGAAATGAAAACATAATTCTTTGCTCAAAATACTAAATGTATCTGAACACTCAAGGACAATGACTTTGACAACTGCCATTGTCATAAACAGATAGCTAAGGGTTAATGTCTCTTTCACCTGGAAAGGAGTAACCTGAAACACCTGACCAGAGGACCAATCAGGAAACAAGACTTTTTCAAATCTGGGTGGAGGGAAGTTTTGGGTGTGAATTCTTTGTCTTGTGTCTGACCCTCTCGGCTCTGAGAGTGATCTTTCTGTCTCCTGGCTTTCTAATCTTCTGTTTCCAAGTTGTAAGTACAAAGATAGGAAGACCATAGGTTTACATTGTTTCCTTTTGTATTCACATAGGTGTAGTTGCTGGAATGTGTTAAATTGTATTCTTTTTGGATAAGACTGTTTATTCATTTTTTTCTTTTAAGCAAATGACCCTGTTTTTGTCACCTTAATACAGAGAGACCATTTTTATGTAATCTTTCTTTCTTTTTAAGACCTGTTGGAGTTTTTTTTAGTGGGAATTCCAGGGAATTGAGTCTGCAGCTCACCAGGGAATTGGTGGGAGGAAGAAGTCAGGGGGAAAATCTCTCTGTGTTAGATTTACTAAGCCTGACTTTGCATACCCTCTGGCTGAAGGGGGAAGTACTTGTATTTCCAGGACTGGAAACTGGGAGGGTGGAGTCACTCTGTTTAGATTCACGGAGATTGCTCTGTGTATCTCTCCAGGAACCCAGGGAGGGAACACATGGAGGGGGAAGGGAAATGGTTTATTCCCCTTTGTTGTGAGACTCAAGGAATTTGGGTCTTCGGGTCCCCAGGGAAGGTTGTTGGGGGGACCAGAGTGCCCCAAAACACTAATTTTTTGGGTGGTGGCAGCTTTACCAGGTCCAAGCCGGTAACTAAGCTTGGAGGTTTTCATGCTAACACCCATATTTTGGACGCTAAGGTCCAAATCTGGGAAAAATGTTATGACAGCCATATTGTGCTCTGTTCACTGAATCATACAAGTTGGTCAGAGCTACTTTGTGGGGACTCAGGTTCAGTTCACATTAAAAGAAAGTAGTTGAGAATCTGAAAATAAAGAGAACAGATCATCAGCTGGTTTGTCTGCTCCTTCCTTCATAAAGATAAGCAAGTTTCTCGTTGCATTTTGACATGAGGCTTTTGGAAACATGATGTTTGAGAACAGACTGAATTCCCTTAAAAATGACCTGGCATAACCAATCATTTGGATAATGCTAATTACAGCAATCGTCAGAGAGCCTTAATAGTACCTTAAGTGCATCTGTGATAGGGTGAGGGGAAGTATTAGTGATCGACACTTGTCGCTGGTATTTAGTATGAGCAACCTCTCTTCCCTATCTTGTGGTCCTCCTTTGTGCCAGAATGGTGACTTACAGGAAAATACTATATTTCTGTGCATGAGAGACAGTGTTTTTCTAAGTGAGCATGTGTGAGATGAAAATTACAGAGCTTGACATTATTTTGACTATGTCTTGATGCCTTAACTAGAATATTAAAGCTTTGGTGAATGTGGTTAAATCCAATCCAGTAATGGCTCTTCAAACATTTCAGAGAGAGTATTAAAATTCATACTAATGTGCTATGTCACTATGACCACTATTAATGATAACTTACTCTTGGTCTCTTCTATTATACCCTTTAAAGCAAACAAGCTGTAAGACTACAGACATGACCCTCTGCAAATATGCTAAGATATATCAATTACTGCTTAATTAAGACTACTACCAAATATTCCTCTTTTGTCATGAGGAGGGAAGACAGCACACACAAATCACTGGATAGCATTTGTATTCCTCACCATATTACTTAATCACTTGCTACTCTGCTTGTCACACTGCTTTAATTGAAGTTGCAAGGTAGCTAGCGTAATGGTTTACACACTAGTTTTCCCCCCTCCACCTTTCTTGTATTTCCCTCCCTACTTATTCCTCTCGCATCTACCTCCTTTCTGTCAAGCTGCAGTTGCTACATACAAGTATTGTAACACATGACTTTGGCTCCAAATAGCAATACAGTTAGTTATCTCTAGTGAGTATTAAACCAGTTCTGCAGGTTCCTATCTCAAATATTTATTTAATTAGGGCTATTAGTTTCATTTCCTTACTTCTTTTGCCATTGTTCTTCTTTACACAGTGGATTTATATAAAACAACACCATGCAAATTATCAAGACAAGTGGGAAGGACGATATAGTGGTTGGCACATTTTTGTATTAAAAATTCACATAAGAGGGATCAAGATATTTCAACACTTACAACATATACAGGAGAAAGCACAGCATAAAATCATTCAGTTAACAGACACAACATCATTGCTTGATTATCAGAGATGATGTTTGTTATATAAATTCTCAATAACAGCTGAAAATTGTTGTAGTTATCGGTTGTTTGTCTACTGTAGATTTTAGAAAGTATTAGATAAAGTAGGCCCATTTTTAAAATTCCATTTCTCAGTTGTTTCTCAAACAGACAAATTTCTCCATGGCCATTATATCTCATGTATCACAACTCATTTGCTAAACTATGAAATATGAGGGCTTCCCAATTTTTGTTGCCTTTGGAACCTGCTGGGCATGAAGATGTTTTTCCAGGATCTCCACTGGGAACACCTAGTAAAGATTGTGGTATGTTGAATGACACTGGTTGAAAAAAAAAAAAAAAATTGATTGCGCATGCATTGAGACTACTGCGGTTCCCAGAAAATTTGGATTTTAAGTGAAGCTCCCCATATATGACAGTGATTATGCAGGTTTCTCATGGTGTATTGAACAGTTTCGACTAGACTTAGGTAAAACTGAATTTCTCTTTTAAAAAAAAGGGTTAGTGTGTGAAATTCTTCACTTATTTATTTTGCTTGATTTAACTTTATCTATCCTCATTGTCCTGCCCTAATTTCAATTTTTATGAAATGTTGGTGGACTAAATTATTTTACACTGAAGTATTTGAAATTGCATAAAGTCACTTTTGCATGGAACTGTGAATTAAACTTAGGAAACAAGACCAGATCAAAGCATATTAGCAGACTACTAATGTGCATAAGCAGGGTGCACAAAAACAGTTAGACCTTGGCATGCTAGTGCACGCTAGATATGCGCCATAGCTTGCCACAAACCAAATGTTTGTAGACGAGCCCACAATTAAACATTTGATGTAATCAGAATTTTGTTTAATATAATACAGTGCAGAAAACTGAGAAAAGTCTTCAATTAAAAGAAGACTACAAAAACACTTAATCTTCTGTTGAAATCAATCCTGCACTGAGTCCCAGAGATGGATTAGATGATCTAAAAAAATCTTTTCAGGAGCTTGATTTAGTAGACAGTTAAAAAAACCTCAATCAGACAGAGATACCAGTGTGGTCTAGAAGAATGAGCCTGGCATTTAGAATCCCAGGCACCTGAGTTCCAATCTTGGCTCTGACAATGACTCTTTGTATGGCCTTAGCAATTCACTTCACCTCCCTGATTAAGTTTTCCCAATTCACCAATGGGGATAAAAATACTTGCCCACTTGCCTACCTCCAAGGGGTGTTGTGGGGATTAACTAGTTAATGTTTGTGCACATACAAATATTACAAAAATGCTAAGTATTAATTAAATACATCCACATAGGATTTTAATAGCTTATTCCTACAGTAAAATATTAATGGTAAAAGATTTAAAGTGAAATAACCGTAAGAATTTAAATGAAAGTGACAGGAGAAACTTCATCCTAGTAGAAAAATCTTTTAAGCCTTCAGTCGCAACAGACAAATCTTATACGTGGTGCCATCCATGCCAATTTAAAAAGATATATTTATACAGGAGTGCTGAGTTCAGATGCATCATCTTGTTTCCAGTCCTAATTTACAGCTTTCTTGACAGAGATGCAAAAAGGTCAAGTGATTTGCACAAGGTCATACAAAGACTTAGAGGCTCAGTCAATACTTGGAATCAGCATCCTCTTGATTCACATCCCTTTGCCCTCACCATTAGATCATAGAACATTATTAATGCGTGAATGTTGTCATAATACCTGTAGCAAGCAATGAAGCAGAAGCAAAATGTCTGGAAAGACAAACATTTTTAATTTCTCCATATAGTCTGGACTAAGTACATCCATCTGTGCATTATGTATATTTGCATTTTTATCTGGAAATTCTCGGTGTATGTAAAAAGCAAGCACTTAAGTTTGGCTTTTTTGGTTTTTACTATCCCTGAAATACCTCAGAATTAGTCTCTCCAGGTCAGTTCTGTAGCGCAATAACAGGGTTGTTGATGGAAGCCTGCCAGCCACTGCTTGTGCTATACCAGTTCTGTATAATATGGTAAAGAGAACCCTCTCCAGACTGACATTCTAGTACCTTTCACAAGTACAAAGTTAACTGGAAACCTCCCAGAAATTACAGACTCACAAGATTGCTATTACAATACCCATTAAATGTGAGAGCACCTTCTGAACTTTGTTAACGGTACTTCTAAAGAAAAAGCTTCTCTGAACGTAAATATTTCTAGGTGAGTGCAGTGCAGTTTCTAAAACCCTTGTTGGAAGTATCAGGTGATAGACTGAAGAGGGCCTGATTTAGCCTACTTAAATCTGGTAAAAAATGACACTTGTAATAAATGACTTAGGACAGCCAAATTTTAATAAACAAAGTGGGTAAGTAATATATCTTATTGGACCAACTTCTGCTTGTGAGAGAGTTTTTGAGCTTAGACTGAGCTCTTCTTCTCAGAAAGCTTGTCTCTCTTACCAACAGAAGTTGGTCCAAAAAAAGAGAGATTACCTCACTCACCTTGTCTCTCTAATATCCTAGGACCAACATGGCTACAACAAAACTTCATACAGTCTTAAATAGTAATACAATCACTAGGCCAGCTTGCTTCAACCAAGCTTGTGGAGGGTCATCTGGTTACTCAGGTCAGAGACTCCTCTCCAAGCCTTCCCCAGGAGAAGATTTTCTTCTCAGCCATCCCTCTCTGTTAAGAAAACAGCTATTATAACAGCTGTAATCAGATCCAGCTCAGGGATTTCCTGCTGCTTTGTACCTGCGCTAGCCCCTGGTCCTTACTTCTTGGGTGTGTGGGTGTATAAACCCCATAATACTTCTGAATGTAATTGGTTCAGATTTTCTCTGAATGATTCAGAGAACTGTTCCTCCAGTCTTAACACAGATTCATTTTAGTGAATATAGGGTTTGTGAAAAGTGTAAAATTGCCAGCCCTTGTAAATGAAATTCCTATCTTATCCACAAAATAGATAACCATATAGGAAAGGAATTATGCACTTTCAGCACTCCCCAAACACTATGTCTCATCCCAATTCTAAAGGTATCACCTCTAAGAAAATGAGAGGGACTTCACTTCCCATGCCAAATCAGTCATAGGCCTCTCTGCAGAGGTTAATAATGATTCTGTTAGTGCCAACTGTTATGGTGGATTTTGTGCTGCAGACATGTCCAAAGGTAAGCAATACAGGACAGCATGAGTTCCATGTAGCTACATCACAAACTTCAAGAAGCAAAACTGAACGGAAGCAGGTTATCATCAAAATAACTTTAACTTAACTCCAAAGTGACAATCCCACTGAAGATTAGCAATGAACAATGCGTACAGACAACCAATCTAGTGCAGTTCTCTTGAACAGTAGCTAACAATGCATTTTTGGCAAAAGAAAATTATGCCTTATTCTGAAGTGGTCTCTTCAGCCTAGATAACATAGTATTTATTTTGTTTTCTTTTATGAAGTATTTATTATGCATTTTATTACCTAGTTTATGAGGTAAAATTTCACTAGGATTTGAATAAGCAAAATAATCAGGGAAGAAGTTCAGCGAAGGTATGGAGCATGTAAGAAGGATGACAGGTTAAAACAGAACTCTGATATTACCTTCCATAACTAGTATGGAATTCTGGGATAAAATTTAGGATTATGTAAAACCATCATGCTTTTGTGGAATGTAGCATTCTAATTATATTGCAATGTATATGTACAAATAGGAGAAGAAAGCTTTCTGTGGGAAACATAGCTCAGAATTTCTTGACTTTTTTTGCAATTAGAATTTCAGCCTAACGTCGCAAGAATGTAATTTTTTGCTTTTAGCATATTTTATGCTGATAAAATGTTTCCGCCATTTAGAGAAGACACATTTGCCTAAGTTTAACCTAAAAAATTATCTACTGCTTGTACCAGCGTCCATCTTCTTTATTGCTGCTTGCTTTAATTCCATTGTTGTGTTTAGAGAATGCTTTTCAAAGTCTACAGCCCTTGTTGTAAACACTTGTGTAATCTGTATCCCATTGGGGTTGACAGTGGTAATTTGTCAGCATTTATTTGCAGCAGGCTGTAACTCAACCTTGCCAGAAGTAAAATATCTTTTTGTGTACAAATGCTTGACGTTTTAATTGCAAAAAATGTTCACTTTTTTTAGTTTGACATTCAAATTAAAGAATTCTAGAAGGTTCTAAGGAAATATTTCAGACAACTATAGAGAGTTACCTACTGCAAGGCATACATGAATGCAATTTGATATCTAGTTAAGCTATTACTGAGCAAATTTAGTGAATGGTCTCTAAGCAGTTCAGTGCAAAGGAACATCTGGCAGAACAGCAGATGAAACATTTAGTTGGATGTTATTCTTTTTATCATTTCACTAAATTGATCATGAAAACAGGGATTAGGCCACTCAGTGACAAGGAATTAAGAGAAACTTTGGGCCTGACTCTCTCATTTACATTGCACCAGTATTGTGCCAGTTTAACACCACTGTAGTCAATTGGGTGGCACAAGTGTTAAACCGGTGAAGCAGAGTGGAGAGTCAGCAGGTTGGATATTCCTTTACAATAAGGCTCTTTCACACTAAGGCTCCAATATCTTGGTCTAATTTGGTTGTTGGGTTTAGTGTGTGGGTGCTGGGTGGTGTTGGTGACACAGATAAAGTCAGATGATCTAGTGATCCATTTGAGTCCCTCTGCTGGAGGCCTTGCAGTCCTACCACACCTCGCTCAAGAAAAGGAGCAGTGAGAGTGAGTCATCCAGGCCTGCCTAGAAAGGCTGCAGGGAAGCAGCCAATCAGAACATAGCAGGCTCAGATAAAAGCAGCTGCATGGGATGAGCCAGTCAGCAGGGAAGGGTGCTCCTTCTGCAGCTCAAGGAAGAGGCAGAAGATGGGTTATTCAAATAGGAATCATGTGCTATTTGTAGGGTCCCTGGGTCCACCGGCTGCTGGGGAAGTGGCCAAAGCCCCAAGAAGGGACAAGTTTTTTTAGAAGCCCAAGAAATGGGCTGGGCTATTAAACGGGCCCAGGGATGGGGCTGAAGACCCTGAAGAGCGTCAACCATTTGTTGAACTTTGTTACTCTCCCCCCTATGCCCCTGGAAGGGGACTGAAGTTAAGAAGTGACATAGCTGGAGAGCTGGAACACCACAGAACAGCTAAAGGTGAAGAGTCTCCATGGAGAAAGACCTGCGGTGCTACTCTATAATACGGCAGGGGCAGACTTAAAGCAAGCCCAGAAGATGCTGAGGACTGAGCCCAGACACAGAGCTAAAGATTTTAACAAGGGCAGAGGGACAGGCGCTGTTGAATTTTTAGCCTGCAAGGGGTTTGTTCATTCACACATTGACTGCGTGTGACTTGGCTAGAGGGCTGAGACACTGAAGACCCATCTGACAACATTAACAGCTACCAAGGGTGGTGAAAGTGTGTGCAGGTTCGCACCCAACCAAAGGAGGTGCTCATGAGAGGTGAGTGTTGCCCGTCACACTGACCCATAGTAGGGTTGCCAACTTTCCACTTGCACAAAATTGAGCACCTTTGCCCTGACCCCTCTGGGGTGAGGCCAGAAATGAGGAGTTCAGAGTGTGGGAGGGGGCTTTGGACTGAGGCAGTTGGTTGGGAAGTGGGAGGGGGTGAGGGCTCCAGCTATGGGTGCAGAATCTGGAGTGGAGCTGGGGATGAGGGATTTGGGGTGCAGGAGGGTGCTCCAGGCTGGGATGGAGAGGTTCGGTGAGTGGGAGGGAGATAAGGGCTGGGACAGAGGGTTGCAGTGTGGGATGGGGTGCAGACTCTGGGTGGCGCTTACCTCAGGCAGCTCCTGGAAGCAGCAGCATGTCCTCCCTCCAGCTCCTACATGGAGGCACTGCCAGGCAGCTCTGCACGCTGCCCTGTCTGCAGGCACTGCCCCCGCAGCTCCTATTGGCCACGGTTCCCAGACAACGGGAGCAGTGGAGCTGGCGCTTGGGGCAGGGGCAGTGCATGGAGCCCCATTGCTGCCTCTATGCCTAGGAACCAGAGGGGAAACATGCCACTTCTTCTGGGAACCATGCATAGCCATGGCAGGTAGGTAACCTGCCTTAGCCCTGCTGCGCTGCTAACTGGACTTTTAATGGTCTGGTCAATAGTGCTGACCGGAGCTGCCAGGGTTCCTTTTTGACTAGACATTCTGGTTGAAAACTGGACACCTAGCAACCCTAACTCAGAACCTTTACTGCTCAATAGTTAAGGTTATGTTGAGTTTTATACTTACAGCAAGTTTTAAATCTCTTATATTGCATGTTAATACTAAGTGGGGGGAGATTTTCAAAAGCACCTAAAGGATTTCAGAGCATAAAGCTAATTCAAAGTCCCACTCCTATTTAATGTCTGGATGTGCTCATTACAAAACATTAAAGGATTCAAGCTTCAGCCCTGATTCTGATTGTAGTGTCTCACATCTCACGGAAAGGGCCAGAGAAGGAGTTCGCACCCTGAATGCCCAGAGGTAGAACCCGTTGCTGCCCAGACCCAGCTGGCTTGAAAGTACATGGGATCCAGAAGTACATGGTGACTGTCCCTTGGGAGGACTCGGTCAGGGCTGTAAACACACTTCTCTGTCTTCCATGTCTGTTTTGGGGATCAGAACTAAACACAGTATTCCAAGTTGGTGCACACATCCCTTTCTATAGTAGCATTACAATATTTACACTATTTTCTGTCCCACTCTTTATACACTCTAACATTTTGTTCGCATTTTTGACTGCTTGATTACTGATCTCACTACAATATTGATTTGTGCAAAGATGGAAGAGAGAGTGCCAAGCATCTTAATAAACGATATTACAATGATGCTGTAATGGTGCTTTGTGTGAGCTCTGTAACATAGACCTACCCAAATTATCACCATTTCTTCATGCAGAGATGACATTTTGAATAAGCATAAATGATAGAGATAGAGTAAACCTCCATTTCTGAACTGTTGGTAGGTATCGTTGCCTAGTTTGCCCTAGAGTGCGGCTATTGCAGCCCAAGGAATCTCTCTTTTCTACCCATGGCCTTAAAAATTCCATTTCTGTGCACTCTAGATTTTTACCTCATGTGAGTAAGATCTTTACTAAGAGTCTTCAGATCCTTTTCTATTTGTTTAAATGGTGGGGGCGTCTTCAAAGGTTCTTGTAAAGTAGACTGAAAATAATTGTAAGGAAAAGAAACTGGATGTTAATGAAAATAGTTCATTAAAGTGGAGACAGTGGATGCAGCTAAACTTATGGTTGCACAATAGTTCCTAGGTTCTTTTAAAATGTTATTAGCATCAGTAGTCACAGCTTTCATATACTTTCACATGCAGAACTCTACCTTTCGTTTACTCTCCAATGTGCTTACACATTTATATATAAAAAAAATCAGGATCAACCAACCTTCCAACATTCAGTTTTGTGCTCAACAGAAGGGAGATCTAGCAGATTTAAAATAAACAAAAGGTGAGAGCACACTGCAATAAATAAATCAATCAAAATCTTGTTGCTAGACCATCAAAGCCAACCCAGGCAAACTGTTAAATACAAATGTGAGAGGGAAATGTACTTTAGGATAGCCAATGTGGTAACCAGCTTGCTAGTTTTTTCTTTAAATTTATGCTGTAGGATTTGCTTCAGCGTAGATAGCCATGGACTATAATGTAGTTCTGCACTGTTATATTACACATCAACTAGAACATATGCTTGGGTGATCTTGGATGAATTACAGCAGCAGACTTGTCACAGTAATTGTTCTGTGCTTAGCAGAAAGAGGCATTTGAGTAAAATATCTCCGAGCCATTCAATATTTAAAAATGATGCTGTTTGGTCACTCCACGTGAAAGCTGGGACGGCTCTATTGACAGCAGTGGAAAAACACCAATATATACCAGATGGTCCCATAGATCTAAATATGCGCTATGGTGGCAGATGCTCTAAAAATCAATCAAATATAAATAACTGTTTGAAATGAAAACTATAATAATTTGCTAACCATTTCTGCATTGAGCATTAATATAGGTTAAGATCCAAGCCTTTTAAAACATGTAAATTCAAATGAACAGAGTGGAAGAGATTATCATTACTAAGCACGGACATTAACAGCAACAGTGTTATCAAATTAGGACCTGAACCTGCAGTCCTTCCCCATAGGCAAACTTTCTGCTGACTTCAGTGATAGATTTACCTGGGTAAGGAGAATTGGCCCATAAAGTTTAGAATGTTTATTAGCTAGAGAAAAAGCAGGATTTCTTACCACTTTTTGAGAAAAGGGTTCAACTGGGTTAAAAGTAATTATGTAATATCATGATGTGCAGTAAGGATTTAGGCCTTCATTCAGCAAGGTACTTATGTAGGTAACTTTCAGCATGTGGATAAGTCTTATTGTCTAAAATTATGCATGTGCTTAAGTACTCTGCTGAATGAGGACCTTAATGAGCAATTTAAACTCACCTTTGGTCTTGGGGAAATCTTTGCAATAGTCACTGCATCCACTTTCTTTAGTACTTCTTCCTGAGCAGTGGATGTCTCCTCTTTTATTGGTTCCTAAAAAAAATAAGACAACACGTAATTATTTTGCACTGCTACTGCTAAGTATCTGTGTAATATAAGAACAAGATCTTCAAAATTAGTTGCACAAAATCAATTTTTTTGTGCTAATCCATCTGTGAATATTTAGTCATAAATGACAGCTAATTTTCATACCAAAAAAGGCATACAAACCTGTGTAATTTTGGCACACAAAAATGTATTCACATTTGAGGCATATTCAAACATACCACTGTGCAAAATGCATGCATAGATTTTAAATTAAGTTGCTTGAGTGCTTGAAGTGCTTTAAATAACATTTCTCTTGGAAAATTGTTTAGATGGGTTACTGCATCAAACCTAAAAGGAAAATCCAATTCCCAAAACTTGGAATAAATAGGAAATTAATTACCTGTAATTGCTGTTCTCTGAAGTTATACATTGTCATAGATCACCATTCTTGGGTCTGTGCTTCAATACACACAAGCAATCCCCTTAAGTGGAACACAGGCACTTCCTCAGCCCTCCAAGCACCAGTTTTTTTTTTCCCAAGTAGGAGGAAAATATTCCCACAGGTATAAAAAACAAAACTATTTTAAATGTTTTAATAAAAGACAAACGATTACAGAACTCTGAACTATGCATGGTGATCATGCTGAGAGGACAGCAAATTGATTAATTTTTCCTGCAGTATTCTTGGACTAAGGAGCTGGTTTATTGACTAATGTAATCAAAGCAGGACTAGCCAGAGGCTTTGGTTAGCTGCATCCAGAAGGTTAGAGCACAACTGACTGTATACTGAAGGTGAAGAGGTCTGCTCGATGCATACCAGACTCAGTGCTTTTGGTGAAGTGCTCAATGAGCACTGCCAGAATAGTGTCTTAAGGAATAGAGGGTGTAAAAAAACCCCAACCAACACACAACTTTACTTAGAACAAAGGCCAAGTGAGGAGGAATAAAGTCCTCAGACACTGGAAAGTTGTCAAGATAGATGTTCCAGTGTGTTGACTGATGCAGTCAACTGACTGAAGATTGACTGCCAGTGGGGCCAAATGAAAACAATTTTATAAGAACATAAGAACGGTCGTACCGGGTCAGACCAAAGGTCCATCCAGCCCAGCATCTGTCTACCGACAGTGGCCAATGCCAGGTGCCCCAGAGGGAGTGAAGCTAACAGGCAATGATCAAGTGATCTCTCTCCTGCCATCCAACTCCATCCTCTGATGAACAGAGGCTAGGGACACCATTCTTTACCCTTCCTGGCTAATAGCCATTTATGGACTTAACCTCCATGAATTTATCCAGTTCCCTTTTAAGCATTGTTATAGTCCCAGCCTTCACAACCTCCTCAGGTAAGGAGTTCTACAAGTTGACTGTGCGCTGTGTGAAGAAGAACTTCCTTTGATTTGTTTTAAACCTTCTACCTATTAATTTCATTTGGTAACCCCCTAATTCTTGTATTATGGGAATAAGTAAATAACTTTTCCTTATCCACTTTCTCCACATCACTCATGATTTTATATACCTCTATCATATCCCCCCTTAGTCTCCTCTTTTCCAAGCTGAAGAGGCCTAGCCTCTTTAATCTTTCCTCATATGGGACCCTCTCCAACCCCCTAATCATTTTAGTTGCCCTTTTCTAGTGCTAGAATATCTTTTTTGAGGTGAGGAGACCACATCTGTACACAGTATTCGAGATGTGGGTGTACCATGGATTTATATAAGGGCAATAATATATTCTCAGTCTTAGTCTCTATCCCCTTTTTAAATGATTCCTAACATCTTGTTTGCTTTTTTGACTGCCTCTGCACACGGTGTGGACATCTTCAGAGAACTATCCACGATGATGCCAAGATCTTTTTCCTGACTCGTTGTAGCTAAATTAGCCCCCGTCATATTGTATGTATAGTTGGGGTTATTTTTTCCAATGTGCATCACTTTACATTTATCCACATTAAATTTCATTTGCCATTTTGTTGCCCAATCACTTAGTTTTGTGAATGGGCAACAAATGAAAGGAAGGCACTAGGGTCAAAGCACCAGCAGTTTAGATAGGATATTCTGAGGAAAAGATACAAGATAGCAGATGAACGGCTGAGGTAATGAAAGGTAGCTATATACACAGAAGCTGGACTCAGTGGTCCCGGAAAGCCCCTTTACTGCACAAGCTGTACTACTGTCAGAAAGGAGCACTAGTAGGCACCAACTTTCACTGCTGGGGTTGGCAGGAGATGTCTGCTACTCGAACCACCAGTTTAAAACTTTGAACTTGGGAAGTTTCTGCCTTGGAGTATGGACCCAGGCGTGAGGATCTACCACCATGGTCTCTCTATGTGAAGAGAGGGGTGAGGATAATGAAACAAGGCGGCCTGCACAGAAAAACAACAAAGAACCTGCCAGCTCAGATGGAATCTCAGTTTGTTTGTTGTTCATAGAATATAGATTAAACTCCAGAAGGAAATGGACTTGGATGTTTTGGTGAATACCCTGTGCATGTGCGTACATGCATCCAGGTGCTGTTTTCAGTGTAGGTTGAAAATTGTCCATTCAAAGAAATTTCTAGTAGTTTAACGCCTCCTTCAGTCCTCTTTCCCTCCACTCCTGATTTTTCTTTCTGGTTTTTCTTCACTCTTCCTCTTTCATTGAGGTTCTCTTCTCTTCCCAGCATCAGTGGAGTTATTTGCCTGTCCCGCTCCTGCCAGTATGTCTTTCCCAGCCAGTGACACCAAGGGCCAGATTCTGTCTCATTTTATTATGCTGAGTAGTATCCTTACTTTGTAAGTAATATCACTAAAATCAGTGGGATAGCTTGTGAAATAAGATAAAGCTAAATGTGAGTAAGGGTGACAGAATCTAGCCCTCAGATTGCATCAGTTGTTTATATCCATAAGCAGCAGCACAGGACACTTTTTCCATTAGACCACATAGTAAGGGTAATTGCAAAGCTACACCAACCCAGCAAGTGCATCAGGAGGCAATGTTCCTCAGACAGGCTCAACTCCTCCCTTGAATTCCCAATTGCATTAGTTGAGAAGAAATTTGTGACCATCCCTTCTGGGGTATAATATACCTTTGCTCCTGCGTATGGCAGCTCTACTGCCTACTGAGAGGCAAAGGAAGGGCAGAGACATGCCTCCAGCTACTCTCTGCCAGTGGCAGATGTAGGGTATGTCTACATCTACAATTTTGCAGCGCTGGTTGTTACAGCTGTATTAGTACAGCTGTATAGGGCCAGCGCTGCAGAGTGGCCACACTTACAGCAACTAGCGCTGCAAGTGGTGTTAGATGTGGCCACACTGCAGCGCTGTTGGGCGGCTTCAAGGGGGGTTCGGGGAACGCGAGAGCAAACCGCAGGGAAGGAGACCTGCTTGCACAGGGGTTCGGGGAATGCGAGAGCAAACCGGGGAAGGAGACCTGCTTCCCCGCGGTTTGCTCTCGCGTTCCCCGAACCCCCCTGCAAACCGCAGGGAAGGAGACCTGCTTGTACGGGGGTTCGGGGAACGCGAGAGCAAACCGGGGAAGGAGACCTGCTTCCCCGCGGTTTGCTCTCGCGTTCCCCGAACCCCCCTGCAAACCGCAGGGAAGGAGACCTGCTTGCTCGGGGGTTCCGGAAACGCGAGAGCAAACCGGGGAAGGAGACCTGCTTGATTACCAGAGAGGCTTCCTCAGGTATGCTGCGATACCTGCTTATTCCACGGAGGTCAAGAAAAGCGCTGGTAAGTGTCTACACTTGATTACCAGCGCTGGTGATCCAGCGCTGGATCCTCTACACCCGAGACAAAACGGGAGTACGGCCAGCGCTGCAAACAGGGAGTTGCAGCGCTGGTGATGCCCTGCAGATGTGTACACCTCCTAAGTTGCAGCGCTGTAACCCCCTCACCAGCGCTGCAACTTTGTGATGTAGACAAGCCCTTAGAGTTAGTGGGGCCCTGTGTGCAGCTTCACTTTCGGGGCCTCACCCTCGGAACCCAGCCAAGAAAAAGAACATTCTCCCTTATCTTCCTCCTGTTTTTCATTCTTTTTTCCTTCACCCTCCTCCTATAAGTAATGGGAAGTAAATTAAAATAAAGTGAGGTACCTTGATTGGGGTAGGGGGTTGGGGTTCAGGAGGGGGCAGGTTCTGGGAGGAAGTTTGGGTGCTGGGTGCAGGGGATTGGGGTGCTGGAGGGGGCACTTACCTTGGGCAGCACGGCTCCCAAAGAGACTGGCACACACCCCCATCTGGCAGCAGCTCCTAGGTGGGGGTGGGGCAGGGGGTCTCCATGCACTGCTGCCCACAGGCACCGCCCCCACAGCTCCCATTGGCCACAGTTTCTAGCCAATGGGAGATGTGGAGTCGGTGCTCAGGGCAGGGGCAGTGCACGGAGACACACACACCCCCCTCCAGGGTCTGCAGGGACATGCCGGCCACTTCTGAGAGCGAAGCAGTGCGGAGGGAGGGAGGCAGAGCAGGGAGCTGCCTTAGCCCTCTTGCTGGCATGTCTCTGCGTGCCCCTTAGGGGATGGGGGGCAGTGGGTCTCCATGCGTTGCCTGGGGTGTGAGCAGTGCGCAGAGCACCTCTCCCCTCCCCCGCCAGGGGTACACACAGACATGCCAGCAGCCTGCCTATCTGAGCCTTGCTGCACTGCTGGCTGGGACTTAGGGGGCAGGTTTTCAGATATTTGTCCTACATTTTTTTGTTGGGGGCCCTGTGCCACTGCACAGTTTGTTTCATGGTAAATCTGCTCCTGCTCTCTGCCCAGTCACTCTTTGTGGGGAGTAGCTGGGACACAGCCCTTGCGCACCCCTAAGGACCGGAGATATGATTCAGGCAGCCCTAAAACAGAATACATGAGGGGGTTGTCCTTACACCCTACTCCCCTGCAAGACTACGTTAGCCCAGGGCAGAATCTAGCTTTGAAATAGTACATGTGTAGTTACAACACCATCATATAATAACACAGTTCTGTCTTTTTAATTTGAAATAGGAAAAAGTGAAGAAAACAATATGGAAATGTCTCATCTGTTCAACTCCCAACATAATATTATTGAAATGATCCACAGACAAATATGACATGTTATGTGCAGGATTCACGAAAGGACTATTTTTTTCAATTTTGTTTCTCTGAATAAATAGGCTGAGGAAAAATCCCATATCCTTTTTAAATATTTAAAAGACAGTTCTAGTGATCATTTCCCATTTTCAATGTTACTGGATTGCCATAACATAATATCACATAATTCCATATGTATGAACCACTAGTATTTTTATAAATATCAAAACCCATAAATTATCTATGGAAACATGACCCAAAGCAAGATCGCATGGGAAATCATCCAAAAACATTTCTGATGAGGATGATTCATGTCAGTAGTTTTTGTTGAGATCAGGATGTATGTTCCTAGCAGTTGTGGAGATAAATGAACTGCAGAGAAGCTACAGCAGGTGGAGCTAGATGCCATCTGATTGGACCCAGCTCTGTTCTTGCAGAACTGAATCTGAATCCTTCCCATCAGACGTTGCTTAGGGTGCAAATGAAGATCCACCTTCCCTGTCTCTCCTTGGCCATCCTTCACCCATCCTCTATGTTGTTACGTCCCATAAGTTTCCCATCTCTAAGTACTGTTTGACAGAGGGATTCTATCAGTCGCCTCCTTGTGTGTGTTTCTGCAGCTATCCAGTGCATGCATCCCTGCCATAACAGACAATATGTCCCAACTATTTTCATTTTCTTTTCTGGATAACTCTGGAGATAAAGAGTTGTTGAACACTGACAAATCTCAGCATTTGTTATCAATTCTTTCCATTGAACACCTAGTATTTTCCTGAGGTATTTGCTTTTGAAGGCATTTAGTCACCTGTCTATATCTTTGGTGGATTTCCAGCTTTCACATCTATATGTTAAGGTGGAAACAATATTTGAGTTGATGATTCACAGTTTGGTCGTTGAATGGTAGATTTTCAATGATCATCTTGTTTTAACTGGTGAATGCAGCTGTTGCCTTGCCAATCTGTGATATTATTGCCTTCTGGCTATCCCCACTGGCTTGCATGTTACTGCCAAGGTAGGTGAATTGGCTCACTGCTTGTATTCCTTTGCCTTCTAAAGTAATGCATGAGTTGGGAGTTTTATTACTGCTTTACAGTTATAGTTGCAAAATGTTAATGTGTTTGAAAAGAATCTGAGCTTCCTCCATCACAGAGCACCCATTAGCCATATGACTGACTTAGTGCATTTGTTGCCGGCCTACCATCAACCTAGTAAAGATAACTCTTAATCATAGCCATAAATCTAATCAGCTCCCATGAAACCTTTGATGTGGAGGTGCCAAAGCTTCATGTTTTGGCTGCCTACTGGACTGAATTCTGAATGTTGTTTTTTATAGGCAGTAGTGAAGCTAAATTCCAGTGCAGTGCTCAGAGCTTTTATTTTATTTTACTTTTTAACAGCAACTGCTTAGTACTGGCCCTTCCCCCCCCTCCTCCATTAGGGCAAGGAAATGTGAAACAGAGGAATAAGGACTGAAGGAGAATTCACAATTTAACACAGATTCCAAGGCAAAAAGCTTCATTAAGAATGAGTAATGTAGAATTAAGATTGTGCTCAAAATAATATTTAAAAAGTACTTTAGTCTTTTTTTTTAAAAAACAAAAAAACCCACAGAAACAAAACAGACACAACAGAAATTCTTAGATACAGGGCCAGATCCTCTGATCCATTACGGGATACTACACCAGTCCAATGATGCAAAGCACCCTAAAATGGCCATTTGATAAATCTCTTTGCTGAGGGGAATAGTTGGCGAGTGTAGAGCTGTTGCAGTAGTTACCATGCCATGACCTTCGGGTTGTGAGTGAAGGAGGAGTAGGGAAGTAGTAGGATGTAAAAGGAGAGGAAAGGTAGATCTTTTGCCCAAGGCACAAGACAAACTCAGGATACATGGGATCAATTCCCAGCTCTGACACAGACTTCCTGTGTGACCCCAGACAGATCCCTGATCCAAAGCCCACTGAAGTTAATGGGAGTCTTTCCAGGGGTTCTGGATCAAATATTGACTCTCTCTGTGCCTCTGCTCCCCATCTGTAAAACTGGAATAAACCACACTTCCTGTTATACTTAACCAGCACAGGGATTTTGCAAAACAACTTAATTATCATTTATGAAGAATTCAGATACTGTGATGATAGGAATCATAAAGGTACGTAGAAAGGAGCCAAAATCCTGCTGTTTCTGTACTTGAAAAAAAGCTTAAATGGCCTTGTTTTGTTTATCCAGTCTGTTTCCCTCAGCTTATTATTATATTTCACGGAGATCCTTGTCTCCAAGGAACACAGACCTAATTTTAATAATTAAAATCCTTGGGACAAATTAATCCCTGGTGTGACTCTGCTAGGAGTTCATGTTGGCTCCTTGAGTGACTGTATTATTAGGGTTAGGATTAAGAGGGTTAGTATTTCAAATGAGTCATCACAAGCTGTTAGAAAAATTCTCACACTTGTACATGACATCTCTATTTTTGCATCTCCGATTCCTGTTTGCTCTTGTGTTTTGTTTGTTTCATTGATGTGGTTGTTAGGCAACATGCCAAAGGGTTTAGTTTTATGCAACACTTCCCAACTCATCTATTCACTGTGTTTTGTAGTGTCTGACCAATGAAAGTATTTCCGCTCTTGATTAATGTTTTCTAGACATCACTCATTGCTGATGTCGAAATTATAAATGCTTCCCCCGCCCCCCATCTTATTTTTAAATATAAGATGTTTTGGATATGCATTAATCCATCCCATTAGAAATGGATGTAATCTGTACTGAACTGACAAAAAAAAAATCTGCCTTTCAGAGTGAGAACGGTATAGACTATCATTCTGGTATTCAGTAAACTTTAAACAAGAGTTTCAAGTGAACTAGCAAAGAAGTTGAAGAGTTCCAGTCAGAAATGAAGGGGCTAGACACATACAAACAGCTTTGAAAATTGACAATTTTTAGTCAGATGCAGGACTTCCTCTTATTGAAATGCTAAATTAAAATAAGAGCATTTGTAAACCAAGAAAGGAGTTGCTAATAAAATTATCAGGTCAGTATCTTCTAAAGCACCATCTCCATTCAAGAGAAAAAGAACAGGCTACTTTGTCTTCTTTCACAGTGAGAACAAAGTTAATTTGAGAAGGGGTTGGGAAAGACACAGCTGGACAGCCTCAGGAGATTCAAGGAAATGTAATTGAGAAATAATTCTCTCTTTAATTACTTCTGACCAAATCAATAAAAATTGCAGAATACAGAAGCATGACTGCCTCATGGCAGAGGATGAAGAATAGCAAAGTTGATGATGACCATGAAACTAAAGAAAAGGACAGACATGCTGGGAACTTCAAAGCACTCCTCTCTCACAAAATGGAAAGATACCAGTAAAATAAACAAATACATGCAAAGGGGAATTGCTATTTCTGACCACTGCTCAGCACTGAAGATTGTTGAATGCACACATTGTTTTAATATGTTAGAGAAATCATGTTTGTCCATTTCACCACTGGGGGAGAAAGGGGGGGCAAAAAAAAATCTGATTTATTGTTTCCTACTAAGCTTTAATGTTTCTTCCATAACTGTACTGTGGGGGAATGATTTGCTAAGGAGGAAATGATTTGCTGACTGGGTAAGTTTAATAAGCTATGGCACTTATTCCTGTAAATACATTTTAGTAAGGTAGGCCAAAATGTCATCTCTCCCGTGGCTTCATCCCCAGATGTGGCCAGCTGTGCGCATATGATGGGGAATAATCTTCTGGCTAGTCACAGAAGGAAAAGGATGTGTTTGATGCATTGGCTATTTGCGCACCTGATAGCAATGAAGATTTCTACTAGGACCTAAGGCTATCTAGCTTAGGTGCTTATATGGCCCCCATTACCACAGTAGTTTAGCAGCTCACAATCTTTAATGTATTTATCCTCAAAACACCCCTGCAAAGCAGCGGACTATTATCCTCATTTTACAGATAAAGAACTGAGACACAGAGAGACTAAGTGACTTACTAAAGGTCACAAAAAAGTCTGTCAGAGCAGGGCACTGAACCCCAGTCTCCCAAGTCACAGGCTAGCAACCTAACCACTGGAACATCTTTCTTCTCCTGTGGTGAGTCTTGTTCGCAGACTCATCAGTTAAGAGGCTGCACCCAAAGGCATTTGATTCTTGAGTGACCTTTTCTTACATTTGAGGCTGGAAGGGAACAGAATGGATAGTCCACCTCCAGATTTGTTCTCCGTGTTTCTGAATATGTGGTGAATGTCCTCAAGTGAACCAAACAAAACTGATCACGTGGTGCAAATTGGCCAGGTTGCTGCGATGCAGAACAGATCTGGATGATTACCGGCAGTGAGATCATGGACAGTGAAGGGTTTATTCACCACAGAACTTGCACTGACCAGCATGAAGATAAGTTCTGGTATTTGTCTGATTTGGGGCTATGTTAAGTAGCTGTGTGTGGGCTGCTCCAGATTGGATGCAGTTGTATAACTGTCTTCTTTCTAGGCACTGGCTGGTGTTCCCTCCGTTTTTTTCTTCTTGATTTTACAACTTGTCTTGGAGAGGAATGCCGGTCACCTTAACTGGCAGCAGCAGTAGTCTACAGAGTGGCAAGATTATTCAACCCCTGAGTTCTAAGATAAGGGGAGCTACATCTAGGAATGCACCAGTGCCTATGGTCTGGCAAGTGTGCTCAACAATCTGGCCACTGTCTTGTGCTGTCTTAAGGGGCAAAAATGGTGGAAAGTAGAGTTCCAAATGGGAGCTTTTTTTAAAGACCCAGGCATTAGGCAATTTCTGGGCAGGTAGGGGAGGAGATATCACTTATGTACTGATTGATGTAGGGTGTCTCTTGGCAGAGAAAGGAGGAGAGAATGAGTTACGGCTAAGAAAAAGTACATGTTCCCAAGGAGAGACAACAAACTAAAATAAAAAACGTGTGAAATAGTGTGCTAAACTCTTCACTCAATATCAGCATGCAAGTCCAACCCCACACATAACTAAGAATTTTCCCGTTACACGTAAGCTCTACACAAAGGGGATAGAACACAAAACAATGGTGTAGGAACAGTGTAGCAGATAAAACACACAGACCTGACCCTCTCCTTTTGTAAATAGCACTTGACATTTCAGCTGATCACAAATTTTAGAATTTCCACAAATGGTCAACATGTTTCAAAAATTCAACAATTTTTGTAGTGAACATTTGTATTTTTTACCGTCTCCATTTAAAGTGCAGTCATGCCAAAAAGATAATGTATTGTCTGGACAGAATGGCATTGACATTTACCAAAAGTACCAACAACAGGTCCAGAAAATCTCAGAAAGACTGGCTACGTTGTCTGTCACTGTCATGCTGGTAATGGAAAAGAGTTTCAAACAACAATCTACCCAGAAGGTTCATTAGCAATGAAAAATGCCAAGGACTAGATGGCTGTGGTGGTAGAAATTGGCTATAGAACTTTTCACCCATTGGGAAGTTGTTTTGGTCTCAATACTAGTGAATAAATGTATTTGTGATCAAAGCCATCATCATAATTGGCATCCCTTTCTGTCATTCAAATTGAGATATGCTTTCAGGGTGATAGTAGGGGCAAGCTTGCACTACTGCTGCTTGTTATGTGGATAAACTGAGTATTTTGGTCTGTAAAGCTGTCAAGCTGGCATCTCTTCTAAGAACTAAAATTCATTTTAAGCCTCACAAACAAAACAAAACAAAAAAGTGAAAAATGCAACGACAGACTTCTTGGCACGATCTCCTCACAACAGCTGGTCCAATATGTCAGTCAGTCTCAAAAGAAAAAAATTTGGCTGCTCTTTCTAAAGAACTTTATATAAAATAAGCCAAATTCTAAAAGTCCCTTGATCTTAAGAAAGAAGAAAGTTTGGGAGAGGGAAATATTGGTAGACTGAACAACCAATTATGGTGGAACTCAGGCACTAGCATTGGAAGAAATTGTGGATGTGGAAGCAAGTATATATATTTTTTCCCTTATAAACCTAGCATAGGATGGATCAGTTACTAGAACTTGTAACAAGCTCCGAGATTACAGTTACTTTCATAATTTTTTTTAAAGAGCCCTTTTATGTAAGAAAGTGCAAAACAGTCATATGAGTCACAAGGGGGTTTCATTAGTTTTGTCTGGACTATTTTGCATTTACTGACATCTCAGGTGTAATATCTGAAACAAGTTTAGTTTTAATTATTTCTATTTTGTTGTCTATTTTTCTGTAATTTGCCAATAATAATACTAAGACAGCTTGCCTGGGGTCTTGGCGATTGTTAGTGGGAACAATCACTGACTAGGTACCACAGAGCCTCTGAACTCTGACCTCAGGGAAGGCAGAATCAGAAGTGGTTCACAGCTTGCATACAAGGACAAAGTGATTCTGCAAACAATACTGAAAGGGGGAGAGGCAGGGACCAATCAGTGCATGAGGAGAGCTGAGTATTCTGAAGGATATTGGGTTTTAGGTTAGAGTTATCTGAATTACTAAAAGCTAAATTCTGCTCTGTTTATGAGTAGCTTCCACTGAAGTAAAAAAGCTTCAATGAACACCACATATGTACATCATGGTCCAAAATTTGGCTATTAATGTTGTAGAAAGCAGATCATCCTCAGATTACTGTAGAAAATATCAAGCAGCTTGTGTGGGGCAAATGAAAGGCTAAAATTGCTTATAGACACAGCAGTTTAGATCAATATAATCTTTTGCCAATGAACTCTATATGCCCTTCTAACATATGCTCTGTATACCGACAAGTTAGTTTACCATATTTTTTTGAAAATATCAAAACCTTCTCACTAAAGGAAAGCTATGAGCAACAGAAATACCAGGGCAAGACTTGCTAATTTCTTTAGACTAATAGGGTAATTTGATCAGAATCTTTATCCTGAGCTTGGCTGTGCATCAAGATTTTTAATAGTGTGGAGATTAGTGAACAATTTCTGCAATAAAACTAAGGAAGGTCTACTGCTAATGACACCTTTTCTTATGCAGAAAACTGAAATCTTCCTATTTAGGATTATGCAAAATAGATCCATCCTGGATTCATTCATTTGCAGAATATTTGATTTATACAGTCCTAAACTAGAACTGTCAATGATGAGCTATTCACAAGCGACTTATCTGATTGTGATTACATTCTCAGTCCTTGCAAACTGCAATAAGGAATTTAAGGTCTCATTGGACAATGTATAAAGCAGTCTTGCTCTGTCCTCTGCTTGCTCACATTCAAAAGCATTCATTTAGATATAATTTTTCCCTATATCAATTGTAATTTAGCATAACTCACAGTGAACAATTTGTTAGGTGTTTCAAAAAATGATTGTCACTCACCTACTCTCTGATTTAGGATCTGGATCACCAAATTGATGTAAATCAGTGGCTTTCAAGAAACAAATGATTAGTACTTGGTGTCACGGAGTCACCGGGCGATGCTCTGGAACTGCTCCCCACCAAGCCAGTCAGGACTTTGGGGAGCCTCCTCTCCCTTGGAGCAGACTTGTTCAGGGCAAGAAGCTCACATGGCTTCACCTCCTGGGTCTCTCCTTGGAGAATTCAGCATCCTCTGCCCCTCCGTGCGCTTCATACAGTGAGCCTGCCCCAGCGGGGTCCTGGGGAAGCCGCAGGGTCCTGCACCCCCACTTTGCAGTCAGATGTGACTCAGCCAGCCAGTAAAACAGAGGTTTATTCGATGACAGGAACAGAGTCTAAAAACAGAGCTTGTAGATACAGCCAGCTCAGGACTAACAGCCCCTCCCAGCTCCTTTCCCGGGCCACGAGGTCACCTGATCCCTTTGTCTCCAACACTTTCAGCTGGCACCTTTGCAGAGCAGGGGCCCAGGCCATCAGTTGCTAGGAGACAGAGTGCCAGGCATTTAGGTGCACTGTCCTTTTGCTCTTCAGCAAACACATGCCCTTATCCCACCACCTAGATACTTAAGAACTGCATAGGGGACACTGAGGCACCAACACAGTATTCAGAGGAAACATCAAGAACATTCCCAGTTAATCACACTTGGTCCCCTACAGATTTGCACAGTGACTATATGTTTATTATTAAACCTTGAACCAGGTTTCTGTGTTGAACCCTGTGATTTGTTACTCTGAAGGAGCTGGCTTTCCTGAAGATAAAGTCAATATATCAATGACGCATTAGAATGCAGAACCCCTATTCCAAATGGAAATATATGAATGAAAAAGACGACTTTCCCTCAATGCCTTGAACTCTGCAATGCTGTATTTCATTCTCCTTCCATCCTCCAAATACATTTTTCCAGTACAACTGGACAATTCTATTTTTCTCTATGCACGTGACTGAATGCTTCCTGGGAAAGTACTCCCAGAACATTTGTACAATAGTAGTAGCAAAAGAATAAAATGCAGAAGTAGCTCTTTCCTTTCGCTGGCCCACTGAATTCACATCAACCTTGCTTTGTTGAAGGTCTCTTCAGGATGACCAATGGCTCCACTATACTTGTTGCTCTTACTGTGGAAAAGGCTGTGGGAACCATTATAGTGCAAACTACCCTGGGTTTCTTTCAAGGCATCACCCTTTGGTGCAAAAAATATAAGAGATCTCTGTAAATTTGGATCTTGACAAAGAATAATTACCCCTGAGCTATACAGTGAGAATATTAGTTGCAATATGGAATTGCTTTATGCTTAATATAAACAATTTTTTCTTCCAAATTAAAACTTCAATATATTTTGTGCAGTCTAATCTTTTAGAATATTCCAAATCATATTTTAACAAAATTCACATGATTGAGTTGATGTAACTAGAGAGAGTAAATGACCTGTAAAATGAATAGTTTACATCTGGCAATCCAAAAATAATCAGTTTTTCACTACCTGTACCTCACAAAATTGGATCCAACTTTCAATTTCTATTTTTTTCAGACAACTATCACTGTTTATTCCACAAAAAGAACATACACTTGTGGATGTAGTGGCATACCTAGATTAATAAAAATATGTCAAGCTTTTTCTAATTGTCTTGCAAAAATATTTTACATAAATGAAGGAAGAGTATTAGGCAATAGTATTCAGTGGCTGCTATATAAATAGATGTACAATAACTAACTGAGATGCCCCAGGTATTGAAAATATAATGGTTTATGAACAAAAATAAATATAAAAATGAAATTCTGGACCACTTTTCAATTGCACTCAAACAGGCATAGGGCCAAATTCATCCTTGGAGTACAAGTCCTGACTTCAGTGGAGTCAAACCAAAGATGAGTTTGGTCCGAACTGCAAAAGTAGCATGGTGTGCCCATATTCTGGTTGACAGCTTTCCCTTACATCAGGGGTCGGCAACCTTTCAGAAGTGGTGTGCCGAGTCTTCATTTATTCACTCTGATTTAAGGTTTCGTGTGCCAGTAATACATTTTAATGTTTTTAGATGGTCTCTTTCTATAAGTCTATAATATATTACTTTATATACAACAATAGTTTAGTTAACAAAGTTTTTAAAATATTTAAGAAGCTTCATTTAAAATTAAATTAAAATGCAGAGCCCTCCGGATCGGTGGCCAGGACCCAGGCAGCATGAGTGCCGCTGAAAATCAGCTCGTGTGCCGCCTTTGGCACCTGTGCCATAGGTTGCATACCCCTACCTTACACAGTAAACTCTTCACAGATTAATCCTGTCAAGAGTATGGACGTGTGTGTGTGTGTGTGTGTGTGTGTGTGTGTGTGTGTGTGTGTATTTTATGTAAGCCATTGCCCTCTGACCCTTAGGCTCTACCTCAAATACACCTCTCTGACTCCGATTCTGAAGATCCTATGGAACAGCCTCTAAATGGGTTTTAGAACCAGAATTGGGTCAGCAATCTTCTTGACTATGGTCCCCCTTTTAGGCCTTTTTTTTTAAAAGTAGGAGCCTGAGGTGCAAGCTGAATTGCTTAATCACAAGTGATTTCATTGCTTAATGCAGTAGATGTAAAAGCATAATTAGGCAGGCCACAAAAGAATTTGAAGAGCAACTAGGAAAAGGCACAAAAACCAAAAGCAATTTTTTTTTAAAAGTACATCAGAAGCAGAGACCCTGCCATAAAAATCAGTGGGGCCACTGGACAATGAAGGTGCTAAAGGAGACCTCAAGGAAGATAAGGCCATTGCGGAGAAGCTAAATGAATTATTTGCATCGGACTTTCACTGCAGAGGATGTGAGGGAGATTCCCATACTTGACCCATTCTTTTTAGGTGACTGATTTGAGGAACTGTCCCAGATTGAGATGTCAGTAGAGGAGGGTTTGGAACAAATTGACAAATTAAACAGTAATAAGACACCAGGACCAGATGGTATTCACCCAAGGGTTCCAAAGGAACTCAAATATTAAATTGTAGAACTGTGGTATGTAACCCATGACTTAAAATCAACCTCTGTACTAGATGACTGGATAGCAGCTAATCTAACTTCAGTATCCAGCAAACTGGTTGAAACTATAATAAAGAATAGAGTTACCAGATGGATAGATGATCACAATACATTGGGGAAGAGTTAACATGGCTTTTGTAAAGGGAAATCATGACTCACCAATTTATTAGAATTCTTTTTTTGGGGGGGGGGGTCAACAAACAGGTGGACCAGAGATATCTAGTAGATATAGTGTTGTTAGACTTTCAGAAAGCCTTTGACAAGGTCCCTCACCAAAGGCTCTTAAGCCAACTAAGCAGTTATGGGATAAGAGGGAAGGTCCTCCCATGAATCAGTCACTAGTTAATAGAAACAAAGGGTAGCAATACATGGTCAGTTTTCACAGTGGAGAGAAGTAAAGAGCAGGATGTGTATTGGGACCAGTGCTGTTCAACATATTCATAAATCAGGTGGAAAAAGAGAGGTAAACAGTGATATGACAAAGTTTGCAGACTACACAAAATTACTCAAGAAAGTTAAGTCCAAAGCTGACACTGAAGAGTTACAAAGAGATCTCACAAAACTGGGTGACTGGGCAACAAAACAACAATGAAATTGAATGTTGATAAATGCAAAGTAATGCACATTAGAAAATATAATCCCAACTATACATACAAAATGATGGGGTCTAAATTAGCTATTACAGCTCATGAAAGAGATCTTGGATTCATCATAGATTTTTCTCTGAAAACATCTGCTCAGTATACAGGAGCAGTCAAAAATGGTAACAGAATGTTAGGAACTATTAGGAAATGGATAAATTATACGGCAGAAAATATCATGCTACTATATAAATCCATGGTACACACAGATCTTGAATACTGCATACAGTTCTGGTCATATCCATCTCAAAAAAAGATGTATTAGATCTGGAAAAACTATAGAGAAGTACAACAAATGATTAGGGGTATGGAACAGTTTCCATACAAAGAGAAATTAAAAAAAAGACTGGGACTGTTCAGCTTAGAAGAGAGATGATTAAGTGGGGATATGATAGAAGTCTATAAAGTCATGACTGGTGTGGAGAAAGTGAATAGGGAAGTGTTATTCACCCCTTCACATAAGACCAGAACCAGAGGTTACCCAGTGAAATTAATAGGCAGCAAGTTTAAAAAACATATGTAAGTACTTCTTCACACAATGTACAGTCAACCCGTGGAACTTGTTGCCAGGGGATGCTGTGTAGGCCAAAAGCATAATTGGGTTAAAAAATGAATTAGGTAAGTTCATGGAGTATAGGTCCATCAATGACTATTAGCCAAGATGGTCAGGGATGCAAACCCATGCTCTGGGCTCTAGCCGCTGTCGGAAAATGGGATATCAGGCTAGATGGACCACTGGTCTAACCTAGTACAGCCACTCTGATGTTTTTGAATTTAATATTAATAGTAAAAACACAAACCTGCTTTCGTGAACTCTTGAAAACACAGGGTCTATGCATAATCAACATGCTTTTAGAGATTCAAATGAATGAGTTTTTCTCTCCCTCGTTTGCTCATTGGACTGTCTTAGTATGGCCATTCTTATGTTGCAGTGTTCTTATAGGCCATGATCCTGCACCACAGGAGTCAATGGGAGTTTTGCCACTAACTTCAATGGGAATGTGATCAAGCTTATAAACACCTAGTAGCTGAAAATCTGTACTGTTTCATAGGTGTGGTGTAGCAGTTGGGCCAAGTAATCCACTATCCGTGCATATAGGCGGCGAGTTATATGGGCTCCAAGTGCCCGGGCTCCAGGAATATTCAGGGCCGGGTGCCCTGCTCCAGCAATATTTGGAGCTGGGTCTCTCCCCCGGCCCCCACGGGTCTCCCCCCACTGCCCCGCCCTGCAGCATCCCTGCCTGCTTGCAGATCGGCTCCTGGCAGAACTGCTGTCTGCTGCCCCAGGGTCCTAGCACCTGCCATCCACTAATGGCAAGGCAGGCTGCCCTTACCCTGCTCTTCTGCCCTAGCCCTGAGCCTCTCCAACGCCCCAAACCCCTCTTCCCCAGCCAGAGCCCTCATCCCCCTGCACCCGAATCCTCATCCCCCTGCACCTGAATCCTCATCCCCAGCCACAGCCCTCATCCCCCTGCACCCGAATCCTCTGCCCCAGCCAGAGCCCTCATCCCCCCCACCCCCTGAGCCTCTGCCCCAGCTCTGAGCCCCTCTGCATCATGAACCCCTCATCCTCAGCCCCAACCCTCATTCCCCTGCAGCCTGATCCTCTGCCCCAGCATGCACCACCTCCCCCTTCCTACACCCCCCCAGCTGAGCCTGCACCCCTCACCCCCTCCTGCACACCCACCCCCTGCCCTAGCCCAGAGCCTGCACCCAGCAGCCAAACTCCTTCCCAAAGCCTGCACCCTAATCCCCAGCCCAGGACCTGCACTCCAGACCTCCCCCCTGAAATCCCGCCCAGAGCCTTAGGCAGGTGGAGGCGGAGTTTGAGAGGGCGGAGTTGGGGGGGGGCGGGTTCTGGGCACCACCAAAATTTCTACAAACTTGCCTCTCATGTCCCTGCAGTCTCCCTGGTACAATCAATGAAAATGTTGAATGCAAATTACCTGTAGAATAAAGGTGGTGATTGGTTGAGTTACCTATAATAGCACAATGGTCTAGGACTCTTGGCACAGCATAGATACATGCCTTATTTAGCTGTACACTACACAGATATAAGTTGTAAAGTCAAAATGGCTGAGAACTTGGATGGTAACAAACCACTTATCACAGTGATAACTGAACACAGGGATATTCTGAACAAAAAGAGCTCTTAAACATGTTTGTAGCAGTTTCCATTGTTTCAAACCAACTCAACAGACATTCTAGGCTTCAACGTGACACATTCAATGACAACCCTGGAATCTTACTATTTATATAGTATGTCATGTTTGTGGTCAGCAGGTACCTGGACTCCTTCAGTATATTATGGGATACAAGACTGAAAGCAGAGGGTGAAATCCTGACCCAATTTAAATCAATGATAAAACTCCCATAAATTTCAATGGGAACAGGATTTTAGATACTTGAGAAATGTTGTGCTGAATAGTCTCACCATTACATTATTATTTTGCTTTAATTAACACTATAAAATTAAAGAAAAAAGCTCTCCCAAATTAATTTTAATACTGTCATATCATTTGGAATGGTGTAAAATTGTTTGTATTTTTGTATTTTTTAAAAAGTCATATTCTAAGTGACAATATCAAGATATTATGAATTAATTAGATTTACTTTTTAAAATGCCTCCAAGCTACTCTATAAGCAAAGATACTAACTTGTGGAATTTCTTTAAATGTTTTGGTTGAATCTACAAATGTTGTTGAATGCAAAGTGCAAAGTTTACATTGACTGGTTTTTATTAGTAATTGAGATATAGAAAAAATATATTTAAAAACTGCATATTAGAGGCAACGATGGCTCACCAGTAATTTACGTCAGCTGAGGGACTGGCCCTCTAACATTTTACCTGTGGTTTATGTTGACATATTTAAACCATTTAAACTTTACACTTACAAGTTACATTACCACCTAAAACTCTTAATAAAAACTCAGCCCTAAACACTATGACTTGGTGAGCTTTATTCCGTAGACCATTGATACTTGACCTTCCAAAGGATAACGATCATCGGTGACATTTTGCGATCGTAATGGCAACTGTAGGCAGAGACTGTATCATAATTGCAGTCCAGTTGCCTCTGTTTTGATTTATAGGGTTGTATTCCATTAGTCCTAAGGCTTCATCATGCCATACATCCATTAAATCACTGTTTTCAATTGACAGCATAGTTTTAGCTAACACCACAAGAAAACATTACAAAGTTACTAAGACTTGTATTTGTGCAATTTTTGATTATACCCGGTAATGCTTGAAAGCCTCACTCCCAAAACATAAATCTTTGTTGCAGCAGAACAATGTCTCCAATGGCTAAATCACTCTGACTTGCAAGTTACTGCTTTGCACTATTTCAAATCTAAAATGTCTTGTGCAGGTAATACAAACTAACATTAATTTAGGAGAATAGGCATACTGAGCCAGCTGAAAGAAAAGAACTGCAGACAAAACTACTTTACTGGAAACTGCTTTTTATAAAAAGGGCATAACTGAAGCGCCTCTGATGAGATATAATTGAATATAATGGCTGCCCGAAGAAGGGTCGTTTTTATCTGCTGTTTGCTAAAAGAGGAAGTGGATGCACAGTCAATAAGAGTGATTTCTGACTGTCAAGCAGCAGAGCTGGATGAATCCAACATTGGTGAGCTTTCTGCAAAGGCAAGGAAAAAAACAAACCCAAACAATCCCAGACTCTCATTTGATGAACCTGGATAAGGACTGTCAGGGTCTTGCCAAGATTTAATTTCTCATTTTTCATGGATTGTCATCATTGCTTCCAACCTTGGCTGCTGCCTGGTGACACAGGCATGATACAGGATGACAAAAAGAAAGCAGAAATGTCTCTGATGGGAGTTTAAAATGAGCTTATTTTCCAGAAATCGACATATAAGCTTCACCAGAAGACAATGGCAACATTTGCCCACTCAAAACTAGTGGTTGAAAGTGTCTGAGAATGTTCTAGCAATGACACAGCTGTCTGCGCAGTTCCCTGAACTGTAATGAGCAATTTGTCTCACAGCCTTGATCCACTGTCAGTGTAGCTGCCGCTGACTCCAAACATTAATTTCTTACATTTCAGGAGACAGAGGAAAAAAATTGAAGGAGGAGATAGATATTGAAACCTATCAATCTACTGCTTCTGTTAGCTGAAAAGTTAAATGTACTTCTGTTAGATGGCATGGGGATCTCAGTTCCTTAAAAGTAGAAATGTGCAACCCTATGTCATAAAACACCACAATTTTTAATCCCTGTTTTAAAATGTGTTTTTCTTTCTCCACTAGTATTTATAATTTCTGTTCTTTTTTGCACTTTAAAATTGTACAATGTTGAGGGAGAATTTACAAAAATAGGTCCTTAAAAAAAACCCAACACTACAGAAATAGGGTAAACAATATAAAAACATTCTATCTATGGGAGGATGCATACACCAGTCTTTAGATTCCAGTGTCCTTATTCATTAGTACACTTGTGCAGAGATTTTCTTATTCCACCTTAAGACAGGGAGCCTTCCCTGAAGTATTTTTAGACCTAGTCTCAGTTTCAATTTTTTTAAAAACAACTAGAAAACTACTGGGCTAGGAATGTAATCGCAGTGATTTTAAATTAAATTATAGGAGAATTAGTATGGATTTTCAATTATTCTGTCAATGCAATGCAATAAGAGCACAATATAAGAATTAGCAGTATTTCCAACCATGCTATAACCGCTGAACAGTTAAACAGAGCGAAGGGTTTCACCTCTATTATCTATTTATGAATTTGATGTAAATATTTTATTTCTATTCTACTATTAAACTGTTGCTTCTGCAGGTAGATCACAAACAGTATGCATCCATTTCAGCTGCTTTCAGTCCACCGCCAGGCAAAGTCTTAGCTATTTCTCTGCCATTAACTGGATTTGGCTTTGCTCTAACCTCCAAGGAGAGTAGGGACAACCACAAAACTGTAGTGCTGCCTCTCAACTAAACACAAACAGCAGCTCTGTAATATGAAAAAAGGAGTACAGCCTGAGAAGTTAGATAAAATCCTGCATTGTACATTTCAGGTCATCTAGTCCAGACCCTAGTGCTGAGGCAGCAGGGCCGGCTTTAGGCACTGTGGGGCCCGATTCAAAGGAGCTGCCGCCAAAGTCCCACCGCTGTCTTCGGTGGCAGCTCAATCGCTGCCACGGAGGAAGATCCCTCCGCTGAAATGCCGCCGAAGACAGCGGCAACAATTGAGCTGCTGCCGCCGCTGACAGTACCAGGACTTCAGCAGCAGCTCATTCGGCTGCTGGTGCCTTCGGGACAGTGGTGGGGACTTCAGCGGCAGCTCCTTTGGGATGTTGCAGGGCCCTCTTAGGGGCATGGGGCTCGATTCCGAAGAATCGGCTGAATCGCCCTAAAGCCAGCCCTGTGAGGCAGAACCAAGTATACCTAGACCATCCCTGTCTTATCTGTTCTTAAAACCTCCAATCATAAGGATTCCACAACCTCCCTTATAGTTAGAAAGTTTTCCCTAATATCTAACCTACATCTCTCTTGCTGTAGATTAGGCTGATTACATCTTGTCCAGCCATCAGTGGACATGGAGAACAACTGATCTTTGTCCTTTTTATAACAGCCCACAACATATTTGAAGACTATTATGTGGTCCCTCCTCTGTCGTCTTCTTTTCTCAAGACTAACTATGCCCAGTTTCTTTTAACTTTCCTCATGGGTCTGGTTTTCTAAATCTTTTATCTGGGGCTGTCAAGCAATTAAAAAAATTTAATCACACTGTTAATAATAGAATACAATATAATTTCAATATTTTTGGATGTTTTCTATATTTTCAAATATATTAATTTCAATTACAACACAGAATACAAAGTGTACAGTCCTCACTTTATATTTATTACAAATATTTTCACTGCAAAAAACACAAGAAATAGTATTTTTCAATTCACCTAATACAAGTACTAGCAATCTCTTTATCACAAAAGTAGAACTTACAAATGTAGAATTATGTACAAAAACAACAGGGCGGTCAGGATCCAGCCCAGGACACTGCCTCCGGTCGGACCTGGGACCCCAGCATTATGCCGCTCTTGGTAATTTGCCGCCCCAAGCACCTGCTTGTTTTGCTGGTGCCTAGAGCTGCCCCTGGACACTGGCTACAACAGGGCCATTTGAATGCCTGCTCTCGCTTTCAGGTGACCCAGTAAACAAGAAGTGAGCAGCATTATAGCCTATAAATGTAAACAAACTTGTTTGTCTTAATGATTGGCTGAACAAGAAGTTGGACTGAGTGGATTTGTAGGCTCTAAAGTTTTGCATTGTTTTGTTTTTGAGTGCAGTTATATAACAAAAAAAAAAATCTACTTTTGTAAGTTATACTTTCACAATAAAGAGATTGCCCTACAGTATTTTATGAGGTGAACTGAAAAATACTATTTCTTTTATAATTTTTACAGTGCAAATATTTGTAATAAAATAGTAATATAAAGTGAGCACTGTACACGTCGTATTCTGTGTTGTAATTGAAATGAATATATTTGAAAATGTAGAAAAATATCCCAAAATTCCAATTTTATTGTTTTATTGTTTAACGGTACGATTAAAACTGCGATTAATCGTGATTAATACTTCTAATCACAATTAATTTTTTGAGTTAACCGCATGAGTTAACTGAGATTAATCGACAGCCCTATTTTTATTAAGTTTGTTGCTCTCCTCCGGCCTCTCTCCAGTTTGTCCACATCTTTCCTAAAATGTGGCACCCAGAACTAGACACGGTACTCCAACTGAGACCTTACCAGTGCCAACTATACAGGGCAATTACCTCCTGCATCTTACATACAACACTCCTGCTAGTATGCCCCAAAATATTAGCCTTTTCCTCAACTGCATCACATTGTTGGTTCATATTCAATTTGTGATCCACCACTATAACTCTCAAATTCTTTTTAGCAGTACTACTAACTAGCCAGTTATCCCTCATTTTGTATTTGTGCATAAATTTTCTTAAGTGTCATACTGTGCACTTATCTTTATTTAATTTCATCTTACTGATTTCACACCAATTCTCCAATTTGTCAAGGTCATTTTGAATTCCAAAGTGCTGGCAACCCCACCCAGCTTGGTGTCATCTTCAAATTTTATAACCATACTCTTTCATTAATGTCATGTGGGACTGTGTCAAAAGTGAAATTCAAGATATATCATGTCTACTGCTCCCCACCCATCCACTGGACCAGGAACCCTGTCAAGGAAGGAAATTAGATTTTTGTTTGACATGATTTGTTCTTGACAAATCCACATTGGCTATTACTTATTACCCTTTTATCCTCTGAGTGCTTACAAACTGATTGTTTAATAATTTGTTCCAGTATCTTTCTAAGTATTGAAGATAGGACCTGGGGAATTATAGATCACTCAGCCTCTTTTTTCCCCTTTTAACTATGTTGGCCATTTTCCAGTCCTCTTGGACCTCACCCATCTCCCATGTGTTCTTCAAGATAATGATGAACAGTTCCAGGATTGCTTCAGCTAGTTTCTTAAGTATCGATGAGTTGTGTCAGGCCCTGCTAACTTGATTACATCTAATTTATCTAAACATTCTTTAACCTGTTCTTTACCTATTCTGGCTTGTGTTCCTTCCTGCTTGGTGTTAATATTAATAGTGTTAAGGATTTGCTCACAATTAGCCTGTTTAGTAATAACTGAAGGAAAATAAGGATTCTTGATGTCATCTATATTAGCTCTCCTTCCCTGCTAAGCAGTCATGGGTGCTGACTTCGTGAGTCAGACTCCACCTATCAGCCCCCTGATCCCCAGTGCCTTCCACCCAGCACCGTCCCCTCCCTCCCAATGCCTCCCACCCATCATGATCAGCTGTTTCACAGTATTCAGGCGGCTCGGGGGGGGGGGAAGGAGCAAGGATGCAGCATGCTCAAGGGAGGGGGTGGAACTGGGTTGGAAGAGGCAGGATGGGGGTGCAAAGGGGGAGGAAGAGGCAAGGGGGTAGGGCCTTGAGGGAACGGGTGGAGTGGGGGCGGGTTCTGGGACAGAGCCAGGGGTCGAGCACTCCCCAGCACTTTGCAAAGTTGACGCTGTGCAAGCAGTGGATCTATACTTTCCACACCTTCCTTTGTCTCTCTCTTTTTATGTGGAAAGGGAGGATATGAGCCTAGCCAAGCAGCTGGTCCCATGGCAAAGTTCACTCAGCTATTAGGTATTGCCCCAAGTGACTGTTTAGGCATTCATTTCAACATTATATGATCCAGCAGCAAAAGCAGAATTCCTTCTGGCCAGATAAACTCATCCATCTGCAACATTTTCTGCAATTCAGATGCTTCTCCAATACTTCACACCATTAGAGCTTAACATAAGAACCGCCATATTGGGTCAGACCAAAGGTCTATCTAGCCCAGTATCCTGTCTACCGACAGTGGCCAATGCCAGGTGCTCCAGAGGGAGTGAACCTAACAGGTAATGATCAAGTGATCTCTCTCCTGTCATCCACCTCCACCCTCTGACAAACAGAGGCTAGGGAAACCATTCCTTACCCATCCTGGCTAATAGCCATTCATGGACTTAACCTCCATGAATTTATCCAGTTCTCTTTTAAATGCTGTTATAGTCCTAGCAGGGCCGGCTCCAGGGATTGATAAGCTGGTGCCTGGAGCTGGCCATGAGTCCTAGCCTTCACAATCTCCTCAGGCAAGACGTTCCACAAGTTGACTGTGTGCTGTGTGAAGAAGAACTTCCTTTGATTTGTTTTAAACCTGCTGCCCATTAATTTCCTTTGGTGGCCTCTAGTTCTTGTATTATGGGAATAAGTAAATAACTTTTCCTTATCTACTTTCTCCACATCACTCATGACTTTATATACCTCTATCATATCTTCCCTTAGTCTCCTCTTTTCCAAGCTGAAAAGTCCTAGCCTCTTTAGTCTCTCCTCATATGGGACCCTTTAGTGAGGCAGTGTGGCTACCCAACACCCCAGAGAGGGTCGAGCCCATCCAGAGGCCAGAGTGGGCGGAGATAGGGAGCTCTGAGCAGCAGGTCAGGTGGCAACCAGGAAGTATAAAGGCTCACCCTCAGAGTTCAGTAAGGCCCCAGCCACCAGAGAGACCAGATGTCTCCAGTATAGCTCACAACTGGGAACCCCCCGTAGCCCAAACTGCAGGCAAGGACTGACTTGCCCTGCCCTGCGCTCACTACCCGGCGGAGTTACCAGTCCTGCCCTGCGCCCACTACCCAGAGGAGTTACCGGACCTGGAAATCTAAGTACACTATGTCCACTGGATCCCCCTTGTCCACATGTTTGTTGACCCCTTCAAACAACTCTAATAGATTAGTAAGACACTATTTCCCCGTTACAGAAACCATGTTGACTTTTGCCCAACAATTTATGTTCTATGATGTGTCTGACAATTTTATTCTTTACTATTGTTTCAACTTCTGGTACCACAGTCAGTGTTTCAGTTACTATATGGCTGCATATGAGAATAATTTAACCTTTGTTCTTACATATATAGATTTTTGCAGTTAAACTGCTCTCTCAAAATGTTCTGCATTCTAACAATTCAAAATAGTCTGAGCTAACTCTGGCAGATGTGGAGCTGCTATGTAATACTTCTATGAATACTGTATATGATCTTATTCATTGAGATACACTCTATAATCATATTGGGTTCGTGGAATGTTTAGGATATGCCTATATTGCCTTAGTTTAAATGATTGTTGCCAGGAAGAAAACAACAAGTCCCAGATAAGAACACGCTTGAAATGGGGAAAGCTATTAGCTTCAAGGATCCTACATTCTATCTCCAACAAAATTGCAAGCTTTGTTTTACCAGTGCTAAGAGCTAACAGATCAAAGCTGTATAAACAGTTAAAAAGTGACTTAGACCCTGTGAAGCAGAGTGGTTAAAAGACTGAGCAGCATTTAAGGACACATGCTCCCTGAAGCAGAGAATGTGAACTATCTTGTGAGGTAAGGCAACAGATTTGCCACCCAGACCTTAGATAGGAATTTTATAGCATCCCAACCTGGTAAACTAGATATGTGTATAGTCTGTTATGAAATCTTTCTTCTCAGAAATACTTTGGTTCAAAATAATAAGACTGTTACCCAAGGCCTGGTCTGAGAGTGGGAAAATTGCATAATCCCATGTCAAGAGAAATGAAGGCTCAGGGCCTTAGGCCTGGAGGGAGGTGCACCAGAAGAGGCAAGAAGGGGGTTAGAGGTGCAGTTAGCCCAGTAACTGCTTTAGTTGCAATAGTTTTTAAAAGATGGTAGTTTTAGAGCCTATTTCAGGTGTATTATTGTGCTGCAACTCAGTGTAACGTTACAAAGACACCTATCATTTGTGTGTAGTGAATCTTGTTCTGGAAAGAAAAAAGTTAAAGATTTACACAGATATAATATACGAAAGAGTGACCGCCCCTGAGATAGATCATGAACAACTTGTTTAGCAAGTTTGGACGCACACTGAAATTGCGTGCGCACGCACACATGAATAAACTCAAATAATTAGATGTTTGCACCTCATCTCATGGTGAATAGCACCTTACTCCTTGGAATCATTGAGGAACTAGGTGAAAATGCTGTTTTACTAGATTGGAAAGTATTAATTAGCCAGGGAAAAATACCATTAAAAATGTCACATATTAGTTATCATTTATAACAAAAAATGAAAGCTTAGGAAATTATTTCCCCAAATGAATAAAAATCACATTATAACATTATAGCTCCTACCTCTATTCCACATAGCTTGCTTTTGAGCTCTTAATGTAAAGTGTGACAGATATATAGCTGCCTAATTAACTTGACTATTGTCTGCTAAAAATACTTTCTATCTTAGCTCTCCTTCTGTGCGACTAGCATAACGTTAATTTAATGGAAAGGTCACATTATACAACAAGGAATGTAGTGACATTCTATTATGTCTCTCTTCCCTGGCTTCCAACCCACCTCTTTATATCTGTGCATTCAACACATTTTCTATATGCATTTCATGAATAATGAGAAAATACACCAGCCATGAAAAACACTGCCTTCCACTGCTTGAAATGTAACACACATCATTCTATCGTTTCAAAAAAAATGTGAAATAGCACCAGTCTGATTTTACAGAAATATTTTCTGTATGTCAAAACTCAGGCTTCAAATATTATTTCTTTCACTGTTAAAACACCTTCATCCAGTAAGTCTGCATCAGGAAATATTCTAATTTAAAGGACACTTTTGAGCTTTCAGGATTCAAATCAACTTTTCTTTGTAAATATGAGGATGATACCATCTCCAACACTTTTTCTCCACTATGAAGTGTTTAGGGGTGTTACTGTGGTGTCCTGGCTAAACTTCAACTTGGATAATTAAATTTTGCCCACTTAAATACCTTCTACTGTTTCAACTGGATCCATTCTTCCTCATCAGTTTTTAACCTAAACTGCTGATGGATGTTGCAGCCTACTGTTATTGAGAGGTGGCTGTCACGATCACTATATAAAGTTTGTAAACTACTTGGGCCTCTTTTAAGGTGAAAGATGACATATAAATGTGTTCTTATTCCAAAGAAACAAGCACAACACAACACGTTATATATAAACAGACCTCTGCATGAATACAGTAGTTGTGAATTTGTACCACTTCTGTTTTGTCTCAGTCACATAAAAAAGCAGAATTTATGTTCTTCCAGAGCATTTAAATATCTCCCCTCTTTCAGCAACTGGGCAAATGCTGATTAATGTTGGGGGAACCTCATCTTTGCATCTGCAAAAGATCTCAACTTATTATTCTCTTACATTATTAGTATATGTACATTCATCTCTGATATAACTTCATCAAATGATACACCAATGGAAACCTCAACTGATCAGTTAGGTCAGCTTTACAGTCTTTTTGTGCAAAGGGACAAAGTGGTGCAAAGGTGCCGTGTCATGGGCACAAAAGCAGTGTTAATATGTCCAGGTATCCTGCTCAGTGCCAGTCCTGCATATTATAATATAAATAATAATATCACTTAGCTCTTATAGTGCTTTTAACCTATATATCTCAAAGTGACTTTGGGGGTTGGAATTTCCAGAGTGTTATGGTGAGAAATACTAAATGATAGCATTTAACATGTCTTTAACAAATGATCTAGAATTCCAACATTGAAGTATTGCCTATCCTACTCATATCACCTGGATAGTGCCACTGCTGACTCTTAGACCTAATAAACACAGTTGAGCTAATCAGCTACCAGTTTAGAAATAACAGGAGTGTTATAAAACACAAACTCCCATGTGACCAGGCTGCCTCTGGAGCGTTACGGTCCAAAGGAATCAGGAACCAAACAAAACAACTCAAAACCTCTATTCAAGGCTTGTCTCCAAACAGTCCATGCTTCCATTGATCCCCCAGAGTCTGGTTGTCCCTTCTAGCAGGGACTTATCTGGCCAGCAAATTAGCAGAGTCCGAGACCTGTAACCAGGGCCGGCTCTAAGTTTCTTGCCGCCCCAAGCAAAAAAAAATTTGGCCACCCCCCCCTTGCACTTTTCAATGTTTTTTGTTTGTTTTGTCTTGTTTTTGACTTTTTAAAATTAAAAAAAAAAATGAAAACAGAGAATTTGTAGTTAGTGAAATAAAATAATTTCCTACTAGTGTACTCCTTTACTCACTGGGCTGGTCATGGAGTGAGCTGGGCTGTATCTGCCTGGGCAGAGCTAGGGCTTCCCCTGTGCCAGAGGCCTTGGCATAGGCAGGACGTCAGCTCCAACTCTAGGGTTCATGTGGTCCGTGTGGGTCAGACCAAGTCACGCTGCTGGCGAGCGACTCAGCCTGGCTGTTGCTGCCGAGTAGCCAGAGGGGCCTGGAGCTGCGTGGGAGACACCAAACAGCTCTGCCTCTTGTCTCTCCTTCCCCACGAGCATGTCCAGGGGCTTGGCGTTGTCCTCCGGAGCTGGGCATTGCAGCCCCACGCCAGCAGGTGCAAGCAGCGGGCGTGGGGGGGTGGGGTTGAGGAGGGGGCTGCCCGGTCCCTCCAGCCAGGGCACAACCACCTCCATTCCCCCAGCACCAATCCCAGTCTGAAATGGCTGTAGCAGCCCTGCCCATGGTCCCACATCTTGATATGCTGCGCGGGGAGGGGAGGAGGCTCAGAGCTGGGCTGCGGCCCAGCTCCCACACTAGCCTAGGGCCCCTGTGGCTGGAGGGGCAGCAGACCCCGGGAAGCCTAGGTTGGGGCAGCCTCAGCAACACCCCAGAGTCCCAGGCAGTCACCCCGCAGCATGGCCAGGGACAGAGCCAGCTGGGCGGGGGGCACTGCCTGTAGCTCTCATGCGAAGCGAGCTGGGGCAGCTGCGGGGTTTGGTTACCGGGGCCCAGGGCAGAGTAGCCGGCAGCTGGTGATTGCAGGGCAGTGTGCCCAGGCCTCCCACTCCCCGGGACCCCCATGAGCCGGCCAGGGTCTCGGCCTGCACAGTGGCACGAGTTCAGCTCAGTCCAGGTTGCTGCTCCCCTCCCCTCCCAGGAGGCGGTGGCGGATGCAGGGAGAAGAACAAGAGGAGCCCGCAGCCAGCGCTGGAGGAGTGGACTGCCTGCCTGTCATGTTCCACCGCCACCCCCAGCGCTCCGTGACTGAGGCAGGGCTGCGCTACCGGCTCCTGCCTGAGGGAGGCTGGCTGCTGCCCGTGGGAGAGCGGGAGGGACATGCTCCCCACTGAGCTGGCTCCCCCTGCCTCGCCGCACAGCCCCGGTGGCACCCAGTCAGAGAACAACAGGGCTGTCAGGATCCAGCCTAGGACACTGCCTCTGGTTGGACCTGAGGTCCCAGCATTATGCTGCCCCTGGTAATTTGCCTCCCCAAGCACCTGCTTGTTTTGCTGGTGCCTAGAGCCACCCCTGCCTGTAGCCAGGCTTCTCTCCCATCAAGAGAAGCAAAGCATTGCTGTTCTTCTGGGTCAGCCCTGAACTGGGCTCAGTCTCCATCTTGTAGTTCCCCTTTCCATGCCTGATGTTTGCTGCAGCTGAGTGTGGCGGGACCAACTTGGTCCACAGGCTTTTCTTAACCTTTCATTGTCAGTGTGAGGCCTATCTGCCTCATTCCATTCCATTCCATCCAAATCCTGTTAATTGAGTTTGGGGTGGATATGGTTTAATGAAGCAATGTGAACATTTGAACAGCAAACAATGAAAATCTTCAGAAGAAATAACCCGCTCGTTTGTTGTGCTAATTAAGACTGTGTGAAACCCAATGATTTACCAGAAAACATGCAAAAGTTTTTGTGGAATGGTTCTCTGAGATAGCTCTGTATGTTTGTTTTCATACACAAGCTTCAGGTTTGAACCCACAAGTTGCACTGGAAGTCAGCTGAAATACTAGATATTCATCTCGTTTCATTGTAAAACCATGTGAAACCATGAATGATTTGATGCAAAATCATGAACTAGCTCAGATTTGCTCTGAAGGTTCAGAAACCTTCATGAACTTTTTGATGAACATGCTCAGAGCTTTAAATTTATAACAAAACCAGGAAAGCTTTATTAAATCATTTTACTTCTAAGACTTATTTTGGATAAACAAGTGTTGTTATTACACTTGCTAAAAATATCAAAGAACTGTTCTAACACAGTTTCCATTCTTTCCCAAAAGTTACCATTTGACAAAATTGTCCCAGCACTGATAGCAAATGTCATTCTAGCTCCCAACGGCAGCCAGCAGAGCAGGAGGTGCTGCCAACAGGTGCAACAGTATGTTCCTTTTACCATGTATCCTAGAGAGCATTTTTAACGCACTGCTTAGGAAGCAGACACTAAATGCATTAAAAATCGAATGTTTTGAAAATTCATCGCAAAGTGTCACCTTTGTAATGTGCTTCTTTCCTGCCTCAGGCGTGATATTCCAGATCAATTCCCAAACCTAAGTGAGCAATGCAATTTGCAATATTGAGAATTCAAACTGTAATCACATGAGTATAATGCACCATAACTGTTCCAGCAGTTTGACATTTGGCAAGTTTACCAAGACCTTAATAACAATGTATTATTACATTTGATATGCTTCCCTTAATTCATTATGGAAGCAGCCTTTAGGAATAGAAATTGAACTTCTGAAATGGATTAGATTGTTTTGAATTTAATAGCATGGAGATTGTGTGGACTCAACTGGATAGCTGTTGTTCCAAAGAGATGTCAAACTAATTTACTGATCATAAACCTTTTATTTTATGGAGCATCTCCTATTCTCAAGTAGTTAGGCTCAAGTCAGGAATACTACCTAAAGTCTAATATTTGTGTTCAAAACGAAAGTAACCATTTTTAACTAAACGAGAACAATGACCTATTCTAAGAATATTATCTTTTAGTATGACTCATTTCTATTCTATGTCTCTACAACTGTGATTTATATTTTGTAAATATTATTGCCACCTCTAAGCTTTATATTCTAAAGCAGAAAGCAACATGGTCTGGACAAATAAGCAAGAGCTGGGAATCAGGAAATCATTAATTCTAATCCCAGGCTTGTTACTAACTCGTCGTATGGCTTTGGGAAAGACACTTCACCTCTCTGATTCCATTTCCTCATGTGTAAAACGGGGATAACATTTGCTTATCCATCTTAAGGTTGTGAGGATTAGTTAATGTTTGTACAAAGCTATGAATATGAAAAGTGCTGAGTATTGGGACTAATAATCAGAATAAATCTAGCTATGTCACCATTCAGGGGTTGACATTCCTCTTCTCCAATTGCTAGGAACGGCTGAGAATTTGTAGCGTATACATAACCAGAAACAATACACACCACCGCTGCCAGTTAGACCACACACATGGAGCATGAGAAATAGAACTCAGAAATTCTGCTTCAAAAAACATAGGCCTCTATCACTTGAGTTCAATAATCTTAGTACTGATAACTAACTATGCGCTATCATCATCTTTGTGGGGGGTTGTTGTAGTTGTACATAACAGAAATTTTTATCTTTTTCCCTTTAAAAAAACCCCACCAACCTAGGAAGTTACATATGAATAAATTACATTGAAATAAAGTTATTTAGGTTCCTCAAATGGTAGGAAATGCCAAATTTATGGTTGCAATCTTAATCCTGCTGTCTTGTGTATATGTGTGATGATACAGTCTTTAATTACATGATCTATAACAGGGCTCAAAAAAGTAGTAGATAAATTCATGGAGGATAGGTCCATCAATGGCTATTAGCCAGGATGGGAAGAGATGGTGTCCCTAGCCTCTGCCAGAAGATGGGAATGGGCACCAGGGTATGGATCACTTGACGATTACCTGTTCTATTCATTCCCTCTGGGGCACCTGACATTGGAATACAGGATACTGGGCTAGCTGGACCTTTGGTCTGACCCAGTATATGTTCTTTCCTGTAGTAATGGATGCCTCCAAATTATGATTTAATACTATTTAAGAATTGCCCAGGCATCAAGGCCTTTTAGAAAGTCAGAACAGAGGGCTAAGAAAATAAAAGCGCAAAGTGTCAAGGCTAGTTTTCTTCAATAATCTGAGCAAACTCAGAGTTGCTGCAGCCTTTTGCAAGAACATACTGCTGGTGGAGCTAAAGAGGCTTCCCCTTTTCCCCTGTCTGTGAATGAATTAAAAATCAGATTAATATCAAACATTCAGATATTATATGATGTGCCAAATATAGTAGTAAAATAGGGAATTTGATGAACTATAATATTATAGTTAAAACTGATATAAAAGGAAAGTCAACTATAAATGATACAGCTTTGGAAAAAAATATAAACTTTAATGACAGGGATTGCATTCATATTGATTTCTTTTATTTTAAGTAATAAAGTGAAGACGTAAGGTTATACTTGCAATCAAGCATGTTTACGCTATCAAGTTAGTAAAATACACCTATGCTGACAGAGGCAGTAAATAAAAGGAACTAAAAGCAAATAGTGTCTTTATAAGGACACTTGACCACAAAATGGAACACAAAATGGAACAATCAGAGATTTAACTGTTTGGTTAAAATTGCATAGGTTCAGCTCAGCCAAACATACCATCAAGGTCCCTTGCTAAAACAAGGAGAACAGAAATGGATGATTTATACAGTTGTTCCAGTCTGCTGGTGTATAACAGTTCTTGAAGTGACTTTTCTTTGTATAAATGGACTGTTAAAATAAGTTTACAGAACACCCAGAAAATACACAGGGACTTTCTATAAATTATATGAACTTTAACCTGAACATTTCAGAAGCAGCAAAGCATCGATGGAGAAATTACAACTTGAGCAAGCGTAACCACAAACTTGGTTAAGGAATGCATTGCAATTCATCAGCGTAGCGTAGCAATGGAAAGCGACTTGGAGAGGTAAATGGCTGACTGGAGCAAAGCAGACAGTATTTAAGGTACATCCCAAGATGGTTGTACCAACAGTTATGACCTAACTTGTCTTATATAAACTTTATGCAACACATTTTCTCACATGCACCAAAGAGATTGGAAATGTCAGTCCAGTTGTAAGAACTCAAAAGCTAACGTCACATTCCCTGATTGGATAGTGAGAGAGCACAACTCTCATTTCAGTTGGATATTCTGAATCCTCATAAGAAGTATGGGTCACCCTACCAGCACCTCTAAAAAGAGGAACTAAGTTGAACCACCCAGGAGAAATAGGAGAAAATGACCTGTCTCCTTCAACACTTTTGCTTTTTGAAAGCGAAGACTCCTGGAAGAGAGAAGATTGAGGTCCTGGGCCAGCCATCTAGGAGTCCTTTTGGTGACATCAAGTACCTACCTCTGATAAGCATCTTTAACGGTCTTTCTATTTTCCAGCAATTTGTGTTGCCTGCTTGTGCACCAACAAAATACTATAGTTATGTCCATCCTTCATACCACTTGTGTTTGCAGCATCAACTCTAGCTGTGAATAATAACTGAGCTGAAAACTGACACCTGGAAACTGAACAATGATCCGGTGATAAGTAACACAGACTCTCTCTTAGGTGACCTCTCAAATCAATCAACTGACCACTTCCTGAAACTGTACCTAATTAGTAAGGATGTGTACATGCCTGTGTATGTGTTTTAAAGATTGCCAGTGTTACAGTGAATGTCCTTGTTTTGTAACATGTTTCTATCAAGATTGTTGTAATGTAGCTTTAAAACTGAACAAATTACTGTTGTTAACTAAGAGTGTAGATCACTGTACATGTGTCTACCATAGTTAATGGTTTCATACTGCCTTTCAAGTTCTAGGTGTATACAGAAATAAAATGAAACAAGTGTGCAAGCTTTTTGAACTGCACTCAGTTTGTATAGTCTGGCACAAATGTAGGCATTTAGATTATGTAGTTAGGAGTTAAGGGTTCCTTCCCCACTCTGAACTTTGTGGTACAGATGTGGGGACCCACATGAAAGACTCCCTAAGCTTATTTTTACCAGCTTAGGTTAAAAGCTTTTTTAAGGCACAAATTTTACCTTGCCTTGAACAGTATGCTGCTACCACCAAGCGATTTAAACAAAGAATTAGGGAAAAGGACCACTTGGAGTCCTATTCCCTCAAGTCCTGCACCCCCTTTCCTGGGGAAGGCTTCAGAATAATACTCTTACCAATAGGTACAGGTGAACACAGACCCAAACCCTTGGATCTTAAGAACAATGGAAAATTAATTGGTTTTTTTAAAGAAGAATTTTAATTAAAGAAAAGGTAAAAGAATCACCTCTGTAAAAATCAGGATGGTAAGTGCTCTACAGAATAACAAAAGATTTAAAAAGCAGAGGATTTCCCCTCTAGGCAAAACTTTAAAGTTACAAAAACAGGGATAAACCTCCCTCTTAGCACAGGGAAATTTACAAGCTAAAACAAAAGATAACTTAAGGTATTTCTTTGCTATTAGTTACCATTTTTGCAATATCAGATGCTTAGTTTAGATCAGTGGTGAGCTGGAGCAGGTTCTCACAGGTTCCCAAGAATTGGTTGCTAAAATAAGACCTCTGTGTAGAACAGGTTGTTAAAGGGCCAGGGAGTGGGCAAAGAACTCCGGTTTGTGGGCCGGACTATCCTGTTGCTCCCAGGATTCCCAGCTGGGGAGGCTGAGGCTCCCCCAGCTCTTCCCTTGCTTCCCCCCAGCTGCAGCATTGCCAGCTGCTGGCATCAGCTGGGCAGCTCAGCTGAGCTCTGGAGTCGTCCTGCTGCCGCTTTTTGAGAGGTCCGGCAAGGTGTGTGTGGGGAGTCCTGCTGCAAGCTCCAGGGCTGGCCAGAGAGGAGGGGAGGGGGCAAGTGGGGCAATTGGCTCGGGCCCTGCAGGGGCCCTAAGCCCCACGAGGATGTCTCCCCTGGGACCTCCCCTGCTTCCCCCACCCCGAAGAGCCGCAGCATGGCCAGCAGCTGGGCAGCTCAGCTAAGCTCTGGGCTGCTGACAAGGTAAGGGGGCTGCAAGCTCCGGGGCCGCGGGGGGAGGGCAAATGGGGCAATTTGCCCCAGGCCCCTGGCCCCATGAGGATGTCTCCCCCAGCCCACCCCCCCGCAGAGCTGCAGCATGGTCAGCAGCTGGGTAGCTCAGCTGAGCTCCTGAGTTGTCCTGCTGCTTTGAGCTGCCAGCAAGGTAAGGGGGGAGGGGGCTGCAAGTTCTAGGGTTGCCGGGGGGGGGGGGTCAGGTGGGACAGTTTGCCCCAGGCCCTGCAGGGGTCCCCGGGCATGTTCCCCCCCCCCGCACCCCCCCCCCCTTAAATCAGAACTTTTTATAGGGAACCGGTTGTTAAGATTTTGGCAGCTCATCACTGGTTTAGATATGGCTTAGGAAGATGTATTTTCCCTGCCCTGGTTCCTTGTTGACTCCAGGAGACACAGACAAAAAACCTTCCCCCACAGATTTGAAGGTATCTTCTCCCCTTATTGTTTTTTTTTTGGTTAGGTGCCATCCAAGTTATTTGAGCTTTTTAACCCTTTACAGGTAAAAGAGGAATTAACCTTTACAGGGTAAAGAGGAATTTTATGCTATCCTTAGCTGTATGTTTATGACAGGAATGTTAGTCGGATCTTGGGGATATGAGACACTGGGAAATAGGTAGCAAGGGCTGACTACTATAGGTCCATTGGAAGGAGCTCTTAGTGAATTGGCATGTAAGTAGTTGACCAAAATTTTCTTGTACGTTTTGAATTGTTTTTCCTCTGATTGTGTTGGCAACATCGGAGCTGACAACCAGTTGGCACAAGTGAGGTCCTATTCTGAGGGGCTTGTCAAAAATCCAAAGTCACCTTTCCAAGATAGAAATTGAGTGTACAAGTTTTAATTTTCTATTGTGATTGTATGATTTGATTTTGAAAACTGGAATGGTTATGACAATTTTTCTAGTTTTTGTTAGCCAAATCATAGTCCAACACTATTTTTGTCTTCCTATATCCTATATTATTAGTTGTTATTGTTAAAGATTGTTCATAAAACTCTATACAACTAAATTAAACTCAAGTGTTTTCCTTTAGTTAAGCAATCAAAATTAAAAGAACCCTAAGAAAGGTGGTATGGGTAATCATTTAACTAGTTTCAAAACTAAAATTTGTTATATATCCTCCAGATCACAAACTATTTTTCATAGGACCTCAGGCTCATTCAGTGCTCAGAATGGACGCATAAGGGGCAGAATTAAGGTTACATGGGAAATTGGAAATCTGGCAGTTCTTATCCTTTAAGTGCTTGGCTTTCAGACCTAAATAATAATTCTTTAACTCAAGGTTTTTTGTAATAAGTTAAACACTGTTAAGGGACAAGGAGTCTACATTAGGCCACGTCTACATTTAAAATTTAGATCGACATTGCAATGTCACTCAGGCCTGATCCACACTACACAGTTAAATCGATTTAAACAGCGTTAAATCGATTTAACTCTGTACCCGTCCACACTACAAGGCACTTTAAATCGATTTTAAGGGCTCTTAAAATCGATTTCTGTACTCCTCCCCAACGAGTAACCCTAAAATCGATATTACTGTTTCGATTTAGGGTTAGTGTGGACGGAAATCGAAGTTATTGGTTTCATTCCTTTAATGTAGCTACCCAGAGTGCACCGCTCCGGAAATCGATGGTAGCCTAGGACCATGGACGCACACCACCGAATTAATGTGCCCTAGTGTGGACGCATAAAATCGATTTGATAATAACGGTTTTATAAAACCGGTTTTAGTAATTTCGATTTTATGCTGTAGTGTAGATGTAGCCTCGGGTGTGAGATTTTTTACCCCGAGTGTCATAGGCTATGTCTACACTACGCAACTTTTAGCGGCAGGGCCGTGACGCTACAGCCATGTTGCTAAAAGGCATGTAGTGTAGCTGCTGTTTGTCAGCTCTCCTGCCAAGAAAAATCTCCCACCCCCAACGAGCCGTGTTAGCATTGTCGGCAGGAAAGCGCTCCTGCTGACAAAGAGCTGTTCACATCGGCGCTTGTTCTCGGTAAAATTTTTGTCTTTCAGGGATGTGTTTTTTTAAACACTTCTGAAAGACAAAAGTTTTGTCATTTAGTTGCCACTGTAGACATAACTTTAGTTAAGCTGACCTAGCTCCCAGCGGACACACCAGTATGTTGATGGAGAAATTCTTCCAGTGTGTCTCAGAGAGGTGGATTAAGTACAGCAATGGAAAAACCCCTTCCATCACTGTAGGAAATGTCTGCACGACAGTGGTACAGCTGCAGCGCTGTAGCTATGCTGCTGTATCACCTGTATTGTAGACAGAGCTTTAATAAATCCAAGTAGTAATTAATAGTCTAATAGAAGTCTGGAGAATCCAATTTGATAGAATACATACATTGAGGAGGTCAGGAAAAAAAAAAGATGTTACTCTAACTTAGACACAGCTCTCAATTTGGCAAATGGTGTCTAAAACTGAACTTATCTTCCCTCTCAAACCATCTTCTGTCACTTTTGACATTATCATTATCTTTTCTATCACCTAAGCTCCCATACTTAGCGTTACCTTAGACTCCTCTCTTTCCTTTGATGTCAAATCCACATAATTGCTAAATCCTGTCACATCTTTCACTAGATTTCCAAAATGTTTTCTCCCCCCACCATGCAGCCAAATTATCCATCTTCCTATTTACCACTTTGACTATGTACCCTAAGACAATATTGCACTTTTAATAAACAATATATAAAACCAGCACCATGCATCCAACAATAGAGCACCAATAGAATGCGAACAAGCGAACAAAGTTAAGGTTAGGCAGGCTGTGCAAGTTGGGTGGGTGGGTGCTAGTGCATGATAAAGAATTGTCAATGACTTTGGGCAAATGGTTAGATCACACACTGTTTAGTTCCTGACATTCTAACATTTTGGGTATTTTAGAAAATGTCAATTTTTTGTTAAGAAAACGTAACCTAGTTTGGGGTGCTACTTGGAGCCCTTTAAACACATTTTCAGTTGCAACTTTTAAAAAAAATAAAGTTATTTTGTTTACAAATATAATTTATGGTAATAGAAGACAAAATAATCAGAAACATTGAGCAAGTCAGATTCCACTTACTGGAGGTCAATGCCAGACATAAATACTAGTTAGTACATTACAAGTTCTCAGTGGCTTGTTGCTGTACATACCTTGGGGAACGTAGAAAGTGCTAATGGGTCACACCTGCTTTCTTGAAAAAAAGTAAGGCTAAGATGCCACCTCAAATAAACAACATGAATGGATGTTAACTTACTTGATGATTAACATGTCAAGCGTTCATACACATGTGTTATGGTTATGAAGCTTGTGAGAAAGATTAGTGGAGTAACTTCCACAAGTTACTTTTCTGTCTCTGAGTAGAACAACTACTTTTTTGCATGTTCTTAAAAAGGAGAAAAAAAAATTAAATTTCTCTGCTTAACAAAGAAAAAATTAGAACAGTTTAAAATTTTACATACTAAAAACAAAAGAAAATGAGCAGAGGCAAAATATCAGTAAAACCCAGCTATGTTAACCACAGGAATTCTCCATGAAACCTAAATGGGGCCTACTCATATACTCATTTTAACTATACAAAAAGCTCTGCAATGGAAGCAGTGTGCACTAAGGCTATGAAAGTCTTTCAACATTTCTTGATGTATAGCCAGCCATGTCTCTCAGGGGCACAAGATGCTGTACCCTTTCATTTACACAGTAAGCAGTGAAATCTCTCTTATGATGTGACACTATGAACTCTGAAATTGTAATCACAGTGTAATCATGCTTGCAACTGCTCTTTTGTTTTACATTATCTGTAACTAATATCTCTCATATGTTTTTGTGATAGCCAGGTGATACATTGCAAAGCCACTTGATAAATTGCATGTATCAAATCGCTGACAGTCTTACCTGCACTTTGTCTACCTCTTTCTCCTGCTTTGGAGTACTTCTAATGTTTCAAACTTCTGAGCACGTACAAACAATTGCCATTTTAAAAAACAAAACAAAGCACCACAACAGCAACCCACCAGAAATGTTTACTATTTTCCGCAAAATGAGGAATTTGCCTTAAAAACTACATTGTTCTCAGATAATTTATTTCGTCCTGGCCCAGTGACAGTTTTAAGGTGCAATATCTTGCAGCCCATCAGAGTTAGCAATGACAGCTCTACACACGAAATTCCCCTTTTTCTAGAGTATAAAGCTTTGTGGTTTGACTCTGGTTTGCATGCATTGCACAAACATTGCAGCTGCAACTCTGCAGACAATTCTTGTGTAACTGAATATTTTACACCATCTTGATTCCCAAGTAATTTTTACATTTGAAATGCACAATGGCCGATCGGAGCAACTTTGTGAAGTCCACACTTGCAGCTACTCCAGTTACCCAGTCACATCCCCCCATGCTCTCTCTGTGCATTCCATCTGCATCAAAGCAGCTACTCACAGGACTATTGTAATTCCTGAATTGGTGGTTCTCTCACTACAGTGTGCGGAATCTGGAAAAGTATTACATGGGGAAGAGATAGGGAAAAGTCGATTCTAAAAAAAATATTGAATGAAAAATTGTTTCTCTTTTAAAGCTCTCACTCTAATGCCATGACACTGTAAAGGTCCTTTAACTCTAATGTCTACACTACGAAATTAGGTCAAATTTATAGAAGTCAATTTTTTAAAAATTGATTTTATACAGTCAATTGTGTGTGTCCCCACTTAAGAACATTAAGTTGGCGGAGTGCATCCACAGTACTGAGGCTAGTGTTGACTTTTGGAGTCGCTATCCCACAGTTCCCGCAGTCTCTGGCACCCACTGGAATTCTGGGTTGAGCTCCCAATTCCTGATGGGGCAAAAACGTTGTCATGGGTGGTTATGGGTAAATGTTGCCAGCCCCCTCCCAACCCCGCCCTCCCATGAAAGTAATGGCAATAAATCATAAAACTAAATATGCATTTACTGGTATTATGATTGCAACCGTGCTGACTCGAACTGATCAGCACATGCACTGGACTTTCTCAGGCTTCCTGCGCAGAGATATACTGTAGGCATCAAAAGGAAAAACCATGTCCTAAATATTTACTTGCATTTGGGATTTTTAAGTCAGCCTAAGGCATAATAATACTTTGTAGGGGAAAGGTACAAACACCATCCTACTTGTTTCAGAAGCCACTGGTAGTGCTCCCTGCCAGTGCTGTCTGTCTGCCCAACCTGCCCCCTCTGGAGCTGCCAGTGCTCTGGCAATACAACAGCCAACTTCCTTTTCCTACTCTCCTCAGAGTGGCAGTTAAATGATGACTGCCCCTTGCGAGGGTGAACTGAGAGGGAAAAGACCCCTTGCATTATTTCCCTGCTCTACCACACCCAGGCAGGAGTGGCCATAAATTTGTCCCTAAGCTTCAGCCTGGAGCAGAGATTTTTGCAGTGGAGTACATGTCCTCTGAAAAATAAGGATTCGCAATGGAAACCCTGACAAATCTCTAATTATGGCAATCTGAATAACACCAGTGTGATTTCTAGCCAAATTTCTATGTAATTTCTTCTCCAGTGCTAGTTGAAAACATTTCTTTGCTGACGCTGTTATCAATCTTATCTAGTGACCTATTTACCTAACACACACAATTACAGAACATACTCTTATCACAAGCATAGAGTCGGCTGGGACATTAACGATACTGCAAATTCTGTGGAATTGGATTGTTTTAGGCTTAGTCAAAAAGGCCACCTTTCTTTCATGTAAAAAGTCAACAAGCCACCCCAGAGGTTTTGCAAATGGATTTGTTACAGCAATTAATGAAAATGATAAAAGGTGACTATCATCACCACGCACTGTTACACCAAGGAATCACAAAAAGACCTTTAACACACTGCTCTGGACACTTAGGAAATCAAATATTCTGTCTGGAAAGTGACATTCCTTGACTTTTAATGAATCAGTCCTGTCTGCTTAGTGTGTGCCCAACATTTTTAGAGAAGGAGAGAGAGAGAGAGAAACAATACCTAAAACCAAATGAAGTTACTTCAACTTATATGTAATGGATGCTTTAAAAAGGGGTCAATCATGCCATTTAGACAGCATTTAAACTGGGTGCAATGCTGAAATATACTCCCTTCTGGGGAGTATATTTCCCACAAACAATTGTATAAAGACAGAATGCCAGGAACCAGGAAAGAAGCTCTGGAGGGGATGAGTGGCCAATTGGTTGCCTAATTAAACTGAGTGGATTGGGGCAAAAACTAGGGACAGAAGTATGAAGCAGGCCTGTTTAGGCCACATCTAAAAAACATTGACATTGTGGGGATAATTGGAATGTCAAGGCATTTTAACTCCTGCAAACATAGAGGCTCTAACATGGGATTGGGCCACCCAACTGCCCTCAGATAATAAAACCTTCGTAAATTAGGGGAAAGCAGGCCTCCCATGTCTGCTAAAGTAGGGTTACCAGGTGTCTGGTTTTCGACTAGAATGCCTGGGTGAAAAGGGATCCTGGCAGCTCCGATCAGCACCACCAACTGGGCTGTTAAAAGTCTGGTTGGTGATGCTGCAGGGCTAAGGCAGGCTCGTCCCTCCTGTCCTGGCACCGTGCTACGTCCTGGAAGCAGCCAGCAGGTCCAGCTCCTGCGGGGGGAAAAAACCACAGGGCTCCATGTGCTGACCCCAGCCCGAGCACCGGCTCTGCACTCCCATTGGCTGGGAACCATGGCCAATGGGAGCTGGGGGGCAGGCGATGCATGTAGGCAAGAGAGCAGCACATGGAGCCTTCTGGCTCCCTGCCTAGGAGCCGGACCTGATCCAGGACAGGGAGCCTGCCTTAGCCCTGCTGTGCCACTGACCAGGAGCCACCCAAGGTAAGCACATGCCCCAACCCTGAGCCCTCTCCTACATCTTAAACCCCTCATCCCCAAGCCCCATCCTAGATCCCGTACCCCAGCCCAGAGCCCATACCCCCTCTCATACCCCTGCCCCCTGCCTCAACCCTAGGGCTGCCCGGGGCGGGGCAAGTGGAGCAATTTGCCCCAGGCCCAGCAGGGGACCCCATGAGAATATAGTATTGCAACTTTTTTTTATGGAAGGGGCCCCCCCGAAATTGCTTTGCCCCAGGCCCACTGAATCCTCTGGACAGCCCTGCTCAACCTGCAGCCAGTGGTGAACTGGAGCTGGTTCAGACCAGTTCATGTGAACCAGTTGTTAAATTTAGAAGCCAGTTTAGAACTGGTTGTTAAAGGGGTGGGCAACTGGGAGACAGAGGTTTTTCTGTTGTTACACCGGCCCGCAGGTCACATCCGGCTCTCCTGAGCTCCCGGCTGGGGAGGCTTCCCTAGCCCCTCCCCTGCTTTCCCCCTCTGCCGGAGCCTCAGTGTACTACGCTGCCGGTGCCAGCACTCTGGACCGCTCCTCGGCAGCTCCTGCTGCTTTGAGCGGCATGGTAAGGGGGTGGGGCTGCGAGCTCCAGCAGGCTGTGCGGCATTCATACACTGTTGAAAAGTGGCGTGAAATGTAGTCAGATGTGAAATGTAGTCAGAAGCCCATGGAATGATGGGATGGAGAAAACTGCATGATGGGATGGCGAGCCTGCTCCCATGAGTCACCGTGAGCCCTTTCCAGAACACTCACTGGCAGATGGTGGTGAGTTGCACAGTGGAATAGGTACCCATGGTGCTCTGCCCTCTGTCAATGCATGAGCACCAACTGTGGACGCGATCTACTGTCATATGGAGCATTGTGTGGACATGCTAAAGTGGTTTAATTACAGAATGGATGATTGTTCACATAACATAAGTCAACTTTGTAGTGTAGACACGGCCTTACTGTTTTCATTGTAAAGTAGACAACACATTCCAAAATTGTTATTTAAGCACGAAAGAGTAGCTTTTTCAGATGGGCAAAAGCTAAAATATTCAAGAACCAGCTGTAAGTTTCCAGGGATAATAGATTTACTTAAATAATAATAATGCAGAAACTAACAGGAAAAAAATACAGCTATTTTAGACATATTTGTCGGCTAGAATCATACTGATCACTACCAATCACTTAAATAATACCCTAGATGTGCAATTAGCCAACGATCATTGCACCCTATGCCCATATCTTCCTATGTAATCACATCATAATAAGTCCTCAATCACTTTTAGCCCATTTTAAGAGCTTTTCAATTTAGGAAGTAGTGGTTGTCAATAGATAATAACTCACAGGAGAGCACCAACTCAAGTCCTATTAAATCCAGAGGGTTACGGAGCTTTGCTGTTTACAGACTTAACTGTTATTCACCACCATTATCCTCTGGCCATGTTGGTGATCAGAACAAATGCTAATTTTTGGGAGCAAATATATTGAAGAAATTAAGCTTTTCATTTCTAGGAAGACTACTGCTCTCACCTCACCCAGTGGTTAAAAAGTATACTGGTAGTTCTCATGTCTGCAGTCATCAAGTACATACTGAATTACAAAATAATCAATATATGGCCATTCTTCAGGCCCCGAAGTCTTTTGGGAGTAAAATCATGTTTTACTATATAATGACATTGAGATTTTCAAAGCTGAGCAGGGGATTTAGGAACACAGTGCCCGTATAAATGAATGGGAGTTGAATGGCTAAATCCCGCTAGTGGCTCTGAAAACCTCTAATTTAAGCTGCTACCATCATACACAGTATTTTCAATGCACCTTCCTGGTTTAGATCAAATTACTCTTCATAGAAATTATATATTTTAACCTGCTCATTTAGTTCAAATCTCAATCAGCAGAGTTCAGATTTCTTTCCAGAACCTTCATCTTCTGTGCAAAATTACGATTGAGTTTCAAGATTAGTGTGGGAGTCTAAACGACAGTTGCTGCTGAATATCTAAACATGAATGGTTCTTCTAGAGTCGGAGGGAAGGGCATTTCAGTGGTTACGTGCTATAAAGCCAAAAATAGCATCATAGGCAAAAATACTGGCAAACTTGCTGTACACATAGAACCAAAAGCCTTTTCCCTTTCAGGATGATAGGATGTTAGAAGCGCAGTCAAATGCAGTGCACGGGAGCCAGTCTCTGTTTAGAGCTTGAAAAACATTCCATCTGAAACTTTAAGCTATATATGTATTCCAACACACAATCAGTGCAGAAAATTGAACAGCACCTAAATCCCTGCGTGGATCTGGGCCAAAGTCACTATGGCTTGCTTTATAATTGCAAAGTCAGAGAGAGAGAAAGATGACTACATTCAGACAATACATGTTGCTTCACTTGGAGGAGAGCATAAACAACAAACAACAACAACAACTCAGAGAATTATAGATTTCCTTGCATGAACCACAATGGTGAAGAAAACAGACGCAAATGATGGGACTTTGCAATTGAATTTCAAGTGCTGGCAACCAAGCAAATGATATTTTTGGCCTTATAACTCAAATCATTAAATCAGACAGTAAAAGGGCCCTATGGAAGAGTAAGATCCCCTTACTGAGCCCCTGTGTAACAGCAAAGGAGACCAGTAGGAGGTGATAATTACACTGGCAGCCAAAGTAGCATATAAATAATGATAGTTAACCATAGTAGACTTTCTATGAACTCAAATACAAATACATTTTAGAACATAACATATGCTGTGATAACATCTAAAACTGTACATCTGTATCTCTACTTGATACCAGAGCTTTCATACCACTTCTCTAACAACTCTCCTCAATCCTAACCCCCATCCCCCAGACTTTTCCTTTGCTCCATCACCCCATCTCCAATTCTGAGGTGTCCCTGTTATGCTCAATTTCTAACCCATTGTCCCATCCCTGAGACCACAACATTTCCCATCTTCTAGTTCATCTTCCCCTCATCCTCAGTCATTCTCTCTTTATTTGCTCCTTCCTTTCTGTTTTCAAGAATGATCTGGTTACCTCTCCTTAAAAAGGCTGTATATTCCTATTACCCCAGTTTTCTCTTGGATCCCACCAATCGTCTTTCTAATTTCTCCACTTTACTGAAACTGCTTCTGCTAAAGCCTCCAAAGACCAAGTTTAAAAGGCTCTTCTCTGTTCTCAAACTGCAAAATATAAGGTCAAAGCACTTTCCTCTGGTCTAACTTTTCTACTGATGTTCTGTGGTGTCATTACTAGTTTGATTATATTGGAATGATTGATTAATAGGCTGGCACAGCACGTTTCACATTGCCTTTTTGGTCCAAAAGCAAAAATTGACTATTCTTTTCCAGTAGAATGTGCCTCTACAATTTACTTACAAGACGACCCTTTTTGCTTTGCTATTAAAAGCAGGAATGAAAAAAATTGAAGAGTTAATAATTCAGAAGAGGAATTTTCTTATGTTCTTACCTGGGGCATCTGTCCTAAATAGTGGAGGGTGAGTTTCTTTGGCTCTAAGTAGAGAATTTTTCCAAGCTCCTGGTAAGGTTTCCAGCTGGGTGTCCAGTACCCATGCTGAGTGAGTTGCTTGTGCCTCCTGTGGTAGCTCTCCCAAAACATTTGCTCCCTTGTGGATTCCCAGCAGTTATAAACGGTACTACTTCTAGCTTGGACCTTTGCACCTTTCAGTGTGGGGATGGGCAATGGTCTTATGAGCACAAAATAACGAGGGTCCAAAGTCTTGGTATTCCCAGGCATCCTGATTTTGTTGCTCATCAACCTGCTGGCTAATTATACTGGTCCTTGGGTGGGACCCTGGTGCTTCTACTGCTGCTATTGGTGATCTTGATCCCCCTCTTTTCACCTAAAAGCAACCCCTGCCACAGAACACAGCCCTTAAGACCAACGGTCACCTGCTGCATGGACCCCAGAGCTGATCTTCCTTTTAATTTGCAAAGTAACTTATCAAAAGCATCTGCCACAAAATAACTTGAGATATAAAGCCAATCCACTCTGCAATACCCTCAGCCAGAAGAGATAAATTGTTTATGAACAAACCCACAACCCTGGCCCACTAAAACAACCAACAGTCCAGGGAACCCACAACACACAGGGCTGAACAGAGAGCTCTCTGGGATCCCTCGGAACAGCTTTATTTATTCATTTCAAAAGACAATAAAAACTATCTCCTTGCAATTTGAATTCTAACAAGACGATAGGTAGGGCCCCCAAACGAGGCAATGCCCCTTCCCCACTCCCACAGCACAGAGACCCCCTGCCCTGAGCTCAGGAGCAGAGCGCCACACAGTTCAGAGACTCCCTCCAAGGTCAAGGAACTGATGCCCCCCTTTCACTGAGCCCTGCCCCAATCCTCCCTTTGTGTCCAGGTGCTGAGCCCTCCCCCACTGAGCTCCCCCCTCGGAGTCCAGGTGCTGAGACCCCCCCCTCGCTGAGACCCCCCCACTGAGCCTCCCTCCCCCCCGGGCCCAGGTGCTGAGCCCTCCCCCACTGAGCCTCCCCCTCCTAGTCCAAGTGCTGGGCCCTCCCCCACTGAGCTCCCCCCTCGGAGTCCAGGTGCTGAGACCCCCCCACTGAGCCTCCCTCCCCCCCCGGGCCCAGGTGCTGAGCCCTCCCCCACTGAGCTCTCCCCTCCGAGTCCAGGTGCTGAGACCCCCCCCCGAGCCTCTCTCCCCCCCCCCCCGGCCCAGGTGCTGAGCCCTCCCACTGAACCACCCCCTCTGAGCCCAGGTGTGAGCCCCCCCTTGGAGACAGGTGCTGAACCCCCCCGCCCCGAGCCCGTCGGCCGGAGCGTGTCCCCGGCAGCGCCTCTCCACCCAGCCGACCCGCCCGAGACGGCGTCCCCTGTTGCCCCTGACGACGCGTCACGGGCCTCGGCGGCCTCCCCTTGGGCCCCTGCCCCGCTGAGGGCGGGGCATAGCTGCTGACGTCACCCGCCAGGAGACTGGACTGTGCCAACGGCGCTTCTACGTAGTGCTCCCCCGCCTCCCGGGGGCAGAGCCGGGACCTGCCTGCCCCACTGGGGGGCGCTGGAGTGGGGGTGGGGCGGGGCCTAGTAACTCGTTTGGGACCCCCTGGCTAGGGCGGACCTCCAGTGCCGAAGCCGGGCCCCACAGCCTGCGAGGTCTGGCTTTACACAGAGCCCCCCGCCTGTAGGGCGCACACAGGACTGGTCACAAGGCCCTGGCTGGTGGAAGCTGGGAGGATTGTTACCATAGGTGCTGCGGCCCCCCAGCTTGAAGTGGTTCCAGGGGGGCTACAGCTCAGTTCAATGGCTTGCAGCATTCAGCACCCCTAACTGCTACCTACTCCCCCTTTCCCTGCGTTATCCATGTTGAGTGGGCAGTTATGTTCCGCAGGCACAGCAGACTGAAGCTGGAACAGCAACAGATTCAGAACTGGGTGTTGGTGGGGAGGGGGAACAGCCCAAACCCTAACAAGTGCATAAAGGCATTTCAATATATGCTATTGTGTATGCACACCAGGATCACTCATGCTGGGGGGTAACTGAACTGATTCCGGGCATAAGGGGAACACAAATTGGTATTACCCATGATTTTGGCCCCCCAGTTGTCGAGATCATGAAATTATATTATGATTAATAGGTTGAAAAATGTTAGATGAAAGATCCAGAGAAGAGCAAAGTTCTTTGGAGATATTAATATTCACAATACTCCATGTGGAGCTTTTTACTCCCATTTTATAGAGGGGAAGAGTGAAGTATAGAAAGAGAGGTTCCTTGGTCACACACACACCGGACATGCACCTGGTTTATTGGAGACAATGGCAGGATTCAGCCCATAGCCAGTTAGCTATATAGAATTAGAAAATCAAATCTCCTGCTTCCCCGGGGAAGCTCTAGCCCCTAGCCAACTTTAAACAGAAAAACCACAACGACCACACACCACTCACACAATACTGTCAGTGAGCTTCTTCAGCACAACTTTTCAGACTTCACGCAAATCTTGGCAAACAAACCCTAGCGGCTGGAAAATGAGAATTCAAGATGAGTTTAATAACTATATATCTTTTCTGGCCTACAATACATATAATAGCAGGAGAAAACAGCCTATTATTTATAGTATAGAGTTTCCAGGGAATGAATGTTTGTATCTTGTTAAAAACTCTCCCAATCTTTTGAATTCTATAAAAAACTTTGGAGGGTATTATTTACAAATACATGTTCTGTTTCCTAAAAAGAGATGCTTAAACGTGGGGGGAAAGCCTGCAGTACTCCCCTCGCATTTGTTTTCTTTTACTTTAAATAAAACTTTGCTAGAAATAAGATTTGAAAAACAGTTATGTAGTCTAGCTGCCCACGGTCCAAGGTGCCATCTTTCATGGCAATGCTGTAAAATAAATTTACCCAACCCTCCTACCTGTAGAAGTGGTTCGCAACAAGGGGTACATGTACTTCTGGGAGTATACAGAGGTCTTCCAACTCATCTAGCTATTTGCTTAGTTTTACAAGAGGCTACAGAAAAAGCACTAGCGAAGTCAGTACAAAACTAAAATTTCATGCAGATAATGACTTGTTTATACTGCTCTATATATGACACACTGAAATGTAAGTACAGTATTTATATTCCAATTGATTTATTTTATAATTGTATGGTAAAAATGAAAAGTAAGCAAATTTTCAGTAATAATGTGCTGTAACACTTCTGTAGTTTTAGGTCTGATTTTGTAAGCAAGTAGTTTTGAAAGTGACATGACACTTAAGTTACATAAAAGAGAAATCAGATTCCTGGAAGATTGAGAGGACTAAACCTACTAGCCAGAACTAGATACCAAAGATTAACTCTTCCCTCTCCCTCAGTCAGGCTTTGTCCAAATCATATTGCTCCTTCTTATGCACCATTTCCAAGACCTGGCCTTTTCTATCTGTGTGCGGAGCAAGGTAGGGAGCCTACCCCCATCATTTGTCCACAGGCAATTAAGACTTCACATTTGGTGATCTGGCAAGAAAAAAAAAAAAAGTTTGTCCGCTTTTCCAGTTGTGGTCTCAGTCTTCTCAAAGTGAAAACTGTTACTGTAGGAAGCATCTAAAGGCATTTCTTAGCATTCTGCTTGGGCTGTTCTGGATGATTGCACCTCATTTCTGGTTTCTCATTTTAATTTTCTTGGCTTTTAATGTGTCAGACTCATGTGCTCATATATTTAGTTTTGTCCTCACTCAAATATAAATTAAAATGCTACTGCCACCAGCACTCTGAGACGGCGAGTCAGAACTGAGACGAAGTAGCAGTAGGATTGTTGCAGGCTAAAGGGTTCTGACAGAGTCTTGTTAATTTCATTTTGCCACTGACCCTGCATCTTGCAACACCGTGAACAACAGGTGTATATACATACTAAAAACCTTAAGGAAATAATTCATTTCCATGATTTTCTTAATACAGACTGCAACATCTCACTTAGCGTTAGACTTTTATTCTAGGGATTTAAACAGAAAGGCCTGATCTACTATCATCATGGAAAAAAAGGAAAAAATAAATTAAGGCTGCTCCTAAAACCTAATGACTAAAATTTTGATTTTACATACATACAATGATCCTGGTCCTTGAAAAATTGAGATTTGATGGGTCTTAGTGATTTGTTTGCATTAGAAAAATCTCATATTTCATACAGCTGAAGACTAAAACAAGTAACTGTTCCCGAGCTCATCTCCTGGCACTGACGTTGGAGCTCTCACTGTTTGTTTTGGCAGCCAGGCAGCATGTGTATGTTGTGTGTGCGTGCATAGATTTCTAATGAATAATGCTTCAAGATCTATTTTTACCTATTTTCAGTCTTCTTGTTAACATTCCTAATATAGACTCAGATCTAAGGCCAGAAGAGACCATCATGATCTGGTCTGACCTCCAGCATATCACACTTCACCAAACCTCACCCACCGACTCCTGTAATAGACTCCTAATCTCTGGCTGAGTTACTGAAGTCCTTAAATCATGATTTAAGATTTCCAATCATAGCAAATCCACCGTTTACTCTAATTCAAACCAGCAAGTGACCCATGCTCCATAGGAAGGCAAAAACCCACCAGGATCTCTGCCAATCTGACCTAGGGGAAAAATTCCTTCCTGACCTCAAATATGGTGATCAGTTAGACCCGGAGCATGTGGGCAAAACCCACCAGCCAGACACCAGGGAAAGAATTTACTGTAGTAACTTGGAGCCCTCATCCTCTATCGTCCCATCTCCAGGCACTGGAGATATTTGCTACATACAGTTGCTGATGGGCCATGTGCCATTGTATGCGATCATACCACCCCCTCCCATAATCTATCAAGCCCAACCTTGAACAAAAGTATTTATTTCATTTCAATTTAATTAGAAAATCCACCCATCCAAAGCTCTTGAGCACATCTGATAGTACAGTATACAAATCTTATCACTGAAATAATGAACTCCTCTTTTCCCTGCAATCCATTCAGAATGCACAGAAATTATCCTCTTAGCTCCCTTGCTCCAGCCACTCTCTCCTCAAACGATTGGATGAACAGATGACTTTCTGGATATGCCTCAAGTGCTTACAGGCTTGAATTGTACCTAAAAACAAATTGACAACCCTGGTATAATCACTCTTTGCTAGATGTGTTATGGAGCAGTGGGTAGCCACAATTTGTACAAAGAACCCTTTGCCAAGCCCTGGCTGGGATGCCTAAGGGCAGCCCCCAGCCTGTGTCCCTGGTGCACACCATATAGGGCAGGTTGAGGGTCCAGGGCTCTCCACAGCAGCTCTTATGGCCCAGCTTTGGCTTCCAGCCTGGCTGGAAGTGAGGCCTCGCAGGGAAGAAAAGGAGCAGAGGCAGGGCCTTGCGGCAAGGAGGGGCTGAGGTGGGCCACTGGGAAGAGGCTGGCACCTCCCCTGGTACCACAGGGAATCGGACAAATTCTGTATTGGAGTCAGTCATTCAGCCTAGGACTGGGACTTGAACTCTGCATTTCAGAACAGTCCTGCCCAGTTCGGACTAGGTGGTCGCCCTAGGTGGGTCTCTTAGCACATGAAAAGGAGGTGGCAATTCACAGGAAGCACTACAAGCACCCTATAGCTAGATAGCTAGTGCATGTTTGTTTGCTCTGTGTTAACAGCAAAAACAAAAACAAAAACAAAACAAAGCATCTTTATCAGTAAAAGTTGAAGCCTTTATCATTTAGCTGTTAGTGCTGTATCCAGTCTTTACTGACCAAGCTCTCTCACTCTCATGCCTCCTCCTTTTCACCTCCACAGAATCTCCTGCTCTTCTTTCTTTCACTGTTTTCACTTCTCCTCGCATGCTATAGGCTGACTCCAGGTGTGAAGAAGGGACCCTGGCCCTTTAAAGTATTACATGCAACTTTCTGCACTAGCAGCCTCTTTCTTACCAGGCAAAAAGGTATGATTTCAGTGGGAGATTCCCTGCATTAAAAGAGTCTACAGCTTTGGGCCCCACGTTAGGAAGGATCAGGTAGTCTTCTTTCTCCACCTTGTATATATCACTTCTTGCTGAGTTTGTCCCTCAGCACTTCCTCTGCCTTGAAAATTCCCTCTAGAGGGGCAGAGAATGAACAATTGAATCAGTTCCAAGATGCTCAAGCCCCTTGCCCAGCACTGAGTGCGGCTCAGTTTAGTCTATTTATATGGAAATGCCACTGTTTTCTCGAAGGCAGTGCTGTATATATATTCTTCAGAAACAAAAACAATGGATTTGCAGTTTTACATTTTTGGAGACAGTGTGCACAAACCTTTTTATTCTGTGGCATGTGAAGAATCAGGAGTAGAGCTTTCCAATTTGGTCACAGCACCTGTTCTACAGGCATCAGATTCTTTTACTACCCATTTTTATGCAATCTCAGATACATTTCTCTGCTGCTCTATTCACTGTCCAGTCACATTTTCAGGGGTTATTCTGAGAAAGACAGGGATGACTGTATATTTTTGAAGGTTTTCTGTCTGTAATTTCTCCAGCCAACATACAATTTTGGTGGCAATTTAACAGCACTTACAAATTACATTATCATCATTTCTTGGTTGTCGGAGTAGAAGTCATGTCTTTTTACCACAATTTTTTCAGTTTTATTGCCACTGTATTTAAGGGAAAAAAAAAACTTCATTTTTTATTTTCTGTCCTTCGCCTCTATTTTCTTATTCCTCAGGGGCAGTCTCAGAAATTCAAAGCTGGTTCTTGGCTATCAGATGATCCAGTATTTTCTCCTTTTTTGGCAGGTTTGTAGAAACTCGCTCTTCCTTCAGTTCCTTCCATCTAAATGGCACCTCTTAATAAATTACCCTTTGTCTTTCAAGCAAATATCTCAGAATGTGACATTTTGAATGTATAATAGTTGCATTCCAGTGTACACCGTTATCGGGCATCAAGCACAAGGCCAATAGAAAATCACTGGTGCAGAAAATAAAAAGATTTGCATATTTGTGCTCTTGCCTTCCTGTCCAAAACAATTGTGCTCTGTTCCGTAGTTTCAAAAAGTTTGATTTTAATATGGGAGGAGTTCTGTCAAGAAATAGCAAAAGCTCCCCTCCCCCGCCTCATTTTAGTTATTGAGCCAATTTTCCTACCCAAAGGGTCAAAGCAATAGCATCTGCAGAGGTGTGCGCCTCCTTCTCAATCTGAATGGAGTATTATCTTCAATGTGTGTCCTTCAAGTCATAGTGCAGGGATGGTGGAAGCTGGCCCAGTCAGTAAGCCTAATCCAGCAGCAAAGAGGGAATATTTTTCCTAAGTGTCAATCTTCAGGCATTTGAGCCAAATGCATATTACCCCACAAAATTGGGGAGGAGGGAAGGAGGATAGGTTAACTGACACCTCCATGTCAGGCTGCAGGGGACGTGTTTATGAAAATTGGTTGAACACAAAACGCTCTGTGAATATCTGAATTTTACAACAAATCTGGTTCCACTATGTTCATTCCCCTTCCCTATTTAATTTCCTCAGATGGAGTTTATAGCAGAAATGGCAGAGACCCAGGACATGTGCAACACGTTGAAAAAGAACTGCAGAAAATAAAGTATGCTTGCTTGTGATTGTGCATATTCACACAAGAAATATAGTGCTACATTACACACCCCAGGACCCAATCAAAAGACTTCTTTTGACTCCAATAAGCTCTGAATCAGGCAACAAAAAACGTAGTGTGAATTATTGGCCTGAACCTCATTCACACAAAGGCCCCTTTATATCACTTGGGTAGTGTAAAGGCCCCTTAAAGCAGGAATAAGGTCTATTTATATCCACTTCCAGCACAATGGCATGACTAGAGTGGTGTAAAGTGGTTACACTATAAATAAGTAGTAAGCAGCTCTTGGAGTTTTTCCACTGACTTCAGAGGGGCCAGGATTTCACCCTATACATCAAATTTGACTAGCTTGAATTTTGAATATGTAAGAACATTAACACACCGTGTGCACATGAGCTATAGACCATGACTTTTCCCATAGTTATTTGGTAAATAAGCAGCACTGCCAGTCTCAAGCATAAAAAACCATGGAGTCAGCCCCTCAAAAATCACAATTGTCTTGAAAATCTCAAGCAAGCGTTAAATGCCATGTTCTCTTTAGTTACCTTCTGGTTTCTGAAGCTTTAGGATACACTCGCTTCAAGCTTTTCACTCCAACCATGAAGGCTAAAAAATTATTTAAAATACATACAACAGCCCCCTCCTCCCCAATGCAGGACATATCTGACAACCTGCCCCCAAGTCCTGGCCAGCGATGCAACAGGACTCAGGCAGGCAGCTTACATGCTGTGGCTGGTGGCCCCATGTCACTTCTGGAAGCGACCAGCTGCTGGCATGTCTGGCGTGGGGGGGGGGGAGGAATAGTAAGTAGGAGGCTCTGCTGCCCCCCTCTTCACAAGGGGCACGCAGAGACATGCCAGCAACAGGGCTAAGGTGGCTCCCTGCTTGCTCTGCCTCCCTTCCTCCAGGCTGCTTTGCTCCCACAGGCGGCTGGCATGTCCCTGTTGCCCCCCCACCCTGGAAGGAAGTGTCTCTGCATACTGCCCCCGTCCAGAGTGCTGACTCCACAGCTCCCATTGGCCAGGAACTGCGCTGCCAGCTGGGGCTCAGGGGCAGGTTGTTACATATTTGTCCTGCATTTTGGGGTCCCCTTGTCATTGGGGGACCTGTGCCACCACACTGTTTCATGGTAAATCTGCTCCTGTGTACAGGGGAAGCAGCACAAATGAATACACAAGAAGTGCTATCAAGTGCACAAATGGGAAAAAAACAGATGAAGTATTTCCCCCCCTTCATTAACTTCCTTCAGCTACTGTGATATTTAATGTTGTTCGGAACTCGAGAGGGAGGGATTTGGATGCCCGCACCACTTAGGCAGCTTTGACACTCTCAGCTAGGATGGACAAGACTTTTAGGCAGAAATGAGATTTTCAAGTTGATGGTAACCACTGAAAATTGTTTGGGGCTTATCAGCCTGCCTCTATGTTGCCTGAATCTTGGCTATTGGTTAACAAATGAGGGCACAATAGGTACAAATCACTAGGATTCTGATCTGGTAAAGTTTTTTTCCAGATTACCATTTTGCATTGGTGTAAGTGAATGCACAAGATACAGGGTAGTGAAAAACTAGGCCTTTTGGGTAAAATTTTCAAAAGCACTGAAGAGATTTATGATCCTAAATCCCATTGACTTTCAATGAGATTTAAACACTTGAAAATGTTCCCCTTTCTTCTCATACTAGTCTAGAAAGTATCATGCACACCAGAAACACTAAAAATAAAATACTAATAAAGGACAAGACATCCATTTGGAATTTATCCTGAGAAGTGGACTTCATTGCGTTGAAGCATTGTCAGTAATTGCCTCTTGAACCATTCCATAATGAAGGGACCTGGGGGGACAATCTCATGGAAAAAGAGCAGCAAACTCATTTGATGTTAATCTTCCAGGTCAGGTTGCATCCCTGAGTCTGCAGAATAATCAGACGGGAAAATGAGAGGGAGTCTCCGACACAGGTTCTGAGCCATATCTGGACCTGAAGAGGCCCTCCAAGCCCAACACTGCAAGAAAAGTTGAAGTTAGAGGGGGACCAGAATAAGTAAGGATTACTCCTCTATTCGGAGTGATGAGCCAGAAGGGTCTGTAACCAGAGTGAACAAATGATCTGACAATTGGATAAAGGAAAACACAGAGGACTGTAAGATAAGAAACAGAGTAAATGGAGAACTTCAGCAAAGTACTGTGCATCCCCTTCCTGTCCTCAGTCTCAAAGGGCATGTCTACACTTCAATCAGAGGGTGACAGCAGCACATGTGGACATACCCCAGCTAGCTTTGATCTAGCTACAATAGCAGTGAAGTTGTGGCAGATGAGCTGCACAAGTCCATCCAGGTATGTATTTGAGCAGAGCAGCTAGCCTGTGCTGCCAGCCATGCAATCCCAGCTTCATTACAATTATTATTCGAGCTAGGTAGGCCAAAGCTAGATGGGGGTATGCCACATGTGCTGCCATCACCACTTTGATTGCAGAGTAAACATACTGACAGTTCCCTCACCTCAGTCTCATTCCACACCTGCTCTCTCCCACTCTCCATTCCCTCATCTTTGCCTTGGCTAGACCTCCAACCAACCCTCCCTACCCACCCCCTTAAAAAAAAAAAGTGGCACTAACATGACATTGAACACCATCACAGTGATCACTCTGCTTGTACATTCTGTCCCTTTCTCCTACCCTTCGGCTGACTTGTTTATTTAGATTGTAAACTCTTTGGAGCCAGGATTGTTTACTGCGGTGTGTTTACACAGCACCTACCACAACAGAGCCTTGCTCGGTGTTGGTCCCTATGCACTACCATAAGAAACTTGATAACACATTCCATAAACAAGCATGGAATGAAGCTACTTCTTGATTGGTGCAACTAAGTCTTGTCTATAAACTGTGCATCTAGATTTGTTTCAGAAAAGGAGGATTTGAGGAGCCTTGTGAAAAAGATGGAATGTGGCTTGAAATAAACCAGACTTAAGCAAGTGTGTTGGACCAGATGGCTATTTCCTATTCCTAATGTGTTTTATGTTCTTGTTTACAGAAGAAACATGCCAGAAAATTGCTTTTAAACACAAACCTACCTCTAATGATTTGGAATTCGGCTGGAACATCGATTTTTGCAAAAATCACCATGTGATAATGATAATCATAGCTCATTATTGATATTTCTCATTAACAGAGTCTCAAGGTGAGGCAGTGCTACAGTGGAACCTCATGCTGCCATAAGGAAGGGTTTGGTATGAGAACAACAGCCTCAAGATTCACACTTTCTGGGATGGAGTGGACTGGGTTTATTAGAGACTTGAGGGACAGGGGAGTTACAAGCCATACCTCTGCCAGACTGCTGCCTATTGGCTGTTCTCAGGAGCAAAAAGCTAGTGTCCTTAAAAGGGACACTTCTAGCTAGGTCCGTACAAAATTCAGTCCATTTTGGTCAATTTCACAGTCAGTTTTTAAAAAAAAAAAAATAGTAAATTTCATGATTTCAGCTATTTAAATCTGAAATTTCAGGGTTGTAATTGTAGGGGTCCTGACCAAAAAAGGAGTGGTGTGTGTGTGTGTGTGGGGGGAAGGTGGGGGGGTGTTAACCAGATTACTGGGGGGGTGGGGTTTGCAGTTCTACTACCCTTACTTCTGTGCTGTTGCTGGCAGCGGCACTGCCTTCAGAGCTGGGCAGCTGCAGCAGCTGCCATTCTACTTGCAGAGCTGGGCCCTCTGTCTGCAGCCATCACTCTCCAGCTGCCCAGCTCTGAAGGCAGCAGTGCAGAAGAAAGGGTGGCATGGCATGGTATTGCCATCCTTACTTCTGCATTGCTGTTGGTGGGCGCACCACCTTCAGAACTGGACGCCCGGCCAACGGTTGCTGCTCTCCAGCCACCGAGCTCTGAAAGCAGTGCAGAAGTAAGGGTGGCAATACCGCAACCCCCCCCTGCCCCAAATAACCTTTGAGAAATGCTGGTCTCCCCCATGAAATCTGTATAGTATAGGGTAAAAAGCACACAAAAGATCAGTTTTCACAGTCTGTGACATGTTTTTCAGGGCTATGAATTTGGTAGAGCCCTACTTATAGGATTGGCTACAAGTATCTTGGGTGTGAGATCTGAGGTACAACTGACTTGGGGTAAGTGACTGGCCCTTTGGGACTTGAGTAAATGGAGTATTATTGTGATTTTTGGTGCAAGGCACCATCTAATTACAAAGACAAGCTTGCCTGGGTGGCAAGATTGGCCAGAGTGCCCGAGGGGACAGTCTCTGGCTCCATGTTAAGGCTGTTATGGTGCTTGAGGGGTTCACACTTGATACTTGATTGGGGAAATCTAAGTATAGAGCACACAACCGGTTTGGCATTTGTGTCCAGCTTCTTAGCAGTCTGCCCTGTGGTTGGCACTCAGTCATGAGCCACTCCAGACAGCCTGACACCTATCTTTAGAGGAGCAGAGAACTTGGGAAGGTTTGGTTAGTGCTGCAGTGAGGGGGGCTGAGCACTGCAGGGGAGATGGTTCTGGGGAGCAGGGGCAGCTATGTATTTTGCCACCTCAAGCAGGGCAGGCAGGTGGCTTTCGGCGGCACGCCTGTGGGAGGTCCACCAGTCCCGGGCCTTTGGTGTACCCGCTGCCACAACTGCGGACCGGCGGACCTCCTTCAGGCATGACACCGAAGGCAGCCTGGCTGCTGCCCTCATGGAGACTGTCAGGCTTCCCCCGGCATGTGCTTGGTGCCTGGAGCCGCCCTTGCTGGGGGGACTCAGGGTTGTTGGTGTCACCCTGCAAGGAGTATCATCCAGGCTGGGGGAAACGAGGCTAAAGTCACTGTGCTGTGAACAGGCTGTCTAGCCAAAGCTGCACAGCAGAAAAGTGCCCAGGGCTACCCAGAAGGTGGTGACAACTCCTTATGCGTCTGAGTGAGCCCCCAAAGCATCAAAAAATGCCTTTGTAAAAAAGTTTAAAATGTATATGTATGTGATGGGGGAAAATTATACCAAAAGGCACAGAGTAATGGAGAATCTAACCCCTGCGGGACCTTGGGTAAATTGTTTCAATTCTCTGGGCCTTTATAGATGTGCAGTAGTGGCAATGGATAAGTAAATGCCAGCCCTTATCTGTCCATCAACCTAGCCCTCTTTGATTATAAGATGACTATAAGAAATCAGCCAGAGGTGGGTCTTGTGAGATCTGAAGGAGGAGAGGGCAGTAGTTGCACAGACTCCACATGAGATTGGCGTTCCATGAGTAGGCCACTGCGTGGAATGTGGAGCAAAGTCAATTGTGCAAGAAGCTGAAGAAAGAACAGGCACTTTTCACACCACATGAAGGAAACAGATTGAAAAGTTTCTGAAGAAGCTGTCAAGATTCAACCCCCCATCCCCCGTAGCTCGGGACTCGCCTATTGCATTTGTTCACCTTCTGTTTTCCTCCCAAACAGACAAGCCAAACATTATTTTATGATCCCAACATCTGGCAAGCAGCCCCCAGCAACCCTCTAAGCCTGTCACCATAAAAATAAATCTGCACATTTCAGTGGCCAACTTCATAAAAGTATATGAAAAGTAGTTAAAGGGATATTTCACAAAGCCAGCAATATAAATGCAACCTCCGAGCTAACTAATTAACTAAAGCAGCAATAAAAAGGAAAACCAGCTTCCCATCTGTGGAAATAGATGTTGCTTCATAGAGGTTCTAAAGAGAGTTATACCAGGTCCTGCAGTTTATTTAATTTCATCAGGAAAGTGATGAGCACTACATGCTACAGACTTCACAAATAATAGTTCTTTTTGAGGTAAACCGGAAGGGATAATGAAGCCGGGGGAAGAGAAGTTGCCTGTTGGAAGAGTCTCTCATTAGGCCCTGGGACACGATATCCTTGCAGTCACTCATTTTCATCTGTGACCAGAGAACTGAGTTTTTAGCGGTGCTGAAGTGGTGAACGAATGTGAAGGGCAACATCCCAAAAACCCGAGCTGCAGGTTTTCATGGGTCCTCCAGCAGAGAGCAGCAAAAAGTCTCTTGTCATGGTGGGAAAGCCAAAGTCAAAACCAAACTGAGTTAAGAGTTTGCCAGTGAAGAGCTGTGGTTTGTGGGAACCACCACCACCACCTCCACACCCACATGTTGATGCTTTTCATATTCTTGACTATCCGATCCAGCTCTGGTTTCTTTAGACCAGGATGGCGTGCGGGGCTATTTCTAATGACAGTCTGAGCAAGGTAGCCTTCACTTCAAAATCTGTTTTCACTAAAACCATTTTAATCCTAAAATGAAATCTCCCCTTGCCTGGATTCAGTCTGCCTGCCAGCTCAACTGTCTGCCAGCTGGAGAGGGTGAGGGAGGACAGAATGATTTAAGTGCCATTCTGAATGCTGTTAATACTGTTCTTGGTTACATAGCAAGTGTGTGTTTATTCTGTAGGCATTTCTATGGAACCAATCACCATAGTCCAAGCACCTCCCATGCTGTAATGAAACCATCTACACAGCTGCCCCCAAGGAGGTAGGCAAGTATTGTTAGGGCTGCTTGAAATTTTCCATCAAAAAATGTCTGACAGAATGGTGGGTTTTCAGCTAAAAGAATTTTGTGGAGAAAGGACTGCTTTTCCTCAAAAATTCAGTTTTCCTGGCATTTAGTTTCTGAGACCCAATCTTCCAGCTGTTAAGCATGAACAAAAACACAGAGCTGGTCAGAAAAGACACCTGCCCATCTCTCCCCTTCAATTGAAAAACCAATGACTTTTTAGTAGTTTTTTGCCACATGATCTAGAGTTTTGATTGTTTTTTGGCAAACACATTTTTGATTTTCTGGTAATTGTCCCCCTCCCAAGCAAAACATCTAAATTGTTCATGGAAAACACAAGCCATTTTCTGACCAGCTGTAAGTGTTATTTTTTACATTGGACAGCTGGGAAACTGAGGCACAGAGAAATGGGCATGAAATTGCCCAGAGTCACTCATGGGGGGAAGGGGAAGTAAATTTTCCATTGCCCTGCAGCTTGGGTGGTCATTTGCATCTGCGCAATGTGCCTGTAAAATTCTTTGCACTGGCAGAGCAACAGAGCAGAACAACAGAGAATCAGCCTCTGTGAATCTGTGTCAGCGGCAGGAGCTGACTCCAGGTCCCCTAAATCTCAAGCCATTTCCCTTCACCACAGGACCATCTGTCCTAGGTCAAGGTGAAGGCAGAGCTCACTCCAGCTGGAGTCACCTCTTAAAAACCATCTCTTGGAGAACAAAAGTAGATCTAAGGGATGATCTGCCACAAAGGCAGGCTTGCCTGGGTGGTGATAATCCCTTTGGGCACGCCTGTCTGTCATTCCATGTTAAGGCTGTTATGGGGTTTTAGGAGTTCACTTGTTAGTTGGTTGGTAACATCTAATTGTAGAACACACAAACCAGTTTGGGGCTTGTGCCTTGGTTTGTAACACACTTCCCTGAGGTTGGCAGCCATGTTTGTGAGCCACTCTAGACAGCCTGACCCCACCCTGCAGCTGTGGCCAAAGGCAGACAGACAATGTCACACATCGCTAACAACTGCCCTCTCACCAGATGTGATAGTGGCCTGGGGGCCCTGCACACTGCTGATGAGGCTGCCACAAATTGGATTGGAAAGCTCTGCATGCGATAAAACACAGCGCTAGCACTTATCAGCATCGCTAGTGAGCTTTTAGCTCTATAGGAACAGGTGTGAAAAGGTGCCTGTGGACCTGATTCCATTGCAGCAAACAGAACCAGATCACAGCTCATGGAGGGCTGGGTAGGATGTTTGCCACGTAACTTGGGTTAATGAGAACATCCTTTCATTCACCCTGGCGTCACAACCTGGGCTAGGACTCCTGAGATGTGTCTGGGATCTTCCAAATGCTGAGGTTAATGAATGAATCAGAGGAGAGGTTACTCTTTCCATTGCTTCTCTGCCTGCAATGGTACTTATGAAGTCACCTTAATGCCCAATGAGCTCATCATGATTAATGCTTTAACAGTACATAGCGAAGGGATTAGTCATGACTAGGACCGGAGTAAAAAATATTATCTACTGCCCCTTTTGCAACAGCAGCGTTTGTACTTGAAAACAGGAATTCTGAGTGCTCTGCTGCTAGTAACTATGTGCCCAAGTCTCCTCTTGCTCACACTGATGCAAGTCAACAGTAATTCCACGAAATGGACAAAGCAGATGTGAGGGGAGAATCAGACCAGACACCCTGTATGTTCCGGTTATGCACAGCAAAGCATAAAAGTGCATCAGCCTCAGTGCTATATGGGAACAGATGCCATAATTGACCAGAAAGTAGGAAGTGCTGCAGATGAAATACTAGCCCCACTGAAGTCAATTGCAAAACTCCCATTAGCTTCAATAAAAGTAGGATTTCACCCTGTAGCTTTTCAAAAGCTACTCTGAGAAAAAGGACTTTGGCAAAAAGACAAAAAGGCCTGAATCTGCACTGCCTAGAACTCCTTTAGACTCCCATCCCATAGGACAAAGACCAGCCTGAATGAGAGAGGAGAGAGTAGGATAGTAAAGTTGAAATGTGAGCAACTTAGATGATTCTGATGAGATCAGGTAACAAGCAGTTTTTAATTGGCCTCACTTGGAGAGCAGCCATGTAATTTAATAGAAGGAGCAAATATACAGGCAAAATACAGAAAAGTGCAACTCTGTTAAAATACGAGACATCATAATGTCAGGCGAATTGCAATTTGTTTGACACAGTGCTAGATTTGTGCTTTTTTGGAAGAATATCTCCATGGAGGCTAATTAGATGTTGCTAGAAAACAGACTGGAATTGGCTGTGGTATGGTCTGCCTCCTGCCAAGCATTACCTAGCAAACAATCCCCGATGCAGAAACCGGCAAACTGAGCACCGACCAGTATTTTCAGATGCTCTGAAAACCCTGCTAAGCCTTCAGCCTTTGAGCAGCTTCTGCCAGCATCGCTCTCTCATAATTTCAGTATGGAGTCTAGTCTCTTTTCTTCTTTCCCCTCCCCTTTCTCTGCCTCCTGATTTTAAGGGTCACAATGTTTTATTCATTGGTGACTTGTCATAACAGATTGCAGCACAGACACCTTGGTTTTAGAAGCTGTGTCACTCTTCCAGCTGTCTCTTGGAAGGGAGAGCATTATGCTTACTTTGGGAGATAAAGCAACCTCTCTTTGCGACATCGTGTCAAAGACCATGGCAGCACAAGTCAACAATTGCTTCCAAAATAGGCCCTTCACAGAGCAGGAGTTCTCTCTTTCTTCAGACTGTTAATATACTGTCCTGAAAGAGCAATTACTTAGATTATAAGCATTCCCAAAATTCTCACATGCCTGGCGCCCTAAACAGCTCAGACTTCTAGACTCTTTTTTAAAATGGGGGCCCCTAACTCAATCTGAAACAAAGGGGTTCCTGGCACCCCCTAAACCTCACTACTGCAGTTATCCTCTCTCTCCTCCAGCAATAGGAGATGTGAGGGGAAAGCAAAGAGTTATAGCTGGGATCAATAAAACTATGCCTAAGCCTTTTTGAAAAATGTAGTAACCATAAACAAGTTGAAGTCACTTGGTTTTGTATTACACAACAGCTGTGATGTAGCTTTACTGTAAAGTGGTGTGGAAGATCAGCAGTGAGATTTATAGGCTGTGTGAGGTTTAAAGTCTGTGCATTGTGGCTTACAGCGCATTATTGTTAGGGGGTGGATTACTCAAAGTGAAGGTACTGGAAATACCCACCAGGTAATTCCTGAAGCCGAGTGCGGGAGCAGGAGGTTAAAAGGACAGTTTTTCCATTTCTATGCCAAGTTTCATGTACAAATAGCTGCAGGCACAGCTGAGTTCATTTCTGTGCCTACGAACCTGATATGTAGGGGGAACTGGGTTGTTAGATGTCTAAATGCCAAACTCTGCCCTGATAATGATGAGAACCTGTAACACTGGCAGGCTGGAGAGGGTGAGGCCCTGAACATTTGGCCCCATCCCTCTGCATGGCTTCCCCATGGCAATACTGCACCCGTGGCTCTGGAGCTCTCTGCTGTTCTTAGGAGTCCATGGATTTGTCTGGAGCTTCTCTTGCTCCACCTAACACAAGGCAGCTTGGGAAGTGTTAAGCAAATGAACGGGAGCAGCCAGCAGCCCTTCCCCCCTTTTCCTAAACTAAGGAAGTCAGGGCCCAGGGAGGAGAACACAGTTATTAGAAGAGGAAGGATGGTCCAGTGGCTAGGACGTGGGTTGAGACTCAGGAGATAGGACTCAGATGTCCTGCTCTGCCAGGCTTATGCAGTGACCTTGGGCAAATCAATCACATAGGCCCAGATTCGCAAAGGTATTTAGGGACCTGAGTCTACCATTAAGCCACTGTTCAGCTGCTGCCTAACTCTGCAGGTAGCTAAGTCTCTCCTGGTTGCCATTTGCCAAGCCACCTGGGCCCTGACACTACTCTGTAGCTGACAAGCAGCTCAGAGCCCTAGCTCAAGTTGAAGCCCTAAAGCAGGATTCTCAAACTAGGTGGGAAAAAGCCTCTCACCACTAGGCCCCATGCCATGGGCACGCTCTGAGTCACCTGATACCCGCCAGACCAAGGCTGGAGGCAGGCAACTGATAGGGTCGGGGCGGCAACAGGGCGGACCTTCATAGAAGACTGCAGGGGGACTCGGGACATAGGTTAAAAAAAATAAAAGGCATAAAGCACGAGTAGGAAACACACACAAGCGTGGTCTCAGCTGCATTGACTGCTTAAATGGAGTCCACTAGAGCTTAGGTGCCCAGCTCCGGGAGAGGGTCCATAGCTTAAGATCCTGAGTGGAGGGAGGTGCCGATCTCTGGCCTATCCGCCAGCTGCACAGGCACCAAAGCTCTTCCTGCTCGCTCCCCTCCTTAATGTTTTACTCCTGGCTAGCTCGCCAGTCCCTGCTCAGCTTGCTGGCTTCAGGACCCCCTTTTAGGTGCCTAACTCTCCCGTGCATTGTACTGAAGACTCAGGCGCCTCTCTCGGGCTTGAGGATCCCACGAGACGTGGTTATAATGAAGATTGAAGATTGCAAGGAAGGCACTACCTTTGCCTTGAGGCTCTCACACTGTTTACTGAGAGTGTGGTTCTGGGTCTCAGCAGGATGGGGTCCTACTGGCCTAGCAAGGCAAGAAGATACACCTACCATACTTGGGGGAAGATGTTACTAGACCAAAAGGGTTTTATTTTACTTAAAGTCCAGCGAGGGGAGCTTTTGAACACTGTTTACCTCAGAGATCATTGAAGATTCAGTAAAGTACCCTGGGAAGTTTACTTTCCAAACTAACTCTCTTTCCAAAATAGAAAAGCAGCATTGATGCAGGACTCCTGGGTGCTCCAGGAATAGAAATAAAGAATAATAGCATTGGTCTTGGAGCATCGCACGTACCCAGTTCTGCAGCCCTTGGTCATATTGAGTCCAGTGGGACTACTTAGGGATGTATGTACTACTCCATGTGAGTAAAAGCTACAGACTTGGGCCCAGCATGTGCAAAGGGTCTCATTGTTCTATGTATGCCCCCCCCCAGCTCTTTGTTTCCTGTGTGCGCTCTGCACTGGACAGCACCACAAGTGCAATGTTGTAGCAGAATCTGCCTTTTTAAAAGAAAAAGGAAAGCAACAAAAATACACTCTCCTAAGCTGTGGTATTCAGGGCCCAATCAGGGAAAGCTCTGTCTAGCTACACTGGAATAGACGAAGCCCACATTCTATAGTCCCTGGAGATGATTTCTTCTCCCGCCCCCCACCCCTTCCTTTTTCAGAGCAACACACAGACTTGCAAAGCTCAAGGGTTTCAGAAATCTGTCTTTGGTGCCATCTTACTCCTTGAAAAGATCTGTACAGCATTGGGTTAAGGCATATTACTCAATGATCTTTCAGTGTCAAACACCACCTTCATTTCAGATCCAAATAAAGCTACAGGTTCCACATAACTGATCCGGGCAGGTTAGAACAAACAAAGGAGGTGGGAAAAAAGCCAAAGCTTTCCTTAGGAAAAGCCACCAGACACCATATTAGGGAACAGCAACTCGCAACGTGCAATGATCCCAGACTTGTACGTTTACATGGCACCACTTTCAGTATCTGCAAGATGGGGTCCTTTTCAAAGCACTTTATTATAAATTCCTGACACTTCCAAAAGATTCCTCCAGAACCTGTCAAAACTTCCTGAAGTGCAATATTGAAGCTCCATTCTCGACTGCAGTATCAGCTTGTTAGAACAATTGAAATGTAGAGGGAAACTCATTAAAAGATCTCTCTCATTAATACCATTCCTTGCAGGCCTGGAGAAGCTGAGATTTAGTCAGTTTGCATTATCACCAAGTTCCTGCTGCTTTCATATCTTGTAGAAACTTTTCCAACGAGAAGAAAAAATTACATTTCACACTTAGGTAGACACCTGTCTACCTACCATTCTATACAGAGTGAGTGAATGAGTGTGTGTTTACAGATATACGTGAATATAAGTGTAAAGATAGATATTTTAAAATATCAGCCAGTTCTTTAGCTTGTGAAGTGCTGTGTTAGATGGCCCTACGTTTCTCTCCGTTATAACCCGCCCCCCCCCCCCCCAAAACATCAACTTTGAAGCTCTTTAAATACATGGTAAATCAGATGTGATCTCAGAAGAAAAAAAAAGAATGGAAGTGTGACTACAGGCAAAAACACACCCCAAAGCCTCTCATACCCCAAACATGCAACAGATTCCAAGGCCTGAAGGGACTTTTGTGATCATCTAGTCTAACCTGTATAACATGGGCCATAGAAAATTTCCCCAAATAGATCAGCTCTAGCTCAAATAGAAACTTTTAGGAAAATATCCACTCTTGATTTAAAATAAAAAAAAAAAATATGCCAGAGATGGAGATTCCACCATGACCATTGGTAAATTTCCCTCTCTGTTACCAATTAACGCCTTATTTCCAGTCTGAATTGGTCTAGCTTAAATTTACAGCCATTCAATCTTCTTATACCTTTGTCTGCTAGATTGAAGCTCGCCTTAAGCTACTACTCTGAAACGTGTTATTAAATATTGTTCCTCATGTAGGTACTGGACTGTAATCCAGTCACCCCTTAATCTTGTTTGTTAAAATAAATAGACTCAAGGAGCCCAAGCCATCACTACAAGGCAGGTTTTCAAATCCTTTAATCATTGTCATGGCTTTTCTCTGAACCCTCTACAGTTTATCAACATCTTTCTTCAATGGTTGACACCAGAACTGGACACAGTATTCCAGCAGTGGTCACACCAATGCCAAATACAGAGGTCATTTTACCTCTGTATTTGAGGTTGTATTGAATATAGGATAACCCCTTCAGTGCAGAGATGAGCAGCATGGAAAGTGGCTGCTTCTTTAGCATTTACTTACTTTAAAATGTTCTTTTTCCCACTATTGAGAACCTTTATGGCTTACTATGTAGAGAAATAATATTGAAACAATGGCCCAAACAATGAATGAGGAGATCCTGCGATAAATTACATCATTTGTACAAAGTGTATTCAAACAGGATTTAATCCTGATCACACCAGTATTTAATCAGTACAGATCACATTTCCAAACACTGTATCCATTTAACATTAAGCAGTTATGTGCTCAAAAGGTTAGAAAACATGAACTTATAATCTTAACTCTGCTCTCTATACTTCTAGAACATAACAGAGCCAGATCTTCAAAATCATGCACACACGTGCTCATGCCTGAACTTGGGTGTGCAAAGGTCTTGCTTCCCCCATGCCTAAGGTTACAAGCTGTAATGAATGTATGTCCTTTTGACCATAGATTTGAACTCTGGTGATTTCATAGGGGACCAGCCAGCTCAATGCCCATCTCTCACTGAAACTTAAATCAGCTTTGGGCACTCAGCTCCCTCAAGCTCCTCTAAAGACTGGGATTTCCAAATGTTTGAACGTATAGTATTTGCCAAATACTACACAGCAATAACACAGATATACCTTATTGCATCATAGGTCTGATCTCCATTGCCTGGCATCACTGATTCTGGTGAAGTGTGAATGTAAAATGCTTCCACTCTGATTTGGTAGCATTTCTCACTCACTTTGCACTAGTGTGACTACAATGGAGAATCAGGTCCCATGACATTTAAGACTATGGCCCCGGTTCGCTACTGCCATAAGTACTGGTAGGTCTGAACGACTCTATTGACCTCAGCTGAGGTCAGGTTTGTTTATCAGAATCTTAAGACATGCAAAGAAGGAGACATAGTTAAGGTCCCTAACCGAAGCTTTTCTGCTTCCCAGTTCCTGAGTGAACAGCTGCGTGTCTTCACAACCACAGCACTTCTACACTGAATCCCCCTCCCTTTTTTTATTTAAAAGCAGAAAAGAGAAAAAAAGAGCAATTTTATAACTAAGGCCTGTTGGCAAACAACATTTGTAAACTGAGCAGTTGCCCATGAACCAGCGGGTGCTTGTTAAGTGTACAACTAAAGTATATTAGTTATACAGGACAAGCGTACATTCCTACGTCTGCATATGCCTGTGACTGAGTGCACACTCACCCAGCTGACTATACCCAGTGGCACCCTTCTGCACATACCCTGCACTATGTACAATAAGGAGCTACTCATCTCGGTGCACTTTTAAAATCAGGTCCATTTTTTTTTTTAAAAGAGCACCAGAAAAGCATAGTGTCAATCCCCATGAACATTAGGCTACTCCTGCAGAGGCAATGCACCCACTACAGGTGAAATCCTGGCTCCACTGATGTCAGTGGGAGTAGGATCTGGCCCCAAGTGTCCTATGGGGTCAGTTATAAGCATGCTAATTTGCATAGTTAGAGCAATACAGAAAAAAAATCTATGCTATAAAAGGCAACTATGTGCTAAATCCTAAATAATCACCCTCAGCAATTCTGTCTGAAGTATTAGAAGATTCTTGGATGCAAGATAGCTGGAGAGTGGAGCAGTAAGATTTCCATTCAACCACGGACTATGGAACAACAGTAGCTCACCAACTGTAGTGACTCAAGTCAATAAGTTGTTGTTCAACCATGTCACAGATTGCACCAGCCAAACAAGCATAAATGAGAAGTGCAAAACATGGTAGGCTGGCTGCATTGCAGTGGGCACATTATAGAGCTTGCAGATCTCCAACAATAATAGAGATGTGTTGTCTTCACCAACTGTTTTCTTTTCAGTGTTAATGCAATAAGACTAACAGAAGAACAATTCTCCCCCAGATCATGCTATTACCACCTATTACTAAAAAGCCCTGGCAGTCACAAAAGAAAGATTCCCATTATTCACCGTACATTTCAAGCTTTGATGATAATATTAGGTGGTATTGAATTCAACTAGAAAATCATTTTTGCCCTCTTATGTGCGCATGCACACACAATATCTGAGGCCATATCCATGTGCTAAATGGCAATGTATTTCGCTTCAACTAGTTTTAACCAAATCATTTTGTAATTGCAGGAAGAGAACAGAGTGAGGAATTGCCTTGACAAATGTTTCCTGGCCTGAGGAAGAGTCAACATGGCTCTGGTAAAAGGAAGTCATGCCTCACCAATCTATTAGAATTCTCTGAGGGAGTCAACAAACATAGGGACAAGGGTGATCCAGAGGATATAGTGTACTTGGACTTTCAGAAAGTCTGACTAAGTCAGGAATTGGCAACTTTTGACACGTGGCACTTCAGGGAAAGCCGCTAGTGGGTTGGGCCAGTTTGTTTACCTGCATCATCTGCAGGTTCGGCTGATTGCAACTCCCACTGCTGCGGTTCACCATGGCAGGCCAATGGGGGCTGCGGGAAGCAGTGTGGGCCGAGGGATGTGCTGGCCACTGCTTCCCAGCTTTTTCTTTAAAAAAAAAAAAAACACTAAAATAAACAAACAATGTTAGTAATCATTGGGAAAGGGATAGATAAAACAGAAAATCCATGGGATCCTCACACCTTGAATACTTGTGCAGTTCTGGTCATGTCTCAAAAAAGAAATTAGAATTGGAAAAATTTCAGAGAAGGGCAATAAAAAAGATTGGGGTATGGAATAGCTTCTATACAAAGATTAAAAAGATGGATGTTCATCATAGAAGAGATATTAAGGGGGGATATGATAGAGGTCTATAAAATCATGAATGGTGTAGAGAAAGTGAAGTGTTATTTACCCCTTCACATAAAGACAAGAACCAGAGGTCACTCAACGAAGTTAACAGGCAGCAGCTTTGAACAAGCATAAGGAAGTATTTCTTCTCCCAAGGCACAGTCAACCTGTGGAACACATTGCCAGGGGATGTTGTGAAGGCCAAAAGTAGAACTGGGTTCAAAAAAAAAAGGAACTAAATAAGGTCATGGAGGATAGATCCATCTATGGCTATTAACCAAGATGGTTAAGGGACACCAGGATCATGGGATTGTGTCCTAAACCTCCAACTGCAAGAAGCATTTGACACTGGCCACTGTCAGAAGACAGGATACTGGGCTAGATGGACCATTGGTCTGACCCAATATGGCCATTTTTATGCTGTTTAATGACACAAAGGCTAGATCTACACTACAACTGCTACAGTAGCACAGCTGCAGCACAGCAGTGTAGATACTTGCTAGAGGGCTGGAAGGGGTTTTCCTGACACTAGTAAATTTGCCCTCCCCCCACCTAGCAGCTGCAGTGAGTGCTTCTGGGGGACAAGTGCATACCCTCAGGGGAGGCCACCAATGCTGGGTTAGGGCCTACACTCTCTAACCAAAACATGGATGGAGAGCCACATACACAGAGAAACAAACAAACAGTGTCCCCCAAAACTAGCACCTCCCATAAACATTTCCCTAAAGTAAATCTCTCCTCTGAGGACTGTATCCTTGAGAGCCTGGCTTTTATTGGGCACTCAGAGGAAGTCATGCAACAATATCATATCATTTATAGTTTTTCCATGGGCCTCTTGGAGCCTCCATTGGAAGATCTCAGTGCACCCCCTTAGAAGCAAGTCTTGGCATTTGAGAAACACTGGCCTATAAATACTTGCTTGCAGTTGGGAGATGGCAGTGCAGGAAGTTCTATTGTAACTGCACTCATTTTGCTTTTAAAAAGACATTTCTTCTTTGCACTGGGACAGACATGTACTCATTGCCATGTGCCATCATTTCTGTGCTTTTGCGAGTTGCCAGGATTTTAATAATCTGGCAGCCATTGCAAGACCAAACCTGAGGCAATGCCAAGAAAAGAACACAAAGGGAACACGCACACCCACAGAGTTACTCTGAAGAAGCTTTACAGTGGTCTTGAAGACAACAGGCCAGATCCCCGACTGGTGTAAAATCAGCACAGGTCCAGTGACTGCTACAGAGCAAGGATGACTTGCAGCAGCTGAGGATTTGGCCCAGAATCACTGGTCTTTTCTTGCGGGGGTGGGGGGAGGCGCACAGCGGAGAGGGGGGATTTGCATTAAGCAGAAGTAGTAGTACTTCAGGGCACCATCCATGGGTAACTCTGTACTGGAAAGGAAAAACAGTTCCAGATAAAAGGATAGAGGAAAATGCACTAAGATCTGAGAAAGGTGTTGCAGTATCCATTTCTGAAAAGCACACTCTTGGTATTTTTAATTAACTTTAGATTCCCCATCTCCAAGAGCAATGGGCCTGAACCAAAATCTAGGGTGAAGGCGAGGAAAGATTCAGCTCTCCCTTCTCTGCTAAATGAGATAAAACTGCCCCTTGCTTGCTAAGCAGCACCGCTGACTCTTAGCTGCGCTCCTGGTTCAGTCTTCAACTACTGCTGAAAACTTAGAGCCAATGTTTGGCACTGAGTCTCTAATGTAACAGGCAGAACCCCACATTCCAGGGGTTTAAACTCTGGACTCAAAACCAGAACTTCCCCACCATCCGACCCATCTGGATTTGGTGTTCAGATACAATCCATGCTACAAGCCCCAGTCTAACTCCACGTCCGAACGTTTGGTGAGGGCTCCTCTCCATTGTGCTCTTTGACAGTTTATAAGTAGTTAAGGGGCAACGTGCTCACATTGAAATCATGGGCCACATGAAACAACTCCTAAGACACAGATCTGAGGACCAGCGTGCCAGAGAATTTGCGAAGATGGTGTCGCGTACCCTGTGGCAAGCTTGCCTTGTCATAAGCTCTGTGGCGAGGCTGGCTTGTTTCTGTGGGGCTCTGGCAAGAAGCTTTGACAGTTTCAGGCAGATTTTAAAAAAGGATTTGTAGTGAATTAAGTATGAAAGCAAGATGTAATACTATTAGTAAAGGATTCTTTGACAGCTTGGAAAAGGGATGACTAAGAGGACATACTAGAGGTCTGTTTCTCCACGCTATTCATGATGTAAGTGAATAAGGAAATGTGCTTTACTCCTTGACAAACACAAGAACCAGGGGTCACCCAATGAAATAGGCAACAGGTTTAAAATAAAGAGAAGGAAGCACTTCTTTACGTACAGTCAGTGGCACTCATCGCTCAGAGGATGTTGTGCATGCCAAAAGTGTAACTGGGTTCAAAAAAAGAACTAGATACATTAAAGGAAGATAGCCACTTATGGAACTATTAGCCAAGATAGTCAGGGAGGCAATCCCATGGTCTGGGTGTCCCTAAATCTCCGACTGCCCGAAGCTGGAACTGGATAACAGGGGATGAATCACTCACTAATTGGCCTGTTGTTCATTCCCTCTGAAGCATCTGTCACTGGCCACTGTCAGAAGACAGGATGCTGGGCTAGATGGACCATTGGTCTAACCTAGTACAGCCACTTTTATGTTTTTTAATTTAATATTAATAGTAAAACTCAAACCCTCAAGTGTTCATGAAAGAAGACACAAAGAGGCTGTACACAATCAATATGCTTTTGGAGATCCAGATGAACTTTTTGTGAGGTTTTTCTCTTTGTTTGCACAGATCTGCAAGCCATTTTTCTGAGAACTTCAGGAGGTGCTGAGACAGCCTGCTTAATGCCAGGTGGCGTGAAGACGAAGATTCATATTAGTCTTGTAGTTATTCTATCAGACAGACAAACACCATTAGGATTCTTGGTGCTGAGTGCCAAAGAAAACTTGTGAGAAGACTTCCTCTGCTTGCAAGAGATGCATATGCCTTTCATGGTGACTTCATGGCAAATACAAACCCTAAACTGTCAGAGGTTGGGATTGCTCAGTGTTAATTGCTATTAGATGCTAGGATTCAGATAAGACTATTGTCCAAGCCTCCTCTCAGTGCCATAAGGATCATGCTAATTCTGTTTGATGACTCATCTGGTATCATTTCAGTAGCAAGGGCTGGTGGGCGGGGGGGGGAAGGAAGACCCCTATGTTTTTAAAACTTCCTTTAGCTTCAGTTTATCTGAACAGAATTCAGATAGCATGTTTCTCTCCCACCACCTGGGTTCCACTTTAAAAGGGCATTTTCTCATGTCATGGCAATTTCAGAAAGACTTGCTGTATAGCTATGAAAGAGTAAGATGCTTTCTGCCTAAATTTTTCGTCTCTCCCTCCCCCCTCCCAACATGAAGGATTTTCAACCTCAGCTTATGAGATGTTTGGACAAGTTATTCTCACAGATTTAAGAGACTTCCCCTCTTGTATTTTAGTTTGCACCCTTGCCCCCAGGGTGGGAGGAATCATTGATGATGGAGCTGTCCAGTTAGGTCAGCTCAAGGGTTTTGGTTAATAGAATCCAGATTGATTTCCCTTTTATCCATTCCGTTGGTTGTCCAACTACAGTGTTGTTAGGAGGAAGTCCCATTAGCTCTGGGCATAATTTTTTATTAGGGATATTTTTAGAATTGCTTCCCTATCAGCTTGTAGGGAAACGAAGGCCAAAACTGTTAATGTACAAGAGCATGCACCAAGAAATGTAGTTCTGTCCCTCCCTTTGCCACTGATCTGCCCATTGACCTTGGGCAAATCATTTCACTTCTCTCTGCCTTAGTTTCACCAAACCTAAACCAGGGTGAACTATACTTGTCCACATCACAGGGGCATTGTGAGGCTCACTTGGCAAGAGGCAGTGTGGGTTAGTGGATTGGGTACTGGACAGGGGGACAAAGGAAGACTGTGCTCCGTATTTCTGGCCATGCCACTGTTCAGCTCTGTGACCCTGGGCAAATCAATCACTTTGCCACTTTCACTAGGTTTCTATAGACTGCCTACTACAATGGGGCCCCAATCTTAGTTAGGACAGCTAGTCTTCCATAATACAAATAATCAGTAATAATCATTATTGCATGGAAAGTATCTGGGTAAAGTGCAAAGTGTTACGTCTTACTTGGGATTTCTTGAGCAAGAGTAACAGAGAGCTGATCAGAAACTAGCTACAGACCTTGTAAGAAATAAGTGGGACTACAATTGCTGGAATGATCTACAGTGAATGATCTAAAGCCTTACGTATCAGAGGGTAGCCGTGTTAGTCTGGATCTGTAAAAGCAGCAAAGAATCCTGTGGCACCTTATAGACTAACAGACGTTTTGGAGCATGAGCCTTCGTGGGTGAATACCCACTTCCTGGGTATTCACCCACGAAGGCTCATGCTCCAAAACGTCTGTTAGTCTATAAGGTGCCACAGGATTCTTTGCTGCTTTTACTAAAGCCTTACATCTGCCATAGATAGGTGACCAGATGTCACAATTTTACAAGGACAGTCTCGATATTTGTGGCTTTTGATTACCCCCCACCCCATCCTGATGTTTTGCACTTGGTGTCTGGTCACCCTAGCCATTGAGGATCTGTACTTTAACTGCTATAAAAACAAATAATTAACACCCCCACAACAAGGCTCTAAACACATCCCAGCAACTGGAAACGTGAAATGGTGATCTGTCTTCCAACCTACTAGCAAGTTCCTTCCCTCTTTAGCTTTGTCATCACGAGGCAGTCATTAGTGTCCAGTAAGTGCTAAACAGCCAAGTGCTAAATTGGTATTGCAAGCCCCTGGAACTTAGACACATTAACTTACTTCCAAAGGAGCTGACTGTGGAATAAATTGAATAGTTATTCTTGCCCAGTCAATGTTAAGTATTAATTGGCTTAAAATCTAATGATTGCATAAACAGATTCTAGCTCTGGTACAGCCAGTGTATCAAGGCAGTAATCTATACCTTACTAATCGGATGAGACAAACCTTAATCAACTGCTTCATGGTTTAAATAAAACAACCCTCAAATCAATAGAGAATCACTGTTCGAGTCAGTACAGCTGTCAGAGGCTTAGCTCCCTGTATGCTTCACTCTTTCATTGCCATGGCAGAGCATGGCCAGTTCACAAGGCCAAGGAGAATGGAGCTGCTTTGGATCTGGGGTATGCTAAGACGTTTCAGGTGCAAGTTTGGGTTACCTCGTTTCTCCAGGGAGTCTGATCATCTCAGCCAGACCTCTTGGTCCATCCCCAGGAGAGCTCTCCCTTGAGAAGCAGATGAGTAGTGCCATAGCAGAGCTGATACTGGATGAAGACAGCTGGGGAATGAGACTGGATGCAAGCCCCTTTGGGCCAGAAGACCTTATAGTTAAAAGTCGAGGAGGGCTACCGTGAGGTTTCCTGTATGGTAGATCATCTTCAAAGGGACGAGAGTCATCATCTGTCTCTGAAGCTTTTAAAAGCCCCACAACTCCTGTTGAGTTATATGTAGCCATGAGTGCTCAGCAGCTTTGAAAGTCCTAGTGGTCCTACGTTAATGCATCATTTCAGATTTTGGGCCTTGTACACACAGAAGTGGGAGTTTTGGGGGCAATGCTGTCCTGTGATCAGGCCCCAGTGGTTAGTTCAGTGGTTATGTAGAAAGGAAAGCAAGCAGGACTGGGACTCACAAGATCTGGGTTACTCAGATTTGTCTCAGCTTCATTGTAGGACCACAGGCAGGTCACTTAATGTCTGTGCCTCCATTTCCCCCAGCTGTGAGATGGGGATAATGCTGCTTACCCACTTTGGTAAACACTTGGTGCTGTTATGGTATATAATTATTGACAAAAGGCAGGACCCCAGATGACAGGGACCTTACTCAAGCTCCACATTGGGTATTTAGGAGTTTGATCATACAGTAGTTCTAGATACTGTATGAGTTTTACCACTCTGTCTTGAATGAAGAGTCATCAAGAGTGCAGCTCTAAGTCCCTAGTAATCATGTGTTTTATGCTGATGCCTACAAGCCAACTGAGGACAGGACCCATTGTGCTAGGCACTGTACAAACACAGAGTAAGAGACAATCCTTGGCCCAGAGAACTAGGAATCTAACTAGACAGGGTAGGGAAAGTGCAAGCTGCTTCTGTCAGCTCTTCCCTGCTGTTTCTTTCCCCAAGCCCGCCTGGCTAGAGATATGGAGGATGCATCGGGACAGTCCAGATCATTTACTCCATTTTGGTTTAGCCTATTTATTTTGACAAGCACTTTCTCTAAGTATGGGTGCCAATCTGGATTTCTACATGTGCAGAGCTCGGCCAGTGTGATAGGAAATGAATATCATAATATTACATTCCAAGTTTTTCTATACCCTGGTTGTACAGCCACAGTGGTCTACCAGCTGTATTCATCATGACTTCTGTAAGCCCAGTGCATTAGGGTCCAGTTCTAACTACAGCCATTTGTCAATATGTTTTAGCAGTAATGGGCCTGACCCTACAACACTTACTCACCCCATTGAATACCGATGAGAAACAGGACCACTACCTCGGAAGAGACAGCGGCTAGGGCTCCAAATGGGACTCAGGAGAGCTAGCATCTCTAGCTGCCTAGTTTTGTCACTGGCCTACTGTGTAACCTTGGGCAAGTCACTTCACCTCTGTGCCTCAGTTTCCCCAATATGTAGAACAGGGATAATGCTGCCCTCCTTCACAGAGTTAGGAATTTATTATTATTAGCATGAGTAAGGGTTGCAGGCTCTAAGCCTCTGCAGCATCAGGGATTCTCTGGCCATGACTGCATAACCTAGGTTTTGGTGTTGTGTTCCCTTCCTGTCCTCCACCTCACCAGTGTGGGCTCGTGTGTGGAACTGAACTTCCAAGCCTGCTTTCCCAGAGTTTGTACTGATTTTCAGAAATTGCAGGAAGTTACCACCACTGTAAATTGGTCTCTCTTTTTTGCCTATGCTTTGATGTAAGGGGGGGGTGGGTGGCGTGGAAAACAAATGCAGTTTTAAACTGCTGCTAAACAAGGTGTTAAAAGGAAGCGACTCTGAATGGATTGATCAAATTGTAGGAGTAAGAGCGAGAACAAGGTGGGATGGGTGGGAGGAATGAGAGAAAGGCAATTGGTTTGGTTATTTCTTCCAAGGATGATCATTTGAGGAGCAGCTTGGGGCTCATCTTATTTCTCTCTTCCCCCCGCCTCCCTGGTTAATGGGGAGCAAGGAGAAAGAGAGGCTGCATGACAGCTGTCTTGAAACATACAGTCATACCCCCCTTTGGAGAAGGAGGGCTCTCTGGAAGGAGTCAGCCCATTAACATTCGGCCTCCTGCTCTAGTTCTGAAAAGCTAGAAGTTCCATGTTCTAAAAGGATCGTGCCTACACTTAAACTATATTTAAAAACACACGGAAATGTCAGGCCCAGATAAAAAGAAGGAATGGTAAAAAGTCATCCACACATTGATTTTACCAGCCGGTTTCTTCCATTGACCCCCCGTTAGTGCTGGAACAGGAACAGCCAGAACCATGAATATAAATAGCGATCAGAGGGCAACAGATGCCACCCAGTAATTTGCAAGCAAAAGGCCCTATCTAGGGAGGTGCTGAGAAGTCTGAATTACCAATGAAGTCAAAGGGAGCTAAGGGCACTTGGCACCTCTGGGCCATAAGTAAGACAAGGATGGACCCTAGCATATAGTGCAGGGGAGGGAATGTGGTGGGGCCAATGGGGAGAAGACTGGAAATGCTGGAAACACGAGGTTTAAAGAGATTTGCAGGAAATGGGGCTGGGGTCAGTAAGTGCTTGGTAACAGACAGGGGCAAGTGCTAATGAAAGCTAGTCACTGAGAACAGCTGCTATAGATGCATTTACGGGTGGGGCAGCGGGGGGAGAAGCCATGATCATAGGAATTGGCATCATTCAGAGCCCAGCACAAGGCTTGTGTGCAATTTAAGCTCTCAAAATAGGGTGCATAGGCCTTGTATCGGAATGAGTTTAATCCAATGAGTGACTCGAGATGCTTAGAAATTTGCATCCTAGCTAGTGTGTTGTGGGGAGAACTGTAATGTTGGGTCCCCCCTTGGGGAAGGGCTGTTACTGACGCCTCTGTCTATGTTTAAATGGAGAGAGGAAAATATTGTCTTCCTTTTCAGAGAGCTCTGAACCATGAGGCCAATAATACAACTGTACCAGCACAATTTTCTACAGGACCTCCCCCTCCTCCCTCAGTCCTTAGCTGCAGATAAATGCTCCCCCTGCCACATGTGTTGGTTCAATCCTTTCTGTAGGCCAGTGAAGACTTCATGGTGTCTGGTGTCTCAGCCACACCAGGACAAAAAGATCTTGGACATTGTTCCATCTTGATATTATTTTGACACAGGGTTGTAAAAATGTATGTTTATATTGTCCCACTCACTGCAGGATCTTGGGCCCACACTCACAAAGGTATTTAGGCTCCTAATTTGCATTGAAATCAACAAAGTTAGGAACCTAAATATCTTTGGGGATCTTGGCCATAGTACTTGTGCCGTGCAACCCAACTGCTTTTTAATTTGTCATTTACATAGACAAGTATCATCAGCATCATCCCCATGTGGTAGATGGAGAATGGATGTGCAGACTAAAGGCCAGGTTTTCAAGTGCTTAATGCCCACAATTGGAGCTGGATTTTCCAGAGGTGTTCAGTTCTCATTCAGGCACCTAGTTAAGGGATAGACTTGCTCCTTATTGAAAAGCTGGCTAGTAATTTTGGCATCTAAAAAGAAACTGAGGTTTTCTGAAAAATCCAGCCCTTCCATGACTTGCCCAAAGACATACCTGGGGTCTGTGGTCAAGGCAGAAGGAATTGAACCAAGATCTCGAGTCCCACTCCAGTGCTACCAATAATCCAATGGAACAACAGTTCAGAAGTGAAGCAGGAGGTCATTCTGGTAATTAACCCAGGGAAGAAATTTCCATGGCTTCTTTAAACTAGAAACTCTGAGCAGTGCCACTGTTCAGTGTTATAGTTTGTCTACTCTGAATTTCTCTGTAAACAGTTGAATGCCTGTTGAGTGGCATTATGCTGGGGATCCACATAGCACCCTATCCTTAACAGAGCTAGTTTGGCCACTTTCTTTAGATGTTTCCTAGAAATAGATGGAGTTTGGGAAGGCAGAGGGCAGCCTTCATTTGGCATTTACTAGATTGTCACAACCATTTCTGTGTTTTCCATCTATAAATCTGAGCCAGCCCCCCACAGGGATTTTTCCATGGACGTAGAGCCTGTTAATATGTAGCTAATAGGATTTAGGAATAAGGCAGCTTGAATGTAATTAGTAAAAGCAAGAGGGTTTTAAAGGAGGTTATTAATTATATACATTGCTGTTTACAGGAGAATGACAACATTAGCTCCATTAAGCACAGTTATCAATGCATAATCATTTCAACTTAATGAAACTAATCCATTTCACAGGGACAGTTACAAATATCCTTTACCGGCTGAATCTATAGTAATGCGCTAGCCAGTCGGTTTGCTAGTTTCATAGGAAGCCCTGACTGAGAACATCTCAGCCTTCACTTTTCACAGTTGTATCATCTCTCAGTGGTAGGCCTGCTCTAACCACCACTCGGTTCCTGGGGTCTATACCCTGTTGCGCTACGGACTTACTGTGTGACCTTGGTCAAGTCCTTAATTTGTGCCTCATTTTAGTGTTTGAGGCACAAAAAATTAATAGCACCGTTTTTTTAAAAACAGTAAAATCTTATAGGAAAACAGGGGAGGGAGTGTCTTAATTTTCTACAGGACCTGCCATCATATAACATTGGAACATGTTATTTTGCTTTATCCTGGCCTTGCTTTTAGAAGAAAGTCCAGTGTCACTGCCAAGTGAAGAAGAGTGCTTTAGTTTCCAGGAATAACTCCCTTCAGCCAGTAGTCTCTGAGTGAATGAATGTACCCGCTCCCCATCTAAGAAACACAGACACCAACGCAGAATGATACTGTAAGTCATCCAAGAAATCAGTAGGAGAATCCCAAGTAGAACTCAGGCCTCCTGACTCCCAGTGCTGAGCTCTAACCATGAGTCAGCTCTGCCTCTCACAAACACTGGTGGCATATGTTGCTATTAACAAGTCAGGGAATTCTGTTGCTATGCAATGAACACACTCTGCAGTTGGAGTCTTAAAGGCAGGAGTAAAAGGTTTGTCTTGAATGTGCTTTTGGAAAACAAACAAACAATCGACTCCTCAGAATACCTCCATGGAAAGTACCTGGAGTTGTATCAGTAAGAAACAATCCAGAAGCAGCACACTCTGTTCAAGGAGAAACTTCTGCTGAAGCAGTTTTAGAATTAAGGGCATCATTATTTTTTGGTGTTTAACACAGTATGGGCAAGGTAGAAATCTACCCTGGATGACCTGTCAGTTATAAACCTTGTTGTGCATGGATACAATGCTACTGCTGCTTTTCTGTCTTGTGTGTTTTGTTTGTTATAGCCACAGGAGGGTTGATTGACAGCTCAGCCTTTCAATGCAATATGAATCCCAGAGTATGAATTGCCAGAGGTTTCGACTTTTATAAAAAAATACAAACAAATACACAGGATGTCCATCTTGGCATTCTGGGGACAAACCACTTGTAAAATAAGTAACTGGCTGCCTCAGACTTTGTCCTCCTGTGAGGCACGAGAAAAAGTAAAATAAACTTTGTCAGACTCCGTTCCAGAGGAGAGGAGCTATAAAGAGCTGGGGGTGGGGTGGGAACATTAGGTGGAGACTGAATAGGCATAGAGTAGTACAATCTATGGATGCTGTGACTCTGGGAGGAAAGCCACTGAATGGAAGACAACATCTGTCCAGAAGAATCCTGCACTGCCAGCGCCTATTTGCATATAGGGTCCTGTTCTGCCACGTGCCTTCTGGTAGTGGTGGGTAGGGAGAGAAGGAAGTAGCAACGTTTTGCCATCTGTGCCTAGCCCGCCTTTGGAGTTGGCTGCCAATCCATTTCCCCCCCGCCACCAGCATAAGTTAGAGCAGCCTCAGGAGTTGCTCCAATGCACAGCAGCCTTCCAACAGCTGCTTATGGGCTGTCTCAGGGGCCTAGAATTCCCATCATGGTGCATACTCTAGGGCCGGCCCACACTCCCCGCCCGCCCGAAGTTAACGCCACCTCAAGTTACATTCCCTCTGCTAGGGCTTGCAAGGAGAGCTGTGAACAAGGGCCAGAAGAGGGAGAGGGCAATCAGAGTGCAGGCTGCCAGAAGAGACTGGCTTGGGCACAAAACAAAGCATGGCACCATGTGAAGTCCTGAGCCTGCTCCTTTCCATTGGAAGTCAATAGGAGTCAAAGCTACTCTGCACTTAACTGGAGGTGCTCACCCTTCATATCATGCCCCTAGCTAGAGGGGAAATGTATGGTGTAACTGTATTGGGATGCAAGAGGAAATAACAGACTGGGAGGCTATAGGAAAGGGAGGGGGGCAAGTAGTGAAGTGGACCCATTCTGTTCACTTGGGGGCAGTAGACCCTGATGCACCCACCACTACCTTGCAAACACGCCTTCACTTGCAATGTGGCAGCCACCATCTTGGTCAAGACACCAGGGATTGAACCCAGGCCCTCTGATGCTTGAAGCACAAGCAGCTTAATCCAAAGCTCTCTGTAGCAGGCTCAGAGCCTTGGAGACTCAGGCACAGGCAGGGAACTGTAACAGTCACCAGGGAGCCACACTGGATTGCCCCAGCGCCATCTCAGTCACTCGAAGATGACTTTTGGACAGCCAAGAAAGCCTCAAAACCATTCTAGCAGCAATTTTGTTGCTAATTAAGCACAGAAATAATTTTGCTTCTGCTGCATGTAATAAAGTGGTATGACAGAGATTAAAAGCACCACTTTGAGCTTTGCAAATTTAAAAGAAAAAAAGGCATAACTCAGTCCACCACCTATTTCTTCCAAAGCAGCTAATCAAGTACAGCTGCTATACGAACCTCACATCCACTTCAATTAAAGACACCCAGCCCAAATTTGGAAACAATTAAAAACCCCATTATCTTTGATTTACCATTATCTTCATCTGTCTATTTTCTGCCACACTGCAGAGCACAGGTGATACCACTGCAGCAAGGGCCACTTGGGACACACTGGCTCCTCCATCCTAGGCTACCTTTGCTCCTTATTAAAACCGCTCACTCACACACACCTACTTTTACCTTCATGCTGGAAATGGTTTAGTCTTGATTTATTCCAATTAGTCATAATTTATTGTTTTAATGAGCTCTTCTGCAGGCTTTATTTGCTTCATACTCCTTGTTCTCCTCAGCTGTTGCGATATGCTTCAAGGAGAGATCCCAGGGGACGGGGTCTGGATCCACCAGGGAATTGGTGGGGAGAAAGGAGGGCAGGGGGAGAGAAAGGTTAATTTTCTCTCTGTGTTAGGATTACTTTCTCTCTCAGGGTGAGTCTGGGAGGGGGAGAGAGAAGGAGGGGGGGGAAGGTGAATTTTCCTCTCTGTTTTAAGATTCAAGGAGTTTGAATCACAGTAATCTTCCAGGGTAACCCAGGGAGGGGAAGCCTGGGAGAGGCAACGGTGAGGGAAAGGGTTTACTTTCCTTGTGTTAAGATCCAGAGGGTCTGGGTCTTGGGGGTCCCCGGGAAAGGTTTTTGGGGGGACCAGAGTGTACTAGGCACTGGAATTCCTGGTTGGTGGCAGCGCTACAAGTATTAAGCTAGTAATTGAGCTTAGAGGAATTCATGCTGGTACCCCAACTTTTGGACACTAAGGTTCAGAGTGGGGAATTATACCATGACAAGGGCATTTGGGCCTCTTCTTCTTTGGGGGAGTGGAGAAATTTGTAATGCAAACCTCAGCAGCAAATACATCACTTGTCACCCAAGACAGCTAGGCCTAGTCCCCAGAAATTGTTGTTTTGGGATGTAGCTTAACGATGTCACATTGGCAAAAGACAAAGGAGGACAGACTATTCTGTCTTTGGATAAGCACAGAGCATCCTAACATTGACATCAGGCAGTTTTTTTCCCCTCAGAGAGGAAAGTTGGCAGTCGTGTGCTAGAAACAACAGACTTAGTATGTGGTTTGTGCTGCACTCAGAGAGGGGAGGCAGGGGGAAAGTGGCTTTAAGCACCGTGCTGCTCGGATTCAGTCGGCTGAGGGCCAATGCATACTCTGGTGTAAGTCAGAACAGCCCCAGGAGTTATTCTATGTTGTGGTAGCCTCTCCAGGGCTATGTTACAGCCTAGAATCCGCATAGTAACAGCGTGCTGCAGAGATGCCCCTTCCTGCTCTGCAGGGGATGTCATTTTGCAGAGTGTGCTGCTCCGCCCCTATCTGCCTGACCCTGCAAGCACCCTGAGAAGCCCAAGATAGTGGGAGCAGGGACGTGCTGTTCTGGAAGTTCATGCAACCAAGCTGGATGTCCTGTATTCTGAGGATGCATCAGTGGCCAGCCTACTAGGAACGGATCAAGATGAATCTAAGGAAATGAAGAGAGAGAAACCCTGTTGTAATAATTGGGCCTATGAATTGCCCCTAATTGTGAACTCAGCTGTGGGAAAGTGGATACAACTTTATGGAATGTTCCAATTGTACCATGAAATGTTGATGAGGAAAAGTGCAAAGGGAGACAGAAAGACTCAATTAGTCCAAACAAGGCGGTCTACTGGTATCATGCAAGGACTAGGTTTGTTTCATAAGCAAGATGAGTATGGGACTAGAAGTCAATGACCATAATTGAAGCATCAGAAAACAGGCCTAATTGGTGGACAGAATAATGAGAGGATGGGCCATTCTGCCCACCATTCCCTTTTGGGGTCCTTAAAAGAAAAATACTTTGGTGGAGAACCACGCATGAGGGCAACAACTGCTGACTGAAGAATATGGAAGGAGTGAGCTTCACCATCATGGCTGCCACCTTCCATCATCTCCTGTGACCCTGGGATCCACTGTGACACTGCTGGGCCTTAGTCAGCCTCAGGCAATCCCAATGCACCCCAGCACAGGGACCTTAGGCAGCAGTAACCCCTGAGCTGCTCCATGGGGCTTATGGCAGATTCCTTAAAACAGGGGGAGAGACTCACAGGGAGTCTGTACCAGGTTCTATTGCTTGCAGATCTTGAGGCTCAATAGCCCTCCTTGCTGTTGGCCAGGTCAGGCTCCAGCCCCTGATAAGGAGGGAAACTATTGGACTGGAGAGTCCAAGAGACCCTGCCCATTTTTACACTCCATGTAAGGACTTCCTGGAAGTCCCATCCCCTCACCATAGCACTCCCCACAACCCACCACCATATACAGAATACTCTCAGACTCCACTGTTTAGGCTAGAGGTGGAACTGTCTGGGATCAAATTAGCTTCGTGTCAGCTGAGGCGCAGCTAGGCCACGTCACTCTATACAGGTTCCATCCCCAGTGGTAGGCCAAAGTTTCCTCTTTTGTACTTTGCCATACAGCAATACTGGCGATCTGAGGCGACGTTCAACTCACATTGCCTGTAGCATCCATTTTAAACTGCAGCTCTGTGGCCCAGTGCAGCCTTCTGCATGTCATCTCTAGGACTTAATTTGTGCCAGGGCTGAGCTCCGGCACCTCTGGGCTTGCAACTTTTTTTACTTTCATAACTGACACAGCTTGAGCCCCAGCACCTCTTTCATTACAAATTAAACACTGGTCACTCCCCTCCCCAGCCAAGTTCTTAAGCAGCGTTGGGGTTCAGACAAGCCTATACAGAAATAGCACATGGAGGTTGCTTAGCAAAGCAGACCCATATTTAGACTCCTGTGCCTCACAGAGAGATATTCAAGATTCCCCTCCCACAAGACAATATGCTACAACCTGTGATCTTTAGAACTGGTCCCTGAAATGAACAGAAAAAATAATAAAAAGATATTACCTCACCCACCTGGACTCTCTAATATCCTGGAACCAACACAGCTACAACAATACTGCAGAAGGAAAAAACCACTGCCATTTCCCAAAAACATAAGGGTGGGAGGAAGAAGAAACGTCAGGAAACCAAGTTTCCCCTACAATTGTCCAAGAGAGCTTTAGATCCATATGGAACCAAGTTTGTAGGCTCACATCTTACAGGTGGCAAGAATTGTTTCCCCGCTGTGTTTTTTTAGGACTCTGCAGTTCTCTTTATGCAAAGGATCTTCATTCAGTACAACTGATGATGCCTCAACAATAAAGCACACATTTATCAAACAGCACAATGCAAATCATCTGGTATCTGATTACATAATTATGTCAGTCTCTAGCTTTGAATGAGTGTTTTAGAAGGACTGTTTTTTCTTTTTGTCTAATCTTTCAAACATCTGGTCTTCGATCTATAGCTAGGCTGAAATTATGCAGCCAGGAATCAATAGGGACAGAGGATATGACATTTGCACTCTTGAGAACATTTTGTTACACAACAGGATCTGAAAGATCTAATTAGGATCATTTCTTAGCATCCTTTGGCAGTACAAATTATTTTGCTTCAGGTAATATGAATATTGATAAATACTATGCAATGCCAGTGCAGACAGTTGCTTGGCAGGCTAGTATTTATTGTTACTCACCTCTTGGAGTATAATTTAGAGTGGCTGAAAGAGAAAAGCATCTTCATTTTACATGTCATAGGCAAAGTAACTGTCTATAAATTACAGTTCTTTCCTTCCTCTGCTATATTCCAGTTGGGTTTTGTTATGGGGTGAGAAGAGAGAACATTAATTCAATTGAACTGGGTATTGTGGCTTTAAGAAAGCGTAGCCACTGGAAATAGCTCTCTTGATTGCGTTCCATAGGACTGCTATCTTCCGCAGATCCATCATGTAGAAAGCCTATTCCTCTCTAAATATGAAAAGCTCCCCTCATTAAAAGTCTGTGCTTCGGTGTCTCCATATTAAATCAGATATTAAGCCATAAAACGTAATATGTTATGACACCATAAAATGCAGTGTAATTGCTATAAAACCATAAAACGTAATGTAATTGGCATAGCAACCATTATCTCTCTGTGTTATGGTTCTAACAGTTTGAAAACCGTTATCTTACACTATGGTCGAGGACAAACAAATGATTCATATTCTTTGTTACTAGAGATTAGAATGGTGAAATGACTCAACATGAACCCCCCTCCCCCAGCCTCCTAGAGGACTCACTTCCCGTTTAGAGGCAGTGGACAATCATGTCAAATGTTAAAATGAATGCAGGAAAGCTACATTGTTCAAAACAGCTATTTCCCCCCCTTCATTACCATTCGTTACCACACCAAGGGGAATTTTAAAAAGCTTCCCTCAGTTCAGTAATTAGAAAACCCTTCAAAACAAAGCTAAATTTATAAATAATTATTAAATACATAACATTCCATAGCATACAATAGAATAACTTAAAATCACACACTAGAGGCCCACATACAAAAATACCTATAATAGGTCATTATTTATAATTGCTCGTGCTAGCCTCAGCTGTTAAGAAGTTATTGCTAATGCATTTTACAATGTGCTTTATAAGAAGATATCAAGGAATTCATCAGATAGTAAAATCAAATACAAAATGAGACTGTGATTAAAAAAATATATAAGAGCCACTGCCTGCTAGTTTAGGCTCAGTAGCTCATCAGGCTTGGAACTGTGGTCCCATAAAGAAAGTTTTCTGGATTTTAAAAGGTCAGGCTCTGCTGGTAGCATTTGTTACAAGGGAGCTGCTCATGAATAACCAAAGGCAGAATTTGATCCTAAATCTCTCTCTAAAAAAATAACCCAAACTCATTAGTTCTGTTGCAGAATTTTTTAACAAGATAGCAACAGCTGTTCCGGTATTTCATGATACTGTAAAGTTTGTTTTGCTGCTGCAAAGATAGCTACATCAAATGGCATGATCCTGTGAGGATCCATGATCTACTTTCAATTCCCCTTGACATTAGCATCGCCCAACGCATGCAGGATCAGACCTGCTATTAGTCAGTTATAGGAGCATGGTTTACCTATGTAAGGCCTGAACCTGCATCATTGATTATGGTCATGAAAACCCAGCCAAGCTGATGTGTGTCGCATTAGATCAAGAGCAGGAAGAAGTGCTGGGAGAAGCCAACGCTTCCCAAAAGGAACTACAAACATAGTAACTATAAACATTAGCTCAATGGGGATGCTTTTGTCATCCAGAGCAAAGTGGATGATCAACACACAATGGCAGCAAAGGAAGATTGATTGGAAACAATGATCTTACCTTGAGAAACCCTTCAGCCAATAGGACCCCAGGCACACCAAGAAGAAGCAAGTGAAAGGTCTCCTCAGGGTTTGCTCCCAAATCCACTCTCAAGACCTCCTTTTCTTCAGAGTCAAGGCAAAGAAAACCCAAGTACCTTCTCCACAGGATAACTCACAGGTGGCACCCTTCTCCACCCAGTTACTTTCCCTCAGCATCTGTTCTTCATTCTCTAGCTACAGCCAGCCTCTTTCTTTTCCAAGTGTATGCCCTGGCTGGGAGGTTAATTGGCTCCAGCTGGTTCTGATTCTTGTCTTATATCCTGGATTCTCTCTTCCCCCCACCCCCAGCTTTTGGCCCCAGTCTCTTTCTTGATAGTCCCAGAACCAGGCAGTTGGTTTGCCCCCCCTTGTATTCCTAAGGAAGGCTTTACCCAGACCCATCAAGTGACTTAACTTTTAGGCACCTCCAAAAAAAATCACAGAGAAATCTTGTGAACCACAGAGCCTGAGTCCTAGGCTCCCAGTGCAGTGAATGGGAAGAAATAGGGACCTTGGAAAGTGATCCAGAAAAGCCAGCATGATAGGTGGGAAGCTGCCTTAGTTAGCTAATGGCAGATGCCAATGAGAGGGGTGTGTGTTAAGGACCCCTGCCTCTCTCCTGGAAACAGGTGCCTAAATCCAGGCTGAGGGGAAGCACCTATCTTTGCTTAGCGATCCCCACGTGGGAACTTATCTCCTGGAGTCAGGCAACTTCTGTGCCTAAGCTGTTTCTTGCAGGAATGAAAAAACAAACAAACTAAAAAATGAGGAGTCTTTGTGGCACCTTACAGACTAACAAATTTATTTGGGCATAAGCTTTCGTGGGCTAGAACCCACTTCATCAGATCTAGCCCTCGAAAGCTTGTGCCCAGATAAATTTGTTAGTCTCTAAGGTGCCACAAGGATGCCTTTTTTTTTGCGCTGATACAGACTAACATAGCTACCACTGAAACCTTGCAGGAATGAGTTATGTACCTGCCTTATGCCACACAAAACCAGCCAGTGGAGGAATACCCACCTTAACTTTCTAGGCCAGTGGTTAGAGGACTTACCTAGGTTGGGGAGAAATCTAGTTTAATGCCCCACTCTGTTAGGGAGGGACAAAAGATCTGAACAGGTGGTCGCCTACCTCTCAGATGGGTGCTCTGCCCACTGAGATATGGGACATTCTGCCAGGGGGCCTCTCAGTCTGACCACTTGAAGCTGTTCCATTGTGGCTTACTCATGAAAAAGTGATTGGAGCAGCAGGCTTGGACCCTGGGTCTCCCTTGGCCCAGGTGGGTGCCCTAAGTACTGGGCTACACAGTCATTCTCTCTCTCTCTCTCTGGCCCAATGACTATTCCACTGTGGATAAATACTTACATAGTCATTGGGCCAGAGAGAGAATGCACAAGTGAGAGCTGTGGGTGGAATGGGACACCCAGAAGTGAGGCAGCAGGGCACATGCACAGAGGCAGAAATATAAGAGTATGTTTTCCCAAACTGCTTCCCAGAGGGTGTTATAGAATAAAGTGTGATTTTGAGGGAGTAGGGGAAGAAGCAAACAAATGCTTTGATTTTAAAGTGATGAACAAATCGAGTTGTTGGTAGTGGATACACGTCTACTGGTGGAGACTAGTGACCTGGTATATCCCAAGGTAACACAGCTGGAGATGTAATTCTATAGCTCATCATTTGTCACTTTCAGCCCTTTTCTAGTTATTAAGTGTCAAGATTAAGGCTAGTTATTCTTATGAAAAAATAAATAGTGTGCATGTGGCAGCAATACATCCTACAGCTGGGAGAAACAGCTTCCAAATGGAGACTAGTGAGTTATATTGTTATACAATGCACCTGTAAATGAGAGGCCTGGATAAGCGGTAGGTTTCACAGTATATTTCACTGTATGATGTGTATCATGAGATGAAATTAATCTATCTTTATGGGCCCTAGTGTCCCATCTGATAACATCACAAGACATGATGTCACACGCATAGGTCCATGGATCCCAAGGCTAGAAGGGACTATTGTGATCAATAATCTGACATCCAGTATAATGCAGGTCAGAGAACCTCTCCAAAATAACTCAGAGAGCAGAGCTTTTAGAAAGACAGCCAATCTTGATTTTAAAGTTGTCAACCCACATTTTTAGAAATGAAACACCATTAACCTGGCTACAGGTAGGTGGCCACTGAAGGACCTACCTTATATGAAGATTAAAATCTGCATGAACTCTTGAATAAAAATTAAGGGTCCAGTCCCACAAACTGTTCCTCACCAGGGTCCTGTCAGTGAATGCAATGGGGTGGCTTGAATCAATTAGAACATGAGCAACTGTTTGCAGATTGATTGCTAAGGACTTTACCTTTTTACTGTGTGATTGTTGTTGTTGCTGCTGCTAACCAGTAATAAACTACATTGGAGCTGAACATGTGAGGCTGTATTTTTAACTCAGAGTTCTTGATGACATGAAATGCCCTAGGCCAGATTCAAAGCCAATGGAAAGAGTCCCATTATCTTCAGCTGAGTTCTGGGCCATGCAACTCCTAATCATCATTCAGGTTTGAATGATACCTGGATACTATAATGCTGAGTGCTAAACAGGTGTTTAGAGTAAACAACGATACCTAATTAATAATTGCAATGATTACAGCTTTAATGCAGCCCTGAATCATCAAAATCCAGAGTGGTGGCATGATTGTGAATTTTCACTTTTAGAGCCATGCTAAACTCATTGGTTTAACTTCAGGGGGATTCCAAGAGCATTTTAATCCATTGCTCTAAGAGAGGGTTTGCACCCTTCTAAACTCCATTGCACCCCAAATCTCAAAGGGAAACTCAGTCAAAACAATTTCATTGTACCTAGCTTGGTGCCCAAACTACATGAAATAACTGATGAACAACTGTAATAATAATTACTAATACCTTGCTCTTATACAGGGGTGTTTCAATCAGTAGATCTCAAAGCACTTTACAAAGGCCCCTTTTACCGATGGGGAAACTGAGGCATAAAGAAGCTAATTGACTTGCCCCAGGCAACCAGCTGCTGAGCCAGGAATAGAACCAAGGTCTCTGGAGGCCTAGCCCCGTGTTCTCTCCACTGCTGTACAAATACTAGTCACCTAGCCCTTACAACACACCATCAAGGCACAGTGCTTTCTAAATTTTGTTAACTTCCTAATTCTCGCAGCTTCTTTCAAATGTACAAGTGGGGGGAAATGGAGGCACCGAGGAGATATAAGAGGGTTGCTCAAGGGTCACCACAGCAAGTCTGTGGTAGAGTCTGGCTGAGAACGTGATCACAGCACTGTGCTCTTTCCTCTAGAGCAGGGGTGGCCAACCTGAGCCTCAGAAGGAGCCAGAATTTACCAAGGTACATTGCCAAAAAGCCACAGTAATACATCAGCCGGCAGGAGTGAAAGTAACTTAAAGGACTTATCAGTACTCCAAAGTCCTTAGGAGGGGGCAGGGCCTCAACCAGAAGAGGTGGGGCCTTTAAATCCCCAGGCACTTTAAATCACCCCTTCCCCCAGAGTTATTAGCTGCAGAGGTGGCTGTGAGCCCCAGGGCTAGGGGTGATTTAAAGGGCCCGGGGCTCCAGCTGTCCTATCGCAGCAGAGCCCGGCACTTTATATCACCATCGGAGCCTGGAGGGCTCCCAGCTGCCATCCCAGGCTCTGGCGGAGCTTTAAAGGGCCCAGGGCTCCGCTGCAGTAGCAGCAGCTGGGAGCCCCATGCCCTTTAAATCACCGCTGGAGCCCCAGTGCCACTACCCCAGGGCTCCAGCAGCCAGATTCGAGTGGTGATTTAAAGGGCACCGGAGGTAGCAGCAGTGCGAGCCGTTTAAATCCTTCAAAAACCCACTGGCTGGGCAGGATTTTTGCAGTTCCTTCTCAATTGCATGAAACTAGTTCCTAGATTGCTGGGGAGGGGGGAGGACCTAAACACCTATGAAACATTTAAAGATTTTCACTCAAAAACCATCCCTATAGCTATTGAGAGCAAACACCTTGCACTTTCTAGAGTTCTGAAATTTCCTGTATTTCAAATTGGCCTGTGCTACCCACCAACTGGTCCCCCTGCCCCGCGCCCCCAGCAGTGCCCTGCCAGCCGGTTCACCTACCCTGTGCCCCCAGCAGTACCCCGCCAGCTGGTCCCCCTACCTCACAACCCCAGCAGCGCCCCACCAGCCAGTCCCCCTACCCCGCGCCTCCAGCAGCACCCCACTAGCTGGTCCCCCTACCCTGTGCCCCCAGCAGCTTCTCCACCAGCGGCCAGAGCTCTGGCCCTTTAAATAGCTGCCAGGGCCCTGCTGCTGGAGGTGCGGGGCAGGGGGGACCAGCTGGTGGGTAGCAAAGGGCAATTTGAAATATAGGAAATTTCAGAACTCTAGGAAGTGCAAGGTGTTTGCTTTCACTAGCTATAGGGATGTTTTCTGAGTGAAAATCTTTAAATGTTTCATAGGTGTTTGGGTTCTCCCCCCTCCCCAGCAGTCTAGGGACTAGTTTCATGCAGTTGAAAAGGAACTGCAAAAATCCTACCCAGTCAGTGGTTTTTGAGCGATTTAAAGGGGCCCCAAGCCCTTTAAATGGCTGCCGGGGAAAACCGATCTGCCCTGGTAAAGTGCACTGGCTCTTGCCGGTACGCCGTACCGGCTTACTTTCGCCTCTGTCAGCAGCCCCCCATCAGCTCCCCTTTGCTCCCAGCACCTCTCACCCACCAGCAGCCCAGACAATCAGCACCTTCCCCTGCCTCCCCATACTTGCCTCCCCACACCTTCCCCTCCCTCCCACACCTCCCCACAAGTCCCCACACCTTGTGGGATGCAGGAGGCTTGGGGGGGAGGTGGAGGAGCGAGGGCACGGCAGGCTCAGGGGAGCGGAGGCTGGGGTGGAGTGGGGGCAGGGCCTGTGGCAGAGCCAGGGGTTGAGCAGTGAGCATCCCCCGGCACATTGGAAAGTTGGCGCCTGTAGCTCCAGCTCCGGAGTCGGTGCCTGTACAAGGAACCGCATGTTAACTTCTGAAGAGCCGCATGTGGCTCCGGAGCCACAGAGTAGCCACCCCTGCTCTAGAATGTCATCAAAATACTTATCGATCCTAAAGCTTCCCCCCCAACCAGCACATGGCAGAATAAGGTACAATCAAAATTCTGAATCACCAGCAGCAAATAAAAGACACTGACGTATGAACCGAGGTTTGTCAAAACAGAGCTTTTCTGCATGGATCATAAAAAAAAAAGGCTCTGTAATAGACACGTAAGAAAGTGATGAAGACCTGGAATAAAGCCTCTAGCAAAGGCAGCCAGCAGCATCACAGGAAGGGCCAGGGCCAGCAGCATTCCAGAGGAGGTAATAGGCAACTTGGAGAAAAATAAGATGGTGGATCAAGGATAATCCCAAACTTTGTGGCCTGCACAGCACAGCGAAGATATTCATTAAGAGATGGAAAGAATGAAGTCAGCTGCTGAACAGAGAGGACTCTTGCCTCGGGAGAATTTAAATCTCTGAAACATTTAGAAGAAGCTAATAACCTGGCTTTTATATCATGTTTTGCATATTGTCCTGAATGAATGAATGAAAGAAAATCTGATTATTTGCACAACACTATTGTTATGCAAAAGAATCAGCGTCTCTGCTCCAGATATGTGATGCTGTAAAGGCCCAGGTGGAGACACTACATAATTATGCAACAGAATAAATACAACCCTGCATCCTAGCATGGCATGTAGGCCTTAGCCCTCACATGCCACAAGAAGCAAGGTGGGTCTTAAGTTCTTTGGCAGAGGAGACATGGAGCAGCAGCTTCCCAGGAGGCATCTGCTGATCACTCTCCAAGCCAGTAAGGTAGAATGCCAGGAGGTCTGAGAGGGTGAAAGAGACAAAGTGATCTCCCAGGAGACACTCAGGCAAGCCACCTGGTATGGAAACAGGTGTAGGAGGAGGTAGAGCTGAGTGCTGTTGCTTAGGAGCTAAAGCCATAATCTTGTGTTTATGACATCACGCTTGTCTCCCTGACAACCAATTGCAATGTCACAACCAAAGGGATTATTAGGGTGAGGCCAAGCATAGAATTTACAGCCAAGCAGATGAATTTGGAGCAAACACTGAGCCTGTTTCCAGCCGTTGCCTCCCACACTAAGTGACTGGCATTGCATCTCCAGTGTAACCTACTGCTGGCATTGCGCTGTGCGACCCATATAACCCTCTTGGCACAAGTGGAGCTAGACTCTCTGGATGCCGGGGGTGACTGCTGCATGACGGGACAAGTGTTAGCACTGATGGGAAAAGAGATTAAAACAATGCATTAGTAACCTAAGCATGAATCCTGACCACCAAGGCTAAGCCATGCAACAAAATGCCAGGGCTCCATGGGTATCTCCTTGCTCTCTGCAGCAGAGAGGCTAGAGGGAGATAGGGTGACCAGATGTCCTGATTTTATAGGCACAGTCCCAATTTTGGGTCTTTTTCTTGTATAGGAGCCTATTACCTCCCCACCCCCCATCCTGATTTTTCACACTTGCTGCCTGGTCACCCTAGAGGGAGGGAAAAACAGCAATGGCTTCTGAAAAGACGAAAACAAGATAAGTTACCCCCACTAACCCCAATTTAAAATACACTGGTCTCTGGCAGGAATAAACCACAGCACCTTGCAAATTCAGTGGCTTAATGTTACTGTTGCAATAGCAAATCAGTAACAAACCAAGCCAGCCTGGCACAGAGAGGCCTTCTACTGATTCTTTGTACTGTGGTACAGCTGTGCCTACATAGCTAGACTACAATACACTACCTAGTACCTAGCTGTGATGAGAGACAGCTGTGCCCCAGAGTGTTTAACTAGACAAGACATGCGGTGGCAGGGGAAAGAGAGTGGCAAAGTGACTTGCCCAGGAAGTCAGTGGCAGAGCTTGGACTAGCACCTCCGTTGCCTGACTCTCTATCCGTTGGACAACACTCCCTCTTCTGTATAGTCTCACAGCCCATGTGTGAGCTGGCTATCTACATTATTCATATCCCACCTGTGGTTCTCTCATTCTGTGGCAGGGAGAGTCACATTTGTTCTAAACGAAGCTGGTCAGACGCGGTCAGATTCTCAGTATTATTAGCCCTGCCAGCACTCACTGCCACTGGGCTCTACCTCAGAAGGCTATGGATCTGCTGCATTATTATTTGTTAGGATAGTGCTAGTCACTGGAGGGCCATGGTGGCTCTGTCCTTGGCAGAGCTCCTGTGCTGCAGGGGATTTGCTTCTCCCAGCTTACTGGGAGCTTGAACTGAAGACCAAGCCTGGATACTGATGTAAATATCAGCTTTATTAATCACATCTGCCCTGTCTGGCTGTCACACAGCATTTACTAAACTCCCAGGCCCTGCCTCATCACACACTGCACCCCGTGCAAAATCGGGAATGGATTCTCTGAGGGTGGCGTCTTCTTCAGTTGTGCCGCTACCCTTAGCAGGAACCCAGCAAACTGGAGTTCCAGTTCAGCCTCATTATACCAGAGGGGTGGAGGCAGTGGTGAGCTGGAGCTGGTTCGCATGAACTGGTTGTTAAATTTAGAAGTCGGTTTAGAACCGGTTGTTAAGGGGATGGGCAAACTCCAGCCTGCAGGACCATCCTGTCCAGCCTGCCTGAGCTTATGGCTGGGGAGGCTCCTCTGGCCCCTCCCCTGCCTTCCCAGAGCCCGGTGTGAGCACTCTGGACCACTCCTGGGCAGCTCAGCAGCTCCTGCCACTTTGAGCGGCACGGTAAGGGGGTGGGGCTGCGAGCTCCAGCAGGCCACGCGGCATCCATACATGCTGCCCTGAGCAGCATGGTAAGGGGGCCAAGCCAGAGCTAGATAAGGGGCAGAGGTTCTGGGGATGCAGTTGGTGTGGGAGTTTCGGGGATCTGTCGGGGTGGTGGGGTCAGGGCAGTCAGGGGACAGGGAGCGGGGCGAGTTGGGTAGGGGAGGGGCCCTGTGGGTGCAGTTAGGGTGGGGGTCTCTGGCTTGTACTCACCAGGCGGTGCTTAATAACCTGTTCCTGCTGCTGAAGTGCTGCCGAAAGCCCGCAGTGAGTGACAGACCCACCGCCGAAGACCCAGTAGGGAACCGGTTATTAAGATTCTGGCAGCTCATCACTGGGTGGAGGCCAGAGGTAATGTTCAGATACAAATGTTTGTGAGGTGGGGGGATAACAGGGAGAAAGTTTAGATCCAGAGTTTTGATTCAGATCCATAGCGATGGGCCCCCAATGAGAAATTTTCATCCAAATCTGGTCTTTCCCAAGGATTGGTGCTGGTACGGAATAGGACCCATCTCTATAAGACAGTGGAAGATACTCAGCTGGTAGACACCAGCTGAGTGTCATTGACACCCGTGAATCGAAGATGATTCACACCAGCTGAAGCTATGTCTCAGTAAAATGTGATTCAGCTGTTTCTGTGGGGAAACAATCTCTCTGCAGTTAATGTCAGGTGATAAATTCTTCCATTCACTATGTGCGTGGGGGGCAATGTTTAACTAAGCAATTTGCCATTTGACCAGTCTTGTGAGAATGTTTGGTGGCTGAAAAGTATATTTGGTTTTAACAAAACTATTTAAATGATCAAGTATGTAAGAAAATAACTCTAACTCTGTGGAACTGCCTAGAGATTTCAAGGCAAGGAAACCAATTCATATCTATTGTGATGGAAGGAATTGGTTCTAGTCTAGCATACCTCTATTTGTAACTCACTGAACTATTTTCCTCTCAGTGGTCTCCAGCTTAATTACAAATAAATCCACAGGCTTCCAACCAGAAGCAGCATACTCTACGGGAGGAACACTGTGGAAGTTAGCCAGTTCCTTATAAAGTCTTATTAACCAATCTTGCACGGTGCTTCAGTGTCCTTAGAGCTTATTATAAAAGGTCTCAAGAGTCCAGCATAAATCATTTGCCAAAACTACAGCCAGATAATTAGCTGCACTTGCTTTATCTACAGGAGCTCTCTATCGGGCACCTGCAGAGCAAGAAGAGCCAGGAGTCTGGAGGATTTGGTGAGCTGGCAAGAGGAAGACTGTTCTGCTGGTAACAGCAAGTTGCTGCCACTCACAATCCAGAGGCTGATTTTGCACGATAGGGCGGAGCAATGTTTCATATCTCTATCAGGATAATAGAAAAGGACCTTTTCTGGTGTAAAGATGAACCAGTTTGATTGAGAGAAAAGATTAGAGAGACATTATCAGACAGCTGCAAAATGATCTTCAGATTCAAGAGATGCCAGAGGGTTGATTGCATTGCTGCCCTGACATTACAGCTTGGCAGGGAAAGGTCACCTTCAGTCATAATAGTTTGACCCACTAGCCCATGAGTGTTCCTCAGCCCAAACCAGATGTCCTCTAGCTGGCAGCTTGGAGCTCAGTTTGTATGGACTATTCATTCAATCCATGGTGTCTGGTGAGACTCCCATCCAGAGTGGTATTTCGAGAGGTGTGCGTGTGTGTGTGTGTGTGAGAGAGAAAGGGGGACACTTTTCCAATGGGAAGTAAACTACCAACTTTAAAGCCACCACTGTCGTATGAATTTTGATGAAATGTATGTGCCCAAACAGTCAAAAGTGTTAACATGACCCTGTTCCTGTCCAGCAGTTTTAACCAAAGTTGAGGGAGGGGGGTTGGTATACAGAGACTTCAGCCTGCTTAATACCATGGCAAACACAGAATTCAACACCCTTTTATTAAAGATACAGAAGAAAAAGGAAAAACAGTTAAATCCTTTGCAATGTAAAATATTAAATAAGTCTTTCATTTTCCCATTATCCCTTATTTCCTTTCCCTTTTGCTGCAGTGAGTTTTTAGACAGAGGATTCCCTGTTTGACAGTCTCTCAGATGGTATTAAACATGATAACTGTTGTCCTTTTCGGAGGCAGGGGAAGGAGAAGAAACATGAGTTGAGATGGGCTGGAGCTGTTGTTATTGCTGGCGTTGGTAAAGTCTGATCCTGTTTCCTAGAAGCCAAAACAAGACAAATACACACAAAAAGGGAGAGAAAAGAAGAGCAAACACAGAAAATGCAGCTTCTGCCTCTGGTGTTGACTCTCACTTGTGTAGCAGGTATCGGCTTGTCACAGTCCTGGAATTATGTCAGGAGGCCTTTTTGTCTGGACCAATTCAGTCCCGCTCCCTTTTACACCTTCCTCCGTCAATATTTGTTGTAGGTTATTGTGACATGTTATGAACTTGCCTTGACTTTTCACAGCCAAACTCGCAATGAGGGTAAATATGTAGGCCCAATACTAGCTTAGCCTCTTTCTGTTCCCTTCCTTAAAATCCCCTCTTCTGTAATGCATTCAGAAACTGCCCTCTGGTAACAGCTAGCAAATGGTGAATTATGATTGCAGCTATGCATTGTACACAGCGCTAGTCTGTATTAAAACACCCAATTATTTCTATTACCCCTTTCTCCTTCACCCCCAGTCCCCATCTGCCTGTTTGCTTCTTCTGCCTCACATTTTGTCTTTTAAACTGCTCTTTTGGGCAGGGACTAGCCTTTCCCAGGTTTGTACAGCACCTAGCGCAATAGGACCCCAACCTGCCTGAGGTCTCTTGGCCCTACTGTCATACAAAGGATTAACTCTCATACTAGCTGCATGATCTACACAAAACATGAGGTGCAGCTGCAGCAATAGCTCTTAATCAGCAAGTCTTGCTGGAACGTGCTGTCTCTTGCTGCCCTAAGGGCCAATCCCAGCCCCTTTAAAGTCAATGACAGCATGATTGACAGCCGTGGGAGCTCCATCAGGCCCTCCGTCAGGAAAAAATAACATGGCCTGGGGAAACTTGGCAGGATTTTCTTGCTTCCATCTGTTCTCCCCCTTCCCTCCCCTCTCAAAAAATTCTTTCCAGCAGGGTTAGCAGCAAAAAGAAGCCTAGATCAATATTTTTGTTTAGCTAAGCCGGCAGTTTGCTGCGGAATGACCTTGTACCCAGCTCTCATTGTAAATATCACCCAGAACATTCCATGACTCAGGCGCTCTCTCTCTCTCTCTCTCTCTCTCTCTCTCTTTTTTTTTTTTTTAAGGAACCCAACGGGTCAACAGCCTCGTCTTCTGAGTTAGCTCTCGATTGGCGGGAGCTTGCCTGCCTTTGCTAAGCAAGGCAGCAGGATTCAGTGTGCCGGCATGAAGAGACTGGGAGCTCGCAAGGTAAATTGTACTGGATCCCGTGATTCATCCAAGGCTGTAATAATTTGTATTTTGTTTCCAGGCTCATGTGAAATAGTCTCCGTGTATCACTATCCTGCTGAACATATACGTGGCTGGTTGCAGTAAGTCCTTTGATCCCAAGGAAACTAAAGGAGAGATTTTCCCTAAACCGAGAGCAGGTGCATGTTCCAAGGAGCTTAAGGAGATGGTGCTACTCCCTTTGAAAGATGTCCTGTTGCTCCCCACCCTTGTCCAGCTCAGTAGTTCCAGCAATGGCTCCGAGAGGAACTGAAGGCAGGAGAAGGGTCTGCAGAAACATCACTGACCGAGCCTGGAGTAAGACCCTGCCTAAGCTACAAATACAGCCCTGTCCTCATACCAGCTCACGCTTCTCCTGGCTGACCCGGTGACAATGCGGACAATGGAGGTGTATCCAGCTTTTGCCTCAGCACCTCCCTGTGTATCTGTAGAGCTGTGTTTGTACTAGTGCATTCTGGGAAACTCTAGGAAGCTATCCACTACTGTCTGCGATAGGAGAGCCCATGCAGGGAGGGCGGCTGGCCATGATACCAGAGGGAAGGAGCCACAGCCCAGAGAGGGTCAGCTTTGTTGGTGGCTATCACAATTTAGGGGCCAAGACTTTCCAAAGATGCTAATAGTTCTGGCTACTCACCTTGCAAGGGCCTTATGTTCAGAGACTGAGTGCTTGGCTCCATCTGAAATCCAGGCCCCTTTAAGGTATCTCCCGGTAAGCACCTAAAAACAAGTCGCTTTTGAAAAATGTTAGCTCTGAGTTCTAATCACATCTGCCCCCTCTGCAGGCCCAGCCTGTAGTTCCAAACAAAGCATAGTTTACCTGCCAGTGCCTCACGGAGAAGTGAAGATCCACTCCCTAAGGGCAGCTTCTGGGTGCATCAGTCCTCAGGAGCAGTGGGGCTGGACAACGCTTGGCTCAGTCTAGTTTCCAGGAGAAGATAAACAACAGGATCTGTCTTTCTAGGTGGACTTCTGGTTCTGCTGTCAGTCCGCTCAATCACTTCACCCAACCCACCCACCTGGTCCTTTATACAGAGTGTGAGGAGTTGGGCTTTCTTGTCCTCAGAGCTGGCTCTACCTTCTCCTAACCAGTTTTACACTGAGGATGCACAGCTGTGGCCTGGCTTATGGGAAAGGGGGTTAACTCTTTCCCCACCAGTTGAGGGACAGGCTCTGTGCAGCCCATCACACTGTCTCAGTAAGCGATAGATTCCTGCTCATAGAAAGACCCCAGCACCACCTGGGGCCAGGCATGCTGGGATTTCCTGCTGCACCCAGAACAGAGAGGATTCAGGAACGTGGTTGCGGGGGGTTCTGTCCATATGGGCAAACCCCAGTGGTGAGACCTGCTTACAGCAAGAGGGACACATATCAGCCTAGGCTACTGCCATAGTTTACACCCATATTAACCATATTGTCTGAAGACATCACCCATGCCACTAACTGGTTGCAATTTGTTTACGAGTTCTAGTAGGATCAGGGCCTTGTACTGCTAAGAAGTGCGTCGGATGGGAATGTCTGAACTGGAGAACATTCAGCATAGTTGTTATGGGGAAAATTATTTTGCCAGTAACACTCCCATTTTGCAGCATTGTAGTATGCATGAGGGAGACACTGGGACCATCAAAAACCCCTAACAGTAGAGCTTGTTGAAAATCAGAGTTTCTAGCACGTGGAAGATTCTGATATTTTGAAATTTCTTTTTGTCCAGAGTCAGGATGAAAAGTAAAAATATCAACATTTTTCATGGAATGGGAAGTTCTGAAACACTTCGATTCAGAAGCGTCCGAACGTTATGGTTTGTGGAACCAAACTGAAGTGTTTTGTTTCTACTGGATTCAACATTAATCTGTCTTTCTGAGCTGCTGCAGTGTCCTACGGAAGTTGTTGTCTCCTCTATGGGCCAGGTTCCCTGGCTGGACTGCATCTCCCATGATACATTATGATCATGTGACTCCCATGATGCACTGCAGCAGTTCAACCAGAGGGGAGATTACGGTGCATTGCTAGATGTACAGTTCAGCTGAGGAGCTTGGCCCACAGAGGCAAATGGAAGCATGAGTCTATAACTCCCACTCGGCACCGTGGCAGCTCAGACAGACAGATGAATGTGAAAATGATGCAAAAAGTAATATTGTGTTTGTTTTCCTGGCAGAGTATAAAAAAAAGTCAGCAACACATATATGATCCCCATGGAAATTTTTGATTTCGCAAAAAACTGCATTTTCCATCCAAAAAAAAGTATCATTGTAAAATTCTCGACCAGCTCAACCTAACTTACCTCCTGTCCCACCCCACAACTCCCACCATGAAACTCTCCTCCTTTGGAGACTCGGCTTTCTGCCCTCCCCCAAACCAATCAAATCCTAGCTGGTTTCTGGAAAGACAAACACAACAGCTAAGAATGTCAACTAATTTTATTCATCAAGTTTGTCCAATAAAAGCACAAATCCTCTTTGGAAAAAAGGTTCCAAACATGCACACAATTTACATTTTGAAATATGTCAGATCTGTCAGTTTGTCTGTCTACGAAGCAACAACATCTTTCCACGGCTAGGGCAGATGCTGGCAAGAGGCTGTTTAAAGAGCGGTTCAAATAAGGACAAAGAAAGAGATGCACAATTGGTATGACTATAGAGTTGCATTTGAATTGAAGAGGAGAAAAGATTTTTGATATTGTCATAAATATTCCATCTCTAACATATAGCAAAATAATAATAATAAAGAAGACATCCACTTTGTTCTGTCTGATATACAGATAAACAATATTGGAGCATGTAAGACCTCTATAAAACCTTGGTGAAACTGTGGGTTGGATTGGATACTTATTGCTGAGGGGGAAGTGTTGAGAAGAGAAGTTGGAGCTATGGAGTTATCTACTTCAGTTTCAATAAGACTCGCTAGGATAAGAGCCTGGGAGCAGCTTGTACGGGGATTTCAACCACTGCTTGGACCTTGCTATGGTAAATTCTCTGCCCCATGCTGGTCAGTGGCAGCTACCGGAGAAAAATAAGTGACCAATAATAGGGAAGTGCAGTTTGGTCTAGTAATTAAGGCACTCAACTAGATGTCAAGAGGCCTAGGTTCTGTTCTTGGCTCTGCCAATGACCTTGCGTATGACCTCAGGTAAGTCACTTCGCCTCCCATCATTCATCTGTCTCACCTATTTCGGTTGTAAGCTCACTGGGACAGGGACTGTCTATGACTGTTAGTATGTCGAGTGCCTAGCACAACAGGGCTCTGAGCACTCTTAGGCCATCTAGGTGCAACCGTATGACAAAGAACAACATTAGTAGTGGTACTGGAGGCTTACAGTCAACCACCTTCTCCCAGTGCAAAATCAATCTGATTAGAACAAGAATATGTTTGTAAAATGTGAGGAAACACGACCCTTTAAGAAAATATCCAATGTACACTTCCTTTCAGCTAATGCAATCACGTCTGGAATTGGAGAGAAATCTTTTCAGGGAGGGAGTGGGAAGAAAGGGAATGGGGAAGACACTTTAAGCACAGGTTGCTTCTTGGCTGTCCATTGGAATCTCGTTGCCATAGCTGCTGTCTCCGTACTGGCAGTAGGGAGGGATCTGCGGAGCTTCAATGATCAGCAGACCCTCTGGCGATAAGGAAGCAAAAACTGTGACAGGATCCACCTCATATGGAAGTCTGAAAGGAGGAATGGAAAATTATGGGGCTGCCAATCACTTTTCTTCAGCATCCACTACATTGCTTTCCCCTGTAGTTTTTAGACAAGCACTTGCGGCTGTTACCTGTGTTGTATTTTCCAAACTGGGCTTTGTGGGCATTCCATTTTGGCATCACAGCATCCTATGCTCCTACATCATTACTGACTTGTCTGTCCTTTGTATTTTCCACTGGTAAACCCTGCCTGGGAACAGCCAAAATGGCTGCTGGAGAACACAGCTGCTCCATAGAAAAGCAGATGCAAGTCTCTCAATGAATTGACTCATAACCATAGAAAGATAGTTCAGCTGTAGGGACCATCAAGTCACGTAAAATGTCTCCATTATTCAAGGTTAACAAATATTGTGGCAGGCTCACTTTTCCTAATAAACAGCAATTAAATATTGTGGGGCACATTTGAGTTATTGACCTGTATATTTTTCTTGGCAATCTATCCTTATATTGTATTGCACGCACCAGTGGAAATCCACACTCGTGGAATGGGTCTAGCCAGTGTCACTTTCAGAGAATATGGTTATAATAAATTGGGCTAAAGGTGGTTAAGAAGAATGGTCCTGTGGCTAATGCCCAGGACAGGGAGTCAAGAGTCTTGAGATCCTTAGCCATCCCTGAGTCACTTAAATAGATCTCTCTGGGCCTCAGTTTCCCCGTATGTGAAATGGTAGCGATAGTATTTACATATATCATGGGCTCTTATGAGGCTAGATTGATTAATGTTTGTAAAGAGAACCCGAGATGGAAAAACCATATAGAAATGTACAAAATTATTTAAATTAAATTAATAAACCTCAAGTAGACCCAGAAACTCATTTACCTGCATGGAGAATTGGTAATGCCTTGTATTATTCACTATTAGTACTGTGCCTGTTCTGTGGATGTTTAAAGACCTCTCTTAGCCTCTCTTTTCACTAGAAGGCTCCCTGTTTAATCTCCCCTGCAGACATGTTTGACTGGGACACCACTCACAGTTTATGCAGCTTGAGCTTCTGCAAAGCACAAGTAAATCATCTTTATATCACAGCCTGCGTCATGCCCAAAAACAAAACAAAAACCCAACATGCCCAAATAAGGAGCCTCTCTGACTGGTTACTAAACTTGCCTAGGCTGAGTGGCGTAAATCTGCTTTCATACTGTTGTCTCCAATGTTACCCAACCAGTTTGTACTCAGACAGACAGGCTTGCTTGCATTTAGCATCTGGGCAGAGAAGCCTCCGTGCAAAGTTTGGTTTCATTTTGATTTCCAAAGAACTCCATCATTCTGAACTCTGTGGATTGGACCCTCACCTGCTCTGCAGTGTGGCTCACCATTTGCGCCATTCATTGTGACTGGTAAACTATGGCACTGGTTTAAAGGAGGGAGCAAGGTGCAGGACAATGGTAATTGGGCCCTGGGTGTCTAGTTTTGGGGGCTTGGCAAGGGAATGGCCACAGAGCCACAAACCTAAATCCACTCTGACCAGTGAACACGTGTCCCCCAGAGGCTGTTACAGCCCACCGACACTGCTAGTGGCAGGAGCGCAGCCACTCCCTGTGACACTCCTGCATTAGAGGTGGGAAATCCTGCCTCCACAGCCCCACTCAGCTGCTTTGCTCCTTGTCCGTTTACTCAAGCTTAGCACTGGCCGGGCAGCACTTGGCTCTGTATGCACCAACACACTGACTGCTGGGCTGGTAGCAAGGGGCCTGAGTTTGATCTCACACAGGTAACTCCACTGACATCAGAGCTTTTACTCCTGACTTACACCAGTGCAAGTGACAGCAGACTCAGACCCAAGGTGTCACCTCTGGCATCATGCTGCAGAAGCCAGGAAAGGGGGGCAGGGGGGGGGAGGCTGTTCTGTCACAGCTGCATACACAGAGGAGGTCTGGTAAAGTGATTCTGAGATTTGAGGGCAGAAATAACCTTTTTTTTTCAAAGGGCTGGAGGGGGGAAACTAGTATGCGAGCACAAGAGGATCTCATTTCACTGATGGCCACACTGACCAGCCTGATCCATTTGCATTATCCTAAAAAAGCTCCTCCTGTTACCAGTTTTTAATCAGATAGTTTCACCAGGCAACAAGTAGGGGCCTTTTAAAGGAAAAGTCAATGGACCTGTTACCTCTCATTTGTTGTGAAACAAATGCCGTGGCCCCATTGAAAAGTGCAATGCAAGTCACCCAGGGCCTTGGTCCCAGTCCAGCCAAGCACCTGAGCACATGCCTAACTTCAAACAGGAGCTGTTCCACTGACCACTATTTAAATTATAAACATTCCTATGTGTTTTCCTGGCCTGGGGCCTTCATTTCCCTTTTTACTGTCTCTTAAAGAGGGAGCAATTTTTGTGAGTTAAAAAAAAAATATATATTGAATGACAACTTTTTTTTTTTTGTGGCTCAATATCTTTTTTCCTGATAGTTTTGACTTCTCCTGTCCTGGTTTTTGCAGGTTATGACATAATTTCTTTGCTCCCCCCCCCCTTTATTTCCCCTAATATGATCATTCCAGCCAGTTCCAAAAAAATATAGTCACAATAACCATAGTTAAGATTACGGATGGGTAGGCGTTAAGAAGAGATCTTTTGTTTTGCCTTAGTCATGAAATATTTATAAGCAGCATGAGCTAATGAGACATTCGCCTTGTGTTACAGATCCACCATGGGACTTGATCAGCCACAGCCAGGAATATCACAGGAAATAAATCTGTCAAGTCCTGCTGTGAGCTGAAAACGCCCAGCTTCTGTAACCCTGCTCATTTGTCCAGCCTTGTTCCCCTCCAACCTGCCCTGTCCAGCTTTGGCTTTCCTGGTAATGGAAAGGATATTTGCAAAACATGTTGTGACATGCAAGTCTAGCCCTGTCTATATTCTATGGAAGCTTAAGGTTAAATGTATGGATTACGGTAAAACACTGACACCCCAGCCACAACATGTGCCTTCATGGTGGAAAGAAACTGTAAGGTAGTAGACTTAGAGCTTGGAATTGTCGGATGTTTGTTGATTTCTAACACTGGGCCCTGCTATACAGCATTTTGCCTATAGACCTTAAAGTGCATTTCAAAGCTGGGTAAGGCATTAATCCTGTTTTGCAGATGGGGAAACTGAGGCACAGAGCGGTTTAAGTGACACAGCAGGTCAATGACAGGCATGGGAATAGAACCTAGGTCTCCTGACTTGGTTTAATACAAATTCAGTTTCCCCATCAACAGGCGTTTCCTTAAAATATTTTGACACAATTTTGCAATCAGATTTAACCTGCTCTGAAGCAGAGGGAAATTTGAAGCTGGGTTTTGATTTGACCTGTTCTCTAGAAGTCAGCAGTGAATTTTGGGAGCGTTTGGGCCTGGGGGTTTGTTTGGAATGACATTTAGCCTCACTCCTGACTCCAAAGGACCGCCTCCAGGGGTAAGAGAGGAATTTGTCGTCTTTGGCTTCTTTTCTTGCCTGTTTTCGCATGGGCACCTGTTCAGTAGGAGCTGGATGGAGACACACCAAGTGGAAATACCTTTCCCTGCCACTATCAGGCTGGGCTGAATTTGAACTGGTGAGAGGCAAGAGTGTTGCCATCAGCTGTGCAGTCTTGTGGTTTTAAATTTCAGAGAGTTCTGGAGTGTGAATCATTCGCACAGTGTAAGTACTAGGGACTTATGTGGTTTTTTTTTTGTTATTATTACTCATGTACTCAAATAGTTCAAAATATATTGTGGAGTCATTGGTCCAAATTCACTCATGATGTAACTCCACTGAAGTCAATACGATTACACAAGGATGAGCTTGGCCCCCACAATCCCTGGTGCCAACACAGACTTGGGCTTGTAATAACAAACCTTGAAGGAATGTGGTTTGCGGGCAGGGAATTCAACACTTTTCAAACACATCTCACTGATTTATGTTTCCCACCTAGCTGCGCAAGCAATCAGACTTTATGGCTGCGGTTTTCAAAGTTGTTCAGGGGCTTTAGATACACAACTATTCATTTCAGTGGGAATGCGGACTCCAAATCACCGAGGCAGCCTTGAAAATCTCAGCCCATGGAGTCAATGCTGGGGGGTCCTGCTGAAGGGGATGCAGCTGATGGCTTCTTGCAGGGCTGACCTCTGTATTAGGGAGTAATTTCAGCATTGGTCTCGGTATTACATTCAGGTTCAGTAATTGACTCCAAATATATGCACTTGAGGCCACCCTTTCAAGCTAGTGAGGTTACCAGTTTCCCCAGCAGTACACGCCTAGTAACAGGACTTTCGCATCCATATCAACCTCAGGGGCACAATCTGCCCATGGGCCTATCCCATTATAATCAATGGGACCCAGATCATCTGAGAGCAGAACCTGGCCGTTGGTGGATCACAGGGAGCTGAGGGAGAGTAGCTTGATTGCTTGCTCAGAAAATCATTTCATGCTCTCAGAAATAAGAGACTCGTCATCATTCCTAAGCCCTGGTCTCCTCTGTGGAGTGAGAGCCCCGTGTGGGCAAGTCACATAAGAAGTAACTGAGAAACCACGGTGTATATTATACATACTGGATTTTCTTGGTGAAGTTCTTGGACACTATTCCTCCTTCTTCCTGTTGCTCTTCATGTTTGCCTGGAGGGGACAGGAACACACAACAACAGTGTCTCAGACAGCTGTTTTACCAACATGCAAAAAAAGTTCTACTCAGATTCTCCACCCCTGCCCCGTGTTCAAATCTCCCTTCACAGTTTGACTCAGCAAAGCTCTTGCTTCTGCAAGAGCCTCCTAAAAGAAAAATAACATGAGGAGAAGCTGATGGTGAAGGAAGTACTAAGCCCAAAATTTAACAGCAAACAGGCACCGTGGGAGAAGAAACCCTGCCTTCTGCATCTAGGCTAGTGGGCCTAATTCTGCCCTCCCTTACACCAATGTAACTACATTGGCTTCAGTGGAGTTGGTCCTGATTTACATCAACGTGAGAAGATATTCAGGCCCAGGTTCTCAATGTCGAGCCGTAAGCAGGTGTCATGGGCTCAAGACTGCCCTACCCTTTTCATAATGCTAAATGGGAGAGGATCCTAGCCAGATGGGATGGAGGTTCCAGGGAGATGGGTAGGTATGGAAGAGGTTGAGGAGCACTGCTCTAAGACAACCTTTGCTGAAAGCCTAATCTTATTAGAGCCAAAAGCATGTGGATGATCCAGGTTCTAGATGGTGCAAATACAGAAAAACCTACTCTCACCTCTATGTACTACAGGTCCAAAACAGGAATAGGCTAACTGGGCTGTGCTCGCGGAGGCCCTGTTCTTGCAACATTAAAGCCAATGGGAGCTTTGCTACTGGGCTTCAACAAGCCCTGCAATGTCCCCGATCCAAAGGTCTCAGCGTCCTAGAACGATCAGAGCAAGTCAAAGGTTGTGTAGCGAGAAGGAATGGAGGTGGTGGGCGGTGACACAAATTGTGGGTTAAAGAAGATCCTTAGAATGAAGGGTAGCAAGGTGTTCGCGTAGCAGAATGAGACTGTTTGAACAGCTGGAGGTTGGGACAGATCAATAAAACAACTAGGAAAATCTATTTAGAATTCACAGGCAAGAGAGTTTAAATAACTTGAAGCATTGACAGGTGAGGCCTTGGTGGGTTCTGGTTTGCTGACACTGCTGGTTGCTTCGTATTGCTGTAATGAGCACAGAGCCCCAGACAATAGGGATAGTTCCAGGCTAGCTTTGCGGAAGCACCTGAACATCCGAATGCATGTAAGAATGGGTGCAGATCCCACAGCAGCTGAAGCATGTCCTGTACCGCCACCTATGCCCATCAGATTATCAGCCCTAGAGAGTCTCCTACCTAGTGTTATGGAAAATGGTCATGAATCCAAGGGCGATACAGTGCGGGAGACTTAGGCCATGTCTACATCTAAAATTTTGCAGCGCTGGTTGTTACAGCTGTATTAGTACAGCTGTATAGGGCCAGCGCTGCAGAGTGGCCACACTTACAGCAACCAGCGCTGCAAGTGGTGTTAGATGTGGCCACACTGCAGCGCTGTTGGGCGGCTTCAAGGGGGGTTCCGGGACGAGAGAGCAAACCGGGAAAGGAAACCAGCTTCGCCGCGGTTTGCTCTCTCGGTCCCGGAGCCACCCAGCAAACCGCAGGGAAGGAGACCTGCTTGCTCGGGGTTCCGGGACCGAGAGAGCAAACCGGGAACGCCGCGGTTTGCTCTCTCGGTCCCGGAGCCAGCCAGCAAACCGCAGGGAAGGAGACCTGCTTGCTCGGGGTTCCGGGACCGAGAAAGCAAACCGGGAACGCCGCGGTTTGCTCTCTCGGTCCCGGAGCCAGCCAGCAAACCGCAGGGAAGGAGACCTGCTTGCTCGGGGTTCCGGGACCCAGAGAGCAAACCGGGAACGCCGGGGTTTGCTCTCTCGGTCCCGGAGCCACCCAGCAAACCGCAGGGAAGGAGACCTGCTTGCTCGGGGTTCCGGGACCGAGAGAGCAAATCGCGGCGAAGCTGGTTTCCTTTCCCGGTTTGCTCTCTCGGTCCCGGAACCCCGAGCAAGCAGGTCTCCTTCCCTGCGGTTTGCTGGGTGGCTCCGGGACCGAGAGAGCAAACCGCGGCGTTCCCGGTTTGCTCTCTCGGTCCCGGAACCCCGAGCAAGCAGGTCTCCTTCCCTGCGGTTTGCTGGCTGGCTCCGGGAACGCGAGAGCAAACCGCGGCGAAGCTGGTCTCCTTTCCCGGTTTGCTCTCTCGGTCCCGGAACCCCGAGCAAGCAGGTCTCCTTCCCTGCGGTTTGCTGGGTGGCTCCGGGACCGAGAGAGCAAACCGGGAAAGGAAACCAGCTTGATTACCAGAGGCTTCCTCCTTCCACGGAGGTCAAGAAAAGCGCTGGTAACTGTCTACATTGGATTACCAGCGCTGGATCACCAGCGCTGGATCCTCTACACCCGAGACAAAACGGGAGTACGGCCAGCGCTGCAAACAGGGAGTTGCAGCGCTGGTGATGCCCTGCAGATGTGTACACCTTCAAAGTTGCAGCGCTGTAACTCCCTCACCAGCGCTGCAACTTTCTGATGTAGACAAGCCCCCAGAGAAGTAGCAGTAGCTGAAGAATTGAGGCTACATCTTGTGGAGGACTGTGACAGTCCACACCTCCACCTTCTTCTATTTCAAATCCTTCCTTAAAGGTAATCTCCTTCAAAGGCCTTTGACCCCAGTTCCCTAACCTTCCAGCAAGTTGAGCATGCCAATACATGTGATTTGTCTCCCTCTACTGGGTGGTCCTAGAAACTCTAGAGCAGGCAGCTTCTTTCTCTGCTCTTCCAGGTCTTCCTCCTGACCAGGCTCTCCTTTAGCTGGTGGAGCTCCCTTTGCAGCCCAAGTGGTGAAGACCTGTGTTTTGGGTGCTGAAGGCATGGAATGACCATGGGAAAGCTATCTGTATGTGGCCATGGTATGCTATACTAGCATAAAAATTGAACGAAACCTGGAATTAACAAGGTGAGCTGAACTTCCCTGCTCACTCAGTCATCCTGGTTTTGCCAACCCTATGTGTTTAAAAATCCCCTCCCTCGCCAAATCATGGCATTGGCTTAACAATCATTGGAAAAAAATGCTTTTGAGTCTTTAGGGTCACACTCGGGCCACATTTCCACACTTCACAGCCAGGAGGGCTAGACAGTTACTTTTATTGTGTAATGACAACTGAGAGTCTCATCTGATCCCATGCCTCCAGGAGCTGGGGCTTTAAGAAAAAATCACTAAGTAGCATGAGACTCTCAATAAAATCTCATGAAGTGGTTGCCCTCTTATTTGTCTGGAAAGTATCTGGCACACTTTGGGTGCTCCTTAGCTATTAATAATGGACAGATAAGCATCCTCTGCTACATAATGCTCAATAGTCTAATTCAGCAACTACAGGGTTAAATTCCAGAATGTAGTGCACGGATTAATTGGAACATCCTGTGTCAGAGACCAGTGCTAAGGGTGAAACATAATTGCTGCTTGTTCTGGGACAATGTATCTAATTAAACCTAGAGCCTATCTGCAAAGCAACAGAATGGCAGAAAACCCTGGGTCTTGTTTCTGGGTTTAAATGCAAGTTTAAAATCCAAGTGGATGCTCCATGAGTCTTCATTTCCTGGCAGATGTATAGATCAGAGGCCTTTGGTAAATATACTACCGTATAGATGTGGAATAATAATCAAATTGGCCTGACTGCGATCTCACATCTGCATAAATCAGAACAACGCTAGGGTGGCAGCATCCAGCCAGTGTCCAGAATGGAACTGGATGAAATGCTTCAGACAGACAAAAAAAACCTCTCTTTATTGAAAGATACGGACACCTAAACATTTTGTGAATGTGTGTAGAATTCGCTGTTTCAGTCACTCCTTTCCCCAGGTCTGAAAAAATCAAAATGTTTGGTTCAGCCATTATAGCAAATGTTTGGATTATTTTTTAAATTTGAAATGATTTTTTCTTTCAAATTTTACTTGATTATTGTTTTAAATGTACAAAAATCCAAAAATAAAACAAAAAACGTTTAGTATGGCCCAAAACGATTCTCCATCCCTACCCCCACCTCTACTTTTTTGGTTTGGCCAGTGAGCCAAAAAGAATCAGTTCTCTGCACCACTCCAGCTAACCCTGAATCAGCCCCCGGCTGCGTCTGCTGCTGCTGCTGACCCAGTGGCAGAATTCACCATAAGCCACTAAATCTATTTATGCGGTGTGGAGTGCTTCCCCCCCAGAAAGAACCACCCCAAAGTCAAACACAGCAGGAAGAAAACTGGTTTCTAGCTGCTGCTCCTTGGTTCCCTTTTGCAGGCAGATTCCACCGTAGTGGGAGTGGATGCAACTCCCATTGACTTCACGTGCTAGAATGAGTTACCACTGTCATATTCCATGGCGGAAGTGGCCCAAAGAGCAGGCATCAAGCACCAGACCATGTTCCCAGGGGAGGCTACTACCAGCAGGCAGCTCAGACATGATCAGTTCCCAAACACAAGGACGAACCTTCTCCCCTAGCATGCTCCCGGGGGGGGGGGAACATTTTGTTTGGTTCATCCAGCCCAAAGCTTATTTGTCACTTTAAAAGAGAGTTTGTCAGCCAGAATCCCACAGGTTCATCCCTGCTCTAGTGCAGAAATCCCTTCTGCAAGGAGGAAAACCTTTCCTTGTAGTTACCCTGCTTCTGTGGCAAGACTTGGCAAGCAAGAGCTCTCTCCTGCTCTCCCTAGTCTTAATCCTGGTTATGGTCACTTTTGCTATGGTTTCCTGAAACCTTTGAATCATAGAAATCCAAGCCTGACGAGATCCAGAAAGCTGCCGTAGTCCAATCTTCTGTCAGCATGAGATTTTCCCAATACTTTTGCCCGCTGTAGCTTGATGGGTCATTGCGCTCCAATGGTTTTACACTGTTTTGCTGCATGACCAGTCTTGCTCCTGACACTTCAGACTGAAAGCAGATCTCTCAGGACTCCTGCCATGCCAGGAGCGGCCTGCTCCTCTTCCTTCCCTATCCCCAGCATAAGCCTCCAACTTCCTTCCCCAGGGGCTGGTGCAGCTCAGCTCTGTGAAGCAGATCCTCAGCTAGTGTAAATCAGCAGGGCTCTTTTCAAGTCAAAGGAGTGACACTGATTCACAACAGCTAAAGAGCCAGCCCTGGTTTTTTTTTTTACTTTTCTTTCTCGCCTTGGCGCTTGCTAGCAGGGTTGTGCAGGGAGAATCTCAGCAGGTCTTTTTTTTTTGGTCCACTTTATGTTTTCCTGGTAACACATTATTTTTAATGCTACATTAATTGCTGGGAAATCACAATAGAATTTTTATGGCCTCCTCATTGAGTGCCAGTGAATTGGCTCCATCATCAAAGTTATTGCAGGGGATGCTAAATGAATTAACAATTAGACATCACATAAAGAAAGGTTTTTTTCCCCCTTCCCAGGTTATTTCTTTTGTTGTTTCTGCTCTGTTAACTTCTCCCTTTGTTTCCCAGTTATGTTCTGTTTCCATCACCCTTCTCTAACTCAATTGCACAATGTATGTGCTCACCCCCCCCCCTCAATTGTTAATCCTCCCTTATTTTAAAAACTCCACTTAACTCTTTCTGGTCATCTCTGTTTCCAGCCCCCTTCCTCCTCCTGTTCCTTTTGTCTGGTTGTCCTGCCCCTTTAGGACCTGTTCCTGTTTGGGGGAGGGGTGGAGAGTAGGATCATTGCAGCATTCCTGACTGCGGGGAGCTGCTGAATGCCTGAGGACACTGTAGTGAGACACTGTCCCTTTAAAGGAATTTCCCCTTGGGACCAGAAACTCTGGAATTAACATAATTGTCTTGGGGCCCAACCCTGCCATGATTGGTGCTATTGACTTCATGGGGACTAATCACTTCAGTTTAACCCAGTGAGACTTGGTTGGCATGACAAGTGTTGCCAGAGGGTAAACAGAGAAACAGACCCAGGTCTCAGTCTGCGCTCACTGTGCTCTGCCCTGGACAGAGCTACCTGCTGTGTAGGATTTCATCCTGTGTCCAGCACAGTAACCAGGCAACAAGTGTGTGCAGGTTCCTCCTGTATAGCACTGAACGCTCTATGCTTTTCTGGGCTGAGATTTTCAAAGTTACCTATGTGCTTTGGACACTCAATTTACCAATCCTTAGGCAGCTTTGAAAATCTCACCCCTTGCTCATTGCTTAGACTTTCACCCTACCCAGTTTAAGGAAATGAATGTCCTTGCTAATAACAACCTAGCTCTTCAAAACTGGCCTATGGCACGGGTGCCAAAGACGGCACGCAAGCTGATTTTCAGTGGCACTCACACTGCCCGGGTCCTGGCCACCGTTCCGGGGGGCTCTGCATTATAATTTAATTTTAAATGAAGCTTCTTAAACATTTTAAAAACCGTATTTACTTTACATACAACAATAGTTTACTTATATATTATAGACTTATAGAAAGAGACCGTCCAAAAACGTTAAAATGTATGACTGGCACACGAAACCTTAAATTAGGGTAAATAAATGAAGACTCAGCACAGCACTTCTGAAAGGTTGCCGACCCCTGCTCTAGGCCCTGATTCTCCCCTCACACTAGTGTAAATCAGGAACAACGCCATCAAAGTCCATAGAGTCCCACTGCTGTGAAACTGGAGGACGCAGAAGGAGAATCAGGCCTTCCAAGCCTGTTAACCTCCTTTATTTCTCTCAGTCTGGACGCTGGGAGTAGCCTCAACAGTCACATTTCATTTTCCCTGCCTCAGGCTGCAGTGTTTGGGGTGCACATGCTGCAGGGGATGTTCCTTTGTTAAAATAAAGCTTACATAGGATTGGCAGAAACGCCTGGAATTAGTCATTTGAACCTTAGATTCTGTAAGATTTTTTTTCCTTTTTAGGACTTAGATTTATTTCCATTTCTCTATGTTCCTTTTCTTCCCCCCCTGTGCTTCCCTTCCTCTGCTCCCTGTCCCTCACTCACCTGACACTTCCACATAGCCGTCCTTGGTTTTCACTGTCAGCTCCTCCGGTTTAAAGCTTTGCACGTTGACACACACCTTCCAGGGCTCCCCAGAGAAGGGAGCAGGACTCCGACCTTCAGGGTAACTGCCAAACCTGGAGCCGTATCCAGGAGGGGGCATGCCAGAGGCTCGGGCCATTCCTGATCGCAGTGGACCGGGCCAGGTACTGGTCAGCCGTGGGCGAGCCCAGTCCAGCAAGTCCGCAGTCAGGTCCCCAGAGAAGGGGCACATGCCGAAGTCATCGTCCAGGAGTCGAGAGGACAAGCCAGGCTCTCTGAATCGGTCTCGGACATTTCGGTGCCTGGGGGAGTAGTGGCAGGAAAAGGGCATCTGGCCGTCAGCCATGATTTTCTTCTAAGTCAAAAACAATGTGAGTGAGGACAAAACTGCCAGCGCACAAGGAATGTCAATGTTTGCTTTTCTGTTCCTTAGTGCAAAGTTTCCCTTGAGAAAGTTCCCAGGATTGAGTCATCCACTCACCCAAAGCAGAGAGGGGGGAACTGCTGTACCCCGATCCTGACAGTTTATATTAGTTTATACCCGTTCCCCAAAACCGACACAATAAAAAAAAAATCAAGGCTGAATCAAAGATTTCAAAGGCAGGGAGCGAGAGGAGAGAAAACGGATCCTGTTTCTTTGAAACTCCACACAAGAGAAAGTAGGGGAGCGAAGAAAAAAATACCTTGTTGGTGAAAAATCTCTCCGAGGGAGCGAGAACCCTCCCAATGTAAGACGCTTGTTTCCTCGGGCTACCTGCTCCTTTGCCTTCTGATCCCTGGCAGGAGCTTAAATAAACATTTGTGCTCAGAGTCGAGAAACTTCTCTAACATTCCAATCAGCTGGGAGCCTTCTATTTATATGGAGTTCGGGGCTGGGGGCTGTGCTTTGCAATCCTTGCCGTGTCAGCTGGGTATTTTAGAGAGGATGAAACACCCCTGGAGAATCTGTGCTGTGACAGCTGACCTCTCCCACTGGGCCGGGAATACTTACGTGGGACGGCCAAGTTTAGGCAGCTTTCCTCACTTGCCACTCCTTCTGCTCTGCTCCCTCCCCGCCTTCGCTCCCTCCCTAGCCCACAGCAGCCCACATGCTCCGAATAGCTTCAGGGCTGACTGCATCCCCCCTCCTGTCATCATTTTAAAATACTTCCGGGCTCAAAAGCTGATCAGAGCCCTCGCTCGCCTCTCACTGTAAGGACACCTGTTAGGAGGGGCTGATTGAGCCAGGTGCCTGCAGTTTAGTGAGTCGTTCCCTTGTGGTTTCGGTGACTGTATTGGGGTTAGTGACAATCTAGGGCTGTGCGCAAGGGGTCAGACTTTTAAAGAGGGTACTTGTGTGGCAGAGCAGCCCGCTGACTCAGCCCTGGCATGGATGCCCAGTCCCCACTACAGTCAGGGTTAGGAGACCAATCCCACAGCAAGTGCTTCGTGGCAATTGAGAGCTAGGTCGGGCCCTGGATTAGGTCTGCTTCTCCCAGGGTACCCTAACCAGCCAGAGAGTATGTGTGTTAGGTGCCCCCCCACCCCCCACAATGGGGCAGCACTGGCTGGGGAGGGTTTGGCCAGGGTGGCTTGCCACTCCCAAAGCAGGAGGCTGTGGTACAAACAGCATCGCTCCTCTCCCACCTTGGCACAAATCCTCCCAGGGCTGCAGCAGCATAGGAAGTGTCATTTGTCCCCCCAGAGCTTGGCAGGGGGAATTGAGCCCCACTTCAGTATGCTGTCTCTGCAGCTGGCCCCTTGTATGGGTGCTGGTGCCGGGAGCAGTGGAGTGGGCTCTGGGGAAGTGCATGGTGGGTAACTGAGCACTGGATAAACCATTGCTCAGGGTCGTACCAGTTCAGGGCTGGTCCAGGCTCCCCTGCTGCCCCATGCTGAGTGTCCAAGTGCTGGGATTCTCCCAGTGACAGTGCAGGGCAGCTACGGATTCTGCTCTGCCAGGCCTAGCAGGTGGCTAGGAGCTTCTAGAGCGCTGAACCCAGCCAAACAAGGGAGGTTTCCGGCTTGCCTCACCCCAGCTCCAGAACGTTAACAGACCCAGGGAGGTGCTATTTGCATCACTCACATGCCTGCCCTCCCACAGCTGCTGCGCCCAGCTGGAGCTACGACGCTTCTGCTCATGATTACGGCCTATAATTACAGTATGGAGCAGGCTGAGCCAGGCGGAGTTGCACCTGCATCCCCATGAGGTGCAGGAACCATGACCGGCTCGCACTGCTAGATCCTCCTTGTTCTTGCTCCTTTGAAGGCTGGCCAGACACGTCTCTGTTCCTGGGTCTGCCTCAGCCCCAGCTCCCTTTGAAGTGCATGGGAAGCCTCCCCAGGGCTTCCAGGGGCTGGGCCCACAAAGTGCTGCTTTAACTTCTGTTGAAACTAGCCTGGGATGCATTTGACCTTCACAGACCTTGCCAAAGCCCTAGCGAGTCCCAGCTGGGGCTGTCAGTAGCACAGGGGGTGTGTATGTGTCTGACTGCTCTGTGCAGGAGAATCCTGAGCATGGGCCTCTCTGGCGGGGATGGCTCTGCACAGGCTACAGTGGGGGTGACCACCAGGGGCAGGGAAATCACCCTGCTCCTCCCTGCCGTTTGGCAGCTGAATTTTATTTCAGTAGTGTCATGCATCCCCTCCAGGCATCTGGAAAGGCATGTTGTCTCCATGCAGTTACCAAGGGCTGGCTTTCAACGCCTTTCATTTCAGAAATGAACCGAGGGCCTATAGAAGCCCAGGGATCATGGCTGCCAGGCTGCGGGTGCAGAGGAAGTCTGCGTGCTGGTACAGGGCCGGGTGAGATCATTGGCTCATAATAATGACTGACTTCACAATGCTTTGGCACTGCTCCGCACTCCCCCAGAGCTTCCCCAGAGCTTTTGCACTGCCCTGCATTGCCCCAGAGCTTCCCCAGTGCTTTCGCACTGCCCTGCACTGCCCCAGAGCTTCCTCAGTGTTTTCGCGTTGCCCTGTACTCCTCTGGAGCTTCCCCAGTGCTTTCGCACTGCCCTGCACTGCCCCAGAGCTTCCTCAGTGCTTTCGCATTGCTCTGCACTCCCCCAGAACTTCCCCAGTGCTTTTGCATTGCCCTGCACTCCCCCAGAGCTTCCCCAGAGCTTCCCTGTTGCCCTGCACTCCCCCGGAGCTTCCTCAGTGCTTTCGCACTGCCCTGCACTCCCACAGAGCTTCCCCATTGCCCTGCACTCCCCCAGAGCTTCCCCAGAGCTTTCGCTTTGCCCTGCACGGCCTCAGAGCTTCTCCAGAGCTTTCGCTTTGCCCTGCACGGCCTCAGAGCTTCTCCAGTGCTTTCGCGTTGCCCTGCACTCCCCTGGAGCTTCCCCAGTGCTTTCGCACTGCCCTGCACTCCCACAGAGCTTCCCCATTGCCCTGCACTCCCCCAGAGCTTCCCCAGAGCTTTCGCTTTGCCCTGCACGGCCTCAGAGCTTCTCCAGAGCTTTCGCTTTGCCCTGCACGGCCTCAGAGCTTCTCCAGTGCTTTCGCGTTGCCCTGCACTCCCCTGGAGCTTCCCCAGTGCTTTCGCATTGCCCTGCACTATCCCAGAGCTTCCCCAGTGCTTTTGCGTTGCCCTGCACTCCCCTGGAGCTTGCATGTCTCCCAGAGGTGCAGGGGAAAGCCCAGCTCAACCAGAATTAGCCTGTAGTTTGAAAAAGGCCGAGGGCTCCTTACCCAGGAATTGAGGCTACATAGGGCCTATTTGGTTGCCCAGTGCACTCTCCTGCCAATGCAGGATTCAGCTGCTGTATATCCTCTAAATGGGGCTCCTCCCACTTTCCTGTGGAGACTATTCCAGAAGCTAGTCAGTGTCTAACAGATGGCATCACTCGGCCATTTTGCCTGAGATCCTGCCTCTCTTTTCTTCTGCTTCACTTCAGCCCATCATTCCACCTCTTCCCGCCCCCACCCCCTGTGTTCTCCTCCGGCTTCTGAGTCACTGGTCAGCAGACATGTCCTAGGTGGTGATGTTCAGCTCTCAGGCCGCACTCCAACTGTTACCTCAGCCGCCAGGCTAATCACAGCGCGAGGGACTTGGAGATGGTAATGAAACATGGACGGAGCAGGGCCGGGATCCAGGCGGACGCTTCTCTCTGGCCCAAGCTCAGTGCAGTGCAGCTCCCCACCTCGTCTCTTAGTCACCTCTAGAGCAAGAATCGAGTTTTCGCACTCAAATCAGTCAATGGAGCATTTCTAGAGGGGTTTAGAGAGGGAATCAGGGCGATGAGCAAAAAGGCAGAATGAAATCACAGTTCCTGACTGCCTGCTACATGACCCCAATGAGGCAGAGGTTGAACTGCTTCGCTTCTCAGGGGATTACACCAGCGTCTTCCTAGAGCAGCATCGGGGGAAGCAGGACGGCAGGGGTGTAGAATAAGGGTGTAGAATTTGAAACTGTTTCCCCATCTCCCTAATGACCCCCAGGCTAGTGGGTCCATTTACTGATTGATGTGGGGCCATGAGTGCCTCTCTTGGGGACAAATTTTGGCAGCCTTGCTCACACCAAGTAGTACCCAAAGCTTCTAGAGAAGTTCCACTTACGACATCTGTGGTACCATACTCTGCATCAAATGGCAGGTGACAGTTACCACAGGGCTCAAAGCCAGGCGTGTCGCAACCAAGTTACGCTGGGCTGATCATGTGTTGAAGATGGACAGCACCAGAATGCCACAGCAGTTGCTGTACAGTGAACTGAAAGTGAGTGACTGCATCTGAACTGATTCAAGGCCTCCCTGAAGTGTAGCCGCAATATTCATGCTGTCAGCCGGGCGTGATCAGCAACAGCCAGATCATGCTGGGGAGCCGCAGTCAGCGATGGGGATTACTTGCCAGGTGGCTCTTGGGGCCCCAGGCAACCCAGGCACTTCCTGCCATGTGCACAGCGGCTTTTTCAGCCACAGCTGTACTCACAGGTGTCAAGTGTCCTCTTCGGTCACCACAGAACAGCAAACAAGAAAAATCTTGTACTCCGGGCGCTGTCCCTTGGCAATCGGTGGCACTGCCCGGGCAGGAAGGGGTTGCTTAGTGGGAAGAAGGGGATCAGAATCTGGCCCTGTGTCAAGCAATGGTTAGGCCCTAGGCTCCAACCCCACCCCATCTTTGAACACTGACATCAATGGTTATAACAGTTAATATGTTTAAGCACATGAGCAATCTGCAGCCATGTAAGTTTTCCTATTGAGGTCACTGAAGTTAGGCCTCTGCTTAAGTACCTGACTGAATCGGCACCTCAGTGCCCTGCCAATGTCGCGTTGCGAGAGGGAGCTGGGCGACAGCAAACTGGCTCCGATGACCTTGGTGAAGGCAGAGTGATGCTGTCTGAGATGGGAAGGCATTTGGATGAAGGTGGCCTCACCACTAGGAGGGGGGAAAGGCTCATGTTTGGTGGGGCGGGCACAAATCAGCTCCAGGGCTTGAAAAATCACCTTTGCTCTCCCCCTGCTCCATGTGTAACTCAGCCAGGTCGGAGATGCTGATCCTACAGCTGTAAATCTGCCTTGTACATTCCTTGGGCCAGCGTCCTCCAGCATAGGCCCTGCAGCGGTTAGTGGCAGACCTGTGAGCGATGCTAGCGCTGCTTTCCATTGCTCATCCTCCCTGGATCTGGGCACTATGCTCCCTCCTTCCAACACCTACACATTCTCCATACACGTGACAGAGCTAATTATACCAATAACATCTTAATGTCCCGTGGGGTAATCGTTAATTCATTGGGTGGTCACTGTAAAACCATTAATCACAGTGAACTAATGTGCTATTAATGGGAAAATGAGTGCAGTTCCCCTGTACGCAGTGAGTTGTAGCCATGTAAGGCCCAGGATGTTAGAGAGACACTATCGAAAGCTTGTCTCTCTCACCAATAGAGGGTGGGCCAATGAAAGCTATTGCCTCGCCCACCTTGTCGCCACAATTCCATTGGCACATTGAGCCATTATTGCATGTGTTTGTCGATACGTGTCCTCCCCATCTGGAGGATGCTTTGATTTAGATCATAAAAAACATCTTGGCAACATGCCAGGGTGGGGCTGCAGGATCTCTGGAGGGCAGGCTGGAATTAAAGCAGCCTTCTCTCGTTCCTACATAGCTCCAGACATTGTTCAATGGGGATGGCTTGGCCCTCTGCCTGATTTCCCTGCCATCCAACATAGGATCAGAGAAATCCTATTGGTCCATTCATACCATCCTACTGCATGGGCAGAGTCAAGCCTCTATGGAGGGCATAAAGGATTCAGAACTGATGCACACTCTCATAGACTCATACTTTAAGGTCAGAAGGGGCCATTATGATCTTCTAGTTTGATCTCCTGCACAACACAGGCCTCAGAACCTCATCCACCCACTCCTGTAACAAACCCCTAACTTATGTCTGAGCTATTGAAATCCTCAACTTGTGATTTAAAGACTTCTGGGTGCAGAGAATCCTCCAGCAAGTGATCCGTACCCCATGCTGCAGAGGAAGGCGAACCTCCCTCCCCCTCCCCCACACCCCGGGTCTCTGCCAAGCTGCCCTGGAGGAAAATTCCTTCCCAACCCCAAATATGGCAATCCCTGAGCATGTGGGCAAGACTCATCAGCCAAACACCCAGGAAAGAAGTCTCTTTAGTAACTCAGATCCCACTCCATCTACCATCCCATCACAAGTCATTGGGCATATTTACCACAAATAGTCAAAGACCGATTAATTGCCAAAATTAGGCTATCCCATCATATCATCCCTTCCATAAACTTATCAAGCTGAGTCTTGAAGCCAGATATGTCTTTTGCCCCCACTGCTCCCCTTGGAAGGCTGTTCCAGAACTTCACTTTTCTGACGGTTAGAAACCTTCGTCTAATTTAAAGTCTAAACTTCCTGCTGGCCAGTTTATACCACCTCCTGCTTTGATCGTGGTCACTCTCACAAGCTAAGTAGGCTGGGTCACTGTGTGACTGGAAGCGCTAGGTATGGGGAGGTGGCACTCTTCCCTGCAGCTGTGTGAGATACCAGGGCAGCACTTGGCTCATGCCGAGGGGACTGGCTGCCTACTGGCGGGAGAGCTAAAGCTAAGGGCCCGTCCCTTTGGCTCATCAAAGTGTCCATAGCACTTTTCCCAAGGGCTGGAGAGACAGGGGGTTCACCTAAGCATCTCGATGAAATTCTGCTGTGGTGTTTTTCCCCCTGGAGTTTCTTGTGACTATTATTTGCTCTCTGGCTGCAGACCCTGCAGGTCTAGTGTTTCTATAAATAGCACAGAGACGACAGTTCCAGACAGAACCCAACTCCCTTTAGAATCTTACCAAACAAAAGTGATTTTCCAAACTGTGTCCCTGGAAAATCCTGGTCGGTGCCAATTATTCTTTGTGTTTCAGTCTTTGAGAGACTGAAGTGTTGTCTTCCCAGAGAGAGCAGGCAGGACCGAGGTGCCACCAGGGCCTGAGGCCCCTGCAATGGCAGGGAACCGATTGGGTGGGTTAGGCCCAGATGATCCTGGCAGGCGATCCCTGCTCCATGCTGCAGAGGAAGATGAAAATGCCCCTGGATCCCTGCCAATCTGACCGGGGGGGAAATTCCTTCCTGACCCCGACTCAGCATGAGCCTGAGCATGGGAGCCAGGATCACCAGCTAAGCACCTGGGAACAGAGGATTCTCTGCACCACCTCAGAACATTGGTCCATCCTCCCTGGTGTCCTGCCTCCAGCTGTGGCCAAAACCTGATGCTTCAGAGGAAGGAGAAAAAACCTCAAGTGCATCAGATCAATTAAATCTTAAACCTTCCTGACCCCTGCTGGTGCTGGGCTGAAGCCCTGACACATGAGGCTGATCATACCAATTAGACCTGCAAATGAACTCATCACGGTTGGAGCAAAGCAGAGGCCCCACATCTCACTGAACGGGAAGGAGAATAGACTCAGTGTACTGTCCTGCTGGGGTGCCAGGCGAAAGATGGTTGTGCACTCTGAGGCCTGTGAAGAGAAGTTTCACTATTATATCAGAAATGTTACACTGCTCCAGGGCACTGTCAGAGCCCCTCCCCTCCCCCGGGGCTGGGGTGAGAGGGAAAGCAATGGAACTTGGGGGCTGCCCCTATTGTGACATGCCCCAGTGATGTCATCTCAATCTTGCCTTTCAACTGCTCTTAACCAATGAGGCTGCTGCCCCCCCACCCCCAAATCCCCAGCCACTATAGAATTGCATCCTTGTCTTTTCCTTTTGCATCTGGAGTCTGCTGATTTCATCACTGGGATTTTTGACAACAAAGAACATGGGGGCTATTGCTTTCATGATATGCAGAAACACCTTTAGCCAAGGGGCCCAATCTTCAAAAGGAGCTGAGCACCCAACGGCTCCCTAGGAGAACAACAGAACATGTTGGCAAATTTCTCCCAAGACCTTTTGCAAAATATTAAAAAAAAAGAAAAGAAAAAAGCCTTGAGCCAGGATGGTTGTTCTTTCCATACACATGGATCAGGGATAGATGCATCAGTGGGGTGAGAGAGAGAGAGAACGGCAGTGCAGGAACGTGAGGAAGAAAAGATAAACACATAAATGACACTAGGGAAAGGAGAGAGAGACCATTGGATGATTACTGGGATGGGGCATCTCTGGTGGCTGGACGTCACTGGACTCTTGAGTGCGTCATTATCTCACCTGCTCTCCGATGTCGGCCTCCCTTGCTAGTGTAATTCACGGATTCCTCTCCTTGTACTAACAGGGAGAGGTCAGAAAATGCTTCAGGTCACCAGTTTCCTCCTCAGCCCTTGCGCCTTCTTGCATCCTCCTCCCAGACCAGGCATAGGCCCCCTTCTTGGTAGTTACTGAGCTACATGAATCATGGTTCCCCTCCTTCCACTGGTTCCTGCCTCTTCTAGGTTTTCTCCATTTAATGGCTCTTATTGCATCTCCAGGCACCACATCTCAGTCACCAGCCATGCCTCACCACTAATAACACCATCAGCCCCTGGGAACAGTTAAAGGCCCCTTGTGGGAGCCCAGGAGCGCTAGAGAGTTGGCAGCCATCCTCTGGAGACGCCACTGGGAGGTGATGGGCTTTGCTGGCAGGCCCTGTCCCCTGTGCTGTCGGCATCGCTGGCTCTGTTAAGGATGGACCAAGGCCAATCCCAACACCCAGGGCCGGCACTTCCATTTAGGCGACCTAGGCGGTCGCCTAGGGTGCCAGGATTTGGGAGGGCGGCAGACTGCTCCTGTGGACCTCCTGCAGGCGTGCCTGCGGATGGTCTGTTGGTCCCACGGCTCCGGTGGAGCATCCGCAGGCACGCCTGTGGAAGGTCCACCGAAGCCGCGGGACCGGCGAGCCAGCCCTGCGCCTAGGGCACCAAAAACCCTTGCGCTGCTCCTGCCAACACCCTCCAATCTTTGGGGAAAGGGTCAAAATCCAGCCTGGGATCAGCGTTCTGTGCCCCAGGCCCATCTCCAACAGCGACCGGTCCCAGCGACTGGGAAAGCCCTGGAGGAGCTGGGGAAGCAAGGTCTCTCGTGGAGTAACAATGCTGACCCACCACTGTCCCTGCCTCAGCCTGGGACTGAGGGGCAGAGTCTGGTCCTGACAGGACATCCTAGAGGGATGCGGTCATGGGCATTGACACACGCCATGGCTGAGTCCTGCCCTCTCTGAACTGCTGAACATTGAGATCTCTGCCTTTTAACTGGCCTCACACTCAATGCCTCAGTCTTACTGTCTGCCTGCAACCAGCCCCGATTCCTCTTGGCGCTAGTTCTTCCCTTTTTTACCCTGGGCCCTCTGGTTTTTTACCAAGAGTTCACAGGAATCACAGCTCTTTGATATAGACCAGTCACACTCCCCCCTCCCCAGTAATTCATTTCTAGAAAGGTGCTTGAGCTGCGGAGTTCAGATTCGGATCCCGCTTCAAACTTTCCCCTGACCCAGCCCTCTGGCCAGGCTGCGTACAAGTCCCACCCCTTCCATGGTAATAAGGAGTCCAACAGCCGAAAGGTGGAGGACCTTATGCCAGGGTTTCAGCCCAACTCTGGGCCTATCAGGCCTTGTGTCAGAGGGTTTTTTATATCTCCTCTGGCAGCCAGTAGGGAACCCAGGCCCCCTCCTCTGCTCTGGGTTCCTGCCCAGGGACCATGTGCTAAGGCACCACATTCTGCTTTCTCTGACTCACTGCTGCATCCCTGGACTACTTCCTCCCCTCCTCTGACCCCAGCCCCTTTCTCAGGGGCTGACTTTCCTGCGCTTTCTCTGGGAGGCTCCAGCTGTACTGGACCTGCAGAATCGTTGCTGTAAAGCAGGACCTGCTTCATGGCTCTGCTCCACCCCTCGAACCACTTCCCTCCCTCTCACACCTGGATAAAACTGGGGTGCTCTGCTGACTTCTGCTAGGAGTGTGGGGAAGCCAAGCACCTTCACTTCCAGCTGACTGGCTCAGCTCACTGCCTCCCCTCCGTCTCTGGTGGTGAGGGTGGGGCATCCCCACAAACCAAGAGTTGCCTATGGCTTGAAATTCTGCTGCCTTCTCTTACCCATCCCTGCCCTGGCTACCCAGTGCACACTGCTCTGCTACTATTGGCAGGGCAAGGGGAAACCTCAAGTCATTAAACATTGCTCAGTCGTCCTGGCGTCTATTCAGGGCAATAACATTAATCCCAAGGCACCTGATGTTTATTAACCTCAGTCTGGGAGGGGCTGAAGAGCCACTTAGTTCCAGCCTCTGTTACCAGCTCTGCCTGGCTTGTGTTACTAATTCCTGCCTGCTCCTTCTCTGCTGCTGACTATTCCGAGCAAAGGGGAAGGGTGGGGCGGGGCTCTGTGCCGTGTGCTTCTGCCACTTGCATTCAGTTTTGCCAAGATGATATTTGATGAGGCATTAAATCAGTGGCAGGAGGAGCCACTGCCAGCTCTGGTGAATAATGCGGAGCTGGCTGGCTGCAGGTGGCAGGGTGATGCCACAGAGCCCTGTGCAGATGGCTGAGCACAACCGTCAAGCAGGCACCAAGCAATAAAAAGCACTTCCCAGGCCAGTAAAAGCCTTCACGCAGAAAGCACAATGTCCACAAGCAGCAGGGGGAAAAACAGCCCTTGCAAGTCACATTTGGGAAGGAGAATTCTTAGCTCATGCCTTAGCTTTTTGGGAAGGAGAAATACTGCTGAGGGCCCAGCCTTGCGGGGTGCTGAGTTCTCTCAGCTGCCACAGCAGTCAGGTCACTTACTTAGGGCCCTAATTTGAGGTACCCATGTCTGAAGCATTTGGCTAAGGTCCCATGCAGCACAGGGGATAGAACCCACCACCCTGTCTGCAGCTCAAGCCACTAGCCCACAGCATCCCATGCAGTCCAGTGCAGGACATTCCAGTTTGTTTCCTGTTCATGGGCTTTTGGTCCCTGGGCTCCCAGGAGAGGCATCCACTGCAGAGGCAGCTCTTTCATCCCTTCGGTTGTGAGAGAGAAGGGAGTGTCTGTATTCAGCAGCAGCCTGCAAGACTTATATTGGAGTAGCATTAACTTGGTGCATGGGGAGTTACACTCATGGCTAGCCTGACGACCTAATCACATTGATCTTTCTGGAGAAAGTACTGATGCCACAACACCATGAGCCACATCCGGCTGGTGAGTTTGCATTGCAACATGGCACCACTGTTCATCGTGACATTGCAACGTAACACAGAACATTGGCACAAGACCTCCCTGTTCTGCAGGAGCTTCCTGGCTTGGAGAATGGATCCCACTGACTTGCAGACGTTCCTTTCCTATTAGACGTGGGGAATTCTAAGGCTCCAGGACTGTACCAAAGCGATAGGTGCCTTGTAAATAGCTATGACCAACAAGCTGCTTTTTTTTTTTTTTCTAAGCTACAGGGAATGGCTCTCCCTGGGTCTCCAAACCACAAATATTTTTTCTGTAATAGGATAAGGGGAGAGGCTCCTTGTACTGAACAGCAATTAAGCATGTAACCCCCATTATTGCTAATGGAAGTAGCCTGTGTAATCCATTGTGCTGGGTGGTGAGAATTTCCTCCGTACCCCGCCAAACACAGCAGGTCTAGGGGGCATTCCAGGCTCCAGTACCATACAGAGCATTGGCATCTCTCTTCCAGCCACAGCCAACATGTGCTGCTGGATTTGGGACAGCGAACAGGCGGATGAGAATCCAATGGTGTCATTCCATTGAAATCAGTTGTTTTGGCAAGAATGGAATTCAGTGTCTTTGGCAGAGCTGCGTGGGGGAGGCGCATTAGACTCATTGCATGTCAGGATCAATAAAACCTATCGGCAAAGCTGAGTACAGGAGTGTTGCAGGCCAGATCTGTGGAGCAGCCAGAAGAGCTCCACAGTGCCACTGCGGGAATACTGGGTGCATTGGTGGTCAGGAGTAGCACTGGCAGAGCTGTGTTGGGGTCCAGGAGGGGAACAGGAGAAGGAGTGAGAGGCCTGAGTAGAGCTGTGAAGGGGAAACTTGCAAAAACACTTGCTCATGCTTTGCTCTTGCTTCTGCCAGTGCTCTGGGGCCCAGGCCAAGGCCGAGTGACGTCAATGGAAACATTTCCATGCACTACCACAGAAGTTGGATCAGGCCCCAGATCTCTTACTCCACTAAAATCCTGCTTCAGTGTACATGAAAGGAACACAGAAGACGAGTTTGTAACAAGAACGAATACTGTCAGAACCTTTATTTGAATGCTTGTTGTTTCTTTGAACCAGGCTAACAAATTAAATACCTCAGGAAGACTAAAGAACACAATATGCTTTTCATTGGAAATCAAAGGTAGCTCTACAATGACATAAAATGATCAGATGCTTCTGTATAATTTGGAAGTGGTCGACCAACAGAGAAGAGTGATGGAGACACACTACTCCCAGAGCGGCTCTTCTCCCTTCTCTGCTTTGTTCTAAACATTTTCGGTTAATGGTATTTGACACTGAACCTGCCATTGGGGCCCTGCCATTTGAGAACACCAAGCCAGTTGGATCTAGGGTACTGCTCACTAGAGACCTTCCAGGTCATCATCAGTGGACCTTCTGTTGGCTCATGCTGGATTTGGTGTGCCAGAAATCTTAGAGTGGGAGGTCTTCATCAGTGACTAGGGTCACCTGATGAAAGGCACCTGTCCCTTATTCAGGGAGCCATGCATGGTTCTTCTTTCTAAGCTGAATGGTTTATTGTATGCGAAGCTCCAGGACTTTTAGCAATGACCTTCTCTCTTTGTCACATGAAAATTTTTGTGATACAACAAAAGTCATATGACCTATTGATTTCCTAGTAAGGAAGCCATAAAACTTACTGGACAGTGAGCACTAGGATCAAAATATTTCAACTTGAATGCCTCGAATTAGGCACCTAAATCCATATTTTTAGTGTCCTAAATAAGTGTCCTGATTTTCAGGAAGGCCAAGCACCTGACATCACTGAGTGAAGTCAATGGGAACTATGGTTGGTTCAACAACTATGAAAATCAAGACACTTATTTTGATACCTAAATATGCACTACGGGCCAGATTTTTAAAGGTACTTAGATACCTCACTTCCATAGGAGTTAGAAACCTAAATACATTTAAAATCTGGCCCAAAGGAGACTAACTTTAAATAGTTATTTTTTAAAATCTTGGCCATAAAGTGCCAAATAGTTCCCCTTGACATTAATGGGAGGGCGGCTATTGACTTCAATGGAGCTACACTGGTTTACATCCACCAAGGAGCTGGGCCACACTGTTTAGCATGTCACATTGTTTCAAACCAGGATAAGCTGCACTGAGGCAGGTCATGGTTTACACTGGTGCAACATGGACTACACTAGAGGTTTGCAGGAGTGCAGCTGCACCACTGGCTAAAAAACTCGGTGCAGTCAAGGCTGAAAAGGATTCCCCCCCCCCCCCGCTCCCCAGTATGGAAAGTTAGCAGCTCCAGTATGGAGCATGTGGGACAAGAGTCAATGCAGGGAACAATAAGAGGAAGGGCGGTCTAACAGATAGTGCATTGGACTGGATCAGGACAGCTGGGTTCCATTAACTCCCTGTGTGACCTTGAGGATGTCACTTAACCTACCTGTGCTCAGGTCCCCACCTGTAAAATTGTGATACTACTTCCTGCCTGAGGATAAAATCCATGAATGGTTGGGAGGTGCTCACATGCTCATGTGAAGTTGGCCATCTAAGTGCCCAGATAGATGCAGGGGCTAGTCAACAATCTAGGAAGCTCTATTAAAACATGGATGGAGAAGAACAAGTCTAATCTTCCTATTAGCACCTCAAATTACAGGCTAAACAGTTGCTTCCAGATACCTAAAATACTTTTTCAAGGAGCTGTGACTTTAACAGAAATTGGTTCATTAATTTCCCCCTCTGCTATTTGTTTCCAGCTAAATGAGGCTTCCCTATGATGTACTGGCATTTTAGCTCAATCTGATCCCAATTTGTCTACCTGAAGCCTCCATTTTGACAAGAGTCCATTTCATTCGATAGTTTCATCAGTTACCTCTTTTACAATGTGCCCCGCCACCCCAGAGATGGCAACACCCCAAATTTCCAGGCTCCAGTCTGTGAGGCCCCCAATGGCAGGATCCAAATATCATCTTTAAATAATGCTCAATAAATAAAAGAAATAAATATTAAATAACAGGCCAAGTCCTCTTAGCCTCTTCACTATATGTACAATGCATAGCAAAAGAACATTGATCGGCTGCTTGCAGACAATAGTTTGGTATAACTTGCAAATAAAATAAATTTAAACCATCACAACCGGCGTAAAGCAAAAGAGCTGACGTGGGTAAACCACTGAGAGCAGCAGGTGCATTGGGGCCTTAACACTGCTCCAACTCTTTGCTAGTCAGTGCAGAAGCCGAAGAGCTGAGTTCTGCAGTGAGGTGTAAATAGGATCTGGAGAATCAGGACAGAAAGACCATGAGGATTCCAGTTTGTTTGGGTTTTTTTGGGGGTGTGGTGGTGGAGTGGGGGGATATTAGCTATTAAAAGAGCATAACGAGCAGTTAGGAATAACAGAACCCAGAACAACATGATTTAGATCACTGTACATTATACAAACGAGAACCTTGTGGGGTCCCTGGGTTTTGGAATGTAGGAGCATTTCAAACTTCATTGGGATGTGGGAACAAGAGAGAGGGAGGGAGGTTTAACTATTTCATAAAACTTTAGAACTATCTGAAGAGTTGCAAATGTCCTCAAGAATCCCTCACTCTCAGGAGAAGCTGGCTAGCCTCAAATTAGCCATGATCCATGTACAACCGAGTTGTGTTTCCACTAACCGAAGAATGCTTTTTTTGCAGCGCATTGGCAGAAATTGGAGATGTCAGGGTGCAAAATGTCTTCAAAAGCAACACACCATTAAAAAAAAGAAAAAAAGCTGCTGGCAAAAGGCACAGACGACAGAAAAGCTGGAGGGGTTTTTGCAAACCTGCAGAAATCCCAAATGTCAACCAATAAGCAGGGCTGCCTTTTGGACTGTACTGGAAATTTCATCAAGTTAAATTAAAATAGCTCCACCAATGAGTGCGAAAAACTAACTTTCCCCATGACTTGGCTGGACTTTGTCACTTTGACATCGGGTTTTGGAAACATCTTCAGGACTGCTGGTTCTTCCATACTGTTGTTTCTTGTATCTACCACAGCTACGTCATCAGTTGGTAACAAACACCATATAAAAGTCCTACGGATGGCAACCACAGAGAGAACCAGAGTTTCTTCATCAGAGAAGCCAGGTTATACTTTGTGGTCTGACTCAAGGAGAGGAGGGAAATATGCCTTTCAGCCAACTGGCACCTCTACTCCTAGCAAAGGGCTGTTCTGTGATTTCCCTTTGCAGGATTGCAAATTTCCCTCCCCTCTCCCATTTAACCAGACAGGAAGCAGCAGGATTCTTGTCATATCTTCTGTGAGATCTCAGGCTTGTGATGCATAAATAGAATCCATCACCATACACATCTATTGGACTCCAGCACACAGAAGGGTGGATAAACATTTTGTGATGAACCCTAGTTTTCAATGGGAAAAGACTATGCAGAGCGTCCTTCTGATGCCCGTTAACTTTTCACCCCCATCCTTCTATCACAATAAAGTGGACTTATTTTGCTTTCCTTACCACCAACTTTAGTATGAGCTACAGTCAGATGTGTCAATACCAGGCCTGAACGCAAAGCGACCATAGAGTTCTGAAGTTGTCCTTTGGACTTGCAAGGGGACATGGAGACATTGAAACAAACAAACAAACCCAAAAATAACTTATCATTCAAAAAATATAATAAATAAATACTGTTAACGGTGACCAATTGCATCCAGTCTGACATAGAATTAAAAATAGAATAATAATCACAATAATAATAATAAATAATTTAACAGGTTTACTCCAATACAATGCTGATTGGGAAACCTAAGGAGTTTTAGCTGCCATGGGATAGATAGTAGGATGAGAGGCAGTCCTTGTTGAGTGGATCAGCAGGCCCACGCGAAGGACACTGCAGGCTCAGCATGCTCCTGGGAGCCATCTCTTTACCCTGGGTCCATGTATGCTACTCCCATCCACATGGACTGAGGACAGTCCATGGAGCTTTGTTCGTAGAGCCTCATCAGTAAGGAAGTCAGGTCAACACAAGGTTTTACTATTTACACCAGTTTTACAAGCCTCCTTTGAACTGCCTGGCACGGTGCCTAATTGCACCAGACGTGGTTGGGTATTCAACACGTGCAGGGCTTATTCTTGCAACAGTGGTGGAGTTAGACCTCGGTCAAATGTTCTAGGCCTCCAATAACTGCGACTGCATCCTACTGGGAAAACAAAGGTGTGATGTGTTTGAGTATCGTGCTGGGCACGGGGGGGCAAAAGTCTTCATTCCTTCCAAGGTAGATTTTGCTGCAAAACACTGAAGGCAGAGGGACTGAGTAAGATCTAGAAAAGGACATATACAATTCCCTCCCCCCCACCCAACGGCTGCACATTATAACATCACCACATAAACACTCAGACAGAGGGGGTGGGTGGCATTTAACCCCCAGCCATGACTTTGGGACATCTGTAGGTGCAGCACTGGCCGGAATCCCAGTTTTCTATTTTCTAGAGACGTTGGAAAATGAGAATCATCTAGACCCTTTTCCTGAACTACTACGAGCAATGACATGCCACCCCATGGATCACACAGAATTGAATCTCTCCTAAGTCGGGTTCTGGCCCGTGGAGGAGCATTGCCAATAAAACCACCTTTGCTACATGGCAGTAGTGCAATATAGAAATCCTTCGATGGGTTAGAAATGAAGGCCTCCGTTCTGTGAATGGTTGCACACCTCTTCCTGGATCACAGGAAATAACAGCTGCTAATAACCGTGAGCCACATCTCTCTATATACTGCACACAAACACCTCCCATTCAGGTCATGCCTTTGCCTGTTCATTTTAAGTCTCCGTGACTCAGGGGGGCAGGTGGCTCTTCAACCAGTAGATGTGCGTCTCTTTACACGTGCAGTCTTTCGTCTCCTCGTCAACTTTCTGCTCGGCCCCTCGGAACACTTGAGGCCCTACATCCTTGTGTCATTAAGACTAAATGGGATAATAGTTGTGCAGGCTGGGGGAGACGGAAGGGAAGGAGGGGGAAACGAACCTCTTAATCCCAAATTAGCTGCTCTAAGCACTCAGCTGTTGCAAGAAAAAGAAACTTTCCAGTGCCAATTGAGCCTGCACCTGCAAGAGGCCTTTGTTAGGCAGCAAATCACAGTAATCGCACAGCGGGCTGGACTGGCAATCATTGCAAAGAGAAAACAAAGGAAGGATGACCACTGCCCTCCACAAGAAGCGCCGAGGGCTGGTCAGGAAATGGGCAATTGATGGGTACCCCCCGCTTTCCTAGATCCTGCTTCTTCCTCCTCAGGCTGCCACCTCTCCACCTGAGTAGCTGTCTGACTGGACCAGCAAGTAAAGTGCTTCATGCAGCAGCTGCTTCAGAGATCTACGGGTGTGTGTGGGGGGAGATGGCGCTGCATTGCCTCCTGCACTGCTGCAAAGGGCAGGGAAAGGTTACTCTGGATGCATTCTCCCCCAGCAAGCCCCAGACTCAGGTTGTAACCCTCTGCATGGCACAGAAAACATTCTGCTGCCTTGTGTTTGGGTAAAACTGCGGCGGCTGCTAATTCTTTCTTCAAAGGACTCCTGTGATTCTGCAGGGGGAACAATTCCTAGCGGCCTGGTGCCCTTGCTTACAATGTATGGGGGGAGTGTCTGGGAGGGAGGGCCAGGAGGCCAGCACGCTCAGCCATGGGTCTCTGTGCCTGTCACTGTACATCTCCCAGAGGAATTTCCAACAAGTGTCTCCAGGGCTGGGCTCTGGCGCTCAGAGTAAGGAATCTAGGGGCAGGGCAGCCATTATTCTCAGCTGTCTCCGGGAGGACAGTTGGGGATTGATGAGTTATTTTGCTTCCAGTCGCTCGCCCATTTTTAACCTTGCGCTCTCTGCTTTGCGAAGAGGGATTATCCCCTAGCAGCTGGCTGTGTTAAAGCACCAGGGAAAATGAAGACCCTAAACCAACAGCAATGCTCTCTTGCCCCATCCCACAAAGGACCCCTCTCCTGCACTAGGGCTGTCGCACCAACACCGGACACCTGTGGGGCAGGGGGCTGTTAGTCTCTGCTCTGGGTTGGTGGCATGTCGATAAACCAGCTATCCACCCCTGGCTGCTCTCCCAGGTGATGCCAGGAGTGTTCCTCCAGCTAGCCAAGCAGCTGGAACACTTCCCTGGTCTGTCATTCCCTGTCTCTTTGGGCCTGTCAGCCAGGCTAGGCAGGTGGCAAGCTGCAATTGCTGCCACTCATTGTGCACATCTTATATGTGTTACCCCATCCCTTTCGCCCTTCCACCCCGCCCCACCATGCCAGCCTGCTTGTTTGGCTCATCCACCTGTTATGTCTTAGACTGCAAGATCCTTGGGGCAGAGACTGTCATTTCCTGTACGATGGTACAGCACCTAGCACACTGGAACCCTGATCTGATTAGCCACTAGTCGCTAAGTAGCAGCAGCATGGAGCATGGTAGGCCCCTGCCCAGTCAGTACAGAAGACAGGCTTTCTTCTTTCATTAACCATGGAGCTGGTCTCTGCTGCTGGGGGCTCCCCCTCCTTTCTGCTGATAAATAAAAAGTCTTGCTAGTTGAGGCTTCTGCACTTTGAGCAGCTCTGGGCCAGGCATTGTATTACATGGGAACTGATCTTTGGGGGAGCAGGGAAGGCTGGAGGGGTCGAGGTCACAAACTTCAAGCTCTTTCGGACAGGGACCCTCCTCTTGTGTTTGTACAGCGCCTGGCGCAATGAGGCCCATGACTGGCTCTCCTGGGGGCTACATACTAATATGTTTCATTGGAGTTCCCCATGCCCCGGTACCCAAAAGGACCTGGAACTTACACTCCCACGTGCCCTGCAGGGGAATTCCATTGCCCCACACAAAGCTCCTGTGACAAAACCGGCCACCAGCAGCAGCCCCCGAGAGCTCTGGTGCTGAGGCATCACAGGAGCCACAGTGACAGGACTTTGCTCCCTTGCATTTCCTGATTGTTGTCCTGGCCTCTCAGCTCCCAACCCTTGCTTGTTTCCACTGCCGCTTATCGTCTCACCAGCGGGTCATATTGCTGGGGTGAAGGGAAGCAAACTCGTGACCTAAAAATGGGGGCGGGGCAAGGGACTGGCCCCTTCCAAACAATCCACACCCCGTGGAATTTCCTTCTTCACATTCACAGCAGGAATTGGCTGATCCCTGGGGACTGAATATTCTTCCCCGGGGGAGGGGCACAGTGGGAAAGCCACCTCCAAGGAAGGTGAATTGATCCTGCAGAAGCCTCTGGTTTTTCCCTTTGGAGGGGAGAGGCCACACTGCAGCGCTTGGGGGGCTCCACCCTGGAGTCAAGGGAAGCTTTGCCATTGACCTCAATAGAAGCAGGGCCAGACTTCCTGCCTGGCCCAAAAGCCTTGAAGAGAGTTTCCTTTACATTATTTCCCTCTCCCCCAACCAAAGAATCAGTGCTTGCTGCCTGCTGGCCAGGGAAAAGCAAGGAACTAAACTCACTCCCTGGATTAGCCCCTAGGAAATGCTTCCCTGGAGATAGGCAAGGAATGGGTGGGGGAGGCTGGTTTATAATCAATACAGCCGCTGCAAAGCACGGATCCTACCTCTCTGCCCACGTGTTCTCTGGGGCTGCCTCTATGTGTGCAGTGCCCAGCACAACAGGGCGCTGGTGGATGCCACAACAGAAACATGAAAGAATGAGCTCTCCCCAGGGAGGCTGGAGGAGAGAGGAATTGAAAGAGACAACCCCCATGCAGGTGGCAGGGAGGGGGACGCCCTAGCGTCGCAGGCTGTCATAGCTGTCCGCAGAGTCGTAACTCCTGCTCCTGCTGCGGCTGCTCCTTGGGCCCGAACTCCGGCTCCGGCTTCGGCCGCTGTCACTGCTGCTGCTCCAGCTTCTGCTCCGGCTGCTCCTGTCGCTGGAGTAGCTGCGGCTGCGGCTGCGGCCGGGAGAGCGGCTGACGCTGCTGTACCAGGAGGAACAGCTGCTGACGTTGCTGGAGGAGGAAGGACTGGGCCTGTAGTATGGGATGGGGCGTTTCCGGGCACTGTGGGAACAAAGGGGGAAGAGTGGTTACTGGTGACACAATGGGACCTCAGGGGTGGTGGTGGTGTCGGGGGGAACTCCTGGCCCTGGGGCTCAGTGGGAGGCAGGGAGGGAAGCTTCAGGGCAATGCTTCCCCTCCTCGAGTGCTTGGAGGGCAAAGTCTCTGGGTGTGAAAGACTCAAAGCAGGTCCCTACTAAAGCTATCCATAGATCTTGGCCAGCATGTCACAACCGAGCCTGTGGCTCCCCAGTGGGTCTCCTGGAGGGATGGGGAGTGTCTGTCCCTTACCTCGTGATACGGCGAGCTTCCAGGTGGCTGGGAGAATCTCTCCTGCGTTTCCTCATGGGCGAGTAGGACCTCCGCCGCCGCCTGCTCCGCTCCCTCTGGGACTCCTTCTCGCTGGAGCCATACGTGTGCTCTCTCGCGCGGTCCCTGAGGAATGGCCAGTTTGGGAAAGATTACTGCCAAGATCCCTGTGCTGATGAAACAACTCATTGTGGGAGGTAGGCAGGGGCTCAGCAGTGGGGCCAGAACCTGGAAACTTCAGTGCTAAAGCACAGGCCTTGATCATTTGAGCTAAAAACTAACCCTGCCAGCATCCTCCAAATGGCTTGACTGATAGATGGAGGCACAAGTCATTTAGCCTGCATGTTATGCAGACACTCGCTAAGCACGGGCTGGGGAATGCTTTCTAACGGCATGCACAGTTGGCTAGATGTGCACACGGTTCCCAGATTTAGCCAGTCTGGATGCAGCAATGTAAGACTTAGCTGTTGGCAGCAGACGTGCTATTTCTGTGGGGCACATCTGTTCCACAGAGCCTCAGCCGTCCAAAATGAATGCAGCAGCTCTCACCCTGGGGCTGCTACAAGGTTTTGGAAAAGTCTCCTGACACAGCCTGAAGTCCCACCTGCTGCGCTGGAAGCGGCGGTGGGGAATGGAGTTGAGCTGGTTTCACATATTGCTTTCCAAGCACTTTGCAAAGTGATGAGTTAAATACTGAGGCCCTGATTCTCATTTATATTTGGGCCCCTTTGTTCTGCACTGCACTGCTCAACTGGGCCTTTTCTTGCTGCAAAACAAAGGTCACTCTGTCTGACAGGGATTGGTGACTGTATGGATGGAGGGAGAGAACACATTCCCCCCAGAAGCACAAAATAAAGCTTGGGGTATGAACCCCCATACAGTGAAGTTGAGGAAATTGTTCCCATAATACCCTGAAGCCCTGAAAAAACAACCCCGAGTTTCATCCAGCTTGGATTCCATGTCGTTTGCGGCATGACCTTGAGAGCTGAGTTACTGTCTGCTGTGCCTGGCAGGTAGAGATTGCATGGCACTCATTGTGAGAGCAGGGGTTTGTCCCAGTGCCCTTACCCTAAATTTCCACTACTCTCATTGCGGTGCTTTAGCTGCCACCTTCCACCCCAGAGCTGGCTGCATTTCAGTGGAACAATTTACATCTATATAAATAGTAAGGCACCTTGAGACCCTGGGGGATGAAAAACACTAGTAAACATTTTAAGTACTGGATCAGCACTGCCCTGTGGTAACTGCACTGATCCCCGGGGCTGAATCTGGATGATCGCCTTTCTTACCCTTGGACAATCCTGCTTCTGTATTCCTGGCGTGGGTCAGGAATGAGCCCTTTAGACCAATGCCAAGCTGCTGCTGTGGCTCTCTGCTCGGTTACTTTGGCCAGGAAGGCCCATGGCTAAGCGCACCTTTAGTTACTGAAGCAATGTGCAACCTTTCACATGATCAGGGAGAGCTCGTTTTAAGCCAGTCTAACCTTACACTGCCTGAGATACGGGAACACATAGTAGAAGTGAGCAACAGGCTTAAATGGCAACAGGTCTTTTTGTAAGAAAGCCCCTGCTGATTCCTATAGTATATTGCCCAGGAGAACACACATGACGCACTGGGTCAAAGAGAACTACAGTGGGGCTGCACAGACAGCTCTTGGGGTGGCTGTTGGTGCTGCTGCTGGCTTGTTCTCTAAATTGGGCACCTTACCAAGTCAGACAATGTGTGCACCCCACACTGAGGGGCATGTCGATGAGCCCCAGTGTTCCCTTCAAAATCCCAGCTGCTAAATGCTGCAAATTGGAGATTTTGTGTTTTCCTGCTTCAAGAAAAATCCTTCTCTGACAATGGCTCAAGCCCTCCATGAGTAGAGTGCCCGGCCCTTTGTGTCTGGGCTGAGCCACAGCACGGGCCCAGTTAGCACTCTGCTTCTGAAAGGGTTCAGCGTGAAAACAGCACGTCCCACCAGGCCTTACCCATCCAATTCCACATACATTTCACAAGGGGTTAGTCCCTTAAAGCCCTGAATAAGTAGCCTCTCTCGCCCTATCACCCCCTACAACAGCTGCTGAATGAGGACCTTTCCGCTGTCTGTTCCCAGGGTGAACCAAGGAATGGAGGGCAGTCTAGGAGGGAAGGCCTCGGTTGCAGAAATCCACATCAGGATGAGTCTTATCTTGCCACCTGCAGCACATCTCTGGCCTCTTCTCTCAAGAATCAACGTCAGCAAAAGCAGCTGGCAACGCGTATGGAGATATGCCATAAACAACGAGTGCTGGAGCATGCAGACCCAAACATGCCTCGTTCCATGTTTGCATTCAGGGGCTGGTAAATATGTGAGACAGCCAGATCCGCAGTGTCTCCGGTGCTCTCATACACAACATCATGTAAAGATTGGGCCAGTGTCACAGAAGTGCAGCAGAGAAGTTTGTGGAGGGGAGTCACACATGCACCCTAGTCACAAACCCGAACTGAGTTGCTACAAAAGCGGGCAATGCCGTGCAATGGCACCATGACATACCTGCTGGGGCTGTAGCGGGAATAACTGGGGCTACGACGTGATCTTGAGTTCCTGCTTCCAGGGCTTCTTTTGCAGGACTTGGATGAGTAGCTGGGGGAAAATGAATAGGACCTGGGAATAGACAAGAACCATCCAAAGGTGAATCAAAGCAGAGCTAAAGTGAGAAGATTTAAGGCGCATAAGGCTCCTTTTCCACATCTGGATTCAAGTGGCAACAAGGTCCCAAGTTTAATGATGTCAGCCCAGCCACTGATAAATGTTCATTCATCCTGTAAGGGAACGAGCCCTGTAGATTGTCTTGCGCCAACAGGAATTCCACTGCCCTTCAGCGGCAATATCGTCAGTACTGCTAGTACCCTTAGTCATTTCAGCATAATCCAAACTGTAATTTCAAGGCTCTTTGGCCTATTCCTGGGACTATCAAGCACTGCCACAAACGGACCGGCCAGCAATAACACAGACAACCACTCGACTTGGCCTCACCTTTTCCCTGAGGAGTAGGATCTGCTTCGGGAGTACCTGGGCGTGGCCTGATGATGCAATGAGCGGGAGTGGGCGGAGCGACTGGAGCCACGGGAGGACTGCCCTGTGCTGGTGTACGACTCTCTGCGGGAGCATGGTCTCAGTGGGGAGCTGCGGTCTGGGGAATGTAGGTGGCTCTGCTTCTTCATCTCCGAGCACGTGAGACACGGGGGCAGGAAACTTCTGCAAATGGACATTTCCCCACCCGGTGAAGTTGTTGTAAAGCAGAGAGCCCTGCCTCAGAGTGTACTACCAACTTCTGCTTACAGGATCCAAATCAATGCAGGTTCCACCCTCCTATTAAATCCACTGGGTTCAACAGTGACTGCTGTATGAAACCGGAGTGGGCACAACAGTGAATCAGGCTCTCCCAGAAGATGAGATTTCAGTGCCAGGTTATACCTGGGTAAATCTGGAGGGACATCCCTGACTCCAACCTTACACTGATGGGAGAGCAGGATTCAATCCTAAGTGCCAAATTCTGCTTTCAGTTAAATGGATGCAAGACCCACCCATGTCAATGGGAGCTGCACCCATGGGACTGGGAGCAGGATAGTGTCTTTAGGGTAAAACATTGATGCCTGACCCTCCTATTTTCAATGTTACTGGTTTTATGCTGCTGTAACTCCACTGGAGCTAGCCCCGATTTGCCCAGATCAGAACACAAAGTCGAGCTCTCTTCATTGGGCCTTCAGCATTTGTTCACAAACAGAGAATTGCACGTGAAATGGATGCACAGGTGGCCAAACTCTCATGGCAGTTGCCTGCAAAGCTCCATGACCCATTTGCTGCACCCCTCACGGCAGTCAGTCAGGCTGGAGAAGAGAAGTAGGAAATGTGTGTGGAAGGGGAGCTGGGATGCAGTCTCCTTCATTGGCACTGGCCCTCCTTCCCAGCTCCAGCCAGGGCAGCTGCCAGGCGCTGATTGTCACACTAACCATCATCACTAGGGGGCAAAGTCCGGACATCAGAGAACATGCTCATGTGCACGTGAGGGACCCAAGGGCAAGACTTTTCTGTCCCAAGGTGCCCGCTGGACAATGGCAGCTACTGCAGCGAATGGGAGAGCTACTGATGTTGCCACCCACCCCTTCATGGGCCTCGTGCTACTGTGGTGAGCACAGCCTCACTCGCCATTGTCCCAGTGCTCCCATCTGTGGCCCCATGCAGCGAGTCACTGTTGCTCTGCTGCATGCAGATGCACAGGGCTCGTCCTTCATGGATTGGTCACTGCTTAGCACTACCCACATGGAGGAAACACAGTCTTAGGCCTGAGGTAGCTATGCAGGCATTTGGCTGAGTGAACCAGGCCAGAGGAACAAGTTGATTGGAAAGCCTAAATTTCAATGCATATAGCTCTGCTTACCAAACATGAACAGCTACAGACGAGACAGGGCAGTTTGTAACCATTCCATCCAGCCTTTAGAAGTTTGCCTGAATGTGCTAGTGACCTTTCCTGCTCTTTTGCTACAAGGTCACAACAAGTCAATGAGATATGAGCTCAAGCCACATCTAGATGCAGATTGTGAACGCCCCAGTGTTTGGATCTAGGTCTTTGATTCATGTCTGTATCTGGATCCAAGCGGAACCTCTTCTGAATGACGGGGGGGGGGGGGGGGGGGCTGGTGCACATGGAGGCTAAGGGATGGGAAGATTTAATGGATTAAAGTTAGCATCCTTCACGGCATAAACTAAGTGCCACAGGGGTCAGGAAGGAATTCCACACACCTGACACCATTGCCCAGGTGCATTATGGGTTGTTTTTCACTTTGCTTTGAAGCCACTATTGGAGTCGGGATGACAGACTTGCTGGATCTGAATTATGGCTAGCCACATAAAGAACAGAAATACATTCCTATTGGCTCACCACCTGCGACAGTCAAGCGAGCAGAAGACATGGAGTCATTCCTGGAATAGACGTAGCAAACACTGACTATTGGCAATCACTGACCTTTGGTCCTGTCCCTGGGCATCCGGAGAGAGATTTTCCAAAGTTGTTCCCTTGCTCTGGGAAAAGCAACTGGTGAAGGAATTTCCCGAATCAGAGCTGTTATCGCTGTTGGCCATTTTGGGCTTCCCAGGTGAGAAGGCATGGCCAAAGCCATTGTGGGCTAGGCTTCTTTGCTCCTGGCTGTCCTTTGGCCTGGCTGAGCTTGTCTGAGTGGAGGGAGGGGAGGAAGTATCGTTTCCTGAGTCAGATTCATGAGCCCCTCCATTCCGACTGGCTAGGTTGCCAAGTGGGCTGTCTGTTTTGGTAAAGAGGTCAGCAGATGACCCCGACTTTGAGATCTGAAAGCAAAAAAGCCATTTGACAGTGTTTGAACTTTTTGTTTTGTTTTGTTTTATATTGTCTGACTTTTTTTTTTAAATAAACCAAGAAATTTTACCATCATGATGCACTGTAACAAAAGGAAAGAAAGAAACAAAGAAAGAAAGAAACAAAGAAGAGAAGCCAAAAAACAAAAGTACATATCCCTGAAAAAAACCACAGAAAGAAGAAACTTCTTTTCCCCCTGACATGATAACTGGAAGATTTAGACATCATGCAAAGAATATTAGCATGCGATCCATGTTGAACAAAAGATTTTTTTTTAAAAAAGGGAAACAAAAGAATAAATATGTAAATAAAAATCAGAAAAAAATATTAAAAAACTAACAACCCTTATTTAACCTAAAAGGTGGGGCAGGGGAAAGAAATAGGAATATACATACAAAAAACTACATACTCATCGGAAATAAAACAAAAATGGAACAAAATTCTAAATGATTGACTTTTTGTTTTAGTTTCCTTAATAAGGAGACTCAAATGTCACAAAAAAGGTCTTTATGTACAAAGAAAAATTGGCAAACGAACAAGTTAGCGCTTTGAAACTCAAAAAAGAAAAAAAGGGGTGTGTGGAGTGGGAATAAAAAGAATACAAAACCCCAGAAAAATTAAAATCCCTCTGGAAATAAAAGGAATACAGATATTTCTTTGTGTGCTTTTTTTCCCCCTGTAGAAGGGATAGCTAATGCTCTCGAGTGACCTCTAATAAAGTCCCTAGTGTCTGGCGGATAGCATCCACTTACCAATCAAGAATTCCTCCTTTAGTAGGTACGGTGTAAGAAAAAGGGAAGAGCGGGCAACATAAGTCCATCATTAGAGTCTCAAATTACAAGAAAAAACATAAACCCTCTCTTCAAATCCTCACCGTCAATTGTTTGATTCTTTGCTATTTAAATTTCAAGACGTTTTTGTTTTGTTTTTAATCATCTTGTTTAGTAAATTCCTCTAGGTTGATTATTCGGGATGAAAAGCCACTGATTTAAATAAATCCCCATTGATTTCATGCTAGCCCACAGATACACTGAAGTTCAAAAAAAAAATAATATTGAGAAAAATAAAAAAAAAATAAGGAAGGAAAAATATTTTCCCTGCGGTGTGTTAGAGAAAGGTTTGGGGGGGGGGGCAAACAAAGACTTTGATCCTGCAATCTGATCTGTATGGCTAAAACCCTAATGCCACAGGAAGCCCTGCTGATTTCAATGGGTCTGCATGCTGGCAGACCTCCGCACCTGTGCAGGATCCCAATGACATCAGTGGAGTCTTTGCGGGGCCCAGAGTCCACATGCATTAGTCTGATTGTAGCGTCAGGGCCAAAATTCGATGGCTGTCAGATGGAACCCTGAAAATCTTTATAAGGACTTGATCCAAGTCCCACTGAATTCTAGGGTTGACCAACCCTCCAGGATTGACCTGTAGTCTCCAGGAAATACAGATTAATCTTTAATTAAAGATTCTGTCAAGTGATGAGACCTCCAGGGATACACCCAAACAAAACTAGCGACCCTACTGAATTCAACAGAAGTCTTGCCACTGGCATCAGTGGGAGCTGGGCCGTGTTCCCAATCAGCAGTCAGATTGCTGGTGGGTGTGGTTCAAGGACAGTGTAATAAATGTGCTGTTGCTTATACGAGGATCTTAGAGGGTCTTTGGTGGGATGTAATTTAATAACTAACCTGGGGCCTCGTCCTGCAATGCAGACACAGATGAGTAGCCCTGACTCATGGCAGTAACCGACCGAATGCAATTGGGTTGCATGATCAGGGCCCTTGGTGTGTTTAGACTAAACATCTTCAATATATATTGATTTATTATAAATGATGCTGGGAACTACAGCTCCAGGGCCAAATCCTCAACTGGTATCAATCAGTGTTGCTCCAGAGCTGGGCTGATTCACACCTCCTCCACCCAAGGATTTGGCCCTCAGTTTTTACAACATGCTCCTCTATTTGGCTGATACATAAAATATCGTCCCTCATTGCTTTGTGCAGAGGGGTGCAATGCAAGCTTAATGCTGAAGAACACTAACGCGACCAGGGCAGGAAATGCTCCTGTGCAAGGTGGCTTTCAAAGACCCGGGTGTCATTCGTGACTCCTGACTATTCCCCTCACAAAGGCACATCACAATGCTCTGGGGCTATGTGCTTTGAACCTGGGCTGCAGGTACGGTGCAGCAGAGGCATTGGGGTCAGAACAAACACGGATCCGCCAGAGGTCACAGTTCATATTGAGTGCCCCATAACACTTTCTGCAGCCAGTTGGATGGGGCCTTCTCAGAAGGCTTACTTGCACGCATCATCTAGCTCCCGTCACAGTGGGTTGTTCTCTTAGTCTAATCCAAGGGTTGCTCAATAGGATGGTAAGAGCTGATTCGGTGGCAGGGGCAAATCGGCACTGCAACAATAGTAGGCGAAAATCACAGACCACTAAAGCAAAAGTGGAGTTACTGCAAAGGAAAAGCTGTCGAAACATGGCACAGGCTGATGATCCAAGCCTTGCCATGACCACTTTGCTCTCTGATAGTGCCTTGAAGTGGAGGATCTCCAAGCAGGTTACAAATATTACGGAACGAAAGCTCCCATCACACATGTAAGGGAGGTACCACCAACCCCATTGAACAGGATGGGATATTGAGATACAGGGGGGGGGGAATGACTGGCACAAGATTAGTGGCTGAGCTGGGGACAGAAGCCAAATCTCTCAAGTCACTGTCCAATGCTTTAACTACTGCACCACACTTCCCATACTTGGGGTTCCATGCTTTGGGGCAATGGTGGTCCAAAAAAAGGGGAATCAATGTGATGCCTTTTCTCAGACCCGCACATACATTTTGAGCAGGGCTGGTTGGAACACAGAAAACATTTTGCATGGAACAGAAATTTCCCAGCAAAGAAATGCTCCCATCTTCCATCAGAGGATTTCTCCAGAATTAGTGATGAACCCAGAGACTTCTCCACGGACTCCAGTGGGAGCAGTCAGGCCCAGAATACACAAGCAATTCATGGGTTGGAAAAGGAACCTATTGGCCCCCAAATATTGTGTGTGAAAACAACGTATCTGTTGGTCCCCAAACTACATCACATGATCATTATTTACTGTTCATATTAACACAGGTTAGGATTTTCAGTGGAGTCGTGTCCAGTTCCCACTGAATTGGCATCAACCCTTAGGGTCATTGGAAAGCACAGACATAGGGCCTCAAAACCCAATGAGAACTGAGGCTCCACTATGTTAGTTGCTGGCAAAAAAACATGATGGTTTTCCTTCTTGCCCATTTCCTACCTCAAGACATGGGGAAGCTAGTTGAGATCATTCATTATAGGGATCTGGAATATAGACTGGAATATGCTGCCAGATTTGTTTTAAGAATGGATCTGAACCTAGGTTTAGATTTGTCTGGTTTTGACACCCCAGCTCCTATATTTATTTTTAATTTAAAGCAAAGGTTCATGAAAATAAAATTCAAGCTATTCTATGAATACATGGGTAAGGAATCTTTGGATAAATTGTGAAGTGTCAGAATATCTTGGGTTTGGACTCTTCCAGCATCCATGCTGAAGGATGCTGGCCGATTCTGCTCGTACAAATGTCTGTTCTTCCCCTCACCTCATCAATGTCCTAAAAATTAAAGATCCTTCTTCTCCCTGCCCGGAAACACATTAAATGTTTCTTTGTTTGCTACCAGCATTTCCAAAGTAGCCCCCTTAGGGTGTCTGTAAGGACTGGGATACTTGCTTTTGTTTCAGCTTTGCTAAAGTCTGGCTCGGAAGTGGTCATTGTTCTCAGTATACTGCAAGGTCATTTAATAATTTGAGAGTCAATACATTCCTTCCTTCGGCCCCAGTTCAGCACAGCACTTAAGAAGGTAATCAAGCCCCACTGAAGTCAACTGGACTTAAACATATGCTTAACTTTAAGTGCTAAAACGTTTTGCTAAATCTTCTCTTCCCCTTGCAAATTCCATTCCTTGTATCAACATTTTAAAAATTATGTTAACTCTTGAAACTTTATGTCCACACTGAGAAGAGATATGGGATCCAGATTCTCTCCCCTTTGACCTTTCCTTTCTCCCTGCCCAATTCCTCCTCCTTGCCCTATTCAAATTGCCAATAACATTTCCAGAGGTGATGACACAATCATTGCCTCCCTGACACCCAGCCTTCAGTGAGCCATATCCCATGGTCCTTGCTCAGTTTTGACTCCATGGGAAGTTTTGCCTGAGTAAAGACGTCAGGATTTGGCCATATGATCTCTTGCGCTAGAGACGCTGTTGACACTTCATAAGTGCCTGGGACTTGCGTGCTATACCCAGCTCAGCCATCCGTTGAGTTACCTAGTACCTGTACCAGCAATATGGAGGTAAGAGGAAACACCAGGAAACCTTGCCCAGTGCTGCATATTTCACATCTGAAGGCCAGAGGGCCTGACCTGGTGTAATAGCAGGTTGTCAGGGAGAGGAGAATAGCTGACTATTCCCCTCTCCCACAACATTAGTGACAACCAGGATGCAACTAATTGGAAAGATTTCCACTATTTCTTAGACACCTGGCATAAAATTCAACCCTGCGCCAAAGGACCAGCATCTGCATCACTTTAGCCCTCAAAATTGGACTTACTAGGGATGATATGTGGTGAACAGTTCTTTTGCTGCCCTCTGTTCTGTGGTGAAATTCATCACTGATCATCCCTACTCCCCGTCCTTCTGTTGCGTATGAGGAAGCATCAGCCATACGAACTTTACACCAAACACCATGTATGAAACACTGTACAGAGTTCAAGTGAATTCTAATGATCTTTTATTGGGGGCGGGGGAGGGAAGGCATGTTTTAAAGTGCCTAGTCTTTTATGGGCTAATTTGCTCTGTGTGAACATTAGGATTCCCCTCCTCAATCCTCCTCAACTTCTAAGAAGTAATTAAATAACCTCAGGAGATGTCGCTTCCTTTAGCTTTTGCTGGGGGATCTATAGCTGCCCTTGAGGGAGCCCGCTTACTTATTTATTGTTTTTCTGTTTCAAATCATTATTTAATCAAAATGAAGGAGGGGGGGAGGGAATAAAAAGGCCCTCGCTTACACTTCAGAATAATTTCTACTAAAATCCTAGATCAAGAGGCCACACAGCCCAACAGATTACAAAAATACAATCACTAAGAGTATTCCAATTAAACTGAACAAGTCCATTTACTGTGCTTTAAATAGCCCCGTGGAGAGATACGGCTATACGTTTTCTCAGCCATATGGGGAATGAGATCTTGCCATGAGTAGCTCTGCACGGCACGGTTTATAGTTGGAAGATTTCTTTCCTGGGTCTATGTCTTTTGTAAAACTCATTTCAAAGTAGCGTTAATTTCTTTTTTAGGAAGTGCCTAATCTTCTTCTTCTTGGCATGCTAATAATGAAAGGAATAAAGCATGTGTGTCAATGACCCCATCGAGTCTTGCTATTCATTATGGCAGCAGGTTATACAGGCAGCACAGATTGCTGATGAGCTTCTGGAATTGGAAGTACCACCTGCTGATAGGGCTCACTTGAGAGAAAGGGGCCATGTGCTCAGCAAGCTTTTAGGGAGATACTGTGTTACTGATTTCTGGGCCAGACCCTTAGCTGGGGTAAACTGGCATGAGTCCCTTGGCTTTAATGGAGTGCTGCTGATTTACCCCAACTGTGGATCTGTGTTTAAGTCCTGTTAAAGCGAATGGCTCTGTATAAAGATATTGGTGCATGGAAATAAGATACACCCACAAAGGGTCCAACCCTCTATTCCTGACTGTAGCAAAACTCAGTGAAAGGATCCGCCATGATTTTGAGAAGAGCTTTGCCTGCACAGAGAGCATAGGATTGGGTCCTTGGCACAATAAAGGTTAGGCTGAGTCTATTCAAATTATGCCAGACACCTATCATATGCAAGAACAGAGGAATATCACAGTGAGGCATGTTTATCACTGCACTTGCTGTTTGCTGCTGGATGTCTGTCTACACGCCCATATGGCCTACATCAGACAGCTACTGGAGTGGGAGTTTCCAGCCTAGCCCAAAGTGAACGTTTGTTGGCCTTGCGAAATCTCATCAGCCTACATGGTTGGAAACAAATGCTCTGGGGAGGCTCTGAATGGGAACAGCTGGGGGTGTTGCAGACCAGGTGTGAGGTGCACTGGCAGAGCTATACCCATCCCACCCGCTACTGGACTCCAGCCAGTGCTCTCTGCTCAGGCTCAAATATGCCCATACTCCTCCAGCCCAGGGCAGTCAGACTGTTCCACCCTGACTTCAACCCCAAACAGTGCAGGGATTTTGGCACAATGCAAGTCTCAGACTGGGATTAAAAAATAGAAACTAGAATTTGCATATTTAGATATGCAAATAACCCACTTTTTTTTTAAACTTCTTTTACCCTTGAACTTTAAGGAGACTGTTTGTTGCTTTACATGCTGCTGGGGTGTTAAAAGAAACTCCTTCCCTATTTAAAACCAAAATGGCTGGAAAACATGGAACAACATGTAGTCAAAACCAGGCTTCTTGCAAGGCTTCTGAAACCTTCCCAGCTCATGCTGAGACACTCTTTGCCTTGGCTGGCATTTCCCCTCCTCCATCTTAATGTTAGCACAAAAATAATTAGCTCTGCTTGAAATAATTGTACCCCAAACCTGCCTATGGGCTTGCTAAAAATTTGGCTCAAGACTATGTTTGTTTTAGCTGCTGACAAAAGGAGTGTCAGTGGAAGTCAGGGCGCTGGAGAGAGGTATCAGTGTACAGTCTGCAGTCATCATCATCAAATACAACCAGGGCCGGCGCTTCCATTAGGCGACCCTAGTCAGTCGCCTAGGGCGCCAGGATTCGGGCCGGGGGGGGGGGCGGCATTTTGTGCGCTCCCCACGGGGCGCATGGGAGCTTCTGGTTCCACTCCCGTCGGGCCGCTGAAGAAGGACCTTCTGGTGACGTGCCGCAGAAAACAGCGGCAGGCAATTGAGCAACTCAATGACTGCTGCTGTCGCCTGCGGCATTTCGGCTGAGGGTCCTTCTTCGGCGGTGTGATGGGAGTGGAACCAGAAGCTCTTGCGTGCCCCGTGGGGAGCGCACAAAATGCCACCCACCGAATTCTGCCTAGGGCACCAGAAACCCTGGCACTGCTCCTGGATACAACAAAAGCAACTAGATGCATATCTTAGAGGTATTTATATTGTTCATTTCACCTAAGACTTCCTAAAAGCAAAGCAGCATGAAATATATCTGTATCAGTGTGTAGTAAAACAGCTACAGCAGGTTAGGGGGCTTGTTATGCCTCTGTTTAAAAATAGATACTGCATATTACCCTCAGTTTCTCAGTGCACCGAGGGATAGCCATGTAATCCTGTTCTGAGTAGGTTTCCATTGTGGCTGCTTGTTATTAATTGTTCAGCAGAGAGAAAATAGAGGATGAGGCTAGGAAATTTATTACAGAAAAGCAAAGAAGCATGAAATTATTGGTTGTCTCCTCTGTGTTTGTGTGCACCCACGTGCATATAAGTAAGAGAGAGAGAGAGATGCAATGGATAGCACAATGTGTTTTTTCTAATGATTTACAGATAGAGCTGGTTAGAAAATGGTTTTATTCTTTGTGGAAAATACCAATTAAAATGAAAAAGATAATTCATGTCACTCCCTCCCCTCCCCCAAAGAAAGTTTCAACTTTTTTTGGGGGGTGGGGTGGGGTGGGGGTTGACAGAAAATGAAGGGAGGAACCTCAAAAAACTTTTGGCCAAAACCAAAATCCTTAGATTCAGGAATGCAGCCGCAGTGGTTCATGGGAGTTGCCGTTTGAGCTTTCACACTTGCAATCTCAATTATGGGCCCGGATTCCTAGTCAGACTACATCTCCCATCATGCATCATAATCTCCCCTCTGACTGAGCTGCCATGGTGCATCATGGGAGATATAGTCTGACGGAATCCAGCCCACAGAGGACAATGGGTGGTATGAATCAATGGAACTACAACCCCCATGCAGGACCACGGCAGCATTGCTGTATCAAAATGTTTTTTGTTTTTTCAGCTTACGTCTTCAGATGTCCAGTTTTTCAACAAATAGTCAAAATTTTCTGCAGAAAGCAGATATATGTTATGCAAATTTTAATTTAGTTAAAAACCCAAATTTCCATCAAAAAGAGTTTTGATGGAAAAATATTCATCCTGCCCTAGTCAAAGACCTGACCACTTAATCTACAAAAGGCAGAGTGAAACCACAAAATAGGTCATTCCTAAAGCACAAGATTAATGTTTATTCATCATCTTTCCATCATCAGTTATTCTTTACATGATATTTAAGGCCCTTATTCATGAAAAGTGTCCTTGTTCTGGACAATACTGAAGCATGTACTTAACTTTAAGCAGGTGCTTTAAGTGCTTTCCTGAATCATGGCCTGAGTGTGTGTATTTCAGTTTGGGACAAGGGAGAACACTGACAGATGGCATAGTAAATATACAGATAGATTTTTGTTATTAGAATATTTGCTCATGTTAGTAGGCTAAAGTAGAAAGAATATAGCTGTCCCAATGACTTATATTTCTTACCCATAACCTGCAGCTATATCTATAAACATGCTGAGGCTGATTTTTATCTGCCTTGTGTGGTCATTTACACCTATGCAAAAGGAGTGCAGAGTGCATGTACCATGCTCGATCTTAGATCATCTTTAGAGGTTTCTAAAACGTTGTAGTTATTATCCTTTGTAGCAGTTGGTCTCATGAGAAAGCCTGGCTTCGGAGACAGAGGACTAGAAAAAATAGTCCCAATGAAAGGGATTTTTAAACTCTCTAAAAGATTTCTTAAAGAGTTTGTCTGTAAAGTAAGTAGCTTATACAGAAAACATGATGGTGTGATGCAATGTAACAGTTTGACTGGCCATCCTTTGGGATGAGCTATTAACTCTGTCAGTTTCACCCGTCACCAGTAATGCGGCATCTGAAATTTCATGCCAATAAAAACTTCACAGCTCACCGTTCTGTGACATATTTCTCTCTTGGTGTGTGCACGTGTGTATCACACACACACACAGGTGTGTGCACGTGTGTATCACACACACACACAGGTGTGTGCACGTGTGTATCTCTCTCTCTCTCTAAACACACACACACAGATTCTCCTCTCACTGATGTTGGCTTTACATCGGTGTAGCTATTGAGTCCAGTCACATTATTCCTGATTTACGTCTGCTGTATAAGTGAGAGAATTAGGCTTACAATATTTACAAGTATGGTGGATTGGAGGGCTTAGTGCTGTGGTTCAGACCCATCTCTAATACTGTACACACGCAGGCCAGATTCTTCACTGGGTTGCACCTTGTGTAGTGGGTTATCTCTGTGTGAAGAGTTCATCCCGACCTGACAGCTCTTTACACCTGTTTTGCAGAGTGCTGTATAAGGTGCAGTGTGGTGGAGAATCAGGTCCTTATGTAGTTCTCTCTTTCTCTCTCTCGCAAGATGAAGACAGGTTCTAGGACATGGATTAGATTCTCTCTCTCTATGTAAATGAAAAGATAGCTCAAGACACTGGGTCTGAGTCTACCCTTGGCTGCACACACAGCCCCCGTTCTATCAAGAGGAGCTGCCTACAAGCTCAGAATTTGGCCCTTCGGTTGGTTAGCAAAGAGGAGCGATGATCTTAAAAGAATTCCGAAGGTCAACAAACATCCCCCGCCAAAAAACCCCAATTCATTCAATGTAAATGTTTCTTTCATATATGTTTGATTCTCTTGATCCCCCCACCCCCCCCAAGGACTAAACCATTGGGCACAAAGACCAGCAAATTTAAGTTCACATCCAGCTGAGCAATGACTGCATAACAAACACGTCTCTGTAAAATACCATCGCTGGAGGCTGTTTTTTCGTTAAATGTCCCCTATTCATTATTCATAGACTAAAGGTTTATCCTACCCCACCCCCAGTGTGTAAGTGCTGAGGGAAAGGAATGACTTCTAATACGTCGGAGAACAGCACCATCAATAAATAATACAGTTTTAAACCAACTTTGTCTAACGTAACTGTAATTGAGTTATAAAAATTTCATACTGGATTTCCCCCCCAAGCTTCGGTGGCTAGTTTGCACAAGGAAGCAGAATGCAGAATACTTACTACTTCCTTAGCTGAGAGGAAGCTGTAGCTCTGAAGGGTTTGGCGGGGGGAATGGCTGGCCTGACCCTCTGCAGAGATGCTTCGCTTCTCAGTGCTCTTTGAACAGTGCTGGGAGCATCTTCGTCTTGCTTTGTGGCCTTCCTCCCGAGACCTGGCTCTGTGCCTGAAGGAAGAGAAACGTCAAATCAAACCATGATGAATTATTAGTAGTATTAGTGATTTGTATTGCAGCAGTGCCAATAATGTCCCATCTTCCACGTAATGAAGCCATTTGTCTGGCTATAAACCGGACAGTCCTCTTGTAGTGCACTTTAGTGCCCTGTCTGATACTGGGACAAACCCGGACATGGTTTTGTCTGGTATTGGACAGAGCATGCCTCTTTAAGAGTGCACCACTCTGCGCCCACTGGCATGACCTCGAACACATCATGCATGCAAGGTCAAGGCAGGGGAGCAGGGTTGTGTGCACTACAAGATGGCACTCCCCCACCCGTGTGGCATGACTTTGAATGCATCGCGTGTGCAAGATGATGCCGGTGGGGGTGAAGGTAGGGCAGCATGCTCTTAAAAAGGTTTCCCCCACCATTCTTAGAAGCACTGGGATGCCCAGCATTCCGGGAACGTGTGAGTGGCCACCCTATCTGTTGGCGCCGCATGTTGGGGGAAAGTAACTCCTGTGCAGAGAGCCAGCACCAGGCTTACAGGAGGCTGTGTGGCCTAGTGGATACAGCACGGGAGCAGGACTCAGGAGACAAGGATTCCATTTCTGGCTCAGCTGCTGGCCTATTGGGTGACCTTGGGCCTCTTCTCTGCCCTCAGTTTCCCCATCTGTAAAATGAGGATAATGATGCTTCCTTCATGAAGTGCTTTGAGATCTCCTGGCTGAGGTGCTGTGTAAGAGCTAGGGGTCATTATGAGTCCACTACACATAGGTGAATTTCACCTCTTTGATAGCTACCTTGAGGCAGGCGAGGCTGTGGCTGGCTGCCGGAATTTGAGAGAAAAGGTGGATACTGACTCCTATTCCTATTCGAGTTTTCTTAATGTTTTGAAACTGGGCAACTTATGATGAGTTTGGACCCTGATCCAAAGCCTCCGAACTTTGGAGGGGTTCAGAATCCAAACCTGGACTCAGATCCAAGTTTTACTTGGTAACAGCCTGGACACAAACTCTGTTTCCACACCTCCCTGCGCTTTAGTGTGCGAGATGAAACCTGGATCTGACTTTTGTGGCTTGTCTCCATCTCTATTTGGAGGGGTCTTAAAACCCTGGAGGTGATATGCCTCTGAGAGAATGCAGCCCTATCCACTTGCTCTAATGTGTTCCATGATTGTCTTGTCCTCACACTGCATTCCCTCCTCCAGCGATCAACAACTCTTCATCACTGCCACCAAATTCCTTAAAGTATCTTCTTTGTTTTTAAAGTTGAGTATTTGTGTAAATGGCAGAGTGACCTGGGCCAGGTCTAGCACAATCCTTTCATACAGCTCTTCCATTGCCCAGCAACTTTGACATATACCACCACCCTCTCTGCCATGCCCAAAACAAAGATGGCTACTCGTGTCAAAGTGGGCAGCTGTTTAGTGACAATGGCAAATAGATCCATTGGGTATGAGAGCCTCCCAGGTACCAAGACCTATTTTAAGGGCTTAAAAGTGAGAGTTCAGTGGTGCATAGGCCTTGGGCTGGTCATGTGCCTTCAGGTCACTGTCACCCTGGGAAACTAGGATGATGTTAACCTGCGTCCCTGGCAGGATCATCGGCAGCAGGGATTGAACCTGGCACCTCTAGATCTAAAAGCATGAGCCTCTACTGCTTGAGCTAAAAATACTGCTCCCAATCCAACCCAAGATAGTAGCAGGCTCAACCACCTCTCTGTGTGTCCCAGCCACTACTAGAGGGAGACAGAGCATCTCAGTGCGTGGCAGTGGTTTAGACTGAGCCCTGAGCTAGCTCTGATGCTAGGCAAAAGGAAAATCAATTCCGCAAATGGCACCATTACCTGCTTTGGCAGCTAGAGGAGAGGGAATCGGAGCTCTCCGAGCGAGAGTGATAGTGGCGATGGCGGTGGCGGTGGGATTTTCGTGGCCGGCTACGAGATCTTTTGAGAGTGGAAAAAAAACGGTTCATTAATCTAGCAGACAAAGGCAGCCCGAGATCAAGTGGATAGAAGCTGAAGCTGGCAACAGACAAAATGGAAATAAGGTGTACATTTTTCTAAACAGTGAAGATTTTTAGCCATTGTTTGGAGTTTACAGATCAACACCTCATGCCTTTCCAAGAGATAGGCTGTACCTCAACCGAGCTCGAAGCAGGAGTCATAGGTGGAGTTCTACAGCCTGTGCTATGCAGGAGGTCAGACTAGATGACAGTAATGATCCCTTCTCGCCTTAACCTCTATGAATCCGTGCATCTGCCAGGCTGGAAGAGCACGACTGATCAGCCAACATCCTTTGGGCAACTGTAACACAAACTACTCTGCAGGCTGGGATCTCCTTACTTCTGGGCCTCTCTGTCAGCTAGTGGGAAGTCCCATCAGCTAGGTCACTCCAAACGAAACTCTCAAGGTTAGGCCCATATCCCTTTCTACAGGATGGGTTTATTAATAAGCAGCAGATGCAAGAGAGGCTCAAAATAACACAAAATACATGGTGACGGACACCTTCCCTGCTTCCTCCAGCTGGGAAGCAGAGGCACATCTTTGCCCCCCAGAGAGCCCTTTCCTGGTTGCTACAGAGACCTCTCACTGTAGGCTTTCCCTGAATCTAGCTCAAACTCATGTGCTGCCCTTGCTTAAGAGGCAGGAAGCTTTAGATCTGTCTTCTTGTAGCTCATGTACTAGCTCCTAGTCACGCGCCCTGTGACCACCCAGTTTTAAAGGGACAGGTGCGCAGGGATGCATGCATGTGCCCCAGCATCCAGAGGTCTGTTCCACTCCCCCTTTGCTCCAATACAGCAGTTACAATTGATTGTAACATTCTTGTTGTCTGCCACTAGGGTTGCACTCTGCAGTGGGCATGACGGGGCTTTTGGTGGCATGCTATCAGCTTCAGCATTTGTTCCTTTTGGTGGCTGGTCAGAGCCCATATTTGGCAACATTTTAGGTATCTGTGAAGCCTGGATTTTTAGCCAGCAGGGGTCAGCTAATGGAGATAGTGATTTGTTAGCCAGGAGGGGATTGTTAGCATGAGGGCTGGGGCATGATCTAATTTTGCGGCTTTGTTATTTGGCCAAGTGCACTGTTTTATTTAGAAATTCTGGATTTCTTCCCATATGTCATACGATTGGGGTGTGTGACAGACCCAGGCCAGTAGGGTACAGGAGTCTGGTAGAGAGCAAATATACTGGTCGCTGGCAGAGTAGTTTTCTGTTCCCTGAGTGACCAGAGCAGGGGCTGCACTAGGGTAATCAGGAACCTGCTAGAACCAATTCAGGCAGACAGGCTGATTAGAACACCTGCAGCCAATCAAAGCAGGCTAATCAGGGCACCTGGGTTTAAAAAGAAGCTCACTCCAGTCAGGCCGGGGGGGAGCCAGAGGAGAGGAAGTGCGTGTGAGGAGCTGGGAGCAAGAGGCACAAGGAGCTGAGACTGAGAGGGTGTGCTGCTGGAGGTCTAAGGAGTACAAGTGTTATCAGACACCAGGAGGAAGATCCTGTGATGAGGATAAAGAAGGTGCTTGGAGGAGGCCACGGGGAAGTAGCCCAGGGAGTTGTAGCTGTCATGCAGCTGTACCAGGAGGTACTATAGACAGCTGCGATCCACAGGGCCCTGGGCTGGAACCCGGAGTAGAGGGCGGGCCTGGGTTCCCCCCAAACCTCCCAACTCCTGATCAGACACAGGAGTTGATCCAAACTGTGGGGAAGATCACTGAGGTGAGCAAACTCTGCCAATAAGCGCAGGACCCACCAAGGTAGAGGAGGAACTTTGTCACAGGTGTAAAAATCAGCCTATAATAAAACCAACAGCTCATCTGCTTGAGAACTGCATCCCTCCCAATACAAAAGAATATCCCGCCCAGAGCAGATTGAACATTGCAAAAGCTGTCGGGTCAACAATTACTTAGACTCTCATTGGCTGTTTGGTTTGACTATTTTTGTGTCTGCTTATTATTTGCTCTTTGCTGATTTGGGCCAGTTCGAAGGGTTTGTTTTTTTGTTCACAGGAATGTTTGGGGAATGTGTTGCCAACTCGTGTGATCTTATCACAACTCTCATGATATTTGCTGTTTTTCTTAAAGTCCCAGCTCCTGGAGGCATGAAATTTGGTGAGAAACTAAGCAGAAACCTTTCTAGCCTTCATTACTGCAGAGAAAAGCTTTGAAATGTGGCCCAGCTGCAACCTAAAAAATACTCGAGGCAAATAAGAAGAACCTCACCTTTAGTATTATAATTATTATTATTAATTAAAAATCTCACCGTTTGAAGCTGATCATGATTTGGGGGGGTTGGTTCATGACTTTTGAATGCTTGGAGTGGGCAATAGTGAACATCTGCCCCTTGTACAAAGATCTGTGTCTGCCTTCATGTATCAGAGGGGTAGCCGTATTAGTCTGGACCATTTACTATCCTCGTTAATCTTAATTTAAGGCTTTTGCCATCCCATCGGGGTGCAGAAATGGTACCATCTGCCTTAGGTGACCAACCACACCGCAAATGAGGCAGCTGTGACGCGAACATTTCCTCCTGTAGCCAGCTGTGTTCTTGCTGGGAAAGGCCCACTGCAGATTGGCTCAAACCAGAGAGACTCTAGCAGTCTGGATCAAAACCCAGCTCAAGAGATCAGAGTCTGCCCTGGGGACAGCTGCTGCCTTGAAACCACACAGTTTCCTTCACCTGATTTAATTTAGTTCCTCTTCTTTACTTAGCAGCAGGTTCTGCCACACTTACGGCCAGCGGTGCCTTATTCCATGAGTGACCCTGCTGGAATCAGTGGGGCTATTTGTGCTTAGTATTAGATAGGGCAGGAGTTAAAGGAATGGGGGGAGCACAACACTCCTGTCGTGCTGCATTCGTAGAGGGTATTCCTCATTTTGGCTGGAGTGGTATGAGCTCTCCTGAGTCAGGGGATTGCAACCTTGCCCTAAAGGGAGTGAAAGCAACGGGGGGCAACATCCGGACTGCGTCACAGATTAAACGTCGCAGGCAGACATGTGATCATTCGCCTCAAGCTGGGCTGTCCTGGCATGAAGTCTCAGAGTCAGGGGTCATTTTGGTCTGCACTCTGCAGTGCTGGTCACATTTCTTCTCAGCCTCCCCTCCTGAGTGCACCCCTCCTGCAGGAGTTTGGATGCCCTTTAAAGACTGAGGCCATGTCTACATCTAAAAGTTTGCAGCGCTGGTTGTTACAGCTGTATTAGTACAGCTGTATAGGGCCAGCGCTGCAGAGTGGCCACACTTACAGCAACCAGCGCTGCAAGTGGTGTTAGATGTGGCCACACTGCAGCGCTGTTGGGCGGCTTCAAGGGGGGGTTCGGGAACGGGAGAGCAAACCGGGAAAGGAGACCAGCTTCGCCGCGGTTTGCTCTCGCGTTCCCCGAACCCCTCTGCAAACCGCAGGGAAGGAGACCTGCTTGCTCGGGGAACGGGAGAGCAAACCGCGGCGAAGCTGGTCTCCTTTCCCGGTTTGCTCTCGCGTTCCCGAACCCCCTGCAAACCGCAGGGAAGGAGACCTGCTTGCTCGGGGTTCCGGGAACGCGAGAGCAAGCTGGGGAAGGAGACCAGCTTGATTACCAGAGGCTTCCTCCTTCCACGGAGGTCAAGGAGAGCGCTGGTAAGTGTTTACATTGGATTACCAGCGCTGGATCACCAGCACTGGATCCTCTACACCCGAGACAAAACGGGAGTACGGCCAGCGCTGCAAACAGGGAGTTGCAGCGCTGGTGATGCCCTGCAGATGTGTACACCTTCAAAGTTGCAGCGCTGTAACTCCCTCACCAGCGCTGCAACTTTCTGATGTAGACAAGCCCTGAGGTAGTGTCTCAGCTGTGTTAGCATACATTAAACTGTCCCTCTGCTCCCTGAAACATATCTTGCTTTTCACCACATCTGGGGTTATAGGTTCAAAAAAGGAGGGCACCATGCTATGGGTGTAATTAGATATATGCATATTGCACAGGTCACACTGCCTGCTGTTCCCACATTGGGCATGCAGATTGCATACACTGCATGTGCAAATGGACACTTGTACACCCAAGCCACCCTTTGCGTGCCCGACTGCATGAAGTCCTTGTGTCCATAGTTACTTTACATACATGTGAATGCATATAGTTTGCAAGATTGAGGCAAGTGTGGAGAGCACATCCTCAAAGCACACAGCTGCTTTCGAATGCCTTTGTCCCTACAGCATGAAGAAAATTTGATCACTGGCCTTTCCATGTGCCAAGCCTCCTTCTGACACTATTGGTCATCTCTCGGAGGTTCTGTACTTCAATTTTCCACAAGCGCCCAGCAATGCCAAATACAAGCTGTGTATTTTGCACCTGCCACTGAGCAGCCCCTGCCCTTTGAAATGGCAGCCCCTGATGTTTTGATCTTTACGTTCCAAGCAGAGTTGATCAGACAAAAGGGACAAATATTTTACAAACTTTTTGGGATTTTCCTCCATCCCCAACTCGAAGTTCTTCTAGTTTCAAAATTTTAAATGTTCAAGTTTGGAAAACACTGACCAGCTCTAATTCAAATCCTCCTTGGGAAGGATAAAAACATACCTTGTTTTAGCTGGAAAATAAGCATGTGATTTCAAAATGCAAGAGGACGTTTACTGTGATGGGTGCCCATCTGTGGCTAACTCCATACAATACCAACAAACAGTTTTCTGGTACCAAAACCTCCCCCACATCCATGACTTTTAAAGGGACAGTTCAACAAAAACACATTGGATAGTTCAGTACATCTCTACTTACTGTTTTTTGTGTTTTCTTTCTTCCTTTCTTTTACTTTTTGGGCTTGAGGAACTAAATAAGAAATGGCTAATTAATTGGAAGATTTCAGTTCTAATCAGCCAAAACAAATCAAACTAACAGGACATTGTATCTCAGAAATTATCCGCATGTTTTGTTCACCACTGATGCAAATGGACACAATTCCATTCACGCCAATGGTCTTGGGTTTACTTATCCCAGTAGGGCGAATCTGGTCCATTGATTTCAGTAAAAAACATCTTGTCCTATGAGCCCCAAACAAAGGGGGATCAATCAGCCCACCTGCCTTATAGAGAAAGTGGATGAAAACTATATATCGAATATACATGTATTGGTATCGGTGGACTTACACCACTGTAAATCTGGAATAAAGCAGCAGTGACTTGGGTCCATAGAGCCAAAAACTTCAATGAGTAGGTGTAGCAAGGCTGAGTGGGGATAGTGAGGGACCATTACACTCCTTTTGGAGGGTGGAGCCTAGATAACCCCGCCCCCCTCACCGGAAGTACTGGGGTGTGGCTGGAAGTATAAAAGGCTGGCCCTGCAGCACAGCTAGGGGAGAGCCTGTGGAGGGGAAGGACGCTCTGCCGTGTCCCTGAGAGGAACTCTCATGGGGCGGTGCCCAATCCACAGACGCCGACAAAGTGTGGCCCGGAATGCCTGCTGCCATCTACCCTGAGTTGCTCAAAGAGGCCTGGAGGCTAGAGGTACCGAGCCCCACGGTGGCAGGAAGTGGCCCAGGGGCAGCCCCGAAGCAGCTGGCTGCAGAGCCAAGGGTGGCCCAGTCGGCGTTTTGCGGCTGGATCCCTGCCGACGCTGGGGCAGCCGATTCTGCCCCTGCCAGGGCCCTGGGCTGGGATGTGGTGGAGTAGGGTGAGCCCGTGTCCCCCTGCCACCCCACCCCAGGGTGGCTGACCCCCTACACCGTGAAAGGAGGCTCTAGCTCTGAAGAGGAGCTTACCACTCACCTGTAGACTGTTTTCTTTGCTGGCTGCCTGAGCTCTCCCCAGGCTAAAGTCAGCCCTGTAAGACTGTTTTGCTTGCTGGCCCCTGAGCCTACTCAAGCCCAGGCCTAGCTGTAAAGTGGTTTGCTTGCTGGCTACCTGAGCCCCACCCAGACCAAAGCCAGCCATGAGACTCTTGCTTGCTTGTAGCTTGTCCCTCTCCAAGCCCAGGACTCAGTTCCCCTGGAAGACTGTTTGTTTGCTGGCTGAACCCAGCCCTGAGACTGTTTTGTTTGCTGGCTGCCTGAGCTCCACCCAGGCCACAGCCAGCCCGAATAGACTTGGTTTAAGGGCTGACGGCTTGAGACACCCAAACCCAGGCAAAAGCCTGACAGGGACTATTAATCATCCAACCCTATTAGGGGCTCTTGCTTGCCTCGCAGACTCTGGTCTGGCCCCACAGGACCAGCCTGAGTGGCCTCCCTCCGAGAGGGAGACTGAGGGACCATTACAGTAGGATACAATGAGCTTCCTGCACAAGGCCCTTCAGATGATGGATTCTCGTCACAGCGTAGGTTTGCTGGTAAATCACACCATGAGAGAAATGCAGTTTCAGAATGCAGGCCAAGCCACTACAGATCTGCCTCTAGAAAGAGGTTTCATACTTTCCTGAGCTCAGCTTTCTGAAGCTGCACCTCTCCCCACTAAAAAAGCCCCTAGAAGCTGTCTTGGGAACACAAGTTTTTCATTAAAATCCACATTCTGGAACCTTTAATTACAGTCCGGATGAAGCCCCAGCCAGCACAGTAGGAAACTGACATCAGAGACTAGCTTGCTCAGTTATAAGTTGAGCCCTGAAGTCTGTACGTTTAGGACGGAGTTTCCAGCCAGCCTTTAAGCTCGTTGAGCAATCAGAGTAAGAACTTTTAACCAGCAGTGAAGTCGGAGGGAGGGTGGCTTCCACTCACTGACACTGGACCCTTACAGCTAACAAGGTTGCAAATGATGTCTGGTTTTGACAGTGCTGTGGCACCCAAGGGACAAATTAAAACCCAGGAACTATTGGAATGCCTCAAAGCCGGGATCCATAAAGGGAAAACTGTCAGGCCCTTTGGTGTAACAGCACAGCAGGCCACCACTGCAGAAAATCTTCCAAATGCCCTTGCACATAGGAAGGCAAAAATAACACTCAGTGAATGTATGACTCCTATACTGTCCGTCTAAGTCTGTGCACTCTACCTTTTAATATTTACCAGTTCAAGGAAGGGTTAACCTTAACCTAGCTATAAATATGCACTCCAGGAGCTGGATTTAGTGCATGGCCTATGCTTGTATGTGCTGGCAGAAGTTCACCAGGGGTAGCATTCACCCGTGTATAGAGAGACCAGCATGAGACCAAAGCACCACTCAGGTCAAGCAGCACATACAGTTGAATTCCACCCCAATGGAAGAGGCTGAGGTGGCCCAATGAAGCTTTAACCTCAGATGCTCTGCGGGTGGAGGGGGAGCCTAGGGTGTTTCATAAGCTCTGCTAGGTAAAACTTACACCTTCCTGCACCAGCACTAGCAAATCTGGACGTCCCTAGAGTCCGATGGTGTTTCCCATCACTCCATGTGGGCAGAATTACCCCATACTGCGTAAGTGGGTGGCAAAGCTTTCAGAGCCCTTACCTGTGTCTTCTCTTCTTTGAAGATAACCTGCAAGAAGCAAATATATAAACTGAATGTAGATGTCACTGTGGAATCAACACACACTGCCACATTTGTTCAGAGACAGACACATTTGAACTAGCTCCCTCATACAGACAGTGGAAAGGTGTTAAAATGGCTCAGAGAAGAGTCCACCCCACAAGGACCTTTCAATAGACCTCAGCTGCCATTTAGCCACCTAAGGATATGTCTACATTGCGAGCTGGTGACATATGTCCCATCTTGGGGAGACACAACCACTCTAGCATGCTAAAAATAGTCTATCTGTGGAGGCGTGAGTGGTGGGAGGAGCTAGTTGTTGCCCCGTGTATGTACCAATCTGAGATGTGAGGCACGTACTCGGGTGGCTAGTCCCTCTTGTCCCGCTTCTTGCGTTGCTGCAGTTAGGCTTTATTTTTAGTGCGCTAGCTCCGTCAGAGCTAGTGTGGGGCTAGGAATCACACTCCCCTACGTGCCAACCTTCCCAAGATAGCTTAGCCTGCCAGGAACTGAGCTCTTGGAAATGCTGGTAAGTGTCCCAGTGGGAGCTGCTGCCTGCTGAGTGTTTTGAAATTCTGGCTCCCGTTTGTGGGTGCTGAGCACTTGACAATCTGTCCGTGGGTGGAAGAGCTCTGTTGAGCTGCGTCTATTTATTCCTCTGATTGGTTGAATTTTCCCTGCTGGTGCTAATTCAGCCCTGCAGCCTTGGCGGGGAGAGATGAGCCAGCTCAATGGGCAGCTGTAATCCGTCTGTATCGAGCAGTCAGGAAGGCTCCTTGCCTATCAGTTTTCTTTATTTTGGGCCAAATCCTTGCCCCTGGGTTAAATGTGGGGTGGGGGACCTAGCACAGCCTCTCTGAAACCTGACCATGTTGGTTCTCTTGCTCTACAGGCCTTACTCCCTGATGATGGTGGTGGTGGAGGGCAGGATTCGAACTGATGCAATGGTCAAGCCTTGTGTTCTAGGGGAGTTGATTCTATACACATGCCTGTTAGGAGGGTTAGTAACATAATGTAGGAGTCAGGCCTGTCTATAACCGGAGATAGAAGTTTGGGTCTTGTTTACCTGTTTGAGTTTTGATTTTCTTATATTCTTACTAACATGCGTGAACAAAGGAAAAAGACACTGTGTGTTGCTTCTGCCCAGCCAGATGGGTTGTTAGTATAATGGGAACAGATAAGAACAGCTAACGTGTTACTGGGCATGGTGGGAATATAATGCATTGAAGATGGCCTCAACTCCTATCTCAAGGCAAGGTCAAGCAACCAGTCGGAAGGGGCGATGGGGGACGAATGGGAAGGTTAACGAAGCACTAAAAGGCCAAAGCAATGCCTGTCCCTCACCATAGCACAATCTCACTCCTTCCCCCTCCCATGGGATACAAAAGAGGTGGGACGAAGCCCCCAGACTCACAGCCCCCCAAAATGGAACATGACCATAAATTGTAAGAGGTGGGACCAAGGGCAGGTGTAATGATGCCTGCTTAAGGAGCTGAGGAATGGGACACTGGGAAGCAAGGCTCAGCGGCGTCAGCACTATGGATATGCTTGCTTGAAACTAACCCCAATCAACATTGCTTGCACTTCGGACTTCTGGCCTTCTGCTTTCTGCCTGTGTGACAAGAACCAGGGAAGGGGGTGAAGGGAAAGCCCCCTAACAATGCCCCACAACCCATTTAATACTACAGATATGTGGGCCTGAGTCTGATCTCAGGGACACTGCTGTAAATCTGGAGCCTCTCCATTAACGTTAGTGGGCCTGGTTTGCACCGGGGTCATCATTTACACCTGTGTAAAGTGGGTGTTAAAGGCTGCTGTTCTGAGTGGAGGATCGATTGCCCCTGCTCTGGACCACATACATGGCTACACAACGTGCAAAGCAGCAGAGGATCCATCGGGCCCATCATTGCTGGGGCAGGGTACAATCTTGGGAGGAATATGGCATGCTCCTTTGTAGTGAAATGCATTGGAGGAGTCTCTGTCCCTCTCTCTCTCTCCCTGAATATTGGGCTCAATTTTCAGTCTTTTTGTTTTGTCTCTTTTGTAAGACAGTCCTGGCTTGTTGGTTCAATCAATTATAAATACATGAACTTTCCGAGGAAGATGGCACCCATTGTTCTCAGCAAATATTGGGTCAGTGGTTGGAAGAAGAAACTGGAATGTTTGATATTTAAAAATGTAATCGTGCTCTTTCCATTAGAGATGGGCCTGAGCTAGCCAGCTTGGAGCTGGGGCCAGCTCACGGCAGGCCTCCTGCTTTGAAGGCATTCAGATCTACTTTTGGCCTGTTGGAGAGAGAGATGCCTGCTGGGAACACCCGAGCTGTTCTAAATGTTCGGGCTGGGCCGGGGGTGGGGTGGAGCGGGCTGAATATGGCATATCGGGTTTGTGTTTGAGCCCGTCACTGGTTCCAATATTTGGGTTCTTTTGAGGCTCATTGAACTAGTAACAAAGCAGGATGGAAATGGGGTGACAGAGGATGGGGGCCACGGGAAACTCAATGGTTTGGGCTCAGACGGATTCCTGTAAACCTTGCCTTTGAGTTTAGTCCTAGCCTTCCATCCTATTTCTAGAGCCCCCACCCCCGGGACATCAGAAGGCTGCCTCATGAGCATTTGCACCTCCTTGAGTTGTGTAGGGTGCCATTTGGGCAGGTTTCAATGGTCTGGCGTTGAGGCCATACGGGAGCAGTCAAGCTGAGCTGGCATGTGCAGGCTACCCTACAGCTGCTTGGTCCCAGAATTCTGCAGAATTTAAGCTTCCATTGAAAAAAGAGGGAAAAAACCAAAAGAGCCAATGGCTAGGAAAGAAACCTGGCCCAGCGCTGTCTGCAGGAGTCTGCGGACAGACAGACACTCGTTTGGTGAGCAATGCGGACAGCCCATGCTTTAATGCCAAAGCCTCTGGAGAACAAAGTTGAATTATGCCCGGCCCTGCGAGGTCTGCAAGGGAAGAGGGAGGGAGAGCTGGCAGCCTCCCTGCCCCTTGCACTCCTGTGCAGAGGCTCCGCACAACCCTTTGGAAGAGCACAGGTGTTGCTCCCTGGTAGGCCAATGCAGCTACTAACTTCCTGAGAGTGGGAAGGGGTGATAAGGGTGTCAGAGATCCCATTGCAGTGGGAGCTCTCTGGGTCAGCCAGGATCCCTCCCAGAGACTCCCATGCACCACTTCTGTCTCACTTTAGCCCAGGGTTATGTGGGAGTTAAGAAGCGCAAAGATGTCGCCCTGGCCATCCCCACAGGGCCAGCATTGCCCAGACAGCAGGGCCAAGCAGCATGGACATCCTTTACCTCTAAGCCTCCTTCTAACTCAAATCACCCAGCTGCACTCAACCGCCTTGCGTTCAGAGCCTGGGGAGGAGCAGATGCTGGGCTTGGGGCTGAGCGTTTTAGGGGGAATACCTGTTTCTTTTTCGTTTCTTTGAGCTTTTCTTCTTCTTCTTCTTCACAGGTGAGGGGCTATACGATGGAGACCTGGGGAACAGCGACAACATGTTACTTACTGGGCATGTGGTGCTCCGAGCTGGAGGAGTCTGTCTGCTTGGGGTGAGCGCCTGGGGACACAGGGGTTTACCACACTCGCCTTTCACCCAGGAGACCTGCATTCCAGTCCTTGCTTAGAGGACAAGCGAAAACTCATTCCCTCCTGGCAGGTGTTGTTCCCATCAGGAAATTTGCCATAGCTGCCAGGCAGCGTGCAGGGGAGGCCCAGAGGACTGCAGGTCTGGGTTGAATCAGAGAACATTGCCCAACGTGCTGCAGCAGGGTCCCTTTGGGTCCTGGGTGCCCACATCCCACCATGGCCCGACAGAAAGGGTGACATTTCTGCTCAAGCTCCAGCACTGTGTGGTGGGGGTATAAGCAGCTTTGTGCTGACTGCTGAGAACAGCCTAAAGAACTCAGTGCAATCCCCACAGTCACTGTATTGCCCCCCTCTCCCAAGGACTCAGGGAATCCCCCTCTGTCACAGCCCTGGCTCCAGTACAGACATGATCCCCCTTCCCCCTGCATCACCCTAGCTCCCTCCTGAAATAGACTCGCCAGTTCTAGGTCTCTTTCCCCTCATTGCAAGTCTGATCCCTAGCGCTGCCGCAGCCGGCATGGCAGTTTGCAGAGAAGGGGGTCACACGCTGACTGCTGAGCCCTGAAATGTGGTGGTGGGGAGTTGGGCCCCTAATTTGGAGGGCAGGGATGCTGGGGGAGGGGAGGGGAAGGTGAAAGTGTATTAGTAGAGCTGGGGGAAGCTTGTATAGCATCTGACTGAACCAGGCTGGGATCCAAGCACTGACTTTTCCCGGGTCCGAATATTTACAGAATCATAGAAATGTAGGATTGGAAGGGACCTTGAGAGGCTCTCTAGACCAGGCCCCCTGCACTGAGGCTGGATTAGACCATCCCTGACAGGTGTTTGTCCAACCTGGTCTTTAAAACCTCCAATGATGGGGATTCCACAATCTCCCTTGGAAGCCTATTTCAGAGCTTAGCTCCCCCTGTAGTTAGAAAGTTTTACCTGATTTCTAATGTAAATCTGCCCTGCTGCAGATTAAACCAATTACTTCTTGTCCTACCTTCATCACTGTCCTTTTTATAACAGCCCTTAATATATTTGAAGACTTATTGGATCCCACCTCAATCATCTTCTCAAGACTAAACATGCTCAATTTTTTAAACTTTTCCTCATCGGTCAGGTTTTCTAAACCTTTTCTCATTTTTGTTGCTCTCCTCTGGACACTCTTCAATTTGTCCCCATCTTTCCTAAAGTGTGGCAACCAAAATTGGACACGGTGCTCCAGCTGAGCCCTCACCAATGCTGAGTAGAGTAAGACAGTTACGTCCCATATCTTAACATATGACACGCCGGTTAAAACGCCCCAGAATGATATTAGCCTTTTTCGTGAGTGCACCATGTTGCTGACTCATATTCAATCTGTGAACCATTATAATCTCCAGATCCTTTTTAGAAGTACTACAGCCTAGCCAGTTATTCCCCATTTTGTAACTGTGCACTCTTTATTGAATGTCATCTCACACGCTACCTGGGAATGTCATCTTGTTGATTTCAGACCAATTCTTCAATTCGTCAAGATCAAGAATTCCAATCCTGTCCTCCAAAGTGTTTGCAACCCCTCCTAGCTTGGCATCAGCTGCAGATTTTAGAAGCATACTCTCTACTCCATTATCCAAGTCATTAATGGAAATCTTGACTAGTACCAGACTCAGGACTGACGTGTGGAACCCCACTAGATATGTCCTCCCAGTTTGAGTGCGAACCACTGGTAACTACTCCTTGAGTAAGTTCTTTCAACCAGTTGCGCCCCCACTTTATAGTCATTTCATCTAGCCCACACTGCTGTGGTTTGCTATGTTTATAGACAGTCAGAGAATGACAGTTCTGAAAAGCAGATTTATTTTTTCACAGCTCTCCCTGGCCTTTTTTTAATCAGGGGACTCTTCCCCTCTAGCAATATGTTGAAATGCAAACCCAGGCTCTGGATTTCTGCCTGGTTTGATTGCAATGAAGACATCACATTTATTTCAGCAGCTGAGTGTGCTGGGTGGAATTTCCCCATTTCAAGGCTGCCGGAGCTGCCACAGCTTTGCACGGCTGCCACCTCCTGGCACTGATTTTTCACACACAGCTTATGCCTGAGCTTTAGGTCCTGGCAGCACAGCCCTGCCCTGTAGTTGCTGGCTTAAGGTTATGGGTCTGAGTCCTGCTATGATAAAATCAAGGTATTCAGACACCCTGGTGATGGGCCTGGTAGAACGACCTTAACAGAATAGAACATGCACCATGAAGTCCAGCTGAAAGTAATATGAAATTAGACAGGCAAAAAACACAGGGGCACGCTCTTAATTTGCACTTAATTTGAAATCTTTGTAAGTTAGGAGTCCACATACGTTTGTGGGTCTGGGGTGCTTAGTGCAGAATTGTGCCCTCTGATCCATTTCCTAGTGTCCGGCCTAGTCTAGTTTTAAAAGTCCCGTGAGAAGGGTCTTCCCCTGTTTTCTCTTAGGGAGGCTATTCCATGGCTTAACAGAATTCACTGTCGGGATATTTAACTTGATATTCAGCTTTTTTCTCTTGATTTCACCCCACTGCTTCTAGTTATACCTCCTGGAACCAGGCTAAACAATTCCCTTCCTTCCTAGGAGCTAACATCGTCTTTCCCATAGGATCACATGCTCTCCCAGCTGTCACCTAGCCTGGGAGATATTTTCCCTTTGTCTGGGATCTGAGCAGCCACTGGTCTGTGGGGCTTCCCCCTCTCTGAACTCACCTCCTCCTCTTCTTACGTGTGGATTTCTTTTTCTTTTTCTTCCCCCGGGATGGGGGTGGTGGCGTGTACTCCTCATCGTGTGAGGGGCTTGAGAGAAAAAAGGACAATCAGTTGACCCATGTCAATCAATCTTGTTTCCATCCACTTCCTCAATTCCCAGATAGTCCTGATTGAAGGACGTTTTCTGAATCTTTCTGCTGTACCATGAAAGATTGGGTTTCATGGCAGATCTATAATGTAGGGTAAATGCTTAATTACCATGTCATGAGCAATTTGGTCATGCTTTAAATTAACTGTCTCCTCTCGGGATTTAATATATATATATAATGAGATAGTTGCTGTATGTTACTCACATGCCAGTTGATTATTTTAAAAATATTTATCGAGGTTAACAGCTCCGTAACGGATTTATAAGTTTTGTTACCCTCGGTAAATACGTTTTAAATAATTAATTGGCATTTAATTCGCATACAATAATTAAGGCAACTAGATACATTTCTCTAAATTTAATAAGAGTTAATGTATGTTAAACAGCATCTGACTACAAAAACTTATTTATTGAGGTGTTATGGTAGTCTAATGAGATATATCTCTCTTATACAGTTGTTAAACCTCAGAAAAATATGTTCCTGGGTAATTTTTTTTTTACATTTTGGAACATACAGCACATAATCTCATTATGTTTAAATTAAATGCAAATACTGTAGTTAAATGAATTTGGGGCACTTAGTTTAAACTATGACAGTTAATTTGCAGTTATCCGTTAAGCAAACCAAACATTCTTAGGAAGGGAGGAAGTGCTGTCTAGTGAGTAAAGCAAGTGATAATGAGTCAGGTTTCCTGGGTTGTATTCCTGGCTCTGTCACTGACCTCCAGTGACACCTTGGTCCAGTCACATGGAGTGGGATTTTCAAATGTGCTTAGTGATGATTGGCACACAGCTAAGCCAACCCTGAGCACTTCTGGAAATTCCACACAGCAGACGCTGATTTTCAGAAGTGCTGAGCATCCCTAGAGGTCAAGTGGATTTGCAGGTGTTTACAGCTACTGAAAGACAGGAGGGAGAGTGTTGCAGTTTGGGAACCCTAAAATTGAGGCCTCCAAAATTAGTGGATACATTTGCTTGCATGCTTCTGTGCCTCAGTTTCCCCATTTGTAAAATGAGAGAACACCTGTGTCAAAGGGATGTTATGAGACTTAGTTACTATTTGGAAAGTGCTTTGAGATCCTCAGATGCAGAACCAGAATAGGAGCTAAGGACAAGTATTAACAACAAAGTCTTGGTACATGGACATCATCAGGGCATGAAGATATTTAGAACGACAAGGCTGCAGAGGGAGGGGGAGGAGCTGTTCTGCAGCTGTCACTGATTTACATTCAGGGCTTTCACTGCACTTTACAGGGCCCAGGGTAGAATCGGTCTTATCTAGGGCTTGAATTACTACCAAATTGACGCTACCATAAAAAGCCAATTGTTTAGTGTTTTTAATACACTTTTTTATAGCCCTACAAAACTAACTGTGATGCTAATGTTTTGCTCATGAGCCATGAATAACTGAACAGTAAAAGTATTTTTGGAACGTGTAAAGAAACTCTCCTTCATTGCCAGGGCTCAGGTGGTAAATGTGTAGCAAGCAGAATGCCCCTCCCTCTCCGGCCCCCCAAGTTATCTGCTCACTAGTTTATTTTAACATGGAGAAATGGGTCCCATCACAGATATATTACTCTGGCCAGCATCAGGAGAGCAGCAATCTTCTAGTTACATAGCTACCTGGAGCCAGACTATCACTGCTGAAAGGGGGCCAGCATCTGCTACCCTTACTCACGACTGAGGCGCACTCTATTCCATAACAGGAAGGAAAGCACAGTCCCGTGCCTCAGAAGATGTGTGTTCAATTCCTGGCTGAGCCTAGGTGACTGTGGGCAAATCAATCAGGTCCAGAGTCTCAAAGGTATGTAGGTGTAGGGATTTATGGAAGGCAAAAAAAGAATGTGAAGAACAGCTAGCTGAAGACTCCAAAAGTAACAACAAAAATGTTTTAAGTACATCAGAAGCAGGAAGCCTGTTAAACAACTGGTGGGGCCACTGGATGGTCAAGATGCTAAAGGAGCACTCAAGGAAGATAGGGCCATGGTAGAGAAACTAAATGAGTTCTTTGCATCGGTCTTCCCGGCTGAGGATGTGAGGGAGATTCCCAAACCTGAGCCATTCTTTTTAGGTGACAGATCTGAGGAACTGTCCCAGATTGAGGTGTCATTAGAGGAGGTTTTGGAACAAATTGGTAAATGAAACAGTAATCAGTCTCCAGGACCAGATGGTATTCACCCAAGAGTTCTAAAGGAACTCAAATGTGAAATTGCAGAACTATTAATTGTGGTATGTAACCTATCATTTAAATCAGCTTCTGTACCAGATGACTGGAGGATAGCTAATGTGATGCCAATTTTTTTAAAAGGCTCCAGAGGTGAGCCCAGCACTTACAGGCCTGTAAGCTCAACTTCAGTACCAGGCAAATTGGTTGAAACTATAGTAAAGAACAGAATGATCAGACACATAGATGAACATGATTTGTTGGGGAAGCGTCAACATGGTTTTTGTAAAGGGAAATCATGTCTCAACAATCTACTAGAAATCTTTGAGGGAGTCAAATAGCATGTGGACAATGGGATCCAGTGTACTTAGATTTTCAGAAAGTCTTTGACAAAGTCCCTCACTAAAGGCTCTTAAACAAAGTAAGCTGTCATGGGATAAGAGGGAAAGTCCTCTCATGGATTGGGACCTGGTTAAAAGATAGGAAACCAAGATAGGAATAAATGGTGTGACAAAGTTCCTCCTCTACCTTGGTGGGTCCTGCACTTATTGGCAGAGTTTGCTCACCTCAGTGATCTTCCCCACAGTCTGGGTCAACTTCTCCTGTGTCTGATCAGGAGTTGGAAGGTTTTAGGGGAAACCCGGGCCCGCCCTCTACTCCGGGTTCCAGCCCAGGGCCCTGTGGATTGCAGCTGTCTGTAGTGCCTCCTGTAACAGCTGCATGACAGATACACCTCCCTGGGCTACTTCCCTATGACCTCCTCCAAACACCTTCTTTATCCTCACCACAGGACCTTCCTCCTGGTGTCTGATAACGCTCGTAATCCTTAATGCTCCAGCAGCACAGCCTCTCACTCTCAGCTCCTTGTGCCTCTTGCTCCCAGCTCCTCACACGCACTTCCTCTCCTCTGGCTCTCCCCCCCTTGACTGGAGTGAGCAACTTTTTAAACCCAGGTGCCTTGATTAGCCTGCCTTGATTGGCTGCAGGTGTTCCAATTAAGGCAGACAGGCTGATTAGTTCTAGCAGGTTCCTGATTAATCTAGTGCAGCCTCTGCTCTGGTCACTCAGGGAACAGAAAACTACTCAGCCAGTGACCAGTATATTTGCCCTCTACCAGACTCCTGTACCCCACTGGCCTGGGTCGGTCACAATGGTCAGTTCTCAGAATAGAGAGAGGTAAATAGTGGTGTCCCCCTGTGGTCTGTACTGGAATCAGTACTGTTCAACATATTTGTAAATTATCTAATGACTAAACAGTGCGGCGGCAAAATTTGCAGATGATACAAAACTACTCAAAATAGTTAAGTCCAAAGTAGATTGGAAAGAGTTACAAAGGAATCTCATAAAACTGGGTGACTGGGCAACAAAATGGCAGATGAAATTCAATGTTGATAAATGCAAAGTAATGCACATTGGAAAACATAATCCCAACTATACATATAAAACGATGGAGTCTAAGTTAGCTGTTACTGCTCAAGAAAGAGATCTTAGGAGTCATTGTGGATCATTCTCTGAAAACATTCACTCAATGTGCAGCGGCATTAAAAAAAGTTAACAGAATGTTGGGAATCATTAGGAAAAGGATTGATAATAAAACAGAAAATATCATATTCCTCTATATAAATCCATGATGCGCCCACATCTTGAATACTGAGTGCAGATCTGGTTGCCCCATCTCAAAAAAGATATATTGGAATTGGAAGGGGTACAGAAAAGGGCAACAAAAATGATTAGGGGTATGGAGGAGATTTCATATGAAGAGAGATTAATAAAACTGGGACTTTTCAGCTTGGAAAAGAGATGGCTAATGGGGGATATGATAGAGGTCTATAAAATCATGAGGGGTGTGGAGAAAGTAAATAGAGAAGTGTTATTTACTCCTTCTCATAACATGAGAATTAATAGGCAGTAGGTTTAAAACAAACAAAAGGAAGTATATCTTCACACAATGTATAGTCAACCTGTGGAACTCTTTGCCAGAGGATGTTGTGAATGCCAAGGGTATAACAGGATTCAAAAAAGAACTAGATAAGTTCATGGAGAATAGGTCCAGCAATGGCTAGTAGCTAGCATGGGCAGGGATGCAAAACCGTGCTCTGAAGTGTCCCTAGCCTCTTTGTCAGAAGCTGGGAATGGGCGACAGGGAATTGATCACTTGATGACGACCTGTTCTGTTCATTCATTCTAAAGCACCTGGCATTGGCCACTGTCAGAAGACAGGATACTGGGCTGGATGGACCATTGGTCTAACCCAGTACAGCCGTTATTATGTTCTTAGGTGTCTAAATCTCAAGCCACCTTACTACCTTTGAAGATCTGGCCTTAAACTCTCTGGGCCTCAGTTCCCCATCTGTAAAATGGGGATAATGCCCTTCTCTTCCCCACCCTTTCTTTTCTGTTTATAAGTTTTTCAGGTCAGGGTCTGCCTCTCACCATGTGTTTGTGATCTTTAATGGGGCTCCAGGCATTGAGATAATAATAAATAATAATAATAATAATAGTAGTGTTTATTTTGGCGGTTCTAATTGCACAATTAAATACCACTCAACACGTGTAAATATGGTACAGTCTAGGCCTAAACTACTAAAAAGTTAGCAAGCCGAGCCTAGGCTAACACCACATTCTGATGGAGGGTAGACAATAGAATCCTTCCAATTTACTCTTGCTTTATGCCATTTTCCCAGCACCTTGATACCACACTAAGCACCAGGCATCTGCTAAGCACCAGGTCCCTAATTACAGGATCGCTTCACCATCCCCTGAAATGCAGCCACCTCTGTGGTAATGGGTGGCAAATGTTGAACAGCACACAGCAACACCACACAAGTTTGAATAGCCAATGAAGGCTGCCACATCCACGGCAGAGAAATTCAGCACCTCTGCCTTTGTGACAAATTCCCTTGGGTATTGGACAGCTGCAAATGGCCAGGCGCATGTTGCATCCCAGACCCATGCTTGGGGCATTTGGTTTCATACTGCCCTAGAGAGAATGGCACTTGTTTTTTGTTCAGTACAAAGACACAGGGGTCAAACCACCCCTGCCCTGAAGAGCCTGCAGCCCAAACAGACAACAGAACCCACACTGCGAGACCCAGGGGAGGCTGTTTTGTTGATGTGGGTCAGCAATTTTGGCCTGAGAGAAAGGAGACTGTCATATGATGTGTCTGCCTTGTAGTGCCCCCTGCTAGCAAAGCATGGAATCCAGAATTAGTGGAGAGGTCAGTGGACAGCCAGCTGTCCCAGCCTGCTGTCTGTCTCCCTTTTTACAGGGCCTAGGAGCCTTCCCTTGAGCCCAGCTGGGCAGCAGGCTCAGTCACAGGTACACTGGACCCCACTCCCTCTTAAAGGGGCCAGTCCTGTGACAGAGACCATTTGGAGGGAGGCTTTGATGGTGGATCTCTGAGGATGTGGTTTGGTAGCCTGCCTCAGGTGCCCTTCATCCATTGTTGCATCAAAATAGAGAAATGACATGCACCACAATTCCCCGTGAGAGGGCAGATCCCAGCTCCTGTTCCTAGGCCCTTTTGAGATCTATCAGCTTTCCATCCCATTCCAGGAAACATTCTTCCTTTCCATCATCCTTTTCCCTTTTCCAACCTGTTCCCTGGACACTGGGCTTGGTGGATGGATTCCTGATTTACACCGGTATAATGGGGAGGAGAATCATTCCCAATCACTTGAAACCACTAGTTCTTTTCAGCCTGGTTCTGGGTCAGCACACTGCTTTTTAGAGGCGGATGAACAAGCTTTTTTGCAAGGTAACAACCATCATGTCCCTCTGTTGCAGAGCAGAAAGGGGGATGGAATCACATTGCATCCTCCAATTAGCATTTAAATATTTCTTCTCTTGCTTTTTTGCCTCTCAAGTAATTCAAAGATCCAGTGGAAGATTCATTAGAAGACATGGCACACTGCCTTCTTGGTAACAGGCTTGATGAGCCCTTTATCTGTGTTAACGTAAAAGAAATGTCATTTTGAGGAGAATCCCTGTCTTTCTTCAAACTCAGACATTGTCTCCATGCAGATACAGAAGGACTTCTTGTCATCATCACAAGCCAATTCCCTCCTGTGCTGTATTGCCCAAATTCTATGAAAATAGTGCTCAGATTGGTTTTCTTCCCTAATTTTTTTGCCGTAAGTTTCTTCCTTTTATCTGCCGATTACATTTTCCCTCATGCCAAGAGAAAACCATACACTTTCAGGGTCAGCAACTTATCGGAGATCAAGAAAAATAACAAACCAAAGAAGAACAAAAGTAAGGTGTCCAGAGAGAGCACAGTGGGTCATTCTAACATGCTGCATCACCTCTGCCTCACAACATGGTAGCTGCCTCTGTAAACAGAGCAGCAGGCTCCTTAGAAATGGAAAGCTGCAGTACGGTGATGGAGTTACACCCCATCTCTTCCCCTTTCCTGATCTTTAATGGAGATTCATAGATGTGAAGGCTAGAAGCGACCACTGCATCAGCTAGTCTGACTTCCTGCACAACTGAGGCCAGAGAATATAATCAGTCCTCCCGTTTAAAGCTTCATCTTGCTGGCTTTCCTCCTGAGAGGATTTTCAGAAGACACTCGCCCTCAGAGATCCTCCATCAGAGCCTCACGTGTCATGGCATGGCCAATCCCTAACTGCCAGGGGTTAGGAAACAACACCCTCTGTGGGCATTATTCTGTAATGATCTCTGAATGTTTCCTCTGAAACATCAGGTGCTGGCCACTGCTGGAGACAGGATGCTGGGCTAGCTGAAGCATGGCTCCAACCTGCTCTGGCCTTTCCTAACATTGCGCCAAAGCTTTCTTGAAATTCAGCTTCCCCATTTGACATCCCCCCTCCCCGCATACTCTTTCACAGCCCCTTGCTTCATCAGGCCCCTGGAATCTCCCTCCCACCGCAGGTCCTGCTGATCATGGACTCTCTACCTGAAAGCCCACTTGCTTCACACGCTGGGCTTTGCTCTCGCTCCCCAAGCCCAGATAATTCTCACACTGACCTCAGAGCAAGAAGGCACAAAACTCCACCATCCAAAGCAGGCCCAGTCAGAGGCTGTGTGCTGGGATCCTCCTGGAATCACTCCCCAGCACCACGGCCTGGCCCTAGTATTGGGAAGCTGAAGGCATACCAGCTACTCCGGTAGATGGCTTCTACTTTTGTGCCAATGGCCAGAGTAATGCAGGAAGGAAGGTGGTTGAGGTTCGGGGAGGAGACTGGTCCGCCAAGGTCTCTACTTTGTAGTAGAGCATCCTGCCCCAGGCCCTGCCCACTTCAGGTGCCCCTGGAGAGAGCTCAGCCTATTGCATCAGCAGCGCCACCTCCTGCCATGTCTGGGTTTATGCTGGACATCTCCCCTTCCCATAGCAAACCACCCCAAACATGGCGGCTTGCAAGAGCTGACTTTACCACCGACCAAGATGGCATGTGGCCCCTCCCAGCTTGCTATTGCCACAGATGTGGCACAAGCCTCACTAACTAGCCCAAGGGGCACTGATTGGCAGGGTCCCCCAGTCTAGAATGACCAATGGCTTGTCCTGGATTGGCAACTCCCATGTTCCTTCACTGAAACATCTGGCTCTGGACAGGGACGGGAATCACAAACTCAGCAGAGAAGCAGGCAAAATAACCAGTGTGATGACAGCTTTGGGACAGATTCCAGGAGGCGTTCTCTGCTCCCTGAACATCAATTCTGCCAGGGAAGGGGGAGGGAAATCTGAGCAGGAAAAAATTAATACCTGCCCCAGTTATTAACCTGTAATATCTGGGCAATCTTTGGGTCCCCTTGAAAGCTCTGGCCAGATCTTCAGTCAGGAGGGACTAACACCCATATAGCACCCACCTTAACAACAATCCAACATAAATAACTGCTGTTTTTTATGGTAACACCTAGGGACCTCAGCTGAGATTACAGCCCATTGTAGATATATAGTGAAAAATAGATCCTACCCCAAGGAACTTACAGCCTAAATAGATAGAAGTATTTCTATTCCCTTTTTACTGATTAGGGACTAAGGCCCAGAAAGATTAAATGACTTGGCCAAGGTCACCCAATGAGTCTGTAGCAGAGTTGGGAATTGATCTCAGATCCCCTAAGCCCCCAGTCCAGGGTTTTAATAATTAAGCACTCATCCACTCTGCTTCCATGATCTTTCATGTATATTCATGACCTAATTTATTTCAGTAGGAGCTGTGACTGCTCAGCACCTCTGAAAATGCGGCTATTCGGTTTTCAGTCCTTTCCATTGCCTCTTGACAGCTTATCCAGTTTTTCAGTTCCAGCACCTCCATGGCCTAGGGGCCGACAGGAGAATGAAACTTTAACCTCCTCCCCTCAGCCCCATGCAGATTCTTGTAGAGCCCTTCCTGATTTCTGCAGGCTGCCCGAGGCCACCCTTGCCAGCCCATTATCTTTGATGTAGAAACTTTCTCCCTGAGTTCATCCGACTTGAATTGTTTCTCTCTGATTGTCATCAAAGTCTAATTAAAAATACACTTCAGATTATTGCGCTGGTTAGCTTGAAATCTGAAGATATGAAATGTGCTTTCTCTCTCTATATATGTCTCTAGCAGCTTTAACCAAACGGATCAGCTTTAATCCCAGCAATAATTTAACAGGCAGGGCTTGGAAAGGCTGTTCACATCATTTATAAACTTTTGATTCATTTTTCCCCTTTCAAACCACCCCAAGTTAAGGAAGAATTGATAAAGAACCTCTGCCCTAACAAGCCATGTGCTGTTGGTCTGTGATCTAGGCATGGGCAGAAGGGAACTTCTTATGGTGAGTCTCCACGGCTAGCACCTCTACCATCCACAGCAGAGTACTGGGATGCTGGCAGGTGGCCTGCCTTCAAACCCGTTCTAAGCTAAGGTGACCATATGTCCCGTTTTGTCCCGGCCGTCCCATCTGTTCAGGCAAAACTGAGCATGTGTCCTGTTTGTGCTTGCCAGCTGACGCTCAGTTGGTAAGAGCAAACTGGACACATGCACAGTTTGGCCAAATAAGTGGGGTGGAACTCCTAGTGGGGCGGGACTCCTAGTGGGGCATGGAGGAACGTGCGGTGTGTGTGGGGGAACAAGTGGCTACGCCAGCTCCGTGCTAGAGGGAGGTCTAGGGAGAGTGTCTCAGGCTGGCTGACCTGCCCCGCACGCAGCAGCCAGAGGGGGATCTCAGGTGGCCCCGTGCATGGGCTGGCAAGGGTGGCCTTGGGCAGCCCTGCATGTGGGGGACATGATGGGGTGGCTGGGGCCAGACCCATGTGGGGGACGTCAGCCTGGCCCTGTGTGGGTGGGAGGCAGGGAGGGCTCAGGCCAGACCCATGGGTGTGGCCACCCTGTTCTAAAACCAGTTTGAAATGGAGGGCATCCACTGCTTGGATGCACGTTCACTCAAGTGCCCACTGCAGGCAGCCATTTTGGAAGAGGGGGCCCGTGGCTGCTGCAGCGTCCTGGGAGCGGAGAGGCAGTGTAGCAAGTGTGGGTGACACTGCAGAAACTCTGCTGCCACAAGGGGAAGGCTGAAGCTCCTGGGGGCGGCGGGCCTGTGTGCATTAGTGGAACTGAGCTAATAAGGGTCTGTGCCTCAGAAGCAGGTGTGAAGCCATCGCTGTCAGAGTGAGATAGGAACGATTCGTTATTGGGGGGGGGAGGGCAGGGAGCTCTGCTGGGTGAGTTAATGGAACGACTTGACTGTCGTAGACTCTCACAGAGACTCAATGGAGACACAGGAGATTCAGTGGAGACTGCGGGGATCCTGCAGGGGGGTTAGGAAGATGGCTATGTACCCCCCCCCCCAGAACTTCACCCCACTGCTTTAGCCACTGCTCCCAGCTGGGACCTTACCTGCGGGATCTGTGATGGGCGTACTGTCTGCTGTCCTTTTCTTTCACACAGCCATTGGTGCTGGAGGCTTCCTGAGCTGCGGTTCCACTCGGCTTTTCCAAGTGTCTCTCCTCCGTTGGGCATGACAGGCAGCTCGGTGTCTCGCTGCTGGGCAACAGATCAGAGAAACAGAGCAATGAGGGGCCATTCTCCTGGGAAGTCACCTTGTCTGAAAGACTACAGCCATTAATGTGTGTGTTACGCTAGCGCACAGATGCTCCACCCGAGACCAGAGCCTCCCGGTGCTTGGCGCTGTTCAAACAAACAGGGAGACTGACCCTACCCCACAGGGCTTACAGTCGAAATGGTGAAACAGAGGGTGGGTGAAAGGAAAGAAGTTTCCCATTTAACAGATGGGGAACTGAGGCCCAGAGAGATGAAGAGACTTGCCAAGAGTCATCCACTGGCTTTCAGGCCACAACAGTAGGCCGCTGCTCCCAAGCTCTGTCAGGGAGGTGGGTTGAAAGGGATACTCGGTGGGAAAGAGGCTGATATGGGCTCTGGGTGGATTGGTGGTTTGTAGAGATTTATATGCACCTAGAGCCCGGGGTGGTGGAACTGGGCTGTGGAGTGGGCTAGCGCCCCTGCAATGGAAACACTGGGGAGGGGTAGATCTAGGTTTCTGTCCCCCCACTTGTTTTTCACCCCCTCAGTAGCTCATAGAGGTCAGAACAGGACCTGGTGGGGAAGGAGCAGCCACGGCGGCACATAACATCAGGCCAGCTACCAAGGCACAGGTTGGACTCAAGTTTGCGGATGCTACTAAACTGGGAGGAGTGGTAGATATGCTGGAGGGTAAGGATAGGATACAGAGGGAACTAGACAAATGAGAAGATTGGGCCAAAAGAAACTTGATGAGGTTCAACAAGGACAAGTGCAGAGTCCTGCACTTAGGACAGAAGAATCCCATGCACTGCTACAGACTAGAGACCGAGTGGCTAGGCAGCAGTTCTGCAGAAAAGGACCTGGGGGTTACAGTGGACAAGAAGCTGGATATGAGTCAACAGTGTGCCCTTGTTGCCAGAAAGGCTAACAGCATTTTGGGCTGTATAAATAGGGGCATTGCCAGCAGATCAAGGGACGTGATAATTCCCTTCTATTCAGCATTGGTGAGGTCTCATCTAGAATACTGTGTCCAGTTTTGGGCCCCACACTACAAGAAGGCTGTAGAAAAATTGGGAATAGTCCAGCAGAGGGCAACAAAAATAATTAGGGGGCCGGAGCACATGACTTATGAGGAGAGGCTGTGGGAACTGGGATTGTTTAGTCTGCAGAAGAGAAGAATGAGGGGGGATTTGATAGCTTCTTTCAACTACCTGAAAGGGGGTTCCAAAGAAGATGGATCTAGACTGTTCTCAGTGTTACCAGATGACAGAACAAGGCGTAATGGTCTCACGTTGCAGTGGGGGAAGTCTAGGTTGGATATTAGGAAAAACTTTTTCACTAGGAGGGTGGTGAAGCACTGGAATCAGTTTCCTAGAGAGGTGGTGGAACCTACTTCCTTAGAGGTTTTTAAGGTCAGGCTTGAGAAAGCCCTGGCTGCGATAACTTAGTAGGGGCTGGTCCTGCTTTGAGCAGGAGGTTGGATTAGATGACCTGCTGAGGTCCCTTCCAACCCTGATATTCTATGATTCTATGACTCCTGGGCCCAGCGCAGTCCAGCCACCATGGGTCCTTATGGAGACACCTGAGCCAGGAGTATGTGTGTCAGCCGCCAGAGTGTGGTGGGGATGGGACAGGGCACAGGTGGGTGGGCAGCACAGGGGACCAGCCACCGAGGAGCTGCTGTAGGAGAAGCAGTAGGAACTACTGGGAAGCCCATTCCCAGCCTGGAGATGGCTGCCCCTCTACCCGCCATTCAGAGGGGAGCTTCCACCCCACCCACCTAAAGCTCTGGATGGGAGAAATAGCAGCTAGCAGAATGGAAGGAGACGGCTCTGGGATTACACACAGCTCTCAGGACACCGTCACCTCCCATTAAAGCTGCACGGGGCTTAGGTGGAGAGAATTCTGTTCCCAGTCGCTTGTGTGTCACAGGAAACAATCAATGTTCAAACGAGACTCAAGAAAACACTTGTCTGAAGTCTGGCTCCAGCACGACGCAGACACGTTTCCATCTGCTTTCACGCAAGAGCTGCCACAAGCACTTAGAGACCGAGGCCGGGAGACTGCAGCCTGGTGACGGCTCGTTTAACAGGTAGAACGAGAAGGCAAACAGCCGGCAGGAGAAGGGAAAAGCAGGTCCAAACAATCACACACTAATGCAGTAGCCACCAAATCCCTCAGCAATATGGAGCGTGATCCCAGCAGGCGGGCTGTGCACTCTCATTCCAGTTGCTTCTAGCTCCAAGCTCTGCTGGCCAACCTGCCATACTGCACCACCCAGTGTTCCCACTCTGGAGGCTCGGTTGGCACCCCCTCTTCCCTACCCCGCTGGCATGTCTGAGGGCAGCAGTGTGCCCAGCACAGTCCCCCAGCCCTGACAGACCCAAAGAGACTCCCCGAATGAAGCAGGACATAAGCAGCCAGGGGAGGGGGCAGGAAAGGGAGAGTCCGGGCCGTGGTCCTGCCATGAGCACCAGCGATGGCCTAATATTGCTAAAATGCCATCAGCATCAACTCCTCATTCCAAGCAAATGCTTCCATTTAACCTTCCAGGAAGGGGCCGCTCTTAATCTGCAGAGCTGTCTTGCAGGCACATAGTCCTGGGGGGGGGGGTGAACAGGGTGCAAGAGGATGCCAGGTCCCCTTGAAGCTATGAGCTTTCCCGTCTATTTCAAGGGGCTCTGGGTCAGCCCCTGAGGTGGGAGTGGTGTATCAGGCTGGCTGGGGCCCCAGGACGAGGTGCAGGTGGATGGATGGTTGGGGCAATTCAGTGACAACAGAAAATGTAACTGTCATGCTCTTGCCCGGGCTGCAGGCATGAGCTAAAAACTGACAGCCTCATATCTGGAGACCAGACCAGGTCACCTGGATGTTAGTTTTCCTCAGAACAGGTATTAGTCTTACAATAATGCATTTAGACTCTATGAAATGCTACATGCATGAATCTCACTTATATCTATAGCCCATTATATAAATTTAAGAGATTTAAGTGTTAAGAGTTTGCTTTGGAACTGCAAACCTCCCAGTCAGGAGTGACGCATTAGCTGGTGTGAAATACCAGTTTGCCACAGCAAGTGTTATCTCCTCCCCAACAAAAGAAGGCCACCAGACACCAGACAAACCATTGGATAACATCAGAGGACAAAAGACTTTGTTGATTGCATTACTCCCCACTCCCACCCATGAAGAGGAGACATGCACATGAACTTGTCCCATCATCTTGAACTCTGGGAGAAGGGATAAAAATCCATGCTAGAAGAAACTGCGTCTTTTTGGCTGTTTGAACTCTGAATGGTGAGAGACTCTAAACTGAAGCCAGAGATCCCTGGGGGGCTGCCTGCTGGGTCTGTCCTGAAAGACACTTGGAATTGACAGATCACTACAATTCTGTCACTCTTAGGATTTAAGAACATAAGAATGGCCCTACTGGGTGAGACCAAAGGTCCATCTAGTTCAGTATCCTGTCTTCCGACAGCGGCGAGTGCCAGGTGCCCCCGAGGTAATGAACAGTATAGATGATCCATCCCTTGTCAGTCATTCCGAGCTTCTGGCAAACAGAGGCTAGAGCACTTAGAGGGTAACTCATTGGTATGTGTATGTTTGCTTGCATTAGCTTGAAAATAATTCTCTTATTCTGTTTTCCTAGTTAATGAACCTCTAAACAATTTATCACAGGACTGGCCCCCGGTGTTGCCTTTGATGTAAGATCCAAGGTAGCGACTGATCTGGGGGTAAGTGGCTGGTCTCTTGAGACTGGAAGCAGCCTGAATGTAGCATGATTTTTGGTGCAGGTGCCCATTTATCACTAAGCCCAGTTTGTCCGGGTGGCAGGATAAACTGGAGAGTCCAAGGCCGTGTCTACACTAGAGAGCTTTCAGTGGCACAGCTGTACTGATGCAGCTGCACCGCTGTGAGACCTCTTGTGCAGCCACTCTATACCGAGGGGAGAGTTCTCCTGTCAGCATATTTGAGCCACCCCCCACAAGGGGCGGTGGCTATGTCAGCAGGAGAAGCTCTGCCATGGACACAGCGCTGTGCACGCTGCCACTTATGCTGGTGAAACTTATGATGCTCAGGGGTGTGTTTTTGCTCAGGGCTGTGCAGCGTAAGCTTTGCAGACAAAAGTGGTAGTAAAGACATGGCCTAAGGGGACTGCCTGAGGCTCTATGGTAAGACTGTTACAGTGATCCAGGAATTCCCATTTGTCACTGGCTTGGTGAAATCGAGTCCTCGACCACACCGTGTGGGGTGTCTGTGCTGGTTTTGACACTGCCCTGAGGCAGGCACTCATGGTCATGAGCCACTCTGCACAGCAGAACGGCTCTAAGCACCTGTTGACATTTTTCTTACATTAATCATCTACCTTGTGGAGACCGTGGCCCTTCTTCTGTGTCTGTCCAGTGTCCCTCACCATGGGGGCAGGGCGGATGTTAATGGGTAATATGCATAAGGATAATGGACACGTTACCAAAAGCCAGAGGGCAGTAGGCAATGATCAGTGGCCTGGCTGACCATTGGCAGCCATTGGAAGCAAAGATGGGATCTCCAGCTGGAGATGAGACAGTTTAGGAAAGCTTGCACTGCCACTGTCCAGTGCCATCCCTGCACAATAAGAACTAGAAGATTTCAGCGCTGGGGCTTTCAGGACAGTACCCTGTGGGTAGAATTAATTATTACAGAAAGAATGATCAGTTGATGTAATATTTACGTCTCCTCCCAATTCCTAGTACTTCAGGACAATAGATATTGTAACCAAACCAGAGGAAGTTCTCCTGCATGTAACCAAGCTGCACATGGAAAAATTCAGCCCCTAGACTGTTTACATGCAAGTTAACCTGCTGTAAACTGATTCACCATTCTTTGCGATCAGGTGTTCAAACAATCATTCTTCTACGCCAGGGCAGGAAGCTGCCCCAGGCAGCAGGCTGCCAGTAAAAATCAAGGGGGAGCAGATGACCCACAGCTCATTGCTAGCCCAACTGGCTTGAGCAATTCAGTGTTTCTAATATCTGCTTAATCAAGAGAGGTGGCTACAGCTTGGGCCCTGGGTGGGCAAGAGCAGGGAACATGGCTTGCCATGTCCCTGCCAGGTAAGAAACAAAACAAAGGAAAAAGCAAATATTCTGCTGTGTCAATATGAATAGTTCCTGCGTGTCTTGGCTGCTTAATGAAATCTTTACGTCTTAGATTCAGACAAGACACAGTCAAGACAATTCTTGGGGCCTGTCAGCAACTTGGAATTTACAATTTACGTTTGACATAACCATAATGGACCATAGGTCATGACTTTCCCTTCCCACCTCCGCCACTCTCTTGAGCTGCGTTGCTTTGTGAACTGACAGCTCCTCACCACTGCCTTAGCTGTGTATTCCCAACTGGAGTCACTGCCAGCCGTTACGTTCTCGAGTTTATTGTGACCCCGCTGAACTGTGGCTGAACTCAGAACATGGCATACATTTTAACAACACGCTTTCAAAGAATGGCGGAGGTGAAGATACCTTATCAATGTTGCCAAAAACGGACTCTTTCAAATCTATCCCAACTGGCTTCTACACAGAGCATCCTAAAAGGACACACAATCAATTGCTGTAGTTTCAGTTGAAAAATGCAGCTGACTGTGAAGTTCTCACCAGCTGGCAGAGAAAGTATTGCATTTTAAACCCCAAACCAAAAGAAATACTATTCGGTTACCAAGAACCTTTAAAGCCCCGACCTCCGGCCCAAGTGTTGGTAGGACCTACCTGAAACAGGACTTTGTGATCAGCTCTGCACTAGTTGAGCCCATGTGAAACTTAAGTGATGGACTAGATGAAACTTACATGGTTTTGTATTTTGTTAAAGATCCCAAAATGGGGGCAGGTGGGTAACCCAGGGTGACCCAGCTGATCTCAGGATGGGCTGAGTTTCAGGGGCACCTGGTCACTGAACAGTCTGGGCTGGAAACCGTATGAAACTCAGTGGTTTCAACGCTAGCAAATGGAGCATGGAGACTTGAGCACCAAAGCCACTGCACTCAGTTAACCCACGGGAGCAGAGGCCAGGCCACTTGGGCAGCCTGTGTCTGCAGGGACAGCTGGACCTATGGGAATATTCATTGCTGCCCTCCCCCGCTGGCTCTGGGGTGAAGTGGGGACAGGGCTGCATTGGAGCCATGCTGGGGGGAGTCAGCACCCCCGGCCCGGCCCCCTCTCTGGGCTGTACAACTGGCTCCTGGCCCTCCAAGAGAGTGGGGATCATGGGGTTGCACCTCCATGCTGGGCAGACCATCTGCCATCGGTTGCACTGGTGGAAATGCTCAGGTGCTGGCACTTACAGAGCTGTGCTGGGAACGAGGAGCCTGGGCCCAGCTGGATGAAAACCAGAGTGAGAGCAGTGAAACTGTGTCAGCCTCAGGACCATGCGAAGCAGCCGGGCTCAGTTTGGGGGAGGACAAGGGGGTTCTGTCGGCCCCCAAACAGCAACACTCCTGAGGAAAGATGGTATGTTTTCAGGCCCCTAAGATGTTTATTTCAAAGCCTGGAAAGATGAAGAAAGAGCGTTAAACCACAGCGGGAAGAGGTGCCATAAATATGATTTCACTGGTTTCACCTGTAGAGTTACTCAAATAAATAAAACCAGCTTATAAACTTTCCATCCTGACCTGGATGTGGGGGACGTGACTGGTGAAGTTGACAGGAAGTCTGGCTACCGGGGAGTGTGGAGGTAAAGGGCAAAGGGCAGCTCTGAAATGGGATGGAAGCAGCTGAGATTGATGCCGATGGTCCTCTCACTCCGTAGTGGCCTGGGTGCTATGGATCAGGGCTGGGTGAGCAGTGGGGTGAGGGGATGGTGGAACAGCTCTCAGAGACACTAGCCTCCCATAGCACATTATTGACCAGGGACCTGACCCCGAACGCCAATTGCAGTCCATGGAAAGACTCGCCTTGACTTCGGTGGGGTTTGCACCATGCCTGATACCTGCACCCCATCAGACATGGGGGGGCTAGAAATGGTTACAGGCAGTGAGAGCTACCTTCTGCCCCACCCATGTGGAACCAGCCCCAGCTCGTGCTCTCAGGCGAGGGGAGGAAAGGCTGTTCTGTAGAAGCTGGAGAGAAGGCGACTGTGGGAGGGAGCCACTTGCAAGGGCCCCTGCTGCTCCTGTGTGTCCCTGCTCCAGGAGGGGCAATGGATCTGCAGGGATTGGTGTGGCTGAACGGGGATTTACAAAGAAGATGATGGGGGAGGGGGTGGGTGCAGGTTGGGGGGAGTTGTACATGCAATGCACTGCAGAATGATCTTACAATACACCCGAATCACTAGAGCCCACGGGCTGCGCCCCCAGCCCCATCACAGCACATGAAGGAGGGGGAAATGAGAATTTGCTGTTCCCTTCCACGTCTGGCAGTCTGACCGGTAGGGCATTCCTCTCCAGGGAAAAGACAGCCCAGGGTGTCGCACATGGAGGGGACACAAGAATGGGTGCAGGAGGTATATCACACACACAGCCCTACACTTCCTTCACGCACAGAGCTAGCTGAAGGATCCAGGGGGAGTTTGAAGTCTGACATCACCAGATACTGCTGCCAACTCTTGCCATTTTATCATGAATCTCGTGATGTTTTCCATAAAGCCCCCGCTCCCAGAGGCATGTGATCAGATAAGAAGCTCAACTTTAATTTAAAAAAAAAAGCTCAACTTTAATTAAAAAAAAAGTTTCTAGTCTTCACAGCTGCAGAGCAATGCTGGAAAAGACGGATCTAAGTGTTCCCTAAGGGCTCAGCAAACAGAGGCCCAAGGAAAAGAACCCCAATTTAAAAAAAATGGTTATTTTGACACCACTCTCATGATTTGGGGGGATGCGATTCATGAGTTGTGGACACTTAGGGTTAGCTGTACTGGTGTTGTCCTTTTACAAATCTGTCCCCTCCCTCCCACACACTCTCTTACTTGCTGTCTTCAGCAGACAGTTGGTTTTGAAAGCTGTGAGAAGGAGGCCTCTAAATCAAATCAGTTCCTCCGTCAGGAGAGAGGCAGAGTGGGAGGAGACAGAGAGGCTGGCTCCTAGCCTGGCACCTGATGGGAGAACACTCGTCCCAGACAGGGGAAGAAAAGGAAGTAAAGAGCAGTGCAATGCAATACCATTCAGTTGCTGACAGCAGCTACTCCACACGGTACTGGAACGTAACCCAAAAGTTATATCCTGAACCAAGTCAGCCTTTGTTACACGCTTTTAGAATTCAAGAGTTTTCTTTTCACCAACTGCACAACTGGCCAGGCCCATGTCATTTCACAACGGGGGTGGGGCTCAAAGAGGACAAGTGAAAGCAACAACCCACCCAAGCAGGGTACAAAGGGGAAGGAAAAGTGGGAAAGGGGATGTGGTGATAGGGTCAGGCAGAATTTAAGGCACAGCCACGTAAGCATTAACTGGTGGTACCTGGGAAGAAGGGGTGTGTAGTAGGGAGGCCCCCAAAATGTGTCTGTTTGTCCAACAGGTGGCTGACCCTCCTGCCTGTTTACTAGACCCAGCTGAAATCTTTTCATCCAAGGGCCTTTTTTTCAAAAACAAAAAAAAATGTGTCTTTACAAGTGATCTGAATGTTTTCTGTGAAAAATGTTTAGATTGTTTGAATTCTTCCCAATTCTTCATTGAAACAAAATGAAGAATTGTTCTAATTCAATATGAAACATATTCTGGGCTTTTTTTGGCTGGGGGGGGAGTGTTCCTCCCCCAACTCTTTTCTTCCCTCTTTCCTTGGGGAAAAATGTTCAGGAGGGAGAAAACCTCACATTTTTCATTTTGATTCAAATGAATTTCTGATTTGGCACAACATTTTCCATTTTAATTCAATGATTTTTTTAAAAGAATCCAAGAATAATTAAAGAAAAAAAATTAAATTTCACCTGGAAACTAATTACCTACTTTCAGCCAGCCCTACGATCTCTTTAATCTTTAAGTATAAGAAGGAAAGGGAACCTATATAGATATAGATATAGTGACAAAGTTCCTCCTCTACTTTGGTGGGTCCCACGCTTATTGGTGGATTTGCTCACCTCACAGATTCACCCTGTGGGTCAGGAAACAGTCCAGAGACCTTCCCCTCTGGTAGAAACCACAGTCCAGGTCAATTCCTCTTGTGTTTGATCAGGAGTTGGGAGGTTTGGAGGGAACCCAGGCCCTCCCTCTACTTCGGGTTCCAGCCCAGGGCCCTGTGGACTGCAGCTGTCTAGAGTGCCTCCTGGTACAGCTGCATGATAGCTACAACTCCCTGGGCTACTTCCCCATGGCCTCCTTCCAACACCTTTTTTATCCTCACCACAAGACCTTTCTCCTGGTGCCTGATAATGCTTGTACTCCTCAGTCTTCCAGCAATATGTCTTCTCACTCCCAGCTCCTCACATGCACACCATAAACTGAAGTGAGGTCCTTTTTAAACTCAGGTGCCCTGATTAGCCTGCCTGTCCTAATTGATTCTAGCAGTTTCTTAATTGGCTCCAGGTGTCTTAATTATCCTGCCTGTCTTAATTGTTTCTAGCAGGTTCCTGATTAGTCTAGTGCAGCCCCTGCTCTGATCACTCAGGGAACAGAAAACTACTCAGCCAGTGACCAGTATATTTGCCCTCTACCAGACTCCTGTACCCCACTGGTCTGGGTCTGTCACTTCTCTCTCATACACACACACACACACACACACACACTGCACATTGATGGTGGAGCAGACACAGAGCCCATCTAGTCCAGTGTCCTCTCTCTGACAGCAGCCAGCATCAGAGGAAGGTGTAGGAGCCCCACAGTAGATGAGGTGAGATAGTCTGCCATCCATATTCAGTCTGATCCTAATCTCACAGTCTCTCTAACAGGGTCTGTCCCCAGGTTTTCAGAACTCCTCCTCTGGGGGGAGAAGAGCCTGACTGTGCTGAGAAATGACACTGGGAAGGAGAAGAACCTAGATGAAACCTCTGTGGTCTCCTGGAATGGCATCTGCGTGAACCCTGATAGAAGGAGCCAAGCTGGGTGATGCGTGCACCATGCATGGGGCTGGGTCAGCACTCCTGGCTCCACATCGTATGGCAAAGGTAGTACGTTTAGCTTGTCAAAAGAAGATCAAGAGGTGATTTGATCAAGGTGGGTAAGTACCTTCACAGAGAGAAAATCCCAGCTACTAAAGGGCTCTTTAATCTAGTGGCAAAAGGCAGAGCAACAACCAGTGGCTGCAAGTTAAAGCCAGACAAATTCAAATTAGAAACACAGTTTTAACAGGGAGCGTGATGAACCGCTGGCGCAAACTACCAAGGGAAGTGGTGATTTTCTCCACCTCTTGGTGTCATCAAATCACACCTGGATGCCTTTATGGAAGGTATATTTAGCCAAGGACAAGTTCCTGGGTCCAATAGAGGGGTAACTGGATGAAATTCTCTGGCTTGTATTATTCAGGATCAGGGGCGGCTCTAGGAATTTTACCACCCCAAGCATGGTGGCATGCCTGCGGAGGGTCTGCCGAAGCCGAGGGACCAGCAGACACTCCGCAGGGACGCCTGCGGGAGGTCTGCCGAAGCCACGGGAGCAGCGGACCCTCCGCAGGCAAGCTGCCAAAGGCAGCCTGCCTGCCACCCTCGCAGCAACTGGCAGAGTGCCCCCCGTGGCTTGCCACCCCAAGCACGCGCTTGGCGTGCTGGTGCCTGGAGCCGCCCCTGTTCAGGATGATCACATGGTCCTGTCTGGCCTTCAGTTCTACTCGTCTACTTGCAATAAAGCTCTAGGTCTCTCCCAGCATCACCATTATTTTTTAATTGCCAGCAAAGACACATGGATAATTGCTAGATTTGCTCAAAATAATTAGCTTGTGACCTTTTTTGAGCCCCTTTTCAAAACATGCTGCCTGCCTTTTGAGCTCAATCCTTAGGATCAATTACCAGCTTTCCACAATTGGTGACCTGTGGAACCCCTCTCCAGATGGATTAGTTACACGACACATCATGCGGGAGAACTTACGGATCGTTTTGCATGTTCCCAAACATGCGCCGGGCAGGGTCCATTTGTAGTGAGGCTTATGCGAACTATGGAAGTGAGCTTGACTAGTAGTCTTGGCCCATCATTGTGCAGGAACTGTTCTTTAGTGCATTGTCAGCACAAAAAGGTCTCCAGCTGGCACGACGATACATATCTCAGCTGCTGTACTGTGAGGGATCCGGAGCTGCTTTTCTCAGGTTATGGGGAGCAGGAATCTTAGTATCGAAGCTCTGGTTGAGACTAATAGGATTTTGTTTTGTTTTGTTTTGTTTCCAAGGGTTAATTCTTACTTGGCCTTGAGGCAGCCAAGGACTACTATCCTGGAACAAGCTATGCAATATTTCCTCTGGGCTTAGGAGTAATTATTGATGGAAATAATTATCCTCCAATCCCATCAAAGGCTGGCTTAATTTCAACCAAACAGTCTCATCTGATGAACACTGGATATCCTCTAAAGCACTAAACTCACTGGTAATCCCTTTGGATCAAGCTCTGGAGATGTCAGTTTAATTTTTTTTGGGGGGGTCGCCTGTTAGTCTTTCATTTCTGTGATGTAAAAGCAGGTGCAATTTAACATGAAAGCTTAATCTTACCGGAGAGGATTATCACAAGACTTCTCCCCTTCTCCTCAAAAACGAAATCAAGGAGAAAACACCACACAGCCAACCATCAGAGATCTTGCTATGGTCACACAGCCTTTTGGGGGAAAATGGGGAATGAGTAGAGCCAGCTGACTGGGGCCTTGCCGGCACCGCGGGTGGAATAGCATGGATCGCTCATAACAAGGAGAAGATGGCATGGCTATCGTGCCTCACAATGCCAAGTCATGCACTGGGCATTTTCATGTACGGCAGTCAGGATTCCATGTGGATGTTAGCAGCAGGTACCTTGCAGCCAGAGGTTTCGGATAGGAAAGTAGTGCTCCAGAAGCAACAGCAGGTGCCGCTGGATTTGAACCAACCCACCCTCCCTGCAGTTATTATGCTTTGTATTACAGATGTGCCCTAACTGCAGCCAAGGCCCATTGTGCCAGGTGCCATTCAGACACATAGCAAGAGACAACCCCTGTCCTGGGGAGCTTGCAGGCTAAGAGACCAGTGGGAGGGCAAACGGAGGCACAGAGAGGTGCCCAGAGTTACACAGGAGATTGGCAGCAGAGCTGGGCACAGAACCCCCAGCTCCAGAATCCCTGGTGAGTACACTGCCCGCTGGGCCGCCCTGCTCTGGCAGCACAAAACTGCCCTTCAGCACAAAAAGCAGCCCAACCTCAGGCCTTTTGAGTGTGACCTAATGGGAAGCCTCACATGCACAGTGGACTTTTCCCTCCTGTGCTGGGAGTGTCATGAACAAACACACCCATTTTGGGTTGATTACATGCCCAAGGTACTGTCATCTGAGCTGTGCCGGGCTCAGCACTATAGGACTGATCGCCTGCCTCATCTACTGTGACTAGAGAGTTGGGTTTAGTCCAAGTCATGGAGGGGTGGGCTACTGGGTTTTAAGCCATACTGGGGGGTCTGAGCCTGCAAGATGCTGAGCACCTCCGTGCGGTGCTTGTTTCTTTTAACGCCATTTAACTTCATAGGGAACTAAGGGCACTCAGCACCTTACAGGATTGGGCTGGTTTCATATTTCTGACCCTAGATTCCTGCCCGGGTAACAGAACATCCAGAGCTGCTTGGTGCCTCTGCCTGTCTGTCTTGGTCCTTATCTATGCCCACACCTAACCCTCAAAGGTCATGCAACAGGGTGGGCAAAATTGCCCATTGCCCTTCCTCCCCTTCCCCCGCAACATTTCCAGCCTCCAAACACACAAGGAGTAACACTACCACCCCCTAAGTCATTGCTAACCCTAGTCTCTTGCACTCCTTAGCATCACAGAGAGTGGAGCCTGTTAGCTGGCTAGCAAACAGAGCTGTGGCTGTTTCGGATGTGAGTTTCTCCATTTCTATTTGGCATTTTTTTCTCGGATGCACAAAATCAACCAATCCCTCTACAGAAACCAGCACTTATTACGTAGCCATGGCAGGCCAGTGGGTCTTGGACCACCTGTTTGCACCACAGTAGCCTGCACACAGCCAGCAACTGATTTCACCAAGGCCTTCCTCGGATACAAAATGTCCAGCATGCAACCTGCTACCTCAGAAAGGTCCCAGGCTCATTTAGAGACCTGCCTTTGGGAAAGCACTTCCGACCCAGAATGGTTAAACTGCACTTTCAATGTTCCCATCCTGCCAGTAGGTGGAGTCAATCAGGTGGGGAAAAACTATACGGCAAAGCTAGCCAAGGTTCATGCCATTTCATAATTAAAAATCTCTAATACCAGCCATTTCTCAGCCCAAAATTTGTGCTTTTTAAATGAATTTTTGTCATCCACATGTGACATTTGCTATGGTTGTTTCCTACAGGAGTATCTTTGGCAGAACAAAACACTGAAATAGGAGCACTTTAGCATGCAAGTGACTCATGGGCATTAAAATACATTCCTAAATTGGAGCAAGAAAAGCATGAAACTTCAGAACTATTTGGTGATTGTGTGTGTAATAAGATCAATTTTATGAAAAACTAACTGCAAAATTTCAAGGCGTTTGAAGCTGATGCTCAAATATTTTGCAGAACCCTGACACTCATAGTCAAAGAGTGGCAAGGAAAACAGATCACACTGGGGCAGGCAGTCCAGTACTATTGTGGGAGGAAGAGACAGACCAGCTGCATCAAGTGATTAAAAACAAAAATCCAACCCAAGCATTAGGGGTGACCTGACTGATCCCCAAAGGCCAATAATGAATATGTCAAAACCATCTGCAAAAGACAAGTAGGTTATTGCAACGTGAGTTGCTATGGTGTTGGGTGCTTTATGAATGAGCTAGACTGATATGAACCAGACAGACAGGAGATACATGTGGGAAATGATCAAGACTGATAGATGCCTATGTGAGAAGCTACAGGCAGATCCAGATGGGAACAGTTCCTAGACAGCTACCTGACTGCAGTTCTACAGGCTCTTGGTTCTGGGTTAATGGTCTGGCTAGAGCCTGAAGCTGATCAGCAGTATTTTTCCCCAGCAGCACCCCCTTGTGGAGGGGTTCCCCCAGCCCATTAGTACCCTACTCCATATCCATCCTGCAGTGAGCGACATAGGGAGTCTGTCAGTTAATTGGCCCCCTTGTAACTCCGGTGCCTCCACTGCCTTCTCTCCTTGGGATGCCAAACAAGCTGCTGAAACTTGAAGGAGAAGCATCTGTAACCACAGGGTGATGGGGTTGGGGTTGCGCAGGGAGTCCCACCGAAGTGGCAGTTTCTAAATGCCTGCGCAGGCTGTGAGAGCTTTAGCTCCTGAATGAAATGGCAGCGCGTTGATCCTGATTAATGCCTTCACGCTCTCCTGCGCCGTGGCGTATAGCTACCTTTTAAAAACCAGGCCCATTACGCGGGGATTGTGGGGTTACTGAAGCTTTTTATCTTTATCAGGTCATCAGCCTGCCTCTCTCCTTCCACACACACGGCTCTGCCCGTGCGGGCTCCCCGATGGGCTTTCGCAATGGGGACCGGGCAGGTTCAAGTAGCTCCGTTCCTTCAGCCGTGACGTGCCGCAGCCTCCTTCGCACCATTGTGGAGGAGTAAAGGTCTCGGTATAAACATAGATGGAAACTGCTAGAGGATATAAACATGTCAGCAGCCTCCGGGATCGCTGAAGTCAAGCTAACCGCGCTGCACAGACAGATGGGCGCGATCCAGAGAGAGAGAAAGCCTGCCAGACATTCCCAGGTACATCCACGCTCTTCAGCGCAACCCTTGAGGGCGCCTTCACTTGGACGGACGTTACAATTCACCAGAGGAGGGGTAATCAATCACAGGCGCAGGGAGGCTAGACGGAGTCTGACATCGCATCACTTAATTTAGGCTCAGCTGTCCCCACCATGTCCTCTCCAGCAGTGGAGATAGTGGCTAACAGTAGGCAAGGGGTTCCTAGCTAGAGCAGAACTTCAGACAGGGTTTTTTAGGGGGGTAGGGGAAGGGTTGGTACCATCCCTACACTTTAAGCCTTGTTTATATGCAAAGTTTCACCCACTCATTTAGCTTTAAATCAGTTAAAAACCTATTCTGTCACAATCAGTACACAAACCTGCATGGACACTCTGGATAAGCCTGGTTTAAAATTGATGTCAGAGTGTCCATACAGGGGAATGCCCCAGCTTAACTAAGGCAGTTTAAGATCATTAAAGTGCTGCAGCTTTGAATATAGACAATGCCGAGGGTCTGACTGCCAGAACGGCCGAGTCCGTCAGCTCTAGCTGAAGCCCATGGGAGCTGAAGAGGTTCAGTACCTGTATCAGGCCTCTGATGCCCTTCATTCGCATACAGGATGCAGAGGCTGTCTAGGAGCCCATCTTGGAAAGTTGGATCCACCAATCCGGATGGTTTCTACTGTTAAATTCAATTTGGTTCACTTCTGGCTTGGGACACAAGTGAACTGAATCTGGCCATCTGAGCCTAGTCTCCAGTGGGTATGTATCCACACCTCAACCCCTGACCCTGCAGCCTGGCCCGATGTGGTACCTCCAGCTGCCAGTATATATGCAGAGAGCCAAGGACTAGGGCTGGAGGGTCAGGGTGCGGAGGAGTTGTTTCATGGTAGGCATGAGATGCCTCAGTGGAGCTGCCGTGATTACAAATCCTGCCTTGTGCTCTGCTTTGCTCTCACCCAGAATCCATCCTTTGTCTAGGGTTGTGTGCAACACAACACAGGTCAACAATTACAGATGAGCACAAACATGTCCCATACCTAGATTATTTCATACCACTTGAGGGAAGGCGTCCCATGCATTAAAGCAGAAGGAATGGATTTCACGGGAAGAGGGCGAGGCTGTAGCATGCAAAGGGGAAAAGTGTGGCCTAGTGGTTTGAACACACTCTTGGGAGTCAGAGGGTTCCTGTCCCAGCACTACCATAGCCTGAGTGTATAATTTGGGGCAAGTCATTTAAACTCTCCCTACCGTCCCTAAAAGATGCCTAAACATTTACTGCCCTACACTGGGAAATCTTTGCTGAATGTGCCCTGCAAAAGGAACATTGGCTCGATACAGATTGCTTTCCTCCCTTTGAGCTTCTGCCCCTCACCTCAGAGCCGCAAGATCGCGTCCATCCCGTCAGCTTTGTTTTGCCATGCGGATGGTACTACAGCTAGTAAAAATGTGGGGGCTGATTCTGCAGCCCTTACGCTGAGTAGCTCATTGATCAGTAGCTCCCAAGAGTCAGTGGTGCCACTGGTGGGATCAAGTGCTACTCAAGTGAGTCTGGCTGGCAAAATTGCATCCTTAGAAGCTCCTGTTGATTTCTGTGAGATCCGCTTTGTACGTGAGAATGGGAATGGAAGAAGGGATCTTATTCCCATTGCCTCTAAGGCTCCTTTACACACAATGATGGGGAGCGGCCTCAGAGTGAATGAGAATAAGGCCAAAGTTACAGCCAGGGTTTGCTGTTTCATGAGGCTGGGACACTCCGTGAGGACTTGCAAGGGAGCCCTGCTTCTCTATCACAGGATACGGTGCTCAGAGCAGCAGCTGTGTGACATGGTACTGTGCCCTGCAATATATCACCAGGTAATGCAGACGTTAACGGGTGCTGCCCCTGTGCACTTTCAGGAGCTGTCTTTCTCGAGCAATGCAATAATATTCTCCTCCTGATTAAATACAGTCACTGGAGCTATTGCTTTGTATCTGAAGTCCCAGCACACTGGCGTTTCCAGCTGATGTGTCTCACAGATGGGCAGGCGTGCTGAACAGAAATCATTTGTTCCCCAATGAGGGGCTGAGACTTTGCACTCTTCAGTCTAAATTGAGTTCCCCTGGTCTCTCTCTGGAGTAGGGGTGGTTTCTTGCTGCAAGGTCTCATCAATCATCGTTTTTCACTGCAGTAACTCCGCTCCCAGGTGCTGAGTGACATTGACTTTCAGGTGACCTTTCAGCCCCCAGATCTTTTCACCCTCCAGCTCCAGAGGCATCTGCCTTTTTCCCGTCATGAGGACTCAAGAGCAACTAACTCCAAGATTGGCAGCTCCTCCTGCACCTCATAAGAGCCCCACTTTGCCTTCCACCTGCTTTGCAAGCACTAGCATGAATGCAAGAGACAGGGACTAACAGAAAAATTGCTTTGGCGAGTCATTTGCTTTCAGGAGGTTTTACCGAGGCAATTTGGATCAGAGCCCCATCAACGCAGACTGCAATAGCTCAATCACACAGGGCTCGATTGCTAGAACCCCATCACCCTTTTTGCACATGCAAACGTGTTGGCCACTAGCACAACGTCCACCTTTGCCAAGAGCCCCTGCAATTACTTCCTATGTGGAGTATAATGGAGTACTGCATTGCTAAGGGTGGAATGCTTCCCTGCGCAAAGGCCCAGCAGTCAGTAGACCCAGGCAGGAGTTAAGATCTTAAAATAGGACTTTATGGTGCATAAGTCTCTGCCCAGGCCAGGGGGAGAATTGCACCTTCAGTTAGTAGTGGAAAGCCAATTCTTCACTATAGTATTGGTGGATGCACTTGCCTAAGGGCAGGCGCATGTCTAAGTATTCAGTTGTGCCTTGGTGGCAGGTACACACCTGCATGTCCTGTTAACTCAGCCTGGAGTTATTTGTGGATGTGGTACAGTGGAGGTCAGGTTTAGGACAAGGGAGCTATTGTAATTTACATCTGGGTAACCAAGAACATGACAGGCTCTCATGAGTCCATAGTAAGCATATTTTCAGTCTACATCTGCCATTCCCCAGGTTCCTGTGCAACTTGACCCTTTGCACTTCATTTTCAAGAATCACGACCTGGGGCTCTGTGTCAGACAATGCAGCAAAGAGAGATGCAAAGTAATCCATTTTCCTGTGCCACGACCAGTAGTACAGCTCTGCAACAGAGCGTCCCTGTTACTGAATGCCAGGCCAAACCCTTACCACTCTGGACACACCCATAAAGCCACAGGATTGGCTGGGCACTGCACCTAAACTTGGGCCAATCCCCACAGAACATAAGAACAGCCATACCGGGTCAGACAAAAAGGTCCACCTAGCCCAGTATCCTGTCTTCTGACAGTGTCCAATGCCAGGTGCCCCAGAGGGAGTGAACAAAACAGGCAATCATCAAGTGATCCATCCCGTCACCATTCCAAGCTTCTGGCACACAGAGACTAGAGAATACTTCAGAGGGTGGTTTTGCATTCCTGCCCATCCTGACTAAAAGCCATTGCTGGACCTATCCCCCATGCACTTATCTAGCCTTTATTTGAACCTTGTTATAGTCTTGACCTTTACAATAGCCTCTGGCAAAGAGTTCCACAGGTTGACTGTGCGTTGTGTGAAGCAATACTGCCTTTCGTTCGCTTTAAACCCGCTGCCTATGAAAACAGGACCTCAAGATCCCAGTTTTCAGGCTGTAATGACGTACATGATGTCAGTTACACTTGCCAATCTCATGCATGTAGCATTTTAAAGCACTGGGTAGGGTGTTCTGGAGAGATAATAAAGAAACTTTACTACTTTGCCCTTTTCTGCCGCTAATAATTTGATTGGCTGCATGTTCTCATCCTCTCCCGTTCACAGCTGCAACCGCCTGCAGTGAAAAGGTGTGGTGAGCTGCAGTCAATCAGAACACAGAATACTAAAAAGGTTAAAACATCTATAAGGAACTTATTATTAGTTTTGCGTGTTTCACTGGGCATTAAAATGATGATGGATGCCTCCTTCCAGCAATAAAAACCATCACACGGTCCCCTCCTCAGCTGCCTACTAAAGGACAAAAGAAAAGATCTGGGCAAGACATGTAGCCCCCTAGAGGAACAGACAAGGAAATTTCATCCTTCCAACTGCCTGCTGGTCCTTTAAAAAGAGCGGAGTTTTCCCTGACAGAAGTGGGTAGATGAATGCGGGTTGATTAAATCAAGGGGAAAAAAATCAATTAAATTCAAATAGAGAGAAAGATTAGAAATCAGGCACAATGCTTTGTTAATTACAGCACCTAATCACTGGCTCAAAAAAACAGTAACTTCTGTGCGTTTCATTTTATATACGTGTATGTATGTCAGAGCACCATAATGAGATGCATATTACCCTACTTGACTAGTAATTGACTAGGGGACCTTGTCTGTTTCATGTGCAGAAATGATCTGCTATAATAGCCAAGGCTTTCAAGTGTTTGATGATTCCCCTCTCCCCCTTTCCCTAGGAAGAATGACACCAAAGAAACTCTTGCCTAACATTGTCGCTTATCATTTCCCCCTGGATGATGTGTTTATCGGGCAGAGATAAGTGCAAAAAGCTTATGGACACAATGTGATTAAATGTCCAATCTGCTTTCCTTTTCAGCCACTGGAATTAGGTTATTGCAAACACATAAACGCTGGAGAAAATAGCTAGAGTTGCAATCAGCGTCCAGCCGCCCGCAATATAAATTACTCTGAACAGGAACCTCCCTCAGTGATTGTTCTCTCTAGGCCGCTTTGTGCAAGTTCGGCTTTTCTTCTTCTTTTTGATTCCCATCCTTATTGCAGCTGACTCCATTGCTGCCACCCTCCAGCCCCCCATGCAATGTAAAATAAAATACTGACTGTAATGATTTAAGTGGAACTTTTTACAATGGGGCAAGCAAACAAAGATCAATGAGTTCCATTTGTCTTCTTAGATTCCCCTCCCCCCCCCCCCCGCCTCGCAAGTCTATGTAGGTTTTACCTACAATGGAAAACAAACCGTTTGGGGCTGATTTTCTGTTGCCTTGCAGCCTGCGCGGCCATTTGCGCCTCAGCAAAGCGAGCGTACACTACTGCCCTGAGTAGGGTGGTGCATTCAGTAAGCCTGGGGGTCAGGCTATGTCTGCAGAGCAGCCTGCAGCCACTCTCTCAGTATGGGTCAACAGGCTCTGGCAAGCAGGGCTCATGCGAGCCCTCTAGAAATGGCTGTGTAGACAGGGCTTTGAAGCTGTGATGCTGGCTGGAGCTCCACAGCCCACCCCTTCTGCACTTCAGAGCCCAAGCTCCAGCTGGAGCAGCAACTTCAAAGCTCTGTCTACACAGCCATTGTGCCAGAATGAGCCCCACCAGCCAGAATCTGTTGAGCGGGGCTGGGAGGCTCACTGCAAAAGACTGTGCAGACATATCCCAAGTGACTGCAGGAGATGGAAGGGAGTGGGGTATTAAGTCCTTTGGAGTGTTCTATAAGGACATGGTCCAGGTTTGAAATGCATGCTCTGCTTGTATAAGCACAAGTACCCATTTCCCCCTTGTTCCCCCCATGTCCCTACTCTGCAGTGCTTGACCCAGCAAAGGCTGCTTGTTCACATCCATCCTTCTTTCCACCCAGCTGTCTGTGTGTCCGTCCATCTACCCAGTAATGCCGTCAGCGTTATAGCTCGTCTCAGCCGGAAGACGGAACATCAGAGGCCTGTTCCAACTCCCACTATGATCAGCGTGGAGACTCCCATTGACTGTGATGGCAGTTGGACTGGAACCAGAAGGAAGAGCTGTGCAGCCATTGCTAGGGCCACCGTCATGCCATTGGCAGAGGCAGGGCCGGCGCGTCCATTTAGGCGGCCTAGGCAATTGCCTAGGGCGCCAGGATTATTGGTGGGTGGCATTTTGCCGGAGGATGGAGCTGCCGCAGTCGTGCCTGCGGACGGTCCGCTGGTCCGCGGCTCCGGTGGACCGCCTGCAGGCATGACTGCGGCAGCTCCACCAGAGCCGCGGGAGCAGCGCGCGGGGCGGCGAAATTGCCGTGCAGCTAGGGCGCTAAAACCCCTAGCGCTGGTCCTGGGCAGAGGGCAGTTTGCACAGGCGCACTTCTGAGCACACAAGGCAGCAGTGGCATCAGAGAGACAGGGAGAGGCAGAACAGCCATCCTGCGGCTGAGCAAGGACAAAATTTTTCCATTTGCACAGAAGCTTGGGACAGGGATTTTAGCCTTGTACTTTCTTGTAGAGAACCACAGTATAAACAACAACTGATATGCAAGGATAGCAAAACCCAACACCACGCTGGGTCCCAGAGGGTCACCAACTGTGGGCTTGTGTCGTGCAGGTGTTCAGTACCACCACGCATCTGACCATGCCTGGTAGCCAAGGCTCAGTTGACTTATATACCAGAAAAACCTCCCATAAGTGGGCTTGATTTTGACACCTGCACTCATACTGCATAGAACCACAACTCCGCTGCCTTACTCCCATGGACTCTTTGCTACTTAGAGTAAGACAAGTGAGAGTGACATTGCTGTACAGAACTGTGACTAACTGTGTCTAAACAGCTGTTCCCTTTGCTGTACACCCCCAGCTCTCCTGGTTACGTGGAGCTGTTTAAATTCTGCAGACATAGCAGTAGGAAATACCAGCAGTGTTTCCAAAATGCTCCTTTGGGCGGAGAAGCCTTGGGTAGTAAAATTGTCCTTTTATTTTCTCTCTCTTTGCAGCCGATTGAAAAAGAAAATGGTTGAAATATTCCTTTGTCCCAGGAGAAAGAGAAAAACTAAAGGTTGTAAAGACATTGCCAAGCAAACACTCCAGCAGATGTGTTTACGCAAATCTATTTGATACATGCACTAAAAATACCTCTTTAAAATTAGGAGACGAGAAAAACCTCTAAGCTCTTTGTGTACACACAAACAGGAATGCACACAAAACCCCCAAACCAGGCTCCTTTCCCCACCTCATTCAAACAGTTTGTATTAGTGCAGCAGGAACCCAGCAATTTGTTATTGAAAATTATAACAGCAAATCACCAAGATATTTTCCCTATTACAGATTCCAAGCTGGTTCAATTTTAATCTTCTCTTCACTACTTTCTTTGCAGCAGTGGAGGTGCCAGCTGCAGATGAACTTGCTGTTTTCTTTAGGCATTTGAAACACAGAAGAGAAATACAATTCCATGCGATCCATTTTCCACCCAGTTTTGTTGGCACCGACTTTCCACCTCCTCTCCTTGTCTCCTTAAGCCCTCCCGGCTATCCTGCCTTGCTCCTGCGAGTCAGATTGTGGTAACTGTTCCTTTTGCGACATATGCTCCAGGAACATCTAATGACTTCCCTTGTCATGGTCAGGGCTCAAAGAAGCCTGGCTTTTTTTCCAGGGGTTGATTTGTTATGCACGATTAAATCAGAACACAGGAACTTCCCCGCTGGAACAGACCAGCATCCTGACTTCAGAGGTGGTCAGTGTCAGATGCTTCCGAGGAAGATTGTGCAATTTGACACTGTGGGGAGTAATTTCTCCCAGACACCAGCTGGAGCTCTGAGCAGTTCATACAGTGAAAGATGAGGATTGATAGCCCTAGTGGAACAGGGCAGCAGATTCTAAAACCCTATGTGGGCAATCAAGGCTCTTGTTGACCATCTTTTCATCCTAGAGAGGGTCCCAGTTATGCTGTTTTTTCCAGTGGCTCAGCCTGCAGGTAACACTCTGCTGTGTGGCCACTGCCAGTGTAAATGGCTAAGTCTGAGCCCCCCCAGGCAGACTGTCTAACTACTGTTCCATTTTCATAACGGCTTCTGAGTCCCCGAACATCTGGGGTCTCAGGCTGGAGCCAACGAGTTGTCCAGTCTGTCACTGATAGAGATGGTCAGGAATTTTCCAGTGAAAGATGTTGTGGTCAGAAAAGGCCAATTTGTTGAACTCAGCATGGGATGTGGAAACATATTGGGCTTGATGAATTTCCGCCTGGCAGGATCCCAGAGCTTCCATGGCCTGCAGCCTGGCCTGGGGCTGGGGACCCCAGGCTTCCAAGGGCTGTGGCTTTGGGGCAGCCCTGCCCCACTGACTGCCACAGGAGCTGCCAGAGCTTCCACACCCCCAGCTGCGGGGCAGGGAAGCTGAAAGCTCAGAGAGTCCCAGGTTGAGACAGTTCCCCAGTGCATGGCAGGTAGTTGTCCCTCAACGTGGGGGCAGTCCAGACAGTCCCTGGGAGTCCTGGCAGCTTCCTGCTTAGTTTCCTTTCAAACATCAAACCAAACGGTTCAATTTTTCCCAAGCGACATGTTTCACAATTTCCTTTCTGTGGGAAATTTCAAAAAGCTCCATTTTTATTCCAAACGAGGACAAAAGCTTTTCAGAAGTGGATGAGCCAAGTTTCGACCAGCTCTTGTCAAGACCCAGGCCCAGATGCTTAGCCACGTGGCCCTGGGGAAGAAGGTTTCTGTCCAAACCTCCGCTGGTATTTCTCCTCCGAGACCCCCAGCTGGTTCCCAAAAGCAGCCTTCAGCAGCTTCGCCATCTCCAGCTATGTCCTCATCCAGGCACCATTTGCACATCTCCTGCCAACGAAAGGGGCCAAAAAGGCCAGGATCTGCCTCCCATGTACTCGCAGTAGTCGCCTACTAAAAAGAGAGTGGGGGTGAGTCCCAATTTTCACAGGGAAGGGCTGGGACTTACTGGGAGCCTGAGCAATGCAGCTGGGTGGCTGGGTCACTCAAGCACATGCCCTCGTCATCGTTCCAGCTTGCTGTGCTTGGGCTGTAAGCCAGGCTTCGTGAGCGGCCACATCACCAGTTGGGATGAAGCCTGGGCTTACGGCTGGTGCAGCTAGTCTGACATCTATTGCAGGGTTTCCTTCCTATTCTGTCCTGTGCAGAAGAGATCAGAAAACCCCACTTCTGCTCTCAAGCGTGAAGAGGATGTGTCAGCACCCTATTGTCTACAGAGCACACAGACCCAGAGCCAACTCAGCCCTCCCCCAGCTTCAGCTTTACTGGTCACTGAAAACACAGCGCAAGTCTCAGCTTATTCCCAGAGCTTGGCTCTCCTTAGGGTTTCCCTGCAGGATCTTCTCTGCCCCAGAGACTCTTCTTGACCTTCCGTCTAACTTCGCTTTGCATGGCTCAGCTGAGCCAGCCTGACTCATCAGCAATGACCCTGAACCTTAATACTGGGCCTCAGCCCCTGAGCCCAACTCAACAGAAGAGCCCGACCTTCTTTGACAGAGTCTTAGAGCTTGGCCCTGTTACACCTTCTCACTTTGTATCCTGGCTTTGTCTCACAACAGGCACTAATATAACTGAGGTGAAAGTCTAATTTTTTATTTAAAAATGACCAAGCTGTTTGCCTCAGGGATAGACCACAGCAGTTAGTTCCACAGGTTAACGGTAACATTGTTTCAATCCACGTCAAAGGGGTTGTCTTTTAATTTCACCCAGAGTCTGCACATTCTGGCAGCATGGGAACCAGCAGCGCCCCCAATGCCCCACCCTGTATCAGTTGTTACCTCATATACTGCTTACTAATTACAGCATCTTCTGCTCCTGTTTGGAGCCCGACACAGAGATAAGAAGAACATGGGGCCGACTCATCAACTAAGGGGGCTTTGTTGCTCTGTGGAAGAGCAGAGTGACTCAGGTGGCCAGGCCAGTCCCTGCCTGGATGTGCAACGGCCATACCAGCCATATGCAATGACCACCACACTGGAGGCCTCAGTGGACAGGGGCAGGAGACCAAAGAGAAGGGGAAAAAAAAGACTTCCTTTCACCCCTGTGAATAACCCTGCTGAAGTAGAGGCCAGGTTCAACATACAGAGAGGCAGTGGTGCCTAGGGGATAGAGCACTGCACTGGATCCTGTGCTCTGGGTTCTATTCCTGGCTCTGGCACTGGGGAAGTCACTGCCCTGCTGTGTGCCTCAGTTTCACCATCTGTAGAATGGCCTCCTTGGTAAATCACTTTGAGATCAACTGATGAAAAGCACTATAGAAGAGCTAGGTATTATTATTACATCTGCAGGGAAAGGTGCTGTGAACCCCACAGGCCCTCCCTTGTGCTCTAGCAAACAGCACCACTCCAAGCTCCTCCTCTTTCCCCTCCTAAATGGACATGGCCCCCCTGCTTTACCACCCCAGAGTTTTCCATCACTGCGAAGCGCAAGGAGTGGTGAGTGCCAGAAACAATCGCTTGAATCAGAAGGCAATGGAGAGAGTGGGCTTTACGCCCTTCCCATTAGAATGACACATGCCGGGGGCTTTGCCAGTGTATTTAAATAGCTGGAGTCTCATGATTGTCCCATTTGCCATAGTTTCCTGATAGCAAAAAATGTCTCATTGCCAAGATAGTCAGGGAGGATGGGATGACACTCGATTTTTTTTAATTGAAATCCAACTCAGGGTAACAGGGACTTAAAGTCTTTGCCATTAAATAGCTGTTTGCTGAGCTAGGTGAAGAGAGTTGATGGGTCTCAGCTCAGTTACTAGTGTCCCTAGTAGTGGGGCAGGAGGAGGCAGCTGGCCCTGCTCCTGCCTGGTTGTACTTGTCCTGGAGGTGCACAGAGGGTTCCTGTATCCACAGCTGCCAACACTCAGGAGCGTCACATTTTCTTTTCCTTTCCTATTGAGTTATAGGCTTTCATTTTATTAGGCATTGAGAACATAACATAAGAATGGCCGTACTGGGTCAGACCAAAGGTCCATCCAGCCCAGTATCCTGTCTTCTGACAGTGGCTAATGCCAGGTGCCCCAGAGGGAGTGAACCTAACAGGTAATGATCAAGTGATCTCTCTCCTGCCATCCTTCTCCACTCTCTGACAAACAGAGGCTACGGACACCATTCCTTACCCATCCTGGCTAATAGCCATTCATGGACTTAACCACCATGAATTTATCCAGTTCTCTATTAAATGCTGTTATAGTCCCAGCCTTCACAGCCTCCTCAGGTAAGGAGTTCCACAAGTTGACTGTGTGCTGCGTGAAGAAGAACTTCCATTTATTTGTTTTAAACCTGCTGCCTATTAATTTCATTTGGTGGCCCCTAGTTCTTGTATTATGGGAATAAGTAAATAACTTTTCCTTATCCACTTTCTCCACATCACTCATGATTTTATATACCTCTATCATATCCCCCCTTAGTCTCCTCTTTTCCGAGCTGAAGAGTCCTAGCCTCTTTAGTCTCGCCTCATATGGGACCCGTTCCAAATCCCTAATCATTTTAGTTGCCCTTTTCTGAACCTTTTCTAGTGCCAGTATTCAGTACTGCTGCCTTCTTCACTTTAGGGACTCAATTTCACTCTACCTACAGGAACGAGGCCAACGGCTGCTCTCATCCACCAGTGTAAATCTGGAATAAATACACTGACTTCCAGAGTGCTAGCTCTGGATTTGTGCCAACGTAACCTAGAACAGAGATTAGCCCAAGGAGACTGCTAGTCAGTAATATAATCCCTGAGGAAAACCTCATGGATAGACAAATCAAGTGATGTGCACTCAGACAGCTGCGGATTGGGCATTAGGCCCATGAACACATGCATAGAGTCCTTTGCTATCTTGCTCTCAAGAGGAAATTCATATGTCCTGCCTATTCTCAAATCCTCCTACTAAGGCAAATATCTTGAATGTTTTGACCCCTATAAAAGATTCAACTTCCCTGTCAACAGGAGAAAAATAAATCAATAGGACTCCATTCACCTTCTAAAACTAGTGATTCCAGCAGTCTGTCAGCACTGGCAATTGTTTCAGACATGCAGAGCCCTATGCGGGATGTTCAGAATCCATTATTTCACAGGGACCCCCAAAACTGAAGTTTGGGAAAGCATCCAGACCCAGAAGTCAGAAAGTGACCAGGCCTTCAGAATGCACACGCTCCATCCCATCATTTGAACACGCAACGGAGGAGAGGAAGGAGCCCTAAACTCAAAGCTGCAGGGTCAGAGGGAACTCAAGTTATTTACCTGGGGTGTGTACAGAGAATTGGGGGAGGAGACATTTTCTAGTGGATGGATCTGGGAACTGTGAGCCAGAACTCCTGGGTGCTCCTCCCAGCTCTGCCACTGCTTTGCATTAGGGCTTTGGGCAAGTCATTTAGGACGACGTTTTAAAAAATGCCTAAGTGACTTAGGCTCCTGAGTCTCACTTTCAAAAGTGACTTAGCCACTAAGGCCTTGTCTACACTGGCAGCAGCAAGTAGGGTACATGTAGCTACACACAGAAGTGAAAGGCTCTGGCATGGGGGAGGTAGTGGAGAAAAGCTCCGGCAGCTCCCCTCTGCCAAAGTCTATCACTGCGGTGGGGAAAGGCTCCAACGGCAGGGAGCTGTCAGAGTCTTTCCCCGCAGCTTCCCCCTGCCAGAGGCTTTCCCCACTGCTGGAGCCTTGCACCGCTGCAGCCAGGAGGCAATGCGACACCAGACTGCTAAAAATGGCAGTGTAGACATGGGGGGCATTGCTTGGGTGAGCAGAGAGCCACGGAGGGGACATACCCACCAGGTTCAGGCTTGTCTTTATTCTACTCATCTAAGCAGTGCTTCTACCCCACTATTTATACCCATGCAAGGAAGGCATGCAGAGGATGTTCTCTACACACCGCTGTGGGGGCAGGCAGCCTCAGGAGTCCAGTTTTCACTGACAGTTAATGGGACTTAGGTGCTTGTGAAAATTTTACTCCGAATGACTTTGGGCCTCAGTTTATCTGTAAACAACTTACCTGCAGCCCCGGAGGGTTGAGGGGCTCAGTTAACCCATGTGGGCAGAGTGCTTTCAGATCCTCAGGCACCAGCCAATGCTTTTCACTCATTTCTCCCCTTTGCAATTCAATTCCCTATTGCCTGTAAGCAAACTTCTTTCTATTTTAATAGGAGAAAAACAATGTTTCTGAACGTCCCGTGAGTCTTGGTTTCCCCTAGAGCGTACGCAATCCCTCTAGGCTGCAAACATGTTCTGCCAGTGCCATATAGTTTATGCTAGAAGCGAATCCATTCTAGACTAAACAATGTGCTTGTGACAAAGCAGAGAGTTCTCTGTTCCACTGCGGTGCTTAGCTTAGCTGAAAAAAGCTTTTCCCTCATTCCAACAACAACAAAGTCCTCTTGCACCTACACTTGCCCATGGTAGGAGTACGTGCCATGCAGGAGAGACTTGCTGATGTCCAACTGCTCTGTTCAATTACCTCTGTCTGTGGATAAAGCAGCCCTGGCGTAATGGACTGATTAATCTGCTTATCACATGAAGCACATAGTGTAATTACAGCAGAGAATACAGATCCCCAAGTGAGGCATCAATCATGTTAGCACAGGCGATTTTACTACATCCCGTTGGCCTGAAGTAAAGCCATCATTTCCCATCCATCCCGCATTCCTTCTCAGAGCACTGGCAGGGAGGTGCCCGAGGACAGAGGAGCAGACAGGGGAGATGCTGACAGATAGGGATGTTGAGAAAACAGGTTCTGCTTTGATCAGTGCAGCACTGTGGAAGCTGGCAGGATGAGAAGCTCCTCTCAGCAGGACCAAATACAGAAGTGTGTTTGGAGTGAAATATTTTAGTGTATAGACTCTGCACCTGAGCCCCCCACCCCACAGGCAGAGGGGCAGTATCGGAGGCTACAGCCAAGGCTATGAAGCCACCCTGCAGCCTGCAGAAATGCTGCTCGTTCAGGAGAACAAATTTCCAAACAAACTTTCGCCCGCACGATTGACAGGCACAGCTGTTGTCCTTGCTCATGGAGGACTGGCATGTCTGTTGCTCATGCAAGTGGTAGTGTACCGGTTGGCATGCAGATGTAGGGCAGATGCTCAGCTGGTGTCAATTGTCATAGCTCCAGTGACGTTAGCTGATTGCACAGCTCAATAGCAGACCCCAGCCCACAGTTTCTGAGTCTATATTTGAAAATCTAGCCCCTGATATTTATGCAAAAAAAATTCTCTCTTGTCCTTAGAGCCCCATTACAAAATTGCCATCCATCAAAATGACTTCAGAGATAGTTAAAGTGATACTGTGGAACGCCTTCATTTGTACATTATCTTGTTCAATTCTCCAGTGCACAAAACACTCTCATTAAGATTTGAGAATAACATTTTATCCATTAGCCTGGTCTGTTTCCCATCTGGAAAACAACGGCTCTTTCTCTCCTCCTCCCTTTGCTTTTAAATACCTGGAAACGGACATGTTACTGTCTACAGGCAGGAACGGATGCTGTGCCGTGGAGGATGCACCCCCATTGCTGTTACAGAGGTGCTGAAAAGGCAGCAAGAGAGCCCTGAAGTAGAAGATCAGTGGGTTTGTGTAGGTCCCGTGTGACATGGTTTGCTGGCAGAACTACTTTCACTGGTTATTTGGAGGGGATACTAGGGCCATCCTTGATTCTTACAAGCCCTTGTTGATTAAACTCCCAGCCTGAGATGCCCTATGCTGGCAGGGGCTGGAAAACGTGCCCTGCCACCCAGTGACTCCCTGCAGCTTTAAAGCGAGTCCTGCCCTGTATTTCTCAGCTGGCTGAATGAGGGAAGCTCCCAGGGAGGGAGCCTGAGGGTAGGTAAGGAGGGGAAGGCTCTGACTGTGATGCACAGGACCTCCAGCTGGGGAAAGCATTATTATTTAGGATCTGAGCAACATCACTCACCAGGTTCAAAACGTGTCCCTGGCTCAGCAGAATCAGCAGCAAGTTGCCCATTTTAAGCTAGTTTTTCAAGCAGGCAAAGCGGCGTTGGGCTCTAAAGTCTGCACGGGTGGCTTGGCCAGTGGGGGCGGCCCGAAGCTGCCCAAGAACAGTGTGCAGCTTGGCAGGGGGTGAGATTGCCCAGGAGCAGCAATGGCCTTGGCAGACGCGTAAAGTGGCCCGAGAACAGCAAGAGCAGAGATGGGAAGTTGATAGAGAGCGGCAGGAAGATGAGCAGCAGACTGAAAGCAACAGATGTCCATGTGCCTTGGTGGCACCTTCAGAGACGCAGACAAGCTGAGAACTGCAGAGACTTTCTGATGCAGTAGAGGACTTCTCTCAAACACAGCAACTACAGCAAAGAGGCTGAAACTCTGGAGAAGTGGCAGGTTATTTGCTGTGGGCTGATTTTAAATCAGCCGATCAGAGTAGGTGAAGTCAGCTCAGAGACACCCCGCCCTCCTGGAGCTGTTACTCCCCAGGCCTTCATGTGAAAATTATTCACGTCTCCCGACTTTGTGCTTAGCCACAGATCCAGGATTTTTATTCTGACATTACATTCAGCTCCCAATCCAGAACCTATTATCTCCACTTCACATCTAAGCTGCTTCTTCCTTTTAGGATCAATTAACTTTAACAAGTACCTTTTATCTCTCTGCTTTTGAAATCCCATCAGTTATTTCTGGGGCCTGTGTTGCTGAAGCTTTAGCAGCAGCTCCCTGTGTGCAGTGGTGATAGAGGAACTGTGGAAACTAAGCAGCCCCTTCCATGGATTATTGCACCGATGGCTCACAGCGGGGAGAGAGAGAGACGCATCAACACTTTCAAAAGCCATGGCAAGGGCAGCTAGACGAGGTGATTTTGCATTAACAGCAGACTCAGAAGGAGGGGGATTATTTTGGGCCCCATGCTGTGAAAAGTGATCAGTAATGGGGCGCGCTTGAAAAAAGGGCATTGGCACACACTGGGAGGAAAGAACAAGATCATTCCTGAGTGGTTTTATGCACCTGTGCAGAAGAAGTATCAGAGGGGTAGCCATGTTAGTCTGGATCTGTAAAAGCAGCAAAGAATCCTGTGGCACCTTATAGACTAACAGACGTTTTGGAGCATGAGCTTTCGTGGGTGAATACCCGCTTCGTCGGATGCATGAGGGGTTTGGAGTGCAGAAGGGGGCTGGGGCAGGGGTTGGGATGTGGGGGCGGAGTTGGCTCTGGGAGGGAGTGTGGGTGCGGGATGGGGCAGGGGTTCGGGGTGCAGAAGGGGGTTTGGGGTACAGGGTCCCATGCATGCATCCGACGAAGTGGGTATTCACCCATGAAAGCCCATGCTCCAAAACGTCTGTTAAGGTGCCACAGGATTCTTTGCTGCTTCTGCAGAAGAAGACTCACCACTGCCACCTGACTCAACTGCATGGGCTACCTCCATTGCAGGTCACCGTAAGGGTGCCACCAGGAAGCAAGGGGGAAGCATGGACCAAATTGTGACACAGGCACAATATGTCACCTGCTGTGCTCCTGGGGCAGCCTGAAATAACTCCAAAGGGGGAGGGGACCCCTTCCAATTTAACGGGGGCATTAATTCTGTAACCTAATGATGGAAACTCAAATACCACTGGTGTTAACCATTTCATTGCATTATTTTGGCAGGAATATGGAGTGAATGTGCCTCTTCCACATGGGTGGAGATCATTGAAGTCAGAGCCGGAAAAGGCTGATCACACCAGGGGGTTGGGGTGCGGGGGGGTGAGGACTCTTGCTCTGGGGATGAGGGGTTTGGAGTGCAGAAGGGGGCTGGGGCAGGGGTTGGGATGTGGGGGCGGAGTTGGCTCTGGGAGGGAGTGTGGGTGCGGGATGGGGCAGGGATTCGGGGTGCAGAAGCGGGTTTGGGGTACAGGGTCCCAGCAGCACTTACTGTGGCTCCCAGGAAGCGGCTGCCAGGTCTCAGCAGCCCCTAGGCACATGGGCAGCCAGGAAGGCTCCATGCACTGCCCTCATGCCCGCAGGCGCCGCCCTCGCAGCTACCATTGGTCGTGGTTCCTGGCCAATGGGAGTTGTGGAGCCGGCACTAGGGGCAGGGGCAGTGTGCGAAGGCTCCCTGACAGCGGAGTTGACTGGAGCCATCAGGTCCCTTTTTGATCAGATGTTCCAGTAGAAAACCAGATGCCTGGCAGCTCTAGGGCAGAGGCCAGGAGGTAGCAGCCACCATAGGAAAGAGTGGGCTGAATGGAGCATGAGGCAGCGTTCTCATTCTCCCCCCATTCCTGGCTCAATACAAAGGCTGCATTCCCTAGCTCCCATCCCCTCTCATTGTGCTCGGATGCAAGGTGCTGCTGCAAAATGAATTCCATTAGCAAAGCCCATTGGGTGGAGACAGCTGGCATCAGAGCTCGCTGTGCCAGGGAGGGTCTCTAAGGCTTGTGAATAACTGAGACATCAGTGGGTGCTGCTAGTCATCAAGTCTTTGCATCAATTTCCCTGCTCCCTTAGGAAGCCATCAGACCCAGCGTCCTGCTCCCACGCATTCAGTGCTGTCCCACAGTTTGGCTATGGCAGGTGCACTGTGCAAATACAAGAGCCATTCCATGTAGTTGTTCAGCAGAAGTCAGGCTCGTCTGGCAATTTACGGCAAAGCAAGCTTCAACGGGAGCAGAGTGTCAGCCTGCCACGGAGAGAACGGCGATCAATGAAAATGTTTCCCAGTAGCGCTCTGCTCCTTCTAGTCAATCAGCTGTAATCAGTACTATGGAGCACTTAGGTGGTTGGCTGGCTCGGGGGATTGGAAACTGGCTATTGAGCTTTTTGCCTCTAGGTCACAGGTTTTAATCCAGCCCAGGTCAGTAGGGACCAATATCCATTAGCTTCTAACAGGTGAGTTGGTTTCATTTTAAATACAGATGGACAGACCTATCTCCCAACAAAAACTACCCCTACGTTGGGCGGAGAGACCTATGACTGAATGGGCTTAGCATTTACTCCATCAAACATTAACTTCCTCCACAGGTATCCTATGTTCCCCGTGCCTCACTGACGGACGTGCAGAGAAGTCACGTGACTTCCCTGAGACCATGGAGCAGGTCAGTGGCAGAACCAGCATCAGAACATAGGACCGCTTGATTCTGGATTCTGCTCGTTCCTCCAGCCCACTCCCTCAATTCTCCCCCCTCTCAGCTTGGCTGCAGAGGGGGAGGTTCCAGGTAAGGGATGTGCCCAGATCCTGCCATGCAGCGGTAGCTGGCTTCTTTGCTGGAAAGAGCGAGACATTTTACGAAACAGCCGGAAATCCTTGAACATCCAAAAGGGAAGAGTGGGGGACAAGTGCGCTGCCCTAATGTGAGGCTAGCCCTGCAATGGGGGAAAAGGTCACTATCCACTGGCCATCTCCATGCTGAGCTGAAGTTTAGCTCTTGGGCCAGCACAGCCAGTGCACGGGCAATAGGCTAGCCTGGCTCTGGCAGAGGGGCACACCCTACTCACTGCTCCACTCTCACCAGCCCTCCCCAAACCTGACAGCTCCTCTCTTTCTGATCTCCTTGAACAGCACCTTCCCGCACCCCAGTCCAAAGGCCCGTGCGTCTGGGCAGAAGAGTCGGTGCTTTCAGGCTACCACATGCAGGGAAACACACGTCAGCTGGAGGTGGGGAACACTGAGCTCTCTCTGCACACACAAGGCCAGATCTGGATCTCACATTGGTGTAATTCAGGAATAACTCCATTGACATCAAGGGAGTTTATCCCAGGGAGAGATTAGATTCAGACCCAACGTGCTGCTCCCCCTCAAAGCCCAGAACAGAGTGCAAGTGCCAGTAAATTTCAAAGTTCCTTGGTCTCAGCTTCTGACTGCATGTCTTGACCTAGCTCTTCAAAGGCCTGATCCAGCTCCCATTGTTTTCAGTGGGAGCTAATCTAGCCCCTGACTTATCCATTCCCAGGCAGGGACCATCCGCTCACCCTCGTGTCATTCACCATCTTTCTCTGTGCTCTAAGGTATTTCAGTCAAACATCACCCCCGCGCCCACAATGGCTGGGTCCCAAATATCACTGCCACTCACTATTAGTCTTTCGTATCTGTGTGTGAGAGAGAGAGAAACGTGTACTCCAAAGGACGAGCAGTAACCTGACTGAGCACTGGCTCAGGGCCCAGCTGTCAGTGCTTTGCCTGCATTGAGGAGCTAGTTCAGAGGATGTGTCACTCCGGTAGCTTTCACGTGTGTTCATCTCACTCTCATTTTTTTGAATGACGAGGAAAGCCTCGCTGCACGTTGGCTAAGCGATCACAGGGGCACGTCACCATAGTGCCATCACCTTTTTTTAATGGCTGTAAATTATTAATGGTGCTTTCATTAAGATGTCAATTTCCCCCTTTTGTTCAAAGCCGCTCCTTTTGGCATCGGGAGCGAGGCTGAAATAAATAGTTTATTTGCCAATAACATCGCTCATTAAATTTTAATCAAATGGAGGCTTGTGAGCACACCATTACCAGGAGGCACCCCACGGGAACGCAGAGATCACTTTAAAAATGAATTAGTAATGGAGCACTTTGGAACTGGCAATGAAACAGCAAATGAGGCCTTAATGTGGAATATCCATTTTTGAGTTTTAAAATCGGTCGATTCTTTCCAACATTCCTTTCCCCCTCTCTCTACTTACAACTTATTTATTTTTAATTATGATTGGAAAATTATGAGGAAATAAGACTTGCAGTCCTGATACTTACATCACTCTTTAAAAATGCAACATGTTTTGACTAAGCTCCGAGCTTGTAGCTTCACATCAGTGCTCTGCCGAACAAGAGACCTTCAGACAGGCTTTCAGGGGAATTAGCAGTTGCTCTCTGAACACCTGCACCCATCTGTCCTGTCTTCTCCTGTAAGATCCTAGACAGCTATTAAAATGTGAGCTTGCCCCAATGCAAAATGGTAGACCTGATCCCAAACCAAAAGCAAATGATCTTTAAGGACTCGGATATCTATGAAGAAATGACCACCACTTACAAGTAGCACTGACACAGCATTAGAAAGGAGACATCACATACTCAAAAGTGAGGACATTCCCCAAATTAAGTGGGCTCTTACAATAGCCATTCAACCCAGAGCACAAATGGGACACGTTAACCTAGGCCCTGACCCTGCAACTGGACCCACGTGGGCAGTCTTCTGACTTTATTGGATCTCTGTTTGGGTGTAGGGTGGGCCAGCCAAGTAGATCTAATTGCAGGATCAGAAACATAAACAATAATATCTCACGTTTTCCATGTCACAAGAAAAACAGGCATACTACCCCTGTGCAATGCAGCCAGGTTCCATTTATAGGAACAACCGTAACATTCGGCCTTTCCTGATCTCTGTGCACTTGGTAAGTCAGGCCGAACTTGTCATTAATTCTAGTTTTTCATTTAGTTTCCCGGGGGTGAGGGTGGAATGTTAAGGAGAGGGAAGAGAACAGTAAACAAAGGAAGAGAAAGAAAAATACAGTCCAGATCCATCGGGGCATTAGGACTACAACAGCTTTGCTAATGGACCCAGTAAATTCCCCAAGACAGCCACTAGCCCTGCTACGTTAGATGATCCAGGAGCAGTGGAGCACCAGACGGTAAAGACAAGTCACATCGCAGCAACTGGTACACGATAATGCATCAGCGTGAAGACAACTTGCACCAGTCTAATTACACTGGAAGAGTATTCCGTGCCTCCACACAGCCACTAAATTGATTTCACTCTTCTCCACACAGAGCTGCATCAGATGCAAACTGGATTAACTTCCACTGATTGAAGACAAGTGTGCCATTGATGTGTGTGTGGATTCAAGGCAGTTTCCACTGGCAGAAGTTCTGTTTGGCAGATGACTAAACCAAGCCCTGACCCTGAGCAAAGTGTCCCTGATGTGCTCTGGGCTCGGTGGCTATTGTGATATAATTTTGTATAAGGACAAGGCCTAAGCTCTCATCTCAACAGCTCTACAGCTGCTGTTCTAGCACCTTGAAAACCCTTAATGGAAAATTCCACTGTGCAGGTGTGAAACTGGTGATTTAAATGTTCATCGCTTTAAAGCTCAGGACTGTCACCAAGTCTAAAGGACATATACAAAATCAGACAAGGGGTTTGGCTTCGGTCTGTTTTGACTAGCCAAGCGCAGCATCTCTGATTGGAGCAAATGGGGAAATATGTATTTTTTCCATGCTTTGAATAATTCAGAAACAGCCAAACCAATTTTGTTCAAAAACTTTCCTGAAATATCCACTGCGGGGCTGACATCAGTGAAAATTCAGCCTCCACGGGTTTGAGAAAGTTCTGAGCACTTAAAAAGGGAAGTGAGAAAAGAAACTGTAGCTCAATCTTAACTCAACCCACCCCAGCTGCTTTACACATATTGTGAGTTGTATAATCAGCTAGCGCTCACCCTGGTGCTGAATGGTGACAGGGGCCGGCTCATCCAGGAGTGTGGACTCCAGTGGAAGTTACATGCGTGCACACAGCCTCTCAAGGACAGTCTGTCCCCACTGCAAGGAGGTCATTAATATGCGGAATACATATCCATTTTTAAGCCCATCTTGAAGGGTTTCCTGTCTGGGGGCTGACAGCGAAGCTGTGGCTTTTCTGTCTATTATTCATACCTTCAGCCTTCAAGGACTCTGCTGCTGCTAAGTACCCAGCCCTGTCACAAATGCAGGGGAGGAAGGGGTGTCGTGTGCCCATTCTATGATGAGAGCAGGAAATGGATGGGCAGGCAGGCAGGGGGCAGTGCAGGTGGGAGCCTGATCCCTCATGATGGATTTGCAAGGTTTGTCCTTGAAAGGTGAGGCAGGGAAGGAGCAAGTTGCTGCTGGGCTGGGGCGTTACTGGCGGTCCCTGTGGCTAGGATGAGTCTCTAGCGAGGAGGCTGTGGTGGGCTCAGCTTTTAAATCCACTTCACAGAGCCATGGGACCCTTTGGAAAAAACGAGATCCTTACAAGGCCAGCTGGCTAGGGACAAGCAGTGCCAAATGGCCTGCAAGGAGGCTGTGGGGCAGGGCTGTGAAGTGAGGCACAGGATGGCACAAGCACCTCAGAAGGAGCTGATAACTCATCACACCAGTGCTCTGTCCTGGGCCTGATATGTGTGCGTTGGCCATGGCCCTGCTCTGCTCAGGCATGGGCCGACTTCCCCAGTCGAGTGCCAGGGCTGCTGTAGCTCACTGGCTAGAGACCTACACTTCTGGAGGACAAACTCCTGGTGTTTGCAATCCGTTGCCAACTCATAATGCAATGTGCTGGTGGGTGATTGCAGGATGTGCATTCTGCTCTCTGAATAACCTGAGGGAGACCAAATGCTGCTCTTGTTCATGCTGATGCAACCCTATTGACTGCCATGAGGTCAGGTCGGTGTGTGAGCTGGATTTGGCCTTAAGGTGGACACCAGTGCCTGTCCCCTTCCCCAGCACTATAGCAGAGTATTCCTGGAGGACTCTCCTGATTTCAGTCAAGATCCCTGGTGAGGTTCTTGGCTGAGCTACTCAAACATAGGTCTTCCTCTTGCAAACTGTCTATGGAGAATTCTTCCACAGCATCATTCACTCCTAAAGGAGAGGGGTCCTGGGCCACAAGCTTTGAGATGTTTAGGAGTTTTGGTGACACCCCCACAGCCAGAGGTACTGAGACACCCCTACTGCATCTAGCAATGAACTTGTGTTCTTAGGAAAGATTCATGAGCTAAAGCTTTAAGGAACTCTTCCTACTATGGTAGAAGGATGGCTCGAGGGGAGCCTCCTGTGGTTGGATGGTATCTGCCCCCTTCAACCCCCAATCATTCCAACCTCCAGACCCACTGTCCATCACAGGAGTAAGCCTGCACAGATATGTGATCTGCACCCTGGGAGTGGATGTCACCCATCAGTAATTCAATCCTTTGGCTTCAATGAGCCCCAAGTGAAGCACTGAGCAGGCCGCAGAAAGCAGGGTGGGGCTTATTACGCTCCTTCCAGAGAGGTGGGCATGAAGCAGGGAGAATGTAACTAGATTTTGACCAGCAATGAGCTGAGACCAAGACATGAGCAAAGCAGCAAGGCTGATGTTGACTGAGACAGAGAATCTTTCCATCCATCTGCATCCTTCGTCTCCTGGCTGCGCACACTCAGGGTTCGTATCTGGCTACACGGCCATCAGCACTGGAGCTGGGCCCCTCAAGAGTCAAGGAGGCTCGAGGTGTGGGGAGCACACTCAGCATCTCAGCAGTGCTGCAGGTGCAGGCATTGTGGCAGAGGCATGCCCTGGAGGGAGCATCCTGGACAGGGGCACTTGGTGCACCTTGAAAAAAGTGTAATTTGTGCTCCTCCTGCAAAGATCTGCTGGTGGAACCATGGCCTGGCCCCAGCCAGCCTCACATAGCTCTGCTCACAGAACAGCCTGCCCTTCTTCACCCCCACACCCATAGTCCTCCTTAGAACCTCATGCCTGGGCTCATGGAGACATGGCATGCACCTGATCAGCCATAATACAGCCCCCATCATGTCTAATGCGGGTATGAGCAAGCGAGCACAGGTGTGCATGCACACATGTATGTATATTTCACTCACACATATGCAATGCCCAACATGAGACACCGTATGGAAGCCTGCTGGTTGATAGGGCTGAGCACCATTCCTCTGACAGTCAGAGTGACTCTACATTGGCACCCAGATCCTGAGGCTTCCAACATCATGAGCTGCTTTTGAAAATCTGGGCCATGTTTATTTGTCATACACACGAAGCCCACAGCTGACTGAAGGGCCTGCAGCTAAACATTTGTAGAAGGGAGCAGGATAATGACACGTCTGTACATGTGGCTTTTTCAATCTTTGGCGATGCTCAAAGCAGCGTTTCAAATTAAAACGAAGCTTGTAAAGTTTCATAAACAGCCACCAGTGGCTCGGCGCTTCAGAGGAAGCCAACATGGCCATGATGGGATGGCATGGAAGGGGATCAGGCTAGAGAGTTTGAATGTGGGTGTCATGCTCCAGGGCAGATGGGTTATAACGTGACCGAGGCATTTCTAGAGTGCTGGACTCCCTGTCTTCTGCTCAGTGCCTTGGGCATGTCAGCATTAGTGCAGAGTGAGAATCGTTCATTATTACTGTCACCTTCCAGCCAAGGATCTCAAAGCACTTCACCAATAATAATAAAAAAGTGCGTCCCAATACCTGGGAGGTGAGCATTATATATTATTATTATCCCCAATTTATATATGTGGAAACTGACACACAAAGAGATTCGATGACTTGACCAAATTTCACTCAACAAGCCCATGACAAAAGCTGGGCATAGAAAGCAGATCTGGCGGCCAGTCCTGTTCTTGAACCAGAAGATCACGTCTCCTCTTGCCATGCACAGCATGTCTAGTAGTATTGCCTGCACACAGAAAGCAACAGGAAAAGCCTGCATACAACAATCTGGAAAACCAGTGCTAAATTATTCCAGTGCATGAATGGGCAGAATACAATTCAGGACAGAGTGATGCTCTGCTTATAAAGAAGTTATGAAAAACATGACTGCATACTTGCTGGTATGTTTGCAATACGGAGATACACGCCTGTATATTGATTTAGGAGGTGATAGGGTTGTAGAAACATAGAAAAACATGGTCTCCATCCTCGTGGAGCTCACAGGCTTAGCAGACTGACAGAACAATACAGAGCTAATGTGGTCTCAGGAAGACGGCATTGCAATTAAGCTTTTGCATCCATTGCTGCCTTCATAACGTAAGTGGGTTAGCACTGGTATGGAGATGGTGAGAGAAATGGGACCATTTCTCTGCTGATACTGCTCCAATGAAGTCAATACCAGGAATGAAAATTGGCCCTTCCTGTTTTAAGGAGGGATTGGAACAAGCGGGGGTGCTCCGGTGTCACACCAGTATTCTTATTAGCAACACTTATACGGAGGTAGCACCGAGAGGCTACCCAGAGCAGAGTCCCATGATGCCAGCTGCTGGGCAAACCCATCTTAAGTGACAGTCCCTGTCAAGTCTAGAAGCCATTAAAAGTGGATGAGTCACACAAATGGGACAGGGTGGGGGGAGAAAGAGTAGGAAAAAAGAGGGTGTACACGACTTTTAGACAATCAGAAGCAGTAATCAACTTTCCACTTGTCTAGCTGTTATGTGCATCTAGATCTATAGACATGCATGCCTGTTCTCTCTCTCTCTACACACACACACACACACACACACCTGCGCTTATTGCTATTTCTTCATTCTTCAGCACTTTAAGCAGAACTGACACCCTCCGCTATGTTTAAAGAAGAAGAAAACGTTACCAGGGTTACACAGTGGCAGAATGGCTAAATGAGGCATCTGACATCATCCGCTGAAATAGCTATGTGCAAAGCAGGTGTCCCTGAAAAATGGGAAGTGTGTCCAGTCATTGGAGTGGGTTGAAATTAACGGACGGAATTCTACTGAAAAGGGGGAGAAGGCCCCTGCAATATTCCAGTGTGTCAAGGTGCCAAACAAGCACCAACAGCTGTTCAACTGCTTGGTGGTTTAATATATTTTAAAGCTAGAAAGGCCGATTCTGATCTCCTGCATACACAGGTCAGAGACACTCACCCAGACATTTCTGCAGGGAGAGACTCATTCGTCCCTGCCATGTGAGCTTGCAGAGGAAAGATTCCTTCATACAAACACTCTGCCCTGTAGCACAAACTGGTTGCTGAGGAGAATGCTACTGTGCTCTTGTATATGCTCCACGCATCACAACGGATCGCCGAATGCCTTTACAAGCCCACTCAGAGGGACAATGCCACCAATCTTCCGAGGGCTAAGATGGGAGATTTCATTGCCTCTCCCATTGAGAAACAGTCAGTCAGTTTGAGCAGTGAGCTTTGGCTCGAGCTAGGCAAATCGTGCGACCAGTTTGAACACACCTACATGGAATGCCACTTTGATTGCAGTGGCCTCCTGCACACACACACAGGACATTCACTGGAGTGGATTTGGGGCCTGTGGCTGCAATTTGCATAAATCACCAAATGAACAGAGGGAAGCAGTGCACATAGCTGATAAGGTTTAGACGAGTGATACTCCAACCTCAGTGGTTCAGGAGCCAAATTAGCGATCAACATTACCCAAAAGAGCCACAGGAGTGTGAATTAATTGCTTCATTTACAATAGTACTGTAGATTCCTCTTTAAACAGCACGATGGGGGAAGAGTTTTTATATTTTATTCTCACAGCAAAATGACTGATTATTATGATTTTATTAACTATAATTGGTTAATAACATAGTAAAAATATCCTGATTGGTTGTTAATTAAATCACACCATGTTTTACTACCATGTGCTGCAAAGAGACACAGGAAACACATTAAAAAGCCACTTGTGGCTCCTAAGCCTCGGTCCGAGTATCACTGCTTTATACCATCCAATCCAGGAGCAGAAACAATGCTGTGTGACTTAGGTGACTCAGCAGGCAGCATGGCTATTGGCCAGATTGCTTATGGTGAAGCCCAGAAGCAGAAACCTGCCTGTGTGTTATACATCCCTGCTCTGGACTCAATCCACAGAGACTACAAGTGTATCAGGACGTAGCCCTTCAGCTGAAGCAATAGAGCAGGGGTTGGCAACCTATGGCACAGGCGCCGAAGGCAGCATGTGAGCTGATTTTCAGCGGCACTCACACTGCCTGGGTCCTGGCCATCAGTCCAGGGGGCTCTGCATTTTGATTTAATTTTAAATGAAGCTTCTTAAATATTTTTAAAACTTTGTTTACTTTACATACAACAATAGTTCAGTTATATATTATAGACTTATAGAAAGAGACCTTCTAAAAATGTTACAATGTATTACCGGCACATGAAACCTTAAATCAGAGTGAATAAATGAAGACTTGGCACACCACTTCTGAAAGGTTGCTGACCCCTGCAATAGAGGCTCATGCGTTTGGCTCTGGAGGAGCCTGGTTCAATTCCTGTTCATGACCAGGACGGTCGTCGTTCCATCTGCATGAAATGGCCAAGTGGATTAATGAGAACTGCAGCTTGTGCTTGGGAAATCGGTGAACAGGATCAAGGACAAATCTGATGTCCAACTCCTGTTTGTGTACTGTGGAGAAAGGGCAGAACTCTGTCAGCTAGCAGAGACTAATGTAGCAATAGTCGTTAATTTATGGTACATACTGGGCCAAATCGCGCACTGGCATAGCCCCAGTGCAGTTACACCTGGGATGAAGCTGTGACCATCATAGGGAATTGTTCTCATTCAGCTAGGCCATTGTCCTACAATGGCTATTTCCCTGGGCCTGGGAGAAGATGGATACAAGCTATGACCCTGAGGTCAGCAGTATGTGCCATGACACAGAGTCAGTCCTCCGAGGTGCTGAGCCCCTATTGTGAGGTGCTGAGTGCCCTCAGCCCCAAAGGATTTCAGAGAGACTCAGTCCCTTACAGTTGATGTTTGGCACCTTGCTGGATGGAGTCCACAGTTTGCAAATGGTAATGCAAAGCACAATTAGATCTACGTACAGTGAGAGGGAACATACAGCCCCTGGCACAGACAGTCTGAGTGAGGAGAGCCGGGGAACAGAGTGGGGAGACTCCCCTGGTATTCCCACTAAACCCCACCCCAAAGGAGTCACTCCAGTGGGATGCTGAAGGGTGCTAAGGCTGTGAATGATGGCTGGCTTTGCTGAGCTGCCCCTGTGACGCCGGCTCTTACAATCCACTGATTTTACATCATCCAAGATGCCATGGATTTGAGAACATCCTGCTAATTCCTGCTCAGCTGCTGTGTATCCAGGGTGCCTTACCAATAATCTCCTTCCGGGTGTTCCATGCAAGGGACGGGAGGAGCAAGCAGTAAAGCCTATTGCTAGGACTTAAAAGGAATATTTCCTGCCTTAACTGTTCCCATTTGTTCTTGATTCATAAACATTGCATGGATTTTCCTGCAATAGCCATATCCGCCAGCAATGTGGTTTCAAGTCAGCAAAGCCAGGGCATGAGTTTTCTGCTCACTCCACCTGTGGGGAGTAGCTGGAGCAGGAGATTGGGAGTCAGGACTTCTGGGTCCTGTTCCAGACACTGCCACTGACTTGCTTGGGAAAGTCATTTCACCTCTCTATGCACCCATCTTTAATTGGGTGTAATAGTAATTTTCCAGCTCACAGGGATGCTGTGAGGCTTAGCTAATGTTTGCAAAATGCTTTGATACCTTCAGCTGAAAGGCGATCGAGAACTGCGCAGTCCTGGCACTAGTCACATTTAGATAATCCAGAATTATTCATAAATAAAAACGTAGAGCACACAAATACATTAATGAATTCCTAGAATGATCCCAGGAAAATAGAAGAATTAGTCTTGTTAACAAGTTATATAGATTCTATATCTATGGGTGTCTATACACACAAGTGCTTAACTCACAAAATTTGATACATATGACAAGGGTTATGTGGATTTATATAGCGCCTTCCAGCTGAGGATCTCCAAGTGCTTTATGAACACGTAGGTCTCTGCCCATGCAAAGTAGCTCCACCTCTCTTACAAAATGGCATAGATGAATGATTTGCCCAAGGTCATGCAGCAAGTGGCCGAACCAGAAAGGGAGCTCTGATCTCATGATGGCCAGTCACCCACTCTAATCAGATCCACAATTGTACAGATTCAGGTTTTCAGACCTGAAGGGACCATTCTGATGCTCTAGTCTGACCTCCCGCATAATGGAAGCCAAAGAATTTCATCCCAGTCATTCCTGCATCATGTCCAGTAACATGGGGTTGAAGTAGGGCAAATCCATTAGAAGGACATCTGGTCTGGATTTAAAGACTTCAAATGATGAAGAATCCAACATGTCCCTAGGTGCATTGCTCCTGTGGCTCATTACCCTCACTGGTAGAGTCTGGCACCTTGATGCTAGTCATCAATCTTGGTTTGTTGCCACTGGATCTTGTTATGCCTAGAGAAATCATCTCCTCACCTTAGGAATGTATAGTCCAATCAAGTCACCTCTTACTCTTCTCTTGGGTAAACTCACCAGCTGAAATTTAACTCTCTCCCGCTAAGGCAGTTTTCCCAAAGTCCAGATGTGTTTGGGTTGAGGTTTTTCATTCCACTTATTAGCAGTCAAGGCCAGCTGCAAACTCCATTGGAAGTGAGGGCAGATCCAGATCCAAACTTCAAGGTCTTTGGATCCAGGCTTTTAGTCCGGGTAAGTGCGTCTCTGCCCAGGACCACATTCGTCCCTGAGGCACACCCCTCCCTTGCAGATCAGCTAAAGCCAACAGCACTGAATATGATGTAAATTAGAGTGGAGTCTGGCCTTGTGCAGATTAATGCAGCCATATATTTCTGGTGCTCTGTGGAAGGGAAGATAAAGGTGCACTGAAAATACCATATGGTTTAATTAATGCACATGCTTTTTATTCTATAGGTTGTTCGGATTGTTCATTATTTTCTTTATAAAAATAATTAGTCCCAATCAAGGCAGAAGCTCTTCAGAATTACAGCTCATTAACTGCACTCACATTTTTCTGTTCTATAAAAAGTCATGCAGCGCTGATGAAAATTATAGGCCCTCGGAATTGGCATTAAATACAAATTCAGACAGTGTTACCATCCTATTACCATCAACTGCATCGACTTGGCTTTGGTAATTGCAGCTGGAGATGGAGTGCAAGGATTACTGCTCGGTGCAATCTCGGAGCACAAAGCATGCTGCCCATTAGTTTGCCGGAAACAATGCAACACAAGGCACTAAAGTCCCCTAAGTACATCATAGTTAAAGGGACAATAGTCCCTAGAGACAAAGGGAAGGAGGAAAAACAGAGCAGCTTTTCAGGCTCTCTTAGAAAAGCAGGGTGCCTTAGATTCAGCCTTGCCCTCCCCATAGAGCAGGGTCACTCCTTTGTCTCTAGCCGAGAATACACCAATCTGTCATGTGGCCTACGTTGCCTATTGACTAAGAGACCATCCCAGACCCTACTCTACCAGTACCGTGAGGGAAAGCTGTAGGAAATTCAGAAAGGATGGTCAGGGACCTCTAGCTGTCAAAGACCTGTGTGTGCATTCGCTCTTCAGGGCAGCACAAGGGTGCGTCACGCTCCCAGGAGATCGCCATCCTGGTCCTCCTGTGCTCAGTATCAAAGCAGTCCTGCAGCACACTGCCACCGCAGTAGCGGTAAGTGCCCACAGACTCAGGTGCACCTGGGAGTTCTGTCTGGGAGGAGACAGCTGATAGGGATTGGAACCAGTTGCTATGGGTCCAGGGTTGCAGGAGGGATTTCTGTTCCATGTTCCTGCCCTCTCGCCAGATGCCATGCTCAGGACAGGAAAACCAGCCTGGATTCCCTCCTCTTGGCCGTGATGAGATAGCTGGACCTCTCACTCCTCTGCTTGGTGCTCCTCTACATGGGGCTGAAGCCCAGGAGAGAAAGCTCAGGCTGTGACAGACCACATGGGAGTGGCGCAGAGGCAGGTGAAGAATAGGAAAAACAGGGAATTACAGTACTGAGAAGGAAGGAATTTCCCTTTACCCTGTCTAGAGGCAGAGGAGGCTTAATTCACTGGATGATCTCTGTGACCTTCTGGTTTTCTGCATGGTGGTGGCAGGGTGTCATAGTAGGTACAAGACTCCCACAAACACTGTCCTGCAGGGAGCCCACCCGAGTGGCCAGTGATGTCCCAAAAGGCAGGGCAGTATGACCAGTTCACCCTCCAGGCAGCCTTCTATAAAGCCTCATCCACACAATACAGTTGCATGACTCCAGAGGAATCCCCAGGGGAGAGGAGTGGCACAAACATCACTCCTCCTTCCTTTGGAGCCGTCCCCAATGCTGCATCTCCCTGCACTGGGGGGACACCAAGCTTAGACTCTTTAACACAAGAATGAGGAAAGCCAGCAGGATGTTTGGACCCATCTGCTTCCCCTAATCCGTCATTGCTCCTCTCCTCCTCAGAGGAAATCATGTGGTATCATACCACCACAGGATGCATTGCCACAGCCGGCATGTTTGCTGGCATTCAGCAATGGATCAGAGCTTTACCTTCAAGCCAGACATGGGCTCTTCTCCAAGCCAGGGCTGAAACATAGTGATTGGGAAGGGCGGGGGGGAGAGAGAAGAGAGAGCGAGCATGCTCACTGCTATCCATCCAGACTGTACAGAATGGAGAGAGGACTTCAGTCGCTCAGGGTTGACAGCCTGGCACCTTTCACTAGATTCACTCAAAGCATTTGTGGATGCTCGAGGGAATATACAGAAAGCAGGAAAACCTGCAGAATCCTTTAGTGGAACTGAATATTTACCCAGGCATAAAAGGAACCCAGCAACACACATGAAAGCTATGGAGCTGCACTGGAGAAGCCAGGCATCCATCTATGGTACAGCCTGTAACACACAGTCTGGCTTACTTATATCTGTGTCAGTGCTTGAGCATCCAACACAATGTAGCTTAGGGGGCACCTGGCCTCCAGCCTCACGTTGATGCATGAACTCCGCAAGGGAAGAAGTTACTGCCTGCTTCATCTCTCATTAGACGCCCATTGTCTGCTAGGAGAGGGCTTCTGGAAAGTGTAATTGAAAAAAATAACTGCACTTCAAGAGCGTTCGGGTCAAACCGATACCCAACCAGTTAAGATAGGCAGTGGCTGCTGGCTGGGCTATGTCCTGTTCCCATGTCTGTCCTTTGGGAGCACAGCACTCAGCTACCCTTTGCTTCGATTGCCTCCTGGGAGCGTTCGTAGTACACTGAGGTCCTGGACCCCTCTCCTCAGAGGCAGAGAGTGCTCCCAGTAATAGGCCACTTGTCAGCTCTGGTTTGCAGCCCTGTGCTGAAAGCTCAGGCTGTGGCTATCGGCTAGGCCTGCCTCCATTCTGAGAAATCAAAGCCTCCCTATCTGCCACAGCATTCAGTGCCGATCTCTCTGCAGAAGTGAAATCTGAGCCCAGGTTTCCTCTGGTGTCCAAGTCAGAGAGAGACCCATTTCCAGCGGCAGCAGCAGCACAAACACATTTTCACAGCAAAAGCCCTCCAAGGGGTTGAGTCTTTGAGGTCCTCCTTTCAGTTTATATTTAATCAGGGAACTAACTTGCTTTCAGCCCTATTACACAGTCCAGCAGAGCTAGCTCTTTGTTCTGAGAGCTTCACGGCACAATTAACCCTCTCCTCCCCACTTCTGGGGCAAGCAACTTTCCTTTGTAGTGTAACGCAGCCCCGTCCTAGTATCTGGCCCATTGAGTTCAGTGGGAATGGCACTTGCTTATCTGAAGCCAAGGTATCGCCCTTGCCCCTCCCCCCATTTCACTTCTCAGGAACCCACATGCCAGCCTAACAGCCACTTCCTCCCAGAATCCTTAGATACCATGTGCAAATCATGGTGCCACACGTGTAGCTCTGAGCAGCGAGGGGGCTGAATTGTTTTAATTCAGGGGGCCCTCTCCAGGTGATTATACTGGGCCCTGGCAGAGGATTCGAGGAATGGAATGGACCTGAAGAGTTTATCAGCTTGTTCCATGTCCGTCTACGATCCCATGCCCCACAGGTTTCCCTCTTACTCGCACCAGTATCCACGGCCCATATGAGTGGGCAGAGAATTGGAGACAAAGAAATGAGTCAGCCGGAAATAAAACCTGAACTGAATCCAGCCCCTTGTTTCAAAACGATTCCATTTTATCATTAGCGCTCCTATTGACTGCACAAGGATCCTTCCACACTCCCCGCAGCCTCCTTCCTAGCAATGATTTCCATACAAAAAGGGACTTCAGGGTGAACCCCCCAGTGCCCTCTGAGCAATCAAGCAAGTAGCTACAGCTTGCGCCAGCATATGCTGGTCACACTTAATTTGCACCCAGGATACCAAGGCTAATTACTTCAGGCCAGGATGCACATAGAAGGAAGTCATCAGGTGTATTTTCACAGAGCTCGTGCCTCACCTCCTCCTGCAGTGATCCGCCCCACAGGAGTCCTGCCGATCATGTCAGTGCCAATTAGAAAAGACTATTAAAGGCCACACTCTGACAGTAAAAGTCAAGGATGGAGGAATAAAGCCGGCCACTGGCAGCAGCCCAGATGGCTATTAATGGAGCTCGGGTCCTGACTAGTGTTTGATGGCTAACAGTGGGACAAGGCCCGTGAGGGGAGTGCCATTAGGCAGCATTCAGCTGGTTTTTAACTTGTTTACCTCCTCACCCGATGCGTACATTTTCTCTGTCTTTCATCTTTGCAAGGGCAGTTATGGACAGGTTCCTGTACTGGGACTGTAGGGAGTGAAGCCAGTAAGAGTTGCAGGGGCTTCCCAGCTCTCCAGATCCAGACCATTAAAAACACATCTTTCTTCTCATATTTAAATTGGGGTGGGGAGAGCGAATTTGCAGGAAGCGAGGGGCTCTAGCCACTGCATGACACTGGGCTGGTGGCTATCCTGCAGCTCCCCTAACCTACCCCATACCTCCTTCTGCAGCACAGCCCCATGCACCTGGGAATTGGGACTGCAGATGCTCTGCTATATTTGTGAGACAGACAAATGAGTGAAGGCACGGGGGGTCCATTGGCCTCAGCTGACATGGGGTGGCCAAGAGAGAACTGATCCAAGCCTAGCATCTCTTATGCAGGTGCATGCTTCCCCAGAGGAGGGCTGGCAGGAGCAGCATTTGGCCCGATGCTGCTGGGTCACTCACAGGCCCCTAACCCAAATGAAAGCAACTGACGTTGTCTGAATGCTGCGACCCATTCTTTACTAGGACATTTACTTCATCTGAGCAGGTTTCTCTAGTCCAAACCCCACAGCCCTGGCACTTCATTTTTCCCCATAAGGGTCGGACTCCCAGATCTCTGGTATCTCTGGAACAAAATGTCAGCTTCCTTTGTTCCCACCTCCATCTCTCCCCCAACAGCCTGCCATGCAGATCCAGATATTGTTGCTGCTTTCTTCCCCCCAGGATGGTTTATCGGGCTGCCTTTTTTCTCCGTCTCCCTCACACCATAGTACTTCATTAACTCAGCAAACATGCTGCTGATGGACAGACAAAAGCGGCAGAATGGGACTGCTGGCTGTGGCAGCTCAGATAACAGCCCGAGTCGATGGAGCCTGTCACTCCTTGTTGGCCAGCTCCTTGACAAGGCAGACAGCTGCCGGGAAGGGTAAAGCCAATTGTCTCTTGACCTCAGGGAGACAGGTAGGGGCTGGTGTCTGGGGTTTGGTGGTTGCTTGTTTTTGGTTTCTAACTCACATCTGAAATGAAATGAAACCAAGAGTGCACTGGAGGAACTGTCTAGCATCACAGCAGTTGGCGATGGAAATCACAGAATACACCCTCAAACAAGGGCAGAATACAGCCTTCTGACAGAGGATATTAAACAGATCACTACAGATTCTTGGGGAACTTTCGTAACTTACATCTCTTCCTCTCAAATCTGTTACTCAGCCAGCTTCCAGGTCTAGACAGGAATGCTGAGAATTCCAGGGAAGGGAAAGACGTCCCGAGTTGGTACCAGAACCTGGTTTAGCACAGGCTGATGGATGACCTGTTTCGCTTATGACACTAACTCACCTAGTGATTGGGCTATTTGTATTGAGGTAGTGCCTAGGAACATCACTCATGGACCAGGATCCCAGAGTGCGAGGCGCTGTACAAAAAGACAGTGCTCAGAGCTAAAGCTGTCAAAAATCTGTTGACTAAACTTGTTTGGATGTCAAATACCTTTTTGAGTAATTGGAAAATTTTCTGAGAGAAATGCCCAACGTCATCAAAAGTCAAAAAGACCAAAAGCTTTGGGGTTTTTGACAAAAAACAAAATAAAATATTTTTCTTTATATTTTGCATGGAGAATAAAATACCTTTCCCCTCGCTTTACTCAGATTGGCCTGTAGCCATCCTTCAGTGCTATTTATCTGTCCCTACCAACAGATTCCAAAGCAGTTTTAACCTTGGAAAATCAGGAGATATGGCGAGAGAAAAATCAAGCAGAGGTACAGACACCATGAAAAGGGGGTGACAGAGCTGCTCTGGTACAGAGCACCAGTTAAGCCAAGAGCTGCAGTTGTCTCTCCTTTCTAGAGTTATGCCAAGTGTCAGAAGCTACTGCTAGTACAGCACAGACATGCTGCTTCCAGAGCCAAATCCTCTTTATTCATAATCATTCCTGAGGTACGTGATACAGCAACTCCATTTCCAGGTATCAGGAGGCCTCGAAAGCCACTCCCTCCTCCCCCTGTGCACCTGTCTCTAATTTAGTGACCCTGTCCTTTCCACTTCTGGTTCCCACTCGCCAATGGATGTATTGATTGCCAGGGAGGACCTGCTTGTTGAAGCCACCCAACTTCTATCAATCCATGTCGCAAAAGCTAACGTGCCACACTGAAGCCAGAGCTCAAGTCACCTCAAATTCCTTGGCGGCAGAATAGAAGGTGGTTAAATAAAGCCAGCACCGCAAGGGATCTTGCAAGAGCCTTGAAGATATTATCAGCATGGAGGGAGAAACAGACCTATTAGATTATCTTGGGAATCGGTGACACAAAGATAGTTCCATGGAAAGCTTCCAGCGCCATTAAAAGACCTTGCAAGTGAAGCTCTGGGCACCAAGACCCTTGGATAATGTGTAGCCCTAGATTAGATGGTTATTTCTGCTCTATATAGCTCATTTCTCAAATCATATTCATAACAATGGGAAAGCTCTAATGTGACTGTGATACACCTGCAGGGCTCAGGGCTGCATGGATTAAAGAGTTTCGCTGGATCAGGCCAGAGAGTTTAGCTCCTGGCAGGACTGAGCCTGTGATAGCTGACTGCAAAGAAGGGTGCAAGGGGTCATCCTGCAAAACACACAAACAAAAAAAGCAGGCACATGTGTCCATCTGCACGTGCACTTACTAGGGCTGTGCCTTCAACTCTGCAATAGACCTGAACCTCTCCGAATGTTACAGCTTCCTCCCCCAGTAGTCAGACTTGATTTCACAACACTGCAAGATCTGGTCTCACTCATGTATTTCCCCCACACAGGAACTGAATCACAAAGACAAGATCTGATCCCTCGTTATTTCAGTCCCATAACTGACTCCCTAAGGCATTTACAAAAGGGCTGTGAAAAATGTAAGCGCTAATGCAACCCGTTAGCCTACGTAGTGGTTACCAGCTTTGCACAGGCACATGAATGCTCAACTTCATGCCTGTGCTGGTTGCATGCCTATTTCTGCAGGAGCCCCCACGGACAATCCATCTCTTCACATCGCCTGCTGCTTTGCAGGAGTTTCCTGGAACGAAGGTGGGGTAAGGATATGAGAAATAGATATATTCTTTTCTTCTGGAGTTACCCATGCTCTCCTGAGGCTGTACAGTTTGTCCCTTCACTGTTAAAGACACAGGTGAAGGGCTGAGCTGCTCCCCCCACATACCGGATGCTGAATAATTGACTGATTACCTTGTTCAGACCCAGGGCATAGCAGTGTTCTTGGAGATCAGGCATCTGGGATCAGTCTTTTTAAAGATGGAGTTTGACATTTTCCCCTTGGTACCTTTCAAAACACACCAACTTGTTTACCGCTCAGATGATTATTTGTACCAGATGTGGGTCTGAACCAGATCCCTGCACTGGAAAAGCTGTGGTGAGGATCATACTGTGATCTAGACCCAAAATTTGAAAGCTGACTTTTGCTTTTCACCACACACACAGAGCAGCCATCTACCTTCACTCTAAATTAAAGAAAACCAGCAACAAGAAAGGACACACATACAAAGTCTCCATGAGAGAGAGCACAGTGTGTGCATCTCCTGAGTTACATGCTTCAGGGATTCAGAGAACAAAATGGCTGCCATGGCTGCAGACAGACAGAGTTATTAAATGTGAAAAGGTGCAGCACACAAAAAAAATTCAATGGATTGCAGCTGCAAACTACATATACTACATCTTGCCTCTGTAAAATGGCCCAAATCAAATCCTATATCCAAACATCTCTAAACTTTGTTGGAGTGCTGTATCTAGCACTTCAGGCCCCTCTCTCTTTCAAACTCAATTTATTTTCCATAATTTGAGGTATCAATATAGAAATATATTGACAGAGGGAATCTCTCTGTGGCTAAACTTGGAAAGTGAAATCCAATGTGAAAGCACCCCTTTAAAAATCATAGCTCAGCTGAGCTTTTTCCTTCAGACGCTTGTACTCGTTTACTGTCCGCTGTTCCTCTGGGATCGCATGCCACTTGTTTGGAACACAAACACTCCAAGGAGATGACGCAAGACTCAGCCATGACAAAGCTCTGGGGGATGCTTCCTTCAGCTCTGAATCAGACTTCTCTCCCCATACACACATTACAGCGTTTAAAAACCTGTTCGCTCTTCCTTTGCTTCATGTTAATAATTCATAGAAGCATTCAAATTAATTCTGATCAGGTTTTCCACCCCACCCCCCCTTTGCCTCCCCACTCTGAACAGAGATCGGGGCTATAATTATTTTGTTCCTATTTTTGTTAATGAAGAGCCATGAATTATCCATGAAATATTAAATATGTGTCATCAGCTAAGCAATTAGCCCCAAACTCTCTTCCCCAGCATCCAGCCTGAGCTATGGGTTGGGGAGTCCCTCAGGGGCTGGGGTGAAGGACTGCTCCCGGCCAGGCAGCAGAGCCTCTGTGAGTATGTCTACACTTAAATTAGACACGCAGGTTGTTAATTGCAGTGTAGACATGTCTTGTGACTGCTCAGGTAGTCTCAGCCTTGCCCCTCTGCCATGTGCGCACCTGCTCCACACGGGAGGATAGAAAGTGAGCCCTATCCAGCCCCGTGTGGTGTGCTGGGAGCTGTTATAATAGCCAGGCCTACAAAGTGACCCTAACTGTCAGCTCATCCGTGAAACGTGAGTTCACAAGATGTCACAATAGCCTATAACAACAAATCCTGATCGGAAAAGGTGCCGGAAAAGAGACAAAATGACTCAATTAGTCCAAACAAAAAGGCCTCCTGATACAGCTCTAGGACCGTGTAAAGACTGTGGCTGGTGAAGAAGAAAAGTTTGGGGGTGGGGAAATCAATGAACCAAAATGGATGTGTCAGAAATTAGTCCTAATTGGTGGACACAATAACGAGGGGATGGGCTATTCCGTCTATCACTCCCCTTTGGGGATCTTTAAAGAAAGACTTGGTGAGAAAATGTCACCATCATGGCTGCAACCCCCACTGTCTCCTGGGATCTTCTCCATCCTAGTCCTGAGATATGTCCTGACCTGATTGGCCAGAGAGCTGGAGCCAGATGACATTGCCACTTGCACCAGCTCTGGCTAAATTCCCAACACATCCCGGGATGTGAGACTTTGTCCACCCCTTGCTCCAGTGTGTCCTTTTCTTTACCTACCTTACTTCTTTCTCCTTTCTCTCCCCTTTTTCCTTCTGTCTAAGGAAAGCCTGGCTTAGCCAGACAAGATGGCATATTTTGCAACATTGCTGTGAGCCTGTGACCAAACAGAGGCAGCTAAAAGCAATGCCCTGAACAGTCCAATGCTGGTACAGGTCTGACAGATCTCTGAGTGGCTGATAAGACCATGTGCTGCGCTCGGACGTTCATGGCCATCTTCATCTCCTCAGAAAGTGAGTTCCAGATTCACGGCCTGGGCACTGAGAGAGTTCTGTGTCTGCTCATGGGTCTGACTCCTTCGCGACAGTTCTGTTGTTCCGATGGAAGGTAGCTGTTGTGGGCAGTCATGCACATGTGGAGTGAGGCGATCCCCCAAGGTAACATTGGCCGTTCCCATGCAGGGCTTGAGCCCCAAATCCTTAACATGACCCAAGAGGGTTGGATATTTTGGGTAAGGTCAGGGGAAGCAAATGACCTTTTGGGTGATTTTCCAGACTGACTCTCTGAACTGTTAGAAGTTCCCCTACCACAAGACTCTGTGTGCAGAGCATTACAAGAGCAGCAAAGATCCTCCGTGCACGGATGAGGCGTTACGTTCCTGATGGTAATGGTGGAAGGGAAATGACTCCCTCCGTGTCCCTACAAAGGCACCAGCGTGCTCAGAGAACAGGCAGCTCCATAAAGAGCTCTCAACTAGCACCTGCATTATGCAGCCATCTGCAAAACTATGGAGCCGTGCACCCAGCTCTGTCACACACCGACAGTGTCTCCCATCACCAGTTTGGTGAGGAAGGACCTTCCTTCTAATACAAAGAACAGCCCCTCAAAGGCCAGGCCTGTGGGCTAAAAGGCAATGGCTACTGCTCAGCTGGGAGCAAGATCCATTGTTCACAACCAGTACAGCCCAACAGACGCACCCCAAAAATGGGCACCAGAATCCTTTTGGGTTGACTCACGTCCACATGGGCTCCCTTCCAAACCACTGAGTCTGAGTTACAGGAGGAACTTTCCCGTCAGCATAAGAACTGGATAAAATGGTCAGGAACAGATGCCCTGCAGCCATTTTTCCTAGCTTTGTGCATTACAGTAGACTTAGCTCTTGTGGGTTCTTTTGACCCAGGGCTGCCTTGCTCACGGTCTCAGGCGTCTGTTTATTTCCACTGCAGACAGAAACAATCTCATGCTGGTAGCAGCTGAGGACTGTGCCCTCAATCAGCTGACAGCAGAAGTGGACCCAGCAGGTACAGCAATGCCCTGCAGGGTTTCTCTTTCTGTTCATTTTGTGACAAGGCCAAGTTGGCTCCATTCTATCACACTTGCAGATTTGTAGCCCAGCAAGGGACACGGCCTCCAGGGAGCTGAGTGATTAGGGGCAATGTCAGGGCTCTGTTTGGAAAGCAAGACACTGGCATCCCTATCACGAGCAGGGGAGGCGTGTGGGAATTACATCACAAATCCAAAAAAGCCCCACAGAACTTAAGGCAGAGTCTGGGCTCCTTTGAGTCTCACACACAACACATCCGACGAAGTGGGTATTCACCCACGAAAGCTCATGCTCCAAAACGTCTGTTAGTCTATAAGGGGCCACAGGACTCTTTGCTGCTTTTACACACAACACTGTGTGACAGCCCTGCCAGCACTGAGCTATAATCCCAGGCAGAACACTGCTCAGTGTCAGCCAGCGCGTACACTAGAGTTCCAGGTGGGCACAGACAGTGACCGTCAAGTATTAGCCAAGATTGGAAGCTCCCTGGGGGAGGGGCTGTCTTTTTGTTCTGGCATTTGCACAGCACCTAGCACAGTGGGGTCCTAGTCCATCAAACAACTGAGGGCTCTATATCCTAGAGGGAGAGTCAGGTGACCTCCAGAACTGCGATCCAGCCCCTGGAAAGAGTAGAACCTGTCATGGATTCCTAGACCCACCTGGAACAGAATCTGAGATGCCACCAATACAGGGATGCCTTTGAAGGGCCACAGGATTTGGTCTAATTCTCAGCCACCAGGAACATTTGCTCCAGAGAAGCCCAGACTGAGGCACCAGGAGGTGATCAAAGGAGAAGCTAATGCCCTGTTCGGAAACAGCCACGGTGCCCTACCTGTTAGCACTATCAGAGCAGCATAGGGTGAGATTCTGGATAACGAGGTTGTGAAAGGCCCTGCGTGGGATGCAATCACACAGCTGAGTTAGGGGGTCCAGGTGTGGAATGGAAGGGGTATCCCAGGACAGGAGTGACGGCTGTTGGGGAGCTGTGTGGAGGAAGCAGGAAGCCTGCCTATCACCGCCCTGCACTGTGCTCGGCTCTGAGCGTAGCCACTAGCCCCATATACCATCAGTCCTGACATCTGTCTGCTAGAATACGTAGCATCAGAGCACTGAGCATTTTATTGTGGTTTACCTTTGCCGTGAAGGGAAATGAAGATATCCCCGCCTGCGTCCCTGAGGACAGGAGATGATGTATAGTAGAGGAGATGTGGCCAATGACAAAGATTTCACATTTGCTGTTGGCACGAGGTGTCTGGGTCCCCTTTCATAGGGTGATTAATGAGGGAACACAGCACAACAGAGATGAGACAGCCTTGCAACTGTGTGTACTATCCTGCCAGCCAGTCTTCTCTGTGAATACATCAGTAGCCCCAGCGCCGCTCTGTCTGACACCATGGCTTACTTTGATAACAATGGAAACAAATTAAGTTGGTGCTTCCAACAAGATGTCCTGGAGAAGCAGATTGGACTAGAGAATATAGGGTGTTAGATGGAGAGTGGACAGACCTGGGTTCTAATCCTGGCTCTGCTGAATAACCTTGGGTAAGTCACTGCCCTCTGTTTCTCTTCCCACCTATCTTGTCTATATAGACGCTCAGCTCTTTGGGTTTCACTGGGTTAGTGCTGTGCCTTGCAGGATGGAACCCTGAGCTCCTGGCATGGCCATAATACAAACAAGGGCAGTTCTTAGGCCTTCTCCTGGAGCTGTGGGGTGCTTTCTAACTCCTTCTGCCTCTGCAGTCAGAAGGCGGCTCATTCCAAAGGGGACAACTGCTTGGTCCTGCAGCCATTCACCAGCTGGGGTCCTGCCAAGGCTTTGCCAGGCCACCGGGTGAGCTCAAATACCTACTTCTCAGAGACTCAAACTTCAGACGTGGACCTTAACTCACCAAGAGCTGGGAGGTGCCTGGACCCACAGTTTACCCTCGGACCCATCCCTGTTTGTCCTGCTCGCCACTGCAGTTGTTAATATAAACACAACACACCCTGGAAGATGAAGAAGGGAACAACAAGGTTTAGAAGGCATGCCTCATAGCTCAGTGGAGTTAGCGTAACAAAGAGAAGGTGAAGGGGTGACTCGATTGCCGGGTGTAAGTACCTACCTGGGGAACAAACAATGGGCTCTTCAGTCTAGCAGAGGAAGGTCTAACAGTCCAGTGGCTAGAAGCCAGGGCTGGCTCCAAACACCAGCCCAGCAAGCAGCTGCTTGGGGTAGCCAACGGCGAGGGGCGGCAGGTCCGGGTCTTCGGCGGCAATTTGGAAGCGGGTCCCTCACTCCCTTTCAGAGCAAAGGACCAGCCGCCGAATTGCCACAGAAGACTGAAGCGGCGGCAGAAGAGCTGCAGATCGTGATCGTGGCATTTTTTTTCCTTTTTCTTTTTGCTGCTTGGGGCAGCAAAAACCCTGGAGCCGGCCCTGCTGGAAGCTGAAGCTAGCTCAATTCAAGCTGGAAATAAGGTGCAACTTTAAACAGGGAGGGCAATTAACCATGGGAACAATTTACCAAGGGCCACGGCGGATTCTCCATCACTGGCAAGTTTTAAATCAAGACTGGATTTTTTTCTCCTTCCAAAGCTCTGCTCCAGGAGTTATTGTGGGGCAGCCCTATGGCCTGTGCTACTAGATGATCACAGCAGCCCCTTTCTGGGCTTGAAATCTGTTAATCTAGAAAACCAGGGCAGGGTGTGAGTGGGGATCCAGCAAGGGCTCAACAGGCTCGTTAGCTCATGACCCTGTGGCTGGCTAGAAGCAGATGAGGCCTGAGCAGGCAGCAGGGGGCCTAATTAGGCAGCTGCTCTATGAATAACAGAGATGGGCAAACTTTTTGGCCAGAGGGCAGCACTGGGTTTCTGAAATTGTATGGAGGGATAGTTAAGGGAGGCTGTGCCCCCACCCCCTATCTGACCCTCCCTGCTTCTCACCCCCTGATGGCCCCCCCAGGACTCCTGTCCCAGCCAACCCCCCACAGTTCCTTGACAGCCCCCCTGGGACCCTTGCTCCATCCAGCCCCCCTGCTCTCTGTCCTCTGACCGCCCCCAGAAACCCCACCCCTGACTGCTCTGATGCCCCATCCAACCCCCCCATCCCTGATTTCCTCACTGGAATCTCTGCTCCCATTCAACCCCCCTGTTCCCCACCCTCTGACCCCCATGACCCCATCCACACTCCTGGCCCCTGACCACCACTCCGAACTCCCCTGCCCTCTATCCAACCCCCGCTGCTCCCTGCCCCCTTACCGTGCTGCCTAGAGCACAGGTGGCTGGCGGCGCTACAGCTGCACCACCCAGAGCACCAGGACAGGCAGCCGCGCCCCACGCAGAACAGAGATCAGGTCAGGCTGGGCTCTGCAGTTGCACTGCCCCAGGAGCTCACAGCCCCACCCCCCAGAGCATTGCGCCAGCGGCGGAGCGAGCTGAGGCTGCAGGGAAGGGGGAACAGCAGGGGGGGGGCAGGGGCTAGCCTCTCGGGCCAGGAGCTCAGGGGCTGGGCAGGAGGGTCCTGCGGGCCAGATGTGGCCCACGAGTCGTAGTTTGCCCATCTCTGATGTACAAGCAACTCCCACTGAAGTAAACGGGAGTAGCTCCAAAAGCAGCCACCATGTAAGTGGGTCCTGTCTGCTGGGCCCTGGTTAATGGCATTGATCGCCGTCCGTGCGGTAATGGCAGGCGTCACTGGGTGAGGGGACTGGATCATCCAGCCTGTCCCCTCCCTACCTGCAAAGTGGAACCCTGTGGCTCATCCACAGAGGCTACTTCAGACAGGCTGGAGAAGGGGGAGCATGCTGTGAAGGTGACACTGCCCCTTCTACTGGAATCTGCTAGTTTCACAGAAGCAGAGGGGAAGTTGGGGGCTGGCTGCCCTCCAAATGTCACAGCCAAATTTTCAGCAGACTCAAGAGACACGGTGGGAACCAGATTTTCTGCTGCCCTGCAGCTTGCGCCTTCCCAGAATACCGGTGGCAAAGCAGCATAAAACATTTCCACAGCAGGGTGGCAACATTTTGCATTTGGTTTGCACTGGTGTAAATGGCCACACAAGGGGCAAGGTGATGGAGGACTGGATTTCTACTGTTGTAAGCGTCCCATTCTCAGGCCTTGTCTGCACTAGAACAGGTTTGCTGGCAGAGCTGCACCAGCAAACCCACCTAATGGAGTTTATCCCAGCTAAAGATTCTTTGGCCAGCAGAGCTGATACCATTCCCCGAATGAAATAAGCTGAAGTGGCAAGAGCACTTTTTTGCCAGTCTAACTGCACCTACACTAGGGCTTATGCTGGCACAGAGATGTCCATTAGGGGGTTGATTTTTTCCATACTCCTGCCAGCCAAAGCTACACCAGCAAAACTTAAGTGTCGACCAGGCCTGAGTCTCTAGGCAACGCTGTATTGTTTATTACCCCTGCACAGGCAAAACTGGATAGAAGAGAGGGGGGATATATTCACTCTCACTCAGTCCTGCAGGCTAAAGCCCAGAATTTTTACTCCATTGTTCATTTAGTGGACAGGTTGCTCTTTCCTGTTAAACTAAGGAGCTCAAGGGCCCTGGAAGCTTCATGTGAGGAGATGCGACTGAAAACCCCAGAGCTCTGACTGGTGAATGGCGTCTGCAGAGGAAGGCTGCCTGGGATTCAGGCACCGGACATCCTGATGCTCATGAAAGACTTATGTCCTCAGCTGGCTCTGTCATTTCAGGTTGGTGTGAGCAGGCTCTGTACTTTGCATGGGAGAAACTGGCAGCCAGGCATGGCAGACAGGGACCCTGTCAGGTTTGTTCTGTGAACCTCACTGATGCCCAACTTCACTCATGTTGTCAAGGTACAACACAAAAGGGACGATCCTCCCTAGCTATTCATCCAAGCCGCACGCTCTATTATCCATATTAACCAAGGGTCATCTTGTATCCAAAGGGGAAGGGCTGCACTTCCAGATATTTTACTGAAAATAACAGGACATAAAATCGTATGTCAGTCAACCTCCCCCACTCTAGACTTGACAAGACACTTGCAACAAGCCCTGATTGATTAGGAAGATCCAGATGTTATGATTACTGATCATATTAGGCCTGGAAATCATGGAGATTTACACCCAGAACCAGCCACTCAGCCCAGCAGTGCAGCCACACTAGCTCAGCCAGTGGAGAAAATGTTTTTTTCGCAACAGACTAACCCCATCCCTTCCCACTAGAGTGCTGCAACACACACACACACACACCACAATCCATTCCTTATCACACTGTCTTCTTACAGGATCCTTTCCTTTTAGAGCCTATTCTTGAGCATAATGGTGCTTTGGGTTAGTGTTAATGGGCATCTGAATGACCCACCTGCAGTCTTGGCTACTGCACCTATGGAAACTTGTCTCTCTTCTTTATTTTTGGTTTGGCTATTTGGGGACATTTTGTTTTTGTTTGTTTTTCCCTCCTACTCCTTTATATCAATTTTTTCAGTAGTGGATGGATTTCCCTCACACTGGGTAGCTAAAGGGAGAGGTGTGAAGTGTCGAGAAGCAGGCACAGCGGCTAAGGGAAGGCATGCCACCTGTACAGGTTGCCTTTCTAGAAAGTATTGGAAGTGATTGCTTTTCACTATACAATATTCCCCATTTTCACAGCAGCTCTCGGGATGTCAAAGGGTTTTCCAAACAGATACAGAGCGAGTGCCAACACTGGGGCTGGGGAGGGGGGATTTGGCCTAGAAGGACAAGACAAGCTCCTACTCCTTTGATAAAAAATGCCATAGGAACTTCAGTACTCCACACTCATATGTCACATCCTTCATCCTCAGCTTCCAAACGGAAGGTGGCACAGTATTGTCCCCATTTTAAAGGTGGGGTAATTGAGACACATGAAGTAAGGCTGTGTCTGCATTAGACACAACCATGTCAATGAACCTGGTAGTCTCGGAAACAGATTCCAAACACTGCCAGAAACTTAGAACGGTCAGTCCTGAGCCAGCCAGTAAGCATGCCTGGAACAGAGCCGCCTTCCCTAACTCGAAGGCCTGTGCTCCACCCACTAGACCACAGCCACCCTAGCTATTTAGGAAGAGCAGACAGGGTTTCTGTTTGTAAGAGCTCATCTAAAAGACCCTGCCCAATATGTCACTTGGCCCCCCAGAAAGAATAAAGACTGTGGAGGCTCTGTGGTGGTGGTTCCAGAAAGCCCATGTATTAAATTCTTTGGTTTCTCTCTCTTTGCCTGCTTGGTTTCTATATTGCTTCCTGTTCCTTCTCAAGATAAATGGCCTCCCTGCTCATCATTTGCCTCAATAGAAGCTGCTTTTCAGGGAGCGCTATATAATTGTAGTCCTTCCAACAGAATAGCTGCTCCTTTGAGGAGACTTTTCTTTTTAAATAATATAGCTGTTCTTCATGGATGGTTCTCTCAAAAAATCCCCTTTATTTCCCCAGATCTTACCTAGGGGATCAACAACCCACCTTTCACCAGATTTGCTTCCAATTTCCGCTCTGAACAGCTCATCTATTTCAGGGAGATACATTTGCCCTTTCCCATCAGGCTTGTATTTTAACTAGTGAATGATCCTTTTCAGGACTTCTTGTGCTTTCAGTTCCTCCTGTTATAGCCTCACCTGCCCTGCACCCCTTTTCTTTGCAGCTTGGGGGGATAGAGCTGATTCAGCTTCAGCTGCACCGCCAAGGGAGGGTGGCTGCTCAGTTTGCAGAGTCCGTTATTTCAGATGTGTCGCGTTTGGTGACACAAATTCACGTGTCTCAAATAAGATTTGATTTTTAACATGGTGGGCCACATTTATCCCTGATGGATCTTGGTCATCGAGACAGACAGTCATGAGGGGCCTGTAGATAATAAATCTGTCTCTAATACAGATTGACCTGGCTGGGTTAGGAGGAGCAATATGCTGCTGCTCTGTAGGGGGCACCAGCTGGGGGTTTTCCGCACCTGGGAGCAACTGAGTTCCCCTGGGCACTTCATCTCCGCGTGTCTAGGCATTCAGGCCATGCTGACCACTGTGGTAATTATAGAGTCCCCACAGGCAGAGGCTTGCCAAACCTGCTGCCTCCCAGCATTTTGCCCATGGAAGCTGATAGCCTGAACCTACACTGAATCTAGCCCATAACTGCTTAGCCTCACAGGGGCATGCAGAATGATCCATTCATTACTCTGCTCCCATGTAACACCATTACATCAGTACTGAGTGCCAAGTGGGGAAAGTCTGCTTCCCCGAAATGTGGTTAAATAATGAATGTTCTGTGCTTGTAACTGCTTCCCTCAGACTATACCAGTAGCACCTTGATCTAATCTGGCTGGATCCTTAGCCAGCTCTTCATTTCATTGGTCTTTCCGTTTTTATACTGTGCTCATTACCATGGCATCCGAGCACCCAGGTCTCATCAAAGTCCATTGAACCTTCTCAGTGGCATGAACCATCTCCCTCTGCTCCACCCATCTCACATGCACAGTACGGGAATGGAGGGGTGGGAGCAAGAACAGACCCCAGCAGCACCTCCCTCTACAATGCCGCAGGGCAGAAGAGAACTTCGTTGTCTACTATGATCTCTAGGTTAGCTCGTAAAGAAAGGACAGAGCCACTCATGAGTGACAGCCTGTCCTTACCTGGCTGGTGGATGTGGTAAATGTTTCCTGTGGGCAGTACTGACAAATCTGAAAAGCTAAACGGGTGTGAAATTATTCGGGCAACTTCTGTTCTGAGTGGAGATACATCAAGGAAGCAGAGTGCAGATATAGATTAGGTTGTGGTTTGGGGAAGGACTGGGTTGGGTCCGAGGTCAAATCAAGGGTAGGGCTTGATCTTGGATTAGACTCTGATAAAGTCAAAATCTGATCTTGATCTCTGGAGACTTTGGGCCCTAAATAGCAAGATTCTTGTCAGAGCAGCTAACCTTGGGAGATTTCAGCTACAAGTGACCCTGAAAGAAAATCGACCCCCAATGAGTTTGGGGTCTGACCAGAAACCAATCCCACATGGCAGATTCAGATCCAGTACTTTGCAGTCAAGGAGTTCAGACTAGGGCTTCCAATCTGGACATGCCTTTAAATTTGCTTTCCCATGTAGTCACCCTTACCTTGAAGGATGCATTTATAAGTAGTGTATAAAGGTTTAATTAATCAGAAGATATTCTAAGCACATTACAGCCATAAGTAGTATGAACTATTGATGGCTATAAGCACCATCAGGAGACGGTGTTACAGATGGGTAAAAGTCTCTTACTCACCTGCTGGATCCTAACAACTTGTAATCATCAACCATTTATTCAAACATCGATTAGTCATTATTCCCTTATAAACTATTTATAAACGCATCTTCACTAGAACATGGGAGGGGCCAAGTAGTCCAAAGGCATCAGGTGACCTGGGTTCCATTCCCAGTTCCACCACTGATCTGCTGCATGTCCTAGGGCAACATCTCTTCACTTCTTTGTGCCTGTCTTTTGCCCTCCTACCTTTCAGTGGTCATGCCTGTTTAACACATACACTGTGCCTACCCCAGCCTAACCTCAGTACTTATATGGGCCCCATTGCAATCTCACAACCTTTAACACATTTATCCTTGCAACTCCCCTGTGAAGTAGGGCAGTGCTATTCCCATTGTACAAGTAGGAAACTGAGGCGCGGAGCAATTAATATCTTGTCTACACTTGCTGCGGCATGTAGGGTACATAGACATAGCTAAAGGCAGGCTGTGTTCGCACTTGTTACTGAGGTGTGTTGCTACGTGTGGCAGGAAAGGCTCCAGCAGCGGGGAGCAGGACCGGCGCTAGGGGTTTTAGCGCCCTAGGCGCATGGCAATTTCGGCACCCTGCGCGCTGGTCCCGCGGCTCCGGTGGAGCTGCCACAGTTGTGGCTGCGGACGGTCGGCTGCTCCCGCAGCTCTGGTGGAGCTGCCGCAGTCGTGCCTGCGGGAGGTCCACCAGAGTCGCACGAGCAGCCGACCGTCTGCAGACACGACTGCGGCAGCTCCACCGGAGCCTCCTCCAGCAAAATGCTGCCCACCAATAATCCTGGTGCCCTAGGTGATTGCCTAGGCCGCCTAAATGGAAGTGCCGGCCCTGGCGGGGAGACAGCTCTCTGGAGCCTTTCCCCACTGCCTCCCACGTGCCAGAGCCTGTCCACCAAGGAAGTCTTTCCCTGCGGCTCCAGCAGTGGGGAGGCAGCAGGACCCAGCGGTGTGGATGTGGAAGGCATGGCTTGAGAGTGCAGAAAGCCACGTTGAGTATACATCTTGGGGGTGCTGGCGTAGAGGGTACCCTACGTGCCCAAGCCAAGCCTCACTGGCTACACGGCTACTTATAGCCATGCTAGCTTGGCATGCAGTGTCGCGACTCTACGTGTCTACAGCTGGAGCTAGGGCTGAGAGTCCAGCTCGCAGACCTACTCGCACTAAATAGTGTAGCTGCATGGGCTAGCGGCCCTGAGTACGGACCCACGGGCAGGTCTGTACTCAGAGCAGCTAGCCCACACTGCTGCTCACCACCCCCCACACTGCTGCAGCTACACTGCTACTTTCCAGGCACTCGCACGAGCTAGAACCACACCCCTTGCTCCAACGATAGATGTCGCCTCAGTGATTTGCCCAGCCACACAGAAAATCTGTGGCAGAGTAGGGAACTTAAACCACTGACTGCTAGGTGCCAGGCTAGTGACCCTAACCACTAAACCATCTTTCCTCTGAACACAATACAGCCCTGACTGCAGCGGAGGCTTGCGGGTGTTATTGTAATAGAAGATCATTTTACGGCTACTTGTAGGTCTCAAATATCACTGGGGCCCCAAAATACAAGCCTCCTTTACGTTAACTGTCTGGTTGTCTCTGCGCTATAGGACTCTTGCTTTCTCAGTGCAGGGCTGAAGAATGACAATGAATCAGCAATAAAAAAAAAAACCACAGGCTTCGTTTAATGGCACTTTCCAGCTTTGAAACGATTAAGAGCTTCAGCAGCCAGGGGGAAAAAAAAACAAAAAAGGAAAGGAAAGGAAAGGAAAGGGCAGCCATGCCTGAACTGATTTAATTTTAGCCGTGCCGGGTTTGCCTTCGATAGGTTTATATTTTTTAAAAATTAATAATGAAATTTACTACTCGGAGATGCAGCAGAATGGAAAGGGAAAACACGGGGGAATGGTGGAGTGACAGCTAAGTGGCCATCAGAGGGGGTTTAACTTCAGGATCAGGCCAAATAGGGAACTAAATTGCCAGCTGAAGGTTTGTGGAGTTCACGGCAAGAATACAGAGAGCAAGGTCCTGGCAACCTTACTCCCCGAGTATTAGAGCATGATCTTCAGACCCAGTCCTGTCATCCTTACTCAGGCTGAGCTCCTGATGTCTTCAGTTAGATCCTAGCCTCTGTGAGGCTGCCAAGATTGCAGCCTCAGAGTGGGAATTACTTGTATTATAGACGCGTTTAGAGGCACCAGCGGAGATCGGGGCCCTGGATATTCAGCTAGTGAGAGGCAGCGCCTGCCCTGGAGTCCGCTCTCTGGGGCTGGGACTCCTTTCACTATTCGTGCCTGGGATGCTTAGCACAATGGGCTGCCGGTCCATGGATGGGAACTCACAGGCGAGCTTTGGTTCTAACTTCCGAGACTGCTGAAAAACAAACATCTCAGGGAGGATGGGGGAAGAGACACAAGGGACTGTGGTTTCCCTACACAGCACGGCCCTCTCATTTGAGGCAACAGTCAGAAGTTCCCTAACAACCAGCTGCAGCCCCATCACTGGCAGTATTTATTATGTAGGACTTGCAGCATGCCAGGGGCTTTCCCAGCCCAGAGAGGCTCACAGGTACGCAGCACCCTGGGCCTTCACCTCACACATGCTCCTCCTCCCCCTGGGCCCTTAAGAGGACAGCATGTGAGGGGCAAGAATTAGCTGCCTTTGCACTTAACTAAGCTCTTACCCAGCGCTCTAAGTAACAGCTAACCGGGGATGCTCTGTTCATTCTGCCCTTTATACGGTTCACGTTGGTTTATTTCTTCTTTCCTGTTGAATAAAGTCTCCCCCACACGTACACTCCTGGCTTGGCCTCCACAGTGGGAGACGCTGAGTTGGGGCCAGCTTCTTATTTCTAATCACATCTGTGTAGGTCTCGTTATTTACCCAGGTGTCTTATAGTGGGGCCCATCAGTGCAGCATTTGAACATATTGCCCTGCTGGATCCCTATGCCCTGACTTACACCGGTTGCAACTGCCCAGCACAGCACTTCACACCTGGCCCCAGTAATGTGCCGTGTGACTCCAAAGGCACAGATAATGCCCCGCTTTCCGCCGGGCAGAGGAGGGGATGAATGACACGGAGGACCAGAGCTGACCTCAGGACACAGACTGCAGCAGACAGAGCTGAGATCCCCCAAGCAGCACCCGACACAACAGGAGGCAGTTGGCGTGCTCAGGTCTCCCCAGTGCTGGCCCAGGCAAGGCTTTTCAAACAATGTGACGGACACTGGCAGTCCCAGCAGCCACCAGGGCACGGCTGTCATTCATGCCGCCATGGGCGTGCACATGGAAAGGGGGAGGGGATGCGTGGGCCCCTGCCAGCAGCGGAGGATGGGAGAGGAAAGGCACCAGAGCCTGCTGGCATGAGAGACCCAGCGCAGTACAAAAACCGCTTCCACGGAGAAACAAACTCATCCGCAAATTCCATTCACAGGCCTCTTTCCATTGTCCCAGCCCTTTGCTGGCACACAACCCCCTTGTCTGGGATCAATGGGACTCTGCCCACCCAGACAGGGTGGTTCCCCGAGCAGGAACTCTCCTGAACAGCAGTCATTGTAACCCAGCCTGGTGACTGACTTTCCACCGAGGCAGGAACACACTCGCACAGCCAACACTCTGGCCCCAGAGCACAGTCACAGCAGCTGGGCTGGGTGCTGGGGGGAAGGATCCTCCCCTCGCCGGCCATGGCTGCTGGAGTAGCCACCATGCTGTATACGCGATGGCTGTAGGATCTGTGGAGCACTCAGTGCTCCGACCCCAGCTTCGCCTTCTCCTTGCCCAATCCCTGCTTTGCAGCAAGTCTCGCTAGCTGGCCTCTGTGGGGCCTTGGCACACTCCAGCTCCCTCCCTTTCTGCACTGCTGAACCCCACTGGGTCCCAGCAAGGGGCCCCCTAGGCAGCCTGCCTGAGGAGGGAGGATTTGCCCCAGGACAGTAACCGTCAGTGCTCAAGTAGTGTTCCCTGTAATGATGTCATGCTGGCGTTGCGCCTGCCAGGCAGCACCTTGGACATTAAAGCCCAGCCCATATGGAGGAGTGGATACGGGATGTGGCCAACATCCTCTTTACTCTCAAGGCCTCCCCTCGTATCTGCTTCTTGTCTGCAGGGGACAATCCCCTGGGGTCCAGTCACCCTTCTCCTCGCCCCCAGCCAGCTGGGCAGATTCCCCTCATTGGCACCTGACTGCTGGGGCAGCCAGCCTGCCCAGAGCAACCCCAAAGGCTCCCAACAGCAAGCTCTGGCAGGACAGAACAACAGCTCCCATCAGTCACAGCATGGACAGATCCCGAGAGGGGATCGCTCGAACTCCGGCACCAGCCAGCCAGGCAGAGTCGTGAAACCCCGCGCCACCTTCAACATCTCCCCCTTGCGGTGTGCGCAGGCTAGTGACAGTTCCAGGCCCTTTCGCACAGGGGAAGAGACTTGTGCTTTTAGATTCTGAGGGCTCTGGTGCTAAGGGAGTCGGGTGCTAATCTCCCTTAGGTGCCTTTGGCAACCCCAGCCTAAGTGACTTGCCCAAGGCAGCCCAAGGAGCCAGTGGCAGAGCAGGGACCTTAACCCAGGCCTGCCCATTCCTAAAGCCAGAGCTCCAAGCTCCTGCTCCCCTTCCCTTTGAGGCAGTACTTCTTATGCACCAGCTAGAGTACAGAGGAGACCACATGTCACCCAGGGCAGGGAAAACACACACAGGGAAGAACCCGCCACACATGAAGGCAGGAAACAAACACAACCTGGGCTGAGCCTGCTGGTGGCCGTTGAATTGCACCGTTCCAGGCAAGAGATCCCGTCCCCACAGAGCACTAGCGCCTGGGGACACCGGAAGGGACGGATTGTTTAAATAAATCCTGTGTTTCAAGTAGGATATTATGTTTAGCCATAGCACCTACAGCCTCCAGTGCCCTGGCCGGAAGAACTCGCAATCCAGGTTGAACTGAGGGAGCGTAAGAGACAACAGGAGGGCTGGGAGAGCGGCCGTGGTAGGATCGGGTCTGTAGGCCAGGAAGAGCCAGGCAGCCAGTTGTAACAACATGCTCTTTGCAGCCCACCAACCCCCCAATACCTTTAAGGAGAAACCACTGAATTGCCATTTAACTCACTGGGGATTAAAAGTGGAGTCTGGGGGTAGGGAGCAGGGCAGAGAAAAGCAGCAGCTCGCTGGAGGGCCCCTTTAAGAGCCTGTGAGCTATTCAAGTGACAGATGTTCAGGGGCTGGTTAGCGGAGACTTGGGCTCGCAGTCAAACAGCCTGCTCTTGTGCAAAGATGGGATAAAGCGAGGCCTTCTGCTAGCTTCATTTCATCTGCTCAGCTTGGCTTTGCAAACCAGCCTGCGTTTCCTCAGAGAGGTGCCAGAGCTGTAGCTGTAGCCTTCTCTAAGGCCTGCAGCATCCAGCCCTTGTCTAGCAGGATGCTACTTCTGAGTTCATGGCTATGGGGCAGGCAGGGGACCCTACCATGTTCAGCCATTGCCTGGCTGGCTGCTTTGGACTGGCTCTTCCTGGAGGAGCCAGCACGCCTGCCCTGAATAATGCTCAGGTTACAACTGGAATCCAAAAATCAGGTTTGCACAGGGCACTTCTCCTTAGAACAGGCTTTATCCACCTCTCCTCTACATACACACACAACCTTTGGGCATTTGAAATCCAGAGCCTGTCCTGGGGCTGGGTCTATAAACTGCAGGTTTTGGAGGAAGCACCAGCTGTTTCTGCTGCTACTGTTTCGCCTGCACTAGGAGGAATGTCTGTAAACAGCTTTATTCAAGGGTGAAATCAAATATTTATATCAACTGCTGAGTCTGTTTCCTTCCCGCCTTTGACACTAATTTTCTACCCAGCCAGTGGATTTTTCTTTTGCCTCCTTCCACCTCATTTACTCCCCATCCCCCTTTTGAAGACATGATCAAAACCCACATTTTCCCTGCTGCTTGCAACCAGGGAATGGTTGGTCAGCTCCTCACACTGGTCCTCAGTCCCAGCTCCCCTGCATCCTTGTCTGCTGTTCCTAGCTCTGCTCACAAGCCTTCGCCTTGTAATTAGCGCTGAGTAGACATGGTAGAATTCACATCCATGTGTGAACATTTATAACCCTCTACTAAGCCCCCAAATTCAATCAGGGGGGGTATGTGTGACTGCATTTGAAGTGCTGGTATGATCCACTATAAAGAGGAACTGGATTCAGTTCAGCGCTGGGTTTGGATCTAGACTTCGAGCCACATCCAGGGCCGCCTGGGGGGGGGCAAGAGGGGCAATTTGCCCCAGGCCCCAGGCTCCGCAGGGGCCCCCACGAGTTTTTCAGGGCCCCTGGAGCAGGGTCCTTCACTCGCTCCAGGGGGCCCGGAAAACTCTTGTGGGGCCTGGCCCTGGAGCTTCTTCCGCTCGTGGTCTTTGCCGGCGGGGGGGTCCTTCCGCTCCAGAGCAGAAGAACCCCTCACCAGTGAATTACAGCCGAAACGGGACCTGCCACTGAAGTGCAACCCGGTCTTAGGCGGTAATTCGGCGGCGGGGGGGCCCTTCCGTTCCGGGACCCACTGCTGAAGTGCTCCAAAGACCCGCGGCGGGGGCGCCCCGCCGCCAAACAGGGCCAGCTCTAGACATTTCGCCGCACAGGGGGCACCCTGCTGCTTGCCGGTCCCACGGCTCCGGTAGACCTCCCGCAGGCACGCCTGCAGATGCTCCACTGGAGCCGCGGGACCTGCGGGAGGTCCACCGGAGCTGCTTGCTGCCGACGGCCCCAGGCCCCCAGAATCCTCTGGGCGGCCCTGGCCACATCCTCCAGAATTCAGGGGTTTTGGTTCTGTGGATCCAGTTCATTCCCATCTGTAAAGGCATCATTTTCACAGATTCAGAAGGTCTGTCTATATGTCCATCCTGGGCTTATTCCCATGGTATCTGAGCATCTGCAATGATTTGTCAGATAGGTTACAGTAGGACCATGTTACAGAATGACACAGCATCATACCCATGTTCTCTCTGTGCCCATGGATATTTAACACTCCTATTACTGTCGTACCCGCAGCCCACCGTCAAGGTAAAGTGTTTGTGAACAAAGAAAGTGAACACAGACATTGACCCTAGTGAAACTCAGCTGTTTTGCTTGGCCAAGGCTTGTGCAAATATTGCCTTTGGCTCTGATCCATACGGGGATTGCAGCTCCTGAGTTTCAGGTTTGGCTCTGAATTCAGAATGGTTCAAACTGATGAGCAATCTGGTTTCACATAAGGCACAACACAGATTCTGCAACATTTCAGTGCATAGCTATAAAGCAGCCCAGGGATGTTTGAAACCAGGTCCAGATTCAAGAACCCTAAAGAAAAACTTTCAGCCCAAAGGCCAAGAGTATGAAGTCTGTATAAACCCCAACACCAGGTGAATGTCATCATAAAACCTTGATGCAGGTGAGCACATCATACGTCTTTACTCGGAGCAGAGTCAGCTTCCCAATCCAAATATACCCAAAGTTCTTTGAGAACATTTGAATTCCAAACCTGGATCCAGTGTTTGCAAATGGCTCCTATACTGGGGCGATCCAAAATCCCGCAGGCTTTAGGGGATGGGGAGAGGGTGGCTGTAAAATCTGGCCCTGCATTTTAGATCCTGAAACCTTCTCTGGCCACCACCTCTATTTCCCTGTCCAGAAAACACTGAGATGAGAGATCAGGTGTTGGCCAGAAAGGCTCAGTTCCTGCATGACACAGAGCTCCTTCAGCTGTCATAACTCCCCTGGGACTTTCGACCCCTCAATGGATCAGAGGATCAGGCTGTAAAAAAAATGGTAGTTTTCATTTTGCAGCAAGGATGAGAAATGGGCACGGCTCCAATGATGTTCATGTACCTGCGATGATTTATACCAGCTGAGGATCTGGCCCTGAATATTTTAGGCAGAGGTTAGAGGCAGATAAACTCTCCACACAGGCCTCTATTTCCACTTCCTGCCCTATATGTTCCAGGTCTGAGCTCGTCTCCTCAGAGTAAATCCGAAGCCAACAGATTTATACCAGCAAGAGGAAAAGCAGGCCCATTGCCTTCTATCTAGCAGCTGTGGAGGAAATACTTTTCCCGAGTGCCATATTTCACTAGAAGCTATGCTGTTATTTACTTTATTAGCGCTAAGAATGAATGAGTCATGTAAAGAGACCTTATTAAAGCAGGAACATTTACTAATTAACAGGCAAGGCAACCGAGCAGCTTTTGTAGCACTTTAAATGGACTCCATTGTGACGGGTCTGTTTTCAATTTCTTCCAAATACACTGCCACTTCGGTCATTAATCATTGCATTTCCAGCCTCTCTGCTGACCCCTCAACTGGTGACATTTCCATGACCTTTTCCAGGTCCCTATAAGCGTCTCCATCCCCTGAATGTAAAACAGACACTGGAGGATTCTACTGGACTACAAAAGAAACCCACCTAAAAACAACTCAAGGGTTGGCACAGCATCTGCCCTGGGGCAGGGACTCTCCCCAGCCCTGGGGCTCCTCCTCCTACCTGCTATCACAGTGGTGAAGATATCAAAGTCTAGGCATATGTTAGCTCCAAAAGGAAACATACAAGATTGGTATCAGCAGGAGGCAGAGTCAGCTACAAGGAAAGAACCCGTAACTACATCACTGCCCTGGCATGATTGTTGTTCCAGCAGGGCATCATGGGACCAAATTCGGGGACGGGGGGAACAAGTGGGGCAATATGCCCCAGGCCCTGCAGGGGCCCCCACGAGAATATAGTATTCTATAGTATTGCAACTTTTTTTTATGGAAGGGGCCTCCGAAATTGCTCTGCCCCGGACCCCCTGAATCCTCTGGGCGGCCCTGCTGATGTAATTCCACTGAAGCCAAGTCACACCCTGGGGAAGTTATAGCCAAGGGCGGCTTTAGTGCTCTGGCCAGCCTGTGTGGGAGGACAAGGCCAACCTGTCGTAAGAGAAAAGTGGGACTCTAGCTTGGCAGGGAGCTAGGCCAACACATGTCCTAGCAGAGTGTGATCCTGTCCAGCCAAACTCTTTGAACCCCATTTGGCCACACAGGCAGCTCAGCTGTCATCCGCCAGCCCTGTCTGACATTGCTAACACTGCTTCAGCTCCATGCTGTGTTTGCAACACTGGGGGACCTCATGTAAATGGTAACCATTTTTAGATCCACATTATGTTTGCTCTTGAGCAGGGCTTCATGAAATGGCAGTGACGTGGCTACACTACAGCTCCCAGTGTGCTAATACCATTGGAGAAAAACTTGTGTTAGCAAGGTGAGAAGTTTTCTAGACAGGACAATACAGCACCCAACACACCCTTTTAATATCTCCCTGTCTGCATTCATCCCAGAGGCGGCTCCAGGCCCCAGCACGGGACCAGCGGACCCTCCGCAGGCAAGCCATTGAAGGCAGCCTGCCTGCCGTGCTTGGGGCAGCAAAATGCCTAGAGCTGCCCTTGATTCATCCCCTACCCAATTACACATCTCTGAGCTCTATATATCATCTATCGTCTAGCTCAAAGACCATGGCATAATACCTTTTAATCCCCTACTATGGTGCCATTATTACCCCCTCCACCCATCTTCACTGGTGCCGAGTGAGTGTTCGTAAGCAGCGATCAATTCAATTTTTAAATGAATTTGCTTTGGCCACATATGTCTGCTTTCTGCAATCATCTGTACGATTGAATTCTACCAGAATGAACGTTCATGGAGACCCAAACTTGAAAGCTGCCCCATATGAATATTTGCACAGTCTGAGTTTTAAAATTCCTTTGTGCATTTATTCATTCAGACATCACTTGTGCACTCGGCCAATTAGGTAAGAGACGTACCCAACAACTCAGCAACACGGTTTAGACATCCTTCCAGAGAACTGGTCATGCAACTTACAAATAATTACATTAAAATGAATTATTTTGATCAAATAAATTCAAAGCAATTCTGACCTGTTCACAGACAAACAAAGAGGCGAAGGGTGAGATTTTCAAAGGCACATCCCACTGAAAGGCAAGGGGACTTGTACTCCTAAAGGCACTTCTGAAAATCTCATCCTAAAACCCTTTGCTGATCTGTGCAAGTTATTCTTTCTGCTCTAAATATTCCCTTGTGTGGCTGATCTTTGCCTAGAAGCAGGCTCCCATGGAATTTCAGTCAGGCCAGTTGCTACCCCAGTATTCACTGGGCTCTTTTGGGGTAGCCCTCGGGTACCACGGCAATTCTGCTCCTGCCAATTAAGCTGCTGTGAAATATTTGCTCAGGAGAGGATGGGGACTTTCAGAAGTCTGCCCCCACCAGCCTACTGGATCTAGAACTGATCCACCCTGATGATATCAGTACCTGGCGCTGTTCCTCTGCCCACCATCCTGAACCAACAATGGCCCAGGAGGCCAGGGATTCAGGCTGTATCTGCAGGCCCTGATTCACCCGAAGGGCCAGAGGCCTATGGAGGAGCTGAGCTTGTGTCCCAGGGGATGATGAATGGACAGAAGTAGTTTTATTACTCCAAGCACATGCCACTCAGGGCACCTGATTAGAGGATCCAGTAGAGAGGCAGATGGACCTGGGGGGAAGGGGAGGCAGAGAAATCAGAAAGAGGCAGCACAGTGGGGGGCAGAGGGAGAGGAAGCTCCATCCCCCCAGCCTCAGTGTTGTATTCCCCAGCTCTGCTCGGATGAGCGTGCCCTCTGCTCTTGCTTTCTCGTGGATCCTTAATCCTCTCCCCGACCCCCTCTGCGCTCCCGTCTCACCACATCTCCCTGCAGGACGGCCCCTGGTGTTCTTGGGGGCTGGTAATTAGAACTCCACTCCTGTTAGCCGCCCCCACCCCCAGCCGCTGGACAGCTGGAGCCTGGAGGGAGGGAGCAGACAAAAGCTTTGCTATTAATTGCATCTACAAGGGGCGGGGGGGTTATGCCACTTCCCTCACGCCCTGTGGCTGAGGCCACAGACTCATTAAAGATTCTGCTCATTGGAAGCAGGAGGAGGCTGGGAAGAACCAGATGGCAGCCAGGCGGATGGTGGAGCAAGCCCTGCCTCCTCCCTGCACCGAGCAGATGCCCGGGGAACAAGAGAGAGGAGGGATTAAAGGGAGCTCTGTAGCAATTAGCATCAAAGGCCAAGGAACCATCCATTTGCAGGCCAAACACTGGCAGCTGAACAGCAGCCGATCAGCCAGAGCAGGTAGAAGGATTCAGCTCAGCCCAGGCCCTAGAGCAAGGCTGCCTTTGGTCCGGTCGATTGCTGGCTCAGGCAGCACATTTGGGCAACTGTTTGTTCTCATGCAGGTTAGGCCCCCGAGGCTCCATTTGTTCCAGGGTCCCATACCCCCGCCCCCACACACACACTCCTGATCACAGGCAAGAGCCACAGGGTAGTTTTCCAGCCCACTCCACAGCTGGGAGCTGCCTCTGCAAACATCGCCTGGAGTTGGGCTAGAGAAGCCGATAAAAGGGAACATGCACCGGCCCGAAAGGCAAGAGGCTGAACCCTGGGATGGGGTAACTTGGTTGGGGCAAGGACGGCATGAAGGCAAGTGGGACGGGAGAGAAGGGAAACATCTGCACTATTATTTCCCGGAGAGCCTGGGTTCTGCTAACAGCAGTCATTCATGTCACCATGGACTGTAGATGTTTTACAGTATAGTGGAACCGTTTAGTGACATCAGTGGCTAGCAGCTGAATCATCCAAACTGTAGAAAAGACGTTTTGGGGCTATGATATGACCCTTTGAAAGCAATCGGGTTTGTAACCGGAGGGTAGGTCTACACTGCAAGTGAAGGCACAATTGGAGCATAGGTCTGCCTACCCATGCCAGCTTTAATCTAGCTCGCAGCGGTGATGACAGTACGGGCTAGCAACAGAGAACAAGCCCACCAAGGAGCCTGGCCCCACAGTGTGGTTGCTAGCTCCTGCTGCCACGTCGACACTCCTCTCAGGACCCGGCCTCGCTAGAGAAAGCGAGTGCAGATACGCCTGCCCATGTCGCACCTGCCGCGTGGCCATACCCTCCGGGTTTGAGTGCAGACACTACGTGGGGCTGTGGCCCAAGTCTGGCTGGAGAGGTGTCTGAGTGTAGCGCACAGGGCCAAACTCATCCCTGGGGTAAGTTAGCTTTAGTGGCTTGAGATGGGGCTAAATTGGCCTCTAGTTGCTTTAAATGTGGGGCTATTTTTAGTTCCACGGTTGCAAAGCCCCATGTCTCTAGGGAGCACGTGGAAGACCGAGAAGGTTAGATTCCAGCAGGGCTGACGCGAGGCCCACATACCCACGCTGTGATCACACCTCCCACTGCAGCATACACACCCTAAGCCCTGGTACCCAAGGCTGCACTTCACTGAGCCTCGTTTGAGTGCTGGAGGCAAACGGTTCCCACCAGCCGGGCCTCAGGCTAGTTGAGCTGCTGGCATAGGGATGGCCAGACCATTCTCAACAGCCAATACAGGAAGTGGGACAGGCTCCCTCATCCTGACGCTGTCCCTGCTGGGAAGCGAAACCTTTTCATGAATGCACAGTGCGCACACATACTGATCACATTCCCTTGAGTCCCACTGAAAGCTGCACTGAAGCAGTCCAGCCCACACACAGCACCCAATTACTGGGGTCCCCCAGGGACAGGTGGGTTTTACTGGCTGGATCATGCCAACCAAGGCAGATGGGAATACCAGTCACCACAATGCCTAATAAGGGAAAAGCTCGGTGGCTCTACAGGGCTGGGAAGGGTCTGTGTTGCAAGGAGGCATGGGGTGGGGTGGGGGGAAGGAGCAAGTTTTCATCTTATGCCCACGCTACATTCAGGTTTTTACTACAGGGTGCAGATTAGCCTGCTCCTCCAGGCTCCGCTGCATGTACCAGCATCAACTCTGCTCACACGCTGGGGTTTCAGGGAGTGGGAGGACTCGAATCCTCCCCCCACAAGGTGGTTTACAACAGAACTAGCAATTCAGTCACTCCCCCTTCAGTGCAGAGCAGCAGCCCCAAGCCAGGGCTGACATACATTCCCGAGATCTCAAACAACTGCAAACCAAGCAGCTCAAACCTCTTTTAATCTGTCCCTGCTAACGGGTAAAGCAATCACATCCACCCCCCCACGCACACTATCCACCAGAGGATTAAGAGTTAAAATGCAAATTTTCCCCAAGCTAGCCTGGTGTGACCCACTTAAAGGCCATCTGCCATCCTGGCCACTGGCTCTGAGAGGAAGAGGGAGGCTCAGGGGATGGGGTCCCTCACCCATTTCTGGGAGCTGCTGGTAACGGCTCATTTACCAAGGGGCTGCTTCAAGGTGGTGGTTTCTGTCTGTTGGCGTGTTGCGTTTCACTGTCTGTGCTAGCGAGATATGAATGCAGCCAGGGGACGCGCGCAGAATGTCCGGCAGGAGGGCGTAATTAGAAATCCACTCAGATCCTGCTCTCAGGAGCTGTGCATGGAGTTTAGGCCAGGTGGACACAAGCCCAGCAGTGGTTCTTCATACCGTGAGGGACTGAGCCAGCTGCGAGTGAGATCCCTGCTTTCTAGCCATGCCAGCTCCAGAGCTGGTCACTGTCCACTTCCCAACTACAAGTGAAACCCAGAGAGCATTTCTGGACCCAGCTAAGATGCTTTCTGGTGATGCAGGAGCAAGAATGAGCTTGTGGTTAAGGCAGAAGAGTGCAATCAGCAGAACCACGTTCAGTTCCCAGCTCCCCCACACTCCCTGTGAGATCTTGGACAAGCTGCTTCAGCTCCGTGCCTTAGGATCTGTATGCATGAACAGTCAGACTGTGGCAAGCTGGGCCATGAGTGGCCTGCACACTCGCTTTCTGTGGACCAGCTGTCCATGTGGATCCTGCTGCTGCACACAAACTGGCACTCAGCGTGTCATAAACAGATAGCTAAGGGTTAATGTCTCTTACACCTGGAAAGAAGTAACCTGAAACACCTGACCAGAGGACCAATCAGGAAACAAGACTTTTTCAAATCTGGGTGGAGGGAAGTTTGTGTGTGAGTCCTTTGTTCTTGGTCTTGTGCCTGTCTCTCTCTCGGCTATGAGAGGATTTCTGTTTCCCGCCTTTCTAATCTCCTGTTTCCCAGTTGTAAGTACCAAAAAGATAGGTTTGTTTTTTTTTGTATTTACATGTGTAGTTGCTAAAGTGCTTTAAATTGTATTCTTTTTGAATAAGGCTGTTTATTCATATTTCTTTTAAGCAATTGACCCTGTATTTGTCACCTTAATACAGAGAGACCATTTTTATGTATTTTTCTTTCTTTTTATATAAAGCTTTCTTTTTAAGACCTGTTGGAGTTTTTCTTTAGTGGGGAACTCCAGGGAATTGAGTCTGTGCTCACCAGGGAATTGGTGGGAGGAAGAAGTCAGGGGGAAATCTGTGTGTGTTAGATTTACTAGCCTGACTTTGCATTCCCTCTGGGTGAGGGGGGAAGAGAGATTAGCTCTCGGTACTTCTGTTTTCCAAGGCTGGGAACGGGGAGGGTGGAATCCCTCTGTTTAGATTCACGGAGCTTGCTTCTGTGTGTCTCTCCAGGAACCCAGGGAGGAAGCACGTGGAAGGAGGAGGGGGAAGGGAAATGGGTTATTCCCCTTTGTTATAAGACTCAAGGAATTTGGGTCTTGGGGTCCCCAGGGAAGGTTTTTGGGGGGACCAGAGTGCCCTAAAACACTCTAATTTTTTGGGTGGTGGCAGCTTTACCAGGTCCAAGCTGGTAACTAAGCTTGGAGGTTTTCATGCTAACCCCCATATTTTGGATGCTAAGGTCCAAATCTGGGAATAGGTTATGACACAGCATGCTTCAACCTAGTCACATTTCAAAAAGGACTAGATCAAAGCAAACTACTTAACTGTTAGTGTGCATCAGCAGGGTCCACACGGATCAACAATCCACAGCAAACTAGCCCAGGGGAGATTTCAGTTACCCTGAGCTAAATGTCCATGGAGATAAGCCCTTCATTCCCCACCTGTGAAATAGGGATACTACTCCCTCCTTTGCCTGTCTTAGCTGTTCAGGTTACAAGCTCTTGGGGGCAGGATCTGCCCCACTACATATCTGTGCAGCACCTAACACAGGAGCCTTGAGCTACTGGTGTAGTACAAAAGACAATACATATCACACTCCCACACAAGCAGTGTGTTTTTCAAGTGACATCCATTCCCCAAGACCCACAGTGCAGGAAAAGATCCTTATTTTTTCAATTCAGTTCATATTCAAATCCATCTCTCTCAGCATGACTTGGGGCCAGACTTAGCCCTGATGTAAACGGGGGGGGGGGGGGGAAGGACTCTATTCACCTCAGCCAGCTTCACCACTTGGCCTACGAGCTGCTAATTAAATCTGCCATAGTGAAAAATACAACAGGCAAAACAAATCCAGGCTGGTTTCAAGCAGCCAGCTAGCAGGGGTGCAGAACCCATCCCAGCTCTCAGAGGGCTGTCAAGGGTGGGTTTTTTAAAATTGCTAATTACTCTGCTAGTTACACTCGCATGGCCCTGCAGTGACTTGGGTAAATAAAAGTTAAACAAGCCAACACGGGTGAGACACAAGCAAATGCAGTAAGTCACCCATGAAAGAGAATAACTAAAAATTCAACAAAAGGATGAGAGAATTTGGGCTTTTGAGTTTGACTCGCACTGTCAAGAGATAAATGGCAGCATGGATTTAATGCACTCTAGGCACTTGGTGCAAATCTGGTTTAGCAAAGTGAAAATAACTTCTTTGGTCTCAGTCCTGCCCCCAGTAGAGTTTAGACTTGGTTACTGTTACCTTACAGTAGTGCCTCGGGGCTGCAGCTGAGATCAGGGCCCCATTCTGCTAGGCACTGGGCAAACTCAGAGTGTCCCCAAGAGCTTACCCTTCAAACAGACTAGATAGCTAAAAGGTGGGAGGGGAAACTGAGGCATGGAACAATGATGTGAGTTGCCCAAGGTCATAGCAGGTCAGTGACAGAGCTGTGAGGAGAACCTGGTTCTCATGACTCCCTGCTCTACCCACTACTTCATGTGATGGGTGCTCTGCAAGGAGGCAGGCAGAGGCTCGGTCCTCGCGGCCGGGCAGGCTTCGCTGGGCAGCTATAGAACAGCAGCAGGCCAGCCCTGTGTGGTGTCCCAGGCTTGGAATGGCAGAGGGGGCTGCAGGATGTGGCGAGAACAGTGTGAGGAAGCCGTACACTCTACAATGCCTGGCTCTAGCCCCCGCTAGGTGCCTTTCCCTTTCAAAGGCTGAACGTGGCTGGGAAAAAAAAGTTCTTCCAGCGCAGTTCACTCACCTCTTCACATTGGTGCTGCCGCCCCCCACCCCCCGCTCAGTTTGAAGTAGGAACAACCACCCAATACATGGTTTCCACACTCAGCACCCCCACTGGAAAACTTGTTGCAGCACTGCTGCCTCTTCAGTCCCTGGACCCCGCCCTGCCGTTGAGCTGTGTACTAGACTGAGCTACCTCGCAACGTGCCGAATCCAGGAAGATGCCTCTGAGCATTACCAACGTGCTCAGGGATGAACAAATGGAGAGTTTCTTTCTGAAAGTTTGAAAGCCCCGCGCTTGTTTCGAAAGACCCTGCAGGAAGTCTCCAGAGAGCAGGGCTAAGACCAGCATTGCGTTCACACTGGGAGGAGGCAGGAAACAGGTGTGTTTACATGATTCCGTTCCAGCACAAGCACTGCTCCTTACACTCTTCCACCGGCACGTCTCACGCTGGGTGCCACATCACGTTCGTTCACGTCAGATTATTTATTCTGGCTCTGGCTCCTACAGTGCAGTACATGCTTGGCAGACAAGGCCCTGCTTTGGGAGAGGATTCTGGTGAGCCCTTTTCATGTAGCCTTATTACACAATCACAGGCCTTTCACTCCGGATCCACCAGTGCTGTGGGGTGGTCTGAGTTACAGTCTCCTCTGGAGAAGACTTTTGGGTGATGCTGAAAGAAGTGGGATAAAGAGGAAGGGGAGCCAAGGGGCAGAACAAATGGACCTATGCCCCATTACAGTCCCTTGGCTTGCACTAGTGTAAATGACTGCCCAACAGCAAGCACTGGGATTCTACATATACCTGGACAAAGTGCAAATGACTCCACAAGGTGCAGGGCAGAGAAGCTGGCCAAGTCCCTATAGGTCAGTGGTTCTCAAACTTGTTCTGCTGCTTGTTCAGGGAAAGTCCCTGGCGGGCCAGGCTGGTTTGTTTACATGCCATGTCTGCAGGTTCGGCTAATCGCAGCTCCCACTGGCTATGGTTTGCTGCTTCAGGTCAATGGGGGCTGCGGGAAGGGTGTCCAGCATGTCCCTCTGCCCAAGCCACCTCCAAGCAGCGACCCAAGTTTGAGAATCACTGCTATAAGTGAGATTTTCTGGAGCTGGAAGTGTTTTATATTCTGTCCTTCCTGGCATCTCTCCCCTTTGAATCTGTGGCTGATTCATTGGCTCAGCCTGGGCTCCCAACTCAGACATATTTCCTATGTTTTGGAAGGCCAGGGCTGGGGAAGACAATGCTGCGAAGCTGTTTGGTTGCTAATGGAAGGGATGCACCTCGCCATCAGTTCACTTCCATTTCACCTGGGGAAGCTTCCAGTCTGCTCTTGTGCAGCTGGTGTAATGGACTAAAGAAGATAGGCTTTATAAGTCATGTCCTTACCTCTTCCACTGCTATCAAAGCTGATAAACACACTAAGCCTCTCATAAGGACAATCTTAACGGGCCAAGTTTATCTCCGGGGCAACGCCAAAGAAGTCAGTGGAGTTCTATCAGGGATGCATTTATCTCACTGTCTCCTAAGTGGCATTGGCCACCTCCCACTTTTCTGTCTCTCCCCCCTTCTCTATTCTTTCCTTCTTCCCATTTGCAGAAATCCAGGCTGCAAACTTCACAGACCTTAACTGTCTTTTATTTAAAAATCTATTAGCAGTAGATTTACTAGCCGCAGTTTCTCAACAGTCTCAGCTAAGGATTTCATGTATCTTTCATAAGGCCAGGACACTGCTTTGGGGGAGCTGGGAAACAGGCTCTCCTGCTCACTTGTGCTCAGCTGCACACCCGCAGTTAGACCATTTTGCTGCCCCTACTCTCCTGCTGCTCTGGGCCCTGCATTTGCTGCCTATCCAACAGAGCTGCCCTGAATCAGACTCTTCTTGGATGGTAACTATACAGCAACTGATTGTTACCAATGCATTTGCTGGGGTTTAGCACTGAATGGTTGCGTTATTTGTTGTGCAGTAGTGATGGCTAGAAGACCTCAATCCTGCTCCCACTGAAATCAACAAGAGCAGGAATACAGATCTTAAGTGAGCACAGAGCTGCCAACTCACACTATCTGGTGTTGGTCTTGAAGGCCCAGCCCCTGGAGCCAATGATTGCATGAGAATTTCAACTTCAAATTTGTAACCTCCCCATGGCTGCAGAATAAAGCTTCAACACGTGACCCGAGTGCTCAGAAACCAGGAGGCAATGAAAAGACCCCAATTTAAAGAAAAAATCATGATTTTACGCCAATCTCATGATTTTCGTGGGGAATGACTTGATTTTTCAACGCTTTGAGTTGGCAGCACTGCATGTGATGCTGATGGTACCATGTGAAATAACAGAGTAAGAATTCTGAGTCCCCCTAGCCAACTTTATCCTCAATTTAGCTGCTATATTAGTGTCGGTACTAGTTCAGATCCAGTGAATACTGGTGTGATATCATTTGATCTAGTAACACCTCATTCCCCTAAAAATTAAGTCTTCTGTTGGGGTGCCGATGCCATTAAATAGGTTCCATCCCCATTTTATAGATAGTAGGATTTAGGCCTTTAAATTTCTGCCTCCATTTCCCTATCATATTCCCGTGTGTATGTAACTGCTGCTGGATCTGGCCCCATCTAACTTGCCCCATCCTGTGGAAGGAGACCATGTTAGAGCTCAGGAGTTCCTGTCCTTCAGTATAGCACATGCAACTGCCAACCTGTCTTCCAATGACCCTGATGCTTATTTAATATGAAGTAACTAGCCCGTTAAATGCGCCCTCTACCACAGCTGTTTCAGCCTTTTGAGGACCCTATGTTACAACAGAAAAGTTTCTTTGTGGCAAGATGTGGGAAGATCCCCTGAAAGAGGGTGAGCGTGCCCTCTTGAAATCAATTCCCAATGCCCAGGTTGAGAACTGGGGCATATTGAACATACCAAATATAAACAACTAGTGTCATTGCTAATGAAATGATCCCAAAATGTATCTTAGCAGGTACTGGGCACCTGTCACACCAATAATTGCTAACTGATCATTAATTCATATAGCAGCACTCTCATTATGCAAGACATAAGTGTGGATCAAGTCCTGAGAAGCTTATCATGTAAAAGCACAATCATCCTGTGAGTAAATCCATTGGAGATGTAACATGTCATGTGACAAATGATGCCAGACAAGAAGGGGGAGCGCCAATGGGAGCCAATGGCAGGTAGTCCTCTCTCTGCCTATTTATAGTGCAGTCTTACTATATTTGTACAGCACTGGAACAAGGGAACCCTGATCTTGGCTGGGGCTTCTAGGCACTACCAACACATTGCCAACTCCACATGTTCAAAAAATCAAGAGTTAGGGCCCCTCCAAAAATCATGAGACTATTAAAATATATTTTATATTAATTTCTTTTGCCTTCTGGTGTCTAGATTCAGGATGCGCTGGCTTTGAATTTTCAAGCTTTTCTCTGCAACCATGAAGACTAGAAGCTTTTTGCTTGAACACCTGTAAAGCCAAGATTATCTTGCAATCACTGGACTCCAGGAGCTGGGGCTTTAAGAGAATGCAGGGTACCACAAGACTCATGATAAAAAGGGAAATAAAAACAACCCCGGAAACTACAGACCAGTTAGTTTAACTTCTGTGCCAGGGAAGATAATGGAACAGGTAATTAAAGAAATCATCTGCAAACACTTGGAAGGTGGTAAGGTGATAGGGAATAGCCAGCATGGATTTGTAAAGAACAAATCATGTCAAACTAATCTGATAGCATTCTTTGATAGGATAATGAGCCTTGTGGATAAGGGAGAAGCGGTGGATGTGATATACCTAGACTTTAGTAAGGCATTTGATACAGTCTCGCATGATATTCTTATAGATAAACTAGGAAAGTACAACTTAGATGGGGCTACTATAAGGTGAGTGCATAACTGGCTGGATATCCGTACTCAGAGAGTAGTTATTAATGGCTCCCAATCCTGCTGAAAAGGTATAACAAGTGAGGTTCCGCAGGGGTCTGTTTTGGGCCCGGCTCTGTTCAATATCTTCATCAACGATTTAGATGTTGGCATAGAAAGTACGCTCATTAAGTTTGTGGACAATACCAAACTGGGAGGGATTGCAACTGCTTTGGAGGACAGGGTCAAAATTCAAAACGATCTGGACAAATTGGAGAAATGGTCTGAGGTAAACAGGATGAAGTTCAATAAAGATAAATGCAAAGTGCTCCACTTAGGAAGGAACAATCAGTTTCACACATACAGAATGGGAGGAGACGGTCTAGGAAGGAGTATGGCAGAAAGAGATCTAGGGGTCATAGTGGACCACAAGCTTAATATGAGTCAACAGTGTGATACTGTTGCAAAAAAAGCAAATGTGATTCTGGGATGCATTAACAGGTGTGTTGTAAACAAGACACGAGAAGTCATTCTTCCGCTTTACTCTGCACTGGTTAGGCCTCAACTGGAGTATTGTGTCCAGTTCTGGGCACCGCATTTCAAGAAAGATGTGGAGAAACTGGAGAGGGTCCAGAGAAGAGCAACAAGAATGATTAAAGGTCTTGAGAACATGACCTATGAAGGAAGTCTGAAGGAATTGGGTTTGTTTAGTTTGGAAAAGAGAAGACTGAGAGGGGATATGATAGTAGTTTTCAGGTATCTAAAAGGGTGTCATCAGGAGGAGGGAGAAAACTTGTTCACCTTAGCCTCCAATGATAGAACAAGAAGCAATGGGCTTAAACTGCAGCAAGGGAGATTTAGGTTGGACATTAGGAAAAAGTTCCTAACTGTCAGGGTAGTCAAACACTGGAATAGATTGCCTAGGGAAGTTGTGGAATCTCCATCTCTGGAGATATTTAAGAGTAGGTTAGATAAATGTCTATTAGGGACGGTCTAGACAGTATTTGGTCCTCCCATGAGGGCAGGGGACTGGACTCGATGACCTCTCGAGGTCCCTTCCAGTCCTAGAGTCTATGAGTCTATGATAAAAATTGCAGGAGCTGTCAACCTCACTACCAAACACAACTGACTAATAATGAGACCAATAGACTCTGAAAACAGAGCAGAGTTGAAAGAGAAAAGCAGTGTGAAGAGTTACACTAAATTTACAAACACATGGATCTGCAGGGAGGCTGAAAAATACAAAAGGACTCTTTGGCTGCGATGCAAAAAAAAGTTCTTTGGGCCTAGGGAACCCCTATTTGAAAGGAAGGGCATTGATTTCAGCCTGGTTCACACTTTATGTAAGATGATTAACTTTTTGTGTGTTAGAGGTAAAGTATTGTAAGAAGAAGAGGTAAATGGAAGTTGTGTTTCTCCTCCTTTTCCATCTCTCACTTTTTTTAAAAAAGGATCTTTAATTCATAAAACTGGAAGCAAAGCATAAAACCCTTGGCTAGGCTTCTCGCTGCTTGTCAGTCTGGTAGGGGAAGGAAAGGTCGACCTGTAGTAACAGTAATAACAGATCAAGTCTCCATCCCTAGCAGGCAGCCCATGGTGCTGTCTGAGAGGAGCACCAGAATCCCAGTGTTATTCTAGCCAGCTACAGCACAGGAGATGGTAAATGGGGCTGGGAAATGATCAGTTAAAGAGGATCAGTTTTTAGAAGATGGAATCCTGCCTTTGAAAGCAGACAGGGGGTTTTCATGGATTCCAGGGAAGCAGGGTTCAGGGTCCAGATTATCACACATGGCAGGTGCATCCTGGGACAAACCAGTGAAAGGGAATGTGGCCTTGTGGTTAGAGCAAAGGGCATTAATAGCAGTGAAATTCATCCAGGCTATTAGAATTCCTTTCTCAGCTCCACTCAAGGGGCAACCCTGGAATGGCAATGACCAGATAATGTCCTAATTGCCAGCCTTCCCCACCTCTATTGTCAGATTCTACAGGGAAGCAGGAGGGATGAAAAAGTTAATCCAGATGCCAAGGAACGACAGGCTCCTGGCATTGAATCCAATGCCTTTAAATCTTTGGGAGTTTAGAAGACCAGCACAAGGCCTGTGAGCCCCTGAAACTGTAATTAAAGGGTCTAAGTGCTGCATTGGCCTTGCCCAGGCCCTTTTCCCAGGGGAGTTTCACCCAGGCACACATAAAAAGCTCCAGGTGCCACCCTGTCTTCTCCAGAAAGATGCTTCTGATTCAAGGGAAAATGGGGGCGTCCCTTTACCAGGGTGGAGATCAACAAAAATGTGAGTCACCTCATCCCTGCTTTGCTTTTTCCCAGGGAAATCTCTTACTATTGACACAAATCCTGTTGGAACACAACGTTAGGCGAGCACGACCACCCAGCAGATAAGTGGGGCAGGTAGCAAAGCCCCAGGCTACCTGTAGGTGGCGCTTGATTTACCCATCATGCATGACGAGCAGTAATAAAAGGGCCCTCCTGGATCGATAAAAACATTTACTAAATCTCTTCTCAATATCCCTGCCTGCGAAGAAACTGCTTTCATGCAGGCAGGTTAATACCTAATTAATTCATTGGGCCTTTTAACATTTCATGGATATTAGATCACCTATCAACAAGAGAAGCAAAGCCAGACAAGCCTTGCTTAAATAAATAAAATAAATCGCTCGACATGACAAAACTAGGGATGGAGAAGCAGGGGGTGAACCCATCTCAGCCTTAGCAGCCAATAGGTGGGTCGGAACTGGCGCAGAAAATAGGAACTTTCACATGTGTTGCCGTTTTAAAGGCAAGCGATGACAGTAATGCAATTCCATTATCCAGGGACGCCCAAGAGGATTCTCCATTTGCCATTGTTCATTTAAAACACAAAACCAAAACACAATTACAAGCAGAAGAATGCGACACATGAATAATCCAGCTGTAATTGCAAAATATATTTCCAAACATTAAATAAATTTTTTTTCCATCTCAGCGCAAACAGAAAAAAAAAAAAGCTTAACTTTTTATACAGGAAATTAACTCGATGTTGCTAAGTGCAACTAAATTAGTGCTTGAGGGCAGGCACTGTGTAATTTATGTGGCTGCAATAAGCACTGTCTATTTACTGATGGCTGCTGTTTGGCAGGCTGCAGCCTACCTGGAAAGCAATGGATGTTGAGAAGTTCTTTTAGCATCTCATTAGGTAGGATGCAGCAAAGAGGAGAACACCCAGTTTTGGACAGCTCCAGCGCCTGCTGCTCATTGATCATCCAAGCTGCAGAGTTTGCCATGGGGCAAATGTTGGCTCTCCTGGATTATCGTTTTTCTGTATTGCCATAACACCTGGGAACTCCTGCTGAGACTGGGCCCTCACTGTGCAAGGACCGTAGAATTAGTGCAGCTGAAGCAGAATTAGAAGAGTCAAACAAAGTCCTGTCTTGTTGAAGTCAGCTATATGCAAACACTGCCATTTACTTAAATGGGAGATGCAGCTGTGCACCCACAGGCACTGTGCAGCCCCTAATTGCAGCACCGGGGAGCAGATCTTACTGTTGCACTAACTCTGTCAAAACTGGCTTTGATGGAGTCCTGTGTTTATCACATCTGGCTGATTCCAGATCAAATCAGCTCAGTTTATAAGTGAAAGACGTATCTCACAGCCAGTTCCTCCTACTCAGCCTGAGCTTGGAGTCAAGCGTTCGTCTTTCCACTAGCAAGCAAACCAGGCCATCAGATACACCCGGGCAACCCAACTTCTGCTCACAGCAACACCTGGGCTAACCCACTCAGCTACATCGGTGAAACAACAGGCCTGATTTGACCATGTGTCCCGCAGGAATTTCCTGGCTGCTGTTGTGTGAACAGGCAGAGGCTCCACTCGACCCTGAGCCTCATTACAAAAGGAGAAAAAACATCTTTTCATGTGTAAACTCTGCAGATTGTCCATGGAATCAGAGACCCAAGCTAAGTGGCATGCCACGCTGCTGGGGCAGGAGTTGCTTTGCAGAGGAACAGAGCGCTAAGGAAGGAGAGGTTCCTGCTCACTGCTTTAGTACTTCTACTGCTCAGTTTTCCTCGTGTCACCATATGTCTTTGGGAGATTAGCCTTTTCACATGTGGCTGCCTTTCATTTTTTGCGCAAGGTGAATAAGACCTAGAATCTAAATAATTGTTGCCCATTCCAGAACAGTGGGGCAGAAGAGGTTACGTTTCTGAGGCAGCGGGAACCACCATTGCCAGCTCAGTGACACTGCTAAGAGAAACAACTGGAATCTCAAACAGCTGCATTACACAGGAGGTTAGGCTAGATGATAGAATGGTCCCTTCTGGCCAAAAAAATATGAAACTATGGAACTCACTGGTCCCCAGGTTTTTGCCAGGAGGCACTTTCCTCCTGCTTTGTTCCAAGGGATGAGTCATCAACCTGGAGGCTAAGGGTCTGCAGATGGCTTGGACCATGTCACAGGTCTCAGTTCAGGAATCTTCATTTCCTGCCATCTAAACCCATTTTCTACCTCCTAGAGTGATTCAATTTAAACACAAAACCCAACCTGGGTGGGGAAATGTTCCCTTGAGATCTGCATGTGGAGGGGACCCGCCCATGTACAGATCTCCCCATTCCCGCATGGACAGGGGAGGTCAGTTATCTTCCCTCCCCTAGATCACATGAAGAACCTTCTGCATGTCCAGGTTGGGAATCTCCCTCCACGCTCAGGAAACCTCCCCTGGGTGCAAGAGTTCCCTGCCCCTCCCCTTTTGAGTACACTGCTTGGGAGCGGGGGACATCCCAGCTGGTGCAATGTCACAGGACCACCGAGCAGCTTGCTCTGAGCCACTGGTACAGCCTCAGAGAGCATGAGCTGTGGGTGGCATCCCTATCTTGCTCCGTAAGGGTGCATATGTTGGGTACCACCATCATCCTTAGGAATGGGATGATCTGGGGAAAACTCCCAAGTTTTCACCCCTCTCCTGTAGATAGTTCCTCAGGATGGGTATTCCCTACATCCCATGCTTTCCCTAGCCACTGGGCAGTCTAGGCTGTGCATCAAAAATAGAGCTGAGGTAGCCTGTCTTTGTTTTCCCATGGAGAACATGTCTCTCCCCCAGCTCAATACCTGGATTTGCATTCCCCTGTGGGGGGCCCAAGGAAAAGAGAAAAGCTCAAGGCCATTTCCGAGCCCAGGACATCCCAGTGGGGGTTTGCAGTTCAAGGGATGAGTTCTTCCATCTCAGCTTATCCTCCTTACCCCCCTCTTAACCTCATATGAGGGACACAGTTCCCTTTCCATCAGGAGGGGGGATCTAGGGCAGCTGAATGAGGTGGCAGGTTTCCCTGCATTTTTAACAATAAGAGTAAGTGGACCACAAAGGCTAGTAAACCCCAGACCCACCTGAGGTTGGTGGGCTCTTAGGACATGTCTACACTGCAGTCAGAGGCGTGATTGCAGCACATGCTCGCATACCCTGGCTAGCTTTGAGGTAGCTAGCACAGATACCAACAGCAGTGAAACCAGAGCAGCACAGCTAGCAGCTCCTGTACATAGCCAAGGTCAGTCAGTCCATGCTGCCACGACTTCACTGCTGCTATTATTCGAGCTAGCAAGATCAAAACAGGCACATCTACCGGGGCTGCAGTCACACCTTGGATTGCGGCGTAGGCATGCACTAGGATTTCCAACGCAGACCTACTTTGGAGCTGTTTGCTCCCTTTTCATGCAGGTCTCAGCACCGCACGGCTCGGACACGTTTCAGGAAAGGTTAATTGGAAAACTCCCTTTTCCTGATTGTCTTCTTTGTTCTTTAACGCAACAAGCTGATCAATAATCCATTTACTTAAGAAAGCACTTCTCCCTGCGTCCCAGGGGGGCTCCAGCCCACTTCACAGCTGAGTGCAAGTGACCCTCACCAATGGTCAAGCCATTCCAGCTTGAACTCTAGGGAGGTCTCTAAACTCATCCCACAGCAGCACCAGAAGGTCAGGTGGCGGTGAGGGAGAAGTGAGATGGGAGAGGGGATTAATTTCTTCTTTTGTTCCAGGATGATGCAGGGGTTTTTACTAGAGAACGTGCTCCCAGTCCCCTATAGCTTTAGTGGATTTCAGACCCCAAAGGGCTTGATCTTTGGTACAGCGAAGCTGAGCATGGTAGAATATCATAGAATATCAGGGTTGGAAGGGACCTCAGGAGGTATCTAGTCTAACCCCCTGCTCAAAGCAGGACCAATCCCTAGGCAGATTTTTGCCTCAGATCCCTAAATGGCCCCCTCAAGGATTGAACTCACAACCCTGGGTTTAGCAGGCCAAGGCTCAAACCATTACACCCCTTAGCATTACACCACCTTTATGGCCCACGTAGGAGCTCCACTACCACATACCTTCCTTGCTGCCAGAGTGGAGGCAGAGGGGCTGGTTACTGAGAGGGGGTGGTCAGGACTAGTGCTGTCTGGGGAAGGACAACTGTGTTTCAGGGCAACTGTCAAGGTTTTGAAATGTGGTTTAATTCGACACTAGAGAAAGACAGACCACTTATAGCCTGGTGGCCAGGTCACAGGCCTGGATGGTGGGTTGCCCAGGGTCAAGGCCCTGACTCACAAAGGTTGGCCTGATTCAGCATCAGATGGAATGACAAAGCAGGGACTTGAACCCAGATCTCCCAGAGTCCAGTTACACAGCCCACAACCGTGAGCCTCCCAGCGTGGGCCGGCAGACTGGGGGCTCATGCTAGCGCTCTACAAATAGCTGCACAGACAGCGCTGTGGAGTGGCAGCTCGGGCTGGGGTGCGCTAAGAGCCTAAACTGCCGTTTCAAGGAGTTTTCTACGCAGCCCAAGTCTATGGGCCTGGGCTGGGAGGTTGTGTAGACATAGCCCCATATTCCAGACCAGTGGCCTCACTGGCTGGCTAGCTCCCTGACTCCTCACAAACTTCTCACTGAAGCCCAGTCAGTGCAGCAAATTGTTCCGGCTAAGTTGAAAGAGCAGATTCCGTTTCAGCTAGTGGTCGGAGCGGCTAATCGGGGCACTCCTACACCATGCTGATTGGGGGCTAGTTTATGTAGCTGTCGCAGCTGGTTTATGTTCAAGGCATTCTCAGGTTTCTCTAGCTGTGCAAGATGCAGGAACTGCACAGAGCAGCCACGTTATAGGCCACCCTCTTCACTCCATCCCATTGATGCACAGGGGAGTGACACTGGCTGGGAGAACGGGATTTCTCCCAATTAATTCATAAGTCAGACAAGAGTTTCTGATTAGCACTATGCTATAGAGGATGCAATTGTATCTACCACTGGAAAACCTAAGAAACCAATTACAGGGTTAAATTCTGTAAGACGGGCAGCTGAGCAGCTGCCAAGTGTGTGACTAAACAGAAATCCAGACAGGTCAACTTAATTTTTTAATTTGGCTAGCTAGGCTCCTTTCTGCTGCCCTCCGTTTCTACCCCTCTCTCCTAGATAAGGCTAAAGATGCTCCCTTCAGCTGGCCAGGAATATGCTGAGGAAAAAAAGCTAATCCACTGAGCTTCATCAAATCACAGACAAAACATTTGGGAAAAAAAACATACCCGAGAACAGAGATCTGCCTGCAGAGATGTTTCTAAGAGGAAATATCTGAAACCTTAGAGCAACTTTCCTTCTAGAACGGAGAGCAGACGCATACAGCTGACACATATAGATCTAATGAATAAGTTAGGAAGCGCATGAAACCCTAGATAACCCTGTCCGCATCCTAGAATGACAGTAATGTAACCTTGATCCTTCCGCTCCATTCTTGCTGTAGAGCACTGGGGATGCTGTTCATAGGACAGACAGAGTTCATAGAGGAAGCCTGCTTAATGCTGGCAAATGTTTTAGATTTATGATCTCTTGGATCACTAGAGAGATGAATTCTCAGGGCTCACAGCACACAGACCCTAGAAATAGGATGTTTTGCTCACATTAAAAAAAATAGAATCAGTGTAAAATACTTATGAGAATACCGTTCTGCAGCCAGAGGCCAGTGATCTTCTTTCCCTTGTGAGTAGCTCTCACCTGCCTTCTAAAGAGAAAGTGTCAAACAAATGGTGCCCTCATTGATACCCATGGAACCTACTGACTTCACAGAACTCACGAGTGTAACTTCACTATTTATATCCCGGTAGCACCTAGAGCCCCCAGCTGAGACTGAGGCACCCTGATGCTATGGGTTGTACTGACACAGTGAGAGGCTGTCCCGGCCCTGAAGAGTTTACCATCTAAACAAACAAGACAAATGGAGGAGGGAAAGGTATGTTTCTACACTTGACAGCTGGGGAACTGAAGCACAGACAGATTAAGCGACCCTGCCCATGGTTACACAGAGTCTGGGGCAGAGCAGGGAACTGCCTCACAGTTTCCTGAGTCTAGTCCAGCACCTTAACCACAAAGCCATCCCCTGATGGATACGAGTGAGGGCAAGATTTGGTTTTGTGGGAGGCAAAATGCTCATCTGCAGGAACAGAACCAGAGCCCCAGCTAGAGAAGCAGAGGGTGGCTTTGCTGGATGGAGTAACTGAAATTTGTTACTGGGAACAATACGAACCTAACATCTGTGGCAGGGCGTTTCCGTGGGGACGGACAGATCACAGGGATTATCACATTTCCTGTGCATGGTATTGCTCTTCTGCAACATATGCTGTGGGAAGACAAGAGGAGCACAATTCTGACTTTGCATGGAGATATTGAACCCTCTCAGCAAGAATGCTGCTAACAGAGAGCGAGTTCAGAGACTCTGTTCCATGGGGTTAGCAGCAGAATTGGCTTGTGTGCAAAGAGCCAAAAGTGGAGTTTATCAGACCACTTTTCCTGTTACATTAAAAGCCTTCTACACCTAAGCACAGATGGTTCCCTCCCTCCCACTGGAGTGTTTATTGTCTTGTAAAATGAAAGAACACTTGCATTTGCTAACTTTTAATGAAGCCTGAAAATTATCACATCCTCCGTTTCTCCACATAGCCGTCAAACTAGAAATAAAGCCCTGGCAAATCAACAGCCAGGAACATTTAGTCCATAGTATCTGAATATTTGTTGTGAATAGTCCCTCATCAATATGAATTACTTAATCACCATTTTGGAAGCCTGGTATTGTTCCTGTTACTTGGGCTTGCTTTGTTTCTATGACATCTTAATTCTGTGTTTTATTTCATCTTCGATTGTGACATATTTAAAAAGCAAGGATCTTTCGGTGAAATTCAAGAGAAAGCATAGCGTTTAGACACAGCTCTGGTAGCTATGTGCAAGTAATATAGCCTGGTGCTTGGGTAGAAATTGTGGTTTCTCTCATGCATGAAGACAGAATATACTCTGAATGCTTTCTGTGGAAACTAGATTTGCTGTTCTTATTTGGAAGTCTAAGCAGTGTCTTTTTCAATTTCCTAATCTGATTGATCACAATCAGAGAGATTGTAAATTTCACGCTTGTCCGTAACAAGACATGCTCCTGCAGCTGGTCTTCTGACACCGCCAGTTGAAAGTCTGCATTAATGTAGATATACATCACAGGCGGCAAAAAGCAGGACAGTCTGGGGAGGCCGTTCAGAAAGCAGCAGACCGTCTAACATCCTGACGTGGGGGGAGGCGCCTTCCCCACCACCAAGAGGGGAATGGAAATAGCTTTTCCCTTCCCTCCCCCATTCCTGAAGCTGAAGGACCGAGAGAAATGCAGATTTGGTGAAGTGCAAACAGCCCTAATATTAGAGAGCACGACACCCTGCTCATGAATTAAATTGTCACTGCACTTAGCTTGAACTGTTTTATTCTCTGGGGAAGTGTGTCTTACCAATTAGACACCGTGGGCCAAATTCTGTGCTTGGTTACACTGGTGTAAATCTAGAGCAACTATTGAAGCCCTTTGGATGACTCATTCCAGTGATCATCCTGTTTCCTACCAAAGGAACTTTGCTGATTTCAATTGAGCCACCTCCCTGTAAAGCCAGAGGAACAGCTGCGAATCGAGCCCAGTGGATTCACACTGGTGTGGCTGTAAGCGGAAACTGCCCCAGGAGAAATATTGCTGCAGACTTTTGAAATCCAGCACTTGATACGTCACAGCATCAGGAGCCGTATCAGCTGTTGTAAACTGGTATAGCTCCTTTGACTTCAATGGCTTTGCTGATTGCCACTGGATGAAGATCTAGCCCCAAAGATATAACATACAAGTATTTAGGGCCAAATCCTAGGAGTTACCAAATGCCCTCAACCCCAGTGATTGTGGTGGGAAGTGAGAGTGCCTGACATCTTGCAGGACTAGGCCCTCTGCCCCATGGTGTTAGCATCAGGAAGTAGTCCTGTCTCAACATCTCCCTCTCTAGCCCCTCAGCACGATCCGTATTTAGCCAAACGGGATCGTCATTAGCTTTGATCTAATGTGTGAGAGAAGAGACTGTTTTCTGCGCATAGTAATATCCCATTATGGCGGCAAAGTAAAAGGGCAACACTTCAGAAGAGACTTACTAATTACTCCCTTGACTTGGTAACTGTGTTCTCTGCACTTGTGGATCAGCCCCCCACCCCCAACCCATCCTACAACATGCCAGGGAGGTGGGTCAGAGAAAATCAAGTGATCAACTTGCATGCTTATTTGATTAAAAAAATTCAAATGGTACATGATGCCATGAATATCAATGTGTAAAGCTTGAGTGGAAGCATTTACCTTCCTGTCCTGAAATGGTGCCTCAACAACGTGCTCTGATTATTTCTGACAATTCTGACACCAGAGAGGAGCACCATCTAGTGCCTGAAGCACATGGACTGGGGGTCAGAAAAACCGCACACGCTTTCCAGTCTCTGCCACTGATAACTGTGACCTGGGTAAGTCACTTCACCTCATGGGGAAACTGAGGTTCCCTGTAAATTGATTATTAAAACAAAGTAATAATCCCACTCAGAGGTGCTGCAATGTTAATCTTGGTTTCTAATCCCAGCTCTATCACTGATGTGCTGACACACCTTGGACAAGGCATTTCAGCTGTGTGCCTCAGTTTCTCCTTCTGGAAAAAGGGCTAATAATATGCTTCAAGGATTCAATGCTTAAACTTTTAAGATCTTCAGATGCAAAGTGTTCTAGAAGTGCCCACTGTTAGTGTCCTTAGAGATAACATGAACCTGCCCCATAAAATCAAGAAAATGGCAACAAAAATTTCCTTGTTAAATTCATGTTTAAGAAGAAAACAAGAAACCAGTTCTGACACAAAACTGCATCAGTTTCTTCCAAGCTCAGAGCCACTCATTATACAGCACTTGTGATGGCCCACAGGCTGTCAGAAGAACCCCTCTGAATACGTGCAGCACAAACCTTGCTTTGAATTACTAACCGCTATTTTGGTTTGAAGTCGCAATCCTTGGTTGAACCAAACGGGTAGAAAGCCATTCTCATGTTCTATCTATAGAAAAGCTGTGACTCACTTTTTAGAGATCATAATTCTGCCCGATGCATTTAAACTACTTCTTCTCCTTCCCTTACTAGTGACAGAGAAGCTAGAGGGTCAGGACCTACAACACAAGGAAGAGAAAGCCACAGGATGTGTTTTACCAGTGTGTGTCTGTAATTAACTGAGAGCTACCACCTTGTAATCTGAGTCTTTGAAATTTAGGAAGCAAATTGGTATATGAATGCTTGTTTTCTCAGCTGGAATAAACCACTAGGGCCTCCTTACATTACTGTACAAGCATCTGACTGAGGAATAAAAACACTTTAAATAAACCTTTCTAGACTATTCAGGCCTGATTTTCCAGAGGTGTTGAGCTCCAAAAACACCACTTGGAGGCAACAGTAGCTGCAAGAAATCAGCCAACCATACATGGAAAATCTATTGCTATGTTACGAGACTGACAGATTTTTTTTCTGCCTGTAAACATTGTTGTGTAGTTAGCATCTATGCAAGGGGCTTGGGTTTATCCTGGGGGTGTGCTGGAGAGCAAGTAGGGGTGCAGCCCCCATGGCAACTAATCAGTGACTGATCTGTGCAGTTGGCAGCCCCGCTCCCCCACTGGACTGACTGGCACTGTTCAAACCCTAATGGATCCTGGTAGCCTGGGTGTCATGGGGGAGGGGAAGGGTTCCGTCTTGCATGTGGGCTGCCCAAAATCCCTATGGAGACCCTGCTTGCACCCTCCTTTGAGGGTTACTTGTCTGAAAGAAGGTGGGAGAGGGTAATGGCAATGGTTCCACCTCTCTCTCCCACCCCCTACCGGCAGGTGAAAAATGGAGACTATGCTGTTCCTCCTTCAGGGGGGGCAGGGTGCGCTGCCCAGGAACCTGCAGAAGAACACTGGCTGATGGCATTAGAATTCCTTCTTGGCACAGACTGCTGGGTGCCCCTCTGTACCCTTCTAACCTGCCCAGTACTGTGCATGGCCAGGCATGTAAGGCCAATCCCAAGCGTTGGTTTTCAGCACATCAGCAAAACTCTGGAAAGAGGACAGTAGCTGGCACACAAGGCTGGAGTCTGGGTCAGCTTCTCTGCTGCCCTGTGCCAGCATCTACACCTGTGCAAAAACCCTGCCATTCTGATTGGGTAGCAACTTGCCCCCATTTGGTATAGGTACATGATTACACAAGGCATGGGGCAGTGGGAATCAGGCCCCATCTTGTCTTCCTGCATGGGCTCTATTTGGAAGATACAAAGTAACTGATCCTTTGTGAATGCAACCAATAAGACACAGCTTTTTATAGGAGCCCAGCTGCAATAATGCTGCATTACTACTTGACACATGAAAATGTCTGTATTTAGACTCCCATTTCATCCGAGTCCACCTATTCACAGTGAGCCAGTTAGTTGCTGTGAATGAAAGGGGAGCAGATCTAAACCTAAATTGGAATCTTCCTAGGTCCTCTCCAGAGTTTACAAGTTAAAAAAATATTCACCTGCATTTTTACTGACTTGGTGATAAGTTCAGGGACAGGGGTGCTAAGCAGGCAATCATTCTATGGGTTCCAGGGTTTAGAGTTAGAACGACAGCAATGCAGGTTGGATCAGTGGGAATTCTGGAGGTTCTAAGAGGATTTCTACAGAATCTAGGGGTGCTGGCTCTAGAGAGATGTTGCTATAGTTGGCTTTAAAGCACGATTATTTTCCAGAACGGATATGGGGTTCTGGGGGGCAAAAAGAGATCCGGGGTTCTCAGTATGCTAAAAAAGATTTGAAATAGGAGGGCTATGGAATTCCTTTTGAAATATCTAAAGCCAAATCTTTAGCAGATGTAAACCAGCACAGATCTGTTAACTTCAATGGAATTGTAATGATTTGTATCAAATGAGGATTTGACTTCTAGAATGTAAAGGTGGGAAGAGGTTAAAAAAAGAAAATCCGGCTGAAGGTTTTAAAAATGCTTATAGGACAGACGGCGTAGCTGCTGGCACAACAATAAAGGGAGAGGCTCTGGAGTAAGCGCTGTGCTGTAAGTTTCCAGGATAATATACAATCCAATCATTTTCTTCTGTTACGAACTGCACGCAACTCACAGTATTCCTCAGTCATCAAAGGATGAAATTAATGGCAGTAACCCAAGAAAATGAGAAACCCTGACCTTAAAACACTATACTATACTCCTAGTTCAAAGCAAAGAAACATTTTCACTTTTCATGGCTCTCAACGTTATTTTATTTTATTCAGTTAGTTCAGTTCAGTTCAGTTCAGTTCTTTTATCCTGCTGTCCCTGCATTTTGATTGATTTTTTTATGAGAAATCCTCTGAGGAATTACAGATAGACACCTACACACTTATTTGTTTAAACATAAATATCAGTTCAAAAGCACAAGAGATTGGAATAGGCATCAACAGCCATCATCTCTCTGTTTCAGCCTTCATAGACACCTCAACCCCTCCCCTCAACAATAAAGGACAAAGATACAGACGTCAAGTAAAACATTGGCCTCTCTGTTAGACAGCTGTAGACCAGTGTGTTCTATTGTTACTAAATAAAATACCACAATCAGATGTCATTATCTCATGTTCTTTAAAAAATGAAAGGCAGACAAGATACTGAATCATTGCAGGTAGCACAACCTACCACCTTTAAGTTTTAGCCCCAGGATGTAGCAGGTTATGTCAATGCCAGCTTCGCAGATTTGGGTATTTCCAGGATATTTATGCACCTGCCTATTCTTGTTACTAGTCATCCAGAAAAAAAACCTGCTACAAACCACTAAGTTACTGATCACGAAATTTACAGGGACACTTTAGCATAAACTCAGAATTAGAGTTAAGTGAACTGGTTTGCAGGGGGTGGTGTACAGCAGTGGTTCTCAACCAGGGGTACATATATCCGGGGGGTATGCAGAGGTCTTCCAGGGGATACATCAACTCATCTAGATATTTGCCTAGTTTTACAACAGGCTACAGAAAAAGCAGTAGCAAAGTCAGTACAAACTAAAATTTCATACAGACAATGATTAGTTTATACGGCTCTATAAACCATGCACTGAAATGTAAGTGCAATATGTTGTATTCCAATTGATTTATCTTATAGTTATATGGTAGAAATGAGAAAGTCAGCGATTTTTCAGTACTAGTGTGCTGTGATATTTCTGTATTTTATATCTGATTTTTAAGCAAGTAGTTTTTAAGTGAAGTATAACTTGGGGGTACAGGAGACAAAACAGCCTCCTGAAAGGGGTACAAGTTGTCTGGAAAAATTGAGAGCCACTGGGAATTAGTTTCCTGTTTGCAAGTTATCAGGAACCAGACTTGGATTTTCAAGACTTGGAGGTCCCCTCACCCCCACCCCAACAAATAGGCTATGCAAATATATTCCAGCATTCACCAGGACCACTGCTTCAGACTATTTACTGGTGGTACTGGTCAGTGGAGTCACACGGTATTATTAAAGCACAAAGATTGGATGACTCCTAAAAGCACAAGGTGAAGGCTCTGGGCTAGTACCCTGGGGAATACAGATTTGCAGGAACATTTGTGATGCTTAAGCCTTCTGCGCACATTTCTCTGAACAGTTGTGCTTATTTGTCTGTACTGGGCCTGACCATGAAGGATGAGCAGACCCCAAAGAGAGCTTGCTGGTTGAACCTTCAACAGTTCTTGCATCATTCAGCCCGCTGTATCTCCTCTGGAAACACTAGCTCTTTGAGGATCCCTGCCTCTTTTAGGAGCTTGGAGCAGGAGTTCACCTGAGCTGTTTCCCATCTAGAAGAGCTAAGGACTTGCTGGGGCTGGGATGAAATAGCAGGACAGGGCTCATTATGGGAACCACTTTGCTCAGGGTTAATTCTGAAATGATCCAACTTTGACCGTGTCACCTGTAAGCAAGTACTAAATCCTTCCACCTGCTCAGTCTTCCTTCGCCACCGACCTTCCTTCCTCCAGGGCAGGTCCTTGGTCTTATTTCTCCCATTTCCTTTCATTCAAACCCCGCCACAACAATTGACTAGCGGCACGCCTGACCCTTCCACCTCCACCCCAGCCAGTCTGGTTCCCCATGCGGTAACTAGCCAACTCCACTCAGGCGGACAGTATCAGAGGGGTAGCCTCTGGATCTATAAAAGCAGCAAAGAATCCTGTGGCACCTTATAGACTAACAGACGTTTTGGAGCATGAGCTTTCCTGGGTGAATACATCTGACGAAGTGGGTATTCACCCACGAAAGCTCATGCTCCAAAACGTCTCTCAGGCGGACAGTGACCCTGACCCAGACCCAGACCTCAGCCTGGCACGAAGCGCTCCCCTGCCTTCCCCCTCCGGATCGCAGCAGCAAGAGGAGCTATTAGATGAGTTTCCATCCGTGGCTGCCCCAGAGACCGGTGTCCAGCTAGGAAACCAAAGCACTCACATGCCCCCGGCTGCTCGCTCTCCTCCGTGCCGGTACCAGCTAGGGTGACCAGATGGCCTGATTTTATAGGGACAGTTCTGATTTTGGGGTCTTTCTTATATAGGCTCCTATTACCCCTCACCCCCTCCCCGATTTTTCACACTTGCTGCCTGGTCACCCTAGCACCAAGGCTGAGTCTAGGGAAAGTTTCCCAGGGAGATAACCCCCAACCTACCCCCCATACCCTGCCGGACGCTGGCTCCCCCCCACTCCAGCCAAGCCCCAGCAGCGCAACGGGCTGGCTCAGCTCGCTCTGACCCCGGGCAGCGGAGCCTCACCTCGGCGGCGGCTTGCGGGCGGTGATGCTGGCGACGATGACGCTCTCGGGTCTCGGCGTGGCCACGGCTTTGAAGGTGCCTCTCCAGAACTTCTCGAAAAGCTGCTTCTCGCCCTGCTGCGCGCTGGCCATGCCCGGGGCCGGCCGGCCGGCCGCGGGGAGCTCTCCGCGGTGCTGAACTGCCGAGCCCAGGGCAGGGGCTCAGCGCCCTGCCCCAGCCCCAGCCCCAGCCCGGCCGCCCTGCGCTCCCGGCCTCTGGGCGGCTCGGAGCCGGGCGCCGACGCGCGAGGGGAGGCAGCTCAGTGTCTGCGAGCCCGAGCTTGGCTCCTGTTTTGTCTCACTGCCTCCGTGACGTGGAAGCGGGGCTGGTCATCGCCCCCCACCCCCGCCTGGCTCCGCATAACAAAAGGCTGCGGGGCGCGGGGAGGAGGCGGCGGGTGCCCGGGGCTGGCTTCGGCAGCGACCCGGGAGCGACCAGCCCCGATGGGGGGGGCGTGCCCCGTGCCCCGGGACCCTCCCCCTTCCCTCCAGGGGCCTCAGGGCTTGGCCTCAGCGGGGGCCCAGCGCTTGTCGGGAGAAGCCTTCGCCATCTGCTCTGCCTCCGGCGCAAGGGACCCGCGTTTACATCTGCTCCGAACAAACAAGCGCAGCCCAGGGCGCGAAGGAGCCCGGCCCTGGTCCAGTGCAGCTGGCAGCTCCGGGCGGGGCAGGGCAGCGCCCGCCCCCGGCTCGCCGAGAATCCGCACGCAGGGAGCGGCTCCTGCCAGGGCTCGGCGGGGAAGCGAGCCTGGCTGCTGAACTAGGGCAGAACCGCTCAAAGATGGAGTCCAGCGAGGGAGGGAAGAGACTTCCCCCGGGTTGTTGTAGCAGGGACTCCGGAGCCTGCAGGTGGCCCCAGGGGTGAGACGGATGGGGCAGAAATTCGGCTGCTCTCTGGTGGGCCCAAGCTTGCCCAGGGAGATGCTGCATTGGCTGGTAGCCAGGAGGGAACGATCACTGCCAAAACCCGGCACCTGGGAGCCCTTGGTGGGCAGCTTCTCTTTTTCTGGTGTGGCCCTGTGATCCCAAGGGACATGGTCACATCTTTATATGGGTTGTGAATTCCGCATCTTGATTATTCCAACTGCCCCCTCCCGCTCCAGCTCCAGGTGGCCAGAATGCCCACCCTGGTCACCTAAAGCTCCTTTTGAACCTCTGCCTCCCACCCAGCATCTACATACCCTTCAGACCTCTCCCGGTCACAGTCATGCTCCTGCCTACATCTTTGCTTCCCTTCTGCCAGCATCTCCAACCGAGCTGCTCTCTTCGCTACGGCGCTCGTGCTCACATCCCTGTCTTTGTGCCACCACCTATGTTAGGAACAGAAGCAGCCACCAGGCTGTACGCCACCAACCCCGTCCCCTGCCAGCTCCTCCAATAACTTCTGGAGATCCATGAAACCTGCTGGCAAGGCCAGCTCCCCTGCCTGCTCTGCCCTTTCACCACGCTATGCACACCCAGACCGTAAGTTCTTCAGAGCAGGGAACTCGCTTTTGCTTTGGGGGGGCACATCTCGGGTGCTGCCCAGCAGCTGCAGTTCCATGTTAGCAGAATAATGCCTTGGAGCTAACCAGTCCCTTTGTGCAAGCAGAGCCATCAGCCCTTGAAAGCAGTGACAGTGATGGGAGGCACTTGAGTGACCCCCTCTGCCGGATGCAAAGAGCAGGAATGACAGTGAGCAGGCCCCAGCTCTCAGTGGAGAGGGGGCTGAAAAAGCAGGGGTCAGACTAGGATCAACCTGGAAAGCAAGAGGTCCCAGAAACGTGCCCCACCAGGCTTCCTTCACCTGCAAGCTACCACTGAAAGCCCCTTAGGACAGGGTCACTTTAACCACCATGCTGGATATTCCAAGCATTCCTTGGGGGAGAGCTACCTGCACCCTGTCCATGCTGGCTGACAACTTGTTTTAAAGAAGAGTTTCCTAACACGTGGCACATGAGAGTAGTAGTTTGTGGCAGGGCTGCAGGTTCACATTACATGCAGTGACAAGGAGAGCTGTCCAGTCAGTCTAAACAAGCACCAAAGCCCCATTAAAAGTCAGCGAAGCCTCACCAGCTTACACCAGCTGAGGGACTGGCAGGGAGAAGGACTCTTCACAATTTACAAGTGGATTACTGGGCCTCTGGGCCATCTTCAGCTTGATTTTACCAGTCCCTGTTGGCTAGATTTGGAAGTCAGAATGGATCTAGACATCATAGTGATAAAAATGTGAATGGCTGCTTGCAACTGTTGGCCCTTCCATTATTGCAACCAACAGTGGAGTGGCACCGGTGGTAGGGCAGTGGCAGGAGATTTACACAGAAGATGCCAGTGTAGTCAAGGTTGTAGAGTCAGTTTCCTATGCAGGGCCATAGCAACAAAGAACGTGGCCCCCTCCGAACATATGTCCAGGGCCCCTTACAATGCAGAAACGATAAAAAGCTAAACAACTAAATTAATAACATTTATCCGCCGACCGCCATTATGAACGCAAATACACATTCTTTGAATGGGTCCAACTAAAATTTGAAACTGACCAACAGACAACTGATGTAGCCAATAGCATTATGATGTATCATAGTGACTTCACGGTTTTGTCAGTAAAACCGACATGGATTGTGCAATAGCGTCAATAAATGTCACTTACCTAGTTATACCTTACATTTTTTTGCCACTTTTAGGGGCCCCCTTCCTTGCGGGGCCCCCTCTGGTCGGAGGGTATGGAAGGTGCTCGCTACGCCTCTGCTCCTATGTTTGTTGCCTATGGTCAGGTGTCCTAAAATTCACTTGTTCTGCACTGTCTGGCTGTCCTGGAAGAGACCCTAAAGTCTCTGAACACCAATGGAACCAGGTTCAAGGAACAGCCAGAGCATGTCACGAATGCGACTCATTCAATGAGATACATAGGTGCTGGAACTCGGGATGCTTCCAGACCCCCTGGCTTGAAGTGACAGGTTTCAGAGTGGTAGCTGTGTTAGTCTGTATCAGCAAAAAGAATGATGAGTACTTGTGGCATCTTAGAGACTAACAAATTTATTTGAGCGTAAACTTTCATGGGCATTGTATGCTCAAATAAATTTGTTAGTCTCTAAGGTGCAACAAGTACTCCTCGTTCTTTTGGCTTGACATGGTTTCCACCATATACAGGGTTTGCAGTTTGATTCAATGGCTCCCAGCACCCCGACTGTACAAATTGTTTCACAGCCCTGATGAGAAGTATCAGAGGGGTACCCATGTTAGTCTGTATCCACAGTCATATGAGATACTTAACTTTGTTTTGAGCCTATGGAAGATACAGTGCCCCCTAAGGCTTTGACCACTAGGTCATCAAGAATGGACAGTTGGCACCCTAGGAATCAGGTTTAAAAAGCCCTTTTTATACATAGTCTCATTATCGACATCAATGCTATGTGCAATTGTACACGTTGGAGGTGGCTCTTTGATACCAGTAGGACTTGCTGAATTGTGGGCCTCTTTGTACTGAATACAATAAAAAAAAAGTCTTTAGAAAAATTGCTTCTTGTACCAGATACTTTGAAGCACCAGTAAAAGCAGCTGACCTTGAATGAATGAGACTTATCTGTATCATACCTTGGAATCTTACACAAAACATTTGTGTAAGCAACTAGAGAGTAATGGAACCAGGAACAATACGCAGTATGCATTTGTAAAGAACAAAAATCACCCCAGAGAATCAGAACCACTTTTTTGGAGAAAGCTAAGAGATGAAGGGAGTCTATAGATACGATAGATCTGGACTTTAAAGCTCTGATGCAGCACCTCACAGAACTCTGTGCAATGACCCTTTTATCACTGGGAGGCAGTGTGGCCTAGAAAACAGAACAGGGGACTCTGGCCACCTGGCTTCTATTCCTAGCTCTGACCCTAGCTTGCCGGGTGACCTTCGGCAAGTCATTTCCCCTCTCTGCTGTTTCCTCACCTGTAAAATGCAGACAATGATCCGGACCTCCTTCGTGAAGCACTTTGAGAGGTGCTGATGAAAAGCATTATATGAAAGTGAGGTATTACTGGCTGATGGCAGGGCTGGGACCCGAACCTTTAATGCTAAAAGCAGAGGGCTCTAGTGCTGGAGCTAAAGGAGTATCCCCATTAACGGGTAGCAGAACTAGGCTCATAAGGGATCAGGAACTACAGGAACACTTTGAAGCAGTGGTTTTCACTTGCTTGAAAAAAAAATGGAATTTGGCATGGGAAAGGGAGAGGTCAGAGTGAAAACTTGCTGGAGGATCACAGGTTAAGAATACCAGCAATGTGGCAAGTTGTGGAGAGGACAGAGGAATACAGAGGGGCCTAGGAAGGTTATGACAATTGGTAAAAAATGAGATCCAGCCTAATAAAAGAGGCTGTAACAGGACTCCTTTGTTTTCTGAGCTGGTGCAACTCGTGTGTACACAACCGCTCTGTGTCCTCTACTGAAGAGTCACACCTGTCCGTGTATAATGCACCACCTCTGTTGAGTGACCTACTGAAGCTGCTCTTGTTTAGTTCACGGGGTGGAAATCTGCATTTCTGAAGCCAAGAGTCGTGAACGTGAACACTTTGACTGCATGTCTATGGCTGACTGACAATTACAGAGTATGTGTTCTGTGGCCATAAATAGTTACAAAGACAGTTCTTATGGACAACTAATACCATTGTAATAGGAATGAATCCAACAGGGGTTTTATACACATTAAATAGGCTCCTATAGACATTACTCTAAAAATGTAACTGAGAAGAGTGACCTTTCCACAGGATTTCTAAACAGTCATACAGAATTGGCTAGAGGAGGAGATCTCTGCTAGGGAATTCTGCAGGCTGGTTTCCCAATTCTTTATAGAGACCATCACTCTGTTGTGCTCTACAGGATTTTCACACCAGGAACGGATTCACGTGAGTGGGGTAGACAAGACAAAGTGCATGTGTGTGCACACGTATACACACACACACACACACACACACACTCACTCCCTTTTGGGTGCTGCCCCTACTAGCCCATCTGTTTGCCTACCTTTTGATCATGAGTGTCTTAGCCTTCCTCGTAGGGGAGGTGGGAGGAGGAGGGACTACACTCCACCTTGCATCACTCATGCTAACTTTAAAATCTCCATTAAAACTGTCCCCTGCCCCTACCAAGTCTGTTCCATGGGCAGCCACTGCAGGAAGCTGCTGTGCAACACGACAGAGCTCCAACTGGGTTATCCTGCACTCTAAGCCTGCAGTGGTGGCCCTGTGCTAGGGCCTGCAGCTGGCCCTTGCAGGGTCAGGTTTGTATAACTTCAGGATTTAATTCATGCCTACTCATCAGCTGCAAATAGCCTTAATAATTAACTCTAATAATCTTCAAAACCCCACTGCTGATTGCTTTTAGCACTTAATTCATCTTGGACAATGACTGGTCTGGGCCATTTCCCTTTTGTTTGTAGTTCATTTCAGTCCCTGGACCACATGCACTAGCACAGAGTCACCACATTTGGGCTCGACAGGGCATTTAAAAATCACTACTTAACCTCTGAACAGGCCACACTGGCTCAGAGCAACAGTCCATGTAGCCCAGTAGCCTGTCTTCTGACAGGCCAGTGCCAGGTGCATGAGAGAGAACAGACAGAACAGGTCAATTATTGAGTGACTCTCCCCTGTCGTCCAGTCCCAGCTTCTGGCAGTCAGAGGCTTAGGGACAGCAAAGCCTGGGGCTTTGTCCAGTCATTAAGTAGTGCCAGGGCTGAGCCCCAGTTCAGAGCCCCAGCACCTCTGGTTTACAGCCTCAATTACGAAAATAAAAAAATGGCTGGAGCCCCAGCACCTCTTTCATTACAAATTAAGCACTGGTTGCGTCCTTGATCATCTTGGCTAATAGCCATTAATGGACCTCTCCTCCATCAATTTACCTAATTCTTTTTGAACCCAGTTATACTTTTGGCCTGCACAACATCCTCTGGCAACAAGTTCCATGGGTTAACTGTCCGTTGTGTGAAGAAGTGCTTCCTTCTATTAGTCTTAAACCTGCTGCCTAGTAGTTTCATTGGGTGACCCCTCATTCTTGTGGTATGTGAAGGGGTAAATAACATGTCCCTATTCACTTTTACCACACCTTTCATGATTGTACAGATCTCGATCACACGCCCCCCCTTAATCATCCTTTTAATCTCTCCTCACATGGAAGCTGTTCCATGCCCCTGATCATTTTTGTTGCCCTTCTCTGCACTTTCCAGTTCTAATATTTGTTTTAAGATCGGGTGACCAGAACTGCATTCAATCGTTGAGGTGTGGGATATGCCATGAATGTATATAGTGACATTATGATATTTTCTGTCTTACCTGTCTCGTTCCTAACACCGTTAGGTGTTTATGATCGCTGCAGCACACTGAGCAGATGTTTTCAGAGAACTCCAACATCTCTTTCCTGAGTGCTAACAGCTAATTTAGATCCTGTTATTTTGTATGTATAGTTGAGATTATTCTCCCCCCAGCCCTCCACACACACCTCCCATGTGCATTACTTTGCATTTATCAGCATTGAATTTCATCTGTCATTTTGTTGCCCAGTCACCCAGTTTAGTGAGATCCTTTTTTAGCTCTTTTCAGTCCTTTGGGCTTAAGTAATTTTGCATTATGTGCAAACTTTGCCACCTCACTGTTCTCCCCTTTTTCCAGATCATTTATGATCTGATCTAATACTGTAGTTTATCTTTTTATTGTCACTAAAACCTTAGTGCGGAAAGGTTGTTGTTTTTAACTAGAAACATGCAGAAACACCCCCTGCTTTACTTACATTTTAGGCCTAAAGCACACTGATGATCTCCTACTGAAATAAGAAAAAGCCCATCAAGCCGCTGCTGAGGCCCATAAAACTATGGTGGGTGCTCCCCCTGCCGGCCTCCAGGATGAAGCTAGCCAGCTGCTCTCCAAGTCCATTGCTCTCAGAACTGAAGCTGGTGCATTAAAGTCTCAAGGGAGCTTCCCTTAGTTAATGTTAAACCAAAAGCAGCCATATTAATTATCACTCCACTCAAAAGGAGGTTGGGGGAGGGGGGAGAAGAGGGTGGAAATCAAGTGGAAAAATACAAAGTTCTTTAAGCCCCTCTGAAAGAGGGGGAGGCATGAGCCTGAGAGAGCCAACTCCCATTTGAACTGTTAGCTGATCAATCTGAAGAAGAGGCTGAGAGACTCACGATGGGTCACGCAATATTATTGATTGGACCAGCTTCTTTTGGTGAGAGAGAGAGAGAGAGAACCAAGTTTTTGTGCTCCACAGAGCTCTGTGAATTACCTCACCACCTTGTCTCGCATATCCTGGGACCAAACAGCATAGAAAGGGATGTCAGCCTCAGAAAACCAGCTGAGGCGTTCTCAGTGCACTGTATGTGGGGGTCTAGGCCTAGCGGAGACAAAAACGATATATAGCACTTTAATGCCCCCTAAATTAATTGAGCGTCTGATCCTAATGGAAGCCAAAAAGCTTTACAAACTGTATACCATGTATATACCTGAATCACTAATATACACGAAAATGCAGCTACTTCTGGGATGCGGCACGGTTAACCATGTATAGTAGTACCACTACAGTACCTTGCAGTCTAGGACAAGATACTGTACCATTTGAAGCTGCAAGCATCTCCTGCTTACAGATTCAGTGGTCCTTAATGACAACTTGTGGCCAAGATTTTACCTCTTATCCAAAAGGCAGCACTCCCACAGCAGAGAAGTCCCAGTATCAGGATGGGACAGACATGATTCACTTCTTTAGTACCAATCTCTTTGGTGGAAGTCCTCCCCCATGTAGTCTAAGGTTGGGCTTGCAAGATCTTGGGCTTGCACTCCAACCCTCCTCCCCTGAATGAACCTTTTGTTGTTTTCTTTGTTCTAGTTTCATTCTGTGCAGGACTCTTGCCTGATGTAAAAAGTCAGGAGGATAGAGAGTCTGGAAGTGAACTTGATGAGTGTAGTATTTTGCCTAGGCTGGGCAATGGATATGTTGGACATTTAGTATTCCCTTAGCCCACCAGTTTTATAACCATCCTGAATTTGCCAGCATGTTCACAGCCTTAACTCCTTTTCACAGCAACCAAACAGTTGGGGTGGTGGTGTTTTTTTAAATGACAAGAAAAATAAATAGCTTTTTAATTTTTACAAAGGCAGCTGAAATGTGATCCTGAATAAACTGCAAATTCACCCAGCTTTTGTGTTTAAACAATCCTCCTTGTTTAGGTTTTTCAAAATATAGAGTAGGAAAAACATGCAAGCTTGTGTCTTTGGAAAATGCAGCTAAAGCACCGGTTAAAGAAAAAAACTTGCATTTGCATAAAATACTTAGCTCTTTTATAGGCCTTTTCATCTCCAGGTGTCTTACAGAGGAGGGGGATCATTATCCTTATTTTACAGATGGAGAAACTGAGGTGCAGAGCAGGGACATGTCTTGCTGAGTACAACACAAGTCTGTGGCAGAACCGGAAAAGAACCCAGGTCTCCTGACCCCAAGCCAGTGTTCTAGGCACCAGACAACACTGCCCCTGCTCTTGAGAAGGGAAGATATTTTCTATATAATTCATGGGTTTGGAGCCTAAATACAGAATCATATAATGAGATATTGAATAAGTGTCAAACAGCACAAAACAGTAGCTTGCAAGAGATAGATCACAATCTCCCTCCCCCCGCAAACATACACACAGCAGAAAGAGAGAAAATATCATACAAGGTGCAGGAATCTCCCTAGAGTTTCCAACAGATGGCACTGACTGGGGAGGTGGATAGTCACACCCTAGAACCCGTGAATTTCAGCGACAGAGGCCAGCATTGTCCCTGTGCATCTGAACTGCCCTCCCAGCATCTCTTTCCCCAGATGCTGCTAGGCTGACAGGACCTTCCCTAGAGAGGAGACTCTCCCACACTGACGGGCTCCATGGCAACATAAAACCTGAACTGTGTTAAACAACTTCTCCAGGGACTCTCTGCCACTTTCAGCTAAGGAGGAGCCACTGCGGCGGGTGAAAGGCCACAGTCAACTTTGCCCTAGCCTATATCTCAAACTGCCTCCTAGGCATCCCCTATGGCCTCCATGCTCTGGCAACAAGGCGAATTTTGACATCCTGCTGGTTTCCTTTGCCTGCTCCCTTCTATGTCCCTTCCCACGCAGCCCCCTTGGCACAGCATGACCTGCCAGGCCTAGCTTGCCGAGCCAAGCTCTCCTCATTCTAACCTCTCCTAGGAATTACACAGGGAAGAAAAATACACCCTAAGCTGCACCCTTCTCTGTTGCTCAGCACATCCTTGACTCCGCAGGCCAGTCTCCGATTATGAACCTTTCAACATAAGGCTCGTCTGCATCCGGTGCCTTGTACAGCACTAAGCACGTTAGCAGCAGCAAACCAACCCACCCCATGGCATGCCAGGCAGGAACCTTCTGCTTAGTCTGACTCATCTCTCCAACCCTGTTCTCAGTGCCATATTTCCCCTGAGCAGCATTAACACTTTGTGTGTGTCTGGCCACCTGCCCAGACCCATCAGAGGGGAAGTAGGACATCTCCTCACACTGACTGTCTCCTCAGGAGAGCAGGAGGGTGTGATGCATGACCAGAAAGGGTTACGCATCCTGCAGGATGAATGACTCAAATTCAACCCTCAAAGCCATATCGGGAGATAATGTTTGTGTATTTACATATCTATGGTAGTGGTCAACAATGTAATCAATGTCTATGCGTATTCTGTAATTCAGAGATCAAAAGAAAGAACATCTTAATATTTAAATGAACTGTAAACAGGATGTCGCTGTATTCATCTCTCTTTGAACATACAGCAAATCTGGGAATGGTGGAAGAACAGGCAATTGCCTTATGTTAATTCGTGTAGCTAAGTACCGCGATGGACCCACTTCAAAGTCACTCTGATTGCCTATTGTTACCCAGGACTATCGGTCAAGTAGATGCTAGAACATTGTATAAAGGACACGTGGGTCCTTATCCTATCATCTCTGATCTGCTTAAGCTTCATCAGGGAAGCTGGAGTCGCAAGATGAGATCCCAGTCCTGAAATGGAACACCCTGAATGACATTGGTCATTGGATTATAACCTACGGACTAAATTCTAAAAACTCATTGCAGCTACAAAGCTCACCATCTCTGCTATGTATCTGAACCTCAAGAACTGAACTCATGTCTGTATGTATATTGATCTTTTAATCATTCTCTCTCTCTTTTCTTTTTAATAAATTTTAGTTTCGTTAGTAAGAATTGCTTGTAAGCGTGTATTCAGGAAAGGTCTAGAATATTCACTAGCCTGGAGGAAATGTGTCTGATCGAACCTTTTTATATGATGAAATAAGATTTTCATACCTGACTTGGGTGTCTGGGTGGAGGTCTGAGGCTGGGTTACTTTAGGAGAATTGTGTTGTTAGCTTCTGAGTAACCAGTGAGGTATAATAGAAGCTGCTTTGGGCTGTCTTGGTAAATCTAAGTATTGGAATATCCACCATCTTTGAAGATTGCCTGCCCCATTCTTTGCAGTTAACCCTATTTCAGTGAACTTAGCTGGCTCCCCTGGTCCCCAGTCACAGAGGGGTTAAATGGCACTCAGGCATAGTTGGAAAGAGAGATGCAGTAAGCAGCAGCCACCTGCAAAATGACCAGTGTAGGGCTGCAGCTGTTTGGGTGCTGCCTAATTTAAAGGGCCAGTAACAAAGGCATGCTGGACAAAGGGTTACTGAAAGAGCAAGTCTACACTGATGGGCGTTAATGGGGCCAGGTGCCCCTGCGATAGGGCACATGAGTTGCAAGCCATTACTAGCAGCATCACTGAAGGTTGGGGTAGAGGCAGCTCTTCCCTGGGAGCCACAGAGCATCTCTTCTTCAGTACGGAAGGGAGCACATTTACGGTGTGGCTTTCTGCACAGCCCGGTGGAGCCTGAGACAGGAGATGTACCATCCCCACCCATAGCTAGCTGTGTGCAGGCTCCGCCTAGGAAGTGACAATAAGGGACAAGGGGAGATTTCCAGCCTACTGAGCTTTTAAATGCTCCTTGCAGCTTAGGAGGAAAGTTAAAGTCCTTTCCGTCTCAGTGACCCAGCCATGGTTTGGTGTAGGAGCAGCACATCCTTGTGCCCATCCCTGCCTCCCATTTCTGCTCCCTTCTTCCCTTTGTGCGCATGCATGGATTGAGCAAGTGCATCCATCACCTCTCCGTTTGCAAATCCTTGATCCTCGGCTGGGACGGGAATAGACGGACAGAGGATCCCTGGGGCTTAATTCGTTAATCTCTGTAAAGTTCATGGCGATCCTTCAGCAGAAGCACCACTCCTTTTATTTACACTCTTGCAGTGATCAGGGGACCGAGCTAGGCAACAGCTTTGAAGGACCCTCACCGGTCACTGCTCCGCATGTCTTTGGGTGCATTTGGGTGTCACTGTTCCTTAGACTTCGAGCTCCCTCTCATTACCACCAGACTCAAGCCCAGAGACTGTGTGAGAGAGACAGAACCTATGGAGCATGGCTGGCTCGCCTCAGTTCATGGAACATCCCCCAGTGAAGCAATCAACTGAATTCAGCGCTCACAAAACAGAGCAGGCGTCCTGCGAGCCAAACCAGGGAGAGTTTTCAGTGTAATGACGGGCAAACTGGAGAAGGAGTTACCTGCTTACATTCCTAATGGCAGGCAACAGAAAACAGCCAGTGTTAGGATGGAAATCACGTCCCGCCTGGGACTCCAGGGGGCACCTCTGGAAATGGTTAGGGATTTGATTACCGTCTTCAGGTCTAATGGCTGCTGCTAAAAGCTGCTATTTCCTTGCTTTGGATCAATGGTTGAAGACCTGCCAACTCTTGTTTGCACAGGAGATATTGGATTTTGGGCTACTCAGGAGGCTTTTCTCCACAGTGGAGGACAGGTGGTCGCTCCTGGAGGCTCTAATGTTTTTCACATGCCCACCCTGTCATGTAGCTCAGAGGGAGTTACGTTGCCAGGGTCTCTCCCAGTTATGACCACTGTGCCTAAGACTAAAAGCAACAAGCAAGCAAGGGGGAGTGGATGACTCTAGGGAGCGGATGGGGGAAAATCCTGCAAAGTGTTTTCCATACAGCACCTGAAATACCACAAGAAAATTCCCCTTTGGGGTGTCCAGCAGCCTCAGCTCACACCAAATCAACAGGCCTTCGATCTACTGAAGCCATGGATTTTATGAGGAGCTTGGCCATGGTCCGGCCTGCAGGGTTCATCTCAAAAAGTTGCAAAGATCAATTCTGGACCCTATTACTCCACACGGAAAGGAAACGGTTTTCAGATTAATCCATCCCTTTACAGCTGGGGTCTGCAGCAGCTCCAGCAGTCAGAAGGAACACCTACAGCAGATCTGCTGTTAACCCTGTCCCTGCCAAGGACTTACTGATGTCCTATGCAGTGTTGTTATAGCCGGGCCAGTCCCAGGATATTAGAGAGACACGGTGAGTGAAGCAATATCTTTCTGGACCAGCTTCTGCTGGTGAAACCAGAGGAAGAGCTCTGTGTGGCTCGAAAGCTTGTCTCTCTCACCAACAGAAGCCAATCCAGTAAAAGATATTACCTCACCCACCTCGTCTCTCCGAGGCTGTTCATACACCCCTGCCACAGCTCCAGAGAGACCACCAGAACGTGCCAGTTCCCATTGGTGTGCAGGCCTAGATTTTGTGGATCGAGGCAGAGCCCTGGGGGCTATTTTGCCTGAATTTCATGTGTAAACACCACATTGTTCATATTTCTAGGCTAGACTTGAGCCTAAGGTAGGATTTCTGCTCATTGGTCAGCAGCGCTGCTTGGGAGGGAGCCAAATGTCCCATGAAATTCCCCATTAGGGGCGAAATCCTTTTCTTCACTGGAGAAGAGAGGCCAAAAGAGCCTTGGAGACAGGTTTGCTGCTCAAAAGTCGGCTTCAGTTACAAGAGAGAGAACACCACAAAAACCCAGCAGTTAGGAAGAAAGGAAAATGTGAGAAGCCAGAATCTCCTTTACCTCACCTCATTACTTAGACACACACTGCTCCTCCACCTGTTGGGCTCTCCTAAATTAGATGTGTGCTGTCCGGACTAGCAGATTTATTCAGCTTGTTTTAAGCATGAGTTGTCACAGGGGGGTAAGCTTGTTACACAGAGCCGTGATTTAGATGGCCCCCACCGATTCCGGGCTTTCTGCAAGCACTTAGCCTAGCGGCCCTCACGCTCAGCAGTGATAGCGCAATGGCACCCAAGATGGCTGTAGCCTGAACAATAGAGCTGTGACTGTGTGAAGGCCAATTACCAATCACCATCAATGGTAATGGCTCACATTTGCATAACACTGGGCATCACTAAGGGGCCCCAGGAGCTTCAACAAGCGGATTTCAGATCAGAGTCGCTAGATACGGAAGAGGTTGATCTGATTGTTAACAGGCTCTGTTCTCCTCATCTCCGGTAGGATCCTGCATGCTGCTCACATCTAATGAGGAGCCTCTCTGCTGGGCCGGACGTACTATTGATGCTTGACTTGTATTGATTTCTGCACATGGGCGAGATGGGGGTTGGCACCCGACAGAATTGGGGTGTCCTAGCTACGGCTGCTCCTACAGGTTAGGCATTACTGCATGTGGGAAACAGTGGAGGGGATGGATGGGCCAGCGATTCAGGTGCCAGTCTGGGACTCTTGTCCCTGCTCCACTGCAGACTCTCTGTGGTCCTGGGCAAGTCACTGAATCTCTTTCTGCCTCAGTTCCTCAGCTGTAAAACAGAGTTGGAAGGGACCTCGAGGGTCAAGCCCAGCCCCTGCACTGAGGCAGGACCAGGAATACCTAGTCCTGATGAGCATTTGTCCAGCCTGTTCTTAAAAACCCTCCAACCACAGGGATTCTACAGCCTCCCTTAGAAGCCTGCTCCGGAGCTTAACGACCCTTCGAGTTCATTTTTCCTAATATCTATTCCCTTGCTGCAGATTCAGCCCATTACTTCTTGTCCTTCCTTCAGTGAACATGGAGAACAATTGATCACCATCCTCTTTATATGCGAGACCTGATAAGTCTTGATTTGAAAACTTATCCTGTCCCACCTAATCCCCAGTCTTCTCTCACAGGTCAGCTCTTCTAAACCTTCTCATTTTTGTTGCTCTCCTTAGAGTCAGGGCCGGCTCCAGGCACCAGCGGAGGAAGCACGTGCCTGGGGTGGCACATGCTAAGGGGCGGCACATGCTAAGGGGCGGCATTCTGTCTATTCTTGAGGTGGCACAGTCCAGGTAGCTTTGGTAGAGCCGGCCCTGTTTAGACTCCCTCCAGTGTGTCCACATCTTTCCCAGAGTGCAGTACCCAGAACTGGACAAGGGACTTCTGTGCCAGTAAGAGCCCTGCCACATCTCACAGGTTGTCAGACAATAGGTTAATGGGGATAAGTACATAGATCCTATAGCCCCAGACAAGACCTATGAAAATTACAGATAAAATAGAGCACCCTTGGGGAACCAGACAGAGAGAAACCCTGATTTTATGGGGGTATCAGGGATTCATAACAGGCAGATTATCACTTTATTTAGCAGAAGAGCAATGCGCCAGCCAGAACTGGGCAGTGAATTGATGCATCAAGGAAGATAGCAGAAGCTAAGTGGACTGGGAACAGGGGAGCAGAGCTGTTGTGATAGGAAGCCAGTCTTGTGATCACATGGAATCGTGGCTTTGGCACTCAACCTGGCTGTTTGTGAACACGTATGAACAAAGCTTGGGTCATACCAATGTCTGACTAAGAAAGGGGTCGTGAACAGACTGTCATGTCCCAGACACACCAAACTCTACAATGGGACCATACGAGGGCCTGATCCTGTAAGGCGCTGAACACCGACACCAGTCGCAATCGAGCCTGCTCAGCACCTCACAGGGGCACTCAGCACACTGCCAGAGCAGCCCAAAGAGCTGGTAGCTACACAGCGTGAGCACCTCGGACAGCCTTTGGTAGGTCAGTAGGACTTGGGAGACCCAGTGCTCCCGCATCGCTTAACTCAGCAGCAGGGCTGGGTTCTCAAACACGCATCGGCCCTGGCCTATTTGATTTTATAACTCACTTGCTGTGCGTACACATGGTTACGCCTGCATTGTAGCGGCTGTGTTGTTCCTCTTGTTTAGGGGGGCTGATGGGCCACCACTCCTCCAGCTGCTTCTCACCAACATGGGGAGACCAAGGGAAGCGACTGTTTGTTTATTTAACTAGCTCCTTTTACAAGCACAAAGCCCCTCTGCGCCCCAACTGGTGATGGAATTTGAAGCTCAGTTCTTTCCCCCATCCTAGGCGGCAGCTTCCTGCCAGAGCTGCAGCGGAGCCATTCAGAAAGCTGCTTGTTTCACAGAATTTAGCAAACATACGGGCTGGAAGGGCAAACGCAGCCTCCTCTCCTGCCCCTCTTTGGTAACTGGGAATGCAGATCGCAACATGCCCCTGTTGTGCATTCCCCTGCTCCGAGGTTCAGGGAGGCAGTTTCATTTCCTTTTGGATGGCCCCTGGGAATCTCTAAACGCTCTAATCCCAAGAGGCCATCTAAGTATCACACCTTATCTACAGCATTTACTGTGGCTGTTGAATCAGTGACATTGCTGCAGCCAGGAGGCGAGTTCAAGTGTGCAGTGAGGAACCAGATGGTGGAAGGGGGTCGGGGGGAGCGGCACCACAACTGCCACTTGCTGACCTTAGAAAAGCCTGAGGCAACAGAGGCTTCTTTTAAAAAACAGCTCCAGGTTAGGGGAAATTGGGCTCCCTGACGGAAATAAGTCATGAAACAAGGCAGCCCCGTCCTGCGATGTTCCCACACACCTCGGTGGGATCAGAACCAAGCCCAGTTTAATGCTTGGCAAAGGGGCCAGGACAGCAGCCGAAGGCTCTGAATACAGTGCAGACATAGGTGAGACCGCAGCACCTCTGGATACACGGGAGCTAGCTGTACTCTAGCTGGCTCAGGTACCTACAGCAATGAAGCTGCAGCCGCACAGGCTGACCACTGAGTAAGGATCCACCCCTTTGGCCAGCTTGCGGTGGGGCAGCTAGCCCACGCAGCCATGGTTTCGCTGCTATTGGTACAGAAGCCAGCTTGCTTTAAGCTAGCTCGGATGTGTCAACACAGGCTGCAATCACAGCTCTGACTGAAGCACAGACAGACCCTTAGAGGCAGAAGCACTGTTTATCCATGGCACGGGCAGTGGCGTTGCTAGCTTCCCACCACCACCACATTAACCCCTGTTAACATGCTTCAATGCTTAGCTGGGGGGACAACCCTCTCGTTCACATGCTGTGGCCCAGAAAATCCTTGGCAGTTTTGCTGCGAGTGTCAGCAGGGTGTTTAGTACTAGCTACAATGGCAGCTTTGGTTAGGCGATCACAGGATCCATTCCCACCAGGTCAGTAGACAGCCACCACCCTGGGCTGGATGGACACTGGGGATGCAAAAGGCTCCATGCCCTGCAACAAACTGCCTACACTTCCCAGCCTACCATTACCTTCCAGGCCTTTAACTAAAATGGTCCCCTCCTTACCACCATGGGTCAGGAGCATGCCACTTCCTGTGGCCACACATTCTGTAGGCCCCTGGTCTATCTGCCAACAACACACAGCATATGGGCTTGAACTCTGTTCGCCCAGCTAAACCACACACAGACTCCTCTGCTCCCTGAGCTACGGGGAACTGCCCCCTTTTGCCTGGCCTGTGGAGGGAACTGTCCCCCACACCCAAACCCAACAGAGGGCTGTGCTGCACAGCCACACAATGAGATACTGGCACGGGACATTTTGATGTAAGCAAATGTTTGTTTCCGCTCTGTTTTGTGGCCGACTGGTGCTGAGGGGGCTATGGATTTTGTGGTTAAAAGCTGCGCTGAAGGCGTGCTGCGCTCTGTGGAGAGAAAGCCCCAGCCAGCTGGTCAGAGGAAATCACATTCTTCTAGATCAGGGGGTTTCAAACTTTTTAGGCTACGTAATGTAGTCTACCACATACTCCCATCTGAGATAGGGTCATAATATACCCATGATTAGATGGCCAAGTCTTACTAAATAAAATACGCTGTCTGCCATTACCGGGTTTTTCTCATGTACCCCCTGACGAAAGCTCACGTGCCCTACAGGTGTACGTATCCCACTTCAAAAGCCATGGCTCTAATGCTTTGCTGAGAGACTAACTCCCACAGGAGTCAGACTTGGCCGCTGCTCAGCGCCTTAAAGAAATCAGTTCCATGCGAGCAAAACAAAGTGCAGCTCCAAAAGCAACAGTTTAAGTTTGCAACGGCAGCAACCCTAATGAGACCCCACAATGAGCTGGGGAGGTGGGAGAAGAGAAACTTCTTCTTGGTCTGGTGTCATTACCACCTTAGGGGTCATTTGGGGTTTCTACATCCAGCCACTTGTCTGGGCAGCAGTGCCAGCTGCACCTTTGCCGTGCTGGGTGGGTCAGCAAAGCAAGGGTCATTCCTGAATTCTGGGGCTCTGCTCCACAGTCACCAGCACAGCCATCTGATCACTGCACTGCTCAGCTTCAGACAGAGGACACAGGATTTGCTAGAGTGGCTCAGACCATTGGGCCATCGAGGCGGGTATCCTGCTTCCAGCCATGGCCAATGCTTGACGCTTCTAAGAAAGCGGAACTTCATAGTACAGCTAGCCAGCGCTGCACAGGGGGTAATTATGGATTTTGGCACCTGGGGAATTAGTTTGGAACTGCAGAATAAGGACACTGGCTAAAGGTTTCTGCTAAAATGATCAGCCGTGGAAGTGTTAAGAATGTTGACACTGCATTGTCATTAGGTTCCAGAGTTAACATTCAACCTGGACAAATGGAGCAGCTCTCCAAGCCATCCTTAATAGGCAGAAATTGCTGCACCACTACGCTTGGTTCACATCTGTCAGGTTATTTTAGCAGCTATGTCAGCAGGTACTCACTGGGTCCAGGACCCGCCCACCACAGGAACGGTGAGCAGAAGGCAGCCAGAGAGCCAGCAGTTCTCAAAAGATTCACTGGTCTTTATTGCATCAACCGGTGTGCCCAAATTCAGTACCTCCCTTCCATGGGGATGCCTCCCCCACTCTGCGTATCCTGCTGCTCTTTCCCTGGCAGTCCTTCAGCCCCACACTGTCCCCTGCCTCTCTCTCTCCTTCTGCTAGCCCTTAGCGCACCCAGAGCCTGAATTAGAGAGGGTCCCAGGCTCTGCCCCCATGCCCAGCAGGTTTTGCTAAAGATTAAATAACCAACTGAAGCCAGCTGGACCACACCCTCATTCTAATTATGAGGTTGTCACACTTCCTGCAGCTTTTCCTTCTTGTCCCTCCAGAGACCGTTGATTCTGGCACAAAATGATAAGGCTGAGAAACAAAACTGTTTGCAAATGAAAGCTCCAAATCTGGACCCCAATTCCATAGCAAGGAGAGAGCAAGAGAGAACGAGACAGGCACTGCTCAAAAGCAAAGACTCCTTCTGTCCCCATGCAAGGCTCGGCACGTTAGAATCCTGAAAAGCTCATCTCAGCTTTGTCATTGGCTCACCGTGCAACTCTGTGCAAGTCACAGCTCTGTGCCTCAGTTTCCTCTCTCCATAAAATAGTTCTGATCCCTCCCTGGCAGCCAGATGAAAGGCCTATACACGTGCACAGGGTTACTCAGAGCTCCGCTCCACAGTACCCTGCAGTTCATAAATGGTTTGAAACCAAAAGTCCTGTGGGGAATGGGTTCATCCGCCCACTGCTTCAGTCTATTCAATCATCGCTCACCCACTGGAATGAGATTCCAATTGACGTGGCCTCAGCTCCCTTCAGAGTGGCTCCGCACTTATTTCTGCAGCTCAGGCCTTCACTTGAAAGAGCAAATACAGCTGCAGTGTACATGTAAAGGAAACAGTCACTGCACTTAGCATGTGATTGGCTCCTAGTCTGAACTCATTTGACACACAGGATCCATGCTTGCTTTCAGTCAGGCAGCGCTCAGGGAAGGAGATGTCAGATCCCTTATTTCTCCCTCATGCACATACACCTCCCATAACCCAAAGGAAAGAATCCAACTTTGACTGATTCTTCCAGCTACCGAATGTGCCTTGAGGTGCTGCACTTTTGGGGGGGGGGGTGTTGGAGGGAATAGGGAGCTGGGCCTAGCATGCCAGCAATCACTCAGTCTGGCTTTTTATTCCCAATATTTTCTGTCTCTGTCACATCTGTTTACAGACTATTGATCGCTCCCCAGTTATGATGTGTGCAGTCATTTCAGGGTTTTTTTTAATTCCAGTGTGTTTGTTTTCCATTTGCTAGGCAGATACAAGCAAAGCCTCAGTTACAGCACAGCACGCACCAGTGACTTTGAAAGAGAAGAGCACAATGAGCACACTCCAGCCGATTCAAACAGAGGGCTGCCGGGAGGGGAAGGCTGGCGATTCCATCCGACTTCACCTCTTACGGAGCAAAACAAACAGAACCCTCCATGGCTTCTTTGTTCCCTTCAGAGAGGCCCCATGATGCATTGCCCATTAGTTAGAAACACATTTTGTCCAGATGCATGAAACCGACCAAAAGAGATCAGGTGTTTTATGTAAGTACTTGACCATCACTAATTTTTTTTTAAAAGCAAGTTTTAGTTTAACTAAGGAAGGAAGGTCTGGGCTTAAAGCCCCGGGATCTGGATTCACTCTCCTTCCTGTGTCACATCATTGCTCTGGGACTCAGCTCCTTTCTCATACTATGGGAATGGCATTAACACTCCCAGTGTTAAGGTGTACAGCACCTTGCACAATGAAGTCCCAAGCTCAGTCGGGGCCAATCAGTCTACTGCCACCACCAGCTGTATCCTTCTCCCACCCTGTATTTCCTTTTCTCTCTCTGCTGATTGTCCCCAAATAAAAGCATCTGCTCTTTACTGGCAGCTGCCTCCCGTACAGCTGCTGGATATTGGTTACATTTCTAAACTTCATCTTGCAGCAGCCGGGCACCCCAGCATCTCCCAGCTGGTAGAGAATTTATCTTGTGAACACCCCCAGGACGTGCGATAGGCTTACTACTCACATTTTTTAAAAAAAGACATCAGGGGCCAGATTTTCAAATGCTTGGCCCCCACAAACAGGTCCAGATTCTCCAAGAAGCTCAACTCCCACAGAGGCAGCTAAGTGAGCGGCCAGTTCTCCGAAGAGTTTGGCCCACTAGGCATTTGCTCTTGGGGAAATCTAGACCCAACTGCAGCACTTGCAAATTTACCACAATGACTTGCCCAAGGTCACACAAGGAGACTGTAGCAGGGCTAGAAATTGAACTCAGCTTCGCCAAGGCTCAGTCTTGGGTCTTAACCACAAGGCCACCCCAGTGTGGTCCCTGAGAATTGAATATATCAGCACCTCTACTTTTATTGGGCAGATTACCCAATGTCCGTTAATGGTTGCTGTGGTCCCAAAGAGAACCAGCACAGAGATTGCACCCGTTCCTTGAATACGTGCCCTAGCAGAGGGCTCAAACACCACAGCACAGAATGACTGATTGGCAGGTTTATTAGGTTTGCCCTTTGTTGCGGGAGGCAAGCCAGGCGTAGAGCAGCTGGAGATATGAGGACTCAAAGTTCCACACTGTTCGCTAGATGATGCATATTGCTTTGATGCTTTGCTTTTGTGTTTGTGGCACTAGCAGCCCTGGAACAATTCTAAACACAACGAGATAAATGACAAAATAAAAGGAATAATAAACATTTGGACTATTAAGTTAGCAGCACTGGTGGTGTGTAGGCAGACGTGAGGCTTTGCAGAGTACAACTGGAAACCTCTTTAGTGGCTTACCTCAATGGAGACATAAATGTGCCAATTAAGCAATTGGCCCAATTATCAAGAGGCTCCTAGGAATACAATTTCCCTGGTATATAAGCACTTGCCTGTAATAAATTGTTTTATAAATAAGCAGCCTGAAAAAGCATTAAAATGGGAAAAGTATATTATTAGTAGAAAATGTCTTACCTTTCTACAGCCTCTATTAGCACAAAGACTCGCAAAGTGTTGTGCAAACTAGGCTCAAATTGGGCCACCCCTCCTGTCCTTGAAATCAATGGTACTGCTTCAGGAATAAAGGAATTCCCTCAGCAGGCCAAAAGAGAGCAGAATTGGGCCTGGTCTGAAACGTAGCACCCTCTGGGGTGGAATGGAGCTGTTGTTTAACAGCAAATGGAAACATAAATGTTTAGTATTTTTATAACATGGAAAATAGTACCAAAAACCCCAGGCTTGTGTTATGCTCTATGCTATAAACAGCATCTCACACACCTTCCATGCTCCCAAATTTAGATACATAATACAGACCTTAGTTCATTTATCCCAACAAGGTCATTTATTCAGTCAAAAGAAAGTGGAACTCCACCCTCCTCTCATTCCCCCCCATTTACAACTCAAAACACCAGTTGAGTTCTCTTCCACCTGCAAACATTTTACTTCCAAATAGTCACCGATCAACTGTAATGCAGAGTCACTCTTGGATTGGGAGACCAGAGATTTCTGGAGAAGAAATTTCAGGGGGGATGGGGAAGGGGGAGAGAATCGCAAGGGGGTAGAACGTTAATTACCAACATGTGTCTTGCACACATTCCCAGTGATCTTTAATGGCCAGGATCCTAGCTTTTCCTCTCATCTGAAAATAGAGTCATGAATTAAGGCAAGAAATTTGCTTGTCAACCATAACAGGAGAGAGAAGCGGCCTGAATTTAATAAAAGGCTGCAGAGGGGGGAAATTTATGCCAGCAAAGACAATTGCACCTTCTAAAGTAGAGTGAATAGGCCAGTAGCCACCCTTGGTGTGCTATTAAACCATTATTCAGAGAAAGCGCTGAGTACTGTTTTGGGGCAGTCATTACAAATAAGCAGCCATGCCATTCATCAGGGTGACAGTTCATTGCACTTCAACTCTCATCCTTGAGTCTCCCATCTCTAAAGAAGCTGCCTTCTGAGAAAGTCTCCAGCACTACAAACTATTTACATCCAGTTCATCATTCTCATCACCAGGGAGTAATATTCCTGTTTTACATCATGAATTTTATATAGGAGGATTCCTAAGCACACCATGTACTATACACAGACAGCACCACTAATGTTCAGCCACTTCTGGGGTGGAGGGTAACACCCAACTATGGCACAACAGTCAAGGGAAGGAGATATTTCAGCTAAAAACAAAAGGACAAATTTTCCTCTTGCAAAGTCTGCCATGGGAAATTTAATAGCTAGCCAAACCTAAAAGACCATGGTTCTCAAATTCTCATGGACACACAGAAAAATGTCCAGAGCTCACTTATTTCCCTTACAAGAATAATGCATTGATTTCATACCCCCCACCCCACAAAACTTATAGAACCAGGCTATTTAAGTAGTTCAAACCCAGTATAGACACTAGAGAGTTAGGCCTTTACAGATAATATATACTTTAGGGAAGAAATCAGCACCTCAGAAATAAAAAGGGAAAAACATAGCAAAGACTTACCAGTTAGAAGAAAGCCCAACACACTAAGCAGAAACTAGTTAGAGATTAGCTACAGCTGCTTGCCTGTGCCAAATGTGAAAGGCCAGCTCCCAGAAAGGCATGCTGGGAAAAAAGTTCCTAAATGAGGGCAACCACGCAGTGGGGGAGGGGGTTATTAGGAATTAGATGTTTATAAAGAAAGAGGTGTTTTTTCAGAAGGACCCACTAGAGCAGGCTGAAATGAAGAAGCTTTAGACTCCAAGTGGAAAGGGATGATAAATTCAGGGCAAAATTATGTATGTTAAATTTCAATCATCCGTAGAGGACAGGAACCAAAAGACTGGATTTTTCCTCTTAGATCTGTTTAAATACACTGTGATTCTTAGTACACCCCCAGCTATTAGAGAAGAAATTAGGGCTTGTTTTAGAGTGAGGCAAATGTTTTCCTGTAACTATTTAACTTTCTGAATTGGTTTGCACCTGTTGTATGTTCAGTGAAGATGAAATTTATTCTGTGCAGAAGGCTGGCAGAATGCTTCGGCACCCCTCTAGCCATAGCATGAGGATGGAAGTGGGGCCCAAGGCTTGACCGGCTGCTCTTCCTTCTCAGCTCTAGTTTGCGTGAACACTGACTGATCGAGTTGAAATAGAAAAAGCAGCTTTAGTCTAATTAGCAGATTGTCAGGGGCTGGAGCTGGACTGGGGCAAGCCTTTAGCTATACAGAGCTGCTCTCTAGCTTTCGGCTGGCCTTCCATCGCCTTTCTGATGAGCAGGAAAAGAATGCAGGGGGACAGTGGGATGAAAGATGTGAGCACCCCAAAAGGAGTGTTGCTCAGACACTTCCTAGGGGTATGTCTTGGAGCATGAACACCGCTCCCTTCCAGAGAAGCTGTCTTCTCAACCATGAAGTCTGAAGTTGGGGGGGGAAATTTCCCATGTCACCTAGGCAACACTTGGGCTATGTGAGGTTTCCAAAAGAGTCCTGTGAACAACAGCCTGGAGAATAACAGCTAGTGTTGCTGGAGTTCCTCCAGAGGTGGGCGACAGGAAGAGAGCCAGTGTGACCTAGTAGCTAGAGTGTGAGCTTCTGGTGTCTGCTCTGCCACTGGCTGTGGGCAGGTCACGTCATTGTCTTGTGCCTGTTTCCCCACCTGTAACATGAGGAGTATTCTTCATATCGCCTGTCCTAGCAAGAGCTGAGCCAGTGGTTCTGTGTGAAGGGCTATGGAAGTGCTCTTACTAGGACAATCCTGGGAGGGGGAAAATCCACCTTTAATGACCCTTCCTGGTACACACTCCCAGAGACTTGGGAAATGTTTCCAACAACCCGGTGTAAAGGGGTTCTCCCCATGGGGTGCTGCCCAGGTGCAATACTGACCTCTCACAGGGAAAGAGCTAGGGATCCTCCCAGGGGGAGAATGCCTCCCCATGCAGCCAGGGAGTAACTGCTCCAGGCCCAGCTCATACTGGGGCCGCAAGCATCGGGGCTGTGAACAAAGCTCCATCCCAGCCCTGTTTAAACTCATCCTGCCAGGCAGCCAGCCCTGCCCTGGAGCACTCTGAGCAGGGTTTGATCTGGAGTGATTCTGAAATGGCTGCTTGGGCCAAGGGCTGTGTCTTCCCTGCGTTGTGTGGGGTGTGGAGGACTCCAGCTCTGATGGATCTAATAATAAGGGGCACTGATGCGGGATCTGCTGCTCTGTTTGCTAGGCCCCTTCTCAGGTAGGGCTCCGTTTACAGAGCCTCGTTCTGCTGCTAGCCTGAGAATGGAAGTGCATCAGGAGGATACAATGCATACAAGCTCCTAGAGGCCCTCATCTGTGGGAAACAGGCTTTTGCTTGTAGGGACTAGTGAGAGCCAGCAGCCATGTGGATGTGCAGGCTACGTGCATGGGGGAAGGTTCAAGGGAGTTTTCCATTCCCCTGCGTGCCTCAGCAGAGACTGTCCAGTGTTCTAGCAGAGAGCAGAGTCCCTCTTCCCTCCCATGGGAACTCAGTGCCTGAAAAAGGGGCTAGAGGGAGGGGGCCACACACACACACACACACACACACACACACACACACACACACACACACACACACACACACACGCTGGCAAGATGCAAGAGAGCAGATGTGCTGCTGCCCCATGTCCCAGCTTGACACTGTAGGTTGCTAGGGGCACCCAAGATGAAGTCTGGGGAAACCAAGCACAATTTTTCCTGGGGCTCTGGCCGCTGCATGCCCTCTCTGGGCAGCCCGCACAGAACCTAGCTGTAATGAAGGGAAGGATCTTCCAAACAAGGAATGATCACACACTGCCAAAGGCTCCTGCACATTAGCATATACCCAAAAAGGAGATCACGCCCAGCCTCTACATGACTATCTATGCTGAGAGCACAAGCTCAGGCTCTACCCACTGGACCACACTGCCTGCACTCCAAACCCTGCATTTATACATTCAGAAAGGGGCAATTGAGCTTGTGACTGGCTGATGCGTCCATGCAGCACCCTGGCTGTGCACACAGATGTGCCCTGAGCCCTGGGCATGGGGCAGATACACTCTGGGCAGAAGGCCAGGACAACACCGATGCAGCAGTCACCACACTCAGAACAGATCCCCCCCCCTGCAAACAGGAATCACACAGGGAAGGGTTTTCAAGCTGCCTGAAGGATATGGATGACCAACTGCAATTAAATTTCTAATGGGCATCCAGATGCCCTAGAGGGCTTTGAAAATTGCAGCCATAAATACCAGTCTTTGGAATGGATTCCTGCAGGCTCTCCGACTCAATTTGTGTGCTCTCGAGGTAGCTTTTGGGCACTAGCCACTGCACATAGGTCACCCCGCCGAACAAATAAATGCCCTGGTGCAGCAGTAAGGAAAGGAGCACAGATGGCATGTGAGGGTCCTGCTCTTTGTTCTTCTTGCTTAATACCAAATAATTCTAGGACTCCACTGAGTTATTCATCGGGCGCTGGTGTGAGAAGCAGCCAGACCGATGCCGTCAAAGGGCTGCTCTTTCGGCTACACAGATCATGCTTGAGTGCTGGTGGGTGGAAGGGATCCAGGCACTGCAGCCAGTACTCCAGCTTGCTTGGTTAACCTTCATTTGGAAAGTGATTTACCTTCCTGACATTCAGCATTAAAATATAAACATCTCCATGTCTGATTTAATGGACAATTAAAAATTAAATCAAAGAGTTAGCAAACGATGCGCTGATTTGCTTATTGTAACCACATTAGTCTGATGTTTGGAACAGTGTAGAAAGACGGAGGAGGGGCTGCCAGGGAAGGAGGAAAAAGAAAAGCCAGTGGCCCTCGTATATCACAGCTTTAATGGATTTGCTCTTTAAAGTAAAATCACGGCAAACTCTGGAGCCTCGTATTAGTGTGAACATGTTTAGCCAGCAAAGTAATGAGAATTAATGGGTTGGTAAAAAAAATACAGTAATATGCACTTTCGCCACCGCCGAGGGGAGCGAGATTTTGCTCCACATGTCCATGAACAATAAGTGTCCTCTGGCTACCCCAGGAGCAACGCTCAGGCTGCCGGGTGCCTGCCTTTCTAAGCTAAAGACAAACTGTAGTGTTACTTACAGCTCGCCACGCTGGACTGGCAGCATCTCTGGGCTCGGGAGTGAGCCCGCTGCATGCCAGCCTGCCTAATGAGAGCTGCGAGAGAAACCCAGCTGCAAAGTAGGTGCTTCAGCACCATGGAGAGCTCACGTCTGCTTTCAGGGCGCTCTATTAGGGAGAGAGGATCCCCCCTCCTGGGCTCAAAGGGGGTGCTGGGAGAGCGGGGAACCAGAGAGACTGACATGGACCAGGATCAAAAAACCCTATCTCAGCCCAGTCTCCAGCGTGCAGGTGTCCACAGCGCAATCCAGAGCAGACAGAGTGAGGGTGAACCCTACCTCTGCAAAGACATCGCCAGGAACATGCCCCAGTGAAGTATGTTGGAGCCCCCAGGATCTGGGATTCTGCAGGACTTGGGCACGCAGCAGAGGCGGCTGTTCATTGCCTGGTTAGAGAAAAACCACCCGCTAAAAACCCCTGAGCTGCAAAGCAAATAAGACCAAGGTCAACCTGGTACCTAGGCCCAAAGTAACCCCCCAGGTTATGTATAGTACTAGCAGCAGCACATTAGTCACTTCGCTTTGGGGCATGGCTCTGTTTGTGCTGGTGTCCTAAGATATAAATGAGCAGCCTCCAGTGCTTAGGGTCATTGTGACAGTTCTCTGAAAACACCCGCTCAATGTGCATCAGCAGCCAAAAAAGCGAACAGTGTGTTAGGAACTATTAGGAAAGGCAGCGATAAGGCAGAAAATATCATAATGCCACTATATAAATTGATGATACATCCATATCCCAAATATTGTATGCAGTTCTGCCCACTCCATTTCAAAAAAGATATATTAGAATTGGAAAAGGTGCAGAGAAGGGCGACAAAAATGATCAGGGGTATGGACCAACTTCCATGTGAAGAGAGATTAAAAAGACTGGGACTGGTCAGCTTGGAAAAGAGACAACTAACGGGGGACATGAGAGAGGTCTCTACAATTCTGAATGGTGCGGAGAAAGTGAATAAGGAAATGCTATTGACCCTTTTACATAAGACAAGAACCAGAGGTCACCCAAAGAAATTAATAGGCAGCAGGTTTAAAATAAATGTAAGGAAGAACGTCTTCACACAAGGCACAGTCAATCTGTGGAACTCATTGCCAGGGAAAGTTGTGAAGGCCAAAAGTATAACTGAGTTAAAAAAAAAGAACTAGAAAAATTCATGGAGGATAGGACCAGCAGTGGCTATTCCCTAAGATGGTCAGGGACACAGCCCCATGCTCTTGGTGTCCCTAAGTCTCTGACGGCCAGATGCTGGGACTGGTCAACAGGGGATGGATCACTCAATGATTCCTGTTCTTTCTCTCCAAAGCATGTGTCCCTGGCCACTGTCAGATAACAGGATACTGGGCTAGATGGGTCATTGGTCTGATCCAGTATGGACGTCTTTATGGTTTTATGAAGGTCCTGGGTTCTAATCCCATCCAGTCCAGAGCCAGATGAGTAAAAAAAGCATGAGTCATGGCGGTTGAGTGATCTGGGTTAAAGTCATAGTTTCCCCTGGAGATGTGAGCTTGAATCTCAACCTAGATGCCTGCCCTTGCACCTCCCCTTGATCTTTCTCCTGGAAGGAAGTCAGTTTTGAGAGAGATTGAATCTATAAAACACACATTTTAAACAGGGAAGGTAATAAACCATTGGAACAATTTGCCACGGGTCACGGTGGAGTCTCCATCACTGGTGATTTTTAAATCAAGCTTGGATGTTTTTGTAAAATATACACTCCTGTTCAAAAGGAATGAATCTGGGGCATGTTGCTGGCCTGTGTTACACAGGAGGACAGGCTAGATTATCACCATGGTCCCTTCTGGCCTTGGAGTCTATACTGGGTGGGGCTAGCCAGTTATCTCAAGGCAGGACTTATTCACCTAGCAGACAAGTCTCAGAAGCGGCCTCTGAGTCGGGGGCTAACGACAGGCTGCACAAAGCAGTATTAATACTGACTGGAAAGTTGCAAGAGAAACATTCCTATTTGAATTTCCCACCATGACATGAAAGCCTGGCTTTAAGGGGGAGGGGTGGAAATAGCCTTTAATGTCACAATCCGAGCCCTTCCATTGCCAATATCACCAAGAACCTGGATTTTCACTCAGATGGCAAATGTCAGCAAAAAGATCAGATTTCAGTTTCCAGTGCATGTCTCAGCATTTACAGGGAGAATTTCTCTTGCCCTGGTCCAAATCCAGCTTCTGTTTCAACTAACTTCCTACCCCTCTGCCCTGGGAGCTCTTCTATGTCCCCATGCTCAGCAGAGTGGGCACCTCTGCCTCTTAGGCTACGTCTTCACTACCCGCCGTATCGGCGGGTAGCAATCGATTTCTCGGGGATCGATATATCTCGTCTCATCTAGACACGATATATTGATCCCCGAACACGCTCCTGTTGATTCCGGAACTCCACCAACGCGAACGGTGGTAGCGGAGTCGACAGGGGGCGCCGCGAATATCGATCCTGCGCCGTGAGGACGGTAGGTAAATCGATCTAAGATACTTCAACTTCAGCTATGCTATTCACCTAGCTGAAGTTGCGTATCTTAGATCGATCCCCTCCCCTAGTGTAGACCAGCCCTTAGATACTTCTGCATTCTATTCAACTCATTGTTTTTGGAGCTCCAAAAGGCTGCAGATGAGAGGGACAGAGGAGAGAAGTAGAGATGGATTTGCAGTCAATATGACATGGGTTTATACAGAAAGCAGCCTTGTACAAACACACCACTTTGTTCAGAGCCGAGCCGGACAAATGGGTCCATCCGCCTTCAAAACTCATTTGCAAGAAGGCTTTCTTTAGATTTGGCAGCCTCTAAATAGCATCTCACCCAGCAAAAGGCTTGGGTTGATGTCTCCTCTGCCTTATTTGTAAAAATAAATCTGAATCCTTGGAGATGAACTCCTAAGAATGTTGGGGTGAGGGACCCTTTGGCTTTGTGACCAGGACACACATTTTAGTTGGGGTTGGTCCTGCTTTGAGCAGGGGGTTGGACTAGATGACCTTCTCAGGTCCCTTCCAACCCTAATTGTCTATGATTCTATCTTGTCCACATCTAGAAGAATTCACATGCAGGAGTCAAGGTCTGAAATGTTTCTCCTGGTCCATTTTACAAACAGGATTTAAAGCGGGCAAATTGACAGCCCTGATGCACCTGACACAAAGGATGGTAAAATTGTTTGAATCAGTACAAACCACTAAGTGTAAAGATACAAATGGCTTAGCTCTTTCAACAGGCAAATTCAAAAGCCTCTCTCAGCCTTGAATCCAGCCTAATAACAGAACCAAAGGGCTGGGATGCATTAAGCTATCCAAAAATCAATGTGGAGCTGCTTTTCTGCCAGCTCAAAGTACTAGCAGGCACTTTCCTTTTCACTCCGCTTTCAAGTACAAGCTTTGCGCCGGGCTGAGTTTCATACTAGCAGTAATATACAATCAAAGAAACAAAGCACAGCAGATTATGCTTCTGTGGGAAAGCTGACATGTAACCGAACAGAGTGACACATCCTTAGGGAGATGGGGAGGTTAATGGAGAGGGCTCAATGTATTTATTTATTAGTGCGCATAGGGAGGTAGTTACCAAGAGGTACCTGCACACATCTAGCAATGTACCTGAATCCTGACCTCCAACACCCCTCACCCTCTCTTGTGTACAGATTGAGCTGTCCAGTGAGAGCAAGGATGAGATGCACCAACGCACTTGGAGTTATTGGTACTTGTATTTTGGGAGCATCTATAGTCCCCACCCCAGCTGAGATCAGGTGGCCCCTGTGTTGGGTCTAGCACAGACCCATAGCCTGAGGCAGTCCCTGCCTCAAAGAGTTTACAATCCAAACAGCCCCTGGGTAGGGGAAAGTCAGCAGGATTAGCCCCATGTTGCAGAGAGAAAAATGAGGCAAAGAGAGTAAAATCCAGATTCTCCAAGATATGTAGGTACCTCAGTCCCATTGATGTAAGTGGATGTTAGGCCCCTAAATATCTTTGAGAGTCTGGGCCTAAGTGCATGGCCAAGGTCACATAAGGAGGCAGGACCTGATCCCAGATCTCCTGAGTCCTGCCCCCGTGCCTTAGCCACAAAACTATCTTCCTCCGCTGTGACCCCAGGGAATCTGAACACAGAGCCGACAGGCCAAATGGCCTGAATGTACATACTAAACAGTTCCCTCCTTCTCACAGAATTCCCTTGGCACTGAATGGGAGGTTTGCCCCGTCAGAAGACCAGAACACAGCACCGCCTATGACGAATGAAGAGAATAACAGTGCATGAGAGACTAGTCCAGCCAGCCAAAACCCTCTCCACCCGTTTGCCCAGCCCAAGCAGTCCCTCTGCTGTGGCAGGTGAGTAAAATCGCCTCTGGTTTTTCTCTTCACCAAGGGCAAGAGAGTCCGTTGTTTGCCTGGGTTGGTACATGTTCCTGACAGTCTTGCAAGGCTGGATCAGTACTGACGTTCCCATCTTTGGGTACAAAAGTTACCATCTGGCCATGCATTTATTTCCATCTTTTTCTGTTTTACATGGGTGCCTGCTCTGTAAGATTGCACTTTAAAGCGGCCTCCTACAGCTCACTCGCCCAGAGTGCCTCTGGCTTTAGCCCAGTTGCTGCCGCTGCTGGCTCATGAAGAAACCACGGGATGAGGATAGCACTGCACAGATTGAGTGAGTGTAACATTTAGCGCATCGATACTAAAGCAGGGATGTGGTGCAGAAATGGCCATCAGGATGCCTTGATCCTAGTGTGGCTTTGACACTGACGCAGTGTGTGATGTCAAGAGGACCCTTAACTTCTCTGTGCTTTGATCTCCCCTTCTGTGAAATGACATGACACCCTCCTTTGTAAAGTGCTCTGAGAGTGACACAGAAAAAGCACTAATGCTCAGACCCTTTAAATCAATAGAAGTTAGGAGCCCAAGCACCTCTCAGGATTGGGGCCTTAGTGCTAAACACTATGTATCTCCCTAGGAGGGGTCTGCTCTGATGGGATTATTTACCTTGTTGGATATTGGAGGAGACAGACAGGGCAGATCTCAATTCATCCTGGTGCTGAAGCGTACAGCTCCCTGGATGTGCGAGCTTGTGATATCAGTTAGAGCAGCCTAGGGACTGCTTTAATTTACACCACTGGTGTAAAGTTCCTAAGGGAAACCAGAGTGGGGGACATGGATGGGGCAGGAGCCCCCTCTGAAGAGTTTATAATAGTCCTGAATTGTTCCCCTTCTAAATGGTGGGAAGGGGCCAAACCGCACCAGAGAATCTGGCCCTTTGTACTGACCAGTGAAGGGAAGTTCTCCAAACTGTGGCCCGCTAATGGGCATGCAGGAAATAACTGCCTTGTCCTCCCTAGTCTCATGAACTCATGCTGTGAAGCTCAGATCTGGGTCAGATTTTTAGGCAGGGTTGGATCTTCCAGGTCAGGCCTATCTCCTACCGGAACACCTAAATGCATGCGAATCATCCTGAAGGGCTATTGTGTTAGCTTTGGCTTTGACGGGCAAGCCCTGTGCTCCACAGGGGCATGGGAAATCTCTGGCATTGAGCTTCCTCAGCTAGGAGACACTTTGGTTCAAAGCTAGCTTCTCTGCCTTGCGCCCTTACCGTTCCCAGCCTTCCAACCCATGGTCCCAAGTGCGATGGGGCCAGAGAGATCCACACAGAGTGTGGCAAGGCATTGCTCCACTGGGGCCAACCCACACTGTCTTTGACTCACTCACCCTCTCAGTTATCCTATCCCCTTCCCTCCCAAGAGGTTAAGGGCTCCTGTGTTCTGCTGGGCGTGTCCTCAGTCTTCTGAGAAGCAGAATCAATACATGTCATTACCAAGGAGGGGAGATCATCGGAGTCATTACGACAGCCATTGATTTTCAATCCAAAACCACACACGCTGAGCGCTCAGATAAGGAACAAACACAGCAAAAGCTGCTGGAAAGAGTCTGTGCTGGGCAGGCTTCTCTGGGCTTTACCTGCATTTCCAGCTCTTCTACCCTAGATCCTGGAATGGTTTGTGGATCCACTTGTATGACGCATGCCTGGGTCTTCTCCCACTCACCCTTGGGTAAGCCAGGTGGATTCCGGAGAAGTCAGTGGAATTACATGAGTAAAAGCAGTGTCAGTCTCTATACATCTGGGCTAGTATCTATAATGCTGGGGAAATATCTGATTCTTTTATGTATCAATTTAGCATTACCATGGGGACACAGGATGAAGGGGAAAACCAGAGCAAAACCCAGCAAGCCCATTCAAAGCCGGACAGCATGGGGTCAGGAAGACTACAGATATGGACAAGAGTATATCTTTCAGGCTAACTGAAGTGGTGCATGTAGGCAAAGCACGGACGTGCATGGATCACACTGCAGAGCGATAGCAGGCCCAGCCAACACAGAGAGCGGAAGGAGCAGTGTCCCCGCGCGTAGGCTCCCAGTCAGCTCTTCTTTATGGGCTAGGCTCTGCTGTGGTGAATTACCGCAGCCTTGGATCTGGTGCAGGCTACGTGTTCTAAGATAGGGGTTCTCTAATCTCACTGCACCATGACCCCCTTCTGACAACAAACATTGCTACGAGACCCCAGGAGGGGGGACCAAAGCCTGAGCCTGCCTGAGCCGTGCCAATGCCCTAGCCTGGGGGCCAAAGCTGAACCCCAAGGGCTTCAGTACGGGGGGGAGGGGGCCTGTAACCTGACTCCACCATTCAGGGCTGAAGCTGAAGCCTGATCCCCACCGCCCAGGGCTGAAGCATTTGGGCTTTGGCCCTGGGCAGTGGGGCTCAGTCTTCAGCCCTGAATTCCAGCAAGTCTAACACCAGCCCTGGAGACCCCATTAAAACGGGGTCCTGACCCACAACTTGAGAACCGATGCTCTAAGATGTGCCAGCTGGCGATGGTCGCCAAGGGGCTGTCTCCACTGAGCTTAGGTGGACAAGCTCCCATGCCAGGGGCCGAGGGGAGAGTGGGGTAGGCGTCCCACTGGGGTTTTCCCAACAGAGTTTCCAGCACAGAGAACCTAGCCCGGCCATTCTTACAACACGATGGACAGTGAGAATGTGGCATTCAGTCAGGCTGGGGTCCATCACAGAGGAGGGAGGACTCAGCTGTCACTCTCCCAGCAGAGGGCTGTGGTGGTGGTGGGGGCTCTGTTCACACTACCCCAGTGCAGCCATGATGGGGTGCCAGCAGCAAGAGTCCCTTTCCTAGTGTTTTCAGCTGCAGTGATGTTGGCAGAGACCCACAGTGCAGCAGGTTTCAGGACTAACATCCCATTGAGAGGAAAGGGGCAGTTCACACCTCTCAGAGTCATTGTTGCAGGCTCTCTGCAGACTCAGGCAGACACCACTACAGCTGTTACACTCAGGTCCTGTTTGTAAGGCTTCCTCTACCAGGGGGAGAGCTGGAGACATAATCTTTTAAAATGGAAGCTGAGATCCTTGGAGCTGGGCCTGGGGCATGTGCCCTTATCTCTTACAGTGCCCAGAGCATCTACCCCTTAATCCAGCACTGTGCCCAAGCTCTCGGCCAGCCAGCCTGAGTCAGAAGTCAGGCAAATTAAAGACATACAAGGTTAAAATCTCCTGTGAACAAATGTGAGCCTTACACTATTCCACGTATCAGAGCAGCCAGATGACTAATAGCATTAAGGTCAAACTCTCTTCCTCAAAAACCCACACTTGTAAATGAATATCCTCCCCGCCTCTGATCAGATTAATCTCTGCAGCCTTCAGAAGCAGAGTGGAACAGAAGAAAGGGGACAGTGGTTATTTCAGGGTGACTGGAAAGGTGTGTATCGAGGGGGAGAGGAATGAGCCACACAAGAGGACGAACATGACAAGCATCCAATCCAGCTGCCTGAGCTCCCTCCTTCCCCATCCCACTGTGCTCTCAAGTCCAGATATTGATCGTTGCCTGAAAACAACTTCCATGGATTAACGGAGCTGTGCTAGAACCCTTGTCTCTCCCCCCCTGCGTCCTACATGCAAACCCCCAACGTGCACTGCCAGGTAGCCTGCGGTGCCCACGCTCTCCCCACGGCAATTGAAAGGGGCAGCCCTTGCCTGCTCACTGCATGAGCTGCTAACGTAATGTTCCCTGATTTATCCTGTGCTCAAGGCATAGCAGGAGCGAGGCAGCATGTGTGATGCTCTGAGCTGCACTAATTAGAGAGAAAGATGGGTCCAAGTGGCACAGGCTGGGCCTGTAGTGCTCTGCCAGCTCACAGGAATATATAAGGGTTTTTTACAGAGACACAGACAGACCCTCAGTGGCTCGCTAGCTCCCAGAATGACTGAATGCAGCCTGTGCTGCATACTGGCTCTGTCGAAGTCTTGGTCTAGGCTGTTCAGTCTCAGAAGGAATCACTGAGCTCACAACAGGTCCCAGACTTGAGACACAAACCGGGAGATTTTCTGGATCCTGCTCATCTCTGGACCCCAATGAGATCTGGTGGCAGCAAGTTCCAGGGGCTCTCTCTGCATGGTGGGAGCATCCCCGTAACAGTTTGAAATGTGCTGCCTTTTACTTCTGTTGAGCATTCCTCACTCTTGTACAATGGACAGAGAGAGGGAGGGGGTAAGACAAAGGAAGAGGAAAATTTGAACTTCAGAAGCTGGAGTCCCATACTGTGAAAAGCCTCATCTCAAGGGGACTGTTGGCATCACAAAAGTTCCTGAGCTCCAATGCTGTGATATAGGCTTTCACCAGAAATGCCCTGATGGTGTTCACAGATTTTATGGCCATTGAGCATCTATTCTGAGCTAGACTTAGGGAAGAAAAACCAAATGCACAAATCCAAAATGGTGGAACACTGGCTGGGCAGGAGCACTGCTAAGAAGGATCTGGGAGTTGTGGTGGATCATAACCTCAACATGAGTCAACAATGCGATGCTGTTGCAAAAAAAGCAAGTGCAAGTTTGGGTTGCATTAACAGAGGTATAGCAGGCAAATCACGGGAGGCCTCAGCTGGAGAACTGTGTCCAGTTTTGGTCACTACTGTATAGAAAGGATGTAGAAAAACTGGAAAGGATCCAGAAGCAAGCAACAAAGATGATCAAAGGGACAGAATTCAAGCCATATGAGCAAAGGCTGAAGGAACTGGGTATGTTTAGTTTGGAAAAGAGGAGATTAAGTGGGGACACGATAGTGGTCTTCAGATACTTGAAATGCTGCCATAAGAGAGATGGAGAAAAATTCTTTTCTCTTGCTACAGAGGGCAGGGCAAGCAGCAATGGGTTCAAACTACAGCACAGCAGATTTAGATTAAATCTTGGGAAAAACATCCTAACTGTAAGAACAGTAGGACAATGGAACAAACTGCCTAGGGAGGTCAAAGAAGCTCCTTCACTGGAAGTTTTCAAAAGGAGCCTGGATAGCCATCTACCTTGGATGATCTAGACCAGTGGTTCTCAACCTATTTAGCATTGTGGGCAGCATATGGAGCTCTGTGTGTGTTATGCAGGCCCCAGCCACACAACAGATATACTACCTGTATGGCCCTGAGGATGTCACATGGGCTGCAGCTGTGTGCTAACTGGGCTGCAAACGACATGCAGGTTGAGATCCACCTTTAGACACAACAAATCCTGCATCTTGGCAAGGGGCTAAAGTAGATGACCCTGGTGGTCCCTTCTAACCCTATGGTTCGCTAAAGCAGGCCAGTGGATATCACCCAGTCATTCCTGAAGCAGAGGAAGGAAGCCTGGCTCATGGCCTCAAGCCCAATAACAACTTGTGGCTGGACTAGAACCAGAAGCCCCTCAAGGCTTCATCTAGCCCTGGAACTCGACGCTACTTGTCCCTGGAGCTCTGTTACTACACTCATCACACAGCCAAACACCTTTACTAGAACCAATAACTATCACTGGAACCATTCACTGTAACTCCACAGTCAGTCAATGAAGAAAAGAAGTGCCCTCTATTCATCACTGTTCAAAAGCATCCACCAGTTATTCCCTAGACTAATCCAGCCCTGACTGGCAGAGCATGGATTTTATACCGCGAATGGTGTGGATGTCATCTTTCCTACGCACTGTGTGGCACACCACAAAATGGAAGTGACACAGAGTGGGGGAGGAGAAAGGGAGAGATACACAAACAAGTGGAGGAAAAACTGGCAGGTAGACCTGGGGCTGGGAAACCCCACAACTTCCATTGAAATTGTCTATACCATGCAGCTGGGGACTGCAGGTGCCAAGCACCGCACAGGTTAAGGCCCCCACTAGGAAAGAGTGGCTGTTCCAGGCAGCGGGAGCTGCAGAGGAGGAGGCTTTTGCACCATCAGTGGGGAGGTCATGTGAAAAGGCACAAAGAGAGCAGTTATCTGAGTGGTAGGAGTGGGATGAGGTAGAGAGAAAGACAAGGCCTGAGAGACAGGCTGACGCAAGCCCATGGAAGGTTTTATAAGGAAACAAAGGCTAGTTTTGAACTGGATTCAGGTAGGAAAAGGGCATCAGCAAGGCTGTGATGATAATGTGGGGGGCTGATGGTTCCAATTTCAAGAGGAAAATGGATCATTCTCCTAAAATGTAGAATATCTTGTTCCACAGCTGGTATAAATTGGTGTCAACACTCTCTGAGGAGCCAGTCCTTGGGTCACAAGCGCTTGATTTAGAGGTGTCGAGTAGATGAAGACCAAGCGATGTAGGTACAGGTATCTGTACACACACAGTGGGTATGCATTCACCGTTATGAAGTTACTAGCACAGAGTCCAGTGTAAGCATTATGCTACATGCCTGTGTTTAGTATGGCCATGCTTCCACCCCCCTGTGGAGGGGATCTCCACGTGACAGATGGCAGAGCCCTGTCCTCATTTTATTTATCACCCTTTGACCACCTCTCTTCCCACAACTCCACCTCTCTGGGGCCTCATTCTGCCATCCCATCAGCAGCTTCACGTACATTGCACAGGGTGGGCAATACGGAGTTTAAATATCACACTTCCAAAGGCATGGTTCTTCTTTCTCTCCTGAGCCTCCAGGGCAAGAACTGGGGATAGGGTTAGCATAGCCAGGGGGTGAACAGCCACCCTACAAAACCATGCCATAGGGACTGTGTCCTCAATGGCGCCACATGTATCCATACGCATGGCAAGGACGTCTGGGGGCGTAGCCCACGGCTCTTTGAGCTGCAGTGAGTGTAGCCGCCTTAGGAGTCTTTCCCAGAGAATTGTGGGAGAAACTGTCCCTCCTTTTGGGAACGAGGTATTGTGGGAAGGCACTGGAGGGCTATCAGCATGCGAGTGGTTTAGCCTGTGTCCACAGTGTGTGAAAATAAAACCCAGGCTCTAATACACACTACTTTAGCCCCTAGCCCCTAGCCCCTTGCCAGGCCAGCTAACCTGGGAGATGGGTCAGGGAGGAGAGGTGCAGAAGGGACAGGCAAAAATGCAAATTAAATAATCTTATCACATGGCTCTTCAGTGTATCAGTGGTGGCACTTTCATATATGTGGTGTGACTATACCCCCCACACACACATTTCTTGCTGCATATTATGTTAGGTATAAAGCATGAAATGTTGCCAGTGCAGAGGTCCAGCACAATCCACAGTGTATGTGTGTCTATTACACACACACACACACACACACACACACACACACACACACACACACACACACACACACACACACACACGTGTGATTTCAATCTGACAACCTGCAGAGCCATGAGAGAACCCCAGAGGGTAACATGGTTAAAAGGCCTTCTGCTGACCCTCTGCCAGGGGCAGATTTTGCTCATCTATCACACGGAGCTAGCACATTACTTCCCACCAGATTCAGGCAGGAAACACAGGCAGGGCTAAGCATCTTTCCAGCACATGTTTATTGATGATGCAGATTAAACTTTCATCATATTGCACTGGTTCAATTTCCAATTGAAATGAAAAGCCTGAGCCTGCCGCAGCTTTCTGTTATTACCTTCCACTTACATCCCTGATAGACGCGATCTGAGATGAGCCATCTCCCCAACCTTCAGGTAGGGTGACTCCATCGTCAATCAAATTAATACTGCAACATAACAAATGGGACATAGGCGGAGATGGTGAAATACAGAGAGAGACAAGAGGGGTTAAGAGCAATTTGGCAAGCGCCAGCTTAATCAACAGCCTCAGACTATAACAGGTGGTAATGAACAAGGAGAGCTGCTACATGTGCGTGGAGGGATGGAGAGGGTTACTCTTCTGTGCTGTTGGGCTGTATCTTGAAAGATGGTTTAACATCTCTTCTGAGCCTTCATTATCACTGCCGTTACCTTAAAGGGCCTCTGCTTTGGAGCTGTCCTGCTGGGTGGTTTGAAAGGGAAGATTTTCCAACAGAGAAATTAATAGAACCAAAGTGGCACTGGAGTTGGATGGAGATGATGGGAGAGATTCTCAGGCAATGTAAAGCATCATCGCCAATTTACACTAGTACAGGATCTGGGCCAGCAAACCTACAAGTATCCTCCCCCCGCCCCAAGTCAGTGAACATAATTCAAGCAAGAAGTCAACTCAAGCAGGAAATCTGGCATCCCAGTAGGATTGTCAAGGTTGTAATTATTCAGGGGTAGGGTTGGTTATAAGGTAGTTGTGGGCTTGTGGACGGAGAGGGAGGCTGGCCCTCTGGAGGTTTGGGCTCTGGGCCTGGGCTGAGGTGTGACACTGCCCAACTCGTTTAAGCCCGCCTCCTCATTATGTCCTCTAACTGCTTAAGTCTGTTTTCTCGTCTCTAATATTCAGGGACTGACAGCACTGCATACCAGGATCCCCACTGGTTCCTTCTCTCCCGCTCCCAGAACTGAGACCGTTGGGACTAAATTAGACATCACAGCACAGACAACCTGAGAGTGTGGAGACCAGCAAGGCCCATCCCTTCCCAGCCATCAAGGCCCATCTCTACAGAACCTCTGCAGGGATCGAGAGAGATCATATAAAAAGGCAATGGCTCCCAACCTGCATACCTCCCACCATCCCTGCCTGTTGCTCTTCCTTCCTTCCTCCTCCAACAGGCCTCTTTTCTCTCCTTTGTCTACAGCCAAGTGCCGTCAGGCTGAGGCTTCAGAAAGGAGGAGGGCTGCGGGTCAGATAGATTAATAGCTTTAGGGAGGCAGCTGGTGTTATCAAACGAATTGCAGCTTCACTGGCCAAGCACAGCATTCCATCCAAAGTCGTTAGCAAGGCGCTTGCCGCCCTCCCTGCTTGGCAGCCCAAGGGAGGCAGCCACAGAAAGTGGCTCGCACTGACAGAAAGGGAAAAACAGCAACAAGAGGGGTGGGGGAACAAACAACAGAAGAGAATTAATCCATCACAAACCACCCAGCCGTAAACAGCTGCAGTGAACCTCCACCTGCCAGGGAGGGACCAGGAGCCTTGCAGAGGATTCCTCAGCTCAGCTGTCCTGCTCTGGAGTTAGGGGGTGGTAAGAACGTTAAGGGGACATGGTCCTACTGGATCTTGGGTGCAAAGGTGCTCAGTGGAGAGAGACGACCCAGTGGAGCCTGCTCCCCACTGCCATCCCTGAGCACCAGGGGGACAAGGGGAAAGGACAGCAGCAAGCACTGTATTTCCTTCCACTCGCTCCCTTTCTTCAGCCATTGATCGGCTGCATGGGGTTTGGGTGGGCTGAGAAAGCCATTCCTGGCAAAGGAGAGAAGCTGCCATGCTTAGCATTTCTCCGTGTAAAGAGAAAAATCTATTTCCCAGCACAGGCTCTTACACACAGAGCCTGGCCCCAAAGCCCAGGCTAACCTCTGTGGCCCAAAAGGAAGGCCACATCCCCATCCTGCCAGGAGCATTTCTTTAATGAAATGGAACAGCTCACACATGCCCCGTCGTGAATACTGAGGAGACCTATGGGTCCCAGAACATGATGCCACCTCTTGATAAAGGCGCTCAAATAGGACCTTGCAGAACAGGGCACCAGACTTGATGGTCTGATCTGGTATGGCCAATCCCATGATGCCCTAAAGAGGGGAAGGCTGGCCCCCAGGCCAGTGCCACACCCACTAGACTTCACTGCCTCTCCTGCGGAGAACCGTACAGCTCGGATCTTCCAAAAGTGTCATGATTTACCATCTGCTTCAGAAACCCTCTAGGGTCCCCAGGAGACCCTCTGCTGGTTTCCCCTGATGGCCTTCCAGCCAGGTGCTCCCCTTGTACTGTCTTAGGTTAAAAACCACTCCCTTTAAGGAGTTTTCCTCCCAAAGAAAGGGAGCGTTTACAGCCATGCATTTGCACCCCTTTAGCCAGTTGTCCATGACAGCGTGATGGGCCAGGTTCAATCTGTCCAGGGGTCTTTTTCTAAAATAAACAGGACTCTGGCTCGAGCCCACATTCCTACTTGAGCTCTGTGAAACTAACATAGAACCTCCCTAGTCCCCTTTCAAGTGGTTCTGCCCCACTCAGGAGTCCTAGGGAACATGGAACCATGAGTGTCTTTCCCTTGGGGGAAAGGCAGAACCAAACATGAGAACCATAGATCTATTTGGTCAGTGTGGGAGGAATGGGCCAGCCCCACAGATCCACAGATTAACTGTCCAGCTGGCAGAGGTCCAGCCCACCCAAAGCCCCACTCATGGGGGCAAGCAGACTCAGTGCTAGTCAGAAGGCGGCTTCAGGAGCTGGCTCTCCTCAACCTTCTTCAGCCCAGAGCAGCCTGCACCAGCAGGTTGTTCTGACGTGAGGCTACCTATTCCAGCTTGGTGCCACTGCTGGGCCACTTGGGCTTCACTGCGAAGCCTGCCCCATGCCACCAGCCCAGACTGAGCCACCTCTCGCATAATCACTGGGGCAAAGGGTCCAGAATCTGCAGGGCAACCAGGACCCTTTGCACTGAAGCCTTGGTCTCTAAGACAGAGCCCTGTGCTCTCTCTTGTTGACCTTGAACCCCATGCCCATAACAGAGTTCATAACCTGGACAATCCAGGTGACCCTCTTACCCAGGGCACACCTTGCCCTGTTCTGATGCCCTTTTCATGACTACCTTTATGCTAACAATCTATTGTCGCAGACAATCTGCACATCAACAGATTCCAACTAAAAAGACCACACACGGCATTGTGAAACGGTGGGTAAGCAACACTATCATTCACGTAGGTAAGGCTGGCCAGTGCAGGTTGTCCCCTAGAGAGGGCGCAAAGAGTTTCCCACCTCAAAGCCTTCCAGCCCTGGGGCCTGATAACATGAGGGGGTGGGCACCCTCCCACCAAGTCACTGAGTGTTGAGAACACTGAGCACTTGGCTGGGTAAATTTACGGGCTTGTAAATATTACAGATAGGCCAAGCCAAAAGGAACACAGTGCTCGCCGGTGCAAGTCATCTTTGCCCATGCACCACAGCCCAGGCATCCAGCTCAGCAGCACTTCAATTCCACTCCATCCCCTGGAGAAAACAGCCTTTTCTCTCTCCAGGAGCTCAGTGTTATTCAATGGTACCCGCCCTGCAGAGGGGAAATATAAGACTCCACAATTGCCTGCCAGCCTGAAGCTACTCCTAAGTGGGGACTGCCAAGCCTGCAGGATTTCAGGGGAGTGAGTGTTGATTTTGTCACAACAACAAGTGTCTAGCCAGCCTGAAAGCAGCGTTCATGTAATTTGCGACTGTAGGTAAATCTGAACCTGGATCTAAGTGAAAATTCTGCCCTGTGGCTGCACCCCATGAAACTCCATTGAATTTAACTGGTGCAGCACAGGATGCATGACCCAGAGAGTTCAGGCGAGAGTTTCCAGTGGTGAAAAATAATTGCATTAGCCCCGGTGACTAGCAGGCTTGTTACAGGGAGCTGACAGAGGGCAGTCTGGCTTGGCGCTGTTCATGAGAGGCATTCATTCTCCATGGGATTGGTAGGTTGTGGAATTTGACTTGATAGGTGCAGACATGCAGCCAGCAGGTGTCTCAATTGGAAAATCACCCCGACAGGGAACAGGTTTTCTGGAGCCAACCCAGACTAGTGAGTCCACACACTCTCAGTGGGGAGGGCTGGCTTTGTATGTTTCAGAAGAAGGAAGCGTCTCCCCTACTGTTTTCACTGCTGCTTTTTCCCATTTGCCTTCACTCCCCTCCCACTGCCGCAGATGGGGCCAATTCCAGACTCATTTCCTAGCCCAGCATGTTGCACAACATCACTGGGCCCTGGAGCCACATGCTCGGAAAAAGGAGAAATTAGAGCAATTAACGTGTTGAACACAAAGACTAACCCAAACCTGCTTCGAGGGAGCTCCCAAAACAACTCCACTGCAGGACACAGGCTCCAAATGCCAGACAGACCCCTGGCTCAGTGACTCCCGGGACAACGATTCTAATGGCAACTGACTGCTAGTTAATCCTAGCAGGGTGCTAATCAACTCTCCAAAGGGGACACTGACTGCACCCACGGTTAACGCTCAGGGGGCGTATTATGGCAAAGCTGTCTGGAGAGACGATGGCTGCTCTGTGGGCAGAGGGGCCAATATGCAGGGAGGTGCACGGGCCAGTTGCTAGCTACACCCAATTCACATCTAATGCTGTATAATAATAGTCCCAGACCCTTCAGCAAGCAACTCATGGATGATCTCCACCCATCTGTCAGTGCAGAAAAAGGGGAATGAAAAACATACCCACTGGAAAGGAATGCGGGAAGCTGGGATTTGGGGAGACTCACTGGAAGAAACCCCACAATGGCTCATTGTTGCTGAATCAGCAGAGACGGCCTGAGCTTTCTCATGGCAAGACACACAAGGATTTCACATTTCCTGTTGCATAGGGCTGATGTATTGCTCTTCTGTGGTGCTGGACTTTGCTATGGCATTCACCACGGCAGTATCTGAGCACCATCCAGGCATGAAAGAATTTAGCCTCCCAGCACCCGGCGAGGTTGGGAATTAGCATCATCCTTGTTTCACATCTGGGGAAACTGAGGCACGGAGCAGGGATGTGACTCACCCAAGGTGACATAGTGATTCTTGGATACAACCAGGGACAGAATCCACCTCTCCGAGGACCATGCTTTAACTGCATGACTCTACTCTTTCCCATGATTAACAGAGTGTAAGTACTTTTTGCCTGAGCCCCATCTTCCTCAGCATGATTTGCAGAATGCAGCAGAGGACTAGCTGCAACTGGAGATGTTAGGTAGATGATAAAAAAGTCAGCTAAGATTTGCTACAAGTTTTTTCAAGCTACTATTAAAAATGATTTGCAGTTAGGATAAAACACAGGAAAACAAACATCATAAAAACATTCTGGAATTAAATGGCTGTGTTAGCTATTGTGCTGGAATCTGCTGAGGCTTCTTCTCCCCCACCACCTCCCTTTGCCCTTTCCAAAAAATTCATTTGAATATAACTAAGATCAGAGAGTAGCTGGGAAACTTACTGATATTTTTCTAAATGGAAAGAGCCTCTAAAGCGATTTCAGTTCTAACAAATGCAAAGACCGTTACACCCATGCCCCTCCACAATGCTTTGTTTCATTATGTTTCTTGTTTTAGCAATGGATGGGCCACAGCAGATACTTGCCCTTCTGATTCAGACACAGACACACGCCAGCAGCTTTGGATCAGCTGGCAAACTTGTGCTGAAATAAACCTTGAGTCTGAAAAACTGGGCTGAGGGGAGAGAAAATTCTTCTGAAATGTTCACCTTGGCTGTGGTTCAAAACAGATTCATCTTCACGCCCTAACATCGGAGGGTTTAGCTGAGTTTGACGTCTATAGCTGGAGAGGAAGGACGCTCTAACAGGTACAGTACTGGATAGACACCAGGAGAACTGGCTTCACTTCCTGCCTCTCACACCGACAGTCACTAACCTCCTAAACAAGCTCTGCTCCCACTGATGTCAGCAGCAGATGCCGGGTACATGTCAGGAGAGCCGGGCTCTAATCCCAGGCTGCCAGGTGACCTTGGACAAGTCCCTTCGTCTTTCTGATTCTCCTTCTGTCTGCCTGTTTCGACCATAAACTCTTCAGGACAGGGACTGCCTTCTGCACTCTGTTATACAGAGTTTAGCATAGCTTGGCCCCAGTCTTGGCTAGAGCATCTAGGAGCTAGCAGAATACAAACACAGGCCACTTCTCATTATTGGCTTAAGGCTATTGAAAAGGGGTATTTTTATCTCTAGGTTATTGGTTCAAATCTGTTGTCTCATACTCCACTTATCCCTGGGGTTTCTGGGCAACTAGGTCTGATTGGTTTGGTACCAACGTTACCAGACTGAAAAGAATGATTGCGGTGGAATAGGTCAGTGACTTTCAACGTGGGGGCCACAGACCCTGGGGATCTATGTCTTACATTTTAAAAGGGGTCTGCACCTCCATTTGAAATTGTTTGGGGGTCCCCAAATGAAAAAAGGTTGAAAACCAGTGGCCTAGGCAATGTGAGTTGCTGGGTCTCAGCCTAAAGCAAACCTCCACCCTAAGTAGCCCCCTTGTCAGTATTCTCAGCAGAGAGGTGAAGGATTAAATAGGATGTGTGTCTCCCACACAGAAGTCTTCTCTTCTACAAAGACAGCAAGCGGCTGTGTGTTTGAGTGGCTGGGGCACTAGAGCAAGAAACCTGGGTTCTTTTCCCAGATCTGCCACTGTCCTGCAGGGTGACCTTTGGCAAGTCACTTCCCCTCTCAGGGCCTGTCCCCTTGCATCTTTTGGCTGTCTGATCTATGTAAGTGTTCTAGGGCAGGGACACTTTCTTCCTAGATGCCTGTACAGCGCCCGACACAACAAAGCTAAGTCTCAGCCTACGGCACTCCATGATACTAATAGCCGTCTTTGGGATCAGTAAATTCATTAAGGGAGAAGAATTTACACTGGAAGATTTTTTTAAAAAACTAAACCAATCCAGTGCTTCAAGGAAATCGTTTCACCGGCCCTGCACTGATGGGATGTTTGGATTGGTTGCCGAGCACTCCCGGGGAGTAGATTAGTGTGTGTAAACCACAGCCCCAGCAAAGCTACTGTAGAACAACATAGGTACATCACCTGCATTTTCACAAGAATCCACGTGAAAGATGTAAAAAAAATAAAACCAACAAGCAAACCCAACATCTATGCAACCATGATATTCCTTCATCTCCCCTTGCATACCCCCCCCTTTTAATGTTATTAGCCCAGGATTTCATAGTCACACACATCAGTGACTTGACAGGCGAGCTGAAGGAAATGTCATCAGATGTTGCAGCTATTAGTTTGGTGCGATGATTGATGGGTGTTTTATTACAGAGGTAGAAATCTGCATGCCTTCCCCCTGCTGTCAGCAGACCACCGCTCCCAGTGCTCATGCAAATGTCACTACGCATTGTGCGTAATAGCCTCCATGTTCACGATGCCTCAATCACGGCTGCTTGGTGCTTTATTTGCATTTGCAATCACTCTGCAGGAGAACAGCTGGGGCAAAACACGTCCTGGCTGGCTGTCCACCTTTGTCATGTTGGTGACAAACCTTTCACTAAGCAGTTGGGTCTAGGTTCTAAGGACCTTTAGCGTCCAGTGCACCTTGCTGGAGGTGCTCATCCCAGCAGAGAGCAAACCCTGTTTAAAAGAAAAGGGCCCATTTGTTGGTTGCATGTAACAGCAGACAGCAGCATGGTAGCACATTTAAGGCCTGGTCCAAAGCCCATTGAAGTCCTGGTCCAAAGCCCATTGGAGTATTTCCACTGACTTCAGTGTGTACTGGATCAGGTCCTCGAGCCCCAGCATCCCATGTGAACTTTGGGTTAGGAATGTGAAGTTCCCCAAGGGAAAATAAGCTTCAACAACAGGGAGATTGTCGGGATCAAGGCATGCTTAGAGCCACATGAGTTCAGCTGTTCTGCGCCCTGTATGTTCCTACAATGAAGCAGCATCCACCACTGAGCACCTTTCCTCCCCCACTCACCCTTTTATCCATATTGTTTGTATGACTGTAGCCTCTCGCCACCCCATCGTGCTCGGTTCTGTACACACCCTGCCCCAAACACCTCGTAATCTAATAGGCCAGACAGACAAAGGGTGCTGGGGAAACAGCAGCCCAGAGAGGTAGGACTTGCCCAGAGTCACACAACAGGATCCAGAACTCCAGACATGCAGTTCCATGCAGCAGCCCGTGTTCTCTCATCACTGCTTCTCCCTGATTGAAGTCTCGTTACTTTTATGGGCATAAGATTCATCAAGCTGCCTTTACACTTCTGAAATGGACAGCTGCTCCGCTCCCACTTTCATTGCAGGACAGGAGATGGGGGGAGGCTTTTGCACCAGCTCTGTACAAAAAGGTGAATTTCATTCAAAACATACCCAACCTTCAGTCCCCAACTCCACCCAACCTTCAGTCCCCAACTCCTCCATCTATCTCTGCTGTTGGCATTAGAGGGCACTCAATGCTCTTTGCAGAAACTATTACTTCTGCTGCTGTTCATTCCTTATTATTTTGGAGCAAAACCTTTGAAAATGACTAAATGCGAAACAAAAGCCACGTTGCATAAGAGCGCTGGCTTTAGAAAGTTCTACTCCGGGGGCTCAGGAATTGTTCCATTTCCCTGCGCTTATGAAATGTCCTTGCTCTGCTCCCAACCTGGCCCTTCCAGGGTGCTTGGGTCAGATCCCTGCCAAGGGACTGGCACCCCATGGAAGAGTTGAGGGCACTCAGCACTTAGCAAGGTTAGGCCATTACACAATGTGCAAGCTATATCATTGCAAGGTGAACGCCCCCATCCCCAAATCTCAAAATAATTGTTCAGCTGGTTTTCTGTTCTGTGATGGTAGAAAGCAAGCTGAACAGAAGCCTCTGCTGTGCTCAAGAGTTGATTCTTAAAGCCAATTTGTGGGTGAATATAGGAATAATCACTCTTGGAATTTTGTCAAAAAAGGTTTTGTCCAAGGTCCTGAACTTTAAAACTCCACCATGCGTGGTGCTTTAGGTGCTACGCATCTACTGTTTCTGAGCATTTGCCCACACTTGACACACTCCTGGATTTGCTAACACACTAATGCAGCAATTACACATTTAGATTAATCACACAGACAGAACTCATTGCATAAACGGGGAGAAATGTATGAGTGTCCTGAAAAAGAAGGTGCTGGGGTGTGTGTCAGAGGGGAGGAGGGGGCAATGAAGTGAGGTTTTTTACCCATGGACGCTTATGCCCAAATAAATCTGTTAGTCTTTAAGCTGCCACCGGACTCCTCGTTGTTTTTGTGGATACAGATTAACATGGCTACCCCCGATACTTAAGTTCTGTGCTGAATTCTATCCCAGTAACACACATGCAGCCCCCGTGATTTCAGTGAGGCTGCTCACATGTAACCCAGGGCAGAATTTGGCCTTCTCTCTAAAGGGATCACTCCAATCCTTAGCACAGCAAGGCCAGGTCAGTGTAGGAGGCAGATGCCTTCAAACAATGTGGAGTGACACTATGAATCGGCTTTGGGCAAGCAGAACAGTGTATCTGATTACAGCCTGAGAGGAAGGTTTTGGAGACAGGCTGGGATCACCTAGCTGCAATCAGGTTAGCCCTCCCACGTGCTCATTTTCCCATACCCAGGGAACACACAGGTATTATCAGACAGAATGACCTTGACTGTAGCTTAAGCAAAAAATGAAACAAGAGTGAGCCAAAGCAAATTCTCCCCAAGAGAACACACAGTGTGTGAGCCTCCTGGGATACTCTCTGCTGAACTGAACACCCCAGCCAGACTTCCTGTCCCTGCAGTGTTGTCACAGAGCAAGGCAACTTCACCTGGATTCTCTCTCTATGGGCCACCAAGGGCACCCATTCACAGGCGGTTTTTCCAGGCTGCACAGCTCCCTGCCTGCACTGTGAATTCCCCAGCAAGCCAGACTGCCTGAGCAGGCCTGCTTTGCTTCCTCCACAGAGGCTATCCAGAGTGTCATTGCTCACACTTATAAAGGCAACACTCAGCTTTTCCTAAGCAAGCACATTTATTCTTCAGGTGAAAGCATTGTTGTTTTAATGTATTTTCTCAGTAAACGAACCTGCATGAATGCTAATATGCTTACCAGCAATCACCTCAGCTCCAACAGGGACTCTGGTAGAAGTCAGTCCTTCGAAGCCTACCAAGGGGGTTTTCTGTGGTTACAAATTCCCAGCACCTTGGCTCAGAACAAGCACCCCAGGGATCTGAGAGTCCCTCCTTTATGCAGTTTGAGCCTGTGATCTTGTCCTTGTGTAACAGGAGATCAGTAGCCAAAGTCCCCTTCCTTAGGGTGACACGCCAAAAGGCACAACTGAAGTGGGCACATTTTGCATACATAGCCCCTTAGAGATTTACTGGGAAACCCACTGAACTTCAAGGTTCATTCTTGGCTGGCACATTGTTTCAACTAGTCCTTTGAAGCTCATAACATTCCCCAGAATGGACACTGGTCAGGTCGCCCCCATAGAGATGCTGCACACAATTCCAGAATAAATACAAACATTTGCATTTTTAATACACTGAACTCCTATGATACTGAAGTACATTTTAGTAAAGTTTGTCTAGAAAATGGCAGGAAATTGCCATAATGGTCACCAGTGTCCTTAGACAGCTAGAGGGGCTGTACACAGGAAAAACAAAGGCATAAGCAATACTGCTTGGTTAGCCATAAGACACCCTGCTCTTTCAAGGGATTTTTAATGGCAGCAACAGTTCAAGACCTCTGTTTTATAGTTCATTTAAGAGATACGGAGTCAGATCCTCAGGCAAGGTAATAAGTGTAACTGCATAGAAATCAATGGAGCTAGACCAATTAATACTATCTGAGGATCTTGGCCCATCACCTCTAATGGCCCCCTAAGGCATTCTCAGACAGAAGCAAGCAATACCATCTCTTCTTCACCTGAGCTTTCCTGGCAGTTCTCCCACTCCTGAGCCTCATGCTACTTAGCGTGTGAGACAACCCCAGCCTGAGTCAGTCAGACCTGATTGTAAGCGTTGCAGAATTACACCTGTACAGGGGAACTTAAAGGAAGAAGGGATGGGGAGGTCAAAGCATAAAGACCCTGGTTTTTCCAGGAGGGTGGGGAAATATTGCCAGACACCCCAATGCAGGAGCATTTCCAGTCTTTGCTGCACAGGACGCTGAACTCCAAGGCTGGAAGCACTGAGGGCCACGACTGAGGCATTTATTACCGTTTTGCTTGGTAGGTTACTCTCCTTGCCGCTGTCAAAAGCCCTGAGAACCTGACACCAACTTTTCCTTGATTGGCAGGGACATTATTTTAAAGGGATCTGATTCAGAGGCTCTCGCCTTTGATTCTCTTACATCCCCTCAACTCTCTTTCCAGCCGGCAGACACTGTCAGGTTAAAGGCATGCTAATGATTTTCACCCACAGGCTCCACAGGCGACTGGCGAAGGCATAGCCAACACACTGAGAATACAAATCTCAGAGAAGGCTGCGAGGGACAATGCACGTTCCAGGACGTGCTCAGAGCGGTGATAGAGACATCCCCTAAAACCTATTAATTAGGAATGACAGCGCTACATCCTCCTTGAACGAAGCTTCTCCAGTTCTGTCCAAAGGACCCGACTCACGCATGAACTCTGCGATGGGAGGCAGCATCTGAGCTCAGTGACGGGACACACGGCCTGAGCTCTGAGTATCTCAATGGATGAGGCTAACAGCAAAGGGATATTTCTGTCCTTTCTGGATCTTTGGGAGAAGGGATGGGAAAAATTAATGTCAAGCCAGACCCCAAGAACTAGGGGTCACCAAATGAAATTAATAGGCAGCAGGTTTAAAACAAATAAAAGGCAGTATATCTTCACACAACGCACAGTCAACTTGTGGAACTCCTTGCCAGAGGATGTTGTGAAGGCCAAGACCATAACAGGGTTCAAAAAAGAACTAGATAAGTTCACGGAGGATAGGTCCATCAATGGCTATTAGCCAGGATGGGCAGGGATGGTGTCCTTAGACTCTCTTTGCCAGATGTTGGGAATGAGCAACAAGGGATGTATCTCTTGATACCCATTCTGTTCGTTCCTTCTGGGGCACCTGGCACTGGCTACTGTCAGCAGGGCCAGAGCTACCATTTAGGCGACCTAGGCAATGGCCTAGAGTGCCAGAATTTTTTGGGGGGGCTATTTTGGCGAGGGGGGTGGCACGTGGGTCTGGTGGACCTACCACAGTCATGCTGGCGGATGGTCCACTGCTGGAAAGGCTCCGGTGGAGCTGCTGCAGTCATTTCGGCGGATGGTGCACTTGTCTAAAGGCTCCGGCGTACCTACTGCAGTCATGCCTGTGGCAGCTCCACTGGAGCCTTTAGACCAGCGGACCGCCCGCTGGCATCACTGCGACAGCTCCACCGGAGCCTTTCCAGCAGCGGACCGTCCGCCGGCATGACTGCGGTAGGTCCACCGGACCCGTGGGGGGCGGCGAAATGGCCATCCGCCTAGGGCATCAGAAACTCTGGCGTCGCTCCTGGTCAGAAGACAGGATACTGGGCTGGATGGACCTTTGGTCTGACCCAGTAGGGTCATTCTTATGTTCTTATGACCCTCAGCTAGTGTGAGCTGAAGTGAGTGGAGCTATAGCAATCAACACCAGCTATGAATCTAGCCCAATAACCCTGAACTTGCTTTTATTTTTGGAGCCTGACAAATGACCCTCTGTACTCGCAGCCTAGCAAGTTTTATTTACGTGAGTGTCCTTTGTCAAAAGTTGCACATTTTAGCAGATGTCAAGAAAAAAATGCTTCTGGCACTTATTTTTAAGTGAGGAATTCAACTTTTTTTCTGGATGAAAGAACACACACTTTGATCTGCATCCATCTCCTGCCTGCCCCACAAGGGGCTCACTCCCTATACAAGCTCCACCCCCAAGAGAGGGCACTCCCCATATAAGCTCCACCCCCAGGGAGGGGCCCAGTGACTACACATACTCCATCCCCATAAGAGGTCATGCAATATATAAGCTATACCCCCTGGGTGGGGCTATCATAACCTAGTCCCAGATTTGGACCTTAGCGTCCAAAATATGGGGTTTAGCATGAAAACCTCCAAGCTTAGTTACCAGCTTGGACCTGGTAAAGCTACCACCACCCAAAAAATTAGAGTGTTTTGGGGCACTCTGGTCCCCCCAAAAACCTTCCCTGGGGACCCCAAGACCCAAATCCCTTGAGTCTCACAACAAAGGGAAATAAACCTTTTCCCTTCCCCCCTCCAGGTGTTCCTGGAGAGATATACAGAAGCAAACTCCATGAATCTAAACAGAGGGAGTCCACCCTCTCTATTTCCAGTCCTGGAAACACAAGCACTTCCCTCTTCATCCAGAGGGAATGCAAAGTCAGGCTAGTAAATCTAATACACACAGATTTCCCCCTGACTTCTTCCTCCCACCAGTTCCCTGGTGAGCTGCAGACTCAATTCCCTGGAGTTCCCCACTAAAGAAAAACTCCAACAGGTCTTAAAAGAAAGCTTTATATAAAAAAGAAAGAAAAATACATAAAAATGGTCTCTCTGTATTAAGGTGACAAATACAGGGTCATTTGCTTAAAAGAATATTGAATAAACAGCCTTATTCAAAAAGAATACAATTCAAAGCACTCCAGCAACTATAGACATGTAAATACAAAACAACAAACCATCTTTGTACTCACAACTTGGAAACAGAAGATTAGAAAGCAGGAAATAGAAAAAATCACTCCTCATAGCCGAGAGAGACAGGCAGAAGACCCCAGAACAAAGGACTCCCACACAAAGTTCCCTCCACCCAGATTTGAAAAAGTCTTGTTTCCTGATTGGTCCTCTGGTCAGGTGTTTCAGATTACTTCTTTCCAGGTGAAAGAGACGTTAACCCTTAGCTATCTGTTTATGACAGGGGCCCACTCATTCCCCATATAAGCAACACCCTCAAGGAAAGGCTCACTCGCTGTGCTGACGTCCCCAGTAAGGCTGAAGTATCCCTAGCCCCTCCCTCAATGCCCAGGGGTTTAGTGCACACAGCTCTAGCTGGGATCAGATATTGGTCCCTCCACAGCCGCCCTCTGGAAATTCGGCTATGTGGCCTTGATAGCAGTTCAGACAAATGCCCAAGTCACTGAATATGGGGAGGGGAGGGAGAGGTGTTTGGATCAAACTTTTTAAAAAAAAAACCCACATGAAATTAGTGCTAGTGAGAAGTGTAGGCCTGACCGCCCTGGGAACAGGAGGTGCTGCTGATCTGCAGTAGGCACAACTCCAGAAGGGTCCCTGGCCCACTGCTGGGCCTCAACCCAGCCCTGGAAGGGCCAGCCCCAGGATAAAGAAGCTGTTCTTCCTCTCTAAGAAACTGCCAACACAAGGTGGTCCCAGGGGGCCAGATTTTCAAAGAAGCACAGCACTTTGGGAGCTGAGCCCTTGAGAAAACTGGCCCCCAGCAGGCTACTGACAGAGCTACGCTCTTTGAGTATATGGCCCCGCATCACGGGGGCTGCCTGAGTACCTGGCAAACTCAACCCATCTGCCACTTGCGACGGCGGCTGCTGTTTGGAGCATGCATGGCCTAAAAGAAACAGGAGGGAGCCACTTGGCATTGTTGGGAGGGCCTTGGCCTGATGTGGGAAAATCTGCTGGGGTGGGACATTTTCACTGGTGAGGAATCATGAGGCAAATGGGAATCTCCCACTGCAGCCCACCAGCAGGAGAGTTTGCAAAGGTTATTGTGCTTTTCTCACAGCTTCAGAGTCAGCATCTGAGCCAGCGGCTGCTTCTCCCCAGACTCGGGATGAGCGTGGGGGGGTGGGAATGACCCAGCCCAGCTCCTGGTAGGATGGTGTTGTGCAGCAACTTCTGGGCACATCCTCCTCAGACGTGCTCCAGGGGCTCCTCCAGGTTCTCTCACAGCCCTTTGGTAACCTGCTGCAAGACGGCCCTTGGGGGAGCAGAAGATGCTAATCAGACCAGGCGTTTCCCTGTGCTGATGTTCCCAGGTGCAGAAGGGGGCTGCATATTGCTCTTTTAACAGTCGTCATGCTCTCTGTCAGGTGATTACACACCACCATATGGCCTGATCAGTCCTGACATTTCACCCGCCTGACTGCCAGCCCGGCAGAAGGAAGAGCAGCATGTCACCTTTAAGGCTGTATGGCTGAGCCAGGCTACCCACGGACCAAGAGCCAAACAGCCTTATTTTTCAAGAGGGCCCGATTCTGCTTGGGAATAGGCCCACGCAGGGCCTGCGAGAGGCACTGGGGAGCTGTGTGCACGGGGACAGGGCAGAATCTGCTTCAGCTACTTCCTGGGGTTGATGAAGGGATGTGGGGTGATGGTGGCCATCAAGAACAGAGTTCTTTTCAGGAGGCCTGAGGGAAGGGGATTTAGACACCCAGGAGCGGGAAATTCACACCTAGGCTGGGTATCTTTGCACTGCCTTAGAACCTGTAAAGTCCCCCCGATCCCACCCTGTCATAAACAGATAGCTAAGGGTTAACGTCTCTTTCACCTGGAAAGAAGTAATCTGAAACACCTGACCAGAGGACCAATCAGGAAACCAGACTTTTTCAGGTCTGGGTGGAAGGAAGGTTGTGTGTGAGTCTTTTGTTCTTGGGTCTTCTGCCTGTACTCTCTCGGCTATGAGAAGTGATTTTTTCTGTCTCCTGCCTTTCTAATCTTCTGTTTCCCAGTTGTAAATACAAAAGATCAGATAGTGATTTATATGTTTTTTTGTATTTACATGTCTGTAGTTGCTGGAGTGTTTTGAATTATATTCTTTTTGAATAAGGCTGTTTATTCATATTCCTTTTAAGCAATTGACCCTGTATTTGTCACCTTAATACAGAGAGACCATTTTTATGTATTTTTCTTTCTTTTTATATAAAGCTTTCTTTTTAAGACCTGTTGGAGTTTTTCTTTAGTGGGGAACTCCAGGGTCTGTGCTCACCAGGGAATTGGTGGGAGGAAGCAGTCAGGGGGAAATCTGTGTGTGTTAGATTTACTAGCCTGACTTTGCATTCCCTCTGGGTGAGGAGGGAAGAGAGATTAGCTCTTGGTACTTCTGTTTTCCAAGGCTGGAAACGGGGGAGGGTGGAATCCCTCTGTTTAGATTCACGGAGCTTGCTTCTGTGCATCTCTCCAGGAACACCTGGAGGGGGGAAGGGAAAAGGTTTATTTCCCTTTGTTATGAGACTCAAGGAATTTGGGTCTTGGGGTCCCCAGGGAAGGTTTTGGGGGGGGCCAGAGTGCCCCAAAACACTCTAATTTTTTGGGTGGTGGCAGCTTTACCAGGTCCAAGCTGGTAACTAAGCTTGGAGGTTTTCATGCTAACCCCCATATTTTGGACGCTAAGGTCCAAATCTGGGACTAGGTTATGATACACCCCCATATACACAGAGGATATCCCCTGGCTAGAGGGCCTCCGCGGCAGGCACGGAGGTGGTGTGGCCAGCTCTGCATCACTCCCCTCTCCTTGCAAGCACCCCCACTTTAGGGAACAGGCCTGGACCCTGTCAGCGACGGGGGGACATGATTGGGGTGTTTGGGCTGCTGGGGCGACACTGGGGCAGCCTCTGAAGCTGTTCTACCCGGCAGTAAGTGCTGAATCAGCCCTGAGAGCAGGGAGGTGAATTGCCTCAGTCCCTGCACCAGCATCAGTGGATCAGGCCCCACTCCCTACCCCTGAACCTGCCTGTTGCTCTAGCTCTCCTGAGATGGCGTAGCCAAGGCAGTGGTTCTTGCCCTCCATGATAACACTCCCTGAGGTTTCTAGCACCTTCTGCCCCATAGGATCTCAGGGAGCTTTGCAAAGATGGGAGTCCCGTCCCTGCCTAATGAAATGCAGGCCCCTCCACGCCACACTGGACAATCACTGCTTACAACACAAATGCCACTTCCAAATCAAACTGGAGGGATAGTTTGAAACCGGCAGAGTGGAGTGACCCACGCTGGAAGATGGGCAGGACAACAGGATTTACACTCCTGCGCTGCTGAGAAGAGCCAGAGGAACTATCATGACCATGGACTGTCAGGATCTTGATTTAACGTTGCTTCCAGAAGGCGACTGCAATAGGGATGTCTCTTGGGGTGCGGGTGGGGGTGTAGTTGCTCAGTGGCTTCCAGCAAGAATATCTGATTTCATTGGGAAAATAAAATTGTTAGCACTTATATCGTCTAGTGTAAAACTTGCAAAAGGCGAGTGAGCACTGCAGGCATCCCCTATTTACTGATAGGGAGCCTGTGGTGCAGAGCGGGGCTGCGACCTGCCCAAGATCATGCAGGAAGTCAGTGGCGGAGCTGGGATTAGACCCCTACTTTCCTGACTCCCAGCCTTGTGCCCTTGCCACTGGAAACTGTTACTGCTCATCTGCAACCTGACGGGAGGCTCTAGAGTGGAGAGCTAGTGGAATGAAGGCAGCTGATGGGGACACCTGGAGACCTGTCCCAGGAAAAGCACAACTCTCAGGCAGGATTCTCTGGGGGTAGTCAGCCAGGAGTGGGGATGGGGGGTACAAGATGTGCACAGTCACTAACTGCCAGTTTCATCACCTGTAGGAGCCACTTCCTAAGCCATGCACCAAGCATCCATCACCGCACACTGTGAAAGGCTGAGATCACAGTGAAACAGGAACAGAACCACAGGGCTCTGGCCAGTTCCCACCCACCCCTCTGGCCTAGGCTGAAAGACGAACTGCTGCCCCAGCTCAGCGAGGAAGGCTGGAATTTCCAGAGGCCCAAGGGAGTGAGGGATGGAATCAATATTCAGGGAGACTCTGTGGGTTTTGGAGTGTCTAACTCCCTTCGGCAGCTTGGAAACAGCCTACAAAACAGCCTGTAACCCAATAGTGCCCACCTGCTTCAGATTCTGTCCAAACTCACAGAGCAGTGCCTTGAAGAGCCTGCTGTCTGGGGGGGGACGCACAGTCATAATTTACATTAGGCTCCTTTTCTGGTCCAAGAAACGTTCACCAGCTTTGCCCATCTGCCCCTCAACCTCGCCGCTAACGCCATCACCTCGAGTGCTTATTCAGTGCATTTCCTCAGTAGATCTTCACAAGGGAGGTCAGTCATACTACCCCCCCCCCCCATTTTATAGATAGGGAAACTGAGGCACAAAGGGGCAGAGACTTTCCTGAGGTTGACCAGTTAGTCGTAGGCCTCACAACAGAAGTCGTCCTTGTGGTGGGATTTGCAGGACAACGGGGCAGTGGCCTTACATAGCACACAGAAAGAACAGATCAAGTTGTGCCTTGGTTAACAGCTGTCAGTCAAGTTCAGACTCCGTTCCTGGCTGTAGGGAGCTCTGGTCCAGGATTTCTCTGCCACTATCTCAGGTGAACAGATTTCTAATGCAGTCAGACAGTGAAAGTGAAGGCACCATCTGTCCTCTCTGCGGGACCCACCCCACTTCTTCTATTTAAATACATGGCGAGGAGCAGGAGCTGCTGGGCCAGAAGCTGCACGGCTGGGTGGTTGTCCTGAGCCCTCTCACTGCAGCTGAGATCTCTGCAGACACAGCGGCAGATCCTGCACCCACTGAGGTTGAGGAGCTTGGTCACTGATGAGCAGGAGAGAAGGATCAGGCCCAGAACAGACCAAGCTCTCCTCTTAGCTACTTCGTGGGCAAACCCAGCTGCACTGACATTCAGCCCAGTGGGGAAGGAGAGTTTCTGTCACTCTGGTGACCCCTTCTGGTCAGTGAGAGCAAGAGCTCTCGGGCTTACAGGTAGGATGGAGGGGCAGGGCTTGGCATGACAGTGTGTTTTCAGCCATCCTAGGCTCGGTTCTCTGCTCACTATTGCTACGTGCAGTAGCCATCTTGCTATGCAAGACACTTACAGAAAAGGCCCCCAGTTGCCACAGGATAAATACACAAGGCTGTGGAGCGCTCAGATACTCCCCATGCCCCTGGGTGGGGAAGGGCGGACAAGAGGCTAAGTGACTCACCCAAGGTCACACAGGGAGTCTGTGGCAGAGCAGGAACTTGACCCCAGGTCTCCCAACTTGCAGGTTACAGCCCAGGCCACTCAGCCATCCTGTGTCTACCACCACTTTGGAAGATAAGAGCCACCAGACTGGCTCAGATCTGAGGTCCATCTAGCCCAGTGTCCTGTCTCTGACAGTGGCAGATGCTTCTGAGGAAGGTGTAAGAACCCTGCAGTAGCAGATGAGGGATGATCTCTTTCCCCCCCACCGGTCTCATCCTGGTGTAGCACAAGATTTAATAGCACTTCCCAAATATGTCATCATTAGAGGCCCCAACTGAGATCAGCTACCCATCATGCTCAGGTGCTGTGCACATATACATAATAAGAGACAGTCCCTGCCCTGAAGAGCTTACTATCTAAACAGAAGTTGCTCACGTGGTGTCAGTGCACCAGTCTCAATGGAGCTGATCCTCATTTACACTGGATTAAGTGCAAGGAGTATCCGGCCTGCATTTAAATAGCTCATTCATGAGATCTGGTCAATTCAAGTAATTCTACATCCCCTCCCCCACTGAGTTTAAGTCATTGTTTTGAGGCCTCTGTTTACCAGTTCATGCAGCACTCCACAAGGGGACAGAATCAAAATGTGCAGAACTCCCCTCCACCCTTCAGGATGGCCTGTGCGACACTTGGAAAACATAGCTCAAACTTCTGGCTATTGGTTGCTGTGAGGATCAGTTCCTTGAGCGTGCTTTGAGATCCTTTGCTGAAGGATATAAATAGGATTGCTGCAGATAAAACACTCTAGCTGGCAGAAAGAAGCCTCCTCCCCTGCAGCAGGGAATGTGCCAGGGAAAGGAGCAGAGGCGACAGCAAGTTGCTGGCTGATGAGGAAGAAGGGGGATAAATGAAGAGCTGCCAGGGCTGGTGGATAGTTACTGGGTGGTGACGAGAGATTGCTTCATGCAGCGAGACAGTTCAATGTCTTGAGCAGGTGGCCTCAGGGATGTGCAAACAGCTGGGAAATACTAAGGCAGTGAGTTCCCCTTTCCCCTCCCCCCGCAAGCCTGGTGATAAATAAGTGGCGAGGCTCAAATGCAGAAGTGCAGTCTAGCTTGAAGGCTGCAGAGGCTCTTGTAAGGTTGGATATATATATCACAAGCCAGGGCACCCCAATCGATCACATTCCTGGGGTAAGCTTCGAGGCCCCACACTTCATCAGCCTTGCTGAGGATTGGAGCTGATGCCTGGGAACATCCATCCATTAAAACCAGAAATGAGGCGCACGTTCCAAGAGAGGCTGGTCACAAGGCTTGTGCACTGGGCTGGAGATGAGAGGAGGCACATTCATTTAAAGCCACGGCTGTCATTCACATTCAGCACCCATGAGCTCCGGAGGGAACTTCCTTTTAGTCCTCCTGGGCTGTGATGAAAAATCTTGTAAGAGGGTAGAACTTAAAGGGAAGGAGGCAATAATCCCTGGGAGGATCATTAGGACTCCTGATGCATTCAAAGCATATAGTATTTGGATGCATGTAGCAAAGCAACAAAGACACTGTTTTCTGGGTATTGTACCTTTAATTCTCTAAGCACTCTGCTGTCTGCAGAGACTGGCAGCCATTGTGTATCCAGTTCATGCAGACTGTTACAGAGGAGACACTCACAGTGCTCTCTCATAGAGACTACAGCTCTTTAGTTAATTTGTTAGTCACTTAAATTAAGGTCATTCTGGCTGAAAGCACGTCTGGAGAAACCTAACAAATAGTCTGTATTTAATGCCCTGTGCCAGCACTTGGGGCTCTGCCGAGAGTTAAAACACAACATGCAGAAAACAACCCTGGAAATTCAATACAGAACTGTGATGGGGGAGGGGCTTCTTGTGTCAGCAGGCCTTGGAGCCTGGTGGGGAGAGGCTGAGCCCTTGCTGCTGGCAGTAATAGCTGGTTCGCTCCACCCTGGGCATCTGGGAAATGACATGTGGGGTAGGCAGGTTTCTGTAGGGAAACAGCAGCAATTGCAGTAACTGCATGTGTGAAAAATTCCTGCTCCCTTCAGCTTTAGAAGAGCAGCACATTTTGTGCCTTACTGTCACTGACTAGCATCACCGTCTCTTTCAGCTCTCTGCAACGGCCCTGCATAGACCCGGTGCCAGCTGTGCAGCGGGTCTCACGAAGACGCTTATGGGTACTGTGAATGGTGGGCAGCATCCAGCTGGCATGGGCGTGGGGTGAAGCAGCGGAAGGCGCCAGCGTGCTGCAGCCACAGTGGTACAAGCACACGCTTTCCCAGCTGTTTTTTTGTTTGCTCTTCATTCACTCAATCTTCCCATCAAAGAAAGCTGCAGCCAGGCTGTAGCAGAACCAGGGTTTAGCTGGTGCTTTTGCAATGCCAATGGCTTTTTCCATTCTGCAAGAACAAAACGGCTTCCTCTCCTCATCTGCGAAAGCTGCCCTGCCCCGGTGTTTAGGTACGGGGAGATGGAAGGATGTAACGACAGATAAGTGAGAGCACTGATCCTCAGCCTTGGAAAAGGGGAAGGATTGAATGAGTGCATGGAGGGGAGAGAGAGAGAGAACATGTTTTTTTCTGCCTTTTCTCTCAAGCTCTGAAGCCGAGAGTGGAGATGAGGGAACGTAGATCAAACTGTAATTTTCCCTTACAAGCTGCTGCAGAGCACAGGGTTGGTAGGTAGCCAGTGCCCAGGGGCCACTCAGCAATAACTCTCAACCATTTCTTTTACAAAAACAGTGCTTAGTAAAGGTCAAATGTAGCTGGCGCAGGGAGTAGGAGGTTCATACAGGAAAGGGAAAGAGAAGGGGAAGCTTTCCAGGGGAAGAACACACACACACACCAGGCCCAATCCTCAACTGGTATAAAATCAGAAGAGCTCCTGCTTTTTACACTAGTTATCCAGCCTGCACAGTCTGTAGCGCAGGGGTGGCCAACCTGTGGCACCGGACCCACATGCGGCTCTTCAGAAGTTAACATGCGGCTCCTTGTACAGGCACTGACTCTGGGGCTGGAGCTACAGGTGCCAACTTTCCAGTGTGCCGGGGGGTGCTCACTGCTCACCCCCTGGCTCTGCCACAGGCCCTGCCCCCACTCCACCCCTTCCCGACCCCTCCCCTGAGCCTGCCATACCCTCGCTCCTCCCCCTCCTCCCCCCCCGAGCCTCCTGCACCCCACGAAACAGCTGATTGAGAGGGACAGGTGCTGATCAGCGGGGCTGCCGGTGGGTGGGAGGCACTGGGAACGGGGTCCTTCTCAGGCTCAGGTGGGTCACCTCTGATGTAAAGGCTTCTGCATTGAAACATTGTCTATAAAATACAATGTTGCCCCAGGATTATTAGGCCAGCTATGAAGGGGATCAGCTCCAAGGACCGCAGCTCTCCCCTGCATTCATTGCTTCCTCTAGCCAGCAACTAGCAGCCTCTGATCACATCAATATCGCAAATCAGCTGCATTAAAACCAATTAGTGGCTAATAAAGACAGCTAGCTTGTCTCAGTCCCTCCTTGCCTTTGGGCAGAGGTGTCTCTGGTTATGGTGAGAGTTCCAGAAACACAGGCCGCTGCCTTGTGTTATTAAGTCTTACGATATTTGGCGGTTTTCTTAAAGTCCTGACTCCTGGAGTCATGTGAGAATCCCAGCTTTCATTAAGTAAGTTTCTAGCCCCAGTGGATGTTGAGACAAGCTTGAAAATGTGACCTGAACAGCTCCCAAACCAAAAGGCAAATACAAACCGAGCCCAGTATTCAAATAACCTCGTGATCTTTGAGCACTTGGAGTTCACCATGCTACAGTATGTCGGGGAGTACTGACCTCCTGGGAGCGCTCATTTAAAGAGACAGCATGTTTGCTGCTCTTTGCCCTGGAGGCTTTAAAGCAACAGTGATTCTTTTGGAGCGATGCAAGGCCGAGCCCTTGCTCACCTCCTATGCTAGTTACAGACATGGCTGGCTAGGAGAAGCCCAATGTCATTTAAGAAGTGAGCTGATAGATGTCAATAGCTATTTCTCATAAAGGCTGAAATTCTGTGGAGCATCTCCAGGAGACAAAGCACAAGGGGGATTGGGGACAGAGGTGCTCTCAGGATTCCAGCCACTCCAGTAGTTTGTGGCCCCATGATAGATTAGTGCAGTCCCTTTCTGTTCTAATATATGGCATCCTCCCAAGAGCTGCCTGTGAATCCTCCAGAACACTCCATCCCACAGCCTCCCTCCCACAACCTCTGGCACACACCCGCCCACTCCCTACACTGGGAGCTTGTCACAGCTCTCCACTGCATCTCTGCTGAGGGGGTCCTCTCCTGGCCTCTTTATGCTGCCACATCAGGGGAATAGAATCTGTCAAAGAGAGATATCCACAGCTAAAGCACTATAGCTACTTACCTGTGTGTGTAAGTGTGTGCAGAGAACTAATTCCACAGCACAGTAGGCACCTAGAAACATGTTTTTAAATCAGGAAGTGCTCAGACCTGAAAATTCATCTCATGCAATGTGCAAAAACTCGCTACATTAAGTGAGCCCAGTTCATCACTGCTTAAACAGAGAGCTGGCGCCTGTATACAGGGGGAAAGGTAAGAGGCCTATCCCCAGCATCATAGAATATCTGCTCATGATCTGAGATGGTACCAAATCAGCGAAGGGAAAAATATCAGTGTGCCTCAGTGATTTTATAGGAAAGTGCTATAGTTTGCCTGGTTCTGATTTTGGTTAAAACATAAGAGCAAAGTGAGAGAATAAAGGCTAATTAACAAATTCCCTCTTCTATTTACTAGGTGAATTTCTAAAGTAGTTTTAAATTAATTCAGGGCTGAATCAAATGTTCACTGAAGTCATGGAAAGACTCTCAATGGGCTCACACATTGTAAGTGCCTGGCTCAGGATTACATGAGGTGGACATGCATTTGTGTGTTAAAACCTGACTGGTTCATTTTAATACCTGGGAAAATCATGTGACATAACAAAATACTTGTTTCAGTTATCTGGAATTTTGCTTTTAGAATTAGCACTGATATCTGCCATGGATGATCACAGTGACTGGTTGGTATAAACTTGACTAACATGTAGAAGAGTTTTTATTAAGGATCCAGATATGGACAGAAATGGTCTCCCCAGAATAGAACTAAGTGAGATTACAGCACCTTGATTACTATGCACTGCAGTCACTGAATGTGATCACTAAATTTGATAAATTCCACACATCCAGTTCTCTTTACCCATTGTGTACCTATTTATTTTTCCTTTCTGTAACTTTTTATTTCTCTGACTATTGTTTTGTCTGGTTAATAAAATTTGTAGATGCAGAAAAAGCTTCGATTCTGCTTTCTTTGGCCTAAGTAATGGATCTGAAATGAATCCATAGAAAAATCTGGGATAGTTAATGAAAACCGTTTAACCTTTTCTCATCCATGTATCTCAACAGACACAGCTCCCACTTCTCTCTCTCTCACGCTCACAACCTTCTCTCATCACTCAGTTCATCTCGGCTTCAATTCTTTACAATGCCTGCTCGTTACAGAGCAGTCAACACAGAGGAAATTTTGCTCAGAGTGCTCAGCGCTTCAGTGCTTAGAGTAGCCTATTCTATATTCACACTCAGTAGAACTGCCCTCTGGGAATATCTCCCAACAGCAGGAGTTGTCCCAAAGGCGCAGGGCTGGCTGAGTCCGGGAGGTGTCAGGGATGTGAGGAAGTAAGGGGCGTGGCCAACAGGTGGCCACACAAAGCCACTAACTTAAAGAGCCCCTGGGACTGCTCTAAGTAGCACCAACGGCCATGCAAGCCCAGAGTCTGAAGGATGCAAAATGATGCAGCCTTTACTCCCAGAGCTAGGCTGGGCCTCCACAGAATCTATCCCATGCTGAATGGACCCTTCGAGCCAGCCTGTTCCCACACTGCCTCCCCTTGCTCATGTTCCTTTGGTGAACATCCAATGAGGCTTTGAACAGCGGGGAAGTGAAAAACAGCAAGGCCAGGCAGCAAGCAGCAGTAGAAAGAAATCAAGGCTGGCCAAGTGGCTGAGGAATAAGTGAAGGGAAAGAAGTAGCATGTTCTAAAAGCCTATTATATATAATGGAGAGGAAGAAAACTGCCATAAAATAAAGGCACTCAACAGTGTCGCTTTAAGCATTAAATAGGCTTCTACTACAAAAGCTCTTTCTATTTAAAAAGCTTCCCAATTTGAATGGGAGGCATTGCTATGTTCTGACAAAGCCTGGGCTCCCTCACTTATCCAGAATCCTGGCGTCACATGCTTTTAACCTGCCTTGTAATGACTGACTCCTGCCAGCGATCAGGCGGCCCTGCCGGTTTCCACTGCAGAGCAGACTCGGCTCGCTCTCAAAATAAACCTGCGCGCTCTGCGTTTCGTGAGATGAGACTGGCTTGCTGGGGAGGGGAAGAGGACATGGCCTCCAGGGGTCGGCTCAGGAAGGAGAGAAAGTTCTTCCAGTGATCAGTACCTGCGTGGGATGGAAACAATCGAATGTGATCACAGTCCTGCCAGGCAGATATCGACCCAGCACCATCGCCAACATGTGTTATTGCAGATTTGTCTCTTGGTTTCTGGAGACTTGAGAGATCTAAAGAGGTAGGTCTCTTCCTGCCAGAGGGAGGGCAGTGCTGCCCCTTTAAAACTCACCTTGCATTTATTCAGCAAACACACACACACACACACACATATGTTTGGGGAGGGCAGGGCAGAATCAGGCTCCTCCATAGATGGGAGCAGGTAACTTCTGGAATCCCGGCTAAGGAGGGTTCATTAATTAAGCAATATTTCTCTGGAGAGGGGAGGGGAGGAGATAGAGTGCATGGTCTCTCTCTCCCCCCATTCCATGGGTAGAGTAGATGAGAGATTTCCGACATCCTGCTCTTCAAGGCTCATTGCGCCATGTGACACTCAGATAAAACCAGCTGCTGTTCATCTCCCCGACTGCCAAGCCAGCAGGGACAAGGGGATCTCTGGCCTCTCTGAGGGCACGAGCTCTAGCAGATCATAACAGTGCACTGCCGGGACGCTAGATGGCAGAGTGGATTAAATAAAAGTCACAAATGAAGCGAGTTCCAGGGTCTCAGCCAGGGGTGTCCAGGGTGACAAGGGCCAGAGGAGTGCCTACACAACAGCAGCAGCAGCCAAGCATCAACACCAGCATGATAAGGACGTACCTGCGCTCGGCAGAAGCTCCGAAGTGGAGTAGCAGGAGACATTTGCGACTCACCAGGACTAAGGCAGAGACGCAGCAGGGTGACGTAGGATTGGTGCAAGCTGTGAAAGGGAGAGCAAGAGAAGAGGTGTTACACACTGGGATTGAGGTACGGCCATAAAGCCGCATCGGAGGTTGATGCTTGGCTAGAAGGAGTTAAGGCGGGTCAGGCCTGAGGTGCTGGCAAGAGAGCACACCAGTTCAGCATACTGGCTCCAGCCAGAGCTGCCTGTCTCTCACTGTCAGGAGCGTGAGAATTCATCCCCACCATTCCTAAAGGAGAGCCCGGTGCAGCGAGACACAGGAAAGGAATGTACAGAAGAAACCTGAGAGGCAGAACAACCAGGCTCCTGCATTAGCCAGTGAGCAGATGGCCCCGCTGCCCAGCTCAGAATGGAGGAATGCATTGTGCTTCAGAGGCACGCTTGGCTTTCCACTCTGCTTGGCGCAGGGGCCTGTTCCTCACTGAAACGACCAGTGCACACATATGCATGCTTTCAAATATTAAACCCTGAGGAGATAGACACTGAGGGCCCACACCATAGTGGCTTCCAGTAAGGACTGGCTGCAGCTGGGAGCCCCAGGGCAGCTTTCTGTAGCTCCCCAATCCTGGAACTGCTTTTCCATGGTTCTAACCCCAGAATGATTAGATCAGCCTTAAGGCTGCTCTAACCTACACCATCTCAGGGGCTGTTACACCAGCAGGAGCTCAGTGTGCTCTGGACATGCTCTGAGTCACACCCGGTGTCAGGGAGGGGTGGGCTGAGATGGGGCTGGTGCTGAGCTCTACAGCAGACAAGGATTCCCCCTTACCAAAGTGGCCCCTTAGATTGTTACAGGAGTGCTCTATAAATCGGAGATGTTTCCCTGTATGAAGATAGTTAACAGATTCATTACCAGTAGATGGCACTCACGAATACATTACATGGATCAGGTTTGGTAGGACCAATAACACTTCCGGTTATTGTACAATGCAGCTTTTTACATCCACTCTTAACACAGGCACCTCACATGCACAAAGGGGTAAGGGCACATTATTCTTTCCATTTTACAGCTGGGGAAACTGAGACATGGAGACATTAAGGGATCAGACCATGGTAACACAGAAAGGTTGTGACAGAGCTAGGAAGAAAACCCAGCACAGTGCCTTAATCATGAGACCTCTTATAAATCCTTCCATTATCCTCACAGCAAGTAGCACTTACTCACAGAAGGAGCCCCATTGAAACCAGTGGGACTCCTCATGTGAGTAAGTGTTACTCAGTGTGAGTAACAGTTGTAAAAATCAGGGCCTTGTGTGCCATTTCACTTGTGGATAATTCATGAAGCTGCAGCCTTGCCTGCACATTGAAATGGGGTGTCTGAATGGGGTGCCTGCACATTGAAATGGGGGAAAAGAATGGACACCAGTTAAAAAAAATGTATTCCTCAGGGTAACCAAAGCAACACAGCTTAGGAATCCCCAGGGTGATGCATGGAGAAGTACTAAACTCCAGGCAAGACTGAGTGAAGAAGGATGGTCCAGTGGTAGGGCTTCTGCCTAAGATTTGAGAGGCCTGGCTTCAAATTCCTCCTCTTCCACAGCCCTGCCAGAGCCAGATTTTCAAGTGCTCAATGCTCACAACCAGGCCCCAATTTTCCAAACAGAGCTCAGCTCTAGAGCCAGTTGATTTTTTTGACCAAACAGATTTTCCCAATGAAATAGTGGCTTTGTCAAAATCTATTTTTTCCTCACAGGAAAATTTAATTTTGACAAAGTTTCCCAGTGGGAAAATTCAAAAACAAACCAACTTCCAAAGTCAATTCAAATCAACACTGTAACCCAAAATATTTAACTGCAAGGTTGACATTCTGACAGTGCCAGCATTTTGAAACAACATGTTTTGATCAAAAAGCATCAAGATTGTTTGGTTCAGAAGACCAAATCTAAGGTCTTCTGAACTTTCCCATTTAGTGAAAAGTCGATGTTTTGACTTTTTTGGGGTCCTGTTTAACGATGAAAACAATCCAAATATTGGAACCTCCAATATGACAGAAATTCCACTTTCTGAAGAGCTCAACTCAGCATTCATTTCCTGGGTGCTGTGCCCGGAGCACTCAGTGACCTGCACCTCCCTTTGTGGGGGGAGGGATAGCTCAGTGGTTTGAGCATTGGCCTGCTAAACCCAGGGTTGAGAGTTCAATCCTTGAGGGGGCCATTTGGGGGACTGGTCCTGCTTTGAGCAGGGGGTTGGACTAGACGATCTCTTGAGGTCCCTTCCAACCTTAATGATCTATGATACCTCAGGCCAGATTTCCAGAAGAGATTAGTGCCTGATATGCGCGCAGAGCGGTTGTGGGAGCCGAGCCCACCTGGAAATTCCAGTGTTGGAGGTTTAGATCAGCAGTTCATGGGGATTTACGTCTAACAGCAACCATGAGAGGCAATGGAGACTGATTCCCCCACCCCCGGGAGTGGCTTTCAGAACCCTGAGCCAGATCATGTGACTGGGGCCAGGAAATAATGTCTCCTGAAATCCCACAGCTCAGAACTATGTTACACAAGGACCGGACCCCTGGGATGCAGAAGTTGGGTGCCTAAATAGGCCCCTAAATTAAAACCTGGGCACTTCTGCTCTGGTTTCCGAGGAGCCCAGCCTGCTGGAAGGCATTCTGCTCCTCTGAAAGTCAGGCCACTGAAAACAATTATGGCCTTGGGGATGAGCCAGCCTATAGCAAAGGCCCTTCATTTCCTTCCAGGCACTTTGTTTTGACTGCAGATGTTTTTGTTCCGTGCTGAGGTTACCACCCAGATGGTGCCATTTACTGATGACCATTCGCTGGGAGAGGAGGAATCTTTGCTCATTGGCTGAGATCTGAACCCTCTCCCCTTTGGAAGTGAGCAGAGAGTTGAGCTCTAGGGCCCGACAGCTGGCCTGTTGAGTTCTAGCCCCACTTCTAACAGTCACTCCCTGTGTAATCTTAGAGCCATGGGTTTTCATAGATTCCGTGGCCAGAAGGCACCTCTGCAATCATCTGATCTGGCACAGGCTGGAGAACTGCCCCAAAATAGTTCCCAGAACAGTAGGCAAGACACTCAAACCCACTGGGCCTCAACCCCATCTGAGAAGGGGGCTACTAATGCACATATTTGGAAAGCATCGGCATATGAAGGAGATGGTCTGCGACTCCATGTTAAGGCTGTCATAGTGCCTGAGGAGTTTACATTTGATGGTTGGTGATATCTAAGTATGGCACTGGCAACCATTTTGGGGTTTGTGTCCTGCTTCTGAGCAATGTGCCCAGAGGTTGGTACTCCCATTCTTGAGCCACTGCAGGATAGCTTGACTTTCATGTCTGTCAATTCGGAGCTGTACGAGATGCCAAGAATGACCTAAGCTGACATGAATTTAGCATAGTTACTTCTGGCCAGGACAAGAGAGGTAAGAACGCAGGAACTGCCAAACCAGACGAGACCAGTGTATCCTGTGCTGAGTTCCCTCAAATCAGAACCTTCTCGCAGAAATGTTCCAGAGTTGATAAGGCATTGCAGGTTCCAGATGGGATTTATGGGAGGAGTGTGGCTAAGAACCACCCTGACAATGGATAGCTTTGTGCTCCAACATGCCAAAGTTTCTTAACACCAGGTGTTTAGTGGCTGGTTTAGTCCTGAAGCATGCGGGTTTATCTCACTTACACATTTTTATTCTATTGAGCGTAAGTGCAGATATTCTCATGTTCATAAAAATGATGAATCATTTTTGAATTCTACTAAGCTCTTTGCCTCCATAATATCATGTGATGGTGAGTTCCACGGGGTTGTATGTTTATGTAAAAGAACAGCACCTGCTTTTAGCACCTCTTCTTATCCATTTTAAATTTGTGGCCTTTTCAACTTCACCAAGCACTCCTTTTTTCTTCTCATGAGAGCAGGTAAACAGGAGCATTTGACTGAACTTCTCCAAACCATTCATTATTTTATGTTGCTCTGTTATGTCCTCTCTAAACTAATTTTCTAAATTCCTTCTATGTGGGAGAGCCTTTCTAGTCTGCTAATCATTTTGGATGTCTTCTATCTGTCTTTCTCTCTCTGCTATATCTTTATTGAGATGGGGGAGCCAGAACTGAATACATTATTCAAGGTGTGGGTGTACTGTCCCTTTATATAATGGTATTATCATATTTTCAATACTATTCTCTATTCTTTTCTCAATACAGCCTAAAAGGTTTGCTTTTTTCAACTGCTGCTGTGCATTGAGCAGAGGCTTTTGCGGAGCTGTCCACAATGACTCCTAGATCTCTTTCCCAGGTGGTTATTGTGGAGCCCAGCAATGTATTGAAATAATTAAAAATGTTCCTTCCAAAGCACACAGCCTCATGCTTATTGTCTTGCACATTGAATTTCATCTGCCATTGTGCTGCTTATTCACTGGCTTTCTTAGATCCTCCTTAGGCTCCTTACCGTCTCTAGTCTAGACAAACCTAAATAAGTGTGAAGTCCTCAAATGTTGCCGTTTCACTCTTCACCCTTTTCCCCAAATCTGTTCATGAACACTGCTATGGGCTATGGGACACTTCACCTCCTTCCATGCTCAAACTTGAACAGTTCTCCTTACCCCTTTGCTTTTTGGCCTTTCAGTTGTGCATCTTACTCCCTTTGCCTTTACCCCTGGCTGCATCATGGTCCTCTGTGTTGGCTTCACAGCTCCACTGGCTTATTAGAAATCTCATCATCGAGTTTTGGTTCTTGCTACAAAAATCAGGGGTCCTGAGAGTTTCCCTCCAAATATCTGTCCGTGTCCATGTCTGCCTCTTGCTGCTGGCCGCATGCTGAGGTGCTGTCATGGGGGCATTCTTAAACAAAGCTGTGCCCCAGAGAGAGGAGCGCAGTCGCTGGTACTGGAAGTTGCATGCAACTTTGACCAAATGCTAGCAGGCCTATTTGCAGTGCTGGGTGACATCCAGCCGGAAATAGATACATGGGAAGAAGAGGCCGCAGTGTGGGAGGTGCTGGAGTCTTGTGGGAAAGCACTGCGGGACTAGCAGCCTTTGATTGTTGTGTCTGTGGTGCCAGCCTGCATCCATGTTACTGATAGCTTGAGTTTGCAGCTCCTGAGGGAATCTTGCAGGTCTGTGCCAGCCACTTCATGTTATTGCCACCACTACAGATGAGTGACAGGTTCTTGTGTGCGGGCGGGGATTGAGTTAATGGGAACACTTGAGCTCCGATTTGACCTCATGTTACTTCACTAGTGGAAAGAGGCCTATCGCCATGGCAGAGCTTTAATCATCGCCATGTGGCTACTAATTTAGCTCAACAGCTGTTTGTGAGGAACTTTATCCAAAGGCATTTCAAAAATCCCTGTAAACTCTATCTCCTAGTCTGTAGATTGCCTGAAGAATTCTAATAGACTAGAGAAGCACGGGTTTTCTGGTACAGAAGCTCATCCAGTTCTCTCCTATCATCTCAGTCTTAACTTCTGTATTGAATGACTGTTCTTTGACTGCTTGCTTATGTCCCTTACAGAGAGAGAGAGAGAGTGAGTATTTGTGTGTGTATGTGTGGTTTGTCATTTAGCAGGACCTTCTGACCCTTCCCACTATTGGGAGGGCCTAGGCCCAGGGCCTTCGGTTTCAAGCCAGAGCTGCAGAAAGTCCATGTCTCTCGGTGCCCATCCTTTGTGCTGTCTGAAGTGCCTGGCCGAGGGTTACGTTAGAGACAGATGTGCCGCTTGGCATGGCTTCAAGAGCAGGACAGAGAAGCGCAGGGAGGAGTGTCTCTGTTACATCCTCACGGAGGCAGCCCGGAGACCAGTGTTGGAACCTCCTTAGTCAGCGAAGGGAAGCTCCTCAATGATGCCTTCCCAGGGTGCTTCCTCATTCTCCTGAAAGGGCTGGAGCAGGAGTTGATCCCCAGCACTGGGACTGTTGCCTTTGAGGCTCAGGGCTTCTGAACAGTCCCAGCCTCAGCAGCACAGATAAAAATTGGTGTTCGGGACTCCTCCACAAAAGGTCAGTCTGGTGACAACAGTAGAGTGCTCCCAGGAACCAGCAACCAGGGTCTGCTCAAGCTCTGACCTTGTTGCTGTTTCCTTGGGCTCTTTCCTACCTTTCTGCCCCATCATCTGGCCCAATCTCTGGGTTACCACTGGGGCCTCCTCCACTCCCCATGGCTACTTCCTCCTCTTGGCTTCTTGCTGGAGCCCATAGTGCAAGGCAGGATCCCAGGGCTCACTCTCCACCTGGCCCTCCTCCTTGTACCAAGCCAACTCCCCTCCCCTCTAGGGAGTGATGGCACAGCTCCTCCCTGCAGACCTCCTCCCACCACCAACTTCCTTTCTTTATAAGCCTCTCCCAGCTGCTGCCCCAGCCTTTCAGCCTTACCAGTCCCTGGCTCCCCTCCAGGTGCAGCCTGTGGGTTAATTGGTCTGGTTTAGCTGTTTGGGCCTCATGTGGGGTGGGCACCCCATCCCACGCCCCTAACGCCCCACTAGAGAAACTCTGGCACCACTGCACACTCCTACAATGTAATGCACGTATGCAACATGTCTCGACCAACAGTTATGAAAGGTAACTAACCTCCCCCCATTCCCCGAACCAGTCTGCCTGGCACTGACGTGGATGCACTGGATCAATTCAGGACCTTCGTTAAAGAGGGGGACAATATCGGTTACTGTCCAGTTTGCTGCTCCAGCAGACAGTTGTAATGACGACAATGCACATTGTATTGGCTCTCCTTTGTCTCGCCTGGTAGAACAGTTTCATACAGACAAGTATCATTTGGTTGAGTCCCGGCTGCTCTGAGTGTACAATATGGCATATCTGGTCCAACGAGTCCAGCGACTAGACGGGGAGGACTCTTTGAACTACAGTTAACAGACACCAGGGACCACTGAGTGTGGTGTGCACACCCTCTGATCTTTCAAATAACCCCCCACACCTTGCTCCAGAGCCCAGCAGCTGTCCCATTAAACATACCTCTGGCATGAATCTGGTGTAATTTAAATCTAAGTGCTTGAAAAGTTGCTCTGATTGAATGTAAATGGGAAGCTTTCTGGGTTGTAAAGCAGGCCTCTTGCAGGTTTATGTCACTTCCATTTCATTGCAATTACAGAGCACTCTGGAGAGGGGTTCACTGCAGCACAGAAGTGAAGTGTCTTCTCCAGCCTTTTCCAGTGAATGAGTGGCAGAGCTGAGAATGGAACCCAGGAGTCCTGACTCTTGGGCTGTTGCTCTGTTCACATGCTCACCATCCCCTGACTCTCTGAAGGGTTTCTCTAGGCAGGGAAAGAAGATATAACTCATCAGTGTGCTCTCTGCAGGGGTGGCTACAGGCACCAGCGCACCAAGCGTGTGCCTGGGGCGGCAAGCCGTTGGGGGCAGCCTGCCGGTTGCCATGAGGGCGGCAGTCAGGCTGCCTTTGGTGGCATGCCTGCAGGAGGTCCGCCGGTTTCACGGTTTTGGTGGCAATTTGGCAGCAGGTACAGCGAAGGTGCGGGACTGGCGGACATCCTGCAGGGGTGCCGCCGAATCCGCGTTACCGGCGGACCTCCCGCAGGCGTGCCGCTGAATCTGCGTTACCGAGGGACCTCCCGCAGGTGCGTCGCCGAGTCCACGTTACCAGCGGACCTCCCGCAGGCGTGCCGCCAAAAGCCACCTGACTACTGTGCTTAGGGCAGCAAAATACAGAGAGCCACCCCTGGCTCTCTGTCACCTCCACAGGCAGCAGAAATCAATTTCTTTCCTTAACAGTAATCAACTGTGCCACAAAAGACTTTCAAAGGGAGAGTGTGAGGATTGGCACAATTGTCCTATTAGGGCCAGAGCGAATCTGGCTCTTTCTTGACGTGGCATTGATGGGCTATTTTGCTGAGCTGGATTGAGAGAGATTGTGCATCTGGAGCTGTTTTCAAGTGCCAAAGAACAGGGCACAAAGGTCCTGTTATGAAGATGGAGTGAGGGAGAAGCATATTGCAGCTGTGCATGTGTGTGTGTACGCGCAGCAGCAGCTGAATAGGGCAGCAGACTTTAATGTGGAGAGATTGACAAGGCCTTGATTTTCACCAGGGTGGCAGCCTTGCAACGGGAACGGTTATTTGCACCCCATGGGGGCGCAGTCAGCCATGATCACAGCCATGCCTGCCCAAGAGGAAGGAGCATTGCTTCTGAGTTCACAGCATCCAGGCCGCTGCTGTATTTTGTATCGGATAATGTGGTGAGTACAGTTGGCTGGATGTATTTTTCCCTTCCCATGGAAAAAAAAAAAAGATTTCAAAATTTCTCTCATTCCACATCAAGATGAAACCAAGGCCTGAAGTCTTTCATGCAAGATGAAAGAGCACACACACCCCTTTGGCTAGCCAATAGGCCAATGGTTAGGATCCTCACCTGGTGGACAGGTGATGCAGATTCAGGTCTCTAGGTAGAATCAGGTGGAGCAGGGACTTGAACCTGGGTCTCCTATATCCCAGGTGAGGCTATAGCCATGGGGCTAATGACTTCTATGTGGTGGGCTTTCTCTGGCTTTGACCATAAATCCCATCTGGGACCTGCAATGCCTTATCGACTCTGGAACATTTCTGCGAGAAGGTTCTGATTTGAGGGATGGGCATTTTCCGATGAGGACACATTTTGTCAAAAAGGAGGAGATATCCCAAGCCAGAATCTTTAGTTAGGGTCTTTGGATATCGACCTGACCCTGAATAAATAATAAGCAACATAAAAATGTAGCATGGGGCTGTTTTATTGTAACTTTGCCATAACAAAAAGAAAAGCATTATCCTGACCAGCTCCGGTCACACATGCTAGAATGTCACCTTTCCAGACCCCCAGCCTGGCATCCTGTATCTGGTGGTGGGTATTGCACTAGGTAGTGACCTGCCACCAGACTGACAAACAGAGACGGGATCAAACCCCAGCTACGACGTGTAGCTCTCTCCTGGGCAGATCACACATACCCTGGGCAGATCCACTGGGGCAATCCTTGTCTAGCTTGTCATGGCCACAAAGTCTCATTGAACTGTTGTTGCAGTTGCTTGGTAATTCCAACAAGACAAAATAGGTGTGGAGAAGAGACTGCTCCTTCAGCTGAGCTATGTTAACCCCCTGGCTGCTGCATCCCATTGCAGATCCCAGGCTGTGGCAGAAAGCAATGGCTTTACATTGGCATGCTGGCATTTCGCTGACCATGATCTGTGCAGTGCAGCGATACTGCAGACAGGGGGTGTCAGGAGAGTTTGTAGACCCCGGGGCCTGAGAAGAGTGCACTTAATGACCTTCAGAGGAACAAGAGAAGTGCAAGGCACTTTCTCTGGCTGTCAAATAATCTGTAAAGGTGGCTGTGGGGCGGGTGGAAGCTTTAGGCTCTTATACACGTTTTTAGTCACATCAGTTTCTAGGTCTTATTCAGTTATAACAGCCTGGTTTAATGGGCATTTAAATTAGCCACAAATGGAACCGCACTGCAGCTGCAGCTGTGTGCAAACATATATAAAATTACAGCATTTCACTAGTACCTCAATGGGCAGTGTCTGCTCCTGAAACTTTCTATTTGTTCTGTCGGGGCCATAAAAGTTTACACATTAGCAGGTGTGCTAACAATTAATAAAGCAAAGTGTTTAGTAGAATCCCTGCTGCTTCTTTTCTGTCCTGTTGTGTGGTGGCTGGAGAATGGGAACAGATGGTTCCTACTTTGGCAGTTCCAATGTATTCAAATGCTGGCTTATGGCTCAGAGCAGGGCCTGGGGAGGTGGGGGCTTGGAGCCTGGCTTTGCTGCTACAGCAGCTGATAGGCGATGAGGCTTTTTCTTGTTCGGAGGTTTTTAAACTGCCCCTCTGTGCAGTGTGCCTGTGATGTTACCACTGTGGAAGATTGCTGGGAGCTCTGACACCCAGATTCTCAAGGTATTTAGGTGCCAGTGGGAGTTAGGCCCTTTTGAGTATGTGGGCCTTAGTGTCTGTAAGAGTGGGGGGTAGGAAATCTCTCTCTTTAAGGACAGTGTTAACTCTTGGGACCAACCACAGCACCTGCTGATAGCTGTGGCACTTAGCTGCAAACTGCAGTGCTTAGCGGGATGCAGATCGATCAGCGGGGAAGGAATGATCAATAACCTGATGTGTGAGCAAGTGAGAGGGAATGTTACTGGGGGAAGGTGCCAGCCTATCTGATACCTGGGATTGGTGGGTGGAGCTTGCCAAAACAAGGAAACGCCTGTGCCCCCGCCCCACCTTCCCAGGTGAGAGTGACCTAGGGATTAATAGATTATGGGAGACCAAAAAAGAGAAAACAGGAAGAAAGGTGCAGGTCGTGGGGTCAAACACAAGTGATCCAGAGGGCGGCACCAAGCAGAGAACCTTGGGCGATGCCTGCTGCCCCCAGCTGAGGTCTGAGGAGTCAGTGTACGTCTCCCAGAGCAACTCTGCTCAGATGTGTGACAGGCAAAGGCCCCACAGTCTGAAACTGGCAGCCACGCACACCGAAGTGTTCAGTCTATCTAGGGACAAGATACAGCCCAGGCAATGGCAAGGAAAACTTCCCCAGCAGCCTGCCTCAGTTTTCACCTGGCCCAGCCTCTCTGTAGGGCTGTGAGGATGATTTACTTGCCGGGCTTATCCGGTCCTTGGCCTCTGCCAGCAAAGCTGCCGCGCACCGGGAGTTGAGGTGAAGGTTCCTGTGATGTGGGAGCAGCCTGTCACTGCCCGCTCCCTTTGCATAGGCTCCCAAACCAGACGGCAGTGACACCCAGCTACTCTGGGGCTGGACGCAAATTAGTGCCTGAGGGCAGAAAGGCCCATGCCCACCGCCAGGATCAGCCACCCCCCTAATGCTTTGGCCTGGTCTCTTGTCAAATGGGGCCATGATGATAATAGTTTACACTTCAGCCTCTCCAGCGTAGGGTTGCCAGGTGAAAAGGGACCCTGGTGGCTTCGGCCAGCACTGCTGAACAGGCCATTAAAAGTCTAGTCAGCAGCGCAATGGGGGCTGGGGGCTAAGGCAGGCTCCCTGCCTGACCTAGCTCCACGAGGCCCCCGGAAGCGGCTGCCAGGTCCCTGCAGCCGCTAAATGCGTGGGAGGCCAGGGAGGCTCCGCGCGCTGTCCCCGCCCTGAGGGCCAGCTCTGCAGCTCCCCTTGGCTGGGAACCGCGACCAGTGGGAGCTGTGGGTGTGGTGCCTGCAGGCGCGAGGGCACCATGTGGAGCCTTCCTGGCCGCCCGTGTGCTTAGGAGCTGCAAGGACCTGGTGGCAACTTCCTGGGAGCCGCGGTAAATGCCATTGAGACCTCGAACCTCCAGCCCAGAGTCCTCTCCTGCACCCCAAACTCTTCATCTCTGGCCCCACCTCACAGCCTGCACCCCCAGCCGGAGCCTTCATCCCCCCCTGCACTCTGACCTCCTGCCCCAGCCTGGAACCCCCTCCTGGACCCCAAACCCTTCATCTCTGGCCCCACCCCAGAGCCCACACCCCCAGATGGAGCCCTCACCCCAACTTCCTGCCCCAGGCCAGAGCCCCCTCCTGCACCCCAAACCCCTCATCCCCAGCCCCGCCCCCAGAGCCTGCACCCTCAGCCAGCTCCTTAACCCTCCTGCCCCAGCCTAGAGCCCTCTCCCACACCCTGAACCCCTCATTTCTGTCCCCACCCCAGAGCCCACACCCCCAGCCAGAGCCCTCCTGCCCCTCCCCGACCCCAAACCTCCATCCCAGCCTGGTGAAAGTGAGTGAGGGTGAGGAAGACCGAGCGTCATAGGGAGGGGGGATGGGCAGGAGTGGGGCAGGGGTGTCCAGTTTTGTGAGATCAGAAAGCTGGCAACCCTATTCTATCTCACCAGCCAGGTAAGCCTGCCTTTGCAATAGACGGTCCCTTGCACCAACCATCACAGCAATAATCAGGGTCTCAAAGGACCAGTCACTTACTCCAGGTCAATTGCACCTTAGATCTCACACCAAAGGCAACACTTGTAGGCAACCCTATAATAAACTATCTAAACATTTATTAACAGAAAAAGGAAATGAGTTATTTATAAGATTGAAGCAGGTAAATGTACATACACACAAATGAGTTACAGGCTTAAGTTTCAAAAAGTAATAGAAGTTTTTATAATAAGCAGGAGCTTGTGAGGGGTTGCTCCCCTTTGGATGCCACCTGATGTGCTGAGATCCCCTGAGCCTGCCTGTTGTGCCAACCTGTCCACCCTTTTTACCTGTCTTGCTGAGCCAACCGATTAAGCTTCCTCCAGCACACACAGGTAGGGCCACACCCAACTGCAGAATGAAACCGACACTGAGATGAGTTCTGGGAAGGCTCAGCTTAAGGGACTTGCCCCAGCACTCAGGTGTCCACCTCCTTTGGAGTGCAGACCCACAGGTATATCATGAAATCCGCCTCCTCCCTCAATGTGGAGGAAGCTATGCACAGCCTCTTACCCCCCCCTTCAATTATGAATTGTACACACAGGGTTATGTTATAAACAAGAAAAGTTTACTAACTACAAAAAATAAATTTTAAGTGAATAAAAGAGACAACAGACAGAACAAAGCAGATTACTGAGCAAATAAACCAAAGTAGGCAAGCTAAGCTCAACAGACTTAAGAGACAGGTTACAAGATATAATTTCTTACCCTGAATGTTATTTTAGACAGGTTGCAAGGTTTCTATGGTTCAGAGTTCCAGTTATACTTCTTTTCAGACTGGACCCCTGTCTCAGTCAGGACCCCGCCCAGGCCTTCCCTTCAGGTGGCCTTAGCAGCCTTTCTTCCTGGGCAGACAGGCCATGGAGAGGAGGAGTCCTGTTTGCCTTTCTCCCCACCCATAAATAAGATTTACATAAGGCAGGAATCCTTTGTTTTCTAAACTTGACGCTCCCGTTCCTTTCCAGTGGAAAGTTACTAAATATCTGGGACTTCTTGTATCAGGTGACAAGATCACCTAACCTAGTGTCACAGTTACGTCCCAGGAGGCCTCCCAGGAGGGAAAGAGATTAGCATCTTCATGGTCTTCTTGTTCCTTCCTGATGGCCCATCACATCTGATATCCTGTTGTCTGGTGGGTGTCTCCCCAATACACACCCAGTTTTAATTGTTACATAGTCCATATTCCTAACTTCAGATACAAAAATGATACATGCATACAAATTGGATAATCACATTCAGTAAATCATAACCTTTTCAATGATATCTTACACGCACCATCTTGCATAAATTATATCTCAGTTATGCCATTCATATCATAAGCATATTTTCATTAAAAATATGGAATGAAATGTCACAGAGCTGTATGTTCTTTAGGGATAACCCAGCCTAAGCAGCTAAGCCTAGAAACCTGGAGTCTACGGAGCAATTAAATCCAGTTTCTTCTTGCTAGGGGGTTTGATTCCCTTCCCTTCTTTGACTCTAAGTTGCAAGCTCAGCTGATGGAAGGAATTAATTGCATGACTCATCTCCATGAGGGTGGAAGTGGGGAGAGAGGCTGAGTCTTTTGTCTGGTGTCCCTGGGCCATCCCTGTTGGCCAGGACGTAACACCTTCTGTTGGAGATCAGCGTTTCACACTAGTTAGGGTATGTCTACACTAGAAACTTAAGTCAACCTATGTTAGGTTGAATTACAGCTACCACAGTATTACTGCAGTAGGGCGTGTCCACACTTCCTTCCTTGGGTCGGTGGTGTGCGTCCTCACCAGGAGCACTTCCACCGGCCTAAGAGGGGCAGTGTGGGGAGCTGAGAGCCTCCTGCCGGGAGCCTGGCTGCCCCACAGACTAATTCCAGGTATGTAGTTGTCAGTGTTCTGTTGAGACATGGGGACCTTGGCATGAGCCGGCACCTGGTCTGCCAGCGTCACAGCGCAATCAACTCCCCTGTCCTCTCTGAATTTTACCAAGCTTCCCAACACATTGGATTCAGTTTCACTTTGAATCTGGGGTCAAGGTTTGCAGCGGCTCCGTTTTAAACCAGCTCATTTACACTCGTCCCATATGCACACACATCTGCATTCCCACAGATGCAAACAGAGGCATAGACATGGTCCACTCCCTTTAGTGTGAACAGGTGTACATGAGCTCACAGCACATATATGAATACATATGAGCATGTGTGCATGCCTGTGTAATATAGGCAATTGTTACCTTCTAATAGATGGACCTAAACTAAATACCAAGTGTAGAGAAAGTCTGGATCTGGATCCGGACCCAAACTTTGCTGTGTCTTCCTCTCCAGAATAGAAAGAAAGAAACTCCCAGTTGGAACAACTCTAAACCCCAGGGAAATTAGAATGCAAACTTCATTCTGTGTAGGCAATGTCAGCTCATAAAACCACAAACCCACACAAACACACCAGTCATTTGGCACACTTGCATGCTTATATTTAGCCACACACCTACAGACACACACACCCATAATCATATGTAATCAGACACAAACATCCCTGCACACTCATGTGTACATTTTTGGACACACGCACATGCAATCAGATACACACCAAGCACACCTATGTAGTAGATACACAGTCACACACGTATGACATGCTCCATTTACTAGCACAGTTTCAAATTACTCCCTAAATGAAAGATTCATGTTTACCCGGGGTGGGGAGAAGCTATTTGAAATTCCACAGCATAAAATTTGCAATATTTCTTGAAATTTAGCTCTTGTGTCAAGTATCATTTAATCATGCAGTAACAACGTGCAATGGTAGCAGACTAGGTGCACAGTATCTATCACATTACAGAGTAAAGGCATTCTATTTCTACCCTCTGAAGCAGAAAGATGGTTTGATGGGCATGAGTTTGGGACCTACTTAGATCAAACAAACAAACAGCAGGACATTAATCGGGGAAAGCTACGCTAGCTACCATAGAAAGTAAAGGGCATGGGGAAAGCTGAACACCGTAACATAACGCCTACCAAAGAGGGGAGAGGAAAACCATAGGTGGGGCAGCCAGAACTATGACTGGCTGACTTTCAGAGATGGATAAAACCCTTCCTAGAAGAGGCAGCAAAAGGGTCTGTTTCCATTAGGAAACCTTACAGGCACACATCCTCAGCTGGTCTAGATGAAGTCTTCACAAGGGTGAAGAACTGAGTCAGCTGATAGCAATGCTGACCATGGCTTGGCCTAGTCTACAGCAACCAGGCAATTGTGGTCAGCCTTACATCAGTGAGTCAAACTTCACCCAGTCAGCAATACAGCCACAACCCTCGACTATGCCCCACCAGTCCCCTTCCAAGTTAACAGGCAGCTGTGGAAGCCAAAGGCACTATGGAGTGTTACACTCAGGATTAAAAAAAAGAGGAGTGAGGGATCTGTATGTTGCCTGTGTTGGTCTGGGTTTTTGGAAGGATCACGTAGAAGTTCCACGCACTTTGAAGCAAAGAAGACAAACCTAGTAATCGTTTATAAAAATGAAAGACAAAATTCGACTCCTCGTCCTTCCCACTCCCCACTGGATTTTACATACTAAATAATCCCTGCCAAGTGATACGAGTGATCACTCCACTATGGAGTCACTTGCCTGGAGGGCTCCACGTTTGTTTGAAAGGAAAGAAGAGGAATTGATGTAGACAACTTAATCTGCAGATATGCTCAGCGTCTGAAAGCACAGACTCTTAGGGGTATGGCTATACTGCAATCGAACACGATGGGCTGGCCCACATCAGCTGACTTGGGCTTGCAGGGCTATGACACTACCATGTTTGACTGCAGCATAGACCTAGCCAGAGAGGCTTCTCTCCCTATTTAATGTCCTATTCTTGGTTCGGCTTTTTAGTGAATGGAGCACCAGCATTTACCCTCATCATAGATGATACCCAAGGTTGGAATTTTCCAAAGCACCTGACCAGCTGAGTGCCAAGCTCCCACCAGTCTGCAATGGGATTTGGGCACATAACTCCCTTAGCCCTTGTCTATGAGAGAAAGTTGCAGTGTTTGAAATAAAAGGGCTTATCTTAAAGCAGGTTTAGTTAAACCAGTGAAAAAGGCTCTATGGGTATGTCTACTCTACAGGGTAAGCTCAGGGTTTGAACTCGGGCTTGAGCCCTGGGTTGCCAATGTTGGTTGGATGTATTCCTGAAAGGTTTATCATACGACAGTTTTTCATTGAAGATTAACCTTTAATTCCTGGAGATTCCAGGACAACTCTGGAGGGTTGGCAACCCTACTCAAGCCTAACCCCCTTCCATCTATACACAAGTTGTGCTAACCCAGGACTCAGGCCCAGGGCTTGAGCCTGAGCCAAGCTAGGTTTCAAGCCCTATTGTTTTGCCATGTAGACACAGTCCCATGTACTCATGCTCTGGGAGTCCACCAAAACTGTTCCACAGTCCAACAGGCTTTCTTTGTCCTCTGGAGTTTAGTAGACAGTCAAGTTTTCCCACACTGCACCAGGAATAAAGGCCTTGAGCGGCCACATTTTGGGAGGGCGCTAGGAAGTCTGCAATATGGGTGGTTGGACTCGGGCCTGCATAATGCTGTGTAGATGCTGGTGCCTCAGGTTGGGACAAAGGGTTCAACAGTTCCTAACTTGGGGTTACAAACGATTTTAGATGCCGGATACTGGTGTCAGTTTAAAACAGGCTAAATGCAGTTTATTTTGGTTTAAACCTTGACCCTAAATCAGTAACTCTCTCAAATCACAGAAAGGGGTAACACTTGAGTTATAACTCAAGCTAATTGTGCTGTGAAGACACACCCTAAGTTGACTCCCATCCACACTGTTTGAAGTTGGGGACCCAGAACTAGCGGCCACTTCTGAAAATGTTAGTCAGAGAGGATAGTAAGTGTTCCTAGGGTAGAAGCTTGGGCTAAGATTTCCAAAGGAGCCCAAGGCCACTTCTGCTTGAGAAAGTGGTACTGGTTGAATTTTTAAATAGGTTTTTAAACCAATTTAGTAAAATCAGTGCAAACTTCTGTGTGCACGCTCACTGGGTGTCTTCAGAGCAGAGTTAACCCGAATTACCACACTCCAGTTAGTTTAGCTCCTGTGAAAACTACCACACTACAAAAAAACAGGGTGATTGGATTAGCTGCTGCTGAGGTGGTGTAATTTGAGCAGTTGAATCCCTACTGCATTACTAGTTTGAGCTTCAGCCCACTGCCTGAGGGTATGTCTACACTGCACATGGCGAGTCTGAGCTTGGGTGGCTAGCCTGAATCTCAGCCAGTGCCACAATGTCTACATGCTATTTTTAGTGCACCAGCTTGATCCTGTCTACCTGGGTTTACAGGCACACTCCCAGCTGTGGTATAGACATACCCTGACAGGTTAACAAGCCTGAGTTTAAAGTACCACTTAACTCGGCAAGAAAGAGGTGTGCTAAGGCTCAGAGAGGTGCGGCTCCAGGGGGTGGAGGGGCCTGACCCCAAGAGAGAGTGGACCCCCGAGAAGGGCTGTCTCACTGAAAGGGGCACCCCCCACGGACCGCACAGATCTGTGAGTCCATAACAGCAGCACAGAAACTTGCCAGCGTAGACAGGCCCTTAGTGAATTCAGCAGTGGTGACTGCCCCGAAGACTGAAATTCTCTATTTAGCCACAGGGCTGGTACACCCCCTACATTGCCTTACTCACAGTACTTCAACCCTGACTCAGAGGGATTACCTTTAGCAGATGGAGGATACTTCAGCCTCCAAGCCCATTTAGTCCCTGGCCAGCCTGCTGAGTGTGCCAGCTAGGACAGAACATGAATGCTTGTTTCAGTGATCACTTATGACCTGGATGCAAAGAGGCTCCATTCTCCACTGCCTTGCACCTTGCATTTAAAGATGACAAAGTAAGGCACTATCAGATCAGAGGGCTAGCAGCTGGCACAGGTAACCCACACCTTCAGTGTCGCTCTGCCACACAGCGGTTTCGGTCGGCTACAGCCTGTGGGTAACATTTTCAAGACTGTCTAAGTGACTGGGGAGCTGAAGTCCAACTTTCCAAACAGACTCGTGTTCCTAAGTCTCACCAAAAGGGTCAATGAGACCAACGCCCCTCATGAGAAGGAGATTTAGGTTAGGTCAACGCTACAGCTTATGTCGGCATAACCTATGTTACTCAGGGGTGTGACTAAACCATCCCCTTGAGCAACATAAGTTACACTAACTTAAGCACCAGTGTGGACAGCGCTTTGTTGGTGGGAGAGCTTCTCCCACCGACATACCTACCACCTCTCACTAAGGTGGTATTATTAAGCCAATGAGAGATCTTTCTCACATCATCAGAAAGCGTCTTCACCAGACGCAGTGCAGCTGCAGTGCTGCAATGCTGTATGTGCGGACAAGCCCGGAATCACTTATTATGGGCGTTTCAAAAGATTACCCTTTGAGCCCAGGCCGTAGAGGCTCATGCTTTTAGATCCAGAGATCTGGGGTTCAATGCCCCATGTTGTTGTGCTTATACCTAAGCAAAACATGGAAGGTGCAATGCAGCAGAGATGCATGCTGTAGGAACCTGAATGAGACGCACAAACCCGTTTCACCTCAACTTCTCAGCAGCTACATGACAATAACAGCTTTCGGTACCTACTCTAAGATAGACTTGCTCCAGCAAACTAAAGTGAAATGGCTCCCTCCTGGGCCATTCCCATCCACAAGCCATCCAGTGCCTCACTTTCCTAGCATACAGAGCGGAACCTTGAGAAATCTACAACTGTAATTTCTCCAGCACGTAAAGAGACATTTTTACTAAGCTTTTATTTGTGCTTAATTATGTCCAAGCCTGCTAAGTGCTTTCCCTTCCCACAAACAACCACTCTGCAGAGAAAAGAGAGGCCTGTATTAGCAGAGATCCTTTAGCTCAGAGATAAAGGTGCCTACAACCAGTAATTTCTGACTGTACTTAATTTCTAAGTGACTGACTGGTGCATCTCTGCTTACATAATAAAATAACTATGTGATCAGAACGGCAAGGTTTCTCTATCAAGAGCCAAACGCTACCTCCTGGAGCTCCCTTGCATGCTCCATGGCTCTCCTTGGCCCAGCTCAGCTGAGTAGATCTGCTGTGTACACATCCTGATGGTTCTAGCTGAAGTGTTGACTGTTGCAATGTGCTGGAGGCACTTCTATACCATAGTGGATCAGTATGGTGTAAGGACATGAATACAGTAGGATGCACTATAAATGTTTGTCAGTCACTCGCTGATCATGATTTCAAATCCTGTAGTTAGTTCCTGGTAGGAGGCCCATAAAAACCAGTCACTGAGGATTTTGTCGTAAGCACCAGGTTTATATTAAAATTCTTCTGTTCATGGTCTAGCTTCAGAATCCAAATATTCTGCACAGGGCCCTGTTAGTCACTTAGGAGCTTTTCAAGGGTTAATTGCTGAAAACAAGAACTATATACAAGGATGAAATTCACCCCTGGTGCAGAGATCCAGCAAAAGGCCCATGTACTGCTTAAATCCCACTGAAGATTTAGGACTTCAGTGAGACTTCAGCCTTCTGCTGAACCTCTGCACCAGGGTGAATTTCATCCCTAGAGAATACTGAGAGTTCTGAAGTAACACTGGTTAGTTATGGAAGAGAAATGGACACGGCATGATGACCACTGGATTTGCTGCACCTGGTTACTGAAGCCCTGAGGCTTCCCTTGTTGCACTTAAACAAATGTCATGACCACCAAACACTGGAAATCGTAAAATGCCAAATGCCCTTGGTTATGGCCTATGTACTGCCCACCCCATATTCCTAAGCAGGATGTTTGAACAGATCTTTGGCTGAAGATCAGGTTCCCTCCACAGAGTATCCATCCCAGGTTTTACACTGTGCCCAGTGCATACTGGAGGATTCCATTGCATTAACTAACCACCTAGAGGCCTTCACTACACTAGGGATTCTTTGTAATGAATTCCCCTTGCTGCTGACACGGGTGTGACTCTGTTGGTAACATGGAGGGAGCCCCAAGGCCTGCAGTCAGGAAAGCTCTGACCACTAACTTAACATTAAGCATGTGCTTCAGCACCCTTCCCGAACGGGCTGGTTTCCTGAATCCAGCCCCTAGTATAAAGGCTCTCATGGCTGCTGGAGCTTAATAAAACTGAACTCTTAGACAATGTCCAATTTACAGGCACTCAAGAGACCCTTCCTACGGACGAGCAATCACACTGCTAGCTACAGTAGTCAAAACTGACAGCTGCGGCAAGAGGCTAGGTAAAGATCTAAACCATGGCAGAAGGAGAGGACTCAGCTAAATCAGCCCCCAATAACGCTGCAATCTTAAAATCAATAGAGCTTTTCTATGGCACTATTGTCCAGCAAAAGAAATTAAAAAAAATAAATTCTGTGGGTGTAAAGAGAGATTAGACAGTTCAGCAGTTTGCAGGGGTCTATGCCGAGGAAGGTGAAGGGTTATGGGGAGTAGCTGGGAGAGAGCTCAGACAAAAGTAGACTCTTCATGTCGTTGGGGTGATGGGGTTAGGAGAAGGTACAGGGCCGAGCACAAAGAACAGGAGCTGGGTAGATTCTATAGCCTAGACTTCTTAGGTTCGGATATTGTAGTTGGATCCAGCCAAGCAGAGCTCCATTGACTTCTCGATCAGGGCCTGACACTGGCCAGCGAAATGTTTTCTATGTTAGAGGCCAGCAAGGACGCACTTATGAAGCATTCATTTATTTCTGCTTTATAAGCTGTTTGTTGTTAAAACTTTTCAGTCTGGATACCTACTGAATACACCAGCTAAGCAAATCATCTATGAAATCACACATCTGAGCGCTGATAGCAGGGCCGTGAGATCAGACAGAGCCGTTATCAGAGACAAGAGTACCGATTCAGGGACCCAGCAGGACTCTTGGCCCTAACCTCAAACCAAATCTGAATCAGGCACTTGTGAGACTTAAATCAGGACTTAGGTCTTTCTAAAAAAAAACCACTCTAGCTCAGCCAGAAGTTATGGGCCTGGTGCAGGAATGCCTGGGTGAAGTTCTCTGGCTCTGTTATGCAGGAAGGCAGACTAGATGATCATAGTGTTTTACGATCTATGAATTCAAAGAAGTTTTGACTTAATTTTCAATTTCCCACCAAATGTAGAGCACATTTGCTGGTGGAGGTGGATAATTCTCCTTCAGCCTCTGCAGAGAGGATCTTCTTATCTGTGGGGGGGCAGTTGGTTCTGTTGCACAATAGGGAAGCTAGAAACAGAGAGAGTCACGGACCCGTGTTGCCCGAGACTCAGTTATGCAAAGGCTATCTGCATGGCATCACTGAGGCTGCTTTGTAGGGTGACAGTAGGCTGGGGAGAAACAAGAATAGGATTGTCACTGTCAGTCCTCCAGTTCTGCCCCTCACTCCTTCAGATTACACAAACACATCCCGACAGCAGAGTATGGAGGCTACTCTAGCCGTTGTACCAGAGTAGCTTCTGCAGAAGATCTCCATTGTCACTTTGCAGCCCTTAGGAAAGGTTTTCTCTCTCACATCCAATAAGTCTCCAGTGTCCAGCAAAGCTAACAAGGCTGAGCACTGGACCCAGAAGGACATTCTCATGGTATTTCTCATCCCAAGCAGAAGCAACAAGAACCAAAGCTCTTGCAAGAAGTTCTCATCTGGTGATATCTCTGGCTCAGTTTTCCAGAGGCCTGGATAAGTATTTTAGGTGGAGCGTTCCCATCAGAATCAGCTCGTAGCTCCCAATCTTCCAGTGTCCCCCACCTACTAGGTATGACCCAGACTCAGCACACAGCATGTCCTAGAAGCCACAGGCAGCGGTCCTAAACTGCACCTGCAGGGACTATAAGGCACGGGCCCGTAATGCTGCTTTGGTTTTGTTCGTTGGATTGTGTCGGTCTCACCCTATGGCAGTTGCACAGTTATTTTTAAACCCACTGGGCCATATCCTGCTCTCATTAACACCAGGCTGAACCTGTCAGTAAATGTGACTTACAACTGCATTAGAAAGACCTATTTAACATGGCGATGGCTGAGCAGCCTACAGGCGGTGCCATCACTGCTGAAGTGGACATGCTTCATTGGCCTGGGACAGGTGTGTCAGCTACTCACTGCTGGCACTCTGGGCCTGCAGACACAGGAGCTAGCAGGCACATCTATCTAGTATCTAAACTCTGAGGCTCTTTGCCTGGTCCCGATTAGCATAACACTGAGTGTTCCAAGATGTCTGAGGCATGTAGATCACTGTGGCACTTTACAAATATTAAACGATTATAAAGTCACAGTTGAAGCAACAGAATTTGCCAACAGCTCAAGACTGTAGTCAAGGCTACGTCTAACAGAACTTGCTTTTATTACATCACAGGTAGCTTCCTTGTCCATGGGTCCTTTGATCCCAGGTCAGGCATACACACCCCGTGCGTGGACCCATTTTACAAGTGTAGGAGGCTTTATAGGAAGTTAACTCCCGTGCAAAGTAATGGTTCGAGCGAGGGACCCTGTGTCAGGAGATGTTTTCTATTGCAAAGCCTGCTTTGGGCTTGCTGTACAAGCAACCCCTCTGAGCTTCCAATTCGTTGTCTGTCAACTGAGGCCAGTCTCCACCTGTGTGAAGTGCTGAGAGAGCCTCAGACTAAGAGAGCTGTGTAAGTGCAAATCACAACTACTTCTCCTAACAGGAACCTACTCCTCCTGGCTGTGGGCCTGTGTGCTGCCTCAGATCCGCCTCTTCTTCAACAGTCCTCTCCGCCCTCAGCATTGTTTGGGTGCCGAAGTGACTTGGGCCTTCAGCCAAACTCACAGAAGTCCACCGCTGTGGGTTGAGGGGAAACCAAGCCCGATGGGAACAAATCTTCCTCGCTAGTCTTCAGCTAGGCATAGCCCTTCCTCTCCAAGGGTGTCTTCTCTTCTGCCGTACTCTCTTCAAGGCTCTTCCCATGGCCTCTGCTTAACCTCTGTCCAACCCTTCTTTGTAGGGGTCACTGCAGACCCCCACAGGGTGGCAGCACAGGGGAAACCCACGCCCACCATCTTCTATTGATTCCCAGCCATGAGACCCCTAAACAATTGGGCTTTCTTCCCTTGTTGCCTCTACTCCCACTTGTCTCTCCTTTCCAGAGCCAGCTGCCCTTCCACTCTTCTGTAGAGCGCTGGCTCCCAGGGCTGCTCTCCCTATAGTCCCCCTCTATTAGGCTCTCACAGGTTGCTCTTATCCCTGCACTGAGCCTGGTTTTAGTTACTGCCACGTGACTTCGTTCACCTGCCCGGGTGGAGGCAATGAGCCAAGCTGGGCACAGGTGCAGTTGAGCCCTCTTGTTTTCACGGCTCAGGCAACCCTAGAGGTAAAAACGCCTGAACCGAGATGAAGTTTGATTTCTGAAATATGATAAATGAATTTAATATTCCACGAAATGTTCAGCTGGACCATTCTAATGCACGTACGGCCAAGGTGCCTCCCTTCAGCTGAAGGCGTGCAATATATCAATGTATGCTTGATTCAGATTTTGCTAAAATGCAAATAGCTGTACCACTATGATTTTTCATATCTGACAAGTAGAGCTAAGCCAATTTACGTTCATGTAATGTGGTGTAAAAAAGTTACATTTTAAGTTCATTTTGTTTATAACTGATTTTAAAAACAAAAGCCCAATCCTAGGTGGAACTGGTTCATAAAAGAAAGGGATTTGCGTGTTTTGTTTTATTTTGCTTGGTAATTCACTTTGTTCTGTCTGTTACTACTTGGAACCACTTAAATCCTACTTTCTGTATTTAATAAAATCACTTTTTACTTATTAATTATTAATACCTGGGGGAGGGGAAGGGAGAGAACAGCTGTGCATCTCTCTCTATCGGTGTTATAGAGGGCAAACAATTGATGAGTTTACCCTAGATAAGCTTTATCCAGGGGAAACGGATTTATTTGGGGTTTGGACCACATTGGCAGTTGGCCATCTGAGCGTTAAAGACAGGAACACTTCTGTGAGCTGCATTCAGTTAAGCCTGTATTTTGTGGAACGTGGTTCAGACCTGGGTCTGTGTTTGTGGCCGGCAAATGGGTCTGGAATGACCAGGCCAGGGCTCCGGAGTCCCAGGCTAGCAGGGCAGGAAAGCAAGGGCAATAGTAATCTTGGCACATCAGTTGGCAGCCCCAAGGGGGTTTCTGTGATCTAACCCGTCCCACCTGTGTCATAAACAGATAGCTAAGGGTTAATGTCTCTTTCACCTATAAAGGGTTAACAAACAGTGACCTGCAAACACCTGACCAGAGGACCAATCAGGAGACAAAATACTTTCAAATCTCGTGGAGGGAAGCCTTTGTTTGTGAGTTTTGGGTTTGGCTTTGTTCTCTCTGGGTCCTGGACGGAACTAGAGGTGCAACCAGGTTTCTGACAATCTCCCTGCTACAGTCTCTTATCTATTCAGAATTGTGAGTAAGAACAAAGGCGGTTATAGTCTTTTAATTTGTTTTCTTATTTGCATATGTGTACTTGCTGGAAGTAGCTTAAAGTGTGTTTCTGCTGGAGAAAGTTTCTTTCTATTGTTTATAAGTTGAAAGACCCTGTAACTGTTTACCATCTAAAGTGCAGAGATAAACCTTTTACTTTTTTCTTTCTTTTTTATTAAAAGTTTTGCTTTTAAGTCCTGTTTAATTTTTTTCTCCTAGTTAAGGTTCAAGGGAATTGGTGGGGAGAAGGGAAAGATAAATTTTCTCTTTGTGTTATATTCACGCAGCTTGTATTGCCTCTGGGTGAGGGGGAAGGTAACACTCCTCTCGGTGTGGTGATTCAAGAAGTTGAATCAGGCAATCTCCTAGTGTTCCCAGGGCGGGAAGGAGCTGGGAGGAAGAAGAGAAGGGGAAGGGAATGGTTTATTCCCCTTTGTTGTGAGACTCAGGGAATCTGGGTCTTGGGATCCCCAGGGAAGGTTTTAAGGGGACCAGAGGGTATCAGGCCCTGGAAAATTCCTGATTGGTGGCAGCATATCAGACCTAAGCTGGTAATTAAGTTTAGGGAAACTCATGCTAGTACCCATATTTGGACGCTAAGGTCCAGAATTGGGAATTATACTATGATAACCTGTTTTGTCTCCTTTCCCTGTTGCGTTACTTTTGCCCCATTATTTCCTTCCTTTTATCCTCAGCTTTTCATCCAACCCTGAAATCAACTGCATTGCAGCAGCAAAGCAAGATCATATGACCACAACTCTGCCCTGATTAAGGAGAAAAAGGCCCAACCAGACAACATCTAAATGGAAAAAGAACCAGGGTCCAAGCAACAGGTGCCATGATGGACCTGCCAGCCAGTGCTCCATTTGTGAGCTGTATTTCGCCCACCTTTAATCTTTAATTGCAAATGTACTACATGGTAGGTTCCAACAGTAGGAAGCATTCGGTCAAAAGGCAAGTAACCAACAAGAGTGTCTTCTCAAAGAGCAAGACACCACCTCTTGTGCAGTCTGGTACAGACATGATTTGTAGCTCAAGAAAACAAACATAAGATATTGGTGTTTTAGAAAGAGACCTGGCTGTACAAAAGAATGCTAGGATATCCTTTATCCAGGCTCTTCTATTATAGGTTGTGTTATGAGACCTATCAACTAAGTCATGTAAACAGGCCTCTTTGCCCTTCCTCTTTGCAAAGAGTTACACCAGGAAAAGAATTCTAGAAATATTTACTGAAACGGATTTCTTTTATAAACCCTCCAAAGTCTTCAAAACATTAAGGTGAACATTTATGGTTGGGAAACATCTAACAGATGATATTAGTTACTTCTAACTCGTGTTTCCTCTTCAAAGTGAAAACCTCTCTCTCTCTCCTCTCTAATGCTTATGATGGCATAAGCATCCTTTGAGATATTTATTTCCAAATATCCTGTATCTAAATACCAGTCCTTCTGCTAAAAACTGCCTGATAACCACAGTTATGTGAATAGTGGGATGCTTTATGAACCAATAAGGAATAAAAGGACCTTGTAATATGACTACTTACTAACATAAGCCAGTTGAGCATAGAAATATGGGGGACATTAACTGGGGAATTCATTAGTTATTTGGAGATGCCTAAGCAACTCCTTACCAAACTCATGAAGAAAAGAGCCACCTCTTCTAGGATAGTAAGAAAAGACAATGTCTGCTTTGATAACTATTTACATTTAAACTTAGATGACTCTTAAACCTGATCTTTAATGTGACTATTTTATGAGCTGAAAGACTTCTATTGGAAATAGGAAGGTTGGGGTCACTTTCCATTAGATCCCAGGGGCCTACATAGCTTTGAGGATCTGGGTCATAGTGCAGTGAGGACGGTATACTCCTGATGATGCAGGTGACATGCCCTGGAAAGCAGAAGCTAAGGTCAAGAAGACTTCTCGGGCATTTTCTATCAGAAACTATGTTGATGTGTCACGTTCACTTTGCACGGACCAAGTTCCCATTCAAACATGACAGTGTGATTTGATTTCAGAGGCGCAGTCACAGCACGAATGCTCCCAAATACCTTTCCTGCAGTAATTGCCCTGCTCTTGTCCATCGGCAAACTGAGATTCTAGCTGACAGCCGCTGGGGGTTGAGGCAGTTTGCCTGCATGAAATTTACTTATGTAGCATTGTGTTATGCTAAACAATCAGGTCCCCCTTGTATTTAGCTGCAACACTCTGAATGAGTGGCCAAGACCAGAAGAACTGCTCTGTGTGAGCTCCAAAGCTTGCCTCTCTCACCACCAGAAGCTGGTCCTAAAAGGGATGAACTCACCTACCTTGTCTCCAAAATTTACTTGACCATTGTTCTGCCAGATTTCCCACTCCCATTCAGCTCTGCATGGTTCCACCTGCTGCAGTCAAATAACAAAGCTCGCTGGATGCTGGAGCAGTCTACCCAGAGGGGTGGGAGGTGATTCTCCTTCCAGTCATTCCTCCAAGGGAAAGTGACATATATTGGAGGCTATTATCTTGTTTTACTAATCCAATTACAAGGCTGCTGGCTCTGTAACCAGATTAATTGCATTTGCTCCAGGTAAACAGAACTTGGAGACACACCCTCCCTTATATGGTACTGCTACTAACTGATGGCTGGACAGTGGTGGCTCCAGGCCCCAGCATGCCAAGCGCGTGCTTGGGGCAGCATGCCGCGGAGGGCACTCTGCCGTGGCTTCGGTGGACCTCCCGCAGGCATGCCTGCGGAGGGTCTGCTGGTCCCGTGGTTCCACCGAAGCCGCCGAACCAGCGGACCCTCTGCAGGCATGCCTGCGGGAGGTCCACCAGAACCGCAGGACTGGCGACCAGCAGAGCGCCCCCCACGGCATGACGCTGTGCTTGGGGCGGCGAAATGTCTAAAGCCACCCCTGTGGCTGGAAGTCTGAAATCAGCAGAGGGTTACATCCTTAGCTGGTCTAAATCCATGCAGCACCTTTGGAGTCAGAGCTACACCCATTGACACCAGCTGACATGTGGTTTGAATTTCCAAGAGAGTCAGAGCTGAATCAAAACACCTGCGGTCTGCCTGCCTGCCTCTGTGCACTGGCCACAGTTTTTAGAAGGTCTGAGGCTTTAGGATTTCTACATTTCTTTATTAATAGGATTGGTGTTGAATATTCTCTCAACTTCTCCAAAAGCCCTGAACCAACTCTACAGACCCCATTGCAAGAAGATAAGCACTGCCGACAAGAGTGATTGAAGGGCACCCACGGTCAGCACTGGTCCGATGAAAAGAGACCGAGAGGGGCCTTTGAAGGATGTAGTTATCCATCTGATAACTCACTATTAGGGTTGTTTAGAATTGATGACAATTCACCAGAGCATCATTAGTCTGTGTAGACGACAATTTTTGATCTGGGATTTAAACTGAATAGCTTGGATGACAGGAAAGGCAGCCAACCAGAGTCATTCTTAGCTTAAACTAGAACCTCCCCTTTTTCAGACAACTGCCCATCTTCTCTCTCACAGGCAAACTTGTCAGTTTCCTAGTGGAGCATGGTAAAGAGCTGACAGGAAGTGAGGCAGAAGTCGAGGAGTGGATTATTAAATTCTGGAAGACACCTATAAAGTAACATCTTCTGTAACATAGGATGAAAAGAACATCCGCTGATTAATGTCCCAATCCTGCAAGATACTGAGTGCCTTCAGCTCCTGTCAGCTTGAAAGTATGTTGAGGATGCTGAGCCCATCCCTTGGAGGTTGCTCAGCACTTTATGGGACCAGGCTACAGGGATGAGAAAACTCGCAACTCTCTTGGAAATCGTTCCTCTGGATGCTATTCCTTCTTGCCTGCCAGAGGATCTCTTGTCTTTTGGTGGCCAGCGGGCAGAGTAAGTGTAATTGGCCCTGATCCAATTCGGCCCCAAAGGTCCACTCCCGACAACTAATCACAACCTCAGAACACTCTTGCCTCCCTGTCCTGATATTGCTATGTCTCCTTCTCTAATCCTAGCAGTAGAGCTCAACACTAAGAGTGGGTCCCCATTCCATGGATTCTTGCATCCAAACTTTGATTCCATGGGCCTCATCTCCCAGTGCAGGACCTGGACGTAGAAGCTTGCTTCTGCCTTAATCCATGCCTCTAGGTTCTTCTTTTCACTTCACCCGCACCACTCAGCCCACAGTGCATCAGCTGACCAAGGCAACCATAATCCTAATAGTACTATTTTCTGCTGAATACAGTCGTTTTGATCTGGACTGCTGCGATTCTGAACCTCTGCTGGTCAGTTTTCTGACCAGTGCTTTGAAGTTTCCAGGGTTTTTTTTTTTTTTACTTCAGCAAGGGTCATTATGTGACCTGTACAACAGAAGTGTTACAATCTGTGCCCTCTTTTCTCATTCAAATTGTTTCAGGGTCTTTTTCACTCATGTTTCTTGTCAAATAACGTTACGATATTAGATAAACTATGAAGGAAGAATTGTGTATGGATTTATACTATTGTAACTCCACATTCATCAACTGGCTCGTTACTGCACACACATTCTTTCAGAGCTCCTGTCAGTTATCTAGGCCTTTTTATATCCCACAAAGATCAGCACACAATGGCTTGCTATATTCAGCAGCCTCGAGATGAGCTGTGTCGCTTTTTAAACATTTCTGCCTTTGTGGTTCATTAACCTACAGGTAAGAAGGATGGTCCAGTGCTGAACCGTGATCAATTCCTTGCTCCACCACAGGGAAAGCCATGTCTACACTACCCGCCGGATCGGCAGGCAGTAATCGATCTATTGGGGATTGATTTATTGCGTCTCATCTGGACGTGATAAATCAATCCCCAAATCGACGCCCATACTCCACCTCGTTAGGAGGAGTAAGTGGAGTCTATAGGGGAGCCATGGCAGTCGACTTGCCACCATGAGGACTGCCAGGTAAGTCGAACTAAGATACTTCAACTTCAGCTACGCGATTAGCATAGCTGAAGTTGCGTATCTTAGATTGATCCCTCCCACGCCCCCAGTGTAGACCAGCCCTTAGTCTTTCTGTACCTATAAAATGGAGAGAATACTTCCCCCCTTCACACGCTGTTGCAAAAAATCATGATCCTAAAGATCCTGAGGCTACTAATGGGGGCCATTTAAATATTTAAGGTAGAGTCCAAGATAAGTGAGGAGGAGACTCTTGGGTGAAATTCACCCCTGTGAAGCCTCATGCTGGTCCTATGCACAGTGATTAATTTTGCTTTATAAAACCCTCCCTTTAAGAATTAAGGCCCTACTTGTCTCTTTTCTTCAGAGTCAAGATCAGAGATGCAACACTCTGTCTTGATCATATTATTCCCATTATATCTGAAGAACTTAAACCTACTATTTATGGCCAGTCTATCAGAGCCCTTAACACCCACCCCACTCCACCCCCGAATGCTGTCTTCTGATCAGCTCCAGCTGTGACTTCAGAGGTACTGTCACAGTAATCACATTCCAATCGCTCTACAGAGTTCTTCGGCCCCTTAAGGGTCTTTACCCTGGGTCTATTAGTTAATTCCTCTCTCTGGACAAGTCTGCAGTCCTAATGGATATTTCCCCATCCTTCCCCTTCTAGCCTTCATTGCTGGGGGGGTGAGGTTCTTGAAAAGTAACCTCACCCCCCCAGATCGCTCATCATTCTTACCGTCTTGTAGAAGCTCACACTTTGATGCTTCTGCCATTCACCTTGCCCTTCATTTGAAATTGGTCTTGGCTCATGTCAGATATCATTTTCGAAGAAGGTTAGATTGCCAGTGCCCTTCATTCTAAGTAATTGTGTTGAGGACGGTCTAACAGAAGGGAGAGTTCATCAGGGAAGGGTGAGGCAGGGATGGTTTTGAAAGGGCCTGAAATTCATTGCTGCCACACTTGCCTGGCTATTGGCACACCTTCTAAATGGGGTAGCCAGTCACACAACAGGCATGGAACATTCTAATGGGCAATGTGTGCTGGACTACCACGGAGCAGCTGTTTTCAGGATGCATTAGAAGTGCTGCATCTGATCCAAAACACACTGAAGTGAAGGGAATGGCTCTCACTGGTTCCAGCAGGCTGATTCAGGGCCTGAAGAAGTTGAACATCACAACTCTGGTCACAGCTTTGGTTCTGGACTGGCAAGAGCCTACATCTCCTCCCAATAGATTTAGCTGGGGAGAAGCAGCACTGCCCCATTAGGGAATGTCTGATGAAGACTTGCAGAGAAATTCCACCTTCTTTAAAACATGGGTGAATGGGCCAGTCACTAGCACCATGCAAGTCAATTCAAATCAGTAAGGTTAGCTTCTTAATTCTCGACTTGTGGAAACTCACTGAACTATTGGGACAACTAGCACAAAGTCCTGTGGAAAGAACATTTTGCTCAAAATGCTCCAACATTCATCATAAGCAAATTTTTGAACACCACAGCCAATCCAATTATTAAATGCTCAATTTGCCCTGAGTTGAGTTATAGATCAGCCAACCAAGGAGCAGAAAAATTAACATGTGACTTACATAGCCAGTTAATATTTGCAATAAACTATTTGCAAATGCTCTTCAAACCAACAATTATTTGCTAAAGAAACTCAAAATTTAAAAAAAAATGGCTTCAGTATTCACTTTGCTCTACCTAAGACTAAATTTGATCCAGCACTCCAGATTTGACAGACCAGCCTCATAACCATTCAAAGAACAAAATTAATTAGTTTAAAAGTAAGTGTCTGCAATTCATGCCACCACCTAAACCTGCCATAGGGGAACTATCATATCATTTGTCCCCACCCTTTCAAAAACATTTCTGGCAATCACATTCCATTGCTGAGTCACTAACACTTCCATGCATGGTTGGTGTCACAAGTGCTATTTAAGACATGTGTGTATATATGTAGGTAGGTAGTTAAAAGAAAGAGCACCATCTATTGACACATAGAAATGATAGCATTGCTCATAAATTAGTAAGTACGATAAAGTTATGTATTGTGTATGGATTCCTGATTAAGCAGTTTTTAACATCTGACTTGTAATAAAAAAAAATACCAGTCACACTGTTCTAATTCTAAATATGAATTCCTATTTGTTAATCTCACCTGGAGTACCAATTTTTGGAGGGAGGTTTAGGTTGGATATTAGGAAAAACTTTCACTAGGAGGGTGATGAAGCACTGGAATGGGTTACCTAGGGAGGTGGTGGAATCTCCTTCCTCAGAGGATGACCTCCTGAGGTCCCTTCCAACCCTGATATTCTGTGATAACTGCCTTCAGTCCTGACTGAATGGCTGAGGAGAATGCCATGGTATCCCTTTACCATTCTGATCCCCAGCAATACAGGCAGTTGGTGATCCCAGTCCATTACAGCTGAAGAGGGTCCACACTAGACATAGATACTGCCATCAACAGCAGCAGTTCGGAGGGAAGTTTCAGCAGGCCCCAGTGGTTTAACCCAGATATGGGACACAGGGAAGGGGCCAGCGACACTACCATTTAACATTCAGGGATCAAGAGTGTTATACCGACATAGCTGTGCCTGTAGTATAAACTTCAGAAGCCCACCGACTGGACTGGGAGACTTGTGTTCAATTCTCTGCTTTACCACAGACTTCCTGCATGACTTTGGCCACGTCACTTAAATTTACCCTTTCCCTCCATTCCACAGCTGAACAATAAGGACAATCTGCACTCCCTCCCTGAGGGGGGAAAAAAGGCCATTTGTGGCTGAGGCTGTCGGATACTGTGAGAGCCATAAAAGTACCTAGACAGACACAGACCCGTCAGAGTTGAGGCACAGAAGCACGATGGTGCTGTGGGAGCAGCTTTCACTGTGGGTGCCAGTGCTGCACTTAATCTAAAGAGCAAATAGAAAACTTCACGGGTTGTGGATGACAACTCCAAACTGTTTGAAACAGTGGCTTGTAGCTGGTCCATGTAGCTGGTCCTGAGATCCAGCCTCCAGTGAAGCGGATCCAACTTCGAGCTACACACTTCCTGGGCGTGGACTCTGCCTGGAGTGAAAAGAAGCTATTCCCAGAGCTTCCTTTCCCTCTGGCCTCATTAAATGCCTACACAACACTTAGATCACTAAATCCACAACGTGCCCAAGACGAGAAAAAACGAGAGTATGGAGTGGAAGGATGTTTGCTTTCAGGCACTTTATTTTTTTTTCTTTTTAATAAAAAAGGAGATTATTGGGTACAATTAATTGTTCAAACTGTCAAGATGATGAAAGTCTAGGGAGTAAACAGATGCTGGTCACGATGCAATACTCATTAAGGCAGAGAAAGGATTCATTTCATATGCATGATTAACTTCTGGCCGCTGATGATTTACACTGCAGATGATCAAAAGAGAATTAATTATTCTGCAAATAAGCACTGCTGTTATCATGGCACTTGGTGCTCTGAGGAGATGCCCCCTTGCAAAAAAAATAAAAAAATGTAAAAGAAAAGTATCCAAACAGCAAGGCCTTGTTTAGTACGGGGCTTTCACTCATTTCCAAAAAAAGACATTAGTCTGTAATAGGACTTCAGAGGGAAGCCATTAATCAAAGCTGCAGACAGGCTTTCCCACAGTTTGTGACAAACATTATATATTAATCTCCGTCTTGCCTTGCCGTGCTTAGAGGGAGATCTCTCCAGCGCTTTTGGTTTAGAAGGGAATTCCATGGCTAACAGGGAGAGGCTGGGTTAAGGTACTAGGATGGGACTCCCGAAAGCAGGTAAGTACAGCTCTGTCATAGATTCCCTGCTATAGAAAGTAGAGGACCTGAGATATAAACTTTGGTATCAAAGGCCCGGTATGAGGCCTGAACTAAAGTAATGGTCAAGACTTTGCTAACATAAAGCAAAGTTAAGCTGTGAGCCAGAGGCAGGTCCTGCTCACAGAAGCTGGCAAGAAAAGGGCTGATGCTGCATAAACATATATCCACATAGTGTACTGAAGCATAAACACGGTACCAGCACACTCTATACTGGAACATTCCACAGATAACAAGGAACAGGCTAACCCATCCCAATGACAGGGGCAAAAGGGTAATACGATGGATAGAGTTGTTTTGTTCGAACCAACATGTACAAGGTGAGAGGCGGCACCTTACTACGTAGAGGGGTTGTACCTTGCTACGTAGAAGGGTTGCACCTCCATACATCAGGAGTGATGTGTAACTTGTTTGTACCTGTGTATAAGAATGCATCCCTGGGGTGGTGTCTTTGTCCAGCAGAGGGGGCAGTGGAAAGTCCCGCCACTGACTGAGCTGAGTCCATTGCCAGGGGTCACATATTAGTAGTATGCCCTATAGAGTAAAAATCTAGGGGGAACTATCATTGTGCTTCGTTTGACAATAAACCTTGCCGACGTGCCTTCGTACCTTACTAGACTCTGTGGTCATTGGGAGTTTTCTCCGGATCTGCCGTGTCAGCTATCTGCGCAGAGCTATCTGGGACAGCACACAGAGGGAACGCATGCACGCAGCCGAGTGATATCAACATTGAAGGGAGCAGAGCACCACACTGGTAGCATCTGACAACACCTGCATATCTTTGGGGCTCCATTTCCCATGAGGAAAATAAAAATGCTAGGCCCTTTCTCCCACTCTCTCCACCTTCTCTGTTTCCACTGTAAGCTCTTTGGGGCATGGACTCTTACTCTGTGTCCGTGTATCACCTAGCACGATGGGGTTCCAATCACACCGGGGCCTCTGGGCACTACTGTTGTGTAAATAATAAAATGGTCAATGGAGCTGCTTTGATTACAATGAGCCACAAATTTTTAAAGCCAGAAGAGACCACCGTGATCATCCAGTTTGCCCTCTTGTGTAATACAAGCCAGAGCATTTTACCCCATGGTTCCTGCAGTGGAGAGAATTTTCTTCCCTGCTTTGTATGTGAACACTGCTGAGCCCAGGAATTCACGGCTGAGCAACAGCCTCTCTTAGAAAGCGTGAAAGGAACATGTGTGTCAGTCCTCCAGCAGCTAGCAGAAGTCCAGCCAAGAGGCTGGATTCTCCACTGCCCTGCACCTTCTGCAGTCAGTTCCCGTCACTTCCCTCTGTGCAAGATGGGGTAAGATGCAGCCTTCTGGAGCATTATGTGCTCACTGGGTACAGAGGTAAATGGCAAGCTAAAGCGCAGGATTAGGGTAGGAAAGTGCAGAATTAGGCCCAGAGGTTATTTTTAACTAGTTACAGAGAGAGAGAGAGAGAGAGAGAGAGAGAGAGAGAGAGAGAGAGAGAGAGAAGCACCTACTGCCTCTCAGCGCAAACACTTCAACAGGGGGCTTCTCTGGGGTAAGTGTAACCAGGATCACATGCTGCCCTTCCACACAGATGCAGGATGGCCAAACTAAACTGCAGAGAGACCTTGAAAGAGCAGAGTGATGGGGGCTGTAGGCCGCTGTCATAAACAGATAGCTAAGGGTTAATGTCTCTTTCACCTGAAGCACCTGACCAGAGGACCAATCAGGAAACCGGATTTTTTCACCTCTGGGTGGAGGGAAGTTTGTGTCTGAGTCTTGTCTGTCTGCCTGCTTTCTCTGAGCTTTGGAGAAGTAGTTTCTGCTTTCTAATCTTCTGTTTCTAAGTGTAAGGACAAAGAGATCAGATAGTAAGTTATATGGTTTCTTTTCTTTGGTATTTGCATGAATATAAGTGCTGGAGTGCTTTGATTTGTATTCTTTTTGAATAAGGCTGTTTATTCATATTTCTTTTAAGCAATTAACCCTGTATTTGTCACCTTAATACAGAGAGACCATTTGTATGTATTTTTCTTTCTTTTTAAAACCTGTTGAAGTTTTTTTTTTTTACTGGGAAATTTCAGGGAAATTGAGTCTGTACTCACCAGGGAATTGGTGGGAGGAAGAAATCAGGGGGAGAGCTGTGTGTGTTGGATTTGCTAGCCTGATTTTGCATTCCCTCTGGGTGAAGAGGAAAGTGCTTTTGTTTCCAGGACTGGGAACGGAGAGGGGGAGTCACTCTGTTTGGATTCACAGAGCTTGTGTCTGTGTATCTCTCCAGGAGCACCTGGAGGGGGGAAGGGAAAAAGGATTATTTCCCTTTGTTGTGAGACTCAAGGGATTTGGGTCTTGGGGTCCCCAGGGAAGGTTTTTCAGGGGGACCAGAGTGCCCCAAAACACTCTAATTTTTTGGGTGGTGGCAGCAAGTACCAGGTCCAAGCTGGTAACTAAGCTTGGAGGTTTTCATGCTAACCCCCATATTTTGGACGCTACGGTCCAAATCTGGGACTAGAGTTATGACATGGTGTGCAGTGGTGAGATAGAATCCAGAAGCCAGTAGGAATATTATATTTTTCTTTTCTCTGCTAGGGACTTTTTAGCAGAGAGGGTTTGGTTTTCAAAGAAACCAGAGAGAATTTTTTTTTTCCTGCTCTCTCTGGCAGTTTGTGGCTTGTATATTAAGCAAGAAGCCATTAAGGAGCTGTTACAGGTCTTTTGTCATGCAATAGCACTCCCATTAGGAGTCAAATACCAGCACTATATACATGCAAATAAAGTGGTTTTTCTAGTTTACGCTAGAGGAAGAAAAGGAAATAAGCACTGTTGCTAGGCAGACTTCAGGAGGCAACAGAGAACCTGCAGTTCTGAAGATAAACACCAGAGGGCACCCCAACACAAGAAAACAGAAACCATGTCTACCAAGACAAAAATGGGGGCCGAAGCACAAATCAAAGAAGCTGAACACAGGCGACAACTGGAAAAAAGACAAAAAGAGGTGGAGCTGAAAGAAAAGGAAGAAAGCATCAAACTGGCAGCCTACCAAAGAGAACAGGCAGCCAAAGAGGCAGCACACAAAAGAAAACTAGAAGAAGAAGAGGTGGCCCACCGAAGGAAACAAGCAGAAGACGAGGTGGCCCACAGAAGGAAACAAGAAGAAGAAGAGGCAGCCCACAAAAGACAGATAGAACTCCAGAGGGAAGCCCACCAACAGGCCATGGAATTAGAAAAGGCTAAGCAAAACACAGCCAACCCTAACAACCCTGCGCCAATTATCATTCCACAGCACAGGAAATTTCCCACCTACAAGGCAGGTGATGACACCGAGGCCTTCTTGGAAAAATTTGAAAGAGCCTGTCTTGGGTACAGCATCCCTGAAGACCAGTACATGGTAGAATTGAGGCCACAGCTCAGTGGACCTTTAGCAGAGGTGGCAGCTGAAATGCCTAAGCAGCAAATGAATGACTATAAACTTTTTCAAACCAAGGCCAGATACAAAATGGGGATCACCCCGGATCATGCCCGTCAGCGCTTCAGAACCCAAAAGTGGAAACCAGATGTGTCATTTCCCAAACACGCCTACTACGTTGGGAAAAATTATGAGGCCTGGATATCAGGACACAATGTTAAAACCTTGGAAGAACTGCACCTCCTCATACAAATGGAGCAGTTCTTGGATGGTGTTCCTGAAGACATCACACGGTACATACAAGATGGAAAACCCAAAAATCTCGTGGATTACATGCTGCCCTTCCACACAGATGCAGGATGGCCAAACTAAACTGCAGAGAGACCTTGAAAGAGCAGAGTGATGGGGGCTGTAGGCCGCAGAAGGGGATTTGATGTTAATAAATGTAAAATCCAACTCCCAGTGAGAAGAAAAACTGCAGTCTCAAGTGGGTGGGATAAGCCATCAGAGACACCCACCACATCCTATCTTACTCCAGTTTCCTTATTATCATGGAGCAAAAACTAGTTGCTAGGAGGAGAAAACAAGGGGAATTGCAACCATCAAACAAAGCAGCCCCCAAGTTGGAAAAACCACCAAAGAATATCTTGAAAAGCAAAGAGTTAGAAAGGGTCACACAATAGTCTGCATGGGACTGTGAGCCGGTCTCTCTAGTATAACAGTGCCCAATACTATGTTGGTTCACTGTATCCACTGACCGAACTTGAGGCCTCAGAGTTAAACAGTGCCTAGACCTCATGCTGGCCCTCTGCACAGGGGTGTTTCACCTTCAGAGTGCTGGCTGCCCCTCAGGTCAGCCCCAGAAGCATTTCTAGGTTGCAGTGTGAATGGCAGGTAATTATGGGCGGGGTTTACTTTCCCCTTCTTCAGAGTAATAATGAAAAGTCTGACATTGAAAGGACTGAGGTATTGATTGTCAAGATGGACACAAACACTCGCTGGTTCAGAGTTTCGATACCTTCTCCTCTTACAGAATATGTTCATTCCACTCTCTGGGACTTGTATTTTTCCAGCCGGAAAGCAGAGTCATTTCAGAATCCCACTGCTGTTTTCTAACACAGCCGAGATTCTATCTCGATACTTGCATGCTACCTCCCTCCCCACCCCCACCACTGCAGTACTCCATTGCCTCACAAATATTAATGAATCTATACCCAATACACCCCCTGAGAAGGAGGAAAGGACCATTATCCCCATTTTATAGGTGGAACTGAGGCCCAGAAAGATTAAAGGGCTTTACTGTGGTCACAGAGGAACACTGTAGCAGAACCAGGAACTGAATGCAGATCTGCCAAATCCCAGTCTATTTCCTTTCACACAAAGCCAGTGGCAGCATCCTCCCCCAGCATGCAAGCCCAGAGAAGATCCATGGACTTACAAGGCACCAGGAATGCAAACAGACCCAACTCATGTAGACGAAACCAGGTGTTCAGAGCCCCAGCCTTAAAAGGAAACGTGAGTCCCCTACACCATGGTGTTAGGAGCCAAGACGCGAAACAGATTTCCCCACATATGGGAGGAACACTGAACCACTTTTCAGTTTGAGCAAACACTGACAGATGGATTTTTTCCAATATTCACCCAGCTCAGTTATCGCATTAGCTGGGGAAATCATTAACCAAGTTTTTGAGAGCAAGCTTCCCCCTTATATTCAAATGGGAGTTATTCTCTCACCATCTTACTCATTGCACCCAGAGTATCAAGTCGCCACCTTAATATACGGTTAATTATCCTTTTAAAAACTATTTAGAGCAGTGATACTCAGACCTCAGTGGTTCAGGAGCCAAATTAGTGATCAACATTGCTCAAAAAAAGCCACAGGAGTGTGAATTCATCGCTTCATTTCCTACCACAACATGTTCCTATTTAAACAGTATGACGGGGAAATATTTAGTTTACATATAAAATTTTATTCTCACAGCAAAATGACTGACTGAGTATTATTATTTTGTCAACTGCAATGATACTAAAAACATCCTGATTGGTTAATAATTAAAATCACAGAGTGTTTGAATATGTGATGCAAAGAGCTGCAGGAGACACATTAAAGAGCCATTTGCAGCTTCCAAGCCTTAGTCTGAGTATCACTGTGTTAGTGTCTTTGCTAGGAGTCCCTCTTCTCCGGAAATAGCTGGAGTGATCAGACTGCCTGTTACAAAGCAGCTTCTCTTTCAGACATCTGAGAGCCCTTCCGCAGCCAGAGCCAGCACTTCGCCCGGTGTCCGTCAGCTGAGCTCCACTGCTTTCAGTGGAATGAGGCAGATTGACATCAGGCACAATGCAAAATATACATCTCTACCCCAATGTAATGCGACTCGATATAACACGAATTCGGATATAATGTGGTAAAACAGTGTTCCGGGGGGGACGGGGTTGCGCACTCTGATGGATCAAAGCAAGTTTGATATAATGCGGTTTCACCTATAATGCAGTAAGATTTTTGGGCTCCCAAGAACAGCGTTATATCGAGGTAGAGGCGTACCTTCAAAATTAGGGCTCTTTGTGGCAGCTCCTAGCAATCAAAGACTCTAATCTCCTTCCAAGTGGGCAGCTGGGACGCAGCCTGACTGAGGAAGACAGGTTAGCAGGGTTTTTTAAAAAGACCATTTGTTTTGTCAGCAGGGAGATGGTCATTGATAAAAATAAGCTGTGTGACAAACCAGTCGCCCTGGAGCCAGACTCCTCATAACTCATTTGGAACCAAGGGCTATTGAGGAATGCTCCAGAGCTGGAGGGCTGCTCCAGGGGAGTTCCCTTTGGATAATCCTCTGCATAAAGTCATGCTTTGGAAATGCCACTTTTCAAAAGAAACTGCTTTTGTGCAAACCCCCTTTCTGGTGCATCCTCCCCCAGCATGAGAGTCCAGAGAAGACTCATCAACTTCCTATGGCACCAGGAATGCAAGCGGGCCTGACCCAACGCACAGGTGTTCAAAGCCCCTCCTTAATAGGAAATGCAAATCCCTCACACCACAGCGGTAGGAGCCAAGATGTGAAATCACAATTTCCCCACACATGAGGGGCTACGGCTGTTGAGAAAGCTAAACCCAGCGCCCAGCCAAGATTTGCCAGTCAGGCTTTTCCTTTGTAGTTTGAGCTTCGGTCCAGTATGAAAGCCATGTCAATCTAAATGCATTTGCTAGGCTGGAGGAAAAGGGAGAGGCGGGAAGGTGTCAATGCCCATGATTAAAGTCAGCAGTCACTCTAGTATCAATTGGTTTCCTGACAACGGGGTTGTTTTGCTATTGATTGGGAGCGAGTGGAGAGATCTGTGGGGATATAGTCCTGGGACAGCACTCAGTTCTTCATAAGGAATACAGGAGCAGCACGCATGTCCTGTGGGGAGCCTGGGAGCAGTTAGGTCTCACAATCTGCTCAGTCCTCCTCAGTCGTTGCTCTGAGTTTATCTAACAGAACATGAAATGACCAGCATTACCCTTGCTTTCCCCCACCCCACCCCCCATTCTCTGCATACAGCTGGGATTAACTGCAGATTCTTGGCTGCTCTGCTACCTTGCTTTTCTACACAAAGACCCCTCCCATACCACGCTGACACAGACAGACAGACAAGGGATGTGAGCATCAGAAAGGTGCGTCTGTTTCCAAAATGCTCATTTCATTTAGAAACGCTGCAGAACAACAGTGCTTTGGCTGCAGAGTTATTCAAGAGATCTGGGTTCACTCCCCAGTCTGGAGGGACATATAATGAGGGGCACAAGAAGTAGTTGGACTGCACTGGGGAAGGAATAGCCATGCAACGCTCAACAGCAGCCTCTGCTGGACCCAGCTCCCATTTGTTTCATGGCTAAATCCCCTAGTGGCTTTAAAAAAAAACAAACCCCAAACCCCTCACTTTGGTCATACAGCACAAACCTTTAAATCCAGGGCCAGACTCCAGAGCGGTCCCAAGGTGCATGTAGTAATGGAGAGCTTTAAAGTTATATACAATTAACTGGGGTAGAGCCTGACCTGCTCTAAATTGTCATCGCTCCATTGACAATTTATACAAACTGGGGATCTGCCCCACGGTACTGAAGGCCTCCAGTGATAAGGTAGGAGGGTCTCATGCCCTGGTGGGGTTGGAATGGACACTCACATGGCCAACTATGTGAAAGGGAACTTTGGAATGAGCACAGCTGGGGTTCCTCTGGCTCCATGATGTTCCTGAATTGTTCAGTCTAGCAGGAGAGACTGGTGGGTTTTCTCCTCTTTTGCCTCTTTCCTTGTAGCTGGTGGTAAAAGATCTCCAGGGGGTCAGTATTCACCGGCTACAGTCTCCCACTCCCATTTCCCTCCTCAATCAGAGCCAATAAATGCACGGTCATTAGTAAATCACAGACCCATGATTTCACTCCTTTGGAGAGCTCCACAGTGGATCCGGATTTATGCAGCCATCAGAACTAGGGAGGCAAACAAGGTTACCGACGACTCTTCCCCCTCCCGGGTAACAAACCACAGTGACCTCAGTTGGGAGCCCCACTTTTCTTATCCGAAAGACAGTGATTCATTTATGCTGTAGCTTTGGTTTCTCGGCAAGACCAGCCTTGGACTATACTTCTATCACACTGCACCCCTAACCATGGTACAATGCTCCAATCGGGTACTGATGCTGGGTTACAAGATCTGGAACATGTTGCGCTATGCGATGCCTACAAGGCGAAAGGACAGGTGAACTAATCAGGCAATAATCACAAGCACCAGATCGGGGGAGCGTGCTTCCCAGAAACAAACCTTGTTACCCCAAAAGGAGCTTAGATTAAGTTCACCATTTGTATCTGTTCTGTGCTGCAGCTCCTGTCGACTGCAATGCTGTGCTGAATGCTAGGAGGTTTCGCTGGTGGTTCCCACCAGCTGGCTAGGGCTATCGCAGACAGAAAGAGGTGCTGCCCTCCCCACGACTATGTTCCACTGGAGTGTTGGTGCTTCGTGAGGGACATACTTGGTATATGGGGTACAGTGGCTCTTCAAATATGAGATATGGGAGGCAATTAATGAGGAAAGTGAAGGAGGAAGTTATAGGGTGACCAGACAGCAAATGTGAAAAATCAGGATGGGGGTGGGGGGGTAATAGGAGCTTATAGAAGAAAAAGACCCCAAAATCGGCACTGTCCCTATAAAATCGGGACATCTGGTCACCCTAGGAAGTTAGGTCAGCAAGGGGAAGAAAAGCAGAGACGGAGGAGGATGATAGATAGGGCTTCTTTTATCAGCTTCCCAGTGGAGCCCTTACCGGTCTCAAACATGTTTCACTTTACCTCTCCTTCATGGCATGTACTACTGCACCTGCTGGTCCAACAGCAGGAGGTTTACTGCACAGTGGGCCCACATGTGTGTGGTTTCAGATTTGCCAGCTAGCAAGGAACAGCCCGGTTTGGCTCTCCTTAGTGACATGCCAGGATTGTTCACAGCTTGATTGCTTCCGCTTATGGTTCCAGCAGCTTTGTTGGCTCCCACTCAAGTCAGAGTGAATCTCCCTCCAACCCTGTGGTGCAACATTCAGCAAGTTTTCATTGTGCTAGTTTTCTGTTACAGCCTGAAATGCAGCTCCCAAAATGCCTGCTAACAGGGAAGACAGTGAACAGAGGCAATTCCTCACTCTGCCAGCAGTTCCAATGCCACCTCAGATGACAAACCAGGGAAGAGAGTGTGTGACTTCTTATGACGGCATTTTAGTGGCTGTGTCATTTAATAGCAAGTCAGGAACAAACCTGGTTCCCAGTCTCACCTATATACTGAGCTTGCAATGCACTGCTGCAAAACAAAACGGACTGACTCACTGGTCGCTCGCCACTGAAGTGCAGCCAATCGCTTTAACCTGCCTCCATCTACAGCATAACCTGCACCAGTCAGGGATCTACTCCCCTTTGCACGACATTCTATCCCAGCAGCACCACAGAACCTATCAGTCTCTCCGAATATTCAAACTGAGTTTCCTCTCTTAGCTCTTCGGAGCGGTGCTAATTGTCAGTTCTCCTGGTGCCAACAGCAGAGCTCCTGGCCAAAGTTTTCCCCTTGGGCTAGGGCTAGGGCTAGGCTAGGCTCTGGTGATTGGATTATGTGGCAAATGAAGCTGGTATGCTTCTGTCATTCTGACCTCCTTTCCCTCCCCAGGGCAGACAGAGCCTTTACTCATTTCATCCTGGTTCTCTGTAAACTCTGAAACCACTGTACAAGGACAGAGGTTAAAGCCGCACATTACAGGCGGCTTCCTGAGGATGTGCGCCTTCATGCCTGTCTTATGCAGTTTCCACCCATACGGAATGAGATGGTGGCAAGATTTGAACTCAAGACTTTTGGTTCCTAAACGATGGACCTGCATGGAATAAGCTCCATCCACCTTAGAGCAAATTCCAATGTATGGCACATAAGAACAATATCTATGGCTGAGCCATTACGCCCATTACTCCAGCTCTTGGTGCTGAGATGGCCCTATAGAGCACTGTAGAGCTCAGATCTGCATTTCCAACACACACACACACACCCCGCCCTGCAGTGTTTGAGTGTGTTAGCTCTGGCCAGGCTTCCTTTTCGCGTCTCCTGCCTGCAACGCCTATTCTCTCTGTGGCTGCATTACTGGGATCGATGACTGCAGCTTCCATATCTAACTGGACCTATTTTTCACATGCTGCTGGGCAGATCTCCCCACTGACCTTCCGTGCAGTGGGCCAGAAGCTAAGATGTACACATACACTGTGTTTAGGTATGTTGCTACTGTTCCAGTGGGGTAAACGCTGCTCAGAGCTAGCAAGTGAATTAGATTAGCTCCAAAATCCATCTTAAAGCCTCCATCTCGTCTCAGAGTTAATTCATTTGAACAAAGGGTGAAAGTGTCAGAACTTTGTTTTCCTCGCCTGCTTCTCCAGAAAAGCCACAGGCTGCCACGGCCCATAATATTTGACTCCCCTCTTCCTTGTCTTGACAAAAAGGCACTGTGTGTCCATGCAAATTATGTCCCTGGGAGCCTGCGCTGGGTGTGCGGAATAAACAGCCCTAAGCAACCTTGACACTGGACTGACCTATTTAGTGATGACATAGCTTGTAAAGTCAAGGAATGAGACTGATTGCATTCGACTGAGGGGCTGCGGGATACCAAGAGGCATTGAAAGGGGAGGCCAGCATTTGTAGGAGATGAGCTAATAAGCCAGAGATCCTAGGCTCTGCCAGGAGTCCTAACATTCTTAAAACCTGTTGTAGATCCTTCACACGTGAATTAGTAGAGAGACAGAGAGAGAAAGAAATGCCCAGCCCAGACATACACTCCTAGCTACACCTTGACAAAGTATGGGCAGGCTCCACGCAAACTCCCTTTAATATTTTTGGCCTCTGTAGCCTATTTCATTCAAAACTTTTCAAACAAATTAAACAAGCCACTAACGCAAAGTGCTTTTACAAACCCAACAAGGCAGATGGCATAATAACATTGTTACAAGAGGAGTCATTGACAGACTCGGCCACGGAAACCAGAAGTCCTCTGCTTCGACCAGTGGGGAACACAGCCCCCTTTGCATATCAGTGTAAGCTAAATGTCCTCAATTCCATTCTTGTCCTGAGCACTATGGGCCAAAGTGCATGATGTGGACCATGGTCCACTAGAAACTAGGCATAGACTCAAACTTGTTTCATTACAAGCTCAGCAAGACTGTTTTTAAACAGCAGGAGAAGAGCTAACTCTGCAAATTTGGCCTCAGTATAACCAGAGTCTCTTTAAGGCAGTTTTAAGTTTATCCATAACATCAATGCATTCAGGACTGTAATATGGTTACTTGTAATGTATTATTCAGCCACTACATGCCACTGTGTTCTGGGTGTGGACCATGGTAAACATGCGAGATGAACTTGGAACTCAATCTGTGTATTTGTTGTTTTCCTTAATAAAACATACTCTAATTGATTGTTATTCCATGTGTCATGACAAGGAATAAGGTGGGTAAGAAATTTTGGCTCTAAGCAGCCCTGAAATTGCTTCAGTGTTTTCTGCTTCAGCTTTGTACTGTAGATCTGCCTGTTTCTGCAATATTCAGCAGAAAAATCCCCTATCATATCATTGGCTTGGGTTGGTAATTAAATATTGTTATTTACATCCAGAAGAATCCCAAAGTGCTTTATAAACGGGTATCTATGCCCAGAATCACTGCACTCCACTGAAAAGCAACAATCTCTGGTGCAGCTGTGCAACAGCAATTGGGCTCTGCTCAACAATAAGAGTGCAAAACTGCTATAAGGAATTGAGGAAAAATCCTCCGCCCAGTTAAAGTAAGGGGAGATTTTGGAGAGGCATTTTTTTCCTTTCAGATGTCGGCTGGGTGCCTTGCACCTGTGGGCACTGGCCAGAATTGATGCAGACACAGGCAAGTGCATCATTCCAACTGCAGCTGTGGCCTGGAGCAGAGAGTACCAGTGCAAGCCCACACCCTGCAACAATGGAAACTTGGAAAGCAAGAGAGGATGGTGAGACCACAGTAAACATGGGCTAATGAAACTCAGATGCAGAAATCAAGGTTATTTTTTCACTCCTGTCTGGGACAAGCCTCACCCCTTTAACCACAACTGGGGGTGTTGGGTTCACTGCACTGTCAGAGTTCCTCTTTCAGTTGCAGTCTGGCCATTACAGTGGTTTGTCCATTTGGAGATCAGCTGCTCCCATTGCTTGCTGCTTCAAGGCCAGCCTCATCCACCTGCCTGGAACGAGGGTGCAGTAGAAAGCACCATCCCTGGAGTCAGTGCAGGACACATCATGAAGGGGTTACACAGTGTGGCTCAGAAAGGTGACCTCCTGCTTCAAGAGGAGGACAGTTCCCTTCTCCTTGAATAAATTCTAACAAGGACAGCCAAGTTCTCGTGTGCTAAGTACATGACGATAAGCATCCACCCAAAATGGGACCAGAATTGGAGATAGCTAAGCCTCATCTTTGTAGAGAAGATGCCAGCAGTTAGTTTATTTCCCTGTAGCTTTGCCAGACATGAGATGGAATACCTGAATATCTTTCTGACATTTACAATACAATGAATTGCTGCTTCCAGCCGCCGGAGGGCCTCACATGGCAAGGCTACTAATGGGAACGCCAATTTGCCAGGACAGGGAGACAGTTTCCTGGGGACAAGAGGACCGAGCAGTCCTAGTGACACCACATACACTTAGAGTCTCGACCCCCAGGTTGGGGCTGTCCCAGGTACAGTCTTCAGTCCCTTGCATCACAGGGTAATTATGGATTGTTATCCCCTGTGAGTAGCACGGGGTCTCCTTTTAACTCTTTGAGCCCAACAGCTGTCCAGTTCCCAAGCTGAAGGGAGGAGGAAGTGTTCTATCTCTGCCTTAGTGCAGAGGATGAACGGGTGCTGTCCATTTTTGTATTTGGCTGTGGATAGCACAGCTATCATTAGAAACTACAATTTCTTTACATGGGAAATCCCAGTTCAGATGCAGCATCCAGTGCTCAGACATTTGCCTTTTACCCCTGTAAGCCAAGGCATTTGCTCTGAGTTACCCAGTAGTGGTTCTACCCAGCACTCAGGATCTACTCGTCTTCCAGCCTTTTACCCTCATTGTATCATTCACAAGACCAAGGTTCACCCAAGACAGCCATCTCCTGGGGAGAGGGACAGGAAAACGAGAATAATCTGGGATGTTGACTGCATTGCCCGGGTACAATCCAACCTACCCTTACTCCATAGAGGCCAGCGGTGAGACGCTGCATAGCAAATGATCCATTTTCCACGATGACACAGTTCTGTGCCTCCAGGCACAGCCAGGAATAGGTGACAGACTGCTCTCAAGCAACAGGAAGGCTGCATTTCTCTGTCACTGCATATTCTTCTCTCCCTGGACAGGTTGTCAATGGCATCATTGGGGACACAGGGAAACTAACTGGACTTGGGAGTAATTAGTGATAGTAAGAGACACTCAGCACTATCATTATATTTCAGTTCAATGATCTCTTTTCGATTGCTGGCTCCCCCATGAATATTCATATCACTAGCCCTCCCTGTGTGTCTGCTCCTGTTTTTCAGGGAAAGAGCAGACAAGGCAAACACCACAGTCTGTGCAGAGAATAAAAGCCAGCCCCACCACTGGGACAATAGTGTGATGTAAAGGCACCTTCCCAAGAGGCAGCAACAAATGCCAGTCCTCTACCTTTATCCAGAGAGGGTGAAATCCAACCTGGTGCCAACAAAAGTCCTTTGTGCCACCTATGCACCCGCTAGGGAGCACATGGGATATAAGTGTTGGCTGGGGGCCTTGGGCGGACCCTATGCACAGGAACTAATTTCATCCACAAAGCAAAAAACAAAACCATCATCATATAAACACTCCCTGCCTGGTGCTGACTGCAAAATTCACAGCAGCTGCTGCTCCCAGTCATGCCACTTGTAATGGTGGTTTTACAAGGCCAAAGCCAGAAACCCTTTGCCAATCAGGGGTTGTGGGAAGGGTCAAAACAGAGTCCCCAGGGCAGCTTCCACACAGTTTTAGCTCTGGATCCAAAGCAGGGGGAGGTCCTTTTTACCCCCATGCTGATCTTCGTAGTCAATTGCGTGGGAACAATCAACCCCCTAAGATTTTAGCCCTAGGCACTGGAAATTTTATGTCTCTTCAGCACCATCATCAAGCCCTGCAAGTCAAGCCCTGCATGTTAAAACCCAGAGCCCCAGCCTAAATCTAGCCCAGATCCAGACAATGCCAGTCTTACAAGCTTCCTCCTAGAATATAAGGATTGCCTTGAGAGACAGCGGTTTCTCTAATTCACCTCCTTGCTTCCTCCACTTGGCACTTTCCCAGCTCTTCCCATCTCCCACAACACTACCTCCCCTCCCATTTCACCTCTTCAGATTGGCTCGATTGCCACTGCTCTCAGTTCCTGTGCTCTGGCACAGCCAAGATGCTACGCTGTGCAGCTGCACTCTCCACGCTGCCCTTGGACTACATTTGGATGACAATATCCTCTCCTCAGCCCACCTCTCCTCTAAAGCCATATGGCCTCTGGTTGCTAGCGGCAGAGACTCTTTGAAAGAGAGCAGCACTACAGTAACAGGTGTCACAAGAGCTTCTCTTTCATCTAAACAGACATCCTGGAGTTCTAATGGAGGCTGTAGAACTCAGGGGCTTGATGAGCATGGAGAGGTCTCAACCAAGCCCAGGGCTTCATTCTGCTGGCTCTGTACAGCAAACAAAGCGAGGACAGTCTCTGCCCTGCAGTGTTCACTCCTTGCTGCCATACCCCTCCTTCTGAGGGTTAAGATCCTCAGAGTGCAAAAGCCACTTACCACTATTTTCTCTCCCCCGCCCCCATGTCTGCGCTTCAAAGCGGAGATGTAGATGCACTTTGACACCTATCTAGATTGCACGAGACAGCATATGATGTTGACTCCAACAGCCCTCAGTTTCATCACAGAGCTGGCTGGCTGCTATCACCCAATCCCGAAGATCAGAATTATCCTTCTGAGTTGGTCTCATTCCCTATCGCTCTAAGAGAAAGGCTGGCAGGCCAGGCCTCCCAAGGCAAAAAGCCAGAGCAGGATGGAAGGCAAACCTTAGGTAAGGACACAGCTCAGATGATTCCACCGGAATGCCATGGAGGTGACATCTGCAGAGCCAGCAGGAATGGAGAGTCGGACATCTCAGTGGAAAGTGGTGGGAGCAGGGCACCAGAAGGCTCCTACAGACTGCATACCACAGAGAAAACCTTGTGTGTCTCTTTGCTCACTAGCTTGGGGTGGGGGAAGCAGCAAAGCAGGATTCCCACCACAAAGACAGAATTCATTAGTCACATGCTGGTTTTAGAAGACACCAGTGGCAAGTTGGCCAAATCCGTGCTGCTGTGTCCTCCCAGGACTGCTTCCAAGAGCAGAGTCTCACTACCCCCAGAGGTAAGTAAAGAGGTGTTGCCAATTCAGGATTTTATCCCAAGTTTCATGATACTTGATGCGTCTCTTAAAGCCCCAGCTCCTGGATTGAGGTAATTACATGAACATAACGGCCATACTGGGTGAGACCAAAGGTCCATCTAGCCCAGTATCCTGTTTTCCAATAGCAGTCAATGCTAGATGTCCCAGAGGGAATGAACAGAACAGGTAACCATTAAGTGTTCCATTCCTGGACACTCATTCCCAGCTTCTGGCAAACAGAGGCTCGGGACACCATCCCTGCCAATAGCCATTGATGGACCTATCCTCCATGAACTTATCTAGTTTTTTTGAATCCTGTTACAGGCTTGGGCTTCACAACATCCTCTGGCAAAGAGTTCCACAGGTTGACTCTGCATTGGGTGAAAAAAAATACTTCCTTTTGTTTGTTTTAAACCTGCTGCCTATTAATTTCATTTGGCAACCCTTGTTCTTGTGTTATGAGGAGAAGTAAATAACATTTCCTTTTTCACTTTCTCCACACCAGTCATGATTTTATAGATCTTTATCATATCCTCCCTTACTAGTCTTCTTTCCAAGCTGAAAAGTCCCAGTCATATTAATCTCTTCTCATATGGAAGCCGTTCCATACCCCTAATCATTTTTGTTGCCCTTTTCTCAAAAAAGATGTAATTTTCCAATACATCTTTTTTGAGATGGGGCAACCAGACCTGCACACAGTATTCAAGATGTGGGTGTACCATGGATTTATATAGAGGCAATACGATATTTTCTGTCTTATTATCTATCCCTTTCCTAATGATTCCCAACATTGTTAGCTTTTTTGACTGCCACTGCACATTGAGTGGATGTTTTCAGAGAACTATCCACAATGAGGTCTCAGCTTTCACAAAGAGATTCTGGGAAGTTTCTAGCTTTCATAGTTGCAGAAAATAGCTGGAAAATATGAGGCAAATCGCACTTAAATGCTCACAAAGCTGAAGGCAAAGTTAAAAACCCAACATTTCTGAAGAGCTCACAATCTTTGAGCCCATCTCGTGTTTTTGGAGGGCCTGACTCAAGCTTTTTCAGTGCTTGGGGCTGGCAGTATGGGTAAAAGCAGAATTGTCAGAACACTCACGCCCACCTGCTTAAATTCCACACACCCAGGAAGGATGGTCCAGTGGCACTAGCCAGGAGACCCGAGTCCCTGCGCTAACACAGACTGCCTGTGTGATCCTGGACAAGCCACGTTGCCTTTCTGAGCCTCCATTCCCCCTCTAAAATGGCTGCCTCACAGGAGTGTTGTGAGAATACCTAAAATATTGTGAGGTGCTCGGATACTTCAGAGATGGGGCCATATAAGTATGTACCATAGACAGACCCCACTTCTGCTTGGAGGGAGCAGGATATTCCTCTACCAACTGCTTCCTGCTGCCTGGCAAAATCCAGGTTAGCAAACATTCATCCACAAGGAGACCTTCCCTCATCTTGAAAGGAAACGATCTACTAAGTTTTGTAAAGTTCAACAAAAACAAACTCGCGCCTCATAGCCCTGCAGGCTGGGAAAATGTCCATCTGCTAGAATGAAGATGAATAAAGAAGCAGAGTGAGTGTGTATGTATAAGAGAGGTGAAACTGTAACCCAAGAGCCTCTTAACACTAACTGACAAAAGGGGTTCCAGGAATGTCTCAATTCTGGGATGCACATTCCGGCTGACCAAAGAGCATCAAGTGAGGTTTTAAATGAAAGCCAGTGTCACACTGGTCGTTGTCACTGTGAAATGCGCACACACACGAGAGAAAATGTTCTTAGAGTCTCTCTCTCTGTCAGGATGTTAATTAAGCAGTGTGGGCTAACACAGTAGACACTTATTACCATATATAGTAGACAAAAAGGTGTCAAGTCAACAGGACAGCAGTACATAGGAAAAACAAGCCCCAGGAGGTTGTCCTGTCTGAGGGTTGGTTTACACTAGGGGGGGGATCGATCTAAGATACGCAACTTCAGCTACCTGAATAGCGTAGCTGAAGTCAAAGTATCTTAGATCGAGTTACCTACCGTCCTCACGGTGTGGGATTGACGTCTGCGGCTCCCCGTCGACTCCGCTACTGCCGTTGGTGTTGGTGGAGTTCCGGAGTCGACAGGAGCACGTTTGGGGATTGATATATCGCGTCTAGATGAAATGCGATATATCAATCCCTGAGAAATCGATTGCTACCTGCCGATACGGCTGGTAGTGAAGACGTACCCTGAGTACAGACAATGAACTTTGGGCATGAAGTTAGAAGGCAAAGACGACACCTCCTTATCCCGCACATAGGAAGTAAATGGGCAGCGGGTTTACATTCATGAAAAAGGGTCTCAGCCAGACTTGGTTGAAGACACTGCAGGGAACTTTGTGGGAAATACCCTTTTATTTAATGAAGTTTAACTTAAGTGAAGTCTCTCGAAAGCATGTTATGATTTTGTTTTATAGGTAACCATTTGTTTCCATTCTCCTTACTCATGATCACTGGAGTCTTAAATCTTTGGTAATATACTTATCCTGTTTTCATTATAACTATATCTCAGTGCTGTGATATTAAGCAAGGAGCTGGTCCCGAGTTGACACATACAAGCTGGTGAGTACACTGGTCCCTTGGGGACAGCAGACCTGGTATTTCAGAGAGTGTTCAGGGGATAAGAGGCTGGACACTACAGGAGACTGCTTCAAAGCAGCTCAGGGGACCAGATGCACCTACTGTCAACCTGCAAGGCAAAGTGAGGGCTGGCATGGCCCAGAAGAGTGTGTCTGGCTTGCTAATAGGCTGGCGGTGTCAGGAAACCGACACCCAATTAGGCACAACCAAATCTCACTCATGCTGGAGGCAGGGGGATAACCAGGTGACTCATGTTCCTGGGCACCCACAGAACTATCAATGGCCACTAATTAAACAAAAAGCAAAGGAGGAGTGGGAGCACAGTGCCACCTCATAATACTCTGGATAACCCAGCTAACCCACTCATGACCACTTTACTAGACTGGATGTTTTGTGCAGTGAAGTCTCCTATCTCCAACAGTGGAGAACAGACATTGTGAAAGTAAATTCTTTGTGCTGTACTATATATACTGTACTGCTATAAACCATTCTGTGCATTTTCAAACAGGATTATTCAAATCACCATGGCCTGTAACATGGCCCTGTTTCTATCCTCTAGGAGAGGTCTCGAGAGCGATATTAGTTTTCTAACACACTCCCAATAATCTGCTTTCCCGTTAACAGTAATTAACTGAGGGAGTGTTTCTCTGTATTTGAAACCCTTTCTTTTGTTTTTGATTGATGGAGCCTCTTGCCATTACAAATCCCGATGGTAATTAAAGGAAGGAACTCCACACCCTGTACCTGATTTATTTTTTAATACAGTCCTCCTTTGATCTAGTCTCTCTCTTGATTCAGAGTTTGTAATTGAATTAACAGCTCTCCGCTACATATTCTGTTCTGCCTCACTTGGTTTCCATGGCATGCAGAGAGTCTCAAACTTTGGGGCTGATGATTACCACAAGTTAATCCACACATCAAACTTCTTCATGTTTGAATTTGTTATTTACATTGCAAAAGTTACCACTTTGTTTTAGAACGTAGAACATTTTACATAATTAGAATTGGTTTTCCAATATTCAGTATTTTAATAAAAGTTGAGGTGCGGGGGGCTTGATATTACAGTACTGGGTTAAGAAAGTATGGTTTTGCCAGAAATAAATTCACTAGGTATGAATCCCAAAATCATATCCTGATAGGGATGGTTTTGTGGTTAAGGCACTGAATTGAAGGTTAATCCAGATTAAAGGTAGGGTGTGAATTTAAAGAGACAGTGGATTAAGCTAATAAGGCTCTCTAATGGCATGTGTGGACGGTTTTATGCTGGATTAAATCAGGAATAGGTGGCCAGGATAGTTAATTAGGAAGAGATTCTGGTTTAACTCCCTGTGTTGACCAGCCCTGAGACTCAGCAGAGCTAGGTCAATTGCTAGCTCTCCCACTGACTTCATGCTTGACTTTGGGCAAATCACTTACTCCACCTCATTCTCTCCTACCCCTCGCATCAGCATAATGGGAATAATACTTCTTCCTACTCTTTGTTTTATAGATTTAGACAGTAAACTCTTCACGGCAGGGACTGTAAATGTGTGTACTGTGACAAAGTTCCTCCTCTACCTTGGTGGGTCCTGTGCTTATTGGCAGAGTTTGCTCACCTCAGTGATCTTCCCCACAGTCTGGATCAACTCCTCCAGTCTGATCAGGAGTTGGGAGGTTTGGGGGGAACCCAGGCCTGCCCCCTACTCCAGGTTCCAGCCTACAGCCCTGTGGATTACAGCTGTCTATAGTGCCTCTTGTAACAGCTGCATGACAGCTACAACTCCCTGGGCTACTTCCCCATTGCCTCCTCCAAACACCTTCTTTATCCTCACCACTGGACCTTCCTCCTGGTGTCTGATAACACTTGTACTCCTTAGTCCTTCAGCAGCACATCCTCTCCTCTCAGCTCCTTGTGCCTCTGACTCCCAGCTTCTCACACGCACTTCCTCTCCTCTAGCTCCTCCCCACCTGACTGGAGTGAGCTTCTTTTTTAAACCCAGGTGCCCTGATTAGCCTGCCTTGATTGGCTGCAGGTGTTCTAATCAGCCTGTCTGCCTTAATTGGTTCTAGCAAGTTCCTGATTACTCTAGAGCAGCCCCTGCTCTGGTCACTCAGGGAACAGAAAACTACTCACCCAGTGACCAGTACATTTGCCCTCTACCAGACTCCTGTACCCCACTGTTTTGGGTCTGTCACAGTACATACAGCACCTAGCACCCACCTGAGACCAGTCAGCCCAGGCATTACTAGAATACCAGTTACTAAGGTGCTGACCTCTTTGAAAATCTTGCTCTCAATACTTCTCTTGGCTGACACTTCTCATCAGCGATAGCCAAAGAGAAATCCAAGCTTGAGGAAGTCTACATAGAGCAGGGGTCCCCAACGTGGTGCCCGCGGGGACCATGGCACCCACCGGGGGGGGGGGGTCCTAAGTACGCTCGCGTACTGGCCAGCGGACAAGCATCTGCTGAAATGCCGCTGACAAGCAGAATCATCCAGAGGCGTTGCCGCTGAAATGCTGTGGCTTCTCGACGGCATTTCAGTAGCGACGCCTATTGAAGTTGCCACTTGTTGGTGGCATTTCGGCGGATGCTTGTCCTCCCCCACGATCCTCCGTGGGTTGTCGTCTGGCGCCTGCCAGATGAAAAAGGTTGGAGACTACTGGCATAGAGTCCTTGTGTGACTGATGTTGCTAGCTCCTTTGCCTAGGCAGGAGGAAGGCCTGCCTTTAGAGAGATCTTTGGCCTATCTGAAAAAGAAACTGAGGCAGCTGGTAGGATTCCTCACTGCCATGCAGCAGACAAATTCACTGTCCTGGCAATCTCATTTATGCCACAAGATTAATCACCAGCTGCCGAAGTTTGCAGCAAAATTGGAGCATGGTTCAATCAATGCCTGCTATTTTGGGGCCGGCTGGTGGCTTTTGGCCAACTTCATTGGATCAAGTGACCAGCATGGACTTCTTCTTAAGCAGAACATGCACTAGGTAACTCTTGGAATGGAGCTGCCAGTCTCTCTTATTGGACTAGAAAGAGAAGTATGGAACAGAACCGGGGTGTGTTCTAATTAGAAAAAACTGGCAGTGAGGAGACCAGGTGCTACCAACTCTCTCAAAGAGGGTCTGCAGCTTTCAGGCATCTCATCTGCCTGTGTTATTCAACTGGACCTTGCTGATCAGTCATTCCTTCATGGCTGGTCCCATTTCCAGCTATGCTTTTCCTGGCAGAGTGACTCTGCCTAGCAAAACCAAGAGGGATGCTCTTCCCAGAGGGTTATTTTCTGTTGGCTAGCGTGTAAACAGGGGCAGAGGAGGAAGGGTAAGAGCATGAAAGCACATGCAGTTAGGGCAGGTCATCACTGCAGGGTTAACTCCGGTGATTAGCATCCAGGTCCTAGGACCCAGGATAGCTTAGCTCAGGTGTGAGCAGCCATGCTGAAAAGCCCTGCCCAACTGACTGTCCCCCACTGGTGCTGTGCTCCCTTGCGTGCGTCACTAGGACCCAAGGGACACATCCCATGGTTCTCCGTGCTGCAGTGAGTGGAGCTCCACTAGCTCCTTCCCCCGTGCATTGTGGTAGAACTCGTCTGTCCTCCTGGGCACACGGGGGGAACTGGAAGGCGGCCTTGGGGAACCAGTGGTACTCGAGTGACTTGGCCTGCAAAGTGGGTGGGGGGTTCCAGCTCAGTGAAAATGGCACCCAGCTTTAACCCACACACTCAGTCAGGCCAGCTAGCCTGGGTTTAAAGCACCCTCACACTCAGGGAAGTGAGTTGTATGTGAGGTGAGTGGGAGTCCACTTTAGCTTTGAAGTGAAGACACACCCTTAGGGCTTATCTGCTCCATGCGTGGACACTTATTCTGGAATGAGACAATGAGGAATAACTCCCTGTGTAGACAAGCCCTTTGTTTCACTTGGGATGGACTCATTCTGATTGCCACCCTTCCATAAATTTTGAGTGAAAGCACAAATTATAGAGACACTAAAAGGCACCTTGGTTCTTAATTTGTATGTACACTCTGCACTTACTGTCACCAGTCTAATTGATCCAAAAGGCAAACTCGCCTGCAGCTACAAAAAAAAAAAAAACAACTGGAAAAAAAAATAAAAAAAGTCCTCCATGTTAATTGAGACATTTACTTTGAACAGGCCAGGAGCCAGGGAGTGTTTGTTTGCATTATGATTAGTGCTCGTTATCTGCTGTTTAGTCAACACTCCCCTTGTTCTCTTGTTAGCCAAGCTGCTTGTCCAAATCGCCGAGGAGAGCAAGCCCTGAGGACTAAACAGAAAAGCTGGTTTTACTCAGACTAGAACCACCATGCAGTGGCCATAGTAGGTGCAGACATATTGAGATACCAGCCACCCAGGGCTTTCAGCTCTGCCAGAGCTTGCATCTGCCGTAGTAAATATAGGCTGGAAGAAAGCCTCAAGGGATCACAAAAAGATTCTTTTTAACACTCCTTCTTTCCTAAGCACAGCAGCTGCCGTGCAGACCTCCAGATCCAACATTGGCAAGCACAATAATCCTGGAAAATCAAAAGAGCAGAGCAGGGACAGCAATTCTCAGCCAACAGCTTCCTCAGCAGAGTTAGCGCCTGTGGGCTACATTCAGAGCGGAGTTTCAGCAAATCTAGAGAGCTTCAATTGGTGCTATTTACTCATTCTTCTGTCCTCCTTTCTGAGATCATACAACCATTCAATTCCCCCTAAACTCCCTTCACTTTTACGCACCCACTTGCACACGCAAAACCCTCCCCGCTTCCTTACACATCACTTGGGACTCTGGCCCTGGACTCAATGTTGGCATATTCCATGCGCCCGAGAGAGGGGGGAATGTAGCAAGAAAAGCAGCAGTTCTCTCGCTTCCAGCTGGAGATGCACGTGCACAGCTGATGAGATGACTGGGCTCCATAGTTAGACGGAAGAATCCGCATGTTAGAGTAGATGACTCTGCTTTGGCCTATGCCTGCTCATTTGTCAGGGCGTAAGATACACCTGTTTAGACTTACACACACATTGCTAAGTGGGTGAGAGTAGGTCTAAGGGAGCATGAATGTACAGAACTTGAAAGGAATCTAATGTCACGATGGAACGGTCTGCATCCCGCCTGGCACCCCCTGGAAAGATGAAAATTGTAGTGTAATGGGGGGGCTTGCCCCTTAAGGGCTGGGGCAGCTGCCTGGATGACTAAGGAGGTACATCTGACCAGGGGTCCCCTATAAGAGCAGCACAAAGCTGCAGAGGGGAGGAGGATGCTCAGGGAGATCAGACTTTGCTGGGAGTGAGCAGGCTCCAGCAGACAGCCCTGGGACTTGGGAGTGAGACTACAGGCAGGAAAGGCCAGGGAGGAGCCGAGCAGGATAAGAGAGTAAATACTTGGACTTGAGGAGACTATTTTGAACTGTTTTGTGCATAAAGCAGATCCCAAGGGGAGGGCGGCATAGCATGGAAAGAGAGCAAACTCCCCAGGAGTCAGAAAAGACTCCAGCTCCAGCCTGGTAAGGCTGCGAGTGACCTGCTCAGGCAGGGAAGAGCTGCAGACAGCAGAGCTGGGGAGAAGAGAAGCCCCAGGACTGAATTTTGTTTTCTGTCTTATGTCAATAAATTAAACCCTGGGAGAAGGGGCATTATTGGGCCAAACTGTGTGGAGTTTATATGAGGAACTAAGAGGGGAAACCAAGGCAAGCGGCTGCTTGCCAGGCTGCCTTGAGGGCACCAGGGGGTGCCTGAGAGGAGGCCACTGACAGATTATGCAGCTCTTCCCACTTTTCTTGTTTCCTCCAATCAGCAGTAAAATAGTTAAATGGTGAGAATGTTTAAATATGCTTCAGAGTTAACATTCACATGAACCACACTGAGGCAGTTCATAGCTCTCTCAAAGCTACTGGCTCAGGCTTCCTGCAGCCAAACAGAAGTCACCAAGTTATTTTACAGTCTGTCCACAGTGTGAAGCTTGTCTTTGCAAAAAGGACCACAGAGATTTACTTTAAAAAAAAAATAAAAGCTCAGATTCTGAGCTCAAGAAGCAGCCCCTAGGGGGAAGGGAATGAGGACAAGCAAGTCCTGTGAGCCAGCCCAATTCAACCCTTGGCTACCAACAAGAACAGCCTGCAAAGGTGGCCGCTGGGATCACCCCTCCATGGAAGGGATTGTAGGCTAGACTCTGCACCCACTTATCACCGATGGTGTGAGCTAACTCGTTCAATCTTGCTACAATGAGGGGGGATAGATTAAGGACCCACAAAATCATTCAACCCCAGGAACCTATCACCACAGCTGTGAGACCCTTCCACCTGGAGACTAAATTTCAGGATTCTCAGGAGTTCGGGTTAAACAGCCTGGTTTCAAACAGGCTCAGAGTCTTTTCTGATTCAGCAAATGGACAGTGAGGGCCCCAGTCCAGGACATTCACCTACTGAGGCCCATAAGACTGGATGCTACTTCTGAGCTGAGGCTATGAACTTGTGACCACAAAAAAAGACCCCTTTGGGGGTGCCTGATGGGCTCACCTGCCAGAGCCCATGTTGGAGGCAGTTGGGGCTGGATGAGGGGGAAACTCTGGTTAGCTTATTAACGTGTGTAGGGTCTTTTACTGTTTTTAATAGACTCTTAGAATAACTGGGCTCGCATAGGCAGTGCTATGTGGTATCTTGTAGCTGGAGCAATTACACTGTAACTGTCTGAGAAGAAAGGCAAAGGGGGCCTACTCTGGCAGGCTGATTTGCAGGTGAAGTTACAGCATAATCAGGGAACTGGGCAGCCTGGAACACCCTGGTCAGAAGCAGGAGAGATGCGGGTCTCCATCCAAGAGACGCAACAGCTGGGGAGCCAGGAGCCTGAGAGTGGATACCCTTGTTGGACCACCAGAGGCAGTTGCCCTGAAGGGAGACACTCAGTATATCACAAGGCCAAGTCCCTAGGGCCCAAGGCTCCCAATGACGCCATCTTTCCCTCCCTCACCCTGCAGAAGTCAAGAAGAAATCCAAAGCATTGAAAGATCAGAGGACCTGCTGTCTGACTAGCCCTTTACTGTGGCCCTGGGAGACCTTATTTTGTATGAATATGCCTCAGGTGCACTTGCATCAGGCTATTTGGCATTCATTACCCTTTGTACATGTGCATTATTTATACCATTAAAGGTTTGCCTAATTAGCTGCATCTGGAAATGCTAACTATACCTCTGCCACAGCTACAACCTGAGAGTGGGGGAGAACCCAAGACAGCGTCTGGCACGAGAAGGTCTGCACTATCCCAGCCTGGTGCTGGGAACCAGCAACTGCCATGGATTCTGGTGGGGATGAAAAGCACTCAGCATCCCACAGCACCCGCTGCACAGCGAGTTTAATCGTTAGCGATTGGCTTGCGTTGCAAAATTCAGATCTGTAACTGCTCAGATTCAGACTTTGAGGGTTCAGTCTTTCTAATGGACAATTCAATGTTCGGATCCAGCTCCAGGTCTGGATTTCGGAGCTTTCCCTGAGATCAAGAGTGTTCAGATTTGGAGGTTCCAATCTCTAATACTCTGAGATATCCAGATGTCAGGTGGTAAAGAGCAGCAAAGTTTTACAGATGAGGAAGTCAAGTCACGGGGGGGGGGGAAGCAGTCAAATGTCTTGGCAAAGGCCACTTAAGGAGTCAGTTGCAAAGCCAAGAACAGCACCCACAGCTGCTGACTTGCAGTTCAATGCTTTAACAAGCAGACATAAGAATATGAGTAGACAAATCCTTAACAGGACAGAACGGACAGAAGGATTCCAGATGGATTGATGGCATTGGTGTACACAGGTGCGAGCAGTAGCCAGACCAGGAGCCCTGCCAAAGTCTGCCCTCAGTGACAGGCTTATGTCCTTGCCCTCAGTTAAGTCATTATGGCCCTTGGCGCAGGCCGGCAGACAGGACAAACCTGCTAATTTGCTAGCAGTGTGTTCCAGGACTCCAGGCCCCCAAAACACACAAGCCGGCCATTTTCCTTTAATAGTCACATCACACTAAAGGCAATAGAGAGGCCAAGTACCAAATGCTAACCCCACTTGGGGTATGTCTACACTACGGGATTATTCCGATTTTACAGAAACTGGTTTCTTAAAACAGATTGTATAAAGTCGAGTGCACGCAGCCACACCAAGCACATTAATTCGGCGGTGTGCATCCATGTACTGAGGCTAGCGTCGATTTCCGGAGCATTGCACTGTGAGTAGCTATCCCATAGTTCCCGCAGTCTCCTCCGCCCACTGGAATTCTGGGTTGAGATCCCAATGCAAAAACAGTGTCGCGAGTGATTCTGGGTAAATGTCGTCACTCAATCCTTCCTCCGGGAAAGCAATGGCAGACAATCATTTCACGCCCTTTTTCCCTGGATTGCCCTGGCAGATGCCATAGCACGGCAACCATGGAGCCCGTTTTGCCTTTTGTCACTGTCACCGTATGTGTACTGGATGCTGCTGACAGACGCAGTACTGCAGTACTACACAGCAGCATTCACTTGCCTTTGCAAGGTAGCAGAGACGGATACCATCCCTACTGCACCGTCTGCCATTGTAAACTGGTGATGAGATGATGTTTATCAGTCATTTTGCACCATTTGCAATTGGAAGTTGGTGATGACAGTTATCAATCCTTTTGTACCGTCTGATACTATCATGGGTGCTCCTGGCTAGCCTCGCTGAGGTCGGGCGGGGGTGCATGGACAAAAATGGGAATGACTCCCCGGGTCATTCCCTTCTTTATATTTTGTCTAAAAATAGAGTCAGTCCTGTCTAGAATATGGGGCAAGTGTACTAGAGAACTAGAGAGCACAGCTGCGCCAGGTCAGAGCCCCAGAGATCCTGCAGAAATGATGATGCCATTCTAGGGGGTGCCCCTTCAACCACCCCGCCCGTTGCTTCCCTCCTTCCCCAACTCTCCTGGGCTACCATAGCAGTTATCCCTCCATTTGTGTGATGAAGTAATAAAGAATGCAGGAATAAGAAACACTGATTTTTTAGTGAGATAAAATGAGGGGGAGGCAGCCTCCCGCTGCTATGATAGTCCAGGCAGGACATTAAAGGGTGTAGGGGGGAGAGAAGAGCAGTCTCCCGCTCCTATGATAGTCCAGGCAGTACAGAATCTTCATTAGACATGAAAGGGGGAGGGGGCTGATGGAGATCAGCCTCCAGCTACTATGATGAGGATGGATTTCAATCCTTTTGCATCATCTGCCAGGAATGACCGGGAGTCATTCCCATTTTTGCTCAGTCGCCCCCAGCCGACCTCAATGAGGTCAGCCAGGAGCACACTCGGGCTGCTGATGACGATGGATACCAGTCATTTTGCACCATCTGCCACCAGGGAGGGGATGCTGTTGTTCAGCGCTGCAGCTCCACGTCTACCAGCAGCATGCAGTAAACATAGGGTGACATTGAAAAAAGGCGAGAAATTATTTTTTTCCCTTTTCTTGTGGGGAAAAAAATCAGGATGGGGTGGAGGGTAATAATATAAAAGAAAAAGCCCTGAATATCGGGACTACACCTATAAAATCGGGACATTTGGTCACCCTACTTTAGAGGGCTGTGGATCAGGCCCACAGAAAAGCCACTAGAGCCTGACACCGCCACGCATCAGGATTCTCAAAACCTAGGTGTCAACTTGGTAGTTTTCACAGATATGTTGAATGAGAAGTTCACCATTTCTCCTGCTGGGCAAGGGAAACCTCCCCATCTTTTAGTTATCACAGATCATGGCTCATTCTCCCTCTGAAAATCTAGGAGAAGATTCAGAGAGCGTGAAGGAGTGAGAAGGCTGAGTGAAAAACACCGACACCTCAGTCATTTCCAGCTTACCGCACCCCCTGATGAGACGCCAGGCTGCCAAAGGAAGACATTCTAATGAACTGTTAAGCTCAGAATTTGAGGATAATTTCCAGCAAAAAAAAATCTCTTTTCCTAAAAGGCAATTTTTAAAGTTTAATGAGGATCTTAAGAGCCTGGCCCTTCCTATCTGCAATTCTGATTTGCTCTTACAACACACAGACACCTACTTCAATGCCAACAGCTCCGTAAACCTTCTGTCCCCACCTCACCCCAAAAAAGTAGCACCTCAGAATTGGCACCATTTTAAGAATTCTGAAGTTTTAAATCAGACTTCACCTCTAGGCAGCTGCAGACAGAGTTTAGAACACTATCACGACTGTACTGGTGCAGTACCCTCAGATGTCAGGGTTACCCCCCATTTTAGAGAGGAGGAAATGGAAGCACAGAGGTGAAGGCCAACCCTTGCAAAGGGAAAGCTTGGTGAAAAGGAAACACTCTGCTTACAGTACTGCAGGCTGGGGACGTGTGACTTTATTCACCTACAGAATACAAAGACTTGAGGGAACTAAGTCATTAAGGCAGAAGTAAGTGGAGGGGAGGGGGAGAGATGGGCTGGAACTATGTTCCATAATACTCTGAATAACCCAATTAACCCCATGACCACTTTACTACACCAACATCTCCAAGCAGAGGCCTTAAGTTTTGGGTGCCTGCCTTCAGACTCCTAGAGGTCTTATTTTTCCCAGAGGTGCAGAGCATCCGCAGCACCCATGGAGTACAACAGGAGTTGCGGGTGCTCAGCACCCTGAACATTAGGCATCTCATGTTGGGCACCCAAAAATCAGTGAGGGCCTAAACCGCGCGTGCATTGAGAGTTTAACACCATGGGTCTGCTTGAGGCATACGCACAGCAAGCATTAAACAAACCCCTGATGTTCACAGCACTGCTGCCCAGAACCAGCCTGCATTCTCTACTGCCTGTACTGACTAGTTAGGCTGTTTCTCTTTCCATCACTAGCTGTGTATTGGAAAAGAGGCACTTCTTCCCAAACTGTCTTTCCAAGCCACGCTGCCCTTTCCAGCACCATGCTGGGGATCCAGTTCTCCCCAGCTCGGCTTTCAATCCTTCTCTCAGCAGCCAGTCCCGAGCCCTGTCAATCTGCGGCACGCGTGCTGAGAGTGAGGGAGTGAGCCACACACAGGGCCCACTGGCAAAAAGGATGCCAGGAACAGCCACGGACTTGCACTTCTATCAGGGAAAGGATCTTAGGGTAAAAATGGAATTTAAGGAGAGAGTTTAAAGCCACAGTGTGAGACTCACCAGCAAAGCAACCATTGCAGCCAAATAGAGAAAGCACATTAAACAACTCAGATTTCAGGAAAGCATCAGCAGGATTCAGACTGGAAATCTCTCTCCACCACCACACCTGCAGCTCATCCTCCAGCCTGGGGGCCCGAGTAATTCATTTCCATGTTCAGTCAATCGGTGCAATGCATTCTAGCAGGGGTGGCGTGCTGCTGCACTTTGTAGAGAAGGTGCAACCTCAGTGGAAGCCAGAGTCCTTCTGCCCAAAGAGCCTGGGAAAACCAAGTTCTATGACCCAGAAGAGAAAGAAATAGAGGAGGGGAGGGGGGCGATTCAGAGAGAGACATGTACCACCTTGGATATTTCAGGTTCAGCTCTGAATCACTGATGTCCCATCATAAGCAGCAGACAGATACAGCCATGTCCCAAGGGAGCAGAGACTTACGGCCAACACCCAGCAATCAAAATCCACGAAAAGATCATAAAAACAGCTCGTTTCTATTTGCTCTTTACATGTGACTCAATGGATCAGCTTCACCCCTTGTCTAGGGCACAGGAGGCAGCTTGTGCCTCCCTTCTTCAGAGGCTGTGGAAGCACGTGCAGCCTCCATGAAGAGTTGTGCCCTAGATGGGAGCCTCTAGGAGCTACAGCCGAGGTGCAGAATTGCCACACACCCCTCCACCACCAACCCCCAGGTGTGCTCTGGAAGGGAGAGGGCCAGGCAGCAAGAATTATTTTGCTATTGATGGGCAATGCTCCAGGGAGCAGCACGAAGCATGATCAATGTCTGTAGTGCATGAGAGGCACCAGCACTGCTGCCCACAGAGAGCAGATCAAAACAAGCCCAGCTCCTCAGCGAGCCAGAACACTCCTATTGTGAATCCCTTTGCCATCATTTGCTGAGGAAAACTGCTGGAACGACAGCCCTGAGATCCAGCTGATCGGCAGATCAGGTACAGTCCTGGTGAGGGATAAGTTCTTGAATGGAATCAGGTCAGCCTTCCTGAGACCATCCCCTAGAGCAGCATCTCTCAATCTTTCCCATGCTGGCTCCACCCCAAGACCAGGCTCACTCAGCAATATGGCAAGAAGAGGGTGTCCATGATCCCCAGGCTGAGAACCCAGGACTCAAGGAACCACCTATGGTTTGGGGGAGAGGGTATGGAAGATTCTGTGCTCAGTCCTTGACTTCTCTGCAGAGACAGCTAGCTTGTGTCATATGTGCTGGGAAGTGTACACTGTTGGTAAATTGCCCAGTCAATTGCTTAACCACACTTTGGTTCGGGATGTAATATACTCAGGAGACCAAATAACCAACATCAGTCAGGCTTATTACTACAAGTCATCACAATAGAACACAAGAAAAAAGGTTCAATACAATACTAATTTCTGGGAAGTCATTTCATGAAATATGAATTCACCTTACAAGAAAGGCTTGCTTCCAAAGTTACAAGTAAAAAAGTACTGTATGCATTATCTCAGGCTAGAGTTAACCAATCATCATTCTGTCTTGTTTGTCTGGTACCCTTAGCTCTTTGTTCTGAGCACATGCATTCCTGGTACCAAGGGCAGGAAGGCCCCTCCCAGGCAGAACACTCATATTTTGTCCTTACTTTTGGCACATTCCAATACAATACTGAGAGAGAGTAATTCCCTGCCTGTCACTTTGATAAAACCCCCATAGGTCCTGATCCTGACAGATTTCCTGCCTACTTGAGTCAAAGCTTGCGTCAGCTAATGCAAGATGTTACGGGACAATCAGCATGAGTAAACAGGATTATAGAAAGACATATTATATATAAACAAACCTATATACATACCCACACACTACAATGCTACATTGACATGGTGTACTTAATGCATATTAATATTTGTGGTATGGGAATACATACTTAGCATATTTTGGTCAACACTGCTCTGTAGACACATCTACTATGATCAAAATTTACAAAACAATGCTTTGGGATGTGAACAAAACCAGCTCTCTGCAGAGTCCGAGGAAGCTTTTCCACTTTGGGCAGTTATCGCCAGCTCAGCATAGGGGAAGGAGGGGTTTACACCTTCTGCTGAAGCACCTGGGATTGGCTCCTCTCAGAGAAAGGATACGGGCTAGATGGACTAGTGGTCTGGTCCAGTATAGCTGCTCCTACTGACTGGACGGAGACCAGACAAGTTTCAGAGGCTGTCAGTGGCTCTCAATCTTTCCAGACTACTGTACCCATTTCAGGAGTCTGATTGGTCTTGTGTATCCCCAAGTTTCATCTCACTTAACTACTTGCTTACGAAAAAGTGTCCCAGCACACTATTACTGAAAAATTGCTTACTTCCTCATTTTTACCATATCATTATAAAGTCAATTGGAATATAAATATTGTATTTGCATTTCAGTGTATAGTATAGAGAGCAGTATAAACAAGTAATTGTATGAAATTTTAGTTTGTACTGACTTCCCTAGTGCTCTTTATGTAGTCTGTTGCAAACCTAGGCAAAATACCTAGATGAGTTGATGTACCCCCTGGAAGACCTCTGTGTATCTCCAGCAGTACACATACCTGGCTGAGAACGACGGTGCTACCAGATAAGTTGTAAGTGATCAGAAGTTGGCTAGATTGGAAACAGAGGCGAAGAAGTGAAATAATCCATATTGCATTACTCATCCCTCCAGCCCCCAACACTATAGGCTTCCCTTTTAGAAACCTCCCATGATTGTTGGGAAGAGTCCTACAAACAGGAAGGGTGCAGTAATGCCTAGAACAGCTGACCCTCTTGCAGAGGGCTGCAATATTGGGCCAGAGAAAAGCTACTCCTCCATTTCAGGAGTGAGAGCCTGAACTCCTGTGTTTCTCCTAAGCTGTGGGGTGGGCGAGGGAACTGTGCAAGTCATTGCTTACAACTTGTCACCAGACCTAGCCCAGGGTTGGCTAGCTTAAGAGCCACTCAGACCTCTCAAGCCATATGTCCAGCACAGGCTGCTGGATGTTTAGGGTTTGTTAATTTCATTCTCCCACCAGACAAATTTTCAACCCCAAGCAGCATTCAGCTAAAGCACCACTCTGAAGGCCCCAGAGGAGCACCAGCCCTCCACGGTGAGAGCTGGCTCCTGGGCACAAGCATAACCAGAGCAATAAAGCACAGTCCTTGCCTTCATTTGTAAATCACAATACTTATTACCCCGAAAGGCACCCAGTGGTTAATGGCTGCAGCATGTAACACATCCCAGGTAGTAAAGCAGAACAGAGGCTGTTCTCTCCGCAGGCTTCTGGCTCTCAGCCCTGCCCCACAGACATTAATACTTAGCCCTGTTCCCCTGGGATAGAGACACAAGCATGCCAGCAAGGGGGCAGCTCCCTGCAGTGGATCCTGCCAATCCACCTGAGGGCAGCAGTAATGGAGACACAATGTAACAGGGTTCACTACTCACCACTGACCTGCCTCCTCATGGCTTATCCAGGGATTAACTCACCACCGGTCAGATACCCCTTCCCAGTCACTCAGCCTCACCCTCCAGGACTCTGAGTAGTCATCATCTTTGTGACTCAGCCCTCCAGACAGGTCATATCACAGCAGTTCTCCCCTTCCAGGGCTCTGTCAGCACCTCTCTGGACAAGCCATGCCTCTGCCATCCCAGGGAGTCCTCCATTCTAGGGCCAGGGCTGTACCACTGGCCCAGTGGCTAGTAGAGGAACCCAGGCCTGCATCCCACTCTGGCTTCCAGCCTAGGGACTCCATGCTTCTCAGCTATGGCCTACTTACTCCTAGACCTGGTTGCTACTTCCTGGCCTCTGTCCTGTTTCCTCCTTCTACCCACTAGCATCTCTGGATTTACTACCCATCCAAGCTTCCTCCATTCCCCATAGCTACTTCCCCCTTTCACATCTTGTCAGACCCAGGAACTTCTAGCACACCTCCCTCCTGTCCAGGAATAACTGCAGACTATTTCTCTCTGCAGCCCACTTCTGTTCTTAGCTTTATAGAAGCTCCACCTGTTGCTGCCCAGGTGGGTTACGTCCTAACTAAGCACTGTTGAGTCCTGGCTCCCCTCCAGGTGCAGCTTATTGGCCCATCTAGCCTCTCTGACTCCCTTCAGGATTGGTTATGGAGTCAACATCCCATCACCCAAGGCTCTGGAGCCTTCACCACCGTGTGAGCAAGGCACGTATTGGAAAACCAAATACAGAGGTAACCGTGGAGTACTGCAGTGGGAAGCAAGACATTGAGGGTGGCCTCACAAGCCAATTCCCACCTCTGATAAAAGTTGCTGCTATCTCAGGGCTGGGAGGGGGAAATAAATGGTACCTCTCCAACACATATAGAAGGGCGGTATCATTCCCAGCAGTGGAAGGTTTGCCGTTTCCTTTGTAAAATGGCAAGTTAAAAGCAAGCCCCTCTGTACTTCCTTTGTGGCTGGGAGTTGCATAGTTCCCCTGACACTACCACTCTTGTTGGATGGAAGTTCTCCAGATCCTAATGGGTGATTAGTTTGGGGGTTTTCACTCCTGCTAGGGAAGCAGCATGCATCTCTCCAGCACAGGGAGAGGGGGCCAAACTCCTCACAGTGGTGTGAGTTGGGGCAAAACTCCATTCACATTAAGCATGAGCCTGGGGGCAGCAAGAGGTATGAGTGATCCTCATCCCTGTTGGGGTTGGAGGGAAGGAAGGAAGGAAGGTCAGTGGCTAGATTGCCTGGATCTGTGACCTCCCATTGCCCTCCTACTGTCTGACAGTCAACAGCACCAGCAAAGGTGTCTCAAGGGAGGAGAGAGCCACATCACCCCACTGGCTCTTTTGAGGCTTGGCTCCCTAGAGCAGAGGGTCTCGAACCTCACTGGCCTCTGCCGCAATCACACTGGCCCTTGGCCTGATGCAGGGAAGAATTTTTCCATCCACGCTCATTTGAAGCCCCATTCAGCAATAGTAGCACAACCAGCCAGTTTGCAAACCCTCCCATGCGAAGGGCAGAGCGTGCAGGATTAGTTGATGCACAAAGCAGCATTGCTGGCTAATGTTTTTAGCCTGGGAGGGAGTGGAGGTGGGTGGGAAGATTGCCATTGGAGTGCAGTTCCCTGTTTCTTCTCCACAATCCCCCGAGCCCTCTGGCTGCCTGGATATTTCTCGGCACTGCACTTTGGCCACATTGTTCTTGTTACACAGGTAGCTACTTGGGGAGCACTGGAAGAGCAGAGCTTTAGCACAGGCAGCGTTCCCAGCCACATACCTCAGCCATGAGTAAATGAGAATGCTGCAGGCCAGGGCTTCTGTGACTTGGCAAAGCTTCCTAAAGTGAGCTTGCAAAGAGTCCACCTGCCTTATGTGCTCCACTCAAGCCAGTGCCGCCTGGTCCTCACTGTCAGAAAGCAGTGACTGTGCTCAGACACAATAGCTCCGTCTCCTAGGAGAGAACTGGAGGTGGCTTTGGAACATTTCACCCTCTCCCAATTCGTTGAACTCTATCGCTGTTGTCAGAACTCCCTGCAAAAGTTGCATGCACCGAGCAGATGGATAGCAGAGCAGTTAGTTCCCCAGCCTGGAGCACCATTCCTCTTCCAAGTGGGACGGATGGAGTAGCTGTGCTCTGCATGCTGTGGTGCCTTCATGATCTGTTTGCAGAGAGATGGCCTTGGATCAGAGAAGGCTGGTCTCATGTCATTGTGCGATAGCATTTGATCCGCTTTATTAAGCAGTACCGTACCAGGCAGCGAACAGACAGCTTTAAGCCAAATGGTCCACGTTTAATTTCCAGGGTCTAGGAGACACCTTCTGGGGGGCGGGGAAGATAGCTGAAAAATCACCTCTGAATTACAGCATTGGCTGTTTCACTCCCATCCTTCCCTTAAAACAGGACACTCCCCATTAGAGACGCCACATGCATTACCCAAACAAGCTAAAAAACTACTTCTGACAGGGACTTGACAGGCCAAGAGGCACAAGATAGCCAGTTCAAAACCAGCCTAGCGCTACATAACGTACCACAAACATGTTCTGCTGTAATTTACTCTAGATGTGTCTTTGTCTTCCTGTAAAGGAGATTAAGGCCTACAACAACAGCTGCCAGCTAGAGAAATCACCATTCTTAGCTCAAATCATTACAGCATGGTGCTTGTAGTGTTAGAGGTCGAGGGTTCTATCTCTGCTTATGAAGCAGTGTGTTCTGGGGGGTCTTTTAATTGACTCTTCTCTTCTATGGACCAGCTACTAAGGAGAACAAAGAAAGATCACACACAGCACCAGTAGGAAACCAATATGGGGCACTTTAAAAATGTTATGTAAGAGATTGATTTTTTTGCGTGGACTATTTACTTCTCATGGCTATTCCAGCCTACACATTTCCTAGCAGGAGCGTGTGCTAGAACAGGCAAGTGTAGAGTCAACGCTGGAGGGAAAGAAAGCAGCACATTGTGCATTTGTGCTCGCAAGTCTTCATCTCAACTGGGTCTAAGTTACACCCACCCCATGAGGGAGCAGAAAAAAACTTACCTTGAGCTTTGTGCACTGTCACGACTGCTTTAGTATCCTTCATTCGCTGCAGAGAAGCCCTCCTCACGCTGCCTGGTAATTGTCTGAAGATTTTCACCAGCCTGTCTGTAAATTGTTCCAGTAAAAGCATTAGATCATGAACAACCCAGGGGCTGAAATTTATTCAACTTGTTTCAGTGCTTCCATAGACTACATGCCATATGCCATTGGTTACACGGGTCACATGATGTTTCTGCTGCCACAATTACTCCATTGGTTTGAATCTGCTAAGTAAAAGAGAGTGTATGGGGGAGGGGACGGAGGGGCTCTTATTCAGTGACCAGGAGACTAGGCTTCAGAAATGGAAATTCTCCCAGTTTTAAGTGCACAGGCTTTGCAACAAACGAACATTACTTTCCAGACCCAGAGTCAGCCCTGGTGGTGCAATACAGCAAACACTTATTCCCATGGTAATACTCCATGCAGAGGCCCAACATTTCCAAAGACATTAGTGTTGGGGAAAAATCCCCACGTGCATGATTTTTTGTAGAGGAGGGACCAAAAGCCACAGAGTGCAGACAAGGCTGCAGTGAAAAGGGCTTTGGGAGTCACCGGAGTGTTTGGCTGCCTTTCCAATGTTGCAGAGTTCTGCTCCAGAGGCCAGGAAGGAAAAGCAGCAGATATGAACAGCCCTTCAAAGCAAAGAATTCAGTTAACATCAGGGAGGCTGGGAGGCTGAGTTATTGATTGAGCCCAGGAACCAGGGTAGATTTGGCTTGAGGTGCAGGTTTATCAGCTTATGTTTCTGCTCTCTGCAGTGAGTTTTTGCTGCAGCTACAGGGTAGCCTTTGGCAGCAGAACAGAGAAAGACGCATCAGCATCGAGAGGGATCATGTTCTTATATAGCCTGGCAGGCCACCTAGCAGAACCACGACCCCTCTTCAACTCCCTCACCTGGCAAGGTGGCTCCAGCAGCACCTGCTCATGCAGTTTCCCCTGCCCAGCCCCTGTCCCCACCGCTTGTTTTTCCTCTCAGCCTCTCACAGTTGCCTAGGTACTCCCCCCGCTGACAGGCAACAGAATAAACTACAGAAAACTAGTCACGAAATAGCTCCGCTGTTCATGCCCCTTTTGTCTGAACTTTTATTTATTTGCTTCCGCTCAGACAGTCTCTGCATGTGGACTCTATTATTGGTAATTTTGCTTTTAAAAATCTGCTTCATCCCCAGCGGGTTGCCTGGCTCCCGCTGAGAGAGGCTGCAGAGCACTGCTGTGTGCATTATACCTCTCTTTGACTGAATCCTTCCGAGGACAGGCTGAGCTTTCTCAACCCCACCGCACCCCTCCAGGCAAGGCGAGGAGAGCAGTGGGGTGCTGGCGAGGTTGTGACCCTTGGGCAAACTGCAGGTTTACACAGAGTGGGGGTCAGAACAATAACTGGCTGGGGAGTTCCATTTAAAACTCACATAGCAGCTCCAAGCACGGTCATTTGGGCTGCAGAGGTCGGCCTGTCCCAGCTTCAAGGAGATCTTTAATGGAGCAAGCTATTAACAATCTTTTATTTCCCCTTCCCTTTGGCAGCCGCTGTAACGTTTGCTCCCATTTGGCAGAGTTCCGGGCAGAGCTGCAGAATACCGAACGAGTGATAATTGGACGTGACAGTTCCAAGGGCCGTTCAGACTGGGGCTCTGCAAGTCATTCCCCAAGAGGGGGACACCTTTGATTTAGGCACCCACTCCATGAACAGCAAGTGGATGCTGGACTTGACAGTCAGCAGCTAACACATCAGACACAGAAGTAGGGTGACCAGATGTCCTGATTTTATAGGGACAGACCCGATTTTTGGGTCTTTTTCTTATATAGACTCCTATTACCCGCCACCCATCCCAATTTTTCACACTTGCTGTCTGGACACCCTACAAAGAAGCTAGCCCAGTCCTGAGTTAACTGCACCTATGACCCCCTCAAGGACACTCCTTCTAGGTCTCGGGCCACCTCTTTTGTGGCCCTAGACTCTCCCTCCAAAACAGGGCCTGAGAATGCAAAGCCTTACAACTCACCATGGTCACCTCAGCAGGCCTGACATCAGCTCAGTACCAGCAGTGCTGCTCTGAGTAACCAGCCAGCTCCCATGAAACCAGGTTCTATTTATTCAAAACAAGATTATTTCAGAGAAAACATCTTAAAACAATAGACAGCTTCTCCACACACCTAGTTTAGCAGGCCCTTGTTCATCTTCCACATGGAGACACGGTAGATCTAGAATACCTAAGGTCCTCCTGCAAGGCCAGTTTCTGTTGGTCGCTGTCTCATGCTTATCAGTTCTCAGATGCTGTGTCCCAAGCTCAGGGGCTATTATTTAATGCTATTTCAAGTCCTTTGAATCAGTTCAAAACAATCCCTGCACTTTATCCCCAGGGAACGAAACTTCAAAAGACTTGTTACCTGCTTTGTTTCAGTATTGGGGATTTGTATTAGTTACCCCTGTTGTCTTTCAGTTCTGCTGGAAGCGTTCCTTATCTCCGCACAGGGACAGCCTGTACAGATACATATTTATTAAGTTTGTCTAAGAGCCTTGGAATAGTCCACAATTCTGTAGCAGCGCGCCTGTTACAGGAGTGACTGGGCAGGGAAGAGGGGGATGGATGATTGCACAGAGCTAAGAGCAGACAGCTGACTCTAGAATAAGAGGCAGTAGCTCTATATTATAACTAGAGAGAGAGAGAGAGAGAGAGAGAGAGAGAGAGAGAGAGAGCGTGAGCCATGAAGAAACTGGTATTTGTCAGGACTTCTAACAAGAATGGCGATATATCTTTTCTCATCTTATCTAGCTCAAAAGCTCAGCAAGAACCAGCTTCAGGAGCAGCCTCTGGCCTCCAGAGGAATCCTACCCAAGAGGTTACTCAGGACAGGCCTCTATTCATTCTGTTCAGTGCATGGCACAAGAAGGCCCTGATCTCAGTCGCATCCTTGCAGAACTACTGTAATCCAACCAACCAGCAGCCACTTGACATTATGAGATGACAAAGGATATAAAGATCCATGGCTAAACAATGTGAATCTGGATAACTCACTGCTACAGGACACAGAAGCAGGCAGCGTAGCAAGATTCAGAGAACAGCATTGGATACCTGACTTAGGAATACAGGAGAGCACATGCGGCTCCACACTGCACAAGAGGTAGTGGAGTTGAAGGATCATCCAGAGCCTGTTTCAGGCCATAAGAGATCACTAACTGGGGTCCGGAAGAAGACATCCTTCACTTCCAAGTGCACTATTGAACTGCACAATTGGCCAGGTGTGCTACAACAGTTCCCTTTCCCTTAAAGCATCTGAGATTGGCCACTGCTGGCTACAGACACCTGACCAGATGAGCCAGCCAGGTGCATGAGTTCCTGTCCTATCCACCATACAGAGGAGCAATGGGTTTGCACCATAAGTAGTCCAGAAGCTATGCCCACTGACTAGCAAAGGCTCCCCTGTTCTTCTGCTTTGGCCCCACCAACTGTTGGTAGTTTAGTTTGGGGGAAGGGAATCTGTCCTGCAGCCATAGCCCAATCCTCCCCATGGGCTGCCTGCCAGAGCTCACTCCTGCCCTGATTTTGTACACACACAGCTTCAGGCACCCAGCAAGCTCCATCCTGGTGACTACAGGCACAAGCCATAGTGCTCAAGAGCCTTTAGTGGGGATCTGGAAGCTGTCATTCTGGACTGCAGGGAATGGAAAGAGCATACAGAAGTACAAAGCAGATACCCCTCCTGAAAATCCCTTTGCATCAGAACAAGCTGTAACCTACAGCACACAGAGCCCTTCTAGTCTAGTGGGGAAAAATATCAGCCTGGGAAGCACTTTGGGCCAAGATCTTTCAGTGGAGAAAAAGAGTGATACTGGGCCCAAGATGAACCCTAGAGTCAGTGTAGTTGCATGAGGACAAGTTTAGGCTCGTCTCTTTCTCCTGCCAGAGAAGCTTCAGAATAGCAGCTGAACTCTCAGTGTGACAAATAAAAAAATTGCCCTCCTTTCCAGACATCCGGCCTCAGGGCTTTGCTGGGTCTGGTTTTGTCTGTGCGCAGGAAGATTGCCAAGGGCGCTCTTTCAAACCGGAGTTGTGCCTTTGTGCAGCCATTCCTCCTCCTGCCAGGAGTGGCTTGTCATGTAATTGGAACCGCAGGCGTTACCTGTTCAAGCATCTCTTTCATCAGCTGAGCAGAAGCCAAACCAGAACTCTCCCAGTGCAATAGCTCTGGAGAACAAAGCTTTGATGGATAATTGGGAGTTGTATGCAGCTTACAAACTTGATGTGGAGTCAATGTCTCTACCATTGAATTCCTCATTGGTTTCAGTCTGCTAATTAAGAGAGGGTGTATGGGAGGACTGGAGGTCTCATTTAGTGACCTGGAGACTAGGCTTAATGATGAATGATTTACAGTTGGGGAGGAAGTTAAGTGAGTTGTATTTCCTTCCAGTCCCCACTGTAGGAGGGGGAAGACATGCACTCTGCTTCAACAGTTCTCAGCACTCCCCCCACCTAGGGCACTCTGTTGTGGAGGTGAGTGGATAGATTAGCACCAAGGTTGCCTACTACCGTAGTTCTCAACCAGCAGTACGGGTACCCTGGGGGGTATGCAGAGGTCGTCCAGGGGCTACATCAACTCATTTAGAGATTTGCCTGGTTTTACAACAGGCTACATAAAAAGCCCTAGTGAAATCAGTGCAAATTAGATTTCATACAGACATGTTAATACTGCTCTATATACTATACACTGAAACGCAAGTACAATAGTTATACTCCAACTGATTTATTTTAGAATTGTGGTAAAAATGAGGAAGCGAGCAGCTTTTCAGTAATAGCGTGCTGGGACATTTGTGGTTTTAGGTTTGATTTTATAAGCAAGTTGTTTTTAAGTGAGGTAAAACTTGGAGTACACAAGACAAATCAGACTCCTGAAAGGGATACAGTCATCTTGAAAGGCTGAGAACCACTGCCTAATTTATAGGGGTGGATGGCTCTAGATCCAGTTGTCTCTTATCGTTCAAACCCTGCCTACTTCAGAGTTGTGAACAGCCAGCTATTCCACCCTTCTCTAGAGATTGATCTAGAAAGTTTCACTGGAAGAGATGAAGTTACAGAAGAAGAGAACCAAATTGTCTAGGAGAGAACTGGCTTCAGCAGCAGCCTTGGGCCTCCAGAGGAATCCTACCTAAGAGGTTACTCAGGACAGGCCTCTATTCAGTGCCACAGTGGTCACTCCCCCGTGGCAGCACCACTCATCTGGGGGCTGTTGCCAAGGTGAAGTGGCAGGTGCCTTCTACAGCTGCATGCCCTTTTCCTGACAGGTTTCTGAGCCTGATCTCCGTTGATGATCAGATGCTCACATAGCTGGGGAGGCCAGTCTGGATCCAGTCCAGGCAGTTTGTGAGGCACGGGTTTGCTTCTGGAGAATTTCACAGGATGGCCACTTTGCCTTTGCAAGTGCTGATGCAAGCTATCACTTTGTTAGAAGGGAAGGTTTAAAGTTAGAGGTTTAATGGCAAAATGTTGCTGAACAGATCCACCTTCACTCAGTGATTGTGCTTTTCTGGAGGGAGAGGCCAGAGGTCTTTACAAACGATTCGGTCAGCTTCAGGAAATGAAAAGTGAAGGCAAGCCCTCAAGTTCCTGGGATTTTCAGAGTCGATTCTGAGTATTCTGCATAGCCCTGCTAGCCTCAGCCTTTGGATCTTACCTACATCTCCATTAGGAAGGCCCTTTTATCCACCTCCTAAAAGGTTAGCAGGCCACCCGCCCAGCTCAACCAGAACTACTAAAATGACCCTTCCCCCAAGCCCCTAGGCATTTTGCAAGGCCTCCTTTGCAGAGATCACTGCAAGAGTTCCTTTGTCTGCATTCGGGGTTCTGAGCACTGGCGCCCAGTCTACTCAGCTGATAATAGGCTGCCACAGAGAGACTATTACAGTCCACGTCAGCACATTATTTGTTTTGTTATAAGCTTGAGCCAGGGCAGTTTGTAGGGAGTTAGTGCGTGCACACTAGGATATTCCCTTCCTAATAGGATTGGAGCAGCATAGTCCAGCACACAAGACAAAGGGAATATGTTGATTGCAGCTAAATGGCACTAAGTACAATTATGGTTTTCCAGTTAATTGTGCTGTGCTCCAAGGACACTGCTGAAGGGTAATATAGAAGTAAGAGCGGTTGCAGGAGGCAATGCTTCATGACCTCCTGCAAGGACAGGATCTAGGCTCCCCCAATAGAGAGTGTCACATATTGAAGCGGCTCCACTTGATCTGAACTCAAGGAGCTGAAGTTTCAAAGGCACTGCAGCACCCTTTGGGGAGTCTTCAGACAGCAGCGGACTTTTCATACAAGGATTTTTAGGGTAGGTTCAATCAGTGCCCCACTTGCCCTTCACAATGTGTCTTTAAACTGGACAAGACTCTGGGGAGTGAAGAGCATTGGACAAGATTTGAAGTCCCAAAATAAGATCATTACCCCTTCCACCAGCTTTTTTGGCACCTTCAGGGGAGTCTGTAGCCATGAGAGTCTGTGGCCTCTGAAGTCACAGATGGAGCTTTATGGCTTTTCTAGGAGCATATGTACGGATGAAGTGGGAAGGATGCAGAGTATTTTAATGCATGTGCTGGTACATACACCTCTGCAGGCTGGCACATGAACTGACCAGTGGTGGACAGAGAGAGTCTCCATTAGTGAACATGGTAGAGGCTTGCACTGTTGGAGCAAAGTTACAGTCCAACTGTCACATGACATGCCAGGTGACCAGAGAGATGACCCCTCCCCACCATCAGCAACTCCCTGCACCGCTAAGTTCTGCGAGCTTTATGCAGACTGTCTCTGAAGATGATTCCTGCTATAGAACAAAGTCACTTTAAGGATGCAGTTTCCACTCTGAACCCCCAGTTCAATCCGTTGCAAACTTAAGAGATCATCTCTGGGTTTGTAACAGTTATTTTTCAGACAGCTAAAAATAAACTGCAGGGGCCAAACTCGTGTCTGGTGTGTTGCCCATTTGGCCCAAGAGGATTTTAGACCCAAGACACATTGGCCCCTCTTGAAATTAACAGCTAGAAAGCACTTCAAGCCTTTCAGTAGCCCACATGGGTTTCAACACGTGTCTATAGCATAGAACCCAACACTGTTGCTTAGAAGCCCCAAGGCAAAACAGATTTTCCCAAAGGATGGAGCATGGGCAATAATGCAAATGATCATGGACAGAGTGTCTAATAAGGCTCTAAACTGATACCTGCAGTGGGAGGGAGCTCCCACATTTCAGCTGAACAGCATCTGCCTGTCGAATAAATCAAACCCAGCCCTGCCAGGGAAATGGTGGCGAGAAGGCAAGAGAACCTGTCCAATGGATCCCCAGATGGTGGTACAGGAGTGTCAATTCCCTGATTGGCTACTGCTCTGCCCAATACTGGAGGCACCCTGAACTAGGTGACAGTTAGATCATTGCTTCCTCCAGCTGCTATGATGAGGAAGGAGGGAATGATGGGAAGGCAGAGAAAATCAGTAAGGTATCTCAAGTGACCCACCTCAAGTTTCAGGTACTCCCAAGATGACAGACACCCAACCCCTTACCTGACTCATCTGTCGGCCAGCTCCGCTGGATTCTCTGCATGGATGTACTGCCACAGAATGATGCCCTCTCCAGAATGGGAGAGGAGCTGCTCTGCACAGCTTTACAGGGCCTACAAAGAGGGAAGTGAAGAAATGGCCAGTTTAGTAGTTTGTGACAAATGCCTCTTGGCACAGCTTGTGTGGATCCCGCAGATCCCACTTGGCATTCTCACTGCTCCGCTAACTAGGCAATTATTTATATGGGACCAAGGTCACACAGCCGACCCCAAACACAGACCTCAGTGCCACATCCTAAACGGGAGCCCATGTACCTGACCTGGAAAAGTAATTTGCTTCAGAAGAGTGACTAGTGATACGCTGACTGCATTTAGGCACATCTGATAAAGAGGGGTGATGTCATGGGAGGTCCACACTTTTAGTGGGGAGGAATATTCTCCCCCTCAAAGCTTGTGCTACCATCAACTTTGGAGAGTCCATAACAGCTGCAAATAGGCAGGCTGGTTCTACTGCTCCTCCTGCAGATTTGGGGGAAAATGCACTAGCTAAGTTCTAACCACAGCCCCTCTGTCACTGGATAGATGTATGGCTAGGAGGAACAAGAGTTCCTTTCCAGATACCAGCAGGAGCTTGCAGCAGCAGCAGCTGGGGGGGCAGAACCACATTTATGCTTCTTGGCACGGTTGACACGGGAGTCACTAGGAGGACAACCATGAGATACAGAGATAGCTTTTTGGAATCTGATCATTTCCTGCTTGCTTCCGAAGGTGCTCAAGGTACTTCACAGAGAGCTCTGCTTTAAAAGGATCAGGCACTTATCACATCCAGGGCAGTTAAAACCAGCCATTACATACCTCTCCTGCTATTATTGGGCCTGTTAAGCCATGGCAATTGTGAACACCTGCATTCCACCGGCTACAGCATAGTCTATGGTGCAAGAGAGTTTGAGAACTCCTATTCTACATGGTGAACTAAAAGAGGTGGCAACCCCGATCAAGAGTTGCACAGCTGGAGGAATGGTGGAACAGTTTCCCTTTGACAAGTGGAAGACTCATTGCTTGGGTTACTTGAAACTCAAGTGGGCAGAGCTCTAGAGAGTTTGCTACAGGGGGCAAGCCTTGACTGGCAGGAAGTGAGTGGGGAAAACAAACACACACAGCACGCTAGAATAGAAGATCAAAAAAAGTTGAATGGAACATTTCTCTACTGGAAAAAATATCTACTTTTTCCCATGGGAAAGTCAAAATGAAGTGTTCCTGGGACTCCGATCATGGACTGCAGCAGCTCAGCCACAGGGAAAGATTGTAGTGCATCATGGGAGATGTTATCTGGCCAGGGAGCAGGGCCCAGAGTGAGAATGGGGCCCTGAGGGATCCAGAACTACGAAGCCTATGAGTCACTGCTGCAACTCTTGTGAGGCAGAAGTGAGTGTGACCTGACCTGTTTTGTTCAAAGAGGTCAAAAAAAGTTTCCACTTTGTCCCAGTTCAGGACAAGAGACAGATGTCAATCTCAGAATTTCCCATGGGATGGCAGTTCCCTTTTTCAATTAGAGATCTTCCAGAGGTCCCAATCCCAATCTCAGAAAAACTAACTTCCTCATATCGTCCCCTTCATTCTAAGGGACACTCCAAATATTCTGACTGCCTGAAAGGGCCTCTGTGCATGTCAGCAGATTAAGCCTATTGATTCACCTTCATCTTTCTGGAGAGGCTTATATTCTAGGGAAGACAGGTTGCTGTAAAGATAGATAAGGGTACATTTGCATTAAAACCCCCACAAACCACACAGCCACCAGCTTTCAGAATATGACAGCAGCTGGAGCAGTGAACCTTTGCTAGGAGAGCCAAGCTAGGGAAGAATCTAACTGTAAGTATAGATTATTGTGTCAAGATAGAGGAAGAAACAGAGCTTGGCGTTGCGTTCCTCAGTGATTTATTTCCTAACACAATAGAAGTGAAAAGGGCTCCTTGTTTCTTTCCCAGAGACAAAATTACCAGTAGGGCTTTTTCAATACTTCCGACTTTTATAATCAAAGTGCAGAAGGAGCAATGATTTCTGTATTAAAACTTTATGGTACGACACCAGTTGTTATGACATTTATATGGAAGCCACAAAAGGTCTCTCACTTTAATTTTCCCTGGCACCAAGTGCCTTGGATGAAAGTAAACCAATCTTGGCCAAAAATAGCTCTTGGGAGACCACAATGTCTGATCTCAGGGAATTTCCGCCTACCCTCACGGTCACTGTGCCTCAGTGGGTCACAGGGCCGGCTTTAGGCACAGCGGGGCCCGATTCAAAGGAGCTGCCACCAAAGTCCTGCCGCTGTCTTTGGCGGCAGCTCAATCTCTGCCGCGGAGGAAGGTCCTTCTGCCAAAATGCCACCAAAGACAGTGGCAACAATTGAGCTGCCACTGCCGACAGTGCCAGGACTTCGGAAGCAGCTCAATCAGCGGCCACTGTCTTCGGCGGCATATCGGCAAAAGGGACCTTCCTCCGTGGCAGTGATTGAGCTGCCGCTGAAGAAGACAGCGATGGGACTTCGGCAGCAGCTTCTTCAGGACATTGTGGGCCCTCTTAGGGGCGCAGAGCCCAGTTCCGGAGAATCGGCTGAATCGCCCTAAAGCCGGCCCTGATGGGTCACAACTGAGGATACCAGATTCAGGACAAACTGTGGAGAAATAGGATAGACTCACCCCAATGGTTATTCTTCCATAAGATCTACTAAGCCAGTAACAAACGTAAACTTGTGTCTCACCCCACTGGTTAACTAGAAGTCCAAACTGCAGTCTCCTTCAGCATCCCAGCCCTTGTTTCACCACCCAGGCCCTAGACTGAATGATGAGTGGTTATTTAAAACCAATTTCACCAAACAAAAGGTTCTTCTAATCCCAAGAGATCAGCCACATAGTGAGGTTAATATATAACTCAGGCCTCACCCAAGAACCACGCAGTTCAATTCTTTAGTATCGAAAGGTTTATTTAGAAGAGAAAAGAAAGAGAGAAGTCTTGGTATCATCACTTCACCATCTGAGCCACTCAGACACTGATGAGTTTCTTCCCAACATCCCTGCAAGGCAGGTAACTGAGGCATAGACCTCATGGGAGAGATACTGGCTCCTACCGTGGCAGCACAAAGCAGTCAGATAGCTGGCTCCCTCAGAAAGGAAGGAAGGAAGAATCAAATAACGAGAAAAGAGATGGGAGCTCTGGTGGGCAGTAGAACTGCTGTTGGCTAGGAGAAACCAACCAGCATTTACTGATTACTGAGAAGGACCAGGTAGCAGTCTACTTGTCCACCCCCCTCCCTCCAAACAAATTTCTTGAAGTTTGTTGCCTATAGAGAACGAATCACCTCTGTGGTAGTTGAAGGGCAAACACACAGAGAACCTCCCCACGTCTTCTCCTAGGGCTTGTCTTCACTACAGAAGCAATTCAGGCTTGTACTCATGTATTGCCCCTACCTGCTCCCGTCCACATACAAAGCACTCTTAACCCAAGTGTAGAGGTGTTTTACATCCAAACTAGCTGGTTCATCCTGGATATAGGCTAGAGCTACGGTATTGCTTTCAGTTGGGCTAGTAATCCGCCCACTTTGCACTGTATATACAAGTTAAATCACTCAAATGTGGATTGTCCCCCGGTGTCTTCCCACAATTCCTGCTTGAGTGCCCAGAGAACAGATTGATTCTTTCCCAGTGAATTGTGGGAGAACCTGAATGGCTCAGCTCAGTGCAGCTCAAAGAACCATGAGATGTGCCCCTAGACGTCCTAGCAACACATACAGTGAAGCACAGCACCACTGAGGGTGCAGGCAGTCACTGAGGTAAAACTTTCTTGTGTGGCTGCTTAGACCTGGTGCTGATCACCAGTTAGTTAGCTCTGCAGTAACAACATCCCTTCAGTTGGGACTAGCAAACGCTTCAGGGCAGGGACCAGACCGTGGTACGTTTGGGGACATCAGTAGGTGCTGTGCAATCCAAACCAGGGCCTCTGGGCATTACCGCAAGATATTTGTTAGTGAGTTATTGAATGAACTCCGTGGACCTCATTTGGACAGCACTGGTTTCCTGGCAGTGTTCCTGGGCTCGGTGGTGACTAAACGAGACCACAGCATGTCCTCCATCTCAGTCTGTCTCCACCTGCTGCAATGGACATTGGCAGGGTCTCTGAAAGCTTATGAGGGGCACAGCTTGCGATTGAGGGCCAAACTCTGCTTTTAGAGGGGTGGAGCAAGGAACGTTCCAAACCAAAGCTGAGAGGGTCTTTGCTCTACCTTGTTGCCTCCATTAAAGGTCACACTAGTGTGTTAGCCATTCTAGAGAGCCAGATGGCAACTAAACTGCCATGCAATTCAAAGAGGGCTGCTTAGCTGTGAAAGGACTCACTCAAATCCTTGGTTCCAACACACCAAGTACCTTCTGGCTGCTCTGGCAGAATTCCACCCTTCCCTAAATACACACGCCCCACCATATGGTGCTAAGATTTGACCTAGCCCCTGTTCTGTCCCATACTCCTCACCTTCGGGTTGTCTTTCCTTTGATCCATCCCTCTTCAAAGAGCAATCAGAGCAATCAGCTGGATGATGGCTCAGTGTGTAACCTAATTCAGATTAAAGACTTGGCTGCTCTTCCTAGCTATTGTAAGAGATGTTTACAAAGCTAGCTCCTCATGCTGGCAGCCTCTGTGGCTTGTATTACACTGCCTCCTTCACCGCAAAGCAGCAGTCCTGCAAAGGCCAGGCGTACAAATGCCACATCAAGTTCAGGATTCCTCCCAGTCAAGATTAGTTTAGCGAATGACCTTAGGATGGGACACATTGTAGAGTATGAAAGCTTCTACAGGTATAGACATAAGGAGATGGGGGAGGCTCAGGAAAATCAAGCAAGGAATTGACTCCTGCTGGAGTCAATAAGAGTTTTGCCAAGAATTGGCTCCCTGTGTTTTGGGAGAAGAACAAAAGCTGCTCTTCTCCAATACAAGTGGGAACAAATTAACTCAGCTGACATGAGCTAGGTCATGCTGCAACATGCATGCCATGTTAGGTTTTTGGTGAGTATAACCTTCAGGCAGCAGCTCTGCACCTCAGAAAGAGATGAAGGCAATCCAAAAGCTTTTAGAGGCAACATACGCTGCTTCTGTAAAGAGCTGCACTGCAGCTAACAAGCAGCAGTTCTCTGAGATCCAAATCCTGTATGTTCCAGTGAACAGGACCAGCAATTGTGGTTTCACTAGTACCCTCTGGTGGCTCCCAGTCCTTTTACTAGAGCAGTTTCATAGGCCTTGTCAGAAGTTACCCATCACTCTTTTTGAAGTGGATATTTTTCATGCCCTTTCCTTTCATCTCATCAAGAAGCTTTTTAGACCATTACATCTTCAAATTGGAGGAAATGTTTAAATTAAGTGAAATGTAAAGCCTCAAGACGCAGCTCATGTCATTTCCCAACAAGACTATAAAAATGTGATGGCAAAGTCTCCTGAAAATATTGAGGCAGGAACAAGTGATCAGAATTAATGGGAAATGTACGCTGTCCCTTCTCAGATGTAACCCACGGAGCAGTCATTGATATGGAAGCAGAGCCTAAGGTAGCAGGCAGCAGACAATGTTTCATCTTGATCCAGATGGGAAGGATGCTTACATACGATGATCCATGGTGTGAAGGCTGTATGCCTGCATTGGACAGGGTGGCTGAAATTTGCTCTGCCGACATCAAGCAAAGCCACATACGAGTCTTAACACCTCCCCTAAAGTCTGAGGATTTGTTTGGATCTAGGGATTTGGTTCAGTCCTGTCTCCAATTTAATGCCCGGCTTAGAAAGAGGGAAGAATAAACCCAATGCTTCTCTAAAGGCCATACACCATGCACAGCTACAAAGTGTCTCTTTAACATGAAGGGTTCCATGGACTCCTGCTGCCCCATTGCCAGTCAGAGCCACTAGACTAGCCGCCCTGCATTGCCTCGCAGTCAAAGCAAAGACCTGAGAAGCACTCCGTCCCCTTTATCAGTGTGCTAGCAGGCAACCAGGGCAACTTCATGCCCCGCCTAGAGCCACTACTGTGCTTATAACGGCCCACAACAAAACCCAGGATCCAAACTGCAAGAAATCAGGACCCTGATCCCATCTCTACAGCTAGTGTAAAAAGACTTTACATAGCATCCAGCTCCCTCCCCTTCCACTTCCTTGTTTTCCTCCTGTCATGGAACACACACTTGTTAGTCTCAGAAAAGGTTGAACTCCCCATGGTTCTGACTTTTCCTTTTATGTCTAATCACAGGAATTCGAGAAGTCAACAGAGCGAATTCACACTACAGCCTCCTACCTTGAGGGTGGGGAAAGGGGGAAAACTGTACAGCACTCCAACTTCCTGACGCAGAGTCAAAACGCCGCTCCAGCTAGGCCTGTCTGCTAATGTGTACTGACAGCTTGAACAAGAGAGACCTCGCAGAGAGCCCTCAGAGGGGAACAGCTTGAGAACTGTGGAGTTTGGCCAATACGATGCAGTCCAAAAATCAGATTTTCATTTAGGGATTTTGTATTTTCTTGACAGGGTTGGGATTAAAGGTCTTGATTAATCTCTAGCCCAAGTGCAGAGCTGCTGGGTGTGATTCAGAAGTTATGGCCCTGAATAATAAAGGCCATGGAGAAGGCTGCAGATATCCCAGAGAGGTCAGGAGTTCTCATCTGGAAGGAATTTTTTCCATTATACATTGTGGATTGCTTTGACATTTCAGGTATTTCTATATTTAATGGTTTCTCCTGCTGACATGGTGATAACAAGCCAGGATCAGGAAGATATGCTTCATTTCATGAAGTTGGAGTGCACGGTGTACCAGGGAGAGCATGGTGGTGTTCACTCTCATACCAAGCATCCAAGTTTGGCCAGTGGCTGATTAGAAGCTGGATTCTCCACTAGAAGGACCACAGGGCCGTTCCAGCATGACTAGACCTAATGTTGACATAAGAAGAAGAGCCCCAAATCTTTATGGGCATCTCTTAATCATAACAGTTCAGCAAGAAACTATTTACCTATCCCACAAATATTTGTAAGGCCTTCGTCTCTCCCTTTCCCCTCACACCACCCCCTCCTGTCATCTGAAATAGAGACAAAAAGTTGAAGTCTTGAAAATATTCACAAACCATGTTATTGAGGGGCGGGGGGGTGTTCGTTTCAGGTCAAAACAGAAAATCATTTTGAACCAGAAAAGTAGATTTTCTTCTTTTTCCCTTTTTAAAAAAAGGAAGTCAAAACAAAGTATTTCAGCAATTTTGAAACTGACAAGTTTTCACACTGGGAAATTCACCAAACCCAGCTCTATTTTGTGACCAGTTTGGTTCTGATGAAGCAGCATCTTTTGATGAAACATGAATCACCAGAAAAGTGAGACCAGCTCTATCCCTAGTAAGGTTGGATCCATCTTGTTGATGGGTAAACCTGCAAGCTTTAGCCTGTGGGGCCCTCTTGGACAGTGGTTGATGTGTACAGCACGGGAGGTCCAGATAGTTGTATCTCTTGGGACTAGATGGAATCTTCTGGCAGAGTCCTCTGTGAGCAAGGAGAATTGCAGTTGTGTTGATCAGTTCTTGTGACGGTCCCAGCAGTTCAGACTCCAGTGGGGTGAGATTACCACAATCAGTGGGTTTGCTAGAGCCATTAAAGACTCCGAGCAGGAGTCTCCTCATAGCAAAGCCTTCCCAAGGGTTTAACACTGAAGATATTTAGGATGCAGCAGCCTTTTCAAATCCTCCCGAGCCCACTGTTGAGACATCTCAGAAATACACCGGGGTAGCTTAGTCTAGTATATCCCTCAGATTATCTGGAGGCCACTAGCACTTGCCTTGTAAATGAAAATTAAAAAGGCAAGGCTTCAAATTGCTACAGTGAGGATCATAACACATGCACTGGGACTTGGCTGCCAGAGGCTGCTAGTAACCCATGTGCCTACCTAAGAGCAAGATGCTAGGGAGGGAACCATGCATCATCCTAGCACCGTGTGTGCTCTGAGGGGTTGTGAAAGTGATGTGTCACTAGAAGTATAATGGCGTAATAACTCTCCCCTGTGCAGTCTGGGCAATGACAGATCTTTTAATGAAGGATAATGGTATTTTGCATTTAAATATACTGCACTGTTGACTCATTACTGCAGTAGCCCCAGGAAAAGAGAAGTAAATCAGAAAGAGAGGGGGCATTTGTCAGTTGCGGGTTCTCGTTGACTAGAGATCACAATGCACAGAGACTCATGCTGTGCGAGGGTTCCCCTGCCAGTTGGGGAGTTTCTCTGCAGTGACATCCCTCATCGATTCAGCACCGAACTGGAACTGAATGGGCCCTAGCAGTGCTGCACTGGCTGGGCTCAAGACTGGCTCTGTGTTTCCAGTATAGTGTCTGACAGTGACTCTGACACAGGCCTGTATCCAGTTGCCTTAGGGTATTCCCCTTCATGTTCACAAAAGCCAAACTGTAGTACTCGCTAGCTCTCAGATTCCGCACACACAGTGCACCCGACCTGCTGTAAGCAATCAGGACAGGACGTCTGCCACAACAGGCACGAGTCCAGCCCAAGAGGCTCTGCAACCACTACAGATCTTGGAAGAGTAGGGTTAGCTAGGACTATGTAGAGGTTTCTCTTATTTCCATCCTGTTAAATTCTCAGGAGTTCTTCCTGCATCTCTATCATGCATCTCCCCAAGGGTCAGAGAAAAGACATCCCCTACAGGAGTGCCTCTGGAAAGCAAGTGGTGAGAAGGCAGCATGAGAACATGGCCTGCTCAGGACTGGGTATTGTTATTTGTACTGCAGTAGTACCTATGAACCTCAGTCAGACTTGGATCATCCAAGATAGAGACTCTCTTTGGGGTGCCCATTGGAAGGGAAGGACAGTCTTTTGGTTAGAGGCACTGGACTGAGAGACAGGAGCCCAGGTTTCCATTCCTGGCTCTTCCACAGGCTCCTGCATGAGCTTGTGCAAGCCACGGTAATAACAAGGGGCGGGGAGGGACGTCATTCAATCACAGGTTACATCTGCCACTGATTGTGGTCCACTTGAACATCTAGCCAAAAGAGGGTTGTCCTACCACTATGCAAGACAATTGCCCTATCAGGGGAATCGCTCTTCAGAGCAGTTTCCCTGAAGTTTGTCTTTTTTTTGCTGAAGAGAGAATACAGCCAGCCGTGTGATGCTATGATTAAGAAGGGATGAGGACATTTAAGTCACTAGCACACCTCGTTAGGATGCTGCTGGGAACAGTGTTCTCGTTTGCATTTGTAATCAGAGGAGTGAAGCAGATGGGGACTGCCTTAGTTTAAAGTGATGTGTCTATTAAAATAATACCATTAGATCCTCTCCTATGGTTTGTTGCAATTGTAAGAATATTTGTCATGAGAACAGATTATCTGTATGATGCTAAATTCCAATTGCATGTTTTATTTACAATAAAACACTGCCTTAGAATGGTAATGCTTTATGCAATGGATTATACAGTGCATTTCAGAAACATGTAATGCATTTAGGATTTAATCAAGATCTGTGGGCAAGAGGAGGAGAGATATGACCAAGCAATATGGCACGCCAACCAACACAGTGAGTGCCATGAAGCAGCCAGTCAGAGAGTGGGTAACATGGGACTCAATATAGAAAGGAACATCTCCTCTTCCTCTGCAGTCACCCCTCTGGCAGGGTTGTTATTTATCCTGCAATTCATGTGCCAGGCTTAGTTTTCATAGGCCTATCCCTCATCCTGCAAGTTAACTCGGGACAGCTACAGAATCTCCACGTTTGGGGGCACTGTGGCTGGACCTGAGCAAATCACGGATTTGTATGTCAGGGGCCAGACCAGAAAAAAAATTCCATTTTGGTTCAAAATGGATTAAATTTGGAGGGGAGAGAGGCATTCTTCAATGAAATGAAACAAACAGTTTCCATTTAAACAAAGTGTTTCATTTGACCCAAACCAATTTGGTTTCAGGTGAGTTTTTTAAAAACCCTTTAAAACAAAAACAAACAAGTTTAGCTAAATTTTGAAGTGAAAGATCATTTTGGAGTGCAAAGTCAAAATATTTCATTTAAAAAAATCTCCAAACAAACCATTTCAACTTAAAAAAAAATCCCCATTATTCTTCAGCCAGAACTACTCGATGAAGTCAGCCCAAATTCATTAATAGTTTCAGTCACCCCAAAACAGCATTTGCCTGGAAATTTACTATTCAACTGAAAGACACCCAGCTCCAACTACGACATTGACACTTCATGCAACTGCATGAGGGCACGGTGTCCTCCCATAGCAATGCAATTCCTCTACATTGAGGCTCTTGCATTCCTTGACTGTTTGCCAAGGTGGTGGCTGGTGGAGTGCAACACATTTGTTTGTTGGGTTGAATGGTACCAAAATAGCTCCAGTTTCTTTCAACTCAAAAGACAGGGAAGCTTTGAGAATGAACAGAGAAGCCCACCTCTCGTAGCATGTATTTTACTGAGTCCCAGGAGTTCCCTCTCTGCAGTAAGAGGGGACAGAGCTCCAGAACTTGGACTGTTCAGAAGTACTGGGAGAAGGCACTCACGCACCAAATCCTGGGGGGTGCTACAGTGCAACTGGGAGGTGCAGCAACTGATGCTATGCAAATAGTTAAGATACATCTTTTCTATCTTCATTTACAGGGGATAAGGTTGGAAAAAATTTAAATTAAAAAACAATTATCAGCAAGGATGATCATGAATTTACTCAAGAGAATCATGGGTCCCCTTTCATTTCGGAGCATTAAGGGGCCAGGAAAAGAGCAACAGATCCTCCCCCAGCCCCCAGAGATGGGATGGGAAAGAGGGTCAGCAAGGGCAGATGAAGCCCCTACAGTGGGCTGAGGAGCAAAACCCCCAGTGGAGCACCCTTGCCAGTGGAAGCAGCAGCAGCAGCAGCAGCAGCAATGACTCTTTTTGATACTACAACACAAGCATCCTAGAGAAGGGACTAGCAAATCCTAGAATCTGCAGCTCCCCTTGCAGCCAGCCTTTGTGTTGAGATGCTCACAAAGCAGATCTGCAGGGAGGCTGGTGGGGGGAAATTAAAGCTACAGAAAATTCTCAGTTAACAAAAATAAAATTAGACACCAAGGCTGATAATTCTACAAAGCATTTCTGATTAGACACAGGCACCACTGGAATTATTCTCCCTGCAGAGGGTAGCAAGATAGCCCTCAAGAGCCTGTTAGACTTACAGATACACACCAACAGAAATAAACAAAAGCAAACCCAATAGACATGCCAAGTCTATAATAACCTACCTATGGTGGCTGAAAGCACAGACCTCTCCATTCCCATGGCCTGGTTCCCTTTTTCTTACTCCAGGGACAGCTCCCACACAATCCCTTCCCTATTGAGCTTCTCTACCCAGCACACTCTGCTACCCACTGCATGGGGGTTTTATGCCGAGTCACCTCCCATCATGCCTTGAGACCAGGTTAGCCCTGCCCTCCCTGATCACTTCTGATGGAAGAGCACCTCAGCCAATCCCTGACTTCGAAACCACTTCAGGTCTGGGAGTCTATGGAAAGGGAAGCCCCTTGCAGCAGTAGAGATCTTACCCTATTGTGTGGCCTGAGCGGTGGGGTGAGGGCTAAATCCCATGTGTACATATCTTGGTCCATGTGCGCTCTGTTACCACGCGGCAGAGAGAGCGAGGGGGTAGGCCTGGGCATGGACAGTCTGCAGTGACGGTACTTGAACTTCACCCTGTGCAAAACTGAACACTTGCACCCAGGCAGATATTTCCCAGGGGAGTTTTTTCTGTGCTAACTTGGGCTGAGATTTGGTGCAATCTCTTTAAAGATATCTAGAAAAGTGCCCTACACTGCTGTTCCTATACAGGACCTTTATAGCTGTCCTTAGCAGGGGCGGGGGGATAAATCTCTCCTTATTATAGTCCTTTGCAATGAATCCAGGAACCATGCTCTTCTGGATCTGTACCATTCACACACAGGGTATGTCTGCATAGCATCTGGGAGGTGGGATTCCCAGCTCAGGAAGACATGCGCTAGCTCTGCTCGAGCTAGTGCCAAACAATGGCAGTGTGACCGCAGCAGCATGGACGGCAGCTCAGGCTTGCCACCAGAGAACAATCCTGTCTGACCAGAGCCATCCCTTGGGTACAGCGAATTGGGGCAACCGCCCTGGGCCCCACACTTTGGGGGTCCCCAAGCCTGGGTAAAATCGTGAGGAAGTGGGTGGGCGAGCAGGGTGAGTAGGCAAAAGGGAAGGCGAGCGGCAGGCGGGCAGGCAGGCGGTGAGGAGGCAGGTGGGCGGATGGCAAGGAGGAGACCGGTGGGCAGGTGGGAGGTGGGCCATGAACAGGCAGACTGAAGTCTGAGGAATCCCACTCTTGAGGTGGATGGCAGTCTGCAGTTTCTTCACTGATTGCGTGGATTGAGCCTAGCAGAATAAGAAGATACCACCCAGCTCTCCCCAGTTCCAGGACTTTGGAGACAAGTATTGTATATGATGGGTCTCCAGTTCGAAGGAATGGAAAACAGCTGTTACCACTCAAGAAAGAGATCTTAGAGCCATCATGAAGAGTTGTCTGAGAACATCTGCTCAGTGTGTAGTGGCAGTCAAAAAAGCAAACAGAATGTCAGGAACCATTAGGAAAGGGACAGATAATAAGACAGAAAATATCATAATGACGCTATAAAAACCTATGGTGGTCCCACATCATGAATACTGCATGCAGTTCTGTTCACCCTGATTCAAAAAAGATATATTAGAATGGGAAGTACAGAGAATGGCATCGAAAATGACTAGGGGTATGGAACTGTTTCCATATGAGGGGAGATTAAAAAGACTGGGACTTCTCAGATCAGAAAAGAGATGACTAAGTGGGGAGAGGATAGAGATCCATAAACTCATGAATAGTGTGGTGAAAGTGAATAAGGTAATGTTCTCGCAGAATCCAAGAACCAGGGGTCATGCACAGAAATCACTACAAAGCAGGTTTAAAACAAACATAGGGAAATACATCTTCACACAACACACAGTCAACCTACGGAACTCATAGCCAGGGCATGTTGTGCAGGCCAAAAGTATAACTAGCTCAAAAAAGAGTGAGATAAGTTCATGGAGGACAGGTCCATCAATGGCTATTAGTCAAGATGGTCAGTGATGCAACCCCACCCTCTAGGTGTCCCTAAGCTTCTGACTGCCAGAAGCTGGGACCAGACGAAAGGGGATGGATCACTTGATAATTGCCCTGGTCTGTTCACACCCTCTGAAGCAACTGTCCCTGGCCAACTACTGTCAGAAGACAGGCTATTCGGGCTAGATGGACAATTGGTCTGACCCAGTACAGTCATTCTTATGTTTTAAAATAGAATGTTCCACCGGCCATCTGTCTCCTGGGCTCAGAGCGTGCTGAGAGTTGCCTACAGGCAAGCTGAGGCTGTCTAGTTCTCGCAAACTGCTTCTTCCGTTGGACCCAGTGAGGAAGGGTAACCTTATGGCGTTCAGAGTTTGGGGAACCCTTTCATCTACCGCGGTTGTTTTTGGTTTTCAAAAGGTAGTTGGAGTTCATAAACTTTTCCCATCATTTAAACCAGGGCCTTTTTTCCCCCAGGGAGTTTCAGTTGGGAAAAACAACAGGTTTTACAGCTAAAGAGAAGCCTGGGCCCTGTGCCAGGGATAGAAGAGACCCTGTGAAGCTAGGTTGGCACTGGCAGCTGGGGGGCAGCTGTATTTATCCTTAGAATTTCTCTCTCCCTGTCCTCTGATCTATATTTCAGTTTCTCTGCAGCCAGTTGCAAACCAGAGAGGATCTGAATCAATCTCCAAAGTGTGGGGCCTTTGGAGGGTTCCGAATTAGGCAATAGGTGGGCACCCATGCAGAGTGCTCGGGACTCAAGTGGAAAATATTTAGGGCCAAAGCATGAACCCTTGCTCACACTCAGTGGGAAGGATGGTCCAGTGGTTAGGGTGGTAGCCTGGGATACAGACCTGTGTTCAAGTGCCTGCTCGCCCAGACTTCTCATGCAACTTTAGGCCCAAATCTGCAAAGAGACTTAGGCAGCAGGGTACCTAGCCACCCAGTGGACTCCACAAACCCCTAGGTAGGTATTCTGGGAGAGACAGGCGCCTATGAATGGGTTTCACAAACACCAGCATGCTTGCGGTGGCACTGTCTAAGCTAGTCCATTGCAAATGCTGAGAAGCAGGGTGTCCCCTAAGCCCTGCCCCTCTCTCAGAGCATGGCAGTTATCTCTACTTGGGACACAGCTGGGAACCTTCTCCTGCAGTCAGATGCTCCGGCTGTTTCTCACATGAAAGACAGTGGCCCATGCCTAACTCCATGCAAAATGGCTCACCGGGGGAAAGAGAACTTCCCTTATAATCAAGGGGAACTGAACTGGGGTCTCCCACTTCCTGGCAGAGTTCCCTGACCACTGAGGTAAAGGTTACAACGGAGGGCATCTGCCTCCTCCTTCCATGCCATTTTGTGTGGAGTTTGGCCTGCTGTGAGCACATCTCCCAGACTGGGCCCTGCAGGTGAGATAAGCGAGGCAACACCTGGTTTCGTGTGGTCTCAGGATCCTGCTGGGGCTTATGCCCGAGATGAGGGCCCAGGAACCTAGATTTAGGCAGCAGTGCACATACCCAGAGACAGACACTTAGGTGCCCAGGGGATTTTAACAGTGAAATTTAGGCAGTGAGGGACTTTGGGTGTGTTCAGCATAAGGCAGCACTTTAGCAGGGGTTATGAGGATCTTAGTGGTGGGAGTTGGGCACCCAAGTCCTTTTGTGGGTCTGGGCTTTTGTGTCTCAGATTCTTCTTTTCAATGGGAACAAAAGCACTCCCCTACCTCAGAGTGGGTGTGAGGATACTTACATCAAATGCTCTGGGGTACCGAGAGACGAGAGTAACAGGGTTTGGATGGATAGACTAGTGCCTTACGAACACCACAGAATTCAAGCATTCTCTCTTCCCCGGAACAGACATACTGAAAGCCTACACGCCTGAGTCAGGGTTTAGTACGCTGATGTGCACACGTCGCTTGCCTGACTGGTGTGAGCCCAGCAGTGTTTGCACCCTGGGGTCATATACACTTTGGGAAACACAGGTTTGAAATTCAGCTCCAAACACCCCAACCTCCCTGTTATCTGGCACCGATCCAGTGCATCCCCTCAGGACTAGTAAGAAAATTGAAAAAATTTCCTAAACTCTCCCAAACTTCAGTTACCCAGCTATGTTCTCTGCTACCCCCATCCTGCCCCTGACATTCAGAGAACTATAGTCGTACTAGACACAGGCTGTGTCTATGACATGCTTTTAACAGGAGAAAGTACATCTTCACTAAAACTGTACCCATTCACTCTTAGCTTCCTCAGACCGTTGTTTCATGGAGAGTTAAAATGGTCTTGTGCTTGCATTACCCTTGCTGCATTACATGGTCCTATTCATGTACCCTGTGCTTCTCCTGCACCGTGGACCACACATGCCTTCCACGACAGGTCAGGCCCCTCTAGCTTCAGCAGCAGGAGAGGCCGGTTCCTGCTCTGGGTTGGAGAGAAGGCATGCTGACATTATGCCACACTGGGCCTCTTTAAAAAGAACAGCAGGTGTGCAGAAGATGGCCCATCACTCTCCGTTTGCAAATTAGCTTGATGCTTATTTAATGAATTTATTATGATTATTACTTTTATTTTTAAATCTTAATTCCTCAAGGAGTCACCTTCGGTGCCGAAAGGCATCCCGTCACGGAGGAGGAGGCTGATAAATGAATTGATTGCCTGCAGCTGATTAGTAATTATATGCGGAGCTCTTCAGCTCTAAATACTGTCAGTGTCTGAGAGGGATGAGGCTGGTGGCAGATTACAGGCGTCCCTGGGGAAAGCACATTATTTATAGGGGTGGGTGAGCCCTAAGGCACGGGGATTGGACTTCTTCCCTTAGCTGCAAGGCACAGCAGACCCTCAGCCTGTGACCCCAGCACGGTCAGTGCTGAGAGACCCACTGACTTGAGCCCGCTCACCAGCATGCCAGCAGTCTCATCACATGGGGGGCTCAGCCCCATGGCACCTAGACAGTGACTGACACTATGGTGGTAGGAGCCACAGGTTAGTCTCCTCGGTTTGGAAGTCTGACCTTGAGACCTTTCTGGGGTCTGGGCATTTCGACCCCATAAGCCACCTCTTCGCTCTCCCCATCCTCACTTTACCTGCATTCCAGTGAGGAACGGGAGCTTCTGGGCATAATGGAGCAGTACTTTCATGCAGCTTGAGATACTCTGGGAGATGGCTCAACGGCTCAGCAACGAGCTATGACACCTTTCCAGCGTACGCCACAGGTCCAGACTGATCTGGGAGCTGGATGCTGTAGTAACTCGCAGTTGCCACTATCTGATAAACGTGCAATGTCTTAGAAAATGAAACGGTGTATTCTGGGGCTGAGTTTACAGGGGTCTGCACTACAAAAACTACTAAGGACTAGACTAGGACTCAGGAGACTGCCCTGGATCTTGGGAAAGTACGTGTATCAGTTTCTCCATCTGTAAAATGAGGCTCTTGCCACCTCCCCCTCCCAATGGATCTAAACTGTTCTCAGTGGTACCAGATGACAGAACAAGGAGTTATGGTCTCACGTTGCAGTGGGGGAGGTTTAGGTTGGATATTAGGAAACACTTTTTCACTAGGAGGGTGGTGAAGCACTGCAATGGGTTACCTAGGAAGGTGGTGGAATCTCTTTCCTTAGAGGTTTTTAAGGCCCGGCTTGACAAAGCCCTGGCTGGGATAATTTAGTTGGGGATTGGTCCTGCTTTGAGCAGGGAGTTGGACTAGATGTCTCCTGAGGTCCCTTCCAACCCCGATATTCTAAGATTCTTTGCAAGGAGCTTTCAGCTCGGTGGCTGAAAAGCTCTCTTGCAGCTAAACATAAGTAACTGGCAGTTGCAGCAGAGGTGAAGGAGAACAAACTCCTCTTTCCCCTACCAATGATCCATCTGGCTCAGGGCTGAGACCCCTCTGTGGGGAGGTTTGCATTACCCCACCCACACTACACCCATTAAAAACAAAGGACTTCGGTCCTCAGAGCTGACAAACTACTGCATTCGCTCCCCAGCCTGTCTTCTACCCACCAGCTCTTTATAGGCAGCTTTTGTAAGTACAGTATCCTTAAAAATCTCTGGTGCAGGCTGACGATCCCAGCAAGAATAGCCAGTGCTGCTCTGCATGCTCAAGCACCTGCCTTCGCAGAAGGTCAGTTATGGTGCTTTGTGTTTCCTTCTGAGTTGCAGCACATAGCTGCTGGGGCGGGCACAATAGCAGGAGGCAACTAATGGAGAAAATGGCTGAGTGGTAATTTTTCATGTGTGATAAATAATAGGACTTCTATTTCCCCTGGGTTTTGCTTTGCAAAGTCCTCCAGGAGAACTGCGCGGACCTGTGACCCTGAGAGAGGAACCCCCGAGAGGGTGTGGAGAAGGGAACACTAGCATGACTGCAAGGAAACTGCCTAATTGCCAGAGTTTTCATTCAAGCAGCAGAAGCAACAAATGAGCCTGACAAACATCTTCAGTCTCCCAGGGTCCTTTGTTAAGAGCAGAGGAAGCAGAGTCATCTCCTTGTGCCACACAGGCTGTGCAAGGGGAGAGGAGGAAAGACAGAGCTGGATAGTTTGGGGGTCAGGGTGAAATGGTGCATGCTGGGAATGAGGTGTGGCAGCAGAGGGGGAGGAATGGGACAAGACAAAGGCAATATACTGCGGTGGAAGGACAGTGGCAGGCCCAAGAAGAAGCCTGCCCAGCCCCCAGGTTAGTTCTGGCCTTGCTTGTGTGGCTTCAGCCTCCCTTCCCCTAGCACCTTCCCGGGAGCTTGGAGAGGAACAGGCAGCCCCAGTGGTGTCTGAGGCAGAGCCGTAGAGTGGAAAAGCGCTGTCGCAGGGCTGGGGCCCCTTGCCCTCTGCCACAGGAACAGGCACTGGTGGGTCCTGGACCTTTCCTCCCAGGAGGGGAAACAGTTCTTGTTCTTCATGGACAGACTGAAACTTGTACCTGTATGGAACAGTGATCCTGGCCCCTCCCTGGGCACTTCTCATCCACTCCCACCTCCTCCAGGCCGTGCAGGATGCAAAGGGGAGTCCTGCTCCATAGGAGTCAGGACAGCTCAGGGAGGCATCTAAGATCATTTAGCATCCACACTTCCTCCCTCCTTGTTAAGCTTCCCCCACACCAATGAATCAGGGGCAGACAGAGCGCCTGCTGCACCCTCCTCTGGTACTTGCTTGTTGGATCATTTTGCAGTCCCACCGTCCCAGCCTGCTCAGAATCTGTCATCCCCATCCCATGTCCAGACATAATTTCCCCTTCAACAGCTCTGACTCCTCAGAGCCAAGGCAGATGATTTGCTCGTTTACAAGACACAAGCTGGCCTGCTCCCTCCACAGATCTTCGCGCCATTCTGCTTCACACATCATGCTGGAAGTGTGGTGCTGTATCTGAAGCCCTGGAATGGCTGTGCTTCAATGCCCAGCTCTACTGCAAACTCAGCGTCTGACCCTGTTTAGTTATGTTGTCTCTGTGCCTCAGTTTCCCCAGCAGTAAAATGGGGATAATACCTACCGCATAGCAGAGGTGGAAGACGTAATGAATACTTGCAAAGTGCTTTGAGAGGCTTGAATGGAGGGCACTATAGCAAAGCCCAGCACAGTCACTGTAGAAGTACAGGAGGGCTGAGTGGCGCATGCGCTCCAGAATGTCCATTCTAAATGCCAGCTTTGCTTTCAGGACTGTATTGCAACAGATGTGTCAAGTAGAAATGTTCTTACCTCTGCTGTACTTGTCAACCTGTGACATGCTTCCAGAGAAAGGGCACTTACATGCTGATTAGCATCCTGTGTTGGGGTCATAAGACAGGGGAGTCAGCAAACAGCCTAATAGGCTGTCCGATCACCCTCTGCTTGTGCCCCCCAGCAGGCTGAGTGCTGACGCTGAACTTGCTAACCCCCCTCTAAGTCCTTGCCTGCTTGGCAGCACTTCACATCCAGCCCAATAAAGATGCAAGGAAATCGAGCCTGTCCCTTGGAAAGGAGGACAGATGGTGACTGTTGGGAGGCAGTGCACTGAAATAACCAGAGATGCTGCAGGTCAGAGAGGAAATACGGTGCATTGACAGGACAGGGTGAGACACGAAGGGTATAAATCAGGATTGCGACGGGGTAAAAGGGTCTTGCTGGGGGAGAAGAGGACTGCAGGGAAGGCTGGCATGAGCCGTTTTACTGGAACAGAAGGAGGAGCAAAGCCCCAGCAGCTTCCCATTCCAGGACCCCAATTTTTCCACTGCCAGAGAGTGCCTGCTCCCTCCAGGTAAAGCACCGTCTTATCCTACAAGGTACCGAGCCCAACTCCACTCCCACTCTGCCCCTCACAGTAGGCATGCAGCCCCGTGCAGCACTGAGACCGTATCTAGCTAAGGCACCTCTGGCCTTCATTACAGGAGTATCTTAGCACCACACAAACATTGGTATATTTATCAACCCCACCGCTACCATTGTCTCCATTCTACACATGGCACAGAGATGTAATATTCACAGCACACACTTAGAAGTTAGATAAAAACATAACTACTGCCAGAAGGCTGCAACGTAAACTGACTTTATTTCTTAGGACTCAGAACAATGTCACACAAGAACTCCAAAGCAGAGCGAGAAAAACAGGCTGCTCCCAAAGGCAGCCAGGCATAGCTCACTCCATTTTGCTGTAAATTGGCTCTTTCCATTCTGACTCTGCTCGCAGTCTTTGCTCTAGAGCACCTACCCTGCAAGCAGGGCCAGAAACCCCACTCTTGTGGGAGAGTTTGGCATTCCTACACCGTCCTCAATACACCACAAGAGAGACTTAGTTATATCCACATTGGAATCAGAGGTGTGAGTGCAGCATATGTGACATACCTGAGCTAGCTTTGATCCAGCTAGCGCTGGTACCCATAGCAGTGAATCTGCAGCAGCAGAGAGGTTGCTGCAGGCCAGCTACCTGAGTATGTACCCTGGGAGCCCAGCAGGCTTGTACAACCCTACAGCTGCAGCTTCGCTGCTGTTGGCACCTGTGCTAGATGAGGCATGTACCCATACTGAAATCACACTCCCCATGGCAGCATAGGCACGCCCTGCCTATCCCACCCAAAGTCACACAGACAGGAATGCGGCTGGAACCCAGGTCTCCCATACCACTGCCCTGACCAGTGGGCCATCCTCATCTAAGTAAAAAGAACAGGAGTCCTTGTGGCACCTTAGAGACTAATGCATTTATTTGAGCATAAGCTACAGCCCACTTCATTGGATGAATAGACTGGAACTTACAGCAAGAAGATATTTATACATACAGAGAACATGGAAAGGTGGAAGTAGCCATACCACCTGTAAGAGGCCGATCAATTGAGATGAGCTGTCATCAGCAGGAGAAAAAAAACCTTTGAAGTGATAATCGAGATGAGCCATAGAAGGTGTGAGGATACTTACCATGGGGAAATAGATTCAATTTGTGCAATGGCCCAACCATTCCCAGGCTAAGTGCTCAGCTCCCACTGAAGACAATGCGAGTGGGTGTCCGGCTTTCAAAGCTCACCTCCAGCCTCTCCCATTGCCTCTCTGCTGGTCACTGGCTCCGCACATCCAGCCATTTGCATCTGACATCTCCTTAGAAACTTGCTTATCTCATCACAGGCTTGTTGGCAAAGGGAAGACTCAGCGTGGAGCCAATTTGCAGGCTAGTGTCACCGAGAGAGCCCAACCCCCAAGCTTTGGCAGCTGTCATCATAGGCAGGAGCTGCTCTAGGACTGGTACCTGCAGGGTGCAGAGGGCCTGGGGGGGAATCTTGCAAAGAAAGCAATTAGATAAATCACCCCAGTTCTGCCCGCGTGGCCCATTGGGTTGGAACCTCAGGAAAGCCGGTGGGGAGGGAAGGGACCTGAAACAGTGTATTGCACAACCCAGGAAAAGCTTGCAGGGGCCACTCCAGTTCGAGTGTAAGCTAGCATTTAGAACACAGGACTGGGGCCCAGGACACCTGGGTTCCATTCCAGACCCCGCTACTCAGAGTTATCCATGCCTCAGTTTCCCTCTTTAGATCTGAACAATACCTGCCTACTCTATAAAGTTTGGGAATCACTGAATGAAAAGCACCCCAGAAATGCCAGCTGCGACCCAGGCAGGGTGTCAGCACTACAGAAGGCAAGGGGCCTCCATGAGTGCCTGAAGCTGTTTTTTTTTTAAATAAATAAACACGTTGATTTCATTCTTGTGGCATAACATACCCCCCCCCAATTTCTCAGTACCAGGGTTTTCCTGCTATAGACCCGTCCAGGAACCAGTTGCTCTGGTCTGGGCTCCCTTGGGGATCTTCCAGTCTGGGAATAATGGAGTCTGCAGCAGCATCAGACAAGGGCAGGCTCCCCAATCTGGGTGAAATTCACCAGTGTAGAGGGCCAGCCTGAGCACTAGGGGCAGATGTGGGACTTGAGTGGTGAAGAGACCATGGGAATGGCACCTTCCAAGAGCGCTGAGCTGGTGCTGTGGGAGACAGGGGAGTCTGTCCAACCAGTGTGCATAAGAAGAGGAGCCCAGACATTCTCAGCAGCCATGCCAGTTTGTGTCCAATCACTAGCTTGGCAGCAGCCCCTGGCACTGCCATGCAGGAGACGCTGTTAAGATGGAGGCATGGGCTGCACCCGTGAAACATGGCCAGCGGGAGCCCCGTAGCAGTGTGATGGTGACAGCCACCTAGATCACACTGACAGCACAGTATTACCAATCAGAGCCACTTATCGGAGGGGTGACTGAGGGGCTCTAGAGAGTTGGCTGGGCTGCAGTGGTGGCTCAGGAAGAAAGGATGAAGTAAGGGATGTCAGGACTAACTTCCAGGTCACAAAACACAGGGAGCTGCCAGACACTTAGAGGACGGGCTAATCTGCTTTCTTGTTTGCCTCCAGCTGGCTTCAGCAGCAAAGCAGCGCCTGCCACAAACTCTCCCCTCCTAGGGACTCTGGACTGGATCCTGCTCTCATTTACACTGAAGTTCATCTGGAGTTACTCCGACTTTACACCAGTTTAACAAAGCACCTTCTCTAAGCAGTGAGCTAACCCACTCTTCTCACATAGCCCCGGAACTAGTCTAAAAAATGTCACCGGAAAGAAAATCAAGAACAAAGACAACCACCCATCGCTCCTGTTCACATTTTGCTACAGTTTATTCCCTCTGATTAGCACCAAGGGGGCATCTGCAGCCCTGTCTCACCCATGTTGACTCCCTGTGGAGCAGCAAGCACTCTGCTGTGAAGGTCTGTAACCAAGCCCTTAGCAGGGAAGACAAGCAATATGCTTAGTGCAGAGCTAATGCTCTAATTGCCAAAGGTGCACTGAAAGGAAGGACTGCTCCCTCCCATCGTTATGGAAATCGTTTTGTCATTAGATGCAAACAGCCATTAGCTTGGACCACTCTAGCAGCTAAAAATTACCAGCTGCTTCTACCAGGCTCCCTTGGCTTGGAGCTCACGGCTCAGAGACCCGTAATAGGCTATCGCTGTCCAGTTCGCTCTCTGGACAAGCCCCATTCCCAATAATTAGGGGGCTGCTGCTGAAGAGCTCATGACTGGTGCTAACTCTCTCCCCTGGCTCATCAACGTGACCAGAAGGCAAGGAGATGTCACAGCACTCACAAGTCACTTGGGTTCTATAACTCTGTTATATCTTTACACAGCAATCCCGGCTCTGACAGGAAGCACATACAGGACGGATGTTAAAAACTTCCTCAAACATATCACCTCCTCCAACACCACTTCAAGGGGGAAGGGAACCTGCACCTCATTCAGAGGATGGCTAGCCTGCTTTCTTTACAAGCAACAGAAACTTGCCAAGGGTGTGTCCATGTTATTTGTCATTAGCAGGACTAAAATTTTAACCAGTAATGGTCAGTAACTGTCAGTTTCCTGTTCCTCTTCCTCTTACTCATGGACCAAATGGAAAAAAATTATAATTAAGACCCAAAATATACAGAGGGGGGCAGTTAAAGACAAATGCTATGAGTAGTCATAGAAATTAGTGCCCTCATCTGTGCTCAGTTCAATCCAGCAATTACTCTAAAATATTAATATTGATATGCCAGGCCTGACCCACGAAGTTTGGATCTGGTGGATGCAAATTTCCCCAATCCAAGGAATTCTGGATCCCCCGTGTTCTGATTCAGATCACTGGGTATCTGACTTCCATCAATTAGAACTTATAAAATGCACCACAACTAATTATAAGCAATTTTTTTTGTACCAGTTAAATCTGTTCACTGCCTCAGCTTCTCTGACTGGAATCACTGCAGGGTTGTATAACACAAGCAAACAAAGCAAAGAAAACATCACAGGTTGCATTCAACTCAGTGAGGTCTGACGTAATGTTGACATTTAAGACTGTAACCAATTTACTATTTCACTACTGATCTTTATAGCAGACACATCGAAATGGGATGTGGACAGAGCTTAGAACTGGCACAGAGACAGAGTAGAGTACCACTATTTTTTTTTCCAAAGTGGTCCTTGTTTTCTGCTCCAGTTCAGCACCGCTTAGCTTGTGAGATCAGACAGGAACACAAGATCTCTGGGAGCATATACATACACATGCCTGGACATTCTCTACAATAACTTTTCTAAGCATCAGAGGAAATCAGTGCTGTGTGTTGTATTTTTTTACCCTTCCTCCCCCCCTACCTTGAGATAATTGTGTTCTCCTACAGCCTAACTTAATAGACTGGTGCTTACAGGCATTCATGAGTTGTGTCTTTAATATGGTACTGGAATATTTGCCCTATAAATTCTTAAGAACAGATTTATAGATCAGCTATTACTAGCATTATAGGCTATTAATAAATCAGTTATAGCTACATAAAAAATGCATTTCCTCCCTTTATGTTGGCGTAACAAACATATAAAAATTGACAAGAGAGAGTGCTGCAGTTAGAGAGGCTCCTGGATTACAGCTGCAGTTGTCTGCACTGAATGAATGAATGAATGAATCAATAAATAAAGAGGCCACCGAATGAATCTACAGAGAGATTTTTGAATGGGAAAGGGAGGCTGAGCTGCCCCCCTCCAAGCTTTGGGTGAAAGGGTCCCTGGTGCTCACGCATTTCCTTGCCGAAAGAGCTCTCTATCATTCCCCATCCCTGCCTCCCCCTTAGCCTTCCTACAGCAGTTCAGAAAACAGAGGCCCTAGTGCTGAAATGCCTGCCTTTCCATGCACACGATGCTGGGTATGCCAGGGATTTCCCCTCGCCCACTGTTCGGTAACAGTCTGAATGATTGGCCACCATAATTTGGCTCAGAAAATAATCATGACTTGTTATTTATTTATTTAGCTCTGTCACGGGGTGCTCCACTCACGACAGGGTGGCACCCCCCTTGGGGCCATTCTGGGGATTAGCTCCGACTGGTTCAGTGCCCCCTCTCTTCTCTTCTACCATTGCATTCTTCTGCCACTCACAGAGTTGCAGTCCAGCCGCTTTGTGATTTGCCCTCCAGCCAGGGTCATGCTGATTTCCCCTTCTGGGGGTGAGGCAGGGTCTTTCCAAGTCTCTCTGCTCAAGCAGTGTCAGGCAGTCCTCGCACCTGCTGCCTCAACTGTCACTCCCACAGTGACTCAGGCTGTTTTCCCATTCACTGCCCCACCCAATACCCCTCTGCAGTGGATGGTAGGGAACCCAGGCCTGCTCTCTACTCTGGGCTCGGTCCAGAGCCTACAGCCAGCAGTTAAGATCTGGGTCTTCACCACTCTGACTGCTCTCATCCCTGGACTACTTCCTACCATGTTTCTTTAAGCTACTCCTTCACCAGTCTTCCTACTCAGACCCCTCTCTCTCAGGCCTACTAGGTAAACCCTTTCTCAAGGGTTCCTGTCCTGTTCTCTCGCCTCAGGGAGAGAGACTGCAGGCTTCCTCCCTGGCAGCCACTGGTGCCCGCCTCCTGGCTTTTATAGAAGTCCCTTCTGTTCCCTCACAGGTGAGCTTCCTTCTAATTAGCTCCCTCCACACAGCCTACATAGGATCATAGAATTGGAAGGGACCTCGAAAGGTCATCTAGTCCAGACCCCTGCACTCATGGCAGGATGAATTATCTAGACCATCCCTGACAGCTGTTTGTCTAATGTGCTCTTAAAACACTCCAATGATGGAGATTCCGCAACCTCCCTAGGCAATTTATTCCAGCGCTTAACCACTCTGACAGTTAGGATGTTTTTCCTAATGTCCAGCCTAAACCTCCCTTGCTGCAATTTAAGCCCATTTCTTCTAGTCCTATCCTCAGAGGATAAGAAAAACAATTTTTCTTCCTCTTCCTTGTAACAATCGTTTACATACTTGAAAACTTATCATGTCCCCTCTCAGTCTTCTCTTTTCCAGACTAAGCAAACCCAATTTTTTCAATCTTCTCTCACAGGTCATGTTTTCTAGACCATTAATCATTTTTTTTGCTCTTCTCTGGACTCTCTCCAGTTTGTCCACATCCTTCCTAAAGTGTGGTGCCCAGAACTGGACACAATACTCAGTTGAGGCCTAAGCAGAGAGGAGTAGAGCGGAAGAATTATTTCTTGTGTCTTGCTTACAACACTCCTGCTAATACATTCCAGAACAATGTTTGGTTTTTTTGCAACAGCGTTACACTGTTGACTCATATTTAGCTTGTGGTCCACTATGACTCCCAGATCCCTTTCCACAATACTCCTTCCTAGGCAGTTATTTTCCATTTTGTATATGTGCAACTGATTGTTCCTTCCCAAGTGGAGCACTATGCATTTGTCCTTATTGAATTTCATCCTATTTACTTCAGACCATTTCTCCAGTTTGTCCAGATGCTTCAGGGCTTTGTGAATCAGGGCCTGGATCCACACAAACCAAGACATTCAGAAACTCTGGCCTAGATTTTTCTCTCGTTTACACTGCTGTCAATCCACAGTGACCTCAGTCAAGCCAACAGAGTTACTTTGGATCTATATTGGTGTAACTGGGAAAAGCTCTGGCCCCGCACAGCCACCGGTACACATGGATTTGCCTGGATGTTGTAACATGCACTACAGATGACGCACTGTGGAAGATGTTGGCAGCCTTGAGGACTGCTCCAGCGAGGGGCTCTGGGTAATGTAGCAAATGGCATGCACTGAAAGCTACATCCAAATTGTTTAAGCCAATGACTCACCAGGGCTTAGTACCAGGTTATCTCCCAGGTGCAGAGACCAAAACAGCACCAAGTCATAGGTGCCAGGCAGAAGCACTGAAGAGGGCATGAGGTGCTTCCTTGGAATCTGAATGAGTCCAACGCATTTTCTGTGCAGCACCTGACACAACAGGGTCCTGCTCTATGTTACTACTGCAATAGTAAATACCACCACCGTGGCTCTGGTCGTGATAGGACACACACGTCCAGCCCACTGCCTTCCCTGCAGCAGGTCAACACAGGGGATAAGCAGTGTGCAGAACCTGCTGCTTTGGTTCCATCTCACTCCCTCCAGCCCTGGGATTATACAATCAGCTCGTTTCTATGTAATTTAAACTCTGTGTCTGTCAGTTTCTCTGGGCAACTGTCACAACCTTGCCTTTACCCTTAATAAAAGCAGGGTCTTGCTCATTACAAACTGAGCTACCCAAACAGTCCTGTAGGGAGGTTGGCATCTGCTGTTTGACCGATGCTCCACCGTGCCAGGAGTGTATGAAAGGGGCATTAGCGATGTGTTGAGGCAAAACTCGGACTGAGCAGCAAGTCCACAGCTCACCTCTCAGCCCTCCATCAGATCCTGTTCCTGATGGTGCACCTGCAAATTTGGTGTAAAACAGAGTCACCCTGGTGTAAACGTCTCCTGATGCTGAACCTGCAAATTTGGGAACGAGTCTGCAGAAAGCAAGGCAGCCTGGATTCTCCCTCAGGGATTAGTGCTTGTGTTAGGAAACCGCAGTCATTTGAGGATAGAATCACAAACAAAGGAGAAGCTAAAGTCATCAGGCAATTTAGCAGTGGTGAATAATTTGACCAGTTCTACATCCAAGAAAGATTACCACTTACAGAAATACATAGAAGGCTTTGATGGCAAACTACAGCCTGACCCTGCAATGACCTCTGTGCCGTTGGAGCCACAGTAAGTCAGTGGGGCGCTGGGCAGGCAAAGGGCCTAGGGTGACCAGATGTCCCGATTTTATAGGGACAGTCCCGATTTTGGGGTCTTTTTCTTATATAGGATCCTATTACTCCCACCCTCATTCCGATTTTTCACACTTGCAGTCTGGTCACCCTAAAAGGGCCTGCCCATGCAGGATGGGGGCCCATGCTTCTAAATATACCTCACATACATCATGACAAGTTCCCTCTGCGGTTCTTTGTAAAGTGCCTTAATTTGACATGCCTGGGTGGAGTGGAAAGGATGCCAGAGACACCCGGGGGAGGATTGAGTGATGTGGGCGTGCTTTTACCTGAATCAGACACAGACACATTTTGTAAAAAATAACACCTTCCCCAACAAATGCTGGGGGGGAACCACGAGAATGAATAAGCTGCAGTGAAGTTTGTAAAACCAAAAGTACATTTTTCTCAGGTCATCAAGATTTCATCAGTGCTGTCTGGCTGAGTGTGATTAAATTGCCTATTTATTAAATTTGGGAAGAAAATAATTTAGCTATCTATTTCCAAGCAAACAGAACCCATGTAGCAAATTCCAGCCATGTTAGTATTCTCTCTCCACGCCCCCAGCACCTGGGCATGGATGGTATTTTTCATTTTTATGAGGCTTTGGGAAAGGGGGAGTTTGCTGTTCACAATCTGTCTGCCGCTCAGCACAGTTGCAGGATGCATTCCATCTCCACTGCTTCCCAGCCCCTTGGCATAAACCTTGCTAGGCCCGTGCATGCTAGTTTGGCTACGTTAGAGAATTTACAGCATGCAGCTGTCGAAGTGCAGACACAAATACTGAGAGGGGGAAATCAGAGGCAGCTGCGAAATGCAGGACTAGGAGCTACATTAGTGGGAGAATGGGGATGTTCTGATGACTATAAATCCTGAGTAGGGCCTCGTTCTGGCCCCTACGTGCCACAAGCAGCAAGAAGCAGGGGGCAGATTAGTGTCCCAGTGCAGGAACAGGATAAGGCTGATGTAAGCAGCCCCCTGCTGCCCCCTCACAACCCCTGGTGTAAAGCATGTGCTGGAGAACTAGCCTGCAGCTAAGGAGATACCAGGTTACAGGGCAACCAAAAGGCAGCCTTGGGGAGGCTGCTGTAAATTACAACAGCCCCTGGGGCTGTTCCGGTTTCCAGTGAATGCCCCCAACAGCAGCCCAGACTCAGGGCAGCACAGAAGTGGGATAAAGCCAGCTTTGCTCCCACTTTGCAGCCTCCGGGCTGCATGCCTTGGGAGGAGCAGCACTGAGTCCGGCCCAGGCAGTTTGGATAGGCAGCAGAAACCCAGGGATGCTGGCATAGTTTAGAAAGAGGGACACTGGGTTGCTGGCATATTTTAAAACGAGATTCATAGATTCATAGACTCTAGGACTGGAAGGGACCTCGAGAGGTCATTGAGTCCAGTCCCCTGCCGTCATGGCAGGACCAAATACTGTCTAGATCATCCCTGATAGATATTTATCTAACCTACTCTTAAATATCTCCAGAGATGGAGATTCCACACCCTCCCTAGGCAATTTATTCCAGTGTTTAACCACCCTGACAGTTAGGAACTTTTTCCTAATGTCCAACCTAAATCTCCCTTGCTGCAGTTTAAGCCCATTGCTTCTTGTTCTATCATTAGAGGCTAAGGTGAACAAGTTTTCTCCCTCCTCCTGATGACACCCTTTTAGATACCTGAAAACTGCTACCATGTCCCCTCTCAGTCTTCTCTTTTCCAATTCTTTCAGCCTTCCTTCATAGGTCATGTTCTCAAGACCTTTAATCATTCTTGTTGCTCTTCTCTGGACCCTCTCAAATTTCTCCACATCTTTCTTGAAATGCGGTGCCCAGAACTGGACACAATACTCCAATTGAGGCCTAACCAGTGCAGAGTAGAGCGGAAGAATGGCTTCTCGTGTCTTGTTTACAACACACCTGTTAATGCATCCCAGAATCACGTTTGCTTTTTTTGCAACAGTATCACACTGTTGACTCATATTTAGCTTGTGGTCCACTATGACCCCTAGATCTCTTTCTGCCATACTCCTTCCTAGACAGTCTCTTCCCATTCTGTATGTGTGAAACTGATTGTTCCTTCCTAAGTGGAGCACATTGCATTTGTCTTTATTGAACTTCATCCGGTTTACCTCAGACCATTTTTCCAATTTGTCCAGATCATTTTGAATTTTGACTCTGTCCTCCAAAGCAGTTGCAATCCCTCCCAGTTTGGTATCGTCTGCAAACTTAATAAGCGTACTTTCTATGCCAACATCTAAGTCATTGATGAAGATTTGAACAGAGCCGGTCCCAAAACAGACCCCCGCGGAACCCCCCTTGTTATACCTTTCCAGCAGGATTGGGAGCCATTAATAACTACTCTCTGAGTACGGTTATCCAGCCATTTACGCACCCACCTTATAGTAGCACCATCTAAATTGTATTTGCCTAGTTTATTGATAAGGATATCATGCGAGATTGTATCAAATGTCTTACTAAAGTCTAGGTATACCACATCCACTGCTTCTCCCTTATCCACAAGACTCATTATCCTATCAAAGAAAGCTATCAGATTGGTTTGACACGATTTGTTCTTTACAAATCCATGCTGGCTATTCCCTATCACCTTACCACCTTCCAAGTGTTTGCAGATGATTTCTTTAATTACTTGCTCCATTATCTTCCCTAGCACAGAAGTTAAACTAACTGGTCTGTAGTTTCCTGGGTTGTTTTTATTTCCCCTTTTATAGATGGACACTATATTTGCCCTTTTCCAGTCTTCTGGAATCTCTCCCGTCTCCCATGACTTTCCAAAGATAATACCTAGAGGCTCAGATACCTCCTCTATTAACTCCTTGAGTATTCTAGGATGCATTTCATCAGGCCCTGGTGACTTGCAGGCATCTAACTTTTCTAAGTGATTTTTAACTTGCTCTTTTTTTATTTTATCTTCTAAACCTACCCCCTTCCCATAAGCATTCACTATGTTAGACATTCCTTCAGACTTCTCAGTGAAGACCGAAACAAAGAAGTCAGTAAGTATCTCTGCCATTTCCAAGTTTCCTGTTACTGTTTCTCCCTCCTCACTGAGCAGGTTGTGTAACGCCTGTGTATATCTAGAGCTGGCACTTGCACTGTAGAGGCTGCAAACAGCATGGCTGGTTTAAAATAAAGGGGGTGTGGAGCAAAAGAGGCTTCTGAATGCCCCGCATAGGCAGTTCAGCTGCTGGTCAAGGAGCCACATTTCCTATCTGAATGCAGTCACCTCCTGAAGTCGTGCCTGGACACCATTCTTGTTCACAGTTAGGCAGTGGAAGTGGAAAGCACTCATTTGTACGTGCACAATGGCCTATGTGGTGGGGGGAGGGGTGCAAGTGCCAGCTCTAGATATACGCAGGCGTTACACAACCTGCTCCAGTGAGGACTGTTCATTCCAGTGGGTTTCTGGATCTGCAGCAGGGTAACACAGAGCAAAACGTGGCTTATAATTTTTAAGTCCCTCCAGGACAGGAAATCTTGGTCTAGTGTTAAACTGCAGAAATTATTCATAACCACAGGACAGTGGGGAAGGGTCTAAGGGCATGTCTACACTTACAGTTTTGCAGCGCTGGTAGTTACAGCTGTGTTCGTACAGCTGTGTAGGACCAGCGCTGCAGTGTGGCCACACTGACAGCTACCAGCGCTGCAGTGTGGCCACATTTGCAGCACTTGCAGCGCTGTTGGGAGTGGTGCATTGTGGGCAGCTATCCCAGCATTCAAGTGGCTGCAACGTGCTTTTCAAAAGAGGGGGGTGGGGTGGAATGTGACAGGGAGCGTGGAGGAGACAGACAGAATGGATTTTTGGAGTTGACACTGTTCTCAGCTCCCTGCCTTGCAAGTTCTAAGGACTGGAAGACACACAGTGCCTACCTTCAATCATTTTAAAAGTTCTAACTCCCTTCCCCCACTCCTCTCTCATTCACTAAATGCAAATTATGTACTGCTAAATACCCGTCAGACCAGATAAGCAACTGCTCAACACGGACTTCCCCCTTCCCCTCTGCCGTGTGAGAGTGCTGTTTCTCTCTTCAAGCAAACAGCTGTGAACATTCCAAAGTAATTCCCCTGCCTGCCTCCGCTCGCTCAGCAAACAGGAGCTGTGTTTGTTTTTTAAATAAGCAGTTTGGCTGAACTCCGAGCTCTCCCTTTCTTCCGGTTTGTTGTGGACAGGAATTCTGGGATACCTCCTTATACCCCAGAGGTCAATAAAAGCGCTGGTGGGCGTCCACACTTGCTGACCAGCGCTGGATCACCAGCGCTGGAATCCCTATACCCGAGGCTCGACCGGGTGTACAGCCAGCGCTGCAACCAGGGAGTTGCAGCGCTGGCCGTGCTTTGCAAGTGTGGCCACATCCTAAGTTGCAGCGCTGTAACCCCCTCACCAGCACTGCAACTCTCTAGTGTAGCCATGGCCTAAGGGAATCTTCCCAGGGGCTGTATTTTCAGGACAAGCAGCAGGTGGAGGGCTATACTGGAAGGACTCAGAAGCAAAATCCTCTGCAGGGAGGAGGTTGTTAGATTTTGCAGAGATCCTTAAAAATGCCACTGTATTCTGCAGAGAAGTTTCTTGCCATGAACACTGAACTTTTCAGGATGCTACTCTGCAGCATAGCTGCTGATCAGCTGCAGTTAAAACCTAGGAGGGATTTCTCACCAGCTGGCTGAGATAGACACTTCAATCCATCTCAGAACTCTGATATATTTTGTCCAATGAGCCTCACTCCTGGTCTACAGCCCCCTGTAGTCTAGTCTTATGTCCTACATGCAGCTCTGCCAATATACCTCCAGCCTTATTTACCCTGCTGGTACAGTTCCAGCACTGCTTGTGCAGGCAGCTTCCAAAGAGACACAGAGGTAGTACTGACTTTATCATCCTCAGAGAAGAAGCCAGGAAGCTCATTTCACATGTGAGCTAATTCAGATTCAAATCCACATCTCCAGAGCTGAGAGGCACTGACCACAGCTGAGCAAGTCATTCTCTCCATGAATATCTTTGTGTGACAAATTTTGCTCAGTTTGCAAATTGCAACTTTGCTTGTCATGAATAACTGAATAACCCTTAGTGTGTAACCTAATTGATCATGTACATTATTATGTGACTGCCTGAGTGGGACTCTTAGACTCAGGTTCCCGGCGCACATATTCATGATCATGAATTCAAATTGACTTTCTGTGCATATTCATTTACTCAGTGAACATTCTTTCCAGCAAACCGATTCACTAGAATGTTTGCAGACAGTCAACCCAAGAGACACCAATTCCTAGCCATATTGAAACAGAGCCACTGGAAATATTTTTGCAGTATCCACCGGGCCTTCGGAGTAACTAGTGAGCCCTCCCTGCATTGCTCTCTTTGAACATGCTGTAATCAACAAGCAGCACAAACTGGCCACCAGTGCTCCCTGTTTGTCAGATGGATCAGAGAGAACACGTGGATTGTGCCCTGAGCATAACCCCAAGACCAACGACAAGGAATCGGTATGACATGGAACTCTGCATTTCCCATTTTAATCACAACCACGTTTCCCTAATGAAGGAGCCAATGCAAGGGGTCTCCACTGGCATCTCAGAATGACAAGAAACAAGAGCAGATGCAATTAAAACAAAATACGCGCTCGATCGAACCATCTGGACAGAGAGAGACGCATTCGATCAAACCATCTAGACAGAGAGAGATGGGTGAGCTGTGAGCGTTCTGGGCCATTTATTCTCAGGCTCGGATCTCTCTTCTCCTTTTGAACTGGAGAGAACACTCCCAGCCATCTGAAAGTGCCTGCTCAGTAATTAGCCCCTTTGCTAATTCTCATACAGAGAAATCTAGGATCACCTCTGTGCCATTCTCCCTTTAATTGGAAATCTCCATCACGACATCTGTGGCCATTTACCAACTAGGTCCCAGCTACAGCAATTCAAATTTTTCCTTGATGTTCTCTCTTTCCTCCCTGCGTTTTTCTAGCAAGCACCTCTTGACTGTCACGTCACAGAATCTGGTCACTACCACCCCTGCCATCGAGAACAGCCTCCCCGCTTCAGAGACCCACCAGCCTGTTTCAAATCTCAGATGACAACATATCCGCTCCCCTTTGCTGACCCAGCTCATCTGCACTCTGCTCTCACTCGAAGGTGTTTACAGACACTGTCTGCATGGATGATGCTACCTCGCATGTTGCAGTTGTGTTCCACTTATATTTTCCATCACACCACATATGTGTGGGCAAGCATGCAGAAAACAATGGGTATCTGGGCTGCTGTCCCTTTGGCTAACTGGACCCCCAAATCCTCTCCACTTTGGGTTCACCCTTTCATAGGAGCCTTCCCCAGTATGTTCTCTTCTGGCAGGTGGCCTTTAAAACCTAGAGAAAACCTGCTACAGCCTGAATCTTGCAAATGATTGTGGCAGGAAGGGTCTCCTTCCCCCCATTTCTGCAAAGCATTTTGGCTCCTGTTATGCTCTCGGTTACTGAGGAAAGGGCACGTTCTCACAGATCTCATGGTCAGAACTACTCAGCTATTCCCATTAAGAGCCATACAGAAGTGTAAGCAGAAGTATCAGATCACTAGTCTGGCAGTGACTAGGGACTTGCCTACACTACGGGAGCCATAGCCGCATAGCGACAGGGGTGTCACTATGCCGACACAACCCCATAGGGTAGATGCATCCTACAGCAACAGAAGGGATTTTTCCATTGCTGTTGGAAAACCACCTCCCCAAGCACTGGTAGCTAGAACAACAGAAGCATTCAAACATTGACCTAGCTGCATCTGCTCTGGTGGTTCAGTCAGCATAGCTACGGCACTTGGGGGCAGATCGTTCACACTCCTGAGCACCATAGCGATGTTGACTTCACTTCTAAGTGTAGACCAAACCTAGTTAATGCCTTTGGTGAACCTCTGACCTCGTCCATTGTAATTTGCTGTTCTCAGAAACTTGAGCAGACGCAGAATGAGCTGAGTGATTGAGATTGTTTGTCTAGACAGGGAAATTAATTTGGATTAAGATAGGGTGTGAATTTAAAGCCAAATAGACATTCCTGATTAATTCCCTGTGTGGATGCTCTTACTTTGGAAGTGGATTAAGCTAATTCAGAATATGTCACTCTTATTCCAGAATAAAGGCTTCCACACAGGAAGCTAATCAGGCATAACTCCCCACATAGGCAAGCCCTGATAAATATATCCAGACCTTCTTTCCTAACACTCCTGAGTGCTCATTAAACACTACAAGAAGTACTCCTTTTCTTGTTGCATCCCTTCCGTCCCACCCAAACTGCAGAGACAAAGATGCCCCTGTTGTAAGAGATGCCAATTGGGCAGCTGTTGAGCGTGTCACCTCCTCTCTAACTCATCCTTGCTCTTGCCAAGTGGGATTTCTATAGATGGCATCCAGTCACACTTCTTGCACCATCCACAGGACACAGGCTACTCTGCACATCTCTCAGGTGTACGAGTGGGAGGCTGATGTTCGACAGCCATTGCACCTCTCTGCTATAGCACCTACCATTGGAAATAGAAATCTTTGTGTTTTCCCATCTCCAGGGAGTTTGTTTCTCTTGCAGACTCCTGTTTGAAGGGTCCTGCTAGATTCTGAGTTTTCATCAATTGTACCATAAAGCAAAGGCAAGCTGAGCAAATGAGGTGCCATTTTCAGCAGTCACATAGGCTGCACAGTTCAGATCAATTGTGCTGGCATAAAATTTCAGGAGATTAGGACGTTCATGGAACCAGTACAGGATAACGTGGCTGAAACCATGGGAAGCTCCGAGAGTGGACAGCTCTTCAAAACACTGCAACAGGCTCTAACATATTGAAAGTCTGTCTCCCTCGCTCTGATCAGCACCATTTCAAACAGTGAAGGAAAAACATCCCTTTGTTCCCACAAGCGAGCTTCCCTGGGAAATTCTGGCTCCGTTAACCCTATGCAGATATGGGGTATATATGTCTACAGGATAACGGATGCCTATGTAATGTAACTGTACTAGTAGCAATCACTATTGGAGGCTGCAAAATTGTGCTACCCTGAACTTGCTCAGAAGTGTCTGAAAGATTTTCCTTCTGCAGCTTCCTGTTGCCCTGCCTGGGTTCTGGGCCCCTACCACTATGCACTAGGGGCACCTCTGCAATAGGAAACAAAGAGACACTCTCCTCCTTCTCTGAGAGGCCTCATGTATTGGTTGTATCAAAGAGCGCCAGACTCCACTGCCCTGCACAGCATCTCTGGGGGCTGGCCACTGGACTAGCAGCAGAATATACACAGGCAAGACCACAGTGTGGGGCCTGAATCCCACGCAGATTCCATGAGCTTCCTGGGGGGAAAAGGTAAGTGGCTCCCTCTGGCAGCCTGCTTCCCTAGCAGCTGTCCTCCGCTCAGATGTCTGCAGTGAATTAGGCTCTACACAGTCCTCTCTCAGCTTCCCTGAGCGGCACAGACTGCTCTGGGGCCTGATTTCCCCTGAAGCCCCATGCTCAGATTCTGATGTTAATTCACTAGTATTATTCATGTTTATGACAGCAGTGCCTAAGGGCCAGCCTAGAATGAAACCTCATTGTGCTAGGCGTTGAGCAGAGCAAAATATGGGTCCTGACCCAAAGAGCCTGACGATCTACACAGACTAAACAGACGCAGGGTGGGGGAATGGGAGCAGCCAGCAGAGTAAAAAATGGGCTAGTGGCAGATGACATGGTACAGCCATGCTTTGTATTCTGCAGTGGGTTCAGTCAGGAGGGGATCAGCTAAATGGAACCAGAAGGGAAGGGAGAGGGGACACTGAAAGAAAGCGGGGGGACAGGGTGCAGTGAACCTGAAGGGAAGAGACTGGGAGGAAAGGGGGCAGAGAGGGTTGCAGCAAACAGCCAGTCAGCACAGGGCAGAGAAGGTCCCAGCTAAACTGCAGAGCATTCTCTGAAGGCCCCTGCTTTGGCTGCTTCTGTGGTGGCTCCAGCCAGCTGGAGTCTCTGGCTGGTACCTCTCCGCAGCCTTCCCCAGGGCCACAGGATAGGGGGCTAAAAGTATCTGGGGCCCAGTTTCCCGGAGTGTTGGGGGGTGGCGGGATCCTTCTCTGCACAGTTATGGGTTGGGAGGGAGAGAAGGAGGGGTGGCCCAAGCTGCTCCATTGTTCATAACTTGCTGAGTGCAGTGGACTTTACTGCTTCTCTGCCTGCAATGAGCACAAGCTACAACACGCTTCGCTGTTCAGCCTAAATAGATACACCCCGACAAACATCACGTGGCCACTCGATATCGGTTCCTGAATCTGTCTAAAATCCAGCCTACCAGCTCGCCACAGGAATCCAGTCTAAATCTTCATGAAACTAGGACAGGAGGAGACTTTTCCCAGGGAAGGAGATTTAATACTAGCACCTGCCCTGCTGAGCACCTGGAGATGAATTCCTCTTGCTGGAGGCTTTTTACTCATGGAATAGAAATCATGTGAGTTTGAGCAAGGAGAGCGCAAAGCAAAAGAGGAAGTTTGCAGGACAGAAAACAAGGCATACTGTCATAAACAGATAGCTAAGGGTTAACGTCTCTTTCACCTGGAAAGAAGTATCTGAAGCACCTGACCAGAGGACCAATCAGGAAACAGGATTTTTTCAACTCTGGGTGGAGGGAAGTTTGTGTGTGAGTCCTTTGTTCTTGGTCTTCTGCCTATATGCTCTCTCGGCTATGAGAAGTGATTTCTGTTCCCTGCTTTCTAATCTTCTGTTTCCCAGTTGTAAGTACCAAAGATCAGATAGGGATTTATATGTTCTTTTGTATTTACATGAATATAGTTGCTGGAGTGCTTTGAATTGTATTCTTTTTGAATAAGGCTGTTCATTCATATTTCATTTAAGCAAATGACCCTGTATGTGTCACCTTAATACAGAGAGACCATTTTGATGTATTTTTCTTTCTTTTTATATAAAGCTTTCTTTTTAAGACCTGTTGGAGTTTTTTCTTTAGTGGGGAACTCCAGGGAATTGAGTCTGTACTCACCAGGGAATTGGTGGGAGGAAGAAGTCAGGGGGAAATCTGTGTGTGTTAGATTTACTAGCCTGACTTTGCATTCCCTCTGGGTGAGGGGGGAAGAGAGATTAGATCTTGGTAATTTTGTTCTCCAGGACTGGGAACGGGGAGGGTGGAGTCCCTCTGTTTAGATTCACGGAGCTTGCTTCTGTGTCTCTCTCCAGGCACACCTGGAGGGGGGAAGGGGAAAGGTTTTTTTCCCTTTGTTGTGAGACTCAAGGAAGTTGGGTCTTGGGGTCTCCAGGGAAGGTTTGGGGGGAACCAGAATGCCCCAAAACACTCTAATTTTTTGGGTGGTGGCAGCTTTACCAGGTCCAAGCTGGTAACTAAGCTTGGAGGTTTTTCATGCTAAACCCCATATTTTGGATGCTAAGGTCCAAATCTGGGACTAGGTTTATGACACATACATCAGCGAGAAAGAAGGGGCAGATGCTCAGCTGAGGTCAAATCAGCAATAGTCAGTGCCACGACACTGATTTACATCAATTGAGGATTAGGCCCCCAGTGGTTAGGACAAGGTGTCAGCTGCTCAGTCACTGCGAAATGCAACAAATCATGTTGCATCCTAGCACACCAGATGACATTCTGCATCTCTCATGCCCATTATTGATCTTTGGGATTGGGGGAACAGCTGCTGGCCACTGCCAATGAATTATCTGGCTGCCTGCTTGTTTTCTTCAATGCCTAGTTATTCTTTTCGCTGATGGTGATGGCAGCATTGGGGTTACTTTATCTCATTTTTCCCAGGGCAGAGTTAATAAGAAAGAACAACAGTGGCATGGAGCACATGGAGAGAGGATTCAGTAAAACTTGCAGAGCAGTGGAACAGTCATAGATCATCTTCTTGGTGGCAACAGGAAATTGTTATGTTCAAGAAAAACTTTTTTAAAGGAGCAGGGCTTTCTATTTGAGATTTATCTCATGCGTCCTGGTAGTTAGTGTTAGGCCATGTCCAGACTACCCGCCGTATCGGCGGGTTAAAATCGATTGCTCGGGGATCGATATATCGCGTCTAATCTAGACGCGATATATCGATCCCCGAGCGCGCTTATATCGATTCCGGAACTCCATCAACCCCAACGGAGTTCCGGAATCGACACAGAGAGCTGCGAACATCGATCCCGCGCGGTGTGGATGGGTGAGTAATCCGATCTTAGATATTCGACTTCAGCTACGTTATTCACGTAGTTGAAGTTGCGTATCTAAGATCGATTTCCCCCCCCAGTGTGGACCAGCCCTTAGTGTCTATCTCGGCACTCGCATGGCACCTAACTGGAGTGCCTAGGAAGAGGTACTGGACTGAAAGCTTTAGAGACTGAAGTTCTTAGCTCTCTCCTACCACATGGGCCAGGCCCGTCCTTCTCCATCACCGCACCTTTACACAGAAAGGGGGACATCACTGAGGAGGAGGAACAATGAGGAAATCAGTCTTTATACCCCTTCCATCCTTTTCCCTTCTCTGTCAAGTCTTCCAACAAGGGTGTAATGAGCATCAGTAGTTTTTAGGATGAGGACACCTCTGCCCCTTGGAGCTAGAATGAGACAAACCAACATAAGCCCCAAACAACTAAAAGATAGCAGCAATTTTCAGCCACTACCAATCTAGGATGGATTCAGACAAGCAACCTGAAAGCAAAGGTCTCTCTCCAGCCTTATTTCCGAACCTTTGAGCCATCCAGATCCTCCTTTTCCAATTGGCCCATCTCCACCTTGTAGCAGTGCAAGCAGCAAGGATCTTCACATCCCTGACCTGTGCATGGTTCCCTGGGCCCTTAGCAGGTATGTGAGTTGGAGCACATGCTACATTCTTGCCCAACAGGAGCCATGCAGATTTCAGCTGTGATGCTTTGTGGAGTCCTGGCCAATGCAGCCTGTGTGCATGTTCAATGGCACGCTGCGAAATAACTTACAATTCCTGTTAGTCACGTGTCTTTCTGCAGGTTCTAGCTCTTCCTTCACAATCCCAGGAAATGGCTGCACGCGCAACTAAGCTGAAATTCACCTGTGATACAGCCCGTGGGCACTTCTTTGGCTGCTAGGAAGCCACCTTCAAGTGTTCCACGGCATGATGAGCTTCACTGAATTATCCACCTCCGCCTACTAGCTTGGTCCACGTTTGGTGCCTAGGCCTCAGGCTGGCCCTCTGTGTAGGGGGGAGTTTTGCACTAAGCCAGTGGGGCTGGTTGGTGTATTTACAGTATTGCCATCTTGAGCCCTCACAATGAAAATTGATGGTGACAGGGAAGAAGATAAAGAATCGGAGCTGAATGAGGCGGCGTGTATGTCACCTGGAGCGCCCTCACCCCTGTCTGCTTGAGAAAGAACCCAGGGGGACAGCAATAAAAAATGATGTCTCCTTTCCTCAGAAGGACAGGAAATGCTTCAGCGAAGTAAAATATGCTGCGTTCTGCAGAGCAGCCTTCAATGTTCCTACCAAGCCCGTGAAATGGCTACCAATCCAAATGGATCCCATGGCAAGTCACATTAAATGAGACTGTTTAGTCAGATACATCATGGCAAGCAATCTACATAATATGCCCCCAAGGTGCCCATGCCAGAGAGAAGCGTGGTTAATATTCAAACTCACATTGCTACTGCTCTCCTGTCATTTTTAGAGAGCTATTTTTTTTCTGATCTATCAACATTTCTTGATCTTTTTCTTTAAACAGATGCTCACATTTTTTTCTAGGATAGAGACCAATCCCCCTTTGCATCTTCAGACTGATACAAGTGGAGTTTTCCCCCTCCACTTGGCATGATCCAAATTACATTTGTCAAAACAGTCCAGGAATATAAAAAATATGACCAGCATCAGTTGCCTTAAGTGATCCCTCTCCCTGTGACATTATATCTTCATAATAAATGCATTACATTCTCGTAGCACCTTTCATCCTGAGAGATGCTAAAACTCCTATTCTGCATATGAGGATTCCTCCCCCTGAGTGCTGAAATGCAACAACTCTGGAAAGCAGCAGCTATTCTGCACCATCAAATTTCAGGGCCAGGAGAATGGAATGTTTTCTCCAATTGAAAAATCATGGGCAGAATTTTATCCAGAAAGATTTGCAAGTGCCCAGGCTTGAATTTGCCCAGATTACTGCAGTTAATACCCTAAGACTTGTGAAAAGTACCATGTAAGATTTTAATCAGGGCCTCAGGGTCATGTCTCATGCTAAAAGATGGCACTCCCCACCAGCACAGGGCCTCTGCTGTATGTCGGGGAATTGGTTCAGTATTGACTCATGGAGAATGCTGCCTACTGAATCATCTGCTGCATTTCCTGCCGCTGGAGTTTCCCTTGTGTAGTGATTTGGCCTGTCCCTGATTAGTTCATGAGCTATGCAGAGAGCACAGCCTGCAGTGTCCAAGATCAAGACCGGATGTCTTTCTAAAAAAGTATGCCCTCGCTCCACTATAAAATAATGATGTAGGAATTTCTGGGTACCATTCTCTGGCCTGTGTTACACAGACAGTCAGATTAGATCAGTCGTTCTCAAACTGTGGATCCGGATCCCAAAGTGAGTCGAGACCCCATTTTAATGAGGTCACCAGGGCTGGTTTAGACTTGCTGGGGCCCAGGGCTGGGGCCCGAACCCCACAGTCCAGGGTCAAAGCCGAAGCCTGAGGGCTTCAGCTCTGGGCAGCAGGGTCCTTGCTTGGGTCATGTCCAGGGTGGTGGAGTTTGGTCTTTGGCTTCTCACCCAGGGCAGTGGGGCTCGGGCGGGCTCAAGCTTCAGTCACCCTTCTTGGGGCTGTGTAGTAATTTTTGTTGTCAGAAGGGGTTCGCAATGCAATGAAGTTAGAGAACCCCTGATCTAGATGATCATGGTGGCTCCTTCTGACCTTAGAAATCTACGAATGCTACAAAGCACAAGAAAACACAAGAAGCTGGAAATGAGGGCACTTCAACCAGCATCAATGGCCTTGTCACTAGGAAATCGTGCAGGTAGAGGCCCAGGGATGTCAATTCGCATTCATTTACGAGTTTCATACTAAAAAAATGACTCTTAACTGAAACCTTAACCCAGGTAGCAAAAGTCACTGCAAATGCAACACCTGCATAGTCTCATTACCTCTCCTGTTGTTACAATGTAGAGCATGCATAGTGACAGTGTAGTTTGCTCGTACGTTAAAGGATTTTGTAGTAAGTACATGCAGCTACATGCATCACTACAGCACCCTCTCAAGCAGATCCTGAGCCTGATTATACTGGCATTAGAATCTAAAGGCACAATCCTCAGCTCCTGTGAGGTGACAATGCTGGCTTAGCTACCCCATCCCTTCCACAGTTCGTGGCGTAGGGACCATGGTAGGGAGAAGGCAATAGGGTCAAAGTGCTGCTTCACGCTGGAGAATCCACCGAGAGAGCCAGACACAATTTAGAGCAGCCATGGAACTGTTCTAAGTTTTGCTGGGGCAAAGGTACCTCCACAATCAGGGGAGCAAAAATGGCAGAACCTCAACTTTATCTCCCCCACCACTGAGGTCCTGCCCCACGCACCAGGCTCAGCTAGTCGGAAAAGGCAAGCCATTTCTGCGCACCGTCAAGATTTAAAATGGGGACTACATGACATTTCATGGGAATGTTTTCATGGGATAGTCTGGTTTTTTGACGAAGGGAAATGAGAACTGTATCCAGTGGCACTAAGGAGAGAGAAGGGGGTAGAAATACTGAAAAAACAAATATGAAAAAAAATCTATTGTCCAAACCCAAAATGAAATTAAAAACATTCATTTGGTTTCAGTTAAAAATAAATCAGAACATTTTAAAGGGAAAAATGTGTTTTTTTGATTTTCTTCAAAAAATGTCCCCCGCCCCAAAAGAATCATATTGCTGAAAATATTTGGAGGTGCTGCAGTGGCAAAGGTCAGGGCCTGAATTGCTACCCAGGGTGTCCAAGAGAAATCACCACTGGACAGAGTGAGCCTGGCAGTCCCTTGGTGGGCTCAGGGGGTAGAGATAAAAACACCAAACGAAGCCTCCATGTGACAGACTCCTGGGGGGGGGATGAGGAACCCCCACATACATCAAACCTTTTCCTGAATAGGTTCTCCCTTTGATGGGAGCTGTGTGGGTTCAACACAACTGACACCACACAGCTCATAAATGCATATTACATGCATCATCTCACACATTTCCAAGGCCTCGTTACCTGGGTTCCCTTTACACATCTTTTGAAGCACATTTATCCCCAATGGAAGCAATAACTCCTCTCTGGCCTGCAATTCTCTGAACCAGCTTCTTACTCAGCATTGTCTCCAGCTGAGCAGCTCAGATAGGAAGAGCTTGGAACAAAGAGGAGGCCTTCGGAGTGCCCTGAAGGAAACAGGCCCTGACTGACCTCGGTACAAGTCCAGAGCCAAGGACTTTTACCAAGAATCTCTAGTGCTCAGCCCCACAGAGATCTATCCTGGGCACCAATAGCCAAAGCACCCAGCGCATTTCCATCTGGCACCCCAGGTTGCAGAAGTGAGACCACCTGCCATGCCCAGCAATTGTGCTACAAAAAGGCTCGCTCTCCCTGGGTCACTGCTATGCAGTTACTTCATGTCTTGAACTCACTGCAGAGGGGCTCAATGAAAGCCAGATGTGCCGTCACTCACAGGCTTTTTAAACCAAAGCGTCTGATTGCAGGCCCGCAGCTGCCTATCTGCTCAGGTCCAGCTACTGGGAACGAATTGGCTACAATTGTCACTGGCAACCTCCCTATCACCAGCTCAGGGCTTCTCTTCCAGGAGCAGAATATTGGGCAAAGTGAGAGTGAGGGGCCAGGTTCTCAGCTGGCACAAAGCAGCCTCGCTCCACTGAAGACAAGGGGGCTATACTGATTTGCACCAGCTGAGGATGTGACATGGAAACTCTGCAGAGCGTTGCTAAATCCATGACCCCACAGCAGGTGTACCAGCTTGGACCTAGAATGCTAACCCACCATTAACCTTCCCCTCTGAGTTAAAATGCAAATGGGTCCTGCTTTGTTGCAGAGACATAGCCGGGCCCTCCTATGTGTGCCAACAAGGTTCTTATTGGCTATTTCCACAGGACCTCCAGGAAAGGCTTCCTGAGACTCGGCAGCTGGGGGGTGCGCAGCATCAGACTCTTTCATATCAGGGCCTTGCCTGGCCTCCTCGTCAGGGCTCCATAGCAGAACACAGTGCTGGGCACTGCTTCCTCTCACCTGGGGTTCCCAGAGCACTGGTGAAAAACAAGCCATCCTACACCCGTGGCAGCTCAGTAGACACCACCACAACATCTCAAAACTCAGCATTTCTCCTGTCTGTTCTGGAACAGAACCACACATGCTCGGAGCAGACCCTGAACTCCTCTCTGAGGAGGCGATTCTGCCTTCAGAACTTAATTAGAAGCTGACTTGCTCGTGTGTTATTAACCTAAGCAGATACACAGGCTTGTTACTGCTCCCATCATGCTCTCTCCCCGCCCTCACATTTATCAAGCTGTATCTGCATTTAGTTCCCTTGTGGGTCCAGGAACAGAATACGCCCACTGCTCCTTCTGCATGTTGTAAGAGGTGACTAAAAGGGGGCTGCCTGCAGAGGAATGGACTCTTCCAGGTTGGAAATTTGCGCAAGACACATCATATGATGAGCAAGTCAACCATGTCCTTACAGGACTGATCACAGCCTGGGTTAATAATGACTACGCCATCTGTCTCCCACCAGGGCGGATGCGACAAGTATACTACTGGTGTAACCCCAACAAAGAGGATCCATGGAAGAGATAACACATCACCATAGCCACATGGAATGTAAGGACCTTGAGACAAATAGGGAAGCTGAAAGAACTCACATACAAAATGGAACAATACACCTGGCACCTCCTAGGAATCTCTGAGGTCAGATGGAAGAACTTTGGAGAAGTGCTAAAGGAAGAAGGCCATGTGCTCTGTTACAGTGGAGAGGACAAACATGTCAATGGCGTAGGATTTCTTGTGCATAAAGATATCAAGAATTCAGTATTAGGATGCAGCCCAATGTCCAGCAGGCTTATTTCCATCCGTCTAAAGCCAGTACCATTTAATATCACAGTGGTACAAGTCTACACCCCTACAACAGACTATGACAATGAGCAAATTGAAGATTTTTACAATCAGCTCTAAGACATCATTGATAAGGTGCACAAGAAAGATATCCTGATTGTATAGGGAAAATGGAATGCCAAAGTGGGTACCGCCGCACAGGCAGATTGGTGAGATTATTGTGACCCTTTCTGTAATGTGATAACCAATGAAAACGGATTGAGACTTCTGCAGTTTGCCAACTATAACAATCTGGTTCTTGCAAACACATTAGGAGCATATAAAGTGTCCAGACGATCAACGTGGCATGCACCTAATGGTCTACATCACAGCCAGATCAACTACATCATGGTACAAAACCAATTTCGTTCTGGAATTAACAGAGCTAAAACTTGCCAGGTCTTTCCACCACTCTCACTGACATAGCCAGGAACTCAGCTTCCTAGCCTTGCACCTGGGGATCTGGAAGAATTTGCCCAGATAACAGCAAAGACTGCAAAAGGAGGAAATATGTAGAAGGATAAATAACTTCGCTTTTTCTTTCCTTTTCCGGTAAGACACCTTATCTCTTAGTATCAGAGGGGTAGCCATGTTAGTCTGTATCCACAAAAACAATGAGGAGGCCTAACAAATGTATTTGAGCATAAGCTTTTGTGAGTAAAAAAACATTTCTTCAGATGCATGGAGTGAAAATTACAGATACAAGCATAAATATTCTTGCACATGAAGAGAAGGGAGTTACCTCTTCGTTAGTGATGTTGTTGAAGTAGGAGATGCCCAGGATTTTATGGAAGTATCTCATCTCTACTACCTGTATTTTCCATTTCCCTCTCTTGGGATTGACACCTCCTCATCAATTATTGGGAGTGGACCACATCCCCCCTGACTGAATTGGCCTTGTTATGACTGGTTATTCACTTGTAAGGTAACTTCCTTCTCTTCTTGTGCCAGTATATTTATTCCTGTATCTGTAAGTCTCACTCCATGCATCTGAAGAAGTGGGTTTTTTACCCACGAAAGCTTATGCCCAAATAAATCTGTTAGTCTTTAAGGTGCCACCGGACTCCTCTTAGTTGTAAATATTTCAATAGCAGACAATGCTAAGATGGACTTAATACAGTTTGGAAGCCATGTTGATGAAAAGCTGCATATAAAAAATCCACACACATGCTGTCAACCTGACAATCAAACTGCAGAATAACATCACACAAATGGCCCTGCGTTGCAGGCTTCAGCATAAAGCCCTAGCTAACCTGTGCTTCCAGCGTGTGCTCTAGTAACTGTCCATGGTGCTGAGATCCCAGGCACTCCACAAAGTGCAGTCAGCCCAACTGCTTCCCCCGCACAATATGAGCACAAGCTTTAAGAATCCTTGTAGTTCAGCCTGATTAAACACATGTTACAATCACACTATTTTCTGCAGGCAGTAGTGCCATGGAATTTCCACCCTGTGTGCCTGGTAATATAGCTCTGCCATGGCCCACTAAGATGCTCAGTGTGGAGCTTAGCCATGTCCTTTAAATGGAAGACGCCCTATTCCTGGACTGATGCGGCTGAGGTGCCATGCCATGTCAGGAGACTTGGGGTAAATCAGCCATGTGTTGAGTGCCCTCAGCTCCCAGGGACTCCAGTGAGAACTGAGGTTGCACAGTACTTCACAGAAGCAGGCTGCAGGTGTTAAACAAACAAGCAAACTAGATACAACTGTTGCAAAGCTGGAATTCTCTTTAAGGCTGTTTGCTCAGCCATTCAATAGGCACTGCTTGGCAGTTAATACCTCTCTTTTCTGCCAGGGGATAAACATCTACTGTGTGAGCTATGAGCAGCAGGGCTGAGCGGAACTCCCTCACCAACCCCAGAGTCCCCTGCTATCCATCTGACTGTTTGATTATTTATCCTCTCTGAAGATTTCCAAAGATGGCCACCCAACCTACTTCTATCTCTTTAAATATTGAAACAGCAGCAAGTACATCAAACTAGGAAACTCTCCCTAGGTATAAACAGATCTGCGTGATTTCATGAGTAACCTAATTGTATTGAGGTCAATTGCAGGCAGCCCATGTGATTCAATAGAGTGAAATGACATTAGGAGAGTTCAGATGAACCACAAGATGAAGAAAAGCATGAGGGGAGCTGAAGGGCTACTGGAGAAGCTAATACAATGAAGTCTCATTTGATTAATCAAAGCCGGATTTGGTTAAAGGGTTATTAGGAACAAAATTGCCTTCTCAGCTTTACTAGAGGAGACTTTGTTTAGCAACGTTTTGCAACTTTGTGACATTTCCTCTATGGTTAAGCAGACACCAGAAGCTCTTTGAGCAAACTTTCCAGAAACAGGCGGCGGAGGGAGAGGTTCTGCCGTCCCCCCACCGCAAACCCACCAGCTGAGAACTCTTTGGGGAGAACAGTCAGAATTTATATTATAATCCTTGGCCAGGAGTCTCAGAATTAACGTGCTACTTAAGATGCCTCAGGTTTGGTTGCCCAAATTGCGACTCAGTAAAAACATGAGACATGACCCTTAGCTCCACTCCAGGCCTTGACGCCAGGTAAAAGGGCCAAAGTGGTGAAAAGAGGCTCTAGGTGAGGGAGAAGCCACAAACTGCCTTCTTAGGTCCTCTTTGCAACCCCCAGTTTAGGGGGCATGCCAGGGGTGTGACTAAGGGCAGGAGGGGCACGTGGAGAGAGGGGCCACAGCATGCTGCAGCCCACAAGACACAGGACAGTCCAGGGAGGCTACTGGAACTTAGACAGGCCCCAGGGCTGTCAATCAATTATTCTAGGAACCTCTCCAGCCCCCAGAGCAGCCCAGGATCTGAAGGGCAACAAGGCGGTTTAAAGCCAGCTTAGCCCCTCTTCTCCTGGGCTGTGAGTTCAGTGCTGCATCTCATACACACAGCATGGAATCTCGGCCCTGTTTCTCAGAGGGTGGGTGCTCAACAATTTCTAAAAAACGAGTCCCTTCCCTTAAGGCCTCTCCAGCTGGGCACCCAAACTCATCAATCACTTCGTGGTCCTTTTGCCTTTTTTTTTCTTTTTGTGAACTGTCAGTTTAAACAGCTTGAGCTATAGTAGATGCTAAATGGCTTGGTTTCTAAATGACTTTCTCCTCTTTTTACAGGAACTCCAAGAGAACTTTTCCAAATATAATTAATCAACTCAAAAATATCTTCTTCTGTGGGAGATGAAGCAAAAATGTCTAGTTCAAAAGTCTTCAGCAGTCAGAGGCGTAAAAAGCTGAGGGCGAGCTAAGGGAGTTTAACAAGTTGTTCCATCATTATTCAGCCACGGATCAATAATGCTATCTTAAAACATAGAGGTTTTAAACAAATAAACACACAGAAACCCAGTTCCATGAAGTTTTCTGCTTACAGTTATTTATTTTTTTATTCCCCTCAGGCAAATGGAACCATCTCAGATAATTAAAAAAAAAACAGTAGTTTTTCTAGTCAAACTTTAGAAAGTTTGAGGGAATGGATTTGCCCCTTGACACTGTTTTTCACACTATGCTCAGCCTGACACCCTGCCCTTGCCCTGAAGTTATGGAGATCAATGCACAATGGTTATATTTGCAGAGCCCCAACTGAAAGGCCCCTGCCGGGTATTTGCCCATGTTTACAAAGAAAAGAACTCAGGAGACATGCAGCCCAGACACTCTGAGTGTACATCTACACTGCAATTAGACATCCACAGCTGGCCTGTGTCAGCTCTCTCAGGCTTGCAGGACTCCGGCTACAGGGCTGTTTAATTGCAATGCAGACCTTCGGTCTTGGGCTGGTGCCTGGGCTCAGGGACCCTCCCCCCTTGCAAGGTCCCAGAACCTGGGCTCCAGCCTGAGCCTGAATATCTACAGCACAGTTAAACAGCCCCATTGCCTGAGCCCTGCGATCCAGAGTCAGCTCATAGATTCATAGACTTTAAGGTCAGAAGGGACCATTATGATCATCTAGTCTGACCTCCTGCACAATGCAGGCCACAGAATCTCACCCACTCACTCCTGCAACAAGCCCCTAACCTATGTCTGAGTTATTGAAGTCCTCAAATCGTGGTTTGAAGACCTCAAGCTGCAGAGAATCCTCCAGCAAGTGACCTGTGCCCCATGCTGCAGAGGAAGGTGAATAACCTCCAGGGCCTCTGCCAATCTTACCTGGAGGAAAATTCCTTCCTGACCCCAAATATGGCAATCAGTTAAACCCTGAGCATGTGGGCAAGACTCACCAGCCAGCACCCAGGAAAGAATTCTCTGTAGTAACTCAGATCCCACGCCATCTAATATCCCATCACAGACCACTAGGCATATTTACCTGCTGATAATCAAAGATCAGTTGCCAAATTAATTGCCAAAATTAGGCTATCCCATCATACCATCCCCTCCATAAACGTATCAAGCTTAGTCTTAAAGCCAGATATGTCTTTTGCCCCCACTACTCCCCTCGGAAGGCTGTTCCAGAACTTCACTCCTCTAATGGTTAGAAACCTTTGTCTAATTTCAAGTCTAAACTTCCTAGTGTCTAGTTTATATCCATTTGTTCTTGTGTCCACATTGGTACTAAGCGTAAATAATTCCTCACCCTCCCTAATATTTATCCCTCTGATATATTTATAAAGAGCCATCATATCCCCCCTCAACCTTCTTTTGGTTAGGCTAAACAAGCCAAGCTCTTTCAGTCATGGGCCAGCCGCAGTGCAGATTAATTGCAGTGTTGACGTACCCTAAGGGGCTTGTCCAGATTATTCAGCCTCTTTGCCAATCTGATGCAGCACCAGAAGAATTCTTCATATGCATTTGGAACCATTTTTAGCCTGAGTGATTATAAAAACGGGGGAAAAAACACTAAAAGATGCAGTTTATCAGGTGCTGACTACAATTAATCCCCTTCTCTCAACCAAACATAAGACACCATCTGGCAGTGATGAAGAGTGCATCTTACAACTATTTTCTCTTTTAGTGCCAGTGCTGTCAGCATGTTGGTACAGCTTTCAAAACTATGAGCACAGTTCAGTTCAGGGTATGTCTACCCTAAGGAGCCTCTGCTGGCACAGCACCATGTGTAGACACAGCCTAAACTAAGAGAAGGTGTTTTTTGGTGGTGTAGGAACACTACTCCCCGAACGACATTAGCTAAAGCAACAGAGGCTCTCCTTCATCAACATAGCTGTTTCTGCTTAGGGGTTTTATCAGCATAGCTATGTTGGTCGGGGGTGTGGTATTTGGCCTGGGCCTTGGGTTTAGCACTCTGCTGTAGACCAGTAGGGACTCTTACATACTTTTAAGGGGTCATGACTTAGGTTTCACATCTCATCTGGAAGTAGAACCATAGAAGCAGCTGTCAAACTAGTTCAGTACAGATTTAAAAGGGAAGAGCACCATCTATTGAATCACCAACACCATTCCTCCAATTTGGTAACCCTGGATTATCTCCCATCCAAGTAGGGACCTAGACTTAATCTGCTTAGTTTGTAGGATACAACAGGACCATAGATCATCCAGCCTTTCTGTATAAAATAGCCCATCCACTCTAACTCAGTTGCTCCTCTGTTGATGCCAATACTTGCATTTAACTAAAGCATCTCTCGCAGAAAGGCATCCAATCTTGAGCTGAAGACAAGAGATAGAGAATCCATCACTTCCCTGGTAATTTGTACCAAGGGTTAATCACCCTCACTGTTAAAAATGTGTGCCTAGCTTCTTATTTGAATGGGTCTGGCTTTAACTTCCAGCCATTAGTTCTTGCTATGCTTTTCTTTGCTACATTAAAGAGCCCTTTAGTACCTGGCATAAGGTGCATGGCTGCAGTGGAACTTCCCCATTGAGTGAACAAAATCTAATGTATATCAGCACTGGAATCTTACCTCCAAATCCTCTGTTTCAGGCAAGACTAGAAATCACTCACTTCATCTTCAAATGGCAGTTCAAAGCCTTTACATCACTCCTAGGATTAATTAGGCAGACAAATAATAATCCAAGGTAAGCCTTACCTAGACTTATTAAGTGTGACATGGTCAAGTCCCACCATGGAGAACCCATCAGAGGAGAAAATTCAGTGTGCATGGGTAAATCCCAAAAGTCTCCTAAGGAAATTCAGCGTTTTCCTCCAACAAATAGCGGAGTGATGGGGTTAATCCCCACAAAGGAAGGTTTCCAATGAAATCTGACTTGGGTAGGGTGTCTGCTCTCTAGATACCTGCTTTACAAGTTGCCTTAAATTTACATGTGTTACATACTTGAGCATGTAACAAAAACTTGTTACATGTTACACCTAGTAGAATTTCTGCTAGCCAGTCAGATAGCTGGATAATTGTCAACTATACTATAAAAAACAGAGAACAGATACTGTGGGCCTGATTCACATATGGTAAGTTTACACCGGTGTAACTCCACTGACTCCAATGGACACATGCCTGACATTGGCCTGGATGGGGGAAAACACTTCAGTTAGTTGAAGGCATGCTTAAAAGCTGCTGTGAACTGGGACACTTTCCTGACTCAGGGCTTTAGAGGGGCATAGGCAACAGCATTATCAGTCCCACCGAGCCCCTTGCGTCAGTCCTTATTTATGCTAGCGTCCCATGCAAGCAAGGCAAATCAGGCCCTTCGTCACTATAATTAGGGGAGTGCATTTCTAATAACTCTATCAACCAATCAGAGCCCCTTAGTAACAATATAGAAACATTCTCCTTCCGTCAACTTGCTGTTTTTGAGTGAATCAGGGATTCTCTAGAGCAGAGGAAAAATTATCAGAGATGGGCCATCTTTTTGCTCTGTATTTGTACAGCACCTAGAAACTGGGGTCCTGGTCCATGCCAGGGGGCTTCTAAGTGCTACAGAGATACAAATAATAAAACAACAACTTTCATAGCTAGATTTCAACCCCTCATCACCTCTCCAAAGTCCCGGAATGCTTTGAGCTGAGCTTTTGATTTGGCCCATTAGAGTTAGGGGCTATTTGAAAAACGTAAATCTGGATTCCAAACACACCTTCCTGTAAAGTTTGGGCATGGCTGAACCCAGGATTTGGTTTAGTTCCCATTATTAAACCTCAGCTAGATAGGTATTTTCTCTCCACCAACCAGCTGCCACTCCACTGCACCAACCTGCAGTGCTGTCACAAAACAATCTTTGGAAGTGTGTCTGGCAGAATTGGCAGTCTCTGTGCAGAAGGGCCTCAGCAGTGGTGCTGCAAGCCAAGATGGAAGCACATTGGTGGAGCTGTGCTGCAGCTTGGGAATTAAATAATAAAAGTATTGCAGGGCACATGGGATGTGCATCTGCAGAGCTGTTGGACACAGAACTAGACTAGCGTGGAGTGGGGGTTTGCAGGTCAGGCAGGAGGTGGATTGGCAGGACGTCAGGAGGAATTAGCACTATGACTGCTGGCACTGGTTGTCGCTAGATAGCGAGCACATTCAGGAAGCCCTGAAAGTCAAACTATACTAGGCACCAGAGTTGCTTTTGCTCCTTGAGAGGTGAAGAGCCCTAAAACCATGTTTCCATTCCAGCCATGTTGTCTGTGGTCACAGCCCATGCAGCATCTCCATAGTATTGTCTTTGCTGCCATGTGGGGAGTAACATACAGCGCTACAAGGAGAACCTAAAGCAAGAGAGTGAAATATTTGCAGAGCTCTGTGTGTTTCATTAGGTTACTTCAAATCTCATTTTCCTCGAACAGCCTCATACTGTCTTCAAAATGATCACAAAGAAAATAAATAAATAAGAGGCAGCAGCGGCCAGTCGGGATGCACTACAACATTTATTTCATATAATGCATCATTTATTTCCAATTATCCCCATCCACTTGGCAGATCAGCAGTGGAAAGTTTGCAGAGTTGCAGAACAGCTGTGGCAGGAGCAAATGTCTCCAGCACGAAGCGGTGATGAGTGAAAGGCAAGGCAGAGGATAGATGGATTTTTTAGCATAGATTATTAAAACACCAGCTTGAGAGAGAGAGAGAGAGTTGTGCAGATAGCAGCATGTCAAGATGACACCAGGGAAGTGGTGTTATGGACAGAGACTTTGGAACCCCGCATCACTTCAGGTCAAACAGAGAAGATGTGTCCTCTATATGTGATGCATCTGGTGCAATATCCCAGCTTATCAGTTCGTTTTGGAACTCAGATGAAGAGATAGGTTTGACAGGCGCAGTGTACAGCCAGTGAGCAAGCTGCAGGAAGTGAAAAGGATGGGGAGGGTGTTATAAGTGCCTCTTGCAGTACCATGCATCATTAGTTAGTCTCATCTTCCACCCTTCCTACCTCAAAATGATAGTTACAAATATAAGGACCTTCCCCCTCCCTCAGACCTTCACCTCATTCTGCAGCCAGATTGGAAACTAATCTTTCAGACTCTGGACTCTTCAGGTTAGAGATGAGCTCAGCCCAACTCTCCAGATGCAAATGCACACACTTGGGAGTAGTCTGGATCCAAACTTTCTAACTCAAACCCACTCACCTGGAGCAGCAGAAGTGAAAGTGCTTGACATCTCTCATCAGAAGCAAGCCTGCTCCCATGAGCCTTCCTGCCCAGTTGGAAGGACTCAAGAAGTTTGGAGGAGCCTCTGAGCTTTCAAATGCTTTGCTGAAACAAACCAAAACCTCCCTCTTAAGGTTCTCCCATCACTAGCTGTATTCCGGGTACATTCCATCCACATTCTGCCAGGAATGTTCCCTACTCTCCTAGCTAGATGGGATGGTGTGGATGCAGGGGGGGCTCCAGACAGGTACTGGCTCAGGTTTTCATTTATAATGGTGCCTTTATGACCAGATTCACAGGTCTCTCTTAGTTAAGCCATTGTAAGGTCGCTGACGTATCATGAAGGATTTTCTAATGGGGTTCATTGGACTTTAAGATTTATCTAGAAGGTCCCAAATTATTGAATTAATGCTGCAGAACAAAACTATGGCTCCTTAACAAGTGGCAAATCAGTATTTTACAGCGACATAACTAATAAGACCATTAATACAAATTGGGCTTACTCCTGGCATTTAGATCATTGTAAATCTCTCTCTCGGTGCTGGAATTATTTATGCCATCCTAGCCATGCTGGAAGTGCTGTCATTCTTTATCAGGCTCGGAGATTTAAACGAGGAGATTGTGATTCTAAACATAATAAAGGAAGGTTGGACAGCATTGATACCATGGGAATAGGGCCAGAACCTGTTCTCAGTGGCACCGGTGTAAACCTAGAGTAATTCCATTGAGTTTCAGAGAATCACTCATTTACAGTGTAATGAGAACATTATTCTGTTCTACTTGGGCACTTCTGGAATCCAGAGACTTCCTTTGACATCAGGGCTACCACGTACATACACAGAACAAGAGACAGTCCCTGGCCTCAACAACTTCTAAACTAAACAATGGTCGGACAAAGGAGCAGGAGAGAGAGACAGAGCATCACTCCCATTTCACAGATGGGGGAGCTGAGGAACTGAGAGATTCAGACTAGGTCTACACTAGGCTTCTGCTGGCAGCGGTGTGAAGAGGTGGACCCCCTGTGCGACACTGCTGTGCTGGCAAAAGCCCTAGTGTGACTGCAGCTATACTGGCAAAAGTGCAGTTTTGCTGGTATAAGCGGTGTCCCACAGGAGCACTTTGCTAGTATAGTACACTGGTACAGCTATCCTGCAAAGAGCCTCTAGTGTAGAACTGACTTACGGGACTTGCCCAAGGTCACCCAGAGAGGGACTTACAGCTGCTCCATGTTGATTATTATGCCTTGACAACGCACTCTGACGCAACCTGACAAAACTCTTACAAGCTGTTTTGCTGCAGCAGCTCATAACCCTGGCCTCACCATCAGCCAAATTGAAAACTGAGGTTACATACCAGCCAGCTTCTCAACAACCTTGTCAAGCTCCATCTGGAACCTGGAAAGTATCACGCCCCAAGCCATCAGACAACGTACTTATCCTAGCAGCATGTTGACCAATGAAGTGACAATCGACCACAAAGTGGATGCGGGAATTAAGAAAGTCAGCACCACATATAGTCCCCTCTATCACCGAATCTGGAAGAACATGGTGTGGCGGGTTCCCCCTGGGGTGTCACCTGGAACTGGGGTACTGCTAAGCCCTGTAACCCACCAGCCTGAGCTCCCTCTCTCACTGTGCTGCTGTGACAAGCTGCAGACCCACTCCTGGTCCTACATTTCCACCAGCATTCACACTGGCAGGGACACACCCAGCTGCAGTTACATGCCGGCTCTCTGACCAGCCCCTACACAAACCAACAACAGCAAGGCTAAAACCAAGGTAAGTCTCAGCTCCCCATTCACGCACCCCCTCTGGAGCATAAACCCAACATGATACTGTCTTGTGCTGCAGGGCGTTGGACTAGATGTCCTCCTGAGGTCCCTTCCAAGCCTGATATTCTATGATCACTTCCCTCTTTTGCCTCTGTGCCACGCATATCTCAATCACAGCCATGCAGGGGGTTGTCAGTGAGAGATGGGAAGTTGCTGTGAAGCCGCAGCCATATTGGGGCATTCTTGTCCTAGCCATCAATGTCAGGGGCTCATGCCCAGTCCCTCTCTCTCTCTGGGAAGTCAGTGTGAATTCACACAGTTCTGTCAGGAGCGTGACAGGAAGGAGAGTAATATGCCCCCCTCAGAGTGTCTCCATGGTCACGCTGCATCCGACATGGAGTGCAGCAGCTGCTGAGCCATTAGTTCTCAACTAAAGGAGAGGGCAAAGGGATGTGCAGGTCATGTGACCACACAATGATGGTTATAGCACTTTGCACCTTTCAGCTGAAAACCCCAATGTGCTTTGCCAACACCAAGTAACTTCACAGCCCCTTCTGCTCCCCAGCACACAGAGTCCCTGCAGCACCAGATCAGAGTGAGCAGCCTCCTTCTAAAGAGACAGACACACATTGAGTGATGTGCCCAAGGCTATGCAGCAAGTCAGTATTGCAGATGAAAACAGAACCCAGGAGTCCTGACTCTCCATCCCCCACTTTGATTACTAGACAACAGTGTTCAGTATTCACAGGCCCTGCTAAAAATGGCCCCTCAAGACCCAGAAATGGAGCCTGCCAGCCCCTGTCTTCAGACATATTGAGACAATTTCCTGATCAGAATCTTTTCTCACTAGGCACAAAAAGAGAAATCCTGCCTGCGACTGTCGTTAAGGGTCTGGCACAAACAAATGGGGAGCGAAGGAATCAAAGTGCAGGCAGACTCTCCAAGGGCTTTGAATTCGCACACCCCAGATGGCTGGGACCCATAAAGACACAACATGGCCATGAGTTCAGGCTGGAGCTACTGTCTCCAGCCTGACAGGCTGTGAATGGTCTTTAAACACAGTCCTACCTACGCTGGCTCCTTGGGGTGTGGCTTCTGTTCAGGACATTTTGTCAGAAGGTGAGTTCCTGCTTTCCCAACAGGGGTCCACACTGTTGTTTCCGAAGCTCTGTGGAACATACAGATTTAGAGCAGCCCCCTGCAGCTGCCCAGAACCCCAGAGAAGTCAGTGGTGGTGGGGGTCCATGCAGGCAAAGAGCTCTGTCTGGGCAGATGTCAATAACCTAGTCCCAGATTTGGACCTTAGCGTCCAAAATATGGGGTTAGCATGAAAACCTCCAAGCTTAGTTACCAGCTTGGACCTGGTAAAGCTGCCACCACCCAAAAAATTAGAGTGTTTTGGGGCACTCTGGTCCCCACAAAAAACCTTCCCTGGGGGCCCCAAGACCCAAATCCCTTGAGTCTCACAACAAAAGGAAATAAACCTTTTCCCTTCCCCCCTCCAGGTGTTCCTGGAGAGATACACAGAAGCAAACTCTGTGAGTCTAAACAGAGGGACTCCACCCTCCCCGTTCACAGTCCTGGAGAACAAAATTACTTCCCTCTTCACCCAGAGGGTATGCAAAGTCAGGCTAGTAAATCTAACACACACAGATTTCCCCCTGACTTCTTCCTCCCACCAATTCCCTGGTGAGTACAGACTCAATTTCCCTGGAATTCCCCACTAAAGAAAAACTCCAACAGGTCTTAAAAAGAAAGCTTTATATAAAAAGAAAGAAAAATACATCAAAATGGTCTCTCTGTATTAAGGTGACACATACAGGGTCATTTGCTTAAAAGAATATTGAATAAACAGCCTTATTCAAAAAGAATACAATTTAAAGCACTCCAGCAACTATACCTATGTAAATACAAAAGAAAATATATAAATCACTATCTGATCTTTGTACTCACAACTTGAAAACAGAAGATTAGAAAGCAGGAAATAGAAATCACTCCTCATAGCCGAGAGAGCATACAAGCAAAAAACCAAAGAACAAAGGACTCCCACACAAACTTCCCTCCACCCAGAGTTGAAAAAATCCTGTTTCCTGATTGGTCCTCTGGTCAGGTGCTTCAGGTTACTTTTTTTCAGGTGAAAGAGACATTAACCCCTAGCTATCTGTTTATAACAGCAGATGCAGTTGTGGGACTGGGGCCTGAGACTTTCAAGAAGTTAGTAGTGGCTAGACCATGTAAAGAGGTTTATAAGTTGCTGATGGCTCCCAGCTGGTCTTTAGCTCAGCCTGAAGAAGAAGAGACTTGGGATCTGTCTACATTAGGAATGCAGCAGCTGCAGCACAGACACTTGCTACAGTGACAGAAGGGGTTCTTCCATCATGGCATCATGGGTTCAGTGCCCACTAATGACCCATCCAAGGGCATCATTACATATACATTTAATCAAGCAGCCTGCCTGCCAGAGTACTTATGCAGCTGGAGTGGTTCTCAAATCTCACGTAGTGAAAAGGTAATGGGTGAAAATCATCCCTGGTGCAAATTACCTAAGTGCACCAGAATGATGCCTGGAATTAACTGAACATAATTTGTTTGTAAAAGCAAGGGACTAAATTCAGTGCTGACACACACACATACACACCCCTTGACTTTAACCATCATTAGAATTTAATGCTTTACTATTCATTAATGTGTCTGAAGCATCTACATACAACAGCAGTGAGGGCCATGGAGCCAGGTAGACAGAAAGCAGCCAGCCATGCCGCAGCCAAAATCCACCGAGCAAGAAAACAAAGATTGCACAATTAAAAGCTGCTTGGTCCCTGACACAAACCCAGGAATATTGTAAATATCGGGAAAGAGGTTGGGCGGGGAGGAGTGCTCTTAAGTATGCTGACAAATCTCAGTGAATGCTAATTATTTCTGGCATTATCTGCACAGACAGATAAGGTTTTCATTAATAACGTTGAAAAAAGCCTGGGTGCCAAGTAAATCTGCAAATTAACCAAGACAATCAGCAAAATACGGTCAGGTGGAGGAAACAATTAGGTGGCAGGCTAGCAGAAGTGTCAGCTAATTAGCTCAGCGGCTAGACCCAGAGTGGCTTTGTTTCATAGGTTGCCTAGTAATTCATGGCATGTTGGAAATGAAATCGTTAGTAATCTTTCATACTTGGGTCCTTATTAAAAACACTATCTATACTTATTTAATTGGAAAGAGATAAACTCGGGCCAGCTAAGGAGCCAGAGCGAGGGAGCTGCATTTTCTGGTTATAGGCAGACTCTCATTTAAAGAGGAGGATGTGAACTTTCATAGATTCGGAGAGTTTATGGCCAGAAGGGATCATTAAATCATCTAGTCTGACTTCCTGTACATCACAAATCAGAGACTTTCACCCAGTTACCCCTGGATTGAACCCAGTTACTTGTGTTTGATTAAAGGCATCCAGCCTGGATTTGAAGACATCAAGAGACGCAGAATCTACCACTTCCTTGTGTAGTCTGTTTCATCATCATCCTGCTTAACTCTGACCTATGGCTTCCCATGCCTAGATCGCAAAGAGTTCCCCAACAGAAGGTAAGTCTCATTACCATGTGTTTTCAGCAGGCTTGAAAGCACAAAGGGAGTACGTCTGTGTCAAAGGGACACCTTCTGCACCAAAAGGGAAAACAATGGAAACAAGCAGGCGTGTCGACAGGTTCCAATTCAAGCACACGTGGGCAAGTTGTGACCCATCACACAGGCATCTGCTAAAATAGCAAGTGAGTCTGTTGCAGTCTGCAAGAACATTGCAGTTCTTACACTGATAATCATTATGCTTCCTTAGATCCTTCAGCACTATCTGCCTACAGCATAGTCACTTTAAGTCTTTAAGATACCATCTGCTCAGTTCCTCTTGCCTGTGATTAATGGGTCCAACACAGAATATAGCAACAAATCTATATCCCCTGCCTAGCTGTGAACTGTAATCCAGAACCTGAAATAAGTGGCCATCTGACTGAGCTTCACTTCAGAAATGCCCCTGGCCTAGCTACACTATTTGCTAATCAGTTGCCAGCTACTCAGGTGACGTTCTGTGACCTGCCTGATACAGCATCCAATTCTCAGGATCATCTTTCATGTTCTGTAGGCTCTGGCAACCCGGCTGTGACCTTGACCCAAAGTAGGAGGAAGTGTGCTGAGCTTTTCTTGGCAGCAGCACCGCCTTGGATCCAGTGGATTTCTCCTGATATTCTTGCAGATGAAGCTTGGGTAGATCAGCTGTATGTTGCCATCTACCAGTATGACACTCACCTGAAGCCCTCCCTTCTCCCCAGTCTCATTCTGAACTCAGAGCAGACATGCTCCCTTACTGTCTCTCAGCTGCCCTTGCCACTGCAGGGGCAGACAGATCCCCAGAGATAGGGGGAAACTTGACTGGCTATAAATCTATGAAGTGTGGGATATATAGGTTAGCAATGGAGCAGCATGACCCCTCTGTCTTCTCTGCGCTTAACTGAGCTGTAGGACACCACTGAAGGGTGAGACCGACAGAAGGTGCCAGCTGGTGAGCCAGCCAGGATGAAACAATGCTACGTGTGTCAGAGGCCAGCAGCAGCCCCAGCAGCATGGCTTGGTTAAGGTGCCACAGGACTCCTTGTTGTTTTGGTCAGCCAAGGTGCACTACACCGGTGTCAGTCTTAAACACACCTCATGTCGCACAACAGTCTTGGAGCTCCAGGGAATACCAGGGTCAGGGACCTGGGGCAGCCTGAGTTCAGTCTTTTGCTCCACATGTTGCTCAGCACTGGGTCCCCCACCTGAGCACTTAAATGTGTGCCTCCGTGCTCTGCTGAATAGGGCTGGGCTGAGGCCAGAGCCCTTCTTCCCATGACCCAAACTCACCCTTTGCTTAAGGAGTTCCAGGCAGCTTATGCAATCCTGCAAGGATTTTTTCTTCCCTTCCAGGAAAAGGTATTAACCTCTTCTGCCCTTTGGTGGGGACAGGGAACGTGCACCCCATCCCACGGCCCTCTGCAGCTCCAAACCAAATGAGGATTCTTCTGAAGGAGTCCCTGGAATACCTCTGATACATTGAGCTCTTCCAGCCCCTGGACCCACATCTGGATGTTTCCTACGTTCCCCTGGATATCCAGCAACTCTCCAGCCCAGCATGTCGAGTGTCAGTTCATCACGTCATTAACTGCCACCCTACATTGTGACACCAACAGCGGGGCCTGGCAGAGGCAGGCAGAATGGAAAAGGGAACCAGCTGATAAATACAAGCAAGTCTATATACAGCTGAATATAGACAGCAAGAAATACAGATAAGAGTGACAATTACACCTGCAGCTGGTAACAATAGGAATGTGATTCTTTGCCATGAACTTGTCTGGGCACTTTAACAGACACTGCCAGTATATTTCCATCTAGCCCTGCTGCATTAACGATCTATAAAATCCTCACTCCCAAACACACTTAGCTGACTTAATCTGACAGTTATAGTTTTATTAATATTTACTAGCATTTAATATTTGATGCAGTGTTGTGCAGAGTGACTACTGAATGAAATGACCCAGCTTTTAATATGGAGAACCACCTCCTAAATGAAACCCACTTAACCAGTCCCCTAAGCAAGTAGCTGCTGAGGATTTTTAGCCCACAGAGCACTGCTACTGTTAGACCAGCAAACAAGTCACAGGCCTGGGTGGGTCCCCCCAGCTGGAAATCAGGTATGACAATTACTCTTGAATTCAGACCAGGTTCTTCCAGCTGAAGCTCCTTCCTGAGCAAGGAATTTCCAGAGACGTTCTGTTCCCCTGCAGGGGAGGGGAGGACTCTCCATACCTGATACTTTATGGACTGGACAGCTAATCAGCAGTGTACCAGACACTGCTGTCGCATCCTTGGTTATTCAGGCTTAGGTTTCATTTGAAAGCTGAGAAGCAGCAAAACAATTGGTAGCTTTTCTTGGATTTCCACTGACATAATTCCTGGCTCAATGTATGTGTGATCAACGTAGCCAATGGTGGAGGGGATTTTGTCAAGGGGTTTGCATAATTAAAGCTGGTTGAAGCACAGACAGGTGGCGAGAAGGAGCGAGGGGCTACTTATAGTCCACCCTAGTGGTGGTTTGGATTAGGCCTTTTCTGCCCAGGTTTGTGAGATACAGAACAACATTATTTTGGAACAAAGTTCTGGCCTTACCTTTAGGATGAATGGCAGATAGGATTTGACCCACAGGCTTTGCTCTAACGAGCTTGATTCTCAGACTCAGTATCTTACTCTCCTGGGTTCAAGGCATTTGCAGAGATTGTCTAAAGCAGTCATCCACCTAGCTTCAGTGGCAGGACACTATGGAGGAAGGTGTTTTCAATATACCTTTGACAGACTTCATCACATAGGGCTGAGCTGCAGTGGCATCATGCTCCCAGACCTCAGCCAGGATCACAATCTCCAGCTGAACACAGAGAGAAGCAGCAAGTACAAAGTTTCCATGGGACCCTGCCTTCTCGACCTACCTCTCCTCCTCCTCCGACGGGTTCATTCTCACTTGGGAGGAAAGAAGGCCTTGTAATTAAGACTGTGGACTTGGACGCAGGAGGCCTGAGTTCAGTTCCCAGCTGGGTTCTATCCCTTGGGACAAATCCTGTCGGTGCTCTGAGTCCTTGCAGTTCCCCAGCTGTAAAGTAGGGGTGACAGCACTTCCCCACTCCAGCGGGCACTGGAAAGGTAAATCCATAAGCGCTTACAGAGCAGCAGTGATGGGGGCCATGTTCATCCCTAAGGCGTGATCCTGTGCTCTGCTCCTAGGAGGTGCTGCACAGAACTCTTAGCACTCAGCGACATGGGGGCTCAGGAAGCTTTAACCATCTTTGTACCCTCCCAGCTCGATGACTCCTGGTGTACCAAGCCGCTTGGCTCTCCAGGTCTCTCAGCCACAGCAGCCTCTGTGAGTGCCCTATGGGTTGCAGCGCTGTCTGGAATCTCCCCAGTGCCACATGCTGCAGCCACACCCCTGGCACATCCCTTTTACCCGAGCACTCCCCGCTTGTAAGGGGTGCTTGGAAGCCAGCTCTATGGCACTCTTCCACAGTTCCTGCCCTGGTGAAACCCTTGCCCACTCAGCAGGACCTGGGGCCTCTTTCTGCCATACTAGTTCTGTTACTGGGTATAAAGGAGCTAGGGCAGGGGAGAAGGTCTTGCTCCTAGAGTACACTGGATCAAGGGGAAAGTCCGCTCCAGTTCCGCATGGAAGCCTAGTTCCATCTTTGCAGAGCATGAGTGGACTGCGCAAAATATCTATATCTAAAATAGTTCTAGGGCACCAAAGTATCTACGTGTAGGAAGCATCCCTCTCTTCTGCTGACTCCTGGACTGGACCCGGTTCTGAAGGCCAAAGCATCCCCTGGAACTAAGAGTAACATGTGGATTCTGTTTAACAGGAAATAGGCTGCAGTTAATGAGCTCTGCCCTCCCCTTGAGATAGGCAAAGCTCCAGCCACAGAGAATAACAAGGAGAAGGAAAGCATGTTGGAATAAATCTCTAACCAGTTGGTGGGTTAACTCATTGGGTGAAGGTACCTTGGACTTTATACTTATCTGTAAGCATTCTGCCAAGTGGCGGCAACAGATATTCATGCACAGAGTACACAGTGGGCCAAATTCGTCCCCCAGTTGGCTTCAGCAGAGTCAGGCCAAGGATGAATTTGGCCCCAGATGGAAGGCAATTCATCTATGTTTAGGCATGAGGTCTCATAGTAAACAGTCTCCTGTGGATCGAGCAGGAATCTCCTCTCCCCAACGTATGGCGCTGCACAACTGACCCGTTGCATTCTGGTGGGTTTTGCCTTATGCTGGAGCATCAGGTATTAGTTGCTAAGGCAGGATACCTGTCTTGATGGGCAGATGTTCCAGTACTGTCTGGCAAACATGCTGCTCCTTTGATCCTGCACTGACGGGGGAAGCTGAAGAGCACTCGAATCCTCCAAAGCACATGTGTGTGAGATGTGTATCTTCTGCCACATCTGCTGCTTGGCTCTGTGTCTATACAGGCACATTTCATCCTTCCAACCTGCTGGGTAACTGCTACAATATAAAGAATAAAGTAACATTTTCCAGCCACGCAGGGATGCTCCTTGGTTGTTCCTTAACTTTTCAAAAGCCCTTGACCTGTGATCACACTGGGGGTCTTGCTGCCCCAAGTTAGTATTTAACCAACACCTTGGCATTGTGTTAGGGCAATACACCACTGGAGAGGCATTCTCATCACCCAAGTCCTGACTGTTCTGGCTGTTAAAAACACCTGGCACTTTTTGCAAGTACAATCCTGTTAGCTCCATGTCTTGGCTAGATTCCAGTTCTCATAGTTATACCCCAACCCGCTCTGTTCACCCCACCATTTCAGTTGGATACAGCATCAGTCTTCACTTCCTGTCTTCAGACAGTGTGTAAGATTGCTGGGCACTGTTAAACAGTTTCTGTGCTTTTTCCCAGAGGTGACTTCATTTCAGTGTGCCTTTAGGCAGAGCTCTGTCTAAGAGACTCAATCCCAGTTTCTTCCCAGCTGCCTGCTAGCTCTGGAGGTTGGGTGGAATCATCTGCAAAAGGCCTGTATCAGGTCTGGATTACAACCTACTGTTCTGGTCAGCAGACGGGAAGGGACAAGACTGTCAGTTCTCTCATTGCTCTTCACGCACTTGCCTGAGGGGCATGAAGGGAGCAGCATGGAGAGCCACATGGAGCTGGCTCTCTCCCCAAGCTTGGACCCAAATCCCAGGGAGGCCATACAGCTGAGTGGTGTTGGGTGGGTCTCACTTCCCAGGACAGCTGCTTAAGACTGGATCATAGTAGTCCGGGGCCCTTTGGGGATGGCAGATGCTATAGAAACCTAAACCTCTCTCATTACCAGCCAACAACAGTCACAATCTTGGGAGTAACAAACTCATCCTAACTGACAGCAGGATTGGATCAGCAACATCTGGCCTGGGGGCTGCCAGCGTGACTCTGCCTTGGCAAGGGAGAGCGAGCTGAGGAAGTGTTTGTTTCAGGGAAAGCAAAAGGTCAAACCCACGGCACCAGCTCCAGATCTCCAAGGTGGAACTCATGCATATTCATGAGTTCAGCCAACCTCAATCTCTCTCAGAGCCTGCACCTCCAAGAATGAAATGAATAAAGGCACATGTGGAATGCAGCCTGGCTGCTTCCCTAGAATAAAAAGACCTAAAGTTCCTTTACAAAATGAAACACGACACTACTAAAGAGTCTTGGAAACGATGCTTCTTGCAGACAGGTGGAGAATAAAAGTTGCCCCGGGGGAGGTCACTGAAGACACCCAGCATGCACTGTTTAGAAACCCTTCATATTGATACTAGTGAGGTCTGGGCCCCTTTGAGGTAGGTGCTGCTGTATGCAGAGAATCATAGAGCCCTGCCAAAGACTTTACCATCAAAACAGACCAGGCAGCTAAAGGCTGGGAGGAAAGGAGGATTATTCTCTCCATTGCACATGTGGCAAAATAAGACCCAGAGAGATTAAGTGTCTTGCCTCGGGATCACTCCAGGAATCTGTAGCACAGCTAGGAATCAAACCCAGAGCGCCTAAGTCCCAGTCCAGAGTGCATGGAAGGACTATCATTCCCACTAAGCAAACCTAGCTGTGGATCTCCAGAGCTCGCCGATACCTTTGCTGCTCTTGTTCTCTGGTGAGTAATCAGCTGAGGAGCACAAGCAGCTTCAAAACTGAATTAGTCTCACTTAGGCTCCTTTCTCTGCTTCTCAGCAGCTCTCCACCATGCATCACCTGTGTTGCTGCTTGGCAGTTGCTGCAATCTCATAGCTCTTCTTGCTCTTCCACCAACCCTCCTCCAACACAGACTGTATTTTCAAGCAGGCAGGTTGCTATCTGCTGGGGGAATCTGTATCTACAGCTCCCTCCACTCCTTGATTACCTTTCTACTTTTAAAGATGACTTCCCATCTGACTGAGAGATTTCCAGCTTCATCAGGAGAAAGTCCTTTGCTTTTAGTAGGGTGACCAGATGTCCCGATTTTATAGGGACAGACCTGATATCTGGGGCTTTTTCTTATATAGGCTCCTATTACCCCCCACCCAGTCTGATTTTTCACACTTGCTGTCTGGGCACCCTAGCTTCTAGTGAAGCAGGAGTTCCTGGACCCTCCAGCAAAACTTTATTCACAGGAAAAAAATTAAGCATGAGAGAGAAAGCATATGTTGGAGGGCAGGGGGGGAGAGCAATACTTTTCCATCTGTTTTACTGGGGAAGTCTTTAAATGGATCTCCTCCAGCTCCAGCATTAGAAAGGAAGTAAGTCCCATGCAGGGGAAAGGATGATATTTCTCCCAGCAGGGCAGATTGCCACCTTGGTACTATATAATTAGCAGTCAGGTCAAGGAGTTGCTTTCACCCTCAGAGATTTATTGCACACAAATATAATCTGTTTGAGAAACTAAGCAGCTTAAAAAGGAAGTATTTCCTTAGATTTGAAAATAACAGTGGGCTTGAGTCCACTTCCCCCATTTTAAAACAGTGTAACTCAACGGACTGCAATAGAGTTACTTCCAGCCCAGAAACAAGAGGGGAATCAAGTTCAAAGACTTTGATTTGACAGAATGGGTCATATAAACCATGTGTCAAATTTGCCCAGTAATCTCCCTCAACCTTCTCACAACACCCCAATATGGTCTGTTTTCAGTGCTTCATTTGTGCCAGGACTTGCTGAAGCTGAGCCCTGGCATCTCGAGGCTTGGCAGTTCATAGCTCTGGCATCTCTATGAAAGTAAAACAATCTCTGTTTTTGCTCTGAAATTTCAACAGTTTTATCCATCAGGGCTATAACCAGGGCAAGGTGAGTGGAACAGCTGTCCAAGGAGCAATGTGGTGGAGTGGGTTGGGGTGGAAAATGGAATGGACAAAAAAAATGCTAGGGGGTAGAGGCCCTGCAGTGGGACTGGGATCCCATGTGTCCCATTACCATAACATGCCACACTTATATCTGCGCTACTGGTGGTGGCAGTGCCGCCTTCAGAGCTGGGTGGCCGGAGAGTGGCAGCTGCAGGATGGGGTATTCATGTTGTTTTCAGTGCAGGAGGACTATTTTTTTAATCCTGCACCCATCCAACATTGCAATACCCACTCCCACATACTCCTGCACTGTTTGTTGAATTTCTATCTTGCTCCTGCTATTATGGCAGATGGTCCTGCGTAGAAAGCCAGAGCAAAGGTGGATAGGTCTGTGGCTGGAGAATATATTCAGACTTCTTTCTTTATTTTTTTCTGCAATTGATTTTAATTTATTTTTCTGCACAAGCTACTACTTTGTATATGATGTAGAATACGTGCTTGTAAATATCTAACACTAGTACGGACAGTAGACTACTCTTTCAAATAAACTTGTTATGACTGAATGTGCAGTGGTATTCTTGTCATCGGTAATGGCAATAATACTGCCACACATTCAAAGTCAGAACCAGTTTAAATTTTAAAATTAAATCATTGCTTGAGCCCCAGCTTCTCTTTCGTTACAAATTAAGCACTCTCTGTATTGCTGGTTTGATATTTATTTTTCAACTCTGCAAATTGCTTAACCATGACAAAACCCATTACATTGTTCACTCATTTTTCAGTTGCAGGGCAATAAAGCCAGTTCATGAGAGTCATCCATCAATGCGATCGTTCATCTCTAGGAACCTGTCTGGTTTACCAAAACAAGTTTTTCAGGACCTCGGACAGAGCTCTGAGCCTCTATAGCTATAGACCCTTTCATCAAGAGCAATTCCGAGGCTTTACTCAGTCTGCATGTTCACCCACCCACCCACCCACCACTTTACCTACCAGGGAAGTGCAGACACTTCTGGTTGACAACACTCAGCAATGATCTAGCACAACAATGTAGGCCAGGAAATAAAGACAAAGAGTCTATTGATAAAAACCTCAGGGGAGATTTCGGTAGGCAGAACTCTATTACCCTAGTCAGAATTTGGCCATGGTAATAGCCCTAATGGGTTGGGGGACCCATCTACCTATCAAAAATCACTTCCTCAATCATAAGCAACCATGCAGTCTCCTGCGACAGCACGGCTACAGTCCCTTGGTCTGAGAGAACCAGAGAAAAGTCATTTTCAGGCATTTCCCCTCTTCATTGGAAGAGAAGGCAGAAATAAAACCTGGAGACTTAGAGAGCATGTTGCAAAACTCCCCATCTTGCAAAGCCTTTCTGCAGTAACCTAAAACACATTACACCAATGAAAGAGACGTGTAGCCACACTGAGCAAAGCTGCTAGAACCAGGAAAGGGGAGGATGGTGGCCCAGGATGGACCACTCCACAGACGAAATGCACCTCTGCACAATGCACTGACGCACCTGAATCCCACTTAACCCCTCCAGCTAAGACCTAAGCAGCACACAGGCCTTCAACACGACTTGTTCCTCAAACACCATGTTAGGTCATTGACTCACTACTAATTCAGCTGGAGGGATGCCATCTACCTCACGTCCTAGAGCATCATGGACTTTACTTGAAAATCTCACAGTCAAACATTGACCCAAGCTGATGCCACTTAGCTGGTGAGATCTAATGAGATCCTAGTGCAAGGTGGTCAGGCTGCAGGAGTGGAATAGTAACAGTTGGAACCCAAGGAAACCTGGTCCCGAATACCTGTTAAGAGAGGAAAACATTTGCTGCTTTATAAGTCAGTAAACATTAAACTGTAATGCAAGTCTGTACTTCAGAAATCACGGATATTTAAGCAGCTGAAAACCCAGTAAATTCGGATCTTCACTACATCAAGCTGATTGAGTTTGTATCCATTCCCTGAGACACTGAACTATTTTGGATGCATCTCAACTAATATTATAGAACCTGGAGAAATGCAAATATTTGTCCAGTTTCATGAGTCCCCTCTACCCCAAAGTCAACCCAGTTCCCCCCCACACTAATTCCGCAGCACCCAGTAAAGACAGGCCGATGTCAGTTCTCACAAACCCATTTAACACTGCAGGGGATTCAGGTCATCTCTCATTCTCTCTCAATCTGAGTCTTTTCCTCCTTTGTCACTCAGGCTGGAGAAATTTTCCTCAGTTTCTACAAGGTGATTAAATGCCACATCTGTTGCACATTTTATTTCAAGGAGCAAATCACACGTCACACACTCAGTAGGATCTAATGAGACCAGAAACACACAGGGGTAGTATTATATTTTCTTCTTCAGGTTCCTGCTGGCTCTTGTAAGATCACTGACTTCCTAAAGATCCTCTTCAGGTAGCCCAAATCTTACTGATTCACTGAGGCCACACAGTGCATAAGGGAGGGTAGAACTTTGTCCCAAGTTAAGATGCACCAAAAAAAGCCTCCACAAATCTCCTGGAGCAACATGATTGGCCAGATTCTTCTCTGGTGCAACTCCGCAAACTTCATCAATACAGAAGACATAGTGAACTCTAGGCAACTTAATAAACAATCTTGTCACTAAGAGGGCTTATCAGGCAGAGTGCCTTAATCTGCTCCTGGAGTTCAAATTAATTAAATCCTGAGTCTCTGTGCTAGCGTTGCTGCCCTTTCCCAAATCTCTCTCCCACAATAGCCAATATTAATGGATTCCTACTTACAATGACACACAGACATAAAGCCTGGTGGGGCGGTGGCAGGTGAGTAAACTTGTTTGCAAAGTAAAATAGCTAGAGGAGGCTGCAGCTGACTGGAGAAAGCTGTCCTCGGCAGGGTTTCCACTGCCCTGGAATGGGAGCAAGGCCTAAGTTGGTAGCTCTGTGCTGTTGCTCAGCTGGTACGGACTGTATATAACTTCTACAAGAGGGAGACAGACTTAAGGCCAGCACAAGTTCAGGACTGATTGAATGCCCAGTTCTGAACACAGGGCTGCTCTTGAGCTGGTGTAAATCTGCATCACACCATTGAAGCCCAGAGTGCTTCACCAGCTCAGGATCTGGCCCATCATAGGCTGGATTCGCAACATTTGAAGCCCCAGGTAGACGCAAATTTGCACTCGCCCCAAGTTTTGTGGGGGAGAGGGCAGCAGCTCAGTGTGCCCATTCAGAAAAGGAAACACACTTGTGGCGGGGTCACTCTCCGGGCAGAGCACCCCTTCGTGGCCAGGTGCGGTGCAGCAGCCTCTTTGACTCTGACACCCTCTGTGCCTGCAGTCATCTGCCTCTTCTCCTGAGTCAGCCCCCCAGTCAGGAAGCTCACAGTGCCCACCCCTTGCAGAAGAGGTACAGTCCAACCCTGGGCTCACCAGTCCTTGTTTGTCAGGAGGGCTTTACATCCCTCTTCCTGGTGTCAGGTAGGGGAACCCAGTTCCTTCTCCTCTGGGTTCCTAGCCAGACCCCATACTAAATAGCTACTGTCTGACTCCCTCAGACTAATTGTGGCTTCCCAGGGCTCCTTCCTACCTTCATCTGCCTCCCACTCCTCTCACAGAGCAACTCATGTCAGTGCTTTGTCCCTGGAGGTTCCAGCTCCTTCAGCTGCTTTCGGCCAATTTGCAGTGGACTTAGCATCCTCCTCAGGCTCTCTGGCCACCTCCTTCTGCCTGGGCTGCAAGCTCTGACACAGATGTTGATGGCCCTCCAATTAGCCACAGCTGAGGAGGTATCTGCTGCATCTTTTAACACTTGATGATAAATCTACACTGCAATAAAACACCCCTGGCACTGGGTCTCAGAGCTCAGATCAGCGGCCTTGAGCTCACTGCGAGGCTCAGGCTGCAGGGCCGAACACTGCAGAGGAGACATTCGGGTTTGGGTTGGAGCCCAGGCTCGGCGATCCTGTGAGGGAGGGTTCAGTCCGAGCCCAAATGTCTACACTGCAATTTTATAGCCCCACAGCCAGGGCCCTCAAGCCCGAATCAGCTAACCCAAGCTGGCTGCCACCCTATCCCAGTGTAGGCCTACCCACAGGGACTGTGCCAGGGTGCGGCTTTTACGTTCCATTACAACACTATATATGCATGTTCAGTGAGCAGCGGGACTTTAAGGCTGGCCTAGAATGAAAGCCAGTGGGATTTGGGTGCCTAAATCCCTTAGACCTCTTTGGAAATCCCAGCCTAAGAATGGAAAATATCAGGTCCCCACCAACACTGGGGATCTGTCTTCTGAGTCCCTCTTGCATGAAATTCTCAACAAAAGAAATAAAATACCCTTTTTCCAGATAATCATGGCAGAAGCTGAGTTACCTGCTCTGCTGTAATTAGCAGCAAAGACACCAAAAAATTGCACAGATGGAGAACATTTAAGAACCAAAAATAAAAAAACATGGATCTGAGCTGCAAGAAAGCAAGCAAAATCCATCATGGCTAATTATTTGCTCTTAATTGTCAAAAAAGATGGATTGATGAAAAGAGGTTTTCAGCGGAATGAGAGCGTAAGTGTTCTTAAAGCCAAGCACTGTAGCAGAATCTGAAAGCAAGACTTTTCATAATCCACGGGCTGTTAATTATCTAAACACAGGTCCCTTGGAGCTGCCTGAGTGAAGATTAATTAGTTTTTGAAATAATAGCTAAATTGATGCTGGGAAGGAGTTCAGGCTCCAAAATAATGGCTGAAAATTAGCCGCCTGTTTCTTCATTTCTCTTTGCAGCATTCAGAAGAATATTTGTCTCTGTTGCTTTTTTGGAGATGAGCCATTAATCACACAGGCAGATGTTCCCTTCCCAAATTTGTGATACTACAAAAAAAGGAAGAGGAAGAATTTGCTCACAGAAGTAGGAAAGGGAAAGAAAAAGAAAATCTAGTGATTAGCATTCTGCAGCGGCTGTCTCCAAGAAAAGTCTGGGTCCGATGTCTCCGGGACTTGCACCCGTATAAATCAGAACTAATTCCACTGGCATGAAGGGCGTGACACTAGTGTAAAGTGGGTGTAAGTGAGGAGAAAATCAGGCCTTCTATCCACAAAAAAGTTATTTCAAGGTGTTGGGGCCTAATTGGGCTGTCTAGTGGTTAGAGAACTCTTGGGTTCTACAACTAGCTCTGTCACAGTGTGACGGTGGGCAAGTCACATCTTCTGTGCCTCAGTTTCCCCATCATGGAGATGGAGTGAATACTCCAGTGCCCGTGTAAGTGGGCTGTGAGGCATAAGTAATCAATGACTGCACAGCACTTGAGATCTTTGGATAAAAGGCTCTTGTGTCAACAGGAAAGCCTGATGGGAAGATGTGTTAAAGGATGGCTCGACTTGTGGGGAAAGAGGAGTTGGGTTGTTTATAGCACTCCTTCAAGTCAAATCAACGGCCTTCTTCTCTCTCACACCGCTTGCCTTGAAAATACAAGGGAAACTGTTTGTTGCTTCACCACTGCAAAGGGCAAGACCACAAGGACGTACGACTCCAGAAGATGGATCTGCAGTTCCAGCCTGCCACACACCCACCGTCTTGAGAGATGCCAGGAGCCTGTCTGTACAGATTCAATGAGCCAAATCAACTTCCTCTGCAACCTCCTGCATGCGAAAGAGATGGATTGCCATTAACCCTATGGGCAGTAAAACTGTAGCATGCCCATTAGCCTTCTCCAGTGGAGTCTGGAAGTGAGCTGGTGCAAGCTGACCCAGCAGTGAGCTCAACAGGTGGTGCTCGGGAGATCTGACTCAGAAGAAGGCACGCAAGGAACCAGACACAGCAACACTGCACAGAACTCAGTTCATTCACCTCCGAAGGGCACTGAACCTGTGGGGTCAGGAAGAGTAGGTGGTTTGAATCTGATCCTTCAGGAAAGGATGAACTGTTTCTCTAGATTCCCACACAAGTGGCTTTGATATGATGATGTCGAGGTTGTGAGCACCACTCACTGAGGTGAGTAAATTTCCCCAGTCAAGAACGTGGAATTTTTTCTGAAAAAGAGATTGAAACCCAGGAAATTCAAGGCTGACTTTTCAAGTATCAGAAACTCAAAGTTGAAAGGGTGGAAAATTTGCTGTAAAGCAGCCAAACACACTAATTCCCCATAGGGATGCCTGCTTCCTTTCTTCCCTTGTTTGCATGAGCCAGAAATGTGCATCTTGGAATTGGTTTGCTTTATAAAAGTCTCTGCTACAAAGTGTGACAATTTTCTCCAATTTGTGCTCTAATTCCATGATCTGGGCAGGCAACATGGGTATAGGGAGACACACCAGCTTCATGTCTCCTGACATATGGAAGCATGGGGCCCAATCCTGGGAGGTGCACAGCAGCTCCCAGCAGGGATAGACCCCCCACTCAGCACCTGGCAACACTTGGCCCTTAATGAAGGCAGGGGACCGATTGCAATCACAGTGCTAGCTGTCCAACCAGCATGTATCTTGGCTGCCCATGAAGGGGGCCAGAAAGCAGCCCAGCCACTGATTGGAAGTGAGGCATTCAAGTTTTGTGCGTCACTGACAAACAAACCCATGTGTTGGGAGTGGCTACCCCCAACCCCTTCCTCCCATCTCTCCAAACTCGCCCCTTCCTCTGAAGCGGCTGGTACTGGACATAGCTGGAGATGAGACTGGAGGAGATGGAGCTCAGATCTGACTTGGAACTGTGATTTTTTCAGTCCTTAGACTTCAAAGCAGCTTCGGTTAATGAACCAGGCAAAAACTGATGTGTTCTGGGAGCTGCCTGCTATGCAGGGGAAAGGTTGAGAAGCTCATGTTCATCCCCTGTTTGGAGGATTCAGTGGGCACCTTGGCTGCAGACTCTCGCTGCTCTCTGCTTCCTCCCAGCCCAGCACCAGACAAAGAGCAAAGGGGGGAGGAAAGATGAGCTAGGAAAGCTGGAACTATTGTTTGTTTAAAAGGGGCATAATGCCATGCACATGGGGCCAAATCCACTCCCACGTGCCCAGCCTAAATAGCTGGGCCATGCTCTGGGGAGATGCCAAGGTAGGAGGGGCAGGAATATGCAGAGCAACAGATCCTTGCCCCATCACCTCTGAGCCCTACATACTGAACTCCATGCTGCACAGGGGGTACCCACCTCAGGTGACATTCACCCCTGGCCACAGAGCCCCAGGCTTGTGAATCCCTTTCACCCTCAGGGTGACAATGGTACTTGAGCGGTGCACAGGCCTCACACTGGGTGATTTAGTTGGTTCTGTGCATCCACCAGATACGTTGATCCTCTTCCCCCATGTGTACACTGGGTCTGCTGCCACTGGCACAGGGGCCTGTCACAGGGTGGCTCCCTGAGAGTCTCTTTGGGCCTTGACACCAGGCCACAACCACTCCAGGCCTCCTTCACCACCACCAGGCTCGGCTGTGGTGCATCATTACAGTGAGTTGCCAGCTTTCCCACTTGTTTCTGGGGCAGGACAGCAGCAGCAGCCTGTCCTGCCTACTCGTGCCTTCCTTCAGGCTCCCAACTCTTCCTCCTGTCAATATACATAACCCCCTCACCAGCACAGGGATTGCTGCCCCTTCAGCAGTAGCTCCATTCCCTTAACTGACACACTCTGTCAATTACCTGTCTTCTAATTAAGACCCAATTAATATCTGCTGGTGGGTGTTAGAGAGACACACCCTGTTCTGAGGCCCTCTGCCCACACTGAGGACTCAGAGAAAGCAGAACTCCTCCCGTGAGTGCACGGTACTGCAGACCTTCTGAGCACTGAGCTTTCCTTCCCCTCAGCCCTTCAAGAGATGAAGCCAGTGCTGTGATGCTCAGATTGGAAGTTATCCCAGAGTTTTGGGTGCTCGCTTCCACCTTTCCACTTGCCAGCTGCCAAGAGCAGAGCTGGCCTTTGCCTTGGACCCTTCTCTCCCCTTTTCCCATGGGGGAATTTTTACTAGAAAATCCAGCTCCAAAGAGAGACTTCCAGAAAGGAAATACAGACCTTTTCCACTAGCCACCTGCCTCCCAACAGGAGAGCAATATAAATTTGCAAGGCACTGTGGGAAATTAACTTTGTGCCACATTTAACGAAGACAGCACCCAGCTGAAGGCTGTGACATTAATCACCCAAGGCTCCATTTGCAAAGCCCCTTGTCTCAAAAGAGTGTCTGTTCCATAAAATATGCACAGCTGTCATGTGCAAAACTCTTAGAAGCATTTATGGATGTACATTACCTGGAATTTTATAGCACAATAAATAATGAGGGGAGCCTGACATCTATCCCCTAATCAAAGTCTACATGGCTTCACCCATCACAGCTCCTCAAACCAAAGACTGGAGAAAATGTGTGGCCTTGAATAGCATTCCTCCTACAGGTCTGTGGGTGTGCACGCACCTGTGTGATAGAAATGTCACATTCCCAGAATGGGATGACCAAGATCTCATTTCTTTTCTAGGGGATTTGCATATGGATCCTTAATAAACCTGTATTAACATGAACTATAAAGACTGTCTTTTGCAGCAAATAGCTGTAACAAAAACAGGCTCAGCTTCCTCTCTGTTCCTTATTTTTCTTTGGGAGAGTTTGTTCCTTTTGTGTATGTGTGGAGAGTCTGACAGTACTGGACAGACGATGGTGTACTACAGTGAAGTGCTGTGCAAGCTTCTGACGTGCTACAAATACACTTGAGACTAACCACACTAACCCCTGCGATGTCAGTCTCAAGTCTCCTACAGTGCATCTCACCACCCTGACGTGCAGCATCCATGCTTAGGTCATGGCCTGAGTCTGAGCTCATTGACACCAACATTACTCCATTAAAAAAATCAGAGCCACCCCTGATTTCCACCACTGTGAGGGAGAGCAGGACCAGCCCCAATGCATCCAGAATGGATGTGCTTTCAGAGGCCAATGAGGAAATGCTGGTGGGAGGTTTTCTGTTAGAAAGGGGAAGGGAGAGCCTCTGACATGCCCAGGATAAAGGCAAAGCCCATCCTGATTCCCAGGCTCACTTTATGACCCCACATCTCATGCAGCGTGAAGAAGCTAACGCAAAACCAGACAGTGAGCAGTAAACATCTCCTGAGCTGCTGGGTCCCCCTCAGCTCTGCCAGCTTTGGCTGAACCAGCCCTGGGAACAGGTGACAAAATTCCGCTCATAGAAGCAGATCAAAGGCAACGTGGGAAGAAAATGCCCAACATGGCTGTGTGCTGGGGCAGCCCAATCCCCCAGCTTGCGGAGAGCACTGGCTGAGGGCTGTGTAACCTTGTGGCGTTGCTTGGCTGCTGTGCCCTATCTAAATTAATCATTCTCAGCGCAGGCACAAAAAAGTTAAGTGGCAGCCGCCTCCCCTCCCATTACTTGATTTTACATCCTTTGCCTGCTGTGAATAAAAAATGACTCTGGCTGCGGCTCTCTGCCACCACGACGCAAGGCGGCCTTTGTGCACACACAGCAACAGGCTGTTTGTTGTTACCATACCAACACGGGGGCCTCATCTGACACAGGATAACTGATTCCCATCATTCACTTTGTCCTTTGCTGTCCAGTGCAACCAGACGGCTGATTTCTCTCCAGCAGCCTGGAAGGGGCTCAAAGCACAAGCAGCCATTAAACAAAATGGTGGCACGTGCTACTCAAGGAAAAACCAGCATGTTCTTGGAGAGGCTTATTTGGGGAAGGTGCATCTCTTCCTGTAGGGAGGTGAAGGAATCTCTCTCCCAGATGCCCAGTGTTGCTTTCCATGATGCTGCTGATGCTCCTACAGGGTGGAAAACAGGGTTGGCTGGACTAGCCATGAAATCAGCAGGCAAATAGCTAGCTGTGAAAGGGAGGAAGCCATCAGACGCATCCGCCAAAAGCTGGGCAGGGGCTGATGGAAGAACCCAAAGGAAGCACCGTATTCAAAGTGCTCATTATGGGCCTGATTTTCAGAGGTGCTGAACACCTGCAGCTCCCATTGCCCATGATGTTCAGCACCTCTGAAAAAATCAGACAACATGTCACCCTATTACAGAGGGCTTGTCTACATGGGGACAGCCAGGAAATTAATTTGATTTAACTAAAGGTCGTGAGTTTGAAGTGGATTTGTTAAACTGCATTAAAACCCTGTGTGGACAATGGCAATGAGAATTAAAGTGGCTTTAATTCAGTTTAACTAATCCACTTCAAATTCACACCTTTCGTTCATTTGGATTAATTTTCCTGGATGCCTCTGGGTAGACAAGCTCATGGCCTTCATTCTTCAATAAAACTCGAAGAGCCAAGTTTCTCCCTGGGGTACGAAGGGCAGCTCCACTGAAACCAACAGGGTGGCATCGGCTTACAGATGCAGGGGGATTTGAGCTAGTGTTATTTTGTATGCCTCCTACGCAGTGTCTTCCATGCCAGATATTTTATCTTTGTTGCCCCACTTTCTAATCCCTGGGCCACGGCAATTTTACAGCACTAATGCTAGGCCCCTAGGAGGTCCCCAAAGCAGCTAACTCTGCAAGGTACATAGTGCATATTTTGGGTTTCCCTTTTAGCTATTTGTTAGCCCCAGCAGGCAGATTGTGTTCATCCCTTTTTACAAGGTGATTAAATGCTGCCTCCGTAACACATTTCATTCCAGGAAACAAATTATGTACAACACACTCAGTGGGCTCTAACGAGAAGCGACACCGTCATGTGCCAGCAGTGACTTTGCTGTCAGGTTTTCCGTTGAAATGGCTGTTCTAAGGCCACCTAGAGAGCCTGATAGGCTGCTGTCTAGCTGTGTCAGAAGACTCCGCCATGCATGTGCCAGAGGAATCCTGCTGGCTTAGCACAGCCCCAGTCCATGAAGCCTGCATCTAATGCTGCAGATGGTGGCTACAGTGTGCTCTTCTACGTGTGTGTTGATAAACACCCTCAACCCTTACGTTGCAGTGTTATGAACTATTCCCACTTCCTGTGCTCCCAGTACAGCTCCCAAACTGAACAAGTTGGCGTGAGCTCCTGTCATAAACAGATAGCTAAGGGTTAATGTCTCTTTCACCTGAAGCACCTGACCAGAGGACCAATCAGGAAACAGGATTTTTTTTCAACTCTGGGTGGAGGGAAGTTTGTGTCGGAGTCTTTGTCTGTCTGCCTGCTTTTCTCTCAGCTTTGAGAAGTGATTTCTGTTTTCTAATCTTCTGTTTCCAAGTGTAAGGACAAAGAGATCAAATAGTAAGTTATGTGGTTTCTTTTCTTTGGTATTTACATGTTTATAGTTGCTGGAGTGCTTTGAATTGTATTCTTTTTGTATAAGGCTGTTTATTCAATATTCTTTCAAGCAATTGACCCTGTATTTGTCACCTTAATACAGAGAGACCATTTGTATGTATTTTTCTTTCTTTTTTATATAAAGCTTTCTTTTTGAGACCTGTTGGAGTTTTCTTTACTGGGAAACTTCAGGGAAATTGAGGCTGTACTCACCAGGGAATTGGTGGGAGGAAGAAGTCAGAGGGAGATCTGTGTGTGTTAGATTTATTCGCCTGACTTTGCATACCCTCTGGGTGAGGGGGGAAAGAGAAATTAACTCTCGGTAATTCTGTTCTTCAGGACTGGAAAACGGGGAGGGGGGAGTCCCTCTGTTTAGATTCACAGAGCTTGTGTCTGTGTATCTCTCCAGGAGCACCTGGAGGGGGGAAGGGAAAAAGAATTATTTCCCTTTGTTGTGAGACTCAAGGGATTTGGGTCTTGGGGTCCCCAGGGAAGGTTTTTTCAGGGGGACCAGAGTGGCCCAAAACATTCTAATTTTTTGGGTGGTGGCAGCAAGTACCAGGTCCAAGCTGGTAACTAAGCTTGGAGGTTTTCATGCTAACCCCCATATTTTGGACGCTAAGGTCCAAATCTGGGACTAAGGTTTGACAGCTCCATATTTGGATGGGAGCAGGTCAGGGGAAAAAAAGTCAGGTGCTGCCTGGAGTGGTACTGGTGCATCAGCGTCCAGACCTCTTCCCTCTTAGGCTGTATCAGCATTAGGCTTCTTAATGAAAATTTCCCACTCTTGCAACCATCAGTGCAGCTCTACCAGCGGTGGCAATGGGATGGGGGGAGCACAGAGTGTACACGGGCCACGTGTCAACCCCCATCTTGTCTACCTGTGGTTTGGAGCAGCACTAGATGACATGGAGGTTAAAATGCTAGTGAGTGCTGGGGGCTTGCCTACACTAGTGCTTCCAAGGTTGCTAACACTCCTGGGAAGTCCAGAATAGACAAGGCCTCACTAATGGATCAATATCCCTCCATGAGGCTAGCAAGGGATGTGTGGTTGGCAATGTGAAAACCCAAGGCCCTAGCTGTTTATGATGCTTGAAGATCCCATGCAGTATTTTGCCAGAGCAGGGAAGTGCTAACCTCAGCATCCTGGTCACATTCCCGCTCTGGGAAGCAAATTCTGCCTCCCTTGAATCCTCCTGTTCATTCAACAGGGCAAGACAATCTTCACTTCCTGTCCTGCACTGGTATACAGAGTTGCTATTAAATAACTACTGCATGACAGGGATAATGCTACCCCCATACCTCCCAGTGGTTGAGGAAGGATGGTCTAAGGCTTAGAGCAGTAGGATTTGGGAGACCTGGATTCAAGTTCACAGCCTTCCGGTGCGACCTTGGGCAGGTCACTTAGCCTCTCTGTGCCTCAGTTCCCCTCCTGTACAATGGGGATAAAAGCACAGCCCTAGCTCTCAGGGGAATTGTGAGGATAATGACATTAAAGGCTGGGAGGTGCACAAATACTATGGTAATGGAAGCCATCGAAGTTAGATAGATAGATGATAGATAGATAGATAGATAGATAGATAGATAGATAGATAGATAGATAGATAGATAGATAGATAAGTCATTAATGTCTGAGATCCTCCGATGGAGAGCCCCATACACAGGCTAAGTATTATTCGATAGAATAACACAGAGTTGGTGCCGGAGCCTTTGTTGTATTATTGATATACAGGTGTGCTGCCAGTGATTTGCTGATTCAGTGTTCCAGGCAGGAGCTAAGCTGAGCCAACAGGAGGAGGTAGATGGCCATTGGCCTCTCGCTCACCCCAGTATGAGTTCTTTCCAAAAAACCCTCTGCACCTGCTTTCGGGGGCTTCCACAAGCATTCACAGTAGATTATAAAGAGCTCCAGGAGAGGGAGAAAGTCTTGTGACACATGCTACACCCAGGCAGGGAGAACGAGCGCTTGCTCACATCAAGCCCATTGAGTTGTCACGGCAACCTGGATTTTTTAAAGCAATTAGCGGCAGGTTCATCTGCATTGCATTGAGAGACAGGATCTCAAAGAGCTCTCTGTGTAACAGAGGGCCTGCCCCAGACTAATGGCCAAATTCTACTCCACATCAATCCGATGAGGCTGCTCCAAGGGGCTCTCTGGGTGAAACCTCCTGGCTCTGGAGTTTGTGGATTGCAGCCAAAGAAAGGGCGGGAAGGTGGCTGAGTTTCAATCGGTTTCTTACATTCAGACAAGCATTTGTGGAACATCTGTCCCAGGCTCGCCCAGTGCTAGCGAGGTCAGACTGGCATGGCAGGGATCCCCGCAGCCCGGCATAGCAGGGCTGCATGTGGAAGGCAAAGCTGTCCCCCCTCCCTGGGTATTCTCAGAGCCAATTTATAGCAATGAATGAAGGTCAGGCTGTACCTGGCACAAGACAACCAAAGGCCTCTCTGTTAACCCTGAGCAGCACTCCCCGGGAGGGAGGAACCACAGCTACTAGTCAGTGTGAAGACCCACCAAAGCCCCCTGGGAATCTTTGATGAACCACCCTTTTTAGGAGCAAGTCTGCCAGCGCTTCTCCTCCACCTCTGTATGTGAGGTAGGGAAATCTCATCTGAAGACAGAGTGGCGAGCTCATGCCTTCTGCCACTTAGTGCCCAGCTGCCTCTGTAGCACATGGGTGCTTGAGGGGAGGAAAGAAGGATCTGGATTCTTTACCCTGCAGGGAAGCAGAGCCCCAGGATAAGTCACTCCAAGGGCAGGTGGGTTTCTCAGTGGTCTGGGGACTTAGCCCTCTCTCCCTGCTAGAAGCGTGTGGTGCAAAGCCAGCCACTTCCCAGACTTAATGCACAGTCTCTGTTAACCCTGAGCAACACTCCCCTATGGGGAGGAACCACAGCTACTAGTCAGCGTGAAGAGCTTGAGGGGAGTGCTTCCCTGGTGGGAAGCTCTCCCCTTCCTGGTGGGACTGGCAGAAGGTTCTAAGCAGCATATGCTGCACACCAGGAAGGCACTTTTACAGGAAGGCACTTCTGCTGGGTCACGGTTACGGGGCTGCTTGTGCATCTGTCCCCTCTCTGGTCTCGGAGTGCAACCCCTCAGGAGTTAGGCCTTGTGCTTCCACCTGCCTCGGGGCAGAACGTTGCAAGTCTGCCATTCTTAGACTGGGACTGGATATAGCACCCCATCTCTGCCAAGACCTTACTGCCCTGCAAGTTCGACGGGGTTCAGGCACATCCCGTTTCTCCCTTCAGTCTGTGACCAGAGATATACAGCAATCAACACACCAGTACTGTTCATTTAGCAGTAGGAGCAAAGCTCTAAAGAAAAAGGATTTTAAAATAACAGTCTGTGCGCACGTCTTCTTCACCACTGTCCTACTGTCACCTGATGGTCACCTAGGAAGACCAAACTTCTCCAGACATCCCTAGCAGGTGCCTGTCTTCTGCCTCTTTTGCTCACCCTCTCCCTGAGAGAGGGTCCTTTTTAAACCGAAATTCTGTGTTCTCCTAGGGGCCCTTGGCCATTCCTAGGCAAATCAGTATTCTGTCTTTGGGCCTGCAAAAATCAAATCTAACAGTTCTGGCACTGGCAAAGACCGTTCTTTTTTACCCTGAACAACGCTGACCCTCAACAAGTCTTAAGCTTTTGCTGATAGGTGGCTATCCTGAGCCATTCGTTTTATTCCTGTGTGTACCCAGACAGCCTGAGATTGAGTTAAACCAATATAGCCATAGAGTAAACACCATCGCAATAAGCAGGGTGACACACAGCATTCATAAACTATTGCAAGGCAGCTCCACAGCTGGCTTCTCTTAAAGGCACCATAGCCTAGATGAGAGGGGCTTCATCCCAAGCTGCTGAGGGAGCACAGGGGGAGATGAAAAACAAAGCCCAGTGGACGAGGATAAGGAAACAGTGGCAGCAAGATGGTTCAATGAGTTCTTTAGATCTTTAAGAAACAAGGAAGCTGCTTTCATGCGATAATAATGTTTTGTGGTGCAATGTGCTCACATCTAGTTATTTATCTAGCAACAAAATTGTATCAAGTGCTTCACAGCTAAATGTGAAGATAAGGACTTCAACTTGAAAATTACAGTCAAAATAATCTAATATGTCCCTAGTAGTTAAATACTTAGCTCCTTTCTGCCGACTTCATCTGATTAAATCTAACAGCACCTTAGAAAGGTGGGCAAGTCTCCTGAGCCTATTTTCCAGACTAGAAAACTGAGGCACAGAGCAGTGGAGATACTCACCCAAGGGCACTGAAGGAGGGCATCATGGGATTGCATCAAGCCTGTACTCAGACTGCTAGATCACATTTCTCTCTAGGTAGCAGCATCAGTAATTAGGGCAAACAAATACAGAAAATCAATGCTGTAGCAGCAGAATTCTCTCTGCACAGAGTTAGTATTTTAAACTGGGATTCTCAAAGGACCCTAAGGGAATTTGGCACCCAAATCCCACTGAAGTTAATGGGAGATGTGTGCCTAATTCCCTAGAGCTGTTGAACATCCCAGACAATGTTATCTTCTAGGATGGCTGTGGGACGGAGAACTCAGTGAGAACTCAGAACTTTGGGCTCGCACCTTTGGCTGTGGAAAACTCCCATTTGCATCACACCCCTTTTAGGGATCCTGGGGGATTATAAGAGAAGGTGAGGGTGGAAGATTATTAATTGCTTCAGTGTTGGAGTCTTCCCATTAGCTCTTTACAGGCCAGAGGCATCCCCCCGAGATGCGGGCCTTGTGGCAATGGGCAGCAGGTCACTCTCTGGGAGACTCCTTTTCTTTAAAGCTCTCTGGTCAGACAATCAGGAGGGCATCAGCTGTTTCTGACACCTCCATCTAGCAAAGGGCCACGCGGCGCTGCAATGATAGCGACACGAACGCTCCCGGAGGGAGAGGAGTTACTGCAGGAATTTACCCTTTTGCCAACGTCATTTCAGTGATGAATGCCAAAAGGTGGGCAGGTGGGAGGAGCATCAGACATGGAGGCTACCAATCCAGGCACTTCTGGGGGCAGAGCAGCTGGAGCAAAAGGCACCCCCCTCTCTGGAAGCACTTGCCATAGCACTGGAGAAATTATGCCCAGGCCAGTGGAGAAGGGGAGAGAGGCTAAAATGATGCTAGACAACCCACCACTTACCCACTGGAGCGAGAGAGCATGGATGCTGCCCCCATTGCAGGCACTACGTTCTGCCCTCATGTGCAGTTAATGGTAGTATAACAATTAGCAGGGAAAGAAAACAATGGGCATAAGAATAGCTGTACTGGGTCAGACCAAAGGTCCATCCAGCCCAGTATCCTGTCTACTGACAGTGGCCAATGCCAGGTACCCCAGAGGGAGTGAACCTAACAGGCAATGATCAAGTGATCTCTCTCCTGCCATACATCTCCACCCTCTGACAAACAGAGGCCACGGACACCATCCCTTACCCATCCTGGCTAATAGCCATTCATGGACTTAACCTCCATGAATTTATCCAGTTCTCTTTTAAACCCTGTTATAGTCCCAGCCTTCACAGCCTCCTCAGGTAAGGAGTTCCACAGGTTGACTGGGAGCTGTGTGAAGAAGAATTCCCTTTTATTTGTTTTAAACCTGCTGCCCATTAATTCCATTTGGTGGCTTCTAGTTCTTATATTATGGGAACAAGTAAATAACTTTTCCTTATTCACTTTCTCAACATCATTCATGATTTTATATACCTCTGTCATATCACCCCTTATTCTCCTCTTTTCCAATCTGAAAAGTCCTAGCCTCTTTAATCTCTCCTCATATGGGACCCATTCCAAACACCTAATCATTTTAGTTGCCCTTTTCTGAACTTTTTCTAATGCCAGTATATCTTTTTTGAGATGAGGAGACCACATCTGTACGCAGTATTCAAGATGTGAGCGTACCACACATTTATATAAGGGCAATAAGATATTCTCCGTCTTATTCTCTATCCCTTTTTTAATGATTCCTAACATCCTGTTTGCTTTTTTGACTGCTGCTGCACACTGCATGGACATCTTCAGAGAGCTATCCACGATGACTCCAGGATCTCTTTCCTGATTAGTTGTAGCTAAATTAGCTCCTATCATATTGTATGTATAGTTGGGGTTATTTTTTCCAATGTGCATTACTTTACATTTATCCACTGTGATGAGGCAAGGCCAGATGGCTACAGTAAAGTACTGAGAAACAGGTATGTTAGCCCCAGGCTAAACAAATCCCTAGGACCCTGGTAACCAATGGCAGTTGCTCCAGGTTAATCAAGGCACCTGGGGGCAATTAAGATCTTTCTAGAAGGCAGTAGAGATAGCTACTTTAATTAGAACACCTGCAGCCAATCAAGACAGGCTAATCAGGGCACCTGGGTTTAAAAAGGAGCTCACTCCAGTCAGGCAGGGAGGAGCCAGAGCAGAAGGAGCGTGTGAGAGGAGCTGTGAGTGAGTACTGTTGGAGGATTGAGGAGGACAAGTGTTATCAGACACCAGCAGGAAGATCCTGTGATGAGGATAAAGAAGATGTTTGGAGGAGGCCATGAGGAAGTAGCCCAGGGAGCTGTAGCACTATAGGAGGCACTATAGACAGCTGTGATCCCACAGGGCCCTGGGCTGGAACCTGGAGTAGAGGGTGGGCCAAGTTTCCCCCCTAAACCTCCCAACTCCTGATCAGACACAGGAGGAGCTGACCCAGACTGTGGGTTCCACAAGAGGGGAAGATCACTGAGGTGAACAAATCCTCCAATAAGCGCAGGACCCACTAAGGTAGAGGAGGAACTTTGTCACACCACATTAAATTTCATTTGCCATTTTGTTGCCCAATTACTTAGCCTTGTGAGATCTTTTTGAAGTTCTTCACTGTCTGCTTTGGTCTTAACTATCTTGAGCAGTTTAGTATCATCTACAAACTTTGCCACCTCACTGTTTACCCCTTTCTCCAGATCATTCGATTGGTCCTAGGACTGACCCTTGGGGAACACCACTAGTTACCTCTCCATTCTGAGAATTTACCATTTATTCCTACCCTTTGTTCCCTGTCTTTTAACCAGTTCAACCTCCAGCTGCCTCCTCTCTGGGGTCTGGCTTAGGAATGATGCATTCAGGCAGGCAAACTTTTGGGTCAGCGCTAAACCAACCCAGGCCAATCCTCAGCCACCCACATGCTAAATGCTGAACATCCAGCAGCCAGGGAGCAAGCCCACCCGTCCATCTACATGTGCTGGGAGAAACACACATCAGCAGTTCAGGCTCCATTTTCCGGGACAAGCTCAGAAGCCCAGTTCTCTGTTTTACAGCCCTTTTGTATTGCTCTGCCAACACAAAGGGGATGTGAAACTAAGAGGATCTGGCAGGCTGGCAAAGCCTCCCTTGAGAATGCAGGCTGGCACAGCTCCTCCCAACCCACATCATAGAGGTTACCTCTTGTGGCTGAAGGGAGCTGGGCATAAGGGACAGCAGCCCCGAACCTTTTCCAGTTTACATTAGGGACCAAACCAGCCCTCAAATCAGAAAGCTAGAGAGATGACAGTGCCCCCACTGCTGCCACCCCATGTCCTATACCAACCACAGGCTAGCCAGATCCCAGCACCAGACCCTAAGGCATCTCCCTGAGTACATTCTGATCCTACTACATCTCTGGGAAATGCGTGCCGGAAAACCTCAGGAGATGATAGTGCTCATCTGAAGTGTCTCCAAGTTCCAAGGGTGGGTGAGAATCCCTCTCCCCAGTGTACAAAGGGAGGGAAACTCCTTAAGAACCCAGCTAGGGGAGAAACCCAAGGGATTAGCAGCAGTGAAAAAGTTCCACTGGATGAATCTACTAGCTTTCTGGTGCAGTTGGCATAAAGGGGCCCAGAGCACAGTGATTAATCAGCAATCTATGCACACACACACACACACACACACAGGGGCTGCTCCTCTCAGTCCCTGCTCAGACTCTCTGTCCCAGCCTCCACTGCTCTGCACCTTGTGGAGTTATTTCTAGAGCTGGGTGAAATTTTTCAACCGAAACCTTTTTCAGTGACAAATGCAGATCTGGCGACACTGATACATTCCGTGAATTTGTGTCAGTTTTGCTGAACTGTTCATGTCGAGAGGAGGGGGAAAAAAAACAAATTCTGGAAAAAAAAAAACCCTCAAAACCATTTTGTTCTGACCTTTTCTAAACAAAATGTTTCTGTTTTTCAGATGAAAATTACTTTTGATTTTGAAATTTCCTTTCTTTTTATTTTTAAAAATTCAACCATTTAAAAAAAATGCTCCAAACTAAAACGTTTAATTCAACCTGAAATGGACATTTTTTCTGACTTTTCAGTTTACCAAAAATTGCAAAAAATGTCATGTTCGGTCCAACCGGCAACAATTTTTTGTCCCACTTTTCGAAATTGCCAACCCGAATAATCCATTATTTCTCCCCATTTTAGTCATTGCCACCTGTGCCAAACAGAGCGGGCATGAAATGGCAGCATTTTGCACATGCTTGGTACAGGTGGAAATAACTGCACATAGGCTCTCCCTAGGGCCACCTTGCTAAACATTTTCTAGTCGGAAGGAGCAGGCGGAGTTGCTCCTGATTTCCAGGAAGCTGCTTTCTTTCAGAGAGAGAAAGGTGGGTTACGCACATCTGCCGAGGGGAGATAAGGAAATCAGGCTGCTCAGATGCCGGGGATCTTATTAATGGTGGGCCAGATGGGGAGATCCTATCTCAGCGCTGAAATATCAGTGACTTTATCCTTGACTGTAACTTGAACCAAAACAAATTAAATGGGAAGCGAGATCGGTGCAGACTCTTCTCGCAGAGGCAGGATGGTCAGGAAGTGGGGTAGGTGGAAGAGGTGGGAAGGTGTGTTAATTTGAAACCTTCCCTGGGGAGAAGGCCTTGCTTGTGAAAGGTGGCAGGATGGGTTGATGGGTCTATTTGTGTGCTGTGTGCAATTGCAGTTGATAGGAGTCACACGAGGCAGCAAAGGAATGGCGGGAAGTGAGTTTGTCCGAGTACTGTTGATCAAGGGTCTCCGCTGCATAGGGTTGCCAACTTTCTAGTTACAGAAAACCGAACACCCCTGCTCTGTAGCCCCGCCCCTCCCTGCCCCTTCTCCAAGGCCCCACCCCTGCTCACTCTCCCTAACCCTCACTCACTTGCTCATTTTCACCAAGCTGGGGCAGAGGTGGGGGTGTAGGAGGGGGTGAGGGCTCTTGCTGGGGGTGCAGATTCTGGGGTGGGGCCAGGGATGAGGGTTTGGGGATGCAGGAGGGGGCAGGGGGTTGGGGTGCAGAAGGGACTCTGGGCTGGGGTTCAGGGGTTCCGAGTACAGGAGGGGGCTCTGAGCTGGGTCAGAAGGGTTCCGAGTGCAGGAGAGGGCTCCAGCCTGGGTCAGAGCGGTTCAGAGTGCAGGATTAGGCTCTGGGCTGGGACAGGGGGTGTGGGCATTGGGAGAGAGTTTGGGTGTGGGAGAGGGCTCAGGGCTGGGACAGGGAGTTGGGGTTGAGGGGGGCACTGGGTGTGGCCTCCGGGCAGCGGTTACTTCAGGTGCCTCCCAGAAGTGTCTGGCATGTCTGGCTCTTAGGCACAGGGGCACCAAGGTGGCTCTGTGCCCTGTCCCTGCCTGCAGGTGCTGCCACGGCATCTCCCATTAGCTGCGGTTCCCAGCCAACTGGAGCTGCAGAACTGGTGCTTGGGGAAGGGACAGCACACGGAAGGGCCTCAGAGACATGCCAGCCCTTCCAGGAGCCATGTGGAGCCAGGGCAGGCAGGGAGCTTGCCTTAGCCTCGCTGCACCACCAACCAGACTTTTAACAGCCTGGTCAGTAGTGCTGACTGAAGCCGTCAGGGCCCCTTTTTAACTAGGCGTTATGGTCGAAAACCGGACACCTAGCAACCCTACCGCCGTGTCCTACCACAGCCCAGCAGGTGGATGGTTAAAGCCCACGTTTACAAAGCCCTTGAGTCCGAATGGCAGCAGAGTCACTACTTTCCAACTTGAGGAATTCCATACGGCAGAACATTCCTTTCAAGGAAGCTGGACCTGGCAGCTGAGCTAGTGCCATTGACTGGGGTCAGGGTGTAACTCAAGTTCTGGAACAATTCCAGCACATGCCCGATCCAGAGCCCACTGGGCTAGCACTGATGGTTTGTTTCTTTGGCTCACATTCCAAGTCATCTGCTGCTTGCTTCTCTCACAGAGCCATACTCGTTGTTTGTGTCCAAGGGGGATCCGTCAGAGAGCAACACCAGCTCCTTGTATACAGGGTGGTCTCCTTACAAACCAGCGATTTTCTTTCTCCTCAGCAGGGAGATTAAAGGTGCGAGTTAGTTTCAAACATGAGGGTAACAGTGAAGGAGCTTCATAATGTGACCAGATACTGATCACATGTGCTCCCCTAGGGCAAAAAAGTCACTGTCTACCTAGATAGGATTAGTATGGCATTTATCATGTTTGAGCACCTCTCATATTAATGAATAAATCCTAATAACATGCCCAGGAGCTAGAGAATAATTGTTTTACCAATTGTATAAAAGGGGGGAAACTGAGGGAGTGAAATTAAGGGCCTCCGTCAGAGCCAGGAATTCAACCCAGGTAAATGCAGTGGCCTAACCACAAGGCCATCCTTCCTGCTGCAGATAGTTTAGTTGGAGGGTAAATGCTTTAATTGCTAAAGTTTGCAAGTTAGAACAGACAAGCAATGCACCAGGCTGAGTAACCTAGCAGCTCACTGATAATAACAATCTTCACTTGAGTCACATAAGGGGGCAGGCATTTGTACCTCCTACCTAATCATGAACATAAAGAGAGTGCTTCTCACAATCGCTTGTTTCTCACGCACGGACTATTCCCATGCGCAGGCAGGGGGGGTTAAACGTGCCTTTTCCTACAAGCAAGCAGCTCACCAGCATGTCAAAGGGATGATCTTCACTTTGAAAGGGAAGTTTAGTCTTTGAAGTTTTGCCATATGGGATTCATCAGTTTGGAAAGTGGAACATGCTACTGTGGAACCAAGATATCATTCAAAGAGATCTGGGGAAGAGGTTCAGCAGGACAATATTTGCAATGTAGCAGGAGATGTGGTGTAGCAACCTGCATCAAACTTGGAAGGAGAAGAAACACAGGCTGCAGGAGGGAAGAGTTTAGAGAGGACACCAGGAAGCTGGTCTGTGTGCACATGGCTGGAATGCTAGCTGCAACTGGAGCGTCTCTGTAGATAGTTCTCTTAATAAAGAACCAATTTAGTTTTATAAGTATGGAGTCCTCTCCTGTTATTTTCTTGCACATGGTACATGAAACACAACAGTCAAGGAGAGAGACTACAGAGCATAAGAGGATGATGGGAATGACTAGATCCATGCACCGGAAATGCAGAAATGCTTAGAGGGGACAGTATTTAAAACAGAGGATCATTATGACCTTTCAAACTAGTACCTGCAGTGGTGGAGATGCAGCCCTCACTAGCTGCGAGCCCAACAAGCGTCACTGTGATCAGTATTTTCTGGGGGAAAGCAACTCTGCAGAAGTATATAGGAGAGATGTACTTCATAAGACGGACTGGGATTGTTGGAGATAGATAGAATGTTCTAGAGAGTGTGGATCAGAAGCTTCGGTTCTCCCTGGCCCATAGCATAAGAACAAGGGGACCTTCAATGAGAATGAAAGGGTGGCAAATTCAAAACTGATAAAGGAGCTACTTCAGCATACAACATATAATTCAACCGTGGAACTCATTGACACTGGATTTAGGAAGATTCAGAAAGAGATTGGGCATGCATATGGATAACGAACTAAATGTTAATGTTATTTGGGAATAGATATCAAACCTCATGTTTCGGGATTTAAGACAGTCTGTGGCTGTTAGGGATTGGGATTATCCCATGTCTGTTTACCATGGGGTCTTTCACATTCCTCTGACTCGCCTGGTACTTGCCACTGTCAGAGACAGGACACTGGACTAGGTGGACTTGGGTCTGATCCAGTCTGGCAATTGCTATGTGGTGACTGGGCGGCTAGTACAGAGACATCACAGAGAAAGGAGCAAACCGCTCAGAGTCTGGGCAATCTGCACAATGCTGCAGAGACTGTGGATGTTTCGAGCAGACCAGTGGTCTGATGAAAGGTAAATGAAGCTGAACAGTCACAGGTATTCAGTAGCAGGAGGATTAAGACCAGTATGTAGGGGTCCCAGGGCTTGGAGGTGGCAGCGCAAGGGAAGTAGAAATGCTGGAACCGGTACTGTTAAAGTATTCTCCATGCAACAGGGGTATATTCCAAACAAATCCAGATCAGCAACCTGGGTGTCCGCATCCAATCAGGGAGGAAGGGTAGGCATGTGGGTAAGGTAGCAAGAATGCATGCATTAATCTCACTTACCACATCTGTATCCTATAGTGTAAGGTAATATTTGAGCATTGGTATTGTATGTCTCTGTGACCGTGTAAATCCCCAGATGAGAGAGAGATTAACTAGTTTGAAATGCTGGTCTCCAACAGAAGTTATGTCCTGCCCAACAGGAAAAGACTATCAACACCAGACAGACTATTGTGGGACATTAAAAAGGACAAAAGACTTTGTTGTTTGGCTATTCGGCCCATGGAGATGAGTCTTGCAAGTGAATTCCTCCTCTCAGCTGAGTTTACAGCTCAGAACACACAGGCCGTGGGGAGGGAATAAAAACCCTTTACAAGAAGGAACTGGATCTCTATGCTGCTTGGACTCTGGGTGGCAAGGTTTTCTAAGCACAAGCAGGGGATCCCCAGCTGCTTAGCCCTAAAGGACATATAGAGCTTGGTTTTTTTATAAAAAATTCTATTACCTTTTGAAATTTAAGATTGGAACTCATTTGTGCGTATATACATTTATCTACTTTAACCTTGTAAATAACTCTAGTTTCCTTTTCCTATTAATAAATCTGTAGACAGTTTATTATAGGGTTGGCTACAAGTGTTGCCTTTGGTGTGAGATCTAAGGTGTAACTGACCTGGGTTAAGTGACTGGTCCTTTGGGACTGGAAGTAACCTGAACAGTGCTGTGATGGTTAGTGCAAGGGACCATCTATCATAGGCTTACCGGGGTGGCAAGGCAGATTGAACAGTCTGTGGCTCCATGTTAAGGCTGTTACAGGTCTTGAGGAGTTCAAACTTGATACTTGGTTGGTGATATCTAAGTTTAGAACTCACAGACAATTTGGGATTTGTGCCCTGTTCTTAACAGTCTGCCCAGAGGTTGGTACCCAAGCTCAAGTCACTGCAGGACAACTTGACACCTGATACAGGGATTCCTGCATCTTCCTCCAAAACACCTAGGACTGGCCACTGTTAGAGACAGGATCCTGGACAGGGAAGCTGCTGGTCTGATTGAATTCTTAGCTCAAAGTCAGGACAACCTAGAGGAGAAACTGCCAAGAAATTTAAATGAATTAAAGGAGTTGGCTCCCAGGGTGTGTCTGGTTCAGTCACACTTCCCTACAAAATCATTTACAGATGCTACCTGGTCTACCATTATGTGAGCTGTCTCTTCCTGGGTTAGAGAATATGGCCAAAATACTGCATGGATCCCAATCTCTCAGAATGGGCAGATTTTGCCTTAGTAGTATAACCAAGTTCCTGGTTAAAGCACTAGGGACAGATGTTTCTGTCTCCCCAGATCAAACTAGAACACAAGCTTAGGGTTGGCAGAGTTACCAAATATTGTTACTGTCTGGGCTGCCACTCACCAGGGTTAGGGGAGGAAATGGTGAGAAACTGATGTTCAGCTACCTCTGACCATGGTCTACTCCAGCAGCTTTCTCTGTAGAAGACAGTCCGATAATGTTTCCTGTAGCTGCTCAGCTTTTCCCCATTCAGCTCAGCCCACAGAAACCTACAGGATTTTCTAGTCTTTAACTAGGTTACTGATTCACTGTTCCTGAATTCCTTCCCCAGTCATAATAGGTTTAAAGAGCATGTGGGTGCTATGTTTCTGCAGGCCTAGAAGCTTTCTCAGACAGTTCTAGTCGATGCTTCAAACATTGCTTCAAAAACAGATCGTTTGCCCTAGGCGGACCTGTCGGTACCACCCTTTCTGGGCAGAAGGACAGTGTCCATGTTCCTTCACCTACAGCCAGGACGGCCGTTAGCTGCCAGCAGAAGTTTCTTGTTCAGCTTTGAAATTCACTTTCCCTCTTCCTTGGTCTGAAATAGCCCAAATCTGTTGATCATTGAGGCGAGCTGCAGAACCCGCTTGTCCGAGCTGGTGTTCAGAGTAAGGACTAAAGCAGTTTGGGTGGGGAGTGTGGGTTATTAGGAAATGTGAGAGACAAGCTCTGGTATTTGTGCACTGTCTGATGGTTGTATGCGGGGCTGGGGGAAATGTGCATGCTCCGTTTTTGTTATGTCATGATTTTTCTATTGCCTTTTTTAACAGTCAGGGAATGCAAGCCCTGTTATGCTGCTCTCAGAAATAAAATCACAGTCCACTCCAACCTGCAGATGGCTCATCAGGCTGACACAGTTTAAGGCATGTCAGTTTTCAAAGCCAACGGTACACAAGGGACTGATCCACATCCAGCTGCCTTTCACTTCCCTAACCCTATGGATCAGAGATTTCTTTGGTATTAGGGAGAACTGGAGTCAGCTTTTCAGAGTGAGATCAAGCAAGACTCAAACCCACACCTCCCTCAATTGTCATCAAGCGTCCTAACCACTCAGCCAGGGTGCCTTGTGACATTGCTGTTTGTCAACCCATCTATATAAATAATGCATCCAACAAAGAGGGTATTCATCCACAAAAGCTCATGCTCCAATATGTCTATTAGTCTATCAGGTGCCACAGGACTCTTTGCTGCTTATATAAATAATGTAATTGCTGATCACCGTTCAACACATTTCCCCTTTTATAGCTGCCGGACAGGAAACACCATTCATTTTACTCACTTTGCAGCTAACCCAAGAGCAGATTTAAATGTGCAGGAAAGTAACTCAAGAGGGACTTCCTCCCCAACGGGTTGAGCTAGCAGGTGTTTCTAGATCAGACTAAATGACTTGGGGTGGGGGCACCCAGCACCTCAAGAGCCATTCTCTCATGGAGGATGAAAATGGCAAGCCTCACTTCATTGAACTCCTGCCTGGTAAGGCATCAGAAGTCTGTTTAAAGAGAACAAGAAGCCTTTTCCCCTTCTCCTGGGAAGTGGAGAATGAGACCAGAAAACTGCAGCTGTGAACCCCTTGAGAAAAACAATAATTTGGTCCCATCTGCAGCGTTCAATCCATGCTCCAACACCCAGAGAGCCAACCCCTGGACGTGGAACCAAGTGAACTCATTGACCATGGGAAGGCTTCCTGCCTGCAGAGGAAAGCAGCAGCCTAGACACCCCCTGCCCCTCATCCTTCATTGGTCTCTGGAGCTCAGTGCTTTGCATTCAGGTAATAACTGTTCAGTCAGTCTAAGGGCCAAGGTCTGTTCCATTTGCACTGGGGCAAACCCAGAGTAACTCCCATCAAAGTCACACAGGTCTCCTCGGCTTACACCAGAGCAGAACCTGACCCCATGGCTGGTAAGAAAGTTCAGAGGCCTGTCCCTCTTCAGGAGGTGGTTCCCTACTCACATGCCCGTACTTGTGCTAGAGCTCATCGAGCTAGTGTGAGTAGGAATAACAATGCAGTCGCGGTAGCACAGGTAGCAGCAGTGGAGGTCTGGCTAAGAAGCACAAACTCACCTGAAACAGCTGAGCCTCCGCGGCCACTACTCACACTACGAGCGGCTATGCTGCTATTTCCTCCCTGCGCTAGCTCAGTGAGAGCAGGGGAATCACAGCCCTAGCTCATAGCCTAGACAGAGCCACACTGGGCTCGCAGAATGCTCTCCCTTCCGGCTAGCTCCACGAAGCCAGTTAGTACCGACACCAGGAAGAGGTAGGATTTGATGGGGTTGAGCTGGGCATGCCCAGCTACATCGAGTATTTGTTCGATTCATCTAAAAACTTGCGAGGTGAACACTGAAAATAGCTGCCCTTCAACTTTCATCCTAAATACTCCCCTGCCTGTAGGGACAGGACAACATGACTGTGGGTGTGTTACAGCAGAGCAGGGCCTGGGAACTATGCCAGGCTGTTCGGTGAAGGACATCTACTTATCGGGTGGTTTTCACTGAGAGAAGAGCAGCAGTGCCCAGAGCACCTAGGCCAGGAACATGCAGCTGGTGCCACCACCACCCTAAAGAAAACAGATTTTAGATATGTTAGCAAGTACCCAGAATCCCTTGGAGGAGCAGGGCTAGCTTTAGGAACTGCGGGACCCGATTCGAATACCCGGCGGCGGTCCGGGTTTTCGGCGGCACTTCGGCGCCAAGGAGTCCTTCACTCGCTCCGGACTGCCCACCGCCGAAATGCCGCCGAAGAGCCGGAACAAGTGAAGGACCCCCCGCCGCTGAAGTGCTGCCGAAGACCTGGACCCCGCCGGGTATGTAAAAAACGTTAAAAATTAAACAGGTGCCTAAGGCGCGGGGCCCAATTCCGGGGAATCGGGGGAATTGACCTAAAGCCAGCCCTGTGGAGGAGAACCTGCAAAGCAAAGCAGAACAGCTAACAAACCTCCCCTCTACCTGAGGGGAACTTCTATGAGCTGCAACAGGACAGAACCTCAAAACACACACGCACACACTCTCTCTCTCTCTCCTCTTCAGGGCCAGCTCCAAGCACCAGCGCGGAAGCAGGTGCTTGGGGCGGCCAATTGAAAGGGGCGGCATGTCCAGGTCTTCGGCGGCAATTCGGCGGTGGGTGCCTCAGTCCCTCTCAGAGGGAAGGACCAGCCACTGAATTGCCGCCGAAGAATGAAGCGGCACAGTAGAGCTGCCGCCGAAGTACCGCCGATCGCGGCTTTCTCTTTTTTCTTTTTCTTCGCCGCTTGGGGAGGCAAAAAAGCTGAAGCCGGCCCTGCTCCTCTTGCTCACATCATCATTCAGGCCAATAGAAATAGTGTCCTGACTGTCTTTCAGGGAAACAGTATTTTAAAAGGGTCTGCAACCCAAGCCCTGTGCTTGTGCATGAGGAGTGCAAAGTGAAACCAACTAGAGCCCTAAATTAAGCTGACTGGGCTCCAATATTCAACTACTGGGATTCTGGGGCAGATTCACCGGCTTCACTAGAAGATGCCAATTTATATCAGCTGAGAAGCTGGCTCAAATAATCTATTGTTATTGGCCAAGCTGAGAGGGTTTAAAATAAAAAAAAAAAAAGCATCAGCAGAGTGAAAGGTAAATTAGATTTAAAATGCTTTCAGTGTGAACAGTTGGACATGTTAGCAGTGACACAAGCATTTTAAGAACACAGCATCTTTAACCTGAGGGAGGAGAAGAAGGGTTTATCTTCAATCCAGGCAGCAGGACAAGGATTTTAGTTAAGGTTTGTTTGTTTCAGGTAATTGTTCCAGCTGGAAAAAGAAACCTCACTGTCTGAATCCAGAAGATTTTTCCCTCAGGAGATCCTTGTGATTCCCTGTCCTTGTCAAGCAGGGTAGGGAGGGGAAAAGCCTTCACTAAAATACTAGGAAGCCAAGAGGGCAAACTGTAGAGAAACTGCTCTCTTTAGAAGAAAAAAAATCAAAGAAATACTAGCTAGGAGACAGCTCTGCACTGCCCTCTTTGGGCTAAATCCTCATATCTGGGCCTGAGCTGTGCTGCAAAGCAGGCTGGTATGGGAGTAGGTGGGTTGAGAGAGAAGGACTGCTCTCTGCAGGCGAGAATTTAAGACTTGATTATGTGGCAGTAAGTTTATTGGTCTCTAGTGGATGGAAGATTCTACTACAGCTGCCAGAAGAGTTTCTCCTCTGCGGTAGCTGTTGCCAGGCAGGGTGCACCTTGGAGACCATTCTGCTAGACAGGAGGCTGCTGTCAATTGAAGAACCACAGGGCTGTGCTGAAGTCTCTAACTGAGTGACTGGATCACAAAATAGCCTTATGTTTTTAGACCCCCTCCATTCACCCCACTGTTGTACATACCTTGTTGTTATGCTTATTATGACTGCAATTAATTGGCATTAGAAATGCTGGATAGTAAACCCAGAGTGAGAGAAAATATATTTATATTAACAAAAGCAAGGCCCTATTCCACCATTCGCACTCCCTGCTCGGCAATATTTCCTTCCCAGTGCCAGTGACACCCCTGGAGTCTCTTCCACATAAGAGTGGCAGAATCAGGCCCCAGATCCTACTTCTTTCTGGTGTGTCTGTCACACATATGGAAATCCTTGGGGAGAACAAAGAACAATTTTATGGGTAGGATGGGAGGGATTGGGGGGAGGAGGGCTTGGAGCTGAAGGCCCTGAATTCACATGGTGCTTCCTTGCTGCGTGTGGGAAAACTTGCCGATAGTGGAATCTGAGATGTAGCATCATTTATTACTACAGCAGAACATTATCAGACATTAACACGGTGCAGTATCCACCAGAAACCACTCAGAAGCACCTTTCACATACAGTAAGAAGGACCAGTCAACATGCAATGATATCTAGTCAGCGGAGCTAGAAACCATGTGCCGTGACATTGCATGGAGGTATGAGTGGAGGCCCCTATGGATAGGCGGGGAAGGCGCAGCCTACCCTGTTCTGAGTCAGGCTCACGGGGTGTCTGCAGCCTCCCCCAAGAGGTGCAGTGATAATGCAAGTGAAATCATGGATACGTGCGCACCAAACATCCACCAAGCAATGGGACAATAAATACAAAATCTTGTGGTTCTAGCCATCGGAAAGCCCAGCCTGTTACTGCTGCCTGTGGCAAACTGAATATCACAGAACAGAAAATAAATTGGTTTAAAGGCTTCCGTGCTCTCGTTAATGCATTCTTTTCTAAAAGCCAATTTAGTGAAAGAGAGAAAGGGATGGGGGAGGAAAGGTCTTTGAGCTGAAATTCTTCAATAAACAATAAGAAATCAGCAGAAGTGGAGCAAGCACAGACTGAGCCAAGAAGAATCCAAATTGGTCTAGGTTTTGTGCATTTCAATATATACTTTCTATCATCACAACCTTTTCAGCTGCTTATAACTTTGCCAAATGTTAACCATTTGGGTTGACATTTTTCATTACAAGGTGTCTGCCTCAGGTTGAATTTTTTGGGACAGTTTAAGCTAAAATGGTTCTGCAATTTCTCAGAAATAAAGATTAGAAAAAACATTTTTCCTATGATAGATTCTTACAACTGTTTTGTTGAGAAGTTCTCATGCCTCCATACTTTGGAGCAGAGACTTGAAATTTGGCAAGGAGGTCACCCTGGTGGTAGGGATGTGCCTTATATCAGCCCTGTGAAAATCTGTCCAAATTTAACCAAGTTATAAGACAGGGGTAGGCAACCTATGGCATGAGTGCCAAAGACGGCACGCAAGCTGATTTCAGTGGCACTCACACTGCCCTGGTCCTGGCCACTGGTCCTGGCCACTGGTCCGGGGGGCTCTGCATTTTAATTTAATTTTAAATTAAGCTTCTTAAACATTTTAAATACATTATTTGCTTTACATCAAATAATAGTTTAGTTATATATTATAGACTTTTAGAAAGAGACCTTCTACAAACGTTAAAATGTATTACTGGCACACGAAACCTTAAATTAGAGTGAATAAATGAAGACTCGGCACAGCACTTCTGAAAGGTTGCCGACCCCCGTTATAAGCCTTTGAAAATTTTCATTTGATGCACACTCAGTAGACACTTGTTAGAGTTCAGCAGCTAAATTCTCTAAACATTCCATTTGCACCAAGCATGCTCCAGCCCCTCACAGCTGCTAGTGTGACCAGACTGTACCTATGCCATCCCCACAGAGCAACTGAGCAGGTTGCATCTCTGGGATGTAGGGACTACCAGACTTTTCCTGCAATTGCTCCTCCAAGCTGCTAGGGACTCATGTGGGGCCAGGCAGAGGAAATGCAAGCAAGGAGATGACCTCTCAATGCTTCCCTTGCTGGCACCAAGGCCACACAGAGGAGAAGGAGAAAGAACTTGTTTTGAATGCAGTGGAGGCGGAGGATCAGGAGCTGGGTTTGGGGAGTGGGACACATGAGCAATATGTTCTAACACCACTAGATCACGCTTCCCTCCAGAACGTGCAATTGAACCTAAAGGCCTCGATCTCTACGTTCCTCTGTTGTCAGCAAGTATCTGTGAAACCCACTGACAAAACGTGTGGCTCGTCCCCCTCTAGTAGGTGGTCCTCAGAGAGGATGACAGCCTCAAGCGGCAGAGGTGTGTGCTGTGGATCTAACAATCCAAACCCTACTGATGAAAGACCCCTGTGGGTGTCAGTATCATGCATGATGGAATTTGTTTTTCCAGTTTCTAAAAAAACACTGTAGAAAACTACACCAAAATGTAAGTGAAAAGAATAATCTTAAGTTTGCAAAGTCAAGCACTCAGAAGTTAGAAAATGCCAGAATTAAGGTTGTCTGCACAATTTTAATTCACCCCCTTTTGCATATGCATTATGAAATGGTCTTTAATTACATGAACACATTATTGAGGACCCTTGCCTCATTCAGTGCACAGGATGGACCTGTTCTGGGGAGGAATCAGGGCTGTCTAGTGAAGGACATAGCTGTCTGCAGGACCCTGGCTTTGTTACAAACGTTGGAGGGTATGCAGTGAATGAGGGAGGGACTGGCAGGAAGAGAAAAGACTGTCTCATGGTTAAGACTATTGAATGCCACTCTAGAGAATGGGATTCCGCTTGCCTTGCTAAGTTACATGAAGCAAAATATTCACAGTTGGCCCATAATTGTGCGTGCCACATTTTTGGGGGACTGTGGGACATCTGGGATCAGATCTGCAGAAGTGCTGAGCACTCACAGCTGCAACTGAAGGCAATGGAAACTGCTTTGCATTATAAAGTGCTATGAAACTGCGAAGTACTGGAGAAAATCATGCCATAGGTATCACAAGTTGGGCATTCAAATTTAGTGCATCCATTTGACAATTTTGGCTTTAATCTCTCTGTGCCTCACTTCCCGGCTATAAAATAGAGACAGCAATACCACCTCATCTCACAGAAGTACTGTGAAGATCTATTCATTCATGTTTGTGAAGTACTTGGATACGATGACGACAGCGTTGTAGAAAGCACCCAGGAAAAATATCATAATCCTGTATTCAGTGCAGGGTTTGGATGGAGGAGGTGTTAAATAAGACCACCCAGGCGACTAATCCTGGCATTTCCTAACCTTTGAGTGCTTGAGTTTCCTTAATATTCTTTTGACATCGTTTTTTGGAAGATGCATACATAGATGTATGAAGGATTCCTTTTTGACCTCAAAGCACTTTAGAAAGAATAAACCATGTACACTGTGGCATGCACTTCTTAAGACCCTTCTATTTCTGATGGGGACTGCTTCAGGGGACACATCACTACACTATTTGAGTGCATGCCAGGTTCATTAGATTGGACTGGCATAGCTAGATCCCCAGCCTGGCAGGATTTCCTTTGCTCCACATTAAGCTTTGTATTAACACTTCACTATATCTCTACATCGAAATGCCCCTGCCGAGCTGGAGAGCATCTTATTTGTAATAATGGCAGGTCTGTTGTGGGAGATTAGGGGTAAACTGCAGAGAATCACAAGCAAGCAGTGTGGTACAAGTTTCAGATTGCTAGCTATGTCCCAGACTCCAGAAGATCACAACTGTATTTCTCTCAGTAATGATGATCTTTGAGCCTGACAAGACATTTCAGCATCACAGTCCAGACCTGCTACCACTGCTATTTTAACTAGACTCCCTCCTCTTCCTCCCCACTTTATTTTCCTTACATCTCTGTAAGCCATATCTGGGGCCAAATTCTACTCCCAGCTCCACCCATGCAACCCTACAGACCTTGTGGGGAACCAGCATTCTCAGAAGCACAGAAGAATCCTAGAAAGTGGAGCTGGAAGACGACCATGAGGTCAGTACAGGAGTGTTCCCAGCTGTGTATTCTTGAGTGCTTTGTCTAGGTGAGTATCTGTAAGGTGAGCAATGGAGCATCCACCACTGCCAGCAGGAGGCTGCATGCTGTAACAGAGCTTGCCCTTAGGCAAGGTTTCCTGATATTGGATGAAATGCATATCTGCTGTAACAAGGAGCAATTCCACCGATGTCACCCACTTACACTTTGCCTCAGCTTACCTCCTGCACCCACTTAGCACTACATCTTCCTTTGGCCCAGTCAGACCTAACATATGTCAGCACTACTGGAAACCTCTAGTTGGCTGGCCAGGACAGCCGTGTCATCATTTCCTTATGCGGCCACATTGTAAGGCAAAGCACTCCAGTCACACCGTATCTTAGAGAGATGGTGGGATTCATGCCTCTCAAGGCTTTGCCTGCCAACCCCCCTCTTATGCAATGACAAGCTGCACTGACCTATCAAAATCAATGCACATTATAGCACCCAGGGCGTTGGAATCCTTCACACACACACACACACACACACACACACACACACACACACACACACACACACACACACACACACACACACACTGATCTCAGAGCAAGGAGGGGGAGGGGTTTGTACTGAAGCAAGCACAGCAGCAAATTCACTCATCCCCATTCCTGAGCCAGCTTTTGCCACAAGAAGAAACACCATGCGAGAGGCCAGGCAGAGCACGTGGGAACAGAGCTCCACTTCCCCGATGAATAAATCATTAGGACAGTGCATTATGTATCCCGCCAACATCCATATGGACGTGAATTATATATAACAAGCCAGTGAAAGCAATTTATCTAAAACATATGTGAGCCATAAAACCAGAGTTCTCCAGCACTCCAGACAATTTCCAGATATTGCACTTTTACAAAAGCAAGAAAAGCCGGTTCAGGAGCACCCTGGGTTCAGAGCACCGCAACACCTTAACCAGGTTTATTTATCACGCTTTGTGGAGCAGGTGAAGGGCAAAGGGCTCAGACATGGCAGTGTTTGGTGCTGCTGATCAGTAGGTGCTTGGAGACGTGGAAGGGTAGAACCAGATTGGGTAGAGCCTATCAGACCACTTCCCCCATAAAAATACCCCCCATGCACATGGAGTCCTAGGGCATAGTCCTTTCTCCGCACACTGCTCAACTTCCATGTAAAGCCACTAGTAGTGATTGAGAACCGACACCTCTGACTGCCAGATGCTGGGACTGGTGACAGGGGATGGATCACTTGAGAATTGTCCTGTTCTGTTCATTGCCTCTGAAGCATCTGGCATTGGCCTCTGTTGGAAGACGGCATACTGGGCTAGATGGACCATTGGCCTGAATCAGTATGGCCATTGTTACATTCTTGGTCTGAAGGCCATCAGTACACACATGGCCTTCAGCTCAACATCTCCTATGCTGTTGCCCAAACATCCCAATGCCTGAGTGAAATTAGTGCCTGGACAAAGAGCTGCTGACGCTTACAGAGGTGATCTTGGCACAAGGGGGGGAATATTTCAAACAACTGGCCAAGACCAACACATCATTCTCGGTACAGTATAGGACATCCGCCTCATTGTCTTGACAGTGCATAGCTTGTACTTCCTCCTAGCCTCCTCTTTACTGTTTGGCATGGAGATAGCAATAGTTGCTGAAAACACCTTTTCCCATCTACAATTTTCCAGGAGCCCAGTGTGATGTTGCACTCTATATGTTCATGAAATATGCTTATGAGTGTAAATATGACATAACTGGAATATGTTTTATGCTAGATATGCCATTTAACATATCCTTACAAAACTCATAATCTGCTGAGTGTGTTCATCCTTTTTTGTATGAATGTAGCATTCTTGTATCTGAAGCTAGAGATATGAAGTATTACTCTGAGGTCCTATTGTGATTATGCAAAGTGTGGGCCATAAATGGTGGTTTAGAATCTTGATGGCACCCATTGTCTAGGACAACTGACTGTAGATGGCTCTGTTTACCTGCAAGTCTCCACTGCATATGTGTGGGCCAGTCCTGGACGAATGGAGAGGAGCTCACAGGACATGTGATCATGTCATCTGAACTGGAATCCATCTTTAAACTGGTGCTTTTCCATTTAGAAGGAGGGGTGGGAACCCAGAGAGAGACAAAAGATTCCCGCCTTGTTCCAAATCTATAAAAGGAGGTGGAACAGAACAAAGGGGCCTCGGTCATGTGGAATCCCCTGCTTTTCACCTAAGATGCCTGCTGGAACTAACAAGGGCTGCACCAGGGGAAAGGATTGGGCCCAGACTGGTAAGGAGTCCAGTCTGTGAAAAAGCTTATTGGAACATCTCTGAGGGTGAGATTTCATCTGTAATCAGTTTCTTAATGTATGAGGCTTAGACTTGCGTGTTTTGTTTTATTTTGCTTGGTAACTTACTTTGTTCTGTCTGTTATTACTTGGAACCACTTAAATCCTACTTTTCATACTTAATAAAATCACTTTTGTTTATTAATTAACCCAGAGTAAGTGATTAATACCTGGGGGAGCAAACAGCTGTGCATATTTCTCTATCTGTGTTATAGAGGGTGGACAATTCATGAGTTTACCCTGTATAAGCTTTATACAGAGTAAAATGGATTTATTTGGGGTTTGGATCCCATTGGGAACTGGGTGTCTGGGTGCTGCAGACAGGAATACTTACTAAGCTGTTTTCAGTTAAGTCAGGTTCAGGCCCTGTGTCTGTGTCTGTGTTGCAGCAGGCTAGTGTGTCTGGCTCAACAAGACAGGGTTCTGGAGTCCCAAACTGGCAGAGAAAATGGGCTCAGAGGTCGTCTCAGCACAGTAGGTGACAGTCCCAAGGGGTTTACTGTGACTGAACCTGGTACACCCATGCCTCAGCCTGACTGAGGCTAGATCTCTCCCTGTCATCCGTACATTCATGACCTCCTGTCTTAGCTCTTGCCAGCCAACATAACTAAGAACATACCAAACAGCCTTAAGGAAGTTCTAAATAGTCCATTATGCTGCAATGTGTCTATCGAATAACTAGGGTCAATGCAAACACGTCACCCCAGTGTTCTACTGTCTCCCTATCCAGTACCCTGTCAATGTCAGACCCCCTGTACTGATCTTCAAGCCCTATAACAGGATAGGGCCCAGGCTACCTGAACAATCAATTCTTGCCACAACTGTGTTATTTACATTAGTACAGTCACAAAGAAAAGAAGATTGCTTCCCCCTATGCTCCAGGAGCCGTTGATATAGCTTAAAAATAAAGAAAAATGCATACATTGAGTGAGCAGCACAAGTCAAGGGAGACTTCTAGCAATATTCCAGCACTGTCAGGGTTCAGGAAATGCCCCTCTCTAACAATTCCCCACCCTCTGGTTTTTAATGTTTGAGGGAGGGAAGATGAGATCGGCAGTGTGCCCTGAAGGCCTCCAGATCTGGGTTATTTCAGACCCGATATGTGCACTCATTGAGAACCATGGGACTACCCCAAAAAAGGGATGTGGAGGAGGGAAAACTCCTCCACTTCCTCAAGTCACAGGTCCATAGAGAGGTACCTCCCATGGGTGATGTTAGGACCACCATAAATATTCCCACTCACAGGACCAAGGCAAGACACAAGTCTTTGGAAATGCCACCCCTCGAAACAGCCACGCCTTGGGGGATGGGGATGGAAGAGTCGAATGGCCGCCAATGAGGAAGGAGAAGATGGGATTTTTTTAAATTGAATTTAAATACAATTTAAAGCCTCGTGTCCGGAGAACTAGGATGGACCTAAGGAGAAGGAGGAAAAACTAAGGAAAAGACCAAATAGCCAGGCCTGTGGTAAATGGCTTACTTTTCGGCAGAGCAGGGCAAGCTGGCTGCTCAGCAGCTGGAAGCTGAGTAAGCAAAGTTGACTCTGGAAATAAGCTGCAATTTTTAAATTAGCCATTGGGACAGATCACCAAGGGCTGTGGGAAATTCTCCATCATCTGGAGTCTCTAAATCAAGGCTGGATACTTTAAGAGAGAAGCTCTAGTTAAACCACAAATTGTTGGCCATGTTGCAGGAACGACAGGGTGAAATGCTCTGTCCTGTGTTATGCAGGAGGGCAGACCAGATGATCACAGTGATCCCCTATGGCCTTAAAATCTAGGAATCTATCCAGGTACTTCTATGCCCTTTATCGCTAAACAAGGCAAAAAGAGTGAATCTGGCCCTAATGGGTTGTGCCTGGTGTGTGTGCGCACACACACACACACACACACACTTCTTCTTTGCATTGGCTCTCTTTTATCAGAAGTTGAGACTGCCACTTCTCTATGGGGTAAGTCAGACTTGTGGTGGCTTCCAGTGCAGAGCAGCTGCTTGTGAGCAGAGGGTTGCTCTCAAAGGTGTGAAGTCCTGGCCCCCTTCTGATGTGAGCTTTATCCCCATTACACACCATTCAAAGATGATGCAGGATGGTGCTTGCTGCGCTGTGCAGCTTCTGTTTACTCAGTCTCTTTACAGCTTTGTCTGTACATCAGATCCTGGCCATACTAAATTCCCCTGCTCCTCATCTACATCTCGACATCACCACGGCATCCCACCACTGTCCCACCACACCAGAGTGCTGACTGACACCTTCCCACCCCAGTAAAGATGGTTTTATCATTAATAAAACAATGCGTGGTTGTACCCAAGGATACACTGAGTGGGCATAGAAATTAGGGTCCGCCCCTGCCTGTCTTGAGCTGTGGGTGAGCTCTGTAGAAGTTATCCGAATAAGGTTCAGCATTCATCTTGGCATAAATTCAGTATCCAAGAGCCGCATGTATGGAAGAGTAGAGATCATGGGCTCAGGCTCTTGTTACAGCCCAGAGTGCTCCCTCTTCCTAGGTCTAGATAATATCCATGACATGAGAAATGTTAACAACGTGGAGAAGCAGTTCTCATCTACGTGTCCTGAAAAGGAAATCTGCAGGTGCCATCTGTCCCAGCCTAGCACCTTAGAAGGACATCAGTCCACTTGTTTACTGGGCAGCCTTGTTGAGGATGAAGCTGCTAATAGTTTTCACAACTACTGTCGTCATTTTCAGATCACATTAACATCCACAAATGACTGAGCTAATAATAAGGCCACTGGGACGCTATTGTAAATCCATCGTTGGACTTTCTATTCATATAAGTGGCCTTTCTATCATGTTAGCAACACCAAGTGCACAGTTTTCCCGCCAGATGAGAATTCACACGCATGCACAAGGCAATCTCCCTGAGGGGCATCAGATCCTTTTGGAAGTAAAACTCCTTGGGAAACAAACCATCAGACAAATACCACATGGGACAGAACTGCTAGAAATGAGCCATGCTGGTGCTCTCAATTTACCTTCAGTAAACTTTTGCCTGTTCTAGTCTTTCATGTTTTGTTCTTCCTAGACACCTGACCCACAGAGTGGATCTACTCTGAGAGAAATTTAAGAGTCTCAGAAACATGGAAGCTAGAGATTAAAAGCAACAGGTAAGTAATTTGCTCCATCACATTTCCACTGTCCTCAAAAGTAGGAGCTTTGACTGTTTACCTAGGTTTGAACTACGGCTACATCTACACTGAAAAAAAAATCACCGTGGCAGCAAGGCTCAGAGACCAGGTCACATGACTCAGGTCCCAGGGCTAAAATGAGCAGTGTAGACATTCCTGCTCAGGCTAAGGCCCAGACTCTGAAAGCGAGCCCAAGTCAGTTGCGCCAAGCTCTGAGACTCGCTGCAGCAGGTGTTTTTTGCCCTTAGTCACTTAGCATCATAGCATGAGTGTCTCTCATGAGAAGTAAGCACCTCTTGCCTAGCCAGACTCTTCTGCAGGCTGGTAGACAATACACCCCTTAAAGGTCACCATGTCTGTTCTGTACTGCTTGGCCATTTTCTGTTTGAGCCTCTGACTGTTGGAGAAAGGGTTAGCTGGACCTCAGATCTGCTCCAGTCTGGGAACGGCTCTTTTGAAGAGGTTAGTTAGCACATGGAGGGAGGACTGTGGTTACAATAGGGCACGAGGGGTCAGGATTTACCACTGACTAGCTGCATGAATGCTTGGGCAGGTCATTTAATCTCTCTGTGCGTCATTTCCCCCCATCTGTGAGACAGGTGTTGTGAGAATTAATGGTTAATAAAGGGCATGGAGGATGCCTGAGGTGGCACATTAGTGCAAAATACCGCCAGCTTTGGGCTGATTGGACGTCTCACATAGAGGAGAATAACCACGAGAATCAAGTTACAGAGCCACTCAGGAGGTCGCCCCCTAAGAACCTTCTGGGGCACATGAGCTGAGGGCAGCCATGGGCAGCACAGTCCCATCCAATGAGACAGCTCAGCATGGTGTTAAGAAGAAATAGCAAGAAAATCCAAGTCCCTCTAGCTGGAAGCGGGAGCAGCTTGGTGCAGGTGGGGAGGCCATGTAAAAGTGGCCCTGCACCACTACTGCGAGCCTTGCTGGCTTCAAAAGTTACTGCAACCAGAGGGCAGCTGCAGAGCCTTGCATGGTTCTGGGCAAGGGGGCGGGCCGGGGCTCAGATCCTACATTCAAAACACGTCGGAATTAGCCTGCACCCAGGGGCGGCTCTAGACATTTTGCCACCCCAAGCACGGAGGTCCGCTGGTCCCGTGGCTTCAGCGGACCTCCCACAGGCATGCCACCGAAGGCACTCTACCTGCTGCCCTAGCAGCGACCAGCAGAGCGCTCCCTGTGGCTTGCTGCCTGTGATGGAGTAGGGACTGTCTGTGTGGGGAGTGGGAGAGCAGGGGAGGACTTTAAGGGATGGACGATACCGGAGCCTGTAACCTGAGCTAGGTAAGGGAGGGGAAAGGTCAACACCTTTGCCCGGGAAGGGGGACAAAGGAAGGGAGTGGCAGGAGGGAAGCAGTTTGAGTTTGGCTTGGGGCTGTGTGGGCGGAATTCAGGGTATCCTAGCTAGGATCCAAGCACCCTGAAAGCCCAGAAGGACTCGGTGGAGGGGTCCTGACTGTGCCTGCAAGCTCTGCTGTAACCTGTGTTCCTGTTGTCCAATAAACCTTCTGTTTTACTGGCTGGCCGAGAGTCACTGTGGGTCCCCAGAAGAGGGGTGCAGGACTGGACTCCTCACACTCCGTGACACTGCCCCAGGCACGCGCTTGGCGCGCTGGTGCCTGGAGCCGCCCCTGCCTGCAGCTGAGGCTGGGCAGTCCTCGCAGCCCCCAGGTAGGAAGAAGGGAACTAGCGAGAGGGAGCTGGGTAGCTCTCTGCCCACGGAGTGATGTGCACTGCTTAGTTCTTCATCTCTGAACATCAAGGCTCCAACCCTAAATCACCAAAAAAGCTCTCATTGGTCAGGAGGACATTAGGCCAGATGAGTAAGAGATCCCTCCCCCCTGAGCCCGCCCCAGTGTGTAAAATAAATAATCATGGCTGTCGCCGTGCAGCTCCGAGGCGACTCGTGTGATGAACAGATTTCCCCTGCAGCCCTCCATCCATTTTGCAGGAGAGAACAGGCCTATTACTTATGCAAGCAATAACTGAAAAAAAATCCTGCTCCACAGCTCCCTACGAGGCCATGCCATCCAGCGTGATTTCCCAGCCAATTCATGTGCATCAGCAATCATTGCTTCTTGATTGGCTCTACGGTCTAGGAGGCAGCAGAATAATAACACACCTGGCTTGACGTTAGAAAGCCCACTTTCCTATCAGCTGGGTAATCCTCCCTGACGTGATGCTGGCCTGCTGAGGATGGACCTGGCCTTTGTGAGGGCTGGCAGAGTTATCACATTTGCACAGCAATTGCAATGCTGTATCATCATGAGGCTGAGGTTTGCAGGTTGTTTTCTGTTCCCTTTGCTTCATGGTAATGCATGAGGTTGGAAGAGCTTGCCGAACAAGTGGAGGAAATTGCATTCCTTTATCTCATTGGTTTCTAGCCACACTGCCTGCAGACCATGGAGGGAGAATGCCAAAGCAGTAGCAACAGCCAGAATTCATTTCCCTCTCAGGTAGAGGAGGCTTTTGTGGGTTATGCATCAGCAGCCTCCTGCAGGGGGTCTCCTTAGTTTTTCTTTCCTTTCACCAATTCTCCCTCCCTACGGCCACATGCGGTGGTTACTAAACACAGGCCTTGGAGTCATTCCCAATCCCAGGGCCACCTCTATGTTGCCCCCTGAGCTGCTGCTAAGTGACAGGAGGAGATGCTCCTGGCTCTGGGCATGGAGCACACCAGCCATGCAAACCTGGCTGGCTGGGTTCAGGAGTCAGAGATGGTCTCCCATGTGGACACAGCAAGGCAAGCATGTAGGGGGACAGTGGAAGCAGGTTGGAGGATCCTGTGTACCAAGAGAAGGAAGGCTGTCACTGCTCGCATTTAGTGGAGACGGTGTAACAAGGTGATATGGCCAGTGCTCATCCCACTTCTGCAAGGGAAGGTTCAGGGCATGCTCCACTCCCTATCGGCCACTTCATGAGTAACTCCAATGTCAATCCATCCTCAGTGTCCACTTTGTCCATCCTCACTGCTTGGAGAGTCCACTGTGTCCTAAAATGTTGCTATGTCAGCCCAGCCCTGCAATAATTCAGGGCTTTGCAAGGTTCTCAGCCTAGCTCTAGGCCAGATCTCTAACCCAGACTTAGAGCACAATTAGCAGATGAAGCCATTAAAAATGTCTAGTGCCTACAAACATTCGTTGTAGATCAAGCTAAACTTGCCCTTGTGGATAACCTGCTGTTTAAAACAATTGCTTCATCAGTGAACAGATAGAGGGAACACTGCCATGTCTTGACAGCATGACAAAATGGACAAGTTACTGCATACTAGTTATATTCCAGTTTAGCATTAAATGTTTGCTATAGTAGCACTCAGAGAACCTGGCCAAGATTGGGCCCCATTGTGTTGGACATTAAGCAAACACATAGTGAGACAGTCCCTGACCTGAGTGTTTTACAACCCTGTAGCCTGGGATTAATCTAAGGTGCAAAGTGCACCAGTCACAGGGAACAGGTTCTTCACCCTTGCAAGTACATATTACTAATTATGAGATTGGTGAAACACACAAAAATCCAAGTAAATCTCAGGATAAGCAAAGTTATACAAAACCAGATACATATAAGCAAATCAGCCCCTGCACTGTGCATACTTACAGCCTTAGGCTGGCACCAGGTAAATGTTGACATACTTACAACCTTGTGCCTACTGGTAACAGTGAAGATAGAAGAAAAAGTGGAGATCACCTCAAGCGGGCTTGTTCGTACTCAGGCTTCCACCATTTGGTCATCCCTGGTGACCCAACTTTGACAATTTTTCATGCTCCTTTTTCCATTCCACTCACATGCCTCTGGGAGCATACCTGATCGACTCTTGCCCTCCTACTCATATTTGCTACTCAAAGAGACCAATTTTAGGGTGCTGATTGTCTAGATGTGGTATTGCAGTTGACCATAATTACTTTTCCAACTGTTAAGCCAATCATTCACATCAGTCCTTTGCCAAATAGTTTTGATACATCAGCGCAGTTAGCTCTTATTACAAAATGCCCCAGACATACTACCATCTGTTCCTTTGTGGTTTTACCTATTCATCAGAAGATCCATTGCCAGACTATCCCAAGATATATATTGCTAACTTGTAGGCCTCACTCGTAACACTTAATGCTTAAAATCTATAGCCAAGTTTATTTTTAATACATATATTTTGGTTCCTCTGCTGGCTACAGTTTCAGTAACATCCATTATTATTTTACCCAAAACTCTAGATCCTCCAAGATCCAGTCAGGGTCAACAGTTAACAGACTAAATAGAGAACTGTGGAGGAGAGGGGACAGAGACAGAGAGGGGAAAATCATTTGCTCAAGGCTGCAGAGCATGTCAGTGGTGGAGCCAAGAATAGAACCAGGTCTTCTGACTCCTAGTCCAGTGCCCTGCCCACTAGGGAACATTGTCCCTTTTGTATAGCTCTAGGCATATTAATGCCACTTCATAGCTACAAGCACTTTACAGAACATAAATGCAAAGGTCCCTAAACCCATATATAAAAATGAGCTTCCGGTGTGATGAACTGATTTAATAATTGCCCCCAATTAATGAGACCTACCGCTTGCTCCTCAGTCCATCCCAGCTCCAAATGCCCAATTAAAGAAATGAACTTTACTGTTTTATTGTCCTTCTACCTACAAGTGCTTTCTGTGCTTCCAAGTGGAGAAGTTATTCCTCATGTGTTAGTGCTCATTTAGAATGATTATTAAATTAGTGCTATTATTCACCCACCTGGTGTGGTTATGCACTGTGGCTGCCATGGTCCGTATTTAAGTGGGACTACATTTCAGTGCTGGATAAGCAGCACCCGAGAAATTCTTGTAAAGTGCTTTGGGATCCTTCCTGATGAAAGGATGCCCTAGAACCATAGAGAGAGGGTTTATTATCATCAGTCAGATTAACACGGCGGGCATAAGCCTGTCCCACTCTGCCCTCTGGGCAGTCATTCTCTCCTCTTTAAAGCAAGTGTAAACTGCTGCCTTGCTGAACTAGTGGCATGTTACACCACATGGTTCAGGTCTCAACAACTCCACCAGATGTAAGGCGCTGGGAAAGCGGGCCCACTGCCTGTATCACTATTCCATTCACTTCTTCCAGTTCTGCTGTCCATCACACTGGTGCAAAGCAATAGTAACTGCACTGCACTCAGAATTTCATGGGTGCCAGTGAGATCAGAATAGGCCCGTTATTTCTGTGCCTGGGCTAGCATCTAGAAAACGAAGGCCAGTGGCTGCTGTCTTCTACTGCAGTCAATGCATCTTTCCCTAGCTGGGATCAATACACTCCAGCAGTGGGGCGAGTATTTGTTTTTGCATCAAAGGAGGAATAATTAATTACCCAAGGTCTAATTATCTCCAGAGGTAGATGCTGCCAGTGCCATCATTATCTATGTCTTACTGAACACCCCTGGCACTGGCAAAGAGCGAGTCTTGTGCATAGGTAGGTGGTAATCCCCACTCTGCAACTGGGACAGATATGTTCCCTGTCACTGCTGTGACCCACAGCTTGGTGCTGTGAACCAGGAGGAAGGGGCCAAGTGCAGGTTAGCAGAGACTCTGCTACATCTGTCTGGCCACAGTGTCACTTCAGCTCTGAATGCTCCTTTGTGTCACCCTTAATTGAATGAGACGAGGAGGAAGTCAGCCCAGCAGCCAGACACTGTGGAAGGCAGCAGATTAATTAGAAGCAGCTCCTCACACTCACTCTATTTGCCTTTTCCCCAGCTAGAAAACAGAGAATGAACCCAGCTTCGCTCAAGAGATTGGACTTGAAACAACTGCCATTGCAGCATCCCAGGTACCAAACACAAAGATGCCAGCCCACCATATCCACCTTCACCCACTGAATACCTGCCAGCTGACCGACCACTGGAATGGCCTTGGGAAGAGCACCTTTGATTGCTTAACCCTGTGTTTGCCTATGTTTGACAGCACATACACTGCCGTTTCCATTAAACAGTGATGAGTCTGAACCAAGTCTCTGAATCCCACACACAAGCCCAAATCTGAGTGTGTTCAGAAGCCACATGCAGATGGGAAATTTCATAGCTGATCTCCCCCTAAGAGGCCAAACCAAATCCCCCCACCTCAACCACCCCAAACTGTGCCCTACCTGCAGGGGTGCTTTGAAATAAGGCACAGAGCGTTAACAGGTTACTCAACTATTGGAACAGGTTAGCAAGCGAAATGGTAAATTTGCCAACATTTGGAGTCTTTAAATCAAGACCAGCTGCCTTCGAAGAGAAGCTGCGTTAGTCCAACCACCAGTTACTAGGCTGGACATAGGAATGGCTGGGTGAAATCCTCCGGTCTGTGCTGTGCAGGAGGTGAGACCAGATGACCAGAATGGTCCTTTCTGGGGTTAAAAATTACAAAATCCAGATCAGGAGTCAGAATCTGAATTTGGAAGCGTGGGTCCATCTTTTCCTGTAGTAATAATGAACAACAATATTTGTACTTGTGCGACACGTTACATTTCCAGGCAGCTGAAAGGTATAGTCCTTACTCAGAAAAAGCAGCAAAATATTCCCCTGCACATCTAATTCCTGGTGGTGAAATGAAGGGACAAAATTAAAATGGATAAATATGTGTTGATTAGCATTCATTATGGAGATTTATTACATGAAAAATCAGATGCTATGGGGGCATGAAGTTCATGTAACAAAAAGCATCCTGTGATCCGCAGGATTTCCCAGCAGAATACCCAGTTCCAGTGATCTGAACCTGGCTCTCATTTCAATCTAATCAGAAGAAGAGAGGCGAGAATGACAGAAAGATCAGAGCCTCCGTCAGAGCTCCAGGTCACTCCTTTGGCTGTGTGTACTAAAGTGTACACAGCTTTATACACCCCAGTGGACAAGCTTACTATTCTGGGGCAGAGCCTAATGCAGTGTCAATCTTTACAGTGAAATTCACCCTTGTGCAAAGAGTCACTTCAGGGCCCTAGCTGACTTCACTGGGGAACAGATCCTTGGCATTGGGTGGGGGTTGCACCCCAAGTATGTTGATACAGTGTAACAGCGCCAGAACAGAGCATATTGTCCCTTTTGCACTACACAGCAAGGAGGAAGCAGCAGTGCTGTGATTGGGGGTGGGGGCACGGAAACGGGATGACTCTTGCTGTGCTGCTCTTTTGTTGTCTAGCGCTTTGTGTGCCTGACACTACTGAGATGGTAAAGGAATCGAGAGAAGGGGAACCACTGCTTGTGTCAGTCAGATTTCGGTTCATCACAGACACTTGGCCGCCAGTCACAACAGGAGAGCAGCCACATGTCTGTGCTGCTACATATGAATATACATAACACGGGGTCTCCTCCCTCCATGACCCCTGAGTGGTTTAACTCAGCCTGATGTTCTAGCCCAGGAGGTCTGTCTGTGTTACAGACCTGCCACTCCCTGTTCTCTGCACAGGCAGATCCTGTGCTGCAGAACCAGTGTGCCTGTGCTCCATGCTCTCACTACCTCCTTCTCACAAGCACTGGTCCAGGTAAGAGCAAAGATTTCCCCCCCACACACACACATCTATTTTATGCTGTGGTCATCCCATTAACTTCACTGGAGTCACTCCTGGTCTCCACCGGGGGAAATAAAGGGGTGGTAAGGATCCCAAAAGACACCTTGGGTGATGAGGCCCAGCAGTGACCTCAGTGAAGAACACTAAACCTACGTAATGCCTAGAATAGCTGCCTCAGAACTAGCTGGCAATTGGAGTCCCAGCACACCAGGGCACAGCCCTGCCATGGGAACTTGGGTCAGAAGCACCAGTTTCTTGTGCCCCACAGCTAGGGGAGTAGGAGGTGCTCTGTTCCCAGGGATACGTTTGTGCCTGTATCACTGTCACTGGGAAACACAGCCAGATGGGGCAGTTGGGATCAGCGCTGGACGGGAAGGTTGTCTTCATCTCCTCCCTCCAAAGGGCTGCCGGAGAGATTTTCCCAGAGAGGCTGCAGAGCTGGAAAGGAACCCAGGCAGGGGGACACTAGAAATGTATTTGATGTGCCACAGAGGACAGGCAGGCCAAGGGGACCAGATCGATGCTCATGTCTCTTTAAATCAGAGCTTTGATGTCTGCTTCTGCATCCTACTCAATCCCCCTTTCCTCCTTCCCTAGCATGGCTGCTTCATGAGTCAGAGACTGGAGGTAAATAAGAAGTGGAATTGTCAGCACAGAAATCTCGCTATCTCTTTTCAGGGCATTCTCTAGTGTTGCAGCCTAGCTCCATGGACTGAGCTCTGGCAGGGCTCCTGCTTGCCCTAAGGCTTGGGAAACAACATGGGCAGAGGACGTCTCACCCGGTACAGGGGACTCAGGGTGAAATGACATGGTGTGTTCTGGAGGAATCCCTTTGTGAGTATTGGGCATGGGGCTTAGCGTGTCAGCAAGACTCCAGCACAGCAGCTAAACACAGCTCCTTTCCTGGAGCTCTGGCAGCAGAGATGGAGAAAACAAATGGCAGTCCAGCTGTCAGTCCAGCAGCTGGATCTGTGATAGGCCACAGCCATCAGCTCACGGGAAGCTGACTGGAAAGGGAAACCCATGTGGAAGCCAATCTCCGCTGGGTTAATTGACTAGCCTCCTCCTCACCTTAAAAAGCACTACCCTGCACAAAAGGAACACGGCAATCGGGGCAAGCGTGGGAGGATCAGAATCAAACATCATGTGGAGTGGGGAGAGAGGAGATCACCCTGTATGAAAATGAGCACAAGGGCATGGATGCTGGCATCCCTGTTGCCATGGTGATGATAGGGGAGTCAGGCATGGAGCACGGACATCCACACCACATAGTGGGTGAAGGCACCAAAGACAGGGGGCTGGGAACATGGGAGCAAGGGCACATCCTAAGCGGCCACTGGGAATGAGGGGACCAGTGAGGTCAGAACAATGGTGCAAGGACTGCCACAGTGTCAGGGCAATGGAGCCATTATGGGTCTACTGGCAGAATAAGGCGTTGCTCTTTGAGAGTACAGAGTGGCACAATGGGCCTCTTAGTGATTTAGGGCCCCTCTCCTCCGGTGGAAGAGTCAAGCCCCTGGAATCTTCCTCACTGCTTGGAAACCAGAACACCGTCAATGGGCTCTGGAATCCTGGGCCTAACTACCAAATACAGCAATTAGCAGTGGAGCTCCCTGCTGCGACGGGAACATGCTGTGTAAATAAATTACATTCTAGAAATTAATAAGCACTGCCTAATTGGAGTTTAGCGCCTTTAATTTGTAAAATTCTGGTAAGGCTGCTAAAAGGGTAGTACATTTGTTTGCCTCTCTCTTAGCTGTGTGGAGAGCACCAATCCCCTATGGCAGCTAGTTGCTAGGTGAGACACCCTTACAAGCCTACCATCACCCATGCCAAGACCCCCAGCTTCATGTCATACCCTCTGTACATCCAGAATAACCCAGGTGAAAGTTGATTTCTCCAATTAACACAACTGCGCTGCTGCAAACAACCAAGTCAATACACAGCACCTGGGGAATCGTCTGTCAAGTGAAGAAAAACAGAACTGCGCACATAAACTGGTTAAAACTGGCCAGTCACATACTAACCAAAAGCACAGGTTCCAGACTGGACTCTTCACCTAGGCAGACTGGGTTTCCAGCTGTTTGACTCAATTACCTTTCTGGTGATCCCTGTCTGGGTTTGACTAGGGGGCCTGTCATGGTATAACTCCCACTCTGAACCTTAGCGTCCAAAAGATGGGGTACCAGCATGAATTCCTCTAAGCTTAATTACCAGCTTAGATCTTGTAGTGCTGCCACCACCCAGGACTTGCAGTGCCTGGTACACTCTGGTCCCCCCAAAACCTTCTCTGGGGACCCCAAGACCCCAAACTCCTTGGGTCTCACAACAAAGGGAAATAAACCATTCCCCCTCCCTTCCTTTCTTCCTCCCAGATCCTCCCCTCCCTGAGTACACTAGGAGATTACTGTGATTCAAACTCCTTGAATCTAAAAATAGAGAGGAATGTCACCTTCCCCCCTCCTCTTTTCCCCTCACCAAGAGATAATACAGATTCCAGCTCCATGAATCTAAAACATAGAGGAATTCCACCTTCCCCCTCTCTCTTCCCTCCTTTCTCCCACCAATTCCCTGGTGAGTACAGACTTAATTCCCTTGAGACTTAACAAGGGGAAAAATCAATCAGGTCTTTTAAAAAAAGAAAAGCTTTTAATAAAAAATAAAAATTGCCTCTGTAAAATCAAGTTGGAAAATGTTACAGGGTCTTTCAGCTTATGGAAACTAGAGAGAAGCCTCCCCCCAGCCCAAATACAAATTAAAATCCTTCCATCAAAATACACATTTGCAAATAAGAAAACAAACAAAAAGACTAAACCGCCTTCCTAATTGGTACTACTAAATTGAACAGAAGAGGCTGTTTCAGAAATTTGAAGATATCTGCTTACAGGTCTTGTCCCTCTCAGAACCTAGAGAGAACAAAGCAAAACCCCCCAAAAAACAAAAAAACAAAGGCTTCCCTCCACCGAGATTTGAAAGTATTTTGTCTCCTGATTGGTCCTCTGGTCAGGTGTTCCAGGTTCAGTTTGTTAACCCTTTACAGGTGAAAGAGACATTAACCCTTAACTATCTGTTTATGACAGGACCACAGTCTCAAAGGCAGCGTGAACCACTTGATAGGTCATATGGGCACTTGGCCACTATGGTCTTCTGGTGTATGGCTTCTGGTGGTGCAAACAATAAATTAGATATGGGATAAAAGATGTGACCACTCTATCATGGCAGCAGCATCTGGACACTTCAAAGCATATCCATCATAACCAGGGGACACGTTGTTTGTTCCTGAGTTTCACAGGGGTGGGGCAGGGAATGCAGGCAGCCCCAGCAATAAAAATGTAAGCTAGCTCACCTGTGACAACAACACGTGCTGTTGTAACGAAGAATAATCTTTTGGTTCGTGTGATTGTTCTGAGGGGCATGCAGAGAGACTAGGGGATAGAGATCTGAGTTGTCTACCTGCCAAAGAAATATGCCATCGATCCAAAATATAGTCTCACACCACCTGTTGCTGCTGTTCCTTAGAAGGGGTATGTCTGATGTGCTGTATGAGAGGCTCAGTTGTTTCAGAAAAGTGGTATCTTGACCTTGGCTGGTGTTTTCAATGTGGCATGGAGATGGAATTGTGAAGTAAGCTGACTTGATACCTGGCTGCATGCAGTAATGCGGGCAGGGCCCTGCCTTCATACCTAATTGCCAGAGGAGCAAAGCCAGCCAGGACCAGAAGGTTGAAACTGGAGCTATCTGGGTCACACCAGGGATGATACAAAGGGCAGAGCTAATTGTTGAGGCCATTTGCCACAGTGACAACTGGAGCCCCATGCTGCCACATGATATTCGGCAGGTGCAATAATTAGGGCATTGGGAGGTGTCCATGAGTTGCCAGCAAGCCTACAGAGGAGTGTGGTTCTCAGTTGGATTTTATTGCATCCTCTCAATGTGTTGTGGAAAGGACAGAAAGTGGTCATGCTCTATACCCAAATAAGAAGGGTGTGGTTCAAAAACGACTGGCTGATTGATCACAGAAGGACTTGCAGCTCTCGATGAGCTAACCAGTTGGCGAGACAGGACAAGATGACACTATCTTTTAGTGCATTTAGTTTAAGTCACCATTGGCCAGGATGTCAAGTTCAGATGACAGGCAGGACTCCAGCTCCTCAAAGCACCTTCTGGCTACTGCCAACCAGATCCCATCGGCATACACGAACTTAGCTGCCAAAGTGGGCAGCAGGTCAGCTGGGTGTCTGTTAAAGAGCATTGGAGTGAGTACAGATTCCGGGGAAAATGCATTGTTCATCGACGTGGGTGACTTGAACTGTCTGCATGCTTAAGGATCACTGTACTGCTAGAAATCATTTGCACAATAAACTCTACACGTTTCTTGTCTCGGGTCCCAGAGAATAATGTTAGGACTTGTCCATAGTGCCAGACTGTGTTGTATGTTGACAAAAGGTCAACAACAACCGTGCCAACTCCTGTCCTGACTAAAGGCATCCTCAGTAAAATATGTCAGTCTAATCACTTGATCCTCAGTTATATGGCCTGGTCGGAACCCTGCCCAGTAATGAGGCAACTGTGGGTTGATTAAAGGCAACTGTTGTTTAAGCACTAGTCTCACAAGCAGTTTAAAAATGACGCTGATCAGGACAATTTGGCAAATAGTCCTTTGGGTCATCTGCCTTCCTTCCAGGCTCCAGAAGTGCCATTACGTGTGCCCTTCACTAGAGCTTCGTCTGTACAGCATCCCAGACAAGTGTTACAGGCATTCTGCAGAAAGTTACAATGTGAGGCCAGCTGAGGAGATACATTAAATGCCTAGGCAGGGTGGATTAAGAGGGGTTATTTAACTTTCCATGGAGCATCCTGAGGTTAGTCATTAAGAAGAGGAACAAGACCACTCCAGATCTGAATTCTAGGTGGCGTGTTGACAAAGTGCCAATCTATGAATGTAGGAGCTCAGATACCACGATGATAAGAGATCTTATCCAAACCAAAGTAGATGAGTTAAACCACCAAACACAAGGAGGCAAGGATCCTGCCATATCTGCACTATCAAGGAGGGGAGGGGCATGTTGTGACGTTACACTGCATATTCTCTATGGAAATATGCTTATTATATGGATGTGACATAACTGAGATATACTTTATGCAAGATGGCTCATGTGAGATATCATTGGGAAAGTTATGATTTACTGAATGTGATTATCTAATTTGTACACCTGTATCATTTCTGTATCTGAAGTTAGGAATATTAACCATGTACTTGTATTTCAAATGTGCTACTTTGGGTGACACCCCCAACTCCTTCAGGTACAACAATGAAAAGCCAGACAGGGCTGATGGCCCGTCAGCAAAGACAATGGACTGTGAAAGAGCTTATTCTTCCTGTGGCCGCTCCAGACTACTTGCGAGTAATGGCTGCTACAACCTAGCAGAGATAGGGGTCTGCATCACCTGGTACTGGACCCCACCCCTCTTGGAATGCCAGTGTTTTTCCATTGGATGACAAAGAGTTCCCACCATAGACAAAAACTATATAAGGCAGGGGAATGACATCACCATGGTTCTCCTCTGCCTCCCCACCCAAAGAGACACTGAAAAACATCTGGAAGCAAGAACTGAACTGGGGGGAGAAGAGTTGAGCCCTCTTTTCCTCTCAGAGGTGTTGTCAGACTTAAAGACTCAAGTCCTTTTTATCTCTGCCAGTTCTAGGTAGCATAATTCCAAGCAAGCTACATGGGTACCTTCCCCCATCTGCGAATGGCAACCCATGGAAATCAACAGGAACGCTGCAGTGCTGCCTGATGCCTTCCAGCTCATGCACTGGACACAGGCCCCTTGGTAGTTAACCCTACACTACCTCCCCCACATGCCACATTACTAACAGAGCCGGGTAAACAGGAAAACGCAGCCCCCCTCCCCACCCTGCCTAATGCAGGTTTTTCCCTCCCCCACCTTCTCGTGGCCAGGGTGCAGAACCCATTAATGAATTTGACAGAACTACTAGCACAGAACAGCTCTACGATGTGATGCAAAGTTTAATTTGATTTCTCACTTGAGTAGCTGAGACGTTCTCTATATACTCCCTTCGGCTTCTCAAGATAAATTCTCTGCATACAATTAGCACTGCCAGGTGCCCATGTTTTGCCCTCCCTCATCCCCTGCCCCACTCCTTCCCTGTCTGGCCTTTCCTTTTCTTCCCAGCTCCAGGATTGCTTTGAGACTGCCAGCCCCCTTGCACTTCGCCCCTCCAACCCAACCATCTAGCAGAGGCTGTGAGCACTGAGCGTGTGTGTGCCACACTCCCTGAGGCTCTCAAAGTGAAGTGGGGTTAGGATGGGAGGACTTCCCTAGGCATCATCCCTCCCCCATCTGCAGAAGAGCAGCATTCATGGACTTCAAAGGACAGCTCCTGGCACTTTATGTTAGCCCCGCTGTGCAGGTAGTGCTCTCTGGGTGTAATGCTAATCAGGGATGTCTGGGGACTTGCAGGTCCCCTGAGGTTAGCTCTCTCTGAGGCCAGGATGTGGTATAAATAGAGCGAGGAAATAAAGCCCATAAAGACAGTCTAAATATAGGCCTTGCTAGACTCCACGCTTTAAGGGAGCTGGTGATGTGCAAGATGAAAGGGCCATAAGGCAGCATATCGCAGCCGGAGCAGTCTGCCCCTTTGTGCCAGTCTAGTGTCCTTTAGAAATCTCTTTCCAATTAAGACACCAGTTATGTGCCCAGCAAAATAGACAGAGGACAGATAGATACTTAAACCTTTGGTTACCTTTTATTCAATACTCAGACAAAGAACATTTCCCTGCAAGAAAAAAAAACCAAAAAAACCCCAAACCCGTGCACCTATCCACTTTTTTTGAATATTAACATTTGACAGACATAACTAGCCTGTTAAGTGTGTATATAAAGATTTCACTCAATTTTAACACAATCACTAGAAACAACATGGGGGTTGTAATGATGCTCACTCTGTAGGATAGTAACACCCCATTAAATAGAAATCTGATGACTATATTCCTGTATGATGGCTCTTTGAACAAAAGCTACCTGTTTTAATAATTGTTTCACTTCTGATATTTACATGGCAAGGATTTGTAAACTTGTTAAAACTGCCAAACTACATAGTAAGAGATAAAGAACTCTCTTTCCAGATCTTCCTGTAGGAGGCAAGGGTTGTTCTCTGGAGGAGCTGCTCCATGCATACACCCCCAGGACAGGCCTCCTATCAATCATGTTTCTGCCTGGCTGGTGCCTGCTACCTGGGCCTGCCCTTCCGAAACACACCCCCCTCCACACACACAGGGCTGATGCAGGGGGAAGCCATGCATTTCAGGAGACAGTTTGGGTCAATAGTTTGAGTATGGGAGATCTGGCCTCTGCCCCCAGCTCTGCTACTGACCTGCTGTGCCAAGTCACTCAACCCAGCTATTCCTCAGTCACCCCACCTGTAAGAGGGGGATCAGAGCACTTACCCCGCACCCTTTGTAAAACACCCGAAATAATACAGCACCAGTGTTGGCAGTTGTGTTGCTCAGAATTCCCCCAGAAATAGCCTGCGCCTATGCTCCATCAACAAGGATGTCTCTCTCTACATCTCACTGCAACCCATTTCCCCAGCCACTTCCTGGCTGTCTGGAGAGGGGACTTCCTGGAAAGCAAATGGAGCAGCTGCCAGCTGAGCCAGCAGGACTCAACCGCCCCATTCGGTGGCACTGGGGACACGGTGAAGGATGGCAGTGCTGATGGAATCAGGCAGCAGATTATTCCGGTCTCTGTGGAGGAGAAGTGTTATTGTGGGATCAGGAGGAGGATTTACAACATAGTGTGATCCCTGCAGGACACCAGCAGAGGCAGTGATGAATTACCCTGCAGTTTCACTTGGATACAGCATTCCTTGGCCTTTCCCATGCCGAACTGCTGCACTCCACCCCAAAGGCAGCCACATTTCAGTGACAGAAGAAGTTAGTATCAGTTTACAAAGTGCTTTAGGAAACACTTAGGGGTGAAAATCATTAAAATGGAAGCTGTATCTTTATTGCTACAAAGACTGACTTGGAGATGGGTGGTTTTTTAAACAGTTTAGATGTGATTCCACATCTTCACAGGCTGCACTGCAATCTAAGTCCAAGATGCCAGACCTCACTGCATCCAATTCAACCAGAGATGTAGAACCTTCATCTCCAGTGTAAATACCTACAGCTCTGGTGATGCTAATGGAAGTGGGCTCACTTCCACCAGAGCTGAATTCGGGCCGTAGTGTTGCACCTTCCATGTCTGGGAATTGGTTAGCAGCATGACCCCAACTCCAGTTCAGTCTTAAAGCAGGCAATTCCAGCAGGCCAGGCAGCCCAACCCCCTCTCTGCAGTCTCTGTTGTAGAATGGCTGCTGCTACCCTCTCGGTTTTGCCAGGCACAAATGTCATAACATTTCTTCCCAGATCTGGACCTTAGCGTCCAAAATATGGGTGTTAGCATGAAAACCTCCAAGCTTAGTTACCAGCTTGGACCTGGTATCGCTGCCACCAGCTAGGAATTATACAGTGCCTAGCTCACTGTGGTCTCCCCAAAACCTTCCCTGGGGAACCCCCAGACTCAGATGTCTTGAGTCTTACAACAAAGGGAAATAACCCCTTCCCCTTGTTTCCTTGTTACTTCCTCCCAGGCTCCCCTCCCTGGACGACCCTAGGAGATTCCCTGCTTCCAGTCCTGGAAACACAAGTACCTAGAGATCTAATCTCTCTTCCCCCTCACCCAGAGGATATGCAAAGTCAGGCTTAGTAAATCTAACACAAAGAGATTTTCCCCCTGACTTCTTCCTCCCACCAATTCCCTGGTGAGCTGCAGACTCAATTCCCTGGAGTCCCCACTAAAGAAAAACTCCAACAGGTCTTAAAAAGAAAGCTTTATATAAAAAGAAAGAAATACATTAAAAATAGTCTCTGTATTAAGGTGACAATATACAGGGTCAATTGCTTAAAGGAAAAAAATGAATAAACAGCCTTATCCAAAAAGAATACAGTTTAAACATTCCAGCAACTACACACATGTAAATACAAAAAATAAAACAGTATAAACCTATTGTCTTACTATCTGTGATGCAGTAGGTACTGTCTGTGTGGGGAGTGGGAGAGCAGGGGAGGACTTTAGGGGATGGAGGATGCCAGAGCCTGTAACCTGAGCTAGGTAAGGGAGGGGAAAGGTCAACACCTTGGCCCGGGAAGGGGACAAAGAAAGGGAGTGGCAGGAGGGAAGCAGTTTGAGTTTGGGCTTGGGGCTGTGTGGGTGGAATTCAGGGTATGCTAGCTAGGATCCAAGCACCCTGAAAGCCCAGAAGCACTCGGTGGAGGGGTCCTGACTGTGCCTGCAAGCTGTGCTGTAACCTGTGTTCCTGTTGTCCAATACACCTTCTGTTTTACTGGCTGGCTAAGAGTCACTGTGGGTCCCAGGAAGAGGGGTGCAGGGCCGGACTCCCCCACACTCCGTGACACTATCCTTATACTTACAACTTGGAAACAGAAGATTAGAAAGCCTGGAGATTCTTGTGGTCACTCTCAGAGCTGAGAAAAGAGAACAGACCAAGAACAAAGGACTCACACCCAAAACTTCCCTCCACCCAGATTTGAAAAAGTCTTGTTTCCTGATTGGTCCTCTGGTCAGGTGTTTCAGGTTACTGCTGTTACCCCTTTACAGGTAGGAGAACATTAACCCTTAGCTATCTGTTTATGACAACAAATGATTTCAAAATCCTCTAATGCTCCATTAAAGAATGAACGGTACACGTGCAAGAATTAAAGGTACAGAGCCAGGAGCAGCAAAACCCTTTTGATGGGGGAAATCAACGCCAGACATTTCACTAGCCTTATCCAAGGAGGAGGAAAAAGAAAGCGCAGCAGATCTAGGCAGATGGCAGCATTTCTGAAGAGAGCCAAGTCTCCCAGGAGGGAGAGAATGTCCAAGAACAGGTCCAGTCACGCTGCCACCAGCAATGCTCCAGCAAAGCTTGAAACCAAGGATTGCATTGAAGCGTATCAGCAGGTTTGAGGCCTTGATGTCTTACTTGCTTTTAGAAATTAAAAGCAGATGCCTGGGATGGGAAAATTGTGTCCATTTTTTTCCCTTCCCTCCCTTTCACAGGCAGATTGATCTGCGGGAGCGTGGTAGGGCTAACAAGCTCTGGCCCAGGAGGTGTCCACAAGAGCGGCAACAGCACAGCGAGGGGAGGAGCCCATCTCAGTTTGTGTGCAAATTCGGAGTGTTGTTTCCCCATTGGTTCCAATGGGAGCCATAACAGGGAATATATACACTCAGATTGGCCCTTGAGCATGTAAAGTGCCAGGTCATGCAGAACTGCAATGTCCAGCTCAGGACTCTGTACTTGAAAACTAGTCCCACAGTTACCTTCACCTGAAGACAAAACCTGCTCCCCTTTCCCCTTCCTTGCTGCTCACTGGCTGGGATTCTTAGCTTGATTAGCCCACACCGTCAGATTTAGACACAGATATATTATGGGATCATCCCCCACCCCCACCCTCTGCAGTATGTAAAGAAGCCAGTGCATCTGGGAACCTGCATTCAGGTCATTGCTCATGGCTGCAGATACAAGGGTCCTGGGACTCAAACATGGTGTATTAAAAGCAAAGGGTGAATATCTCCATGTAGATTCAGCAGACAGTTCAGTTCTGATAACCACAGCACCCGAGGAAAGAAGCAGGCCATAAAGGAAGGAATAACATTCCCTGCCCTCGCTTGAAAGAGGTATTGCAAGAGCAAAAGCCATTCTGACAAGTTAAAACAGGTCATTTGTGCCCGCTGATATATTTTAAGCACTTTCCTTTGTCTTTTATCTATCGGTTTTCTTCTCCTTTATATTAAAAAACATGGTCTTCAAAAGCACGCGGCACGTCTCAAGGGGGAAATAGCCTAGAGGTAAGCCTGCCTTGTGGTAGGGTGTGAGAAGCTGTGTTAACTGAGCAAAAGGCTTTCATCTCTTTATGCTATTTTTTTTTCCATAGCGCTCACACCAAAAGGAAATTGCTGTCTTTTATATGATACAAAAGTCACCTTCTCTGCCAAGTACTGTGGCCTCAGAAGAGGCTAGTGGCTTTTAAGAATCTTTTGTTCTCTTCTTTTCCTGTTCCAGTCTCACCTCTCCCCAGTATCATGTGTATTACGGTAGCACATACAGGTCCCAGTGCGCTAGGCACTGTGCAAACCCAGTGGGAGACAGCCCCTGCCCCAGAGAGCTCGCCGTCTGCTAGACAAGGCAGATAAAGGGCAAGAGACTTGTATTTTGGTTCTGAATGGTTACACCAAGTAATGGCTTCACAAACTGTACCAAGGAGACCAACAAACTGTTCCAGTCTGAGAGAATCAAACAGCAGCCAATATAGCAATCTGCGGGGCCATTACTCTCTGCTTGCTTCTCAACGAACATTGAGGCAGCAAGCAAATCCACCAGCTTTCTAAAGGAAACCAGAGAATGGGAGCATTTCTACAGTGCTATTTGTAGTACTGCTTGCTGTCATCCCACCTAGGAATTTGATTGCAGAAGCTGCGCAGAGGCAGAACTCGGATGGAGAGCTAACCCCCTTAGGTGACTGAGTTGCGCTATTTAATATTTGCTAAGCACCAGTGCACTTATCTTCTCACTCTACACGAGGAAGATGTAATCCCTGCCTCCAGAAGCTTACAGACTGAACAGAAAGGCAAACAAAAACCCACTGCCTGCCTGCAGGGGTTCTGTTTGGAGCATTATGTTATGGGAGAGCTATGGCAAAGCCGTGTTTGTTTAATATAGGGAGCGCCATCTACTGGCAGATAAGAATATGTAGTATTGTTCATAAATTAGTGGGTTCAATAAAGTTGTTATACACTGCAAATTGTGGTGCCAAGTCTTGCGATTTTATCTACTATCTCAAGATATCTGATGTTTAACAAAGACCCAGTGCTTGGAGATGAGTGATTACAGGAGAATCTCAGCTTTCGTTGTTAAAAATGAACGTTGCTGTGAAGAAAAGCTTGGAAAATGTGACCCCTCCTGATTCACAAACCAGAAGGCAAATAAACAGAATCCAACCTCAATTTTGAAAAATCTCATGACTTGTAAAGATCTTCTCTTGATTTTCAAATGTTTAGGGTTAAGAACATAAGAACGGCCACACTGGATCAGACCAAAGGTCCTTCTAGCCCAGTATCCTGTCTGCCAACAGTGGCCAGTGTCAGGTGCCCCAAAGGGAATGAACAGAACAGGCAATCATCACATGATCCATTCCCTGTCACCCATTCCCAGCTTCTGGCAAACAGAGGCTAAAGACACCATCCCTGCCCATCCTGGCTAATAGCCATTGATGGACCTATCCTCCACGAACTTATCTAGTGTTTTTGAAGCCTGTTATAGTCCTGGCCTTCACAACGTCCTCTGACAAGGAGTTCCACAGATTGACTGTGCGCAGTGTGAAAAAATACTTCCTTTTGTTTGTTTTAAATGTGCTGCCTATTCATTTCATTTGGTGGCCCCTAGTTCATGTGTTACAAGAAGGAGTAAATAACACTTCCTTATTTACTTTCTCCACACCAGTCATTATTTTATAGACCACTATCATATCCCCCCTTATTTGTCTCTTTGCCAAGCTGAAAAGTCCCAGTCTTATTAATCTTTCCTCATATGGAAGCCATTCCATACCTTTTATCATTTTTGTTGCCCTTGTCCAAACGTTTTCCAATTCCAATATATCTTTTTGGAGATGGGGCAATCACATCTGCACACAGTATTCAAGAGGTGGGTGCACCATGGATTTATAAAGAGACAATATGATATTTTCTATCTTGTTTTCTGTCAGTACTGCACATGGCTTCCCAAAGGCAGCTCCTCACGCATGGTATGTCATTGTGGTAAATGGGATGCTACTGAACTCTCCTACTGACAGGAGTGGAAAAGTGATGGGCTTTCCAGATGGAACATGTTTTAGGGAACGATTTGAATCAGGAGAGGGAGGCTGCACAGGTCACACATTACTAAATTGTTCTCTGCTTCGAAGTATCAGGTGACAGACAGGTGAGACCAGGTATTAAGCTACCTAGAAAGAGTAATAACAAAATGCCACAGCTTCGTTACATATAAGCAACCTCCCAACAGCCCTTAAAATAAAGATGTGGCTGGGAAAGTTAGAGAACAAGACAGGGAGTGAGGATTCCTGTAACCTAGGACAAGTTGCTTAGGTCAGAGTCCTCAAGAGGGGCCATTAATTTTTGCCCCACCCTACTCCAGAAGGTCCTGATTTCTGGAAGTGCTGAACATATACACAGCTCCAGGAGAAGTCACTGGCAGCTGTGGGTACTCGTCAGGTCTGAAAATCAGGCTCTCCAGCCTCTTTTGGCATCCAGCATTAGTGGGTATTTTTGCAAGTTGAGGCCTTAACTTCTCTGGGCCTCTGTTTTCTCCTCTCTGTAAAAGGAGAAGGATGCTGACCTACCCCATAGGCAGGGCTGGAAAGCTTTAGTAAAGCGCTTGGAATGTGCTGTACAGCACACAGAGGGCTGGCTGGCAGCATGAGCCTCTGTGCTGCTAACAAAGAAACGTGTAGATAACTGCTGGTGGGAGAAGCTCTGGGGACTTGCCATACTAACCACTGGGAGCTCATGCTGCCATGTGTATGCCAGGTTTCTGGCTCCCTGGTATGACATGAAAAGTGGCAGTGAGGCTCTGGACTAGCATGTTTACACATGGTTCACAGTTGGCAGCTGCTTCCTCTGAGAACGGGGGTGGGAGAAAGGGGATTCACAAGCGACTTTGGCAAGCGTCTGTCCAGGTATTGTCCCACTGAGTATGCAGTGTTAGGGAGTCGGAGTGCTTGGCCAGATGTTCTCCTTCTGCAGAGAGAAGTGCCATAGAATACCGGGGTAAACCACTGAGCAGATCATGATCCCAGGAAAGGAAAGGAAAGGGGGCATCTTGCCAGCGATTTCAGAGAAAGTAGTCTTTCCCACTGTCCTGTCTCCCTTCCCTTGATTTCTAATTAAATCAGACAACAAGCGAGTTTCTTCTAAGAGGAAGAGTCCAACCAGTAGGAAAAGCACAGAGTGGATGAGAAAAGTCACTGCCCCGGCCTCCCACATCCTTTGCCCCACGGGGCACTGCTCAGATCACACAAGCGAGAGGTCAGTACAATGGCCCCAGCTTAGCCCTCTGATATATGCAGGAACACCCCAGCCAAACAGAATATGATTCCTTCTGCTTCGCAGGTCAGGACTGTGGTGCATTTACAGAGCATGAGAGGGACCAGGACTAGGATACAACTTCCATTTCTCTACCCAGCCTAGTGCCTAGTGGTTCTGCATTGCCATTGCCGCAGCTGATGGCATCTGCAACACCTGAAGCAGTGCAAGAATTGCAGCTCTCTGCTCTGGAAGTGATGCCAATATTGGAGAGGCAGTGTTGCCTACCGGATAGGGAATTGACTCGGACCAAGGAGGCCTGGGTTCTATTCATGGCTCTGCTACTGGCCTGCTGGTGACCTTGAACAAGTCATTTCCCCTCACCCCGTGCCTCAGTTTCCCCATCTGTAAAGTGGGGATACTGACACTGACCTCCTTTGAAAAGCACTTTGAGATCTGCTGATGAAAAGACCTAGGTATCACTATTATTAACCGCTGCAGGAGGAACACAGAACCTCAGGGGCACATAAAGTTCATTTCTGCTTGCCTAGAGAGGCGGGCATGAAAGCTCAAGTACAAGGCTGAGAGTTCCTGGCTCATCTGTAATTTTGCTGTGTGACCGCTGGTAAGTTGGTGCCTCAGTTTCCCCATCTATAAAAGAGGGTTGGCCATATTTATCTGCTTGCAATGGAGAAAAGAGTCTTAGCAGAATGTTTGCACAGTGTGTGGGCGCCCTCAAGCTACAAAGTAACCAAGCGTGATGTTAAAAAGAAAGCCTGGGCCACTTCTAAGATCACAGGTTTTACTGTTTGTGATTTGAGATCTTGAATGATTTGTGTCTGGTTTTTTAAAAACAACTTTTCCATTTGCTTCTAGCCTAATCAATACTTCCCCCCAGCCCAACAGCATGTGTTGGGGGGAACACAATGCAGCCCTGTTAAGAAAAATACCTTAAAGCCAGAAAAGCCCACTAGGTCAGTCAATTTCTAAGAGATTCAGGAGCGGCGGGGGAAAGAAAACTCCAAGGCAGATAAACTACAGTAGAATCACTGACCTATTAAAGAAATAGACATGGTACATAGAGCAAGCTATTTCCTGCAACCTGGCCCCCCGTGTCAGAAGTGGAAGGGGCATGTTCTTTCTAACCCAAATCTATTTTGGCTCCTCCATGGTGACCAGCTTTCCCCTATACCTGCCCCTTCTGCTCCCAGCAGCCCAGCCTTGACTGCTGTGAGGATGTGTTTCACTTTATTGACCTATTAGCTTCCACCTGCTTGGGACGCTGCCACAGCAGCTTCGCCATTGTGTAAGCAGCAGCAAAAACATCCAGCCCCAAATAAATTGTCAGAGGCCCTGAAGCAGTATAATTAATCACACGGTTCTTTTGGGGACAACACTGGTGGGGATGGAAGACAGAAAACCAGAAAGTGGCATTGCAGTCTGACTCCAGAGAGGGCTCGGGATTAGAGCTGCCCTCAGGCTCAGCTAAAGCTTAGATAGATCGCCTTCAGCTTGCTGATATCTAAGGTAATCTGGGTTCAAATCTCAGTTCCGCCATGTGACCTTGAGAGTAACACTGCATTATGCTGTACCCTGAGCTGTAAGAGAGGGTAGGAAATGTGAGGCACATTTTGATCCAAAGGTAAGTAGTATCTTACACCAGTATGCACAGGTGCCAATGGCAAGGAGAATCAGCTCCCTTAGACTTGTGTTCTTAGATGCCTACTCAAATCTAACTGGCAGTTCCCTCCTCCCCTTACACAGTCCAGGGACTGCCAAATTAGATCAGAGAAAGCGATGAAGACAAAGATATTCTCATTAGGACACTCCAGGCCTCAGTGGACCATGAGCTACATCCTGTCCAACCTGTCCAGATCCAGCTGTGGAGAAGGAGAAGATGCATTTGCTTTGGGTGAAAAGCCCACCCCCCAGCAAACATGATCCTATCTGAAAAATATATCCAAGCACTGGCAAGCTCAGGGTCTGGTTTTTGGGCGGCGCTCCGACACATCAGATCATCTCAGCAGGGATTGAGAAATGCCAAATCAGGAGCCGACAGTGCTTTCCTGGAGTCATCAGCAACCAACTACATGGCCCTCCTTGCCTGCATTTTTGCTGCTTGGCAGTTATCTGTATGATGGTAGCACCTTACCATTCAGTGTGAGATACTACTTCCCTGAAGGGTCCAATCAAGAGCAGGGCCCCGTTCTGCTAAGGGCTGTACTCCCACATTATAAGAGATGGTCCCCACCCTGAAGAGTTTACAGCAGGGGTAGGCAACCTATGGCACGGGTGTTGAAGGTAGCACGTGAGCTGATTTTCACTGGAACTCACACTGCCTGGGTCCTGGCCACTGGTCCGGGGGGCTATGCATTTTATTTAATTTTAAATGAAGCTTCTTAAAGGCCATGTCTACATCTAAAATTTTGCAGCGCTGGTAGTTACAGCTGTATTAGTACAGCTGTATAGGGCCAGCGCTGCAGAGTGGCCACACTTACAGCAACCAGCGCTGCAAGTGGTGTTAGATGTGGCCACACTGCAGCGCTGTTGGGCGGCTTCAAGGGGGGGTTCGGGGAACGGGAGAGCAAACCGGGAAAGGAGACCAGCTTCGCCGCGGTTTGCTCTCGCGTTCCCCGAACCCCTCTGCAAACCGCAGGGAAGGAGACCTGCTTGCTCGGGGCTCCGGGAACTAGAGAGCAAACCGGGAAAGGAGACCCGCTTCGCCGTGGTTTGCTCTCGCGTTCCCGGAGCCCCTGCAAACCGCAGGGAAGGAGACCTGCTTGCTCGGGGTTCCGGGAACGAGAGAGCAAACCGGGAAAGGAGACCCGCTTCGCCGCGGTTTGCTCTCGCGTTCCCGAACCCCCTGCAAACCGCAGGGAAGGAGACCTGCTTGCTCGGGGAACGGGAGAGCAAACCGCGGCGAAGCTGGTCTCCTTTCCCGGTTTGCTCTCGCGTTCCCGGAGCCACCCAGCAAACCGCAGGGAAGGAGACCTGCTTGCTCGGGGCTCCGGGAACTAGAGAGCAAACCGGGAAAGGAGACCCGCTTCGCCGCGGTTTGCTCTCGCGTTCCCGGAGCCACCCTGCAAACCGCAGGGAAGGAGACCTGCTTGCTCGGGGAACGGGAGAGCAAACCGCGGCGAAGCTGGTCTCCTTTCCCGGTTTGCTCTCGCGTTCCCGAACCCCCCTGCAAACCGCAGGGAAGGAGACCTGCTTGCTCGGGGTTCCGGGAACGCGAGAGCAAGCTGGGGAAGGAGACCAGCTTGATTACCAGAGGCTTCCTCCTTCCACGGAGGTCAAGAAAAGCGCTGGTAAGTGTTTACATTGGATTACCAGCGCTGGATCACCAGCGCTGGATCCTCTACACCCGAGACAAAACGGGAGTGCGGCCAGCGCTGCAAACAGGGAGTTGCAGCGCTGGTGATGCCCTGCAGATGTGTACACCTTCAAAGTTGCAGCGCTGTAACTCCCTCACCAGCGCTGCAACTTTCTGATGTAGACAAGCCCAAACTTTGTATAAACCTTATTTACTTTACATACAACAATAGTTTAGTTATATATTATAGACTTATAGAAAGAGACCTTCTAAGAACGTTTAAATGTATTACTGGCACATGAAACCTTAAAATTAGAGTGAATGAATGAAGACTCGGCACAGCACTTCTGAAAGGTTGCCGACCCCTGGTTTACAGTCTAACTAGATAAGACAAAGGGTGGGAGAAAAGAAACAAGACATCCCCTCTTCTACAGCTACAGCACTGAGGCACAGCAAGGTGACATGGACTTTCCCCGGGTTATGCAGTGAGTCTGTGGCAGAACCAAGAACCTTCTTCTCCCTCATGCCTTGATGATAACGTTCAGGGCTGACATTGGCAGCCAGAGAGGAATCCGCTGTCCCTGACTGGATGGGAGATAGTGGTGGGAAGGGGAGAGGCTGTTGAGACCAGTCAGAGTCCTGGGGTGAAGTTAATTCTAGGCTGATCAAGCCCCATAGGGAACAGTCCTGCACTGGGACAAGAAGGTTGAACCTAAATGACTAGAGAGGTGTCCCCATCCCAGTTGTGTAGCACTGGAGGAGTTTGCCTATCCTCTGCTCCCTGTGTAATCTTCATGGAACCCCCTTTCATGCTGTGGGACACCAGAAATATTACTTCATGCCCTGTAATGAGAAAAATGTTGGGAAAGGGATTTCAGGTCTGTGGGAAAGAATCCTGGGACTTCCTTGCACAGAGACATGGAGATGGAAGAATGCCACCTGTGTATACTTCTCTAGGCTCTTTCATCCAGGGATCTCAAAGCACTTTGCACAGAGGAGATGGAGGTGATACTATTTGCCTATTTTACATGGGGTAAAATAGAGGCACAGGGAAGTTAAGTGACTGGGCTGAGGTCACAAAGAAAGTCTGACACAGCTGGGAATAGAGGTCAGCTCTCCTGATGCCTAGTTCTGCACTGTAACCACTAGACCACACTCTCCCTTATTCAAAGAAGATACAGAGCATTCAAAGCATATTTACTCTGAATGTGGATTGTGGCTATTTGCCCTAAATTGTCCATCACTAAACCCAACCAGGAGAGCGTCAAATGACAACAACGTTCACAGGCCAGCAAGCAAGGAAATGCAGCTCCTTTGGGTGGAAAGGCTACAATTCAGCAGCCACAAGGTCACAAGCTGATCTCTGCATGCTACACACAGGTGGCTGGCATCTGTCACCTGCTTCCCCAAAGCCTTGCAGTCTCCACTTCACCCAGGAATCCAGCCACCATCTCACATCCCAGGCCAGCTCTCCCTCAAGCAGTAGGTGAAGCAGTGCCTCAGTTTTGTTTTCCTTTTAAACCGACTGCCGAGAAAGTATTTTGGTTTTAATTTATTCTGCAGACTCACTCAGTTAAACAGCACTCCCCGTCTAGACAGAACCATCTTATTGTCAGCGAAACAGATTCACCCTGACATCCTCTAGCTTGTTGTGAAGCTGTGGCTATTCTGAAGAAAGAACAGCTAAAAGCTCCTACTCTGACGGCTTTGAAATTATGATTCCTGTCCACTCAACTTCAAATAAATACCCAGCAATAAATAATCTTGCCATATGTGGCTTGGTATCACGCTCTTTTAGGAACCCACATGGGTTGAGAAGGGGGTTGATTGCTTAGCACTTATGCAGTTGGACATCCCAAGTGCTGTTTGCAATACCTGCTCACCTGAGATACAGGGGTTCCACCTTATACTCTGGAATGTTGCTCTATATTTCTAAAGGACTGATTGGCCCTTCCAAGCCTAGAGAGCTCTGGCTTGTCTGTGGACTGTCTTTCAGAGGTTTAAGCTCATCAGACTGCAAAGGAGGAACCACAACTCCTGAACTCAGCAGAGCAGCTTCTGCCTTTCCCTAGCACCATTCATTCAGCTAGGGGAGGCTCAAAGAAACCGAAAGGAACACTGTCATCCTGAAGACAGTTTCACCAGAAGCCTTTTTAGGTACCACACCTGCTCCCATCTTCCTCTGCCAGTATTTGCTAATTTTTAAAAAGTTCTTCATGCCTCCCCCTGGGAAAGAAGAAGCAGGAAAACTGGCTGAACAGTTTGCAGCCTTTGGAGTCTAGCTAGTTTCACTGCTTCCCCCTGCACCATCAGAGAAAACAGCCCATCAGAAAATAATATTCCCCTTTAATCTCTCTGGGATCCTAGGTGTCGTAAGTAAGGCATGACATACCCAAGTCAGACATTGTGGATCAATGTATCTCCTCCTCCCTCATTAACTTAGCTACCTGTCCATCACATCTAGAATGAGTGGAGGGATTTCCCTCTCTGCTGATGAGGCGGTCCCAGCTATGCACCACTGGGAAGGAATGCACAGCCTGTGAGACTAAGCATGACATCCCAGGGGCCCATCAAAATGTGTTTTTTGGCCAACAGCCATTCCAACACAGGGTGGAGGGAAGGGATTTCCAGGTAATGGCTCCTCCTGGTGGCAAGTAAAAGGTACTGAAGTTCAAGCCCAGCAAATGAGCCCAGATGGTGGAGAGGAAAAGTCTGCAGGCACAGTGAAGAAATCCTCTGTCCTCAGTGCTAGGATGCTTAATAAAGAAGGAAACCTGTTGGGCCATAGCCTTATGCCCTGTGCTGCAGCGGGCCTACCCAAAGGAAAGTTAACAACATGGTGATTGAATTGTCACAGCCTCTTTTCCAGCCCTGACACCTTGAAATTTAGCATGAAACTCCTGCTGCTGAAGCATCCTTTAATCTCTGTACTTATGATGTTTGAAGCAGTAATCCACAGGCAGTGGGAGGCCGTAGGAGCCTAGGTACTACAGAAGGAAATGTTACAGAGTGATCACAATGAGCCAGGCCAGCAGTGCAGATAACACCCTGTGCTGCCAAGCCAGAGACATGGTCTCACTGATAGAGACCCAACTTCTGACTGGGATGCAGGGATTGGCAGTACTGGGTGGGTGCAGCACTTGACCTAGAAGATAGTGGCACAAGATAGAGTACTTTGTATTCCTCGTTAGCACTGCCCCATGGCCAAACATGGAAGCCAGTTTGTAGGAATTCTATAATGTGCTTTAGAGCTAAGTTTACAACACTTCATAGGACTAGGCTCGTTTTTCCCCACACAGCCTTCTTACCCCAGCCCAGTACTAAAATAACCCCTTAATAGCCAAAAAGCTGGAGCTGAAATGGGAGGTAGTAGTTCCAAGGTCTTCTTAGAATGAGAGTGAGAATCAAGACAAAACTAGAGATGGCAAAGTTGTTTGTTTTTTAAAAAGGTGCCTCAGCTTGGCTAGCATCATGTCCAGTTGCCTTTGACTTCCCTAACCCTTTGGATCAGGTGTCCACTTGGCAGCTTGGTGAACTGGAGGCAGCCTTTCTGCATGAGGTCAAGTGAGACTTGAACCCATGTTCGGAGTCAAGCACCTTAGTCACTTGGCCACCACACCTCATTAGGAGTCAGGACACCCAGGTTCTAGTCTCAGCTCTGCCACTGTGTGATTGTTTGCAAATGAAAAAATGGTTTCCATAACTTCCAGCTCTGCAAACTCCCTCCAAACCAAAAGTCACAATGGATTCTCCCCAACTGCACAGTAAAAGATTCTGCAACCAGATGATCATTATTAAACGCAAGAGAAGGCTGCATAAACAGAACAGAATCCAGTTTCCTCCTGATAGCCCTGGAGAGGTAGGAGACTAAAACCCCATTTCCCTCTCACTAAAGCAAGCAGACTGGAGTCTGAATACACCCAATAAGCTGATTGTTAGGATACAGATATTCAGGCCTGTCTGCAAAGGCCTATACTCTAAGAATTTAGGTGTACTCTTATCACTTAGCTAGTTATAGAGGTATAAAGGAAAGAATCAAAGATCACTGTCTGTGTAATGGTCTTCTCTTACTGTGACAGGCTAAGGCCTTCAGCTAAGATGTAGTTAGGCACCCATAAGCTGGAAAGTGTATGGTCACATCCTCAAATTCCAAACTAGTCACATTGAAATAAGGTGCTATTGGGCTATTAAGAATACAATTCTGTCCTGATATTCCTATCACCTCCAGAGAAAGGGAAGAGCCTAGAAGATGTAAAAGGAAACAGTTTGATCACATCCTGTCTGGCAAGAACTCACTTATCAATAGACACAGCTGGAGAACCCTTATGTCTGTATAGATGTGGTTGTGAAATCCTCACTTCTGTATTGTTTTGTATATTTATTTGCATGGTCTCTGTCTGGTTCTGTAATTGTTTCCGTCTGCTGTATAATTAATTTTGTTGGGTGTAAACCAATTAAGGTGGTGGGGTATAATTGATTAAATAACCATGTTACAATATGTTAGGATTGGTTAGTTAAATTTCAGTAAAATGATTGGTTAAGGAATAGCTAAGCAAAACTCAGGTTTTACTATATAGTCTGCAGTCAATCAGAAAGTGAGGGGGAAATGGGAACAGGGACTGGGGATGGGGGAATTAAAATCATGTCTTGCTAAAGGGGAAAATGGGAACAGGGGATGGGAACAGGAACAGGGACACAGGCAAGACTCTGTGGTGTCAGAGCTGGGAAGGGGGACACTAAGGAAGGAAACTGGAATCATGCTTGCTGGAAGTTCACCCCAATAAAATCGAATTGTTTGCGCCTTTGGACTTCGGGTATTGTTGGTCTCTGTTCATGCGAGAAGGACCAAGGAAGTGAGAGGGTGAAGGAATAAGCCCCCTAACACTGATCTGTTGAGTAGTATGGGCCATTTTTACATGACTACTTTTCTGATCATAAAGGCCCTTTCATTCCTCCAATGCCAAAAAAACCTTCAGCAATTCCTTAACCTTACACAATCTATACCACACGCCACACATCTGTATAAACATGCAACAGCACTGCTGCAGCGTCTTGCTGCAAACCTCATGCAACTCTTTACACGGAGGGAAAGCAGCACTGGCTATGAAATATTCTAAATCAGAAAATGAAAGTCAGGAAGCAGAAGGGTTTCCAGCAGTCCCTTTTCAAGGAAGCCACTAGAGCCTGCTCTTAAAGCGTACCATCATTGCTATTGGAGGTGCAGCTGGGCTGGCGTGACTGCTACCATAAACTGCCCACCACTGTTTAAACTGTTAGCCAAGCACTAGTACACCCGTGGAAGGTGTTTAGATACTACAGCGATGAAGACAGAAGAAGGTCTGAGAGAACACAGGATGGACTAGGATAACACAATTAGATAATGCTGGTGTGAGAATGCTGATGGTGCGCTGCACTAGCCCTCCCACCACTGCCACGACTGGCGGGGACTTTAAGACAGAACAGCTTAGACAAGGCTTATTAGTCAGGTGCTTCCAAGTTCAGCCACACATTGGTTTCACCTGGGCCCACTAACTTAACAGGTAATGATTCAATGAGTTGCCCAATTGCAAAATAAATGTTTGAAAAGGGTCAGTGCAATTACAGGGTAAATGGAATGTTTACTCGCCACGTGATAACAGCCATGATTCACAACAGGATTGCAGACATTGAGGAGATGAATGTGACTCTCCAGGGGGTAACAGCATTAATGCATGGACTGCACTGATAGGGGACTCAGGCAGGCAGTGCTGACAAGTGTGACTATGACAAAGCCTCATTATTATGCACCTAACAGCACTGAAATCGGTTATCGATCTAAAGCCCCCACCTAGTGAGCATGGACTGGACGGGACAGACTCTCTGCCTCCTGACAGAGCCACTACAGCTTGTAGTGTTTATTCTAGGCCCTACTCGTGGCGTTTACTTCCAGCTTAACAATGAAAACCGGGGTCCCTCCAGGCTTCATCCAGAAGTTGTACTGGAGTTTTAAAGAGCTCACACACAGCCATGCCCCAGAACTGTACATCCTCCTGGCAGACATGCCAGGCCTGACTCCAGTCCAGCCACTTTCCTGCCTGGACCACGAAGCAGCAGCTGCACTGAGTCAGCTTGCAGTAAGACCTGTTGTAATCAGGTAGGTCCACCAGCTTTCACCAGCAGCTGGGCACTGGGCTCCAGGCCTCTGTTTTATCCCCATTACTGCCACTGCCTCCTTGTGACCTCCGTCAAGTTTCAACCTCTGTCTCTGAGTTTCCCCATCTGTAAAATGGGACTGGTAATATCTTCCCCCGCAACTCTATACCGTTCAGACCTTTGCATTCAGATTACTGTAGTGTGTTCTCCCATGGAGCGTTACTTGGAGACCACTTGGGACTGTCAGCAACTGTAGTATGCAAGGTCTTGGAAAAAATTTTAAGGGAGAAAGTAGTCAAGGACATAGAGGTCAATGGTAATTGGGACGAATTGCAACACGGATTTACTAAAGGTAGATCGTGCCAAACCAATCTGATCTCCTTCTTTGAGAAGGTGACGGATTACTTAGATAAAGGAAATGCGGTAGATATAATTTACCTAGATTTCAGTAAGGCGTTCGACACGGTTCCGCACGGGGAACTGTTAGTCAAATTGCAAAAGATGGGAATGAATATGAAAGTTGTTAGTTGGATAAGGAACTGGTTAAAGGGGAGACTCCAGAGGGTCGTATTGAAAGGTGAATTGTCAGGCTGGAAGGAGGTCACTAGTGGAGTCCCTCAAGGATCGGTTTTGGGACCGATCTTATTTAACCTTTTTATTACGGACCTTGCCACAAAGAGCGGGAATGTGCTAATAAAGTTTGCGGATGACACAAAGCTGGGGGGTATTGCTAACACGGAGAAGGACAGGGATACTATTCAGGAAGATCTGAACCACCTTGTTAACTGGAGTAATAGGAACAGGATGAAATACAATAGTGAAAAGTGCAAGGTTATGCATTTAGGAACTAATAATAAGAATTTTGGATATACGTTGGGGGCGCATCAGTTGGAAGCGACGGAGGAGGAGAAGGACCTTGGGGTGCTGGTTGATAGCAGGATGACTATGAGTCGCCAATGTGATACGGCTGTTAAAAAAGCAAATGCGATTTTGGGATGCATCAGGCGGGGTATTTCCTGCAAGGATAAGGAGGTGTTAGTACCGTTATACAAGGCATTGGTGAGACCCCATCTGGAATACTGTGTGCAGTTCTGGTGTCCCATGTTCAAGAAGGATGAATTCAAACTGGAACAGGTTCAGAGACGGGCTACAAGGATGATCCGAGGAATGGAAAAACTGCCTTATGAAAGGAGACTCAAAGAGCTTGGCTTGTTTAGCCTGGCCAAAAGAAGGCTGCGGGGGGATATGCTTGCTCTATATAAATATATCAGGGGGGTTAACGTTAGGGAGGGAGAGGAATTATTTAAGTTTAGTACTAATGTAGGCACGAGGACGAATGGGTATAAACTGGATATTAGGAAGTTTAGACTTGAAATTAGACGAAGGTTTCTAACCATTAGGGGAGTGAAGTTCTGGAACAGCCTTCCGAGGGAAGTAGTCGGGGCAAAAGACTTTCCTGGCTTTAAGACAAAGCTCGATAAGTATATGGAGGGGATGTTATGATAGGATTGTCAATTTGGGCAATTGATCTTGGATTACCACCAGATAGGTCTGCTCAATGATCTGCGGGGAGATGTTGGATGACATGGGAACTGAGTTACTGCAGAGTATTCCTTCTTGGGTGCTGGCTGGTGAGTCTTGCCCACATGCTCAGGGTTTAGCTGATCGCCATATTTGGGGTCGGGAAGGAATTTTCCTCCAGGGCGGATTGGCAGGGGCCCTGGAGGTTTTTCGCCTTCCCCTGCAGCGTGGGGCACGGGTCACTTGCTGGTGGTTTCTCTGCAGCTTGAGGTCTTCAAACCAGTTTTGAAGATTTCAATAACTCGATCCTGGGATAGGGGTTGTTATAAAATTGGATGGGTGGGGTTCTGTGGCCTGCCTTGTGCAGGAGGTCAGACTAGATGATCAGATTGGTCCCTTCTGACCTATTAGTCTATGAGTCTATGAGTCTATGATGGAATCTCCTCTTACTGACACCTCCTGGATGTTAGTGATGGGACCCTGGGCACTCTCTGTGCTCAGATTCAAATGGAGAAACAGGTGTCTTTGGGGCACAAGCAAGACATCTTTTACCCTGGCTCATGGAGCTTGCAGGAGGGCTTTTAGCTAGGAGCCTCTTTAGGTGTCAGTGTGGATGGGATTTAATGAATTTGGACTTAGCAGCTATGTAACATGCGTAGGCACTTTAATTTATAACAAAGGGCCTATGCTGGAATTGGTTTATGGCCCCTGAAAAACGCAGAAGCCAAGGAGTTTTAAGCAGTGACCAGCACTGCTCAATTGTGGGGCGATGTGTGTACACAATCCAGTCCTAAACCTAATAATTTAATTTACCATAGGAGACTCAAACTGCCATCAATTAACATTTCCCTGCCCCAGATCATAGGCATGTTTTGTCTGGAGATTATGTTCATTAAATTATCAACTGCCATAATCCCCACAACAAGGCTGCAAGAGACATAAGAAAATATAGATATCGCCTTCTGAGCCACAGCAAGGAAGTGTAAATTCACCTCCCACTGACATACTGTCTCACTGGAGACCATGTATTTACACACACACACACACTTCCCAGGAAGTAGCTGCTCTGATCAAACTGGCATGATATTAAGGGAAAACAAATCGCCAGTTAAAAATTGAAGGGATACTGTCAGAGGATCTTAAAAGCCACTTAGCTTTGTGCCACCATCATTAAGGGTTTGGCTAAATACACAGCCCAGGCCTTTGTAATCAAAGATGTGAAGTTCCAAAAGTGAAAAATTCTGTCATTCAGACCCCCAGACAGGGAATGCAGAGCAGGATGGATTTCTCAGGCCACAGAAATAGACAAGCCATCCAGCTCCAGACCCCGACGCAGCTCTGGCACCTCAAAAATCTTCTTAAGGTCTCAGACTCTCTCCTCCCGCTCCCCTTCAGCCACCACTCATGGCCTGGATTCCTTTCCACCACCCCATGAACATATCCTATCTCCATTCTGATCCCCACAAACCACCACCTTCATCTCTAGGACCCTTGGAATGCAAGGAAGGTCCTTGAAAATAGCTTTACAGATCTCAGAATGCAGCAGGCCTGTGTGCTCAGCACAAGCGGCCATGAATGCATCACCCTGCTGCTCTGGCCACTACGCTGCATTTGGTCTAGTAGGAAGCTACAGTCCTGGACCCAACCTTCAAAAACCTTGCTAGATTTAGTTACTGTAAAGGCCACCTCTCACCCACAGCTCAAGCCTTGCTGGGCTCATCTGAGAGAATGGAACTGTTGGCTGCTAAGAGTACATCTATACAGGGATAAAAGACCCATGGTACAACTCAGACTTGTGGGGCTCTGACTCCGGGGCTAAAAACTGCTGTGTAGACATTTGAGCTCAGCTGGTGCCTGAGCTCTGGGACCCTTCCCCATCACAGGATCCCAGAGCTCAGGCACCAGCCCAACCCCAAACTCTCCACAGCAATTTTTGAACCCCGGAGCCCAAGAAACCCTGAGTCAGCTGATCTGGGCCAGCCATGGGTTTATCAGCCCTGTGCAGATGTACCCCAAGAGGAAAGTAGCAGTAGCTCAGGAGAGCTCTTCTCTCACCTGGTCTTGGGGCAATAGCGCTCCCTTCCACAAGGGCTGTATCACCTCCACAACACACTGCAAGCCCCATCTTCTTGGCTCGGCTCTACAAAATGGCAGACTCGCTGGGCCCATCTAGAGCCTGGCTTATGGCCTCACCAAGGTCACCAGCAAACTCCCTGTAGCAAACCCAATGAGGGCCCTCTGGTTTTATTTCTCCATCTGGCTGCTGCCTTCAAGCCTCCGTGATTGCTCCATCTTCTTCCTGCAGCTGTCCCATGGGTGACCCTCCTTCCTTGCTGATCCCTCTCAGCCTCTTGGGTAACTCCTTCGCCCTTCCCCGTTGGCCCCCTTCTCCCCCCTCAGGCCCTAGGCCACCTCATCAGCAGCTTCCAGGACATCTGCACTGAGAACTACTCAGTCATTCCCTCAACTCCCAGTCCCTTGTTCTCTCTCACCTGCCACTGCCTCAGTTAATCCAAAGCAGAATTACTCTGCTCCTGGTCTGTCCCTTTTCTCCCCATCTTCATCACCAAACATCAGTCCCAATCTTCAACTGCCCCATATCCAGCCTGCTAGAAACCCTATGGCTTCCTCTCCATCTAGAATCCATATTTCCACCCCTGCCAGGCAAGCATCCCACCCACATAGACCAGGATCTGTGTCCTAGGCTCAGTGTTTAGAGAGCGGGGGGAGTTGCTGGATGGTGGTTTCCAGAGAAGAAGGCAGAGGGGCTACAGAGACACCCTGCAGGACCGAACCTGTATTACTCTTCCTCCCAGGGACTGGGAGAGGGGAGGAAAAGATCCTACAGCCCCAGACCTGTGACTTCTATGCAGACAGACTCCCCCTGCAGCACTTCCATTCAGGGACTGCAGCTTCATGGCTGTCACTGTCCAAGGTGCTGGTCACTTGTTGCACTGGATAGGGGACTGAAGCTACATGGCAGGTGCTGTCTGAGGTGCTGCTTATCACAGTGCCCCAGAGGCTAAAGCTTTGTATCTAATACACTTCTATGGGTTCTGGTGCTGTAGCAGCGAAAGTGCCTCATGATCTGTAATGCAATTATCCTCACAGCACCCCTGAGAAAGAGGGAAGTGCTCTTATGCTCATTCCACAGATGGGAAATGAAGGTAGGGAAAGAGTCACTTACCCAAGACCATTACAGGGAGCAAATGTGGTGGTGAAGGGAATTGAAGCCTGAGAATCAGGAGATGTGGGTATCCCATTAACCACTCGACCATCCTTCCTCTCTATAAGGGAGATACTTTCCCAGATTTCAGCTGTTGCTCTTTTAGCATCAAAGGAAGGGGCAGCCTGAGCCAGGGAGGGTGTGCACTGCTCTGCTATTTTAAAGCAGCGATCCTCTGTGATCATCAGATGGTACACCCACCATCTCAGTCTCTTCACCTTGTTTATTCTCTCTGCATCTGCAGTGCTTAGTCAACCTCCTTCCCCTTCCTTCCTCTAGTTCTTTCTTCCTGGGCCTGTCCTTGGCAAGGTCAGCCACGGCAGCCTCCTGCACAGGCAGCCCCTGTTCTGCTCTGAATCACTGCATTTCTGAGGTGAGAACAGCGTTTCTTCTTTCCAGTTCCGCCCTGTTGATTGGGGCCAGAGAAAATGAGCATTAGAAGAGAAGCTCCTGCTGTATTTCTGTTGCCATATGACAGAGGAAATATTTTTGCAACCACTGTCAGTTCCTCCTAGCATGCATGGAAATAAGCCTGACTCTGCTTTTTGAGACTCTGATTATAAAGATCCCCTTTTTGTCTTATATTCAGAGGGGAAGGTCCAGGCCTTGCAATCCAAATGAGAAGCATAAAATGACTGGTGGGGAATGGAGATCAGGGCCTTTCTCTAGCAGCAAGATGCAACTTTAAGCAAATGGAATTTCTCAGCTTACAGCCATTCATGCAATAAACAGTTGAGAGAACAGGCACCTTCCCAACCTGCTATACAAACTCATCACCTACCCTGGAAGTTGGCTCTGTAAATACATGTAACTAACCATGCCCTTGTTGGGTCCTCTGAAGGGACTGGGCCTAAAACCATTAGTCTCATTTGCAAGATAGAAAGGTCCCAGTCCATTAGCTCAGAGTAAGTAGCTGACCCAAAGCACCCATGTTGTCTGGCTACGTAATCCATGCTGAAAATTTGTCCCCCTCTCATAGCTACAGATCAAACATCAGGTCACACCTTCTTCCCATGTTTGACCACTCTACAAATCCTCCCCACAAGACTGTTCAGCCCACACTCTTTATCCTCTCTATTCACAGATAATCCCATCTCCTTTAAATCCAGGAGGGGTAATGAGCCAGCAGGACCCCCCCTTGACTCCTTTCCAGCTCCTGAAAACTATGTGGGGCATTTCAGGCAAAGCCTGTTCCCTTGGGGGGGCGGGGGAGAAATAGTTATCCAAGGACATTTTCCAGCAGCATTTCATAATTCAATGACGCTCAGCTATTTTTTGTTTAAATTAAATGTTTTATCTGCCAGTTGTTAGGCTTGTTTATATAGCGCCCAAGGGCCCTTGGCAGGACAGTTTAGAAATACAATACAGATCCCATTGAAAATGGAGCTTTTTGAATTAGAAAACCTCCTTGAAGTCTGACAAAGAATCTCATGATGAAGGTGACCAGTGGAGAGGGGTTCAAGGCTGAGATAACAGGCGAAAGCCACATAAGAAAAAACCAAACACAAGGAATACTTTACACGTTGGCCTTAGAAACAAAACAATACACACGCAGCAGATTATACATACAGTCTTTTGAGGCGGGCCACAATGGAAAAGAGAGCTTTGAATACTTGCTAACTCATCTAGCCAATCAACAATGGTAAACATATTAACAGAAATAGAATTTAGTGGGCGAAATGAAACAAAAGACTTCACCTTCTTGTTCGAAGGCTTATAGTGCTAAGTGCAAATGACTAGAGTCAAGGCTCCTGGTTTCTGTGTCTCAGTCTCTGAAAAGACTCTGAATGTTAGCTTGGGTAAATCTCTGCCTCAGTGTCCCCCATTTTACATATGTGGATGGTGCCCCACATTAGTAAAATGCTTTGAGATGCTCAGATGAAAAGTACTAGCGCCATGCTAAGCATTTTAGGAATCCTTTCAATTGAAAACCAGGTTCATGGAATGAGGAGAAATAAAGTATGGGAAGAATTACATCCAGCCAGAAGCAGTGCAACTTTTTTCTCTTTGGCAGATCGGATTAGAGAGAGATACTCAAAACACAGTTGTAGTCTAATTTGGTTTGGTTACTTGGGAGGGAGTGTGGAGGAAAGACTCCTCACCCTGTTCTCAAACCTCAGGGCTCTAGTTTTTTCCCCTTTATCTGTGCAAAGGAACAATTCAACCCACACACTCGCAGACACGAACACACACACACAGAAGAGGAACCAAACACTGAAGTTCTCCAAAACAAGGCATTCTCAGCAAGCTTTTTGCAGAGGGAGGGAAAAGTGAAAAGAGGAGTTTGCTGATTAGACACATTTGGCAGCAGTGCTACGAGACTGGAAGCTGCATGCAATTGCACTCCAAGAAATACCACACCTTTTTCAATCATTCTGCATCATTCCCATAGCACTATAAGTGTGTCCAATGATTTTCAAAGCAGAAGAGATCTGTTCCCTGCCCTGAAGTCCTTTCAATTTTAAATCCAAGCCCAGAATCCCATCTTACCCAGAACCACACGGCCTAGTTTTATCAGATTCCACAAGTATAAAATTATTCTAAAAAAAAAAAGAAAAAAGAGGAATTAAATTTCACACTAATGCTCCCTATCTTTAGGATACCATTTTCAGAGCAGGGATAATCCATTTGATTGGCTGAAGTGAGGGGGAGGGTCAGAAAGCCGGCAATAGATTGCATTTCAACGTGTGCCTAGCGCATCTCTATTCTGAGTTTCACACCTCTTCACTGTCATTAGTATGTGCTGCACAAAGGCTGAGAACTTCATTACTCCTAAGTGAAACATCTTCAAACATGTCAAAAACATTTGTCTTCAGTGAGATCCTAGTCCCTGACAAGCATGAAGTTCTAAAGAGAAGCCCCAAGCTAGCTTTCCCCAAGCAAACGTGCACAGCTTAAGTTTCAGAATGGGTAGTACACATCCCTCCCTTTCTTGGTAAAAAATAAACACCAGCACAGCCATGCGGAATTACATCAAATGGTCTCATCAAAACTAATTTACCTGCCGAGAACAAGCCTGACAAATTCTCAGTACAGAGGAAGATTTTTTTTTTAAATTACAGCGCAAGTACCTGAATCCAGAGGAGTGATTAAGACTGAGGGCTTGTCTACATCAGAAAGTTGCAGCGCTGGTGAGGGAGTTACAGCGCTGCAACTTAGGAGGTGTACACATCTGCAGGGCATCACCAGCGCTGCAACTCCCTGTTTGCAGCGCTGGCCGTACTCCCGTTTTGTCTCGGGTGTAGAGGATCCAGCGCTGGTGATCCAGCGCTGGTAATCCAATGTAAACACTTACCAGCGCTTTTCTTGACCTCCGTGGAAGGAGGAAGCCTCTGGTAATCAAGCTGGTCTCCTTCCCCAGCTTGCTCTCTCGTTCCCGGAACCCCGAGCAAGCAGGTCTCCTTCCCTGCGGTTTGCTGGGTGGCTCCGGGAACGCGAGAGCAAACCGTGGCGAAGCTGGTCTCCTTTCCCGGTTTGCTCTCTCGTTCCCGGAACCCCGAACAAGCAGGTCTCCTTCCCTGCGGTTTGCAGGGTGGTTCGGGGAAAGCGAGAGCAAACCGCGGCGAAGCTGGTCTCCTTTCCCGGTTTGCTCTCTAGTTCCCGGAACCCCGAGCAAGCAGGTCTCCTTCCCTGCGGTTTGCAGGGTGGCTCCGGGAACGCGAGAGCAAACCGCGGCGAAGCTGGTCTCCTTTCCCGGTTTGCTCTCGCGTTCCCGGAACCCCCCTTGAAGCCGCCCAACAGTGCTGCAGTGTGGCCACATCTAACACCACTTGCAGCGCTGGTTGCTGTAAGCGTGGCCACTCTGCAGCGCTGGCCCTATACAGCTGTACTAATACAGCTGTAACTACCAGCGCTGCAAAATTTTAGATGTAGACATGGCCTGAATGATCTCTTCAGCCATACCACCACATGATGCACTCTCACAATCCACGCCTGCCTGATAACAGCCACCTTTGAAGATAAGGGTTTTGAGTATTCCGGGAGAGGAGCATATAAAGACCTAGGATGAATAGTTGTTGTATCTCAACTCTTGGCCAGAGGGGAGTGTGAAGGGGGACACTCACCTCCTATCAGCAGGGTGTGGCGTTGTGATTGTTCTTCCAGCTCCTGGCACCCCCTGTAGGTTGCTGACCTCACCAGGCAAGTCTTCCTTGGCTCAGCCCTCCGACCAAGTCATACCGTCAATAATGGATCAACCCCTTCAGGGGCAGCAATGGGTTCAACAAGCTGCCAACCTCACCAGGGTTTTCGCCCTGTTTCTGGGCCCTTTAAATTCTGCCTTTCACAGGGGCTTCTAAAGGAGCCTTGTCCCCTTCTCAAGGCTTAGGCATCTTCCCGGAGGGAGCACCCAGGCCTGCCCACTGCTGCAGGTCCCAGACCCAGGGACCGAATCCACAGCAGCCACCTGCGGCTTCCTTTAATGAGTTGCTGCTCTCTTCCCTGGGCCTCTTCCCACCCAGTGCCTTTACCTTCGCTCGTTACCTCAGGGTTACAGTTCTCAGGGCTTCTCTCCCCCGGGGCCAGTATGTGCAGCGAGCCAGGCTCCTGTAGCCAGAGCAGAGCCCCCTTCCTCACCCCTCTGGCCCCAGCCAGGGACCCGCTCCGGCCTGGCAGCTCCTTTTACCTGAGCCTGCTGGGCTCTGATCGGCTGCTTCAGTGCAGCCTCTCTAGGCAGGCCTGGGGCACCCACCTTTGCTGCTCCTTCCTGGCACAGGTGGGAGGACTGCAGGGCCTTCAGCAGGGGAAGGGCCAGGCATAGGGGCACCAGAACAAGGGGCGGCAGGGGACCATGGACTGAGCAGTGTGGGATCTTGGGGGGCAGGGGCAGTGTGGGGGCAGGGTCTTGGGGGAACGGGCAGTGTGAGGTCAGGGGCTCAGGGAGATGCAGGGCAGGGTGGGGCTCAGGGGATGGCGCAGGGGGGCAGGACCACAGTTCAGGCACTTGTGGCCCCTGAACTTTTAGGGCACTTCCACTGCTCCTGGCCCAGTACACCCTGTCACAGGGAGGAAGTATGTTGAGACCAGACAGCTAGTAGGGAGCGTAAACATGCATCTTGGCTTGAAAAGGGCAGCTTGGAAAAAGCTACATGTGGCTCAAAATACAAACCCTTGTCTCCTCAGCAAAGTAGGCTCCTAAGAGCACATCATCTCTTTATGTTACTCACACCTTCTCAAACACAGAATTAAGTTGAGGATCTTAGTCCTTCGTTCAAAGCTCTCAATAGACTGACAATCTCCAGGAGATGCAAGATACCACCTCACCCATGGCTCTGCTCTAAAGGACTGATCGATCGTTTATCTCAAGGGTGATGCTTGCATGCATAGGAGTTGTTAGCTGGCCAGAGACTGAAATCCTCTCTTGCAGGAGCAAGAACTTACTATAAACTTACCTGCTTTCAGATCCCAATACAAAGCTCACATCTTCTACCTTGGTTTTCCACAAAGCAACTTATTGCCTAATAGCACTTACACAGACACTGCTTAACTTACTCCCCAAGGACTGGGTGGGAGAGAATGGTGCAAAAGCCAAAATTTATTAATGTACGTCATGCGTGTGCATGTACACACACTCTGGAAGACACCGCTACTTAGTCATGGAGCAAAACCTTAAGTAGAATTAAAAATAATTAGACAGGTGACTTGGGACAGTGGATAAAGTAAGAGACTGGGGTTGTGTTCCCAACTCTGCCACTGACTCGCTGTGTGACCTTGGGCAAGTTACTTTACCTCTGTGCCTCAGTTTCCCCAACCTAAGGATTGGGGTGGGAGGGAAATCACATTTACATCCCTTTTGTAAAAATCTTTGAGATCTATAGATTGAGTGCTATAGGAATACCAAGTAAAGATTGCTGCTAAGAATAACAGGTTCCTTTTTGGCAAAAGGAATATTTAATAGCACTGAGCAAGCAGGGAAGCAGCCTGTATTGGACTCACTCCATAGTTTGCTCTTGCTAATCTTGTTCCTTTTCCTTTAGTGGCAGGTCAGACTGCGAAGTGATAGGGAAAAGAAAAATGTACAAGGCAGACTGAGTAAAAAAAAAAAAAAAATTTCACTGGAATGTATTTGGTTGCTTTTTACTGGAATGCCATGATAATTCATTTCCAAATCCTGTCAAGAACATGCCGATATGAAACTGGAAATATGAATGCCTGCCAGCCTTCGGCACACTGAACCATGAGCAAAATACAAGGGGTGAGGAGAGGTTAAATACACAGGGGATTAAGCTGAATGAGTTGCAGATTGAAAGATTGTGGCAAGATAGAATTTTAACCCTAATCAACTCCACAGATCATGTGGTAGAAACCTTTTCTTCTAAATATTCAGCTTCCTGCTTATTTGCTTACACACAGTACAGATTATTGGTAAAGAGGACAGCCAAAAATTTACTGCTGTTTAGGGCCAAACCTGCAGAACACATCCTATTGCTGCTTTAAGACTGCATGTGAAATTAGTGCTGGAGTGCCAGTCTATTGGAATTCTGGGAGGAAGGCTGGCAAGTGGGTGGAGCCCCCTTAAGGCCTGCCCCTCCTTGGACAAGGTGAGAGTTAGAGAGCCCAGAAATCAACTAAACATATTGGACAAGTGAAAAATAAAGCCCTCAGGGACAGCGTGACGGTCAGATGTATTGACTGTTCAGGCCACGAGATGAATGCCAGCAGGACAAGCTTTCCCCACCCTCAACTGCCAATGTACATCAGCATCCCTCCTGAGAGACCAGTGCAGTCTCAATTGGCCATTCAGCTTTTGGACCCTCTGCCAGTAGTGGTACAGTAGAACCTCAGAGTTACAAACACTGCAGGAATGGGGGTTGTCCGTAACTCTGAATAAAACATTATGGTTCTTCTTTCAAAAGTTTACAACGGAACATTGACGTAATACAGCTTTGCAACTTTATTATGCAGAAGAAAAATGCTGCTTTTCCTTTATTTCTTTAGTAGTTTATGTTTAACACAGTACTGTGCTGTATTTGCTTTATTTTTTGTCTCTGCTGCTGCCCGATTGTGTACTTCCAGTTCCAAATGAGGTCTATGGTTGACTGGTCAGTTCATAACTCTGAGATTCCATTGCAGTGGGGGGGGGGGAATCATCAGTACCAAATGAGGTGACCTTTGTTTTTAGTTAAACATGTGAGGCCTTTCCTTTTGGCTGATGAAGCTGGTGGCTATGCTGAGTGCACCATGGGCAGTTAAGAATGGACAACAGGCTCCTGTGTGCATGGCTGCTTCTTCTGAGAGCATCTTCCCTATTCATCACAGCTAGCACCCCGCTACTCATCCCAAAGGTCAGCCTTCTCACACAAAGCTCTTTTTACAGAAACTTTATCCCAGGAAGAAAAATAAATAAAACACCCCCCCCCCATTGTTAAGCATCATTTTGTTCTTGTGATTCATTCAGCTGCCCTTGGAAATGCAGCTGATTTCTTTTTTTTTGGAGGAACAGACTGAAGCAGACTTGCAGAGCACACCCCCATCACCAGGGAGAGAGAATCTAATAAAGGCTAGGCAGGTGGTGAGCTGCTGTTACTGCTCTCAACCAATTGAGAGCAATGCACAGCCAATCATTTATGCTATCTTCTCTCCTCCTCTCTCTACCCCAGCCCACTTGTCTGTCTCATGCACCTCATTTCTCATCTCTCAGATTGTAAACTGTGACAGGGCCTGTCAGTTACAATGCAACTGTGCCCTGCCTAGCACAAGAAGTCCCTGCTCTGCTTGGCCTCTAGATGCTCTTGCAGTGTTCAAATACTAATTAAAAAGCAGTTTGTTGTAGAACACCAGTGCTGTTCTATCCTGAGAGCAATAAAGGGAGCACGCTGTGTTTAGTTCTTGGATTCTGTGCATTGTACCCCAGGTTGACAGAGGACTAGGATATGAAATAATGTTCTCTCCTGGGATACAATGCCTGGTATGCATATTATAGTCAAATTACACTGAGCATGAATAGCAATACATTTCATCCTTCCAGGTGACGAAAGTCTGGCCCTCCTGTGAAGCATTGCGTGCATTGTTTTTACCGGATAATAAGCTAGATAACAGATACTGAAAGCCAGAAGCACCGTAATGGTTTATTGGAATAAAGCACTTGTGTATTTATAAAAATATGATCCATTCCCTCAGGCTACAGCTATATTTGCATCAATACACTCAACGTTTAAACAGCATACTGCATTGGCAGCCTACTGCAACAGAAACAACAATGGCTCCAACCTCTACATCCAGTGACAGTCTGGACAGATAGACAAGCCCTGCACTGCCCTGATGGTTAAGTCAAGGTGATTTGACAAGGAGAGAGAGTTCTAGACATGAACAACATTCACCAAAGATAGATCTGAATTATATGGACAAAAGGCAGGCTACGACTTGTTAACAGAAACACCTCAACTCATCTGAGTAACAGAGAGAAGGTAAATACTGTAGGCTACTTTAGATGGCCAGGACATAAGCCCTATAGGGGCTTTACAGATTAATACTGATACTTCGAATTGTACCAAGCCCCATATAAAAAGCTAGTGCACCTTATGGAGCCCAGCTGTAAGAGTTAAGAAAGGCTCACACCAAACATGTTCTGTCAGATCCGTATCTCTTGGGCAGCTCAGTGTAGCCCTTTGCAGAGTCCATTACAGTACATCCCATCTAGAAGTGAGAGGCATAGAAAGCTGTGGCAATGCCCACTTCAGAAGAGGTCACAGCTTCCTGAACACAGATGGTAAAAAGGACCCTCCTTGCTGCTAGCTGGGAATCAGTAGCAGATTTGAATCCTTAACATCTAGGCTGCTCACTTTGGCAAAGCGAGGGCACAAGCACCCTCAAGAGAAAGCTAACAAGCCCCACTAAATCATCTCCAGACTTCCCGTTCACAGCACCATCTCTCTCTTCTCTGGAATGAGCCCAGCCAACTCATTTTGATCTCAGCTCCTCCCTTTCTGGGCCAGGCCCCAGAAGAGTCAGGACCCCACACAGGCCTGATGGAAAGATGAGAACCGAGCATCAATGGGTTTGCAACCCAAAATGTCTGTTACTGCCCAGCAACGAGACACACAAGACAGAGTGAATGACCAAGCCAAGTGCTCCATTCCTACAATGCTTAGGAAGGATTGGGAGTCCCCATGTCCTCTCCAGCTAGAAGAGAGGACATGACAGTAAAGCACCTGCAAAGGGAGGGGGAATTTAAGCGATTACACGAGGCAGGATTAAGTAGCCTACCACAACATTTTCCTCAATAGGATATTTCACCTAAATTCTTCAGGTGAAAAGCAGGAAGAGCCATTTAGTGGTTTGCCATTGTATTTCACTTTAGACCTGCACAATTCTTCTCTCCCAAGCTACTTTAATGGAGGGAGGAAGGGAACAAGTTTTTTCATTGTTTTAGTAAAGGGCAGGCCTAGTAGATCATGCCAGGGCTGGTAATTATTCACGGCCGTTTTGCAAGGCTGTTTTACCCTCCTCAGTAGCGATAAGCTATGCTATTGAATTAATATTTTTAGAGACCATTGCTCTGTGTGCTTAGAAGACCTATTCCTGGGTCTTAATAGATGCTCTTTTAAACTCAAGCGTGAGGCTTTTTTTTTTTTTCCCTCCTTGCAGTACACTTTATAAACCTTAATTTTTAAAATCACTAAGATATAGAGTCCCTTGTTAGGCCCATCCACATGACAAGTGTAAGTGGTGGTTAGTGATCAGAAAGGCACTGATTCCTGTCTATGACATAGTACTGAATAATTATTCAAGTGCACTATGGGTGGAGGTAGCTTCTCCCTGAAGCAGCTTGAACTTTACATATGCTTTCATTACATTGGCACTCTTGAGGAAATGCAGCTTTGGCCACAATGTTTTGTTCCAGCCTTTCCCTAACTCCTCTGGTCAGCAGGGAGAACTGATTAAAAGCAAGGACTTTAATCGTAGGTTAAAGCAGAAAACCTCACTTTAAACCAGCCCATGCAATCATGTGTTGCTGTTGTACCTCCTAGTTATTTTCCCAGACTGCATTCTCAGTGGTTGGTATAACAATTAAGATAAGTTAATTTGCAACTGTAGTGGGCCTTTATATTAAATTGGGTGCTTTTTGGTAACCAGGAGTATACTATACACCTAACACTATTTAAACGATTATCTTAACATACATTTAGATTCTTATTTTTTAGTGTTAGAAAATGTGAATGATGCATTTACTAGATGGTTTTTTGCCCTTGATTTGTCTCACAGCGCATTTAGAAGGAAAATGGAATTCCATTAGAAGCATACAAAAACAGCATTTTAGCATTGTTTTTAATAGTTTCTTTGCATTATGGGTCAGATTTTTCAAGATCTAGGCCTCCCCTCCTTCAAGTTAAGAATTAGTTGATCCATTCCTCTTCAGTCTGGTTTTCAATCACAGATTAGACGAGGAAAATAAGCTTTCCAACTCCCACTTGGTTTCTCAACTTTGACTGAATTAGTTCAAAATGAAGACTAAATTCTCTCTGCAGCTGTTAAAACTGAAATCAAAAAGTACATAAGGCAGAATATATTGTCCACAACAAATACACTTTGAAAAAATATGAATACCAATATTTGCTTGCTTGTAATGACAGAAAATAGATGTCTAACGCGATACATGTCATTGTAACATTTATACAGCTTGAGCTGACCTCAAAAAGTTAAGATGTCTCCTCCTATGCCTGCTTTTATGTATAAAATTAAAAACCTTTAACTCATTGAAATTTCAGGGTTTGTTGATGTGGCCTTTTTTATTTAAACGGTTTTAACAGACTGAAGTTTAGGCTTCAACATAAGTTCAAGTGGTTTATTTTTTAAAAAGAGAAAATAGTGTAAATTTTCTATCCACACTGCTGCTCAAAGAAGATGGAAATAAAGCAGGATTATTCTGAAGGATAAGAGGTGTGGGTGTTTGTTTGATAGACGCATGATGTACAAATATTAGACACACTATAGAAGCCCTGTGCCAGACCAACTCCAAGCCCCAAAAAACTATAAATCCCATGTAAGTTTTGTTCTCCCTGGAAAGATTGTTCCAGGAGAGCAAAAAGATCAATGGCAAATTGAAAGACATTTGGTCCCTACTGGAGTATCAATTATGCAGTTAACAAAAACAGCTACAACCTGACATGCTCTATAAGCTGATGTCAGTACACAGTGTTGTTTAGGATGTCTAGTTGCTGCAGAATACTTTATGCATTTAATGTGGGATTTTGAGGAGTACCTAGATGACCTGAGACACACAAAATAGACCAACTTTTCTGCTGGTGTTAGAGACAAACATTCAAGCTACACAAAGCTCTTCATCAGATCTGGGTGTAGGGGGAGAAGAGTGACCTGCAAACCAATTCCATTGGAAGTTGTTAATTTTTGCTCCTGAAATAACTCAGGAACTAAAAATATCCCAGATTAAGTACTTGAGCCTGAAAATCTTGTTTCCGTTTGTATTTGGCCTATTTTGTAATCTTCCCACTAGCAGTTCTTTTGATATAATTTTGAAGGATCCTAAGGGAGTTAGGCAGCCAAATCCCATAGAAAGTGGGTTCAGCTGATCATGGTTAACGCCCCTTCACTAGAGGGAGGGTTTTGTGCTCCAATATATTTGAACGATTAAGGATTTATTGAACAACGTTAAGATGAAAACTGTGGTCTTTGACAGTCACACTCCATTTCAAAAGGAAAGGCATTTGTTTCCCTTACATTACTCATTTTATTTTGATTACAAATATTGCACTGTAGAAGTGATAATAGTATATTTCTTTCACCTAATATAAGTACTGTAATGCAATCTCTATCGTGAAAGTGTAATCTCAAATGTAGATTTTGTTATATAACTGCATTCAAAAACCAATACAATGTAAAACTTAAGACTGAATGCACTTGTTGGCTGAACAAGAAGTTAGAGCCTATCACTAGGAAAAAGAGTTTGTTTACATTTATGGGAGATAATGCTGCCCACTTCTCGTTTACAATGTCATCTGAAGGTGAGAACAGGCATTTGTATGGCAGTTATAGCTGGCATTGCAAGATATTTACATGAGAGATGCGCTAAAGATTCATATGTCCCTTCATGCTTCAATCACCATTCCAGAGAACATGCCTCCATGCTGATGACAGGTTCTGCTAGATAACCATCCAAAGCAGTGTGGACCAACGCATGTTCATTTTCATCATCTGAGTCAGATGCCACCAGCAGAAAATTGGTTCTCTTTTTTGGTGGTTCAGGTCCTGTAATTTCCACATCAATGCGTTGCACTTCTAGAAGCACATGCCACACTTCATCCCTCTCAGATTTTGGAAGGCAGTTCAGCTCCTTAAACCTTTGGTTAAGTGCTCTAACTATCTTTAGAAATTTCACATTGGTACTTTCTTAACATTGTCAAATCTGCAGTGAAAGTGTTCTTAAAATGAAGAACATGTGCTGGGTCTTCATGTTATGGCAGTCTTGAATGATATCTATGGCAGAACACTGGTAAAACAGAGCAGGAAACAAATTCTCCGCACAGGAGTTCAGTCAAATTTAATTAACGCATTTTTTTAAATGAGCATCATCAGCATGAAAGCATGTCCTCTGGAATAGTAGCCGAAGCAGGAAGAGGCATATGAACGTTTAGCATATGTGGCATGGCAATACCTTGCAATGCCAGCTACAAAAGTGCCATATGAATGCCTGTTCTCACTTTCAGGCAACATTGTAAATAAGTGGGCAGCATTATCTCCCATAAATGTAAACAAAACTTAATTTCTCTTTGTGATTGGCTGAACAAGGAGTAGGACTGAGTGGACTTTCTAGGCTCTAAAGTTTTACATAATTATACATTTGTAAGTTCAACTTTCATAATAAAGAAACTGCACTACAGTACTTTTATTAGGTGAATTGAAAAATACTATTTCTCTTTACAATAGAAATATTTGTATTCACTGTAGTAACTGAAATCAAAGTATTTGAAAAATGTAGAAAGCCATTTAAATACTTTGGATTTCTATTATTGTTTAGCAGCACAATTAATCACACTATTAACTTTTATCGCTTGGCAGCCCTAGTCTATTCATTTATGGTTAGAACCTATAGTAGAAAGTGTCATTTTATGGAGATGCCAGCTCCCATTTAAAAAAAAAGGGAAATCAAAAACCTAATGTGCCCCCCTTGGAAAGGGACAAAAACTTACAAGATAAGAAAACCGGTTAGAAAAAGTGAACTGCACTGTATTTTTCTCCAGGGCTATTCTCCCTCAAGTGTCTACCCTCTTTATCCCAACCATAAAACATTCTGAAGTACAATCCTCTTAGTATTAAAAGCTTAGTACCTCCCAAGTGCAAGGTGTTTCACGAATATAAAGACCAGAGAACAAATACACAGACCACCATAGGACAAGTGGTTTCAAAAAAGAGTTCTTCCACAGGCCTCTTTTTGGGGTGGGGTATCTAATTTGGGCAATAGCCAATGTAGGCAAGAAAAGTTCTCCCATGTCATTGAAGTAGAAAGAAAATTGCCAAACACATAATGAAAGGGGACATTTTCATTAGAACCTTGTAAAAAGCTCATTAGAAAAGACTGTTGCACACTGGCTCTACTCCAAATGATGAAGCAAAGCCCAAGGTTGCAACAGAAGGTGAGGTTGCTGATCAAGACTGAGGTGCATGGTCAAAGCTGTGCACTGAAGCTTATACAACCCCATGTCCACATTGTGCCTGGCTCTAAATAGTATCCAATACTTGCACAAGTGTGGAACAAAAAAAAGAAAATCACCGAAAGTGTTCAGTGATGGCTTGCTTCTATGTAGTTAGGACATCTGGTGCCAATGGACTGGCAGGACTCCTGCCCTTTGTTGATCCCAGGTCCTCAACTGCCTCCCCCAGAAAGACACATTTGATTCAGTAGGAAATCCTATTTACGTAACTGTTTTAGTTATAAGAACCATGATGTTCATGTTGTAAGGCTCAGTGACAAATCCCATTTGATACATCACCTTATTAAAGTCTGTCTCAGCAGCAGAACATTGCATTAAGCATGCTGTTAACTGAACTCAAAGAGCTTGCTGCTCTCCATCTGACTGGATTTGCAGTGAACATAGCACATCTTAGGGAGGTGGGCAACAGACTTCCTGCCATTCTCACCTTGGGATAAGTACAGAGGTGGCAGAGATTCCAAACGTAACATGACTCAATCTCACAGCCAGTATATCACATGCTCATCTCTAAGGGCTGATCTACACTATCGTAGGGGAGGGGGGGGAATTGATCTAACTTACGCAACTTCAGTTATGTGAATAACGTAACTGAAGTAGATATAGTTAGATCCACTTACCATGGTGGCTACACGTTGCTGTGTCAACAGGAGAACATCTCCTGTCGGCTTCCCTTACGCTTCTTGGGGAAGTAGAGAGCACTCTCCCATCTATTTAGTGTGTTTTCACCAGATCCACTAAAGTCGACATTCGCTGCATCAATTGCAGCAGCGTCCATCTATTGGTAAGTGTAGAGATGCTCTAAGATTCCACCATGGACCCAAGACTCAAGTGTGTGTACACAGAATCATTACTGGGACTTGATGCTATCCAACTGTAATAAACAAAGGACTGGAGAAAGGTAAAATTTAAAAGTTCATTTACCCAGATATGAAATACAAACCTAAACATGAACAAGGTGGCATTTTAAAAAAAAAAAAAGAATAAAAACCCAGTTCCAAGTGACAGACACTGATAAAGGAGCACCTTAACTCATTGCCCAATGTTTTCAAGTGGAGACTCAGTTTCACTCATATAGAAGGCAGAAAGTTGACACTCTTTCCTGTATGTTGTATAGTTCGTGTTGCTGCATCAACACATTTCATGGCGGCCTCTGGCTATCAGTGCCCACTTGTGAATAAAGTATTTTTAGAAAATAGCTACCAGGAACTCAAGTGGTTACACACACTTGAATGGATGCCATTATTAGTCAAATACTGTAGAATTACAGCACTTTTGAAGAGGACACTGTAGAGACTCATCTTGGTTTCTAACTAAAAAACACCTTGAAAGAGAAACTGTATGACATTTGGGGAATTAGGCTTCATACACACTATCAAGGCCTAGCAATGCAGCTTTTCAATTTGTATCAGGGCCTTGAGAGCAAAGATCTATATCATAAGTTACTCGTCAACTGTTCCATTAATTAGCTGAGTCATCAATTTCAAGGAACTTATGTACAGCACTGAAAGATAAAATTATCCATGATTATACTGTGCTGTTCACAATGTCACTGCCTCATGCAAAGTCCGGTTAATCCTTTGGTTTATACTCATCTATGTATGGAAATGCAGTGTAGCAGTATAGACACACACTGTTTGTTCATCTGAAGGGTTTTTAATGTGAAGAGAAAGGAAGCTTTGGATTCACCAAATATGACTGTTTAACCAGGTTAAAATCAACTGGAACATCAGCATGTTACAGGTTTCCAGAACACTTTTCACACTTTCCTAAAAAATCCTCATTGCATGGGCAAATCTTTCAACAGCTCATCCAAAAGAACTGATGTCATGTTGTTACAGACAAAGCTAGTTGGATTAGTCTCCTTCTGCTCGGCACCCTAAGCTTTGCAGAAAAAACAGAGCTAGCTTTCAACAAGGAAAATAGCTGGGCTCCCCCCCAGTTCAAAAACTTATGTTGTTGTCCATGTACACACACGCTTCACGGTACAAAGCTATAAAGATGAGAAAATATGTGGCAGAGTCTTCTTAAATATATAGTCTCTAGAAATATGAAAAAGCTCAGAGAATGTTTATGGCAAAGTCCAGCGCTCCAGGGCTGTGCTTGAGTGTCACTAGAGACTTAAGGACTATGGGGATGATGTGGCCAGCCACACAAAGTCTCTCAGGAGGCCATAACAGCATCTCTGTTGCTATGGCTGGGTGGACAGCCTGCTATTCCCTGTAAGAGGGTTCTTTTTTAAAAAAGAAAAATCAAGGAAGAGTCAGACAGACAGTCATGCAGCTGATCGCCGACGGATCACAAAAACCCCTCGCTGTAGCTGTCCGAGATAGATCCTCATTTTTGTGCTGTCACTGGTCTTCCTCACCCAGATCTGCATGAGAGAGAGAGCAGACGGAGACCCGCCAAGATTAGAAATATTGGAGAAAAATCTTTCAGGGATCCTTAATGTTTGCCATAAAATTTGCTTTCTGCAGCTCTCCCCGCTTTCTTAGGAAGAATATAAAACATGGCTTTTTAAAAGCAACTTTTGTATAATGTATCCAATCACCAGCTTTATCCCTCTCTCTGCTGCCTACCCTCTATTAATCAGAAAAACTAATTGTTCCTCCTAAGCATCAAGCAGGTGAAGTTCTCTACTACAACAGCTCATAACAGAAAGCTTGCATTTGTTTTTAGCTAATCAAGAATAAGTCTCCCTAGATCCACAGATCATAAAATTACTTGTCCTGGGATTTGCTCAGACAAGTAACTATTAGTCAAATGAAAAGCTTGGCCTAATTTTGTTCAGTGAAGCATTTCTCACACTATTAAATTATAAAGTTGTATTTGGAGATAAGTGCGCTTGCTTTTTGAACACCTACACTGAAAATTCTTACTACTGCAGATATATAATCTATTTAAAAGGACAACAAATTGCATCTGCAGAAATAGCCATTTGGAAAATAAAGTTTTTAAAATCAAAGTCATCGTCAAGGAGTCTGGAAACCAGATCAGATGCCTTTAAACTGAATCTGTGCAAGTGTCCTCCTGGTTTTATCATTTTGACTTCATTTTTTTTAAAATGCGTTTTAAATAAGACTTGATAAAACTTGATAAAAATTAACATTGTTGCAGTTATGAATAGAGTACAATATTTTCCATTACAAAGGTTTCTAAGTTTAGTCTTGACCAATTCACATTTTAGTGTTGGCTTTCAGGTATAGGTATATCCTTAACCATCGACTTACAGACACAAAGTAGTTGTTGTTTACTATATTATATTCTGCATTTCCTGCTTTTAATTATTCCTTTCACTGGAAGACTGTCTCCAACATCTCCTCGAATATTCAACATTTAAGGGTGTTAACTTTATAACTGGGGAATTTACTTCCAAAAATTCAGCTTTTCACAGAAATGTTATCACACTTAACAAATTTCAGTTCCAGAGTTTATAAGTTCACCTTCTAAGCCCTTAAATAATTCTATCTGCTCATGATTAAGAGTATATCTAGACCCTAGCACACACATTTTCCCCATTACGGTTCCTTTCAGAAGTACCTTCCTTGCCTGTCCGTTGTTTTCAGTTGAAATGCCAAAAGGGGGTGGGGGAGATAAAAAAACTCAACCCATTTCCCTCTTTCTTCTAATCCAGTGCTGAAGCCAGCTGCCTTTGAAAGAATGCTCTTATTCCACTTTAAGAAAATGCAAGTCTGCATTATCCTTTTGCAAGAGAGATTCTTTAATTTCAGCTAAAGCCTCTCATCATTTACAACATTAAGATCCTTAATGTTAATTGTAATAACCTTAATCAAATTAGCCATTTCTGTATGTGTTATAATACATCTGTTGGCATTTTGCTACAGGTTCATTTAAATAATCAACCATAGAGCCTAATGATTGCTCGGTAACTATGGCTCATTGTTATAAAAGAGCATTTCCCATATATTAATTTTATTGATAAAATATTTTCCCTTTAATACCCATATCAGAGGTACTTCTTTGGTTCATGGAGGCCACTCAATTTAAGCATTTCTAGCTCCATTTTCTTGAAAAGTTAGTTTTCACATTGTTTGCCAATTGTTTTTCTTTGCACAATTCTCCTATTGCTTAAAATACCAAGTTTGTTTTAGGTTTTGATTCAGATCAATCCTAGATGCACATGCCTCTTAACCCCCACTAACCTCATCCCAACTCTGGGTCAGCAATTCAAGTAGCATTAGCCAAATGACTTGCCCTTTTCTGGTACTTAAGTGACTTATGGACACTTGACATAATGCTCAAACATGCGCTGCCCAACTCCTTTCAGTCCATTAGTTTGTGGGAGGCATTAATCATCATCAACTATCTCAACTCACACCTGCTAAAGACAACCATTTTTCTGAGCCAGAGGTGAAGGAATTTACTATAGCCTATGGAACCTGAAGCCAAACTTATTCAAACACCACATCAGAAACTTTGTATCTAAAGCAGCCAAAGAGTAGGACATGTGAACAGGAAAGTAGGTATAGTTATTAACCACCAGTAATTTTCAACCCAATTACCTTGATAAAACCAGGAGAACATTTAAGAAATTGCTCAACTTTGGCCCTTAATTGTGTCTTAAGCCAGGAGTCATTTCAAACTGGCAACTACCCACCAGCTGGCAATCACAATGCTGCTGTACAGACAGCTGCTGTATGAGGAACCAGTGTCCAGTTTACCATCAGTGTTCATCCTGCTGCTGCAAAAACTGACTAGCTTTTGAGAAATTACTAGCCTGCTTTCTTATTGGTAGGGTATAGTCTCAAACTTCACCCATATTTTGCTAATACTATGAGGTGTCTGTACAAGGCAAGCTCCAAAATTCCAGTTTCAGTCACTGACTGTCAGATGTATCCCAGAGATAAAGGCTTTTCAGCAAGGGAACTTCCAGGAGATTGCGCCTGCTGTTTTCTTTTAAGAGACTTCAGATCTTGATTTAATTTAATAGGCAACTTAGAGGTCCTGTAACATATACAATGAGGTTAGCAGTAAGGTTGAAGTACCCTATCTACACCTAAACTTAGTGACGAGCCTTTAATTCATCCTCTTCTGGGACCCCAATGTTTTATGTCAAATGAGAATAAATATTTGTTCCTGGAAAGTTTAAAGACTAGAAGTAACGGAAATTTTCAATCCACAGCCAGGGAAATACAATGCAAATATCTTTCCTGATGCCCTGCCAACTGAGCAGCTTGGGCAGAGAGGGACCACCATATCTACATGGTAAAGATATTGAAGTCTCCTACCAGGTCAATCCTTTGCCTCTCCTCAGCAGAGACAACAAATTACGTGCAGTGGTTCTGTAATATGGATTCTCAGCCATCAAGGCTGATCCAAGATCATTAATATTCATTCCACCAAGGAGCTTAAGACAGACTTGGCTCTGGAGCCAAAAGGTGAACTGAACTTCTTTACTCACTACGAGGCTTACCTCAAACCCTCAGTCAAACTTTTCTGCAGGGGAAAAATCAGAAGACTAGAGTATATCATAATCCAATTTTAACAGGTTGGCTGTGCACCAAAAATCATCTATGAGCAACACAGAAGAGGGATATGTAAAAAGAGATTTGTTTAAGGATATAAGTGTCAATAAGAGATCAACCCAAACTATTAAAGTTACAAATATTAAAACCCACTAACACTGCTGAGCAAGCATCACTGGCAGCACAATTATGAAGATTATGATTGAAACAGTAATTCAGCTGCACCTCAGATTTAGCTTCTGATATACCACATCTTTCCCCAAAGGAAGAGGCTGCTACTCTTCCAAGCAATTTGTACTGTGATTATGAGTTTAAGCCCAACTGACAGACATCCATTTGCTTGTCTGCACTGACCCTTGTCATTGTCTCATTCGGACCAAAACTTAAAGAAGCCCATTACCTCGTTGGCTCCTACAGAGCTGATCACACAGCTGATCTTAGTGTTCTCTTTTGACTCCAGGTAAATAGCCTGGCTCTTGTGGTACCTGCAAAAAGCAACGCATGAATCTGTTAGCTGCCCAGCAGATCCCATCTACAGCATGTGAAGATTTAGAAAGCCGTTAGTAGCTTGATTTATGAGCCACACAGATTCTATATGCATGAGGATTCTCACTTCTCAGCATATTCACATCATTACATAGCTAAAGATTTAAACCCATTTCTCTCCCCATCACCTGCACCCAAACATTACAATCACACTAAGCTGCATACTGCAGATTCCCCCACCCCACTCAAATATATAATTACTGACAACTCTGCATAAATTAAAAGGTTTTAATAGAATTTCTTACTTACATAAAAATGGTAACACCAAAAGTTGACAATATTTACCCTTGGGGCAGAGTTCTTTTTTTCCCTGCAACTGATTTGCTTCCATCTTTCAATAGCTAGAGTATTAAAACAAACTCATCTAAAATGATCTAAAGCATACAGACTAACAAATGGCTGGGTTGTAGGGAATTCTAGAAAAATCTATCAGATACGCAATTTAAAAAAAAAACCTAATGTTCTTAGCATTGTGTCACAACTGCTTGCATTTACACCCATTGAAACCCAAAAGACAGTGCTTCTCCACTAACACAACTGGTACCTTGCACAGGCAGGGAAGTGCTGAAACATCAGTGTTCCACTGCCAGTTTTGTAATCAAGCCCCAGCTCATTTCTCTGGCAGCATCTCACACCCGGTTAGTCCTCTGTGCTACAAGTATAGTACCCAGCCCAGAACTTGAATCCTTCGCCCCTGCTGCACCACTACCCGAAGTTGATCCAAGGGAGAGACTCAGTGCAATTCCACTCTGGCAAACATTAGGAATTGCTTTGACACTGCAAACCGCTCCATCTTCTTGCCCCCACTACCTTGACTAAGCAACAAGTGTGACTTGCAACATAGCTGGAGCTCCTGAGACTTGCCAGTGAAGCTATGTGCTAAACCACCTCACTAGGTCCTACAGACTGGTTCATTCTGACTGCTAGCACACCAAGCCCTCAGATTCATTGCCTGTATGTTCAGCATAGCACTTGGTTCCATGGTCAATCCTTTACCCCCATCACTTAAAGTTTTTCACAAAAAAACATTACACATGAAATAAAAAGCAGGAGGCATCAAACTGGTGTAGCAAACTGGCAAAGAGAGATTAGATCTAGTGGCAAGCAGAAGGCTGCAGTGGCCTAGGAGGTACAGCCATATGAAAGGGGTCAAACAGGGCCAGGAGAACCAGGGATGCAAAAGATGCTTAGGTCCACAGGTTTAGAAGGGGGTCTGCAGTTGATAGGGATGGATATGAAATGGACAGGGGGAGGAAGAGGGTAGAAGACATCAGAACAGGGAGTTCTGTCCATGCTGCAAGTGATACAATTTCAAGTTAAACATGGGTAAAAGCCTCTCCCCTCCCCATTTCATAATATCCCTTATTTCATGATCTTCCCTTAATTTTCACCTTCCTCACCCAAGAACATGCAAAGGAATTAAGGAAGGTAGCCCCCTACATTAGGTGTCATAAGGGCTGTCAGAGCTACTGTCCTGGAATCTTGATGCTCTAATTACATTTAAAATTGATGCTAGAGAAGATACAGGGAAATTACTACACCAACAGCTTTAACTTGGAATTAGGAAGTACATTTGAGCAGCCTTATCAATGCAGTTAATAAAAAAAAAAAGTCAGGCAACACATCAATATTAATCCAAGCCAACCCTAATTCACGTGGCTTCTCCTCCAACTGTCATGATACAGACATCTCAGTACACGTAATTCCTCAAAAATCAAAAAACAGACCTCAGATTCCTGCTGATAGTAAAGAAACTAGAGACATTAAATTATGTTTTGAGAGAATGGCTTAATCTTGCTAAGGCTGGAATTAAAGTTGTGGAAGTGTGATTTTGCAGAACTAGGTATGTGCATAATGGGTGATCGCCATGGAGGTGATGAGTGTTTGGGTGTTATGTTTGGATGGTAAAGCATGTGATGGAGGTTGGTATGGATTTTATTTTTTAGTTAGTGCATTGATTTAAAAAAACAAAAACACACACACACACACACACACACCCACCCCACCCCCACTTGGACAACCTAACAAAGATAACAGTTTGCAAGTTCCTTCTTCCCACACAGTCTGCCAGTCACTGCCATGAAAAAAAAAACACACACACTCACTTGCCCTATAGGCACTGAGCAGACAAGAGACACTTCCAGAGGACTAAACTCTTGGGAAAAAGTGGACTGTTTTAGAAAGTCAGGAAGAAAAAAAAAAATCACATTTATTGAAGTCTAATATTTGATCTCTCATGGCACCCAAAGTTGTCAATTAGAGACAATGTTTGTATTATAACTAGGAAGCCACAGGATCCCACATGACATTGCTGTATCCAGCTTGTACAAGTTTCTTTGCTAATATAACATGAGATAAAATAGGGTCTTATCTTATTTTGTCCAAGGATACTGCAGTGCTTTCAAGTGCTTGATTTCATAGCCTTAATGTTAGCTTTCTGCATGTAACACACTTAAGGATTCACCTTGTTAATGCTGTAGTTAAAGTACGCTCGGTCTCTTTATTATCCCATAAGCAGGAATCACTTACATATAATCTATTTCAGTATAATTAAGTGAACAATTTTAGCCAGGAGTATAGAGATGCCTTACAGTTACTGGAGCATAGTTATACTCCCACATCTGCCCCATAATGACACGCCTGACATTTAGATCAGGTGTCTGAGCTGCAGAATCATCGCAGTTACTTCCCTAGCAACTGTTCAGTATGCAGCTTTCGGCACGCTGACTGGCTGATAGCTATTAGAGTATGATAATTTGCATAATCTGTTATTTCCATAATAGCCATATGATAAAATATGAAAGTCTCCAACAATTAGTTCTATAATCTGTTCTGACTGGCTCCCATACTTGCATTTTCAGGCTGTTTCCCAGCAATGAAGATTATAGTCTCAGCTTTATGCCCTTCAGATGAGAAAAATGCCCAAGTGTAAATAACTAAACCAGAAGACATTGGGTTAACAAAAAAAGACAGGGAAATTGTTTTTGAAATGTTAAACATCTCAGACCTCTATCTCCATTTTCAGGGCAGGATTTCATCTGGTTCCCTGGTAACTTAATAGTAACCATGAGACTTGGCCAATGAACTGCGTTTATTCAGCAGTTATCTTGTAAACTGGAAGCATTCTCAAGTTATTACAACCCAGACTCCACTGCCTGCTTGAAAACAGTGCTAGGGCATGAATAGCCCTCACTATGAGGTTGTAGTAACCAGAAGCTACAATCTGACAGCTCTTCATTGTCTATATGAAGTGAGTTGGGGGTCTTAGCATAATTAATGTACACACTTCCTTATTGCAAAACACCATTGCAATTGGCACCCTTATTACCAAGATAACAATGGGACTGGAGAATGACCTACCTTTTCATCAATAGAGGCTATCGCTCACTGGCACAGACCCATAACGATGGGTACTATAGAAAACTTTAAGCTAGGCAGACAGTAGAATTAATGGAGAGGAGCAAGATGGCAAGGGGAACCAGGCACTACCACTGCCTGTTTGTTGATCAAGACTGTCACTCAAAGTGGTCAGACAGCCATTGAAAACAAGGGATAAAAATAGAAGGGGAAAGGTGGACTAGGACTGAATTTACCTGGGAATTTTTTAAGCTGGCTTCTAGGAGAGAAAGAAAATAGCTCTAATGGGTGAACTCTTGCTTTCCATTAGGTAAAATAAACTGCCATAAAGGCTAGCACATACAGAGGCTGCCTGAAACTTCATCTTCTGCTAGGTAATGTTTAACTCAAACTCTGAAGTGTCAGCTTGTTCTTGCAAGGAAGTTTTTCAATAAGACAAAGAGACTCTGGATGATGGACAAATGGAACACAAACCAAAGCCTCAGATGCACACTGTACTTCAGACTGGAGGCCAATAATGGAAGCCTCTCCCATTCCCTGCTATGAAATTCTCAATTATACTGTGCACATCTAAAGTTAAAATTAGAGAACAAAAAAGTGGTTTTGCTGCAAGCGTTTTAGGCATTGGGGCAAAATGGCTGAGGAAAAAAAATATATACTAATTCCATATCCAGCTGGGTTTCCCATTATTAAGTCTCCATTTTGTGAAAGAAGTTCCCCAAATGTAGCTACAAAAACCTCAGGGAGTCCATTTCTAGCCTTAAACATTAACGATTTTGAGAAAATTGTCCTTTATGCCTCCTGTCAGAAGGAATAAAAAAATAGTCACTCCTGAGCTGTCAGAGTTTATTATTTTTAGTGCATGCTAGCAGCTTCAGGTTTAATATACATTTCAAAAAAAGTTACCCTCCTACCACGAGCTACTTTGTTATTTTAAAATATCAGTAATAATGCCTCTGCAAAGTAGCTATCAAAATGTGAGTGGAATTATTCTAGCAAAAATGTAAAAACAGCAGTACAGGACACAGGAAAAGGCAATGACTACAATCCTTGACAGTGAAACCCCATGACAATGGAATGTGGTGAGAAAAATATTTATGCTATAATGCCATATGTCCTAACCACATATGATTTAGAGAGTCCTTTCATACTTTTGAGAAGCTCACCTGGGGTCCAACTATGTATTCCTTAGTTTGAATTTGATGGGAATTTCGCTTGACTAAGATGCAAGAACAGCCTGTTGTTTCTAAGAGGGAGGAGGACATAAGCCTTTTACAGATGTGTCTGTGTGCTTGAAATTCTAGAGAGTGGAGTTTAATCACTATAGTTTATCCTGGTTTCAGAAAAAGCAGGGAAGAATAGTAGTTTTAAACAAAAAAGCAATACACTTGTGAAAAGACTCAGTTTGTTGAATCCTAGTTTAAGCTACACACGTTCAAGCTCCTTTCTATTGCTAAACTGTCATTATACACACACCCCAAACCTTTAGTGAAATTTGACAACCAGAGGGTTGGTAACAGGAAAATTGCTCTAAAACTCCGTGAAATTGCTGCTGTGCTAGGTTACGAACTTTTAGTTATAGCCTTCTACTTAATAGCTAAAGAAGAACAGGTCATAAATCTGATGAGAAAATGACCTACCTTCTAGGTGCTCATGTTGAGAAGAACTCATTTCACATGCCACCCATTCAGTGAGAAGGTTACAGCAACTTCCCTTGGTTTTCTGAGCTAACACACAGCTCAGTCAGTCAAAGTAATACATTATAAGTCATGTAAATTGCTTGCTATTTTTAAAGGACTAGACTGCGTCCTTGATTGCTCACTCTTGCATATTTCATAGGATTAAGCTTAAAAAGGGAAGTTCTCTGTACAAAATGAACATCTTCCCTGATGTATCATGAGGCTTCAGTAGTTACATACCCATAAAAATTACAGAGATAAATCTGATCATCATTTCTGAAGTGGGTTCTTGTGTAGGGGTTTGATCTTTAAAGGTTATTTGGTTTTAGTTATTAGAAACATTTTTCATTCTACTCTGCTGGTTCATAATATTTTACTACCTTCTGCCACCTTGTGGCATAACATTCTAATGAACCATAAAGCTGAATTAAGAACTTCCAATATCGTAAAGAGCGGCTGCATCAGCACTAGCAGCATGGATTTGTAATTGTCTGCACATAATTGTGACTACCTTTACTAACATTACTTTTAATAAACACACTTCCTTGGTGTTCTAGCACAAAATAGGGCCCTCAATGATACCAGCTTACATAGCTATAAATTCCCTTCCACAAAGTCAGAGGGGGAAGCAAACTATTTCTCAGAGTTCTGTCAACATTCCTGCAGTAAAGAACTATAGCCACTTCTAATTCACTCAGAGCACCACACGTAGTAAGTGGCTAGCTCCTGCTCAGAAACACATTCTGCCTCTAAAATGTTTTCTCCAAAGGAAGTTCTCTTCGCATTGTTTTGTCTCTACAGAGCTCAGACTAACAGCAGCAGCTGCCCCCACATATTCCCTCTAAACCTACCATCTTTTATCATAGTAGAGTTTGCCATCTTCAATCCGAGCCTCAAACCGCTGTGCCGGAGACTCTGCAAGTGTGGCTGGTAGGTGTTCTGGAGATGAAGGAGATGCTGGAACAGAAATAAGTTGTATATATAGACTAGCATGTTCACATCAGCATATACACATGCAACAGGAAAAAACTGACCATAGGTGTAAGTCTTCGCTTCAGAGGCGTTAATGCAATTTCACTGACTAAAGGAGGTGTGGTATGAACAGAGGAACTCTAATTTACTTCTGCTTTGACATAAATGCCTTCTGTTTGGGCAAGTCATTTCACCTCTGTGCTTGTCTCTTTTCACCCAAAATGGCTTGCCAGGCTTCTCTCAAAGAATTTGAAAAGTGATAGTGTTACAAGCAGCAGACAGACTGGCCCTTGAATTAGCTTCTAAGTGACTCTTGTTCTGTAACTAAGCCCAAAAAAACTGAAGTAAAGCCAACTACAAACACCAGAGAAATATCCAGACCCCTCTGGTGAGTTGTGCAGCACAACTGGTCCCACCCACCCGAGAAAACTGAGTGAGCCATCTCAATACACCGCATAGAGAAGACGAAAAACCTCTTACAAAAGCATTTTGGTTGATTCTTGAATCCTACATTTAAACAGACACCTGCACCATCATATTTCACTATTTATACTGTTCGTTTCATAAAAAAAGGTAAGATGGCAGTTTTGAAGCACTAGAACTGCCAGTAATTCTCACTGGATGACTAACCACAGAGACTAAAGAAGTTCCAATTTAAAGACTGCTACAAGGCTCCAACAAGATTCGTGTGTGCTTGAGAGAACATGATTTGTACCCAATGTTAATATCAACGTGCACTTACCTGGTCTCTTGGGTGATTTAAGCTACCAGAAAAAAAAAAGAGAGGAATAAAGCCATTTTAGACATTTGAAATGCAACTTGTGGTATCATAAAAGCATTGGTCTGAAAAAGGAATTGTGGTAAAGGAAAAGCAAGATTCAAAAAGAATTGGAATGTAAAATTGTAAGTGAAGTTATTAGTTATAACTAGAATCCAGAACATCAAATCATGAACATCAGTATCATGAGACAAAAATCTGGAAAATGAAGTTCTCTTCTAACTTCAAGCCATTTACCAAAACAAAAATTAAAACAAACTCCATCTTACAACTTCCCCTCATAGGCCATGGCTACACTGGAGAGTTGCAGCGCTGGTGAGGGGGTTACAGCACTGCAACTTAGGATGTGGCCACACTTGCAAAGCACGGCCAGCACTGCAACTCCCTGGTTTCAGCGCTGGCTGTACACCCGGTCGAGCCTCAGGTGTCGGGATTCCAGCGCTGGTCAGCAAGTGTGGACGCCCACCAGTGCTTTTATTGACCTCTGTGGTAAAAGGAGGTATCCCAGCATACCTTAGAAGCCTCTCTGGTAATCATGCACACTCCACTGCCATGGGCTCAGCTGACCCCACCTTTAAATGCCCTGGGAATTTTAAAAATCCCCTTCCTGTTTGCTCAGCCAGGTGTGGAGTGCAATCAATCAGCGACCATGCCTCCACGCCCCAGACGAGCCCCAGCATGGAACAATTCTGAGCTGCAGGACCTCATCGGTGTTTGGGGTGAGGAAGCTGTGCAAGCACAGCTGCGCTCCAGCCAGAGAAATTATATCTATGGGCAGATACCACAGTCCTTGCTGAGAAGGGGCCATGAACGGGACACGTTGCAGTGCAGGGTCAAAATAAAAGAGCTGAGGAGTGCTTACTGCAAAGCCCGTGAGGGAAATCGCCGCTCAGGAGCTGCCCCCCACAACCTGCCATTTTTACAAGGAGCTGGATGCCATACTTGGGTGTGACCCCACTGCCAATCCTAGGAGCACGATGGAGAGTTCAGAGCAGGGAGAAGTGAGGGAGGGTGTAGAGGAAGCCGACAGTGAGGCTACTGGCCTGGAGGCAGACACCCTGGAGTCCCAGGAGGCATGCAGCCAGGAGCTCTTCTCAAGCCAGGAGGAGGCTAGCCAGTCGCAGCAGCTGGAAGTTGCTGGTGAGGAAGAAGCTGCGGAGCGTGCTCGGAGTAAGCAGTTTATGTTTTGGGAGAGGAGGGTTTGGGTTATGGCTGCCTGCATGCATGCCTAAACGTGGAATAGCCCATTGATTTGCTCTATCACGTCTCTGTAATCGGCCTCGGTAATCTCTTGAAAAGTTGCAGCCAGAGCGTGGGCAATGTGCTTTCGCAAGTTTATAGGGAGAGCCACCGTGGTCCTTGTCCCGGTCAGGCTAACTCGTCCGATCCACTGTGCAGCGAGGGGTGGGGGGACCATGGCTGCACACAGGCAAGCTGCATAGGGGCCAGGGCGGAATCCACATTGCTGTAGAAGACCCTCCCTCTCTTCCCAGGTAACACGCAGCAGTGATATATCTGGCAGTAGGAAACCCTGTTGAGAATTTAGGGATACTTGAGTGCAGGGCGCCAGGTTCGCAGTCCCCCCACAGCCCCGCGGTGCGTTCCGGTCTCCCCACCCCCTTTCCAGCAGGCAGCCAGCCCCGCGGCACGCTCCGGTCTTCCCGCCCCCTTTCCAGCAGGCAGCCAGCCCTGCAGCGCGTTTTCCCCGCCCTCACCAGCAGGCTGGCATTTACGCGGACCGCTCCCCCCACCAGCAGCTCGCCACCTTCCTGTTCACTACTGTCCCCTGTGCAGGACACCAACTACCTCCTGTACCCAGTGCAGATAAACCCCAGTGACCCATCGATCAGTTCCCCCTCCCAGGTGCAGTCGGGGCAGAAACATTCACCCCATTGCTCGCCATGCCTTCGCTTCCCTGGCCTCTCTGTGTTATGTTAGGTATGTGGGAAGGATGCTACAAAAAGTCTAAAAACTCCTTCACTGTGTGATAATAAACAATGTAGCCTCTGTGTATTACATGTTTCTATCTATGTTTTTTTTAGTGACCTTGACTAATGCAGCCGGATCACCGGCCTCATGTCGCTTGCAGAACTTGAGAAAAAAATCCGCGAAAATCAAAAGAAGAATTGATCAAAGCAGTTATGATTCACTACAACAGAGAAAGTAGGAAGACGCAGGAATGGAGAGAGAAAAATGTATGAGTGGAGGCAAACAGAAAGCAGGAGAAAGGAATTGGCTACCAAAAAAACCTCAAAGCAGATAAGCCTCCTGGCTCACCAAACTGAGTCTTTCGAGTCTCTCGTAGCCATGCAGGCAGATCTGTACCATGGTAATGCACACCCCTCCCAAAGCTCTCTCTCTTGTTCCCCAGTATTTGCACAAAACACCTTTTTCCAGCAGCCAGTTTCTTATTACCCCCAGCTGCCCCCAACACCTGTACGATCACCTACCAGCCCTGATAACTACAATTCTTACCCTGCGCACTCCACCCCCATTACCCTGCAGCATAGTAATCCTGAAGTGCAGCAGACATTGAACAGTAATCCAAACAGGACATATTCAAACCTCTGAATGTACAGTTCACCACCCTAACCCCCCTGGCCTTTTATGTACTGTACTTTGAATAAAGGATTTTATGGCTTTTACAATACGTTTTATCATTGCAGGAAGTGGTAAATATTGTACCCCAAGGTAGAAAGGAGCACAGCAAAGGCACCAAACATTACTGTTGGCTCTCAGCATCAAATTGCTCCCTTAAGGCATCCCTAATCCTTGAAGCCCTTTCCTGGGCCTCTCTAGTAGCCCTGCTCTCTGGCTGTGCAAATTCATCCGCTAGGCGTCGAACCTTGGAGGTCCATTCCTCACTGAATCTTTCACCCTTCCCTTCACAAATATTATGGAGGGTACAGCACGCGGATATAATAGCGGAGATGCTGCTTTCCCCCAAATCTAGCTTCCCATAAAGACACCTCCAGCGGGCTTTCAAACGGCCAAAAGCACACTCCACAATCATTCTGCACCGGCTCAGCCTGTAGTTGAATCGGTCCTTGCTCCTGTCAAGCTTCCCTGTATACGGTTTCATGAGCCATGGCATTAAGGGGTAAGCGGGGTCTCCAAGGATCACAGGGGGCATTTCGACGTCCCCTATTGTGATCTTGCGGTCTGGGAAAAAAGTCCCGGCCCTCAGCCTCCTGAACAGGGCACTGTTCCGAAAGATGCATGCATCATGCACCTTTCCAAGCCATCCTGAGTAAATGTCAGTGAAACGCCCACAGTGATCCACAAGCGCTTGCAGAACCACGGAGAAATACCCCTTGCGATTCACATACTCTGATGCTAGGTGGGGTGGGGACAGAATAGGAATATGCGTCCCATCTATTGCCCCTCCACAGTTAGGGAAACCCATTTGTGCAAAGCCATCCACAATGTCCTGCAGGTTCCCCAGAGTCACAGTTCTTCTTAGCAGGGTGCGATTAATGGCTGTGCAAACTTGCATCACCACCATTCCAACGGTGGACTTTCCCACTCCAAACTGGTTCGCCACCGATCGGTAGCTGTCTGGAGTTGCCAGCTTCCAGATTGCAATAGCCACTCGCTTCTCCACAGGCAGGGCAGCTCTCAATCTCGTGTCCCTGCGCCGCAGGGTAGGGGCGAGCTCAGCACACAGTCCCATGAAAGTGGCTTTTCTCATCCGAAAGTTCTGCAGCCACTGCTCGTCATCCCATGCTTGCAGGACGATGTGATCCCACCACTGAGTGCTGGTTTCCCGAGCCCAAAGGCGCCGTTCCACGGTGCTGAGCACGTCTGTTACTGCCACGAGCAATGGAGTGTCTTGAGCGTCAGGCGTTTCAATATCATCGTCTGACTCCTCACTGTCACTTTGCAGCTGAAGGAATAGCTCCACTGCCATGCGTGATGTGCTGGCAACATTCATCAGCAAGGTCCTCAGCAGCTCAGGCTCCATTTGTAACAGAAATCTCAGAAAACGCGCTGCAGACTCACAATGCCACCAAACTGCTCGGAATGTGCAGCAAAGCACCACGGGGCGTTGGAACAGGAAGCGGAAAGACCCGCACACTTCCTTCCCCTTCCCACAAACCACAGCGCCAAAATGGGACGAGGTGCTCTGTGGGGTAGCTGCCCACAATGCACCACTCCCAATAGCGCTACAAGTGCTGCAAATGTGGCCACACTGCAGCGCTGGTAGCTGTCAGTGTGGCCACACTGCAGCGCTGGCCCTACACAGCTGTACGAACACAGCTGTAACTACCAGCGCTGCAAAACTGTAAGTGTAGACATGGCCAGAGTCAGAGTGTTCTGATCAGGCTTGGCGTAAAACTGTTATAAAATAGGCCCTCATTGATGAGAGAAGTGAAACTCACTCCATCATCTTGCATAGTTTTAACAAGCGCATATGGGGACCCTGATGGAGCTCTGGCAAAACAGATCATAGGTCTGGAAACAGAAAACCTTTTATATACAACCTTCCCACCTCACCCAGCCAGCATCCTGACATGAAACAAAGCTGAGATGCATTACAGAGAAAGATGGAAACACATGACCTCTGTTTTAAGATTTGAGATCTGACAAGAGTTTGTATCATTGTCTGTAAATCCAGATGAAGGAAAAACACTTCTGATTCCTCCACTTTATTAGAATCAGATATACTGTGTTTCATGCAAATATATATACCATTTCATTAAAGTTAATTCTAACCTGTTGGAATGGGATGGGGCAGGGGGAGGAACTACCATCTTGATAGGCCTGGGTATGTTAGGCAGTGGAGTACAGACTAGAAAGCCTACTTTGGATGGGATATCTATGTAAGTGACAATTTCCCAGCATTATTAACAGGAGCAACTGATTAGCCAGATATGGAGATAACCTCCTTTTCAATGCTGAGAACTAAGTTTCTCTAGAACAAGCTATTACTTACCTTATTCAGTGTCCTCAGATCCTCCATATCTGTTCATCTGTCAGCAGATAATTTAACTGAGGTATTCAGAATTAAATGGTACATGTAACCAAGACACTTTTGACAAGCAAAGTTAGAAACCAAACACACCAATGGTCTCCCTCACTTGACCAGGACAAACTCGGATCATTACAAGAAAGTCACCTACAGCTACAATATTCAAAAAAAAAAAAAAGAGTCCTACCAAAGAAACAAAATCTATCTATCTGTTACATAGCCATCTTCAGGGCTTCACGCAGACTGTAGACAATTGACAGTTCTGTTGCAAAAAACTGTTCTAGAACATTAGACACAGGGCGGGCGAGGCGCTCTCTTTAATGGACCAACTTCGGCTGGAGAGAGACACAAGCTTTTGAGCTTACACAGAGCTCTTCTTCTGTCTGGGAACTATCTCTGGATGCAAGTTTCCCCAGACTTGAAGAAGATCTCGTGTAAGCTCGAAAGTTTGCCTCTCACACCAATAGATGTTGGTCCAGTAAACCAAAAATAAAAAACCCACACAACTTACGTACTGACTTTCTCTCTCCAGTATCCTGGACTGACAGGCCTACAACACTGCATACATACTTTAACCAAAATTCATCAATAAAAACTGCTTAAAAAAGAAAAACTTGACATTTATGCGTGAAGGCACAACAGTAACATTTTCACAATCTTTTCTAACCTGCACTGTATGAGAATACCAGCTAATACTTGAGCTGCAAGAAGATCCCAAGTGTCGATTCACATTTCGTGAAGAGCTGCGTTCAGTTCATCAGCAGAATGAGGGGACAATGGTAACACACTGCAGCCCACGCACTGGGTGTGAGCAGAGGCTGGAAAATATGAATCTCCAATGCATCTTGGGTCAAACAAAAGTAAAATTGAGAGGAAGATAAAAGGAGTACCATCAACCTGAAACTAGTCAATTATTAAATACAATTAGAAGCATTTTAGAGCATTACATGCACTCCAAGTTTCCAATGCCAGTTTTTCTGGGTTACAATCACATTTTCCCTTCTCTTTTTAATGTATTGCTCCCCTCTATGTGGATTCCCAACCACTTCCCCCCCCCTTTTTTTTTTAACCACCACAAAAAACAGGGGAAACTACCTGATGAGAGAAATAAAATTGATTGTATTTAGGCGAGTTGTTTTTTTGTACAGTCTGTGTAAACAAAAAAGTGAACAGGAAATTTTCCTTGGTTTTTCCAGCTATGATCTTGAATGTTACTTCAACACTTAAGTAAGAACGCTTCAGACAGAAGTGTCGTTTTTAAAACTGAATTGTCCCTTCAAAAAAGGAACAAAAAGCCAAACAAGAAGCTATTTTATAACAACTTAAGAACAGGAGGCTTCCACTTCAGGCTGTGGATTTTGATGGAATGCTTGCTGCACTCCTGCTTTAGTGCAGCAGCAGCATCAGGACCCAGTCAAAAGGCAGACTTTGACCTTTCTGCATACAACTAGCATTAACCCTTCCCCAGTGAAGAAGGCAGACAGTGCTTAACTAGGCAAGACATGGAACCCAAGCTGGCAGTCACAGTTTTATGGAGGAGAGAGAGTGATTTCCACAGCAGCAGGGATAAATATTAAGTCTGTGGCAGATTTCCCTGAATGATGGCAATAAGGGATACTACCTTAAAAAAACCAAACAAAAAAAACCATCTAGCAAGAGTAGTTCAAACAAGGCAGGAGACCCCTGCAGTTATATTCAATTAGAACTACAAGTTCAGGGTCTAGTACAAGCATGCAGAAATCATGAGTCACTCCCAAAAGTCATAATATGGCTTTTTAAAAAAAAAAAGTTTAAGTAATAAGCTTGCGGCTCTTTTATTTGCCTTCTGAAAAATAGATGTGCCTGGCTTACTTTCCAGTTAAATAAAAGGTACAAACAAAAAAGTAGCCATGGCTGCAGGGGAACCATGCAAACACTTACATAGGTATGGTACCAGCCCATTAATCTGACCTCTGAAGGGAATAAAGATTATGTATTTTCCCCCTCCTTTATGCTGTACGAAGGCATGAAAGATTTTCTCCAATTTTAGTTATAATGTAAGTCTTGCATTCCTTGTTTTCACTACACAGCCCCTTAGATGTGCAGAGATGTGGAATGGCAGTTCTCGGACACCAGATGAAGGGGAAGAACAGAGAATTTCCTTTCAACTATTTTATCAATTATTTGAGTTAAAGCACCTTCCTCCCATCTTAATCCACCATCCTGTCTAGGCTCCATGGAATTCATTACTTAAGGCTATGTCTACACTATGAGCTGAGGGTGTGATTCCAGCTCCCATACAAGATAGTAGCGTATCCACAGTAGGACAGGCAGCAAATATGTGCGTGAGAGATGGGAACCTCACCCCAACTGTAGACCTACTCTAAGGGCATGTGATGGATATATTTGAAAATGAATCCACTTCAGAAATCCACAACCCAATCTTTATTGACAAATCCAAAGTAGTCAAGCACCACGCTCAAAACTGGGCCTAAGAACTGGTTTCTGTTATAATCTTCTGTTAAGTGAACTCAAAATACAGAGCTTACTTACTCCAACACTGGTTAAACATGACAGATTGCGTTGCCGAATGTCTTAGACTGACAGATTAAATCAGGTCCTTAAACCTTTATACTTTTCTTTCCTGTGTGCTGCATTGACGTACTGTGTTTAGATTATTGCACAGAGAGTATGACTCATAAAATGGCACTTGACTGATAGTGTAAAAAGGATATCAGGGGCAGGTTTTCTCCTTTTATCCGGGATCGGAACAGGGTCATTCGGCCTCCTTCTCAATTTCCTTGTCATGATAGGTTTCACTTCCATGGAATCTGCAGAATAATGAAGTTGGACAGCTGATAAGACCACAGAAGATTTTGAAGAATGACAGGGAGATGAGAAAGGTAGCAAAATTTGCTACAAGGCACAAGAAGAATCTTCTTTCTTCCTTCACACAGAGAACATGATTTTTCAGTATTAGTTACCAGCACTGGCAAATGCTGAAACTGGTGGCAGTGAATTAAAAAAACAAAACAAAAAACAAACAAACTACACACAAATTCTGGATTACTTAGTTAAACACAGCATTATCGATGTCATGGTATAACTATGCCACCTCCACATGATACAACCATATTTTCAGGGTTTTACAGATAGATAATTACGGAAATGTGCTACTTTAAAGACTTAGCACACATACGTTTTGGAGATAATATCAAGAATCTGTTTATCCAGATTTAACTGGAATTTTTAAAGGGTCTGGTTTATGAATATTTTTGCATTAACAAAGCCTGGTAGTTTTAAAAACATAAAAAGTTTGCAAGCCATCAGCCTCACATTACAGACAAGTCACTTGTGCCAACAACAAATTTTTACCACTAGGTATATGGAGGTGAAAGAGAAGTAGTACATGAGAGGCTGCTATAATGTAGCTTTTTAGTGCCTCAATATTGACTAAGCCAAATTTCTACTGAATGGTCTTAAATTCACAGAATACATTTAATCCCAGAGGATCACAGACTATACACAAAGTTTGCTTCATCTACCACAGACACTCTTGAGGAGTCATAGCAGCAGTTTAACAGCACACAGCAATGGAACAGAACCATTTTAGCACAAAATTGGGGGGAGGGGAAAGGAACATCCAACTGAACCACAAGAAGAATTTTAGGTACCTGAGTAACTACTTGAGCTGAGATTTGGCTAAGAATCCACAACTATTCTTAGTTGATCTGTTGAATCCAGATGACCCCACAAAGGAGCCACTTTATAAAGATGTCCCAGGTCAGAACAAAATAGAATGTACTGGAGAAATAAGCTTCCTTCCTGAGAAACACTATATTGCTGATGACAGACCCTACACCTGCCTCCTTCTGAAGGGTTTTAAGAGCAATTTGTTTGGCCAATTAATGGCTGATGTTGACTGTTTCTAAATGGTAACTCAGCCAGTTGGCTGGAAAATGGTACTCAATTCCAAATTCGTAACAAAGGCTGCAGTCAGCAAAGCAGCAAGAACAGAAAAGCCCTCAGCATATCAAGGTGGAAGTGAGGATCTTTTTTATCTCCAACCCATCCAAATGACAAAAATTAAATATTTACACAAGTATTTTGTACTGAGTGAGATCTCACCATCGAGAAGATACACTGCGCAGTGCACACAAAAGGCAGACTACTCTGCATTCAGTGCTCTCTGGTGTACTGGAGCAGGCCAGTCAGGCCAGAGACATACTTCCCTGGCCCTCCCCAGATAGGGGGGAAGGGAGAGTGTGGGGGTCCCAGGCTAGGGGTGGAGTCACAGGGGTTACTCCCCTGACCCCCAGCTTCTCTCCCTCGCCCAAATTTCCCTGTCAGTGTAAGCAGCTGGCACACCGGGACACTTTGCTTACTTAGGTTTACCTCCGTGCCTGCAGATGCTTGAGGTAAACAAGCCATCTTGGCCTGCCAGAATATATACAGTCGTCTTCCTCAATTTATGTTTGGCTATGGGAGTTTTCTGCTCTACAATACGATGTGGCTGGACATTATAGCAGGAAAACAATTAAATCTTCCATTTAAATGGTAACTCATGTTCATGGGTCCTTTTACCAGATGACCTAGCTAGGGGGAAGCTCCTTTTCTTGCTCAATATCCTTTCTAGACTTCTTAGCTGTAACAGTCATTCCCTGTATACTACAGCTACACCATTTACCAAGCTAACTCAAATAGGAGACAAAGGGAACCCTTAGCACACAAAGCAGATGCTGCAAGGAAATTAAAGAATTTCTACACAGTATAAAGCAGCACAGTGTAATCTTTCAGTAAAGAATTTTAAAATGCATTATGGTCTAAAGGTTTCTCTTACTTTGGATCTTTATCCAGATTTTTGGTTAATACGTAATATACTATGAGACACAAAGTGCTCTTATGGCCAATGTTAGATTGGGCAGGTTACACAAGCCATCAGCACTCAGATCTATCCATGCAGACTTCAACAATAATAAAATTGTAAGTCTGCAAACTTGTGCAGAAACTATGAAGGGAAGTCTGTAAGTGACACCTGGTAACACAATATTGTGGGGAGGGATAGCTCAGTAGTTTGAGCATTGGCCTGCTAAACCCAGGATTGTGAGTTCAATCCTTGAGGGGGTTATTTAGGGATCTAGGGCAAAAGTCTGCCTGGGTATTGGTCCTGCTTTGAGCAGGGGGTTGGACTAGATGACCTCCTGAGGTCCCTTCCAACCTGACAGTCTAGGATTCTATGATTGCCTTAGACTCTCCATAAGGCGAGGCAGTTCTTTATTAGAAAAGCAAGAGCAGACCATTAGTACAATATCATAGCACCATCTGTGAACAAGGCTAATTATCCTTCTACCTACTTTCATTTGTGTCAGTTATTACCTTGGCAATGCTTTCTGCATCAAGGATACCAATTGGTTTCAGGAGAAAAAAAAAAAATCTGTCCACTTACTTCCCATTTTCCAGAGTCTGAACACAAAATGAAATTCCCCTTATCTATTTCACTGGCTTCACATGGCCTTTTTCAACCTTTGTCTGCCTCTTTAGCATCTGTTATTAAAGAACTCAGAACCCAGTTTAAATCCTGGCATGACTCGTTAGAGCAACAATGTGGCACATCTCAACAGTTTTAACTGCCAGACTTCAGGTACTGAAGTAGTCCCTTCCCCGTAGATGGAATGGGAGGTTGTGGGATGACATTTCCCAGCGGCCTAATGAAAAAAAACAAAACAAAAAACACACAAACATCTGGTGTGTGTTTGCTAGAAGCGTTCAGTAACAAAAACAGTTATTATGCATTAGCTCCAATTGTCACCATACTACAGGCAAATGATGAGAGAATCTACAGGGACACGTGAGGTCTTTACTAGGCTTACAGACAAGGAGCCATTATTCCAGATCAAACACATTTTAAACATGCAAAAAACCCACTTTAAGACGTATAGCTTAAAGCTGTGCTGCTGTTAGTCGAAACGCCAACCATGGGGACACACTCTTCAGACAAAATGTGAATTAATGTCCACCATTCCATGGTTCCAAAGAAATCCTACAAAAACAACCAGGCAGTTTTCCCCCTTTCTATATGTTGAAGCCCTAGGGCGTCAATTTCTTTCTGTCTATAAATACAGAGTTAGAAAGAGTAAACTTCCCTCTTATACCTGGGTATCATTTATTTCTGGTTAAACTTGATCATTTAAAAGTACCTATTAAAGTTTCTTCTCTAGGTGCTGACCCTTTCAACAAATTTGCCTTTTTTTCCTGTACAAGCTGGCTGGCTGGCTGATACTACTGTTGAAGTTTTGTTAGTGGCTGAGTCACATGGGTCCTGCTTGAGGCAGTTGAGTGCTTTGGTAATAGAAATATTTCTAATAAGGAAACTGCAGTCTGCTCATACACCTCATAAGCAGAAAGTCTGTCAAATCAAATAATTTGCAACAAAATTTCTCATCTGCCCTTTACACTAAAGAGGGAGGAGCCTCAGGAGGGGATAAATGGATGTTGCGGCACATTCTGGACAAAAAGACTTATCAAACTAGAGTTTAGTTTACAGGTTAAAAAAATTGTTACTCTTTTTGAGCATTACACCACACTACTGACTGCATGTGGAAAAACAGTCACTCCTTTTCTCCATACGTCTCAAACTCAGTCCCAGTCTCTGGCTCCAGTTCCAACATAGAAATAAAACTAAAGATTGACATGCTCCTTTTAGAGAGGGTGATCACTTGAATTCCATAGTCAAGAAAGAATTCTGACAAGGCAGCTACAGAAGTGCTGCACTGCCCCAAAACCATCCCCTCCTCCCCACATTTACTCTAGATACAGAAACTGACACAGAAGAGATGCAGAACCATAAGGGCTCTGATCACTCTTGTATCTTAATAGTTTTGGCCATTCTAGTAGACCAAATGCTACAAATAACCTAATTTTCTCCATAAGTGTCCAGATTTTTTTTAACTTTCAGTTAAATAACCCCTAGACTCTACCTAAAACAACCGAACGCTCCTTTCAGATCAGGTTACAAGGTATCCAAACCGTGGAATGGTAGTGTAGCAATAGTGGTGTTTAACACCACACGAATTTTGCAACTTGTTCTGCTAATCAAGAACAAAGTCAATGCAATTCTAGAGAAATCCTGAAACATTTAATCAAACAATTCAACAAAATTCTATAAAAGCCCTCAAATTTAACTATATTGATTCATCAGTTTGAGCATTCTGAAAAGTGCTTAGCAGTGGTTCTCAAATTTGTGTACTGGTGACCCTTTCACATAGCAAGTCACTGACTGTGATCCCCTTATAAATATATTAAAAAAAGTGGTTTTAGTTTAATATCATTATAAATGCTGAGGGCAAAGCGGCATCTGGGGTGGAGCCTGACAGCTCACAACTCTCCCATGTAATAACCTCACGACCCCCTGAGGGGTCCCCAACTCCCAGTGCTTAGGTCTCATTTTTGGAGAGAAGAGACAGATGCCTATCTTTTTACCTCCTGTTAGCTCCATGGTTAGCTTTTCATTCTCTATCATCTTCTTCTTCTCTTCTAATTCAGCAATCAGATTTTCCTTCAACTCAATTTTCTTATCTTCGAACTCCTTCACTGCTGCCTTCTTCTCTTTGATATAATTTCTCTCCACCTGCTCTGTCTAATGCAAGCCAAAAAGAAAGAGGATTAAGGAAGAGAAGCCTAATGACAAGGATGAACATGACAGGTGGAAAGGAGAACTAATGATAACAAGAACTGATTAATTTTGGAATAGAGCAGCCATAGTCATCTTACATCTCTTAAAATGTATCAACATTTATATGACCAGTTGAAAAATGCTTAAGAAAAAGAACAATAAAGAAATGACTACACTGGCAATAGTAGTGCTACTCATATTTTTTTTAAAAAATAAATAAATAAATAAATAAATAAATAAAATCAATCTTTGGTAATGCTTCGTAATACTTAATTCAAATATATCAAAGTTCTGTAACAGAGCAATCCTCAATATTATTCAGTTAGTATAATTTATCTATTTTGCAGGTAGGTTAAATGAAGGAAGACCAGTTAAGTGATTTATCTAATACACAGCCAATGTTAAAAAAATCCCATAAATGTTTATTTTTAGTCACTATTTTTTTAAACAACCTTCAGTAGTTACTTGAGTAGTAGTATTGATAGCAGTGTATACTATATCTCAGCTATGGTAATCAATATTAAATAAAGAAAAAGACTACATAAATTTGCTGGAAAAAACAAACATGAGCTACCACGTGATATGATACTAGGCTTAAAAAAAATAGACTGGTATTTTATTTCTAGAAGTCAAGAACACATGAACACTTACTTCCAACTGGAGGAAAAGTTCTGAAAGACAAAAAAATACAGGTCTAGTTAGCATCACTTTATTATCCTTACAAGACACATGACAATAACTTGACTTACTAAGTAACTTGGTTTTACAGCCAAAAAAGGTGGCGTAAACTGTACACCTCTATCCCATTCTGATGCACATTTTACAGTTCTACATTGTTGATTCCAGCATACATGTGCCAAAATTTCTGTAAGAGTATACTGTAGGCTGACATTTTGTAGGTGTATTTAAAACACAGGTGGTAGAGCAGTGTCCCATTTCTGTTGGACCAAGCTACTATATTTAATGGCATTTAGAAGGCAGTTGGGCATTTTTCTAGCTTAAGATGCTATTTAAGAAGTTGGCACTAGATTCAGCTTTCCAAATGAAATGAAAACTTGAAAGATGCAGCTGACACTGCCAGATGAATGCTCTGCAAAAGAACCATGGTTTAAACAGATTTCACTAGGCCCAGCTGTCATTGCTTCAGCAGCACTTCTCTGGCAGAAAAGCCCTTTCATCAATTTGAGTTAACAGACATGAGGTGGCCCATGTCCCACAGCAGATTAGGAGCATATAATGCACCACTGAAAGCAAGTTATATCCTGTCTCAATTACATAATTCAGTTCATACACTGAGATCAGGGAAGAGTATTGCCCATGAGTGCAGCAATCCTGCTCCTAATGAAATCAGTGGCAAAATTCCCCACTAACTTCAAACTGAGCAGGACTACTGGAGGATTCACGTCCCAAAATGGAGGATTTCAGTGAACGCTGTGATGACAAATCCAAAGTAAAACTAAGGCTCTTGATCAGTCTTTACTTCATTGTATCAAATATTAATAATTGTGATCTTCAACCCCTGGCAAGCAGCAAGGGCTAGGAACAATAGGTAAGTTCTGAACAGAACAGATGCATTAAACTTGTTTCAAAGAACAAACTAATAGCATTAGAGAATTATAGCTGTGATCTATTTAGGTAAGAATTTATATGCAACAGGAAGCCATATAAACAAAGTTTTGTACGCCAAGGCCAGAAATGACAATGAGGCAACGAAGGCCAGTCTTTCAATTTCTTAAGGGCTTTGCCACTGGTACAATGAAAGCTTAGAAACGGGACAAAAGTTTCTTTTACAGATATAACCAAAAAACGCAAGTCCAAAGAATTGAGAATTTTACATACATTAGACAGAGCCAAATAAAAAGGCAGACAGGGCAAGAACAAAATTTCAACTGCCCCTCTTCCCAATATTGCTGTAGTTGGCAGCAGGAGTTTTATTACAAGGGTGAAAGTTAATACCATCTGTGCCCCAACAGAAGAACTCTGCCACTGCAGCAAAGATCTCATTGATCTCTGCCAACCCAGGGTACACACTACAAGAGAGTGTGTTTAGCCTGACATTAACAGATTATGAAAAACAAAAACTCTGCTGTAGTCCAACTCTAGATTAGATCACATTTATCTTCAACACTTGAAGACAGATTCCTGCAGTGAGCAAGAGATCAGTCCAATTCGAGTTGCACTGGCAAGTTCTCTGAGGTGACAAATACAGTTCTAGAAACACTGGTTGTGCATCATTCACCTGATGGTCAGTGCTCACCTGAGATTTGTTACTGGATTTTAACAGTGATACCAGAACCCACAGTATAAACATACTGCAGTGCAAAATGGCCTCGGCATGTGTACAGCATTACAAGGTTTTATCCCTCAATGCTGAAGGGTGGAAGAACACTTCTACATTTTCATTGCTGACTCCCACACATTCTTTTGAGAAAGCATCTCTAATTTAGTGGAAGATAAAAACCTAAATAGAAATGAGTGAACAAGAGCTAATTTAATTTCTGAACTACTCACTCTAGAAGCACTGAATGGCAGCCTGTTTCCCTGACAGCTTCCCATAACTGCTATGGGAAATTTTGAATTATATTCATATACTTTGATACATTAAAGTTTTACATAGAAAGATTACTGAGCGTCCTAGCAACAGCTTCACAATTAAAGTAGCACTGCTACTGGCCTCATGGTCAAACAGTAGATACCTAGAGACTAATTCGGTCCTTAGATCCTGGGCCAGTAAGCTGCGGTGTGATTAGCAAGCAGCATGCCGAACCCCCTAGCCATGTGAGACAATGCTGCCCTAGAGCAAAGTCTCTAACCAATTCCAAAGCACAAACAGTGAGCTCTTCAGGAAGCTTCTAGCCCCCACTGCATGCCCCTCTTGTTGGAAGGAATCACTACAACAGGAGGTTTGAAAGAAGGTGTATTGGAAGATTAAAAGAAGTTAAATGCTATAATTTACATGAGGTCACATTAGACCAGAGGTAGGCAACCTTAGGCACGCGAGCTGATTTTCAGTGGCACTCATACTGCCCGGGTCCTGGTCACTGGTCCAGTTTGTTCTGCGTTTTAATTTAATTTTAAATGAAGTTTCCTTAAACATTTTAAAAACCTTATTTACTTTACATACAATAATCGTTTAGTTATATATTATAGACTTATAGAAAGAACTTCTAAAAACGTTAAAATGTATTACTGGCATGTGAAACCTTAGAGTGAATAAATGAAGACTTGGCACATCACATCTAAGTGAGATCTTTTTACTTGAGCTGTAGGTAAACAAGTGCCCAGTCAAGTCTGCTGTTTACTGATCAACATATTATAGTTGCCAATACACCTGCAGAAAAGCATGATTGATTCTGTTATGCCTTATGCATATTCAGCAAAGAAGCCATTTAGCATCACCAAAAAGAGTGAAAGACTGGAGAATCTTTCACTCCTGCCAACCCTGTTCTCCTAGTATTGAATCCATGTCATGTTTCTTGGGTGTGATTCTAATCTGTGAGGCATCTACATAAATCAAAAGGTCCTTGCATGCATTATTTTTTAAAACAAAAATCCAGCTCACCTGCATTCCGTATCCGTTCCTTGTATTGCTGATCCAGTTTTTTCATTCTTTTTTGATATTCTTGCAAAGTACCTATTTGAAATAAGTTGCAGATTGCCATAGGGTCATATTGTTTTCCAATATTCGATCTCAGATAGTTCATGCTTTCTAGGTAAATTTAGCATTTGAGAAAAGTATACATTTATGGAAGGAAAAAAAAGCCTAAAATAGAAGACTGCTACCCTGCTTCCCAAAAACCAGCCAGAATATTTGTGTAGCAGCACCATCCACTTGTGTGCATGGCAGGAGACGGTTGAATTTGTTTTGTAACTAGAGTCATAAGTGTTTGAGAGGTATCATGCAGTCTCCCAAAGGCAGGAAGCTGCCAAAGGCACATTACATATAGAAAGGGAAATAAATAGGAAGTATGGACTATAACAGTGAAGAATGAAGATGTACGAGAAGAGCCACGAGCTCTAACAGCAACTTTTCCTAGTGGTCGCTGTCTCAAGGGACATTTTTCTAGAGAGCTATGAGGTACATCTCATTTAAAAACCCTACCACAATTAAATGAAACAAGCCCTCACATTTCCTATACCTCATTTAACTGCAAAACCATCTCACAAGTGAAAGTATTGAAGAAAGTGACCACCTCACTAAAATGTAAACATCATTTCAAGCCCTCCTACTGCACACAGAACTAAATAGTGTGTCCATTTTCTATGAACAACACTTCCGGGACATTGCTACTTTTGTTTCTCACTTCCACTTAGACACTTTTTAGAAACTGAAAATTGTCAGAAAAAAAAAAAAAACACAACTCATTTTAAACCCTACCTTCCTGCAATTGTTGTAACTGCCTCTTAAGAGATGCCAGTTTGTCCTGATACATCCTGCAAAGAGAGGGCAATATCACATAAACAGGTCAACCACACTTTATTTAACCATCTGCTTAGGTGAACAAATCCATTTCACTCTCTCACCAAGTAAAGAGGTGCTCCTGAAAAGCCTTTTACAAGAGGAAGTATTGTAAAGTTTAAAAAAGGTATGGCCTATTTAATCCTAAAATAAACCAAGAAAGGTTATGCTACGAACCTCAGATATGACTGTTGCAAGATGTTTTGCTCCACTGATATTAGGAACAGTACCACAGAATCATTCTGTCATCTTAACCTCTGGCAAGTCTCAATCTTTGTGCCTCAGTTCCCCATCTGTAAGAAGGGGCTACTTCCATGCCTTATGAGTCTTGGGTTTAGAGTAAGTCTTCTCCAATACCCATGCAGTGGAAGTTAAGAATAAACCTGTGGCAAAGCCACAAACAGAACTCTGATCTCCTGCCTCAAAGATCTGTGGTTTTAACTTAAGTTCATCCTTCCTGCCAAGCATAAAACATCTTGGCCAATAAATGAGAGACTACTGAATGCTATAAATGCATTTAAAGATCAAGAAAAGCTGTTTTACTAGGCTCTCAGAGTCCAAAAAGTCTGGATTACTGGGCTAGCATTGTTGGTATTGTACTATGCAAGAGCATGAAGTGGGTGTCTTCTTTGTTTAGAATGTACCAAGTGTGCCCTTCTGGACAATATATGGATTGAAGTTGAATGTCTCCAAGAAAGTCATAGCCACCTCTTTTTGTCCAGAAGAAGAGTAGCCAAAGTGCAGGTTCTTGAACAGGCTAAGTAGTTTGTATGTGTGGCAAGAGAGAATCCTAATGAGTCCAATAAATCGTTAGCTATCCCTGTTGGGCGAGCCACTATGCAATCAGAATGTCAGTCTCTATTTTAGAGTTAAAAAAATCTCAGGATATGTCTACACTAGAAATGTTAAAGTGGGTACAGCTGCACCGTTGTAGTGTTAATACTTACTACAGCAACGGAAGGGGTTTTCCGTCATGGCAGTAAATCCACCTCTCCAAGAGGCAATAGCTAGGTCAAGAGAAGAATTCTTCCATTGACATAGCAAAGTCTACACCACAGCTTAGGGCAGATTAATTACATCATACAGGTCATGACATTTTTCACAGCCAAGTGATGTACTGAAGCCAACATAACTTTGTAATGTAGACCAGCCTCTTGGACACCAGAAAATGTTTTTGGTTGAGAATGAAGAGAAACATTACTTACTGTTCTTTCATTTCTACATAGTCCTCTTCATCATGCTTTGCCAAGTCAGTTTCACTGGCATCCTCAGTATCTGAACAAGGGGAAGAGAGATTTGATAACAAACAAATCAAATAAATTTTTAAAGAAATGAGTGATTGTGGCACATGTGTAGTTATTCCAAATTAATTTAGTGCAGCCAAAAAAAGGGTATATTTTGACATTTCCAATTGTGGAGGTGATTCAAACTACCGTACATGTTTCCTATACATAAGCTGTTCAAGATGGGTGCTCAAACATTTAGAAGGAATTTTGGTAGTATATCAAAGAGAGTCAGTTTTTGACATAGGATATTCCTGTGATTTCCTCACACTCAGTCCACTTCATTTTTTGGATGAAATCAAAGTGCGTTAGCATTTTTAAACACAAGGGCCTGACATCATTAATTTGAACCAGGCGCAGCACCACCGGTGCTTTGCAGGCTTCCTCCTTATAGCTTCAATCCTTAACTCCCATACCACTGCATCAATACACATGTATCTTGACCTACAGCACTACAAAGCAGAGTGATAATTATACTAACTTCTGCAGTGGTTTGCAACAAAGCCAAGGGGCTCACTGAAGATATAATTAAAGTAATGTTATTTCACCTAGTCTTCTCAAACCTGTACTTCAGTATCTATATACATCAAAAGACTTACTACAGCTTTGTCTGACACTGATAAAACAGGTTAATGCTGCGTTGCAAATTCTCTGCAGCTCTTCTAATTTGTCTTTAAAAGACTGAATGTGCACAGTTAGCAACTTTCTCACTCCTAGAGTTCATCCCATCAAATCAGGGATTAGACATATTGGAAGGATAGAGCTGGAAAGCTATTATGTGGACTGGGAACTTCAGTCTCTAATTCCATCTGCCCTTTTCAGATGTCTTCCTTAAATTACTAAACACTTCAGGCTCCTTGTGTTAAGATAAAACTCAATGTATCCAACAGGTATCAAAGAGATATCTACAGCAGACCATGCTACAGAGGGCCACATCTCCTAAAACAAACTGATGAAGCCTTGGTATTTTAATTCAAGCACATCACAGTAAGTTTGAGCCATACTGGGTGGGTTTAAAATGATTTATGATGACTCTAAACATCAAAAGGGAAGGACTATGCAAAGATGAGGAGTCCTTAAAAACACCCTCCCCGTCCCCACCCTAGGATATCAACCTGGAACTTCAGAAAAGCCTTGAACACACTAATGCTTTCATGATTTGCCACAATGAGATGTTTAAAACAACAAGACTTAAACTGAAATATGAAGGAATGAGAGCACAAAGCAGATGCTTCCCTTTCACAGCACCACCTCCTCCCTGTCACCCCAAGAGTGTGTCTCAACTTTGTGCATGGCTCATTTCTTCCTCCCTCTTCTTCCCCTTGTATCTCCCAAGAGTCCCTCCCCTAACCTTTGAGCATTTTCTCTTATTATACTCCCTCATTTCACCATTCTGTACCCCCCACCCAGACCCTTTCTTCCCAATCCCTGGAGCATGTCTCTTCTTCTGTTATTTTTATACCACTGAAACAAAGTCAAATGACACCCCTACTGCCATGTTCTTACTTTGTCCTTTCACTATCCCTCTCCCACCCAACCACCTCATCTTAGGGCTTGTCTACATCACAAAGTTGCAGCGCTGGTGAGGGGGTTACAGCGCTGCAACTTAGGAGGTGTACACATCTGCAGGGCATCACTAGCGCTGCAACTCCCTGTTTGCAGCGCTGGCCGTACTCCCGTTTTGTCTCGGGTGTAGAGGATCCAGCGCTGGTAATCAAGTGTAGACACTTACCAGCGTTTTTCTTGACCTCCGTGGAATAAGCAGGTATCCCAGCATACCTGAGGAAGCCTCTCTGGTAATCAAGCAGGTCTCCTTCCCCGCGGTTTGCAGGGGGGTTCGGGGAACGCGGGAGCAAACCGCGGGGAAGCAGGTCTCCTTCCCCGGTTTGCTCCAGTGTTCCCCGAACCCCCGTGCAAGCAGGTCTCCTTCCCCGCGGTTTGCTCTCGCGTTCCCCGAACCCCCGTGCAAGCAGGTCTCCTTCCCCGCGGTTTGCAGGGGGGTTCGGGGAACGCGAGAGCACACCGCGGGGAAGGAGACCTGCTTGCACGGAGGGGGTTCGGGGAACACTGGAGCAAGCCGGGGAAGGAGACCTGCTTCCCCGCGGTTTGCTCTCGCGTTCCCCGAACCCCCCTTGAAGCCACCCAACAGCGCTGCAGTGTGGCCACATCCAACACCACTTGCAGCGCTGATTGCTATAAGTGTGGCCACTCTGCAGCGCTGGCCCTATACAGCTGTACTAATACAGCTGTAACAACCAGCGTTGCAAAATTGTAGATGTAGACATATCCTTAGTGTCCCCATTAAATCCCTCCTCTACCCTGGTACCTTTTCTGACCATATTGGAGGCCCTCCTCCAATTCTCTATTCATAGAATCATAGACTTTAAGGTCAGAAGGGACCATTATGATCATCTAGTCTGACCTACTGCCAATGTAGGCCACAGAATCTCACCCACCCACTCCTGTATCAAACATGTGTCTGAGCCACTGAAGTCCTCAAATCATGGTTTGAAGACTTCAAGGTGGAGTGAATCTTCCAGCAAGTGACTTGTGCCCCACACTGTAGAGGAAGGTGAAAACCACCCAGGGCTTCTGCCAATCTGCCCTGGAAGAAAATTCCTTCCCAACCCCAAATACGGCCATCAGCTAAACCCTGACCATGTGGGCAAGACTCATCAGCCAGACACCCAGGAAAGAATTCTCTGTAGTAACTCAGATCCCAACCCATCTAACATCCCATCACAAGCCATTGGGCATATTTACCGCTAATAGTCAAAGACAAATTAATTGCCAAAATTAGGCTACCCCATTAGACCATCCCCTCCACAAACTTACCAAGCTTAGTCTTGAAGCCAGATATGTCTTTTGCCCCCATTACTCCCATTGGAAGGCTGTTCCAGAACTTCACTCCTCTAATGGTTAGAAACCTTCATCTAATGTCAAGTCTAAACTTCCTGATAGCCAGTTTATATCCATTTGTTACTGTTTCCACACTGGTACTGAGCTTAAATAATTCCTCTCCCTCCCTGGTATTTATTCCTCTGATATATTTAGACAGAGCAATCATATCTCCCCTCAGCCTTCTTTTGGTTAGGCTAAAGAAGTCAAGCTCTTTGAGTTTACATCCTCTCTCTATTTCTCTTCTCCTCATCCCCTTATCCCAATAACCCTGCTAGCTTCCTCTTGCCCTGGATCATTTTCTCCATCCAACTCATCTGATCCTATGCCCCTGCATCTCCAACCTCCTCTCCAAACACTCACCACTGCCTCTATTATCCCAATTCACCTGGGTTCAGTCCCTTCACCACCAAACTGTTAAATCAATTCCTCACCCAAACTTCTTCCTCTCCCACTATTGCAGTGACTCCTTGAATTTCTTCTGCCACACATTCCTACTCCCCAGTATTACTCAGGCACCCACCCACCCACTGCCCACCTGGGGCTGCTTAATCACCTGCCAAGCCATCAAACTATCTGGCCCCATCGCCTGGTCCCCCCAGCCCCGCTCTCCCTCTCCCCACCCCCGCGCCCCTTCCCCCCCGGCCCCGCTCTCCCTCTCCCCACCCCCGCGCCCCTTCCCCCCCGGCCCCGCTCTCCCTCTCCCCACCCCCGCGCCCCTTCCCCCCCAGCCCCGCTCTCCCTCTCCCCACCCCCGCGCCCCTTCCCCACTTTCACCCCGGCCCGCCCCTTCCCTCTGCGAGGGCGGGGGGAGCCACTCACCCTCGTCGGAGTCCCGGGCCCGCCCGCTGCGCTCGCCGTCCTCCTCCTCGGCGCTCTCCAGCTCCTCCTCCTCGTAGTACTCGGGGCCGGCGGGCAGCGCGGCGGGGGCCAGCCCCACCGGGACAGGGGCCGGGGGCGCGGGAGACACCAGCCCGGCCGCGCTCATAGCGGCGGGACGCGGACTCTCCTGCTCCCGCCGCCTCGGCGGGGACTCGGACTCGGAGGCAGCTGGGCGAGGACCTCGGCTCGGCTCAGCGCGCCACTTCCGGGTCCCTGGGGGTGTCTACGCAGGCGAATGCGCAGGACACCTAAATCCGGGGGGAAGTGGGCGGAGTCAGGAGCTCGGGCTGGCAGGGAGGGGGCGGGGCCGAGCTCGGGGCCCCTCGCGAGGGGAAGCGGCAGGCTCGAAACTGGGCGTAGCTCCAGCGGCGGACGGAGCCCGGGCGGGCTGGGCGTGGCTTCCCGGCGGCTCCTGTTGGGCGTGGGCCGGCGGCTCGCAGGGTTCAGTCTGAGGCAGCTCCCGTAAGCCTGACTTCAGTGCCCACAAAGCGGTTGAAACGAGACCGGAACTGACTTGTGAGAGCGGAACATGGTGTTGGGGAAGAGTCAAGGTGCTTTTTGTGAAGGGAAATCACACGCCTCGCCCCCACTAGAATGCGCTGAGGGGGTCAACAAGCCTGTGGACCAAGGTGCTCCAGTGCAGAAAGTGTGTATAGGTTTTCAGACAGCATTTGACAAAGTCCCTCACCAAAGGCTGTTAAGCACAGGTAAGCTGTCATGGGACAAGGGAACGTCCTCTCATGGACTGGTAACCAGTTAAAAGATAGGAAACAAAGGGTAGGAATAAATGGTCGGTTTTCAGAATGGAGAGAGGTAAATAGTGGTGGCCCCACAGGGGTCTGTACTGTTCCCACTCCTATTCTCAACATATTCATAAGTGATCTGGAAAATGAGGTAAATAATGAAGTGGCAATATTTGTAGATGATACAAAACTACCCAAGATAGTTAAGTCCCAGGCAGATTGCGAAGAGCTACAAAAGGATCTCTCAAAACTGGGTGACGGGGCAACAAAATGGCAGATGAAATTCAGTGCTGATAAATGCAAAGTAATGCACATTGGAAAGCATAATTTCAACTATGCATATAAAATTATGAGATCTAAATTAGCTGTTACCACTCAAGAAAGAGATCTTGGAGTCATTGTGGATAGTTCCTCTGAAAACATCCACTCATTGTGCAGCTGCAGTCAAAAAAGCAAACAGAATGTTGGGAATCATTAAGAAAGGGATAGATAATAAGACAGGAAATATATTGCCTCTATATAAATCCATGGTATGCCCACATCTTGAATACTGCTTGAAGATGTGGTCGCTCCATCTCAAAAAAGAGATATTAGAATTGAAAAAGGTTCAGAAAAGGGCAACAAAAATGATATGGGGTATGGGAACGGCTGCCATGAGGAGAGATTAATAAGACAGACTTTTAGCAAAAGCCGGTGTTATTACTATATGGTGCTGAAACTTGGAGGCTTAAGATCTTACTATCTAAACTCCAAGTACTCATAAATAGCTGCCTCAGAAAAGTCCTCAATATCAGATGGCCAGAAAAAACATGACAAAGAACTCTGTAGGAGTATGAAATAAACTGGTAGGACAGGAAATTATGGAAATAAAATGGATATGGCCAGGACACACATGGAGAAAAGATCTGAATAACATAGCAAGACAGGCATTAGACTGGAACCCCCAGGGCAAGAGGCAATGAAATAGACCAAGGTTAACATGGAAGCAGGGCTGACTTTAGGAACTGCAGGGCCCGATTCAAATACCTGGCGGCGGTCTGGGTCTTCAGCGGCACTTTGGAGGCAGGGGGGTCCTTCTGCAGACCCCCTGCCACTGAAATGCCGCTGAAGACCCAGAGGGAGTGAAGGACTCCCCTGCTGCCGAAGTGCCGCAGAAGACCCGGACCGCTGCTGGGTGAGTAAAAAAAATTAAAAAGGCGCCTAAGGCATGGGGCCTGATTCCAGGGAACCAGGGGGATCAGCCTAAAGCCAGCCCTCCATGGAAGTGTACAACAGAAGCAGAATTGAAAAAGCTATCAAAGTGACATAGGAAGAAGCTAAGACTGCAACAGGAGACTGGTACCTCAGAGGGAGCTGCATTCAGTGGGTCCGTATGTATATAACTATCAATTTAGCTTCATTTGGTAACTGACCAACTTAAGCTAGATCTTTTGTAACTGTCTTGTAGCAATTTAAGTGTGTTCCCAAGGGGGGTTGCACCATTTAAATGTGATTTTAAAAACACTTTTAAACAGGAACAGTTTTTGTATGGCACTAAGACCTGGTTCTTAAAATGCTTTGGGATCTGTAGAGAGCACCTGCCACATAAAAGTAAACTCTACCTTACTGCTTGGAAGAAGACAACAGAGGGCGCATAAGAGCTGTCAAGGATTCTCTTGCCTTGTACTTCCCAACAGCTTGTGTAAAGCAGTTCAGCTGTGGCTATTTTTTGTTCCAGTGTAAAAAACACGCCTTGTTACATACTTCAGATTCAGACAGACAATTTCCTTGTCCACTGGTTGCAATGCTCCTGCCCCAGGAGATTTACTTTTCAGATGAGGAGGAGGTCTCTGCAAGGCTTCTCAGATCTGGAGGGATGGGTTCACCTCCTCCCTGGCCAAATGGAAAATTAGTATGATTACCTCATTCACTCTAGTGGTTGTTTATAACATCTATGGCACAAAAACCACAATGATTCTGATGATCTGGTTCTGCTCATCATCAGCTACTCAGGACCATGTACTGAGCAGGGTGTTATAGGAATGAGGATTGAAGTGAAAGGGCATCTCTCCCATTCTTTCCTCCTTTTCCTGTCTACTTTTCACACACTCACCCTCCTGTGTCATTGACAAGCTGTCACTGGTGTGTTGGGATGTGACAACATTAACTGACGTCACTACATCACACCTACGAATAACAGCTTCCATACATACATTGCAGGAATGGGTTTAATCCATTATAAACCATTAGCATCTTTCAGAGCATATCAGTCTTCCAATTTCTGAATATTCCAAATACCCTTCCTGCTGTCCCAGCTATCGTATCTATAGAGGCAGGCACTTTGGTCTGCCCAGAGCTAATTGCAGGATTAAAGATGTGATGCTTTGACCCCCAATCATCATGAGTATGGTAAAAACATAAAAACAAACTTGAAATGGTTTAGTCCTTTTATGTGAGAACAAAATGCCTAAAAGGTATTGATTGACTTGTATGATCAGAGCTGCAGCTGAGCACTTACTGTAATATTTGCAAAAATATGTTCCCTCAAAGTCACTTGATGTTGAGTCACTGAAACATCAGTGTCCTTCCCAGTGTAAACACCAATCAGGAGAAGGAATACTCAGATTAAAGGAATGATGGCACACAAAACTGGCAGAGTGAGCCAAAACTAGTAAACCTAGTAGTACTACTAGTAAACTAGTAAAAGGGAACTGGATAAATTCAGGTGGTTAAGTCCATGAATGGCTATTAGCCAGGATGAGTAAGGAATGGTGTCCCTAGCCTCTGTTTGTCAGAGGATGGAGATGGATGGCAGGAGAGAGATCACTTGATCATTGCCTGTTAGGTTCACTCCCTCTGGGGCACCTGGCATTGGCCACTGTCGGTAGATAGGATACTGGGCTACATGGACCTTTGGTCTCACCCAGTATGGCCATTCTTATGTAAACCTGGGTTCTGACAAGCCATCAAGGTCTACAGGTTCTACCTAATATTATGAACAGAATGAGTATAACTATTTAATACAGGGGTTGGCAACCTAGGCACGCATGCCAAAGGTGGTGCGCGAGCCGATTTCTGATGGCATGTGGTGCAGGCTGAGCCACTCAGCCCGCCGCCGCTCTGGGGTTTCCACCGCCGGCTCCTGCCAGCCGGGGTCCCACTGCCAGTCCCACTCAGCACCCGCTGTTGGCCTGGGTGAAGGAACCGCAATCTGGCAGCGGGCTGAGACCCCGACTGGCAGGAGCCGGTGGCTGAAACCCCAGAGCAGGGGTGGTCTGAGCCGCTCAGCCTGCCGCTGCTCTGGGGTTCCTGCTGCTGGCCCCTTGCCAGCTGGGGTCTTGCTAGCTGGGGTCCCGCCGCCAGTCCCACTCACCTTGCTTCCGGTTAGAGTTCCAGTGCAGGCCCCCTGCCAGACAGGGTTCAGGCCTCCGGTCCTGCTGAGCCCTACCAACCACCCGCCAGCTCCACTCACCTCAGCTGCTGATCTGGGGTTCCAGCCGCTGACCTCCTGCCAGCTGGGGTCTGGATCTCCAGCCTTGCTCAGCCTGCTTTCTGGCCTGGAGTCCCAGCAGGCCAACCTGGGCTCTGTTACTGGCCTTGGATCAGTGCTCTGCAGCCTCCGCGCTGTGGCCCACTGTCCCCAGCTTGGGACAGTGAGGGTTGCACATGAGGCAAGAGGGGTGCAGCTCAGCACCCCTATCTTAAAATTGCTTATATCAGACCACACTGTGTTTGACCTTGTGCCTGTCTTCTATCGCCAATCAATCAAAAAGGCAGTAGCAGCCTGTGACAAGCAAAGGCAGTATTTTTAAAAGCTTAAGTGTAAGTAAAAATCAAGCTATAGAGGGAAGTTACAAGATTGCACAGTGCACTGCAAAAAAACGGAAAGCTGTTTACATATATATAAAAAGTTTTTCTCAGCAGTTCGGAGATTTTGTTAATGATTTGCCAAATAAAGATACAATCATATCTAGAATAAAAGAACTGCCCATCTCTGCCAGAACAGTTGAGAGACACATAAGTGAAATGGCAGAAAACATTAAGGAAAAGCAGACAACCGCATTGTAAGACACAGCAGTCTTTAGTGTTGCAGTTGATCAGAGCATGGATATAAACGACGTTCCACGTTTGGCAGTTGTTGCAAGATATTGTGCTTCCGATGAAATCCAAGAGGAACTCTGTTGCCTAAAACCCCTGCATGGCACAACAAAGGGGGAAGATATACTGGAAAGTTTTGTAAACCATTTTGAAGAACGAGGAGTTGACATCACAAAAATATTTTGTGTGACAACAGATGGTGCTCCTGCCATGGTCGGAAAACAGAAGGGATTTGTAAAGTTACTTGAAGATCACATTGGCCGTCCGACAGTCAAATTTCACTGTACCATCCATCAAGAAAACCTGTGTGCTAAAATTTCTAATTCAGAGCTTAATAATGTGATGAATACAGTGGTGTGAATTGTGAATTTCCTTGTTGCTCGATCTGCTTTGATTCACAGACAATATCAAGCACTGGTGGAGGAGATGGACAGTGCTTATAACGACATCCCACTTCACAGCAACATTTGGTGGCTAAGTCATGGCAAGGTTTTGGTGTGCTTTGTAAACGGTTTTGATGCAATCAAGGCTTTCTTGTCGGAAAAAGAACAAAACTACCCTGAACTGGATGATGACAAATGCCTGTGTAAGCTCATGTTTCTAACTGATATCACCGCTCACCTAAACGAACTCAACCTCTGTCTCCAGGGGGCAGGGCAAACAGTTCTAGATCTTTATGAAGCCTGGAAAGCATTTGTTGTGAAACTAGCAGTGTTTTCCAGGGATATTAAAACTTCTACTTTCTGCTACTTCCAACTCATAAAAAAAAAACTATTGACACATTGCACTGTCAATGTCGATGAGATTGGAAAGTACATGCAAGAACTGGAATCAGAATTTTCTGACAGATTTCAAGATTTCCAGCGATTTGGCCCAAGCTTTCTTTTCTAATTAAACCTAAAAAGTTCAACGAAAGTGACTTGGATTTGTCTGTATTTCAGTGGATGGGTATTGAAGATTTCGAAATGCAACTCATTCAGTTAAAAAGCTCAGAATTGTGGACATCAAAGTTTGTGGATCTGCGGAGCGCACTTAAAGTTACCGAGAAAGATCATGGGGCCTCTATTCTGACCTGCTGGACTTCCCTGCCAGTGAAATTTAATTGTTTGAAGAAAATTGCATTTGCAATGCTTTCAGCCTATGGATCCACATACCTGTGTGAACAGGTATTTTACTTGAAATCTGTCCTCTGTCTCTCTCTAAGCCAGTTAACAACTGATCACTCAGAAGCCTGTATGCAGCTTAAAATATCCAAATATGTGCCAGACATTGGAAAACTCCGCAAAGAAAAGCAAGGGCAAGGATTGCATTAAACTGATAAAATCTGCATTTTAATTTAATTTTAAATAAAGCTTCTGAAACATTTTGAAAACCTTGTTTACTTTACATATAACAGTAGTTTGGTTATATATTATAGACTTATAGAGAGACCTTCTAAAAAACATTAAAATGCATTACCGGCACACAAAGCCTTAAATTAGAGTGAACAAATGAAGACTCGGCACACCACTTCTGAAAGGTTGCTGCCCCCTGATTTAATACGTGTAATGCTTTGCCCCTTCTGTAACACATTTAAGCCAAGGATCACTCTCCTTGCAAATATTAACAAATGTTGACTTGCAGTAATCTTGAGAATTAATGTAAGTAAATATTATTGGCCAAGCTTGCAAGGTCCTACACTCAGCTCTGGCATTTCTCCATAACATTCAGCAACAACCACTCACACTTTGGTTCTTCTGTGGTAGAGAAATGGAATATTGTACAGTTTACCACATGTGGCTCTTTTATGTGAGACCTTAAAAACAGATCTTTTCAGCTCTGTGTAGACTTGAGAGATCCTGTGCGGTTTTGTGTCTTGGCCAAAGCTTCCCTCTCTCCAGTGTTTCACAGCATTCTGTGCATTATGTGGTTGTTGAATTCCAGCCACTTTTCAATGGTGATATATGCCTGTAGCACCGCACATGAAAGTACTTTGAGAGTCTAACGTGAAAAACACCCTTGTAAATATTACTACTGTATATTAGAGTTATTAATAGAATTACACCACCTTCCTTATGCTTGAAATGCCTTCCAACTTTCTAGGAGTCAGACACCTTGCCTCTCTCTGATTCATCATTCCTCTTCAACATCTTTTTGACTTCTTATATGTAACAGGTACTTTACTCTCAGTCTCCCTTCTCCAATAAATCAAACTTCACTCTGTAGGGGTTCACAATAATCCTCCCTTTCTGGAAGTCTGTCTTATAAACTTAAAAACAAGATAACTTCCAACTAGCTTCCTGCTGGGACACAGCCCTGGATATAGGATTTAACCCAGTCCCTACTGAGACTTTTATCTTGGCTGGCTGGTAGGCACACTCTCCACTACTCATACCCCCTACAAACTTACACTCTCCACACTTTCTGTAAGGGGCTATTCCTACAACCAACCATCTTCTTTAAGTATATCCCTTAAGACAACTCAGGGTGCCCTTATATCTCCCAAGCAAGCCTTATTTTTAGTCACATGCCCCCCATCACTTGACTCCTGGACTAAGAGGTAAACTGGACACAAATGAGGCTGAAAGCAGGACTGCTTAAAGGGCCAGTCACCCTGTGACACACACCCTCAACAACCGCCCTTTGTCTGAGGCAGATTGGTTCTTCTTCCCATGAAGGACGTTGTCTTTTTACATGTCCTACCAAGCTCTGGTTATATTTACCAAAGAAACGTCACACACATTTCTTTGAGGTGTACACAGTATAATTGCTGAGGCAAAAGTTTTTAGTGATCAAAACCCAACTCTCACTGTAGCGCTCCCTCTAAGCCAGACTGCTCATGTTTAGCATTAGTCTTGTGGAGACACCCCATGCTGTCATCTCTCAGGCATTCAGTAAGAACCCAAGGGAGGAGGGTTAGCTTTAAGGAATGCTATGTTTCCCTTGCAGATGCAGCAGCTTAACTGTCCACGCCCCAAGAGCTTTCAGAGAGAGTTTATGCCTCTTACTCAAACTACTGCACATGGCCCAAGTTTCCATCAAAGGTCTTTTTCCCCCATCACAGGCTCACTTACGTTGTTTATGCACATTCCTTTATTTGATGAAAGATTTTTTTGTTCTGCCTTATCAATATTAGCTATTATCAGTCACAGAGTAGCCATGATACAGAACTCATGCTCACAACGTGTAAAAGAAATCAACATGTTGGCACTAAAAAAACCCAAACTAACTTGTCGAGATTGAAGCCGTGATTATAAACCAAGATGGAGTCTATACATTTGTTGTATGAATGAATGGTTGTAAGCAGAAAGCTGTAACACGCCATACTGGCTCTCAAAGGCCTGGCACACCACTGTAGCCTGCTGCTGGACTTTAAGGTCAGGCATCCTGGGACTTCTAGTCCCAAAGGACCAGGGGATGCTAGGCTGAGAGCAAGGCCTGCTGGGAAAAACACAGGTTGTAAAAGCCAAAACACCAAAGTAGTGAGTGAGATAAGGGAGGTATGGAATTTTTGTACTGTGGGGGTGTGATGGTGGGTGGGCAGGGTGAGGGACAATTGTAGTTATCAGGTCTCGTCTGCAAAAGTGGCCTGAGTAGAGCTATGGATAGAGACCACTGACAGAAATTTCTTGGAGCTATTGTGGACCTTTACAGCCAGAAAGAATGAAAGGCTATATACAGATCCTACTGAAAGAGCCATGAACAAATTTCTGTAACTGAGAAATAGAAATGATGTTGTGAATCTCCTTCATTTTACTCCCGCTTCTACCTTCACTATGGTCCTTCTACTCATCATAATCCTATCAGATCTATTGTTTCTTTTGTCTCCTTTACCACTCTTGACTTCACCTTCTACCACACCCCTTTTATACTTGGAAGATTCTCTGTTCTTATCCTGTGAACTCTACCTTCTAATCCACCTCTCCAACCAGTTTCTCTTCCCCTTGTTATATTGATAGTCTCTCCTCCTTCACCTGACCTATTTCCAGTTTTTTCATATGTATATGTGTTAAACCTTGTCTGTATTAGAAAGCATTCACTAATAGTGTAATTAAAAAAATTGACCTAGCTAGACAGCTGCTAACTCCTAATGCAGATGTGCTTTAAACTGGTTAAAGTGACTCAGAACAATGTGGTTTTAGTTTGTGATCCAAATTCTGCAATATAGGTTGCCTATAAATATTTTAAAGGAATGGCGTCACCAAGTAGCAAGTCTGCAGTAAAAGTCCTAGTTTGTCTATTGGCCTTGTCACTTAAAGGGAATTTTAGGGAAAATTCTCACCAGTGCTATCACCAGTTCAGCTGTCCTGACTGGGAGTCCGACTGCGGACAACACATCACCTAAGTGCCTAGGACGGGTGCTGAGAAGGGCCCTCGCTGAGGTCTCTTCTTTAAAAAGCCCGGGTTAGACCCAGGCGTAGGGGCCAGACGGAATGCAGGGTGGGTTACTGTCGTTGATTTCAATCATTGCAACACTCCCGAAACCGAGGTGCTGTGACATACAGAGTGCCCGGTACAGTCCTGACACGTGCGGGCTGTTTCCAAGCCCGGGGGAGCAGCAGGAGAGGCCGCGCTGCAGGTGCGGTTCAGCCTTCCAGCTGGGCCATGGCAGGGGGTGGGTGAAACTGCCACCGCGCCTTCCCCCAGCGTCACCCCTTGCCGGCGGAGGGGGCAAGTCAAGGAGGACGCCCCCTGCCTGGGAGAGGAAGTAACCCCCCTCCCCCACATTCGAGCTCTGCCCGGGGAACTGATCCCCCTTCGAGCCCCGCCTGGGAAGGGAGACGTCACTCTCCCCACAAAGGGTTAATCGCCTCCCTCTGCCCCAGAGTGCCACCAGCGATTCCAATCGAGCGCCGATCCCGCCTAGACCAGTATGGCCCAAGCTACTCAGCCTGATCAGGGCGGTTAATCAAGCGCTGAACCAGTTCCGCCGGCCCGATAGCTTGAAGTGATAGGTTTACGAATCGACCTCCGATCCGTTTCCTTCAACCCCCCAGCTCAGTCCCACAGATCTGGGCGATTAAGGTCGCTTAGTGGAACGCCGATCCTTCCCCTCCTCGATATCTGAAAGTCGCTGTTAGTCAGACGCAGACCCATTCCCCGCCTCATCGCCCCGTTAGTCTGAGTGCAGGCTGCGCAGTCGAGCGCCGATCTGCCGCGAGCTCCCGGCTAGCCCCAGTGACTGACCAGACTGGAGAGCTGAGCGCCGATGTAGCCGAGCGATTGGCCGCGCCTGGCAGGAGCCGCACCTCGGGCAGCGGCAGCAGCGGGGTCCGTGGCAGGAAGCGGAGGGGACGGAGCGGGGCCCCGGGGCGGACCCAGCCGCCGGCCAGCGCTGAGCTACGGCGGCCTCACGGCCCCTGGTGCCAGGTGAGACGGAAACGCCGCTGCGTCCGCCGGGGCGCCCTGGCCACGACGGAGCTCGGGGAGGGGAAGCGGCTCGGCTCGGCTCGGCTCGGGGCGCCCGCCGCGGCCCCGGGGAGCGGCGCGCTCCCAGCCGGGCAGGAGGCAGCCCGGGTCGGGACCCCGCGCGGGCAGCCCTCGGCCTTGCCCTGAGCCTCTGCCTGCAGGGCTGAGCCAAGGCAGCCCCGGGACGCAACCGGGAGGGAGCCCGGCCGCTCGGAGCGGGGCTAGGGCAGGAGCTGGCGGGCTCCGCCGCCGAGCCCTGAGGGGGACCCGGGCTGAGCCCCGCGCAGGCACCGGCGTAGCTCCAGTGGCCAGCCGCGCGGGAGCAGGGACACGCGTGTCTCTCAAGCCCCCGCCTGGGAAGCGACAGAGGCGGCCGTGCAGCGCTGCTGCGTGTCCGGTCTGTGCCCCTGCTCCCCTGGGCGCGCTGCTCGGGAAGGCACGTGTCTGTGCTTTGCTTAGGCTGAGTTACCCGTCCCCCCCTGCGCTGTCACTGACTTTCCCTGCGAGGCGAGGCGAGGCGCGGGGCTGGGGTGGGGACGAGTCTTATCAGAAGAAATCACACTCAGGAAACGTTAAAGAAAATAATCTTCAGATACTCATTCTTGCTGCTCCTGGGATGGTGGCGCGTTGTCCCTCATGCTCGTTCTTCGTGCCACCTGTAGTCACTAGCAGCACAATGATGAAGTCGTGACTGCGAGGAAAGTAATACAGGTAGATGAGGTTAGCTCTTTATTAAAATCCAAGACGAGGATGACAGTGGTCCCATTCTTAGGGATGAAGAATTGTGTTGTGGATGAATGATGGGACTGGGGATCAGGGGATCTGGGTCCAGTCTGTGACACTGTCTAGGCTGCTCTGTGACCTTAGGGAAGTCACTTGTGTCTCAGGGGTGTTGTGAAGACTAATTCTTCGCTCTTTTTAAAAATAGTATAAGATCTATAAAATAATGATGCTTTAGAAATTCTCTCTCTCTTTCTCATACATATTTTAGAATGGTAGTCCACAAAGAAGAGATATTCACTTGGCTTTTTACTTAGTCTTTTTCTTAGCCTTTCCATTGTGTACATGGACAGAGTGGAAGTACAAATCATTGCTGGTACTAAAGGAAAGGTGTTATGGGGAGAAAGAGCTCTTCAAGAATAAACACCCCTCCCCACTGTCAAATCCAATGTTACTTTAGATATAATATCTTTTGCAGAAGGTGTATGCTCCAGTATGCTGTGGAGTTAAGTAATATAGTTAGGGTTAAAGAGTAACAGAAAAGGAGAGAAATTAAATAGCAAACCCAAGGGAGATGCGTGTTTTCAGCTGAGATTTGAAGAGATGAGAGGCAGTGAGGCAGAGAAACAGGAAACCTGTGCAGTACTCAGTCTTGTACAATTCAGAAAATTATTGTTGCATATCCTTCATTCTCAGCTGGTTCTCTCAGTGATGTCATATTTGGGTAATAGATAGCAGCTGCTCTGTAGCTTTTCAGACATCACAGCCTTTTGGTGCTGACCACATCTGAAGTGACAGAATTCTGTTTGTATTTTTCTTAACTAAACAAAGCATCTTCCAGTGTCCACAAATCAAAAAAATAATCTACAGCATTTAGGGTTTGTTACAAAATTTGGGCAAAAGTCTATATTTCTAGACAGCCCCACCACCACCACACAAATTTCAGCGGCAGAAAACACTGCAGAACCTTGATTACCCAGTCTTCAGGGACACCTGAAAGTATTGGGTAATTGGGATAGCTGACTTAGCAGACTTTGAGTTGTGCACCCATGGTCTCTTAACCTGTATGTAGCCTTCCAAACTTCATGGCCAGATACCATGCTTATGCCCCTGTTGGCATACATACTTGCATACCTACTTTCTTGTTAAAGAACCCTGGGCAGTGCCCATAGATATCAGCTAGCCTTGAGGAAGTTGTGGAGCTTTTGCATATAGGTCTTTATATGGTGAACTGTCCTCAGCTCATATGTCTTGCTCAGGAACAGATGGGGTTATTTCAAATGGAGAAGCAGATGCCTGAGGTGGGAAGAGTGGGTGAAGAGTTGGAGCGGCAGTGGGTGAAACAATTCACTAAGTTACACTGACCTGAAAACTGAGGTCATGATCAGGTTTTGGATAAACGAAGTGCAGATTGTGAAGTTTTTACTTTATATCAAATATTTCCATGTGTTGTTGCTAAATGACCATTTGAATAACTTTATATTATAAATATTGACCTAATGACGTTCAAGTGAAGGCGGGGAGCTTCATTGTCATACTAGTTGTCTTTGAATGGAATAGAAATTAACTACACTTCGTTCAATGAAATCTTAAATCTTCCCTGTGTGAGAGAAGGAAGCAAAGTACAGAAGGCATTTAATGTAACTGCTGCTGACTAAACTGGCGTAACTGGTGGTGGTTGCATGGGTGTGAGGATGAGGGGAAGGAATAGGGAGGAGGGAACTGTGTTTTGCAGGTGGGTTACTAGCTGTTTGGTATTGGGAGGAATATGGAGAAATAATTGAATTTAGGGTCCCGTGTTGCAGTTGTTTTATGTGGAAATGCCTTTGAAAACATTGGGAGATTTTCATGTGGAATAACTACAGAATCTGATCCTATTTAGGAAAGGTTGAACTTTTTTTTTAAGTCAGTGGACAACTCCATTTTGCTTGCGGTCAGACATACCAGTTGGTGTTACCATTCTCTTTATAGTAATCTTTGTGTATACCTAACAGCTTCTACCTGAGGCTTTATCAGTGGCAATTAAGCTTCTAAATAACCCTGATGGGTACAATGAGTATAAGCCCAATTTTACAGATAAGGAAACTGAGGTATAGAGAGATTAAGTGACCAGCCCAAGAAGTCAATGGTGGAGCTGGGAATAGAACCCAGTTTTACATCTGAACCACTAAACCATCCTCTTCCTCCCCCTCAAACTTTTTATTTATCTGTGGTAGCCAGTCGATACACTACTCTGAAAACTCAGTAGCTTAATGCAGAAAGCATTTGAAATTGGTAGGTAGGAATATTTGTTTGTAGTTTTTGTTTTTAGACTAAAATGTGTTACTAGGTTTCTGGTCCTTCACAGTGCTTGGTACGGTATACACATGGAAAAATGCCAGGAGCTTCAGTAAACTGGTCATATTTGCCTTACTGTTTTCTTCGTAGTTGTACCTTGCTTAGCCAGTAATGAATTGTTCTGCAAATCAAATATGTAATTTCCTGTGGGTCTCAGTCCAAAGAGAAACTCACCTCCTTCTCAGCATCAGGACCTTAGTGCACAAAATAGCGCTCACGTGGCTGTCCACTTAGACAGAATATGGCAATTGCTGTTCGTTACATCTCTGTGGTATTGTGAGTTAAAGAGACACTGCCAAGTTAAATAACATCTTTTAAGAAGAGACTTTTTTCTTTACCTGAGTTATAAATAAGCATCGTCTGTTCTTAAAAAAAGAAAGATGTTTAATTATGTGGCAGTGGCTGGAAGGTCCTTTAAGGGAGCTTTGCTTGACACCCCCTCTTGTAGCTAATTAGTTGCCTTCCAGGGGGTGAGCTAAGACCAGCTAGCAGCAGTTGGTTGTGAGATCTACAGGGAGCAAGTAGGCTCCTGTGGGAGTTCCTAGGTCTTTTAGGTCAGGGGAAAGATGCTTGTTTATATGTGGCTCCAGGCAGATGGCCTGGAGTGTGAAACCTGTGGGAACTGTAGAGGTTCTTGCAGGAGACCCTGGGTCAGAGGAAAGGGTATGTTTCATATGTGAAATTTATGATGAACTCTCTTATTTGGAGAAATAAAACTCAGGCCCTGAAGGAAGGGACCAAAATTGTGTGGCTCTTTAGTGCTCTTGGATGCATTAGCTAGTGAGTTGGCACACTAGCTGACAATAGGCTGTTGGCTTACTTTTTACATTTCTGGTAACATGGACCGTGAAAATAGACTAGTCAGTTTGTCAATTTCTGATTTATTTCACTTCTGGGTTTCCCCATTTCCAAAAAAAGTACTACGTCAGTGTTTGGGGTGCGGATGCTGCAGGGGGATGATTTGTTTTAAAAACCTATTTCTATTTGATTTTAATTTAACATAAATATATTATTAGTTTTAAATGTTTTGTAAGTTTACTTTCATAGAAACTAAATTTGGGGCAAATTTGATCCGTGATAGCCTTCTAAAGGAGAGCTACAGTATCCATTATAAACGCATATAGTTCAAAGGGTCCAAAACTTGCCAACAAGAATTTTAGTAGTTGAGTAAAAGTGAAAGTTTAATATATAAGATACTTGGGAAGTAGGGATCTTATGTAACCAAATTTCAGATGCTTGCGTAGCGTTTTTAATAGGCATATTAAAAAAACCTAAAACTATAAAAAACCACCAGCAAGAAAAGATTTTATTTTGCACTATAACATTTTCAAATGACTTCCTTATTTAAAGGCCATTGATTAAAAGAGTGAATTGGTTGCTTTTGGCTGCAATTGTTAAATTGTCCCATGTGTCTGTTTGCTAATTAGGTTTTTTTTGCAAGGTACTATAATGTGCCATCCCCACAAGTCTTTTTATCACAGACAAATTATTCCAGAAGAACTGTGTTAATTTACTAAGTAAAACAAGTCAAAATATTGATAAATCTACAGACCTGTAGTCACCTGGGTTTAAAGAAAAACGCTGTCCCGTTATATTCATATTCAGGGAATGCACTTTTTGCCTTTCAGTTTAATAATTTGCCAAAAGATGTGTTTCGGGAGCAGCCAAAGCACAGCCTGTGAGGTTCTACAGTGTAGTCCACAGCACTTCGATCAGGATGGAGTATTGCATGCTAGGAACTAGTCTCTGTGAGTCTTAGTTCCTTATTAAAAATGAGGATAGCTGCAGTTGGCTGTAATGCCTACTAATTGGGTTTGGCCCTCAAGTTCCTGACAAATTCTCAGTGTGTCCTTCAATAGATCAGAGTTTGCCTCTGAGCTTGTCTACACTTAATGCTTCAGCAGCACTGCTGATTCAGTGTAGACATTATCTATGTTGGTGGAAGGGGGTTTTCCTGTTGGCATAGGTAACCCACCTTCCTGAGGCCTGGTCTACACTGGGAGTGTGTGTGTCGATGTAAGATATGCAACTTCAGCTATGGGAATAGCGCAGTTGAGGTCGACATATCTTATTTTGACTTACCTCCTGTCCTCATGGCGTGGGATCGACTCTGCTACTGCCGCTTGCCCTGTTGGAGTTCCGGAGTCAATGGGAGTGCGTTCGGGGATCGATATATTGTGTCTAGATGAGATGCGATATATCGATCCCCGATAAATCGATTGCTACCTGCCGATCCGGCAGGTAGTCTGGACATACTCTGAAAGGCGGTAGCTAGGCTGACAGAAGAATTCTTCTGTTGACCTAGTGCTGTCTACCACCAGGCTAGGTCAGAGTAGCTGTATCTCTCAGGGGGGTGTGTTTTTTTTTCCCCCATTTCTGAGAGAGAGAGAGAGAGAGAGAGAGAGAGAGAGAGAGAGAGAGAGCTACGCCGTTGTAAAATCCTAATGCAGACCAGGCCTCTGTTATAGTTAGCTAAGATAATGGCACAGCCCTTACTGAAAGCTGGTTTACACTAGAAACTCTATAGCAGAGCAGCGTCACTGATGCAACTGCGTTACTGTAGCGCGGCTGGTGAAGATGCTCTAAGCTGAGCAGAGAGAGCTCTCTCATTGACTTAATTATTCCACTTCTGCAAGAGGTGATAACTATATTGGTGGGAGAAGCTCCACACTGTCTACACTGGTGTGTAGGGGTAGGTTGGTGTAATTTGTGTCACTCAGAGGTGTGGATTGTTCACACCCCAGAACGATGTAAGTTATACTGAAGTTAGTGGTAGTGTAGAGAAGCCCTGAGTCGCCTTTAAACTCATTTCACACTATTAATTTTATACAAAGAAAATTACTCTTAAAGCGTGAACTATACACCTCTGCCATATGCTTCATTTTTACTTCCTCATTTCGTGTGTGTGTGTGTGTGAGGAGAATAACAGCTTTTGCTTTCAGGATGAGGATGCCATGATTATTGCTTTGACCTTTGATCGTGTGTTGGGGTGGGATTTTGTGTGTGTGTGTGGTTTTTAAGATGGGATAGAGCATTTCTGAGCTTGAGAGTTCTTCCTGCTTTATCAGAGAGAGATGAGTTAAAATATTAGTGTTCTTAGTCTTGTAGCTGGGCTATCCTTTTCCATTCTCCCTCCATGTCAGGAAGTGGTTAGTTATTTGACTTGTAGAGGTAGGAAAATACCAGGTTTAATACAGAGTTTACATAACAAGTTTGTCCGACTTGTTAATAACAGAAGCACTTTCTGTTGTTGAACAGGTAATAGCTTGGCATTGATGGATTATTTTTTTCCCCACCCTTTCTGTTTATATGGTCAAAATGGATCCTGGTTTCATTCAGTTTTAGTGGAACAAATAGCTGTGTGAGAGCATGCAGCTGAATGCCTTACTCGTTACCCAAAAATCCATTTGTACCCAAAGGAATTCTCATATTTTGTTCACTATATAGATTTCAGGTCTATCTTTTCTGCACAGCAGTAGTAGAGTTAGCCACATATGGGTCATCCAGGCTTAATAAAGCAAAGTTAAAGCAAGTGTAGGTCATCCAGAAATATTAACTTTGGAGGCTAGATGGCTTTAGTACTTGGGATACTGAAGTTAACTTTGACTTGCAGTCCTTGCACCTTGTACTGTGATTGCATGTTGCTTCATGTCTCCCAGTAGAGTTGGATTGGAGAACAAGGAATGCCTTGAAGGAGGGTGAGGATGTTGATTTCATTGGGTGCCATTCTTAATTCTGAATCAGTCTGACCAAAACTGATACAATACAAGAGGGCCACTGTGCTGGTGGATGTGCATCTTTGGGAAGAGAGATGTAAAACTGCTTGTGGTCATTAAAAATCTCATAACTTCAGAGTCGTGGCCAAATTTTAGCTAAGGGAATTACATTCTGCCCACCTAAATTCCCCTACAGCTTCAGATGCCTGTTTTTTTCCCCATTATTTCTCCAGGTATTGTATAAAGGTAGGCAGCTGCCATGTTCCACCCCAGAGTGGCTGCATTTCAGCACTTGTTGAAGTTAACCTCGTATATAGTGTGTCTGTGTTCAAGTACGCAAAGTACTTGCAGATGAAAGGTGTTGTATAAGTGCCAGACGTTGTCATTCTGCTCCTAGAATAATGTCTTTTTTTTTAATTACATAAGGACTACTTGAAATAGAAGAACATACACCTGATATTTTGTGTGTAGTGATTCTGATTCTGATCTTGGAGAGATGCATATACTATGCTGACTTTTTTATATTAAATCATTTTCTTCTAAATAAAAGTGATCTGTAATCCTATCACTGAGAATCTGGCAAATAAAATTCAGGAGGCTTATTTGGGGGCTGCCCCGATTATTTCTAGTGCTTTTTAAGCTAGATTGTTGAGAACATAGTCACTGATGAGTCGTGTTGTTTTTTCTTCCCTGTAATGGAATATATGCTAGTACGTAGCATATGGTACTGCTGAACAATGTTAAACACGCAGAGCCCTGATTTGATGATATACAGTGAAATGGAATTTTGGTTTTTTAGCCTGAGTTTAAGATGAAAGCTTTAGTAGATTGCCTTTGCTGCTGGTCTGTTTATCAGATACAGGACATTCTAGTAGCGAATTCTACATATGACTGTTTCCATTTCGGGGAGCTTTTTCCCATTACTTACTTGCATATGTGAAGGTTTTTTTAATGTGCGGTTCCTAGCAAAATGGGGCCCTAGTCTATGGCTGGAGCTCATAGCTGCTACTGCAAATACTTATTCCCTATTGTGTCTGGATTTTAATAATCAATTACAATCATGTTTTGCATTTATACTTTATTTTCCTGAAGCGAGTTTGATCCTCATTGATTGGTAGCCATTAAAACATGGTGATTTTCAACTAAATATAGCCTTTACACCACATTTGGTATATCTATTTGCTTACCGGAAGGTTCTATCACATTTAGATTTATTTAAGCGGTTACATAGCTTAACTTACACTTATTCGGATTCTAAATGTTCATATATTTTTATTATGGTAGAAGATGGTGAATGATACATTTCTCATCTACTAGAACAGTGGTTTTCACCCTGTGATTTGCAGACTCCAGGGGGTCCTCATACTATGCCTAAGATTTCCAAAGGGATCCACCCTTCATTCAAAATTTTGTAGGGGTCTGCAAATGAAAAAAAGATTGAAAACCACTCTACTGGAAGATTAATATTTTGCTTATGATTTTGTCAAGCTGCATTTGGATGGAAATTGGAATTCGGTTGAAATGCTCTGAAGCAATTTAAATCTTTCTTAGTTAAATAAAATTACATTAAATGTGTGGGATGCATAACAAAAAAAAAGTTTATCAAAACATATTACATTTAAAACTGATTTACTGAACAAAGGAAGTATTATTTGTAGTTAGTGAAATGATTATTTTCTGGTCACCATGTCCTTCAAAATTTTAGAAAGAGTAGATCTCGCCCCTTCTCACCTTGTTTTTAGCCTTTGATTGGAAGAGGAAAATGAGTTTTCTTGTTTTTTCGGCATCCAGTCAGTTTCTCGGCTCTGAATGACCTATTCATTGAACTGAACTAGTTGAATAAACTGAAGAAAGTATTGTTTCTGCACCTGCAGCAGAGACTAGTGCTGTCAAAAGCTGGTTAACGCTTCAGCACACTCTGACTCCCAGTGCTTAGCCAGTGACTTCCACCCGTTCAGTGATTTCCCTTTCTTTAAAACTTTGGCAACAAACACATACTGTTTACATTAAATAAAGTAATATTCAATCTTAATAGATTGTACCAAATGTAGGCCTTAACACTGATTGTCATAATTACAAGTTTAATTTTAAATAAGTATAATATTTTAACTTTTTTTATTTAATTTCAATAAAAATTAGGGCTGCCAATTAATTGCTGTTAACTTATGCAATTAACTAAAAAAAATTAATCACGATAAAAAAAATTATTGGCCTTTTTAATTACACTGTTAAACAAGAGAATACCAATTGAAATTTATGAAATATTTTGGATGTTTTTCTACATTTTCTTATATATTGTATTCTGTGTTTGTAATTGAAATCAAAGTGTATATTATTTTTTATTACAAATATTTGCACTGTAAAAGTGATAAACAGAAGAAATAGTATTTTTCAGTTCACCTCATATAAGTATTATATTTCTTTGTCCTGAAAGTGCAGCTTACAAATGTAGATTTTTTTTATTATGTAACTGCACTCAAAAACAAAACAATGTAAAACTTCAGAGGCTACAAGTCCACTCAGTCCTACTTCTTCTGCAGCCGGTCGCCAAGTTTGTTTACATTTGCAGGCGATACTGCTGCCCTCTTCTTATTTACAGTGTCACCTGAAAGTGAGAAGAGGCATTCTCATGGCATTGTTGTAGCTGGCATTGCAAGGTATTTAGGTGCCAGATATGCTAAACATTCGTATGCCCCTTCATGCTTCAGCCACCATTCCAGAGGACGGGCTTCCATGCTGATCACACTCATTAAAAAAAATGTGTTAATTAATTTTGTGACTGAACTCCCTGCGGGAGAATTGGACGTCCCCTGCTCTGTTTTACTCACATTCTGCCATATATTTCATGTTATGGCAGTTTCAGATGATGACCCAGCACATGTTCATTTTAAGAACACTTTCACTGCAGATTTAACAAAATGCAAAGATGGTACCAATGTGAGATTTGTAGCAATAACTACAGCACTCAACCCAAGATTTAAGGATCTGAAGTGCCTTCCAAAATCTGAGAGGGACGAGGTAGGGAGCATGCTTTCAGAAGTCTTAAAAGAGCAACGCTCCGATGCGGAAACTATAGAACCTGAACCACCAAAAAGGAAAATCAGCCTTCTGCTGATGGCATCTGACTCCGATAATGAAAGTGAATGTGTCGGTCCTCACTGCTTTGGATGATTTTCGAGCAGAACACGTCCCCTGGAATGGTGGTTGAAACATGCGCATCTGACAAGTAAATATCTTGCAACGCTGGCTACAACAGTGCCATGAGAATGCCTGTTCTCACTTTCGGGTGACATAAACAAGAAATGGGCAGCAATATCTCCTGCAAATGTAAACAAACTTGTTTGTCTGAGCGATTGACTGAACGAGAAGTAGGACTGAATTGAGTGGACTTGCACGGTCTAAAATTTTACATTGTTTTATTTTTGAACGCAGTATTTTTGTACATAATTCTATATTTATATGTTCACCTTTCATGATAAAGAGATTGCATTACAGTACTTGTATTAGGTGAATTGAAAAATACTATTTCTTTTGTCTTTTTACAGTGCAAACACTTGTAATCAAAAATAAATATAAAATGAGCACTGCGCACGTTGTATTCTGTGTTGTAATTGAAATCAATATGTTTGAAAATGTAGAAAATGTCCAAAAATATTTAAATAAATGGTATACTGGTAGTACTGACAACTTAGGGCATGTCTTCACTAGCATCTAATGGATATGGATGTTTAGCCTCCATTTGAGATTAATTTGGTAGGTCATAGGGGTGGTCTACACTACTACTCAAGTCGATGTAACTTATATCGCTTAGGGGTGTGAAAAAGACACCTTCCTATAGACTTGCCCTTAGTTCCACCTCCCATGTCACAAACTCACCACTATACTTTCCCTTACACTGTAAGATCTCAGAGGGTTGAGACTGCCTTACTATGTGTCTGTACAGTGCCTAGCACAATGAGGCTCTAATCTCAGTTGAATCTTCTAACAACATCTCTAGCAGCAGGGGCCAAAATTGCCTTTCTCACTGTGAGTATTGGCAACACTGAGAGGTCATTCTACTGTGTCAAAGGGTTGGGGAGAGGTTTTTATATTATAACCAATGATTGTGACTCCCCACTGCACCAAATTAAGGTAGGTACTACATGGCCCTCTGGTTTGGACTATGAGGGCGTGAATTGCAGCTCATGCTGGTGTGCTGCACCGGGACTGTTCCATGTGATCGCAGCAGGCACAAACTAAAAGGTACCTTTGTCACATTAATGCTGTCCTGTTTGAAGAGGAGTTCATTAACACAAACTAAGGCTTTGTCTACACTACCACGGTAAGTTGACCTACGTTACACAACTCCATCTATGTGAATAACATAGCTGGAGTCGACATACATTAGGTCGAGTTACTGCAGGGTCTGCACCGTGGGGGTTTGACGGGAGAAAATCTCCCATCGATTTACCTTACTCGTCTCATTGGGGGTAGAGTACAGGGGTCGACTGGAGAGTGATCTGCAGTTGATTTGACGGGTCTCTACTAGACCCGCTAAATCGACCGCCGGTGGATCGATCTCAGAGCGTCAATCCTTGCTATAGTGTAGACCTGCCCTAGGTACCTTTTAGTTCTTGCCAGCAGTGCCCAGATGGGGCAGTTACAGTGCACATTTCGGTGTGTGCTGCAATTCACACCCCCTTAATCCGCCTTGTGCTGTAGTGTATACATAGTCCATGAGTCTTTGCCTCCACAATCCCCTGAATATTTTAAGGAATTCATACTTGTACTGTGGGGCAGTGTTACTGCTTATTGTTGATTTACTGGAACCCAGGCAGCCAGGGCAGTTAGACCATAAATTGCCTAATTGCAGAAAACCAAACACCATTGCCTTGCCCCTCCACTCACTCCATCCTCCCTCTCTCTGTTGCTCACTTTCCCCCATACTCGCTATTTTTTACCCAGCTGCGGCAGGAGGTTGGTGTATGGGAGGGGCTGAGGGCTCCCGTACAGGTTCTGGGGTGGGGCCAGGATGAGGAGTTTGGGGTGCAGGAAGGGGCTCCAGGCTGGGGCAAGGGGTTTGGAGTGCAGGAGGGGCTCAGGACTGAGGTGGAGGGTTGGGGCACAGGAGGGGTTTCGGGGTGCAGGCTCCAGATGGTGCTTACCTCAGGTGGTTCCCAGGAAGTGGCTGGCATATCCCTCTGGCTCCTAGGTGGCGATGCGGCCAGGGGGCTCCACACCACATGCTCCTGCCCACAGGCACTGCCCCTGCAGCTCCCATTGACTGCTGCTTCCAGCCAGTGGGAGTTGTGGAACCAGCTCTTGGGGTGGGGGCAGCGCATGGAGCCTCCATGGCCACCTCTACGCCTCGGAGCCAGTGGGACTTGCCATCCGCTTCCCAGGAGCTGCGTAGAGAGCCTGCCTGTGCCACCAAGCAGACTTTTAATGGCCCGGCCAGCGGGTGTTCTGGTCGAAAACTGGACACCTGGCAACCTTACCTGCTACCAGTTGCACAGCTGGCATCAGACCTAGGGCTGCAAAATGACACTTGCTCTATTTGTGCTTATGGTCAGCTCTGTTTGCGCACCTAGGTCTCAGGAAGTAGTGTCTTCAAACCCCATTGATAAAACCAGAACTTTGTAAAGAGAATCCTGTGGCTAATGATAGGACTGGAATCCAGGAGATCTACATTCTGTCCCTGCTCTTGCCGTAGATTAGCTCTGTGCCCTTGGGTAATTCACTTGCTGGCTTTCTGTCTCCCTTTCCCCCATCTGTAAAAGGGGATAAAACATGTTTCCCTCACAGGATGTGGAAGCCTAATTACTATTGATAAAGTACCTTAAGATCTTTAGATAGAAGGTGCAAAAGGAATACACAAAGTGGTATATGGTGATGAAGGCACAAATAGTGGTAAAACTGGTTAATCCTTGGTTATCCTTAATTTTTTTAATGAATGGGTTAATAAATGCTGGATGAAAGCTCTTTGGGGCTTTCCCTTTCAGTTACCCTGGGTTGATGCTGGCACACTGCTGGAGCACTTGAGCTCTTTATTTCTGCATGCGGGTCATGTTCTAGCCTTCTCCGGGAATTTTGGCAACTCTAGTGTGGTGAGGGTTACTTAGTCTGCCACTAGTGAGCCCTTAGCATAGGGATGGGCAAACTTTTTGGCCCGAGGACCACAGTGGGGTTGCGAAACGGTATGGTGGGATGAGTAGGGAAGGCTGTGCCTTCCCCAACAGGCTGGCCCCCGTCCCCTGTCTGCTCCTTGACTGCCCCCGTCAGAACCCCCAACCTATCCAACCCCCCTGCTCCTTGTCCCCTGACTGCCCACCCCTCAACCGCCATTCAGCTCGGTTTAATGAGAATAAACTAGCCGGTTTCACTTTCCATTTCTCATGCATTAGCTCAGGGCTGCAGCATTTGGGTTGTGAAAACTTGAGGGGAAGGTTTAAATCCAAACAAACATTTGTGTTAGGTTTTGAAACCTTTGCTCCAGAATCAAATTTTGAGGCCTTTAGCTATCCAACATAGACCATTTTGAATTCTAGTTTCAAGCTTCCAACTGTACATCATAAACAATAAGACTGTTTTGTAGCGATTGACAAATATTTAAGTGTCAGCGGCGTACTTGGTGTTGTACACCACATACAGGAAGACATGTCCCTGCCTCAAGGAGCTTACAGTCTATATATTTGGATTGTGTCCTTTACAGATTTGTTTTCACTTGTATTGCAGAACATGAACCTCTGGATAATGACTGGGTAAGGATAGAAAACAAACAAAATCAGTTTCATTTTATTTCAAATCTCGCAATATTTAGTGGGTTTTTTTTTTAAAGCCCCAGATTTGGAGGCATGTGATTAGGTGAGAATCGCAGCTTTTACTATTACTTTCTGGCCCTCAGAGTTGCGGGACAAAGCTTAAAATGTGACCAGAATGTAGTCAAAAGGTGCAGAAACAAGATGACAAGAAACATAGCCCACAGGATGTTAAACTTTTAAAAAAAGCTCGTGATTTCTAATCTCATTGCAATTTTGGGAGGCCTGTCTCAGGATTTTGAACACTTTTTGGTTGGCAATACTGTAAAACATTTTCAGTCATTTCTGAGCACACTTGGCTTTCAAAGCCATTCAGGGAATTTATGTGGTGGGATGTGTAAAGTATAAAACACCTTTAATTAAAGAACATTTGGCTTCCAGTGGCAAAGCCACCTCATCTAAAGAACATTTGCAGCTGTTGTCAGTGAACTTGTGGGTTAAAATCTCCAGGGTATATACAGAGGAAGTTAGAACACTTTCATATTTATGATCTCTGAAATTGACTTCCCGGTTGCCTTAATTTAAGCTTTTGGCTTCTTTGTTTAAGCTTATGAATGCTAAAGGACATGTAATAAAGTTTAACCAGACAACTGAATGTCTGATGAAACGTATGATTCTGTATCCTGCAATTTGTATTCCTGGAACTCAACAGATTATATAGAAACTGGTCAGACAGTGTATGTGAAAAGTGATCACTTATTTCTTTGGTGCCTGGCAGCAGAAACTTCATGGTGCTAACTGCTAGCTATATTAGTAGAAGGGGGTGTGAAGGTGTGTGCTAGCTATATTAGTAGAAGGGAGTGTAAAGGAAGAACATACCTCCCACTGGCAAAGGATTAAATGAAAGAACTAAACTATTGCACAGTTTAGACTTAGTGCAACAATGGCTTTCCTTCCTTCTCTTCCCTTTCTGTCACCAATGGTCTTGTTCAGTTTGGACAGAGATGCTTTCATTAAGGCAGGGATTCAGAACCTGGTGTTCACACTTTGCCCAATTAAAAAAGCCAGACTGAAAATTTGCCAGGAGCCCAAAGGCTCCATTTTTTGGTAAATGAGGCAGTTTTCAGTTACCATTATCTTGAATTGTGAGGTGTGTCCTGTCTAGGCTTCAGGGCCCAGTGAGTGGTGCTTCATTTTCCTCTGGAGCAATGATCTATTACTTAGTAGGACCTGTATTATTTTTCTGTACTTATACTGCCCTCATCACCATAGTATCTGAGCACCTTCCAGCACTACATAGTGTGTGACTATATGTCATAATGATTTATTCTCTCTGCTCCTGACCCAAGTAGGAGAGTTGTGTGTGTAGCATTGTAGGTTTTTCAATACATACATTCATGCTGCTGTCTGTGTGTGTTAGAGAAGGCAGATGAGAGAAGTACACCTTGTATTTGGAGTGGAAGGTGGTGAAGTTTGTGATAGTCTTTAGTTCCATGGTGAGTTTGTCGTGCTGTCTTGGACCAGTTCCTGAGAAAGCACCGTCTCCTGCTCCTGCTTTATCCTTATGGCATCCTTGCTTTGCACCCTGTGTTCCAGATGAGGGTGGGACCCCTGCCATAATGTTCTGATGCAATGTCTTCCTTTGTACATACATGCAGGTGCAGTTTGGCTTCAGGATATTCTGTTCCTTCTTTAGAGAATGAAATCTCAATGCACATGGCTTATCATCAAATCTGGTCAGTGGAGATAGAATTGTCTGTGTAAATAGAGCAGCTGAGTGAGGCTTCCCAAGTCAGCATTTGTGTTAGGAAGAGTTTAAATGCAACATCTGAGTGGTGTAAACCCCCCCCCACATATTTCACCCTTCCTGTTTTCTTTGATCAATTAAAATGTCTTGAAATAAAAAGTAAAACTGCAGGTGAGTGAGTCAGAGTTCAATCCCTTGATACCAAAGGTTGATTTTATGTCGCTCCTGAAGAGTGCCTTGAAATTCTAGGCAGGGCTTTGTGGCATGTTAGCACCAAGTTGAGCTTCTGATGTTGCAACGAAGAAGGAAGTGTGTGTGGGAGAAATGAAGCATTTCTGCCCAGCTACATAAGGTGGGAATTGCAGCTGGCTGGTTATTTTTAGCTCCTACAGTTATCTCACTGTGAGCATGAATCTTTCTTTGTGGTCTAAGAGGCTTTGCGTGGTTGGGAGTGGCTGTTGACTGCTCTTACAGGTTCTTTTCATGCCGCCCTGATTTTGTTCGTATAGTTTTTGATCCTGTGAGGTACTGAGGGCTTCCTGTGAATGAGTGAGAGCTATTCCAAGAAACATCACAGGGATATTCACCAAAGAAGAATTAACATTTTCCACTCATTAGAAGAATTGGATGTGATTTCTATCTCCTCACTCTGTGCAGAGACACATAACATAATGTGGTTTTGATACCCACATGGGTACGTAGAGGAGGTGAAAGGTAAAGGCACTGGTCTCCATCAGTTCCTGTTTGTTTCTCTCTTTGGCAGAGTGGCTTAAGACTTTAAGTTCATTTTAGTTGATTGGCACGAGAAGAGAGGCATAGACTGTTTCCATTTTAAGTTCTGCAACATGAGAAATGCCCCTTCCAATATTGCTTTCACTGCAGTAGCTGAGCTTTCTGGAATCAGTCAGTCTGTTGCAATGCACTGGCCTAGAAAACTCCACAGTCTGATAACTTTTCCTCTGCTATCAGAACACTGACTGAATAAAATGTTCTAACCATTTTGTTTCAGGGTCATTAGTCTTGAAGAGGCATCATTCAGAATTGCAAATTTTCTAAACACGGTGCAATTTATCTTTGTTCCCCAAAACTGGGAGATGGGGTGGGAGGAAGGAGCCTTGTGTTTGCTACATTTTAGTAGCCATGAGCATAGTGGTAGCATTAGTAATCTCTCTTTATTGTACAAACAAAACACAATGTTTATGGAAAGATGCTCTGCAGATGGACTCCTTCTGTCCTCAGAATAGGTATAGCACAGGCAGCATTCATACACATTGCAGCAGTTGTGGACCCCTGCCAGCATGTCCCGGTGTTGACCTGCTGATAGTGAGAGGGTAGTTGTCTCATTGGCCTCTGCTGAGCCTGCCAACAGTGCAAATTGTGGTATTGGTTTTTGTGAGAGGGATACCTCCCCTTGGGAAAAGGATTGAAACCACCAACTCCTTCACAAGGCCTAGCGAACAGCTGTCAGACTAAAGACTCTGAGCCTCTGCTGACCTGTCACAACAGCTTTTAAAAACAGTGATGATCTGAATAGATAGGAAGCTGAAGGGAGGGTGGGGGAGTTCACACCAGTGTCATTTCAAAAGTGAAAGAGTTGAGTTAGAGGTGGCTTAAGATAAGCTTTTACTAAACAGTGAGAGGAACTGACTTGGCAGGAAAGACCAGTTTGTGGTAATGGGCATATATTCCCTGTCCACACTTGGGTTCAAACCATGATTTCTGAGCTGGTTTTTGTATGTTTTAAACTCTTAGGCTGACTCCATTTGGCTGGCTGTGGAGGGAGCAAAACCACTGCTAAACCAAGGGTACGTCTTCACTACCCACCGTATTGGCGGGTAGCAATCGATTGCTCGGAGATCAATATATCGCGTCTCATCTAGACGCGATATATCGATCCCCGAATGCGCTTATATCGATTCCGTAACTCCACCAACCCGAATGGAGTTGCGGAATCAACAGAGGGAGCCACAGACATTGATCCCGCGCAGTGAGGACGGTGAGTAATTCGATCTTAGATACTTCGACTTCAGCTACGTTATTCACGTAGCTGAAGATGCGTATCTAAGATCGATTTTCCCCCGTAGTGTAGACCAGCCCCAAGTCTGATAACTTCTAGCCCAGAGCAGGGCTTCCTGTCAACACAACAAGTCTAGCGTGAATAGCAGTAGTGCAAGTTCTCCAAGCCATCCCATGCCAAAGTGCCTCTCCCGCCATCCTGACCTGGAGGGAGTCACTTGAGTCAGAGAGGGTAGCTGATTCTCCACAGCCTAGTCAGTTTCTGATCTATTTGCTGAGGATGCCAACATGAGACAGACTAGTGCCATTGATTACAGTTGGTTTGGTTTTGATATCGTTGTGATTTCTGCTAGGAAGTACGCTGAGGACCTGCAAGTTCACTTGAGGCGATGTGTGTCACTGAAAAGACATCATGGTGATAACTTTCAGGTACTGCTGACCTGGACTGGTTTTGAATTAAGGTATAGAGATGAGAGACAATACTCAAGTACCAATCTTTGGGTCCCTCAGAAACAAAGGCATTTTAAATGGTAGCTAAATCCCTTCTCTGTTAGAAATCCATTTCACATTGCATTGAAGGCAAACCCTGTTATATTTTGCATCAATCTTCTAATACTTCTGCTCACTGTTAAATACATCCAGTATCATTTATTTACAGAATTAAATCCACAGACTCTTCATCGTCGAACTAGAATCTTGAACCTATGTGATGGGTTTGTCTTAGCAGCTACAAAATTTATCTGCTCAGTCCTAAAAATTACTGCAGTCAATTAAAAGAGCCTCCAATACTGGCAGCTGAATAGATTTAAAAAAAAAGAACCCCAAAACCTCCAGAGACAAACGTGTCTAAAAACAAATAAAATCTGTTTACGAGCTGGCATATCTCGAGTGGTTCTTAAGTACTAAAAGACACGTATATGACTTATGGTTGAGTGGCATTTTGGTAATGGCACAAGTTTTGATTGGCACTTAAAATGTGCTTCAAATGAATTTGCCTGCAGTTGTGTTCTTTATTCACACTGGTTATACTATTCCTAAAAGTTTGTGTCATGTGCATGCTGTCTCTGTCCCTGCTTTGGCCGATCTAGAACAACCTTTAGAAGAATACTCTGGTTACTGTTTTCTTTAGCATTTGGCTGGTTTTTGCTGATGTTTGTTTTGACAGTTTCTCTCACTTGATATCAACATATGTGTGTTGTGGCATGTGGATGATAGGATAGGAGGCATTCAGTTGCTAAGGTGATGAAGTGCCAATAAATGAATTTAGATTGTGGCATTTGGAATGCTGTCCCTTGAGGATAGTTTATTTAATCTGGGGGGGGAGAGGGGTTGGTCTGTGCTCAATGCATTTGACTGCCATTAGTGATAGGTGCTAGATAAATTAATACAAATGAAATAAATTGTTACACATCTTAATTATGCAGCTGTGAAATAGCTGGCTGCTTTTACTTCCTATAAAAGCGGAAAAGAATTCTGTGGCCCCTTATAGACTAACAAACATATTGGAGCATGAGCTTTCGTGGGTGAATACCCACTTCGTCGAATGCATGTATGCACATCCGACTAAGTGGATATTCACCCACGAAAGCTTATGCTCCAATATATTTGTTAGTGAATAAGGTGCCACAGAACTCTTTGCCGCTTTTACAGATCCAGACTAACATGGCTACCCCTCTGATATTTTACTTCCTATAGTGATTCTGTGGCATTGGTCCCTCTCTGAAGACAAAAGGTCTTATAGCACTGTTCTCAGGCTGTGGTGAAGATCTCTTTCGGAATGTCTGACAATGTATTAACTCTCTCAAGTTTGGTAGACAAATATAAGGATTGGCTTAGTTAGATAATTAGAAGTCATTTCCTGCTCTGCTGACATAACCTTCACTGACCATATTTGCACTGTAGTCTGATGAGAAGCGCGGTCGGGAAAGTAAGTGAAATACTTCCCTGATGGATTGTATTTTCTAATGGACAACCTACCTTAAATTCTCAATTACTAGGGACAATTTTCACTCACTGATATTTGCTTTCCAAAACCAATACTCTATATAACTTTTCATGAGTGATGTACCCAAATACTTGGATGCTAATAGCTGAACTGTATAGTTAAATTTATTCACCTAAATTTGAGTTGTTGCTGATTATGTATTATAGTATCTTATGACTTTTTTAAAACAAACTTTTTTTATTTGTGGATAATCTGCACACTATACCCAGATATACAGAAACTCTTTTCTTAACCTTAGCTTTAATAAAACATTTAAATTCAGTTAATGAATAATGCACACAGCTAGCAGTGGAATTATTCCATACTGCTTACGATGCCCACCTTAGCTGTGTTCTAAAAATCTGTACATTTACCATGCTTTTTACTTTATATAGTACCTCTCACTTGGAAAAATCCACAAATGCTTCACAACTATTGCCCTATTTTTCAATGGGAGCTCCAGATGCTCAGCACCACTGAAATGCAGCCAGCTCTGGGATTGTAGGATGACAGCAAACATGTACACTGCACAACTGGACAACAGGGTGCAAACCTCAACTCTTACTAAAATGTCATGAAATCAGTAATGTCCACCAGAATCACACTGGAGTAGAAATTCTGTGTATTAACCCTTCATAACTGAGATATTCGTTTAAAGCCCCATAGTGGAATAAAATCAGTGGTAATATTTATTCAGTGAATGAGGAGGCATGAACAGTATATAATCCAAGATGCTATTGATCTGGGCCTGGAATGATTTTGTTTTAAGTACTCAGTAGACTTGCATGATAAGCTTTTGTTAGCCTGGCCATTTTGTACATGTGAGATAGTTAGTGTGACTGTTTCATACTTGGTGGGGAACAGGGTTTTCAATCTACATATAGATGAGAATATTATTGCTTGTGCTAGATTGCCTGCACCGGTACTTGGAAGTCCTCTTCATCTCTGGAACAGCTGAACCCACAGGAGCAGTGCAAGCTTTCTCATGCCTTCTCTTCAATGTGAGTCAGCCCTGATCTAGAGGGCCTACCTGTAGTAATGAGAGCCGTTCAAATCTCAGCGCTTTTCCTGATGCAGTTGGTAAGGGCGTGGTGTATGAAGGTGGCTTTTGTAGCATGAAGACTGTCAACTGAGAATTAAATTAAGGCGACCAGCTTATTTCACAAATGCCCCCTAATGTCTGTCAGGTCCAACCTGGGCTGAATTCAAATCAGTGACCCAAAGGGAAAGATTCAGTATGCCGTCTCTTAAGACATCAGGTTTTCCTCCAAAATTTCATAAGAATAGCCAGTGAGTTTTCAGCCTGGTGATATCCTAGTATATGTTGGTTAGGGAGGTGACTTTTTACTGAAATCATCACACCAGTAGAAGCCCTAGTAAGGATGCAGTGATACTGATAGTAAGGTGCTTATATCAGTATAGCTTATTTCTGGAGGGGAAAGGGAATAAGATATGTCAGCATGAGCACTGCTCTAATGGTAAAATTGCGTCCACACTAAAGACATTGGTGCTTTAAATACTGTTCCAATTGTAATGGTATAACTTCAATGTGTAGGCAAGACCTTAGTGGAAAACTGGAACATAGAGCCATGTGGGTTGATGGGTTTCAAGTGAATGTAGCTGGGTTTTCACAACACAGCTGTGGCCTGCTTGGTGTGTGGTTAGCTTAAAAAAAGAGAGGAGCCTTATTGGTCTCAGTGGTGCTGCCTCTTCTTCCTCCAGCTTGGAGGCTTTGCTGCCTCTGGAAACACTGAGTCAGGAGGCCAAGCTGTGGTGGCCTTCAACTGCTTGAAGCTTTGTCTGTTAGTTTTAGCTCACACTTTTAGGATCCGATTTGGCAAGCAGTGAGTTATCTCCAGAATAGACGTTGCCATGTATTATTGGTTGAGCATCAAAGAAATGTATATCTTATGCATACCGGCAAACCAAAAACCTGGAGAGCTTGTGAGATTTTTTTTTCTCCTATCTTTTTTTAATATCAGGGCAAACAGATCATTGCTGAGGAAATGTTGGTGTAAGAAAATCAACTCTGCAGCTGGGCACCTCTATACCTTGTTCAGGGGAGTCTTGGGAGATCTTTAGGAATGACTGGGATTTCAATATTTGATGCTACAGTTCTACTGTGCCCTGGTTCCATATTTCCTTCGCATGAGCAGGCAACTAGGAATGCCTGCTTCATTTCCCTTGCATCGTATGCGCATTAGCATCTTAGTCTGAGGAACTGGCTTTGGCAGCTGGCACAGATGATCCTGACAAGAACCACTCGGAGTAAAGCAAAGTCTGAAAAACAGCATTATTGTATTGTATTAGGTGGCATAGCTGGGAAATGGCAAATTATTGCTGGCCAGCATCTGTCTGATTTGGAAGCCTGGCTTACAATATGTTAATATGTTTCCAATGCTTTACTCTTACCAGAGGCAAAATCAGGATAGTTGCATGCAAGTGTTTTGGAACCATGAGCTTAAAGCAGAAATGTTTAAGGTTTCAAAGATTCAAATGTGGTTGAAGGCTTTTTTTTTTTTTTAAAGGGTGTTGGTCATTTCAGTTTCTACATTTAGCTCTTTAATCCTATAATAGTGAAGCAGTTTGGAGTTAAAGAAGGTGTTCCTCTTGCAATTATTAAACAGCTGTTCTTTTCTGCATGATGTTTTTTGTTTTGTTTTGTTTTTTTAATAGAGGTTTGCTATGCAATGACTTCAATTGCATTCAGGGCAGATTTTTGTATCTTCCAGTTCACCAACCTCATCCCAATCTGAGTTGGTTTCTTACCACTGTTATGCCTCTGGATCTGTGCTTTCAGGTTTGGGAAAGGAGGTCCAGTTTCTTAAGCCAGCCGCTACAGCCAGAGGCTACTTATGGATATCTTTATTCATAGAATCATAGAAATGCAGGACAGGAAGAGACCTTGGTAGGTCATCTAGTCCAGTGCCCTGAACTGAGGCAAGATTAAGTATTATCTAGAGCAGTGGTTCTCAACCAGGGATCTGGGGACCCCGGGGGTCCGTGAGCAGATTTCAGGGGGTCCGCCAAGCAGGACCAGTGTTAGACTTGCTGGGGCCCAGGGCAGAAAGCATTGGGCTGAAGCAGAAGCCTGAGCAACTTAGCTTCACGGTGCCCCCTGTGGTGTGGGGCCCTGGGCGATGGCCCTGCTTGCTACCCCTTAACACTAGCCCAGGCTTTAATATGCAGAAAAATAGTTGTTGTGGCACAGGTGGGCTGTGGAGTTTTTATAACATGTCGGGGGGGCTCAGAAAGAGAGAGGTTGAGAATCTCTTGATCTAGAGCATCCCTGACAGGTGTTTGTCTAACTTGTTCTTCAAAACCTCCAACGATGGAGATTCCACAACCACCCTAGGTAATTTGTCCCAATGCTTAACTGCCCTTCAAGTTAAGAAGTTTTTCCTAATGTCTAACCTGAATCTCCCTTGCTTCAGTTTAATTATTTCTTGTCTTGTCCTCTGTGGTTAAAGAGAACAATTTTATCTCCATTCTTTCAATAACAATCGTTTACATACTTGAAGACTGTTATCATATCCCCCCTCAGACTTCTCTTCTCTAGATTAAACAAATCCAATTTTTTCAGTCTCTCCTTGTAGATCCTGTTTTCTAGACCTTTAATTATTTTTTGCCTCTCTCCTCTGGACTTACTCCAGTTTGTTCATGTCTTTCCCAAAGTGTGTTGCCCAGACTGGCACACAGTACTCCATTTGAGGTCTTATCAGTGCTGATTAGAATGGAATAATTACTACTTGTGTCTTGCTTACAACGCTCCTGCTAACACATCCCAGAATGATGTTTGCTTTTTTTTGCAACAGTATTACACTGTTCACTCATATGTAACTTGTGATCCACTGTAAATCCCAGATACGATTCTGCAGTATTCCTTCCTAAGCAGTCATTCCCCATTTTGTATTTGTGCCATAGATCAGGGGTGGCCAACCTGAGCCTGAGAAGGAGCCAGAATTTACCAATGTACATTGCCAAAGAGCCACAGCAATACATCAGCAGCTCCCCCACCTGCTCCCAGTGCCTCCCGCCCACCAGCAGCACCGACAATCAGCACCTCCCCTTCCTTCCCCACACCTCCCGCTCAGCTGTTTCGTGGGGTGCAGGAGACTCGGGTAGGGGGGAGGAGCGAGGGGCATGGCAGCTCAGGGGAGTGAGGGTAGAGTGGGGGCAGAGCCTATGGAAGAGCCAGGGGTTGAGCAGTGAGCCCCCCGACACATTGGAAAGTTGGTGCCTGTAGCTCCAGCCCTGGAGTTGGTGCCTATATAAAGAGCTGCATGTTAACTTCTGAAGAGCCGCATGTGGCTCCAGAGCCACAGGTTGGCCACCCCTTCCTAAGTGCGGTACTTACCATTTGTCGTTATTGAATTTAATCCTATTTATTTCAGACCATTTCTCGAGTTTGTCAAGATCATTTTTGAATTCTAATCATGTCCTCCAAAGTGCTTGCAACCTCTTCCAGCTTGTTATTGGCTGCAAACTTTATAAGTGTACTCTCTATGCCATTATCTAAAGCAAGTGTTCTCAACCTTTTTGAGCCCCCAGCCCCAACATGCTATAAAACCTCCATGGCCGACCTGTGCCGCCACCACTGGTTTTCTGTATATAAAAGCTGGGGGTAGCAAGCAGGGGAGTTGCCTAGGGCCCCATGCCACAGGGGACCCCGTTAAGCTACGTTGCTCAGGCTTTGGCTTCTGCCCCATGTAGCAGAGCTTCAGCTTTCTGCTCTGGGCCCCAGTGAGTCTAACACTGGCCCAGTTTGGCGGATCCCCTGAAACATGTTTGAGGACCCCCAGGGGGCCGCGGACCCCTGGATGAGAACCACTGATCTAAAGCATTGATGAAGATATTGAATAGAACTGGACTCAGGACAGATCTCTGCGGGAGCCCACTCAATACACCCTTCCAGCTTGACTGTGACCCATTGATAACTATTCTCTGAGTATGCTTTTCCAACCAGTCGTGCAGCTACCTTATAGTAGGTTTATCTAGGATATATTTCTCTAGTTTGCTTAGGAGAAGGTCACGCGAGACCATATCAGAACCTTACTAAAGTCAAGATATATCACAACTACTGTTCTCCCTCCCTCTCCCAACTTGTTACCCTGTTAAAGAAGGATATTGGGTGGGTTTGACATGATTTGTTCTTGACAAATCCATGCTGATTGTTACTTATCACCTTTTTATCTTCTAGGTCACAGTGCTTAAGAATTGATTGTTTGATTATTTGCTCCATTATCTTTCTGGGTACCAAAGTTTAACTGATTCCTCTGTACTTTTCTGAGTAGTCCTTGCTTCCCTTTTTATAGATAGTTAATATATATCCCCTTTTCCATTCCTCTGGGATCTCTCCCATCATCCAAAAGTTCTCAAAGATAATCGCTGTTGGCACAGAGATCTCTTCAGCCAGTTTCTTAAGTGTTCTAGGATATATTTCAGCAGGCTCTGCCACCTTGAAGACATCTAACTTGGCTAAGTCAGTGGCTCTAAACCTTTCCAGACTACTGTAGCCCTTTCAGCGGTCTGATTTGTCTTGCGTACCCCCAAATTCACCTCACTTAAAAACTACTTGCTTACAAAATCAAACATAAAAATACAAAAGTGTCACTCCATAGTACTACTGAAAAAATTGTGTACTTTCTAATTTTTACCATATAATTATAAAATAAATCAATTGGAATATAAATCTTGTACTTACATTTTAGTGTATATTATATAGGAGCAGTATAAACAAGTCATTGTATGAAATTTTAGTTTGTACTGACTTCGCTAGTGCTTTTTCTGTAGCCTGTTGTAAAACTACACAAATATCTAGATAAGTTGATGTACACTCAGGAAGACCTTTGTGTACCCCTGGTTTAGAACCACTGATCTAAGTAATTCTTAACTTGCTCCTATTTTAGCCTTAGATCCTCCCCCATTTACACTGATGTTCACTATGTCAGTTGTGCAGTCACTGATGATTTTTTTGGTGAAAACTGAAACAAAAAAGGCACTTAACACTTTGGCCATTGCAGCATTTTCTGTTGTTCTTTCCTTCCTCATTGAATAATGTATTAGTAGGAGTATTGTAAGCAAGACACAAGAAGTAATTCTTGCCACTCTGTCCTTGGCCTTCCTCTTGCTTCTAATGTATTTGTAAAATGTTTTCTTGTTGCACTTTGTCCCTAGATAGTTTAGTCTCGTTTTTTGCCTTGGCCTTTCTAATTTTATCCCTACATGATTGTTGTAGTTGTTTTTTATATTCATCCTTCTTAATTTGAACTAGTTTCCAGTTTTGGTTTGACTCTTTTTTTGAGTTTCAGGTAATTAAAGATCTTCTGGTTAAGCCAGCGTGGCTTTTTACCATTTTTCCTATCTTTCCTGTGCATTGGGAGAGTTTGGTTTTTGTCCTTAATAACGTCTTTAAAAAACTACCAACTCTTCTGAACTCTTTTTTTTTTCCCCCTTTAGACTTGCTTCCCATGGGATCTTACCTACCAATTCTCTAAGTTTGCTAAAGTATGCATGCCTGGTGTCCATTGTCTTCATCTGCTATTTTTCCTCCTACTATTCCTTAGAATCATGAACTCTATAATTCCCTGATCACTTTCACCTGAGCTGCCTTCCACCTTCTAATTCTCAATCAGTACCTCACTGTTTGTCAGAATTAGGGTGACCAGACAGCAAATGTGAAAAATCGGGACGGGAGGTGGGGGGTAATAGGAGCCTATATAAGAAAAAGACCCAAAAATCGGGACTGTCCCTATAAAATTGGGATATCTGGTCAACCTAGTCAGAATCAAATCTAGAATAACTTCCCTCCTGTCGCTTCCTTTACCTTCTGTAATAAAAAGTTATCTCTAATGCATTCCAAGAATTTGTTGAATAATCTCTATCCCTTTGTATTATTTTCCCAATAGATGTCTGGGTAGTTTAAGTCCCCCATCACCACCAAGTCCTGGGTTTTGGATGATTTTGTAGTTGTTTTAAAAAAAGCATCATCCACCTCTGCTTCCTGGTTGGGTGGTCTGTAGTAGACCCTTACCATGACATCACCTTTGTTTTTTCTACCCCTTTTATACTTACCCACAGACTTTCAACAGGGTTTGCCTCCCACTTCTGTCTCAACCTCAGTGCAGGTGTAATACATCTTTGATATAAAAGACAATACCTCCTCCCTTTTTCTCCTGCCTGTCCTTCCTGAACAAAATGTACTCTTCTTCTATACCAATATTCCAGTCATGTGAATTGTCCCACCAAGTTTCTGTCATGCTCATTAGGTTGTAATTGTGATTATTCGTTAGTGTTTCTAGTTATTCCTGTTGATTCCCCATACTTGTTTCGTTAGCATACAGACCTCTAAGACGTTCATTAAATTTCCCCTCTATATGACCTCATCTCTCCTTTGTCCTTGCCCTGATTGCCCATGTTCCCTCCAGATTCTGACCCTTCACCCAGGTCTCCAGGCTCTGGACCTACCTGTGGGCATTTGTCTCCTGGCCCATCTAACCTAATTTGAAGCCAGCCTCACTAGGACACCCAGTCTGTATCAGAAGATACTCTTCCCCTTCCTGGATAGGTGGACCCCGTCTCTGCTCAGCAGTCCTTCTCGCATCCCATGTTCCTGGTGGTCCAGAGCCCTGTAGTCGCTTCTGATCTGCTCAGCGTCATGCTTGTAGTATCATTTGTGCCCACGTGAATGAGCAGCCTAGAGTAGTGTCAAAGGGTCGGATGAGGGGTGGAGCACTGCATGGTGCCAAAAGTAGCCAGCAGCCAGCTTCCTCCCTGTGAAGGAGCTGTTTCCTCTTCCCTTGGTGGTGCTACAGCAGTCCTCTCCTCAGTCCTGTAAGTCTCCATATTCATGTTTTCAATGAATTCCTCATGTGCACGAGTACTCCTCAGCCTAGCCACTGTCTCCTGCAGCTCTCCCACCTCCTTCCTGAGAAATTCTACCAGCTGACACCTCTCTCACTGGATGGTCTCCCCAGCCTGGCATTCTATGATGGGGAAATGCTGGCTTCTGTCTCTGCAAAGCCACACCAGGAGCTGAGTAGAGGTATCTGTAGTCGGGTCTGTCTGAACATAGGTGCATGTGGAGGAGCCAGGAGCAGGGTTGGCACTGGTGATGCAACCTTTCTAAACCATGCTGATTTTATTCTTGTTCCCCTTCTACAAACTGCCTCTCAAACTCCCCTTGATCGCTTAGCCTCTGGCTCGTAAGCGCTTCTCTCCTAAATCAGCCCTGCTCCTTCCTTAACACACAGAGGAAGGGTGATCACAAGGATGATCAAAGGACAGGAGGCTAGAGCTTTGCTAGTGTGCCCTTATCTAGCAGCTGCTAGGCCTCTGGCTCCACTCCCACACAGTCCCCAACAGACCACACTGCAAATCAGGGGTCAGCAACGTACGGCACGTGTGCCAAAGGTGGCATGCGAGCCTATTTTTAATGGCACGCTGCTGCCAGCCAAGGTCCCGGTCACCGGCTCCTCTCAGCCTGCTGCTCTCCAGTGGGGAGTTCCTCCTGGGAGGGCAGCATCCACTGGCCAGGGATTCTGCCCCGCGGGGCAGCGGAAAAGCACCTTGGTGATCTTGGATGTGAGTTTCGAAGCCCCTGCCCCCAGGGCTCGGGGAGCACTGCGGGGACTGGGCTCTGGGAAGCAGCTGTGTTAGGGTTCCCAGATGCTGCATGAGCAGCTTGTGTGACTCTCTCCTGGCCCCTGGCCTTTAAAGAGGGAGCCTGGACTGGTGCAAGGTGCCATGAGTCGTAGCTGGCTCCCCTCTTTGCATGGCCCCGCTGCCGCCTCATGCTCCCACTCTCCTCTCCCCTTCTCTGACACTGCATCAGCCCAGGAGGGGGCTGTGTCCCTGAGCCGGTTGGGCAGCAGTGGGGTTGGAGGCCTCTGGAAAGAGCAGATGGAGACCGGGAGGCTCTTGCTGTGCTGTGCATCCTAACACAGAGGCACTTCAGCTCGGGCAAGAGTCTGGGCAGCTTTCAGCCCCCAGGAGAGGTTTAAAATGCGCAAACTGTGGAGTGATCTGGGTAGGTCTTGCATCGCAGGGGATCTACATCTCAAAGGGGAAGGTAGTGGGGAGCGCAGTGGTCCCTAGAAGCAGCCACGTGATTTTTAATTCCAGTTACTTTACACCAAAGCTTGATGTCTTTGAAAGTGTCCTGATCAGAGTGTGGTGTTAAAGAGAAGATGTGATGTGATTAGTTCATTGAAAAACGTCAACCATATCACTGAGTTTGGGTATTAAAGAATAAGATGTCCATATTGTGTACCTAATAAAACTGTATTTTATCTGTATTCTAGTCATGTTGACGGGTTATTCTAGCATTTGGTCTTGTGTCCTGAAATCCTTGATGAAAATACAATCTTGATTATGTGGCAAAACCCACTAAATACTGAATATGGATCTTTTTGAATATTGAAGTGCTGTGAAAGTTCCAAATTGCTCCTCTGGACTTTTACTTACAGTAAATCTTCATGCTGTGGTGCTGATTCTCTTGGAATGTACAAACGCATTTGTAAGAGACCGTCCTTGCCCCAAAGAGGTTATGGTCTGCACAGAGCTCGCTGATTTTGATTGCGAAGGAAAGTATTATTACCACTGTGCGGGTTGGAAGCTGAGGCACAGAGAGTTAGTGACTTGCCCAAGGAGATACAAGAAGTCTGTGTGATGCGAGGAATTGAACCTGGGTGTCCTGACTCCCAGAGCTGTAGCTGCAAGCAGGGCCGCCCGGGAGGGAGGGGGGAGCAAGTGGGGCAATTTACTGAAGGGCCCCCATGAGAATATAATATTCTATAATATTGCAACAATTTTTATGGAAGGTTCCCCCAAAATTGCTTTGCCTCAGGCCCCCTGAATCCTCTGGGCGGCCCTGGCTGCAAGACCAACCACCCTCTCACTGTGCGAAGGAGGAGGAGAGAAGTTGCCACTAGTTAAATTGGGAAGAGAATGGAGAAATCTCCGGCTCTTGTCCCAGCTACTCCAAACAAGGTGTGCAGAGAAGCTGGGCCGCCTCTTGCTGCATGGTTTACACCAGAGTGCGCAGATATCACCTCCTATCCTCTAATACAAATGCTGAGGCCCTCTTGCCAATATCTATAGGGTGAAAAGCAAGGAATAGGTTGCCATGTAAGTCTGTTATAACTGAATTCTGTTTTTGTAAGAAAAGCTGCTAATGGAGGTGGGACCTACTCTGGCTTGTTCCTTCTAGAGATGAGAACTTAAATTACTGAAGATGTAAGCTGGAATTTCTCTAATTCACCCAGTGATTTGTGTCTGAGTCTAGGTAATTCAAGAAGGCCATCTCATGCTCTCTTAAGGTGAGGCTTGTACCACAGAGTAATTCTAGCCCCTTAAAAGATCATCTGGCACTGTCCTTGGTTTACCACAAGATGAGGGGAATTGTGCACTAGCTTCTCTCCCCCTCCAACAGAAGTTGGTCCAGTAAAAAATATTACCTCTCTCTCCTTGTCTCTCTAAAAAATAGTTGTCCCAGTTACTACTGCAGTGTTTACAGTACTGGTAAAGTTAGGTTGGGTGACCCTCTCTCCAGGGTCACCTGCCTATCTGATTGGCCCTGAACTTTAAAATCCAAGCTCTATTGACCAATTAGCATGTCTCATCTAGCGCACAGGCGAGGTGATCTGTTGCAGATGGTACTCTCTACAAGCGCCAGGAAACATTAATGGTAGTGGGGTGATGGCCAGCACCAGCAGTCTAGCAGCTGTGTATCCAGGTTCAGGACAGGACAGCATTTGCTCCCCTGGCCAGCCCAGAAGCCATTACGACTGCACATTGTCTTTGGGAGCTTTCCCTGTCACTGTCTAGCACCTAATGGAAAGAGGAGAATAGACAGGTTCTGTAGACTGCTGGGTCTAGCCTTCCACAGCAGGGCAAGTTAAAAACATGGATGCCAGGTGTTGGAGGGTGGGAGGAAAGGAGTAAGTGTATGGAAATTGGGGTGATGATAAGGATGGCTTGGGGTATATCACTCACAGTTTGAATGGGGAGAAAAGAGACTCCTAGAACAAAGTGACAAGTTCAGTTTCAGGCTTGTAGGAGAGGGATTTCATGAGACTGTATTTAATACCAATCCTGGTAATGGTATACATTTAGAAATAGCCCCCATGAGTGATGGATCCATCCCCAATATGTATGTGTTGGAGATAAGGCGGAGAAAGTAAGCTTAAACCCATGAGATGTACTTAATTACATTTCCTTCTTGTTTCTTGCAGTCCTGTTGATTTTCATATGTAAGTGCTTTATTTAAGTAGCATACATTTAGTTAAGATGGGAATTATTATGCAAAGATGCTTTGTTCTGTGTGTTTGCAATTTCATTTCTCTTAATTGGAAATTGTGATCAGCATAGTCAGAAACTAGCATATGTGCATTTATGGAAAGAAAACATTTCCTTCTGTAGCCTGAAATGAGGAGTATTTGTGTCCGTTAATGCAGTATCTGAATGTGGCTTGTCATTCACCACCTGATGAGTTCATAGTCAATGACAGGGCATATATTGAAGGGAATGTATTGTGATTCAAACTGGAAGAAACAGATGCCACCTGCTTTCAGAACATTTATGGCAGTTCCTGAAACTTGTGAACCCCCATAAAGATAACTGAGTGCCAGAGGTCTCTGAAGAGGGTGATTTCAACATCCTCCTCTCCCCAGTCAACACAGTTTCTCATGCTCCTTGCATAGCATATACAAGTGAAAGCTATAAAGGCTGCCCTCTGTTCTGCCTCGGTGTTGTAATCTGAAGTTAGCAGCATTATGGTGCACTTCCGCTTTCTGGTGGCGTTTCCTCTTCACCCAGCTTTTGACAGGGACCAGCAGTTGGATATTAATCCTGACTGGGTCTGGAGAAGTCATGACGATACTCGCTCTGATAACAATCTTGATTTTTGGGGGTCCAATATCCCACTTTTTAAGAGGCCCTTAATTGTTTTGGCAACGGAAATAAAAGTTGCTAAAAAAAACAAAAAACTTATCCCAGTACATGTATTCAGAGTACAGAAGAATAACTGAGTACAGCTGAGTTTTGCTTCCTTAGTGTTTCATCATCTTCTACATGCAAAGATGTTAGCAGGAGCTCAGCTGGCGCCTGTATCTAAATGTGAGCAGTGTGTGCTTGTGCCATGTAGTCTGTGTTTTCTTTTGGTCTGGACTGATGAGACACATCTGTGACCTACAGAGAAGATATTGTTTAGTATAAACACAATTCTTCTATAGCCTTTTACATTCTTTGCTCTGGAATCATTTCACAGGCTGCAGAGGTGATCAAAAGTTGGATGACAACGTGTGTGGACATTTTTGATTGAAGAGAGGAGGTGACGTCACTTCACTCCTCAACTCTCCCTCATTTTTCAACATGGGGCTTGCGTAGATTATGGAAACTTGAACTGATTTATCTGTAGTTAAATTGGTGCAAGCACCTAGTATGGATATGGTGTAAGTAAGCCCCTTCGTTTTCAGTTTAAACCACTTTTGTAGATGCAATGTCACTTACAAATGGTTACAAGCTTTATATTTGTCCCTTCCGTGTTCATATTGATCTTTGCACAATACTTTGTGCAGTAAACTTACATTCGTGGAATGCTGAAATCCACAAAAGTAATGAAAATAAACTCAGAGTGGAAATGTTGGGTTCTGTGATATATTTGTGTATATGGTTGGTGTACACGTCTTCCAGACCCCTAAATACCCGCAAGAGCATTGTACTTCCTATGATGTGAGAATTGTCTTGTGAGTTATGTGGATAGAGAACCACAACGCCATGCTATTTTTCTTCTGTGAAAGAGAGCCCCACAATGGAGAGTCTGATACAACAGTGGTAGGGGAGGAGTTGCAGGTGGAGGGAACTGCTTAATATTTTAGCATCCGGTTTGAAGTTCCTAGACTCCTAGATATGCCAGCAAGGTTGACTCTGCTCTTTATTCTTTTTGACGTTGATAAAGCTAGCTCCATGCAGCTTCCTCTGTATAAATCTTTCAATGACCACCTGCAAAAGAGGAGTTATCAGTTCAGTGCAGATACTGTCCATGCTACGTTCTCAGGAGGAGGGGTTTGCCCCAATCTCCTTGACCAGAATTCGCCTCCTAACTGTATGTGGTAGATTGGTCTGGCTGCTTTCTGCACGCTGGCAACTGCTGCATATCAGCAGTGCCCAGCCTACAGCCCGCAGGCCATGCACGGCCCATCAGAGCATTTCATAAGGCCCAAGGGCTGCTTCCACTCAATGTGCTGACAGTCAATTCCTGAACGTTTTGTCGTCATGTTTACATCATTTCAGTTTAGTTTTGTGTTCTATACTGATTTTTCCTGTTTTCTATAATACATGTTTTCTGCACTGATTTCTTTATTTGTTTTTAAACAGACAATATTGCACATAGAAACAACCAATCTAAATAGATATGAAACAGAATCTGTTTGGCCCTCCCAGGGTTGTGCTTAGGTTTATGTGGCCCTCCTGTGTAATAAGTTTGAGCATCATGTAGTTAATAACATGCTGTGGGCTCCTTTGGGATTCAGAACACCATGTATACATCATGTCAGATGTTAAATCGTATTGATTTATTAGCTAAGTCTTTGCGTTCTTCATATCTTTAATTGTTTTGTTTTCAGGGAGCTTCCCTGTTGGTAACATGCCTCCACCCATAGAACTTACCTCATCAGTCAGGCGAGATCACCCGATTTGCTGAGCCCTGCCTAAAATGACACTCCTAGCAAAATAAAAGGACTTAAAAATCTGCTTGATAAAAATTTTCCCAAGTTACAGTCATTGCATTACTCATGAACTGTGGAATTAGCTATTTTTAGAAGCTTACAGTACATTTTCAGTGTCTATAAAAATATATATACACGGCACTGAAAAATATATATTGTCAGGCAATATAGAGCAAGATCCTTTGGTGAAGACTTTGGACTGGCTTTCCTTTCCACTTCTGCCCCTGATTACTTCTGTGGTTTTTCGGACAAGTTATTTAACTTTACTGTTCGTTGTTTTCCCCATCTGTGAAAGCGGGACAGTAATACATACCTGAGGCATGCTGAAGAATTACTGAAGGCTTTTAAAAACTGATCATCTCCGAACTTATATATAATTGTCATTGTAACTCTTGAAAATTTGATCAGCTACCAGCTCCTCAGCAGCCACTCAGTTCTGAAGCCTTTTTATAGCTCTGCTCATATCTGAGAGCTGTTAGTAGGCTTAATTAATTAATGTTTGAGATTCTTGGATGGAATTTGCTAGAGAAGGGAAAGGTGGTATTAGCAGGAGCAGGGAAGTAGTTGGTTATCTTGCTTGAGAGAGAGTGAAGGGAGAGAAGAGTGGTTGGAGCTGAGTAAGGCCTTGTCTACACTGCCGTTTAACAGCGCTGCAACTTTCTCGCTCAAGGGTGTGAAAAAACAGAGATTTGTGGGGGTGGGTTTTTTACAGTGCTGGGAGAGCTCTCTCCCACTCCCAGTGCTGGTGCAGCGCTTTAATGTTGCTAGTGAAGACATTCCCTAAGTTTGGTTCCTGTCTTTCATTAAAGAATTAGAGGGTGTGTATGTGGAATTGTCCTTTGATTCACTTAGCATTGTAACTATTCAAAGACATCTGTGGTGCTTATAAATAGATCTGCCTTGTAAAGGGAGGTAGTGCTGTTCTGAATGCATAAACAAGTGGACATATTTGTGGTAAGAGCCTGGTAATGGGCTGGGTCAGCCTTGCAAGATTGTTATGAAAATATACCAGCATAGGCACCAGATCTATTTCCCTAGCTTTACTGTGCAAAAACTAACATTCCTCTCACTTTTAGAAAAGAAATACTCTTCCTGGGAGAGTGAGTGAACAGAATTTTGCAAGGCCAGGTGGTATATATTGTGTGTCTGCTGTAATCCTGTGTTGTGTCCCAAAACAAATGTCTTCATATCATGCATGCTCACTCCAATCCTCTTGAATAAATATCTTTGAGGCACCCCAGAATATTTCTCAAGCAGCAGGAAACTATTATCCTTTGGGCATGTTCTGTTCTGTTGACAGCGTAGCAGAAGGGCAGTCATTGCTCTAAAACTAGGAGACCCATTTTAAATTACCAAACTCTGTGAATTAGCAAGTCAATTAACAAACTTAAAAAAAAAAAATCCTCTCAATAGCCATACTTTCCTCCTTGCTGGGAAGCTCTGAATTGCCCATGATGAAAATTATCAATTTGAATTGTACCATAGATAGTATGGGGGTGAATATGCAGTCACAGAAAAGAGATGGTTGCAAGTGCCTATACTGAAGATAGTTTTACTATAGCAGAAAGTAGATAAGCTCCAAAGAATCTGTTTTAATGCTATGAAAGTTCGTATTTTGGAGGTTCTAAAAGATGTAGGTACCTCTGATGTGAGCTATTTTGTGGGGGGTATGGTTATTGCACAATTGCACCTGGACATGAAAGGTACCATCTTCATGGACCATTGTTACCATATGTGATCAGAAAGAAGAGAATCGGGAGCGATGTAATTGCTGTCCTTATCCCAGGCTCATGATAGGGTTAGGATTCTGGTGGCTGCTGCTAAGAGAAAGCAGGAACGGAAGCAGACTGGCACAAATGACTGATCTTTCCTGATTTGAGTCCAGCAACATTGCTTGATGAGGAAAATCCTCTTGGCAACTGAATAAGTCTCAAGTGGTGAATGCTCTACTGTAGTTAATTTTAACCCTTCTAAGATAAAAACTCTGTATATTCTGTCTCCACTGAGGCTTCTTGTCTGTAGTTTAAAAAGTTAACAAATGGGACACCATGGAGTCTGTTGATGAATTAACTTTCACGCTCTTTTTATTCAGCAAGGACAGGAATCTGATATTTCTTAGAAAAGTTTCTTGGTTGTGTGACACTGGACTGATTTTATGGCTTGGGTGTGCCTCTAACATGTCTAATAAAACTTGTGACTGTCTAATTCATGTGGAAAATAGTTTCACTTGGTCTAGATCATTTTTACCTTAAATTGGGTGGAAATGTTAATGTTTATGTTGACTTTTCTGTAATTCTATCCTTAGTGCTGTGCTTTAAATTTGAGAGTAACACTTGGATTAGATTTGTGGCAGCTCGGTGTAGCACAACAGTTATTTAATTGTGCTGCCTGGTTGTTGGGTACAGTTTTATTTGACTATTGCCAAGATGAAGGTCACAGGTAGACTTCTGTAATGGTGATAAGCTGGACATGGAAAGGTGGGGGACTCATTGCATATAGAAGAGGGGAGCCATTGTTAAAATGTAGTCCTATGTTACAGGTTTTACCTTGAGGCCAAGGGATAGTGTGGATTTTTTTGTTGAATGAAAGTTTCCTTACAACACAATATGTAAGTAAACAAATATCCAGCTAAGGGCTTGTCTTCACTGCAGTGTCAGCTCAGAGTATAACTGGAGTGTTGCCCCTAATCTGAATCCTGGCCCTGTACAAAAATCTTTAGTTAGAGTTAAGTGTTTTCTTTAAATTCAAGCTAGTTTCCCCATTGGGGTCTGGGTTGCAGGTTGCTAAAGCTTCAACAAGTAGTGAAGTGATGCGACTACACAGGCTGCAGCTCCAGTAAGCACAATTTATCAACTGCTAATCAAATCATGCTGTGCAGCTTGAGCATTTCACAGTGTGGCCACTCTCACTCGAGCTGATTGTCGCAGTGAAGACAAGCCCAGACTGTGCACATGCACACTGACAGAGCCTGCACATGTAAATTAGTTCCAGATGAATGTCACAGTTTGTTTCTATACTTTGCACTGAATCAAGAATCAGTTACAAGAAGATAATGGTTGTAAAATAGGATTATTACACTTTCTCAAACATAGGGATGCAAATGTCAATCAGTCTTTTGTTGGATCAATAAAAATCAGCTGTTATTGCTTGATTGTAGTGAATGAGGGTCAGCACTGAACTACATCCCTTTCAGGTTGTGATATCCCTGGAACTTTTGATGGCATGTTATCACAGTGCCTGGTATCTTAGGCAGTGATTTATACACAGTAACCAAACTTCGAATGAGATGTAGGTTATAACATAACTCTCTCTTTTCAGGAACATACTTGGAATAGGACTCTCAGTTCCAAGAAATCTTAGAAAATGTGGATGGAATTGGTCTGTTTAAAAAGAATGGACAAAGTGATTTTGTTTGTTTGTTTCCTAGGTATGTCAAGTATATTGCATAGGAAACTGATCAAAGAACTATAGAGGGAGGAGGGTGCTTGAATGATTTCCCACATGAATTATAATTCACTCTCAGGGCTTAAAGTTGTTGGACTCCATTTACCTAGGGCAGTCACTGTATGAGGCAGTAGGGCCTCTGATGACTTGCAAGGATAATTTCTTGGCAAGAGGAAGGAATAAATATGATTTTTAAAAGCAGCAAAGAATCCTGTGGCACCTTATAGACTAACAGACGTTTTGGAGCATGAGCTTTTGTGGGTGAATACCCACTTCCTCAGATGCATGTAATGGCCATTACATGCATCTGAGGAAGTGGGTATTCACCCACGAAAGCTCATGCTCCAAAACGTCTGTTAGTCTATAAGGTGCCACAGGATTCTTTGCTGCTTTTACAGATCCAGACTAACACGGCTACCCTCTGATATATGATTTTTAAAACACTGAACATTTTTCACACTTAGTGTGTTTATTGAGCAGTGTAGGGCCAGACAGTACAAACAGGCATACATCTTCCAAGGAAGGAGGAAATCATTAAAAAAACAAAACAAAACACGGCAGTTTGGAGACTAAATGCTTTGGGACATGAGAGTCATGCCATTTCTTGCCAAATTCTGGGATGAGGGAAGAGGACCATAAGCAAATCTGTGGGGAAACTGTTATAACACTCAGATATTAGGAATGGCCGTGGTCCATCTAGTCCTATATCCTGTCTGGACAGTGATAAATGCTGGATGCTTCAAATGAAGTGCAAGAGCACCTGTAATGGACAAATACCAAATAACCTGCTGATAGAGGAAGTTTCTTACTAACCCTAGGCAGTAAGTGGTTGCTTTATGACTTGAAGCACAAAGAATTGGATCTAACATGTAATCTGATGTAGTTGTGTGTGTTCTCATTACCCATATAAATGTCTAAACATTTTTTTTAAATCCTGTTAAAGTCTTGTGCAAAATATCAGAGGGTAGTGAAACCGTAGGTGAATTGTAGAGGGGAATGTGTGTGCATGTCTGTCTCTCTTTATATATCTTGTGTGTGTATATATATTTTTTTCATCAGTTTTAAGTTGATATATGTTGTCTTTCCCTTTCATTATATGTCCCGTTGTTCCCGTACTATAGAATCATATAAATGTAGGGCTGGAAGGGACCACATGCGGTCATCAAGTTCACTCCCCTGAGCTGGGGCAAGGCCATGAATACTTAAGCCATCCCTGACAGGTGTTTGCCTAACCTGCTCTTAAAAACCTCCAAGGACAGGGACTCTGCAACGTCCCTTTGTAACCTATTCCAATACTTAACTTTCTAACTCTAAGGGTAGTTTTTCCTAATATCAATCTAAATCTCCCTTGTTGTGGATTACTTCTTGTTTTACCTTCAGTGGCCCTGGGGAACAACTGATCACGGTCTTCTTTTTATAATAGCTCTTAATATTTTTGAAGACTGTTATCAGATCCCCCTTCAGTTTTCTTCTTTTTTTCAAGACAAAGTGTGCCCCTTTTTAGCCTTTATTCATAGGTCAGGTTTTTTAAATCTTTTATTATTTTTATTGCTCTCCTCTGGGCTCTCTACAAATTGGCCACATCTATCTTGAAGTGAATTGCCCAAAACTGGACACACTATTCTTGTTGAGCCCTCACCAGCACCAAGATAGTGGGACAATTAGTTGCCGTATCTTAACATACAACACTCTTGTTAATACACCCCAGAATGATAGTAGCCTTTTTTGCAATTGCATTATGTTGTTGGTTTATATTCAGTTTGTGATCCACTGTAACCCCCAGATTCTTTTCAGCAGTACTATCACTTAGCCAGTTATTCCCCATTTTGTGGTTGTGCATTTTATTTTTCCTTCCTAAGTATAGTACTTTGCACTGGCCTTCATTGAATTTCATCTTCTTGATTTCAGACCAATTCTCTGATTCGTCAAGGTCATTTTGAATTCTAATCCTGTCCTCCAAAGGATTTGCAACTCCTCCCAGCTTGATGTCATCTGCAGATTGCATAAGCATACTCTCAGTGCCATTATCCAAGTCATTAATGAAAATGATGAATAGTACCAGACCGTGGACTGACTCTTGCAGGACCTCACGGGATCTATCCTCCCAGTTTGACAGCGAACCATTGATAACTACTCTTTGAGTGTGGTTTTTCTACCACTTGTGTACTCCCTTTATAGTAATTTTATCTAGAACCCATTCCCTAGTTTGCTTGTGAGAATGTCACGTGGGACTGTCAAAAGCCTTACTAAAATCGAGATCTATCCCACCTGCTACTTCTCCCCAACCACTTGTCCAGTATCCATGTTAAAGAAGGAAATAAGGTGAGTTTGGCACGATTTGTTCTCCAAAGATGCATGCTTACTATTCCTTATAACCTTGTTATCCTGTAGGGCGGGGTGGCCACATGCGACTCTTTAGAAGTTAACATGCGGCTCCTTGTATAGGCACTGATTCCGGGGCTGGAGCTACAGGCACCAACTTTCCAGTGTGCCGGGGGGTGCTCACTGCTCAACCCCTCAACCACTTCCTGCCCCCTTCCCTGAGCCTGATGTGCCCTCGATCCTCCCCCTCCCACCCAGAACCTCCTACACCCCACGAAACAGCTGATCGGGAGGTGTGGGGAGGGAGGGGGAGGCACTGATCGGCGGTACTGCTGGTGGGTGGGAGGCACTGGGAGCAGGGTGGAGGAGCTGCTAACATATTACTGTGGCTCTTTGGCAGTGTACATAGGTAAATTCTGGCTCCTTCTCAGGCTAAGGTTGGCTGCCCCTTCTCTAGGTGCTTACAAATTGATTTAATAATTTGTTCCAATATCTTTCCAAGTATCAAAATAAAAGTGATGAGTCTATAACTCCCCAGATCCTCTTTGTTCTCCTTTTAAGTAGATACTATGTTTGCCCTTTTCCAGTCCTCCTCACTTATGCTCCGTGAGTTCTCCATAATCGGTAAAGTTTCTGAGATTGCTTCTGCTAGTTCCTTGAGTACCCTGAAGTGAATTTTGTTAGGTCTTGCCAACTTGAATCCATCTAAATCATCTAAATATTCTTTAAAGCATTCTTTCACTGTCCTAGCTTGCGTTCCTTTCTCCTTGTTGTTAGTATCAATTGTGTTGACTGTCTCATTACAATTAACTTTTATAGAAAAGATTGAAGCAAAAATAGGCATTAACCATCTCAGCCTTCTTGGTCTCGTTTGTTATTAACTCTCCTTCCCCACTAAGTAGACTTGCACTTTCCTTCATCTCTCTCCTATTCCTAATGTATTTATAGAACCTCTTCTTGTTGTCTTCTGTGTCCCTTGCTAGGTTTAGCTTTTTTGTGCCTTGGCCTTTCTGATTTTGTCTGTACATGCCTTTGCTATGCTTTTGTAGTCATCCTTAGCCATTTGTCCATGTTTTCACTTCTGGTTGGATTCCTTCTTGATGTTTAGGTCATTAAAGAGCTCCTGATAGAGCCTATTGGCCTTTTATCTTTCTATCTTGCCTTCACATCAGGATAGTTTGCTGTTCTCATAAATGCCATTTTCTCTTAGATTCTCTTCTCTTGGGACCTTACCTAGTAGGTCTTTGAGTTTGTTGGTCTACTTTTTTTAAAAGCCACTATCTTTATTCCACTGCTCTCTTTCCTTAGAATCACAAATCCAGTCATTTCATGATCACTTTCACCTAGGTTGCCTTTTATTTTCAGTCACAACTAATTCTTCCCTGTTGGTTGTAATTGGATCTAACATGGCATCCTCCCTGATTACTTTCTCCACCTTCTGAGACAAGAACTTGTCCCCAACACATTCCAAGGACTTATTGACACTTTTTGTGTTTTGCAGTATTACTTTTCCAACAGATATTTGGGTAGCTAAAATCCCTTATTATTATCAGGGCTTGTGTTTTGGATATTTGTTAGTTCTAGAAATGCCTCGTCCACCTCCTCCGTCTGATTTGATGGTCTATATTAAACCACAACCATGGTGTTGCCTGTGTTTTTTCCTCTTCACCCGGAGACTTTCAGCTGGTCTGCCTCTCTCCTACATTTGGACCTCAGAATACGTTTATACATTCTTGATGTACAATGCAACATCTCCTCCCTTTTTTCCCTGCCTGCCCTTCCTAAACAAGCTGTACTCCTCTAGACATGAGATTTATCCCACCAGGTCTTTGATGCCAATAACATCATGATTTTGCTTGTGTACTAGTACTTGCAGTTCTTGTTTATTCCCTGTATTCCTTGCATTTGTGTATAGATGTCTAAGATACTGAACGTATTCCCCCAGTTTTTCCTCTTGTTACTCCACTGACACTCTTGTAATTTTCCATTTCCCCTCCCTCCCCGCAACTTCCAGTCCTCTGTCATGGTCACTTTTTTATACTGACCTGTGGGCTTTTGTCACCTGCTCACTTTGAACCTGTTTAAAGTCTTCTTCAGTAGATTGTCGAGTCAGTGTCCCAAGATGCTCTTCACCTTCCTTGTCAGGGGGAATCCATCTCTTTCCAGTATTCCTTCACAGAACAGCACTCTACGGCTGAGGAAGCCAAAGCCCTCCCTTGGATACCATGTGCATAGCCATGCATTAATCCCCAGGATGCATCTATCCCTGCCCAGCCCTGTACTCTCCATCTGGATGATGGATGGAAATTCTACCTGTGCCTTTTACTCTTTCGCCCTTGTTCCCAGAGACCTGTAGTCACTCTTGATTTGCTCAGGTCATACCCGGCACTATCATTAGTGCCCATGAGGATGAGCCGCATGAGGTGGTGGTCAGAGGGCCAGATGAGCCTCAGCAACCTTCCCATAACATCTTGGAGATGGGCAGCACGCCTCCCAGGATGTCAGGGCAGGTGGGCAGATGGATACCTCTCCTTCCCCTTAGAAGGGAATCCCCGACCACCATCCTCATTTGTCTCCTCCTCTTGTGAGTAGTGGCTGTGTCCTCCAAGGGTAGGGGGAGGTGGCTCCTCTTCCCCAGTTGCTGGAGTCTGCCCCTCTCCTCTTGTGGTCAGTACTGCATACTACACTGTGAGAGGGGAAAAAAGGAGGACAGGACTTACCTTCTTTTTCCATTCATTATTTTATATTCCCTGTTGTGATCCTTCACTAAAGTGTTAATTTTCAATCTCTCCTCATCCAGAAGTCTCTCCATACTTTTAATTATTTTTGTCACTCATTTCTGCTTCTGTTTCTGCTGTATCTCTTTTTAAAATGGGATACGTTTGATGTGCAAGTGTACCATCCATTTCTGTAATATTTTAATATTCTCAATATTATTTTCTATGACTATTCTCACATCTTACCATTTAGTTTGCCTTTTTTTTTTTTTTTTGCCACTGTACATAGAGCAGATGTTTTCAGAGAGGCATCCACAAAGACCCTGAGGACTTATTCCTACGTGGTTACAATTAATTTAGAACTCAGCAGTGTGTGTGAAATAGTTCAGATTATTCCTTACAATCTATATTACCTTGCAGTTGCATGCATTTAATTTAATCTGCCATTGTGTTTCTAATTTATCTAACCTGGTTAGGTCCCTTCAGAATTACTCATGGGCTGTTTAAATTTTGACTGTCGTGAATAATTTTGTCTTCTGTGCCTTATCCTCGCACACACGTTAGATTCTATAGTCTTGCTCAGATCTATTAATTTTTTATTTTGAGATTTATTATATATAAAAAGTATATAATCTCACTGCAAATGCCTTCGCAAAAAATATACAGTCTAATTATAATCAAGCCTGAAGGCTATTCCATGCCCACACCTCAACAATAACCAATATAGTAAAAAAATTGAACCCAGTAATACCCCCTTCCACAAGCACTGGTACAGCTCTGTCTGTCTTTCCTGTGTAGTTTTCTCATCAATTTATTTTTAGTCATTCCACCATGTTTCAGTAATGCCTTTTATGTCGAGATTCCCTCATTGCCAGGCATGCCAATTCACTACTAATTTGCTGTTCACATTGGCGAATAGACCTCAGAAGTTTTTATTTTTGAGTACATAGCAGTTTTTCTTTTATTTCTTTCAAATCCTGTTAGTTTTCTGGTGCGTGTTTCTGCTCATTTCAATAATAATTTTGTCTGTATCTCCGTTTCCTGAAGGGACAAAGGTGGTGCATGAGGACTGATTCTGGTTCCTCCACCTATGAGAAGGTGGGTCCCATCGAAAGGAGCCTGACATTTCAGTCCATCTCGCTCCTTTCCCACAATGAGACTAGTACAGAGAGGTGCTGAAACTTGACAGATTAATTTCTCTCAAAAGCAGAGCTTAACAGTCTGACACAACTCCTCTTCATTCAATACTTTAAAGTAGAGACTTGTACCTAGACTAAACGTTTTCGTTTCCAAACACAACCAAATACAGAATTTTGGACCATTGTTTTCACATGAAAAAAAAATTTAAGTGAATCATGACTTAAAACAGTCAACTATAAATTAACCCTTATTTGCTGGCAGTGTTACAAGCGTGGTGGTTTATAAGGGTAGATAATTTGCAGTTGTGTTTATGCTGTTTTGGGAGCATTTCCCTTTTAATCTTATGAATGGTAATCCCTTTAATTTGATCAGAAATGATAATTATCTGCAGAAATCTCCAGACTGAACTGCTGAACTCTGTGCATTCAAGAGTTAATTTAATCTTAAACCTCAGATTCCATTGCCCAGTTAGTGGATAGTATTTTTTCCTTTAGTTCTAGGTTAGGACTTTTTTTTTTTTAATTATTTAATGCAGCTATATGCCAAAAATCTGCCTTAAAAGTACATTAAGGGCTTGGCTTGGCCTGAGAAATTCACATTCACATTCACACTTAAGGCTGAAATCACATACCTTGGTTTACCCATTGTCCAGATATTGATAGTCTTGGAGTGGTGAATGTTCTTCTGTGATGTGGGTGCGCACAGCAGGTTAAACTAAGGACGTGGTTTCAGTCTTAGAGCTAAATTTCTTGTCTTTTGCCAGTGTAAGCAAAACAGTTGTTTCAGTTTAGTACTTTTATTTATATTTTTTCCTGTGAAGAAAATTGCTTTTGGAATGGATACAACGAACATACTTTTTTTAGCTATTTTCCCTAAAATGCACCGTTATTTCCATTGTGCCCAGCAACTGCAGGACCTGGTAAGATAACATGTCCCCCATTTCTAATCTGCTCCTACCTAAAAACATAAGAATGGCCATACTGGGTCAGACCAAAGGTCCATCCAGCCCAGTATCTTGTCTACCGACAGTGGCCAATGCCAGGTGCCCCAGAGGGAGTGAACCTAACATATAATGATCAGGTGATCTCTCTCCTGCCATCCATCTCCACCCTCTGACAAACAGAGTCTAGGACACCATTCCTTACCCGTCCTGGCTAATAGCCATTCATGGACTTAACCTCCATGAATTTCTCCAGTTCTCTTTTAAACGCTGTTATAGTCCCAGCCTTCGCAATCTCCTCAGGCAAGGAGTTCCACTAGTTGACTGTGTGCTGTGTGAGAAGAACTTCCCTGTATTTGTTTTAAACCTGCTGCCCATTAATTTCATTTGCTGGCTCCTAGTTCTTGTATTATGAGAACAATCAAATAACTTTTCCTTATTCATTTTCTACATACCACTTATGATTTTATATACCTCTATAATATCCCCGCCTTAGTCTCCTCTTTTGCAAGCTGAAGAGTCCTAGCCTCTTTAATCTCTCCTCATATGAGACCCGTTCCAAACCCCTAATCATTTTAGTTGCCCTTTTCTGAACCTTTTCTAGTGCCAGTATGTCTTTTTGGAGATGAGGAGACCACATCTGTATGCAAGATGTGGGTGGGTGTACCATGGATTTATATAAGGGCCATAAAATATTCTCCATCTTGTACTCTATCGCTTTTTTAATGATTCCTAACACCCTATTTGTTTTTTTGACTGCCGCTGCACACTCTGTGGACATCTTCAGAGAACTATCCACGATGACTCCAAGATCTCTTTCCTGATTAGTTGTAGCTAAATTAGCCCTCATCATATTGTAGGTATAGTTGGTGTTATTTTTTCCAATGTGCATTACTTTACATTTATCCACGTTAAATTTCATTTGCCGTTTTGTTGCCCAGTCACTTAGTTTTGTGAGATCTTTTTGAAGTTCTTCACAGTCTGCCTGGGACTTAACTATCTTGAGCAGTTTAGTATCATCTGCAAACTTTGCCACCTTACTGTTTACCTTTTGCCTGTGGAATGTGGTGGTGGTATTCACCATACATTTCCCCCTTCGTTACTTTCTTCCACCAATTTTAAACATTGCGATAATTTTATTCAGAACGGTGCTACATGTTATAGCCTTGGATATCAAACACTTGTAACAGGAAGGATATTTTTTGTAAGCGTTAATGTACTAGTCAAAATATACCGAAAGGTGATGACAATGGGCAGCTAATACCAGCTACTGATAACCTTAAGTTGTTTCCAGCTGGCAAGGCTGAAAGAGACAGTAGTTTTGTTTTCTCCTCATGGCAGGTGCTCAGATATACTGTAGTGGGCACCAGTCTAAGAAAGAACCTACATGGGAAGAGAAAGCAACTCACGCTGTCCGTGTAGGAGGTGTATTAGAAGTACTCTATTGTACCTTGGTATTGGTGGTCAGTATTCACTCTGAAATACCCCGACTGGCTCTAATTCCAAGACTTCCAACCAGGGTGCTAGACACAATGGTTGAGGCACTGCCCAGTTAACATGGTGATGGCACCAGGGTTAGCCTAGCCTGGCCTTGTGGGTTCCTACTGCAAAGCCCTGTTTGAGTTACTGTGTTTGCACTCATGTGTGGCTCAGGGCAGGTGCTGAGCTGCTCTGGGATTTTCCTAGTCAGTTGTGGGAGAACTTGTCTGTCCTTTGGGGAGAGTGATGAAGCCTGCATCCTCACTGCAAATTGGGCAGGTTCTAGTGCCAGATTTAAAGCAGAGCTCAGGCTGTAATCTGCACATCCAGCCGGGTCAGCTGGCCTAGGCTTAGAGGACCTCCAACCCAGGTCAGGGGGTTTTCTGTGTGGATGGTGGGGAGGGTTAGGCTAAAACCCAGATTATGAGCCTGGGTTAACTGTGCTGGGCAGGCATACCTGAGACTTCCAACAAGGGTGCTTCAAGACTACAGACTGTAAACTCCACTGTTACCCTTTGAGGTGGTTTGAATGCTGCCATATGTTTTATGGAAATATGCTAATGAGTGTGAATATAATGTAACTGGAATATGCTTTATGCACAAGGTCTCTTGTAAGGACAAATCTTATAATCTTCTGAGTGTGTTCATCCTATTTGTATGAATGTATCATTCTTGTATCTAAAGCTTGAACTATGAAGTATAACTCTGAGGTCCTATTATAATTATGCAAAGTGTGGGCCATTAATGGTGGCTTAGGATCTTGATGGTTCCCATTGACTTGGACAATTGGTTGTGAATGGGTTTATTTGCCTGTAAACCTTCCTGTGTAGGTGTGTGGGTAATGAAGAATGAGGTCTTACAGTGACAGTGTCACATGATACTGGAATCCATCTTAAACCTTGTGTTTTTCTGTTTAGAAGGAGGGATGGGGACCCAGAGAGACAGAGACACACAGGATTCCCGCCTTGTGCCAAAGCTGTAAAAGTGGGTGGAGCAGGACAAAGGGACTGCCGATCATGAGAAATCCCCTAGTTACCACCTCAGCTGGAACTAACAAGGACTGTACTGGGGAAAAGATTGGGCCCAGACTAGGAAGGTGTCTAGTCCATAAAAGAAGCTTACTGGAACATCTTTAAGGGTGAGATATTACCCTTTCTTAATGTATTAGGCTTAGACTTGCATGTTTTTGCTTTATTTTGCTCACTAACTTACTTTGTTCTGTCTGTTATTACTTGAAACCACTTAAATCTTACTTTTAATACTTAATACAATTACTTTTGTTTATTAATTAACCCAAAGTAAGTGATTGATACCTGGTGGAGCAAACAGCTGTACATCTCCATTCTCTCTATCCATGTTATAGAGGGCGGACAATTTATGAGTTTACTCTGGATAACCTTTATACAGAGTAAAACGGATTTATTTGGGGTTTGGATGCCTTTGTGATCTAGGTGCTGGAAGCAGGAGCACTTGCTGAGCTGTTTTCAGTTAAGTCTGCAGCTTTGGGGGTGTGGTTCAGACCCTGGGTCTGTGTTGCAGCAGGCTAGCGTGTCTGGCTCAACAAGACAAGGTTCTAAAGTCCCAAACTGGCAAAGAAAATGGGCTCAGAGGTAGTTTCAGAACATCAGGTGACAGTCCCAAACAGGGGGGTCTGACTAAACCAGTCACACAGGTGTGTACACACAAAATACACACACTTTGGTGTAATGCAGTTCAGTAGCAGCATAACTTTTATCATAATTTATTATTGTTAAATTGAGGCAGAGCTGTGCTCTAGAATCTAGGCTTTAACTTGGGGAGGGCAAAGGGAGGCGTGTCTGGCTCTTATGAATGTGAAGAAACCTTCGAAATGTCAACAGAGTTCAGTAACAGTGCCTGCCTTGGTCTGCAAATAGCCTAAACCAGTAGGTCTGAGATTGGTACATAGTACCTCATTTAGCTCAGTGGGCTGTGAATGCCGAAGTCTGAGGGGCACTGGAAATGTCAACATTGATGACTTGCCTGTCTTTGCTGTGGAAACATCAAGCCTGTGTTATATAATCTGTGTGCGTTCCCTTCAGCCCCGGTCTCCTTCGTGGCTCTTAGATTCCCCATGTACCTCCCACAAACATCCGCTCACGCCCCTGGTAGGAAAGGGCTGCAAAGGTTGTGGAGCTCATCTTGGCTGAGAATTGAGTCTGAAGGTAGCATACTCAGGGAGGGGGCTGTCTACAAGAAATTCCTCTCCACAGCAGCCCAAGATCCAAAATGGTCTAATTAAAACAAGATGTGTTGACAGCAGAGGTGGAGAATCTTACGGTAAACCAAAGCAGTAGCTCATGTAACATACCTAGCCGGAATACTTTGTGAAGCTGATCTAAGTGGATGTATTGGACTTAACTACAGGAAAAATAAGAGAAAATACCTTATTGCTTTATATTATAAGCTTTTCTGCATTTGCCCAACCGTCAAGCATTATGTCTTACTGCTCTCTCCTCCCATGTCTGTCTCCCATCCCCTCTGATATACTTCATGCAATTTCATCTTGGAAGTGTCACAGGGTAGGTTACATCCAGCATCATTCATTAAAAGATAGTGCCTGTCAATATTTTGCATTCTCCTCCTCTCCCTTTGGACAGGTGATGTCATGCTGGAGGAAATTCCTTAGGGATTGTTAATTACCTTCCTTTCTGTTTGCAAGGCTTGTGCCACTCAGCAGCTCCTGGTCTGTTTTTAGCGATACAAGTTTATATAATTCCGTAACTTGGTCTTAACATTATTTCTACTCTCTCTAGTCAATTGATAAATTCACAGTTGTCCAGCAGGCCATTGGTTTTGGACGTGGTGATAGATCTTAGGGGCAGAGTATAGTTGCTGTCCAGTGCTGCTGTGCTGAGTAATTCAAACCTCCTTCCCCACACGTTTAAAGTCACTTCTCCCTGCCTGATGTGGGGGAAAGGAGGAGACAATGTATTCCTTCTCAAGTATCAAAAGCCTCAACTACCTCCTGGGCCATCTCCTTGCCTTCCTGAGTTCCCAAAGGCCCAGTTGTCCTCTAGCCTAGTTCTCAAAATCCTCAGCTCCCTCCCGCCCAGCTTCTACAATTGAAAATGGAGGAGACATCATAAAGTAAGAAAATAATGGGAATACCTCATTGATAGGATGGGATTAGGAGGCACAGTGCGGGCAGAGCGCCTTGGAGTACCACATAATGCCAGAGTCCCTCCTACATAATTACAGCATCCCTGCCACCTAATTCACGTCTCATATGCTTTGCATGTGACAGGGCTTTGAGTCTAGGGAAAGATTGTGCTGCTGCTGCCTGTGTTTTGTCTATTTCGTGGCTGAACGCAAGACTTCAGTGTCTAGGGCTTTCAGTCAATAGCTTTTGCCCGCACTATAACTTACTTGACGTTTGAAATGGCTAAAGAAATGGCATTTAATCATAGGCAGTGGCCCTCGCTGACTAATACTTTACTGGTTGAGCGCAGTCCTTATGTGTTCCTCAAACTCTGCCAAACCAATTTATTTGTTTTAACTCTGATCTTTAGCTGACTCCTTGAATCTGGGGCAATTTTTTTCCTGCTTTGTTATACCCAGAAAAGATTTTATGAAGGAAACACTAGCACAACTGTGACTCTGGAATGCTGACTCCAACACTGTCATGATGGTGGCGTTTTCATGACATAAATCTCTTCAAAACATAATGGCCAGTGAAACCCAGCTTCCCGCAGTGGTAATTGCTATATTTGTGTTTTTCCTTAAATGATCTTTGTAAGAAGGGGCAGGAAAAATTGCTGTGTATATTTGTTCCTAAAATAGACAAAGCTGTTAAAAATCCCCAGAGATCCTAGAAGTGTAGAACATTTCAGTCCTTCGCTGATCATTTTGTGATTCAGCTATCACACCCTTTGGGCTAAGCCAGAGAATGCAGACTTGGGACAAGAAAGAATGCCTGCTACAATACTTCACTTTCTCGTTTACGTACAGCGATGTTTGTCTTTACGTCATTTAGAGATTAGCCACACACCCTGTGGGATAGGAGGTAGGCTTTGTGAGCACTGAGGCTTCTCATTGCTTTCTCAGACACTCCTTTCTCTTTAGCTTAATGTGTCTGTCTGCATCAGTGCTGTTATACAGTACTTGGCAGCTTGTTTGTGGACAAGAGGGAATTACCTTGGCTTGTCTTCTTCAAACTACAGGAGTGTTTTAAGGCTAAATCCATTGATACTTGTGAAGTGCTTAGACCATACAGTGATGAACATCCTGGAAAAGACTAACTAGTGGCAATGATACATGATGGTCAGCAGATGATACTGAGTGGCATAACCGGTGACTATCCTGAGGAAAGGACTTGGTGATGTGGTTAAAGCAGTGGGTTGGGAATCAGGAAATCTGTTCTCGACATTGTCACTGTTTTCCAGTGTGACAGCCTCTGTTTCTCTCTATTGTGAAATGAGGCTGATGCGCTTCACAGAACCTGTGTAGCAAACAGGATGGTGCTGTGGGAGTAAATCGGAGTTGTCATGAAGAAGATGCTGCTCTCTTCTCGGTCTCTTCCCCACTCCCACTTTTCGTCTGTTGTCACACCCTGTCCAGTCCTAGTTTTTACCATACTCACGACCTAACTACCTCATTCCAGTCTCAGTCTCCTTGCCCAGCCAGTCCCATCTCAGAACATAAAATACACTGGAATCTGGTTAGCATCTATGACAGGCAAGAAGCTCAGTAAATCCTTTGTCACATTTTATTTCAGATTTTCAGAGTGTCAAGTATAGGGTTTGTTTCTTAAATAGTTTGTGCAGCTCTGCAACTAACACAGGGAGGTAGATTTTCCCTCCTTGTATGCAACCATTAGACAGCAGGGATAGCCATTTGGAAATGAAACATACGTACTTTGCTTCTGTGTGCATTCTTTTTTGGACAGTAATAAAAATACGCATTGGCTTCCCAAGTTTAGCACTATCCAGTAGGAGGAAATCATGTAATATTTATCACCAACTCGGTTTTATTCTGGGTGATATTAGGTTTAAATTCAGTTTCCATTAGAATATCCCTTCCTTCCACCCCAAACTGAACTTGGTTGTAACTTCCTCAAATGGTTTTTTTTTTTTTTTTTTTTTGACTTAGGTTTTTCACTTTTGGTCTCAGCCCAGAAGTGAACTTGGGGATGTTTGAGCAAAGTCGGGTCAGCCATTTCTGAGTTATACGAGCTTGGGGAAAATATGCCCTTTTCCCATATGTTACCTGCCGCCATCCTGTATGTAACTAGGTCAGAAAGAGAGTCCAGTGAGCTGGAGTGGAGCAGAGTCACTGAAGGTGGAGCAGAGTGAAACTGTAGCACTTTAGGAAACTCTCTTTGATCATTTCAATTTATCTATGGCCCACAGAGAGACAGGAAGAAAAGGAATCTGTAAAAGGTGAGACCTGTGGTGAGGCCCGACTCATGGGGTGGGTGGTAGACATATCCCAGAGTGGGAGCCAAAGAAGGGAAAGGGGAGGGAACAAAAGCGGAGCACAAGAGAACTGTTTGAATTACAGGAAATACAATAAAATGCTGCAACTTTCTCTGCTTTTTTTTAACCAGCAGCAGTGAGATTAGGGTGACCAGATGTCCCAATTTTATAGGGACAGTCCCGATTTTTGGGTCTTTTTCTTACATAGGCTCCTATTACCCCTCATCCCCTGTCCCAATTTTTCACATTTGCTGTCTAGTCACCCTAAGTGAGATATGGTAGCCTTTGCCTCCCCTAAATTCGAGCTCTGCAAAGGAGAAGCAAAGGATAGTTCCAAAATCCTTACACAATCATTCAGACTTTTTATTTCTATTTGAACTTTTCCAATAAATGGGTACATTTTTATTTTTTGCAATCATGAGGCATAAACTTCTGCATTCCCTTCATCCAACACAAGCCCCTGAAAATTGAGAATAAATTACTGCTTTGTTTTGTGGATTCTGTTTCACGTGGTCTTCTTGACTGACTTCTTCCCCAATACATCTTTTCCCTTTCGGCATTTGAGTGTGGGATGAATCTGTTTCCATGCGTTGTCGTGAGACGCATCTGGATCAATAATTTTCTTTTCCTTTGTCGGGTGCTCTCGGTAATACGAACACCACCAAAAAGTGCATCTGGATTGGGTCCTCTTGTAGAAAGAAAGTAAAAAGATTTCTAACAGAAAATTACTTTTTCACAGACAGCTGGAGTAATATTTAAAGACCCAGAATTGTTTGTACTTTTGTACAGATAAGTTAAAGTGGATTTAATACAGTGTCATGCATTTCTATTCTAGAAGCACCTTTCATCTCAAAGGCTCCCAAATCAGTGTAGCAATTTTACATACATAATAACCTCTTCCCTTCATACTAAACATACGACAGCATATAACAACCAGCATACAGCAGTTTAAGACCTGAAGCTTGAAATATCCTAGTTAGTTGACTCTTTGGGGGAAGTCAAGGTTCTACAAAACAATTGCAGGGAGACAGATTAGAAATGGATAATACCAATCCAGTTTCTGTGATGCACAAACTAGATTTTGGCCAGGCCAGCATGGCTGACACCTATACAGATGGAAAAGTGCGACTGTTTTTAAAAATGTTCAAAATGTCATTAGGATTTATTAACCGCCCTTATGGCAGTTATGTCTAATAGCCAATAGGCTTGCTCAACTGTAGCAGACATCAATTCTGGAATTAGAAAGGCAATATGGGATATAAAGAGCTGGAAACCTCACATCTCTCACTAGGCTAAACATCGTTTACTTTTGGATGGTTTGGAGCAACTCAAAGCTCTCAGCACTGATTTTGGGAGTAGATTTGTTCTGTTGCTGACTTGTTTCTTTGTTTCTGATTATATGTCAGCCACAATATAAAATCTTTTTAAAAAAATCTAAAAATAGCTTTAAACTGTGAAATGGATACAAATCTGTCAAAAATCTGTTACAGCAATAGATAGGAAACGCTTAGTGTGCTGGTGTCTGTGCAAGCTTTTATAAACAAATTGGGTGACTTACTTTTGCGTCTGAGTTATGCATGGCATAACTGTCTAGAATTCTTCTAATCTTTTGATCAGCATGCTTAAGCGGCAGGGTGGGAGGATACAAATGCTGCGGAAGAACCCTTACACAAGAAGCCTGCTGAATGTAGGGAGGTAAAAGCTGTGTCCTCAAATTCATGAATCTGGGATTATTTTAATGAAACTTCATATCTGTCTCTGTGCAGGACTATTTGGGTTAGACATCTTTTATAACAATATTTTAAATCTGATGCATATGTATTCCACGCAGCTTCTGCCCCATTTTTAATTGTGTTTATTAATTTCAGGAGTGCCCCGCGGTAACATTAATGAAAGCATGTGGTATGGGGCAAGGAACATGCTGTTTCTAACTAAAATAAAATTGCATCTTAATCATGAGACAAATTTGTGAAGCCCATTAAATAATAAAACGACTGAATTTGCTAGATTTTGTGTGTTCATAAAAAGTACTACCAGCCCTGGAAATGGAGTACTGTTACGTGCAGGTAAAGTGATGGTAAATATTAGCTCCTTTAAGTTTTAGAAAAAAAAGTGTCTGCAGTTACCCTGAAAAATGACTTCTTAGAATAAATGAAGCCACACCAACTTCTCATACTGACAGTTTGCTGCCTTATAAAGTCTTGGATAAAGCAATGGAAATACATTTCCACCTTTTAAAACTTAATCTGAGATAAGCTTAAGGGCTAGTCATTTCAACTGGACTTGGATTTTAATTTTTAGTTGTTAATAGTAATAATGATAGTACTTAGTGGTGTTTATACAATTTTAAAGGGTTTTCCAAACATCCACTAAGCCTCTGACCTGCTCTAAGTAGATAAATATGGTTATCCTTATTTTAGTAGGCACAGAACCGGGTAAGTGACTTGCACATGGCCAATGAGAGAGCCAAGAATAGAACCCAGGTGTTAAGACTCTTAGTTTCCTGCTCTAACCAGAGGAGAACACTCCCTTCTTTTTGTTTCAGTTCATTATTAAACCTTTTACTGCAATTTTAAAATGTTACTGCGGGGAAGGGCTTGGAAAGATTTAAAACTCTTATGTCCCTTCCAAGAGGATATTTGTTTCAATGTTTACTTTTTGCAAGGGATGATGTTTTCACATTTAAGCCCATTCTCCTGTGTGTTTAACCCATTTTTCCCCCTCTGCTCACAATTTATTCATTTAAATATCATGTGACTTAACAGCTGCAAATAGTTTCATAATGACAATATAAACGATCTGCAGCAAGACAGTCCAGAGCATGTGTTTTGTTAAGTAATTTAACAAATTTAAAGTTATGTGGATTTTGGAAAAGATTGCCTGGTGTTTGTTTCTGTTTGCAGATGTTCCTGGGGTGGGGGAACACATTTTACATTGTGATGGAGTGTAGCGAAGTGGTGTGCTGATTATTACCGTGCATGCAAAGGAGCACTGGGGAGCCCACAAGATCCCTGCATTTTTGGCTTTCGTACTATCTAGCACCATGTTTCTTAGTTCCTTACATAACTGTTGTCTTTGCTCCTGGGCTGCCTTGCTTGAGCTTTGAACTCATTAGATCAGCCTGCCAACGGGACTCAGTACGGATGACATCCATTGGGAGCCGTGGGAAGTGATGAGGTTGGTGCATCGCTAAGTGGCATTTCTTCCCTATGCATTGGAATCCAGCCAGCCCCATGGCACTCTTTGTTAAAGGTGGGGTATGAATCTAGTAAAGGCTTCCGTGGAGCTAATCAAGTACCTAAGGTTAAGCACACACTGAAGTGTTCTGGATTGAGCCCTGAATGCATGCAACTGAAATGTAGTAGTCCCATGCACAATTCCATTCCTTAGCCATTGGATAGTTTTAAAAACAAAACAAAACTGGACAGCTGATTTGAGTGATTGAGAGGATGACCCCTCCCCTGTGTACAGGAGGCTTTGGAGTGGGGTGTTGCCTTCATAATCACTTACTGCATCATCTTGTGAACTTCTGATTCTGCTCACATCCTAGCAGGATGATTACACTGGCTGCTGTAGTAAAACCACACTATCAGTTGTCTGATATTTGCATGTCTGTGGCTGCAGCTGGTTGTGGTGGGCCCTGTTCTGTACGTTTTTGTGGCGTTCGCTGTAGAGTCACGTGTGCTTTGTAATGCTGAGCTCCCAGACTCTAACTCAGGGACATAAGTTGAATTAAAGAATTACTCTTTGAAAATTTAGCAGAATATCCTTATAATACTAGCCATATATAATGCTTTTCATCTTTAGATCTCATGGTGCTTTACAAAGGAACATGAGCATCAATATTTCCATTTTGTGAAGGGTGAATTAGGCAAAATAAAGTGACTGGCACAATGTCACAACAGTCAGTGGCAGAGCTGAGATTAGAACTCGGGTGTCCTCAAGCTCAGTCCAGTGCAGGCCTGTCTGGATCAGGCTTCCCCTTATAGTTTCTGTCATGGAGCCATGACCCCATGATACTGCTAGTATTGAAATTAATTATACACTGATGACCATAGGACCATTTGGGCTCAGAGGGACCTTTGCTAAATATACTAATAAATTATATAAATAAATTATATTCTGTCAGGACTCAGAGTATCCTTTAAATATTTCCACTAATTGATTGTCTTGACCTTGAAGACTTCCAGTGATGTAACCGAACTGTTTCCTTTGGAAGCATGTTCCATTACTCTGCCTGATCTTATACTTGTAAAACTTTTCCTTTTATTTAAGCTAATTGTTCCTTTCTGGAATTTAAACTCATCATTTTTAGTCTCTATCTTTGATTAGCCAGAGCGATTGCCTCTCCTATTTGAGACACCAAGTACTGGTACATCAGTAGTTGCAAGCTGAACAAACAGAAGTAATAGTGTGTGCCTGTAAAACTGTAGATCCTCCGTGAAGATCATGTGTACTTCAAAAATCAGCTCTTTTGTTGCTGCAATAAAGGTGGATTTCTACAATGAGGCATCTGGTCTTAAGACTAATTTAATTTGCCTTTGGCTACAGTGCACATAATTTCCTTAATTCCCTGGTGAAGTACTGATCCAATTTCTTTTAACCTGCACAAGTAATATTTTTAGACTCTCAATCTAACAGAGTAATGGATCAAAGTTTGTTTAATACAAGAATTTATAATACATGGATAGCACATATGAATACGTGGAAAGGTAAAAACCTCATATTTCTCTCATGGAAAAGAAATATTTGAAGGCAGCCCAAGGCCTTCTGCTGTAACACAAACTGCAGTGGTTCATTTATGACTTTTTAACTCAGCTGAAGTTTCTGGGCAGTCCTGTGAATTGCAAAGTAAAGAAAGCTGAGTCGAGTTGAAAACAAGTCGGTCAGAATCGTACTGAATGTCATGGGCACACTTGCTTATCCTATGCTGCGCCACGTTTGATCTGTGTGACTAAAGATTCTACTTCCTTTCCCAAATCAGAAAAAAAATTAATTGAAATATATTGATAACAGCTGGGCAGATTATCTTCTCATATTGGAAAAACTTTTCCCTGCTACAGATGGATGCATTTCATTATTATGATGTACAAATCTGAAGATTTTTCTTCTAAACACAAATACTCTTCTGAGAATCTGGAGTCATGTTAAATTACTTAAAAGTGAACAAGAGGTCATCAAATCACTGCTTTTTTATATACAATATCTAAGAACTGTAAATAAATGAGCTTATATAATAAATGCATGTATCACTTCATATTCCACATACTTGTGAGATTTTTAGGGCTGGACTTATGCATTGTTTTGGTGTGTGGCACAGAATAGTAGCTCTCTAAATTTAATTATTTTAGTTGCCAAGAAATGAGCTAATAACCTAAACAAGTTCCCTGGGTCTTTCTCTAACTAACTGGGATTTTGACTATTTTAAGGGATGGTATGTATCTTACCAAAGTAACTTGGTAATACTGGATGCGATGGTTTTAGATGAGTGTGTGTGCACGCACACTATTTCCATCTACAATCCCCAGAGGGGACAGGTGAGTTCTCCCACACTAGCCAGCAAAAGCATCCACATGTGGTTTTCTTCTTTTTTCTTTTTTTTCATAGAACTGAAAGGGACCTCAAGAGTCATCTAGTCTAGTCCCCTGCACTCAAGGCAGGACTAAGTATTACCTAGACCATCCCTGACAGGCGTTTGTCCAACCTGCTCTTAAAAATCCCCAATGATAGAGATTCCATCACCTCCCTAGACAATTATTCCAGTGCTTAACCACTCTGACAGGAAGTTTTTCCTAATGTCCAACTTAAACCGCCCTTGCTGCAATGTAAGCCCATTGCTTCTTGTCCTATCATCAGAGGTTAAGAACAATTTTTCTCCCTTCTCCTTGTAACAACTTTTTATGTACTTGAAAACTGTTATCATGCCCCCTCTCAGTCTTCTCTTTTCCAAACTAAACAAACCCAATTTTTTTCAATCTTCCCTCATAGGGCACGTTTTCTAGATCTTTAATCATTTTTGTTGCTCTTCTCTGGACTTTCTCCAGTTTGTCCACATCTTTCCTGAAATGTGATGCCCAGAACTGGACACAGTACTCCAGCTGAGGCCGAATCAGCACGGAGTAGAGCTGAAGAATTACTTCTCGTTTCTTGCTTACAATACTCCTGCTAATACATCCCAGAATGTTTGCTTTTTTTGCAACGGTATTACACTGTTGACTCATATTTAGCTTGTGATCCACTATGACCCCCAGATCCCATTCTGCAGTACTCCTTCCTAGGCCCTTTCCAAGTGGAGTACTTTGCATTTGTCCTTATTGAATGTCATCTGATTTACTTCAGACTATTTCTCTGGTTTGTCCAGATCATTTTGAATTTTAATGTTGGTGCGGTTTGCTGTGGTGCTATGACCCATGTGATTTACTCTCAGAAATCTGTGTCTAGCACTATCGATTCTGTCTAGCCTAGAATGAGTGAGGCCACTTGAGTTGACTAACTTGAGGGAATTCTGTAGCATGGACATACCCTGTATGTGATCACGTTGCTCTCTACAGACCATAGACTAAAAAGACTGTTCTATTACTGCTGTTGCTAACAGATGCTACTCTAGTGCTATTTGTAGTCCCTGTTGACTAGTGGAACTAGAAGTTCTGTCCTGATGCTACTGTAGACCTGGCTTGACATACATAACTTGACACAAGTACCTTGCCTCACTTCTTAGTAGGCATGATATGGAAGGTGAATGAAAGGTTAAGTTGTCATAACAAGCAGTATGTGGGATCAGCTGGAACAGCCTGGTATTAGTAAACAAGCCTAATGGTCAGATAGGATAGAGGTCAGATTGTGCATGGGCAGAGCATGCTGTACAGGGATTGGTTGTATATATACACTTTGGAATATGTATGTATAGGAAGAGGATTTCTTTGTAACTTTGAATGTGTGACATGCCCTATACCCACTCTCTCTATGCTCGAGTCTTATCAACTCAGTGTAGTTTCACTGTATGCCAAATAAAGATACCTGAGTGACGAAATCTGGAGTCGAATGAAGTTCTTGAGAAGCCTAGTGGAAAGAGGTCTCAGAAGGCATCCCAGCAGCTCCACATGTAGTTTTCCCGACAACTGTGGTGGCTCTGTATGTAGCAATGAAGCCTTATACCAGGAGTTGGCAACCTTTCAGAAGTGGTGTGCCAAGTTTTCATTTATTCACTCTAATTAAAGTTTTGCGTGCCAGTAATACATTTTAACGTTTTTAGAAGGTCTCTTTATCTAAGTCTATAATATATAACTAAACTATTGTTGTATGTAAAGTAAATAAGGTTTTTAAAGTATTTAAGAAGCTTCATTTAAAATTAAATTAAAATGCAGAGCCCCCCTGGACCAGTGGCCAGGACCTGGGCAGTGTGAGTGCCACTGAAAATCAGTTTGCGTGCCGCAGGTTGTCTACCCCTAATTTCCCTTATTTTCTTTTCTAGGAACATCCAAGAGAAGCTGTTTGAAGTACTGTAACTCCCCTTTAGGGGGTGGGAGTGAGCGAAGCAAAGACTTGAAGTCTTAGAACTTTATTTGGTGGAGTTTGGAGCTGCAGATTTGAATATGCTGGTGGGAAGTTTCTTTCTTGGGGATGAGACTCAAACCCCACAAGAAGTTGCTGGCAGCTATGGCATCTTTTAAGCTTATATGCCAGACAATCACTGCTGAAGGTTCATCTTACTGGCCACTAATTTTTACATATACTAGACTCCTAATGAGGAAATACATTGTGATCCTGTATGAGCCTATCCCAAGTTTAAAAAAAAACAAAGATAGACTCCATGACTTGTTGAGATGTTCAATAAATACTGATAGGTAGAATTTACAGTTCAGGCAGCTCCCAGAAGCTAACTCTGTTTCTATTTATTTTTTATTTTTTCCATCAGTTTAAAACCCAGGAAGCTTCCAGAGATCCTTTCTCTGTTGTTCTATGGTGTATAACTGCATGTTTCTATCATGGATCTCAGTGAAAGATCTGGAAATGGAATGGGGCTGCTGCAAATCCGTTGTGCTTGTGGGTTGGGTGCTTTTAGAGAATGCTAGCTTACATCAGAAATAAAGTACCTGGTTCTGCTAAGTGATAGGAATTTTGAGGCTAGATAGTGATCTGCACGTAAGACGATTAATGAGGACGTTTATGCTTCAGTTCACTGTAGCAACATTGGATGGAGTGGTTGTGTGTGGGTTTTTGCTAACCCTGTTCAGCAATCAAGGGGAAAGTTATTGGCATAGATTCAGCAAAGCAATTAAGGACATGCTTACATCACACTGACTACAATGAAACTTAAGCATGCGCTTAAAGCTGTGGTTAACTGCTCTCTGATGTGAGACCTTCATCTGCTGCTTGATTTTAAATGGAGAACGCAGTCCTTATTTTGGGAAATGTTGCATTAGGTGCCAGTTTGCATTAACAAAAGGTTTGCAGTTCTTAATGTTGAAAAATCAGCAGTAATTTCAATGTGAGTTTAATAGCATTTCCTGTCTCTTGGAAACGGTGTTGGAAAGGCCCCTTTAGGATTGTGGGCCACCATTATAAATATGTGTAATCATCAGTACAGAACTGTATCCCTGAGATGTTCTTGCAGGATCTAGAAACCTTTGCTGCATATACTGACAACATTACTGAGCAAGAGAGAAAGGGCAGGCTGCAGGTGGATTAGGACCAGTTTTTTAAAGGTATTCAGGCACCTAACTCCCATTGAAATCAAACTATGTAGAATCACTTCTACAGCTTAGAGCAACACTACTATTCAGGCTTTGTTTTCAAGCAATTTACTGCTGCTATGTCTGCTGTTAAATTAACCCCCCAAAAAAGCAACCTTGTACTTGATGGACTTCTCCACAAGGCAGGCTGCAGTACTGCTGTAGGAATGGTGCCAGGCTGACCTCGGCTGGAGTAGCTGGGAAGTGGGACGTAGCAATGGTATCTGGTTCCATTTCTAATTAAAAAACGAACAAACCCACAATTAAAATGTAAAAATAACTGCTGGATTTGCTCCCCCTGTTATTAAACATTGCCTGGAAGCAGAGACTCCATCTTTCAGAGCATGGGCCACACAATGGTTACATTTCCTGCTTCTAAGAAACAATGTGGCTATGAGGCTAAAAACAAAGGGTTATAAACTCAACCTCTGTAGTTCATTTAGATTGTGTTTCCCAAACATTGGAAAGCTGAGCTTTCACAGCAGGAAAATAAACCGATCGTGCCCTCCCCCTATCCTTGTTGCATTTTGTTGTGCCATGTGTTATGAAGGCCTGCCCATCTTAATGTGCACATCTGTTGCACCTCCACCTGGGCTTTTGTGCTCCTTCCACTTTGGGAAATGCCGGGGAAGCATTTCATAATATGATATGTCCTTTTATTTTTTACATGCTTTGAGCTGCCAGTGTTCATTAGCTAAATGTGAACTATCCTCATTGGTATCTCAGTTAGCACCCATTGAAATGAGCAAGGCAGTTCATACATCAGAGCTATTGTTTTAGGCTCTCTGCGAAGTCAGGAAGACCTTGCTTCATCAGCTATTCACTCCATGTATGGAAGATTTTCTTTGCAACTGTAACAACTAGAGCCTTAATTTTTTTAAAATGAAAATGGGGACACTGGAAAATAATTAGTATGTCTACACCTCTACCCTCAGCTAGTGATTTGACGCATACTTTGGGAAGCACTAGTCTAGTCCCTTGAGATTTCTTGCAAGCATACAACTAGCTGTTTAAAAAGAAAAAAGTTATATGTAGCCCCGGTGCCACTGTATGTCAGAAGGGAAAACAGCGCCACAGATGCTTTCTCGTGATGCTAGATGATTAAAGAGCTTCCAAAAAGGACTTGCCATAAAGTGCCCAGAAGACCCCAACAGTTTGACAATCTGTGTCATCCCCTCTACCCATCCGGCTTCTGCCACCATCCTGGTACAAGTTAGCACTGGTCGACTCACGTAACCGTTTGTGGTTAGGATACTTGTGATAGTCCATAAAGGTGCAGCATTCCCATGTCACCTGAGAAACATCTTGCACATTGGAGATCATCAGTCTGATTTTAAATTGGAAGGTGTAGGGTAGAGGATATCCTTTTCTCTGGTATTTTTCCTGCTTTCCTTTGCAAAGGGATCAATTCCGCCTCCATCAGAAGTCTGTGGCAAAACTCCTATTGTCTTCAGTGGTAGAATGATCCAGGCCCATAATCTGTCTCATCTCCTCATTTCCTACCAATGAAAAAGGAATTGTTTAGTGTCTGTCAGTAGTTACTTTCTCCCGAACATTAGTCCCACCTCCCTGCCCCGGGTATTTGAAGAGCCTTTTATTTTTGACAGCACTGCTGTATGTCAGTAATAGTTAACAAGAGCTGGCCAGGCTCTAAGGCTGAGAGTTTTTCAAAAGTGCCCAGTAACTGAGTGGGTCAGTTTTTGGATACCCAACTTGAGAAACTCTGAAAGTTGGCCTGATTTGCAGAAAGTGCTGAAAATCTCAAGTCCCTTTTTGCTTTTGAAAGTCTTGGCCAACGTTTGAAGCACTGTCAATGTTTCACTGCTTCAGAACATGTTCTCAGTCTTCTCAATTTGCTGCTTGGGACTGTAAGAGGACTCTCTTAGGTAGAAACTGTCTCTGACTGTGCTAATTAAGTACTTAACAGACAAATATTCAGTTGACCATTATTTGAATTGGTTCAGCTGTCGCTCTTTATGACTCACATCTGCCATAATGCCCACAAGAAGTGAGCCATCCAACTCAATTTAAAGTTTTCTTTGACTTTTAATGTGTCCTTTAAACTAAAAAACACCTTAGTTTTAAAAGCTATGACTTTGCCCATTAGGAACGCAACCTTGTGATTGTGCCCAGTGTTTCTCCTCTGTTTTGTTCCCCGTTGGTTGCACCATGTCACTTAGCACAAGATCCTTGCTCCAAAGATCTTTAATCTATTACACTGAGATGCTGGGCGTGCTTCGGAGCACTATAAAGGAACTCAGTAATAATGTTAGCAAAGAGTCCTGTGGCACCCTATAGACTAACAGATGTTTTGGAGCATGAGCTTTCGTGGGTGAATACCCACTTTGTCGGATGCATGTTCTAATAACGTTCTAAGCGGTTGGACATGCCATAGTGATGCGGGGGGTGGGGGTGCGTTTTGAAGCTTGAGTTTTTCTCTCTCTTTTTTTACTGGAAAATACTAAGTATCAATAAGGCTGCGATGAGTACTCATGAATCTCCTTGTGTGACTCTATCTCTATCCCTGTTAGCAGCAAGATAGCATCACCCAGGGCCTGGCATTAAGAACGGTGTTTGCTTTCTTGCTGTCAGTAGTCTTTTAAGACAATTTAGTTGAACTGCACAGATTTCTTAGTGGAAGAGAGGATGCATTTAAGTAGAGAGAGTTGGATGAACTGGTATTTTCCTTGATACAACTTTTATTTATTGTTCTAAACTCAGATGGATTTCTCACTTGGGTAATGGATAGTAGACCTTTTATACATTCTTTGCACATATCTGCCGGCTCGCTGTAAATATAGTTACTTTGGGTGAGGCCAGTCAGCTGCAAAGGAGTAATAATTTAGTTCATCTGTTTTTTGTCAAGAGTTTATTTTTGAGCCTTTTTTTTTTTAATGTAGCCTTTCAGGATTTCTTCCTGGAGTTCTGCTAAGAAGAATATTTGAATGAATGTTTCACTGTATTGCCCTCTTCAGGGGATGACAAAGGTATCTTTCTTTGAAATGGTATTGCTGCCTTTCTTGGTGCCAGCTGGATGAAGGAGAAGGAATGTCTGTCAAGGGAGTGTCCTCTAACGGTTAACTGTGCAGGGACTCGGGAGACAAGATTCTTCACTTCTGTTCTTAGTCTATCTGACTCAGGCCAGGCCTGCCCTTGGAAGGCATTGGTATATGGGTGTACTAGACTAGCAAAGCACTCTTCATGCGGCTCCATCATCCGTCCTTGAGCAAAATAAGCTATACCAGCAAACGTGCAGTTTTCCCAGTATAACTGTGTTTACACCAGGGGTTTTGTCAGCACATGTATGTCCATCACAAATCGCACCCCTGATGGGCAACAACTCTGGCAAAAGTTTGTAGACCCAGCCTCATTATATTCATTCCTCTGTGTCTCAATTCCTCCCCTCCCCCGGGGCATAGTACTTACCTTAGAGGTGTTGAAAATACTTTGAGAGCATCAGATGGAAATGATCTCATTGCAAAGTATCATTGCTCGCTTTTATGACACTGTAGCTGAAAACTGAGGACAAGAGGGTTTTAGCCTTGATGGCAATGGGTATGTTATCCTTGAAACACATATGGTCCACTCAGACCAAGTACCCTACAAGAGTTACAAATCAAGAAGGGCTTTCTTACCCTCCATTTGTCGTACAAAATACTTATGTTGTTTATGGAACTAGGCTTCTGGCAGCCAAGCTCATTGCACATGCCAGAGGCTCCTTGCAATCTCTCCATTCCCTCCACAAGCTCCCTGTTTGTCCCCTGCCATCTGCTGCTATTTCAAGGACTCCTTGCACCTTTCCCCACTGCCATATATCAGGTGTGTCTCCATGTCCCCCATTTCTTCCTTGCTTCTCCTTGGCAGGGTCCACATTTCCCCTCCCCCCCCCTCACTATTTCTTGTTTCTCTCAGGGAGATAAATTGTTCAGAGTTAACATTCATCGTGGGCAGTGCTGTTGGGGGGATGGGCAATTGGCAGGTATCCTTTATGTTGGAAGGTGCTAATAGCTGCCACCAACTGGTTCTTTGATCTATTGACAGGTGAGACCTGATTAAAGCTGAGGGGGTCTGCTAACCTGGCACCAGGGCTCAGTTCTTCCCCTACTTGTATTCCGATTTGTCACAGAAATCAACAGGGTCCTGCCCATAGATGCCTAGAACATTCTCTAAAAGTATGGACTTGATTGGAGGGGTTGTTCACAAGTTACTATATTACATCCAAACAAAGAGAAGCCATTGAGTCAGGGCCTCACCAGCTCGACCAGGTACATACAGTTCAAAAAGAGGGGCTTGTCTGAGACCGAACAGATACAGTCGCTGATTCAGAAATTTCGTAAGGGTCAAAAACAGGAAATGGAGGAAAAAGCTTGAGGGGGATAAAGCCTGAGCTAGTGGTAGCTTTAATAAAGTTGGCGACCTCTCTTGTATCCCACATTATGATACATCACAGGCCTGAGGTTTATAGCTAGGGCCCTACCTAATTCATGGTCATGAAAAACACGTCATGGACCGTGAAATCTGGTCTTGTGTGTTTTTACCCTATACAATACAGATTTCACAGGAGAGACCAGCGTTCCTCAAATTTTGGGTCCTGACCCAAAAGGGAATTGTGTGTGTGTGGGGTTTCACAAGGTTATTTTAGGGGGCTCGTGATATTGCCACCCTTACTTCTGCACTGCCATCAAAGCTGGGTGGCCGAAGATCAGCAGCTTTTGTCCGGGCAGCACAGAAGTAAGGATGGCAATACCATACCATGCCATCATTACTTCTGCACTGCTGCTTTCAGAGTTGGGCAGCCAGAGAGTGGCGGTTGTTGACTGAGGGCCCAGTTCTGCAGGCAGCAGCACAGAAGTAAGGGTGGCAATACCATACCAAGCCATCCTGACTTCTGTGCTGCTGCTGATGGCGGCTCTGCCTTCAGGGCTGGGCTCCTGGGCAGCAGTCGCTGCTCTCCAGCTGCCCAGCTGTGCTGCTGCTAGCAGCAGCGCAGAAGTAAGAGTATAGTACCACAGCCCCCCTGCTACAATAACCTTGCAACCCCTCCCCCCCTCCACCACCAAACTCCTTTTGGGGTCAAAACCCCTACAATTACAAGACCAGGAAATTTCAGATTTAAATCGCTGAAATCATGAAATTTATGATTTTTTAAATCCTCTAACCACAAAATTGACCAAAATGGACCATGAATTTGGTAGGGCCCTACTTGTAGAACATGGGGAAAGTCAACTCTCTTCACCTGAAAGGGAAAGAACAGCATTGGTAATGGGCATTACTTGTACTAGGGCACCCTGGCATGCTCCAGTGATTAGAGGAAGTTTCCTTGTTAGCTTTAATATCTGCATACATAGATATTAGCATATGTACAAAGAATTTATACCGTGTTCCTCTGCATGTTTTTCCTTTACAGGAAAACCAAGTGCACAGAACTTGGGGAGACGACAGGAGAACACACGTAAAGATGCTGCTGAAATGTGTCTGAGCCATCGATTGTGGTTTGTGCCACATTTAAGCAGGTACGTTTCAGCTGAGTGTATTCTGCATGCCTTTAGTGAACGTATATTTATCTGTCATGCATTATGCTCCATTAGTTAGAAGTCCTGATGCAGAGAGTCTGAATGGCCGTGACTGCAAGCTGTCGAATGATTTCCATCCAGGATTAGACCTTTTCTTCACCGTCACTGTACCTTGAGATTTCAGACCTCAAAACCTCCAAGTCTACCATTGTTGTGCCGTGTAGTTTATTTTATGGCTGCTGTATTTTGATTAGTCCATTCTCAGGTGTCCCACTGCCATTTAGGATCTGGTTTCTAACATGAGTGACACAGAACGTCGCTTCTGTGCTTATGCACTGATGTCAATGTTTAGAATTTTGCTCAAAAAGCCAGTGCCCACCTGGTAGGAAATTATCTTAATTTGACAAAGCCACAGACATACATGGTGACATGTCAGCTTTTGGTTAAAAATAATGGCAATGTAAATTTTAAAATGCGAACCATTTCCTTCTCAATAGCAAAGTAAGTTTTTTGCTGGAGGATTTAGCTGTTATTCAGGCCCAGGTTGCATTTTTAAATGTTGCAGATTTCTGAGCATCTTCTAATGGGGAGTTTTCGAAACATCAAACCCCAACTTTCGGGCATGGCTACACTTGCAGGTGTAGAGCACTGTGAATTAAAGCAGCCCTTGGAGAGTGCAGTAGGGAAAGCGTTTCAGTCTGTCCACACTGATAGCTTTAAGCGCACTGACTTGGTCACATTTGCGGCACTTGCAGGAGCATTGGGAGCAGTGCATTATGGGCAGCTATCCCAGCATGCAAGTGACTGCAACTTGATTTTCAAGTGGGGTGGAGTGTGGTGAAGTGTGACAGGGAGTGTGTTGTGTGTATGTGGGGGAGAGAGAGTGGGTTTTTGGGGCGCTGAGAGTGTGTCAGCATGCCGTCTTGTGAGTTCAGAAACCCACCCACCCCCCGCCCGCCTCTCTCACTCACTCAAAGCAAACAGTAAATGTTTGCTTTTTCTCAGAGCTGATAAGCAGCCGGCTTCTCCGAAAAGGAGCTTTGAGAGGGCATTTCCTGCAGCCAATTTCACAAAAATGACAAGAGTGGCCACTTGACTTAAGGGGATTATGGGCCGTTTCCGGAGGCTGATCAGAGCGCAGTAATGCAACACCTCATTCACACTGGTGCCGTGGCGCTCCAGCGAGGGCGCATCAAACATTATTCCACTCACCGAGGTGGAGTACCAGCAGCGCTGTAGCCGCGGAGTCAGAGAGCTCTATGTCCCTTGCCAGTGTGGACGGGACAGTGTGAGCTAGGGCGCTCGGGACTGCTTTATTGCGCTGTAACTCGCAAGTGTAGTCCAGGCCTTCATGACTATTTCCCCTCACTTTTGGCAAAACAAGTCAAATATCATAGAGCCATTTATTTTTGTCATCTGTATTGACTAATATGATGCAAGTAAGAGCATGGTTTGTTGTTGCTCCTCTTCTCCCTCCTTGTCTTATTGCTGTGTTTGGTTGAAATTGATGAGCAGTAACACAAAGTGACCCAGAGTATGGAAATATAATAAAGTAGGCCTGTATTATATTTTCATGGTGGGTTTTTTTCTTCTGAACAACTTGTTGTAAGTAAGAAACAATCTACTGATTTTATTTTCAAGAATTAAACTGTTTTTTGAATGAACATCTTAAGTCTTCCATTAAGTACAGTTCTTTGCTGTGTGAGCTGGTACACATACTCAGGAAAGATGAGCTCCAGTAAAGACCTGGCTTGTTGGATGACATAGGCCAGCGTTTTTCAAACTTTGGGTTGCGACCCCGTACCGGGTCGTGGCATGTCAGGCACTGGGTCGCTCTAGTCAGCACTGCCTCCCTGCTCCGACACCACGGGTGCAGCTGGGGTGCAGAGGCAGGCTTCTGAAGCAGTCAGGAGCAGGTCCGGCTCCTAGGTGGAGGCACGTAAGCGGCTCTACGTGGCTTTTACCCGCAGGCAGTGCCCCCCCCAGCTCCCCTTGGCATGGTCCTTGGTGCCAGCACAGGTGAGAAGCCTGCCTCTGCGTCCTGGCTGTGCTGCTGACTGGGAGCTGCTGGAGGTAAGTCCACAGCCCAACCCTGTGCTCCAATCCCCTGCCCCAGCCCTGAGCCCCTCCCAAACTCGGAACCCCTTCCTGCACCCCAAATCCCTCATCCCCAGCCCCATCCCACAGCCTGCACCCCCAGCCCAGAGCCCTGACCCCCTCCCGCACCCCAACCCCTTGCCCTAGCCCTGAGCCCCCCCAAACCCAGAACCTCCTCCTGCACCGGAAACTCCTCATCCCTGGCCCCAGCCCAGAGCCTGCACCCAGAGCCCTGACCCACTCCTGCACCCCTGCCCCAGCCCAGAGCCCCACACCGCAAACCTCTCATCCCCAGCTCTGTTGGGTAGCACGCATCAACAGTTTTCTTCAACTGGGTTCCCAGAAAAAAAGTTTGAAAACCACTGACATAGGCTGTAGGATTGGATTTTCAAAAACACCTCTGTGACTTTGGAGCTATTGAAAGCCAATGGGACTAGTGCATTTAGGCACTTCCTGAAAATCCCATCCATTCAAATTATCATATGTAAATTAAATAGAGCAGGTCACCAATTGGCAAGTGGAAAGAGAGTAATATCCAAACAAGAGAGACTAATAAAAAGATGCATAACACAGTGTGATTCCTTAAAAACTGGCATATCGGGAGATCTGCATTGAGACTGTTTGTAGAAACGTCTATCACGTAATGTTTCACATAATCCCCAAACAACTTCCCTCTTCACATGGCCATTAGTACAGCCTCAAACTGCAGTACTCACTTCCAGTAGCCAATAAATGGCTATTATGCACAGAATTCCTAGTTATCTATACTCCTCTGTTTGACTAATAATTAAACACAATTACTTGAAGGAAACAATGGGTAAGCCTTGTTGTTTTGAAGTTATTTCCTCTAATTTCTCAGTAGAAAGTGTGAACAAAAACATTCATAAAAGTAGCTGGTAAATGATTAACATTGTTATTTTTCCAGGTGCTCTGTTATCTGCAAACTACTTTGTCAATGAGGGAAGAAACTGATTGGGAATTTAAAGCGCGAACTAGGTCGTAATACTGTTCAACATGCCCAAAGGGGTGCCGAAGGACCCAGAGATAGCTGACCTGTTCTACAAAGATGATCCTGAGGAAATATTTGTGGGTTTACATGAAATTGGACATGGAAGTTTTGGAGCAGTTTACTTTGTAAGTATATTTGTTCACCCACATGTCTCCAAAGAAACACTTGTCAAAACATGGGACTTTTAGAAGTGACTCTGATACAAAGTTATGAGGGTCTTACATACGCTAGCTTCCTCTGAGTACCTGTGAGATAAATCTATGGGCTTGGCTACACTGGCACTTTACAGCGCTGCAACTTTCGCGCTCAGGGGTGTGAAGATACAGTGCTGTAAAGCCTCAGTGTAATCAGTGCCGCAGCGCTGGGAGCGCGGCTCCCAGTGCTGCAAGCTACACCCGTAAGGGATGTGGTTTACGTGCAGCGCTGGGAGAGCTCTCTCCCAGCGCTGGCACTCCGACCACACTCACACTTCAAAGCGCTGCCGCGGCAGCATTTCCACAGTGCTGCCGTGGCAGCGCTTTGAAATTTCAAGTGTAGCCATACCCTATGATAGAGACATCTCTTAATCCACTGCTGAAGTGCAGCTGTTTCTGAGGGGAAGCCCAACCTCACTGTATCAATGCAAGGCATTTAATACACAACTGCTTGTGGTGTGAAGGGAGTGCTGTTTCTGGTTGAAGATGAAGGACAAATTTAGCCAGGCAGAACATAATCCACCAAGCTAATTTTTATCAGAAACACCAGGAACTAACATCATTGTCCTTGTGAAAAGTGTCATGGGTTCTTTAATGTCCATAAGTTGCTTGAATTTGTTTTCTGTCTTACTTGCTTTTTGTGTTTCTAAATTGCCTGCAAATTCATGGATTCCAGGAACTGATGAATTCAACAGGCAACTGAAGCTAAAAGCCATTTTCAGTAGTAAATTGGTCCCATGGCTGCTGGCCTAGAATCTTCACTGGGTCAGTAGCAAAAAACAAAGATATTGTGGAGGTCCTCTGTGGCATTTCTCTACTGCTCCTAACATTAGAGAGAGTGAGATGCTCATATCACCGAAAGCATTTGAAGGTGTCATCCTGCTTCCCTTCCTGCCGCAGCGCACCTATGAAACAGTATTAATGGATGATGTTAAATATCCACATTAACTGATTAAATATCATGGCAGTATTAGTTTAGAGAAGCAATTTTAAAAAGAGCTTGTTCAAAAAGTAACTAAAGTTGAATCACTGAGTGATGGTGCCCGTGATAAATTAAGTTCAGCATCTTTGTGGGAGCAATTTTACCAAAACAGGGCACTGTAACGCTGAGTTTCAAAAAGCAAGAATTAAAAAAATAAGGAAGATAGAGAAATTAAACACAAAAGTTAAGATAGAACCTTTGATTTAAGCCTGGTAGCTCATGAGAAATATTATAACAGATTCCTGGTACGTATGGATAGCCCCAACAAAAAAGGCAAGGAAAAAGTGGTTAAATGGCACCTCATTCAGAAAATGGCTTCAACTGAATGACATTTTCATTAGAAAGGAACATAAGTGAAGACATTCGGAAGTGATGGGTGACTTTGGATGCCACACTTGAAACACATTAAGTGGGCCCAATTTTCAGAGCATCTGGTCTCTGAAAATTAGTCCTCTTTAAGGTATCTCAAGTTGGGCTTCAAAATCACTCATCAGTTTTGAAAACCTTGACCATAACCTCTAATAGATAAAAAGTAAAGTTGGAAGAGCAAGAAGCCAAACATGTAAAATCAAATAAAAAGGACATTATTAAGGTCTGTGGAAGCTTGTGAGGGAAGTTGTAGGTTTGCTAAGCCACCACCATGGACCAAAGGGGGCAGCCTAAATAGTCTTTGTATTGCATTAGTCTTCATCACAGGCTACGCTGGGGAAATACTGGTTCTTTTCTGGTAATATGGAACTGACTGAGTGTTGCAACAACTAATAAAATAGCAACATGTCACCCAGATTACATGGAATTCACCCAAAAATTCTGAAGATCTTGAGAATCTGATACTGGCCACTGTCAGGGGCAGGATTCTGGAGTAGATGAATCAATGGTCTGATCAGGTGTGACACTACCTATGTACTTAGTGCTTGAAACTAGAATGTACAAAAACATTAGAAAATATACTGAGTAGGGAATAATCCTGCGTCAACAGAGAGAGACTCTAACAGGTGTTCTCCAGCTTGAACTTCTGTGATTCTGTGGACCCACAACATGGGTTCACCTTTGGAAAATGCCCTTCTGGAACTCAATAAATATACCTTTACTCCTTTGCAAATTGTTTCCCTTCCATTCAGTTCTCAGAACCTCTGCCTAAAGACTTGTCATATTTGCATATTACTCTTTGTATTGGAAGGACAGTTATTGCTCAGTGGTTTGCCTTTCTCTTATTGGCCCAGTTTTCCACCCCATCTGTATAACTTTTTGCTGTTTTGTCCATTGAAACAACTTGGGGATACATCTCAATGCATGGGAGTGCACATATATAACTGAAAATTAATATAGGATGATAAATGTGACCACTTGGAGGGAAATAGCTGCAGAGATCTGTCTCTTCATTTTGGATGCACTTTCTTACAGCTGTAGAGTATGACTAGTTCTGTGGTGGTGCTTTTGTTGAGCTATCTAACTGTCATTATCTGTACAGGCAAAATTATTGAGCAGTGCTCTGTTTTTAAGGATAATTGTCTAGTGCAGTGCATGTGTTTAGGCACAATTGATTGGCCAGTTTTCTGCATTTATTTTGTTTGACCTTTTTATTTGAGTTAGTACTGTTACCATTATATTCATCCAAGGCATTGATCTGTTTCGTTTCATAATAATGATGGCATTTGAATTCCATAGCCCTCCTGTGGGCACTTCAACAGAACATTTGTAATAGTATGAATTTTGTTAGTTCATTCTGCTATGCTATCTACTTTTGACTATTATCAATATTTTTTTCCCTAGTGAACTGAATAAAGGCTAAAATAGTCCTGGCCTCATTTTGTCACCAGGTTTCAGGGTTTATGCACCTTCACCGAGCAATTTTATATTTTCATTCAAAAAGATCATTTTCCTCAATAATCTTAGGCTAGTTAAACACTGCACCATGAAATAAAGTGGTGGATGGGATTTGACAAAGCAAATGAGGGGGTATTAAAAGCTATGTTCCATGAATAATTCACTTGTGATCTGGCAGAGTCTTCACAAATGATCTGCTAAAGGCAGCAAAACATGCTTGAGATCTTTAATGGTGAATCAGGATCTCAAGTGGTCAGAGCTACAGCTTTTCATCTTATCCCAAAGCTGTTTCTTCTGGCTTTCCTTAATTCATCGGATGAGGACTTCATGCTTCTGACAGTAGAACACAATTTACCTATTCCACTGTGCCAGACATTAGTCTAAATCCATTAACTCTCTTAAATAATTCTCTTGGTATTTATATTGGTCCAGTGTAGCACTATTTTTCCTTGAAGACACAGTCTGCATTACAAAACATCTTGGGGGATTCATATTTTTCTGAAAGGACATTACTTGTCCACACAAGTGAAACACTGAGTTTGTTATGCTTCCCTTTTAACTTATTACAAATTCGGAGCTTTCAGCTATTGCCAGTCTTGTTCTTCACATTTCCAGTGGTTACAGAGATAACAGCATTTAACCACGTTTCAGACTAAATTGTTCACTTTCTCTATTTGACTCTTTTGGAGCTCTCTTGGAGAGCTCCAGGTGGCTTGTTGCCAGTCCAGGCAAATAGATCATTTATTCTGGAGCCATGAGTTTTCAAGCTTCAGTCAACTATTCTTTTGTTATGCAGGCTAAAGAAAAGTAGAATTTTCATAAACCCAATGGCTTTGATAATGAAAATATTTAATACGCAGTTAGCGCACAATATATGGTCTAATGTCTTGCTTGTTCCCTTGAAACAACATTAAACATTTGACCTACACACTCAAAAGGCAGGAAATTCATGCTATTTTTGAAGTGTTCTCCTGAGCTTTCCATGTGCTGCCTAGGTACAATATTGTAGCATGTATATAAAAATCACCTGAGATTCAGAATCACCTCTCATTATTTAGAGGTCCAATCCTGCAACGTACATTGAGCATCCCTGTCTCGAGCTGAACTTCCTGGGTGCTGAGGGCGCTTGACAACTTGCAAGATCTTTTAAAACTCGGCCAAGTGTTGACGACTATATGGTAGGGCATGATCCTTTGCTGGCCAAGGGGAGGCGGTGTAACAACCAAATACAGCTTTAATCTCCAACTGCTGCGATTCTGGAGCCAAGCCCTTTTCATTTAAAAAAGCTTTACATCGTTACTAAAATACCTCTTCTCCCCCACCCCAAAGCCCTTGGGTCATGTGCCGTGCTACTAACACATGATACAATTGACTCATAATAAAATCTCCCTCAACATTTAAAACAAAGCCAGTGAAGGGGACTGGAAGCAGTGGAAGGGAGGAAAGGGGAATATGTATTGGGCCAACGTTGATCTCTCTTGATTGTCAGGCCTTCCAGGGATAAAACAGAGTTATCTTGGAAACTGGGGAGAGAGGGATTGAGATGGGTGCCAGGAGTTCCATACCCATATATCAATCACTGCAAAGGCACACGTGCCTGCTGGCCTTGTCTAGACCAGTGAAGTTCTCCAGAAGGTGACCTGTGGGCTCAGCTACCCTTCAGAGAAGGCTTTCATATTGTCCCACAGCTACCAATTCTGCAATTTGCTGGGGGTGGTGGGTGTTCCAAGGAGTCCAGGGAGAATAAAATATTAGATAGGTCAATCCAACAGAAGAACTGCAACTCATTCTCTTTGTGTTAGCTGGGGCCTGGTGGCTGCTGGGCCGGGCCGTTGTCAGCTGGGCCAGCGTGCATTGTGCTTTGCCAAGTTGCTCTGCAGTTCCCAGAGGCCTGATCCTGATACTGCTAGAGTCAGTAGCAAAGCTCTCACTAGGCACGAGTCGGGTACCAGGTTTGCACTGTAATAGAGCTGTTGCTGATACCCAGAAGCGAGCAGGGAGGTAGCTTGGAATTGGACAGGTGGATGAGCCAGTGTTGTAGCTGGGGTTCAAATGATGGTATCCTGAATTCGAGTCCAGAGGAAAGGAGACTCCGAAGCACGTGAGCTTGCCAGTATGTGGGATAAGAAGGGAAAACTTGGACTTACACCGAAGACACATCTGACTCCATAGGAAAAAATTCTGATTTAATTTCTTTCTCTTTCCTCTTCTCCAGGCCACACATTCCCACAGTAATGAAGTGGTGGCGGTCAAGAAAATGTCCTACAGTGGGAAGCAAACGAACGAGGTAAGAGATCGAGCTAGTTTTTCACATGAACTCTGTGCACAGCAGCCATATAAACCTGTCCAGAGAAGTTAGCTGGGGATTTCCTTTGGCCTTGGCAAACCAGATTCTTTAATGCATGTAATGGTCACTCACTTCATAGGAAAGGCAAATGCATGAGTGTGAATTCTGGCAAATGGTCGGTTTTAATGAAGTCAGGGTGAATTCAGAAGGGATTGTGTGGTTGTTACTTCAGTAGCATCGGCAACAGAAGCACATCAGAGCCATAGCTATTGCAGTGCTACGATACCAGCCAGAAAGGGCAGCTAACTTGCATCACAGACTCTGAAGCTGAGCAAATGGTTTCTGCAGTTTTACGGAATCCCTCCCTGAAACCAGTCTCACTTCAGTTGTTGCTTTCTTGGGTGATCTTCTCTTATAAAGCTTGCTACTTCGGTAGACGTCATCTAGCTGGATTGATGGGTAGACTTGCAGTAGAGAGCAGGCTTCTGTGCTATTAATAAGGAAGAAGCAGTTTCAGATGTTTTTTCTACTCTGCTGTGTTGGTCTCCAGCATGTGCGTTACCTATTACCTCTGACATTTCAAATGTTAGTGTGCTTTTTATTACATTACAGAAGGAACCAAAACCAGTTAAAGTTACAGCAGACTTCTCACACCTCTAGCCTTCATGACAGATTTCAGTTACTGCTGTCTGGTTTGGAAGCACTGGTTTCATAATAAAACTGAGAGAACTTTGCACTTCAAATACAAACTGTAGAACAGTATCAGTGTTTTTTGAGAAACGTTTACTGCAGATAAAATAACTCTCTCAATAGTATTGTGGGAATCCTAAAGCTGACCTTAGTAGTCAAAAAGAGCAAAACTTCGCTAACTTTTTTTTTTACTTGTCTTCATACAACATGGACCTAGACAACAACAAGACAATCAGCTCTTGCAACTGTTGATTCAGGGTGGGACTGTACTTGAGGTCTTGGCATATGGAGAGAAGGCCGGGTATAAAATAAACCCTGAACTGGTTATCTCTGAGTCAGTCATGAAGGGATAAAATAAATGTACCTGTCAATGGCCAGTTGCTGGATAACTGTTTATTTAAACCCTTCACCAATTTGATAAAATTGACTCACAATGCATTAAATATAATCACTTAACAGCTGGCATGATTTGAACTAGGGTGATTTCAAAGGTCAATGATTAGAAGTGACACCAGCTTTGGGGAACTTTTTTTTGCTTCTGTGTAAGATTAACAGAGCTAGATTGCCCTCTCCCATCTAACTCAAAGTTCGCAAAGAGAGGTTATGAAAGCCTTCACCCACTTCCTGGTATCAGTCCTGTAGTTCTCCTTATGACAAGCAGGTATTCCCAGTGAGTAATTTAAACAATGAAAGGGAAAGGTGAGGTGGTAGCAACAGAGGGGTAAGGCTGGCGTTAATTGAGAGGCTGGGAAAAGGAGAGAAAATGGGGTGATTGTTCTCTTGACTTTCTCAGATAGTAAAATTGTCTCATGGTTGCTTCCCAAATCTGCAGTAATACCTGATTGTGCTGCAGTAGCCGCAGGTTGTAGTGGAGAATGCAAGATGAGGGATTGACGTAAGGATGAATTTCTTCTGTTTTGTTTTCAATAGAAATGGCAGGATATCATCAAGGAAGTCAAGTTCCTGCAGCAGCTGAAGCACCCCAACACCATAGAATACAAGGGCTGTTACCTGAAGGAGCACACTGCCTGGGTAAGTGAGAGCCATGTGGCATTTACAGCTCTTCCCGGGCAGGACCGCTTGCCCTTAGGTGCCTGAATGTCTGGTAAATGATCCTGTCTGTCCACACAACACTGAATACTTAATATTCCTTGTAGTCTCTTTCATCTTGAAGGATTCTCAAAGTGACTTGCAAGGGGAGTGGAAATTCTGGACTGGGACACTGGGGCAGATCCCTGCTTTGTTAGTTCACGCAGATCGGCCAGAGCATTTAGTTTCATAATAAGAGTTCCTCCAACATCCCCTCACAGACAACATCATCGCAGATAGCTAATCTGCTGCAGAAAAGCAAAGGGTTTGATTGACTCTGCTAGGATTTGACTGGGTGATCCAAGGGGCTGCAGATAATTTGAACTTGATCCCAGAATCCTCATCTAGCTCATTAGTTTACTGTAAGGTAGAATCTGTTGGAATGTTTTATTTATTGTCTCCCTATCATATTTCTTGCAACTCCAGGGTTTCATTGCAGTTTCTCAGCCTTCAGCCCAAACCTCTTTTATTTGTGATTATGTAGCATCTCCTCCAAAGCCCACTGAAGTCAGAGTCTTTCTGTTGAATTCAGTAGACTTTGGATCAAGCCTATCCATCATTTGTTGATGTCCATGCCCAAAGGCCTTTACATTTCATAGTTTCTCAGTACTGAAAGCCCAATCTTTTTTATTGTAGGGTCTTTAAAACAATAACCTCTGTACACATGACTGCTTATAGTGGTAGAATCTATCCTAACCTTTACAAAAGTCAGTGGGGTGATCCAGCGAATTACAGATCCTTACATCTGTGCTTCGGATATTAGTTGCAACTATTACTAACTAAAAATAAAATAACGCCTAGAAGAACATACTATGATAGGATCCAACTGGCATGGCTCTGCAAAGGAAAATCATTCCTCTCACTCACTTATTAGGACTCTTTGAACATGTCCATAAAGTAGTGGATGAAGGAGGACCAGGTAATTCTTAGCTTTTCAAAAGGTCTTTGACAAGGACTTTCCTAGGAAGCTACTACAGAAACTTAGTCGTCATGGGGCAAGAGGCAACATTGTCATGGATCAAAAACTAGCTAAGAGAAAAAGAGAGGAATAAATAGTTAATTTCCATCAAGGAACACTGATACAAGCAGTACATTTCAAGTTCCATAATAGGCATGGTAGTGATTACTGAAGCTTATTAAAGAGCTGGAAAATGGGGCAATCACTGAGGTAGCACCAGTTACATTAGGAGGCATTTATTCTCTGATGCAGCTTGAAAATCAAGTTTTATAACCAAATGCAAACTGTTTGCCATCCATAACCTACAAACATCTCCAGCTACATCATGCAACTAATTTCTCTGCCTGAATATAACATATGCAAGAATTGAATCAAGCGAATCAAAAGAAACACTGAGAACGATGTTAATGTGCTGTGTAATTAGGTGAGGAAAACAGATACCAATCCAATTGAGCTAAATATATTAGTCCTAGTGGGCTGGCTAAGAAACCTCTGGATTCTGGGTTTCATAAACCTGTGGATGCTGAGATCCACATCTACATACAGTATGTCACTAGATCAGCCCTTCTGAAATCTAGCACATACATGATCTTACTATGGTTATGCTGGAGGGGTGGCGGGGTGAAACCTAAGTGGTTCTGCGGCATTGCAACCTGATGTGCAGGGTCCAGAGAGGAGAGTCTGGGTGAGCCACACAGGGCAGAAATGCCACCACTGCAGGGTGAATGTGGGGTGAGCCCGCTCTTCCACAACCCTAGGGCCTCCCCTTCTCACCAGGATGACGGTTGTGGGGCCAGAGCGGAGGGTGCTGCAGATGACTGTGCTCCCTCAGCAGTTGAGTGTTGTCAGTGTATTAGTTGAATTGGAAGGCTATATCTACTCCGACCAAGACACACCTGGCTGGCTGTTGTTGTCCTGCATTGTGTGCTGAGTAAAGGATGCCATAAAGCATTGTGCCTTGGCTGTACTAAATGTGCTGATGCATCATCTCCAACAAGCTGAATGGGGTTATTGGAAATAGTGGAGCTGGAGAAATACCGAATAAGCAATAAGTGCAAATATCGAGCTCAAAGGGGATGCTGCCAAGTGTGCTTGTGGCCTTGAGCGTTCCATGCAAGAGTGCTTCAAGCTGCTTTTGATTTTCACATTTCGTTAAGAGGAGGAATAAACAGGACACATTTAAAACATGCTCCAGCTGTGAAAATCCACGTTAGGGCTCACTTTTTTGTTCAAAAAAATCCTGCTGACTGCACTTACAGCCTGGTTTCCTAAACTTTCTAGGGGAGAGATGAAAAATGAATTTCTCTTTTAATATTTGTGAGGAAAATATGCAAATAGCGAGCTGGCTCCCTGCCTTAGTTATTTTATTTAAAGTGCTTTCAGCAGATAAATGCATTGGGCTATGAAATACAATTTAAAATACCAACTTGGGGCTAGAACAGAGCAATAAGCATTCTACAGTAAACTCTTCAGTTACCAATTGTGACATAGTTGATCAGATTAGTTTCTATTCCTAGATTGATTGGACACAAAATACCAATGCAAGTTAGTTCACAAATCGATCTTAGTCCAGTGAAAAGGCATTGCAGTTCATGCAGTTAGTTGTAAGATCTGCATTTAATGTGAATCCATCCTTGCTGCATTTGTCTCTCAGAAAGAACATCCTTCGTTCAGTGACTTGAGGCAGGTGAGAGCACAGAAATTCCACTAATCAGCAGAAGTCTTGGAACGCTGTCTTCCCACATTCCTTCCTGCCTCTTTCACTCATAGACCCCCTGGAAGTGTTACGCTGTAGCCACCAGGCTTTCAGCTGCAGTGACCTGGACAGAGCTCCCTTGGGAGCCTATTACTGCTGCTCTGTAATTATTGAGCAGTGCAAGTCACCTCTTTAGCCAGAATTAAATATGCCATTTTTGCCACATGCCCAGCTCCTGCCAACCTAGGGGCCAGGAACTTGCCATGGAAGAGCACAAACACCAGGTGATTAAGCTACCCATTCCCCTCCCATGCCCCGTCAAATTTTGTTATTGGCCTACCTACTTCACAGCTCTTCTCAGGCCCTGAAGCGAAATAGAGATGATGCTGGAGATGCCTTGGGCCAGTGGACATGACTGGCCCAAGGAAGGAGGGTTCACTGTGCAGGTGGTGGGCTGAGGAAGGGGCTGTTCGTACTGCCGTGCTTAGGGCGTCTTCCCATGAGCTGAGAATGAGAGTAGGTCTAGGGGCCTGCCCTTAGCTTTGCAAAATAGTGTTGTGGTTTCTCCTGAGCTAGGATGGTACATTACGCCGGGGCTCCTGAACAGCTCTGCAGACGGCATCGTACACTCAAATTGCAGGGGGAGGTGCCCTGTGTAAACGGTTGTAAAACCCCACAAAAGTCTCTTTCTGCGTTATTACATCCTGGTTATGAGCTGAGCCTAGGAAATGCCAGTCAGCTGTGGGCCTTTCTTTAACGCTAGTATTCCATATTCCTTGGTGTGCTGAGCCAGTGCGAAACCCAGCCATTCCGGATTGTCTCATGTTTCACCATTATTGGGTATTCTACCTTCCTAATGGTTAGTGCTTGTGTTTTTCTGTTGCAGTTGGTGATGGAATACTGCCTAGGATCGGCTTCTGATTTGCTAGAAGGTAAACTGTGAAGTATCATTTCTACCACATATTTGTCCAGAATACAACTTTTTTGGGGGGGGTGGGGGGGGGCAGTTTTTGGCTGAGATGGATGCTCAGGAAGCCATTTCACAGATGTCATAGGCTGTCTATACTTCCAGTGAACCCTGCTAGTGCCTTAAATCAAAGCCAAGTCCTGTGTGGGTCTTCTAAGCCCTATATGTTCTATAACTAGGCCCTACCAAATTCATGGTCCATTTCACAGTCGTGGGATTTAAAAAATCGTAAATTTAATTATTTCAGTTATTAAAATTTGAAATGTCATGTTGTAATTGTAGGGGTCCTGACCCAACAGAGTTGTGGTGGTGGGTCGCAAGGTTATTGTAGGTGGGGTTGTGGTACTGCTACCCTTATTTCTGTGCTGCTGCTGGCACCAGCGCTCCCTTCAGAGCTGGGCGGCCAGAGAGCGGCAGCTGCTGGCCAGGAGCCCAGGTCTAAAGGCAGAGCTGCTGCCAGCAGTAGCACAGAAGTAAGGATGGTGTGGTATGGTATTGTCATCCTTACTTCTGTGCTGCTGCTTGCAGAACTGCGCCCTCCGTCAGTAGCCACTAATCTCCAGCCGTCCAGCTCTGAAGGCAGCAGTGCAGAAGTAAGGGTGGCATGGGATGGTATTGCTGGCAGGGTGCTGCCTTTAGAGCTGGGTTCCTGGCCAACACCCATGACCCTCCGGCCATCCAGCTCTGAAGACAGAGTAGAAGTAAGGGTGACAATATTGTAACCCCCTGACCCCTTAAAATAAAGTTCGCACGCACGCACACACACACACACACACACACACACACACACACACCAGCTCCCTTTTGGGTCAGGACCCCTAGTTTGAGAAATGCTGGTCTCCCCCATTAAATCTGTATAGTATAGGGTAAAAGCACATAAAAGACCAGATTTCACAGTCCGTGGCATGTTTTTCATGGCTGTGACTTTGGTAGGGCCTTATCTGTAACAGGGCTGCCCAAACTTCAAGATGTCAAGGGTCACACTGAGAATTTGCCAGGAGCCCAAGGACTGTACCCAGCTGGCACATTTACATGTTGTAAAATGAAAAAAATAAATGCGTACAGCCTTTTTCTTGGGCTTGTATCTTCCTTGATAGATAAATGGGACCTGCTTGTTGTATGTTCAGTAATAATGGAAACCTGCAACTGATCAGCTTTGTTTTTGCCCTGCAGTTAGAAAGAATAGTTGCAGATAGTTTTGCAGTACGGGAGGTTAACGTGACCTCAGAACTAAAACGAAACCCCAAGGCATTCACGGTGCCTGTAAAGAGAAGTAGGAAACCCATCCCAAGCTAGCTAAAAGTAACATTTTATGGGCCCTACCTCTGTAGCTAAGATATGGTCAGCCACAGGCATGTGCTGGTCATATTTGAGGGCTTCGTGGAATGTACTTAGGGACCTCTTCTTTATATGCTGTTCATCCTGAACCACCTCCTACCTCTGTCCCATAGGCAATCCATAGGGGTGAATAGGTATTACACTGCTCATGATCTGCAAATGCCAGTTGTGTTCCAAGAATGTGACTAACTATTCCCCTCCCAGTGTGGTGTAAATCCTTGGCAAGGAACAAATCTAACTTACCTAATCTTGTTGTTTAAACCCTTTAGTTCACAAGAAACCACTTCAGGAAGTGGAGATTGCTGCCATTACCCATGGTGCCTTGCAGGGGCTGGCCTACCTGCATTCTCATGCTAAGATTCATAGGTAAGAGTCCAGTCCAGTACTGCCATGTTTTATCTTGCTCTAGGTTGAGGGCTGATGAGAAGCCATAGAGAATTGCTCTGCTACACTCTGGTAACCTTTATAAAACAGTAATATTTAACCAGAACTTCCTGACACACTGATGTCATTGTTCAGTATTCCCTTTCCCAGCACTGCTAATGCCAGGGTATGTTTGTAAACAGAAGCTGTCTCCTTGTTAATGAGCCTGCTCTTCTGCTGCAGTCATTAGTGAAGCCGCAATCCAACAGTTGATTTCTTTTTCTCTGATAATGGTTTTCCAAATACTTCACTCTCAGTGTCACCAAATGAATGTGCCAGGCAAACAGGGCTGCATGTGAGGGAGGAAGCAGTTAGGTGAATCAGTGATGACAAAGGAAATACAGGAAAGATACCTGACAGTTTACAGTGTGTAAAGTAAAACATAAGCCAGATTTAAGAGAGCTTGATTAACTTTCTGACCAATAATAGTAACGGTTACACCATACTTGCTGAGATCTGAGTAAATAAAATTTGTGCCTCAGGAAATCAGCTGACCACTGCAGAGGTCAGGAAGAAACTTCACTTGTTCAGGATAAAGCATCACACAGCAGAGTGTGTACACTAGGCACCTTCCTCTGAAGCAACGGGCATAAGCCCCCAGGCCTGCTATCGGACTCGGGCTGTTTGGGGAAATTGTCCTGCGTGATGTAAAGTTTGCCAGTGTTTGGCCACTTTAATTTCCGACTCTCCTGTCTTTTGTCAGAAATTTAACATGACAAGACACGCACATGTGTGTCTTGTCTTGTTCTGGTAACTCAGAATCCCTTAGGTTGGGGTATTGCTATGAAACGGGGTGATCTGGGTTAGCACAGAATTAGTGAGCAAAGATGAGAATTCTCTATTTCCAGAGGCAATTTGAAACCAGTCATTTGGGCTCAAATCCTCCCCATGTTGATAACCTAGTGTCAAGTTGCAGGCTAACATTTAGCAGAGAGACAGTTAGCACATCCTGGGGCTGCTACAATGAGATGTTTCCTTCAGAGGCACTGGATGCTCCAGTGTGTTAACATGTCCTGGCTACCTCATGAGAACCACTTTGTTGGAACTGTTGTTGACTCTGTTCTGCAGTAGCAGAAGCAGAACTATTATTATGCTCTCAGCCACGGCTCTTTGCACACTCCTCAAGGATGCCCAGCTCCTGGACTCAGGAGGTGGGGAGGAAAATCTGTCCCACGGCAGAGAGAGCCAAGAAGAGCACTTTGGTTCTCGGCTAGACCCTAGTGTCTGAAATTATGGGAGACAAAGCAGTATGTTTGGCTTCATTCGCTCACAGAGAGGAGCATTGCCTTGATGGAGCCACCTGTCTTATCATTTCTTGGCTATTGTCTTATTATTTCCTTGTATTTGCCTGTCTGTCCCCACTCACTGTCTCCTGTCTTACAGGGAAAACTCTTTGGAGCCAGGGCTCTAGATGTTCTATGTTTTTTACAGCACCCAGCACAATGGGGTCCATGTCTGTTACTGGGGCTACTAAGTATTACAGTAATATGGATAATCAGTAACAGTGCAATTGGAGGACAGGTTCTCTCGGAGGAAAGTGCAGGCCTCCACTGAGGTTGGCTTTCATCCGCCTCCAGGCAAAATTTCTTCTACAAAAGGTCTTCGTGGCACATGCGTCATTGCCGAGTGACTACCAAACCAAACTGCCCACGTCACTTCTTTTATTAGACCAGCTTGTGTTGGTGAGAGAAGTTGGTCCAATAGAAGATACTACGTCACCCACCTTGTCTCCCTAATATCCTGGGACCAACACTGCATGTAACTTCTGTTTTCCTGCCCCGTAGAGAGGCAAACAAGATGAGCATGACTTGGCATAAGGGGGACACCCTATGGTGAAACAGAAGAAGTGCAGTTTCCTAATTGGACATCCTGTTAGAGAACAGAAGAGGATGCACAACATAATAATGACGTGGAATGCAATAGGATGAAGCTATTTTTCTTTTAAATTGCAGATAGTAAATAAACCATAAACTAGCAAGAAGCAAATATATTTGCCCAAACCCAAAGTTCTTTATGCGTACTGTCACTTGCTGCCCCTGTGAATCTAACTTTGCTAAGAATAGCTGTAATACGGACAGTACATTGTTACCCAGTGAAGGCTTTTTACTGGTGACATAGGGCTGTTGCACAAGCTTCTGTTAATTTTTCAGAGATTAGAGTGAACTGGAGATAGCATTGGACATAATGGTGTATGCATCCTGAGTATTTTGCACGTTTTCTGGGTTCTGTCTTTGCACGTACAATACAGGGCAGGCTTGTAAAATGCCTTCTCGGTAGGTGTACCCTGTAGAAATAAACTCTCTGCACAGACAAGCACACCGTGACATTTCAGTGTGTTCCCCTAACTGGGACGAAAATATCAGTGAAAAGTTGTTGGGATAGTTACAGGTTTAGGTTTAGGTTTGAAGAGCAGTGTTGGTCCAGTGGATGCAGCTCTGGACTGTGAGTCAGGGGACCTGAGTTCTGTTCCCTAACCCACTGTGAACTTGGGCATGTCGCTTTATCTCTTTGTGCCTCTGTTTCTCTCCCAGGCTGTCTATCTTGTCTGTCTAGAACAGTGGTTCTCAACCTATTTACCATTGTGAACTGCATATGTAGCTCTCTGTGTGTTTTCTGGGCTGCATCCACACAGTATATATACTACCTGTATGGCCCTGAAGATGTCACCTCAGCCACAGCTGTGTGCTGATTGGGCTGCAAGCAACCCACAGGCTGTGGGCTGAGAACCACTGGTCTAGGATGGGAGCTCTTTAGGTTAGGGATTGTCTCATACCCACGTTCTGATCATGCCCGCTACAGTGGGGACCGTAAACATGTTTAGGTCTCTAGGAGCTGCAGTAATACTAATAATCATGTAAAAGGTTCTGCTGTTTGGGGGCTTATGTAGTGGGACGCAGAATGGGGAAAAACTGCAGTGGTTTATTGTGTATTGTCATATTTTTTGAAAAAAATAGAACTTGGCATTGCCGTTAGCTACAGTGCTAACAGCCTGACTCAGCTGGGACTTTTAACTCACCTGCCATTTCTACCGAGGGCCTGCTTTTGCAAAAAGCAAATAACTGAGATGCTGCCATGTGAAAAAGTCCCTGGTGTACTCTTTTGCCCTCGTTAGCCAAATGCTGTCTTAGTTTTCACAGTCCATTATTATACTGCGTCTTTCAGCTGGCAGTGTATAACGAGAGCTGGATCCTCTAAAACAATCTTTTTGTTGTTGGGTTTTCTTCCTAGTTTTATATTAGGAGGAGGTGGGAGAAGAGAGGTTTTCAGTGCAGCAAAGATTAGACAGACAGTTCTGCCTGGGTCCTGAGCTTGGCAATGTTATCTGTAGCTCTGTATAGGCATTTAGCCAAGTGTCATGGAATGAATGGCTTTAACCTTTTAGCAACATTTCACAAGTTCATTTGAATTTAACCCCCTTACTGCTGGCACTTAAGGATTAATGTGTTGTATCAGCTTAAATGGTTTCATATCTGTACATCATGTCTGTCTACTGACAGAGTCGTCATAACCATAATTGGAACCCCTACAATTCTAATTAATCCTCCCCTGGCTGTACGCCTGTGAGATACAAAAGTAATCATATCCTCATTCAGATGGGGAAACTGAGGCACGGGATGGCTGCGGTGACATGCCCGAGGTCATACAAGGTGGCAGAGCTGAGTATTGAGCCCATATCTCTTAAGTCTCAGGCCAGTGGCTAAACCACAAGGTCATCATTCCTCCTTTCTAGTGCCTGAAAGTTCCCTGTTCCCAGAAAAAACACATGATTACTGAGTCCCTTGCTCCAGCCAGTAGGAGCAGCCACAGAAGCAGCCAAAGCAGGGACCTGGGGCACTCAGAGACAGTTTTGACTGGACTTTCTCTGTCCTGTGCTGATTGGCTGTTTGTCCAGCCCTCTCCACCCTTCCCTCCCAGTCTCTTCACTTAAATTTCCCTTCAGACCTGCCCCTCTTACCCTCTTCTCCCCTTGAATGGCTCCTCTCCTCTGGCTTTTCTCTCCAGTTAGCTTCTTCCCTCATAACTAAAACCAACAGTGGCACAAATGTCACTTGCTGCCCTGGCATGGTTCACTCTGCTTGTGTGTGACACCCTTTCCCCCACCCTGTCTCTCTCTTGTCTACTGAGATTGTGAACTCTTGGGCAGAGTCTCTGTCTTACCCCGTGTTCGTAAAGTGCCTGGCACAAAGCAGCCCATTCTTGGTGGCTCCGATGCACTATCATCATAAACATGAGTAAATAATTGCTCTTTGGGGCCTTTCAAATCTTCGGTGCTGCGTCGCTCTTATTCTGCAGAAAGGCTAATGGACTGTAGTGTCACTGCATTTTTAATTGTAACCAAAACCACACTTCTCTTTTGTTCCCAAGGGATATTAAAGCTGGAAATATTCTCCTAACGGAACCGGGTCAGGTGAAACTAGCTGATTTTGGGTCTGCGTCTATAGTCTCTCCTGCCAACTCCTTTGTGGGGACACCTTACTGGTAAGTAGAGCTGGAACACGTTAGTCTTCATAGGGCCTCTCTCTCACTTCTGGCGCTTAACGAACGATATGCGGCATTAAAAACCTCCAACCAGTAGCATTATCTGAGCAGCCTTTTAAAACCTCCATACCCAGCTCTTCAACCCACTCTCCTCCTGAGTGCCCATGAGAAAAGGTGGCTTTTGCAGCACAGTTTGATGTGGCCACTGTCACTGTTTCAATTACCATAGTTCCCGGAGCTTAAAAAATTGATTTTTGTCCTAGATGATGGACAGACTCTATTGCCAGGGAGGCCAGAGCCGTGTCAGTCTGACTGTGCAGCAGGGATAGGCATGTAAATAATTTAGAACTCTGTTTTGAAGAAACTTGTTGGATGTTCATTTGAGTTGATTAATGGTCCCAGCCCAGTGGCTCAGCATAGCTTTACACTCCATTTATTTCATGGCAGATTCTCCAGGGCATTGATGCCAGAGATCACCTATCGCCCAACCTCTGTACAAGTACATGGGGTGAGAAGCCTACTTCCCCTCTGAAGTAGCAAGTTAAGAGGTTGAACCTTTCCCAAGCCGGGTCCCCTATTTTTTCACCCTCCCTTTATTCTGGACCGCCATATTTCCCCACTCTGTTCCAGATTCCCCTGTTCCTTTCATAGCTGCACTCACAGGCTGCACATGTCTGCTGGAAAATGCTCCTGGCGTGCCAGTGGAAAAAACTCACCATCTTTGGGGAGATTGAAAGTGACGCCTTTAGGACACTTCAGCCCCTGCTGGCTGACTCCAGGTACAATGCCTTTGAGATTGGTGTGGGTCTCCCATGTGCCAGCATGTTGCGCTAACAGCAAGACGATCCAGGCTGGCCTCTTGTTTTCTTTCCTTTCTTAAAAATGCCTCTTGGAGAAGCTGCTAATGCAGGCAAGCGTTGTTTTATTTCAGCATGGCTTTACTCAGCTCCGTGCTGATTCTTTACATTCTGGGGCCACTGCGCGACTGAAGACAATGAAGGTATCTTTTTAGGAAGATCTGTGCTGTTGATTTTTTTCCCATAACCCGCATATTTTGTGCTGTGCTTGGTAGGATGGCCCCAGAGGTGATCTTGGCTATGGACGAAGGACAATATGATGGGAAGGTAGACGTTTGGTCTCTTGGGATCACATGCATTGAGTTAGGTGAGTCAATGCATTATTCTATTCCTTTGCCAAGTACTCATCATGCTGAATTTGTGATTTATTCTGGTGTCCTAAAAGACTGGAAGATTCTTCTCCCTCTTAAATAAAGAGCCTGACACACTTAGAAAACCCAGCAGATAAATGCTTGACTACAAACACTTCATTACCTCTGGTATATCACGAGTTAACTATCACCACCACTGTGTTCTATACTAGCCTGAGGTGCTCAGGGAATAACAACTCTGAGCACAAAAAGGATTTAGTTGGTCTTTTTTAATGTGTTTAGGCAGAGCTGGGTTTGGGCAGATCCTCCATTGCTGGCAGAAGAGGAAGCACTGAAGCTGTTGTAGCTAATAGAGTGTTGAAATTCCTCTGAATAAAAGGTGGTTCTGGAGAAAAACAAGAGAAAAGGCTGTCAGTGTGATTCTGGAGGCCTGGTTTTCAAACAGGAGCCCTTTAAGAAACCATGCCAAACCTACATTTGGCTCCTCAAATTGGCATTTACTGTAGGAACAGAAAAAGAGCATTACATTCCTATGAGCCAGTTTAAGCATCCAGATGTAGGATTTGGGTGTCTCAGCTGGCTGCTGTGTTTGGAAATTGAGCTTTCTCCTGGATGATAGTGGGTTATAATTGTCAGAGGTTCTGCAGGTCTGTATGAATTATCCCCTGTTCCCTGAGTTCACTGTCTGCTTCCAGCAGAAACGCATGGATGAGCCCACAGTAGATTGGTTGCAGTCATCACAGGAGAACTGCTCCTGATGCTGGCAGGTTTTTCCTTTAAACCCAATCCTATATGTTACTGAATGTCTCTACAAGGTGCTCCATGCCCTCAACTCCTGTTGATTTCCGTAGGAGCTGAGATACTGTACAATCCAGGAGACTGAGCCCTTTGGTAGCAAATTCCTGATATAGAAACAAATTCAGTGCTGGTGTAAGCAGATGAAACTTCCAATGAAGTTAGTGGGAATTGTCCTCCTATACCAAAGTTGGATTTGGCCTATAACCAACAGCTAATGATAAAGATTCAACCTGCTTTTTTCAAATCACTTACAGGTAAGGGGCCTATTGGTACACAAAGATGATAAACCCCTGTAGCCCCAGATTTAAAAACAGATGCCTTAAACCCTGTCAAACTGTTGGAGTTGCTATATGAATAGTTCTTCAAGTCCTCACTCAGCCATCACTTCTTACGCTGTTTCAGTCCATCTTGTTTCCCAGTACGACAGCATTGTCATCCCTAGGATGGCTCCACTAGATCCACAAAGAATAACCTCAACCCTTGCCCAAGAAAGAACATGAATATCCTATTCTTGAGCAAGCAGGTGAGTGGAGCCTACACATGGTTGATAATTCAGCCTCGGCCATCAAAGTACTCCAGCTGATTCCCTGTGCACACTGCCTGTTAAGCCACAACAGCGAGGGATTTTCTAGACTGCATCTGGGAGCCAGCAGAACTCGTGCCAGTGGGGTCGAGCACTATGACTGATGTGGCTCAGGCAGCAGCTCGGGCTCTTAAGCCCTCCTGACCCTCTGGTCTGAGCTTGAGTGACTATTCTGAGTCCCCACCAGACCCGCGATGTGGACGCTACTTCTAGTGTTCTGGCTTAAGCCCCGCTTGTGCAAATCTGTCCACCTGGGCTGGGAAGCTTCCTCTTTGCTGCAATGTAGACATAATCCCAGAGGATGATCGCTCCTGAAGATGACAGGAGATGACTGTGGTGCTGACCCTACATTGTGAACCTGTCCCTGTGTGGAGCCATTGTAGAATGGCACCTTACGAGTACTGGGAAGCACATTGCTATTGTCATCTTTACATTCCAGACACCCATGCCCAACAGCCTCTGGGAGCCTCAACTAAAGGAAACTAAAAAATAATGTGCAACATTTCTTCCTGCTTCCCATCTCACTCGGATCCCCTAATACAAGCCACCACCTAACCACACACTGTGTGTCCTCCTCCGTTCTTCATTGTGCCTTCTTTGGTGCTTCCCCTTACAGCAAGCTTCACTGCCCGCTCCATTTAAATCCCTTCTTAAAACCAAGTTCTCCTTGATATCTTTCCAGTGTTCATCCATAGAAGCCATTTTAAAAATACACACTCAATGAGATGGGATTATTTATCCCACTCTCAAATTGCTCACCTCGTCTATTGTGTGTCTGATCTGCGCTGTCTGTACAGTTGAATTGTGTGCCTGCGGGACTGGACCCATATCTTCTATATTGGATGGAGGGACAAGCACGTTCACAGCACTTGGTGGATAACCATAGGACCTGGGTAAGAGGCCTGACAAGATGCCCCAGTGGGAACCAACTTTGAGAGGCAGAGAAACGAAGCTCCAAAAAAGGAAACCATACCTTGAGTTTCAATATGAAGGAGGATGCTACCCGTGTGCTTTCATATATGGCAGTGGGAGAAAGGAGCTCCATGATGATGGGCTCCTGAAGATGCTGCCTCTCACAGTGCTCTCTGGATTGTCTTGGGGGGTGGTCAGCAGCTCCGTGCTGTCAGCCTGCATGGGCTCAGGGGAATAAAAAGCAACAAGGCATCTCACAAGTACTCGGGTCCTGTGTTATTTGTAGTAATTGTCAGACCAAGTCGCTCTTGCTGGGTTACTAGTCACTGGCAGGGCCGGCTTTAGGCCTATTCCCCTGAATCGGGCTCCGCGCCTAAGAGGGCCCCACGCCCAGTGAGAATCCCTTCCCTGGCTAGAGGCGCCTTTTTAATTTTTACTCACCTGGCGGCGCTTTGGGTCTTCAGCGGCACTTCAGTGGTGGGTCCTTCGCTCTCTCCGGGTCTTCGATGGCATTTCAGCGGCGGGTCCTTCGCTTACTCTGGGTCTTCGGCAACACTTGGGAAGCAGGTCCTTCAGTGCCGCTAAAGACTTGGAGTAAGTGAAGGACTCACCGCCGAAGTGCCATCAAAGACTCAGAAAACCGCCCCGTGAATACAAGCCCCACGTGTTTTTTCACATGTGGTTTTGTTTTTAAGTCATCCCTGCAAGGGCCCTGTCAAAATTGTTTGAATTGGGCCCCGCACTTCCTAAAACCGGCCCTGGTCACTGGTAGTGGTGGAGGGGTCACCGATTCTCTCAGGCTGAGGGAAGCACCAGTTCCTTTCCTCCGTGTCCAAACATCAACACTGAATGTTTGAGCAGCTTCTCACCTCACCATCCAGAGTATGGTCAACTGGTGCAATGCTGTAGTAACTGCCTCTTTCTGTGAGAATTGCACAGCAGGCCCTTCTGTCTACAAAGGTTGCTTCACATGGAGGTAGACCCAGCATGCTGTGTACACTGATTAATAGGCAACATGGCTAAATGCGGGATGATGTGGGATAACTTCCTGACTGCACTGGAAAATTGTCAGACAAGGCAGCATAACGTACCCCTCTTGAAACCTAAATGCTGCCCTAGCCAGCAAGGAAACCCCCTGAGGCATGTTGCAAGAAACAGCACATGAGCAACAAACCCCAAAGATAAAAATTCTCCTGTGCTCTTAATGGGGCCACGGAGGTAACTCCCCCTCCCTGCCTCTGTCCCCCACCATTCTGCCATGTCAGCTTCGTTCTGTTTTCTCCTGTTCTTGATTCCTGTCTCCTCATCAGGGACTCCTTGTGTTTTCTTCAGTGTCTGCACCAGCAGGTAAAATACATGTTCTCTCCCCTATATAGAGTGACAGTTACCACAATAATTCTCAACGCAGGGCCCATCAAATAAGTAAGGGTTATAAGAAAAGCATGAAACATAAGCAGTAAAACCCTGCACTGTGATAGCTGTTAAAGGTTGTCAGGCATTCAGACAGTACCCTGCTGTGGTGGGACCTTCTGTATCTTGAGAGTTGGCTTCTGAGAAAACTTTAATAAACTGAATACTACACCAGGGTAATCAGTGTTAATAAGTCAAAAAGGAATTAGTGGCAACTGATACTTGGGTAGTTAGCACTAGCATATGTTGCTGCAGTAGCTGTTCTATAAAATGGTTGTGGACATTTTAAAGTTTGAAAATTAACTTTATATTTGTTCAGTAGATCATTTTCAAAGAAAAAAATAACCCATTTTAAAACTGTGTTTGTAGCAATCTATCTGAAGTGGTCTTTGCTGTAAGGGAAAACTCCCTGAAAATGGTACTTCTGGTAAACCTTCAGCTGGCAGCAGACCCTGGGGACTGGCAAAGGGAACCAGGAATGGGGAGAAATGCTGTTTTCGACAGAAAGGGGTAGTTCCATCTCTCATGCTGTGTGATGGCTGGCAATTACAAGTCTTGCATTTCAGTGGCTAGAACTAGCTTCCCCTTGATGCAGTTTGTATTTTAGAATTAAGAAATGGAGAATCAGAGCTCCTGGGTTCTCTTCCCAGTCATTTCCCAGTCAACTAGTCATTTAACCTCTCTGTGATTGTTTTCCCCACTGTAAAATGGGTATTGTGATAGACTCCATATGGACATTGAGGCTGAATTAATATTTGAACTTCCATGGAGCTTTTCATTCAAGGATCTCAAAGCTTTTTTACCAAGTATTTCTTGTTGTTGCTAATGCTCTTGGAAAGTACCAATTTTCTTATTCAGCCACCGGGACTTGTCTCTCAAGTGTTTGTCTGACCCAGGATAGTGGAACCCAGTTTCTTGCATAGCCAGAATTAGTCTGAAAAAAAATTGTGTTGAGTTGTATGCACATTGCATGTCAGGGACAAGCAGCTACTCTGCTCTGACCTGACGTGAACTTAAAAATCTGCCTACACTGAGTCATGGTACATCTGACCTTGGACCAGGGTGAAAACTGGCCTCCTGCCTCGGTTTCTATGATCAGCAGTTGTGCCCTGCTCTGAGGAGAGCACAGACAGACAGAAGTTGAGTACCCTGTCACAAGTGCACTCCCAGAAGTGACTGTAGCTAAGGGGAGCTGAGGAGGAATTTAGCAAAGAAGCAGGAAGGCAGGCAAATTGTTGTCCTTCTGCCAGTTGGTTGCAATTACAAGGGCACCAAAATCAAAGGCGTCTTGTCCTCTTTAGCATCAGATGTAGTCAGGCAGAGCATCCAGCGTTTTTAGGTGCCAGTTCCCAGCTCTTCCGGGGCAGATGGCGATCGTGCTTCACTTGCACCGACAATTTTTTCTCATCCTGTATGTACTGCAGCAGGCCAAACTCAGGAAGATGTCACTAGGGTAAAAGATACTACAACCCTTTTTACAGGTAAAACACACTGGGTTGCACTTGCTTTCTCAGGAGCCGTCCCATCCAGCATTCAGGTGACCAACAGTTTTCCCGAAAGGGCTGTCCTGAACTAACCTAGGAGATTAGAATAATGGGTTTATGTGGCATGACGACAGTAATGAGCTATTGATTTAGCAGCGACACCTTGCTTGAACTTCCTTGTCTTTCTCCGTTTTCTTCGCCTGCTTTATCGCTCCTCTCTCTTGTCTTTCCAGCCGAACGGAAGCCTCCCCTTTTCAACATGAATGCAATGAGTGCCTTATATCACATAGCCCAGAATGACTCCCCTACGTTACAGTCAAATGAATGGTAAGAATGCTACTCTGTTCTCTTTTGGTGTTTGTTTTCCTGAAAACCCTTGGCCTCTTCAGAACCCTTCACGTGGTTAAATATCTGACAAGGAAAGCGCTTGTTCTGGTGTAGCAATTGGCTGTCAGCTGTCAAGTTCTATATCTGCTACTGCACAGATATTCTCTAGTAGGTAGGCTTAGCTTTGACCTGCTGTCACTTCGGCTGTCCTGCAGTCCGATGTGTGCAGGTACTAATTACGTGCCTGTAGATAATGCATGAGGTAAAATGTTAGTGTGTGTATTAAGCCAACCTAAGTCAATGTCAGCAGAATTTTCAGGTGTGAATGGTGCTTGACTGAAGGAAGAACTGTTAGTGTAACTGTGCAGCAAAAACTGAGAGAAAGGATAGGTGCAGATAGGTAGATTCAACTAGCTTTTCCTGGGAGTCACTTTAGGAGCTTTGTCAAATATTCAGGGCTCTGTGGCTGCAGAATCTCACCTTGCCACGCACTTGTGTTCCAGAATCCAAGCTTAGACATTTTTAAAAATCATTCTCTTTTATGGTTGCAAAGGAAACCCTCCAAAAGTGAAGTGTAACTGAGGCAGTGATGGTTGCCTCAATCTGTGGAGAGCCTGAAACAATAGCTCATAGTTGGGTATGAACTTGCCCTATTATCAGCACATGTGTTAACTCTGAAACTTCAGAGTTATTTCATAATGGAAACATTCAGCTAATGTACTTTTCCCATAATCCCAATCTACCTTGCGCGCCTTTCCAGGTGCCAAAAAGTTGGTCTTCTACCCACACACCCAAACCTCTAACTTCCATCTTGACGATGTTTATTATGCAATTACTGTGCTTCATGTATAGCATATGGAAAATTAAAAAACCTAGAGGCAGAATAAAGTAAGTTAAATTTAATAATGCAGGAGTAGTATTCATTGTCCTAAATCACTAGAACCTATGTGATGCTGTCACAGACTTTCCATCTGCTGGTCTGGAGCACTAGAGAATCCAAAGGTCTTCTTACTGAAATTGAGGGGAAGATTGCTGCCGAGTACCAACAGCTGTGAATACGGCATATGAATGTAGTGATGGACTTTTCTGTTGCCCTTTGTGTCCTCACATTGGCACCAAAAATGCAAATAGAGACTAAAAACGTAAGGAAATCAGTGTGGTCTGTACAGAAATATTACTCCTGTTGAAATGTGTTAATGTCTGAGTTTCATTGGCAGGGAGGGAACAATACACTCAAGGAGACTATTTTTCTCTTCCTGGGCATGGGGAGACAGGGAATCCCTCAAGATACCAGCCCCAGTTGAGCAAGGCCCTGAAACATGTGCTTAAGTGCCACAGCTGGTGCATTGTCAGTAATGATTGGATAAAATGGAGCTCTATACCATCAAGTTGTTAAAAAGAAAGCCTCTTTCTTGGGGAAGATGCATCTGCTAGTGCAAACTTCACCTTCACTAGAGTAAAAGGACTTGAACTCCAGTACAGAACTTCTTACTATCCAACACAGAGAGTGATTTTCCCCTCACTGTGAGTGCCCTTGTGTTTCTCCCTGCATTGAGGAACCAAGGGAATTAACCAGTACACTTGGCAACAATCTAGTTTCTCTCGTATCCCAGAACTTAAGAACAGAGAAATACAGATTTTTTTTTTCCCCCTCTTACTGATGCAGATAAATTTTGAAAGTCACCAGTGTGCCTTTGGGACCCTGAAGTGATTCCCCCCCTTAAATTTCTCTCTCTATACAGGACGGACTCCTTTAGGGGATTTGTTGATTACTGCTTGCAGAAAATACCTCAGGAAAGGCCATCATCAGCAGACCTGTTGCGGGTAACTTTTCACTTTTCTGTTTCAGAAGTTTGGGGGAGGGAGGGAGATCGGAAGTGGAGTAATGTTACCAGTATTGGTGGTGGGACAGGATGTCGCTTGGCAGAGTGGAGTAGGCCATTTTCTAGTGTATCCAGGTAGGCAGAGGTCAGGACTACTTGGACCCTGTGGATTGGTTTTCCTGAAAAATTTTCCCTTTTTTGTTATGATCACTATGTAGTTTCATTTCGAAATGTAATTTCAGCTTCAGTTCTACTTAACAGCTTCCCTGATAAAGGGTGGGTGAACTAAGCAAAGACCTTTGTCAAGCAGCTTTGCCAAAGTATCATGACCATTTCCCAGTGCAGGCACTGAACCCATTTGCCCACCCTTCTACATTTCAACGATGCTGGAAAATTGGTGATATTTTACTTGTCTGTTCCAAAAATTAAATCTCACTTTGGGCCAGTAGAATTTTGCAAGACACCTTAAAATTCACCACAACAGTAAATGAATGAATTCATGGTCTCCAATCTCTTGCCACCAGACTCTTGCTAGTAAGAAATACTAATTGGGGAATGGAATAAGATGACACTTCAGAAAGCTGTGGTTAACCTGGGCTGAAACTCACCCTTCTGCACTGACCTGTTGTGTAGTGGCCTTGGACTGGTCCTCTGTGCAGAGATGAATTTCATCCTTTATGCACAACCTTGGCTGCCACTATTGTTGATGCATCTTTCTAAAGCACCACGTTTAAGCCGCTTTTCATGTAAATGGTTCATTTGAAATCTAGCTGGTTCTGAGAATCGCTTTTGATATCTGGCTGCATTGTTCCTTCAGAAAATTGCAACCTGCCTATGTGAAATGTAAAGGGATGGTGGCCTTGTTTATTTGCATTGCTGGAGAATTAGGGCACTTGCTGATCTGTTTTCAGACTTCATTCTGCTCCTGTTAACATGCATCTGTTGTAACAGGATGCTCCGAGGTTCACGCTTTTGGAAAGGACTACGGGTAAGCTGCATGGGGAAAGGGCTCATGTTGTGAGGTACAACTTTGGGAGCAGTCGCAGGACTCCTGCCCCTTTGTACCCTGGTGTGCTTTGCAGAAAAGAGGTTTAAGTTCTGGAAGGAAGTTGCAAGTCTCATGGGGCAGTATTTCATGCAGTAGCTTCCCTAGCTTAAGGAAGAGCCTGTCAGCAGCAAACGGATAAAGGATTTAATTATGATTTCTGCAGCAGCGCTGAATGTAGTTCAACTACAAGCATAGGAAAAGACAAACCATCACCAGCATTAGTTTAGTTGCCCCTGTTGCAGGCACTCACTGTTAAATTATCCAGTGGGCAGTTTTTGTTGTATAGACAAGACTTAAGAGTACGTGCTCAAAAGCTTTGAGGGGCGAGAGGGGATTTCTGCACTCCAGATTTAGTTTAAAACAGCAAACCAGCCTACTGGTCTAGTAGGGTGGCAATGAAGTGCGCAGGAAGCAGAGTTGGGTCCTGTGTTACAGGAGTGCTCCCTCTCTAGCCTGGAGGGAGGGTGACCTCGTGTGTGGTCTTAGAAGTGGAGAGGAAAAGAATGTTAATCAGAAATTGGATATTTGTGTATGTGTGTTCTTTTCCATATTCCCCTTATCCCATCAACTGGGGTTGGGTCGTCGTGCAAGCACCCTCCATCTTCATCTGTCCATCTACTGACCATCTTCTTTGATATCCATCCATTGCTTCCATGACTTTCCTCTGACTCCCTTTCCTGCCATGCTGTCTTCAGCAGGTCTCTTTCATTCATCCTCTGCATGTATCTAAACCAGTGAATTTCCCATTCCTAGTTTTTGTCTGCCACATTGTGGACTTGACTTCCATCCTAATACTTTCCTTTTGAAGTCTCTCTCTTCGTGTAACTCCTCTTATGGCACGAAAACATCTCTTCTTGAACACCTGTAGGCACTGAACCTGCCGTCTCCATGTCACCCATGCGTCTGCACCACACAGCTTTTCTGTAGAGTTGGGTTTTTAGTGTCAGTGGCCTACGCCTGTCATGCATAATCCCTGAGATGTTATTCCACACTGTTCCAGCATTGCTCAATCTGGACTGTCCAACGCATTCAGGATCGCTGGCTTCCACACCTGACCCACCAAGGGACTTGAACTGGTCTGTCTGCTTTAGTCACATTTCACTAATCTCTGTGTCCAGTTTCCCTGTGGCACCGCTAGGGATCCACATGAACTCTTGTCTTAGTCATGCTCATTTTCATCCCATCCCAGCTTCTCTGGTTATACCACTGGCTTCTTATTTCCCCTGTCTCTTCTTTTGAGGGTGCCCTGGTTGCTGTGTCATCTGCATAGAGCAGCTTTTCTCCTTTTCCCATTGAGATCTTCATGCTGATGTAGTCCATCAATATGATAAATAGCAGTGGACTTGCAGCCGACCACAGGTGCAGTCCAACTTTCACTTCAAATGCGATTCTCGTTACAAAACATGTTTGGATCACTGTTTTGGGTGATCTATGTAGGGCATTCCCCATAGTTACTAAATCCTCAGACACTCTGTGTTACCTCAGAGTGTGAGCATCCTTCTGTCCACTTTATCATATGCCTTTTCTAGGTCTATAAAACCCCAGACACCATCCTGTTGGTGCTCTAGCCACTTCTGTGTCCTTTGCCAATTTACAGACATGCCGTCTGTGGTTCCTTGTCCTTTCCTAAAGTGGAACTGTTCTTGTTCCAGGAGGAGTTCCACCATTCTCCAAGTCCTGGCATGCCTAGGGTCTGTTCCAGCATCTTCATCCCACATGACATTGGTTTTATCCCTTGGTAGTTTTCACATTCATGGAAACTTCCCTTCTTAAGTATTGGGACCAGGATAGACTTGCACCAGCCTTTGGGAATTGTCTTGCCTCACCATATGACTTTAACTTTTTCACTCATCCAAGACTTTCACCAGGTCTGCTGTCACTTGGAGTCTCAGTGCCGTACTGTTCTTCATTACCTGAACTGCGTATCTCCTCACCCACTGTTGTGTGAGGCTCAGGCACTACATGAGGGTCACATGTTGGTCACTCCACCCTATAGGGGTTTGCCTCATTTAAGAGACTATCAAAGAATTTTTTCCACCGCTCTTTCACTTGTTCAGGTGTTACTAGTAGTATCGCCTGGTCATCATTTGCTAATGGTGTGACAATACCATCCTCTTTCCCTTTGCGTCTCATTTTTGTAATGCTGTAGATATTTTTGCCAGCTAGCTGTGAGTCGTTCACAACGCTGGCGTGTAAATTGTCTTGGTCACTCTTTTTGGCTTTCACTGCCTGCTGGGTAGCTTGCTTTGCTACGTTGTATTTGTTTTCGTTTACACTCAGTGGATTTGATTTTTTTTCTTTTATGCACCATTTTCTTATCTCAGATTGCTGTTTGCACTTGATCAGGCCATCGCCATTCCTCTCTTTTCCTGGGCTTTTCCCATCTACGTTGCCCACAAACCTCTTCCTCTGCCTCAATCCACATTCTTTTGAGGCAGTTCCACTCCCCTTCTGGTGATGCCAGATCTGTTTCTTGACCCTTAACTTGTACGGCTTGCACAAATTTCTCTTCCACACTTCCCTGAACTGCATGTACATTAATCTCATTTCTTTTGAGCTCAGTTCCCTCCTTGTCCAATGCTCTGCCACAGTCTTTGCCACAAGAGATTTGTGTTCTAGCAAGATGGTAGCTCTAAGTATCACTTTTCCCTCATAACTCATCTCCATTGAGGTTTCCTCACCAAAATCATAGGCCTTTTCCCTCACCTCTGATGTATATAACCCAATGACTCACCTTCTTCTGGAACCATGCATTGGCTATCATCCCATTGTTACTGTATGGATCTCCTTCATTAAGAAAGACCCTGCCTGGAGCCGTTACACAAACTCCTGTGTGTACTCACAGGACCATTAATCTTCTGCTGCAATCCAAGTTTCTTTCTCCCTTATTCTCCCATGAAGGAAAATGTTATTTGTCTGTTGTGCAATGGACAGTTTCCTCTTACCCAGTTTTCATGCAGTTGCACTATAGATTTGTAAGGTTTAGGCTACAGGCTTTCTCTGTGAGCATGTGGGAGATCTAAAAAGACAGTGTAACTAGTTGGATTTAGATTTTGAGTGAGCAGCAGGGAGTTTCTGGGAGATGTGGAGCTCCCAGTTCTCCAAGATTCACCACTGCATTGCATTCTGCATGATCAGAGGCCTGCGTCCTTATTCAAGGTTTGCAGATAGTTACCGATTAATCATAGAAATTAGGGATGGAAAAGCTCTCCTAGATCCATCTCCCAGCCAGAGCAGGATTATTCTGTGTGGGGCATTGTCTAGAGTCTTGGGCAATCTAGTCTTAAGCCCCAGTAATGGGTCATCCACCATTTCCCTCAGGAGACTGTTCCACAGCTTGTCAGGAGGATTTTCAGCCTAAATTTTCCTTTTCCCAATTTCATGCTGTTAATCCCAGTAAAGCCACCTGGAAGCACTCGCTCACGTCTCTGTCCGTGGTGTTTGCACCCTTCAAATGTTTGTTGTGTTCTACAATTTCCCTGATTGTTCTGCTCGTTCTTCTCATCGCCAAACTATAGATGTGCCGCTCTTTTCTCCTAACTCGGTCCTTCCAGCCCTCCTGATCATTTTGTGCTCCTCTTTTCTCTCCATTTGGACACATCTTTCTGGTATTGATGTGCCCACAGAGGAAAATACTGTCCCAGGTCTGGCTATTTCCTCTCTGCTCTGTAATGATGATGCTTCTTTGTATACAGCCCCAAACTTCATTGGCCTTTTTGGTTACTGTCTTGTTGCAAAATCTTGTCTAATTTCCTGCCCACTGCCACCCTTAGGTCTTTTTTAGCGTTGTTTGCATGTCGTATTTTTTTTAAAGTATTAGATTTTTTTCGAATTGAATCTCCTTTGGTTTTCTATCCATGTTTCTAATCTTGGCATCTCCCTATTACATCTCTGTCCAGACTGGTGCTAGCAACTACTCCCAATGTAGTAAGCTTTGTGACTTCCATTAACATGCCTTTTACGCCCTTTTCTGTATTATTAATGAGGATGTTAAATTAAAACTTACTCGGCACCCAATTCCCACAGCAACTGATCAGAGTCTTTCCCTAAACTTGATACTTTGTCATTTATTATTGCCCTTTGTTTCTGGTCTTTCACCAGTTTTCATTCCCAACCTAATCAATTACCATTTGTTCTGGGAGTAAAGAAAGTTTCTTTGCTGCACTTACTTGGCAGCAGTTTACAGTTTACAATGTGTAAGTAGGCCAGGGACCACATACTGAAGGGCATGTCCCCAGTTTATTGACATTAGGGATAGGAAGTGAATCGTAAATCAGACCTTCAACTCCTTATGTCATCTGGCTACAGCTTACTGAAAAGTGTAGGGGCCTTGTGTAACTCCAGGGGCTTTATCTTTGGGAAATTCAAGGAGCAGCATTTCTTTAGAAGGTAGCCATGTGTGAAATTTGGCCGGCCTCTTTTCCATCAGGCTTTTTTTTACATATTGCCTTTCTTTAAAATTGATCAGTGGCCTGCTATTCCTCTGGTTGCAGTGCCTGGCTGCTGGTGAGAATTGCATGGCATGCTGCTGTTCCACACCAGGTAAACAGGACTCAGTTTTTCCTTGAATATTTTGGCAGAGGGATCACTAGCTCCCATCGTGTTTTTTGCTTAATTTCCACAGTTGGTTAGATCGCTGCTCTGTGCTTACCTTGCAGCCTTTTGATTCTGATTTTTGTTTTAAGGCTACCATTCGGCCTTTGTTTTATGGCTTCTCTTGTTGCTCTTTCAGCTCAGTAAAATGTGTTCTCAGGGATGCATCAGAGCCTCTCTTGGTTCGTGAAGTGAGAAATCGAAACCATACACTGTGCTGCAATCAGCTTTGCGCTCTTTCTTCTGGCTTTGCTGTAAAGCTGGACCATATAGTATATAGATTTAACTCCTGGGGCTTGGTTTTCCATTGAAATGCTGATAAATCAGGCTCTGTTTCTAATCTCTTCAGAGCCTGGTGTATTTTTTTTTCCCTGTGATCTGAGTATGTAATGTACAGCACATACCAGTGTTTTCTTCTCTGGTTCCACTTGCAGCACACTGATAATCCTTTGACCAGCTAATAGGTTTATGTTGTTAGTTTCTTGACGATTCATTCATGTGGCTTGGCAATCCTTCAGCTCTCTAGTAATCATGCAAGTTCACTGAAGGATATGATTTCATGGTTACCTTGGGCAGGAGTCTGTGTAAACAATTGGAGCTGAGACGTCATTCATAGATTGTACATTTTCAGTCCTTTTAATTGGTTTATCAGAAGATTCTGATTGCTGCACCACAAATTTGTTCCCTTCTTCATCAGCCCCAAAGTTCCTCAGCTTACAGCATTCAGTACTTTCTTCTTTTGAGCTATTTTTGGGCAGCCCGGGCTCTTTTACATAAGAAGGGATATAGGTTATGTTTGTGGTGGTATTTTTCAATGGAGAGTGTACTAAGTGATTTGTTGAATTAACTGCTTCTGAGAGTGAATACAAAGTCATCTCAGTATTTGGTATGAGCTTTGTTAAAGGGACAGTTAAATTAAAAATGTAGTTTAAAAACTAAAACAACCAAATATATTACCTTAGATTTTTTTTTTTTTTAAACTGGAAGGAATTTTAAAATCTAGCTTGATTTTTCACCATTTATTACTTGGAGATGTGGATTCTATTCCTGGCTCTGGCACTGACTTGCTGTGTCACCTTGGGCAACTCACTTACCCTCTATGCCTCTGTTTCCCTTCCCACCCTTAATCTGTCATGTCTATATTTAGATTGTAAATGCTTTGGGGCGAGGACTCTCTTAATATGTGTGAATTCAGAGCCAGGCTCAGTGGGGCCTTGATCTTGTTTGGGGCTTATAGATACTACTATAATACAGATAAGCAATCATAATTTTATTCTGCCTAGATAAGGGTGACTTCTTACCCTTCTGTTTCATGCATGTACCTTGCAGTCTAACTCTGGCCCTGATTCAATAAGGTATTTAAACACCAGCTTAACTTTAAAGAATGCAATTAGTTCCATGTATTGCATTGGGACTATTCCTATAAGCTTAAAATAAAGCATGTGTTTGAGTACTTGGCTGGATGGGTGCATTTGGCATGGATTTATGTTGGCACTTCCAGAATCAGTAACGTGGTTTGAAATCCATTTTTTTTCTATTTTAAAAATTCTCTATGTGGTAATTTTATCTCCACCCACAATTGACTGCAAGTTGACTTCATTCACTTGCCAGTGTTGACATTATTTAAAAAAATATTAAATTGGAGGGTCTGCGTATAAAGGAATAGAAATTATTCAGTTTTCTTCCCTGTGAAATGACCGTCAAAGCTTGAGTAATAGTAAAAGATATTTTGATACTGAAATGAATGGGCATCTCCGTTAATAAAACTCAAATGCGCAATAGTTTTAATTTATTTAAAAATTTTAAAAATAAACCTTTGGCATACGTCTATTTACAGATCATTAAAACAGGTTAATCTGATCCTCATGGCTTTTTTGGATGTGAGACTCCTCTGTTGAGGAGTGCTTCATCTTAACATAGCATGGATACCTGGCTTCATTTCTTTTAATATTGCAAATAGAACAAATATGGGCCAGATCCTGAACCTAGGGTATTGCTTATTACTGTGACGAGTTCCACGGAAGTCAGTAGGGCTCTTCAGAATACTTTGTGCTAGCCCAGTAGTGAGTGTTTGCTGCATCAGGCCTTCTGGTTACAAATCTTCAGGTGACAGAATCTTTTCCTCTTGCTTCATTGTCCTTGCCTGAAGAAATATATGGGATACACTTGTTCCTTAGAACACTTAAAAATTTATCCTACTGACTATTTGGGGGGGAGGGGGCACATTCAAGGATGCATTTTAAGTGCTGTCCTAAGTAGGGATGGACTCTAACATGTGCTGAAGTGCTTTCCTGAACTGGGATCTATGTAAGGACCTGATCCTATTCCCATTGACTTACTGGGAGCACGATAAAGCTCTGAGTCCTCCCGTTATTCCTGTTCATGAATCTGGAAGGTCTAGAGGATAAATCTTTGCATGAGGTTTAGGCAGGAAGTCTCCAGTAACAGGAGTAAGAATTCCTTCCTCCTGGAGTGTCTGCTTATTTATGCACCGTATATATTCATCTTTACTTAAATTGTATATAATCTGCAAGTTGGCTGCTGTTTAAATTTGATTGTTACTCCTTGGATTACCGAGAGAGAGAGAGAGAGAGAGTGTGTGTGTGTGTGTGTGTGAGAGAGAGAGAGATGAGTGTGTCTGTATGTACACAGGGAGGGAACAGGTCAGTTACTGTTTGTGTGACCGTATTTCACAGTGGCCCCACCCACGATTTAGGGCCTGTTGTGCTAGGCACAGGACGGATCCTGCCCCAAAGGGCACCTGGTTTAAACAAGCAAGACAGACCAAAAGCTGGGAGGGAAAATGGACAGAGAGGGGTGAAGTGCCTTGCCCAGGGTCATCTAGCAGGTCAGTGGCAGAGATGGGAATAAACCCCACGTCTCCTGACATATAGTCTAGTGCCCTACCCACTAGCCCTCCCACTCTGAGTTGATCTCTGATTTGTGGCAGCCCGTATATACATTTATTTTAAATCGATTTGTCGAGTAGAATAGTCACTATATTACTCCACATCCTGTGCTTGGCCGAGTCCTGCACTCCTGCCGATTTTATAACCCTTGAATGAAGCATTTCACCATCCAAATGCTGTACGTCAGGCTGCCGCGTGGCTAGCTTGCTCACTTATGTTGATGTGGCTCATGTACAGTGCATCTAATAGCGCTAAATGAATTTTGGGAGCTTTGGTACCTAACGGTGTTGAGAATGGGGAAAGAAACGTCATATCAGGTGACTTTTAATATAATAATTACCATGGCTCGTGTTGTCTGGTAAAACATGTATGGTGCTGTTTCTTAAGCCACATATCTTCTCTCTTCAAAATCAGCATGACTTTGTTCGCCGAGACCGGCCGCCCCGGGTCCTAATTGATCTAATACAAAGGACGAAAGATGCTGTACGTGAGCTGGATAACCTTCAGTACCGGAAAATGAAGAAAATCCTTTTCCAAGAGACGCGGAACGGGCCACTGACGGAGTCTCTGGAGGAGGAGGAGGTACTGTAGATTCTTAGAGTGCCCTGCAGTTCAGCAGAGATGGAGTGAGGACAGATATGGGTGACAGCCCCAAGAGAAGGCTGTTACATTAGGTTAGGCATATGCACATGTTGGTGGCTTGAGAGCTCTATTTTGGACTTCTTTCAAAGACACAACTTTTTTCTTGAGCGCTTCACAGAAGAAACTCCTTTTTAAGGAGGATTTTGAAGGAAAAGATAGTGGCTTCTCAGGCCAGGTCAGGGAGGGAATAGGCAAAGTTTTAATGTGGAGCAGTGAAGCTGGCTTGCCAAACAGTGATTTGGAGATACTTAGAGCGAGGGAAGTAAATTTTCCTAAATCCCATAAACTGCAGTTGTGGGGAAGGCTTGTTCAGGCATTCTCTTACCGTTTGGCCTCTTAACTTGCTACATGGTGTTAGATTAGACCTCCACCCCTGATCTCAGGAGCACAAGATTTTTAAGTCCAAAGTGGGGTCCTGACAGCATTTGTTTGTGTGCACACTTTATAAATGGATGCCAAGAAAACTCTGTGAGGAATTAAATATATACATCTAAGGCACTGTCGTCCTTAACATGAGGAGATTCTGTTTTTTGGATTGTACTGTTTCACATCCCACTCACCTGGAACTGCCAGAATCTGGATGTGTTCATCTCTCAGGCACACTACAAAGCTCACCTATGGAGGGAATGAGATGATATAGGCATGATATAATTGTTATTGAGCTGGATTTAATAATAAATGTGTGGACAGCAGGTTTAATGGGATTTTCGTGGGATGGTTTTAAATCCTGTAAAGGATGCCAAGAGCTTGATATCGGCACTTAGTGGTGGAAGAGGGGACCAGCCGACCTCACTGGGTAGTGATCTCACCAGCTGGTTTAAAGAGCGTCAGTAACGGGTTTTGATCGTCTGATGAAAAGAGCGTAGCTGCAATGGAGAGCTCTTTAGGGATGAAGAGATGAAATGGGGAAGCCCACAGGGAAAGTAGAGGAAAGCTGAGGGACATGAAAGCCACCCCTTCCTGGGAAGTGAGTTCCACCAAGACACAGTCTCACTCAGTGGCTTGAAATGTACAGCTGGGGCTTATAAAGGGTACAAATGAGGTGCTTTACCTTCAGTGACTGATGGCCTAGACTCTTCTAAATAAAGGCAAGCCTGTTTAATAGCACCATCGCAACATTTTCCCAGTTGCTGAGACATTTCTATCAATTAATTGTCCTATCATGAGCCGAAAATGAAATCAGATAAGCAGAGATGCTTTTTTTAAAAGTTCTTTGATGCTAAAAAATGAAAACTACTGTTTGATACACAAAGCCAGGCATAAAATTAAAATCTGATTCAGTTCAAACCATCAGCTGTAAACAGCCCAATTAATCAGTTTGTAGTAATTGACACTAACTGTGCTTTAGAGAAGGAAACCAGTGATTTGTCAATTAATGATATTCAAGGAAAATTATTTAATGTCACTTGATGTGGGCACATTTGGATAAACTAATACCTAATGGTTTGGTGCATGGAAAACCTTTTCCATTGAGCCCCTTCCTATTATCTGGCCTTGACTGTGTGTATCTTTTTCTTACAATGCAGCAGGCAGATGTGAAGGGGAGAGGTCAAAGTTCAGCACGCTGGGGCTAATCTTTTGGGCCAGATAGATCAGTTGTGCTATTTTGGGAAGAGGAAGAGTCTTGGGCTTGGAGGTGGGGGCGTCTGTGCTGGGATACAGTGTGGCACTGAGAGCACTTCTGAAGAAACACCTGCCTGTACTTCCAGTTGGAGCAGTGCAGCCAGGGCTGTCTGCTGTGAAGGAGAATGGGAACTATGCAGTGGGAGCAGTAGCAGCGCCTGCCATAAAGGGCAGAGTGGAGCAGGAATTTCCATTCTAACCCCCCGTTGTCAGTCACTTAGAATTTTCCAAAACTTTCAGACTGAAATTCCTAGGCTCGGTCTCTGCCCAGGAGTGTTCTCCTCCTCCTCTCCTCCCCTCCCCCCGGTGAAAGTCTGAAGAAAATTATTTCAGGGACAGCAAGTAGGGTGGAAGGGGAGTACTTTCCCCATTTTAATGTTTATAGCTCTAGCGCTGGGGTCAGAGTGCTGAAATGTATCACGATGCATCGCCAAGAAGTGCCGTGGAATATTCCAATAAAATTTGGTTTTGATATCACTGAATTACAGTCCACAGCACATGTGGCACTGAGTTTTCTCACTAAGCTTGTTCAGTGTGTCACTAAGGGGGGGCCACGTCGCGCACACCTGCATGGCGAACTTAGCAGTACAGGATAAAAATTAGCAAGGAGGCACAATGAGTGAAGATGTAGCCTCAGTCACTGCTCATATTGTTAGCAAAAGCTGCCTAGCTCCTAAAGCCTCCCCTGGAGGGGGAGGGAGGGAAGGGTTCCCTCCAATAGGCTTCCTAGGGAGTGCAGGAGATGTTTTCCCTGTTGTGAACATCACTGGGTATATATCCAGTGAGTTCCACATCTTGGAGCTTTGAAACTTTTTTCTAAAGGAACTCCCATCAAAAACTATCAGGAGAAAGTTAAGGTTGCATGTTCAGGCACTCAGGTCAGGAAGCGAGAAAGTTCAGGTTGTATGTGCAGCCTCAACACTGTCCTTTGTGCACATGCATTCTTTAATTAAATACCCATGGAGTGTTTCTCAAATGCTGCGGTATAATAGGCGGTTTCTTCTGCCGCTTTAGATATGCATATGTAACTTGATGTACAATTGTTCTTTCTTGTATGTGTGCATCACTGTCAAATGAGATTTTTTTATTTTGGTTTGGGGTAATAAAAAGCACCCATACACAAACAGAGATCTCTGCCAATTACTTATTACAAAACTAAATACACATTTCAGTCAGCTAGCCCTTCTACCAAACAGTAGCTCTTACTACAGATAACAGCCTATTAATTGTCTAGTAAAGTCCCTCTCCCCGGCTCTCTTCAAAGGCCAGACCAAACAAGATGGCCCTGCACTGAATTTTGGCTAATCAGGGCTATTGTGGACCAGAGATTGGAGAGCATTCCCGAGCCCCAAGTCCCTTATAGAGAATTACCTCCTCTGATAATAACCCTTTGACTTAGATCACTTTATATAAATTCTCTTCTCTGTAAGCCAATGCAGGTCAGACTAGCCCATTATGATAACCCAACTGATGCAAGCACCCAGGAAGGAAAAATATTGTAAGATGCTACTTTTGTGTATTTAAGTTTGTAGAAAAAAGGGCATGTTTTATCATGGCGTTTGAGAAATAATTGAGATCATGTAATTAAATGTATGGTAATGCTTTCACCCATTGTAGTACAGCCCCTTCTGCAGAGTGATACTTGATGTATCTTAGTAGAAACTACAAGCATCATTTAAACTGACAGAATGTCATTTCTGTTTGGCCTGGACATCAAGGCTGAAACCCCTGCTCCTGGGAAAAGTGCTGTGGGATTCTTAAGGGATCACAAATAGTTGGGACCCCAGTTTTTACATCTCCGATACATGGCATCTCAGCTAATCGTGGCTGGAGCATTATTTCAGTACAGACTCTGAGGGAAGAGTGCCCCTTTCTTAATCACTGGCACTACTTACAGCAGCACCTCAATGTTCCCAGTCAAACACTAATCGTGTCCAACCCTGCTTAATTTGAGAGAAACCTGGCTTGCAGCCTGAGATGCTATGGCCGCAGAGCACAGAGCAGAAAACTGACTGAGAGCCTCTGGTAACCTTAGGGTGATACCTGGTTTGGCCTTTAGGAGGTGAACAACAAGGAATTTAGGTGCTGGAAAATAGCGGCAGAGAACCTGTAACTGCAGGATTGCAGAGCAGTGTTGGGCACTGCAGGAATATGCATCAGGCAGTTCATCTCCTGCAGTGTTTGTAATTCTGCTGCCCCTTATTTTGCAGGACAGTGAGCATGGATCAAACCTGAATCGGAAGATGGACAGTCTGGGCAGCAACCATTCCATCCCAAGTATGTCTGTGAGCACAGGCAGTCAGAGCAGCAGTGTGAACAGCATGCAGGAGGTCATGGATGAGAGCAGCCCTGAACTGGTCATGATGCATAATGATGAGAGCACAATTAATTCCGCATCCTCTGTGGTGCACAGGAAGGTATGTTCTCCGGGGCGCTCTGCAGCTTCATGCAATGGCTTCTGTCCCTCGGGTTAGTTCAGGTTCCTTAAGGCCCAATGCAGCAATGTGTAGTGAGTGCCCTCGCTAACCTCTTGAGAGTAGGAGGCTCAGCAGACTCCTGTGGGATCAAGCTCTTTGTATTGTTTCTCTTCTGGCTTTAGCAATTAAATGATCTTTGAAATTAATCATGAAAAGCTGTTGCTGTGACGGCACAGTCAAATCCAGCCATCGAGCAGGTACGTTCTCTGCATGCTTCCTCACCCAGCTCGGCATGTGCCTCATCATCCTTGCCTGCAACACCTCTTAGGGTTCCGATCCTCGGGCTCCTCTGAGCAATTGTGCCACACTGTGTGTTGTGGTTTGAAGTGGCCGCATCTACTAAGGTACCACTTAGCAATCACAGTTTGTGACCAAAGTCTGAGTTGTACTTGGATCCTTCCTCTGCACAGGAGCATCGCACACAAAAGCACTCCTGCGAGGTAAGTTTTAAAGCAAAATTCCACTCCACCCTGCTCTTTCATTCTCTCTTTCACGGATTATCTGTTCTGCTTATTAGAGTGGCAGCTTTAGAGGTGAAGTCGTCTGGATACAGGCCAGGCGCTAACCCTGCACTTGCCATTCAGAATCAACTTTTACATAACCCTAGTGGTGTCCGCAAATGATGGACAGGAAAATCGAGGTGGTTTCTGCAACTGTGTTTGCAAAGAGTTTGAAAGTGTATATAGTGATGTTCTGCAGCCAGAGACGCTAACGTCCCGCTGTACAGTACTACAATAGAAGTGTGAGTTTCTCAGTGGCATGATAACCGCAAAGCCTAGTTTTAACCATTTAAATGCTTATTCTTCTAAACAAGCTTGTCTTTAAAAAAAAAAAGAAAAAAAGAAATAAAACTGCAGTTTGTCATTGAAAATGACAACGCCTGCAATGTAAGACTTTTCTCATGTGCTCTCAATTGTACCTTCAAGCAATAAATTACCAGATACATATATTTATAAAGGTACTGATAGGGAAGTAGCATAATTTAGTTCTAGTTTAAAGGGTACTCCCTGATTTACCTTCTCAAATATGCTGGAAACCCCACCTTCAGCGTTAGCCCTTTTTAAGGAAATAGTGGTGAAGTGTGAAACACCAGTTCACATATTCCCCCAGTGGAGGGAAGAAGATGCTCCAGAGGCTTTATGCTGTCCCTGATCATAGCTGGAGCTTCTTCTTGTTCTACGTAGATTTCAGAAATTAAATATTTTTATTCTTACTTGTTATGTGTTTGCATGTATTGCCCAGATATACAGGATGCACTTTGAGGGGGATGATGTGGATGTTTGTTTTCATAAGTTACAATGATTTTACTGGCTTGTAAATGTCACTACAGCTCATGAAAATAAAATGTGTGCAGCTCCTATCGGGCATGAATTGCATTTATTGTGAACGAATGGAGTAGCTCTTCATTTTAAGAATAAACTTTCATTTTGCAGTAATTTTACAATACTTCCTGTGTATAAATACAGGATGATTGGTAGGGTTATGGCCTAGTTTTTCAGGATTTGTATACAGCTGTCAGTGTCTGGTGCTGAGTGTCTTCCATCTCAAGTAATGCCAATGAGAGTTTAGTGCCTAACTCCTTAGACCTTTTGAAAGTTCCCACCATACCTCTTGGCTTACATGCAATGTTGATGCAGTGCTCATGACTGAAGACAAGTATATTACTGATGACATGGCTATGACAGGTATACTTGTCGGCCAGGAGAGTATTCTTGCACAAATTCATTGTGTACATGTCACTCCCACTGTATGAAATTACATCTAAGACACCAACTAGCTGAGTACATTTCTTTTCTCAGAGCTTTACAAGTGAAGGAGGAGGCCTGGGCACTCATTCATATCTGTGATTTAAGGCACTTTTGCTGACTTATAGATCACTGACAAAAAAAATGTATTCTTAGGCTAATTGTTTGTTCTTTTTATATAGTGGTTATCATTAAAAAGTCAACATTTGCCAGCATTTGCCATCAGTTACCACAGCGCACATTCTGAGAAAATCACTGTTCTTCCCCTATACTTACAATATGATGGATCTCTGGTAACATCTAGCAAATGTTACCTTTTTGTTGTCTTCTGCTGTATTTGCATATACAGGAAAATGCAGAGTATATACATAGATATGCAGTATAACATATATCACATCAAAGTTATATTCTGTATGTAGTTTTATCAGTGTTTTATTAGTTTGGTGATAGCAATTCTCACATCTAGCTATATTTGTTATAAATGCACATGCCTGCTAATAAAAGCTAGCTGCACAGCTTAAAACACAGAAGTTGAATTGAAATAGACTTTATATGTGTGTATTTACAGTATTTGAAGATAGACATTTTAGTTTCTTAAAGTTTCCTCCTTTGAAAAGTTTGTTAGTGCAAGTTTGAGACTTCCTGTTAGCTTAGTGCTCATGTTAATTATGTCTCTGTGTAATCTGTGCTCTAAAGTATTCCACACCAACTGATGTTTCTACTGGCAGTTGAAAAAGTACCATGGGAACAATAGGTTGTTAGTGTCACTGGGGAGCTTTAACCACAAACAAGTCATGATGAGCTCAGGTCCAGTTAAAATTAAGTCTTCATCTTCAGTTTAACCAACTTCTAAAGCAAAAGAAAATAATGCTGATTTAAAGTAAGTCTCTGAGCTTGATCTAGCCACTAGCTATCGTCTAGTCTCACTTAACTCTCATGCTTTCATGCAATGGATTTGACCCTTATCTAAGTAAAACAAGTGCCATGTGCATTTAGGATGCTCTGTAAATGATTATTAATAATAATGCAGTCTCATGTATCCGAAAGCTATTAAAACATCATGCACTGGCAAAATTACATAAGGATGCTAATGTTTTAAAGGAATCCAGCTTAAAATATTATAAACCCATCAATCTCTTCTCGCACACATTCCGCTTAAAAGTTTATCATAATTCAGTGGTGTCATGAAAACTACAGGTCCCATCATGCAGTTCTCCTTCCTGGTCTGAGAGGCCAGTCTGGATAGGAGCTGCAACTGATTTCTGTTTAATGCAAATTTGAGGCAGGCCTTTGGTTCTTGGCAAGACACCAGTGAAGTCCTTGGTTGAGCAAAGTTTGGGTGCCCCTGGCAAAGATTCTAAGCATCACAGCTGTTCCTAGCTATTCTGAATGCTAAGTGAAGCATAAGAAGCAGGCCAAACCCCTTGCACTGGCATGTTCACCTCTGTTAGACAGCCGTAGGGTTTTAAAAATAAAGAAATGGAGCATGCTTTCTGGCCAAAAATAAATGAAATGACCTTGTGTTTCTCATCTAGCTGCTCTGGTTACAGTAACTCTTGGTACTTGGCTCATGCCGTGCTATGTTTGTGAACATCATTAGGCTCTGCAGTGAGAAGGTGTGTCCAAAGCCCTTCCTAGGCACATAATCGCTGACAGAGAATTAAAGCCCGTGGCTGTCAGTAGCATCTAAGCTTGTGTTTCGAATAAAGTCCACTTGAGCTCATCTGCTAAAAGTCCAGCAGAGCAAGACTGAGTTCCTAGATGGGAGTGTAGGGGAAGGCTGCCCTCTGTAGGCAGGGTGGGTAGTTCTTCATATCAACTCTGAGCCAGCTGTTACAGCTGGCACCAACAGAGCCCATGACACATAAATGGGCTAGAGTGGCAGCCAGCCGAATGCCTTCCACAGCCTCCCTTTGCTGAATCCCATTGCAGCTGTAGGACCTCCTGAGGTAGCAGTTTGCTGGTCCAGTGACCAACACCACATTTCTTAAAAGAAGCCAAAATGTCTGTCATGTCTCCATCCAGCTCCCACAAGCTACCTGGAGCTTTTTCCTTCCCAGTGTTTGCATCTTTGTATGCTGTGTTAATCTAGCTAGTGTAATGGAGAGGCATCTCACTAATTTACTAGCTGAAACGTGGATCAGTCTCTCTTTAGAGAGAGAGTTAGGTAACTACTTCTCTAGCCAAAGATCATGTTACGTATGGATATACATTCCCCTGGGCATCTCCCTTTGGAAGTAGAGTCGGTCATTCACTTAGGTTACGGATTGCGGGCAAAATGACATCTCAAGTGCAGACCAAACAGTTGTATCTTGGAGGAAATTTTTTATTTTTTTTTTGCCAGTTGCACTCTGAATTCGCTATACGCTTCTAAAGCCACATGACCCAGTGTCATGGTATAATTCCCTACTCTGAACTTTAGTGTCGAAAAGATGGGGTACCAGCATGAATTCCTCTAAGCTCAGTTACCAGCTTAGAACCTGTAGTGCTGCCACCAACCAGGAATTCCAGTGCCTGGTACACTCTGGTCCCCCCAAAACCTTGCCCGGGGACTCCCAAGACCCAGTCCCTCTGGATCTTAACACAAGAAAAGTAAACCCTTTCCCTCACCGTTCCCTCTCCCAGGCTTCCCCTCCCTGGATTACCCTGGAAGATCACTGTGATTCAAACTCCTTGAATATTAAAACAGAGAGGAAACTTCACTTTCCCCACTCCTTCTCTTTCCACCTCCCAGACTCTCCCTGAGAGAAAATAATCCTAACACAGAGAGAAAATTAACTTCTCCCCCTTTCCCCCTTCCCTCCTTTCTCCCCACCAATTCCCTGGTGGATCCAGACCCAGTCCCCTGGGGTCTCACCAGAATGAAAAAAACAATCAGGTTCTTAAACAAGAAAAGCTTTTAATTAAAGAAAGAAAAAACAGTAAAAATTATCTTTGTAAATTTAAGATGGAATATGTTACAGGGTCTTTCAGCTATAGACACTGGGAATACCCTCCCAGTCTAAGTATACAAGTACAAATTAAAATCCTTCCAGCCAAATACACATTTGAACTCCTTCCAGCCGAATACACATTTGAACTCCTTCCAGCCAAATGCACATTTGCAAATAAAGAAAACAAACATAAGCTTAACTCGCCTTATCTACCTAGTACTCACTATTCTGGACATATAAGAGACTGTATCAAAGAGATTGGAGAGATTGCACGTCTGGTCCCTCTGAGCCCCCAGAGTGAACAACAACCAAAAACTAACAGCACACACAAAAACTTCCCTCCCTCAAGATTTGAAAGTGTCCTGTCCCCTGATTGGTCCTCTGGTCAGGTGACAGCCAGGCTCACTGATCTTGTTAACGCTTTCCAGGCAAAAGAGATATAAAGTACTTCTGTTCTATTAACTCCTACTATCTGTTTATGACACCCAGGAACAACAAAACCCACATGCCATCAGTGAAGGTATTCTGAAGCAAAGTAAGGATGACGATCTGTGTCTTGGGAGGACAATGTTGTGTTTCCTTGCTTACGGCATCCAGATACTATTTTGCTCTGTGCATTAGAAATGCAAAGTGTTGGTCAGGTTTGATTTGTCCATCCTGCATAACCATTTGCATGGTACCCCAGAGATGCTCTCTGGTACTTGTTTGGACTCCTGAATAATGCTAGCCGGGGATGGCATTTGAGAATTGCCTTCTTACGGTTTAATCAGCAGTTACAATTGCCTTTATTTTATAGGGAGGAATAGATGTTGGTGCCATCATAAGTGTAAAGCATCGAAATCCATTACAGTAATGGCAGCAGGAAGCATGACTATGTTCGAGATGTCGCTTTCACCATAAAACATGTTGACTGTGGCGGTAACTCTTCATAGCCAGACAGAGCATACAGTGTGTCCCTTTCGGCATTAGCTGCAACGGGACATTTTTGGTGTATTAATATTTACCAGGGTGCTGTTCAGCAGCATATGAGCGCCCTTCCTTTTTGGCCCACACACATCACAGATGACTTATTGTCAACCACTCCATCAAACTGACGCTGCAGTCATGTGTCTTGTGGTGTCTTGGGAGACATTGTCCTAGCTAAATATGCCAAGTGACAGGACTTGGAGCACTTCCTTGGGAGACTACGTCACAATATTTCAGCTAGATTGGGTATAATGAGGGCAGCATTTTTACTACAAATAAAGGTGGTGTCATTTTTTTTTTGAAGTATCACATTCCACGTTGTTGTTTTTGTTCAGCCACAATGCACAGCTGCTGCTGGTGTGCTTCTACCAATACTAAGCACTTAGCATTTCTTCATAATATTATTTCTCTGGTGAAACCCTTAGGATGTCAGACTGTAAATAAATACCCGTTTGTATAAAACATTTTTAAAACAAGAGATCTGAAAGGAGCACATTCATTGTTAAGCTCCACAAACAAAATCGACTCCTCTTTTCTCTGCCCAATGTCCTGTTACAACTTAAGAAACTTTCCAAATCATTAACTACAAATGAAAACAAAATATGTTGCATAGACATGACTCCTCTCCGCTCCATGATGCGTATGTGGCATCCTGGCTGGATCCAGTGATGGGAGGGATACTGGGTGCGCAGCCAGTATATGTGGAGTGGATGAGATATATAGGGGTATGTTGCCCTACAGGCTGAGGTTTCTGATTTACCCCTGGAGAACAAGTAAGATCTGATGGAATTTTCCTTCTGGTTGGGAAGGATGAGTAGGGACTTTTGGAGCCTCTGGCTCATCATAAGTGGGGAATTCTGGGCTGTGTGTGGAGAGTAAGACGTGATTATGTACTTGCCCACCTGCCTTGAACGATTCCAAGCCTTGATATTGATGTGGAGCCTTTTCCAAAAGGACTCTTGTTGAAATGTGACCCTATCTGCAGGTTGTTGATACAGCCAATGTGTTGTGTTCAGCTGATTGTTTTATTCCTCCCCCCTTTGAATTCTGGGAAATGGAGGAGGTTGTCACGGCTTCGTTGTACATTCCCTTTAGGGTCCTAACCATGGTTGGTTCAGTCGCTCCCCCCTTCATATTTGTGTCAAGAAGGCTGGCAGTTCTCGTGGTCTATTGCATACTGTTGTCCAGGTGGCATCTGTCCTCTTGAACTGTCTGAGGGGAGTTTGCTTGCTGTGCTACTGCTTGTTTCCCCTAGCATCAGTCAAGATACAAAATGTCAGTGAATGCTCTTTTGAAAAACAAAGCTTGGGAATTTAGCTTCTTGCCGATCAAATGTGATCAGCGTTGATGCAGTTTTTCTACGTATATGAATTTCTCCAATCAAATTTCTCAACTAAGATCATGGAGACTTTTCTCTAATATTGTGTTGCCTTGATTCTTTGCACTTAAATACGCCTGTTTTACCTTTCACAGAATTGCATGGGCAACGATGATTTTATGTACTGGAACACTTAAGGCAAGCTGTGGGTCTACTCATGTTCCCATCAAAATCAAAGGCAAAATTCTCATTGACTTCAGTGTGAACAGGCTCAAACCACGTATACTTAATATGTTGAGTTCACCTTTCTTTCATACATAACTTGCTCATTCTTAGCTATTGCTGGCTTCTGCTCTGCAGATATTTTGAGCATGTGTGCGAAGGTGGTTTCAGGAGTGTGTCCTGGTCCATGCAGCTCTTGGGCATGGGTCAGGTTAAAAAAAAAAAAAAAAAAAAAAAAAAAAAAGACCTGATTAAGCTAATTCTCATAACTGTGGTCATTAGAAAACTTGATGAGACTATGTGGTCAGAGCAGTGTGGGGGATATTGTTGGCACAATATACTCAGTAATCTGAGTGCTATGAATTTGGAGATGTCCTTAGAATGTTGCAGTAGTGTAGTGGGTTAGCTTTTAAAGATTGTTTTTCAATGAGCAGAGGAGAAAGAATGGTCTTGGGTTGATAGCACTGGACTGGGACTCTGGAGATTGGTGTTCAGTTCCTTACTCTGCCAGTGGAACCTTGGGCAAGTCATTTCACCTCTCAGTGCTCCAGGTTCCCATCTATAAAGTGAGGATGATAGTACCTTACTGCCTCACAGGCGTGCTGTGTGAATAGTCATTATTGCGGATAAGGTACTCAGATGCCTATTTGAACCCAGTTATGTGCCTTATGCTGTCCGAGTCAACAAAATTTAGGCCTGGATAGACCCAGATCCAAACTTGCCCAAACTTTGGAGTGTTTGGATCCAATGCTCTGGTTGTAGAGATTGGCCTGAGATGCCAAGTTTGGCTCATAACATCGTCAAAGACCCATACAAGGGGGCTTGGAACCAGGTTCCAGATTGGACCCATATCTGCTGAAAACTTAATAGATGTTGCTCAGGCTATTGACAGAAAAGAAGCAATAGATGGAACCTACAGACATCCACTCTGTGTGCTTGTAGCTAGACCTCTCTCTCAGGAGCTGTTGGCCTCACTGCCCAGTGTATTCTTCACTGGCAAAGGGAGAATGGGGTCCTCGTGGCTCATTTGTCTTAACTCCTTTTACCTATTTGGTGCTAGCTGTCACTGCTACGATAATGTCACCTGTTGGTCTTGACAACTATATATATTGGATGTATATTTTTTCTGGCCAACCTGATACATTTCTCTGAATATGTTGCCCTGTTAGCTTACCCAGGGTTGCTGGAGATTTTGCATGAGGCAGAAGCCCCCAACCCTGACTCAGGGATTCCAAGGACAGTCATTGGGCTTTTGTCTACACCAGGTTTTCCAACCATTAAATTTTCCATTCTTTTTGTGTGCTTGGTTACAAATTAACTGCCATGTCCCTCAAATACATCAGTAAAGAGCTGTTGAAAGATTTTATGTTATTCACCTCTTGCAGACTGTTCTCTGGGCTCCCCTAAGATGCTGCTGCACATAAGTCAATGGAAGTTGCACATGAAGATGTGAGGGCACAGTTTTAATCCTTGAGACTCCACCCCTTAGAGAATCCAAGGGATCTCACCCGCTTATTTTTTACGGGGGGGAATTAAAATGAATGAAACAGAATCAAAGAGAAGGCATCATTTCAGGCTGTCTTGTGAAAAATGGAAAGGCGGTTACTTCACTTAGAAAACTTTTTTTTACAGCAACTTGATTTTTTCCTAAGAATGGTTAGTAGATTGCATTGACCTCCACCACACTAATGTAATAGCTGCTGTCTTGCTAGCGCTAAAGACCTACATCTTTTGCACACCCTCCCTTTTCACCAAACTCCCAAACAAGACATTTCTCTGTGCCTTGCTGGACTCTGGAGAATCGCCCTGTTTTAACCAGTGGTGTCCCTTCCCCTTAAAGCTCTGAATTGAGACCAAGGTCCTTGAGCCAAAAAAGGAGCCCATCAGCCTAGTTGAAGGGTTTATTGGGGGTTGTAGCCTGCATTTCACCCACGGCCACTCACTCTTGTCCTTAGATTGGTCACTGCAGTGTGGAGAACTCCAGAAGGCTTCCGTAATCTACTTCTAAAAATGTTCCAAACTAGGATTCCAGAAGATTTATTTTTAGTGGCTGGTCCATCTGCATGGAACACCATTGCCTATCCTATCAATAATGTGTTCTAGAGCCTCGGTCACCTAGAATACTCCGGTCCTACAAAGCTTCATAGATTGATTATTTTCCCAATAGACCCACAAACCTAATTAGCTGAAAAATATTCTTGAAATTTAAAGATTTGATCATGATATTTCAGGAAAGACAGGGATCTGAGCTTTAGCTTCATTCAGGCATGTTATATACATTTTAGACCCTACTCCCTCTCTAATGCGCACACAGCTGAAAGCTAAAATTCAGACTAGTTTCAAGGATGGCTGCTCTCTAACCTTACGGAGTGTTTGCCACTGTCAAAAGTAATCGGAATTCAACATAATGCCCAGCATCAGATTGACAAAAATGCAAAATAAAATGAAATTCTTCTAACAGTCCAAAGGCTTTCTATTTCTAGAAGAGACTTCCTTTTATTAATCTCTTTCTCTCCCTGTCCAGTCTCCAAGTTTTAAACCTTCCTTGTCCCCTCCTGATTTAGGTGTGGCAGGTTGTTTAGCATCTTCTCTCTTGCCTGGAGGGAAGATGCTAAAAATACAGGGATCATTGTAAATCCTGTTCTGTGACAACCCTGGCTATTCCTTCCACTCCGCCAAAGCTCAAATGTGAGATGTAGAGTAGAATGCAAAATCTTAAAATGAGGGACACAAGAAAAACGGTTGGCTCTAGGCACCTTTAAAATGGTATGTGGTTCACTTCTGGATATCTACATTTCTTATATCCTTTACTTTCCTGCTACATATTTGTTCACCATATAGAAAGTGCACAAACTTGGGTAAAATGGCGAAAAATATGGGTCTAAAATAAAGTCTGTGTGAGCGATATGCTCCTAGGCGGCCAGGGAGAAGCATGTCAAGACGCAGCTTGTCTGCAGTAGAGTTGTTTCATACAGTTTCCTACCAGTAGTGCCTACCAGTGGGAATACTGGTGTAAACTAGCCAGTAACTGTGTTTTCTAATCTTGGTCAGCGCTGGTCTACAGGACAGGATGGCTACGAAGTCAGTGGCCATCTGCAGCGTTGTCTCCACCAAGTGTTCAAAAATAATGAATCAGGCCTCTGAAAATCAGGAGCTTTTTAAAAAAAAATTAGTTTGTGGATCTTTTTATTTGCCTTCCGATGTGAGGGCCTTTGAGTCCCATTTTCAACCTTTACTCTATAGCCACAAGGGCTAGAAACTTTTATGGTGTTTTTTTTAAAAGAAAACAGAAATTCTCATGTAATTGACTTCAGGAGCTGGGCTTTAATACCAAATGACAAGAGTTGGCAACTCTGTTTGCTCCAGAGCTTCCACCTTTGCCAGGTCCTTTGAATCTGCGCTGGTGAGAGCGGCAGCTGGAATTCTTAGGGTACTGACCTGGGTACATAGTTTGCAAATACTTTTTCCTTTTGGAAGTCACCTTTATAACCATTTCTCTTAACAAGTCAACAGTCCTGGACTTTCACAGGCCTGTCCGGACCGAGGACATGGATTTTGAGCAATCTACAGAATACTGCTTTTTGTTCCAACACTTAAATGCATGGCATTTCAGCTGCAAAATCACTAGTTCTTAAGCCTTTGACTACTAGAGAGTGAGGGATTTCAGAGAAGACCATTTGTGGTAAACCTATGAGCTGTCTCTTTAAATTTAAAAAAAAAAAAAAAAACCCTTTGCGAGGCTGTAGAGAGAAAGTGCTAGAACCGTGCATGATCATGACTGGAAAGCAGGATCCCTGAGTGGTCATTGAGTCTTCCCAGCACAAGATCGGGAAGCTGGTCTCTTCAAGCCTGCAATGTTTTTAGGCAGAATGATCCTTCTTCAGAGCAGCTAGCAAACAAAAAGATCAAATTAAGGAGAAAGCAAATCTTGAAAGGGAATGAGGCAAAATCTTGCTCCTGTGTTAAAAAGGAACAGCATCCTCCTGGCTAGACATGGAAATCACATTTTTAAAGGGATTATTTGGTTGCAGCGCTTTAAGCAAACCTTTCTGAAGAGTCTGATTGCTCTGCATTGCTTTGTGCTTTTGCTTCATTTTTTTAAACATATGTAATTCTGGAGGTTAAAAAAAAAAAAAGAGAGATTCTGCCAGGGATTCAGAAGGCATCCCACTAGCGATCAGCTGACATTCTTAACTGAAGGCTGCAATGTGTTGCTTATTCATTTTGTACTGTGAGAGCTGCAGGGGCTAGCAGAGAGCTAAACTATGCATTTCAAACAGCAGTGCTTGTGCAGAAAGAGGGGTGAGAAAGAGGCAGCCGGCGAGGAAAGAGCACAGCTGGACTTTCTCCTTGTTTTTATCCATTTCTGCAGGATCATGTATTTATAAGGGATGAGGTGGGCCACAGGGATCACAGGCCTGAGCCGCGGCCTACCCAGTCAGTCCAGAATCAGGCCCTCCACTACCGGACCCGAGAGCGCTTTGCTACAATCAAATCAGCATCTTTGGTAAGCGAACACCCCACCCCATCCCTTCTTCTTCTCTCTCTTTGGTTGGGAAGAGGATTAAGAATTTTCTTCTCATCCATATTTTTTTTTTGTTGGCATAGCAACTAGATATTGCACAGAAAGGGGTGTGTGTGTGTGTGTGTGAGAGAGAGAGAGAGAAATGTAAAAAAAATCCATTCTGGGTGTGTTTCCAGCCTATATAAAATCAAACACATTTATGCGTGAAGTTGATTTCCTCTCTGATTTTTTTTTCTGTATTGCATCTCTCTCTTTTGTTAGTGGTGACTACTAGTAAGAGACTAATCAGTGTGCATGCATATATATTTAATTGCACGTGTATAGGTAATAGATTTTGGTTTTGAACAAAAAAAAATCAAATGTTGATGTATTTGATCATTTTAAAAATGAGACAGTTACCTTCCAGGGATGAATTGCTGGCTATATGTGGCTCATTGATTTATTTATTTCAAGCTACTGTATTTACTGCATTTTTTCCCTGTTCAAATCCATGAAATGTTGCCTGGCTCCAATAAATGAGGGTTTACAGCAGCCTGTCGTCTCACAAAGAGAGGAGAAGGGGTTGGTAGGATCAGGCAGCATTTGTACTATTGCAAATGTCATCGGTGTAGATGGCTTTGTAGTAGCAAAAGGGGTGTGTGCCAGAAGAGTTAGTTTTCTTGCCTCCTCCACCATCTCTCTGTGTGTCTCATACACACAGCCTGAAATCAGCAGCAGCCTTCCGAGGGAGGAGAGGCATAAGCAAGAAACAGGGTCCTAAACTGAAAATAATTGAAATATTGATTATTTCAGCTGGACTGACATTAGAGGTCACATGGGTCGGAAAATTTACAATGTATCCAGTGTCTGGCCATTGCATTTGCTGCCTATTATGACATCATCGCAGGCCAACCCAGAAATTACAATGGGTAACCCTCCCCCTTTCTGTTTTAGTGTGTATCTGAATGATTCCCCCTCCCCCATCACCACCATTTGCTGATTCCCTGTCACACCCCAGCCTGTACGTGTGTGTTGACCTTAGGTTAAAGCCTGTGCAGTGGGGATATTAATATTGTTTGTGCTGCTGAAATCTAAAATGAAGCAGTGGAATTCAGACTACTACCATTCCTGTTGGCCTGCATCTAGGGCAGTGAGTTTCTTTTTCCAGGTGTACTTCTGAGTAACACACGCTCTGATTGTTCCATCCCCCCCCACCCCCCATTCAAAGGGTGACCTAGAAATCTACGCATTAGAGGTCTTCGTACCAGCATTCCTGACACAGCAGGGACCTCAGATAGCCTACACCCTTTCTCTGATATTCCCGTGTTGGTAACTGTCTTTGTAGACTATACAGTGCCAAGCAATTGTCTGCACTGAACAAGTAGGATAGCTTCTTTCCAGTCAAGTTGGAGTCGGGGGGGACAAATGATAAACTACTCAAAATGTCATGGGACAAGCCAAATAAAACCCCATATCTTTTCTGGCATCTTGCTGGCTGATACGTTTTACTCACCATGGAAGGCTCCTCGCTACCTTAACCCCATCACCAGAGGGCATAATTCCTGGTCTCTTTCACCTTGTAATTCTCCAGGGGTTCTATTCCTTCGCCTTAATACTTCAGTTAATTCTGCTATCAACAAGTTATCCCAGGCGATGGAGGAATTTTGAGAGCCATCTGCCAGGCAGTAGAGGGTGCTCATGTGATGATGAAATGCATTGTCCAGACATCCCCCTGAACTCCTCTGCTCAGGGCAGCTGACGTCCCAAGGTCACTCCAAAGCCCCACTTCGTGGCAGCCTCCTCTGGGGCTGATACTCTGTGCACTGGGTCTCTGGGATACTTGGATTTGCTAAAGCTTCTCTTCCTACGTGACCAAATCACCGTACAGTTAAAGGGGTTGTGAAGCTAAGTAGGGAACATTCTTTTTTCCTGTCATTTCCACGGGGCGTGTTCCTGAGGCGAAGTACGTTTGGGGTCATGCAGGGCTGGTTTGGAGTTCAGGTGAGTGCAGCGGTGCATGCGCACCATAGTATCTCCTGGCAAGAGTGAATAGGAGACTGATGATAATACCCACTGGTTAAATCCATTTAGAATACAATAGCACCGCTCTCTTCTTGGGTGAAGCATGGGATTTCCTTTCCTCCATACATCTCCATCCTTCTGTTTCCAGTTGTGTCCGTGAACACCTCCCTGGCCTTTCTTATGTCAGGAATGAAATGAAATGACAGGAAAGCAACATACAGGAGCAGCTCGTGTGGAGGTTTTGTTGTTCCTCCCTTATCCGAATACAAAGAAAAAGATTAAAACTGTTTTCCCCATAAAAACCTGTCTCTGTGGAGGGGGAAGGATTCATAACCTATCCTCACTCCAATCTGTTTTTGGGTGAGCATACAGAGGGAACGCTCAGAATTGCCAGAAGAGGGTTGGTTACTTAGTGAGCATCACATGGGAGATTTCTAGCATCCCTGCAACCAGCCATTCAGATCTCAATGGTTCTTCATTCTTCTAGTTGATTTTCACACTGTTGCTTCCATAAGGTATCTTAAGTGAGGTGCTGTCTTCTCTACATGGACGTTAGATCCCATGGCATTGGCATCTTCTAAAATAAGAGCAAGTTTGGTTGCTCCCCCCCACCCCAGACTGCTCCCCATTGCTATCCATCAGTTGCCTTCTCTGGGTTCTGCTCCCCAACCCCTGAAGAGTTGTACAGTTGTGAGAGAAATAATGACTATTTCATAAAGGCCATGGACTGCTCTGATGCTGTTAGTAGTGATCTCTTGGGATGAAAACCTCTGTGTAAACATGCATTGTTTTGTTGAGGTGAAAAATCATCTTCCTGTGAGATTCCCTCAAACCCCCCAGCCTGAGAGATGGACAGCACTGTAGATAGAATGCATTCTGCACTGGGGAGGGAAGCGGAATAGCTGTCCCAGCTGGTTGAATTTAGAAACAATATATGTGATCTCTGAACCTTAAAGTTCTCCCTGGTCTGAACTTGCTGTAGTGCAGGCTCTCAGAGGAGAGTGTCTCTAAAAAGGCACTGTCAATTTGAAATGTAGTCCATAGCCAAACATTAGTTAAAAGTGATTTCTGGTAGCTCACCTACCCCTGAGCCCCATGATAAATGTTATGGTTATACAGTCACACTTTCCCATTGGTTTTAAATGTGTTTTTCTGCCCTATTTCTGCATGAGAGCACCACCCAAACAATAGGAAACTGACTGACTTTACAGAAGAAGCAGTGAGATGAATGACCAACAAAGTGCTGCTAGAGGCACAAAGGAAACAAGCTGTGAAAACAGAAATATTTTTTTCTCTAATCTCTTTCAGAGACTGTGACCTTAGGTATTTTTTGTAACAACAGTAGATAATTATTCAGGCAAGAGTATGATTGTTAACTTGGTGCGTCTTTTAAGGCCAATTTTAATCCTCTTTTGGAGCAGAAGTTCTCAGATCTGTTCATAGTGTGGGCTACTGTTAACATGAGCTGCCTTCTTTCTCATTGTTTATGATTCAGACCATTTGCAATTCTGTCATATCCCTGTGGCAACAGGGACCATCACGTACATGGGACAGTAAGGAGAAAGCATTCCATGGGCTTTTTGTTGATTTTTATGCAATATAGGAGGCGTCAGCCTTGTGTGCCCTGCCACTTCTCCACAAATCGTGAAGCACATGTTTTGCAGATCACCAATGGTCCACAGGCCACAATTCAAGAACCTTCGCTCAGGAGCTTGGAAAACCCCAGTTACCCTCACCTGGAAAGAATGCAGAACATGCTGCATCTTGATCACAAATGCCAGGCAGCATCCACCCTGAAAAGGAAGTTTGTCAAATCCATGCATTTAGAGACAGGATGGGGTAACAGTATTGTCTGAATTTATTTATGGCTTGACCCCTTTTTTCAACACTTCTGGATGCCTGTCTTCATAGTTGTTCACTTAATCTGGGTTTTCGAGATGATGGCCTCTGGTGCTTAAAATCCTAGAGAGTTAGTGGCAGTTGCAATGTGGGTTCAACTGAAGGCTGCCTTATTCTGTTTGGAATCAAAATGCAGACAAGGAAATCTTGTATTCTCACTTCTTGTATTCTTAAACTTCTTAGGCATCTGGTACACGAAGGCAGTGATCTATGGGGTCTGACCACTGAAATAACATCAGGCCAGTTGGACTCCAAATACAGACATATATATTTGAATTAATATAGTGTTTTCTGGGTCTGTTGAAAATCTATGGCATTGATGTGTCTTTCTCTTGACAGAATCACCTGACTGCCCAAAAAGTATTCAGTTGATACTGTGCCCCTGCTCTATTGTCTTCTCATTCATAGTCCTTTTTTTCATTGTAAGAGATTGGGCATGTTTTCTTGAAACACCCCACCCTGGTAGCAGGGGCTGATATTTCTGGAAAATGGTTATGTGGATTCTGGTTGCTCATCTTACCTGGATATGAGAGGTGGGCATGGCTCTCGGGGGAGAGGATATGGTGTGCCAGCTGAGTAGTGTGTAGGGAGGAATCTAAGCAATAGGTAGGGCTAGGGAGGAGGTTTGAGCTAAACTTTCTTACTGTTAATGTCTGTTAATAGAACAAAATCTCGGAGGATGAATCTGGATTCTGCATAATATGTAGAGTGGATGGGAGCAGGCTGGAAAAGACACCTGGTTACACATGCCTTAACCATGCTAAAGATAGGGGACAAATAAGTCTTGGTAAAAGCTATTGTATTTTATTCAGCCATTCAGTTCTATAGCTGTCCTGACAACTGTTGTATGTTCATTTCAACACAGAGTTTTAACAACATCTTGTATGTTTGGCCTTGAAGTATTCTGACATTTTCTGATCATCTGGGAAATACTTTTGCAGTGAACAAATCAGTCTTCTTCCCTTATCTGTTATAATCTGTAGGATTATGTTGTTCATAAAGCACTTTAATGTCCTTGTATAGTTAAGGCTGCCATTAACATGTTGTCATAGTGCTTCCTCGCTGTTCTTACGATTTTGTGTCTTTAACATCTGACTGACTGTCACCCCCATCGTATCCATTTGAAGACTGTCACTCATCTTGCTATAATTGGTTTCGCTTCCTGTTGCTGGTGTACAAGTATATGATCAGTCTAGGTAACTTCAGAGTAATGTCATTTGACCCTTGGTGTAAAGAGGAGACGTTTGTTTCTCTGGCACATGTTTGACTTTAACAGGTTGGCTTTAACACAGCCACAGGTTGTCCCTGGGGACAGAGCCTGATTTAGACAGAAAATGGATGGTCTAGGTGGATACATTCCTCTGAATTAAATCCATGTTTCATTTTTTTCCTGCAGTGCTTCTGGTTGCTCATTTTGTGCCATAAATTCCATTGTTCTTATCAACAGTTATTCTGGGCCTTCGACTTCAATTTTACTGATGGTTCATTGTTACGTCCTGTTCGCTGTTCTCGGTCCACAACACGGTAAAGGCCTTTCAGCCCTCCATCCAGATCTGCTTTTCATAGTCCACTGCAGAACAAAGAACTCTTCAGCCCTGGGAAACGGTTTGGCTGGAATGAATTTAAGCGTGCAGCCACCATGGTTTCACTCTACAGAGCCAGTACTGTTGTTCCCAATGGCATCTCAGCTATCTTGTCAAACGTGAACTGTTTTGTTGATTTAGATGGTTTTGTTGATCGCTGCTTCTTGCCAGCTAGTTGTCTTAAAATGCTGGACTGGCCAATGAGTGTTTAATAACCGAAAGCATCTGTTTTTCTTCCTCTATTAAAATTCAAGCCATTCAACAGCCCTTGAGGCATCCCATCCTAAGTCAGTGCTCAGCTGTTACTTCTTAACACCTTCTAGCGGCTGTGGTGATGCAGTACCTTCCACTATTTTTTCTGTGGAGGCTGTGGTCACCACTTAACTACCCACAGAGAAATTCAAAAAGAGCCTGGGGTCCCCCAAACTGCAGAGAAAGTTGCCACTGTGCATGAGAATAAGAGCTATTTTGTTTTGTAAAGTTTCCATAGTCTCTGTCAAAGATCTGAGCACCATTTGCTTCTTGCTCGATCTGTGGAGCAAGTGTGGAGTGCAGGCCTGCAGGGCTACGGTCTCTGATCCCATGCGCCATCCATGCCAGGCCCAGCGTTCACCCACAGCCACTACCTGTGAATAGCAGCAGATAGTGAGATGGTGGTTTTGGTAGGCAAACCTACAGTCAGGTCATTTTACCAAGAAGAAGATGGTTGCGGTGTGTCTGACAATGCTCTCCTTTGAACGGGGAGCACTGCAATTGGTATTTTCTTCTTAAAATTCCTGGCATAACTGAGGCTCTTACCTCTCCTTCACATGCCTGCACTTGGAGCATGGAAATCTGTGCACCCTGTGAGTTTGTTTCAGCTGAACAGTGTTTGTAATCTGCTTAGCCCATACGATCCACCTTGTTAATACTGTTCAGTTATGGAACAGTGCGCCCCTGTGTTCGGAAACACTGGGTCCAATGGGCGGGATGGCTCTTTAAGGAGCGTGTGGTACCCAGCACCTCGCTTCTGTGTGTGCCACTCATGGGAATCTAAGTGCAGGGAGATCTGCCTGTGTGTGTGGATTGTCAATAGAATAAAAACAGGAACACGGCTTCCGCATCCACTGGAAGCAGAAAATAATATTGGCAAGCACATTTTGACGATCATTCCGGAGCAACCCATAAGGAAGAGTGTAAGGCTGTTGCAGTTGCTGGGAGGGGATAAAAAACAAGGGGTGGAGAATCCTTATGGGATGGAAATCAAGTATAACATATAAGGTGCAGATATAGATGGCCAGATGCAGGGTTTCCACCATGATCTTTAGTGAAAGGAGGGTGGGGGCCAGCACCCAGCAGTCTCAAGGTGAACCTGCAAAGTGGGGGCAATTTAATAATGAAAAGTGCTGACCTGGTGTGTTCTGGTGTTTCTCTAGGTTAGAGTGCGGGTAAGGGAAGGGACTGGCGGGGTGGGGTAGACTATGAAAGTGAGCCGCCCTCCAGAGCTTTGGGAGGAAGCCTGGAATGAGGAAATGAGCATTTAATAAGGGAAAGAAGTGGAGCCAAAGCAAAGGAGTTTTGTTTTCTCCCCCCCCCCCCAATATCGTGACCATTTTGTGAACCCTGCCCGAGAGGGACTCTGTAGGTCTTAGACCTGCCTTTGTTTCCAAGTGCTCTGTGGGGTTCCCTAACCTGATCGGCAAGCTGCCTGCCTCTCTTCTATGTAAATGGCTGGGCATTTCCTGCAAGGAACATGGCATGTTCTGTTACTGGACATGCCGTGAAACCCCTTTATAATGTGGAAAGATCTGGCTGCACATCCCAGGCGAGAGGCGTTCCTGGCCTGTATGCTTCCTCGATGTTGAGCCGTTTGTGACATTAGACAGTAGCTGCCTCTATAAAAACCTGGAGCAGTGTTCCTGGGGAGTTCATTTGTGAGTGCTGGGACTTTGCTTAGCAAGTAAGTAGCTGTGAAGGGGAGACTTGCCTGCAAAGGGAGTCTCTAATGACTTTTTTTCCTTTTCAATGACATCAGGTTACAAGACAGATCCATGAGCATGAGCAGGAGAACGAGTTGCGGGAACAGATGTCAGGTTATAAGCGGATGCGGCGCCAGCACCAGAAGCAGCTGATCGCCCTGGAGAACAAGTTGAAGGCCGAGATGGACGAGCACCGCCTCAAGCTGCAGAAGGAGGTGGAGACCCATGCCAACAACTCGTCCATTGAGCTGGAGAAGCTGGCCAAGAAGCAAGTGGCTATCATGGAGAAGGAGGTCAGTAATTATATGAATTACATAGCTGGGCCGGGAGACTGAACAGGAAAGCACTGCAAGTGATCTCCAGGAAAAGACTGCTCAACCATCTCTAAAACATGTATTTTGGGAGCTGCAAGTGGCGACTGTCTGAGGGTGCTTTGGTAGCTTGTTTTACCCAAACCAGCTGGATCTCAGTCTAGTTCCTAATGGACAGGTGTCCTCAAGCACCAGTTGACAGTGACTAGTAACACTGTTGACTGAACTGCCCTCATAGCCCTCGACGTGATGGTTCTAGGTCATGGGGCGAGACATGTCAGTTGGTAGGGTAAAGAAGTTTGCACTATCCTAACCTTGAGACTGAATGATTTCACATTTGGTTTGGTGGAAGAGAAACAGGAAGAAATTCCTAAATGTATGTGGGTGGTAAAATTTTTACAATTAAACTTTCATGTGATTGAATACGGACAGGCTACGACCTTGCACCGCAGGGTTTGAGAGTGACTGAATGCACAATTACAGGTTGCTTGGCGATACACTTGGTGCACTCACTCTCTCTCACTCTCTCAGGCAAAGGCGACTGCAGCAGATGAGAAGAAATTCCAGCAACAGATTTTGGCTCAGCAGAAGAAAGACCTAGCAACCTTTTTAGAAAGTCAGAAGAAGCAGTACAAGCTTTGTAAGGAAAAGATTAAAGAGGTAAGAATCGCCACATTTCAAAGTGGTTTGGAGCAAGTACAGTCCAAACTTTACTTTTGATAAATTTGGGCCTGCCCAGTGATGTAATGCCCATTACCACATGGCGATCCAAATTCAGATTCCTAACTCCTCGGGCCTTCAGGAACTGGGAGAGCCTGGTGTCGTTCCAGAGCAATTTACTGATATTCTCAGTAGCATCAGCCGGCTACAGAAAGGTGAATCTCCACAAAGCAGGATCTTTGAAACTGAAAGTCATAGGGAAAAGGAGAGGTCCTGGAGAATTCCCACTGGCATCCCTCATAGAGCAGCAACTTGCCCATCAGCTTTATTTAAACCATTTATAAGGCACCTGCCAATAGTCATCAGTGTGCACAGCAATTACCAGTACAAAATCAAAATAAATCAATGGTTTACCTGTATATCCCGCCAGTCCCACCCCAAACTGCATGCGTGAAGGCTGGCATTACACCGGACTAGTTAGCATAAAGTGCAGGGAGAAAAAGGATAGCAAACGAGAAGCAGGAGAAGAGCTCATTACAGGTGTGAATCAGCAAAGCACTTGAGTATGTGTTTAAGGCCCATTGGAATCCATGAAACTTAAGCATGTGCTTAAGTACTTTGCTGAAACTGTGCTTAAGAAAATACAGACAAGGATAAGTCTGCAGAAATGGAGGCTTTTGCCTCAGTGCTCCAAAGGCCAGCAGAACTGTTGTCCTCCGAGTGTTCCCGTCCAAAGAGCCTGGCCTGACATAGTCCGGCTTCCAGCCTCAACTTGTTAATGTGCTCAAAGGTGCAATGGTTTATCTGTGATGAGCTGACTAACACAAGGAGTCTCCAGAACCTCGTCCCACCTTGCATGCTAACGCTAAACAACGTCAAGTCAGCTGCCCAGGTATTGACTAATTTATAGGGGGGGGTTGCCTACTCCTGATCAGAAAATAAACTAACTGCATCCCTACCCCCAGGAAGGGGAAATGCCTGAGAGACTCCTGGTGTCATTCTATATCCATATGCCCTTGAGGCTGGGGCCAGCACACTGCAGCCTGGGCTGAGGGCCCATTTGATACCACTGTAATGTTTCTCGTTAAATGATGGGGTATTGCCACAAGGATTGTTTTTTGCCTTTCCCCATCTTGTAGCAGAGCTGAGCACGCTTCACGCTCCTTGTTACCTTGGGGGGACCGTGCCCAGACAGTGACTCTAGTCAGCCCTCAGGTGTGTCGGAGAACAAGCAGGCTAGCCTGCCTCCATCCCATCTAGCTGACCTTCATTGAGCTGTAATGCTTCAAAAAAAAAAAAAAGTGTATTGTGAAAGAGTGGTTCCCTGAGAACTGCAGCTCAAATAGCGTTTAATGCAAGTACACAAACTGTCCAGACTGTGCTCTTCTTCTTGTGGCGTGCCTGGCAAGTCTGTTTTAGTACATGACATAATGTGCATTTACATGGCACCTTGCAGCTGGGAATCAAAAGCACTTTACAAACCTTTCCTTTATTAAACTTTCTACCAAAAACCTTAGGCATGTGGGTGGGGGGATAGATAAATATATTCATTTTGCACCTGAGGAAACTGAGACATAGAAGGGATAAATGACTTGACTTACCCAGGATCACAGGACAGATCAGTAGCAGAGCTGGGAATTGAACCCAGGAGTCACTGTTCCTGGAGTGCTCTCTAGCAATCCCTTTTGATGCCATCACATTGTGTTCTTATCATTGCTCTCTATAACCCAAGAGATGTTTGCCCTGCCAATAATTTTAGTTCAGCTAGAGAGGGGGTGGTCTGGTTCCATTCTTGCCATACGTCACAGAGTTGTGTAATAAATTTGTGCTTGAGAAACTGGCCAAAGGGTCTCCAAGCAAGCTGGACTGGCAGTGACTTGGAAACCAGTCCAGCTGTAGTTACCAAATGAACGCAGCGGCTCTCAACGTAGTGCCCAGAGGACTGTGTTTCACATGTGACGGGATACTTGGTAGCATTTAAAACTGTGATTAGTAATACCTATGGTGCCGTTTGGGCCCAGAGTGAGGGAAAGGGGGGAGGGATCGCTCAGTGGTTTGAGCATTTGGTCTGCTAAACCCAGGGCTATGAGTTCAATCCTTGTGGGGGCCACTTAGGGTTCTGGGGCAAAAATCAGTACTTGGTCCTGCTAGTGAAGGCAGGGGGCTGGACTCAATGACTTTCAGTTCTAGGAGATAGGTATATCTTCAGTTAGTATTTATTATTATTATTATTATTATTATTTATTATAAAGCCAAACTGGATTGGGGAGCATTTCACTACATACCTTAGAGGGTTTTTTTTTAAATCATTTAAGATGTTGTTACTGCCAGCCCTTGGTGGCTTTAAAGACCCATCCAGGCTGCAGGTGCTGGTTCAGACAGAACAAAGGAAGCCAGGTGTCAATTCTTCAGTACAAGGAACATGGCCTTCCAGTAGGGTGTGCTTCACTGTTGCTCAGCACAGGTTTCACTTCTGTACTTTTTAAACTGGTTCAGGTAGTCAGAATTTCCTTGTGCTGTCATCCTTAGCACAAGCATCATGTGAAAGCCAGGTGGTGTCATTGTCAAAGAATCCTAAACAGAACTGCCTTGATCATGAACTCAGATGTTGGTGGCTAAGTAGCTAGAACACAGAATTGGAATCCAAGCTTGTCTGGCTTCTGATCGCGGCTTTAACAGAGACTTGCTTATGCAGGCTTTGGGCAAGTCATATGTCCCTAGATTCTCAGGTGTAAAATGGAATTCAGTGGTGGTGTGAGGGGTAGTGTCTTTAACGCACTTTGAGAGCCTAGGTGGAGGTGCTTACAGGAGCACAATGTGTTCTTATTACTACTACTATTGTTAAGTAGGTAAAGGGTAGTGCAGAGTCACGTGAATGTACCACTGCCATCTGGCTCCAGAGGGCTCATATGGGCATCACCAAGATAGACAGGTTGGTCCTAAGAAGCGACTCGTTTCTTGATAATTTATTCGTGTGTGCACGCGCCCAGGAGATGAATGAGGACCACAGCACACCAAAAAAAGAAAAGCAAGAGCGAATCTCCAAACACAAAGAGAATCTGCAGCACACGCAGGCCGAAGAGGAGGCCCATCTACTCAGCCACCAGAGGCTCTACTACGACAAAAACTGCCGCTTCTTCAGGCGAAAAACCATGATTAAGAGGCACGAGATGGAGCAGCAGAACATTCGAGAGGTACGTCACTCTTTAATATTTGGCACTATTTAACCTCTCACTTGCTGGACGGTTTGATTAGTTTGTTCTTAGCTGTGGTGTTCAGGGCTGTAAAGCAGAGGTTCAAGAACCGAGGGCTGTGGCTGACTGGTGATTCATGGAGTTCTTGCTAGTTCCCTGGTACTGGCTGTTCTCGCTTCTATCTGCTAAATTGCATAAAGAGGTAAAAATACATGTAACGTTCTGGCTGTTAATTTTCCAAGTAAGCAACTTCTGTAGTGACAACAAGGCTTCTCTTGCTGGTGTGGGCAGCTCCAAGGGAACATATTGGGTTTGGTAGTCAGGCTTTCTTGAGTGGAAGACATCTACTTGATCTCCTTGGCATGGGATTTGTTGGGTGACCCCACTGGGCTTCTCTGGCAGGAGACCCGAGAGAGTCAGCTGCCACATGTGCCAACCTCGTCCAGGGTATTCCTGGGAGACGTCTGTGGTACAGTCACAAGAGCAGTAGCACAGTTGAGTGTTCGTCATGTGACCAGTGTCTACTCTGTTGGATTGGTTACGAACAGTCAAATGGCTAGAAGCAGATGTTACACCCATAAACTGCATTAAAAGAATATAAAAGCTGCAAAGTCAAGCACTCAGAAGTTAGAAATGGCAGCATTAAAGTTGCCTGTACAACCTTAATGTAACCCCCTCATGCATATGCAGTATGATAATATGTGATCATGTCATTCAAAACTGTTTATTCCATAGGACCACTGCCTCATTCAGTGCACAGGATGGACCTGCTCTGGGATTAATCAGTATTACGTGGAAAAGGAGGATGTTGAGTCTATCTCTGTCTCTGCCAGAGAGTTCCTGTGTGATACTGGGCACAGGTCGCTTACACCCAACTTTTCATAGGTGGTCATTAACTGTGTTCCTCATTTACTGAGTGCCTGACTTGAGACCCGAGGGTCTGATTTGCAGAAGCATGGAGCACTCACAGCTGCAACGGAAATGAACGGGAGCTGTGCTTGGAACATAAGAAGTGCGATATAATGCAAAGCACTTTGAAAAACCAGGTCCTGGACATCTCCACATGCGCACCTAAAATTAGTGGATGCTTCAGTTCCCCATCTGTAAACAGAGATAGTACCAACTCCTCCTTTCACGGGGATTTTGTGAAGCTTGATTAATGTGTGTGAAGCACTTGTTTGAGCATTGTAGAAAAGCCCATGAGGAAATTAAAAATTCTGCCTTCCGAGCGGGGACTGAATAGTGTGGTGTAAATAAGGCCTGGGACCACACATTGAACAACGAGAGGACAGACTCATTAAGTGAGCACCATCCATCCTGTGCACTGAGAAGGGCAGGAGTCCTATGGAAAAATAGTATGTCCTCATCTAATTAAAGACTGTATCATAATGCAAATGCACAAGTGGGCAGAATTAAGGTTGCACAAGCATTTCTTAGCTTTTGACTGCCTGACTTTGTAATCCTGATGTTCTTGTAACACAGTATTTTTTGCGTGAGATTTCCTAGGGTTTTAAAAAACAAACTGAAAAAACAAATTCCATCGTGTGTCGTTATATTGACGTGGATCATCAGCAGAGTTGGAACATGTAGATGCCCAGCACAGACTCTGTCACTTGACTAATAGAGTAACTGATAGCAGTAGTGGGTTGTCATTCTCTGTGGACTGGCACTAGTGGGGAACTGGACAATTTGCCAGTGGGTTTCACAAGTATTTGCTGGCAGCAGAATCGTGAGGCATGAAACACTTCAGCCCAGCTGGCTAAAGGTTGACTATAAGCAACTGAAAACATGTTCTTATAATAGGAAGTGTCAGGCAGTCACACAGAGGTTGGCAAACAGAAATAAATAAATATGTATCTACACAGATACACATGCAGGCCAAGATTTTCATCAGTGACTAGTAATTTTGGGTGCCTTGATTGTTGGGTGTCCCACGGGAGTTGCCTTAAAAGCAGCTTGGTCTTCAGAAGGAAAGTGCTTAGACCCTTGTGAAAATCAGGCCTCTTTCTGGGACACCCAAAATCAGGACTTGTTTTTGAAAAGCTTGGCCATTACCTTTGAACAGAAAAGTAACGTCCGTTATCAGTGAGGTTTTCGTTCCATGGCAGGAGCAAAGGAATTCGTGTAAACTGAGGCGTCTCCTTTCATTTTGGACTGGCTGGCACGGGAACTCAGATTGCGGAGTGGTGCGATCCATTTGTGTTCCTAGTGAGTCTTCAATGAGGGTGTCAGGTGAAGATTTTTGACACACAACATCACTGATTCCAGAGCCTGCAGTTCTGACTGCTTGAAATCCACTAGATCCCTTCAGATAAGAGGTTGAAAGAGCGTCAGTGTTTTGGAGAGTCTGGCTAGTGACCTTGGTCATCAGATGCAGTTTGGTTAAGTTTAGGCATTGCATACTTGGGAGTACTGATCCTCTGCCAGAGATGAGCAATGGCTCTGAACATGCTTTTCTTTTCCTAGCTTAAAGCTGTCACAGTTGCTACACCAAAGGCAGGTCTGCGCTATGGGCTGGTTTACCTGTGTTCATGAGGGATGTGATTTTTGTTCTACTGGTGGTAGTTATAGTGGTATAGAAGCCCTAGTGAACAGTTTCACCAGTATAACTTATTTCACTTTTTGAACTGGAATGAGTTATGCTGGCATGGACCTCATCTGGAATGCTATGGGCAATCCTGGTCTCCCATGTTTAAGAAAGATTCATTCAAACTGGAACAGATGCAGAGAAGGGCCACCAGGATGATCTGAGGAATAGAAAACCTCCTTAAAGAGAGCAGACTCAAAGAGCTGACTGTGAGCTTGGCTTTTTTAACAAAACCAAATAAAGGCTGAGGGGAGATCTGATTGCTCTCTGTAAGTACATCAGAGGGATAAATACCAGGGAGGGAGAGGAGTTATTTAAGTTAAGAGCCAGTGCTGACAAGAACAAATGAATATAAACTGACCATCAACAAACTTAGGCTTAAGTTCTGGAACAGCCTTCCAAGGAGAGCAGTAGAGGCAAAAAACCTAGCTGGCTTCCAGACTGAGCTTGGTAAGTTCATGGAGGGGATGGTATGATGGGACTGCCTATGATGGCATGTCGCCAATCTGCAACGGCCAGCAGCAAATATCTCCCCCACGGCCAGTCATGGGACACTGGATAGGGAGGGCTCTGAGTTGCTGCAGATAATTCTTTCCCTGGTGTCTGGTTGGTGGGTCTTGCGCACATGCTCTGGGTCTAATTGATCACCCAGATTTGGGGTCAGGAAGAAATTTTCCTCCAGGTCAGATTGGCTGAGACCCCAAGGGGGTTTCACCATCCTCTGCAGCCTCGGGTGCGAGTCACTTGCAGGTTTAAACTGGAGTAAATGGTGGATTTTCTGGAACTTGAAGTCTTGAAATCAAGATTTGAGGACTTCAGTAACTCAGCCAGAGGTTATGGGTCTATCACAGGAGTGAGTGGGGGAGGTTTGGTGGCCTGCGATGTGCAGCACGTCAGACTAGATGATCACGATGGTCCCTTCTGGCCTTAAAGTCAATGAGCTGCTTCCACGCTGATGGATTGTAGCTCTTAACAATACTGGTATAGTTAAAACAGAAAAGTTTGCTAGTACAGATAATGTCTTGAGAAAACTTGCTAGACCATGTGGTGGTGGGTTTGTGCAAGGGCCAGGGCCAGAGGGAACCCTGCTGTGCAGGGCTGGTGTTATGCACTGCTAAGTTTTATTATGTCTCATTTTTGTTACTCTATCGGGTCACATGATCCATTCTCCAGGACAGGATTGTTCCCTGTGGGCGGGATTTTCAGAAGCTTTCAGTATAAGCCTAATTTTGCCCCCACTTGTGTCAATGCAAGTTTTACTCCAGTGCTTTGTCCAGTCAAATGTAAGTGACTCAAAGGATGGAGTTTCCATCCATCCTTTTGGGCAACCACTCGACAATCCAACAGAGTTCACTAGGGGGGCAGTTTCCTGATGATCAGCCTCTAGTGTACTTGGTTGATGATCAGCCTCTAGTGTACTTGGTTGTTTTTTGTCTGATGGCTCCTAGTTAAAACCCAATGGAGAAATGATGTCCCTAGGAGTGAGTGAAAAGCCAATGAATTCTCCCCTCCCCCTCCTCAAGGTTAGGATAATTATGTCTGTGTCACTGCCTCGGAAAATGGCACGCCCCCTAGGCATTAATAGCCGGCGGAAGAGGGAGATCTGTCTGGATCTGGGACGGGAATGCGACCGAATGTAGACCTTTGGAAAATCCTTTGTCTGTGCTGAGATTCTAACCCTCGTTCATACAATCATAGACTCGTAGCACTGGCAGAGACCCCGAGAGGTCATCTAGTCTAGACCCCTGTATGCACGGCAGGACTCAGTATTATCTAGACCAGCAGTTCTCAAACTGTGGGTCAGGACCCCATTTTAGTGGTTGACATTAGAGTTGCTGGGGGCTGAGCCCCACCTCCTGGGGCTAAAGCCAAAGCCCAAGCCCAAAGGCTTCAGCCCTTGGTGGTGGGGCTCAAGTTACAGACCCCCCAGCTGGGGCTGAACCCTTGGGCTTTATTCCGTGGCTGGGGCAGTGAGGCTCAGACTTTGGCTTTGCCCCACCCAGGGCAGCAGGGCTCGGGCAGGCTCAGGCTTCAGTCCCCCATCCTGGGGTTGTGTAGTAGATTTTGTTGTCAGAAGGGGGTCGCGGTGCAATGAAGTTGCAACCATCCCTGCCGGGTGTTCAGACTTGGTTTGCAATGCAAATTTCCCCGCACTGCCGTTGGGAAGTCCAGAAGGATTCCAGCATGCCAGCAACAGTCTAAGCGCAAGGACCCTGTGTTGGCTCTTGCTGCAGAGGCCCAAGGTCTGGAACTGGACTGTGCTAGGCACTGGAGAGAGAGGGGGGGAGAGAGAGAGAGAGAGAGCCACACACACACTGGTGAACTTACAGTCTAGTGTGAAGCACAGCAGCTAGAACTGAGCATTGCCAAACTCATCTCATAGAATGGCCACCAGATATACGTTACGTGACAACTGCTAGTAATCCCTGCTGAGCTGAGCCCCATTAATACTGCTCACCCACAGGTGAAGGGCTCTGTGGCACCTAGCAATACCCTAAGGCAGAAATATTAACAGCAGTCAGTGGAAGACCAGGAACTAGAACTGATAGTCTGTCCTATCTTAAACTCAGGGCATGTTTGCAAGCTACAGGGGGTTGCGTGGAGCCCTCTGTCCCAGTGTGCACACGCTCCAGTCACATGGCATCAGGAGCAGATCAAGCTTTTGCAAAAGCCACACAGCGGGGCCGAACGGGGGCTCCCCGCAGCAGTTGGCAGCACTGCTCTCCTGACGTGCCCTGGGGTATCCGAACTGCTCGGCCTTGCCTCGGCGGCAGTTCTGCTAGTAGTGCATGGAGATGCCTTCACTCCTGGCACCCCGCAGGGCTTCTAAAAATGTGCTGGCACTCAGCAGCCCCCTGGCATTTCCCATGCTTCCTGCGCATGCAGAAGCTGTGTTCACCTATGATCTAGCTGCACTCCGGAGTATTGCAGAAAGCATGTTGCCCGTCAGCGCCATCTGCTGGATGCCTGCTGGTAGTAAAAGGATAGTAGCCAGGTGAAGGGACAGGGTCGGGGTTAGGAGCACATTCGTTTTGGACCCACAGCACACACAGCTGTCCAGAACGTCAATCCAAATGCATGGGATGACTGGCCATACCTATCATGGCTGGCCACGTGCTCACATCGGCTGTGTCTGCGCAGGAAACGGTTTGCAGCACGAGGGAGAATGAATGTTGCCTGTTTCTGAGACTGCTCCTTCCAGCCCCTAGCTTCTGTTGCACTGTGTCTTACGCAGGAATTAAACAAAAAGCGGACCCAGAAAGAAATGGAGCACGCCATGCTGATCCGGCACGACGAGTCGACGCGTGAGCTGGAGTACAGGCAGCTGCATACGCTGCAGAAGCTGCGGATGGACCTGATCCGTCTGCAGCACCAGACTGAGCTCGAGAACCAGCTGGAGTACAACAAGCGGAGGGAGAGGGAGCTGCACAGGAAACACTTCATGGAACTCCGGCAGCAGCCAAAAAACCTGAAGGTATTGTGGGGCTTCCTTTTCTTCAGCTGTTTTACCCCCATCCCCTCTGCTTTGCTCTCTGCCCTCTGGCATGCCCTGACCAGCCTTTGTCATCCTTCACCAAGCAGCCTCTCCTCTGGGCACTTGGTATCCCCCAGGTGCTCCCTGTCCTGAGCTGGCCTCCTGTGTCTGGTATACATTGCAAGCGCTTTGGGCCAGGGGAAAGGCAGTTTCTGGGGGGTTTTTAAGTGCCATGTCGATGTAGGTAGCTATAGAAGTGTTTGATTGTAATACTCACAACTGACAAGGCATTCGAGAGATTTTGCTCCTCTCTCTCAGTCCTTCCTTCAGCCTCGGTACTTGAATCCATTGGTGAAAGGTTCTGGTGTTGCTTCCTTGCTTCTGATGTTAGCAAAAAACTAAATAAATGTGGGTGTGCTGGTCCTTGGCTGTATCCTGCTAATGCAGCCCCTGAACAGTCAGAAACCTGCCAAGCTGTTCTTGGAGCTTTTCCTTTCATCTTTTCAGAGCAGTAGGTGAAGAGCATGCGCCTTTGCATTCACGCTTTTCAAATCCTAGAGTCCTCCAGTGGACGTTTTGTGGAGGCATTTGTGGGATAGAAAGATGGGGAGGATTTGGGGAGCAAAGGCACTTGGCAAACCATTGAATATGGCAGCTGACCCATGGAGCAGTGATTGTAAAAGAGAGAAAACACTCTAGGTCAGGAGTGAGCAAACTACAGCCCGTGGGCTGGATCTGGCTCCTCATGGCTTTGGATCTGGCCCACAGGATTGCCCCCTGTGGTGCTGCGCGACCCGCACCGCTCTCAGAAGCGGCCGGCACCACGTCACTGCGGCCCCCAGGCAGAGGGGCAGAGGGCTCCGTGCATTGCCCTTGCCTCCGGGCACTGCCCCCCCCATAGCTGCCATTGGCCAGGAACAGAGAACCTTGGCCAATGGAAGCTTTGGGGGAGGTACTTGGAGGTGCAGCAAGGGTAGCGCACGTGGAGCCCTCTGTCCCCCATCCCTCAGGGGCTGCAGTGCTGGGAACAGGGCAGGCATGCAGGGAGCCTGCCCTGGCCCCGGTTTACACCACTTTAGGTAAGCGGCGCCAGGCCGGAGCCCGAACCCTTCCTGCATCCTGCCCCACAACTCCCTGCCCTAAGCCCCCTGCCTGCACCTCGCACCCCTCCTGCAGCCCAACTCCCTGCCCTGAGCCCCCTCATATACCTCACACCCCTCCTGCATGCCTGCCCTGAGCCCCCTCGTACACCTCAACCCCCTGCCCTGAGCTCTCTGCACCCCTGTGCACCCCAATCCCCTGCCCTGAGCCTCCTGCTACACCTTGCACCCCTTCTGCACCCCAACTCCCTGCCGAGCCCCTTCCTACACACTGCATTCCGTCCCGCACCCCAACCCCCTGTCCTCAGCCCCTTTGTACAGCCTGCACCTCTCCTGCACCCCAACTCCCTGCCCTGAGCCCCTTCCTACACACTGCACTCCCTCCCACACCCCAAGCCCCTGCCCTGCGCCCCTTTGTACACCCTGCACCTCTCCTGCACCCCAACTCCCTGCCCTGAGCCCCTTCCTACACACTGCACTCCCTCCCGCACCCCAAGCCCCTGCCCTGCGCCCCTTTGTACACCCTGCACCTCTCCTGCACCCCAACTCCCTGCCCTGAGCCCCTTCCTACACACTGCACTCCCTCCCGCACCCCAACCCCCTGTCCCGGCCCTGCATACAATTTCCCCACCCAGATGTGGCCCTAGGCCCATCCCTGCTCTAGGTTGACTAGCCTCAAGTGGATGCTACTGGTTAAGGCCCTTATTCAGGCAAACACTTAAGCACACACTTAATTTCTGTTATCTTCCATGCAACTTAAAGTTGATAATGTGCTTACATGATTGTCTGAATAAAGGCCTAAGTCAGAAGCCTCTTCTCCCTCAGAAAGAGAGCACTGCTTTTATTAGTGGATCAGCTAGTCACCCAAGTCAGACAGTGGGTATAAGGTGATAACTAGCTGGCAGTCTCCTGTATATTTGTTTTGGATGTACCATAGCCCTGCCTGCCAGCCCTCTCAGTACCCAAAACTCTCACTTCGTCCTCGTGCTCCCATGTTTCTGCAGGCCATGGAAATGCAGATCAAGAAGCAGTTCCAGGACACGTGCAAAGTGCAGACGAAGCAGTATAAGGCACTCAAGAATCACCAGCTGGAAGTTACTCCAAAGAGTGAGCACAAAACGATCCTGAAGAGTCTGAAAGATGAGCAGACGAGGAAGCTCGCCATCCTGGCAGAGCAGTATGAGCAGAGCATCAATGAGATGATGGCTTCACAAGCCGTAAGTGCGAAGTCCACAGCTTCAGATCCTCTTGGTGAACGGGATACACCAGAATTCATGCCCACAGTGACCCGTGGGCGTGAATATTAGTATAGTGCAGAGGATAGAGCCAGATATAATGTGAGCAGCTTCTGTGACAGCTTCTCCTTCCATCTCTGCCAGTGCACCTCACTCCTAAGCTGCATGACCTCTTGGTCCCCACATAGCTTTGCCAGTGCACCTCCTGCTTGACATGAAGGGCCTTTGCTTTTCTAGTCATGGGCCTCTCCTGTTCCGTCTTCCAGGCATGCTGAATTGTGGTAGTTTATAGGGTGAGGATTGTTGTCAATTGAGCAGCAAATAAAGACTCTTAAATGAGTTTTGCTTCTGATCTCTGAGTCCCCAGATGTCTCCTGCCTGGTGGTCTTTGCCCTCACCACTCTGCTGCCCAGATACTAGGTTTACAGTTAAAGAGCAGGCACCTTACCCAAATTCCTCAGCAATGTACACAGTGTGTGAAGGTCAAATTCACCCTTTTCCTGGGATTTGCTTTTAACGAAGAATACAAAACCCTTCTCCCAAGACATGGATGTGGCTAGGGTTCCTCCCTCCAAGCTGCTCAGCCCACATCCTAGGTCATCAGTGCCCAGAGAGACACTCCCACTCCATTTACACCCAGTGTGGTACTTAGCCATCTGCCTCACTGAGTCGGTAGAAGTCACTTACCATCTTTCAGCATGATCAGAACCTGTATGTTGAGTGGGGTGTTTGAGGCAGACGCTGCAAACCTCTTGCAACAAGTAACTGTCCTGAGTTACTGAATGTGAATAATAAAATGCAGTGCTACTATCTCAACAGTGGGTCTTAAAGTAACGCTTTCCACACCACGGCTCTACCAATGAGCAAGCAGATCGGTTCCATTACACAGCCCAACCCCACGAATCCAGGGGTGTTTCTATAACTGGGACCTCCAGTCCGATGGCTGCTCCCACGGGCCATTGGAAAGACAAGACATTTCTAACGCAGACGCCACTTGCTGCCAGCCATCAGCACCGTTAATGCTGGGATTTGGGTCGTGTTTAGGTGAAAACTCATCAGTGAGTGTAGGCAAGGAGCAGCATGTTCCCATCTAGCCCCAAAGCAGGGAAGTAACTGGTTGAATTGACATTTTGTTTTTGAACAATCTTGCAGCTACGGCTGGATGAGGCTCAAGAAGCAGAATGCCAAGCCCTGAGGCTGCAGCTCCAGCAGGAGATGGAGCTGTTGAACGCATACCAGAGCAAAATCAAGATGCAGACGGAAGCACAGCATGAACGAGAGCTCCAGAAGCTGGAGCAGAGGGTGTCTCTGCGAAGGGCCCATCTTGAACAAAAGGTACGTTTCGGACGTGCTGCCGGGCAACATCTGAATCACTCCATTGTGAATCGCTCCTTGGAGCTAGCAATGTCTGAGCTGTCCTTGTTACTAGTTAAATCAGTGCCAGGAACTGAAGGTTTAAATAGAATGGATGTGCTGAAGGAAATTTGGACAAATAATTTCAAAATGGATCAAAAGAAATGCTTTGTCTGCAGATGCAGTTCACCTGTGGAACACCCTGCCTATTTGTTGAGGCACATAATCTCGTAAGATTTCTTAGAGAATCACTCATTTACATGGGTAAGGATAGCATCTGCAGTTAGCCCTTGTAATTTTACTGTCTGGGGTTAATCAGCCCTCATGCTTCAGGGCTGAACACCAGCTGCAATCAGGAAGAAAACTACCCTGCATGGTCATATTAAATGGCGAGGTGCATTTAAGTGTTTTAAGTATCTGGCACTGGTTAGTGCTGGAGCCAGGATACCAAACTCTCTAAGTAGGCCTTGGGCTGCTCTGGTGAGATGGTCCCCAGGCAACAGTTGGATTGTCTGTTCTAATGGTGGGGTACGTCTGCCTCCAGAGAGGCCAAAGCCATCCAAGGCGTAGGGTCAGGAGGGTCCCTAGCAGTTCTCCTGTCCTTAAGCCCCCTTTCCATCTTGCACATCACAGCTTCCCACTTCAATATGGGAGAACAGATGCTGCTCCTAAATCAGCCAGCAGGGGAGTCACCCTAGAGCAGAGATTCCCAAACGGGTTCGTGAACCCCTGGGGGTTCACAAAATGTTACAGAGGTTTCTCGGGAAACAATTCCCTAATGGCAGACAGAGCTGTCCCTAGGGACCACGGGCAGCACAGGGCCAGCAGCCCAGAGCCCCTGGACTTCCAAGAGCTAAGCAGATCAAAGCAAGCAGGGGGACAGATAGCTCAGTGGTTTGAGCCGGGGCCTGCTAAACCCAGGGTTGTGAGTTCAATCCTGAGGGGGCCATTTAGGGAACGGGAGTAAAAATCTGCCTGGGGATTGGTCCTGTTTTGAGCAGGGGGTTGGACTAGATGACCTCCTGAGGTCCCTTCCAACCCTGATATTTTGTGATTCTATCACACTAGGGAGATTTAAACTTCAAGACTCCTTATAAGAAATGGAAAGGGAGGTGGATATTTTTTGCTGTTTTTAAAATTAAATAGGCAGCTAGTCTTGTTTTTTAAATTATTATGAAGAACAAGTTTAAGCTTTGTTGTAATGTCCGTTGCTTGCCTGGACGGCTCAAGACCTGAATGCTTGTGTAGGAGGAACTCTTTGAGCTGGCTTCTTAAATACCTGAATGCTGTTTCACATCTGATACTCCTTGATGAAACATAGGAGCCTTGTCTTATAACAGGCTTATTCAAAAAGATATAAGCTATGAAAGTGAGATATTGGAAGAGTGTTGCCGTTTTCATAATGTAATAAAAATACTGTAATGATAAATATTAATTAATAATAAATAGTGTGTAATAAGCATGTCATAAAAACAAATTTTATATTTCCAAGATCACTGCTTCTATAATTTATACTCAGGTAAAGGAGAAAATCCTTGGAAATACTCATTTTAGGAAGGGGTTCGTGAGACTTGACTTTTTAGTGAAAGGGGTTCACTGGTTGTTAAAGTTTGAGAACCACTGCCCTAGAGTGGTGGATACCAGGCAGCTAGCACAACTGTTACCCGGAGCTTGCTGTGCTTTGAGGTGCTGGCTAAAGAGATTGCTGACTGTGCTTGTTTCAGATTGAAGAGGAGCTGGCTGCCCTCCAGAAGGAACGCAGCGAGAGGATAAAGTTTCTGTTGGAAAGGCAAGAGCGAGAGATTGAAACGTTTGACATGGAGAGTCTGCGACTGGGCTTTGGGAATTCGGTCACATTAGATTATCCCAAGGAGGACTATAGATGAGATTAAATTTCTTTTGCCATTTTCAAAAAAGCAAACAAAAAAAAAATAATGAAAAACCAACATTCCCCATGTTAACGGGCGTGCTCTCTCTCTTTCTGTCTCTTACTGACATTGTGTCGGACTAGTGCCTGTACGTTCTTACTCTGTCAGGGCCCCTTCCCCTGCGTCAAGTGCCAGTGCTGGACAGCTCCTGGCGGTCTCTTTTCGTAGTACGTCACAGTATTGATGTCTCTGTGCAATGATGACAAATGTTTCAGTGAAAGCTTTGGAGACAGTTTTAACGAATCAAACAAAAGTGGATGTCTGTTGCTTTTGAGCAATCACTCATTTTACCACCAATCAATGAAAGTACAAGCAAAAAAAAAAAACAAAAACCCCCAACCCTATATATGAAAACCCAGGGGGAGAGAGACGAAATCCGCAGCCTTACCTTAACTAGCTGCTGCATAATTTTATTTTATTTTATTTTATTTTTTTTGGTATTTATTCATCAGGAATAAAAAAATAAAAAATTTATTAAAGATTGAGAAATTTGATACATTTTACAGAAAAAAATCTTAATCATGATGTACATATCAGTGGTGACATATTATTACTTTTGGGGGGGCAGGGGAGGGAAGGGAGCGGGGTGAAGAGATCTCGTGATTTTTAAAAGAACCATGCTGGGCGAGGTTGGGGTTTGACCTCAGCCTTCGGCATATTCTTGATTGTATCATAATCATTTTCTGCTGTCGCAGAGAATGTGAATACACTTAAATGGGCCCACAGGTTCCCAGTAGCACAAATTGGGCTTTGTCAAATCGTGTATTTTGTGTATAGAAGGAATTTAAGGAGAGCTTTTACTTATTTTCATATTGTATTTTAACTGTTTCTCTGATCAGAATTTTTTTACTCCTTTCCTCTCCCTATCCCCAGCCACCTAGCCCCCTGACTTTCCAGTTCCGTATTTGGAGTTCAACACTGTCTCTCGGTCAGATCATCCTGATCTCTTTATTTTCTTTTGTTGTCCCTCCCCCCAAACCCACCTCCGTCCCCAGAATCTCGGTCATAAATACTGCATTCTTCACACTTTCAAACTGTGTATTTTCTTACAATAAAAAGCGGTTAAAAAAAGGCTTTACCTTCTTTTGCATGCACTTTAAAAAAACAAAAACAAAAAAAAAAACATTTTTCAGGTTCCAAGGAAGAGCATGAATAACTGTCAGAGCTTTTAATTATATTTGTAAATAAAAGTGTTCATCACAATGCCTCGCTGTCTCATTGTCATGGAACAAGCAGCTCTTGCCCACGGGGAGTGGTTGTCCACTCCTGGCCTCAGCCCTCCTACTTCCAAGCTGAGAGCAGAACCAGGCCTGCGGGATTTAATGTCGGCCTAACGCCTCCCTTCCAAGCCACTGGATGCATTTGACGCCTCAGAGTAACATCCCTCTAAGGACCCTGCTTGTGATGCGGATGGAACGGGTGATACACGCTCAGCCCAGACTCTCCTCTATACATGGAGATGGGCAGTTCTCTCTGCACAGCATTGATCATATGAACCCATCTGCTTACAGCAAACATTTCTTTACATGGCTGTCCCCCCCTATTCCCCCCCAAGAATTGGTGACTCTGATTTCTCCATCATTCTTCAACCTGCTGCTGCCTTAGGGTGGATTTGAGGGACTGGGATAGTGGTTCTCTGTGTTTTTTCGGAATCTACAATGCAGTAAATGAATGGCTCAGCCTCCCTTCCTAGGCAGCACCCTCCTGTCCTATCTCCTCTTGGCCATGCCCTGGCAGTTACCAGCATCTACTTTTTCTGGCCATTGTATTGCTGTTCTTTCCCCCCTTTTTCATCTTTAGTTCCAGCTTGGGGGAAACAGAGCTAATACTAATGTGTAGTGCAGCCACTCACTGCTCTTCAATCCTGTCCAGGTTCCTGTTTTGCTCATGTATCTCCACTCTGCTACCCTATCTTCACTCATTTTCCCTGGGTGTGCAGGAGTCGGGTGCTTAGGTTTTGGCCTGAAAGGGAACAGTTTATTATTGATATTGCAGCCAGCAGTGCAATGTAATAATATACATATAAACTGTTGCCACTAACTCCCACAGCCCTTACTATCTGCATGGGTACCCCTTGCATTCCTAATGAGTGAGGGAGAAAAAATAGCAGCAATGCATGCTACAGAAAATTCTAGCAGAGACGTTTGCAGCCCTGGAATGACTCTAAGGTGGAGATCTTCATTTGCTGTAAATGAGCATCCCTGGTAGAGCCATGCTCATTAATATCAGCTGTGGATCTGGCCCCAAATGCTTACACAGGCATTTTGTTTTCCACTAGTAAGTCACGTTAAATGCTTTACATTTCTGTCTCCCGGGGGGTTGTTAGAGATGCCGTTAAAGACTGGTGGAACAGCTCTGCTCACAAGTGAAATTGTAACACAGTGCTGATATGTCCCATATTTTTCCACACAGTGCTTTGATCATGGCTTTTACAGACCCACTTCCATGAAGCTCATGGAGGGTAGTACCGAATATTAGCCAAAGTGTATACACAGCTGCTTTGTCTGAAAACTTACTGTTTAATTTTGGATTCATGTGTCTTGCTTCCCAGCCTGGACCACAAGTGCATTTACCTGGAATGTGCCCCTCTGCAGAAGCTTCACAGCCATTGTAACATCATCAAAGCACTTGGGAAACGAATGTTTTCTTGCAACCTGGCAATGGCCGTGCCTTCAAGGAATGGCCCTGGCCTACAGTATAATAGGGCAAGGGGTGAACTGAAGCCTCTGCAAATGGCTGGGGATTGGTATTGTTTCAGGGCAAGACATCAAATGGGCATTAGAATCTATTGCTGAAGCAGGCTGAGTGGTGCTGGAGCTGGATGGATCCTCACACTGTGTTTGAGTAGCACCTGCTTGTGCATGTGGTGGCTGAAAAACCATCAAGGCCGTGGCTTGTTCTAGACCCAAGCTGGGAAGGACAACGCCAGCAGCACAGACTTGAGTTGCTTTTGTTGCTGTCTGCCAGGTTAGCCAAGTCCTCCTTCCAGCAGATGGCAGGCGTGATAACGTGCCATGATACTCTCTAGAGTCGAGCTGTCTAATGTCTGTCCTGATTCAAAGAAATGAAGGTGGTGTTGCCATCCAAAGAACAAGGGTGTTTATTTGATCTTTGCTTAAAATAAGATCTTTCATAGCAAAAAATTTAATTCTCAGGGTATAGCCCTCCCCCCTCTTTTTGAGCTGTGAAATTAGGGCAAAACGGTAGATTCTTATGCCTGAAAAGGACATTTCTGAAAAGTTTGTGGTGGTGTGTTCCTCCTCTCCACTGTACTAAGCCTTTTTTGGATAGCGGCCACTGCTGTAGCAGGCAATATTCAAGGGAGAAAAACACCTTGAGAGAAATATTTCATTTTCTAAACACCTAGCGTTTCTGTTAAATGTTTTTCAGAGAGTGGCAAAACCTTTATTGCTCCCTGAATAAACTTAGCACCAGCAGTTGCTGTGTGTACCTAATGCTAGTGCTAAGATTCATTGGGTCACCCTTTGTGACGAACTGGGAATGTTCTTAATGTTTTCTCTGAATACTTTGTTGGTGCCTCAGTGTCCCCATGGCAGTTCTTAAGTATCTGGCAGAGCAAAGGGCCAGTGCACCTAAATGCCTGACACTCTGTCTCCTAGCAACTGATGGCCTGGGCCCCTCCTCTGCAAAGGTGCCAGCTGAAGGTGTTGGAGACAAAGGGATCAGGTGACCTCCTCGCCCGGGAAAGGGGCTGAGGAGAGAGGAGGGGCTGGGAGGGGTTGTTAGTCTGGAGCTGCCTGGGGTCAAGGGTGGAGGGCAGACCTGGGGGTCTGGCTCACTGCCCCCCAGAATGGACCCAGCCGAGGGGTCCGGTTCGCTGTATCTACAAGCTCTGTTTTAGACCCTGTTCCTGTCATTGAATAAACCTCTGTTTTACTGGCTGGCTGAGAGTCACGTCTGACTGCAAAGTGGGGGTGCAGAACCCAGTGGCTTCCCCAGGACCCCGCTGGGGCGGGCTCACTGTGTGAAGCGCATGGAGGGGCAGAGGATGCTGAATGCTCCAAGGAGAGACCCAGGAGGTAAAGCTGTGTGAGCTTCTTGCCCTGAACAAGTCTGCTCCAAGGGAGAGGAGGCTCCCCAAAGTCCTGCCTGGCTTGGTGGGGAGGAGTTCCGGAGCATCGCCCGGTGACTCCGTGACAACTGGTGGCAGCGGCGGGATGTACTGCACCCCGTGAATGGCGCTGCTTGCAGTAAGTGACTGGAGTGCAGTAAAACAGAGGACGGATAATGAGGACCAGGCGTGCTGAAGGCTCAGAGTGGGACGGTTTCAGGGGGCGATTAACCTCTGGGAGTGTGTGACCAGCGAGAAGGACTGTTGGAGTAACGGGGTCCCCCTGAGGACTGCAGCGAGCAGTCTCAGGGGCGGAGGAGCTTGCCGCTCGACCCTGGGAGAGAGAAGGATTTTTGCAGTAGCAGGGTTCCCCGGGGGATTGCAGGAGCAGTCCCAGGGGCGAAGGAGTCTGCAGCTCGACCCTGGCAAAGAGGTGGTGATCACGAGAAGGGCTGGCACACCTGGGGTTCTTCCTGGAAACCATGGGGGAACCAAGAGCACACAGGCCTGTGAGTCCAGAGCCACTTGGGAACGGTGAAGTGATGGTCTATCACCATCTCCTTGAGAAGGACATTGTGATCCTGTGCACAAAGAGAGGGTTACGCATGGGGAAATTCACCAAGGCACAGTTAATCGTGCAGTTGGAGGAGAAGCACCGCTCTGAGGAGCAGATTCCTGGCCCAGATGGGGCTACAAGAGGATCTGGGAGCAGCTGGAGCAGCAGCCAGGCATCCCCGGGAGTCTGGTCCCCAATCAGACGAGGGTCTTCACGATTGGGTTCCCCATCAGGAGATTGGAGACGGATGGGATGGGAGCAGAGCCCGAGAGAGCGAGAGGACCGTGAGAGAAAGCAAGAGCCCGAGGAAAAGCTGAATGAGAAGCAGCAGCAGCGTGGACTGGTGATGGTGGAGCAGAGAGACATAGGGGGCTGCCCAGGGGTCAGTGGGGAAACACACCTGCAGGGGCGAGACCCTGGGACAGAGAGAACTGTGGTGGTGCAGCCCCAGATGCTGAGGGACTGTGGGACCTGGGTGAAGTTCCCTGGGGTGAAGCCCCTCGCCCTGCCTATGGCCCAGATCCCTGTGCAGACCCAGGAGGGGTCGGGCTGGCTGGTAGTTGGGGTTCTCCAGGATATCGGCTGGGAGGCCCTGTTGGGGGGTGACTGTCTCCCCATGGGACAGGATCCAGGCCCCGCTCCTGTAACGGCTGAGGGTTTGAATTCAAATCCAGGGAACCAATTGGCTAGAATGGAAATGGTCAGTGAAAATGCAAATAACCTGGCTGGCAGGGGGGAGGGGCTGCTGGGCTCAGGATACCTGCCTACCTGTAACCAGCCCCCTGGGGCAGAGTGGGAGGGAGAGATGCTCCCCGCCCCCCTGCACACTGGAGAGGGGGCTCACGCTGGCTCTGATGCTGTGACCAGAGCAGAGAGCTCGCTGCCTGTCCCCACTGGGACAGCCAGGGCAGTGCTGAGCACGAGGGGGGGGCGCTGAGATCCCAGCTGAGTGGGGGGACACCCTGGCAGGGCAGGTCAGCTGCCAAACAGGTTTGCCTGGTCCAGACGTGCTGCTGGGAAGTGATTACACAGCAGGGAGGGAGCTACCAGGGACAGGGCTCAGGGGGGCTGTGACCCCAGGCCCAGCCAGCGAGAGGGAGTAGGTCCCACTCCCTGCCCCAGCTGCTGAATCCCAGGCTGAGCTGCAGAGGGATCCCTCCTTTGAGAAGCTGAGAGAACTTGCTGGCCACAGCGCTGCAAACCCCCTTGGGGAAGGCTGCAGGGACAGAGTCCTGCAGGAGAAGGGACTCCTGTACCGGGAATGGGCTCCCCAAGGGGAAGTAGAACTAGGGGGAATTGGGAGGCAGCTGGTGGTGCCCCAGGAATCCCCAGGGTTCTTCCCATTTGAGCTGCTGGATGGGAGGAGAGTGAGGGGACCCCTGGACCTGAAGGGGGAGGATTGGATGGAGAAGGGGGAAGACCCCCTGGGGGATCTCTTCCCTGAGGTGGGAGACAATCTCCCCATCAGGTGTTCCCCGTTCAGAGTCACTGGGAAAGCAGCCCAGAACCTGGAGAGAGAGGTCAGGGACATGCTGGCTTTAGATGGGATCCAGCCATTTTACAGCCCATGGGCCTCACCCGTGGGGCTGATCCCCAAGCGAGACAGGATGATCTGGTTTTATGGGGGCTATCAGAAGCTTAAAGCCATGACAGTGACAGATGCCGACCCCATGCCTAGGCCTGGGGAGATTCTAGACAGGCTGAGAGGGATGGAGAAGTTGGCCCTGGCAGACACTGATAACGTGCATCTTTAGCCAGACCTGGGAGGAACAGGTGTCCCAGGTGAAGAGGGGGCTGGGCTGCCTCAAGGAGGTGGGACTGACGGTAAAAGCTGGAAAGTGCAAGGGGGGACGGCAGAGGTGTTGTGTATGGGCCACAAAGTGGGAAGCGGCTGCCCAAGCCCAGAGCTGGCAAAGGCCAAGATGGGGGCTCTTAACCAAGGGAGCCTGAATCACAGACCAGAGTGCTGGGAAAAGACCCAATCCCAGCTTGAACCCCAGGGGTACTGGGGTGGCAAAGGGTGTGGGCTGCATAAACCTTCCACATGCGGTCTGCAAGTGCCATCAAGCACACCCGACCTAAGGGAGGGCGTGAGACTGGACTGTCCTGGTGTAACTCACACCAAGAGATGGGAGAGATGCTGGGGCATCCATGGGAACCTTGGTGGGTTCGAACTTCCCCAGGGCCAGTGACCTCGCTCAGTTCGGTCTCGAAGGGGGGAGAGATGTGACGAACTGGGAAAGTTCTTAATGTTTTCTCTGAATGCTGTGTTGGTGCCTCAGTGTCCCCATGGCAGTTCTTAAGTATCTGGCAGAGCAAAGGGCCAGTGCACCTAAATGCCTGGCACTCTGTCTCCTAGCAACTGATGGCCTGGGCCCCTCCTCTGCAAAGGTGCCAGCTGAAGGTGTTGGAGACAAAGGGATCAGGTGACCTCCTGGCCCAGGAAAGGGGCTGGGAGGGGTTGTTAGTCTGGAGCTGCCTGGGGTCAAGGGTGGAGGGCAGACCTGGGGGTCTGGCTCACTGCCCCCCAGAATGGACCCGGCCGAGGGGTCCGGTTCGCTGTATCTACAAGCTCTGTTTTAGACCCTGTTCCTGTCATCGAATAAACCTCTGTTTTACTGGCTGGCTGAGAGTCACATCTGACTGCAAAGTGGGGGTGCAGAACCCGGTGGCTTCCCCAGGACCCCGCTGGGGTGGACTCGCTGTGGGAAGCGCACGGAGGGGCAGAGGATGCTGAATGCTCCAAGGAGAGACCCAGGAGGTGAAGCTGTGTGAGCTTCTTGCCCTGAACAAGTCTGCTCCAAGGGAGAGGAGGCTCCCCAAAGTCCTGCCTGGCTGGGTGGGGAGGAGTTCCGGAGCATCACCTGGTGACTCCGTGACACCCTTCAAAATCTAGGTGTACAAGGAGCTCCTACAGCCATAATGCTGTTTACTTATGCTGATAAGCATGTGAATAGTGCAGCACCAGCTCTTGCTTGCATATATACATATTGCTTCAAAGTGCCTGGGCAGAAACAGGCTGAATTCTCATTCATGCTGTGCTTGCTCAGCAAGGTCTTGGAGCCAGTCCTGAAGTTTTTAGATAAGGGGAATTGTGCTACAGAGGAGATTGCTAGATCTGCAGCCCTCCCCCATTTGCACTCAGGATTTAGACTGCAGTCTAAGCATTTGTCAGACTGGTATTTCCGCGCCTGGGGCAGGCCTGTTTATCCGACACCCCCCAGGGCCTGCTCTTGGGCTGGAAGAGTGATGGCATTAAGGTTCCTGCCCTGCAAGGAAGTTTAACCTGCATTACTACTAAAACACTAAGGGACACGAATGGCTTCACAGGATGTAACTTCCAATAGAGGCAAAGTCTTTTCAAACGCTTGTGGGGGCTCCACATCAAGCAGCTGCGTCAGCAACAAGGGGTTGCCCCTGCCCCTAGCAAAACATTTCCTGGGCCATGTTCTGTCACAGTACTATGAATGTACTACCTCACACCAGCCAGGTTCACACAGCCCCCCTTTCACAGCCGGGTTGAACTTAATGACAATGTTCCTCGAGCCCTGTACAGCTCTGTGAAGTGGTAGAAACACTAGTTTAACTGAAGGGCAATAATTTTAAAGAGGCTGCACTTTCACACCCTGTAAGAGTCAGTACTTCACAGGTGCAGAGAGGAAGTGCCACTGGGGTTTACAGATTTTTTCTGTTACCCCCAAACACACAGCTCCCCTTGAGCTCCAGGTGCTCCCTGGACCCTGCCCACATACATGGTAGAGAGAAAGAGGATCCTCTTCCCAGCCACTGCTTCCAGAGCCTCTCCTGGAGCATGGATTCACCTCCCTCCACTCCCAGAGGAGTTTAACAAAGGTGATCTGAAGCCACCTAGAGCGAGTCCAAAGGGCGGCTGATAGCCAGTGAGGCCAAGGCTTTTTCCAGAAAAACAAACCATGTTCAAGTCCACCTGTGAGTCTGTCCTTTTAATCGAACTAAGAGCAAACAGCAAATATGGCACAATACTGACGTGCACAAACAAGGGTTTCAATAGAAGCTAAATTAATTTTCTGGTTTAACAGAAGCTTCCTGGGGCAGTTTTGCTCCCTATTCCAGTATATAGTTAAATCAAATCAAAGGGCACAGCAGTGGCCCGACACACTGCTGTGGAACAGAGCAGCTCCAACCTCCTGCCGCCTCCAGGGAACATCTGAAAGTCTGTCCTTGGGTAGTTACTACAGTATTCCCCCTCTTACGGTAGCATCAGTGTTTAGTGACTAGTGAATTCTGTCTTTCCTCACTACTTTGCATGTCTGCATAAAGGCAGGCTCTGCATTTTAAGAATTTATTTGCTACCATAAGTCAAATCTTTCTGCTTCCAGACTAATTGTGAAGTTTGACATGGGATTGCAAGGGCAGGTAGGAACACACACAAGAGCCTCAGCTCACTTTTACCAGGAGGGAAGAGAAACAGAAGCCATATTCTCCCACCCCCAGGGTTTCCAAGACACAGGCTTTTCAAGATAGCCCAGGAGGTATAAGCAGCTCTAAGCATTTCACCTTAGCAGATTTCTGTAATGAACTAGTGCTCTTTAGGCAGCAATGGTTTCTGCAGAAATGGGCACAATAAATGGTACATTTTCCCTTTACCCCTGTCGGGGAGGGCCCACTTGCTACTAGCAACTGAAATCTGCCTTGGTGCTTGGGAAGGACCCCACCCATGCAAAAGCTACATTAATACTGAAGCAGGTTCCAGTCATGGCTGTACATGGGGTAAGAGGCTCTGGTTCCACCCAGTAATTGTTTGCAGAGGCAGCACAGAGCTGGGTGAGAAGGAGCCCCGTGAGCGGCAGGGACAGTCGTAGAAATTGCTCTACTCCAACACTTACTTTGTCTGCCAGAAGACTGATACATCTCACTCAAAGCTAGTTTTGTTCTAGGTGATGGGATTTGGGGATGCAGGAACAAGGCTAAGAGGCTTAAGGGCTGCCCCTCCCCACTACTTCCCAGACAGCTGCTCGTAGAGTTTTGGCACATAGCTATCCCACTCTGCCTGATAGCAGGCGCCAGCCACCGGGTTTCCCAGCTTGTACTTTTTGCGGAAAGAGGCCACTTGGAACTTCCCACGTTTGTCACCAGATCGGTTTGTGAGGATGGGTTCGTTGCAGTTCAGTGGCTGCGGCTGTTCATAGACCAGCCACACGTACCGGTGAAGTCCTGCAGATTGGGTGGGAGAGAGAAGAAAAAAATAAATCTATTTGTTTACAAGGAAAGCACTATGGTACATAAGCTGGTGATCATACACACCCCTATGTAAGGGTCTGATCCACACATTAATCTTGTTATTGCGTATAAACAAACCATTCTGGTATCCTACACCAGGGAGGCTGTCTGAGTCAAGTATACAAGGAATGTGCCGACAGCACCAGGTGTAGACATTAGATAAGCGTGCCAGGTGTTGTACACAAACAAGAGCTCTAAGGCAGACATCTTACAGGACAGATGGAACTTTTGTTGGTTCCATCGTTTGGCTTTTTAGCCATCCTGTTGCATAAGGGTTAAGGACAAGTGTGAAGCCTTTTGGAACAAGAGTTTTAATGGAAGGACCTGTGAGAGATAATGGACTCACTGGCACTATCCTATCCTATCAACCACTTTCAGTAGTATTGTCCACTTTACTAGACTGAGGCTGAAGGCAGAAGCATGTGTTTTGCACAGATGTTAGGCCTGGAACAGCAGAATAATTGTTATTTCTTTGGCACACTCCAAGCAAGTCTTCTAAGAATGCATATTCAGCACCCGGAAGAGCAGCAAAACAATTCCCACAGAATGTACTGACTCAGGGCAATCGCCAAACATGGCCGTATGTGACCCTGCAAGAATGAGGGGTCATCAGCTGTCAGTTTATAAAGATGAGTATGGACAGTTCACACCTTTGTGCAGGTAAATATCTGCCAGGATCCTTTACAACTGAAGTTGTCACTATATTTCCCATTTTTTCCCCAGGTTTGAGGGTGGCACAGGAAAGGAGTGGCTAATACAAATCTGTAGGGTTTGGAAGCTGAAAGTTGGCATATACTGAACACACATGCTGCAAATTGTTCTTCAGCTGTGGCAGAGCAGTTTTTAATGCAGGCTGCACCAACTCCCAAATACAGAACTGTTTTAGTCTCCTGGGCCTAACATCTGTTCTAAGTGATGTAAGAGCTTAACAGATTCCCAGACAAACACCACTAACTTCAACTTGTCTACCACGTTTACGCAGAAGAGATGTCCAGCAGCTGGTAACTCCCAGGTAAACAGCTATTGAAACAGCTTCTTTACTTACAGGAAAATAAAGATTTAATACATGTAACAAAACACACCAGCCATGCCTGAATAGCTTTCAGGGTCACATATGAACTCAGTTCTCATCTGGGAACCACACAGATATCAATTCAGTGAAATTCCCTCCAGCCCCTGATGCAGGCAATACACTAGTCATTTACTTCCCCCCAGGGTGGAAATATACTAGCAGTGGATGGACAGTGCTTGGCGTGCTATCCACATTGCTGCTTAGGCAGCAGTTTGCTCTGCACTCCCAGTGCAGGGGGTATACACATGACTCCTCGTTTCTATCAGGTAGCTTTGGCCACCAAGATGGTGACTTCTTTCTCTCTCTACATTGCACATTCCTGCTTGGGTTCCTCTACATTGCGATCTACTCATTCACAGCATGGATTCGTCAGTCGAGTCTGAGTACTGTAGTATTCACTGTAGCAAGGAGTCCTGCATTAGGCCAGGCAGGAACTTAGTGATATGTGGGGAATATCACTTACTAACCTGTCCCTTTGGGTGGCCCAGAACCAACGTAATCAGAAAGGACACACCCACTGCTGATGTCGTTTCCTTTCATGTTAACAACCAAGAAGTGATGCCATTCCCTAAGAGGAAGAACATGCCCAAGTTAGAACCAATAGCAGTCTTTACAGATTACTGGACCTGCCAAGTGAATTAAACAGACAGCCAGGAAGATGGCTGTATTTCCCCACTCACTCCCTGTCCTGGTGGAACGTCACAGGCTCTTGCTGTCCCTGCAAAGTTTGCACCATATACACACACAAGGATGTAGTTTCACATGAATCTCATTGACTGGAACTGTTCAGATGAAGCCAAGAAACCAGCAGGGCAGAGGTAGGTACTTCTCGCTCACCACAAAGTATCCAGCAGCACTGCTCTGAGCACTCATGCTTCCCATCCTTGGATGTCTGGGTGGGGGAAGGATGTTACTGGCTAACATGCAGGAGCTCTGAGTTCTCTTGCAGGCTTTGCTATAAGCTCACTACAAGGCCCCTAGCAAGTCACATCACCCCTCTCGACAATTTCTGCTGCACCAATCATCAGCTGAAAGAGACAGCATGAAAGTTCAACTAATGTTCAGCGGTTAAGCTATCGTCATTGATGGCAGACAAGAGAGGGACACTTCCAAAATTCTCCCACGCTGTTACCTGAACTTTGGATCCTTCCTGCTCGGAGCATCTGGGTCAGTAAGAACCAAGGTGTAGAGTTTCTGTGGATCGCATCCATCCCACTCAATGCTGGTTGGGCGGTTCTGAACCTATAATGATTAAGTTGTATGCCATTCATTAAACAAGAAGGCAAAAAGAGTCATTTGTGTAGCAAATCCATCACCCCTTCTCCAGGTGCTGTGAGCCACAAGTTACATTGGGCATGCAATTGACTCATCACGCTAATGTTATTACATAGACCTGTTTTCATTATACCAGAAGGGAGACTGCTAGTAGAGTACACCTAAAAATGAAGGACTTTAATGAGCTGAATATTTTTTCCTCCACTTAAAATGTGTTTGAATAAGAACAACCCACACAAACTGCAGCGTTTGGCACCTAAAAACTGCACCTCCATGGTAGTGACAAGAACTTGACTGCAAAACACAGAAACGCTAAGAATGATGCATGTCTGTTTCTGTCATCCGGGCGCAGTGAAGCGTAACTAGCAGATGCATGCCACAAAGGATCAAGGTTGGAGACCTTGACTCCGTTATGGAATTCATCTAGTCCTTACCTTGTACTTGGACAGCAGAAACACTCCCTGGCGTGGTGGAATTTTCCCCCCGCCTGAGCAATGGATATCCAATGTGCACTGCTGTTGGAATATACCCAAGGAGGAGTCCAACCAACTACCACAGCACTGTGCTCTTAAGTACTCTAGTTCCTGGTAATGGGGTCGTGGTGTTGGAGCAACACAGGCATTACCACAACCATTTGGAGCACAACGGGCCTCAGTTTTGCTCTCATGCTGGTGCACCATGAGTAACACTACTGACACCAATGGCGTTAGCAAACACAGAGGCAAGTCCACTCGCAGTTAAAGCCAGAGGCGCCCAGGTGGGTTCATCAGGCCAAGATTATTTCTGTTTGGCGCTCAGCTAGCAGGAATCCCTGGGAGCTCGCGTTCATTCCTGTGTCTGTATCCACAGCCAAAGCCACCCCACCTTTAGCCGGGGCAGCAAACAGGGTCAAGTCTCTGCCATTCCACAGGGCTGGGTCTTTGCAGCAACGTCACCGGCCCCCCTGATCTCCCGACACCCACCCCTGCAAGGAGCCTCTTCTGCGAGCACCCGCCTCTCCGCCCTGCCCCCAGCTCCAGCCGGACTGTCCCGTCCCGGGCGTGCGGGGGCAGCAGCCTCCCCCGTTGCACCGGCGCTGCACATAGCCAGGCTCCTCCGGCCCGGCCCGGGGGCTGCCTTGCCCCGCTGCCCGGAGCGGAGCCTCTGCACGGCCGGGCTCCCGGGGCAGCCAGGCGCCCTACCTGCGTGGGGGTGAGCACCTGGCCCAGCTCGTCCAGCTGCAGCGCCCCGTACCGCACCCGCAGGGGCAGCGCCGGCTGCTGCTCCACCTCGCCCAGGCTCAGCGGCCCGTCCCACTGCCCCAGCGCCATCCTCCGCACCACGGCCTGCGACTGCTGCGGGGCCCGGAGTGACGGCGGGGCCCGGCTCCGCCCTCCGCTCCCATTGGCCTCGGTGGGCAGAGGGGGCGGGACCCGGCCCCGCTCTCCGCTCCCATTGGCCTCGGTGGGCAGACGGGGCGGGGCCCGGCTCCAATCGCTCCCGGTGCGCGGGATGTCTCGCGTTGCGGAGCAGAGGGCGGAGCCGAGCGGGCTCCCAGGCTCCCGCTGTTCTGGGCTGTTCGCCGCAGCATGGTGGGGGGTGGGGGGTGGGGGGTGGTTGCACCCTGGCCGGGCCCAGCCCTTCGCCTGATGAAGGCGGTCAGCATCGCTCCTGTTGCAATGACACACACACAGCCCGTTGTCCTGGGTGCTGCACAAATGCCCTCGAGTTACAATGCAAATGCATAGCCGTGAGCTCCCCCCCCCAGTACCATCCTGTGTCACGGGGCCACTGGGAACCTGTCTGCTCCCAGCGTAGCTGAGAGCAGCCCTGAGGGTTGCTCTAACTTGCACCGGTTGCTGGTAGCTCAAAGGGACCATTGCAGCAGCTAGGAATAGGCACGATGTAGAAGTGCCCCCTGGTTCCCTGTAGCAGGAAGGGAGATAGAGCTGGCTGGACTGACTCAGCCTGCCAGGGACTTCCCCCTATGCTGGAGCAACACCCCAAGGACGATCCAACTGTTTTACAGCCCTCCCCTGGGGCAGCCCTGAAGTGGGCTCTTAGAATTTCTGCACTCCGGGGGAGCAGTGAGTACCATTTTGCAAGGCTGCGCTGGAGCGTTTGTGAAGTGCCAGCCAGGACGTATTACACTCTCTGAGTTCTGTGCAGTCACAGGACAGAGAAAAGATTTTGAACATTTTCTTTGCAACTCCAAGGACTATAAACTTCCTTCTTTTAAATGAAAACTTTAATTCTTCAGCCCAGTGTGGGGAAAGGAGTGTCTTGCTAAGCTGCCGCAAGTGGGCCCTTGCGATGAAGTGACTGTTGGGCAGTGGTGAGTGGAGCTCAGCTTTGTATTTTTTTTTTTTAACTAAAGTCCTTAAAACAAAAAACTCTACTAGGGTCTGACCAAATACCCCACCCGTGGCCTGGGAAGCAACGCAGTCCGGCATCACTTCTCATGAACTATGGGTCCCCAGGGTACACTTCCTGCTGACAGTTACAGCCATGACTGGAATCTGCAGTTGCACAGAGGTTGCCTGAGGTGAAAGATTAATTTCCTCACTGGTTTAACCTGGCTAATCATCCAATTAATACCAGTGACTTAAGTCCATGTTACTGCTGTAAAGGGTGTTTAGGTAGCTTGAGACACTTCCCCGAACGCTATTCATTTGACACCTTTGCATAAGTGTTACATTTAAACAATACCATATAGAAGAAAAACTACTTGCATTGCCAGAATCATGTGCCTACCAAAATACAGTATGTTAGGGCACTGGTTCTCCTCCCTTTCTACACTGGGAGCTCTCTAGTCTAGCTGGCATCCCCCTCCCGGTTAGCAATGTTGGGAAGGGCAGGGTGGTTGCAAACCCTGACATGGTTTGCAGCCTGGGTTGAGAATCAATTAGGGTGTTGTTAGGATTGTGCAGCGTATGTATGGGGCAGGTGGCCAGGACTTCTGGGTTCTCTTCCTCACTCTATTACTGGCTCAACTTCCGTGTGCCTCAAAATTTCCCTATCGGTAACATGAGGATAATAATTTCACCCTTATATGGGGTGGCGTCAGGCTTACATCCAAAGCGCTTAAAGATTCTCAGAAGAAGGACTTCATTAGAAGTTTAAAATATTAGTATTAGTATTAGCTGTGTGCTAACTAAGCAGTTGACATAGCATATGGTGGCCAGTTAGCAAAGTTTTCCAAAGGATCCCAACACTTGTCAGAGCAGAGGTTAGACCTGGTAACCTATTAGTGACAGAAATTCCCATATCATTTACTCGCAGCGGAGTGTGGTATTTCCAGCTGCTGTTGCAATGGGAAGGCTGGTAGAGAAGCAGCAAGGGCACCTCCTTGCATGCCTGCATTGGGGAGACAGGTAAGTGACTTTGTCTCTGGGGGTCCAGGCCTGGGAATCACCTTGTTCGCCCCTCCCTAGGGTGACCAGATCATGTCCCGATTTTATAGGGACAGTCCTTATATTTGGGGCTGTGTCTTATATGGGCATCTATTACCCCCCATCCCTTGTCCCGATTTTTCACACTTGCTCTCTGGTCACCCTACAAGAGAGACAGAAACAGACGGACAGACAAACTTGTGCTTAACTGGGTGTGAGCTCCCTGACTCCACAGTCTGCAGTGTTACCCACCCAAACAATCCCCTCTGGGCACTGCCAGCCCTCACCTTGCCCTGCAGGTAACAATAGGTGCACCCAGCCCCTGAGTCCCTCCGAAAGCTTCCCCCTGTAGCGTCCAGCCCTTAACCACTGCACACTCCCAGAAGGACCAGCTCAGCTGTCCCCAGAGGAATAGGGCGTTTGTTTGATTGAATCGAGCTCAGCTCCAGAGTAACATCACAGCTCTTACCTACTTTTATGGAGAAAACAATCATAAGTTTATCATCAAGGGCTAAGGTGTAGGAGCTAGTGAATCAGAACAATGGAGATGGTTAGCTATAAAACACGCAGACCTGGGTCTACGTTTATCAGTGGTCACTCCTCTATATAACAATGTAGATTTTCCCCAAAGGTGCAGTCTTTTGCAGAGCTAGCTGGTTTCAGACAAAGCAGGATGAAAGCATCCCCCTCTGCCAGTGCCAGAAGCGCTCCATGGTGACTGCATCACAAAATATCTCCTTGCATTGTATTTATATTCTTCAAAGTTCATTTTTTGCCCCGCCAGAGGCAGGACAACCCCCTGGGGTTTAGTCTCCGGGGTGTCTTCCCATCCTCCTGTTGATTTCATAAGTATATTGAGCTCCCATTTTGTTAGCTTACAATGCTTAATCTCCATGTGAATGGAGGCAGACGGGTGAACATACATCCCTCCGTTCGTCAGCCCTGCTGGGACACAGACTAAACACATTTTTCAGCACGTACACACAGCCCCTGAAATATCATCTCTGCCTATGTCATGCATTGGTGATGGAGCTCAGTGTGGCACAAGCTTTTATTAGGGATCTCATATGGCCTTTTCTGGAGCAATGCTATGAAAGCAGTGTGTTAGGCGTAGTGAGTTTGTCAGGCCTGACCGGCGTTGCTGTTAGATACCAGTAAGTCTTTCGCCAGCGAGCATCACAGTAGTATGGCTCTTTGTTGCTGCCAGAGGAGTTCTTAGTAGGAAACCTAGTGTTTTGGTCAAGATCTGCTTTATTTCCTTGTTGCACGCTGGAGTTGGTAGGCACCTGCATAACATGTATCTTGACATGCCCCAGGTGGGGGCAGTATGAGAAGCTGCACAGAGTGTGGTCTGATCTGCAAATGCCTATAGATGTATGAGTGTTTTATGTCCTTCTCAGTGTCTCTGGGGTAGGGGGTGCATTATACAATGATTCATGGACATTAAGACCAGAAGCCATCATCCCAGTCACTTCCTGTGTAACACCCTGTGGTTCCTACATCCAGCCCACTAACCTGTGGTTAACTTGCTGCTGGATGGTTCTGGCTGGCAGAAGTACCATTTAGCTGTTTGCAGCAGGAGTGGGTTTCTGAGGAGTTGTCTCTGCGTGGACTTGATCCAAAAGCCATCGACATCAGTGGGCTTTGGATCGGGCCCCACATGTCCAGGATACACTGCTGTTGGTAGCACTCGGGACATGGGAAATCAAAAGCTGTGCACTCAGGTGGATTTGGGCTATTCTACGTACTTAGAGTTAGAACTGCCCTTGAAATCTGTGCCCAAAAGGGCACCCCCAGATATGGCTTTCACACTCCTGTGCGTAAAGGAGGAGGTCACACAACACCTCTGCGGCACTGTCTCTCCCTTTGAGGGCCCCTTGGGGAGCTCAATTGTCTTACCTATAACTCAGCCTTCCTCTGCAGTAAGGAACTCTCACATGTGGGGGGAGAGAGGTGGTCATGGGAGGCCCTACCAGGCACTGGATAGGGTTAGCAAGGTCCCAGAGCCAGCGTGAAGTTTGTTTCACAGATGGGTTGAGAGGGGAGAAACCTCCCTGCCCTACAAGGCAGTGATCAGAGGGAATCCCTTCAAAGGAGTCCCCACAGGGGCCTGCTATGTCTTTTGCTCTTTGCACAATAAATATAAAATAAAGGAACGACACGGGCACGGTGGGGTTCCAGTAACACAGCATGCAAGGTCTAGCTACTGTCTAGCCCGGGGTGGGCAAACTTTTTGACCTGAGGGCCACATCAGGGTTGCGAAACTGTATGGAGGGCTGGGTAGGGAAGGATGTGTGTCGCCAAACAGCCTGGCCCCCGCCCCTATCCGTCCCCTCCCACTTCCCGCCCCCCTCAGAATCCCTGACCCATCCAACCCCCCCGCTCCCTGTCTCCTGACTTCCCCTTCCTGGGACCTCCCACCCCTAACTGCTCCCTGGGACCCCACACCCTATCCAACCCCCCCCCCCCGTGTTCCCTGTCTCCTGACTGCCCTGACCTCTATCCACTCTCCTGCCCCCAGACAGGCCCCCTGGGACTCCCATGCCTATCCAACTCCCCATTCCCCGTCCCTTGACCCACCTCCAAGAACCTCTGCCCCATCCAACCTCCCCCTGCTCCCTGTCTCCTGACTGCCCCACCCCCTATCCACACCCCCACCCCCTGACAGCCCCCCGCAGGACTCCCACACCTATCCAACCACTCCCTGTCCCCTGACTGCCCCTGGGAGCCCCTGCCCTTTATCCAACCCCCCTGCCCTTTATCCACTCCCCGCCCCCTTAACATGCTGCTCAGAGCAGCAGGAGCTCACAGCCCTGCCATCCAGCCGGAGCCAGCCATGCTGCCCACGCTGCCCGGCAGGAGCGGCGGGCCCGAGTGCTGGCAACGTGTCGTGCTGAGGCCGCGGGGGGGGACTGGGGGCTAGCCTCCCTGGCCAGGAGCTCAGGGGCCAGGCAGGATGGTCCTGTGGGCCGGATGTGGCCCGTGGGCTGTAGTTTGCCCACCTCTGGTCTAGCAAGATCTAGCTGCTTTGGCTGGGTTCTGGCAGCTTCTCCAACACAGAACATGGTGAGGCCCACGAAAGGGCTTGCAGACCATTTAAATGGATACCCTGTTCCTGCACACAACAGGGCCTTCTCCTGCAAGGGCTTAGCAGGTGCTTAGCTTCACTTCAGTGGGCTCCTCAAGTGCATAAAACCAGTCACACACACAAATCTGTGCAGCACGACGGGTCCCAACTTTCCTCGTCCTTCTGGGGGGGTGAGCTTTCCTTTGTCTCTTTAAATGCACTACAGATTCAAATAAATATGGCAGGATCCAGTGGAGTGGCTGAGGAGCGGCAAACCAATCAGTGCTGCAGGCACAGGAAGTTCCTCTGAAGTGGACAAAAACCAGAGAGGAATCTCACAGGCCTGGTTGCTTCCACCTGTCCCGTCTGACAAGCACCTGATGGAGATCATCATTCGTCAAAGGCATATTAACAGTGTAAGCATAAGGAATTAGATTGTCGAGAGCATGTTCCACAGGGGCCTGAATGGCTCACAAGCTTGGTAGTGACCAATGGAAAATGTCACCTGTAGGTGGCTGGTTCAACCCTAGGCTGGGTTGGGCATGACTGACACTGGTAGTGGGGTAAGGTTGCTGGGGGACCTATGTGAAATAAGGGAGGTGGGTCTCAGTCTACTGCGAAAGTGGTAAGTGTTTGTGTTTGGTGTTTAAGGTCACAGGGTCAGTCAGCCCTCACTGGGCACCACGCTCCGTGTGGAGATAGTCCTGTTTCCTGTGCGTTCCAGGGTGACGTAGGGCTGCAGCATGTGAACAAATGATCAGTTACAACAGTCCCATCGCTTAGGAGATTAGCCCAGATTCACCTGGGTACTGGAGCTAGGGACGTGCAGGGTCTGCTCTGGTTGGAGGTTAGTTTGTGCCATTGCTCCCATGCATCAGGAGTACAGACTCACCAGAGCCTAAGAACACTGGATAGTTTTTCCTCCCTCCCCCAACATGGCTCTGGCCTGCCCAGGGATGCCCCTTGCACCAGGGGTATTTGTGGGGCTTTACAGCCCCTTTATGGGGCCTCACAGTGAATTGCCCCCAACGTCTCTAGGGTGCTATTTGTCCCACTGTGTGCAGAGCCTGTGCCCAGTGCCATCTCCTTGTTAGCTTTGGTAGCAGAAGACTCCTGTCTTCAAGCTCCAGGTCTGTATTTACCCTTGAGAGCAGGGTTCCCAGGCAGGCAGCAGCTGGAATTCCTTTGCCAGTGGAGTGGCCCTGTGGTGCCCCAGCTCCTGGGAGGGGAGTGGCAGGTTAGGACTAGGTTAGCATGAGGGGCTGGAAGGGAGGAGTGCAGAGAAGTCTGGCAAAGCAGACCAATGGCAGGAGGATATAAGAAAGGGGTTGTTACATTACAGCAGGCCACCCCCAGCTTTAAGTGTTACCTTCTTCTAGCTCCTCGGCATGGAAATGACACCAGCATACACCACGTGCCGGGCACTCACACATCGGGATGAGGGTGCGTATGCCTGAGGGATCGCTGGCACCACCGTACGCGCCCTCTCTGATCTTGACCCAGTGAGTGTGACTAAGAACAGAATCTGGTTGTGAGCCAAGTCCTTATCCTCGTTTGCACAGTCTTTGTTAACTAAACTCCAGGCCTCTCTGTTTGAAATGAAATGCAGGCCGGTGCGGCATGGAGATGGGCGGGGGAGAGTGGCAGGAACTTTTTAAGAGTGCACCAGATACAGTAATTCCCGATTTAACATCCTCTCACTTAACATTGTTTTGATGTTACGTCCCTGCTCCATTACAGAACATGCTCGTGTAAAGTTGTGCAATGCTCCGCTATAATGTGGTTTGGCCGCCTGCTTTATCCCCAGCTGGCAGCCCCCTATCAACTGCCCTATGCCTCCCCCCAGCATACCCTCGTGGATCAGCGCCTTCCCCCTGCTCCCCCTGCCTGCAGCAATCAGCTGGTTTGCAGTGTTCAGGAGGCAGGGGAGGGAGGGAAGAGTCTGCGTGCCGGGTCCTCGCTCCTCCCCCCAGCCTCCTGAACGCCGCAAGGCAGCTGATTGCTGCGAGCAGGAGACGGGGAGAGCAGGGGGAAGGCACTGATTCGTGGGGTCTGCCAGCAGGCGGGAGGCACTAGGGTGTGTGTAGGGGAGCTGATAGGGGGGCTGCCAGCCTGTTTAATACCTATATTTAATTGCTTGTTTAAAATGCATATGCCTTATGTCTGGCAAAAAAAAAAAAAAATCCCTGGAACCTAACCCCCCCCACCATGTACATTAATTCTGATGGGGAAATTGGATTCACTTAACATTGTTTCGCTTAAAGTCACATTTTCCAGGAACAGAACTACAATGTTAAGTGAGGAGTTACTCTGTTTGGCCCTTTGGGTAAGGAAGTGCTGTATCCTGGAGGGTTAACAGTTAATGGACCTTCTTCTTCATGGCTGTCTGGAATGAGCTAGGCAGCCAAGAACCAGGGTTGCAATGATCAAGGATTCTGCTCTATAGACTCACAGCTGTTCCCTTTGCCGTGAAATTGACAAATTAAGAATCCCTCTCTTTGTAAAGTTCACTTCCAGCCCCTCAGTCTCTGTATCAGAGTTTAGCCCCTTTGCCCTGGCCAGCTTAGCAATGGGGAGTGGAGATGTAGTCCCATGTATCGTCCACAATGGCTGGCAGAGGGCAGGATTCCTGTAGGATAAGTGTAAAATTAAAGAACTAAAGTTTGGTTAAGAAAATAACACTTGCACCTTATAGTTCATGGCCAGTAAGGAGAAGGCCCCAATCAGCAAGGAAATGAAGGCCGGGAGCATAGCAAGTAGTGTTACATGTAGTATGGGACAGATGTATGGTTCCAAAAGTTAATAATAAAGTAAAAGAGCTGTAGTAACAAAATAAAGAAAAACTACCTTAAAAACAGGGGCGGCTCCAGACCTCAGCACGTCAAGCGCATGCTTGGGGTGGCAAGCCACTGGGGGGCGCTCTGCCGGTCACCGCGAGGGCAGCAAGCAGGCTGCCTTCAGCAGCTTGCCTGCGTAGGTCCGCTGGTCCCACAGCTTCGGCGGACCTCCCGCTGCGGGACCAATGGACCCTCCGCAGGCAAGCCACCAAAGGCAGCCTGCTTGCCGTGCTTGGGGCGGCAAAATGCCTAGAGCTGCCCCAGCTTGAAAGAAACAAGCCCAAACCTTCCTCTGTCCTGCTGGTAAGCAATAGGTGGTGGGGGAGAAGGTAAGAAAGGAAAGGCCTTAGGAAGAAAGGAGGCTGTAAATCTTCTCTGGATTAAGACTGGAAATAAGGATGAATTGTCTCAAGTGGTTTTTAGCTGAAGTCAGAAAAGGCAGTGACATCACTTGTTTGTTAAAGGGTATAAAAAGTAAACTCTTAAAAGGTTTCATTTAAAGGGTTTCATTAGTACCTCCTTGACCACACTGGAGCCAACCAATATGGGTCACAGCACCCTGGATTTAGCCCATTTGTAAGTATCTTGATCAAATGCGTATAAACATTTTGTTACCAGTTGGATGTTGTACATTACTTATTAGTTAGGCTTTTTAGGCATGTTTAGAGCAATTGTATAAATACTACTTTGGCCTTTGGATTTAATAAAGGTGTTTATGGTTAAATTAGTTTAGTATTTGGTGGCTTTCCATATCAATATTAATCATTTCAAACATTATTAATAATTTCAACAATTCCTGGTCCGGGGCTGGGAGCAGGAGGGCTGTTTGCACCCCAGATGACTTGAAGGGATAGGCATGCACCTAACCTACCCCCACACTCATTCACCGACATGTTGGCAGGCAGCTGCTGGGCTCATCTCCTATGCACCTGATGCTCCCCTCCTCTCTTGTGCTGAAGGCCTGATCCAGCTCTCACTGAAGTCAATTGGAGTTGGATCAGGCCCTGGGGATGGATCCTGCTCTGTACTGCTGGGATTGGGGGAGGGAAGGCAGACGTCTGGAGCTCCCAATGTCCTCTTGCCCATTCCCCACACCAGTGGAACAGCGGGCAGGACTGAGGTCTCACACTCGGTTTCCTCTCAAGTTTCATAGGCGAGGCCTTGGCTCTGCTGCTGTGACTCCCGATATGGAGGCTGTAGTTTTAAGCATAGATGTGGGCAGTAGGGAGCCCAACTTGTAATCCTAGCTGTGACACGTAACAAACAGTTTAAGATTGGGGCTGGAGATTATTATATCCCGCGGCGTTGGTAGTGTTTGTACATTGGGGGGGCTGAAAGCCATTGAGCCACACTGTAAACCCTGTATACGATGGAAACCACTTCAAACCTGGGGTGCTACTGCACCCTCAGCACTGCTCGTTCCAGCATCCCTGATCTTACCCAGCTGATGCTGCAGAGCCCCATGTGGGTAGGCAAGGTGACCTGCATAGGGATTTAGCCAAGATACCAGATCAAATAGCACCAACTCTTGCAAAAAGATGCAGGAGACCTTTAAAGATGCAAATGATCCTAGCATTGGTCTTGTGCTTCTTCCAAAAGACAGCTCCATAAATACCATGGCACCGTCTAGGTATGTGCTGGGGCAACAGATTTGGAGCTGATCTGGAGGAAACCACCTTGTGGTTCTGGCTTGTTTGTTCGGCACTAATAATCAGGAGTTCCCAAACTGTGGCCCAAACTCTTGGAGAGGGGGCTGGTCATGCTGTGCTAACTCCCAGAGATAAATAGAACTAAGAGAGGAAAAGACATAAATCCTTTGCTAATATTACTCATATTATCGCTGTCGTTGCCACAAGAGTTTTACTTGATTATGCATAGAACAGTATCTCCTAAAATGTGTTCCACTCTGTGAAAAAGTTCCTCAACTCCCCATCTAAGACATACCCAGCAATACCCACGTCAGCCTGGAGATTGCTTTCTGTGGTGGGGGTCTCATCTTGGCGGTTAGCAATATAGGGGCATTACGTCCACCCAGTATCCGTTTGGGACATTTTCCTCTAACATTTCTGCTGTTGATTTTAATGACCAGGTTTACCTTTCTCAGTTCTTACTCTTTGGGCTTTACTTTCTCCTTTGGGTCCTTTTCGTCTGTCCTTCTTCCATCTCTTTTCCTTGTTCACCTTTCCTTTTGCTGCCTCTTCTTTGTGGCTCTGTTGTGCCGTTCCCTTTCTTTCTCCTGTGCTGCTTTCCAGTCACCAGCTTTATTTTTCTCTCTGCGCTTGAGAGCCTTATTGTATTTTAATGTGTGTTTAGTATTAGTTTTATCTTCATCCTTCCAAACTATTTTTCTGGCTGTTGACTCCATGAAGTTTGTTCTTCTCTCCCAAAGCCTGTGTGTGATTGGGGGGGGGGGCGGGATTGGGACTCGGGGGGTGAAATCCTGGCTCCAATGAATTCGGTGGCAAACCTTGCATTGAACATTGGCAGGGCCAGGATTTCACCTAGGAGCTTGATTTTCAGAGGTGCTGAATACTCACAATCTCTGTTGAAATCAGTGGGAACAGCAGGTGCTCAGCACCTCTGAAGCTCAGGCCTTGACTCCCTTTAACCCCAAGGTAGTTTTATCTGTAGCTCGCACCCTTCAGAATGAAACCTTTGGGCAACATTTAGCCCTGGTATAAGCAATTGCAACTTAATATGCATCAGTGGAGGTGCATCCACTTAGCAGCAGGTGTGAATTTGACCCTTTGTCTTTCTGTGCAGTTGTCCCCTTTACCTCTCCAGCCTCTTTCCTTTCTCTTTTATCTGCACAAGTAGGTGCAAGCAGCAGAGTCCTTATTCACTGGTGCATTCCTCACAGCTCACGTGCTGAGCCCCACAGTCAGCCAGGGCCAGCACATCCACTGCTGGGCCTATGCACTGTGGCCCTCTGCTCACAAGCCACGAGAACCCTTGCCATGCCAGGGCGTCTTTATTGCGGCTCTTTGTTCCAAGCCGGTTCTCCCCTGAGTTCTGTGCCTGGCATCTAATCCCTGAGCTGAATCAGGGCGCCGGCTGTTGCTATGAAACCTTTGAGAGGTAACAAAGAGAGATAAACAAAGCAGGTCAGTGAGGCAGAAGCAGTTGACACAAAGGTAGAGCATGACTGCAAAATACCTGTGAGCAGGGCGGGGCCTGGGATTGTCATGGCCAAAGTGTGCAGGGAGGCAGGCAAGGATATGAGGAGCGCATGATATGGCTGCTCAGTAGGAAATGCTCCATAGAAAAGGTTAAACACAGGAGGAGGGGAAGATCACAGCCAGTGTGGAGAACACACCTGAGTATCAGTAAGGAGACTGGGTGGATGAAAATCCCTGTTTCTGCAGGGGGCTAAGCAGGGAGTCAGCTCCCAGGGCACTGAACATGGTAAGACCTCTCTGAGGTCCTTTCTCTTGCAGTGCAGTTGCACAAAAGCAGGCTCATGAACTAATCCAGGGGTCAGCAACCTTTCAGAAGTGGTGTGCCAAGTCTTCATTTATTCACTCTAATTTAAGGTCTCACGTGCCAGTCATACATTTTAACGTTTTTAGAAGGTCTCTTTCTATAAGTCTATAATATATAACTGAACTATTGTTGTATGTAAAGTAAATAAGGTTTTTAAAATGTTTAAGCAGCTTTATTTAAAATTAGATTAAAACGCAGAGCCCCCTGGAGCGATGGCCAGGACCCGGGCAGTGGGAGTGCCACTGAAAATCAGCTCGCATGCTGCCTTTGGCACTCGTGCCATAGATTGCCTACCCCTGAACTAATCCATGAGGTTTTCCAGGTGAAGGGTGCAGGCCGGAGAGCGGCACAGACAGCATGAGCTGAACAGGGAACAGACAGCAAGGAAGACAGAGAAGGGAGCTGTTCCTTGCAAATAGGGCAGGGCTCCCCCATGGCGCCTGAGCTGGGTTTGTGGAAGTGCAATTGCCTGAGTGTGCATTTGGCCACCTCTCTGCAATGTTAGCAGCCTTCTGTAAATAAAACATCCTCTGGGTCCTGTCTGTGCCAGCTATGTCCTCTTCCAGTGAGAAGCTGACCCCCTGGGTAACTCTGAATCTGCTACTGCTTGGAAAAGATGCAGCAATGTCAACTTGGGACCTTGGGCTGACTGCTATCCAAGTTCTGGGCTTGGAGCTCCTGATGTCAGTGAGGGCTGTATGTGCAGATCTAAGACAATACATGGTCCGGTGTGGTGCACGGTGGTAGGCACTAATGGGAGACTGAGGGAGTGCTAATTATTCATTGTCCTGCATCATATGCACATCTTCTGCGTAGCACTGTTATAATGCTGACTTCCCTGCCAGGGCCCTATCCAGCAGAGCTGGGTCAGCATCAGAGGAATTTCTAGTACATACCTTGCTGCTCTGTTAGGATGATGGAACGTAACTGTAAGCTCTGTGGGGCAGGGGCACAACAGGGCCCTGGTCTGTGACTGGGAGCAGTAGGTGCTACTGAGAGAGAAAAGGCCCCTTAGACCACTGAGTCCTTTCCCCCAAAGTGCATGACACAGTCCCAGAGGCAATAGCAGCCATACTGTGCTCTCACAGAGCACCTTCCCTCAAGCATTAGAGCACTGTGGCCAAGTGTTGTTATCCCAGTGCTACTGAGGGAGAACCAAGAGCTCGCCCAGGGTCCTCCAGCGACCAGTCCTATGGGAAACCGAGGGCTTGCCCAGGGTCCCCCAGCGACTGGTCCTATGGGGAACCGAGGACTCGCCCGGGGTCCCCCAGCAACCAGTCCTATGGGGACTTGAGGACTCACCCAGGGCCCCCCATTGACCGGTCCTATGGGGACCCGAGGGCTCGCCCGGAGCCCCCCATTTACTGGTCCTATGGGGACGCGAGGGCTTGCCCGGAGTCTCCCATTTCCTGGTCCTATGGGGACCCGGGGGTTTGCTCAGAGTACCCCAGCGATCGGTCCTATGGGGACCTGGGGGCTTGCCCAGAGTACTCCAGTGACCAGTCCTGACTGGGACCTGGGGGCTCGCCCGGGGTACCCCAGTGACCGGTCCTGACTGGGACCTGGAGGCTCGCCCGGGGTACCCCAGTGACCGGTTCTGACTGGGACCTGGAGGCTCGCCCGGGGTACCCCAGTGACCGGTCCTACTGACAGCGAACTGAGGGCTCGCCCGGGGTCCTCCAGTGACCGGTCCTGACAGGGACCCGGTGGCTCGCTGGAGTACCCCAGTGACCGGTCCTACTGACGGGGAACTGAGGGCTCGCCCGGGGTCCCCCAGCGACCGGTCCTGACCGGGACCTGGGGGCTCGCCCGGGGTCCCCCAGCGACCGGTCCTGACCGGGGCCTGGGGGCTCGCCCGGGGTCCCCCAGCGACCGGTCCTGACTGGGGCCTGGGGGCTCGCCCGGGGTCCCCCAGCGACCGGTCCTGACCGGGACCTGGGGGTTTGCCCGGGGTACCCCAGTGACCGGTCCTGACCGGGGCCTGGGGGCTCGCCCGGGGTACCCGTGACCGGTTCTGACCGGGACCTGGGGGCTCGCCCGGGGTACCCCAGTGACCTGTTTTGACCGAGACCTGGGGGCTCGCCCGGGGTACCCCCGTGACCGGTCCTGACCGGGACCTGGGGGCTCGCCCGGGATCCCCCAGCGACCGGTCCTGACCGGGGCCTGGGGGCTCGCCCGGGGTCCCCCAGTGACCGGTTCTGACCGGGGCCTGGGGGCTCGCCCGGGGTACCCCAGTGACCGGTCCTGACCGGGGCCTGGGGGTTCGCCCGGGGTACCCCATGACCGGTCCTGACCGGGGCCTGCGGGCTCGCCCGGGGTCCCCCAGCGACCGGTCCTGACCGGGACCTGGGGGTTCGCCCGGGGTACCCCAGTGACCGGTCCTGACCGGGCCCGGGCAGGCAGTGGCAGAGTTGGGAAAGGACGGGGGAGTCCTGGCTGCTTCACCAGCTCCATTGACACTGCTCCGCTTTGCCGCCTCCCCACGGGCCGGGGTCAGAGTTGGGGGCTTCGTGCTCCAGCCTCCAGCGCTGCTGCTCCCACCAGGCCCCGGGGCTGAGACCGGCCCCCCCGCTCGGCTCGGACCTCGGGCGGGCGAGAGGCGGGGCGGCTCCGGCGGCGCGGGGCGGGGCGGGGCTGGGTCCCGGCCCCCAGCGGGCAGTGCCGGGGCTGGCTGGCGGCTTGGCCGGCTTGGGCTCTCGCTGCGCGGCGTCTCTGTGTCCGCCCGGCCGCCCGCCCAGATGCGGGTCCCAGGTTGGAGCCTGGCCGCGCTCCTCCTCGCCGCCTGCCTCTGGCAGCTGCCGCCGGGCCTGGGCGCTGCAGGTACCGGGGGGCGCAGGGGGGCGGCGGACCCCGAGGCGGGGCGGAGAGGGGCCCGCGGCGCCGGTCCGTGCCCTGCTCGCACCTAAGCAGCGCTGTGTCCGGCGCTGCACCTCGGGCCCCTACAGCCTGCCGGGGGCTGTGCAGGGCCCGGCTGGGGAAGGGCCCCCTCCTCTGACGCGCTATTCCCGGGGCAGGCTCTGGGCCTGACGCCTGGTTCGTGCTGACCAGCGCATGCAGCGCGGCCGGGTAGGACCTGCCCCTTCGGGGGCAGCGGGGCAGCTGTAAGGTCAAACGGCTTCTGCTCCTTAGCCCTGCCCGGCTGCTGTAACCATCCAGCCACGCTCCGCGGGAGAGCGCTGTGCAAAGCGGGGCAAAGTCTCGGGGTTCCGCTTGTAGAGGTTGGGGAAACTGAGGCACAGAGCCTTCCCCGGGCGTGGCAGAGCTGGGAACGCCGCTTTCCCTCGGACGCGTTCCACTCTCGGGTATCTGGGGCTGTTGTAGTATCCGGCCATGTCTACATCTAAAATTTTGCAGCGCTGGTTGTTACAGCTGTATTAGTACAGCTGTATAGGGCCAGCGCTGCAGAGTGGCCACACTTACAGCAACCAGCGCTGCAAGTGGTGTTAGATGTGGCCACACTGCAGTGCTGTTGGGCGGCTTCAAGGGGGGTTCCGGGACGAGAGAGCAAACCGGGAAAGGAAACCAGCTTCGCCGCGGTTTGCTCTCTCGGTCCCGGAGCCAGCCAGCAAACCGCAGGGAAGGAGACCTGCTTGCTCGGGGTTCCGGGACCGAGAGAGCAAACCGGGAACGCCGCGGTTTGCTCTCTCGGTCCCGGAGCCAGCCAGCAAACCGCAGGGAAGGAGACCTGCTTGCTCGGGGTTCCGGGACCGAGAGAGCAAACCGGGAACGCCGCGGTTTGCTCTCTCGGTCCCGGAGCCAGCCAGCAAACCGCAGGGAAGGAGACCTGCTTGCTCGGGGTTCCGGGACCGAGAGAGCAAACCGGGAACGCCGCGGTTTGCTCTCTCGGTCCCGGAGCCAGCCAGCAAACCGCAGGGAAGGAGACCTGCTTGCTCGGGGTTCCGGGACCGAGAGAGCAAACCGGGAACGCCGCGGTTTGCTCTCTCGGTCCCGGAGCCAGCCAGCAAACCGCAGGGAAGGAGACCTGCTTGCTCGGGGTTCCGGGACCGAGAGAGCAAACCGCGGCGAAGCTGGTTTCCTTTCCCGGTTTGCTCTCTCGGTCCCGGAAACCCGAGCAAGCAGGTCTCCTTCCCTGCGGTTTGCTGGCTGTCTCCGGGACCGAGAGAGCAAACCGCGGCGTTCCCGGTTTGCTCTCTCGGTCCCGGAACCCCGAGCAAGCAGGTCTCCTTCCCTGCGGTTTGCTGGGTGGCTCCGGGAACGCGAGAGCAAACCGCGGCGAAGCTGGTCTCCTTTCCCGGTTTGCTCTCTCGGTCCCGGAACCCCGAGCAAGCAGGTCTCCTTCCCTGCGGTTTGCTGGGTGGCTCCGGGACTGAGAGAGCAAACCGGGAAAGGAAACCAGCTTGATTACCAGAGGCTTCCTCCTTCCACGGAGGTCAAGAAAAGCGCTGGTAACTGTCTACATTGGATTACCAGCGCTGGATCACCAGCGCTGGATCCTCTACACCCGAGACAAAACGGGAGTACGGCCAGCGCTGCAAACAGGGAGTTGCAGCGCTGGTGGTGCCCTGCAGATGTGTACACCTTCAAAGTTGCAGCGCTGTAACTCCCTCACCAGCGCTGCAACTTTCTGATGTAGACAAGCCCTCCGACTCCGCTCCTGGAATCTATGGCTAGGTTTGGTTTCACTAGGCCCTGTGAGGTAGGGAAGTATGATTAATCCCATTGTACAGGTGGGAAAGCTGAGGCACAGAGAGATGAAGTGAGCTGCCCAAGTTAGTCTGTGGCAGAGCCAGGAAGAGAATCCAGCTGTCTTGGGTCCTAGTCCGATGCTTTAACCACAAGACCATCCTTTTCTAGATCTCTGCCCAGCTCTTAATGAACATGTGTCTACAACACCCAAATAGTCACCTCCACAGCTGGCACTAATTGGCCATCTGCCAGTCAGTCTCAGCAGAGAAGATGGTCATGGATACTCCCACGCTGGGAAACGTAGCAGGGGAGCGATGTGGAGTATGGAGGAAGGTGGCATTACCACTGCACATGCAGTAAATACAGCGAAAACTTCAGTGCCCAGCATTGCCAAGCTCTCTTGCGTGATCACTGAGTGCACAGGAAAAATCATGTGAATTTTCTCTTAAAGCTACACAGCTGTTGAAACTTCCCCACGAGTCTTGGTCGACTTGACAGGACAATTCCTGTTGCCTCATGGAAAAGCCTTCAAAGCATTTCTGTTATTAAAACTTGATAGTTACCCTTTTTTAAACAACCAAATTGCCTACGTCTGTGTATCATCAAAATGCAGAAGTATAGTTATCCTAGACCTAACAACAAAGAGTTACAGGATGAAGCGGTGAATGAAGCATTGAACTGGGACGCAGGGCACTGGGGTTCTGTGCCCAGCTCTGCTGCAGGACTCTGAGCAAATCACCTTCCCTGCTGGTGCCTCAGTTTCCCATCTGTGAAGTGGTGAGAGCTATCCTCTGTAAAGTGGTTTGAGAGAGCTGGATAAGGAGAGCTATATCAGAGCAAGCTACTGTGATTTATTACAAATAATGTGCTAATACAGATAGTGCTTTTCATCGTAGAGCTCAGCGTGTCACAGAATGGGTATGTGGTGCTATATTCCCTGTTTGTAATTGAGGCACAGAAAGGTTCAGAGCCAGAATTTCACCTGCAGTTCCTATTGCTTTCATTGCTGCTCTTATTGGCTGATCTGCTTGTATTTTGGTAGTGCCAAGAGAGGCTGACCAAGACTGAAACTCCATGGCACTAGGCCCTGTACTGACACTTACTGTTAGACAGCCCCTGCCCCAGGGAGCTTCATACAGAAATAGGGTGGGAGGAGAAACAGAGGCACAGAGAGGGCTAGTGAATTGCAGCACTGAGACTAGAACCCAGGTTTGCAGGGTCCCTGTTCAGTGCTCTCTCCACTGGGCAGCAATGATCCAGTGGAATGGGAGAATGCCTGGATCGTCTCAGAATCAGGCCGTTAGCTACTGGCCTAAGGGGAAGGGCTGGGAATGGAACGCAGCTCTTCTGGCTCGGGCTCTGTGCTGAGTCCACAAGCACAGTGATTTATGGCTAACTTGGACCATTCACGTAGCCTGCTCCTCCCTGCTGCCCTGAACGTGTTTGCAAAACAAGCTCCAAACAGTGTCGACAAGTGATTAACTATTTATATATCTAGCCTCTGGAGCATGGTGTGCATAGGAAAGAACAAACACAGCACCATTCTTGTCAGCTCACCTTCCTTGTTCTGTCCACTCCAGCCTGGTAGCAGTTGCGCTGTGAGATATGTTATCAGGGCTTCCGGTAAAGCACAAACAGGAGAGACTTTTACCAAATCATCTGTTCTCCCCCCTCCTGCCCCTCGTTATTTTGTAAGTAGCAAGGCAGTCTGTGTAGAGACCATTTTAGTGGCATGGTCACCACCTGCCTGGTGTTAGACCAGGAGTCCTAGCCTGGGTAAGCCAGATTCCAAGGCCTGTTTTCTGAGCGTTCCTCTAATCCAAGCCTGGCCTGCTTTGGGATGCAGCGCTGGGTTTGCTGCTAGAATACAGCGTCTTGATGGGAGTTCTGCTCTCCGGCATTGGCCCTGGGCCAAGCACGCCGAGCTCTGGTCAGAGGTTGAGGAGGACTAGGTGGCATCTATCGTCTTCCAACTGCTTCTGATTCAGGAGCAATATTATTGCACTTTTACTGGAGACTGTCTGACTCCCCCACCAGTGGATGAGTGTTGCAATTGAAGTTGCTATAAAGGAGGAAAATGGGGAGGATGCAGGGAAGTGGTGGCTCTGAATGGTGAGATGGGTTAGTGACTTTGAACCGTACTCAGATCAAACAAATGTAGCCTCCAGTCATCGCTGGCTCTCGATGCACTGGTCCCAGTAGCCCGGATGAGATTTGGCTCCTCGCAAATCCCTTGCTTGCTGTGCTGCTGGGAGGGAGGGAGCAGCTAGCCCTGTGTGTCTCATTTTCAGCCCAAGCAAGGTCCCTGTTTCTGCTCACTCATCAGTACTAGGCATCTGTAGCTGCCAAATGCATCCCAGAATCGTTTGCGATGGTTTGTAGCAATGCTTCAAAGGAGGCACCGTGGCAGCTGTTGCAAAGGATACTGAGACAGAGACCCAAGGACAGCCCCTTGTGCAACTGAGCAGAAACAGAGATGCAGATTTGGAAGGGGATTTGGGTGGGCAGAAACTCAGCGGCCAGGGAAACATGCTTTAAGATGGACCTGTTAGTGAGTGACCAGGGTGGTCCCAGCATTCTTCCAGCAGCATGCATGCACCTTAGATGGCCCCCTGCTTAGTCAGGGGTTTAGTCCCCGCTTTGTTTCATGGACAAGATGGCTTCCGCTTTGATGCATGGCAAATCCTTTGCTGTGATGCCCGGGGGATTCACCTGCCAGCCACCAAAGGGGGTGGTGAGAACATAGGGGATGAGGCACGTTCTAACTCTCCCCTTCTCTTTGTGCAGGAACAGAAGAGGTGATCGTCGGGGAGGCCGGAAAGAGCGTTGTCCTCGTGTGCAGAAATGTGTCCGAGCGAGCGGATGAGGTAGACTGGTTTCACGGGGACCCTGGCGCTGTGCCCCCACTCTTCTCCTCCAATGCCACGCTGCCCGAAGACGCCCGCTTGTCGCTGGTGGACAATAGCTCTCTGCACATCTCAGCGCTGCGCCTGCAGGACGGGGGCAATTACACCTGCAAAGAAGTGCTGAACGAGACAGTTCGAGAGCACAGAGTCCAGCTCCTGGTAGCCAGTGAGTTTCTCGACACACGGTGTCCTGTAGCTGCAAGGGGCTTGATCTCACGGAGTCCTAGAGTTTAAAGCTAGAAGGGACCATTTGTTCACCTAGTCTGACTTCCAGTACATCACAGGCCGTCTACACCAGCCAGCGCCCACACACTAAACCCAACAACTGAAGTGAGACTGAAGGAAACGGGACCCCCAGGAGATTAGACTATTCCATGCCATGGGCAGAGATCAGGAGGAACTGAGGTGTGCCAGTGCCCAAGGCCCCTGGACTTGTAGGGAAATGATTAAATGAGAGATACCCAGATAATCCTGGCAAGTGACCCCCACCCACAGGGTGCAGAGCAAGGTGAAACCCCACCAAGATCACTGCCAATCTGACCTAGGAGTAAAATTCCTCCCCTTCACCATATGGCGATCTGACCCTGAGCATGTGACCAAGAACTGGGCAGCCAAGCCCCTGAGAGAGGGAGAATGCTTGGTGCGATCTCAGAGCCCTGGCCTGGGCTGCAGATGTGGTCTGCCAAAGCAGCTGTGCAGGAGGCCATGTGTGAAATGGCAACCTCACCTCCAGGGCACCCCCGTTCGAGGATGGTAAATACTAGCCACAGACAGCCCTGTGCCCTCCAATGGGAATGGCTTTCGGGGTTGAGATAGAACCACCCACCTGAAGGAGAGAGGGTCTTTATCCCACCCCCAGCCCCTGAGCCACTTGCTTTCCCTCTCTCTGAGTCCAAGTTACCCTTTGTGTTATTTAAGCTTTATAGAAACAGGTTATGATGTTGGAGCCATAGGCGGGCTCTCATTGTCTCAATTCTGCTGGCTCGCCCCGGTTCTGTGCCCGAGCGAGTCACAGGTGCTGCTTTGTGTAGATACAGCGTCTCCCTCCGCAGAGATCTGTCCCTTTTGAACAACAGTAAGGAAACCCTGACATGTCTGGGCCGAGGTGGGGATAGCTCAGTCCAGGGGACGATAGAGGATGTGAACGGCTGGGAGATAGGCAAAGCCATTTGCATAATTTAAATGGAGAATGCATTCCTGCTGGCAGTCGTCCCACCCTGGGCTGCCATCCTGGTCGACTGCTCTGGCTAAGCCAGATTGGTTGGTGCTTGGACAGCAAAACACAGGCTGCTGCAGGACATGGTGGTGTTCATTCAGCAGATGGCCCTCTTCCTACTGAGTCAGTATTGAACCGGTGTCCCATGGAGTTGTGGGAGATGAAATGAAACCAAGGTCCTAGCTGCCTGTTAAATATCCCATGGCCCTGTTTCCTGGGCAAATTTTAGCTGAAGTAATTGTATTCTGCTGATTGAAATTGAAGCTTCAGCTCTGGACAGAAGTCTTTCTTAAATCCCTGTCCTGAACTGTTATGCAGTAGTGCTGGGCATTGTTAAATGGCTACTGGGTTCTTCCTCAGAAGGTTCCTGTGTGTTTAGTCTGGGAAGTGTGTTGGAATCCTTTGGAATGAAGGGCACTGTGTACATATATGGTTAATTTAGGACACCTGCAAGGGGGTCTTAGTTTCTCTCCATTTCCAGAATCTGCTCCCCACTCCTTCCTGTTTCCAACCCCGCTGGAGGCTGTCCTTACACCTCCATCCAAGGTTTTGCCCGACACTAACTGGGAATCTAGTGCCGGGATGGCAACACAAGAATGCAAAGCTTAGAAAACCCGCAGCACAGGCAGGCAGGACGTCAGCCCCTTGCAGTTCCTTGCTGATGTGCCTCACCTCTCACTCGGCCACAGCTGCCTCTAGAGATTAGAGAGGAGCACTGTCTGCCAATATACCTGTTAGCCGCTCTGCTGAGCCTAACTGGGTGCAGTGGGGACTCTGATCCACTAGCGCCTGGACTGTGACCACCACTTTCACATGCCCCGCTGTACAGCCCATACTGCTGTGATCTAGTATAGGGCTGCACTCGAGCTGGAGGAGAAATGTCTAGCTTGCGTAGACACCCATTTGCACTAGTTTTGGTGGAGCTAGTGTGCTAAAAATAGCAGCGTGGCCACAGCAGCATGACTGGTGGGCTGGGCTAGCCGCCGGAGTATGTACCTAGGGGCCCAGGCGGGATTGTACGGCTAGGGTGGTCACTCCGCTCTGTCAATCAAAGCTAGCACGCCTTCATCTACCCAAGTCGACATTGGAATTTACAGCTCTAACTCAAATGAAGATGTACCCTGGAACGAGGAAGAGTCTGTATCCTGCTGTCTCTTGAGCTATCCAGCCCCCTTGCGTGCCTCTGCATTAGCTTTGCTCCTTTCTTCCTTGTTCGTTACCTGCTTGCACAGGCTATTGTATCCTTTCTCTCAGCTGTACTTCCTGCTTGTGTTCAGAGTGTTCCTCTTACTGAGAGCTGCTGCACCCATTTTGCCCAGAGCAGTGCTCTGAAAGGTCACGCAGAGAGAGAGGCCTTTTGCAGTGCAGAGAACTCCGCTGTGGATTTGAAATGAACAGCTGATTTGTATAGTATTCAAATGCAAGAAATAAACCTTAGGCTGCTGCGGCATGTGGGTTAGTGGTTTTAGCATAGGGCTGGGAAGTGTGCACTCTAGAATTCTAATCCCAACCCTGCCGCTAATTCCCAGTGATCTTGTGCAAGTCATTCAATTTTTCCGTGACTCAGTTTCCCCAATTGTAAAAGTATGTAACCACCTCATAGGGCTGTTTATGAGCCTTAGTTATTTACACTTGGTCGAACACTGCAGACATGGTCTGTATTATCGTTGCACTGGGGGGGTTTGTTGGTTGTTTGTTGTTGATTTGGTGTTTTACATGGAATATATGAAACGGGGCCCAATTCACGGACTTCCTGTTAGAAGGTTGGCTAAGGAGTGACAGACAGCTCAGTCTTCTTAGTTAATCCAACAGAAGGTTGAGCGTGACTTGGCCACTGTCTACAAGGACCTACACAGGGACAGATTTCTTTAACACAGCAGAAAAAGGCATAATGAGATTCAGTGGTCAGATCAATTCAAACCAGAAACAAGGGGCACATTTTCCACAGCGAGGCTCGCTAAGCACTGGAAGAACTTACCGAGGGATGTGGTAGTTTCTCCATCGCTTTCAGTCGAGATTGGGTATCTTTCGAAAAGAGACACCCTGCCTCAGCCAGAAAGGGCACAGGAGTAATTGGGTGAGTTCTCCAGCCTGTTGTCCAGGACGTCAGACTGGGCCATCAGAATGGTCCCTTCTGCTTTAAAATCTAAATGAAGAGGTCCCAAATATCGGTGAGAACTTAACAATAGCAATCAATAGGAGTTCAGTTGTGGCTTTTAGCCGTTGTCCTGTGTTTGTGTTGGTGTCGAGATGTGTGATTTGAGGGGAAATGCACACCCAACCTCCTGGAACGTTCGTACTTACTTTGGCATCAGCGGTGGCTCAAATCCCTTAATTGTAAGTTAACAATATGTTTGTGGGGCAAGTGGACTCACATGCACGGGCTAGTCATTAGTGTTGATCATCACAGGTGAGGATGGTTCTTGGGCTGCTGGTTTGAAATGTCTCTAAATGCCAGTAGTGTTATATTGATGTAAACCAGGAGTTCCAAAGCTAATAGAACACTAGTTCAGGTGGCAGATTCCAAGACCCAGCACCAAAATGCTGTGCTTTTCTGCTGAGTCACCCTAAACTCAGGTACTTGGACCCTGAATAAAGCTGAGGAGTGATTTCTGATGACTCATGCTGGCAGGTCACTCATATTAACTCCAGCAAAGGTTGGACTGGGTCTTTGGATCTGGGACAGAGGAAGTTCTGCAACTAGAAACATCCAATTTTGGTAAGAAAGCTTATACTGAGGCTTCTGCTTAGTCACTGGAGTTACCAATAAAGCCAAATCCCAAGAAAGGATATGTTTGCAGTATAGAGACTGTTCAAAGCAGGGTGGGGAGTTCACCTGCATCCAGCTATTTTGGCCTGAACATTTGTATAAGGTGGGTAAGTCATAGAAAATGAATTTTGTGTTTGTTTATACTAGTATGCAAATGAGCTCTGGCTGAGCCTGTGCAGCCTTCCATTATCAGCCAGAGATGGAGCAGGGAACTGGACATCAGAGTCTGGTCCTGGCTCTGCCACTAGCTCTCTGTGTGATTCTGAGCAAGTTGCTTAACCTCTGTGCCTCAGTTTCCCTATCTATAAAATGGGGATAATCATTCTTCCTGCAGAGGGGCCAGTGCAGCTTAATTACTACATGTTTAGAAAGTGGCGTGAGCTCTCTCAAATGGCAAGTTCTACATCAGGGTAAACATTTTCCCGAGCATACATAGTTGATGCTGTTTATGAGCAAAATAAACCTCACTCTCAAACCCTGTGAACAGCATCTAGCCTAACTCTGCTGTCCTAAACTTCACGTACAAGAGAAAGGACAGGGAGGCTCCAGGTTTGCTATGCTCTGTATCCTCTCTAACCAGCCCAATGGAAAAGTCCATATTAGGGCTGTCGATTAATCGCAGTGAACTCACGCAATTAACTCAAAAAAATTAATTGCAATTAAAAAAATTAATCGTGATTAATTGCAATTTTAATCACACTGTTAAACGAGAATATGAGTTGAAATGTATTAAATATTTTGAATGTTTTTCTACATTTTCATATATATTGTATTCAGCGTTGCAATTGAAATCAGTGTATATTATTTTTAATTACAAATATTTGCGCTGTAAAAATGATAAACAAAAGAAATAGTATTTTTCAATTCACCTCATACAAGTACTGTAGTGTAATCTCTGTCATGAAAGTGCAACTTACAAATGTAGATTTTTTTTGTTACATAACTGCACTCAAGACCAAACAATGTAAAACTTCACAGCCTACAAGTTCACTCAGTCCTATTCCTTGTTCAGCCAATCTCTAAGACAAATAAGTTTGTTTACATTTGCAGGCGATAATGCTGCCCTCTTCTTATTTACAATGTCACCTGAAAGTGAGAAGAGGCATTCTCATGGCACTGTTATAGCTGGCATTGCAAGGTATTTACGTGCCAGATATACTAAAATTCGTATGCCCCTTCATGCTTTGGCCACCATTCCAGAGGACATGCTTCCATGCTAATGATGCTCGTTAAAAAAATGTATTAATTAAATTTGTGACTGAACTCCTTGGAGGAAAATTGTATGTCCCCTGCTCTGTTTTACCTGCATTCTGCCATATATTTCATGTTACAGCAGTCTTGGATAATAACCCAGCACATGTTGTTCATTTTAAGAACAATTTCACTGCAGATTTGACAAAACTCAAAGAAGGTACTAATGTGAGATTTCTAAAGATAGCTACAGCACTTGACCCAAGGTTTAAGACTCAGCAGGACCTTCCAAAAATCTGAGAAGGACGAGGTATGGCGCACGCTTTCAGAAGTCTTAAAAGAGAAACATTCTGATGCAAAAACTATAGAACCCAAACCACCAAAAAAGAAAATCAACCTTCTGCTGGTGGCATCTATCTCAGATGATGAAAATGAACGTGCGTTGGTCCACACTGCTTTGGATTGTTATTGAGTAGAACCCATCATCAGCATGGACGCATGTCCCTGGAATGGTGGTTGAAGCATGAAGGGGCATATGAATGCTTAGCATATCTCGCACATAAATATCTTGCAATGCCAGCTACAACAGTGCCATGAGAATGCCTGTTTTTACTTTCAGGTGACATTGTAAATAAGAAGAGGGCAGCATAATCTCCTCCACATGTAAACAAACTTGTTTGAGCGATTGGCTGAACAAGAAGTAGGACTGAGTGGACTTGCAGACTCTACAATTTTACTTTGTTTTATTTTTGAATGCAGTTTTGTTGTACATAATTCTACATTTGTAAATTCAACTTTCATGATACAGAGATTGCACTACAGTACTTGTAGCTGAATTGAATAATACTCCTTTTTGGTTTTTATACAGTGAAAATACTTGTAATAAAAAATAAAGTGAGCACTGAACATTTTGCATTCTATGTTGCAATTGAAATCAATATATTTGAAAATGTAGAAAACACCCACAAATATTTAAATAAATGGGATTCTGTTATTGTTTCGGTGCGATTAATCACGATTAATTTTTTTCATCACTTGACATCCTAGTCCATACTCCTGCCCAAAGGAGGCAGATGCTCCTTACTAAACTCTGGTTTGGGGTGGTGCTGGCAAACTATGTTTGTTGTTGCAGTTTTTGCTGCCAACTGGATAAATGCCCTACAGAGCAGCCCTCAGATCTCCTTTCCCTTGGGCCCCCTCCTGTACAAACTACAGCACCGGGCTTTGTTTGACAGCCCCTGTGTCGACAACTGCTTCTAAAGATAGAGTTGAATTAGGAGTCGGGTTGCGCAAGCTGGCACGGTAGCACAATGTGCTAACCATGAAATCCCCAAGACTATTACTAGGGGAGTTGTTTGATTACTGTCTGAGTGCCAGAAATACACGTGAATGGATGTGGAGCTTAAAGAAAAAAACTACAGACCAGAAATAAGGAGAAAACACATTCAGTCCCAGTCTTTGCAACAGCTGGGAGCAGCCCCCCGTCCTGTGTTCCACCACCCCCACCCTCGCACCCCTCTGCGAATGTAGCAGTCTGGGGCTTTGGATGGCTCTTGACTTGCTGTACCCTTGTTCAGTTCTTTCACTATTTAAATAATAAACCAACATAATCCCAGTTGCTATCAAACCAACAGCCCTGGAAGGAGTCCAGAAATGACATTCCCTGGGTCCTCTGAATTGTGGAATTTGCCCCTGCAGCTGAATTACAGTTTGTACGTTGATCTGGGCTGCAAAACAGAGTTGGCACATGCAGCCTTCTTGCAGCAGGCAGAGTAGGGCTGGCAGGAATGGAGGAGGCCTGGATCTGGTCCCAGGAGTTCATTGCTAAGACCCTGATCCCGTAAGCTGAAGACCAAGGCTCCCATCCTGCAAGCTGTTCTGTGGCCATGTGGAGTGCCAAACTTCAGCCTCCTCCTGCCTAAGGGCTGGGCTGGCAGGGTTCTTTCTGGCCAGGTGCGCTGGGAAGCACTCAAGCTTTGGCTGTCCACAGCCTGGCAATGGGGGCTCCTGGCCACTTCCCCATGAGACCTTTAAAAGCCATTGGAGGTGGATCGCACAGCATGTACGGGCATTGTCAAACGGGGGACCCCTTCAGAGCTTGTGGGGGGGACCCCAGATAGCCAGCATTCCCCAGCTAAATAGTGGGCAAGCTTTGCCCAGATGTAAGATAGCACTTTATGCTGCTTTGAGGGGACTGTTTTGTTACACCCCCAGTTCTGGTTTCTCCTTGCCCATTTCAGGTGGCCCCAGCAACGTGGCTGTCAGCATCTCCCCCGCCGCAGCACTGCCCAATGGCACAGTGTATGTAGACAAACACAACGCTGTGATGTTCAGCTGCACCAGCAACTCCCATCCGGAGCCCACAATGGGGTGGACTTTCCAGCCGCCCAGTTCGACCCCAGAAATGTTTACTGAAGTCAATGGCACCTCCACCGTCTACACCCTGCAAAATCTATCCTTGCGCTTCCAGGGGAACTACTCATGCACAGCAAGGAACCCTCTCAGTGGCAGAAGTGAAACATCAACCAAGGAGCTCCTGGTCTACTGTGCGTAAGAGCGTTTGCGGTGTTATGGCTTGGTGAAAGGAATTGGGAGGGGGTTTGCTTTTCCAGTGTTTTCCCTGCCAATAGGTCTGGGTGTTAGCACAGGGGGTGATCAGAGTGGGAATGGTATCCTGGCTTTTGCTTCTTAAAACCTTTTGCTACAAAAAACTGGGTCTAAATGTCAACCTCTACCCTGAACCCTCCTAGGGACCGGCAGGGGAAGTGGAGGTTGGTTGGTTGGTTAGAATCTCTGTATTAAAATCTGCCTCAACCATGCTTGTGGGTCTGATCCAGGATAGGCATATTGTCTGAATCAGGTTTGAATGGATGATCTTGGTGATCTAGGCCACAAGTCTCACCCTGAGCTGGAGCTGGGTCTAATATCATTGACCTGGTGCAGCTTTGCACACAACTGGAAATGGACATTCTGATCATTTCTGCGGCACCAAATTTCATCCCATGCCATCAAACTGAATGCATTTAGCAAGAGTCTTGTCATTTTCCACGCTCGCTGGGTGAAATGTGAGGGATTTCACTGGTGAAGATTGGTTATGATATTTACAATTTGCCGTGTTGGTCTCAGGATATCAGAGAGATGTGGGTGAGGTAATATCTTCAACTGGACCAACTTCTGTTGGGGAGAGAGACAAGCTTTGGAGTGACACAGAGCTCTTCCTCAGCTGCGGGAAAGGTAATTTCCAGAGCTGGAGCAGAGCTCTGTGTAGCTCAGAAGCTTGTCTCTTTCATCAACAGAAGTTGGATCAATAAACAATATAACCTCGCCCACCTTGTTTCTATGCTGTTTACTGACAAGTAATATTTGTACAGTGCTCTGAAGCTGTTGGGCCCTATTCCCACCTGATGTAAACTGATGTAGCCCCTGTGAAGTCAGTGGAGCTATGTGAATATATGACACCTGAGATCTGGCCCTCGAGAGACTGAGTATGCACCACAATGTATCAGGAAGGACAAAGATGTGATTGCTAAGACATACTGCTGTATTAACATCAGCTAACGCAAAAGCTAAAACCAAAACTGTCCGGCACAGCATAAGGATGATTCACTGCCTAGAGTTTAGGGGGACAGGCTTTCTTGCTCCCCGTAAGGGCTGGGTGTAGATTGCCCCACTGCCTTTTCTGCTGGGGACCTCATCCCAGGTCTCCAGTGGTTGCTGTGTGCTGCTATGAAAAGAGCACACATGCCCCCCAAAGACTGGTGTGAACTTGCAGGGAGGGAATTCAGGCAAGTGGGAGAAGAGAAGAACCGTAAGATTTTTAAAAGGAGCTAAGGCTTTACCTCCCAGGCTAAAGTGCTGACACTGTCACGGTTTCACAGCATGGTGTATCTCAGCAGAGATGAAGGCGTCTTTAACCTTGAGCTGTTTTGCTGTTAGATCCCCCGCCGTCAGTCCCAAGGTGTTGGGCTCAAACTGCCCAAGTGGGGTTGATGCTGCAGTTGTTTTGTAACTGGCCCGGGGGATACCCGCACCCCGTCCTCCGGTGGACAGAAGAGGAGCGAGACCTGGAGAATTCAAGCTGGGTTGTTAATGCAACGGGCACTGGGGACACCCACGTGGAAACGCTGAGCAGCTCTCGCCTCCTCCACGGGAAGGAGTTCAAGTGTGTCGGGATCCACATCCTAAAGCAGGGGAAAGCGGAGCCGACCTGCACTGTGCAGATAAGTGCGTCAGCCTGTCCCTCCCTGGTTAGCCATTAACGAACTTGTGCACGTGGAGAGCTAGGCTGCCAGCTTGGCTCCAGTGAGAGCCCTGGACACGGGTCTGAGGGCAGGGAATCATCCAGGGAGTCTGATTCTCCCCTGCCCTGCGCCTCCCGTCATCACTTCCAGCTGTGCAAAGTAGGGGGAACACTAGTGAATCCAGATGGGAGCATTTGACATGACAGTAAATGGCTATGCAGGGCCCAGGGCAGCGGGGATCAGAGCCTGTAGCCCAGAGCCTCTGCCTGGGCACAGCTTGGTGGACACAAATAGTTCCATGGAGGTCCATGAGATGACTCACATGCATACGGCGACTCAGGCACGTACAGGTTTGCAGACGCGGGGCTGAGAATTTAAAAAGTCCATAGAGATGTTGGGAACCTTGATTTTTTTGGTTGCCCAACTTGAGATCCCGTAAAGGGACTGGATTTTCAGTGTGCGCGCGCTAGGATAGGGAAACTGAGGCACAGATCAGTGTAGTGCCTTGGACAAGGTCACCCAGCAGGCCAGTGGCAGAGGCGGGAATAGAGCCCAGAGCTCCTGAGGCCCAGTGCAGGACTCTATCCATCAGGCCACCCTGCCTCACAAAGTAAGGGATCCGGCCCCTTTCAGCAAAGCACGTACTTAACTTTGAAGGTGAGCAAGTGCTTACGTGCTTGGAAGCAGGGCCTAAGACACTTGCTCAAAGTCAAAAAAGGCAGAGCTGGGAATTGAATGCCGATCTCCCAAGACCCAGGCCCCGGCCTCCTCTAATTATCTGGGTGGGCAGTGGCTGCCTGCCAGTGTGGATCCAGGGTTCTTGTACATACACCCTACATGAGGTCATTTGCAAGTTGCTCTAGGAACATAAGATCTTTTTCCTATAGGATTTTCAACCTCCTTCTCGACTCCCTCCCTCCCTCCCTCCTTGTTTAGAGGCCCCTTTGCTGGCGACGGAGCCGCTGAAGACCTGCTTTGTGGGTGGCACCGTGTCCCTCACGTGCCAGGTTATGGAGAGCAATCCCCCTGCGAGAATCAGCTGGCTTCGCAATGTCTCCCAGCCAGAGGTGGAGATCCAGCCTGGTGGGAGGTACCTGGTCACCCAAGAGGGCAGCATCTCCAATCTCACCATTCAGAACTGCTCCCAAAACACTGACGAAGGCTACTACGTCTGCAAAGCTGAGAACCCCGCGGGGCTGAAGGAAGCCTACGTGTCACTCACCGTGAAGAGTAAGTTAGCAGTGCTGTAGCTGGGGGGGAGCGGAAGCAGGGTGCGAGGAGAGGGAGCGTGACATGAACAGGAGCAGAAAGTGAGTCTGATGTACTGCCCTGGATTCGTTCCCTCTCGGGCTCCCCGTGAGACACAAAACCCCAGGGAGAGGTGACCTTATGCCTCATTCATTTGTGTGCATTCATAGTTGTCTCCCATGTTCCTCTGTCCATCGGAGCATTCCCAGCTGCGGGGGACGGGGACCCAGCAGACACTGGCTCGCAGGGCCGCGATCTTAGTCTGCTGAATGGGTCCGGTTGCCGGAGGTGGCAGGATCAGTGTGAAAAATGACACAATTCTTCCACACTTGATTCTAAAACCGGCCTGATGTATGCAAGGAGCTGTTTACGGGTCAGCTGAGTGACTGGTGCGGTCCCTTCGTAGTCGACAGCATGTGTTACTGTATGGCTGTCCTGAGCGCACGTGCTGAAATCTGCCATCAGTCAGAGCCTAGCCGGGGCAGTTCCCGTGGCACACTGCAGTGCTTTTCATCTGCACGAGGTGTGTGTGCACGATGGCAAGCGGGCGCCCGATGCCCCCATCCCGCTGAAGAAGCAGGCCAGTTACAGGGTAACCATTGGCATCAGGGCAGTACTGTGACCGGCCAGTGACACTCCCATAGGCTGAGCTGCTGCGTCTCTCCTCTCCTCTGCACAGAGCCGGTGAATATAGTCGGGGTGGTGGGAGCAGTCGTAGTCCTGCTGCTGCTGGGAGTTCTGGTCATCTCCGGAATCATTTTGTACTACAACCCCCTCCTGTGCCTGAAAGGTAAGAGGAGCTGGCACCCCTCGGCTCCCTGCATCCCCTCTGCCCTTCCCAGCCACAAGGCAAACAGATGGGAGCTCTGCTTCTCCAGACCAGACCCGGCACAGTCCTTTAGTTTTACCCCCAGCCTGTAACCCTGGGGCCCTCCTCTGCCCCACTAACTTGTGTCCACCACTGATGTGCACACCTTACCTCGGGCTCCTTCCCCTAGCCCCTGTAGGAATGTGTCTGCTTTGGGAGTAGGGACAGAGGTACCCAGAGAGCGGGGCACTTGCATAGCCGACCAAGAGTGGATGGCATGGCTGTCTCTCTACGAGACCTTCTGCAATACTGGAGATGGTGTGTCCTGTGTGAAACTGCCCTCCCCTTCCCCTGCAAAGTTGTATCTGATGCTGTGTCTCATCAGTCTCTGAGCTGACCACAGCTGCCTTCTGCTGCTTCAGTGGGACAGCACCATCTCCCCGAGGCTTTCTGGCACTTTCCTGGGCTGTGCATCTGCATGGTGATTTCCTGGGACAGTCCCAGTTCAGTGTAATAGACAGTATTGCCAAAGGCAGCAAATGATCTTACTGGGAAACTGACTTTGCTTTGTCTGAGGAATCACATTTATGAAGGTCTCTTAAATCCTTTTTTCCTTTCTCCCTTCTTCCCCCCGTCCCCCACAGGCAACATACTCAGGTGAGTGTTTCCTTCCCCCGATTTCTGTGCAAACCTAGGTATAGCTGCTGTCCGGTAGACTTGCTGCGGTTGTAGCTAGGCTATACGCTACCCAAGGTAGGAGCCGTATCTACTGAAATCACAGGCTAAGGTGAGTGTCACATCCTGCACAGAACCAAGGACCAAAGCCACAGGCCCCAGTCATGTGAGCTACTTGAGACTCTCTGTTAGCTATTGCTAGTAGCCAGGCTTCTGTCCCCTGTGGCATAACCACTAGAAGCGGGGAGATCACACGTGTTGCGCTGACCCGGGGGAATATGCCGCCTCTAGGGAAGGAAACACCAATGTAAATTCCTCTCCTTGGCTGTTCTTGTCTTTGAGATTGATGGAGAGGGCCTGGATTTTGAGTCACATTCCCTGCCCCCTGAAGACAAAGTAGTTCTGCCTTGATTCTTTAAAGTGTAGGAAGTAAATAAAAGCAGCAACATGCTGCCTCTCTGGTTTACAAATAGCTTCTCCAACCCCTAGTGACAGCAAAACAAGAACCTTCCTGGGGTCGTGGTGTTCTTCACTCCAGCTCCCTTTTCTAGTGCTTATTGTCCCCGTCCCCCCACCCCGGGTTCTGTCCCTGGCTCCACTCTTGTGTGGCTTTGGGGGATTTCCTTCCCCACTGGTGTGCCTCAGTTTCCCCACCTGTGCAATTGGGAAAGTACTCACCTCACAGGGTGATTGTGGGGATTTATCCATGAATGTTTGTAAATTGCTCTGAAGACTTTGGATGAAAAAGGCTGCCGAGCTGCAAAGCCCTATCAGCACTATTGCTGCCAGTGGGCTTTGGGGGCATGAGTACAGGACTTGACAAAGCAGCTGTAACTAGCAGCTCCCTGTTAGAGACAAAGGTACAATTCCGTAGCCCCCTGGGGGAATGGAGGAAGGCTGGGGGCTGGAGGGAAGGGGCAGCCCTGCAGCCTTCTCAGTCACTTTCATTTGCCCTCCTGCTCACAGGAATCAAGATTCAAATGATGTCGTCATGCTGGTGGATTCAGATGGAGAAGGGGAGGAGGAGAGGGAGGAAGAAGAGGCAACTGGCAACTCCAATGTACATCGAGTGACGGCCCTGGTGAACGGGAACAGCACCCAGGCTGGCTCTGGCTACCATTTTACTGAGAGTAAGCACCTGGCTTTGGAGACGCATTGCTGCACAGGGAAATAGGCTGCCTCTGTCAAGCTGCTTGGTAAAATTTTGTGGGTGGGAGAGGCCACCATTTTCCCCATGTCCTCGCTCAGTGGGTGGTGTCTCAGCAGCACCAGCTGTGGGACGGGAGGAGCAGAGTCGGGTCTCTGGATCGAAATCACACCTCTTCTCTCCACCTGCACCTCCACCATGCAGTCACCCGGCTGCCGGAGTTAGGTGATGAGGATCATTTGTATTGTGTGTGCCTAGCGGCCTCGGTCAGGCTCAGGGCCTTGTTGTTGAGGACACAGCACACACCTAGCAAGAGAGAGCCCCTGCTCTGAGAAGCTGCTCACAGTCTGAATGGGCAGACAGAGGAAGGACGGGGGAAAGGCACGCTAGACAAATGCACGCTAATAACATGGCTACTACAGCTTAGCACCCAGGGGCTGGGAAAGCCCTGGGTGTTTGGCTTGGCCGGGCCGTGGCTCTGGTAGTAACTGTGTGCTAGGGTCTCCTGCCTTGTGATTTCTTCTAGGCGACAGCAGTGAGATGCACAGTGAGCTCTCAACAGAGGAAGTGGAGAGAGAAGAGAGGCCAACTACGCAGAGGCAAATTCTCCCTTTTCTTGCTGACATGGATGGAACTGTGGGTGGAAGTTAAACTTCAAATGCATCATTGATATGTGGCTGCACCTAGGCTGTTCAAATTCCTGCAGTGGGATCATCTGATCTGGTTGTTAGTTTCTTTCTTCCCTCGCGACAGCCCTATTTTTCATTCTTTCGTTTTGTTCATTCTTTCATCTCACACAGTTCTTTTCTTCTCTTTCTTTCTGGCCATTTCTTCCCTTCTCTCAAGTTTTCCTTTTGTCTCAGGTTTTCTTGTTAATAAGAGGAAGTTCAGAGGCAGACAGAGTTCAGGAGGCATGTGTCTCTGCCTCAAAAGATCTTGTCCCGTGGATATTCTCTTCATCGCTAAGCCTGCTGCCGACTGTGTCCAGGACCCATGGGGAGTTAACAGGAGGGCAGATCTGGATCACGAAAAAGGCTAAAGGCAATCCCAGCAATATACTTGTCCGTATAGGATGCAGCAAAAACTGGGGGGAAGGGTTGCAGGAGTTTGCTTCAAAACTGCTAGAATGTGCATGGGTCTGTTTTTATGAAAACGTTCCGGAGCTGGAAGGGAAGGTCAGGAGGTAGTGTGTGCTGCGTGGCTTTTGCAGGGCCAGCTGGCCTGTTCAGCACTGAGGAAGTGAGAAGATCTCCTTGAAGCTTTGCATGTGATTTCGATCCAGAGACCCAACTCTGCTCTAAAAGCATCATCCAAGCTACGGGGTGCTCCTACTGCCAGCTCTGCCTGGTGGGGAGGAAGAAGGATGTTCTTGTGGTTAAGATGCAGGATCTGGGTTCTGCTTCTTCTGCCACAGACTTCCTGCAGGGCAAGTCTCACAGGCCTGAGTTTTCAAAAGTGGCCACTGATTTTGGTGCCTCCATTTTGGGCTTTCCAACTTTAGATGATTGTCAGGAGAGGCAGAACCCTAACTTGCCTACGTGCCATGCGCCTTCTGCTTCAGCAGTGCGACTGCCTGGAGGGGAGCAATATGCTCGGAATGTTCTATGCCGGGGTGGCCAAAATTACCGATCCTCTGAGCAGCATACAATAATCTTCAGACATTTGAGAGCCTGGCGCACCTGCTTGGGGCTTCTGCCCAGTGGGTAGAAGCCCACAGCCTCACCATCCTGCTGCAGGGCAAAAGCCCTGAGCTCCTCCATCTCCCCCAATCTGGTAGGTAGAGAACAGGAGGACGTGAGGGACTCTGAGAGTTGCACTTGAACTGTAAAAGAGCCGCATGTGGCTGGCGAGCAGCAGTTTGGCCGCCCCAGTCTCAGTCACACAGAATCATAACCCACAAGAATGCTCAGAGCGGTGTGAGCTGACCCGGCCCAGGATGGAAGGGCGCTGTGGGGCGGATTGCTCGCTCATCAGGGGCTGGAGCCCTGCCTCAGCAAACCCTTACCCCATAAATGCAGCTAGTATTTATTCCCTATCTGATAGCCAGTTGTGTGCTGTCCTTGCCGCAGCTTCAAAGAGCAGCTCTCTCTCTTGATTTTCCTGTAAAACAGAATGTTCCTAGTGGTATGTGGATGTGATTTTTGTTTATGGAATAAAATTATTTTTCTGACAAGTCTGTCTGCTCTGCGTTTCTGCCTGGGGGGGGGCGGGGCAGCCATCCCTTTTCTGAGACATAAACATATTCAATAACTCCAATTTGTCTGTGGCATTTGCTCGGCTGGGGCCTTAGCTGGAGGTGCCTATCGCGTGCGTGATGTCTAAACCAGAACCTGCACAGCCAGCCCTTAGCAAAGCAGGAAATGGTAATGTTTGCCAAGCTCATTATTCCTATAAACCTGTTTGCACCAGTTTAGTTAAACACATGCAAAACTCCTCTGTGGAGGTCGGGTTAGAAAGAGCACATATCACTCCAGCTGAAGTTAATTCCTTAATGGCCATAAACCATGTCTACATGGCTCTGTCCAAGGGGCCATCGTGGAGGCTGCACTGGTTTGGCAAAATGGCCACAAGCTGATATACAGACAAGGCCGAACACCCTGAAAGCAGGCAGCGCAGTACACCTGCTTGCTGGGGTGAAATGGATGCGCCGGAAGCCCAGCAGATTGTTAGCAGGAGACCAAGACTTGAACACCATTTCTGCTTTGAATGCAGCGCTGACTGCTAGTGAGTGGGACCCATTCATAACCCATGGCTCTTTTGCCTCCTATGCCTTTACCTAGTTTCCAGGGGGTTGGAGATCACTTGGTTCCTACGGTAGAGTACAATCTGCTGTTTACTTGTGGCTGCAGCTGGTTTTTCCCTTCAGCAGCCACACACACAAAGGTGAAAAGTGTAGTTTTTGGTGGGTAGGGAAGTGCATTGAATGGGTGCTTCTCTTTGCAGAGTTTTAAAATCTCTTGGCAATCTAAGGGCTGGGCTACACAGTTCTGTACTGGTATAACTACGTTGGGGAGGGATGTGATTCTCCCCTCCCACTTTAATAGACCAGTGTAACCTCACTGTGGAAGCAAGTGTAAAGGTGCCTTATGCCAGGATTCTCAACCCTTTTCTTTCTGAGGCCCCAACATGCTATAAAAACGCCATGGCCCACCTGTGCCACAACTGGTTTTCTGCATATAAAAGCCAGGTCTAGCATTAGAGGGTAGCAAGCAGAGCAATTGCTTGGGGCCCCTGCAAAGCTACATTGCTCAGGCCTCAGCTGCAGCCCCAGATGGCGGGGCTGAGGGACCCAGACTTCAGTCCCATGTGGCGAGGCTTCAGCTTTTTGCCCTGGGCCTTGTAGAGTCTAATGCTGGCCCTGCTGTAGCGTGACTAGATGTTCCGATTTTATAGGGACAGCCCTGAATTTTGGGTCTTTTTCTTATATAAGCTCCTATTACCCCCCAATCCCCATCCCAATTTTTCACAATTGCTGTCTGGTCACCCCACCCCCCTGAAACTTGCTCATGGCGCCCCGGTACCCTGATGCCCGCTGAGACCCACTGCCCTATGCTGACACAGCACCGGTGGCACCTTGGCTACAGACCTCGCCTGACGTGGCTTACACCAGCAAACGGTCAGGCTCGCTACTTGTGCATCAGTCCTGGCAGCCGAGCCTGGGGCCCCACTAGGTCTGGGCACTGCTGTGTCGGCCAGGGCTCGCCCCACTAGGTCTGGGCACTGCTGTGTCGGCCAGGGCTCGCCCCGGCGTCCCGTGCTAGGGCGACCAGCCAGCAAATGTGAAAAATCGGAACGGGGGTGGGGGAGGGAAATAGGAGCCTATGTAAGAAAAAGACCCAAAAACCAGGACTGTCCCTACAAAATCGTGACATCGGGTCACACGAGCTGTGCCCGCCAGGGCTCCGGCTCCCCGGGGACCCCCCCACCGGCTGGGCGCCTGGCCACGGGGCCCTGTTCCGGCTGCCGGGTCACAGGTTCGCTCCCCGGGGGGTCCCGTCGGCCGGGCAGGGCCCCGCTCTGCCGCTAGGTGGGGCCGGCGCCCCGGGAGCCGCCCCCGCCCCCGCCGCCACGTGACGGGAAGCGGCTCTGTGCGCCCGCCCCGCCCCCCCGAGCTCCCGGCTCCCTCCCGCGGGCTCCGAGCGGCCCCGGCCCCGCCGCGCTCAATGGGCCCGGCCTCGCTGACAGCCCCGGGCTCCCGTCGCGGCTCCCCGCCCCGCCACACATGGAGGCGCCGCCCGCAGGCACCGCGGCGCAGGCGGCGGAAGGTGAGGGGGGGCAGGTAGGGGGCGCTGGACTGGGGGGCTGCCGCCCCCCCCCCCGGCTGGAAGTGGTTTCCGTCATGTGCAGGGTTTGCCGTTTGGTTCAGTGGCTCTCACCGCCCCCCCCCCCCCGCCCCGTACACATTGTTCCAGCGGCACTGGGGGGAGGGGGCGCAGATGGGGGGCTGTGGGGGGAGTGCTGTGTTGGGAAGGGGGCAGAGGGAGGGGGCAGACGGGGTGTGGATGGGGGGGTGCTGTGTGGGGCAGGGGGAGTGTTTGGAAGGGGGCAGACGGGGCAGAGGGAGGGGGCACAGATGGGGTGTGGATGGGGGGGTGCTGTGTGGGGCAGGGGGAGTGTTTGGAAGGGGGCAGATGGGGCAGAGGGAGGGGGCCCAGATGGGGTGTGGATGGGGGGGTGCTGTGTGGGGCGGGGGAGTGTTTGGAAGGGGGCAGATGGGGCAGAGGGAGGGGGCACAGATGGGGTGTGGATGGGGGGTGCTGTGTGAGGCGGGGGAGTGTTTGGAAGGGGGCAGATGAGGCAGGGAGAGGAGGCACAGATGGGGGAGTATGGATGGGGGTGCTGGGAGGGGGAGGTTGGAGGAGGTGCAGATGGGGCAGAGAGGAAGCACAGATGGGGTGTGCTGTGTGGGGCAGGGGGAGTATTTGGAAGGGGGCAGATGAGGCAGGGAGAGGAGGCACAGATGGGGGAGTATGGATGGGGGTGCTGGGAGGGGGAGGTTGGAGGAGGTGCAGATGGGGCAGAGAGGGGGCATGGATGGGGGTGCTGTCTGGGGTGGGAGAGTGGGGCACTGGCAAGAGGTGTGTTTGGAGGAGAAAAGGGAGGAGGCACACAGGGTGTTGGGGGCAGGGAGAGTGCTTGTAAGTGGCGGGGAAGTAAAGTGGAGAGCAAGAGGCAGGTGGCCTAGGGGTCCTGTGGGAAGTGGAGTCTAGGAGCTCTGGCCTGGCCGCACAAACAGCCTGCCTGTTATGCCCAGGAGCCCTGATTGATTTGGGGGTAGCTAAAGTATTCTCCTTCCTGCCAAGCACAATCCTACCCCAGCTCCTAGCAGTGCAGCGAGTCCTTGCCCCCCAGAAACCCTCTTGGCAGCTCTCCCTGTGTCCAGGTGGCACTCCACTTCCCCTCTGTCCTGGGGGAGCCAGCACTGTGCCTCCTCCCTACAGTGCTGAGAAGCTGCGTGAACCTGTCCCGGGGGACAGCGGAGGGTGGGAGGCTGTTTCACCTCAGTGTGGCTCTTGCCAGGGGGGCTTCACCTGCCCTTGTTTCGTTCATGTGGAGGCGGATTTTTGAGGGATGGTCTCATGTCAATTTCAGAAGGACTGTCTAAGGTACATTACCCCACTGAGTCGCTCTGCCAAGCTTAGTGACTCTACAGCCACTTGGTCCTGGGGTTTCCTGCCCCTGTTGCTGTGTAAAAGACCCAAACCAACCAGCTAACTGGGCTTGGAGGGGGAGAGAACAGTGAAAGGGACTGAAGGTCGAGAGCTGATTAAGGCACGCTGGAGAAGTATCTTTCTCTGCCAGGTGTGGTGGCCTTGAGTGTTACCTAGAACAACAGCAGTAAAGCCTTTCCAGAGGGAAGGGTGGTTTTTTTTTTGGATGAGGTTACTCTCAGGTCACTTAATTGTGTAGTTAGCTGGGTGCACAGGTATTATGTATGCTGGCTGCTCAGCAAGGCTCTGTTTGCTGGGGGGCAGGGAGGAGAGAAGGTATTTCAGGAAACTATGGCTGGGAACACCTTGTATCTACACACAGCAGGTGTCCCAGGCATTTTATGAGGGCTGGATTTAATGACTGGCTGCATGCTTAGGAGTAGGTCTTCAGCAGTGTCCTGCTGAGCCTGTGTAGTCTACGTTGGTTTTTTTCTGCACAGAGAAGCAACAGCTGTTGCAATTCCACTGCTTCATGTGATGGTCTTATTTCCATTCCACAGTCAGGGAAATTACCCCAAAGCCCCTGCCCTTGCACGTGTGCTATGGGGCAGGAGTCCCAGAATGCACTGGTATGGGGTGATTTTGAGGAATGCTGATTACCCATATATCTCCTGTTGACACCACATTGCAGAAAACCAGGCCTACTGTGTGTAAATGGTTCTGTTCAAAGCGATGTTGCCATGAGGATGTTGCATGATGGTTGCAGAGATAATCACTGCAATAAACCATTCAGTACACAAGTGGCTGTGCCTGCAGCAAGCTCCTGCTTTTGAGCAGACATGTCTTCACTAGGAAACCAAACCCACGCTGACAATGGTGGTTAGTCATGGAAGGTGTTGAAAATGGTTTAAAGGCTAACATAGACCAGAAAAAAAAAACATTTCACAAAGGAGCTGAGGCTGGATGAAAAGCATTTTCCGTAATAGGTGAATTTTCTAGCATAGATCGCCCTCAGGAGACCCCTCCATTCATTCTGCTGACGTGGGAAAGCCTCTCTCAGGGATAGCTGTTGCTGGGGTTGCAATGGGGAGGGGGAGAAAAGGGAATAGATAATCTTTATGCTTATTAATAGGTAGCCCAGTTCTTACATCATATGTTACAGGAGGCATTTCTCTTCACTTTTGAAGGGGTGAAATGTAACTTCATGTTCAGTGTCAGACACTGGTATCTTATCAGTATATAGTTTGCATTTAAAACCTACCAATCTCCTGCTACAAATCAGTGACTATATTATATCCATTTATTAGTATTAGATTTTTTGTGTGTGTGTGTGACTGGCGTGTTATGGAAAAGCCACATTACAGTGCACAACTTTTCTGTCGCTGTTGCAATTGTTTATTAACCTGTACATTTTTTCTGAATGTATCTTTCGCACCCATTCTCTGAAATCTAATACTGGGGAAAATTGCAAATGATCATGATAGCTTGTGGGTCTCAACCAAGATGTTGCCTGTTCTACATACTGATTATATCCCTGGGTTCCTTTGGTAAGAGTAGGGGCTTGCACTGCTGTTTCGGCCTGGAGTTTCCTCTTCCTGGTTGTGCAATGTGGCGTGTATCTGTTGCCACCCTAGAGGTGGCTGCATTTCAGTGGTGGTCTGGGTCTGAAGTTTCTAAAAGGCTCTGGGATCCATTGGGATGAGAGGTGCTATTTACGTGTAAACTATTATCACACTGACAGTCAAAACCTAATTGGAAAATAACGTACTACATTAGTTTTGGTGCAGTGTCAGTGTGATTATCGTACAGTGCACTCCTGTAGCATCTTCCATCCAAGGTTCTCAAACTGCATTGTAAGGTTTGATGAATTGTCACCTCTCCCAGATTCCCAAATTAAGTGGTGATATCCCCATTTTGCAGTTGGGGGAAACTGAGGCACAGAGGCGACGTGATTTGCTCAAGGTCATAGTGAATCTGTGACTGTGAGACTAGAAACTTGGTGGTGTCTGAGGCACTGACATCCAGTCTCACTGTGTGCAGTAGTGCTGGGCCAGTAGCTGTTTCTGTTTGGGATAAAGATGAGAATGGAGCTGCTGTTAATATCCGACAATACCCTTGCTCTGTTCCTTACCAGATTAGAGTGGTCATAATGAAGCATTCCAGTTCCCACAGCATCTCTCTTCTATAGTGTGGTTACTGTGAGTGTCCCATTGAATGATGTGGTTGCCCAAATGTTCCCGAGTGTGTTAGGATGTAATGTGCACCTGCTGCCTCTTTCATCATACAGTGTCATAGCCTGGGTAGCTCTGGTGAGACCAAATTAAATATTCTCTTCTTCCCCTTGCCCCTCCGTGCTCCTGGGGATCCCTCACAGGGACCAAGCTCTGCTCATGGAGGACTGGAGAGGGCTCCCTTTGGATTTTTTTCAACTCTCTTCCTGAAATCAACAATCCAAGATTTACCAAGCAACTCTCCCTCATTGCAAAGTAGCAGAAAAGGGCACAGTCCCCCATTCCCCACTCTTCTTTTCCCTTTGCAGGTAACCTTCCAAATCGCTTGCAGTGTAAAACTGGACACCAATATTGCTGTAGGTTAGTCCCCCTACCATAGTTTTTGGAGAGCTGGGTTACAAGTGAAAACGAATTTGGTGGCTACCTCAGAAAAGTCCAGTGACTGGCAGCCTGTGCTCAGAGGCAGTGAGTACAGCAGGCCGCATGCCTCCATTCCCATGCTCAGCCTTGGCTTTAGCCTACTCTGCTAATCCTCTAGGCCTGTATCATTGCACTACTGCAGTCTCCTTTCATCCTGGGTTTTGATGCCATTTAGCATAAGGTAGTTTCCAGAGTTCTGCTGGGACTAATGCCTCATTGATATTCATGTACTTTGAAGTCTTATTCACCTGAGCAAAGGTTAGTATACAGGAAAGTTGGAGTCATGGTTACTGGCTGCCTAGTTTACTAAGACTTGGAGCTGTAATGTGACCACTGTGGAGTATAAGATGCAGATCCAGTGTTTATACTTCTTTTTGGAAGGCTAGGTCGTGTAGTGGTTTAATAAGACCATAAGAACGGCCATGCTGGGTTAGACCAAAGGTCCATCTAGCCCAGTACCCTGTCCTCTGACAGTGGCCAATGTCAGGTGCCCCAGAGGGAAAGAGTAGATAATCATCAAGTGATCCATCCCTGGTCGCCCATTCCCAGCTTCTGGCAAATACACTCGTTTCTCCTCCCAAAGTTCTGGTTTCAAATGTAGTTTAGCTGAGGAGGAATGGTCTCAGCCTAACCCCTGGAGGGCGTTTGTCCATGTTACAAAACCATCGCTCAGTTTGGCTCAGTGGCTGGCCAGAAAGTTTTTCTGCGTCAAGGCTGCTTTGGAGTAAGGGCCTCGTTCTGTTTCAGGCCTGAAGTACAGTAGAACCGCAGAGATACGAACCCCTCAGGAATGGAGGTTGTTCGTAACTCTGAAATGTTCCTAACTGAACAAAACATTACGGTGGTTCTTTCAAAAGTTTACAACGTAATACAGCTTTGAAACTTTGCTATGCAGAAGAAAAATGCTGCCTTTAACCATCCAGTCTGGGTGCTGTTAGGGCCCCTCACAGAACTCTTCCGAGCCATGGACTAGTCACGACAGTCGGATATGTGGTGTTTAACATCTGAAATGGTAAATCTTGTGACCGCTAAAGCAGAACAGTAACCAGACGGTGCTGTCTTATAGCAGAGCCCGCAGTAGAGTGGTTGCTAGCAGGAGGCTGAGCCAGTTAGTATTTAAATAATAACAGAGCTCATCATCCGGAGCCCTCAAAGGATTCCACACCTCGATAGCTTCACAAATCTGGCCTTGGGTGACTTGCGGAAGGCCACACAGTAGCGTTGGGAATAGAACTCGGGTCTCCTGCCCTGCAGGCCGATGCCCTGTACCTCAGCCTATGCATGATACTCTGCTGTGGGAGCTTTCACTAAGCTTTTACGGGGGCGGTTTTTTCTCAAAATACGTTGACATCTTCAGCTGGTCCTTAATGTCTCAAAAATGTGATCTGGGGGGCTCAGTGCTGGCCCGCTGAATTCAGTGGGAGCAGGACGGGGCCCGAAGTGACTTGCCCTAAGCTTGCAGAGGGAATGTCAGAGCTGGGGTTAGAATGTAGGAGGCCCAGTCCCCAGATCCCGGCCACTAGACCACGCTGCTGTTTGAACAGTCTCGTGTTTGGGGTCGACCCTTGGCTTGGCAACGCTGGCGTCCCCACACGTGTGCATGGTCTTGGGTGGCTGGTTGGCCCTGTCACATGCTGTATGTGTAACCGCGCCATCTTGTTCCCTAGATGAGCCTTTCCTGCTGGCGGAGCTGAAGCCAGGGCGACCGCAGCAGTATGACTGGAAGGCGAGCTGTGAGACATGGAGCGTTGCATTTTCCCCAGACGGCACCTGGTTCGCCTGGTCTCAGGGTCACTGTATCGTCAAGCTGATCCCCTGGCCCTTGGAGGAAGCTGATCTGTAAGTACCCTGTGGCGGCTCAGAGAGGGAAGGCGTCTCTCCTGCTAGAGTCAGGGCAAGCTCCAGGGTTTCTGCCGCCCTAAGTGGCGAAAAAAAACAACAACAAATGGTCGGCGGCACTTTGGCGGCAGCTCAGTCACGCCGCTCCATTCTTCGGCGGCGGGTCCTTCACTCCCTCTCTTCCTCTTCGGCGGCAGCTCACAGAGGAAGAGAGGGACTGAGGGACCCGCTGCCTGATTCCTGCCAAAGATCCAAGAGCTAACAGAGTGCCCCCCTCTGTATTGGCCGCCCCAAGCACCTGCTTTCTTAGCTGGTACCTGGAGCCAGCCCTGGCTAGAGTCCATTGGCTGCTCTTCTGTTCCTTTGTACGCTAAGTCATGGCCCTCTCACTCAGCGTCCCCCAGGGCTCAGCAAGCAGGGGCAAGGAAGGCGAGGGATTGAGATTAAAGCTGGCTTCCCATAGCTCCCGCAGCATCAGGGTCCATCCCCCTCCAGGTGAATTGATCAGTGGGGTTAGCAGTCTCTGCTCTGTGTCTTCCCATAAACCAGCCATCAGGGGAGTCTAGGTGCCCCCTAATAGGTGCTATAATAGCTGAGTCTGGGTGCTGTTAGGGCCCCTCACAGAACTCTTCCGAGCCATGTTACAGTTCTCTTAAAGGTCCCTGCCCCGTAAACTCCCAGGAGAACACCCAGCTGGAGCAGAGAAGGATTCCTGCTGCGTCAGAACCAGCTCCGCTACACAGAGCATGGAGCATTTGCAGCAGCCACCGAGGCTGTTTACAGATAAAACTATGGATAAGCTTGGGAGCGCTAATGGGAAAGTCAAAAGCCAAGGGATTCCCCATCACCACTACACCAGTTTAACCTTCCTGCATGCCTCCCTCTTGCTATCAGACCACCCTGGGAGCTTGCTGTCTTGTTAACGGGACTTGTTCTATGCATTCTTCTGGTAACATGTCACCAAATCTTCTGCAAAGGAAATGCTCCTCTGAGCCTGCAGCTATGAAACCTCATCCCTTTTATGGGTTAACTTGCTTGGTTTGGGCTTTTTTAAATTGGAGGATGAAACCTTTGCAAGAGATCACCTCAGTTAGGCAGCCATCCTGTCTTCAGAGACCATAGGCCTCAGTTTACCTCCCCCCCGTGCTGGAAAACTACCTGCATTAAGCAATCAGTTTTTGTCAGTCCCTTGGATGGTCAGATTTCACTGTAATGGGACTGTCCATAAATTATGTAACACACCAGGGAGTGGGTGAGTCCTTCATTTTTCATGTTTGTTTTAGTGTTACAAAGGGTTACATGGGGGTGGTGGGTCTTGCAGATCACCAACCAGAAATTCTGTAATTTATGGACAGCCCCAGACAGTTTGGCTAATCACATTTCACTGGAAAATCCCCACTCCATTATCAAAGTGGTAGGGTGAGTCACTTCATGTAGAAGATGGTGCTTCAAGCTGTTGTGTTGAAAAGCAGCTTTCCATGCGCTGAGATCTACGAATAAATAGACTGGACAACTGGTTGAGTAAGGAGGTAAAATCCCTGAGGCATGTCCCTTGGTGAGTGGCCCTTGCCCTTGTATCGGGGCTGTTGCAGCGTCCTGGGAGAGAAGAGCGGGACAGTTCAGTTCTGCGTTGCTGGCTCTGCTGACTCTTAGGAAAATAGGGACATGGGAACTTCACTTGGTTTAGGAAGTTGGAGTGTGGGTGAGTGAACCAAATTTCAAGGAAAGAAGCCTCCTTCTCAAGCTTTGAAGAGTCTTAGGGTGAAGTAACAACATACAGTAGGTGCTGGGAGATCTGGTTTCAAGTTGGCACCCCTCCCTACGCTGGCGGCCTGGCAAGGGCACCTCGCTACCCATGGTACTTGTCTGGCCCCCATTCCCATAGTACCTGAGCACCGCAACTCACCTGTGCAGCAGGGCAGTGCTGTTGTCCCCCTGCTGCAGATGGGGAACTGAGGTACAGAGGCTAAGTGACTCACCCAAGGTCACATGGAGTCTGTGGCAGAGCAGGAAACTGAATGCAGGTCTCCTGAGTCGCAGGCCAGTGAATCACAGGCCCATCCTTTCTCTCCCCATATGGCTTTCGTTCAGCTGTTCTGTGCACCTGAGTGAAGGGGCCAAGTTAATGAGACCAAGCTGAGCTACGTGCCCGTTATGGCAGGAAGGTAACCCCGTGGCTGGTCTGTTTGGGGAAAGCAAGTGTATCTGGGTGGGACAAGAATTTTAGAAGAGTAAGCAGCGACATGCTTCGAACTGTAAAAGCAGCAGTGCTGGAGTGGTCTGAGGTGTAATGAGCTCTGCTGAGGCCGCCTAGAGGATCCGCCCCCCCCTAGGGCCAGGCACACAGAGAAAGCCCTGGTTTGACCAGACAGCTTCCTCTGGTTTCAGGCAGGGCAAATGGCACTGGTTTAAACTGTGTCTTTGCCTGCCTACGCTTGGAAGCTTGCTCCTGAGTCTGGCCATTGCTAGCTGAAATCCCCGGTGCAGAGACAGCCCCCGAGCCACGCCTACCTAGCAGTGTGCAGTAGGCTCTAGTTCCCCTGCTGTGAATTAGGGTGGGTGGGGGAGGACCAGGCAGCACCTGCAGCTGCTGAATGACCCGATGATCCTCTGCTCTCTGCAGAAGCTGCAAAGCCTCTGAACGCAAGACCCGCGGCATCAAAGCCGATGTGAGAGGCGGAGGGGGCTCGAAGGAGAAGATGCTGGAATGTGGCCAGATTGTATGGGGTCTGGCCTTCAGCCCCTGGCCTCAGTCTGGCGCCAAGGAGCGGGACGGCCTGCCGGCTCCGGGTCGGTCCTGTCTGATCCTTGCCACGGGACTCAATGATGGGCAAATTAAAGTCTGGGAGGTGCAAACAGGTGAGGGGGTTGGGGTGGATTAAATCTGATGGATTAATCTAGCTCCTGAGGAGAGGGATGGGATGTCGCTTTGTCCTGCAGTAGCCCTGTCCTTGCCATATCCCGGAGAGGGCTAAACCGTCTCTGCCTTTCTCCTCCTTCTACTCCACCTATGGAGCTTTTCAGGGCCCCTGAGCATGTTCCTAATATTCCCCAGCTCTGATTTCCACATTGCAGCTCCTCTCTAATCCGTCCTGGTCCAGCGTGCCCCTTGAACCTGCCTGACACACACATGCCCGCCCGCCCGCGCCTCTGCTTGCGTGAGGAGGCAGGAGAGGTAGCTGTGGCTCTGGTGGGTGGGTTGCTGAGCTTGCCTTCTCTCTCTTACCACTAGTGGTCCCCTTCTCTGTCTAGGCAGCAGGTCAGAACTGCAATGACCACTCCGTCAGTGGAGGTGAGCAGGGGACGGGCAAGTTGGGACTCCTGCCTCTTCTCCCACAGGAGTAGCCAAGTAACATTGACCTTCTGTGAACTAGGCGTTTTGCCCCCGGTCTTGCTTCCTGGTAGTGTGGGACAGGCTGTGCCCATAATCCTTAGGGCAGTAGTTCACTGGTGGCTAAAGAAACTGCCCCGTGTTTTAGACCACATCCCTTGTGAGTTTTAGCAATGCCCTCGAAGCTGGAAAGTGTAGCTAGCAGCGGGGGTGCAGGGTATCTCCGGTGAGCACGTCTGTCCAACGCGGGCTGCGTTCCTGCGGGTCAGGCCAGGCGCGCTTGTGTCTGTGCCCATGGTGAAACCGTACTGAGCCATGTGCTCGTGTCCGCAGGGCGTTTGCTTTTCAATCTCTCCGGGCACCTGGATGTCGTGAGGGACCTGAGCTTCGCTCCCAACGGAAGCCTGATTCTAGTCTCTGCATCCCGGGACAAGACCCTCCGCATCTGGGACCTGAGCAGAGATGGTGCTAGTGAGTGCACACGTCCCCGGGGGTGTTCAGGTGGTGGGCCTCAGACTCTCTGGTCGTTATGAGAGAGGCCGTGTTTTAGTCACGCAGGTCACGGCAGTCACAGATTCTGTGACTTTACAGGACCTCTGACTTCTTCCGCTTCAGCTGTCAGTGGCTTGTGGCGGGGGCTGCAGAGGGGGTCGTGTGCCCCCCTTGCAGCTTCCCAGGGCCCTGCGCCTCTGGCAAGGGTTGGAGCCTGGACTGTGTCCCCCAGCCCCGCAGCTGTGGCCAGCTCTGAGCGGGTGCTGTGCACACACCACCTCCCTGTGGGTGGAGCCCCTGGAGCCATGGTTGTACTCCTTCCATGGCGGGGTGGCTCGGCCTGTCATCCCTCCCCCCCCATAGGACTCCAGCTGTCATTCCTCTGTGCCACCTAGCCCTGCCCCTGGCTATTTTTTGTAAAGTCATAAACAGGTCACAAGCTCCTGTGAATTTTTGTTTATTGCTCGTGACCTGTCCGTAGCTTTTACTAAAAGTAACCATAGCAAAATCTTAGCTTTAGTTATGAGTGCTTGTGCTACGCTGTGGGAGCTGGCTTCTCCCAGACAGGGGCTCTGCTCTGCTTGGATGCAAGCAGGACTTTGCAGTCAGAGGTCCATGCCTCCATTATTAATGTGCTGAGCTGTTCAGTCTCAGCTCACTGAAAGCACTTTGAACCTAACCCCGTGGCGGCCCAAGGAAAGCCAGGATTGAACGCGCTGAGTTACTGTGCCACAAGTTAGCAGCAAGTGGAGCGAACTTTTGTTCCCCCCTCAGTGTGTGTGAGGGACGCATGTTAGGAACACTGGAGGCTGACTGAGGATGTCTCTGCACTGCAGTCGGGGCGTGGGTCTAGCTTGAGCAGACCTGCCTGAGCTAGCTAGCTTTGCTGCTCTGGTACCCACACTACCTAGAGCAGAGCTTCAGCACAGGCTGTGCCAGCCCCCCTGGAACTCTAGGTAATTACTTGCATGGCTAGCCTGTGGCTCTGCTACCCAAGCTAGCTAGATTACAGCTAGCTAGGGTGTCTACACAAGCCACAATCGCTGCCCCTCCCCCCAGATTGCAGTGTAGACATGCCCTGAGAATAAACCTCATGCAGCAGAGAGAGCGTCCGCATGGGGAGATCTGTCAGATCTAATCTGGTCTGAGATACCCTGCTTCCGGAGCTGGCTTCCGAAAGAGCAGGTGGAGGTAGGAATGAGCCTTCCAGCTCTCCCTGTCTCTGGACTGGACACCTCTCTTACAAACTGTTGCTGCCATCCCCAGGTAAGCAGGTCCAGGTGCTGTCTGGCCACAGACAGTGGGTGTACTGCTGCTCCATTTCCCCTGATTGCAGCATGCTGTGCTCTGCGGCTGGAGAGAAATCGGTGAGTCTTGCCTATTATTGGGAGGGGAGGGGGGAAGGGTTTCATTTCTTGCCCGTTCAGCTGTCAGAAAGCCCACTGTATGCTCCGTAGTGCGGACGAGCTGGCTTAGCGGTGTGTGCTGGCCCTCGGGTCTCTGGGATCCAGCAGCTCTTCTGAATGCACCTGCCTTGTGTTTACTGCCCCTGGCCGTTACCTGTCTTGCTCTTCTGCCGTCCCAGCCCTTCTCCCTGATCCAGTGGTGCTGTTCCACAGATTAGTCAGCAGGGGTCACCCTTGTGCATTGTACCCATGTTCCATCGCCCACAGTTCCTGCCCTTTGTCTTTCCCTGGTACGATATCCTGCCCTCCCCCACGCCATGGTGAGAGAGTCCCACAGAGTCCAAAGCCTCTGCTTCGCTGTGTCGCAAGCCCAGGGCTGCTGCTTGCTCAGCCCGTGGGGGAAGGGAGGGGATGGGAACATCTGGAGAGAGCGCTGTCTCTCCCACTCACGTGCCAGGTTGGAACCTGTTGCCTCAGGCGCTAAGGCAGGATTCTCCCAGAAGCTGGGTTTGGGGATGCTGCTCTTCCACCACTGTGAGCTGGGCTGGAGCAGGCCCCGGTGAAGCAGCTTGCAGGGTGGGGCTGGATACGCTGTCCCCTGTCACTAGACTCCACTCCCGCTGCTCATAGGACTTGCCAGGTGGCGCAGACACGCTACTATTCCTCCTGCTCCCGGTTTCAAGCCCTGTGGTCTGCTCCTGAGGTATATTCTGGTGCCCTGGACGCAGTTGTTGCAGGAGTGCCCGAGACCCGCAGTGAAGGATCTGGGCCCCGTTGTGCATGGACCAGTGGCAGAGTCTCTCTGCCCTGCAGAGATCAACATGTGGGTGTCAGGATGCAGCGAGCAGAGGGGATAGGAGGACAAGGTCCATCCATTCGTGTCCCAAGTTCTTTTTGCTACCATTACCGGGGGGAGGATTCTGTCAAGGCTCTGGGTCCTGGGACCCCCCTCCCACTGGTGACAGTGGCCTGCTCTGGCTGCTATTACAGCCACCCAAAGGAGACTCTCCTTGGCTAACCCAGGGAGCTTGGGGGCCAGACCCCCGTTCCTTCCCCCTTGTGCGGTCACTGCCATGCATGGCCGTTCAGTTGGAGTCTTTATGCTGCAGAGTCTGTCATGCTGAGCCGAGCGCTGGCGGGTGTTAGACTGGCTGGTGCCCGCATGAGCGGTGCCTGTTCTCACCCACCCTTCCGGTGTCTCAGGAGCTAACGCTTGGTTGGTGACAGCCCACGAGGGACAATAAGGGAGATCCTTCCCCCCCAGCATTCCCAGGCAAGGAGCTGCTCCCCACCCATGAGATCGTAACCCTCTCCCTGTGCACTCTCCCCCAGGCCTTCCTGTGGAGCATGCGCTCCTACACCCTCATCAGGAAGCTGGAAGGGCACCAGAGCAGCGTGGTGTCATGCGACTTCTCACCAGACTCTGCCCTGCTGGTCACGGCCTCCTACGACACCTGCGTGATCATGTGGGACCCCTACACAGGGGAGCAGCTGAGAATGCTTCGGTAAGGAAGGGCGGTCCTGGGAGCGTTCTGGGCACCAAGTGAGCAGAGGGGTATGGGGGAGAGGGAGGGCTGGTGAAGAGCATGCCTGAGGGTGCTCCGGTATTGGAGGCTACTTAGCCTAGGGGCTGCTGCACACAGCTAGCCACATTCCCCCTGCTGTGCATGTTGTTCTGCACCGCTCCTCCCCAGGAGGGAGAAGGCAGCAAACGATTGGCCCTTTCCCATACACGAGGGTAGGTGGCTGCCTGTTACCGCTTTAGGTGTTGCTGTCATGGCATGCGAGGGAAGAGATGGCCACAACGCTTTCCCCGCGGTGACAAATGCCCGGCCCCAGCCTCCCCACAGCTCAGCACTGGGGCACTTCCCTTCCCAGTTTGTAAAGAGCAGCCCAGGGACTGGACAGCTCTCGCCGTGGAAAGACGCAGTTTGACATGCTCGCAGCAAGGGAAATGCATGTTTAACAGTGACACCTATGAGCTTTGCTCCAGTACCAGCCACGATGACTCTCGGAAGGCAGGAGCTCTGATTTACCATGTGTCCCCCCAGACAGCCATATGGGCCAGGGCTCCATTACAGCTCAAATGGACGTTGTGAGTGAGCTCTTCCTTTTCTCTCCTGCTTAGCCACGTTCCGCTGCCCCCAGCGTTGGACTATGGCGGTGACATCCATGCCAGCTCCCTGAGATCCGTGTGCTTCTCTCCAGAAGGCTTGTATCTTGCTACAGTGGCAGATGACAGGTGAGGGGCTTGGTATCTTACGGCTGTCTACGGCAGGGGCCCTGCCAGAGCAGCGAAGATGAGCTACAAAGCCCTTTTCAGCTTCTGGTCCTCAGCTTTCCAGCAGGGACCTCTGCCTTTTGAAGCTGGCTGCTTCTGCTGGTGCCGGGGCTTTCAGAGCTGCATGACTTGACTCTGGTTTGGTTTGATATGTCTGTGGTGCCTGGTCTGTTTGTCCTTACACCACAGCTGCTGGGGGGTGTAGACACTGCGCATCACAGGTATCTTAAGGTAACTCCTCTTTGGACAGGGCTGCCATGGTGACAAGGCCGAAAAGTAAGATCAGCAGGTAAACAAATGGCTCAGGTGTGTATACCAGTGCCATGCTCAAAAGTGGGGTTGGATGGATGGTGCCACCATCAGCTTCCAAAGACCAGTGTCTTGTTGGGCTACGCACCATGAAGCACCAATAGCATCCTGACTAGCAACCCATTAAGTTCTGCTGCCTCCACTCCCTTGGTGCTGTCAGCAGCCTTGGAAATCTGTGAAGGAACCTGGAGAAAATTCCTTGCAGATTGAGAGCCTGTTGTGGGCTAAGATCAGGACTGTAACTTGGTGCTGTTGCTTTTTGTCCAGTGCCGTTGATGGCACTGTACAGGCAGACTTCCCAGCTCCTTGTCCCAAGGGGCTTTGCAAGGGTCTGTAAGCTTTTATGGAACCAGTAGTTTTGCATGTCATGGTTGGTGACTCTGGGAACGTGCCTGTGGAGATTGAGCTAACCCAGGTATTGAATCATTGGCCTGATTACCATCTGAGCGAGGTCAAACTTGCAAGGGTGGTGTGTGATAGTCCTTTCGTCCCAGCTGGTGCTGGTATCTCTAGCAGATTTTTTTTCTGGGAGACGGGTTAGGTACATGAAAGTTCTCAGAAGCAGAAACCTCTTCCATCCACCTAGTTTGCTTATGGGCCACTGTCACAGTCAGGATACTGGGCAAGATGGACCATGGTCTGACCCAGCATGGCAGCTCTTATGATCTTGAGCCAAGTCACTGTGTATCTGCCTCAGGTTAAGTCTCTCTAAAATGGGTATAATTCCTGCCTTGCAGTGGAGTTGTGAAGCTTATGTAACCTTGTAAATGGCTTGGAGGCCTATGGATGAAATTTGCTTGAGAAATGTGTGTGGTTATTTTAACTTCAACGGCTGAGAATTTATTTTAGCTGATGCAGCTGGAGTAGCTAGTGCCACTTGGGTTTGTGAACTCCAGGGCCAGAATTGTGTTTTTCTTTCTCTCCTTTAGACTCCTGCGGATCTGGGATTTGGAACTAAGAACTCCAGTGGCATTTGCACCTATGACCAATGGCCTGTGCTGCGTCTACTTCCCACATGGTGGATTTATTGCCACAGGGTGCGTAATTCTGTGCGGCCTGTGGGACGTGCTCTGCCGAGAGCATATTCTGTTCGTGCTAAGTCTGGGGTGAGAGAGGCAAGGGAATGTGACTCCACCTTGACCCAAAACCTTATGCAGTGCTGCTGCTGTCTCAAAACTGGGCATCCTCAGGCCAGGTCTCCGCTATAGGCTTCTGCCGGCATATAGCTATATCTGTCGTCACACCCGACCGACACAGCTGTGCTCGCAGAAGTCAGACTGTAGATGCTAGACCAGCAGAGCTGCACTTCTACCAGCAGAGCATGCTTTGACCGTACCAGTTCAAAGCACAGGGTTGCTGGTATATCTGTCTCCACACTAGGAGCACTTTGCTGGTGTATTCCTATACTGGAATAAGGCTCCTAGTGTGGACATGACCTTGGTGCCCAGAGAGCGCGATGTTGGAAAATACTGTGCTTGGAGCATTGTCTTCCCTCCCAATTCCCTACTAACCAAGCGTTGTTGGGTTCCTGCCTTATTCTTCCACCTCAGCTAGCAACCTCCCAACTCCCGCCCCTCTCGGGTTCAGCAGCGAGCTGTGATGTTGCTGAGTCAGCCTTTCTCCTGTCTCTGCAGCAGCCTCTGCCGGAACACATGGTGACAGTGCAGCTTTCTCAACCAGAAATGACAGGCCTTGAGTTCTGGGTTTCTCCTGAGTGTGCCGGATGGGCTGTCATGAAATCATCCCACCTGCTGGTGGGGGAAAGGGGTCCAAGTGAGAGCCTGTGCTCTCCCGTAGAGTGAAGCCCGTAGTCCGTGACTGATGACTATCCACTTCCTAAAAGTCCTGCAAGGGCAGCTTTTTCTTTCCTCCCTATGCAGCAGTGGGGTCAGGGCCACAGTCACCACCTTTCATGCAGTAAATAAGCATGCTGACTTTCACAATAGGCCAAAAATCAAGCTACAAGCAAGACGCATCTTAGGCGCATTTAATATGCGTGAATTCAGCTTTGCGCAGTCGGCAAAAACGGGGGGAAAAAAGAAAAATAACAATATAAAAACTGCATCTGTAGTGCGGGCGATTCCACCCGCCATTCAACTCAATGAGTGTTTCACTATACGTGGTTTTCGCTTTACATGCGGAACAGAACCCCCTACATAAGATAAGACTTGCCTGTAATTCCATTTCAAAACAAGCCAATCCCTAAGAACCCCAACACACTGTGACTAGACCTCCCCCGGCATGCAGTCTGGGACTGGTGGGCCCGCTGTGCACCCTGACTCTCTCTACACCTTGCCCCTGCTTGCCGGGAGTTGATCAAAAAAAAAAAAAGCAACAAGCTAGAAACCAAAAACGAGCCAACAAGGAATTTACAAGCCAATTAAGCCGAAAACAAGCCCAATTACTGCGTTTTTTTTTTTTGTGGGTTTGGCATGTCTGGTCAGTGCACACATGCTGTTTGTTCAGATGCTGAGCTGCGTGGGTGCTAACCTTTGTCCTCGGTCTCTTGTTTCAGGACGAGAGATGGCCACGTCCAGTTCTGGAGTGCCCCCAAGGTCCTCTCATCACTTAAGCACTTGTGCCGTAAAGCTCTCCGCACCTTCCTAACAACGTACCAGGTCTTAGCACTACCCATTCCCAAGAAAATGAAAGAGTTCCTCACTTACAGGACTTTTTAAACCCCATGTAGTTCATGGGGTCCAAAGAACCCTGGGGCTGGCTGGCTGGCTTCCTTCCTTCAGAGCTTTGTTCTGGAAAGGAGGAGCAGCTGGGGTTATAAAATGGTCATGAAGACCCACTCTGCTCTGTGGTTCTAGTACAAGGAGGATTTGTGTTCCTCTGTTTGGGGCTGTTTCTTTGACCATGTAGGTTATTTTAAGAAGAAAACCCAGCAAAAACATGCAGTGGGCTAGCTGATTGAGCTTTGAATTTGTTAGAACTCAACTCTGATGAGGAGCAAGACTTCTACTCAAGTGATCCATCGACGCTGATGGCTGTGCAGGGCATTTGGTTCAGAAGGGCCCTGCTAACAGCAACACACATTTCGGTTCTCTCTAGGTGCTTTCACTTCAAGTGCAATTGCTGAACATTGTGTGTTAAAAGCTAGAGGGCTGTGAGAAGCCCTCACCGGTATGGCAGCCCAAACTCAAACCTCCACTTGGACGAATGAGAAGCTGCGTGGCCTAGTTGAGTTACTCAAGGAGGCAGTGGCTTTCACGTTTGTTACTTTCTTTGGCCTGGTTCCAAGACGGCTGAACCTGAACAAGTCTCTACATTGTGGGCAAAGACTTCAAAAGAAAAGGTTTTGTTTCCCCCTTTTGTGTTTGAAGAGTCAGAGATGCTCCCTCTAGAGCCATTTTGTGGGTGACAAAAGTACAAGGCACTGAGGGAGCCCCAGATGTTTAGTCGCAGGGGCCTCATGTGGAGTGAGATTGAGGTCTTAACTTTGAGGGGTGAAAGATCCCCTTAATACTAGTGTGGCTGCCAGTCTAAAATTGGCTTGATCAGTTCATTTGCCGGAGACACAAGACACTAGCAAAGTACTTGTGGTTTGGTTATATGGTGTAAGGCATGGCTTTCTCCCCTGTGTGTAGTGGAGAGATGAACACCTTACGGACAGTTACTGGGGGTGTTGGGAGGTGGTCTGCTGCTGGTCTGTTTTTGTTAAAGTGGTTTCAACTTTGGGCAGCTTTTTATTTGTATCCCAATGGCATACACTAATTGTGGCAGAGCCTGGCTAGTTTGCATTATGGGGGAGGTCAAGCATGAGCTTGTGAATTTTGCAAATGTGTGAGGGGGGAATATAATAACAACCAGTAACTACCAGAGCTGATTTGTTCACTTAATTTGACAAGTCTAGTTACTGAATCCAGTGTGCTATCCTAGTAAATGTTCTGTGGGCTAGTTTGTAAGAGTGGTGAATTCTTGGCACTATGGCAGAGACAGCAGATGACCAGTTTTTTATGCCGATGACAGGGCTCTATTGTCCTGCTCTCGTGCTTCTTGCTCACTTTCTCTCCAGCCAAAGTACTGCTTTTGGGAGTCTAGTTTCCAGGGAGTTTTCCAGCCAGGGCTAATGACTCATGTGTACTGTATCAAGGGGGGGAAGGAGGAGAACGATGCTGTCTCTCATACGCCTCCATTTCATTTGGGCTAGTTTCTGGCAGCAGTAACAGCACATGCTTTATTGTAATTGCTCCATTCCCCCTTTGTATCACTACCCCTGTATCTAGTGCCATACAACTGGCAGGGCCATAGAAGCTACTTCAGAATGCATGGCAGTGACTGACAGGACAGGCTAATAACTTCCCCTTGAAACTAGGGGGAGACTCTCCCTTTTTAGAAAAATTAAATCACCTATAAATTGGAATCCAGCTTTGAGACAAAGCTTTTAATATCCCTATATCTTGCAAAAATACCCCCCAAATCTTTAGTGCCATTGGACTTTCTATTAATGAGCACAAGTGATCGCATGGGTTAGCTGAAAGATAGCTGTCCACAACCTGCTGCTGTAATACTAAAACAAAGGAAAATGTGGCACCACTCAGCTTGGGTGAAGTTAGGTCTGAGCCAGCGAACTTAAAACCAATGTGTTAAAAGTTCTGAATGGGAGGTCACTAAAGGATCACAGCAGCAAAAGACTATGTTGCCCTTTCTCTAATGCTGGGGGCAAGGTTAGTGAGGGGAGGGGGAACTGTCCCTTTAAACTAGCAGTTTTCTTAAAGATATATTTTGGCCAGCAACTCTGAGCCCCATGTGTGCACTGAACCTGTAGCAGAAAGAGGTGGTGAAATCCCATCATCTGCATTGAAGAGCAGTCTCAACACCCCAGCTATTTGTTATACCTCAGTACCACAGCTGCCCACCTTAGGTGTGCAGCTCGGTAGCACAACTGGTACATGGAGCATCGCTCTCCAAGCTAGTAGAAGGACGGGACCCTATCGCTCACAGCTCTTCACTTGGGTATTTCTTCTGCATTGTATGTAAAGAGCACACTGGGACACACCTTGTCAAGCATCCTGATTGGTGAAGTTGAAGACGGTTTTAATTTTTTCTTGACCATGATCTGTAGTATTACCATCATGTACACAGGAGCCTGAGAGGTTAACTTCAAGAGGCAAAATAAAAATTTCCCTTTCATACAACTGACTACTTGTATGCTGTCATTCCTAGGCTGTAACTAAACTAACCTGCTGCAATGTAGGATAGCAGGCCAGAAGCAGCTACTGTAAAGCCAGGTTACAGACTGTAGGGCATTGATTAAATCAAGAGACCCCTGTATTCTGCACTAGGTAATGGTACACCCTGTCTGTTTGAGACGATCCTCCTGTGAAATTGTCATGGGAAACATTTAAAGCCTCATACAAGGGGAAAGCTCAGCACCCTTCTGCTATACACAATTCTACCCTTAAAGTTCCTGCAGGTTAAATGGGTCAAGTCTGCTGCTGCTGTAGGAGTACAGTTCCATTAATCAGGGAAAGTTGGCTACTTACACTGATGTGAATTTGGACCAGAGTCTCCCAGTACATGAAAGGAGCAAAACCCAGCAACAGCCAGCTTCAGCTACACAGTGTGCACCACAAAGTCAACCCCTTCCTTGGGTGTAAGGGAAGAGGTGAACCTACCTTACTTCCCTTCAAAGGTGTATTTCATGCTGCAGCTTTTACACAGACACAGTGCTAAGAAGTTGTCCATTACCTCACACTTAGCTGCAAAGGGCTAAATTCTTCCCTCAACTACTTGTGCTGAGTTCCCCTTAAGTCAAGGGCAACGAGGTGCCCGTATCTGAAGGTCAAATTTGTCCCCCACATTGTCACCAGTAGATGGGGCTTCTAATACAGTGGGTAAGGAACTGCAGAAGCCACTGGACTCGTGTTCAGACAAGGACATTCTTTTTTTACTGCTTAGCGGGAGGGGTGAGGATGTAAACTGTGCTCACAGGAAGCCACTGGACCTAAGCCTCAGCTACAATCAAATCCCTGGTGACTTGAAAAGCAGCAATAAGGGAGCTTAGCTGAATCTTCTCACTTGTACCTGCAGCCAGTCTGTGCCTAAGGCAGAAGAAAAGCATAAATGTAAATACTCCATTTGGCCAGATCCTGCACTGAAGGTATTGCTGGGTCGGGCAGCAGATATGGGTTTTACAATTAAACAAAAAAAAAAACAACCTATTTCACAGATAGCTTCTGGAAATACAGGCAAGTCGCATCTTAGGTGCATTTAACATACGCAAATTCAGCTTTGTGCGGTCAGCAAAAACAAGGAAAAACTGCATCTGTAGTGCAGGCAATTTCACCTGCCATTTAACTCTGAGTGTTTCATTATACGCGGTTTTCGCTTTACATGCTAACCGCGGAATGGAACCCCCGCATAAGATGAGACTTGCCTGTATACAATTTTGCATGTGTCCATGCTAAAACATATGCAGGAACCACTGAAGATGGTGGGTGCAGTCCTGTAATGTGATACAAAGTTGTGAACCCGGGGGGGGGGGGGGGAGCATTAACAGTAACCTTCCTTTAGGAAGGGTTCAGACAGGCCAAACCTCATCTTAAAGATAACTGTTAGGGGAGAGAAGGCAGCTGGGGCAAACAAAGCAACAGGCATCGAAGGGATACTCACTCGATGTCTGCCATTTTGATCAGGAGTTGGATTCGGACAGAAGGTGGAAAGTCAACTAGGGAGAGAAATGAAGACAGGTTGAGTAAATGTGGTGTTTTAAAAAAGAATCAAGTCATTTAGAGTGCCAGCAATGCCCCTCGGCCATGTACATTGGCCAAACCAGACAGTCTCTACACAAAAGAAGGGGGAAGGATAGCTCAGTGGTTTGAGCATTGGCCTGCTAAGGGAGGGTTGTGAGTTCAATCCCTAAGGGGGCCACTTAGGGATCTGGGGCAAAAATCAGTACTTGGTCCTGCTAGTGAAGGCAGGGGGCTGGACTCAATGACCTTTCAAGGTCCCTTCCAGTTCTAGGAGATAGGTATATCTCCAATTATTATTAAGAATAAATGGACACAAATTAGACCAAGAATTATAACATTCAAAACCAGCCAGAGAACACTTCAACCTCTCTGGTCACTTGATTAGAGACCTAAAAGTCACAATTCTCCAACTGCTGAACTTGAATTAGGCTTGAATAAAGACTGGAGTGGATGGGTCACTACACAAAGTAAAACTATTCCCCCATGCTAATTTTTCCCCTACTATTACTCAAACCTTCTTGTCAACTGTTGGAAATGGGCCATCCTAATTATAACTACAAAAGTTTTGTTTTTTTCTCCTGATAGCCCACCTTAATTGATTAGTCTCATTATAGTTGGTACGGCAACACCCATTTTTTCATGTTCTCTGTGTATGATATGTATTTTCCACTGTATGCATCCGATGAAGTGGGCTGTAGCCCACGAAAGCTTATGCCCAAATAAACGTGTTAGTCTCTAAGGTGCCACAAGGACTCCCAAGTCATTTAAGGCTCCTAAGCGGACCTGCCCTGCCCTGCGAGGGAGCATGGCTATTTGAGACAGTAATTGAAGATGGCAGCACAGCCCCGTGTTAGCTTTGCTATAGGGAGACAGCAATAGCAGCCAATCTCTCCCCAACCAAAACACACGCTGCTAATAGCAAATGTGTCTCAGCCATAAAGACCGTGCGCCACAAAGCGAAACAGGGCGGGTCAGACACTGCAAAATAGGAAGTGAAAAATCCAAACTGGGCTATTGCTCTGTGGCCAGCTCCATGTCAGTTCTTCCCCCACCTCTGGCCAGTCTAACCGGTGAATGGAGCCATATACAGTGAGGAGTTACCCATGGGGCTGCCTCTTCCCACAGCACAGACACCATCTTCCCTTGTTACAGCCTCACCCAGAGTCCCCAGACTGTAGCCAGGCCCCAAGAGGGATTCATTTCTTATGGGTTAATGAGGAACGCCGTCAACAAGCTACTTTGGTGGCTATGCATGTTACACGTCGTGCTGGCCAGCCAGAGGAGCATTACCTCGGTGCACAAATAAGTGGATCTCTGTCAGGATGTCATGCAGAGCCAAACCCTTCAGTGTCTTCAGCTCCAGGATTTCTCGGGATAGAGTCAAGGGATTTTTTTTGCACAGAATTCTGAAGCCTAGGAGTAGATGCCACTGAAACAAAGGATTCCTGTCTCCCCGTTCACTGGATCCTTGGTGGGGTGAGCTAACATAGGATCAGCTCTGAACCTACAGCCATGAGGGAGCAGGATCAGGCCCGGAGCTCCCTGGCAGTGATGCACTGAATGCTCGGAGGTTGGACATGAAAGGAGCTCCACCACATCCGCAATTCAGACATCAGCCCACAGGCCTGCAACACCCAGAGCTTCCTCGTGCTGATCAAAGGGAATCTGTGCATCCCTGAGAAGCACCACTCCCCGTGAGAGAAGGGGAGATGCAGACGTACGAGCCGGGGATGCCATAACGATGTAACTGGCATGAGTTACTCGAGTAGCCAAGTGCCATTTAAAGCAAAAGCCTCCCTTTTCCATTCGCACAGTTGGCGAAAGGGGCCACGGGATGCCACCCCATCGTCACCATGCTGTCAGCCGCCCGTCTCACTTGCCCCTCAGGGCAGTGTAAGGAGGGCGATGGAAAGGATACTTTTATAGGCAGTGGAGAAGTCCTGGTTCAGCATCCAGTCGAGAATGTTGGCAATGTCAGACTTCAGGGGGTGCCCGGTGCAGGTGTACACGGTGTCCTCTGTCACCTTCCCAAAGGCCATGGTGGTGCTCTGCCAGGAGAGGAGGAGAGGTCAGAGGGCAGCTCTGGCCATCAGACCTTTAGGGTACGTCCACACGGGGTTAAAAGACCTCTAGCATGGCCACAGGGCTCCTGGGGCTTGGCTGGTGGGGCTAAAAATTGCCGTGAAGACCTTCAGGCTCAGGCTGGTGCCCAAGCTCTGGGACCCTTCCTCCTCGCAGGGTCTCAGAGCTCAGGCTCCAGACCAAGTGTCTACACAGCAGTTTTTCAGCCTCAGAGCCCAAGACTGGGTAACCTGGGCCAGTCACATGTTGTTTATCCCTCTGTGGATGCAGCCTCTGTGACTAGAACGGATTTTCCCTCCCGTTAGCCCTGTGGGACCCGTGCACTATGGAAGACCAAGCCGGATCCTGTTCTCTCTTGTGCATCATCAACAGAAACGGCTCTAAGTGCACAGACGTCACCCATTATAAATCTAGGGTAGGCAACGGGGCTGCGCGGGTGTCACTGGGCCCTTAAGAACCCGGTGACAGCGTTTTAGGAAGGATTCTGAGCCTGCCGTGAGTTTCAAGGAAGGTCATGGGGGGAGCCGTTCTGCTTGTCATCTGAACAAGTCACCAAGAGGCAGACATGAAACCCCACCCACGGTGCCATTTCACAGTTGCTTCAGTACAGGGAGTGAAGAAGAATCTGCCATGGTCCCCTCACCCTCCTAAGACAATCTGTGCAATCAGTAACAGAACAGACTAGCTTCCCCACCCGCCTTCCCTGTATACCATCTGCTGCTGCTGCAGCTTTCCTCAGCCAGCGCTGGTTCCCCAGAAGTCACTGCAGCGCTGGGGAGAAGGGCTGAGGGTTCTGGAGGGCGCTGAGGTGAACCCGTTGCCTGTGGTTGCATTACCATCTCTACCTGGCTGCTCCTGCTGTAGCCAGTCTCACAGGAGACCCTGGGCTGGAGCGGAGCCAAGCATGCGCACACTGGGACACCTAGGCCCGCACTGCACTCTTGCCTACAAATACCACCTGAAACACCGAGTAAGTGGAGGAAGAGCCCCTGAATCTCTCCCTTATCCATGGGGATGAGGGTGTTGCACATGACCTGACCCCGTGAACCACTCCACGCACACATCAAGGGAGGAGACATCCATCTGGCCATTACACAAGTGGCACCATTGCCACTCTGAAATCAGAGATGCGGCCTCTGGTGCTGAGGGGTGGGGGCAGCAAGCTGAAGCCACACACAGGACTGTACCTGCAAAATATTCAGAGCTCTGCGCATGTCCCCGCTGGAGAGGGTCACCAATGCTTTCATCCCATCTTCACTTACATCAGCCCTGAAAGACACAGATTTCAGGATGCACAGCAGGGGCCCTGAGCCCTGGAGAACTGCTGAGACACACAACAGCCACCAGGGGACACCCCAATATTTGAACAGTCCTGACAATGTCACAAAGCCGTGTACGGACATGGCACCGTGACAGGTTTGGGGCCCTCTGTCTCTATGCAAAATAGTATCTTCTCTCCTCTTCCCGGCTGCCAGGCACAAAGACGACAGATCCTGACACCTCAGGACCATTTGTTCAGGCCGAAGTAGACTGACTGACAGTCCACTCCCATGTGAGCAGGCAGCTCGTCCTGCATTGCCTGGAGCGGGGCTGTGCAAGACAACCTTCAGTCGGACCAGCAGACTGCAAGAGGGGCATGCAGGGCATGGGAAGAGCCATGAGGCTATGGAGGCAGAAAGCAAGTATTCCCAGGGGAGAGGCTTAGTGAAGTAGAGGAGAATTTGCTGGGCCAAAGAGACGCACTGGCTAGAAGCAGGTGTGCAATGTCTGCCCCCACAATGAGCTTCCATCACACGCACGACTCTGCCACTGCACTCACGCCTCACCTACGCTACACCTGCTATTCCTGTGGCCAATCAGGCCAAAAGGTTCATGTCAAAAACCCCAATACTTGGGGCTAGGTTGAGCTCAGACTTGTCTCACTTGCTACCCAGCTCTTCAGAAGTTAAACACCAGCCCACAACTCTGCTGTGCCACCAAGGTTTTAACCACAAACCGTGGCTGGTTCCATTTATCTTAAAGAGCAGTTCTGCTCTGAATGGACAACCCCTTCTCTCCCCAGCACAAGCTCCCTGGGTGGGCACACAGACAGATCTTTAGTACGAAAAGCAAGGAGCCAACACAGCTATAAGAGAGGGGGTGAGCTGGTTTCCACTCTGCCTGGAGCATTATTAACAGAGTAATTAAGCTCTAATGAGAGCCTGGTTCTGCTGTGTTGCACCTGGGCAGGCCCACTGTCAATGGAGCAGCTCAGGTGCAATTAGGGCCCAATTTGGCCCTGCAGAACCTTCCTTAGTGGGGATGAGGGTAAGGAGGAGAAAATCCAGCTCAAGTTCACACAGCTGGCAACCAGCAGAGCAGAGGGGCCCTAAGCAAGTTTGCCCTGGAAAACCACAAACAAATGGGACTCCAGGAGGCCTCTCCTCCTTTCAGTCACTTTTCAGCCTTACAATTGCATTTGAAGCTCCAAAGCAGCTTAAGGAAGGGACCTGCTCAGAGACCGAGCCCCCAAGGACCTACAGGCATCTCTAGCTGCCAAAGGTTGAAGGGAACAAAAGAAAAGACACAAAGGAAAGCCACAGTTCCCTGCAGGAGGAGAAATGTGTGGAGGAAACTGGAGAGAAGGAAAAAGGCAGCTGGTCCTTCCAGAGGTAAGAGGAGGATTTAGGAGAGCCAAGAGAAATCGGGGAGGGAGGATATTATGGAAAGCAATGAGGACACCCATGATTGCATGAACAAAGGCAGGAGGCAGCTGAATAGGTCAGATGTTCCCCTGATGTGAAACTCCATTTCCATTTTGTTCTGACTTCCCTCCCATCCCCAACAATGCTTTTTACTCACATCTCTTCTTTGATGACATGCTGCAGCCTGGGGACCATGAGTTCTGGAGTCAGGGGGCCAAAGCGGAACCTTGTGCATCTGGATTGCAAGGCAGGGATGATCTTGGAGAGGTAGTTACAGATCAGGCAAAACCTGGTGTTTTCAGTGAATTTCTCAATCACTGCAAATGGGGTGGGGATGGGGAAGGGAATTGCCAGTCAGAACTTGCACCAATCTGCGTTGTTGCAGTCAGAAGAGAGTTAGTGAACACAGGCAGTATAAGCCATGGCACAGACCATTCCACTCTGCAGAGCGGGGGCACAGGAGGCTATGAAATAGCCTGGAATTCCCGGAACTTGAGTTTCACCTCCCAGAAGGCTGGACTCAAGCCCTTTATCCTTCCAAAGAAGAATTTCCAGGAATTTACTGTGGGTGGCCCCTTTCGTCAAGACCTGGAACACTGAGCCCATGTTATTATCATGAAGATACCATACAAATTCCTCCTCTCACAGCTGCCTTCAGGAGTTAACGTGTATTGCTCCTTTCATCCCAAAGCATGGTACTGGTGGATATACGCAAACACACACACGCCACTTCAGCACAGGAGATGCAGTCACTGGGGTGTTAGGCAACAGCTCCCTTGCATACAACACTGCTACACACACTGTCGTGTCCCATGCACAGCATTACCACTTGCTTGGGAAAAGCTTAAGTAGACAACTTGCTCTGAGGGCGGGAGTCACAACTGCATGAAATCACAGCTGGGTCTAGGGTGACCAGATGTCCTGATTTTATAGGGACAGTCCCAATTTTTGGGGCTTTTTATTATATAGGCACCTATTTTCCACCACCCCACCCCATCCTGATTTTTCACACTTGCTATCTGGTCACCCTAATGGGGCCCTGTCTCAGCAAATTACTGAGAGCCCTTGAGAGCTACCACACCCTTCTCTGGTCATAAGCCAAATGCCACTCACCTCGCCTTAGGGCATTCTGGGCATCCTGGGTCATGGCATCTGCTTCATCCAGGATCACAAGCTTAAAACCTTTCCTAATGGAAAGAGAGGGGATGGCTGCTTCAGTCATTCCTGCCTGCAGCCTAACCCGCAGTGGGCGAGCTGGAGGAAGCCCATGGAGTCGAGTCGAGCTTGACCCCGGGATATATAGAGCTAGGAGAGACCTAGCCCTACCAATGTATTAACTCCTCCTTACGCCCATCTCTTTTTCGGCTGAAATCCAGTATTTCAAGCCATCGCTCCCACCTGATTCACACCACTTTACCCTAGACTCACAGTAGTGTCCCTTTGCGTATCCAGAATCCTCTATCTTCTCTCCCATCCGCAGCATTGTTCACACACTGCTGATGAACAGACACGTTTCAGAAGTGGCCATTGAGTGTTGGTGCCTAGCTCGATACACCCAAGGGCCTGACTGCCAGAGGTGTTGAGCTCCTGCAGCTCTAGTAACTTTGGGAGCTGATGTTCAGCATCTCTGGTAATCAGGCCCCAGATGGGTTTCCCAAAAAGCAAGGCACTGCACATCAGGGGCCACTTCTGAGAATGTTGGGCCTTGATTCCTTTAATCTGTTAGTCTGTTCCCACCACACTCTCATCCCAGATGCTCATCTCAGCACTCTCCCCAGTCTTTCTATAGTAAAGCCCCCAAAACAGCATACCAGACTGGAGCTGTGGGGACACGCTTCTCTCCTTTGTGTTACAGTACTCCCAGAGATTGCAATAACTTTCCTACTTATCTCCCTGAATACTTTTATTTCCTCCTCCTTTATCATGCAGAGAATACTTTCCACACATCTCCTGTCCAGTCACTACCTACCCCATTCTGTTCCTGTGTATAACCGTCCATTGAGAAAGCATGCGCTTCCCCCCAAAACTGACCATCTCCTTTTAAGCCAAGAGCGGTATTTCAGTGTCATGCTTTACATTCTATGGACTCCTTGTGACTTGGTGCATGTCAGGGAGGGGAAAGAGGTAAAGCATAGATAAAAGGAGAAACCACCTCTTGTGAGGCAAGGGATGCAAACATGTTATGGCACTTACTTAAAGATTGTCCTTGTGCTCGCAAAGCTCAGGATGGGTCCTCTGACGACATCAATTCCTCTGTCATCTGAAGCATTCAGCTAGAGAGAGAGCGAGAGCTAGCATTATTTAATGCATCTCTGCACAGTAAGAGCTCGTCTACACCCGAAAGCTGCACTGGTGAAATACTATGGTGGGGATTTAGATTTAGTTAAACTCGTGCAAGCCACTGTATGGACACTTATTTTGGTTGAAGAGCAGTTTAAGTTTACTGAGATCTACTGATGAAAAGTGCTATAAGGGCCATGTATTGCAGTTGTTGTTGTTGTTAATAATAATAATAATAATAGGGAAAAGTTTAAGCTAAATGGACATAAGCCTCTCAAACTAAAATAAGATTGTCCACACAGTGACTTGTACTGGTCTAACTTAAACCAGGTCAACTTCCTTGGGTACACCAGGCCTAAGACTGCAGCGTACATGCAGGTCTCAATATCTAGAGAGGCAAAGGGAAGCTGATCTTTAGTTGTGTTTATAGAGAAGCACTCCAGGATGCTAACGGTAACCCTGGCTAGCCCTTCACCATACCAACAGCAGAGTTACGGGAGCTGGAAAGTACTACCTTCAAATGAACAAGAGTACTGGGGCCAGCAGGACACTGTGCTTTACCTCCAAAACCATGGCGTTGAATTCCTTGTCTTTGTAGAGCTGTTTAGCACATGCCAAAATTGTGGAGGTCTTGCCAGTGCCAAGCGGTCCATAGAGGAGAAGATGAGGCAGACGATCTTCGCTGATGAACTTCTGAACTGATGAGAGATGGGTTAGGGGGTGAGGAAAAGAGACCCTTCTGATTAGATACTAAGTGAGAGGCTGTGGTCTTCCTGCTCTTAGATTTAGGGGGCTAACCTATAGCATCCCCTGCATGCCAAACTCCAGATGCCTTCAGAGTATACCACATGATCACAAGACCATTTTGTGAGGGGCACATTTGAAACAAGTTTGTTTGTTTGTTTGTTTTTACTCGAAAATGCTTAAAAGTCCTGCTTGGTTTTGACATAGTCTAGTTTAGAGGTGTGCCCTTTGCTCCTGAGCATTTCATCAGCTATCTACAGAGTCCCCTTGCATGACAGCCACCCATGAAATGTAGGCTTCATGAAGCCAAGAGCCAAGTGGGGCCCAAAGGAGGTGGGAAGGGGACGCTGTAGGCTAGGACATCCTTGCCCTTACAAACAGTGCCACAGGATCTTAAGTGCCCACACAGTGGGAATGAGGAAAACTTATCTGTGCTTACCTGAAAGTTTCCTTTCTTTGAGTAATAAGATCTACAGATCTCTTACACTGGGCACTTCCGTCTGCCTGCCTGCAGCTTGGGAGCAGAACTAAAACAAGCAGACACTAGCAATAGGGAAATGCCTCACACCCTGAAGTTCCCTGTAGCTCAGCCATTCTCAACCAGGGGTACACGTCCTGCTGGGGGTACACCAAGGTCTTCCAGTGCCTACATCAACTCGTCTAGATATTTGCCTACTTTTACAACCGGCTACATAAAAAGCACCAGCGAAGTCAGTACAAACTAAAATGTCATATAATGACTTGTTTAGACTGCTCTCTATACTATACATTGAAACGTAAGTGAGGTATTTATATTCCAATTGATTGGTTTTATTATTATGGTAAAAATGAGAGTCAGCAATTTTTCAGTAATAGTGTGCTGGGACACTTGTATTTTTTTATGTCTGATTTTGCAAGCAAGTAATTTAAGTGAGGTGAAATGTGGGGGTACAGGAGACAAATCAGACTCTTGACAGGGGTACAGTAGCCTGGAAAGGTTGAGAGCTACTGCTCTGGCTGACAACTTCCACAGCTGGGATAATTCCATTCTACTTTCCTAAATTACAGATTGTGTTAAATATTGAAAAAGCACAGAGCATGGGGATAACGTCCCCTAATGAAATAAACTTGAATCTTTGGGTGTCAATTTCCATCTCTATTCTGGATGACCATTTGTCTCCAGGGTGTGCTGGATCTGTGGACCTTACTACTCAAAGAAAGGAGATTTTTAGGTAGAGTGCAAATAAATGTCCCTACTCTTCACCATACTAAGGTCCACAGCTTTGTTACAATGGGGCTTTCATGCAGCATGACTCCAGGGGAGAGAAACAGGATCATCCAAATTGAGATAGTTTATATATCCTCTTCCTTCTATATATCCTCTTCCTTCCCCTGGGTACTGAGGCATGGAGAAGACTTCTGCCAAAAAAAGGCATTGGCTAACAAACAGCTGAACGATATGTAGTATTCGGTGAATGTATTTGGTCACTTAGCCACCTAGCAGCTCTCAGGACAAGGAAAGAGACTTCTCTGCCCCGAGACTGTCAATGCCCTTGCAGATAGGGGTTTGATTAATTGAAAGAAGGAAGACTATTTCTTGAATTCACTTTGGGAATGAATACTGAGACAGTCGTGAGGACTCCCTGTCTGAATTCTAAGTACAGTACTGGTTCTCATGTGAGAGAGCTCCCACTGCCTTAAACAATGGACTTCACCCACTTGAGTAAGTTTCATTTGTTGACATCTTACTAGGACCCAACTGATCATCACTTCCTCCAAGGATCTATTTTTAACCTGTCTGGTGCTGGTTGCGGGATTGGATTTGGCAATAGCAGCCCTCCTCTGTGAGGCAGAGACAGTGGAAGGTCCCAGGCGAGGGTAATCAGACCCCAAAGCCCCAGCCTCTTCAGCCAGAAAGACAAACAGTCCCACTGCTGCTCTCCCAAAGCAGTGGGAAAGGTGAGAGACATTGCCCAGCTTTAAATAGGCCATTCACCACCTTGCAACTGGGGTCTTGACACACAGAGAGGCCACAAGGTTCTTTGCTGCTGTTTCCACATACAAAGAGATTAGTCATCAATGCCCACCAACCTGACTTAAAATGAGCAAGGATATTTCTGGCTGGAAATTCCAGTTTGCTCAATGCAGCCACTGCCCTATAAATCTTGGAGTTGCTCTAAGAGAGAGCAGCTACTGACCTCACCTTGGAACCTGAAGTCAGGCATGCAGGAACAATTTTTACAGTAGGGGTGTTAAGAACCATTGACCCAAACTGTAAACCCTGTGTTTAATGGAAGGAGCAGCAGCACCCCACACTCCCTTAGTTCCAGCACCTATGCCTGCGGTTTGTTCCAGCTGTCACTTACGAAGTGGTATTCTCTCTTGTATATTAGGACTCATTCAGCTTGCCACATGACCTGTACTGCTCTCAGCATCCAGCCAGGGCCAGGACTGTCAATCTACTGGTCTGATGACTCTGACTAGCCTGAGCTTCCCAGGATCTCCCACACTAACATGACGAGAGCTGGGAACAGATCTGCCCAAGCACCTGATTCAATGACAAAGGCCCCTATTACCTGTATGAAACAGACTGGTGTCCCGCTCTCTGAGACAGGGAGACCCCTTTAAGCTGTGACATTTTGAGGCTGAGAGGCCCATACTTGCCAGACCATCCGCCAGGTCAGCACTGCCTGTGATAGTGGATGGAGGGTGTCAGATGACATGCCATTTATTTTTGTTATGGGGCTGATGCCACCTGAGAGCTTTCCTGCCCAGAGGAGGGGCCTGAGGTGACACCACCCTGGGCGTGGCTGTCTGCAAAGGGCCTGTCTCGTGAGGAGACCACTCCTTCAGGTTTAAAAAAGAAAAAAAATCTCCCTCAGTTCAAAGCATTGAGTCTCCCACCAGCGGGGAAGACGGCCATGTTCACCTCTGTAGTGACTGGTGCACGCTGGGGGACCCTCAGGCCTCCTAAAACGGAGGCCAAAGGAGCTAGAATGTAGTAAATGGTGGGGCAAAGAAGCCCTTTCCTGCTTGTTTGCTCTTCCACAGCGAGGCTGCTCTCCCACTCCTCGAGCCGCTTGCCCCTGAAGCTGGCAATACCAATCCTGACAGCCTCTTTTCCTTCCTGGGAGAGGGGGCCCCAGCCAGACTGGGCTGTGAGGGGGAAACCGTACTCTGCCCACACAACTGGCCAAGCTCTCAACGAGGGGAGCGAAGCAGGACCATGGGCCTGCCTTTTGCCTCTGGCTCTTCCCCGCCTAGCTCCCTCCCGGAAGCGTGCTAGGGCAGCCGCTACTACAAACACCACAGGGGGAAAAGGAGCTCACGGGACAATCTCCCAAGGAACAAAAATGCAGTCCTAGGATGTGACTGGGTATAAGACAGATCAATTAATTAGCGGTCATGTGAGCCAGAAACCTGAGGGAGAAGATGGGAATGTTCCACAGGAAAGCTCTGCAGCTGAGTGGCGTGGCCAAGCTGCCCACTGCTGGGAAGGCGGATAAAACCAGGGGGAATTTCAGGGAGAGGGGCATTCCAACTGCCAGTGACGGACAGGTCTGGTTCCTCCCCCAGGCAGGCTAAGGTACCCACCGTAACGGATCTGTGGCCCCTGGCACCAAAAAGAAAGGATGATGAACTCTGAATGACTTCTTCTGATGATCATAACAAACATACTGCATGGAACTCAAGACTGTAAAGCTGGATTGACTCTCCAGGAACAGGCATGTTCATTTACAACAGTTATGCTGAAAGGCTAATAAGGACACGACAAGAGGCAGGAAGGGCATCCTACAAAGGCTGCAATGAGGACCCCCTTAACAGGTTAATTCTAAGCAACTGTGGCACCTTTCATCTCTCTGTGTGATTTCATATGGATTATTATAGTATCTAGGCTTCCTCCCATATAAAAGAACCAGAGCATTTCCCCTAAAAAGGTTCATGCAGGCCCCAAAAGGGTTTATTATGAGAGACCCATGTTAAAATAATGGCAACACATTACTGATTGGATGACGAAGTGATTCTATTTAATAGGCTTCTGTAAGCTTGCCACCAATTACAAAGATGTTTGTTTCATAGCGAAAGAGAAGCTGCATTATCTACTGGCTAGTACAGGACCTCTGGGTTTGACTACCAGCTCTACCACTGACTTCCTCCGTGACCCCAGGCAAGTTACACCATCTTTGCCTCAGCATTCTGTAAAATGGGAATTATAGTTGCCTACCTCAAAGGTATCCTGGGAGCTCATGTCTGCAAAGGGCATAGAAAGGCTCTGATGAAAAAGGGTGGCAATACTAAATACTCACTGGTGCTCAGAATGTCCTGATGGGAAATTAGGTCATTCAGTGTCTGAGGACGATATTTTTCCACCCTGAAGATAAAGATATTTTAATATAAATGCAGGTGAAGAGCTGAGACTTCAGGCATTTCACAAGTGTAGAAACCAGGTGTTCCAGGCATGAGATTTCTCTTTGTTCTCTTCCCGGTGCTGGATAACAACCCACAAGGCTAGGTTAACACTCACCTTCAATCTACTCTGAATTTATACCGACATCAAAATCTAGTCCTATAGTTCTGGCTGTAGTTCAGAGGGGTCTGTTTTCTGAGTCAAGTCTAAGATGATAAAAACTTCACAAAAAGAGCTGGGCTTGTAATTTTTCTGCCCCAAACCTGGAAGGAGTAGGCTCCAGCGTCATCAAATCCAAACCCCTGCTGAATCCTGACACAGAGAGTCCAGTCCAGGCACCAACTCATCCCAGCTGAACACTTGCTAAATAGGATTCCTGTTGCAGTTCCCTCTTAAATTTGGAAACCAGGTGACTCTTCTGGCATCTACAGTATCTTTACATACTCCAAAGGTTTGTCTTACCCTATACATTTAGAAAAACCTTTGCATGAACCAGCTGCAGTGACATCACTTTATAGATGCTGCAAGCAGCACACAAGTTCAGGGACTAGATCCAACCCCATGCTTTTAACTGCAAGATACTATTCAAGTTCTATATCTTCACACTGGCTTTTACAGGGAATTGATTGGAGGTGGGCAGAGGACATGCTGGAGGCAGCCGAGGTGGGAGTTGCAGTATGGTCCCACTTCAGAGAGCAGGTAAGGTGTGTTCTTGTGTGGCCAAGTACATGACTGGTTGGACACCCTGCTTTTTAAAAAAACAAAACAAAACCATAAATGTTTTGTATTGAGCTTAGAGTGGCCCAGGCCTAGTGAATGCAGAACTAAGAGCCACCAAAGCAGGGTAGCCTTATTTCTGATCCCTAGGGAACTGGCTTTGGACAAATTGTCCCAGATATAGGAGGAATCCATCTCCCATGCTAGGAGGAAAATGACATTTGAAGTTGTAAAAGACTTGGTTGTTGATTTACCTAAGTGCTCTCCCAAATGAGGTCCATGGAGAGGGCAGGCTACTCCAGATCAGACCTGGAGAGCAAACAAACCAGCATGCCCCAACTTATACAAACTAAGTGCCTGAGATTGATCCTGCTTCCCCAGCATCTCCCCTTCCCACTCCTCAGGAACGAATGACTTCCCCAGCTCCCCGCTGGAAGCAGGACCCCTTTCAGACTGCAGGGCATAAGGGGTGGAGGGTGGGGGAGGGGAGTCTAGTGCAATTGCACAACCCCTTGCAGGGAATAAAAGTTATTTTGACCGCAGGAACTGCTGCTTCCCTATGGCTCACCCCCTGCAATCGTCTGGTACCGACCTGTACCCTCTAACTAGGAGATAGGGGGAGGGCACGAGGGAGTTAACAATCGGTAAGACAGAACCGTGCTGGCTTTGAGCTATGCCCTCCGTGCAGTATCCCATGCAACAGGGGAAGGGGGGAGAGCGAAGCCTAGATAACAGCTGCCCCACATATCCCATGCCAGCTCTCCAGCATGCAGCAGGGGGATGGAGATGGCTCCCACAGGCAGCTAGGGAGAGCGGAGAGCCCGGATCCCCGCTGCCCCACACATCGCATGCCAGCTGCTGCATGCAGCAGGGGGCTAGGGCTGGGTCCCACATGCAGCTAGGGGGAGCGGAGGGCCCAGATCCCCGCTGCCCTGCACATCCTATGCCAGCTCCTGCATGCAGCTGGGGGGCATGGCGGGGAGCTCCCACACGCAGCTGGGGGGAGCGGAGGGCCCGGATCCCCGCTGCCCTGCACACCCCATGCCAGCTCCTGCATGCAGCTGGGGGGGGGGCACGGCGGGGAGCTCCCACACGCGGCTAGCGAGAGCGGAGGGCCCGGATCCCCGTTGCCCTGCACACCCCATGCCAGCTCCTGCATGCAGCTGGGGGGGGCATGGCGGGGAGCTCCCACAAGCGGCTAGCGGGAGCGGAGGGCCCGGATCCCCGCAGCGCTGCACACCCCATGCCAGCTCCTGCATGCAGCTGGGTGGGGAGCACGGCGGGGAGCTCCCACACGCGGCTAGCGGGAGCGGAGGGCCCGGATCCCCGCAGCGCTGCACACCCCATGCCAGCTCCTGCATGCAGCTGGGTGGGGGGCACGGGGGGCGCTGTCTCTCAGCAGCCCCACACACCCCATGCCGGTCGCTGCATCCCAGCTGCCGCATGCAGCGTGGGGGACGTGGAGGGGCCCGATCCCAGGCACGGCGCCTCCCCTACCAGGGCAGGTTCCTGCTCTTCCCGGCCGGCGGCGGCTGCTTGGGGGCCGCAGACTCCATGGGGCCGATCCCCCGCCCTGTGCAGCGGCGCGCGCGGCTCGCGCTCAAACAGCTGCCGGCTCTCGCGAGAGCGTCTGGCGGCCCCTCTCCGCGCGGGCGGGGGCGGGGGGGCTGCACGCGGGGCCGCTCGAGCCCGGCTTCGCTGGGCAGGTGGCGAGCGCGCGATGCGCCCCGCTTGGAGGTCACAGGGGCGCCCCTCCCCCCGCCGGTGCCCCGGGACTGGCTGTGTCTGGGGAATGCCTTGCAAATCAGCCCCCTGGGCGGGGCAAAGGGTCCCCCGGGCGCGGGGCTGGGAGAGCCAGGCAAGGGCAGTGCCCCCACCCCCCAGCTAGTCTGCCTCTGCTGGCACCTCCAGGGCTCAGCCCCTCCTCTCCCACCCCCAGGGCTGGCCCCACACGCTGGGGCAGCCTTAACCATCAGGAGATTTTATTTTTTTTAAGTTATTAAACTTTGGGTCCTTTTTGTCCATCAGAGGGGCTGGACTAATGTGTGTAGCGGGGGGCTGAGAACCACTGAAAGAAGCTGTAAACCCTGTATATGATGGAAACCGCTTCAAGCCGGCACCCTAATTAAAATACCCCGACATTGGCCTTCTGATTTCTGCACCTTTGGGGTAGGCCTAAAGGGTTGGCCTTTCCAAGCTTGTCTCTGCAGCCACAGGGCTAGGCGCTTACTTGTTTTGATGTTCAAAAACAAAAGCTGGGATTCTTGTGAATCCAAGAGGTGGGGACTTGAAGGAGAAATACCAAATCTTGAGAGACTCTTGACAAAATCAGTAGAGTTGGCAGTGCCTGAAACTATGTAGATTTTCCTCCTTTTAGCTTCTGGACACCTGGAAATACTTTGTCCCCGTCTTGCAGTGAGATCCCTTGAGGCTAGTGAGGCATCCCACGGAGAGCAGGCGCCTGCCTGGGAATTACCAGTGGTGCTGTATCCCGCATCCTCTGTCTTGAAGTAGTAGTAACAAACACCAAATATATGGTTTCCATCATCCGCACCCCCACTATAAAAATTGTTCACCCCTGGGAATTACCAGTGGGGCTTTGCACAGCCTTGGGAGTCTGCCTGTGAGGATCCAATTGTGAGCCTTAATTGGTTAAATTGCCTTTTGCAAATCAAAAAAACTATTAGAGCTCTTGTTTTAGAAACAATTTTTTAAAAAAACTTCACTTTTTGGAGCCTGAGAGCAATATGTAAAAGGATTTTCTTGAACACATCCCCAGTTATTTAATTCAAAGATATAAGTGTCCTGAGCAGCTTATTTTTGTTAGTCACGAAACATTATCCATACGTACGAATTTTGGAACTCACCATCTGCTTAAGCTGGAAGGAATATTGAACGGGGAGCTGTTGGCATGCCAGAATATGGAGAAATCACTGTACTCCAAGCTTGCAAAAGTAAAATCGTGTTAAATCTCATAAAACAATTTAGTGTGATGGGAAGTTATCCTTAAACCCGTAAAATAGTGAGAGGCGAATGGAAAGTGCTGGGTGAGTCACTTAATTTGTCTAAGAATGGGAGAATATGAAACTTTCTAAGTGTTTTAAATCATGATCATATACAATGCACAGTTCCAAATGTAAATCAAACAGCATTTTTATAGGTGGTGTGCAAAGCAGGAAAAAAGGTATGCCCCTTTCTGCTGTATGATGTATAATGGAGGCCTGAAGGCATAGCATATTAATTTACTTTTTATTAAAAGTAATCTGCTGGTTTATTAATTTAAAACTTGGCATTTCTGACTTTTTGTTTTAATCTTTCCTGGTTTTGCTGGAGGACTGCTTGGATAATTCAGAGATGTGAACTGGGGGCTTTCTCAACCTTAGTTGTCTCAATAAAAATCTATTCCCCTCTCAGTTAATCAGTTTTCCTTAGGTGCCTCTAATGCCATAAATATGCTAACGTCTAAGAAGGCCATAGTGTCCTATGGAAAATGGAGTAGACAAGATGGGAATTTCCAATCTTTAAAAATCAAAAAGCAGCAAAAAAGAGTGCAAACTAATTTCCCCACTATTAAGTCTCCTGTAATGATAGAGGCTCAGTGCTACTCCATTGCTTTTCTGCCCCATATATACCTTGTCATTGGCACACTGCAGCCACTTATTCAGTATTAAAGGTTTTAGCCACCCCCACAGCTCATGAAGGTTTGAAAACAGGTTTTAGGTAACATAACATCTCAGCGTAATACGCCTGGAGTGGGATGACACAATGAAACCAAGATAATGTACTTCTCCAAAGCAAGCTATTTCTTTAAAAACACACAGAGAAAAGCAATGATTCCAATCAGAACTCATCAAATCTAATTAATTTTCCTGAGAACTTATTGTAATTAACAGATCAGATGACCACCCTGAAGTGCCACTAGGATACTTCAAAAAGCATCTAGTGGAAATAGATATCAGTCGTAAAGTACACTGTAGTATATATGAGGGTTTTGAACTTTGCTTTTACTTAGCTCCTTCCTGTACATCATCTATTCTTCTCTTTTCCCACTTTCAGCTTTGTACTCCAATCATGCTGCCCCCTTTGCTTGGAACAGGCCATCCTTCCCTTCATCTTTTAATACCCAGCCCTTGAAGCACCTCTTTCTTTCATCATTATTAATAACCCTTTCATTCTGTCTACTTTTGTGAAATTTCTTTGCAAGGAATTTTTGCTACTTTTTTTTTTTTACCACTCTCTTAGCTTGTTGAAATATTTCAATTTAAAAAAAAATCAAACTTTTTGGACAACAATTTTCCTCTATTTTTTGACCAGCTCTATCTTGAACTGTTGTCTAACCTACATTTGTATTGACTTATTTACATTATACACTTCTTGGGGAAAGGGAACGTGCTTTATCAATCTCTTTAAACAGCAATATAAATTTATGGTGCCGTACAAATGTTTATTAATAATCGTGTGCTGTATGCTTCACCTTGTGTGAGGATGGAGGAATTCCAATCAGCTGAAGATAATAAGCCTCAATGGAAGCTCTTCTGTAGTGGGGTATCCATCCCATTTGTTATCCTTTCTATTTTAGGTGCTTGCAGGACACCCACCACCACTGTGTCTTCATGGATCATAGATCCCCATCCTCATTTAATTTGCATGTTATACAGCATATTACCTATGGGCATGCACGTTGAACAATGAAGATAAAACAGGATTATTAAAATGGTGTCTCATTCACAGAGCAGCATTTGGCCTGTGTACTGAGGGGAACATTAGTCCTAGTTTAAAGTCCTATGCAACGTTTTAGCATTCACCATAGGTCTTAAGTGGTGTACAGGCCTAACACTGGCCCTCTTACCAGTAAGAAACGGGAGATTTGTGGAATAAATAGTATAGGAACATGAATTAATGGTGATATCTTAATATGGATTCACAAAGGGCAGAGTTAAGGTGGTGTGGGCAACCTTTACTTCCAGAGCACTTCACTCTACAATCTTGGCATTCTTTTAATGTACCGGTAGTTTCTGTTATGGAATATTGATTAAAATCACCTACTAACATCATCCTTTCTTTTCCCGAGGAATGATTAATTCACACTGCTTGGCACAAAAGGCTTTAAAAAAGGCTAATGTTGTCACTGGTGTAACACCACTGAAGTGGGTGGATTTACACCAAGCCTCAATTTTGTGCCTCCTCATTCAAGCAATGAGAAGGTCTGACTTAAACCTCCTTTTAGTTAGATACTACTTCTTATGCTATTCTAAAAACTGGTAAATGTCCTATTTGTGAGTTAGCTAGACATTAATTATTCATCAAAATATGTGTGGCAATGGACTAGGTGAGCCAGTGGGAAGCTCTTTCACCTCCAACTTCTATGACTCCATGTGAAAGGAACACTGTTTCTGTTAGAATTAAAACAAAAGCATTAAAATCAGTATTTAAAAACATGTAACTATCCTAAACTTGCTGCCGTATAATACAATCAACACAGTGATGTAAATAGTAGTAATATACATTTATTATTTGCTCAAAAGAACTTGTGTTTAAAAAAAAGTTAATGCTGATGGCAATGTCCTTACCTAGCACGTTTCCAAGACCCAGGCACCTTCAAAGAAGGAAATGAATCATTAAAAATATCCTAGACTGTCCATATCATAAATACAAACATTTTTCTTGTTTGTCTTGGTCCCCAATCTTGCACACTTAAGCACACGCTTCACTTTACACACTATGGGCCTAATACAGTGTCAGCCGCAGTCAATGGATCAGCACCTATAAGTCTGATCCAAAACCTACTGCAGTCAATGAAAAGTCTCCTACTGAATGCAATGGGTATTGGATCATGCCCAGTGGGCTTGATCTTGCAAGATGCTGAATGTGTTCAGCACATGCTTAGCTTTAAGCATATGAATAGTCCTCTCGACATCAGTGGGACTACCAGCAGTGGGCAAAGTTAAGATGTGCATAAACCTCATTAGGATTGGGGCCTGAACTTCTATTTAAAAATATTGTTTCTTGGTTTCTAAATTTCCAGAGGTGAATTTTATTGTTTACATTTTTCTTTTGTGTAAATGACAATACCAGTCATTACTGGTTATTTTTATGTTAACTGGATGTCTGGGCCACTAGATTATAAAAGAGTGAATAGAGCTAGCTAAACCAGTTAGTGGAAAAACAAGCATCTAGATTTCCAAGTACACTGATTCTCTACCTGGGACTAATGAACCCCAGGGGGGTTGTGAACAGATGGTGGCAGAGTAACAGGAAAGAAGAGGGTGTTATGACCATTCTGCCCTTCTCATTTTGCTAGGTGGGATGGGAATGCCAGGGAGACTGTGACATGGAAAAGGTTGAATGCTGTCCTAGAACCTTTGACATTTTGGGTAAAAATGTGTCATTGATAATGCACTGAATACAAGGAATACTTTACCCTGTTATCTTTGCTTTGATTACTGAAAGAATTTATCAGTGATAGAAGTCATCAGGGGGAAGGGAAGCAGGGATATATTTTCCACTGGCTTTTTCTTTACCCCTCAGAAATAGTGTCAGGTTTTCAGACACTGACAATGTCTTACACATCTTGCTATCCATGCCCTCACAAATAGCCTGTTGCACAAGTCAGTGTCAAAAACCTGTCTCTCTACAGGTATGGCATATCATGGCAGTATTGTATTTGAGCCCTAGTAACACAGTAAAGCAACTGGGCCAGAATCTCAGCCGGTGTAAATTGGTTTAGCTCCATTGGAATCAATGGATCTGTGCTAAATTTATTTCTGTTGATAAATCTAACCTACTGCATTCTCAATGTTGTGATGTAATCCCATTTCACTGAGCAGACAAAGGGACACAGAAATGTTACACTTAAAAAAAAGAAGCGATTTTAAGACTTTGATCTTTTAAAAAAATTACTTTATTAAAAAAAATTCAGAACACATCCTATCTGCCAATAAGACTTAATCCTAAATATTACAGAAAGCATGTTTGTTTATTTGTTTGTTTTGTTTCGGGTTCAAGGGGATTAAAAATCAGCCTTATCTAGGGATAGGCTACTCCCTCTGCATAAGGTGGTGCCTGAGATCACAGCACTTTGCAGACTGTCTAGGGTAGTCATCATCTGACCCAATTCAGCTGTCAGAAGGGTAAGAGCTTTAATAGTTTTAGAAATAATAGGCTGGCATCTCTTTGTTTTTTTTACTTCCTGATTTGACGCCTTATCATCCTTTTCTTAATAGTCGGCTCCAGGCTCTTTAAATATTTCTATCTATAACAGTGATGGATTCCTGGAGGGAGTCCAACCTTCGGGTTATTAAATCATTGCCCCCAGTAATCATTTCTGAAAGTTTCTGCAAACTCAGCTTCCCCTTTGGAGCTGCTTCTGCTAAGGTTTTGTTGGATGAAATGGCTCTGGGCAATAGAGGATTTAAATGGAAGGAATGGCTGTCTTTCAAGGGGACTGTCTTTGACCCTTTAGGCATTTTTATCTTGGGTGGGACGGAGGGACCACAAACAGAAGCTGGAAGGAGAAAAATATATTTCAAGTTCTCAAAGCACAAAATCATGCTCGGAGCCACCCTCTCCTTACATGCGTGGAGCTCCCATAGATGTCACAGTTTTTCTGCCCATATAGATAAGTCAGAATGCCACTGAGCCAGCTGCAATCTGCTCTGCTGAGGTTGTGAGAAAAGGGTTTCCCCTACCAGCCCCCAGCAGAAAACTTCCCAGAGCAATACGACTGCATATTTACCCTGTCCAACTACATAGCAATAGTCCCTCATCCCCAAAATTAAAAGAAGCAGATTTATCCAGTGCACCCGTTTGTTTTTTCAATTAAAATACAAACTTCCCTTTCCCCCCAAAAGAGCGTAATTTCACAAGTGCAAAAGCCACCACATTGCCTTAAAAGATATAGTCACATTTTATTACAAATGTGGAGACCAGACTCTTCATCAGCTTTCCTAGCCATCCAGATACACCAGTGTTTCTCAAACTGGGGTCGCCTTTTGTGTAGGGAAAACCCCTGGTGGGCCGGGACGGTTTGTTTACCTGCCCCGTCCGCAGGTCTGGCCGATTGCAGCTCCCACTGGCCACGGTTTGCTGCTCCAGGCCAACGGGGGCTGCTGGAAGCGGCGCGGGCGGAGGGACGTACTGTCCACCACTTCCAGCAGCCCTCATTGGCCTGCAGCGGCAAACCGCAGCCAGTGAGAGCCGCGATTGGCTGAACCTGAGGACAGGCAGGTAAACAAACCGTCCCGTCCCGTCAGGGGCTTTCCCTACACAAGTGGCAACCCCAGTTTGACAAACACTGAGATACACTCTTTACATGGAAGACAGCGACCAGCCACAGCAATCTCGCCTGAAATAGCCAAAGGGGCTATTTCTATCTAAATAACCCATCTAAACCATCTATAACCATCTAAATAACCCCAAAAGGCTATTTCCATCTAAAACTTTCATGGTCACCCTCACTGCCAATTGGTTTACTTAAAATTCTGTGGTTAACTTTATGCATTCTACTGGAAGAGGCCAAAGAATGAAATTCAGCTTTGGGGTGAGTTCAGTTCCACTGATTTCAGTCAAATTGCCACATTCGACAGCAGGCCTGAGTTTAGCCCAAATTGCTTAGATGCATTTTGGAGTCTTGCTCCAAAAGGTGGATGGTGCTTTTAGGGTGGGTTCTTAGCACTAAATCTGAATCCTTCCTGTGCTCTCAAATGATGCTTATAGTCCCAATAAGGCTCAGCCAACCCTGTGTAACTTGGGTCCCAAAAGGTTTTCCTCTCTAAGTACAGTATTGTTCAACAGAGGGCTTCTTTTGGTTGGCACACCTGTCATGGCAGATGCTCTGGTTCATTCTTAGCACATGGCCCAGATATTTCCGTCTTCTTTTCTGGATAATTTTAGAGATAAAGAGTAGTCAAACTCCCTGACAAATCTCAGCATTTGTTATAAATTCGTTCAATTTAACACTGAGTATTTTCCTGAGGCATTTTCTCTTTGAAGGCACTTGGTGGATTTCCTATCCATATGTTAAGGTGGAAATAACATTTGAGTTAAAGGTGTGTGTGTATAAAATGTATTATGTAAGTTCCCAGTATGTATTATTGGGAAGGCTCTGGGGGACAGACCTCAATGTATAAACAATGGGATCACAGGCAAAGCTGATGTCCAGGTATCAATGTACTTGTGCCCCCACCTAGTAGTAATTTAATCTAGACAGCATTTCCTTAAAAAGAACAGGAGTACTTGTGGCACCTTAGAGACTAACAAATTTATTTGAGCATAAGCTTTCGAGCATAACTTCATTGGACGCATAGAATGGAACATATAGTGAGGAGATATATATACATACAGAGAACATGGACAGCTGAATAGCTGAGCCATTACACATTTTGAATCTATTTCCCCCATGTTAAGTATCCTCACAGCTTCTTGTCAAACTATCTGAAATGGGCTATCTTGATTATCACTACAAAAGCTTTTTTTCTCCTGCTGACAACAGTTCATCTTAATTAATTAGCCTCTTAGAGTTGGTTGGGCAACTCCCACCTTTTCATGTTCTCTGTATGTATATACATCTCCTCACTATATGTTCCATTCTACGCATCCGATGAAGTGGGCTGTAGCCCACGAAAGCTTATGCTCAAATAAATGTGTTCGTCTCTAAGGTGCCACAAGCACTCCTGTTCTTTTTGCGGATACAGACTAACACAGCTGCTACTCTGAAACCTGTCAGCATTTCCTTAGTTTGCTTATGAGAATGGCATGTGGGACTGTGTCAAAAGCCTTGTTAAAATCAAAATATATTACATCTGCTGCTTCCCCCTGTCCACTAGGCGAGTAACCCAATGATGTCCGTGCAGTTGCACATGTGTAAATTAGTGCAGGATCTGGCTCCTTTCCTTTCCGTACCTGTACTTCAGATCTTTTCCCTCATGTCATTTTCTTCATTGTCTGATCTCAGATCCTGAAAATCTCCTCAAATTGCAAGAGCACCAAGGTCTGTAATGTAAAACTACCAGCAACATGGAGCTGATGTATGGCTCCATCCATCAATCATTGCCCAGGAAAATCATCAAGCTGCAAGTGCTAATAAATACTGTACAAGGCAACAACTTACCCCTGTGCCTTGTGGCCACCATTAGTCTCTGCATCCATGGACCGATGAATATTGCCTACCTGATAAGATAGCAGAATAATACCCAAGTCTGAGTACAGTCTTAGCTGATAGCCAAAGTTTAGCCGCTCCATCCAGAGTTTAAAGTGGGTCTAACCCTGCACTCCTCCTTACATAGGCAAATCTCCCATAGATGAAGGGCATTTTTCCTGCATGAGTTGTACAGAACTTAGCACAATAATTGCATTTAATCATAGATAGCCGGGATTGGGGTGGGCAAAGCCAAGCTTTGGGTTCTGCCACAGGCCTGATGTGTGAATTTGGGCAAGTCACTTAATCTCTCTGTGCCTCCGTTCCTTGTCTGTAAAATGGGGGTAATGAAATTGACCTTCCTTTGCAAAGTAGTCTAAGATCTGCAGGTGAAAAGTGCTATATATGAGCTAAATACGAGGTGCCAAGTGCTGCCAGTAAATTATATCCCTGTTTAATAAAACGAGAATAAATGTGCATCTGTATCCAAACCTTCTTAGCATTAGGGCCAAAATGTCCTGCAGTTACACGAGTGCAAAGATTCCAAAAGCTTATGTTGACATTTAAAATCCTATTGTGACAACCAAGAGTAGCATTTCTAAGACAGTAGCTCACATGAAATCCAAGCAGACGGAGTAACTGATTGTGTGTGTGTGGGGGGGGGAGATGGTTTGCAGCAAGCATGAATATGATGGTTGGAATTTTTTTTATTTATTTTTTTTGCCATTTGGAAGTAGTTGCTTGATTATGGGCCAAATCTTGATCCCCACAGAAAACAATGGGAGCAAAAGCTGACTGTACAGTGTCCCCCATTCTCTTGCACTCCTCCTGCTGTAGGGCTTTATCCTGTTTGCCTTAATCTCACCGGTTGTCTCCGTGACTTTGACATGGCCACGCAAGTTAATAAAACAAACAGAATTTAGCCCTAAGATTAACAATATTCACTTCCCCTTGAGGTGAAATGAAGGTGAGAGGGGAGTTAGGAGTGAAGAGCTTTTGAAACTACTGCCACTTTCTCTCCAGCTATACAGACTGTAAGTCTGGCTAGTAAGGAAGGTGGTGACGATTACAACACTGCCCATCTTTCTGTTGACAATTCCTATAACCCTATTTCCGTTATGTTGAAAGGGACACTATCTATCAAAAATTTATGGCTCAAATCCTGCTATCCCTACACAGCCCAAACACTCACTGAAGCCAATGGGTGTTTGGTTTGCTAATAAATGCAGGACTTAATCCTGCATATATGTCTTTTAATTCCTAAATATATTTCCGGCACCCTATAATAATAATAATAATCTTTCTGTTCACTCTTTATGCTGTTTATTTTTATTATTTAGAAAACATGTTTCTAAAATATCTAAACTGTGGACCTAAAATTAGTTGGCATTGTTCCTTGAATTGTCCTGCTGATAATCCCTGAACAAGGGGCATAGATGAGAAAAGGACATGTACCTGAAGCAAGGGAAAAAATGACAATAATAGCTGGAATACGTGGGATGCTTCCTAGGCACCATTATATTTTAATGGTTATTTTGGATTGAAGACAAGTTTACAAGCTAAACTGAGATGTAATACTACAGGTTGCAAAGATGATATTGCTGCTTTTGGGGGCATTGCTGTGGAATACTCTAATATCTTTTTTTAATAAATGGAGCCAGTTCACAAGTCCTACAAAACAGGGCAACAGGACTCATGAGAGTCTTAAAATTGTGTGGCTGCACAATTGCCCAGTCAGGGTAAAGGATCGGTGTTCACATCATGCTTCCTGTCAGTACCTGGCCTGGGCTGGGGAAGCTAATGATCCAACCAGCGGACCACATTTGGCGACGAATCTTGATCATGTGCCATCTGACTGCAACCCCACTGTATTGCCATCCTTTGCCTTTAGAGCTGTTGGACCGGCGGGTCGAATTCGTCATCTTAATGTTGAGGATGTAACAGTAGCCAAACAGTTTACACGGTTTAAGAGGCCCTAATTATTTCATGTGGGACTGAGAAGTTTCATGTGGAGTTGTTGCTCTGCATGCTACTAGCTGTGCCTGTCCTCAGGTGTGAGACAAGGTGGGTGAGGTGGTATCTTTTACTGGACCAACTTCTTGTGGTTAGCGAGACAAGCTTTCAAGTTTACACAGAGTTATTCTTCAGGTCACCTTAAGGTGCCCCATGAGTGCCCCTCTTCAAAACCCCTCCCATACTCACCCTGTGGTACCCCTGTTGCAACCCTCTCCAAAACCCCTCCCACACCGTGTGCTCCTGCTGCACTCCTCTCCAGAATCCTACCCACCCACCCTGGGGTATCCCTGCTGCACCTCTCTCCAGAACCTCTCCCCCACGGGTGCCCCTGCTACACCCCTCTTGAGAATTCCACCTACCTGCCCTGGGGTGTCACTGCTGTACCCCTCTCCAGAAGCCCTCCCCCACACCCACTCTGGGGTGCCCCTACTGCACTCTTCTCCCCCAGTGGGGGCCCCTGCTACACCCTTCTTGAGAATTCCACATTCCCACCCTGGGGTGCCCCTCTATGCCCCTCTCCAGAGCCCTCCCCCACATACACCCTGGGATGCCCCTGCTGTGCCCCTCTCCAGAACCCTCCCCCACACCCACCCTGGGGTGCCCCTCTCCAGAACCCTCCCCCACATGCACCATGGGGTGCCCCTGCTGTGCCCTTCTCCAGAACCCTCCTGCACACCCACCCTGAGGTGCCCCTTCTATGCCCCTCGCCAAAACCCTCCCCCACACGCACCGTGGGGTGCCCCTGCTACACCCCTCTTGAGAATTCCACCTACCTGCCCTGGGGTGTCCCTGCTGTGCCCCTCTCCAGAAGCCCTCCCCCACACCCACTCTGGGGTGCCCCTACTGCACTCTTCTCCCCCAGTGGGTGCCCCTGCTACACCCTTCTTGAGAATTCCACATTCCCACCCTGGGGTGCCCCTTCTATGCCCCTTGCCAAAACCCTCCCCCACACGCACCCTGGGGTGCCCCTACTGTGCCCCTCGCCAAAACCCTCCCCCACACGCACCCTGGGGTGCCCCTGCTGTGTCCCTCTCCAGAACCCTCCCGCACACCCATCCTGGGGTGCCCCTTCTATGCCCCTTGCCAAAACCCTCCCCCACACGCACCCTGGGGTGCCCCTTCTATGCCCCTCGCCAAAACCCTCCCCCACACGCACCCTGGGATGTCCCTGCTGTGCCCCTTTGCCGACACCCCCACCCACTTCCCACGCTTCTCCCTCCGGGAACCTCCGCGCGCTCCCTGCCCAGCAAGCCCGGCTCGCGCACACAGCGGGCTCGCGCCTCTCCCGGGGCCTGGCGCGCGCCGCGCTGATTGACAGGCAAGATGTCGGTGTGGGAGCCCGGCAGAAGGGGATACAGCAGCCAGCACGCGAGCCAGGCAGCAGCATCAGCACCAGAGCAGGAGGCAATGCAGGCAGCATCTTGGAGGAGCCGCTAAGGCACCCCCGCCCCCGCCCCCTCCAGCCATCACCACCTCCACAGCCTCCAGCGCCAGGTGGACAATGCGAGCCCCTCACTGCAAGGGGCAAACCCGGATCGCACCCTCCGCCAGCAGAAAGAAACTGCCACCCAAAATTCTGCATGGAGCTGGCGTGTAAGCAGAGAGGCTCCCGGATCGCTGCCGCTGCCACCGGCTCCTGAGTTCACACACACAGCATCAGCACCGCTACCTGGGGTGCTCCGGCTCCAGCCTCTCGCTGGCGCGCTCTCCCCCACCCCTTCGGAGGAGGCACTCGTAGGGGAGAGGACACTCGAATGGAGGCTGCTTGACACAATCAGATCCACTCTTGCTATTTATTTGTTTGTTTGATTGGGTTGGTGGGGGGGCTTGTTGTCTCCAGTGGAAAGATGCCGGCTCCCTTCACATTGCATTGTTGAGGGGTGGGGGCGGGGAGGAGGAGGAGGTGGGGGTGGTTAGGGGGGCAGTGGGACACCACCACTCCTTTGATCTGGGAGGAGGAGGAGGAGGAGGAGGGGGCTGCAAAGCGAGCTATGGATGAGGAAAACATGACGAAAAGCGAAGAGCAGCAGCATCTGAGTTTGCAGAAAGCCTTGCAGCAGTGCGAGCTGGTCCAGAACATGATCGATATCAGCATCTCCAACCTGGAGGGGCTCCGGACCAAATGTGCCACTTCCAACGACCTGACGCAAAAAGAGATCAGAACCCTGGAGGTAGGTTTTACCTTTGCAAAAATCCAGAGAGAGCATTTCAAGCTCTCTGTCCCCGGCTCCCCTTCCCCCCACCGCCTCGAATATACTTGGGGATAGGGGGGAGGAAATAGGCAGGATTTTGTATGTTTCTACAATTTGGCAATCCTGGTCTTGCTTTTCAATTGCATTTATTTTTCTGTGAGTCTTTGCAAGGGAGGTAGGTTCTCCCCCCTTCTCCCCCCACCACTGTGTATTTGTTTATATACAATGGGGGCTTGTGTGCAGTGTAATAAATTAAGGAGCTGCAGTGAGCTCAAATGAGCCTGCGCGTGCTGCAGGTGGCCAAAAGGTGGTTCTTGCACATAAAATGTGGCTGTCTATAAATAGTGTTCTTTCCCCTGGTCCTCTTCTTATTTTTTTTTTTTTTTTTTTTTTTTTTTGCATGTCAGGAGGCAGGCATTCAGTTTTGCATTGCAAACACAGATCTCTGGGTGGACAATCCCCCTTAAAATGTAATGAACAATTCGCATGTTTAAAAATAAATAAATCCTGCCTTGGTGAATGGTGGTACTGGGGATCCCCTCTTGGGAGAAGGCTGCTGGGAATCTTTCTAATCTTGCCTTAGGCTAATCAAATAGATCTTTTGGTGTCATGTAAACAAGAAGGTAAAAAGCTTCTTGCCAACAGCCCTGTGTATATTGCTAGGGACCCAGAGAGGGCTGGGATGGCAGTTCGTAAAGGCCTGATTTGCAGGGGAGTGATCGTGAGGAGTTAAAAATAACTTGCATGTACGCACTGGAGATTCATTTTAAATGCCAGGAGGGCTCAGGGGAAAAGACGGATCCCCCAAGGTGTTAATTGGACTGGGTAATGTGCATTGGGTGGTGCTTGCCAGTAGTAATGGCAGCCCTGCTGGAAGCAGAGACATGGGGTTTGTGGGGGCAGGGTGGGTTCCCAGTGGCTGGGATGGTAATAAGGTGAAACAACATGCAGTTGTCATGCATGACTCCAGGATGCTTGTCCTCATTCTCCACATGTAGAGATGGAGGTGATGGGAATTTTAAAAGGACTCTAAGGCCTGAAGCTTCCCGTGTCTCGCAGTGTGCTGGTGACAGACCCTGCTGCATTTTATTCTAGCAGCATTGCTATAGAGAAGGTTTTGTCAGCATATCCCTTAGAATAGAAACCCCCGCTGCAGCTAGACTCCGGCCTGTAATCCGGGGCAGTGGTTCTGCCTGCTCCACCTCAGTGAAAGAACCGTGTTTGAAAAAGATACACTAGGACTCCCCTGTCTGTGTGGATTTGCAGCTTGGTGTTTTAACTCTCCCATCCCCCTCCAAATTTGACATTTAGCACAAGAAGTCTCAACTTAGTGATTTAAAAAAGGAAAATAAAAAGGACCTTTACAGATGAAAGAACTATAAATAAAAAATCGCAGAACAGTTTCCATAGAAGTTAGAAATGGACAAGGGCTATCAGATCATCCAGGCTATCTGCATGTAAATAGGCTCTCTTTCAAAGTATGCTAAGATAATTAGATGTTTACCAGTTTCAGGAGGATTTGAATGTGTGGATGTAACTTTAAATAGATGGGGGACTTTAAATAGAAGTCAGAGACTCCACAAAGTCTGCTAGGGCAGGAGTTCTCAATCTGGGGATCCTAGCTAGGGGGAAGAGGGATCCTGGTGTGCAAAAGGTAGAGAACACCTGGGCCCTTGCTGTTACCAATCTGTTTTATGTGGAAGATGCAGACAGGTAGAAAATTGGCTGCCGAGAGTGGAACTAAGCAAGTGATCGTGTCATAACATGGTGTAAATGCTGCTGGAGAAAGATGTGGAAAAAGGAGATGTTTAACTTTGTCATATGGCTGTTGCTTGTTGGGGATTTATTGCTTCTCATTGCTTTTTTTACTGTGTGTACTAGAAGGTTTTGCATTTTTGTCCAACAGTTTTTCTAACCTGGAAGCCTAAAGTTAGGTTCCCCAAACCCTAAATGGGCACCTTACTAAGTGCGTCTCTTTCAGCAGCTCTGACAGGCAGGTCATAGTTTATTTAAGTGCCTGTCTATGACTTTAGGACCCAAACTTTAGGCCTGCAGGGTAGAAAACTGTGACTTTTGCTACAAGAAGGCAGTGGTGGTTCTGGCGATGAAGACCCCTGTCCATGAGCAGCTGGACTGACCTGCAACATGCTTTACGTGAACCACCAGTGAAAACATCGGTGTCCAAATTCTGCTTGGGAAGTGCAAACTGCATCTTCTTGAGCCTTTGCACCCAGGTGGGGATTTGTCCTCTCTTGGAGGTTCTTCAGGGGTACCTTTAGTTTCATTTTGCGGCTTCATAGGAGCCTTGTCAGCAGAGGCTATAATAGGGTTGTGCTGAGTCAGTGCATCCCTGGCCAGTACTGCCCACTCTTGGGGAAGTACGATCTCTCTGGGCCCCCCCATTGAAAGGGAGGAGCCACTATCTTCAGCTTCAACTCTCCCCGACCACTACCCCTACCACCCACTTCAGGGTGAACTTCCCGCTTTTGGAGACGCTGAACAAACTTAGCCCCGGATGGTAATGATTTTGGCATGGTCTTGCAGTCACTACTCATGGGAAGCTTCGGATGAAGTCAGTAAGTGGCTTAGGTATATTGAGGAGCACATTCAGGGCCTCTGCCTCCACTGACCTATGATGGGGACCTAGGGTCTAGTTCTTTGCTGTACTTCTAGGAGGTGCAGCATGAAAGGGGCAGGTCAAGGAGAAGGGTGGGTACTGGTAGCTTTCAGACACCTTTCATCTCTCTAGATTGTGGGCTGCTCTGGGGGCTGAAATGGTCCTCGTAGTAAATCATAGAATCATAGAACTGGAAGGGACCTCAAGAGGTCATCTATTCCAGTCCCCTGCACTCAAAGCAGGACTAAGTATTACCTAGACCATCCCTGACAGGTGTTTGTCCAACCTGCTCTTAAAAATCCCCAATGATGGAGATTCCACAACCTCCCTCGGCAATTTATTCCAGTGCTTAACCACTTTGACAGTTAGGAAGTTTTTCCTAATGTCCAACCTAAACCACCCTTGCTGCAATGTAAGTCCATTGCTTCTTGTCCAATCCTCAGAGGTTAAGAAGAACAATTTTTCTCCCTCCTCCTTGTAACAACTTTTTATGTACTTGAAAACGGTTATCAAGTCCCCTCTCAGTTTTCTCTTCTCCAGACTAAACAAACCCAGTTATTTCAATATTCCCTCATAGGTCATGTTTTCTAGACTTTTCATCATTTTTGTTGCTCTTCTTCGGACTTTTTCCAATTCGTCCATGTCAGTTTCTCCAATTAGAGCCTCCCTCAGCTGCTCCAACTTGCAGCATCTCACCCAGAATTGCCTGTGTCCTGCAGCACTGTTTAGGATCCCTGTAACTTTATGCACTTCAGGTCTGTCCCATCCTGTTCCTAAGCCCGCTCCTCTGGCCTCCAGACCTGACCCTGGCATGACCCCAATGATGGGGCTTAAAGGGGAACAGTCTAGTGCCATTTAAGGAAGTCTTATGCTATGCCTGCCCCAAGAGAATTCCCCTCTGGCCAGCTGTGGTTCCTACAAAGCCTCTGTCCGCTGCTAGGGTGGGGCATGGAGTCTGTGCTACAGAGATGAAAAGCTCTGTGTCCCATTAACAACCTCATAGAGCCATCCAGTGACCTCATCCAAACACATACATGGGCTGCTGAGTTCCATGGCTATGAGCGATTCCATCACGTCCTTTCCTATATGCCAGGGTTGGCCAACCTGAGCCTGAGAAGAAGCCAGAATTTACCAGTGTACATTGCCAAAGAGCCACAGTAATACATCAGCAGCCCCCCATCAGCTCCCATCCCTGCTCACAGCACCTCCCACCCACTGATTGGCTAGCCCTGCCAATCAGCACCTCCCCTTCCCTTCCCACACCCCCCCAATCAGCTGTTCCGTGGCATGCAGGAGGCTCACGGTGGGGGGTGGGAAGGAACAAGGGCACGGCAGGCTCAGGGGAGGGGGTGAGAAGGGGTGGAGTGGGGGCAGGGCCTGTGGCAGAGCCAGGGGTTGAGCAGTGAGCATCCCCCGGCTTATTGGAAAGTTGGTGCCTGTAGCTCCAGCCCTGGACTCGGTGCCTATATAAGGAGCCGCATGTTAACTTCTGAAGAGCCATATGTGGCTCCGGAGCCACAGGTTGGCCACCCCTGCTCTATTATTATTTCATTGCACTAAAAGAGGAAATAAAGGAGAGTCATCTGATAAATACAGACCCTGTGAAATGGATAATAGAGGGACAGGTGCTGGGTGGGGGGCACTTTGCCTTGCTATCTGCCAGGGCCAACTGGTTTCACTCCTGTTCCCCTCAGGAAGTGCTGAGAGAGGCAGCGTGCTCAGCCCCAGAGTCCCGGGGAAGAGCGTGTCTTACGTGGCTCAGCAGCACGGGCTCTGAGATGCTGCGTCCCATCAGCCAACTGCAGTTGGATGGATGGGGATGTGGGATCTAGGAGACAGTGGTTTAAAATGTGGGAACCAGGAGGAATCTGTAGGGCACACAGGGGAACAAGAAAGGATTTGGGCTGGCTGCTGAGATGCTAGGCCCAATTCCTCCAGCTTTGCACCAGTGCAAATAACTCCTGTGCAGCGTGGGTGTAAAATGCTGCAGCATCAGAGCAATTGTGTTGTACACCCACATTGCAAAGGTGTCAGCAATGACATCAGGTGCCAAGGCAGTGCGGAGCCAGGCCTGCTGTGGCCATAGTGTCTTCTGGGGACCATAAGAACCAACGAATACATCTAGGGCCACCCAACCCTGGCTTTGCTGGGGATGCTCTAATCACCCATGTCTATGACACCACCACTAATCCCATTCAAGCAGTGAGAGGAGTAGAACTCACGGCGTTCAGCTCCATCAAGGCACAGGGCGCCACCTGTTGAGCTAACGGAGCAATACCTCGAGCTTGTCCACTATAGGGAACAGAGGGGTCACTGGAGTAGGCCCAATGTCTGGCCTGACTGGTACACGCTGTTGTACATTACCATATGAATAGAGTCATAGAGCTCTGAAAGGCTTAAACTGACTCAAGCACAGAGAAACGGGTATATTGAGGGAGAAAGCTCAGCCTCGATGGGATGAAGTCCATACAGGTGCAAGTGTTCACCCATGTGGATCAGCTTTCAGGATCAGGTCCTAAATTCAACACCAGCTGGGGTGTTAAATGATGCCCTCTGTTATCCCTGTGCAGCCACACTGGAAGCAACAGAATTTTCCAGACGTAGATGAGAGCAGAATTTGGCCTGAAGAATCTTTGCTAGCATTCCAGTGATAGCACATGAGCCAGAGAATCCAGCTTGGCTTTCAGATCCTAGGCTGAGTTTGCTGGGCTGAGAGTTAGTAAAACTCTCTCGTGAATTGAGCAGGCAGGATTTTGAAATCTCAGAGAGACAACTCCTAGGGAACCCCAATATGGCATTTTTACCAAGTGACTGCCCAGAACTGATCTACAATTATTATTATTTAAATAGCAAATTAAAATGAAGAACATCTGTGGTCATGGTTACTTGCTATTGAAATGTATGGTCATCATGTGGCTTGGTTTTTAAGAGAGGAGGTTCTGGTGAAAGGGGGAGTGGGCTGGACCGACTACCCTTTTGGATGAACAGAAGCTGCTAGTATGCATGTTGCATAATCCGCAGCCACAGTTAGCACCTGGGGGAGGTTCTCAGTGGAGAAGCCAAGGACTTAGTGGGCATGGAGATCACCTATTTAGGATCTCCTGTTTAGGACTGGTCCCTCTCAGTAGGCGTGGAGGATTGTGCATGTCTCTGCCCATGCCAAACCTGTGGCTTGTGTTATGTAGGAGGTTGGTCTAGAAGATCATAATGATTCCTTTTGACTTTTAAAATCTATGACTCTTCCCTGTGAGCCAATAGCCTGCTCTCTCTGGCATGCCACTGACTAAAACATTTCAGTCAAGCTTTCCCGGGGAGAGGCACTGAAGTTGTACTGGGGTCGCTTAGAGTTTACAAAGCCAATGGCTACGTAAAAATCTCTGGCCAAGATTTTCAAGAGTGACTAGTGATTCTGGGTGCCCGTCGTCAGCGCTCATCATTGGTTTTCAGCGAGTGAGTGGTCAGCACTTTCTGAAAGTAGGGCCCTTTTCAAGGATGATGCTCTAAAAGCAAAGCACCCCGAATCACTAGCTACTTTTGAAGATCTTGGCCCCTACGTGCTCTGGCAGCTAAGGAGAAATGCAGCAATTGGGGGATGAGGCAAATGGGTGATGTGTTGGCAACCCATCCTCTGCTGCATCTTTGGGAACTTTGTCTCCTTATTCACCCCGATAATCTAATGAGAGGCTAAATAGAGCCATTTTCCTGGTCTACATATACCCACGCATTGCATGGTGTCTGGGCACTTTTAACCGGTGCTGCCTTCCACAGGCAGTCAGCAGATATCGCTCATGCTGCTGTTGCCTCTAGGAGACACAGCAGGTCCTTATGTTAGTAAAACATTCTTAAAAACCACCTTGAATAATGTCCCAATGTGGCTATCATTCTGATGTGTATTATGGTAGTGCCTGGGAGGCCAGGTGCAGACCAGGGGCCCATGGTGCTAGGGGCTGTACAAGCACAGAGCACAAAGACAGTCTGTGCCCCAGAGAACTTACAATCTCAGTGCACCTTGCAGTTCCATTAACCATGAAAGCAACCCTCTGATTGCGCCTGATGTCATCGGAACACCTTAAGCTCCTTGTGTCAATCAATTATGATGCCTATAATTCTTAATAATTGCTCTCTCTGATTTATATTTACAATAAACATGCTCCTAGCATGTAACATGACCATTAGGTTTCATGAAACACAAACAGGTTTCATGGGGGGTGAATTCCTATTATTACAGGTCAAACAATTTCCTTTCTCGAGAAGAGAGTTTTATGTGGTGATTAGAGCAGGTCTCACTCAGGACTTGGGCAAGTCATTTAATGGTCTATGCCTCAGTTTCCCCATCTGTGTGATGAGGCTAATCAAACGTACATACCTCAGAGTAGTGTTATGGGGCTTACAGAATGCAAAGCACGTGGAGTTCCTTGGGTGAAATACGCTCCATCAATAGCAAGTATTGCTAATAGAGTGGGGTGAGGTGGGGCTCTTAGAGCATTTTGTTGAGGATAATGACTGGTCATTATTTGTAGTACAGCAGCATCTGGAGGCACCAAGATCAGGGCCTCATTGTGCCCACTGCTGTGCAAACACCCATCAAGAGACAGCTCTTACCCTGAAGCACTCGCAGTCTGAACAGACCAGACAAAGGGTGGGAGGGGAACAGAGGCACAAGGGGTGGTACAAGTTGGCCTGAGGTCATACAGCAGGCCAGTGGCAAAACTGGACCATGCAGCCTCTGAGGGATAAAGTTTGACACGAGAATCATTTTGATCCCCCAGGCGGGTAGAGTGGTGCAGGATTAGTAAGCAAGGGGGAGGGATTTCCCTCACGGTGTCAGCCAAGCAAAACGGGAATCCCCTGTTGTGTGTCTGGCGTGAGGTACAGGGGCAAATCACCAGTGTCCGATTTAAAACCCAGGCCTGGCTGCACTAAGGAGAATGAAACTGTGGACAGCTAGTGATTCAGCCGGTGATCTCTGTTTGAGTCAACAGGTGGCTGCGCTAAGAGTAAGCTGTGTGATAAAAGCATCTGCCCAGGTTTTCATAGAGGTGCTGACTGATGGCGTTTCTATTATAGAAACAAGATGATTTCCAGTAAGGGAGTGATAAATGGTAAACCCAGGGCCAGATTCTGGTCTCAGGTACAATCTGGAGTGACTCCATCAAAGTCAGTGGATTTCAAGTGGCATTACTTGGATTTACAGCAGCCTATGTGATCTCAGAACTTGGCCCTGGATCCTTGCCACCGCCAAATCCCAAGGACATGACGTAGGCTCAGAGTCCCAGCAAAGAGGAGGTGTTTTGTTGCTTTCCATCTGCCTGCGAAGAACCAAGTCAGAGAGTGCTTGATTGTCAACATGTGGCATAAAAAGAACCGGCTAGCTCCTGTGCTCATGTAACAGCCCTGGACTTGCGGCCTGATCTGGAGCACATTGAAGTCAATGGAGAAAGACTCCCGTTGTTTTCAGTGGGCTGTCAGGCCTTGGTTACTAAGGAAGCTGGAATGATGGCTCATTGTGTGCATCCGGTGGAGTCCACAATGCGGGGAGCTACGCACTGCACTGCATGGGGTGTATGATCGGAGGGCAGTGGTTAAACAACACCTCTGATTTAGATCTGAGAAGATTAGCATTTTATAATTGTAATTTTTAGAAATTATTTAATTTTTAGAAAAACACTGTAAGTGAATAAGATTTCCCCCCCTTTCCTTCTGGAATTATGTAGCTACATGATGTGCCGATGCAGATAGTGTACTTCAGCGGAGAGGGCTCCATCTCTCTGGCTCTGCCTCTGACGTCCTTTGGGGCTTTGGGCAAGCCACCTCCCCTCTCCATACCTGTATTTCCTCCTCCCCCTCCATCTGTCTTTTTATTTAGAGTGTAAGCTCTTGGGGGACGCCTCTTGCTATGTATATGTACCTAGCACAATGGGGCTTTGATCTCCATCAAGGTCTCTCAGTGCTACTGTGAGGCTAATAACCATCACAAATCTTAGCTTTGATCCTTCCTATGGTTGTGTACATAGTGCAGGAGAGACTACAAGAAAGATGGTGTTATATATACATCAGCGGAACTCCATTCTGTTGAGTTCAGGGGAGTGACATCGATGTGAAGCTGGAGTAACCCAGGGTGAATCGAGTCTTGTATCTTTCACCTAATCCTGATTAACTAATCCTGATTTGGCAGGGATTAAAATAACTATCTCAATTCAATTATTTTTTTAAATGTTTTTTTTACCATCTTAATAGTGTATGTGATTCTTTTTATTTCATATGGTGGAATTGTAGAGGGAGCTGGTAGCAACCTCTATACTGCAGTTGTCTGCTTTCCACTCACAGGAATTCTCGCGATCTTTTCTTTGGGGTGCTCTTGGACCCCTTTGCTAGCAGCAGTGCTTTGACCAACATTACATCACTCCTTATTTTCAGAGGTGAACTGGGGGAGCCATTTGATTTTTTTTTCACCTCGGGACACCTGGGTTCAATAGGTCACAAGTGAAATACCAGCTAGTACCAAAACCTTAGATCCAAACTGTGTGGAGCGTTGGGTGTGTTTATAATCTGGATTTAGAGCCAGATTTTGCAGATGGCCTATCCCTTTACAATAGGCCACACCAGAACATTGGCTCCAAACTTCCTCATATTTTGGAATGTTTAACATCTGGATCAAAAATATTGGGAATTGAATTTCCTTTCTAGTGTAAACGTTTCCTGTCATCAATGTAGCCCACAGTGACCATTTGTCACCTTGCGTTTGGATACTGTAAGGTACTGGCTAGTGTGCTCCACTGCCTTCTATGGGATAGAATCAGAGCTGAGCAACTACGTTTCAGAGACCCTGTACTGCTAATAGTTGAAGAGCCTTCTTTAGTTCATGTGCTTTTGGAGGAAGTGAATGGGAGTTCTATTGCAGCTGGTAGGGCCAAGTTCTGGATGGCCCAGGCTGGGCTAACTGCCTTTGTTATAATAGGACTGGATATCTCTGGGAAGGAGAGACTTGCACTAGAAATGCAGCAGGGTCAGGTTTGGTGGGCGCTGGCGAAGTTGTACAGAGAGCAGGTGCCGATTGCTCCAGTCAATGCTGCATTTCCCAGCCAGGATTGTTTACAACCCTAAGCCTGTATTTCCCAGCAATGTATTACAATAATTTATAATAATACTCTGACAGTACAATGACTGTGGTGCGTCTAGCCTTCAGCAGAGCTCAGGGCCCCATTGTGCTCATAGAAACACGCCGTGTTCCAGGAAATAAGCTAACGGGACCACTATGGCAGAGAAAGCCCTTCAGAAAGATCACTGCGTGTCACTGTGTCTCATAACATGATGTCAAATGCAAAGGGTTCCTTCTGCCAGCTGGCTGACCCAAACATTGACCTAACTCTAACTTTTTGTTTTCCTCCCTTCATTTCTAAGTCCATTAAATTCATCAAGTGTGTGTATGTGTGTGGGGGTGTTTAGTGCTGGTGAAAGGTGACTGCTCTGGTGGTCAAAGCCCTTTGTTTAACCAGCCCATAAGTCAGTAAGTACATCACAGACAGTGGCAATGCAGCTTTCCCGTCCCTGGCCTGGCCAGTATGCTTCAACACTGCTCTGCCTCGGATGAGCAGGGAGCTCAGGCTCTGTGGCCCAGTCATTTTTTGGCCCCTCTGATCAAACTGTCATCAGAGAAGCCATTTACAGCCTGTCAGGATGGTTATGGATAAATTTACTTCTGCCTGGTCTAAACCCAGCTCTTATGCCATACATAATGCTTTGTGTTAGGGTGGTGTGATTTTTTTTTAATAGCTATAGTTATACCAGTACATCCCCTAGAGTAGAGACTGTTATATTGGTATAAGAGTGTCTTCTACCAGTAGAGCGTATTCCTCTTCCAGTATAGGAATACGCGATACCAGTTTAAGTACAATTATACTGCACCCACACGAGGGAGTTTTAGCACTTTAACTATAGCGGTAGAGAAAGTGGTACAAGTTTTCTGTGTAGACCAGGTCTCTGACTGCAAGCTCTTTGGGGCAAGGATCTCATCTCCCTACGTCTTAAAGTGCTTTGCACATCCGTGGTGAAGAATACATAATAACTGTAATCTACAGTTTTATCATGTGGACACCTGTCTTCTGAGAAATGGGCTGAGACCCACCATATAGTCACTGGACGGCAATAACTTTCTTTCACTTGTTCCTGACTCAGATAGGGTTTGAGGTGGTGTCCAACAAATGAAAGGCTCTTATTTTCCTCTGACTGACTTCAGTGGAGTTACTCCTGATTTCACTATGGCCAACCACAAGTGTTCAAAAAGCATGAGGCAAGCCCAGAAAAATCATGACAGTAAAGAAAAATAATGCCTTTCATTTTACTTGCTTTCTGGTTTAGGGTGGAGTTGGATCAGTTTTCAAGCTTTTCTCTGAAATCATGAGGGTTAGAAACCTCAATTTTTTAGCATGAAAGCTAAAAGTCTCATTAGTCACATGACTCCAGGAGCTGGGACTTTAAGTAAAATGCCAAATATACCAAGACTCGAGATCAAATTGCGAGAGTTGGCAACACTTTCTGTATGACTGAGATCAGAATCCAGCCTGTAATTCGCAGGTCCCTTATCAGTTCTTTAAATTACCTAGCCTCATTGGCTTGGTACATTTTAAAGAGATGTCTTTAACCAGACCGCCTTGCAATGTGTTTTCTTAAAATATAAACACCCCCATCAATTGATGCCAGGATTTCTGCGCTCACGAGCAAACCCTACACTCATCAACAAGTGGGCTGATGAGGTAATGAGGGTGGGGTGGATTGGAAGCAGGGAAGAGAATAAGATTAACGGAAAATAGATTTTATTCTCATGCTACCAAGATAAACAGAGAGTTTAAAAAAATATGAGAAGGAGAGAAAGGGAAAATGCTGATACCATTGCTCTAAATTCTGAAAAGGTGATCAGTGAGTGTGTCGTTTTCATGTGCATGACAGAGATTGTAAATCTACAACAAATTGATATGTGCTATATCCTTGTCCTTTTATTCAATTGTAGAATTGGCATTTGGTTTTCCACGGGAAGCATAAATAGGCCCACAGACATGCCCAGCTGTTGTGTACATTTACCATTTGTGAAGACACCTGCCCCAACCACACACGTTGTAATGCAATGGGAAAACACACAAATACCGTGCCCCTGTGCTCTCTGAGGGAAAGAACGCACACTGTGCTTGGTCTGCAGGTAGACAGAATAAGAATCCAAGTACAGGCATGTATTAGGAACCCGATTCTGTTAGATGCTGGGTACCTTCCACTCCCAGTCTGAGTTGTGGGGACGCTGGCCAAGATCCTCAAAGATATTTAGGTTCCTAACTCCCAGTGAAATCAGCAACCTATATCCCTTTGGCGATCTGGGCCTCAGCACCTTGCAGGAGTTGCTGTATGCAAAGTGCATGTTGGTTAGTGTGCAGCTGCATTATGGGGGGAAAGGTTTGCATTCTTCTGAAGCATCAGAGATTTCCAGAGGCAGGAGGCTGGAATGAACGAGGGTTGATCTGGTGGCTAATTCTGTATTCCCATGGATGATATTATTATGTAGTACCATAGCCCCTCGGAGCCCTCGTCATGGACCAGGGCCCCATGGTGCTAGGTGCTGTACAAACACACAACAAGAAGACAGGCCCTGCCCCACCCCAGGATACTGCTTTAGCGGTGTTTGATGTGAATTATGTGCAGTGGTGGTGGTAGGATGGGGAATAAAGCCCTAGTAGGAGCTTGATGTAGCCACATTTTGAAAACACATCCCATTTGGTGCAGTCCTCAGGCCAAACATTGCTCTCTAAGGTATCTTTAGGATAAAAAGATCCTCTGGCAGGGATCCCAGAATGGGGGAATGAATGCCACCATAGACACAGACACAGGTATCCTCTCTCTCCTTCCTTCAATAGGATTTCTGTTGTTCACCTCAAGGGGGGAGGAATGGAGATTATGGCAAGGCAAGGGTTAAATAACTTTGCCTTGTGCCTGCTTTACTGCAAGATTCAGCAGAATGCTTCTAAAATAAGACTACGGGTTTCATCCAGCCCTCCGATACGTGGGCGTGTATTGGTGTGTATCTTGCAAAGTCAGCTACGCTTCATCTTGCAAGCCCAGGACTGAGTCCTATCAGGTGTTTATATATGGCTATATATGCATATTTCAGAAATGCTATGGACTGCTAGCTTGATTAAATGCATGAGAATTGAACCAAGTATTCAAACACTGCAATCACACACTCATTTTGTGCATATAGTTCTCTAGTGAGAGACATCTGCACATTCACTTTTCATGCATAAACTAACAGTAATGACGATACCTTATATTTCTATAGGGCCTTAATTTGCCAGGATGCTAAAGTGCTTTTCAAACTGTCTGTGCAGGAATCCCTTCCCTCGCCATTAAAATGCAGCCACTTCTGGGGTGGAAGGTGGCAGCCATTTAAAGAAACACAACAGTTTAGAACAGGAAGTGAAGAAGAATGTATCCATTTGAAATTGCAGGGGGGAATTAAAGGAATCAGGTTGTCCGTATCCAAGCTGGCCCTTGGCCTGGACACTGGGGTTTACCATGCTACTCTTGTGGAAAGGGTCCACAATAGTCAGGACCACAATAGTCAGGATTAGGATTGCCACCTGTCCATGTTTTCCGAGGATCATCTCTTTTTTGAGGTAGCTGTTCCGGGAAAGGTAAGGGTGCTCAGTACACACTGCCAGCTGTCCGGGTCTAAGGGCCCAGGATCATCCTGCATGTCCCTTCTTTTGTACCTCACAGGTGGCAATCCTAGTCAAGATCTTAGTTGTACTTCACAGATAAAACGCAGCCCCTCCAGCACTGCAGGTGCCCTCACATATAAGGTAGGGTGTGACTTTTGTTACATGTGTGTAGAGGGCCCAGCACAGAGACTAGGGCCTCCCTGCACTATCACAACACAAATACATACTAATGCTGGCAGGAGTTCATACAAAGGGGTGTGCACTCCTGGCACGGTGTAGAGTCCTGCTCCATACAAGCCCCCTGAGGTGCGGCGTTTGGACAGGAAGAGGAATGCAGGTCATGGAGACCTCTTATAAGAGGGGAACCCCTGCAGTCCTACCCCTCTGGGACTTGGCATCTGGACTGCAGCCCTCCTGTTTCCCAGCTGTGTTACCACGACAGGCCCAACTGTGTTTGGCACCTGGAAGCCCTTTTCCTTCGGGAAGCTTTGACCAGTAGCTAATTAAAGTGACTCCAACAGCTTCTCCAAAACAAAGCACTATTTATTCACCCAAAGGTGCGTAGCTCGCAGAGAGAACAGATAAAACAACAACAGGCCTGGACATGTGGATTTTCCCTAAACTTTATACATTACTTAAAAGTTTTGGGTAAGTTCCACCCAGCCCAGACCCCTGGCTCCTGACCCGGGAGAGAAAGACAGCCCCGCAGCATCATCTCCAGCCATTGCTGCCCGCTCAACCCCCTATTCCTCCTCCCTAGGCTGAGAGGTTCAGTGGCTCAATATCCACTTTGATTCCAGGTTCAAGGCTGAGAAGAATAAGCCTTGTTAGTCTATATGGAGCCAGGCAAGTGGGCATTCCCCAATTAATAATTCTCCCATTGTTCCCTCAAGGACCCTTGGGTGCACTCTCTGACAGTGCCTTCTCCTGGCCATTGTTTCATTTCCTGTTTGTTTCCCCTATCAGCCTCCTTTGATTTAACTCCTTGCAGCCGGGCAGGATAATATCAAACAGGTAAACTGAGGGGCATGTGATATTCATGGAGCAAATACAGTGAACTCCCATGTTCTCTACAAGAGCCGTGTGCGGGACTATGAGTGAAACTTCGTTCCACACTAGGGAGCGGGCTCCTCCGGCAGGACTGTGGCGGGAGGGTAGAACAGCACTGTTCTTTGCTATGCAGTTGTATTATGTGCAGATCTTCCATGCAAAGTGGATCTGCAACCACTTTTCAGTGTTACTTGCATAGCAGTGGAGGGTGAGGGGAAAGGCAAGAGGTGTGAGACAGGGAGCAGATGAGGTGGAGAGAGACAGGCAGGCTTTTCTAGGGGGCAGGAGCTGCAGAGGAGAAGACTCTTTCCCCAACAATGTGGAGGGACAGAAGAGAGGGGCCTCATAAGGAAGAAGGGCGAGACAAGGCCCTTGAGATAGGCTTTCTGTAGGTTTGCTTCAGCTTGGCATTAGCCATTGCTGTCACAACCCCTCTGTTTCCCATATACCACTGGTTCTTAACCCGGGGTACACATAACTCTGGGGGTATGCAGAGGTCTCCCAGGGGGTATGTCAACTCATCTAGATATTTGCGTAGTTTTACAACAAGCTACAGAAAAAAGCAGTAGCAAAGTCAGTACAAATTAAGATGTCATACAATGGCTTGCTTATACTGCTCTATATACTATATCCTGAAATGTAAGCGCAATATTTATAGTCCAAGTGATGTATTTTATAATGATATGGTATAAATGAAAATGTCAGTAATACTGTGCTGTGACACTTCTGTATTTATACGTCTGATTTTGCAAGCAAGTGGTTTTTAAGTGAGGTGAAACTTGCAGGTACGGGAGACAAATCGGCTGCCTGAAAGGGGGACAGTAGTCTGGAAAGGTTGAGAGCCGCTGCCATACACCACATTTATGAGGGTGATGGAAACAGCCAGGCTCAAAGCCCCTTCAGCAAGGTGCTGAGTGGGGATAGAGAGCCTGCAGAAACACACGTGGCTCCCATCAGTTGGGGGTGCATTAGCTGTCAAGAGGGTTCATAGAGTTTTATTCTCCATTGCCTTACACCTTGTGCTGTCATTTGAACCTCTGCAAAGCAGGTGTGAAATGCTACCAGGTTATGCTAATAAAGGTGTTACGCTTGCACAGGTCCCATTTTGTGCAGGTGCAAGCGCCAGGTGTAGGGCAGTGGAGAGTCAGGCCCAGAGCATCTTGGATGGGCAGCTTTCAGGGTTAGCAACAGAAGCCATGTAGTGCGCTACACTTAGCAACATGAGGCCACGCTGACCCTTGTATCTGCAATGCTAATCAAGCAGGCAAGACAATACTCGCACTCGAAAATATATCGAGACTAATTTTTTGCAGTGCCCGCAATGAAGGTTCTGGCAGAGGGAGAGTTCCCACTGCAAATGGACAGCCCCTCTGTCACCTACTGTGTCTTATTCATCATATCCGTGCCTCTTCCTATCTCAGGGAGTCATCTTCACACTCTGACCTAGCCTGAATATTCCAGATGTTTGCCCGGTAACATCACTAGCTCACTCTTTGTTCTGGAAGAGAGAGAGAGCAGCCTGGATGTTTGGTTTGTCCTTTCAAGAAGCTGGCAGCTCGGGAGGGTGTATTGTAGGGGGATCATTTATCACTATAGTTGGTGCATAGCCTAACAGAAATAATATGCATTCATTAAAATTTTAAATGCAGCATGTGGCAACCACGGCCACCTCCAGCCATTACTGGAGAGCTATCAAAGGTGGATTACATTTCCATGGCATTTGCATAGTCTGACTAATCCAATATGAGGTTAATTTACTTTAGCCTTGTGCTCCTACAGGTGGTTTCCTTACAAAATTTTCCATGCACATTTTCTTTGATTCAACCCCCTGATCTTAATCTCCAAGCAGGTCAGGGCAGGGAAGCAGTTTCCAGTGCGGGTGACGTCAATCCAGCTCCATAGATTAGCTGGCAGAGGGTGCTCTGAGAGAGGTGCAGCTGTTGTCCCTCTCCCTGGAGACCAGCTTTATCACCAATCTAGCCTGCTTAGTGTCTGTGCTCCGCTCAGGGCGTTCGCAGCAGCTGGTCCCATAACGCTGCGCAGCCTTTTGCTGACGGGGTAACGAGCCGCTGCTGAGCCAGCTTCGCAGCACTGAAGGGCAGGCGTGTTGAAATGGCACCAGAGCAACCTGGCCATGGTCACGGTGCACCTCTAAGTGTGAGGAGGGAAACCTTGGCACAGCCTGCTCTCTGGGAAGGGGAATTCCCAGTGCGGGCAGGGAGGTGAGGGTGAAAATCCCCTTAACCTTTCCAGTTGAGATGCCTGGGTAAAGTGGCTTACCACAGGAGGGGGCGCTCTCACCACAACAACAGGCCTGGGAGCGGAGGGGGAACTCCGCTCTGCTGCACAGCAGGCAGGAGCTCTGTGCTCCCCACTAAGTTAATCTAAGAGCTGAGCAGAACTCAGCCCCCCAGCTGGATACAGAGAGTAGCACACAAAGGGTGAAAGATTCATCCAGGGCTCCGGACGCTGGAAGTCCCACGCGGTTTCTCCAGGCAGCCTTTTAAAACTTGATGGCAACAGAGCAATGTGACGCTTCTTGTTTTAATTATCATTAAGGGGCCAATGTGCTCCGATCCGTTGGATCCGTGAAAGTAGCGGTCTTATCTTTCAGCTCAGCATGTGTGTTGGTAGAATTATTCTTACTCTCTATACCTTTGGCTTGTCAGGCCAGGGTTTATTCAGACCATTTTTGCTATGCATATTTTTTTTCCCCCTGCAGCTCAGAGGCCAGCTGCTCCTTATTAGCAAATGTTGATAAGGCAATAAGGCCTAATAATGAAAGTGACACTGGCCTGGCAAACCTCTGGCAGCTGACTGTCAACTTCTGTAACTGATAAACATTTTACCCATGCACTGACACCTCTCCTTAACACTGAATCATACCTGCTTTGCACTTCTAGGGAACTTCTCTCCCAAGCATCGTAATGCGAATTACAAATATTAATGAAATTCTGACAACAGCGTTGGGGAGGGAAGATAAGCTGGGAGGTATTATTCACAGCATTTAACAGATGGGGAAACTGAGGCACAAGAGATATTTAGGACCAGGTTTTCAAAGATATTTAGGCCCCTAAAATGTGAATCTTTTTGAAAATCTGACCCTTAGTGACTTGTGCAAGAATGCAGTTAGTCAAAGGGTTGGGAATAGAATGCAGAAGTTCTAACCCTCTCAGGTCCTTGCTCTAGCCAGTGGAATGAGTCAACTAGCAATTTGTTTGCATCAATTTAATCTAATTGATCTACATAGTAGAATCTTAATTATTCAATTGTAATAGTGGGGGGAAGGGGCGAGGCACTTACTAAACATGTACATGAGTTTAACTAAACTGATTTTAAGAACTGATCTACTTAAATGAGTGCCAGCTCCTAATCTAGGGCCATTTAAACTGGTTTAACCCTTGCTTATGTTGACTTAGCTTGCTCCAGTAAGCTAAAAAGTTGTAAGGAGGTGTGAAACTAGTTCAAGGGCATCTACATGAGGGGTTTAATTAGATAGGCCTCCCTGTAAGGCAAGGAATGACATTGTGTCTAGGCAGCTCTCTGAACAGGGAAAGTTAGGAACCTGGTTATTGTAACAGAGCGGAGTAGCTTCACTATACAACTGGGTACGAGGAGTTTGAATGCATCTGACCTCACCATAAATATCCAATACAAGCTAGCTGTATTTTAGGGCTTGCTCTCACTCCCGCTGAAGTTGATGGCAAGACTTCCATTAACATCTGGGAGAAGAGGATCAGGCCCTTCCTTGGGGACTGTGTAAGGGAAAGTCTCCTCGGCACTGGACGGAGGGAGTAAATAGTTCATGGAACACGCCTCCCGCCCTGCGATGCACTGTCATTTGGATCTATGCTGTTTCCCGCTAATCTTCCTCCTGGGCCTCTTCTGAGCAGAGACTGCCACACGAGTTACGTCACGTAGTGCGGGGACTGAGAGCCCCGGGTGGGCAGAACGGAACAGAGCCAGCCTGTAGCAGTTCAGTAAACCTGAGCAATCACCCTGCCATGCTCTGGTGGCAGGAGAACCCCAGCCAGGGTCCTGGCTCTAGGAGGTCATGGGAGATCCTTTCCCCCACCATCTCAGGCTGGAGCTGGCCGAGCCTGATTTTGCTAAGGTGCTGAGCACCTGAAGTTCTCACTGACTTCCATGGGAGCTGGGGGTGCTCAGCACTTCGGAAGAATGAGGCCACGGATAAGGGGATGGGCCTTGCACTATGTGTGCTTCGTGAGGGGCACTGCGGGGTGATCAGGCAGCTGCAGCCTGCATCGACTGACTTTTCTGACCGGCCTCCAGGAGGCCCCCCTGGAGAACTCACTGCAGTAATTTGGAGGTGAAAAGCCGAGAGAGCTATGACCAGGACTTGGTCGCAAAGCCGCTTGCTCACATTTGACCCAGCTGCCTCTCTGTCATGATGGAGGGGTGAGTGGGCCAAACCTGAGAGGTGCCGGGTCACAGTGTCCAAAGTGGGGAGCCAGCCCCAGCCCCATGGGACAGGAACTGCTGGTGGAGTGTGAGTATAGGGCAGGGTTGCTCTCCAACATCCCCTTCCCCACAATCCCTGGGACCTCCCCTCCACACCAGGCTGAGAGAAGTGTATGTTTGCCTGTTTATGCATCCTTGGTTTCATGATTTCTGTGGGTGCAGCTGGAGTCAGGAGCCCCTGCTAAATCTGCTCCTGTGCTAGATATTAGGTCGTTGTCATCATGGCGGTGAGCTAACTTTGGGTCCAATGGTTAGAGTGCTCACTCAGGATGTGGGAGACCCTCCTCTGCCTGATATAGCATGGCACCTTGATGGGTGGGAAGGCTTGCATGCTTTGATGATGCTGAGAGCTATGCTGACAGGACCACCCAAGGCAGATAGCTCAGAGTGGTAGTTCTGAGTCTTTGGGCTGCTTATGGCCCAATCAGCACACAGCATTGGCCCATGTGACATCCTCAGGGCTATACAGGCAGTACTGGCTGCGGGCCACAATGGTAAATAGGTTGAGAACCATTGGTTTGGAGGGTAGGAACCAGCCTGAAGGCAATCCACTGGCCCTCCTGGGAGGGGGTTGTGAGTCAGGTTAACCTGTCCATGTAAAAACGCTTTCTGTTTTGGTAACAACCCGGAGACAAGGCATGTCTGTCGTGGATTTGCAAATATTGCCATCAGGTGTGGAAAACCAGGATAGGCTGGTAGTACTGCCCAAGCAGCATATCCAGCTGACACCACCTGTCCTTAGCGTGAGATAGTCTTGTGGGTGCCTGCTGTGGATCAGTTCCCTGACACTACCAGCCTCTGGCCACACAACTGCGTTGCAGGCCTCTCTCTCCGGGCAGGTTAGTGATTGGCACACACCAACCCCCCTCGTCCTCTTTGTGTCTCTCTAGCTAGGGTGCTGAGCCCATGTTCCTCTACACACTCATAGAACTCTCAGATCCACTGTTCCCAAAGAAACAACACACTCCAGCTTGCAAGATTCAGTGCAGGATCCCCACTCTTCTTAACACACAGCCCTGAGAGAGTGTAGTGTAGTTCAGTGAAAACAAGACAAAATCTATTATCACAGAACAGTGATTCAAGTGCTAGAGAGTAGGAATATTGGAAAGAAATGATTACATATAAAACAACGTAACCTGTTTTCTCAAGCCTAAACTTCCCTAACAAGGCATTCCCCTATCTCCTACAGGCTAGCTTACTCCAAGTCCTTTTCCAAGCATTTTCAGGTAGGTTGGCTGAGGTCCCATCTCATAAGATCAAGCCTGCTGGCTGCTTGTCCTCACAGATTGAAGGGTTCATCTGCACCCCAGATAGAATTTCAAAAGTGCATTTTCTTATTTCTAAACAGGAGAACCCCAGTGTTTTTGGTTTTTTCTGCAAGCTCTGCTATCTATTGGGCATCCATTGTGAACCATACGGTATTCAATTTGCACATGACCAGCCAGAGAGAGAGAAGCATCTCTTCCTGACAGGAGTATGTGGATCACCTCTTGGTGACCTGCCTTAACTCACAGGCCTAGAGGTCATAATTTTTAGCATATATAACAATCTAAGGAAAGAATGATTCCAACCAAATATATGGAGACGTTGAAGAGAGGCAAGAATTAAAGAAAAGATTTCAGCAAGAATGAGACCGAAATGAAAGAGCTATTCTGCAACAAGAGTATACAGACAAAGACAAGGAAGTTAAAAGATCAGCCAAAAGAGATAAGAGAGGGTGGATGGAAAATAAAGCAAGAGAAGCAGAGGAGGCATACGCGAGAGGAGATTAAAAAAATATGTTGTCTAGTATCTAAACAACTGACATCCCAATTTTTGAACCATTGTAGCATTGTGAAGGCTTGAGATGGTACAATTTTAATGACAGAGGAAGGACAAAGAGCTCGTTGGATAGACATTTCCAGGCTGTGCCTACCCACTAACATGCACTGAGAACCTCTAACACACACTGAGAAATGTGACGGAATAGTGGACTTGTATCATTAGAAGTAATTGCTACTGAGGAAGTAACTAAGGCGTTGTCTACACTCCACAGCTTTAGCGACATGGCTACAGCTGTGCTCCTAAAAGCCGCGTAGTGTGGCTGCTATCAGGGTTCACACTGGCAAAACTTTTGTCTTTGGGGTGTGTGTGCGTGTTTTACACCTCTGAAAGACAAAAGTTTTACCGTTATTGCCAGTGTAGACATAATCTGAGGCTGTAAACCAACTGAAGAGTGGTAAAGCACCAGGCTATGGCAAGGCAGATGCTTAGACGCAGTGGTATGGTAGAAATCATTTCTTGCCAGTACTGCACTCATGGGATGGACACAAGGGGGGGGGGCATGTGACCTCCCCATGTGACCTTCCATGTGACTCCCTCCACCCCACCCCACCCCAGGGACCCCATGCTCTCCCTGTCCTTTCTGACACTATACAAAAATCAACATTCTTAAATACTCACTTTCCCCCCAGATATGTAGTATTCAGTCTCTTTATATGGAATATGGGAGTTGGTGAGGAACCATTTCAGCATATGTATGACTTATTAAAAGACAAATGTTAAGTAGAACTGTATCCTAAACTGCTTTATGCTAGTGTACCTAAAACATTGTATTTCAATGGGGGATTCAACTTCCTTGATAGGAACAGACTCCTGAAACTCTTACCAGCCCACAAAAGTGGTCCATAGTCATGCAAATAGTCCTATTGTCTTCAATGGGATTGATCAAATGATTAAGGTTTTACAGGATTAGGTTCCATGTTTGTAAATTGTTCTGGATGAAACTGATAATGCCTGAGCTGTCAGAGCAGAAGGAGCTTCATTCGAATAAAATCTTTGTTTAAGTTTGTTAGCATATGTATTGTGCTGTTAAAGCCATATAAAGAATGAATGTCCTCCCTAGCTGTGTTCTGCTCCTTTAAGGAGCAGAGCACAGCCCCACCCCACCCCAAGTCTTTCCGGTTCCCTATACCAGATTCTACAAATCTCTCGCTGGTACTGTGTACTGGAGGGTACCACCCTACTTGAAACCCTGCTTAGATGTTAAAATCTGGAAGAAATGATGGTGAATTACATTTGCAGGTTGTACAGGGTGGTTTGGGAAAAGGAGATCTGTCCTAAAGGCTGGAGAAAAGGTGTTACCTGCAAAATCTATAAAAAGGGGGACAAAGCTTATAAGCAATAACTGGAGAAGGGCCACACTCCCATATGTTCCTGGAAAAGTGGTTTGCATTATTGTTTTGAATAGAACAAAAACCACCATTGATAAAGTACTCAAGGAAGAACAGGCTGGATTTTGTTCTGGTCGGTCATATTCAGACCAGATTATCACCTTGAGAAGACTTATTGAGAGAGGCTTAGAATATCAGCAGTAGATGGTTTTTAATTTCCTTGATTTTATGAAAGCATTTGCGAGTGCCACAGATAAACTCTCTGCCAGTGCCTGAGTCACTGTGGAATTCCAGAAAAGATTGTTAATTTGAGAAAAGCTTTGTATGATGAGTGTGCATGCTGCCTCTGGACAGAGATGGGGGACACCGAATGGTTTCATATTGCTTCTGATGTAAGGCAAGATTGTATACTATCCCCACTTCTCTTCTGCATTGTCATATAGACCTTATAAGAGTGACAGCTGCTGCCAATGACACTTGGTTGTTTGGGCAAGAGATAAGCTGCAAGACTTTCTGCAGGTGATATAGTCAACTGGATACCAACTCAGATGGAATGAAAAGACTCTTCATGAACATAAACGCAGAAACTGCCAACGTGGGACTTTGTATTCGTAAACAGAAGACCAAGACCATGGAAATAGGAGAGAATGCTCTCAACACTGACAGATGTGTGATTGACAGAGAAGAGTATGAAAGAGTTGATGACTTCGTCTATCTTGGAAGTACAATATCTCCTAATGGCCAGCTCATGGAGGAAGTGAAGAGAAGAATTGGCAAAGCCAGTAGATCATTTTCCCATTTGCCAAGCATCTGGAAGAGTAGAAGAAACATTTATCTACTAAAATGAGGTTGTGCAATCCTATTGTCCTTCCATCACTATTGTATGTTGCGGAAGCATAGCAGATGGTGGAAGTACACAGACAAGGAAGCTGAATGCATTCCTCCAGCATTGTTTAAGAAGAAACTTGGGAGTTCACATAAGCAGTGTTGCACTTCACAGCTCTGCAGACTCAACAATCAGACAGAGATGGCTACAGGTCTGGTCATGTCATCAGGCTACCCATGGCAAAAGCCCAAGTACACCTTCGATTGGGTCCCACCTGGAGGGAAGAGAGGGCGTGAAGGACAAAGAATGATTTATCGCAGGACAATTTATGATGGAGTTAAACACCTTGCTCTAGAGTCTAGACAGACAGCGGTGGGAAATATGGGTTGCCTTATGTGCCATTAGGCAGAGGAGATTCTAAAGCTGATGTGGAGCAGGGATTTTAACCCAGATCTCTTTCTTCTCGGATGAGTACTTTCCTCACTAGTCTATGGGATATTCTGCTGTAGGGCTCTCTGAGTCTTTCCTCTTGAAGCCTTCCCATGCTGTATGAACTACAAGCAGTCATGGGGCCAAGGACAGAATGACTCCCTATGCCTGTGGCCAGGGCATGCACTTGGGAGCTGTTATAGTGTTTATACAAAGTGGAACAGCGCCAACAGGAGAGATTGAGAGAGTCCCACACCCGACTACCCCATTGCCTGGTGGTTAGGGCTCACACTTGGGAGGTGGGAGACCTGAATCCAAAACCTTGCTCCACCTCAGGGAGCGGGGTGGGATTGAATCTGGTTCTCCCACATCCTAAGTGTGCTAACCACTGGGCACAGCGATGTGTGACGTGAGGCCTGAGCCAGTAGACGTGCTCAGGATACACCTTCCAGTTCAATTCCCACAGGCAAAATAGGCGGGAGGAATGTAGAGTTTGAGCATCCTGCTGGAGATTAAGTGGAAGGTAGGCACCTGGCAGTTGTGTGTGTGTCCCGCAGTGGAAGTTTAGACACCTAGAGACTGTAGTCCCCTGCAGGGGTTAGGCAGCAGTTGATCAGGGGTTTTGAGCCTCTAAATTTTGGACTTAGGTCCTAAATCCCTTTGTGGATCTCTCCCTAGGAAAGCAAAGCAACTGCAGAGAGTCCAGGTCTGATAAGAGAGGCATACTGGTGAATGTCTTAGTTATTTTAATTTCCACCAGTTTTTCATCAAGAGCGGGAGTTTGGTTTTTGACCTAAGATGTCTCCAGACATGGACTCTCTCCCGCTACTGTCAATTTTGCCAGAAAGTTTTGCAGACAGTTCTAGATAACTCTGCATCCCTGACGCCTCACCTCACATACAGATCAAGCAGGAGGGGTGACAGACCAGAACTCTGTGATGTTACACTGAGGAGTGTCCTTGGGGCAGGTGTGCCCCTGAAGTTTACCTGTGAAAAGTCCTGCTCCAGGCTGCACCACTAATGCAAACTAAACTTCTAAAACTGGAGCAGGCGAGAGTAAGCACCTAAAGCTAATCTCATACTCTAGATCAGGCTTCTGAGACAAACCACGTTTCCCAACTACACTGCACAGCCAGGCTAAAATAAGCCCCTAAACTATATTAAAACACACAAGAGGAAATGAGCTCCTTCACACTAGACCTGACTTCTGACTCAACTGAGCTCCCCAACTGGATCCAGCAACCACACAGCTAAACCAGACTTCTCCACAAGCTGTCCTTTCAAACTAGTGTACGTGCCTCATTCCTGGTGCAGGCTGTACACTCCCTTAACCCCACCCCTGGTAGGAACAGACCAATCAGTCTCTTCTGCCTGCCTAAAAAAATGTCTTCTAGCCAGCAGCAGATAGGAAGAGCCCTTTTAGTTTTGAGCAAATGCCACTAGCTTGTTGCTCCAAGGTAAAAAAGGAGGTAAATATGCAGTTGCAAAAAAAGGCTAATATAATTCTGGGGTGCAGTAACAGGAGTGTCGTATGTAAGACACAGAAGGTAAGCAAACTGCTCTACTCAGCTGGAGTATCGTCTCCAATTCGGTGCACCCTGGTTTAGGAAAGAGGTGGACAAACTGAAGAAAGTCCAGAGGAGAGCAACAAAAATGATCAAAGGTTTAGAAAACCTGACAGTGATGATCGTCTTCAAATATGTTCAGGGCTGTTATAAAGAGGCCGATGAGCCATTGTTCTCAGTGTCCATGAAGGTAGGACAAGATGTAATGGGCTTAAAATCTACAACCAGGGAGATTTTGGTTAGATGTTAGCAAAAACTTTTCAACTTGAAGGGTAAGTTAAGCTGGAGCAGGCTTCCAAGGGAGGCTGTGGAATCTCTGGCATTGGAGGTTTTTAAGTTCAGGCTGGACAAACACCAGTCAGGGATGGTCTAGGTTACTTGGTCCTGCCTCAGTGCAGGGGGCTGGACTAGATGACCTCTTGCGGTCCCTTCCAGTCCTACCTTCCTATGACTTTTTTCCAGATAAGAGCAATAATGGGAAGAAAAAGGAGTTGTATCCCAACTGTGTGGGCCAGGTAATCAGGCTCTTTTCCTTATTGATCCTTGGGACTATTAAAAGATTTTAATACAAATAAAAATGACCCATTTAATCTCTGACGAACCTCCCTCCAAGGTCTTCACAGTCCAAGTCTGCAGTGACGGTCATGGTGTTCTGACCACGTCCAGGGCGAGGGCACGGCGCTGGAATGGGATCGTGTGGGAGTTTCAGATCAGAAAACAAGCCTTGGGGCCTTGCGTGGATGTGCTGTTCAGCAGTGGGGGAGTCGCTGTTCAGAGAGTTCTGTGTCCCTCTCTGGGCCCCTCCCTGCAGAGGGCTAAGCCAGGCAGGCCTGGCCCTCTGCATTGCTGTTTCAGGCCGTCACACCTTGTTTTTAATACCCATGGAAAGCACTTTCTTGTCCCTCTGAAAGGGAACCATGGCAGCAGCAGGAAGGTATCTGGTGCTTGGCCAGCTTGTTCAAACGTTGTTACCAGCTCAGAGAGTTCCCAGAGTAGGCGGTGAAAGTCAGGGCTGGTGCATTTTCTCTTTAGACTATCAAAGTGCCTATGTTCCTGAAAATCTCTGTGAGTGCTTTTCCTCTTGCGTGGAAGCCTCGGGAGCCTGACCAAAGTACAGAGCAAAGAAAAAACAAACAAACAAACTGGGACTTAAGCTCCTTCTGGGAGTGTAATGAGAGATATGTCTGCTGGGGAGCCGTGGGGCCAGTTAACAGGACAGAGCTGCGTCCTTCCCACTGCGCCATGTGTTGGTGGAAGGAGTCAGCTGTGTTTCGCCATCTGTTCTGGATGACGGGTGGGGCTTGTTCCCCTCAGAAGAGTGAGAGGCCTCACTTTGCTTAGCACAGCATTGGAGGACCCTGTGCTTGCACAGGTGTAACCAGGGCAGCATTGGGCTTGCAGAATCTATATGACTAGGGACTCTCAGAGCCTAGGCTGAGGGGATTGCTTGCTGTAAAAGCGGTTCTTGTAAATGGATCATGTGCACCTAGAATAGCTGACAGGTGGTGTTGCTGTTCATAGTAAGACCATGGTGAGCAGGGCCTTGGGTGGGCTCTGTGCTTTGGGGAGGAGTTCAGCTGTGGGCAAACCTGGTGGCCTCCTTGTCATTTGTGGGTGACATACGCCTACTTATCCCTGCTCCCCAGTGGGCTCCGTGCAGCCTTGTCCCCCTATGCAGCAGAAACAGATTGCTTCTGCCACGATCTTCCCAGACAGGGAAGGGTCATGGTGTCACGGAGTCCCCGGGCGATGCTCCGGAACTGCTCCCCACCAAGCCAGTCAGGACTTTGGGGAGCCTCCTCTCCCTTGGAGCAGACTTGTTCAGGGCAAGAAGCTCACACAGCTTCACCTCCTGGGTCTCTCCTTGGAGCATTTAGCATCCTCTGCCCCTCCGTGCGCTTCCCACAGCGAGTCCAACCCAGCGGGATCCTGGGGAAGCCACCGGGTTCTGCACCCCCACTTTGCAGACAGACGTGACTCTCAGCCAGCCAGTAAAACAGAGGTTTATTCGATGACAGGAACAGGGTCTAAAACAGAGCTTGTAGATACAGCGAACCGGACCCCTCGGCTGGGTCCATTCTGGGGGGCAGTGAGCCAGACCCCCAGGTCTGCCCTTCACTCCTCGTCCCCAGCCAGCTCCAGACTAACAATCCCTCCCTCAGCCCCTCCTCTCTGCTTAGCCCCTTTCCCGGGCCAGGAGGTCACCTGATCCCTTTGTCTCCAACACCTTCAGCTGGCACCTTTGCAGAGGAGGGGCCCAGGCTATCAGTTGCTAGGAGACAGAGTGTCAGGCATTTAGGTGCACTGGCCCTTTGCTCTGCCAGAGACTTAAGAACTGCCATGGGGACACTGAGGCACCAACACAGTATTCAGAGAAAACATTAAGAACTTTCCCAGTTCGTCACACATAGCTACGGTGAAACAAGGACAGCTGAATCGCTGTGCTGAGTACTTGCAGCAACCAGAGTTCAAAAATGATGCAGCAGCCGTTCCACTGTGTGTTGCAGCTCTTTCTTATGCTCCTGTGAGAGCCGAGGGGTAGCAAAACTACCATGCAGCCCAGCAGTGTGGGGTGAGTGGGGAATGTCCTCAGCTGGCCTGGGTTTATCCAGTGCTCTGCTTACACAGGCTGTCAGAGGGGACTCCAGTGCGACGTGTAGGGGAAAAGGAGCAAGTCCTTGTTGTCCAGAACAACTACCCAGTTTGCAATGTTTGTCCTCTTACAAAAGTCTTTTTTTTTCTTTAAAGCCCTTCTTATGTAAGGGTAAGAAACCTTTTTAAGGGGCATCATTGAGTTAAATATTATACTTCGGTCAGGATGTCTTTTTCCCTGCTCTTCCAAGCAACAGTGATGATTTCCAGCACTGCAGGAGATTAGACAGTCAAAGGCTGTACCTCACGTGTCCTTGAGTGGACTGTGCCCTGGTAGAGGTGTTTGTAAAGTCTCAGAAGGATACTGTCCCCTTCAGATGGGAACACTGAGTGCATCTGTGGGTGGGGCACTCACATCTGGAGGCCCCAGTTGAGATCTGAATCCCATGGTGAGAAGTACAGCACCTAGCACCATGGGATTCGGATCTTGAGTGGAGCCTCCAGGTGCTAATGCAGCACCAATCCTGTGCTGGGTGTTCCTCTGAGTGGTGCTTTGGGTCTCTCCCAGAACACCTGGGGGGAGTGCATTTTTATAAAAGATTGTCACCCCGTAAAGCTTGGCGGGGGGGATGCGGGGACAGACACTACTGCTAATGTTAACAAAAACGGGCTAGAGTTGGAGTAGAGGTGTATGGAAAGGAAAAAGGCCTTGTGAAGAGAACTCCAACTGCTGTGTTCATTCCAACCTCTTCTCTCCCCCCCTCCCCATTTTTCAAACACTGCTGATTATAAAAGGGCTCTAAAGTCAGAAGGGGGGTGGGGTGGAGGGGAAGCAGGCACCTCTAGCATTTAGTGCCTTTGTATGTCTGAGCTCAACTACAGGGCCCTTTAGGGAATGGGACAAGACACTTCTTTTGCGTAGTTTCTGTCCTTGTTTTGGGGGTATCAGTTGTCTGTAATTGATCTATGTAGCTGTCAGGCGAGTAGATGCCATAGAAATCAATAAAACAAACAGCAGCTTCCACGGCCGCTTGTGTGCTGGCTTCTGCTGCTTTGGGAGCAGGTGCCAGCCTGGTGGAAATAAAGGAAGAGGCTGGCACCACCCACCTTTCTTTCAAATAAAGTTACAAATCCCCTGGCTGAATTTTCACCCACCTAGGGCCCAAGCCTGCAACCAGTTTCCCCAGTGACGTCGGTGGGAGTAGTCATACTACTTCTTTATTGGCTTAGCTTTAAGATAATAAAGAGCCCAGCCAAGAGACTCAGTGCTCTAACGCATCATTAGCAGCACAGTAAACCCCCAGCAGTATTACAGTGAGTATTTTAACTCCTTTCCTTTCCAGCTGCCCTTCGGGGAAGTGCCCTCAGCCCTCTCCAGCCACGTCTGCAGAGTTCCCAAAAGTCACCAAGGCAGGCTGAGAATGGGGCCAGGAGCATCCTGTGTTCTATAACGAGGGGAGAATGTAGCTCAGGTGCCCCTGCTGGCCATAGCTGTGGCAGTATGACTGGGGAGAGAGGCCATCCCTCAGGTAGGCTGGTCCCAGGCCTGGGAGGAGCGTGAGTTTGAGCGCTCTGTCCGTTGGTGCCCGTTTCCACAACAATCAGAGCAGAATGGCTGCTAGCAGCCAGAAGCTGAAAACCTCATGTCTGTTTCAGAGGCGCTCTGCCCATGCCATGGTCTGACCGTGCTCCCATTGACTTAACGGCAAATCTGCCTTTGACTTCAATAGTAGCAAAATGGAGGCCTAGGTTTGTGAAGACCAACTGCAGGGTGGAGAGCCCAGTTCTTAAATGCTGATGACTACAGACAGGTCAAGGCACTTGACCCTCCCAAGGAGTAATAAGCGCCTGTCTGGGCTGCGATCAAGCAGGGAGAAAGGTCAGCCAGGCCAGGTAGGTTTTAGAAGTACCTTTAAGAGTGCGTCTTCTACCTCCTGGATGCCTGTTGTGTCGCTGGTGGGATGCTGGTAATAGACCTTGCTTCCCTGTGACTTGTTTCAAACGCTCTTCCGGGGCTTAGAACTTGAGGGAGGTGAGATGAGCCCAACATCTCTTCCTTAAGGGGACACTGTCAGGTCAAAAAGCATTGGCCTGATTCCTGCCTCGTACTGCGGAGTCATTTCCAACTGTGCACGGTGGGTTCAGCCTCCCAACTGGCATTTCCTGCATGCTTTGCATGGGGGTGAGGACTGCACAAGGTACCAGAGCATGGAGAATGGGGTCTCATGTTCTTAACGAGCAGATACCCTGCAGGTGATTTATTCAGCACCTTCTGATTGTTACAGCAAAGGAACTTGAAACTCCAACTCTCTTTTCACCATTGGTGCTGCATGTTTTCCTTTTGCCCAGAGTACTGAACCAGGCAAGTCAGTTTCACTCTTGTACAGAACTTCCCAACCCTAGGGATCACTGGGATCTTTGCGGAAGAGATCCCCTCTTCCTGACCTGCGCACGTAGAAGCTATCAATGGGTTACTCCACTAGCGCACCCTGCCCCCATCCCAGGCTGCAATCCTGCTGGAGCCAGTGCTGCTTCATGCATGGATTGTCTACAGGCTGGGGTGGGAACAGTTCTGCAGAGTCGCTGCTGTAGAATCTCCTGCTCTTGGTCTTGCTTCTCCCCGTACGCCAGGAAACGAGTATCTCTGAAGTGCACTCCCCTGTGTCCCTGAAAGAAGAGCTCTGCCTGCAGGAGAGCCCCTTGGAGGGTGCACATGGAGAGGATGCTTTGGCCCAGTGTCTCTACTGAAGCCTGAAACAGAGTCGTGAGGCTCCACCTGGCTAGGTAAGGACCCCTGCCCAGGCCCGTTGCCATGGAGAAGCGGTTGTTCTAGGGATGCTAGGAGGGGATGCGGATATGTGGTTCCCGTTTGCTGGCCAGCAAGGGAGACCAGAGACTTGGAGACAGCTTTGTGTTTGGGGCGGCAAGTTAGGCAACCCCTGACTCCCAAGCTGGATTCTCCTTGTGGGTAAATCCACTGACTTCAATAGCATGACTGCAGTTGTATAAACTGGGGTGTAACAACAGGATCTGGATTCCTGCTCGGCAGCTCCCTTTTCCCAAGTCTCCACCTTGACCCCAGACGTGGGAGACCTCCGGCCTGCTCATATGTAAAGCAATAATTACAAAATAATGTTCAGTCCTCAGCTAGGATCCCTTATTGATCCTGGCAGCCCACTACTCTGCATGCTGCTGACTCCCTTGCCCTGGCCGATAATACCATCCCATCCAAGGAGTGAGCAAATCACTTCACAGCAGAAGCCTGGAAAACATTACTTTAAAGACTTGCTAGGAGAGTGCTGCACCTGTTGTGTCTCCTTTGCAGCCTCTATTCCTGCTCTTAATATCTTTGAATTCCCCCCATACCAAAACCCACAGTGTATGTGTGAGCTAGGTCACGTTTTCCTAGTGTTTACATTGATGCATCTACATTAACTGGAATGAAGTTCTATCTGTGTGAGTTGAGAGACTGGCCCATAGGACACAGATTGTTGCTGCAATACTATATTTATTACTGAGGCAGCAAAAAAAAACAACCTAAACTACACTTGACAAAATAAATGAACAAAGCACATTGAGTGATGCATTATGCTAGGTTTCTGAGTTGCGTTGTTTTAGTTGATAGCTTGCAAAATGTTAGGGTTTGTGGTGTGTGTGTGTGTGTGTGTATTCACTGAGCATCCAGGAGTGTGATAGGTATTATGAATAAAAGACACAGTCAGAGTCTCAGAACTAACCATGTCAGACCCTGAATCTGCATCATGATCCGCTAAAGCAGGCCCCTGTGGCAGTGCAGTGTCGTTTTGACTAATGGGACTTGGTGAGGATTTGTGCTTGTAAATCCTGGGGCACAATGGGGACCACACAGAGATAGCAAGATAAGACAAACTGGAGGGAGGTGGTAGGGGAACAGGGCCAAGTATTACTAATCCGGCCCCTGGATTAGCTGAGTGGCATTGCACATATCTTGGGGGCGGGGGGCGGGGAAGGGTTGTTAGGTTTACTCGGGATGTTTTTTCTAATCCTTGCCAATTGCCTTTTTAAAAAAATTCCTAAAACTTGAAGGTGCTATTTTGATCTTCACTCTCTCTAACCTCTGCCCATCTGTTAACTCTTCTTTCCATGGTCCGGTTGTGCAACCTTCACTTAAGCTGCAACGTGAGGGTAGCCAATCAAGCTCTGAAGTCAAAGGGAGTTCTGCCAGTGACTCCACTGGGAGCAGGCTGGTGCTCACTATTTTTAGGAATGGCCTGGGTTTTACCCTTGTATTTTTTGTAGCGCTATACGTCACATTAATAATAATGCATCTAGCAGGGGATGCTGTGGAAATGGGAAATTTTCAGCCAGGCATATACGGTAGCCTAGTGCCACCTAGTGTTCCACAGAAGGGGCACAGAATCGCCAAGCTGAAAGCAGTGAAAGGGAATTGCAGAGGGTTTCTTTCTGCGATAGTGTCTTAAACTCCTTGCCAGACGGTGTTGTGAAGGCTAATACTATAATGGGGTTCAAAAGGGAGCTAGATAGATTCATGGAGGATAGGTCCATGAATGGCTATTAGCCAGGATGGGCAGGAATGGTGCTCCTAGCCTCTGTTTGTCAGAAGCTGGGACTGGGTGACAGGATGGATCACTTGATGATAACCTGTTCTGTTCATTCCCTTTGGGGCACCTGCCATTGGCCGCTGTCAGAGGACAGGATACTGGGCTTGATGGACCTTTGGTCTGACCCAGTAGGGCCGTTCTTGTGTTCTCATGACAATGAACCATACTATAATCTCTGTTTCAGTCTAACGCGGCCAGGTACTTAGCGTCGTTCCAGTTCAGAATCTGAAAGTCTTTATTTTCTAACTGCAGTTGTCAGGGTTGGCTGTGGAAAGATTTGAAAGGTGACATGGAAGGTCCTAGCTCTAGATGTGTGTATGACCAGTGAGGAGAAATGTAGGTCTGTCTGTCCACTGAGCACCAAAAGCCCAAACGGCTACCCCAGTCCCCTGCAATGTTGGAATGATACCTAGTGGCAGACAAATGTTACGCTCAGGGAGTGTAATTATCCCATTTTACTGAGGCAGAATGTTCCTGGGCTGAGATCACACAGCACGGCCATGGCAGAGACAGCAGTAAAATCCAGGGGTCCTGACTGCCAGCCTCTTGTTCTGACCAAGAGCCCCGCATCAGATGGCTGGGGCTGGAAGGGGAATAGCTCCTCAGGGCAGGGAACACGTTCTTTGATTCGCGCCAGGAGGCACGTGGCAAGCTGCTAACAATAATAGTAATGAAGGGCGTTGATCCTGCCAGGCGCTGAGAAAATTTGGCAGGAGTCACGTTGACTTCTGTGGGAGTGCTCAGCATCACCCAGGAAAGGACGGGTGCAGCGATGTCTCCACTCCAGGGCTTTCTCCGGGAAGGAAGGCACTTCCCACGGCATGGGGCACTCAGTTCCCAATTGAAAACTGAGTGTCCCAGTGCCAGCCTAGTCTCTGGCTGCAGCAGGTCCACTCGTCTCTCTGCAGGTGCTGAGGTTGGGCTGAATTCTAACCTTAGATTCTTCTGGCACCCACTGAAGTTCATTTAACCCTCTGTGGTCTGCACATGTGGGTGATGAAATGCATCAGTGCTGCCTTTGCGCTGTAGGCTTGTCCAGTCTCCTGCGCTGATTGTAGATGTCGGCCCTGGCAGAGGGAGAGTTGAGCCGTTTGCTGCCCTGAGGATCGTGCGGGTATGGTGTATGAAAGCTGCCACTGAGGGGTGGGCAGGTGTGAACTGACATGGCTTGTTGTCGTCACCTCTTTCCTGCCTACTTATCCGGAGGCTGCAGATTGGGCTCTCTCCATGAGGCAGAATAGAAAGGGCGTTAGTGTCCACATTTCTCATAAAGCAGCAAAGAATCCTGTGGCACCTTATAGACTAACAGATGTTTTGGAGCATGAGCTTTCGTGGGTGAATACCCACTTCTTCAGATGCACGTGCATCTGAAGAAGTGGGTATTCACCCACGAAAGCTCATGCTCCAAAACATCTGTTAGTCTATAAGGTGCCACAGGATTCTTTGCTGCTTTTACAGATCCAGACTAACACGGCTACCCCTCTGATACTTGACACATTTCTCATGTCATCCCTTTCAGTATTGCTCTACGAACTGGTAATGGGGCAGGTTGCTCCCTCAGATCCTTAGATGAGCTTCTGCAGAGCTATTAAGAGGGAGTGGGGTGTTTGGATCCCTGACTTTCCAGTGGACAGTCCTGGGCTCCCATCCTACAAACTCTGATGCACTCAAGAGTTACCCACAGGCATCAGCGTTTGCTGGATGCAGGAGTCTTTCCAAGAACAGCAGTAGAGAGCTGGTATTTCTGGAACAGAGTGCTAAGCAAGGGGTGGATCTTCCCCTCCTGCTAACTCTTCTTGGGACTAGGAAGAACCAGGCATGGGAACACTACTGGAAACTTGGCATTAGTAGTTTAGGATCCGACTCTGGCTTGTGTTGAGCAGCACTTTACGCTATGAACAGTGCCCCTGACTTCAGTGGGGCCACATGTGGAGTAAGACGCTGGTCGGTGTGACTGGGGGATGGTTGCAGTGCGTCTGGCAGTTAAGGACTCTGACCTCTCCAGCAACACGTGCCATTCTCGGCCGTGCTCGGGTTTTGTTCCTGCAGAGCTGTAGGGCTGGCATGTGCTCTGGGTGGATTTGTGCCTGTAAAGATTCAAATCTCAGGAAATATATGCAAATTGGCAATCCCTGGGGAGGTTGGCTGGCAGGTGTGGGATGCAGTGTTGAAACTCTTCAGCGTTAAGTGAGTGGTTGCCCTTTGTCTGCAAAGAGGGGGACGTGGTAGCTTTGGGGGGAAGGGCAGAGTGTGTGTTTGCTGTGTGCCGGCTGCCTCGAAACACCTTTCCCCTTCTCTTTCAGAGCAAGCTGGTCAAGTACTTCAGCCGCCAGCTCTCGTGCAAAAGGAAGGTGGCCCGGCAGGAGCGCAGTGCCAAGCTGGAGGGCTTCCCTCAGCTCCTGCACTGGTTCCGCATCGTGGACATCCGCAAGGAGGTCATGGAGGTAAGGAGCGTGCATGCCCCCCTCAGCCTGGAGCTCCTGCCTCTTGCCTCGCCCTGCAAGCTCCACCCAGTTCCCTCCCTCCGCCTCCTCACTGGTGCCTCTACCCTTTCATTCCTGAGCCCCCTCCCCAACTCCCTGTGTGCCTCCCCTCCTGCAAATCCCTCCTTAGAGCCTGCTTTCCAGCCCTTGCCTGCACACTCAGAGCAGGGTCTCTGGCTTCCTATGTGTCCCAAGTGCTGAGCCCAGGGATGGAGAGAGACCATTCACCACAGTGAGTGCGTACCATGCACTCAAGTCACAGCGTGGTTTAAAGGGCATTGTACCTCAGGGGACAGCAGGAGCCTCTGATCCTGCTGGGCATGGCCACTTCTCAGGCGCACGAGTAGCTCCTCTCTTTGAGCTCATCAGAGAGGTGGTTTTTTTTTTTTTTAAAAAAAAGGACTGAAGAATAAACCAAACCCAGCCCCCTGTCCTATGCCATAGCGTTCCCAGGGCCATGCACCCTGACACGCTTTCTCCGCCCCCCAAACAAGCCAGTAATAGAATCTGAGGTGGAAAATGCCTCAGAGGACGGCCTCATTGCTCTTTCGACGTGATGGCTCAGTGGGATACGTGGGTCGAGTTCTTAGAAGGGCCTGTCTGCACTGGGGCTGGAAGTGTAGCTCGCTCTGATTGAGCTAGCGTGCTGAAAATCGTGTTGCCGAGGCAGCACGAGTGAGGGGCTGGGCTAGACAGCCCAGGACGATCCCCTCCGAGCCCATATGTATGTACTCAGGTCAGCTAGCCCCTCCCATGCTTGTGCTGCTGTGGATACCCTTCTCTTTTCAAAAAGAACAGGAGTCCTTGTTGCACCTTAGAGACTGACACATTTATCTGAGCATAAGCTTTCATGGGCTACAGCCCACTTCATCAGATGCATAGAATGGAACATACAGTGAGAAGATATACATACATACAGAGAACATGAGAAGGTGGGAGTTGCCCAACCAACTCTAAGAGGCTAATTAATTAAGATGAGCTATTATCAGCAGGAGAAAAAATAGTTTTGTCGTGATAATCAAGATGGCCCATTTCAGACAGCTGACAAAAAGGTGTGAGGATATAGGGGAAATAGATTCAATTTGTGTAATGACCCAGCCACTCCCAGTCTCTATTCAAGCCAAAGTTAATGGTATCTAGTTTGCATATTAATTCAAGCTCAGCAGTTTCTCGTTGGAATCTGTTTTCTATGCATTCTATGCATTCCATTCTATGCATCCGATGAAGTGGGCTTTAGCCCACGAAAGCTTATGCTCGAATAAATGTGTTAGTCTCTAAGGTGCCACAAGTACTCCTGTTCTTTTTGCGGATACAGACTAACACAGGTGCTACTCTGAAACTTCTCTTTTTAGCATGTTAGCTCGAACAGAGATAGCTGTTGCCTCCAGCTGGAATTCCCACCTTCCAGCTCCAGAGCAGACAATCTGCACTTGGAAAACGTTACCGAACAGCCGTTAGGAAACATCTTGGCTCAGGGAAAGCACAGCCTGAGATCCCAGCAGGGCTAGCACTGGGCTTCATCTTCCCAAGGGTGCCAGACGAAGTAGTTTCCTGGAGTTTAAGGCAAGAGGAGACCATCATGATTGTTTCGTACGGCCTCCTGCCTAACACGAGTCGGAGAACATCAGCCGGTCGTTCCTTCACTGAGCTCTGTGACTTGGGGTTGAACTATATAGCGTATGTTTTAGAAATATTTGAGAAGTTTCCTGTGTGTGGCTCTTTCAATGAGACCTTGAAAACCAAGATCCTGTCTCGTCTGTATGGAATTAAATACCTTAGGGCACTGGTTATGCTAAGGGTGGGATTTTGTCCCCATTCCCTTTTCCAAAATATCCCCTTCCTTTGCTTCCCCTGCTGTTGTGCGGTGTTTGAGGTGCCTCCAAACTGTGTGGATTGAAGCAGAGGTCCTGTAGAAATATGTGATTGGGTAATTATATACTGTATCCTTAATACATTTGCACAAGAGGGCAGAGGTAAGGTTCTGTATAGAATTATCTCTTCCTCTGTTCCTCACCCCACAATTTAAAAACATGCTGCCTGTGCATCTTTGCACTGCTTTTTAATGTAAGGTGCCTGTCCAGAGGGCTGGGTGGCTCAGCTGACTGGTGATGGGGCAGGGAACGTTCCATCTTGGTCATTGACTCATATCTGGCCCAGCTTGATAGTGACTGAATGTCTCTGGGTGTGAAGCGGGCTGGTGGTCTGTGGATAGTTCTTGGTGGGGAGGTGGCCAGGTTACAGAAGCCAGCAGTTCGCCTCGCCCATTGTCCGGCAGATTGAGAACACACCCTTTGCGTTTCAGTAACATTGCTAGGAAAGCATTATGGTTTGCGACTCCCTTTGAAGCAGGCGGCCTTGTCATACACCGGGGAAACCGAGGCACAGGTGGTCTGAGTGGCTTGGCCAAAGTCACAGAACAAGGTAGTGGCACAGCTAGGAGCAGAAACCAGGTCTACTGACTCCCCATCCTCTGCGCTAACCACTTGGCTGACTTTCCTGGGGACATGAAAACTGCTCAAGCACATCGACTGGCGGAGTGTGTGTGCCCTTCTGCTGAACTGGCCCCCAAACTTCTCTGCTTCAGGTTATCCCCTAGGCCCTGTGGGCTTTGATCTCTTGTCTTCTACCTACCGAGCCCCATAGCTCCCTCTCCTTATGGCTGGTTATGAACTAGGTGAGGGCAGAGGTCATGCTACTGCTCTCCAGGGCTCTGTAGCTGCTTCTCTTCCAGGCTTCCCACACTATGGGCTCCTGAATCCCCAGGGCCAGTCAAACCTTTTGAATTCAGCAGCTCCAGCAAAGCGGGAGGCCCCAGGAAATGGGGTGCTGTAACCAGAGCAGCCAAAGAGCTGTGCAGTTTTGTCCACTGCTGCCTCCAGAGCGGAGCCAAGGCGTCTTGTTCCTGAGTGCAGGATCCTGTGAGGCGCTGAAGCCCCTTGCAGAAGGCACTGAGACCCGCTAGAATCCGAGGACTGTCCCCGATTCTCACACCCTCCGAGTGTCTGTCTAACTGTGCGTCTCTGGCAAGGCTGTAGGAAACCAGCAGAGGTGGAAATGTCCCCAGTCCCTGTAATATTTAATGCTTACATGGCACCAATCATGCAGAAGGCTTGCCAAAGCGCTTCACAAACCACCATATATATGTAAAGAACCAGTGAGATGCAGCCTGTTCTGGGGTGGAGCCACCGTGCTGTGCAGCACTGGGGAGAGGAGAGATTTTAGCCAAGGAAACCGAGGCAAAGCTTTACTGTGGGAGAAATGCTAAGTGAGCTTTTATGTTCTCCTGGACAGACGGGACCTTGACCTTTAAGGCCTCATTGAAAAGATCAAGGCTCAGTAAGCAACAGGAAATTCATTTATTGGAAGGGTTGAACCAGCTGTGCTAGTATTTGAACCTGTGACTCCAGGGAGTCAAGGTATTGAAAATTCAATACCTCAACTACGAATCCCCATCCACCCAGGGAACCACCTTTTCTGGGCTGGCCTGTGCCAGTTCACACTAGACCCCAGGATTTCAATGCAGCCGAATCACTGGCTGAAGATAACAGGATCCTTTTTACAATTAGGTTTAAACACCTAGTCTCTATTATGTAACCCCTAAATTGGGTGTAACCCCTGTTTGCCAGGGCTGGATTTTCATCATGCCTTTTATCAGGGTACTTAGCCTTTCGAATTCAACTATATTCTCCTCTTTTGTCTGGTGCTGCATTGGCTTCCATGGGTCCAGTGTTATCTCTGAGTCCCCTGCTCTGCCTGGCTCCCCTCACTGTGGGTTTTCTGCATTGCTGCCTGCATGCAGTGATGTGGTCACACCACCCCTAGTTCCCCAGTCAGTCCTGCCTTGCCCACATACAGCACCTGCCCCTTCCTGTCCTGGCACCATCATGAGCACCCAGGGCCTGATTTTCAGTGATCTGGAGTGCCCCTAACCCTTGGACGGTCAGTGGGAGTTGCAGGTTCTGAGCCCCTCTGAAACTCAGGCCTCTGGCAACCTGGACAGTGTCATGGGGTGACTCAGGCCCTTTAAGGGTGTGTCTGCACTGCAGCTGGCAGAGAGCTTTCCAGCCTGGGCAGACAGGCTGGGGCTAGCAGGGCTTGAGCTGGCTGGTGTGATAAAATTAGCAGTGTGGATGTTGCAGCTTCTCACCCACCTGAGCCCCAGGGCAGGAGCAGCAACATCCACACTGCTATTTTCAGTGTGCGAGTGTGAGCAAAGGTGGGTGTGTCTGTCTAGCCCGGGCTGGGAGGCCCGCTCCCACCTGCAGTGTAGGTGCCTGTGGGGACCAGGCGAAGGGGGAATTGTAATTGGTGATTGATGAATACCTGGAGGGCTTGATGGACATGATCTGCAACACCTGGGGAAAGTGTGGTCAGGTGGAAGAGGGAGTTTAGGAAGGGGAACAGAAGCCAGGCAGGGGAAGAAGGCCTGGGGTGAGGAAGTGCTGGCTCCCGTCTAAGGAGTGGGTTGAAGCAGACCCAGCGTGTGTGGGGTATAGCTGCAGGGGACCAGATCAACATCCGCAGTAGCCTTGGAAAGGGGCCAGGGCTCAAGGGAAGCTGAGGCTGTGAGTTAGGGACTGGAAGAAAGTGTAGCAAACAGCCTTCAGGGGAGCGGTTGGTGCTCCTGAGGAAGGGACGGAGAGGCCAGGTGAGGAGGAGGTGAGAGATCCCAAGTCCAGCTGTGGAGGGACAGGTTGTTAAGTTGTGGACTTTGCTTGGTGGATGAGGCTGGGATGGGAGGGAAGCCCCAAAGGGGCAGCAGACCAGCTGGGCTTTCTTACATTGGCTGGAACGTGGGGGAAGGACGCTGTAACACTGGAAGGGTGATGCTGTTCCAGAAAGAGCTGGATAGTAGGGGAGCCTGGCTGGAGGGCCAGGTCCCAATTGCGGGGGCCTGTCATGAAACCCACAAGAGCTGGCAGCCTGCCACAGACCCGCTTATGCTGAATGAAGCGTGCCAGCGCTGAGCCTAGTGGGACACCCATTCGCTGCCTCCCTTCCTTCCGCCCACGCTCTAGCCAGCCTCCTATGCAGATCTCCTGCCTGCCTGGGACAGCAGCTCCGGCCTGCTTGTGAGCAGTAGTGTTCTGCCCTTCCGGAGCCGCTGTCATTGAGGATCTCCGAGCGCTTCCACAACACTCCGGGAGCCAGGTCAAGGGCTTATGCCCATACTGCAGAGGGGTAGCAGAGGCAGAGCGGTTCAGAGCAAGCTGTCAGACCCGTACCATGTCCAGGGCAGACTCACAAATGGAACCCAGGAGTCCTAACTCCTAGCTCCCTGCTCAAACCACACTTGGGACCGGATTCAGCATCGACAGCTCCCACTAGGCCACATTCAGCCTTAAAGGAAGCAGGCAAAAATCCCACTGGAGTTACTGCCGCCCCTCTTCAGCCGGCAGGGAAGAGCACAGTGTGATGGGGGAGCTTCCAAAGACAGGCCAGTGCTGCAGGCCAGACAACCTGAGAGGAAAACGATTGCCTGGAGTTCAACTCTTGGCCACTCCATCATGAGTGAGCCCTTCACCTTCTCTGTCCTGGGAATGAAGACTCTCTTCGCTCTCCAGCCACGGTGGCTGTCGCTCTTTGGCCTCCCCGTTCTTTAGCAAGTCGTTTGCCTCACTTTCCTGGCTGGTGATATGAGGCTGGAGTACTCGGCCTGCCTCCCAAGGCGGCTGGGCAGGGTAGCTAATGATGCCGCTCTGTGGGATGGCTGGGCTTGCTAGAGGCCAGGCTTCCTTTCTTGGCGAAGTTGTGTGTTTGAGCCATACACCAGGTGTGGTGGTAGCGGTGGGGAGAGGTGGTGCTGAGGAGACTGTGGCTAGAGGGCGAAAAAGAGAAGCAAGCTGTCTTCCACTCTTCCCCATGAAAATGGAAAAGATGGATGCACGTCACCAGAGTTTCCACCAGGGGGAGGAATTACTTCACTAATTGGCTGTTCTGCACCCATCTGCCTGAGTCCTTTTGTAATACTGAACTGCGGAGCGGCTGGGAAATGTGGGGTTGCATATTCAGCGGTGAGGTGACTCTGCGATGCCACAGCACCTAGAGGCAGTGTTGTCTAGTGGATAGGGCCCAGCAGCTGTAGTTAGGACCTTTCCTGACCACGCTACTGATTCGCTATGTGAAGCAGGGCAATTTGCTCAGGCTAAAATGGTCATGTGTCTTCTTCACCTGGGACACGTCACGCCTGATGGTCACAGGTGCTGAGCACCCGCAGCTCCCATTGACGTTAGCTGGAGTGTGGGTGCTCAGCACTTCTGTAACACAGCCCCACAGCATCTCCGGTTTGGTAGCTGCTCCGTGGGCTCTTCTGAAGATGTAGGTTTGCCCCTTCCATGCTTCAGACTCCCATCTCTGTGCTTCAGAGCCATCAATCCAAGGGGTTATGGGAGGGCCAAACCTTGTCCTGCCATGATGTAGCCACCGACAAGCTCTCTCAAGGGCTTGAAATGCATTAAAACTAATGGGAACGCATTGAAAAATATCCTTCTAACTGCACTCTGCAGGCTAGGGCCTGCCTGGCTGGAGAACCCCACCAGGGCTGGCCTGGCATTAATTCCCTAGGTAATGCCAGGGACAGGGCTGGACCAAGGCAGTCCAGAGTCCTGGCACATGATTAGGTGGGGCCTCCCCATGGCTCCATCCCCACCACTTGGAGTTAGCCCCCTTCCCCTCTCAGAGGCATGGCAAATGCCATGGGCTCTCTCTTCTCCTCATAGGAGTGATAGCAGGACCCCCATTCCATGGATGGGAGAGAAATAATGGCAAGAACAGGGGTCCATTCTCTCCCTCACAGGCAGGGGGTTCCCTTGATACTTACCTCAGCATCTGGAGTGTGTCTGCTTGCTGCTTTCCTTCCCCTACCCCACAGAGTCCTTAGTCAGAGGGGTGTGGGTGTGGTTCTTCAGAGCAGCGAGTCTGGGAGTTCACACTACATTGAGGTGCAGAGTGTAGTTCACACCTCTCCAAGCTATTGTTTCAGGCTCTCGGCAGACTCAGGCGGATAGGAATAAATCAGTTACACTCAAGTCACATTTTCAGGCTTTTCTGCTCGAATCTGAAGGCTGGAGACTTTCGTTTTAAAGTGAAAACTGCAATTCTGATGCAGTCACGACTGCAGGAGCTGTGACTGTAGGTGTGGGCTCGGCTAAGGCACGCATGCCAGCTTCAAGCCCTCTGGAGTGGGGGTAAGAACCGAACTTCTCAAGGTCTAACTTGAGTTCAGTTTCTCTTCTAAATTTTGCCCCAGCACCAGCTGGATCAGCCCTGTGGAGCCCTGTGTTAGAATGGACTGGAATCTGGTGTAGACTCATAGACTCTAGGACTGGAAGGGACCTCGAGAGGTCATCGAGTCCAGTCCCCTGCCCTCATGGCAGGACCAAATACTGTCTAGACCATCCCTAATAGACATTTATCTAACCTACTCTTAAATATCTCCAGAGATGGAGATTCCACAACCTCCCTAGGCAATTTATTCCAGTGTTTAACCACCCTGACAGTTAGGAACTTTTTCCTAATGTCCAACCTAAATCTCCCTTGCTGCAGTTTAAGCCCATTGCTTCTTGTTCTATCATTGGAGGCTAAGGTGAACAAGTTTTCTCCCTCCTCCTGATGACACCCTTTTAGATACCTGAAAACTGCTACCATGTCCCCTCTCAGTCTTCTCTTTTCCAATTCTTTCAGCCTTCCTTCATAGGTCATGTTCTCAAGACCTTTAATCATTCTTGTTGCTCTTCTCTGGACCCTCTCCAATTTCTCCACATCTTTCTTGAAATGCGGTGCCCAGAAAGGACGGTGCCTTTCCCACTGTGCGGTCCCAAAGCGCTTGCCTTGTCAGGGGAGACTGCATTTGTAGGGCCCACCCAGCAAGGTGCTAAACACCCTCAACTGCCATTAATCAAGGTGTGAGCTGAGAACTCTGTGCACCCTGCAGGATGGGACCCCTAATGGCCTGTAGTAGCTCAGCCATTAGAGAGAAATGTGCCTTTATGATGATTCTTAGGACTGACTTTGACAGGTGTGCACTCTCTCTCTCGTCACAAGGGTGGGTCAGTATTTCAGATGTGTGGGCAGGGCATAGAAAGGTAAATGGATCAGGCCAGGGTCACGTGGCGAGTCACTGGCTACATGTGGTGCAGAACCCAGGTCTGCAATAGCTCAGAGTGCTTGGCAAGTTACAATCGGCTTTAGTAGGAATTCTCCCCACCTCTCCCCTCAATGGGCAGTGGGGTTTTTAACTTCTGCCAGCACAGCAACCTGAGACAGAAAGGTGGGATCTTGCTTAGTATCTTGTCTACATGAGATCAGAAAGCAGCTGTTTGGCTCTGCAACCTTTCCTTAATACTGAAGCTCCCTTTGTAGGAAGTCTATCAATGCAGCTGTAGTAGCCTCAGGGGTGAGAGTGGAGAGATTTCTTCCTATGTGCATGTAATGGTCTACAAGGAATTGGAGATGCTATAATAAAATTTCCAATCCATACTCAGCACTGGTCCACAGGGTAATGACGTTTACTTGGAGTGTGTTTTTCATCCATTAGATATCTCTGGGCTGTATAGAGTTTCAGGTGTGATTGGGTCCTGGTAAACAACATGAGACAAAGCTGGAACTCAAGCTGTGTGGAAGCCTGTTTACATGTGCCAGTAGGTGGTAGCAGGTTTCTTTCTTAAGTGCCTCCTCTGTAGGAAGGTCTGTGATTTCATGTGTCGTGGCACAGGGGACAGGCTTTCCTATTGATGTTTTCTGAGATTGATTTGCAGTCAGCTCTCAGGATGCTTCTCCCTCCCTCAGCCCTCTCCTGTCTCTCATCTCTAGGAAATCACCCCTGGCCAGCTGAGCCTGGAGGACCTTCTGGAAATGACTGATGACCAGGTCTGTGAGACGGTGGAGAAGTTTGGGGCCAACAGCGAGGAGTGTGCCCGGCTGAATGCCTCCCTCTCCTGCCTCAGGAGCGTCCACAAATCAGGTGAGGAAGGGCTGTGCAGAGCTCGCTGCTTCTGCTAGGTCCTGTGGGCTCACTCATCTGCTGAGGAGTCCTCTGACTCTCTTTTAGAGATTTCTGTTTTTCTTCTTTGGGTCCCCTTTGCTCCCTCAGCTTGTATTGACCCCACCTTGCTCCTGGCTGAGTGCGAGTCCCATGATCAGTCTAATCAATGTTAGTCCTGAGCTGGCTGGAGGGGATGGACCTGCTGTCACTTCATCCCCTGCCAACACCGCCCAGGTGAGCGTCAAAGGAGCTGGTGCTTTCCATCCATCCTATTGTCTCTGGCACCTGGGGCATCACTTGTTGTCTTGGCTGGAAGCCTCAGCAGTTGCCAGTGGGGTTATGGTGCATGGACTAGAATATATTAGTTAGCGCCTACCTTTGGAGGGGTTCAAAACCCTATAGATTTGCTATGAGTCTTCATTGAATTCTGTAGGTTTTTAGCAGGTTTCCTATATAATCTTTGCATCCTCCCTATTAAATTCCACGTGACTCTTCCATAGTGGGCAATGGGCAGTGGAGTGCAAACTGCCCCTCTGCCCCTTAGAGCCTAGTCCCTGAAGGCCAAAGCGGGGACATGGAGCAGTGCGGGGAAAGCTCCCGTGGCCTGCGTCCATGCCGTGAATAAGCAGAGACCTTCAGTCTCTAAAGCTGTCAGTCTGGCCCCTCACCCTCACACATGGGGGAGAGGATGGTGAGGGAATGCTCTGCCAAACTCTCTGAATGGGGAGGGTCAGTGACTTGCACGTGAGTGGAGATGCCAGGGGCACGTCTGACATAGGAGTGTGTGGCCTGGCGTGACCCTCGCCTGTGCTGGGAACTGTTCTTGTCTCCTTACCAAGCTGATGTCTTCATGTTTTGCCTTTCCTTCTGGATGTTTTCTGCTCCCTTTTGGGATGTGAGGATCCAGCTTGAGAAAGAGACACATGTGCAGTCTGGGAGCAAAGCACTTGGTAATCAAAAGTTATCGCAATACAAATACAAGGAGGCCTGAGGCCATCTGTCTCTCACAGCTTTGACCACTCAGAAGGGGCCAGTCCTGGCTTCAACTCACCAGAGACCAGGTTGGTAGCACAGTATGGATCCAGAGTCAGATCTGGGTCCAAACTACCTCGGAGCTCAGGGGTGACTTGTCCCCGGGGTGCTGTACCATCTCTAGTCTGGATGTTTGTGAAATGCCCAGGATGTACTTCTGATTTGGCCAACACCATGTTGAAATGTGTATCTCTGCTGGGGATGCTGTTTTCCAGCCATGTCATGGTCCTGTGTGAGCTCAGGAAAGTTGCTTAGGCCTAGATCCTGCAAATGCTTGGCTTGACACTGAGTTTTCTGAGGGAGGTCATGAAGGGTGCTCTTGGGCTCATGTGCATATGTCTCCTGCTGGGAGAACTCGCCTATCCATCTCGCAAGGCTCGAAAGTTTGCATTGTCAATGTTGGCAAAGCAATTTGGCATCTTTGGTGATGTGCTAGAAGGACCAAGTATCCTTCCAGGGCAGTTAGCCATGCTGAGGCTGTTAAGTATAAGCATGCTGCTCCAACAGGGCTAGGGGAAAATCTCCCCCCAGCTTGCTCTCTGCCTGATGGGGTTCCCTGCACTTAGTGGGAAGAAGGAACTATCGCACTGTAAAGAGACATTATTTAGCTACCTCAGTTTTGGGTAAATTTGTGCTCCAAGCCTCCTTCCTCTGTCCAGCAGATGGCCCCAGAGGTCCTTGAGAATGCTATTGCTGCTGGTGGAGTGCCAAGTCCCTTTCTATGAGGATATGATACCGGTGCCATCTTCATCCACAGCAGGCTAACGAATGAATAAACGTGGAGCCAGGCTGCCTGAGAAACCAGAGGGGTTTTGCTGGAGCTGAGGTTTCCCCCTAAAATGCAAAGGCCAAATCCAGCCTTTGCCTTGCGTTCAGTGGGCATCTCTGGACTTGCACGCACCGGTGCTGAATTTAGCCTGAGATCTTTACCTAAAACAAGTCTTGTAGTTCTAATCAGAAGCTTCATGCTGGGCCTGATCCTCCAGGCCCTCTTGTGAGTTCTTGGCCGTTTGCCTGTATTGGGCCTGCAGGCTGGGCCTCCCTGTTCTTCAGCTGGCAATGAGTTTGGGCCCAAGGCTGAAGGCCTCCATGCGCAGTACGTCCATTATTGAACTGCAGCTGCTATTCTTAGTTTGTGTTCAGTCCTCTTTCCCCTGAAATTCCACTCGTCTCAACAATGTCTGGTGGTAGAGAGTTCCACAGGGTAACTGAGTAAAACGGTATTTCCTTTTACATGTTTGAAAGGTATCTTCTTAATTTCAGTGAGCGTTGCCACAAATCACAGCCCTGCACGACCTTCTCTGCTCCATTCATTCTCTTATGTACCTAGATCTCCTTTAAACTAAAGAGGCCCAGCCTTTTAAATCTGTTCTTGTAGGGAATCTCCTTAGTGCCTCAGTTTCTCTTCCCTCCTGTGAACAACACCTATAGCTTCTACTAGTAGCATGTACTTCCTGCTCAGATTAGCCCAAGAGGTTAATTCTGCAGAGACGCCCTCTGGTGTCTGGAGCAGTGCTCCAATGACTCATGGTGTCTGAAGGGGGCATCTGGCCAGTTACATCAGTAAAGGAGGCCAGTCTGTGGCTCACTGTCTCATCTCTCACTTGGGTTTGGTCAGCTTCTTTCTCTCTGATTTCCAGTATTTCGTTTGCACCTGCCATGTGTCACATGGTGCAGTCCAGCAGTGGACGTGCCAGAAGTCAGTGGGCACTGCTCCGTACTACGTGTAAATTACTGCCCAGGGCCACCCCGCAGCAGCAGGCCAGTGACAGAATTGTGAATAGAACCGCAGTCTCCTGACTCTTAGTCCAGGGCCCTGCCCGGGCAGAGCCATGACTCTGCTTTGCCAAGAGAGCCGACATACGGACGCCACTAGCAATTATTCTGCCAGTTCCTCGCCCTTGCTGACGCCCAGTAAAAGGCTGCACTGGGCTGGTGCTACCCATGGCCAGGTGATCCCTGCCCAAAGATGAGTGCCTGCCCTGGGGTCTCTGCCGTATAAGGGAATGGAAGCGGAAGGCGAATTGGCACAGGCTGCATTGGTGGTAGTGGCACCAGGCAATACGTAGCAAGCCTTTTGAAGCGGCGACAGGAGCCCCCTAGCAATCTGGCAGTTGGAGTTTTTGCAGCCTTCCTTAAATCTGTGATCCCTGGGCCAGGAGGAGTTCCCTATTGTGTAAATGGTGGAGGACAGCTGTGACTGGGCACATGCACTGGGAACAGGAGACATGTGATGGACACGCTTGTCTCAAAGGAGAAACATCTCTCCCTCTTGCGGCAATACTAACAAGGCCCCAGAACATAGCTGATTCAGGGCCACCCAGAGGGGGGAGCAAGTGGGGCAATTTGCCCCGAACCCCACAGGGGCCCCCATGAGAGTTTTTGGGGCCCCTGGAGAGGGGTCCTTCACTTGCTCCAGTGGCCCCAGAAAACTCTCACAGGGCCCGGGCCCCCGGGATCGTCTTCTGCTCTGGGTCTTCGGCAGTGGGTCCCGGAGCAGAAGGACCCCCCCCACACCGCCGAATTACCACCAAAGACCCCAGGCCCCCTGAATCCTCTGGGCAGCCTTGAGCTGATTGGGTAGTGCTCACCCAGCTTCCTTCCTCGGCCAGGTCCCTGTCCCCATCGAGAGGGCTTTCCGCCCCCATGTGCCATGCATCCTCTCGGCTGGCTTGTCCCCTGCTGACAAGCTGATGGGTTTACTCTTATACAAAGTTCCTGCAATGCTTTCCTGCTCCTGGCCTGGGAAGGTCTTTGCTCCATTTCCGTCTCCTGGGGAAGGAGCCGGAGTTCTGACCCACAAACGCTGCTGATCTCAGGGACTCACTGCTGACTCAGAGGCCCTGGGCTGCTGCGCTGACTCTGGAGTCCCTTCCGGCACCTGGCAGGAAGCGTGAACCAGTGGCTGTCTCTGGGCCACCTTTTAAGGATAATCCTATGGGAGTCTGGGGGCGGGCAAGGAAAAGCCAATACAACCTGCTCCTGCATTCTCCAGAGGGGGATGGCCTGTAACCCTCCAGTCCCTCTCAAAGTTGGCCCCTGGCTGTCATCCTGCTGGGTCATGCAAACTCAGAGTCCCTAGCCCCAGGGATGGGATGAGCTGGTGTCATTTTGGCTGCACATTCTCCCCCATACTTTCATTGGGGATGCTGGGGAGACAGCCATGTGGGAGGAAAGGTGTGATCTGCCTCACTGTATCTATTGCTTCCTTCCTAGCATCCCTCTTTGGCGTCTCTCTGACGGCTGGCGGATGCACTGCGCAGGCTCTCTGGGTGGCAGCAGAGGTGCCCTGGGATAACGAAGCTTCCTTGGGTGATGAGCTGGAGCATGGCGAAGTTGCAGCTCCCTTGAGGTTTGTCTACGCTGCAGTTTGACACCCGCAGCTGGCTCATGCTGGCTGCTTCGGGCTCGCAGGGCTCAGGTGCAAGGGCTGTTTAATTATGATGTACACGGTCGGGCTCTGGGACCCTCCCACCCTGCAGATTCCCTGAGCCCAACCATCTACAGTGCAGCTAAACAGCCCCTTAGCCTGAGTCAGCCGGCACGGGCCAGCCGCGGGTTTTAATTGCAGTGTAGACGCACCCTTAGGGCCCTGCGCTGCCGTACATAGCTCCTCTGGAGTTCCCTCTGCAATTGGCTTGTAGAATGTTCTTGGGGTTTGCCCCTGATCTGGGGGCAGGAGGAGGGAACCCCCCCCAGGTGGTGAAACCATTGCATCCCTCTTAATGGGGTTGGATATCCTTCTGCTTGGATAAGGGCTCTTCTCCCCTGCAGTCTGGCTGCTCCCTCGACCACAGCCTACGGCCAAGTCTGAATTTGTGTGTGCGCGAGCAGCTAGGGGTGTTGCAAGGCTGGGCTTGTGACTTCCCTGTAGAAGGGGGAGATGGGAGGGGGGTTGTTCACACCAACTCTAAATTCCCACCAGAGGCTTTTCTAAGCAGCAAATCTATACCTGTGAGGTAGCTGTGCCCGTGCAAACCCCATGTAGGGGTGCCAGCATGAAGTGGGGTTTACACTAGTGTTGCTTAGCTAGTTAATTACTGAATGAAACTGTGCTTCTGCAAACCCGCCATTTACCTGGTAAAGCTGCATTGCTGGAACCTTGCTTTGCACCAGTGCAATGTGACTATGAGGATGTAATGCCACTGGTGTGTACTGGTGAACCCCCCACACCCGTGCACTCAAGGGGGAGCCCCCCCTCCCAGATTTGCCCAGATACAAGTGAGATCAGCTGTCCAGCCAAAGTAGTGAAAGCAGCTGGGAAAGGTGAACTCATGCCTGACATTTCCCTCCAAGCACAAGTCTCTTTACCATGGTTAACTCCCTAAATCCAAGCCTCTCTCGTGTCTCTGCCCTCCTTCCCTTTGGCATTTCGGCTAATTCTTCCCGCTATTTGTCCAAGTGTATTGATTCTTCCCCTTGGAGCCCACTGCCGGACTTTGTAAAAGGCTCCTAGCATTGTCTTTGCTTAAATACCTTCTGCTTTTAAAGCCTTCTGCAAACAAATACCATTCACCCTCAGTGAGAGCACCACGCCCAGAAAATAGCAAGGACGCCCTCCATATGTTCCTGTCCTTGTGCTTCCTGGATGTGCGGCTCCTAATCAGTTTCGCACATGGGGAGCAGACATACCGAGCATCAGGTATTCTGCTGCTGTGGCATTTTGCATGTTGAAAATGCTCAGTATCCTTTGCTTCCTAGGATCCAACGTAGGTATCCTCTGAACATCCCAGCACGTGACTGCGAGAAGGCAGAAGCGCTGCTGCCGTTGCTTGTGCTCTGGTTACTTAGGGACACATGTTGGCGGGGAGGAGGGGAAATGCTGGAGGGTCAGGAGATAGTGGACAAGGAGAGGAGCTTTCTAGCGGTCTGAACACAGCAGTGAGAACCAAGAACTACTGAATTCTGTTCCTTGCTCTGACAATGACATTCTCTCTGCTGGGCAATTCACTTAATCTATGGGCCTCACTCTTCCTATCTGCAAAACCAGAGGTGATGATCCTTGCTGACCTTCCAGGTGATGGTGAATCAGCTAACCCGCAACTAGCGCTTTAGAAACACCGAGTGCCCTAACTGCTAACTAGTATTACTGCAGCGGTGTTTTGGGGGGACTATCAAATCCCAGCTGTGTTTTCCTGTTTTCAGCCACCACAGAGAGGGCAGTAATTAGGCACATTGACATTCTCCCCAGTATTGTATTGGTGCTATAAATGTCATTCTTTACAATAAACTAGAGGCAAAGGAGCATGGCCCCCTTCTGAAAGCCGGCACCTGCTGGGTGGGAGGGAGCCAGTCTTAGGAGGCAGTGTCAGTCCTCCTGGTGAGTAACAGTGTTGGAAACTCTGAGCCGTTTTCTACATTTTCAGGGCACCCAGATGGCTCCTGAAGTCAGGTGGAATCCAGCAAATTGTTTCGGCTAAAAAGATGGAGCTTTCCCCCACCCCCAAAATGTCAAAGAGTTTGTTTTGGATGTTTCCAAAATGAGCTGTTTGGAACTGACATTTTCAAAACCTTTCATTTGACCTGAACAAAATATATTTTTTGTTTGAGTGCAAGAAACTGAAACAATTCAGTTTTGGTTTGAAACCAACTTATTTTTCCCACCGCCAGATGTTTTCAGTTTAGCCACTGAAACGAAAAATCAATTATTTAGTCCACCTAGTGCCTTGTATTAACAGTAAATCCCATGGCGCAATGGTCCCCATTACATCCCTGGTGAATTGAAGTCAGTGGAATTACACCAGGCATTAATCTGGCCCAGAGTCTTTTTACATATTTTCATCTTTCTTGTACGTCCAACAGCCTCTAGTGCTGCATTTCAGCCAAGCCATGGGAAACAGCTAGGTCCCCACTGCTACCATGCATACGTTCACCTTACTGCTCCAGGGTGTTGTGCTGGGCCAGCCAGGGTCACTGGTCCTCGTTCTGGGGGCAGAATAGTTGTGAGGAGAGGAAAGCAGATGCAGTCAATGAAGGAAAAGCAAACCGCCCTCCCGTAGTTGGTACAATGGTTTCAGGGGCCAGGCCTGCTGGGTGAGCGCTGCTGGCACGCAGGTTCTTGATTTTTGGGTGAGAAGGGGCTGGGGGAACATTAACACTGCAGCGTGCCCTGTCCTGAGAGGGAAGGTAGATCTGGCATCCATGAGGAGCACAGCCAGCTTATAGGTCATTAATTGGGTATGCAGGGAGTCTTGGCCAGATGGGAGTCACCTGCTGCCAGTCAAGCTTGCTGCCAACTCTTGTTTTTTTTCCTTTACTTCAGGCAACTGTCTGTATCCCCCTGACCACTCCAGGAGAGATCCCTGCAAAGCTGTTGCTTCTGGGCTTCTCCAACCCCATGGCCCAGGAGAGCACAGACTCCTGGTAACAAGAGAGGGAAAAGACACACATAATTGGGGGGCATCTTTGTTCTTCTGTGCAGCCCTCTCTAGGCATTGCCTGACTTGCTTTTAACTGGTGCAGCTGGTGTGGTTCCTACCACTAACGGTGGGAGGCTGCTCTGCAGTGGAATGGATCTCTGTCGTAGGAGGTTTGCCTGCTAGCTGACGACCCTTTCCCCACTTTGTCCCTCCACATTCTGCTCATGCCTGTGTGTTATTCTCACTCTAGAGGGCAGCAGTGTCTGACTTCTGTATTTGCACTGAGCTGCTCCACTCCTCTGTGTCTCTTCACAGTCACTTGTGTAATGCCCCAGCTGGTGTTTCAAAGGCCAGGTTGTGAAAGTCAGGCCTGGGAACAGTGCTGGGACAGAGAGAGGGCCAGTAAGTGGAAATTGGAGCAAATATGGGCAGATCTCATGATTTTATGGCGAGATTTATGACATTGTATGGTTATCTTAAAGTGCCAGTTCCTGGAGTCATGTGAACACAGGAGAATCTCAGCTTTCATTGACAAATGTAAGTTTCTAGCCCTTGTGGTTGCAGAGAGGCACTTGAAAGCATGGCCAGCGTGCACCCCAGGGCTTCATAAACCAGATGGCAAAGAAAGAGCCCAGAGGTATTTCATAAAAGCCATGAGTCTGAAGCCAATCTCATGATTTTGGGCAGGGCTGACTCCTGATGGAACCTTTTGGAGGTGCAGCACCGAGTTAAGATTATCTGGGGAGGATCAGGAGGCTAGGACAGAGGTAAGAGGAGACAGGAAACTGGGTAAGGAGTGACTTGGTTGGAGGGCCAAGAAGAAGTTGGCTTTAGCACAGTGTTTTGGCTAGAGTCAGGGGGAAGTAGGAAGCAGGGAGCCCAGATGGGAGAATACTAGACCTGTTAAGAGAATCAGGTAGTGTGGCCTAGTGGATCGAACGCAGGACTGGAACTCAGGTGACTTGGGTTCTATTCCTGGCATTGCTACTGACCTGCTAGGTCACCTTGGTCAACTCCCCCTCCCTCTCTTGTCTGGTCTGTTTGGGAGAGGGACAGTCATTAACTCTGTACAATTCTTTACATGTACAGTGCCAAGCGTGGCATGGCTGGGATATTGGTCAGGGCTTCTGGGGGCTACAGTAATGCAAACAAACAGTGTGGATGAGGGTTTCAGCTGTTGGAGTAGGCAAAGGGCAGATATTTTATCTTATAGGAGACATTTTTCTGTTCTCACCTTTGTTACCTTCCTCATATAGCCTCCGAGTCAAACCTCCCTCCGTTTCTCATAACCTTCTCCCAGAGCACCTTGCTTCACACACACAGCTGGACCTGACCCTGTGAGGTGCCAAGACCTCTTCTCTTCTGGCTGGAGGGTGTCCAACCACCACCTCTCAGGCCTGCCCTTCCCCCCACCCCCGGCAGGTGCAAGCTCTCTGATTTAGCCTAGAGTCCTCCACCAAAGTGGGGCCCCGTTGTGCTGTACAGGTGTTTGTATATGCACATGTGTGTGCATGCAGAGGGTCCCTGCCATGATAAGCTTAGGCTAAGGCAGATGAACATGTTGCACTGCCCAAAGTCACATGGTGGCTTTTCTGGTGCCGAGATCCGTGTGGGAACGGCTGGTGCAGGACACGGGGGAATGAGAGGTGGGTGTTAGGAAGGTGCCTGATGCCTGGGAACTGACAGGACATACCCAGTATGTCCCAATAGGAGACAGAGACAAAGGGGGGCTGTGGTGGAGCATGGGGCCGGAGGGTTCAGGCTGCAGGGGAGTTTTGCAGGGTCCTGAGGGTGAGGAGTTGGGACTGCGTGTGGGGAGGGAGAGGAAGCTGGGGCAAACAATGAACCTCACTAGGGCTGGAGGGTTTTGAAGGAGCCCAAGGGAGGTGGGGTCTGAATCTTGCTGGATTTTGGTAGGATTTGGGCACCAAGCTCCCTTCAGCTTAGCTGGGAATCCCAGCCTCGGAAGTCAGTTTGATCCCTTCAGCTCTTCTGATGTTCAGCTTAGTTACCTGGCCTGGCAGAGCCCAGGGTCAGGGCCAGAGAGTGACAATATCGGCTCCTGGAGCAGTCCACGTGATCACACAGGTGTGGGGAGGCTAATCTCTCTCCCGCATTGTGGGAAACAGCCACTATCACGCAGAGGCCCTGAGTGTCCTTCAGCAGCTGGCAAGCAGGGTGCCATTAACGGACCTGCATGCTGATCGGGGAGGGGGGGGGCAGAGGGCTGTCTCTCATTCAGGAGTGCCTGACCCCATACCTGGGCCTTCAGCATCGCAGTGCAGCTCTGTACCCCATCAGCATAAGGAGTGACTCCGCTAGCTGGTAGCAGTAATAAGCTGTTATCCCCTAGTGGAGCAGATGCTAGAGGGGCATGTGATACACTTCACTGGTGTTTGCCCAGCGGCAATGTTGTCCTGCTTCCTCCTTGGTGGGGAGTTTACCGTTTCCAACCCAAACACTTGGGCTGAGCAGTGATTCTCTGCTCCCCCAGCTGTGATCCTGCTTTCTCCCCCTCCGGTGCTTTGCATGTAATTAGGTGTGAACTAATGAAGACGCAAATAGCTTTGCTCAGTGAAGTACCAGTGCTTGTCTCCCTGGCTGAGTCCTGGTTCGGGAGCTGCAGAGGTTTCGGAGATTCCTCATTCAAAAGTTTTGAGTTCAGAACCTCTCTCACCTGGAGCCAGAGCGCTTTGAAAGAGACACTGCACCCCACTGTGGGGATGACTGGCCTGGCCACTGCAACACAGGCCTGGCCACATCCTCTGGAGAGTAGGTCTGGGCAGGATGAAGTAGGCCTAACTCCCGCAGAAGCTTAACCATTGGATAAGCCTGGTGAAGACGTAGGTAGTAACTTGCACTGATGTAGCACCTTACATGGACTATAGGGATCCCTTCGCCATCACTGAAGTGCAGCCGGCTCTCGGGTGGAACATGGATGCTGTTGAATATCCCCCGGAATGTTACAAAACAGAGTAGTCTAGGAGGTGCAGAATACCGTGTGTGTGTGAAAGTCCAGGAGGTACGTTGGCATGCAGGATGGAATTGAGACCGGGCACCGACGTTATGAATGCTCCAGGGGATCACGAATTATTGGAAAGGCTCAAGACCATGTTATCTTTGTTCCTTCTGGCATCTGAAGCAGTACGGTGCCCTTTAGCACCATGCTGGGAAGTAGTTTCTGGGACTTGGAGGGAAGATGCCTTCACCATCACTGAATTACCAGAACCACCTCCTGCAGCATCTGGGTTCCTCCATCTCCAGGTTTCTCCCACTGCTGATGTGGAGCATGGGGTGGTCCAGAGAGCACTGTTTCCCTCCCCATCCTGTTTGTTTGGTCACTGCTGCATGCACCTGCTTCCTTAAAGGGAATGGGAAGATTAGGAGAGCCAATGTGAGCCTGACCTTACTGGAGATAACCAGTACATACAGCAGCTTCTCGTGGGAATGCTGAGCCGTACCTAACACTTGAGTTTTTGTCAGGGTTGGCGTTGCTAATCATTCTTTGCCCTTCCGTAGCAGCTCTTGGCAGAAGGTCTCAAAGTGCTTTACAAGCAGCGGCTGACTGATCATCCTTATGCACCCTAAGAGGTTCATATTGTAACTGACCTCTTCTGTAGGAGACTGAATTGAGACACAGATGCAGTGGGACTCGCCCGAGGTCACACAGCAAGTTAGTGATAGAGCCAGACACAAAACCCAGAATAGACACCTTTTCTAAGCACTAGGCCAGCATCCCCGCCCACAGTGTAAACAGCACCCAGGTGGACTGACACCTAGTCTTCTCTTCAAACCACTGGCCAGCACTGTTATCTGGAATTGACATAGGCTTTTCAGTTCAGAACTGGAAACTGCAAACTCCCCGTGGTGAAACGTTACCGGATTGAAAGGAAGGGAAGAACTAAGAACTCAAGCAAACTCTCCCCGCGCTTGTACCTTAAGGGGAGAAGGAGAAATTAAATGAATTCTGCATGAGCAGCGTTGATTTAATAAAGAAAAAGTGGATTGATGAAAGCATCTGACGGCACTTAGCCCTGGGAAGGCTGTCGCGTCATGCAACACGGACTGGTGGGCCCACAGAGAGAAATGCCTGCTGGGGCCTTTGTTTTAAAGGAGGAGGAATCCATTGTGGTAATCACGTTTCCTTTTGCAGTTTGTTTCCCTGCTCTCACCTTTCTCCCTGTTTCTCTGTCATGAGTGACGTGACATTCACCAGTGCATAGCAAACTAACTACCCAGAGAAAAGGCTTGTGCTGTGTTTGGGGAATTGGGGCTTTAACTGAACAGACTGTGTGCTGCGGGGTCCTTGATGGAGTTAACAACCCTGTCAGGGGCACGAGTCTTGAAACCGGCTCCTCAGGGAGGGTTAGCATCAGCTGCTATTCTCAGGTATGTTTATGCTCCAAAGTTCAGAGACTCCACAGGACCCACCAGTTGCATCCTAACCATCTAAACTAGCTTGGTTTTGCTGTGACGCGGGGTTGGATGAGATATCAGACTGTAGGCTTCAGGGTTTAAGCCAATCTCTTCACTAGTAGGGATTCGGATGGGACCTGTGTGGGGGCAGGGGGGGGGCAGATTATCCCACAGCTGCCTACTGTTGGGTTCTTACAGCTTATTCTGAAGAAGCTGGGGCTGGCCAGTGTCCGAGACAAGATAGGGATAGATGGACCTTGGGTCTGCTGCATTGCTATGACAGCTACTCCCTAGCCCGTCTGTGGGGGAGTGGGGATAAGCCGTGGCATTTTCCTGTTCTCACCAGACACCTCAAGGATGATTGGAATAGCTCTGATTTTTCAGTGGCCCTCTCCCCCATCTTGGTGCCTTCCAGTGGGATGAGCAAGAAGGCTCTGCCCAGTCTTTAACAGCTGCCTGACTTAAAAATCCCCACTAGGTCCCATGTGTCCCAGCTCTGTCCCCTAGCTGATGTAACAGCTCTTCTTCCCCCTGCTGGAAGGGGCTTCTGCTCTTTCACCCAACCAATTACTACTTCATCCTAAAATCCTGTTCCCTAGTCAAAGGACCTATTCCCAGAAATTACTCAGTGACTTGGTCTATTCTTTGCAACTCTTGGGAGCACGGTTAAGGGTGGTGTAAATCGGTGGGAGGGGATAGGGAGTAATGGAGATTTAGAAAAGAGCAAAGAATGGGCGGGATCCCTTAATTCTTTCCAGACAGCCTAACATTTGGGTTTAGAAAAGGTACAGACCAGGGGTAGCCAATTGTATTTTTGTCAAGGTCCAAATTTCTTGGTCAAGGTACAGTCAAGGTCCAGACACCACAGAAAATAATAATAAATAAGTTAATACTTTTGGGGGGGGGGTCCATTCAAAAGCATCTGGAGGTCTGGTTTTAGCCCGCAGTTTGCCTGTTGACTCCTTGTAGGCTTTGTGTAAAGAGCATGATGCTGGCTTGGGACGTTAGCTGTTCTAACACACCTACCGGCTTCGCAACTAACACTTTCTGAGTGAAACTGTTTTTGGTTTACAAGTTTAATTTGTGTGCCTCCATTTCTGCCTTGGTACAGTGGGGCTAGTGGCACCTGATCCATCCTTATAGAGCAGGGGCTCTCAAACTTTAGCACTGGTGACCCCTTTCTCACAGCAAGCCTCTGAGTGCGACCCCCCCCTTATACATTAAAAACACTTTTTTGTATATTTAACACCATTATAAATGCTGGAGGCAAAGCGGGGTTTGGGCTGGAGGCTGACAGCTCGTGACCCCCATGTAATAACCTCGCAACCCCCTGCCGAGAACCTCTGTTATAGAGCACTCTGACACTTTAGATAAGTGCAAAATCTTGATAAGTCTTTATCCTGTAGGTTTTTTTAATCTTTGCTTCTAAAAACACTGCCTAGATTTGCTGGTTTCAGTCCCAAGTCATTCCGTCTAACTGGACTGTCCGAAAGGTGCAGACCCTGATAGGGGAGAGGGAGCAGTTGAAATAGGGATGATGTGAATGATGCAAGGACCTAGGGGAACCTTCATCCACACCAGGAGCTGAGGCTGACCCACACCCTGTTTCAGATCTAGAACAGTCTAGAGCTGTGGTTTTCAACATTTTTTCATTTGCGGACCCTAAAAAGTTTCAAATGGAGGTGTGGACCCCTTTGGAAATCTCAGAGATAGTCTGCCCAACCCCGAGGTCCACGGACCACAGGTTAAAAACCACTGATCTGGATAATTCCCCTCTCTCTGTTGTTTTTAATGCGGGCTCCTACCAGTATTGACTCAGATGGAATAGCGCCACCTACTGAATCACCAATAACACTGAGGAGTCCTCGTGGCACCTTAGAGACTAACATTTATTTGGGCATAAGCTTTCGTGGGCTATAACCAATGTACTCTGAATGCTCCTGGGCAGTCTCCCATCTCAGCACTGACCAGACCTGACTTGGCTTAGTAGGACATGTGAGCAGATCACAGTCTGAGGCTCCATGACTGCAAGCCCCTCCTCCTAGAATCCCTCCTAGCCAGGGAAAGCACAGTGTAGCTTGAACACTTCCCCTGTAGGACCTCCTGTGGCCCGAGCGACTCTGTAGCCCTGTGGTGGTCTCCCCTTTGTAATCTGCACTTTGATATGAGAAGCAGAGTCCTGGGCTCTGGAGGACGTACCTGGCAGCCGAGAGTTCCTCCACGAGTGCTGGGAAGTGACTTTATCCTTTAATTTTGTCATTATTTTTTTCTTTCCTGAGGCTCAGACCTTGGTGGATGACAATGTTTCCCCTCCACTGATATCAGGTACAAAGCAATATTATTCTGCAGGCCACAGCGTTGGGTTTTGCAGGGGCTCCCATTCCTCTTGATTGGCACATGCTGAATATGCAAAGGGTGAAAGGTTCACACCGACCAGTGCACTTTTGCATGTATAATAGTTTGGTCTCAGGCACTGCATTGTTTGGGGGGTGGGGAGGCAGCGGAGCGTTTGGATCTGATTTGCCCTTCCCTGCTGTTCGCTCAACCTAGAGAGCAGAGCAGGTAGCAGACACTGGGGGACACACAGTAGGAATTGAGAAACTCTGAACAAACACCCTCATCTTTGGCTGCTGTCTGCTGATGAAAGGGTGTTTGAAACCACTGGCTGCTGAGCACCTGCTTGTCCAGAAGGCGGAGCAAAGCGGCCAGAGATATTGCATATTCAAAATAAAAAAGCCTGGGAGAGCTAAGGCTTTGTCTGCCCTGGCTGAAGCTTGGTTTATTCACATCTGGGGATGTGGAGAGGCAATGGGATTTGATCAGTCTAGGGTTGAAGTTACGCAGACTTTGGTGGCCTGAAAGTTTGATTCCAACTGAAAAAGCTCCTGTGTTTATATCTCCCTTAGGGGGAGCAGAAGAGGATCCAGTGGTGGGGAAAAGTGGGGAAAAAATAGAGCAGAGAGTCTAATGAGGAAACACACGTGGTTATCTATATTGTGGTAGCAGCTGGTCTGCTGCATTATGGTAGCAGCTAACTGAAAATGGGGCCCCATGGTGCTAGGTGCTATACATGTGCGAAGCAAGACTGACCCTGCTCTGAGCAACATACAAGTCTAAACAGACACACAATGAGGGAAGGGAAGTATTATCGCCACATTACAGATGGCGGAGCTGTGGCATAGGAAGATGAAGTGATGTGCCCGAAGTCTCACAGGGACCTTGTGGCAGAGCTGGGAATTGAAACAAACGGTAGTTGCTTTAGCCACCAGACTTCCTCTTCGTGATTGACACACAGTAGGGCTGGCCTAATTTTAGTGAGGGAGGGGAAGGATTGGCTCTTCAGTCCCTAGTACAGATCACAGGCTCTCACTTTTCAAAATATTTGTTTAAAGTTAAAATTACAGGAACATAAGGCTGCCAAGCTAATAGTAGCTTTGTAAACAAATGGCTGGGGCTGTTCACAAATGCTTAGACTCCGTAAAACTCTCTCAGCCCCAGATCTAACATGGCTTCACTCCCTGGCATGGATGTGGTTGGATCGTGACAGAACTCTGCTGGGCTGCGACTCGGCATCGGTGTGTTTCGATAGCCAGAGTAGGGCCTATCTATGCTCCAAGTGCAATCAAGTCAGGGGGCCTGGTTGCTACACCTGGACATGTCCAAGCCTCTAGTCTTGCTATAGAATATGGCTAAAGCTGCATCAGTGCTAACTGGAACCCTGCTGTGCCTGAGCCCCCTGACTAAGTTGTGCCTGTGATGTAGATGGGTGTTACGGTCTCTGGCAGTGAGATATGGTGAAAGGGGACAGAGGAGAAAGGAAGCAGATGGCATATGGAGACTTGGAAGGCTGATAGAACAACTCCCTTTGCCCATCTCCACTGCATCTAAGGACTGCCCCATCCAACCTAGTGGTCAGGAACATTTGACCATCACAGCAGAGTCATTTGGACACTGTATTTTCTGATTGCTACTTTCCAACTGACAAATATTCAGAAGATCGATTTGTTCATTCTTAGGTTAAAACATGTTCTATATTTTTAAATATATTTTGGCGAGATGTGAAAATAAACCTCAGGTCTGTGTTATGCTGGATTTCCTGAACTCATTGGAATGAATTAAAATATACCCTATGGTGCATTTTCAGGTATATATTTTACATATGCCTTGAGTCTTAAACAAAAAAGCTGTACTTTAGGTCCTACCGTATAATTTATAAATGGGTTACTGCCTTTTTAAAACATTGTGTGTTTTAGTCACAGGTACAACAGCAGAGTCAATCTTTAGAAGCCAAGATTTATATTAATAAAGTTGGAATGAGGTACAAAGTTAACCTCTTCCATCCATCTCTATTTGAGTCCTTAATTAGAGCCGTCTGATTTCCCAGGGGAAATGGTGTGGGGGGAAGTGAAAACATCACACTTAATGCATAATGAAGCTCTACAAGAATGATTTTCAATATTCAGCAGCTACCCAGTGTCCAAGGGAGTTAGATTAGGGTGGAGGGATGGAGTGGGTCTCGTACCCTCGAAGGACCTGTTTAAGCAAATCAAGGTTATGCACCATGAAAGGTCATAGGAGGCTCTATGGAAGTCCATGGAGTCGGATTTGGTAACCTTGCCTGGAGCCAACCAGAGGGCGGTTGTGTCTTAGTGGACCGGGCTGGGGACAGGGCACTTGACTTTTATGCTTGACTGTACAGTTAACATGGGCTGTGACCTGGGCCAAGTTTCTAACTTTGGAGTTTTAGTTGTATAGACCTACTGCTCTCTATGGTGCAGTGTTGTTACATGCTGACAATACGCTTGTAAAGAACAGTTTCTGAATGCCGTTCCTGCCCTGAATAGCTTACAAGCTAAAGCTTGTTAATACGTAAAATGTAGTGTGCACAGGTTATTAAAAACCTGCTTATTGGGTTAACGTGAGTGTAGCAGATTCTTCTCCATCATGGCTATGAACCCTTAGACTTGGAAGCAATATTTTAGTGGCAGAAAAAGCACTGATTTTGGACTCAAACAGGATTAATTTAATATTTAATATTAAATGAGATCCCAGTAGAGGCGCTGTGGATTTCAGAATTAATGGTGTGTGACTAGTGAATTGTGAGTGGAGCTTATTATCTAAGGGGAAAAATGATCTGTTGTCTTATATTTGTCAGTCAGTCCTGGCTCTTTAAGAGGTGTGTGTGTGTGTGTGTGTGTGCGTGCGCGTGCACGTGCGCATTTGGAGGTAGTGGAGGTGATGAGAAGAAAATTGGGACTGGGAATGTGATGTGAATAAAAGAGATGGTAGAACCACAAAGAGATACCGAGGTCAAATCTTAAGCCTAAAAGCCTTAGCTGAAATCCATATTTACCCAGTGGAAGAGGATGAACTCAGTAAGAAGAAGAAAAAAATAAGCCTCTTAAGAGGAAATTGGAACGATCACAAAAAAATGGTGAGGTTAAAAATATATAGATAACGGAGTCAAGTTTTCAGGCAGGCCTTGAGCCTGTGCTCCCAAGTTCTGTGTGCTCCACATCTGCCTTGGGGAATTGGAAGTCTGAACACGTCTGCACCCACAGAAATGCCTGGCTGTGCAGGGGCAAAGCTTGGAGGTACGGTTTTTGGAGGCTGAGTTAGGAAAGTCGGCCCTTTTACAGCACAAACTGCTTCTGGGTCCTTTGAACAGACTCTCTCAACTTGAGCGAGGTGGGATTGAATCAAGTAGCGTTCCTGAGTAGACTAGCAGACAGATGATGACCCGCTGAAGATTCCCTTCCCTGGAAATGACAGTGCACTATGCTTAGATTTTGGCCTATCCCCTTATGTATCCTTTTATCATGGGCCCTGATCCTGCACTCCATGAAGTCAATGGCAAAGCCCCCACTGCCCTCATTGCTGTGGGTTGGCTCAGAGACAGACCCCAAAAACCCTTCGTTTAAAAAGGAAAAAGAGCTTTTCTATGGGACTTTGCTGCCTTCTGGCCTTTTTGTTATAAGTGCAGGTACTTCACTGAGGACAGGCAAATTCTCGTCTGTTTCTCCAATTAGTTCTTTTAATGGAATGGTTCATAAGGGGCTTCTCGTCCTCTAATTAAATCAGAGAGCATGAGTGCACGAACGATGGACAACTTAGCCCAGAGACAGGGCAGCTGTCACCTAAGTCGTTCTGGGAAGCCACACTGCTTAATAAATGACGAATGAGAAAGAGAGCGCATCTATTTTGCATCCTCTTTATGCAGAGATCTAAGGCTTCAAAGCTCTGTGTCGGGGATAAAAGGTCAGCCATGTCGCCACGCAGCCATTTCCTCAAGACATGTGTCAGTGGCTCTCTGGCAGATGAGGCCTCAAAGGCCACTCCTTGTGATAGGTATCTCTGAAGCTGTGGTGTGAGGCAAGAGGATGCCTGTCAGCCCCAACTTGGAGGAGTCAGAGTGTCCTGCACATTTGTCTCTCCCACCCCTTCCTCCTGTGAGGGGCTTTTTGCGCTCGCAGTGTTGGGAAAAGGCCCCTGCTGTCCCAGTCACTCTGCAGGTTTATTAATGGAGCAAAAGCTGCATTTCTTCCCACTCTCGTTCTGTGCCCACACTAATAAATCACCATGACAGGCGTTTGCGCTTACTTAACGCCCTTCATTGTTTAGCTGGGAGGGGGAGGAGGGTAATTCGGCTAAAATTGCCGCACACTAGAAATCGTTTTTCTTAAAAACAATATTAATATTCTGCATCTAAACAAGGGAAAGCTACTGTACTAATTGCACAGGCGAATCATCAAGCCTGGCTCACCCGTCCAATTATCAGAAAATACACCAGCTCCGAAATAACGAAGATTGCCCCCGCCCCAAAATCCATTCCCTCTCCAGATGAGTTGAATGGAGAGAGAGATGGCTTCCATTTGTCACTTACATAATGACTAATACCTCTTCATTAAGATGAGTCGGTTTCATGCACATGACTGACTCCCTAAGTATCCAGATGAGACTATAACACACACACACTTTGGGGATGTGGCTAAGTGCAGACTCATTAGTTGGGATATTTGGGTATATTTAAAGGGACACAGATGGTTAGCACCACTATTTAGGTTTTGTATTTAAAAGTAATAGAGTAGTTTTCGTAGGGTTTTGAGAAAAAGATTGTATGAAACCTAACAGAAATGTGTTTTTCAATAAGGTCAGAAAAAACAAGGGGTAGCCTCGTTGATAGATTGGTGGAAAAGCAAAGATTTCCTAGGAACTTCCTTAATTAGCGTGAACATTTTAATTAAATAATCAACCAAGACGTGACCATGACTCTGACTCTTCTCCTGGCTCCAACCACTAGATGAAACAGACCATGTTACGAGCCCTGACATAAGATGAAAGCATTACAGCAAAAACCTAAAGAACAATCCAAGTTCCTATACACATGCTAGAAGCTTAGCAGAGTCACCCATCACTCTTATTGGGCCTCAGTAGGGCAAAGTCCTTGCAACCCTTCCCAGGGAGGATTGGGGGCCCGAGGGTCCTGTCCATTTGCTGGATCGGAATAAAGGCCCTGAGTCAGTTTACGCTCAGGCTGTTTATCCAAAAGTCCCTTCTTTGTCTATTCATTTGTCTATTCGTTTGTGAAGGATCCACTTTGAACCAGTATCTGTGAACCTCACCAAGTAGTGGTATCTCTCTGAAGGTGTTACAGCCTGAGTGAATTTGCCTAATCGTCTCCTACTATTATTAATTCCTGGAGTGCTGTGGTCATGCTCCCCCCTGGAATTGCATACAGTCCCTGAGCCATGATGATACATTAACTTGATACAGTAAGATCTTCCAAAGATAGTGCCACTTCTGTCACACACACCTCCAAGTATCTAGTCTTCCTCTTGGTGGGGTGAAGGAGAAGCATTTGACTAGAATTGATGATGATGAGTGGGAGGGAAGATGCGTGAATACCTGATGGACTGGTCTAATGGTTTTATTAGCCTGTATTTCCAAAGTGAAATATGTGGCATGCACAGAACATATGCTGGCATTTGTATAGTACATGCTACAGTATTGCTAGTACTTTTTTCCTTTGAGTTCTGTAGTTACAAATAGAAAGGTTACTGGTATTTTTTTTTTTATTATCCCTCCGTCTGAAAACTCAGGTTGCCATAGGCACCATCAGTCCAGGTTTACAGTTATGTTGAAAGAGAGGAAAACAACAAACGATACATTTTTGAAACCTTAAAAACGATTCCAAATAGCTCTTCTGCTGTGATTTTAGGGTCTTTTCCCTCAGGACCTTCCAGGGCTGGAAGCAAATGCTATGCACCCTATTGGAAGCTGTGGATCTCCCCCAAAGCTCTTGACCCTAATGGGTTTGGAAAGATCAGACCATTAATAGAGCCCTGTGCGGATACAAAATTTGTATCCGCATCCGCTCCGCACTCTGCAAAATTGATAGAAAGCGGATATCCATGGATTTGCAGGGCTCTAACCATTAATTCAGGAGTGGTGCATGACTGAATGTGTAGCTAGGCTTGGGTCTCAAGCCTGAGTCATGTGGGATGGTGGTAGTAGGGACTATTTCTGGCAAGTCTTTTAAAATGAAAAGTGGCTATTTGGAGCTACTCAGCTGTTTGGAGTGTCAGATTAATGGGCAGAGTGCAGGTGAAGGGGCAATAAATGGAGCTTATTGACTGGTTCTGCATTTGATTACAAGGCTATCGCCATAATATATCTGTGCCTACTATGTGTTATATGGAATAGTAGATCAATGCAGTCGGCCCAGTTCTGGTAACCCATGTGGGAGTGGGGCCTGCTTATGTCAATCCAGTTGCAGGACTAGGAGTTGATATTGTGTCTCTGTTCCCTTATCTTGTGTTTCCTCCTGCCCTCTTCCCAGCCAGATCCACTTCCCTTAGAGCAATAATAATGTCCAAGAAAGCCCATGATTGATGGAATAAAATTGTCTTGAATGTAATAGTTTGTGAAAATAGTATTTTCCTGCTCCAAAATGCATTCCCCGTTTAACCAAATCTGATCAAAGAGAAGTGCCCTGTACATGCATGCAGGCAGTTGTGAGTGTTTAAAATACATTCCCCAAGCTTTACCGGGTTATTTTTAGGCATGACGCACCCACCATTGAAATACCCAGTTATTGTTACGCTGGAATGCAGCAATCTCGTTATGACATCGTCAGCCATCAGAATGAATAGTGCTTGACCGCGGATGGGAAATGAGAGGAGAGGACAGAGCTGAGATGCTTGGGACAAGCTGCAGCACAGCGTCTTTCCACTGCTTTTGGCAATGAAATATTGGAGCCTTTACTTGTCAGTGTCTTAGGCTGACACACCGGTTGTGGTCTTGCTGTGCTAGATTCCCGGTGGCCAGTCTACTCTGATGTTTAGGAAGTGTTGGTCATCATTAATTGTCTAATGATTATTGCTGTTTATCTAGGGAAGAATTGTCCTAGCTAGAGAGCGCTCTGGTGTGCCGATGAACTATTCCTGACCCACAACTGCATGGCTGCCTGCCTGTTATGCAAATCTTTGCACACTTATTGGCCAGTGTGTTCTGAGTTACATAAAGTTGTGTGGTTTTCTCAGTCACCGTACAACATGCAAATCCATGTGCTCTGATGGGCTAAGGGATGTTACTAGCTGGCTGGAGCACAAGGATTTACATAATGGCTGCACGGTGGCACAGTTCAGATCCCTGTGCCTTCTACAGGCTGCTACACTGATAGCTTCATATCCACATACCTGCAAAAACTCCTGCCTCTAAGCCATGGGGCAACTCCTCTCTGCAATGTCCCCTGTGTTCTCTACTTTCCTCTCCCTGCTTCTGTTCTCAGCTGCCTGCAAAGCACGACTTGAGAATGAAAGGTGCTCAGCCTTTGGACTAGCTGGCTCACTGTCTCTGAGCTGGTAGCACAAGAGATAGGAGCAGAGCCAAGCCCAGGGGCATGGTGCTGAATTTTAAAGAACTTGCTGGAGCCTACAATAGAGGCAGGGTGCATATAATCTGCCAGGCACAAACATAAAACGATTGAGCTTTTTTTTTGCAAATTAATTACACTTTTTAATCCAGTTATTCTTAAATATATATTTTGTGCTAAAAGATTTCTGTGCTCATTGTTAAATGAATGCCTCCTCCATCCCTTCTGAGGGCTAGATTCTGCTCTGTTACAATGGTCCACCCGTTTGGAGTAAGCCCTTTGACTTCAGGGCACTTCAGATTTATGTTGTTGTTGCTGTTCTTGCAAACAGTCTGTGGGCTGCACGGAAGCAGGGACCTCATTTGCACTGCCTCAGACATGGTGACAGTCACCCCCTGCAGAGGGCCAGCCTGAGACCAATGCAGCACTTCACGGCCACTACAGCCCTAAAAATTGGGTTGATGTGGGATGGTGGCACTGCACTGATGACTCTCTCACGGGGTGAATTCCACCAAGGGCTGGAGTGAAGTTTACATGTACAACATTATCTTTGGCAATTCCTGACCTTTGAGGCCTTCTCATTACAAACCTGATGTTCTTGCAGAATAGTTTTAGTACAGAATAGTTATAAGAACCCCAGATTCTTTGGTTCCTGTATTCAGCGGTGCAAACACCTGGGACAACTTCCTTGGTGTGTCATTAGCCCAGGTCCAGGATAGTTATTACCTTGCAAACTAGGAACCAGCAGTGAGGACAGAGGCTTGAGAGTCAGGGCTCCCAGGTATTGTTTAGTTTTCCTCCAGGCCCTTACAGCTCCTTAACGTCCCCTAAGTGCCACCGGGATGGTACCTAAGGGCTAGGGACCACAGGTGAGCCCTTCATCTCCAATAGGCTTGATGATATGTTTCCCTCCTCTCAGGGTGTTTTGAATCTTCATTCACTTATGCTTTTAAAAGCACTTTACAGACTGGGTTATGTGTGTTTTGTACCAGTGTAACTGCCAGGGAAGGGTGTGATTATTTTAACTGATGGTTATGTCTATCATGGATGTGGTTACACCTGTATAAAAGTGACTTAGGTCTGGTTGACATGTAAAAAGTTAAGTTGATACAGCTGTGTTGGTCATTGTGAAAAATCCACACCCTACCCTGACTGACATAGCTACATTGACCTAACTCCCAGCATAGATACAACTACGTCAACAGAAACATACCTCTGTCAACATAGCTATCATTCCTTGGCGAGATGGTGTTCCTACACTGATGGAGAAACCTCTTTTATGGGTGTAGGCTGTGTCTACACTACAGCGCTGTGTCAATATAGCTACAGCAACATAGCTATGCTGGTACAATCTCTGTAGTGTAGACTGTACCTTATCCTGGTATAACTGGGAATGGGAGCAAGCTATACCGGTCTAAGCACCTTTCGCCAGGTATCATTCCATCTACACTAGGAGGGTTGTAGTGTTCTAGCTGTACCAATGTAGTTAAAGCACTTTTGTAGGTAGATAAGGCCTAAGATGTTTGGCTGAGGACCTTTACTGCGTATCAGCAACTGCATGCATCCGGCGAAGTGGGTATTCACCCACGAAAGCTCATGCTCCAATACGTCTGTTAGTCTATAAGGTGCCACAGGACTCTGCTGCTTTTGCTGACTGTTGATCTTTATTGTGCATTTTGTATTAGCTGATTTATAGAACATTTTAAACAAGGAGGGGCAATGGCTGTTTTGTAGGCTCATACTGATCCCAGCTGCTTTTCTCCGCATCCATTTTTCAGCAAGATCAACTTTCTTGGGGCCAAATCCTCCCGCCCACCCCATGTCCCTTGAGGGCCTTGAGCCCACCATGGGTGTGGCTCCACTGTCATAAAAGGCAAAATGCAGGGACCCTGCCCCGTGGTCCTTGTCTTCTGCATTCTGGGGAGCTTAGCTTTGCTGGTGCTCCATGGGCACAAGGGGATTGGGTTGGGAGAGGAATGGGCTAGTGGGTCCATTGGCCAGTTCTCCTCCACGAACGGGGACCACACTGGATGGTGCAGGCTGTTCCAGCTCTGAGATGTCAGTGGTAGCTGTGGAGTGGCTCTCCTCTGGCTGCGCAGCCTGGAGGGATGGGGAAGGGCTTCTACCAGCGCCCATGGAGGTCCCCAGTGCAGCCTTCATGCTGCCATCCTGGAGTTCTCCCTTAGAGACTTGCCCTTTGAGAAGAAAAGCATTGAAGAACTGAATCGAATCTAATCATTGCTACCGTGCTCATCACTGTAATAGCTGAGTAATTTATCTGCTGCATTAGGCTGCGCTATAGCCCCACAAGGGAAGTGACGGAGGCCCCATTGCTCGAGACATTTTAAATTAGACTAGATGAGGCCCTAGGGAAGAGCCCTGCATTGGGAGGGGGCTAGGACTCTTGTGACCTGTTGTGACAAACTGGGAATGTTCTTAATGTTTCCTCTGAATACTGTGTTGGTGCCTCAGTGTCCCCTAGGCAGTTCTTAAGTATCTAGGTAGTGGGATAAGGGCATGTGATTGCTGCAGAGCAAAGGGCCAGTGCACCTAAATGCCTGGCACTCTGTCTCCTAGCAACTGATGGCCTGGGCCCCTTCTCTGCAAAGGTGCCAGCTGAAGGTGTTGGAGACAAAGAGATCAGGTGACCTCCTGGCCCGGGAAAGGAGCTGAGCAGAGAGGAGGGGCTGGGGCGGGTTGTTAGTCTGGAGCTGGCTGGGGTCGAGGAGTGAAGTGCAGACGTGGGGGGGTCTGGCTCACTGCCCCCCAGAATGGACCCGGACGAGGGGTCCGGTTCGCTGTATCTACAAGCTCTGTTTTAGACCCTGTTCCTGTCATTGAATAAACCTCTGTGTTACTGGCTGACTGAGAGTCACGTCTGACTGCGAAGTGGGGGTGCAGGACCCTGTGGCTTCCCCAGGACCCCGCCTGGGCAGGCTCGCTGTGGGAAGCGCACGGAGGGGCAGAGGATGCTGAATGCTCCAAGGAGAGACCCAGGAGGTGAAGACGTGTGAGCTTCTTGCCCTGAACAAGTCTGCTCCAAGGGAGAGGAGGCTCCCCAAAGTCCTGACTGGCTTGGTGGGGAGCAGTTCCAGAGCATCGCCCGGGGACTCTGTGACACCTGTCCTTAGAACTGAAATCTCTGAGCTGTGCCTTCAGCTGGTGGAAATGCAGACAGGCTCAGTGGAACGATGTCCATTTTCATCAGCTGAAGGTCTGGCTCTTTAATCTCAGCTCACGTAGAACCTGCAAAGTATAGCTTGGCTTGGGGGAGTCTTTATCCTTGGCTTCACTCCTGCATGTACTGCTTTACTAGCCTGTTCTCTTCCTTATTTGATCTTCTTCTGCTCTATTTACTGACACAACTTTCTTCCCATCTTCCGTCCTTTGCCTTCAGTTTCTCTTCTGTGTTGGCCATCAGTTAATGTGCCGCATACCCCTGACCCCATCCCATTCTGGATACTATTTCCCCACCTCCCCCCTGTACTTCTCATTTGGAAATCTTCCCACTCATACCAGACATGTCCATGGGGCTGCTCCCCAGGAGGGCTGCGAATGTCACTGCTGAGGCATGTATTTCTGGGCCTGAACATGCTCCTTTCCATCAAGTTATAACGTACTAAGTGAGTGATTTGTCACCTGAAGAATCTGATTGTTGTTTGGAGCTGGTGTGTCCTATCTTCAGGTCTTGGCTATTCTCTGTGTCCTGCCTGCTCTTTACCCCTTCCTCATTCAGAAATAGCCCTGGGAATCTGGGTCTGATCCAAAGGCTGTTGAAGCCAGTGGAAAGAACTCCCATTGATGTCAATGGGCTTTTGGATCAGCCCGTTTCAGGTCCCCTGAGAAACACATCACGGTGAGCATGTGCTGTGTGCAGGGCAGAGGAGGTGCATGGGGACCCCACACTCTGCAGAACTCTTCTTGTACAAGCTCCCAGAGCTCAGGCTGATGGGCCGTGCTGGGAAGGAGAGATGTGCGACCGCTGGATCTACCGCCGTGCCGTTCCCTCCCACAGAGCGTTTGCCACGGCAATACTGCAGAGCTGGTGTGTAGGGGTAGGTGAAGATTTTTTTCTCCAGCCACCAGGAAGGAGTCCGTTGCCTGGCCTTCACGCTAGATGGAGAGTGAAGAGTGAAAAGGACATGAGATTTTAATAGTTCTCTTTGTTCTTGATCCCATGGGTTTCGTTAATAACATGAAGGCAGCAGCAGCCCCTTCTACCATTGCTGGATGCAGGCTGGTATGTCAGCAGACTCTGCATGGTGGCCCTATCTTTGTTAGCCAGCCTGGGAACCAGAGAGAACCGCAGGGTATGTCTGTGCCCAACAGCCTCAATATAGACTCCACTCTGTGTTCTGCAACAGATGCAGAAAGATGTTTGGAGTTAAAATGTGGTTTGGGGCTGTGGTTTTTTTTTTTTTATGGTAACAGACATGTTCCCCTAAAGAAGCCACTGAACTCTTCGAAAGCTCCCCTGACCCGGTAATATTAAAATAGTAAGTGGACACTCGAGCACTACAAACCATCTCTGATGTTCACACCAGCCTCTCAAAATCTTACTTCCACTCACCTGCTCAATTTTAATCTGAAGACAGACTTTCCCAAGCCCCGCGTCTCTCCCTTTGATAAGAACTTCTCCCCCCACCTTAGCAGTACAATTCAGAAGAAACTGCCCCCAAGCTCTTTTTGATCAAATCCTACACCTTTCATTTCCAAAGCCCATTCCTCTTTTTCTTCTCAAGCGCTTGAAATAAAATGAGTCCCACGAAAATGATGGGCAATTAATAACGAAAGAAAGTGGGGGAGGGAGAAAAAAATTCCCTTTTTAAGAGAAAAGAATCCATTTTGATTCAGGTTTTATTAGAGGAGAGGATCAAAAGAACTGGGACAAGAATGCTTGAATCTGGTTCATCATTTAAACACTGCTAAAGTGTCACTGCAGATGGGCATGTACCCACTACTGTGCTAGTTGGCACTTTGTGGCTTCTTTTATTTATTCCACACCTCTCCAAACTGCAGAACTGGAAGTGTGCAGTGTGTGTGTCTGTGTGTATATGAAAGTGAGAATTGGCCAGGTGGGAGAGGAAGAGATGCTGGCGCTTGTCAGACAGTTGGAGTCCTGGTGGCACTTGAGGAAGGTGGAATCCATTGGGCAACACTTGGAGCATGAGCGGACACAGAAGCAGAGGGAAGGGAAGGCTGGATGCATGTGAGCGGGGTGGAGGGGGAAGCGGTGGAGGAGGTGCTAGACCAGACAGAGGGGAAAAAAATCTTAGCTGCCAAGCGTGGCTTAAAAGTGAGAGAGCTGGGAGAACCCTTTGAGGCAGTGTGACTCTTGTGTGTGTTTGCACTGAGCCATCACTTCAGCCCTTCCTGTGAATCTCTGTGGCTGTTCTCTCATATCCGAGTCATGGAGTTCAATTCCCAGCTCTACTACAGCCCAGTATGTGACCTTGGTCAAGTCACTTATCCTCTTTCTGCCTCTGATCCGCATCTTACACATGGGGAAAATACTCCCTTTCTCCCAACCATTGTCTGTCCTCTCTGCCTAGACTGTGAGCCCTTTGGGGCAGGGACTGTCTCCTCATTGTGTGTGGACAGCACCCAGCACAATGGGGCTCTGATCCCTGACCGGAGCTTCCAGGTGCTCCCATGATGTGAATCGTATGGAGCGGTAACCCGTCTATTGAAAGGAAAGCCCTAGGGTTCTGAAATTGTGTAAGTTGTCAGTCTATGGGAAAAGCTACTCTGAATAAGCATGGGGGGGGGAGTGGTGAGGTGTGTAGGGGGCTCTATGGGATACAGTGAGAAGGCTCTGAACTGGGAGTTGGTGACCCGAAGTCAGTTCCTGGCTATAGCATTGATCTCCTAGGACTGGACAAGTCACTTCCCCTCTCTGCCTCTTCTTTCTGTCTGTCTGTCTCGTCTGCCTACTTTGAGGCAGGGGCTCTCGGTGGTTTCATGGCACCCAGCACAGAGAGGCCTTGGTCTTGGCTGAGGCCTCCAGAGCTATGGTGATCCATACATTTCCATAAGGAGAACACTTGTCTGCTCTGTAGCCCAGCGTTCTCTCTCTCTGGCTGAGGACTGCTCGTGCAGACAGGAGGGTGTCAGCTCCTGGAACCTGCCATGCCCATTTCCCCAGTGTCCTGAGCTGAGACAGCAGAATTCCTGCGAGAGAGGCTCGCGTTGGATCCTTTGGCGGGACTCAAGAGGAGGATGTGATCCCGTCACTGTCATTCAGCACTTTGGTCATTAAGTGCATGCGTCGCACCAGGCTCTTCAGTGACTAAAGTGAAAACAGCCCCCCGCTGTGCACGTGGGTGACTCATGGAGCCTTTTCGGCTTCAGTGCTGAACTTGTCACAGAGTGTCCCAAAAGCTGCACTCCTCTTGGAGCCCTTGTTCTGCAGGGCAGGGTGAGAGCGCAGGCCCAAAGGTGCCTCGGGAACCAATTGGACTTGTTTTCGTGTGAATTTAGCACTACCGAAAGGTGCTGGATTGTTTGCCCTGGAGACAGAGACACAGTGTTAGGGCCCAGAGAGCAGCTGGACAAGCTTTTCCCAGACTGCCTCCACTGAAGCACCCTGACTTAGAGGGACTGATGTCTGAGAGTGGGATGCGAAGGAGAGAACCAAGGCAGTTCATTCTCTAGGGCCCATTCTCCTAGGATTCCGGCCAAAGTTGGACCCCTTGCCAGCCTCCTGCTAAAAAATCTGTTCTGTGCTAATTGCCCTTCATTTCCCACTCCAGAAACAGCTGCATTTTAGTGTTTCCCCGGGATCCTTTGGGATGGAATGTGCCCTTTAAAGGCAGAGTAGCAGGAGGCTAATATAAGGCTCATGACAGCGCTGCCTGGGCAGGCTGTAGGTCCTGGGAGGTTGGCTCTCCAATATCTCATGCATGGCCTCCTGCCCAAAAGGTCTGAGGGGTAAAGGAGAACCTGACTCTCTTCTGACTGAAGAGGTCTTTGCACCCTACTCTGAAGGTGTTAAGATGTGGGGCCAAGTCAGTCCTCTGGCAGAAGCTTGTTCCCTGACTCTGGGCTTGTCAGTCACGATGTCCTGGTAGAAAGCAGCTGGGGCACAGGGTGAGAGGCAGGTGATGCATCTGGCTCAGTTTGGCTGTTGTAAATAAGGACCAAGATCCTACCTGAGGAGGCCTGATTTTCAGAGGTTCAGAGCACTGGCAGCTCTTGCTGACATCAGCGGGAGTTGGGGCTGGTCAGCACCCCTGAAAATCAGGCCTGCGATTGGGAGCGTGTGTTTAACACCAGCTGTGTCTAATTGCGAAGTGCTGTTTGTTTGTTCCCTCAGGAGGCAGCCTTTCCAAGCAAGACTGGACCATCCAGTGGCCAACGCCAGAAACAGGGAAGGAGAACACCCCTGTGTGCCAGGCCGAATCCATACAGTGGATCAGAACCCACCTTTCCCAGAGCCCCAAAGTGCAGTCCAAGTGCATGCAGCACTACTGTCACCCGGGTTCGGCCCACGGACCCACGTACGCCCACGTGGAGAGACTGACTGTGGAGGGCTATCCTGGGCTATGTCCCCCACTGGAAGCTGGCCACCGCTCCTTGCCGCCATCCCCCCCGGCAACGGCACCCTGTTCACACCCCCCCACGGACGCCTAATATAGTCACCACCATGACTCCTCCCGGCACACCGCCAGTGAGGCGGAGGAACAAGCTGAAACCTCCAGGGACACCGCCCCCGTCGTCCCGGAAACTAATTCACCTCATCCCCGGCTTCACCGCCTTGCACCGGAGCAAGTCACACGAGTTCCAGCTGGGCCATCGAGTGGACGAGGCGCACATGCCCAAGTAAGTGAGTTGGGGGCGGTGCCTGCGCAAACTGAGCAGAGTAGGGAGCTGGGGGTGGGAGCCCTGTGATGGAGCTAGGAAACGGCTGAGTAGTGCACACCCTTGGGGAGTGGTTCGGAGTGAGTGCGGTTTAATAGCTAGATTGCTGGTATTCCAGGATTCTGGGTTTGTATCCTGGGTCAGACACTGAGTAGCCTTGGGTGGGTCAATCCACCTCCCTGTGCCTCAGTTTCCCCCTCTGTAAAATGGCGGAGTGGCCTACCCCACAGAAGTTTTGGGGAACTGAATGTATGAGATCCGTGGATGGAAGGAAGCTGAAGGTATGCTTGCTCTTGCTCTCTGTTGGAGCCCTTGGTGGTAACCATGAACACTTCATCCACCACCCCAACCAGCCCACCTGTCTGGCACTGAATCTAAGACCTCCCTTGCTACAGATATCCCAAGCCCCAGCCTGCTAAACCTGACCTGATCCTTAGACACAAAGGCAATGTTGGCCTGGGCTGTGTGTCACAGCTGGAGTGATGATGAGTTAATTGGGATGCTGAATTCTGATCAGTGGAAATGCTATTAGAGGGCCAGGTTTGGGTTCTTTCCAAACTGGAAAAGATTACTGCTGAGGCAGTGTGCCTAATCTCTAGGAGTGCGGGGGGGAGAGGCCTGTGAGACCTAATGGTCTTTCAGGCCAATGCAAGGACTGACATATATGGGTTTTCTTTCTTATGGTACTTGGTCACAGCTCTGGGGGAGGAGGGAGCTGAGCATGGGTTAGAGGGACTGTTATCTTCTTTAGCTTATTCTCGGCACTGGATCAATCCCCAGTCAGCTCTAGGAGCTGGGAGGGCTGCAAAGGTGGCAGTAAATCACCTGACCTCTGTCCCTCCCCTTCTGAGCTAGGTCTGGTGTCTTTGATGTCTGTAAAGCTCGGTGCATCCCTGCGGGTGCATTTCTGTGACTTCAGGCAGGTCCCTTAACATCTCTGTGACTCCATTTTTCCATCTGTAAAATGGGGTTCCTGGAACTTGCCCTATTTCAAGTGCTAGATATTAATGTGTGTGTGAGAGAGAAATAATGTTATTCCAGGCCAAGTTTAAAACTTGGATTTATTTGTTTTTTTTAAAAAAAACTTCTGCAAAGAACCTTCCAAACTTCTCTCCCCTCCGTGATGTTGTTTGCAGAGCCCTCTTCAGCCTGATAATCTCTGATGCTGGAAAGATTTCAGAGGTAGGAAACAATTAAGTGAAAATGACAATAGGCAAGAGATGCTGAAAAGTGGCCTCTTGCAGACACCAGTTTCCTGGTTCCTCTTCATCCGATAATTAAAAGCAGCGTTAGACCGGGAGCGCGTTGCCATGACATCCTCCTGACAGCTTTCAATGGACAGTCTGCAAGCATAGCTAGTGAATACCTGTGGCATCCTTGGTTACTGAGAGGAACACAGGCATTCACAGGTGGCTCGTTCCTCTGAGCAGCCAAAGAATCTTTCAAGGCGTTCGCTGGCTGAGAGTTTTAAGATGAAACCTCGCTGCTCTCATTCCTTGGCCATTGGCGGTTGCTGGTTCTTTGGAAACAGGCAGCAAAATACCTTTGCTGCAGTGTAGCTCCATTTGCTGAGAGAGTTGCTGCTGTTTACTTCTGAGGAAACTGTGTTGTTCCCCATTGTAACCCACCCCCCAGCTATTCATGTGTCTGCACTTGGTATTATTTATAGCCTTCCAGTTGTTCTTCCTTCAAGAGCTCAGGTCTCAGTGGTAGCTGTGTTAGTCTGCATCAGCAAAAACAACGAAGAGTCCTTGTGGCACCTTAGAGACTAACACATTTATTTGGGCATAAGCTTTTGTGGGCTAAAACCCACTTCCTCAGATGCATGGAGTGAAAAATACAGTGAGCAGAATATATATACAGCACATGAAAAGATGGGAGTTGCCTTACTAAGTGTGTGTGTGGCGGAGTCAGTGCTAATGAGACCAGTTCAGTTAAGGTGGAAGTGACCTATTCTCAACAGTTGACAAGAAGGCGTGAATATCAAGAGAGGGAAAATTACTTTTGTAGTGCTAACGAGGCCAATGCAATCAAGGTAGATGTCCGCCATTCCCAACAGTTCACAAGAAGATCTGAGTATCAGCAGAGGGAAAATTACTTTTTGTAGTGATCCAGCCACTCCTAGTCTTTATTCAGGTCTAATTTGATGGTGTCCAGTTTGCAAATTAATTCCAGTTCTGCAGTTTCTTATTGGAGTCTGTTTTTGAAGTTTTTTTGTTGAAGAATTGCCACTTGGTAAGGCAATTCCCATCTTTTCACGTGCTGTATGTATATACTGCTTACTGTATTTTTCACTCCATGAGTCTGATGAAGTGGGCTGTAGCCCACAAAAGCTTATGCCCAAATAAATGTGTTAGTCTGTAAGGTGCCACAAGGACTCCTCGTTGTTCAAAAGCTCAGTTTTGTTTAATTTTCCGACCTCCGTAGCTCTGTGGATCAGCAGCCAGCAGGGGGTGCTCTCTTGCCGAAGAATCCCTGTGCTGGATTCCACTCACCCCCCTGGTTGCTGGAACTGGATTCAAAGTCTGTTTAGAGTCAGGAAGGGTTTCAGTCCTGCAGCCGAGCTCTGCCCTGCTCTGCTGTTGAATTGCTGGCATGACCTTTGTTACAATGTCCAGCTTCCTGTGGGTCTGTGTCCTGGATTTTGTTTGAAATGGATCATTCCTTCTTTTGCCAGTGCAGGATCCTTGTGATAGAAACCTGCAGTCTGAGAGGGAACGGGGAAGAGGCAGAGACCCCAGATCTGCCAGGGACTTTCACTAGTGCCAGTGATTTTATGTGGAAGGCTCTTAGATGCCGTGGTGATGCGTGGCAGTAAATAACCCTGCCGTGGAGTCTGGCTCCCTGTGTGTACTGCATCCTGATCTCATAGGAGTGGGAAATACACTTGTTAGGCCAGTCTGAGAGCTTGTAATTAAATCCTACAATGTTCTTAGCCCAGGCATGGGTCTTGGAAAGGGCGGAAAGTTTCGATCACTCTCCATGGGGATGCAGATAGCTTTCTTTTACCCTGACTCGCTCTGATCTCAGGTCAGATGAGTCCTGTTAGCTCCAGTTGAGGAGAATGAGGGGTTAAAGCCTCTCTGACAAAGAAGGAACTATGGACAGGGAGGGGAGGACCTGCAGGGAAAACCCAGGAGGAGCCAAACTCAGGAGAAGGCTTTGGCTGGACTCGTGATTTGTTAACAATAAAGTAAATCCCAGGAAGGGGCCATCACGTGTGTGGCCCATGTCCAGTGCGCATACACTCCAGTACCAGGGTACCAGGACTGGACATCCCCAAACTTGGGTGCTCTTTGGATCTGGTTCCAAAATGTGTCTGCTTCATCCTGCCTCTGCTTTCCACCTGTAATGGCTGTGCAGGCGCTTGTGTGGTAGGGAATACATATATAATTCAAGGCAAAGCAGTGTTCTTTCTTTTCCCGAATTAGAGCTTGTGTATCCCTAATGAATGGAAGCAGAGTGCACTACCCTCGTCTGATAGTTCTTTGTAGATACCGAAGTCGGGCACACATACTCAGATACAGTAATAGGATCGACAGCTCGTTAAGTCCAAAAGTGGCACCATCGCTCATCAGTCAGTGCCAAAGAGAAGTGTTTCATGCCCTGCATGTGCAGTGTAGAGCGAGCATCTCTCTAATGAAATGTTGCAGTACAGCATGCATGCCAAGGCATACACGGAGATTGTGCTCTCTTCCTGGTGCTCCGTTCCTTTCCTTTTCTTCTTGGATGTCACTTTGCTGTTGTTTGATCTGCTCTGTTCCTCTTTTCTTCAGTCAAAACTCACACTGCTCTCTGAAAAATTCCTGTTTACTCTGCCAATACCTAAGATCACTGGAGCTCAAAGATTAGAGGGAACTCCCCCCCCCCTTTACTTTGTTTACTTTGTGCAGTTTGCAGCAGTGGCAAATCTGGAGTCTGTGTCACTTGTTTCCTTTCTACAGTCTGTCACTTTTCTCTGCTTTGCATGGATTTTACACACGACCGTAGGGGAGAGAATTTTTTTTTTAAATAGGAAAACCACAAAAATTGGTGGGGGTCTCTCAGATAGACTTGTGTCCCTGAAACTACTTTTTAACGCTTTTTATTGCAGATGACTTGATTTCAACTTGACTGTGTGCCTTTTGAAATGAATCCTTCCTCCAGCCAGATTTTGAAGTGCTCAGCATTGGGGCCAGATTTTTCAAAGAATTCAGCTCCCATTTAAGCACCTAACCTGTGCCCCTACTTATTTTTAATTATCCCCAATATTAATAAAAAGATTTTCAGAAGATAAAGTTTAGAGAACTGGGAGGTAAGGGGTGTTTTGATTTCATCCTCCTCCTGCAATATTTTCAGTCCAAACATTACAGCCTCAGACCATTTGAGAGACACAAATTGAAACTGGCTACTGTGCATTAGCTGCCCAATCTGAGCAGAGAGCAAAGTGTAAACAACATCCGTAAAGAGGGGAAAGGAAATTAGGTTTTACAAATAAGCTCGTGTGCCAGTATCATGGGCTGAGATTTTCAAAGGGTGTCCAGATCCTGTGGAGAGCTTTGAAAATCTCAGCCGTGATTTCGAAGCTGACAGCATCCCTGGAAGCAGTGCCCATCTGATTATAGTGATATTCATTTACAGTCAGAGAGACATCGCTTACCCGAACGGCTTCCAAAGCCCTTTAGACACCGAGGCCCTAATCCTGCAGTACTTTCACCCTCATACGCATAGCAAGTCGTATGGAAATCAGTGGGGCTCAGGGATCTGCCCACGCAGGATCTGGGCCCTATGTGCATGAAGCACCATTGGAATACCAGCCACCACTGGCTTGTGGGATACAGCAGCCTAAAAAATGAAAAAGGGAGTGTGAAATTTTGCCTTCAGGTCTGCTCCTATGACAATTGCCAGGTGGTATCTTTAAGATCCATGTCGCTCAGACAGCTCTTGCATTTTTCATGTCTCATTCCAAAGGCTTCCACAGTGAATTCCAGAGCGTGGGACTTGCCTACCTCAGAGGAAGGGCTGAGTCTGCTGGCCCCGTGGAGATTTGAGCCTGTCGTTACAGGTGTTCTGTGTTACTGTGCCTGACATTTATACCGTGAAAACATCCCCCTTTGGGGTGGTTGTATTATTATTAATTTGTATTATGGTAGCACCTTAGGGATCCAGTTATGGATCAGGGCCCCACTGTGCTAGGTGCTGTACAAACACTTGACTAGAAGATGACCTCTCTCCAAAGATAAGCTTCCAGTCAAAGAATTATTGTAAACAGAACCACTCTTACAATTATCTTAGAACTATAATTGCTCTTTGTTTTCCCTGTACTAAGAAACCTGCTCTTTCTCCTAAGCATTAGCTTTGAATCTTTTGCTGTTCTCCTTTCTCTGTGGCTTTTGGTGCATATTTTTCTGTATTACCTTGAGTTATTGGGATAATGTTTTTCTTTGTGCATTAGTAGCTGTCGAGTCTCTTCTTTAGCTTTTGTGACTTTTTCTGAGTTTCTATTTGTCTTCCCTGTCCGCAGTTCCACCACAGGAGCTGTCAAGAGAGGAAAGAATCTTTGCTACCTGCCCCTCCGCCCAATCTGATCACATTTCACATTCCTTCAGGAAAATCCAGAGCTCGGGGACCTTTGACTCCTTATGCTGCTAATGCAGCAGAGCCGACGTGTGCAATGCACTAGTGCGTGGTCTGCAATGCTCACTCAGAGCAATTAACAGTACTTGCAGCTTGTGGGAAGGAGAGGAGTTTGGCAAAGGCCGCACAGCAAGAAATGCCCTGGGTCATGGCGAATCATCCATAGTGGGGTGGTTGGCTAAATCATTTTGATGTCTTTTCCTTTGCCCCACAGGCTGGGTATCATTTGCCAGAGGAGGGAGCTGTTGTGCTGGGAAGTTATAGTCTCATCCTCTATCATCTAGTCAGAATCAAAGTCCTTGCACTCTGACACCAGAGCTCACTGGAACTCAGGGGTGGTGTGTCAGCCCGCCGGGCTACTTCTGACTATCTCCTGCCAGCGCACCCTGGAAATGCTGTTGGCACTGGTCTCAACAGGGGCCCATTCCCTCTCTCTCAGCACAAGGAGACACAAGTGATAGGGGCTGTCTGAAGGGGCGGGGGCATTGTGTAAAAGGACCAGGCTGGTGGGGATTACCCAGCACACACTCCAGCTGAAGTGAGTCTGACTGCGGGAAGCAGAGACCCCAAAATGTAGCCCCAGCCTTTAGCAAATGAGCTGTAGGCACTTAAAGCAGATGCATCGCATCTATCCCAATGAGATGTGGCTGTGGTTGCCCCGCTCCTGTTAGCCGCTCCCCAAACCCACCATTAGCTGCAGCTCCTACCCGTGGCTTCCTCTGCTGTCTGTACCCCAAGTGGCATGAAAGTGTTGCGGCGTCTCCTGCATCGTTATAATGCTCATTAATATGGAAAGGGGAGAGGAATTGAATGTTTCTTGGAACTGCTGAGTCTAGGGAGTGAAACCCTTTCTCCTGTAGTGGGAACCCAGCCATGCTCAGTCTCCAGTGAGTCCATGCCTAATGGCCGTTTTATTCACTTAGAAGGGAAGGAGATGTTTTGAATGGGATTAGCGCTTGGGCATGATGCTGGATTGGTAGATCCACACACGCTGATTCTTGTTCATTCTTCATGCCCAGAACAGGGCCAGGTCCATTCAGTTGGCACTCAAGACCATGCCAAGTCAGGGACCGGGCATTCTTCTAAAGCGTCAGCATCCTCAGTGGTGGAGTGGATGTGAAATGCAATGAGCGAGGGATGGGGAGGCAGTTGCTTCCAGGGCATGGAGAATGACCTCATGCTCTCTCCTTCCGGCATGGGGACAAAGTGATTTAGATGCTATTTTCAGAACTGACTGGTTTCTGGTCTGCAATGTCCAGTCTCTGTTTGTTAGTATCGCTCACAAACGACCTCTCTGCCTTATGTCCGGTACATACAGACATGTCCCCCTCCATGTATGTACATAGCTATAGGGATGGTTCTCTGCAGACTCAGTGCCAACTGTTTAATGCCACTATTGTTTCTCCTCTGGTTCATTTGTAATATCCATTCTCAGACGCAGGACTCGGTGTTGCACTTCTACCCCGCACGTGGGTCTCTTTGTCAGTGGAATAAGCTAAGTGGACTCTGAGTGTGGAGATTCCACTGCTCTCCCAGGCTGGAGAGCAACATTTGTTCTACCAGTGATAAAAACTCCTTGGCCAAAGGTGCAGAGGCTTCAGCGCTGTGTTTTCGGCTGTTTTGCAGAGGGATGTTTCCTTACAGGTGAGCTGCAAAGCTAAAGAAGAAAAGTATATGCTGTCTAGATAGCAGCAAAGCTTGTTTTGCTTTGGATTTTTCACACTAGCAATACCAGGCCCTAACTTACCCCGTCTTTCGCCCCTGGATGACTTTAACAATCTGTAGAGACCCTGGAATGGGACAGTGCGGCTGGAGATGGACACTGACCTCCAACTCTCCCAAGCAGCTGTTACATCTTTGAAGCAGGTTTGTAACCCGTTACTGGCATGGCACTAAACCATGGCTGGTGTCTGCACACGCCTGTTTTAAGAGCTGCCAACCACATTAGCTCCTCTGGCAACCCCACCCAACAACCAAACCCTCAAATGTGAGCAGCCGAATAGCTACCGTCATGCCTAGTGGAAGCAGGGAGTTTGAAGAAGCCAAAATGCCATTTCAAATGGGGAAACTGTGTCACATCTTGACAGTAAGAGGGAACTCTACAGCATATCCCAGCCCCTGTGCACTCTGGGGTGGCTGGACTGCAGGTCTGCACTGTACTGTGGCCCAGATGGCCCATCCCCCGGAACTAGCTAGTGAAGCTCTGTCCTTTTGTTCACAAGCTTCCTGTTCTACTCTGCAGAAAAGGGAAACTTTGAAACCCTTTGGTCGCTGTTCTTGCACCTTGTGGATTATCCCTGTAATTGTAAATGGCACCCCAGTGACTAATGCATTAACTCGGCCTCATAGACCTGCTAGGAGGCCAGCTGTGGATAAGCAGCATCGCTGCTTCCTTCTTCGTAAATCTTTCCTTTTTGTAATTAAACATTCCAGGTGTGCTTGGTGCCTTCTCGTGAGGGATTGATGGCACGCACGCGGGGGAGAGAAGTGTGGAATGTAACCATCCATTCCCGGCTGCTAATTGCAGAATGGGCCTTAGCCCCTGGCATGCTGTTTCCAGTTTGCTTAACTTCTCTGCTTTCCCACTTCCTATTGGTGCTTAGAGACATCAGGTCATGCTACTTTAATTTACAATTAGTGTGACACGAGCCCTCCACTGCAGTGACTAGCAAGAGGCAAATCCCCGCAGGCCAAGGAGTTTATTAAGCTAAATTAATAGAGGAAAGAAAGCACCAGTATTAACAGCACTCCATCTCTCCAGCGTCCTACTGGGGGATCATCACTCTGATGCAGAGAGATGGGGATGGGCTCCCAGAAGCTGCTCGGAGAACAGTGGAGGTTAATTTACTCTAATAGCGCTTAATGATTTTTAGGAGGCAACCACTGAATCTTGCCTTCTAATCCCATTAGTGTTTCAGGATTATAATTAGTACATTACAGAGGCAGCTCTTTTTTATATTCTCAGATAGAGGCATACAAAGGTTTAAGCTGTTATCTAGTCTGTGTTCAGCTGCTAAGTCCTCAGGTTGGTAAGAGAAGAAAGGTGGCTTTTACATTTATTATGGGCCAGATTCGACCGTGCTTACTGACACTGAATAATGCCTTACTCTGTGAGTGGTCCGGTTGATTTCTCTAGGGCTTCTAATAGAGTAAGATACTTCTCAAGAGTAGTCTTATTGAAATCAAAAGGATTACTTGTAGAGTAAGGTATTGCTCAGTGTGAGTAAGGATAGAAGAATCTGGCCCTCTATAAACTAATTCCACTTCTTTTGCAACAAAATGGTGTCTTTCAATAAAATATATAGTGCAATCAGAAAGTTTACTATAGTTAATCTTTGCCTAGCATTTTTGTAATAGATTAAGCCCTCATCGTGTGTGTGTGTGTTGTCCCTCTATCCTTTACTAGAAAGTTAGCTATATGAGGCACAGTGGACTAGAATTAAAATAGACCTAGATCCACCAAAATGTGAGACGTCTCCAAAAATGCCTTCAGAGTTCCTGCAGCCCAACTTCTCTTGTGGCTCCTCCCTTCCCGGGTGTACTCTTGTCTTCCTTCCACTCATTCATGTTTATTATTTGCATTGTGAGAGCATCCAGAGGCCCCAGCAAAGAACGAGGCCCCATTGTGGTTGGTGCTGTGTATATATATATACAGTAAGAGGCAATTCCTGCCCTGAAGAGCTTACAGTCTAAATAGACAAGACAGCGGGTGGGAGAAAGGGAGTATCAGGGCTTGTCTAAATGGGAAGGTTATACCGGTATAAGATGTGGTGTGAATTTAAACTGCTAGAGTTATACTGGCATAACTCCCGATGTAGACAGTCTTATTCCAGAATAAGTGTGACCTTTTCCAGTTTAATCTATGTCACTTTTATGCCAGTCACTTTTTTTTTCCAGAACAGTGTCCGCACAATACAGCTATAGTGGTATAATTGCATCGCTGTAGTTCTGTGGGTCACTTTCCTCATGTAGACAAGCCCTAAGTCTTAGTGACTTCTCTGACGTCACACTGGGAGTCCGTGGCAGTGCTGGGAGTTGGTGTTTGATCTCATGAGTCTCAGTCCAGTGCCTTCTCACCCCTGATTCTTTCTCCTTAGCGAGGTAGCTGTCTTCAGCTCAGCTGGCAGATAACCATTGGCAGTTAATATCCGATTTGTGAAGCCCTGATGAAACAGAATTGGTTGTGCTTCTGGGATGGAGATTGGTATAGGTAGAGTTCAGCTGAAAAGAACAGGCTAAGATCCCACCTAGTGATGTAATCATGTGGATGGTTCCTGATGTTAGGAGAGGATTTGGGATTTTATGGGCTTGCAAGAGCAGGTTATCCTTTTAGGAGAGCAGTAGCAGTGACCAGGCCCTGTCTGGGACAGCTACCATGTACCACTTTATTCTTGATGATGGCTACTGCATTAGTTTGCATTGTACGTATGGCAGATTGTTTCTACATGGTGACAATTTATCACTTCTATATGCCTGCATCTGTTAAGGTTAAGCAACGCTAACCGTTCCTGAGTGGTGGCTAAATTTCTGGAGCCTATAGCAGCAAATTGCCTTGACAGAGCGTCCAGCTGTTGTCCATAATGCTGAGGTATGGAACATTACTCCTAAAAAGGTCCCCCTGGCTTCCAGAAATCCACAATCCATGAAGATCTCAGGAATGGTCTGGAAATTGAAATGAAATGATTAGAATGGTTTGTAATATAATGCCTGTTCAGTACCTCATGAGTTCCTTGGGCCATTTAAATTCTTCATGGGTAATTAGTTATTATTCATCAGCAAGAAGCCAGAAAACAAACTGAATGGAAGGTCTTAAATGCACGGTACTCGGGAGAACAAAAGTTGAGTCAGTTAAAAGTAAACTCCAGGCACCATATAACACAAGTTACAAGAGCTCATTTAAAACCGCCTTCTCTGCCAAACATCCAGGCATTTTAACCACGGCCCTATGCTGTCCACTGTACAGCCCAGATTAACAGACACTGTGCAGGTCAGGTTCCCTTAAACCTGCCTGTAGCCATTGCCAACACATAGAGAAGCCTAAGGCCTTGTTGACTGTTAGGTTGTCCAACTCTAGTGATCTACTGCCAACTTAATGCACTGCATGGCCTGCGGGGATTGGCTTCTTGCTAGTGACAGCTTGTGTCAGAGGAGGGCTTGTATTGTGCTAAGGGTATGTCTGCACCTGGAGCTGGAGGGGTAAATTCCAGCTTGAAGTGTAGACATACCCATGCTAGCTTACTAAAAATAACCACGGTGGCACAAGAGGTGGGACAGGCCAGCTGCCCTGGATACGATCCTGCCCAAAATGCTAGGTTGTACTGGGGCAGCAAGGCTCTCTGGCTGCTGGTGCCACTGCAGTTACAACTTTGTTTTTAGCACTATCAGAGGCGCAAAGGTGTGTCTACACTTCAAGCTGGAATTGACACCTCCAGCTCAAGTGTACACATACCCTAAGTGTAAATTAAAGTGGTACGACCGAGTGTGTGTGAGCACTGGTCAGGCGTGGTAAGCTGTGCTGGTATAGTTAAAGCAGTAAAACCACCCTAAAGGATGCATTTATAACGGAATACTTGGGGTTACACTGGTATGGCTTACAAGAAGGGGAATAAGTTATTCCAGGATTAGGCACCCTTGTACCAGAATAACTGTGTCCACACGAGGGATTGTTCAGATACCGCTATTTTGATACAAAGTCACTTAGTATTCTCGTGCAAAACCTGTGGGCAGAGTGCTCCGAGAAGCTGGAAGACAGTGTATGTTAAAATAGGGGGATGCTCCAAAGCTACTGCAGGGATTTGGATACCCAAAGACCTGAAATCGCCTAGGCAGCTTTGAAAATCTCATCCTTAGAGACAGAACCTGATTTTCCTCTCCCTGAACTGATTTGTATTCACTGACTTCAGCAGAGTAGCTCCTGATTGTCACCAGTGTAAATGAGATGGGTGCTGGATCCCACACCTTTGTTACCTAGCAATTCTCCTGGCATATTACCATAGCTTTCCATATTCTCATGTGCTGATCCCAAACATAACAGCGTAATTTCCATATTTCTATATGTTGTCACCTAAATCTCCCTGTCCTTTATCTTGACAGATTGCTTTCAAGAGATGCACTCAGTTAAAGCTATCCATCCATCCATCCTCCATCTGCTGGGGGTGGACTGCTTATCCGGTGCCTTAAAACATGTCTTCACCGCCATTAACCCAGTCTGCACCAATGTAGCTTTCCCTGATGTTCTTCAGGGGGTCACCATTTAGTACGTACATCAGAACTGGCTATAAAGTCCACATCCATCTTCTCTATTGTCTTTTCCCAACATCCCCATGTGACTGCACACTCCTGGAGCATGTGCATTTATAACTATGCTGTTTTCAACTGTTAGTATCCTGGATGCTATCCCAAAAATGAGCAAATTGAATCCAAGACCTAAACATTTTCATTCTGAAGGTCTCACTATGATATTTCAGTAGCTAAACCATGTTGTATTGGCAGAAGGGTTCCATGTTATTGTCACACAAGCCCTGGTGTGACTGATCATTGTGGGATCCAAAACCTGGCTCTTGGTCCTAGTCTCTCTTTGCTTTGGCCATTAGGGGTTTGTTGGGCTATAGAGGTAGTGAAGTTGGCCCCTGGAAGGAAGAGCATGTTATTGAAGGACAATGTCAGTCATTCACAGGGGTTCTGGTGGACGTTGTGTGATGATGATGGCAGGTTTGGGAATGGGAAGATCCCTGAATCTCTGCAGTAGAGGGGGGAAGGAAAGGATTCAAATGCAGGAATTTGGAGAGCAAAATGAGCATCTGTATCTTTTACGAGTTGATGATCTGTCAAGGATGTGAAGGGGAGACAAGGATTTTTGTCCAAAGACTTGGCATGTCTCCGGCTTTGTCTAAGCGTGGCCCTCATACAGTATCTTGACAGTGATATGTAGCCTCGGTAACCGACTGGCTCGTCTCTGGAGTTATCTCAGAGCTCTGGCATGTGGAGCTCCTTAGGTATGTCATTAATGTTAATTACTGCTGCAATATTCTGTCAAGGGGAACAGAGGTTTTCACATGCTTGAAAGAGAAACTTAGGCTGAGTCCCTTAATGAGAAGTTGTGCATCCTTTCACCACTTTAATGACGGGGGGCGTGATTATGAATTTAGATTAGAATTTGTGTATCCACAGTGAAACACAGAGGAATTCCCTTGTTGCCTAGGTGCTCGCTTGGTGGGCTGCCTCCCCTGTGCCCATGTGGAAAGAGCTGGGATAGAAGCAGCCTTTCCCCCGGAGAATGGTCATCTCAAGAATGGATTAAACTGCTTGCCCCATCTTGGAAACTGTCAGTCACCGGGAAGAAAAGAGCAGTAAGAAACACCCGATGCCTTCTCAAGACTCTAAGGCAGGATATTGGCAAGAGACTGGAAAGCTCCCTCTTTGTTTCCCTAGTCTCTCTTCATTGGCCCAAACGATGAGTGAACTGTCGGGATTGAAGGTCTCTCTCCATTCTGTCTGACTCTGTGACTTCAAGGCCTCTATTGATGGTCCATAGAATTTGCAATGTCCACACCAGTTTTCTTGCTTGAGTCTAGAGTGACCAGGAAGCCTCTGACTCCACTGAACACTTTTATAGCTACTTTGTGTAACATTTGCTTAATAAAAGCCAGGGTTAAATGATGCCAGCGTTGGCTGAGTGAGGAGATCTCCAAGAACATGTGAGGGGTTCTGCTCTGACTGTTTTTCTTATGAGTTATGGAGTTGCACAGAACTGCCAGAAGGGAACTGGGTTCTTTGGAGGAAGTTCCCCTGCCCCCAGGTTTGCAGGGCATAAATGCGTAGCTTCAACTCACAGGGCTGTTTGCAAGTATTTTCTGACCGTTGGGAAAAACTGCTCATATAGTTTCTTCATAGCTAAACAGCTGAGACTCTCTAATTGGTGTTGATGAATGTGTGTATTCAGATTGAGCTTTTTCACCTGGTCACATAGTGTTTCCTATTCATTTCTTTCTAATGGGTTCGGTTTTCTGCAAGGATGATCCAGGTCAAGGAATACAGCATGCTCCTTCTCTTATGCTTAAACAGGATACAGTTGTGTATACTTTATCAGTCATCTCCTGGCTGATTATATGTCTTCTAGTTGGGGGCTGCAAGAATAGAAGGGATGGTGGTGAGGAGCTGGGACCCAATGCCTAGAGAGAGGAATGCGGTCTTCATCTGTCATGTTTTGCAGAAAAATGCTGCCTTGTAATAGGAACTCAAGCCTTGATTCTGATCTCAGCTCAGGGTGAATCGGGAGTAACACCAAAGAATTCTGAAACTGATGTGAGAGGAGAATTGTACCCTCAAGATTATAATGGTAACTAAGTAGCAAGTCCATAACAGAATGTCTGGATTTACCAGGTAGGTTTGGCAGCACAAGGAGATATTTATCTGCCAGATAGTCCTTGTGTATTCAGCAAAGAAACATAACAATGGAAGAGAAGAAAGTGAATAAATGTGTCTTCCTCAGTTCCCATAGTCAACCTTCCAGCCCCATCCCAGGCTGTCAGTGGGATCTCAAATGTGTTTTTCCTTTCTCCGTCCTTTTCTCCTTCAGAAGTGTCTCTGCAGAAGGAGCATGTGTTTGGAGGAAAAGTTCTTTTGGTTAGTTAAAGCTCCCTTCAAAGAATTCCCAGGTTTTATAATTTGCAGCTGTATTAAAAAGTTACACTTTGTGCTACAAAAAGAGAATAATAGATCAGTAAGACTTGAGCCTTAAAATTCAGCTGTCCTGGGGAAACAGAGATGGGCACTTGAATAAATATTTAACCATCTAAGCTTTGATATGAAGAACCTGCTTTTTCCCCGGCCATAAGAGACATCTTCTGTGCTTCAGTCTCACCCCTTAGAATAATGAGAGAAGGATAAAATGTAATATCTGGTGATTATTTTCCTTTTTTAATATCAAGGCAATATTACACAGAACTCATGTAACCTCAGGCTTCTAACTAGGAAATTCCTTCCATTCAAAGAGCTCTGGCAGTTTAAATTAGCCTGCTGGAGTTATCCAGGCAATCACCTCATAACTTTGGAAACACTAAAAACAGAGCTTTCTAAGAGCTTTTTCACTCCCCTCAAGTCCCTGGTATTTCCAGCTTCAAAAGAAGCAATGCTTGTAAACTGCCCGCCGCTTGCAGTAACAGGATCGGTGACTGAGGTTGTTTTTATTGCAAGAACAGGTGTTTAACAGAGTGGCCGTTGCAGTGGATTTTGTCTTGTGGCTGAGGGTTGTTGAAAGATTTCTGTCTGTCTGTCTGATCTAGGCAGAACGTTAGACTGGTACAGAGAAGGGGTCACCTGGCTTCTGGCAGTGGTGTCTCTGACCCTGAATCTTAATGGTCCAAACTCTAGAGCCTGTTCATTCCTTAATGCTGACATAGCATTGGCCTAGCCACACTCCCATTGAAGTCAGAAGGAGTTTTACCATTATTGACGTCCGTGGGAGCACAGCTGGGCCTTTGTAAATCTGTGTTCCAAGTGCCAATACAGACAATGACTGATTAACCCTCATGGTAGGTTAAGACACAGTAGGTCTCACCCCATTTTACAGATGGAGGCGCCGCAGTAGTAAGACCAACATTTTCAGATCTGGGAGCCCAGATCCATTCCGTGAGCCTGAATGAATGGTCTGATTGTCAGAGCTCTGAGCACTTGCAACTCTCAGTCAGTGGGAGCAGCCGGCGCTTAGCATTTTGGAAAATGAAGCCATTTATTCAGATGCCCAAATATTGATCTGAAGTGGCTGATTTTAGAAACCCAGGTTTCAAAGCTTTGGCTTTACACAGTTTGCCCAAGGCCACCCAGCGCTCACTAGCAGAGCTGGGACTCGGACTTGGGGCTCCCTTTCATCCAGAGAGCACTGTCTCCCTTACCTCACCATCCTCTGGAGCTAAGAATTCACTCAGCAGATGCAGAGGGGTTAAACTCAGAGGCAGGTTGTGATGCAGTAGGTACTGTCTGTGTGGGGAGTGGGAGAGCAGGGGAGGACTTTAGGGGATGGACGATGCCAGAGCCTGTAACCTGAGCTAGGTAAGGGAGGGGAAAGGGCAACACCTTTGCCCGGGAAGGGGACAAAGGAAGGGAGTGGCAGGAGGGAAGCAGTTTGAGTTTGGGCTTGGGGCTGTGTGGGCGGAATTCAGGGTATCCTAGCTAGATCCAAGCACCCTGAAAGCCCAGAAGGACTCGGTGGAGGGGTCCTGACTGTGCCTGCAAGCTCTGCTGTAACCTGTGTTCCTGTTGTCCAATAAACCTTCTGTTTTACTGGCTGGCTGAGAGTCACTGTGGGTCCCAGGAAGAGGGGTGCAGGGCCGGACTCCCCACACTCCGTGACAACTGGTGGCAGCGGTGGGATATACTGCACCCCGTGGACGGCGCTTCCTGCAGTAAGTGACTGGGGAGCAGTAAAACGAAGGGGCGGTTAACCCCTGGCAGTGTGTGCCCAGTGAGAAGGACTTTGCAGTAACAGGGTCCCCCGGGGGATTGCAGCGAGCGGTCCCAGGGGCGGAGGAGTCTGCAGCTCGACCCTGGAAGAGAGGTGGTGACCTCAAGAAGGGCTGGTGCACTAGGGGTCCCCCTGGAAACCGTGGGGAGCGGAGAGCACCCCGGCCTGTGAGTGGCCAGCAGGAAGATGTATGCCAAGCAGCGCAAGTGTGACCTGGTGGGGCTGTGCAAGCAGAGGGGGCTGCACCCAGGGAGGCTCAGGAAGGACCAGCTGATTGCCCAGCTGGAGCAGGGAGACCGCATGAATGAACGGAGCCCTGTCTCTGAGGGAAGCAGCTGGGCAGATGCAGCGCAGGCACCAGTGTCTGTCCCCGCTGGGAGTGGTCAGCCGGCGGATGAGGGCTTTCCGAGACCCCCCCTTCCTAGGCCTAGGGGAAGGGCGGGGAGGAGCCCAGTGTATACCGAGGGCACCGTGACACCCCCGGCCAGCAGGGGATCTGCCCAGCGAAGCTCACCCCCCAGCAGGGGATCCTCCCGGCAACGCTCGGCATCCGTGGAGCAGACGCGGCTGGAATATGAAAGGGAGCTGAAACGGGAGGAATTCGAGTTAAAGAGGAAAGAGCTGGAGGAGAAGGCGAAACAGCATGAACATGAGCGGGAGGAGAAGGAGAAACAGCGTAAACATGAGGAGAACCAGCGTAAACATGAGCTGGAGCTGGCCCGGCTGGCGAGCAGTGGGGCCCTGGCTGCGGTGAGTGAGGGGGGACCCAAGCCTACAAAGAGCTTTGATAAGCACTTGCTGCCCCGGCGTAAGGAGGGGGAGGACATAGATACCTTCCTGACGGCCTTTGAGAATGCCTGCGAGCTGCACCGGGTTGACCCTGCAGACAGGATTGCAGTTCTCACCCCCTTACTGGACTCCACAGCCGTGGAGGTGTACAGCCGACTGAAAGGGGCGGAGGCAGGGGACTACGAACTGTTCAAACAGGCCCTGCTCCGCGAGTTTGGGCTGACTCCTGAGATGTACCGGAAAAAGTTCCGGAGCCAGCGTAAAACCCATGAGGTCACATACCTACAACTGGTCAACCGGGCGCAGGGGTATGCCCGCAAGTGGACAGCTGGGGCCCAAACTAAAGAGGACCTGCTTGACCTATTCATACTGGAGCACCTGTACGAGCAGTGCCTGTCCGACTTGAGGCTGTGGTTGATGGACCAGAAGCCGGAGAACCCACAGCACGCAGGCCAGCTGGCCGACCAATTTGTGGACAGTCAGGTAGGGGATGGCAGGGAGGAGTCTCGAAGGAGCAAGCCTGTCTCAACGCAGAGAGAGAGTCATCATGGGACCTCCCAGCGGGGTCCTATGGAGAACCCCCCCAAAAGGAGAACATCCAGCGGCAGGTCCCTCCGACCCACTCAAGGGGACCCACGAGACATGGGCTGCTATCGCTGTGGCCAACGAGGTCACATACGGGCCCAGTGCCCCAAGCTCAGGGACAGACCAAGCAGACCCAACCCGCAGAGAGTGGACTGGGTAAAAACCCAATCGGAGGAGGGGCTACAGTCCCAGGAAAGGGGGGCTGGCAACGTACCACCTGTGGATGCTCCAGGCTCCGGGTTTTTGGTTTACCGGGTGGGCGCGGGGCTGCCCCTCCGGAAGGAGTGCATTGTTTCCCTGGAGGTAGATGGGAGGAAGGTCACTGGGTACTGGGACACGGGCGCAGAAGTGACGCTGGCCCGACCCGAGGTAGTGGCCTCAGATCGGATGGTGCCTGACACCTACCTGACCCTGATGGGCGTGGGCGGGACCCCATTAAAGGTGCCCGTGGCAAGGGTACACCTGAAATGGGGGGCCAAGGAGGGCCCCAAGGATGTGGGGGTACACCGATATTTTGCCCACTGACGTGTTAATGGGAGGGGACCTCGAGGACTGGCCTAGTAACACCCAGAGTGCCCTGGTCGTGACTCGTAGTCAGAGTCGGCAAAGGGCACTGCACCCCGACAACGGGGAAGGTACTCGACCCGAGATGCAGGACCCTAACCCAGGGAGCGGGGAACGCCCAGGGACACGGTGCAGAGAGGCTGTGGCCTCAGACCCAGCCAGCAAGAAAGAGCCGGTCCCCATCCCTGTCCCAGCTGCTGAGTTCCAGGCCGAGTTGCAGAAAGATCCCTCCTTGCGGAAGCACCGGGACCGGGCTGACCTTTGTGCGGTACAGACCATGAGGAGAGGTTGCAAGGAGAGGTTCCTGTGGGAGAAAGAGTTCCTGTACCGAGAATGGGCTCCCCCAGGGGAAGTAGAGTCATGGGGGATCAGGAGGCAGCTGGTGGTTCCCCAGAAGTTTCGTCACAAGCTGCTGTACCTGGCCCATGACATCCCTCTCGCAGGGCACCAGGGAATCCGACGCACCAGGCAGAGGCTGCTACAGAACTTTTACTGGCCTGGGGTCTTTACCCATGTCCGACAGTACTGTCAATCCTGTGACCCCTGCCAGAAGGTGGGGAAGGCCCAGGACAAGGGGAAAGCGGCTTTGAGGCCTTTACCCATCATAGAAGAACCTTTCCAGAAGGTGGCCATGGACATAGTGGGACCCCTCAGCAAGATGACCCGGTCAGGGAAGTAATACATCCTGGTGGTGGTGGATTTTGCCACTCGCTACCCCGAGGCGGTGGCCTTGTCCTGTATCGAAGCAGACACAGTGGCAGATGCGCTGCTGACAATTTTCAGCCGGGTGGGGTTCCCCAAGGAGGTCTTAACGGACCAGGGGTCCAACTTCATGTCGGCCCTGCTCCGGTCCTTATGGCAGAAATGTGGGGTCCAGCACAACTGGGCCTCAGCGTATCACCCCCAGTCCAATGGGCTGGTAGAAAGGTTCAACGGGACGCTGAAGATGATGCTAAAAACATTTATGAACCAGCACCCGCAGGATTGGGACAAGTACTTACCTCACCTGCTGTTCGCGTACAGGGAGGTGCCCCAGGAATCTACCGGGTTTTCACCTTTCGAACTGTTGTATGGAAGGCGGGTAAGGGGGCCCCTAGACCTGATGAGGGACGAATGGGAGGGGAAGGCCTCTCCCGAGGGAGAGTCAGTGGTGGAGTATGTCCTGACCTTCCGGGAAAGACTAGCCGAGCTCATGGGCCTGGCCAGGGAGAATCTGGCCCGAGCCCAGAGGAGGCAGAAGGTCTGGTATGACCGCACAGCACAGGCCCGTGCGTTCGCCACCGGAGATCAGGTGATGGTTCTCATCCCCGTGAGGAGAAACAAACTCCAGGCCGCCTGGGAAGGGCCCTTCAAGGTGATCAAGCAACTGAATGAGGTAAACTATGTGGTGGAGCTGTCAAACCGGGCACATCACTGTCGGGTGTACCATGTGAACATGATGAAACCATACTATGACAGGGGGAATGTGGTGTTGGCCGTGTGTGGACATTGGGAGGGGCAGGGAGATGACCCCTTAGTAGATCTATTCCCTGGGACCAAAGCGGGTTCCCCCCTGGAGGCGATTCCCCTCTCTGATCAGCTGACCCCGGGCCAGCACGCTGAGATCAGGGGGGTGCTGCATCTATACCGACAGCTGTTTTCCAACCAGCCTGGACGCACTAATTTGACTGTCCACCGGGTGGAGACTGGGTCACATCCCCCTATAAGATGCTCCCCTTTTCGGGTCACTGGTAAAACTGCCCAGGATCTTGAAAGAGAGGTCAGGGACATGCTGGCTTTGGGGGTGATCCAGCCGTCTTCCAGCCCTTGGGCCTCGCCAGTGGTGCTGGTCCCCAAGAAGGATGGGTCAATCCGGTTCTGTGTGGACTATCGAAAGCTCAATGCCATCACCGTATCTGATGCCTACCCTATGCCCAGGCCTGACGAGCTCCTAGACAAGCTGGGAGGTGCTCGGTACCTCACCACTATGGATCTTACCAAAGGCTACTGGCAAGTGCCGCTGGACGCAGATGCCAGGCTGAAATCGGCCTTTATCACCCCTCTGGGGCTCTATGAGTTTCTGACCCTGCCCTTCAGCCTCAAGGGAGCACCGGCCACCTTCCAGCTCCTGGTGGATCAGCTACTGAGGGGGATGGAGAGTTTTGCCGTGGCGTATATTGACGACATCTGCGTCTTCAGCCAGACCTGGGAGGACCACATGTCCCAGGTTAAACAAGTCCTGGACCGACTCCGAAAGGCTGGGTTAACAGTAAAGGCTGAGAAGTGCAAGGTGGGGATGGCTGAAGTATCTTACCTGGGCCATCGGGTGGGGAGCGGCTGCCTGAAGCCGGAACCAGCCAAGGTGGAGGTAATCAGAGACTGGCCTGCCCCCCAAACCAAAAAGCAGGTCCAGGCCTTTATTGGGATGGCGGGGTACTATCGAAGGTTCGTGCCCCACTTTAGTGCCATAGCCGGCCCCATCACTGAACTGTGCAAAAAGGGGAAGCCAGACAAGGTGATCTGGACTGAGCAGTGCCAGGAGGCTTTCCGGGCGCTGAAGGAAGCTCTGGTTAGTGGCCCAGTTCTGGCAAACCCAGATTTTGACAAACCCTTTATGGTGTTCACCGATGCCTCAGACACGGGACTGGGGGCGGTGTTAATGCAAGAGGATGAAAAGGGGGAGAGACACCCCATTGTGTACCTGAGTAAGAAGCTGCTACCCCGGGAACAAAGCTACGTGGCCATCGAGAAGGAATGCCTGGCCATGGTATGGGCCCTTAAGAAGCTAGAGCCATATCTCTTTGGGCGACACTTCACCGTGTACACCGACCACTCTCCCCTGACCTGGCTGCACCAGATGAAAGGAGCCAACGCCAAGCTCCTGAGGTAGAGCCTGCTCCTGCAGGACTATGACATGGACGTGGTCCATGTGAAGGGAAGTTCCAAGCTGACAGCGGATGCGTTGTCCCGGAGAGGGGGCCCTGAGCTTCCCCAGGTCACTGGGCAGAGTGACCCCGCTCAGTTCAGTCTCGAAGGGGGGAGAGATGTGATGCAGTAGGGACTGTCTGTGTGGGGAGTGGGAGAGCAGGGGAGGACTTTAGGGGATGGACGATGCCAGGGCCTGTAACCTGAGCTAGGTAAGGGAGGGGAAAGGTCAACACCTTTGCCCGGGAAGGGGGACAAAGGAAGGGAGTGGCAGGAGGGAAGCAGTTTGAGTTTGGGCTTGGGGCTGTGTGGGTGGAATTCAGGGTATCCTAGCTAGGATCCAAGCACCCTGAAAGCCCAGAAGGACTCGGGGGAGGGGTCCTGACTGTGCCTGCAAGCTCTGCTGTAACCTGTGTTCCTGTTGTCCAATAAACCTTCTGTTTTACTGGCTGGCTGAGAGTCACTGTGGGTCCCAGGAAGAGGGGTGCAGGGCCGGACTCCCCCACATTCCATGACACAGGTTAAGGCAGCAACACAAGACAGTTTGCTGTCCGCAGCTCCTGCAGTGAGAGACGGTAGCCAGCAGCTCCCCTACCTTTCAGGTGAATTTCTAACGCTCTGTCTGTCTCTTTCCCTGTTCTGTCTCTCAGCTGCAGCTCATGCCATCGCTTTCCCCCCTCTCTTGCTGGTCATCGCAGACACGTTACCAGGCAGGCTTCCTGTTGGTGTCCCCATTCCTGCTCATGTCTTTTCTCTTCATGGGATGCCTCTGTGCTCCGGACAGGCCTCTTCTCTTCTCCCATCTCTTGATCCAGCCTTCATGGAACCTTCCTGTTCGAACGGTGTCCTGCTGTGAAAAGGGCAGCAGTCAAATTCTTTTGCTGCCACTTGACCAGTAGCAGAGTGGGGAAGATTGTCACTGCCTGTCCTAGGGAAGATGGTGTTAGGGCAGCTGAAGTGATGGGAAATGGAAAAAGAAATGCCGGGATCCCAGGCAGGGTCAGCGCACTGAGACCGTTGCTGTCCTGCATTTCAGGCTCAGCTGTAGCTGGCCAGAGTGAGAGAGGTGGGAGTGTACATGGGAGGGTGGGGGAGCTGGGTGCTTGTAGAGTCCATCCAGAGCCACGTACAGCCCATCGCACCTGTCCTCTGGATATGGCTGCAGTAGTGATGATGGGACTCCCGTCAGATGTTGGGCCTCTGAATAAGGGCTATGAGCGTGGCGGCACCTTTCTGGCGCACAGGGTACTTCCTGAGGCCTTGGTGCTGTGGGTCCCTGCCGCAGTTTTTGGAGAGTGGTGCAGCTGCTCCCTAGGAGGGCGTTCCCTGCTGGTTGGCCGGGCTTTGAGGAGACGCAGACGTGCTCCGTGGCTGCCTGTGTGTGTGACAGCAGGAGATCTGGGGAGGCGCCCCATGGCAGCAAGGATGTCCTGGGGGAGCAGCTGTGGCAGGGGTCCGGTAGCTCTCATTGTAACTGAATGAGCTGGGAGACTGCATGAGGCCCCTGGGACTCTGCATCCTGGGAGAGGCAACGCAAGACAAAGTCTGAAAGGGATGAAATCTCCACAAGACCCGTGAATATCCTCGTTTTAGATGCTGTGAGCTGGTCAAGTCTTTTACCTCACTGCCCTCTCATTCTGCCTGCAGAAGCGATTGTCAACACTGTGGCTTCCCTTCTTCCCTTGCCCCGAGCTTGGGATCCATCCCTCCTGTTAGCCCTCTGGCCACCACCTCCTTCCCTGACACCCAGCCCAGCCCTCTCCCCACTTTATTACCTCCACATCTGCCCATCTGCCTCCCCCGGGTCCTGCCACTTCCATGCAATGAGGGCTTCCAGGAAAAAACAGTAATTTGGAAAAAGAACAGGTGTACTTGTGGCACCTTGGAGACTAACAAATTTATTTCAGCATAAGCTTTCGTGCTTATTTGAAACATTTCCAGTGCCTGTTTGCAGACCTCTAATGAAAAGGCCTTTACAAACCTGGTATGCGGCCAGCCCAATAGCACTAGGTATTTGTCATCCAGTGTGAGGGGGCTGAGCGCAGGCTGGCTGCTTGCTTTCTGGGGTAGTAGGCTGGTCAAGGCAGACCATAGAGATCCATGATGGCTGACCTGGCCATGTCTTCTATAAGCTGTGAAGGAACCATTAGGCCTCCCGGCTACTGTGATGGAGTAGGGACTGTCTGTGTGGGGGATGGGAGAGCTGGGGATGTCTTTAGGTGAGGGACAGGATCTTTAAGCCTGTAACCTGAGCCAGGTAGGGGGGAGGGGGTTAGCACCATGGCCGGGGAAGCTGGACAAAGGAATCGGCTGGCGGGAGGAGGGGCAGTTCAGTTTGGGTTTGGAGCTGTGGGGCGGAATTCAGGGTATCCTAAGCTGGGATCCAAGCGCCCTGAAAGTCCAGAAGGACTCGATTGAGGGGTACTGACTGTGCCTACAGGCTCTGCTGTAACCTGCATTCCTGTTGTCCAATAAACCTGCTGTTTTACTGGCTGGCCAAGAGTCACTGTGGTTCCCAGGAAGAGGGGTGCAGGGCCGGACTCCCCCACACTCCATGACAGCTACATGGAAAGTCAGTGACCTAGTAGGTTCAGTTTGCAATGGGAGAGGGGGCTGGAGTAGTGATTTTTGTTTATGCAGCAACAAAAAAAAAGAAAAAGAAAAAACACTATTGCAAGATAGAACTACTGTTTTTCCCTCCCTTTTGTTATTGCTCAGCAATTCATCTTGTTGAGGTCAGAGGGAAATACCAAGCCTACCTGTCCTGGGGAAAATCTTAGTGGGGAGCAGAGGGAGCCTGAAGGTATGCCTCAAAGATCACAGAAATGTAGGAGTGATGCAGAGAGTCCCATCTGGCTTTCAGAGTGCTGGTGCTGCGCTCCCCTTGACTTTGTTGGGCTTTCCAAGCACAGAGCTGGAGACCCCCTTTCTTTGGATGACAGATACAAGCCTCTCATTAGGGAAGCAGATGCCTATTTCCTCATTTTTTGTATGTAGCAAAACCATTCCACTTCCCAAACAGGCTTATCTGCCCTCTGTGTGTTACAAGCCAAGGGCTTGGAGAAAACACCCTTCCCCTTGAGCAAGATAGAATCATAGACTATTAGGGTTAGAAGGGACCTCAGGAGGTCATCTAGTCCAACCCCCTGCTCCAAGCAGGACCATCCCCAGATTTTTACCCCAGTTCCCTTAATGGCCCCCTCAGGGATTGAACTCACAACCCTGGGTTTAGTAGGCCAATGCTCAAACCCCTGAGCTATCCCTCCCCCCCATGTTGATGTTGAGATGCCATTGAAATCCTGTGGGAGGGGCACCTGTGTGAGGCCCCAGTTGATGAGGCAAGCACTTATGCAGGGCTTCAGTGCTTTGCTGAATAGGGATGAACATGAACATGTGTTTAAAGTTAATTGTGTGCTTAAGAAATTTGCTGAATCAGAGCTGAACTAGGCTCCAGCCTTTCGAAAGCCCTCGTTTCAGCCGTGACCCTGTGATTGACTATGTGTGGCTGCCTCCCTGGGCCTACTGCAGGCAGCTTGCAGCGTTCTGGCCTTGGCATGTACATTTGCTGGAGCAGCCTTTGCTTCTTCCTGCAGATGGTCAGCCGAAGGATTTCAGTCTGCTGGCCTGAAGAAGTACTTTACCTTCCCCCTTACCTGGATTTAATACAATGTATTATGCAATTAGACCGTCCGAGAACCCTTAACTCTTCTGGGATGAATCTTGATCAAGGCCACGCTCCTAAGTAGCAGACAGCAGGAATCTTTAATGCACTGTCGAAGACTAGTTGAAAGTGCTCTGTGCATTCCCCCTCCCCCTTTAAAATAATCTCTTGTATTGAAATTGAAGTGCATTGGAGAAGAGCAAAGCAGTGAACAAAACAAAGCCTGAATCAGTCAGCACTGCACAGTTGATTCTCCCTCCCTCCCTGAAATCACCTTCAGAATTTTATCAAATTTGCAAGTGACAACAAATGGTTGCAGGGCAAATGGATTTCATTACGTCTCTTCAGTCATTTATTTAACAAGGAGACTTGTGACATGCTTCTAGGCATTCAACAAAGCATATATTATGCCGGAGTAAACGCTAGAGATAGGGAAAGAAGTGATGTTTGTGGACACAGTTGGCTTCAGCTGGTCCTAATTGGGGTAGGGGGCTCTTGGGGTAAATTGGTTACTGAGTGGGGAAGGGGATGGCAGGTGTATGGGCCCTGGGGCTTGGCAAGCTTCATGGGCTCACATGGCTATTCTAGAGTGTCACTGAGCCAAAGAATCTTGGAATTATTATTTTGATGGTTTTCCCCCTTTTCTCCCTTACTCCTGAGCTAGGGGCACTGGTCCCTCCCTGGTGCATTGGTGGCTCTCGTTAACGCCAATTGGAGTTTTGCTTGTGGTCGCATATTGAGGGTTTCCCTTCTGTAACGTGAAGGTGATAACTGTCTGTTATCAGGTGCAGCGCTGAGGCTCCATAAATGTTCCCGAGTGCTTTGAGAGCCTTAGACGAAGGCACTACATTTAAGGGCTTGTTTATTATTGTTGCATAGAATGAAAGTTTGCGCTGCAAGTTGGAAGCTGCTGCTTTCCCTGAGCAAAATTAGAAGAGACGAAAAGTACGTAACGTGATGCCAACAAGAATGAGATCAGTAAGACTGGAGGCCATTGAGTGCTCAGCACTGATCTGCTGGTGCTTTGCTTTGCGTGAGAGGCATCTCTGCTCGTGCCCCGCATGGGGGTCTGTAAGGAGCCTGAGCCTTGGTGTCTGCTGTTGTTTGGGATGCTGAGATTCATCTATACAATTTCTCAGGGGATTAATGATCTTTGAGGTAGCAGCGGTTCAGATGCTCCCTGCTGTGTCGCTGTATAGGAATATTATTTCCTCTAGACAAGATTATTTCAAGTTCTTCATTTAAACTCTGCAGGAAGCAAATAAACACATTTGTAGACTGGATAATGCTTCCAAAGGAAACAGCCTTTCCCATGCTCTCAAGCATGGGAAAGAAAAACAGAGGAGCGTTAGTGTAGTCCTGCAATTCTTACTCAGGTGGGCAGTCCAGCCGGATTATTGAGGATGCCCTGTATAAGTAAAAGCAGCAAAGAATCCTGTGGCACCTTATAGACTAACAGACGTTTTGGGGCATGAGCTTTGGTGGGTTAATACCCTCTTCGTCAGATGCATGAGACATGCATCTGACGAAGTGAGTATTCATCCACCAAAGCTCATGCTCCAAAACGTCTGTTAGTCTATAAGGTGCCACAGGATTCTTTGCTGCTTTTACAGATCCAGACTAACACGGCTACTCCTCTGATACTTGTCTGTATGAGTAAGGGTGGCACGGTCAGCTTCCTAGCGTATGTCTACACTAGAGTCAGAGGTGTGACTCCAGCCCATGTAGACATACCCCAGCTAGCTTCACTCTGGCTAGTTCAGGCACCAAAAGCAGTGACGCTGCAGCAGCCTGGACTTAGCGCTGTCTGGCCTCTTGCATACATTTGTTAAGGGACAACCCCACTGAGCCTGATAGGTGTGAACTCACCTTTCAATAGGTAACTCTAAGCATAAGCCACCCACCTCCCCCCAATAACAAAGGATGTGTGTGAACCCACTCAGGAGCTTTTGGTTGAGGATTGTTTTGGATGGGAGGATGTGTGGGAAGAGAAAACACAGAGAAGAGCAGAGAGAGGGAGAGGCAAGGAAGCCAGCAGTAGCGTGTGAGTCTGGAAAGAGCGCTTGGGGTCTGGCCTTGGCCAAAGAGCCTTTGGGGGCTGCTAGCTGTGAAACTGCTCCTGTTCGTGGTTCCTTCTGTGTTCAGAGCCCCAGGCTGTTGTACTTTCCTTGTACATAAACGAGACTGCACCAATGAAAATACCAGACTTCCCCAGTTTCTCCTTCTGCCTGGAACGTCCCCAGGGCCCTGAACTTTGACTAGCCACTTGGGTCAAAAAGGGGCAACAATACCCAAGGGAGCAGGCCGACTTGTACAACCTGCCCTGAAGCCTGGGCTGCAGAGCGTCACTGCTACCAGTACCTGAGCTAGCGAGAATAAAGCTAGCTTGGCTATGTCCACACGGGCTGACGTCACACTTCCTGACTGCAGTGTAGACGTGCCCAGAGGGTTCTGTGTGACAAATGCTTGCCACTTGTTACTGTGTAGTTCCATCGAAGTCTGTGGGGCTGCTCCGAATAGCAGCGTTATGCCTAGCGATAAGAGTTTGCAGAGTCAGGCCCTGAACTAACCAAAAGAGCACCTCCTAGGGCTATCAACAAGTTCTGCCTTTCTCCTCTGGCATCTTAACTAGTTTTCAGTTTTCTGTGGTACAGAAGACCTATTTTAAGTTAGATACCAAAATTGTACGGAGGAGACAGGCACGTTCACTAAGTGACCTGGCACTTGTCCAACTTGCAAGATTCTTACATCAGAACAGTGTAATTTCTCCTGGAGTACTATTGCATTTTATACATCTCTATTTTATGGACAGCATCTGATCCCAGTGTATCGTCCATGCTGTGTTCATGAAACATGGCTGATTATCCATAGGTTGTGGAATTGGTAGAAGCCGGATGTTGATGCTTCTGTCCTGTTCTGTAAACCATCTTCTAAACTTTCCTGGTAAACATCTGTCAAACTGTAACTGCCACTGAAAACTATCTTTGATCTCCATTGAGGCCTGCTTATGCTGAAATGGCTGACATGCCTTTTTATCTTTTGTGTGCATTTAGTGTTCTCTAGAATCTAGTGGCTTTTGAGAAGATAATAAATGTTTGACTGATTTAGCACTGTGAGCACAGATGAGCTATTCAGCTACCGGTACACGTGTGGATTGACACCTCAGCAATGCACATGAAGCAATTTGTACCTGCTACTTCATTTGAAAAAGAGCATCATATATTTAGCAAATTCTTGCATAAAATTACATGCACATCTAATATTCAGCTTTTACCCACTTTCATGTTGAAGTGATGTTGCGTTTAGTCTTTTGTGCACTCATTTACATGTATAAGCATATGAAAGGGGTACATTCATCTCCCCTGTCAGTTCTGTAAACTTATAGTATGGGAGAATGGCCTCTTTCCAGCCAAAGGGAGCTGCTGCTGGAGCGGGAGAGTAAGCAAAGGACTAGCTGTGTGACACACCTAGAAGGGTTCAGGAACCTCAGAACTGTTCTAGAGAAAAACAAACCTGTGATACATTCGCATACTTTACGTTTATACATCTTCCATCCCCAGGATCCCAATCTCCTGTACCACTTGTAGGGTCTTGCAGTAGAGAAGAGACAGGACCTAACTGTAATGAATGTAAAGGGGAGTGGTTGTTAAGTGAGGCTGCTGGCCTCAGACAGATCCTGTGGCGTTCTCTAGCTCCCGTGCTGGTGCCCAGTGGACCCACCCTTAGCCTCCATGCAATGTACCGCTGACATCATTACACCAGCTGTTTTGCCGACCGCATTGCTGTAACGCAGCCCTGCCACCCACCATTGGATTCTGGGCAGCAGCCATGCAGGCAGATGGCACTCTGTACAGCCTGGGGAGGGACCTACCAGGCATGCCCTAAAGGACAAACCATTTCTCTAACAAATACCACTGAGTCTTTAATATCTGTGCAGAATTGGCAGGGCCATCAGGCTTAGAGGCCTCCTCTGAAATACCCCTGCCCTATGAACTGCATTTATGGGTCTTACCTTATCTACCTAGGAAAGAGGAAGTTCTCCATTGTCCCTGGATGACTAAACAACTGCTACCCCCCATCTGGATTTTGAAGCTGTAATGGCTTAACTGGACATAGAGCAGCCTCTGGTCACTCCACTAGTATGTTTTTGGGAGTCTGATGTATCCATTCAGTTTTCATTTCACCAGTGTCACCATATTCCTATACAGGGTCCACATGGTCCCCCTTGAAGTGCAGTAGGAAAATTCCCATTAATTTCAGTGGGAGCAGGATTGGGCCCACTGCCCTATCTGACACTGTAGCTACATCAGGGAAGGAGCAGGAAATATCTCAGTGCTGAGTATTGCCCCCTCTCTGTATGGGTTCTCTTTAAGCCATCTCTTTCTAGCCTACCTGTCCTGGAAGACAGTATAACTTGCGCTGGTGGTGTGTTCTGAAGGTCTGTTAAAACAGAAATGTAAAACCAGGAAATAGCTGTTTGTCTGAAAGCTTCCTTCTCTCTCCTAATATTTTGTCAGGTCCCCTGGAGTGAAGGTTACATTTTCATTTAGTCAGTTGCCCAGCTGTGACTAAAGGAAAAATGGCCCTGAACGTGTTATGCCTCTGCATTGGAAGGTATCATTCAGAGCTAAATAACCCCTTATGTAGACACAGTGACATTTAAAAGCCTCACTGTGATTTCTGTTGCGATACATTTGCTTCTCCAGCGGACCTTTGCAGGAGGAACTCTTGTTTTCTCCCAGCACTCAAGAATGCACTGGTTTCTGAAGATGCCTGAAATGTTATTAATGGGAATATTAGCGCAGCCAAATTCCATGGAGAATCTAAATGAGCAGTATTGGTTTCAGACCTTCCGCTTTGCAGTTTGATCCCGAGAAGGCTGGGGCTCATTTTTCTGAAATTACCAGAAGTGCGTTACAAATTGGCTGTGCTCCAGGAAGTATTCTGTTGTTGTCTCACGACTTTGCTTTGTTGATACGGAAACTTTAATTAAACTGCTGCTTTTCCCTGCAAATTCCATTTGAAATATTGTCAGAAGCATTTGCCTTTTACTGGCTGCTTGAGAGAATGGTTGAGCTGGACGTAAACCTTCATGTGACCCACAGACAAATGCTTGCTCCCTGGGTTGTCGTCTCTGCCTGGTAAAGGTGTATATAAAATACTGCTGAATTAGAACTGATGTAAAGGACTGCACCATTTGCAAAAGCAGTAGACGATCAAACCTCATGACACTGGAGCAAACCTCAGGGTGTAACTTCACTAGGCAAGAAGGTGTGAGGTACATTGGTAACTAGCAGGAGGTAAAATCCTAGTGAAGACAAGGCAGCCTGCAGTCCTCACACGTATTAGCAGGTTGAGGTAAGGACCATGGGGAAGGCTAGGGTTTACCTTGACTCGATAACTTCTGGTAAAACTACAAACTACCTTTTGTTCGGTAGGAGTTTACCTCCTGTCAGTTCCCATGGGGTAAGACCAGGTAAGAAACGCACCCTTTTCCCTAGTGGAGACAAGGCCTGAAAAGGTGACTTAGGTGGATTCTCTAATTTCCAGGCAAAGCAGACAGGACCTGACTTCTTAAGGTCTCCTGTCCCCCCAGGGTTCTCTCACTAGGCATGGCAAGGAACTCGGGTTGTTTATCTGGGAAGACTACAGTTTGAACTCATGGTTCCAGTGGGTGTGTGTCTTTCAGGCAATGAATCCCTTCATTTCATCATGCGTTCATTCTTGGTGACAGCCGTGCCAGCTGTAAATCATACAAAACAAGAAATCTCAGCACTCATTGCAGGTCTTACACATAAAATGGTGCATGAACACACACAGTCTGTATGTCTGAACAACATTGCAAATAGAATATCCTTCCTTAGCAGCTAACAACTCTTTGCCGAGATTCGTTCATACTAAGTCTTCGAGCTGGCCATGGCATATAAAGTAGAGGAAATTAAAATGTTTTAAAGCGATAACTGAAATCTCTCCCAGAAATGGATGAGTCTTCAGTGATTAAGAGGTATAACCTCATCTGCTTGTGTGAGGAATTTATACCCTTATCTCCCATTACTCATTTAAGAGAGAGAGACTTTTAAAATTAGGAGTGGAAAAACCTAAATTTGGAATGGCTTTATCACATCTGTGTCTGAAAGTGTTTTGCAAGGAGTGGCTCCTCTAGGATCCTCTATTTTGACTCTGTATTTCTCCCCAAGAGGCCACCTGGTGGGCTTGATCCTTCACCCAGCTGTGAAGGGTTGGGCACAGCTCTGTGGGGAACATCTTCAAATATGTCTCAGACACTTAAGAGCCTAAATCCTATTGATTCCCACTTGGGCCTAAGCTCCCAAATCACTTAGGATTACCTCTCTGTCTTAGGCACTTGTCTGGCACTCATTGCCTTTGCCTTTCCTTGCCTTTGGTTTGGCAAAGGCTTACAGATAATTTCCTTCCAGAGTGTAAGCCATGAGTCTTGGGTTACTTGGAACAGATCACATGGGAACAGGGGCTCTCGATTGCTGCATTCCGGTGTACGGGGCAGATTGAAGAGAAGTGGGGGAAGCAGTATCTGTATCGGTGGGTGTACACTGCACGCCACAGGTGGTATATGTAGGGTATGTGTAGCTACACGCCACGGTGAAAAGCAGGTTGCGTCCACACTGCTGTGTGCAGTTACACATGGCAGTGAAACGCTTTGGCAGGGGGGAAACGGTGGGGAAAGGCTCTGGCTTTAGGGAGCTGCCAGGGCTTTTCCCCATTGCTGGAGTCTTTCCCTGCTGCACCTAGCTGCGGGAGCCTTTCTCTGAGATGGGGAAAGACTCCAGCAGTGTAGACAAGAGAGGCACTGCTTGGTGTGTGGATAGCTGTGGTGGGTACGTACCCTAAGGGTTCAGGCATGTCTTCACTCAACTTGCATAAGCAGTGGCTCACTGCATACATTGTCCTCAGGGGTCATGCAGTGTATGTATTCCACATGCTGCCATAAGGAGTGTGCAGGTTAGATATATGCGAAATCAATTCTGTGGTCCTTGTATTCCGAGGCAACCCGGGGCCTATCCAGTCCCTGGCACTGGGGTCACAGTGTAGAACCGGTATGTTAGTGCTGTGCCAGTCAGGGAGACCCTGTGCAGAGGTACATTCCCAGGGGACATTTAAACCAATCTAGCAGTGTAAGGAGGGCAGAGAGAGGTGTTAGTGGGAGCGAGCAGCCCTGGCTCTCTAAGCGTGCTGCCTCCCGAGTCTCTGCCAGCCTAGGAAGCGAGGGACAGACTTCGATCATAAACCCTGATGTCCTGCCACGTGCGAAGAGTTAGTCGGGCTTGGTCTAGCTTGAAAATGAGCAATGGGGAGGATTAGGTCAAATGCTCTTGAAATCCCTTCTGGCTGGAGAGCAGCAGATGGAAAAATTGCTTTATACTTCAGACAGGCCTTGTAAGTTTCAGCAGCACTTCCTCTGTCTTTCAGAGCTCGTAGGGAACTGTGTGTGGTGGAGGAGGCTGGGAAGAAGGGGGAAGGGTGTGAGTCTGTGTGTTGTAATCGGGACACAGTCCCAAGGGAGGACAAATGCTGGCTCACCAAATAATGCAGCTTGGTACTTCACAAGATGATGAGTCTTTGAGGCCGTAATAGCTACAAATGCCTGCAAGAACTGCAGCTCTAATGCAGCTCTCCCACCTCCACAATGCTTGGGGTGCCATGCAAACAAATCAGTGGTGATGGCTTTTTGTGCTCTGCATTCCTATAGAAGCCACGCTAGCTTTGATTGAGTTAGCAAGCTAAGAATGGCAGGGTAGCCGTGGCGGCACCAGCAGTGGGTGATGCAGTTGAAGACCCTCGGTACATACTTGGGCAGCTAGCCCATCCAGCCACTCGTGCCTCCACAGCTACACTGCTATTTGTAGTGTATGTCTGCTGGAGCCGGAAATCATACTTGCCAGCTCCATGCTCTGAGGATCTCAAAAAACTTTGTAATCATGAATGAACCAAGCTCACGTTCCCCCTGTGAAAGAGGTGTCATTAGCTCTATTTTACAGACGGCAAAATAGAGTCACACAAGTTACACAGTGAGCCAGCAGCAGAGCTGGGAGTGAAACCCAGGAATCCTGACTCTGGGTCTTGTGTGCTGAGACCACTAGACCTTTCTTCTCTCTCTAGCCTCAAACGTGAGGGGAATAGGCTGAGGCAAATGCTCCTGGAATGACCACATTAGGGTTTGCAGAGCATGGTGGCTGATGTCTGTATGCACCAACAAAAATCTGTGACAACCCACAGCTGGATTGTGCATGCAGATGGTCATATTCACAGGTGAGTATGGCATTCACCCAGCTGATCTGCCTGTAGAATTGTGTATGTCTGCTGTGTTTCACGTGGATCTCAGACTCTGTTCGCCTGAAAATTTGGCTCTGAATACTCATAATAGTCCCAAGGTTGGTGCAAGCTGGATGAGAGAAAGCCAAAGGGCTGGACAGAAAGCTTTCCTGATACACAACTAACATAGGGGCCACCGAGGAGCATGAGTAGACAACAGAGAAGTGACCCTCAAGTAGAGGGAATACCCCAGAGGGAGTTGTTCTGCCTCGGGGGTCTCGTGGTTGAGCAGCTGTTCTGTGTGGTGGCCCAGCACAGAAGTTGCTCGGACTGGCTTTCAGATGGCACGGAGTGGCAGGCTGGCGGCCCCAGCTCTTTGAAAGCTAATCACGGACAGCATTGCAACTCTGCTGAACGTACAGCTTCCCTTCCGGCCCCCGAGGCCTATGCGCCAGGGAGGGAGCTGGATAGGCTGCTTAACAGGCTGTGAAAATGGGCCATAATACAAATTGTTTTCTTGATGGCTAAACGATTACTCACACAGAATTGGAAAATGAGGTGCGGGATAGAAATCATCACAAATCGATTGACTATCGTCTCGGACACATGGACCGGTGAGCGGCGTTTGGAACACATTCTGGAGTTCTCCTCTTACAACGCCAGGGGGAGAAAATAACCCACTGATCTGTGAGAGGGTGGAAGACTTCAGGCTTGGTAACTTTTCACCACCTTTTCCCTCTCCAGGATCTGGAGGAAGTATTGCTAAGTAGTTAGAGAGGGAGAGAGAATGCTTGTCACCAGGGCGGTTGCAAGGATATTTTGCGCCCTAGGCGAAAATTCCATCTTGCGCGCCCCCCCCCAATGCCAGCTCAGAGGGGCTGGGCTCAGAGCTGGGGGTCAGGGTTGTTGGGGGGATGGGGTCAGGGAGTTTCCAGCTCAGAGGGACTGGGCTCGGAGCTGGGGGTCAGGGCTGTGGGGGGGATGGGGTCGAGGGGGTTTCCAGCTCAGAGGGACTAGGCTCGGAGCTGGGGGTAACGGCTGTGGGGGGATGAGGTCGAGGGGGTTTCCAGCTCAGAAGGACTAGGCTCGGAGCTGGGAGTCAGGGCTGTGGGGGGGATGGGGTCAGGGGGGTGCCTGGGGGCACTGGGGCAGCTCAGCTCTGCAAGCTGCTGTTCTCTCTAGCTGTCCAGGCACAAGGGGAGCAGGAGCAGGGACCAGCTAAGGACCAAGGGGGCAGGAGCACAGGCACCTGAGGCTGACCTGTGGGGAGGCACTTGCTTACCTTGCCCAATGCATGAGCGCTAGGGTCCTCTTTCTTCCTCTGCTCCACCAGACCAGTACTGAGGCTTTTTTCTTCTCCGTGCCCCTCGCTGGGGCTGATGTGGAGGCTGAGCCAGGGGGCAGCCACGGCTTTCCTCCAGAAGCGAAGCCCTGGTGTTGCACCTATCGCAGGGCCCTTGCCATGTGCCCTAAGCAGAGCTGCGCAGCTCTGCCCAGCCGCCGGCGCTCCCACCGGCAACAAGAAAAATTGCAGAAGCTGGAGCCCCTGCTCTGGGAGGGAGAGGGATTCTGAGCCTCTGCCTGCAGCCCAGGGATTCCCCTGGGTCAGCGCAGCCGCCGTCAGCCCGAACCTCTGGGCTGCCGCGGCAGCGCGCTGACCCCGTGGGTGCCCTGGGCTGCCGGGCTGCCAGTGGCTCCCTGACCCTGGGGGCGCCCTGGGCTGCCGCGGCTGCGTCCTGACCTCGGGGGTGCCCTGGGCTGCCGCGGCTGTGTCCTGACCCCGGGGGCGCCCTGGGCTGCCGCAGCGGCTCCCTGATCCTGGGGGCGCCCTGGGCTGCCGCGGCTGCGTCCTGACCTCGGGGGTGCCCTGGGCTGCCGCAGCGGCTCCCTGACCCTGGGGGCGTCCTGGGCTGCCACGGCTGCGTCCTGACCCCGGGGGCGCCCCGGACTGCCGGCGGCAGGCAGCTGCTGCCGCGGGCAGCTCAGACTGCCTCTCCAGCAGCAGCGGCTGCAACCATTTAAAATTTTTTTTGAGGGCGCCGCTTTTTGGCGCCCTCAAATCTTGGTGTCCTAGGCAACCGCCTAGTTCGCCTAAATGGTTGCACCAGCCCTGCTTGTCACCCTGCCAGTGAGTTGTGGTTTATTGCCGCAGTCTGCTCTGGAAGATAGGGACAAAGAGGGTCTGCTGCAGTGGGAGTGCTGCTGAACTGTAACTCTCTAAGTTTTACTGAGCGAGGGGTAGCACGGAGCTTCAGGATGCAGGAGCAGTGACTCGGGGTAACAATAGAGAGCTTTCCCCTCTGAGCTGGTCCAGCATGGCAAACCTTCAGGAAGCTCTGCCAGCTCCAGACCCTGGCCCGCCTGCCTGTGTGGGAGGGGGAGTAGCCGCCCCGTGACAGTCACTCTCTCTATCCCTGAGCTTAACCTCTGGCCCTGTAGGCAGTGCACACAAAAAAGAAAGGGACTTGCTGTTCTCCCTTATTTCCCAGTGCAGGGGCACAGTGACGCTGACAAATGACCTTAAGCTGGGAGTGAGTCTCTCAAGCGAGGTAGGCAGCCACATGCTAGGTCTGCGTGAGCTAATGCACTCACAATAGCAGCGTAGATGTTGTGTCGTGGGCTAGCCACCTGCATGTGAGCCGGCCCGGTCTCCTGGGCTCTGAGCTTGGGTGGCCAGTCCAGGCTGCCATGTTCACACGGCTATTCTTAGTGCACTGCTCGTGTGTGTCTGTCTGCCTGGGCTGAGATGCATGCGCCCAGCTGCCGTGGAGACATACCCTAAGAGAGCAACATAAAAGAAAGATATCGATTTCCAGGCCTGATGGGTTTCACAGATGTTTGTTTATTTATGCAGGATGCGTTAACAGGTTTACAAATCATTGCCATATAAATATCAGAGACAAAGGAAAGGATAATTGCTACAACAGTGAGCTTTTGTTTAGTGCAGTGGTTCTCAGCCAGGGGTACGTGTACCTTTGAGAGAACGCACAGGTCTTCCAGGGGGTACATCAACTCATCTCCAGGTTTGCCTGGTTTTACAACAGGCTACAGAAAAAGCAGTAGCGAAGTCAGTACAAACTAAAATGTCATACAGACAATGACTTGTTTATACTGCTCTGTATACTATGCACTGATCTGTAAGTGCAACACTTATATTCCAATTGATTTATTTTATAATTATATGGTAACAGCGTGAAAGTCAGCCATTTGTCAGTACTAGTGTACTGGGACACTTCTTTGTATTTTTATGTCAGATTTTGTAAGCAAGTAATTTTGAAGTGAGGTGAAACGCGGGGGTCCGCAAGACAAACCAGACTCCTGAACGGGGTACGGTTGTCCGGAAAGGCTGAGAGCCATTGGTTTAGTGGCACTCTCTTCGGTTATATAATCATCAGCTCTCTGTTTCAGAGAGATCACAGAGTGTGCCTCTTGACAGATTGGATCGTCGTGATCATCCTCAGCATAACAAAGGCCAGAGGACTTCGTTCCTGCCTCCAGCCCAGGAACTTGTCCTGCATTGCTACAACTGCACTGTTTCTGCAGCTTAGTGAGATCAGGGTTTGTGATAGTTGGTGGTTCTTGTATTTATTGCCTGATCGTTTTCTTATTTAATAATGTAAATTGCAGAGGGAAAAACAGCCACCTGCATGTGGCTTTTCCCCCTCACTGGTTGCAGCCAGCCTTAGCTTGTTCTGGAGCTGAATTTTACTGCTCCTTAGTTGCCAGTTAGCGAGGCTGCTTGATTTCTGTGTGTTGGGGGATCCTTAATGACTAACTGACCTGTGCTGAACAGTTGGCCGAGTCAGGCAGGCCCAGGAGCTCTTTAATGGCCAGTTGAAATAACAAATGCGCAATGGGAATAAATAACCAAGTTTAAAAATATTGTTGATTGGTTTGTCTTGTGCAGGGACAGTCTCCCTGCATGTACACCCCTCCGGCCGAATGCAGACCAACTTACTCATTTATTCCTGGGATATGGTCAAGGTAAAAATCATAGAGATACATACGGTCTCAGCTCAGCGCCTGGCTATTAACAGCCCAATGTGCTTTGCACTGTTTGCAGGGTTAGTTTCTCTCTTGCATTTCTGTTGGCTTGAAGCGGGGGAAATGAATGAGATCCCTGTTGCTGGGCTTTAGACTCGCTTTCTCCTTCAGGATTCTTGATGTGACAGTGGCTGGGTGGCAGTCTCGGGCGGGTGTTAAAACAAAAAAGCTTTCTGCAGCCGCTGTTTGTAAATGGCCGTGGAACATTCTTTTAACAAAACCCAGTCTGAATGTTGGGCTAAATTTAGCTTGCGGGCAGCGCTTTTCCCAAGCAAAAGTCCAGGCACATGCGAAGTCGACAAGCCTTCCCCTTCCTGGGCTTTGGCTGTATTACCAAAGACATTAACAACATTATAAAGTTCAGCTCCAACCCCTGTCTTAGCAGGTAGGAGAGCCTGATTGGTCCCCCCCCCCCCCCACATACATGCACAAATGCTTTTGTTCATCTAGGGCCCGATCTGAAGCTTTTATGTCAAGTGGCACATTAACCAGCAAGCAGCCCTATTAAACTCAACAGGACTCCGCCCGTAGTCAGGGCCAATGGTGGGGGGAAGCCGGTACAAATTACTGAGGCCTGGTGGTCTGGAAAGGAGACCCGGGGCCTGGCTTCGTCGGCCCTGTTTAGCCGGTCCACCCCTGCTGGGGGAACCAAAATTTTTTTTTCACCAGGGCCCGAACCTGCTCTCAGCAGCCCTGCCTGTAGTATGTGTCAGAGTCTGACCCCTAACCGGTGCATGCGGCTGTGTGTAAATACCCAGTCGTAGTTGGACTCCAACTGCTCCTGCTGGCCGGGCTTTTAGGTTTTCAAAGCTAGCCCCAGGATCCCTCCTGTTCAGACCCCTTTTGCTTTCTGATGTCCTGGTAACTAAAATGGGAGAAGATGAGCCGTCTTGTCTTTTTGTCTGTCTGTCTGCTCGCTGCGTCTGTAGTTGGCTCCCAAGATGATTGTCCCAGGGAATGATGGGCTGGAGGAGGAGGGATGGCAAAGCATCTCCGAGAGATTTTATATTTATGGTAAACAAGTAGCATCCAGAAAGGGTCATTCTGTTTTTCTCGATGTGAGGATTCCTCTTTGCACCTACTCTGTCCTGTCTGTCTCTCTATCAAACTGTCCTCCACCTGTGGCACATAATTCATTCTAATGATACCCGGCAAAGCTGGCATGTCAGCTTGAAGAGAGCCGGTTCAGAAGGGCAAAAGAGTTTGCATGGGAGGGAGGGAACCCTAGCAGCTCTCAGGATGGAGCTGTAGCTCGCTGCTGGGGATAAAGGAACTCAGCCTTCCCTAGCTTTGCATGCATCTGGCTGTGGAGAACTCATCCTTGTCTAGACGTTAGCAGCTGCTTTCTATGGTGTGGTCCAAGCCTTGGGGCTGTGGCATCCGCAAAGAGGTCCAGCCACTCCACGCTGCTCTCCTGAGCTCCCTCCCTCTTGCAGCATGAGTCCCACTGGGGCGGTTGCGTTGCGTCTCTCGGTGGGTTGACGCCCCTGCTCTCAGGTTGGTGATGGCTTGTGAAAAGGCTCCGTGTAACTCCAGCAGTAACGTTTGCAGTCGCTCCCTCATGGGTTACCCAAGAGGTGATGCCATGAACAGGGGCCAGCCACATCGCACTCCACCTGGCCACACCACTGAAAGCCTCTGGGAGTTCTAACCACACAATGTTTATGCAGTTGGGCTTTGGGTCAGGTGGCCTCTGGCACAGAGTTTCTATGAAGGCATAAGGCTGTTCTGTTGTGCTTTGCTGGCGAGCATCACACCAAGGGCAGGGTGCAAAGGGACTCCGAGAAGCCACAATTAAATCAGACTGCTTCGAATGACAGGGAAAACATCCATTTAAGTACCAGCTTAGAACTTGCTTCTTTAAAGGCAACTGTCAGAAGCCAATGAACCAATGCCTGTTTTCAAGCGTGCTTTGAGCACACGGGCCAAGATTTTCAAAAGTGCTCTGGGCCCTAGATTCTAGGGTGCCTCTTTTTGGCTGCTCAACTTAAGACACCTTAAAGGGTCTTCCTTTTTCAGAGGGTGGGTGCTCAGCTCTTTCCAGATGTAAGGCTCCTGTAAGATGTATCAAGCGAGGCACCTAAAATCACTAATCACATGGGTGACTCGTGGGGAGGGACACAAAGGGGGCAACAGTCAAAGGGAGGCACTTGGCCTTACCACGTGACACCTCCATGTGACTTCTCTCTACCCCACCCGCAGCCCGGGGCCCCCACGCTCTCCCCATCCCGTCCCTTCCCCATCCCACTTTACCCAGGCGGGTGTGTGTGTCTGTCCCGCTGCGCTGCACTGCGCCGGCAGCATCCCCTCCAGGCAGCGTGGCCAGAGACTGCCTGGGAGAGTGCTGCTGCCGGGCAGCGGGAAGAGGAGAGTCTCCTGCCCCACCTCTTCCCTTCTGGCTCTGGGTTCGCCGTCTGCTGGCCCCTTGCCTCCCCACCGGTGTTTGGGGAGGCTCATGTGACCCATCAGGTCCCTCCCACCATCACCCTTGCCTGGCCGTGTATTTGATTTTTATGTTGGCCCTCCCCTGCTGGGCTGAGAATCACACCCCTGGTGTATACTAGTGCCAGAGACATGGCATGTCACGCTGACGCCGTGCCCAGACGAAACTGACTGGGCAAGTTCCTCTGGGCAACCTGAATGGATGCACAACACTAGATGTGCAAATTCATCGAGTGTTTTAACAATCCGGAGTGTTGTACATGGTGAGTTCTATCTTGTCGGTGCCCCTTTAATTTAGCCAGACACTTGTCCTTCCCCGTTTTAAAGCAAGTGAAACACTGGGGAGTGTTGAGCAGAGAAAAGGCATTTGTATCTCAGCTCTCTCTGGAGTTCTCCAGCACAGTCGTCTGTTGCGTCCTGGGGCAGAGAGTGCAGCATCATTCAGGGCACAGTTGGGGCTGGGCAGGGAGCTGAGGGGAGTGGAAGGCCCCACAGTCACCCCCTGCTGACTTGGATCTGGGGAGAGGGGAGCAGGGGCTGTGTACACCCCCCTGAGGCAGCCAGGGGAGTCAGGGGACCATGGCCAGAGGGAAGGGTGTGCTATGCCTTGTAAAGGACTTTAGCAAACAACTCCCTCCTACTTCTACCTGCCCCCCGGCCCAAGGCAAGAGGGATTATGTCCAGCCACACTGCAATCTGGTGCGATTACAGCTTGTGTAGATGTGCCTGAGCTAGCTCTGCTGAAGTACTGGGGCAGTAGCCTGGATTTCAAAGCCGCCCGGAACCCTGGGAGATGACTTGTGTGACCAGCCCACACTGCTACCAGGAGCAGCACCCCATGATTGCACTATAGACACATCCTTAGAGGGCTGCCTGTGTGCATTATAGTCCCAGTTCCACCACAGGCAGCCTGGGCAATTTACTCCTGTGCCTCAACTTACCTCTATAAAATGGGGATCCTGATCCTTCCCCCCTCCTCACCCACCTGTGTGCAGGGCTTTGGGATCCTGTGCCCCTGCCCGGTGTGGTGATGGGAATTAGAGTTTAACTGGGAGACTGAAAACGGTTGCAGGAAGCGTTTCGTGTATCACTCCTGTTCCCGGGTGCCTCCACAGCAGCTCTGTGGCAAAGGGCAAGGAGTCAGCGCCGCTGGGGGAGTGTTCCTTCACTCGGCTGCTCTCTGGGAGAAATGTGGAAGAGATTAAATGACAGACGTAACACCAACCACTCGCACGCCCGAACTGAGATAAAAGTTCACTCTTTAATCATTCCACTCTTGCTGTATGCGGGTGCTCAGCAGGAGATGAGCGCTGAGTCCATCAAACCAATTGTCAAGCCACCTAATGAGCCTTAATGCACTCGGAGAGCCAGGCATCAACCCTCAAGGACTTGCAGATACTAAGGGCTCCGTCCTGAGGTCCTCACTCAGGCAACCTCCACACTGACATCGCTGGCAAAGTGACTGAGGATGCAGAACAAGGCCTTACGTGGGTTAATGTTGCAGATGGGCGAGCAGGGAAAAAGCAGCAGGGTTTTCATATTCCCACCCCCTCAGCCTTTCTCAGGCCCTGGGGAGGCTGCTCGGAACCTTGCCTAGTTTTCTGTATTCCTCCCTCTTGTGACATTAAGCCCCCAAGGGCCCGATTTTTACATGCCCTTCTCAGTCGCACCTAGGAAACGTCCCAGGGTATGCACCTGCATGTACAGACTGTCTTGGGGAGGCAAACACAGGTGGACGTGAGCATTAGGGTGACCAGATAGCAAGTGTGAAAAATCGGGATAGGGGTTGGGGGGTAATAGGAGCCCATATTAAAAAAAGTCCCAAATATTGGGACTGACCCTATAAATCAGGACATTTGGTCACCCTACGTGAGCGTGCACAGTATGAGCTTAGAGAGTCCATTGAGCATTTTGGCCTTTCCATGTGTTTACAAACTTGAGCTAAGATGCTGGGTTCTAGTGGGGGAGGGATAGCTCAGTGGTTTGAGCATTGGCCTGCTAAACCCAGGGTTGTGACTTCAATCCTTGAGGGGGCCACCAAGGGATCTGGGGCAAAAATCAGTACTTGGTCCTGCTAGTGAAGCAGGGGGCTGGACTAGATGACTTTTTGGTCCCTTCCAGTTCTAGGAGATTGATGTATCTCCTATTATTATTATTGTACTGGGCATAAAAGCCCATCTGCAGAGAGGGGCAGTGCAGGAGAGCAAGGTCCAGCAGGCGTGGCCGTCTGTGGACAGAGACTGTGGAGACAAGAACCGCCAGTTCCCATGGACATTACCTTCTCTCTTGGCTGAGTACTTCGTGGCGCCGATAGCCCTGTTGCCACTTTCCCATTGGCTGCTGCTGGATTCTGGTGAGCTTTGGGGCGCCAGGTGGTGACCAGGCTAGTTTAGATGTTTGTATTGCAGTAGAGCCTGTGGCCCTGAGGTGCTAGGCACTGGACAACACAGTGAGAGACAGTCCCTGCCCCAAAGAACCTGCAGTCTGGACAATACACAGGCAAACAGAGGGGAAGAGACTTGCCAAGGACAGTGACTGAGCTAGGACTGGAACCCAGCTCTCCTGACTCTTTCTCTGGGGCACAATCCACTTGGGGTAACATTTTCATAAGTCCCATCGAAAGCCTTGGGGACTTGGATTCCTATGTCACGTCCAACCCTTTGCACGTTACCCTAGCTCGGGATGTACAGGGACAGATTCACAGCAGTGTTCCATCCCCCGATGGACAGCGTTGGGGCAGAGGAGGCTCACGGAGCAGGAGAGTTGATCTAGCCATTTCAGTTCCACATTTGTTGCTTGGAAGCAGGTCTGCCTTTTGCCTGCTGCCTAATCACACTCCTGTTCCTTTCTCCCTCCCTTTTGTTTTGGATTTGTTCCTTTTTAGCAGATTGAAGACTTTATATATTCCCCCTCTCGGCCTGTTAGCCCTATGAAGGGAGGAAGAGAGAGAGAGACAGCTTTAGAAGAGCTTTCCCCAGTCCTCTCTCTGTTCCCATTTCTCAAGCAGTTTGCAGCCACCCTTCCCTGAATCCATGCGACACCAGGAGACGGACAGATGATGTCAGTCAGCTGTCATCATTCATCCTTTTTAAATTTCAATTTTTTTTTTCAGAGCGAGGGGGGGAATCTCTGTCCAAAATCACTCATCCTCCCTAATAATGAGAGCTGTCACCAGCCTGGCTTGGCTAGGAAATGATCCTCTCTGTAAATATTTGGTCTGTAACTGATTTATGGGTGGAAAAAAAATAAGATTAGTAGTTAATCACCAGGCTGCAGGAAACTCTCTTGGGCTGGATGCCTGCGAAGAGCACATTGAGGAGACAATGCCAGGGGCTTTGTCTGGGATGAGCTCAGAGGCTGGGCAGGAGCTCAGCTTTGTCGCAAGTGGAGTGCACTCCATGGTGTCTCTTTAGGCCATGTGTTTCCAAAAAGGCTGCTTACAATGACCCTTGGCATGGTCCATCAGCAGGATTTGAACCTAAGAGTTTCAAGTCTGTAGTAAAGATCTCCACTACTTGAGCTGCAGGAGTAACTCCATTAGCTAGAAGCAGCAGTAGGCTGGTATCTTCCGTGGGGACCAGCCACTACTGTGTATGCGACACACTCTCTGTAAATGTGGGTGGCGTTTAAATGGTACCACGGGTGCAGCTTGTTTGCGTAAATCTTTCTGAAGCTGCTCTGGATTGTGTCTACGGAAAGTGCTATGACGGAGGGATACTTGGGGATCCAGGTGGGAAAGCAAAATGTGGGGATGAGAAATGGAAACAAGGGACACTCAGGAGGACTGGTTCAGGCCATGCTGCCAACCTGCAGCTGCTGGACTCCCCGTGGACACATGGGCTCCACCCCAAGGCTGGAACATTGGTGTGAACTTTGCTGTGGCGCTTCAGTGTGCTGTGGTACCTGGGGACTGCCCTGGGCTGACTGGCAGCTCTCTGTTGCGACAGTAACTTGACCCTCCTCTCAGAAATTGGGAGACGTCCCCTCTTACTCTCTTCTCCTGCTCTAACCATTTGCTACCCTTCCTCCTGGCAGTGAAATCCCCTGCAGGATTGATTGTCCTGCTGAAAAAGGAATTGTCCTTGCCGTATCCCTTCCTGCCACTGCTAATGGGCTCTCCAGTGACAGGGGTCCTAGGATCTCAGGAGTTCTGGGACCACAAAGGGGTTTAGAGTCTCAGCTGCCCCTTGTCTCCAGGTTTGCCTGGAAATTGCAGCTTGTTTCAGAGTCAGCTGTATTGACCAGATGATAATTGGGGATATTTTTAAAGGTCCCACTAACTGTTGCAAAACTTAGCTCATCCCAGGGTTTTCTGTTGGTCTCTGTAGAGGATAAATCTGTTGCTAGGGACTGCAGAGACCTGGACTTGTCACCATGGAGACAACAGCAGAAGGTACCCTGGAAACATGGAAGGCTTGGAAACCTGGGGACAGCTGTCTGGGATTGGGCTGGCTCTTAGCAGGTGAAGACACATGATTACAGGCAGGTGTAATAGAGTGTCCAACTCAGTGGGAGTCCCGTTGAGGGCGTTCTGGGGCTATTACCCTCAAGCGTCCCAGCCCTCTGCTCCAGCCTGCTTCAGAGACAGGAGGGTACATTGCCGAACCTCATCTGATTCAATTGTCTGTTCGGCTAACGAGCCCACATGCCACGCAAAACAAGCTCCTTGATGGCGAGTTGTTTGCACAGAGACATTGAAATGAGCAGCAGCTTTTCCTGTGCAAGGAAACAATTAGTGCATTAGAGTTGGGTTTAATTGTCACATGCTATGGAGGACTGTAAAACGTTTGGGGTGCTGCAAGGCAGTCATTTCCTAGCAGTTGGTGTCTCCAGATGCCCGTGGTGTTGTCATGGATTTGGGGTTATCGAAGATGTGCTGTGATTGAGAGGAAGGGAAGGATGCTGTTGTGGAGACGGCCCAGGGCAGCGAGCCAGAGTGTTCTGGTTTTGGCTCTGACACTGCCTTCTTGTGTGATTTTTGGGAAGCCACTTCACCTCTCCAGGCCTCAGTCTCCCTCTGTGTGCAGTGAGGGTGATAATGCTGGTGACCCCCCGGCAGGATGGGGGTGGGGGGACATTGCTGTATTATTAATGGAGAAGGGCTCACATTACAAAGTCCAGATAGACATTATGTCTTGAATTGTTATGAAGAGGGACAATCTGAGATCTGGATTTCAAACTGCTGCATGTTCTTGTATGCATTTAGACCTGACCCATAGGCGCACCTCTACTGAATAAGACACTTGCATATCTAGTTAGTTGAGCAGTCATGTCACCAGAGGGTCTGAACACCTGCTGGGAAGAGGCTGAGACATGAGGGGACATAACTCAGAAGTTAAGGAAACTAGGAGTAAAGAGAGGCTTTGGATACAGCAGTTTCACGCCAGTCTGATTAACAGATGGAGTTAGCTACCTAGGAAGGCAATGCAGCATGAGACTAAGCTCAAGACACTCTGATTTTTTTTCTGGTAAAACCAGGGGAATGTGAAAGAGGAGGAATGTGTGTGTGTGCGGGGAGGGGAGGGGATTAAGATAAATCAGAAACATCCATTTTGAGTTGGATGGTTTTGCGGGGCAATGACTAGCAAGCACTAGTCTCCTGTAACTCTGCACTCACTGAGACCACGTTTTCAGAGGGACGATGCTCCACCTCCTTTGGAAGCTCTGCCTACTAGTTTCCTCTGATTGTTGAGGTTTGTCCAGAGCTTGGTGTGATCGATGTTGGTCTTTCTCCCTGCCCTTGCTGTCTCTGTCATAGCACGCTTTCCCTTCTCAAGCTGCTGCATGTAGGGTGACCAGATGTCCCAATTTTACAGGGACAGTCCCAATTTTTGGGTCTTTTTCTTATATAGGATCCTATTATCCCTGTCCCGATTTTTCAAACTTGCTATCTGGTCACCCTAGCTGCAAGCTGCCTTTCTGCAACTGCCTTCCTTTGTGACACATAGCCTGACTGTCCTAGGGGCTACCCCTCTCCTTGTCCCCCTGATCGCTCTGTTCTAGGGGGGCTAGGGTGTCGACAACGCCCAGAGTGCTGGGAGCTGGACGTTCCAAGATTGTGACTCCCCCCTCCGCGAATCAGGCTGACACTAGATCTTTCCAGTTTTAGGGTGACACGTACAGCATTTCTGATGGCTACGGCCTCTTGAACCATCCCACAGAGCACTGGATGGACATACTGGAGTGAAAACAAAAGGAATGCAATGAGCAGCAGAAATAATCCAGTGTTAAAAAGAAAATTAACAGTAGAAACATCCAATGTCTAAAACTCCCTGACAGGGAGGCTTCTGATCAAACCCTGCTATAAATCATTCTCTTGATGGCCAGACGCCATGGTGGTGGGCAGGGAAGGAATACTTAGAGACTGCTTGGTGTCAGAGGGCTCATGGTGTAAAGAAGGTGCCACCTCTCTATTTTTTTATCAGCTCTAGTTTTTGCTGTGTTGATGCAAGCTGCCTTTGGGATTCTTGGGGAATGTGCATGTCCAGTGTTTGAAACAGGAAGATGAGGGAGTTCTGTATGGTGCGGAGTTGGATCTAGTTACAGCTGTCAGAGACCTACTGCTGTGTCTTTCCACCAAGCAATGTCATCTCAGCACTGGATAGATGCTTACTTCATGCCAGGGCATGGCTGGAGCTGCCGGCCCTATCTGCAGCTGGCCTCCTAGTAAAGCCCCACTTCAGCAAAACGTTTAAGCATGTACCAAAATCCACGTCTGTTCAACTGAGCACTCAAACACACACAAAGAGTGGGACTTAAAAACATGGGCGTAAAGTTAAGCACACGCTTTGGTGCTTTGCTGAATAGGGGTGTCAGCGAGGAGTGCTAAACAAGGAATAGAGTCACTCAGGGATGGGGGTGGAGTGATTTAGCTAATCGATTCCTAGTGTCCTGTCACCTTGGTATCTGGGCACCATTCTGTGTTCATACCTCCAGGAAGCTAGCTTCTTCCAGTCCAATCCCTGCCTAAAGCAAGAATTGCTGCCAAGAGCAAATGCTCTGGCTTTTGTGGGAAAACATCCATTGAATGCAGGGAGGAGAGTTTTCAAATGAACTCTCACCAGGATGCCAGGACAGTGCCAGGGCGCACACAGGCATGTGCCTCACCACAAGAGGGCTCACTGGGCTACGTTAAGAGCAGAACATGCCAAAGGTGCTATGCCCCTGTATGTTCTGACTGCTTCTCAGGGCTGCTGGCATTGGAGATGGGGTGGCCAAGGAGGGGAAAACCTGGCAGGAGCTGGTGGCACTGTCTGTGGTTGAGGGAGCCCACTGGGTTGGTGGAGATGGTGGGCATGGCAGCTCCCTGAGAACACTGAGCAAATACAGCCAGGGTCCTTCTTCGTGATGTCTGAAACCAAACCAGGTGGGAAAGGGAGGGCACTCAGTAGCACCCAGAGAGCTGTCTGGGCTTTGGGGTGAGCTGAGCTGTTCTCTGGGGCTGGAATGTTCAGAGGGACCAAAGGGAATTAGGTCCTGGAATCCCACTGAAATGCTTTGGGATTTGGTGCCTGACTCACTTAGGCTATCCCGACATCTAAACCCCGTTAGGCTATCCCAGTGCAAGGATTGTGTGGGGCTTCACCTTGCTTAGCCCCCCAGCCCTTTCTTCTGCTTCAGTAAAACTCCTCTGTGCTAGGGAGGACAGTGCTAGGGGTGGTACAGAACAGAACTGGGCACCCAGCCCTGGGGTCCTTTGTAAGATTGCGTGCTTTTTTGGGTTCTTCAGCCAAACTCCCAGGGATGGGTCAAGTGAGGAGACCCCCTCTGTCATAACTCTCCTACTCAGATCTGAACCTTAGAGTTCAGAGCATGAGAAGCTAGCATGAATCCTCCAAACTTAATTACCAGCTTGGATCTGATATCGCTGCCCCCAGCCAGAAGATTCCAGTGTCTGGCTCACTCTGGTCTCCCCAAAACCTTCCCTGGGGGGACCCCAAGACTCAGATGCCCTGAGTCTCACCACAAAGGGAAATAACCCACTTCCCTTCCCCCTCTTTACCTCCTCCCAGATTTCCCCGCCCTGGGTACTCTAGGATATGTCCTGCTTCAAGTCCTTGAAACACAAGTACGGAGAGATCAATCTCTCTCCCCCCTCACCCAGAGGGTATGCAAAGTCAGGCTTAGTAAATCTAACACAAAGAGATTCTCTCTTCCCCCCTGTCTTCTTCCTCCCACCAATTCCCTGGTGAGGTGCAGATTTAATCCCCCTTAAGTCCCCACGAAAAAAAAAATCCAACAGGTCTTAAAAAGAAAGCTTTATATAAAGAGAAAGAAAAAGACATAAAATTGGTCTCTGTATCAAGGTGACAATATACAGGGTCAATTGCTTAAAAGAACAAATGAATAAACAGCCTTATCCAAACAGAATACAACTTAACACAATCCAGCAGCTACACACATGTAAATACAAAAAAACAATATAAACCTATTGTCTTACTATCCTTGTACTTACAACTTGGAAACAGAAGATTAGAAAGCCTGGAGATAGAGAGATCACTCTCATAGCCGAGAGGGTCACCGAACCAAGACAAAGAACTTACACCCAAACTTCCCTCCACCCAGTTTTGAAAGTATTTTGTCTCTTGATTGGTCCTCTGGTCAGGTGTTTCAGGTCACTGTTTGTTAACCCTTTATAGGTGAAAGAGACATTAACCCTTAGCTATCTGTTTATGACACCCTCTGCAATAGATTTATGGAGACAAGAGCATTTCCCCCTGGGGGAAAGGTGCTGTAATTCCCCATAGGAGACATCTCCTGCTGTGGGGGGACTTATTCTATGAGATGCCGAGTTGGGGAAGATGGAGGAAATCCCATGTATAAGAGTCTCTTGGGGGATGGTCTTATCTCCCTCAGGCATCTCCTGTATCCAGTTTCCAGGGGTCAGTGGACCCTGCTGTGAAGTGTGTGAGAAGTTAGCCTGTCTCACTTTGGCTTCCCTCAGGAGCTGGCAAGTTGGGTTTGTGGTGGAGGGATGGGGCACCTCACATGCTGGACTTGAAGGGGGCTGGGTGGATCCCTCAGCCATGGGGGAGGCCACTTGTTGGATGTCTGCCCAGGTGCAGAAGGAGACTCTGATACCATGGCACGTGGTGGGGCTGGGCTGGCTGGAATCTCTCTTATGAGCTGCTGGACGAGGGGTTGGGTTTAGTGGCTTTAGAAACAAGGAAGGAAATGCTGCTAATGGGCAGAAGAGCTGTGCCAAAGCTGCTGGCCCATAATGCAAACGTGCACCACAGGAGCTGTCTCTGCCTGCCCTAAGGGCTAGAGACGACCTCTCGTGGTCGCTGGGCCAATGGCAGCAAACCTGACGCAGAACCTCGGAGTGACGCGGTCCCTGGAGCGTTCGGCCTCAGTGCTAAAGTCCGTCAGGAGACAGACTTGGCTGCCAGTCTCACGCCCTCTCCAGCCGTCACTGACCAAGCATGGTGAGGTGCTGGCCCGACCCATCAGCAGGAGCGAGGCTGGGGAGGCCTCTGCATCTTTCCCTGGAGCTGTAGAGGGCTGATCCAGCTGGATCCACCCTCCGTCATTGGAAGGTTAATACGATTCATTCTCTTCCCTCACCACCCCTGCATTGTTGTTAACTAATTAGTTACAACAGTATAACCAGAAATCAAATGCACCTGATTGAATAAAAGGCTGTAATTCAAGCAGGAGTCGATGCTAACCTCATAAATCGTGAGAAAATATCGCCAGCGGTTTCTGAGTGTCAGAGCCTGGGCAGCTGAGTGATGGCCCTGGGAGCCCCTCCAGGCCCTGGAATTGTTTATTGATAACATCAAGGGCTATTGCGCTGCCTCCTTGCTGCCAGGGGACAGAAAAAACGCCAGCAACCACCCAAAAAAACCTCTCCAGGATTAATGAAAGGGACCTGGGCTTCCTTAATGGACGCTGCAGCCTCAATGGGAACATTGTGTGCGTGAGAAGAGCAGAAAGTGCTGTAACCAGAGATCCCAGGGACTGGGGCAGTGAGCGAGGCTGGGAAGTGCTACAGCAGAACGAGCTCTCTCTAGCAGCTCTTCAGGGCACAGGCTGGCTGTAGCAGCCAGTGAGGCACCTTTCTTCTCCCCATCACCATGTTAATATCCAGGCCAAATCCTGAGAGGGGCTGAGCACCACAATCCCGGTGACTTCAGCAGGTGGCGGGAGTGTTTCACCCCTGTGCAAAGGCCCCATCTGAAGTCTGCATGCCAGTCGAGTCCCACACTAGCCCTGTTTTGAGAGCTGAAGTGATGCCACGTCCCTGGGCTGAGTCCTTGCACAGGATGAATTTCACCCAAGGTGCTCACACCACTCGGGGTCTGGCCCTTTATACCCCCCTTTGCCCTCCGCCAGTGCACACTGATTCCCCGTCAGTCCTGGTTAGACAGTGCCAGGCAGGATCTCATTCAATCCAACAAGCTAGCAAAGCGGAGAGAAAAATCTGCATCTTCCCTCCGCCTCCAAGAACAGCTGATTGTGACTGGGGAGTCCCGAAACTTTGGCCAGCGCATGGCTGGCTAAACTGCCCACTTGGATGGCGTGTGCCCTGCGTCAGATAGTGTGTGTGTGGGGTGGCGTGCTTTTTGGGGCACCCACATAAATGGGTTTATGGACTGGCCTCTTGCTTTGAAAGTTGGCCCTTAGCCTAGAGGCCCAGTGGAAAGTTGCATGGATTTTTTCATAGTCCAACTGCTAGCCTGGGGCTCAGGAAATGTGGCTTTACCAGACTTCTTGTGTGACTTTGGGCAAGTCACTTTAGCCTCCCTGTGCCTCTGTTTCCCTTTCATACAATGGAGACAAGAGCACTGGCCTGCGTCCCCGGGCTATGGTGTGGAAAGCCAAATTAGAGCGTGAGGCACTCAGACATGATACCAATGGGGGCCACCACTGCTGGTGTATTAATTTAGATGGCATAAAAGAACCAAATGTGTTAAAGTAACCCAAGCACTGTCCAGCATTAACCAGCGTTAACTAAGGCCTGCGCTTTGGTATACAGAGCTCTCAGCCTGCTGAGTGCCATGGCAAACACACAATTGAAATTCCTTTTAACCTTTTAGTGAAGACCAAGACAACAAGGAAAACCAGTTCCATCCTTTGAAATGTAAAGTATTAAATAAGACTTTAATTACATCGATATCCCTTGTTCTCTTTCTCTTTAGCTGGAGAGAGTTTTGGAAGGAAAAACCCCTTGTCCGACCATCTCTTCGATGGCATCAAAGATGGGACTAACTGTCCTTTAGGGGAAAAGAGAAAGAAGTTAGATGAGATGAGCTGGAGATGTTGCTGCTGTTGAAGTCTGATCCCATTTTGTCCCAGCTGGTGGTTGGGATTTAGCTGGAGCTGAGAGGGGTGGAAGGTATCATCTGGCCTGGTTTGGTCAGGGCATCCCTCAGGATTAGGACGAATAACGTCCAAGATCCCAGGAGATGGCGGGGGTAGCCATGATGGTGAAACTCACACCAGTAGCCTCTGACCTCCTCTTCCATCATTTCCCTGCCAGAGTCTCTTTCTTTAAGGACCCCAAAATGGAGTGATGGGTGGAACAGCCCATCACCTAGGCCTATGTTGATTTCATTCATTGGTTTCTGGTTCTACATCTTCTGTTTTTATCAAGTGTGATTTCAACACAGTCCATGGATTATATCAATAGCCTTTTGGTTTAGACAAATCCATTCTGTCTCCCGTTTGTGCCTTTTCCCATCAACATTTATTGGAGGTTATTGTGACTCTTTATGAACTTTCACACAGTTTTTACAGTTGCGCTCACAATTCAAGTAAATGTGTAGGCCCCACCCAATTACCACAACAGAACCTCTGTTGTAGCACGGGGCCAGATCCTCAGCTGGTCTAAATTGGCGTAATTCTACTGAAGTCCATGGAGCTGCACTGATTAGCACCAGCTGAGAATCTGGCCCTGGAATCATCATCTCATTCATCAACTTGCCAAACTGGGCAATACATTTTAAATTAACTGGAATGTAAAAATGTTAAAAGCCTGCAACGAAATTCCAATTGAACACCCATAGGTGCAGTAGAGCTCTCGTCTCTCGACTTGTCCGTAACAGAGTCGGCCTACTGTTGGCATTATATTAATGATAAATGGTGCCTGTTGTCTGTGTGGCCAAAGAATCCAGGAGGAGATTTTGAAAGATACCTAAGGGATCTGAGTTCCCAGTAACCTAAAGGAATGGCAATTGGGTGTCTAGACCCCCTAGGTAACTTTGAAAATCCCAGCTCTAAGGTTTACTTGCTCCAACAACATTTGCATATCTGTCTGTCTTAAGGTTTTATACTGCCGCCCATCACCATGGTATCTGGACTCCTTCCATGTTAAATCAATAGCATTATCAAAGTCCCTAGTGCACGTCATGGTGTCTCTGGCTTCTCTCCTGCATTGGGATATAAATGTTGTTTGGGATAGGGCGGTTTTTTAATTTCATTTTGTGGATTTGTGAGGCCGTTTACAGGGTTTTTGGTGAGAGAGGGTTTGGGTTAGTGTCGGTGTGTCATTTCTGGGATGGTAGATAGACCTAACCAAACAGGGAAGTTTGGTACCCAGATTTGTGCACATAAAGACCCACTTGCATGGAGAGTGCAGCTGGGACAGGCATAGTGGATGTGTTTTAAAAACAAACCTTTTGTAGGAATAGCTTAAGCACTGAGTTTTGAAAACGTAGCGCTGGAGGAACAAGCTGGTAAGAGAAGAGATTTCCAAAATTCTCACTGGTCAGTGCAGACTCCTGATTGATTTGTTCCTTTCCAAGTCTTGACTGAAAGAAGGTTTGAAGAATGAATTATGGTGAGGCTCCAGTACCCCAGCATGGCATCACATTTGTCTGTCCCAGGCACTAAAGATTTTTCAGGTAGCAGTTGAGTGTAATTTCTGTAGGATGCTGAAGATTGATGTGCCATGTAGCGTTAGCATGCCGTAGTTTCAGAACTGTGAAATGCAATACGGAGTTAGCAAGGCTGGTGTGGGAAGAAATGATGTGATTTTTATTAGCTTGTGTTACCATGTGGGTAATAATAGTTTGCATTCACATAGCACCTGCCATCCAAGGATCTCAAAGCACTTGATAAACACCTCCACTACTGTAACGTGGCTTGAAGGTAAGCCTCGGAACTGAATCTGACTTTGGAACTGGGCTCATTATTAAGATAAGGGGCCACATGCAAATATGGATCTGAGCCCAGGTTTGGATTTCACGGCTTCCAATGTGTGAGGACATGGGTTCGGGCCCATGTCTTCCTGTGCTTGTGTTTTAGTCAGACACATACTAGTGTTTTCCTGCCTGGCTTGCTGGCACTTCTTCCCTCTCCTCTGTTTACCATGAGAAAACGTATCGTTTCCTTTGCTGCTTTTCTTCATTTTTTCTCCTTCTCTTTCCCTTAGAGCCAAGAAAAAGAACAAGCCCCTGAACTTAAAGATTCACAACAGTGTGGGAAGCTGTGAGAACATCCCCTCCCAGCGCTCTCCCGTCCTGTCCGAGCGCTCCCTGCGTTCCTTCTTTGTGGGACACCCGCCTTGCATTCCTTCCACTCCTCCTGTCCATATGGAAGCCACCTTCTCAGCAAGTAAGTCAGACCAGCTCAGAGGGGAGCCTCTGCTTGGGATCACGTGTCTCTTTCCTTGAAGGCTCTTGGAGTTAGGCACCTGTCGCGCTCCACTGCTGCTCAGGTCGGCAGGGAAGAGGAGTCTGGAGGTAGGAGGCTCCAAGATTCTGTTCTGTAGCCAGTTGTAGATAAATAGCTTAGAAAGCATTGGGTACATTTTGCTGGCCTGTACATTTCTCTCACTGGTTTGGCAGAGGGAAATTTGTTGCTCTAAATATTGAGGGTGATCTGTGAGTAGTTAGAATGAAGTCTGGTGCGTGTGTGTAACTATAGATATGTGTACATGTGTATAAATATTGAGGGATTAAATATAAGTGTGTGTATATAAAATATGAAGACAGACACAAATCCAGCCCTTACTATAGCCCCAGCCATAGGTATGCATTTCAGTGCAGGTGTTGGAGAGCAGTGGCTCCAGGCTCTGATTCAGGAAAACACTGCAGTACTTTGCAGTGGTTTTCAACCAAGAGTACACAAGGTCTTCCAGGGGGCCCATCAACTCGTCTAGATAGTTTTACAACAAGCTACAGAAAAAGCACTAGCAAAGTCAGTGCAAACTAAAATGTCATACAGACAATGACTTGTTTATGCTGCTCTTTATACTATACAGTGAAATGTAAGTACGGTATTTCTATTCCAGTAGATTTATTTGATAATTATATGGTAAAATGAAAACGGAAGCACTTTTTCAGTAATACTGTGCTGTGACACTTTTGTATTTTTATGTCTGATTTTATGAGCAAGTGAGGTGAAACTTGGGGGTGTGCAAGACAAATCAGACTTCTGAAAGGGGGTCAGGAGTCTGGAAAGGTTGAGAGCCCAAAGGCACTGAAGAATTAACGAAACCTGTTTCATTTTGGATATGCAGGTCTCCCATGAGATTGCTGCCAATTCTGGCTCTCAGCTTTGAACGTCCAGGTCCAGTTTTTCCAATGGGTCTCCTTTACCATACCATAAACCTTCTCAGCAAAGACTGGCTCTGTGTCTGTGACTTGTTTTGCATACAGATTTTTTCAGACCCTTTCGAGGAAGCCCAAAGCAAAGTTGGCCCCTGAGGTAAAAGCTTTGGAACAAACTGTATTGGGTCAGTGTCTTTTTCAAATTTCTTTATACACGGTCTGTTTTCTGCTCCCCTTGATGCTAGTGGCAAAAAACCTCACTGACTTCAGTGGGAGGAGTGGGCCCTGTTTGCAGTGCCCACAGCTAGATGGTATCAAAGCACGATGTACTGTGTCCCACGCTGCTGGGCGGCTTGTGTAAATTCTGCCGGTGTTCAGATGGCAGGGTGGGGGATGAGTGGGTCGCAGGTGGATGGTTAGCCCTGGATCCAAGGGGAGGGGAAAACACTTTTAGATCCTGACCCTTATTTCCCAGCCCCAAGCCAGAGTTCTGGTTAATTTTGGAGCTTTTGAAGCTATTACAGCAGAGCTGTGAATATAAAGGTAATCAGAACCCACCCAAAAAATACAGGGAAAGTCACCGGAGAAGCAGAAATCCTACATATGCCAAGTGCAATGGATGTGGAAATATGGCACTGGGCCTGACACTTACTTACCGACTCTTTCTAGTTACTAATGTTCAGCTAAACCGCCTTTCTCTAATTCTTTGCATTTGCCTTCTACTGGCTCATCGCTTTCTCCCCTCTCTCGCTCTCTGTCCTTTTCTTTTTCTCCCTTTACCTGTTCTTTTTACTTTGTGTTCATTTCTCCTTTTTTCCTCCTCTCCAGAGGCTTTCTCATTCCTCCTCTTTACTTCCTGTTTTTTTCCTACTCTTCATATTTTGATCGTCTTATTTTGCCTTTCTCTGCTCTCCCTTCTCGCTCACTTTTTCAGGGCACTGGGCAGTACTGTGAAATGTTGCTTGAACAAGCTGTGGCATCTTCCACGGCATTGCACATCCTTACAGAGACACCCACCCCCCCGTCCCAATCTGACAGTCCTCCTCCACCAGGGAGCACACGCCAAGGTGGGAAGGTGCCAAGAAACTGGCACCTAGATACTGTGGTATTTGGCGCCCTATAAATATCCAAGATAGAAGAAATGTGATCTGGAGCAGCTGGCCACGGGGTCTGTGCACATAAACCTGTTGTCTTTGAGACATGTTGTGGTTGGGGGTGGATGGTACTGCTGTTGGATAGAGGGGCAGATCCACAAAGAACTAGGCCGTGGGTCAGTGGAAGGTATCCCTCAGCTAAAAGGCAAGCTGGTCCAGTAAGTCAGCTGTAGCCATACTTTTCTCCAGAGAAACGACACTCCCCCTCCCCATAGGAAGCAATGCATTCATCTGTCTCCATAAAAAGCTGCTTCTAGCCATGCAGCCAAAAATAAATGGATGAAGGGGGAGTGTATCCATGTGTGTGTTCTCTCCTTGCCCCGTTGGTATGAGGCCTCTGTGAGTGAGAGGCTGATGGAGCAACATGGCAATCAGGAGGGACAGAATTCAGCATGCAGGAGGTTAAATCTTCAGTGCTGCACCTGGCAGATGACACACACAGCGTCTCATGCTGCTTTTAATCAGAGCTGCAGCCTATCCTCCAGGCAGGGCACTGGGAATTTACCAGGCGTTCTCCTGGCCCGGATAGATCCAGCTGATATCTGGGTACTGCAGTCCCTCGGGTGCTGGGAGTGCAGGGACCCCGTGTCCCAAAGTCACAAGGCAGCGCTGCTGCAGGCATGGCTCACCATGGAGAAAGCGCAGGATTGTCAGTTTATTTCAGACACACAACCTCGGTTTTCCCCCCAGTTACAGAGAGAGCATTTACCAGTTAGCATCCGGGGCTTCCGCTTCATGTAAAAGGGGCGGGTGCCAGGAGTTCCGTTTCACTCCTCATGAAGGGAAGGGAGAGTCACCATTTGGAGCCCCCTTGGGAGGCAGTAGGGGCTCTGTCAGCTTCAGATTCCATAGGCAGCTGCAGGACAAGAGGCCTTGGGAGGCTGAAGCCGCTGCTGTAAGTGAAAAGCACGTGATTTCCAAATGGACTCCCAGACTCTCTGTGCTCCAGGACAGAGAAGGCAACGGTTCTGAGTATGTGGGGGTTACCTGAAGCCAAGGTGGATTAATTTAAATCAAGGCAATTTAAAGCAGTGATTTAAATCACCAAGTGGAAAGCCTTGATGTAAATCATTGATTTTAATCAACTTTTCCATTTGTACTTCACTTGTTGTCTAGAGAAAGGTTCATTCTCTTTGCTTGATAAAACCACTGAACCATGGTGATGCACAACTTAGTAGAGCCTCACACTAGATTTAGTACGTGGGTTTGCTACCTAGGAGGGTTCGCCATAACTGTATGCACTTATTTAAGCAATTACATAGCTTAGTATTTTCCCATTTTGATTGATTGTACATTTTGTGTGTGTTCGAAAATGGTGAATGATGTATTGCTTATTTACTAGATAATTAACTTTTTGCTCAGGATTTGTGTCAAGCTGCATTAGGACGGTAACTGGAATTTAATTAAACTCACAAAACCAGCATACTTATTTTTTATTTAAACATTTAAAGAGATTGTAGTAAGTTTAGGCCTTAAAATATTTTGTATTCAATTCAGATTTCGTTTTAAATAGGTTTATTTTTAAAAAGAAAAACGTCTGATCACTTAAATAACAAAATCAAAAAATAAAATGTAAATAAAAGAAACCTTTTTTTTTTAAATCATCAATTTTTATCCATTCCGCTTTAACCTTTTCTGCCCCCTCTTTATTCTCCCCCCTCCCAGCAAGCATAGCCATAGCCATCCAGTGGTAACGCTTTCAGACCAGTCCCATTATTTCCTCTGCACACTGTCAGAACTCCACGTGCTGGGCTCATCGGACCTGGAATGCAAATACCAGAAAGGTCTTAGGTACAAATGTCTCAGTAGCTTGAGGTTCGATTTCCTCTTGCACAGGACAACGCTGGATCTGTTTGCAAATAGAGTGTGAAAAACACTTAGGAACTCATCCTGTCTTGTCCAGCTTTGCATTGTCGTCCTCAGCCTTGTTTGCCTGCTTGTCCACTTCTTGCACCCTGGTCCTTCCTTTCACAGGGCCCTCAGTTCATGGGGCCACCTCCCTCAGCACCTTTGCAAGGAATCCGCCCTGCCTGCCTTTTAGTCCCTCAGAGTCTCACTTGTGCCATGCTACCAAACTGAGTTGTCTGTCCATTGCCTATTGTCCTGCCCTGTTGTCTGCTCCTATCTGTCCTCAGATTTCAAAGGATCATCCTCAAGTGTTTGGAAAGCACCCAGCATGGAGCGGATGTTACCTTAAACAAATAGCTAATGATAACGTTATCAGTCACTGAGCTTTGCAAAGGATCCACAATAGACTCCGCTCCCCTCCTGACCCGCTCAACTAGCACTGGTGGCCACTGATGTTCTATTCTTATCACCATCTAGGTCAGACTCGCTCAGAGCTGAGTGGTTAAAGATGCTGGTGTCTTGTCTATAATGGAGCTTCCACCGTTGCCAGCAGCAGGAGAGCTGCACCGGGGAGTATTGCAACAGCGGGGAGTGTTCAGAAAACGCTCAGTGTGGATACTGGGACAACATCTGGGTGAAGAGCTTGAGGATCAGCTTTGCAGGCTGCCTTCAGAACTGGAGCTTCCTTTGAGGCCATTTGTTTGCGTATGCTGTACGTCGGCAGTGTCATGACGCAGTATGCCTGGCTTCTCTGCTTATGCCCCAGCACGGCACCTGGGGACAGAGCAACCCTGGAGCCATGGCTCCCTTGGCCCTCCTGGGAAGCAAGAATCTTGTGATCCCCACAAAGCATCTGCCTTCTCAAATGGTTCAAGATTCAGCAATCTGTTCCTGGCATCCCCTTCCTCCCGTTTCTTAGGCTGCCTGGTCAATGGGACCTAGCAGCAGCGCTGGGGGCTGGAGATATTATTTATGGAGATATGTCCAACTACCTGACTTTCAGTGGCACAGCTAGGAGATTTGCCTGGAGTGAGGATATTTTTATGTATTGCTATTTCCCCCAGCGTCAAACCAATTTATCTTGCTGCCCAGAATGATGGTGAGTAGTGGACCAGAAACCAAGCAATAAAGGCCATTCTCAGCAAGGCATTGGTGTGTCTCATTGCATTAGGTTCCCTTATGCATCAGTGTTGGGTTGCACCATGTGGTGGGATAACCTGATGCAATGCGGCATACACAGAAATATGACACAATGGGATGTGATGGACTAGCAAATGCCTGACCGTTTTCTGGAGCGGTGGGGTTTTCTCTTCCCCTTCCGTCCTGGCTGGTCATCCCCTGATAGTCTGGGGTGTAATGTTTGCATGATCAGAGCATGGGAGCTGTGCCTAGTCTGGCAAATTATTCACAACAGGATGGTGGCTCTTCACTGATGGATCTCGCAGTCCACCCCTTACCCTGTTCTAGGGGCTTTACAGACAAGATCCCAACACCAAAGATCTCGCATCATGCAGACTCCTGGGAAATTGTCAGTTCCATAGTGTAATTTACACTCCTCCCACTCAATCGATCTTAACACCCTTTTGGAAGAAGAACAATTGGAGGCAGTGTGGTCCAGTGGGTAGGGCACTAGACTGGGCATCAGGAGACCTGCGTTCTCTTCTGAACTCTGTTGCTGATTGGCTAAGTGGCCTTGGGCATGTCACTTTGTCATTCTGTGCCTCTGTGTTTCTTTCCCACCCTTTGTCAGCTTACAATCTAACTATACAGAACACTTTGGCCGGGGTCTCTCTCTCGGTACAGGGCCTAGCACAGCAGGTCTCAACTGCAGCCTCTAGTTGCCACAGAAATACAAATAACATTTGTGAGCATGCTAGGGACATTCCTGCCTTTCACCCCCCTGCCCATGCCAGGAGAGGTAAGTTGCTTCTGCTTACTCAGCTGCCTGCAAATGCAACTCACAGGAGCATGTTCTTCCAAACCTCGTCTGTTCAGCTTTTCACGCCCCTGCTGGTTTTGACTGTTTGGGGGTACTGACAGGAGATGGGATGTGTCCTGCATTTCTATCTATCTTTGTCCCCTGAGTTGCCTAAAAGGGACATCTTTCTACAGAGCAGGCAGCTAAAGAGCAGTGACCCAGCAGAGAGAAGGTGACTGATCATACAAGCGGACTGCAAGGAGCCAGCAAGGATGCCAGCAAAGCCAACCGCTGTTCTCATGGGGGAGAAATACATCCCTGTTCCATAGTGCGGAGCGATGCCTTGCCATTCGGTTGCTGCTGCTGAGCCTGGAGTTACAACTAGAGAGTGACTTCAAATAATCTCCACCTTCCAGAAAGCTCTTTGACACTCCCAGAAAACAGACGACACATAGACAGCAGCCGGATGATTGGTGTCGATTCTGAGGAATGCCGACAATGGCCTCATTTGCATGGTGACAAAGCACACTGCTCACCACCCTTCCTGCAGAACGAGCCATTGGGGGCGTTAAAAAGAGAGTGATTATCCGGTGCGGTTTAATGGTGCTTGACACCAAGGGTCATTATGTCGGGGAGAGGAGACGGGCTGTGACACACAGCGCCGAAGCATATTTGTTTGGGAAAAAAGAATCCCTGCAGACCAGCTCTCCTCTGGCCCTGAAGGGTTTGTGTCTGTCACAGGCAGTGGTTAGGGGCATTGTCCTAAGGGAGGCATGTGTTACATCCACCCCTTTGGAGCACTCTGCATTCCCCCTTGTTCTGCCCAACAGACCTTACTTCAACCTACCTAGTGACATGGCCCCCATTTCTGAGCCAGCGCCTCGCTGTCCTTAGCAAATCACTGACCCTCTCTGCGGTAGGTTGGCTTTAGTCTCCCTGTTGCACAGATGGGGAACAAAGGGACAGACTGATTAAGTCAAGGACATGTGAGGAGTCTCTGATATGGTTGGGAATCAAACCTTGATCTCCAGAGTCCCCATCCAGCCTTAACCCCGAGAGCACGCTTTCTCCTGGCCTTCATGCACCTAATCCCTTGGTGGAAAAAGCAGGCTCCTGGGGAGTGTTCACCATGCTCTGCTCCTCTCTGAAAGGCAGGACTCAAGCCACATCCTCAGTTGTTGCCTGTAAACAGTGTGTAATTTATGCTAGGTTTGCCAGGGCGGAGCCCTGGCACCTCTGGGCTCAGCAGTTCCTAGTCCCCGTGTCACATTCAAATGTCCCCTTCCCTCAGGGGATCCTCTGAGGAGGCAGATCAGCTAATCCAGCCCCGGCACCTCTGGGCCTGGCAGTTCCTAGCCCCGGCACCTCTGGGCCTGGCAGTTCCTAGCCCCGGCACCTCTGGGCTTGCGCATCATTTATGAATATAAAAACATTGCTTGAGCCCCATCACCTCTTTCATTGCAAATTAAGCACTGCCTGTACGGGTTCGCCCCGACATAACTGGAGACTTCAGGGCAGCACGAGCACTTTTGGACCCAAAGCCACGGGGCCTCCCTTTGGAATTTGGACTCTTCATTTCGCTGTCCCTTCCGCGGTCCCCCTGTCAGTTGAGGGACACCCCACCCAGCTGCAAGCAGAAGCTGCACGTTCATTGGGTCCGAAAGCCACCTTTCCTGGGCTCCGTCCTATTAACAAAAAGGGTAATTCCAAAATCTCCCTGCACAAACCCGCAGCCTAGGCCTTCTCCCTAGGGTTCCTGCTCTCAACTGCTCTGCCCCACACCCTCACATCCTCTCCCACCCCCCACTACCTACCCACCCTACCTCTGATCAAGCTGCTGTGTTAGTGTAGCCACGACAGTGGCAGGGGCTTGTTGCCCTGAGTTATGTACCTATCTGAGCTGTATGTGGGCTGGCCAACCCCGCCTGCTGTTTGTGCTGCCATGGCTACACTTTATGTTTAGCGTACTGGCTCAATCAGAGCTACTGCAGGTACGTCTCCTCGAGTGGGGAATTGCATCCCAGCTCCAAGGCCAGATGTACCCACCACAGTCAAGGGGGAACCTCATGAGTCATGCCTGCCCCACCCACTCAGCAGCTCCCTGCAGGGCTACCAACACCGGCCAAATGGAAACCTGTCCCCATTCATCAGGGGTTACACTCTCCCTATGAGGAGGAACAGGGAACATTTTGTCCCCTACCTGTTCCACTGTCCTGCGAAGGAGGCGCATTGATGCAGGTCAGCAGCGAGGACCCTCACAAATAGTTTAGCTAGGAAGTCAAGTGTATTTCTCTGTTTTTTAGAAGACTGCTTTGAAATGCTTGCTCTGTGTGCCAAGGAATACTTGTTTCAGCAGCTTGTACGGGCTATTACTGCCAGAAAAAGGCACTGTCAGCGCGTTAAGAAAAACCACTCTTTTTCTGGCTGAAGCATAGCCTCGGGTTGCTCTTCTTGTGACACCCGGCTAATCACATTGCTTGTGTGGGCTGCGTGCGCCTGTCTGAGCTCTCTGCAGTTCTTAGCAGATCCCTGGTGAAAGTGGTTTTGGATGCTTTTATTTTTTTAACTGCTGATGGGCCCTAATTAGAATGAGTCTTAACAGATGCACAACTCCACAGAGCAACGGAAAAGGAGGGTATTTAATCACCTAACCGCTGTCCTTTCACTGGTTTCAGAGTGATTCTTGGTGGGGGGACCTCACTCATGGCACAGGCAGAATTTCCATGAGCAAAGGTCGGTTTGTCTCTTTGGACTGTGCCCTTGCTCTAACTTTCCTTGTCGCTGGCGAAAGGCAATGGAGAGGGGAAAGCTGTCACAAATGGGGAGCGTGTGAATTCAAACCTGGCTGCAGATTAGCATGGAGCTGTTGCATTTCGTGATCTCATTGGGTTACGGTGACCAATGGGTGCCTTTTTACATCTTTGCCACGTGTATTGCTGTTTAGGAGCTAGAAGTGCCTTCTCCTTTGGGCTGTACATTTTCGTCCAGGCTGTTTCTCTCTTGAGCTTTGGTAGAATGGACCCTTTTTTCCCATTGGCTGCAGGGTCTCTGCAGTTTTCCTGCTAATCAAGTGGCATTACGTTTCTCTTGCTTTTGCTGCAGGGATTTAACTACCTGGGATAAGCACTTTTTACATTGTCTTTTGTCCAGTAAGCTCAAAGAACTTTGCACCCATTAACTAATTAAGGCATCACAGACTCCCTGGGCAGCTGAAGAATAAATCTCTGAGTGGAAGGGGAGCCTTTGTTCTGGCTAGATCCAGTTACTATGCCCCCTGTGGTCTCCGCACCTCTGCCCCACAGCACTACCGCCTGTTTCCCATGAATGTGTATCGGGGCTGGTGTTTTTACTCAGGGGTGGCTACATTACTGTTATTGCCCTGTGAATTTGCTGTGGCGGGTCCCTTTCTCAGGCCTTTCCTGCTTTCTAGAGTGGATAGCTATATTAATAGTCCAGGTCTGGCACATCCAGCATTCCTCAGAGTCACCTTCATCAGGGTGTCTTGGAGAGGGTTGGTGTCATTCATATTTTCCTGTGATTCTGTGTCTCTTTAGCACTCGGGATTCTCCCCTCTGCAGCACCTCAATCTTGTAGACGTGTATCCAACTGCTAGCATCCTGTGGGGTGGATTAATGATCAGCTCTCCTTGATATGTCCTCCCCCAAGGCCATGTGTGCTAATCAGCTCTCCTTTCCCCTCTGAAGGCAGTACGACACACCATTTCATTCGGTTAGCCAGAGTGTTCCATGCCCGGACCCTGAATTCAAAAACCTTTGTTTTGGGGTCTGGCCCCTGAACAGGGGACTATTTTCTGGCCGCACAGTCTGTATACACCTCTCAGTTTTAGAGACGGTGGCCCTGGGTAGAACCCAATTCCCTTTAGAATTTCACCAAACAAAAGTTATTTATTTTCCCAAATGTGTCACTTGAAAATCTCAGTTACTGCCAATTATTTCTTTGTGTTTTAGTGCTTAGTAGACTGAAGCATTGTGGCCCCAGAGAGAACAGGCAGAACCGAGGTGCCACCATGGCCCAAGGCCCCTGCAATGGCAGGGAACTGATTGGGTAGGTTAGGCCCAGATAATCCTAGCAGGAGACCGCTGCTCCATGCTGAGGAAGGTGAAAATGTCCCCTGGTCCCTGCCAATCTGACCTGGGGAAAATTCCTTCCTGACCCTAAACCTGGTGATCAGCGTGAGCCTGAGCATGGGAGCCAGGATCACCAGCTAAGCACTTAGAAGCAGAGGATTCTGTGCACCACCTCAGAACATTGGTCCATCCTGCCTCGTATCCTGACTCCAGCTGTGGCCAAAACCTGATGCTTCAGAGGAAGGAGGAAAAACCAAACACACCTACAATGCATCTCACCAATTGTGTACCTAAGGGGAAAACAGTGCTTCCTGACCCCTGCAGGTGTCTGGCTGAATCCCTGAATCATGAGACTGAGACATGCTATCTATCAATGGAGAGCTGCAAGTGAACTCATTGTTAGAGTAAGGCAGGGCGTCTCTCCCTGTGACCTGGAAGAACGGACTCAGTGAACCCCTACCTCCCCCCCCCCCGGGGCTTTGTGGATGGTCTCCAGTCTCTCTCTTGTGTTGTTGCACACATACGCTTTCTATCGTATATGGGCTGTAGATGCTTGAGCACTACAAGGCCTGGGAAAAGAAGTTTCAGTAACAGAAACGATACTGTTCTGGGGCACTCTCTGTGCTCTTCTCTCCCCCCAGCCTGCCACCTAATGAGGGACATCAAGGCAAATATTATGCCACCTTCACTGTGACATCCCTGAACTGCTCTAGAGCAATGAAGCTGCTGCATTTTAACCTCTGTCTCCTCCTAGTACACACTTGGGGCCTATTTGTCCAGGCAGCTCCCATCAGATCTGAGTTCAGGTCTTCTCCTTTTGCACCTGGAGTTTGTTGGGATTTTCATGCAGACAACAAAGAGCTCTGGGGCCAATGGCTGTAGTTACCAAAAAAAAGTAACCTTTAGCCAAGATGCTTGGACATCATAACCGTGATACAGATGGATTATGCTAATAAGTTCCCCTTAATGTGTCAGGCCAACCTTACCCTATTTGGCTCCAATCTGTTGCTCCTTTTCCTCCTCTCCCAGCTTGCGAAGACTTCTCTAGCTTTACAGTCTCACCTGGTCAATTTTCCTCACCCCTTGAGCTCTTTTCTTGGCTCTGTTATCTCCCAGGGTCATTCCCCGGATCTCTCCTGCTCTCTCTCAAGCTGCCCCACTCAACCTGATTTCAGAGATTCCTTCAGTCTGTGGAACTTCAGATCCAGACACACCCACACTTTGTGGGTGGGTGGGTTGAAATCTGGATCTGAACTTTCTGACTAGCCCCAGAACTAGTATTAGTGAGATTGCTCCGAGTGGGTTCGGGGAGGCTTTGATGTCTCTTTGCCCTTTCTCGGCCTCCCGCTGAGCCCAGGGGAGCTGGGGAATGGGAAGCTGCCTTCACAAGACTAGCTGCACGTGCCCACTGGGAGGTTATGGGCTTTGCTGGCAGGCCCTGTCCTCTGTGCTGTCGGCATTGCTGGCTCTGTTAAGGATGGACCAAGACCAATCTCAATACCCCCAATCTTTGGAGAAAGGGTCGAAATCCAGCCTGGGATCAGTGTTCTATGCCCCAGGCCCATCTCCAATAGCGACCGGTCCCAGCAACTGGGAAAGCCCTGGAGGTGCTGGGGAAGCAGGGTCTCTCATGGGGTCAATGCTGACCCACCACTGTCCCTGCGTCAGCCTGGGACTGAGGGGCAGGGTCTGGTCCTGACAGAACATCCTCGAGGGATGCGGTCATGGGCCTTGACACACCCCATGGATGAGTCCTGCCCTCTCTGAACTGCTGAACATTGAGATCTCTGCCTTTTGACTGGCCTCGCACTCAATGCCTCAACCTTACTGTCTGCCCACAACCAGCCCCGATCCCCCTTGGCGCTAGTTCTGCCCTTTTTACCCTGGGCCCTCTGGTTTCTTTAGAGACGCTATCGTCATCCCCTGGCACAGGAGCCTCCTCATCCCCTCCTATTAGCTCAGAATGAGTCGGGTGTATTGCTGGCTTGGCCGTTCCTCAGGCCAGGCTAGAGCTGAAGGCTTTGGGCAGGTCCGAATGAAGTACCAGAGGCAGCCCTTTGCCTATGGTGTGAGACTCCCACTGGCAAACACAGTGCTCTGGCCCGGGGATGCATCCAAATCCCCAGGAGCCTGCAGCCCTGGTATTAGGATCCTTCTGGGCTGTAGTTCTTTAAGGAAAGGTGTCTTTATACCAGAGGAGAGTGTGTCAGAGCTGCATTAAATCGGCACTCGTAACTCCCCCCTCTTCTTTGCTCTTGGAGGACTGTTCAGGCATCTCAGTTGATCAGGAATCAACCACTCTGTGTCAGGCTTCCCTTCGGATGTTGCTCCAGCTGCATAGTCTTGTGGGTCAGGACTCTTGGGATCTGTCACTGGCTCTGCCACTGACTCATTGTGTGATTTGTGGCAAATCATTTATCTTGTTGTGGTGCTGTCTCCCTATCCGTACAGAAGCTAAAAATACTCTCCTAGTGTCCAGGTTTGTTTCATCAAGAAATCATTTCTGTGTGAGTTGCAGGTGCTGAGATGCCTACTGTGCTCCCCGTGTATTAGACATGCCTTGTTTACCCGTACTTTGATTGCTGTGAAATTCCCTGATGCCTCTTCCCCCAGCTCCTGAGGAGCAGACATTTTGGCATGTGCCTAAGTACATTGCAAACCAGGGCTGCGTCCGCGCTAGGAAGTAGGGGTGTGATTCCCATCCGTGTGGGCACATACTTGCTCGCATGAGTGTAAATAGTAACGGTAGCACAGGTAGCAGCAGTGGAGGCACAGGGGAGCTGTCCCAAGTACAAACCCGCTCAGAGCCCAAGGGTGCATCTTTGGGGCAGCTAGTCCGTGTTGATGCCCATGCTACCGTGGCTACGCTACTATTTTTAGTGCATTGGTTTGATCAGAGCTAGCCTGAGTATGTCAGCACGAGCTGGGAACTGCAGCCCCAGCTCCAAGCGTAGGTTTCGGCAAGACGGACTGCGGGTATATCTGCAGTGGAATAGAACAGGCACAGTTCAGCCGCGGCTGGCCGGGTCAGCTGACTGAGGCTCGCAGGGTTCAGGCTGTGGGCCTAAAAATTGCAGTGTAGACGTTCACACTTCAGTCCTGGAACCCTCCAACCTCGTGGGGTCCCAGAGCTCGGGCTCCACCTGAAGCCGGAACGTCTATACAGCAATTTTACAGCCCCGCGAGCCTAAGTCGGGGCAGCAGTGGGTGTGTGTTTGCTGTGCTGATGGAATGTAAAGGCCCCATTGTTAGTGGGCAGTTCTGGTTTCAGTTCTAGCTGTACATGGGTGCGCACACAGCGCACCGGCTCCTGCTTTCTGTCAATCCCCTTGTGCAACCACGCTGATGGTGAGGGGGTCTGGTTCTGTGCTCACCTCTGTGGGTGTAAAGCTGGAGCAACTACACTGACGCTAATGAGGGACAGTAATGTGAAGCCAGCAGTAAATGTGGAGCCGCAGTCTGGTCCGGTTGATTCAGGGGTTGCCTGTCAGGTGTTAACTGACAGTAGAATATGAGCGTCTTTCTTCCCTGGCAGGCATATCCTGCTAAGACAAGCGCCTCTTTGGAAAAGCCGAACGCTACAACATCATTAACGAAGGGCCGCTGTCTGGCTGCTTCATGCATCAGCACTACAAAGCCAAGCTGGCAAACATCAAGTCCTGAATCTGGAGGATTTCCTATTCTGGCAATGTTGTGCAGAGAAGAAAGAATACAGTTTTGGCTGATTAAGTCTAATTGACCCTGAGAGGCTGAGAATGGGGGGAGGGGAATCATAATGTAAGTATTTAAACCAGTAAAGTGACTGAATATGACATGCCTGTGTGATGAACTGGGAATGTTCTTAATGTTTTCTCTGAATACTGTGTTGGTGCCTCAGTGTCCCCATGGCAGTTCTTAAGTATCTGGCAGAGCAATGGCCAGTGCACCTAAATGCCTGACCCTCTGTCTCCTAGCAACTGATGGCCTGGGCCCCTCCTCTGCAAAGGTGCCAGCTGAAGGTGTTGGAGACAAAGAGATCAGGTGACCTCCTGGCCCGGGAAAGGGGCTGAGCAGAGAGGAGGAGCTGGAAGGGGTTGTTAGTCTGGAGCTGGCTGTGGGCAGACGTGGGGGTCAGGCTCATTGACCCCCAGAATGGACCCGGCTGAGGGGTCCGGTTCTCTGTATCTACAAGCTCTGTTTTAGACCCTGTTCCTGTCATTGAATAAACCTCTGTTTTACTGGCTGGCTGAGAGTCACGTCTGACTGCAAAGTGGGGGTGCAGAACCCGGTGGCTTCCCCAGGACCCCACTGAGGCGGGCTCGCTGTGGGAAGCGCCCGGAGGGGCAGAGGATGCTGAATGCTCTAAGGAGAGACCCAGGAGGTGAAGACGTGTGAGCTTCTTGCCCTGAACAAGTCTGCTCCAAGGGAGAGGAGGCTCCCCAAAGTCCTGCCTGGCTTGGTGGGGAGCAGTTCCAGAGCATCACCCGGTGACTCCGTGACAACTGGTGGCAGCGGCGGGATGTACTGCACCCCGTGAATGGCGCTGCTTGCAGTAAGTGACTGGGGAGCAGTAAAACAAAGGAGGGATAATGAGGACCAGGCGTGCTGAAGGCTCAGAGAGGGATGGTTTCAGGGGCAGTTAACCTCTGGGAATGTGTGACCAGCGAGAAGGACTGTTGGAGTAACGGGGTCCCCCTGAGGATTGCAGGGAGCAGTCTCAGGGGCAGAGGAGCTTGCCGCTCGACCTTGGGAGAGAGAAGGATCTTTGCAGTAGCAGGGTTCCCCTGGGGATTGCAGGAGCAGTCCCAGGGGCGGAGGAGTCTGCAGCTCGACCCTGGCAAAGAGGTGGTGATCACGAGAAGGGCTGGCACACCAGGGGTTTTTCCTGGAAACCATGGGGGAGCCAAGAGCACACAGGCCTGTGAGTCCTGAGCCACTTGGGAACGGTAAAGTGATGGCCTATCACCATCTCCTTAAGAAGGACCTTGTGATCCTGTGCACAAAGAGAGGGTTACGCATGGGGAAATTCACCAAGGCACAGTTAATCGTGCAGTTGAAGGAGAAGCACCGCTCTGAGGAGCAGATTCCTAGCCCAGATGGGGCTACAAGAGGATCTGAGAGCAGCTGGAGCATCAGCCAGGCATCCCCGGGAGTCTGGTCCCCAATCAGACGAGGGTCTTCACGATTGGGTTCCCCATCAGGAGATTGGAGACAGATGGGATGGGAGCAGAGCCCGAGAGAGCGAGAGGACCGTGAGAGAGAGCAAGAGCCCGAGGAAAAGCTGCAGGAGAAGCAGCAGCAGCGTGGACTGGTGATGGTGGAGCAGAGAGACATAGGGGGCTGCCCAGGGATCAGTGGGGAAACATGCCTGCGAGGGCGAGACCCTGGGACAGAGAGAACTGTGGTGGTGCAGCCCCAGATGCTGAGGGACTGTGGAACCTGGGTGAAGTTTCCTGGGGTGAAGCCCCTCGCCCTGCCTATGGCCCAGATCCCTGTGCAGACCCAGGAGGGGTCGGGCTGGCTGGTAGTTGGGGTTCTCCAGGATATCGGCTGGGAGGCCCTGTTGGGGGGTGGCTGTCTCCCCATGGGACAGGATCCAGGCCCCACTCCTGTAATGGCCAATTCAAATCCAGGGAACCAATTGGCTAGGATGGAAATAGTCAGTGAAAATGCAAATAACCTGGCAGGGGGGAGGGGCTGCTGGGCTCAGGATACCTGCCTACCTATAACCAGCCCCCTGGGGCTGAGTGGGAGGGAGAGATGCTCTCCGCCCCCCTGCACACCGGAGAGGGGGCTCCCACTGGCTCTGATGCTGTGACTAGAGCAGAGAGCTCGCTGCCTGCCCCCACTGGGACAGCAAGGGCAGCGCTGAGCACGGGGGGAGCTGAGATCCCAGCTGAGTGGGGGGACACCCGGGCAGGGCAGGTCAGCTGCCAAACAGGTTTGCCTGGTCCAGACGTGCTGCTGGGAAGTGATTACACAGCAGGGAGGGAGCTACCAGGGACAAGGCTCAGGGGGGCTGTGACCCCAGGCCCAGCCAGCGAGAGGGAGCAGGTCCCACTCCCTGCCCCAGCTGCTGAATCCCAGACCGAGCTGCAGAGGGATCCCTCCTTGGAGAACTTGCTGGCCACAGTGCTGCAAACCCCCTTGGGGAAGGCTGCAGGGACAGAGTCCTGCCGGAGAAGGGATTCCTGTACCAGGAATGGGCTCCCCAAGGGGAAGCAGAACTGGGGGGAATCGGGAGGCAGCTGGCAGTGCCCCAGGAATCCACAGGGTTCTTCCCATTTGAGCTGCTGGATGAGAGGAGAGTGAGGGCACTCCTGGACCTGAAGGGGGAGGATTGGATGGAGAAGGGGGAAGACCCCCTGGGGGATCTCTTACCTGAGGTGGGAGCCAATTCCCCCATCAGGTGTTCCCCGTTCAGAGTCACTGGGAAAGCAAGCCAGATCCTGGATAGAGAGGTCAGGAACATGCTGGCTTTAGATGGGATCCAGCCATTTTACAGCCCATGGGCCTCACCCATGGGGCTGATCCCCAAGGGAGACAGGATGATCTGGTTTTGTGGGGGCTATCAGAAGCTTAAAGCCATCACAGTGTCCAATGCCCACCCCATGCCTAGGCCTGGGGAGATTCTAGACAAGCAGAGGGCGGTGGAGAACTTGGCCCTGGCAGACACTGATAACATGTGCATCTTTAGCCAGACCTGGGAGGAACAGGTGTCCCAGGTGAAAAGGGGGCTGGGCTGCCTCAAGGAGGTGGGACTGACATTAAAAGCTGGAAAGTGCAAGGGGGGACGGCTGAGGTGTTGTGTCTGGGCCACAAAGTGGGAAGCGGCTGCCCAAGCCTAGAGCTGGCCAAGGCCAAGATGGGGGCTCTTAACCAAGAGAGCCTGAATCACAGACCGGAGGGCTGGGAAAAGACCCAATCCCAGCTTGAACCCCAGGGGTATTGGGGTGGCAAAGGGTGTGGGCTGCATAAACCTTCCCACATGCGGCCTGCAAGTGCCATCAAGCACACCCGACCTAAGGGAGGGCGTGAGACTGTACTGCCCTGGTGTAACTCACACCAAGGAATGGGAGAGATGCTGGGGCATCCATGGGAAAGTTGGTGGGTTCGAACTTCCCCAGGTCACTGGCTGGAGTGACCTGGCTCAGTTCGGTCTTGAAGGGGGGAGAGATGTGACGAACTGGGAATGTTCTTAATGTTTTCTCTGAATACTGTGTTGGTGCCTCAGTGTCCCCATGGCAGTTCTTAAGTATCTGGCAGAGCAATGGCCAGTGCACCTAAATGCCTGACCCTCTGTCTCCTAGCAACTGATGGCCTGGGCCCCTCCTCTGCAAAGGTGCCAGCTGAAGGTGTTGGAGACAAAGAGATCAGGTGACCTCCTGGCCCGGGAAAGGGGCTGAGGAGAGAGGAGGGGCTGGAAGGGGTTGTTAGTCTGGAGCCGGCTGAGGGCAGACGTGGGGGTCAGGCTCACTGACCCCCAGAATGGACCCGGCCGAGGGGTCCGGTTCTCTGTACCTACAAGCTCTGTTTTAGACCCTGTTCCTGTCATTGAATAAACCTCTGTTTTACTGGCTGGCTAAGAATCATGTCTGACTGCAAAGTGGGGGTGCAGGACCCGGTGGCTTCCCCAGGACCCCACTGAGGTGGGCTCGCTGTGGGAAGCGCCCGGAGAGGCAGAGGATGCTGAATGCTCCAAGGAGAGACCCAGGAGGTGAAGACGTGTGAGCTTCTTGCCCTGAACAAGTCTGCTCCAAGGGAGAGGAGGCTCCCCAAAGTCCTGCCTGGCTTGGTGGGGAGCAGTTCCAGAGCATCGCCTGGTGACTCTGTGACAGCCTGCTATATAAATAGGACTGTCACACTGTAACAATGAGATGCCATTATTATAATGGCTTCTGTTTTCCTCTCGAAGAGAGAGTCTCAAAATAGCTTTGCCTTGTGCACCTCAGATGCTTTTGATGAGCTAATTCGTAAAGGTTGAGATTAAATTTCAGTGCTGTCGAGCCGTAAACTTCAATAAAGTATAATACAATAAATGCTGCCTCTGCCATGGTATAAAGCAAAGCAAACCTGTGCAGAGCCTGGCATCTGTCTAGAAATTGATGCAGATGTTAACATTTTCAGTGGTTTGCATCTGAAAACCCAGGTGGCAGCTCAAAGCCTTTAAGCTTTAATTCTGCATCAAAATGATGCTATAGAGTGGAATGCTGCCACTACTCTCTGTCTAGATATTACTATGGCTCATAGTGTCTGAGTGCCTTACAGACATTCAAAGTAGATCTGCAGCTGAAGTTATAATGTCCGGCTAAAGCAGATGTCTAGGCGCTAGCTTTGCTTGAGCTAGCGGTGTTGCTGAGGCAGCTTGGGCTAGCCAACTGAGGACCTCTCTAGGGCCTCGGACGGGCTTGCACTCAGGTGGTTTAGTCCAAGCTGCCGTCCACGCTGCTGCAGCTACCCGACTCTTTTTAGCGTGCTAGCTCAGTCAAAGCTAGCGCATGTACGTCTACCCACGCTGGAAATGACCCTTCCAGCTGCAGTGTCCATGTACCCCTAGGGTTAGCCACCAGTGCACCTGGAGTGGGCAGTCTGCATTCCTCACCCACAGCTGAAAATCTGAGTCAAGATGCCTCTGTGCAGGTAGCTCTCAAAGCAGGATTAAAAAGCAGTTCAAGAGGCATGTCACTAAGGGAGTTCAGACCCTCCAGATACCCGTGGATGTTTACTTTGTCATCCTCCCCTTAACTGTCGCTTAGCCAAGTTCTACTATGTACGTGTTTAGTTCCCTTAAACCTTTCTTCAGAAGCTGAGCTCTCCAGCTCCCAGTGGCTCCTGCTGCTGTTCTCTGCATCTCCTCTGGTTTGTCCATACCTCTCTGTAGGATATTATCTTTTCTCTACCATCAATCTGGCAATTTATTTTAAGGGCCTGCCTGAAGAGGTAATTAGGAACATCTTTCCCTCTGGATGATTAGCTCTTTGACCTTCTCTGAACACCATCCTTGAGGAGACAAGATATCTGTGATGGGCTTAGCTGGCATAATTTCCCCTCATTACCGAACTGGAATTCAGTAGGTTAAGTGTTTGGGTATGTGTGAAACAATAAAACAAAGGCACTTCTTGTAGCTAAATGCCTTTCCCGCTGACTTTTAGCTCAATTTCCATTCTCTTGTGTATTCAGAAAGTTTTGCAAAGTTTTTCTTTTGCATCAGTCATCTGTGTGATTTGCTGGCGTGAGTTGCCTCGGCCTACCACCAGTATAAATCTGCTTGGCAAATGCAGATGTGAGAATAAGCTAAAAAATGTTGTTTTCAAAGCACCAATCTCCCACCCCGGGGCTATAGGTGTAATTTCTGTATCACTTTGCAAATTGCTTGTCTTTTAGTGATGGATTTCCAAGCCTAGAGGTCAGATGAGCCGGGATCTAGTTCCTGGGTTCCCCGTCTATAAAATGGGGATAATTATCTACCATACAGGGAGGGGAGGGTGCTGGGAAGATGAATTCACTAGTTGTAAAGTGTAGCACTGTTCTGATGGCTCTAGAGCAGTGCAAAAAATGAAGTCGTTCAGGTGCATACTCAATTTCCCTCCACCCAGACAAATGCTGGAATGTGGAAGACCAGCACCAATACCATAAGCTTGATTCCGTACTCGACTGGGCAGCCATTGAAATAATTAGAGCACTTGAGTGATGTTGTCATTGATCCACCTTGGCTGGTAGGTGAGCTGCTGTGTTCTGCACCAGTTGGAGTTTCCTTAGTCTATGGTTTCATTTGCAAGCCTTGAGGACAAGCCCGGCCACCAATGCATGGATCACCATGGCTCAGTCTGTCTAGCAAGAAGGTAGTGTCCTGGCCAGACAGAGGAGGCTTGGTCTAGCCATTTGGGTGTATAGCAGCAAAGAGACGTCCTTGAGGTGCCCGAGTCTGTGAACCACTCTGACAGTTGCCCTTGTACATGAGGGTTAGGCATTGGCCAGTTCTTTGGTTTCCCTCTGCCTGTTAGCGTCACCTTGGTCTGGCTTTAGTGACTTCAGCCAGTTGCTCTCAAGCCAGAGGTTGACCTTGCAGTGGGGGTAAGTGGGGAATGGTGTTTGCCTTTGCAATGGGTATCTTGTAGCTGTTGCTGGCATTTCAAGCCACACTCCTCTGCACTGTCTCCATCCTCTGCACCCTACAGCCTGATGTCAATGTAGAACAGGGTTTAAGGGACTGTGGGGTCTCAGGAGAAAAGGGAGCTTTGTGGATCCCTGTAGGGGGGAGCAGTCTAGAGGTGCATTGCCTGTCACCCCCGAGTGCTGGGGGTGAGGAATGTGCAGAACCATCTCTCTTTGTTGCTGTCAGGTCTGAGAAGAGCTTTTACTGGCTGAAAGTGTCAAGTGCTGCAGAGAGCCAGGAAAACGCAACTGGGCTCACCATAAGTGTCAGTTACTTTAACGTTTCACTCCACCTTCACCGTCATCCGTTGGTTCAAATAAGGGGCTGGGAACCAGGACTCCTGGGTTCCGTTGCGAGCTCTGCCTATGGGCTTGCTGTGTGACCTTGAACAAATGCCTTATCCTCTCTCTGCCTCAAGGTCTCCTGGCTGTAAACAGTGGTGAGAGCCTTCCCCACTGCCAGGGGGTTGGAGGTGTAATTCACGTGTCCAAGATAAAGGTGTTGCCTAAGTGCAGAGTCGTGTCGTTTCCCAGCTTTGAGATGATTCATTCCAGGGCTGGTTTCCAAGTGTGAAGAGTTTACTTCCATCAATTTTATCCATCCCATTCATAATTTTAAACTAGACTCACATTGTTTATTGTAGTAGTCAGAGGAGGGTTTGTTTATCTGGCTGTCACCATGATGGATAACAAATTCATACAAATTCCCTGGGCATCCAGAGAGGTGCCAGTGAATGAATAAGGGGAATCTTATGCCAGAATGCAATCACAATAGATACACTTCAGTACACATCAACGTGATTTCAGGGGCAGCTGCTGCTGTTACTGGAAGAGGACTATCTATAAAGCCAAACCTCTGGATAAAAACACCAGACAGGTAACCAGCAAGGGGCTGAGTTCTTATAAAAGGCTAAGGGAGACCCGGATTCCATAGGCCTTGGCATGGGTGGCGGTTATAATAGGCCAGGGGAGACTAAGCCTCCCCAAACAGCCAGGCCATAACCCTGACCATGCTCCTCCCTGAGGCCTCATTCCTGCATCCCACTATTCCCCTGTGATCACACGCACACTGCTCTGCTTCCTGCCTTCGCTCCACCTCTTCCCCGAAGCCAGCTGGACCTCGGGATGGCTCTGGGCAGGAGGTCAGACTAGATGATCATAATGGTCCCTTATGACCTTAAAGTCTATGGGCGAGGGCTGGTCAGTGGGCTTGGCTGGCCCGGGACTCAGGGCCGCTGGGTGGGTGAGCCAGTGTTCAGGCCTGGGTTTGGGCTAGCCAGTGGGACAAGTCTCAGGGCGGGTGGCCCAGGACTCAGGGTGGCTGGGGCAGGTGAGTCAGGGTTCCCCTGGCTCAGGGGGAAGCGAGCGGGGTAGGAGCAGAGCCTCCCCAAATGGGGGGTTCACACACCACCCATACACCTTGGCTCAGGAAGAGTTTGCTCATCGTACCCATCTAGTACCTCAGGAGCATCCCTGCACTCAGCATCCCATTAGCAATAAGTGATGTTGCAGGAAACAGAACTGTGTGAAACCTGCTGCATGCTGAGGCTACTAGTGTTTGTCCAGTAGCAGTTGTGGTCCTGGCTTGCATTGCTGAGAGAGACCCTGCTGCCTCCTTCAGGGAGCTCCCCTGGAGACAGTGACCTTACACTGCAGCTGGATCTGGAGAGGATTCTCATTAGTAGGAACTTTGAGGGGCCAAACCCTAGTGATAGTGGCAGCAGCAGCTTCCCAGTGGGGCAGAGGAGCTTTGGCAGCATGGCAGCTGTCAGGCCAGTGAAGACACATGTCCCCAGGGAAGGCGGAGTCAGGGCCATTCCTTTCCACCTTGCCCTGCTCATTAAACACACTGGCCATTACTCAGCCCTGCCTCGGACTATTATTCCCCCCGGTCTGAAGCTGGAAGTTGATGGAATGATGCCAGCTGGGAATTTGGGTCCCTGTCCCCTCTGTGCCGTGCACAGCGCTGGGCACGATATTGTCGCTGAAAGAGCGGATCTGCTCTGAGTGGCACCTTCCACTCCCCATGGGGGTCGGAGTCCGGAGCCTTTAGCAAGTAAACCCCAAGTTTTACTGTGGTTTACTCCAGCTGGCCCGGCAGAGCTGACCCAGCTAGGGAAGGAGGATTCTCATCCTTGAGCATTCGCAGCAGGATTGGTTGCTAAGCTGCCCCCAGCGCCACCCACCTGAGGTAGTGGGGGTCACGCAGGGGCTAACTGGAAGGCAGTGGGGCTGGACAGGTGTTGCTGAGGCCCTGGTTTGTCCTGAAGCAGCCTTATTGCCTGTGAGGTTTGAGAAAAGAGGAGCCCAGCTTGTTTCTCCAAGACCAGGGTGAGTTTGCAGGACTGGCAACTGGAAAGCTATGTTCCTACTGGGAAACGAAGGTGGTTTGCTGTGGAGAACCTGAGAGATGATAAACGGGGACCCTCCCAATGTCACGTTTGCAGAACCACTCTTTGGAGCGAGCTGTACTTCACCAAAGACTAGCGGCGTGAGGGGAGTTCTGCACACCAGCTGCAAGCCCCTCCCAGCGGCCTCCCTGGCATGCACACAGCTGGCCTAGCTGGCCTTGTGCCGTACCTCTGGAAGGCGCAGGCAGGACAGGTGGTGTGCTGGGAGATACGCTAGGGACTGGAGGGGGTGTTCCTAAGCCCTGCTTATTCTGCAGTAGCATGGTGACCCACAGAGAAAAGGTATAACTGGGGCACAAGCTGGGGCAGCCTAGAGGCTGCTCTACCTGGCACGGTGGGCTGAACCCAGGATGAGTGAGGCATGAGCCACCTGGGCCAGTGCAGGGATGACTCAGGGCCCTGCTGTACATTGAGTTGAACAGCCACACAGTGACACCCTGGAGCGGCCTGCTGTGGACATGCAGAAAGCGAGGATGCCGTGTTGTACAGTGAATGCATCACAGCCGAGGCACTTACTTTGCATAGTCTGTGTCACCTGCTTTGCCCCGATCACCATAAAAGAGCACAAGTGCCATTCAGGCACCTGCACTTGTCACATCTGCCTGTCACCGGCGGATTGCTGGGGCTCACAGGTTCCGTTTGTTGTGTCTCCTGTCACAGCCATGCCAGCACGGCTGTCACCTCTGCATCTGCCAGCCTGCTAATGTTCCTCCTCGCAGTTCCCAGCCTCTGAGTGCATTTGATCCCCGTCAAGTGAAGTCTGTTGATTCAAGGATAAACTGTGCTAGACAAACCAAAAGCCGCGACCTTTGCCAGCTGTCTATTCGGACTGAGCGCCAAAGCCCCATCCAGGGCGCACACTGCATGGTAGTCCCTTCCCGCTGTGTAGCCTGGCTCTGCAGCTCGTCTGATGGGGGCACACAGAGCAAAGTGGGGGGTGACGATGGCAGAGGAGATCACATGTGAATCAGGCTTCTGGGGAGTGATGTTGTTCCTAGATAGCTCTGCCCCAGGTTCATTGGAGGCAGGGGGCTAAGAAAGGAGCTGGCACTCGAATGGATGGCCTGTTACGACATCAGTATCCTCTGCCTATAAACAGCGCATAGTACGCATTAAGGCTCGTGCGCTCCCCGGACAGGAGAAAGCTGCTGCAGATCCAGCCCTGCCTATCCCCTTGAGCTCTGCACTGCAGCTCCATCTTCCAGCCCATAATTGGAGAGTTTTCTATAATTTCTCCCCTCAATGAATCGCTGGCGGCCTATTTTCAGGGCAATCGCTTCCAAGTAACTTTCCTTCTCCCTCTTCTTAGCCTCGCCCTGATGGTTCAGCTTTGCCCCCTGCAGCCAGCATGATCCATAACTGCCCTGAGCAGCTGCATGGCAAGGCGGAAATGGGCTGGGAATTGCCTGCCTCCGTGACCATGCTGCTGGAGGAGGTGGGGTGCTGGGTTGCGAGTTGCCCCTCTCCACTCCCTGAGGCTAGTGAGGCAGGCAGGGCTGGTTTTATGGCTTGGGTGAGGGACAATGCAGTGGCTTGATTTGCTTATGCCTGGATCTGGGCCTTACCAGAGCTTGCTAGGAGAACTGGGTGGTTCCTAGGGAGCAGAGAAGGAGAAGTCACATTTATGGAGCTGGAGCAGGCTTTGGAATCGAGTCCATCTCATCGGCCCCATTTCTGAGCTGAGCATGGCATGAGTAGGGGGGAGGGAAAAGCCTACGCTGCCATTGCTGCCCCGAGCCTGGTCCCTAGCTCATGCTGAGCTTCAGCATCCCCCCACAGTGCCCCCAGAGCATAAGAGCACAGCTGGGGCTCAGAGGGGCTCCAGACAGGGCCTCCCCTGGCTCTGCCCCGGCATGCCTCTCTCAGGAGCTAGGGGCAGTTGGCTTCAAGTGTGAGCAAGGAATCTCCACATGCCAAGAGGCTGGTTGAGCTGACTTACTCCTTTTCTCTGGGCCCCTTTGGATGCTGGGAGCCAAGAGGAGATGGTGATGGGGCAAAAGAACAGGCAGGGATGCGGTGAAACACCTCTTCGGACAGCCACGGAGCCTAGAACCACCTGCCCCTGTCCTCTTTGAAGAGGGGCTTTGATTCACAACCTAGCTCCTCCAGTAGAAGGCCGCCTGCACTGGCCCTTCCTGCATCTCCCAGGTGAGCTTCTGCTGCCCAAAGCCAACTGCTGAGAACCTGTTTACCGTGAATGTGCTGTGCAGAGCTTAGGCTCATTGGGACCAGGCTTCTATTACCGGGGCAGCTTTTCAACCACCCACATGTCCTCAGCAGCCACTAAACCCGCTCAGGAATGCATTCCACAGAGCAGCTCTGTACGGAGAGAGCGGCCCTTGGTTCTTCTGTGAGCAGTTATCTCCGTGCTTGTTAAATGCAGCCTTGCTGGCTGATAGCGAATAACGCCCTTCCGCACTGAAGACAGTTGCTCTGATTGAAGAGCCATATAATATAAACTAGGTTCCAGGCAATAAATGTATACGTGGTGCATGGCATCCAGCAAGGGGAGGTCAACTACATCAGTCGCTATACGGCAGCGAAGGTTTATTAAGGAGGCTCAGGAAAAGGCAGGCAAAAGAGGGCCGGACGGACCAAAGGGGAGCGCTGTCGGATTTCAAGGAGCAGGGGAATCTCCTCTCTGATCCCAATTCACTGGTGTTTCAGAGCGAACGCGCAGCACTTCTGCTCTTCCCAAGCTGCGCCTTAGCCGAGGACTCTTCCTCCCGCTCCTTCCCTGGGTTAGTGGGGGCTGCATGCTGATGGAGTGACGCGGTGCATTGCTTCTGACAGCTGCACGGAGCTTTGCCGTGTTAATATTGGCCTTCCCTCTCGCAGGGGTCAAAGACCCAAGCGCTTTTTTTCTTCTCTTTTTGGCTCTGCAAGCTGAACTTCAGTGCGCTGGCAGCAGCTGTCAGAACCCCCGCCTGTCAGCGTAGCACTTGTTTGTGCTGGCACCCCTCAATATGATAGCCTTGGCAATTGAAACTGACGGAGCAGAGGTGGCTTGCTTTCTCCTCCTTCAGGAAAACTCGTGGTGATGGCAGCCATGCCCTCTGTCTGCTCTCGTCTCATCCCTGCCTTGAGCTTGAGCTAGCGATGGAAGGCTGCCTTCCAATTATTATGTGCTTTAGAGGGATAGTGTGGGCTAGTGGTTAAAGCAAGACATTGGGAGTCGGCAGGGAGGTAGTACCTGTGACGTTGCACTCCATATGTTTATGGAAATATGCTTATGAGTGTAAATATAACGGAACTGGAATATTCTTCATGCAAAAGGTCTCTTGTAAGGTATCATTACAAAGCTTATAATCTACTGAGTGTGTTCTTCCTATAATATATAAATGTATCATTCTTGTATCTAAAACTAGGAATATGAAATGTAACTCTGAGGTCCTATTGTAATTATGCAAAGTGTGGGACATTAATGGTGGCTTGGAATCTTAATGGCTCCCATTAACTAGGACAAATGGTTATAAATTGCTCTGTTTACTTGTAAACCTTCCTCTATAAGTGTGTGCCAGCAAATGGGTAAAGAAGTCTCACAGGGCATGGGAACATGTCACATGATACCAGAATCCATCTTTAACCTGGTGCTTTTCCATTTAGCGGGAGGGGTGGGAACCCAGAGAGAAGAAGGATTCCCTCCTTGTGCCAAAGCTATAAAAGGGGGTGCAACAGAACAAATGGGGCTGCCAGTCATGAGAAATCCCCGAGTTACCACCTGAGTTGGAACTAACAAGGGCTGTACCAGGGAAAGGATTGGGCCCAGACTAGGAAGGAGTCTAGTCTCTGAAAGACAATTATTGGACCATCTCTGAGGGTGAGATTTTACTTGTAAACAGGTTCTTAATGTATTAGGCTTAAACTTGCGTGTTTTGTTTTATTTTGCTTGGTATCTTACTTTGTTCTGTCTGTTATTACTTGGAACCACTTAAATCCTACTTTTTATACTTAATAATATCACTTTTGTTTATTAATTAATCTAGAGTAAGTGATTAATACCTGGGGGAGCAAACAGCTGTGCATATTTCTCTATCTGTGTTATAGAGGGTGGACAATTCATGAGTTTACCCCATATAAGCTTTATACAGAGTAAAATGATTTATTTGGGGTTTGGGTGCCATTGGGGTCTGGGTGCTGGAGACAGGAGCACTTGCTGAGCTGTTTTCAGTTAAGTCTGCAGCTTTGGGGGTGTGGTTCAGACCCTGGGTCTGTGTTGCAGCAGGCTAGTGTGTCTGGCTTAGCAAGGCAGGGTGCTGGAGGCCCAAATTGGCAGAGGAAACAGGCTCAGAGGTAAATTCAGCATGTCAGGTGACAGTCCCAAGGGGGTCTCTGTGACTGAACCCATCACAGTACCTTCTTGGTGGGGCTGATGCTTCGGCTGTCCATGCTACAAGCACTAAAGCGACACAGCTACAGTGCTGTAGCTATGCCACTATAAGCCCGTAGCATGGACACAGGCCATGTCTACATCTAAAATTTTGCAGCGCTGGTTGTTACAGCTGTATTAGTACAGCTGTATAGGGCCAGCGCTGCAGAGTGGCCACACTTACAGCAACCAGCGCTGCAAGTGGTGTTAGATGTGGCCACACTGCAGCGCTGTTGGGCGGCTTCAAGTGGGGTTCGGGGAACGAGAGAGCAAACCGGGAAAGGAGACCAGCTTCGCCGCGGTTTGCTCTCGCGTTCCCGGAGCCACCCAGCAAACCGCAGGGAAGGAGACCTGCTTGCTCGGGGTTCGGGGAACGAGAGAGCAAACCGGGAAAGGAGACCAGCTTCGCCGCGGTTTGCTCTCGCGTTCCCGGAGCCACCCAGCAAACCGCAGGGAAGGAGACCTGCTTGCTCGGGGTTCGGGGAACGCGAGAGCAAACCGGGAAAGGAGACCAGCTTCGCCGCGGTTTGCTCTCGCGTTCCCCAAACCACCCTGCAAACCGCAGGGAAGGAGACCTGCTTGCTCGGGGAACGAGAGAGCAAACCGGGAAAGGAGACCAGCTTCGCCGCGGTTTGCTCTCGCGTTCCCCGAACCACCCAGCAAACCTCAGGGAAGGAGACCTGCTTGCTCGGGGTTCGGGGAACGCGAGAGCAAACCGGGAAAGGAGACCAGCTTCGCCGCGGTTTGCTCTCGCGTTCCCTGAACCACCCTGCAAACCGCAGGGAAGGAGACCTGCTGGTTCGGGGAACGAGAGAGCAAACCGGGAAAGGAGACCAGCTTCGCCGCGGTTTGCTCTCGCGTTCCCCAAACCACCCTGCAAACCGCAGGGAAGGAGACCTGCTTGCTCGGGGAACGAGAGAGCAAACCGGGAAAGGAGACCAGCTTCGCCGTGGTTTGCTCTCGCGTTCCCCGAACCACCCAGCAAACCTCAGGGAAGGAGACCTGCTTGCTCGGGGTTCGGGGAACGAGAGAGCAAACCGGGAAAGGAGACCAGCTTCGCCGCGGTTTACTCTCGCGTTCCCCGAACCACCCTGCAAACCGCAGGGAAGGAGACCTGCTGGTTCGGGGAATGCAAGAGCAAACCGGGAAAGGAGACCAGCTTCGCCGCGGTTTGCTCTCGCGTTCCCGGAACCACCCAGCAAACCTCAGGGAAGGAGACCTGCTTGCTCAGGGTTCGGGGAACGCGAGAGCAAGCCGGGGAAGGAGACCAGCTTGATTACCAGAGGCTTCCTCAGGTATGCTGGGATACCTGCTTATTCCATGGAGGTCAAGAAAAGCGCGCTGGTAAGTGTCTATACTTGATTACCAGCGCTGGATCACCAGCGCTGGATCTTCTACACCCGAGACAAAACGGGAGTACGGCCAGCGCTGCAAACAGGGAGTTGCAGCGCTGGTGGTGCCCTGCAGATGTGTACACCTCCTAAGTTGCAGCGCTGTAACTCCCTCACCAGCGCTGCAACTTTCTGATGTAGACAAGCCCACAGACTACAGTGGGTTTTTCCATCACTGCAGGCACCCCATGTCTCTGAGTGACGGTGGCTAGGTTGACAGACGCATACTTCCATCGACCTAGCTGCGTCCACACCGGGTGGAGCGACAGCACAGAGGGGTGTAGATTTTTCATGCTCCTGAGCGTCATCGCTATATTCACCTACGTTTTAAGAGTAGACTAGGCCTTAACTGATGCTTTGTGATCCTGACACAGCAAGTGCTGTGTAAGGGCAGAAGGTTGGTATCATGGAGAGAGCACCTCTGTGCCACTGGACCGAGCTGCATTTACTGGTAAATGTTTAAAGCCAGTCAGTGAATGGAACTTCAGGAAGCACAAAACCAGTGTACTCAGAAAAGTGCCTGACACTTCCTTAAAAAACCCTCCCCCTGTGCAGGGCTATAGACAAGCAGCTCTGGGATTGGCCTAGGAGATTTCATGGTGTAGCTCCTTAATGATGGTGCTGGGAGCAGCTGCCACTCCACTGGCACCCACGTACATTGGAAGTGGACTGTGAGAGTGGGCACACTTTATCTTTCCAGCCCGAAGAGCGTTATGTGGTCTTTGCCCCCTCCCACAACCTCCCGCGAGATAGGTAAGTAGTAGTGTGCTATTCAACAGATGGGGAAATTGGGGGACTGCGGTTAAGGGGCTTGCCAAAGGTCCTGCAGCAAACGGGTGACACACATGAACACAATTAGACACACCTGAAAGAAACCTAGGTCCTAACACAGGACCCAGATCTCAACTTTGCATCCTGCATATTGAACAAGAAGGTTTGCAATTTGGGTCTGAACTTGCCCAGTGTTCAGGATGTTTGGGGTATTGGGATTCATCCTGGTAAAGAACGCAGACCAATCTGTGAACCCAATCTGGATTTTAATTTGAATGTGGATTTTTGCACAGTCCAATCTCAGGTGTTCTCACAGGAGGATTGGTGTCTCTTAGGCTTAGTTTCCCCCACTGCATTTATTTAGGCGAAGGTGAGGAGAGAGTTAATCTGTGCTAATGCCTCTTTTCATTGATAGTGTCTCTGAAACCACTAGTTCAGCCCTTCGGTGTTTATATTAAATATCCAGGTAGCTTCTGAGGGTGGATTCTGATTCAGTGTTGCCCTCCCTAACTATAAATACACAGTGTGTGAGAGAGGTAGCACTGCCCTCTATGAGCAGAGCTGTCACAGCACGTGGGCATGAGTGTTGCTGGCAAGCAGGTGTCAGCTCATGTCCATACAGAGATGAACATTCAGCATCATCAGTGGAGAGCCATTCGGTGTCATTGTACCAGCTAGTCACTTCCACTGAGCATTGTCTTCCTTGCTTTTCCACTCCCGATGACAAATAATTCATGCCTGGCCTACAGCTGCACAGCCCATTGCTAGCTGTTTTGGGGGTAGGGGTGGTGATGTTATGATTAATTACAAAATGGGCGTGCAAGAAACCAGGATATTCTGACCCAGCATTGTGGATGGCTCAGCTGAGTGGAACATCTCTTTTTCACGTCGGAGATGGCATTGTTAGGGGTCTTGTTCAGTGTTGCCAGGGCACTGGCCCTGCAGCGCTCCATCATCTGGCATTAATGGGGTGCGGCAGTGGACCCCAACCTTTCTTGCTGGGATCCCCCCTTTGGGGTGGATTGTCGGATGGATGACTCTCATGGCTTCTCCTGATAGTCATTGCCTTCTCTCCTTTTCTAATGCCTCCCTCTTTTTTTCCCTCCCTTTTCATTTCCATGCATTTTCCCCAATCTCAATCCTTTTCCCTCCCTCCACTGCCACACGGCTTGCTGCTGATGCTTCCTCCTTAGTTCTGCAGTTTCATATCTGAGTTCCTTCAGAACTCCTGGCTGGATCCCATCTGGCCCCAGGGACGTAGTCCTGTTATCAATTTACCAGTTTGTTCCAAAACCTCCTTTATTGACACCTCAATCTGGGACACTTCCTCAGATTTGTCACCTAAAAAGAAGGGCTTGGGTGAGAGAATCCCCATCACATTCTCTGCAGTGAAGACTGACGCACAGAATTCATTTACCTCTCCACAATGGCCAGGTCTTGCTCTTTTAGCATCTTGATTGTCCCATTGCCTTGCCGATAGTTTGGCAGGCTTCCAGCTTCTGATACTTAAACTAGTTGCTCTTCAAATTGTCTTTTGGGTTGCCTAATTATATTTTTACCCTTGACTTGCCAGAGTTGATGCTCGTTTCTGTTTTCCTCAGTAGAGTCTCACTTCCATTTTTTAAAGGATGTCTTTTTGTCTTTAACATACACAGATCCTCTCCAAAACCCATCCCTGATTATCCAAGACATGCCTTGAGTCTACATTCCTCTCCATCCTACAGCCAGGCCTGAATTTTTGTCCTGATATTCCTTTTATTTCCGTTCATCATGTTTCTTTTATCTCAGAACGTTAGGCTCCTCTTGCTAGGTGGAAGAGAGAAAGCTGCTTCCCCTTTCAGAAACCATCTCCAATCTTCCTTCTGGAGCTTGCCACTGAAGTCATGTCAGATAGGATGACCAGATGTCCTGATTTTATAGGGACAGTCCCGATATTTGGGGCCTTGTCTTATATACACACCTATTTACTCCTCCATCCCTGTCCTGATTTTTCACACTTGCTATCTGGTCACCCTAAATCAGGCCAGGAGAAGGAGAAATGGACATCTCTCCACATCTACGTCTCTCCCCCAGATTAGAGGGGAGAGTCTACAATTAACTCAGAGGTACCTGAAATCCTTCAGGTTGTTTCTGGCTACAATGTAAAGCTTTCCTGTGCCCTTCTGCCTTCCCACTCTGGTTGCCTTCTCTCTTGAAAACAGTGGGTCTATTGTGAACATCTCAGATCCTTCATAGATCATCCCTGTAATGAAAATAATTACCTGTGAATCATGTAGGTCTCTCATCGTTTTGTTAGGAGGTTAAAAACCCTGCTACAATTTAATAAATTTTGCAACGAGCACATTGTAGAAGGTAATTAAATACTTCAACCATCCTTGTGCTTCTTTTTTCCCCCTCTCCCTACCATAGCGGGATTTAATTGAGGCCAGCTGAAAGTTAGCTGAAATCAATCGTAGATGGTAAAGTGGAGGTTTTAATTTAACTCTGGGACTGTAGCTGTAATTGCTCACGTGTTCGATTAATAAAGAACTGAGGGAGAGAGGGATGCTCGTTTGTATAATACGATTTACTGACAAGAAAATGGCATTTATGAAAATAAGAGCACTTTGCGCTCCTAGGGCCAAATCCTGGTTTGGTATAAATCAGTGTAGCTGCATTGAAGTCATTGGAGCTACGCCGATTAAGGCCCCTGCTGAGGATCTGGCCCCTAGAATACTCTTCATCTGAGTTGCTCAGAGCAGCTCACATCCCTGCGAGGTAGCTAAGTATTATTTTACTTGCTGAGACCTTTACTCCCAGCTCTGGGCCCTCACTAGGGCTGCCAACTTTCTAATTGCTGAAAACCCAACACCATGCCCCTTTCCTGCCTCTTCTCTGAGGTTCCACCCTCCACTCACTCCACCCCCTCCCTCTGTCGCTCGCTGTCCCCCACCCTCACTCACTTGCTCATTTTCACTGGCTTGGGGTGTGGGAGGAAGTGAGGGCTCTGGCTGGGAGTGCAGGCTTTGGGGTCGGGCCAGAAATGAGGGGTTCAGGGTATAGGAGGGGCCTACGGTCTGGGGTAGGGGGTTGGGATGCGTGGGGGGCGAGGGGTGCAGGCTCTGGGCGGCGCTTACTTCAGGTGGCTCCCGGGAAGGCCAGCATGTCCCCCTGGCTCTGTGTGGTACCCCCTGGCTCTGCGCACCGCCCTTGCCCGCAGGCACTGCACCTGCAGCTCCCATTGGCCAGGGTTTCTGGCCAATGGGAGCTGCGGAGCCGGTGCTTGGGGCGGGGGCAGCACGTAGAGCCCCCATGGCTGCCCCTACACTTAGGAGCTGGAGGGACATGTCGCCAGTTCTGGGAGCCGCGTGGAACCAGGTAGGGAGCCTGCCAGCCCCGCGCCAACCGGACTTTTAATGGCCTAGTCAGTGGTGCTGACCAGAGCTGCCAGGGTCCCTTTTCCACCGGGTTTTCTGGCCATAAACTGGACACCTGGCAACCCCAGCCCTCACTAAGTCCCTGGTCCCACAGAGGGACCTATATGGACTGACCCTCAGCCTTGTGTGGAGTTCTGTTGCCTTCAGGGGCATTCCACAGGGGCGTGAAGGTCCATCCATCCCAGTGACTGGGAGTTAGGGAAGCTCTTTCCCCAAGTGGTGCTCCAGAGGGAGGGATGGGCAGGAGCTGTGCACTTGACAAGGAAGCTGGGCAGCATGAGCCCAGCTGGCCCCAGCTCCCTAGGAAAGCTGGGAGGCTGGACCTGCTCTAGGGTGACCAGATGTCCCAATTTTATAGGGGCAGCCCCCATATTTGGGGCTTTGTTTGATATAGGCACCTATTACCCCCCCACTCCCGATCCTGATTTTTCACACTGTCTGCTCACCGACCCCCCCGGCTCCCATCCTATCTTGGGGGATGGTGGCGGTGAGAAGCCGGGACAGCTGGACCCCACTCCCCAGGGACACAGAGCCCCAGGGGGCCTCCCCCTGCTCCCGGCAGGGAACAGGGGGGCGAAGAGCCCTGGGTGGCTTTCCCCCTGCTCCCAGTGGGGAATGGGGAGCCGAGGGGGGGCGCAGCCTGCTGGGAGCTTGGGAGCCTGTACTTGATGGAAGTGCTCCTGGTGAGGACGCACACCACCGACCCAAGAGAGGAAGTGTGCTCCTGCACCACTGCAGTAGTTACTGTGGTAGCTGTAAGTTGACCTGAATCATGCCCCAAATCCATAATAAATACTATTGGTAACGACTGTTTCCCGCCCCTCGAGTGAAGCATGTGGCGAGTTAACTTTGCACAGGAAGTGGCATGTAAATGTAACCTTCAGGAGTAGCGTGTAATTAAAACACACCTCAGCTTGATATATTAAAATGGGATATTAAAGCAAACAAAGGTACTCACGGCTTATTGAAAGTATGTTTAGTGAGGGATTGGTTGGCATACTGACTAAACCGCTGGGATTGCAGCTAGGTTCTGGCTTGCAGCCCTCGGTGATAAGTCTGGTGGTCTGGGCTTACATCCGTGATGGACAGCTTTTTGACTGCAGAGAATCGCTATTGGTTACTGTTTGTGCGTGGGAGTCTCTGAAACCGTTTGTCATTAGCAGGCCTGCCTCTGCAGCTGCACTTGCCAGAGCAGAGTGAGCAGCTCCCAGCCTGCTTCCTTTCCAAGGGCTAAGGTCAGAGGAAGACTGACATCTGCTCCCCAGACTGGATGTCTTTCTCGGAGAGATGCTGTAGCTCAACCAGAAATGACTCCAGCTGGAGGCAGGAATGACGGGGGAGGTTCTGGGGCCTGTTATGCAGGAGGTCAGACTGGATGACCTCTCACAGTTCAGGCAACTGCTTCTATGTTCCCCCTCCGTGGTCCAGCAAGAGCACCCACTCTAGGCTTGTCACCTCTCCTGGGCAGAGACCTACGTCTCTCTCCCTCCTGAGCAGGGTTTTTCAAGGCTACATGGTTCCCTGCCTGCACTGCCATATCCCCAGCAAGTCAGGCTGCCTAAACAGACCTGGGGCTGTTCTCTTCTAAGGCTATGCACAGCTGTAATTGCCAGACATTGTAAGTTACCGCACAACCCTTATAAGCAAGCACATTCATTCTTAAGGGGAAAGTATTACAGAGAAAATGTATAAAAACCCATCAAAGTTCTTATACGCATGCTAAAAGCTTACCGTGGGGCCGCATTAGGCAAAAGTCCTTCCAACCCCTCTCAGGAAGGATTTGAGGTCCCCTTGGACAGCAAGTCCTGTCTGTTTGCTGGATCAGAACGAAGGCACCAAATCAGTTTAAACTCAGGCTGTTTATCCAAAAGTTCCTTCTTTGTCTGTTGGTCTCTGGAGAATCCAGTTTGAGCCAGTAGAGTCTCTCCATGTGGTGGTACCTCTCTGGAGTTGTTACAAGCTGAATGAATTTGTCTAATCATCCCCCACTGTTCTGAATTCCTGGAGGGCTGTGGTCACACTTCCCCCTGGAATTACATACAGTCCCTGGCCCACAATGGTACATACTCCTAGTACAGTAAGATCTCCCACAGATAGTGCAGGAAATGGCTGTATCTGTTAGAGGTCCCTTTTGGGCTTTGAATCTGTGGATCAGTTCAGTGCCAGCGCAGGGACTGGGAGGGGAAGGAGCGCACATTCTCGCTCTCAGGACATCTGGCTAGGCCCTTGGTACAGGTTACAGCCACCTGGCTTCAGTGTCCTCTAAGGAGTGCGGCACTGCCAGGGAATAGCCAGGAAGTCCACAACTTTTATATTCTCTTCCACCCGGCTTCTCCCTCTGGACTCCTCAGTCTTCCTCTCAGTCTTTGCAGGGAAGAGGCACTTTCTCTTCACTCCCCTGCCACAACTCAGGGAATTCCTTGTTCTCCTCCTCCCGGCTCTCTTCCATTGCAGCCCTGTGGGCTCCAGTGGAGCTGCAGCTCTGAGCAGTGCTTGGCCCTTAATTTGTTACTGGCTCACTGCCCCTCGGTCTGCTAGGCCTGGTCCCTTGGTATGCTAGGACTGGTCCCTGATCCTCTGGTCTCGATTCTGCCACCAGATTTGCTTGGCTGCAGGCCAGGGTCTTCCCACATGGATCCACCATGTCTTCCCCACCCAGGAGGAAAATATTGCACTGCTCATTCTAACCGTTCCTCTAACACCTCCAACTCATTTGCATCAGAGAGGATATCAATGATTTGGGCCCAGTTCTGCACTTCCTGACATCACTACTAGTCCAGTGTAACACCAGGGACTTCAGTAGAATAATCACTCCTGATTTACACCAAGACAAGTGAGAGGAGAATGAGGCTCTTTGTGTTTCAGGGGCTGATTCAAAGCCCATCAAAGTGAGTGGGAGGCTTTCCGTTGGTTTGATGGGCAATTAATCGGGCCAATTGTGTGTGTGTTGCACATCTGTGCATGACACAAACACGATGAACTCGATGGCTGGCTTGGCAATGACTTACCTACCCCAACCAGATCAGCCAGCAAGGAGCAAGGTGCTCCCACTACCCTTTTCTTCCCTTTTCTCTCAGAAGGGAAATGCAAAAGAGGTCTTTTTTATTTGTAATCATGCTATTCTTGCCAGCAAGTTAAAGAAGTTTGAGCTGGATGAATGGTCTATAAGGTTGGTAGAAAGCTGGTTAGATCGTCAGGCTCAGTGGGTAGTGATCAATGGCTCGATGTCTAGGTGGCAGCTGGTATCAAGTGATGTGCCCCAGGGGTTGGTCCTGGGACTGGTTTTGTTCAACATCTTCATTAATGATCTGGATTATGGGATGGATTGCTTCCTCAGCAAGTTTGAGGATGACACTAAGCTGGGGGGAAGACGTAGGGAAGACTACACTGGAGGGTAAGGATAGGGTCCAGAGTGACCTAGACAAATTGGAGGATTGGGCCAAAAGAAATCTGATGAGATTCAACAAGAACAAGTGCAGAGTCTTGCACTTAGGACAGAAGAATCCCATGCACTGCTACAGACTGGGGACTGACTGGCTAAGTGGCAGTTCTGTAGAAAAGGACCTGGGGATTACAGTGGATGAGAAACTGAATATGAGTCAGCAGTGGGCCCTTGTTGCCAAGAAGGCTAACAACATATTTGGCTGCATTAGTAGGAACATTGCCAGCAGATCGAGGGAAGTGATTATTCCCCTCTATTCGGCACTGGTGAGGCCACATCTGGACTATTGCATCCAGTTTTGGGTTCCCCACTACAGAAAGGATGTGGACAAATTGGAGAAAGTCCAGTGGAGGGCAATGAAAATGATTAGGGGGCTGAGGCACATGACTTACGAGGACAGGCTGAGGGAATTGGGCTTGTTTAGTCTACAGAAGAGAAGAATGAGGGAAGATTTGATAGCAGTCTTCAACTACCTGAAGGGGGGTTCCAAAAAGGATGGAGCTCGGTTGTTCTCAGTGGTGGCAGATGACAGAACAAGGAGTCTCAAGTTGCAGTGGGGGAAGTCTAGGCTGGATATTAGGAAACACTATTTCACTAGGAGGGTGGTGAAGCACTGGAATGGGTTACCTAGGGAGGTAGTGGAATCTCCATCCTTAGAGGTTTTTAAGGCCCAGCTTGACAAAGCCCTGGCTGGGATGATTTAGTTGGGGTTGGTCCTGCTTTGAGCAAGGGGTTGGACTAGATGACCTCCTGAGGCCTCTTCCAACCCTAATCTTCTATGATTTGAACAGTAGTTAAATTGGTTTCTAAGAGGTTGACATTTGGCTTTTTGTTAAGATAGAGATACAGTCACAAGTATGTGATTCCTTATTAATAAACTGAGTTGCCGGTTAGGCTTCATCTTCCCTTTCTTGTTTGGAAATCATTAACTATCTCTAACAGATTTGTGTTCCCAGCTGACCAGAGACTGTGTGTGTGCTGGACTGAATATATCTTGGAAGAGTAATCAACTGGTGCAAATCCATGCATACTTCTCTCTTCCTCTGGGTTAAACCCCTCCTGCCTGTATAAAACTAGTTACTTTCTTATTGATCTTGTTTGATTCTTGTGAGTGAGAGGGGAGAAGAAGCTGCTTCCTTAGCTGAGTTAAGGATCTGACCCTGCAGTACTTGCTCAGCGGCTTAGCAAATGAAGTCAGTAGGAGAAATGCAAGAATGGACTGCATTTGATAGAGAACAAATAACTCTGGATCTTTCTGACCTGTAAAATTAGCAATAAAAGGCGTGGGGGCGGCAGGGTGGCACTTACATGCTTTCCCAAGTCGGAATGCAGTGTCATCCCACCTCCATCCTCACGCCCAGACCAGGTCTTCAGTGCAATTTGGACTTGGCTGGGTTTGGTGAAAATATTGTTCGGGTAAAGATTTTTTCATTTTCTCTCAGGCTGTCTGGTTACAATTAGAGCCCTGTGCAGGTACAAAATTTGTATCCACATCTGATCCGCAAATATGGCCCGTGGATATCCACCTCTGTGGATGCGGTTCTCCCTGGATAGAAAGCAGATATCAGCGGACTTGCGGGCCTCTAAATATAAAATTTGGATCTGCATCCATCCACGATTCGCATACATGGGCCGCAGATATCCGCAGACTTGCAGGATTCTCGTTATATCCCTGTGGTAACTGATGCCCCTCTCTCTTTGGTTGTAGTGCGGCTACATGCTCCTCTGTTCAGAGAGTAACGTCTGACCTTCTCCTTTATTAATCCTTGTTTGTTTCTGTTCTATCTTCTCACCCTGCAGATACACTGTCAGTGCCTCGCTGGTCCCCACAGATTCCCCGCCGTGATCTAGGAAACTCAATCAAACACAGGTACAGTATTTCTGAGAAGTGCCACACGAATGTGTCCCAGGAATTCGCACTTGAACACCAGGTTCCTGTAGTTGCAGGCAACAGCCTTTCTATTCTGTAGTATTCTCTATCCTATTCTCCGCAGCCCCTTGGCCCCCATCATCCAGGGCAGAGGCATGCCCCTGGTATGTGTGTGTGAGAGAGAGAGAGAGCTTCACACCTGACCCAGCAATTTATTCGCATTTGATTTTGACCCATGAACAAACTTCAAAACTGACCGTTGTAAAGACTGAGAGCTGAGATCCAGAAAATGTGTGTAGCACATAGGGACTCCAGTCATAGACTGGGAGCCCATGGTGCTAGGTACAGTACAAACCTACTGAAAGACAGCCCCTGCCCCGAGCAAAAAAGCTAACACACCCTAGGGAGCGCTGTTGCAAAGGACCCAGGGAAAGCCAGAGTAAGTCAGATGTTGCTGAAAAACATGTGGTGCATGGGGAGGGATGCGGAGTGCTTTCCTATAGCAATCCAGCTTCAAGTCCTAACCATCCTGAATATTGTAATTCAAGATGGAGCGAAGGGGAAAAGGAGTGAGCCCGGGAGACAAACGTCTCACACAGGCAGCAGATTCGCCAAGGCAGCTACAGTATCTAATCTGTTTGTGTCACAGCTTTGCACGCAGAAGAGAAGCTGTTCTTGTTAGAAGCCACTGGCTCTGTTGTTTGGGGTTTCACACCAGCCCTGAATAGGAATCTCCTTGCTGGGAACTTGCTGTCAGAGACCTGATCTCTCCCCTCCCAGCCTTACTGAGTAGGTAGCTGGGGGAGGTTTACATTTTGCTTTAGCCCCCGGGGGCCCCTGACATGTTCATGCCAGCCTGACTGACTGGACGGGGGCAGGCTGGTCAGAGCCCCCTGTCACACATCTCCTCTCAAATTGTGCCCGGCTGTCAGACCTCGGTGCTCCTTTCTTGAGTCCCACGGCAGCAGGAAGTGGCAGGCTGCCATAACAGAAATGCCCAGCAATATATTAAGGTTGTGGGGACGGTGAAGCAAAGGGGAAACTCGTCAGCTTCATCACCCTCTCCCTAAACGTCATGGAGCTAGATCCTCAGCTCCTCCAAATCTGCACTACTCACGTGACATTACAGCTGAGCCACTGTCCCCGGCCTCTAAGGCACGGGTGAGGAAAAACCCTCTGGTGGTCATCATGCCCTAGTGCCCCCAAGCTTGCTGGTCAGGGGTTTGATGGGCTGAAACATGGAGCATCTGTTCAGCCACATAACTCGGACTGCACTAAACTCCCAGTTGCCAGCATGAAAGAGCATAAATGTGGCCACATCAATTCCCTTCATCTCCAAACCAGAGAGAAAACTAGTTGCAGAGGGCAGAACGCTTCTGAGCTGCTTCCTGGATTGTGTAATTTACTGAGTTAAAACTTCTGACCCAGGCCAGGCCAGGGGCAATAAGCCCCATTGTTTCTCTTTCTGCAGCGCAGAGCTAGTGGGCAGGGCAGGAGGGGGTGCAGAGGGATCCCCTTAGGGTGACCAGATAGCAAATGTGAAAAATCAGGACAGGGGGTGGGGGGTGATAGGAACTTATAGAAGAGAAAGACCCAAAAATCGGGACTGTCCCTATAAAATCGGACATCTGGTCACCCTAGATCCCCTTCTACTTCTAACGTGTAGTCACAGCATTCTAGGAGCACATTCCACTTCCATTTCAGGTGATATGCAGTTTAGACAAGGCTTGAGCTGAGGTCGATAGAGATTGTCTGTTACCTGTGGCCTGCCACCCTGCAGTAAACTCCGCACCAGCAGTTTGCTGCTTTCATATCTACCCCTCCCCCAAATCAGAGCATTCATCTAGCTGGAGTGGGAAGCGTCTCTCGTTCTGCCCATCCTCACCCTGCAGTGAGGGCGACTCCTTTCCAGACCTCCTCAAGGGTGCTTGCAGTTATGTACTTTCCCTATCCAATCGTTGGGAGTTGTTTGTATGCCTTGGGACCCCAGCAGTGATCGGAGCCCCCTTGGCAGGCAGACGTTCCCTGCCCCAAAGAGCTTCCAATCCAACTCGACCAGGCAAACGGGTGAGGCCAGGGAGTGTTTTAATACCCATTTTACAGGTGGGGACTGAGACACGGAGATGAAGGGACTAGTTGGATCACACAGGGAGTCCATGAGCTGGGAGCTGAAGCCTCTTCTGAGTGTAGAGCCTTCACCGGGAGGCCACCCGCTTCTTTTAGCTTTGGGTAGTTAGCTGGGAAATGCCTTTCCACGACAGCTGTTCCAGCTTAGCTCTGTGCTGCCTGGTGGATACTTTGAGATGGTTCTATACAGAACACGTCTATTTGGGTTCTCCTTTATGTGGCTCCTGCATATAGTAAAAAAAAGTTTGGACAAAACTTTTTTATTTTTACTGAAAAATGCAGATTTGGGCACTGAAACATTTCAGAAATTCATGTTAAATTCTCCACATCCCTCCCACGCCCCCCCCCCCCAAAAGTTCTGGAAAAGTTGAAACATTTTGATTTAAAATGACTTTTTGTTTCAAATTTTCCTTCTATTTTTATTAACATGTTAAAACCCTGGAAAATTATATAAAATGTTTTGTTTGACTTGAAACAATTCCGCCCCCCTCCCCCAAAATATTTTGGTAGGGCCACTGAACCAAAAACTCTGTTCCTGTCAGTCATACTGGCTTTCACTTGTGTGAGCGCCCTGCCCGGTCTGTGCCTTTGGCGGGAGGATGCTGCTAAATCCCAGCCACTTGGGCACAGTCCCATGGGTGCTTAGGATTCATGGTCCCTAGCTGAAGGTTGCACAGAATGGGCCAAACTCATCCCTGCTGTAACTCCACCGACTTCATTGTGGACACACTAGGGATGAGTTTCTAGTGGGCTGACAAAGATCAAAATGAGCCCCGTCTGTTTAAGACAGACTGACAAATTGACTGATGTGGCTGTGGCTAAGGGCAGATAAACATGAAGGGGGATCTAGTTTGTAATTGTCAAACCCCTTCAAATTTCCCAGTTCCTTCTCCTTCCTCCTTCGCTGAAGTCAATGTCTGTCAAACGCCATTTCCACCCGCCTCCAGCTAGGTGGCGAGGCCTGAGCTCTACGGTCTGTCTGCACTGCAATAAGACACCAGCGGGGGCGAATTTCAGAACCCGGGTCTGCAGATTTGGGCTTATGAAGCTCACACTGCAGCACTAAAAATAGCAGTGAAGATGCTCTCGCTTGGGCTGTGAGACCTGGCCTGGGGGTAGGTCTCAGAGCTGGAGATCCAGGCCAAGCGGGAAAGTCTACCCTGCTGCTTTTTGCACTGGGACTGCTGCAGGAAACTCACCGCTCTGGTTTTTGTTTTGGCTTAACTGCTCGCTGGACCAGACTCCAGAGGGGGCTAAAACGCAGAAGGTAGCGGTGCTTATAAATAAAGAGTTTCTCCACTCGGGGTAGGGCATAGCAATCTTGTTTGTTCTTAACGCTTATCTGATGTTTTCCTCTGCAGATTTTCCACCAAGTATTGGATGTCTCAGACATGCACCGTCTGTGGGAAAGGAATGTTGTTTGGATTAAAATGTAAAAACTGCAAGTACGTCACGGTTTCTAAGCTGGCTTTGTTGTTGCTTAATGTTGCAAAGGGAATGACTGGGCCGTCATCTCCTGAGCGCTCTGGGTGTGTTTTTTCTGAATGGGGCTCAGGCGTACCTGGGGTCTGCCATTGTCTCCCTTCTCATCTGCATGAAAAAGTCTTTCCATGACTTTGAGATAAGCAAAACGCACCTAATGGCTGAAGCCCAGAGTTCATCCACCAATTCCTCCACACGGCCCTGCCTGTGCAGCTCAACATCACCAGTCCTAGGTCGCAGGGCTGGCTTTACACTGATTCACCTGATTTCCTGGAATCAGGCCCTGCATTGGCGCCTAAGAGGGCCCCGTGCCGGTGCCTTTGTAATTTTTACCCACCCGGCTGCACTCCGGGGGGGTCTTTGGCAGCATTTTGGTGGTGGGCCCTTCAGTCACTCCGGGTCTTCGGCGGTGGGTCCTTGAGTGCCGCTGAAGACCTGGAGCGCCGCCGGGTGAGTAAAAATCAGGCCCCGCACTTGCTAAAACCGGCCCTGCTAGGTCAGAGGAGAAGTTTGTTCAGGTTCCCCAGCCTGTTCAGCTCTCTGCTGAGCGTGCCGCTCAGGGTGGCCAATCGTGAGGATTGATTTTCAAGAGCTCAGGCACCTGTCCACTACACGCTGACCTGAAACAGCAAGGGCAGTTCCCACTGTGCACCAAATGCCCCCTCAGCTGATAACAATTCTCAGGAAGCCTTTTGATTTCCCATCACGTTCTCCTGGTGCCTCCTCCTCACTTTGGTGTTTTACTCCCCCAGGGGCTGTATTCTAAAAATCGAAACAGACCAGGGAGCAACCTCTGAGTGTTTGAGCTTCCCAGGAAAGTCACCTGGCGTGCTCTGAGTCCTGTTAAATTTCTGCCTTTCCTCAGCAACAAGAGCCTGCAGCAGGCAGGCAGAGGGGCAGGAATTGAAACACTGCTGAACACACCGAGAGGCCCACAATGCAGGCTGAGACTGCTAGTCACTGTGTAGTAGCAGCCTGGTCCTAGCTTGCATTGAGGAGACCCTGGCACCTACCTTGACCCCCTTCTCCAGTTCTACTCCTGCTGCATCTGCCTCACTCAGAAGCTGCCTTTCTCCGCAGTTTGGAAGGTCAGGATTCCCCCCACCCCCCCGGCGGGGATCTCCCTGGCTGGTTGCTGCTGCACCTGGCTGACAGAGCCCAGCTGGTGCCTCTGTTGCAGCAGGCTGACATGCTGGGCAGGGCAGGATTCTGTAGGCCTACCTGCTGGTTAAACCCCATTGTGTGGCGCATTTTACATTAGCTTTTCTATTTGATCATGAAGAACGACCTGCCCCTTCAGTGGCTCAGCAAATCCAGAAGGGCTTCCTTTGCCCATCGTTAGCGGGTGAAGGTGCAAGATGCTGCATATTTCAGCCAAAACCACTGCAAAACCCTGAAATGTAGCTCACTTCAGCCAAGCTCCAGAGAGAGAGAGAACATAGCCCCCTAGATCTCTCCTCTGCTCCGAGCCGCTTCCCAGGGAGCCAGACTCAGACCCTGCTTCCTCCCAGCACATCCTCCTTCTAATGTGCCGGACACAGAGCAAACGAATGAACTCCTCCCTTCTCCCAACTAACGAACTGACCTATCCCTACTGCTCCACAAATCCCTGCCCTCTGGGCTGGCAACTGCGGGGCCTTCCTTTAACCAGAGAGGGAAGAGGTAACCCCCATTCCCACTCCCTCCGGGCAGGCATGTGTTTGTTTTTGTGTAGGGTGCAAAACGAGGATTACAAAATTCTGATCACATTGAATCAATTTGGGAGAGGGAGGTGGACAAGAGCTGATTGGGAGAGGACCCTACTCCTTTCACTAGAGGAAAGATTGCTTTGAAGGCTAGTAATTTGGAGTGTCAGAGGATGGTTGATGAGACTTGTGCTCAGGTTGCTTGATTCCAGTGGCAGAGACTCCAGCGCTGAGGAGGGGTAGGGGAAGGTCTAGGACAACAACTGATCAGCATCTGGCTGCTAACCTGTCCATTCCTGCTGTCTTTCCACGAGACTCAGCCCATGGAACACCTTGGTTGAATCTGGCCCTCTTTTGTGTTACCTAGCAATAAATCAACTCCTTGCAGTAATTGTATTTGCTGTACAGCTCTGTGATTGAATCTGAAAGTACATTAGTAATAGAGAACAGGGGTAATTTTATGCCTAGGAATAACATGTGTAACTATGCAAGCTGAGAGAGAGGTAGTCCAGTCTCCTGCTCTGGGGTGTAATGCACACTTCCTGGAAGAATAGGAAGGAATTCTCTCCCCCCTCCCTGACATGCAGGCTGCACAGCTGGGGAGATGCACTGTCTTACTCTGAAGTTTCAGTTGCGTGTCACTGCTGGAGGAGGGATAACCAGACCTGAGAGACTCACGATGGTTCTGACAGTGTGGCAGACCTATGGTCTGTGTCCAGTTGATCTGTCTGTAGTGTCCTTCCACACTAGTACAGAAAATCCACACCGTGCTTAGGTGATGCCAGCAGAATCCTTTGACTGGACATTAAGCCAAGGGAAGTTGTACCTTCCATCTCACTAGGAGCAGCATCAGGCCCTAACTCTGAGGGCTGTTGCAAGGTGCCAGTCACCTCCTGGAAGGTGAGCACCCTCCGTTCCCACTGACTGTGCAACTCACAGGATCAGGCCTTTTACATGCAGTTGGTTGCTCTGCAGTATCCAACCACCTCTTCCATATCTCTCAGGTTTCCTTCTGCAGGGCAACACTGTGGATTTCTGAGCTTTCCCGCCCCCGTGCCTGGGGCGTTCCACTTGCCGTCCTGTAACGCTTTCTCACAAGGCTCCTCGGCAGCCGAGCAAGCCAGGAGGCGAAACAGCTGTGCCAGCAGACGAGAGTAACTAAGATGAATTGTGCGTTACCTAGAGTGCGGCGTAGCTCAGAGCTTTGGATGCGTCTCGATTTATGGCACCGTTGCCTTGAGCTGCCATCTCTCATTTATGGCATCAGCAAAAATCTTACAAGCTCGTGTTTATCCGGGAAGCTCATTGTGCTGTAGAGGACCCAAACACACACAAATTGCAGTTAGGATGTGATATAATAGAAACAGGCCATTCTTCGGTGGCCACAAAGATGAGCAGGAGTGGGCCAGATTCTGATTTGTTACACTGCTCTCATTCTGGAGTAACCCTGCAGGAGTTATTCTGGATATCGAAGATATCGTTTGCTTTTCTAAGGCTAGGAAATATGCCATGTCACTGCCCTGTGACTGAGTCAATGCTCACTTCTTATGGTGGCCACTTTTATGTTAATTAAATATCGAGTTAGTAGAATGAGGGCAGGTTTAACCTGCTGCAATACATGACAGCATTGCGTAGTTAAAGCTGATCCCAGTGTTCTGATAGTGATATTGCCAAGGACTTTTTGTAACTTTTTTTTTTTGGTACACCTTTGTAATCTCTTGAGAATTAAATGTAATTCTCTGTTAATATTGTCCTGTCCAGCTTGACAAACCTCTCCCCTTTTGTGTGCAATGGCGTTGCAATGGATCGTTCTGATTAACAGTGGCAGCTAACATTGCTCCTTCCCACTGGCAGAAATGGACACCCGGCAGAAGGAGGTTTGAGGGGCTGGGGTTAGAACAGCCAGGGTGGTGGGATTGGAACCCGCTGCTTTAAACAGCAGGAGGGTCTGAGGGGCATTGGCCAAGCAAGAGTAAAGAAGAGGAGTGCAGACCTGGATGTCGGGATTGAAACGCACTATGCAGGAGGCTGTGTCTGCTTCTGTGTCAGCCTCCTACGAGCACTTACTAAAAATCACATTAATTGTGGATTTTAACAAAAAATGAAACACTAACGAACCACTCCAGTTCCTCACCTTCTACCTACCCAGCCAGCGCTGGCTCTGTTCTTCCCTGTAAAGAAGCAGGTTACCAAACAAACAACTCTCCCTCTTCCCCAAAGCCTCAAATATCAAATTAATCCTTGGCTCTGCCTCTAGGAATCTATGTATAATGAAATCTAACACACGAGGCTCCTGAATTTTCATTACCCAGCTCATTGACTTGTGGCCTCTTTTTGTATTATTTTTTTTTTACTCCCCTGATCCTGTTTCTTTTATAATATTGTTTTTTTCCTTTGCTTTCCATGCATGAACACTGAATGCTTATACAGCCCTCCTCTGCTCTGGCCCATTGGGGCAGAATGGAAGGCTGGGACTCTTACATTCTTAATTAGGACCACGTGAAAAGGTTTTAGGGGCATAAGAGCCTGCTTATGTCTACATGTCTGAACCAGGGGTGGAGCCCTGAGTAGACTCATATTCCCGCCTGTGTTAAATATTAATGGCTGCATAGAATATTAAATGAATCAATCATAGCTTGAAATGGTCTAATCACTCTTGTTAAATGTTCTGGTAATAAAGCCATAAGGAACATTGCAGCAGCAGAGAGAAATTGCAAAACAGAGGGAGGAAGAGCAGGGGGCTACCTAAATATTTCTCCTCTGCAGCCATATGCTGTAATTAAGTGCAGCCCAGCATTAGCGCTGGATCATATTCAGTAGGAAATAGCAAAGAGCGACTCTCTGCTCCCTTTGTCTCAGGCTGGATTGTCAGAAATGTCAGTTTCCGCAGCTCTGAGCAGTAATGAGATTGCTGGGTTTTCCTAGTAGAGGAAGGGTGCTTGGGTGTCTCCTTCAATTCACCATGCCGAATCACAGCAGTGAGCGAACAGAGAGACCCACTAGAGTGCCGGCTGGCTCGCCTTGCCAAGGTAGATTTAGCTCCTCTTTTTAACGAGCTCAGAATGCAAGCTGGCTTGGACCAGAGATGTTCTTGGGAAAGCCCATGGTGAAAAAAGTCCTGATGGTGGAGGAAATTCTGTGGGTGACTGGCTAGGTATCACTGCTACAGTGAGCTGGAAATGAAGCAATCCCCCAGCATGGCACTAGGACAGAGCAGCATTGGGAGGGATCACCATTTTGGGTGAGAGGTAAATCAAGGCATTAACCATTTATGGCCTAGAGTCCATGGAACTTTTCAAAAGCAAGGAGGCAACCCTAACTGAGTTACATTCCTCCAGCCTAAATTCCCTGGTTACTTTAACCAGCTAAAGTTGTCCCTCATGATAACTTGGGTAGTCAGGTGCCTTTAGAAGCTCCCTCCTCCTCGTCCAAAGGAGTCACTTGACAGTTCAAGGGGGTTGGTCCGAGCCAAATGTACGTCTGGGCGCTGGGGTCCGTTACTAATGAAGGGGAGCTGGGAGGGTGAGCAGCAGCACGTTAACCTACCACATGACAGGGGATTTCTGTAGAGGGGAGAATGGAAGCATCCCAGAGCTCATGGACCACTAGCCGGGGAGCTGGCTTAGGAGACTGTGTTTGGGGATAGCTTAAAGAATGTGTTTTGCAGTTCGCTCATTTTTCGGCTCCTCCACCCCATGCCCCAAGTTGGTTGGGAAGGGGAAGGAAAATAGACCTTGTCTATATGTCTGAGTGGGGTCAGTAATCACAAAGTGATCCAGTTGCTTGGGCCCTGTGAAACTACTCTTTGGCTCTTAAGCAGACAACTGCATTTCTGTGATGGGCAAAATCATCCCATTGCAGTTCTCCCAAACCCGTGGCTAGCTGAACATGTTATTTTCCTCCAGGATGTTCTGATCATCAGAATTGTACTGTATCCTTTATACCCCCACCCCCTGTTCAGAGTCAATAGGCATGATTCACCTGCATGGGACTGTGGTGTTTTTTCATCTCCTGCGTGGGATGGGTGGGGGAGTTTTGACTCCCAGCAGCAAGCAATGGCTGTGCTGCAGCCGTCCTCTCTTGACAGCTCTTCTGGGCTGGGAGTGGCTCCAACTCTGGCCATGGTCCCATAGAAGCAGATGGACTCAGATTTGCTAAACCAGTGTATCTCCTAGGTGCCCCATCTCCTCTCATCCCAGCCAATGCCCTCTTGTTTCTGGGAGATGTACCTCCCACCCCCGCTACCTTCTGGAGACCCTTTCTGCCATCTGGGACCTGCAGCCCCAGTTCCACCCACTGGACCTACTAGTACAGTGAATCTAGCCCGATCTTTGGATGAAAGGGGCTGAAGGGGGTGCATCTTTTGAAGTGACAGCTGCAGGATCTGGTGGAGCCAGCGGGATGCCGCCAAGCCCTGGTGCTTCCCCCACAACGTTGAGCGGACAACGCCGCACGAAACAAAAGCGAGCTGGAAGTTAGCTCAAGTCACCACCATCCCATCTGCAAAAATCATTTCTTTCTGCGTTAAGGTTCCCTTGTTCTCAGCTGGGCCGTGTGTGACAGTCCCTCCTGACCTCCATCTGGGGACTGTGATGGATCCGCCTTCACATTTGTTTTTATTGCTTCTTCTCTTAGGCTAAAGTGCCACAACAAATGCACCAAAGAGGCCCCGCCCTGTCACATACTGATCATCCACCGTGGAGGTAAGAACCCCTTTACTAGCTTTGGCTTCCTTGATGTTTTTGCCAGGCAAAAATTTTCAAAAGCGCCTAAGTGAGTTAGGAGCCTGAATCCCCATTGACAGCCAGTGGGACTTAGGCTCCTACCTCACATAGGCCCTTTTGAAAATGTTACCGACCGTCTTTTCCGCTTATAGGGAGACGAGCTGTCCGATGCGAGGCAGATTTGCATTCCAAACCACTTCCACCCACCCTCCCCCTGCCACCTTTTCTTTTCAGATTCCCCACAACGCGGGGTAAGTGCAACAGGTTTGAGCCTTTTGCTAACATTGAAAGCTGGCCTGGGTGGAAGTTTGGGAGCCTAGCTCTGCGATGGCTCTGTTGATGCATGCGGGTCTCATTTCACGACATGAAACAGCAGCGTTAATGTCAGGCATTGGCACATTCAGATGCTAATTGTGCTATTGAAATTGTCTGCTTTCCTCTCCTCCAGGAGCGCTGTTCATAAATATGAAAAGGAACGGGGCACATTTACATGTCCAGAAGGGAGGCTTTGCACCAGGAAGAGTTTTTTCTGTTCATTCAAATTCTGGCTACATGTTCCTAGGGCAAAAGGGGGTGGTGGTGGTTTGAGATTACCTAGGGGGAATTAATTTAAATTAAAATAAACTGAAATTAAGATTCCAAAATATGCATATAATTTTAGCTCTAATAAGGCCGTCAGAGTATGTTAAATACCAACTGATTATTAAAAACATAGTCATTGAGAATAACCCTTTTTGCTATTTTAAAAAAAAAATAAGTTACTTTTTGCACCTAAGGAGGCCAGCTGAGCTCTGGAATCTAAAATTCAGAATGGGGCATCATCTAATTCAGAGGTGATTCACTTCTTTTCACATGTGGATTCCCTGTAGCACCCCTGGTGGTAGGGAAGAGACAGGACTCCACTAGAGTGAATATTAAAAGGATAGTTTTGTTCTGTGACTCTTTGACTCAAACAGACCCTGTGGTTCTCTCTAGCTCCCAGACTGACTAATGGCCAGTGCTGCCAGCGTCTCCCAAAGTCCTGGCCTGGAGCAAGCAGTCTTGGACAGGGCTGATGATTACTCGCCCAGCCTCGGGGCTTCTTTGTTAACTTAGCTGCCCTTCCAGTTGCTGGCTTTGTCCACCATTTCTCATGCCAACTTTTCGGCAGGTTATTTCCTTGTTGATTCCTCTGTCCCCGTGAGCTGTTGGCAGTAACAGAGAGCAGGGAAGAGCAGGTGACTGTGCTCATCTGGGCTGCAGGCATGAGAACTCCAGTATCACTGTTGAGCACTGTCCTGGGAGATATTAGACCCGGGGGGCCGTGGAGTAGTAGCATCATAGCAGATGTGAGGAGCCCTTCCCGGCGGAAGAGCTCTGGGTTGCTGCTCAATAATTCGTCATAAAATCCACCCTTGGGAAAACTACACCTAAGAGTCGAGTGGAAGTAGGGAAGGGCTGTCCTGCTCCCTGTGGGAAAGCGGAGAAGCTTCTAAACATGGAGGCAATGGGGGCCATAGGAAAAATAGGTTGGGGAGGAGCAAGGAGGAAAGCAGGCAGGTGTTGGGTAAGATTGGCGAAAAGGGGTCTGAGACTGTCCTGAAACGGGAGTGAGGTCCCCACGCTAGGGCTCATTGGAGCAAGGGCCCAGTTGCCTGCTCAGCTAAGACATGGGGATGGGATCCCGGAAACATGAGTGGTGGCAGGGCAGAAGTTTGCATCGGGATGAAGCTCAAGATAGAGGCCTCAAATATAGCCAGAGTCTATGCCATTGTCTGCCTTGGCCACCCCTGGACATGTGCTAGTGGAGCAATGGGAGAGGGTGGAGCGATTTCGCAGTCCACAAGGGCTAGTGCTCATAGCAGGAGAGCAAAAGAGTTTTAGCAGTCAGAGAATAAACACTTAAACTGCCCCTGACCTGGGGGTGGAGGGTGGGGTGGAGTGTGACCTTCCCAGGCATGGTGACATGCCGCAAGCCCAGGAGAGGATGAGCAGAGCTTGAGCTTAACTCCTCCTTCCCTGCTGCATACAGCAACAAGGCCCCGTTGTCTCACTGCTACAGATCAGGAGGCATTCGACTGAAATGAGTGGAAAGCTGACATAATGCAGAGAATCACATCACAGCCAGGAAAGAGGGTCTAGTCATCATGGTGCAGAATAGCTCGTAGTGTGTCTTGCTCACAAATATTGGCTTCTCTCTGGGTCAGGAGACGGTTCACATAAACCACCTTCTGCACTGATGACATTAGCTGTGTGATCAAAATAAACCACCTTGTTCCTCCTTGAGCTGGGAGCCGCCGCCTGGCAGGATGAAATTCACCCTGGGCACTACTTAAGTGCCACTTGAGCCCTTCGGCATCTAGTCCGATTGGATCCTCAGTGTGTTCTGATTGGCTGAGGAAGGTTCTAATTGTGGTGGGGGTGGAGAGGAGTGTAGATACAATCTGGCTTCAGCTGGCACTCTATGTTCCAAATGTCCCAAGTCGTTATGGTCCCACGGTGGGGAAATTGACAGTTTCTGGAGGAAGGTTAAGCTGTATAGTGAAGAGGTTACTTTGGGGTTTAGCTTAGGTATTTTTAGAAATTCAAGAAGCAGACCTGGATTGTCTTCCACGTGCAGGGCTCTTATGGAGAGTGACCTGCACTCAGGCCTGAAGTTTTGTTTTGAAGCTTTGATGTCTCTCTCTCTTTTTTTTCTTCTTCAATTCCTTCCCTTATCTCCCTTCTTCATCCAGCAAGATTAGTCCGGACAGAATCTGTGCCGTGTGACATCAACAATCCTTTACGAAAGCCCCCCAGGTATTCCGACCTGCACGTCAGCCAGACCCTTCCCAAGACCAACAAAATCAGCAAGGTGAGGCATACCCTCCTCCTCCCAGTGGGTTGTGCAGTCCCTCAGAGCCCTTCTCCATGCTGGTACATTGTGACTAATGCACAGGAACAAATGCAAATGCAAATCCTAGGTAATGAGCGAGATGTCAATGGCTTCAAGACATGCGGGGACATGGGTGGGGTTCCTTACCCCTAGGGTGACCAGACAGCAAGTATGAAAAATTGAGACAGGGAGTGAGGGGTAATAGGAGCCTATATAAGAAAAAGATCCCAAAATTGGGACTGTCCCTATAAAATCTGGACATCTGGTCACCCTACTTACCCACTGCCTACCCTCTCCAAAAGAACCAGGAAGTAGTCGTGGTGGCTGGTGTGACCATCTGGTTATGGTATCAGAGTCATGGTCAGAAGTGAAACTAAGCTGGTTCTGGCTGGTATGGTGTACCGGTAAGAACGTGGCTGCCGGCTCGGGCTGGAACAGCGTACAGGTAAGAAAGTGGCTGCTGGCTCGGGCCGGTACACAGACAATCACAATCGGAGGAGGCTCCCAGCTGCCTCCGCTACCCCAGGGCCCTGGCCTTTGGCGGAGCTTTAAAGCTTTAAAGCTGGCATACTGGCTTACTTTCACCTCTGCTCCCGCCTGAGGCCTGCCCCTTCTGGGGGCCCAAAGCCACCTGCCACACCTTGCCCAGGAGCCCGGCTGCCCTGCATACCAATAAGTCCTTTAGATTACTTTCACCCCCATCATGGTTACCGTAGTCTGTTGGGATACTGCATTTGGGGAAGTACGAAGCAGGCACAGACAAGCTGTTGAGAGACCATAGTCCTGCTTCTGTGCTGGTGACCTTAATTCGAAAGCATCAGGGATGAGAAATGCTGAAAGGTGGCGAAGAAATACTGCCCCTAAGCAAGCTGCTTGTCAGAGTTTTCCAAGAGGCATGGGCAGCTTTTAAGTGTAGTCATAAACTGGGCATTAAAAGGTGCCAAGTGTGCAATCCTAGTGGATCAGAGCTTGTGAAGTTACACAAAAACTGTTCAGCTCTTTGCAGTAGGTCAGTACTCCTTAGGCTGAGCAGAATTTGGCCCATGCAATTCACTCCAAAGTACATGCAAGCAAGCCCCCACCTTGAATTCAAGTGGATGCCAGGGGTGCAAGTCAGAGCAGAATTTGGCCCCAAATCTGTGGAATCTCACTCCTGATTGCTGTTACTTAACTGCCCACTCTCTTGACTGGACCCAACTGTCATGTGCTGAGCCCTTTCGGGAAGGAAAACTGGTCTTGTGGTGCAAGCCCAGAACTCTGGAAGTCATGTGACCTCTGTTTCTATTCCTTGTTCTATCACTAACTCGGGGTGTGATCTTGGGCAAATCACTTAACCTCTCTCTGCCTTGGTTTCCCCATCCATAACATAGGAATGCTACTGATTTCCTACCTCCCAGGAAGGTTCTGAAGCTTAATCCATTTGGATAGAAAGCTCCATAAAATTCAACATGCTGTTACTGTTTGGCCCCTTTTTAGTTCAGGGGCAAGAATTTCTTGACCTATTTTCCACAGGAAAAGCAGTGACTCCCTCTGTACTTCACCCTTACGGTGTATGGCTCAGTCCTCCTTCCATCAAAGTCCATGGGACTGTTGCAGGTGGCCATTGTCTGCCTGGAAGGATCAGAAGTTAGGAGGTGTTAATCTGTTGGGAAATGTTTGTGTGCTTTGCTGAGGGAGGGCCTGTTTACATGTGGAGCTAGTGAGGAGGAGCTGTTCCTGAATAACTCCATCGCTGAACACCCTTCTTCTGGAATAAGTTGTTCTGGGACAGCAGGAACTCAGAGGCAAGTGGTGCATTTCCTTACTTGGGTATAAGGGAGGTGGGAGGAGATGTCTAGAGAAATGAAGGATGTAGGGTACGGACTGTGCAGTCCTCATAGAGGAACCTTTGGAACAGCCAAGCCTGAGATTTCCCCTCACCATCCCAATACCCAGGAAAAGCCCTGACTATTAAAGAGCACCCAATAGCACCAATTCCCAGGTGTGATTCTCTTTGGAAGGAATGCATGCATGACCGCTCCAGCACCAGGAGAGTGTTTGGAAGGGCAAGGGCATGTGACTAGTTTTAGGACCCAGTGGGTAGGTGCAGAGCTATTCTGCTGATTCACCTTGACAGTTAGACCAGATGAGTCTCTGCAGTTCCACATCAGGGGTATAAAGGACTGAACATCTCCACAAGACTAGAGAGCCAGAGGGAGGGACAGGATATCTGGCTTTTATAAACTCTTAAGTTTGCAAGTGCAGCCCTGCCTTAGGGCTCCGGTACTTCAGTTAAAATTGAAGGCAAATTCCAGGAAGTCTGTGTCTTCATTAGGGGAAGAAAACTGTTCTTAACTGGAGTTAGCTAAGCTAACACTTTAGGTCCAGTTTTCTTTTTCTTAACTCAGCCTGGTAACTCAGGTGAAAACTGCAGACTCCTTTGTCTTCCCTAGGATTTTACCTGGCATTAGCTAACCCATGATAAGAACGCACCTTTTTCTCCTAGCAGAGAAAAGGCTGAAGAAGCAGTGACCTGGTGAATGTGAGAACTCCAGCCAGGCACGAAGCCACAGTCACAAACCTGCCTACCTCAGCCCCGATGGGCTGCACTTACCTACCAAAGAATATGTCGTATGCACTCGCTGATGCATCTTCCTCTCTCCTGTCAGTGCTCCCACTCCTCTCCTCTGCCCCATTGGATTCCTTCATCTTCTGGCCTCTCCTCTGTAGCCTTAAGAACTCTTAAGGACGGACACTTGTAGGTTGTGCTGTGAGTGCCACAACTTGTGCTGGCTGCACAGCGTGAGGCTGAGCCGCGTGAAGGTGAGGAGCTGCTGCTTATGCCTCGTTCAGTTCAGAAGCAAATGTTACCTTATAACAGGCCAGCTGGAACACAGTGAGTCCTTGAGAATATAGTGTGAAAGAAGCACCGGTGGCTGCCTGTTGAGTACAGCTGATCACAGCCTGCAAAGATCTCTGTAGGGCAACAGGGCTGGCTACCCCACTTCATGTGTACTTACAGATCACCCAGACATGAGTGACTTAAATCCTACAACACTCCCATGTGGTATATAGGTATCACCTCCTCCATTTTTCAGAGAGCAAAACTGATGTTGGGGCACATGGGTTACGTTTACAAATGCTGGTTCACTTGCGGTGCCTTGGTTCCGGGGTGCCTAACACGAGACACCGTGGGTCTGACTTTCAGAAGAGCTGGGCACCTGCAGCTCCCAGCGACTTCAGCTAGAGCTTGGGACGTGCAGCACTTTTGCAAAACAGGCTCCAGGAATCTGACACTGCGCATGTGAAAATCGGGAACGCTTTAAGGCTAAGCGACTTGCCCAAGAGGAGTGAGTGGCATAGCCAGGGGAGGAGCCCAGGAGTCCTGAATCCCTGAGACCTTTCTCCCCTAGAACATGAAATGCACAAAGCATTGGGAAAGGATGAGCCAGTGTTGACCATGGATGTCTTACCTTTATTATAGCTCCCTCCTCGCTACCCTGCATTTACTGCTATGGATGTCACTTCCCCGTGAAAGGGAAGAGGGGAAAGTGAGCTCTCCCTGGGCTATTCAGCTGGGAGTTGAGCTTTGGTGAAGTGTCTTCCATCTGAGGATCTCAGTCAGTAATTGAGCTTCCCAACAAGTGTTTGAACTGCCATTAGCCTCTAGGAAAATAGGGCATGGAGATCAGCGACTTGCCCAAGACCATGGAATTTGTCAGAGTTCAGCCTACAGCCCAGATTGCCTGACCCCATTGCGCTGCGGTAACTAGTAGGTGACACTGCCTCTCTGGCTGTATAATCTGATTATTCATGACTATCTTATGCGACTTTAAAGGAGAGGCTCCAAATCCTTCCTCTTTGATCTGAAGAATAAATTTGAGGTCAGGGCCAGATCCTGCTCCCCTCTAAGTCAGCAGCAAAACTGCCATGAGTAGTCCTCACATTCTGAAACTCTCCCAGCTGGTTTCTTAGAGGCTCTGTACCTTCTCGTTCGGGCTGCTTGGTGGCATTGCCTGCGGATGCCGACAAGGATCATTACCCTGTCTGCTATGGAAACATGGTTACTTTGGAGTGTGTGTGTGGCTAGGGGAGGAGGGGCCGGTCTGGCAGACTTTCCTCTTTGCAACAGCACCTTCCAGTTTGCTCAGTGGTCTGTTCAGCCATCTGCTGGGGCAAAACTTCGCAGATGGCTCGTTGGGTTTCCAGGCACGTCTGCTTCTCCAAAACACGAAGGGACTGATCTGTATTTCAACAAATCTGGTTGAAACTGAATAGAAACCTGTTTAGGGGGTTGTAAACCAATGAATCATAAAGAGCTGCGCTAATTGAAGAAGCAGGCCCTGGCCCTATACAATAAGTGGAGATGCTCAGACCGCTTCTCTAACGAGGGCAGTAGTTCCGCTGCAGAGCAGACACTGCAAACACAACATGTATTGGGCTCTTTCTTTTAAACGCTTTCCCCCTACTGTTGCTCTAGGTCTTCTTTATTTCTTAGGAAAGATATGGACTTTTTTACAGTCTCTGGTCCAAATTTTGCTCTCTCTTCCCCTGGTGTAAATCTGGAGTAGTTTCATTGGCCTCAAGCGTTACTCCAGATTTGCACCGGTGTAATGGAAAGCAGCACTTGGCTCACCACCTTCCCACCCTCCCTGTCAGAGCTGCTGTATATGAACGGCAGTAAGCTGGGGCTGAGATTAGCTGGGACATAGAGTATCTAACTCTGCACCTGTTGGGTTTTCAGTGTGTTTGCCATCAGGGGAAAGGCAGCGTTTGTCAATGTTATTTGCTTTAACAGCTTAAAAATGAAATGGAATCAGTGCCGTCGAAATGGCTTGTGTTCCACCAGTTCTGCTTGTAACTCTCCAGAGGCAACAAATCGAACCTGAACCTCTGTGCTCTCCAGGCTGTCTAAAACGTTAGTAAAAAATATTAAAAAATAAAACCTACAGAAGCACAACAACTTGATCATGTTCCTGCAGGGTCCATGGATGCTGATAAGCCCAGACCTAACCACGCACCTGGCTGGTTCTTTCTCCTGCTCTGTGATAGTAATGGTAATGGTGCTCAGATTTATTCTGGATTAAATTTGACAGAGCCTGTTGAGTCCAGCTCTGTCTAATAGAGAACTTAGAAGCTCCAACAAGGGATGGGTCAGGCAGCATATGGCTTTTCATTCATTCTGAATGACAAATTTCAAAGTCTTGCTGGCTGGCTGTGCCTATACCTAGAAGTTTAAAGGTCAGATTTTCAGAGATGCTGAGCACCTTTTCAAATCAGTCAATAAGGGGTCTTCGGCACACCTTTCCTCTGCGACTCTGCTGTTCCAGGGTCAGCTGGATACTGGATGATTCTCTCTGGGATGCAACCTCTAAACCTGCAGCTCTTGGAAAATTCCAAATGGTAAAATTACCTGATATTTTTAGGGTGCAAATTATTTCTATAGGTCCCCAAGCAATAGCAGACCCATATGGGAGTTCACAAGCAAAAAAAGCTACAGGTTTCTTTCAGTGAATTGTGTCATTTTGGGCCCATCATACTTCATCTTAACAGAGGTCATCATGGGAAGCAGGCTGGGCAGTGGGTAGGGCACTGAACAGGACTCAGGTGACCAGTGTTTTCTTCCTGGCTCTGCTACTAGCCTGCTAGATGATGTGGTGCAAATTACTTCACCTCTTTTATGCCTCAGTTTCCCTATCTATAAAATGGGTATAATGATGCCCATCATGTAAAGCACTTTCAGCGCTATGGATGAATTGTTATATATGTATTTTATTTTGCCTCTGCCACCATAAAATCACATCAGCCTTAGACAGCTTGTAAAATTAAATAGAATATTTCCCATTAGGCCAAGTAATAGCTTCTATTTTGACACCTACTTCTATTTAAAAAATAGCCCCCCCCATATCCTATTGTCTTACCACCCCACTTCAGCCCAGCCTCCTGCACCAGTTAATGGCAATGATGCTTGTTTTCTGTATGAATGTGACTGTAAGCTCTGTGGGGCAGGGATCTCCTCTTTCATATCTCTAAAGCTTCTTAGCACCAATGGTGCTATACAAATAAGAGCACAAATCTTCAGTTCTACTTGCTCCCAGAGCTGACTTGGAAAAACCCTCAGGACGAGGTGCTGTAAATAAAGTAGAGCACTGTGTTCCCTGAAATGTCACCTCCGTTTAGGCTTGTTTGAGCCCCTCTTGGTGACCTGCTTGTGACTTTGGCCAAGATTTTCATAGTGACCAAAGATTTTGGGTTCAGCTTGAGACAGCTTAGTGGGGACTGATGTTCAGAGAGACGGTGATCAGCAGTGTTCTCTAGAGGGCACTGTCTGTGCTGAGACAGGGAGAATGGCTGGCTGAGGCGCACTCTTTCCTGGGGAGCCAAGTTAAGAACAAGCCGCGGGTTATAAAACACCTTCGTTTGGCTCACCCTGAAGTTGTGTCTCTTGCCTCAGTGAAATGGCCCACGAGGCAGGATCAGTCAAGAGAGATTAACAGGCAGTGAGGAGAACGGGACGGTGTTTTGTATTGAGAACACTGACCAGTGCTTGCAAACGTAGGTGCGTGAAGTTAGACACGTACATCGCCTAGCCAATGGTTTCATTTCCAGGCATGCCGAGTGTCCATAATGGCTGCTGACATCAGTAGATGCTGCCAGGGGCCCAGCACCCTGAACATCCAACCAAGTATGTCAGTGTCCGACTTCTCACCATGGCCTTCCCATGTGACTAGTTCCTCTTTGGGTGCCCAGCTTTACCACGGCCTTGATTCCCAGAGGGTGATGCCTCAGCAACATCACTAGCCATTTTGGGAAATGGTGGTCTCCGGGGCCTCATTCTTTAGCTACGGCTGCGTCTGAAGCCACTGGAAGCTGCCGGTGTTCAGCACCTCTGAGAATCAGGCCCCTCCATCTGAAACATTGGCGTGGACAGAGTGACAAAAATGGTGAAACAGGCCCTGGTTTACCTTGTTCGGGGCTCCCAGCTGCTGGGGTGAGCAGAGCGCTCATACCTCACTCTATAAAGCAGAATGACCGCTGGGACTTGGGGCCAGATGAATTGGCAGAGCCTGTACAGGACAGACTGGGTGGCAGTGTTTGCTGCAGCCCCATGCTCCTCCTGCAGCCCCAACCACACAGTGACTTGGAAAGCTGCGCTGGTGACTTGGAAAGCTGCACCACTCTTATAGGCTTGTGTTGTTTTTTCCTTCTTCCTCTCCCCCTGCCCTCCTTGTTCCTGCAGGACCATATTCCGGTGCCCTATCAGCCAGATTCCAGCAGCAACCCCTCCTCAACGACATCCTCCACCCCCTCCTCGCCGGCCCCACCGTTACCGCCCAGCGCGACTCCGCCATCTCCCCTCCACCCCTCCCCGCAGTGCACGCGGCAGCAGAAGCAGTTCAACTTGCCAGGTACCTCACTGCGGGCAGGCTGCCCCCCACAGGAGGCGCTGTGAGGGGCTTTGAATAAATCACTCTGTAACAAAGGCAGTTATCAGTCAGTCGCATGGGACTTGCTGAGTCCCCCATCCATGGGGGAGTCCATTCCCAGGGCTTGGCAGGGATCTCGCCTGAATACGTCCTCAGGGCAGGGAGCCAAGCTTCTCCCCTGTTACTGTTATGGGATGCTGGGTCTGCTTCTGGGAGCCAAACAGGATGTTGAAAACCTTGTGAAGGGTTCAGAAAAGAGCGACAGGACTGATTCAGGGTCTGAGAGGGAGCGATTGACAAAGCTCCATCTGTTTGTCCAAGAGAAGGTTAAAGAGGTGACTTGATCTTAATCTACAAGGGGAAGAGATGTCCAGGAGCAGAGGGCTCTGTAAACTAGCAACAATCATAACTAGATCCAATGGCTGGAAGTGGAAGCCAGATAAATCCAGGCTAGAAATAGGGAGCGGAATTGAAGCAAGAGTAATATACCACTGGAACAACTGACCAAGGGACATGAGGGCTTCTCCATCGCTTCCAGCTTTTAAATCCAGTCTGCTCTAGCTCAGCCAGAAGTCATGGGCTTTGAGGCAGGAGTGACGGGGGGAGGTCCTCTGGCCTGCGTGACATAGGAGGTCAGACTGGATAATCTCAGTGGTCCTTTCTGGCCTTAAGATCTGACTCATCTTGTCCAAGTGCAATGCTCTCTCCTGGGTTTCTTTGAAATTCACAGGCCCTGCAGTCCAGTGGGAGGCTTAGTGTGCACTCAGCTCTGGTGAACGGCTCCCGAGTGGAGGGTGACAGCCTCAGATGAACTCCATGATTTGCGGAGTGTGGTCAGAGGGAACACTGGCTTTTTCAACCAGCCCCTCCTCTGCCCCATAGAAGGACTGGGGGTTGAATGGGGGTGGGGATTAGTGGTATCCTCCCCAAACCTGTTTCCCCCACTTGAGATGCCAATGTGAAGACACAGTTGATCTTTCATAACATGATGGCTCCTTCCCTTCCTTTTGCATGCTTTCAGCAGTGAAACAGTGAGCAGTGTTGACATGTCCGTTGCCATCATAAGACTCCAGAGCTAGTAATGCATTAAAATGGACAGGGGCAGTTCCCCCTTTCTGAGCTATTGCTTTAGGCCGTATGGGTTCCGTTCCATTCATGTTCTGAAGTTCGACTTTACAGCCATAAGGGCGAGGTGTGTCCTAAATGAAAGCCTGGGTTCTGGTGCACAAGCTGGCTGCCTTCTGAAAAGAACAGTCACTGAATCCCCATGGACTGGCCCATTTCAACCCTAGAGGGAAGCACCTTGTCTAGGAGCAGGAATTCACTCCCAGCCCATTCATTCTCTAGGCAGGCAGGCCACTCTTCATGGCCTAGGCAATACTCGCCTATTCTGGTGATGCTGCCAATTAGTGCCTGCTTGTTCTTGGTAGTTCCTGTGTCATAGAAAAAACCCATTAACCAGGATCAACACCCATTTTCTTGTCAAAGACCTCTAAACAGCCACCCACTGGTCACCACTTTCCCCTTCTGTCTGCCAGGGCTGGAATCAGGCCAGTGGCCCAGCAGCATGGCCAGTGGCTTCTGAGCTGCACGGGTGAGTTTACTTTGTGGCATGTGTTCTCAGCCTGGGGGTCATACCCGTCCTCATTACCTTTAAGGGAGCAAGGTAACATGGAGTCCCAGGAGGGAAACAATTGGGTCTTAAAGAAACCAGATCTTACACCTTTCTGCTTGGCTACGTTTGATCCTGCCCCAGAGATGGGGCGAGGGGGATTGAGCTGGGAATAAGTAACGGTCACCAGAGAGGTACCAGACTTTGCCAAATGGGGGAGTGGGGAGAGCAGCTTGCCAGCAGCAGCCAGGGTCTCCCGTCTCTAAGCTTTCTGAGCTGCCTCCTTTGCACACAGTCTGTAGCCTCTCCAGAAATTCATATGAAATTGACTATCATTAGAAAGTCAGAATGGACAATTGAGGGAAGCAGTGAAGCCATGGGAAGTGCTACAAGGAAGCACTTGAAGCACTGATGGCCTTGTTGAGAGTTGCTTGGGAAGGAACAGCGAGTGCTTAGGACATGTGCGGTATTGGGTGGCATTTGGTTTTTTATCTAGTAACTGCACAGGGCACTCTCTCTAAGATATTTCCCTGATGTAAAACCGGTAAGTCAACTCTTCTGACCTACATACAGGCCCATTAGCGGCTCCTTTTTCACCACAGGTTGTTGGGATGTTTGTTCAACATTTTAAAAAAATGCACGTATGGGACATTTAACGATTAAGTGAACAAAGTCTCCTAACTCTCCCGTGTGATAGAGGCAGTATGTCCAACCTACCCCTATTGCACAAATGGGGAAGCTCAGGCAGGGATGCTGAGCAACCAGGTAGGGTCACATCACAAACCACTGGCAGAGCTGTGATTTCGCTCTTGCCCCAGGTCAATCCCGACCACATGGCCTCCTGAAAGCAATCAACTAAAGGCACTGCCCAAGGCCAGGTACAAGACACGTAAACAGCGACTTCTGGTTGAGAAAACCCAGAGCAATGCTGAGGCTTCCATTTGGGCTCCCCGGCTGGGCTGCTTCCCTAGAGCCAAAGGCTCTGGTTCGTGTCGCATGGGTGCATTTGCATTTCGTGTCGCATGGGTGCACCCAGTCACCAGGGTGCATTTGCTGTGGCACAGTGGCTAGGATGTTGGGCAGGGTTCTAATCCCAGCTCTGCCACTGACTTGCTGTGAGACCTTGGGTGAGTCACTGGGCTTCCGTGCCTTAGTTTCCCCATCTGTAACATAGGAATAATGTTCCTGACCCCACCTTTGTGAAGTACTTTGAGGTCTGTGGATGCAAAGCCGCAGGTGCATGCTATTTAGTATTATTATGTCCAGTAATTAATTTCAAAGGTAACTGCTAGCAATTGTAGTGACTGAGAGGATTTAAAAGCACCTATGCATTGTAGTTGGAATCAGGAATTAGGAGGGAATTTACCAACATGCACTGTGCCCAAACTCAGATGTGCCTGGTTCTCAGGAACAGTTTTATGGAGTGGGCCTAGGATATTCCAAAGTGAGCCCCATTGGCCTGGGTACCCCACTCACTCAGCTCATTGTCTCCTCTCTTTCCTCCCAAGTCAGCTTTCTCACCCTACCTGGCTTCCCACTGGGACCGACTAAACAGACCCAGTGTCCAAGAAGAGCACAAGAGGTTGAGTTCTCATTAACGATCCCATTTTTAGCTTCAGCTCTTCTCCACTGACAGCTCCTTCTCCCCACCAGAGGGACTGGGATCCTCAAAGTGCTGCCCAGAACAGATTCTGTTGCAGCTTTGGTCTGCAGTATCATAGAGGCAAAGCTCTTCCTGTTGTCTGACAAGTATGGGACAGGATGCTTTTGCACGGGCGTAGTCCCCTCAGCTCCTAGGAAATGTGAGCACCCCCTCCATACTGTCTGCCTGAGGGAGAGATTTCCACACCTGTGTTTTCAATTGTATGTTTTTTAATGATGATGAATTTTGTTTAAAGTGGAAATAACAACAAAAAAAAAAAGTCAATGGCAGCAGCTTCTTGTTGGAGGCATATGGCCGTTAGAGCTGCCAGCTTGCAGTGGTGGCACAGATGCCCATAACATGAGTCATCGCCACTGAATCATACAAGTTCATTCCAGTGAGTTAATTAGACAAATTGGCATTTACACGGAGTAAACTCTGGATCGCCAATCTCCAAGGCAGTCCATCCTCACTTCCCCTGCAAGGAGTGGAGAGACCAAGTCAGGAAAGATCAAATTCTCAAAGCTGGTACCTGCATGGCAACTCAGAGTGAGGGACGCTTTCTCAACATGTTTCATTAGCAGCCTCGCTCTGAGTGAAACGACCCCGAGCAGTGCTTGGGATGCTTTTTCATCTCTGTGCTAGGGCTACCCCTGGGCAGCACGGCCCACTGCTGTCAAGATGCTAGTCTCAAGAATTTCAGCTTTTTTCAGACGCTTTATACAGGGTTAGGAGGTTTGAAATACAGCGACTTCTCCCCGGAAGTCCAAGAGGCGTCCACTTTGATCTCAGCTCAGGGGGGAGTAGTTCCTCTCACACTGTAAACTGTGGTCTCGGGAGTTAATCAGGAGATGCTGAGCCAGATCCTTGGCTGGTGTAAATCAGCATAGCTGTATTGGCTTCAGTGGAACACTGCGGATTTACACCAGCTGTGCATCTGGCCCCATTCGTCAAATTCAGCTCTTAGTGTAGTGCTAGGCACAGCTCCACCATGGCTTAAGTCGCTGTCTCTTGTGGTCTTTAAAGAGTCCTTGGTGCTTTTCATAGTAACCAAGGAGTCCGTTCTGATGTCGTGGCCAAATTCCTCTGTATAATTATATTTGGGTTCCCTGAATATCCCCCATTGCTTTAATTGAATCCAATGTTCTTAACTGCCACCCGTAGCTACTGTGTAGTGCTGCTGCATCAGCGATTCCAGAGGTAACTGCCTTTTAGTGGTGGAAGAAGTGACTCTTATGCCATATGGACTTGATTCAACCATGTTGCACCCCACAGACCTTGTGGGAGCAGCTTGGTGTGGGGCTGAGATTCGTGCCAGGGAGAAGGCAGGTGGTTCTGCTGCAGTTCTGCAATGCAGAAGCAGCTTTACGTTTCAGCCCAGGCTCCCAAGAAGCCTTGCTGACAACTGACTCGATGTGCCCTGTCGGTGCAGCTCCCAGGTGCCCTGCTCCAGCTTAGTGTCTGAACTGTGCCCAGGGGCTTTGGACCCAGAGTGGGTGGTTGTGTGCGCTGCTGCGACACCCGTCCCATTCCCACAGCCACAGTCAGATTTTCATTGCCTGGGGACCTCAGTTTGGGTTCTGCCTCTTTGAAAAGCCTCCATTTATCCATGTCCAGGGTCAGCCACTTGCACCATCTTGATCCAGTATTGCGCCCTAGCCTGGGTTTTCATGGCCCTGGCTGGCTTCTGGAAAGCTGGCCTGGGGGGCGGGTGGAGTGGGGGGAACTTACTCTTGGAGTGGTGTTTTGATGTATGTGCAGTGAGCGAGGGCAAGTCTATACTACAAACTTAAGTCGACATAAGTTACATCGACATACAGTCACCGCAGTAATTACAGTGCTTTTGCACATCCACGCTGCGCTCCTGGTGTCGGCAGTGAGTGTCTGCTGAGAGCACTTGCCCCAGTTTCGCTGTCAGTGTGGGGCATTGTAGGATGGCTTCTGAAAGGCAGCCATGGTCAATGTAAGCCATACAGTGTCTGCACTGACACTGCGCAAACCCAACTACAGCAACCTCAGCACTGTGCCTCTTGCGAGGGTGGAGCTACGTCAGTGGAGTGGGCGAGTTACCTCGGTGGGAGCTACATTTTAGCGTAGGTACTTACAGAGTTAGGTCGACGTAAGCTGCCTAACTCTGTAGTGTAGAGACAATGCACTTCTGGAGCATAATTGCATTTCTCAGCTGTTTAAGAACACATGGCCCCAGCCTTCTGGCTTTAAACATCTATCTGAGATGTAAAAATTACCAGAAAAGGGGCCCTCTGTTCTGCATCCTTGGTGCATTGTCACATGAGGTGTGATCATCTCTACCTTCGAACAGGCAGTTTGAGGAGCAGTCCCAGCTGCACTTTATGGGTAGGATCAGGCCCTGTGTTCGGCTAGAAGCACTCACCTTCCATTCAGACCGTGGCTACCTGTTTTTCGTGGAACCGGGGTCAAGGCTGAGAGTACTTACTCCTGGATGAGATGGGGGAAAGGTGCACCATGGGCTGTAGGAATTCTTTGGAGTTGCACTTGTCTGCTCTTGCCCTAGAACTGAGGAGAAGGCTTCAGTTTGTGAAGTATCAAATGCTTCCTTTCTCACCGTACAAAACACCAACCAACTTCTGATCGTCAAAGTGCCCCTCTGTGCCTGAGGAAAGAGGGCTGTCCTGGTCGTTGCCTGTGTGTTCACTGTTACCTTTTCTCTGTGTTTTGTGTGCCTTCGAGCTGCTGTGCAAAGTTTCCATGTGTAGATACTGTTACATAGTGGCCATCATGTACTGCTAGGATGCTGTACCATATGCACACTGAAGATCTATATTTAAACAAAACAGCTCCAAGTGGACAGGGCAGTCTGCCACTTTGGGCAAATCCAATAAAGTGGGCGAAGGCAAAGAGACCCCAGAAAGGAGGAACTGGAGGGAGACAGGCACAGAAAAAATGCAGAGGTGAAATAACCTGCATAGAAAGGCCTGGTAGTGGGTCCTGCAGGCAGCCATCTGCTCACAGAGGGGCTTCTACAGTCAGAGGTGATCCAGAACTGAGAAGGTCCTTCACAGACCTGATACAGTCGGGTACCTTGAGATGGAGAGCAGCGAAAGCTGTGCCCATCACACCCGTCTATAGGGACAGCATGAAAGGGTGGGGGGGTGCTTGAGTGTCTCAGATTTAGATTATGAAGGCTGTCAGCAAGACCTAGAACTGAATTCACCTCTGTCCCCCTAGAACCTCTCTGACTGGCTGGCTGCCACTTCCTTCCCTGTTGATCTAGAAAACTGTAGGCAGTTGTGATACCTGAGCGATGCCCCCTTCTCTGCCACTAGGACAGCTGAGACCACCTGGGAGGGTGCTAACAACTGTCCCAAGACTGATCACCTAAGAGATGGAGGCAGGGCATTTTCAGAGGAGGGTCTTTGGCTAGAATTCACCTCCCCCATAGTCCTGGTAGAGACAGAGGCCTCTAGGGTATGTCTACACTGCAGTCAGAGGTGTAGACGTACCCAGGCTGGTTTTGATCTAGTTTGAAGAACAATAGGGGTGACGCCAGTACCTACACAGGGTCCTGAACTGGGGGAGGCTAGCTTGTGCCACTGCCCATGCTGCTGTGACTAGCTAGCTAGATGTGTCTACATGCACTGTAATCCCACCTCCCGACTCAGCATACACAGACCCTAAGCTCATCTGTTTTCTCACGTTGCCGCCTGAGGGGCTTGCTTGTGAGTTGGGTATATGGGGCTGACACTGGTTGTGCTGATTTTGATCAATGTGTCAGTGTATCTCTGCGGGGGGCGGGGGTATGGGTGTATTTGCATTACAGCAGGGGTCACCAATCTGAGCCTGAGCAGGAGCCAGAATTTACTAATGTACGTTGCAAAAGAGCCACAGTAAGACATCAGCAGCCCCCCATCAGCTCCTCCATCCCCCCTGCTCCCAGTGCCTCCCGCCCACTGGCAGCCACACCAATCAGTGCCTCCCCCTTCCTTCCCGCACCTCCCGGTCAGCTGTTTCATGGCATGCATGAGGCTCGGGGGTGGAGGAGGAGGAACAAGAGTGTGGCAGGCTCAGGCTTAGGGGTGGGAAGGGGTGGAGTGGGGGCAGGGCTGTGGCAGGGCCAGGGGTTGAGCACTGAGCACCCCCCGGCACACTGGAAAGTTGGCGCCTGTAGCTCCAGCCCTGGAGTCAGTGCCTATACAAGGAGCTGCATGTTAACTTCTGAAGAGCCGCATGTGGCTCTGGAGCCACAGGTTGTCCACCCCTGCGCTACGGGGAAGACCATGGTGGGCACATTTTTATAAGTAGAGCCACTCGCTTCCTGGGCAGTGAGCTGTCTTGGCCCAGCTATTGCACTGCGATGGCACTGACAGGGAAGGGAGCGGACGGGCTGGCTGATCTCCAGTGGCATGGTAAGAAGCAATAATATCAAAGGTCATTCTGTTCCCCACACCTTTTAAGAGCCATCCTTGATTGTTAGCTGCCCTCGAGTTACCAGCGGTACCTCTCCTGTGCAGTGTTCATTAGTTAGTCAATTGCTTAATGGGTGCCTGGTGCCTTAGACATGTAGTCTAGAAATGTCAGAGGAGTCCAAAGGACTTAAGTGCCCAAATCCCATTGGCTTTCAATTGGGTGGCCAAATCTCTCAGATGGCTTTGGAAATCTCAGCAGCAAAGTGCTGCATAACTGCTAAGCTAAGAGCTGAAGGCTGTAGAATGAGGGAGTTGAATTTTGATAGGTAACCTGGCTCCTAAACAGATCTAGGGCATGTAAAGCAGCCAAATGCTGGCCTGGCGACCTAGCTGTGTCCTGGCTGTTGTTATTGAAGTGCCGTCCACAGACTTGGCATTTGCACAAGGTACAAAATACCCAGTCCCTGCCCTGAAGAGCTTATGGTCTAAGGGCATGGCTGCACTTCAAGTTGGAGGTGTGAATTCCACCTCGAGGAGACATACCCATGCTAGCTCTGATCGGGTTATCATGCTAAAAGTAGAGTATAGCTGCAGGAGCATGAGTGGCAAGAGGGGCTAGTCACCTGCATCCACACCTGTCTTAGATATGTATTTGGGGCAGCTACCCCTCCCGCCCTGCTGTGGCTACGTTCTATTTTTAGCATGTTAGCTCAATTTAGAGCTAGCGAGGATATGTCTCCTCAAGCTGGAATTTACATCTCCAACTTCAAGCGTAGCCATACTCTAACAGACACAAAGGAAATGGGGTATGTTTGTGAGAGATTTAACTGAAGGCAAGTCCATGCCCTGAGCTGCCATGTGGGACAGTGGGATCAGATGCCCAATTCTGGTCTCTTACTCCATGGTCCAGCAGAGGCTGGATGCTCTGTGATGCAGGACATAGAGGTTTTGCAGATGTCTCCCTTCCAATTTTGCTGTGTTGCCCTTGCTAACTTTTTTAACTTCTTCCTTTCTCCATTGCAAGCTTCCCACTACTACAAGTACAAGCAGCAGTTCATTTTCCCAGGTAAGTCATTTCAAACGTAGTGCATGCAGAGTTACCCCTCTCTGATTTAGGAGCACCAATACCTCCCTTTCCTGAGTTGCATGCCTTACTGTCATTGTTTAGGGATCTGGATGGTGCGTGGGGTGGGACTTAAAGGGTGGGGAGGGGTTTTGGGTGTTTTTCTTCTAGAAACGAATCATATGAGGATAATTTGACTAAATTATTGAAGGGTGAAATTCACCCCCTGTGCAGAGGGTCAGCTTCGGTCTCTCAGAATATGGGAGCATGGGGATAAATGATACCTGTGCCTTGTGGTGGCTTTTTGCACAGGGGTGAGTTTCACCCTATAGCAAGTAAATTCACCCAAGAGTTGCAGTGTTTTTCAAGCAGGCCGGTCTCTTCTGAGGCTGTCCTTAGGGATAGGGTTTCCTGTGGAGAGAGAGATGTAGTATTAGATGAGGAAAAGGAACTGGCAGGAAGCCCTGTCTGGAAGGTTTTCCCCTGCCCTGATCGAGGGTAGGTAGCAGGAGGTTTGGGAAGCCATGAGGGTAAGAAACAGATAGTTTTTTTAAGGTTAAATCCATCCTTAGGCAGGTTTGGGTTTTGAGACTGTTTGTCAGCTGAACGATTGAGCCTAGAGAAGGACATTGATTTGACGTTCAGCACACATGGCTGCAAGCCGTGGCGCGGGAGGGAAGGGCAGGTCAGCCGCAAGATGCCAGGAGAAACCTGCCAAGGGCAAGAAGTAGCTGTGGAAGCACCTGCTTCCTCTGGCTGTGACTGATCCTTTAATGTGAACTTCTCATCAAACCAAAGCAGCCAGGGCCAACTGGAGAAGCTCCTCATTGGCCTTGTTTACTGACTACAAGGTCCAGAGGAACTGGTAGAGTCTTTCAAGGTCTTTTATCCATCCTCTGGGGGTCTCCCTTCCTGTCTAACACCAACTGCCTCCGTCAAGCCCAGAAGTCGCCTGATTCTCCACTGCTTTGCTCCTCGTGGAGTCACGGGCACTTGTGCAAGGAAGTGCAAAGTGCTGAGGGATGTGGAGAATCCTGACGTGGTCGCTTTTGATCCATGCTTTGCCCAGATTTCTGTGGCTCCAGTAGGTGCAGTGCCATGGGAAAGTGCTCAGTAGGAGCTGGATGTAGCCGCTTCATCTCATATTTCCTTTTTCCTGCCAACCTCTCTTCCCTTTCTCCTCCCCAGCCATCCTTCTCTGCTTTCCCCTCCCTCTCCAGGGCCCTTCCCCTGCCTTCACCTGACTCCCTTTGAAACAGGACTTCCTTTTCTCCTTCTCCTCTTCCCTGAATGCTCCATCCTGGTCTCCTGCCCCTGTCAGAGGCAGTTCTTCCTCACGTTGGTTGGGTGACCGACTGGAGGTGCCACTGCCGAGGCCATGCTGATGTCAGCACGGTGTCGGTTTGGGTGCAGCTCTGAGATGGGATAGAAGAGAGAAGCAGAGATGCTGGGCTTGATTCTCCTCTCCCTTATGCAGGCGTGACCCCACCTCGGTGAGTGAGAAGAGATGGAGGGCCAGGGACTTGGGGAAACCCCAGAAAATAATGGTTGTCTTACTGCCAACAAACTGCCTAGCTTGGAAACTAAACTCATGACAGTGTGTCTTCCTCTCTGTTTTCACACTCCGCTCTCCTTTGTTTTCAGATGTTGTGCCTGAGACACCGACCCGGGCGCCTCAAGTTATCCTTCATCCAGTCAATTCTAATCCAATGTAAGTGGGGCTCTTGCCTTGTCTTTTTACGTCCTCTTCACGTTCTGTTCTTCTCTCCCTTGCACCCCCGCTCTTGAGGATCACCTGCTAGGGATACAGGTCCCTTCACTGGTTGCGTGACTGACAGTTGCCTGCTTGCTGTGTGCAAAGGTCATCCACGGACTGGTTTATTTTGGTAAGCAGACCTGTGCCAATGGATCCTCCTGTCCAACTAGGACCAGAATTCCGGGGCAATGATCCGAATGAGCACAGTGGGGACAGGTGATCTGTCACTTGTCTGTGGATTAACAGCACTAAAATGTGAAGATTGAGCTAAAGAGGCACATGGAGTATGCAGTCCCGGCCTCCCCTTCCATCCTGGCTCCCAGTCTCCTTAACCGTCCAGTTCATAAGAACATAAGAATGACTGTACTGGGTCAGACCAAAGGGCCATCCAGCCCAGTATCCTGTCTTCCGACAGTGGCCAATGCCAGGTGCCCCAGAGGGGGTGAACCTAACAGGTAATGATCAACTGATCACTCTCCTGCCATCCATCTCCACCCTCTGACAAACAGAGGCTAGGGACACCATTCCTTACCCATCCTGGCTAATAGCCATTAATGGACTTAACCACCTGAATTAATCTAGTTCTCTTTTAAACCCTGTTATAGTCACAGCCGTCACAATCTTCTTAGGTAAGGAGTTCCACAGGTTGACTGGACGCTGTGTGAAGAAGAACTTCCTTTGATTTGTTTTAAACATGCTGCCCATTAATTTCATTTGCTGGCCCCTAGTTCTTGTATTATGGGAACAAGTAAATAACTTTTCCTTATCTACTTCGTCCACATCACTCATGATTTTATATACCTCTATCATATCCCCGCTTAGTCTCCTCTTTTCCAAGCTGAAGAGTCCTAGCCTCGTTAATCTCTCCTCATACGGGACCCGTTCCAACCCCCTAATCATTTTAGTTGCTCTTCTCTGAACCTCTTCTAATGCCAGTTCAGTCTCACCTTATAATTTACTCCTGTCTCCTCCCATGGTCTGGCTTTTGTTCCCTCTCCTTCCTCCACCACGCTGCCTGGATGCCAGCAGGAGGTTGCCTGCAATCTGTTCCAGTGCCCAACCTGGAGCAGCAAGTACAGGGAAAGTCTGGCTTCGCCCCTGCCCTGGGATGGAGCGTGTTCAGTTGGTCTGTGGAGACGTGCAGTCTGGTCAGCACTAGGAGCTGTGAGAGACTTGAGCATGCTCAGTGAGGGTGGAATCTTCAAAGATTTGAGGGGCTAAAAATCTAAGAAGTCTCTTCTGAGCATTTGCAAACTAACAGTTTTCCCAGGGCTTATCATTTGGCTAGATGGGGTGCATTTTTACAGAGATGGCAAAAGGCACATTTGTGACCCAAAGGCCAGCCTGCTGCCAAATTTCAGACTCCTATTTCAAAGCACAGGGATGTGAGAGCTGTTCAAATAAAAGGTTGCAATACTTTTCCCCCCTAGCCTGGTTCTCAGAAACGGCTATACCATTTTGTCTGAAATAAAAAAAACAAAAACAATCAGAAGCAGACACCCATCATGGAAAACTTCATAAGAACAGCACAGTGGGTCAGACCAAAGGTCCATCTAGCCCAGTATCATGTCTTCTGACAGTGACCAGTGCCAGGTGCTTCAGAGGGAAAGAACAGAACAGGTCATCATCAAGTGATCCACTTCAGCCACATGGTTAAAGTTTGGAAAAATTCGATGCAACTGAAAACAGGAAGCACTGATAACCTTAACAAAAGCAGCACTCCCAGCTCCACCAATAGTATTTGTTAAACTCCCTAAAGTTGCATTAGGTGTCTAAATAACTCATGAAACTTGGTATATAACTGGCAGCTAGGAAAAGCTCTGCCAAGTGACCTTTGTTTTTGCTTTTACTTGTGGCTGCTTTTCCTGTTTAGCTCAGTGTTCCCTAAGATCTTCCTGGCGAATGCTCTGATCAGTGTTGCATTAGCAGCACACAGCAGCGCTGTTACATTTCAGGAGCTGTTGCCATTCCTTTTTATAAATGCCGCTTTTGGGGGATTATGTAACTCAGAAATTTAGCAGCTAAGATCTCAGCCCAAACAGAAATGTAGGTTCTATCAGAATCGCCCACATTTTTCTAAATAGATTGGTAACCTGCTGGGGGAAGAGAGGGGGTAAAGAATTGCATCTGTGTCCAAGTGAGACCACCTGCATGACAAAGGCAGAGCTTCTGGTGGCCTGACAAATAATGCCACGATGGTTATTTGATAGCCTGTGTCTGAGTCAAACTAGAGGTTAAAGTCCATTTTGCAACTCAAGCCAATGCGGGAGAGAGATGGAGATCTTACACCCAAATTCCCCTTGCTGCCTTCAAGCATATTTAGACCTTGTGAGATGGGTTGTACAGCTGTCACGCCTGCCTTCTGGTACATAAATACATTCACATCAGAGGCATGCTGTAGTAAAGTAAGCTCAGATATGTGGATAATTTATAAAGCTTTGGACCAGATTCTGATCTCACTTCCACCAATGAAAATCTGAAGTAACTGCATTGACATCAGTGGTGTTACTCTGGATTTACCACCACAGTAACTGAGAAGCACTGAATCGATTTGGAAAGCCGGCTATAATCTCTACGCTCTTAGAAATAGGTATCATTATTACTACTATTATTAAAAGCAAGGGGTGGAAAACTGCTTAGCTGACTGTACAGCAGGTATAACAGATGGAAGCAAAATGGTTGCGTGTTAGTCTGGTGTTTGCTACAGTTTTCATCTGCATAGTGTTTTGCCAATTAAATTACCAGGACTCTTCTCATTTATACTGGTTTTGTGCAACTATAACTCCACTGATTCCAGTGGAGTAACTCCAAATTTACATTGGCACGTGACGGGGTGATCAGTTCTTGTCTTAAACATTTCCTCTGAAAGGTTTCTCCTCCACATTTAACACTTGAGACCTGATTCTCATTGACGCTTAAGGCCCCTTTACTCTGCTCTGGAAAAATAGTCTTGATATAAGTGAGAAGTACGTTCCAGAAATGTAAATCAGAGCGCGAAGGAATGACCAGAGAACAGAATGTGCAGAGAGGACACAAAGCAGTCTCTTCACTGGATGGAAACTGATACAGCGGTCTGGGATAGAGGGACCTGGAGGATTTAACTGAGAGTGTGTCTACACTGGCAGAGTTACAGGCAGGCAGTTACAGTGCTGCTCAAAGAGCGCTGAAGGGAAACCGCTGTTGTGTGTTCACACTGTCAGCTGCCTGCACAATAGCGTGTTCACACTTGTGGCACTTGCGGCAGTATTCAGAGTGTGGTATATTCTGGGCAGCTATCCCACAGAGCATCTCTTCCTCTTATGCCACAAAGAGTTGTGGGAAGGCAGAAGGGGTTGCGGGGCATCCTGGGTCCTGTCCCAATGCCCCATGATGCATTACTTCACGTCCCAGCAATCCCTGTGCTTCTGTCCGCATTTGGTGCCATCTTTCAACCGTTTGTGTACTGCGCGCTCTGCCTCTTTGGTCTGCAGGAATGGATCCCGCACCGTTGACCAATATGCTGCTCGCTCTAACATGTCACGAGTGGCAGTGAAGTTATTCCTTAAACTACAAAGGCAAGAGGAGTGTGACATTGATCTCGCCATGTGTAGTAGCTATGACACGAGATTGCTTGGGGCATGCATGGAGGTGCTGACCACAGTGGAACTCCGCTTTTGGGCTTGTGAAATAAGCACTGAGTGGTGGGATCACATCATGAGGCATGTCTGGGATGACGAGCAGTGGCTGCAGAACTTTTGGATGAGGAAAGCCACATTCATGGGACTGTGTGATGAGCTTGCCCCAGCCCTGAGGTGCAGGGCCACAAGAATGAGAGCTGCCCTGCCATTGGAGAAGCACATGGTGATTGCATGATGGAAGTTGGCTACTCCAGACTGCTACCGATCGGTCGCTAACCAGTTCGGAGTGGGAAAGTCTTGGACTTGTGTTGATGGAAGTGTGCAGGGCCATTAATCGCATCCTACTCTGGGTAACATGCGTGACATTGTGAATGGCTTTGCACAAATGGGCTTCCCTAACTGCAGAGGGGCGATAGATGGCACGCATATTCCAATTCTGGCACCCGACCATCTAGCCACCAAGTACATTAATTGGAAGGGGTATTTCTCAATGGTTCTCCGGGTGCTTGTGGATCACCGTGGGCATTTTACGGACATTAACGCAGGCTGGTCTGGAAAAGTGCATGAAGCACGCATCTTTCAGAACACTGGTCTGTTCAGGAAACTGCAAGCAGGGACTTTCTTCCCAGACTAGAAGATTACCGTAGGGGAAGTCAAAATGCCCGTTGTGATCCTGGGAGACCTTGCTTACCCCTTAATGCTGTGGCTTATGAAGTCATACATGGGGCACCTTGACAGCATAGGTGCTGACTCCATGGGTGCTCTGGGGCTAGAACACCCATGGGGAAAAATTAGTGGATGCTCTGCACCCACCAGAAGCCAAGCTCCCCTCCCTGCCCCCCATCCTATCTCATTTCCACCTCTTCCTCCTCCCCTGAGTGCACCGTGTCCCCATTTCTCCACCTACCTCCCAGCGCCATCAAACAGCTGTTTGGCGGTATATAGTATATAGCAAGCTCCAGGAGGGAGGGGGGAGGAGCGGGAACGTGGCATGCTCAGGGGAGGAGGTGGGGAAGAGGTGGGGCTGAGGTGGGGATTTGGGGAAGGAGTCGGAATGGGGCAGAGAAGGGGAGGAGTTGGGGCAGGGACTTTGGTGAAGGGGTTGGGAGGGGAGGGGCAGGGGTGGAGTCAGGGCGGGGCCAGGGGCAGAGTGAGGGTCGATCACCCACTGGCACAAGCAGAAGTCAGCACCTTTGCTTGACAGCAGCAAGGAGCAATTCAACAACAGGCTAAGCAAGTGCAGAATTACTTTTGGTGGTTTAAAGGCCCGCTGGCGCTGCCTATATGGGAGGCTGGACCTGGCCGATGACAATATTTCTATGCTTATAGCCATGTGCTGTATGCGCCATAATATTTGTGAAGGGAAGGATGAAAGCTTCACTCAGGGATGGACCACTGAGGCTCAGCGCCTGGAGGCTGAATTTGAACAGCCAGACACCAGGGCTATTAGAGGGGTGCAGTGTGGGGCCATAAGAATCAGGGATGCCTTGAGGCAGCAACTTGAAGCTGAAAGCCACTAATATTTGTTGCTATGCTCGGGAGTGCAGTGCTTGTAATGTTAGGAGGTGATTGTGATTGGTGCAGATGATGCACTGTGAAGGTGTAAGAATATTGCCTGTTGCTTTGCAGGGCTCTGTTTGCTTTCAATTAATGGAATAAAGATTGCTTTCAAAACAAAATAATTATTTTATTAAAAACAACAATCGGAGGAGAGTGACAAACAAAAAACCACATCAACACTGAGGGGGATGGGGGAAGGGGAAGGGTCCCAGAAGGAGGTGGAGTCCCAGGATGGTTAAAGATTTGTGTATGTCCAGGCATCATATCCAACCTTCTCCTTTGGAGTATAGTGCAGTGGGTACTGTACATCAGCAGGGCTAAACTGCAGAGGGAGGGGTGTTGAGTGCAGTGGGTACTGGGAGTTCACAGGGCTGGACTGTGACGGTAGGAGTGGAATGCCGCGGGTACAGACTGAAGCCAGGAGTTGATAAGAGTGTGTTGGCAGTGTCTGGGGGGCGCATGGGAAAGAGTTTTGTGGTAGTGGCTGCAGGGTGGGCAGGTGCAAAGCTGCTGGTTTGCAGCGCTAGTAGCACCTGAAGCATGTCCACTTTGGCACTTCATAATGTTTAAGAGTCACTCTGTGGCTTTGTTTGGCATGCCATATTCTCCTTTCAGTCCCTCTTCTCACTGTTCCGCCACTCCTTCAATTCCTGTGTTTCGGCTACAGAGTGCACATGATATCACACAGAAAGTCCTCTTTAGTTTTTCGTGGTCACTTTCTAATTCTGAGCAGCCGTTCGGCCGGCGATAACAAAGAGGGAGGCTGGGCTCCCAAGGTCTCATCTGTGAAGCCAAAATGCAACATTTCACAGAAGCAGTGTTGTTTGCACCACACAGGCCACTGATTTAAAACACAGCCACTGGTTACATACCTGCCATTAACTGGCTGACCCCAGGCAAGCACACATGAGCCACAAGACCCCCAGAATTGTGAGTAGCCGCAGGGGTAGGGGAAATCAGTGTTCCAGGACCATACTGTACACTGGGCACAGTGTACCCAGCACTGCGGGGCGGTGGGGAGGGGCTTATAATGATTACGGTCCCCACATTTTCCACAGACTGTTCGTTATGGAAGGTATCTCACTGCTGAGGCTGAGCAGGGAATCAAAGGAGGGTCTTCTCCAAGCCTGCGGCTTCCGCCCTGGCCCTTATGTGCTCGGCTGTGTGCAGCAGTGGTCCCCTCCCCCCGTGACGGCAGAGTGGCACGGGAAAGTAACTGTTAATGGGGCAAGAAACAAAGCAGCTCTGCCAAAGAACCCGCGGCAGCGGCTTGCCCAGTATCTCCATGAGAGTTTCCTGGAGATCTCTGAGGCAGATTCCCTTGAAGTGAGGGAATCAATCAACAGCCTGTTCCGCCGCTCAGACTAGGCATGTGGTGGTACGCGCATCACACAGACACAAGCCTGCTTTCTGCAACCCTCCTGCCCCCAACAACTCGCTTCAGCAATTCCCCAAATCAAAGCCACTTACCAGCAGCCTCCTCTTCTGTTTGCACTTCGCCAAGATCTGTGACTGACTAGCCTCCTCCGGGGTAGAGAAGAGCTCTGGCTGCATGCATCTCTGACCTCCAAGTAGTCCCCTGCCGCTGGGCCCCCTCCCCCTCCACATCCTTGTCCAAGATTTCCTCCTCCTGGCTCGGTCCACTCTCGACTCTCACGCGAGCCACCGAAGTATCCACAGTGGCCTTCGCAGTGGAGGTGGGGTCACCACCAAGTATCGTGTCCAGCTCTTTGTAGAACCAGCAGCTCATGGACACAGCACCGAAGCAGTGGTTTGCCTCCCCTGCCTTGTGGTAGGCGTTCCGGAGCTCCCTCACTTTGCCCCTGCACTGCAGTGTGTCCTGGTCATGGCCCCTTTCTGTCATGCATCGTGAAATCTGTCCATAGGTATCATAATTTCTAGAGCTGGAGCACAGCTAGGGCTGGACAGCCTCCTCTCCCCAAATGCTGATGAGGTCCAGCAGCTTGGCATTGCTCCAAGCGAGGGATCGCCTGCTGTGTGGAGCAGGCATGGCCACCTGGAAATATGCGCTGAGACCACTGCACACGTCACCGAGCAAACAGGAAGGAGACTTTCAAAATTCCCAAGGAATTTAAGGAGTGTGGATGACAATTGGTCACCTGAGGGCAGGGCAGTAGAGTTCAAACCAATGACCAGAGAGGCGAGAACAGGCATTGTGGGATATCTCCTGGAGGCCTATCGCAGCACTATAATCGACCAGGCTGTCTACACTGGCACTGTGGCGCTGTCGCCCCAGCGCAGAAAGCTGTACGCCTCTCGTCAGGGTGGGTTTTTTTAAAGCACTGCAACTGCACAGTTTCTGCGCATTAAGCTGCTTGGCAGTGTGTGCGCCTCGGGAGTAGAAGCTTGCCAGTGTAGACAAGGCCTGACGTTAACAGACAGGTGAAAGATTGAATCGGCAGCTGCACATAATTCAGCCTAAACCGAGCAGTGCATTACAGCGGTTCGCAGAAACCAATATTGTAATGGTCTCTGATACTCTAATAGCAATTACACTAAGGAGGACAGGCAGGGCTATGGCATGTGAATGCCTATGGGGCCTGGGCTAAGCTAAGTGAGCCCTTGCTTTCCTACGAGCAAGCTCTGTTGTATCCCCTTTCAGTACTGTCATCCTTTGGTACTACAAACTAACCATGCTATTACTGCTAATACTGCTTTGTGAATGCCTTACTGTGAATCCCTATTGATTGCTATTGACACTGTGGTAGCACCTCAGGCATGCACCAGGATCCCCGTGCGCTAGGTGCTGTCCAAGCACAGAACAAAAGTACCATCCCCGCTCCAAAAAGCTGATAAAATACTGTTCCTGGGCAAGACCCCAAGGCTCCTAATCAGTGTTTGTTGTGTCCTTATTCAGGAAAACTCCCTCGAGTTCCTGGTGTAAGGGCAGAGTAAAACTAGCTCAATAGTTATTTTGCAGCACCGTGGACTCTTCTGTGCTCCAGTCCTGCAAGCACTAATGCATGTGAGGAACTTGACTCACCTCAGTGGTTCTGGTAGCTCTGTGGGGCTACTCCTGTGAGCAAAGGCTGGCCTTTGCAAGATCAGGGCCCTACGGAGCCAGTGTCCTTAAGGATGTCAGACTCGCAGCCTATCTGAGGCACCATAGTGACATCATAATTACATCCAGCACTATAAAGGCTATCTCTGTTTCCAAGCCCTGCTTGCCAGGTGCAATGGGGAGCTGGTGGAGGAACTCTTTACAATACTCTCTTTTTTGTGACCCAGAAGTTCTAAAATTATGACAGTCAAAAAAATTCCTCTTTTCTTTTATGCCAAATAGATGGGGTTACCTGCGGCTTCATCTTCCAGCACATGTGCTAGAGAGAACTATGCACTTTCCTGCCTTCCTAGGACCAGGGCATCCTTTGATCCTCAGATCCCCTTGTTACATTAACTGGTGATGGGTTCAAGCCACAGATTTGGGGTTTGAATTTTCTTAACTAGGGGAGGAGAGTGGGGGCCATTCAGACCTGTCTCTGAAATTAGCATGTCAACAAGGCGTGTAGCAAGCCCAAGGTTCCTACACGCTGTTTTCTTTTATCTTGGGGGAGGCTGAACTGGAGGGAAGCAGGAGCTTACAGCCATGTCCTGGTGCTGCTGTGCAGTGTCCGGGCACAGAACGTAGGGAACTTTCTGTGCACGTGGTGGCAAATTAATTTGTTTTATTTTTAACAGCCTTGAAGGAAATCCATTGCTTCAAATTGAAGTGGAGCCAACCTCCGAGGTAAGAGACATGCAATGCTTCTTCAGGCTTTTTATTCCGTTGAAGAATGAAAGGAATAGTTTACAACCTGAACTTCGTTAAAACAAGACCCTGCCACGGCCTAATGCGTTGGCATCTTGCCCCCTTTATGATCTATCTCTCTTCTCAGAGGCAGTTATATGGAGCTGGCTGGCCTCAGCATTGTACATAATGGACCGTTATATTATATACATCTCAGAGTGCATTGCACTGAAGCTGGCATAAAATTTGCATCTGCACTGTGAACTGGCCTGCAATTGAATTAATGGATGGATCTGATTCTACTCCAACTTATGCTGGCTTTAGTGGAATTACCACTGCTGAAAAGCAGTGGGAACAAACAGAGAACTAGGTTGGAGGGGGCATTGCTGCCCTGCTATCCCCAGTAGCTCAGAGGGAGGCAGGGTATAAGGGGATCAACGCAGACTTTTAAGCTTTTGATAACCGATACCAGGATGGTGGGTGTCTGCTCAGACCAGGTGCAGAGCATAGATATAACAGGCACATGTGAAAAACCATCCTAAGGCTCTAAGCGATTTAGGAGCACAGGCTCCACTGACTTTCAATGTTACGTGTGCTCTGAAGTCACTTAGGCACTTCCAAAAATCTCATCCTGAAAGCGAAAGGGCCTGATTCTTGTCTCACTTGCATGACTTTTATGCCATGTAACTCCATTCACTTCTATGGTGCTACATCAGTGCAACAGAGCAGACGATCAGACCCCAAATGTGTCACAGCGACAACAGAAATTAGTAAAATAACATAGATACACTCTGGCCTAAATCTCTCTAGTTTTCCCTGATAATTTGTAAATCTTTGAATTTGTCTGTCTATCGTAGGGTTGTAGATCACTGCGATACCTGAATGTCTAAAAGTAACTGCAGTAGCAAAGTCCCTTCATGGCTATCTCCAAGTCTATCTGTCCATCACAATAATGTGTCTATCTGCCAGGGCGCACTGAATGCAGTGAAAAATTATTTGAATTAGCAATGAACAATGGCAAAATTCACCCGTGAATCATATTTGATCAGCTCAAGTATGTGTCTATCCTAATAGTGTGTGTCTGTCTGACCTTCCACTTACCGCTCTTCTGAGGGATTTTTTTTAATAGGGTCCAAATTCTGCTCCTGTTTACACTGTTGCAACTCTGTTGAAGGCTGTTTGCACCAGTATAAACAAGAGCAGAATTTTGTCCAATAATGTATTTATATTTCAGTGCAGTCTGTATGGAAATATCTGTATTTTGTGTGTGGGTGTAAGGGATTAGATTCTCAAATTTACAGAAAACTTGCTAAGATATTTCATGAAGAAACAAACTCAGGATAGTTCTGAGGGAGTTTCAGTCTACAGCCCTCTGGACACTGCAGTAGTAGTGGGGAATCTTAGCGAGGCAAGGCTGAGCTTTGCAGGCTCCAGTGCTGGTGTCAGAAAAGCTATCCAAGAAAATAAGGTGTTGCATTTCAACCTCTTGCTTTGAGCATTTGGTCTGCAAGTTTCCATGGCAACTCACTGCAAACAAATGTTTCATTTCCCCCTTCTAATGCCCCAAAGCACAGTCTGGCTAGATCCAGGCAATCGCTAGCAAACTTTCTGGTGCTCGCCATGTGCACCTGGCAGGTTTCTCTCCATGTCTGAAGAAATGCTAGAGACTGGAGCTCTGGCAGGTTTTCATGCAATCCAACTTTCCTAGCCTCTGCTTGTGTCCCCTATTAATCCTAATCCCCAAGCCCCTCACTCTTGGTCTCACTCTCAAGCAGCCTCCAAGCAGCACTGCTACAATACTAGCTAATCCCCTTCTCAGCAAAGTCTTGGCACCTCCTCTCCAAGCTCCCCTGCCATCTGGTTAATAGACTGCCTTGATGGAGTGGTCTCTTCCAAATCCTCCATCTGCCACCTAACCAGAGGAGGAGGAAGAATCGGGGGAGGGGAGAGGTGGGGATTAGGGCATTCCCAGGATGTGGCTTTGACTGTGCATGGATTCTTAGAAACACGTGTGCTGGCAAAAAGCAATCATGGGAGGGAGTGGGTTGGCTTGTGGCCATGATGGGTGCATCGCTGGGAACCACTCCACCTGGTTTAGTGGAAGCACATGTTCCCTTCCCACCCCTGCTCCCTGCATGCACAGACGCTGTGAGAATGGCTCTGGCTGACCCCCCTCAGGCAAACACCCCACTTGTCTCCCCGCAGAACGAGGAGGGGAACGACGAGGCTGAAGAGTCTGAGGACGACTTTGAGGAGATGAACCTCTCCCTCCTCTCTGCTCGCCATTTCCCACGCAAGGCCAGCCAGACCAGCATCTTTCTCCAGGAGTGGGACATCCCCTTCGAGCAGCTGGAGATTGGAGAGCTGATTGGCAAAGGGCGCTTTGGCCAGGTGTTCCATGGGCGCTGGCACGGCGAAGTGGCCATACGCCTCATCGACATCGAGAGGGACAATGAGGACCAGCTGAAGGCCTTCAAGCGGGAGGTGATGGCCTACAGGCAGACGCGGCACGAGAACGTGGTGCTGTTCATGGGGGCCTGCATGAGCCCTCCCCACCTCGCCATCATCACAAGGTAAGCTGTGGGCTCTGCCACTAAGCTGGGCAGCTGTCGTGAATCCATGCGGGGCAGGCCGTCAAAGCTGTGTGGTAGCCAGGGCAGTCATAGTGAGGAGCTGGGATATCTTTGCCCTGTAACACAGGGTATTGCCTTCTCCAGGCTGAGCTGCTGGAGATGACACTTTGGCACACCAGAGAGAGGCCTGGGCTCTTAGAACCTGTATATGTGGCTGTGAGGTCTGAGACTAGAGGATCTGGAGGCTCAAGCATCCTCAGGGACACATGCCTCTCTTCTTCAGGAACCAAAGATCTAGGGATCAGTCCTGCCTGTGCTGGAGTTGATGGCTTAACTCTGGCTGATGTAACTGAAACAAGGAGCCAGCCATTGGTATGTTACAGCTGTCTGTAGGTTCCTCTAGAGGCAGCTACAGCTGACTCTCCTTGGACAACTGAAATGCCTAGTATAGATTATGCTGATTAGCACCTTGTAAAGGCTTTTGAATTTGGTCATGAGCGAGAAGTGCTGTCGGCTTGAACTAGGAGGGACATCACACGCTTTGGGTGTGAATGTGTCAGCGTAGATCTCTAAATGCAATTGATGGAATGGCTACGCTTTCCGCTTGTCTGGTGTGTGAAGCCAAGTGATGACAATTTCTGAAAACTAGCATGCGAATGGTGCCTCTCTGCTGGGAATGGGTCTAATTATGTAAGCTAGTTGAATACGTGGTGGTTTGCCACTGTGTAAGGACAACAGACTGCCTACAGGTTCCACAGATAACTTGGTGCTTTGCTGGTGCTGGGAAATATTTGCAAGCATCTGATTTCAAGGGTCTGCTGGATTTGAAGGTCACCCGCACCCCCATGGGGAGCAGTAGACAGCAATTTTTAATAGTGAACATGGCAGAGTTTCCTGGGCCATCTCCTGAGGGCCTTGCCTCAGGAGCATGTGACAGGGCCCTAAGTAATGACATTGAAAGCTAGCAAATACTGTGTATCTGGGTTCCCCTGTAATACAGTGCGAGCCATCACGGAAAGGGTCCAACTTAGGAACAGGGAAAATAATCACCCTATAATATTTAACCAATATTTACATGGTCAATGGTCAAGTTATGACATGAGTGGGCAGTTACACAGTTATTGCTGCCTAAACTGGATCAGTTTCTTCACCCTAGCAGAGAGGCAGGTGATAGCCAGTCTCTATACAATAATAATGTATTTATATATATAACCGTACAGATGTTAACCAACGAATCCTCACAATGTCCCCAAGAAATAGGTCTGTGCATATTGTTCCCATATAGCAGATGGGAGAACTGAGGCATGGAGGTGAAGTAATGTGCACAAAACCATACAAGAAGTCAGTAGCAGAGTCTGGATTAGAACTCAGGACCTCCTGACTCCCAACCCTGTGCTCATTTCCCCTGCCCACAGCTGCAAAAAAATGAGGGCACAAGAATGGATGCACCTGTAATAGGCACCTGCTCGAAAGGATTCTGCCTCTGAAAACCTGGTCCAAGTTGTTCACTTTCCTCTCCTACCCCTTACTCAATGGTCACCTAATCTCACTGTGCAACAAGATTAAAGAATTTGTCTTCTTATTGAATGACTTCCATCATGTGACAAGCTCTACAAGGCTGCTCTGTTAGCAGTCAGCACTCGGGGCTTCAGCATCAAATCTTTCCACAGGCTAAATTATCATTGAAAAGTTCCTGTAAGGGGAGGCTACATTTCCAGACTTCTCTTGGCAGAATTTCAAACCCCCAGAATTTCAAAATGCGCTGACATTGGAAAGCTTCACAGAGCCATTAGCCGTGAAATATTTCATCATCTCTTTCCCGATCTCCCTTGAAATGGCCCATTCCCAGATTGACTGATCCCAGTTCAATTGAATAGTCAGGCACTGGGGAGAAGGGGTTCTTGCTGGCTCACTTAGTGTGCTGCACCTAATGTAACGCCAGGAGAGGCAGACACTGTATCACATGTGCCAGTACTACTGTTATCAATTGCTGCTCTTGCTCTGTTGAATTAAGTTGTCATTTGCATTCTATCTTTTTAAGACATGGTTTTCAGGTGGCTTGAGTATTTCCCAGGGAAGAGGAAGAGAAGAATTCTTCAGGGCAATCCAAAGAGCAGGGGAGGTACAACTGAAGCAGGGTACAACAGAGGGGAAAAACTTGGAGTGAATATTAGGTATAGGTTTTTCAAAGTGAGACTTTAGACTCCTCTCCCAAGGGAAGTATTCAGAGCCCAATTGCTTGGGACACCACAGATTAAACAACTTACTGTAGGGAACAGTCCCGCTCTGGCCCTTGGAGGATAGCCTAGATCTCAAATGTCTGTGGTTTCCATCTGATCCTAGAGAGGCCTCCAGTTCTAGATGCCAAGGAGGAGACTCAGGCAGGCGAGGGGCCTCTGTGGTCCTCCTTGATGTCTCCCACCTGGAGTTGTCACTGTGGATTGCTGAGGGGTGGATTTTTTTCAGCCCTTCCTGATGCTGGATGTATGCAGTGAGCCAGCCCCAAGGCCATGCAGCACTTATGGCCCATTGGACCCCCTCAAAATAGGGCTGATGGAGGACTGATGCAATGCCTAGTCCTTCGGTTGGCACTCTGCACCGGGGGGACTTACCTGCAATGCAGCACTTACTGGGAAGTCAGAGGGGCAGCTCGAAGGAGCATGTGCTGCCGTTCAAGATACAGAGAGTTGCAGAAACAGAAAAAGCCCCAGAAGTTGTTGAGTTGGTTCTAATGACATCTCTAATTTAGTTGGGGGAAGTTGTCTCTTTCCCCAGTGGCAGGTGATGAAAGGAGGGGTGAGTTTAATCCACAGATGGTATAAAAATCAATTTTTGGGACATGAGAAGTAAATGCCCTTTTTTTTCCCCCTGGAATAATCCTCATAAACCCTGGCAGTGAAGTTAATGGATTTCAGCTCTCTGACCCGTTAGCGAGTACTCAGTCAAAAATTAAAAAACCAGACTGATCCATTTCTGTAGTGTCCAAAGCCATGTTGCTGTGTTACATTGCATGGAATCGGCTGTTCCAATCACTGGTGGGTGCGGCTTGTGTCCGTTGTCCCTTTGATACAAATACTGTTGAATGAAGCCCTTTGGATGTGTATTTGCACAGCATTTAGGTTCCATTTCATATCAGGACTCGTGCAATATTTTTCTAGCTACAAACCATTTTCTGTCCTAATGCCTTTTTATGTAATCCCAGCAAGGTGCCATTTTTGACATCTTGACAAAATAAATATGTGCACTGTGGTAGCTTGATGCATTAATATTGGGTCTGGAGAGCTTTCCGATCTGCTGTTTCCCATATGTTTTCAGTCCTTTTTAAGGTCAAAGTACAGCTTTATTGGATTGCCCTAAATAGAGCTGATGTCCCTCATGTCTGCCAGCACTGAATGCTTCTGGAACTGACTTTACTCTGTGTACAAACGAGGCTGAATTGGTCTGTACGGCTGGTTTTTAAATCACAGTTGGAACCATTTTTTTGTTTTCTGCTGCTTGTAATGGTACTGGATGGTGGAGTGCTCCAGTGCCCTTGCGTTATGGACTCTGTAAATGTCCTTTATTATGACTGGGCTGGCTAGTTTGGGAAGGCGTGGGCGTCTGAGGGGGGAGGAAGATTCACAGATGAATCCCAATGAATTTTCAATCAAATCCTAGATTTAATCATATTTGTAACACATCCATTATTTCCTCCATTGCTTCCAGACTTCTCTGTTCTCCTGCCCGTTCCTCTCCATATCGGGTTCCTCTCCAGGCTCTGGCTTAGGGAGGCCCTGGCTATGGAATGAGTGGCGTCACATGACACAGGAGTGGGGCTTGTTAAGGAATAAATCTGAATGACCGAGGGCAGTCACAAAGCTTAGGAGAACTGGCTTTCATCTGCAAGCTCCTGACACTTCATCCCTTGCTCTCTGACTGCCGTTCCTCATGGGTTCATGCAGACATTGGGAAGGGCAAGGGAGGATCTGAGCCTCAAGGGACCCTGCATGGGGAGGACTTGCAAGGGCTGGAACAGTTTTTCATGATGGGTTCAGTCGGAGAGGAAACTCTGTGTCATTGCTAGGGCATTTCTGTTCACTCTGCCTCCTCTATTGGTCTGGACAGAAAGTTTGGTGGTCCATGGTGTCAGATGGCACACAGAGGCCCAGCCAGATTAGTCTGTGGGCTGGAGGAGATCATCAACTGGGGGATCAGTGCCGTTCAACCTCATTCCCTGGCCTGAGGCTGCATTGGGCGGGATCCAGGACACAGGCAGCAGAGAGGTGGCACTGAAGAGTATTTATAACTCACTTCTCAGCTAGCTTTGAGGGGAACCATTGTAGGAGCTTTCTGCTTTACCGTGTGCTCTGCCGCAGGGCATGCATTGCAGGGTGGCTGCCTACCTGCATTACCTGCGTGTGCATTGCGGGGATGGATGCATATGTGCATTTCTTGCATGTGCATAGTGGGGCGGGGGCAGGGGCCTACGTGAATTACCTGCATGTGCATAGTGAGGGCGGGGGCAGAGGCCTACGTGAATTACCTGTGTGTGCATGGTGAGATGGATGCATACGTGCATTTCTTGCATGTGCATGGCGGGGGCCTACGTGAATTGCCTGCGTGTGCCTGGCGGGGGTGGGAGCAGGGACCTACATGAGTTACCTTGTGTGGGGGTGGGGCCCTGTGTGCATTGCTTGTGTTGCACTGCGAGGGCAGGGGCCTATGTTTATTACCTGCCTGTATTTTGACTCCTGGCCCCTAAAAAGGAAACTAGCATCAATGGGAAAACGCTTCACCTGGTGAAGTATCCGATCCAATCAGAGCCATTGTTTTTAGTCCTGGGCTCATTCATATAATCAGGTGACTGTGTTATGTATCCTAAATCTGCCTTTCCGCAGTCCTGTTTGGGTCAGGGTTAGGGCAGGTATCATCCTTAATAGCAACATAATATTTGTGATCTCTGTGCAGGAGATTTACCCTTCATAGGCAAAGAGACAAGGTTTTATTTTTTCTTTTAACAGGCTTACCTAGGAGCAAATACAGTTCTTACTGTGGCCTTCAGGGAGCGAGTAGAGGGTGCATTCAGGAGGGGATTGAGGCACAGTGCTGGGCTCGAGGGATGTTAGTTTGATGGCTCTACTTGCCACTTGGGGCTCATTAAAGATAAAATCAGTTGAAAAATTCTGAATTTCCTAACCTGATTCCCACATCTAAGCAGCCTGGTGGTGACGAGTGGGGTAGTGTTTGCAGGGATGTGCAGAACTCCAGGGCACAGGCTGTAGGGTTGCACAGCTGACTGGGCAGTTAAAAGTCCGGTCGGCGGCGCAGTGGGGTTGAGGCAGGTTCCTTGCCTGCTGTAGCGCCATGCAGCTCCCAGAAGCAGTGACATATCCCATCTCTGGCTCCTATGCATGGGGCAGCCAGGGGGTTCTGCACACACCCCTCCCCCAAAAGTGCTGGTTCTGCAGCTTCCATTGGCTGAGAACCATGGACAATGGGAACTGTGGGGGCAGTGGCTGCGGACAGGGCAGCGTGCAGAGCTTCCTGGCCGCGTCTCTGCATAGGAGCTGGAGAGGGGACATGCCGCTGCTTCCAGGAGCAGTTTGAGGTAAGCACCAGCTGAAGCCTGAACCCCTGACCCCCCCCCCGGTACCCAATCCCTTGCCCCAACCCTGATCCCCCTCCTGCACTCAGCCCCCTCGGTCCCAGCCCGGAGCACTCTCTTTCACCCCAAACCCCTCATCCCCAGCCCCACCCCAAAGCCCACACCTCCAGAAGGAGCCCTCATCCCCTCCCCTGTGGCCCAGCCCCCTACCCCAGCCCTGATCTCCCTCTGAACCCCTCAATCCCAGCCCAGAGCACCCTCCTATACCTCAAATCCCTCATCCCTGGCCCCACACCAGAGCCCACACCTCCAGCCAGAACCTTCACACAACCCTGCACCCCAATACCCTGCCCCAGCCCTGATCCCCTTCCCCCCCTCCGAACCCCTTGGTTCCAGCCTGGAGCACCCTCTTACACCCCAAACCCCTCATCCCCAGCCCCACCCCAGAGCCCACACCTCTAGCTGGAGCCCGACCCTCCCCCTGCATCCCTGCCCCAACCCGGAGCCCCCTACCACACCCTGAACTCCTCATTTGTGGCCCCACACCTGAACCTGCACCACCAACCCAGAGCCCATACCGCCTCCCACACCCCAACGCCCTGCCTGTAGCCTCCTCCCATACTCCAAACCCCTCAGCTCCACCCTCCAGCCTGGAGCCCCCTCCTGCACGCCAAACCCCGCACCACAGCCCACACCCCAAGCCGTAGCCCTCACCCCCTCCCATACCCCAGCCCTTTGAGCCAGCCTGGTGAAAATGAGTGAGTGAGTGAGTGAGGGTGGGGAGAGTGAGTGACGGAGGGAGAGGGGATGGACTGAGAGGGGGCAGGAGCGAGGCCTCAGAGGAGGGGCTGGGGCTGGGGCAAGGGTGTTTGTACGAGAAGAAAGTTGGCATCCTAACAGGCTGTCATCCATAGAGTGTGGATTGGCTTCAGCAGGCCTCCTTCGACACTTCCCTCACAGAACCATCGCCCCTAGACACAGGTGTCTCCAGGTGACTGCCAGTTGCTGTTTAAAAAGCCCCTTTTTCTTCCTGATCACACAGCATTTGCCATCGAGGAAGGAAACATTTCTCTACATTTGAAAACAAATGTCTCCAAACTATTAAAGAAATCTCTGCTTCCAGCCCCTCATTTTCCAACCCAGCGTTCAGAGCACTCAGCTTCCTAGCAGGGCACTTCAGCAGAGCAACGAAATCTGTGGTGCAAGACACAAGGAGGAAGATTTGTGTGTGTGTCTGTACGTTTTCCATAGCCTGTGTATGGGTGTTGTTCCAGGGTCAGCAGAAAGGTCTCTCCTCCCTCACCCAGATACCCTTGTCTGGGGGACATTTCAGTACCAAACCAGACAAGCTTTGCAAGCTTTGTGCACATGATGTGACATTGCAACAAAGTACAGTAGCTACTACGGCCTAGGGTGGTTTATCAGACCATCTCGCTGCTGGGGAACAGGCATGGAGAAGTTAAGCGATTTGCCTATGAATGCATTGTGTGTCAATGGTAGAGACTGAGTCAGTTCTATGCTTTAGCTGCTAGACCGGGGTAGTCAATAGGCGGCCCGTGGGCCAAATCCGGACCTCCAGATGCTTCTGAAAGGACCCTGAAATCTTGTTATTTACTTATTATTATCGTTGTGTTTTTATGATTTTATCTGAAGTCTGGACCTTGACTATACTTTGACCAAGAGATTCGGACCTTGACAAAAAGTAATTGGCTATTCCTATTCCAGACTACCCTACTTCTCTCCATGTTTCCTGAAATGTCTCTGAATATGACTGGTCTAACAAGGCAACCCTATTACCCATATAGGAAAGGAATTATACTCGGTTGTTTCATGACAGTTGTAAGCACCAGCATTTTGATACGACACCTCTCGGAAGCAATGCGGTAGGAACTCCTACGAGAGTTTCCATCAGAGCTGCTAATAGATTTTCCCGGAGGTAATGAGCAGTGTGGACATTTAACATTCATCTTAATTTGACATTAGCAAGAATGAGTGGGAGCCGGAGTGTCCCAAGTGCTGCATAACAGATGGTGTGAAACCACAAAAGAGAAACAGCATCAAACTCCTCAGCCCTGTGGCACTGAAGGATTTAAAAAAAAAACAAAAACTTTATACTGCAGATGAAAAATTCCAAGTTCCTTTTGCAGGCTTTGAAAGAGAGAGCCTGCACCGTGAAATCCTTAACATGACCACACCACAAATACACAGAACACTCGCTAGGAAGGGTTGTCAAGTGGTGAGAGTGGAGTGTAGGGTGGGAGAGAGGAGGTGGTCATTGGGATCCTGCTGAACTCTGCCACTGACCTCCATGGGTGACCTCAGGCAAGTTACTTCACTTCTCCACTCCTCCATGTGTCAGCGCTTACCTATCCCACAAAGGGTTTTAGAATTTTGATTAATGGTTTTCCAGTGCTTTGAGGTCCTTAAAAGGACAAGGCATCAGTATTTGATTATGGTAATGACAATTGTATTGGCTCCAGCCGTCACTGAAGGAGGGAGGGTCGCAGGAGTTACAGAGCTATAGGACCTAGTTTTAGGTTCTTCTAGTCAAAAAGAGGAGACGTGAATATTTATTGTTCCTCTTTCATTCTGTGTCTCATTAAGTCTTGACCGTAAAACTACGGGGACATATAATATTTGTGCACACTGAAGCCTTTAAAGAATCTAATGATATCCCCAGCTTTGAAAACTGCTTGCGGGAGGGAACAAGCCTTTGAGCCGTCAATCTTTTATGTAGAAAATATGAGATTTCGGCCAAAGTTTGCTGAGCCCTTCTAACTCCCATTGGCTTGTGTGGGAGCTGCAGGTGCTTAGCACATCTGAAAACAAGCCCACTTGTATTTAGGAACCAGCTATAGGCACCCGGGTTTGAAACTTTTAACCTTAGACTCTTCGGGCCTATGTACCAGTGTACATCCAGAACGGCTCCAGATTTACAGCGGAGTAATGGAGAGCAGAACTGATTGCTGCTTATGTTTGTCAGACTGCCTGGCATAAGGAATTAAAGGGTGGTGTACCCAGGAGCACCCACAATGTGTGAGGAAAACCCAAGGGAGCACTGAAGAGCAATACCAAGTAAACATGAAAATACAAAATGAAACAAGAAGGATTTATGGAGGCGCCTTTTGCCAGCAGGACTGCTAGCATGTTTTACATTAGCGAGAGCAGCCCCATCACACTCCCATGGTGGGAGTGGTGGTTGTTCTGAGGGAACTGAGGCACGTAGAAGTGACGCAAGTTACCCAAAGACAGACCGTGAGCAGCAGAGCTGGGAAAGGGAATCCCACCCCCCAGCCTTGTGTTCTAATTACACATCTTCCATTTCACTGCGGCGGCGGTGGTGGGGATTTTCAAGGGAGTTTAAGGGAATTAGATTCCCAAATCCCAGTGGATTTGGGTGCTGTGACAGTTCTCGGGGTACCCAGGACTGTGAGTCACCTCGTTACCTCCTGCCTCCAATGAATCTTTCTTGTGATAGCTGGATGTCAGCTCCTACCATCAGCAGCCATTCAGCCACTCAGGCACTCTCCTCTGGGCTCTGCCCCACCCAGCTTCACTTTACAGGTTAACAATAGATGCACTCCACTCCCTGAACCTCTTTGAGGAGTTTCCCTATGATATCCAGCCTCTGACACTGGTTACGCACAGAAATTCCAGCTCCTCTGCCCCCAAAGGTGCAGTGTACCCCAGTGCACCATCTTTGCCTTAAACCACTGTGCCTGTACACCACACAGTACTTGGGAGCACTTGTAATAACACAAGAGAAGGTTTATTTACGAACGCATAGAGGTTCCGCTAGAAACGAGAGGGTTGTGGAAACAAATGGTTACAATACTAAACACAATCATAAAACACAAACTTGGGTCTACACTTCCTTATCTCATAAAGTAGACTTCCCCTCCCAAAGTTCAGTCTGTTGCAGAGTTGGCTGCTTTCTCAAGAACCAGGATCCAAACGTTCATGAAAACATCCCCATTCCCCTTAATGAATAGATACAGAGTGCTTCTCCCGCCTCTGCTTTGTACTGAAAACAGCCTGTGGTTTCTATTCACAGGCAGAGCAGAGCCCTATCTTGATGTAAAGTTTCTTTTTTTTTACCCTCAGGTTGTTTTGGTTGTTTGTTGCCGCTGATGGTTTCCCATCCCAAGCCTTAGTAGCGCTTAAGCTAACTAGTTGAGCCTTGCATTGCATCACCATCCAAAGAGGGCAGGGTAACAACTCCCTCTTGCCTGAATGGGCCACCACCGAGACACATCTCCTGGTGACTAATTTTTACGCCCAGCCCCTGAAGCATACTTTCAATATAAATACATTATTCCTTAAATACTACCCCCACAGACATCTTGTGAGGATTATGAATTTTGACAAGTTACAAGCTTCCTGTAGATACCTTACGTTACTCTTCATGGATGAATATCCCGTAAGACGTGTTTGGTGGAGTGAGTTTGTCCGCTCTGAGATGAGAGATATCGACAAAGAACTGGGGACCCTTTACCAAGGTGTTGCTGTCACAGGTACCTCTCTTCATTCAGCTCCTTTGAAAATCCAAGCCCAAAAGCAGACCCAGGCCCATGCTGCTCAGCGCTTTGGTTGCACGTTGACCATGCTAAGAAGCACTTGACCTGTGAACTGGATTTTGACAGTAACTTTTTAAACAACACTCATATTCCAGAATCCACTAACAGTGGTATCCAACCTGAATACACAAAAACATGGCACAGTATGCCAAGCCCACGTCATAGGGGCTAGAACTAGGAATGCTGCGGGGGCTGCTGCATCCCCTGGCTGGAAGTGGTTTAATCATATGCAAGGTTTACATTTGGTTCGTTGGTTCTCAGCCCCCCCACCATAAAAACTGTTCCAGCCACTTACCCACATTGGAGTCTGTAAACAAGTTTCTCTCCTGGTCCCTGCAGTAATGCTGATTAAATAATCATAGAAGGAAGTATAGTGTTTAAACCTTCAACATTTTGATGAAATATTAAACACAACCATTTTCCATCGAGTAGGATGGAAGTGGGTTTACATTCTCTTACCCTGGGCTCCCACGCTAGCCGTGTCACTAACGATGTCTCTCCTTGTAGAAAGATGGCAGTCAGCTCAGAAAAGCCAATCAGAATTAGGGATCTTAGGCTCAGGTACTTCTTACTGTTTCTCAATTAATTATGGATGCACCATAGAAATATCAGAAGACCCAGACCGCCTTCTCATAGGTGACTTATCAAGTAAACCACCAAAGATGAAAAGAGTATTTGCTGTGTTCTTCCCTCATGGCAAAGCAAGCATGTTTTAATGACATGGAAATCATTATGCACCACTAATTAGCAGTCGAGATGGGAGGCTGAGGGACGGAAAGAAGACCCCGTAAAGTATTTCAGTAGCATCTCATCCAACTTCCATGCAGTGCATGGCTAAGCAGTAACCTTGATAGGCTTTATTCTGAGGCCTGTCATCAAGAGCCCCATGAATTGGAGTCAATAAAAAAAAAATCACATGGGATTTTTTCAAGAGTTATGGGCATTAACCCTTTCTTCCCTAGGCTAGATAGTGCCTTTTTAAACGCCCATGTAATATCAACCAAGCAATCGATGTTTTCGCTTCCTAGCAGGAGCAAAAAGTGTGGGCTTGTCCTTTAACTCAGGCTTTCCAGGATGGAAGCCTTGGGATTTCAATAACTGTTCTGAGCATCAGCAATAGTTCTATGGGATACTCTTGTGGAAGTGATTTAGGAAGAACACTCCACCTTTTTTTAAGGTATACAAGTAAAACTGGAGGCAATAGGCTAAATTAATTATATATTGCAAACTCGGTGCTTAGACGCCCTGCAACCTGAACTGCAAGTCCCAATTTACACTGAGTACCAAGCAAGCTACTGTGAGGGTTCGTCACACAAGACCTTTTATAAGAGGGGGAGCAAGACTTTCCCTGCTATGAGACATTTCAGGTGCCATTCAGTAGTCACGTTGTTTCCCGTACTATCAGAAGGTGCTTGTAGTGGTATTGCAGTGCTCTTGCCCTCCAGTGCAATGCATGCCCATCGTTTGCTTGGCGGGTGCCTTGAATCCACCAGATGGCTGCGTTTGAGTGGTGCTGCTTCCTGCCTGGCTTTGTGAAGCCGCCTGGAGAAGAGCTGTATCCGCAGGAAATCCTGACATGAACCAGTGCACCCCCAACCCACCACTCTTCCCTTCTGGGTTTATTAGTTTTTTTAAGCAGTGAAGAAAAACAGCGGCGCTTAATTAGCAGTCGGCCGATGTGCACAGAGATGTCATTGTGAGGCGTGCAAACGCGTGGGAGGCTTGTAAATCTCAAAGTTGGCTGGAGTCGCAGGGTCATCATCCACCGGGAAATGTTTGCAAACTAGATGCCGTCTGGAAGCATTTCGAGGCTAAAGGTGGAGGGAGGGGGAAAGTGTGATGGTCCCATCACCAGCTCCCCCTGTCAGGACCCTGAGATTTCCCTCCTGACCACATCTCTCTCACCGCCTCTTGAGACCCCTTTCACATGCTCCATCATGCTGGAGGGTGCAGATCTCCCCACACTTTCCTCTTTTGGAGCTGTCGGGGCGCTCTCTGGTCAGCCAAAGGGGTCATTGTTGAATGACGTGAAGCGTTCTTTTCCCTCGATCGGCTGGGAGCATGGGCCCTTTAGAGATCTCCCTTGTGTCAGCTTGGAGATGACTGGGCTGTAACCCTGCATGGCAGTGCAGAACGCTACATGGCAGCTGGACTCCTTCATAACCTTCCCTCATGCTGGGATTCAGCAGCCAGGGCAAGGGAAAGGAGCCACTTTCCTCTAGCACGCCCTGCCTTCCTGAGGGGCTTGGCCCAGAAACAGCCCTTGTTTCTCTCTGGTTTCAGTTTTCCTAGCATAGGCTGGGCTATAAAGCAGCTCTCCGTCTGTCTATCATCTCACCTCTGGAGGAGCTCCTTGGAGGGACCCATTCCTCTCACCAATGCAATGAATCACAGCAGTTAGAGCTGGAGCCAGCCCTGCTTGCTCCTTTCGGTCCCACCTCCGAAGGGGACGATGCCCGACTGTTCCCTGCACTGCCTTTGCTAATGCTTGGTGCAGCCTTGCTTTCGCAGTCCCTAGCAATGGGGCATCCACCACTGCCCTGCGGAGGGCGCTCTAAGAACTCTTTCTGTCAGGAAGACTTTCTGTTAGTCGACCTCAAACTTTCCTTTATGCAGTATCATCCCCCAGTTCCTCCTCACGCTCCCCTGCACCCCACCCAGTGCTCCATCCCCTGGCAGCCACTTCACCAAGGTCTCCAAAGTCAGGAGTCAGTCCCCCCAGCCCCTGCTCAGTTTTCGTTGCTCTTCTTGGAGCAGTCTCCCATTAAGATGAATTGTCTGACTCCTCCTCCTTGGTTTCGAGTCCTCTCCAGTTGTGTCTTCTCTCTTCATTGCATCTGATGAAGTGGGCTGTAGCCCATGAAATCTTATGCTCAAATAAATGTATTAGTCTCTAAGGTGCCACAAGGCCTCCTTGTTCTTTTTGTGGATGCAGACTAACGCGGCATTCAGATATGCTTTCCTTCACCACATCCTTCTGCAGTTTCTCCCCTTTCCTTCTTCCCTGTCCCTTCTGCTCCACTCCCTTCCCCACTCAACAGCTCCCCGATGGCATTGGCCACTCCTCTGATTGTCACTTCCTGCAGTGTCTCTTCTCTCAGTAGGGAACAGATCGGCACATGCTAGTCCCTGTATGGGTAACCGGCTACACACAGCAGCAGGGTGGAGATGACTCAGGTGTGGAATGCAGGAAGGTGCCAGTGTTCAATGTGCTGTGATACACAAGCTGTAAGCTTGTCTCGCAAGGGGCATGGGAGGGGATTCTCTCTGACCCAGTTCCTTCAAGGCAAACACAATACCGCGTGGGAGCTCTCGACAGAGACTTGAAATTCTCAGCTCTTCAATGCCTCTGTCTGTGCCAAATCTGCTGACATTCACAATGTCTCATCATCTCTGCTTGTAAATCTTACTGCATAAGGGGGAGGGGTGTAGGAGGCGTATGTCACATATTTAGAAGGAGGGGAGAAATGTAGATATCTATGGAACTCAATTACTCATTACACAATTCAGAAGATTTTGTATTTCTTTCCAGCACGGGTACTTTGCAGGGTCAGTGTGTGATCATGTCTGAAGATGAGGGATAGTAAGGGGAGGAAGATATCAAACCCTGCAACTGATGCTTTGAGTGGGTAGGTTGCTCTGCTGAATAGATCATATCTGCTCAGAGGTGTCTTCTGTATGTTTTTGTTACCTTTCCTTAATGCATAACAATATTTGTCCCCTGTGGTGCTTTCCATCTGAGGATCTCAAAGGACTTTCCAAACCTTATTCTCAGTAGCCCTGCGAGGTTAGAATAATAGAATCCTAGAATATCAGGGTTGGAAGAGACCTCAGGAGATCATCTAGTTCATTCCCCTGTTCAAAGCAGGCCCAACCCCAACTAAATCATCCCAGCCTGGGCTTTGTCAAGCCGAGCCATAAAGACATCTGAGGATGGAGATTCCACCACCTCCCTAGGTAACCCATTCCAGTGCTTCAGCACTGGGTAGGACTTGTTATTCCCTCTTTACTGATGGGGAAACCGAGGCACAACTTGGTTAAGTTACTTTCCCAGAGTCACACAGTGAGTCAGTGTGATCTGGCTCCCTGGTCCTCGCTCTGCCCATGACACTGCACTGTACCCTTTTTCCTCAGGCGAGTTCTCTTTGGAAGCCTGCCAAGGGACTGGCGTTTGTTAAGATTTGCAGTGTGCGTAGATGGAGAGTTCAGTGCGTCCCATCCATCCTTCCCCCTTTGCGACTTGTGTCAGTGTCAGTGAGCTGGAGTGATAAACTCTTTGCCCTTGGTATCCCACTGTTTTCAGACACCTCGAATGTTTGAGTTTGGGGGTAAGGTCCCTCCCTGGACTTTAGTGCCTTTTCTCCTCTTGCTTTCTGCCCCGTCCCCTCTGCCCCTGCTGCATTTCAAATAATGAAGTCCATAAATCACATAATAAACAGCTATTGACGTCCTGCCCCAGGCTGGATCATGATTGACTGACCCGTGGGAATACTGTTTTCCTCAATCAATAAGAGGCCATGAGGGGGAATAAATCTTGATAATAACTGACAACAGGAAAGTCAATACATGTATTAATATATACATTAAGTGAGCATATATCTTCCAGTGAGAGACAGCCTGCGGGGCTGCGGGTGAGAAAAGTGACTGAAACATCCTGGCTGTTGGGGGGTGAGGGGTGCGTGGGGGTGAATGGGGGCAGGGGAATTACTGCTAGAGTAAAAGCATTCAGGCCTTCCAGAACTGTGTCGGGAGACGGTGATCGGCACAGAAAAACAGCGCACATGATCGGTGAGGCCACACCAACCTAGCAGGGGATTGATTTTTGGTCAGTGCCAGGAAAGTGCTTTGTGTTTATCCAGCGTGTTGTGGTGTCGTGGGACTTTCAGTGACTTTGTGTGGAAAGCAGGCATGGAAGAACGCTCTTGTGCTTTCCATTCATGCTCTGCCCCTGCCGTCCTAGGTGCGTTTCTCCCATCATGCCATGGGCTATAGCCCGGCTTGGAAAGGCATGGTTTGGGGAAGAGAGAGAGATTGTGTCTCCTGCAGATGAGTGCACAGTGCTTGGCAGGTGAGCACTGTGAAAGGTTTTCCTCTCTTGTGCACTGCTCTGACCCACTTTTTCTTGTGCTTAGTTTCCTCAGAGGCCAGGCAGAAAGAAAAGGTTTCCTGGTAAAGATCCCCGGCTAAAAAGAACCCTGCTGCCGGGGCAGTACTTGGTGGGGAGCACCAACAGCCAGGGCCGGCTTTAGGAAGTGCGGGCTCAATTCAAACAGATTTGACGGGTCCCCGACAGGAATGACTAAAAAAAAAAAAAAAGAAAAACGTAAAAAAATACATGGTGCTCTGAGTCTTCGGCAGCACTTCAGCAGCGGGTCCTTCACTCGCTCCAGGTCTTCGGCTGTACTGAAGGACCTGCCGCCAAAGACCCAGAGCAAGCAAAGGACCTGCTGCCAAAGTGCCGCCGAAGACCCGGAGCGAGTGAAGGACCCGCCGCCAAAGTGCCACTGAAGACCCAGAGCACCACCAGGTGAGTAAAAGGCGCCTCTAGGCAAGGAAGGGATTCTCACTGGGCGCGGGGCCCTCTTAGGTGCGGGGCCCAATTCAGGGGAATTGGTGGAATAGGCCTAAAGCCAGCCCTGCCAACAGCCACCTGCATAAAGCTTGCTCAGCCATGCTGTGGCAAAGCACATGTTACAGCCAGGCTTGGTGATTTGCTCTGTCTTCTGGACACAATCTGAGGTGATGGATTTAACCTGCTAAGCCCTTAACTGGCTTGGGTCCCGAGTTGCTCTGAATCACCTCTCCCCCACTTGGACACCTTGGCTGCTCAGCCGAGGTGCGCACTCTAACGGCCCCCTGATTTAACAAGGAAGGGCTCCAGCCTGGGTCCCACCACCCTGAAACTCCCTGTACCTGGTGCTCAGCCAGAGCCCCACGTTGATGACTTCCTGGCCCTTAGAGCTGTCAGGAGGGTGACAGTTCTGTTCTGTGGCAGTTTTCGAGAGCTTGAAATTTGCTGAACAAGTTGGAAATGAAACCTTTTGAACATGGGCACAAAAATGGACCTGTGCTGAAATGACTATTTTCAGATTGGAACCTGAGCTTTTTGATTCAGGGCAGCTATTTGGGGTGAAGAGAGAGGGACTCTGATGCTCTCTATCCCAGTGTGTGGGACACGTGCACTGCTCTATTCAGAGTGACTTGGGATGCAAAGCTCTGCTCTGAAAGAACAAGGGCTTGAACCTGGGTTTTCCACGTCTTGGGGCAGTACCCCAGCCACCAACCTAGAGAGTGTGTGCCCAGCTCTCTCGCTCCTTGAAGCTAACCTGGGTGATTGACACTGAGGCCTGAGTGCCTGGCTTAGCCTCGCCTGGGTCTGCGTTTCCCCACTGCGGAACCATACCAGAATGACTGTGTCCTCACTGTTTCTGCACTCGCCCGGGTGTGTCTGGGAGCAGGTCCCATTGTTTGTTGTGTGGAGAAGCTCTAGGGTTCTTTCACAATCAATTGTGGGAGAAATTGTCTGTCCCTTGGGAGGAATTGTGGAAAGGGTTTGGAGGACTATGGGCACTTGAGTGATTATAGCCTGCGTTCTCGCTAGGGTGACCAGGTGTCCGGTTTTCGACCCGAACACCTGGTCAAAAAGGGATCCTGGTGGCTCCATCAGCACCGGTGACCAGGTCGTTGACTGTCCGGTCAGTGGCGCTGCGCAGCAGGGCTGGCAGGCTCCCTGCTAGCCTCTGCACTGTGCAGCTTCCGGGAAGCAGCCGGCATGTCCCTGCTCCAGCTCCTTTGTGTAGGAGTAGCCAGGGCAGAGGTGAAAGTAAGTTGGTCCGGTCCGGTCCGGCGTACCGGCAAGAGCCAGTACGCCGTGCCGGACCGCACCAGCTTCCATGGCGGGGATTGAAAGGGCTCTGGGCTGCCTGCTGCCTGCTGCTCTGGGTAGCCGGGCTGGGGCTGAGATTTAAAGGGTTCAGAGCTCCCTGGGGTTGTGGGCAGCCCAGAGCCCTTTAAATCCCGGCCGCAGCTCCGGCGGCTGGGCCGGGGCTGGGATTTAAAAGGTTCAGAGCTCCCCACAGCTGTGGGCAGCCCAGAGCCCTTTAAATCCTGGCTGCCGCTGAGATTTAAAGGGTTCAGAGCTCCCCGGGGCTGTAGGCAGCCCAGAGCCCTTTGAATCCCGGTCGCGTCTCTGACGGCCGGGCTGGGGCCAGGATTTTAAGGGGTCGGGGCTCCCCTCAGCGGCAGGAGCTCTGGGCCCTTTAAATCCCGGCCCCAGCGTGGCAAAACTCGGGGTTCTCCCCACCCCGAACTCCCAGCCAGCTCTTCAGCTGGGAGCCCCTGGTTGATTTAAAGGCCCTGCGTCTCCCAGCCACAACTGGTGCCCCAGGGACTTTAAATCTTTAAAGACCACGCCTCTTCTGGATGAGGCCATGCCCCCCTCAGGACTCCAGCAAATCCTGCAAGTTACTTTCACCCCTGAGCTAGGGGGCTCTGCATTCTGCCTTCGCCCCAAGCACCACCCCCGCAGGTCCCATTGGCTGGGAACTGCAGCCAATTGGAGCTGTGGGGGTGGTGCAGTATGCGGAGCTGCCTGGCCGCACCTCCGCATAGGAGCCATAGGAGGGACTTGACAGCTGCTTCCCAGGAGCTGAGCAGCGCAGAAGCAGCTTCTGGGAGCTGCTTGATGTGAGCACCACCTGGAGCCTGCACCCCTGATCCCCCTCCCAGGCCCCAACCCTGATCCCCCTCCCACCCTCTGAACCCCCTCAATCCCAGCCCGGAGCACCTTCCTTCACCCCAAACCCCACATCCCTGGCCCCACCCCAGAGCCCGCACTCCCAGCCGGAACCCTCCCCCCCATGCCCCAACCCCCTGCCCCAGCCCTCATCCCCCTCCTGCCCTCCAGTCCCCTCAGCCCCATTCCGGATCCCCATCCTGCACACTAAACCCCTCAGTCCTGGCCCCACCCCAGAGTCTGCACCCCCTGCAACACCCCAGCCCAGTGAAAGTGAGTGAGGGTGGGGAGAGCGAGTGGCAGAGGGAAGGGGGATGGAGTGAGCAGGGTGTTGGGCCTCAGAGAAGGGGCGGGGTAGGGACAGGGCATTGGAGGGGAGGCGGGGAAGGGGACAGAGCAAGAGTGTTTGGTTTTGTGTAAGTAGAAAGTTGGCAACCCCTAGTCCTCACTGCAAAGTGGGTGGGTTAAAGCTGAGCCAGAGTTTGAAGCCACCCCCTCAGCCAGGTCAGTTAGGCTAGGCTTAAATCACCTCTTAACTCAGGGCACAGGTTTTTCTGTGTGGACAGTGGGAGGGTTTGGACTAAAACCCAGGTAGGAGCCCAGGTTAACCATGTAGTGTAGACGTACCCTGTGCCACACCCCCAGCACCACCTTTCTGTCCCTCTGCCTTTCTCTATCTGTTTTGGGAAGGAGGCTTAGTATGAACACTTCAGCATTTTATTATTTAAATGTCCTGTGGGCCCATGCACCCAGCACTTGACCTTGTAAGCAACTTGTAAACGCCTTGACTTCTGATGTGGTTTTTGAAGCAGACAGGATATTAACCTCCCAGAGGAATAGGGGAAGGAATGCTGACACAGCCTTCACTGCAACAGTACTATCAGCTCCGCTTTAATTTAACCCCCCGGGGCAGCTGCTGGCAAGAATTGCCTGAAAGTAACCTAAATAGCTGCCTAATGTGAGCTGAGGTTCAGCCGGATTCTGCATTAAGTGGGTGTTGTCTAATGCAAGGGAGAAGTGACATTTCGCTGGTTCATACTGTCTGAGTGCTCCTTATACAGCGCTAGTGCTTGGATGGAGTTTCCAGCCAGAGTCACTTCCTTGTTAACATGCATTAATATAATGCTGCTGGGTTTAGGTTTCCAGCTCTGCAGGGGAATAGTTAAGGGAAAGCCTTGGTTTTTTTTAACTTTAACGTTTTTGTTAAAATGTTCATACTGAAGGCTCTGATACAACAAAGCACTTAAATCAATGGGACTTCTGTACATATCTAAAGCAAAACACTTTGCTGGAGAGGAGTAGATGTGTTTAAAGCTGAGTGTGTGCTTGAGTGCTTTGCTGAACTGGGGTCCTATCCAGGCTTCCTCCTCACACCAGTACAATTTAAATTCAGTATTGCTATTAATCTCTGCTCATCCTCCTCTCCTCCACATCTGACTTCAGGGTTGTTCCTTATCTGCAGGCTTCCCCAGTGTGGGGTCATCTTGGGAACTAAGCAGATCGTTGGTTCAGGAGGACAGGCTATACTAAAGGCGGAGTACAGAGGGGTTTTGCTGGGCACCTTGTATGCCTTCATGAGAAGTACACAATCGCCACAGAGTAAACCGTTCCACTCTGCAACACTCTCATTTCTCAGTGGCTGGTCAGATTTGTTTCCCATCTGCCCGTGTGAAGATGAAGTACTAGGAAACAACTCATCAATCTTGTGGGGGCTGCTTGATTTTTTTGCTATCTCTAAGATGGAGATGAGTTCCAGGCAGGCTACTTTTTTAATCAAAAGGTTTTTCTCTTCACTCTCTTCAAAAGAAGATACTTTCTACTTCTTCTTCTTCCTAAAGTTCAAAAGACCAGGAAGAAAACGGAGCAGAGAATATATTAGGCACCTTCAAAGGGAAGGAAGAGGTCAACATTGCTTTCCATATCCCTGTACATCCCGCCAGCCCTCTCCAAGCCAATTATAAGCACATCTTTTCAAAGGGAAGCGAAAGCAACAAGAAGTGTCAAGCATTCTCAGTTGACTTGTTTGCAACAGGGGGTTGAGATAAACCATTTGGGACTGTGGTTGCTTTCCTGGATCTTAGCTGTTTTCCAAATGGCAGGAGAACAGCTTGAGTTCCCTGACAGTATCTCAGAATGGGAGACGCTTCTTGAAATAAAAATGCATTGAGTTTGCTTCCTCTAAATGACTTGTTTCTTCTAAAGCCCTGATGGAATTGTAGCCACTTTCCAGGGAGGTTGATCTCCTCCTCCTCCTGCCCTTACCTTCGAATCAGCTGACTCTCCTGTAGTTATCTTGCATGCCAGCTGTTGAAAGTTCAGTCAAGAAAATTCTGCTGCTTAAGTAATATCCATCAAAGGACGGTGTTTCCATCAAGAGGAGGTAGGCAAGGTGGGGAGATAGCGAAGGAAGGACAAGAAAAGTAATAGTCTTCAGGTCTGTTCTCTTTCTCTGAGCTAATTTCCCCTTCAAAGGCATCTCCATATGGAGCTGAATGGTTGCACGGTTTGGCCAGTAGATGTTTGCCATTGTAATGGCTTGAAAATGTTGCTCTGGAGTTGAATTAAATCCCTACTTTGCCATTGGTGTTGCTTTGGCAGTTCCCCATTCTAAATAGACAGTGTGATTGCTATCTAGTTGGTAAAACTGGAGTCTATGGCATGTCTTGTCTGCAGGGTGATGAGCCACTGTACCAAATGTTTGTGTTTAGGACACAGCCATAAGCATCTGTCTAGGCCCCCATCTTGGATACATTCTTGAGTAGCTTCACTCACACAAGCAGTCCCCTCAGATGAGTTGAGGCAGTGGTTCTCAAACTTGTGTACTGGTGACCTCTTTCACATATCCAGCCTCTGAATGCAGCCCCACCGTATAAATTAAAAAGCACTTTTTTGTATATTTAACACCATTATAAATGCTGGAGGCAAAACAGGATTTGGGGTGGAAGCTGACAGCTCACGTCCCCCCCCATGTAATAACCTTACAACCTCCTGAGGGGTTCTGACCCCCAGTTTGAGACCCCCTGAGTTAAGGGGTTTGCAGGATCAAGACCTTACTTTGGAAGTACATGTATGCACTAGTGTTATAGCCATGTTCAGTCCAGGGTGTTAGACAAGGTGGGTGAGGTAACATCTTTTATTGGATCTTTTGTAGGTGAGAGAGACAAGCTTTCGAGCTACATGGAGCACTTCCCCACCTCTGGGAAAGGTACTCAGAGTGCCATAGCTAAATACAAGCTTGGACAGATAGTTAAGCATCAGCAGTTATCATGCATTCTAAAAGGGACCATTCAAAGGGAAGTGAACACCCCTGTAGTTATAGGACAAAAAGAAGGTTACAGATTGCTATAATAGGCCATAAAGTCAGTGTCTTTATTAAGAACATTATAATTTGGGAGTTATATGGCATTTTGCGAGAGCTTCACAAACATTTCTCTCAACATTTCCCACTGCTATGCCTCTAAACCTCCCATCATTCTACTGTTGTGGAAAGTGGGGTGTGCCTCCACCCCAATAATGCCTATGGCCAAACAGTGTAAGAAACAAAGGCATCCGGAGAGCTGCTATTAAACACCACTTCCATCAGAATCCTGGGAGAAACATCCAGATTTGCGGAGTGGAAAAAGGAGAAGACCTGGGAGGGAAGGAAGTGTTACTGCCACCTTCTCGGAGAGTGTAACACAACAAAGAATATAACATTTAAAACATTTTGAGAAGTTTGTCGTTAATGGTTCCACTCCCGAGATTGAGTGTCCGTGTCAAAGAAATCCCTGGTAAATGACAGCAGCACACAGAGGTCTCAGCAAGTGGAGCAGCACGGCTTCGTGTGCTCTCATCAGCTGCCGGAGAACTCTGCCTGGCCCACAAGCCTCTTACTGCAGCAGGCTTGGATGGAATCTGCAGCAGAAAACATTGGATTCTGTGGCAGCTCTGAGAGTGCCTGCTGCCAAAGAGGAGAGGGGAAAATTATCCTCCTGAGAATGCTGGTATTGCCAGAGGGAAGAGGGGCGTGCCAGCAGCCTCGCTCCTCCCAAAACTGACTCTGGGGTTGGCTTGTACATCTGCGGAGGAGCTGGGGGGTGCTGCGAGCCTGGATTATACTGGGAGTTAGTGCTGGAGGACTTTAGCAGTTGTGCCGGTCATGTGGAGCTGAACATAATGGAAGGCTTCCCCCACCTCACCCCATCATCGTACAAAAGTAACAGCATGGAAATTAAATAGCTTCATTACTAAGACCTGTTCCTGCTGCCTGTTGGCGTCCCATGTGCAGAAAGGCTCCCACATCAGGCCCTTCTAGTGTAGTAAGCCATGTAGCCCTCATGTGGACCTGTGGGTTCAGGTCTCTGCCCACTTGCGCCAGTATAAGTCAGAAGCAACACTACTGAAGTTGGTGGAGTTATGTTCCGGTAAAGCTGCTGTAAACGAGAGGAGAATCCAGGCTTGTGTCCTGGACATTATGATCAACTGTCGTGTCTCAGCACAGACCTGCTTGGGGATGATTTGTTATTTGTATCCCAGTGGCGCTGGGGAAGCCTACCTAAGCCCAGGGCCTTGTTGTGTGGACAGCTGTGTGCGCACGCAGGAAGAGAAAGTCTGTGCTGGGGAAATCTTTCAGCCTGCATAGATGAGGCAGATGTAGGCTGTGCAAGGGTTGGGAGAAGTGTTATCCTCCCGGGTTTACACGTGGGGATCTGAGGCACAGAGAGATGGAAGATTTGTCCACATGGTGCGAATGTACAGCACCCACGCCCACTAAGAGTTCCGTAGCGTGCTTTGGCATATCGCTGTTTGAAACAGCCGTCGTTCCAAGTGGACTGTGGAGCTTTTCGTGCACATCAGCAGTGTCCACATGGCGACTTGGTGCGTGATGTGCTAGAACGCTGTAAATTTACCCATCTCGAGATAGATGAGCCCCAAGTGACAGGCCCAAGGTCACACCAGAATTCAGTGCCAGTGTCATAACTTTCCTACTCAGATCTGAACCTTAGAGTTCAGAACATGAGAGGCTAGCATGAAACCGCCAAACTTAATTACCAGCTTGGATCTGATATCGCTGCCACCAGCCAGAAAATTTCAGTGTCTGGCTCACTCTGGTCTCCCCAAAACCTTCCCTGGGGAACCCCAAGACTCAGATGCCCTGAGTCTCACCACAAAGGGAAATAACCCACTTCCCTTCCCCCTCTTTACCTCCTCCCAGATTTCCCCGCCTTGGGTACTCTAGGATATTCCCTGCTTCAAGTCCTTGAAACACAAGTACCGAGAGATCAAATCTCTCTCTCCTCTCACCCAGAGAGTATGCAAAGTCAGGCTTAATAAATCTAACACAAAGAGATTTTCCCCCTCCCTTCATTCCTTAGCCTTAACAAGTGAAAAAACTCAAACAGGTCTTAAAAAGAAAGCTTTATATAAAAAGAAAGAAAAAGACATAAAAATGGTCTCTGTATCAAGGTGACAATATACAAGGTCAATTGCTTAAAAGAAAAAAATGAATAAACAGCCTTATCCAAAAAGAATACAATTTAAAACATTCCAGCAACTACACACATGTAAATACAAAAAAACAGTATAAACCTATTATCTTACTATCCTTGTACTTACAACTTGGAAACAGAAGATTAGAAAGCCTGGAGATAGAGAGATCACTCTCAGAGCCGAGAGGGCCACCGAACCAAGACAAAGAACACCCACCCAACAACTTCCCTCCCTTGACATTTGAAAAATCTTGTTTTCTGATTGGTCCTCTGGTCAGGTGTTTGGTTCCCTTTGTTAACCCTTTACAGGTAAAAGAACATTAACCCTTAGCTATCTGTTTATGACAGGCAGAGCCGGGAATCAAATCAAGATACTCTGAGGGAATGTCTCCACTACAAAATTAAGTCGACCTAACTTACATAGACATACAGCTGCCGGAGTAATTACATCACCTGTGTGTGTCTACACTTTGCTCCTTGTATTGGCAGTGCGTGTCCTTACCAGGTGCGCTTGTACTGATGGTACTGTCAGTGGGGGGCACTGTGGGATAGCTTCTGAAAGCCAGCAACAGTCGATGTATGCAATGCAGTGTCTACACTGACGCTGTGTCAACCTAACTGCATCAACATTGACTCTACACCTCTCATGGAGGTGGAGTTATTACACAGCAGTTACATCAAGGGGAGTGACATTCTAGTGTTGACACTTAAGTGGTTCGTTCAACATAAGCTGCCTTGCATCGACCTAAAACCAAGCCTGAGTGCCAGGCCAGTGCCTTAACCACAACACCTTCCGTCCTCTCTGAGAGCCCCTTGTCCTCAGACAGTGCAATAACCTTCGCTGTCTCAGGGTTATTTTAGTTAAGCTTTTGTATTTCAAACAACCAAACAGTGGACGTTATGTCCTCGTGAGCTGGCTTTCTGGGCTCTTCGACGAGGCACCAGTCTGCAAAGAGCATGTTTTGGAAAATCTTTACATTTAACAAGACAATGAATGGAAGTCCCAAATTGGCTGTTTAAGGGTTTGACTTGCATTCTAGGCCAGTTTGGAAACTGGAGACAGACTTCCCTTTCATTGCTGGGCCAATGCAGTTGGGCTTTATAGGATTGTAGGATGGTTCTCTATTGGAAGGGATTCCTGGGGGAAGGTGATGGTTCTAGCAGAGGATTACATTGGGGATGTATCTTTGTGTGAAACGTAGCATGATTATCAGAGGATCTCCTCATGGGTCCTGCTAACCTCTTCTGGACCTTGATTCTGGCATATCCTGGGTGTGAAATGCTTTTTATCAAAGCAAGATAGTGGCAGGGAAAGATATTAAGAGAAAGCAAATCTGCCCTCCTATTTCCCACTTCGGTTCAGTGTGGATAGCTGCTGAGTGCTGTGGAGCAGCCAGCCCCGAGGCAGTGACAGCACATTGCACACCGGTGATCTCTGAACCCCACATGGACTGGGGTGCGGCGTACACTGCAGCACAGACTCTTGGGGGCTGGAGTGATGGATTCTGTCTGCCCTCCCTGGGATCCTAAGGGCATGTCTGTGCCCTGAGCTGGGGGAACGATTCCCAGCTCAAAGAGACGTACTCATGGTAGCTCTGCGTGAGCTAGTGTGCGAAAAATAGAGTGTAACTCCAGTGACATGAGCGTTGGCATGGGTTCGCCGCCATGAGTATGATCCCACCTGAGAGGCTAGGTATTAGTCGAGCCTGCTAGACCCTCCCACTGCCACAGCTATGCTGCTCGAGGTTGTATCGGTATATCTATTCGAGCTGGGAATTACACCTCCAACTATTCTTGTTGATTTAATTGAAGACAGTGCTCCGTGCAGTAGTCAAAGACACACATGCAGTGCCAGCCCAAGGAGCTTTGCTAAAATAACTAAAGGGGCGAGATGAACGTTGGTTGACAGCTTCACAGAGCAAAGTCTCGCTTTTCTCCCCAGAATGGGTGCGGCGTAGACAGCAGCAGCGCTGGCTTCATAGTTTCATAGATTCCAAGACCAGGAGCAACCACTGTGGTTCTCTAGTTCAACCTCCTGTATGGAACAGGCCAGAGAACTTCCCTAAAGTAGTTCCTAGAGCAGATGGTTTAGAAAAACATCCCGTCGTGATTTAAAAATGGTCAATGTGGGGGATTCTCCATCATCACTTGGTAAGTTGTTCCAACGGTTGATTACTCTGATTGTTAAAAATGTACCCCTTATTTCCAGTCTGAATTTGGGTAGCTTCAACTTCCAGCCATTGGGTTGTGTTATGCCTTTCTCCACTGGATTGAAAAGCCCATTGTTAAATATTTGTTCCCCATGTGGGTACTTATAGACATAAACTTCTCTTTGTAAAGCGAAATAGATTGAGCTCCTTGAGTCTATCACTATATGGCAGGTCTTCTAATCCTTCAGTCATTCACATGGCTCTTCTCTGAACCCTCTCCAGTTTATCAACATCCCTCTTGAATGATGGGCATCAGAACTGGACTAGTATTTCAGCAGCGGTCTCACCAGTGCAAAATACAGAGGTAAAATAACCTCTCTGCTCCCACTCAAGATTTCCATTTGTACATCCCAGGATTGCACTAGCTCTCATGGCCGCAACATCACGATGGGAGCTCATGTTCAGCTCATTATCCATCATGACCCCCAAATCTTTTTCAGACACTGCTTCCTGGGATAGAGTCACCCTGTTGGCCTGCATTCTGTGTTCTTAGATGTATACATTTATATTTAGCCATATTAAAATGTATATTGTTTGCTTGTGTGCAGTTTACCAAGCAATCCAGATGGCTCTGATCAGTGATGTTTCCTCTTCATTATTTGCCACTCCCCCAATCATCTGAAAACTTTATCAGTGATGATTTTGTTATCTTCCAGGTCATTTATAAAAGTGATAAATAGCATAGGGCCAAAAATGATCCCTGTGGGACCTCACTGGAAACACACCAGATTGATGATCATTCCCCATGTAAAGTGCTTGGATGCTCTGCAAGAACGAGGCACACACACACTGTAAATTATTTGGCTTTAATGAAGGTAAAGTGACACATTTGCAACGGGGACCCTGGGCGTTGCTGTCACTTTGGCGGGGAACCCAGCACCGAAGCTCAGCTCGGCCTGGGTCGGAGTCCAAAGGCAGGACCGGGAGCATACAGTTATATATACACAATACAAAAGCAACTCATACATATGCAACAAGGGACTTCCCATAAGCTATGCCCACCCTTTGGCCTAAGGCCATACAAACTGGTTTCAACCAGTTAAAAGCAAGTTATAACTGGCATGCCGTGTCCTACAATGACCGGCCACTTAGCAAGCAGGGGCTTTCCACAAGGCCGGCGAGAAAGCGGAGATACCCTAGCTAGGCCGTGACACAGTCTTCGCAGTCCCCTACTGTCACGGAGTCACCGGGCGATGCTCTGGAACTGCTCCCCACCAAGCCAGGCAGGACTTTGGGGAGCCTCCTCTCTCTTGGAGCAGACTTGTTCAGGGCAAGAAGCTCACACAGCTTCACCTCCTGGGTCTCTCCTTGGAGCATTCAGCATCCTCTGCCCCTCCGTGCGCTTCCCACAGCGAGTCCACCCCAGTGGGGTCCTGGGGAAGCCACCGGGTCCTGCACCCCCACTTTGCAGTCAGACGTGACTCTCAGCCAGCCAGTAACACAGAGGTTTATTCGATGACAGGAACAGGGTCTAAAACAGAGCTTGTAGATACAGTGAACCGGACCCCTCGGCTGGGTCCATTCTGGGGGGGCAGTGAGCCAGACCCCCAGGTCTGCCCTCCACCCTGGACCCCAGCCAGCTCCAGACTAACCACCCCTTCCAGCCCCTGCTCTCTGCTCAGCCCCTTTCCCGGGCCAGGAGGTCACCTGATCCCTTTGTCTCCAACACCTTCAGCTGGCACCTTTGCAGGGGAGGGGCCCAGGCCATCAGTTGCTAGGAGACAGAGTGTCAGGCATTTAGGTGCACTGGCCCTTTGCTCAGCCAGATACTTAAGAACTGCCATGGGGACACTGAGGCACCAACACAGTATTCAGAGAAAACATTAAGAACTTTCCCAGTTCGTCACATCTCTCCCCCCTTCAAGACCGAACTGAGCGAGGTCACTTTAGCCAGTGACCTGGGGAAGTTCGAACCCACCAAGGTTCCCATGGATGCCCCAGCATCTCTCCCATTCCTTGGTGTGAGTTACACCAGGACAGTCCAGTCTCACGCCCTCCCTTAGGTCGGGTGTGCTTGATGGCACTTGCAGGCCGCATGTGGGAAGGTTTATGCGGCTTGAACCCTTTTGATAGCCCCCATAAAACCAGATCATCCTGTCTCGCTTGGGGATCAGCCCCACGGGTGAGGCCCATGGGCTGTAAAATGGCTGGATTCCATTTAAAGCCAGCATGTCCCTGACCTCTCTCTCCAGGTTCTGGGCTGCTTTCCCAGTGACTCTGAACGGGGAACACCTGATGGGGAGATTGTCTCCCACCTCAGGGAAGAGATCCCCCAGGGGGTCTTCCCCCTTCTCCATCCAATCCTTCCCCTTCAGGTCCAGGGGTCCCCTCACTTTCCTCCCATCCAGCAGCTTAAATGGGAAGAACCCTGTGGATTCCTGGGGTACCACCTGCTGCCTCCCGATTCCCCCCTGTTCTACTTCCCCTTGGGGAGCCCATTCCTGGTACAGGAATCCCTTCTCCTGCAGGACTCTGTCCCTGCAGCCTTCCCCAAGGGGGTTTGCAGCGCTGTGGCCAGCAAGTTCTCTCAGCTTCTCCAAGGAGGGATCGTTCTGCAGCTCAGTCTGGGATTCAGCAGCTGGGGCAGGGAGTGGGACCTGCTCCCTCTCGCTGGCTGGGCCTGGGGTCACAGCCCCCCTGAGTCCTGTCCCTGGTAGCTCCCTCCCTGCTGTGTAATCACTTCCCAGCAGCACGTCTGGACCAGGCAAACCTGTTTGGCAGCTGACCTGCCCTGCCTGGGTGTCCCCCCACTCAGCTGGGGTCTCAGCTCCCCCCGTGCTCAGAGCTGCCCTTGCTGTCCCAGTGGGGACAGGCAGCGAGCTCTCTGCTCTGGTCACAGCATCAGAGCCAGCATGAGCCCCCTCTCCAGTGTGCAGGGGGGCGGCGAGCATCTCTCCCTCCCACTCAGCCCCAGGGGGCTGGTTACAGGTAGGCAGGTATCCTGAGCCCAGCAGCCCCTCCCCCCTGCCAGCCAGGTTATTTGCATTTTCACTGACCATTTCCATCCTAGCCAATTGGTTCCCTGGATTTGAATTCAAACCCTCGGCCGTTACAGGAGCGGGACCGGGATCCTGTCCCATGGGGAGACAGTCACCCCCCAACAGGGCCTCCCAGCCGATATCCTGGAGAACCCCAACTACCAGCCAGCCCGACCCCTTCTGGGTCTGCACAGGGATCTGGGCCATAGGCAGGGCGAGGGGCTTCACCCCAGGGAACTTCACCCAGGTCCCGCAGTCCCTCAGCATCTGGGGCTGAACCACCACAGTTCTCTCTGTCCCAGGGTCTCGCCCCCGCAGGCGTGTTTCCCCACTGACCCCTGGGCGCCCCCTATGTCTCTCTGCTCCACCATCACCAGTCCACGCTGCTGCTGCTTTTCCTGCAGCTTTTCCTCAGGCTCTTGCTCTCTCTCACGGTCCTGCTCCCATCCCATCCGTCTCCAGTCTCCTGATGGGGAACCCAATCGTGAAGACCCTCGTCTGACTGGCGACCAGACTCCCGGGGATGCCTGGCTGATGCTCCAGCTGCTCTCAGATCCTCTTGTAGCCCCATCTGGGCCAGGAATCTGCTCCTCAGAGCGGTGCTTCTTCTTCAACTGCACGATTAACTGTGTCTTGGTGAATTTCCCCATGCGTAACCCTCTCTTTGTGCACAGGATCACAATGTTCTTCTCAAGGAGATGGTGATAGGCCATCACTTCACCATTCCCAAGTGGCTCTGGACTCACAGGCCTGTGTGCTCTTGGCTCCCCCATGGTTTCCAGGAAGAACCCCGGGTGTGCCAGCCCTTCTCGTGATCACCACCTCTTTGCCAGGGTCGAGCTGCAGACTCCTCTGCCCCTGGGACTGCTCCTGCCATCCCCAGGGGAACCCTGCTACTGCAAAATCCTTCTCTCTCCCAGGGTCGAGCGAGAAGCTCCTCCGCCCCTGAGACTGCTCGCTGCAGTCCTCAGGGGGACCCCGTTACTCCAACAGTCCTTCTCACTGGTCACACACTCCCAGAGGTTAACTGCCTCCTGAAACCGTCCCACTCTGAGCCTTCAGCACGCCTGGTCCTCATTATCCCTCCTTTGTTTTACTGCTCCCCAGTCACTTACTGCAAGCAGCGCCATTCACGGGGTGCAGTATGTCCTGCCGCTGCCACCAGTTGTCACGGAGTCACCGGGCGATGCTCTGGAACTGCTCCCCACCAAGCCAGGCAGGACTTTGGGGAGCCTCCTCTCTCTTGGAGCAGACTTGTTCAGGCAAGAAGCTCACACAGCTTCACCTCCTGGGTCTCTCCTTGGAGCATTCAGCATCCTCTGCCCCTCCGTGCGCTTCCCACAGCGAGTCCACCCCAGTGGGGTCCTGGGGAAGCCACCGGGTCCTGCACCCCCACTTTGCAGTCAGACGTGACTCTCAGCCAGCCAGTAACACAGAGGTTTATTCGATGACAGGAACAGGGTCTAAAACAGAGCTTGTAGATACAGTGAACCGGACCCCTCGGCTGGGTCCATTCTGGGGGGGCAGTGAGCCAGACCCCCAGGTCTGCCCTCCACCCTGGACCCCAGCCAGCTCCAGACTAACCACCCCTTCCAGCCCCTGCTCTCTGCTCAGCCCCTTTCCCGGGCCAGGAGGACACCTGATCCCTTTGTCTCCAACACCTTCAGCTGGCACCTTTGCAGGGGAGGGGCCCAGGCCATCAGTTGCTAGGAGACAGAGTGTCAGGCATTTAGGTGCACTGGCCCTTTGCTCAGCCAGATACTTAAGAACTGCCATGGGGACACTGAGGCACCAACACAGTATTCAGAGAAAACATTAAGAACTTTCCCAGTTCGTCACACCTACATTCCCTCCCTCGCTTTCTTGAGCGACGCCAGTGACCATGACCCAAGGGCTGGGAGAGGGTCCTCAAAATTAAAGGTGTGATCAAAAAATACAGCATAGCAAACAGCAGCAGGATTCTTAATAGCCTGTAAATCCTATTCAATTGAGCCAAAATAATTGACATAAAAACAGCAATTTTCCCCAATGCAAGTACAAGCCCCCCCCTACTCAGGAATGAGTGCACGAACAAAAGAATGAAATCCTGTTTGTCTGACAACTAAGGGATTGGGGTACTGACTATAAATCAGTTAGGTACACCAGGTGATCTAATTTCCCAGATATCTTGGTGAATAATCCAGTTCCATATGCATCCTCCCCATGGACCTATCAGGATTCGGTATGTGGGAGCCCACACCCCCCTAACTGGTCCAAATGCTTGGAAGGGGCACTGTGAATATCCACACTTCCACCCAGAAAGTGTCCAAGTATGTCTCCATGACCACAGATCAGATGGTACTCCTGATGTGTCTGTAAGGGCACTCAAGATCGCTCCGAATGGCCATCAGCTGGTCATTCAGGAAATCCTGAATTTCTAAACATACTAGATCCCACTGCAATGCCTTCCCAGCCTCAGTGATATTTAATACCATCTGTCCTTGGTGTAGTATAATACACCTGTTATTTAAAATCCAGTTAGAGAGAGCAATACGTGCTAAAGGATTTATCCAGAACACAGGGCGCAGCCTGTAGAATAAACCCCAAAATCTAATCAATACCACATTCCCAAGCATGAGTCCCACAAATTTCTTCCTGCCAGTGTATAATTCTTTGTTTCTTTACCAGGGTCAGTTCTTAATGTCCTTTTTAGTCAGGAATTCCTGGACTTTGGCAATGTCAGTAGAGTGAGTGTTCCTTTATCTTTCCCAAAACAGTCGTGGTTCAGCATCCTACAGGGGAGAGGTTACTAGCATATCACCCTGTAATGGTTTTGCTGCTTCTAGAACAATGCAAAGGCACAGTAGATCTGTCAGTGGACAAGGAAGAGGTTACTAGCTCTTCACCTTGTCCTTTTTCCCCTGCTGTCCAGAAGGCACAGTGGAGCTGGAAGGAGAAATAGGCTAATCATCAGTAGGAGAATCCTCCCGAGGGGGAAGGGTCTTTGGGTCGCGCTTCGTTACCTGTGAGAAAAAGAACCTAACACATTTCATTAGTGCCTGGCTGTGTTTTGCAGATCTCATAGCTGCTTGGGCACATGCACACCCCCCCGCCCTTTTCTTGGTTATTAGCCAAGTCTTAGCTCTGAGCAGTGTCCTTGAGTGGAGCCAGTGTCTTATCTTCAGCCTGCTCGCTATTATTTTTTCTTTCCAGTTAACTCATTTTGTTCCTTTTTCTTCCTCCTTCTTGGCTTCTTTTTATCCTACAAAGGGAACTTTTACTTTTCACTTATACACCTTTTTCCAACAACGAACACATAAACATTGCCATTATACAGTACATTAGTCTTATTGTTCAGTGTATGCTACATATACCCTTTCACTAAAAATAACCTTGTTAGAGAACTTTGGAGCAACAAGCCAGGACAAGCACACCCACTTTGCGAAGTTCATTCAATTTAACCCCTTTTGCCTGATTCCAAACCAAATCATCCTATAGAAACACTAAACACAACAATGCCGGCCACAAGACAGACACCACAAGACAAAACATAAAACACAAAACATAATTCCTAACATAAGACCCACCCATCTGTCTGCTGACACTTAAACGAAAAGAAAATTACACAGAGAACAGAGGGAATTACAATTTAATCCAGGTTTTCCCACTTTATTACACTGATCGCTACAGGGGACGGAACAGAAGGATCTCAATTCGACCTCAGAGCTTCCTCGCACGCATGGCTTCCACTCCGAGGAATTATGAACGAGAGGTTCAGTTCCGCCCACACTCCTAACGCCCAAATGTATACAAAGCAAAAAACAACAGTAACCGGTTAAACAAAACCAAACCAGATAGTATTTCCTTATCCTATTAGGGCTCACCTTATCGGAGCACGAACCCCAGGGGCTGCGGGGAAGTGAGGAAGAGGGGTTAAGCACCTCAGTGGCGGCACTCCTAGTTCGCTGCAGCCATCCTGAGTTCAATGTCCGACTAGGAGAGTCCCGTCTGGAGTCGCCAGAAACTGTTACCAAAATATCGGATCTGCCTAGCTGAGAGCCAATTAACAGCCTGACAGGGATAAGGAAAAAAAACGCAGAGGAAAAGAGGTAGTGTAAAAGTTCAGGCTGTTGTGTCCAGGAGCAGTACTCACCCCCCCCCCCACACACCTACTGGCTGCTTGTAATCTATTGGGGGGGGTCTGCCAGCTTTCACAATCCCCCTCTTCGGCGATAGTCTTCCAGGGCCCGCTGTAAGCGGAGCACCTCCTCATCCTGGGCCCGGAGGGCGGTTAGGGAGAGCCACCTGAGCTCCCCCATTGCTCACCGTTCCGTCCCAGAGCACCGGTTCACCTGCACCCGCTGTAAGGCCTCTGTCAGCTGTGTGGGAGTCACTCCGGCCACCTGCCAGAATTCTGGCCACTCGGCAGGGGCAGTCCACCCTGCCAGAACCCGCGCTACCGGCCCCCAGCGTTCCGTCTGGGGCCACTTGGGTGTGCGCTGTAAGGACAGTGGCAGCTCCCCTGCTTCCCCTACCTTCGGCCAAAGCGGCATCGTCTTCCAGAGCACCCTGCTCGCTGCGCCAAATGTAACGTGCTTGGATGCTCTGCAAGAACGAGGCCCACACACACTGTGACTTATTTGGCTTTAATGAAGGTAAAGTGACACATTTGCAATGGGGACCCTGGGCGTTGCTGTCACTTTGGCGGGGAACCCAGCACCGAAGCTCAGCTCAGCCTGGGTCGGAGTCCAAAGGCGGGACCGGAAGCATACAGCTATATATACACAATACAAAAGCAACTCATACATATGCAACAAAGGACTTCCCATAAGCTATGCCCACCCTTTGGCCTAAGGCCATACAAACTGGTTTCAACCAGTTAAAAGCAAGTTATAACTGGCATGCCGTGTCCTACAATGACCGGCCACTTAGCAAGCAGGGGCTTTCCACAAGGCCGGCGAGAAAGCGGAGATACCCTAGCTAGGCCGTGACACAGTCTTCCGCAGTCCCCTATACCCCATTTACAGTTACATTTTGAAATCTACCAGTTTTTAATCCGTTTAGTGTGTACCATGTCAGGTTTATACCATTCTAGTTTTTAATCAAAATGTCCTGTCCCTGTGCCTTAGCCACAAACTGCAGGGAGAAGGGGTTTATGTTTCCCACGTCCATCCAGTGTTTGACAAGTCTACTGGAACTGTCAATGCAGGTGTGATGCTGACCTCTTGTGAGGTGGCTGCATTTCCATTTGAAACAGAGCCGTAGCAAACTCATTTCACCTACTTCACAGAATAGCTCTCTGGTTGTGATGACTGTACACTGCTGCTCCACACTAGTCAATGTGGAGACCTAAAGGTGAAAGGTTGTGTAGGCCACAACCATCCCCATTACCTCCGTAATCCAGGGTGCATTTTAAAGGTGAGCAGGTACTGTATTGTGGGTGTGGTTCCATCTGATCGTACTGCCACTGAACTCAATGATTAAGCTCCCGTCAACTGCAGTGATGCAGGATTGGGTCCCCCCTGCAGTATTTTCAGGTCTGTATAAATAAGTGAGCTGGGTAAGTGGAACAGTTGACAGGGATGTAGAATTTATCAGCACTGGAAAGGGTCACTCTTCACCCTGTGCTGTGGCATTTCTGAGGAATCTGGTCACCCCGATTTCACAGAGATACATTCCATCTCTGCAGTAGTTATAACACTGTGTACAGCACAATATATAACAACGTCAGATGGATGGTCCCTAAGCGCTGTTTCCCTATGGCAGCTCCCCGGGGCAGACATGGGCCAAGGATGTGATTTTATACTGGGGCCTGAACCCCCCTCCCAGCGGTGGCTCCAGGCACCAGCGCTCCAAGCACGTGCCTGGGGTGGCAAGCCATGGGGGGGGCGGGTCCTGCCGGTCCCTGCGGGAGCGGCAGTCAGGCAGCTTTTGGTGGCTTGCCTGCAGGAGGTCTGCTGGTCCCGCGGATTTGGCGGCAATTCAGCAGCGGGTACGCCGAAGTTGCGGGACTGGCAGACCTCCTGCAGGCAAACCGCCAAAGGCAGCCTGCCTGCCATGCTTGGGGCAGCAAAAAAGCTAGAGCCGCCCCTACCCCCTCCCTAAATTATGAAATGAACAAAATAATCAAATCCTAACACCCCGCCCCTCCTCCGCAAGCAACCAAACCTCTCACCTGCCTTCTGTCCCTGCTTAGGTCACTGATCTTTATTTATTTTTCATTTTACAGGAAGCACTCTTTCCTTTCCTTTCGGCATAGCACTGCCATTTTTAAAACTGCAATCGTTTGATGTACCGAAATCGGGGGAGGTGGGGGGGAAAGGGGGAGGGTCATGGGGCAGGATTCAAAGAGAACTTCTGAAATCTCCCAGAGCAATTCAGAAAACTCAGTTCCCCCACAAACCATGGCCTGTGGCAAAGGTCTGAGTAAACACACACCTGTCTGCTTTCAGTGTGGCCTGTAATTCAGATTGTTTCAGGCTAATGATGTAGTACAGGAAGTCATCTCTCTCTCTCTCTCTCTCTCACACACTCTACTCTAGCCACTTTATCGCAATACCAGTTAGGAATTAAATACTTTCGTGTTGCTTTTAACAAATTCCAGGTCATTCCTTCCTGGATTCATTTATAGCATCTTTCTCCCTCACTCGTACCCACAAATCTGCTCTTTTGTGTTGCCGTAAAATAATAATAATGAATAAATGCTCAGTACATATCAAAAGAGTTTAAATGTCAGTTATACCCTATATAACTCCGTGGGACTCCCTTTTCTTTGTTGCATTGTCTACCTCTTCCCTAGCACAGATCCAGCCCACTGGTAGTGGCATAGCGGACTTTTTAATTTTAAATGTTTATTAGTACTAATTCTTGTCTCTGTCTCTCTGGGTTTTATACCTATCACCTTGGTACCTGAACTCCTTCCACATAAAATCAATAGCAATAGCAAAATTGCTAGTGGATTGCATGGAATCTGTGGCACTTGTCTCTTTTTGGGAGGTAAAAGTCTGACTTTAATTTACTCTCTGTTAGGCTGCTTCGTTTTGGGGTAATTTTGACTTAATTTTTGGTTGATCGGGGTTGTGCAGTGGAAGGGGGTGTCAGTGTTGTGAGTGTCGTCCTTCGGGTGGAAAAAGGTCTTTTCAAAGATGAACATCTTGCTGCTTTTCCTAAGGACATTCAGGCTGGATTCACCTAGCTATGCCTGGCATTTAGACTGCATGCAGCCCTGATCTCTATTGCTCTGTGGGTTTGTTTTCTCCCCTGTTCGCAGATAGTATTTATTGGCTTGTGCTTCATTAAGTTTCAGTTCAATTTCACATACAATATAAAGTCTTCGCACTTTAAACTCTGCTGTTGGTCAATCTTTAAACTTCGTAAGTGTTTGTGCTTCTTGTCTGCAGGATGCATAAACTGTACCCTCACTCTGTGAAGTGGGGAAATGAAGTAGTAATACCTGTGGTGGGATGCGGGTGGAGTCTCCATGGTTTATCTTGGAGACATTTGGTGATGCTCGGATAGAAGACACCATAGAAATGCAACGTATTATTAACTAGGCAAATTCCAGCATGGGTAACTACATTCTGTCCCTCTAAATATCTCTTGCAAGTTCTGCTCTATGGTGGAAGAGTCTTCACTTGTGCTGCCTTGCTCTGGTAAACAGTCCCTGTAATACACCCCGAAAATGGCTGTAAGTCTGGGGTGTGTTAACTAGAGGAGGGGTAGATCTGATTCTCCTCTCACCTGCCACAGTTATATACCTCTGTATCTCCACTGACCGCAAAGGAATTGTTCCTGATTTACGTCAGTGTGAGCAAGTGAGGATCAGGCTAATATATCAAAAATGATGGAGATTGTGGTAAACAACGTTTTAAAATGTGGCCAATTGCACTGATTTCATTCCAAATTGGAAAACTTGAGGGGAAGTGCCCCAGTCCTTCCTCTAAACTGAGCCTCTGCAAGTCACGTTTGCGTTTATCCCTTTGCTGATGTCTTCAGCCCACGCTGGTGGAACGCTTATAAAGCAATTTGAGATTTGATGTGCTTGGCTGAACACTTCTGGAACTCCTTTTGAATGGAGAGCACATCAGTAATGATCTGGTTTTAGCAGTGCTAGGAAGTCTCCTGCTAGCTGGGGAAAGGATGGCGAGCTGAAGGCTGTTAGTAAACATTTGAAATTGCATTCATTTAAGTGTTTAAGGGTTGTGGATGGTTATTCAGGCTGGCTGCTTGTCACAGCCGTAGCTTCACCACTGAAACCAATGACTTTTAGAGGGTTTTGATTTAAAAAAACTGGGTGTTTTTTTACCCTGGCCAGCCTGCCACTGAGGATATGTCTACATCTACAATTTTGCAGCGCTGGTTGTTACAGCTGTATTAGTACAGCTGTATAGGGCCAGCGCTGCAGAGTGGTCACACTTACAGCAACCAGCGCTGCAAGTGGTGTTAGATGTGGCCACACTGCAGCGCTGTTGGGCGGCTTCAAGGGGGGTTAGGGGAACGCGAGAGCAAACCGCGGGGAAGCAGGTCTCCTTCCCTGCGGTTTGCTCTAGTGTTCCGAACACTCCCCCTCCCCAAGCAGGTCTCCTTCCCCGCGGTTTGTTCTCGCGTTCCCCGAACCCCCGTGCAAGCAGATCTCCTTCCCCGCGGTGTGCTGTCGCGTTCCCCGAACCCCCCTGCAAACCACGGGGAAGGAGATCTGCTTGCACGGGGGTTAGGGGAACGCGAGAGCAAACCGCGGGGAAGGAGATCTGCTTGCACGGGGGTTAGGGGAACGCGAGAGCAAACCGCGGGGAAGGAGACCTGCTTTCCCGCGGTTTGCTCTCGCGTTCCCCGAACCCTCCTGCAAACCGCGGGGAAGGAGGCCTGCTTGATTACCAGAGAGGCTTCCTCTGGTATGCTGGGATACCTGTTTATTCCACGGAGGTCAAGAAAAACGCTGGTGAGTGTTTACACCTGATGACCAGCGCTGGATCACCAGCACTGGATCCTCTACACCCGAGTTTCAATGGGTGTACGGCCAGCGCTGCAAACAGGGAGTTGCAGCGCTGGTGATGCCCTGCAGATGTGTACACCTCCTAAGTTGCAGCGCTATAACTCCCTCACCAGCTCTGCAACTTTGTGGTGTAGACAAGGCCTGAGTAAGACACCAGCGTGAAGTTTGACACACTTGGCTCTGCTAGTGCCTGATGTGTGTATATCTCTGTCTACTTCGGCTGTCTGGAAGTCTGCATGGCCGTCATCTCCAGGGCACCTAATCATGCCTGCCAGTGAGGTCTCTTGTAAAAGGCAGGACATTGATTTCTATTTTTCATAATTTCCTCGTGCCAAACAACTTAATATTTTAAAATATGATTTGAAACAGTCTTTTAAATTAAAATGACGACTTTTGCGTTTGGTGTGACAAAGCAGCACTTTATGGGCCAGTCCAAGGATTATTTCACTTTGGTTTAGAGGGGGCCTCATTCCCTCATTAACAGTGTTGTCAAAGGTTAACTGCTTAACTGACCTGAATCTTCTAATTCCATGAGAAGGAGTCTTCGGTGTACAGGGTGAGCAAACGGAGTCTATCTGAGGGCACACTCATTTTATCCCAGCAGTACAGAAAGGCGACAGGTTCTCTGGACACTGGCTCAGCCATAGTCCCTTAGAGGTTCTGGAACAAACTCTGTTGGCATTTTACACTGGTGTAAATCTGGAGTTACTCCAGATTTACTTTGGTGTAACTAGAACCTGAATGTGGCACTGTGTCATTAGTTCCACCATGTGGATTCTCCCCAGAGTTTCTCCTTGCTCTTCACTTCGAGGGTGCTATCAGTTAGCTGAGTGTCTTTGCAAAAGAGCTATGGTATATCAGGTACCACAGTGAACAGCAGAGTAAGTTAGGTCCTCAAATGATGTGGGGGGGTTGCCAACTTTCTCCTTGCACAAAACTGAACACTCTTGTCCCGTCCCTACCCTGCCCTTCCTCTGAGGCCCCGCCCCTGCTCACTCCACCCCCCCTCCCTCTGTCACTCATTCTCTCCCACCCTCACTCACTCGTTCATTTTCACTGGGCTGGCTCAGAGGGTTGAGTGCAGGAGACGGCTCTGGCTCTGGCTGTGGGTGCGGGCTCGAGGGTGGGGCCATAAATGAGGGGTTTGGGGTGCAGGAGCATGCTCCAGGCTGAGGCAGTGGGTTGGGATGTGGGAGGTAGTGAGGGCTCTGGCTGGGGATAGGGCCAGGGATGAGGGGTTTGGGGTGCAGGAGCGGGCTCCAGGCTGGGGGGTGGAGCAAAGGGGTTCAGAGTATGGGAGGGGGCTTCAGGCTGAGACAGGGGGTTAGGGCGTGGGAGGGGGTGTGGGCTCTGGGCTGGGGCCAGGGATGAGGGGTTTGAGTTGCAGGAAGGGGCTTTGGGCTGGTGGGTGGAGCCAAGGGGTTCAGGTTGCAGGAGGGGGCTCCAGCCTGAGGCAGATGGTTGAGGTGTGTGGTGGGGTGACGGCTCCAGCTGGGGGTGCAGGCTCTGGTATGGGTCCAGGCATGAGGGATTTGGGGTGTAGGAGGGGGCTCTGGGCTGGGACTGAGGGGTTCAACATGTGGGAGGGGTCTCCGGGTGGGGGAGTGGGTTGGGGCACAGGAGGAGGTCAGGGGTGTAGACTCCAGGCAGCGTTTATTTCAAGCAACTCCTGGAAGCAGTGGTGTGTCCCCCCTCTGGCTCCTACATGGAGATATGGCCAGGCGGCTCTGCATGCTGCTCCATTTGCAGGTGCCGCCCCCACAGCTCCCATTGGCCGCGGTTCCGGCGCTTGTGGCGGGGAAGTGTGCGGAGTCCCCTCACTGCCCCACACATAGGAGCCAGAGAGGGGACATGCAGTTGCTTCTGAGGGCTGCGCGGAGCCATGACAGGCAGGGAGCCTTAGTCCTGCTGTGCTGCCAACGGACTTTTAACAGCCCAGTCAGCGGTGTTGACCGTAGCTGCCAGGGTCCCTTTTCAACCAGGCGTTCTGGTAAAAAACCGTACACGTGGCACCCTTAATCAGACAGCCCTGGCTGCCTTAGCACGTCCCTCTCTCCTTGTGTCTTAACTTGGCAGATGAGATCAGCTAGAGCTTACAATGCCTTTGTGCATCTAGGGACAGGATGCTCTCAGCAGAAAGTTCTCAACCCTGGAATTTGCGCACGCTCACGTTATCTGATAACGCCCACGTTTGTTTATTTCAGGCTCTCTCTGTGGAAGGTTGTTGTGTGGAGGTTCATCTGTGGTAGGGGTGTTGTTTCATTTGCTGAGCTAACACTGAGTGGCTTGTGCACTGTACCATTGTTTTTATTGTAAAAGGTCTTGAAGTTTGACTGGGTTTTGCACAGAAAAAAAACACGGCCAAAAGTTTGCTCAGCTCCCTGTCTCTGTACATCTCTGTAGTGCAGAATTCCATGTGCAGCCACAAGAAGTCAGGCACTCGGTGTTCTGGGGCTCGCGAGAGGAAGCAAGAGTTTGTGTGATGTGCGAGGCACCTTCTCCTCTGGTATTCATGGGCCGTGAGTTTCTCTTCACTGGCACGTTCAACGGTAGCTCAAATCCACAGGGAGTGCTGAACACAGTAAAGTTGGATTGTGTTTCACAAGCCTGGATTTTCTATTAACCACCGCAAGTGTATGATTATAGGCTGAGGATGAGGTGAAGCAAACATTTGGTTATAAGTACACACTTCAGAAGTGAATAAACCAGTATATCTGAAGAGGCATGTCTGCACTCCTTTTGTTCATGTTGTGAAGCACAGACAATCTTTGGCCTCTTCACCCTGATGTACCCTTGTGATGTGGAGGAACATCTACTCAGGGCTGGGTAGCTATCTCCATCCTGCATTTCAGCCCAGGTCTCCAGAAGTGAAAAGTGAATACGTTATCTGTGCACTCTTGAGGCCTCTCTTTGTTTGCTTCGTGAATGTTATTTGTGCTCTGATGGAGGGGGACTATTCATGTCAGACAAGAAGTAAGAGGAAACATAATTGTGGAGAGTTGTCATGAAAAGATTCTGCAGGTGGATTGTCAAGTGGCTCAGGTGCTGTATAATAGTTGTAAACAAGGCTTTGTGTGTTGGTGACTAGCTTCTTCTCCACCAAGTAATCTCGTTGGCTGCAATATTTGCTAGTTTAATTCATTTGGAGGAGTTACTCATCAGCCAGTGGAAAGCATGAAGAGCTGAATCACCTGGGCTGATGTATAGTTATTTTCCTTGGGGTCCAGTGAGCTTTTGCAGCAGCATCTCCCACTCCGACATTGCATGGTACTTTACCTTGTGTGGGTACCTTCTAGTGCCAGGCTTGACTTGCACCTGATTTCTGCTGCCTGATTTAATATGGACCTAACGTCTAATGTAATGGGCCCAATGAGTTTGTAATCTATCATGCACTTCTAAATGATTGAAGTGATGGGATCTTGTCTTAATAGGGACTGCAAGAAGTCTGTATTCCCAAGGTTCTCTCTGCAGTTCAGAAGTGCTTGAAATATGTTTTTTTTAAAGTTCATTCCCCTGCAACTGATCACAACTCACTTTGGGGCTGAGACCAGATCCAGTTCTACTCAATCTCTTCGTTTTGTTTATAGTGATGGTTCATTACTTATTTCACTTCCTTATCAAGTTTCTGTTGTGGTCAGTTTTCTTTGGGGGATAATATGAATTACACCAAGAAGGACTGGTTGGAAGTATTGCTACCATGACTTAAGGTGTGCTAAGATTGCAGAACACAGCAGGAAGCATGTTGTGTAGTAGATCATGTTATCCTGGTTACTTGAATAGATCTGTATAAAAGACTCCATATCAAAAAGGTGTCAGGGCCAGCTTTTTAGAATGTGGCTTACCATTTTGCACCCCCAATTTCAGTTGCAAATAACTCATGGCACAAATTTTCACCAGCATTTATTTTCAGGTGCAATTTAGATCACTCACTTTCCAAACTACAAAGATAACCATGTTTAAACATGATTGTAGCCAAACTATTTTAGAGCATCATTTAATTTTCCTTGTTCAGACCGAACAAAACATGTTTAAAATTATGTTAGGCCTGGTCTACACTTATATACTATTTTGACTAGGAGTCTTGGGTGGTTGTTTTTTTTAACCAAAATAGTTATACTGGTAAAAGTCCTAGTGTGGACACAATGATACTGGTATAAAGGTGCCTGATGCTGGTCTTACTTATTCCCCTTCCTGCATGCAGCAGGTTCATAGAATCGTAGAACTGGAAGGCACTTTGAGAAGTCATCTAGTCCAGTCCCCTGCACTCATGGCAGGATTAAGTATTATCTAGATCAGCCCTGACAGGTGTTTGTCTATACTGGTTATACAGTTATACTGGTATAAGCACATTTATAATGATTAACTGTGTCCACACTAGGCGGCTATTCCCTATTGCTGGAGCGGTACAACTTTTAAACATAGACAAGCTCTTAGATAACCACATGTAACCTGGGTATCTGTATGGGTTCTCTAATCTGTTATAACCTGCCATTTTTTCCCCGCCATACAAACACAACATGGTTTGGCCATATCCATCGTTCACTGTTCTGTTTAAACCTGTTTGTTTTTGTAGTATAAATGGGTTGTAGTTCGATAAATACTCGGTCAGTGGGTGCAGGTGAGTAAGCGACTACAAAGGCTGGTGCAAATACAGAGGCTGGGTAGATCTGGAAATCTGCTACAAAAGTGTTTTCCTGGTTTAGTTATATGTGGAGTCACCATGGGAAATCTCTAGGGAGCCTACAAGGCAGACTGGCTTGGCCTAAGAGAAGGTTGACGTGTGCCACATTAGAGGAAACAAGCCAATGGATATTAAGTGAACTGAGTTAAATGCCACTTCATTGGTACAACTAAAAGAATTTGACTTTTGACCAAGCCCAGTTGGAATGTGAGTCTCTAGCAGGGAAGACTAATGCGCTCCGGAGGTGATGGGAATCGGCGTGTGCATTAATTCGCTCTGCTGGCTGGGCTGACATTAATGAAGGGATGCATTCGTTTTCATTCCGTCAAGGAGCATTTCACAACTGTTCCTTCTTTCTCTTTTAATGTGCCCAAGTCTCCCTCTCCTTTAGTTTGTTGTATTCCCTGGTGGCTGACACGTCAGACACGGGATCATCACTAGGGCTTCTGAATAGAAACACACATTTCCCATCTGCACCAGGGGGCTTTTAGACATTGTGGTTTCTATAACAACTCGATGCAGTGCTTTCTAGGGTATTCATTTCTTTCTTGTTGTATGAGGGCCAAGACAGCAGATTAGCCGAGGCTTTGTGACTGATTCTCTTCTCACTGACGCTGGTGTAATCCCAGCAAAGTTACACTTCAACACACCAATGTGAGTAGCATCAGAATCAGGCCTAACGTGTTTCCATAACCTAACTGGGATTACAAAGAAAACCCAGGAATATGGGTACCCGACTCGCACTGAAATTCAGTTGGAGCTGGTCATTTAACTCCCTTTGGAAACCCCAGCCCTGGTCATTGTATATTCTCATTCAGACGTAGTCATCTGTAACAGCCATTAACGTGGCAAATGCAGAGAGTTCAGGGTGGATTCTAATTTGCACTCAATGTGGGAGTTCAACCTCTGTGTTTTTCTATGAAATATACAGTGTGTCTGCCCAAAGCATTCACCCTCTAAACACTGAGTAAGACTTAGATATTCTGAGGAATTCAAGCAAAGCTTAAGCTCTGATCAACTTAAAAATTGGCCTTCAGATAATTTCACTTTCAGAGTCGCATGATTCTAGGGGAGTTGACAACTGTAGAAAGTCAATAATCTGTGCACAGTGAACAGGGCTCTTCTTCGCTCTTTGGTTAAGATTGCATTGCTTGCCCATCGTGCCTGCTCTCTTCCATGCTAATTCTTCAGTGCTCTGCTTTATTCGGTCTATGTTTTTATATGGGCGCTTGCTCCTATGATACCTGAGACCTCCCATGAGGAGTAAACACAAATTTATCAGCTGGGGCCTCTTCACTTCCCCAACACAAAGCCCAGGAAAATGCTCAATGTTTTCTCTTGCACTTGCTTGTATTTTGATTATAAATGTTAGACGATCAAACTCAGAGTTTAATGCTCCTAATCGCCTGGGAATGGAATTTTGTGTAAATGATCAGTAAGGCTAAGTTTTGGTCAAGGATATTTTTAGTAAAAGTCAGGGACAGGTCACAGGCAATTAAACAGAAATTCACGGCAGCCCGTGATCTGTCCATGACTTTCACTAAAAATATCCTGGACAAAAGGGAGAGGCAGGGTCAGCACCCACTGCTGCTAGGGCTCCCGGGTCCCCCCACTGCTGCAGTGCATGGGAGCTCCGGGGTCCCCCTGCCCGCGGGGCTGGACTGCTGCGGGGACCCCTCACCCCCAGGAAGTGGCAGGTGCAGGGAGTCCCCCCGTCAGTCGCTGTGGTTGGGTAGCTGCAGGGGGTCCATCACCAGCCCTCTACAGCTGGGCAGCTGCAGAGTCCGCTTGCCCCCTGCCACCTGCCATGGCTGGGCAGCTGTGGGGTCCCCCCACAAGGGTAGGGGCTGGGAGCTGCAGGGGCAGGACTATCTGGGAGCTCCAGCCCCAGGCAGAAAATGTCACAGACGTCAATGGAAGTCACGGATTCTGACTTCCACGACCTCTGTGACATAATCCTAGCCTTAATTATCAGCGTAAATGGGAAAGATTATGCCAAAAAGAAGGTGGGAAACTATTTAAGATGGGATGTGGTGGGTTTTTTATTTTTTTTGGTTTTTGCTGTTGTATAGCTTCCAAAAGGGTCAAACCCAGCATCCATATCTGAAGGTCTGGCCATCCCATTGGCAGTGGGACTGGTGTAATTCTGTTACACCAGGGGGCCGAGGGGACTATGCAGTTGTTGTAGTTATTTATTGCAGTAGAACCTAGGGACCCCAGTTATGGCCCAGAACACCGTCGTGCTAGGCACTGTACAAATACAGAACAAAAAGTCCCACGGAACTTGCAGTCCCAATATAAGACAATAGACACCTGTGAGACTGGCAGACCAGGTGCCAGCTCATGCCAAGGTCTCCATGTCTCAACTGGATACTGATAACTACAGAGCTGGAATCAGTCCGGTTCACCTGCATGTTAGTATTGCTAAAATAGCTATTAGAATTACAGTATAAGAATGCATTTAGCCTTTAGACTTTATGAATGCTTGTAAGTGTCTACCTGCATTAATCTCACTTATCCCATTGGTATTCTATACTATAAGGTGGTAATTGAGTGTTTTGCATTGTAAGCCTCCATAACTGTGTAAATCACTAGACAGGAGAGAGACACTAACTGGTGTGAAATGCTGCTCTCTCACAGAAGGCGTTATGTCTCGCCTGACAGGGATGGCTCATGGACACCAAACGGACTAACGTGGAACATTAAAGAGGACAAGTGTCTTTGTTGTTCACTCTCCCATCCCCATGGAGATGAGTCATGCAAGTGAATTCCTCCCGTCAGCTGAGTCTGCAACTCAGGCAGAAGTGAGGGAGGGAATAAAAACTCCTAGGAAGAAGGAACTGGATTTCTATGCTGCTTGGACTATCAGAGGCAACATTTTCTAAGCATAAACAGAGGATCCTCAGCTACTTAGCTTAAGTCAGCCCTAAGAACATGTAGAGCTTGCTTATTCTAGGAGTGTCTATTACATTTTGAAACTGAATCTTGTAACTCATTTTTGTGTGTGTGTGTTTACCTGCTTGTAAATAACTCTCTCGTTTCCTTTTCGTATATAATAACTCTTAAGATAGTTTATTGTAGGGTTGGCTACAAATGTTGTCTTTGGCATGAGAGCTAAAGTGTGATTGACTTGGAGTAAGTAACTGATCCTTTGGCACAAGGAGTAACCTGAACCTGACTGTGATTTACGATAGAGAGACAAGGAGGGTGAAATAATATTTTTTATTGGATCAACTTTGGTTGATGAGAGAGACAAGCTTTCGAGCTACACTGGAAGTGATTCATGGTGTAAAGGACCATCTGTCATACAGGCAGGCTTGCCTGGGCAGCAAGACAGATCTGAGTACCCCAAGGAACTGTCTGTGACTCCATGTTAAGGCTGTTATCATGCCTGAGGAGTTTACACTTGATGGTTGGTCAGTGATATGTAAGTACAGAACTCACAACTAACTTGGGGTTTGTGCCCTGGTTCTTATCGGTCTGCCCTGAGTACTTATGTTCTTGAGCCACGGCTGGACAGCTTGACAACAACAAATGGACACAACAAGGAAACTGTTTGGCGCCCACCATGATGGGTCCTGGTTCATGACTGGGACTCCTAGGTGCTACAGTCATGATCGTAGTAATTAATAACCAGACAAAACCGGTCAGCGTGAAAAGCACACCCATCTGTCTAATTATTGTCATGTTATTGTGCACTCTCCCTCCATGGTAAAAAGCCCAGCTCTGCAGGGGGCTTTCTGCACAGGGGGCAGCACGTAGGAAGGCTGGGGGAGAGGCAGGCCCAAAGAATGTGTCACTGGCTAGATCTGGCAGCCCTCTGTCCTCCAATGGTGTCCACTCTAGGATAGTGCAGGGCCACTGCAGCCGTTGGGCTGGAGTAGACCAAAAGTGGCCCCCAGTCCTGTTTGCAGGCATGGGAGGAGGATGCCTCCAGCACGCAGCCTGCCTAGTCAGACTGGACGTAGAACTCTTGGCCTTTTTTCAGATGCCTAAATGGGAGCTGGACTCTCTTGGAGATGTGGCTGTGCCTAGGAATAGTGGGGTTCTTCATGCTTCTCCCTGGCTTGTGTCTTACTAGAAGGAGGCTTGAGTTTTTCCTTTTCAGTCATCTTATTTTTCTTAGCGTCCATCTGGTAAGTGACATAAACCTGCTCGGCAAAGGCCAAGAAAAATGAAGCCTTTCAATTTGTTACGAGCTCGTCTCATTAATCCCAACTGGAGTAATGTCCAAGCTGAACTGAATAACTTCTGAAGCCTCATTGGCCATGTGATTTGCAGAGGCTCCCTGGGACTAAATATGATTGCCAGGGTCCCTGGGGCTGATTAACTGCCGCATCATTAGCCAGCTGACATGGTGGCCTGAGGATGTGGCCAGGGAAGTTCCCTTCACTCTATAGACCTTAACGGTCTTAGTGAAACTTCCCATCTACAACTTCGTTGGCCCACAGTCACCTCACCCAATCCGTCCGCTCAATCCCGCTTGACAACACAACCATCCTCTCAGTTCTTCAGACCTGTACAGTGCAATGGATAGGGGACTGGACTGAGACTTGGGTGACCTGAGTGCTGTCCTGGCTCCTGCCACAAACCGACGGTGTGACCTTGGTCACTTCACCTCTCTCTGCCCCTGCTCACCTTCCTACCCTTGTCTTGCCTATTTAGATGGTAAATTCTTCAGAGCAGGGACTGTCCCTACTATAGGTACGTACAGTGCCTAGCACAGTGAGCCCCTGATTCCAGGCTGAGACTTCTTGTCACTAATCATTTTTGGCTCTGACTTCTGTCTAACTCCACTCACCAAGGCTGTGTCTAAATCTGAGCAATTTCTCCTCCGCAGCCTTCCAAAGGGTTGGTCTTCCTTGGCTATGCACAATGCCAAACCCAACAAAGGCCCTTATCTCTGGTCTTGACTCCTGCACCCTCGTCCTCTCTGGCCTTGACTATTGCAACATTGCCTCCTCTGCTGCTAAGATCATCTTCCCAGCCCCTCATGCAGACCCCATCACCTCTCCTCTCCCCACCATGCCAGATACAAGCTTCTTGTCCTTTTCCTGTTGGCCTTTCATCATTTAGTCCTACGCTGCTCACTAACGTCTTTCAGATCCCTCCTTCAGGCTCAGTGGTACCATGAAGCCTGCAGAACCCTGATTACAGCTCGGCAGCATCAAGCTAGGGTTACTGCTACTCATCTGCTCCTTGGCCTCTGTTAAAGTACCTCCCTGCCTCTCCAAACCCACATGCCTCTAGCTAAATAGTGTGCATGCTGCCAGTCCATGAGAAACAAGGCTCCAGTCACGTTACTCTGGCACCCCATACTCCTTCATTGTGTCTGTTACACCTTGTCCTAAACCACATTTGTGAGCTCTTGCGGGAGATTGTTTTACTACATCTGTACTGCACCTATCTCAATAGGGCCTCAGCCTGCATGGGTGCTATTATAATACAAGTAAATCTGATGTGCTAGGTGAGATTGCTGATTCACCTAGCTGACAGTCAGCTTATTGTATTAATGTCTGGCCATGTCTATGCTATGGGGCCTGTGTCAGAGTACTCTCCTAGTATGGACGCAACAGATGCTGACAGAAGGAAGAGTTTTGCCGGTGTAGCAACACCACCTGTCCTGCAGGTTTTGTCAGCATAGCTATCTCACTAGGGGGTGTGATTTCATTTTCACACTCCTAGCTGACATAGCTCTGCTGGTCCATTGTAGACCAAGCCTATGAATTGCAACTTGTGTCCATGCATCTGGAGACTGTCAGGAACATTTAATAAATAGAAATAGATTAAATTAATCATTGAACAAAATAGGAATGAAATAACCTTATCACTAAATCGGCTTGGAATAATAGCGATAGTCATGATTAAATGGCCCCTCTACCCAAAAGCTCAACTGCCTGATACAACGTGGCTAGGGCTACTAGGCAACATGGCACCATGGTAACCAGGGACAAGTTGTAGGAAAACCAAAATCTGCAGCTTGCCCTACCACCAAACCTAAAAGAATGACAGCTCTCACCCATCAGATGTGAATTCTGATTGACCTAGGGCAGTGGTTCTCAATCCATGGGCCACGAGCTGCTTGCGGCCCAATCAGCACACAGCTTCAGCCCATGTGACGTCCTCAGGGCCATAGAGGTAGTGTAAATATTGTGTGGATGTGGCCCACGTAACACATTGAGAGCTACATATGCGGCCCACACTGGTAAATAGATTGAGAACCACTGACCTGGGGCTCTCCAAGGTTCAGCTGTAGAAGGTAGAAGGAAGTGCTTCAACTCTGAGTAATGGAGGCTTGAGGCCTGGTGAACTTGGCTCATTTTGTCAGTACTCCAGAGCTACTCACAAACATGGCGTCCAAGTTTCTGCTCTCCACCCACTCTGTGGTGGTGGAGAATTGGCTAATAGCATTTGAGCACACGGGTTGAATTGCGTGGTGAGTGCTCTCTTTGGACCCATCTGTTACCCCTTTGACTGACTGATCAGGAGAGTCGGGCCATCCCTTTCTGTGAGGGTTTCACCCCTGACCTCTTCTGCACCCCATTAGCTAGACCCCAGAATCTCTCACTTTGTAGGGCTGGCAGGGGATCCAGGCCACTCAGAGCTCTTAAGTGATACATTAAGTGATATGGACTCACTTGTCCTGAGGTTTCATTCCACTCAGCCTGACCTTATCACGCAAGGTGGTAAAGGCAAGTCTTGCACACTCTCCCTAAGATCGGTTCCAAACAGCCACACAGCTGCAAACATAATTTCCACTAAAGACACTGTCTAGAAGTTTTTGAACATTGCCAGTGTTCTGCCTCCTGTGTCAGGGTGAAGGAGGAGGAAGATGATGAAGAAGAAAGGAGGAAGATGTGGTGGGTGGGATAAAGGAGTAATTAAAAGCCCAAACTTTTGTTTCATTAACTAGAACAAATTCAAATTAACATCTGTGATTCTTGAAGCCTATTTAAATAGAGATTTTTTTTTTTGGTCTATTATCCAGACACAGGTATTTAGTCTGTTCTTTCTCAAGTTGCCTGTAATGAGCGTAGGTGGGTATAGATGGGGAAAAAAAGCCCTCTTTCGTGGGAGGAAGCTGAGGCAGAGTCCACCCACATACTCCATTACGATATTCAAATGTCAATATATATTTAATTGGTTTAGATGCCCCCTTCCCCCTGCAGCTGCTGCTATCAATTGCCTTTGGTAATTAAGGCCCTGTAAATAGATTTTACTGTAACTGGTACAAGAAGGAAAATTGGAGGACCCTGTACAGTGTACAGGCTTTTCTCTTTTTTCCCTCTCTCCTCTGAAATCTGTGAGAGTTTTATCCTGTAAAGAACGAGGTGGAGAGACACAGAGAGTTCTGCCCAAAAATCTGAAGCCCCAAAGCCAGGAGCTTTCTGCCAACTAGAAAATGGGGAACACAGTAAGAGAGAGAAGAAAGGGTTATCGGGTATTGCTCAGTATCTATGGGGTGCTAGCAAAATATACTAGAGAGCTAAGATATTCCCCTCCCAACATGCCAAAGAGAGGGAGTGAGTTCCAAAATTTATTCCAAAGTCTGTCGTCGTCGTTTTGGTATGAAGCCAAAATACTGTATCTATTTTTAGCCCACTTTACAGGTTCTCTCTTTTTAATCCATGTTTAGATTTAATGATGTTTCTTGGTTTTTTATTTATATCTGCCTGTTTGTGTATCTCCCCCTCTTTTTTTTTTCAGTTTGTGTAAAGGACGGACGCTCTACTCGGTGGTGAGAGATGCAAAGATTGTCCTGGATGTCAACAAAACGAGGCAGATAGCTCAGGAGATTGTGAAGGTACCGTATACCTAGTCTCACTGGGTGAAACTCAGCCACTGCGCATAACTCGAGTTAGCAGATTCCGGGTTTGTTAACATAGGCTTGAATGTCCACTCTTATTTGTAGCCCCAGATTAGGAACTGCTGAACCCTGTTCCCAACCTGGGGCTCCAGTGTCTACACTGCATTATGCAGGCTCTAGTCCAACAACCCATATCCCAGACTTCCTAGTGCCCTCCAGAGGGCAAAGAAAGTCAGCTGGTGGAATTGTGGGATACTTTAAGTGGACTCCCAGAGCACAAGGCAGTGGGGCTACATCTACACTGCCAAGCAATAGGGCTAGAACCCTGGGTCCCAGCTTGACTCAGGCTTGGAGCCTCTACCCTCATGGGGTCCTGGGACTCTGGGTCCAAGCCCTGGGTTAGCGCGATTTGTGTGTAGATGGAAGAAGGGTTAGGCCTGAGCCTGAGTTCAAACCTTGGGCTTACATTGCAGTGTAGACATACCCTTAGAGGCTAGACAGGATGATCACAATGGTCCCTTCTGGCCTTAAAGTCTATGAAACTAAAGTGCTACTTAAGCCGTTAAAATGGGGCTTAAGCGGTGCCTAAGTCTTGTGCTTGCTGTCTGCATGGTGGTGATCTTCACGCAACTTGACCAAATTCATCCTTAGTTTGAAAGAGAACAAATTATAGGAGAAATCTGAAATATCAGCTACTTAAGTACTGTCAGCCAGTTCCTCAGCTAGTTGGAAGTTTGGATCTTACTGAAAAATTCTCCATTTTAGCTGTAATTTTTCATGCTTGCTGTCCAGAGGGAACTTCTCTTTTTAGATTATTAAAATAAATGGAAAGTAAATCAGTTCAGCTACATTTGAAGTAGGCATGCATGTGTGTGGGCGTGTTTCAAAACCAGAATACAAATAGACTTCTCCTGCTCTCAAAATTTGCTTCCACTTTTTGCTTTCACAGTGATAACTGAAAGCTCAACTTTGCCAATTGAAACTTGGCCTATAGATAGTTCTCAGCGAGGAGCATGGTGGTGGTCAAGCTAGGGGGGAAATGGGTTGGAAACTAAAAGCTTATGTCTGCACTGGACCTGGAAGGTATCGTTTCCAGCTTGTGTTGAGATCTGTCAGAGCTAATAGACAACAGTCCATGTCTTTGGTCAGCGCATTCCAAGGGACGTGCACTGAGAAGCAGAGCTGTAAAATAATGCCTGTGCGTGTCTCCGGATGGGAGAGCTTTGAGAGGGATTTTTTTAAAAAAAATGTGCTGCGTATGCTCCGTATGAAGCTTTTAGCCACGTGGAACTTTCTCTGGGTATGTCTGCACCGGAGCTGGAAGGTGTAAGTTTCCAGCTCAGGTAGACATACTCAGGCTAGCTCAGATCGAGCAGCATACTAAAAATGGAAGTATAACAGCAGGACGGGCTAGCCACCCCAAATACAATCCTGTCCAATACCCTAGGAATGTACTCAGGCATCTGGCCCGCCCTTGCTGTGGCTACACATCTATCTTTAGCATGCTGGCTCTATTACAGCTAGCACGAATGTATCTATTCAAGCTGGAAACTACACCTTCCAGCTCTAGTGCAGACATACCCAGAGAAAGTTCTAAACGCTTGAAAGCTTAATACTGAGCACATGCAGCAAACATTTTTTTAAAATCCCTCTCAGTGCTCTCTCATCCAAAGAGATGCAAACACACATTTACAGCTATACTTTTCAGGGCATGTTCCTTGCCATGTGCCGGCCAAAGATATTGACTGCTTCCTGTTAGCTCTGCCAGGATACAGCACTTCCAGCAGGACACCAAGCACTAATGGCCGACTGGTGCCTATCTCCTTACGTGTGTGTATAAGGAGCACTTGCATATGCAGATCTCAAGGGAAACAAACTTTAAAAAACAAGTTGAGGGATGCAGTTTGGAGGACCTGTGTGTTTACCCCAGGTTCCCATGCGTTACTTGCTAGAACTGCTCGGCAATTTTTTGACAAAAAAACATTTTTTGGTTGGAAAATGCTGATTCATCAAAATGAAAACAATGGGGGGGGGAGGAGAATTGGTGAGTTTCAGTAAAATACCTGTGCAAATCAGTTTCCAAATTGTCAGTATGTCCCGGTCTGACCTTTCTTTTAAACAAAGAAGTCCCATTGTTATGTTTAAATGACTTTTTCTTAAGAAATGTCTGTTAACTTACAGATTTTTTTCTTAAGTTTTTTTTTTTTAAGTTGAAATTGAAAGGAAATGTTTTGATTGACCTGATCTGAATTTTTGGTCTGTGAAAATATTTGATTTTTGGCTTTTTGTCCCAATTTGGGATGGAAAAATTTCTCAAAATCTCAACTTCTCAGATGGTGGGAAAACTGTTTCCTGCCCACCTGTGCCCCTGGCACCCTTCACAGTTAAAGACATACATGTGTGGTACATGCAGACTTCCAGTGGTGGTTGTCGTTAGAGAGCTTGGCTTTTTCTTTTTAAAATAAATAAATTAAACTAACTTTGGGAACCAAAATGCAAAAACTGCATTTGTGCATCGCAGAGGCTGCTCAAGACAATCTGCCTCCCTAGGCAATACCTCAGTGTGCCGCCTCCTCCAACCTCCTAGAATAGAATCATAGAATATCAGGGTTGGAAGGGACCTCGGGAGGTCATCTAGTCCAACCCCCTGCTCAAAGCAGGACCAACACCAACTAAATCATCCCAGCCAGGGCTTTGTCAAGCCTGACCTTAAAAACCTCTAAGGAAGGAGATTCCACCACCTCCCTAGGTAACCCATTCCAATGCTTCACCACACTCCTAGTGAATAAGTTTTTCCTAATATCCAACCTAAACCTCCCCCACCACAACTTGAGACCATTACTCCTTGTTCTGTCATCTAGTACCACTGAGAACAGTCTAGATCCATCCTCTTTGGAACCCCCTTTCAGGTAGTTGAAAGCAGCTATCAAATCCCCCCCATTCTTCTCTTCTGCAGAGTAAACAATCCCAATTCCCTCAGCCTCTCCTCATAAGTCAGATTTTCTAAACCAGGAGGGATGATGAATGTCTGGGGTGGGGGCATGACAAGTCCTCTGATGGTTCTATGGTTATGGTAGAAGGGGTAGGGGGGCAGGAGGTTGCAGTGCCACTCACTCAGGTTTGGCCCTGCTGTTATGACAGAGGGGTGGCCAGGCCAAATCTATGTGAGCACATTGCGATCTGGCACACCAAGTTGCAGTCCGCTCAGGTTTGGCCCAGCTGCCTAGTTTGCCTATAGCTACAGCAGCCTCTGGTGCAATGTGGAAGTTGCACAGTTAAAATCACAAAAAGTCGGGAAATGCTAAGGTTGTTTCATCTCCTTGTCCTGCCTGGGCTGCAGTGCACCTGTGTGGTATCTCTAGCCCTGTTTACTTTGTAGAACTTATGTGACGAACTGGGAAAGTTCTTAATGTTTTCTCTGAGTATTGTGTTGGTGCCTCAGTGTCCCCATGGCAGTTCTTAAGTATCTGGCAGAGCAAAGGGCCAGTGCACCTGGGTGCCTGACACTCTGTCTCCTAGCAACTGATGGCCTGGGCCCCTCCTCTGCAAAGGTGCCAGCTGAAGGTGTTGGAGACAAAGGGATCAGGTGACCTCCTGGCCCGGGGAAAGGAGCTGAGGAGAGAGGAGGGGCTGGGAGGGGTTGTTAGTCTGAAGCTGGCTGGGGTCAAGGGTGGAGGGCAGACCTGGGGGTCTGGCTCACTGCCCCCCAGAATGGACCCAGCCGAGGGGTCCGGTTTGCTGTACCTACAAGCTCTGTTTTAGACCCTGTTCCTGTCATCGAATAAACCTCTGTTTTACTGGCTGGCTGAGTCACGTCTGACTGCAAAGTGGGGGTGCAGGACCCGGTGGCTTCCCCAGGACCTCGCTGGGGTGGACTCACTGTGGGAAGCGCACGGAGGGGCAGAGGATGCTGAATGCTCCAAGGAGAGACCCAGGAGGTGAAGCCGTGTGAGCTTCTTGCCCTGAACAAGTCTGCTCCAAGGGAGAGGAGGCTCCCCAAAGTCCTGACTGGCTTGGTGGGGAGCAGTTCCAGAGCATCGCCCGGGGACTCTGTGACAACTTATACTTGTTGCAACACTCAAATGCATGTTAAAGAGTAACATCTAGACTCTGCAGTGTAGCCCACGTCACGATAGGATCTTCACTTTTCTCTTCTGGTTCTGTATTTTCACTTGTGCCCTCTTAACGTTTTAGTACCTAGTTTGGGTTTATTTAGGCCCAGTTTCAACAACGCATTTAAGCACATTCTGATCTTGAAATACCATCTTAAGCCTTATTGAAGTCAATGGGATTTAAGCAAGTGCTTATAGTTAAGCACTTCTGTTTTCCAGAAGCTGGAAATGGGTGACAGGGGATTTGATCGATCACTTGATGATTCCCTGTTCTGTTCACTCCCTCTGAAGCACCTGGCATTGGCCACTGCTGGGGAGACGTGCCTGCAGATGGTCAACACCAGCAAAATGTCTTGCGGCTTGCAATCAGATTACTTTGATGGGCCGCAGGTTGCCCACCACTGATCCGGACTAATGAGTAGCTGTGTCACCCCTACCCTCTAACCTGGGGTGCCCTTTACAATGTCTTGCTCCTGTAGTCTCCAGTGTGGACTGCTCACAAACAGCCTTCTATGTGCAAATCACTCCCAGCTATGTATGTGTGCGTGCTGCAGCCAGACACCCCTTGGCTTTTACCAGCTTTGGTTATACTGCAGGGTGACCTCAACACACTCCCAGCCTTATATTTCCCCCCAAACATGTATTTCCTGTAGTGCCCAGCCCACTTGTGGACAATAAATGTTTATATAAAGTCCATCATTTCATCAATAGAAATTAAACCACACATTTTGTTACCCCAAATGGAGTTTCCCAGAAACTTCAGTTTAAACAAACCAGATTAGATAAAACAATAAAACAAGTTTATTAACCATGAAGAGAAAGATTTTCAGTGAGCACAAGTAGGGAGGCATAAAAGTCAGAAATGGTTACAAGAAAAATAAAGATAAAACACACTTGATGCCTGACTTAACAAACTATTTCAAACTCAAAGCAAAGTTTTCTGGCCACATGCTTTCAGCAGTCTTACTGACTGAACTTTATAGGTCAAGACCCCTTCTCCATTTAAATGGCTGCTTCCTTTGTCCCTTCTGGTGCAGTGAATCGATAGGCAGAGATGGAGAAAGGAGGGTCCTTTTTATAGTATCAGTTCCCCTCTTGGAAAACATTCCCAGATGAGATTCAGGGGACTGAGTCTATAGGGAAGGATGTTCTCTGCTGCTTTTCCCTCACCTGTTTGAGCAGCCTTATGTTTTCCTTCCTGCTCAATAACTCTGTTTATTGCTTAAACTCAGTTTGGAACATGTGTTAAGAACACCATACAGCAAAATCTTATAACTTCACATACAATGTTGCCACACACATTTTATTAGGACAATAATGATCAGCAAATTATGAGTTTTCCAATCATACATCCCAAAGCATACTTTGTTCAAAGATTATTACAATAGTATGTAGCGCATGGACACAGGGTACATTCTGTCACAGTGCCCTAAACGCCGAGGCTGACCATCCACAGCTCCCATTGCAAGTGAGGGGCCTCCCCCATCCTTAAATTATAGCTGCCTCTGTCCATGTGTCCTTGGCGTACAGACCAAACTGTGTAGTGGTCACCCACTGCAGGGGGGACACCATGCTGTATCACCAAACCTTTCAAGCTTGGCATGTTGTTCAGTGCAGCCTTTGCTGTACCTCTGCATTGCACTGAGGCTTTGCTCTCCAAGCCAGCCTAGAAAAGGCTCAGCGCAGCCTGGACCGAGGGAGGAGAGGTGACTCGGAGTAAGACCAGACAGGGATCCCTGACTATACTGTATCAGTCACAGTAATTGAACGACTCTATCCTTTTAGTCGCCTTACTTGATTGAAGATCCTTTAAGCTTATTGGATTATTGGGTGCAAGGGTTCCTGTTGTAATGTGATCCTAGCTAACCTCAGGTTAATTCGTTTAGAAAGCTGAGCCAGCAGGGGGAGCTGACTTTTCATATACACAGGAAGCCTGAGACAATTAGTGTAGTAGTTAGCGAAGGATGCGCTTATCACTACAGATGCAAAGGCTGGGGCTGTTGCAATCTGGTGTGGGACCTGGGATGTCAGGTGTAGGGGAGAGGTAGAGAATTGGGGCTGGGTGGTAAAGATGCTGTTTGCTAGCCCAGGGCTTGTTCCAACTTTAGAGAACTATCCTAGGCAATACGTTGGATAAATTCCTTCCTCCTAAACTGCACCCACTGTCTGAGCCAAAGCAAACAAATCACGAAGAGCCAAGTCCTCCCCTCAGATACACACACGCGCAACTCCCAGTTTGAGGGTGCGTCTGAGAGGGGAGTTTGGCCCCCCAGTGCAGGTTCCTGTCCTTGGGGTTGGGAAGGATCTGAAATAACATGTCCCCTGTGTGTAAAACGATAATGCTCTGGCCGAACAGGGGTCCTCTGAAGTTTTATATACGCAGCATCAGTGCTTTTCCTACAGGAAACTTTTAGCCGAAACCAAGGCTATAAATAACAGCGCTTTGCAAAGCCACCTCTTCCTTTCATTGAGAACTGCTGCCTCTTTCATAAACACAGGGGTGGCACAAAGGAACAGGGAGAGAATGACCCTTGCGCAGGCACACCCAGTGACTAAGCACTGACTTACCATAGGATGTCTGCTGTTGTCAACACACTATAAAATCGCTGCTGTGCACCCCAGGCCAGCTGTGACCAAGCCCAATTTCAAAGTCTTTCACCCATACGTCACCCTTTTTTGGGTACGGAACAAAACCCTGAGTCTGGACATCTTTCCCAGCAGCTGAGTCAGAGAGGGCATCTGCCTTCACAGTGCTTCAGTATGATCCTTACAGGTCCCAATCCCTGGGTCCTCACATGGATTTTGCTGACTTCAGTTCACGTTTGGCTGAAAATATCCCTGGGGGATTTGGTTTATAATGAACAGTCATAGGTGGTGATGGTTTGCTTAAGGTAACGAACTTCTACTGCAGGGGTAACAACCTATGGCACGTGTGGCAAAGGCGGCATGCGAGCTGATTTCCAGTGGTACTCACACTGCCAGGGTCCTGGCCACCGGTCCAAGGGGCTCTGCATTTTAATTTAATTTTAAATGAAGCTTCTTAAACATTTTAAAAACCTTATTTACTTTACATACAACAATAGTTTAGTTATATATTGTAGACTTAGAAAGAGACCTTCTAAAAACGTTCAAATGTATTACTGGCATTAAATTAGAGTGAATAAATGAAGACTCGGCACAGCACTTCTGAAAGGTTGCTGACCCCTGTTCTACTGCATGGGCCATTTGGAAGCTGATTGTCACTATAAGAGTGTGTGTGCGTGCGTGCGTGCGTGAGCTTGCATGCATGCAGCTCCTAGCACAATGATCTTGGTTGGGAGCCACTCCGTGCTACTGCAACAAAAGCAAATTAATTTCTTTTCTTGCCCTTAGTTTTTTGGCAAGGTGATAGTAACGGTCATTCAAAAACCAGCTGGCATAGAATGTTACTACATGTGTTAGGGTGTGCAGGCCCCTCTTTGGGCCTGTAATTCCAATAATAATCACCATGTTCGGCTAAAATACTTTGCACTTCCATGGAGTCTTTTATCAGAGGCTCTTGGAGCGCTTAGCACTTGTTGGTGAAGTAAGCCTGTTTGGGTTAGGAGAGTGTCTGTTCTACAGATGGGGAAACTGAGGTACGGAAAGCAGATGTGTCTTGTTCAAGGTCCAATAACATGACACAAGTAGAAACCGGGATGGAACCCAAGTGTTCTGACTCTGTCCTCTGCTCTAAACAGTAGACCACAAAAGAGCTCATGCTTTGGTAGGAACCTGTTGTACACCTGGTGTGGGGTGGCAGAGGAGAGACTATTTAATGGAGAAGCAACTGGGTTCTCCTTCCTTAAGCCTGTTTATGGATTCTTAAAGTGTCAGGTCTCTTTATGACTGGGCATTTCCCATGGCACCAGCCATCTCATGCCACTTGGGCTCTGTGGCTTGGTCTACGCATAAAAGTTGTATTGACATAGCTACATTGGTGAGAGATGTGAAAACGCCACGGTCCTGATTGACATAGCTACCATCCTCAGGAAAGGGAGTTCCTACACAGACAGAAAAACTCCTTAGAACATAACAAGAGCAGCCACACTGCCTCAGACCAATGGTCCATTGAGCCCGGTATCCTGTATCCAACAGTGGCCAGAATCTGAGCTTCAGAAGGAGTGCACAGAACAGGGAAGTTGGAGTGATCCACTCCGTCTTCCACTCCTGGATTCTGGCAGTCAGAGGTTTGCATTGCCCTGAGTATGGTGTTGCATCTCTGACCATCTTGGCTAATAGCTATTGATGGATTTAACCTCTATGAATTTATTTATTTAGTTATTATTTTGAACCCAGTTGTACTTTCAGCCATTGCACCTTCCCATGACAATGAGTTCCACAGGTTAATTGTGTGTTGTGTGAAAAAAGTCCTTCCTCTGGTTTGTATTAATCCTGCTGCCTATGAATTTAATCGGGTGACTCCTGGTGTTTGTATTGTGGGAAACTGTGTTCTGTCAGTGTGGGCTGAGTCTACACTCGGGGGCTATGCCAGCATGGCTTTTCCAACATAGCTATGCCAGCACAAGCTCCTTAGTGTAGACGTTGCCTGAGCTGGCTTCAGAGTGTAGGTTCTTCCAGACACGACACTTATAACATAACCTAGCGTCACAGCCCAGATGTCTTCGTAGCAGAACTCGGTCATTGGCTGGCTTTGACCACCTCGAACAGGCTCACTGCAGGGAAATTCTGATCTCCCTTCCCCCACTTCTTCACATCACTGGTGCTAATTATAATTTTCCACCACGTAGGTGTCAATAAGAGACAAAGCTAAACCAAGCCTCTATGTGCCTCCTACGCTGCTATGATCTCTAGACCATGAGAAATTATTTCTAATTATTTCTAGACTAATCTTGGGGTGCAGGTAGAAAACATGAATTAATGATTCAGACAGGGATGGTGGTGGTGGAGATGGAAAGCTTTGAATTACCTTCCAGCTCCCCAAATCGAAAAGAAAATGAATACAGTATTCCTCATCCTCAGCAGAGGACTGCAAGAAAGTGAACGCGATTTGTTATGCTGTTGTTTTTTTCTGAATAATGAATTAATCAGGATGTTGAAATTGGAACCAGCTTAGCAAATAGGCATAAAATGATAACAGAGTGGCTCTTTTTTGGCAGCATCCAGCCAAGGATCTCAATACACTTTGTAAACATTAATTGATTCTCACAGCACCCCTGCGAATTCCTGGCTTATCCTAGTCATCCCCATTTTACAGATTGGGAAACTGAGGCAGGGAGCCTCCAAGTGCTCCAAGTCAGACAGCGAGTCCTGTGCAGCACAGGGAATAGTCGTTCCCTCGCATGCCTGGATGTCTTGTGACTACCAAAGACAGAATGGCTCCTGGAGCTTTCCCTGGAGCAAGGCAGTTCCTCACTGCCCTTACACAGGCAATGGCCAGTGGTCATGACTGAGCAGATAGTAACTAGTGAAGCTGCCCCTCTGCATGGCTGCACATAGCCCTGGCTGCAGGCTTACTGGTGCACTGTGTGGGAAGAACAGTTCCATTCCCTGTGTCCCCTAGGGCAGAGCTCTGCTGGGGGTTCATGCTCCCGCTGATTAGAGCTTTAGGGTGCAGGAGTGGGCTGTGGATGGCTGAGTGGATCCGGGCTACCTGAAATCTTAGTTTCACCCTGCTTGTGCTTACACTCGAGCATCACGGCCCTACGCACCCTGCTGTGTGCCGCCCAGGGCATGTGTGCAGGGCAGGAGCCAAGGCCTAGGGGTGAAATGATGTAATGTGGTTTTCTCTCACAGCTGAAATTCTATTTTGCAAGCAGAAGGGTGATTCAAATGTGTGTGCCCCCACCCCTCCTGGACCCCTCGCTTGGACTGGCCCAGCTGCCTGGAAGTGAAGGAGCGCTCATGTCTGAAATCCCTTCCCCTCTCCTTGCGTTCAGTCCATTTAGAGATGGTACTGGAAGCCATCTGTAACCATGCTGCATGCTGGCAGGAGCTGGTGTTGTCCCCTCAGGGATTATGCTATTCCAGTTGTTTGTGTCTCCCTTCCAGTTCCTTCTCTCTCCTTTCTTGCAGGGAATGGGGTACCTGCACGCGAAGGGGATCCTTCACAAAGACCTCAAGTCTAAAAACATTTTCTATGACAACGGGAAGGTGGTGATCACAGACTTCGGGCTCTTCAGAATATCGGGAGTTCTGCAAGCAGGCAGGTAGGCTGTAGCTGCAGCCGGTGGGGCCCTGGAAATGCTCCTGTGGGTGTTAGTCCTCTACACTGTCATTTGTCTCTAGCATCTTCCAACCCATCTTCTGTGCCAAAGAGTAACCTTCCTTTCTCTGCTAATACCATCCTTCTCTCGTGCCCCACCCCCAACTATCCCTTATGTGATAGGCCCAAGGAGGGGCCACGGACCCACACAGGAGTCGGCCGTTGGAGAAGTGGGTTTGGGGCACTGTAGACTTGCTTTGGCCTGGGGGAGCTGAGGGGCTGGCTCAGAGAATTACCCCCCTCTTCCTTGTGTCCCTTTCCCCCTTCAGGGGCACGGTTTGGTTTCTGGGAACCAGAGTTCAGGGTGTTGCCAGCTTACCAAGAATGGCCTTTTGAGTCAGTCCCTCCAGCCTGTTACCAAGGGAGTGGTGGAGGGAAGAGCAAGGCAAACCACTCCCTGGATGGAATGATGCAGTGGCAGCTTAAAACTCCCAGCGCTCCCAGTCATCCTACAGAGGGGATGATTTTGACCCAGAATTTTTCCTGGGGCAGAAGCCATTGTGACTCGCTGTCACCTGCTTTCTCTTTTGGTAGCGATGTACCAACGGGAGGAGAGGGCTTCTTCATCCTCGAGTCTAGGCTGAGCTAGCTGTTGCTGTTGCATTGAGATAGTTAGCAAAATCTTGCTTTCATGAGTGCTGTGTGATGGATTTGTAGTTAACCCCCAAAGCAGGTGGGCGCACACTCAAAATTCAAGTCTAGATACCAATTCAGATCGCAGCCCAGAGCTCATAGGTCTGTGGACTGAACATGGGCCCAGTTTTGAGCAAACAGTCCAGTTTATAGTTTCAGTTCAGAACTGTGTGAAATGGGATTCCCTGTGATTTTGGTGCTGTGTTGAAGGGCATTTCATAGGGACATCGTGTCACCTGTTGATGTGATGATAACACTTAGCATCTTTAAAGCCTGTTAATCAACCAATCCTCACAACTAGAACTGGGGGACATTCTTTGGACAGATAATTTAGTTGCTGGGAAATGCAGTTTTGGGTCAAATTTGCTGAATAATTTTGGCCGGACCTAGATTCAGAAGGGACTTCGGCTTGTCACCATTCACAAGACGGGAGGTGGTGGTGATGGTGTCCCCCCCACCCTTCCCCTTATAACTTGAGCCCAGTGACACTCACCTGGAAGAGGGACACCTGGGTTCAGGTCCCTGCTCTCCCAAGTGAGTGTCCCACACATTGAGCTGAAGGTTATTCGGGTACCAACACCACCTCCTCCTTTGCTTTCATGAAAAAGGTTAAAAATGCTAAAGGTTTTGTTCAACTCAAAACTAAATTTTTCCAAATTTTTGATTCAACAAAAATTCCTCAAAAATCTCATTTTCACCCCAAAAGAACCTTCATTTTAAAAAAAAAGCCAGTGAACCAAAAATCAATGATTTGCAGCGCCCTTGTTGAGGAAGTCGTATCCTCCCCATTTCACATGTGGGCTATTGAGGCAGAGAAGCTATGATATGTTGATCGCGATACAATGAGTCAGGGGCGGGAGCTGGGATTGGGGGGAACATCCTCATTCTCAATCCTCAGCTCAGTTCCACTAGCCTGCGGTTGGTATCATGCCTCACCCAGCCAAGAATCCATGTGCTGCAGTGATTTACCTGTTCTGTCCCACAGCTCCAGTTCCTATATGGAATCAAGTGATCAGACTCCTCCCTGGTGTTCCTTTCTTAGCCAGAGCCTTGGGAAATGTGGTGCTAATTCTGGAGCAGGAATATTTTTGCGTGCTGTCTGAGGCTGCACTGGGGACATTTCAGTCTGGATCAGCCACGTCACAGAACTGAGGCTGTGCATCTCTGGGTTTGGAATGATTTCAGACTGGCTCCAGGAAAAGGGTTTCGTCTCCTTGCTTTGGCAGTTGGATTCCTTTGCTGGTTTTAAGACTGGGAACCATGAGTTATAGTAGAATAACTGGAATTTTGGGCCAGAATGTTGGTGGGGGGGGGATCCCTCGGTGGCTTCAGTGTTACCTTCAGAAGAGGACACCTCATGGACAGGTGTTCATCTATTATAGCTCGCAGAGGTTCTCTGCACTCTCCCCCTTAGTATTGTGTTCTCCAGAGAAGTGGCTTCGGCTATTTTATTTGTGCACCTGATGTGCAGCTGCTGCAGTCTGTCCCTGCAGATGATCTCTTCTCTGATGAGAAGCACCAGTCTAAACAGGACTGCAGTGCTGCTGCAGCAGCTGGTTCCCTTCGCCTGGGCCAGAAGAGCATAGAACAAAGTCACTTCCAAATTCTTCTCCCCTGATCTCTTGGTCCTCTATTGAGATCAGCTCTAGGCCAGTCTATGTTGCCATCAGTTAAGATAAGAACAGCTGAAGGCAAACTCCACTTCAGGTGCCTCCTAATTTAGATTTAATTTGTTGTATTTTTAAAAAATTCTTCCTATATTCAAAAAAACTCCAGAGAAACCCCCTCAGTATTGTAGAGATTTGTTGCAGTTAATTATTGCTTTATTGCAAAGCCACCTGTGAGATAAATGACAGGTTTTTAAGTAGTTTTTAATTATAGTGTGTCAAAGTCAGAGGATTGAAGAAAGAGATAATGGGCCACCTATTTCTATCCCCCACCCCTCTTGCCAGTGTATCCAGTGTCCAGATAAGTGGTTAACTGTGCGATGAACTTTTTTCTTACCCCCTGCTTAATTAGATCATTGCCAGTTTTTAGCCTAGACATTTCCCAAAGCTTTAAAAGTCCTAGGAGTACCGCTGTTTTAGCACTTTCCACATGGTATCTGCAAATGTGATACACTGGCCAGTGGTGTTTCATGTCCCCCTTCAGTGGCTGCACCACTAGAAGGTAACAACTTACTACAGCTACCTGCTAATGAGCTTGCTCATTAGGCTGAAGTGGTGGTTATCTATGTCCTCAGACCAAGGATTCCGAGTTCAAATCCTACTGTGATTACAAGGGGTGGTTACAGAATTGATCCTCCACACATTGGCTTGTTCTGATTGATGTTTTGTCTTATTCTTTTTAGATAGTTCCTGACCCCAATGCAGTCCATCCCTTAGACCTTCACACTAGGTGTTCTTCCATCTCTTGCCTGGGAGGCTGATGCCTTGGAACACTGGGTATGTTAAAATAGTGCCCAGAGTTAGGGTGACAACCAGTGGGTACACTTCCTCCTGGGATCTGGAGGTACCGCACACAAACACAAACTGAGGATGTAAAAAGCAACAGAGAATCCTGTGACACCTTTAAGACTAAGTGAGGTTGTTTGACCTTGTTGGCGGTGACCGGACAACAGGTGAAGACATTAATATTGCACTGATAGATGAATCCAGGACCATATACACAGTGTCTTTCTTCCCAAATGACAGGTTTCAGAGTAGCAGCCATGTTAGTCTGTATCTGCAAAAAAACCAGGAGTACTTGTGTACTCCTGTTCTTTCTTCCCAAAGCACTTCATAAGTTGTACCCATCTGTCAAGGCAGGGATGCAGCTAAGCAATAAGAAGGGATGGAGGGATATTTCAGCCAGGACAACAGAACAAACCCACTTTTCCGCATTGTGGGATTTTTAATGCCCATGCAGAGCAGAGACAAAGCCTTCACTTCTAATGGCATCGGCTGAAAGACCTACACACAATATATTCAGTGCATCATCCTGAGAGAAGGAAAGGCTGAGTCAGCTCTCCCAAGATCCCAAGCATCCTGTTTTCATTAGGGCTGTGTGATTTCATACCAGAAGACTGGACAACGAAGCTTCCAAGGATGGTCAGATCTTCAGAGCAGATCCTATGGAGATGAAATACTTCTTCATTCCTCTGAGGCCCTCCCACAGAACAAGGGACTAATATCCATAGTGGTTTGAATTCCATGCCCTTTCTGAAGGCGCAGGTTGACAAACCTCTCTGCCTTCCAGGACTTACCTGGACATTTGCCCTCAAGATGTGGCCACTTGTATGTGCCCTGAGGTGGTACTAGAATGCCTAACCTGCTCCTTGGGGCAAACGGGCTTGATCTCACAACCATGTCAATACTGTGCCCTGTGACTCAACGTGGGCGTATCTCGTGTCTGCAACGTGGCTTTGCAAACATCTGTGCCAGCGCAGCCCACCCCTACTCCCTGCGTGAGTCAGGCATGCCAGAGGGCTTCGGCACCTGGCGCTTGCTGCTGTTTGAATGCCCTGTTGTGTTTGCCTTTAGCGGGCTCTGCTAATGCACCTATCAAAGCGCATCTTCTTCTTTATTTGTTGTTGTTGTTTTTCTTCCACCGAGTAAATTGCAGGTTTCATTTGCAGAGGGTGGTGTTTTGACAGAGCCGAAAGGAGCAGGGAATGCTAATGAGTTGTGGTAGTAGAGGGTCCTTCCAGTTGGTGTTCAGTGACTGCATGAAAAGAGCCTTGCCTGACTTCTCTGTTCCTCACCCCACAGTTGTTGTTTGCGTTGTGGTTGCACCGAAGGGCTCCAGGAAAGGATTGGGGGCCTGAGCAAACACTTGTTTAAAAGACAGTCTCTGTCCCAATGAGTTTACAGTCTAGATTATTACAAGTGCACAGCAGGTGGACAATCAAACAGGACTGGAAATGGAGGATAAGCTCAGCTCTGTGGGGAGTGACAGTCATTTCCTATAAATTTATACAGTGCCTGGCACAGCTGGGCCCCAACTTGGTAGGTCTTCACACGCTGCCACAATATAAGTGTTTAAATAAGAATAGCAGAGAGACAATGAGCTTTGTGCTACATAGCTGCATAAGATGGCTAGGTCCCTGCCCCAAAGAGCTTTCAATATAGTTCAGGCACCAGGTCTCTCCTCGCGTGCACCACTAACATGCAGCTCATAGGTTGGTTCTGAATTAATTCTCTATTCTCAAAGGTATGAAAAACATCCAATTACATAGATCTACAGTTATCAGACTCTGCAGTTTTCTAAACTGGAAAGGGGTGTAATGACCTGATTTCACTTTGCATCATGGCCTCAGCTGGATTCATCCTACATGTGTTAAGCAGACTTTTCTGCCTTCCTGAGAGAATTTTTCCACTCACTGCAGTGTCCCTCAACTTTAACAACAACAATACAGGCCCTGCTTTGCGGGTGGCCTTGGAGGTTTGCTGTGGTCCTAATGCAGTTGCTTGATCTGGGAAAGGAGCAGAGACCAGATGCTACCAGTGAATTTTTTTTTAAATTGCAATTTTGTTAGGGATTCTGTTGGCAGGTCAGTATGCTCTGCCCACCAGTTCTGGGGTGTTTTCTAACATTCCATTCCTTTCCCAACACGTTCGAGAAAACTCTCTAGGAATTCTCAAGAGGAAGCAGGTTTGCACCTCTAACGTTGCAGTGTGACGGGGCATTCACCTCCTGGGCACTTCCTCTTGGCTGGCTGTGGTGCTGCAAACTCCCCCCGGCCCCTCTCCCACTTCTGGTGCCCTTTGTAGGTTGTTGACCTTGCTTGGTAGGTCTTTAGTGGCTCAGCCCTCCAGCCAAAGTCACACAGTCAAATTGTGTATTCAGGTCCAAAATAACACAAAACAAAAGTTTTCCAATCCCACTACTCCTGGTCCCAACTCAGGGACCCTTTAAACAGCAGCTGCATACTACTGCCTCCAGTTCATTGCTGCTGTTCCCTGGGCTTTTTCCCACTTAGCTCCTTTCTCTTCACCCTTCTCTCAGGGCTGAAGTTCTCAGATCCTCTTCCTCCTCGCTGAATGCCAGTGCCACCAGAATCCATCTTCTGGTTCTCGCTTGAGCTCCTGTGGCCAGCAAGGGGCATCGAGCCTGGCTCCTCTGGCCCCAGCCAGGAACTAACCTACTCAGGCCGTGCAGCTCCTTTTATCTGAACCTGCTGGGCTTGGATTGGCTGCTTCCACGCAGCCTCTCTAGGCAGCCTGGAAGACCCACCTTCACTGCTCCTTTCCTGGGGTAGAGTGTGATAAGTCTGTGGGGCCTCCAGCAGAGCACCTCGAAGAACCAGGTACTGCCTGTCACATGCAGGCATCAGTATTTGCTGTATAATTTCCCTTTTACAGAGTCATAATGAACCAAATGAAGCCCCTCATCTTACAAAGGGTCCCACCAAGGAAGAAGGGTCTGTCCCTGCAGAGACCATTGCAGGCTGGGCACCCAAGTCTGCTGACACAATAAATTGACTTTTCAATGGATTCCATCACACGCTGGTGTATACAGGAGTGAGGTAGCTGATGACCTGGCCAAAATTGGAAGATTGGAAACTCAGGTTGGAATGACAGGGGTTAAGTATACTAACGCCCTCTCAAGGGAAATATTAGCTGAAATTAATGGTCAAAAGATGAAAGATCCTCTGATTGATACCAAAACATCTAGGAAAATAATATCTGGTTATGAGTTTGCAGATGGGTCACATTGCTGGAATGAAAATCAATAGAGATGAGACCAAACTATATCCACTTTGCAAGATATGTCAGGAGCAGGCTCTAATGCCTGCTCAGGCTTTTGAATTCAACATTGTAAGGAAAGTGACGTGTTTTGGATTGAACACCTTGAATTGATCCCTCACAAAGGAGCCTGGACAAGTTGCCGAATTCATTCTCAAACTTCCCGGCCTGATCTGATGATTGCGGGACAGGACAATAACAATAACAACACCTGATTCACCGGCACAGACCATGCACAAAGTGCATGTGAAAATCACTGAGGTTTTGCCTTCACTAAGAAAAAAAAGATGTGTTCTTTCTCACCTCATGGTAACTGACGCAAGGTAAAATCCTAGTGAAGACAAGGCAATTTGTAGTTTTCATATGTGTTACAGCAGGATGAAGTAAGGACTATGGGGGAGCTTAGGGTTTACCTAGATGTGCTAAAATGTGTGAAAACAACACACTGCCTGGTCTTCACAAGGATTTTACCCCATTAGCTACCACCTGTTATCTACCTTGAGGAAAGAACGCACCTTTGTTCAGTGAAACTCACCCTGAGTTGGCAGGAGCACAGGCATGATGCATTTCCAATCTAGATGTATGCAGAAGCGCATATGCCTGTCTGATGAATAGGCTTAATGTGATCATTCAAATCGGCACTGGAGAGACTTACTTAAAGACTTCGCTCAAGAGAGGGTTTTATTTGTTTTATTTTTCTTTAAACACTTGGTTGCACTGAGTGGAATTCTTCTGAGAGTAGGAGTGAGGGGAGTGGATTTTGCAAAATTTGGCAAGCTCGTCTCCTCTTTTAATGTAAAATTAATAAACCCTTGTGTTTAAATCACTAGATTTTGCAAGGCTTTAAGTCAATAACACATGTTCATTTGAGTCTAAGGGGACAGCTTATTTACAAAGCCAGGAACAACTTATGTCAGGAAGCCCAAAACCGCATCAAATTTGCCCAGTTTCGGCTCTCGATACAATCTCCGAGCCCAGCCAAGTTCAGTGGAAGGCTCGTAAACCGTGAAACCCCAGACTCAAACGCACCTGGATATCAGGGAAGTTTGGAGATGGATCTGTACCAGAACTTCCCAGCTGAATCCCAGCCTCGTGATGGGCCAACGTGAAATCCTGGCACCCCAGAGTATCGCTGAACTGGATGGCTTGAGCCCATTGGTACTTTCAGGCAGACCTCTGCTGATTCGTGGTTTTGTGTCAAAACTATGGGAATCTCCTGGATTCAGCTGAGCTTTGTTTGGAGTTTTTGGACTGCCGAGCAGAGGTGGGGACCACATGGGTTACAACCAAAGGAATGGCTCAAAGGAATGGCTGAAACCTGGGAGCTGCTGCAATCTGAGCTGCAGAACCCATTTCAGAAACCACTCCACTGTATTTGCGAGGCTTTGCTTTTCAGAGCCCTGTGTGCGCACGCTATTACTTGTGCTTGTCTCTCTCCCCCTCACCCCCCATTAGAGAAGTGCTGTGAGCACAGACTTCAGTAGCGGGGGGAATCTTTGTGCCTTTTAATTGACCTTGGTGCTTCGTAGCAAATCGTAATTGAGAGCTGCACATGAGGGCCAGCAAAGAATCTGAAAGCCCGCTGGTGGGAGTTGAAAGCTTCCCTTCTGTTCCAGAGCGCTCTCACCTCTGACTCCTGGAGCATGGAGGCCTCTGAGCATAGCTGGTGCTACTGGTTGCCAAGGCGCACTCCCCACAGCCAAGATGAAGAGAAACTGTCAGGTTTCTGGAGTGATGGCAGAGACTTACTACGCCTTGTGAGCTGCTTGTGCTGTTGTGAACTCTTCGTTACGTCCCTTCACGCAGTGCGTCCGGAGGGTTGTGTTTCTAATTGACCTACCTCTTGGTTGTTTTTCTCACTACCTGCCTCGGAGCCTTTTGGGGGAAAACAGGGTGGAGAGTTTGCATCTGATTTTTGATCTTGCTCATGGCAATGTGAACTTGTTGATTCCAGCGACTTTTCTTCCGTTGTCCATTGGTGTGACTGAGATCCAAATCAGACTGCGTGCTATCAACACGCACGTGCTGCCTCGGAACAATGGTACATTTTTGTGGCGAAGAGGAATTTTTAAAAACAAATGACTGGATTTGATCATGTCTCACAAATGGAGGCAGGCAGGGAACGACTGGGAAGAAATAGGAAAGGGAAAAAGCAAACCTCCCCAGGGGTGTATGTGCGTGTGTGTTTGTATGCATGCTGTGTATACACAGCCACACAAAACTGTGTTACGTTCTTATGTAGGAAGAGGGAACGTTTGCTTTGGGAGTTTGTCGTTCTTGAGCCTCCCTCATGGCCTGGCCAGTAGAGGAAGAGGACATGGCTGGGTGGAAAAAGACAAAGTAGAGTTGAGCCCAAACTGAAAAGTTTCTATCAGGATCTGAATTGTCCCCAAGTTTGGTGAGAGAGTGTTTGGTTTGGGCCCTTTGCAGAGACAAGCCTGGACTGTGACGTTCAGAGAGAAGAGTGCCCAGAGCCTGCCTCTTCTCCCTTGATGACTATAACCTAGGGATGAAGTGGGGGCAGGGAAAGGAGGAAATTTCCTTAAAACCAACCGGCCAATCATCTCGGAGGCCGACCGCATTCACAGCAAAAACTTGCCCTCATGTAACAAGCTTTCCCGTTTCTCTTGGTTGTGCCAAACATTCTCTGCTGTTAGGCAGCACACTCCAGACTTGGGAACTCTTCCCTGATGTGAGGTTTTTCTGCAGTTGCCTTCAGAGCAGGCTAGTATATGGGGAAGGCCCTTCATTTTCACTTGGATTTAGTGTAAAGATTTCTGGGGATCTATCTCTATTTATTACAAAATTTAAAAATGGGTGAAAATCAATAAAAAATGAAACCAAAGGGCCTTGGGTGCCTGGTATTCATGGGGGGCAGTGGGCGGGAGGGGAGGGATGTCTAGGGGGGCAGTGGGTGAGGGGTGCCTGGTACCTGGGGGGGGCAGTGGGCGGAGAGGTGAGGGGTATTCAGGGGTGCAGTGAGTGAGGGTTGCCCAGTACTCATGGGAGGCAGTGGGTAGAGAGGTGAGGGGGTGTTTAAGGGGGCAGTGGGGTGAGGAGTGCAGTGGGTGAGGGTTGCCTGGTACTCATGGGTTGGGATGCGAGGGGTGCCTGGTACTTACGGGGTTCTTGGTGGGGGAAGGGCTGCCCAGTATTTCTGGGGTTCAGCAGGTGGGAGGCACCCAGTGGGGAAGCGGGGCCGAGTAGTCCCGGGGTGCAGCGGTTGCTGTACTCATTGATTATGGTCTCAATGTAGCATCTGAGGAAGTCGCCTGCTCCCTGCGGGCCTGTTGCTGCAGAGGTTGGCCAGGCTCGGCTGCTGGGCTCTGGCCTCCACTCATCTTGCTCCCTGACTGTGAAGCAGTCACCACAGACTAGCAGTTCCTCTCCCCTGCACAGGTGTGCTGAGCCGTCTGATGGAAACTCTGTCAGGGGGACCCCCCCCGGCATCTGGCCCCGGCTCCCCACTCTGGATGGAGAGGTGGCAGTTCACGAGCCGCCAGATCTCCTTCCAGAACAGGGAGCTGGGTCCAGGGAGTCGACACTTCCAAAATTAGGGTGAACATTGGTAAAACATGAATAATGGCTTTTTTTATAACCCAAGAATTTTTTTTTTGAAAAAATCTGTGAAAATCAAAACCGAAGGGCCTTGTGTCTGGGCTGCTGACTGGCTGTGCCCTGTGTCATGCTGAGGGGCAGAATACGTCCCCTAATGAACACAGCTTGGCTGAGGAGACAGCTTTGTTGAGCAGCCCCAATGTGGCTTGGGAAGCAGATTCAAGTGGAGAGCAGTGCCCGTGGACTGGGGAATGTTCCCATGTGACTGATACCTCCTAGGCTCCAGCCTGGCAGGTGGAAGGAGGAGGAAGCCTACCTGGCATGCTGGTATCATCCATTTGCTAAAGGATCGTAATATATGTGTATTGATTAACCGGGACCTTGAGGAGATAAAGGGAGTGACTGGTAGATGAGGTGGGGAGCAAGATTAAAAATGAAGCGAAATTCCTGAGCTACGTGCTGGCAAGAGCTCAGGATTAATAGTCATGTCACCAGAGAGATTGACAAATACATTTACTGGGGCAGCTAGTTTTAATGAAGCAGGATGTGACAAGTGGAATTAGAGTGAGGATGGACTACTGTTTGGGGAGCAATTACAAATGACCCTGGCTGAGTGCTTGCAGGGGAGGATGTGTGTGATTTGTGTGTAGCGTTGGGACACAGGGGTGGAAATCTAGCACATGCAGCTTGACTGAGGGGCGGGCAGAGATGTAAGAGTTAGGAGCTGGCCGGGGGTAATGCAGAAATGTAGAAGGCAGATGTGTGGGTGAGTTAGGAGGCACTTGGAGTTGATTCTGTGGGGTGTCCCTTTATAAAACACCGAGCAAGACAGATTCCCTTACCCAATGGTCCTACAGTCAACAGTAATCCAGGCAATGGTAATTCAGCTTGGGGTAGGAACCACAGAGGTCATCACCTTGGATGGAAATCAGTGTAAGGAGCAGGACACTTCTGCTTTCATTGTTAATCCTAGGAGTCAAATGACGCTTTACACAGGATGGTGTGCATGAGGCAGATGGAGATGGGCCATAGGCGGGATTTGATTATTGTTTAGGAGGCTTCTTTGAAAATGTTTCCTTTAGCATCCTGCTAGAAAGGAAGGAGGAAAATCACTATTTACTGGTGAAAATGTCAGTCCAGCTTTACTATTCCTGCTTTTTATTTTCTGCTCTGAGATGAAATCTAGCTTTATGCCAAGCTGGATACTCCTCCCACAACCCTGGCGCTCCAGCTGGAGCATCTGAAGTCCTTTCATCTGACCGACCAGCCGACACTACAGCATCCTAGCTCCTAAAAGAAAGCACTGAGGCTGCCTCCAGTTCCCCTTCTGCAATTAGAAGGGGGTCTTGGAGCAGTAACATAAATCTCGCCTTTGTCCCAAGATTCTGAGTCTCACCTATTCAAAGTTCTGCCTGATGCTCCCAGCACCGGCCGGCAAAGTGACAAAGGAGCTGAGTTCATGACACCCCCCCCCGGCCATGTCACTTTACACAACCCAGGTGACTCAACATGCTATTGCTGAGTTCCCAGGCCACACACCTGACTTCCTTGAGACAGTTACAAAGCAGGCAATCGGTACTTTGTGCAGGTCCTGCTGCTTGCTAACGCTGACCTGAGTTCACTTCATTAAGTAACAGTTGTTTAATTGCTGTCAGTGATGGCTTCCCTAGGGATTATTGCTCAGTGTAATATGGCATCTGTTTTTCATAAACAGGACTCCAGGGAAGGAAAAGGTTGAGCTCTGGGTCCTAGGCTGTGCCCTTGCTGGGACGTGAGTGATGAATGTTAATGTTCTAAGTGCTAGGCAAGGTCAGTGGCCGCTTCTGGTGCCGGCACAGATTACGAAGTGTCCTTTCAGGCCAGCCAGTGACATAAAGGTTATTGCTGGAGAGGAGACACTGGAGACCCAGTGAATCTCAGTGGTCATGAATTAGGCCTTGCGTGAACCGATGTGGTTCAGTGGGTGAGACACCAGCCAGGTGTTTAAGAAACCTGTGTTCTGTTCCGAGCACTGCCTCGCTGGGTGACCTTGGGTAAGTTACTTTACTGTTATTACCTTTACTTATTATTTGTGTTGCACCAGTGTCATCTTCGGCAGCACCGGCCACAACGGACGCTAATGAGGCTGGTCTTTCACCCTGGTGGAAAGGAGATGATAATGTTCCCCCACCTATTTATACAGCGCTCTGAGAGCTGCCGACAAGCAGCACTGTCCAAGCACAAAGCATCATCATTATTATTGGTTGATTGATACATTGATTGATTTTATTATTTCTCCAAGATGCTGAATGGGCAAAGCTCAAGTCATCGGGTCAGTGAAAAGCAGCTGAAGGGTTGTGCACCACAGTGCGAAGTTAAAAAATCTATTCATGAATAATGTTTGTGAAAACAAGGGGCAAAGTGGCCTCTAATTAAATTTGGCATTGCATTACCAGATGAGTATGTGCATATCTATGGACCCTCACCCGCATATATATGTCCGCAAAGCTATTGGTAATAAAAATATAGGGTGAGATTTTCAAAGCCAGCTCAGAGATTTAGCCATGCAACTCCCATTCAATGAATGGCCGCTGTCTGTCTAGCTCCCCTGCTCAATGATGAACATGTTAGCCCTCTATTACTAACAGCACTGGAATAGCTCTCCTCAAACACTCCTCCTCCCAACTTACAGATAAAATGTGACTTTTTCCTTTGAGTTGCTAGTTCACTCGCCCATCTGGATCTTTCTGCTCTATTTAGATTTCCTGATGATTTTCCCTTTTGTAATATGGTGTATTGTCGCTCTGTAGCAGATGCATGTAAAGGTCTTTTCTGCGATTCGGTTGCATTTCTTATATTGTTCTGTACAAAATGGTTTGAGTCAATGAGGAAGCCACTTGCTAGGATTGCTTTTATGTGTGTGTCTGACGTATTTCTTGTATAGACTCATAGACTTAAAGGCCAAAAGGGACCATCATGATCATCTAGTCTGACCTCCTGCACATTGCAGGCTACAGAACCTCACCCACCCACTCCTGTAAAAGGTTTATATTATGTATATATAGGGCATTGCTGTAACGACGGCCTGAAATTCCAGTGTGTCTTTTCTTTCACACAGGCTGTCATTTGCTGGGCAAATTCTTCTCTGTTATAGCAGTATAAATTTGGAGGCCCTTTGCTGAAGTCAGCGGAGTGACTCCAGAATTACACCCGCATACCAGAGCAGAATTTAGCCTTTTGTCTGTTTATCCCTAGCCACTTTGTTCTGTTTTAGGACCTGATCCTACCTGGATTGACTTCAGCGGCACTGTTTCCAAATACAGTTTATTATTGGATAAAGTTTTTTTATCTTTTGCTGGTGTGGATTTCGGAGACAGTTGCTAATGTAAAGAACAGTGAGACAGTAGGGCAGGCACTATGCATGGTTTCTTCACACGATGCTCCTGACTAATTTCAATCCCAACTGAGCTACATCTCTCCATTTCTACCACCCCGTGTGAGTCCTGATCTTCCATGAACAGAGTCTGCCTGTGCCCCGTTGTATAGTTGTTTTGTGAGATGGCCAAACATGCACTAGGGACAAAAGTGAGGTCACTCATTTTGTTTCTATTTGTGATTTATTTAGAGGAGTTAGAACACAGGTCCTACCCTAGAATAATCACTTTATTGACCCAGTGGGGTAAACCCAGTTTGCCTCTGGACTAAATAGATGCAGTGAGGACGTGCAGCCTTAGCCAGTTACTATCCCAGTTCATCACCTCATGGTCAAGGGACCTCATAGGAGGTATGGTTGAAATGGCAGCTCAGTGATGCTCTCTCTATTGCCTTCCTGTCTCCTCAGGAGGGAGAATAAGCTGCGGATCCAGAATGGCTGGCTGTGCCACCTGGCCCCGGAAATCATCCGCCAGCTCTCGCCTGACACGGAAGAGGACAAGCTGCCCTTCTCCAAGCCCTCAGACGTTTTTGCACTTGGGTAAGTCTTGTTGTGGGCCCAAGCTAATATTTGGCTTTGTGGGGAGGAGTTTGTGGTTGGGGATGAGCCCCTGGGCTAGCACAGTGTTGCTGCATTCTGGTGCTGCTGCAAAGCAGGCAGGAATGACGGGAGGGAAATGAAATGGAACTGCAGGAATCCATTTTATTGCAGCAGGAGTTAAGTAACTCTCCTGGTCTCCCAGGCAGATTTTAGGTTTGTGAAAAAGTCCAAACAGAGCGACAAAGAGTCCTGTGGCACCTTATAGACTAACAGACATATTGGAGCATAAGCTTTCATGGGTGAATACTCACTTCGTCAGATGCATGTAGGAGGGGGGAGTAAGTGGTGTGTGTGGATTCCTTGCTGGGGCGAGGGGTACTTTCTTGCCTATAGAAAGGCTGTAGAATGCAACAAAGCCTGCAGTATTCTTTGAGCTGTAGAGCCAAGGTCCTGCCAGCCCAGTACATATGTGTTGGGGTTTGTGGAAAGGCCAGGGAAGTGGCTGAACCAGGCCAATCCAGGATGGCTGGTTCCATCCATTAACTGTATGGATGCGTTGGCCATCATATCCACATTGAAGAAGGCACAGAGGAGATAAAGGAAGTGACTGCTGCAGCCTACAGGTCATATAGCATCTGCCAGCTGGCTGCCCCACACCCTGGGGTCTTGGCCAGAATGAAGGACTCTTTCCCTCTTCTTCCTGCCAATGCTTAAACTAGTTTGAAAAAAGTGGCGGCTGTCATAACCCGGGAGCAGCAAATTTATTAAGAGAGTGGTTAAAGCACCCCCATCAGCAACCCAGCTCGATTTTTTAAAATATTTAAATATTTGTTTGCCGAATCTGTGACCCCTTGCAGCCTTTCCTCATTTTAAGTGCCATTCCCTGCGTTGCGTGGGGGATGAGATTGTCTCCATGCTAAACACTGCCATAGGGAGTGCTGGAGCAATCTCACTGACCAAACTAAACTAGGGATGGGCCTCAACTTAACCTTTTCTTCTAAATGATGGGGTGTTGCATCGTCCAGAGCCAAATTCCAGAGCTGACCCTTGTCTCCAGCGGACTGAATCTAAACCATATTCCAGATGCCATCCCCCAGCTTGGGGAAAGATCCCATTTGACTTCAGGACTTCCACTTTGTTACTGGGCCCAACTCTGGAAACTAGATCCACCTTCAGCTCTCGGGATTTTGGTTCAGACCCATCTCTCTCCTATAAATACTACATAACATGAACATAAGTGAAACATTTTAGAGAGCCCAGCTGTTAGCGTGTGACGCGGTGGGTAGGAGAACCTAGAAGAGTTCTATACTCTGAATTCTCTACGAACATTGATCTCCATGCTAGATAATCTAGAACTTTTTAAACATTAGAATTTTGCTCTAAAACGACAGACAGTAGGGGGAGGGGATGCTAAATGACAGGCAGTAGAATAAACGGTGAATTTTTCTTCCAGTTAGAGCATCTAGTACACCAGTTAATCATTCACACTATTTATCTAATAGAAAATATCCTTTGTGAAAGTGGCTCAACCATTTCCCAGATCAAAATCTTCCTTGAGGCAGACATACGACTATAGGTTTTATCTGGTGGATTAATTTTCCTTTGTGCCATATTGATGGACATCTTAAAGACTTCAGTATACAGTGATTGGTTTATGTGAAGCTGTTATCTGATGAGATATTTCCATTTAAAAATGCAGTAATTAAACCAGTACATTTCTGGTGTAACTTCAGCATTTAAAAAAAAAAAAGAAGCAATTAAGGGATCTTATCAAACTAAGCAAAAGCCATTTGCTTAAGGCTTAAAGTTATTAGCTGAGAGCTCTATGATTTTTAAAGTAGCTGTCGATTTCTTTTAAAAGTTTTCAGTGTTTTTGTTCTTCCTGGTTTATAATATCCTCTCAGCTGCTGGGAATTGTTCGGCCAGATCCTCAGCTGCTGTAAATTGATTTTAGTGGAGATTTGCCAGTTTACACCAGCTGAGGATCTGGCTCACAGATTCTTGTCTGAACAGAATTGGGGACGGAAATCATGCCCTCTCTCTGGGACTAAAAGTGGCAGCAAAAGGAAATAATCATAGGACTTGGTAAGACTGCATTGCCTTTCTGCTCCCTTTTGGTCTCTTTCCCCAGCACACTGTAGGACAGCACTAGTTCTTCTCCTTTTGGTAAACATCAGTGAGCAGATCGTCAGCCCGGGTCATTGATTTCAGTGGCGCTATGACAACTGGCCCCACTGTGACTTTGCCCCCAGATTTGGCTGGCATTCCGGTTCTTCTGGAGTTATGGGTGACCTGAGGAGATCCGGCTCCTGGGGCACTGAGAATTACCAGGGTACAGGGAAAGCCTGCATGGCTCCTTTCTGCTAAGCCTTAGGGAGCAGGGTAGTGTAGGCACTGCTCTGCTACTTCAATGCCTCTGGTTCATTCCTCGAAGCAGGGATGGTCTTGCTGGTTGGCTAACCTTATGGGGGCTGCTTTTTGGCCCAATGTGTCTGCAGTGGGATCTAGGCTCTAGTCCCTAGGAAAAGATTCTGGTGTAGAAAAAGTTTTATGGAGAAACACCGAATGTCCAGGTGATTAAGACCTTGCTTCACAGAGGTTCTACGTTAAGGAGGAGGAAAAAATAAGGAATGGAATCAATCAATTTAGCAATGTTAAGTGTCAAAAAGCTAAGAGATGCCTTCAGCTCTACCGCTGTAATTAATGTCATACATCTGGTCTGATAGTTACGGAATAACCCTACACGGGTCTGGGCAAGGGAAAATCATGCTTAGAAAAACAGATTAATTAAAGCTGGTTGCAGCCATCAAAATAACGGAGGCAACTGTAGGATGTGGTCTAAAATTGAAAAGTAAACTCTGGAAAATAAGTTTTCAGAGTGGGCCCTCTGAAAATTCTCTCTGGAATCCTCATCCTCTTTGCATTCAGGAGATGGACAGCTGCTGTCTTTGGATCTAAAAACTGCTTTGCATTGAATCGCTGACCATCAGTAACGACTCTCAGCTTAGCTGGAAGGAGTACAGCTGCCTGTAAGATGGTGATGTTAGACTCAGCATTTCAAGACACTCTTATCCCCCTATCTAAACTGCATTGCCTGAGCCTAGGAAAGGGAACATATGAATATATTTATACCTACAAAGCTTTTGATTTTCCCTTCATGTCAGACAATACACATTTATCAAGCAGATTAACGCAAGAAATAGTTCAGGTATGAGAACACATTAGAAATACTGCAGACCCCACAGTAATGTTTCAGGTTCACATTCTGTTGGGAGTATAAGCAACTTAGGCACACTAATTTCTTGAGGCGGGGGTTTCACATGTTGGGTGCCCAATTTGATACGACCACGGCTCATTTTTTCAGCAGCATGGAACACCAGTAGATCCTGTTGACTTTGGTAAGGGCTGCAGGTGCTCAACACCTCTGAAAACCAGGATCTAGCATGTCAGATTTGGCACCTGAAAACAAGCATCCAAAATTAATGAACGCTTCCCAAGACTGAGGCCTTAGCTACCATTGCACGTAACATACCGCAGTGACAGGCCACTTACAAATACCATTGGCAGACAGCACCTCTTCCTCTTCTTGTGCTGTATCCAGTCCAGTGGGCCAAATTGTCTCGAAATTATTGGATACTGCCAGCTGGACCTGCCCCTCCTGAGCCAGGCACAGTTCTGGAGCAAGAAATATTTTATAAAATGTCTACCCTGCCTTTTGCTTGTCACTCAAGGCAACTTTAGAACGGTTTGTATTTATATTATTCACAGCCCATGGATCCTTTCAACTATAAACCATCAAGAGTTCCAAACCTGGGGCCTGATCTTGCCTCCCCCCTGCTCCAATGATGGTCACTGATGAGAATGGCACTTCTAGGCTACCACCACTGTCTTCAAAGAGGAAGCCACTTACTCCCCTAACGTAACTAGTCCAGTATGCGAGGAAAGGACCGAGACATGGTGGATGTACTTGGGGCCAAAGGCTCTGAGCTCCCTGGTTTACACCAGAAGGGAATTTTGACCTGGTGCCCAGGTTGGTGACTGGCACGCTAAAAATCTGCAGCTAGACCTGCCTCATCCCCGAGTCCCCTTTTAGAAGTTTGTGCCTTGAACATAGTGAATGTGAAGAGAGCTCCTGGCATTTGTTGTTGGTGCTGCTGGGCTTTGGTTCTCAATCAGTTTTATCGTAACAACAACAAAAAAAGAAGAAGAAGAAATGAAGCTAAAGTTCAGTAGATGCAGAAACAAGAGAACCCTTCTTACAAAAGCACTCTGTGTGCAGCTGCTACGATGATCCCGGTGAAATATTCCTTTCTCAAGCACATTATTTCAAAACAAAGCCATTCTGAGCCCAAAGGCCAGCAACACTAACACAGTACAGAAAAGAATTCCTCAGGAAACCTTCTGATTAATCCCAAGAGTCCAGTTAAAAGCATGAACATTTACTTTTTCGTAGAGTCCCGTCCTCCAGACATCAGATAATAAGCCTGGTTGTCAAGGGGGCAGGGTGCAGACAGCTGAGTGAAGGCAAACTAGCTATTGAATGCATCTCCTCTTGGAAGAGATGTTGGAGGCTGTCTCTGGTCCTAGAGCAGCAGTGAAAAGTGTAGGCAGCTGGCTATGGGGAGAGAAGCTGATGTTTCATGCCCTCCCCTCCCACTAGTTCCATCTAGGGAGCAGGAGACAGCTGTGCTGGTAGGGCAGGAACAAGGAGCCCAGCCAAATTGTCTGCCTTCTGGATACTTCACAACTTTGTAACTCTGCCCCCAGCTCCAGTTATCAGATCCAGTAGTGTTGTGAGCAAGAGAAGAAATCTCAGTGGGGTCATGAGTGGGGGCAGGGAGGAGGGGAATTGATGTCCAGGGAGACTTAGATCTTCCTTTCACGCTGGCTGATGCTTTTCAGGATGTCTCTCATTACCCTGTCAAGGTGCATTTCCCCTTTGACTTGATGGATTTCTGGTTTTCAATTAATACCTGAAAGATGAAGTGTGCAAGGCTGTATTCCCTTCCTTCCCTTCAACCTATTTTGCATGGCGCTGCGATTGCTGCTGTCATGGACAATCTTTTTTTTTTCTTCTCCCCCTCAAGTCATGTCTTGGTGGTGAATATTATAAATGTGAAGCAGAACAATGCCCATGGACAGGGCTGTCTGCCTCGGAGCGCTTTTGAAGCAGAAGATTGATGTTTCTTACAAAGCTGAGGACGGTGGCTCAAAACTCCTCACCCTCCACAGTTATGGGGGTGGGGAATCAGGGAAGAATATTGCCCTCTACTATGGTTGGAAGCCATGGGGATGGGACTGCACCCAAGTGACTTCAAACACCTTTGTCCTTAGCTCAGCTGTGCCAGACATCAGGAATTGAGCCCTAAGCTTGCATTTAATAAAATGGGTTTGCAACCCTCATAGTTGTGCAGAAAACCTTATAAAACATGAGCCCAATATCAGCCAATGAGTTGTGGTCCTCCTGACCCAGCGGACCCCGTGTCAGTGGATTGTTGACTCTGAAACCATCGGGACCCGTTTTAAATGCTAACACTGTAAACTGATGATCACTGGAGCAGATGCTACCAATATGGGTCTCTTCCACAATGTCAGACCATCTCCCAGGTGCTGAAAGACCTAGATGGCCCCCACTCAGCTGCCAAGATCCTCAGCTTCCCCCCGACAACACAGTTCAGTTCCATCAGGACACACGCCTGTGGCACATTGAAACCCTCTCATGCTGGGGCAATGCACAGCACATGAAACTACGTACAGAATTAACTGTGCGGCCTGTGCTATCCATGGCCACACCGACCAGCTCAGCTGTTGACTTGAAATGAAGCTGCTGCAGAATGTCCAGTGGGCTGCACCAGAGTGACGCGGAAGTCAGGTGCAGCTCACTGCAGAGTACATGGGGCCTTGGCTCATTGTCTGGAGTGGCCAAGTAGCAAATGGGTGGAGAGTCTGACCCACCCTCTCCACTCCAGGAGGTGGCTGGTCCTGCCAGGTCAGGAATGAAGATCGTAGATGGGGTGGTGTTGGGGAGCTTGCATCACTGTTCAGACAGTCCCTGCGTTATGGACAGTGTACATACCACATATCTGCCTCTGGGGCTCTTGAGCTAGCATTGAATTCCCGTTGGGGAAAAAATGGAAAAGCAAAACCTCCTGTTTCTACAGAGCTTGCTTCCAAATCCAGCTGGAGCAGGTGGTGTGAATGTAAAAAAGCAGCTGCGAGGCATATTTACCCCCTGCATTAGCTATTAAGCTGCTCCCTATGCAGCAGGTTCAACCACTATTGCAACACTGCAGGAGCCTCCCACTTGAAGTACCAGGCTCACTAGTCAGTCTGTTTGTGCCTCCCATCAAAGAGGCCTATTCTCTTCTTGGTGGGCCAGATTCTTAGCTGGTGTAAATGGATGTAGCCCCATCAAAATCAATGCAGCTGCACCAGTTTTAAACCAGTTGAAGATCTGGCCCAATATGTGCTAGAAAGGGGGTGTGGGGCGGGGGGAATGGCACAGGTTCCTTTTACTGTTAATGAGAGTTACATTCACATGTAAAATTCCTGCAGGTCAAGGTGAGACCGTGAGGAGGATCCCTAGCAAAGGGGAGGCAGTGTATTGGAACCCGGGGCTGGCAGTCAGGAGAGCTGGGTTTTCATTCAGAGTTTGCCTTCGACTTGTTATGTGACTTTGGTCAAGTCACTAGCTTGTGTGCCTCAGTTTCCCCATCTCTGAAAAGGCATTAATACCCACCTTTGTGGAATGCTTTGAGATCCCTGGGTACAAGGTGCTATCTATCTACATAGGAGGGGGTAGCGGTGGTTTGAGAACATGCCTTCTGTGAGAGGTCTACCTCGGATGCTGAAGAAGGACTGCCTCTGGCAGGACATATTCTATCAGTGCTGATGGGTAGGGAGAGCATGCGGCCTGGCTCCAATGTCCAGAGTTACCCCCTGCTGCATCTTTGGTGTCTAGGTCATTCTAACGCCCAGTGCGACTGTCTCCTAACAGCACCATCTGGTATGAGCTGCATGCGCGGGAGTGGCCTTTTAAGACACAACCAGCAGAGGCAATAATATGGCAAATGGGAAGAGGGATGAAGCCCAACCTCGGCCAGATCGGCATGGGCAAAGAGATATCGGTACGTCAGGCGGCACTGTGGGCAGGTGTGTGTGGGGGGCAGGTGCTCCCATTGTGACGCAGCCAGGAACCACTCTAGCATCTCCAAAAATCACCTTTCAGAGGGTGGCCCCTGGGCCAAAGAAAATGCGATGGTGTTGTGTGGCAGGATCTAACTTCTCTTCCTGCTGTCTCAGCCAGGGTGGTGGAGGCTCATACAGTCCCTGGAGGGGAAGGAGCGCTTCAGGTCACTCCACACCAGCCACCTTTAGACCCACTTGACCTGTTTTTGGTGGGCCCCCTCCAGCTCTTATTGGCTGGAAGGAGGAAGGCGTTATGTGTAGGAGGAATAAAGGGGAGAGCTGCAGGGCTCCAGCAACAAAGACAAGGAACATAGCTGCTCCGTCCTTCCTGCGTTTACCCAGCCAGGGTCTGGGAGGTGGCATATGCGCCTTTGAATGAACTCCACCTGTTTTTGCAAGAAAATGGAGCCCAAGCTACAGAATTCATGTCAAGATCTTCCTCAAAGTTTGGGACCTTGTGGGCGGTGGGGAGTTTGTTTCAGCCCTTGATAGAGGGTGGGGAGCAGATGCAAAGTTCTCCAAAGCACGCAGGTGCTGGGATCCAGGGCTTTGTCTCGGCCGGTCACTATCAGGGTATTTGCAGTTCCAGTAAAGTGTGTGGAGAGGGCTGGCTCTGTTGTTTCATTCTCTGTCTTGTGCATGCTGCAGGACATCCTTCTCTTCTGCTGGGCATATGAACAGGAGGAGAGACCCACCTTCACTAAGCTTATGGAGATGCTGGAGAAACTGCCAAAGCGGAACCGTCGCCTTTCGCACCCTGGGCACTTTTGGAAGTCGGCAGAGTAAGGCTTCTGCCCTGTATTTCCACTGATTCTCCCCTCCCTGTGCCAGGTGCTCTTCCGTGGGTCAGCCCCTTACACAAGTCTGCCAGTAATGCTGCCCATTGGCATTAGGGTGGGTGGAGGATGGGAGTGGATCCGGATTAACAGGGACGTCCTTCACGCCCACCCCCCCTCTGGGCATTTCCAATGGTAGCAGTCCTCTGCTGCCTAACCCAGCAGTCCCTGGTCTGTGGTCCATGGACCACTGGTGATACAGGGAACGTGTCAGTGATGCTTCGGGAGCTGGCTGGTCACATGGTGATCATCTGTAAAATGGGGATAAGGATCCTTACCTCCTTTTGTAAAGTGCTTTGAGATGTGCTGATGAAAAGCGCTATACAGAACTAGGCATTGTTGTTATTATGGTGCTGGCTTTTCTTGGTACCAGCTGCTGCTATGGGTGAGAATCCTGGAGCCCAGGTAAGTTGTTGGAAACAAGCAGGAGGAGCCAGTTAAGCTGCCTCCAGCGGGATTGTGTCTTGATAGAGAGGAAGAGGGAATGGGCTGCACTTGGGGTCTGGGGTGACTGGAGCTCCCAGGTGCTAGTGGGAAAGGACTGTTCAGAGGCCACTGGTGAATGGGGTGTGGGGAAGACGGGGGGGCCATCTGTGTGCTGGTGAATGAGGGGAACGGAGGTCTGTGGGGTGGTGAGTGGGGCAGGGAGAGAGAGGTGGCCCATATGGTGGAGAATGGATGTGGAGGAGGTGACTGTGTCCCAATGTGGCCCACGCTCAGAAGAAGTTGGAGAACCCTTGCCCTAGACATAAAGTTCTGCGTTTAGCTGTTACATTCCAGGCACAGTTGCTCATCAGAGACAGACAAGTTTTCCAAAGCATCAGCATGCCTTTGTTAGTTAATCAGACAGAGAGAGGTTACATGCGTTCCCTGCATCCACCTCCCCCACATATCACCGGATACTGCATTCACAGTATCCAGCAGGAGCTATCACTGAGTCAGCAATGGACCTCAAACTGGAGTTCCTAAAAGGTGTCTTATAGCAAAATAATGCCCATCTGTGTGTTGCTGAGACATGATGCACAGTACGTATGCTTCCAGTACAGTCATAAATATACTTGCCGTCGAGGAGAAGACTTGCTTGGCCTTTCCAAAGGCCGTTAACGTCTGGCCCATGATTGCTGAGCACTGTGCCATGGCTTCAGAGAGAAACTGCTGCGGTTTCAATACGTTATTGTCAAGGATGTTTTAATTTCTGAGGTTGAGAAGTCAAGAGAGGTGGTGATTTGTGGGTAGCCCGTTGTCTCCAGGGGGCCACTCTCATGTGGGAGTACAGCATGGGTCAGTCTTTCAGTATCAGTGGGAGAGTTTGCAGAGCCAGGAGAAAGCTCTCGTTCTGATACAAGCATCTGTCAGCTGAATCCTGTCCTCACATCATTTTGGCTTAATGCTTAGTCAGATCTCCCACTGGCTTCAATGAACACTTTGCCTGAGTAGATCTCAGGTAAAGGACTCCAGATCTGGCCCTATAATAGCTCCAGGGAGAATGCAGAAAGTCAGACCCCCAACTAAATTGTTCCATTTTCTCCCCCTAAGTTTCCTCAGTGGGAAGGTCCTTCTCTTACTGTCTATTTTTCCTTTACAATACCTAGTGCATACACAGGGAAATACATTACTTCACAACATGGGGAGCAGCATGCACAGTTCCATAAACATACCAAGTTGGAGGGGAGAGATTTTGCCTTACCTTGGACTATATTTTCTGTCATGGAAACTGTAGAACAGAATGGCAGGACAGGACACTACAGGTATAGTGGGTTGGGGAGCGTTGTGCTAATCCACCTGCAAAAAGTAACCAAAGAATTCTTGCATTTGGACTCATCTAACTTGTGCAAACATCTTTCTGGAAGACAATGAAGAACTCTGAGATGCTGATTTCTCATCCTGCATTGGGCAACCTAATCTCCCAGCCTACCATTCTAGCTCTACTCTGTAGCTCCAGATGAGCTGCGGAGGCCCTCAGTTATTGCCTGTGCGCCTCTCTCAGAGCTCTTTACATTGCAGAATGTCTCATGCTCACATTGGAGAACAAGGGCTCGGGAAACTCTTCACCATAGAATCTCCCTGTTTAAAGTTCTCAGCTACAGAAGTTCCTGTTGCCCCGTCTTTATTAATGTTTGGAGGCAGGGCACACCAGCAATCCCAGAGATCATAAAATATCAGCCTTGAGAAGGCTACAGTCGATGGCCCAAAGCCTGCCATGAATATAGGTGGTTTGACAGGACTAATGTTAACTGACAGTGCGTGGTGGGGATAGGCAGTAGCTCCAGATAACTTCCAAGGAAGGCCAGGGGTTGATGAACCCGAAGTTGGTAGGTTACGTGCTTGCTTTGTTGCGTTTGGTCATTTGAACAGCTGCCCTTTAGGGTATTGCACTCATTTTGCCCTTGCTATGACGGCTGGCAAACTTCTTCTGGCTGGCACTTACCCTAATTCCTGCAAGTCTGCCCTCTGTTTTTGGTAGCTGCATGGAGATGGGGAGGGGGAGAGGATTTCGAAGCTGCAGTTTTCTGTCAGGTATCTCTCTGGCTCCCTCATTAAGGAGAGGTTGGCTGCTGCTTGTCTCCTTGGTGTTGCTGCTTCCTCCAGAGCAGTGTGACAGGGTAATGAGAGCTGCATTGTGCATTGTAGTAACAATTTGCTTACTGCTCACCTGCACTCTCTCCCAGCAACTGGTTACTCATCTCTCTGGGAGGTGGAATTCAGGCAGGCCCGAATATGCCTGAGACAGCACTGCTGTCCCGTCCCCCGTCGCTGAGCCAGCTGTACGCATGCTGCTGAGGTGAACATGACAAGCAGGGTGTTCCCATTCCCCACCTTACTTGGTTCATGGACATGTTTGCATGGGGAGCTTGGGAGAAGGTGGCTGCTGGCCTACACCCTGTCTTCCAGCAGCCTGGATCCAACACCTATAACATGGTTGTTTATTAATAAACACTCCCCTGACTCACTGTCCTTGGCCTATGGGCTAAGACGACATATGCTGTCAGTTTGATACATGGTATTATACGTCCTCTGGGGATTTTGTGCCACCCTTGGCAACAGACTAGATGATCTGACAGTTCTCCCCTGACTCTTACGACTGTGATGTGCCTGCTGTATAATCATCTCTCTCAGACGACAGTTACAGACTGAGTGAACAAAAATGTTTCCATGAAGCTCTGCCATGTTTGGGCCCAGATCCTCAAAGGAATCTATGCACCTATTGATTGATGGAGCCTTCATACCTTCATACCCTTCATGTCTGGGCCCAAACCTCTAGGTGCTAGAAATAATGAAGATTCTCCCCCTGCTGCCATGGTCAGGCCTAGTAAATCTGCAGCTTAGTATTCCTGCTTATCACCGGTTGCTGGGTAGTCGTGGGTGAGGTCTGGGGATAATGGGGTTCTTGTGTAGCTGTTATGAGATGAGCAGGATGATTGTGTGTGGGAATGGACATGGGGAATCATGGTCAAAAGAGGTCTCATAGCTAAGGGTCTGATCTGGAATAGAGACCTATGATAGGGCTGCCTGGATGCTTGCTGCCTGCGCCCTGAAGCAAAGGGTGCATTAGAGATGATAGCTTAGGTACTTGGATGCTAACGGTAACTGTATTAAAAACCTTTGTCATTTATCATAGTCTCGTTTATGCAAACACACCGTGTATGTCTGGAACAATAGAATCATACATATGTAGGGCGGGAGGGGAGCTCAAGAGTTCTAATCCATCCCTCTGCGCTGAGGCAGGAGATAAAGGGACATCTATATAGACAATTTTCTCCCCCCACCAATCTGGGCAGTAAAACAGAGGGCTCCTTATACCAAACAATAATGTGAATCTAACTGATATGGGGATACTTGGGGGAAGTGCGATTGCTTAAGCCATCTTACCATCTCCATGGTAACCCTCCTTTGCATATGAACGAATGGACTTGTTGGAACTTTACCTGCCACACATTCCTTCCATCCAGTGAGTAACCCCCAAGTCAGCATTAATCCCCTGATGGGAGTAGGTTAGTGTTCGGAGAGGTCTGTTCCTTGGTGGGTGGCACCTTGGAGTGAACTCCTCAACAGAACGTCCAGCTGTCATTGTTCAGGTGCTGACTGCTGTGTGTCTTGTCTCCCCTCTCCAGGCTGTGACAGACGGCGTTGAGGGATGGTGCCTTTCTCATTCCTTCAGTTCTCCTCCTCCCCTTCCTCGCTCTTTCCTCCATGCACTAAGGAAGACCAGAGGGTACCATGGACTGGGAGCATGGAAGGAAAGACGCTTCCTGCTCATTCTCTCCCCATCCCCAGATGCTTACCCACTCTCCAGAATAATCAGCCAGCTCGGATTGGACAGGAGGAACGCAGAATTCCCGACGGTGGTCTTGAAGAAATACTAGGGGGAAATGTCTGGAGAGAGAACAGGTTGGGAAGAGGGATCACCAAGTGTTGTATAGACTTGTCATGGAGTCCCCCTCCACGCCAGCAAAGGCCGTGTGTGAGGGGGATGTGAGAGTGTGTGTGTGTAACTGATCTTTTGAGATTTTTCCACTGGTTCATACTGAGCGGGAAGCAACCAGCTTCAACTGAACACTGTGGCTTCTGAGACCCCAATCAGCTGTTCAGTGCGAATGTGGGTCATTTGGGGAATAGTTTTCTTCCTCTTTTTTTTAAAGAGGAATCTTGCTGCTCCATCAGTTTATCACTTGAGACTGTGCCTGCTCAGTGGGGAGGGGGGACTTTTCACTGCTGTCAGCTGACTCCTGCAAGGAAACGTGTCTGCAGGGACAGTTATGAGAGCCCTGCTCCAACACTGCTCTGCAGAACCTTGATAAACACCTTTCACAAGTGGCGTCTCTACCTCCCATCCACACCCATTCACTCTTATCCTGTCCCTCTCTGCCTCTCAGCATGGCACGGATCATTTTAGCATTTTGCACTGTCTTGTAGCTAACCAGCAAATCTTCCTTTCTTTGCTTCCCTACTTGTGCCCTCCCCCCTCTCCCTGTTTACCCATGTTATATGTGCAGGGGATCTGGTTTCCAGCCACATTGTGCACTGCTGAGCAGATGCACCCATGCAAATTGACGTTCAGGTCCATGCCTGGATTGTGCGCGCGCGCGCACACACACACACACACAAAATAGGGCTTTGCAGCCAGGCATCTAGCAGTGCATTGGAAAAATGTGTGCTGGCATGAGGTCTGACAACAGACCCTTAGCATGCAGAGTGCATATGTGTCTGGATTTTAGAGAAATGCAGAAAATAGTGTGACAATGTGTTATACAAGCCTATGAAACCCTCACATGTCAGTGCATAAACTGGCTGCTAGCTTACTTTGGTTAGAAGAGACTTTCCTTATGGACAAGCCATTGCACAGTTGTCCACCATGGTTTCTTGCATCTTCTTCTGAAACATCGGGCCCTGGCCACTGTCTGACAATACTGCACTAGATGGACCACAGGTCTGTTGCAGTATGGCTGTTCCTGTCTTGTTTTCCCCCCAATGTATTTCTTTGGTGGATTGGATGGTTTAGGGGGTTGGTAATGGAACAGAAGTTTTCACCTCTAGCCCACCCGTTACAATCCAGACTGCGCTAGTAGTAGGGTTTCCAACCCTCCAGGATTGACCTGGAGTCCCCAGGAATGAAAGATTAATTTTTAATTAAAGATCGTGTAAAGTGATCAAATCTCCAGGAATACATTCAACCAAAACTGGCAACCCTAGCTAGTAGTGACCAGAAATCGCTGCCAGGTGATAGCTGGTTGATGGCCTGTGTACAATGAGCTGATGACCTGAGTTAAGATCAAAGAAGACACAAGCTGCAGCGTTGTCTGCAGTCACAGCAGCTAGGCCCAGGGTTTGAATGACTCTCTAAACCCTTGGAGCGAATCCCTCCAAGTCAGGGTTGACGCTCCTTGGTGAGGTGCTCAAGCTGTACCTGTTCTGTAGTTAGCTAGAAAGTTTCCCTTCTCAGGCTGTCAGTCTTGGACTTTTCACAGACACAGAGATCGCAGCTATTTGTCTGCAACATTCGCTTCTGCAATAACCTGGGTTCTCTCTGTCCCTGCCAGGGAGCGAGATGCGCGGCCTGGATCGTTATCCATTTTTCTGTACATTCCTCTCCTGTCAAAAAGATCCCGCAATCCTCTGACTCTCCACTCTCTGAAGTGCTGCTTCATGGTCAGCGTCTTAGTGCAGTTGTTTTCACTGGAATACCACATACCAGTGTTGCTCTATCACCGTCAGTCTGGATGGGGCCTTGAGCCCATCACACGAGATATCAAGTGACAGATGAGAGCAAATTTCATTTTCAGGCCTTTATTAAACATAATTGCTTGACAGGAACCATCCTGAATCATTTAATGGTAGTATAAGTTAGCTTTAGTGTGGAGGTATTACAAGGCTCTGAAAACTAAGCAGTCCTGTTCTATCTCCATGAATTACTTTAACCCACTTTTTCTTACATTGTAACTGTTTTAGCCTAAATAAATGAAGGTTAAAAACTTATTCAAAAGCATTACCTTTTGGGGGGGGAAATCGCTTTGATTGTGAGAACAAACAAAGTGGGCTCGTTCTATTAAATTTGCATGTGTATGTGTGTCTAAAACTTTGAGATGGGCACAGTATGTAGGGATTGATTCTGGATCCCAACTTCCTCTGAGTTCAATGCTCTTTGAATTCAGGGCATTTTGTTCAGTCTTGTTTCTAATGCTTTATGAGGGAGAGTTTCAAAATCACTCAGCGCTGGACTAACTGTGCTCCCACACAAATCAAGTAAGTGAGAGGCAGTGTGGCCTAGTGGATAGATTTGCTGGACTGGGACTGAGGAGACCTAGGTTCTATACCTGGCTCTGTAAGTCCTGCTTGGTGACCTTGGGCAAATCGTTTCCTGCTCAGTGCCTCAGTTTCCCCATCTATAAAAGGTGGGTGATGATTCTGAACTCCTTTGTAAAGTGCTTTGAGATCTACTGATGACAAGCATTTCACCATTGACTTCAATGGGAACAGAATACGTTCCACCAGCTATACCCTGCATAGTCACATTCTATCCTGCACTGACTAGGAGTTATGTGTGACTGGCCAAAGGGGTCAAACCTGCCTTTGCTATACCTTGGGACTGCAAATGGAGTGAGCAAGGGCAGAATTTGACCCTCTGAATGTGTGTCACACAACATGCTAGGCAACTGCACAGGCTGTCCAGTCCATCCCTTAAGGCTGATGAATCTGCAGCTCACTGCTGGGTTGCTTTGCTGTCACCCTAAAACCCACAAAAGTAATAAGTTTGTTCTGTTGCTCTGTGCCGCCTCTCTTCTCTCTTGGTCGAGATGTATCCATATGATCATGGCTGGGCCCAGTAGCTTCTGTTCCTTATTCCTCTCCTGTTTCTCACCTCCTAGCATGCAGCAGCGTCTTCATTACACCCCGGGCAGCAAGAGAGCTGTTTTCTCTCAGCCTTGCTTTCTTCACCCCTTTCTCTCTTCCACTTTCCTTGTCCCTTCTTGTGCTGCACTCCCTTATCCCGCCATCTCTGCAGGCCTCCGTTTGTGTGTGTGCATCATGTGCCATAAATGTCATTGCACTAATCCTTGGAATCTCTCTAAGGAGTTTTCACCAATGCCTTCTCTGTCTCGGGGTGGAAAAGGCAGTTCCGGGACTGTGGGAGCAGAGGGGATCTGCTGCAGGGAAAGGCGATGGGTTTGGACTTGTCCATCACTCCGCCCCCTGCTTCCCTTCCACCCAGTACCTGAATTTGTGGTTTCTGGGTTGTTGTCTGTGCGTGTGGGACGAGTGCATGGAGCTGCTTGGGCGTGTCTGGGGGAGGAGAGGGGAAAGTGCTCGCAGTGTGTACAAAACAACTTCATAATGGATTCATTTTTCTTCCCACCGTTCAGCCTTCCCAGTTTGGAGGTTTGTGTTGTGGCATTTGAGTTTACATAACTGTTCACAGAGGGGGAGAAATTATATGTTGGTGTCTTGTCTTTACTGATTTTTTTTAATGATGGTTTTGTTTGTAGAGTAATAGCTCAAATAGATTGTGCACAAACCAAGCGGTGGTGGGTTCCCTGGACTCCACGTGGTAATAGACACAGTGGCATGCGTGCTTTTCTGACCCTAAAAGAAAAAAGTATGAGGATGCACACCCGTGCGTTGTGGTGAAGAGTAAATAACTCTCTACCCAACCTCAGTAGCCGGTGGTATCTCAGCTTCTCTGATACTGCCTTCATAGTCGGTCACAGAACGTTGCCCACCAGGCGTTGCAAGCTCATAAGCAGTCCCTGTATCTAATGTTGTGTTCTCTGCTCTGCCCCCTTCAGGTGGAATGGAGTGGTGCAGAGACAGACTTCCTCTTCTTTCATATGTTGAGTGGATTGTAATATTTGAGAAAGGTGCATATATTTACACCCTGTTGCCTGAAGGACTCTGTTTAGCTACCTGGCTAGGTGCAACATAGGCTGCAACAGTTCATTGCCTCCACCAGTGTGCCTCAGCCTCAGCCATGGGCATGGTAGGTTGATCTCTGTGCCCATTCATTCCTCAGCCTTTCTTCTGAGTGCCAACACAGGTGCCAATTGTGTGTGGGGGGGGGATCCCAGCTCCCTAGGAAAGTGGGCTGACATCGCCCTTCACAGCAGCAGCCAAAGCAGCTTTAGATGGCAATGACTATAGTTGGCAATGACTTTCAGCCACTGCTGACTTGGTGACCCTGGAAGTTGACAAGGACCTTTACATGGGTGCTGACCAGTCCCCAAATATACTGCTGCTGGCAGTGCCTGACAAGTAGCCCTTTGCAGCAGATGATTGCCGAGGTCTGGATCACCCCGAGAGAATGCTGATCCCATTCATCTGTTGTCACCCTTGTTTTGGGCAGGTACAGTGGTTGTCATTAGAAAAGTCAACAGTGGTACCTGACAATGCTCCCTTTTTCCTCTGTACATGGAACAGAAGAGAACAGTGATGTCCCAGGTTCATGTGTGTTAACCCAGCATGCTCCTCCACAGGCACGCCTCTTGCCAGAGGAGGCCCTGCAAACATGAGGAGCCATGACAGCAGAGGAAAGATCTGGTATCACTAATGATTTCACTGTAGCTTGAAAGAGGGAGCCAAGCTGAATTTCAGGCTGTGTCATTAGCTGTTCCCTGGCGCATGTAGGGGGAAAGGATTGATTATATTGTAATGACAGCCAGTGTGTTCTGCTAGATGTGAGGTTGTGCTGGCAGCACAGGATTTAATGGATGGGGAGCATCCATTCCCCTCCTCTGTCTCAGATTATTTATGCTTCCTATCATGCTGTTCAGCTGTCTCCTAGATCATTGGGAAAGCTAATCTGGAATCCAGCTTCACAAATCAGAGTCTGCCTAGAAAGACCGTTTTGTTCCTATCAAACTGTTTTAATTTAAAATTTGATAGGACTTCAGAGCCCTAGAATTAACCAGTGGAACAAGCCAGAGAGATATAATAGTTGGAGAGACTATGGACCAAACTCTGTCTTGACATTAGGGAATACAACTTTCCTTGGCATCAGTAGGAGCTGTGCACACTTATGCAAGAGCTCAGTGTGGCCCTATGTGTACAGTGTCCTGCTTGGTGGAGAGATGCAGATGTGCAGCCACTGACCTGAGGACTCCTGCACCTAAGTGACTTCCTGAAGAAATGTCTCAACTCCTTTAGCCACTTGCCTACAAGAATTTCACCATAATGCAGTAGACACCACATCTGTTTTATCAGCTGCCTGACACCTGAGCAAACGAACAGTTCAAATGGTAACTGGGTAGAGGAAGGGCAGTTTTGTTCATATATCAGCTCCAACATCTATGTGAAAGATTTGCACCCTGAGGCAGCTCACTACAATCAAATGATAGCTAGCCAGAAGAGTCAAGTGTCTTGTAGCATATTTGGGAGTGGAAGATGAGGAACCTGTGGGTAGCCATGTACCTAGCCATTCTTCTCTTCTGCAGGGAGACCACCCTGTTACTCCCTTCCCATCCTGTCCTCAAAGGCATTCAGACAGGAGACCGAAACAGAATGTGCTTTCCGCAAAGTAAAGTTCTATATCAAAGACAACCCTAGATCAAGTACATAAAAGATTGTTACAAGGAGGAGGGAGAAGAATTGTTGTTCTTAATCACTGAGGATAGGACAAGAAGCAATGGGCTTGAATTGCAGCAAGGGAGGTTTAGGCTGGACATTAGGAAAAACTTCCTGTCAGGGTGGTTGAGCACTGGAATAAATTGCCTAGGGAGGTTGTGGAATCTTCATCATTGGAGATTTTTAAGAACAGGTTGGACAAACACCTGTCAGGGATGGTCTAGATAATAGTTAGTCCGGCCTTGAGTGCAGGGGATTGGACTAGATGACCTCTCGAGGTCCCTTCCAGTCCCATGATTCTATGATCAGCATCTAGTTTGAGTGGAAATGTGCCCACATGCCCAGGCTGTAATTTGGACTTTGGAAACCACCTGAATAGCTTGTCAAACGATGGCTGCATAAGATCTGGTTTGCACATGTCACTTATCAGGATGGATCTTTCCAGCAGCACTAGATTTTGCATTCATTAGGGTGAGGGGAGCAGGGTATGAAGCCATCAAAAGCTCATTAGAGAAGTTCTGTTTACTCTGTGCTTACCCTAGTTTAACAGACCATTATTCAGCTAAACGACTGCAGCTTCCTCCCTAGTTTGTGGGCTGTCCCCAAAGACATATACACGTAAGATGCACATCAAAATTAACCAGTCTGTGTGTCTTCTTCCAGAGGCATGTTTAAACTAGAGGCTTGGGAGAATGCTGCCTTCTGACCTGGCTGCCTGTAACGTGTGTTGTCATTCACTGACGACGCCAGTGAGCATTGCGCTTGGCCCTGGCCCAGGAAGAGTGAGGAAACTAAGTGCGCGGATAGGCCTTGTCCATCTCTGCTTTCTACCGCTGTGAAAAATTGGAATCCCGTATGTGCCCCTGCCTCTCCCGTCCCACACGTGAGAGACCCAGATAAAATGTGATGTCCTGAAAGCACCTCACTCCTGTTTCCCATTTCTGTTTTGAAACAGAGAGAGGCTACAGTGAAAAAGTCCAGTTCCCCCTCTGAGGGCCAGTGTTTTTGCACAGATTCAGTGAGGTTGCTGGGAGATTAATGCCAGATTCAAGGTGTATTAACAGAGAGGAGTGAATAATCCAGCCAGGAAATGTTAACTTGTTTCTGCTCTCACCATGGGTCTGTTTGGAAGACCAAACCTCTCTCTGAAGCTGGCGTTTTTGTACATTCTGAGAGCAGTTAGGTGCATGGTGGGCTCTCCTTTTGATGGATGGGAAGTCATTGGACCCCTACCCCTAAAGCAGAGCGCTACAGAGAAGAATTGCCCAGGGACATGGTGACCTAAGCACAGGGACAGTTCGTTTTTGACTGTACAGGAGCAACAGGGCTCTACTTATCATGCGTCTTCTGGCCATTGATGCCCAAGCATCTGGGCACTTCAGATCTTGATGATATTTCTTAATAAACGCCCCTTGCACTCTGCAACAAAAATATCTCCAATCGTTTCCTCCATATCTTTCCTGCTTTCTTCCCTCGTGATAACGTCTCACCCAGGCCATGAGCAGCGAAGGCTGTTGCACAATAGTGTAGATGAAAAAATAGCTGCCCTGTATTTATCGTAAATTAGCTCAGAAGAGCAGCTCCTTTCCTCCATTCAGCCCAGCAACAATTCTTTATGCAAACGTCTGATTTGCATCATGCTTTCTTATTTTTGAAAGTCTTAATTATTAAAAAACAATTTTTTTTCAGTCTTTGTTTTTTAATTCCAGCTTTGTGTATCATTTTTTTCCGGTTTAAAAATATCCACCCCGTCAGCGCAGAAAGAATGTAGGAGAAAATCTCCACAATGCCATGTAATAGGAGAGCCGAAGGAGCAAGGAAGTTCATCCGGTTGCTCAGTTTAGCTGTGCAAGCTACGGTGGAGACATGGGCTATTTACAGAAGTGTCTTGTGACTGTAGAGTGGAGATGAGCCTGAAATAAATCCCAGATCCAGTTCACAACTTCAAGTCACCTTTTTACGGAGCCACCTCAAAGTAGGCTAAGATTTAGGAAGGTTCAGGTCTGGATTTTGCAGCACCAAGTTCAGGAGTGTCCTGATGTGGAGTTTAATTTCAGTTAGGGATGGGTCTGGCTTATCTGTTCCGTTAAGAGCCCTGCACACTGCTCTGGCAATGTTAAGTTCTTCTTAGAGTATAACTGAGAACTCCAGCCAGGAAAGTCAGGTCAGGAGAGATCTGAGTTTGGGTCCCACCTTTTGACAGCACATTTGGGCAAATGGCATAAAATGTAGTAAGATGTAGTAAGAACTCATCTGAAATCTTACCTAAATATAGGGTGACCAGCTGTCCCGATTTCATAGGGACAGTTCTGATTCTTTTTTCTTATATAGGGTCCTATTATCACCCGCCGCCTGTCCCGATTTTTCACATTTGCTGTCTGGTCACCCTACCTAAATATGAACTGAAACATGGGCCATTGCAGGGGGAATTTCCATGATCTCTTTTGGATGTGGGGTACCAGACTGCAGTAGAATCTTATAAGTTGGTTTTGTCAGCCACAGTCACGCAGGGGCATTGCATGATACAGACCTGGTTGACCCCAGAAGATGTTCACAAAGGCAGAATAGAAAAGTGTCAGTAGTAATACTTTATAAACAAGCAATGCAATGCTCCGGCACACCAAAAAAGCAATGTCTGTCTTGTTTTCTTCAGCCTATCTTGCAAAAAAAAAACAGGGAAAAAAAGAATAATGTGAGTTGAAGTAACTATACTTCACTTTCCTGAGTATTCAAATTTCACCAGTATTTAGGGAGAAACCAACCTGTCTTCCTAACAATACCACCCATAATAAATCAATCAATCAATCAACATCTTGCATGTAACAGGAATTGTAGACAACCTCAGCTGATTATTTGGTCTCTTGAAAGTAGCACAAAGTTAAAATAGGTTTCCAAGACTTCCTCATTTTGAGACAATCTTCCAGTTCACAGGAGAGGTTCCCTAAAAAAAACATTATCATACTGGTGCTCTATTTTAAAACAAATAATAAAATATCCTTTTGGTATAGAATTTTCTCTTACATGACTAGCTCGGCTATTGTGTGACACTCCCCTCCCCGCCCCCCCCAGGGCAGTATTTTAAATAGTGTTTTTTAATAAAAAAGCCAGGGCTTCATTTCCAGGATGTCTGTTTTGGCTATTAGGTGCCACAGTTACAGTTCTGAACAGGTGCACCTCACGTCTCAGTGGGAATCTTTCTTTGAGAAGAGACTTTGGAGGAAAGATGATGTTTACATTCGTTAATGCTTAACATTTTAAGTGGGAGAAAAAGGTACTAGATGAATTAGAAAGACAGCTCCACTATTCACACCCAACATTGGTTATTTTTTAATCACTGTTTACTACAGATACCCGGGTATCATGTAAAGTCCACCACAAGGCATCTGGGGCAAGCATGCGATAACTCCTGTGGCTGTTAAAATAGTCTGGTGCTACTGCCCTGTTTTCCACAGGCAACGAGGCCCCTTTTCAGAGCACCATAGAGGCAAGGATTGAAAAGCCCTTTCAGCTCATCCAGTGCACGGCCTTGCCAGGACAGTTCCCTAAAGCATGTTTTCTAATGCTGTGGTCCAGCCTGGGGTGAAAATTTCTGAGCAACGGAGCTTCCCTCGGGGAACTCTCTCATGGTGCCCAGTATAGACCAAAATAGTCCAGGGATGGTCACCAGGGCGCAGTAAAGAGGGAAGGGTTATTGCTCCCTCCTTGTGACAGAGGTGCCTTTGAGTCTCTGGCCCAAAAGTACACTGCTCTCTCTTTTTGCTGCTAAATCACATTGCAATGTCTGCTGTCCTCCACTCTCTCGCTCAGCATTAATGGAAGCCTTAGATATACACCTCTACCTCGATATGATGCCACCCGATATAACACGAATTCAGCTATAACACAGTAAAGCAGCGCTCCGGGGTGGGGGTGGGGGGCTGCACTCTCCGGTGGATCAAAGCAAGTTCGATATAACGCAGTTTCACCTATAACGCAGTAAGATTTTTTGGCTACTTAGGACAGCGTTATATTGAGGTAGAGGTTTATGAGGCCAGATTTACCCCCGGTGCAGCTCCATTTGAATCTAGGCCATAATTGTGGATGAAACTCCCTGCTCCCTCCCTCCCCACCCCACTCTGGGCCAAATTCTGCTCTAAATTGTACCAATGCAACCTGCTGAGGTGCGTGGGTGTACACAAGCCGAGGCTCTGGCCCCAGTTCTTTGGCTTGCTAGTCTTTGAGCCCCGAGATCAGCCGACATGCCCTGGAGGGTTGAGAACCTGCATACAGGAGCTAAAGCTGCAGATGAACAGTGCCTGAGTGTGGCCAGCAGCTCCAGTGCTTGCTCACTGGGTACCTGGGTGGTGGCTCAGGGGTTGATCAGTCCCAGCTACAAAGTAATGGTGACTCTTCTCCACCACCCCATTTACTGTCGCTGCTCGGAGGAAAGTTTCCTTCTCGTCAGAAAGCCTTTGTACATCCTGGCTCAGGCACAAATGTTCTCCTCTCTCTGCACACCCTGCACTGCCATTAGCATTAATGGGAGCTATGTTTGTGCAACCGGAGCACAATAGACCCCTGAAGTGTCATCTCATAAACAAGATGACTCCGCAAATGGCTGCAGGCTCTCGGAATGGGCTTTATGCTTGTCGGCGCGTAGCTGGCACAGGTCCCTCTGCTCTCTGTTTTGTGCCCCCAGCTCCTGCTTGGGGACAGGCTTAGTAGCCTGTAAATGCTTAAGCAACAAAGTTTTGCCCATTGATTGCAAGGGGATCAGCAGATGCTGATGCTGAGAGATAATAGTCACCTCATTTGCTCTCCGGTGCTAGCTAGAAATGGGCTCTGGCATTGCTCATTGCCTGTGCCAACTGGCACTGGTTTGCTGGGCACACTGGAAACAAGCAGGGGACTTCTGTGTCCATCCAACCCACCTTTGATGCCAGCTTTATATTTCTGTAGCGGACGTTCATGGTTCTGGGAATGTTTTTGTCAGTAGGAACCTTTTAGCCAGTTTTCCATGGCATTACAGCATGGAGAGAAATGTACCCAGCTGGCAGTTCGTCTGCCCGTGGTCCCCTGGGTCACTTAGATCCCTGGGGAATTGGCCAGAACAGCCATATTAATGCCTATTAGCAACACTTTTTCTTATGTAAATATTCCTGGGCCCAATTCTCTGCGGATGTAACTCACCTGACTTTATTTGGAGGCAGTGTTGCCTAGTAGATAGCATGCTGGACTAGGAGCCAGGAGCTCTAGGTTTTAGTCTGGGCTCTGTCACCGGCCTGCTAGATGACCCTTTCACTGATCTGTGCCTCAGTTTCCCGCTCTGTAACATGGGAGTGATGATACGGAGCTCTACAGACAGGCTTTTTCTAGTTTGATCCAGTCTGACAGTGCATATAATGGGGAAGATGGGCATCCCAGAGTATACGCACCCAATTCCATGAGTCTCCCTGAAATATCAGCGTGCCTTTGAAGCCATTTTGCTGCAACAGCTTCCTACATAAGCTGCTAGGGTCTGGGGAGGACTGGGTCATAGCAGCACCCACTGGGGTAGTCCAAAAGCCGTCCAGTCGGTCCTCCCATCCCGCCCCTTCCCTCCTACTCAAAACACACACACACCAGGAGTGTCACGAGCAGTTGGAGATGTGTATTCCCATGAAAAGCACCTTTCCCCCCTCAGCACATCCATAACTTCCCAAGGCAGCCCTGCCATTACCCCCAGCGGGCCCAGACCCTCTCTCACACAACTCCCATTGACTCCCTGAGTTCAACAAGAGCACAGTGCATGCAAGTCAGGGAGATCTGCCCAGGTGTTCGTTAAAGGTCCAGTTAAGGACCAAAAGGACCTGCTACTTGCTGTGGGAAATCTAGTCCCCCAGCAAATAAAAAGTGCCCCCTGCAACATGCCTGGTGTATGAATCCTGGATTCATGTCAAGTGAAATCTAGTCCCTGCAGAGCTCACACAAAGACTATATCGTTTGAGGGGTTGTGTGAGACTGAAGAGGTGCAATGACTGTCCTGCTCTTTGGACTGGGGTGAGCACCACCCGTTAGATCCTTACGCATTTGGAAGTCCGTCTGGCTCTCTTCTTTGTATTTTTTTAGATGCCAGAGTATCTGCTCTCTGGAACACACAGTTTCTTAATCTGCCCCAGTTAAAGCGATGACCTGTTTCAAAGCAGAGGGCTAACTGCTGAGAGAAAGACAAGGGACGATAGCACTTGGGTTAGTGCATTTTGGCTGTGATGGAAAATGAGCATACATGCGCTCTGGGTAGCACTACTGAACTCAAAAGCCCTGTGTCTATTGCCTGATCCTCAGCCATGCTCTGTATGTGTCAATCTGCTTGCAGTGGCCACTGCTTAAGCCCACACCTGTGACAAGCACTTGGCATGCTTGATTTTATTCCTTTTGTTTGTTTGTTTTGCAAATAGTGACTTTGGGGAAATTTTGTCAGTTGCAAAAGCCTTCTTATTTCCTTTCTCTGTACAGTACACTGTTACATTTTCCTGTACATAAAGTATATATAAATATATATACATATCTATATATGTATGTATAGAGATATATACATATATATATATAACAAACTCTAAATCCTGTACAGTTTTAAACCGAACTTGATGGCCGGCTTTGTTTTCTGTGTGTTAGTTATGACTGTTGCAGTATGAGCTGAGATAAGAGTTTTAATTTTTTGTTTCCCTCTTTTCTTTTTGTTTTTGTTTTTATAAATATGTATATTTTGTTGTGGTTGTTGCTGCAAAATTCTCGTCACTGGAAGAGAACAATTTGATTCTGGTGCAAAAAGAAAAAAGCTTCATTAAAAAGGCACGCTGGATCTCACCGATGTAAATTTGTACAGGAACATTTATAAAGTTTTCTACACTTTAAGAAAGTATTTATAATTTCAGCTGTCTGAGTGCGAATCTCTGTGAACTGCCTAACTGGTTAGTCATGTGTTCCTGTGTTTTTGGTGCGGTGTTTGGTGCGGTAACAATGTATGAATTATTTATGCCAATAAAGACTTTGAAAACTATTGCATCACATCATTGTATTGGTCTGTATCTCTTCTGAGTATAGAGCTTCTGGCTAGGCACCTGTGATGCTTTTATTCACATGTGGTGCTTCTACGGTATCTGATACACCCCCTTCCCCGCACAACTATCTCAGGCTAGAACTTCACTGCTAAGTCTAGGTAGCAAGAACCCGATAAAATCCTAGTGGAGACAAGGCACAGACACTACTTTCCCTCAGGTTTCATGGTAGTCTGTATCAGCAAAAAGAATGAGTCATCCTCGTGGCACCTTAGAAACTAACACATTTATTTAAGCATAAACTTTCATGGGCTAAAACCCACTTATGCTTAAATAAATGTGTTAGTCTCTAATATGCCACAAGTTCTCCTCATTCTTTTTACTTTACCTCCCTGTACCTAGTTGAGGTCACCTCACTACCCCCACACATGCTATTTGCCTTGACTAGCTACATCAAGGAAAGAACAAACCTGACCGTGCCTTGCCTCCGCCAGGATTTGATAGCCAGCTCACTAACTTGATGCACTACACACACCCCTTGTTTTGCAGTACTGCCATAATCACAGGCTCTCTCACACACAAAACGAACGCCAGGCAACCACACATACTGCTGCACGAATGCCCACAGCGTGCTGTGTTAAGAACCGGGCTTTAGCCAGGGCACACTTTTCCTTTGCAGGTAACTCTTCGTTGCCCTTCTCATGCAGCAGTGCATATGCCTCGCAGTATACAGTGCAATTAATCAGTACTTCAGGCAACCAGACAGAGTGCTGAGCAACCATCCAACTCACTTAGGAGCAAGGGCTTCAGAATTCGGCCTAACACCGAACACAGGTGTCATAAACAGATAAGTAAGAGTTAATAGAACAGAAGTACTTCATATCTCTTTTGCCTGTAAAGGGTTAACAAGATCAGTAAGCCTGGCTGCCACCTGACCAGAGGACCAATCAGGGGACAGGATACTTTCAAATCTTGAGGGAGGGACGTTTCTGTGTGTGCTGTTAGTGTTTGGTGATGGTTCTCTCTGGGTTCTGAGAGTGACCAGACGTGCAACCAAGTTTCTCTCCAATCTCTCTGATACAGGCTCTTATATGTCCAGAATAGTGAGTAGTAGGTAGATAAAGTGAGTTAGGCTTATGTTTGTTTTCTTTATTTGCAAATGTGTATTTGGCTGGAAGGAGTTCAAATGTGTATTTGGCTGAAAGGATTTTACTTTGTACTTGTATACTTAGGCTGGGAGGGTATTCCCAGTGTCTGTAGCTGAAAGACCCTGTAACATATTCCATCTTAAATTTACGAAGATCATTTTTACTGTTTTTTCTTTCTTTAATTAAAAGCTTTTCTTGTTTAAGAACCTGATTGTTGTTTTTTTTCTGGTGTGAGATCCCAGGGGACGGGGTCTGGATTCACCAGGGAATTGGTAGGGAGAAAGGAGGGAAGGGGGAGAGAGAGGTTATTTTCTCTCTGTGTTAGGATTACTTTCTCTCTCAGGGTGAGTCTGGGAGGGGGAGAGAGAAGGAGGGGGGAAGGTGTATTTTCCTCTCTGTTTTAAGATTCAAGGAGTTTGAATCACAGTAATCTTCCAGGGTAACCCAGGGAGGAGAAGCCTGGGAGAGGCAACGGTGAGGGAAAGGGTTTACTTTCCTTGTGTTAAGATCCAGAGGGTCTGGGTCTTGGGGTCCCCGGGCAAGGTTTTGTGGGTACCAGAGTGCACCAGGCACTGGAATTCCTGGTTGGTGGCAGCACTACAAGTACTAAGCTGGTAATTGAGCTTAGAGGAATTCATGCTGGTACCCCAACTTTTGGACACTAAGGTTCAGAGTGGGGGTTTATACCATGACAACAGGAATGCCATAGGATCCCTGAGAGGGCCTGCGCTAAGCTCCTGTCTCGGCAATACTGACAATCAGTTGGACGGAGCAAGACCATCAAGATTATGCCTCTTGTTCCATTTTGTGTGCAGCGCACTGGGCAGGGGGCTTTTGAAAGGGACTTATGGACATTAATGTTCCTACATCCCCTGGAAATTCAATAGGAATTGGGTGTCTAAACCCTGTAGATACCTTGGAAATCTCAGCCTAAATGTGCACAGTGCTTTAGAGACCCAGATAGGAGATGCCCTTGCTGTGCTGAGCTATTTCCCGACATAGGTAAATCTTCCCTGGATGTTAGCGCCCTTAAGTAATAAGCAGTGCTGAGGGGGATGGGTGCTATCTCCTGGTGGGTGCTGATAATGGACCAAATGTAGCCCAGGCTCCTGGTGACCCAAAGCTGTTACCTTCTGCTGGCTATTTGCTGCTTGGGACGGAACGCCAGTGTGCCACTGTAGCGGTGTGGTAACCCCCTCCAGCCCTGTGGGGCTTAAAACAGCCCAGGAGAGGGCTGGGGCTGGAGCAAGAAGCCTGGGCTGATTGGGGGAAAGCTGGCTCAGCTGTGACCATGCCCCAATCAGACCTAGTTAGCCCCTATAAGAGGCAGTGAGCCAGAGGCCCAGGCAGTGTCCCTCTGCCTGTAGAGGGAGATGGGCCTGGCAGCAGAGAGCTGGAGACAGGGTACCTGAGTGGCACAGGGCTGGGGAAAATCAGAGGGGCTGGGGGAGCTCCAGCCTGGAAAGCCCCAGGCTGTGGCCTAGCAGGAGGCCAACAGGTACTGGGGGTTGCAGAGGGCAGCCCAGGGATAGGCAAAGGCAGCAGATCCAAACCCAACCTTGCTGGTGATGAATAGGCTGATACTGCAGTCTGCCCCAGGGCGCTGGAGCTAGATGGTGACTGGTAGTAGCCGTATACTGAGGAAAGGTGGGGATAGTGGGTGGGAGCTCCCTTGGGAGGGGAGATCCTAAGACTGGGGGGAGGGTGTTACTGCCAGTGTGTAGCACCACAGATAAAGGGGCACCGGGTCCCGGGAGGGACACGGGGGCCAAGAGGACAGGCGGATCACAGGCCTACAGAGGGCACTCCGGAGCTGGAACAAGCTAAATTCCCAGAAATCATCAGCAGGAGGTGCCGCAGGGGTGAGTCTGCACCTCTACAGTCACATTGTTCCTTGGTCTCTTAATCACCAACACATGCTGGGTTGTCACCCTTTCACCATGGGTGTGTTTATTCTTCACTTACAAAGTATAACACAGCACGTTGCAGGCTTGCAGCCAGAGGTGTCTTCCATGCAGCCTTCATGCCTCAGCCCAGGCTTTCCCTGTGCAATCTCCGGCTTCCTGGTCCCACTCACTGAGCCAATTGCCCCATTAGCCCAGCAATTGCCACCCAAGTGTCAGCAATCCCCAACAGGAATGGGTGAATTAGCTTCAGTTAAGCCTGCACTCTTCCAGGGCTGCCCTGTCACCCTGCCTATGTGGCAATGAGAGTGGGGTTCACAGGGCTGTTTGTCAGTGAATACCCAACACGCCTCTCTCTCACATGTGCACACACAACCAATACACTGGTGATCAGTCACAACAAGGCGGCTAAGGACTGAGTGGGCCATGGGAATTCTGTTCCCTTTCTATCCTTACTCCAGGTGCTCCCCTGACCTATAGGCTGTCAAATCAGTTACTATCATCAGCATAAAACTTGTGGCATTTTTTGCACCTCTGACACACTATACAGCGTAGATTCTGTGTTCAATCGAGTCTAAGGATCTTTGCTGCCCTAAAGGTCCCTCCAGTATAAGGCTCTGGATTGCACTTCCACTTATGACCATGGGAAACAGCCCTCCCTTGAAAATCAGCATGCGGGATTGTGCTGAAAGATGAGAGTTGCACAAACTCCGCAGAGTTGAGCACTTGCTGCCCTTACTTCTACAGAGAGATGACCCTGAACTGAAACCCCAGCTCCCAACACCCAGACTTGTGATAGGAGCACAGGAATCACCATAATGGATCAGAGCAGAGAGCCATCTGTTGCCAAACCCTGTCTCTAATGGCCAGTACCAGCTGCTTCCAGAGAGAGATGCTTTTAATAACAAACTATGGACTAACTCTCCCATATCCTAACCCTACCCTGAGCTTTGGAATCTGATCCTGGAGCTAAAATTTGTACCTTGCTCCTGTTGCTATAATAGGCCAATCCAAAGACCCAATATCTAAACATCCCCCAAATGTTGCAGAATTCAAAGTCTGGATCCAGAATGTTGTGACGTGGGCCCATTTCTCCTGGAGACTCTGCTCAAATCTTGCTGTGTTCCTGAGTATACAGGTGAGGGATGGAGGAAAGAGACAATGGGGCACCCCAAGGTATCGCATGCCTGAAGCCTCTCTGGACAGCCCTCATGCTTTGTGGAAAAGCCAAATTAAAGTTGAGCTCCTCACCTTGCTTTTTGTAGATTAACTGAGTTGCCTCCACCAGCAACAATCGCTAGATCTAATTTTTTGTTTTTTGATCCCATGCTCATCCCTAATGGTGCCTGCTTGCCTTAACACCAAAGAATATCTAGCATGGCCCAGAGTGTCTAACAGCTGCCTGTGTTCTCTAAAATGCACCTTCTACTGTTCTACTGATGCTCTAAAAAGACAAGGCAGAACAATGATCAGTGCAAGCAGAACATCCGGTGTCCTCTTAGTCTCCTGTTAAAGTTGGGGTCATCCACCAGCAGTTGTCCCCTCTTGGCAGTGGGTTTCTGGGAATCTTGAACCCCAGCACTGTGTGAACTGAGTAAAGTGCTCCCCCTCCCCAGCCTTGCAAGGCATCCGGTGTAAAGAAAGGAATAACATGCCTGCCCTTCTCTCAAACCTCCAGAGAATCAGCTGTTTGGTGTTAGACAAAGCCAACAATAATTCATTGCGAACATTTAGACAGGAGCAGCAGGAAAGACCACAGCCAAAGATGCCAGAGTCATGAAAATTATGGGCCGGTTACTCAGACAAATTCTATTGTTTCTCGCAATTATAGAATTCGGGGTGCCCATATGTATTGGAGAATGCAGCTACCGAATGCATCACAGCTGAACCCTGGTGCACCATTGCTAGTCAGGGAGAGTGAGGATGAATGGGAGAAGGTGAGAGCAGGGGAAAAAGGATGAGTGGGGGAGAAATGCTACCAGCTCTGCTGGGGAGTGTTTCCCTCTGAATTGTAGCATCTTCTGGGGTGCAGTTCATCATGGCCTGGCATCATTACTGGGTAACTGCATCTCCAAGCATCTTCTGCCCAGTTTGTTTGCTTCTCTCAAGCTGTTTTACTGCAGGGCCAACATAACTCTGCAAAATAGCCCATTGAGAAAGCAGTGCTGGCTTCAACTGCTACGTTTGCCCTGAACCGGTGGCGCTGATCTGGGTCATTAACCTTGCAGTATGCAATTTATACGAAAATCACAGCCCTTTCTGTGCTCGTCACTGGAGCCCCAGTGAAGGTAAAACATTTGCCTCTCGCCGCTAATTACCCATGAATGCTCAGCACTTGCTGCCCCCTAGTACTTCTCATCCCGAAAGCCTTGGAGGGCCGTTAAACCCACACACCTGAGGAGGTATTTAGTCTCATTTCAGGGCTGGGAAAGTGAGTCACAGGGGTGAAGTGAGTAACCCAAGGTCACACAGCACGTGAGTGACAGAGCTGAGATTAAAGTGCAGGAGGCCTCTATGCAAGAGAGGGACGCTGAATTTCCAAAGTAGCAAAATGTGCCCAAGATGAATGTGCCCCTGTCTCATGCATGCTGCCCGCAGGGGTTCTACACACCTCAGCAGCTCCCTGGTGTTTTGGGAGTGCTGGTATGGTATTCCCAACCACTGGCTCTCACTCAGGTGCATGCTATAGGGGGTATAGTCATCCAAGAAGCAGGAGGGAAGGGGTGGTAAGTGTAGGAATCCAGTCTCTGTGGGGTCATTCCTCAGTTCACATATGGTGAAGAAGCCTGTAGCTGCTTTATCTTTTGCTCCCCAGCAGCTCTGCCATAAAAATGCCTGGCCCATCCCTGAGGACAGAAGAATGTCAGGCCAATTTTTCAGGGTTTAAATCTCAAATTTTAGATACCCACTTCTGAGAACGATGGCCTGTATTCCCAGGTTTCAATGCTGGGCCCCGAGCCCTGCGTTCTGATACCCAGATGGGCTTGGGCTATTGAGCTGAGATGAAGGATTTAGAGAACCGGGGCCCAGATTGTTCCAATCCGCAGCCCCCGCACTTGGGGGCAGATTTATACAGAGCTCGGCACTGTGACAGTTACACTCAGATTTTCACAACGGGCACCCTGAGCGCCGTTGACAATCAGCTGGCCACTCATTTGGGTGCCTAACTGGCTGTGGAGCCTGCTGGGAAATGCAGCGTCAGGCTCCAGCTCCTGAGAGGTCGAACACCACTGGAGTAGATGGAGCTTACGCTGTGGGCCAGGCAGAGGTGGATGTAAGCAGTGGGACGATGTCAGGATCCTTCCTCTTGCGTCCCTCACAGGGGTCAGCCACAATCACGGCTCTTGGTTCCCAGGGCTCTGCCTGCCCACAGAGGGTAACCCCTGGAAGGAAGGAAGGAAGGAAGGAAGGCAATAGTGCCCATTGGCACTCCCACTGGGCTGGCACTTGTAGGGCACAACAGGTCTCTCATGCCATTGGGCTCTGTCTTTGTGTTTTGTTTTCCTTTTCACGTGTCGGCTTTTCACTCTAGATTGCACTGAAATGGTCTGAGGGGAGACGTGTGTGCTGCTGCAGCCAGAACCTGAGCTTCTTAGCTCTCGAGGTCTTGTATCTTAAGGAGAAGATTTTCTTCAAAACGGCATCTACTGAAAACATGTCACATATCGAACCCTGCTTGGCTCCTTTGCTACTGATCACAGAACCACCCACGGCCTCGGCTTGACCAAGCAACAAGAACCAGTCTGCGTGTTTTTACAGCACCACAAGAACACGAACAGGAGAGTGCAAGCCAAATTCTGCTCCCGGTTACTCACATAGAAATCTCGAGCTAGCCCCATTGAAGTCTGTAGAGTACAGTTACCCCCCAATTTACATAGGTGTCATTGATATTAGGAATAGACCCAGTGAGTCCAGCATTCCAGGCAGAGAGCTAGAGAATATCGAACTGAAATCACAGCAACATCCTTCAGCGCATGCTGAGATCTGTGCATGAGATGCTGACATCTCCTGGGGTCCTGCATGTAGTGAGAAACCAGCACAGATCCGTAGATAAACATGCCATGTCTCCCTAAAGCAACCTTACCAAGAGCATTTGCAAGTGAGTGAAGGTGATTATATGTAGCTTCCCCCTCTATAGGTGTATATATCCAAGTTGCGAAACATTCATATTGTACTGCATTGTCCCAGGAAATAGACTGATGGAACGCAGGGTGGGGACAAAATATCAAAAGCCAAAGGCACCTTTAGACTTCTCAGTATTTACCAAGATTTTGTTACTGGTCTGCAGCAAAATGTCTCCAGAAGTGCCCAGTTGTGCTGTTATTTCAGAAGCACACCGAGAACTATGAAGACCGCCAAGCTAATCTGACACAGGGATTCAGATCTAAGGCTGCTGTGTTTGACTCTGTGCCCAGGTGTCAGTATAAATGTGTTGGTAGCAATGACATAATTAAGGGTGTGTTTAGATTTTTCGTTAAAACAGGTACAAAAATCTCTCTGTGTGTTTTGAAGATTAAATGTAGACTGCATATTTGGCATAATAACTTGTTTTTAGGAGAGTTGAACGTACCAGATACCATCTTAGTGAAATATTTGTTAGCTTTTGCGGCGGCAATAGTTTTGAATGCTGAATTTTTGAAATTTCCCCCTGTGTTTCTCAGCTTCCAGTGGGTTCCTTTTGGTAAGCCATCCCATTCCTTGCACACTCCAGAGTACATAGACCTATATGTATGCCCAGACACAGGGGTACATACATACACACACGCACCAGGTGGCCCCCACAAAGGAAAGGAAGGGGTTACTGTGGTGTTGAGAGGCCAGTTATGCTGCCTGGCTGCACCTGCAGGGTGGGCCAGGCTTAATGAAAGAGAAAGCCCAGCTGGGGAAAGAGCTGGATGAGGACTATAAAGAAGGGAAGTCTGGCCCACCAGGGAGCTGCAGGGAGAGGGTGATGAGCTCTCCAGTTGATGGAAGCCATGGGAGGGGTGGAGCAGGCTCTGGTGGTGGACCCTGGTGTAATGGCAGGAGACTGACTTCAGGGACCCCTGGTAGGTGTACAACAAGGAACGGAAAGGGGTGAAAGGTCAAGGCTGAGGAGAGCAGAAGGGGGGTTACGTTTGTACCCTTACTTTGGGGTTTTGTTGGGGGAGTCCAGAGGGGAGCTCTGGCCCACAGAGAGGTTGTGGGAGGCACCAGAGAGAGGTCCGATGGAGCAGGCCTTGATCACTGATTATAGGGTCTCTGGCCTGGAGCTCAGTGTAGAGGGAGGGCCTGATTTCCCATACCAGCCAGTGGCAAGGTGGTATGAAGCCCCTGAGGAGATGACCTAGGCTACTGGAGAGAAGGGTGCACAGACCACTGGGCTCAGAGCTAAGAGCCAAAGACCTTTTACATGGGACGATGATTTGTTTTTGTTGGATTTTCTGTTACCCCAGAAGGGATTGGACTAAAATGTGACCCAGTCCTTCATGAAAGGAGGTGGGCCGCTATGGGATGGAGTGATCAGCGGTGGGGGGGCTGTGCCCTACCCAGCCCCTAGGGGGTAGTGAGTCTTCTCACTCCCTCACAGTTACACCCCTGATTCGGGGTAACCACACAGTCATGCCCAGGCTACCTGACAGCTATTTCCCAGCACTGCTTCCCTGCCTAGCAGGCTGCTGAGGCCCGGAGGACATGGCTCTTGCTTGGGGGATGAGAGGGCACAGGGAGGGGGCAGGCAGCGTGTGTAGGACCTTGAGGAGGCAGCGGTGGGAGGGGCCAGGGACTCTGAGGCTTGATGGATGGCAATGGGGTGTGAGGAGCTATGGCTGTGCAGGGGGCCAGGAGCATAGTGGGGAGCCCGGTGGCTTTGCATTGTGGCATCCGTACACCAGCCAGCAGCTCCAGGGTAGCCAGGTGTCTGTGCTGAGGCAGCAGCCGAGCCGGGGACTGTGCATGGCGCTGCTGCCGTGGGCTGCTAGGAGAGCCTTGGTGTGGAGACTCTGGGCTCCCACTGCCCCCGGTGGCCTGCAGGGCTCTTGTCCTCCCATCAAGGTTCCCCAGCTCAGACCCTCTTCCTCCAACATCCCTCCCTTTGATTCTCCCTGCACCGCGTGCGGCAGCGCAGGCTGGGTGAGCAGACGTGTAGCGCGGGGTTAGGAGGTTGAACGGGGAGGAGGGAGCTAGGGGGACGGAGGGGCGTTACAGAGGGCATGGGGAGTGTGTGCTAGAAGGTGGCCATGGAGAGGGCAAACTCAGAGGTTGTCAGGGCCAGGTGAGGACTCAGTGATTTCCTGGCTTGTGTCTAACAGAGTAAGTGTCTGTGCACTTGAGCAAGCTCTGATTTTTATTTAGGGGTTTTTTCTACATACATGACACACTGTCTGCTTTGTGCCACTCCAGCAATGCAAAGCACCTGTTGGGTAGCAGTGATTTTTTTCTCCCCCATACCTCTCCACACTATCCAAGGCTGGGTGCTTATCTCTGAGGTCCGATGTGATGGACCCTGCAAGCCTCATTCTCCTGGTTTATACTGTCCTTTCTTCTGGGTCAGAAGCAACTGAATGTTTGGAGCTGACTGGGCCCCCAGAGCACTAGAGCATGTGCTGAAGTACCCTGGTTTTCGTTAAGATTCAGCATGTATGCTTAAGTGCTTTGTTGACCTGGACTTAAAAAATCTGAGTCAGCAAGCGTGAGCACAGGGATGGAGACCATGGTATTAACACCCTCCCCGGGACATTAGTCCTACTCCTGTGTCATACAATGAGCCAAATTCTACTCTTAGCTCTGCTGCCCCTTTGGCTCTTCTGAAGCTGGCAGTGCTGACATGGAGACTTGGCAGCAGGATAAATGGGAGCACAATGTAAACCTGCACAGTGGGTCCCAGGTCGCAGCCTGGGTGTGATTTCCCAGTAGGAATGGTAGGTCAGAGGGATTTTGCTCTTTAATTTCTGCGATGGAACCAGTGCCACCTGGTGAATCTGGGTTATCTGCTGCGCTCACACACCCCACTGCAGGCCCTCTGGTGTTAGACTGAAGAGGAAATACAAGTACACTCTTTAAAAGCTGTTCCCGGGGGACCGGGGGCTTCTGGGAGGTTGGTGAATCTGCTTGATAAAGTGATAAGGGAGCACTGGAGGCTAGCTGTGGGAAAGCAGGAGTTCTAATCTCCCTTCCGACACTAAGTCCTTCTGTGGCTGTGGGCAAGGACCCAAATTTCTCCTGCCCCGGTTTCCTCCTCTGTCGACGACAGGGGGTAAAAACGTACCTGTCTCCGAAGGTTCTAAACTTGGGAAATACGTGGTTGAAGAAAAGTAGCTGCACCGGATAAAGGACTCAAGGAGACACAGCATCATCCAAAGCCCCTGGGCACTCGCTCTCTTTGAAACAATGCCGGGATGTTATTAGCATGGGAACGTCAGCGTGCATTGTATTTATTAGCCTTGGGTTGACTCTGGAGGATCCTGTTAGTGCTGCTCTTCCTTGATACGATAATTGCTGTGTTGCTGCCCTAGCAGGAGCTGTGATTACAGCGGCATTCGACAATGGCGGCATTGTTTTGCCATTGTAACTTGTTTCCTTTCTCAGATCTCCTGTGCTTTCTATGGTATTGGAAATAAACTCGCTGCTGGAGTGCTGAAGGAAATTCCATATTGACTTTAGCCTCCAGAAACTTGTGAGACTTGGATTATGGCGCCCTCAGGACCGCTCAGTGGAGTTCCAGCCTTGTCCTGCATTGCAGGCTCTTTTCATCTTTCCCTTATCTACATCTTGGGCCAAACGTGTCCTAGGGTGACTCCATTGTTACCCCAGAAATGAATGCAGCCTGGTACATTTACACCACTTGCTACTTTCCACCCTGATCTCTCTCACATTGATCCTCTATATAGCCTGTAAGTGGAGCCATCAGAGTCTCCTGCTCCAGCTTTCGTTTATTGCCCTTGGACTCTCTCACTGGGTGTTTCCAGCATGTGCCGTGGCTGGGCCAGGCCATGAGAACTCTTCTTGTTTGTGTTTAATTACAGTTTTTTCCAGCCACACATCTCAAAGTGCTTCACAAAAGTGCTCCTCTCACCTGCTACCAGGTCACACAATGAGTCAGGATCCCAGCTGGGATTAGGACCTGGGTCTCTTGACTCCCAGCCCTGTGCTCTAGCCTTCCCGCATCACCTCTTTTTAACTTATTACTAAAGCTGTGTGAAACCCTCGCACCCAGGACAATCCTTATACAGAAGTATTAGATTCTACAGTGCGATGCTGTTGGCTTCTCACCCTTGAGTGTGTCCCCCCATATTGCCTTGCAAGGAGCTGGGATTCCCTTGCCCAATCCCATTATTTTGTGGAGGGACGGATTGGAGAGGTGCAGGCAGTTGTTTAAAGCATTTCCTTCTCTCCTCCAGCTCCTCAGTGAAAGGCAGAAGCCAGGGCCCCTCACTATGAGGATGTGATATCAGGGCAACACCGTTGTGAAGCCAAACGCTTGTGGGGGTACGGGTTGTGTTCTTTCACTCATTGGCGGAGCAGTTGTACAGTATGTTTAATACCCCAGTGCTTGCCCTAGCTGAGTACGTGCTATTCCCATGCCCCAGGACCTGCTCAGCTGATGGATTAGCAAAGCCAGGGGGAGAAGCGGAGGGCCAGCAAAGAGCCCAAGCCCAGATCAGAGGGCAGGCAACTTACTGGCTGATCAGGGTATTGAAGTGGCCACCAACCTAACAGGACTGTTGCTCAGAATGTCTTTGAAGTGGAACAGATCTGGTCCCGCTTCATGGAAAATGGCTGGCGCGTCAGCTAATGCTGAATCTAGCCAATCAAGCACAGATAGCGGCTGCTATTGGACAATGGAGTACGCTGCTCAGGCTGGCTCCCCACAATGTGCATCCCCCCACACCTTATATTGCCCCTTCACAGGCTCCTCTGGGCCCTGGGCCCATTCTCCCCACCTGCCTCAGGAAAAGGGAAGAAGCTGCTTTTGCCAGTCGCTAGCCCAGGGGTGGGCGAATTTTTTGTCCTGAGGGCCACATCAGCGTGCAAAACTTTATGGAGGGTCAGGCAGGGAAGGCTGTGCCTTGCCAAACAGCCTGGCCCCCACCCCTATCTGTCCCTTCCCACTTCCTGTCCTCTGACTGCCCCCCTCAGAATTCCCAATGCATCCAACCCCCCCTGCTCCCTGTCCCCTGACTTCCCTTCCTGGGACCTCCCACCCCTAACCACCCACTCCGGGACCTCATCCCCTATCCAACCCCCCTGTCCCCTGACTGCCCCGCTCCCTATCCACATCCCTGCCCTCTGACAGGCTCCCCAGGAGTCCCACGCCTATCCAACCCCCCGTTCCCTGTCCCCTGATGGCTCCCCCCAGAACCTCTGCCCCATCCAACTGCCCCCTGCTCCCTGTGCCTTGACAGCCCTCCAGGACCTGCTGCCCATCGGCCCTTACCATGCCGTTCAGAGCAGCAGGACTAACAGCCGGAGCCAGCCTCACTGCCGCGCTGCCCCTCAGGAGCTCTGAGGCTGCGGGGGAGGGGCTGGGGGCTAGCCTCCTCGGCCGGGAGCTCAATGGCCCGGCAGGACAGTCCTGTGGGCCAGATGTGGCCCATGGGCCGTAGTTTGCCCACCTTTGCACTAGCCCCGTCCTCCATTCCAATCTGCTATTGCTGCCTCACTCACCCTGCTTTTCCGCTTCCTCTTCCACTTCACCCCATCCCTCCTGAGCGCCTCTGCCATCCTTCTGCTTGCCCCATTCCTACCAGCCCCTCCGTTCTGCAACTCCACCCTTCCTGTCTCCCCTTTCCTCCTCTCCCACTCCCAGCTGTCCTGCATTCTGCACCTCCAGTGCCACCACCTTTCTCCTCTTTCCCCGTTCCCATCTCCACCCTGCCTCCTCTCACCACCTCCTCTGGATCAGGCCACACGCTCTTTGCCACTGGGGTACCCCGATGGACACCCAGTGTTGGCGGGGGCAAGTTCAGGCTAGATGGGATCCCATGGCTCTGAAAGGAGGAGATCCATTTTGCCCGAAGTCGCTGTCTGTGGCTCTCCATGAGGCTATTCCCAGAGTATGTGCTGCAGGAGGAGGATGTCCTGGCATGGGGGAAGAGAACACAGCCCAGGAAAGGAAGAAGGAAAACAGAACGGGGCACTGCGGTGGAGAGAGACATGATGGGGCTGGACCTGCCAAAGGGCAGGGTGCAGAAAAGATGATTTGCTCAATGCACTGGTAAGTGTAAGTCTCGCTCTGAGCTTTAATTTCTCTCTGGATTTAGCTTTTATTGTAACTCTGCCGTGTGCCCTACTAAAGGAAAGGGAATCCTGAATTGCCCCAGGCTCTGAGCTTCGGAGCTGTTGGGAATCCACCACTGGAGCTGGCTCTGACTTTCACAGCTTGAGTTTCTTCCTCTAATTAGCTGATTTTTTTTTTACCTCACCAAGTATAGGGTTGCCTGGAGACCTTGGTTTAGCTATGATGAGCCCAGTGTAAATGCCAGGATGGATTAGATTAGCCAGAGCTGACTGTGAAAGTCTGACCTGTGTTCAGAATCCAAACGCCAGGAAGTTCAGATCCAGAGTTTGGTGCAGATCCACTTCTGACTTGAACAAGCTATTTAATGCAGAAGGGAACCTGATAGACAAGCTGTGCCCCTGGCCTCTGGTATTGTGTCTGTCACTTCCCGGCAGGAAGCTTCTGAGTGCAGATTTTAATTACCAACTTTATTTTCAAATCCAGTGTGTACAAGTCCATATGCAGGGACCAAACAGAATGGGCTCTCCCTGTGTGAGCTTTCCCTTGAGTTGTGCTACCTGAATATGGCATTGCTAATTACATCAGTATAAATAGAGCCACAGAGGTGACCTGAGCTGGAGCTGGGGTATTTTCCAGTGGTAGTACACACAGTCACAGGCATCTCCTATTAAATGACCTCCCATTGCTCAGCGGATTCGGTTTCCCTATTTTTGTATTGCTCTTGTGTAACCATTTTCCATTCCCCCCTGTGGACTCCAGTAATTGGAGCCAGACCTTTTGCCACTGGTTTTGGGAGAGGGTTGTATATTGAGGACATCTTCACTTTCTGATTTGCGGCCGAGGCAGGACATTGAAATAGGTTCCACGCTTCCTTGCAGCGCCCCAGAGAAGAGTGAAGCACACCGAGCGCTCAGATAAAATATGCACGATGGCAATAATAAAACATCACACCCCCTTGCACTAGAGCAATTGCTGTGTGGGAATCCTTTCTTCTCTGCAAATAGATCACAAAAATAAACAAGGGGAAAGTGGTTTGCATTTCCTGTTGGCACGTCTCATGCCAAAAGCTTCACAAACGATGGAGCTAAGAACCCCGAGAATCAGCCACCTGTGGGATGGACAATGGACTATAGCCACCCAGAACACCACGCTGTGCGACAGTGTGGAGAGAGGAAAAAACGTTCAGCTTCTCAACAGCTACTTATATGTTTGTTTTTGTTTGGGGCAGAGATTCTCTTCCATTCTGGGTACATCACCTAGCACAAGGGAGCCCCTGGCCTTCGTGGGAACTGCTGCAATGCAAATAATAATAATGTCAAAGGTGCTATCATCCCTCCCTTGCTCTTGTCCAAAGTTCCCTGGGAGCTTTGGTACCTACAAAGAGAAGACAAGAATTTGTTTCTTAAGATCTCTTCTGAGAGGATCCCCTCCTCCATAAACTGCTTGGAGCGCAGCGCATCTGCCTTTGTAGGATAAAGGGCTCAGTTAACCCAGCTGGTATTTGGATTTGTTTCAGGGTGGCTTGATATTTGAAACCTGCTGTTTCAGCCAATATCCCTTGAGCACCGAGTGAGTGAACAGCTAACACATGTACCATGAAAAGATCCCTGGCAGGGGGCTGGAATTGGCACTATGCTTTACAGACCCAAGGCCTGATTTTTTTTTCAAAGGTGCTGGCCCAAGGGACCCAATCCCTTAAGGGGACTAGCACCTTCCTGCTCTCAGCTCCCACTGAAATAAGCAGGAACTGAAGGCACTCTGCACCTTGCAGGGCTGAGCCTAAACCTACCAGCCACTCCCTGCCCTGAAGAGCTTGCAGTCACAGTAGAAGACACGGCCCAGGTGATTAATTGGCACAATAAGAAGCCTGAGAATTTCAATAGTGCTGCATACCGGTCCCAAGCCACCTCTCTCTGCAGATACTTCTGAGACACTTGGGGCCCATGAGATCCCAGCACATATGGAGCAAGCTGTGTAGCCATGTGTATTGTTCACGCTCGCTTCCTTCCCCCTCTATTTACGCTCCCCATGTTTTACCCCCCATCACAATCTCTGCTCCCCTTGGATCAGCAGCTCTCTGCAGCACTGCCTCACTTGAGATCAGTTTGTATGTTATTGACTGGGAGTTGGGACCTTGGAAGATGTCACGCGATGGGTTCTGCGGCCAGCTGTCTCGTCCTCTCTGGTCTCAAGAGACTTTGGAGCGTGTCAACTGAGTCGCCTTCTCCACTTCCCCTGACCCACGTGATGGCCAGAATTCACATGACTGCTGCTGCCAGGTTCTAGGCCAGAATAAATTATCCAGTGAAAGGTGAAGGGGAAATGACTAAGCTTGGAGCGCTTCTGCTACTTTCAGGCTACCTTGCTTCTGGGTTGAAGCCACGCATGGTGCCTGTGCTGAATGATCTCACTCAAGGAAACACCATCCTGAAAATTCCTGAGTGCTCATTAGCTAATTATGGGATGACGACTACCCTGAGAGGTAGGACTTTCAGAGGATAAATATGGACGTGCCAGTTCAGATACAATACATACCTGGGTTAGGTCAGGCGTTTGTAGATAGCTGGTTACCTTGGCACTGAAGCAGAGCATATTCACATTAAAACATTGCAGTGGGACAGACTTGCTTTTTTCAGGCTATAAGCCAGTGACTTTGGATACTATGTTGATGGGTGCAAATACAAAATCTTAAGCAGCTAGATTGACCAGGTGGCAGCTGTCATATGTGCAGCAGATCCGGGTTAAGAAGTCCTCAGATGTCATTTGTTTGATGAAATATGCCATTTTCTGTCTTGGGCTGATTTTTATTCATCATTTGAAATGATTTTCTCAATCATTTCCATGCATGAAATCCTGACTTTTCAGCTGCTCTGATTCGGCAAATCAGGGCCAGGGCACGTTTCTTTTCCCTGGTTGGCTTAGCATCACCCTGCTGTCCGGAGTGAGCCATCATGATTAAGAATTCAAAATATTTGCAGTAAATGTATCATTGCCATAAGCCTTCTATTTGGCTAAACAGTTTCTTAGAATACTTTCATAGGCTGACCACTAATGGGGTGAGGTGGACATATAGGGGATGAAGGGAGAGCGTAACTATTCACTGGAGGTTTTTAAACAGATACAATTATTTTTCAGTGTTCACTTAGCTGTAGGATGAAGTAGCAGGGCCTGACCGTCTTTTCTGCTACTACCATTCTAAGCTGCTTTGCTGTACGAAGGAGCCAGCATCCCAGTAGATGTGGCCAGCCAGGAATTACCCTGCATGGAGGATGTCTCTGGGGAGAAGGGGGTAGGACCAGGGCATCCCTCTGCTCCAGCTATTCCCAGCTGCTCGAATTGCTCTTTGAGGTTGTAGGCAGCCTGGCTTACGACAGGGTGGGGGTCTACCTCAGGGTTGTAAACAGGTGTTAGGCTGGGGGGTTGTGATTTCCTTTCTCATATTGTTAAATAGGAGCGGGAAGGGATGAAATGGGGGTCTGAGTATGAAAAAGGTTGTTAGAGAATCCCTGAGGCTGCTTTAACCCAATGCCAGGGGCTGATTCCTCGCCATCTGGCCCCAGAATTGGGGAACTGGGAAGCTTTGAACTGAAAATGTGGCCCATGGAATCTCTTCTCCTTAACAGTCAGAATGTCGGTACTCTCAGCGACTCTTACCCTGTAGTGCTGCAGAACCGGCCTCATGTGTTGTTAAGAGCAACTAAATAAAGACCACGCTCTGGAATCAATGTCTCTGAAAATGAGCGTGGTGACTTGCCTCACACTTAGCTCACAGTGGGCGACCTTTGTCTTGTGACATTTTATTGCATTGCTGCGATCTCTGGGATAAGGGCCCCGTCAGCTAGCGGTGTGACTGCCTTGTATCATGCTTTGCAGAATTACCTGTCTCGTTTGCTCTCCGCCACGTGTCAAGAGCCGTGATGGAATGGCAGCTGATGGAGAAATTCGATGTGCGTGATCATCCTCTCTCCACTAGCAATTGTGGTGTAGGACTGGGTAAGGTACCCCCCATTAATGCTGGCAGGCCCCAGGGGCTGGGTTAGCCAGGACACATAGGAGAATTCCTGCTGTTGCCGGTGTTCTAGCAGAGAAGTGATTTATCTGCTGTCTGGTTTCCTGTGTACGGGCTCGGGCAGCCGTTACCCTATCTAAAGCTGACTGCTCTGAAGGAGGCTTGGGAACAATCCTTTTCAAAGATCAGTGTTTTTCTTTAGGAGCCAAACTGGCACCAACTCCAAACTGGAGCCTGGAGCCCAGATTCTCAGCCCTGGGGCCAGAGCAGCAGAGAAGGTGAAGGTTCATTGAAGCCACCTTTGTGTGTGCTCTATTTTGGGGTGGTCTTTGGGCTGCTCTAGCTTATGCACTATTCCCCCAGTGGGAAGCAGAGAACAGCTGGAGTGCAGTGCACTTTGCCTGTGGCATAGCCCCATCCCACCATAACGCTGGGAGCTAAGGAACAGGGGTAACACAGGCACCGTCCCAGCTCTCTAATGGCCAGGGAGACCCCTTGCCCAGGAGGCAGCATAGGGGGCCTTTAGCACACTAAGCCCAGGTCAGTGGGACCCAGGCTTATGGAGTCGGGTGTCTAACCCCGCTCTTGAGCATCCGCACTATGTTGTAAAGCTGGGTTCATGGTTGCTGGATCTCACAGCTCTGGTAACATAGCGCAGTACGGCTATGGAGCCCTGCTGACTCAGCTCTGCAGCCTGAGCTGCGGCCACACTGCAGAATGACAGGGCTTGGAACACCGTAGTGAGATTTGGGCTCTGACTCACCCACCTAGTGGGGCCCCAGGACCGGGGTCCTGAGTCAGGCTGATCAGTGTGTAGACCCAAGAGGGGCTTGGGCTCAAACCTGAATCACTTCCAGGGCTTAGTGTGCAGTATAGATATGCCCTTAGGGAGTCACTGGGGTTCAGGCCCTGTGGGTGGCATGGGTGTGGCTAACTCCCGGTGCATTAAATGGGGGTGCTGGTGCCTTTAGCACATCACCAGGCATTGAAGAATTGCTCGTTGGGATATGCTCTCGAAGGGAAAGCCTTTCTGGAAATACACAAGAAAGATCAAGCTGTAGGAGGGCCAGCAGCATCTAAGGCAGGGAACGGAAGAGGCACATTTCTGTAAAATGTGTCCAGATCTGATCTGGAAACCCTCCTAACTAAAGGTAATGGTGGCCAGGTCCCAGTGAAGCAGGAGAAACCCAGAGCCTTTCCTTAATCCAGTGGGGTTCCTGGGAATGCATAACAAAAGCCAGGCCAAAAAAAGAACAATTAGGGCTGGGGGTGGGTGGCACACCCATCCCCAGGCAGCCTCTGGAGCCAGCAATGCAGGGTGAAGGCACAGGTTGCTGTTCCCAGGTGGTGTCAATTAATCCTACTTCATTCAGAGTAACACAGGCAGCGAGGCTGGTGAGGGCTCCTGCTGATTAATTACCACTTAGCCTCCAGATGGGAAAGGCACTGCTAGAGCTGGGGTTAGACTGCAAGGGAATGCGAGAGGAGGTGGCTGGACTGGAGTGCCTCTTCAGAAGGGCAAGCCGAGTGAGTACCCTCTCTGCCAATATTTTACACTCCCATTACCTGGAGCTGGGGGCGCTTCCCTGGCTCAGCATGGGTTGGATAGTCTAAAGCAGGCTCGAATTCCCCAGATGAAAGGCTTCATTCCGTTCCTAGGAGTGAGTCCCCCGGCGGCTGCTGGGACACTGAGGTGGTCCCTTGATGTATGGCCAGTGCGCTGGTTTGGAGAAGTTCCAGTCTCTCCCCGACATCCCCTAAAGTGCTAGGAAGGAAGGAGAATCCACGGTGCTTCTGGGTCTCTCCTGGACTGTGCTGTGCCAGTGAGGCTCCCCTGTTCTAGGAGCTGTGATACCTTGGCAAGGGTATTGCTCACTGTGCTCCTTGGAGAAAGGCAGGACAGCCAAGTGGTGGAAATTGTGACACAGTCTGAGACCTTCACTAAGCGATTTCCCTTTAAGTTTGGGCTTTGCTAGCATCTAGGTTTGTGTGCTGGGTTGGTTGTTCTCTCTGGGCGGACAGGAAACTGCCTGCGTGTTTCATTTCCAAAAATAGCCCAGGTGGCTCTGCCAAGGGTCTTTTGCACCCAAGCTGTCTGCTTGCCAGCAATCACAGCGCTTGCTGTTGTCTGTGTTATAAATCCTGAGTGTGAGTGTGGGGGGGGGGAGGGGATTGCTCTCCATAGCAACTACCCTGCTTCCCAGTTTGTATCTGAAGGTCATATTATTTATTTATATTTTAGTGTGTATTTCGGTAATGCCTAGGAACTGCAGGACTGGGCCAGAACTAGATTGTGTGAGGTGCTGTACAAATGAGTTGTTAGGCCTGATAGTGTGTGTCTTCTGGCTGGCATTCTCCCTCCTTCCCCCCACACCGCAGAGAGATCCTGGGTTCTAAACAACGGTGCCAGCAGTTCCAGAGGTTAGGTGAGGCCGCTGGCAATTTAACCCAAACTACACTCTTCCTGCCATTGGTTTGAGACCCTGAGTAAGAGACTGTCAGTATTTTGAGGGCTGCTTTTACTCCGTGGATGAACAAGCTCTCTCCGGGCTTCACGCAGATGGTCAGAGTTCTTTGAAACCCTTCTAAAGGGAGAACTGTGCTACCATCTTAAAGACAAAGTTTTGTAGAACATGGCGGTAATTCAGATTGTAAGCTACTTGAGGCAGGGAACTGGCTTTTGTTCTGTTTGTACAGCTCCTAGAACAATGGGGCTCCAAGATGCTATGTCAATACAAATAATCTTCCTGCTACAGCATTTTGTAGGATGGTTCTAAAAGCCTGCAGACAGGAGATCGTTGTGTATTAAAGACTATAGGTTTCTATAGTGATTTCTGTTCAATTTCTGTTGAACGCTGTTGGTTTCATTCCTATCAGGATAAGCAGAGTCCTCTGAAAGGTAGGCTGGAGCAAGAACATGCCACATAGACCTTCCCTTTTAATTTTTCCCCTTAGAATCTCTTCCTTTTTCTCATTCTCCCAGGCAGGATGGTGTCCGAGGGCAAGTCAAGCTTTCCAACCGATAAATGAGGCAAACAGAGTCCCTCCATCCCCAGTTCAAACAGTTAAACAGAAAACTCAGTGATCCTCTTCCTGCTTTGGTGTTCGGGCTTCATTTGGCACTGAACTTCACCCACTGCCTTGTTTTCACCACACAAATGGCACTTTGGGTCTGTGCCCCCAGCCCAGTCGGTGCCAGGGGAAAAGAAGCTCGGCGCAATCTCAGGTTGTGAACTGGGGGAAAGTCAGTGTTTATTCAGGGAGAGAACCTCCTGCAGTCTCTAACCATTCCCAGGGCCAGGTGCTCTGCTGGCTGGCTTGGCCAATGAGAAATCTTTCCTTGCTCGGGGCTGTGAGATACTTTGCTGGACTGTGCCAGGGAGATGGTGGGAGGGGGCAGGATGGATGGAACAGTCAAGGTGAAACTATGTTGTGCGGCACGGAGGCTGGCCTCACGTCCGCTAGGTAACTGTGTTACCTGACACTCTGAAGGCCAACCTCTCCAAGGGGCCTGCAGAATATGGACACACCTTTGCTACAAACCTATTTTCATCGAGAAAGACCTGCATTTATTAATGAGTGTTTGTTTCTATGATATCCTTTTAGCCAGGGATCCCAAAGCACTTCACAGACACTAAGTGAGTCTTGACATATCCCTGTGAGGTAGGTGGTGGTTGCCCCATTTTGCTGGCATCCTTTTGTCTACGAGAGATGGTGGAAACTGCAGCCTAGGATGTAAATGGTTTGCAATGTTTTGTGTAACTGAATAGTGCAATCCAAGAGTTACAGGCATTTGCAATAACCGTCAAAGATCATGCGTCTTGGTTGGGAGCTTGCTTCCTACGGGCTCTTTTCTCTTCAAAATGTAGGCGCCACTTGTTAGATAGGATCAATTTCAAATTCCTTCATATCTCACTTGCATGTGTCTTTACAGTGAAGCTTGGGACATCCTGTTGTTCTTGTTCCCTCTGATAGCTCTCTGTTCAGCATGTCCTTGGGTGTGCATCCATCTTTCAATCTGCTCAGATGGCCTAGCCAATGCAATTGTCTTTGCTTGAGCAGGGCTTTCACATTTGGTAAATTTGCCATTTGAAGAACCTCTGCATTGGTGACTTTATCTTGCCATTTGGTGTTGAGCATGTAGCATAAACAACATAGGTGGAAACAGTTTAACCTTTTCTCCTGATGAGCATTTTACACATGGGGAAACTGAGGCACAAAGCAATTATGTGACTTGCGCATGGTCACATGGCGAGTAAGTGGCCTAGATGAGAACTCCAGTTTTCATCATTCCCATTCCTGTGTTAATGTATTCCTCCCTTTTAATGCCGGGGCCCAGTCAGTTACTTATGTAAAGGAGCACAATAACCCATGTGCTTATTGGTTTCCTTGAAATTCTGTGGAGGAATGCATGGACATCTACCTCCCCATCCCTCCCCAGAAAATCTATCCCTTCAAGTTCCCTCAGCTGGCGTATGAGCATGTATTTATGTATGATACAGATGGTGGCTAAAGTGTGTGTAGGCACCAAAATAGTGGTGCCATTGTGACTGCTGCAGGGAACAGGCTGTTAGTAGCGTATCGTGTTCCAATTGCTCTCGCTATTTTCAGGCATGTAAATCCCAGGGCAGTACCACTCCTGGGGCTGTGGCCTTCAGGAAAGCTCTCTTCCCAGGAGCAACTGTGTGTGTTTGTTTCTGCAAAACTCTGAGGTTGCTTCAGACTGCTTTTCACGCTGTTGGCAGGGCTGGCTCCAGGCACCAGCGCAGCAAGCAGGTGCTTGGGGCTGCCAACAGAAAGGGGCAGCATGTCTGGGTCTTCGGTGGCAATTCTGTGGCTAGGCCTTCAGTCCCTCTCGGAGGGAAGGACCTGCCGCCGCTGAAGTGCTACCGAAGAATGAAGTGATGGGGTAGAGCTGCCCCTGAAGTGCTGCCGATTGCAGCTTTATTTTTTCCCTCCCGCTGCTTGGGATGGCAAAAACGCTGGAGCCGGCCCTGGCTCCCTGAACTCCAAACAGGAAGTTTTGATCCTAAACCGTAGGCACGTAGGATCTGCAATTTGAATTGGACCTTCACAGCCTGATTTCTGGCCCTGGTAGTCTCCTAACCCGATAGGTACATGAAGAAGCAGAGGGTTTATGGCACGCCTACAGTGCATGTGAAGGTGTGATTGTTGTACAGAAAGCAGGCGTCCCTGTGCTAGCATTCATCTAGCGAGCATGGCTAACAAGAGAAGAGCAGGCCTGGCTAGCAGCTGGCAACCAGAGAATATGCCCAGGTTCCCTGGAGGGTTTGTACGCTGGCTGCTAACCTGTGCTGCCATCACTACCCTGTTATCTGTGCTAGCTAGATTGAAGCTGCCACGGGTAGGCTTGCCTTTGCTAACTTCACTCGTCGTGTAGCCATCCCCCTGCACCAGCAGTTCCAGGAAAGTGATCATGTGGGATTTGCCCACCTGAGTCTACTAGCAGAGAGCAAGTGCAGCGTCTGCTGATGTCCCGTCCCGTCCCGTCCCAGGAGACATGGGAAACTCGATTTAGCAATTCCTGAGCAGCCAGGTTCAGATCCCAGCTGTTGGAGGTGCTTGATAGGAGCCCACGAGAGTACTTCAGTCAATGCTGCTCATAACTAAGGGCCAGGTTCTAACAGCAGGGGGTCCCATCCACTGGCCTGGAACTGTTCTTGGAGCGACATGCTGTTGGGCAGTGAGTAAAGGCGTCGGCATCTGGCCTGGTAATGTGGACGAGCGTAGTTGTTTGTACGATGCTGGCTGGGCGTTCAGAGCCCATTGGAAGAAGTCAGATACCAAGAGAAAAGATGAGGCCCTGCCTAAGAACTGCTGGGCCTGCTCTGTGCTACGTCCTGTGGTGTGTTTGTCTGGGCTCCCGGCTGGGATCCCATCTGTCCTGGTTCTGCTGGCGATGCTGCCTCGAGGCACAGGATGGGCCTGGACAAGCTCTGCTGCTTGTGCACTGTACATTGCCCTGGGGGGCTGGTGTGGCTGGGAGGGGGGAGATGGGCCAGGCCGATTGTAGGTGCTGCTCACTAGGATGCTGTGGACCCAGGGTTCCCTGCCCTCACCCCCAATCATAAAGGGAAACAAATTCAATTGCTTTGCAAACTTTCAACAGGGTCGGGTACTATGCGCCTTATTCGGGCAGTGTTCTCTGACTTCAACAGGGGGTCTACCCTGAGTCCAGAGTGGCCTGGTCTGCCCTGTAGCATACATCCCTTTAATCTCTGTGCAAATAAATTGTTCCATTCCTTTTTTTCCACAGCCTGAGACAATAGCTCTGGGCAGATAAGAGCGTGTGGATTGTTCGGTAAAGCTCCAGGGGTCTCCTTTGCTTAAACCTGCCAGGCACCTGTTGAGTGCGGATGACTGAATACTGATTGCAGGGGCAGCGTTTCCAAAAGGAAAGTCACACCTGGCATCACACCCACTTACAGAAAGGAACAATGAAAGAAAGGCTGGCCGCGTGGGAAGCTCTCTCAGCCCCTGGCTCTTGCTGAGCTTGGGCCAGCAGCAGACTCCAAGGCATCTGAGCTGCTCCATGCTTGGAGAGCTCTCTCTGCTCCACACCCACCCTTCTAGGTCTGCCACGCTGGGGGCACCTGACTACCAGGCTGATGTGTGGGAGTCCTGCTGGCTTTTAAACATGAGTCTCCGCCATACTTGAAGTATGGGCCAGGGGCGTGGGAGCCCTTATCTACTGGCGCCCCCTAGCAATAAGAAGCCTGAGTTGCTCCCAGCCTGAGGTCTCTGATTAACACCTGTTTTTATTTTATTTTATTTTATTATTATTTTTCCCTCCTTGGGCCTGCTGAGTGAGACTCCTACTCATTCTTGAACCTGGGTCTCCCATAGTACCTGGCACTCATGCCTTACCGTGGCGCTCACGGCATTTTATGTGTGAAGGGTCAGAATGCTACAGCTTTGTACCATGGCAGGGCTGGTGGGAGAGGAGGTAGAGGGGAAAAAATTTTCACAGAAAATCTAAATAAAAGGCTTAGCAGATCCCTGTTGTAATGTGGCAGATTATTACCTGGAGCCTAGTGTAACTGGCACAGGCGCTGCCCCAGAAGGAGGGACAGAGGAGCCACTCTGTCCCTTTGTGCATCCAGCCATGTTCCCCAATGAGCACCCATGGCTTGAGTGAGGAAACTTTGCGGTATAACAAACCGGGCAAAACCTGGGGAACAATCTCACTCGCTAGAAATTGACTCCATCTCAAGCGATGGGAAGCCCAGCTCGTGGCACACAGAGGTGCTCTGGCAGGGAGCTGCCAATAGCCAGATGTGCTGCGGTTGATTGGCAACCCTACCACACTCGTGTTTTGGTGCAGTCACTGCTCTGGTGGATGTACCCCATGTGGACGAGAAGCGTGCTTGGTCTTTCTCAAGCTTGCCAATTAAACTGGCTTTGTCTCCTGTTGTGTAAGCTGCCGTGTCCGAGGCTAAGAGTTCTGGCTATAGAAGGGAAGCCTGGCTTCAGATTTGGCCAATAGAGCCCAGGAGTGGCTTCTGGGGACTTCTAGGCCCAACTTCTTCTTATGACAGTAGTGCCTAGGGACCAGCCAAGAACAGGGCCCTGTTGTCTAGGTTCTGTGCAACCAGTAACAGACAATCCCTGTCCCAAAGACCTTATCATGTAAAGAGATCAGATGGAGGGTAAGGAAGAGGACTACAATGCATGGACAGAGAGGATAATATGACAGAGGCAAATGCTGTCAGTTCCACAATTCTTTGTTTGTTTGCTTTTAATTTCTCAGGTCTCACATTGGATTTTCAAAGAATCCTGTTAATAGGCCAGTCTACTGTGATGGTTTCTGTCATACCTAGTTTTTATCTGGTGTCTTTAATCCCTTGATCTCCAAAGACTTGGAAAAACAGGGTGTCATTATCCCCATTCTACAGCTGGGGAAACCGAGGCACAGAGCAACTTCAGGTGACTTGCCCAAAATGACACTGAAAGTCAATAAGAACTTGAAGCACAGCCCAGGTCTCCAGGCTCACAGGTGAGTGGCCAGTCTACTGGACCATGCTGCTCGGTTCTTCTCCAGCCTGCCCCTCCGAGGCCTCCTTCCATTATTCATGAACTTGTCTTTTTTGTCTTTTACATATTGTCTTTCAGGTTAGATGAGGAGGGCAATTATGCTGCTGCCCATTGATGTGCCGTGGGGGCAAGAGCGGTGATGTCAGGTCTTTTCACTTGTCTCTCAATAGGAAAGATGCTGAATGCTCCCTAGAAAATTACCTGCTTTAAACCTATTGTGTTCTGCTTTCCCCAACTTCCTGTTTTTTTTTTTCCATAAAGCTGCTTCATTATGGGTGATATTAACAGACTCAATCATCCCCTCCCTTCAGCTCTCGGCTGGGCGGCTCAAGGAAAAGGACCCAGAGTTTAAACCAAAACTCTCAGAATCGCACACACCTGCTTAAAAGGGGTGGGTTTTTTAGGTTGTTTTGTATGTGTTAATATGCACTGTGTTAAAGATAATTAGCCCCTTTGATGTTCTGTGTTCATCTGACAGGATGTGTACAGAGAGCTCTACAAAGGGGGTTGGGGCTGTCGTTGTGAATTTCTGTGTCTGAAAGAGCCGAATGCATGGAATTCGATGGCTCACGCACAGGATAACTTGGGGCTGTGAGGAAGAGACATAGGGGAGGTAAGATCTGTGACGGTTTAAAACATGCTGCAAAGATAAATCTTAAGTTTATTTAAAGGTAGAACCTAGTGAAAGCTCTTCAAGCTTTTGTTTAACTTTTGCCTTGTAATGAGGCAACTGTGTAATTGGTAATAATGCAGGAGCCTGGTAGCACTTCCTCCTTACAGAAGATAAGACAGAGTGCGTGTAGATTTTAGTGTGTGTGTCTGCAGAAATCTAACACAGCAGGTCTCTGAACTAGCCTGGCAGAGACTTTGTGTTTCTAACCTCTACCCCTGGCAGAAGAAAGTTATGCTGCTTGTGAGATTCAGAACCACAGCATTCCTCTCCGCTTAGCCCATGTCCTGACTAGGAAAACAGGTTGTGTTTGTAGAATGTTTTTTTGGTTAACTACTGTGGTTTTAAAAGAAAACTGCCCCTAGTGTAGATCGAACAACAAGTGATTTTGTTTTTAAATGTGGTCATCCTTAGGACCACAGGAACCACAGTGAAAGACAATCCCTGCACCAAGGACCCTACAATCTAACTAGGCAAAATGGACAGACAAAGGTTGGGAGAAAAGCACTGGGATTGCCATTTCGGTATGGGGAACGGAGGTACCATGACCCTGTGGCTCAGATTTTCCATTGCCTTGCACCTCGTGTAGTCCCTTACATCAGTGTAAAATCAGACTGGTAATGAGAGAGACCAGTGTAAAGTGGGTCCAAGTGACCCCACAAGGTGCAGGGCAATGGAGACTCTGGTCTTAGGTGACTTGCCCAAGGCTAGCCAGAAGTCTGAAGCAGCCCATCAGGTGCCTCTGACACAAGGCCAGAGAACGAAGGTGAAAGTGTCCAAGGGAGCTTTGCTCATAGCACAGTAACCCACAAGGGCCCCATCAGTCTTTGGGCTAGATGCTGCTGGCTCCTTGTGTGACATGTTCTTACAGCTGCCTTCAGCAGAAGCCCTAACATGACCACTTCGGGGCTCAAGTCTGCTACCTAGCAGGATGCTTCCTAAATCACCTGGTTCAGGGAGCATGCAGCAATTTCAACCCCAAAACTCTTGATACCCACTACAAAGGTAATCAGCATGCTGACTTAGCTTTTCAGTCACCGACTGAGACACAGGGGACAGGAAAACGCCGAGGTCCCCAATGCAGATTCTATCAAGGAGCAAATGGTTTAATTAATGTGGTGGCTCTTGGATGCATGCTAATTCCCTGGGATAGTTTGACTTTGGAAAAGCAGGTGATGTACTGAAGCAGTGGTAGCTGCAGGCACCTCTCTGCTATCTCTCACTTTGTGGGCAAGGAAAATCAATATAAACCACTTTGAGATGCACAGAAGTGATTATGTCTTGATTGAGCTCAGGAGATAAAGTCTAAAATGAAATTCCTTCACCACATGAAGGGCAAGCAAACGCCTTCTGTGGTCTTAGGAGGGTGGGACACATTAATTAGGTAGAGGGGTGTGTGTGTCTTCAAATATTTTTAAACTACCAATACACTCTTTAACTAATATTCCCTGATTACTCTGTTTGAGTAGAGACTTTTGTTAGCACATTCTTTAATTCTGATGCTCAGACAGAGGTAGGGATCTAACATCAAGGCTACATGATATACCCATGCTCTTGACTCTATAAAAAACCCAATAATAATGCCAATGAGTAGAGTGAAGGTTTAGTTGGAGGTGCAAATGCTCTGGGGAGATACTGAAGGGGAAAAGATGGTGAAATAGGACATTGCTGGCTGGATAGCTTAACTGCTCGCTAACACGTTACTTTAATGTTTTAGCGGTGTGTATAATTGGGAATAGTGATGGTTGTCTGTGCTTTAAATGTAGCAAGGGGTGTAACACTTGTACCATTTGCTGCTGGTTGATATCCCTTTAAAACGAGGTGTGCTCCATTTCTGTTTGGTGGTCTTCAATTTGCAGTGAATTTGCTGTCCATTCTGGCTCGCTCTTCCAGAGATATGCCAAGAGCTTTGGGCTCCTGGGCTGACGAGCCAATATCCTACATAAGAACGACACCTTTCAGCACTAATCTTCTCTCTGACTTTCAGAGCTTGCATGAGGGATAAGTAACTGCATGTAGATTTTAGTTCTTTATATATAATCATCATTCATCCTGACGGGTGCCAAACACTTCACTATCAGTCCAATTCCCCCTTAGATGGGTAATTCCTGCTAAAGTAATAGGAGTTGGCCCTGTGTATCCGAGAACACAAATGGGCACTAAAGATATGAGAATATTTTCACCCGCCTCTTAAATGCAGCTTTCTTTAGCTTGAGAGGTAATGGCTGTGTAGCAGTGCCCAGCCAGTGCTACCAGCCATATAAGCTCTGCACTTGAAGAATGCTACAGCCGGCTGTCACCACATAGAGATTGCAGGCAGACAGGATGTTGTCACTCACCCGGGAGTGAGGCCAGAACACTGGAACTCTCATCTCAGAAGAGAGATGCATAAAGGTAAATTCTCCCAGGAAGTCCTAAAATACTGAAGATGTTTCTTTCTCTCTCTCTCTCTGTGGAGTTTGAGAGTTATGAGTCAGCAGGTCAAGCACCTGGAAATGTAACTGTTTGCGGAAATATTTTCTGTTCTGTTTTGTAATCGTGACTTGTTTCTCCATAATAGCCAAGTGGAGTCTTTATTCAACTTCATGAATGCGAGTGCAAAGGGTCAGGCCAACAGGGGAGACTGGTGAGAAGATAAGCATTGAAGTATTCAGCAAGGCTCAGAATGCCAGAACTAATTCAGTTTGCCAAAAGGTTTTCCATAGGAGGTGCATATTTGCTCATGTGCGTCAATTCAGTATTGCCTAGGGGGGTTGTAATGTGAGCTGTTTACATCTCCACCCAGTAGTGAAGCCAAGCTCTTTCTTGGGAATCTGGTGGTGTTGGATGAGGGATGTGGGTGTGTACTGTGGTATGCTGTTAACTGCAGGTCACAAAGAGCTGCTGCTTCCTTGTTCTGTGTTCAGGGAGATACATTAATCGGAGGTCAGTGCTCACAATGGTCTCTGTCGGCCTTAAAGCCCGAGTTATCTCAGTGTTACAAAACTCAAGTGAAGACTTTTTTTTTCTCTAACCTTCAGAAAGTGCCATCAGGTTTCTCTTTGATTCTGTCTATAAATCAGTCTAGGGATGGCTCGGGAGGCCTTGGTATGTCATTAGTACTGTAAGTACAGCTTTAACATATTATGGGCTAAAATTGCAAATTCTGCCACTACAGCATGAGACTATGAGCAGAAGTCAGTGGCACTTTTCTGTAATTTATGATTCTGAAATACTTGCACCCTTGGGAGTGGGGGGTTCATAGCAAAGAAACTCAGGAAATCACACTACAAAGGGTAAGAGTTACTTGTAAGAATGTGTAAAGGAAGCAGCATGTCTGTAGATGCATACCTAGCTTTGAGTTTGAGTAGCTCAGGAAGTCTCTTCTGCCTGGTACAGTGTTCTTTCTGTAAGGCCATTTGGATTCACAGCAGCTCCATCCTCTTCCAGCTCCAGTCAGTGCCACATAATAAGAAAGTAGTTTTCCCGATGATGCCTGGCAATGCCTATGTGAAGCTATATCCCGCTACCAAGCAAAGCAAACCTCTTGACCTGTTCAGAATCTTCATCTGTCAGGATAACTGAATGTCCCCATAATGCTGTGGTCCTGGAACACATCAGGGCTCAGCTTCTCAAACTCCCACTGAGGTGATAAATTGGATTTTTCTCTGCTACGAAGGGCCCGGACAATGGAAAGTCACCTTGACAAAAACCGGCCTAAGTAGTTAGAAAGGATTGCACAGTACATTAATCTCAAACTTTCTCACAGTATTTCAGAACTTCCTCTTCTCAAGCCAGCCCAGGTGCTTGTGGAAACAGGAGGAGGAAAGGAGGGCAAAGTTAGCCAAGCTCATGATGGGTTTGGTTTGGGCCAAGTTCAGATAACAGGACATCCTTCCTCATGTCAGATGTAAGATCTTCTGAAGATCAAAGAGCAGACTCCATTTTTGTTTTGGGGTTCTAGCTGAAATATCACAAGGAAGGTGATTTTCATAGGCGGCTAGACATCCAGGCTAGACATCCAGGAACTATGGTCTATACAGCCCCCTCCCCTCCAAAAGCACACTGATGGTCCTCAGATATTATTTCTGGCCCTTCTTGGAAGCAAAGCAGTGCCAGACATTTCATGAGTTAGCCTGTTCTCATGTGATTTCCAAACTGTTTCTGCAGAGCTAAAATGTTCCCATGAGTTTTGTATATTTGGAGGTGCATTTCCTGATTTCAGCCCAGACTCTGATCATCTGTCTGTGGGCAACAGGCAACTCAGACTCTTTGGGGACCCTCACACTCATGAAGTACCTTCTCCTGGTTTTCCTCAATGAAAGGAAGCAATATCAAAGTAGACAGGACAGGAGAGTTCTTTGGTGCAGCTAGAACCCAGCAGAGGGGTCATCTGGGTTCCTACTGGAACCTGATTCCCTAAAGGCAGCTGTATTTAATTCCTCAGTGTCTTGTTACCTAGAGATGTGGTAGATTCTTCATCACTCCAAGTAATTTTGGATGTGTTTCTAAAAGAGACTCATTCACAAATTATTAGGCTCAGTGCTGGAATGACTGGGTAAATTTCTCTGGCATCTGTCAAGCAGGAGGTCAGAGTAGGTAGTCCTAATGGCCATAAAAATTTGTGACCTTCTAATGAGAAGGCCTATGAAAAGAGGGCAATCTCTTGAAAAGGAAGCTGCTGGGGAATCGCTCCATTTCCCTAGGACCTTGGGGAATCTGCTTGGGCAGGATCCTGAAATCAAGCCCATTCACAATCACTTCATCATTTGAATAACAAGCCCAGAAACAATGAGTCAGGATGCTGGCAAGCTTGGTTGGAATCTCAACCTGTAAATGCTTTCCAGAGCCATAAGAGCATATGAGAGCATCAAATTCTTCCCTAATGTTACCTTTTCCATTTAAGCAGATGCTGCTGCTGCCAGAGCAATGTCATCCACTTGTGAAGAGGGGGCTGCGTGATGGTGAATGGGAGGAGAGCTGTACACACAACAGACGCTCCTTTAAAATGTGACTCGCTCTATTAAGAAATTGGAGAGCCCTGTAACTGAGGAGCTATAGTTACTGTGGAATCCTGTGGGGTGTCTCAAAACCGTATCGAGAGGGCCCTGTGCTCCATTAAAGCCTATGAGCCACATCAAGACCAAACTTCTGTTTGGGCTTGTCACACCTTGATGGTGAGGGTGCTCAAAGGTCGCTGTAAGCCACTTCTGTGGCTCATCAGTCTTCAGGTTTCTGGGCCAGTCTGAAGTGGCAACATAGAGAGATCTTCTGGGCCTGGCTGTGCCAGATCTCAAGAGTTCTGTGGCCATGCCCCTGCTGCTTCAGCCACACGACTTGCCCCTGTGGGTGAACTTAGGGGGTGGGGGGCCAGCAGTATGCCACAGCTGATTTCTCTGTGCCAGAGGAATCCTCAGGGGGCCACCAAGGTTAAGAGATTGCTTTGCTTTGTGCTACCAGAGCAGGGCAAAGCAGATTTAACAGGGCCAAGGATCTGACCCCATATGTTTTCAGAGTCCTTGCTATAGAGTGCAATGAACAGTCTGGGACACTGCTGGCTTCATCCCACTGAAGAACTGTAGAATTTTTTCTATAAACACCTGCTCATGGGAGACCTAGAACTAAACTAGCATGGCAGTAGTGCGGGTAAGGACTGAGGCGGAGTAGCAGATGGGGGGTGGGGAAGGGGAGGGCTGGGACAGTTAGGTGTCCTGGAGGCCAAGATTCAAGTGAAACCTCTCCCATACTGTTTGTATGGACCAAGGTGGGATTGGATCTCAGAACTGTTCTCCATGAGCCTCTCCTGCTTTAGATTATGCACCGAACATAGGGATGTGCTGGTCAGAGAGAGGGACATCTGAAATGAAAAGGCATCTAACTCCTTTCCGAAGAAGGGTTGCTGGTGAGAGGAGTCCACACAGTCTAATGAGCCATCTGGCCAGGGAATACGACCACATTCCTTGGCAGTAGAGATGGTAAAAGTTAGCTCATCAGCCTAGCCCCCTCATGGGACAAGCACCGTCTGCTTACTGTTTAGAGTTTGTTTTTCTGCTTCTTTCATGTGTGTCAAGCTTTAACTGGCAGCACAGTAGGAAAAGTGTGCTTCCATTCACTGCTGATCTGGATGGGGTGTGTGGCAGCACATCGTTGTGTTAGCCAGAAGTGCCCTCCATAGGCATTGGAGTAGACAGAGCTGCTAGTCCTGACATTGAAAGGCCTGTGGTCCTGCATTTGGGGAATTCTGAGCTATTCCTAGCACTCTAAGACCTCCTGGCAATGAAGAGATCTGCCCAACATTTCTCTATTCCTGGAAGGAATAGCATTAAGGAGACCTCTTGAGTTGGGGAGACCCTGTGCTGGTGTGAAATAGAGAACATGGTGAAAGGAGAGCATTGATAGGAAGGAATGTGAGAGATAGAAGCTCTCAGGATTTGGGGGAAAGGTCTGGAGCCAGGGAAGAGCACAAGGGGGGTGGGACGACACAGCCTGGGGAGTTTGGGAACAGAGATGAACCCTTTATGAAGGCCCAGATTCTGAGCTGGACTCTGCACAGCTCAAGGAGGGTCTGAGTTCGCTTTTTGTCACCTTTACGACCTTTGCATTCTTGAGCTAGGGAGAGAGTAAGTCTGGTCTCCAGCCTTTAGGCTGCTTCAACATACTCTGGGCTGCCTGGAATTCCACAGGCCCTTTCCAGCAGCTGGGACTAGCTGTAGCATGGAAGGGCTGCAGTCACACTCTGACTTCCCAGCTTCGTGGGTTTCTATACTGGAGATTCCCAGTGCAGGTAGACATACCTGCAGTATTTGATCTTGCTGGCCGTGGAGGCATGAACAGTAGAATGGGACCTATCCTGAGTACCTGCCTAGGTTTTCAGATGGGACTGTACTTAGGCAGCTAGCTTGTCCCACCACCCATGTAGATGTGGCTTCCATTTTTTTTAGCACACTAGCTCAATCAGAGGTAGCCCAAGTATGGCTACCGAAGCTGGGAATCACATCTCTAGCTGCAGTGTAGACAGGCTTTGGTGTGGGGGGGAGCTAACAGCCATGACTCTGACTCTGGTGGCTGGAACAGGGGTCTAGAATCCAACCCTAAGTGCCTTCTAAAAAAATTTGAAACAGCACATTAAATTCCCTCCTGTAGTTTTAAACACCTTGTGAGAAAGAGCAGCAACTTTAGGCATAGGGGGTGTCTGCCCACAAGGGTGTTTGTTTACATTCATCGGTGAAGTCTGGGGTCAACAACTGAAAGATCAACGCTAATGGAGGGGCTGTGTTCAGGCCAGAGTCCGTGGGGAAACAGCAGTTTCCTTCATTCGCTTCAGTAGGAAGTGTCTGCCCGCATCCTAGAATTGGGTCCTGGGTTTTTTGTCTGACGTTCCTGGGGAGAGGGGCTGGGAAACTAGGCGCATGTGAGTCAGCACCGGTTTTTATTTATCAGATGGGGAAGGCCTGAGGAAAAGCAGGTGGCAGCACAGAGGGCAACATCTGTGCATGTTCACACCAGCTCTCTGCTCTCTGCTGCCCTTGGCGCTGGGTGGGAGCTGTACTTGCCGTCAAGATTTCTGTCACCCCGGTTTGTGAGAAATGCCGTGATGGCTGGGACACACTCAGCCTGTCCCCTTTACTCTGCTTTTCCCAGTCGCACGAGGGGCTCCTGATCTCTTGAAATGGCCAGCAGGTGCTTTGTCGGAACCAGGAGCCAGAGACCACCTGGAAACAAGTAAGCCAGGGTGACGCAAGGGAAGGCATACCTGTTCTGACTGGGTGTGTGTGGGGGTGTGCCTGTTACCAACGTGTACTGTGAATATTTTTATGCCGCCCCATGCTGCTCTGCAGTAATCGGATGCCCCAGAGCCATTCAGTAGCATGCAGTATTGTGCCCAGGCTCTCACGCCGCAGCACACAACAGCCGTTTGTTTCAAAGCAATGGGTGAATTCACTGCTCTCCAGGGCTGTCCATGCGGCTCTTACCATAAGGGTGCTAGCAGAGTAGGCTTAGTGGTGTGCAAACCACCTTATGGGGTGAATGTGCCTTCACCCTGGACTTCAAAGGGTGTACTGGGGCTGAGCAGTCTCTCTAATGACCATTTAACCCTGAATTTTTCTGCTGAAAGTGCTGGTTTGAGGGCCAATTAGTACCAAATTTGGCAAAGGTTTTTGTGATTTGGATATCTGCCACTTGGAGTTGTACTGAGACCCATCAAACTCATTTCACTGAGGCCAACAAACAGTTGGATGTTAAGAACTTTAAGCCTGATCCAAAACCCAGATGGGGAGGGCTCTGAGTTACTGCAGAGAATCTTGATGATCCCTTCTAGTCTTAAAGTCTGAGAGAGTCCCATTGGCTTCACTGAGCTTTCATCCAGGCCTGGTGTCGTTATTGAGAAGAAGGAAGTTCTTCTAGGTTAAGCACAGGACTGAATCATGAGCTAGCTGGTATTCCTGGCTCTGCCAGGGAATTCCTGTGCCCTTGGATAAGTCCCTTAACCTCACTGTACCTCTGTTTCCATGTATGTGTGTGGGTTTTTTTTAAGTAAAACCATACAATGGCTTAATGTTTGTAAAGTGCCATAATAGATCATAATACTTGGATCATCAGTGTCCTCTGCAGTTGTGGTGTTTGACTCTGGAAGGACTTGGGGAGAGATGAAGACTGCCTATTTGCTAAGGGCCACCTGGAATACTTAGCAGAGTGAGCATGGGCCTCTTTCCTTATTGCTATGAGAAACCTAACCCCTATGTTCTGTTTTAAGATACCAGAGAGTGGTGCTTTTTGTAAGCTTGGAGCCTTGCCATTGATTAATGGTCTCTTCTGGCCAGAACCTCTGCTTTTGCTTTGTGTAGGGTTGAGTTTTGCGGTTTCATGTTTGAACCCCCTCCTTCTAATCTCAAAGTCAAGATCAGTTGAAATGACGCAATTTGAGGTTGACTTGACACCATATGGAAACTGTCTTGTTCTCCCCCACCCCCAGCTTTGTTTGACTTTCTTTGGAAATGGGATCTGGGTGGAGGCCTGCTTGAAATTTAGGCTGGATTTGCCAAAATGGCTCAGGCTTGAGAATCCAAATGAAACCCAAACCACAGCAAATCTCTCCTGGATCTGAGTTTTGTCATGCTGATAAATAGTACTTCCATAACAGTGCCTGTTCAAAACACTGTGCTTGCTTAGTGAATAGCAGTGCTGCTTATGTCATCACTCCTATAGACTCAGGCTCCTAAATCAGTTAGGCTTTGCCATGCTGAGTGCAGCAAAACCTTAAAATCTAGGCCTCTAATACAATTTATGGTTAGTGAGGTGCTTGTGACGTTAGCTGCCACCTAAGGAACTGAGCTTTCAGAAGTGCCAGCTCCACCTGGTTTATATGGGCCAGCTGACAGTCTCAGCTCTGTGGAGGCAGAATGTATGCCCAGAGGGAGCTGAGCATCCATGAGAGTGGACAACAGCAACTGAAAATGGTGCAAACCGATTAATAGCCCGTCCCAGTGAACCATTAGCACCATACGGCCTTCAGAGCCACTAAAATGCCCAGTCTCTTGGCATGTTAGAAACAACAGCGCACATGGCAACAGACAGTGACCAGCATGGTGCCGGTGGTTTGATGACCTCTTGCCTACCAACATTTAAGTAGAGAACCCTGAACAGCTCAATAGAAAACATTACCATGCAAAGAAGAGAGGCACGCGCTGCAATACTGCTCCTGTTAGACGAGATGGCTGGACCTACAGATGTGAATTGTAGTTCCTGTAAAACAAGCATGCTGGTTGCTTCATTTGTCTTTCTGCTCAGCTCTTAGCCCTCTCTGTAGCCCAGTGCTCATGGGATACCCTTGAAATAACTGCTGAAGGGTGAGTAAGTAGCCATCAGAACCTTAAAACAAATTGCCTGGCAGCCAAAATGGTTCAAGTCCATTGACTGGGTCTCTGAAACAACCAGTGCCTTTGCCATGCATTCTCTTACCAGCTTCCTATGTTCAGTGCTTCAGAAATTGTCTAAACTAATGTCTCTTCTAAGTCTTCACTGCAAAGGCCAAACACACACTGATTGCCCAGCTAACTTACGTTTTTCTGTTCCAAAATTTGAACATGTCCATGGAAATACCACTATTGGAGTCTTTGTAATTACCTTAACGTTTGGTCAATATTGCCTTAATTAATATTTGGAAGATGAAAATATTAGTATGTGAATTGTATGTTTGTACTTGTCCTTTTCTCTGACTTAAGATCAGTGTCAGAGCATGAAGAGCAACAAAAATGATTAAAGGTCTAGAAAATATGACACACATGAAGGAAGATTTGAAAAAAAATTGAGTTTGTTTAGTCTGGAAAAGAGAAGGCTGAGAGGGGACTTGATAAGTTTTCAAGTTCATAAAAGGTTGTTACAAGGAGGAGAGAGAGAAATTGTTCTTCTTAACCTCTGAGGATAGGACAAGAAGCAATGGGCTTACATTGCAGCAAGGGCAATTTAGGTTGGACGTTAGGAAAAACTTCCTAATGGTCAAGGTGGTTAAGCACTGGAATAAATTGCCGAGGGAGGTTGTGGAATCTCCATCACTGGAGATTTTTAAGAGCAGGTTAGACAAACACCTGTCAGGGATGGTCTAGATAATTCTTAGTCTTGTCGTGAGTGCAGGATCCTGGACTAGAGGATTTCTTGAGGTCCTTTCCAGTCCTATGATTCGACGAAGAAGTCTTCACTTTTCCTCAATTCCCCATCTTCCTTCCACCTTTTTTTTTGTTGTTGTTGTTGTTGTTCTCTAGGAAGCGCAGGGACAAAGAAAGGAGATAAGAGGAAAGAGCTGGCAGGATTTGACTTGTTCATGTCTGTGGTCTGCTAGCCAGCCGGGTTATATAAATATGATGCCGTCAGGTATTTAAGCTCAGGAAAGCCCAAGTTGTACTGTGAGACACCTCAGTATTCTAAGCCCTTTCACATCCATCTTTCTATTCTTTTGAGATTAATTATTCATGTTTGACAGGTTGTTCTAAAAAAAAATTGCTGCCCTGGAGGATACAATGTGGGTTAACCATGTTCAAGTATTATGAATGAATTAGTGCAGGGATCGGCAACCTTTGGCACGCGGCTCTCCAGGGAAAGCCCCTAGTGGGCCGGGCCGGTTTGTTTATCTGCTGCATCTGGAGGTTTGGTGTAAATCAGCATACCTCCATTGACTTCAGTGCTACTGCACTCATTTACTCTAGCTGAGGATCTCACCTGTGGATTTAAAAAAAAAATTCCACAGGTGAGATCCTCAACTGGTGTAAATGGGTGCAGTAGCACTGAAGTCAATGGAGGTATGCTGATTTACACCAATCAGTGATCTGGCCCCATTCATTAAAAGTAAAACAAAATCAGATTTCTGACCTGGGTTTCTAATACATCTCAGATTATTAATGGGAAGGAAGTTTTAAAATCTAGTTTATTGTTCAGCAACAGTCTCTCTCTAAAATGGCTTTCAAAATATTTTGAGTTCATACAGAGGCAATGAAAGGAGAGGGAAAAGGTGGGCAGGGGAATATGTAGGCACAAATCTGACACACACACATTCTCTCACACAGTCAAATGTGGCATCAGAGCTGAAGCACATGCAGATCTGTGGTGCAATAGGCCATTATTCCTCACTCAGTAAATTCAGTCACCTTCTTGGCCCCTTGGCAACCACCCCAGGAGCCTCTTTGAGTCCCCAGACAGAGCAGTATCGTTATTTCGGCTTGTTTGTTTGTCGGATACTGGGACTCTTCCTTTTGTCGTGCTTTTTTTTTGTGGCTTAGAAAACCCAGACTCCTTCTGTGAACATCTGAGTGGCAGGGCCAGCATCCTTGTCACTTCAAAGCCAATGCTTAGCACCTGCCAAGTTAATGATGCTTTCCTTGCTCTGAGTAGGCTGGAGGATGCCTGAAATCACAGCATCCCACAAGCGCAGGTGACCAAGATGACAGCAACCAATTACTTTGTACCTCCCTTTGCTGCAACCAGAGTCAAGATTCCAAGCCACTTGGGTTGGATTTGGAAGGGGATCAGGTATTTCCAGTAGAGCTGGTCAGGAAAGAGGAGGGAAAACCCCCACCAAACTCTGAAGGTGAAAATAGTTCCCATTTAATTTTTGTGGAAATTTTTTTTGGAGTTTTTGTGTTTACCCCTCCTCCCCCACAAAAATCGCAAATCTGAACAGAATATTTTTCATTTTTATTTGCTTGTTTTTTAAAAGGAGAATCAGGAAAATATCAACATGAACAGAAGACTTTTCTAGTGTGAATTTCTGTTGAATTGAGAAGGCTGAATCCTTCCAGTCTTGGCTCTGTGAAGAGTTCATATGATTCCACTCTTCAGTGGTGGGACATGAGTATGCAGCGGGGTTGAGAGAACAGACCTGATCATGTTCCCTTTTTGTCTCTTCCCCTCTTTTCTCTCTGGGTCTGCAATAAAAGCAGGCCAGTGTTTGGGGTCTGGCTGGTCACTTCTTGGTGCAGGACTCTAGAAAGAGAATAATTATGGCTGAGAACAGCCATTCCCATGGGCTTTTAATTTACTAGTCACTGCAACGGGAAAGGGAATGAGGAGGGGGAGGGGGGGAAGGGTCAGCATATGATATTTCTCCCAAAAGTCAAACTTGGGACATAAACTCCTACCAGACAATACTCCAGTGTGTTATTTCAGAACCCATCTCTCTCACACAGACTTTGACCCAGAACTCGGAGTCCCATAGCAACACAGCTAAGCTGCGATGGAAAGCCGAGCAGCACTAGCGCTGCAATGACAGACTGGTCTGGAATGTGTTTACACATCAGATTTGGGAAGGGCTAGGGGTCGTCAAACTTCATTGCACTGCAATCCCCCTTCTGACAACAAAAATTACTACACAACCCTGGGGGGGTGGCGGGGGAAGGGGCAAAGCCAAAGCCCCAGGGCTTTAGCCCCAGGTGGGGTTCCTGTAACCTAAGCCCTGCTACCTAGGTCTGAAGCCCTCAGGTGGCTTCTTCAGCCCAGGCATTGAGGCTTGGGCTTTGGCTTTGGCCCTGGCCTCCAGCAAGCCCTGGCGACCCCATTTAAATGGGGTGGTGACCTATTTTGGGATCCCGACCCACAGTTTCAGAACCACTGCGCTAGAGAGATCTGGGGCAGCCATTCCAGAAGTGTGGAGGAGAAGGCTCTGTTGCCAGTAGTGATCCATCCACATGAAGGAACAAAGAGGCTGGGGCTGAGAGCTGGAGACAAGGTTGATTTAAGAGGCAGGAGCCAAGTCCACAAAATCTTTATAAAAACAGAAGGCTGACATTTCTGAGCAGGCTTCTGGAGCCTGTATGTGTGTCCCTTCAAATTCAGCAAGCGGCTTAAAAACAGCTTGGTACGTGCATTGTCCAAAGACCTATTCTTTTCCCTCTCTGTCCTAGCGATTCCTGATTGCTCAGAGCACCTGGCAACTCACCCTACATCTCTCTTCATCTGTTTTTCTCTCTCCCTTGCTGTCTTTTCACTTGGCAGTTTGGTTGAAAGGTCCCTTCTGCTCTCCATGGTACTGCACGGAGCAATAACTTCTTGGAAATAAGCAAGCTGAGGTAAGCAAAGCAGCTGCAGCAGGAAAGGGAGAAAAGGAAGGATCAAGCCACAGAGGTCTCATGAAGATGCTGCTGAGCTCTAGCGACTGGGATATAGTGGAAAGTCTCTGGCATGGCGAAGAGCTCTCCTTTCTCTTCATCTCTGTGCAGTCAAATGTTTTTTGTCTCCTGCTTGGGTACAATGTGCCAGGAGTTGAAAGCAGATGGCATCAGCCAGGCGCTATCCCAAATCTCCATGACTTATGGCACTTGTTTGGACAGACGTTGTTATTCTTAGTAACCCTCCCTTGGTAACCACTCTCCACGAAGAAGCCGGCCATTGGTTCTCTTTTTGTCGGGTTTCAATTTCTGTTTAAACTTGATCTTTTGACTTTACGCAGCTTCCCATGATACATGTTCCCTGATGTTATGGCAGCACGTGGTACATGGCTCATATAAGACTAGTCCATGCTAAGTGAGGGTGATTATATCTGGGTGTTTTTTATACATACTTTTTGCCTCCGTGCTATAGAATCTGCCTTATGCAGGAATTCTGCAGTTGTTATTCATGGCAGGCTTTAGAAGCATTAGCCATTGTTCACTTTATTGTCAGTTGCAGAACTTAAAAACCATGGGCCAAATCCCCAGGTGTTGTAAGTAAATTCTACTGACTCCAGTCAGCTGAGGATTGGACCTCACGTCCTGATAGTATTCTATGTCCCAGTACAGCTGGTTAAAATTTTCAGTTAAAAAAATGTTTGGTGGGAAAATGGCCTTTTTTTTTCTCAAAGCAAATCTTGAAAAGGAAATAATCTTCATGAAAGTTTGGTTTTTAATGGGGAAAAGCCCCAAACCCAACCAAAAAAAAATCTGGAAAATGTTCACAATTTCTAAATGTTCTTCTGAAATTTGTCATGGCTCATCCTTGCTCTTCCCACCCAGCTCCATAATACAGAGGTACCCACGGCTCTGAATTGAAATTCTGGGCCTAGGGTGCAGAGTTCTATTTAGCACGTAAATAAGTTAGGGGACAATTTTTGGCTGAGGTTTAGCTGCTGAAGCCGAGCACTGTTTTAAGCCTTGTCCATCGCTTTCCACAGCCGCCTGATTGTTGGCCGGTGCAGTGGCATTCGCAGCAGGGTTCCTTCTTCTTTGTTAAAGCGCCCCCAGACATCAGAGGTTAATCTCACACACACAAAGAAATGGTGGGCCTATACTGTTGGATACACCGAGCATGTCTTTCAGTAGCATGTGGAATTAATAACTGCATAGCCCCCTGGCATGGGTATAAAGGCATGGTAGCCGGTGAGGCACATCTTTGGCAGGTAGAGAGATGACACACCTGAAGGGTGTGCTTATGTATGTGAGTGCAGACCTTACATGCTCTGCTTGCCCATGCCTGCCATCAATGCTGATGTTTGCAGCTGTGCAGTGTCCCACTGTCTTCCCTGCTGCTGGAGCCCTTCCCATCCCACAGGGAAAGACTCTGGAAAGAGACTCTGGCAGGAGCCTGTCACCGCTGCCTTGCCTGGTCAGAGCCTGTCATGGGCATATGTAGCTAGCCACCGCACTGTGGATGCAGCGTGTAGCTATGTGTACACAACTTACCGCCACCAGTGATGTACCGTGAAGTCGTAGCATCCTCCCTGCCCCTCAGCTGTGGCTTAACCAAGCCATGGGCCCAGTGACTTTATTCTTAAATCAGTTTTGCCGTCCTTTCCACCTCAAGAGCACAGGCATGGCCAGCCAGGGCCCAGACTTTCAGAACCAGCTACCCCTTTTCCATGCCTTTTACTCAGACTCAATCAGATGCATCTGCCCTCCCTTTGTGCTCCCCAACACACCCAGCCCCTCGTTGATAGTGCCACATCTTGTACTCCCAGAAGGAAAGGGAAACTAGGAGCTATCAGAAATGAAACCCATTTCCTACACCTCCCGAGTGCCAGTATAAGACCTGTGGGAGTACTGGAGCTGAGCAGGGTGTTTGCCAAGAGATAAGCAAGGCAGAATGCGGAACTATCCATGAAATAGGGTCCTTCATAAGAACTGTCCCCCAACGTGAAATGTACTGAGTCAGAATTTCCTCCTTGTTGTGGTAAGTCACCTAGGGGTGCCACAATCAGTTGCCAATTCTAAGACCAGGTCAAGTTAGGTCACCCAGCAAGGATAGCTAACCTACCCCCAATTAATTTGTATTCTGAGCTAGGAATAATCGTCGCAGGCAATTCTGAGCTGGGAAGAATTCAACCCATGTTAGCTTTTAAAATAACTCTTCAGAAAAGATCAGATCTCACAGTTTAACAGGCCTGAGTGGCTGTTTAATTTAGGAAACAACAATATCTTTTTTTTTTTTCTCTTAGCAAAAATATGACAGTTCCTGTCCTGGTTGTCATGGATGGTTTAGATTTCTTAAGAGGTTTGTGGATCTCTAAATAAGATGTATGTTTCTAAAAAGCAGGAACTGTTTATCAAGTGTTCTTATTCCATTAAACAAATGGAGAGTTATTTACCCCTTTCTGTTTTCCACAGGCTTAGTAAATTTGTTAGACAGGCATTATCTTAAACTAGTCTAAGGGAATTTACCAATTTGCAGCCATGCTTCTGACGATGTCTTCTTTTAATTGAACTGCCTGCCTTCTTTCCAAAAAGAGGATTGCAATTTAAACTATTAACACTAATCACTCTTCCAAATTAATTAATCAGAAAACTCCTGTGTTGTTCCCAAATAAATCAAATCCCCAATCAGTGTCTGTTCAAAATGAACTGCACTGTTTTTTTTTTAAATAGTGTTTGTTAGTCTGAAACCAATCGGAACCAGGATCTTCTTTGGGAGCCTTAACAAGGCAGGCGGCATGGTCTAGTAGTGGATAGAACACAGACCAGGAAATCTGGAGCCATAGCTTTATTTCCCCACGCCTACCAGACTGTGTGACCTTGAGCAGGTGTGTGCGCCTCTGTAAAAGTATGGAGGGTGACATTTCCCCTCCTCTGGAAAGCTCTTTGAGCTCTACAGATTAAATGTATCCTATGAGAGAGAAGTATTTTAGTTGTTGCTGGGGTTTAATGTCATCTGAAAGCAGCGTAGGAGTGTTGATTTACACGTTAAACTATTTTGACTTGTAAAGTCTCCTGATAGAATTGCTCAGATGGCAAAATGAGCCTGTGTGTGTGTGTGTACAGATTAAAAACATAGAATTAACTGTTTTGGCTGGTTCCCCAGGGCCTCTCAGTCCAAACCTGTGTATCTCATCTGATCTCTGTGGAGTCACAAACAGCAATATTCACAATATTATTATTTTTTGGGTGGTCTCTGGTATTCCCTTCTTTTTTCCATCTCCCTTCTCTGGTCTTTGCAACTGTTTGGGTCATGGTGGTTACTCACTTACCTCTCCCATATCTCCAGCTCCACATTATATTTACACGGTCTCATGGCTCACATCATCAACTCAAGCCCCATGGTCCCTGCTTTGTGTTTGTAGCAGAACTCCACTCCCAACATGCTTCTCTTCATATTGCTGACCCCTGCCCCCTGGTGGCTAGTGCTTGGCTCACTTTGGTTTCCTCTAGCTGAATGCAGCTGTTTCTACTCACAGTGTGTCCCCATCAGGGATCTTTCCCTGAAAGCCAGCAGATTGAGTAGAGGGGGCAGAAGGAAACTCTGAGCATTCTCCCAGAGTTTCTTCAAAGCTACTGGTCCAGGTCCTCAGCCCTCTTAATCTTCCTTTGCGCAAACTTTTAAAGCTGGTCTAACTGGGCAGCTGAGGGTTGCCTGATGTGGGGAAATCTACTGGTAATATAGATCTGTACTCAACCCCATCCTGAGATCTAAAGTGGAGGGGGCATGACTCGGGAGTACTGAACCTCTGTTAGGAGTCAGTGAGGACATCCTGCCATAAGGCCAGTCCTGTGGTTATGGTGCTAGGTTAGGTAATGGGAGACCAGGGTTCAAGTCCCAGACATACCATAAACTTCCTGTGTGACCTTGGTCATGTTACTTAGTCTCTGTGCCTCAGCTTCCCACCTGTAAACAGGGTAGTAGCACTTCTCACAACACTCCAGAGAAGTAGCTGGATAAATCCATTAGACTGTGAAGTGCATAGATACCAAGGTAGATGCCTTGTATTCAGCCGCACTGCTACCCTCTCACACTCAACTCATTTCTAAACAAAACTAATCAGCCCAAAGGACTTGCTTTCCTGTCCTTGAAGGAAAATCTTGTATGCTTTGCCTGATGACCTTGTTGCATCTTTCTCCCTCCCTCTCCCAGCAAAGCCATTCCCCAAGCATCTTGAGTGATTGGTGGATTTTGCTAGATTGGAACATGCCTGCTAATTTCCCCCAGAGGTGTCATGCATTGGTAATCGCAGAAACCACGGAGATGACTGATTGCTCTTTCTCCGACCCACCTGGGGCAGCACAGAGCGGAATTTGTGCAGGGGCTTCCATTGAGCTAGCTGACCTAATGCCTGTTCCCTCTCCCCTCCGCCCTTGCCCACCCACTACGACACTGGAGATGTGCCTCCATGTTTATCAGGTGAGCTAGTTTTGACAGAGTGATCTGTCCAATTCCCAGGCATCCACTGCACTATGCCACCATCCCACTGGGCCTGAATCTGGGCTGCCTGATGCATCTGGTTTGTAAAACCCTCTGAGATGCTTCAGGAAGGAATAGTGACATCAGTGGGAAAGGCCTTTGCCTTGATATGGGCAATTCATTCCAGCTTCAGAAATTGCCACTTGTTTTACCCAAGCGGGGCCTTCCAGAGAGGATGTTGCATGGCTGCATTTAGTGTGATGGCATGTTAGGACATTATCTTAAACCATGTTCCAGAAAAGCCCCAGGGTGTGTCAACTTGTCTGGGCAGTGGAGCTATTTATCACTGTTTTATGGAGGTCTGCTTCTCCCCATCCAAATACCTTTGTAATCTACTAAAGGACCTCACATTTCACCGTTTTTAAACAATTAGCCCAGCTCAAGACCTCTGCAATACATCAATTATTACAAGCTCTGGCAGTAAATTAGAGGGAAACAGGAATGGGATTAGGTCACTGAAACGATAAACTTTGGAACAAATCAGATTTTCTTGGGAAGTGAAATGGACAGCGGCAGTATGTCAAACAGTGAGATGAGACAGGCTTAGAAAAACTTTCCAGGGTCTCTTGAGTTGGACGTATGAGTAAGAACATCATCCCTAGGGCAGTCTCATCCAGCCGACTCCTCTGTTCTTAGGAGATCCTTGAATGGCTCTAGGGGTGATTGTGGGAATTACAGACCACAGAGTCTCTCACCTGTAAATTGGTTGACAGGAGAATTAAAAATAGAAGAGCACTTATAAAGCTGGAAACTCATGACAGGCATGGTTACTGCAAAGGAAAATTGTATCTCACTTAATTTATTAGGATTCTTTGTAGCAGTGACGTCATCCTGGTTGTCATCACTTATTTAGACTTTGACAAGGCACCACATTGGAGGCTATTAAAGAAGCCAAATAGTCATGGGTTAAGAGGCAAAGTATTGTCCTGGACCAAAAACTGGCTAAAACAGGAAACAAAGAGTTGGATAAAATGATCACTTTTCACTGCTGCTAAAGGTTATAACGATAAGGGCCTGTACTAAGTCCTCTATCATTTATTAATGATCTGGAAAGGAAGCTGAGCAGTGAGGTGGCAAAATCTGCAGCCGATACAGGTTAGGCAAGGCCAGAAGAAACCATGAGGAACTTGGAGAGCACTAATCATTCTTGGGGAGAAGGGTAGTGAGATGGCAGATGAAATTCAGTATTGATGAATGGAGGGAAATAGTCAAATGCACCTTTATAGGGTTATAAATTATCAATAACAGCTCAGGGAAAGAACCTGGGCAATGCTGCCAACAGTTCAGTGCCCAGTTGCTCTGTGGACATCTTTCCACTGCAGTCTTAAGTCTGAAATTTGAACCCTGGTGTGCAGAAGTGAAAGCGCATTGACCTAACACCAGCCAAGCCCTGACTTCCCCCCCACACTTCATGCTAGCTGTGCCCACCTAGGAGAGCAGGTGGTGAGGTTACCCTATCACTGAGTCACCTCCTTGCTGCTACTCGTGCATTGCTGTCCCATTGAATACTAATGCCTAGCACCTTTTTTTTTTTTTTAAAGATTAATTCATATTCAAGTACTTTTATAAATGAGGTCAAATTTATGAGTATATGATGGGATTGCTTGTGGAGGTGGGGGTCAGCAGCCCTGAGTCCCTTCTGGTTGTCTGGTGTTCCTAAAATCTCATGCAGGTGGCAGGCTGAAACCCTACAGTTGGGGTCAGAAAGAGATCCCCACCCCCAGTGTATTAGGGGTTTGGGGGTTGTCGTCTTCTGGAGCATCAGTGTTGGTCATGACTGATCTGGAGATGGGATGGGCCAGGGCTCTGAGGAGGCAGCGAGCATTCTCTCTCTCTCTCTCTCCCCCTTTCTCAGGTGTTTGGCTGGCTGGTTCTTGCTTACATGCTCAGGGTCCAATTGATTGCCATATGTGGGGTTGAGAAGAAACTCCCTACTGCCCCGATCAGATTGGCAGTGATCTCTGGAAGGTGTAGGGGAGAGTTGCCTTCCTCTGCAGCATGTGGATGCGGGTCACTTGCTGGGATCATCTTAGTCAACCATTTCCTTACCATTGCCTGGGCTCAGTCTCTCCTGTTCTCCGCCTGTGGCCCAGAATAGTTTAGTGTCCTATGGGCTGTAATACCATAGTCTAATTTAAGTTGTTGGATTTAGTGAGTGGGCGCTGGTGGCTTGTGACACATAGGAGGTCTGACTGGATGATCAGGTGGTCCTATCTGGCCTTAGCCTCTATGACTATGAGGGACCTATCAGCATCATCTCCATCTTATTGATGAGGAAACTGAAGCTATTTTGTCTGAGATCTCATGGCAGGACAGTAGGAGAGGTAGGCCAAGAACGCTGAGTTCTCTCTGGCCTAGTCCTATGTCTTGTATCCATTCAGCCACGCTACACCCCAGTGAAGCATTAATGGGGCTCTCTCATTAGCTTCAGTGAATGTCCTCCCTGGTGCTGATAGCCACCATGGCTTCCGTTCACTGGCTTTTCATCCATCGTGACTACTGATCTCTTCCCCTACAGCTGCAGAGTCCTAACTTAGTTGTGGCGTTTCCTTGACAGTCCATGCTGCAGCCATGGAGAAGTGAGCTGCTCTGAAATAACTGCCTCCAAGTTCTGGGAACATCGTTGGGCTCGTAAAGGCCGTGTGCTGCTCCCATTGATCTCCATAGCAGCTCTGCCCTGTAGACCAAGAACTGTATGTGACCCACAAAGATAGTGGCGTGATGGGTGAAAACGAGCCTTTACTGTAGGTGTAGTAACACTTGACTCCTCCACAGTGCTTTTCATCTGAAGCTATCAAGGTGCTTTACAAAGAGAGGGAAGTGTCCTCCTCCACATGTTACAAATGGAAAACTAAGGCACAAACAATTGTGACTTGCCTGAAGTAGAACAGCAAGCAAATGGCAAAGCTGAAAATCTCATCCAGATTCCTTTGTCCTTTATACCCATGTAAATCCAAAATCACTCCGTTGTTTGCAGTGGAATTCCAAGTTCATCACTGTAAACTGGAGCAGAATCTGGTCCCACGTCGCCTAACTCCCTGTGCTGTGTTCAGCCTACTGGACCATGACTGCCTCTCCTCCACAGACCCATCACTGTGGAAGTCAGCCTGCCTTTTGAGCACACAGGCATATACCCCTGCTGTGTGATGACCTGTGACTCGCTCTGTGAGTGACTCTCGCCCTCCTGAGATCCTGCTATGCAAAAGACCATGGGAGCTAGAACGCCGGGTGGGCCTGTCTATCTGCCACACTGCCCAAGCCAGAGACGCTAAGTTGGGTAAATCCTAAGCTACCATTTGAAGCCATGTTGTCTTTCAGCCAGCAGACAAAACCACCAAAGAGATGCTGCTGAGTTGCTTCGTATTATCTTAATTAGTTCTTTATACAAATTTATCTTATAACCCTTCCCTCTGCTTTCTTTCTACCTCTGGTATGGCTGTCACGTAAATTCCTAGATGTTACAAAACCTGGCTTTGGGGTATTCATCCTCCCAGCTCTGATTGGCTCGACCACCATCTAATATGTTTTCTTTAAGAACTGTTGCATTAATGAGACACTTGCAGATATACCTCTACCCTGATATAACGAGACCCAGTATAAAACAAATTCAGATATAACACAGTAAAGCAGTGCTCGGGGGAGGAGGCTGGGGGGCAAGGCTGCGCACTCCGATGGATCAAAGCAAGTTCAATATAATGCGGTTTCACCTATAACGCGGTAAGATTTTTTCTTTTTCTTTTTTGCTCCCTAGGACAGTGTTTTATCAGGGTAGAGGTGTAGTTTCTGGTGACACTTCAGCACTGAGAGGCACTTAGCCAGTCCCTGTGAAACTACAGAGTTGATTTCACCTGTTCTATTCTATCTAATGTATTCTTGTTGCATTGCCTCTTTTATTTGTATTGTTTGGAGATGGGAATGGGAAGGGAGAGATTTGGTGACTCCAACATTTGGCTAAAACCAAGGATGATGTAAGTAAGCAAACACCCTGATCTGCTCCTACTCTTGATTTTCTAGACTTGGGACTACCTTGATCAGTAGCACCCCAATCATAATGAATTGTGCAGCCTTGAAGTAGGATGCATGGTTCTCTGGGGACTCAGGTGAGATCATCCAAATTTCTTTGTCTCTAGACTCATCTGATGAGGAACCCAGATGCACTCAAGTGAAAGGCCCAGTGGTTCCTGGCCTCTTACGGACATCTATGACAGTTTCATACTAAGACCTCAGTTGTACCGCAAAGTACCTATGTGCTTTTTCTTATTCAGTTGTGTTCATTCTGACCTATAATGGAGCTTGGACTGCTCCAACCTGTTGTCTTGCTTGCATTTCTGACAACCCAAGATCCGTTGCAGGTTAGAGCATGCACAACCAAATGGGAACTGAGCAGTTAGTCTGGAACAAAGCGGGTTATCGAGGGCCAGTTTTGCTTCTGGTGTAGCAAAGGGAGTCTGTGGGAGTAGGATTTGCGCTCTAGGACAGGGAGAGAGCCATGCATACCAGTCTCTGAAGGCTCCAGTACCCATCCGGGAATGCATACTCAGGGAGTCATTGCATTAGACCCTCTTGTATCTACTTTCGTCCCACCCATTTGCACGTAAAAATTCTGCAATTGGTTCGTTTTTGGCTCTTGAGTCTGGTGTGGGAAGTTGAGACGACTGCAGTGAAATTATAAGGTTCAGACGCTGGCTAATAGCATTAGGAAGCCAGTGGTTATTGCCAGACATCCAGTGGGACCTGGTAAATGAACCATAATTCTGTAATGTGATTTCCTTTTCCCGGTCAGACTAAATGTTCTTGGTCACTCGGAATTAACAAAAAAAACCCACCTGTCTCTCAAGCTGTCAATCTTGATCACATCGAAGATTTGAAGAGCTCTTGAATGTCTGTGCCTATTGCAGCTTACTCATGCGCTTTCATTGCGTGCATTGGTGAGCTTTCTAACAGCTGACTTCACATTCATCTCCAGGGGCTTTCTGGGACCCTGTGGACAAGGAAACCGTGAGATGCCTTCAGAGAGCCAGAGGACTCTGGATAGGGCAGAGAGTGGGCCAGGGCCCTTTGCCAAGCAGTGGGCTGAGACTGGAGTTTCTCCAAATGACCTCTCTAATTGCATCATTTATATAGGCTAAGAGAGAGAGCCAAGTCACATTTTTCTTCTGATGCTATGAAGGGCACTAAAATCAGGGATGTCCCTTTCCCAGTGAGATCAGTGGGGCGTTATGAGGTATAAGTGAGGATAAAGTGTATCCTGCCTACTTAGGAAAGGTGAGACGTTTTTATGGATCACTGTATATTTCCCCATCCACTGCAGTAGTCGAATGTGGTGAGTCAGGCTCATCCTTGATGCAACTCCCTAGACTTCAGTGGGGTTACACCAGAAATGAATTTGGCCCAGGTTGGTTACATGTGAACCACTGTGGATGAGGGGAAAGCAAAGGATATTTTATTCCTTGACTTTAGCAAAGCTTTGGATACGGTCTCCCACAGTATTCTTGCCAGCAAGTTAAAGAAGTATGGGCTGAATGAATGGACTATAAGGTGAATAGAGAGCTGGCTACATCGTCAGGCTCAGTGGATAGTGATCAATGGCTCCATGTCTAGTCAGTCCTGGGGCTGGTTTTGTTCAATATCTTCATTAATGATCTGGAGGATGGCGTGGACTGCACCCTAAGCAAGTTTGCAGATGACACTAAACTGAGCGGAGTGGTAAATACGCTGGAGGGTAGGGATAAGATACAAAGGGACCTAGACAAATTAGAGGATTGGGCCAAAAGAAATATGATGAGGTTCAACAAGGACAAGTGCAGAGTCCTGCACTTAGGACAGAAGAATCCCATGCACTGCTACAGACTAGGGACCAAATGGCTAGGCAGCAGTTCTGCAGAAAAGGACCTAGGGGTTACACTGGATGAGAAGCTGGATATGAGTTGACAGTATGCCCTTGTTGCCAAAACGGCTAACAACATTTTGGGCTGTAAGTAGGGGTGTTGCCAGCAGATTGAGGGACGTGATCATTCCGCTCTAGTCGACATTGGTGAGGCCTCATCTGGAGTACTGTGTCCAGTTTTGGGCCCCACGCTACAAGGAGGATGTGGAAACATTGGAAAGAGTACAGTGGAGGGCAACAAAAATGATTAGGGGGCTGGAGCACATGACTTATGAGGAAAGGCTGAAGAAACTGGGATTGTTTAGTCTGCAGAAGAGAAAAATGAAGGGGGATTTGATAGCTATTTTCAACTACCTGAAGTGGGGTTCTAAAGAGGATGGATCTAGACTGTTCTCAGTGGTACCAGATGATAGAACAAGGAGCAATGGTTTCAAGTTGCAGTGGGGGAGGTTTAGGTTGGATATTAGGAAAACTTTTTCACTAGGAGGGTGGTGAAGCACTGGAATGGGTTACCTAGGGAGGTGGTGGAATCTTCTTCCTTAGAGATTTTTATGGTCAGCCTTGACAAAGCCCTGGCTGAGATGATTTAGTTGGGGATTAGTCCTGCATTGAGCAGGGAGTTGGACTAGATGACTTCCTGAGATCCCTTCCAACCCTGATATTCTGTGATGAAAGGCCTGAGGGTTGCATGGGCATACAAATTCCACTGAGCACTGTGCTCCCACTGTGACACATTAGCAACCTGCTTCTGCTAAGGCAGGGCCAAGAACTTGCCTCTCAATTGAACACAACCCCCTACGCATGCATGTACAGGGTAGGTGGTAACTGGGTGGTGCATGTGAAGCCATGTGCTACTGGAAAGCCAGGAGGGGTAATCAAGACATTGCCGTGTTGGAGTTGCTAAGGGGTAAAGATGCTGTGTGTTTATTTGCTCTGGGAAAGATGATCAGTCTCCAATGAAGAGGAAACCCACTATGGGGACTGTCATTAACTTAAGCACTTTCTACTGCTACACTGGAACCATCTGTCCCCTGCTCTGCTCAATGAACCTTTCTTCTCTGAGATGTATGGCAAACCCTGCTCCTGGAAATGCTGTGATTCTAGTACCTCTGGCTCGGTGGAAGACAAGAACCCAACCCCAAAACAGAAGATATCTTTTTAAGCACGTAATTACACCACTTACAAGAAGGATGCGGTGGAGCCATTAAAGCAACATGTTTCTGATTAAACTCCTCTAGAAGGTGGTCCATAGACCATCGGAGTTCCTTCCTCTCACCCTTTCAGTAGGCTGACTTCCAGGCTGGGTAACCTAGGTTTGGAATAGATGGTGCCTTGTCTGTGAAAGGATCTGAATCTCAGGTATGGATTGATGGCAGGGACAGTCTTGCTTGAAATGTGAAAAGTGCCTAGCACATTTTTGGGTGCTACCATGATCTAAATTAATAATAATAAACGTATGGAACTGATCTCTGTTCTACCAGGGTAATTCCATTAATAGCAGTTGAATTGCTCCAGATACACCAGGGTAATTTGCCAAAAGCTGGGACCGGGTGATAGGGGATTGATCACTTGATCATTACCTGTTCTGTTCATTCCCTCTGGGGCACCTGGCACTGGCCACTGTCAGAAGACAGGATACTGGGCTAGATGAACCTTTGGTGAGACACAGGATGGCCATTATTATGTGCTTTAATTGACTTCAGGATTGGAGCTATGTATTTAATGCTTCACCCTAGGAAAACCCAGCTCAGATGCAATGTCTGTGTCTTCTGGATGCTCCTGTGGTTTTTAGATGAACAATAGGCTAAGATAAGTGAGGCACAGGGAACTTGCAAAAGCAGCGTATGTATGTCTGTCCAGACATGCAGCTACTCCGGCTCTCTGAGTGGCCGAGTGGCCCTGACTGGCAGTCTCCGCTGTGCTGGTCCAGCCCTGTGCCACCACACTGCTCTGACAGTGCACGTCAATCCTGTCTCTGCATCACCTCAAATTGCCCATGGGAGCAAGGTTAAATTTCCATGGCAGACAGTCCATGCTCTGTGATGTGTGTGTGGGAGAGGGAGCCCCAACACCCTGTACTTGAACGGTATGTACCAGCATCCAAGAGGTAGAGCAGTAATTGTTAAAGGTTTTGAGGGAGAAATCATTTAAGCTGGTGCCATACTACGCTGTGGCTCCTCCTCCCTTTAGAAACCCTTGAATTTAAAAGCTGGTTTCTGGCCATGATTTAATGTACCACATGCAAGTAAAACCTGCACTAATGACCACCTTCAGCAGGCAATCCCTTCCCCTATTGAGAACCTCCTTTAAAGTATTCCCAAAGTTTCCAGTACAATTTTGTTTGACCTCTCTGGCTAAAACAGCCATCCTGCTAGACAAGTGACTGCTTTGCTGGCCACTGCAGCCCGGCTTCCCTAGATGTTAATAGTCTGCATGGGCATGTGCGTTTCAAAGACTGGGGATCAGAGTGGGACTTCTCCATTGCAAATTTTAAGTATTGGGTTAGGGCTGTTTTCCTCTTTCTCTTCTTGTATCTGTTTTATTCTCCCCCTCTTTTTTCCTTGAACAAGTGTGTTTTTTACTCTTACTTTTATACCTTCAAAGTGAACAAAAAAGCTTTTGACCTGCAGAGTCCTGGGCAATGTATTTCTCTGGCAGCTACTGACAGCCTTGAGAGCATTTTACAGCACTCCCTGTGCTGCTGTAGAGATTAATGATTTAATTTAACTATTGCAGTGAAGACACTGTGTTCTGGTCTTGGCAGGTAAGCAAAACAAAACACCTTTTCAATCCTTTTGTCCCTTTTAAGGCTGCATCTCTTCCATTGGGACTAAATCCTGCAGCCTTCCCTTGGGTAGAAGGCCATGGAAGGGTTAGAACTACACTGTCTGGCTCTGGAACACTTATGAGTTAAGCCTCTCAAAGCCCTTGTGTGATATCCCCATTTCACAAGGTGGAGGACCCAGTCATGGAGAGGTGAAATGACTTGACCAAGGCCACTCAATAAGCCAGTTGCAGAATATTTTATCTGGTCCACGTGACTCTACAATCAAAGATTTAAAAGAAAAAGCATGATGATTTTCTCATGGCAAAGGAATAAACCTTATGAAAGAACTTCTGTTTTTGGTGGACAAGTGGCTCGAGCACAGGATTCAGACCAAAGAGCCCTGGGTTCTAGTCCCACCTTTTGCTGCTGGGTGACCTCAGGCAAGTCATGTCCCAGCTCCCTGCCTCAGTTTCTCCATCTGTAAAATGGGAATAGTGATGGTGACCTCTTTTGGTGCGTGCTTTGAGAGCTATTCACGACAAATGCCTGAGAAGAGTCAGGTATTCTTTATTATGGTAGTATAAGGTAAGGACTTACTAGATGATGCAAGGCATACCTTTTTGGTGAGGATCCTCTGACCAGTTCCTAACTTGGTGCTCCCCTTTTAGGGTGTGTTTAAGCCTGACCTGCCCGTGCTCCATTCAGAACGTGTGTTTCTGCTTGAGCTACAAAAAGATCAAACGAAGGGGAAAAAATAGTTCTGCTGACTTCTATTAAAAGGAAAAAAAAAAAAAGAAGAATCCCAATGTCTGTTGAGTGTCAGCTCTACTGGCGTTATCCAAGCGGCTTTCCTCCCCGTCAGCTGGCACCATTCATTACTAATCTCATCAGGAAGCAATGGAATATAGCAGAGGAGGAAAGGTGCCCTAATACCTCTGTTAGTCAGACCCAGCTGTGCTGCTGCTCCAGCTGCATCACACAGCGCACAGGGCTCTGTTTCCTATGCAGGCGCACTCCCTTGAAGAAAAAAACACAGAACAGATTAAATGCGCCAGACTGAGCACCCTGGAAATTGAAGTTCTCTGTTTATTCAGGAAATAAGGTACAGTGTGGACTGTGGTAATGCACATACCTAGCCAACTGCCAATGGGCTTCTGTTCTGACCTGGAGGGGACCCCTTCTAGCAGGGGAGCTGGAACAATTTGTACAGTGAGGGCTCAGAGAGCCATTGAACCAAACTGTGAACCCTGCATATGATGGAAATCACTTCCAGCCAGGGGGTGCGGCAGCCCCCCTTGTTGCAGAGCCTCTGCCTTCTTGGGGTGAGAGGACAGTTTAGCCTTCACCCCCCACACCTCCTTCTTTGACTTCTTTGCTAAGACTGCCAGCTAGGGAGGCAGGCAGGGCCGATTGTCCTGCTGGTTTTTATGATGGGGAAGTGCTGCCAGCTAGGAGTTGGACCAAGACTACAGCCTTATGTTTCATAGGATGCCAGTCTCGTCCTTGCATCCCAAAGGATGTAACAAGTTCAGAAATGTGGCTCCCACTCTGTGGCAGCGGCAGGCAGCATGACAGTGGGAGGAGGGTAAACGGTGCCTGTGAGGATGCTGGAGGAAACCCTTGCTCTCCTGAAAGGAGCCCTGGGACAATGCAGGCTCCTGTTTTAAGGTGCCATGTGAGAGACTCACCTGCTCTAAGCTCCATGGAACTCTACCAGAAGGATCTTGCCAGGATCCAAGTGCCTGGTGTTCTAGGAATTCACTGGCCACCGAAGAAATCCCCTCCACTGTGGTACTGCAGCGATTCCTGGTCACGCCTAAAGGCTAGAATATCCCATGACCAGCCCTGTGAGCCAGCCTTTCTTCTCCTCAGTCCCTGCTCTTCAATATTAAGGTGAAATCAGCAGGGCAGCCATAGCACTAGTGGCTTTCCCCTGTGTAGCAGTCGCTGACTTGCTAAAGACACCTTCTCTTTCAGAATGTCATGTCTGGTTTAAAGATCGAGATGGTCCCTGTGTTTTCCCCCCACCCCATCCCCATTTTCATATTGGGAGGGAACTAAAGCCCTACATCTGCAAGTCAGACCAAAACCAGCCCCCCTCCCCCCTCAAAGAGTTGGGGCAGTCCAGGTTCCAATCCCAATTTCCGCCCAGTCATTCTAACCTCTCTCTGGTTTGACTCAAAGAGCTAGTGCTGGGCTGTGCAGTCTGCCATTGAGGCAGCTGGGTTTTGTCCTTCTCACTGCTCACAAAATGCCAGGAGAACTTTGGAAGGTGAATAGGGAACAAAAGAGATTTTTTTCCCCCTCCTGTGAAAGATTCTGTGCATGTGAATTGAAAGCAAGGGGCTAAACTGCACCAGACAGCCAAGCCCAGTGCAAGCAGCGCTGGAGTAGCTTTCTTAGAGATCTGTTCATGCAACTCACTCCTCATTTACAGAAATCCCCACTGTTCTAATCTGGACACCCTTCCGCCAGCTCCCCACCACGGCCTCTCTCTGCCAGGTCCCTCAGCCCTGCACTGCAGGGTGCTGTTCCTGGCCTGGGCAGCCAGACCACTCTGCTCACACACCTATGTTCTGAATTGTGGGACTCCTTGCTATGGTGATCTTTAAATGAGCCCCAGGCAGCCTTCAGCCCTCCTCCATGTCAAACAATACAAGTAGAGAGCATTGGGCCATGCTCTCTGCTCTCAGTGTAACCGATATAGAGGAACAAAATGTATATATTTCCACCGGGTGCCCTCAATAGACGCTTGTTTGTTTGCTTAGCAGTCCTGCATCCCCCCCGGCTATGATTATGGTTATGGCAAACAGTTACTGTTTAAACAAATCCTGCTCACCACCTCTTTTTTCAAGGGCACCTTCCCTGGGGGCAATAAGGTGTTTTGCAGGCTAAGGTTAATCATAGAACATCAGGGTTGGATGGGACCTCAGGAGGTCATCTAGTCCAACCCCCTGCTCAATGCAGGACCAATCCCCAAATGGCCCCCTCAAGGACTGAACTTACAACCCTGGGTTTAGCAGGTCAATGCTCAAACCACTGAGCTATCCCTCCCACCGTTTTTGAGACCATTGGCAGCACATCACTAGTTAGGTGGTGATTTTGTGATGTGTACTAGACTTAGATAAACAATACTTTCTCCTTCTGAGCTAAGGCAGGATTTGAATCCAGAACTCCCAAGGCCCCAAACCAATAGCCATCGAGAAAGGGGCTCATTGACTTCAGAGGGGATTTGGAGCAGGTCACTAACCCTCTATGGCCACTAGCCCTTTTGCCTTTTACGTTTCTATTGTCACATTAGCATCCTGTGTGTGTGGACGCAAGGAACTCTGAATCTGGTTAGGGTTTATTGTTTTGTGTAGACCAGAAATGTAGCTGTGCACCAAAATTGAACTCTCGCACTATAAGGATTCCTGAAGATGAAGCCAGGAAAAGTATGTTTTAGCCTCTGAAGCAACCTTTTGTGCACAGCCCTTACACCTGCTGGAGGTCAGTCATTTAGCCCATTAGTGAGGCCAGGCCTACATTATAAAGGTACAGCAGTATAACTGCATTGCTTGGGGGTGTTGATTTTCCAGGAGTGTGGATTCCACATCCCTGAGGGATGCAGTTACACTGACCTAACCCTGGTGTAGACAGCGCTACACCGACATAGCAACCGCCTCTCCCAAAGGTGGATTAACTACTCTAACTGGAGAAGTTCTCCCATCAGCACAGCAGCATCTTATCTGAAGTGCTGCCACTGCACCGGTGCAATGTTTAATTTGTAGAGCTGCCTTGAGAGTAAGCCAGAAAGGAAGTGGTCATTCTGTGAGAATGCCAGTCAGCCAGACCAGGGAGAGTTCTCGGCTTTATTTGGGTGTGTGCATTTTCATACGAAGGGCTCATTCAGAGCAGGAGGAACCTAGCTGGCAGCTCTGGAAGGTTCAAAGGTGAGGTTTTTTTGCTTTAAATTAAAGGTCCATCTAGATGTGTCCACCTGTCATCTCTTGTCTTATATGTAGGCTGTAAGCTCTTCATTTCAGGGGCAATCTTTTTGTTCTGTTTGTACAGCACCTGGCACAATGTGGTCCTAGTGCAAGACTGAGGCTCTAAGGTGCTATGGTAATACTACCACTAATCCTATCTGGGGGTGAGAGATGTTTTAGGCATGAATTACTGTGAAGGACCAACTAACTTTATTCCAAAATTACCCAAATGTGGTGTTTTAGGAAAACCAGGAACAGCCAGGGGAATTTTCATATCAGTTCAGGGACCTGACCTCCCCTAATTTATTCACATGAGGGTCTCCCCCTGCCTTGGAAGATGAATAAAAAACCAAAGTCCTCAAGTTTATTAAAAACAGAAAAATAATAAAACAAAACGAGCACCAAAACAATGGGTTAATTTAGTTTATCCTTTTTGTTGTTGTTGTTGTTTTGTTGTTACTGCTCTTTCGCAGAGAGATTCTAACAAAGATTTGACCTCTTAAAGGAGGGTCCATGTTGAGTAGGAGCCCTTTTCTCTAGGGAAGTGAAATCTGAAGTTGATTACTTCCAAAATTAGTAGGTGGATTCTGCTTAGCATATTGAAGATAACTAAGGCCTGGAGCTCTGACTTCAGTGCAACTTTGTGTGCATGGTTCTGCTGATGTGGAGTTTCTTGAGGAATGGGATCTAAGAATTTTTGTACATGGACAGAGGTAGGTGAATTCAGCTCAATTCTATGAAATTCAGTAACTGGAGAGAGGATTTGTACATTGCATAAAAAGCCATTTGAGAAATTGCTATTCACGTACTTTACGTTAGGCTATTTGCATAAATGTTTGAAGGACAGGGCCTTGATTCACTTAAAATGGCAAGGTCTCTTCTAAACTACTGTCCTTTAAAGACCAACAGGTGACAGGCAAATTAATGAAAAGGAATCATCTTAAGTGTGAATGAAATATCACAATGTCGCTGTTTTGCCAAAGTCAGCTTCCATCTCCTCTCCAGGAAACGTGGTTTAACTTCATCCTGGTTTAAAAGGGAGAAACTGTTTAATACCTTTAAATTACAACAGCATTTCTGTATCCCATTAAAATCATTCCAGAAATAAATCTAATTCCTGGCAAAACTCCTGTGAACTTCTTGCCAATCAATGCTAAGGCTGAGTGGAGTCATTCTTCTGTAGATTGCAGAGGCAGTGCTGGGCCTAGAAAGTTGGGGGTTTTGTGGCTGTTGTTTTTTTTTTCTCTTTCCTCTTTGGAGCTGCTGGGCTGTGATTGATTTATTGTGTGTGAGATCATTGCTAATGTTTGTTTGCAGTGAGATGATGCTGATTCAGAAGTGTGTGAGTGATGCAGACAGCATGTTTTAGTTTAGCATCCACTGCCCGCTCCCCATGACTTTTTATCAAAATGGTAAGGTGGTCCTCCTGCTGAGTTCAGATATTCCCATTGATTCATCAGCTCGACGAACGTGGCTTGGTGACTTCTTTAACTTATAAATATGCAGCTCTGTGAATACATACACATTTAGGTTATTGTTGGTTTGTTAGCAAGATATTTATGGCTCTTTAGTTTTAACTTCAAAAAGTTCTAAAAAGATCCCACCCCCAAACCAAACATTTTTCTTTTGTTTTAGTTTCATTATTTTAAATACCATACATATTATAATCTGTCCTTTCTCTCACCCTTTGTCTATGTAGACTCTCTAATCTTTGGGGCCAGGGACTCTTACTCTGTGTATGAACAGTACTAGCATAGTGGGGCCCTGAACTTGACTGGGGCCTCCAGGCACTGCAGGAATACAATATTTATAGTTTAAAGATGTTCCTGCTTCATTTTGTGTTTTTCTTTGCTTTTTTGGTAGCATTTTTAAATGTTAAAAGACTGAGACTATATTTCCATATATTGTGTAGGGTTTGTTATTAATAATGCTTAGGAGATTTTGTGTGTCTTTTGAAGTGGGCAAGAAATTTATCAGGTAACTTTTTTATTCATAATAATTAAAAAAAACAAACTTTTTCAACAGCCACTTTTTTGCTAATGGTTAGTCAATGGGACCTCAAGTTCCATTGGGAAGGGCTTCAGGTCACTCCTTATTTGGCATGAATGTAAAGCAACAGCTTTTCAGCTGCTGTAAACCATCCTAGCTGGAGCAGCTTCGATGGGCCCAAACACAGAGTCCTCTTTCGGTTGCTAAACTATATTAAACAATGCTAAGGGGTAATGAGAAATGCTCCTATTTTAAAAATAGAGCTGTGGCAAATGAGTAACTTGGGAGAATCTTGTACCACTTCAAGAATATGAGGAGCAAACAAGGTTTCTACCCTTTAAATAAGAGTATGAACTAACAAGACACCCTATTCCCTGGATTTTAAATATTTTCCTTATGGTATGAGTGTTTGGGGAACTTCCATTAAAAGTATATAATAAAAAGTAGGGCTGTCAAGCGATTAAAAAAATTAATTGCATGATTACTCGCGTTAAACAATAATAGAATACCATTTATTTAAATATCTTTGGATGTTTTCTACATTTTCAAATATATTGTTTCAATTACAACATAGAATACAAAGTGTAGAGTGCTCGCTTTATATTTCTTTTATTACAAATATGTGCACTGTAAAAAACAAAATAAATAGTAACTTTCAATTCACCTCACAAGTACTGTAGTGCAGTCTCTTTATCATGAAAGTGCAACTTACAAATATAGATTTTTTTTGTTACATAACTGCACTTAAAAACAAAACAATGTAAAATTTTAGAGCCTACAAGTCCACTCAGTCCTACTTGTTCAGCCAGTCGCTAAGACAAACAAGTTTGTTTACATTTACAGGAGATGCTGCTGCCTGCTTCTTATTTACAATGTCACCTGAAAGTGAGAACAGGCATTCGCATGGCACTTTTGTAGCCAGCGTTGCAAGGTATTTACGTGCCAGATATGCTAAACATTTGTATGCCCCTTCATGCTTCAGCCACCATTCCAGAGGATATGATTCCATGATGATGATGCTCATTAAAAAAATGCATTATTAAATTTGGTACTGAACTCCTTGGGGGTAGCCTGTATGTCTCCTGCTCTGTTTTACCCACATTCTGTCATATATTTCATGTTATAGCAGTCTTGGATGATGACCCAGCACGTTTGTTTTAAGAACATTTTCAGAGCAGATTTAACATAACACAAAGGAAGTACCAATGTGAGATTTCAAAAAATAGCAATAGCACTTGACCCAAGGTTTAAGAATCAGAAGTACCTTCCAAAATCTGGGAGCTTTTGGGGTGTGGAGCATGCTTTCAGAAGTCTTAAAAGAGCAACACTCTGATGTGGAAACTATAGAACCCAAACCACCAAAAAAGAAAATCAACCTTCTTCTGGTGGCATCTGACTCAGATGATGAAAATGAACATGCATCGGTTAGCTCTGCTTTGGATTGTTATTGAGCAGAATCCATCATCAGCATGGACGCATGTTTTCTGGGATGGTGGTTGAAGCAAGAAGCAGGTAGCATTATGTCCTGCAAATTGTATGTTTGTCTGAGCGATTTGGCTGAAGTAGTTCTGAGTGGACTTGTAGGCTCTAAAATGTTGTTTTGTTTTTTCAATGCAGTTATGTAACAAACAATCTACATTTGTAAATTGCACTACAGTACTGGTAAGAGGTGAATTGAAAAATATTATTTCTTGTTTTTACAGTACAGATATTTGTAATAAAAGAAATATAAAGTGAGCACTGTACTCTTTGTATTCTTTGTAATAGAAATCAATGTGTTTGAAAATGTAGAAAAACATTCAAAAATATGTAATGCATTTCAAATGGTATTCTACTGTTTAACTGTGTGATTAATCATGATTAATTTTTTGAGTTAATTGCATGAGTTAACTGCGATTAATTGACAGCCCTTATTAAAATATCCTAGAGAATCTTTTTATCATGAGTGTGATTTTTTATTTTTTTTTTTTAAAGATGGGCATTTGAAGTGAGAGTGAAAAATGAGGGGAAGATGGACAAAGCCTCTATGGCATTAATATACCAGCTAAGGAGTAATCCATCCCTCTGGAATTTCTTCTGTGATCCAGATTACACACTTTTATCTCTTCGGTGTCTTTCTGAGACTCAAGCTAGGTTCAGTCCAGGAACCTACCACTTGTGCCGTCTCTTGCTATTTAATTGCTGTTTTATTAGCATTTTTTGTGGTCAGAGTTTGATTCCACATTTGTATTGCTCTTCAAAGATGTTGTAAAGGAATAACAAATCTGTGGACATTAGCGCATTTAGAAATAAAGGCCCCAATTCAGCAAGCACTTAAGTATGTGCTGAAAGTTTAAATGTGCTTGAATGCTTTTATGGAAGGAGGCCAAGTTAGGTGAAAAACTGCAATCCAGCGTGTGGTGTGGGGCTAGATGTTATGCTATCACATACTTGTGACTTGTCTGCTAGCTAAAGGACCAGCATTAAGGAGTTTTCCTTTAAGGCTGACAGATCATGCTGGAGAACGAGAGGAGGAAATTGAAAAAATTCCGCCTTTGGATGGCTTTATATTACTTTTTGCTCCAAGTTATGTTAACTTGATAGGATGGGTAATTCTTAAACGGGAAGTTTAAACTTGTGATGACCCAGCTAATATAAAATATGATGATCAGATCAGTTACTAATAACCAGTGATTTTTGCATACATATGAGAGAGAGGGAGGAGTGGTTGAGGGTAAGCAGGAAAGAGATCAAGATTCTTCACTGTGAGGTCAGCCAGAGGTTCTGGGTCTATTACAGGAAAGGGGGGTGGGGAGGTTCTGTGGCCTGCGACTGCAGGAGATCAGACTAGATGTTCATGATGGGCCCTTCTAGCCCGAAAGGCTATGAGTCTGAGTCTGTTTTATGCCATCTGTGTGGCAGCATGCGCTCAGTAACATAGCGTATGAGCAGCTGAACAGAAAGCACAAACCCCATAACCTTTAGGGGACTTTCCAGCCCTCCCATAGTAGTGTACGGTCGGATAGGGGTGCAACAGTGAAGGTTCACTGCCACCTCTAGGCAAGCATTAGTATCGGCATCCTCTGAAGACTGGAGCACAGAGAGAAAACAATCCTGGGATTTGTCCCAAATCATTGCAATCTCTGTGCCAGGCCACCTACTATCAGCTGCTGTATGTATATATGTGACTACATCGGCTGTTCAGGCTTTGGTATAAATACATGTAGCTGTTTCTTTATTCCCAGTGCAGTAATCCCTCTAGGACACTTAGAATTACACACAACAAGCATCTGAGTGAGGACAGAGCCACTGCCCTGCACTGGATTGCTGCCTAAGTTACTGCAGCCATGATCCATGCTGAGGGTACATCTTTTTTTCCCCCTAAGGATCTTAGCACTAAGCATTGAGGGCAGCCTGTTGTGGACAGGCGGGTTCATAGTTAGATCCCTTTGCAATGGAGCTTGTCTGGGGCTGTGCCTAAAACTGACCTAGCCTGGGGATGTGCACCCACCTGGGGCAGCACATCCTGCCACTGCCTTCATAAGATGCTCTAATATAAACCCCACCTTGATAAGTTTGTCCTCAGAGAGATGGGGGAGGATGTGTTGTAGAGGGAGAGGAAAAGAGAGGCCAGCACGACAGGTGAAGAAAACTTCTTAATGAGTGCATGAGCTGGGAACCTGGCTCCTATAATCGCACCGAGCATAGAGCCTAGAACCATGTTTGGCCTGTGTTGTTTGAAATGGGGGTGGGGGAAGGCTTGAAGACATGGAGGCAACTCAGGTGGAGGGGAGAGGAAGAGTTATTTTCTCTTATCCTTTTTATTATTATTATTTATTTTTTATTTTTTAATCTGCCACTTTGGTGCATCCCAAAAGCAGATAATTTGCACTTCCCAAGTATGGTTCTACGACCTGGGGACAAGACATCACAGGCAGGCATGGTTCAGTGGTATCTAGAAATGGGGGGATGCCATCCCAGGAAGGGACAGCCTCTCAACCCTCTATTCTCTGGGGTGGTGGCTCCTGAGTCCCCTCTAGCCCACATCTGTGCTGAGATGGGCATTGCTTTCTCTGCTTTTCTTGGGGCCATCCTGTGTGTCTGGCATCCTTCTCTCATGTGGGGAAATTGGAGTGGCTGTGAGTTTGAGGATCAACATTCACATGCTGGTAACCACTTCTGTTTCCCCTGAAGGAGGGGGGCATAGAGAGTACGTGCCCATTATGGAGACAGTCAGTTTGTGGGCACCTGTTACTGGAAGAACAGTGTCTCCCAGAGGGATGCAAACATCTGTTGGCCTATCATTGAACCCTGGGCTGGATTGGAATGGACTCACTGAACACGGATGGGACAAGGAGGCTCCTTCACCTTCTCTGCTCACCTGAGTCTTCCTTGTGAGTCCAGTTTGCCTTTTACGTCATTCATGATTCAATGTTGTATTAACCCCCATACTGGCTCCTAGACAGCATGGGAAGGGAGGACTGACAGACTCTTCCATGGCATGTGAAGATTTACAGGGTGCACAGAGACTAGAGCCCTGGCATGTTTTTTGAATACACGGGGCCAAATTCTGCTCTTGGCTACCCTGGATTTACACACTGAGACAGAGCCTCAGCTGGCATGAATCAACATAGCTCCACTGACTTCAATGCAGTTGAAGTTGTCAGGGCTGTGTTGGTTTGCACCAGTTCAGGGTCTGGCACATTAACTTTAGCATGGATACTCTAGCTTTACACTGGTGTGACTGAGAATAGAATTTGATGGGCAGGGCACTGCAAGTCGTCACTCAGTAAATCCACTGATCTGCACCTGGGGCTTGATCCTGCTCCACTGGCGTCAGAAATGGTGCTACTGAACAGAGTGGGAACGGGCTCCTGAGGAGGAAGGTAGAGACTCACTAGGGGTAGGGCTGGGGTGGGAGTAGGAGCGGGAGCACAGCTCATCTCCTCTCCTCTTAAAACATGGGCCAGTGAGGAGTGTGGGAACCCCTCAAAGGGGCCAGCCATGTTCCTGTACATCCCCCCGCTCCACTACCTCTCTCTCCATCACAAAGCTGTGCACCGTGGAGGCCAGGCTTGAAAACTCTTTCCTGGAGCATCACGTTCACTGGGCAGCTGCATATGAGCCCTGTGCTGAAACCCGCAACCTCTAGCCTAGCACTAACCAACTGTCTACTATGCCAAGCTCAACCTAGGTGTCACTCAGCTGAAATCATGGGAGAGGAAAAGAGAGGCCAACACGACAGGCTGGCTGTTTAAATGTTAAATTGGCTGTTTAAATATTCATGTTGATCTGTCAATCCTCCTACCCCACCCCCCACTTCTTAAATTTGTGTTGCAGGCAGGTTTCCCTGCTGAGTGTATTTGAGCAGATGCCTTTGGATAGCTTACTATTAAATTAGTCCTTCCTGCATCCAACTGGAGATAATTATGTTTTCATTAGCCTGGGCTGATGTATTACATCTTGATGTAACAGGCATGCCAGAAAAAAAGAGAGAGGTGGAACTGGACTTTTTCTTTTGAACTGACTGACACAGCCAGCTAGACTTCTCAGCTTTCCCAGGCTGGGTGCGCTTAATTAGCCTATTTTTTTTCTCCCCTGTCTTCATCGGCTAAATGCTCGGACATCTCACAGGCTCACCTGGGTGTGGTGGTTGCTTTTTTAAATCAAGGGTGGAAAGTTTTCTAATTGAATTACCTGGGATGCTGCTGTTTAGGGCAACTAGACAATCTGCCACTGGGTGCTCCATCTACCCAGTCCTTGGCTGCCCTTTTTACACACAGGAACCCCAGTGTCCAGGTTTCCCATGGAAGGGGTTGGCACATGTGAATCAGGAGAGCAGGCCCTTAGATGCAGGTTTCTTGTTTTAAGCAGGTGAAGGGTGAATGCTTGAAGAACAGATTTTGGATCTATAGTGTGTGGTGGTGTTGCCATAGAAATAGGGAGCAGTTGCAAAGACAGGATGCTGTCAAACCTGTGTCTACATGGCTGTTTATCAGGGGCAGTTAATACTTCACCAAGGGAAGAGAGCTAAAGATAACCAGACAGCTTCCAGGTCTCTCCTTGCTAGGGCTCTGTGCCTTGGTTCTTAAGAACAGAAATATATTCCATGAAGGGGGGAAAATGCTATTCCATCCCGCTCACCACAACCCAAGCCTTTCCTCCTCCTCCTCTCCACCCTGAGCACAGGCATCTTAGTAGCCAAGAGCTTTTCCTTGCTTTTCAGCCTGGGTGCCTTTCCTCAGCATGATAGGTGTGGGGGCGGTGGCAGAATGAGGCATGACTCCAAAACCATTGTGTGGCTTGTAGCCCCGTGAACAATCCCCTCGCTGTCCCGTCCCCCACCCTTCCCCTTGGAAATAGGTAGCTGCAGGGGCATGTGGGAAGAGACTCTGCAGCATGCAGGCGCAGGGCCAGGCAAATATTTGTTTCAATACCTGGGCGAAGGAGAGGACCCTGGTTCTTCCCCCTCTGCATGCTCTGGATCCATCTCTGGGGTCCCGACCTCCACCAAGCTCTACCTGCGGGGGCTTGCTGGGGGGAGAGGGAGTGTGCAGACAGACACTGCTCCAGGCAGCGCTGTGACTAGGGCTGGGGTTGTATGGCTGGCACAAATCTGGCTGCACAGTTCCCCAAGTGACTGTCCAGGACCCTTTCCCAAACTGGGCGAGGGAGGGTGGGGGAATCTGTGCCCATCCCCCCGCCTCCTTCGTGGGAGCTGGCCGGTCCTGGCTAGAGCCCCCCCCCCCCTTTGCTTTGGGAGAGGGGCCGAGCGGATGAAGCAGGCTGCAAAGTGCCTGTCAACAAGCGAGGGGAGGGGGAGTTCTTAGCTCTCCACTGGGGTGGTTAATATTTGGCCCTCTGCTACAGTGCCCCCCTTCCCCCCGCCCACGCGGCTCTATAAGAGCTGGAGGGTGCTGCGCGCACAGAGCCTGGACTCCACCCCGCTCCACCCCCCGGTTGGACGTTCAAGTGAATTCGTTTCCGCGATGATAGGATAAAGGAGGCACATTAAGGAATAAATTCCTCCTCGCCACGCGCGTTCAGCTCAGCGCTGGGGCTCCGTCCCTACCTATTGATGCTGCTTTTCGCCTCCCCGCGAAGAGCCGCTCGGTGCTTGCAGGGGAGGGGGAGGGCTGGCACAAGCTACTTATTCCTCCCACGGCGCGGGAGAGCGAAGCAGGCAGCCCCATTGCCCGGGGAAGGGGGGACTGCGCCTCGGCCAGCCAAAGGCGGATCGTCTCGCGGAAAGGTAAGTGCCTTGAGCTGAGCAGCTCCGCTCGCCTCGCAGAGCAGCGGGCTGGCAACTGCGTTTGTGCGTTAACCAGGACCGGGAGGCGAGAAGGCGCCCGGCGTGACCTTTGGGTGCGCCGGGATACCGCTGCCCCTGGGCACCTTTCCCCAGGAGCAAAGGTTTCCCCCGTCTAAGGAAAAGCGACCGTGCTCGCAGCAAATCTGCGGGGGGAGGAAGCCAGGCTGTCCGCCGAGGCACAGCCAGATCCGTCGGGTTGGGCCGGTGTTTCTCTAGCAAACTTTGCAGCTACTTTTCAGTTTGTTCGGAAGCGCGCGCGCGTCTGTGTGCCTCTAATACACAAAGCTGCAATGACAACTGATCAACAACACTAGTGGAGGGAAAGGGGGGCTCGCCTGGGGGCAGGTACAGGTCATCCTGTTCAGCACTTTAAGAAGCTCTGTAACATGCGTGTCGTGGGTGTAGTATCTCTGGGTGCGCGCCCGGTTCTCTAGCAAATGTGTGTGGACTAGGCGAGACCGTGATGTTTTCACCTAGAACTTCGCTCTGTCCACTTGGCGCCGATGCGGTTTCAGTGTTTGGTACTTGCTGCAAACTGAAGCTGCAGAATCGAACAAGTTGTAGGGAAGGGGAATTATCCCCTCCTCCCTCCTGCGAATAAATGCGGGGAATAAACGCCGGCTGTCGTGTTCGCCAGTCGCCCCCGAATTTCCTCGCTTCTCTTCCCGTTCACACGCTGGAAGGCGAGGGCACTGGGGAGCGAGGAAAGCGGGCGGCGGATTAACGTTTCCCAGGCTGTGCAACTGGGGCACTTGTTGGAAGTGGGAGACGGGGTTAGGCGAAGTGTTGGCCGCGCAGAGGAAGAGGGCGCGATCTGGAAAACCAGAAGGGCTGGGTTTCTCCGCTTGGCTCCCCGCTGCGACCTTGTCTTGGTTCCCAGCTCTTTCCCGGGCGCTGTGTGACACATACCAGCAGGAAAGCCCTTCCGTTTTGGTCGGGGGGATTCGCCAAGGGAAAGCCGGGAGCAGGTACCCCCCGCCCGGGTCTCTGGCCTCTCCAGGCGCAGGTGTCTTTTCCTGGCAGTTCCAGAGCGCATGGAAAAGGAAAGGAGCTGCAGCGAACCCCGCAGCTCTTAGGGTAGCAAATTTCCCCCGGCCGGTGTGACTGTAAAACGGCCTTGCTGGGGCTGGTAACCCCCTGGCAGGCAGGTCCGGCCAGTGCCGGGTCAGATTCGTGCCGGCCACAGCGACCAGTTGTTGTTTTGGCTTCAGAGGCTCTTGCTTTTTCTCCCGAGTCCCATCGGGACGCTCTCTCCTGCCCGCACCGAGCGGGGGGAGTGTGCCCACGGGGCTCGGGAAACTCTCCCCTGGGGCAAGAGGGCCGGGGCTGCTCGACGGAGAGCAGCCGTGTACAGAGCTCCCCGGAGCCCTGGCTCCGTGCCCTGGGCTGGGGCAGGGACGCTGGAGCACTGGCGGGGGGCGGCGATCTCCACCCCTGTAGCATTGACAGGGCGGCTGGCACCAGCTTCACTTCGCGTGGGACCTCGGGCCGCTCCGGTTCTAGTTTGACATCGCTTTGAAGATTAGCCGGGCTAGCTGAAGCCGGGGGTATTAATGTGCGCATTGCCCTTCGGCTGCTCCAGCCGGGGGCAGATCTCTGTCACCCCCGGGGTTGGGGGAGACAAGCCAGAGACTGCGAGATGGCACGGCAGCCCAACCAGAGACAGGCCCGCGGGCTGCGAGTTTTGCTCCCCGTGAAATAACACCCATCCGAGGGCCGAGCTGTTGCTGTAACTCTGTTCATTTGAAGCAGGGCCCTGAGAACCAGCAGCAAAAACCAGGCTCCGGGCGGGACTGTTCCTGACTGCAAGAGAAGAAGAAACCGCCGTCTGCGGCCTTTCCAGCGTGTCCAGCTTTCCCCTGGGGAGGCCGGGCAGGGGGCTGCCCTCTCGCTCGGCTCCCTGGGGGCGAATGACTCCATAGAGCCGGGGCCCTTCCCTGCCCGCTGCAACCGGCCCTGGGGTCCCTCCTCCGCATTGCGTAGTATTCCCCGCTCCATCCTCCCCCCCCGAACCGCTCTACCTAGGAAAGGAGAATCGCTCTGCAGAGCAAACGAGCTGGGCCTGGGGGATCAAAGAGAGCCGCTTTCTCGTGCTGGGCCGCGGGTGGACGTGCAGCGCCGGGGTTACCACCGTGACTAACGCCACTTCCTACCCGCTCCGCCATCCACCCTCCCCGCGCCCTCTCGCCGATGTGTCCAGTCGCTAAAGAATCCGCCCCGGGCCCTGTGTGCAGGTGACAGACACAGGGTGCTCCCAGCCTGCCGGAGCAGGCACCTGGGGCTCGCCATCGATCACCCCTCTAGCAACCCGCCCTGCTGCGAGCATCTTCCCCGCTGCGCCTAACCTCCCTCCCGCAGCCCCTGGCTGGGCAGCCCGGGGGCCTCACTGGGGCGCTGCCCGTCAGCGGTGACTGTCCCGTACCCCGTTGCCAAAGGAGAGCCGCGGCAGGTTTTTACGGGCGCTGCGCAGGCCGGCTAGGGGAAGGGGAGCGGTGCGGACCACAGCTTCGGCTTGCAAAGCCCCAGGGCCAAGGGGGTGTCCTTCCAAAGCGCCGCTTGCTCCGTGGAGAGCGGCCTGTGCTCAGCTAGCACCGATCCCCTGGGGCAGCAGCGGGTTCCGCTTCTCCCTGAGCAGCTGGCTTCAGCGCCCAGCCCAGAGCAGGCCGGCCTGGCCCGGCAGCCCCGGGATCTGTCCGTGGTGCTGAAGCTGGACTATGGCCTTTCCGGGCAGCGGGCTCCCAGAGGCGCCTGTTGGCCGGATCCTCGGCCCTGGCAGCGGGTGAGTTCAGAGCGAAGCATGGTGATGACAGCGGCTCTGGGCGCCCCACCCCACTAAAATACACCCAGTCTTCCCCCCCCCACACACACACACACCAAAATACACCCAGGCTTTGCTTGCGAGCTCCACGCTCAAGGGAATCTCTACTCTGAGCCATTTGCACTTGCGGGGGTTCCTTCCATCCAGCCCTCCGGGGCTCGCTCGGAAACGCGAGGGCGGTTACAAGCTGTAAACCGTTTTCTCAGCTCCTCTGCAAGGTCCAGGCCTTGATCAGCACCAGGCCTGGAGAGCCGGTCTCCCCTGTTGACACCTCTCCTGGCTGCTCGCTCTAAGCGCTAACCAGGGAGCAGGGGGCTTCGCCCAACCTCAGGTGCGCTCCCTGAAGCGGAGTCAATGCCCTTAGGAGGCTGCGGGTCTTCAGGTCTCTGAGCCTGACTTCAGTCCGGTCCTGCTTCACCGCCTGGGGTCTGCCGCTGCCCTTCGGGCCAAAGCGGGTGGGGATTTCCCAGGCTCTTTGCCTGGCCCAGTACAATGCCCTGTCCCTTTCCCCCTCCATGCCCAGGCTGGCCCACCCTCGGCCAGGACCTGTCCTCCAGCCTAGAACGGAATTCGGAGTCCCATCTCGAACGGCCCAGAACTGAAGAGCGGGACCAAAACCCCGGGGTTCGGGTGCTGTCGGTTAGGGGAGGCAAACTTCAGATCGGATGTCGATTCAGATGTTGACACTCCCTCCCCCCTCCCATAACCTGGGTTGTCCACACCTGGAGAGGAGACGGAGCAAAATCCTTGGTCATTTCTGATGCCCGCTCCATTCTGCTTCAAGTTAAAGGCTAGAGAAGGAGGGGCAGAGAATGTGCCTCATCAAGGAAACTGGGGATTCATGTCTTTACTTGCTTGGCTCCAAGACATTAGAAAGCAATTTTTAGCTTTGAAAAAAATGTAATTTGTTCCCCCAAGACTCAAGCGGGATGTGTGCCGCTTACAGTGCATCTCGTGTGACTCAGAGCAGGGCTCTGTGGAGCGGCTAACACAAGCTGCCTGGAGGCAAAGCACGGGGGATGCTGTGTTCAGCATTTCTTAAATTCAGGTTTTGTTAACAAATAACCCGAGCAGATGCGCCGTAATGAATGGAATATCCCAGGGGTCAGATCCATGTTGGTGTAAATCAGCATCGCTCCATTCAAGTCAATGGAACTACACACATTTACACCATCGGAAGATCTCTGCTTAGCTGGATGCTCTTGAATATATAGCTAGGTACATTCATTTCCTTCCTATGCTTTCCAGTTAGGATTTTCCTCCTGAAAATCCTGCCAGGCCACTTGATAATTATGTACGAAATCCCTGAAGATCTGCTCCACCTCCCATCGAAGTTAATGGAAAGATAGATGCTCATTGATTTAAAGGGGAGCAGAATCAGCTACTGGCTGTGAATGGAGCTGTACAGATGTGTGGGGATTAAAGGGGGGACTTGGAAAGGCACAAAGGCACTGAACTGCCAAAATCCATCTGCCTTTCCATGACAGCGGAGGCCTGAATGCCATTTGTGCCTGAGAAATTCCCCCACCCACCCCCCAGGCAGGGCCCTTTCCCCCCAAGAATTTACAACCTGAGTTTAGCTATAACATCCTAGTGATAACCTAGCTGAGGAGCTGATCCTATAAGCTGTTCTTTTTTTTGCTAACGAGTCTGTATTTGCATTTCAGGTCAGTAGTGGATCTGTATAAAGGCTCAGGAAATCTGCCTAAATGTTTAAATCAGTGACTGAAAACTATGTATAGTAACTGATAAGTCATGTGCGTGCGGCTTGCATACATTAACATTTACCTTTCCTGAGTAAGGAGAATACTGTTCAATACCGTCACAATCAATCCATGCTGTGAGCCGGATATGTACAGAAACCATGATGGTGTCATTCTGCTTGTGCATGGATACAATAACTGTGGCATCAAAACAACTTGATGTGGATTATCTGGTCACTCATTTATGTCCATAAATAAACATGTTCTGGCCTAAAAATAGAGAGAGCCATAAGCCAGTGCCGTTGCTGAAACTAAGGGAATGTGTGTTTGCTCACATCAGCCTGTTCCAAATGAATTTCATAGCACAATGTGAAGTACCTGAACCAATGTACTCTTATGTCAATATCATCTGGTTGAACATCACCATACACTGCAGCTGTAAAGCAAGCAGTGCTAAGTACCAATATGGCAATGTATTAATGTTCGGCACATGTGCGTGACTGGATGTAGCATGGATGTAGATTTGGATACACCTGTTATGAGATATACAAACGGTTTATAGGTGCAGTACTTGGGTATATGAGTGTTGCATATGTAAGAAATCTCTATATATTTAGGCTAATACTTTGCCTTTCTATATCTCCCTTTATCTGAGGATCTCAAAGCACTCTATAAACATTTAATTGGGATTTACAACTCCATGTATTATCCCCATTGTACAGACAATGAGGCCCACATTTTCAGAGGTCCTAAGACCCTACAACTCTTATTGATTTGTGAGGGGAGTCTGTGAATGCTCTGAGACTTTTAAAATTGAATCCTCTCTCCAATTGGACCCCCCCCCAAAAAAATGGAGGCATCCAAAAATTAGTGAACACTTGAAAATGTGGGCCTGGCCAGGTTTATGGAGAAAAGGTGAGATTGGAATTCTGGGCTCTTAAGTGTCTCTGCATCTCTCAATGGTAGTGTAAAAACATCTCCCTGAGTAGATCCACAGGGCACAAATTGGCCCAGACTGAAGAGTTCATCTGCTCCTGCTCTTTATTTGCCCCCTCTCTCCAGTGTACAGTAGACTTTGGTTTGCAGTATCCTGCTTATTTCTGCATCAACCAGAAGTGATGACACCAGTGCAGGATTATGCCATCCGAGCCTGGGAGTAAGCATCCAGCACAGATACACTCTGAGGGCCCGATCCTGCCTCTCTCACTCAGGTTGAGTTGTAACTTTCTTGGGGTTTGATTTGTGCTCTGCATCCAGCACTCAGTACAAATGTTTTCATGCACCACAGTGGGTGCGAGATCAGGCCATTGCAGACTAGTCTGGTTGAAACCATTGGGACTACTTGCTAGGTAAGGCACTGCTCAGCATGAGTGAGGTGCCCAAACTTAGCCTTGAAGAAATGTTTGTTGTCCAAAATGCCTTTCCACCAGAAGACTAACACTCAGCAACAGAAGACTGGATGGGACCTCCTAGGTCATAGAGTCCAGACCTCATAGTGCTAGAGTGGCCTCCTGGGTTATAGAATCCATTCTCCAGCTTTTGCAGGCAGTGCTGTCGTATGGTCGTGTTCATAAACTCATCAAGGTCCAACTCCAAACTACTGACAACCTCTTTTACTTGTAAACCTCTGCTAACCAAGAAAAGGGAACAAAACCCCAAACACCCCACCCCCAAAACCCAACAAACAAAAACCCTTCCTCCAGCAGAACTTTGAGCCTGTAAAGGGAAATGCCGGAGACTCCATATAGTTCACTGGGGATGTTGCTGTTGATTTTGCACGGAAGACATTCAGGTGCTACAGGGATGGATGGTGTATAAACCCCTAAGATAAAAGAAACTGAGATTCTGGGCCTGAATCATCACTGCTCTACACCTTGCACCATCATTTGCACCAGTGAAAAGTGGGAGCATAAGGCTACTGGATCCAAATGGCAGCACCACACACCCACTCTCCACTGGTGTAAATAATGGCTCAAGGTGAAAGGCAATGGTGAAGCTGGCCCCCTGCTTTTATGCCCAAGTCCCTAGAGATCGAAGTAGCGATGTTGGGTGGGAACAGGAGAACATGAGCATTTGGAGGAATTATCTCCAAATGGAATGCTTCCATAAGGAACTGGCAGCAAATCTTGAATGCCACTCTGTCTTGCTAAATGACGGCACTTCAAACCAAGAAACCATAACTCCTGCCAGGAGAAGCTTGACTTTTTCATGAGGATTTTAAATAGTGATATGAGTCATTCTTTCTAAAAGTCTGTGACAATGAAGTTTATTATCATTTTCTGTCTTAATTAGGCTGCTTCTCTCTCAGGCTTGTTATATTAGGAGCATTTAACAGGGAACTAGGAAGATTTCTGAGAGTCAGCAGGAAAAAGAATGTAAGACAGTCTCTGGGCTTCTGTGAAATTAGTCCTAAGCTTTATCCCTGGAACATCTTAAGTTGAGATTTCTGCCATTGACTTTATTGCTGCTGGCTGGCTGGCTGCATTAGAGCGATTAAAGTTTCAGCCAACCTGCTGCAACTTAAATATCTATTAAAATGGAAACATATTTTCTTTCCTGTGCCTTGATTGGATTTCAAAGCCATATATCAAGTTATATTTTCTCATTTATTTCCCATCCATCTCTTGTACTTTTGGTAAGAGTTGTGGACAAACTGTTGTCATATCAGCATAGATCCATTTGTCAAATTGGAGCCTCAGATAAAATTCCATTCCCTTTGGGAAATTGATATCAATGAAATTTATGTTCTGCAGATGGGCCCATACTAAATAAGAGCTTTAATTTTGCTTGTGGATGGGGTGGAATTGACTATTTTATCCAAATAGTTTCAATATCACATTTCAGATGCAAAACAGAAAACAAACACACACTGTATGAAACAGTGAAATAGAAGTGGCGATCTTCAATATCACATTTCAGATGCAACCCCCCCCCAAGCCACTTATGAAATGGAAGTGGCAATCATGTTATTGAAATATGTTTAGCCCTGGAACTCTAAAAAAGCTGTTTCCATCATCAACATAGTTGTCTTGGCAACATTAAAATTTATTTCTCTCAATCTGCTTAGACAGCTGCAGGTTATTTCACTATATTTCAAACAAACTCCAATGGCACGTTATATATAGGATCCAATCTTGCTCCCGTTGAAGGTCAGATCCTACTGTGATGGGCACTACCGCTGATTTCACTGGGAATGTGTAGGAATGCTGTACAGATGAAATACAATTGGCTGGTATTACAAGACCTGTTGGTTTCCTGGACTTGGCATTACTTTGTCATGGAATGCACTGAGTGATGATGATGATTCAGATAAATATGAAACCATGTCCTAGTAATTGAACAAATGTACATTTGTTCACACTGAAGAAATACTGTATCACTTGGATTCAGTTCAACTATATTGGGATGAGGAAACATGTACTGCTTTAATTTCATGAAAACAAAGCCCTGATTAGAGACTAACGTATTCTCTTAGGAAACGAACCCAGATTTATTTATATCAGAAAGTAGGCAATAGTTTTATTAACTGCTTTCCTGCTGGTGCCCATTCTATATACATCCATAATGAATACACACTGGCTGTACTGCTAAATACATCAGGCTAAGCATCTTAAGGTTAGCAGACGGCAAATGTGAATAAGAATGGCCATACTGGGTCAGACCAAAGGTCCATCCAGCCCAGTATCCTGTCCTCTGACTGTGGCCAGTGCGAGGTGCCCCAGAGGGAATGAACCTAACAGTCAATGATCAAGTGATCTCTCTCCTGCCATCCATCTCCACCCTCTGACAAACAGAGGCTGGGGACACCATTCCTTACCCATCCTGGCTAACAGCCATTCATGCACTTAACCTCCACGAATTTATCCAGTTCTCTTTTAAATGCTATTATAGTCCCAGCCTTCACAACCTCCTCAGGCAAGGAGTTCCACAAGTTGACTGTGCGCTGTGTAAAGAAGAACTTCCTTTGATTTGTTTTAAACCTGCTGCCTATTAATTTCATTTAGTGGCCCCTAGTTATTGTATTATGGGAATAAATAAATAGCTTTTCCTTATCTACTTCCTCCACATCACTCATGATTTTATATACCTCTATCATGTCCCCCCCTAGTCTCCTCTTTTCCAAGCTGAAAAGTCCTAGCCTCTTTAATCTTTCCTCATATGAGACCCGTTCCAAACCCCTAATCATTTTAGTTGCCCTTCTCTGAACCTTTTCTAGTGCCAGTATATCTTTTTTGAGATGAGGAGACCACATCTGTACGCAGTATTCAAGATGTGGGTGTACCATCAATTTATATAAGGGCAATAATATATTCTCCGTCTTATTCTCTATCCCCTTTTAATGATTCCTAACATCCTGTTTGATTTTTTGACTGCCTCTGCACACTGCGTGGACGTCTTCAGAGAACTATCCACAATGACGCCAAGGTTTTTTTTCCTGATTTGTTGTAGCTAAATTAGCCCCCATCATATTGTATGTATAGTTGGGGTTATTTTTCCATCATTTTTTTTACATTTATCCATATTAAATTTCATTTGCCATTTTGTTGCTCAATCACTTAGTTTTGTGAGACTTTTTGAAGTTCTTCACAGTCTACTTTGGTCTTAACTATCTTGAGCAGTTTAGTATCATCTGCAAACTTTGCCACCTTGCTTTTTACCCCTTTCTCCAGATCATTTATGAATAAGTTGAATAGGATTAGTCCGAGGACTGACCCTTGGGGAACACCACTAGTTATCCCTCTCCATTCTGAGTATTTACTGTTTATACCTACCTTTTTGTTCCCTGTTTTTTAACCAGTTCTCAATCCATGAAAGGACCTTCCCTTTTATCCCATGACAACTTAATTTACGTAAGAGCCTTTGGTGAGAGACTTTGTCAAAGGCTTTCTGGAAATCTAAGTACACTGTGTCCACTGGATCCCCCTTGTCCACATGTTTGTTGACCCCTTCAAAGAACTCTAATAGGTTAGTAAGACACGATTTCCCTTTACAGAAACCATGTTGACTTTTGCCCAACAATTTATGTTTTTCTAGGTGTCTGACAATTTTATTCTTTACTATTGTTTCAGCTAATTTGGCCAGTACTGATGTTAGACTTACCAGTCTGTAATTGCTGGGATCACCTCTAGAGCCCTTTTTAAATATTGGCGTTACATTAGCTATATTTCAGTCACTGGGTACAGAAGCCGATTTAAAGGACAGGTTACAAACCATAGTTAATAGTTCCACAACTTCAGATTTGAGTTCTTTCAGAACTCAATGCCATCTGGTCCCGGTGACTTGTAAGTGTTGAGTTTATCAATTAATTCCAAAACCTCCTCTAGTGACACTTCAGTCTGTGACAGTTCCTCAGATTTGTCATCTACAAAAGCTGGCTCAGGTTTGGGAATCTCCCTAACATCCTCAGCCGTGAAGACTGAAGCAAAGAATCCATTTAGTTTCTCCACAATGACTTGTTTGTCTTTAAGCGCTCCTTTTGTATCTCAATCATTCAGGGGCTCCACTGGTTGTTTAGCAGGCTTCCTGCTTCTGATGTACTTAAAAAACATTTTGTTATTACCTTTGGAGTTTTTGGCTAGCCGTTCTTCAAACTTCTCTTTGGCTTTTCTTATTACATTTTTACACTTAATTTGGCAGTGTTTATGCTTCTTTCTATTTACCTCACTAAGATTTGACTTCCACTTTTTAAAAGATGCCTTTTTATCTCTCACTGCTTCTTTTACATGGTTGTTAAACCACAGTGGCTCTTGTTTACTTCTTTTACTGTGTTTCTTAATTTGGGGTATACATTTAAGTTGGGCCTTTATTATGGTGCTTTAGAAAGCGTCCATGCAGCTTGCAGGGATTTCACTTTAGTCACTGTACCTTTTAATTTCTGTTTAACTAACCCCCTCATTTTTGCATAGTTCCCCTTTTTTAAATTAAATACCACAGTGTTGGGCTGTTGAGATGTTCTTCCTGCCACAGGGATGTTAAATGTTGTTATATTATGGTCACTATTTCCAAGCTTTCCTGTTATAGTTCCCTCTTGGACCAGCTCCTGCGCTCCACTCAGACTAAAACGAGAGTTGCCTCTCCCCTTGTGGGTTCCCATACCAGCTGCTCCGAGAAGCAGCCATTTAAAGTATCAAGAAATTTTATCTCTGCATTTCGTCCTGAGATGACATGTTCCCAGTCAATATGGGGATAATTGAAATCCCCCTCTATTATTGAGTTCTTAATTTGGATAACCTCTCTAATTTCCCCTAGCATTTCATCATCACTATTACTGTCCTGATCAGGTGATCAATAATAGATCCCTAATGTTATATTCTTATTAGAGCATGAAATTGCTATCCATAGCGATTCTATGGAACATGTAGATTCACTTAAGATTTTTACTTCATTTGATTCTACATTTTCTTTCACATATAGTGCCACTACCCCCCCCCCCATGACCTGTTCTGTCCGTCTGATATATTTTGTACCCTGGAATGATTGTGTCCCATTGATTGCTCTCAGTCCACTAGGTTTCTTTGATGCCTATTATATGAATATCCTCCTTTATCACAAGGCACTCTAGTTCACCCATCTTATTATTTAGACTTCTAGCATTTGTGTACCAGCACTTTAAAAACTTGTCACTATTTACTTGTCCCTATAAAATCAGGACATCTGGTCACTCTAACGCATCTGGACTGTGCACTTGACTTCTCCATTGGGATGAACAGGAGAAGAATCCTTCCCATCCCTCAAACGGGCTGCAGAATGGCAACACCGCTTACTGCACTCAGCGATTGCCAGGGGCTCCATGGCCCTAGATCTCCCCACCTCTCCCTCCATGGGGGTGAATGACCAAATGTTGTACATAGTGGTAGAGACTCCATGCCTCCCTCTGCATGTGGCTGCCCAGGCAGCTGCCACTGATCTGAGCATAGGGTACACACTGCAGCCTCTTTCTCCTCTACTCTATGCAGCAGAACCCCACCAGTTACATTATCAGCAAGCCCCCCCAAACCTATAGAGGAATAGGCAAGAGTTGTCCCCTGAGATTATATCCCAGCATCCTTCCTTAGGCACAACTTCCACTGAAATCGGTGGGAGCTTTGGCTGAGTAAGAACTGAAGGATCCAGTGATTTCAGTGGGATGTTAAATGGTGACAGTAGCATATTGGGCCTGGTGGAGGCAGAGCAGGGAAAGAGTTAAAATGCACTGCTACAGCCTGCATGGACTGGCTAGGTAAATTCCAGCGGTCCCACCAAATACTGGGATAGTTACTGGCAGAGAAGTAATAGCCGGGTATCAGTAAGCACGGAGCACTGGCAACGGCAAATAAAATCATTTCCTTTACCTGTAGGTGCAAGTCAGCCTTACAAAACAGTCAGGAAAATGTACCAGCCCAGACACACGATTTACTTTCCTCCCCTTTATTCTGTTGACTGATAACAACATGCATAACGTTTTACTTGCCTGCCAAAGTAATATTCCCCTGTTCAAAGTGGATTTTTGCAAGGCTGGGGTAGATGGATATTTGGGATTGTTGCAAAAATATCGTCATGAGAGCAAAAAGGCCTGGGTACCGTGTATATATGTATCACTGCAATTGTTTGAAATGGAATGGCAGTCTGTGCAAAGCAGCTGGCAAGAGTACAGATGACTGTCAGTGAATCATCTCAGTGCTCCATTTTCAGATCCACGAACGCAGGTTTACAGTAGCTATGCATATGTTGCATCCCATTGCTCTTCATCAGACTCACTAAAGCTCCATGGCTTGTAAAAATTAAACCGGCATAAATCTGTCAGCTCCGGGGCTCTTTGTCTGACCATATCAATCCCATGAAAACTGATTTAAACAAGACAATAGTGTGCATTTAAAGCTGGCACATAAAAATGTAAGCCATTAACATAGCCAAGATATATGAGAGAGAGGACTCAATTGCTTTTCTGAAGGCCTGGGTAAAGTAAGTGTCATTCCTGAGGGCAGGTGTGTAATGTGTGTCTACCTCTGGTAGCCTGGAACTGATGGCTGGGGTAGTTAGGGGACTGTACATTACCGCCTAAGATTGATTTGCCTCCTGTCTTGCTTTTAAATAAAATCAGCCAATTAACATATGTGCTGGATTTTATTACTTAGGATGGTATCTGGAGACTCTAAAAGCTTTTCTTATCAGTTTCCGTGGGATTTGGGGTTTCTTAAACCAAGGACCGCCAAGCTGTTTTGATTTTTATGCCTCACCAACCATTAGCTCTTACCTAGGTTCCAATTCTGCTACCGTCGACCATGCTGACTGGGAGTTCGGTCTCCGAATAGTCCCACTGAAATCAAAGCAGCTGTGCAGGGGGTAATGTACCACTCGCTGGGAGTGAGTGGATCAAAATGCAGCCCAGAGTTAATCCCTTTCAGCAAAGGTTCTGAAAGCGCGTCACAAACCATTAAACCTTGCAACACCTTCATGAAGCGGGTTGATACTGTTACATGTGGGGAAGGAAACCGAAGTGGAGAGGTGAACTGATTTTGTCCATGGTCATGAAGGGCAGCCGGTAAGAGAATGCAAGAGTGCTGGTTCACAATCCCGTTTTGTTCTGACCGTTGGCTGCCTAACCTGGCATCCCTGGAGTGTCAGCATATTTATTTTGGGTCTCACTAGACCACAGTAATGTGTGCATGTTGCCAAGTCTGCATCCTACAGCACAGCACAGCCACTGCTATCAATAGCAGCAATTCTTTATGAGGGGGTTGCAGCATGTGTGTCTGTGTGAGTGAGTGAGTGTGTGTGTGTTGCCATTAAATGGATGCACTCTTAGGTTTTTCTGTGGCTGCCATTACTGTAATATTGGAGCAGCTCACTCGGTCCAATGTTTTTATCATCACACCACCCCGGGGAGGCAGGGCAGTGCTATTATCCACATTTGACAGATGTGGAACTGAGGCCCAGCGAGATGAAGTGACTGATTTACCCAAGATCACATAGGCAGCCTGTGGCAAAGCAAGGAATAAAGCCTGGGTATCCCGAATCATAGACTAGTGTACTATTTAAACTGGTTCTCTTTCATATGGAAATGAGAAGAGGATCATCCATCAATGCGGCATATGTTTACTGCATTCAAAGCAAATCCCGCTCACCGTATTCACGAGTAACATCAACAGGAGTAAGCAGGATTTGATCCCTAATAAATTTAATGCTATGTTCACTGGTTCTCTGAATTGATGCTTTTACATTCATTGATCACAGATGACGTATTTTTGCTTGTACTAATAATTCTAAATATAACTAACGTGGACCATTAACTAGCACCGTTTTGCCATCCCATTAGGACTGTACTGCATCTCTCTCTTGCTTTCCATTAATGCAACACTTCAGCTTTGGTCCAAAATTTGTCCTCTCCGTTCTTAAAAGGAGTTGTGAAAGATCATAGGACCTGTTGTGCAGGGAGCCAACAAACGCAATAAGGAAGATCGGTTTAGTGAGAATCCACTTCAAATAGAAAACTGATGTCTTATTTTCCCTGCTGTTCCCTCTGCCTGGAACCCCCTTCCTGTCCCAGTCCCACATGCCTCCATTTAAATGTTTATAAACAACTCTTTGCACTCAGATGGCGCTGTTTTCACTTCCAAGCACTTTGCAAACATTAGAAACCTTACTAAGTCTCTGTTAGGTCAACATATCCCCATTGTAGAGAGGGGAAAACTGAGGCACGGAGTAATCACTTGAGTACAAGGTCACACACAGACAATATCTGATCCAATCAGCACTGAAAAACACTTGTCCTCTCATCTTTCCCCGGGAAGGTTGGAAGGAATCCTTACTCCTTATTTCCATCCAACTCCTTTTCTTTCTGGAAGGGCTTTGCCCCAACAGACCTTCCTTAGCTTTGGGGGGCATGTAAGGAAAATATTTAAATGTTAAATTTAAAAATATCTTGGGTTTAGGGGCAAATATGCAAAGCGGGGTGTGAAAAATAACTTTGGCCTAAATTCTGCTTCGTTGTACGCATGCAACTTCCTGGCCTCTTTTCAATCACAGAAAGCCATTGCCATCTGATGCACACCCAGGAGTCTCTCTGAAATGTAACTGGGGCCCACAGATCAGCTCCTGGTGGGAAAGTGTTTGAATCACACAAGGCATCCTTGTAGCTGGGTCTCTGAAGCCTCTCTGCTGAAACTGCAAGGTGCAGGGGTGCCAAGGACTGAGTGGGTCACAGAAACTGAATTGGCTTCTAATATTTAGCCGTGGGCCCCTCTGGGAAGGTCTGGGGCATGTTACTGGGACAATGCTGAACAGGAGCTGTGCTGAGTCCATGGGATCCCAGCTCCGTGGATAAGTCCCCAGGCCTGACAATCTGGCACCTTCCACAAACTAATTTCTCAAAGGATGTTGACCTCCTTTGTAAAGTGCTCTAAGATTTACGGGTGAAAAGCTCTGTATAAGAGCTAGGCCTGAGTATTGTTTGTTACAAACAAAGGATTAGATTCAAATGCTTTACTAAGGAAGAAATTACCGGAGTTCTGCAGCATGTAGAATCTGAAGGATATTGTGAGCTGTGTGCACAAGTGTAGCAAATGCATGAAACAATCGGCACTGCGTGGAGCCTCTGGAGCTGTTCCTTAGGCTTCCCCCTTGGAGCATTTGCCAGGAATCGGTGTTTCTTATTGCTCCCTCTGACTTCTCCCTGAAAACATGTCTCAGCTGATTGACATGTGATGGCCTCTAATGGGCTCTTGTGTGTCTAGGCAAACATTTATAAGGGGCATGTGTTGACAAGCAGATTCCTAGATTGAGAGCTTGGCCCCTCATTCCCCAAGTACTATGTAGGTGGCACAATCTGCGCTCTCTAGCTTCCCTATAATGACATCTGCTGGGCTTTTAGGAGGGACATTGACTAGGCTGGAGAAGACTCAGAGAGACAGATGGGGTTGATTCTGATATTTGTTTACAGCCAGGAGACACTCCACTGAATTGGACAGAGTTGCATCTGTGTAAAACCAGCATGAGTGAGATCAGAATCCAGCCTAAGGTGTCTGTATAGAGATCGGGAAAGTTGCATAAGGGGAAAAGCAAGGAGAAATCTGACATACAGGTAATTCGTTCAGACTGCGTGAGGACCTGTCAGAGCTGCAGGATGTTAAGATAGCAAAACCCAGGGCCTGTCTAGGCTTTGCACATGAATTTCTAGCAGGTGAGGAGAAGATCTGTTTAATTTCTCACTGTACTTTATAATTCTGTAGGAAACAACTGAAAATTAGGAGTTCAGGAGAAGTGAGAGGCTCGACACTTCTTTTTGCAGGATAGGAAGATTTTTGTGAGTGGGTGCAGTGTCAAAATATGTTTCTTAAACAGCTTTCAGTGATGGGTGGGGAAGCAACATTGACACCTCTTTGCCCAGAGCACAATTTCCTGGGCAAACAAATCAGATTGGCGGCATTAAGGACTGTGGGTCTGATTTTTGCTGGAAGTCGGTACTTAGTGGCTCAGTGTAGGCACCTGAATGCAGGGGCTTCATTTCCAGACGTGCTTCGCATCCAGCTGCTGCCATTGCTCTGTGGGAGTGGAGCACTTCTGGGAATGTGGCTCAGGTCTCAGCTTGCCCTTTGTCTCTGAGGAACTGGTTTGGCCACTCCCCATCCTTCCTTGGAAAACATTTTTAGTCATGATTTTAGCTTATGTGTATAGAGTCACCTGTAACACTGCTAGCTGCATTTTGCCATGATATTATTGATCAGCAAATTGAGTTTTTAAATGATATCTCACAAGGCACACCTTGTACAAACATAAGAACGGCTGTACTGGGTCAGACCAAAGGTCCATCCAGCCTAGTATCCTGTCTACCAACAGTGGCCAATGCCAGGTGCTCCAGAGGGAGTGAACCTAACAGGTAATGATCAAGTGATCTCTCTCCTGTCATCCATCTCCACCCTCTGACAAACAGAAGCTAGGGACACCATTCCTTACTCATCCTAGCTGATAGCAATTAATGGACTTAACCTCCATGATTTTATCCAGTTCTCTTTTAAATGCTGTTATAGTTAACATTATTAACAGAGGGGTATATATTAGTAGGGTGCAAACACAGGGGTATATTTTTTCATGGTGGTGTTTGAAGAACTGATTCCTACCAAATCACTTGCTGGTGTTGGGGAAAGGGGTGGCCTGGTAAGCTTTTTGGTATGTATGTAGGTTCTTTTATGACTTTTAATGTTCTCTCTTTAATGCTTTCACCTTAAGAATAAATGTGCTTGCTTAGAAAGAGTTGTGTGATAACTCATCACCGTAGGCAGTTACATTCATAGCTTTTGAAGCATAAGCAAAATGCAGGTGCTGGCCTGATTATGCAGTCTGGCTTGTTCGGGATATCACAAGGTAGGCAGGGAACTGCGCAGCCTGGAAAAACGCTGGTCAGCATGGAAAAAAACGTGGGTCTGTGCCCCAGAGAGGACTGCTGGGAGCTGGGCATCTAAGAGTGGGTGCCCTCAGAGGACCACAGAGTGGTATAGGTACAGTTACCATGAACTGTGGCAGTGGCCACTGCATTTAGGTACCTAGATAAGTGCTGGGATCCTCTGAACATTTGGTCTGCATGGTCTCAAAAGATCTGTGGAGGTGGATCTTCATACCTTAAAGGTAAAATATAGTGGTTTGGGCAGAGGCCTTGGGAGTTGTGGGCTCCTGTATCCTTACCGTTGCTCTTTCTATGACCTTGGCCAAGTCACTTTGGCTGCCACAGACTGTGGATGCCCGATGTAAAACTCCTTGGGCCTGGTATTCAGAAATGTTGAGTCCCTATGACCTCCAGTGACGTCAGTTGGAGTTATTGCTGATTTACACGAGTGTGAGATCAGGATCTAGCCTCTTCCGTGTCTGCTTCCCCCACCTGCCACATGGGGATAATAGACATACTGCCTGCCTCATGTTCAAGGATTAAGTCAGTAAATGTCTGGGGATTGCTCCCAAAGTGCTAACTCGCTGGTATCCCAGTTGTGCCTAGGAACTGGTATCAGACCAGGACCCCATTGTTCTAGGCACCGTGTGACCGCAGAACAAAAAGACACCCCCCCCACACACACACACCCCCAAGGAGCTGACAAGCTAGGTGCTGTTGCTGTGTAAACTAGCGGTTATCCACCTCGACAATTACATTGCTCGTGCGGCATGCACGCTGATTGTAGAGTCTTGTTTACAGCCCTGTATTACTAAGCTAGCCTGTCTCGTACTCCTCTCCTCTCCTGTGAGCTTGGGGGCAGGGGAGAAGGATCATGGGCGGCCCCACAAGACAGCCCAGGCAGAAGTAACCTCAGGCACAACCCCTGGACAGACCTGTCAGAGAGGCAACTCGAGAGCAGAGCTGGTTGCTTCGTACAGAAGCAGCCGGTTTAGGGCAGCATCACCCTGGCAGAAGGGCCTGTCAGGCACGAGGCTTACAGAAGGTCTGAGCTTGAGAAAGGGTCTGTGGGGGATTCCCCCGCTACCACCACCGCCGATCTTGCTCAGCTTTCGTGGCCCTGTTGTAATGCAGGTGCGATCCCCTCCCCCATCTCGATTCACCCCAGCTGGGGGGCAGATGCAGTAAGGGATGTGCCCATGTTTGGCTACCCAGGGAGCAGGGTCTCCCCTCTCTCCCACTTGCAATGAGCTGGACCCTCTCAAACAAGCCCCCATTGCAGAGAACAATGTGTGTAGTGGGAGGGCTGAGAGCCATTGAACCAAACTGTAAACCCTGCACATGACGGAAACCACTTCCAGCCAGGGGGTGCAGCAGCCCCCCTAGTTCCAGCCCCCCGTCCCATTGGCAGCAACTCTCTAGGCAGCTGCTGCCCTCCTGTCGCTAGCAATAGCAGGCAGCCTCCCTCCTGTGGCAGAGTGAGGGGTGATGAGACGCTCTGGATACAAAAGGCTGCGAGGGAGAGGCAGAGACTATTGACCTGAGATTGCTATGAGACCCCTCTCTCCCTTCCGTTCTCAGCCTGCTTTTTGTCGCACTCTGGGCACAGCCAGTGTGTAAGAGGCTCGAAAGCAAAAGACTTTCTCTCTTCATCTTTGCTTAAATGGTTGCTGAACGGAAGAGCTGGGAGACTCTCCAAACCCGGCCTCATTCCCCTCCTGCCTTTCCCTGGCTAGGTCTCCTTGATGCATGTTCATGAACTGAGCACTTGTTCACAGTGGAGTACGGGGAGGAAAAGGATCCTGGGACGGGAAGGGAAGCTACCTAGTGCTGGGTGCGCTGCCCCTGGTTCTGATCAGGACTTAGAATAGTGGAAGTGAAATCGGGCTCTGGGTTGGGAGCAGGGGAGAGAGACAGATGGACCAACAGGGAGGGAGAAGTTGAGAAATGGCCTTGGTACCATACGGTACCAGCCACAAACCCTGCTGTATCACTGCTCCTTTGGATAGCTACGATGGTATCTTCTGTCCTAGTTGTGTGTGATGGGCACAGTGGAGGGGAGGTGGCGTTAGTCTGTCTAGCGTCCCATCTCTGCTACACAGGGGCAGGGGATGCTGCAGAGAGAACCATGGGGGATATTGGAGGATAAAACCTATGTCCCAAATGCAGCAGTTGACCCCACAGCTGTCAGGGCCAGATCCGCATCACCTGGTCCCGAAGTACAGGGCAAGTGCCAGCCTCAGACAACAAAATGGTTAGAATAACCCGAGGACACGGTGTGTCTCAAGTACCCCACAAGGGGGGAGGGTCTCAGAAGCCAGCTCCAGCCAGAGCCCAAGTGTCTACACTGGAGCCCCACAGCCTGAGCCCCGAGAGCCCAAGTCAGCTGAGCTGGGCCAGCTGCCAGCGTTTAACTGCAGTGTAGACATGCCCCTAGTGACTTGAATGACCTGACCCCACAATAGGCAGGTTATGCTGCATTTGAATGGCTTGTCCCGAACTGCTATCCCCACCACCAAAGATGAGGCATTTATGAAAGATGTGTTCTGAGACCTCCCCACCCCTCCACTCATTGCACGTGTGGCTTCATTTGGTCCCAGGGAAGGGCTGTGCTCACACAACACTCTCAGGCTGCGCGGCTCAGGAGCTTGTCTCCAGCTGGAGTGGGTGAAGATCTGCCCTAGGATGGGCCAAGCCTTACCTGGACTCCAGGCACTCCCCTGGGGTCCCAGAAGGGGTGAGGCAGCTTGGAGTTTCGGCCCAGAGTGTGCAGCGCACATTGGTTTTCCTCCTTTCACACTCAAAGGAAAGGCAGCGAAGGCCCTCAAGTGAAATGAAAATGATTTTGCCCTGGAAGATTCCTCACTCCAGCTGCTCGGCAGCGTATCCCGCCTGTGTTCTAGAGGAGTGCTGGTTAGTCTCTCTGGTGGTTCTGCAGTTCTGTGCATGGAGATGGAGTGCCGGAAGCCGAGCCTGCTTCATGCTGCAGGGGAAGAGCTGCTGGTGCCTCCCTCAGAAATATTCCCCCTCTTGGGCTGGGATCTATCGGTCTGGGCCCTTAGGTGTGTGCCCACCCCATCATGGTGTAATCGCAAGCCCTGGGGTGGGGGTGCTGCAGAAAGGAGTGGGGAACCTCTTGATTTCTTTCCCCTCTGAAACCAAGGAAGGAGGCAGTGCCACTGGGCAAACAGACTTCCTCTACGGGCGCTTTGTTGGGACCATTTGTACGTTGTCCCTGAAATGTATCCTGGGACTGTGGGGCCTACGAGATTCAAAGGAGACTAGAGAGTTAGGTGCCCAGCTCTGATTGGATGTCAACAGGTTTGGGGTGCCTAACTCCCTTTGGCACCTTTGAACAGCCCAGCCCAAGAGTAACGAGCAGTGTTGTGTTGGAAATCAGGGTGGGAAGGTGAAGATCATGGGGGTCTCCTCCCCTGGGAATTAACTTACACAGACACCTGCTGTTCGATGCAATTTGGCTCATTTTAAATGCAAAATAATGTTCTTTGCCAGTATTTTGCTGAGCCCCTGAGTAAGCTGGCCCTGGCAGGGAGGGCGTATTGCTGTCTCCCGAGTCAGGGTCACTCCATCAGAGAAACGGCTCCAACCCTGTCCTTCATGCTGGTGGTGGAGTGTGAGCAATGTTAACCCTTTGCACACATCGCTGCAGCGTGTGACGGAGCTGCACCGCAGAGCCAGGGGGGTTAAATCTCTCAGCATAGGATGGGCTCCAGAAAGTGGATCCTCAATACTCGAGTGGATTATTCTTTATTCTTTTGCCCTCTTATTTGTTTGGGCTGAATTGCAAATCACTCTGCCTTCCAAAGAGCTCACTTTGTATCAGTGTCGGAGAGAATGAGCTAATGCTGAGCGCCTGCTGCACATGCAAGCCAGGACTCTGCTCCTGGGAGCTCCTGTTCTTCGCCTTGGGGTCTGGCAGGGACTCGGCTCCCTCCTGCCTTGCTGGGATGCTGCTCCCATGCTGGCAGGTTTCCCCTAGGCCAGGATGTGGCCCCTGAGGTCCTGCTCGTATTGTTGCAGCAAGGTCCCCCTGGCCCGCTGGAGGGAGGGGGCACTTCCCCTGCGTACGGAGTGAAGTTTATTCCAACTGTTACTATGATTGTTTTTCTCTGGAATGCATGAGAATTACTTGAATCCAGCCAACCGGCTGCTGTTTGGCAAGCTGCCTGCTCTTTCCTTTGTGCACTAGAGCAGCTGAGTGAGAACTGGCTTTCGGGAGTTAAAATCCAGAATGTGCATGGTTTGGGGGATCTGAGACCGTTTACTTTGGCATGCAAATCCTTCTATTCCAAGCACAAACAGTAGGCCACATGTGAAGCAACCGGTCCTGCCTTGAAGGAGCTCTTTAATATTCAGATTCCAGTTGCAACTAAAAGAAACTATGTCAGGACTTGGGAACAGAGAGGATAATTTTCAAAAGCATTTAAGTGACTTAGGAAGCTAAGTCCTATTTTTAAATCTAGCTTAGGCTGTAGGCGCTAAGGGCTAGTCAACACGATGCAGCAATGCACACTAGAGAGGTGTGAATTCTGCAGCTTACCAATGTCTTGCACAATAAAGGGTCCACGCAGACTCTAGTGTTGCTTCAGCAGTATCGTGTTAATACGCAATAGGAACTTTTAGTGCATGCCAACAGGACCTAGTAGGGCCAGTTAGTGTGCAGCACGTGGGTGCGCTTTCGAATTCACACCCTGTCATAGTATCTTTCCCCACTCTGAACCTTAGAGTCCAAAAGTTGGGGTACCAGCATGAATTCCTCTAAGCTTAATTACCAGCTTAGATCTGATAAGCTGCCACCAATCAGGAATTCCAGTGCCTGATACACTCTGGTCCCCCCAAAACCTTCCCTGGGGACCCCCAAGACCCAGACCCCCTGGATCTTAACACAAGGAAAGTAAACCCCTTTTCTCACCGTTGCCTTTCCCAGCCTTCCCCTCCCTGGGTTACCCTGGAAGATTACTGTGATTCAAACTCCTTGAATCACAACTCAGAGAAATTAGATCTCCTGGAGAGAGAGACAGATTCACGCTCTGTGAATCTAAAACAAAGGGATTCCCCCTTCTCCTTTCTTCCTCCCAGATCTTTCGTGCCCTGGGTACACGAGGAGATCACCGTGATTCAAACTCCTTGAATCACAAAACAGAGAAATCAGGTGGGTCCCCCCTCCCTTCTCCTTCCCTGTTAAGTACAGACTCAATTCCCTTGAGCCTCAACAAGGGGAAAAATCAGACAGGTCTTAAAAGCAAAACTTTTAATAAAAGAAGAAAGAATAAAGAAAATCACTGTAAATTCAAGATGGAATATTACAGGGTCTTTCAGCTTATAGAAACTGGAGAAAAAGCCTCCTCCAGCAGAGATACAATTTAAAATACTTCCAGCCAAATACACTTTAGACCTCTACCAGCCAGATACACATTTGCAAATAAAGAAAAACAATTAAAAAGACTAAACCGCCTTTCTACCTTTGTACTTACTAAATTTGAACAGAAGATTAGAGAGCCTGTAGGTACTTGTGGTCACTCTCAGAGTCCAGAGAGAACAAAGCCAAACCCAAAAAACACAAAGAAAGGCTTCCCTCCACCGAGATTTGAAAGTATCTTGTCTCCTGATTGGTCCCCTGGTCAGGTGTTTGGTTCCCTGTTTGTTAACCCTTTACAGGGAAAAGAGACATTAACCCTTAACTATCTGTTTATGACACACCCCTCCAGTGTGTATTGCTGCACCATGTAGACCAGGGGTCAGCAACTCTCGGCACACGGCCCATCAGGGTAATCCGCTGGGGGCCGCGAGACATTTTGTTTACGCAGACTGTCTGCAGGCATGGCTCCTGCAGCTCCCAGTGGCTGCGGTTCACTGTTCCCAGCCAATGGGAGCTGTAGGAAGCGGCGCGGGCCGCAGGGACGTGCTGACCGCTGCTTCCTGCAGCTCCCATTGGCTGGGAATGGTGAACTGCGGCCACTGGGAGCTGCGGGGGCCATGCCTGCGGGCAGTCAAAGTAAACAAAATGTCTCATGGCCCCCAGTGGATTACCCCGATGGGCCACTTGCAGAGGGTTGCCGACTCCTGGTGTAGACAAAGCCCAAGTCTCACTGAGGGTATGTCTACACTGCAGTTCGACTGGGTGTAGTCCCCAGCGTGAGCAGACTAACACAGGCTGTCTCTGCTTGAGCTAGCATGGCCAAAATAGCAGTGTGGCCATGGCATGGGCAGCAGCTCCAGCCAGGATCTCAGGTGGGGTTGTGCTTGGGTGGTTAGCCCATGCCTGAGCCACTGACCATCCTCCTATTTTTAGTGGGCTAGCTTGAGCAGAGCTACCACTTGTAGGTCTACCCAAGCTGGGAATTACACCACCAGTTACGGTGTAGACACAGCCTGAAAAGCAAAGGCACATAGGAGCCTAAGTCACTTAGGCGTTTTTGAAAATGTTACCCACCGGCTTTGGGTTTGTCAGGAGCTGAGATTGAGAAACTCACTGCATCTCCACCCTGGGTGATTTTCCATTAGGTGAAGTAGTTTGTTTTGGAATCGTTCCCTGAGAATTGAATTTCAGGGGATGGGAGTTGGGGGGGATTCTTGGACTGCCTCTTCAAGTTGGCATCTCATGCAGGAACACTTTTGATTTGTAGTAAAGTGAAGGAGGAGATGAATTTGGACCAGGTGATGATACCCTTGCGCCACAGATAGTCCCATTGCCTGCAGCGGGACTAGCCAAGAAGTAAGGTGCTATTCAGGGTGAATATGTTAATGTGGAAACCTGTCCCTTAATTCAGGGGCTCTCAGCCTTTCCAGACTACTGTACCCCTTTCAGGAGTCTGACTGGCCTTGCACACCGCCAAGTTTCACCTCACTTCAAAACGACTAGCTTACAAAATCAGACATAAAAATACAAAAGTATCAAAGCACACTCTTACTGAAAAATTGCTGACTTTTAAATTTTGACCATATAATTATAAAATAAATCAATTGCAATACAAATATTGTACTTACATTTCAGTGCATAGTATAGAAAGCAGTATAAACAAGTCCCTGAATGAAATGTTAGTTTGTACTGACTTTGCTGGTGCTTTTTCTGTAGCCTGTTGTAAAACTAGGCAAATATCTAGATGAGTTGATGTACCCCCGGAAGACCTCTGTGCACCCCAGGGTATGTGTACCACTGGTTGAGAACCACTGCCGTAACTCTCTCTCCCGTTAAGGTTGTTATATGATTTTTCACTTTTTCTCCTTGTCCTTCGGTGCAGGCTCGGTGTTCAGATGGAAAGGAGCGGGGATTAGATGTTTGGCTGCAGGTGCGTGTTCTCTCTGCGTGCCGTACTGCCTTTAGTCAGACAGCCTGTACACCAGGCTCCAACTGAACTGCCCAATAAATACACCGACTTCGTTTTTAGCGAAGGAACTTGGTTAGGTTTGTTGCCGACGAAGCACGGTGCTAATGCCCTGGCACAATGGTTATAGGTACACTGACACATGTGTGCTTGTGGCAGTGGACCGGCTCAGGCACTGGTGGGACTTTCCGCTGTTCCCTCGGCCAGACAAAGATACCCCCTTCGAGGCTTTATTTTATACATTAGTACAAATGAGTTATGTACTGCCCCTCTGACATAGTCAGTTACCACCCATCACCTTGTACATTTGTATTTATTACACTGTCATCCTGACCTTATCTCTAGGATGGGTCAGCATGTTCCTGTTATCTGTGGGGAATGTGCTGGTATCGAGGTGTTCTGCTACCACCCTTCTGGAATATATCTGCATGAGTGCTCTGTGCCTAGCACCAAGGGTTGCCAAGCCTCCAGGATTGTCCTGGAGTCTCCAGGAATTCAAGATTAATCTTTCATAAAAGATTATGTCATTTGATGAACCCTACAGGAATTCATCCAGCCACCGTTGGCAACCCTACTAACACCTCTTAGGAATGTGATTTTTTGCAATATTAGCCCCATTCTTGCCAGATTCTGTGAGCAGGGCCTGCCTCTACTCACAACCTGACTTTGCTTTATATTAGCAAAGCTTTGACCACTACTTTAGCCTAGGCCTCAGGCCTCATACCAGGCCTTTGCTACAAGGGCTTATGTCTCATGCTCTCTTCCTACTACATTCCCTCATTTTTTGTCTTTTTATGGGGTGGACGTTCACCCATCGTCCTGGAAAAGCAGAATGCATGGACTGAAGATGACCCAGTGGGCTAAACACTGGTACGTGGTCATCTTACTTTACCATTTACACATTCATGCCCCATCTGTTCTTTGGTTTGCACATTTGTTTGCACGACTGATGGACAGATTTTATTTTCCAATTATGTGTTGTTTTTTGTGGGGGACCTGGGAATGTTAGGTCCAGGACTTTGACTGAGGAATGTAGTTTTATAGTTGCTATGGTATTGTGGTTTGGCCCAGATAGCTACACACTCCTATTAGGGCATTTACAGTTACCACTTCTCTTATTATTATTGGTAGTAAGCTGAGTGCTTTGAAATACTGGGATAGGTATTATAACTGTGTGTTTTACAGTGCTATGAATATGAGAAGTAAAAGAAATGTGGAGTATTGGCATTACAAATGAGGCCTTTCCATATACAATTGCGTAATTGGTTGCTACACAGTACTGTCCATTCATGTTATAGTTTACCCTTCCCAGGAGCGCTGCCAGCTTTTTTGTCACCCTAGGCGGCAGAAGGTCCCATCCCCTAAATGCTGCCCCCAACAGAGGCGGCGGAAGGTCTCGCCCCCGAAATGCCACCCCTGACAGAGGCAGCGGAAGGTCCTGCCACCGCAGTCACCACCCTCCAAATGTGAGCGCCCTAGGCAACCTCCTAGGTCACCTAATGGGTTGCGCTGGCCCTGACCCTATCTGCTAGCTGTTACCCTTTGGGTAAGCTTTACTGGGCAGGAAACAAGAACGGCTACGTTCTCTGTTCCATTGCTTGCATGGCTTCGTGATACACCAGTAGTTGACGTAGATTCACTTGTTTTTTATGGATGCTGTTTTTTAGATAACCTAGTGAATGGACAGTAACCGATTTGTTAAACATTGTGTGCCAGGGTTTAGTATTGGTACCCAGACACTGAACAAGATTGTTTTGAATAACAGGTGCCTTACTTAGGATATGTTGTTACTGACCTCAAAGTGTGACTGGTACTACCAGGGAATTTTTTTACCCAATTTGAAGTTACTGTGGAACGTAATTTTTTTTTAACCAATTTGGGTTTTATTTATTTTTTTGCCTTCATATTGTTTGCTGCCATTTATTTGTTGACTTTTTTTTTTACTTGTGTATTGGTTAAACAGTTTAGCAATGTTATGCACATTGTAAATGTTGTACAACAATAATACAGTTGCTTTTACACAGTAGCCAAATTTAAATTAAATGACAGTTAACCTGGTTCAGCTAGTGGTTTTTAACTGATTGCCAACTTATTTGTTCATATATGGTAGAATGAGGTGCAGTTGACCAGTTGTTTATTTATACTTTGCTTTTCTTTTCTTGATGCGTGGGGGTTTCTTTACTGTGTATTGATATCTTCTGATGTCTTTGGGTTGTGATATTTTTTGAGAGGGGGGTTGGTCTGTGGGATGCAACCCTAAACAGCTTAAGTGAGTTAACATCATAAAGTTCTGTGTTTGTTTTACATTTTTCTTGTTTTTAGTAACACACATTTAATACACTTATTAACGTAGTGTGTTTACAATGCAATAGGGACCAAGCTTTTTATAACACAAGCTATACTTTTGCAATTGTTGTATAGATATTCATTTTTCACTTGAGGTGCATTACAGATCTTTTATGTTCTAAATATAGTGTTTAACTGCTCAAATTGATGCTGACATTTTTTTATGAGGAGGTGTATTGCTTTCCCCTGCTGAGCTTTGTTTTAGCAAAAGAGGTAATGGTAGAATTTTTACCCACTCTTTTTAGAGTTAATTTGTTTTTGATACCAATTTCACTTTTGTTAACTGTTTAGAGGCACAAACGTTAACCACTACTTTCCTTGAACATAACTTAAAAGAGAATAAAAATGAAATCAACATGAATTTTAAATACATGTTTATGCAAATATTTTGAGGGTATTAAACTTTGATGACGCTTGGTTGTGTTTGGGAGACAAAGGTGGAAGCCTGTTGAAATTGTTTGGTTAGCTTTTTTTAACATTTTTGCTATGATGTTGTTATGACGATATATTTAATAAGATGCAAACAAGTTTATAAAAACCCAGATAAGAAATTGACATTTTGCTAATGTTGAGGTTTCCCTTACATTTTTTTTTGTTTGTTTGAATAAAAAACCTATAATTGAGTTGCTCCTGGGGCCAGGTCTGCACTACACACTTACACTGATATAACTAAGGGATAAATCCACACCCCTGAGCACCACAATTATACCAACCTAACCCCCAGCATAGACAGCACAGGGCTTCTCCTGCCAACATAACCACTGCCTCTCACGGAGGTGGATTAATGTAGTTAATCCACTACACAAATGGGAGAAGCTGCGGCATTTTACATGTCGACCTGCCCTCGGTCGTCTCTGCCAGGCAGACTTTGGCTCGTGAAGATGCTTTGAAGAACAGCGGCCAGAGCCTTTGCTGGTGTAAATCAATGTGGCTCCATAGAGTTCAGTGGAATTATGCTGATTTACACCAATCAAAGAATTGGCCCCAAATTTTCCTTCCCGGGACTTTATTCCGCATCTGCTCTAGTTAAGGTGGAAGAACTAGACAGTGGGAGAGTTTGCAGAGGGACAGACGAAATATAGCTTGGGATGATTTCAGGGTACAGCCAGGTTTTGAAACACAGCTCCAGAGAGGATACCTGTGCTGAATGTGTTGTATCGGGGTGTCTAAGCCATTCAGATCTCTATGGGGCCCATACTTAGCTCTGTCCATGCTCATGTCTTTCTCTCTGTCTCTTTTTTCTTTTTTTTTTCAAATCTCCCTTTACAGACAGAGAAGCTCATGATTCATTCAGAGCCTAAAAACTAGTCTGTGGAGATGTCTATGAAGTGAGCCAGTTTCCAAGCACAAGATCAAGGGATGGTTCGAGGCCTGTCGTGTCTCCTCTCTAATCTTTTGTCCCTGTGACCCTCTTCAGCAGAGAGATGCTTAGTTCTGTGCCTGCTCCTGCCAGCCCAGCCTTCTGTTGGTGACATGCTCTTGCTGTCCCAGTGAAGGTTACCTGGGCTGCTGTCGTCATTACCTTACAAAAGAGAGAGAGAGAGGAGGGAGGAATGAATGACTGAAATTATGCTGGCAAAGACAGAGCTGGAACTGATGTGCAACGACTGATGCTCTGCAGATTTTGCAACAAGGCAAGTCATTCCAGAGCCAGCAAGTTCCTCCTTGCAAGCAGAGATAAGCTGTGCTCTCTTCTCAGCTGCTAATTTCTCTGCTCAACGGTGGGCTAGTCTGTGCTCAGTGGGTCTAGAGGGCTTGGGCTGCAGGCTAGAAGACCAAGGGCTACAATGGAAGAGAATTTGTTCAGTGTGCAGCAGATACAGCCCAATGTCATTTCGGTGAGACTCTTCAAGCGCAAGGTTGGGGGTCTCGGGTTCCTGGTGAAGGAACGTGTTAACAAGCCCCCGGTAATCATCTCCGACCTGATCCGAGGAGGGGCAGCTGAGCAAAGCGGGCTCATCCAGGCTGGGGACATTATCCTGGCAGTCAATGGCCGGCCCCTGGTGGACATGAACTATGAGAGTGCCCTGGAGATCCTGAGGAGCATCGCCTCAGAGACCTATGTGGTTCTGATCCTGAGAGGTCCCGAGGGCTTCACCACTCATCTGGAGACCACCTTTGCCGGTGATGGGATGCCAAAGACTGTTAGAATAACCAGACCTTTGTGCCCAATTGCCAAAGCAGTCGACTTGTCCAGTCCTAGCATTCATGGCAGAGATCTGCAGCAGGGAGTAGACCCTACCATGGGCTTGGGTAGTTCAGCATGGGCTAGAGAGAACGGACAGGAAGCAGAGTCCCTTGTGCATGTCAATGGTGTGGTTACCAGCACCAAAGGTGAGGACTCTTTGAAGGGAAAGGACAATGCCAATGCCAATCCTTGCCTGAACGGTGGGGTCGAAAACAATGAGTTGCTAAAAGAAATAGAGCCAGTCCTGAAACTCCTAAAGAGCAGCACTAAGGAATTCAATGGAGACGCGCCAACCAAGGTGGAGACAAGAGATATAGAAGTCCAGGTGGACTGGTAAGTACCTACAAACATTTTTTACCCTTGGTATCGGTTATGGCGACACAAGTCAGATGGGTTTGGTGGGGTCAGGTTAGAGCCTTCTCCAGGTCACAGACCTATTGCCCACTAAGGCATGATGGTCAGGAGAGAGAATGACAGCTAGAAAGGGAAAAGAAAGAAAATGTGAGGGGGGAAATGGAGGTAAGAGGAGGACAGATGCATGGGGGAGAAAACAAGAAGCGGGCAGGAAGCATGGGAGAACAGAAAGGGGAGAACAAGGAGACTGGAAGAGGACAAAGGGACAGGAAAATAAAATTTCACAGACACCAGAGCTAGCAGTGTGGTCTACCAGATTGGGCACTGGACAGTTATATGGCACACATGGCTTCTTTTCCTGGTTCTGCCACTGACATGCTGCATGACCTTAAGCAGAGTTCGGTGCCTCGGTTTCCCCATCTGTAAAAAGAAGCCAACGATATTGGCTCTCCTAATACAGCACTTTGAATTTTGTTCATAAAAGATGCCATATAAGAGCTAAATCTTGTATTATTACAACCCAAACCTTCCAGAAGGGAAGCTCAGCTCGCTGTAAATGATGCTTCTAACAGCCACCATATTTCAAAATGCTCTAGGCCTGTTCTGCCACCCAGCCCCAGCAGTTAAGCATCCAATCCTGCTCCCACGGAAAGCAGTGGGAGTTCATCCACAGATTTCAGTGAGAACAGGTTTGGATCCTAGATGTGCAGCTCTGCTTCTCTATTTTTACACAAGCAGGAGAAATGCTATAAGCCGAGAGTCTTTAAAGTGCCCCCGAGAGCTTGAAAAACGACATTTCGCTAGAATGTAATTGAGGACCTGCGTAATTCCCCCCCTGTGTTTTTAATTGTTGTTAATTGTTCTGGAGTTTGTGCGCTCACAGGAGCAGGCTCCTTCCCAATTAGCTTGCTCCTCCTGGCCATTTATTAGCAGTGATGCATTGCCGTTTCCTAGTCCCTTTCCCCAAGAATCTCAAAGCATTTTACAAACATCTTGGGTACATCTGCATAGCAAAAACAGCCCCAAAGCAGTGAGTCTGAGCCTGGGTCAACTGACTCTAACTCAAGGGGCTTGCGCTCTGGGGCTAAAAATAGCTGTGTAGAAATTCCTGCTCAGGCTGGAGCCTGGGCTCTGAAACCTAGTCACGAGAGCGGATGTCAGAGCCCTGATGCCTACAAATGCTACACTGCCAAATGTCTACACTGCTATTTTTAGCCTGGTAGCATGAGCCTGATCAGTTGACCTGTGCTCTGATACTCACTGCCACTGGGTGTTTTTTGCCGATTGAATATACTGTGAGTCTGCCAGCCCCCTTGTGAGGTGATGGGTGTTAATTTACAGTTGGGGAAACTGAGGCACAGAGCAGTGAAGGCCAATGTTTTCAGAAGTGGGTCACTGATTTTGGCAATCTCCGTGTTTGGGGACATAGCTTGAAATGCTGGCAGGCCCGATTTTCAGAAGTCCTGAGCATTCTAAATTCTAGCTGTAGTTAGTGGGATGTGCAAGGGCTCCACACCCCTGAAAAGGAAGTTGTGGGTGTCTCAGGTTGCACACTCAAAAATAGAGAGATGCAAAACCAGCGGTTGCTTTTGGAAACCTGTTGACCTAAGGGAGTCACCAGCATCACAGAGAAAGTCAGTGGCAGAATCAGCAGCAGTGGAACCCAGGAATCTTGACCTCTATATGCCTACGAGACCTGCTGGCCATCAGTCTCTCTATGTCCGTCCCTCCTTTGTTCGCCACGGTGACATCGCAGCAACTTCTGTGGAATGTACTGTGATGTCACAAAGACTCACTGTGATATTGCTGAAGAGGTAGGGAAGGCTGATTGTAGAGGAGACAGCCCCTGAGGATAAACCCTTTGACTGGCTTGCTATGCTAGGAAGGCAAAAAGTCGGGGTGAATCCAGCACTTATATGGGAGTTGGCTGGTGAATTACTCTAAATTTGAGCAGCGAAGAGTCCTTTGGCACCTTATAGACTAACAGACGTATTGGAGCGTGAGCTTTTGTGGGTGAATACCCACTTCGTCACTTGAAAGTTTGCAAGGGTTGGGAGCTGGGCAGTGGAGGGGGAAGAGACAAAAGGTACTGGAAAGCCATACAGCTGAAAGGAGCCTATCCTTTTAATAGTATCTAAAGGAAGTTGAAAATTTTCTGTAAAAATTGTTTAAGGAAAACTGTGGCTTTGAAACATTTGAGAACAGTAGCCAGGGCTGCCGGGGGGGTGGGGGTGGGGGGAGAGGCAAGTGGGGCAGTTTGCCCCAGGCCCTGGTCCCTGCAGGGGCCCCACGAGCCCTGACCTAGTGGCAGTCCTGGTCTTCGATGGCATTTTGGTAGCAGGGAGCCCTTCAGTCACTCCGGGTCTTTGGTGGCATTTTGGCAGCTGGGGGGCCCTTCAGTGCTGCTGAAGACACGGAGTGACTAAAGAGCCCCCCTGGCACCAAAATGCCACCAAAGACCCGGACCGCTGCTGTGTGAGTACAAGCGCCACAGCTCCCCCGCTTTGCCCCAGGCCCCCGGAATCCTCTGGGCGGCCCTGATGGTAGCAGCTTTCTGTGGTAAATGTCAACTTTTTGACAAAACACTAACCTGAAACCAAACAATATTTCTACCTGGAAATGCCGCCATGGCGCCTCCTGGGAGTTATAGCTTGGCTGCCTCATGCCTCTGTTCTCCTCTCCGTCTAGGTTCACTAGCTCAAGTACCTGACTTATTTTCTGCAAAAAAGAGTCCAACCAACTCTAATAAACTCCACGATAAAACGTGCATGTTTTTTTAAAATGCTGAATCAGTAGGTTTCATGCAGAATCATGGTGAGGGAAGGTGAATGGCTTCAACGCTCCGGCTTATGACGAGAGGCCAAAGAGCAGAGAGAGCCGCCTCATACTTTATTCCCGAGGGTCCTGGGCCTGTGAAATGCTGAGCCCCACCTACAACAACGCACTGAGAATCCTCAGCTCTCATTGAAGTCACTAGGAGCTGAGGGTTCTCCAGTCCTAGCTCCTCAGTGGAATCTGTCCTAAGCAGCTATCCCAAGAACCAGCAAGAATTAGTGGCCTTGAAGAAGGTAGTGTTTAACTACACCTTAAAGAGCACACCAGTATCCTTGGGGAAGCTTTAAAGTGGCCTCTGGAGAGAAACTCTGGCCCAGGCTTCACTCAGAGGCTAATATAAGGCTGATAGGGAGCATGAAGCCCTGTAAGAATGACAAGGGCAGTGGCATAATTCACTGCATTGTGGGTAAAATACTGGGGCGCGGTGACGCTAGTGGTTTTAGACAGACATAGAAGAGTAGAAACTCTGCAGGGAAACCAGCAGAGAGCAACTCTGTGCATCAAAGGGTGTTGTCACCCTCGAGAGAGACGTGGGAAAGTCACCTCAGTCCCTACCCACCACTACCCGGGGCTGAAAATGATCAGCTCATTTCCTGTGCTATCTGCTCAGTTTGAAACAGGGCTGGTGCATTGGGGAGGCCTGATCGTACGGAGAGAGACACTGGGACAAGCCCAGAAAGCCCAGGGAGACTGGACAGCAGGATAACTATGGATTCTGCAGTGGCAGACACCATTGAGATGCCTAAAAAACAAGTAACCCTAAGAAGAATTAGACAGTGGTTAGGTGCAGCTGTGACACCTTGGGCTGTGACCTCTTCAGATCTTATAGACTAGGCCAGCTGGGCCTAGTCAGAGTGGGAATGGGAGATCTCCAGGTGAATCCCAATTATTGCAGGTGCTGATGTTTGCCCTTTCGTCCGAGGTCAGTACTGAACATACGTCTCCATATGGCGTTAAGGATGTTAAACAGGCCGTCTTTTGGATAAGAGCTAAAGCTGAGGTGCTGACTACTCAGGGTCACTAAAGGTCTGGTGGTACATTGGGTACGTCTATATTACCTGCCGGATCGGCAGGTAGTGTTCGATGTATCGGGGATCGATTTAGCGCGTCTCGTCTGGACACGATAAATCGATCTGCTAATCGACACCCGTAGTCCACCTCGGCAGGAGGAGTAAGAGCAGTCGATGGGGGCACCGCGGCAGTCGACTCGCCGCTGTGAGGGTGGTCAGGTAAGTTGAACTAAGATACTTCGACTTCAGCTACGCGAATAGCGTAGCTTAGTTGCGTATCTTAGTTCAAACCCCCACCCCACCCCACTAGTGTAGCCCGGGTGTTAGTCTCAGCTAGAATATAGTGTGAGTAACTGTGTTCTGCCTACTTAATTCCCCCCCTGCCTTTGTAACTGAGGGCGTGTTGTTCTCTTCCTGAACCATTGTGTAACATTGCACATGTTGTTAAGAGGCTGCTGCGTGGCCCAGAGATAGCGGTAGTTCAGGATAAAGCCTGTTCCCTTTTGCAGAGCTTTGGGGATTCTTTGGAAGAAAAAGAATGGTGCAAATATGGAGTTTATTAATAATGGGTCAAGCAGTGAGGGTCTTTCTCAGGACAGTCTCCCTCTGAATTCAGTGAATGTTTTTCCTGAGTAAAAGGTGAGTAAGAACCTCAGGGTTTTGACCCACTACTACAATATCCTATGTAAGTGTAATACCGAACGACCCTGGTCATCAGCAAGCGGGATTGAACCTGGGACCTCTGAAGCTAAATACATGAGCCTCTAGTGCATGAGCTAAAAGGTGCATGGCCCTTAGCTAAGGCTGTAGAGGAGACTCATTAATGTTTCCCTAAGTGATCTCGGTGCCACTAGATGGGCCTGAACACCACGCCCAGGAGGTGTGTGGGTTACATAAAGGATACAAGAAATCACCAAGACTGCATCTGGCAGGAGGTGGCTAAATTGCAAGCTTCCTTGGTCTGTATTCACCTGGGAAGATGCCTCAGATATTAGATGCCATCCATCCACTGCTGTTTTCTGGATACATGCTCGCCCTGTGGACTTGCTGTCTGTCCTCGGGGGGGGGGGGGGGGGGCACTATAATCACAGCTGAGTGTGCGCTGTTCGGGGCAAACCAGTTGTCATGGAGTTAATATAAAAATTTACCCTGGAAGTGGGGAGAAAGGTCTGATGAGAAGCAACCTCTCATCTAACAGGGTCTCGGCAGGCTACAGCGTAGAAATCAAGCACAATTCATTCATTGCCAGCTAACCTTGTTCTATTTTTGACCCTCAGCTGGAGGAGAATTGTCACATCCCATTTCCTTTCATGTTGCCGGCATTTATATTGTTTAACCCTCTGGGTTGTTTTTTTTTCCTTTTTCCTCTAGGGCCCGTTCCTTAGCTAGATAGAAACATGGCAGTTTTAGGTAGCAAGGGACTAAAGAACAGTAATGCCACAGTAAGATGTAGACAGGTGTGGAGGATGGAAGTTGTTTCACAAAGGAACTGGAAATCTGACTTCATTCTGTACCCGAATGAAACCCAACATTTTTTAAATTCTCCGTGAAGGAAAATTCTGGAAAAAAGTATTCATTTGGGGGCAATCAAAACGTTCAGATTTTGACATTTTGGTTTTGTATTATGACATACATAATATTATAAACACTTTTTAAAAAAAAATTAAAAACAAAAAATAGAAACACTTCTTTCTGGAAGCGTTGAAACAGGACTTTTGAGGTCAGAATGGCTTTTCTGGTTTTCCTCTAAAACTAAAATCCAGTATAAGTTACCCACGTTAGTAAAGTGTTTCGATTTTGAATCTGACAGAGTGTGGATCGGTTGAAGTTTCACCTACCAGCCCTAAAAAGGCAGACTGCTTAGGACTAGTCTGACAGGATCCTGTTGTGTTTTTTCCCTGAGCAGTTACATTTGTTTTTGTGCCTTGAATTCCATCTATTCAAATGACTGACCTGCTTTATACTTGAGAAACCCACTTGATCAGGGGTAGCCAAAATCCTGTACGTGGGTCCATATGGCCTCATACATGCTGCAGTGTGGGTTGTCCGCTTCAGTGCAGATGTTCTGCCAGCAGGCAGTGTTCCAGCCAGGCTGCTGTGCCGGAGAAGGGAGCATTGCATGCTGGGGGTCTATCCAGCTGCAGCTCTGTGTCAATGACTTCAGTGTGCTGTCTGATGTGTTTAAGGTACTCCGTGCTGTCTCCTGCAAGCTGGAAGGTCATGTGCTCTAGTGATATAGGTGAGTGATCAGGAGACCTGGGTTCTATTCCAGATTCTGCTATTGATTCACCAAGTGGCTTTGGACAAATCACTTGACCTCTTGGTGCCTCAGTTTCCCCATTAATTAGGTCCTGTTTATAGAGTTCTTTCAAATGATAAAACTCTCTATAAAATACTTCATAGCAGCATCGTTAAATCACCAGGGAGGGGAAAATTGGAGCACCCCCTGATTTAGTGTCATGTGGCTGAGCTGGGGCTCAATTTACCTCCCAGGAACCTCCAGTTGCTCTTACTGAGGTCCATGGCAAAGCTCTTCTTTACTTAATGGAGTCCAGGCTTTAGCCATGGGGCTGATGCAGCTCATGATGATTCACTGACCAAAAATAAGGGACACTTGAGAATATACAAGGTCCCGGTTCCCTGGGAAACAGCACAGGAATACATCACCTGAGCATACAGAACTCTTAGGATCCTACGGGAAGTGAAGAGGGTAACCAAAGGCAGGGCATGTTGAACCATTGCCTATAAAGAGAAGAGCAGATGTGGGCAGCCATTGCTACTGCTCATGACAGCCGGTGTTTGTTCTGCTCGCAGTCTGATGCCTGAGCTGCTGAGTGGAAAATGTACAGCCGGTAGGTCACCAGGCACCAGTATTGATATGGAACATACTGATCACATGAATGAAAATAGAATTTAGTGTAGTAACCCTAGCCCAAGTTTAAGGCAGGTGGAAGTGCTGATAGGAGGCCACAAGATCACCGCACCCTGCAACTCATGTTCCAGCAGGGCTGAGCATATCTTTATTGGACGTCCCCACAGGAAAAACGAGTTTGACTGATGCCCAAGGAGAATTTCTCTTTTGATGCGGGGGTGTGACTCCTTTGTTTTGTTTGTTCTGCCCCTTGAAGTCTCCAAGGACTCCTCTCTCTATAAAGGAGACTGAGTCTCTCTCTCTCTCTCTCTCTCTCTCTCAGCCCTTTCACAGAGACCCTTCTTTTGTCCTTTCTTGTTTGCTGACTTGTTCAATCTATAATAAGACATGCATGCTGACCATTATCTTCTGGTTGCTCTTTGTGTATTGCAAACCCAGCTGGGGAGAACATTCTGTGATGCAGTTTCTGAACCTTGCCAAACCCTGACCGATGACAATGGGAGTTTTGTGCCAGTAAAGGCTTTAGGGTTTGGCCCGATGTCTGTATTCCTCTAACACCCTCTGTAGTGAAGAGCATGTTCAGAACCTATTCAGTACCTTTAACAAACCCCTATTACAAAGACACGGCTCCAACTGCTAAGCGCAGCCACCACAGTTCCTTATTTGTTAATCCAAAATCTTAGCATAATTCCTCAGATGCCTCATCTCCTCCTCAGGGCACGGGATCCACTTATTGTTCCGCACGATGTTCTCCTTAGGGAGGCTTTTGTTCTTTGCATTCATATATTTAAAATGCTCCTTTATCGCTTAGGAAGCTGTTCTCACTTGGATCATTTGTGATCCCTGGGTTTTAGCTGCAAGAGTAGCCCCAGCATGCGGGCCTTGTTCCATCTTGGGGAACTACCCCCTGTCTCTTTACATGCCCTGTTCAGTTCTAGTTGGATGTGATGTTCTCCATGTCTTCCCCGAGACTACTGCAGAATGCTGCTGTGTGCTGCTCCCTGCCAGCCCCATGGGCGGTTGCGTTTTATTGCTATGTGCAGCATGGGTTTACCTCTTTCTGTTGGTGTGTAAAATGCTTTGAGATCCTTCGGCCTGACTGTATAGAAAAGCATGTTGTTACTTCTGATCTCTGACATTGGTTTGATCCTAGGTAATGGAGAAAAAAGATGGGTAGTTGATTCTTCAGCATTGCAGACCATAAACTGCTACCTGGCGTAGCTGGTTGTGACTGGAGCAGAGGGTGGCAGCTTCTTCTCAGCCTGAAATATTCCTCACAGCAGGAAATGCTACCTGAGAATGTGGAAAACCCAGAGAGAGAGTGAAGGAGAATCACTTACAAACTACCTTGTGGCCCATATTATTGATGGTGGTGAGTGATTCTGCTGGAGGAAGGCTGACGGCAGTGCCCTAGGGCAAAGTGAGATGGGAAAAGAAACCTATTTCTCTTGCATAGTAGAGAAGAACATTCTCTCTTTTTCCTTCTCATGCACACAGAGCTCTCTTCCCAGCTCATACTGGCACAGACACCTATAGCCAACATATGCTTTTCACGCACTGGGACAAGGGCTGCATTCTGCCCATTGCCAACAGCATCCTAGCCTTCTGGTTACTGCACTAGGTGTTGCTTACGGCATCGGTGCAAAACATTAGACTTCCAAGCTCTTATTGGTTCATCCAAATGAGCTGCCAGGAATCCAAGCAATCAGTTCTCTCTCTTGTCAATGCAAAGGAAGTTCAAGAACACCTACTGCCAAGCAAACTCAGTAGACCAAATAGGTGAATGGACTGGCACTCAGAAGATCTGGGGTGAAATCCTGATACTAGTGAAGTCAATGGCAAAACTCCCCTTGACTTCAGTGGGGCAGCTTTTCAGCGCTAGGTTGTATCCACAGCTCTGCAACTGATGTGCTGTGTGCCTTTAGGCAAGTGCCTTGACTTTCCCTGTGCCTCTGTTTCCCCTCCCACACTCCTGAGCGACATAGTTCTACTGAAGGAAGTATATAGTGTAGACCTGGCCTAGGTGTCCATACAGTACCTAGTTCAATGGGGTCCCAGTTCCGGCTGGGACCTCATTGGTGCAACCCAGAGCTGCCTAGCAAGGGATGGAGGACAAAAGGAGCAGTTTTCCCCAGAGGCAACAAATTGAATTTGAGGGAAGGGCAGCCTGGCCAAACCTGAGTTGCGCTGCAATCCCGTGCACCAGGTTGCAATGCCCAGCCCTGCAAGGACAGGAGGTGCCACTGCAGAGTGAATACCAGGCATGCTTACTGCCCAGTGCCCCTCTTCCCCCAGGCCTCCCCTCTAATTGGTTTCCTGATTTCAGTGGGGAGTATTCTTTTTAAAATCCTTACTTTCCATAGTAGTCATTTGGAAAGGCTGGGAGCCCTCAGTTTCAGATTTTTCCCTAGGTCCCCCAAATCCTCTGTGTGGTCTTGGTGCAACAGAAATACAAATAAAAAATAATAGCAGCCTTGGAGGCATCAATGGGAATAATAGGTCTTGACTGTGCTAATGAATGGAGGTTAAAAGGACCTATGATCCAGTGATTAGGGGCACTAGCCTAGGACTCAAAAGATGTTCTGGGTTCAATTCCTGGCTCAGCTTGACTTCCTGTGTGACCTTGGATAAGCCACTTAGCCTCCTTGTGCCTCAGTTTTCCATCTGTACAATGGGGATAACAACCTGGCCCTGCCTCACGGGGGTATTGTGAAGGTAAATACACTCACACTTGGGAGAGTGTTCGGATATTACAGTAATGGGGGGCCATATAGCTACCAAAGCTCAGTCCCTGCTCTGAAGAGTTGCTGTATTCTGTTCCTGTGATGTCAGCTCTTGTGTACAGCCCCAGAGGGGTTTGTGACATGCACAGTAGATAAACTGTGCCTCAGAAGCAGAGCCCCAGCCTGGCGGGCAGGAGTGGGGACAACACAGTGCAGAATGTTCACAGTGTTTGATGCATGCGTTATTCTGCGTGTAGCACATAGGCATTATTTTACAGTCGTCTTTGACTTTGAATGGACCAGATTAATGGTGAGTGAGGTTCTGTATTTAATCTGATCAAAACCCTTTCACATGTGCATAAAAGCCAAGTTAGCAAAAGAACAATTTCCTCCTGGTAGAGGTGACAGATGGGAATTTCAATTAAAAATCCAACCCCTGTTGGGTTTGAATTCTGTTGGAGATATAAAGTAGAGGCTTTCACCTCAAGGCTACCCGGTGTTTAGAATATATCCCCGGGAAGTGGTGTAACATCTTGGGTGCTGAAGGGCTCAACTTCATTCCATAAATGAACTAGAAACTTCTGGAGTGGTTGGAATAAAACCGAATACTGTTTTACCTCATTTATACCAAAAGCCATGTGCATGGGGAAAACCTCCTGACAGTTAATTTGCTGTGGGCGTTTCCCTTCTTTTTAAGGTACGAGTGGCTTCGTGATCAGGGCACCTATTCAAATTAGGTTTTGAGCACCACGTTCCTGATTTGAGGCCTGATCCCAACCCCCTAAAGTCAATGGGAAGGCTCTCACTGACTGCAGTAGGCTTTGGATGAGGCCCCAGGTTTGCAACAGGAATCGTTTTTCATCGCTCGATGTCAGGGGAATAAAGATCAGACCTACACAGAAAGAAAGGAATTGCCAGAGCGGATTAGAACAACGGCCCATTTAGTCCAGTCGTTTACAAAATCCTAACAGTGGGCAACTAAATCATAGCATTCTTATGGAAGAAGTGTCTTCCCAACCCTGGGCTGTAAACAGCTGGGTTATGTCCTAAATTATGAGAGCTGATGTCATTTACACATTTTTACCCTAGCTGGTTTGACTGGATTATATTCTCATAACTCATATAAATAGCTAAGTCCTCCTTATCTTTGTTTTAGTATTCGTATTGCAGTAGCACTTAGACACCGTATTGGAGCCTACTAAATAATTATCCTCAAGGATATCTTGTGGTGGTAAGTTCCACAAGTCAATTCTGCATGGGGTGGGGGGCGTGTTAAACAAAGCCAATATTTCTTTGTGTCACTCTTAAATTAAGTCTGATCCAGCATGGGTAACAATTGCAATATTGTTGTTTTTTTCTTGCAGTACTTGTCTCTTAGCACATTAATCCTCCAGTCTTGGAAACATAAGTAATTTTACATGTGTGAGTAGTCTCTCTTCAGTGGAATTCCCTGTGTAAAGTTACTTACATGCACAAGTGTCTGCAAGATCAGGCTCTCAAAGCATCAAACAATCTCCCTGAGAGCCACATCAGTTTGTTCCTTCCCACTTACATTCCACTTAAGCAACAAGTTCCCCCCTCCCCAACAAAGCTATTATAGAATAACCACCATCAGCCCTATATTCTGTCCCCTTTCCTTCCAATCCTGTTTGTAAACTAGGGCCCCTAATTTGTTTTGATGCATTTATATATTAAGAGCACTTCAAATATGCTCTTTGTTCTTATTCCATGGGACAGCATGGGGCAGATGGCATTGTGTATAACTCAAATGCACTCTGGCTAAAGGTTCTCCACTCTTTATTGGGTCCTGCGGTGGCTGGTGTTGGGAGTGGTAGCACGCTGCATAGCGAGTGATAGGGTTAGGAATATGTCTTCCCTGGAGTGCAAAGGTGTAAGATGGATGATTATCACTTCCCTACCTTGGCCCAGTGAGGACTTCGGCTTCCTGCCAGTTTTAGGAATTGGGATTTTTTACATTGTGAAACTCCCATTGCTTGTTGTTGAGCTAACACAGGGTGATCCTTTGCCAGTGTGGGGAGTTTCCAATTCTTCCCCTCAACCCCGCCCCTTCAAACTCTTGCAAGTTTTCAATCCTGTGGGAAGCTGCCCAGAGCCAGTCCTGTATCCAAGCAATTGGCAGAGGGTAGCAGCTGCCTGCTGGCAACACACCGGCTTGAGTTCATCCCCCATGCAGTAGGCAGGGAGGTTTTTCTCTACGGCTGAGCAATCTGGGAGGTCTGATGGGGAACAAGCTGTGTGTGGCTCTGGGAACGAAATGATTAATATTCCCCATCCTCAGTTTCAGGGAAGTGGACAAGTCCCAGAAACTCGTGCCAGCCGGGATGGAAAATGACCGAGTTTTCAATGACCTGTGGGAGAAGAGTGACATGCCCGTCGTCCTGAACAACCCCTACTCGGAAAAGGAGCAGGTAGGCGCTGGTGTCTTGTGGGGTGATTAGTAGGGGTGGGAGCTGGTGTAGAAGCATAAGATTGGCTGCAATCTGCTTGTAATGGCTGCTCCGTGTGGGAAGGGAGCACATGCAGGGACTGATCCTGCTCCCTCAAAGGCCATCGATGTCCATGGGAGACAAGGAGCTCAGCACGTTGTAGGGTGGGGCATGGGGTGTGCCCTAAGACAGGCTGCTGCTGCCCTAAGAGCAGTGGCCTTTTACAGCTCAGCTGACAGTGGCCAGTGCAAGTCTCCTTTCTCTTAGAGCCACAGTCACGCGCGATCTGGCTCATGGGCATAAGGTAGCATTGGAGGAGGTCACTGAAGCCTGAATCGCTCCTTTGGGTTGGGTTCCCGTAGGAGCAGCATTTACCATGCCCGAGGGTGCAATGCTCAAGCCCTTCTCTGAGCTCATGACAGCACTGGCCCAATCTCAATTGTGTGGCCCAGTTACTCCAGAGCAGGGGTGGTCAACCTGAACCTGAGCAGAAGCCAGAATTTACCAATGTACATTGCCAAAGAGCCACAGTAATACGTCAGCAGCCCCCCATCAGCTCCCGCCCCCACTCCCAGCACCTCCAGCCCACCGGCAGCCCCACCAACCAGCGCTGCCCCTTCCCTCCCCATCAGCTGTTTCGTGGGGTGCAGGAGGCTTTGAGGGGGAGGGGGAGGAGCAAGGGCATGGCAGGCTCAGGGGAGGGGGCGGGAAGGGGTGGAGTGGGGGCAGGGCCTGTGGCAGAGCCGGGGGTTGAGCAGTGAACATCCCCCGGCACATTGGAAAGTTGGTGCCTGTAGCTCCAGCCCCGGAGTCGGTGCCTATACAAGGAGCCGCATGTTAACTTCTGAAGAGCCGCATGTGGCTCCAGAGCCACTGTTTGGCCACCCCTGCTCCAGAGCAACCCCATTGGTTGTAATGGGATCACGTGTACAGCTGTGAGCTGAGTCTGGCCCGTTCAGTCCAGAAGCCATGCAGCTGGTGGGATCCTATTGCTGACGGCAGGGCTGCAGCTTGCGCTGGGTCTGAGTCTCTGTAGAACTTTCCCCTCGGCGTGCAGAGCATAGGTGGCAGAACAGCGTCCAGTCCAGTCCTCAGCAAAGCTGAGGGTCCCCCGCGGTTCCCATCAGTGGCCAGAGTGGGCCATGAAAAGAAAGCAGAATGAGATGGCTTGTTCTTAACAACAGACATCTTGCGGGCAAAGCCCTCAGTGGTGGTAAGCGTGTTTCTCATTGCATTCATATAATTTGAAGTGGCCCTTCAGATAGTATTTACGTCGTGCTTGTCATCTTCTAGCACTTTGCAAACATTCCTTGCTTCTCACACCCCTTTGCCAGATGGGTATTAGCCTCATGTCTGCAGAGTGGACAGAGGGGGAAAGTGATTTTCCCCCACTTCGGTGGAATTGCACCAGGGATAAAGTAGTATGTGGAATTTCTTCTGGACTTGTTGGGCCAAATGCAATTCTGAGATGGGACCAGTGTCAGAGGCAGGGCTAGAACTTGGCAGTTCCTGGCACCCAGCCCTGTGCTCAGACTATCCCATTCCCATGGCTCCCCCCCGCTGTAATTCTCGGTAGGCCATGCGGCGGAGAACACTTTCCAAATGGAAAAACAGATGAACATTCAAATGAAGAGGTCCAGGAAGACCAGTATTGCCTCTGCTCAGCTCAGTCACTTCCTGAAACAAACTTCCTACCCCTTCCCGGCCAGGAGCCATTGGCAGGGCAGGAACATTTTGATGGAGTTTAAGGCTATTTTTCTTTAGCATTTTAAGGCTATTTTTCTTTCGTTCCTATATTGATCAGCTCCTGCCCTCTGGGCTGGTGTTAGACCACTCTCGCCAGCCTGAGTCTTATTAATCTTTTATAGCCATTATTTATATTCCAGTAGTGCCAGTCAGGATCAGGCCCCTGTGTGTGCTGATCAGGATCGGGGCCTCACCATGCTAGGGGCTGTACCAACAAGTAGGGTGACATTGTCCCTGCTCCAAAACATTCACAGTACAAGAGAAGATACCAAACCACTGTGATCGTCACGGTCCTTCCACCGAGCCATGATCCGGCACTGGGCGGTAACGCGACTTGCTACTGTCACATGGGGATTCTGCAGCCGAGTTAGGAACATAACTCAGAGGTCTGGACTCCTAGTCCTGTGCCCTAACTACTAGATAATTCTTTCTAAAATAGCCTTGTTCTGTGCTGCTCCGTACTACCCAGGGTCTCCATCACTTGGTGCACTCCCTGCTCATTGAGAAGTGACTAAGATGCAGGGGTACTTGGTACCTTGTGGAGAGCTTAACTCTCCACTGAGCCCTTGGCATACTTCATGAAGTGACGCAGTGCAGGCAGGCATCATGGTGGACAATGATTTAGAAGTGTGGTATCCAAGGCCGCCGGAGGTGGGGAGGCGCAAGTGGGGCAATTTGCCCCAGGCCCTGGATACCACACTTCTAAATCATTGTCCACCATGATGCCTGCCTGCACTGCGTCACTTCATGAAGTATGCCAAGGGCTCAGTGGAGAGTTAAGCTCTCCACAAGGTACCAAGTACCCCTGCATCTTAGTTACTTCTCAATGAGCAGGGAGTGCACCAAGTGATGGAGGCCCTGGGTAGTCATCAGGCCCCACGAGAATATAGTATTCTATAGTATTGCAACTTGTTTTTAATGGAAGGGGCCCCCAAAATTGCTTTGCCCCAGGCCCTCTGAATCCTCTGGGTGGCCCTGGGGTATCTCCTTGTGCCTCCAGGAAATAAGAGGCCCCAGGAGACCTTTCTAAACATCTCAACCCGTTCCTGGAGTTTAAACCTCTCCAGGATGGGGGACACCTGCCAAAAATTGCTCTGTCACATCTGCTATGATCTTTCTAAGGGCAAGATCCACTGTCAAGTCCCTAAATAAAGATTTTTAAAAATAGACTGTGAGGGCTTTTAAATGTTTGTTTATACAAAAAACACTCCAGCACACAATCTAGGAGGGCGCGCACACAGGAAATACAGCTCTTACCCAAGATTCAGACCGAGGAAAGCCAGACAGTTCAGAGTAAAGTCTGAAAATCTGTCCTTATCTCCCCCAAATGCAGCCCCATATTGCAGATGATCTGGTTCTCATAACAGCGTAGCTGATCTTGCCATATGGGCTGTAATATTTAGGCACCAGGAGGTGAGTCCAAGCACCACGACACACCTCACTCGGTTGCCAGAGTGACTTCCTGTTTCAACCTGACTCTTTCTGCTTAGTTATCAGTGGGTGCTGTGACTCCTCTTCCAGCCAAGCTCAGGTTACTGATTTGGTCCTTTCCCCTGTGCCTGGCAGCGCAGTCTTTCTGTTTTCTTTGCTAAGCTCCTTGCCTGGGTCTGTGACTATAAGCACTTTATAACCTTCTGTGTTCAGAGCTTAATTTCTCTCCATGTTAGCGCTGCTACAATCCCCAGCCTTAAGCTGCTATTAAACTCATTTTTTTTCCACTAGATGTGCAAGCTTCTCTTTTATCCTTCTTATCCCTATCGTTAGACATCCTCCTCCACTAGCAGGTTTGGTCTCTCCATACGCCTCTTCTCGCCCCCCCTCCCCGCTACAGCCAGACTTAGGACTTCTGCTGAGTCATTCAAGGCTGGCCGGTGTGGGTTCAGGGCTGGGAGGGCTTGCTTCTGAAGGCGTACATTGCAGCTGGTGACAGCAGCTGACTCAGCACGCGCTGCTCAACTCGCCACCAATATAGGTTCATTGGGGCCTAAAAGAGGATCAGTTAACAAGTGGAGGGCTAATTAGAGGGGGAAGCAACCCCAGCCCCAGGAATTAGAACAAGAGCTCCAATTGTCTACTCTGCCCTAGAATTGCTGCTCCTTGGGCCACTCTGAAATGCCCTCTGCACTAGGGCCATCTGCAGAGTGGAGAGGGGAAAGACAGAAGCTACAGTAGAGGCCCTCTTGTGCCGGGGGTATTCCCTGGCTGTGGAGTTCCTGTACCTGCACTACGGCCCTGATGTGCCATCACAAAGGGATAAACTCCCCTGTTTTTCCCACATCCTCACGCAAACCAAACGCTCAGGGGGCTGGAGTGCATTCTCACATCCATATGTAATAACCGCAGAAGGATTGCTAATCTGCACACTCAGTACTTATGATAACATGCTCTGTTGTAAAAAGTCTTTTGCATAATGCATGTGTGCCCCTGACTGCTACATTAATCTCTCCATTTGTCCCATGCCTGAGTCGCTAATTTCACTGCTACCCAATTAAAACATAAAAGGCGCTAATATCACCCCCCTGAGAACCTCGGATAAGGTTTGGTTTCAAGCACGCAAGCCAATGAGGCTGAGTGGAGAAGCAAAAAGCACTTTGCATTTTTCTACTGGTTATCAGTTTCTTTCCTGTTGCACTGCACACAGTTGCCAAGCCAAGCGAGAGAGCCTCTCTTGGGTGCTCTGTCCCAAGCCATTAGAGGACACATCCTTCCTTGTTCAGCGCGACGTAATGTACCGACCGCTATGCCTACCTTCATGCCTCCAGCTTCCATCCCGGGCACGTCACACGATCCATTGCCTACAGCCAAGCACTGAGGTACAACCGCATCTGCTCTAACCCCTCAGACGGAGACCAACACCTATGCAATCTCCACCAAGCATTCTCAAAACTACAATACCCGCACGAGGAAATAAGGAAACAGATCAATAGTGCCAGATGTGTACCCAGAAGCCTCCTACTGCAAGACAACTCCAAGAAAGAAACCAACAGGACTCCACTGGCCCTCACATACAGTCCCCAGCTAAAACCTCACAAACGTATCATCAGGGATCTACAACCTATCCTGGACAATGATCCCACACTTTCACAGGCCTTGGGTGGCAGGCCAGTCCTCTCCCACAGACAACCTGCCAACCTGAAACATATTCTCACCAGTAACTGCACACCACACCATAGTAACTCTAGCTCAGGAACCAATCCATGCAACAAACCTCGATGCCAACTCTGCCCACGTATCTACACCAGTGAAACCATCACAGGACCTAACCAGATCAGCCACACCATCACCGGTTCATTCACCTGCACGTCCACCAATGTAATATATGCCATCATATGCCAGCAATGCCCTTCTGCTATGTACATTGGCCATACTGGACAGTCTCTATAGAAAAGGATAAATGGACACAAATCAGATATTAGGAATGGCAACGTATAAAATCCTGTAGGAGAACACTTCAACCTCCCTGGCCACACTATAGCAGATCTTAAGGTGGCCATCCTGCAGCAAAAAAACTTCAGGACCAGACTTCAAAGAGAAACTGCTGAGCTTCAGTTCATCTGCAAATTTGACACCATCAGCTCAGGATTAAACAAAGACTGTGAATGGCTTGCCAACTACAAAACCAGTTTATCTTCCCTTGGTTTTCACACCTCAACTGCTAGAACAGGGCCTCATCCTCCCTGATTGAACTAACCTCGTTATCTCTAGCTTGCTTGCGTATATATACCTGCCCCTGGAAATTTCCACTACATGCATCTGACGCAGTGGGTGTTCACCCACGAAAGCTCATGCTCCAAAACGTCTGTTAGTCTATAAGGTGCCACAGGATTCTTTGCTGCTTTTACAGATCCAGACTAACACGGCTACCCCTCTGATACATGAATTTCACAGTAGTGCATAAGGTGTTTGCTAATTCACTGCAGTGTGTGATGTCTGGTGGGGGTGGAGAGAAACCTTAATTTGGGGAGGTTTCAAGTGTCAATTTTTATTAAAGTTTTATGAATCCTGTAGATGTCATGGGAACTTCATCCCCAGAGAAATAAAGGGCCAAATTCACATCTCAGTGCATTTCAGTGGTGCAGCTCCGGTGAATTCAACTGGCATGCAATAGTGTTGCTGGCCCACAAATGGCTGAGATTTGTTGAAGGAGGCAGGTGCGTAGGAAAGAAGATTACAATGTGGTGTCAAGTATCAGAGGGGTAGCCGTGTTAGTCTGGATCTGTAAAAGCAGCAAAGAATCCTTTGGCACCTTATAGACTAACAGACATTTTGGAGCATGAGCTTTCGTGGGTGAATAGCCACGTCCTCAGATGCATCTGAGGAAGTGGGTATTCACCCACGAAAGCTCATGCTCCAAAACGTCTGTTAGTCTATAAGGTGCCACAGGATTCTTTGCTGCTATTACAATGTGGCCATCCCTGAGCATTCAAAAATCATGAGTCAGGCCCCCCAAAGCCATGAGATTGGCTTAAAAATTCAAGATTTTGAAAATAATAAATGTTGGGGCTCTTCTGATTTGCCTCTAGGTTTTGAGCCTTTAGGGTTCACTTTTTCAAGTTGTATTCTGCAACCCTGAGGGCTAGAGACACACTTTAAAACAATGACAGCAGAGGCCATCATTTAATCACGTGACTCCAGGAGCTGGGGAGACCACACACAGCCCAACAGAGCATGAGCAGGGATAGCGAGAGTCTCCAGAGCCCGTGAGAACTAAAGAATATGGTACAGTAGTATCAGATGGAGTTCCCTTTCTCCCCCTGACATGTGCACTTGGAGGAAGGTACCAGATGCTGCTGCGTCTGATCCTGTTGTCACTGAAGTGAGTAGCAAAATCCCCATTTTCCAGGGTCAAAGACACTTTTAAAAACTTGTCAAAGGTTTTTGTGAAATTGCCATGGCCCAGCATCTAACTAGAACAGTATAGTCATGTGGCTGCTGCTATCTAGCCTGCCTCAGACATGGCTACTCTTTCATATGCTGCAATGTGGTTTCAGAGCATTCCTAAACAACAAGCGTGAGAAGAAGCTTTGGCTTTGCTGTTCTCTATGAACCACTTGTGCCTTTCTGTAAAGCAGACACATTTTCACCTGGAGCAAAGTGATCTACCAGGACATTCAGGGGCAAATGCTGCTCTCATTTGCTGGAGCCGTTCCACTGAGAAGAGTGAGGTTGGCTTTGGATTTTCATCAGTGTGACCGAGAGCAGAATTCTGTATAGTGCAACAAAATGCAGAGCAGGCTGAGGCCCGAGTAGAAAATTGGAGTTCTCGTTCTAATTCCTAATTCCTTTAAGAGCGGATGCTGCTGGAATGTCTCATTACTTGCCTTCCCTGGTGAGTTTTAGAACATAAGCCCTTTTCTCGTGGTGGTCAAGTGATAGCTGGGGATCCTTCACCAGTTACCTCCACAGCTATTGGGGCTGTCAAAGGTGTCAAGTGAGCGATTGCCTCTGAAGAGTGAAGGCTGTTTCCTTGTCTGTATATCAATGTGGAAGGGAGAAAAAGTTAGATAGAGGAGAAGCAGATGAATCTTAAGTGACTAGATCCTTTAAAGGGCTTTCTAATAACATCAAATTAAAATATTTAATCTACATATTCTTCATATGGGTTCTATCATTTTTCTTCCAGTCTGTACTCATTGGCAAAGCTAGTCATGTTGAAACACGGGCTTTTGTCATCACAGCTCATCTCTTTCCCCCGTTTAGTGAGGTCACAATGCCAAATTTGTGCCATTGCAACCATTTCGTGATGTGTGATGATGTCATGAGCATAGGATTACAGCTTCTCTACAAGATCACAGAGAAGGAGCATGAATATCTGCATCAATAGTAAAAAGAATACGGAAAAATGCAGAAGTGTTTTTTAAAAAAAATCTTGGTATAAATTAGCCCTGGTCTATACTACAGCGTTAGGTTGACATGAGGCAGCTCTGTAAGCCTGTACACTAAAACATCATTTCTGTTGACGTAACTCGCCCGCTGTGCCGACTTAATAACTCCACCTCCACAAGAGGGGTAGTGCTTCGGTGATTGTCGTGAGGTCGACGCAGTGTCAGACACTGTGTTGCTTACATTGGCTGCTGCTGGCTTTCAGAAGCCATTCAACAATGCCCCACACTGACAATTAAATCAATGCAAGTGCTCCCAATGAGGACGTGCACCAGTGACATAAGGAGCATAGTGTGGACGTGCAAAAGCAATTTAATTACTGCGGTGGCTGTACATTGACATAACTCAAGTCAACATAATTTTGTAGCATAGATGTAACCTCAGAGAGATTCAATGTCTGGATCCCGATCCAAATTTCCCCAAAGTTTAGGCAGTTCAGATCTATTTTACAGAGATGAGCTTGAAACATCAAGCTTTGTTCCAGCTCCAAACTTCCCCAAATTATAATGGATTTAGATAGGATACCCCGGTTTGGGACCAGATCTCTTCTCCATGGAACATCCAACCAGACCTTAGTAATACTGAGTGATGACACTGCACCCTGCTGAAAGTTCTAATTCAGGGGTAGGCAACCTATGGCATGGGTGCCAAAGGCGGCACGTGAGCTGATTTTCAGTGGCACTCACACTGCCCGGGTCCTGGCCACCGGTCGGGGGGCTCTACATTTTAATTTAATTTTAAATGAAGCTGCTTAAACATTTTAAAAACCTTTTTTACTTTACATACAACAATAGTTTAGTTATATATTTTAGACTTATAGAAAGAGACCTTCAAAAAACGTTAAAATGTATTACCCGCATGCGAAACCTTAAATTAGAGTGAATAAATGAAGACTCGGCACACCACTTCTGAAAGGTTGCTGACCCTGATCTAATTTCAGGATGGGCTATCTCCCCCTTCCAGGAGCAATCTGGTGTGGAGCTTTTGGCATCTTCATGGAGTTTGTCTGCCAAAGCAGAATTCCTCTGAAATTCACTAGAACTATTTTTTACCTGGTGTCACTCAGGATCTCTGCAGGCCAAGTATGTTCATTGATGTGTCAGTACTTGCACAATGAGGTTCTCTCCAAGATCCTGGCTTGGCACACACCTACATAGGATATCAAGGAGCGAGATGGGAGTGGTCCAAGTGCACATAATTCAGAAGTCCTTTCACTTCCTCCCTATGCTTGTCCTTAGGCCTACATTTCTCCAGCAAAAAGGGGCACTGGGGAGGCCTGCTTTCTGTTCATTCCCTTAGAGTAATTGTCAGAGATTAAGACAACCTTCCTCGGAGTAGTCAAACCACCGGCACTGGTTTTGGTGCATTTAAAACTATGGCAGATAATACACCAGTGAAGGTAATGTAGGGAGAAAATCCCACATTGACAGGGAATGGACTACATCAGGGGTCAGCAGCCTTTGAGAAGTGGTGTGCCAAGTCTTTATTAATTTAAGGTTTTGCATGCCAGTAATGAATTTTACATTTACAGGGGCCGGAGGATGGAACCCCAGACTGGCAGTGGGCTGAGCAGCTCAGCCCCTGCCAGTCTGGGGGAAGTTCCGTCCACTGGTCCCTGCCCAGGGGGGTCCCAGCAACTGGCCCTGCTCAGCCTGCTGCCGGCCTGAGGTTCCATCCATCCATGCCAGTAGCGGGCTGGTAGCAGACTGCCACTAAAAATCAGCTGGTTGCTGACCCCTGGACTACATGAGCTAATAATTAATTTCCATCCCTACTTTCTGTGACTCTTTGCTCTTTCGAGGTTAGGCTTCTTCTGAACAGAGTTAACTTTGCAGTTATCCAGAGTAATTTTTTTGGTGTGGGCAAGTATTCACTAGGGTCTAGGTCAAGACCACACAATTCTCACCAGGCCTCCATAGGTGAAGAAGTCCATTAATACAAGATCCACCTGCTGTTACACTTCTCCTGTAACTGATCACTGAGCAATAGTCTGACACAACATCACTTTTTTTCTCTCCTCCAGCCACCGCCATCTGGCAGACAGTCCCCGACTAAGAACTTGGTGAATGGAAGCCCATCCAAGTGCCCACGGTTTGCCAAAGTTAAGAACTGGGAGACTGGCTCAGTGCTTCACGATACCTTACATCTCAAGACAGCCATGGTGAGTGGGACTGAGTGTTCTGGCCAATGTTTTCTGAGTGCAGTTGACCAAATCAATGTCTCTAAACCCGATTCAACTGGAAGAATTAGAGTTGCTTTGAATAAATGAACCCAGCTTGTATGGTGCTATGGCATCTTCAATGAGCTGCTCTGTCGTGGGCTAGACTAGAATGAATCAAAGAGAGGCAATTGAGCTCTTTTGAACCTTCAAATGCTGGTGGAACATGAGGATGGGGATGATTAGAATGCACGCCAGCTGCATTATCCCTCTTTCAGTCCTGGTGTTCTCTTTTCTTGGCAATAGCCGTAAATGAAATGGCTTGTGGGGTAGACTTCTAGGCTGATAGGTGGTAGATTCTGCAGGGGAATGTTGCAGAGGTGTTTACCCATAGAGTAGGAGGAGGTATGGCGTAAGGGAAGTGTATAGAGTGTGGAGATGGGAAAGTAAGGTATGGAGGTGGGTATCTGTTACCTCCCAGCAGCTGATGGTGGCTGAATGTACAGCATTGAAAAGGCGGCATTTCCTGCTGCTGGCAGAAAGGAGGACGCAAAGCTGATGATACGTGTTTGTTTCCTCCAAGGATGGCATGGAGACCGGTTTGGGGGAGAGAGAGCAAACATGGAGCTATAACTAAGATTTAGGATGGACTCTTATGAATCCCACTTGTCCGAGCCACAGTTATAGGTCAGGCTGGGTCAGGGACATCCCTGTCATATGCCTGAGATCAGTGCCCTCCCTGCCAAAAAAAAGTGCACATATGAAAGCAAACCCACTGGAAATATCATCACTTGTGCCAAATCCAGAGGTGGCATTTCACCAACGTTAGTGCAGCCCATCTTGTTCGCCATGTCAGTATAACCAGTGGTGCAATCTACAGTTCATACGTGGCCCTTCTGTCTTGCAGGCCAGTGCATGTACAGAGCAGATCTGCATGGGATCAGTAATGACGCCCACCCAGCATATCCGGAAGCCAGAAGACACCAGGACAAAAGAACAGCTGCTCCCCTTGGCTAAGGACTTCATTGATCAATTCTACTCCTCCATAAAGAGGCAAGTCTTCTGGCACTCGCAGGTGGTGCTGCTGGCGGGTTTTTAACGGGAGGTATGCGGTGCAGTAAAATACCTCTGACTTGTTACCGGCAAAGCTAACGTGGTGGTGTGATCAGATTGCAGTGCCCAAAGTTAGCCAATAGTCAGATCGCTAGCTGTGCGTGCCCCAGCTGCACGCACACCCAGGGGCCAGGCCATTTGAAATCTGTGCTGGCCTCCAAAGAACACAGGACTGCAGACGTGCATTTATAGGTTCTGCTCTATGTCCGACAACCTTGTGCTTCCAGTGGTCTGCATCTGTGCTCTGTGTGTATGTCTAGCTGGGTACATGAGTGGGTGTACATGAGCATGTGCTATGCTGATCTGGCTAGAGATTGTAACACGCAGGTACAGCCAGGGAGACTCCCTTCCCCAGAATTCCATCCTACAATGTAGCATCTCAGAGTTTGACCCCTGGGGCAGAGGGGAATGTTTGCCCCCACAATTATTATGACTGGTCCAGAGTTACCTCCAGCTGGCATGTGTGTACGTGTACGGGGACCAGACTACATAGTTGTGTACAAGCAGCATCTGGTGCTATCCACTGCCCTGTGAATTGGAGTTGGTCACTTCTCTTTTCCCCACGCTCACAGGTTTGGCTCCAAGGCCCACATGGAGAGGCTGGAAGAAGTGACCAAGGAGATTGAAACCACAGACACCTACCAGCTGCGGGACACAGAGCTGATCTATGGTGCAAAGCATGCCTGGCGTAATGCATCCCGCTGTGTAGGCAGGATTCAATGGTCTAAGCTACAGGTAAAGCAGCAGACTGCTCTGGCTGCAACTGGCAGATTGCTCTTAGAGGGGTCGATGAGCATGGAAGGTAAATCAAGGGAGACACAGCTGTTTCTTTGGATGCTAAGGATACAGTGACTCATGCTTGTGGATCTGGGCAGTACATGTAAGAAACATGCCACCCTTTCATCTGTGGGTGCAGGGGCTTGTTTGAAGGCTCTGGGAGGAGAGAGCTTTGGAAGAAAAGGTGCTCATGGGGGAGGGTTGCATAGATGGTGGTGGTGGTGTCTGCATTTGAAACTGCAAAGCAGACTTCAGAGGTAACACTATCATCTTCCAAAACGTTCTCGGTTCTGGGCTCTTACTTGCCACATGCTTCTTTAAAAACTGTAGCTATTCCAGGGTTGCATAGAGCCCCTACCCCAGCACACTTTTGACTCAAGGCTGGGGCAGGGGTTGTTTGAATGCGTTGTTCCCAGGGACATTGGGCTCTGGCTGCAGTCTGACGCCACACTCCAACACACACACACGGGAAGCCGTCACTCCGAAGCTGATGAGCAATTTCATACAGGGCCTCAGCACGGTTTGGAGCTCGGAGGCCAAGCCTCTCTCACACACAGTGAAACTTCCTGCTTCTTTTGTTTTAATTAACATCTGCGGGAGCACTTGGCTGTGAAAAGGAAAGGACTCACTACAGCCAGGCATAGTGTAGGAAGATGCTTGCAAGTGTCCCTGCACGGCTCTGCAAAGGAAGGTCAGTCCTAGCTTACCTTGGCACTCACCCCTTCCTCTGCCATGCCACTGCCCCTCAATCCTGGCTTCAATCACTGATCTTTCAGCCCTGGGTCTCACTTAAGGAGAGACTTCCGGAGCCAGAGCTGATTTGCTGGACACTTCTGTTGCTCTTTATGACACTGGGGACTGTAGTAGGCTGAGAGGACTGAACCAGTGTCAATCCTGGATTTGAGTTTGGCTCCCCGGAGTGGAAAGGGCTGAGGTACGAGGTGCTGAGATGCTACAGTGGCAGGAAGCATGTATGTGCTAGACACTACTTATGGCTAGCTAGATCCTCATCTCCTGTATCGCGTCAGCCCCTAGCGCTTTCCAGCGTGCTGGGCCGGCTATGGAGGAGAGGCAGGTTTATTTAAGAGTGAGAGAGTTCCGCAGACCAACCCTTTCAACTGTTGCAGGTGTTTGATGCCCGAGACTGCACCACAGCTCATGGGATGTTCAATTACATCTGCAACCACATCAAATACGCCACTAACAAAGGGAACCTCAGGTAAGTCCCCCACCCGGGCCAAAGGAGGGAGCCCTGGCTCTCAGCTGGAGGGGGCTGTTAATTGTTTAGATTTGTATATATGGCTTGGAGTGAGAGTAGTGCTCCTGGTAGTGGTCACCTGGCCCTGACCTCGGCCACATGCCTGGGGACCCTCTGACCTGCCATTAGATGGAAACTTGGGGTTACAGGCTCCTTTGTGCTGCATGTTTCTGCTGCGGTTCTAATCACACCTTCCATATGCCCTGCCTTGCCTTTTGGGTAGCTTTTGCATGGTGGCATACTCCCTGAGATCACTGACTCACCACTCAACTGGGGGGGTGGAAGTGGGCTGAGCCACCAGCCCAAGCATGAGGACAGGCTGTCTACCTGCCCTGGCCGGTTGTGAGCTGCCGTCCCAGGTTCTATAACAACTCGGGCCAGACTGAAGAGCCTTCCTGTGAACTGCTTCAAATGCAGCATGCAGGCTCGTCCTTCACCTCCCTCCAGCAGAGTGCTGCCATGTGCCTGCAGCCAAGTGTCTGGAGAGTCCCAGGTTCCGAGTTGGAGAGTCTGGATGCCGGGGGCAGGAGCTGCTGAAGGGAAGGAAGGAGTGTCCCTCCTGTCCACCTTGCTTGCTCGCCGTTGGGCCAGTATCTCTTCCAGCTGTAGAGAAGCAATAAATTAAACCTCTCGGTTGCCCCTCTACCAACTCTGCCTAAGGGAAGGGAGTAAAACTTAGCCCCCGGGCCCACAAATGCTGAATTCTGCCTCAAACCTGTGTGTGTTTAAGAATGAATTGACCCCGTGTCCAAGTGATCAGTATCTTAGCAATCATGATACTTAATGCTTGTGATTCACAAAGGTGGGAAAGTATCAGTAGCCCCACTTCCCAGCTGAGAGAACCCAGGGACAGAGAGACTCAGTAACTCTGCCCAAGGTTATGGAGTAAATCAGTGGCAGAGAAGGGAACAGAACCCAGGTCTCCTGGTCCTGTGCTCTACCTGCTGGGCCCCTCTGTCTCTAGTGGCTGGGCTGTACAGAAACAGACACTGTGTTTCTCCTCCTTTCTCTTGCTCCTACTCCTCTGCCTTTCCCGCTGGATGGATCTTCCCCCTCTGCCTTATTTACTGGGGGCCCGTTTGATCTCTAGGCTCCTAGGTCACTGGAGCGAAGGGAAAGCACTGAGAGGGAGATGAATTTGCCAGGGAAACAGAACTCTCCTTCCGCCCCCGCTGCCTGTTTGCCACACCTTGGTGCCTGGTCTGCAGACTGGACTGTTCATCTCACACCCACATTCCTAAGGCACAATGGTAGTCGCTGGAAAATCAGTTGGAAAGGGGGCTGTTCTCTTTTCCGGGCAGGCACAGAGGTTAATTTGGCCCCAGGCATGTTCACAAGCACAAACCATGTGGCAGAGAGCATAGCAGCTGAGGTACTGTGAATGCCAGCAAGGGCTGTCCATCATCCCAGGCAACCCCACTCAACTTCAGGAAAGAGCACATGCCCTCCTGGCTGCCACTTTTCACATCACTAACGCCAGCCTCCTCCCATCCGTTCCTTTCAGGTCTGCTATCACCATCTTCCCCCAGAGGACAGATGGCAAGCATGACTTCCGAGTCTGGAATTCCCAGCTTATCCGCTATGCTGGCTACAAGCAGCCAGACGGCACCATTCTGGGGGACCCAGCCAACGTGGAGCTCACAGAGGTAGGCAGCACAACAAAATGAAAAAAATCCATTCTTCCCAGTCATTGTAGGTCAGTGTCTGATAGGGAGTGCACCTCTGAGTGCCTCCTAAAGCGCTCAGATAGGATGGGGACATCTGCACATTATACTACAGTGTTTCAGTCCATCTAGGACAGTAGTTCTCAAACTTTTGCACTGGTGACCTCTTTCACACAGTGCAACCCCCCGCCATCAATTAAAAAAACTTTTTAATTTATTTAACACCATTATAAATGCTGGAGGCAAAGCGGGGTTTGGGGTGGAGGGTGACAGCTCGCGACCCCCCAGGTAATAGCCTCGTGACCCCCTGAGGGGTCCCGACCCCCAGTTTGAGACCCCCTGATCTAGGAGACCCACTCGGATTTGCTTTGCTTTTCCCAAGACAAGTCATGAGATGCTCTGCAGTACCACTAGAGGGACCCTTAGTATTGCCATGTGAACTTGTATTTGTGCATGTGTGTTCATGCACCACTGCCCTCTGCAGAGTGGAATCAGAACTTCTTGTGTTTCATAGTCTCTGTACTGCTACAGACTAACCACACTATAGCTCAGACAGTGGTTTGGAGCAGGAGGTCCAGGTGCTAAACTCACTGTCACCTGCAGGTCCCAGGTGGCTCATGGCACACTGCACAGTGACAAGTGTCAAGTCCTAAGTGGCCGTGAATTTGTTCCGATAGCCAGTCTCTGTGCACCTTAATGAGAATGTGCTTATCACCTACTTCTTAACTGCAGAACACTCTCCAGTGACTCAGCCTGAACTCTTAGCAAACACATGGCTCAGACTGAGTGGAGACATCCCTTATTAAAAAAAAAAGTAGAAGAGACTATTGCTGTACTTAACAGCCTTCCACCGCTTTGCAACCCCCACAGCGCCTGAGAGACATTGCTGAGCAGCCAGGTTGGCGAGAATATTAACGTGAATTCTGTTTGGCTGCAGATCTGCATCCAGCAAGGGTGGAAGGCACCCCAGGGGCGATTTGATGTCCTGCCACTCCTCCTCCAGGCCAACGGCAATGATCCAGAGCTCTTTGAGATCCCCCCGGAGCTGGTGCTGGAAGTACCCATCAGGCACCCCAAGTAAGTTAGAGCACGTCCGGGTGCCACTGTGGGGGAGGTTCTGCAGAGTTCTGCTCTGCTCGAACCACCTATGCCTGCTCACTGTGCACTACATGGCCTTGCCCGGGGGTCCTACATTCAGACCTAGAGTCCCACCAACATGGAGCCGTATCCATTGCTGCAACCCTTAGAGCTTCCTTCCACTGTGCATGGAAAACTGGCCCAGGCTTAAAAACCAGTGACCCTGGTCCCTTTCTCATGGATGGATGGCAGGGCTGCTCTCGCATCACTTCAGTTTCTCCGGTCCCTCTGCCCTGAGCCTCCTGCCATTCACCTGTTCTCCTCGCCCCTCCCCACAACTGCCCTGTTGTGTGCGTCCCTCCCAGTGTGCAAAGGAAACGGTGCTGCGATCCCCACAGGCCCTGCTCTGCTCCCTCATTCCCAGGAGTGATTCTGGTGGTTGGTGAGAACTGGTTCGTTGTAGTAAGACAAAGCTGCCTTCGGGCTTCTGTGGAATGACTGTTAGGGGCTAATCCCCTCCTTTGTTCCCCCCCGTGAGGATCCAGCAACCCGGCTGACCCCCCCTGTGTGCTCGCAGGTTTGCCTGGTTTAAGGACCTGGGGCTGAAGTGGTACGGTTTGCCAGCGGTGTCCAGCATGCTGCTAGAGATCGGAGGCCTGGAGTTTACTGCCTGCCCCTTCAGCGGCTGGTACATGGGCACTGAGATCGGCGTCCGCGATTACTGTGATAACTCTCGCTACAACATGCTGGAGGTAACCTGCCCTTGGCTATTGCCTGCCTCACCTTGGGGCAGCTATGGGGCTGGCGGGGGTGCCTTGGGGTGTACGGCGCTACCAGGAGCAGAGCGCCAAGCTAGGCGCAGCCCTGCTTTGTGGGGGACAGTAAATGAAACCAAAGGGCTGCCTTAAATAAGCTGTGAAGATAAAAATGAATTCCAGCCATGCTGCCACATCAGGGCAATATGTCCAGGGGAGCCCTGAGCCCAGCAAGTCCCTGGTACGTCACCTGCATGATAGTCACTTAAGGTGGGAAAAGAGGAAGAAACTTTGGTACTAAACACACCCAGAGTGTGGCTTCCCCACCCCGTGCTGGAGGAGTCCCCAGGGGGAACTCTGACACTGCTCCCCTACAGAGGTGTACTGTGCTCCTCCCCTCACACCCAGCCAGCTCTTCTGTTTCCTTTGGAGGCCTGGGGGTGCCCCACAGGACTCACTCCTCTCCTCATCCTCTTTCAGGTGCCCTGCCCCCGGGTGGGCACTGGTAGGGGAGCTGTACCTGCTGTCAAGCTGGCCTTCAGTGGCACAGGGCGTGGGGAAGCAGGGCACAAGCCCCAAACTGGATAAGCACTGGGGAGCTTTCCATTATGCCTCATTATCCTTGCCCTCAGAGTGAGTCCCAGCAGCATAAAGATACAGTTCCTTCTTGTTAGGGCCTTTTTTCCTTTCCCCCTTTGCTCTTTGAGCAGCAAACTCAGCTGATGGAAGGTATTGTGGCAAGGCACCTTCTCAGTCTCCCCAGCCTCTGCTGCTTTTACCCCTGGTGAGACAGGCTTGGGTAATGTGGTCCCCCTTGGGACACAGGGGAAGTCTGCTCCCCTTATCTCCACCAGTCCTGTTGAGAGTATTTTTACTCCTTGTGGGAGAGAGTACTGCCTCTCCTCCTGGTGAGGCTCACTGTCCTGCTGCTCCGGGCAGCAGGGCTCCTTCTCTCTCTGCTCTCTCCCCCTCCTTCCTCCCAGGGAAGGGTTTAAAAAGGTCTCAGGCAGCCCTAAGTTGGAATCAGCTGATCCTAATTAACCTCAGGTAGCTCCCCCTCAGCTGATTCTAATTGCTACCTTGGTAACCCTTTCTCAGCTGAACCTGATTGACCTGTAGTTGCCTCCCAGTTGATAAGGAGGAGAGCCTTTTAACCCTCTGGGGCTGTTTCCTACCCCTCCCTTGCAGCTGTCTGTCCTGAGTTTATCACGATATTCACTTGCATTGCTCCTCTTCGTGGTGGGGTAAGAACAATCAATGGAGCCTTTTGTCCTCTTCAGTGTTCCACGATAGTTCATCTGCTGTCAATGGACCTTGCTTGTGGGGCAGGACTGAACGCCTTCTGTTGGAGATCCACGCTTTACACTCGCTAATGTCTCTCTCCTGTCTGGCAATTTTCACAGTCACAGAAGCTTGCAATACAAAAGGCTCAAATGTTGCCTCATGCTCTGGGGTACAGATGTCACAAGTGAGATCAGTGCAGGCAGCAACTCACATGCATTCCATAATGTCTAAACACTAGGCACTTCTTTATAACAAATGCCTGTTTTAACAATACTACCAGACAGGTGAACCAGCCGGATTCCAGCTCTGTATTTGTCAGTATTCAGGTGAGGCATGGGGACCTGCTAGGCAGCAGTTCTGCAGAGAAAGACCTAGGGGTTACAGTGGACGAGAAGCTGGATATGAGTTAACAGTGTGCCCTTGTTGCCAGGAAGGCTAACAGCATTTTGGGCTGTATAAGTAGGGGCATTGCCAGCAGATCGAGGGATGTGATCATTCCCCTCTATTTGACATTGGTGAGGCCTCATCTGGAGTATTGTGTCCAGTTTTGGGCCCCACACTACAAGAAGGATGTGGAAAAATTGGAAAGAGTCCAGCGGAGGGCAACAAAAATGATTAGGGGGCTGGAGCACATGACTTATGAGGAGAGGCTGAGGGAACTGGGATTGTTTAGTCTGCAGAAGTGAAGAATGAGGGGGGATTTGATATCTGTTTTCAACTATCTGAAAGGGGGTTCTAAAGAGGATTGATCTAGACTGTTCTCAGTGGTGGCAGATGATAGAACAAGGAGTAATGGTCTCAAGTTGCAGTGGGGGAGGTTTAGGTTGGATATTAGGAAAAACATTTTCACTAGGAGGTGGTGAAGCACTGGAATGGGTTACCTAGGGAGGTGGTGGAATCTCCTTCCTTAGGGGTTTTTAAGGTCAGGTTTGACAAAGCCCTGGCTGGGATGATTTAATTGAGGATTGGCCCTGCTTTGAGCAGGGGGTTGGACTAGATCCCTCCTGAGGTCCCTTCCAACCCTGAGATTCTATGAATTTATGACCTGGGCATGAGCTGGCATCTGGTCTTCCAGCATCACACCTGCCCTCCCCGCTGGGATTGTCCACAGTCCCTGTGCAAGGCTAGGCACAGCCAAGCCCTGATTGTTCAGGAGCGAACCAGGCCACTGGGATGAAGTTCAGTGAGACAGGCTGGTCATTTACTGACCCATACCCAGCAGCCATGCCTCCCTTCACGGAAGTTCTCCATCAGATGAAGAGATGGGGCTTGCCCTCCCTTAGCTCGCTCTCCAGGGCAGAGGCCTTAGGACTTGGCTTTGCGGCCGGTACTGAGTCACCACTCACCGATTAGGGGGTGTCTTTGCAGGAAGTAGCCAAAAAGATGAACCTGGACATGAGGAAAACCTCCTCGCTGTGGAAAGACCAGGCGCTGGTGGAGATTAACATCGCTGTTCTGTACAGCTTCCAGGTACCCAAGGAGTAGGACTTGCTGCTGCTGGAGCTTCAGCACAGGCATCCCTAAGGCTTTGGGGTTTGTGGTGAGACCAGCCCCTGGTGCTACGTCAGGAACTGGCTTGGGAAGGGGCCGTATGGAGATCTGCCCCAGGGCCACAGCAGCTAATGGTTTAACAAACATGCTTTTGTGTGGCACTGTCCTGACACAGAGGTGAAGGTGACTAAAGTCTGGGCTGTGCTGCTCAGGAGGGGCTATGCCACCTTTGGGGCCTCCCTAATTTGGGGTTGTTCCAGGTGCTGGGGTGGCCCCCAGTGGAATTTAGCACACTCCGGCCACTGGGCCCGACACAAACAGTATAGAACTGTTTACATCAGCCCTGTGCAAACCTTTCCCTGGGGAGATTTCTAGCTCCTTTACAGGGCCTGAGTGGCACAAAAAGGGCCAAGGATCTGGCCCTGGGTATCCACATTTGCATTTAAAGGGATTTGTGATTTTTGGCTCGTCCAAGCCAAAACTAGTAATTGGAGCAGAATGCTGCTTGGCACCGGGTGAACCAGGAGAATATCTCTCTGCCTTAGTGTGTCTGCTCTGGGAGGGCAGGGGATACACATGGGCAGTATCTCAGTCTTAGGCAGCAGCATCTTCCAGCAGCTGTTTTCCTTGGAGTTTTATACGAGTGAGCTGGGAGGACAGCTCTAGCGGAAGGGAGCAGTGGCTGGTCCCAGAGCTGGACACCTAGGGTAACAATCCCCTTTGACCAGCCCACAGCAGAGCTTAGGGGGTTCAGGGTCCCTCCTACCTGTCAACCAGCTCTGCATACTCAAATGAAAGGAAGTTTCAAAGTGAGGACTGTCTTCTCAATCAGAGCCTGTCACGGGGCCCTTCCAGATTGTTCCTCCATGGCCCATTGCCACGGACAGACGCCTTCCATTGGAAGGAGGAACTGAGCTATCAGCCTTTGACTTCTAGACAGAAGCTGGGTTTTTTTTGTCCTAATGTCCACTGCAGTTCTTGGTGGGGATGCTCCTTTTTAGCCCTCACGGCAGACTTGGCTCCAGCCTGGGCTCCTAATGCTGCCTTCTGTCCTCACTGCCCAAGGAGCATTAGCCTGCAGTTCTACTGGCTGTCTTCTCCTTCCCTCCAACAGAGCGACAAGGTGACCATTGTGGACCATCACTCAGCCACAGAGTCCTTCATCAAGCACATGGAGAATGAGTATCGCTGCCGTGGGGGGTGCCCTGCTGACTGGGTGTGGATCGTCCCCCCGATGTCCGGCAGCATCACCCCAGTCTTCCATCAGGAAATGCTCAACTATCGGCTCACGCCCTCCTTCGAGTACCAGGTACTACCCATAGCCAGACATCTGCCGGTGCCGCACAGCCTGCCCCTCGCACACAAGGGTACCATGATGGACAGAGGTAGCAGGATCTATGTCTCCATCCCAGCTGTGGACTGGTTCTGTATCCCAGCTGTTGTGTCTCTGCAGGGCAGTGGTGCTTGTTAACAAGCCTGATTGTTACAAGGTATCAAGGTATAATCTGAGTCAGGTTTGCCAACCCCCAGCACGAGTTGCCTTCCACCAAGGAGGGTGGCTCTTTGCATCTCTGCCAGAGCATGGAGAATCATCGCGGTCTCATCTTGCATCCTTCATCCCAGGTGAACCTAGCAGAGCCCTGTTCCTCAATCAGCCGTGAGGGGCTGCTGTCAACTCATGCCAGTCACCCCTTCCCTTCCTCCGCCATCCAGCAAACTTGAGTGAGCTGCTCCTGTCAGCTTGGAGATGGAAAATCTGACTCTGGTCTCCTGCCTGGCCATGCAGAGCATGAGCACTAGGCCATAATGTTAGCAACAGAGCACTTAGCCCTTCAAAGAATGGGACAAGGGACCCTGGCAAACAAACCTTCATTTGCTGAATGTTTATGCCTCCTGCCGCTTTTGTTCAGTCTGGCCATTAGTCTAGATCCCATAAGGAATAACCAGGAAAGGGACTGACTTGTTCATCTGTGTTATCCATCTCCCATGAACCCAGAGCGTTCCCAGCCCTGACTGTATCCTCCGGGATTGCGCAGCTGCTGAGCCTCTTTCCTAGCCTCCACCCCTTCTGGAGGCCCTATGGAAAAGTGGAGGTGTGCAGTCCTGCATCTCCCTGCTCGTTAGCTGTCAGTGCTCCCTGGGGCAGCCCCACTTCCAGGAGGCACAAAGGGCATGGTCCTCCACCATGTTGTTACAAGACAGCAACATCCTCGCTGCCATGCGACAGCGTGTTGAAACTCTGGTGCGTGCAGTCATACCTCAAAGACATGGGCATCTCTAGAGGAGGTCATCTCCAAACTTAAATAGCTGGGTTGTGGAGGGTAGGATGGGGTTACCAACCAGCCCCACAAATAAAGACCCCTGACAAGGGTCAAGGCCAGCTGGGCCCTAGCAACTAGGTGTTGTGAATGTATTGAACAGGCTGTCTTTACAAGCGAATGCACTTCCACTGTCGGGCCACACACACCTGGCTCTTGTTGAATAACAAAACTCTGTCCCTCAGCTGATGACCATCTTTTTCTTCCTAGCCTGACCCTTGGAACACACACATCTGGAAAGGGGTCAATGGGACTCCCACCAAAAAGAGAGCCATTGGTTTTAAAAAGCTGGCCAAGTAAGTACCCTTGTAAGGTTCTTGGGAGGCTACGGGCCTACCCAGGGTGCTTTGCAAGAACGAGGCCCACACACACTGTGAGTTATTGGCTTTAATGAAGGTAAAGTGACACACCCGCAACGGGGACTCCTGGCGTTGCTGTTACGGAGGTGGGGAACCCAGTGCACCGAAGCTCGGCCTGGTATGGAGTCCAAAGGCGGGACCGGGATCATGCAGCTATATATACAAGACACAAACATAACTTATATATAAGCAAATAGGGGCTTTCCACAGGCGGTGTTCGCCCTTTGGCTAAAGGCCATACAAACTGGTTTTAACCAGTTAAAGCGGGTTATAACTGGCGTGCCGTGTCCTACAGTGACTGGCCGCCGAGAAAGCGGAAATACCCTAGCTAGGCCGTAACACAGTCTTCTGCGGTTCCCTACAACCCTGGAGTAGCTGTCCCCACACACTAGGAGCCAGAGCACCGAGATGCAGCACACTGGCTGTTTACTGTTCAGATTCTGCATGATGGGGCTGCCACATGCTCCTTGAATTACTGCTGCGCGGTCAGACCAGGATTCCCCCCGTGTCTTTTGAAGGCCTCTCCTTTTGCCATGTCATCTTGTGTAGCACAGGAGAGAAGTGCCCGGAGCGGTGGGCAGCATTTGGAGTCTGCCACTGGAGCAGTATATGAGAGGGTGAAGGTATAAAATAGCTAAAAATCCTCATCAGGTCTCTTCCTACCAATCAGTTCCTTCTCCAGCAACATCTCTCTGGTTGTTCCAGCACTTGGTGAGAGACTTCAGACGGCTCCTCTTCCTTCCTCTTTCTGGGGTTATAAGGCCTGATTCTCCTTCCCCTATGACAATGATGTAACTCCATTGCTGTTACTCCCAATTAGCGCTGGTATAAGTGAGAGGAAACTCCTACCCACGGAATCCTCTTCCTTGCTATTTGGGATACTTCAGCCAATCGCTCCCCTGAAGTTCGTGGGGACCAAACCCTCTGTGAGTGTGAAAGAAGAATGGCATGGGGAGCCTCTGTACATATGGACATAAGAGACGGGCTCAGACTGGGATCCTGGATCTGGACAGCCCTTGACATTTTGGAATAAAACCTGGGTCCATATGTCACAGCTAGTCCCCATCCCTTCCATGGGCAGAACAAGCCCCCTAGAGATGGATACCCCAGAATGCTGACCAGGGATCTGCCCAATTGAGCTGAGCAACTTTGACAATCTTGGTATTTTATTCCTGGACTGGAAGCCACCCCACCATGGGGGTGGAGTTGGGGGAGATGTCCCAACAGGGTAGGTAGAGTGGCCTAGCAGAGAAAGCAGTGGACTAGGACTCAGGAGACTTGTGTTCTATTTCTGGATCTACTCCTGACCTGCTGGGTCACCTTGGGCAAGCCATGTCATGCCTCTGTGTCTCAGTTTCCCCATCTGTAAAATGGGGAGGAGAATACTGACCTCCTTTGTGAAGTGCTTTGAGATCTACTGATGAAAAAGCACTACATGACAGCTAGGTGATGATATTTTTAGCCAGTAACATGCATGTTATGTCACAGATGACCTGACCATGGTCAATGATGCTACACAATCATCTAGACACTGCTAGGTCTGTGTCCCTAGGTTGTTGTGACTCTATTGTCATCCAATATCCCCTATCTCTTCCATTAAGTTAGTTTCCATGGTGCGTCCATGAAGCCACCGTACCATGAATACGTTCTTGGGGCCAGTGCCTGGCGCTGAGAGTCTGGAGGAGGTAGAGGTTTCGAAAAGATTAAGTGAGCTATTGAGTTAGAAGAGGACACAATGGCTGTTAATTATAGCTGCTCTGTGTGTGAGTACGTAATTGATAAACAGCTTTATAAAAATGTGACCTTGGCAGGTAGGATTTTTAAATAATATCCCCTCTGTTGTTGTTGGTGTGTAGGTAGTTTTAATTTTTTTTTGTAAATTTACCATTAATTCTGCCTGGCTCTGAGCTAATCTGCTTTTTGACTGCTCCCGCGCACAAGATGGGAACGGATGAGCGAGCAAAACATTCCTGACCAGGTGGGGTTTCATTACAAGATGATTTAGATGCTGTCCAGAACTGGTTGCAAAGGAGCCAGACAGTTCATCTCTCAGCTTCCTCCTGGACCCATCTATACTTTTGCCAAGATCTGATCAGTGCCAGGGCTGGGGGAGGCCAGTGGCATCTGAAATGAGTGGGTGAAATCGACATGGAAGGGTGAATTCAGGAGCTGTGTTATAGCGTCAGGTAACAACCATAATGAATCAGACTGAAAGCAGGAACTGCCCAGAGGCAAGTACCTTGAGACCATGTTGTGGAGGGGTGGGGCCAAATAAATCCAGTTCAGGCTTTTCCTTCCCCCCCCCCCCACGTTCCAAAGAAATCTCCTCTCTGGGTGAAACTGGGGCAGATTTTGCTAGTGGACACCTTTTACCTGTAACCACATGGGCAGTGGAGGGGCAGGGGGGGAGGGGGCTGGGCTTCCCTAATGGATTCTCATTGACGAGCCTCTGCCTGGTGCATCCAACGTAGCTGCAACTGGCATCCCCGTCAATGTACCGTACATCTGTTCTGATGAGGGCACTAGAATCTCATGGGCTGCTGGAGCAGGGCGGATGCTTATCAGACTTTATGTTGTGTTCCAACTGGGGCAAATGTGACTTTTTCAAGCCACCTCTCAACTGTCAACAAACTAAATCAAGCTGCCACGATTTCAGTGGTGTCTCTGTAACGAGATGCTGTGGCTGATTCTGCCCGGTGTGCTGCAAGAGACACTGGCTGGATCGGGGCCCATGCTCTAGCCTGCCATTTTGATGGCTTCATTTCCAAAATTGGCGTGACTTTTGAAAAAAGAGAAAACGTGGAATATTTTTGAAAGCAGGACTCCGGTCCCTGCAACCCAGCTCTTAGGAGTGACTCTACAATAACAAACAAGCGTGTACAATGTTGTATTTGTGGCCTTACTGTACAATAAGAAATCTGTCTCTGCTAGACTTTTTTTGCCCCAAATGCCTCCACCAGTGGTGCTAAACCAGAACTGGGAGAGGCAGAAGCACTTGTGTAGACAGAGTGCTGATGGCCACTGATGCGAAGGTGCCGTGTCATGTTGGGTGCATCTACATGGGAGCTGGAAGATGTCGTTTCTGGCTTGGGAAGATGTACACGTGCTAGCATTGATCAAGCTAACATGCTAAAACTTGGAGGGTAGTCACAGCAGTGCACGTGGCAGGCAGGACTAGTCACTCATATATGCTGTCTCAGACAGGATTGTACTCCATATGCCTGGTCCCTAGGAAGTATATAGATGGAGATACACCTATCTCATAGAGCTGGAAGGGACCCTGAAAGGTGATTGAGTCCAGCCCCCTGCCCTCACTTGCAGGACCAAGTACTGATTCTGCCCCAGATCCCTAAATGGCCCCCTCAAGGATTGAACTCACAACCCTGGGTTTAAGCAGGCCCATGCTCAAACCACTGAGCTATCCCTCCCCCTTCTATGATATGTACCACTGCAGCTATACTGCTATTTTTAGCATGTTAGCTCAATCCGAGCTAGTGCAGTATGTCTTCTCCAGCTGGCAATGACACCTCCAGCTCCGGTGTAGACATACCCGTAGAGCTGCTCTGAGCTGGGTTAGAGGACACAGGGCTTGACACACTAGTGGGCCCCTGTCTACACTAGCACTAGAGCTGGTGGAGATGAACCGATAGTAGTAATGGTGGGAAATTCTGGGGCAAAAGGGGTTTTTATGTAGACAAGGCTAATGGATGCATCTGCTCAAGGAAATTGATTCCAGCTGCAGGAGACAAAAGGCAGGTGGTTAGAGCCTCTGTCCTGCAGCCATTTAAAGGGGAGTAAGTTGGCTCCTGGGGGTGATCCCCATGGGACTGTTCCCACAAGTCAAGTTATGCCCATAGGTGCTGTCCCCACTGGGACATGACGGTGAGAAAAATGCAGGCTTTTAAGTGAACAAATGCCCTGGCTGATTATGGAGAGGTGCAGGTTCGGTTTAGTTAATAATCAATGCTCTTCCCAGAGCAGCGGGGCCCAGGTGTATGTCCTGGGCCCTTTGCACAGGGAAGGAAGTGTGTGTTTTTCCTTATTCAAACAAACTCAAAAGCCTTGTCAACGTCCCTGTTAGTGAAAACAAAGAAAACAGCCATTTCCCAGATGCTGTCTGGGCATGCATGAGTGGAAGAGATAAAACATTCTCTGGAGGTCTGAGACCCGAGAACATGAGACCGCAAGCTGGCAGGCTTCCCTTAAAGCCAGCAGTGCGCGGGTGTGTTTGAATGGGCAGTGGGGGACTGGTTCCCACTGCCTAGAGCCCTGTGCAGTCACGTACAGCTGTGCAGAGCGTCAAAGGCTGCCTCTCCAGCCAGGGAGGGGTCTCCAGCCGCCTCGCTTGGCTGTAAATCACAGCTGAGTGGGGCGCAGCGGTTGTTTAAAGCAATTCCTCTTCCTTTTCCCCAGACTCTGGAATTCTCACCCCACGGTTGTGAACTAATAACTGTCCTGTGATCACGCAGTTGTGCTTGAAATCCAGGAGAGAGAGAGAGAGAGAGATTGGGGTGGGGGGGGAATTGCAGTGCTTCTTATGTCTGAGGATCTTATCGAGGCTTCTACTTGCTTTCCAGAGCCGTGAAGTTCTCTGCCAAGCTGATGGGGCAGGCAATGGCCAAGAGGGTCAAAGCGACCATCCTCTATGCCACAGAAACGGGGAAGTCCCAGGTCTATGCAAAAACCTTATGTGAAATCTTCAAGCACGCTTTCGATGCCAAGGTAGCGTACCAGCTTCCTGCCCATGGAGAATAGTGCATGGGGCTATACGGCTCGCGTCCACCGGGCCCAATGCAACGAGCTGCTGGGCACCCTCAACTCCCAGGGAGTTTCCTAGGAATTGCAAGCCCTCAGCACCTTGCAGGATTGGGTCCTGAGGCCGGTTAAGAGACAGAGACCCGGATGCAAACGAAGCTGTCTTCAATGTGAACACATTTGGAGAGGCTTCGTGGCCCAGTTTTTCCCTCTGTTACCATTTAGCCCCATGGAAGTCCCCAAGAGGAGCAGAATTTGTCTCTCCTTTAAGTCTCTGGGCCTCCTCCCTTAGCATTACAGATTGGATCTCAGCGCCACGTTCTCTGCCAGATCCTCGTCCCGAGCTCTCTGCCGGTAGAACTGCACTGAAGCCAGCGGAGAGACTGGCCCCTAGCCCAGCCAATCTCCCTGTGCAAGGGGCCATCACCAGCATCTCTGTCTGCCTCAGGTGATGTCCATGGATGAGTACGACATAGTCCACCTGGAACATGAAACCCTCGTCCTTGTGGTCACAAGCACCTTCGGCAACGGAGACCCACCGGAGAATGGGGAGGTAGGAAAGGTTTAAGAACTATCTCGGTACTGCACACGGCAGTAATGGTGGGGGAGGTGGAACAGCACCCACTGATAGGCCCGTTCATTACGGAGAGGGGGGAGAATGGTGCAGTGGTCAAAGCATATGGCTGGGCCTCACAACACCTGGGTTCTTTCCCAAACCTGCCCCCCACTTGCTGCAAGACCTTAAGTTTGCCTTAGTTTCCCCATCTGTAGAATGGGAAAACATCTGCCTTGCCCCCAGGGAGGCTGTGAGGTTAAATTACTTAAAAGCCTGCACTAGATCCAAGGTCAGTGGAAGGACTCCCATACATTTCAGGGGGTTGGATCGGGTCCTCAAAGCTTAGAGACCCTCTGATGTACAGCAACGCGCAAGGGAAAATTATGATTAACCTGCGGATGTGCTTGGTGCTCTACGAACTCTCAAGGTCCCGGTCCTGGCCCTGGCAGGCTTACAGAGCAATAGACTCATAGGTCAGAAGGGACCAATCTGATCATCTAGTCTGATGAGTTCAGTCCCAGCGCACGGTGCAGATGACCCACAGTTGGGTCCCACTGGTGAAAGCAGGTGGGGGCCTCTGGAGTGGAGCGGAGCGGAGCAGCCACCCAGAGCCACACTTACCTTCGGTGTCCTGTACGACAGCCGGCGGAAGTGATGACAGTGCTGTTTCTCTCTCTCTCTAGAAATTCGGCTGTGCGATGATGGAAATGAGAAATCCCAACTCTCACCTGGAAGAGAGGAAGTAAGAGACTCGGACAAGAGCCCCGCATCACTCCCGCCCCGGCAGAGCTGGCCCGTCCCTGGGGAGCCAGGCACCACATCCCTCCCTTGGGTTGGCTGGCCTCTGTCCCAACTGAAGCTGCAAGTTTATGGCCTGGGGCAGGGACTCGCAGGTACTCAGGCCGCCAGTCCAATGCTCTAGGTAGCACTGGCCTTTCCCCTCTGGACCTGGCTGAGGTCACAGGTGAAACAAAGCTTGGCCATTTCATTCCACTCCACTGCCTGGTGGATGTTTGTCCATCCAAAACTGGCCTCAGGGTCTATAGGGACCCAAGTAAGAGATCAGGTCAGGTGGACTCTGCTGAGGGAGGGGAATGCATCCTTCTGGAGGAGTAGGGGGTGGTGGAATTGGGCCTGGTATTTCCTGTGCTTTGCTAGAGGAGGGGGAGAACCAGGTCAGGAGCTGCACTGTGGCCCTCCCAGAAGAACAGGACCCTGGGCAGTTCTTGTACATAGTGTTAGGGGGTTGCAGTGCAGGCTTCGCTCTAGGGGAACGAGTCTATATACATTCCCTGGCGTTAAATCCCCTTGCGTGTCATCCCCTTTTCCCCCTCCGACAAGACACTGGCTCCAGCCCAGCAGACATTCCTGGCCTGATAAGAGATGGGGCCGGGAGAGGGATACCATTCCTTTCGGTTTGTTTGCCACAGGAGCAAAGCTGGTCACCCCGGCAGAAACACATGCCTCTGGCCTGGGCAGGAGAGCACTTGTAGGGAGAACCAAGCACGCTGGAGCAAGAGCAAGGATGGTCCATTGGGGAAGGTGCTGGCCTGGGACTCAAAAGGCGCATATTCAATTCCTTGCTCTGCCACCGACATCCCGTGTGGCCTTGAGCAAGTCACTTATGGTACGATTCCACGTCAAACAAAATAGGACACGGCAGCAAGTCTCAGATCCTCTGTCAGCTGAGTTAGGCTCGTGCAGCAGGACTCAAAATAGTAGTGTAGACATTTAGCTCTGCTGGAACCTGGGCTCTGAAACCCGGGGAGGGAGAAGGGTCCCAGAGCCAGGCTCTATATGGAGCCAAATGTCTGCACTGCTAGTTTGAGCCCCACAACCCAAGTGGCTTGAGCCGGCTCCAAGACTCACTGCCATGAGGTTTTTCCAGTGTGTAGCCATACCCGCTGTCTGCCTGGGTGAGGGGGGGAAAGAACTGTGAGGTGCTCAGATCCTTTGGCAGTGAGGACCCAAGGCAGACTCCTGTTGCAGCAAGACTGAATGCAGAGCCCAGAGACTGTCAACTAAAGATGGGCCTGCCCCAAACCCGGGATCCAGCTGCTCTGGGGGTTCTGAATCTGGATCCAGCCTGGGCACTTGAGCCTTTCTGTAATAGCATCTGTAGCAGGGAGTTACCTGGTCTGGCCTCAGGCCTGTCTGCTGCCTCAGTTTCCTCCCTCAAAGCATTCATCCTCAGCCTCATAGGCTGCTGCAGTGCTCTTATGCAGGAGCCTTTAATGTGCTGCAGCCCTGAGGTCACTAAGTCCTCGGGCTTAGCCAGAGTTCTCTCTTGCTGGGGCAAAGCTGGACCTCTAAGGGCCCCTCTGTCCTTTTCGAGAGTCTTTAGCCCTTTACTGGGCTCGGCTCCAGCCCTCTTGGGCTCCTACCAGTCCCTTCTTCCCCTCGTTAACCACCAATGGCTGCAGCCACACATGGGTTGGCAGCTTGGGGAAACCCATGCCCAGCCTCTGTTACAGGTCCATGTCATATCCCAAACTGCCCTGTCTTCCCTGCACAGGGCCTCTTCCTGCTTCATCTCCCAGGTCTGCTGTCCTTGGAGTCTTTCTCCTGACTAGTTACCGGCCACCCTTATACCTCACGGCAGGCCTGGGTCTTAGTCACACATGACCCCTGCACTCTCATTCCCTTTGCCAGGGAAGGTGGGCTAACCTTTTAAAGGGCCAGCTCACCCTATGGCCATGCCATACAGACAAACACCACACCACTAACGCAGAAGTGGAGCCCAAACTGGGGTCACTGCTGGCCTTTGCACGGACTGCTTTTCATAGCATCTTCGCAGAGTCTCATGGCCCTCTCCCCTCCCATTCGCCTATTCGTCTCATGCCCCTCTCCCCTGCTATTGATAATGGGATAATGGGATATCATCCCTGAGGCAGCCTCAGCAATCGCTTACATGGAAAAGGACAAGAAACTATGGCGTGTATTTTAGCTTCTTTTAATGCAAATTAGCTGCTGCAAATGAAGAGAAGCCAGCACTCTGCAACTACCCACGTGTCTGTGGCCCAGCGCCCCATGAACTACTGGTGATCCAGGAACCACAAATGTGTAGCTATGCTTTGAACATGCAGTAGTAGTTAAGTCAGATTACCACTAGGTGGCAATGTTTCACAGATTTCTCTTCTTCCGGGCAGTTCTAGCTCTGCATTGACAACCCTAAACACTGAGATTATTTAAAAATAGTAAATGTCTCCTTTTTATTTGCCTTTAAGCCTTGAATGATCACATTTTTAGCTCTTCTCTGCAACCATAAGGGCTAGTAACTTTCTTTAAAATGCTGAGATTCTCACATGACTCCAGATGCGGGGGCTTCAAGGAAGACCCCGAATATAGTGAAACTCACCATAAAATCGCTTTAGGTAGGCTGAAAAGCCTGGGGATGTTAGAGGGGCTGGCTTCAGTTTATTGCAGTGTTGTGCAAAAACACCTCTAAGGCCCACGAGTACTATGGTCAAGCTAAGGTTGTGTCCTTCCTTTAAGGAAGTCTGGCTTAAGGTTAGAGCAGAGGACTGGGAGTCAGTTTTCTGGCATCTGTTACTAGCTCTGCTACTGAAGCAAGATTAGACTTGGGCAAGTCACTTAACATCTGCCAGAGTTAATTAATCATTTGTAAAAAGCTTTGAGATCCAGGTTGCTGCAGAATGGCAAAGTGTTAAACATTTATTGATGATTATTATGATTATTTTAGGGGTGAAGTACAGCATATTCCACTTAATTGAGACATCTGCTCCCTGTGAAGTCTCTTGAATTAACATAATGAGGCTAGTGAATGGTAATGTCTGCTGCTTAGTCAGAACAGAATTAGCATCCGACTAGTGATAAGTGAGTTTTAATCAGATGTTAAAGAGGTCGGAAAGACTTGGCTCTGGTCTTTTCCTTCAGAACTGCAGCAGATAACACGCTAGTGCAGAGCAGTAATGTTAGTTATTTGCACACTGATTGTGGTGGCGTTGCAGCCCCAAAGTGGCCTACCTGCTATGCGGACATGTGATTGTGACAGATCCCTTCAGGGCTTGCAATCTGAAAACCCATTATGGTTTTAATGGCCTCTTCCCCTAATGGGGACAGCTGATGGAACAGGACAATATGCCACCCCCAGAGGTGCCTCTGGGAAAAGGATTCCGCTGTGGTGTTCATGTGTGTCGCCTCCACGCTGGACACTTGCAATACACCGTGTTACGGGGTATCCTAGAAGGAGATTGTAGTTGAGCAGTGAGGTGGGCAGCAATATAGAGCTTAGGTGTCAGAGCTCGGCACTGGCTGCTGCAGTCACTTCCAAGAACAATTTGAGCTGTTGGCCACTATCTTTAAGGGCCTGGACAGCCTTGAGCCTGACTATATGACAGACAGTCTCAGTCTTCCATGTCCCACAAAGGGCTCTGGGGACGTTCTTGCTGTTAGCATGGACCTCTCCAGTACCCGTGGCTGGAGTTTCTCAGCACAGACACTCCCCACTTGACCACTCTCTCTCTGGGGGAAGCCACCAGAACCCAGGGACAGTGACCTTCTGGTCAGGAGGTGGAAAGCACTTGTTTATGTGTCCTGGTAAGGTCACCGCTTCTGAACCTGAGTGTCTAATGGCACTGGATTCTCAATGGGGCCTAAATCTCTGAGGCGCCGTTGGAAATCCAACCCTGAAAGCCATATTTCAGGGCCTAAACTTCATAAGAAACTGTGCTTGCTGCAGGGGAATGGAAATACCTATAAAAACCCCAACCCAACCTTCCAGCGAGTTATGGACCTGCAGCTGGAAGCCAGGTCATGTAAAACCCTTGCCTGCTACACAGCTGCATAAGGCCTGGGTGCAGGCAGGGCTGGCTCTAGGCACCAGCAAACCAAGCACGTGCTTGGGGCGGCACATTTTCAGGGCTGGCATTCCAGCCATCTTCTTTTTTTTTTTTTTTTTTTTTTGCTTCGGGCAGCAAAAGCCTAGATCTGGCCGCGGCAGCAGCAGGGCGTTGTGTGCGGGGAGCGCCCTGGGGCTACTGTGGTTTGCCCCACTGGGGAGCAGCGCCTGCACCTTGGGCTGGGCAGGTTCCAAGTGGAGGACACTCGGGCTGGGGGCCGCCCTGTGGGGCACGCTGAGCTGCCTGCAGGTGCCGCAGGGTGGCCACCCCCCAGCACTGCAGCTGAGGCTGGGTGAAGCAGCCTAAGCCACCCAGGGACTGTGGCGGGGCGGCCAGAAGAAGCAGCAGCAGCGGGGCCATAGAGGGCAGGGTGCTGCAGTGCAGGGCCCACGTCCTGCTCCCCGGCACTCCACTCCCTCTGGGGTTACCCTGCCCCGGCTCCTCAGCCCCCTGCCGGGGTAGTCCCCTGGCTCTGCCCTCCCGGGTCCCAGCTGTTCCTGGAGGCAGGAGCCCTGACTGGAGGGACCCTGGGCTGAGGTGCGGCCTGGGAGCCCCGCTGCTTATCTCGACCCTGCCAGCGCCAGACTGGCTAGAGGCGATGGGGGAGTGGGCAGAGTCAGCACTGGTGGGGGGAGCTCAGCGCTGGGGCGGCAGAGGGTGCGGGGGGTGTGAGGGGGAGTGAGAGCCCAGGGCTGAAGTGGGGGGCAGCCAAAAATTTTTTTGCTTGGGGTGGCAAAAAACCTAGAACTGGCCCTGGGCGCAGGGCTCTGCTGATGCCATGGTTGAGCCAGGGTGGGTAGCCAGGGCTTGTAACAGACTCGCTTCCTCTGTGCATCGGGCGGCATGTAACATACATTGACAGTGGATTGCACCCATGTAGGGAAGGGAGCACAGCTCCCTGCTCTGCTGTCAGCATCACTAGCAGCCTCCCCTGGGGCAGACAAACAGCAGAGCCCTGAACTCTGGCCCTTGCTGGTCAGAGCTGCCCATGCTGCACCCCAGTTCCCAGCACTCGCCTGCCCATCCTACCGCTGGCCCGGTGGCCCAGTAGCAGGTGTAGAGGTGCCGCGACTGACATAATGCTTGCTGTCATTGATGCTTGCAGGAGCTACAAGGTCCGTTTTAACAGTGTCTCCTCTTACTCGGATGCACGGAAGTCTTCGAGTGACGGGCCCGAAGCCAGGGACAACTTTGAGAGCACAGGGCCTCTGGCTAATGTCAGGTGAGCAGGATGGAGAGGGAGGGAACTGCTAGCTTCCTGAGGGCTCAGCCTGTCTCCAGCAGGCAAGGAGAGAGAAGGGACACTGCAGCTGCTGCAGAGGAACCCGTACCCCATGTTGTGGGGCCTGCCTGCCCTGTAGCGCACTCTGCTGGCCTAGTGTGGCACTCGAAGCACTCCCTGCCTCAGTTTCCCTTCTCTCTGGGCCCCTTAAGAATTCCGCAGAGTCCGAAAGGGTGTAAGACACAGTTCCCCTGCTGGGTTATGCTTTATTAAATCCCCAAATAAACTTGAAATAAAGTTTCTCCCTTGGGCTCAGTGGTCGCAGAGCCACTGACGCTGTCCTCCTCCTCTTCCAAGCTGTGGGCTCTGGGAGCTCCTCGTTCTGGGAGCCCCTCCCTGGAACTGAGCCCTGGTGGCTTTTATCTGGCTCAGGTGCTTGTTGTTCAGGTAACTACCGTACCTAGATGGGTTCCTTCCCCTGAAATTAGCTTGGACCGGGGTCCCATTATGGGGGCCGGCAGCTTCATGACACCTGCCAAGCAGTCCTGCAGTGCCTCACAAGTGGTGAGCACAAACCTCCAGGCAGTCTGTTGAGAACCAGGGCCCAAGCCCCAATTTGGTTGGGAGTTCTGTACTTGGATTTCACCATCCAACCACCGAGTGTCAACTCCTCAAGCACTGTAACAGCCCAGCCATGCAGCCCCGGACTGTCCCCTTGGGCACTCCGAATCCTCCGTCTTGCCACCCAGCTAAGCCTGCCTCTGTGATTGTCTCACACCAACCATCACAGCGCTAGTCAGGTTACGCCCAGTCACTTACCCTGGGTCGATTGCACCTTACTTAGATCTCGCACCAAAGACAACGCATGATACAATAACAATCTAGAGATGTATTGTATTATATAGGAAATAAGAGAGTTATGTACAAGGTTAAAGCAGGTAAACACACACACACAAATGAGTTCAAGCTTAACTTTCAAAAAGTAACAGAAATGTCTATAAGAAGCAAGCTCTATGGGTCCTCTAGGGCTGACCCAGGGTAAGCACTGGGGCTCTTTGAGTTATGCCTAGTAACCTTTGCGCCCCAGAGCCCAAGCAGTATAAAGAGAGAGTTCCTCCTTGTTGGGACTTTTTATTCCCTTTCCCCCTTGCGCTCTGAGCTGCAAACCCCGCTGATGGGAGGAATTCACTGTCAAGACTCCTCTTCATAAAGGGGGGAGGAGAACAATCAGCAAAGTCTTTTATCCTCCTCCGTGTTCCACAGTAGTCTGGTGTTGATGGGCCTGGCTTGTTGGCCAGGACGTAGCAGCTTCTGTTGGAGATCAATACGTCACACTAGCTCATGTCTCTCTCCTGTCTGGGGATCTGCAGTTACAGAGGCTCACAATGCAGAACCCTCAACTATTACCTTAGAACGTGAGCTACATCTGTTACGAGTGAGATTAATGCCGGCAGCAGCTCCCAAGCATTCCGTAATGTCTCAACACATTCTTATCGTTCTGACACCTGCTTTAGCAATACCACCACCCTGGGGAGCCAGACTGGCTTCAGCTCTGTATTTGCCAATGTTCAGTGGAGACCTGGGGGCCTGGGCATGAGCTGGCACCTGGTCTGCCGGCACCTGGTCTGCCAGCACCACAACACCCTGTAGCAAAGATCTCCTCTAAGCAGCTATGCAACAGGTAAATAGCAACCAGCTCCCTGAGCTAGCCTGACTAGATGTCTCTGTTATATTCACCCACTTCTCTTGCCTGACTTGGTCAGTGCGCCCTGATGCCCTGGGTCCCTAGGAGACTAGTCACCAGGCAACACCCCAGAACCAGTAGGACTAACAAGCTGTGACTTTCTGTGCTTGGTTCATCTACATCCCATAGCCGTGTCAGCTCTGGCTCAGTGCTCTCCAGCCTCTCCTGCCTGCCACCTTGCTAGCCAGATCCCACCAGTCCCTGCCAGGCAAAGCCAGCCATGCCCCTGCTGCCCTGGCATGGCCTGGCAATGCCCATGGTGGTTGATGCACCCGTGGCTGTTTCCTCCCAGAACTGGTGAGGCACAGTTGCCTCTGGAAGGCTTCCTCCCTTGGTTTCAGACAGGGGAAGGCTGAGCCCTGATGTCCTGGTTTTGGGGGGCCGGAGGGCTGCAGAGGGGTTTCAGTGCCTCTCTTTTTTGCTAGTGCTGCTGGGCCCGCAGGCTGGGCAATGACATGTGGGTGCGAGCCGGGAGACGCTGCCCGCTCTCTCTCCTGTCTCTGCTGTCATCCTCGGGTAGCTGCAGCTTTCCGGTCTGCTTGCAGGTTCTCGGTGTTTGGCCTAGGATCGCGTGCCTACCCCCACTTCTGCGCCTTTGCCCGTGCCGTCGACACCCTGCTGGAGGAGCTGGGAGGGGAGCGCATCCTCCGCATGGGGGAGGGGGATGAGCTCTGTGGCCAGGAAGAGTCTTTCAGGACGTGGGCCAAAAAAGTTTTCAAGGTAGTCTGCTTCCTTCGTCTTTGGGAAGGGGCACGGGGAGATCAGAAGTGGGCAGGGGGAAAGGGCCTAGGAAGCTGCCATTGGGCAAATCTGCTTTCAGTTAAAGTCGGGCCTGACCTCGGTCCCCAGCACCCTGGCACACTGCAAGTCATTCGGAGTTCACAGCTTTAGCTGTCTCTGCTCTTTGTGAGGGTCCTGCAGCAAAGCAAAGAATCAGAGACCTGGCTCCTCAGGCCTCCTGTCTGTGCACCGCAGCCCCCGGCGGCCTAGACAGGGCGTGGGGACCAAGCTGGTTCGGGTGGCCCAGGGGGCAGTTAGGAGCCCCTCTAGAGCCCTAGAGCAGAGCTCAGGATAATGCGGCGCCTTCTCACTGGGCTGGGGTGTCTTTGAGGGTTTGGAGGAGGTATCTAAGTGCATTCTGGGAGGTGGGTCTGGATTGTGAGGCACCCAATATGCCGGGTGTTTGGACCCTGGGTTTTGGTTCGGCCAAAGGAGAGGAGCCCTTGGCCAAATGGGGGTGTGAATCCAGTATTGCCAGCCCCACATGTTCAAAAATCACGTCAGGCAAAAACAAATTGGAGACCAAGTTAACAATAGTCAGTGCTGAGTTCCATTTACTTGTCTTCGGGTTCTTGAGCCATTACTGGTCATGGCTTTAAGCTTTCCTCCACACCATAAGGACTAGAAATTTACTCCTTTTATTTTTAAGGAAAGTTCATAGTCTCTTTTAATAAGCCAACTCCAGGAGCTGGGTCATTAAAGAGAAACCTCAGATATCATGAAACTCGTGGTCAAATCACGAGAGCTGTCGAAAGAACCTGGGTGTGGAATCTGGACACCTTCAAGTTCTGGAGGTGGTGGGAACCAAGGCTCCAGTCTGGCCTATTATAGAAAGAAGGGGCCAATTCAGATTTCAAACACCCCAAACTCTGGGGTGATCAGAACTGGGCTTCTGATTTAAGCCCATGTGCAACTGAGGAGGGTGAGTTCTAGGGAATATCCCCCGTGTGTGTGCGTTGGGGGAGAGGAGGTGATGTTCACGCTAACAGGAGATGTGCCCATGCACCACTGGCAGAACATCCCCTGAGATGTGCTGGGGGAAAGTCACATAGCCTCCAAGCATGGTGCTACACCCTAGCCAGCGCCATCCCGCCCTCCCTTCCATAAGCATGTGGGTCGGTGTTGGCTGAGAGCAGGCGGTGCCACCTCCTAGGAGCCAGGCTGGGCTGAAGGCCTGGCTGAGCTGGGGGGGTCCCCTGACAGCCTGGTGTGTGCTGCAGGCAGCATGCGACGTGTTCTGCGTGGGAGATGACGTGAACATTGAGAAGGCCAACAACTCCCTCATCAGCAACGATCGGAGCTGGAAGAGGAGCAAGTTCCGCCTGACCTACGTGGCTGAGGCCCCCGAGCTCACACAAGGTATGGCTGCTTGGTCACCGGGGGGGCTTTGAGCATGGGGCAGACCCTGGGGCAGATTACAATCCTTGGGGCCAGTGGTGGGCTTACCTGGGGGAAGGGTGCAGGTCACCCTGGATGGAGTTCTGCTGACACCCTCTCTCTGGGTATTTGACTCTCTTGTCCATATCTCACCCCCACCCCAGATGTTTCCTGTCTCTGCTCCTTCTCCGCTCCCTCCATTCTCTCCCTCCTGCCCTCTTACCTCCCTCCCTCTGGTCCCTTTCTCCTGCTCTCTTTTCTTCCCATATCCTTCACCCGATGTCCAACCCTACTGCTGGATAGAAAACTCCCCCTTGTCCCTGTCCCTCCAGCCCCCATTCAACTTCAAACCCCTCCCCTCCCTCCAAATAGTGCATTGTGGCCTGGGAGGAGAATTCCACTGAAGTGCTGTCTGGTTTTGCCTCTTCACCACCCGCTCCAGCCACAGTCAGGGTAGGACGCCCACGCTCGGCTGGAGGAAGGGTCTGGAGACAGGTAGCTGCTGGTCTCTGGAGCTGGTGGAGGGCCTGTACCAGGGTAGTGGTAGGCTAGGGCAGCGCTGAATCTGACCTACCTGCTGCTGCCTCCTCTTGCAGAGCAGACATGCTCATTGCTGAGAGGAAGTGGAAATCCAGGAGCACTCTACGCCACCTGTTTAAAACTCTCCCTCCCATGGTGTAGCACAGAGTGGGGCAAACCCACTAAAACACAGTGCCATGGTGTGGCTCCTGCAGCTGGTAAACGCAGCGCTGCCTCAGCTCCTCCTGAATTCAGATGCCCAGTTGCCAACCAGATTGTGTGGCTGGCGAGAGAAATGAAGGGTGTGTGTATGTGCATGCGAGTAGTGGTTATTTCTCCATCCCCCTGGTTACCTACCTGCTGAGAGCAGGGAGCTGCTGCAATCATTTGCTCCTTTCACATGGCCCCGAAGGCTCCCTAAAGCTTTCCAGCAAAGGCACCGTCGGTCTCCCATGGGGTGGAGCAGGAAGGCCCAAGCCAGGGCAGCCCTAGATTCACTCGGCTGCTTCATGCCAGTGCAGGTTCTGAAATGCTGAGTGTGGTGGTGCCCAGCCAGACGCTGGGGGCAGGGTTGCAGCCAGCCTGCCCTCTCCAGTCCCCGCCACTTTCATCTGATTGAATCTTCTCATCTGCAGGTCTGTACAGTATTCACAAAAAGCGAGTCTATGCCGCCCGGCTCCTCACACGCCAGAATCTGCAGAGCCCAAAATCCAGGTAGGACTGACAGCCACACTTCTCACCCATATATCCAGGAGGCACACACACAGTCTGCTCTGGTGCATACACATGACACACACACCCAACTCTCTCCAACTTCTTAATTCCAAGCTTCTCTGCTATCAATTCGCCAGGCTAGACCTAAAGTGTGCCCTGTGTTACAACATAAGAACAGCCAGACTGGGTCCATCCAGCCCAGTGTTCTGTCTACTGACAGTGGCCAATGCCAGGTGCCCCAGAGGGAGTGAACCTAACAGGCAATGATCAAGTGATCTCTCTCCTGCCATCCATCTCCACCCTCTGACAAACAGAGGCTAGGGACACCATTCCTTACCCATCCTGGCTTACAGCCATTAACGGACATTAAAGTCCTAGCCTTTTTAATCTGCAAACCTTACTTCTAACTTGGTGGTGAATGTTTCCTAGCATCCAGCATAGTGAATCCTCTACGGGTATCTCAGGCATGCTCCTGTCTGTGCAGACCACCTCAAAGTATCCTCAGCTGTAATTGCGTCTGAATATGCTTCACCTTTGCTATAGTGGTGGAAGAAGCCATGAACTTAGCGCTGTCCACACAGGTGGTTAGTTCGGTACAACTGCATATGCACCACACCCCCACGTGACATAGTTATACCGAAGTAAGTGTGTAGTGGAGAACTGGCCTCACTTCCATGTGCTTTACAACAGTAGGGCCACATGCACTTCAGTGGAGTTTCTTCTCATGGGCACCTGTGGCCCACTTCTTTGATGTGACATTCCAGAACAGTACATGGGCTTCTGCTGCTAGCGCTGCAGCCGGTCAGGGGCTAACTGGTTTCCCTGAGACATTCCTGCTGACACCAACCGTGCTAGTGCCGAGAAAGGGGCAGGGTGCTGCATTCATGGCATGACAGGCAATGCAGAAGTTCCACAAAGGACAGCATTGGGCCAGCGGGCTCAGCTTTCCAAGCTGGGTGCAGAAGAATGGCTCACAGTGGAGAACACCATCACAGGAAAGTGGGGTGGGAGGCTAGGTCTGAACAGAGGGCAGATTCTTTCCTAAGTGCCCGTTCTTGTTTCCTTTTTGTTAGTTCAAACATACGATCGTCTGGGCAGACTCTGGGCTACTCCTGTGCCCTCCTTCCTGCTCCTTAGAAAATCACACCTAAAGAAACAGCTCCCAGAGCTGGGCCTTGTTAGCACAGGGCTTACAGCTGTCCAGAGGGCTCGTCGCAGTGCTGGGTTTGTTTTGTTTTTCACCCCCTCTCCCTGCAGTCGGTCAACAATTTTCCTGCGACTTCACACCAATGGGCAGCAGGAGCTGCGCTACCAGCCTGGAGACCACTTGGGAGTGTTTCCAGGCAACCACGAGGACTTGGTCAGCGCCTTGATGGAGAGACTTGAGGATGCACCCCCAGCCAACCAGCTGGTGAAGGTGGAGCTCTTGGAGGAGAGGAGCACAGCTTTAGGTAACCAGGACCAGCACAGACACCCTGATTGGGGCCAGCTGGACCCCATTCCCCGCCCCCCTTGCAGAGTCTCTGGGTGCCATGTGGCTCCTAGCAGGGGTTTATTGGACCACATTCCCTGGTGCATTCCCATAAGGACTGTAGGGTTTTAGCGCTGGTTTTAGCTTCCTCGTCATGAGAGAGTGTCCCCAGATCCACAGCTGAGCTGAGCTGCACTCTGGAGCTGCGGGGTGCTCAGAGCAGCCGTGTCATGGAAGAGCAGGGCCATGGGGGGGGTTTCTGTTCCCTCTGGCAAGCTGAAACCTCTTCACGTACCTAGGATGCGAGACCTGAACAACTGGTCCCTGGAAAGTAGAGTTAAAGGGTGTTGATTGGCCGGGCACACTGAGCTCTCCCAGACTGGACATTCTATGGGCCTGATGCTCCATTGCCCGGCGCTAAGCAGGTGGTAAATGCTTTCTCCCCAAAGCGATAGAAAACTGGGAGAACCAGATGCTGTATCATTAGTGTGGCTGATTGTAGAAGGTGAGGACATAGCGAGCACCAGGAGATCATGTCAGTCTCTTCTTTCTAGCCCTTCCTCATTCATTGTCTCCCACTGGAGTCAAAGCCTTCATTGGCTTGCCCAAGGTGGACTGGCAGCATTGTATTGGATTCTCTCCCATCAGGTGTCATCAGTAACTGGACGGATGAGAACCGCATCCCACCCTGCACCATCTTCCAGGCATTTAAGTGCTACCTGGACATCACCACGCCTCCTACCCCTTTGCTGCTGCAGCAGTTTGCCTTACTGGCCACCAGTGACAAGGAGAAGAAACGTCTGCAGGTCCTTAGCAAGGTAAATTTGTAGGTCTGGTTGGCAGCCTCTTCCTAATGTAGGAGGTTTACTTGTCCCATGCTTCTGCTTAACCTTAGACAGTGGTAACGGGAGAATGCCCCCTCCCCCTAAAAGAGAGAGAGAGAGAGAGACGGCTCCCTCTCGATGAACATTCCACCTTTCTATCCGCCTCCTGAATGTCTTAGGATGCATCTGGCTGAGGAAAACAGCTTGTCTATGTAAACTGTTGTCAAAGACTTGCCTTCTCAGATCCTCGAGCCGGATTCCACTGCAGTCCTGGGTGGTTCATACAGAAATGCAGCCTGTGGATATTACATGTCCCCAAGATGCATTCTTCCATCCTGATCAACGTGGTCTCCCACACTAGCTCCTTACCCAGGACTACTGACACAGTTTAATGAGACACCATCTTTGCACTGATATAATCCCCCTCCTGCCCCCAACATGCTTTGTGCTCAGTGAAATTAACCTCGCAGCTCCTTGTCTTACAGAGGAGGGTTCTGAAATTAAGTGATGTGCCCAAGATCACACGGGGAGTCTGTGGCAGAGCTGGGGATTGAGTGTACAGCTCCTGATTCCCTGTCCTGATCTCTAGACCCTCCTCCCCCGGAAATCAGCATGGGCATCTTGCGCCGCTATTGCTGTGTCTGTGCAGGAGAGCGTCTGAGCCCGAGATCCCTTATGATTGTGCGGCATGCTCGTCGTATATTGGGAGAAGCTCGGAATCCACTGAAGGCTCTGTCAGGAAGGTTTGAGCCCTGAGGAACAGGCCCTAGGACGGATAGCAATCATGGCTAGAGCCCTGGGTGTCCCCGAGCCCTGTGAGAGGCAGTCGCAGGCATGCATCTTGGCATCCCCAGCCAGAGCTCTTTCCTCTGCTCCACCCTGCCTTGGGGCCCACGTGATGCAATGGGTCTGGCCTAGAACAGGAGCTCACCTGTCCTTTCCCTCCCACACTTCAGGGCTTGCAGGAGTACGAGGAATGGAAATGGTCCAAGAACCCCACCATAGTGGAGGTGCTGGAGGAGTTCCCGTCTGTGCAGATGCCCTCCACCCTGCTGCTCACCCAGCTGCCCTTGCTGCAGCCTCGCTATTACTCCATCAGCTCCTCCCCCGACATGTCGCCGGACGAGGTGCACCTCACCGTGGCCGTGCTCTCCTACCGCACTCGAGGTACCATGCCAGCAGCGCTGCAAGGGGCTCGTGATTTGCGTGGCGGCGACCGGCTAGAGCCATCCCATAGCATTGTGCTAGGTGGCCACGCAGATGGGGCCTTCATCTCTATTTGCATTGTGGGAGGTGGTCATTAGCATATGGGGGTGTGTATGTGTGTTTGGGGACGGGGGAATCTCTCCTTAAAACCTTGCTGCCTGTTCACACGGGGCTCCCTCGGGGTAGTGCTGGGGGCTGTGGCAGCCAGACGCAGCAGCAGAAACTAATAGCTTTCCAGCTCCTCCAGGCCGCTCTGCACTATGCAACACAAAGGCTGTATGCCCTTGTCTTGGCTGCCTTGCACCAGTGGGTGGTGGGGAGAAGAGACTTCAGATTGGCCTGCAGGGTGGATTGACCTGGCCCCCTCATGCAGGCATATGTCTCTCTTGCTTCCCACCCCTGGGAAGCTTATAGAAATGTTGAATGTTCATCCTCCATACTGCCAAGCACTGGTGTCTGCTTGCATTGGCAGGAGAATATCGGGGTGGCACAGAAGCCTATTACCATCTTCTCAAGGGGCATGGGAGGAACACTAGCTGGGGAGGGGGGATCCCTGGTTTATAAATCTCCAGCAAGAGCCTGTGGCCAAGGTTTCTTTGCAAGCACTCACTCAGCTGGAGACAGCGCTGGAAGGTCCCATTTGGCCCTTAGCAGGGGGAGTGTGTTATGGCCACAGCAAAGTCACAAACTGCCCTGCTCCAGCAAGTGGCACCTCCCTGATGTTTGCCTGGGGCACGGGTCAGCAACCTTTCAGAAGTGCTGTGCCGAGTCTTCATTTATTCACTCTAATTTAAGGTTCCGCGTACCAGTAATACATTTGAACGTTTTTAGAAGGTCTCTTTCTATAAATCTATAATACATAACTAAACTATTGTTGTATGTAAAGTAAATAAGGTTTTTAAAATGTTTAGAATCATATAAGATTAGAGTTGGAAGGGACCTCAGAAGGTCATCTAGTCCAGCACCCTGCTCAAAGCAGGACCAATCCCCAGACAGATTTTTACCCCAGTCCCTGGGTTTAACAGGCCAGTGCTCAAACCACTGAGCTATTCCTCCCCCAAGAAGCTTCATTTAAATTTAAATTAAAATGCAGAGCCCCCCAGACTGGTGGCCAGGACCCAGGCAGTATGAGTGCCACTGAAAATCAGCTCGTGTGCCGCAGGTTACCTACCTCTGGCCCGGGGGAAGCCAGCCTGTCCTGAGCGCTCCAGTGGTCCAGCCTGCCCTGAAAAGTAGAATTGGTCCCAGGGACCACTCAGTGCCTCGCCATTCTGACCCCAAGTCACAGGTTGGCTGCCGTTAGTGCTGACGTCGCAGTGAGGTTTGGGGAGAGCATTTTGCTGGGTGCAGAGAGGTAAATGGCCAGGGCATTCTCCAGCGATCCATTCAGCAGTACCGGGGCAGGGTACAGACCCTCTCCTCCTTTCCTCTCCTAGATGGGGAAGGACCGATACACCACGGGGTCTGTTCCTCCTGGTTCAACCGGATACAGGCGGATGAAGTTGTGCCCTGTTTTGTAAGAGGGTGAGTGGCATGGTCACTGCATATGGAGTCCCCGAGAGCCAGGGAGGGTTTAGACCATTCCAAGAGAGACTGATCCGTCAGCTATTCACAGCAAAGAGCCCTTGAATTCCTGTCTGGAGCCCGTCATGTGCGCTCACGGCACTAACGGGGATTTCTACTAACGACCTGCCTCCTCACCCTGAATGGTGGAGGGGCTGAGGCCATTCCATACAGCAGTCTGCAACAGCACCGTGCAGACAATGGGGTGGGGGTTGGTACCTGATGCCCCTGAACAGCCAGGGGTCACAGAAGAGAGCGCAGTGTGAACTGCAGATGGGCCCTGTTACCATGCGCTCTGCTTCAAATGCCACTTTTTGCCACCGCCTTCCACACTCAAACTTCTGCCCTTGCATGCCTGAGCTCCATTTCTACCCCCACAAGGATTTCATTGACCCAGCCTGGGCCTTGGCCCCTTAGGGGCATCACTAACTTTAGAACTTGTTTGTCCAGAGCTCCTGGGTTCCACATGCCACAAGATCCCCAGGTTCCCTGCATCCTGATTGGCCCAGGTACAGGAATCGCCCCATTCCGGAGCTTTTGGCAGCAGCGGCTCTTTGAAATCGAGCACAAAGGTGGGTCTGAGGTCTTGAGCCTCTGGTAAGTAAGGGGGTGAGCGAGTGCCTGCACAACATCCTCAGGGAACCCGAGTGTAGTACCCTGCCTGAGTGCATGCAATCATGTCCCCCTCCAGTGGCTGGTCCTGGTAAGGACTGGAGCCTATTGCAGCTAATAGAATTGCTCTGTTAGCTCCAGGGGTGTGTGTTTAGTGCTAGAGGCATCAGGCTGAGTGGTAGCTGCTGTGGTGTGTGCATATGTGTTACCATGGCTGTTTCACTCACTGTGAGATGACTTAACATAGAGCTGGTCTGACATTTTTCCACTGGGCTTTTTTTAATGAAAAATGTCATGAATTCTTTTCTTTAGATTACACTTCATTCCATTTTCCACAGTTTTTCAATGAAAAATTAGATTGTTTAAAAATACTTTTTTATTGCAAAAACAAAAAAATGATTTTTTTTATTAAATTTCCCACCAAAAAATCCTGACCTGTTTCACCCAGCGCTAGTTACTTGGGACCCTGGATCCATGCTCCTGAGGAGTTGCACAATCTCCCCAAGTATCTCCTCTCGGACCTTCTACCCTTCCCCCTCTGCCATCCGCTGTCCCAGGGAACAGAGCTACACATCCAAAACAGCCTCCCTCAGAGTGCACAGAATGGCTGCCAGGAGCAAAGAGGGAATCCAAGCACAGCATTTGCCCACTCCGTGCAGGAGGGTGTGTGCGATCCCAAGCTTGGGAACTGGGGTGCAGGGGATGGTTTCCGTGACTCACTGCTATCCCACCTGTCTCTGCTCCAGCACTGAAGCCCTGTCCGATGATTTTGGTCTTTGGGTGCCGACAGTCCAAGATCGACCACATTTACAAAGAGGAGACCCTCCTAGCCAAAAACAAAGGCATCTTCAAAGAGCTGTACACAGCCTACTCCCGGGAACCAGACAAACCAAAGGTAACCCTGCTCTATGTTCAGCCCTGAGTCGCCGTGACCAGTCGCTAGGGGAAGGGTCCAACCTCTCGTGCAGTCACCTGGAGGGATTTGCCTGCACTAGTTTGAGGACATGATCTTGGCTCAAGCTTTTCACAGCTCCGTGGGCCAATGAATCTCCCGTTTTTAAGAATCCCCAGGAAGGCAATTACAGCACAATTGCCCTCAAACTCGTTAACCAGCCCTCTCCATCTCTCTCACTTTCAAACAAGACCTAAAGCCACTGGTGGACATTAGCAGTCCTCTGGCACTTTCCCCTAGCCCAGTACTGACTCCACAGCCATGGCTGGGTCCCACTGGGTCTCTGACTTCCCCCTGAAGGTACAGTCACACTGGACCCTGCTTTTCAGGGGTGCTGTGCAGCTGGGGAGTTCCACTGACTTCAGCTGGAGTTTCTGGCACTTGGCACCTCCAAACATGCAGGCCTGATTGTCTTCAGTTCCCTTCCCAAAGAGTTGTGCAGCATTGCCATGAGTTGTTAAATGGCTGCCGTGTTCCACCCCAGAGGTGGCTGCCCTGCGCTGATGGATGGAGGGGTGAAGTGACTCCTGTGTGTAAAGCTGGGCTGGGCCCTTTGGGAGCTGCGAGTGACAGGCGCCGTGCAACGTCCATTCCTGTCTCCCCCAGAAATACGTGCAGGATGTGCTGCAGGAGCAGCTGGCTCAGTCTGTGTACAAAGCACTGAAGGAGCAGGGAGGTCACATCTACGTATGCGGGGACGTCACCATGGCTGGGGATGTCTTCAAGGCCATTCAGCGCATCGTGAAGCAGCAGGGGCAGCTGTCGGTGGAGCAGGCTGGCGCTTTCATTAGCAAGCTGAGGGTGAGTGGGCCCTCCCCAGCCTGCCGCAGGGCTCAGCGCAAGCTTGGGCCAAGGGCGTCAGGGCTTCCTCTTGCACAGTCACTGATGATGGGGTAATTGCGGCCACGAGCTCTGGGAGTGGTCAGTAGGCACCACCCCTTCCAGCCTCCTGACCTGACTTTGTGGGTCCAGATTCTCTGCCCAGCTGTGCCCTCCTCTACCGACCCCCCAGGCCCCCTGGCTTGCCAAAGGAGCTGGGGGATGGGTGAGCTACTAACTGCAGCAGGCCATAGGGGTTTGGGACTTGCCTCAAATCTGTAAATCTGCAGAATGGTTCTTGCCGTTACCAACCAGCCTAGGCCCAGCACAGGGAGTGTGTCTGCACAAAGGACTGGTTCCCGGAAGAATTCTTGTCCGTAATCTGCTTCTGCAGATTAACCCCATTAGCCTTGTCCACACTAGCACTTCACCTACCACTGGCCTAGCACTGATGAAGCTCCAGTGCCAGCAAAATGCCAGTACAGGCTGCAGTTCTGGGTCCTTTTGCAATGCTGGCTCTACCCAGGAGATGTCTCTGGAACAGTAGTCAATGTCCAGCCAGCTAATAGTCTTTACCCACCATGCATGTTATTTACCTATCTAAAAAATGGCTATAGTGTCATCACTGTAATATACAAATATAGCAAATCTATGGCCACCTAGTACTGCCTTCATGGTTGTCAGATATTGTCTAATACGGCCATGCAGATCCTACTGCTGCATAAGCACAGGCCTCCCACTTGAGCTAACAGGGAAGCTCCTCTAGTTGTTAGCAATGTAGGACCTATGACACACAGTTAGACAGTTCTGATTCCATCCAGTGCAGGGCACTGGTCCACATGCATTGCAGTCTGTTCACTATGGCAATGTTCCTGTTAGGCTGTAGTACAATCTCCAGTTCCCCTGGGCTTTCTCTCTCTTCCTCTATTTTTTAACCTTAAGGCATGTGAACAAGTAGCCATTTAGAGAGGCAACCAGTGTAGTGGATACTGGACAGAGTGCCAAGAGACCTGAATTCTATCATGGCTCTGCCCCTGACCTACTGAGTGATCCTGGAGAAGTCACTTCCCTGCTCTGTGCCTCAGTTTCCCCTTGTAGGCTTTTCCTTTCTTGCCTATTTAGCATGTAAGCTCTTAGGGGCAGGCACTGTCCCACACTCTGTTTGCACAGCACCTCCCACCTCAGCTAGCATCTCTAGGTGCTACAGAAATACCATAATAATAACTTGCGCCTACACCTTTCTCTCAGTGCCATGCCTCTGCTGTCCTTGCTTTCAGGATGACAACCGATACCACGAGGATATTTTTGGAGTCACCTTGCGTACATATGAAGTGACTAACCGCCTTAGATCTGAGTCAATTGCGTTCATTGAGGAAAGCAAAAAGGACACGGATGAGTGAGTTGACGTGCTTATTTTAACCTGTGCTATTGTTCCTTGGACGCGCTTGGGTTGTGGAATAAAACTCGGAAGGATCGTTTTATTTATTTGCATGTATGAAGCCAGTAATAGCAGAGACAGGAACAGGCCTCTAATCCGAAAAGTAGAAACAGACAAAGCTGCAGTACAGTTTCTTTGAGAGAACAATCGACTCAGTGGGCTAAATCCATTCCAGAAGGCATTGCCAAGGTGAATCTGACCCATTGTAGCCACGAACACAGCCTTTTCCATACCATGAGCCCCTGGCAAAACAGACAGGCTAGAAAGCATGAGTGGGTGGGCACAACTGGAGCTGGTTGAAAATTTCCCAATGGAATAAAGTTCAGTGGGAACGTGTCAATTTGATGGAATTGGCTTGTTCTGTGGGAATGTGTCGATTTCGTCAATGGAAACCGGACCAGCTGGTTGTCAGGCTGCCTGGAACCCATGGTTCTCCAGTGCCTAGGCTGCACGCCTGGTAGGGGGACAAGCTTGCCGGCTACCCGGGGAGCCAGATGGCTGGTTCCCCAGCTAAGGGAGCTAACTGAAAACCCAATCCCGTTCACACTGAAGCCAAATGGCAGAATACCCATTGGGATCCAAGGTGGCTTGACGGGCTCCATGCTGAATCTCAGCTGGCTGAATCTCAGCTGGCCAGATGTGCTCGTTGCATTTAAACGCTAGCTGTCCCATGCCAGTGGGGGGACTGCAGGGCTACGCGTGGAAGGGAGCATTGGTAGCTAGTCATTCTCCCCTTTCCCTTGCAGGGTTTTCTGCTCATAACCAGAACCCCTTGCCCCAGATGAGATGCCAAATCAGCTGCAGCAGCAGCCACCCCCCTCCAGCCGGAGGGCGCTGGGTTTTGTATTTACACGGACACGGCGGCTCCTTTTCTGCGGGGCCTGCCCACGGAAAGTGCTCTGTCTCTCGTCCTGTCGTCGTGTCCCGATGATGATGATTTCTCTTTCCTTTCTCTGTCTGTCGTCCTGTGGCGGTTTCTTTTCACTCCTTGTTTCCCTCCTCGGAGTCCCCTGCTGAAGTGCGATGGCTTTATAATCCGCAGTGGCTCTTATGAAACTACATTTCTTCTTCTCTCGGTCCGACGAGGGCGTTTCGCGGCTGCATGAAATCACCACCTTCGTGATCATCTGCATTCTTTGGTGTTTGGGGGGGTGGGGCTGGAGCGGGGGGAGCTGGCTGTTCCTGATCGGGCAGCGAGGACTGGAGAGAAGCTGTTTTGCCCAAGACCCCTTTCCCCACCTTGACATGGAACTTGGCTGAATCGCTGCATCTTCCTCGCTTTGCTTTGGCCGCTCTGGGCCTGGCCCAGGGGGAAATTGGATGGAAAGGAAGTGCTGCCCTGCCCCCTTTCTTGCTGCTGATGGAGGCACCAGAGCTTTGTTCTGTTTGAGGGGTGGGGTTCGTCTGTGTTCAACGGGTAACAATTCACCTACGTGAGCTCTGTGCTGTTTGTATCCTCAGCCCCACGCCCTGCCCCCTCTTGGCTCTGTCCTCAGTCCTCTCTTGCCTGTGTGCCCTATGCTGATCCTGCTCGTGCAACAGTCTTCATGGGCCATGTGCAAGCACAGCAGGTGCAGGCTGGTGTTTCTGCAAAGGGGCAGCACGTGGGTGCTCTCTGGTCACGGGGAAGCAGGGGACGTACTGCCCACTCTGCATCCAAACCTTCCCAGCCTGCGCTGGGAGTTCAGGGTAAATGCAGCCAGCTGGCATGAGAGGGCTACAGATTAGCTGAGATCCTTGGAGGAAAGATTGTGACTCGGGCATGGGTTGCATCCTGTAGCTTCCCTGGATTAACAGGGTGCTGGCGGTGGGCACGTGAGTCCTCTCCAGCGAGGCAAGAGAACATGTAAGGCGACAAGGCTGGGAGGCAGAGTAGCTCTGAAGCCGTCTCTGCCCAGGTCCAAGTGGCACCAAGCTGCTTATAAAAAAGGTTGATAGGCAGCCAGCAAGTAGCTGCTGTATGGGGTCTACTGTGGCCATTCCTGACCCCTGGTGCCAGGCCTTCTGGGAGCCCCATGTAATGCCCCATTAAATGAGTAACAGTTGCCTTGATTACTCAAAGCATGGGAAGTCTGTCCTAGCGCGATCTTGTGAGATGTCCTTTCTCAGCAACACCACTCCCCACCCCCGCAGGGACTGCAATGCTCTCGTGGTGCCAGGCTGGCTGCAACGGGTGCCTCCACTCTGCAAAAAACCCCAAATCCTCTCCATGCCCCCTCTGCCTGCTGCATGCACGGTGCCATTGTTCAAACTGCACAAGGCCGCTGGGCCGGGAGCTCTCAGGAGAGATGGGGAGCAAGCCCAAGAAGAGAGGCACTGGTGCTGTCTAACGCCAGGCTCTGAGGTGCTGACCGCTCAGCTCCACTGCACAAATCCAGCCCCGCTCGAGACTTACAGGAACTGCTACAGAACTGGCAGCCCCCAAGGGTCACTCCCCTTTTCCAGGTAGGAACTCTGGCACCCACCCCCAGGCCGGATCTCTCTCTCTCTGTCAGGGGGAGGGGGCTTTCTCTAGTTGCCAGGTTGTTTGGGGGTGCCCTCGTCCCTTCCCCCACCTGCACTGTACATAGCCATCTGCTGGCTAGACTGAGGCAGCAATAGCAAACTGGTGCCTTCAGGTGGCACTGGACCCCCTCCTGCCGACAGCATAGGGAATTACTGCCGAAGGGGGTCAGGACTTGGCCACGGCAAAGGAGGTGGGTCCCCACAACCGCTGTCACCAAGGGGTTGTTTTCAGAGCCCAGGATCTGCCACTGCCTCCCGCTGAACCAAGCTTCTAACAAAGTGAGTCCAGCAAGGTCGGAAGCCTCCCCTGGCCTAAGTGTGACTTGGCAGCTGGGCTGCTCAACTTCAGCTCGTGTTCACTGGTCTCACGCTTCGCAGTGACCACGTGGTTGCTTTGGTTTTGCTGCCTAGACCCTCCAATGTGGGTAGGCGCTCGTGTGTGCTGCCACTGCCACAGCAACATCCCTGGTCTTTACCTTCCCTGACCACCACAGATGGATCTGACCCAAAACCCTGGGCCCAGAGGCCCCAGAGCTTTGGGAAAGCTCCGCTCCAGGCTTTCTGCTGCCCCAATCCATCTCTTCGGAGTATTTTGCTCAACTAGGAGTCAGCAAGACTTTAAATAGGGACGTGCACAAATGCTGCCACCTTGTGGTAATTTGCATGCACGCTGTTCTGTGAGGGTGGCCCGATGTGTTGCCCTATGAGGATGAATGAAGGTCCCTGGCTAAGCCCCTGTTCAGTTACGAAATCACGGCTGTAGTGTGATTATTCAATTTGCAGCAGCAACTGTATGCCCGCACCCACCCTGCTGCCTGGCAGCTACCCTGCACTTCCTCCGCAAGGACCACCGGGGGACATGCCCACAGCGCCGCTCACGGAGAAATGGATTCTGGGCTGTCCCACTGCACAGAGTGCTGGGGTGAAGGAGACCAGCCCAACAAGGGGGAGTAGGGGCTCCTAGCTACACTGCAAACCCCCAAGAAGTTGAGCCAGTTGCACCACCCTAGGTCCCTGGCAGGGGGCAGGTGTGGTTAGCTGCCGCGGTTACTAACCAGGTGGTGTGCAGGCATAAACCACAGCTGGAGCCATCAGTACCATATGCTGTTACAAAACCTGGTCGCTGTTGTGTAACCGGGGCCTAGGAGCTCTTTAGTGGGGCCGAGAGCTCAGGCAGGCACCGACCCTTCCAGTTGCATGTCCTGGTCCCCTGGGAGCCAATGGGAAGAGAGAATGGGGAGCGCATCAAGGGCAGAAGGATGCCTTTGCTCGAGATTGTGCCTCACAAATCTGGGTAGCGATCCAGCCCCTGGGGGTGGGGGAAGAGATGACAGATCCCTTACTCCGCCCTTCGCCCCCCCACCATCCCACACACTGGGGAAGATTGGCTCTGGATCCAGCTCAGACCAGGCTGACCTTTCTGTAAGGTGCCTGAGAAAAACCCTGCATCTCCCTTCAGCCCACTCCACACAAACCTTGGGGAGAGTTTGAATTTGGATCCAAATTTTGCCCCAAGCCCATCTTTCCTGGAAATGTCAATGCAAAGGAATGCCCAAAGCCGTGTCCTTCGCGTTCATTGCTGCTGTTCATTTTCCCATTCTGTCCTGTGCTCCTGTAACAGCCCCGCTCCGGAATGAGTTTTGCTGATACTGATGCTCCCTGTCTGTATCTGACAAGAGAGGCTGGCATTGGCAGAACGGGTTGTGTCTCCTCCCGTCCGATATACCCATGAGCCACGCTAAAAACGCAGCAAGTGCAGCCATGGAGGAGCCATGACATCCGGATTCAGCCTCTCCCATTGCTAAAGGCTGGAATTTCCCCGAGTGCCCAGAGGAGTTAGGCCCCCAAAGGCTGCTGAAATTAACTGTGAGTTGAGCACCCACGTCCCTTTGTTCTCTTTGATAATCCCAGTCTTAGAGAGCAAAAAACTGTGTTACGTCCAGCCTGCTCACCTGGTGCACCCAAGAGACAGGACAGGGATGGGGGAAGGGACAGGTGAGTAACAGGGAAATCCTACCATTGTGGGGTGAGTTGAATTCAAGGGCTCCAGAAGCTGTCATCAGCCTGCCCTGCTTGGCTGGGATAGTTGACTTTGAACAGGCCGGGCTGGCTTTCTAACTGAGTCCGTTCCATTTACTTTAGTAGCCAGTTTGCTCTCTTCACCTGCAAGGGTTTCACATGCTTAATTTCCTCCCCCAGAAAAGGGGACGTGATCCTGCTAATCTCTGTAATGCCACAAACACAGACCTTTCATCCGCCACCCGGACGCAGTTCAGCTGGGTGAAATGGGTGTGTATGTACAATAGATACATAGCACCTGGGTGGTGGAGAATGGAGATAGCCAGGCAATGGACTGAATGTATCTTGTGTGGTTGATGGCTTCGCCTGCCCTCTGTCCATTAATCCCAGTCCCCACTGGCTAATTCCAACACTCCAATGGACTGAGCAGCTCCAAACAGCCCCTGTAGCAACTGGAGAGTGGTCATGATGGACCAGTGGGCTGATCCTGTCTGGCAATTCCTGTGAATGGCAAAGACTGCCATCATCACCACCAAAATGCTTTGCAGTGCCTCAGCTCACTTCTTACTCCAAAGTGTTAACAGCCAGGTGGGTCCTTACTACAGCTGGTCAAGATGGTTTATTTGCAAATTGTGCATGAAAAATCCTCCCCATTTTTTCTGACCAGCTCCACTCTTTACCTTAGACTGACGAGCCGCTAAGCCTCAGCTCCACAGCAACCATCCCCAAGGCTTTGCCTCCCCACAGCAGCTGCTTGGAAGTTTAGATAGGAGGCAACATACAGGCCTGTCTTTATATTACAGCACCTTCGAGGAGGGAAGCAAATAACCAGATCACTTTCTGCCCCCAAATAATTTACAATCTAAGATGACAAGAAGCAGGAGTTGAGGACAGGCTGCAGCACAAGAAGCCTCTCCCCGCTATATTTTACCCCTAATCTATACTCAATAGTGATTAGTTATTGACCTCTCTTAATTCCCTATTTCGCTATTATTCCCCTCCCTTATCAATGCACACCCTTAGCCTCTTACCAATTAACCATCTGGCCTTCCTCCACCTCTCGCTGAAGAGACCTTCCCAGCATCCAGCCCATGCCCAGCCACACAAGAGGGAGGAGTAGCTCTTTAGTAAAGGTAGGTTCTGGTGATGGCAGTGGGACAGGAAGCACCTAAAGCTAGGAGGATGCTAATGCTCTGGGGACTTCCTCCCCTTCTAGCTGGCTCTCTCCAGTGATGATCCCAGCCCATGGAGAGACTGAGGGATGCAGGGAGCAAGGAACTTCACCTTAAAGAGACAAATTCTGCTCTCAGATCTGTCAGTCAATTCCCACAGGAATCAATGGCAGTCAATTTATACCCGCCTAAATGGCAGCAGAAGTTGGCCTATGTTCTGAGCCCCGTTCTGCAACCATTTACCCAGAGCGTGATGTGACTAGGAGGAGTTTGCAGGACCAGCTCTTCAGAAGCAGCAGCATGTACACACTGGGCATAATCTCTGTACGACACACATAGTGCACGAAGGCCTTGTTATTACTGATGGGGGGCAGAGGGGGTGTCTTTGCTGAGGTGGCTGTGGGCTTAGCCAAATATACCAGGCTAGATGCTAAGCTGCCATGAATCTAGCACCATTAGAGTGTGTAGAGTTGCTCTAATTTTCCCCAGTGGAGGATCTTCTCCAGGTTTGCTGATATTCTGAGAAGGAGAACTTTATGGTCTACGGTAATGGTGCTGCTACCATCAGGTACATAGATGTGGCTATTGCTAGAGTGAGATCTGTTGCTGGGTTTGGAATTATTATTATAATTTCTCAATTACTCACAGAGTTCCCTAGAAGCTCGTGGCCCTTCTCAGAACAGATAGAGATGGGTGGAGCGCAGCATGGCCCTGATTTTGCTTCTGTGGGGAGTTTCAGTGCTGGCATCAGCGCGAGCAGAGTTAAGGCTACGCTGAGTGCTTATGAAATCCCACTCCCAATCAACACTGCATTGAGATTACAGAATCTTGTGAGGTACTAAGAACCGCCCAACACCCATTGGCTTGAGTGGGAGACAGGGCGATTGTCACTCTGCAGCATCGGGCCTGAGGGCAGTAGCAGTTACAGCAATTACAGCTTTGCATGCACCAATGCATTATTTCCTAGTAATCTTGTTTCAAATCTACTCCAGGCTGTGAGATTTCAGCTCTGGCTTCTCCTATACAACTACCTTTATTTACTAAAACTTCAGAGATGATGGGAAAAGCTAATGTGATAGTGGATTTAAAGCGCTTTGTTCCAGGACTGAAATGGACTCTTGTGGGGTCAGTGTTTTCTGGGTTCTGCTAAAGATACAAGGATGGCATCTGAACTTTTTAAACATCACAGTACGTGCCTATCTTCTCCCCGCTGAGCCAGTGTTACAACATGGCCTGGACTCTAAAATGCCCCAGACTGGTGCTGTTGCCTATAAGGGCCAATGACGAGAAGCTGCAAAGCTCATTTCAAACGTTGTTTATCGACTGTCTGCTGGTGATACCTGCTCACAGTGACTTGCTGATCACACATGAGGGCACTTTTCTTTCTCATTCATGTCACTAAGTGGGGGCCAGATTGTGTGGGCACAACTCAAAGGCAGTAAAACCAGCTGTGTATGGGTCCCCCACTGGTTTAAGGGATCCCACAGGCCAGGTCTTTGCAGCAGCTTGCTCTGAATCGAGCTAGTTGGAAAATTGTCTATATGTGGAAAATTTTCAACCAGCTCTGCTTGGGAATGCAGCAAAAGCGACAATAAATGCAACAACTCCTGCCCCATTTGCTCCGGCGTTTACTCTGAGTCTGAAAGAAACGTTTTATTTTTTAAGTCATGTGTTCAAAAAATGTAAAAGTTTGTGTTTCCACAAGTGCCAGCCGACAAGCAGCTTTAGCTTTACTAATGAGGTTCCAGCCGTTTTGCATGTGTGTGAACTGCTCCCATCGATTCCAGTGTGAGCTGACTGCACCCATCCCAGGCTGTGTTTGGCTCCGCTAAAGAGTGCAGAGTTCATAGCAGAATCCAGTCACTTCATTTCAAAAACAACTGCAGCCCGCTGAACAATGCAAACCCAAAAAATTGGGACATTTTGTTGAAAATTTTCACGGACATTTCAAAATTAGACAAAGTTTTGACCAGCACTGTAGCTGGTCAAAAAACATGGCGGGGGGGGGGAAATTGTAAAAATGGCTTCAAGAGTTGGGGGTAGGGGGTTAGTTAAAATTCAATATTTTGTCCAAAACAAACCTTGAAAAAAAATTAAAATTTGAAAAAACATCTACCAACTTCAGGGGAAATAAAACAACTGTATCTAAATCCGTCTTTAGCTAACAAGCCAGCATGCCTCCAAAGCAGCCATTCATGTCTGTGTGGGGTATAGAATGGTGTATTAACAAAACTCACTCTAACGCCTCTGATGTAGGAATGCATTTCAGACCCTTCTTTAAATGAGGTTTGCTGATGTGCAGCCTTGAAGTGATGGTTTGAAAGCCAAGAAAATGTAGGGCAAACATCAATTCTTGTTACAGTGCTGTAAAATAGACAAATGTCAGGAACTTCCAAGATTGGATCAACTCCTGACCTGGAAGAAATAGCTTTCGCCCACTGGGGAAGCCTCTCAGAAATCCTGGTTTCTTATATTTTGAAAAGACCTGAAGATTGAGTTCTCCTTGCTTCTGGCAACGTCTGAGTTCTGGGCTGTATGTGGTTCCCCAAGAACAGGGCAAAAGCGCCTTTCAAGCAGGACTGGTTGTATGGCACTGGTTCCCATCTAGTTAGAAACACAGGCTGAAATTCTCCTAGCTCCCAAAGGATTTTGGGTGCTCTATTCCAATTCATTTCAAAAGGAATTGGGTATCCAATTCACTTTGGCAGATTTGAAAATCTCAGGTTTTTAAATGACTTGTCTCATGAGGAGCAAAGGCGCAAAAGTGAAATGGAGACATTTGCGAAATGTGACAAAGGTTTGGTGAAACCTCTACAATCTAGAGGCTTCCTGAATCCTCCAGCTGTCCTGGGTTTTCCCATGTTCGCTGGAACTCCATCTTTTCCAAATTCTCTCATCCTCATGACCCTTCCGCCTTCCCCTTGTAGCATTGTGCCTTCTGTTTATTTTTTAAACAACACCATGAGTTAAGAGCATCGGCTTGACTCTCACTTTGTGTTTCCTGAGGTGGGTGGACAGATTGGTACATTTTGTAGCATTAAACGTGATTCAAACATAGGTTTCTTTCTGAGGAAGGAGGGTGGGGATGGAAGTGGGAGTGAGGGTGGGCAGGTGTTGTATTTGATCATACCAGTGCTTTACGCAGTATGGTTTCCCCTACCTCTGAGCTCTCAATGCTGCTAAAATCTCTGCCACTCATACAATGTACTCCAGCACCTCTCTTGTGGACTGACTCCTGCTCTGTTTGCGAGGTATCCACACTGTTCTAAAGCATGCACCTCTCTGTATAGTTCCAATCTTTTGATTTTATGGAATAAAATACCTATGCCTGTTTGCATTACAGTCAAAATAAAAAAGTGGACAAAATTTAGTGGACTGTCTTGTTAGTTGGTTTTTCTTTTTCTCTTGTGGGGTTCCTGACACTGAAAATGCCCTGTCTACCTCAAAAGCAGCAAAGAATCCTGTGGCACCTTATAGACTAACAGACGTTTTGGAGCATGAGCTTTCGTGGGTGAATACCCACTTCCTCAGATGCATGTCTACTGATACTGTCTACCTCACTACATCCCATTGTCCCTCCATTGACTAACAATAGTAGAAAATGCTGGTGCTTTACAAAATAAAACTGTGAGATCTCTTGTATTTCTCTGTGAGAGATGATCACTTCCTTGCAGGGCTGCTTGGTTTCTGAACATTACATCATAACCCTGTTTGCACTGTGAGCCCTCTGCAGGGGTCCTTACACTGAGAAAATATCTAAGTTGAACAGGGTTAGATGCCTACTCTGTCTATTCAACACCATCCAGTGTTGGAGCTGCAAGAGTCATAGTGTAGTCAATGCCAGCAAGAACTGGAATACCTGCAGGGGGCAGTGAGATGGACAGAATTCCTGTGTAGCTGTAATGTTGCCCATGCCTACTGTACTGTCAGCTGATATAAGATGCCTTTACTTAGATACAACACACACATTCTCTCTCTCTCTTTCTCTCTCTCTGTCTGCAGGAATAAGAATAGAATAGAGTGAGGTCCAGGACTAAAGCCCAGATCCTGACATACCTGTACTTTGGGGACATTCAGTTCAAGATCAGAATCCAAGTCCAAATTTTGCATCTCGGGACTCAACCTCCAAAACAATTAAGTTACCCATGGAGCCTTTTGGGCCAACAAAATCCAGATCCAGTGCCCCATATACCCAGGGCAGTGTGTTTGCTAGTGGGAGTCACACACCACAGACAAAGGGCTGCCTCCTAAACAGGAGGAAGCTTCAAAAAACCCTGAAGAACTAGGATAAACGGGGCAGAACTAGCCCTAAGGGGGATTGGCACTGGTTGTGGGTTCTGATGCAGAGATTTGAATGGTCAACAATTCAGAGAGGGCAGAGCTCATTAATGGGGTGTCAAAATGCCCATGACTGCATCTCTCCAGGATGATCTGTCAGGACCATACCCTGCTCCTCAGTCCCAGGCTGGGGCAGGGACAGTCTGGCCAATAACCTAAAGCTCGGTCAGCAGTTACCCCGCTGGACTCAGAGATGCCAATAGGACTGGGCCTGGCAGCAAAGTACATCACCTCCTAGTGTGTATGTGCAGTGAGTCTTGTGAAGGTGCTAAGAAGGGGATAGTGAACAGTGGAATCCATTCTCTAGAAATCCTAGCGGTGTGTGGGTGAAAGAGAGAGCACGAGAGACTTCCTAAGCTCCCTGATCTGTCGCATGCATGATGAGTGGATACCAGAGATAGGGCCATTCAGCAAATTTCTGCTTTGGATCTGAAATACCCCAAAGGCAAGAGATGTTTGGCCTTGTGACTTTTTTTCAGCCCATTATACAGATGGGAGCTGGTAAGTAACTTCAGATCCAGGTTTGGATTCAAAACTTCCACTAAATTCCAGGGTCTTGAGATCCAGGGTTTTGGTTTGAGAAAAGGCAGGTCTCTCTTGATTGAAATAGGGCAGCAGGAAAGAAAATATAATGTGGGGAGTAACTAAGGGCACTAACATTAAAAAGCCTGAAACAAGGAAAAGATCAAGGGACCAAATTGTAAGAAGTAAAAAAGTGACCTGTGTGTGCCTAGCCCTGTAATGACACTCATTCATATTTAAGCACTTAAGTAACTTTGGCCTGATTCCAGAGTGGATGAGCACCCACAACTCCCACTGCAGTCAATGAGACTTCAGCAACTCTTAGAACCAAGCCACTCATTCAGGTACCCACATATGGACTTAGTTGTTCAACTTTCAGGGCTGCCCAGAGGATTCAGGGGGCCTGGGGCAAAGCGAGGGAGCTGCAGTGCTTGTACTCACCCGGCGGCAGTCTGGCTCTTCGGCGGCGTTTCGGCGGTGGGGGACCCTTCAGTTGCTCCGTGTCTTCGGCAGCACTGAAGGGCCCCCCGCCGCCAAAATGCTGAAAAAGACCCGGAGCAACTGAAGGGCCCCCCACCGCCAAAATGCCGCCAAAGACCCAGACTGCCGCCGGGCCAGGGCTCGCGGGGCCCCTGTGGGACTCAGGACCTGGGGTAAATTGCTCCACTTGCCCTCCCCTCTGGGTGGCCCTGTCAACTTCAAGCAATCTATTTTGAACATTTTGGCCTTGGGGTAAATGAGAAGGAGAAGGGCTCAGCTCTGACGGGAGCTGGGTAGGCGACTAGTCCCATATATCAGAGGGGTAGCCGTATTAGGCTGGCTCTGTTAGTCTTTGCTGCTAGTCCCAAATAGTTTCTCTTAGGAGGAAAGAGCGGTTGAAATGCAGCAGCCTTCTTGGTTAAGAGCAGTTGAAAAGTGGTATCACCCTGGCAATGATATCACTGGGTGTCACGAGGGGGTGGCTCCCTCTTTGCATTGCTTTCTCTGTCACACCTGCCACTGGAGGCTGGCTGGAGTGGGGGGCACAGTGACAATGTCCTGGAGCAGTGTAACATCGTGCTATAATAGTGAAAATTCACAGGCCTCACAAAAAGAACAGGAGTATTTGTGGCACCTTAGAGACTAAAGGATTTATTTGAGCATAAGGCCGCACAGTGCATGAGAATCTTCAGCCTACCCAGAGAGGCAGCATGAGTGTGAATGGCAGCGACAGGAGAGAGACAGGAGCGGTGCAGGTCACTGAGTCTGTTCTCCTCCCAGATCAGGAGCTAGGAGGAGCCCCTGCCTTGCTCCAATGGTAATGAGCTCGCTTGCAGCCCTGACTACTAAGATAATTTGTATAATCAGCCTTATGCTTCAGGGCTTCAGCTGGCCAACTGCAGAAGACAGGATGAAATTTTGCCTCCCTGATGCACAAGTGATCAGCTGCATTACAGGTGTTTTTTCATGTTCAGGGGTCCCCTGTTAGGATCATCGGGGCCCATCCTGCTTAATCAGCTCTCTGCCACTGGGGCCCCAGGCACTGGTGGAACCTCGGTCTCCACCCCCGTCATGCCCCCACCCTCCCACCTTCGCTCTGCGGCTCTCCGGGAACCGAACTTTGCAGACGCTCCCTCCCGCGGCGGGTCCCGGAGGGGGCGGGGCGGGGCCGCGCGCGGGTCACTCACTCAGGGAAACAGCCAAGATGGCGGCGGCGGCGGCGGAGGCCGGCGGGATGGGCCTCACCGACCTGCCCGGGGAGCTGCTGGAGCTGATCCTGTGCAGCGGGGTCCTGAGCGCCGCCGACATCGGCCGCGTCTCCTGCACCTGCCGCCGGCTGCGGGAGACGTGCCAGGCCCGCGGCAAGGTCTGGCGGGAGCGCTTCCGCCGCCGGTGAGCGCCGAGCCGCGGGGCCGGTTCCGACCCAGCCGGGGGGGTGGGGCAGAGCCCGGGGGGGAGGTTCCGACCCAGCCAAGGGGGGCGCGGGGAGGGCGGTTCTGACCCAGCCGGGGGACACCGGGATAGAGCCGGGAGGGGTTTCTGACCCAGCCCGGGGGCGCCGGGGCACAGCCGGGTGGGCGGTTCCGACCCAGCCAAGGGGGGCGCGGGGGGGTTCGGTTCCGACCCAGCCGGGGAGCGTCGGGGTAGAGCTGGTGGGGAGGCGGTTCCGACCCAGCCAAGGGGGGCACGGGGGGGGAGGCTCCGACCCGGCCGGGGGACACGGGGATAGAGGCGGGAGGGGTTTCTGACCCAGCCCGGGGGCGCCGGGGCACAGCCGGGTGGGCGGTTCCGACCCAGCCAAGGGGGACGCGGGGGAGTTCGGTTCTGACCCAGCCAGGGGGCGCGGAGGCAGAGTTGGGGGGGGCTGTCCCAACCCAGTCGGGGGGCACCGAGGCAGAGCCTGGGGGCCTGGTTCCGACCCAGCAGGTACTGACCCAGTAGGAGGGGGAGCAGCGAGTTTCAGGCTCTGACCTACCCCCCAGTAGGGTTCTAGGCCCTCGGTGTTTGCTGATTCAAATCAGACTGATCTGTGTGTGGAGGGGCAGGAGGCTTGGGCTCAAACCTGAGTCTGAGCCTGGGTTTATGATGCTGTGTAGACACCCTATCAGGGCTTCTGTGGGAGAACACCCTGTGTACAGTATCCTGGGTATGTCTACATTGCAGTTAAACACCTGCTGCTGCTCTCTGTTAGCTGACTCACACTGGGACTGCAAAGCTGTAAAACTGGGGTGTAGATGTTTTCCCCCTTCAGGGGCTCCCAGGGCTTGGGCCCCAGCCTGAACATCTACACTGCAGTTTTACAGCCCTGTAACTTTAGCCCTGCGAGCCCAAGTTAGCTGACACTGGCCAGCCATGTGTGTTTTTAACTGGTGTGTAGACATACTTTGAGGGTACTGAAATGTGGAATAAACTGAGTTGAGTGAATAATTGATTTTCTGATTCTGGGGCTGAACCAAAAAATCTGGAAAAAAAATATTTAAAAATATTTACTAGTTCAGTTTTATCATGCCAAGCTCCATCCCCATAATTTTTTGTTTCAGGTTCAACAAAACATTTTGATGGACCCAAAATGTGGTTGTTTTTTTAATTCCCTTTTGGGTCACTTTTAGGTTTTGCTGCTGTTTGTTAAAAAATAGTTAAATTTCTAAATGAAATGCCTTTTCAATATTATTTCATTTTGTTTTGTCAAAGCTATTCACCAAATTTGACCTGAATTCATGAATAGTTTGTGTTTTAAAAAGTGCATTTTTGGCAAGTTTACTATTTGCGGGAGATTTTTTGCCCAGCACTAGTTTGTAGAGAAAGAGAGAGATTAGAGGGCAAAGATGCACCTGTCAGATGCGTGTGACTCAGTGCAACTCTGTCCAGAAATTTTGGTGGTAAAATCCAATAAACAGGGCATATTATTCTTAGGTGACCCTGTTTTCTCTTATTCAAAAGCATCATACTCAACGTGATTGTCATGTGAAGAAGTGTACATACAGACGAATGCCCTTTTAGTAACATAAGAAATGTTACATTTGTTTTTGTAACTGGGAGTCCATAACGTGTATTGCATCTGAAGACTGTAGCTCAAAACAACAACCAAAGCTAGTAAAATATCTTTTGCTGGCCTCTTATGGAAAAGACAAAGGGCTAGTTAGGGAACTCTTCTGCCCTGCCCCATCCCACCCCTATCCATTGCTGTATTTGGTAACCCATAGTGAGCAAGTGAACCAAACTTTGAGATTCTAGCTTGGTGAAACAAGGAAAATAATGTTGTCAGTCACTCGCATCACAAGCATTGGTTGAAATAGATAAGTATGTGTGTAGTTCAGAAGTCTTTCAGTATAAGCTATTGTCAATAAAATTTAGTTTTGAGGGTTGTCAGATTGGGTAGTGCAAGTGATTACATCTGCTTGTTTCACTTTCTCAGAAATCATAAACTCAACAGATGATAATGTTCTCAAAGTAATTTTTTACTTATAAAATTGAACTCCTATAAAATTTCAGTTTGAATGTACTGTTCCAAGGGCTAAAATCCACTATACAATCTGTGATGAATCTCTAGATGAATCTCTGTAATTCACTAAAGCTACTGAGCTTTCTAGATTAGAATAAATTCATTTGCTATCTGGTTTTGTTCATATCTTGGCACAAAAAGATAAATTGTGGTGCTTTCTCTAACTGCCAGTTGGCTTCTAAAATGTAGGTTAGTAAATGAAAGTGTTCTTTCTCCACCTGTGAAAGAGGCTACTGAACAATAGCTAGTTCATCAATTCAGCAAGCTATGACTTTGGATAGGTAGCCAGATATGTTCATCAATTCAGTGGTAACAATTTCAGGAGCAAGCCTGAATTTTTAGAATGGTTCAGAGACCTTCTTGAAATTGATTATGGTGAGTGATTAGTAGATGCTCATGTTGCAGTAGCATCCACTGCTTTGATAATAGAACTTTTGGCAAGAGTTTAGATACTGACCTTGTAATCCTGGCCAGATTCCATTCTGAGTAATTACATTTTATCTCTCTAAAATTCTCACTGTAATTTTAGTTGGACAAATTATTCTTTACTTACCATCCTAAAATAAACAGTTGTTAGTATTGTTGCAATGTGGCTGCATTTTAGTCATGGGTGAGTAATTGGGGATCCATTAGAATTAAAGGTACTATAGAAATGCAAATGTATTTGGCTAGCCTCTAAGTTTGTGTGCCAGCAAATTCAGGGTAGCCTTATTTTTAACTAATACTAAAATATTCTCCATATGTTTTAGTTCAAACAGTATTAGTTACACATTGACTTGGTTAATATCTATTAAATAGAAATAAAACATGTCATTCATTACTTTAAGAATCTGGACACATTTTATTTAAGGCAAGTTATGTCATTGCTCGAGGAAAACCTGGATTTTTACTTTTCAGATTTGTGACGGGAACCAAGGGTGCATGAAAACCTGTAACATTCAGATCAAATTTTAAAAATAAATATTAAAAATTAAAGCAAGTTACAAGTAACCTCTTATCTTAAGAAACCACACACACTATTTCTAGCTGTACTGAGTGCAATTCTGCCTCATCTTTTAAACACCTTCATTAAGCAGCTGATTTTTCTGTGTCTTTTGAGCAGTCATGGGTATCGCTGTGCTGTTTCTTATTCTCTTACACTGGGGCTGCCACTGAGCAGGTGTCTCAAATGATGCCAGTTTGTTGGGGAAAGTGCTTTTGTTAATACTAGCCTCAGAAATGACCTTTCATTTCAAATATATTTTGTGGCTTAGAGATAGTGAGAAGGGCTTTGTACTTTGTTAGCTTTCAAACTGAAGGGCTGATCAAAATAGGTGCATCTTCAAGTTTGTGTACTTTAAAAGTACTTGCTGAAGCTGTTAGTAAGATCTGATTTCAGAATTTCATGATTTTCCCGCAATAGTTGATGTCATTGTTTACACCTAACTCAGTATCCAGAGCTACATTCTGCATACCCTTTTAGTTAGAGATTTCAGCTATAGCAGGAGAAACATAGGGCAGTGAATTCAAGTCCTGTTAGTTGAGAGCAATGTCACCTCTGAGCTGTTTTGTCTTTAATATTAGAAAATGTATGTAGATTAAAACTATAGGCTTATTCTCTTATTGATCTGAGGACTTAAAATTAATTTGTAAAGCTTTAGGGGGAGATTCTCAGAAGGGCCTAAGGTATTTAGGAACATAAGTCCCATTCAAGTCTCTGATATCTGTGCCTCTTCAGCACTTTTCCCCATAATGTTTGCTTTGTGTTTACTGTAATTTCTTATGATCTAAGCAGAAATAATCAGACTGGAGGGGAATAGGAATTATACTCTACTTCTTGGATAAATTTTAAAAATAGAACATGTCTTGACTTATCTCAGGTATTCAAGTCACAAATGGTTAACTGCCTAGCAATAAGTAACACATTTTACAATATTAAACTGTCATGTGGAGGCTGCAATATTAACCACTGAACCTGTTCCTGTATATGTTATGTAGGTGGCCATCGCTACTGAAATACTACAGCCAGACAGACAACGTCAATTGGCTAAAGGAATATAAAGCACGGCACAATGCCGGCTTAGAAACTCGACGAATTGTAGCATCGTTCTCCAAAAGATTCTTCTCAGAACATGTAAGGTTTCTAATTTATTGTACACTTGAAAATAACCTAGCTGTTTGTGTACCAGTATCTCTTACTTCATATATCTTGTCGGTGTCTTCTTGCTCTGAGGCTGAATCTTTACATTTCCTTCTACTAGCCATTATTCTTATGATTTACTTGTATTGCAGTAGCATCTAGGATCCCCAGTCATGGACCAGGACCTCATGTGCTAAAGTGCTGTGCAAACGAGAACACTGTACCTGTCCAATAGAGCTTCCAATCTAAGTGTAAGAGAAGAGAGAACAGATGGATATGAGAGGAAGTACGAGAAAGCAATGAGACACTATTGATCAAATAGACCAGATGGATGTAGGGTGGGGGAAAGGGCGTAACACACTGGCAAAGTGAAAAATATGATGGTGATGGATGTCATGGTAGTTCCATGGGTTTTTTTTCCCCCTTAGGTGGGTTGACTTCGGAGGGGAACCGATAAAGGGAAAGGAAGGAGATAAGACAAGGGAGGAGAGACAGGTGTGAACTGAAGCTGATGTCAAGGGACTTGCGAGGGCAGGATGAGGAGCAAACAGCTAATCAGGACAGAGCAGAGACAGTCAGAAGTTGGAAACATACTGATCCTTCAAAAGTGGCTATCCTCTCATTCTTTTCAGATTAGTTGGCTCTTCCATTTTTATAGACTGTGTGACAATATGTTCTCATGAGTGGAGGGTACTGGGGCTAGACCAGCATTTTTTAAGAAATAATATAGATATAATCAATAGATACACAAAGTACTATGTTTTACAGTAAGTAAAAGTAACAAGTATTTTCCATGTCCATTTCTGTAGCATTTGTGAACTTTTACATACAGTGTAAAACTAACAGGACCACTGAGTCAGCCACATGAGGAATTACTACCCTGTTATTTGTTTACTGGGGCCCATGGCTGGTCGTTGATGTTTACTCAGATACATCTTTCATCATAGCTGGAAGACTGCAAAACTTCAGGTCACTTGAATTATTGGAGGCCTAGTACTATAGATGAGCACCCTCCAATGAGAACTCTCAGTTGCCAGGCCTGGAAAATCTGTTTTCAGTTCAATTTCACTTGTATACACAAAGTATTAAATTGGGAGCTTGAAACTTCTTTGAAATTACCTATTTCTGCTTGAGAAAGTAAACTCTTCTGTAGTGTGTAACAGTGTTCTGTTTGCCAGGTCCCCTGTGATGGCTTCAGTGACATTGAGACTCTTGGGTGCCCGGGTCATTTTTTTGAGGACGAGTTGATGTCTATCCTTAACATGGAAGGAAGGTGAGAGAAAAATGAAAGGAGTTTGCTGAATGGAGGTGAATCCTACAGTGCTGAATGCACTCTGGTCAAATTCAGGCTCATTTCATCCTCCCTTGTTTAAAATAAACAGATAAATGTCATAGCCTAGTAAATCTCAGCATTATGGAGTTTATCTTGATATTCACCTTCCTTTCCCTTAGGTAGTAGCTGTCTCTTTGTTTTTAAACTTCAATGCAAGCTTAATGGAAGTAGCTTTCCAGAGGGAAAATACTTGAAATATTCTACAAGAAGCAGGGCTTTTGGCACAATGTGCTTGTAGTCCTTTCCGTTGCTTTTCTGGTTATTGGTAGGGAAGTGCAGCTTATAACTGTTTTTTGTCTTGAAATCAGCTTGTTTGAGCCACTACAAAATGCACTCTTTGCTTAAATTGCATAAATACAAGCATGTTACATTGATCACTTACATTAAAGGTAGAAACAAACCAATACACCTCTGGTTCTTGTCTGTGTCAATATTTTTGTTGCCAGTGTTAATCTCTGGAGCTGTGAAGAGGTGAACATTATCATTCAAACAAAGGTCCATTACAGTGCTGTGCTATCAGTGGCGTGCAATCAGTAGAATGCTGCTTCTGTTGTGATTGAAATGACAGTAGATTTCTCTTAGGCCTTGGCTACACTGGCGCTTTACAGCGCTGCAACTTTCTCACTCAGAGGTGTGAAAAAACCCACGTGGAGGTGGAGGTGGAGTACCTGCAGCGCTAGGCGAGCTCTCTCCCAGCGCAGGCGCTGCAACCACACTCGCACTTTAAAGTGCTGCCGCGGCAGTGCTCCCACGGCAGCGCTTCGGAGTTTCGAGTTTAGCCAAGCCCTTCATGTTGCCCAGTAGCCTGTTGTCCTGATTAAAGGAATTGTTTGAAAAGACTTAAACTAGAATGAAACTATTCATTTAATTTTCTCTTCACATTTATTTTGTTATTTCTCTGTTGAAATGGTGGCTTTCATGTCATATTTGACAACTGATTAAACACAATTTGAGCCTTTGCACTCGCCAAATGCTTTCTCATAAAGCAGAATTCATGCTAATTACACTGATTGAGCTGCAGTCCTTGCCATTCAATATCATTAGGCTAAACCGTTTCCCTGGCAAATGTCCCAATAAAGCGACTGTCCCTCTGGAGCATCCTGATTAATTAGTGGAGGATAAAGTATTATGAGATTTGGTTCTTTCAGTTGGCAGGATGCAGAAGAGTTGCTTGGTCTATGGCTTGGGGGAGAAGGAAGAAGAGCGGGGGAAGAGGGGAATTCTCTTCAAGGAAGCAATTCAAATGTGTTTCAATGGGAACTCCACAAATGAAGAGGAAGCCAGACTGAACAGCGACATTTATTTTCTGAGCAAATGTAAGAAACGGTACATTCCAGAGGACTTACCATCTGTAACCCTCTGACCACTACATACAACTTCGTATACACTGAACAGCTCTGTGGAAGGACCTCAGAAAACTGAGAAGCCATTTTCTATGTCTTACATACTCCAGAAGAGACCATCTCAAACAAGAAATCATCATATGCTCCTACGCACTGGAAGAAAAAAAATCAGGAGACCTACCTAATGATCATGCAGGAAACACAAAACTACTTAAAAAAAAAACCACCTGTGACAGCCATCCAACGCACAAACAAAAAGTGGAACCAACTACCCCAATTCCACAATGCACAGAATAACACCTCTGGGAGAAACCAAAGACACCATGACCAAACACATGGACACCGAAAGACAACCCAACATCATCAACCTATCAAGACTACTCCTAACTGGAACTGAAATATCTGTAAACTCCAAGAGACTGAATTTCTGCCCCACCACAGAACCTGATACCTTACTAGCATGTGGAGAACTAGAATAAATCTGCTGACTCCATGACAACACTACCCACAGCTACCACATCCCGACTGACAGTCCATAAGAAAAAAAAATCTGATTGGATCTCTCCCCCTCTCCCCCCGTGGACAAAACCACACACTGGATCATTACATCAATTGCTTTAAGAAAAAAAAATTGACTCTGAAATCCTCAGCAAATATTAAGTATCAGAGGGGTAGCCGTGTTAGTCTGGATCTGTAAAAGCAGCAAAGAATCCTGTGGCACCTTATAGACTAACAGACGTTTTGGAGCATGAGCTTTTGTGGGTGGATACCCACTTTGTCGGACGCATGTAGTGGAAATTTCCATGGGCAGGTTTATATATATGCAAGCAAGAAACAATCTAGAGATAACAAGGTTAGTTCAATCAGGGAGGATGAGGCCCTGTTCTAGCAGTTGAGGTGTGAAAACGAAGGGAGGAGAAACTGGTTTTGTAGTTGGCAAGCCATTCACAGTCTTTGTTTAATCCTGAGCTGATGGTGTCAAATTTGCAGATGAACTGAAGCTCAGCAGTTTCAGTCTGGTCCTGAAGTTTTTTTTGCTGCAGGATGGCCACCTTAAGATCTACTATAGTGTGGCCAGGGAGGTTGAAGTGTTCTCCTACAGGTTTTTGTATGTTGTCATTCCTAATATCTGATTTGTGTCCATTTATCCTTTTCTATAGAGATTGTCCAGTTTGGCCGATGTACATAGCAGAAGGGCATTGCTGGCCTATGATAGCGTATATTACATTGGTGGACATGCAGGTGAATGAACCGGTGATGGTGTGGCTGATCTGGTTAGGTCCTGTGATGGTGTCACTGGTGTAGATATGTGGGCAGAGTTGGCATCAAGGTTTGTTGCATGGATTGGTTCCTGAGCTGGAGTTACTATGGTGTGGTGTGCAGTTACTGGTGAGAATGTTTCAGGTTGGCAGGTTGTCTGTGGGTGAGGACTGACCTGTCACCCAAGGCCTGTGAAAGTGTGGGATCATTGTCCAGGATGGGTTGTAGATCCCTGATGTTGCATTGGTGGGGTTGTAGCTGGGGACTGTATGTGAGGGCCAGTGGAGTCCTGTTGGTTTCTTTCTTGGGGTTGTCTTGCAGTAGGAGGCTTCTGGGTACACGTCTGGCTCTGATCTGTTTCCTTATTTCCTCGTGCAGGTATTGTAGTTTTGAGAATGTTTGGTGGAGATTTCGTAGGTGTTGGTCTCTCTGATGGGTTAGAGCAGATGCGGTTGTACCTCAGTGCTTGGCTGTAGACAATGGATCGTGTGGTGTGCCTGGGATGGAAGCTGGAGGCATGAAGGTAGGCATAGCGGTCGGTAGGTTTTCAGTGTAGGGTGGTGGTAATGTGACCATCACTTATTTGCACCGTGGTGTCTAGGAAGTGGACCTCCTGTGTAGATTGGTCCAGGCTGAGGTTGATGGTGGGGTGGAAGCTGTTGAAATCGTGATGGAATTTTTCCAGAGTCTCTTTCCCATGGGTCCAGATGATGTCATCAATGTAGCGTAGGCAGAGAAGGAGCGTGAGTGGACGAGAGCTGAGGAAGCATTGTTCCAGGTCGACCATAAAAAATATTGGCATATTGTGGGGCCATGCGGGTGCCCATAGCGATGCCACTGATATGGAGATATATATTGTCATCAAATTTGAAATAGTTGTGTGTGAGGATAAAGGCACAGAGCTCAGCAACCAGTTGTGCTGTGGCATCATCAGGGATAAAGTTCCTGACAGCTTGTATTCCATCTGTGGGTGGGATGTTTGTGTAGAGAGCCTCTACATCCATGGTGGCTAGGATGGTGTTTTCTGGAAAGTCACCAATGCATTGTAGTTTCCTCAGGAAATCGGTGGTGTCTCGGAGATAGCTGGGAGTGCTAGTGGCATAGGGTCTGAGTAGAGAGTGCATATATCCAGACAGTCCTTCAGTGAGAGTGCCAATGCCCGAGATGATGGGGCATCCAGGATTTCCGGGTTTGTGGATCTTGGGTAGTAGACAGAATAACCCTGGTCGAGGCTCTAAGGGTATGTTGGTTTGTTCCAGTGTTAGTGTAGGAAGTGTCCTGAGTAGATGATGCAGTTTCTTAGTGTATTCCTCAGTGGGATCTGAGGGAAGTGGCCTGTAGAATTTGGTATTGGAGAGTTGTCTGGCTGCCTCCTTTTGGTAGTCAGACCTGTTTATGATGGCAACATCACCTCCTTTATCCGCCTCTCTGATGATGATGTCTGGGTGGTTTCTGAGGCTGTGTATGGCATTGTGTTCTGCATGACTTAGGTTATGAGGCAAACGATGTTGTTTTTCCACTATTTCTGCCTGTACACGTCAGCAGAAGCATTCAGCAAATGTTATATCTGCCACAATCTCTGCCACTGACACGATAGCTATACAATCCCTGAAATCCCAACCACCAGATAGTGATCAAACCAGCAGACAAAGTGGGTGCCATGATAGTCTCTATGTTGTGATGTGTACATCACAGAGAAAAACAGATAACTCAGGCGTGCTACCAGGTAACTATGGCTACACTCGAAACTTCAAAGCGCTGCCGCAGAAGCACTTTGAAGTGTGAGTATAGTTGCAGTGCCAGCGCTGGGGGAGAGCTCTCCCAGCGCTGTACATACTCCACCTCCTCATGGGGTTTAGCTTGCAGCGCTGGGAGCCATGCTCCCAGCACTGTTTACACTGGCGCTTTATAGCACTGTATCTTGCAGCGCTCAGGGGGGTGTTTTTTTCACACCCCTGAGCGAAAAAGTTGCAGCGCTGTAAAGCGCCAGTGTAGCCATGGCCCTAGCATAAAGAATTCAAAGAAGACTGCATACCACCATTTACAGAGGAGTTTAATGATACCATCAAATCCTTCCTCAAACAGCTCCACGAAAAACTTTACAGTCTTATCACATACAAACCCAGGGTACCTTCCTTCTGCATGCTTCCCAGGATACACAAGTGAGGGAACGTAGGCAGACCATCCTAAACGGCCATGGTGCTTTTCCTGAAGAAATATCAGGACTCGTAGAAACCATCCTCAAACCACTTATGACACAAGTTTCAGCTTCCTCTGAGATACAACTGACTTCCTCCAGAAACCCTACAACATTAACCACCTCTCTGAGAACACCACCCTTGCCAGCATAGATGTCATCTCCCTATATACCAACATCCCTCACAATGATGGCATTGCTGTTTGCCTTAGATACTCACAAGGTAATTTACAACACTCAGAAATCCACCTTAAATGCAGCATCAAACTCATCCATTTCATTCTCACCTGCAACAATTTCGCATTTAACAGACATTTCGTACAAACCATAGGAACAGCTATGGGTATTAGGATGCTTCCCCAATATGCCAAACTCTTCATGGGCCACCTTGAGGAAGAACTTTTAGGAAAATCTGAGATGTATCAATGATTTTAATCTTCTGCACAGACAATTTAAACTCCCTCATAGATTTCTACCATAACTTCAACTACCATCACCAATCCATCAAACTCTCCCGAGTGCACTCCCATACCAACATTGACTTCCTGAATACCACAATTAGCTTCAACAGTGGAACCCTACACACGACTATACAAGAAACCCACAGATGACCACATTTGCTTGCCTTGAGAGATCCAGCAATCACCCCAGACACATCAAGAAATGTATCTACAGCCAGTTACTCAGATACTACAGTATTTGCTCAGAAAGGAAAGTGGGATACACACCTAAACTTAAAACTACCTTCACTAAACAAGGGCATTCCACTAGAGAAGTAGATTGCATCATGGAAAGGTCCACCCAAATACCCTGGGAGAACCTGCTTCAATACAGAAGAAAAAACCCACTGACTGCACACCCTTAGTTGTCACCTGTAACCCTACTTTGGAACCCATATTGGGTATCCTCAAACAGTTACAATCCATATTTGACTGGAACCACGTCCCCAAAGAAACGTTTCCCAACCCTGCTTTTCTGGCCTCCAAACATCTCCCCAACCTCTCCAGGCTCATTAGAAGCAAGCTCCACACCAACCAGGACACCAACTCAAAGCTGCCAGAGCGGCAGATGCAAAACTTGCAAATGTACCACCACTGCTACCATGATTAATACACCCCACAACACACCTTTCAAGATTCATGGCTTCTGTACTTGCCTTGTCACATGTGGCGTACATCAACCAGTGTATCAAATGGCCCAACAACAGTTGTGTAGGTGAAATCAGACAATCGCTATGCTCTGAAACGAACTCACAGAAAAATAATAAAAGCCTGTGGCCAAACACTTTTCACAAGGCAGTCGCTCCATATGTGACCTCTCAATCCTTGTCCTCAAAGGAAATCCACAGAGCATCTTCAAAAGGTGAGTTTGGAAGCTTAAATTCATAATTCTGCTAGACACCAAAAATCATGGACTCAGGAGATACTGGTTTTATGGCTCATTACAACAATTTGTAACACACCACATTGCCTGCTAACCATCAATTGCCCATTTCATTTTAAATAGTTTCCTACAGCATACAGAACCTGATCTGCTTAACAGTCTGTCTCAACTTGTATTTAGTTCAGACACTCTGAGGCTTGGAAGCTTGTACCTTCCACCATCAGAAGTTGGTTCAGTAACCACATGGCAGGAATAGTGGGTGTAATAAAACTATGGTGAAAATGAATGGAATTCTGCTTTGCTATTCTGAGTCTTGGACCTGTCCACGTGTTAACATTCTGGAACAGAAGAGTTTGAGGAGATTCGCAAAGGCCAGTGGTAACCCTGATGTGATTTAGAGCATCTGTAAATTGGAACTGTTGGCATTTAAAGCCCCTAACCATGTATATGCCTTGGCTGCATTCAAGATCACCTCCTTAAACATCCCCTGATGGTTATTAGATCTTTGAAACAACAGGGCTTGTAGAGATTCTGCCATTGCTTGTTCATTTAGTAGGTGATAGGGCCTTTATGTTTAATTCTACAGGAAGTGTCTAACCTGGAAGTACTATGCAAAGAAAATTCTTTACTTTCTACGACAACAGAATATTTTAAAAAATCTGAAGGCATATCTTGAACAACCTGGGGACCAACTGTCATTTTTGGAAGGTAAGTATTGGCCTGAAAGAAGTCTCATGGTTTATTGTGATGGATTCATGAGGTTTGGTCTATCCTTTACCCTGTAACCCATGTCCTGGGAGTGTTTCTGCGGTGTGACTGACTCCGAGGATCCACAGGGCAGAGCTGTGGCCTCCACAACTCAAGAAACTGGGCTTTCAGGCACCAGGCATCCTTGTCCCTTTCCGGGGCTCCCTGCAGTGAGTCCAGCCAAGCCAGAGTCCTGAGGGAAACTCATTTGCACTCCTTTAGGACACAGTGTTCTGAGGAAGGATCTGCAGTGACACCTGGCAGCCTTTTCAGAGCAAGGTAACTATATTGATTAATCACGTGCAATGCAGAGTCTGAAAGTCTTTAGGTTAGCATGAGAGAGGCAGGATATCCTACCTGTTGGTGGGAGCCAGGGCATTGCCATGCCCTGTTTCCCTTTTGTTTCCCAGTTCCAGGAGAGAATCTTCTCCTGTGTCTGTGTACCCTGGTCTTCATACAGACACCTTACACCTTCCCCCTTTGTTCTCCCTGTTTGGGGCCTTTTCTCTGCTTTCCTGCAGAGATGTAGGGGGAGTTTCCTCCTCCTTTAGGCTGTCTTTTGGGTGTGACTTTTCCAGACCATTGGAGTTTCCATTGTCTCTTCTGGATAGGATTGCCAACTGTTCCTGTTCCGCCAGGAGTCCCCTGGAATCGGGCTGTACCAATCTGGGAGATTTTAGGCTGCTAAAACTCCGGCAGCACAGTGGGGCTAAGGCAGACTCCCTGGCCCTGCGCCTCTCCCAGAAGCAACCGTCACATCCCTGGGCACGCTTCCCCTGTCCCGAGCACTGACTCAACAGCTCCCATTGGCCACGAACTGCAGCAGGTAGGGGCAGTGCACAGAGCCCCCGCCTCCACCAGGGGCTGCAGGAATGTGCTGGCCGCTTCTGGGAGAAGCACAGGGCCAGGACAGGCAGGGAGCCTACCTTAGCTCCGCTGCGCCACTGACAGGGAGCTGCCTTCTCACAACCCAACCCACTGCCCCAGCCCGGTGAAAATGAGTGACAGTGGGAGGAGAGTGAGCAATGGAGGGAGGGGCGTGGGGCCTCAGAAGGGGCGAGGCAAGGGTGTTTGGGTTTGTGTGGTTAGACCATCGGCAACCCTACTTCTGGATCCTCCATTCACAAGAGTAGGCTCTGTTCAGTTAGTTCATTATTCTGCTCTCCAACCAACAAACAACTTTTCCCTTACCTTTACCCTCAGGCCATTTCTGTGCTACAGGAACTGTAGAGGCATAGCTGTGGTGCCATGGCTATACCAGCATAATGCCATGGCATAAGTACAGCAACAGCAGGGTTTTTCCATTGCTGTAGGAGCACCAGCTCCCCAAGTGATGGTAGTTAAGTCAATAGAAACATTCTTCCATTTACCTTGCTTTGTCTACCCCATGGGGGGCTAGGTCAGCATAGAGTGTCTTTCAATGCTGTAACTACACGGACCTAAAACTTCACTGTAAACCAAGTCTCAGTGCATAGCTGTACAAAGGACTGAGGGAAACTGAGGCGCGCATATGACTCCCCAAAATGTTACCAAAATCCCTATGATAGTCACCATTATTAACAAGGTACTGGTTGAATGCTCTCTAGCTCAAACGGACTGTCAGCTGTTTGTATTTTTACTAGATGTTGTTGAGTGATTGAACAATAGATCTGAGCTCTTTAGGTAGCTGAAATCCTCAGAAACTAATGCTATCTGCTTGGACTTGTATCGGTGTCAAGATTTCATTTGTTTCTCTCCGTGCTGAGCCCTGTAATGCTCACAAATGCCAATGGGAATGACTGGGAAAGCAAAAATACTTGTGAAATGTGTGTATATGGCATGTCTGCCAGAAGGCCTCTAGGAGCCTGATTCAACAAAACATGTAAGCACATGCTTAAATGTTATCTATGCTTTTATAGACAAAATACCATCAAACATATGCAGAGGCAAAGCTAGCTATAGCTCACATTCAAGGGTATTTCCTTTGGTCAAGTATGCTAATATAGCTACCGTACATCTCGGTCCCAGTTCTCAGAACTCCTTGCATCTACTCTTTTAGTCCCATCAGATGTCTGTGGAAATCACTGAGCAGACAGATTTTGCCCTTTTTATCGAATGCATTTTAAAAAACTCACCATTGTTATTTTGTACATAAAATATAATGCTTCTGAATTTTTCTGTTGGTAGGAGAGGGAAAAGGCCATATAACAGTGTGTTTAGTTGGCTGTTTTAATGAAAATGACTTAACGGTATCAGTTAAAACAAGCCAGACTGCAGACATACTCAGTGACGTGACATTTAGTATCTGTGTGGCATCTTCTAAGGTAAGATGCACAATTATACCATTTCCCTGTTTTGATTGTGTTTCAGTATTTAACTTTTTTGGAGGTGTGGGAGGTGGATGGGTGGCTTTGTGTTCATTTCTGCACCAACTTGGCTATTTGTTAAACTATGGAGATGTTAATTTTTTTTATTAGGCACCTTGGCCTAAATTCAGCTGTCTGTATTCAGCAGAGCATTTAAACATATGCTTGAATTAAACACTTTGCTGTAAAAGAGACTCTGATAACTAGAACTGAGGTATATGGTAGCTGCATTGTTGTAATTGGTCAAAGTACATGAGCTTTAATGAGAGTTGCAACTAGTTTTGCTTCTGTATATGTGTAATGATATTTTGTCTAGAAAAATATTTCTGATGTTTTCACTTTGTCCTCAAATGTTTTAGAATAAATATTTACATTCCATGCATATTTGGCTAACTGAATGAAGATTAATGTTTAAATATTATGAAAGATTTGTTTTTTACCATGTTTTGTAACCTCTTCCTGTATACAAATTAAATCTACATTTAACAACTGTCTTTCAACTTTGTTCATCAGGCTAACTCTGCAAAAGCAATCTGCTGTCATTTCTTTAAATGATCAAGTAATCTTACTTTTCTTTAAAATGTTTGCTCACCATTGTAGTCTTAGGAGATGCACTTGTGTGATTGTCCCAGGGGACAGTATTTATATAATATCAAGCAGCCTACTTCAGTACTATGTTAGCATAATGTAAGGTACTCAAACTACACTAGGCTGCTTAAAAATGAGGTGTAGTTTATTTAAAATAAAATCCTAAACAACCTCCTTTTAAAGTTCTAATAGTGGAAACAAATGCTCTTTAAAGGAAACTTGCGGTATTACTGGATGCATGCTTTCCCCAAAGTTCATACTATTGAGCTACCTCATGTAAGCCAGAAATAGAGAATTATGGAGAGAATTATGTTTAAACTTTGGAAGTGGAGAGTTCTCCCAAGATTTGGGGAAGAAGCAATCAGTCTTGGTGTGTACTCTAAAAATATGGTAAATGTAAAAGTTAAAACACAGTTTAGAGAGTTTATTTTGGTGTTATGATTTAAAAGTGGTGGTAGACTTTAGAGAAGGGAATGTATTGGGGCAGGAAATAGAAGCCAACGGCTGCCACTTTATGGGCTTTTTTAGAGGGGAATTCTGTGACTGATATTGCAGGAGGTGTTTTTGTCATGCATATTGGGCTGCTGATGTATGTAGCACTTTTCTAGTTTTGCAAAGACATTATCCCTTTTGCAGAGATTTTATAGACCTTCAGCAGTTAAATATAGTAAGAATAAGAAGTTAGACAATAAGGAGGTTTTGGAAAGAGGAGTGACAAGGCAACCAAGGAAGGATTCTTGGGAAAAGTGTGGTTTTTTCCTCAAGGAGTTTGACACAGGACACTTGGACAAAAATAGGAGACTGTTCCAAGAATAGTGGATATATTAAATGAAGACAACATCAAAGGTGGGGGTAAGGGACAAATGGAGCAATTAAAAGAGGCTTGAAGGAATGTAGGGAGCATGGCTGTAGTAGAAAGAAATCTGAGCAGAAATGGAGTTGGATTGAGAGTATGGAAGGCCTAAAAAGTGAGATTCTTGAGTTAGACATAAGTGACAGCAAACTGCTGAAAAGATTCGAAGAGGTAGGGAAGAGAGATGACTGGTACAGAATTGATTTAATGCAGCTTCTCCTATTCTGTGTGAAGTTCCATTACTTCTGCTTTCAAGACACTGGGGGACAACTTAGCTCTAAAGAGCAGGAGGTTGCATACTTGAGATTCAAAATCTGAAAGTCTGAGAAGTGGTTGCAAGACGTAAATAAATGTCTCTTTAAGTCAAAGTATACATATCACTTCTATCGGTGTCTCAGTTTTATGCATTTGGGTATGACTTTATATCAGAACCAATGAACATTTAAAAAAAAAAGTCATTATGCTAAAATATGTGCTTTTAGACTAAGAGCTGGAAAGTGAAGAACAGACCAAAATCCTGTTTTTAAATAGTTTATCTGTTCCAGGTGCTGTTTTAATTGACCAGTACTGTAATCCTCTCTCAGACATCTGTCTAACAAGTGTCCAGGCGCAGGTTGACGATATTACAGACAAAGTTCGCAAAGTCCTGCGGACCAAAAACCCTAGGCATCCAAGCTTGGCTCCAAAGGCAGGTACTGTAGAGAAATGTGTTCTAGTTAGCCCTTTCAGAGTGATGTCGCTATAGTCTTGATCTTGCCTAAAAAATGCTTATTTTGTTTAACTTACTCCATACTTTTTAAATAGTCTTAACATGGGGCTTGGGAGGTATCCTTTTCTTTCTTGGAGCCATTACAAACTGAACAGCAATGAAACCACACTCTTGAGTGTCTTCTAAGATCTGAAAGAGGGGAGTCTCTCTCCCATGAACCTCTTGAAGTGTTCTGTGAAATTTGCTCTCTTTCACGGAATGAGCAGCCAGTGTGTGTATCATTACTTAAGTAATAATCTTTTCTCTTAGTCTTGTCACTCTGTATTCATTTTAGGAGAGGTCTTGATTGTTTCTGATGTGGAGTTTCAAAGGCAGGTACTGGATGCTATGAATTGTGTCCTCTATGAGCTGTTAAAATACAAAGGAAATGAGATGGATTACTACAACTCCTTGAATTCATTCATTCACCAGGCAAGTGTGTGTTTACTGAACCAGCCTAGGAAGCCACTGCTAGTACCGGTGTGAGAGAGAATTCTACTTGCGCTTTTGTCATGTTTGCATGAATGAGGAAATAAAATAAACCTGTATGTACCAGTGTCACAGCATAGTATGTTAACTCTCTCTGCACTTGCTGCTAGGTCAGTGCATTTTGAGGCATTTTGAATAAAATTGCATCTCAGCTGAGAATCCTGGTACTCTGTACATTGAATTTTTTAACATCTTGCATTAAGTGACATATGATTTGTAAGCTTCCCTCTGATTTAGTCTCATTTTTCAGGTTTTAATCCGTAGGACAGGAATCCCTATCAGCTTATCTGTGCTCTATTTAACAATTGCCAGGCAGTTGGGAGTCAGACTTGAGCCAGTCAACTTTCCTAGTCACTTCCTGCTGAGATGGTGTCAAGGGAAAGAAGGGTAAGATTTCTTTTAATTCCATTTGACTTTTGGGAAGACCAATAAACCATTTACCCCCAAGAGGCAGTTTTCCCAGCCTGACACGCTGTTGTCAGAGGGGTCAAGTAAAGCAACCATCTCTGATGACAAGACGTTAAAATAGATCATGTTGAAAGTTCCTGGTTAACTATTATTTCACATTTTTTTTCTGATGCAAATAGAAAAGTTACTTTAATTCTGAAACAAGAAGTATTTTCTGAGGTAACCCATAAATGCAGGAGCATCTTGTCCAATATAGATGTATGAGTTTAATTGCTAAATCTGTACATCAGCCAGCAAGTGAAAACACAACTGTGTATTCACTCAAAGGGTTCTGAATGGCAACAGACTTCCTGAATAAATATAACAGTAGTTACGGTAGCACTTCCGCTTTTCATAATTTTATAGCTTTTATTTTTTAAGGAATTTCATTTAGTCCTTTGTGCAGCACAGCTGATAGAAGCTGATGCTACTGTGTCTTGTACCCACCTGCTCTCTGAATCAGTGTTGGTGACTCCTCAAATGACCTAATGATTGGCTATTGGCAGTGCTGTTACTCCCAGAAGTACATATTTCAAGGGTAATATTAGTGATCTCATCCAATACAATGAACTTGATTACACAACCCCCTGATGAGTATCTGACTCCCATCCTGACACACCACACTGCCTTGGGCTGCATTGTAAAACAATCTCTTGTTAGCCAAACATGGCCTTCAAATATAGCATCAGATAAAGCAGACTTGAGAACAGTTTGCAAGGCTTTCTGGGGAGAAGCACTGCTGATAAAATAATTTGACTTTTGTAGCCTTTTGCCATGTGTTTGCAAGAAGATAAATAAGAGGAAACTAACTAAAACCCTATCACTAAAGGAGCTGAGGTACTGACAGTATTCACCTCAAACTTAAACTTTATTTTCTTGGTGTTTCATTAGAAGCACAGACATCTTTGACTACGTGTACATAGATGCCTTTGGAAAGGGAAAGCAGCTAACTGTGAAAGAATGCGAGTACCTGATTGGCCACCATGTAACAGAGGAGTTCTATGGAGTGGTTACTTCAAAGGAGGTCTTGCAGCGTATGGTGGGAAACCTTTTAAACCTTGGAAAACGGTAAGGTTTACTTAAACGTCATGAAGAATTTAAAGCCTTACGGAAATGTGGACCTGAAAAATTCAGCTTTGATCAGTAATATGCTTCTTTGTGGCAGTCATGAGTGGATTTACAGGGTATAAGCCATACCAGTTATTCACTTGGCCGTTCTGCCCATCATTTCTCATTATTTAGTCACTCTTACAAGAATATTCCTGTAGAGGGAGTATCAGAGAAAGTATTTAGTACAACAGATTTCATACAAGCAAATAAAGGGACTGTTTTTCCGTTAGGGCATATATTAGAGTTTTCACTATCCTGTAGAGAAAAAGGATCTTCCATTATGATCTGGTGGATTGATCCCACATGATCAACTTCCTGTGGTTACACTGGGGCTGTCATCATTGGACTTGTAATTCTGTTTCTATTTATGAACACCTTTCTTCATTTTGTTCACCGTTAGTTATAGAAGACCAAAAAAGCAAAAACATAAAAGAATTGCTCCAAGCATGAATGAGCAAGGAGAACCATATCACGATCTGAGAGAAAGTGAGCTTGCGACTTGGAGAGTGAATTCTCTGAAAGGGGTCTTGGAACCATGAGGGGGAAGGAGTAGAGTTTGGTAGGGCAATTTTAGTGCAATTCCTTCCTAGCAGAGTAGTGGATGCTCTTAGCAAGAGTAAGCCGCTGGAGCTGCTCCAATTGGATGAGTACCAGTACTGTGTAATGTCTTTATTGATCGTTATCTCCCGGATGCTGAAGTAATAGGGAAAGGAAATGAAGATTTAACCTTAAAATTGAATTTCTTCTTTGCTGGTAGGGAAAGCACTGATCAGTCCTACCAGCTCTTGAGAGACTCCTTGGATCTGTACCTGGCCATGTATCCGGACAATGTGCAGCATCTAATGCTCCAGGCTAGGTTATACTTCCACCTGGGAATCTGGCCAGAAAAGGTATCCTAACACTTGGTCATATGTTTTATCATAGGGGTAAGCTATAAAAACAGTAGATTGATTCTGGGCTACAGTAGCTTGTATTATAGTCAGCCAAGAGCTGTTTCTGTTGTACAAACAATGTAAAGAATTATCACACTTCAAAAATCAACATCTCCCATATAGAGAAGAGATTTTTCCTTTTTGTAGTCACCACTGCATATCTGTGGATAGCCTCTGACCTGAGTCAGAAGTTAGGATTTCCTGCCTATAATTGTTTTTTTTCATTTTAACTTGGGCTTTCAGATTCTCTTGATTATATCTGGTACTTTACCTCTGCACCAAGGCTGTATGTTTTTAGATAGACTTAAACAGCTGTAGAGCTGTAAGATACACAAGTGTTTTACCAGTTATAAACTAAAACTGTGTTTTGGTGCTCTCAACCCTCTCGCGCTTATTTTCACAATAAAATAACTGCAAAAGGAATCCTAAGCATGAGGATAATGGGGCTGATGCTTCAGTCATGCCAATCAAGGCAGGAGACCAAATAATTTGACAGAGAAAGGACCTGGACATACAAATTGTCTAGGTCACTCAAGCCTTCCATCAAGCTGAGAATAAAGCACATAATTAAGGAAACCATGTAATTACATTGAGCATGTTATATGCAGCTGCACTGTAACAACTTAGCAAAATTCAAGTCATTATCAGTGAAGGAGGATACCTCTTAAATCAAAATAAATGTAAATCTCTACTCAGCAGGGACTCACCATTGGAACTTATCCACCACCCCCACTGAAGATAACTCCATTCACTGCTTTAGGGCTCTGCTACCAGATCTTTGATTGTTCTTCAGGGCAGGAACAGTTGCTTCCTATATGATGGTGCAGTGCCTAGAACAACGTGCCCCAATCCTGGTTTGATTATGGATAATAATACATGGCTGCATATTCCACAGATATTGTCAATCATTCTGCACAGCAGAATGTTACCCAGCGTAGTGATTGTCAGAGTGACATGATGAAAGTTAATGGCTAAATTAAGAGGGTCATTATATGTGTACTGTGGTTTTTCTTGTTCATTTTCTGGAGTCAAGGGGAATACAACAAAACAAGATCCCCAAAACTCTATCATGTGTCTTTATTTGTAATATCCTTTAAAAATCAAAATCCAATAGCTGCGTGTTCGGATTATGAAGACTGTACGAAAAGAGCTCAGTCTTTCAACAACATTCACTTCATTCCTCTTGCGGTTGCTTCAGCAGCTTCTAAGCAATCTCTTCTCTCCCCCTCTCCTCCGTCTCTTCCCCTCCCCACCCCCCCCAATTTCTGTCTTAGTCTCCATGGACTTCAGAGTGACCGCCTGTCCATTACCAATTTGGCAGTATATAAAATCACCCTTTTCATTACAAAGACGCGTGATCTGACTAGAAAACCATTGATTCAAGGCCCATATAACTAAAATCCTCTTTGGCAGGCATGCTTCAGTAAGCTTGGGTGGTATAGCTAGCATGAATGTCTACCTTTGTATAATAAAATGTTCACCAAGCTTGCCAATGTCTGAAGGAAATATCAGATTTAAGAAATTCACCCACAAATAAAATAGTACAAGCTAATAGACATGACAGATGTACTGTGACATGGGACAGCTAAGCTTTATGATTCAGAGAGCTACCTGTGACAAATTCTCTAGATCATCAATTTACTTCCTCTCACACCAGTAATTTGAAGGTTTATGGTTGATTTATTTTCAATTTCCACTTTACTATCCTGCAATTTGTTGATCTTAAGTACAGATGATGTCCTTAAGTTGTATTCTCCATATCACTAATTTACTGCTCCAAATTTGCCAAACATCTTGAAAATCCTCAACCTTCTCAGTTATCATTGAGGATTCCTGCATTGCATCCATCTGTGCATGTGTTAATTCCAGACTTCTGGACCAGGGATCCGTTGCTGGCACCTGGAAATAGCTGACAGAGAGCCCAGCATCTTTCTCCAGCTGAGAATGTACTTTCAACTCATCTCTGTGGCGTGGAATTTTTATTTTTAAGGGTTCCTTTTTAGCAAAGTGTCCCTCCAACATAGAAAAAAATAAACCAACAACAATGGAGAACATCACATGTAGAAATAAATGTGAAATCTTAAGAGCCAAACAGAGCTAACCAGAATGCATGTTTTACTATTGCTTAAACTTGTGCCTTTTGGAAATGACTTAAATCACTAAACTGAATTAAGGATAGACAATGGGAGAGTGCTTATAAACAACTGTAATGCCAGATGAAGAAAAGATCCCTTTCTTTTGGTGTCACTTGATGCAGAGGAAGCTTTTGATTAAATGTAAAGTTCCATAGTATTCTAAGTCATGTCCCATATGGACTTTGGCCCCCAATTCCTTAAATGGATAACTGCTCTTTACGCTAGCCCAAAAGCAGCTATATGAATTAATGGGATTAAATCTCCCTGCTTGAATTACACAGACAGGCTAGGTGCGGGATATTCATTGTCTCCTTTACTTTTTGCATTGGCCATGGAGCCTTTTGCACAGAGGATAAAGAACAATGAATCTATCACAGGAATAAAACTTGCAGGAACACATCAGAAAATAGCTTTATATGTACTGATGTAATATTTTAATCTAAACCAAATATGTCCCTAAAACTAGTATCTAAAGAAATCTGAGAGTTTGGGAAACCCTCTGTATTAAAGTAAGTCATGCCAAATCTGAAATATTAGCTATAAATTTGCCAGACTCGAAGAAGTCATTCCTCCAGAAACATTTGAATACAAATGGGCAATAAGTCCTATAAGATACCTGGGAATTCAAATCTCGAACATCCTAGAAGAACTGTAAGATTTCAATGTCAAACTGGAATTGCAGTAAATGGGGGGTGCAGGGAGCTGGAGTGCTGAGGGAAATATGCAGTTTTCTTGGTTGGGAAGAATAGCCACAGTGAAAATGAATGTTTTGCCAAGCATAGTCTTGTTTCAAAATCTCTGTAATGATCCCAATAAAACCCTCACAGGAATACAGACGAGACTATTAGTCTTTTCTTATTTCATATAAATTCTGAGTGCTGATAATTTGTACAGATCTCTTAAAACAGGGTGTACTAGCTGTTCCAAATAGTCAAGGGTACTAACATGCCAGCCAGCTCAAAGCAGTAGTGGATTGGTGGTGCCCTCACTCAGCCAAACACTGAGTTTTTTTATTGAACAAGAAAATTGTGGCAGTGCAGACATGGCTAGGCTACCATGGATAATAAATTTTTAAAAAATCATACCCTCCAGAAATGTAGACTTACCCTTAACAAAGGCTACTCCATAGTTTGGGATAGAACTAGAGAGAGGTTCTTTTCCCCCGCCAGTGACATCCATTGTAAATAATCCAGACCTTAACCCAGATCACAAACTATAACGAAGGGCTCAGCAACCTTTCAGAAGTGGTATGCCGAGTCTTCATTTATTCACTCTGATTTAAGCTTTTGCTTGCCAGTGATGCATTTTAACCTTTTTAGGAGGTCTCTTTTAGAAGTCTGTAATATATAACTAAACTGTTGTATGTAAAGTAAATAAGGTTTTTAAAATGTTTAAGAACCTTCATTTAAAATTAAATTAAAATGCAGAGCCCCTCAGACCGGTGGCCAGGACCCGGGCAGTGTGAATGCCACTGAAAATAAGCTTGTGTGCCACCTTTGGCACGCGTGCCATAGGTTGCCTACCCCTGCTAGAGAGCCTTAAAGACCGAGTGTGCCATGTTGGCTGGCTATTCAGTAGAGACACTTCTCTAACCAAGGGTTTGGCTACACTTGGAGCTGTACAGCGCTGGGAGTTAAAGCTGTCTTCGTACGGCTGTGTAGGGAAAGCGCTGCAATGTGGCCACACTGACAGCTACCAGCGCTGCAGTGTGGCCGCATTTGCAGCGCTGTTGGGAGTGGTGCATTATGGGCAGCTATCTCAGCGTTCAAGTGGCTGCAACGTGCTTTTCAAAAGAGGAGGGTGGGGTGGGGTGGGGTGGAGTGTGGGGGAGACAGAGAGAGTGAATTTTGGAGCTGACACTGTCAGCTCCCTGTCTTGCAAGTTCTACGGACTTGAAGATACACAGCACCAACTTTCAATCATTTTAAAAGTTTGGACCCCTTCACCCACCCCTCTCTCATTCACTGAATGCAAATAGCCTTCAGACCAGATAAGCAGCTGCTCCAAAACAGACCCCCCCCCCCTCCCCTCCGGGCTGCATCTCTTCTCAAACAAACACTAGCTGTGGACATTCATCCCCTTGCCTGCCTCTGCTGGAGCAAACAGTAGCTGTGTTTGTTTTTTAGATAAGCAGCTTCGGGAGCCCCAGAGTTCACAACAAAACAAAGAGTGTAATCTTTACTTTAAAAGCATTATGGGAAGCTTCCGGAGGTCAGTTACAGCATAGTAAGATTAATCACTGTTTACACTGGCACCTCAGCACTGCAAGAGCAGTGCTATAGTTGTTATTCCCCAGGCCGAGGTGAAGTACAGCCAGCGCTGTAGCCAGGGAGATACAGCGCTGTATGTGCCTTGCCAGTGTGGACGGGGAGTAAGTTACAGCGCTGTAACTCTCAAGTGTAGCCAAGCCCTTAGAGATAAAAAATTAAGTTTAACTGGCCCATTCTTCCATGATATCAGTACTTTCAAATGAGGCATTATTTCTCAATTTCTCTGTCTTACACAGAAAGCTAACTTTTATAGAAGTAATGGTGTCTGGTCAATTAGGAAAAAAATATATATATAACTGATTGATATCAATCTTTGCAGGCAGCTTTCCTAACCCAAAAAAGGTCTGTGTAGGACATGCTGTGAAAAGGATCTGGATAGAAAGATTGCCCCAGAGGGATAGGATTCTATCTCTATTCAGTCTATAACGCAATCAAAATTTCTCTAAATGCCATTTCAATGGTACCTCATGCCAGTCAGGTTAATATATGTGTACTTATAATATATGTATATAAAATATAGATTGAATGAGGATAAATGTTTGAAAATTTGTGGCAAATGTGTAGATTTCATGCATATATGGTGGACATGTGCAGTCGTTAAAGACAACTGGATTGCAATTCGTAACCAAATGTTACAAAGTGTTGAATATTTATTACCAAATGGTCCTTTGGTAATCCTCCTTGGACTTCCTAGCAGAAATGGTGACAGAAAAGGAAATGAAGAATTAACTTCTTATCTGCTAGGCTACTGATAGTCTCTCAATAGAAAAAGAAATAGCACAACTGTAGAGGAATGGCTCAAAAAAATGAGGTTCTGGTTATGGAAAAATTAATGCACCAGTTACATCTCAATCTGGGACAGTTCCTCAGATTTGTCCCCTAAAAAGAATGGCTCAGGTTTGGGAATCTCCTTCACATCCTCAACTGTGAAGACCGATGCAAAGAATTCATTTAGTTTCTCCACAATGGCCTTATCGTCCTTGAATGCTCCTTTAGCATCTCGATTGTCCAGTGGCCATGTTGGTTGTTTAGCAGTCTTCCTGCTTCTGATGTACTTAAAAATTTTTGCTATTTACTTTTTGAGTCTTTGGGTAGCTGTTCTTCAGATTCTTTTTTGGCCTTCCTAATAATATTTTTATATTTCATTTGCCAGAGTTTATGCTCCTTTCTATTTTCCTCAGTAGAATTTAACTTCCACTTTCTAAAGAATGCTTTTTCACCTCTCGTTGCTTCTTTTACTTTGTTTAGCCATAGTGGCACTTTTTTTGGTCCTCTTACTATGTTTTTTAATTTGGGATATACATTTAATTTGAGCATGTATTATGGTTTCTTTAAAAAATTTCCATGCAGGGATTTCACTTTTGGCACTGTACCATTTAATTACTGTTTAACTAACTTCTTCATTTTTGTGTAGTTCCCCTTTCTAAATAAGGTTTAAAACAAAAATTGAGCAGGTTGTTTTTTAAATAGCAAAAGATCCGAAACAGTTTTGATCACTGTGCCAGGACTTAGCTTTTCCAGAGATCTCTTACATTTGATGTTTCTGGCTGAGACATTCCTTGGGAAATAAGACCCCGTGTCCTATGCAGCACATTTGACCAAAATTAGGTAGCAGGGGATCTTGAACTATGCAGCACTGCCCTCCAAGCCCTCTGCTCATTACTTGTCTTAAGTATTTTTATCCCCTCATTCATTGCCTATCCCCTCTCTGCCTCTGAGTCAGTATATGTCAAACAGATCAATGTTTACTCTGATATTAACTTGTTATCCTATCCCAGATTTTCAGTGTTCAGTGTCCTGCAGGCTGTTGTAATGAAAATGCATAACCATGTTGCAGAAGCTATTAGGGGGATACTGGACAGGGGATAATTGAGGTATTTGACAGCGGCTGAAGTGTGTAAGTCAGTTTTGTTTTTTAGCAAATAGTAGGCAGATAAGGCTTTTGATACTGGAAAGGGGAAATGTGTCCCATTCCCTGACCCTTTAAGACAAAATCAGACTACTTAAGTTGACTCGGGCCCCGCTGAGTGTCCCATTTTTATAACACATGTCTGTGTAAAATATGTTTCTACAATAGTCTCACAAGAGTGGTCTGGTAGTCTAGCAACAAGCAGCTCCCACCATCTCAGAAACCTTGTCTGGAATCCTGAACCCTTCTCCTAGCTCTCAACGGTTGTATGGCTTATGAGTCATAGTTGGACTTTCAGGAGTGTACCTCATGTTTTGCAGCCCTGACCTGAGAAATTAGGAGTGACATTAGTTGGCTTTGAAGGGACTATCTCCAGTCCTTCCAGCTAAAAGGCTAGTGACTGTATTAGTGGGCATTAATTAGTGGGCTTGTAATTAGAAACAACTCTGAAGGGCTCTTTGGCTCTCCAGTCTAGAGCAGATGATGGTTTTTGAAGAGCTGGCTGGTTGCAGGGTGCTGCTTCCCCACTTTAACTTGCTAAGCCGCAGTAAAAGGCAGCTGATAGGTTAAATATTTTCCTAATATTACTTTTCCGGTAAGTAATTGCAGTAGTTACCATGTGCATGTTACATGATGCTGAATGAGAAGGGAAGTAGTCTGTGGATAGGTGGCAACTGGTCCAAAATTTGTAGCAAAATGTGGTTCACCTTATGGAAAATTTTGAGAACCCTGATCTGAAGAGGAGCGGACATCTAGAATCGGGCACTTAAGCTCTATGGAGAAGATTGTTGTTTTTTAAAGCTACTATAGAGACCTGTTTATAAACATAGTTTTCTTTCTCTCACTGCTGAAGGTTCTGGACATCCTGCAGCATGTCCAAGCGTTGGATCCATCCCAGCATGGGGCAGTAGGGTATTTAGTTCAGCATACCTTAGAGCATATTGACCGCCGTAAGGAGGAAGTGGGGCCTGAGGTGAAGCACCGTTCTGATGAGAAGCACAAAGAGATCTGCTTTTCTATTGGGCTGATCATGAAACACAAGAGGTAATCAACTCTGAACCTTTCAGTGTCCAAAAACTGCCACTGTAACACTGTGTTCTTGTTTGTATATGGAATGATGTATTCAGCTGCTTCCTTCTTACTGTGATTGAACATCATTTTTACTACATGCTAAGGAACAGTTAGAGATGTGTCTGAGAAGGAACATACTGCCCCATGTGTAGTTATGTATGTATCCTTTTAGAGATATGAAGCCTAACTTCTGTATATTTCACTGTCCTTTGACGGATTGCAAGTGTGTTGTCCATTTTTTGCTTAGTAAGAGGACCAGGAAGATGAGCCATCTGAACCCTAAGAGTTAATGTATTGGTAGGGATTCTATAGCTAAGCTCTTGAAATAGTACTGACAGCAGTGAATATATCTCATTGTTTTCTCTGTTCTTGCTCTTCTGTCCTCTTTGAAGGGACAGTGGGAAGGAACAGCAAAATCTTATACATCGTCTTTCTCCCATAATATCTTCCCTCATTCACTGGAGACTTCATTTTCTGTTTTTACTTTTTTGGGGGTGTGGCCTGCTAGTGATGTGCTGCTTTAGCTGCCTTTCTGGCCCCTGTTCCTGATAAGTGCACAAGGAACAAATTTAAAGGCAGAGACAGTAATTTTGACTTCTCATAGGATATCACACAATCACGTATAATGCTATAAAAATAAAATAGGTTTTATATTCCTGGAAACTCTTTGCCCAGAATCCTATGGTCACATGGCAGGAATGGACAATAATTGTCCCTCTCAAGACAATGATTTCTAAACTGGGTGTTAAATGTAAGCTACAGGTCAGTTTGCATTGTAATAGGTTTGACTGCAGCATAGCAGCCAAATCTATGCTTAGAATGCATCTTTTCTCCTTCCCAAATCTTAATTTTTCTGTTTTACTGTAATTTCACTGTAGTTTTCAAGTTGGCTTTAATCTGTGCCACATACTGTTTGTTTGTCTTTTAGTATTTAACTCTTGATTTGTATTTCAGTCATTTGGGAGTTAGTTCATTTGAAGGAAACTTTACAAGGTCCGTTATATGAATTTACCAAGAGTTGTGGTGGATTCTCCATCACTGACCATTTTTAAATCCATATTGGATGGCTTTCTAAATAATCTGTTCTAGGAAATATTTAGGGAAAGTTCTCTGGCCTGGGTTTTATACAGGAGGTCAGATTAGATGATCACAATGTTCCCTTCTGGCCTTGGAGTACATGAATCTATGTACTTTTATGACAGCAAGGTGTTTGTTACCAGAGAAGATGGGATTGGGGGCAGTATACACGAAATACATACCTGAGGCTCTTACAAGCTTGTACTTCACCCTTTAGAAATTCTTGTAACCTAATTCTGCATAAAAAACTTCTTTATTGGAATTTGCCCTTTGGCTAACAAGTTGTGGGATGATCCCTTATGACCATTTGCTGCAGAATAAGAAAGATTTATGGTGTATGGGTTGTGAACTAGTGGATGCTGTCCTGCTCCAGGTATTCAAATACTATGGTGAAGGATAGGCTGGAACTGATCAGCCATTGAGTAAAGGGAAAGAAGGTGTCAGCATCTCTGAAGTGTTTTGGATGGGTGTGAGGCAGGAACTGTGGTGATAATGATTATTGATTTATCAGCAGAGATGGGGAGAAAATGGCTGTTTGTGTTCAGTTAAACAAATGTGAGTTTGCTTTATTCAAAATATTTTCTTTGACCAGAGTTAAAGTACAAGATGACTGTTCCAGTTCCCTCCTGTATGAAGGAATATTGTAAAAGGATCTGTTTGAACAAGTCTCCTCAGGTGGATTGGATTAGAATTGGCATCATGAGAATTCCATTAATTTTTTGTTCTCAAAATGACTCTTAATTGGCTTTGTCTTCAGTTTGAAGGTGGAACATGAATTTCTTAATCTACTTCAGTTAACGGTGTTCTTTATACAGAATCTCTCCCAGGAGCTCATGAGTGCCAGCATGCAGCTCCCATACCCTTTAGTGGCAGTCCTCCTCTCTCAAGAAGAGTATCTAGTTGTGCACCTTTCCAAGGTTTTGATTTTTTTAAATATACTTCTAAATAGATATGGCTATAACTGTGTCATCTATGGCTGGGATCCCACCTGCATGATGGGACAAGAATGGATTAGAAATATGAATGTCCATAGCCTACCTCATGGCCCCCATCAACCTTTTTACAATGTGCTGGTGGAGGATGGATCCTGCATATACGCTGCTCAAGGTGAGCAAATAAATCAGCCTGTAGATGTGATCTGTGTGCATTTCATTTCTATGTACATGTGTGGTATATCAGATCAGTTATGCTTACTATTTGAACAGTGTTAATATTTACGCAAAAGTTATATAGCTACTAAATCACTAGTGCTTATTATTTAAACAAATGTACTCTGAAACCAAGATTCAAGCAAGAAGGAAACTGATATTCAAATCTTAAATTGACCTACTTTGCTTCTGACTGCCCCCATAACTTCTCAACGAGATCAGGACTACTAGGAATAAGTTAAAAGTTAACTTCAGTTTAACTTGCCACTCTCCAGTTTTATTTTGAAATACCTTTAATAGTTTACATGATAATAGCAATCAAAGTTTTCAGCAGTGTTTTCTTATTTGGGAGAATAGATCCAACTTTTCACTTAAATCTGAAAATTATTTCATGGTATTACAGTTGATGTAATTCTGTAAGGGGCCTCAGAACAGTCTGAACACATACCAGGTGAGCTTCATTGTCTAGGCAGAATATGTTAAGGATGGAATTTCAGCCTTAACCCTGAATTTCTTGGCTTTTGTGGGTTTTTTCTTTCTTGTTTTTGTGAGGTTCTTAAGGAGATTTGGACAAAAATCAGGAGTAAAGTAATTGTATAATGGAAGGCTTTCTTTATATGATCACTATGCCTTTTATAGAAATTGTTCTGGCTTAATGCACTGTGCTATATTTAAAAAAAATATCTTGTGGTGGTCAGCATAAAAATATTGGGTACTAGGAACTTCTGCATTCTAATCCTTCCTGTGACACTAACTTCCCCTCTGATCTTGGGTAGATTACTTCACTTGTCTTCCTCTCACTATCTATATAAAATGGGGACAATATCTTTGTCACAGGGTGTTGCAAAGATTGATTAAATGTTTCTGTAGCGCTTTGATTATGAACACATTTTGACTGACTATGGTTCAGCTTTCACTAGAGGGAGCTGTCTAACATAGTTTGCAGTACAGTACATGAGAGCAAGTTTAAAAAATAAATTTAAAGGTCAGATACACTTGTAGATGTAAAATACAGGGAGATTGGTGGTTCTAGATTTCCTCAAATATTTTACTTTGCACTTGGTAGTCCAAAAATAAGTACTACTTGGGATTCTTGATTCTGTGCCTCTGCCCCAATGCTTGTGTGTTTATGAAGCAGACTTTGGAAGGTCCAAGAAGCAATATTTTCTTCTCTCTGCACACACTGCCATTAGGATGAGAATGAAGTATCTGCCCTGGTATCTTACTATAAGTGTTATGGTCTCATCTGTTTCACTTTTTTCTTTTTTTTTATTTTTAAACAAAATTAGTAACTATAGTACTGGTTGGTCGCAGAGTCCAAGTACTCCTTATAAGCTGTCGGCTGGTACTGTCGTCTTGATTCTAGAGCACAATCTTGTATGTTACAGTTGTTTTGTCCTTACTTGCCATCACGTATCTCCCTTGACCACCCACACTTCCCTCCCTTCCAAACTGTGTGCAGATCACTTTTTGCTTGTTGCATCAATTTCAATTTTGTGGTTTGGGGAGAGAGAGTAGGATTTTTGAGGGGGGAGAATTTCAAACAAAAGTATTTTGTTTTTTAATGTTTTAACAGTTGTGGTTTATATGGTTTGGGTCACAACTAACTACTAAATACATTACCAGTAATTCTAAGTGGTTTTCACCATATTGCTTGTGACCAATCAGTTTAATTGTTGCAGGATTGGCTCCAGGCACCAGCATTCCAAGCTGGTGCTTGGGGCGGCAATCTGCAAGGGGCAGCAGTGCCTGTTGTTTTGCCCCCAAGCAGCGCACCGAATTGCCGCTGCAGATGGCGAGGGCAGTCCATGTGCCCTTAAGGTGGCACACGCATTTCCACGGTGGCAGCAATTCGGCAGCAGCTTCTATCTTTAGCTGTCCGCGGTGGCTTCAGCTAAACATAGAAGTTGTCGCCAAATTGCCGCCGCCGCAGAAACGCGCCTGCCGTCCTAAGGGCACATGGACTGCCCCTGCCGTCCTCGGTGGCAATTTGGTGCGCTGCTTGGGGCGGCGAAAACTGTAGAACCGGCTCTGAATTGTTGCTAGTTTCAGAACTAGGGATGGATGGTGGTCTCGGCATCCTCCCCAAGCACCACAGATAAGCCAGACGGTGCTATGCATAGCTTGTATCAGCCCATATTCCAGTTACTGCCAAGTGTATGTTACATCACTCAAGACCTCCATGGGGATCGTACACCTGAGAGTCACTAATTGGCCACTGCACAGCAATGCTGCTTTACACAAATGAGAGCTTTTCCTCTGACCGACTAAATTATAGTAGTAGGCATTTGGTTCATCTTCTTACTATAGCACTATTGCTTCTGATTTTACTTTAATCTCTGTGTGCAATGATTGAATGGTTATGTTTTAAAAATGGGAACACCTGAAAATACTGTGGTGGTAAGGAATAAACATTCACTTCTTATAGGACTGCTATTCCAGAAAATTTGGTTTTTAAATGGTAATCTCGGTGTGCTAGACATAGCCCAAATGTCAGCTGATCTTCAGGAGCCTTCAAGGTGGAAGATACAATTCTTCCTTCATGCATGTTTGAGACAACTGACTTCTTCTTTGCTCTTCAAACAATTTGGCAGTTTATAAGGACCTCTTATGGGAATTGGCTTCCTGACTGCAGGAGTTTGAGCCCAATTGTGTAGATTCAGCATAGATGGAGTGCCTACTGAACTCCCACATGTCCTTGTTCTCTCTTCAGTATGAACCATTTACTTCTCTTCTGCACAGTGAACGGGTATCCATTAATGACTTCACAGCCAACCACCAGTCAGCATTCTGACACTCTAGTTTAATTCCAGCAGTACTGTTCTCAGACACAGTAGTTTGGTAGTAGTATAAAAAATATCAGCTTTGCTCAGAAAACAGAGCAGGTGAAACCCTGAAACAGAAGACTGACTAGCTGAAGGCAGAGCCAAAAAAGCTTCTTCATTGCTGGGCGTTAGTGTGCTAACTGCTTTTTCTTCTCTCTACAGAGAACCTGGAATATAACTTGGAGCCTCATGAAATCGCTCACCCTGATATTGGCCGTTATTTTTCAGAGTTTACAGGCACTCATTACCTGGCAAATGCAGAGCTGGAGATTAGATATCCTGAGGATTTGGAACTTTCTTGTGCAACAGTCCAAAAGATTTACAGCACAGTCAAGGAATGAGTGTAACTTGATCACAAGGACAGAAGAAAGTTTATCACAGCTGCTGCCGTATCCTCTTTGTGGACAGAATTATGGAAGCCAGTTTTCACAATGATCTTAAGGCATATGCCCTGGGAATTGCTTCGCACTTTGTAACCTGTGATATCGCGTATGTCTAATAACCACTCGGTTACCATCTGCCCACACTAGTCAATTAATATGGAATGCATTGGTATTCCAGACAAGGTATTCATTATCTTGAAGTGACAATCAAAATATGAAGTGTAATTGTCCCCTTGAGCGCTTGCGTTTACCACCCGTGTGTTTATGATCTTTTTTTCATATTTAGGATGTGAGCATGTTACGACTGTAGCTGAAGTCTGGAATAATCCCATGTTGTGGATAAGGATTGATCATACTTGCAGTATTTTTTTACATATCTATTCTGTGTATGCAGTAGCTTTAAGGTCTCTCTGAAGTTCCACAGTTGTTTGTTTCTTAGTTCTGATTTTCCTCTTACCCTGAAAATGATTAGTGTTGCAAGCATTCAAATGCTGAAATCACTTTTCAGCCTCAGCAATTTCACTGAAACTTTGTTGAACAAGAATCATGAGGCACCATATGATGGTGAGTTCAGCAGTAACTTGAATGGACTCATACATGTAACACTTCCAGCTGTTACAGATGCACTGTTGAATCATTTTATAGAAAATAAGATCCTGGCAATTTTCTCTCCCCAAGAACTTCTTGTTGGGACCTTGATTCCTCCCTGTACTTTTTCTTCCATTATGTCCCCTTCTGGTGTTAAATTTGTGATATGGTCATATATGTATTTTTCTACATGTCTCCTCTTATCCGATTGAAACTGTTAAAACTTGTAGTTTGAACCACCATCTTGTGATGGCAAACGGCTGTTATCTATACTGTCAGATTGCGATTGTGCCATGAAAGCCAGTAGACGCCAGCATCTGGCAATCAATACATGGAGAACTTATTTCCTATATCATGATGCCTTCTTTCTTTTGATCAAAAGAAAAATGCCCTTTGAAGGGAAAAGAGAAGAGGCTTTGTCCAAATTCTGACTTCTGCAAGGGAGGTGCTTCAGAAACTGAGGACACTTGAATTATAATGAGGCTGCCGCCATAGAGTCTGCAAAGCCTAGAAAAATAGTACATAATTGATTTCTTTTAGGGTTACATAAGAATTAGATGTGAAGTTGCAAAGTATTTACAAAGATATGGAATATTTACAGTACTTTAGTTTCTAAATTAATAACTCTAGGCAGGCTGTAGTCCATTGTTTCTAATTACCGTGTGGTTACATAGTTATAGGGAGAAGACTTAGTTATCCTGCTCTATAGAGTAGAATGACACCCTTATTCTTGAAACATTTTAAATGTCTCTGTGCACTACCATGCACCCACCTTTTTAAGGTAATTGATTTGCATGCAGTCTTGTGTAAATAAATATTTAACAAGCAATTTATACTTTTCACAGTAAAATTGTCATCTGCAAGTTCCTCAACACTTTAAAGAGGGAGCAGAAAAAAACCTATTACTGCTAATAAAAAGAAAAGAATAAAATTACACTACAATACATTTTCTGATAATCCCACCTGAATTAAAGGGGGATTTAGGTACAAAGTTGTCACTGATTTGAGAGTTATGTAGCTAAATACCTGTGCAAACTCTGCAAACTTCAAACTAAAATCCAAATCTCTGTCTTTAAGGGGTTGGAAATGTAATTTTTAGGGCATATCCTGAAAGATTGCCTGTGTTTGGAGGGACTCTGTTAGTAGGGTAAGTGAGGAAACACTGCCTTCAATTTTAATTTCTAGGCTGTTGTGCATCTGGCTCTTAAACATATAGTAGAAAGAGGTAGTTGACTAAGAGTCAGGATTTCCAGGTTCCCAGCTCTGCCACTACTCACTGTGTGAGCTTGGGCAAGTCACTTCTCTCTGCCTCACTTTATCATCTGCAGAATGGATAGTCTAATATTTACCTGTTGTACCTCCGATAGGTGTGTTGCGAATGTTGGAAAAGTGCTTTGAAATCTTCAGCTGAAAAGTGCTTTATAAATGCAAACTCTTCTGCTATTGAATATCAGTGGTACACGTGCAATTAAATTCTTGCACAAGCTCTGGTCAACATCATGTTTCAATGTGACTCGGTTTTCCTTTGCTTTTAAAGGTAACATTAAAACAAAATTTTAACTTCAAGTTATAACTGTAAATATGTATTGACACATTTTAAATATAAGCTATAATTTAGTGATACAAAATGGTGTCAGAAGTAGCCCCATAGCCTGTTTGTGTACATTTTTATTTGGGCGCTTATATATTTTTTAAAAAAGTGGATTTTGGACCTTATAAATCATAGCAACTGTTCTTGACTGTTTTCACAAATCTTTGACATAGTCCCTTGTCACTCTTATTGTGTATCAGTTTGTGAGGTGGAACCATTGCAATGTACTATTGGATACAAGTATTAAAAGTGAGTTATGTATAGCTACTTTTCAAACAATTGTTCCACTGTTAGCTTGTGTCTGTATTATAGACTAGGTTGATCTTGTCCAGAGGTTCTCAAGCTGGGAGTCGGGACCCTTCAGGGGGTCGTGAGCTGTCAGCCTCCACCCCAAATCCTGCTTTGCCTTCAGCATTTATAATGGTGTTAAATACATTAAAAAGTATTTTTAATTGACGGGAGGGGGGTCGCACTCAGAGGCTTGCTACTTGTAAGGGGTCACCAGTACAAAAGTTTGAGAACCCCTGAATTTTTTTGTCTATACAATGGACACATCATCTGCAGAATTCCTTGTGAATCATAGGATCTGTAGAACACTTCTGCATGTCTATGAACTCAAAATAGCAGATTTCTGTGGAGGTTAGAAGGGGAAATACCTTTGCGTGGGAAAGTTTAGCCCAGATTGTGGTTGTGCTCTGCCGTATGATTCTGTAAAAATGACATTATGTGACTATATGTTCAGTTTTCTTTTTCATCTGGACTGAGTTTAGGAGTAAAAATAACTTTCTAACTTGCAGTCCTACGCACCCAGTTTGGGATCTGAGCGCAAGTTTGGGTTCTTTTCTTAGATATCCCTAGTAAAAAAGGTTCTGTAGGGGAAATTGCATCCTCAGTGACACCCGTGTGTTCCCATTGCTTTCCAGGGGGTTGCAGAACCGTAAGCGATTGGAACTTTAGTAAACAATTCTGTTGCACAAGAATGAATTGCTCATTCTTAGCTTCATTGATTCTGCACAGCTAACTGGAATAAAAAATAGTGTGAGCTTATTTTAATCACTAAAGTGGTCAGATCTGATTGTGTTTATACACAGATCTGATAAGTCAAGTGCCATTTTCATAGCGACTTCTTAGAGTAGAACTGTGTTTCACCCAGAGTATATCATTAGAAGATGATAATTCAGGAAAATGAAAGATCAGGGCCTGGGGGAAAAGACCATTTACAGGATTATAGATGTATATAGGGTCAGACTTGCTTAACTTGATGAATCACTTCACCTAGATCATTTTATCCTGAATAAATTACATCCAAAGCCAAATTCTTGAGTTTTCACTTCATACTCAACAAAAATCTGCCTTTATAATAGTCAAAACACCTTTCTAATATGGGAGAAGCCTTCCAAGATATAAAATAGCTCTGAGAGTGATATCTTGTCCTATGAAGTGTTTGATATGTCATCTGTAGTAATTATATACATGTTAAAGGTACAAACTGCTTTTCCTAAAGCAATATTAGGCTTTATGAATTTGCCATTACAAATTGTATTAAAGATTCTCTTGGTTTTGTAGGGTTTCTGTTCTTGTAATTTATTTTCCATTCTATTAAGCAATTCTTCATTTCCATTTTGTTCCTTTTTCCTATTCAGATTTTTAGTAGCCTGTATCCCATAGCAATATTACTTATCTCCTGTTGCAACTTCTCTGTCTTAGTGGGGGGGAAATGAATGTCACATCTTGGTTATTACTAACACTGCTTGCATACACACCTAAGCAGAGGCTAGACTGAGCTTCCAGAGCTGTCAAGAAAACTTTCTAGAACGGGCACAATACTTACATGTCCACATTTAATCACTGATGCTGATGTAGGAGAAACAAATATTTTACTGGCCTATCAAAATTAAAATTATTCCAGGTGTGTTTTGTGAGTGCAACTCTTCGAAGCCATGTTAGATATATCAGTTATTGGGCATGAAGAGACACAAGGGGTTAATCTGACATCTAGGGAATGTCTGTCCAACTTTATGGATCTTGTGCAAGGATAGCTCCAGCATCAGCAGTCCCAAACCAGCTCCACAGGTGTGTGCATTTTGTAGAATATTTTCTCGGCTGCACTCTTTTTTGTTTCAGAAGGACATTGAGTCTGGAGTTTCTGATTCTCTTGAGCTTTTCTTTTTTGAATGACTTTTCAGCCAGTATATACAGGCAAACTAATATCTAAGCTGGTCCTTTACCAGTCCTGTGAATAGCTTGCTTCTGAAAATATGGCATGTTTTCCAGAGAAACTGGAAGTCTGTCTGTCTTGTGTCATCCAACTTCGCTCCATCTCCTTTCCGCCAAGTAAAATGGATTTCTATACCTGTCCAGTCTAGTACCAAAATTCTGTTCCCTGTGGTTAATATATATGCTACGTTTTTTAAGAGTAGCGTATAAGGAAGCTGCACTTCCTGCTTCAGCTAATACTGTCCTATTCCTTTTCACCCTCTGTGTCATGGATATTAGAAGGAGGATCATAGGGACCAGTGAGATGTTAATTGTATTAAAAATATCACAAGGCTTTTGGCAGTGGATTATAATGCAACGAAGATTGGGGAGGAGAAAGGAATGGGAGGATAATGAGAACTAGGGGAATCAATGTATATTAGGTGCATGATTTATTATCTTCTGCTGGTGGATGATAAATCTGATTGGGTCATCTTCAAGCCGTATTGGGTAATCCATGTGGGTATTCTGGCCAGTTTCTATCAGGTTCACTGTCTTTAGTATGTGACTGCTCACATCATGGAAGTGCTGAGCTCCAGGCACAGTGGAACTGATCATCTATTTCTACTGCTCTTAGGGGTAAGTGTAAAGTCTGTTGTACGAGGTCGTACTCTGTCCCTTACTCCCAAGACGCTTAGAGACCAAACTCTTTGTGAAAATAAAGGGCTTTTGTCTTTTTTCCAACTTTCTCCTGAGAAACCATAAAATTCTTGGTGCTGAATTCTCTGGTTTACTCTTGTATTGATTTGTCTGATGGGACAGGGCACTGGACACTTCAGTTCTGGATGCTAGTACTCAAATTGCAATGTAACATTTACTTCCTGGTACATAAGGATGATGGTGAGTGGATATGGGGGATGTTGCGACTTGCCTGCAATCGCCTTGATTCTTGCCAATGTTTCACTTGTACAACACTGAAACATAGTATTGCATCTCTCTCTTATCATGGATAGGGAACGTTCAATACCTAATGTGATGAAGTGGAGGTTTTTCTTGGGGTTTTCTGTCTTTTCCAGGGTTTGCATGCACAGGGGGTGGGACTCAATGTACCTGGGTGTTACTGTTTTAACGAGGTGAGGGGAGAGGGAGTTTGTTGTTACAGAGGACCGGAGAGGGACTTAAGACCCCAGCCCAGGAGACACAACCGCTTCTGGCCAGTGAGAGGACAATGGGCTGCAGAGAGAGGACCCCGTGACCTGACCAGACGGTTGGAGCCAGAGGGGAGCTGCGAGTAGAGGGGACTCAGGCCTTCCTGTTTACGACCCTGTTTACCTGGAGAGAAGACAATGGACAGAGGCGGGTCTTGAGGCCAGGGATATCAGAGGCCCAGCTGGGAAGCAGGGGGGCGAGGGGCTGGCGAGGGGAAGCAGGCAGAGCCCACCTGGATGCAGAGAGACTGGGATGTGCTGTTGTGAGAGGCCAGGCCTGAGGCCCTGAGAATTTCCTGTGCTGTGTTCAACTCTCAATAAACCCTCCTGTTTTATGCTGGCTGAGAGTCACTCCGGTCTAGAGAACAGGGTTGCATCCCCCCTTCAGGGGTGAAGAGGCCCAGGGGGTCTAGAGTGCGTGGACTCCCAGAGGGGGCCCACAGCAGAGACAGACGTGCTAAGGCTCAGAGAGGTGCAGCTCCAGGAGGTGGAGGGGCCTGATCCCGAGAGAGAGCGGGCCCCCGAGAAGGGCTATCTCACTAAAGGGGGCACCCTCCATGGACCGCACAGGGCCAAGAGTGGGCACGATCTGTGAGTCCGTGACACCTAATGACTCACGTGGGTCTCTAGGTGCTCTGGTTTTTCCCAATTTGTATTTCTCCTGAAATTTTTTTTTATTCAATGTGTGGACACTTTTTCCCTCCATGTGCTATGGCTGTTATGACTTGGAAACTCCTGATAAAATAAATTGATTAAAAATATGGCTATTTTTATTCTAAAGCAGGCCACCTACCTGTCATAAACAGATAGCTAAGGGTTAATGTCTCTTTCACCTGGAGCACCTGACCAGAGGACCAATCAGGAAACCAGATTTTTTCAACTTTGGGTGGAGGGAATTGTGTGTCTAAGGTCTTTGTTTTCTGGCTGCCTGCTTTCTCTGAGCTTTGGAGAAGTAGTTCTGTTTTCTAATCTTCTGTTTCTAAGTGTAAGGACAAAGAGATCAGATAGTAAGTTATATGGTTTCTTTTCTTTGGTATTTGCATGAATATAAGTGCTGGAGTGCTTTGATTTGTATTCTTTTTGAATAAGGCTGTTTATTCAATATTCTTTTAAGAAATTGCCCTGTATGGTGTCATCTTAATACAGAGAGACCATTTGTATTTTTTCTTTCTTTTTATATAAAGCTTTCTTTTAAGACCTGTTGGAGTTTTTCTTTACTTCAGGGAAATTGAGTCTGTACTCACCAGGGAATTGGTGGGAGGAAGAAATCAGGAGAGATCTGTGTATGTTGAAGTGGCTAGCCTGATTTTGCATTCCCTCTGGGTGAAGAGGAAAGTACTTTTTGTTCCAGGACTGGGAACAGAGAGGGGGAGTCACTCTGTTGGGATTCACAGAGCTTGTGTCTGTGTATCTCTCCAGGAGCGCCTGGAGGGGGGAAGGGAAAAAGGATTATTTCCCTTTGTTGTGAGACTCAAGGGATTTGGGTCTTGGGGTCCCCAGGGAAGGTTTTTCGGGGGGACCAGAGTGCCCCAAAACACTCTAATTTTATTTTTATTCTAAAGCAGGCCACCTACCATGTTACAAATCAAGAGGCTTTTGGGGTTTTAAAACAGATCACCAAGGGCTCTTAGGAACTTTAAGAGTAAAGAATGCCATAGGCAAGAGAGGCCTCCAGGGCTTTCAGAAATAGAAGAAACCATCTGATATGCTGTTTTCTACATTCTCTGGTATGTCTGATTAGGAATATAAAATGGGTTTTTCTACACCATGGACAGGAGTTCCATTTTAACATTAAGCTCAGTTTTCTAAAGCATATGCTTTAGACCAGGGGTCTCCAAATTGCGGCCCAGGGCTTCCATTTGTCCGGTCCTCCAACCAACTGGAGAAGCGAACAGCTGAGGTAGGCATGCGGAGCAGGCAGGGGGAGGGGCTCCGGCAAGAGCTCTCACAAGGCGGCAGCACAGCTCAGCTGTGCAGAGGGGTGAGTGCCTCCTGGAGCCAGTGTTCCCCCAAAAGGGGAGCCAACTTAGGGGAGAGTTGCTGCTGCAGCCGAGCAGGCACAGCCCCCTGCCTTAGAGTAAAAATACAAGCCAGATGCTTAATTACATCTTCAATAAATGGAGTAAAGAAGATGGAAATTAACACTTTCATAATGGTTAAATTTTAACTACAGCACTAATAGAACCAAACAGTATTTGTATGATACAAATGTGTGTTTTTAGAAATAAAATTAAAAATAAATGATTTTTAATGTATTGACAAATATTTTGTGATTTCACAGTACCTTCATCTATTAACTTTTATACCTGATTTAGAATTTAATGCAACACCGACACAGTAGTGTTTGGTTTTTAATGATTTTGAATATATTTGCATATATTTAATTTCTTTCACAGTCGCTTCGGCCCGCAAAGCCCCTTCAAAAATCTAATATGGTCCTTGTCTCATAAAGTTGGGAGACCCCTGCCTTAGACCTTTAAAACAAAGCAGCTTACCAGTGTCCATGGCTGGCCTGTGTTTCTAGATTCCTTGTAGAATCCTCAGCAATTTTGTCTTGATGTTGTGTTTTTGAGTTCTTTCCTCCCCGACCCAACCCGCTACAGTCGTACACAAAGCCCAGTTCCCTCTTCTAGCACCGGGACTAAAGGCGGGATTGGGAAAGCCATGCTTCTGACTATTGGTTGTGGCTCTCCAAAACGCTATGGCCATCCTTGCTGATTTCCTCCCATTCCTTGCATTTACCTTCTTGTCTTGGCGGCCATACTTTTCTGCAGTAGCCCTTGAGGAGCTGAACTATGCTAATATTCATTTTTAAAAATCATTTGCACCAGGTGCACAACACCTAAGCTGGGGAGGGACCGTGCACTCTTCTTGCTGCTTTTTCCTACAGGTAAGTAGGTGGATGATTTGCTTAACAAACGTAAATTATCAGAGGGGTAGCCATGTTAGTCTGGATCTGTAAAAGCAGCAAAGAATCCTGTGGCACCTTATAGACTAACAGATGTTTTGGAGTTTGAGCTTTCGTGGGTGAATATTCACTTTGTCAGATGCATCTATTCACCCACGAAAGCTCATGCTCCAAAACGTCTGTTAGTCTATAAGGTGCCACAGGATTCTTTGCTGCTTTTACAAATGTAAATTAAACTCATTTGAAAAAATTTCAGGGCAGAGGAGCAAACACATCATTGGAGATCAGTGAGTGCTTCATGCTTTTCCATCCTGCTCCTTCCCAAACAAAGCTAGTCACAATAATTTGCATTTGTCACTCTTGGACTGCATGACTGTAATTCACTGTGATGGAAGCAGTGTTCCAGTTGTCCAGAAGGTGGCAGCTAGCCTTCCGACTGTGAATAGGTGCCCTGGAAATGCTTGTTGTGCTCCAGATCCCTCTTCTGGCTCTTAGGGCTTGTCTCTTTTATGGAGTTTTGCACTGATATAGCTACAACAGTGCATGTTCCTAACATAGACACCTTATACTTGGTTGAAGTGTTGGTAAGCAGCGTAACTGTACCAGTACAAGTCCTGCTTTATGCTGGCATAACTTATCTAAGCTTGGAGGTTTGCACTGGTGTAAAAATCCCTAATGTAGACAACCTCCAAATGATATCCACAATCATGTCTCAATCCCGAACCATCTGCTCTTCTGGGATGACCTGGCTGTAGAACAAACTTCCTAAGGGAGGTCAGTGTGATCCAGAATCTGACCACTGTTAAGCACATTGTAATACCCTTCGTTTTGAGAGCACTTTCCCATTGTAACCAGAATGGTGGAGGTCTATTGGTGGCATATCTTTAGAACAGGCTCCTATTCCAGGGAAGGACGAAGAGCCCGAAGACTCAGTGAAATCCACCAAGGAGTACGATTTCCTTCTTTAACAATGTGACTGCAGGGTGGCTGAGTTTTGGCTCTTTGATGCATCTCTCGCTGACTCATGTCTTGATGGTAATTCTCAGCTATACCTATGTCTCTTTGTAACTTTAAATGTTTTTACACAGGTTGGTGGCATTATCTTATCTACTGTGTACAGAAATTCCCCGATCCGCCTCTTTTGGTCACTTATTTGGCATTGATTACACTGCCTTTACAAACAACTCTTTAACCACTCCTCCTGGCAACCACTGTGGGTGGATATGTTGATGCTGAACGGCAAGTGCTGCATTCAGGATGGGAACCTATGAACTCGGTTTAGCATCTAAGAGCTGTGCTTTTATTCCAGAAACGTCTAGGAGGTGGACAGACACATCCACAGCAACTCTTACATACTAATGGAGGGAAGAGGAGGGGAGGGGGAGGAAAATCCACTCGTCATTTAAACAGAATTCTCTTTAAAGCCCATCCTGCATTTTCCTTTAAAGCAAAGTGCTCTAGCGTGGCAGACCTGCAAGTGATGTTGTCTTCCCAGCCGTGTGGTATTTTTGTCTCTAAACTTTCAGCAGTGTATGAGAGGTGTTTATGGGCGTTGTCCCTTTATCATGACACAGTCCAGGCGTGTTTTCTTTTCTAACAGTCCCAGCTGCCTCTTGCCCTAATTCTATCTCCCATTCCTGCTCTAATCATATTTACACTCAACCCTAAGAGTTGTTTCTCAGCTGTATCAGAAACAGGAGGGAGATAGGATGGACTTTGAATTGCTCTCAGATTAACCATTTGCTCAAGAATCTGATCTAGTCTATTCTATTCTAAATTCAGAATAAAACCAAACTTGCTTCCCACCAAGTGTTATGAAACAACTAATGCTCCTTTGAGGATTTGTCCATAAGAGCCCACTTTTGGTGTGCATATTGTCATACCAAGCCTGGAGGGGTTGCAAATGCTTTGGAGGAGAGGATTAAAATTCAGAATGATCCAAAGAAATGGTCTGAAGTAAACAAGATGAAATCTAATAAGGACGAATTCCAAGTACTCCACTTAGGAAGGAACAATCAGTTGCACACATACAAAAATGGAAAATAACTGCCTAGGAAGGAGTGCTGCATAAAGGGATCTGGGGCTCATAATGGATCACAAGCTAAATTTGATTCAACCGTATCACACTGTTGCAAAAAAAGCAAACATTTTGGGATGTGTTACCAGGAGTATTTGTAAGCAAGACACGAAAAGTAATTCTTCCGCTCTACTCTGTGCTCATTAGGCCTTAAATGGGGCATTGTCTCCAGTTTTGGACATCACATTTCAGGAAGGATTTGGACAAATTGGAGAGAGTCCATGGAAGAGCAACAAAAATGATGATAGGTCTAGAAAGCATGACCTGAGAGGAGAGAGTGAAAAAATTGGGTTTGTTTAGTCTGGAGAAGACTGAGAGGGGACATAACAGTTTTCAAGTACATAAAAAAAAACATTAGGAAAAACTTCCTAACTGTCAGAGTGGTTAAGTGCTGGAATAAATTGCCTAGGGAGGTTGTGGAATCTCCATCATTGGGGATTTTAAAGAGCAGTTGGACAAACACCTGTCAGGGATGGTCTAGATAATACTTAGTGCTGCCATGAGTACAGGGGACTGGACTAAATGACCTCTCGAGATCCCTTCCAGTTTTATGAGTACATGGATTAGCAGAGGGTTTTAATGTCCCAGCCTTTGTACAGTTTCCTAAGGAGTACTCCTCTTATTTGCCATGCCCTAAGGCAGGGGTTCTCAAACTTCACTGCCCTGCAACCCCCTTCTGACAACAAAAATGACTGCACGCCCCCAGGATCGAAGCCTGAACCCGCTTAGGCCCATGGGTGCCAGGATGGAGCCCCTACCCCAGAAGTGAGCTCCAAAGGGCGCACTGTCTCAAAGAACCACAGTTACTCTACAGTGAGTGATGAGTCTTTAGTTTGGGCCACCAACTCATTGAGAGCACAGCGGGACAGGGCCCAAAGTGGGGCACACGGGCTCAGTGGGACAAGTCACATGGTGTGAGCCACAGAGAATGTGCCGTACGGGACAAGGCTTGTCAAACAGCCAGCACATGGATGAGTGAAAATCTGATCAGGCTCAGCTGTATAAGCAGTGACTCAGTGAGCACCTCTGTGTACCTCTGCCAGGCAGAGGACAGACTGCACAAATGTACTCTCTAGAAAGTTTGTGCAATTTTCCACCACTCTAGGGTGGGACTTTCAGTGGAGCCTAAGGGCAATCAAAGCCAGTGATACTGGACACTAAAGAGGCACTGTGTGCCTAACTCCCTTGGGCTCCTATAAAACCCTGCCATGGTCTTTAAGCAATGGACTGTTTTGCTGTTCGTCACTCTGATAGGGGATATGCCCCACACTGGCAAATAAAGGGTTTACAACAGTCTGAGTGTCTAATCAGCCCACCATATTACACTGGGTCAGGGGGAGGGGGTGTATTTGGGCCCCATCTAGTCTCATGCCCAGATGATAAAAGGGTATGTCACAGGTTGACTGGCCCTTTAAGGGGAGTTTGGCTCAGCTTTGCCTGTGACCTAGTGTCTATCCCACAGCTTATCCTGCTCTAATTCCAACTAGTGACAGGGCTGTTGGGGGGCAGGGAGTGGGGGAGGGGCAATTTGCCCCAGGCCCTGGGCCCCACGCCCCACAGGGGCCATGGCCCAGCAGCGGTCCAGGTCTTCAGCAGCGGAGGGCCCTTCAGTCGCTCCGGATCTTCAGCAGCATTTCGGCAGCAGGGGGCCCTTCAGTGCTGCTGAAGAGGTGGAGTGACTGAAGGGCCCCCTCCCCCCCGCCACCGAAATACCACTGAAGCCCCAGACCACTGCCGAGTGAGTACAAGCACCGCAGCTCCCCCGGACCCTCTAAATCCTCTGGCTGTCCCTGACTAGTTACCACGGATGTGGAAGGGTCAGGACTACACTACATGGAGGGGCAGGAGAACTCAGACAAAGACAGGCAACCCAGCAAAGAAGAGGTAGGTAGTTCCTCTTTCTGGGTGAGCCCTGGAAAAGTATCCAGTGGGTTGCTGTTCCAGTGGAGCAGCCTGGGGACCCGACCAGAGGCTGAATTAAAACCAGGCTTCTGGGAAATGGCCCCAAGGAAAGGGTATGTAAGTCCTGTTGTAAGGATCACTGTGTCCAGAGGAGGGGCTGCAGAAAGCACCTGTCGGGTAGAGAGACTTTTGTTGGAATTTGTGGATGTCTAGTTGGCCTTCTGTTGTCCCAGAAGGGGTCTATGACTTGGCCTGTCCGTGACTTACCTTCCAGCTAACGCTGGACCAAAGTGACTGACTCTGGGAGTTGGACGTGTGCTAGAGCCTGAGCAATGCCATGCTTTGATGCCAGGGGCTGCCAGGCAGTGATGGGAGCTACCCACACTCCCTCTACACCTCCACCCAGACATTCTGGTTAGGTCTGTCATGTTCAAAAGCATGGTTTTATACTCCTGGGCTAGTTTAGCAGTTGTAACCCTATATAAATCTTTAAATGCATCTTAATGATCGGGGAAGCTTTGATTTCCATCTAGCTCAGGACACAGGTTGGGAGGATCTTTTTAAGTGTATTTAACAGTGACGGAGTGATGGCATTTGAACAAGGGTCCCCTCGTTAGGCTGAATGCAGTTGTTTGTTCTGTGCACTACTCCCAAAATCTACAAGATTAATGTTAAAGGGACACAGTCAACTGGAAACTTAGTCAGTTTCAAAAAGTAGCTTTACAGCAGTTTCAGGCCCTTCCCTTTTATGTGTGTTCTCCTTGTCACTTTCCCCATCTCCCCTTTTACAAATGTGTTTCTCTCGCATTTGTGAGTCCGACACAAACACCTGGAGAATCTGCTCATAGAGGGAAATCCTGAAACTGAAGAGATACAAAGTGCTGTCCTCAAATGCACACCTTGAAAAATACTTATTTTTCCTTCTAATCACATAACAGTGATCTTAGTTACATAATAACTAAATCTTTTCCCATAGAAGGCGCAGTCTGTCTCTGGATGGTGAGAGTTGTGCAATGTTCTACTGTGGGGGGGAAAGCTATTGCTGTATTTTTGTACTTAGCAGTGGAAGAAGATGGATGAATGGATGTGGTATAGCACAATCCCCTGGAGCACTGACAACTCTGAGTTACGTACCTCCCTAAACTGGCTGAGATCTCGATATAGGCAGAGCAGCCTAGAGAATGTGTACTCACTGGAAAAAAGCAATCACCCCCAGCCCTGTTAAAAGGCAGCTGCTTTGTGTGTATGGGGCAGAGGTGAGCAATAAATATTTGTGCATGGCTATTTAAAGTTTATTCTTTTCATTGGATGTATTTAGAGCTGGGGAATGTTGCCAGATTCACAACTCTGGAGACAAACCCTCTCTCTCTCATCCACAGAGCAGGTGGAGCATAGGCCGAGCTTGATTTCCCCATGTGCTGGACTCATCCCAGCCCATCAGCTGTGACCTGGAGATGTCACCAAAAGACTGAATGACCTAGTCCACCAAGACTATCAGCAATGGTCTCAACTGTTGATGAGACCACAGGTGCCAGGCTTCTGGGAAATGGATTTACAATACCAGCACCTTTCACAGAGACACCAAATAGCCATCACGCAATGACTTTTATTAACTACTGCCCTGGGCCTGAGCAGCAGAGGCAGTCTCCCTTCCCCATTAACCACCCAGTGCCCCTTCTACATCTTGTGTGAAATCTGGTTGCCCTGGCTCTGGCAGGGATCTGGGTCTGTTTTAGGGAACCAGGATTGTCATCTAGGGAAATGCCTTTCATTTTTCCATCACTTACCTGACAAACTAGTAATCTGTCTGTCTCTGTACAGGACCTAATACAACAAGGCCTTGGCTTCTGTGCATCACTGTACTATAAATGTGTTTTATTGATATACAGCCTCTTTATTTACTAAGGAAACAGCAGTAAGGACAGGGTGTCTGCTCAGCAGCAGCTCATTTTTACACATTAGCACTGCAAGCTAGGTGGTACAGCTGTTGGTGACATACAAGGCAGCGAGCAGCAAGCATGTAAAGAGATGAGATAAGAGTGCAACCGAAAAGAAGAAACAGAGTTTAGAAACCGTGTTGAAAAAGGATGTGGAATTGCTTATGCTTGATAGTCAAGCGAGACAGCATCGTAGTTTTAGGCTGCTGTGGTGTCTAAACAGCAGACAAGCAACCACGAAATGCTCCTGCTTAGACAAGTTGTTGGGGGTTTTTTTCAAAGCAAACTGTCATACTTCAGCAATGGAAGTTCCTTTGCAGAGAGGTTTCAATATGTGCCTGTATAATTTATCCTTTCTGGTGTTTGCTTTAAGGTATTTTTGCTATCATAAGCAACATGGGGGTTCAAAGAGATGTGGCTAATTTTGTTATAAAATTAATAATGGGGTGTTATGCAGGCAAAAGATTCAGAAATCAAATTGCGTCTTTGGGGCATAAACTGATCAAGGGAGGAATCACAAGTGGCTGACTAGTATATATTACAGAACTGTGAAAGGAAGGATGGGTTGCTGGCCTTTGTGGAGAAGGTGGGAAACATCTGTATTTGAACGAAAATAGTGACAGTTTCTCACTCACTTTTGGATTGTTACCTACTTGCTATAAAGGGGTTTACTCTCTTTCCAGATACAGAAGAATAAGCAATGAAGTGACTGCGTGAGCCAGGAAGACATGTCAGGATTGGTATGAATGGACTGTCAACATGCGAATGGCGCTACCTTGGCGGTAAAATAGTGGACCTGTCGTTGGCTGTCCAACTTTTAACAAGTGGTAACCATGGGGACTTTGGGGATGTGGATGGGCAAGTTACTTGTGTGACCTGGGAGGGGAGCAGATGTGAAACCGGAGATGTGGGGCAGTACATGTGCAAAGAGTGTGCCTGGCACTTGAAAGAAAGAACTGAGGTGTGAGTAGCCTGCTGTCCTCAGCAGGGTGAGTCCATCCCCAATGACTGGGAAAGGCAGTGAGGTTTTCTGCATCAAGAGTTCACTCTTCCTTCCAGGCCAGGGCAAAGCAGGGCCTGCACAACTGAACAAGCAGAAGCTGCTGTGTTAAGTGAGACATGCATGTAGACTAATGTCCCTATCCCCATAGTCCAGCTAGCTAATCAATAATATCCTGTTTGGAAAAGGCTGCCCTGTCACGGCAAACCCCTGCCACTTGCAGAGCTCCCACACCAAAGAAGTCGCCAACCTACTGAAGGAGCCAGAGTGAGAAACAGGTGCTGAAGCCTGGGACCTAGTCTTGGAGTAGCAAAGTTAACAGGGCTTGCCCTGGCAAAATGCGGCGGCCCAGGGCTGAGCACTAGGAAGGGACTGCATAACAGTCAGAGGCCTACCACAGCCTGTGGCGCCGCCGCCAGCCTTCCTTCAGGTATGGGACACTCCAAGAGGCAGCAGGATACTGGACATAGAGGGTGTCTCAGTCCTGGTCAAGCTCTGCCTTGTTGGACATGCCCCACGCTGCTGTGTTTAGACCCACCTGCTGGGCCTTGTGCTTGTAAGTTCCCCTTTGCCTGGGCAGGCTTCAGTCACAGTCTCTGGCCTCACTGGCCTGCTTCCCAGGCACAGACTGTCTGATACCTCCCTCTTGAAAGTGGGGGCCCCACAGCCTAGTTGCCTCTGTACCCCCTGACTACTGCTGACCCCCCTGTAGCTTACGGGCACACTTTCCCAGAGCTCCATTCTTATGAGCACTCTGGTTTACAGTTTATCCTCATAGTTGAAGCAAATAGCCACAGCATTTATGGAGGAACAACTGTCACAATCATGCTGCATTTTAGCCAGCAGAGGATGCACCGATCCGTGCAACGTAAGAAACACCTGCAGGCAAGTCCCTGCCTCAGTCATTTCATCTTTTTGAAGCGTTCTTTGGGGTTTGGTCAGAGTCCTCCAAGGAGTTCAGGAAGCTTTCTCTCCCTATTCTCCTCTGGAGCACAGAGTCTCCTCTCCGACTCCTGTAGTCAGCATCCTTCAGCTCAGCTGGTCAGGCAGCCAGAAAGGTCTCTTCTGCCTTATACAACCAGACTTCTCACCCTCAAGGGCTGTTCTACCATTGCAGAGTCACAGACTGTGTTCCCCTGCTGGGGATTTTCCACTCCTCTGAAGAGCTGGAGCCAGATGGTTTCACCTAGGTTGCTGCTCTCGGCTTATTCATTGTTCTGCCAGGTCCTGGGGGCCTATTCACTTGTTACTGATAGTAATTGATATCTGCCTTATTCAAAAGCAAAAGTTCAGGCCTGGCTCCCTGGCTTCTCACTAGGAGTTGCTGGAAAAAGTTTAACTCTTCGAGACTGAGTAGGTAGCAATCCAACTGTGAGTGGGGAAACTGAGTCGCACGATTTTAATAAAAGTACAGAAATATCCCACATTCCCTGTGTCAGGATCGTGGCCTGATCTAGTATAGCAAACCTCAGTGGCCTAAATAACCAGCCACCCCAGCTCCCACTCACTCACACCAAGAAGCAGCATAATCTCGTTACCCTTAGGTGACTGTCATTTTAGATTGCATAGTGCAGTTGGCCATGGTTATCAGAAGAAGGGAAAATTCTCTCTTGTCCCCCAACTGCATTCATGCAGTCTCGTAATGAAATAGGTTTCTGGACTCCCACCCCTCTCCCCTTTCTGATTTATATTTGGTGTCCTCCAATTCCATAAATGAAAGTGCCTTTCAAACCTAGAATCTGATTCCAAATATGCTTGTTTTCAAGTTTTGTCAGTGTCAAGCTGTCCTGCAGTGGTTCAAGAGGCTGAGTACCAAACTCTCAGTAGACTGATAAGAATCAGGGCACAAACCCCAAATTGGCTGTGAGTTCTATATGTAGATTTTGCCAATCAATTACTAAGCATTAACTCCTCGACCACTATAACAGCTATGGAGTCATAGACTGGCCCCTTGGGTACTCTGAATTCTGTCTTGCCACCCAGGTAAGCCTGCCTTTGTGATAGATAATCCCTTGCACCAGGAATCACAGGAATATTCAGCTTACTTCCCATCCCAGTGGACCAGTCACTTACCCCGGGTCAATTACACCTTAGAGCTCACAGTAAAGACAACACTTGTAGCCAATCCTATAATAAACTAGCTACAGATTTATTAACAGGAAAAGGAAACAGGTGAGTTGATAAGGTTATAGCACAGAAACACACATACACAAATGAGTTCCAATCTTAAGTTTCCAAAGTAATAGATATTTCTATGATAAGCAGGCTCTATATGTCCTCTAGGGCTAATGCAGGCTAAGCACTGAGGATGTTTTGGTTATGCCTAGTAACCCTTGCCCCATGGAGTCTAAGGCCTTGGCTACACTGGAGAGTTGCAGCGCTGGTGGTGGCTTTACAGCGCTGCAACTTACTCACCGTCCACACTTGCAAGGCACATACAGCGCTGTATCTCCCTGGATACAGCGCTGGCTGTACTCCTCCTCTGCCTGGGGAATAACAACTGCAGCGCTGGTGATGCAGCGCTGCTCCACCAGTGTGGCCACCAAAAGCGCTGTTATTGGCCTCCAGAGGTATTCGGAGGTATCCCAGAATGCCTGCTCAGCCACTCTGCTCATCAGTTCAAACTCTACTGCCCTGGCCTCAGGTGACCCGCCCTTTAAATGCCCTGGGAATTTTAAAAATCCCCTTCCTGTTTGCTCAGCCAGGTGTGGAGTGCAATCAGTGAATCTTTCCAGGTGACCATGCCTCCACGTGCCAAACGAGCCCCAGCATGGAGCAATGGCGAGTTGCTGGACCTCATCAGTGTTTGGGGAGGGGAAGCTGTGCAATCACAGCTGTGCTCCAGCTGTAGGAATTACAATACCTATGAGCAGATATCAAGGGCCATGCTGGAAGGGGGCCATGACCAGGACGTGGTGCAGTGCAGGATTAAAGTGAAGGAGCTGCGGAGTGCCTATTGCAAAGCCTGTGAGGGAAGCCGCCGCTCTGGTGCTGCCCCCACAACCTGCCATTTTTACAAAGAGCTGGATGCAATACTTGGGGGTGACCCCACTGCCAATCCGAGGACCACAATGGACACTTCATAGCGGAGGGAGGGGGAGGAAACCGAGAGTGAGGATACTGGGGTGGAGGGGAGACACCCCGGAGTCCCTGGAGGCATGCAGCCAGGAGCTCTTCTCAAGCCAGGAGGAAGGAAGGCAGTCAGTCGCAGCAGCCGGTACTTGGTGAAGGACAAGCAGAGGAGCGGGTTCCCAGTAAGCGGCTTTTATTTTCAGGATGGAAATGTTTCAGGAGAGGAGGGAGGGTTAGGGTTGCATGCATGCATGCCTAGGTGTGGAATAGCCCATTGATGTGGTCTATCATGTCGTGGTAATCGGCTTCGGTAATCTCTTCAAAAGTTTCAGCCAGAGCGTGGGCAATGCACTTCCACACGTTTATAGGGAGAGCCACTGTGGTCCTTGTCCCAGTCAGGCTAATGCGTCCACGCCACTGTGCCGCAAGGGGCGGGGGGACCATTGCTGCACACAGGCAAGCTGCATAGGGGCCAGGGCGGAATCCGCATTGCTGTAGAAGACCCTCCCGCTCTTCCCAGGTGACCCGCAGCAGCGAGATATCTTCCAGGATTAACTCCTGTGGAAAATGTTGTGAGAGTGTTCAGTGTAGGTGCCCCCTGCAGCAGTTTGCTTTCCCCAGTGCACAGAAACCCCAGCACAGCCCTGAAGCAATCATTCCCCCTTCCCAGGTGATCCACAGCAGTGAGATAGCTTCCAGGATTAAATCCTGTGGAAAATATTGGGAGAGTGTTCACTATAGGTGCCCCCTGCAGCTGTTTGCTTTCTCCAATGCACAGCCCTGGACAGTACAGCCCTGAAGCAATCAGTCCCCCTTACTCACCATTTCGGGGCTCCTGTGGGTTATGTGCGCTCTCTTTGGTATGGGAAAATTATGCTATTGTGAAGACTGTAAACTCCTTCACTGTCTGGGATAACTGTCTGAGATATAAACAATGCTGCCTCTGTTAACTGTAGCCTTTTTTTCCTTTCCACAAGTGACCTTGAGTTCTCAGCTGCCCATGTTAACAGCAGCTCAAAAACTCCAAAACCTGCAGAAGAAGTCATGAAAAAGCAGAAACAACCTGCTGCAAACAGTTATGGATCACTCTGCCAGAGAGAAGAAAAAACTGCAGGACTGGAGGGAAAGGGAAAGCAGGATCTGCCAGAGAAAAGCAGCGGCCAGGAAGAAAATCACAAAGCAGCTGATAAGCATCCTGGCACGCCAAGCGGACTCTATCCAGGTGCTCGTAGCCATGCAGGCAGAGCACTACAGCACCGCCCCCCGCCCCCCCGTCCCAAAGCTCTTTCCCTTGTACCCCAATGTCAGCTCAAAACCCCCTTCCCCAGCATCCAGGTTCTTACCTCCACCAGCTGCCTCCAACACCTGTATGTTCACCAACCAGCTCTGAGAACTACGACCCTTACCCTCTGCACTCAACCCCCATCACCATGCAGTATAGGCATCCTGAAGGGCAGCAGTCATTGCACAGCACTCCAGACGTGACATATTCAAACCTGTGACTGTACAGTTCCTCACCACACATCCCCTGCCCTTTTAGGTTCCCGAAATATTGTGCGTCTGTCAATAAAGTTATTTTCTTTTCAATAAATGAATTCTTGGCTTTGAAAACAGTCTTTATTATTGCAGAAAGTCAAAGATACCTTAGCCCAGGAAAGAAACATGCACTGCAAATCATCTTAGGAAAAACAGATTCCTACTAACATTGTAACCACTGCACTTCACGCCTGTGCAAGGCACCAAACATTACTATTGGTTTTTAGCCTCAAATTCCTCCCTCAAGGCATCCCTAATCCTTGAAGCCCTGTGCTGGGCCTCTCTAGTAACTTTGCTCTCTGGCTGTGCACATTCAGCCTCCAGGCGTTGAACCTCAGAGGTCCATGCCTGACTGAATGTTTCACCCTTCCCTTCACAAATATTATGGAAGGTACAGCACACGGATATAACCACGGGGATGCTGCTTTCCCCCAAGTCCAGCTTCCCATACAGAGATCGCCAGTGCCCCTTTAAACGGCCAAAAGCACACTCTACAGTCATTCGGCACCGGCTCAGCCTGTAGTTGAACTGGTCCTTGCTCCTCTCAAGCTTCTCTGTATACGATTTCATGAGCCAAGTCATTAACGGGTAAGCGAGGTCTCCAATGGGCATTTCAACGTCCTCTACTGTGATCTTCCGGTCTAGGAAAAAAGTCCCTGCCTGCAGCTTCCTGAACAGGCCAGTGTTCCAAAAGATGCATGCATCACGCACCTTTCCGGGCCAGCCTGTGTTAATGTCAATGACACGCCTACGGTGCTCCACAAGCTCCTGGAGAACCATAGAGAAATACCCCTTTCGATTAATGTACTCGGATGCTAGGTGGGGGTGGTGCCAGAATAGGAATATGTGTCTCATCTATCGCCCCTCCACAGTTAGGGAAACCCATTTGTGCAAAGCCATCCATAATGTCCTGCACATTCCCCAGAGTCACGGTTTTTCTCAGCAGGATGCTATTAATGGCCCTGCAAACTTGCATCAAAACGACTCCAACGGTTGACTTTCCCACTCCAAACTGGTTCCCGACCGATCGGTAGCTGTCTGGCGTTACCAGGTTCCAGATTGCAATAGCCACGCGCTTGTCCACTGGCAGGGCAGCTCTCAATCACATGTCCTTGTGCCGCAGGGTGGGGGCGAGCGCAACACACAGTTCCATGAAAGTGACTTTTCTCATCTGAAAGTTCTGCAGCCACTGCTCGTCATCCCAGACTTCCATGACGATGTGATCCCACCACTCAGTGCTTGTTTCCCGAGCCCAAAAGCGGCGTTCCACGGTGCTGAGCATTTCTATCAAAGCCACAAGCAATGTCATGTCGTACACATCAGGCGACTTGCAATCATCATCGGACTCCTCATCACTTTGGAGCTTAAGGAATAGCTCAACTGCAAAACGTGATGTGCTGGCGACTCTCATCAGCAAAGTCCTCAGCAGTTCAGGCTCCATTTCCCACAGAAATCGCGATGTACAGAAACCGTTGGGAGAGTCACAATGGGGCCAAATGTGGACAGAAAAACAGGGACTGCTGGGATGCAAAGCGATGCATCACAGGGCGTTGGGACAGGAAGCAGAATGACCCGCACCCTTCCATCCCCTTCCCACAACCCACGGCGCCAAAATGGGACGAGGTGCTCTGTGGGATAGCTGCCCATAATGCAGCACTCCCAACAGCACTTCAAATGCTGCAAATGTGGCCACACTGCAGGGCTGGTAGCTGTCAGTGTGGCCACACCGCAGTGCTTTCCCTACACAGCTGTACGAAGACAGCTGTAACTCTGAGCGCTGCAGACCGCCAAGTGTAGCCAAGGCCTAAGCAGCATAAAGAGAGAGTTCCTCTTTGTTAGGGGTTTTTAGTCCTGTCCCTCTTCTGTGCTGAGATGCAAACTCCACTGACAGGAGGAATTCACTTGCAATTCTCATCTGCATGGGGGAGGGGCAGAAGAGTAAACCCCAAAGTCTTTTGTCCTCTGCAGTGTCCCAGTCTAGTCCATCTAGTGTCGATGGGCCTTCCTTAACAGTCAGGATGTAACGCCGTCTGTTGGCGATCACGAGCTTTACGCTACTTAATGTCTCTTTCCTGTCTGGTGATTTACATAGTCCGAGAGGCTTGCAGTGCAAACACTCAATACTCCTGGGGGAATTGTGCACCACTGTGCATGCACAGAATCTATGTCCCCTGCAGATTTCTTTGCTTCCCTGCAGAAAAATGACTTTCTGACAGGGAAGCGAAGAGAAGCCACAAGAGCGGTCACGTGACTCTCCCCAGTAGTATGTTTTGAGTGCCCAGGGCAGCTGGTAGAGAGGTAAATCACTCTAGGGCAGGGGGCGAGATGGAGGAAAACTTGGCTAGTGGCTTTGACCCTGCACCAGACTCAGCTGCTAGTCCTGGCTGGGCTGGGGAGGATGGGCCTTCCTCTTCCCCTGCATGACATCCAGGGCCACGTCAGACCCACCCCCAGATTTCTCCTCTGGCTGAAGGCAACTCTGCAAACCCCACCCTACCATTGCGCTTCCTGTGCCCATCGCTCCTCAGCTGCAGGGGGAGAGATCACTGTACAGGGAGCTGCTCCCCCATCCTCCCAACCCCTGTGCATCCAACCCTCCCCCCCCATACCCAGCCCATCCCACTGTCTCACCCTCTCCATCCAGAACACCCTCGACAAGGCCAACTCCTCCTGCACCTGGACCACCCTGACGAGCCACCCTGGGCCCCAACCAGCTGCATCTGGATCTCTACTGACTGTACCCCACTTCCCCAGCACCTGGACCCCCCCCACTGAACCCCCCACACCCAGACTCCCCCCCCGCCAAGTTCTATCCCCCGCACACCTAGACTCCCCGCTGAGCCCCAACCACCTTCACCTGGACCCCCTCTGCAGAGTCCCATTACCACTGCATCCAGAACCCACGCCCCTGAGCATCCAGATCCCCCCACACACACAACCAGATCCCCCCACACAAAACCCTCTCAACCCACACTGGGATCCTGCACACTAAAACCCTCCACACTTGGATCCTTCCTTGCTGAGCCAGTCTGCTCACATCTGGTGCATCTGGCACGGAGAGGCAGGGCTTGGGGTGGGCGGGGTTTCTGGGGCAGGCTGGGTCCTTGAGCTGTGCAGGGCTGGGTGCAGTCTCACTGCTGAGTTCATGTGCTGGGGTCGGGGGGGGGGGAGCTGCAGAGTGATCTCCCACCTCCGTGCAGCCAGTGGCCTGTGCTCCCCAAGACCATGCTGGTGTCTCCACATTCGACAAATAAAATGTGCAGAATTTTAACATATTGTGTGCAGACTTTTTAATTTTTTGGTGCAGCATTCCCTCTGGAGTAACAAATATTAACTTAGCATATAGGGTACAGATGTTATACATGTGATTAATGCAGGCTGCAATTTACAAGCATTCTACAAAGTCTAAAGATGTTACATTTCATTTTCTTTTTAACAATACTGCCAGAGGTGAGCCACACTGACTTCAGCTCTGTGTCTGCCAATGTTCAGGTGACACAGGGGGAACCGTGGCCTGAGCTGGCACCTTGTCTGCCAGCATCACAGGCATGACATGCTCTCTCTCAAAAATACCCAGCAAGCTGACAGTAGAGAGGCTGTTGTAACTAGGTGCTGTAAGAAAGCAGAACAAAGCTGGCTATCGTAGTCAGGTCTTTGTAATACAAGCAATCAATAGGTTGTTTTAGGAAAAAAAATACCTATTAAGCATAAGGAACCTATAACTGCTTGTATTTTTAGATGAGCTATTGGGCTATTTAAGTGCAATGGTGGCATTGCTGCTGCAGCCCTTATCTCTTTCCCAAGCTGGGGTTGGGTTTGTTTTTGGTATGGGAAGGAACAGCAGCATGACCTGGGCTGTGAGACAGGAGAACTGTTTAATGGTTCTCCAGATGATGGGAAAAAAGGCACATTAAATAAGACCCTGAAAACAAAGCTGTGAGGAATTCCCCCCTTCACCCCAGTCTGAGACAGGCATTCACATAAGTGAAGCACTCAGAAGTGCATCCAAACATTGCACAACACCGCCCGTCTAATCCATCTGAGGTTGGCAAATACCCGAGTTTTGATTTTACAGCCGTAGGTGGGACAGCATGGGGCCAAATCAATTGCTTGTGCAGCTCCATTGGATTTAGTCCAGCATGATTGTGATTTATGCAAGGTCATAGGTGGCCTCTGATGGCACAGCTGGAATTAGCGCTGAGCCATTCCTGGCTCCCAGTCCTGGTCTTAGAGCAGGCCCCTTTTGCTACACAATACAACTCCTCCTCTGCTTTCCCCAGCGCCATGGCGCCACATCACCCTCATTTTACCCACATACATCATTTTGCGCAGGTGCCTTTTGCCCTAAGTAAACTAGTCACCATCTCCGTAGTCCCACTTCTTGCAGTTTGTTCAGTGTGTAGCCGAAGTCATCATGTGGGTCTGGGAAGGAGGCTAAGCTGCAGTGTAATCCCCCAGTGGACTTGGGATTTTCGAAAATGTACGCTGGGTGACTTGGCAAATTTTAGAATTGGGGAGATGAGGAGGGTTAAACTGCTGTTGGGTTCTAAACTCTAAGGTGGGCCTGCGACACTAGAGTTAGCGGAGACAGCAGGTTTCATTGATTATTTCAGTTCTATTGGGTTCGTGTAATTAGCTAGCAATGCTAAAGATTTTTCATAGAACAAAGCAGCACAAAGCTTAAGGCTCCCACTGAAAGAAACACTATCTAATAGCCCACACCACACTCAGGCAAAAATCCAGCCAATCAATGGGATCATCTTAGAGGTGCATAGCAACCATTGAGAGGTGTGTGCCTTGGGTGGCTTAATCTGCCCTTATTTCAGGGCTCTTCCCATTAATTTCTGTGGTTTTGAAGGGCAGCTACTTAGGCCTTGCAATCACACAGGGTGAGGAGTACACTAAAATGGCAGGCAGAATCTGGCCCTGTCTCATCTCCTTACACATAATCTGCCAGCAAAAGACAAAGGAGCTGATTCTTGTTTACGCTGAGATTGCCTCGTGCTGTGATGGTCCCTTTACAGTGATGCCAAGGAGCCTTAGCATAAAGGAGAATCAGGCCTCAAGGCTTTTTTTCCCTCTGAATTTTCCAGTCTGGGGTTGGAGTGGGCCAGTTTGTGGGCACTTGGTACCTTTTTCCTGGTAGCTGCTGTTTCAGCGTCTCAGCTTTCATTTAAAGAAAAAAGGTTATTTCTACAGGGTTACAGTTGTACAGAGAAGTGTGAAAACACGAACGGCATGCAAACCAATGCCATGTTGTCATCTTAAGGCAGCCTGAAGCAGTAGCTCTGAGCAGGGTAAACGGCCTCTCATTTATCTCTCTGGGGTATTGCCACATTCTGGCCGGACACTCACCAAGCTATTGTGCTTGGGTCTCACAAGCTGGACCTATATACGTCTAAACATCCTGAGGCTGAGCGGAGCCCAAGCCCTGCCTCTGGTCTCAACACACATGCTCTTGGGGTATGGCGCGTCTGTCTAGCACCCTCTTTCTGACAGCTGCAATGCCACAGTCCAGCTGCCGCAGGCCCCCAGGACCACGACACTCAAGTTGCTTAAATATTCCCTTCCCCTGACCTCCAGGCTTGTGGGCACTCTGGATTACAGTTTACCTTTCTGGGGACACGGAATAGTTGAAACACATAGTACACAGGCTTTGCAGAAGGAATTCTAAATGATTACTTTTTACTTTAGAAAGCACAAGAGAGATACAAGTCCAGATAAAACCATAAAACACCTACACATCCTTCCTTGCCTCAGTTTCCTCACCACTCTGGCCATTCTTCAGGTCAGTGTCTTCTAAGAACATCAGTAGGCTTCCTCTCCTGCACATAGTGGCTTCTCTCTCTTCTGTATTCAGGCTTCTGGTCTCTTTTCTCGCTCTCCAAAATGGCCAGTGGCCCAGTGGGAACCTTTTTTAAAAATAACCTCCAGTCCCCTTAGATGACCCCTCGATCAGCCTCCTGATCGAAGTCCCCACTACATGATCCTTGCTTATTTACCAGCCTGGTTTTCCTGGGCAGTAGCCAACTCTTTGTTCAAAGTTTCATCCATGTGAATTGAAGGCCATCACGTTTTTACAGCCTTCCATTGTGAGCCCTGTCTCACGGCCCCCTGGGAATTCCAGTCCAACATGGAGGTTAAAAGACCACAGAGACCGCTCATGTTAAAAAATGGAGTTTGCTGTTTGACACAGATTTATACAGAATGCTCATGAGCTGACAGACTTAATATGTTGTGCAAAGACAGATTATCACTGCTGTTAACGCTGAAACTTGACAACGGTAGTTTAAGAATTCCCTTGAGCATGGCTATTGCCCCGGTGGCCACGAATGGTACCATTCCTATCCAGATCGTGGGGACATCTACAGCACCCACAGTGACTTGTTTATTAAGGAGGGGAAATAAAGAGACACAGTGATAAGTACTAAGAGAGCAAAACCTTTTTCTTCTCCTCTTGAAAATGGAGAAGTCTGGATCCAGATTGGTGTAACGCAGCTTTTTAATCCTTTGGAAAGACTAACTTCAGAACAGGAAAGCTTCTTTGCCTGAAGAAAGGTTGCCTTATGGTTAGAACCACAACGGAGAGGTAAATCTGACTACTATGGCCTCTGTGCCTCAGTTTGCCCCATGTAAAAGGGAAATAGGAACAGTACACCTGTCCCATTGCAGTGTTATAAGACTTGCTTAATTTAACTGCTTTGAGGTCATTGGCTGTGCTGGGCGATATAAGTGCAAAATAGTATTAAGAAATGTGAGTATTCCGCATCTTCCCTGCAATAGTGCCTTGCCACCAGGGTAAAGGCAGAGTAATAAACTTTTCTTATTACTATAGTTTCTTCTACTGCAGCTATAAATGCAGAAATAATCGGCTGCATTGTGGATTTCTATTTCCAAGTTATATAGTGTGTTAACAACAGACGATCACCCTGCTGTCCTAAACCAGGTAGCTCTTGGACCCTGAGGAAGCCTGGATCACTCTCTCTATATATGTAGCACTGTATTATAATTAGTGCCTCACACTTCCTCAAGATTTAAACTGATGCACTGTACATTCGTCCGGCTGGCACTGCTGTTAGCCAGCACCTTAAAACCCTCCCTTCGCAGGACTGCTTCCTGCTCTGCTCTCTTTGAATGTTTAGTATTTTATTTGTTTTGGTCAAACAACTTACTCCCACGACGACTGCTCTTTAATATTCATCTCTGCCCCTGCCCCTAGCTTGGATTAACTGGATTTTGCTCAAGACGTTTCAGTCTATTACTCTGTACGTTTAAAGGGATGGGTTCCGCCCACTCTATGCCAGAAGAGATTCAAGAACTTGCTGACAAGACTGGCTGTGAGTACTGCTCTGTGTTTTTAGCTTCTTTATTCCCAATGTAGTATTGTTAATCATTGCTAATGGCTTCAAAGTGGATCTGGCAAGGTCTCTTTCTGATCTAAAGCGTCTCCAATAGCCAGCTGCTCCGGCAAGGTTCACTCAGCGCGGGACTCGTGAAGAATGTGGTTTAACTGCGTAAGTAACTGGGGACTTTAGGTTGCTCTATGTTGTTGCAATTTACAGTGGCTTTCGAAACTAGACAAGTGACGACAGCAAGATGACAGGGCTGGTTTGAGCAGGAAGGTTTTATAAGTGAACTCAAAACACAAGTCATGTTTTCTCTGCTCTTGCTTGCTATGCGGCCCTTTTAAGGGGTGAGTTAGTTTTGAGTCTGTCTAGCTGCTGATTGTGTGAAGGATGGAGTCACTAGGAGTGCTAAGAGCTGAGAACTTGCATATACAAACCTGCAGTGTTTTAATAACAACTGCTGGTCCTTCAACCTCTCTGTGCCTTGACATCCCTGGCTATAGAATGGAGATAATACCAACCTCCCAGGCGTGTTGAAACGCTGAGCATTAATATTCATAAACTGTGTTGCGCTCCTTAGATGACGAGTATATGGGAGCTGCTATAGCCACACGTTGATTGTTCCATCATTCTGATAGCCAGTGAGACACATCTGATCATCTGAGGACCGCAGAAGCGGAAACACCGTGTGAATGTGTAATTTCTGCATAGCTGTCCTTTGCCAAGTGAATGGTGGGAGCACTATATCATGGGGTCCTGCAGGAATTGCTTCTTGGCCCCACGCTGTTTAACGTTTTTTATCAACGATCTGGAAGAAAACCTAAAATCATCGCTGATAAAGTTTGCAGGTGCCACAAAAATTGGGGGAGTGGTAAAGAATGAAGAGGACAGGTCACTGATTCAGAGATCGCTTGGGGAGCTGTGCACAAGCAAACAGTATACATTTTAGTATGGTTACATGTACATCTAGGAACAAAGCACGTAGGCCACACTTCTATGATGGGGACCTCTATCTTGGAGAGCAGTGACTCTGAAAAAGATTTAGAGGTTGTAGTAGATAATCAGCTTAACATGAACTCCTCAGTGCAAAGCTATGGCTAAAAAAGCGAATGTGATCCTGGGATGCATAAAGAGAGGAATATTGAATAGGAGCCGAGAGGTTATTTTACATCTGTATTTGGCACTGGTGAGACCGCGGCTGGAATCCTGTGTCCAGTTCTGATGCCCACAATTCAAGAAGGATGTTTGATAAATTGGAGAGGGTTCAGAGAAGAGCCACGAGAATGATTATAGGATTAGAAAACCTGCCTTATAGCTATAGACTCAAAGAGCTCCATCTGTTTAGCTTAACAAAGAGAAGGTTAAGGGATGACTTGACTATAGTCTGTAGCTGTCTACACGGGAACAAATATTTAACAATGGACTCTTCAGTCTAGCAGAGGAAGGTCTAATCCAATGGCTGGAAGTTGAAGCCAGGCAAACTCAGACTGGAAATAAGGAGACATTTTAATGGAGAGAGTAATTAACAATTGGAACGACTTATCCTAGGTCGTAGCGGAGTCTCCGTCACTGACAACGTTTAAATCAAGACTGAATGTTTTTGTAAAAGATCTGCTCCAGGAATTTATTCTTTGGGCAAAAGCTTTACAGAGAAAGTATATTTAAAACAACAAAAGTTCCTACACACTTGGGTGTGATCTCTGGTAAGCGTTTCCTAAGTCCAACACAGGGGTAGGAGTCAGTCTGTCTTCAACAAGGGTGGAGGTCCCCTAAGATCCTGTCAGTTTGTTGAGTCAAAAGGAAGACTACAAGTCAGTTCAAGCCCATCCCATTATACCAAAAGCCCTCTCTTTGTTTCCTAGTCTCTGGAAAACCCAGGGAAGCCTTGCTAGGGGAGGGGGAGGGTATCACTATGGGTTTGTTCAGTCTCAGGGGTAATCACCCTCTGCTGTTTTTGATTCCTGTAGGAACTGTGGTCATCTTCCCCCATTGAATAAAACACAATCACACATAAACTATTCATAAGTTTAATATAACAATCCCAAAAGACAATTCATGGAGTAGCACGTACGTGCTATCCATTGACCTGATCCTAAACCAAATCTAAACAATCTGTATTTGGGAGATTCAAAATTCAGGTCTCGATTTCATCCCCCTCACCCAAACCTCAGGAGTTCCATTTTGGACCCTTTTATAGTGGGCCAAACTGTGATATTTGGATCTGGATTCAGATTCTGGACACGGCAAAGTTGAACTCTGGGGGTCTTCGTTTGAGCATGTTTCATTTTAAAACGTGTGTGTGTGTGTGTGTGTGATGTTAACATATAAAATCACATACATGCCTTTTGTAATGAATACCTTTGGGGAAGGTTAACATAATGGATGTTTTCTAGATTCAGATGCTTTTTTTGTGTTTCTGTGCTACTCTGAACTTTCAAAAGTTGCAGTTGTGCCCTTAGTTCACTACTTGTGGTCTTAGACCTTCTTTTTTAATACAAAATGCTCTTAATTAGAAACAAAACACACACCACATCTGAGAAATGGTAATAGCTCGCCACGTGATGAAGCATTTTGTTTACAAAAAATTAGCCTGTCTGTTGCAATCAAGGCAGAAACAACAAATTGAGTAAAACCACACTGGGCCAATTAATTAAAATCAAATGAACGTGGACTAATTTAAACGGACAATTCTCCAGATTCTCTCACAGATGGTTAAGCTATTAAATTTATAACTTATAGCTAGGAAGATAACCAGTTGCATAAGAGGGGCCTGGTTAGGAGACCAATAAATTTTACTCTGACTCGGTGGCATCGACAAAGCAAAATACATCAGTTTTAACCTCCGTGCTTCCAGACTACCTGTTGTGGCAGGGAGCGTATGTCCAATAAATGAACTTGCCCTTTATAGCCGGGAAGCACCAGAGAGTAGCGCTACCCGATGTTTTCATCCTGAAATAATGCAGAGTCTCCTGTTAGGGGGGAAGAGAAAGGGGGATTGTTACAAATGTGCCCAAAGCTCTTTGGGCTGGGTTTTGTGTCATGATGGTTTGAAAACAGATGAGACAATATCATCCTGCCGTGTGAGCAGGGAACTGGACTAGGTCATCTCTCGAGGTCTCTTTCAGGCCTGTGATTCTATGGTTCTACCCTCAGCTGAGTTTTGGGATTGAACAAAATTGCTGCTTGTCACTCTGCTTCATAACAGACCCACGAGTGTTTGTGCAGCTCCACCACACGAACTGGGCCCTGGTTCACTCAGATCTGGGCTTGTTTTAAAGGAACCAAACACAAAGCTCTGGCAGTGGGGTGAGCGTTTGTGTGACGTGACGCGCCTGCAAAGAAACCATTTGCAGGACATGCTGCTCCTACCTCCCACCTTGAGAATCTTAGCAGACGAGGTTCCCTGCAGAGCCAGCTGGTGTTTGAGCCATTTCTGGGGATGTTCTGCTGGGGCAGCTCTGTGCCAGAAAAGGCTTTTTCGTTTTTGTTTTAAGTAAGTGATTTGTGCAGGTTTTTGATGTCACTGCGGTTTTCTCCCTTGGCGGCTGAAACCTGCTTCACTCATCCATTCTGCAGTTGCATCCCAAAGCTGCCAGCAGGAAAGCAAGGACGCATGGGTAGGTGTAATAAAGGAACTGATTGCAAGCAGCGGGTCACCATCTATGTTTGTTGGTCTGATTCATTCTGTAAAGTAGAGCTGGGGAGTGTATGTGATTATTTTCCTTCCTTTGTAATCCTTCCGGGTCCTCGTGTGAGTTAATAAGAGCAGCACAGTCAGTGTCAATTTCACACAGATGTTATAAACGGAATCACTATGTTGTGAAACAAGTTGCCTACAATTTGAAACACTCATAGATGATTTCTTGGCTTTACTAAGCAGTCATTTGATTTTGTTCTTGAGTTATAATATTTTTCAGTGTATGATTTGAAAGATAGATCATGTGTGGGGCAGTCTGTACAGCACCTAGCACAGTGGGGTCATGGTCCATGACTAGGATTCCTAGATGCTACCACAATACAAATAATAAATAATGTATTGGGATAAGCTGAGAAATACTCAACATAGAACTATCCTCACCGCCTTTACAGAGGTCATAGCACAATGTTAATAAGATTTGGTATGCCCAAGGGATTAATTACACATGCAAACACACACACACACCCAGGGAAAGATGAGCTTCAACACAAATAGAAACCTAAACAACATTAACCCTCTGAAAGTGCATTCAAGTGCAATGTTCAAATACTTTAGATGAAAGATTGTAAATGCTACTGCATCTAGAAGTTAAGCAGCAATGAATTAGTTTCAGCGTCAGAAATATGTTCCCCATCAGTCTATTTCTAAGAGGTTGATGTTTGGATCTACAAATCAGTAGATCCTAAATCCTCCATACTACTTCATTTTGCAAAGTGTCTTTCATACAAATTGCATCGTAAGATGTTTTATGGCATTAATACAATTACAGAGTTGAATAATACATAATGGCATAGGGCGAGAGAGAGATGCAATGGTCCAGACAAGATTATTCTCGCCAGCTGAGATTTGAAATGAGAAGAAAAATCAATGCGGTAGAGAGAAGCAGAGCAGCTGTTCCAGGTGTAAGGAGCTGCAGTGCAGAAGGCTCTTGCATGCCTAGTGTGGTTGTGTGAATGGATGGGACCTGTGCTCGATAAGGGGAGAGATTGCTGCAAGCCCAGGATTAACTGAGGGCGTTGACTGATTTTTGAGCATGCTGAAGTGTGGTAGGTGTGTCACAGGGACAAATGAAGAGATTGCACTTGTCCTGAAGAGCTTGTGTCATGTCTGCTTTCTACTGCAACAAGTAAGGGCAGTAAACAGACAAAAGGGAGAGACAGCATGGCCTAGTGGATAGGGCCCCGGGAGACTAGTTTCTGTTCCTGGCTCTTGTCATAACCTTAGTCCCAGATTTGGACCTTAGCGTCCAAAATATGGGGGTTAGCATGAAAACCTCCAAGCTTAGCTACCAGCTTGGACCTGGTACTTGCTGCCACCACCCAAAAAATTAGAGTGTTTTGGGGCACTCTGGTCCCCCTGAAAAACCTTCCCTGGGGACCCCAAGACCCAAATCCCTGGAGTCTCACAACAAAGGGAAATAATCCTTTTTCCCTTCCCCCCTCCAGGTGCTCCTGGAGAGATACACAGACACAGACACAGACACAAGCTCTGTGAAACTACACAGAGTGACTCCCCCTCTCTGTTCCCAGTCCTGGAAACAAAAAGTACTTTCCTATTCCCCCAGAGGGAATGCAAAATCAGGCTAGCAAATTCAACACACACACAGATCTCCCCCCTGATTTCTTCCTCCCACCAATTCCCTGGTGAGTACAGACTCAATTTTCTTGAAATTTCCCAGTAAAGAAAACTTCAACAGGTCTTAAAAGAAAGCTTTATATAAAAAGAAAGAAAAATACATACAAATGGTCTCTCTGTATTAAGGTGACACAATACAGGGTCAATTGCTTAAAAGAATATTGAATAAACAGCCTTATTCAAAAAGAATACAAATCAAAGCACTCCAGCACTTATATTCATGCAAATACCAAAGAAAAGAAACCATATAACTTACTATCTGATCTCTTTGTCCTTACACTTAGAAACAGAAGATTAGAAAACAGAACTACTTCTCCAAAGCTCAGAGAAAGCAGGCAGACGGAAAACAAAGACTCAGACACAAACTTCCCTCCACCCAAAGTTGAAAAAATCCGGTTTCCTGATTGGTCCTCTGGTCAGGTGCTTCAGGTGAAAGAGACATTAACCCTTAGCTATCTGTTTATGACAGCTCTGCCACAGACCTGCTGCGTGACCTCGGGCAAATCACCTCTCCCCTCTTTGCTTCTCTTTCCCCTTCCACTCTGTCTGTCCCTCTCTAGAATGGGGCAGGGATTGGCTCATACTATGCATCTGTATCGTGCCTAGCACAGTGGACCCTCTAGAGGCTGCGCTAAACCAAATAACAGTGCCAAGAGCCAGCCTTTATTTTAAAAACCTAAAGGCAGCTTGTGTCAGGCCAGTCTGATACGGAGTTATTTACAGCCAACTCCTTTGCTATTGCAGTCACGCGACCCTATGAGGATTGGGGTAGGTTCAGTAGCTCCTACTTTCTTATCAGAGCCTCTTGTTGGGCTACAGTGAGTGACGTTGGAATGCCAGCAGCATCCATTACATGCCTTTAAAATCAAAAGTTCCCAGCCACATTCCAGTGAGATCCTATGGTGAGTCTCCTGCATAGGGCATTCTGCTGTGAATCTGAGCGTGCTCACTGTGCTTGAGAATTCTCATGTAATGATGGGCTTTAATGAAGGGCTAATTTGGCTGCATTTGGAGTGTCTGTGCTTGCAGACGATGACCGGTGGCTATGTTGGCCTGGTTGATAACTCTTCCCCTCTTCATCTATTAGATTAACATTTGAGAGAGAGAAAGGCTGGAGCCTATGGTTTTCCTCACTGTCTGAGTGCGCGTCTGATTCAAGCCTCAGTCACACCAAAGCAGGAAGGGATGTTTGCAGAATAAGGGACTATTTCATTTTTAAAAAGTCAAAACAAATTATTGGAAAAGGACCGTGGGCTGGATTCTATCTTGCACAGTTGAGAATGGAGCACGGCCGGACGCAGTACTGGAGACAGGAGAGCAATATTGCAAAGCATGGTCTCTCGTGGAGTTTTTAGAGGGGTCGATCTGCTCCTCTGTGTGGGCTCAAGTCTAACACTGATGCTGAAATGGTTGCTACTGGGAAGAACTTAGAAATGTCATTTCTAAGGTTGAGCTGGTGGATGAGAGGCAGCAGAACTAACTGCCTCATGGAAGTGGGGTGATCTGCATTCTCCAAGGCCAACTTGGGCTCTCATTATGGAAGCAGAGGTCAGGATCACTGTGCAGGCAGAGTGCTGAACTCAAGATACAGGTCTAGCGAGCTCCTGTTGCTCTTCCAGGTGATATTGTAGCAGCACGGAGACTAAAGGAGGTGGAGTCTAGCGATCCTCTGCCAGGTAGGGGGTTGCTGTGACATGGCCAATACACATATGCGCACCCTCAGTGTCATGTGTTCATGGCGGGCCTTCTGCTGCCTTAATCCATCCTCAGAGAGGCAGGTTCATGGGTAGAGAAGGGGAGGAAGAGGAGAACAGGGAGGTGTTTTAAAATCTCCCAAATCCAATGTTGTTGTTTTTTTTTTTTAAATATTTTACTTGCAAACTGAGATGCTTGTGTGGGCGGTGGGGTGAGGTGGGGAAGAGAGGCCCCAATTCAAACCAAGACCATTTTAGATAATACCTGGAAGTATTTCCTAACGATGCAGCTGTCAGACCACAAGAGTCTCCCAAGGGAGGGGTGAAAGCCACATCATTGGAGCTGTTTGCAACTGGACAAGATAAGTATTTCTGTAAATACCCTAAGGAACCATCCTGCTTCAGCTGAGGGATGTTCCAGATGACTCAGCAGGTCTCTGACTCCCCTGAATTGGCGCGTGACTGTCCCTGATAGTCTGCTCAGGCTTTCACCCTCTAAAGCAGAGGTCTGAATAGGGCAGAGCGCATGCATTAATACCACTGCCCAGCAAAAGCGTTTACTTCACCCACGGCAACTTGGGCCCAGATACTCTTTCTATTGTAAGCTACAAGGAGTTTTGCTGTAGATTTCAAGAGCCGAAGGATCAAGCTTTTAAGGAGCAGGTGACAGGAACACAAACTATCATTTGTTTACAAGCCCCATCTTTAAAGGCAAAAACAGCCTCCTTATGCCTCAGCTCCGTTAGGGCAGGGCTGCGCAGCCTGAGCGGTCAGCTGATGTGCAGTGTAGAACTATGGTAACACAATGGACATCTCAGCTTTCCACACAGAAAGGGAGCGAGGCTGTATTTACAGCCTGGCTTTGGCTGGAGGAGAAATCTGACCGTTTAAGGACATACAGTTCTGTGTGCTTATGAGATCGTGACTCATTCTGGCCACCTGAGCCAAAATATCAAATGAGCCACCTGAGACGTTAAGTGCTAACCCTGCCCAGGTGGGGCGATACAGACGTGAGTGCTCATTACCAGCTGGCCGTTTGGTGGCTTTTGTGAAATGAGTTGATGATCTCAAGCCTGTTTCAAGCGCACAGGTGTTCATGGTACCAAACTAGCTGTCACAACAGACACATCGGCAGCCGAGCGGAGAGACGAAATCTGTGCTGGCCCTGTGTTCACATAGATGTGCTTCCAGGATAAACTCTCAATCCAGCACCTTTCGCTGGTACTGACGTTCACTTAGGCAACAATAAAACTGCCCTCAGCCTCAGCCCAGATTCCTCTCTCTCACGTGCGTAAAAATAATGAAATGATACAGCTTAGGTTCCCTTCCTGTACAGTGCACATCCAAGCAGTCAGAGAAATGTGGAGAGCCAGTAGGAGGCAAGAGGGTGTCACACGATGACTCCCAGGAACCGGCTTATTCAACTAGATCAAAACTCAAGCCCCCAAATTTACAATGCACCTTTGGTATCAGGCCCCACTTTACCGCTGTGGCCTTTCTAAAGTGGCCATCATTGTGGCATCTAGACACTACAGTCAAGTCACTATACTGGATGGGTGCCTGCCACATTAGTATCAAACTTCTTGTTCCAGAACAAAGTCTGTAAGTCTCTGCAAGAGCAGTGTTCTAAAACGAGAGGGAGATTAGGGAGCGGGGAAGGGGGCCACGTCACGCTGAAGATCTGCATTTTCATAGGGAGTGCACTTGTAATAAAAAGCAATCCAGCCTGGTCACATTTGTTATCCAGTCCCCATCGGTCTTTGTTCTTGATCCATCGTAAGCCCAAATAATTCCTGCAGTGTTTGGATAAGAGAAACCAACTCCATCAAAGTTCTGGCACCATTTCTGACTCCGTTTCCAGAGCCGAACTGTCTAGCCTGAGCCTCTGTAACATAGTCGGCCTGAGCTCAGGCTGCAGTGTAAATTGGAGCCTTTGGCGTAACGGTGCTCCTTTGCTGTGAACAGTCCTGTCTGGAAAGCCAGGCACCCATAACCATCAGCTGGTGAGTAATGTCTGTCCCAAGCCTGGATAGCCAGGAATGTAATAGTGTGGGCTTCTTCCCACCCCCTCCAAAAAAAGGGGGCTTTGGCCTAGATCTTCAAAGCTATTTAGGCATCACATTCCTGTTGATTTCAGTGGGTGTTAGGTGCCTACTTACCAAGGGCATCCAGAAGGGGGGGCAATTGGAGCAATTTGCCCTGGGCCCCGCAGGGGCCCCGCGAGTCCTGGCCGAGAATCTCTTCCTTGGTCAGAGGCACCATTTTAATATTTACTCACCCAGTGGCTGTTCTGGTCTTCGGGGGCACTTCAGCGGCGGGCCCTTCGCTCGCCCCGGGTCTTTGGAGGCACTTCAGCAGCAGGCCCTTCTCTCGCTCCGGGTCTTTGGCAGCACTTCGGTGGCGGGGCCCTTCGCTCGCTCCGGGTCTTTGCCGGTGCTTCGGCGGCGGGGCCCTTCGCTCGCTCCGGGTCTTCGGCGACACTTCAGCGGCGGGGCCCTTCTCTCACTCCGGGTCTTTGGCAGCACTTCGGTGGCGGGGCCCTTCGCTCACTCCGGGTCTTTGGCAGTACTTCGACGGTGGGCCCTTCAGTGCTGCTGAAGACACGGAGCAGGTGAAGGACCCATCACCGCTGCCGCCGAAGACTAGGAGCACCGCCAGGTGAGTACAAGCACCGCAGCTCCCCCACTTTGCCCCAGGCCCCCTGACTCCTCTGGGCAGCCCTGCTACGTGCCTTTGATCTTGGCCTCGATGTGAATGGCAGGGTGGGATTTCATATTCACTGTGTCTCAATGAGTCCAGATCAAGTCTACTCAGTCTGCTAGTCAAAAGATGTTTTTCTGACTACAAGCCTGATGAACTCAGCCTGGGGTCTGACTGCCAAGCTAGGTGAAAGTGAAGCTGCAGGTCAAAGTAAACCCAGTTTCACCTGCACAAATCCTAATTGTTTTCAGGTTAGGCCCTCAGTGAGACCTGCACAAACCCTCAGTCTGCATATGGAGCCCAGCAAGGTGAAGTTGGGGGGCTGGCAGCTAAGAAGAAAACAAAAAACCCTCAGCTGTTCACTTGCAGAGAGAGCAGATTTGATCTGGAATCAGTGAATATTGGCTAGGGAACCAGATTATGCTAGTTGTTGAGGAGAGAGCATGTGGCCTACTGGGTGACATTGAGCAAGTTGCTTCACCCCTTTGTACCTCAGTTTCCCAACTGTAAAATGGTGTTGCTCATAGTGACCTCCTTTGTCAAACACCTTGAGATTGACCGATGGAAAACTCTATATAAGAGCTGGGGGTTATCGTTGTTGTTATTAGAGTCACTTTCCAGGTCTGAAGCACATTTAAAGTACCACATAGCCAGCCCCTATCATCTGGGGCTAGACTCTGTGCTTGCCTATGGAAGACTCAAGTTCAAGAGAGACCTTGCCTCTTTCCTGCGTCGCTCAGGAGCTGTGTCTGATCAGAAACAGACTCCCTTCAGATTGCAAGCTGTGCGGGACCCTGAGCGGCAAGTTAGCTGCATTGCCCTAAATCCTGTATAGCAGCTACTCCTGGAGCAGTGGTACTGCTTTGCAAGGGCTGCCTTATCTTGATCATTTGGCGTGTAACTGCAGCTGCTGTTGGCTAGGGAGATGGAGTAGCAGGAGGCAGGAAGGGAGGGGACAGGTCTGAAGGGAGTGTGCAGGTCTGGCCTGCATGAGCACTTGGCAGTGTGGCTAAAGAGAAGGCTGCGGAGTGGCTAGCCCTTGTCAGGAAAAGGTACATCTCAAGAGAATTCTCTGGCGAGATCAATAAATTGGGGTGGTGGCTGTATGGATTGAGGCAGACACGTGTTTAAGTCTGAGAAAAACAGAAATCTTGGCCTCTCTAAAAGGGTCATCACCCTGGATTATTTTGCCTTTCCTGGCTGTTTACATGTGTGCATTAGCAGCCAGGGTGGAGAGGGGGCACTTTGTGAAAGTTAAGTTAGACGCCAAATATGTGTAGGTTTGGCCCAGCCCCAGTATAACCCGAGCTCTGAGAACTCTGCTGGGAAGTGGATTCCCACGACTACAGCTGGACCTAGAATATCATCTCTCTGGGGCAGGGATGGGTCTGTGTGGCGCTGTGCCTGGGTGCTGCTGGAATTCAGATAATGCCAAGGGACAAAGGCACAGTGTGAACCAACAGCCACAACTCTCCTGTATTTACTCCACACTGCAGCGGTGCCTGCTTATGTCAAGAGTGAGCTGGGATCCTGCAGCTCTGCTGGTATTCAGAGCCAAAGGCCCGTGGTTTAAAGGTGCCTGAAGATGCCTTGTGGGATTTCCAAAGCACCTAGATGTTACCTGTGTCTTCAGGCACCTAAATACCTTTAAAACACTGGCTCTATATCCTCACCTGGTGACCTTGGGCCCCAGTGGTACTTGTGGACCTAGGACCACTAGAAGTTTGATCGGAGCTCAGCCTCTCTCCCTGCCCCCATCAGAAGGGACTCAGAACCCAGGGCACCTACACCAGCCTGTCTTCAGTCACTGAGGCTCCTTTCATGTTGGAGGTGGGGAACGGGGAGGTGGCTTTGTTGTAGGCTAGGTAATTGTTCTGCCTGGGGCTGACACAGCTGGTTAAGGGAGCCCAACAAAATGGCAACGGTGTTCAGAATCTCTCTGAGGCCAGGATTGGGAGGCTCTGACTCAAACAGCACAGAGACCAGCAGCCTGGAAAAAAGCCCAATGAATCCAGTGCCTTTTGCTCTAGCCTGGAAGCCTACACGTGGGCAAAGACCTGAGCCATCAGAGACAGGTTCTTTCTAAGGGATATGAGCCAGAAGTGTTGACCCTGAGCGTCTCTCCCGGGGAGTGCTTTCCCTTGTGCAGGTGTTGCTGCTTTATGGAAAAGGACTGAGATTCTTTTGAACAAAATGTCCAGTCACAACTATTCATCTGCCTGTTCGAAAGGAGAACTGTGCCCAGCCTTGTGCTGCCATGGGAGGAAGACCTGGCTTTGGAAGAGACCCCTTTTGTTTTGTACCTTGGGCAGGTGAGTCACCTGGAAGGGAGAGGTGACATGCTGCAGCACACAGCGCTCCCCCACTTCTCCACAGAGCAGTGCAAGCATTTCACTAGCCTGTAACATGGCTACCTACTGATCACTAGCGGTCCCTAGTAGACAGAATAGCACTGTGGACTCACTGTACCCTCCATCTGTGAATCTCAAAGTGCTCCACAGCCCTCTGGGGGGGGGGTGATACCTCCATTTTACATATGTGGCAAGCTACATTACAGAGACATGGTGATTTGCCCAAATTCACTGGCACAACTGGGAATAGAACACAGGAGTCCTATTTCCAAGTCCTCTGTGCTAATCATAGACTCTCTCGGAGCGCTCTGGTGGCTGGGAGAGGAAGAGGTACCATTTTGCTGCCAGATGGGATTTTTGTCACTACTTGTGCATTCCCCAAGGTTTATAAGACTTTGATTTAAAACCAAGTTCCAGATGTGTAAGCCTTCCTTGGCCCCAGTGTTTCCATGGCAATGGTGATGTCATCAAGTGGCAATGTGAAAGGTCAACAGCTGACCTCTAAGCTTTGGAAGCAATGTGTTGAAAAAGTTTCCATTTACGTGAAAACCATGAACAGAAGTAAAATAGTGAAGCATAAACCAGAGCAGGATTTTTAAAGCACTACATGGCTATAGTGGAGATGTAAGCGTAATAGGTCGCGTCCCACTTTAAGCAACTAGAGAGTCAAAATACAGCAGGATCTTGCTTATCCAAACAGCTTGGCCAACGTCACCAAATTTGTTTGGCTAACTGGGAGTCAGTGGCAAGGGCAAGGTTGACGAAGTGGGGGGGTTTTCTTGGGGTTTTCTGTCTTTTCCAGGGTTTGCACGCACAGGGGATGGGACTCAATGTACCTGGGTGTTACTGGTTTAACGAGATGAGGGAAGAGGGCGTTTGATGTTACAGAGGACCGGAGAGGGACTCGGGACCCCAGCCCAGGAGACACAACCGGTTCTGGCCAGTGGGAGGACAATGCTCTGCAGAGAGAGGACCCCGGTAACCTGACCAGCCGGTTCCAGCCAGAGGAGAGCTTCGAGGAGAGGGGACTCAGGCCTTCCTGTTTACGATCCTGTTTACCTGGAGAGAAGACAATGGACAGAGGTGGGGTTTGAGGCCAGGGATATCAGAGGCCCAGCTGGGAAGCAGGGGGGCTCGGGGCTGGTGAAGGGAAGCAGGCAGAGCCCACCTGGATGCAGGGAGACTGGGATGTGCTGTTATTGTGAGAGGCCAGGCCTGAGGCCCTGAGAGTTTCCTGTGCTGTGTTCAACTCTCAATAAACCCTCCTGTTTTATACTGGCTGAGAGTGACTCTGGTCTAGAGAACAGGGTTGCATCAGCCCCTTCAGGGGTGAAGAGGCCCAGGGGGTCCAGAGTCCATGGACTCCCGGAGGGGGCCCACAGCAGAGACAGATGTGCTAAGGCAGAGAGGTGCAGCTCCAGGAGGTGGAGTGGCCTGACCCCAAGAGAGAGTGGACCCCGAGAAGGGCTGTCTCACTAAAAAGGGCACCCCTCACGGACCGCACAGGGCCAAGAGTGGGCACAATCTGTGAGTCCGTGACACAAGGAGACATGTTAGCAGTTAGAGGGGGTTCAGACGCTGACAGTCTGGGCGTGTAAGAACTTTTATTTTAACAGTAGCTTTTAAAAAAAGGTCCTGCCCCATTCCATGATAGATTCAACACTCACACATGGGACATTTCCAGACTTCATTGCAGGCAGACTGGAAAATCCAGATGCAACTGTTCCTGGTGAAAGTGAAAAGTATTAGCTGATGGAATTTACATCTGTGTGTGAGTGTGAGAAAAGGGAAGTCTTGAGCCACTTGGGATGGAAAAAAAAATGCTGTGCACTGGATTTCTGGGCCCACCTGGTATTGCCTCACGCAGGCAGAGCCCATGAGCTTGATGGCTGTGCTCACCTGGACGTGGGTCCTGAGTATAGCCTGTGAGAGGGTAACCTAACGCCGATGTCTATACCCAGCTGGAATTGATGTTCGAATACAGCCAATCAGAGAAGAACCCAACTGGTCCCTGAAGTGGACTTTAAGCTACCTGCTCAAACACATTTTTCCATCCACCTCCTAACTCTGTGATTTTGCTGCATTGTTGACACTTAGCTGAGCTTTAAACTGTGGCTTGTGGCCAACCCAGTCTTAGGCTCATGTCTTTCATCATGTTACACGACACTGGAGCTTTCTCAGGTCAGCCATTGGGATGATGTGGATCTGGTCCAGCCATGGCTAGTCATACCCCCATCCCCAACAGCTGTTGCTGCTACAGCAGATGTAAGGATATCTACTGTGAGTCACTGAGAGAAATATCAGCCTTCCAAGGGGAGCAGTGGGGGGCAAAAAAACCTAGCTGGCTTCCAGACTGACCTTGGTAAGTTCATGGAGAGGATGGTATGATGAAACTGCCTACAATGGCATGTCACCAATCTTCAACGGCCAGCAGCAAATATCTCCAACGCTGGATGGGGAGGGCTCTGAGTTACTACAGTAAATTCTTTCCCTGGTGTCTGGCTGGTGGGTGTTGCCCACATGCTCAGGGTCTAACTGATCACCATATTTGGGGGTCGAGAAGGAGGTTTAAACTAGATTAAATGGTGGATTCTCTGTAACTTTGAGTCTTTAAATGGTGATTTGAGGACTTCAGTAACTCAGCCAGAGATTATGGGCCTGCTACAGAGTGGGTGGGGGAGGTTCTGTGGCCTGCAATGTGCAGGAGGTCAGACTAGATGATCGTGATGGTCCCGTGATCTGATCTTGAAGTCTATGAGTCTAATTGCACCAAGTTGCAAAACACTTCAGCAACAGGCACAGAAAGAGAGAGAGAGAGAGAGAGAGAGAGAGAAGCTGCAGCAAACAGCATAGAGAACTTCCCAAGACCTGTAAAATATTTAGGCCAACGAACTGGGGAGGTTTCCCTTTCAAGGCTGTAAAACAACAGCAAAAATGGAGCAAAGCCAGTTACTTAAAAGTTAGAAAAATATCAGTACAGACCTGTTACCTTCTGGCAACTGTAGTTAAAATCATAGATTTGCCAATGATATTTTAATGTGCTTGTGAACTACCTGCCCTGCTGTGAAAGACCCATTAGTGAAAGCTTGTGTTCCATCATATCCCATGTGATTCCATATGCCATCTCGCCCATCTCTGGGCCTGGGTCGGGGAGAATGTGATGCTCAACTGGCACATGGACAAGAGTTAATATCTTGTGCAAACAAAGCCAACGGCTGCTTTTCCCACTGCTGATAATTACTATAGTCAATATTTATGCATATCTGAAAAGTACCAGCCCGTGACTGATCTGAGTCCTGTAAGTATGCACATGAGTTTCTGGCGAGGTATCAGTGAAAAGAAAATAACTTCCACCAAGAAACTGAGGAGTCAACAAATTCGTGATTGGTGTTGCCATGGCTTATTGCAGGTTAATATCACTGCTCTACAGCCAAAATGCTTCTGAAATAAATGTAGTCCAACTTAACTAGTTCTGGGTCACTGAGAATGAAAATGATGCTTAAAATTGTTGATTGGTTCTAGTTTTCAAGATATGCTATTGGGTCAGTATATACTACCCTTGACTTGGGAATGGCGGAGGATAAGTGAGTTATAAAGGGAAGGGATCTCAATTTAAACCAGAAATGACTAAAATACATCTTTGACTGGATCTATGAATAAATCTATGACTGGGTTTGGACAGTACTTGCTTTTTAGGCAAAACAGTGATTGATGCAATCTGAAGCTGGTATTGCTTCATACATGATATGAATTGCATCATGTTATTCCTAGAAGTCATGGATGATGCAATCATAACAAAGCTTACATCACTCTGCTGAACAAATTGCCCTAATCAGCTCTAGAAATCATACAGTGTCGTGCTCTCTTATTTGTTAGTGTTTGATTTTGCAAAGGGACACATTTCTGTTTAGCCAAAGTGAGCAGAGATGCCTCGTACTTGTGTGAACAGTGCAGATAACTTCTGCTATGTTTGTGGTGAAGTGACTTTTGCATCACAAAAGCGCAGTATAACCACTATGGTTAAGAAAGCCTATCACTTTTATTTTGGCTGCAAAATTGGAGATCAGGACAAGAGGTGGGCCCCACACATATGCTGCAACACTTGTGCAACAAGTCTTCGCCAGTGGTTGAACAGGAAAAGGAAATCTATGCCTTTTGCAGTGCCAATGATTTGGAGAGAGCCAACAGATCATACCAGCAATTGTTACTTCTGCATGGTGCCTCCAGCTGAGAAAGGTGTGTCAAAGAAGAAAAAGTGGACTGTGCATTATCCAAACATTCCATCAGCTATACGCCCAGTACCCCACGGAGAAGGACTGCCGGTTCCTGATGCACCAGAATCATTCTCACTTGAGTCAGACGAGGAAGAGGAAGAGGATGAAACTTCTGGTCCTGAACGATCAATGTCACAGGACCCACATTTTTTCCCATCCTCCTCCTCTGAACCGCACCTCATAACACAAGGTGAACTGAATGACCTTGTCAGGGATTTGGAACTACCCAAGAGTAAGGCAGAGCTGTTGGGCTCCAGACTAGAGCAGTGGAATCTCCTGGCAGGCTATCGGGGCAAAAGGAGCCCATCAATGCTTGCAGACTATTGCTGGACAGTGACAAGAGATGCTCCATTTAATGAATACAAGAGACAAGCCAAGAAGTGCCGAGTAGACACTGAATAGGACTAAACTATGTACATAATAGTTTTTTGCCTTTTGTTTCCTAATACATTTTATTTATTTAACCCTTTTGCTGATTTTTAAAGTGTTACATAAACAGGACAGGTGAAATATTATCATGTAAAACAACCATAAACACATGAAAAGACCTAGGTTTACAATTTATGATTAAAACTCTACTATCTACACAATATACGTAGACATAAAATGTAAAAACTTAAATATCTTAGAAACAGTAGCCCATCAGTTGTTTTAATTGTCATATTTGAATTCAGCACATCAAAATACATAATAAATATCACATTTTATCTCTGAAGCATTGTAGACCAGTGTATTAGGGCTAGTCCCTCTTGCTTAGAGCATTGGTGTGGGAGGCTGGAGTCTGTCCAGGACTCTGTCAGACTTGCAGTGTGATGTTGTGCCAGTCGCCATCCAGTTCTTGTCTCAGCTTCCCCATCAGTAAAGTGAGGGTAATTCCCATTTCCTGTGTGGTGTGCTAAGCTTAATCAGGGCTTGTAAATCTCCCTGTGGTTCACAGATGGATGGTTCTGTATTGCAATGACTGGTATGGGGTTCACTCCAGGGCACTGAGTTTCTGAGTAAGATAGTATCATTACTTGTAAGCTCTCTCTAGTTAGGGGTAAACATCAGATCTTCTGTTCTCTCTGCAAGAGCTGCCCCCAGCCAGCTCCTGTGCACAGCCAGGGCAGTTCCAGCATGTACCCATATAGTCTTCATATGCCGCTACACTGTCTTTCTCCACCATGGGACATAAACTTTGCCACACGGCAGCAGAGCAGTGGTCTGCCTAGCTTGGTACCATATATTAGCCAGTAGCTAATGGCAGATACTTCAGACTGTGTAATATGCCACTACAATGTCCATTATTATTCCAGGGGTAAGGGAGGATTGGGGAATTGAGCCCAGCTGGTGATCATCATCTTGATTTGAAGCAGGAGAATCGATGGCTCTTAATTTTATCCTAGGTAGCGTAATTACAACTTCTAGGCTGATGGAGTGTCTAGGCAAAGATTTTCGAAAATGACCAGTCTCTTTGGATGCCTCCATGTTTGGGGGCCACTTTACAGTACAGGGGCCTGATTTCCAGACAAGGGAGCTGCTCAATGCTTTCTGAAGAAGAGATCCATTTAAGGTGTCTCAAATTGGCATCCAAAATTTATAGTTACTTCTGAAAATATTAGTCCAAAAACTGTTTCCCTTTTCTCTCTCAAATATATTGCTTTTGAATTTCATAGAGTCCACCTCTATTATTGAAGTAAACAGAAAGGCCTGATGGGCTGCCTTTATTTTTTTATTGTTTTATTTTTAACCAACAGCATTGCACTTATGTCACCGACACCTCTTAGTGGTACTTCCCCAGATATAAGATACATGACACGGAGGAGGGAGGACGAGACAACTCTGTATCACCAGGTTCTCACCTCAGCACTTTGTATCTGAACTGTATGGTCTGGCTGCACACTCTTACTGCAAGCTAACGGGCCACCAGGGCATAAAGAGTTTGCTTGGGAGGCTCAGATTGCAGAATAGGGACTGTACAGTATAAATTCCTTGGGGGCAGGGACCGTCTTATATCATTGGCAGCTTTCAATAAATAATTATTCTACACGCAGGTGCAGCTATGACGGATGTGGGATTGTTCTGGGCCTTTTCCCATACAGCTGGGGTGGCCAGAGTGGGACTCCGCAGCCACATGTAGCTCCTTGTATAGGTACCGACTCCGGGGCTGGAGCTACAGACGCCAACTTTTCAATAGGCCGAGGGGTGCTCACTGCTCAACCCCTGGCTCTGCCCCCTACTCCATTCCACCCCTTCCCGCCCCCTCCCCTGAGCCTGCCATGCCCTTGCTCCTCGCCCCCCCAGAGCCTCCTGCACCCCATGAAACAGCTGAGCGGGAGGTGTAGGGAGGCGCTGATTGTCGGTGCTGCTGGTGGGTGGGAGGCACTGGGAGCAGGTGGGGGAGCTGCTGATGTATTACTGTGGCTCTTTGGCAATGTACATGGGTAAATTCTGGCTCCTTCTCAGGCTCAGGTTAGCCACCCCTGCCGTACAGTGAGGACTGGGCTCATGTTGTACTTCACATGTTCAAAGCAGTTTACAAACACTGAACAATCAGTCCTCGCAGACCCTTCTGCGCTAAGCAGGTAATGATACTTCCCTGATTCATGGATGGGGAAACAGAGCCGCAGAAAGGTTACGTGACATGCATAAGGCCACAGAGGGAGCCGGTGGCAGGGCTGGAAATAGAAGCGAGGTCTCCTGAAACCAGTCCTGCATTCTGACCACTAGTCCCTGCTGGTGTAAACACCAACACTATTTGATTGATATCTTTGACCGGTGTCCCCTCTGCAGCTTTCTAAATAAAGTGGCCCTAATGGGTCGTTTTTTTTTCAAGGATGTCACTGGAGCTGTAACGGAGCTGAATTATTTAGCCAAGTCCTATGCCTCCTCTTAAGGAAGCTCTGCATCCCCACTCTGTTGCACCAACATGCAACGTTCAGAAGAGCTGCTTGGACCTTTGATCCATGTCTAGAAGTGCTGAAGCTGCAAAGCTGCAGCTTCGCTACTCTAGCCCTGTAATGGCAAGGGCAAGGGGCTTTTCCATTGCTGTAGTAAATCCACCCTGTTGAGAGAGGGGCGCTAGCTGGCCAGAAGAATCCTTCCGTCGCCCCTGCCGTGTCTATGCCAGGGCTTAGTTTGGTTTAATTGTGTCTCTCAGTGATGTAGCAGGGTCAACCTGTGTGTCTGGTGTAGACCAGGCCTATGTGTATCTATGTCCACTATTTGCCAGCTATTACCTCCTCATCTCTCTAAGATCCTGGGGCTGGCACGGTTACAACAGCACTGCCTACGCTAGGCACCGCTTGTGAAGCCCCAATGCACAGAGAGATTTTCACTTTCATGGGTGGGGACACACTAGCTGTGCTGTCCTCTGGAGCAAGATTTCCCTTGACCAGGCAGGTGCCCTAGATCAAAAGACCAGGTTAACACAGCTTCCTGCAGCCACAGCACTGTGCCACAGACTGCCAGCTTCTCTGCAGGGATGTGCAGCAAATGGTGCCATAAAAACGTTCCCTGTTGGGAGCGCATGCAGCAGAGAGGAGCAGAGAAGGAATGGGGACTCTGCTCATTGAGACACGACGCTTGGTTAAGAGCCAATAGGAGAGAGAACCCCACTTAGCATGTTGTTTACTAAGGGCCATGTGCCTTTTACCAGGGTGTAAACCTATACTGACCACACACCGACCCTCGCACAATGCTCAGGGTGTGTGACGTGATGGAGACTTTCCACGGAAGGCAGGTATATCTTCTCTTTGGGGGAGCTTTCTCTGACGGCAAAAAATATGGTGCTTTTCAGAAGCCCTGGGAATGTCTAGCAGGGATGGATGGGAAGTAACTATAGGAGGAATGAGACCCAGGAAATCCACTCAACCCTTTTTCAGTGCATCTGCAGAAGGTTAAAAAGTCTCTGTGATCCTCTTCCAGTGCAGAGCTGCTTCCCGCAGGGAAGGTCTGGCAGAGACTGGGAGCCCTATGCCGAGACCTTCTCTGGTTAGAAGGTTTCAGCTATTGCCTCATCTTCTGTGTCAGGAGAGGTTACTGACAAATGATCTTTCTCTTGTCTCTTCCCAGTCACTCTGGAACAAATTGAGCATCTTCACCGGAGATTCAAGCAGATAAGTGGGGACCAGCGAACCATCCGGTAGGGTGCTTCTATTTCTGTACCCTTTGTTTAGTGCCTTGGCTGGGTGGTTGTTTATAAACTCGTTCCTTTACTGTGCACATGTGCTCTTGCTCTGTCTTCCTCTGGGGTTACAGAGCCCTATAGAGCGCTATCTGGGTTATATCACTCCCACCCATTACCAGTGATTGGTTCTTGGAACTGCCCAGAGAGGGAGAAAGTGAGAGTAATCTCTTATGCCAGGAAGAGACCATCTCTGACTCAGAAGGGAACAGATAGCACAGGATAGTGCCAGAACTTGCTATGATGCTGGAAGGAGCATCCCTTTCTTGGAATTAGACTTTCAAACTAAGGTCCTGACCTTTTTCTGGTCACTAAGGATCCCAGGGCATTTTTCACAAGTCAGTGGCCAGGTTGAATCCCAAGCTGGAGAGTTAACTAAGCTCCACTTGTAGTTTCAGCTGCCAGTGGTAACTTTGTCTTTACTTTCTTTCCTAGACTGCTGTGCACTGTCATTATATGCTGTTAAATATCAGCCCTGTTTCCAGAGGTGGCTGCATTCCTCAGCTGCTAAAGTACTAGGACTGGCTACAAAAAAACTGTGTTGAAACTAGGGCTGTCAAGCGATTAAAAAAATTAATCATGATTAAATCACACAATGAAATAATTAATTGCTATTAATCGTGGAATTAAGCACACAAACAATAATAGCATACCATTTCTTAAATATTTTTGGATGTTTTCAACATTTTCAAATATATTGAGTTTAATTGCAACACAGAATACAAAGTGCACAGTGCTCATTTTATAGTTGTCTTTTTAAATATTTGCACTGTACAAAACAAAATAAATAGTAATTTTCAATTCACCTGATACAAGCACTGTAGCGCAATCTCTTTATCCTGAAAGTGTAACTTACAAACGTAGATTTTTTTGGTTACATCTACATTTGTAAGTTACACTTTCAGGATAAAGAGATTGCGCTACAGTGCTTGTATCAGGTGAATTGAAAAATGCTATTTATTTTGTTTATCATTTTTTACAGTGCAAATATTTGTAATAAAATAATAAAGTGAGCACTGTACACTTTGTATTCTGTGTTGTAATTGAAATGGATATATCTGAAAATGTGAAAAAAAACCTGCCAAAATATTTAATACATTTCAATTGGTATTCTATTGTTTAACAGTGTGATTAAAACTGTATTAATCATGATTCATTTTTTTTAGTTAATCACATCAGTTAACTGTGATTAATCAACAGCCCTAGTTTCCCCAGCACAAAATAGCTTTTTGTCTAAAACGAATGTTAAAAATCCCCTGGAAACTAAAAGCTTTCGGTAAAAAATGTTCAGTTTTACAAAACCAATTTTTTTTCTTTTACCAAAAGTCCCAATTTTTTTGGAAATTTAATTTTTTTTAATAGCAAGATGTTCTTGTTTTTCAGTTTTGTTTTTCATCAAAAAAGTGAAATAGGTTGATAGGAAATTTTGAACAAAAAAGATGTGTTAATGTGCAGGTACTTTGGCATCAAAAAACCACTGTCTGAATGTTTTGTGGGGTTCTTTGAGGCTGGCTGGTTGACAGTGATGCCAAATTCTAAAAACACGGAGTTATGAGACTACTCCTTCCTTGCATGTGACCTATGACAGTATAAGGAATGTCAAAGCAGTATTAGAGAGAACAGAGAAAGAACCAGCGGAGGTGACAATGAGAAATCCGGTCTCCATTTCCTGTTGTTGTAACAGGTTCTCTCAGTCCTGTAAGTGACCTTATCCAATGGAGATATTTCATGCTCATTGCCTGTTCCTGTTGTTAATAAGATTTGACTATAGTAGGCAATGGTTTTTTTGAGGACGTTTGTTTTACACACACACATCCAGATGTTTATCTCAGAGCACAGCCACTTATCGTGACTTTGCAAAATGCTGCAAGAAGGCGGAAGAGACTGAGTCACAGTACAGAGAAAAGATGTAGTGGCATAAAAGGAACTGGCCTCCCTCTGCTAAGCCTGAAAGGACCTCATTCTTCCTGGATCGCTCTAATTGCTCTTGTTAATGCAGGCCAGAATCTGGCAAGGAGAGGAGGCTTAGAATAATTGACAGCTGCCTGGCGATTTTTGGCCATTCATTACTGTTTCAGGCACCATAAATCTGAGATTACTTTGTAAGTGAAGCAGTGCAGAGGAACTCCTGGTTCCCCTGAGAACATGGTCTGCTGAATACAGGTGGGGATTTATATGTGCAATCAGCTTTCATTGGCATTTGAGGCTGCAGAATGCTGGAGGGGAGGCCCTTCAAAGGAAGAGGCATATTTCCCTGCATGGCCAAAAGGAAATGAGAAGCCGCTTCTATAAATGATGTGTGTGAGGAAGGGAGTTATGGAGCCTCCAGAAATACTTCCCAGGTGGGGGAGAATAAGGAAGCAAGGAGTCTGCAGAGAGGCCCTCTCCTACCTGGATAGTAGGAAGAACAAGGAACCCCTCTCTCCCCCTCCAGCCAGACACACAGCCTGCTTCCCGACTGCCTCCAAGCTGGGGGCACCACCTGCACCTATGGGAAGTAGGTATTAATTGCTATCAGCAAGGTAACAGAGTGGAGGGTTCTGATATCCTGCTTGTCTAGTGCCCTCACCCAACCCCTTGCCCAGGTGCAAATGACTTGAGAGGATGCAAGACAGTGAGAGGATCAGGCCCTGGAGATGGGAACGATCTTGGAGCCTGACCCAAAGCTCTAAGTGTCGGAGCGCTAGCCTGGCAGAGGGCTTCGCTAGCAGCCCCATTCCCTGCCCTGGCCAGGAGCAGCATTTTAGAAATTGATGGTCCAAGATGGGGAGCGCCAGCAAGTGTGATGGATCCCTTCCAGAAGGAACATGCTGCCCTCGGGGTGTGGTGTCCGTAGTCACAGGGATATTGGTGGGGAATGGGAAGCTACCAGCTAGGAACGGGGATGTTTACTCCTGACTCTGGCGAGGGTGAGGGTGAAGGTGGAGGGAGGGTTCTATGCTACATGTTATCCAGGACATGGGAAAAACCCACCATTCCCCAGCTACAGAACTGTGACCCACAGCTGCGCTTTCCAGGGTGCTCTGTTTTAAGTCCCCAAGTCCCTTGCTGGTTGAACGGAGTTCCCGGACAGTCCAGTACCTGAAACTCATCACATGTCCAGCGGGATCCACACCACGGTCTTAGCCCTTCCTTTGTTCCAAAGCTTTGGTCAGCTAGCCATGAAGATGCCACGCTGTGTCCCTCCAGGGGCCACTGGCCGCCCTCAGTAAAGCTGCTCGTTCCATAGCCAGTGTCTCTCAGTAACCAGCCAAGCCACGCTCTCCTGGCCCTGCCATGAGTCAGTCCTGCTGGCCCAGAGCAGCAGGATGACCTTTCTGGTACAGCACAGTCAGGTGGAGACCCGGCTGGGACAAGGTGGCACCGCTCTGTGGTGGAAGCTGTCAGGAAGGTGCCAGGGGCACGCTACAGAGACGCACAGGAACCTGCTTTGCATAATCTGTCTGTCACTCTCTCCCCACGTCTTCAGGAGAGAAAACAAACAGCAGCTGTCACAGTGACTGACAAAGGAAATCGGCCTCCTGCAGCACAATGCAAATGTCTCCACTGGCACGTTGGCAGTAACTCCTGCGTCGTCCTGGAGAGCATGCAACAGGCTCATTAAAACTGGTGTTACTGCAGCAGAGCAGGGGCCAGGGAATGCTGGGGGCTGGCCCGGAGGTGATTCCTATTCCTTACAGAAAGCCCAGCACTGTGCTGCCCAGATGATTCGTTCTGTGGGGAGTGGAGAGGGGTGTTTGTTGGTGCAGCCTGGCCCCCCAGAGCAGCAGGCGACTGAGTTTCTTCCCACTGCCAATGTCCCGCATGGGTCTCCCCACTGCAGTCTCCCTCCATCGTCCAGCTTAGGAACCCCCAAGACAAGCACTGAGAAGTGGCAAGGAGGTGGGTTAGTGATCAGAGCAGGCTGTTGTGGTACCTGGGTGAGCTGCCCCTCTGGCCCCTCAGAGTCTTGTCGAGTGCAGCCGCACCTGGGGCTCAGGCTATGAACCACCATCTGGCTCCAGGTGGGATAATGTGACGCTCCCGCTCCATACGGGCCCTGGGTTGCAGTCCCCTGGTGCCAAGAGTGAGGCTGGGACCCTGCAGTCCTGTTCCCTCTGGGGCAGTGACAAACTGCCTCCTTAGAGCCAAGTATGCTTTATTCAGAACAACAGCGTGTCCGAGAGAATCTTATCCTGCAAATTGATGCTATGCTGCCTAGCCAACCGGGTGTCTAACCATCTTCCATAGGGGACTAGCTCCCTAGAGCCTCTTCCTCAGAGCATGTCCCAGACACCTCCCTGAAGAGCCTCTGGCAACTGATGATCTTCCCTCTCCTCCTCTTCTCAACTTCTCCTCCCCAAAGGGCTTTTCACGGTGCAGTGACCTTCTGATCTCGACTCCCAGCCTGGCCAAGCTGCTATGTCACTTTGGGCTGGAGCCTGACACTAGACCGCTCGTCCATAACTGCCCTTCCAGGGATGTGCCGAGCTGGGGAGCCGTTCTCTCACCTTGCCACACAGCCCGTTCCACTACCCGCCAGTACAGAACAACACAGGCTACAGGAGACTCTAGTCAGGGCCAGCTTCAGCCTTTCTGCCAGCAAAGATGAAGAGAGGGAGTGAAGGATCTGCTGCTGAATTGCCACCGAAGACCAGGATGTGCCACCCCAATCACGGACGGAGTGCTGCCCCTTTCTATTGGCCGCCCCAGGCACCTGCTTCCTTCGCTGGTGCCTGGAGCCAGTCCTGACTCTAATAACCCAATATACAAGAACCCTCCCTCAGTGCCCAGGCCACGTAGTGTCCAACTCAGTCTCTGTTTCTGTCACGGGGGAGACCTGGAGAAGGCAACATAACCTGAGCTGCAACAGAACAAGAACAAGAACTGAGCAATGCAGCATCAATGAAAGTGACAGACAGGAAGACACTATTTCCTCCCGTCCTTTCCTGAATGGACTACAAACAGACTGGCTATTAATTCCTCAGGGTAAGGGGGTGGGGGGGGAGACGATCTGCAGCTCTGCTAGTTGGGATGCTGCTCGGTGCTAAGCTCTTTCCGCTCATGCAGCAGGACAGATCCACGATGAGCTGAGTAATCTGAATGGTATGCTAGGTTGTGCGGGCAGTGCCTGGCACACGCTGAGTAAATGCCCTACTACCAGAAGAGTTAAAATAATAAATCCTCCATCAGTGAGAACTTGTGAGCTGGGAGGCTTTTTTTTAATAGAAGGCACAGCTCAAAGCTACTTCACAGGACAGGCAGGGTTGGCTGTTCTGTTAGCACACAGCTGTTGGCGATTGGTACGCTCCTGTTTCAGTTTTGCGGGTTGCATTGAACCTGTGCACTGCTGGTTAATCAACTTAATGAAGCTGGGCCCGCAGCGGGGCTGAATCTGATTAAGCATTTGTGCTTTGGAAAGTGGGAAATGGCTAGCGGGTAGTAATCCGGGACCAGGCTTGAGCTCGTCATGGGACAAGAGCCACTTTCCTGCCTCAACCCCGGGTGTCTTAAAGCAGTAACTGAAGTCCCTGTTTTCCCTTCTGCTCCGATTCATCCACCCTTTGTTGGTGTCTCTGTTTTCTTCACAGCAAGGAGAGTTTTGACAGGATCCCTGACCTGGAGTTCAATCCAATTAGATCAAAAATTGTCCGTGCCTTTTTTGACAAGAGGTAAGACAAGCAGCCCTGGCAGCTAGCCGGGAGGTTTGATGTAACTGTGTGCGTATCCTCTTTCACTGCGTTTAAACTATAACAAGCCCGCAAATGAAGCTGCGGGGTTTTGTTCATTTGTAACCTCTGTCTGATTTCCTTCTACTTAGTATCATTTCAATCTAGGGCAAAACCATCGACCAAACAAACCGGGTAGTGCCATGTTCTGTCACTTTATGGGAGCAGCGAACTCTAGAAGGTTTTGCGAGTGCTGCAGTGAGGTGGGCTGAGCACTGCAGGGGAGAGGCTTTGGGGGAGACTCAGGGCTGTTGGTGTCACACTGTCAGGAAGCCGGGGTGAAGTCACTGTGCTGTGAGCCGGCTGCCAGTGTCAGGATGCTGAGCCAAAGCTACACAGAGACACCCAGGGTTACTGGGCAGGCAGGGTACAGTTAAGCATAGGGAGTAGGTGAGGTCTGACAAGTGGCTCACCCAGAGTGGTGAAGTACCCATGGGCCTCTGGGTCACAGAGACCTTCAGTGTTAGACTGGGCAAAGCACTAGCGACCATAGTGCAGGGAGGAATCCTGCACCAACCAGGCTGGCATTGCTGGAGAAGATCTAATAGGCCGCATCTCTCATCTCTGATTTGCGATGGAAAGATGTGCTGGCTGCATGCTCGCTGCCAGTAGCTTCGTTGCTGTCCGATCTGTCATTTCTCACCTTGTCTTCATCATCTTGAGAACATGACCTATGAAAGAAGGCTGAAAGAATTGGGTTTATTTAGTTTGGAAAAGAGAAGACTGACAGGGCACATGATAGCAGTTTTCAGGTATCTAAAAGGGTGTCATCAGGAGGAGGGAGAAAACTTGTTCACCTTAGCCTCTAATGATAGAACAAGAAGCAATGGGCTTAAACTGCAGCAAGGGAGATTTAGGTTGGACATTAGGAAAAAGTTCCTAACTGTCAGGGTAGTTAAACACTGGAATAAATTGCCTACGGAGGTTGTGGAATCTCCATCTCTGGAGATGTTTAAGAGTACATTAGATAAATATCTATCAGGGATGGTCTAGACAGTATTTGGTCCTGCCATGAGGGCAGGGGACTGGACTCAATGACCTCTCGAGGTCCCTTACAGTCCTAGAGTCTATGAATCATGCCTCTGCAGGAACCTACGGCAGGCATCAGATGGGTTAGCTGAGGAGATCAACTTTGAGGACTTCCTGACCATCATGTCCTACTTCAGACCCATGGAGATGAACATGGACGAAGAGCAGCTGGATCACTTCCGAAAAGAGAAACTAAAATGTGAGACTTCCCAAGAGTCCCCAGCTCAGGGCTCCCCAGTTTTCAAGGGTGGGCTGCACAGACGCCCAGCTCCTCCAGCTTTTTCACTATTTCCTTACATTTGCAGTAAGGCTCTGGGTTCTGAGGTGCATGGTTATGATTTGGCTGTCAGACATTGGAGCCCATGACTGAGCCTGTCACTCTCCTGTGCCTTGTTTCCTAGTTCTCTTTCATATGTACGATTCGGACAATGATGGGAAGATCACCCTGCAGGAATACAGAAAAGTAATGTATTGTTCTAGACTTCCCCCCTCCCAAAGCCTTTTCCAAAACCACTGCCACCCCTACAACCAGTGTGACTTGCTTCCCGCTCCCCGCTAGGTGGTGGAAGAGCTGCTGTCAAGGAACCCCCACCTGGAGAAGGAGTCGGCGAGGTCAATTGCAGATGGTGCCATGATGGAGGCTGCCAGCATCTGTGTGGGACAAATGGTGGGACCCCTTTGGGTGGTATAATGATGTGTAGATATTGCGCCATGTGTCGCTGGACGCCAGGCCCTGCAGAGTAATCTGGTGCTGCTCCATGGGTGAGCAAGCTGCTCATGGCCGGTCTGGTCAGTGTAATGCACTCTGCTCCCATTTGCTGCATTTCAGCGCTGCTTTTAGGCTGGGCACTCCAGGGCCATATGTGGTGCTCCACCTGACGCTATCACTCTGCTCCCTCTTGCTGCCTGCCAGATCCCAATTGCAGCTGGGCACATCAGCAAAATGGGTGCACACAAAATTCATCAGACAAACCCCACTGGAGTAAATGGCCCAGCTCTAATCCCAGCGTGGGTATAGACAAGTCTCCATTTAGGCCCCATTCAGCTTGCGCTTACTTCCCATTGCAGCCTCGATGCCTTGAAGGCTGGAACTCTCAAGCCTCCCTTTGCTAAGAGGTCCAGAGGCCTGAACACCAAAGGAACAACAAATTATTCGTCCCCTGTCACTGTCCTAATGAGGTGGCATTTGGTGCCTGTTCCTTCAGCCTGTATCAAATGGGCAGCTGTTGCTGGGGCTGAGAAGCAGGTGATGGTGCCTAGCTTGGAGTGTGGCGCTGCACCATCAGTCAGTATTATGGGGCTTGTTTGCTGTGACGTCCCTGTCCCAGCAGCCTCAGTGCCCAGACGTCCAATTTTCTTGGGGCTGGTGTTCTGGTCTGTAATGTCATCAGCTGTGCTCTTTTCCTCGAGCTCTGTTAGTTGGAGCCTCGTCTCACCTCACAAAGAGAGCAGCTCATGCTAACAACAAACTGGTTGCACTTGGGTGTTTTTTTCCCCTCGGTCTTATGTAATAATAATTCTTTGCACCCTATCACTGTGAGAGTAGCTAGCTATTACCCCCATTTTAGGGGTTTGGAAACTGAGGCCCAAGGCAAGGAAGAGGTGGGCCTCCTGACCCCCCGACTCCTGCCCAGACCAGCCTCTCTCTTTCACTCTTTTCAGTACTATTAACAGAGCTAGAGTGGAGTTAATTCTGTCTCTCTTCCCAAACCATAGGAGCCAGACCAGGTGTACGAGGGAATCACATTTGAAGACTTTCTTAAGGTTAGCAAAGACTTTTGTGTTGCTCAGACTAACTTTTAAACGGGGAGCCTTGTTGGGGTGGGAGGAACTCTAGGGCTGAATTCAGCAGGAGAATTCAGTCCCCAAATTTTTGCTACCCAAACCGTTTCGGGGTTGCAGTAACGGTGAAAGTACCTATGCACAATACCTAATCCTCTTGAGCTAATGTGCCTAAGATGCTGGTTCCCATGCTGGGCTGGCTCCCAGGGATATTGCAAAGGCTGTGGCCTCATTTACCCACTGCCACCTGTCCTCCTTTTGTTAGTTGCAAAGCCACAACTGCCCCAGGCTTTTCTCCCCTCCAGACACTGCCAGGAACGTGGTAACAGCTTCCCAGGGTGCAGCACAGGCAGTGGCTGGGCAGGTTTCCCATGCGCTGTCTCCTGCCAGTGTGCTCGGTATTGTTCTGAAGGGCTCGCTTCTGAGAGGCGTTTGGTCTCCAAGGCTCCTTTGATCTTGACAGAGGCTGTCGGCTAGGGGTGCCAGATGGGACAGTGGTTTCTGTGATGTGGACCCTGGCCCCAGATGAATTGGGCAGAGATAGTGAACTTGCTTCACACAGAGCTGCCAGGTGGTAGCAATGTTCAGCCATTACCAGCACTGGCACCATCCTTGGTCATTCAGCGCAGGTGTTAAACAGACCAGCTCAGGGTAGAAGGAATGAGAAGGGCTCCTGCCTCTGAGGAGCCCCCAGGCAAGTCCATTGCTGGGAAAAGACCAAGCCCCTGATGTCCATCACGTTTAACTCTGCCTGTTCCAACTGCAGATGTGGCAGGGGATTGACATCGACACCAAGATGCACGTCCGCTTTCTAAACATGGAGCCTATTGCACACTGCCACTGACCTCTGCCAGTCCACAGAGCCACTGACCTGCAGGGAGAGGGGAGTGGAGCCTTGGGCAGAGGAGCCAGGCCAGTGCCCTCCAATGGCAAGTCCGTGCTTTGGGTATCAGATGTCTGTCATTTTGCTACTGGTGTGTGTGATTAAAGCTTATGAGGTCCCTGTGTTCCCACAGGGGCTGCATTGTGCTTTGTAGAAATGTCTGAGGCTTAAATGCTGACTCCTTTGTATAATAAAATAGTTTTGTTTTTTACTCTCTGCCCGAGGAACATTTTTCCCCCTTCAAGGTGGCCTGGAACCTGGGAGTGCAGCTTCTCTGGAGCCTCCTGGTGCAGAGCAACAAGTTTAGCCACAAGGAGGTGATGCTCTCAGGGGGATAATAGGAAGCTGTTGTCCTCAGCTAGAAAGTAACTGCTGCTGTTTCCACGCGCATTGTAAGCGCAATAAATCACTCTCTCCCGCCCTCTTGCAGCCAAGGATGTGCTCAAGCATGCGGAGTGGTTTTTCTCCATTTGCAATTTTCACATGGGTCCTTTCTGGGGGATCTTTGACCACAGCAACCAAAAAAACCCAAACAAAGAGGGGACCCAAGCTTGATGTAACAGGGAAATGTGTTGGACTGGACCTTTGTCACCTTTCAGATCCAATGTACAGATGGGCAGGCTGCCCGCTGTCAACCTATGACTCATATACTCACCCCCCGCCCAATACACACTGAATTTATCATGCCACTCTGACTCACCTGCCCTCTGCCCACTAACCAATGGGCTTCTGGCATTCCCATTAGCTGAGCACCTTAAAGCAACCCCTCCTCTCTGTTTGCATGGTAGGCTCTTGGGGCAAGCAGTATCTCTCACAAAATATGTACATGGCATCTAGCCTCGTGGGTGCCTCATATCTTTGTGGGCATTGCTAGGTGCTGCTGTAATACAAACGATAACCTCAATTTAAAGAACAAAATCACCTGCCCTAAAAAGTTTCCTTTTCTTCTTGTTTGTTTATTTCCATCTCTGAATGTGCACAGACACAGGCAGGCAAGGGGACAGTGACATGTTTCAAGGCTTGCCAACCCCAGGTCCCAGAAATGGAAACTTTCTACCAGTGAAAGCGGCTAAGACCCAATATCCACTGAGATGTTCACTTATTTCTAGGCCTGGCAGATCAAATTTTATATACTGTATAAAAAAGCAAACTGAGACCTTCTTCCTGGCTGGTATTAATATATAGAGTTCTTCCTTTGGACTCCTGTCACCAAGGCAGCCGGTGGTAGGCAAAAATAGGGGCAAAAATACTGTTTTTAGAAACTACTGATTGTTTTTTAAAATAGTTTTTTCTGGCACAAACCAAATTCAAGTGGCCTAAACAAAAATGTTTCTATGCCACAATTGGGCAGGGGAGGGCAGGACAGCTCCCTTGCATGCCAGTAAAACCATTATGCCAGCAAGGAGTGTGTGGGTGTACACTAGAGATGGTTTAGTGCATGTATCTGTCTTAAGCAAGCACCTTAGGGCCCAGTTACGTTTGGTTGCCTAGCAGAGATTTGCCCTTAATTAAAGGGTGAGCAAACGTGTGCTGGGAACCTTGAAGATACTTGAGAGCAGTTCTTAAGAACGAGCATTGGGGGGGTTTAGTGCAGGAGCAGCTGTGGTGGGGGTGACACGTTTCTATGGGCAGGTCTACACTTAAGCTTGGAGTAGCTATGTTACAATGCTCAGGGGTGTGAAAAAGTCCACCCCTGCCATCCCACACGCAAGTTTCACTCTGTCCCCACCAGCTCTTTGTCGGCAGGAGACGCTCTGCTGGTGTGTTGAATTTTAAACAAGCTCTGGGGAGCATTTGAATGTTATCTTCCCGCCTCTCCATGCTGAGAGCCCAGGCCCAGCTCGGGCCCATTGCCCTCTCCCTAGCACAAGGCAAGTGCCAACCACTCACACTGACGTAGGGGAGCCCATGGAGTACACATTGATGGTGGAATTATTAGCATCGTAGAGTTTTTTCTGGCAACAGAGACCCGAAACAGAGCGCGCTGCAAGGGGGAGTTGTGGGATATTCAAGGCATAGCTGTGTAGATCCACATGCGTTCAGGAGGAGCCTCCACCAGGGCTGTGCGCCACGAGCCTGTCTCATTCCACCTACCCCAAGCGCATGCAAGACTGTGCAGTGCCAACCGCCACTCCTTTCCTTCCTTCCAGTTGGGGCTGAGAGCCAGACATTAGTTTGGTGTATCTTCAAAAGCTCGGCCCTGGCATCTGCTGGAGACACTTCCATGAAAGAGAGCTACGCCTCTCCTGATTCCTTCCAACACGGCCTAATTCCAGGGATCCCTGAGCATCAGGACCAAGTGACCCCATGATCACCCTCACTGCCGTCAGGGATGGAGACAGAAAGATGCCTGGAGACCCGTCAGCCCAGTCCTGTTCTCCCTTCACTGACTCACGTTACCCCATAACTACCCCCATCCTGTAGCCCACCTAATTACAACTAGCCTGATCCTTCGGGAAACATAGCCCTGTGACTCTCTACTTTGCAACAAGGTCACAACCCAAGTCTCGAAGAGACCATTCAAAGACTGGACAGCCCAGCAAAAAGATCTGGATCAACCTTTGCTACCAGGTCTAGCAATAGCAACAGTATTACCTGTTATCCCAATGCACCCCCACTCCAGCTCCTGTGTCTGGGCAGCTCTGTGGGAAATTGTGCAATCCCTGTTCCTGCTCCCTGAATTTAACACTACTTCAAAAGGCCACCTGATACAAAGAACGATGCATCCCTCATTACTGATCTGTCTTTGTCCCAGGAGCGAGTAGGGAGCCAGCAGAGCGGATACTGCTTCCCCTCTGGAAGAGACAGTGATGAGATCCCTCTCCCCTCAAGTGCTGCTCCTGCTCCAGAAAGGTCCTGCGAGGCACCAGTGCTGGAATTCACACTCCCCACCCAGCCAGGCTTCTGTGCTAGAAAAGCACACTTTTGTTCCTTGACCAACAGGCTGTGTATGAGGAGCAGCCCCCTCAGCAGGGGATCTCGGGGCAGTTGGGCACTGAGCATATTGGCATTTTAGGCCATCCTGGATCTGTCCTTGCCCTGGTAAAGGCCAGGTGGTTACCTGTTATTGCTGCAGGAGCACTGGAGTGCTTTGAGCATGTGCTCAAGTGGAACACAGGTAGGCTGATTGCATCTAACAGATCCTAGTGAAAATAAATCATATTTCATCTGTACAGCAAAAGGTCCATTTATAGCACTGTATAAATAACTACTCTGAAAAGCAGAGCAGGACATTCCCTCTCAGGCAAAGAAGCTAATTACTCATATCTTATCATGGCTACTTTCTAACACCAGCAATATCCTAGTTTGCATGTGGGTATGTAGTACAGCTGGAATGAACAGAAATCCTTCTGAATCTGCTGTCTGCTAAATGAATGCCAGGGATAGGATCAGTTCTGTTAAAGGGACAGCCCTCCAGTACACCCAGTGGAAAACTGCAAAACAGTAGCAGCATTAAGGGCCCATTGCAGACCAGAGCAAAACCCCCAATAACGGAATACGCCCATGTTTGGTCCTATATGAACTGGTGCCAGGGCACCAAACCAGGCTATTTCATCAGACAGCAGTGATTCTTCACAGGACACACTCACAATTACTATGCAGAGCATCTCTTTGTCAGCAACCCATCAGCCCCTTCAGTCTATTAAGGAATAATAAAATGAGACAAAAACAAACTAGATAAGCCTAGGGAGGATTGTGAAAATGTCAAGATGGATTCCAGGGAGAAGCTGTGAAGCAGGTTGGGACAATGTGCCAAATGCTTCAGTTATCAACCAAAGGGAAGAACAAAGTTGCCTAGGGGCAAGGAGGTGTGGGTAAGGAGTGGCCAAGAGAGTCAGGGAGCACGGTGTAAGGTTGAACAGAGGTTCACACGACACAGCAACAGGTCACACATTATATTCTGTGGGGGACAGAGGCAAATAAAGAGTTGAGTGATCTGGCCACACTCACCTGCTCATGTTAGAATAAAGACAGGAACATCTTAGACCAGTTAATGAATAGCAGAAATGCTCTTCAATAGGTTTTTATTACACACCTGAACAAAACCAGATGCCCAGGCTGTAAACCATGGAGCAGAAGGAAGGGAGCTGGCCTCTCCGAAATGGAAGGGATTGTTAAATTACACTACAGAGATCAGAAATACCCAGGGCTTCTTGAAAACGTAACCTGTATTTTATTGTGTAGTCAGCTTGACAGAGTTTTTCTTACACATTTCCACTAGAGCAGTGTGTTAGAGAAAAGTAACAGGGTTATTACAACCAAATAACACACACAAGTTTATTGAGGGTCGTGGAAAACATTACAAGCCAAATACAATAAATAATTGTAAAAATGATTTCTTTTCTCAGGCAGAAGAGATTCCCCTGGGACTCTTTCAGTATCCGGAGTGGCTAATTTTTATGTGAAGAGACAACCCAAAAAGAACCATTTCACCAACAGACTTGCTACCCTGCTCTATATATAAAGTTGTGTTGATTCAACTAAAGGTGTGATTTTAAACCCATTTTGTTAAACCAGTGAAAAAACACGTAGACACACTGAATCCATTTTAAACCTGATTTATGTTGGTTTAACTTGCACTGAATAAAAGTACAGGTGCAAGCTAAAACAATAACCCCCCGGTTTACACTGATGGAAGTTATGGCCATGCAGGACTTGGCACCAGCTTAGCCAAATCAGTTTTTAAACCAATTTTAGTTAAACCAATGCAGCCTTTGTCTGTAGACAAGGCCATAGTTCTACTCTTCTTATCAAGGGTTGGACACAGCCATGTACAATTCAAAGATGTCAACACGAGTTAATCACGCCCAGAGGATGCAAAACAGAACCTGTGTAGTCACCTAGTTTGGCAGCTCTGTCCTCTCTACTTTGCTAAATGGGCACGATCAGTCTCAAAGACCATGTTATCTCAGTGATTATAAGAAGGTTCATAGAATCATTATTAGAGACAACCTGGAATCAAAACGACTTCCGAGACAGTGGAAGGATGCAGTTCAGTTACAAGGCACTGCCCAGCCTTGTACCTCAGTGCACAGTGATTAGCCCACCCTAAAATCTGTAAGGAGGAAAGTCCTTACAATAACAAACATTTATGAACCTTTAATGTATAGATTCGGAGATTTTTAAAAATTACAATTTATCTAAAAAAATAATTCTGAGGTGTTTGGCCAGCTTAGTTTCCAAGCTGCTCAGGCCTGGATGAGAGCAAGCTGCCTCCTATGCAGAGTGCATTGTGCTTCATTCTGTTGCAGATTGCTGGACATGCCCTGCCTGCAGCACATGCAGGGAGACAAGAACTGGCAGCTTGTTTCACAGGAAAGAGATCCCAAGCTTGTGGCTCTGCAGCAGGCCTGTTCCCAGTTCTTGTTTCTTTCCCTCAGGACAGCCAAGCATCTGCGAATGCCTGAGCGCTTCTGTGTCCTTATCATCCTGTCGAGAAAGTATCAATTCTCTTTCACTTTGCCACTCGGGGGTCTCCTTTGCCCCATCAAGGCCCATCGATCTGCCACGAGAATGAGGTCACCAACACTCTTCCGGTGAGCAGCGGGAATGGACCATTTCCCCAAGTTTAAGTCTAAGTCTCCCACTCATTTTTCAATCTCCACTGACCAGAGCGAAGGTTCAAAGGTCATTTTGGATCATCAGTATGTTTGAGTGATACATTTGGGGGCAGCCTCAGAATCTGCTCTTGCATATGCCTTCAATTTTCAGCAAGAGCCCAGCCCACTAAATGTGTTGGAACAAGTCAATGCAATCTTTAGTAATCACCTCTTGTGATTCCCAGTTTCCTTTCTGCTCCATGGTGGTTGGTAGGGGACTGGACCACAGAAAACTAAGGAAAAACCATTCCTAAGTTACCAAAATGTTGTCATAGGGGACAGCAAGGCCAATGTTGTAGTTGTAACCAGTCACTTCATCGTAGGAAGAGCGACAAATAGGAAGGACACTCTCTCGAGCCAGCTGGTCCACTGAGAATTCATAGGCATAGATGATACCTCGATGCCTGGGCAAAAACAAACAAGGATAACATGCCATTTCTAATTGTGTTACAAGCAAAGTCAAATCTTTACCAACAAGTCTGGTATCCTGCTTTCAGAAGCAGCCAACACCTGTTGCTTCAAGAAAGCAAATGAGGCCTCAATACACCATGAACATTTGTGCAGTATTGTAGACAGAAGGAAATCCCTTCCTGACCCCTCCAGTGTTCGCTGTATGCCCTGAACATGAGATTTGATTCTCTTACTTTAGCAATATATAGATATAACAGTTACCTGCCCATGAATGATCTAATCCGATTCAGGGACAGGGAAAGTCTCATAGACTCATAGACTCTAGGACTGGAAGGGACCTCGAGAGGTCATCGAGTCCAGTCCCCTGCCCTCATGGCAGGACCAAATACTGTCTAAACCATCCCTAATAGACATTTATCTAACCTACTCTTAAATATCTCCAGCGATGGCGATTCCACAACTTCCCTAGGCAATCTATTCCAGTGTTTAACTACCCTGACAGTTAGGAACTTTTTCCTAATGTCCAACCTAAATCTCCCTTGCTGCAGTTTAAGCCCATTGCTTCTTGTTCTATCATTGGAGGCTAAGGTGAACAAGTTTTCTCCCTCCTCCTGATGACACCCTTTTAGATACCTGAAAACTGATATCAGGTCCCCTCTCAGTCTTCTCTTTTCCAAACTGAATAAACCCAATTCCTTCAGCCTTCCTTCATAGGTCATGTTCTCAAGACCTTTAATCATTCTTGTTGCTCTTCTCTGGACCCTCTCCAATTTCTCCACATCTTTCTTGAAATGCGGTGCCCAGAACTGGACACAATACTCCAGTTGAGGCCTAACCAGTGCAGAGTAAAGCGGAAGAATGACTTCTCGTGTCTTGTTTACAACACACCTGTTAATGCATCCCAGAATCATGTTTGCTTTTTTTGCAACAGTATCACACTGTTCACTCATATTAAGCTTGTGGTCCACTATGACCCCTAGATCTCTTTCTGCCATACTCCTTCCTAGACAGTCTCTTCCCATTCTGTATGTGTGAAACTGATTGTTCCTTCCTAAGTGGAGCACTTTGCATTTATCTTTATTGAACTTCATCCTGTTTACCTCAGACCATTTCTCCAATTTGTCCAGATCATTTTGAATTTTGACCCTGTCCTCCAGAGCAGTTGCAATCCCTCCCAGTTTGGTATCGTCCGCAAACTTAATAAGCGTACTTTCTATGCCAACATCTAAATCGTTGATGAAGATATTGAACAGAACCGGTCCCAAAACAGACCCCTGCGGAACCCCACTTGTTATACCTTTCCAGCAGGATTGGGAGCCATTAACAACTATTCTCTGAGTACGGTTATCCAGCCAGTTATGCACCCACCTTATAGTAGCCCCATCTAAATTGTACTTTCCTAGCTTATCTATAAGAATATCATGCGAAACTGTATCAAATGCCTTACTAAAGTCTAGGTATATCACATCCACCGCTTCTCCCTTATCCACAAGGCTCGTTATCCTATCAAAGAACGTTATCAGATTAGTTTGACACGATTTGTTCTTTACAAATCCATGCTGGCTATTCCCTATCACCTTACCACCTTCCAAGTGTTTGCAGATGATTTCTTTGATTACCTGCTCCATTATCTTCCCTGGCACAGAAGTTAAACTAACTGGTCTGTAGTTTCCTGGGTTGTTTTTATTTCCCTTTTTATAGATGGGCACTATATTTGCCCCCTTCCAGTCTTCTGGAATCTCCCCCGTCTCCCATGATTTCCCAAAGATAATAGCTAGAGGCTCAGATACCTCCTCTATTAACTCCTTGAGTATTCTAGGATGCATTTCATCAGGCCCTGGTGACTTGCAGGCATCTAACTTTTCTAAGTGCTTTTTTACTTGCTCTTTCCTTATTTTCTCTTCTAAACCTACCCTCTTCCCGTAAGCATTCACTATACTAGACATTCCTTCAGACTTCTCAGTGAAGACCGAAACAAAGAAGTCATTAAGCATCTCTGCCATTTCCGAGTCTCCCGTTACTGTTACCCCCTCCTCATTGAGCAGTGGGCCTACCCTGTCCTTAGTCTTCCTCTTGCTTCTAATGTATTGATAAAAAGTCTTCTTGTTTCCCTTTATTCCCATAGCTAGTTTGAGTTCATTTTGTGCCTTTGCTTTTCTAATCTTGCCTCTGCATTCCTGTGTTATTTGCCTATATTCATCCTTCGTGATCTGACCTAGTTTCCATTTTTTATATGCCGCCTTTTTATTTTGTAGGTCACGCAAGATCTCAAGGGTAAGCCAAGGTGGTCTTTTGCCACATTTTCTATCTTTCCTAACCATCGGAATAACTTGCTTCTGGGCCCTTAATAGCGTCCCTTTGAAAAACTGCCAACTTTCCTCAGTTGTTTTTCCCCTCAGTTTTAATTCCCATGGGACCTTGCCTATCAGCTCTCTGAGCTTACCAAAATCCGCCTTCCTGAAATCCATTGTCTCTATTCTGCTGTACTCCTTTCTACCCTTCCTTAGAATTGCAAATTCTATGATTTCATGATCACTTTCACCCAAGCTTCCTTCTACTTTTAAATTCTCAACAAGTTCCTCCCTGTTGGTTAAAATCAAGTCTAGAACAGCTTCCCCCCTAGTAGCTTTATCAATTTTCTGAAATAAAAAGTTGTCTGCAATGCAGTCCAGAAACTTATTGGATAGTCTGTGCCCCGCGGTGTTATTTTCCCAACATATATCTGGATAGTTGAAGTCCCCCATCACCACCAAATCTTGGGTTTTGGATGATTTTGTTAGTTGTTTGAAAAAAGCCTCATCCACCTCTTCCGCCTGATTAGGTGGCCTGTAGTAGACTCCCAGCACGACGTCACCTGTGTTTTTTACCCCTTTTAGCCTAACCCAGAGACTCTCCACCCTTCCGTCTCCCATGTCCATCTCCACCTCAGTCCAAGTGTGTACATTTTTAATATATAAGGCAACACCTCCTCCCTTTTTCCCCTGTCTATCCTTCCTGAGCAAACTATACCCATCCACACCAACATTCCAGTCGTGTGTATTATCCCACCAAGTTTCAGTAATGCCAATAATGTCATAGTTGTATTTATTTATTAGCACTTCCAGTTCTTCCTGCTTATTACCCATACTTCTTGCATTTGTATAAAGGCATCTAAGATACTGGTTTGATCTTGCCTCCCAGCTTTGCCCTGACCCTCCTTCCTCTCTGCCATTATAGCCCGTGCTCCCTCCTGTTTCCAACCCATCTCCCAGGTCTTGTTCCCCACTTACCTGTCAGTATATTATAGCTGGATACTTGGAATCAGAAAGGGAAAATTGAACTGATATGCAAATGCCAGGACCTTAGTTTATGCTGCAGCATTTTTCCTTTGGGAGCTAATGCCATCACTAACATTTAAAGCAAGGCAAGGAGCTGCATTCCCTATGCGGCTTCAGGGGGTTGTGTGTTCACCTACTGAGGAGGAAACAGACTCGAGTTCAGAGGGAACATTGCTTCCCAACAGCTTGGAAGATTTATCTGCTGTTAAATGCTGCAAATCTATTTTGTTGATGGTTTGGCATGGGGTGTTTTTGAACTGATATATTTTTGTAAGTGTCTCCACTTCTCTTTAAGACTGAGCGTTCAGATGCAGAAACTTCTGCCCTCCAGAGCCTGTTCACTCACCTCCGGTGAGCTGTCAGGTCATCATCCATGATGCTGGCACCCCGGGGGTTCTTCTCATCTGGGATGTTTGCTGTGATGAGGCTGTGAGTATTAAACCAAATATGACGGACTGGGTGTCTAGAAAATAAATAGCAGAACTGGGTGGGAGAATCCACTTACACACGTATCAGGCACCTAATGATCTAATAGGAACAATGACAAACCTAACTCAGTGCCCTGTCTTTAGTCACAGGCTGAGAAACTAGACTTTCATTTCTTCTAGGCAGGACAGTAAAGCCTCAGAGATACAAACCCCTTGGGAATGGAGGTTGTTCATAACTTTGAAGTGTCCGTAACTCTGAACAAAACATTATGGTGGTTCTTTCAAAAGTTTACAACTGAACATTGACTTAATACAGCTTTAAAACTTTACTATGTAGAAGAAAAATGCGGCTCTTTTTTTTTTTTGTTATTAGTTTATGTTTAACACAAGACTGTACTGTATTTGCTTCTTTTTTTTTTGTTTTTGGTCTCTGCTGCTGCCCGATTGTGTACTTTTGGTTCCAAAGAAGGTGTGTGGTTGACTGGTCAGTTCCTAATTCTGGCATTCGCAACTTTGAGGTACTACTGTATCCATTTAAAGTATGAAAATGAAGCTTTTAGCACCATCTAGTGGCGTATTGCTAGAACACAGATGGAACTGAGAGCATATCGCAGGCAATGCTATGCGGCAGCACACTGAATGCACTCATCCACATGTGAAGACAAGAAAGCCTCTCAAAGCTAACTGTATCTATGACCACCACCTTGTGACACCTCAGTTGGAATCATGAGCTGTGACTGCTTCAGATAACCACTGTGCGACACAAAGCTGAGTGGTCCTTCCATCATCCCCTTCACTTGTGAACAGTTTAAATATCAACCTCAGAACACTTGTATCAAGGCAGGACTCTTTCAATTTCAGAGACGCTCTCAGAGGATGATAAAATAGCTTATCTCATTGGCCCTGTTACGTCTCCTCTCATCTCCCAAACAAACAAATCATTTCCCCTGCTTGTTTTTTACTCCTGCTTCCCCCTCTGTGACTGTGGGTTATGGACACAGACACCCAATAATGCCTTTCCTTTCAGTAAGGGCCTCCTGGCACTATTCATTTAGATTATCCTTTCTGGCTCATCCACAGGTTAATAATTTTATAACTGCTAAACCTAATGACTTCAGTCATATGCTGTGTTTCCTCCTCCACCCCAAAGGCCCACCAGATACAAATCACCCTCTTCCCTGACATACTCATTAAGTGTTGCATTGGAAGATAATCAATGCAATAATGTCCCTAATGCATCAGCTGCATCACAAAGAACTTAACAATTCATGGGGTCAAAAGAGAAGGGGACCACCTGGTTTTAATCAATGACCTAACTTGAACTCTCCAGGCAGTGAATACCTTGTCTCATCTACCCCAGCCTTGGGAAAGGGTCATGAAATTTAGGATATATCTGTTCATTTTATAACAAACCCTAAGATCTTTGCTTCGGCAGAACTTTAATCAAATGGAAATTTTGCCTGAATAAGAACTGCCTGAGGAAATCGTCAAGATTTGGCGCATGCAACTAAGGGGTCTGTCTTCATCTCCAAGATATTAAAACATTGTGTACTATCCGCATAAACAGCTATGGGTATGTCAGTCTGCTGGTACAGAAGCATCATTTTTGGCCCTCTGATTATTGCTTTTTAAAGGGATGTGAATATGTTGGAGGGAGTGTGTGTGTATCTGAAGGTGGAATAATCTCTGTAGTCTGATCATTTTTTTTAAAAATGATGTCCTCCCTTTTGACCACTCAAAGGCATAGGACAATGCTGTACAGTTAACACAAGAGTAAAACAGACAAAAGACTGGTAAACCAAAACTGCCCAAAATTCAGGGTTTGTAAAGTAAGATTTGACAAAAGCTAAGACAAAAGAACTTCCCCAGAATTCAACACCACACACCAGTATAAGAAACTTTCCCAGGACCAACACTGTTTTTATGTAGGAGCAGCACATGAATTTACAATTTATTGTCTAATCTGAGAGAAATGCAAAAAATAAACCATGAAAAATAAATCAGATTTATAAAAATTACCTTCATTGCAGTAATGATGTGTTAGCAGTAACCTATTTAAAGGACCTCAGTCTATTAAAAGCTTGTGTTTTATCAGCGCTTCTTTAAATTAAATTAGCAACACCACCAATGAAAATTGTGGAGCACACACACACACACACGATTAACCATTTGGAATCCTCTTTAATCTGAGTCCAACTGAGCAGATCACCTAACAGAACTATCATGCTGTCCTCAGAAAATTTAGGCATAGGATATTCAGGACCAAGTGAAAACATGCCAGCTCAGTCTGTCCACTGGACCTGGAAATGTCATGACAGTAAAGCCCCTCAAGCAGATGAAGTTACCTGGCGTGCATTTCCCACAGCTTGGTGCCCATCCGCTGATCCCACACGCAGACCAGACCCTCCTCTCCTCCACTGACAATTTTCCAGTCATCCATCTGCACGGCAGACACTCCTAAGTGGTGGGCATAGAGGGAGCACAAAGATTTGCTTCTGCGGAGGTCGTATACCCTGACCCTGAACAAATGGAAATCAAGAACAGAGAGAGGTAGCTGTTACACTCCAACTGCAGCTCCTGAGAGTGCAAACACTGTTTGGATTGTTAGCACGTTGATTACAGTTGCATTACACTTACAAAACACCACAATACTTTTAAAGAGCCTGCAATTCACTGGCAAAGGCAGAAATCCAATAAAATCAGCAGCTAAAAATTGCCAGCTAAGCCCAACGTTCTATTGGCTGTCTAAGGCCATGTCTACACTATGGGCACTATATACCATAGCAATGCCATGGTAACCCTATCCTGCAGATGCAGACTACAGCAACAGAAGGAATTTTTGCATCACGATAGGAACTCCCTGAGCAACAGTAACTAGGTCAACAGAAGCATTCTTCCGTCATCCTAGCTGCATCTGCACCTGGGGTTAGGTTGGCATAGCTGTGTCGCTCAGGGGTGTAGATCTTTTTACACTCCTGAGTGCCACAGATGTATTAATCTAAGTTCTAAAAGCAGACCAGGCCCAATACTATATCTGTTTTCCAAAAGGACTTTTGGCATCTACCCCAAGGTGTGATTCCATTGGGATTGTTAGAGTTTCTTCACTGGAAAACTATGTAACATGTTAGACATGTGCCTTGCTTTTCAATTACTGTAATACAGATTATATACTACAGTTGAAAATGCACACTTGTTCTTTAAGGATTAGTAATTAATATAATACTGAACACTAGCCAATGCATTCCCAACTTGGGCTACAAAAATGGTTAATCCTTGCCTTGCAATTCCTCTGGCATGCAAATACTCCTCTCATGGCAAAGAGAGCATCAAACATGAAATTCTACGTAGTGTTTAAAATTACTCCAGTTCAGTGTCACAGCACGAGCACACAGCCATACACATGACTGATGATGGAATCAGCAGATGATCTTCTTTTGCACCACTGGATTTTCCCAGTGCAATATCTACTGCTTGTTGAAAGATTTTGCATCAGTGCTCTTTCCAGTTTTTAGGAACTTGGCTTCTTTGCATGTACTATGCAAAGTGAATATTACAATGAAATATAAGGAGAATTTCAGTCCAGAAGATAATTTGTTTGCCTCAAACTGCTAGCAATGCAGTGAGTAATAAATGACAATCTATTTGGTATATTGCTATGGCACCTGTCTCCTTGGTATCTAAGCATGTCCATAAAACCCCCAGGACAATAGCAAAGATGCAGCTAAAGGACAAGGAACCAAATGTTACACCATCCAAGAGAAAAATCAAGGGAATCGTAGATTAGCACACAAAAGAGTCATTAACACTGAAACAAAGCCATCTGCAAGCATCCAACCAGCTGCCTTCTTTAAGTATCTTTGGCCTAGATTTTCAAAAACGACTAGTGATGTTGCTTGCCCATGAGAACGTAAGAAAATAAGAACAGCCGTACTGGGTCAGACCAAAAGGTCCATCCAGCCCAGTATCCTGTCTACTGACAGTGGCCAATGCCAGGTGCCCTAGAGGGAGTGAACCTAACAGGCAATGATCAAGTGATCTCTCTCCTGCCATCCATCTCCACCCTCCGATAAACAGAGGCCACGGACACCATCCCTTACCCATCCTGGCTAATAGCCATTAATGGATTTAACCTCCATGAATTTATCCAGTTCTCTTTTAAATGCTGTTATAGTCCCAGCCTTCACAGCCTCCTCAGGTAAGGAGTTCCACAAGTTGACTGTGCGCTGTGTGAAGAACAACTTCCTTTTATTTGTTTTAAACCTGCTGCCCATTAATTTCATTTGGTGGCCCCTAGTTCTTATATTATGGGAACAAGTAAATAACTTTCCCTTATTCACTTTCTCCACACCACTTATGATTTTATATACCTCTATCATATTCCTCCCCCCTTAGTCTCCTCTTTTCCAAACTGAAAAGTCCTAGCCTCTTTAATCTCTCCTCACATGGGACCCGTTCCAAACCCCTAATCATTTTAGTTCAGAAAAGGGCAACTTTTTCTAATGCCAGTATATCTTTTTTGAGATGAGGAGACCACATCTGTATGCAGTATTCCAGATGTGGGCATACCATGGATTTATATAAAGGCAATAAGATATTCTCCCTCTTATTCTCTATTCCTTTTTTAATGATTCCTAACATCCTGTTTGCTTTTTTGACTGCCGCTGCACACTGCGTGGACGTCTTCAGAGAATTATCCACGATGACTCCAAGATCTCTTTCCTGATTAGTAATAGCTAAATTAGCCCCCATCATATTGTATGTATAGTTGGGGTTATTTGTTTCAATGTGCATTACTTTACATTTATCCACATGAAATTCCATTTGCCATTTTACTTAGTTTTGTGAGATCTTTTTGAAGTTCTTCACAGCCTTCTCTGGTCTTAACTATCTTGAGCAGTTTAGTATCATCTGCAAACTTTGCCACCTCACTGTTTACCCCCTTCTCCAGATCATTTATGAATAAGTTGAATAGGATTGGTCCTAGGACTGACCCTTGGGGAACACCACTAGTTACCCCTCTCCATTCTGAAAATTTACCATTTATTCCTAACCTTTGTTCCCTGTCTTTTAACCAGTTCTCAATCCATGAAAGTATCTTCCCTCTTATCTCATGACAACTTAATTTACGTAAGAATCTTTGGTGAGGGACCTTGTAAAAGGCTTTCTGGAACTCTAAGTACATTATGCCCACTGGATCCCTCTTGTCTACATGTTTGTTGGCCCCTTCAAAGAACTCTAACAGATTAGTGAGACATGATTTCCCTTTACGGAAACCATGTTGACTTTTGCCCAACTTAAGACACCTTAAAAAGTCCTGATTTTCAGAAAGTACTGAGCATCCAAATAAGCCATCCCCTCAGTTTAGTACATCAGACAGCAACAACATTCAGTGTAGCAGAGCTTTTGATGAACACCTGAGATTGCAACTGCTGGACCAAAATACTCTGTTTTTTCTATCTAAGGCATATCCGTGGCCATCATTCCATAAAGTTTCCACTTCCATCAGCATTAGCAAAAAAGGTTTGCATATAATATTTCACTCCAGATTTTGCCTTCTTTGCAATTTCAGTGTCCTGTCCCACACTATTACTACAAGAGCTTTAAATGCTGGGGAATGACTGATAGGTAGTATCTATATTATGCTTTTCCCCACACACAAACTTTTGCCTGTGGCCAATTCTGATCTTAAACCAATTTTACACTTATGTAAATTGTCTGATTTTCATGGAGTTCCTCCAATTTTATAATGGTATAAATGAGATCAGAATCAGGCCCATTACATTCAATATTTTTTACATGAGACAGAGTGATATCTTTTTTTGGATCTTTTGTTTTATCTCATCCCCTTTGTCTCTCTAATATCCTGGGACCAACATGGCTACAACAACACCGCATATAGTATTTTCTACAAGTCAATTTGTACGCTAAAGCTTCTTCAAGATTAAAAAAATTAAATGTAGAGCTTCAGGAAACAGAACAATATAGTGAATGGAAATGAAAATAAAGGAAAATCATTGATCTCAGAGTTGAAAAGAAGCTGCAAGATGACCCTCTGAATCTGATAAATGTCAACAATGGAACAATCAAGCAGACTGAAGTCCATATTGTACTATGTTCAATATTCATAGTTTGATTCTTGTGCTATTCCAAGAAGCGCTCCCTCTTTCCCTGTTCTAATGAAAACCACACCATAGGAGCTTGCAAATAACTCTATTCCAACAATTAAAACAAAAGAAGACAGAACCGTCCAAAGACTCCAACAGGGCAGCATCCATCTGACAGGCAAGAAAACATGCTGGAACAGAGATGGGAGTACACTGAGGATGGTTCTGTAGCAACACCTATGGAACAACTCATTGGAACACTTACAGACATAGGGAAAACAGCTCCTAGCTTTCTCCCTCTTCAACAGTGACAAAGAGCATCTGGTGTGCATTAGAACGTTGTGTAAGGGTATAATATTTCTGAAACTCTCTCATTCACAGCACTCTTCCCATCTTTGGCTGCAACTGCCCTGCACGATAATTAAGGTTTCGCCTATTAGTAAGCACAGCTGAAAATGAAACTGACTGCATCCCAGTTGATACATCAGCAAGGGTCCAGCTTTCAGGCACATTTCCATCCTGCATGCCCTCAGAAAATTAAAAAGAACTCTTGGATTGTTTACGTTTGCTTTAAAAAGAAAAGGCGTTTTACAAACCTGAGATGAGGCTCTAAATAATTGGAGCCTCGGCTATCGCAGAGACTGCCATTCCCCTCCATGCTCTGCCATGACAGCTATGCTCAGTGGGAATGCCTCAGTTCTGTACTAGTCCAAATGAGTCAGGAGCAAGCCTTTGTTTCTGATATTTGATTGCTCCAGAAATAAGCCTAGCCAGGTTTAGTGGTAGATGTAAACCAATATCTCCTCAGAAGGCTTTCCAGCATTGGCCGATGCTAGCTTCCCCTGATATTTAGTTTTCCGATGCTATCCACCATTTTGGGTGCCTTCAAGGAAAGCAAGGTAGCTGCTGTGGAGCGTGCCACAGTGTGTGCTCCCCATTCTGGTGATGGTGTTTGAAGTGCACCTAGACTGAGCTCTATGGTTGCTCCCAAAAGAATCATTCCTTTCCTCAATGGAAGGGAGCTGGGGGGGTTGGGTTTTGGTTTTTTAACAGATGGTGTTGAATACAGGACTTTCCCTGTCACATAACAATGAGGTCAAATGTTGGGCCCAGAAATCCTGAGAATGTCCATTTTAACTCCAGCTGTAGGCTCCACCATTGGCCATTATTACTTAGGTTCATATTGTGAATCCCTCGTTGGGAATACTTGTTCTACAATAGGAATCCGGGGATACTAAATCCACTTGATACAGATAGGGGGAGGTCCAGCTGAGAAAACATTATACTGCTGCTAATGTCCTTCGAACAAACTTTCATGAGTAATTTGACTTTGTTTTGGGTGGCAGAGGATCTCTTTTCAGAGGCCCTATTTAACTGTTGACCTACTGGATTTCTGCTTTCCTGTTAATTTAGCTCCAGCCAGGCCTCCTCCCCTGGATACCTGTAAAATTCAGAATCATAAAGTTTTTCATATTCATATTCCGAGGAGAGGACTTCAGCATTTGTTCTCATATAAGGGAAGTTACTTTCAATTCATTACATAAACAGAGATGTCAAATTTGCACATGCTCTTCTGTCTCTCCCTGCACAAGTGACACAACATTATACAAGAGAATAAAACTACAAGCAGATTTGTTGGGATTCGCAGGACCCTAGCATACATGGGAGAAATTCGTATCTCCTAATTTAAGAAAAAAATCCCAAGAATTCAGTTACATGCATCAAACTTAAGCTGCTTCTTGTATTTTCTTTGCTGACAAAGCAGGCAGTTTGCTCACATTGCCTCTTTGCTGAAAAGAAAAAAAATGTTTGACAAAATAATCATTTTTGCAAGCTGCTGCACTGGCAGGCCGGAGGTCTGGGATTTGGCAATGGAAAGTATCCGCCTCACAATCTGATACCCACCACCGAACCAGACCACCACCTGCAGCCCCATGCCCAGCACTGAGGGGAGGAGGGAAGGAGTGGGGAGCCATTAGAGACTGGCCTCTCGCCATCTCACATCTCTTTGGTGCAGTGGAGTGACCCTGCAGATAACCAGCCAAAAAAGAAAACCTAAAAATTGGACTCAAAGGGTCTTTTTAAGCACTTTAATCCTTTCACACTGACTGTTCCCAGTGCGTCCGTTTCTGGCACCGGATATCATGCAGGGAAAATCCGACTCGCCAAGCCAAGGAGTTAAAGAGAAGGCTGTTAATCAGCTAAATAGAAGCTGGAATCTGTTCACATGAAAGTCTCTTTTCTGTCACCTGAGGGACTCTGCAGTGCTCCGAAATACACTCTTGACATCATTTGGCAGGCGGACCCATCTCGTCCTACATGATTCATCCCTTAGGTTATTTTTTTAATATCAGAAAGTGAGCTTTTAAATGCCAAACTAATTTTGTGGGTGATGGGGGGGAGGGGGGAAATGGAAGATATTCCAAGTGGTCTCGCTGGGCTGTACACCAACTGCGTCCACCAAATGGCTTAAAAAGAAAGTCTTCCCATGGTGCTTTCAGAAACAAAGCAAAACGGCAGCCACATCCAACTATTACCTAATACTTTGTTCCTGAAGTTCAGGCAGGCTGTACTTACAGCATACGGGGGAGAACCTAACTCTCGCAGAGCCAGCAGGGAATGAGGGACAGAAAGTGAACTCTAGCTCTAGATAAGATATTGCTCTTGCTTGTACATACCTCCTGTCTTTATTGCCTGTAACAAGCATCCACGGAGGACTATTCTGGAGGTTGACACACGTGAAGTCACCCAACGAGCTGCCTAGCTTTGTTAGACACTGACCTGTTTCCAGGTTGTAGAGAAGTATCTGGCAGAAGGAGGGAAAAAAACAAAAAACGCACAAGGTGAAATATAACAGGGCCACGTGGAGTGCATTTTGCTGTAGCATAAACCAGAGCATAGTCATTACCACTCAGATTTTATTAAAGAGATGGTTTACAGGCCTACTTCTCAACCTTCTAGCATGTAATCAGGATACAGAGATTTCAGCTACTGAGGACAGCAGCAATAAAATGCGTATAGGGGTGGCAGGCAACCAGGCTGGCACTGTAATAGACTGTCATGAATTAGGGATATGTAGCCTGAACACTAGCTCCGGGCAACCATGGTGAACAGGTACAAACTTTGGGAGTTCAAAGGAAGCTACATTGTGTTTGCTCAGGTCATACTGAAGTCCATATTGAAAAGCAAATCTCCTCATGAACAGACTTTGGATTGGATTTGCAATAGTACTGGAAGCTAAGCAAATCAGCTTTTAAAAGGGTATCAAAGGAAAACAGCAAGAGAAAGTCTACAAACTGTGGTAATAGAGAAAAATAAAGGAACAATTTGTTTAGCTCCAACAGCAGTGAGCACTGCAGAAGACCCTTGCATAGATGGTCAACTAGACACACTAAAGGATCATTCAACTTAAATCACAATTCTGTCTGATTTTTTTTTAACCTACGATTACAAGTAACTCACAAGATAACTGTTATAAAGATTAGAAAAAAAGATATATCTTTCCTTCTTGTGTACTTTCTGATTTTGAAAGCACTATGTTTATAATCAACTTGACTGTTTCTCCTGCCCAGTCAGCTTCAGCTGTTTATGGGGGATTTTCACATAGCAACAGGAGACAGAAAGTATGTTCAAAAATAGGAAAATGCAATTGTCAAATTATAAAATTTGGCAAGGAGGCTCAGCAACAAGTGTAGAGCCTAAACATGCATTTAAATCATTTTGTGAAGTTAACTAGATTTTAAGTTTGTCCCCCTTTAAATGCAAACATCTATGTCGATCTAATATTGAGGTTGCATTGTTAATGTAAAGCAAAAGGAAAAATAAAGGTTTCTATAGCAACATTTTTCTTCTTATAACCTGTGTTGCTTAATAAATGTTACATCATTGCTTATAACAAACATGAAATATACAATATGTGCAACATAGCCAAGTTAGCTCTGCTGTAAGAACCTTAACACCTGCATTGTCTGACTTTCAAATTTGAACTGAGCAATCTTGATGTTATATTAACAGCTTAAAAAAAAAAGTTGGAAAAACAATTACCTGTGCTTAATGCAGATAAGTATTTGGACAGCTTTCACTAGACTTTCAAGTTCACACCCTACCAAGAAGAGCTCCTAATTTTGCCTCAAGATAGTTTTCCGCAAGGTTGAAGTACAGCAGTAGCACATCTTTTGTGATGGCTGTCTCTTGGCAACAGAAAGTTTTGTTTGTTTGTTTTTTTAATAATTAAAGTTTAGAAAATGTGAGGAAAACAGCAAAAATTGCAGAAAGACTGCCGTTTTTCTACATTTCTCCTGTTGCTGAGGAGAGGCAATAGTGTTTGTAGGGTGAACTTTGCATGTATCACTGCAACTTTTATAAATTTCCCTCATGCAAATTGTCCTAGCAACAGTCAATGTGCTAGACCCAACCCTTTTCCCCTCAGGCCAGGCACAAAGAACATGCATTATGGTGATGTAGTAAAAAGGCCAGGGTTTCATCAGGCTCTACTAAAAATATTAGTAGCAACCCAGTAAGGATCCATAAGTGATTTCTCTTCAATTGTTTGTAATGTTCATCAGTACCCAAAGAGTTGTTGTTCTCCTCCTCCCCCACCAACCCCCATCTTGGTCCTGAACGATCTCCTTAGGGAGGGCTAAGTTCCTCTGTTAGCTTCCATCAACATATTACTAACATGCCATGTCTCAGAATTAAGCCATTTTTAGTGTGTATTTTTTTCATCATCACAGAACTCAAATATACCTGAAGAACTTTTTTAAGTAATTAACTCTTAGACAAAGGCCTAGCATGGAAAATATCATCCCAAAAAGATTAATTCATTTGAAAATCTGAAGCTGTGAAAAGGGAGTTATAAATGTAAACTATTTCATAGATAATAGAGAGACATGGGGGTGAGGTCATATCACCTACCTTGTCTCATACTCTGGAACCAACACAGCTACAACAATAATGCAAACATCACTAATATTTCACATATAACACCAGTGAAATGCATCCCTTTCTGAAGAAAAGCACAGCAACCAATCAGAAAGATGTGGAGAAATTGGAGAGGGTCCAGAGAAGAGCAACAAGAATGATTAAAGGTCTTGAGAACGTGACCTATGAAGGAAGGCTGAAGGAATTGGGTTTGTTTAGTTTGGAAAAGAGAAGACTGAGAGGGGACCTGATAGCAGTTTTTAGGTATCTAAAAGGGTGTCATCAGGAGGAGGGAGAAACTTGTTCACCTTAGCCTCCAATGATAGAACAAGAAGCAATGGGCTTAAACTGCAGCAAGGGAGATTTAGGTTGGACATTAGGAAAAAGTTCCTAACTGTCAGGGTAGTTAAACACTGGAATAGATTGCCTAGGGAAGTTGTGGAATCTCCATCGCTGGAGATATTTAAGAGTAGGATAGATAAATGTCTATCAGGGATGGTCTAGACAGTATTTGGTCCTGCCATGAGGGCAGGGGACTGGACTCGATGACCTCTCGAGGTCCCTTCCAGTCCTAGAGTCTATGAGTCTATGAGCTCTCTGCACACAATACTGGAGATAAAGACATTTTGGCCAAGACACTGTGGCAAACCATTTTTTGTATTAAAATTGTAGAAGAAACGAATGGCCATGCTTGGCAGACCAGACTTCTGCTTTGAAGGTCTCACTTGAAAGACACAGGCAAATAATCTCCACTGAATTCAGTTTATCTACCTTGAGAAAGATTAGCGACTGAGTTGATCTATCAAGATTCCTGTAGTTCCAAAGAATCTAGACCATCTCTTTCTGGTTGCACACTTAGCCCCTGGACATAAGGCAGTGCCTCTGGTTGCTCTGGAGAAATTCCCTGCAGCTGCTACTTTGAGTGTCTATAGACCTAATAGATTCACCTAATAGATCTTAGCTCCAATCTACCTTGTCAACATAAAACTGGAACACAGTTTTCAAATATGTATCATTATGAACAGGAATGCCCTCTACGAAAACCTGTTAATGTGCAGGCGTTTAAATACCTTGGACTTTTCTTAGCAAACATTGAATACAATTATTGTCCTAATTGCGTGCCAATCTCATTTTCAAAATCAGAACAATTTTCCAGTTCTGTAGTAAGTGGGCAAAAGGCATTTTTAAATTAACATATTCATTTATTTACACTTGTGTAGTTTACAGATTGTCCAATGCTTTAATCTTTTTATCTGTAAAAAAACTAAACTATAAAAAAAATTCTGATCCACCAGACTTTCCATATGTATTGACATTCATAACAGGAAATGTCCATGTCTCTTTCCACTCTCTATCTCCCCTCTTTTTTTTAGGGATTTGTTTATGTTACGTATATATGTTTTTCTGCCCTAGTGGCTCTTTGTCTGCAAAAAGTTACTCTTCAGTGTTGTTAGCACATATTTTCACCTTTTCTTTGCTCAACGTAAGATTTTTTTTTTAAACCCATCCCTTTTGCTTTTACTACTTCTCTGTCTACCAAGCTTCAAACCAGAATACAATTTTATATCTGAATTAAAAATCCTTAAAAATAGGGAGGTTATAAATGAAATGACAACACAATTTTGAAGTTGCTGTAACACTTCGGAGGAGCTCTGCTGTAATACCCTAAAGTAACTAGGATTTTCTTTGTAAAGGCCAAAGATAAAGCATGAAAATATCTGGTCACTTGGGAGTTAAAATAAGGGTCTCCATGTTAAAGGGCAAACAAAGCATAAGGTCTCTAGGAGGTTTATAATCTTATAATGCACACTGCAAACAGATTATCCTTTTAAAGACACTTATAATCCTATAATGGACACACAAGACTAGTGACCTAATGGGTACAAATCTGGCAAAGGTAAGTGAACCTAGAGCCTCCAGGTGTAAAATAGGGTACCCTAAGGTAATACTCTACTGAGGTACCTCCTTATTCCAACAGAACTTTTGGGGCAAGAGGGGTGAATGGCATTATATCTAAGCAGATTCTCTCTCTCTCTATGTATAATGACCAAAAACTCCACACAAATTAAAAATCTTTACCTACTAACAGTTTTCAAATGCAAAAGTCTAAGTTACTGGATGAGAGTCAAGTGATCTTCCAGAATGTTTAATAATTCAGCAAGGCAGAAATATCCAAAGAGTACCTTTACCATTACGTTTAGTTAAAGACCACAGAGATTAGAAAACACATTATCCATCTCAGAGGCGATTCTTTCCATGTTACAAGTCCCTTAACGACCTTTACCATCTCTCCCTCGCGCGCTCTCTCTCTTTTAATAAGGCTGAGCAAATGGGACTTCATTTTATCTGACTGCCACAGACTAGTGATATTAATTATTCATGCTCCTACTCTCCCTTTAGTTAAGGTGGTGCATTAGACTAATTTCCCTCTTTGTTGCACGAGCTGGGCGAGTCTCAGTCGGTGGCCACTGTTCTCAGAGAGACGTGCTGAGAAACAGGCTCACAGACTTATTAGAAGGAATGAAGGGAGGTGGGAGAAAAAGAGACGGCAAAACTTACTGTAGTTAGGAAACTTTAAATCAGCAGGTGTGTGGAAATTTTAACAAATGCAGTCCAAGAATCTAACAGAGAGAATATCAAATTAACAGACAACAAAATTACAGCTTCTGTAGCCAGACCAACTTCTGCTGTGAGCTTTGTTAGATCTTATAGCTTAGTAAGATCCAGCATGGCATAAATACTTTGGATGAGACGCTTCCAAAAAAAGCCAAAACCAAAAAAAACAACAACGCAGGTGCTGAAGGAAATGGTGTTGATGGAACTCTTCCATGCACATCCAACATCCCAGCATGGGGCTAGGGATACTATGCTGGTGGAGATGCCATTTTTGGACAGAACATAAAACAGAGTCCCCAAGCACTTGTTATCAAAGAGCCTGCAGTACTTTTCACAAGAGCAGGGATATTCACCCCAGTGTCCTGGCTAACGGCCAATTCAGGCAATTGCATTGTGAAATAACTCCCTACAGAGCAAATCCAGCTATGTTTTTATTTCTTGCCCTAAGTTGTTATGTTTTGTTGCCAGTAACACTCCAAGAAGTGGCTTCTTTTCAGCAGTGGTTACATATAAGAGGTACTATGCAACCGTAAATAAATAATAATTAATAATAATTATTAATAATAATAATAATAAGGAAAAGGTATAACAATGGTCAACAATGTACTGAAATCATTGGCCTCTTCACTACGGAATAATATACTGGGCACACATGCTCCTGGAACATCTTAACTTTCCATTCATTTGAACGGACATATCTACGAATAATGGTACTTAGAACTTACAGAGCTGTGCTAAGGTCTCAAAATACTTTACACAAGACAAATGACATTACCCTATTTTACAGAGAGGGAAACTGAGGAACAGAGAAAAATTACATGACTTGCCCAAAGTCACAAAAGGACTCAGTGCCAGGGTTGGGAACAGAAAGTACATCATTTTATTTTCAGTTCTGTGGCCTATCCACTGGATTATGCTGCACACATTGCCTGCATACACCAATATTCTCTCAGCAATAAGGAGGTTCATGGAAGTGCTAGTCACTCAGGGCATACTTTAAGAAAAGAACAGAACTTATGAGGATTCTTTTTTTAAATCCATGGGTCAAGAGGCATCCGACCTACATGCCATCTACAACAGTGGGCACAGCCATACCACATATGCTTGATTCAGATCTCATCATCAAGTTAAGCTTAGTGCCTGGTGGTCGCTACTGCAAGTTCTGAATATTATTTCTAAGAAGGATGTGGGATAAAATATAAAAAGTTTACAAGCCTTAGGGGGACAGTTTGCTGGTGCAAATTGTACTGAACTGTTATAGTGCCTACTGTAAACACAACACACAGTATAGCAACATAGGAAATTTGACTATTAACAAATGCACGGTCAGCATATTGATACTCGTACACAGAGACAAGTGTACTGGCTCCATAAATTTAAAGATGAGCTAAGATTTAAGAAGAGCAGATGTTAGAGAGAGAGAGAGGAAAAAAATCAGAAAGAGACCCAGAGATAAAAAGAGTAAATCATACACAAAATAGCCAGTTTAAAAAAAAAGCGGTTAATATACATGAATAATGGATGTTTGATTGAAAAGCAGTTTACTCCAATATGATGTAATTTTTGACAATCGGCCAGAGAGACTATTTTGCAAGTCTTTGCCAGATATAAGTCATTGTGCAGAAGTGGTAACACAACCATGTCTGTGAGCATGTGGAAAATCGACTTTCCTGCCATTCCAAAGGTGACTTTATGCTGGCAAACAAAAACTTTTATCTCATGTGCACTTAGCTGTGCTCCCCAGCCCTAAGTAGTGCTCAAAGGACCAGCTCAGAGAATCCATGAAAGCATTGTTATGATTCATCTAGAAAGTCTGCAGCGTTCCCAGCAGTGCAAGAGTCAGATCTCTTGCACAATGCTCTTTACGGAATCCTCCAAATACTTATGGCCTGCCATATAAATTACCTATGAAGCTATAAACAATTAAATGTAGGTTTATTTTTCCTTCTAAGTTTTTATTTGAATAGAGTCAAAGCTGGTAGCACTAAGTAGAGCCAGACATCGGGCAGGCAGGCAGTGTATGAGCTTCAGCTACACAACTCTGCCAATGCACCTGCAACCCCTGCTGTTCCAGTCCTGGACCCTTCCTGAGCAGGGACTGCCAATCATCCAGCATTGTGCCAAATGTGATGGTTCTGCGATGTGGACAGATGTCTGATAGGGACTGGAATGAGGTCAGCAAAACTCATTTAACTTGTAGCTGAAGACTGATGTACAAGTTCAGGGAGACAGAAGTGAAAGGATATTGTTTGCCCACTAAACCATCTACCCTACAGAAAAAAAACCACTATTTTATCCCCCTTCCTGCCCTATAAAATTAGGATGGATAAAATGAAGACAAGTTGGTCCTCAAAATGGAATGAATTATTTGCCTGGCCTTGCAGATAATCTCCTTAAATATTCATGATGCATCCTAAGGGCAACATTTTCAAAACCTGAGATACTCGTCTAAGTGTTGTGCCAAGTCTCAACGCAGGCATACAAAAAGTGGCTTGTTGTTTTCATTAGGAAACATAGGTAAATATATTTTTGCATAATTATTATTAAAAGTTGCAAAAACGAATGGCTCTTTTAATTTAGTAAACAATTTACAAGTTGTCAATGGAAAATCATGGAGGCAGATTCAATTATTCTTGGGCAAGAAACTGGTTAATTACTACATTGTGTGTGTGTGTACACTGAGATTTCCCTGACTTAAGTCATTCATTTTAGCAGTACTAGAATGTTACTAAAGGTTTGAATTAGAAAGACAATTACAAGGTTTAGAAGGCAGTACCTTGAAAAGGAAGGAAAGACAATTATACATAGGAATAAATACTATATAACAAAAAAGAACGAGACTATTTTAATGGTGTTTTTCATCCCAAAACTTACCCCAACACTTTACAATATAAGGCACAGCTTCTGCAACTGGACCCACCTGGGCAGACACCTGTGCTCATGTGGATCCACTTGCAGGACCTTTCATCCATGACTGAAATGTAATCACTTCCAGAGTGAAACGGCAGCTGTTTAACAACATGTTAAACACAGACCTTACACAAGTGAAACTGCATGGAGCACTTAGGTAGCCAACGGCAAAAGTAAATGTATAGTAAAAGCTAAAACAGTAGTTTTATAAAGCTGGCCAGCAGGCCTCTGGATGCCAGCTCCAATGCCATCACTGAAAAGGAGCAGAAACGGGATTAAAAACAGGCCAGTTTATTAGTACGCTGATTTTAAAGCTGACATGTAAAGAAAAAACAATGGGCTTGTGTTTCTTTGCTTTTTAATGATGGATAAAGAAGACCTGAGAGGTTTTAGGCAAAGTGTTCTACCTTAAAAAAAAAACAAAACATGAGAACTTCAGGATTTGCTCACCCTAGAAGACCTGGTAACCAAAGGCTTAGTGAAACTGACACCGAGAGCTAATCAAATAAGAAAGGAAGCTAATTTTGGTCAAACATCTTGTTACAGATTGCCCCTCCCCCTCACATGCCCAGAACCAAAGCCACCCCTGGTTTAAGTCTACTGACATTACTGGAGTTACAGCAGGGATGAATTTGACCCATTATGCTTAAAACCATTACTCACACCTCTGAATTCCATGGACTGTGGAGCACTCTGGCCGTGTCTACATATTTCAAGGATACAGTATTTCTGGAAAGCAGTACATTCTGCATTGGCCTGTTAGTGTCAAAAGGTTCGATATTACAAAAAATAAAATAAAAAAAAATTGAGCAACTAGTGGCCAAAAATACTCCCACAAAAATTGCCACCAGCTAATAATTTATCGTATACTGCACATGAAACAAAATGAGATGCAGCTTTTATATTGGAATGATGTAGCCATTAGATAACAGCACTGGAATTCACTATCAATATGTTTCTGAGATCTAAAGCTCTTCTAGAGGCAGACCATCAACTTGTGACTCAAATAATCAACCGATGCAAAGTCCCTTCACGTCTGTGTGCGGGGAATAATTATCATAATAGACATTAGTAATTAATTTCCGGCGTGATGTCAGCTGGTGTAGCAATGCCAAGCAAGCGTCCTTGTCAAACATACCCCAGCCGTCTGGACTACTTCAGTCACATTGCCCTGATTAGGATGCGCGCTGATGCACTGCTTAATACAATCTGCCATCAAATGCCAAATACTTCAGAACTAAATTAGGAAATATGTCCGACTCCACAGAATGATGCTAAGGACTCTAAGTGGATTTCTATATTCCTTTATGAGGCACAAAGGCGATAGCCAATGTAATGGTCTTGAATGAGGCAATTCTATCTTCTAACCTCCCACCTCTGCAGGGAAAAATATTGGATTAGGATGGCAAAGGATTTAATAAAGACAGTACGGCCTCATAGCATCTCTCAGCCCTAGAGGTATTTATGGCTCTTTCACTGTTTTTTGTGTAAAAAGGGAACTTTAAGGGGAGTTTAGATGCAGATTTACATCAACAGTAGAACTAGACCGAAAGAAAGCTGCCCCGTTCTATTTGGTTGTCAAATGGGGAAAAGTGATAGAACTGCACTTGTGCACCACTTGTCAGAGTTCCCACCCCAGCAACAAACCCTTTGCTCCATGCCCCACCTTACCTCCTCCCAAGGAGTTGCTGTTCCCCTTTTCCCCTTTCCTACTAGCTCACTACAAACCTGAGTAGGAGTGATGGGATGAAATTAATCTGTGGAAAATTTAGACAAGAAAAAGAACCAGGAAAGATTTCTTAACAATGAGATCTATTAACTGAGGAACATCATCCCAGGGGAAGTGACAGAAACCTCATTGCCTGAGTTATTTAAAATGGTACTGGGAAAAGCCCTAGACACTAGGCTATACAAGGAATAATCTGTACGCTACCAGTGAGACGGAATTAATACCTAATAGGTTTTTCCAATCTAACTTCTGTGATATTCAACCACAGTGAACATAAATAGTAGCTGGATGTTTCCAATAAAGATCTCAGCAGTAAAATAATTTAAAACATTTAATTGGTCTTTGTGCAGTTTCAGGATTAACAGTCCACTGAGATGAACGAGGCAATTCACACTATTCAGAGCTACTGTTTCAGTCTGTCTGCAGACTCTGGAAGACAGCTCTGTTCTGATTCACATTTGGAAAAAAAATATCATTAGAAGAACTAGAAGCTTTTTTCCCAGTGAAAGTTTAAATTCTACAGTAAAATATTTGACATATTATGCCCACACTGCAACACAAAGTTTCTGTGGGGCATATGACCAGTGAACTAATCGAGACACTAGGTCAAGAAAAAAAAACACATTTTATGATGTAGCGAATGACATATGTCAATCTCACTGAAAAATTAAAAGCTTGCCCTGTTAAATCTCAATAGTTTTAAAGCTGCAGAGCTCGCCGGATCCATCAGCTTTTTAAGCATAGATTCGGTACAATTGCAAAAACAGAATCTGCAGCTTATCAACTGTGCCACTGGCAAAAGATGCTTATGAAGGTAGCAAAATGCAGAAGGCTTCAGACCCATGAAGATTATTTATCCATCCCCTAAAGCAACATCCCACCATTCTTATAGGCTTGGAAGTAACTTAGCTCAAATACTGAAGTGAAAAATAATAGCATTCTCCAAGGATTGCACAAACAGGGTTTGACTCATTACTTAGGATGCCTCAGGTAGATTTATTTTTGAAAAGAAAACAATTTCACCTAGAGGACTGAAGCAGTAGAAGATACGGCTCTCTCTCTTGTAGCTGGGGAGTAGCAAATATAATACTCACAGAAGCTAGCATGAGCCTTTTGATAAGGGCACGTCTACACATACAGGGCTGCAGCTGCACCAGTGCTCTATGCCGATGGGAGAGAGCTCTCCCGTTAGCATAATAAAACCACCTCTGGGAGCGGCGGTAGCTATGTTGGCAGGAGAAGTTCTGCCAACACAGCGCTATCCAAACCAGTGCTTATGTCAGTGTAACTCACATCGCTCAGGAGGATGGTTTATTCACACCCTGAGGAACAAAAATTATGCCAACATAAGCTGTAATGTAGACATGGCTTAAATTACCAAAGTGCTGGCATTTCCTCATTTTATGCTCATTGAAACAAATACTGAAAGTTCACATAAGCCTCAGAGCAGTGTGTTAAGAAACTGACCTCCCAGTCCATTCACACAAAACAAAACAAAAAATAATAAAGAATTCCTTTGGCCTTTGTTAATTGTACAAAGGGACCTGGATTTTCCCATTTGAAGTTCTGATCCTAAGAAGCACTCAATGCCAACTGGCAAAAAGTTCAATGCTCTGTAGCAGCAACAGCTCCTACTAAGCCTGATAAACTCACTACATCTAACACACTGCTGTCATAGTATGTATCTATAAAGACAGTCATGTGAGATCTTAAATGAAAGCCAGGATCATGCTGGTCATTAATATAATTGTGAAATGTACGTATTGATTATATTTAAAAGTTATATCTATATAGTGAAAATGTGTCCTTGTAGTTTCTATCAAGATATGATTTCCCACCACAGGTGAAGAACTGATTTTGCCAAACAAAGGAATGTATGTTTATATGTCTGCCAAGGTTCATATGTAGATAAAGCACTGCAAGCCAAACACAATGGGACCTATATTTGCATTTCAGGTCAACACAAGGATATGACGACAACTTGGAGCCAGCATACCAGCGACCAAACAACAGGGAGCCATCCTGACTCTGGGGTCAAAACTATGAGTTTGGGGAAACATAAGGAGAAGCAAAAGCCATTCGGATATCCATTTACTGAGGAAACCATCTGTAGGGCGTGGGGATATTCCTGAAAACTTGGATCCTGGTACTGACTGAAAACCAGTAGCTCTCAAAGATTGAATTCTTAGGAGATAATCTACTTTATAAAATAGGGAAGGTGTGGGTTTTTTAATGTGTATACCAGATGCAAAGCGGAGATCCCCCGAGAAAAAACTTTGGGGAAACTGGCAGTTTATTGCATCATTGCCACCATTTGGAATTACAAACTGTGACTCACCTGTGCATCAATAACTCTCATTTCCTTTTCTTAGCCAATAAACCTTTAGTTAGTTTACAACAGAACTAGCTACCAGCGTTGTCTTTGTGTGAGATCCAGCATGTAACTTGACCTGGATGAGTGACTGGTCTCTTGGGACTGGGAGTAACCTGATATAGTGTGCTTTTTGGTTTAAGTGACCTTCTATCATAAAGCCCAGTTTGTTTGGGTGGCAAGAGAGAATAGAGAGTCTAAGGGGACTGTCTGTAACTCCATGATAAAACTGGTATAGTGGTCCAGGAGTTCAAATTTGTCACTGACTTGGTGAAATCTAATTATAGACACACCACCAGTTTGGGGTGTCTGCCCTGTTTTCTGACTGTCTGCTCTGAGGCAGGCACTCAGTCATGAGCCACTTCTCACAGCGTGACAATACCAGTTCTGCTTCCACTCATCATTCTTTCTCGGTATCTCTTAAATCTTAATCTTTGTTAATAAAACAGCATTTGTTTTCACTACAAGTAGATTACAGTGCTATTATAAAGGACCTGATCCAAGTTGTGCCAGTCAAGCTGCGTGTACACTGTCTTGCTGGGGGGCAGCTTACCTGGTAATTGCTCTGAGTGTCCAGTGATGGGCTGGAGTCTGCAGGGAGCGCTCTGACGACACGGGGGTTAGCGTGTACCTAGCAATAGCCTGTACCATGAGGGTGAGGTCTGCAGAAACCTGCAAGTCAGTGCTTGTGGGGCCAGAGACCGCTGGTTTCAGCAAGCTGAACCACACCAGACTGTTACACGCTAAGGTGAAGTACTGACCAGGTGCTTCACAACCTTGAGTGCCCCAGGGAAGCGACAAAGAAATTTGCTGTTATATGACTCAAAAGGCCTGCTACTTAAATACCTTGTTGGTCTCATTCAACAGCCAGCCAAAGCCCTTTACTCCAAAGGCTGCCTCACTGGGAGATACATCTAGACATGTGACTGGCAGGCCATACACAGAATGGAGAACTTTGCCTGACTCTTCTGCTTTCAGGAGGTAGACCATATCTTCAGCAGCTGCTATGGTCACTGGACTCCCAACAACATCTGGAACCAGGTGGAGAAAGTTGACCTACGACAGCATAGACATTTCTTAGTTTTTAACACTTCAGTTGAAAATTCTTGTACATTGTAATCAGAAATACACAGCATGGCCATACGCTAAACAAGGTTCTTTAATAAATGAATTAACACACAACTCCATGTCTAAAACCACCTTCTTGGAACCAAGTTTCTTTTGTTTTTTTTCAAATGGTGTTTGATTTTTGGTCTATTTGTAGGAGTCAAACCTCCAAAATTCAACAGAATACTACTACACAACATTTTTCATCTAAGACTCTCAGGATGTGCACATTTATTAAAGAAGAAGAATTATTTATTAAGTCTCATAACAGGCCTAGAAAATAGGTACACGTGTGACACAAAAACCCACTGGTGCCAACAGGCAACGGGTTCACTGTTGTGTAACAGCAACTCCTACCAGGTCTGAAAAACTCTCTACATCTAGCACACCACTTTCACAGTATTTATCCATAAATAATGTCAAGTGAGGTCGCTAATAAAAGCTTATGTCATACTGATCCTCATAATAATTGTGAGATGTATGGATGGATGACACTGAAAGGTTTTAAAGTCTGTCATCAACGAAAGAGAAAAACAGGTTTCTTCTAGACAGTAGGTAAAACATGTACACCTCTATCTCGATATAACGCTGTCCTCGAGAGCCAAAAAAATCTTACTGCGTTATAAGTGAAACCGCGTTATATCAAACTTGCTTTGATCCGCCAGAGTGTGCAGCCCCGCCCACCCGGAGCACTGCTTTACCGCGTTATATCAAGGTAGAGGTGTATCTGTCAAAATGTAAATTAACCATTGTAAGCTACTACAATGGAAGCCCCATTTACATGTGAAGTCAACAGGGGGATGGGAAATCAATTGGGAGACAAGACTGAAGACTGAATCACAGGGAGTTGCCTTGTCTCTGGGGTCAGACAAAGAACTTTGGGGAACATAAGAAGGAGGCAAAAAGATATTTTTTTTCCTGCACCTGGGGATTTAAAGGGACAGCACTTTTACATTCATGAAAACAGGCTCTTAACCAAGCTCAGCTGAAATGTTGCAAAAGACATTTAGGGTGAGAGAAGTTCCTTTAGACAGATGATTAGCCTGTTAAAGTTAAGTTTAGTCTCTAAGATCAGTGTTATGATTTTGTTTTGTGTGTTACCTTTCTGCTTCCATTATCCTTACTCGCTATCTCTTAAACCTTAGCCTTGGATAATAAACTTCTGATTGGTTTCACTATAAATCTCTCTCAGTACTGTGATGTTATACAGAAGTTGATCCTGAATTGAACCAAAAAGGCTGATAAGCACACAGTTCTTCTGGAGACAGCTGACCTGGTATTTCTGTCAATGTTCAGAGGATAAGGGGCTGGATACTACAGGGGAAAGCTTCAAATTGCCTCAGGAACTGTGTCGCACCTACCATTACCCTGCAAGGCAAAGTGAGGGCTGGCAGAGCCCAGAGGAGATTGTTTGGGTGGCTAACAGACTGGAGGTGTCAAGGAGTTACCCAGACAAGCACAAGTGAGTCTCTTTCCTGCTGGAGGCAACTCTCAGTCCTGTGCACCTCAAGAACTATCACCACATATTAACAGAGTCATTTTAGAGATGGGGGAAACTGACGCAACACGGGGTTACATCAGGTGACCTGCACAAGGTGACAGTAAGTCAATGGAAGAGCCAGGAATGGAGCCCAGGAGACCTGACTTTCAGTTCCCTGCTAGAACCACTAAGACCACAGAAATGTTGCTAGGTTAAAGTAATGTGCTGGTGAAACTGGTGAGGGGTTCTCAACCTGGGGGGTCACACTCAGGTGTGGGGAATCATGGTCACTCTGCTTTTCCTATACTGCTAAACAGGAGAGGAGTTGCTGGAATTTCCAGTATGAAAGGGTTGAGATCCCCTGAAACAGATAATTGCATGCAGTGGTTTCTAATCCAACCTTAGAGATAACTGACAATGTCTTCAGTGTTTCCTTAAAATATTAGAAATTGGTATTACATACGGAGGAAGGGGAAAGAATACTGAAGGTGGATATCTTTCTGGATATCCACAGAAATAAACATGATTGAGAACTTCACAATTACATGACAGGGTGACCCAGTTCCAGTGGAGTTCTTTCTTTGTTGTTTTAATATTTTACTACAAAACGTGTCAAAATTGTTGGCTTCTTTGTTCTGTTTTTAAGTATTCTATGGATGTTTCCATTTAGAAGATGGGGAAGTTGTATTAGGGTTTGTTTAATCAGAGCTCTATAGCCATTTGCTGTACAGCCAGTTTTCTTGTACTGATCGGAAATCAGAAGATTTATACTTTAATATGCTCATTTCTTCCCTCACACCATTTAACAGACTTGGCCCATAATAAACTTTGGATTTTTAAAAAAGAAAAAATAGCCTCAGAACTCCATAGACAGAAGGTGTAATCTAAAGAAGCTGTGCAACCAGTTACAACTTCACAAGTGACAGCATTAGCTAGCTTGTGATATCCTGCCTCAGAACTAATCAGCTAGTGTTGATCTGAAATTCTATGTGAGAAAACCTTGATCTATAAATGAGCCAACTTAGTTTAATGTTGACAAAAAATAATTAAAAAACAACAAAACCTCCCACACCATATGGGCTCAGCTTCATTTTCACTTGTGGTTTAGGCCAGGATTTCATCCTAGCTCTTCAGGGATGAAAGACATGCATTAACTCACTGCAATACCAGTTAGCTGCTAATGCTCTCACATAGTTCATGCAACATCGTTTTAAGGTCATTGTAAGATCCCTCTTGGCCAGGAAGAATTCAGAGATCTGGAACAGTTGGAATCAAACTGACCAGCCGGAAAATACTCACCAATTTCTGGATTTCAAACTGTGCAATAGTTTGCCAGTATCCTCTGTCATCAGGGCTTTCCACCTTGACCTGGAAGCCAGATGCAGATGCTATGACTGCACCCTCCAAGCCAAGGGCCAAAGCCTGTATCCTTTGATTGTGCTGGTAATGATGGATAGGTTCACGCCCTATCATGAGACTCCAAACATTAACAGTCCCTGCATATAAAAGGCAAAACAAATGATTCTGTGTTACCCTATTTCATAAACAAAAGTAGCTTGAGGATGGCAGCATCTGTGTATTAGTGAAATGGGTTGGCACACAGGAGGCAGGTCCTGGAGCACCTTCAGGACTCACTCCCTACAGCCACTAGAGCTCCAGCACACTGCAAAGTAGTGCAGAGTGGGCTCTAGTGTGGGTAATAACTGTTCTTGCCCTGAGCAAGTCTTACACTGTGACTTTCGGAGAATATTGGTATGTGCCTTAACCCTGCTCCTCTCAATGCACTAGGGATGGAACTAACCATTCGCAAGAACACAAGGAGGTCCAAAAAAGAGCTGCTAATATAAGACTTATCTACTGTACACTTACCTTCACTTAACGGAAAGGAACTACAGTATCAAGGAAAAGCCAGGTTAAATGCTTCAAGTGACCTCTCCCTCACATTCTCTCACTCAAAGTGTCTTTGCATAGTTTTCGATTGTGCACAAGGGGACAGGATGGGAAATTTCAATGCCCTTCTAAAAGTGGAATCGAGGGTCTTATCCTAGCAGGGCAGTTACATATAGCATGCAACCAATGCTTAAATTCCAAATCTTGATGTTTCAGAGACTGGGGGAAATGCAGAGAAGATTATCATTTTTTGAAAGCTAAAGAGCACAGTATCCCAGGCTAGGGAAAAGGAATGTTGCTCCTTTTAGTGGCACAGATCAGTGAGTAACAGGTTGGCAATTGCACGGGCTTGTGGCATAAATCAAAAGAATTCTACTTAAAAAGTAAAGTACATAAAGTCAAGCACTTTAATTTCAATTTACAAGAGTAAACTGGAGTTATCAGTGTACTACAGATCAGCAGGGCTGAACACTCAAAGTGAGTTAGAGCTCACTCCCAAGCTTCTCCTGCATTGAAACGGAGCAGCAATTCTTCAGCCTGACAGACAGGATCAGAGCTGGAGAAGCTTTCCCTCTACTTGAGCATGGCCATTAATGATGGAATGATTAATGGTGGCTACTACTTCAAAAGGAGACATAAAAGCTCTGACAAGCAGCTGTGGACAGGCACCCATGCCAGTTGCAAACGCCTCTCCTGTGTCCCAAAGGAGGCAAAGCGAGAGTGTGGTAATGAAACTGCTCATAGTGGAAATGGTATCGAAATGAGTTTAAATTGATTTATGTTCACTTTTGTTAAGATTATTTGGTATCTTGAAAGTGCAACCACTATAAAATAACGCAGACAATCCTTAAGGCCTCTGTCTAATGGCACTCCCGGAGAATATTTATATTCCTCGTTATGGGAATGAGAACCATAATGGAGACCATTTTTGTTTTATTAGTGATGCATATTTAAATTAATCTGCTATTTACCTAAATAGTTAGCCGCCTCTGTTTGTGTGCCCAAAGCCAAAACTGCAATTAGGCTTCCATTAAAAAAATAAGTCCCAACTAAAACTGTCCCGGTGGAGTCGTAAGGGCTCAGAGCAGAACTTTTCAAAATTACTTCTTAGCCTAATGGTAATTATGTTAATTGCTTGAAAGGTAAATAACTGCTGAATTGGTTTTGAAAAATAGAACATTAGCACATGCCACATGCACACCCATGCATTTAAACCTGTTAACTTGTTTTAAGGATGGTGTAAACCAGTGTTTCCCAAATTTGGGACACTGCTTGTGTAGGGAAAGCCCCTGGTGGGCCGAGCCAGTTTGTTTACCTGCCGTGTCCACAGGTCCAGCCGATCGTGGCTCCCACTGGCTGCAGTTCGCTGCTCCACGCCAAAGGGAGCTGCTGGAAGTCACGGCCAGTAAGTCCCTCGGCCTGGAGCAGTGAACCACAGCCACTGGGAGCTGTGATCAGCCGGACCTGCGGACGTGGCAGGTAAACAAACCAGCCCGTCCTGCCAGGGGCTCTCTCTACACAAGCAGCATCCCAAGTTTGGGAAACACTGGTGTAGGCTATTGTTTGCTTTGGAAACTGTAGCTTGTGCATCATAAAGACTTAAGGCTTTTGTGATTTTTGGTTACCTCACTTTATAGTGACCAGCAGGTCCACATCTCCAAACTGGCACAATAGGGCTGAAGTCTGACCTCAGGCACTTTAGATCAGCTACTGAGTACACCAATATTGTGCTTAGTTGGTTTTCAAGAAAGGAAGAGGTACATATTTCTGAGTATCCAAACTGGAGCTTTAATTAGATCTAATCTGAAACTTATCTGGGCAGGGCCCTGTGTTCATATTTTTCTGCTGAAAACCTATTCCACTTTTAGCACTCTACAAACAAGAGCACTGAAACACTGGCCGCAGAAGAGTATAAAACAGAAACAGAGAGTGAACTGCTTCTCTCTTCATAAAAGAAATGTTTTGCCTTAAACTTGGGGGTTTATGCAAGACAGCATGAAGTAAGCCCACCACACAGAAGACTGTTCTATCCCATGAATAAAATGGAGAACTCTAGGATTCAGTGTTTTGGTCTCAGAGTTTGAGAAGCAAAAACCATTTCATTAGAATGTTTATGGTACATGGTATCCATTAAAACCAGAAAAGGACTAATCAATGTACATAGCATCAATGTACATAGCATTTTACCAAATATTTAAAAGACAAAGTCTCTGCCCCAAGATGCTTACACTCCAAATCAGAAAAATAAAATGCACAGAATACTTGTTCCAGCACAAGGGGATATGCAGACATCATTGGTAAGATCAGAGAATGACGGTTTTGTGAAAATACAGGATTCCAGGTTTGTTTTAAACTGTCAAGCCAAGAACAGAAGATGACCAAGGCAGCAGTTTGGAGGATGAATGCACAATAATATAGGGAGCAAGAGCCAACTAGTCTTTTTTTTCATTATGAGTGAATTGCATACCATGTGCACACATCTGTGTGTGTGTGTGTGTGTGTGTGTGATGTCTGAGAAACATGTATAGGGCTTGCTTGGTTCCAGGGAACAGTTAGAAAACACTTCCCTCAGGGGCACCAACAGATATGGATTATACAAGCTCTAAAGCAGCATTGCTATGAAGCAAAGAAATGGGAGTGCAGGTCCTTACACTCCAAAGCACCAGAAAATTTATTAATTAATGGGCAAGTCAGCCTTTGCTTTATTCACTCACATTGTACTTGATGGGACAAAATGGGGAAAAGCCATTTTTATAGCTGAAATTATCTCTGCTGAGATAACACACATTGTAAAGAAATATTTAAAAAAAAATATTAAAGCAGAGGATTTGCCAGGTTGGATGAGATCATTGATCTACCCAGTCTGTCTTCCTGCCTCCAGCAGTGGCCCATATTTCATTCCCACACAAAAAGCTTTGCTAAAGTGAAGTTAAGGTTGCAAGCACACAGCAGTGTTTGAGCACATATTAACTTCCGAGAACATTACAGTTTAAAAAATAAAAATCCATCAAATGTTAGAAACACACACAATTGTGAGTAAGAATGGCACTTCCACAACAAGCCAGAGTCACATCACACCCTTAACTCTGCTCCAGTGGAGCTGTGACAGTGCAGTATTCTCAGACTGACTGAGAAACTACTGCATCCTTACTTTCCTTTTTGGCTTAAGGAGACAGATGTTCAGCTGGATTGTGTAAGTGTGAGTAGTCAGTTAAGAGCAAGGTAGTGCAGCTGTTGATTTGTGATATTACAATCACTGCACTTGCACTTACTTCCTGATGATCACCTAGTATTAACAACCACTTGCTGCATTATGCCTCAGAGTGTAAGCTATCTGGGGCACAGTCTGTCTTTTACTCTGTTTGTACAGGGCCTCACACAATGCAGCCCAGATTCAGACTGAGGCCTCTACATGCTTATTTAGAACCAGACAACCACACAGGTTTTTCCCTGAGTAAGAAGCTGAGTGAGATGCTCCCTATTAGCAATGGAAGCTTCCCACGCAACTAATTTTATATTTAGTTTCACATATATTTGCCTCTGGTGCCAAGTACGATGCTTTACCACCATACTAACTTGAACTGTTTTCACATCTATGCTCTAATTTCATGACGTGGTAGGCCTGCATAAGCAGACATGCAAAATACTCATCTACATTTTTAAATGTTACATTGCAACTATCTGCCAGTGTGGGCTTGTCTATGCTGGCAGAGCCCCCTAGTGGAGATGCATCATAAGCTGATAGAAGTTCTGCCGACATAGCTACACCACCTTCGCAAATGACATTAGCTAAGCTTACAAAAGCGCTCTGTTGTTGGCACGGTTTTATCTTCACAAGGGGCTTTGCTGGCATAGCTATGTTGGCTAGAGACTGTGATTTTCTTCACAGTTGTAGCTGATATAGCTATGCCAGCAAAATTTTGTAGTGTAAACTAAGCCTATACCAGTGTGCGTCGCATCTCCTTGTTAGTAGCTAATCAAAATAGGGGATAACTGCCTACTACTGCTACCAGCTAATAGTTAACGCATTAGTTTAAGTGGAAATAGACTGTGATTAAATCTAATGACACCAGGTTGAAATATTGCTTGATGAACCACGCCTGGGGTTCACTTAATCAGCTCTTCCTCATTAAGACAATACTGTGCAGCTATTGGTTGCTGGTAACCTTGTAGATCGAGACGTAGGCCAGTCTAAATGTACATTATCTGCAAGGATCAAAGCAAGAAATCATCCATATAATTCCATTTTAGAACAGGGAACCTGGACATTGTGGTGGGGATCTTATTCTCTCACTTCAGCTTCAAAGCAATGCAGCCATGTGGGACTGCTGGAGCCAATGTGATTTACAGGCTGGTTTTTTTGGGGAGGCTGGAGGGAGAGGTTTTAAATGCAATTGTTCCTGGTAGTTCTCATCTATTCTGTTTAGGAGCCCAACTCCCACCTTTCCTATCCTGATCCAAGTTAATTGAATGTAAAACTTTTTATTTTTAAATAAATACTGTATTTTATTTTCAATAGGGGAAAACAGGAAAAAATTATGAACTGAAAACTCATGTTATCTGGAATACTAGCTATACTATCTACTATCTATGATATTGCCTGGAATTATAGGGAAACAAACCATTAATGAAATATGGGTTTTTTTTAAAAAAATAGAACTGGCCCAAAGTCTCATACTTGTTATCTTGAATCCTAGACTTTTGCCAAAAAACACTAGTAGACTGAAATGATAAACAGCAAGATCAGATATCATTCAGACTACTAGGGCTAGAAATTAACACTGAATACAATTGGGAAGTTGAGATTCTCATCATGGCTCAGTGAACAAGGCACAGAACTAGAAGTAAGAAAACTTGGATTCCGTTCCCAGCTCTGTGACTCGTTGGAGTTAATAAACTATTCCTTATTTCCTTTTTCCCATTTGTAAAATGGTTATAATTATACTTATCCCTTTACTTGGCAACCGCAAAATAGAAGGGACCTTGGCCAACTAGCTTCAGATGTTCAGCAGAGAAAAAAGACGGTTACTCACCTTTGTAACTGTTGTTCTTCGAGATGTGTTGCTCATATCCATTCCAGTTAGGTGTACGCGCCGCGCGTGCACATTCGTCGGAAAACTTTTACCCTAGCAACTCAGTGGGCCGGCAGGTCGCCCCCTAGAGTGGCGCCACCATGGCGCTCCATATATACTCCTGCCGGCCCACCCGCTCCTCAGTTCCTTCTTGCCGGCTACTCCGACAGTGGGGAAGGAGGGCGGGTGCGGAATGGATATGAGCAACACATCTCGAAGAACAACAGTTACAAAGGTGAGTAACCGTCTTTTCTTCTTCGAGTGATTGCTCATATCCATTCCAGTTAGGTGAATCCCAAGCCTTACAAAGGCGGTGGGGTCGGAGTGAAATGTGGCAGAATAAAACTGCCGAGCCAGAGGCTACAGCCTCTCTTGACTGCTGAACCAGGGCATACTGCGAAGCAAAGGTAAGGACCGAGGACCAATGGAGCTTCGCGACAGGTCTCGTGGGTAGAAACACGAGCCAGCAAGGCGGCAGATGAAGCCTGAGCCCTGGTAGAATGCACGGTGATGTGGCTTGGGGAAATATGAGCCAAATCATAACAAGTGGGGATGTCCGCCATCACCCAAGATGAGATCCTCTGAGAGGAAAACAAGCAAGCCCTCCCTTTGGCCCGCTACCGGGGCAGAGCTGGGGCACCTTAGGAAATGATTCTGTCAGCACAACATAATGCGAGCACTCCACAGATGTCCAAGGAGTGCAACGGTTATGCCCATTGCGTTGAGCTGTGGGTAACATGAAAGGCCAAAACACCTTAGGGAGGAAAGCCGGGTGCGGTCACAACTGCACCTTGTCTTTGTGGAACCTTCGTAAGAGCTCTGATCTCAGAGACCCGTCTGGCCAAGACTAGGTTGAGGCCCCAGGGCGGGGCTGGGCGGCGCACCCGAGGGTGCAAGCGCTCCAAGCCCTTGAGGGACCTCGAACCCATAGAGCGTGGGACACTGAACGTCCATCTTAGCCTGCTGGAAGGTAGGGACGGCTGCTGAGAGTATCCTCAGCGATGATACCGCCAGATCCTGCCGCTGAAGGCCAGAGGCAGGCCAAATAGAGGGGATCGAGACCTCAGCAGGAGCAAGATCGAGCGTACTGCAGCTGTAAAGGAAACGCTTCCACCTGGCTCGGTACGTTGACCAGGTGGAAGGCTGCCTGTCACCCCAACTCAGGTACGCAGGAGCCACCGTGAGGCGAAGAGGCTGCAGGTCCGAGTGACGAAGCCTGTCATTGCCCTGAGTGATGAGGTCTGGGCTGACAGGCCGAGCAACGTGGTATGTCAGTGCTGCCTGGACCACTCTGGAGTGATCATGATGACGCACGCTCCGCCCCTGCGGAATTTGAGCAGGACGTAACGAACCAGTGGGAACAGCGGGAAGGCATAATGCAGTTGGCCGTTCCACGGTATCAGGAATGCGTCCAAGATCGATTCCGAGGAGAGACCTTGGAAGGAGCAGAACACCTGGCATTTCCTGCACTCGCGGTGAGCGAACAGGTCTGTGTGAGGAACCATTTCCACTTCCGGAAAGCGGGACGCCTCACATGGGGCAGAGTGATGACTCGTAAGACAGGAAAGACCTGCTGAGTCAAAGAGATAAGACGTTCCGAACGCCTGGGAGAAAGGACGTCGCCAGCTCCATCGAGCGGGCCATGCAAAAGACCCGGAAATGGATGGCCTCCTGACAAAAAAGGGGGGAGGACTATGTCCCCCCTGAATGCTTATGAAGCACCTGGCCATTGTGTTGGCTGTAAACACCGAGATACAACGGCCTCGCAGCTGCCGATGGAACCCCTGGCATGCCAGGCGGACTACTCTGATTTTTGGGGCATTAATGAGGAATGCCAGCTCCCTAGAAGACCGAAGGCCTTAAGCTCGGAGGTGACCATAAGCACTCGAGCAGAGAGATGATGCGTCCGCCGTCAGGGGCAGTGAGGGCTGGGGCGGATGAAACCGCATCCTGTCCACACCAAGGAGGGGGTTAGCCACCACTCTAGGGAGCCTAAGGCGTTCGAGGGAACGGTGACTAGCATGACCATTGGCTCCCTGTCCAAGCGGTACGCCGAGGTGGGCCGGACTTGGAGAGGACGGAGGCGGAGCTTGGCGTGTTTGGTTACAAACTTGCGGGCAACCATGGACCCAGGAGACTGAGACAAGAACGAGCTGAGGTCGTTGGGAAAGCCTTCAGACCTCAGATGATTGATGCCATCGCCTAAAACCGCAGTTGCGATAAGCAGGCTCCGGCTAGGTAGGAGACCAAGATAGCCCCTAGGAAGCCCAACCTCTGCGTGGGAACCAGAGTGGATTGCTCTATAGTAATCATCAGGCCTTGATCTGTGAATAAGACCGTGACGATGCCCACGGCTGAGTGGGTTGTGTGTCAGAGTCTCCTCGGATAAGCGAATCGTCCCAATACGGAAAAAACGCATATCCGACATAGCTACGGTAGGCGGCGACTATGGCCGTAAACCGGGAGTATTCACCGCTGGCTATAAAGCGGAGGCATCTCCCGTGCGGAGGGAAGATGGCATTGCGAAAGTACGCGTCCTTCCTATCCAGGGCGGCATAGTAGCCCCCAGGAGGCAAGGATGGAATAATGGTTCCCAGGGATACCATGCAGAACTTCAACCTTATCCCAAACCGGTTGAGTCCATGCAGGACCAGGGAGGTCTGAGACCTGTGTTCGAGTGGGGAACTAGGGCATAACGGGAGTAAAACCCCTAGCCCCTTTCGTCCGCTGAAGGGGGACAGGGCTGGAGCAATTTAAAGGTGGTACCTATGCTCCATCGTGCGCAGGACCCAGCGACCTAAAAGTAACTGGGGCCATGCCAGGAGAAAGCGGGATCAGGATCCCGTCCTGCGACTGGTACACCGCCCTCCGGCGAACCTTGGAAGGTCCGTCTTTGGTCCCAGTGGTAATTGCGAGGGACCTCGACTTTGGCTTCTTAGGGGGCCTGACGTTTGTCTGCGACCACCTTGGCCTTGCCGTTTTCCAGAGTTCTGCCTCTGGCTAGGCACAGAGCATGGCGGCTGGGGCCATAAAGGCCCGCGTTTGGTCGCAAGCGTATACACGCTGAGACGCATTAGGACCCTATTGTCCAGCAGGCCTCGCAGTCTGGGGCTGTCTCTGCCGCGAAGATGCCTTTACCAACAAAGGGTAAATTCTTTCCCCCGTCCTCCAAGACGGCAGCGAACTCTAGGTGGGAGGTTCGAGGGAGAAACTCCTCCACCCAGGTGCTATAATTATCGCAGCTAAGCAAGGCTTGTTGCTTTGCTACCCAGAGGCGCAGGGCCCCTGCAGAGTACACCTTGCATTCGCCAAGGCTCTTTCTGCTTCGGGGCTGGCGCCCGCTGGCCATGATATCAGGATCGTGGTCCTGAGCATAAAATCTGCGCATATGGGATGACACGGATGCGTGTCCGGATGGCCATGGAGGTACTAAAAGAAGGCACGGGCCGAGTCTCTGACTCACTCGGACCTTGCCCAACTCGGCACCGGGGACCGGCATCGGGAGGCGTATCGGTACCTGGAACGAGATCCAGACCCGCAACCAGAACGGTGTCGGGAGGTCGACCGAGATCTCGAGGCTCGGAGAAGAGCTACAGGAGTCAAGGTACCTGCCCCGGTGCCAGATGTCGGAACGGTGCCGATAGCGGGTCGGCGAACGGGATACCGACCGGTGCAGCGAGTGTGACCAGTACCGAGGAAAACAGTACCGGGACTGCCAGTGGTGTCCGGCGTGCCGACAGGACTTGGAGTGTCTGCGGGACCGTGATCATGGACGGTGCCGCTCTGCTGTACTGACAGGGGACAGTCCCTTGAAGAGACTGTATTACCCGTACCGGCGGTGCCCGGGTCAGGCAGCACTGACTCTGTCATGGCACTGAGAGCCCTCGCCGTTGGTAACATCTCCGGCGTGCAGGGAACAGCAGGCTCAACCACAGTGCGTACTGGGGAGCTGTCAGGCACCGGATTCGACGGCCCTCGTGGGGCCGGGATCCACGGTACCGAGGTCATCAGAGCTTCGGTAGGTGCCGGTGCCGGGCGAACCGAGTTAGATAAGCTGTCTGGCTGCGGTGCCGTCAGCACTGAAGCAGCGGGAGTAATACGCTCAACCACGGCGCGTGCCGGGGAGCCGTCGGGCACCGGATTTGATAGCCCTTGTGGGACTGGAATCGACGGTGCCGATAGAAGCAGCCGGAACAGGAGCTCAACCACGGCGCGTGCCTGGGAGCCGTCAGGCACCGGATTCTATGGCCCTTGCGGGACCGGGATCGACGGTGCCGACGTCCGCGGTGCCGCAGCAGGTGTCGGTGCCGGGCGATCCGACTTAGACTAGCTCTCTGACCGCGGTGCCGTTGGCACGGAAGCAGCCGGAGCATTAGCTCGACCACGGCGCGTGCCGGGGAGCCGTCAGGCACCGGATACTACGGCCCTTGCGGGACCGGGATCGACGGTGCCGACGTCCGCGGTGCCGCAGCAGGTGTCGGTGCCGGGCGATCCGACGTAGACGAGCTCTCTGGCTGCGGTGCCGTTGGCACGGAAGCAGCAGGAGCAATACGCTCAACCACGGCGCGTGCCGGGGAGCCGTCAGGCACCGGATTCTACGGCCCGTGTGGGACCGGGATCGACGGTGCCGACGCCATCGGTGCCGCAGCAGGTGTCGGTGCCGGGCAATCCGACGTAGACGAGCCCTCTGGCTGCGGTGCCGCTGGCACGGAAGCAGCAGGAGCAATACGCTCAACCACGGCGCGTGCCGGGGAGCCGTCAGGCACCGGATTCTACGGCCCGTGTGGGACCGGGATCGACGGTGCCGACGCCATCGGTGCCGCAGCAGGTGTCGGTGCCGGGCGATCCGACGTAGACGAGCCCTCTGGCTGCGGTGCCGCTGGCACGGAAGCAGCAGGAGCAATACGCTCAACCACGGCGCGTGCCGGGGAGCCGTCAGGCACCGGATTCTACGGCCCTTGTGGGACCGGGATCGACGGTGACGACGTCATCGGTGCCGTAGCAGGTGTCAGCGCCGGGCGATCCGACTAGACGAGCTCTCTGGCTGCGGTGCCGCTGGCACGGAAGCAGCAGGAGCAATACGCTCAACCACGGCGCGTGCCGGGGAGCCGTCAGGCACCGGATTCTACGGCCCTTATGGGACCGGGATCGACGGTGACGACGTCATCGGTGTCGTAGCAGGTGTCAGCGCCGGGCGATCCGAGTAGACGAGCTCTCTGGCTGCGGTGCCGCTGGCACGGAAGCAGCAGGAGCAATACGCTCAACCACGGCGCGTGCCGGGGAGCCGTCAGGCACCGGATTCTACGGCCCTCATGGGACCGGGATCGACGGTGCCGACGTCGTCGGTGCCGGGCGAGCCATCTTAGACGAGCTGTCTAGCTGTGGTGCAGCTGGCACAGAAGCAGCAGGAGCAGTAAGCTCCACCACGGCGCGAGCCGGGGAGCTGCCAGGCAGCGGATTCCCTGGTCCTGGGGGACTGGAATCGACGGAGCCGAAGTCATCGGTGCCTCTGCAGGTGACGGTGCCGGATAACGCAACTGAGGCGAGCTCTCTGGCTGCGATGCAGGTGGCACGGAAGTAGCGGGAGCAGGGGGCTCAACCACGGCGCGTGCCGGGGAGCCGCCAGGCACCAGCAGGAATCATAGACTCTCTCGACCTCGGAAGAAGGGAGCGGTGCCGAGTCGACATCGGTGCCGGCGACGGTCGGTGCCGAAAGGCCTCGGTGGTACCGGCGGGGTCCGGTGCCGAGGAGGCGCTTCTGCCCGCCACTTGAACATCGCTCCGCGCCCAAGGTGGAGGGGCAAGTGAAAGTCCCGCACCTTTTTGTTCTCGGCTTAAAAGCCTTGCAAATGGGGCACTTTAAACAGGAGTCATGTAGATCTCTCTTCGGCCGCGGCTTCTGGCAAGCCGGGCCCCTTTTTAAAACCCGGTGAGCCATGCATGGCTCCGGCACTGGGCTCATGGAAGGGGCTACTTCCTGAACCCCGCTAACTAAACTAACCATACAAATATATATATAAAAGTGTTATAACTGCATAATTATATACGAGAAAACGAGTAGCTAGGGAAGTGGAGGACAGCTAAGCCGCGCTCCACTGTTCCAACGACCGACACGGGCGGTAAGAAGGAACTGAGGAGCGGGTGGGCCGGCAGGAGTATATATGGAGCGCCATGGTGGCGCCACTCTAGGGGGCGACCTGCCGGCCCACTGAGTTGCTAGGGTAAAAGTTTTCCGACGAATGTGCACGCGCGGCGCGTACACCTAACTGGAATGGATATGAGCAATCACTCGAAGAAGAACTTGAAATTTCAGTTAATTCCAAATCATCAAAATGAGAGTCTTATTTGTAAAGTGTAAAATCAAAGTTCAATTTACATACCTTTCACCAATGAAGAGATACAGTAAATTCACAGCAACATTTACCCAGGCCCCCTTCTTCCTTAAAGCATCTGCAAGCTACACTATTTGTGTTGTAACTATTTTGTGGCATGTTCTGGAACTTAGAAGCGTGCTACACATAGAAATGGAGTGTTTTGGTGACCAGGTCTGATATTACAAATACAGGGTGCTTGGTGGATGAGGGAATGGCTCTGAGAGCCTCTCACTCACCATCTTGACTACTGAGATATCAGGTTTTCAGTTCAAAAGCAGCACTGCCTCAATTCCTAACAACATAGCATGCGTATAAGCAAGTGCATTCTGATCACTGCAGAAGACACTTTCATTTGTTCTATACCAATCTATGACAAGTACTATTAGCTACTGCTGATTAGGTTTCAAAATATTAACATAAATGGGGGCAACATTATTTCGCTTCTATACCCACAGACAAACATGACAGCTTAAGTCTTAAAGGTGGTACAAAAAGCATGTTCCCATTTTACACCATAGAAAGTTTCCAAGTCAAACTACGAGAATCTGGGAGAGAGGGGGCAGTTTAAGTAGACTTCAGTTCCCCCAAAGCAGTGGCTTATGGCCAAAGTCAAGCAAGCATGGAGCAGATGGAGTCCTGGCAAGGCCGCTACTGTCCCTGCATTAGCAGCATCTGCTCATTACCCAGAACTCTTGCCTGCTTTATCTAATGCTCCAGGAAAAGCATTTTGATTTGATTCATTTCAGTACGGTAACGTGCAACACAATTAGTGGTAAAATCAAACTGGAGGACTGCCAATGCTGACAATAGGAAACAAGGCAGAAGAAATACGAGGCCAGTGGGTTGGAATTCAAAAACCACAACTGTGGATCAAGTTGCCAAATCTCATTGCCCCAGGTGTACATATAGTGTGCCTACTGGGCACAGAGAGTGGAGGATAGAACTTAAATGTTCTCCCAGTACAGTTTTTCCATCTACCTTTCCTTGCATCTGGTTCCCCTGTGGTTGACTCCCATTGAATACCCCAGGGGTGCAGTCACAAGGACTCTCAATTCAACTCTTCTTCAGCGCAGTCAGAGCCAGAATATACTATAGCATGCAGGTACAAATTACCGACAACCTCCATACAAGATGAACCCTTTGCTCGCTATATTTCTTATGCTTTAGGAACTATTAACAACTGATGAACTGTAATAAAAAAGAACCCCAAAACATATGGAGATATACCTATTTCAGAGAACTGGAAGGGACCTTGAAAGGTCATTGAGTCCAGTCCCCTGCCTTCAGTAGCAGGATCAAGTAATGTTCCTGACATTCTCCCTCCCCAAATGGCCCCCTGAAGGACTGAACTCACAACAGTGGGTTTAGTAGGCCAATGCTCAAACCACTGAGCTATTCCTCCTCCCAGGTCACTAATACATAGTGCTATCAGCAGATGTTGAATAAGCAGAATCTGCCTGTTAGTTCTTCCATGCAATCAGATGTCAGGGACATCACTGCTTGAGCTCTGTTGAACTGAGAGAAACTGATGTTATCTCAATGAGTCTGCTAACCATGGATTCTCTGCCTAACAACACCATCTCCAATACTATGGTGTTTGTTTTCTCTATATTAGTCAAATGTACAAAATGAAAGGAAGAAAAAGCTGGAAAAATACAACAACAACAAAGGCATACACTAATTCAGGAAGTTTTTGTCATTTAGATAAAAAATAAATTCTCTCCATTAAACTGTAAATATAAGCTTTGTCATTCATGTTAGTAAACAACTGCAAAACACTAAAACATGCTAGTGCATATAGAAACTAAGCTATTCTAACTGAGGCTCTCAAATCAGAATAATCACTGACCTGTCACAAAATCCATTCAGCAATATGCCCAGCAGAGTTAAGACATACAGGTTTACTCATGACAGTTACTTATTCTCACATTGTAACATACAGTTCAACACAACAACCATGAGACAAACAGATAATTAGACTTTTAATCACTGGAAAGACTAAAACACAAACTAAAATAAAACCAGAGAAGTCTGCTCTCTTCACTGCTTGCACAAACTGGATAGAAATCTAGACATCAAACCACCTTATGCTATATTATCCAGTGACTTAAATAACCAAGCTCAATTTATAGCTGTTAATCACAACAGAATGGCTGCTGTGAGGAAATATTCTATTAACAGTTTCTGGTGACAATAAACAATGACAGAGTTCACACTGCAACAAACACTATAATCAAAATACTTTGTTTCTATCAGAGGTTTTGCTTGTTTGTTCTTAAAAAAAATTAAAAATAAATATATAGATTTGATTTGGCTGTCATACTTCAATTTTGTTCCCACCTGCCAGCTGGTGATATTACAGTGCATCAAAATCAGCACTAATACCACAGAGCTCTGTAACTTTATCAGGTTTTGGTTCTGACAAGATGAGAGGAATAGGTCTTTTTTATGTCAAATCACGTCACAAGCTACATGGAGAATGGAGGATACAACGGTGGTTAGCTTTGCTTGGAATACTCCTACAGCAGAATCCAATTACTTGAATCCACCTCATCCAAGCCTTCTTTTTCTCATGACCTGCCACCATGTGTCTTTGGTCTAGTTACTCTTTGCCTCAACTCCATATCACTCACACACATCTGATAAATCCTGAACAGGAACAGATCATTAGGATTAGAATATATTCCCATTAAACACACTATTAGGCTTTTTTATTTTACAAGTAAGTGTACATGATAAAATAAGCAACTGGTATTGCTTACAAATTTTTTTTTCCCCTTCTTAGCCACCCCAACATCAGTAAAGGAAATGTTCTTTACATATACCCTATGTATATTGTATCCAGGGAATTAAGAGTGAAGATGCAGAATTCTGATTAACCAGGCACTGAAAGTTTAGCCATAGTCCCATAAACATGCCTCAGGGTGCTCTAAGAAAAACAAGGCTGTAGGAAGAATATTTTACAGCAAACAATTTATTTGCTTAAGACGGCTTGGTTGGATCTCCGCCTGGCACTCAAACCCTGTGCAGCAGTTCCAGCAGGAATTACACATCAGTTTTAATGGGTGCTATGTTCCAATGCCTCCAAATGCATTTATGGTTATTGGCCAACTTTTTCACATAAAAGCAAGCGTGTGTGCAAGTGTGTGTGTATACAGAGGATTATAGACACACAAAAAGCTGAGCACAGCTGCTTCATTTTTGTAAAGCTTTTGTTTAAAAAAAAATAGGGAGGAGAGTTGTGGTTACTTACCATCCTCATAAGCCGCTACAGCCAGAGAGCTGTTTATCCTCACAAAGGAGACATGTGGCTGAGGTCCAGGATCAGCAGAGCCATGCACTGGTTCCAGAATGGGGGCCGTGTAGTCCCAGGTGCGGGTGTCCCACAACCTCACATCTCCTGATGTATATCTAGAAGAGCAGGATGTTATTCATTCCAAAAATATTTGAAAAGATTTGGAAAAAGAGAGATGGGAGTAGGAAAGCGGAAACAAAAAGAGCCTTAAAACCAAACCCCACAGCAATGGGACTCATTCTGTTTAAGTCCACTGCATGGCAACATCACGAAAACAACTTAGATACTGAGTCTGATTCTCCTCTCACTCACTCAGGTTTTATGATGGCATAATTCCACTGATTTCAACTGAATTATTCCTAATTTACACCACTGTTCAATACAGAATCAGGTCCATTAAGACCTTCAAACAGTCTAGAAATAAATGTATTTAAGTGATCCCCGCTGTAGTTCTAGAAATATAGCAACAACATACATTAACTTTCTAGAAGGGGCGTAAGGGGAGATGAGCACAGGGGGAAAAAACAAATGAATCAGTGCTCATTATATCACACTATAAATGGCAAAACATGTATTGTAGTTTATGAATCAACCCTCTTTTGTCCTTAAGTCCTGCCTTCACTGCAAAGGCCATGTACACAAATTTTTAATCAACAGCAGTATTTTTACACACACAAAGGACAGACACTGAAAACTAATGCTTTCTGTAGGCACAAGCTTTCCAATGCCTCATCAATGCATCAAAGTTGCCCAAGTAAAGTCCCTGAAGGCTAATTGATTTGTTCATACAATTAAGTCCTGCCTTTAGAATCCAGGCAGTGCTGCCTTCTCACAGAAAGCTCTCTTGCTGAAACACGTGACAATCTCTAGTTTTACTCCACTTAAGAATACAAAAAAAACCAAACAGGCCTCTCAGATTACACAAGCCATACCTAACAGATGAATTAAGGCCACAAAACTGAGTGGCACAGAACCTGACTTTATAGGGTGTGTTCTAAGGCACTGACCATAAAACTGGGGGTGTGGAAGAAGAGAGTAATGGATGCTATATGCAAAGTGGAACAGTCTGAAGAAAGGATGTAAGACGACTATCCCACACACCAGCTCCCTTACCACTGGTCAAAGAGCAGTATCAAACTGGAATGGAAAAAATAAAGGAATGGTGCACTTTCGTGTTTAATATGGAATCACAGTAGGACTGCAACAATGAAAGCTCTAAAAACAGTTTCTTTAGAGGCAGAGAGTGTTTTACAAATAAAAGACAAACCCATTCTCATCAATTTTGACATCCACCCTAATTTTTTCAGAGGAGTTTCTTTTAGAATTAAATTTTTCATTAGACTGAAAGCTCTTCAGGGCAGAGGACTTGGATTCTCCTTGTTTATAAAGTGCATAACACTTTTCCTGCTATATAAGTAAGAGAAATAAATACTACTACTGATAAATGAGAGGGAGGAAGGATGGTCTTGTGGTTAAGGCACCGGACATGCCTACACTAGCACTTATGTCAGCAAATTTCTTTTCCTCACACTCCGGAAATACAACACACACACCGAGCAACATAAATATTGCCAGCATAAGTGCCTGTGTGCACAGTGCTATGTCAGCGGGAGAGCGTCTCTCGCCAACATAGCTACCACCCCTTGTTGAGCTGGTTTATGTCAACGGGAGCACAATCTCCCAGCAGCATATCGCGGCTATACAAGTGCTCTTACAGTAGCACAACTAAAACAGTACAGCTGTGTCACTGTAAGCTTCTAAGTGTAGACATGGCCTAAGACTCGTGAGATCTCGGAAATTCCCAGCGTGACCTTGGGCAACTCATTTAATCTCTCAGTGCCTCAACTCCCCATCTGCAAAATGGGGTTAATCTAATTTCCCTTCTCCCACCTTGTTTGTACAGATTATGAGCTTTTCGGGACAGAAACTATGACTTATGATGTTTTCTACAGCACCAAGCAGAATGGGGCACCCATTTCAACTGAAGCCACTATGTGCTATTGTAAAAAATATGTTTCTACTATTATTAATTTGTAAGTAACATTAAGAGTCCCCACCCAGAACATAATATTTTAGAAAGTTCTAGCTTAATCAGACAGACCATTTGGGGCTATGGCACTGACCAAATAATGTCTTCTCCTTTTCCTGGAAATTGTTCTAGTTCCACACAACTCAAGTGATTGGATATAAATCAACAGAAAGCAATGGCTTCTCTTCCTGTCCCAGATGGTCTCCATTGAGATCATGGCTCAAGCAGCTCTCTCCCACCACCACAGAAAAACTAGCAGCACCCCCACACACACCTTCTCATTGAGCCACTGCCCCCATTTCTGCCAGAAGAGTTGGAGCCAAATGACCAAGACAGACTGTGTGCATGTGGGGGAACATCTCCAGAAGATACGAAGACAGCAAATCCATGAATGGCGGTGGAGGGGTGGTGAAATGATTATCTTGTCTCCATGGCCCAAGACACCAAGGCCAAAGCTTTCAAAATTGTCCACTGATCTTGAATGTCCAAATCGAGTCACCTTCAGCTGGATTTTCAGAGGCACTGAGAATCTGCAGCTCTCATGGTCTTGAACTGGAGTTGTGGGTGCTCAGCATCCCTGAATGTAATCATGCACAACAGGCCTCAAGTTGGGCACCCAAAATTCAAGGCACCCAGAATAAATGACCTCTGTCTCCTAACAGAAACTCCTGCTAATTGAATTTCCCCACTCGGAAGCAGCAAACGACAGATGTTACAGTGTTTTTCTTTCAACAGCAGAATCCTAACTCCTCAGAAAGAGGCACTGGAGTTGAGCGTAAATCTTCATCCGCTGCATGAGAGAAGCAGGCAGCAGCCAGTATTCACAGCCCCAAGCATTAAAAATTTTAAGTCAGGACCCCATAATCATGAGATCTGAAAAGTAATGAAGTCTGCATTGTCTTTAATTTTCCCTCTATTGTATGAGCACTAGGGATTCATGTTTCCAAGCCCCACTTACCTCCCAAACATGTGGGCTAAAAACATATTTTTTAAATGAAAGGTATGATTCTCCTGTAATCACATTACTCCAGGAGCTGGAGCTTTAAGAGATACCACATATCACTAGAGCTGACAGCACTGAGCAGCAGGATATTTACCTCCATGCTTAACAGAAAGAAAAACAGTAGCGTCTCTCCCTCACAAATGCATACTTGTGGGCACTTATTCAGATGTGCAAAGGTAAAAAGAAAGTGCAGGAGACAGAGAAGGAAAGAAAACAGAATTTGATATTCCTATAAGCACTATGGCTAACTTCTCTATACAGCATGGAAGATAAGCACTCTGGGACTTGAAACACGCTACCACACGAGGGAATAAAAATAGCTGATTGGCGTTGGATTCCTTAACAGTGAAACTGCAAAGATTCCAGTGTGAAAAGGAGTTTTTAAAACAATTTTCCTTTAATGCTATTCTAAAGGACAATACAGTCTCAATGTTAGCTCCATAAACATTGTTAAAGTGTTAGAAGAAAAGAAAAGCAGCTTTTCTACTTAAAGCAATTCATTTTTACATCAAGAGATTTGTTGCACAAGGCAAAGTTTCATGTTCATGTGGCTGTTTTGCCTACCATAGGTTGGCTCAGCAGAATAGTACACTGTATAGTAAATAATCTGGTCCTAGATGATAGGAATGCTAGAATTAATCTATTAAAGATTCTTTCCCGCCTCCCCCCAATAATTTTTAGGATTCTCATGCAAACCTTCTTCTGATGATTTATGCTAAACTGAGACCACCACACAATGAAGTCCTTTAGATACAGACCAGATATAGACAGTCTTAAGCCCATTCACATGTTGGCTTCTTTGCTGAGATTGCCAAAAAGGATGACAACTAAAGCTCAACTGGACTTCTTTATGTCAGGAAAAAAATCTAATTTATTTTTAATAGAGCAATAAATAGGTGCTATTTTCTATAGTATGGGTATCAGTCACCTGTTTTCTATTTTGCCCTTGCTGTTTTGTTGAATTCAGTAGCGAATTCATACTCACTTTCCATGAAACAGAGACATTTAAACACCTACTCCATTGAAAATAGTTTATTCTACAAGGCATCCTATGTTAAAGAGTGGCAGAATGTTCTGTATTTGCTCCCCATCCTTGAACATCACAATGCATTTCAAGATCCAGTTCCAGATCACAAATACTTTATTCACTCTCTGTGGTCTTGTTGAAACTTCTAAGGACCTTGCTTCTAGTTAATTCCCAGCCACACTTCGCACTCAACAAGCACCCTCTTCCTGGGTCCTGTTCTACTACTTTGCCAATGGTGGTGAGAGAGCCTTTGCTTCTGAAACTCCTGCTAACCAGAAGAGCCCTTTCCTACCTCATCACTTAATATCTCTAAAAACAATCTTTTCTACCTTTGAATGTGTTAATGCCTTTCTCCTACTACTATTTATTGCAGAATATACTGAACATAACCTTCCATCACGATATTATTTATTCTGATCCTATGTTTGGTACTGCTATTACCCAATTCTGAAACGCAGTCTGCAATACACCTCCAAAGAAGTTACCATATAAGAACCACCCTAGCTTGATCTGCTTGTGTTAACTAAACCAATTTTTAATCCAACAGTGAACATGTGCCATTTAACATGTGCTTTACATCCAAATATTTTACAAAACATCAATTAATCCTTGAAACACCCCTTTGAGGCAGATAAGGATTATCATCCATATTTTATAGATGGGGAAACAGAGGCAGAGATGTTAAGGCCCAGATTTTTAAAGGTATTTAGGAATTGCTGTGATCAGCACTGTAGTGCTTAACTAATTAAGGAGCCTAAATCTCATTGTCACGAAAGAGTCAGTCTCTCAGAAGTTTAAATTCCATTTAATCTCTTTTGAAAATGGGATTTAGGCTCCTAAATCAGTTAGGCATTGAGATGATCAGTGCAGCAAAGCCTAAATACCTTTAAAACTCTAGGCCTAACTTACTAGCCCAAGACAAAAAGTGTTACAGTCAAAAGTGAATGCACACCACATGAATGAGGGATTTTTTTCATCTGCTTACTTAAGGAAACAATAATTTAACTGCTTTTTACTGGCAGCAACTTTACAAGAAGGTAAGCAATAGTTTCCTCTCTCTCTTTTATAGTGGTGAAAGTGGAAGACAGGTGGTTAGAAAAAAAGCCTGTGGCCTGCTTCAGCTGGTATTCCATGCTGATTCAGCAGTGGGCACTGAAATGCAGCACATGTGGAAGGAAGTAGAGGTGTGGGAGTTGGACACTGTTCTAATGAAGTGGTACTGAAGAAGCAGACAATTTCATAAGGGCAAAACTGGGAAACTGGACAAAAACAAAATCAGATCTGAAAAAGCTTAACTATATTGGCTAGCAAGAGCCAGAACAAATTTGGGGAAGGGGGAGGAAGACTGATCTCTCTCCAGAGCCCCAGATGTCTTTATGGTTGCCTAATGACAATTACCTTCAAGCAATTAAGACACTGCTATCACAGTTGCATTGTTAGTAAGCCTTTGGCCCTCAGTGTTGATGGCTGTCTAATTAGTGTTTGTGTAAAGTACAACTGCAACTAATACATAAGCTAACAAATACACAAAAGAAAAACTGTTACCAGAAGCATTTTCAAAACAGTAGTGAATTTATTCATTCAGTCCATGGCAACAGTGCAGGCAAACTGTTTCCTTCTTAATGTTCTCAGTGCTGGCAGGACAGATTTTCACTCCAAACAAATAGGTCATATAGGCCATCTCTTGTTTTCTGTTTCTCTAGGATGCTGGTATAGATCCTCGATTTGGGCTACCCCAAGTACATCATTCCATAGCAACCAGCTACCCTTGAATGGTTTAACACCACAGAACTCTGATAACCAGGCTCACAAATCAATTTACTATTATCATAATTCCTCTAAAGAATATGTAGCAAGAAAAAAGGGGAAAAATTGCCTCACAGTTAGGTTTAATTTCCAGAAGGCAAAGTCTGTTCTGTTTCCAGATACCTGTGGAGATCAACAAAACAAAACAAAAACAAAAAAAACCCCAACAACTTTGTTTCAGGCAGTCAGTGACCATCTGTTAATACTCAAAAGATCTGATTATAAAATCCTTATTAAGTCACAACTCTTACTGAAGTCAGTGGGAATTTTGCTCAAGTAATGATCCACAGTCATAGCACCGAGTTTAAGCAGGTGCCTGTTGATAAGCAAGTTAAATAATAATGAGCACTTTGTATTGTCATGCTGCACTGAACATCTCAAATCTTTCATCTTTATTCTACTAACAGCAATTAAAATAGTCCCTCGCGAAGTTAATGAAGGTTCTGAGAGTTCTGTCATAGCTTCTGTTTTTTTGTGGGGGCTGTTTTGGTTGGGGGGGATTTCTTTTTGAGAACAAAACTCCGTTAAATATGCAAATCCAGTCCACAAAAACCACAGCCGTGCTCATTTAAATTGCTCTATGTCTTCTTAGCTATTTATAATGGCACCAATATTGTAGTAGACGAGTGCCTCATAGTCTTTAATGTATTTATCCTCAAGACCTGTGAGATAGGGCAATGTTGTTATACCCATTTTACAGATAGAGAAATTAGGCATACACAGACTAAAGTGCTTGTCCAATCTGCTAAAGACAATTACCTTCCACAAGGCCCATATAACAAGGTGACAAATGATATATTCAGTTCCCAATACCTCATCAAAATTGTGACAAGTTAGGAGTCCATCAAAAAGCAACTCTCACACAGTGATTAAGCAGATTCTATGGTCTTATCTATATTTAGACAGTTAAAACCCTGAAATCTTTACTGCCATCAGAAACAGCGGAAATCTGTAGCTTAGGCATAGCTTGGGTCTGTGTACCAGTGTCTCCTGACCCTGCACAGAGTAAGGTTAGATGACAGAGGGATAACAAGGCCCAATCCTTACCTGTGCTCCAGCTTTCTCTACTAGCAGTTATTTTTGGATACTAATTTTGCCACTGTAAACATAGTTTATTACATATATACATACATATGTAGAGAGAGAGAGAGAGAGACAGACAAACAGCTTGGCTAAATAATGACTAAGAGGAAGGAGATGCAAAAATGGTCTACAGATATTTAAAGGATGTAAACACCAGGGGTGGGGAGGAATTATTTAGGAGGGCACAAGAGAGTATAACTAGAATAGGATGAAAATAAGAAAAGGAAATTTAAACTGAGTATCAGGAAAGGGGAATGGTGAAACTCTCATCACTTAAAAGAATGCTAGATAAGCTTGGGGCTGGGAGGTGAACAGCGCATGGAACAAACCTTGCAACTGGTAAAAGAGTAAGTTGAATTGTCTTTTTCATTTTTAATGTCCACAATTCCATCCCACACTTAGTTTTGAGTGGCTTATTATCATTCAAGACAGATGTCTCGGTGTACGGCCAAATGGTAAGTGAGGACCATTTTGGCGTCAAAGAGTGTGTGCAACTTTGTACCCAGCAAATTAATTGTGGGCATCACTTTGTTCCAATCCCTAGAAACCAGGGGCTAATAGTACACGATGACATGCTGTTGGAGAAGGCATAGAGTTCTTTTGTTGAGAATCTGTACTGGATGTAACAAAACAGCATTTCAAAATAGCAAGCAGAAATATTTACAAACGCTACTGATATTAAACAACTTTTCAATCTATTTACAGACAGCTTTACAAAAGCTCCTGTTCAGAGGCAGTTGGAACAAACAGATGTATTAAATAGCATGCAGGACATTTCTTGTTCAAAGCCAGCAATCTGCCCTTAAAAAATATTTTACAGCAAATTTGATTCTAAAATTAGATTATAATTCTTCCTTTAAATCCACGGAGAAACAGGAATTTTTGTTAGGAGGTAGTAGACTTCTATAGCATGTGAGTTTTCTACTTCAGTATAATCTTTGCTTGGTGTGAATAAGAAAGTACCCTGACAACCAATATAATTAACAGTGCTGGACTGCCGCACAGCCTCTGAAACCATAGCTGATATTTACTTCACTGCCACAGTATCACTAAGCAGGGCTGTTGGTACTTCTGAATAATAATTTCAAAAGGGGACACATATACAATGTAAGAAACATATATTGCTCAGACCTCAGTTGGGGACAAGAGACACATGATAGTTCAGTTTATGAAGATATGAAGTAATGTGTTCTTACATCAGCAAGATATGCAAATTTTAACATATTAGGTAAGAGGAGAAAGTGCTAATTGAAAAAGCTATATTTGTAATAGCTCAGAAGGTATAAGGTTATTATAACTTTAAAATGAAATATATAAATTTGCTTCTTTTATTAAACATAATTTTAAAGCAAGGACAAACTAATCTAGCCCCAGGAGAAAATTGTGCTTTACAAAATGAAGTAAACTGTTGCAGATTTGGGAATATTAGGCATTACAGCTGTTCAAAACAGCCATGCTCTCCTTGGAATCTGATAAAAGCTTTGGGTAAAGCAGCAGCTTAATGGTCAGGCAAAATGGAGTGAGTAGGAGCTTCCACAAAGAGCCAGTCTCAGGTTTCTCCTGCCAGTTTCACCTGAAAGGCTCTTTTTCACTAGGTGGCAGTGAAGTGAATACACCTGTAACCTGAACTACCTCACGTGTTTTGTAATCCTATCTGCACTTGTGATGTCATTTGTTTTCAACCCTCTGAAAGGTGACCTGCAAAAGGAAACAATATTAAGCTTGGGTCATTTGTTTCTTTATAAATTAGTGACAAAGACTTGACAATTTTTTTGGTCTATTAAATGTCTCCTTTATTTGTTTGTTTGAGGGAGTTTTGCATTCAGACCCTACTCCACCTGAAAAAGAATTACTGAAATGGTGACATCACAAGAGCAGAGTGTGAAATTGAACAATTAAAAAAGAGGAGGGATTTTAGTGAGTTTAACAAACAAAACTTTTAATGTGTATTCAAATTTAATGACTAAATATTTTGGAGAAACATCTTTGTTACGTTTTCAAACATATCTGCTCCTTCAGTTCAGGTGTGATAAGCTACCAATATGCATTCTGAGAGGCATCTATTGAATCTTACAGCAAAACCAAAAATTAGAGCAGAGCAGATAGGATAAAAAGGGAGCATCTTTAATGCAACAAACAAGCTAGGAGGAGAGACAGGATGTCCTGCAGGAACAGCTCAGGCTAAGGTTTATATTTGTTGCTCATAACTAAAAATAAAGAACGACTCCAGGATGTTGGGTGGCGTTTGGACACTAACCCAGCCTGTGCTTCATGTAATGCAGGGACTCCATACGTCACACTCCTGGTTAAACTTTGTGCCACGCAACATGAAGTAATGTCTTTAACACTTCACACACAAGTATGTGTAACCCTCACAAGATAAAACATTTCTCCCACTCCTTCTCCAACACAAAGAAATGTAAACATCAGAGGCCTCATCTCTTCACTTACCAGTTGTTGGAAGAGTGGTCTGTACAGTTTTCAAAAATACGTACAAGAGCAGTAAATGCAATGGCAAAGAAAGTACTATTTCCACAGACACATGGTGTCAGGTGGCACAGAGAGAAAAAAATCCTCAATAAAAGGAAGATCAGGGAGTTTTCTTTGTTGGTGGGATTTTTTTTTGCGGGAAAGGACAGAGGAGGCAGACGCCACACCAAAGTGAGTATTAACATAAATGTAAAAGTTGAAAGGAGCCTGCAACACAGTTCAAGGATGCCTTCACCTAAGCATCCCACATATAGCCTATCAGGCAGCAACAAAACAACTGCTGTTGTACTACCAGAGCAGTGCTCTGTGATACTGGCAGGATCCTTTACCTAGAAACAGCCCACAGTCTAATAAACTCCAAATAACTTGTCAAGTAGGGCTTTGACTTTTTGTGCTTCAGGGATTCATTGTGCTAGCAAAATGGAGTGGTTAACAACTGACAACAATGTCCAATAGGGTATATCAGTACTAGCAAAGGAGATTAATGCAGAGATTACTGTGCAGGTATACGTTAGCTTAGATGATTGTGATTGATATTTTTAGACTACTGTAATGATGGAGGAAAGAATTGCTGTAGAACTCAGGTGTGCTACAGATATTTACGGCATAATAGTCAAACATATATTGAAAACTAATGTATTCAGAAAATTGTGAAACGTTTTCCATGCCAATTTATAAGTTACACATATAAGCTACTGCTTAGGTCAATTTTGACCTTTACATTTTAACAAAAACTCCAATTATGTTTGAGAGACACTGGGGGTGGCTGAAAGCCCAGCGTCTCTTTAAGTGGATCCTCTGAGACAACTAACTGTAGAAAGGCTGGTCTATACAACATTGATTGGGAGTGAGGTAACCACAAACATCACTGTCTCAAATGAAAAGGAATTCAAGGTCTGACCCAGAAAACAAGCATCGTAACCACTAGATAAAATTTTAATGATAAACACAAGATGCTCCACACCCAGGCCAGACTGAATTATCTGATGTCAAAGCCATAAATGCAAGTTTCTTCTAGAAAGAAGAGATCTTAGCAGCCTTCTTCAACCCACAGCTCAAGCTGTGCTAAATCAATCCTTGATATTCTGCCATCTTCTGGTTTGGGTATTGGCAGCAGGACAGAGAGAATGTGGAAGGCAGGGAGACAAATTACAGGTTTCCCCATACAAGAGTGAGTTCCAATCTGTTCATGTTTACTTCCTTACAGGAAGCAGGAAGACAATGTCTCAACCTACTTGGTTCCAAACGACTGCATGCTCCTGAATTAGTTTAAGCAGGTTAACAATAAAGTTTGCAAAACACAATTCAGGGTAACAGTGGTAAGTCACCCTCTTAGAATTGTCTGTCTATAGCTTTTTCAGATTCCTTTTCAGACAAATTTTAAAACCCTCTATGGCAAATCAAAGATGTACTATTTCATGTTCTGCCATGCAAGAGAAAGTATAGTGAAGAATCTAGAGAGTTTGTATTTATTTCTTCCAGAGGGGTGATGAAGCTGAATCACAAAATGACACTAACATTTAGCACACTAAGTGCCACTGTTTTCAAAGCAATAAAATATTGATTCAAATGCCACTAATTACAAAATTATCTTTAAGATAATAAAAATAATCTTTAAATGTCCCGATCCTGTGAACAGTTACTCACATGCTGAACTTTAGGGACATGATGAGTCCCATTCAATTCACATGTGTAAAGCTAAGCATAAGTGTTTGCAGGGCTGGAAACACAATCATTAAATGTAAAAGATTATTGATATTTACACCCAGAAGTAAATTGACTTCTGTTAACCTCAGCTATTAAATTACTCATTCACTACTAGGATGCAACAGCTAAATATTGATCACTGGATTCATTATGGTTTTATGACTTATAAATCTGAAAGATGTGACGCCATTAACCACAATACTATAATGTTTTTTGGTTTTTTTGAGGTTTTTTAATGTTTGGAATCCAAGAACCACCTACTTCAATTAAAGCTGCATATTTAGGTACTTCTGTTCAACATGTGAGGATGATAAGGTATTTATTTAGATATTTAGATAGTATTTTTAGGTATTTAGATAGTTAGCAACTTGTAAGTTTCAGCTACTTTTCTGTAGATATATCTTGTTTTTATTCCTACTATTACTGAAGATGATGGTGTCTGAGCTTGAAAGCTTGTCTCTTTCATGAATAGAAGATTGTCCAATAAAGATTACCTCACTCACCTTGCCTGTCTAAACATTTAAATAGAAACACTGCTATTAAAAAAGTAAGAAAAACAAAATCTGAAAATATCAATATACCAGGCCAAAGACCATCTGAAATAAAACTTCTTAAAACTCAGACAGAAGGAACTGGGAACTGTAGGCTCCACAGACCCTCTGCTTTAAAAGAGCAGGAGAGCACAAAAGGAAAGATACTTGGAACAAAATGCCACAGACTTGAAGCTGAAGACACCGCATAAATGGCAAACATGATTACAGATTGTGAAAGCAATACCAGTAGTCTCATTTAAATAACAACCATTCTTAAAAACAGCTGGGCAGTTCTGAGATGGTAGGAAATTCTGTGCCATCTTGAAAGAACCAGGTCTTGAATGTCATTGGTAGAATGCCAGATGCATCTTCTCTTTTGGAAAATTGTATTAGATATCTGGAATACACTTGTGGGCGTGGTGATTTAAAGGGATGTTCTCAGGTAGCTTACATGCCAAACAAGAGTGACATGCAGGTAGTAAACAGGTTGTTTGCAGGGCTATAACTACATCAGTTTACACTCAGTTTCTGTTGCTTCTGGTTGTGAAGAAAACCTTACAAACAGGCATGTAACAACAACAACGACGAAGCATAAACTTTGGAACACAATAGTCCAGCAAGCAGTGGATTCACAGCAAGTTCTGCAACTGTGGGATCACAAAATATATTGGGCCTGCTACTAGGAGCACAGCCACTTTGCTAGTGACAGACTCACAACCGTTGAGGTGACTGCAAAGGAACAGACATCATGACATTAAATAAAAATGACTAAGTTAAGAAAAGAAGAAAAACGAAGGAAGTTTAAAGAAAAGTAACAGGCTACAAAAGGGAACCTACAAATAGAAACTGGAGTGGAGATGGCCTTAAATCCATGAAACGAAAGACAACCCCCAAGAAGAAGAGGGCCCTGATAAGCGTTTGCGTAACATCCCCTTTCCACTCATTGCTTTATGATTTAGATCTCAACTCACACACACAGCCATACAATTCAAATATATTTCAACTTGCATGGGAAGCTTGTAAGAGTCCTCCATACTCAGATGATCTGCAGCAACCTTTATTATAACCAGTTGAAGAAGTTGGTATGTGGGGTGTCATTTTTATGGGCAGTTTTCTTTAGTCGCACCGCACATAAATGTACCATTAACATGAAGTGTTGCCATAAAACATCATATGTTGATGTGCTACGGGAATAAGACAGTTTGATGGTGTCCTCTAACTATTCCTACGACATCATTTCTATTTACTAGTGTGACTTCTTCTAAAGGGACAATCATTACAAAACCTGTGAAACATAACAAGTGTAAATTTAAAATCATACATCCATTGGGATAGTCAGGCTAATCTCATCAGCAAGTCTGGGATGTTCTAACAACCAGAAACACTTTCAGAGTACTGTACAGATGAATGCTCAGAGCAGAATAAACGGGGTGCCAATAAAGCTGGAAGAATCAAATACTAATGAAATTCCTGAAGAGTCTGCATCTTAAATAAGGTCACATCATAACAATGAAGTGCTTCCAGAAGTAAAGAAAAATAGTCCCACTGGAATACTCTTTCCTGTAGAAAACACAGGAATCTCCCCTGTAATTCAGGAAGAGTTGTTTTGGGGAAGTAACAAAAACTGCAGTACTATTTTCATTTAGGTCTGTTCTGCACTTAAATTCCAGGTGCTACTGCAACATAAATAGTTGTATTTAATAAGAAGATGCAAAGGTATATACAGAAATTACAATGAAACTAGACACCCTTTCAATTTATCTAAGTATTGCAGTGACCATTTCAAAATAGGCACAGCAATAACAAACAAGGAAGGTAAGTCCTTTCCTCTCTCAACATCCCAGCTCCTGCTAAATCATGTTGCTTCTTCCTGTCAAATATTAAGATGCCAGTCCATTCTTTTAATTTCAGTCCGTTTGTTTCTATCTTCATTACTGAAAGCCTTGTCCATATCTCAGTCACTGTAACCCCTTCCTCTCTGACCTCCCACTTCATTCACAACTCTCACCACTGCAGTTTATTCCAAAAATCACAGCTGCAGTTATCTTCCTTTCTTGCCACTTACATTTCATCATTCTCCCTTGAATTCATTGACCGTTTTTTTTACTATGTCCAACTAAACATTTGTTCTCACGTTCAAGGCCTTACACATGCTTATATCTGTCTCTTATGCCTTGTCTATACTAGAAAAGTCACCTTAGTGTATCTGCATTAGGGGCTCACACTGGTTTCACTAGTTTGATTTACCTAAATCTATCTTGTTCCCAACACTCCTCGCAGCCCTCTCTCCTTTCTTCATTTCCTTCTCTCAATATTGGGTACTTTTTTTTTTTTTTATTATTAGTGACTATCATGCACCCAGCTGCACATAAAAGTCTTCTACACTTATTGTCTCTCCTTAAAACCCAGGAATCTTTCAGACCCTATGCGCATGTGTAATCTTCTTCCACTCTCTTCCTTTGCTTGTGGCCCCACACGGTCTTGTATTTGAGCTTGCCAATACGGTTTTTTTGTTTGTTTTTTGGGGGGCTGGAGTATTTTTGAGGGGGTAGCAATGGTGTAGCTGTACTAATGTAGATGCACTGCACTGGTGTAAAAAGTGACACACACACACCAGGAAAGCTGAGCTGATGTAAAAAGTGACGTTTGGTGCAGCTTACCCCCAAGTAACTTTTTACATCAGTGCAACTCATCTACACTATGTGTTTATATTGGTGCAGCTACAAACAAACAAAAAAAAACAGCAAAAGCAAAGCCTTAGTCAGTCTTACCCGTCTCAGATCGCAAACTCCTTCAGGTGGGAAATTTTTAACTGTCAACTTTTTAAATTTAAGTGTCACTTCTAAGAGGAATTGCAGTAGAGTATTACAACAGTCTTTCGTCTTGGTGACAGTAGATCTCAACTGGAAAAGAGCTCCTGCTGGAGAATCTGACTTCTCACTATTATGTCAATCTGGATTTGCTTGTGAATCAGTCAAGATACAGCACACAAGAGCTCACAATGAGGAAGACTATACAAACATTAAACAATTTCATACTTACCCAGCAATGACGACTCCATCACAAGAATGCACATCACACAAAACTTTACCCAACTCATACTGCAACTGGCTCACAGCACCGATGCGGTTCTGCACAGAAATACAGAGACACACTGTTGTTTTTGTAATAGGTTCATCTAACACCAGATTCTCCTAGAAGCCCATGCCTTCCTAATGCTTTTGTATGGGTTACACTGCCCATTTTAGTGGAGGTCAGAGGAAAGAACAGTCATTCAGTATCTGCTCATCTCCTATACATTTCAGAGTCTCTACTTCCCCATGTATTCTCTTGATAAGAAGAATGACACTGCTCTACTATGCAAGAGACTGTTGTAGGCTGCTACAGACTAAAAGTATCTCTCACTCATCAAATTAAGATGTGAATTGGGATGGGATGGAGAAGGTTACAGAACCACATGCATAGACTGATTCCAGTGGGAACTCTCCTAAGAGCAAGGACTGAAGGACAAGGTCTTTAAGTGATTACATGAATAGACGGCACAGGAGTCAGAGCACCTTTTCAAAGTGAAAGCAAGACAGGCCAGCAAGCCACCAACAGCTGAGAGGAGGGCTCATTAAACCTTGCGCTGCTTTCACCTTCTTATTGGCAAAAAAAGACTGCAATAAGAGGCTCACATTTCACTAGCAGAAGAACAGGAGTAGGCAACCTATGGCAATCGTGCCAAAGGCAGCACGCGAGATGATTTTCAGTGTCACTCACAATGCTCGGGTCCTGGCCACCGGTCCGAGGCACTCTGGATTTTAATTCAATTTTAAATGAAGCTTCTTAAACATTTTTAAAACCTTATTTACTTTACATACAACAATAGTTGAGTTATATATTACAGACTTACAGAAAGAGACCTTCTAAAAACGTTCAGATGTATTACTGGCATATGAAACCTTAAATTAGAGTAAATAAATGGAGACTCAGCACATCACTTCTGAAAGGTTGCCGACCCCTGCAGTAGAATGACTGGTTTGAGCTGTATTATATCGTTCTACATGGTCATCATTGAGTAGTAGTATTAAAACTACTTTCGTTTTACCTTCCAATTGGTTCTTAAAGTGCGCTCTTTGGCACGGCAGTCTTGAAGGGCAAGTTTCCAGCAGGAACAATCAGAGATGCTGGCATCAGGCAGGTATCCTTCCTGTTGGCACAATCTATACCAAAGCACTTCATCTTCTGCAAGTACTTTCCATGTCCTGCTCACCTAAAAGCAGACAGACATGAAATAAATATCAGATCAGGTAATTATCAAGGCCCAACTGTCATCCAAATCAATGCATTTATTTTGCCCTACCTTTGTGACAACATGCGCTTTTAAAATTCTAGTGGGAAGAGAGGAGGTAGGTCGCATTAAAGATTAAACACAAATTCATGTTCACAATTGTATTTTCACATGTATAGGCTAAAGATAACTCTGATGTCAGCATCACTCCTCTAAAGCCCTGCTGACAATGACTGATTAGGAATGCGACAGCAGTGAGATATAAAATATTGTGACAGGTTTCAGAGTGGTAGCCGTGTTATACTCACCAGCAACCACACCACACAACAAAAAACACTAACCCAGGAACCTATCCTTGCAACAAAGCCTGTTGCCAACTCTGTCCACATATCTATTCAAGGGACACCATCATAGGACCTAATCACATCAGCCACACCATCAGGGGCTCATTCATCTTCACATCTACCAATGTGATATATGCTATCGTGTGCCAGCAATGCCCCTCTGCATGTACATTAGCCAAACCGGACAGGCTTTATGCAAAAGAATAAATGGACAATGGTTTAAAACACATAAAAGGAAGTTCTTCTTCACGCAGCGCACAGCCAACTTGTGGAACTCCTTACCTGAGGAGGTTGTGAAGGCTGGGACTGTAACAGCGTTTAAAAGAGAACTGGATAATTCATGGTGGTTAAGACCATAAATGGCTATTAGCCATGATGGGTAAGGAATGGTGTCCCTAGCCTCTGTTTGTCAGAGGATGGACATGGATAGCAGGAGAGAGATCACTTGATCATTGCCTGTTAGGTTCACTCCCTCTGGGGCACCTGGCATTCGCCACTGTCGGTAGACAGATACTGGGCTAGATGGACCTTTGGTCTGACCTGGTACAGCCGTTCTTATGACACAGATCAGACGTCAAGAATTATGACATTCAAGAAGCGGTCAGAGAACACTTCAACCTCCCTGGACACTCAATTACAGACCTAAAAGTCACAATTCTTCAACAAAAAAAACTTCAAAAACAGACTCCAATGAGACACTGCAGAACTGGAATTAATTTGCAAACCTGACACTATTAAATTAGGCTTGAATAAAGACTGGGAGTGGATGGGTCATTACACAAACTAAAAACTATTTCCCCATGCTAATTTCCCCCCTACTGTTACTCACACCTTCTTGTCAACTGTTTGAAATGGGCCATCCTGATTATCCCTACAAAAGTTTTTTTCTCCTGCTGATAATAACCCACCTTAATTGATTTGTCTCAGAGTTGGTATGGGAACCCCCATCTTTTCACGTTCACTATATATCTCTTCCTACTGTATTTTCCACCCCATGCATCTGTTGAAGTGGGTTTTAGCCCATGAAACCTTATGCCCAAATAAATGTGTTAGTCTCTACGGTGCCACATGTACTCCTTGTTCTTTTTATAAAATATTGTATTACAGTGTGCATCAATAAGAATGAAGTAGTAAACTAAATTTTTAAAATAGCCTCAAGTTGCTATCTATTTCAAAAGGAATTGCTTCACCACAATAAACTATGTGCCTAGAATTACCATTTTAAAGATTCAAAAGGAAAAAGAACACTTTAAGCAGTGATTGCGCTACAATTCTTGTATGAAAGAGAAGAGTGAGAAGAGCTCCATGTGAGAGATGCTATTGTCAATGAGATCAGTGATAAGCCTGTTTTCAATCCTAAAATTGTGTCTCACTTCTAAATGTCATATACCAAGTAACCTAGAATGTATACTGTGCAGTCCACATCAGTTCAGTGCACTGCCAATCAACAAATATACCAGATAACGAGGACGTCCAGACTGAAAACAAATATGCTTCATAGAAATGCAGTTATATTTTTGCTCATAAGAATCAAACAGCCAGAAACACCAAATTGCAGTTTGAGACATTAACTACATATTTGGTGGCAAAAATGCAGTCACCTAGTCTCCACTGCAAAATATGAATAGCCAGAGTGGCGCATGTTGCAATGGTGAATAATATTAACTGCTGCTATGTGTTGCTAGCACTGAAGTGCAGAGAAGTAGGATCAATCAACAAATTCTGCTGTGGCCACAAAATCCTAGCACTTTATTGTAACTTGCTTCTTAGTCTCTCTCTCTTTTTTTTTTTTTAAGTCCTTTTCAAACAGAAATCTCAATAAGAGAAAATTTTAAGTGTATAACAAGATGGGGACATGATTTCTCTAAGGAGAAGAGAGTTTAACATGAACACCTCTGTGACAAGCAGACCGCAATTTGGCTAGAGAACTGGAAAAGGAATAGCTATGTAATGACATTTGAAGAGTTATGCAACCATGACTGAGTGGGGAGTAAGCCCTGGGAAGAGAGATCAGTCGCTATGGCTGCATAGCCTGCAGAGCTTTTCAGGGTCAGCAGCTGTGAAAGCTGCTGTTTCTTGGACTGGGCACCCACCTCCAGCACACCAACTATTCTATTTAGTGACTATAGACCTCAGTCCAAACTGACCACATCGGTTGAATTAGTTTTCATCACTAGACAAGACAGTGATCTGGATTACAGTTATTCACCTAGAAGTGAGAAAACGTGTAGCGTGCCTTCCCTGACTAGATCCATCTTAAAATTGAAAAACGAGGACTTCAATGACCATCACCACTTCCATCCCTAAAGGGACACAGTCATTAGTTCAGGAGAATCAAAATGATGCCAAAAAACTGTTCTAATCCAGTGGGGAATCTCCTTTCAATTCCAGTTATTTGACAGTAATACAAATCTACACACTGTTGCCTAGACAAAGACAAAAGCTACCATTTTTTGCTGGCACAGACAAAAAAGCAGCTGTTCTGCAGAAGTTAAAACTCTGGGCAAACACTGCGGATAGGAAACGAACCTCTCTGTCTCTTTAGCTGGAACACATTTCTGCTGACATTGATGAGGCAGGCTTGTGCACAAACAGAGAAGTAAACAAAACCAAGTCATGCCAATTTCTGCCCTGTTAACAATATAGGGAAGAATAAAAAAAACAAAGTATGCGTTGCCAAATTGGGCAAAATTTGTTGAGACGTTTCCAGTTTTTAAGTTAGTTTTAAACAACAGAGTAAAAAATATTAGAACTAATTACAGTATCATTTTACCTTTCATGAACAAACATTCAAAGGGAGGAAGAAATCCTATCTTAAGATTTTTTTAATCAAATTACATTGAGTCTTGCCAGTTTACAAGCATGGATTTCCAAAGGATGTCTAACATAGCCTTTCTTTAATGCACCAAAACTGGCACGACAATCCCTATTAAAAGCCCCACTGAGCGAGCCTCAGCTGCAAGAAGTCTCTAATAAAAGTGTCTCAAGCATTTCACTTCACAGCACCACTGCGAGCTGCAGCATTAAAAACCAGCTATGGGCTGAAATCAGATTTATTAGCGCAGCTTGAGTTAGAATTTCAGGTGAGGCCTTGAGAGCCAAAAAATCATGGCTTTATTTGTGTACATGTACACATGCTCACAACCTGCTTGCTAACGGCTAGTCAAAGAGCTCAGTAGAAACACTCAAAACTCATTAAAAACTAAAGCGGGACCATAATTATTTTCCAAGTCTGTATTATGTAAATGTCCAAAGCTTATCAACAATAACATCATGCATGGCTTACCCCACATCTAGAAACTATTTTTTTTATTTTGCCTTTAATGTAACTGTTATCTTTTTATCACATTACATCAGACTTCTTGCCACTCTCCATAGAGAAAATTCTGTTTCCCCTCAGCTTCACGCAGAGGCATTCACTACATCTTACTCACATACAGCCAAGCATGAAAGTGGTGTTCATATATTTAGAAATTTTACCTAATTTAAAGCTATTTGAATAAGATCTATAGGACTCCTTCCATCAGGTTCCAGACTTTATTTTCTTGTTCTGACTGACCAAAATCCAGTTGAACATATACCTGTTCCTCCCTTTCACTAAGTTTCCTTCCTTCCACCACCAAACTGCACAAAGTCATTACAAATGTACACCCCAGGATGAATCCCAGGGACTTCAATATAGTGCAGAATTTGACCTAAATGCTAATAATTTCATCAAGAGCCACTAAGACTGCTTTTGTTATTAACCAAAGAGTTATCAGTTCCCTCCAAACATGAAGTTCAGGAAATCTGTGTCCATCTGCTTCTCTACTTCCTTTCTCATGCTATTGACCTGCTTGAGTTTAGCTCATTGAACATAAGTTAAGAGGTAAGCCTCATCCATCCATGCTTCAGAACTGTACATCAAAAAGCTATGAGACATCACACCATGTGTGGCTTTTTATATATCCTATACAAAGCATTATTAAACAACTTGAGATGGTTCTCAATTATTCAGGTTAATAACTCCGTAAGTGACAGAACCATGCAACTGAAAATTCTTGTCTTACAGGATCTGTCATTCTTGAAATACAAGTCAGTTCCTCCAGTGAGAGCCTTAAATATACACAGTTAGATTGATTAGTATTTCTAAGACACTCTGAAGATGAAAAGTATGATATTAGTGTTAAACATGCTTAGATCAAGTCACCCGACATATTTACAAATAAAACTCAACCTTATTCTAGCTACAGCTTTTAATACATGTCACATAGGAGCATTTCCAGCACAAAATGCAAGTGACAAATGTTCTTATTACTATAAACTTATAACTTCTTATAACTATAAAACATTTAGATAATACCAAAAGTTCACACAGCATTTTATAGAACACAGACAAGACACACTGTCCCCTAGTTTTCAGACAATGCCTGATCCTACAGATGCAGGGAAGTCAGTGGGAAATATTGCACGAGTTATGGTACTCACAAACATCTGTAATATCAGACCCTCCATATTACACTTTCTAAAAAACTGTTTAAAATTCTGCCACATGTGTAGCTTCCCAAGTGCCTCACTCTTCTCATTCCTATCCACTATCAACATGAGGAAAAACAGGCAGGTTTTGTGACTTCTCAAAATGCAGCTGCTACCATGTACCAGAAAAGAACAGCTGTCCAGCATATGCCAATATGGATACTTCACAACCTCAGTGAGCCCATAAGAGTTCAGGAACCAATGACACCATTAATTTACATGATGCACATGACCTTATGATGTCTAAAATATCATACAGACACCTTTGCCTTTCACAGCATTAATTGCGGGGGAAGGGATCACTCAGCGGTTTGAGCACTGGCCTGCTAAAACCAGAGTTGTGAGTTCAATCCTTCAGGGAGCCATTTAGGGAACTGCGGTAAAAATCTGTTTGGGGATTGGTCCTGCTCCGAGCAGGGGGTTGGACTAAATGACCTCCTGAGGTCCCATCCAACCCTGATATTGTATGATTCTAATAAATCAAAGAGCAGCTGTGGGAAAGAAAGGTGGATGGGGGAGGAAGGGGAAAAAAAATCAGGATAAAATTCAAGTTCTCCCAAGCAGTCTGTGGTGTGATTAAATCTCAAAGAGACTCAGCAGTCAGGCTACTTTACTGTTAGTCAGTTACCAATTTGATATAAACAATTAAGCAAACAGGTTTTCTCCAAAGGCGCTTGCATAGTTCATGATGCCATTTCCACTAACTGGCCCAATTTTACTAAACTCCCACAGCATCTTAATAAAAAAAAACCTTTCTACAAAAACACTGTAAAGCAGCAGGGCATTCCATTTAACAGAAGAGGGTGGAGTTTTTTCAAAACAACAATTACCAAGAGAAAAATGAAAATGGTATTTATTTTTATTGTCTTTGCTTTTTAGTTGAACACTTAAAAGAAGCCAGTTCTACACTAGAGCACTGGATATTCATCTCATTCTGAAAGCCTTGAAAAATACTGGGCCTTTGCTCAGCTGTTAGCCACTACATAATATCCACTGTCTTTTTCTAAGAACGTTTTGCACATCTCACACTTACCTTCTGTCTAGGTGATAAAAAGCATAAAAATGGGCTTTAAAGAAAAAAAATGAAGATTCGCTAAAAAGATAGCCCTTTTAGTAGCTAACACTACCAAGTACTAGTATGCTGCAAAGTAAATTGGTCACGGCTGCAGAAAAAGTATTCCAGCCTACTTGCTATCCACTATGAAATGCAGCCCTGTTTCATTCTTATAGGATGGCTGACAGAAACAGGCGCAGATGTGAAAGCTTCATGGCCTTCTACAGAGCACGTTAGTACAATGTAATGCCTTAGAAACTTTTCTTGCAGAATGTTTACAAGAGGAAATCTTTTTCTTCTAATGGTAATTTTTTGTTGTTTTTAAGGGACATTGTTAGGTTAAAACTTTTAAATAATAGCTATCCTTACTTGCATAACATCATAGATTATTCAAACTGAAAAAAATGTTGAATATCTAATTTAATCATTCATGCTAGTTGATAACTATTTGCATTTAATTCAACTAGCCAGTTTTACTCTTTGGTAGTTGTGTACTAATATAAGGCGTCATTATTGCTGTTGTCACTTCAGAGGATGTTTAAATCCACCCCCAAAGGCTGTTTATATTGGCTTTTGTGTGATTCCATGACATTGGGAAAGAAATCCTAAATGTCGGGCCCAAAAACATCCCACAGTGTCCATGAAATAGGTTGGGAGTGAATGCCCGAAACACCCCATCCTATTAACATTCCCCAAGATAATTGGCATTTGCTAAGTGGTTCCTGGTGATTTAGTGAAGCAGGTGGCTCATTATTCAATCTAGGTGGAAAGGAGGCAACAGTGGCTCCCTGGAGAGAGGATCAAGGGTGTGGACTGAACAGTCTTAGGGTAGAAACCCTAGGGGCAGCCAAGGTAACTTTATGTAGTAGCATTCTTAATTTCTGGGTTAATAAAACCAAACTTCAGGAAGGAGATGAGTTTGAATTACTATATACATAGTATATGGGCTCTCCCTGAGAACAGGCTGGTAACAGTACCTCTTTACAATCCCTCAAAAGGAGCAGGGTAAATTTGAATGGGGGGAAATTAAACAAATAACTGCACCCTAGGTTAGGTTACTAAATTACTAAAAGGGACAGAATTGTTAAGATTCCATTTTTCACTATCCTGTTTGTTTACTTTCTATGTATCAGCTTCAACAAAGAAATCAATTTTAAGTCAGTTTCATTTCCAGGTTCTCAGTGCTACATTGTTTGTGTTTCAAACACTGCAAAAAATGCTCATTTGTTTATAAACAACTATAATGACTGGAAATAAAAATCCAAGAAAACATTTTTTTTGGTCTTAAGTTTTCATGCTGTCCCTTTACAGCTGTTATCAAACCTTTAACATTTCTGTTAACTACACTGAAGCAAACTATGAATCAAGTTCATTTAATACTGCTTTTAATTTTCAGCTTTTGGAGTATGTCTTAATATGTAAAGAATTATAAAATAAGTCTCTGGTGGAGGAAAATGTCATTTAGGGCTACTGCACAGTGTAGTAGTTGAAATGCATCACAGTGAGAACCCATGCTGATCTTACATGGGATGAGACAAGCAAATCTTGGATAGTGCTTACCTGAGCACATATGCCCAGTTCAGTCCTTCCCAGGTACTGAAAAATTTTTAACGCCAGTTCATAAGGCAGCTGGATATCAAAGAAAGGAACCTCATTTATTTCATTCTGAGAAGAAAAAGAAAAATTAACTGTTACTTTTTCTAATACATGAATAAATTGCACATTGTTAGTGGCAAGATAGTAATATCCTCATAGTAAAATCAAGGAGAGATCATATGTACTCTTGGTGTTGTAACTAAAATCAGACCAACCTTCTCTGCTCTTCTATCCTACAATCCTGCTATATCAAAATGTCAGGCACTCACTCCTGCTTGAAGCTGCAGAGCTATTCTCATCCTAACAGTCAGATCAGGTAAGTCACTTTAGCTCCCTTTGGGAACATCTCTCTCAGGCAAGAGAGAAAGAAGAGCCATCTAGATGATTCACTGGGAGTTTTTAGTCAGAAGGGTTGTAAACATGAACAAAATACAAATCTTAGTTTACCTGAGCAACACTTCCTTTTTGTACTCATATAATTATACTGGTTGCAAGGAGCAGGCCAATAGGACACATTTTCCTTGTCATTTGTTAATACTCAGAAATTAGAGCTTTTCAGTTTTTTGTTTGCTTATAGTTGACTGATACAAGCCATGAAATAAGACAGCTGACATTCATGTGCACTCGTTTTAAAACAGGGGGGTGGGAGAGGGAGTCTTGAAGACAAGATGTTTGTTACTAATAAAAAAACCTTCAAAATTTCACTGTCAACAAGTCTAAAATGAATGCACTTTAAAAACACAAACAGCTACACATTCATTCATTCATTCATTCAAGAGTTTTAACTAGAGTGTGCAAAAAATGTAGTGTCCTAACATCTTTATTTACTTAATAGATCAAAATGAGATTATACTCTATGGCAGGGATTCTCAACCTTTTTCTTTTAGCACCTGCCTCCCCACTCCCAGTATGCTATAAAAACTCCATGGCTCACCTGTGCTACAACTGCAGCAAAGAATCCTGTGGCACCTTATAGACTAACAGAGGTTTTGGAGCATGAGCTTTCGTGGGTGAATACACGTGTGCTACAACTGTTTTTCTTCATATAAAAGACAGAGCTGGCATTAGGAGGTAGCAAGCTGGGCAATTGCCTACGGCCCCATACCAGTAAGCTGCTCAACCTTCGACTTTAGTCCTAGGTGGCGGGGCTTCAGCTTTCCGCCCTGGGCCCCAGTGAGTATTGGACCCCCAGCTTGGCAGACCCTCTGAAGCCTGCTCATGGCCCCCCAGGGGCCTCAAACCCCTAGTTGAGAACTGCTGCTCTATAGTTTTCTGTATGTCTGAAAGTATCCAATTCCTATCAGAAGAAATATGTTAGAACAATAATTCTTTTAAATTTGAGTAAATACCACAAATCAGATCTTGTTAAAGAAAAAATACTGCATTATGAAGGCATAATTCTACACATTAGGTTGCATTGAGATTTGCGGCTAAAGCAAGATTAAATTGCTTTATTTCCAATTACAACTCTCAACTTCAGTTTTCAGACTTAACACACAAGCAGATCCTAACTGAAATTTCCAGATATTTTCATGTTGTTATAATGGGCCCTGGCATGTTTGTAACAGTCAAGAAAACCTACTCCTGAAATTTTGATCTCTGATTATTTTGCCTACATCTCAAACTCTTCAAGATTCTCACACATCTTCATAACATCTCACACTTAAAATAACTATTGAAGTGTAACTAACAAAATACATTCCATTTATTCATCATCTCTGCCAAAGTCAGGCATATTCTGACTCTTCAGCTACGTCTGTTCTACAGTACTGCTGCAGTGCACAGCTTGCCTCACCACCTCCACTTCATACTAGATCACCCCCATCCTTGCCAATTCCGAATTCAAGTCCATCCCCTCTGCAGCCCTGACAAAGGAAATATAGAACAAAAAAAAGTAGTCAAATGGGTAATGCTGGGCTTTCTTAGAGTAGTGCTTCCCACCTCCCACCCCAATGAAGTCAAACTGAGAACAGCCAAAAAATTTCTAGGTCTAGAGTTTGTATTTATGGTCACATTGTAACATCAGAATCAGAGATCAGACAGGGACTTAAGTACTGCAATGCAAGGGGGAAAAAAATCACCCTTACAGTGACAAACAGCACAACTGTTAGCTCCTAATATCTGATGCCAAGCGGAGTGCCTGTTCAACAGTACATATGGTCAAAAGCCCCAAATAATCTGTAACTAGGAGAGTGCTCAATATAGCACATGAAGCAAAACCCATAAAGGAACAATATAATATTAAGTCAGCACTGGTCTGTCTAAAAGTCTACAGGAATGAACCCAAAACTCTAATACTGCCATCCCCTCTGAGAGGAACTTGCACTCCTGTGTGCTAATGGAGCACTAATTCTGTAAATAGATTATTTGTGCTTAGCTGTCAGAAGTATAATCTGCTCTTTTTATTTTATTTTTTTAAAGAAAAGAATAATTAGCTAAATTAGAAAGAAGCGAAGGCTTTTCCCCCAATTTCTCCCACACTGTAAAAAAAAAAAAATCTAATGCAGATAGAGCACAAGAAGGATTTATCAAAATAGCTTTTAACTTGTTCAGAGCAGTAATTAGGACTACTTTCAAATTAACTACTTCATTTATACAATTAATATTGGTTTCTCGGTGACAGGAAAGCTTCCCCACTGAGATACAGTTTAGCAAGATACTTAGTGCAGGGAAACTAATTAAGCATCCACTATCTTGTGTGAAAAGATTAGATTTTATTTAACAGAAAAAGGGTAAACTGCAACCTCATCATAACACTGAGGAGCAAACTTTTTGGTATTACAGAAAAGCTGCTAAAATGAGACCATATATTCTGAAGCCATGCTAAAATAGGCTTAGAGTAACTAAAAACTCAGTAGTTACAACCAAAAGTATTTACACGCTAGCCTTCCTAATCCCACCAAAGAGAAACGGTTCAAGTATAATGTTTTTTTCAAATGTTGTTGTTAAAGGCGAGTAAATAATAGTAACTCCTCTTGAGGGTAGCCATATACAGTTTTGTTTTAGTAGAGATTCTAGTCATTAGTCAAGTGCTTCTATGATTCATTCAGTGGTTGGTGTGTGTGTGTGTGTGTGTGTGTGTGTGTGTGTGTGTGTGTGTGTGTGTGTGTGTGTGTGTGTGTGTGTGTGTGTGTGTGTGTGTGTGTGTGTGTGTGTGTGTGTGTGTGTGTGTTTTAAAGAAACACACAATTCCCAATTGCCTAGAATTTTGATCTGGGGTATGAAGTCATTCCTGTACCAAAAAGTAATCTTTTACCCTTTTAAGTGAAGCGACAAGGGGGTCAGAAGAGAATATTTCTTGTTATTGTTCTTCCTTTTCCCCACCCCCTGACTACGGATCCAACATTATGGTGAAGGGAGTTATCATTTCAGAACCTAATTTAAAGATTTAGGCCTTGATCTTACAAGTGCACTTGTGCACAGTCCCACTAAAGTCAATAGAACATCAACAAAGATACAAGGGTCCACTTGCACAGCTCCAACTACATGATAATGACCAAAGGTGATTTTTTTCCCCATATAAGTGTATCCGATCCCATATCCTTACCACTTTCATGAAGTTGAACATATCTTAAAGATTAAATTTTTAAAGTAAACTTTTATAGGCTATTGAACAAAATTGCCAACAAGCAACACCAGACACAGCAAATCCAGTCTGTTTATGGTCCTCATGCATCCAACGAAGTGGGCATTCACCCACGAAAGCTCATGCTCCAATACGTCTGTTAGTCTATAAGGTTCCACATGACTCTTCCCTGCTTCTACAGATCCAGACTAACACGGCTACACCTCTGATACTTTATGGTCTTATGTAACTACAGATTTTGACGGACACAAACTAACCCCCACACCAGCTAAACCAAATCAATAAGAGGAAAAACAGAATTGTATAGGTCTACTTCTTGCAAATTATTAATTCCTGATGATAGGTACAGAATTGAGCTATTTTGTACACTGGGAGCAAATTCAAAATATATAGCAGGCCTTTTTATCAAGTCAGAAGGCAAAATGAGGTGCCTCAAAACAAGTTACTTTTAAATTAGTGTTATCACATGACATTTTACAAAAATTTCTGGCATAGAAAGAAAGAGAAAATCGTCTTGTCTCCCCAGGATCAGTCTGGCCCAGGCTCAGCCATGAGAGCTCCTGGAGTTGAGAAGATCTTGGTGTTTTGGTTGTCAGCAGCAGGGGAAAGAAATGAGAGGGAAGGAGCCTGGACAGCTCCAGGGGAGTGAGTATGCCAGAGGACAAGACAAGGAGGTACCCAGCCCCTGCTGAAAGCACGGGAGAGAAGGGGGGCGGAGGAGGAGTTACTGAGACGCTCGAGAGGATGGAGCAGAGGGAGGGGGCAGTGAGGAGCTGGAGGGGATGAGGGGGAAGATGGAGGGACACGCCGAGAACAGGGACTAAGGGAAGGTGAATGAGGAGCTGGGAGACAAGGGGCAGAGCGAGGGTCCGAAAGTGACCAGGAGCTGTGGGGGATGAGGGCGCAGAGGGCGGGGCAGGAAGCGAGGGGAGGGGAAGGGGGGGGTGGACAGCCAGGAGGGGAATGGGGAGAAGGGGGCCGAGGGTGTGTGTCCCGTACCAGGTCCCGGATGAGCTGCCCCAGCAGGTCGTTGTCTCCGCCGCCCTCGGGCTCGGCGGCGGGTTGGACGGGCGGCCGGGGACCCGGGCGGGGCTGCCGGTGGTGGCGGCGGCTGCGGGCCCCCGGAGCCCTCCCGTCCAGCAGGCTCCGGGCTAGTGCGAAGTACCCGGCCTCGCGCCGCTCCTCCTCGCCGCCGCCACCCCGGGGCGCGGCCAGCGGGACCCCCCCGCAGCTGCTCCAGCCGGAGACGGGCTCCCGGCAGCTCGAGCTCCCCCCGGGCTCGGCCGCCCGCCGCCGCCGCTTCTTCCCCTGGCGGGCTCCGGCCAGCTCGGCCCTCCAGCGGCGGCGAAAGAGCTCCAGCTCGCTAGACCCCGCGGCCATGGCGGCGCGGGCCCCTCAGAGCCGCCGCGCAGCAGGACCCATCCCGGCAGCCCCGGCCCCGCTGCGGAGCGCGCGGGATTCCCGGCCGGGCAGGAAACCGCCGCTGCTGCAACTCAGTTCCGCCGCACAAAGGTTCCTCCCCGTCTCACGGCAGCCAAGCCCTCGGCAGCGCCAGTGGCTCGTCCCGAGAGGCGCCGAGCGGCCGCTGGTGTCGGTAGGAGCTCGGCTCCGCTCGGGATTTGGCCCTTCGGCCGCAAACGAAACTGGCCACAGGCGGCACGTTTATTTGATCCCTGGAGCCCACCTCCAAACGCCAGCCCCTGCTAGGCAAATGGCCCCAAGCGCCGGCCCCAGGCTATCGGTGTGGGCAGCTGTTGTCCGCAATATTCACGGCGCGTTTCTTGTTCCCGGTTCCGTAAGAGCCGCCTGCCGGGTGTCCTCGTGTAGTTCTCATAGCCCTGGCCCTGCAGACCCTTCCACACCTATGGGACTCTGCTCGCACTCCCCTGAGTCAACTTATACGGATTAGCCGTTTGCTGGGTCCGTACATTGGGAGCCTTAGGCTCTGATCCTGCAATCTGACCCACAACCTGTGTGCCTGGGAAGCCCCAAGGATACCAGCTTGCAAGACTTAGGACTCTACCTTTCAAGCTGTTTGGGGGCAGGGACTGCATTTATTTCATCTCCATAGTGCCCACCACCATGAGGGCCTGACCCTGATTCCAGGAGAGGCTACTGTGCTAAAAATGATAAAAATATAAATAAATAAATGCTTGTAATAGGGTGACTGCTGTCCCTTGTCTTAAGGGACAATCCTTATTCAGTTCCTTATCTCCCCCATCCGGTATCAAGTTAGTAGGAGAGGTTCCTTGTCCCATATTTCAGCAATAACCAGGCAAAGGGTCATACACTATATTCAAATAAGCCAACTATAATACTGATTTTTACAAGAGGAGCCAGTGCTGACAGCAGAGCACCAGAATGATGTGTCAGTCTGTGGCTGTGGGGTCTGTCAGGACGCTGCATGCCCAAATAGCCGTGATGGCAAAGAACACCCAGTTCCAAATGCAACTAGCCAAAACACTGCTCTTCATTCTATTGGACACAGATGAGGCCATGGTGATGGATGCATTCATGATTTCCAGCCTTGATTATTACAACTCATTATCTCTAGGAATGAAGCCACACATCCTGAGAAAGCTCCAAATGGTACAAACAGCAGCCTGCATGTTTAGCTACAGAGGATGCAGTGAGCACATTACCTCAATGTTCTGCCCTCTGAATTAGTTCCCCACTGAATATAGAGTGCAGCTCAAACTCTCTGTCCTCACAGTCAAAGAACTGCATGGGGTTGGCTCCAACTACCTGAGAAACGCCTCTCCCTCCATAACCATGGTGACATCCTAAGACAGCTGCATCCCACCAGAACAATAAAACCATCGCTCAGTCAGGGCAGACTCCTCAGTGCAGGAGAGAGGACATTCAGATACAGCCTATCTGCTGCCAGAGATAACAATGACCATCAGCCTCGCCACTTTCAGAATTACATGTAAAACGGGTTTCTTCATCTTAGCTTTTCTGCACTTTCTTCTCCCTCGCACGCACAGACTCAACATAACACCTGCACTTACACACGTGAACATAAAACTGTAAACAAATACAGATGGAGATTGTTACTAGCTCTGGTTTGACGTATATGGGAAGCATTCATATACTTCAGTGGTAGGGTCTATAGAAGTACCTAAATAGACAGAATATTGGTGTGCTGAATTTCACTTGGAAGCTCATGCAACAGTGGTGTAATGTGGTGCTGGTGGCCACTCCTGCCAAGCAGCAGGCCTCAGATTTCTTCCAAATGATCTCCAAGGGTAGCCTGCGTATTGCCATAATGGGGACCAATTCTCTGCTGGTGTAAATGGGTGCAGCTGCATTGACTTAATTGGACTTTTTCCCCATTTACATTAGCAGAGATTTTGAGGCATGGTCTTCAGTGCATAGAGTACAGTCTAGTAATCTAATCAGGAGTTCATAAAGGTACAGTCACAGGGGCAGAAACCAACCATGTCATACACTGTACATGCTTTTCCCAAACACCTCTCTCTTGGCTAGATGAAGTGTCAGCTAGTTTCCTCTCATCCACTTCCTGTCATGGCCAGGCAACTGAGAAAGACATTGCATCATCTGGGTTTGATTAAAATAGACAGAGCTGCTGTCCTCTGCACACTGATAGGACCACAGCTACATATATTTTGAACTCCAAGAAACATTTTCTTGAGTGGGGTCCTAATTAATTCTCTTTTGAAGAAAACTGACATTAACTATCTCAGCCAGCATCAGATTGGGTACCTGATTCATTTTACTAGCCATGAGGAGCATGGTTCCAGCTTGCAAGAAGATGCCTGCTACAACAGTACATCCAGGACTCCCCTAACTACACCTCAGCCAAGGAAGATGTGGCCTGGGGAGCAGTGCAGAGCCACTGTGACTCTTCACAAAGGCCCTCACCTTGCACAGGTTCACCAAGATCCTTGAGATCTCTTTGTGCATTCTAAATCACCTGCAGGTTTTTGGAGGAGATAATCTTTTACCCTGTGCTTTAGAGTAGGTCCTTCAGGAAGTGTAGAGATGCCACAATTCCTTGGATACTCTTCATGCAGTCTTGGGGTTTCCTGTGATAAACTTTCTGCTGGGAGCAGAAACAAAGAAGCCCAGGAAAGGGCAGTCCTAGGCTGCAGCCAGAGAATGATAGGACATTTCATTACTTGACTTCTGTACATAGTTTCCAGTCTTAATAAAAGATTTAGTTTTAAACTCATCAGCTGGTCAGAAAGATACCACACAAGCCACAGAGTGATCAATGAGTTTCCTGACTCTAGAATAGATTTTCCTTTTGCAAACCACTATATGGACCTAGAATCAGGAAATGTCTCCCACATCACCCAACTGAGAATGGGTGGAAATATCAGAGAATCCCACTGGGCCTGAACTCTGCACTGGGAACTTCCCAGCTCCAATTTGAATACATCTTTAATTGAGTTTTCTGGCAGGAAAAAATGTGTGTGATTACTAATCCATACTTCCCTTGCTTTTTAAAGATTACATCTGAAGACTGAAAACTAGCACTGAAATATGGCCCAGGCACCTAGCATTTGCTTCAGGATGTGCAGCTCGATGAACTAGCGTCAATCTGACCATTGCACATGTCCTCTGAAAACAAAATCAAACAACAAAAAACCCTCAGTAAATCTAATTCTGGATCGATTTCAAATTAACTTTTTACTTTTAAGGCAAAATAATCTTTTTTAATTTAACAAAATTATAATATTTCTTGAAATTGGTGAAACAATGGCTCTTCACTGAGGACTAATTGTTGGTAAAACCTTGTGTGTTAGAAGGTATAGATGGGGTGGCACCAACAATTCTCTCTCTATGGAGTGGGATACTCCAATATTTCCTTTGCTGGGGGGGATGGGATAGCTCAGTGGTTTGAGCATTGGCCTGCTTAAACCCAGGTGATGAGTTCAATCCTTGAGGGGGCCACTTAGAGATCAGGGCAAAAAATTGGCCCTGCTAGTGAAGGCGAGGGGACTGGAGTCAATGACCTTTTCAAGGTCTCTTCCAGTTCTAGAAGATTGGTATATCTCCTATTATTATTTGTTCACCACTGGTCAGCTGCAGTTGCTACTGCTTAGTTCTGCTCTATTGGCAGCCTAAGCAATTACTCCCTGCTTTTTTCTTTGCAGCATGCTGCTTTCTATACTATTTACAAAACCCAATTAAAAGATACTGAACAAACCCCAAAGAAAAAGCTGTTTGGATTCCAAGCCCACATCTCGAGGGACTCCTCTGACTCAGAAACCCCACAAGCAATTGAACTTACCCTGGCCCCCCTGTTCAGGCTGAGAGCTACTTTCTGGCAAGTTTCAGCCTACAGAAGATGTGTCTTGTAGTTACAAACCCTCGCAAATGAAGGGTTTGCACAAGGACAATCTCTGAGATTACAAAGCTGCCCCTGTAACAGGAGGCTTCTTACTAAAGAACAGAAGAGGGAGATTTTAGTTAAGGATGAGCCTGAATTATTCTTCTGCATCTGAAACAGCCCAGAGTCTAGATCACCAATTCACCCCTGGCCTAATCCCACTGAAATCAATAGATTTACACCAGGGATGGAGCTGCCCTCAGGCTGCAGGGAAATCGAGCAGTTTGTTCTTTCAAAAGTCCCCAAGAAAGGCTGGAGCTACATTAAGGGGCATTCTTCAAAACAGAGCAAGGATAGCCCCGTTACAATTAGCGTCCACTGAAACAACCCATTGCAAACTGGCAGGTGAAGGGGAAATTGTTCCCTTTGGGGTAATGTAAAGGAAAGCCTCTGGTATTTTATTCCTGGGAATAGGACACTACTTTCCACTTTCCAATCGAGTGTATCCAGTGGGGAAAAGGGAACCCAGTTACTCACCGGTTTTAAGGCTGCCCAAGAATAAGCAGAGATTTCCCCGGTCCTGAAGGGAGCTGGCCATCCAGTGAGAGCTTGTTTTCTGGGGCAGATCGGATTAGGATAACGCTGAACCCGGGAACAGGGGTGAGAGTTTGCGTAATACTCAGAGTGCGAGCTATAGTAGGAGCAGGCCACCGATCTCCCCAAGAGAACGACAAAACCCCAGTGACAGTAACTGTTTCTAGGCCCCCTGGATGGGCCCGATCCTGCTCCCAGGTCAGCAGAAGGTTTCCCGTGGCTCTCTATGGATCGAGCCCAGCTCCTTTGCTCACCGCGCTGTGTTGAAAGAAGTGACTTGTTCACAATGTCACAAGTCAGTGGGACTTGGTGCGAGAGGGTTTACCTGGCCTGCTACAGGATGGGGTTTCTCTCTTCTTTAAACATCTCCCGGATCCCCAGCTCCTGTCCCGAGAGACACCTCCCCCCCGCCCAAAGCTTCATAATCAAGGATAATAACAGTTGTGGCTGATTTTCATATCTCATGTTTCTTTTTTAAACTAGAGCTCGGCTGCTCTTAAGATCCCCTCTCGACCCGAGCAGTAAGTTCTGGGGAAACTATTTAGAGTTTTTGTTTCTTTGCTTTTCGCTCTAGCTGATTCTCAAAAGAGAAGCAGACCAAAGGAAACGCTTCGTTTTCTCCCTCGTGTAAACTCACCTGCTTGCTGTTTAAAGCAGTAGTATGTTCCCCCCACTCACACTATTCCACCTGGGTCTTGGTTTCCATTGTGGATTCTGAGTCGAACAGGGGCAGACGCGGGCATACCCAGGACCTCCGCGTCACCTTATCCGCACCGCACAATCCTGGGCTCTGTGCGTCTCCTCTCCATCCCAGCACGGATAAAGACAGCCCGGAACTCAACAATGCCGCCCAACGGGGCATTTCAGGGGAGCCGCGGCAGAGAACCTAGTATTTGAGTTCAGAGTCAAAGCTTGGAGAGGGGAAGGAAATCTGAAATAGAGATCAGGTCTCAGGAAGGGTTTGTTAAAATCCCCGAGCTTCCAGAAAATGGGTATAAAATATCCCCTAGCCAAGGGGGTATGAAACACCCCAAGCCAGGGAGTTGAAAATATCCCCAAGCCAGCGGGTATAAAACAACCTAAGCCGGGGGTATAAAATATCCCCAAGGGAGGAGATCAGACATCCCCGCGCGCCACATAACCTTGCCTGTCCCTCCTGCCCAAGTTGGAGACAGGACAGTGGGGTTTGTGCCGGCTGCGCGGCGCGGCAAGAGTTAAAAGTTACCTTTCCTGTCTCCTGCCCGCAGCCCCGATGGGGAAGGATGATGTAACCCCCTCCTCACCATGTGACACTTTAATTAATAATCGCACTCGGCACAACAACAGCACAGCTCACGTTCCCGCCACGCCGGCCGCTCCCGGGGTCTGGGTTGGACAGGCCGGGCGCAGCGCAGCTCAGCTCAGCGCAGCGCAGCCATGTGCCCCTGCGCGCTGCACGGCGGGCCCCCCGCCGCTTGCCCCTGCAGCTCCGCCCGGCGCGGGGCGCGCTTCTCCGGGGCTCAGCTGGTGGCGGCCCGCCTGAAGCTGGTCGGGGATGAGCTGCAGGAGCGGACCGCGTGGCGCAGGGCGAGCAGCAGGCGAGCTGCGGCCGGGAGAAGCCTGGCCACCTACCTGTGTCTGCTGTGCGCCGCCTCGCAGGTGGCCGCGCTGGTCTGGCTGATCCGCAAGAGGAGCTGGTAGGGACAAGGGCTCGGGCAGGAGCTGAGAGCATCCGGGAAGAGCAACAGGTAGGGACCCAGCGCGCGCGAAATCAGCAATCCGGGCGAGGGGGGGTCGGGGGCGCTTTGCAAAATAACCGGGGCCGGTAACAGCTATGGGGGCAGGAGGGAGCCTTAGGGTGATGTCCAGGGACAAAGGCTGGAGTCTGCAGCCGCTGCCGGCCGCTTCTCCTCTTGCATCGTCCCCGTCTGCCCCGCAGCGCAGGGCTGGCTGGTGCCCCAGGCTGCAGGAGTCTAGTCCGGGTCCGGGAGAGACCCGCGCCCTTCGCCTGGCCTGGGGGCACTTATAAACGGGGGGGGGGGGTTTATGCCAGGGCGGTTGACAGCGCAGGGGAGCCAAGCGAGTAACGCACTAGTCGCGGAGACCAGAAGGGCAGGGTCCTTATCCCCATTGTACAGAGGAGGAGACTGAGGCACAGATAGGGCGAGAGGCTCGGCCCCAAATCACACCGTGCCTTGGAAACTACACACACACACCTCTCTCAGTCTAGGACCGGAGCTGGGAACCAGTCCCGGGTGCGCTGCAATCCGGAGCGCACTGTTTGATGAAGCTCATGGGCTCTCTGCCAGGGCTTGGCACAGCAGCCAAACTCACCGTCCGCCTGATCCGCAGCCAGCAGCGGGATCCAGCCGATTTGGTCAGCTGCAGGTTCTGCGCTGTTAATCACAGCTGGTAGACGCTGGAGCCGGAAGGCGGCGGTGGGCATGGAGTTGGGTACCCAGGCCTCTGCAGGCGGGGAAGGCTCCAGCTGCTCCATTGCCACACTCCAGCCTGGGCTCTGTTGTCCCACGGGGAGACACACAGGTGCGTGTCATCAGTTATTGATCAGGCTCCTTGTAGCACAGCGGAGGGGGCGGGAGGTAGTCTTGCAATAGAGCAAACCTCGTAGTGAGCAAATCCCCAGACTGGTCTGTCATGTCTCCCCGGAACACGCGCCGATCCGGGACAGCCAAGTCCCCATCCCCCCCTGTACAGACATGGCCCCCCACTGACGCTTTCCTCTTTCAAAGGCTTGAACTCTTTGCCTGGGAAAGTTCCCAGGGGCAACCTGCGATCTGGTGAGGTCTCTTAAGGGATCCAGCTTCCCACCAGAACCTGGCTGTGGTGCCCTCGCTTTGAAGAGACGACCTAGCGCTTCCAGTTTGTTGCTGTTTTTGTTTATTAGTCTGAAAGTTTCTCTTCCCTTTTTAACGCGGTGGTGACCCCTCGGCTTGAAGCCTTCCCCCCCTCTCCCGTACAATGCAGAGTGAGTTGTTGTATGTTCGCAGTACACTCCAGGGGAGGTGCCGATGCTTGGAACCAAAAGGAAGCCCCCTCTGAAGTGGGTGTGGGCTCAGGGGACGGGACAGTGCCACTCATTGAACCTGATTTCAGAGTAGCAGCCGTGTTAGTCTGTATCCGCAAAAAGAACAGGAGTACTTGTGGCACTTAGAGACTAACAAATTTATTTCAGCATGAGCTTTCCTGAGCTACAGCTCACTTCTTTGGATGCATAGAATGGAACACACAGACAGGAGATATTTATACATACAGAGAACATGAAAAGGTGGAAGTATGCATGCCAGCAGGAAAAGTCTAATCAATTGATGTTCTCTGTATGTATAAATATCTCCTGTCTGTGTGTTCCATTCTGTGCATCTGAAGAAGTGAGCTGTAGCTCATTAAAGCTCATGCTGAAATAAATGTGTTAGTCTCTAAGGTGCCACAAGTACTCCTGTTCTTTTTTCATTTAACCTGCTCTGCCAAACAAGGTGTTTGCCACATGGTTTTTCAGTCTTTGCAACAGCCCCAAAAGAGGGTGATGAGTATCGCAGAGCTGCTGTGAAGCCAAGAGACTGTGTAGAATCTATTCAACAGAATCAAGGACTGAGGGGGCTCCAGGGTTGTGGCCAAGCACGCCACACAACACACACACACCATGCTATCGGGTGGCTCCATCTCCGGGAGCATGAGCAGGTTCCTTGGAGGCAGCCCCCTGTGCCCACTACTCACGGTGTCTCGTCCCCGCAACAAAACGGCAGGGAGCACTGCAGGAGGTTAGTACCTTGCTGTCTGTGACCCTTGTGCAAGGGAGGAAACTTCACCTGCTTCATCTGGCTCCCAGGCTGTCCAAGCCCAGAGCTGGAGCCAGGCTGGGACATGGGCTGCTGCCTGCCCCTAGCAGAGAGTAGGTCTGCAGGCTGAAACCTGCAGGTTTAGTCCCAGCAGGCCACTGTCAGGATCACTTTACCTGCCAAGCTACAATAGCCCATGTGGATTTGTTTTCATGGAATGATTTAACTCAGTGGTTCTCAAACTTTTTTTTCCACGGACCACTTGAACATTGCTGAGGGTCTTGGCGGACCACTTAATGATCTTTCCAAATGTTGTTTGAACCCTTAGCTAACTCTTGTAAAGTGCTTTGGATAAAAGCATTATATAAAAAAACCTTCATAATAATTGAGGTTTTTTTGTTCTACAAATAAAAGCACACAACTCATATTTTTATATTAGTAGTCTTACCTTTCTAGTGCAATGGAGGCTGGGAAGAGGGGGTGTCTCTCCCTCTCTCCCCAACCACAGCAGCCCCCAAGCTGGGGCTGGGAAGGAGGGGGTCTGTCCCTCTCTCCCCTGCTGCAGCAGCCCCCGAGCTGGGGAAAGTCGCCTCTTTCCCTGGCCGCCACAGCCCTGCATGTCTCAAATTCCCCCCAGCCCCTCTTCTCACCCCACTGCCCCCTCCCACCTACCCTCTATCCCCCCAAGGCCACCACCTCCCCTTATATGTGCATCTTCTCCAGGTCCAGGCACCTAATTAGTGGAGCCACACAAGCAATGGGTGGCCCTTCATTCTCTCTTGTGCAGCCGCTCATGTGCGCACATGAATGGAGATGGTCCATGGACCAATGTTTGAGAATCTCTGATTTAACCGAATGGCACGTGTGCGAGGTTTGGTTCTCTGCTTCCTCAGGCCGTGCAGGGCTGGAGTGGAACTGGGTGGTCTCTAGAACGATTCTATTCTCTCACCCCCACCGCCGGGAATCAGGTTGGGGTTATGGGTGTAGGATGTCTCCTGATTCCAGAGCCCTGTCCAGTCGGAGTACACAAGAGATCCTAGCCCCACCAGCTTCAGGGCAGTAAATCCCTGGAAGTTGCTGCCTGGTTTCTTCCCTCCACTCCTTCCTATGCCCACCCAGTGCCAGGGAGGCTGATGCTTTCTTAGGAGAAATATTTTTGCATGTTCACTGGGAAAAAGGCCTAAAACTGATTCAGTGGAAAGCTGCTTTCTCAGCTGGCCACACTAAAGAGTTCTGTGATAACCATATTCTCTCCCCTACCCCAGCAGAATATATGGATTGTCCCTGTAGACTAAGCCAGCTCTGTAGAAAGCTCTCTCAGTCCTAGCACTTGAGTTTATCTATTTCTTGAGCGACTGCCAGTGGGATTCACAAAGGACTTAGGCATCTAAACCCCAGATTTGGGCACCTAAATTGAAAGTTCAGGAGCCTAAATCCCAGTTTTAGGTTTCACTGTGATTCACAAGCTCCAGCCCAACCCTGTAGGTGCCTAAACTCACTCAGCTCCTAATTTTTTTTGCCACAAAAGTTCCCTAGGCACCTCAGTTTCTGCCTCTGAGCAAGCACACTGCTGCCTCCCTATAGGCATCCGAATGCTTATCTCCGGCCTAAGCCCTACAGTGATTCACCAACTGGGGGACGACAGGAGTTCAGATACCTATCTCACAGGTAGGCATGCTTAGCAGCTGGCTACCAGATTGGGTCTCATTCTCAACCTGGCTGGAGTCGTGGTGCTCCCCTTACAACTTTTAGCCCTGTAGTTAGAGCTCTCTCGGAGAGTTGGGAGACCCCTGTTCAAATCCTTTCTCCCTCTGGCAGAGTGAGGAATTGAACCAGGTGAGGGTTCTACCCCCTGGGCTGAAAGTTATAAAGCGAGCACCACCACAACCACTGCTTCCTCCTCCTCTGGCTGGTTTGTTGGGTGTGGAGTTAGGCACCCACCTAGCATATTCTCACAAGAAACACCTTCGGCTTCTAATCCACGGGACTCCAGGAGAGGGTTCCCAGTTCCTGAATTGCTAGCAGAGATAGGTGCCTCCCTGCAGCCCAGACTTGGGCACCTATCTCATTGAGAAGAGCGGGCCTTAGGACGCCCCTAGCTGTTGACATCTCCCACTGGCTAGTTTGCGTGGCTCCACGCCTAGTAGGCCAGCTTTTGTAGATCGCAGTCTTAGGCACCTCTCTCCCCCCATTCATTGCACAGGGAGCCTAGGTGCCTCACTCAGACTTTGTGAATCCTAGCCTGGTTCCTGGGATTTTCTAGGCACCTAAAAGTTAGGGCTTGCTATGCTCAGTGTCACAACGCGAGTCCCTGAGTGAATCTAACCCTACAATTTCATCAGGCTGGTCTTGATTTTTGTAACTCCTATGTTCATCAGCGTATAAGTTATTTTTTTAAATTAAATAAACCACAACTAATTATTTTAAAAAATTACTAATACCACATTGCTCTTTGGTTGTGATCTTTTCCCCCCATCAAACAAAAGCAGCCAGTTTCTGTTCTTCCCAGTCCCCTGCTAAACTACTGGTTTCTTAATCCCTGATTTGGGCTTTGTGTGAGTTTGCACTACCTAAATTCTGGATGGTTCTACTAAAATTATCAGCAGTGAAACAATCAATAACTTTGTCATTTAAATCCTCATAATTATATTTCAGAGTTAACTTCCTATTGAGATGATTGGTGATATTCTCAATCAGATATAATATTTTGAGAATTGTTATTTATATAGCACCATAGATACGATAGATGTTTTACAATTCCAATAAAGGAAATTTTACTTCTTGCCCATTGGAGTTTAAAACTTAAGGGCTTATCTAAACCACGCAGCTTTTAGCGACAAAGCTGTACTTTGTCAGCTCTTTTGCTGACAAAATACTTCCTGCTCCACGAGTGGCATTAGCTTCACTCTCCTGCCGACAAAGCCGCGTTCACGCTGCCATTTGTGTTGGCAACATTTCTGTTTTTCACAGGAGAGGGGGGCGGGGGGCTTTTTGAAGTACCCGTGAGAGATAAATGTGCGGTGGACAACTTTGCAGTATAGACCTACCTTAAGACCTTGTTTCAGGACAACAGTTAAGCAAATATTTAACTCTGTCCATATTCAGGAAAGCACTTAAATGCACGTGATTAAGTTCCACTGACCTCAAGTTACTCGAATGTGGTTAAATGCTTTCGTAAACAATGCCTTGCCTTAGTGACAAAACAGGATGAGATGATAACACAGGACAGCAGAAGGGAAGGCCAAAGAAGAAGAAAATATTATTGTCCTTTCCCTCCTTTCTCCTAATCCCCTTGTTTGTTTGTGACCCTCGGTTGCAGTGTCATGTCAAATCAAGACTGATTTTTGAGGCAGGAATCATAGCTTTACTTGTTTGCAAGGTGCCTGGCACATTTTTAGGTGTCTGAAAATCAATAAATAAAAATGTGATTACTTGGGAGACCTCTGTATCATCTAGAGTGTTTTAAAGTAGGCTTTTAGATAGACAGATGTGTGTTTACACTCTGTGTGTGTGTCGGTGTCATATTATCGATTATGTGAGTGATATACAGCTATTCTGTCTGTCTGCAGATTGAGTCAGGTCACATTCAGAAAGTTTTCTTGGCAAACAGGACTACAAAATGTTTTTTTTTAACTGAAACTTTAAATTCTACACAGTGTGTCCCTCAGAGAGGTGCTGGGATGGTGTGTGGATGCAGCTAAGCTTGCTGGATGAGATCAGGACCGGCGCTAGAGTTTTTTGCGCCCTAGGCGCACGGCCATTTCGTCGCCTCGTGCGCCGCTCCCGCGACTCCGGTGGAGCTGCCGCAGCCGTGCCTGCGGGAGGTCCACCGGAGCAACGCAGGACCAGACGGTCTGCAGGCATGCCTGCGGCAGCTCCACCAGAGCCATGGACCAATGGACCCTTCATAGGCACGACTGCAGCAGGTCCACCGGAGCCGCCTGCCGCCCCCCCAGGCAAAATGCCGCCCCCCCCCAAATCCTGGTGCCCTAGGCGATTGCCTAGTTCACCTCAATGGAAGCGCCGGCCCTGGATGAGATTGTAGTCAGCTTTCCTCCTTACTTCCATTCCGCTTCTCTAACCACTACTGATACTGTCTCCTCCAGGATTCAGTTTGTGAAGAGGTTCATGAACCAAGTTGTGTGGTTTGGTTCACAGTTTTTGGAAATGAATTTCCCCAAGATTCACTTGTAGGTTTGAGCTCAAGAAACTCAAACCTCCAAGGGGAACATTACAACTGGCTCCTATATGTTGGCCTCTTATTCCCCTCGCTCCCCCCGGCACCTTTTCAACAAGATGTAGGAACTCGTTTCTTTTCTTAGGGTGTGGAAATGCTGGGAATTGCTAGTGTGTAGAGCATGCAACTATAGGAAGGGATGGAGCTGGTGACACTGGCTGGGACATAGAGACTATTTACCAGCCTCTTAGCTGTCTGAACAAAACTCAGTCCAAGCTCACCAGGCTGAGGTGCATAAATCCCACGAGACCTCAGATCCAAGGCTCAGTTCAACTGAGTTTGAAGTTAATTGCAAATATTTGCACAGCTTAGTTGGGCAACCTGAGTTCTGTTCCCACTAGGCTCTGCCATTGATTTACTGTGTGACCCTGGCCTCAATTGCCCCATCTATAAAATAGGTCTAATGATACTTACCTACCACATGGGGTGTTGTGAAGCTTAACTGTTTGTAAAGTGCTTTGAGATTCTCTGAGGTAACATGCTATAGAAATGCAAAGTATTATTTTCAGTTGAGCAGATGCAAGCTCCATCTTCACTGTGCACGTTCCCTCTCTATACTCTCCACTTCCTTAAGGCTTACAACAGGGGTCAGCAATCTTTCAGAAGTGCTGTGCCGGGTCTTCAATTATTCACTCTGATTTAAGGTTTTGCGTGCCAGTCATACATTTTAATGTTTTTGGAAGGTCTCTTTCTATTAGTCTATACTATATAACTAAACTATTGCTGTATGTAAAGTAAATAAGGTTTTTAAAATGTTTAAGAAGCTCCATTTAAAATTAAATTAAATTAAAATACAGAGCCCTCCCAGATTGGTGGCCAGGACCTGGGCAGTATGAGTGCCACTGAAAATCAGCTCGCGTGCCGCCTTCGGCACCCATGCCATAGGTTTCCTACCCCTGGCTTACAAGGACAGGGGTTCTGTGCTCACGCGAAGTGCTCGTATGCTGCAAGCAGTGGCGGATATAGCCTCCTGCTTCAATGGGTGCACCATACTAAACTCTAGTGTAATCACAGCAGGACACAAAACAGAACAATAAATACAAAGAAAGCATGACACAGTGAGAGCACCCAAGGGTGGGAATGTGTGTTCCAGTGTGCTCCGCGCAGCTGCTCTGGGGCCAGTCCTGATTATTCATCATGGCAAGACAGACCCCAACCGGGATGCAGTGGGGGAGGCTGTTCCACTCAACATCTGGACCCAGCTACTAAGAGTGGAGAGAGACCCGGCCATAAGCCCAGTGCCCTGACAGTGATGTAGTGTTAAAAAAAGAGATGGGTAAAGTAACCTAAACTAAACTTCATATTGCCAAAATGAAAAGTGAGTAACCTCAGTTTATAACTATAGTGCCCCTGCATCCCTGCTGCCTGGAGACTGGGACACACAGGGGTATTGCCCCTTCCACTCCCCGCCCCTCAGTGCACCTTCTGGCAGATTTTGCCCTTTGGGCCTCCATAGCAGCACACAATTCTGACATGACTGCACAGCGATATGGCTGGGAGCAGTGTCACCGTGACACAGAGCTTGGGCTATGGAACCACATGAGGTTTTCATGCAAAGGAGCGAACACGGTTCCCTCCCTCCCCCCCCAATGGGGTATTTTTCCACCCTTGGTTTCATGATTTCAGTGGGGGCAGTTGAATCCCTGACTCCCCTGGATTCAAGGACAAAAATACAAATCCTGGTCTTAAAAAAAAAGACTTTTCTTTGTGCTTTGAAATAACAACAGGGATGATGTTGAGAATCCAGATGTGGGGGGCCATCCTGGCTAATAATACAATCTCCGGGCTGCCACATGTACAGAGGAGCCATCCAACTCCCCTGGTAAGCTTCCAAGTCACGTGATGAGCTGTGGACACAAATACATCCACACACAGGGATAATTAAATATACTACCCTCAGCTCACTTTCAGGGTTTAATTTATATCTTTTTTTTTAGTCTACCATCTTTTATTGTCATACCTTCCATGGCTTGCTTGCTTTCTCTTTCTCTCTCTCAGTTTTGGTTGAAAAGGATTTTGCTCACACTAATTTATGCTGTATGCAATATCTGAAAAAATGTATCTCAAAGCCACATGGATACTGCCTCACATGACCCTGCTCATGAACAAACTAGGGAAATATAGACTAGAGACAAATGTACTACAAGGTGGGTGCACAACTGGTTGGAAAGTGTACTCAGAGAGTAGTTATCAGTGTTTCACAGTCAAGATGGAAGAGCATATCGAGGGGGGTCTTGCAGAGATCTGTCCTGGGTCCGATTCTATTCAATATATTCATAAATGGTTTGGATAACGGCATAGAGAGCACACTTATAAAGTTTGCAGAGAACACCAAGCTGGAAGGGGTTGCAAGTGCTTTGGAGGACAGGATTAGAATTCAAAATGATGTTGACAAACTGGAGAAATGGTTTGAAATAAATGCAAGGTATTCCATGTAGGAAGAAATACTCAATTACACAAATACAATATGGGAAATGAATGCCTAGGAAGGGTACTGTGGAAATGCATCTGGGGGTTATAACATATCACAAACTAAATATGAGTAAACAATGTAATATTGTTGCAAAAAACTCAAACATAATGCTTCAACATATTAGCAGAAATGTTGTCAGCAAGATACGAGAAGTAATTCTTCCACTCTACTCAGCACTGATAAGGCCTCAACTGGAGTATTATGTCCAGTTCTGGGCTCCAGACTTCGGGAAAGATGTGGACAAAAACAGGAGAAAATCCAGAGGAGAGCAACAAAAATGATTAGAAGTCTAGAAAACATGACCTATGAGGAAAGATTGAAAAAAATGGGTTTGTTTAATCTAGAGAAGAGAAGACTTGGGGGGACATGGTAACAGTCTTCGAGTATGTAAAATGTTGTTATAAAGAGGGGGGTTCTCCTTAACCGCTCAGGACAGGACAAGAAGTAGTGGGCTTAAATTGCAGCAATGGAGATTTAAGTTAGACATTAATACCCTAACTATAAGGGTATTTAAGCACTGAAACAAATTACGTACGAATGTTGTGGAATCTCTGTTATTGGAGGTTTATAAGAGCAGGTTAGACAAACACCTGTCCAGGACAGCCTAGATAATACTTTGTCCTGCTTTAGTGCAGGGGACTGGACTAGATGATCTATCAGAGTCCCTTCCAGGCCTATATGTCCGTGCTTCTATGATGTTGCAGTGATGAGCATGGTTCTAGAACTTAGAATAGAAGAGATCTGTGATGAGCAGTAATTTGCAAGCTCTGTAGAGTGTTTGTTTTTGAACAAAATATGTATCGACCCCACCCCCTGTACATCTACAGAGAAACTCTTCAGGGATAAACTCCTTATACAGTAAGATGTAAACCTCAGGTCCTGACAACTCATGTCCATTAGAGATTTCATGGCACAGTGAATAAGAATAGAGGAGTTAGCTTGTACCACTTAATACTGCTCAGCCCAATCTCTGGCTGAGTCAGTATTAGTCTTATGATCTAGTGGTTAGAGAAGTGGAACAGTAGTCAGAACAAGGGCAAATTCCAGCTTGGCTAATTGCTTATTGCCTCTCTAAATTCCCCTTGGAGTTTCAAATGGGCATAGTATTCTTCACCATCTCTCTCTCTCTCTCCACGCTAGTAAGTATATGGACGTGTATCTGTCTATATCCTATGATGTGCAGCTATCCCTACAGTGGAACAAGATAGCTGTTTAATAATGCACAGAAGCTTTATACAGCAGTTTAGACTAGGAAATGATCTCTCTGTATTAGGGGCCTGCTCCCACTTCTCCCAGGAATCAGGTTTTAAAGGGTATTTGGGCATTGGCTCACTCAGCATTGCAAGGCTTACATGATTTAGGTATCTATGTCCCATGTTCAAAAATGACATAGGCATTTAGGGCCCTAAGTCTCAATGGGACTTGGGATGCTAAGTGCCTAAGGGTATGTCTACACTAACCCCCGGATCGGCGGGCAGCGATCGATCCAGTGGGGATCAATTTATCGCGTCTAGTCTCGACATGATAAATTGACCCCCGAGTGTTCTCCCATTGACTCCTGTACTCCAGCGCCGCGAGAGGTGCAGCAGAGTCGACGGGAGAGCGGCAGCAGTTGACTCACTGCAGTGAAGACACCACGATGAGTAGGTCCAAGTACGTCGACTTCAGCTACGTTATTCATGTAGCTGAAGTTGAATAACTTAGATTGATCCCTCCCCCCCCCAGTGTAGACGAGGCCTAAGTCACTTCTGAAAATGGCACTTAGCCATCTAAATCGCTTAGGCCTTTCAGCACTGAATAGAGCAATACCTAAATACTTCTAAAAATCTCGGCCCATGTAGCCTCAATGGAAGCAGGGCTGGGCCCATGGGGTGGAACCAGTTTGTAATGTCTGTTGTACACTTTGGGATCTTTAGATGAAAAATGCTCTGAAAGCAGCAGCTTTGTAATATATAATCTGACATCACCTTTCAACACCCAGCCACGGCATGAAGTGTAGTTAGCATGTGCCAATTTGGCATGCAGTGTCATTTGTATTTTGCTCTATTAGTCTAGAAGTGGCAGTGTATTAAATTAAACCTTCTCTCTTCCTGCCAGCAACACCAGCCTGGTTCTGTGCTCATTGTGTTGCCAATAATTTCCCCCACTGTCTGCTGCTAGGTTCACGCAGAGCTGCTCTGTCAAAAGTCTCAGTGTAGTTAATTAGCTGTATTAAAATGGAGTTGATAGGATTTTTGGAGATCTCACACTGAGCTGTGCAGAAGTCCAAAAAAGAGTAAGGACCAGAGGCGGAACTGCAGTTATGGGATGAAGCTGGCTGACGCAGCAGTAGGCTACAGTTTTGCACCATGAACAACAAACCGAATATTCAGCCTGTTACATCCTGTGTATTCTGTCTGCTTTCCTGAGTCTCACACTAGGAAAAAACCTTTGCTGCTTATTTTCCTGAAAAACTAAGGATAGAGAAATCCTCTATCTTATGCTCCCCATTCATAAACTCCAAAGCCCCTCACTGCTAAACCTGCACAAGAGAAAATCCTCATCATTAAACCCCTAATAAGCCAGTAGCAAAGAAGCATATTATTGTTAAAGAGAAACAGCAGCCATGAAATGTCTCTTTCTAGGGGTGGATTAAGGCTAAACAGGACCCATATCCTCTGGAACTTCAGAGTCACCCCAACAACTTTCCTCTTTGGCCTCTGGCCTCCTTGATCTTGCCATCTCCAAATCTCTCAAATTGGCTGTTCCTCTGAGCCTCTCTCCAATGGATCAATACTTCTTTCCTGTTGCCATCACCCTCAAACCTACTCCTTGATCTTCCTTTCCCAACTATCCCTTCCACCTCCAGCACAAGCAAATTCAAAAAGCCCTGATGCAAGTGGATGCATCTCCCCTGGAACTCAATGGAAGTCTCACTCACTTATGCCAGTGCTCAGTAAGGCCTTTGATTTCGCACTGGCTCACTGCTGCATCAGGCTGGAATCCCAGGTATTCTGCATCATTCTGCCCGTCAATGTCCTTTCCCCAGACAATCCAACTGCCCCAATATTTTCCCTTGACATGAATTATTAATAATTATAATTGTATGTATTAAGCACTGACTACATGCAACATTAATCATTGGTGTAAGCAGGCGTAATTCCGTGTTAGCAGTGAATTGTACTCCATTTATGCAGTGCTTTACAAGATAAGTAAAGAGCCAGCTTCTTCCGTGACTTCATCAGTACTAGAACTGAGTACCCAGCTCTGGCTTGATTCCGTGTCTCTGAATAAAGACAAGCCAAAGAAGTGCTGAATAAGGGTGAGTGACGTCCTCCCTTACTATGAGGCTAGCTTCTTCAGCAGAGTAATTTTCCTATCTGGTGGAAACGCCATCTAGCCAAGCAATGTTCAGAGTGGAGTAATGCTGTGGATAGGACTGAAGGATTTATGAGTGAGATTTTCAAAGCCGGCTAGGGGGTTGGATGCCCAAATCCTATTAAAATCAATAGGAATTAACTGTCCAGTCCACTACCTTTGAAAATCTCACTAGCTTTGAAAATCTCAGTTTAAATGCTTTTCATTGTGTCTTTGGCTCTCTTGTTTATCATGTGAAATTAAAGGAGAGCAATTCAATGATCTGAAAATCATAAAAGAATCCTACAAAAAAGTGGAAACACGGATGAATTGATAAGAAGTACAAAAGAATAGCACAAGCAGGGACAAAATCAGAAAGGCTAAGGCACAAAATGAGTTACACCTACCAAGGGACATAAAAGGGAATGAGAAGAGGTTTGTCAAATACATTAGGAGCAAGAGAAAGATGAAGGAAAGTAAAGGTCGTCTACTGAGTGGGGAAAGAGAGCTAATAACTGATGATATCAAGAAGGCTGAGGTGTTTAATGTCTATTTTGTTTCAGCCCTCATTAAAAAGGTTAATGGTTTCCAAATACTCACCACAATATTAACAACAAGGAGGAAAGAATATAGGCTAGAATGGGAAAGAACAGGTCAAAGAATGTTTAGATAAATTAGATGTATTCAAGTTGGCAGGGCCTTATGAAATTCATCCTAGTGTACTTAAGGAACTAGCTGAGGCAATCTCAGAACCGTTAGCAATTATCTTCAAGAACTCATGGAGGACATCTGAGGTCCCAGAGGACTGGAAAAGGCTAAACATAGTACCCAGCTTTAAAAAGGGGAACAAAGAGGACCCAGGGAATTATAAGCCAGTCTGCTTTACTTGATACCTAGAAAGATACTGGAACAACTTATTAAACAATCAGTTTGTAAGCATCTAAAGGATAATAGAGTTATAAGGAATAGCCAGCATGGATTTGTCAAGAACAAATCATGCCAAACCAACCTAATTTCCTTCTTCAACAGGGTTACTGGCCTGGCGTATGTGCGGAAAGTGGTAGATGTGATATATCTTGACTTTAGTAAGGCTTTTGACACAGTCCCACATGACATTCTCATAAGCAAACTACGGACATGCAGTCTAGATGAAATTACTATAAGGTTGGTGCACAGCTAGCTGAAAGAGTAGTTATCAATGGTTCATTGTCAAACTGGGAGGGCGTATCTGGTGGGGTCCTGAAGGGGTCAGTCCTGGTCCAGTACAATATTTTCATTAATGACTTGGATAATGGAGTGGAGAGTATACTTATAAAGTTAAAGGATGACATCAAGCTGGAAGGTGTTGCAAGCACTTTGGAGCACAGGATTATAATTCCAAAGGACCTTGACAAATTGGAGAATTTGTCTGAACTCAACAAGATAAAATTCAATAAAGACAAGTGCAGAGTACTTCACTAGGAAGGAAAAATCAAATGCATAACTACAAAATGTGGAATAATTGGCTAGCTGGTACTACTACTGAAAAGGCTTTGGGGGTTAGAGTGGACCACAAACTGAATGTCAACAATGTGATGCAGCTAGGGGAAAAGGCTAATAATTAATAGGACCATTGTATGTAAGACATGGAAGGTAAATTGCAAATTGTTCCACTCCATCTAGCACTGGTGTGGCCTTAGCTGGAGTATTGTGTCCAGTTCTGGGCACTACACTTTAGAAAAGATTGGACAAACTACAGTGTCCAGAGGAGAGCAACAAAAATGAGAAAAGGTTTAGAAAAGCTGACCTATGAGGAAAGGTTAAAAAAACTGGGCATGTTTAGTCTGCAGAAAAGAAGGCTGAGGCAGGATCTGATAACATTCTTCAACTAAGTTAAGGGCTGTTATAAAGAGGACAGTGATCAATTGTTTTCCATGTCCACTGTAGATAGGACAAGTAATGGGCTTAATCTGCAGCAAGGGAGATTTAAGTTAGAAATTAGGAAACACTTGCTAACTAGAAGGGTAGTTAAACTCTGGAACAGGCTTCCAAGGGAGGTTGTGGAATCTCTGTCATTGCAGGGTTTTAAGACCAGGTTGGACAAACACCTGTCAGGGATGGTCTAGGTTTACTTGGTCCTCCCTCACTGCAGGGGGCTGGACTTGATGGGTTCTTGAGGTCACTTCTGTCCCTACATTTCTATGATTTTAGGTTCTGAACAGAACGTGAGTATCCGTAAGTGGCTAGACAGGGAGGTACAAGTCAAAAAGCATTTTAGTTTCCATGAAAAATATCAAAGGAAATGACAATTTTTAATTTCCATATTTTTTTCATACAATTTTGAGGGGTTTTGTTGAAAACTAAAGATATTTCAGTTTTTGGAAACCCAAGAAAATTTTGATTTTCCAAAAAACCTGAAAACATTTGACAAAAATGGAAATTGTCTCAGGAAAATTTCAATTTTTGACAAAAAAAAGCCGTTTTTCATTTTAAAAAATGGCTATGAACATTTTTTGACCAGCTCTACAGAGAGGACATGCTGGCATTCCCTCCTGGTAACTACCCCAGTATTACATATGGGGTGGAGTTTGGCTTTATACATCCCCTTTCATACTCAGAGGTCTAAATTCCAATCTGCTAAGTGCTATTGTGGCAAAATTGGAGTAACTCAACTGATGTCAATTTGAGTTGCCTTGTATTTACAGTGCTGTAAATGAGATCAGAATTTGGCTCAAAGCGTACTCCATTAATGAGTAAGACACTGGCAATGAGTAAGACACTGGCAATGCAGCCAATATGCACCCAGTAATGGCTTTAACAGAGCCTTCGATATTCAAAGTTGATTTATTGAGAGATGGGATTTAGGCCAGGATTCTGGGGCTCTCCTTAACTCTTTGGGTGAAATTCACCCCTATGCAGAGAGCCAGCAAGAAGCCTATGCAAAACTTAAGTTGCACTTAAGCCCTCAAAACAGGGCTTATGTGGTAAACAAACATCGTGCTGGTTCTTTGTCTGCACAGGGGTAAACTTCTCCCTTGGAGCTTAATAAGTTTTTGAATTCAAAAACTTTTAAAACTTCGTGAATGTTTTCTGCTGGTTTAGGCGAAAGAGAAAAAAATGTTTGTAGAATGTAACATAGGATGACCAGACAGCAAATGTGAAAGATCGGGATAGGGGTGGGGAGTAATAGGAGCCTATATAAGAAAAAGACCGAAAAATGAGGACTGTCCATATAAAATTGGGACATCTGGTCACCCTAACAACATCTTCAGGAGATGGGCTGTCTCATGCTATGTGTTTGTACAGCATCTAGCTCAGGGGGGCCATGATCCTTGGTTGTGGTCTCTAGGTGCTACAGTCACACAAGTAAAGTCCTTTTGTAAAACTGCAGTAAAATCCAAACACCCTTATTTGGCTTTTACTCAGGCAAAGATCCCACTTCAGTTTATTTAATTCCACATAGACGTCTCTGAATCTCATCTCCTCTGAGATTTTTCCTCTCACCCCTATGAAGTGCACCCTTTGACTTCTGAAGACTTGGGTTTGAATGTGTTTTAGATCACGGGGCAAGTGGCCAAGATGGTCTCAGGCTAGTCCATGGTGATTGTTCACACACACGCGAAAAGCCACTGCACCAGGGCTAGGCTTTGCTCAGCAGAAGCCTAGAAATCAAATTTACAGGAGTTCTACAAACCAGGGATGAGGTGCATTGGCAGCATGTGTAGGAGCCCAAGGCTGGAGTAACGGTTGTGTCACTCACAAGATCAAAAGCACTGAAGCGAGCGGTGTGTTCACATCTGTCCTCTGGCATGTTTTGACTCTGATGGTATGTCTACATTGCAATTAAAAACCATACTGGCTGACTCGGACTCGTGGGGCTCAGGCTAAGGAGCTGTTTAATTGTGGTGTAGATGTGCAGGCTCAGGCTGGAGGCCAGGCTCTAGGACTCAGTGAGGTGGGAGGGTCAGCCCAAAGTCTACATTGCAATTAAACAGGTGCTTAGCAAGAGCCCTTTAGCCTGAATCAGCTGGCCTGGGCCAGCCTTGGATGTGTAACTGCAGTTTAGACATACCTTAAGCCAGTATTATCATGCTCCCATTCTCTTGAGCACTAAACACCTTTCCCCCACCAAAAAAAAGTTGCTACAGCATAAGCAGATCTGCAAAAAAGGTGAAGGTTCAGACATGTCTGTGTGTGTGCATGAACACGTAGGTATCATAGGTCAGGCAACTTGCATTGCTTTCTGTGGGTGGCCTAACCATTTGACAGGTGTTTCAGTCCTGGTTGAGTCAATCTGGACTTAGTCCTTCTAGCTTTGTTCACAGTTGCTTTAGACCAGGGGTAGGCAACCTATGGCACGGGTGCCGAAGGCGGCATGTGAGCTGATTTTCAGTGGCACTCACACTACCCAGGTCCTGACCACCAGTCCAGGGGGCTCTGCATTTTAATTTAATTTTAAATGAAGCTTAAACATTTTAAAAACCTTATTTACTTTACATACAACAATAGTTTAGTTATATATTATAGACTTATGGAAAGAGACCTTCTAAAAACGTTCAAATGTATTACTGGCACGCAGAACCTTAAATTAGAATGAATGAATGAAAACTCGGCACACCACTTCCGAAAGGTTGCTGACCCCTGCTTTAGACACTTCAGTCTGACAGCGGGAGCTATGGATGGGGAGGGGGTAGAGAGGGGAGTAATTGCTGAAGTTCCATGTAGACTGGGACCTCTGAGACCTTGTGGAAATTGGTGTGTCTACACAGAAACAGAACAATCGCTAGTTGGTGAAACAGAACATGCGTTCAGGAGTTACTCAGCAGTCATTTGCAGCATGAGAATTTGATCAGTTTCCTTAATGGAAAAGATCTAGTGTCAGATTTTGATCTCTCTCTCTCTCTCTCTCTCTCTCTCACACACACACACACACACTCTCTCTCTCTCTCACGGTACTGAAGCCAATGGAGTTACTCTGGATTTACATTAGTGTAACTTAGACCAGAATCTGCCCCATAACCAGCTGTCAACCCTAATCATTCTCTCATAGTTGACACAGTTGGATATTTTACTGCTCACTCTGTGTGAAATTCCTCCGATACAGAGGGCCAGCACAGATTTCTCTACTGAGGTTTTTATGAGGTCACCCATCCCTCTGGGATCTGAGAGCTATGACCCTCTGAAGTCCCTTAAAAGCCCCATAATGGGTATTAATGTGACTTAAAAAGTGTGTAGACCTTGTGCTGGCTCTCTGCTCGGGTGAATTTCACTCCCTCTCAGGGGCCAACTGAAAGACTGGAGATGCAAATATGAGGCTACATCTTCACTACCTGCCGTATTGGCGAGTAGCAATCGATTGCTCGGGGATCGATATATCGCGTCTCATCTAGACGCGATATATCGATCTCTGAACGCGTTTATATCGATTCCGGGACACCAGCCCGAACGGAGTTGAGGAGTTGACATGGGGAGCCGCAGATATCGATCCCACGCCATGAGGACGGTGAGTAATTCGATCTTAGATACTTCGACTTCAGCTACATTATTCACGTAGCTGAAGTTGCGTGTCTGAGATCGATTTTCCCGCCGTAGTGTAGACCAGCCCAATCATAGAAACTCTTTATTTTAAGAGTTTTTCCACAATCTGCTCTTGAGAACTAGGATTTACACCTGCAAATGCCTGTATCAATGAGCACATGTGCCCTGGGACAATACTACCACTCATTTGCACTGATAACGGCACCTTTCATCTGAGGATGAAACCCTAACCCGAAGCACTTAACACATATTAAGATATCTTTGAGGCAGGTAAGTTATTACTGCCCTGGTGTTACAGATGAACGTGAAACACGGAGGCATTAAGTGATTTGCCCAAGGCTGCAAGCCAAATTAGTGGCAGAACAGGACTAGAACCCAGGAGTGCTTCCAGTTCCCTGCAATTATCAACAGACCACGGTGCCTTCCTGTAACAGTTAGTTGTTTCTCTAAAAGTTAACATTTAACTCATCTAAAGCTGGATACCCAAGAAGACTGGGACACCCAAAATTAAAGCCACACAGGATTTGTGGTAGCACTGTGAATAAAAGCCAGATCTCTTGTTCTCCTGTGATTTAACCACAAAGCTCTCTTCCCCATAAATTACATACACCGCCCAGTCAGTAAATTCTTGCATCAACAGGAAGGTTTATGCATACATTTAGAAGATACTTTTATTGTAACCATTGCATCAATATAATTAAAAACAAATTATTTTGCTTTCTCAGGCTGGAGAAAACCCTGCACCTTTGGAGAAAATCATTTCCCCTTTCCCTGCAGGGAGTACAGAGTCTGAGCAGCAGCTGTGATGAATGGAGAAAGAAGAGGAGGAGGATGAAAGAGGCTGGAGCAACATGAAAGAAGATTTGTACTGAAGGAGCTGTTCAAGTGCCCAGCAGCAAAACAGAGACACATACATGCTTATATAGAGAGCATACGTTAATACATGCATGCCTTGTTGAGAACGTAAGCAACATTCCTTTTAGATAACTGTGGTCTGAGCGCTTGCGCTCCTGCAGTTTGAGTCAAAAGATTAGTGATGTCTTTGCTGTAGTGCTAACACTTTCCTCACCAGGCATTGTCTATGGTATGGCACACATCTGCCCCTTTAAATGTAGAAGTGTGAACAATCACTTGCAAACCCAGGGCTAAATAATACCTGCGGATAGTGCATTTGCTGCAAATAGGCATTGGCTTGTCTTGGGAGGTGTGGAAAGGGGTGTTTAGCAGTTTTGACAAGAGACAGTTTGTGTGTGTATATATTAAGCTCTGTGACATCAGGCGAGATATGCTTTTCTTATGACTGTACTTTCTCTGGTGCTACATTTAATGTTTGTCTAGGGCTAAACTGTCTCTTTGTGGTGCTACAGTTTTACCAGGATAATGTTCTGAAACATGAGCCTGGGAGAAATATATTTTGGTTATTAATATTTATACACAAAAACTAGGTTGAGAAGGTGCTATTTTCCTTTCGTTCTACCTGTAAATAAATTAGCAAGCAAGCAAACAAAACACACCAGCCAATCTAACCCTGAACTTTATAAAACAACTCACTTTGGGACAGCTCATCTCTTGTTTTGCTGGAATGTACCACATGATATGATAGCGGTTGTGCAGAACAGGAGATTCTTTTCAGCCCTAGATATTCAAAAAAGGTGGAAGGATTTGGCCCAATAATCAGCTATTTTAGAGCTTTGGGGTGGGGAGCTGGTAGGGATGCATGCTTAAGTACTTGCTACTCAGTAAAACCATAGGGGTTTAAAGAGCTACAAAATCCTCAGAGCAGTTTCTAAGGCCATGGGGCAATAACAGCCATTCCTATTAGTACTGCATCAGCTGATATTCCCTTGTAAACCATTAATTTCAGAAGTCTCATAAAAACAGTGATAAAAATGGCTCTAGGCTGGAAGTTTAGCAACTAAGTCTGATCCGATTGGTCATTGTTCTCACTAAATATTTTTAAAAGACTGGGTCCGATACATCCATATTAAACAAGTGCATTCTGTTATTTCAGAGATGTTATGCTGGATGATCAGCACAAAGAAGAATCAAACACACACAAAACATCACTGAATGTAAACTCATGTGAGACAACATTGTGCATTACTGTTGTGAATCAGCACACACGGCACCAGAAACAAGACTAGACCTGGCAAAAATATTTGCATGGAAATGCGTTCACATTTACAAACAAACAAATGCTCACCAGAACAGGACATTAAACAAATATTGCAGAATGCTCACAGAAAGTCACTGGGGTGTTTGCACCCAAAGATTGATTTTTTACTAATTATGGTGGAGATTACAAATGCCACAAAGGGATGTCAGATGCACAACTTCCATTGACTTCCAATGGGAATTGGGCACATACCTGCTCTTCCAGGCTTTGAATATCTTCCTGTACTTTCATCCCACCATAGAACAGAAATGTACCATGTGATCTTTACATCCAATCAGAACTGACTGAATTTTGGATACTTGCAGAGAAGAGTTTTGATGCAGTCTCTAGGCTGAAATCTATGCGTCAAACATTCATCAATTTTCAGGCACACCGGCACGTGTGTGTGGGAATTACTGGTTCTTGAACAACTGATCAACAGGGAAAAGGGTGTAAAGAATAATTTTTTCCCAGCTCAAATTATGACATACAGTGCATCAAGAATGAAACAGCTCCTCTGCTGAGGAGATTTGGACGGGACACGGCTACAAATGGACCTCAGTCTCTTCCATACCACATTTGGGGCCTGGTGCTGAACACTGTTAGCTCCCCTTGGGTCCTATCTCACTCCTACTGAAGTAAATGGAAGTTTTGCTGTTGACTTCAATGGGAGCAGCCTTAGGCCTGCTGATTTCAGCAAGTGTGATGGATCAGGCTGGATCAGGCTGACTAAGAAAACCATATACATTTAAGAAAATAAATCACAAAGGAAATTAAATTAGATATTTTATTATGATATCCTATACAGACAGGAATCCTGTATGGAGATGGCTAGGAGACAAGGCCACTTCATGTGGCAAATGATCTGGTTTATGTTTATTTGTATAGGACAGACGGGGACCTCCCCTCCCATGGAATATCCTCTCCTTTCTAAATTATCGGCTTCCTGCCTCTAAACAGTTAATGACTTCCCAGTTGAGGGAGGTATTGGTCCCCTTCCCTTTAAGCGTGTGTAGTTCGCATTATCATTTGCTAACTATATTATGATCCATGGGCTACCTCGGTCTGCAGCTTCAAGACCTTATGTGGCTTTCGCCCCATCTAGGGCTTTCATAACCCAGTCACGGATAAGCCACAATCCTGTGACACAGTGAGACAGTTTAAGGGCATGAGGGACAGGTTCTGCTCTCAGTGTTGTGTCCCTGGTCAGCGGGAGCTGCTTCAATCAAGGTGCCGAGACTCAACAATGAGGCACACAGCACTGATCAAACCTGCGAAGTCCCTTAGTACAGACAAGGCTCAATGTAAAATCCAGGAAGGATTCTCTGGAGGAGGACCCGGCCGAGGATGGGGATACGGGGTGAGGAGAAGAGGGACAGAGACCTCTTCAGCGGTTCCCAAGAATACAAAAAGACATGTTATGCCCAGGAAGGCTACAACCATATCAACAGCATTTCACAGGTTTATGTGAGAACAGAATTTGGCACAGGAATTCCACTTGAGCTCTGACTTGCCTGGCTTTTGTAGGCTTAAATCAGATGTTTTGTGTGAATGGAATATTAGGTTTACGGAGACTTAATCTAACAGCTGAGTCAAGGAAACTTTGCTAGAGAAGTCTCTTGGCAGAAGCTTTACAGCCAACATTCTCTGTATATAAATTCAGTGATTTACTAGAGGGTGTGTATTTGTCTAAGCCTTACATTTTCTGGTATAAATGACTATACTTGAATGCCTCCATCTTTTGACAAGGAGTGTTTTTATGCTTTTTTTTAAAAAAAAAAAAACAGATTCAACTCCAGTTGATATTTGTATTTGGAAACTAATACATGTTGTGTACTCTCCATCATTGTTCTTGTTCATTACAAGGACTGCGCAAGATGGTAGTGGGGGGCGGGGTTGTACTTTCCTAATGTGAAGGAAGCCTACACAGTCCCTCGCTCTTCTCTCCTTTTTACAGCAGCCAAGAAGCCATTGATTTTGATTAGCTCTGCAGTGGAGCCTCTGCAAAGAGCGGGAGTGCTCTCTACATGAAAAAAAAGACCTCATCTTAGGTTTCAGCAGACAGTGTGTGTGCAAGCCAGGGAAGGAGGTTATGAGATCATAGTCTGTATGGAATGCTGCATAATGTGACTGTGAAGAAAGTCTTTATTAATTTTTAAAGCCACACTCGCATGAGCTAGATCCCATTGCACATTGGAACTGCACATTTCAAGTTAGAAATGCAGCTAAGAATAGGATAAATACTGCCCCCTCATCCCCGCCATCACTAGGCCAAATTTATTCCTGGTGTAAGTCCATTGACTTGGAGTCAATGGGGTCATACCCAGGGTTGAATCTGATCTAGTGTTTCTAGATTTCGACTCTTTCTTGGAATGATTTTCACCAGCTAAAAGGGAAGGTGTGGAAGCCATTTTACCCCTTCTATATTACAAGGATATACATGCACGCCAACATTTGTGTGTCCTAGAACAAGTTACCATTTGGAGGCAGAGCAAGTCATCCAAATACATGGTTTTGTGCTGATGAGGCTTAATTGATCCACTGACCGCTTGTGTACACATTGAAATTGCACCAATTTAACTAAATCCTTCCCTAAATCAGTGTAGTTAAATCAGTGCAGCTCCCTTGTGTGGACACTTCGAACAGTTTAAAAAACTTAACTTGGTTTGTTACCAACCTAAACAAAATAGAGAGAAGACCCTCAAATCCATTTTAGAGTTTCCAGAAAGAGGGCAGCAGCTATTTAACTACATAGATTTAGAAACAGATTTAGTTAAGTGGGTGCACTTCCATTGTGTAGAGTGGGCCTTAGACTTCAGCACTTTCTCTGTTCTTTTGCAACAGGTAAACACTTGACTAAGTGCTGCTACAGCCATATTCCTCATACCATAAACCTTGGAGATAAAGAAAGAAGCATTTCCCTATGGGAGCAGGTGGAGAACAGAGAAGTGAGGCAGCAGGAAACCCTTCTTTTGATAAGCCAATTTCCCTTGTAGAAAAAAAGTGTTGATAATGGGACTGGGTCCCATGTTGGCAGGCCCAGCTTTATTTTTTTCCAGATTTCTTTATGAACAGCTTAGAGAGGATAATTATTCCTTTAGAATAAGCCTGAGTTAAATGTAACAGAACTAGGGACAGCTCCAAACCAAACCCCTGGATCCAAACACACCAAACCTTGTGGAATTTTGGATACAGAGCCACACTTAGCAGCTAGACCCTACCTCTGTAACATATTCCCACATTCACATCCCTCTACATTTTGGACAAGTTTAATTCTGGAGGCAAACTCTGTGGTTTAGCCTCATCTATACAAGCTGCTCTTTGTGGTTCATCATGTTCATCTTGTTCATCTCATGGGACAGAAGCTTTGAAAACACTGGCATGATTGATTACAACCATGTTAATCAAAGTCAAAACCTACTTAAAGCATGAACAATGGGTGACTTAAGAACATAAGAACGGCCATACTGGGTCAGACCAAAGGTCCATCTAGCCCAGTATCCTGTCTACCAACAGTGGCCAATGCCAGGTGCCCCAGAGAGAATGAGCAGAACAGGTAATAATCAAGTGATCCATCCCCTGTTGCCCTTTCCCAGCTCCTGGCAAACAGAAGCTACGGACACCATCCCTGCCCATCCCGGCTAGCAGCCATTGATGGACTTATCTTCCATGAAGGTATCTAGTTCTTTTTTGAACCCTGTTATAGTCCTGGCCTTCATAACATCCTCTGGCAAGGTGTCCCACAGGTTGACTGTGCATTGTGTGAAAAAATACTTCCTTTTGTTTGTTTTAAACCTGACGCCTATTAATTTCTTTTGGTGGCCACTAGTTCTTGTGTTATGAGAAGGAGTAAATAACACTTCCTTATTTACTTTCTCCACACCAGTCATGATTTTATAGACCTCTGTCATATTCCCTCTTAGTCATCTTTTTTCCAAGCTGAAAAGTCCCAGTCTTATTAATCTCTCCTCATATGGCAGCCATTCTATACCCCTAATCATTTTTGTTGCCCTTTTCCGAACCTTTTACAAGTCCAATATATCTGTTTTGAGATGGAGTGACCACTTCTGCACACAGTATTCAAGATGTGGGCGTACCATGAATTTATATAGAGGCAATATGATATTTTCCGTTTTATTATCCATCCCTTTCTTAATGATTCCCAATGACTTCACCTTCCTGAGAAGAATGCCAGCATATCAGGTACTCTGAAGGGAGGAGAAGAATCCTCATGTGCTGTCTCTAGTCTTTTCCTTCCCCACTCTGTTCTGGATTGAATTTACCACCTCTTACTCTAGAGCCCTCTTTTCTCATAGCACGGAGCATGCTTCCACATCCAGAATGAGGCACTTCCACTGTCATCATCGTCAACCTCTCTCCTACTGGCTTGAATAATGTTCCCTTTGCCTTTGCAATGATCACCACTGCCACTTAGCCCAAAGTCATTTTCATCCCTCAGGTCTTTTAAGGAACAGCATCTTCCTCTACTAGCTATGGGACAGAGCTGGGAGCTCTACTAAAAACTGTGGAATTAGCATATCCATAATATAAAACGTTGGTGCGATATATTATAGCTCAGCATACAAAAACATTTTTTCTATCAATGTTCATTCAAATGCAAAAGCAGATTTTGCTATTACCATGTTTGTGCACCTTCAGCGCAGGTATTTGACCACTTGCGCTTTACCGGTGTGCATATATTTGCGAAAAGTTAGTTTTCAGCTTAATGCTCGAATATTCACCAAAATTAGATTTCAAACTGTGTAAGTGACTCTCTCCCTGATTGAATGGCATTTCAGGCCATTCAATCAGGGAGCAGAAACTATGCCACCTGACTTAATTTGCAATCATATTCACAACACTCTTTAAGATCAATCTGAAGAACACAATTTATTTGCTGAAGAAATTCGCCCATAATTTCAAAGAGCGAATACATTTGAGAATTTTCCAGTTTGCTACCAGTCACACTCTGCTAACAGGTTAAAAAACGTGAAATGCATCAAATCTACTGGGTACAGGAAAGACCCTACAGAGTAACTGTGCAAGTTCCTTCCCACACCAAAGCTAAGGCAAGGCATGTGCTTACTTCAGATACAATGAGCTAGTTATGGCTCTTGTGTATAGATGGACATGGCTTCTTTCCCTCTTTTGTAAAAGGAATTTCATATGCTGGAGATTCTTTGTACATATTTGTAATGACTTTATTAAAAAAAATCAATTGTTCACTGGGAAAAAAGGTCTTACTTTTTATTTCCTCTCCAAAATAGAGAAGATCATTTACTATGAATTCTTTCCCCAACTCGGCTCCTGCTCCCACTGAAGTCAATAGAAGTTTTGCCATTGACTTTCACTACAGCAGGAGCCGGCCCTGTGTTACCTTCTGAGAAGAGGCTAAGACTCTTTTGCCCCATGTTTAGGCCACAGAAGAATTACCACACCTAATACAAGACAGGATGGCTCAAGGAATTGCTAATGGACTGTAAAGCCTGTTACCTCTGTATTGCCCAGCACACGTTGATAATGACAAAAAAAGTATTTATGACTCTCAACTGTTTGGTGGCCTATGTGAACTGAGCTGACCTCTGCCCTTCACGTGGAACAAGTGCCCACAGTACAAAAGCACCACTGTGTGTAGCACTAAATCTCAAGAGAGAGGAGGAAGGTCCAAGACGACTGAGCTAGTCTCTCCCCTCTAGACAGGACTGAGGTTCATTGAAAGGCATCAGCATGGAGAAAGTTACTCTGCTGCTGTTAGTGCTGTGCCTGCTCTGTAGCAAAATGGAGGCCTTCAGTCTCCAGGAGTGTCAAACCAAAACCTTCATGTGTTTCTGTAATGACAGAGACACTGGAAGCTTAGCATGGCTTGCTCACTCAGACCGGTCTGATTACATAGGACGGCCTAATGTACTGAAACAGAACACAGGAGAACCATGCACATGTCTCTGAAGCTAGAATACAGGCTTATAACAGAGGGGAGAAACACGAGTCCATAGGGCACTTTGAGGTGGCATAAAGATGGAGAAAAGGTGCTCATATCTCCCAACAAATGAGAGTGTTTTGGCAGGTGTACAATTCTACTGAAAGCCTCAACTAAACAGAGAGATTCCTCACAATGAGTAGTAGTACCAAGCCTTGCCTTATGTTTTTCTGGAGTGTTTTAATCCTGGCAAGTTACTATTAAGATGCTAATTCACTCTCTCATGTTCACAGCTGGAAGACAATAGTCGGGGGGGAAATTTTATGCCACTTGGAAATCTCTCCTGCAGAATCTAAGAGACCTTTCCTTTGGAGACAACCAGAGGAATGTCTGGCTTAGTCCATGCCTTTCTAAAGAGGCTTTTAACAAAGGCACCTCACCTCATTTTGTGGAGCAAAGCCTCTTCTCCACTCCCTTCATCCTCTCTCTCTCTTAATTCAGGTTTGATTCAGATTCTGCCTCCATCATTTCTCTTTTGTCCTATTTTTTCCAAGGAAAGTTAAGACACAACCCAGTTGCCATTAGCTCCTGTTTGCTTTAATTTTTTCCCCAAGGAGGCTTTACAGTAGGAGGGGAGGAAAGCAACCAATACATACATGCAGCCCTGTTTCCCTGAGGTACATTTCTTCCTGCTTGATTATCCAGTCAAGTGGGATTGTAACCTTACGGCCATTTCCATAGTAATGAGCACGGAAGATGCCATGATTGCTTAATGAAGCAATGCTGAAACGCATTTCTCCATGCGTTCAACAAAAAGTAAATCGTCTAGTGAAAGAGAAAGCTCCAGCTCGAGAGACAGTGAACAAACATCAAATCCATTTGCATCCTAGTGCCAGCAGAAGATCCTCGACAGACACTGTGACAGCTGAATACAGACTCATGCTACTCCAGCATCTAGTCTGTTCATTTGCCTATTAAGGGTACAAGCCACTGTCCTTGAAAAGCATTTTCTGAAGCTGAGGCATTTGCTTGTTTAGGCGAGATGGGGTTTATCAATAGAGAAAGTTTGTCCCAGTCTACCCTGGATGGTGGAACCTGACTGCAAGGTCCTCATAAAATACAACCTCTCAAGTAAAATGCAGCCTGCATCTATTTCACACAATCCTCATAGCAGGAGGGGGCCACCAAGCACTTTTATTAGAGGAGTTGTCACCATGATAGGGGATTTTGAAATATTGTCTGTTTGTTTGCATGCAGGCTGGCCACATCCAGATACATACTCTAGATCCAGGAGAAATCTTAAGATGAGCTATAAAATCGTCTTTGGACATCTCAAATGAAGCTCGAAAAAATCCAAATTCTTTATGTCTGTATCACACTGGTAGCATCTGCATGCAACACTCCACCCTGTTAGCAGGCATCAATCCTGCTAGGAAACAGTGAGGTGGATTCTGCTGACTCCCTACAGAGAAAGGATCTAAGGTCTGGGCTGAGCAGCACTGAGAGAGGAGCCTTCGGAACAGCCAAGCCTAGGAAGAAAGTTTTGAGCTAAATTATAGGTTATTGGATTTCCATTTTGTTTTTTTAATAAAGCCAAATCCCCAGAAAAGAACATGAGGTGCCTTTTTTTTTTTTTTAATGACTCTATACAGTTTGTGGGCTGGATTTGAGAAAACCATCTCTTTACATGGCCTTCAATTAGCACCTGAACTTTTCTAATAAAATTCAGACCCGGCTTTAATCTCTTCCCACCTCTCCATGCTCTCCCACTTGCAGAGGAAGCAGGTAATCCAACCATGAACATTAAAGATGAAACATTTCAAAACTGAGAAAATGCCACCCCCTCTTGGTCTCTTTAATATGTTCTTCTCCTATTTCTCTTGAGGTTTCATAAAGATCAAGATGGCAACCCATGTGTTTTATGGTATCAATGACAACAACAGGTTTATCGGCCACCGACCTCTCCCAAAACCCTAAATGAACCTCTGAACCAGTGGTACTGAAGCAGTGACTCTGACGTGTTTCCCCAGGTAATATAATAGTGGCAATGTAACTTTATGACAGATTCTGGGGAGCCAGGAGGCTGGTTTAATGACATAACTCCAGTCTGCTGTCCTCTCACGAGTCAGTTGAGGAAAGCTTTCCTCTACTATTACGAACTACACACTTACAATGGGAAACTCTCATCATGTTTTCCCTACAAACATGACATTTATGTACACCGAGAGAATAGACAAAGAGGAACCTGCCTGGGGTAATTTGTCCTGTAGACAGCAAGTTCAAGCAATGACCTTGGCCCCAAGTTAGCAGTGAAGAGTGGAAGGGATGGATTCTGACTCAGAAGAGTGGAAAACCCACCCCCCTTCCCTTTCCTTAGAAGACTCTTCATGCTAATGGACTCTGATCCCTGCTAGAGACGTAACAATATGCCAACCTGCTCCCCCGCTTGGATGGAGAGAGAGAGCTGTGTGAAAGACCGAGACAACAACCCACTAAATACTTGGAAACAAGGAGTTTCCCAGCTTTTTCTTCTGTCTGCTCACATGTCATCCTGATCCTGGTATGTGTTGGGCTTAATAAACCTGGAAGTGAGCTGAGGTAGTACCATCTTTCCAACAGCGCAGAGTCTCCACTGCAATGGATCGACAAAGAGGACAGGTCTTCTCCCTGTCAAACCACAGGCAGAGGCACTCTTCACAAAACACATGCTGTGGACAAAAAGGGACTCCGTCAGGCTGAGGGGAGGGGAACAACCCTGCCACCCAGGGCACAGATGCAACAAAAAAGCTTTGGTACAGGAAGCAATGCAAGTTTAGAAGGAGGGTGCAACCTGTAGGATCTCACTCACCCGTCTGCATGAAAAATAAACCTAAATATGAGCACACTAGCCCCACACAGGCAATAACTCAAACATCAGCATCTCTTAATGAAGAAATGGAAACACATGTCCAAAATACAGTTCCCTTAAGTGTGGAATGTCTCTCTGGGTACATAACAGCAGGGCTCTGTGCTCTGCACTAGCTATCTGTTCTCTTCAAAGTGCAATTCCAGGTGTGGGCCAGGCTCTCCAAAACCTAGGAGTATGTCTACACAGCATTTTGAAGTGAGTCACAGCAAGTCTCTCAGCCCCAGTCGACAGACTCGGGCTTGCATTAGGGCTCTAAAGATAGCTGTGCAGGCAGCACTTTGAAGTTGCAGCTCCAGCCAGAGCTCGGGTTTTGAAGCCTATGGAGGGGGGTTGGCTTCAAAGTCTGAGCTGCAATTTCGAAGCGCTGTCTCCACAGCTATTTCTAGCCCAAGTCTGTTGACCCTCTGTGTGGACCAGCACTAGAGAAGGATGAGACACACATCAGCTGCAAGTTTCACAGATATTTGCTGACAGTAGAGCAGGGGTCTCCAACGCGGTGCCCGTGGGTCCCTGGCACCCACCGGGGCATCTATGTGCACCCACCTACTGGCCGCTGGACAAGCAGCCGACGAAATGCCACCGATTTTCAGTGACGTCTCTTGATGACGCTACTTCTCAGTGGCATTTCGGCAGCTTCTTGTCCAGCAGAAACACTCCTGGCAGCTAGGTGTCTGGCACTCGCCACACGGTAAGGTTAGGGACCACTGCAGTAGAGGAATGGAGAGACTTGGGGATCTTGGTTACATTCTAGGTTCTGCAGGGGAGTGTCTATGTCTATACTATGTTGGGTGCTTTGGTGACTTAGATGTCCACTGGGCACTAGACGGAGATACTGTGTCTATTTCTATGCTATGTTTAGAAGTGACGAGGTTAAGTTTGATACCACAACGGGTTTGGCAAGCTTGGTGTTCTTACCTGGCACACAAGGATCAAAGGTTCCCTGAACTCCACTTGGCAAATAGCACAGATGTCTCCAGCCTCACTGCACTGCTGGCTGGTTGCATGGACTCCATAGGTCTGTTAGGGAGAGGGAAGAAAAACCTCTCTGTGCAAAAGGGTTTAGATTGCCTGATTTGTTCTTGAACACACGCACAAATGCTTCTTTTCATGCCCAGCTTTTCTACACTGAAGAAAGCCCACTGGAAACTAAGCTACATCACTGCACTGCGGCTGACTGCGGGAGTCTGGAGATGACCTGGACCTTGCTTTTCCAGTGACTTTGCTGCAGGATGTTGGGTAAGTCACTTCATCCCTCTGTGCCACAGTATCTACAGTTGTGAAATAAGGATAAATGATATTTACTGAGCTCAGTGGGGTGTTGTAAGGATTAATTCAATATAGTTTGCAAAGCACTGATAGAAGGTGCTTAGAAAGCGCTATCATCAACAAGCTAGCTCCAAAAAATCCCCCAAACACTTTTCATCCACAAACTTCCAAGCTCTTTATAAAAAGGAGGGTATATGTCATTACCCCCACTGTGCGAATGGGGAAACAGAAACCTAGAGAGGTGAAGTGACCTGCCCAAAGCCACATGATGAGAGAGTCAAGTGTCCCAACTCAGTCCAGTCCCCTATCCACTGGGCCACACTGTCTCCAAACATACACATTACAAGTGCCAAGTGCTGAGAAAGTACCATGGTATTAGGTCTCATATCTATACTCCACATGGCAGAAAAGCCACAGGGTCCTACCACTATAAAATATAACCACAGTATTCTCCAGCAGTGGCTGTTAATACCATCATAACACTGCTGTACATTGCCATGTTTGCGGCAAATACGGTAGTACTTATTTTAATAATAAATCAGAGGATGTCAAAGTCTCTGCCTCACACAGACACACACACAAACAGCAACTCACCACTCTATTAGACTCTGGATCAAACAATACTATTCAGTGCCTCTAACCATCACATTTCATACATACTTGTCAATCTGTTTCCAGAAAAGGGATGCAGCATCTTGCAACAGACCAGCCATGCAATGTTCCATTAACATCGTTGGGAAAGGGCAGACATCAGGAATTGCTTCCCCACCCAAAAGTTAGGTAGGGCTTCCCATCACAGCCACGAGGTGGTGGGTGACTTTTTTCAAAAGTACCCTAAATCTGGCATCCCAAGCAATGCTTTACTGAACCTTTCCTTTGTGGCAACATTTCCCAAGTCAACTTGGCCACATACATTGACTACTTACCTGAGGGGTGCAAAGGACCTTCAGTGCCTTCCGGACACTCCCCACACGGCCACAGATATCAAAAGACTGCAACAGAAACATTTAGCTTTAGACACTGTTCACAGGGCGATAAAGATATAGAGTCTTGTAACTTGGAGAACATCTAGGGCAAGATGGTCCAAACAGATACTCACAGGAAAGAAAGAGCCCAAGAAGCAGTAATGTCCAAAGAGACTGAGGTGTGGCAAAGAGCGGAGAAACAGACATGAGCTGACACTGCAATATGGTAAATAAAAAGGACTATAGACTCATAGACTTTAAGGTCAGAAGGGACCATTATGATCATCTAGTCTGACCTCCGGCACAATGCAGGCCACAGAATCTCACCCACCCGCTCCTGTAACAAACCTCTAACCTTTGAGTTACTGAAGTCCTTAAATCATGGTTTAAAGACCTCAAGGTGCAGAGAATCCTCCAACAAGTGACCTGTGCCATAACTTAGCTGCACACCCAGAGACTTCACTTTAGAAGAAGGGGACAAAACAGACTCTCTTAACATCTCTGATGTGACTAAGCTAGAATATGGTATTCATTTCTGGGCTCTTCATTATAAATTGGAAGGAGTTCAGAGAATATCAACAAAAATGGTGGGGGGGCTGGAGGGACTAATTTCTGAGAAAAAATTAAAGGATTAAATACATACAGTTTGGCCAAGTGGCGACAAAAGGTGAGTGAGTGTGTGTGGTGGGGGACACGACACGATAACTGTCTATATATCTCAAGGGAGATAAACACCGAGGAGGTGAGAAATTATTAAACATAAAAATAGCAGTGAGGATAGAGCTAAGAAAGGGAAAACTCTGATGGAATATCAGGGATAAATTTCTGAGGGTTTAATCTATCAGCCTGGGGGGCACTCTCCCAAGACAAATAGAGAAAGCCATACTGCAAACTAGACTAGACAAGATGTGAGAAAAGGCCCCAGAGGGAACAGCTCTGCATTAGCAGGGAGTGGGGCTGATGGCATAACAGGACTTTTCCATCTCTAACTTGTCTGGATATGGAGCGAGTGGAAGGGCAAGAGAAACACCTAACATGAAGAACTGCATTAGATTTACATGATATGCACACACATCAGAAAAACTGGATTTTTTTTTGTGAGGGTTTGTTTTTTTTTGTAGTGTGACTAAGTGGGCTCTCTGCAGAGAATACCAGTGAGATCACTGTGCAATATATGTGGAATCAAATGCAGGCAGCAGTAATGCTTCCAGTCGGCAGATAAAAGGGCTCAAAGGGTTTTTCTGTAATGTTTCCAGTCAGCTCCTAGGGCTTGAGGTTGCGGACTGTTACAGATCTTTAAAAGTTAATGATCCCTAGACAGGTAGCAGCTCTCTCTCACACAACCCCATTCTCTCTCTCTGGGGCTTACTTGTGTCTCTGTTGGGCCCCCCCAGTCTCTTCTAGCATCCTCCCTACAATGTGTGTTTCCCTTGCCACCCATTGAAATCTAAATTGCAGCCACCATCTTTCTGGCCAAGGAATTGCTCCACCTTTGTTCACAACTGGCCAGCACAACCTCCCTATAACCTGAGCCTGCAGAACCTTCCCTTTGTGCCTTGGAGAGGTGATACAGTCAAGCTAAGCCCTGGATTTCTGCCAAGAGCACAGCAGGTCTAAGCACCAAATAGGCTTTTGTGGTTTTTCTAATGTGGTTTGTGGTTTTGCTCATGTGGACTCCTAGGGGTAGATTTTCAGTGCATCGGGCAAAGAATTAGACATGCAACTCCTGTGACTGTAAATGGGATCTGAGCATCTAATATTCCACGCACCGTATTGGAAATGTATACCAGCCTATATTCCCTCTCCCAGTCCATCCCCACTCCTCTCACATGGTGTCTCCAGTGAAAGGGGAGCCAAAAACTCTAGTCTGATTGTCCCATACCCCAAATCCTGTATATGGCTGACAGACACTAAAGCACCTTAAACGATCCTGGACTCTCAGCCACTGGGCTGTATTATCTTCCCACATACACTGGTTTAACTCTACTGACTTCAGAGTTACTCCCAACTTACTTCAGCGCCGAATAAGAGGAGAATCAGGCCATGTTTTGCCAACCTCTTTGGCTTTTCCCAACACGAGGCTGTAGGCTAGAGGCCATGGTTGCAGGCAGGCTCTTGGGTTTAAAACAGATATTTCCTGGTTAAAGGTAACAGATATTTGCTTAAAGCAGAAGGGGACAAGTGAGCAGAAGAGCCTCCCATTCCTGACCTCTGCTGTTGGTTCTGAGCCTTTGCAGTGTCATGAGCAGGACAGGCCAGAACTGGCAGTCAGAATTATGCAAGCTAAGAATTCACAAAAGATACCAAAGAACGGAAGGTTTAGTGGTAGGGGGGCAAGGTCCTGATCTGTTACAAAGGTGCTTTTCTGAAGTAAGTGCACTGACGTCACTACTCCCACCACATAGCCCTTGTATATCAACAAGGACCTTGAATAAAGCAGGAAGGAAAGAAACTTCCACACTAACAGCATATGCAGAGAGACTTCAACAGAAGGGAGCCCTGCAATGCTGTTCCTGAGCCACAGTGGAGGGCAGTAGATCATTATTCTCCTTTGATACTGCAGCTGCTAAATCACAAAATAGGAGAACTTTTCAGGACAATCAGATTGCCGTCCAGCTACCTCAGAAGTAAGCACCTCACCCTGTGGAGAAATGTCAGCCTATTCCATAAAGAAGAATGACCCGAACCTGGGATGGTCTCTCCAAACAGGAGCCATATGAGGAGCCCAAGACTGGAAACATATCTTCCTCTTTCCCAGGCGCTGCCCGTTTACACAACAAGAGACACTCGAGGCATACAAGAAATCAGAGTCACCGCATGGTGCAGGAAGGACACATAGGATCGCTTAGGTCCCCTCCTGGAAGTTTACAGTCAATGCCACTTTTGAAGAGGGAAGCTTCCTACCACCGTAAAATATGAAATAGTTCATTCCTCCAAAATCACAGTGGAGAGCACAGACAAGCAGTGTGGTCCAGTGGACAGGCACTGCACTGGGACTCAGGAGTCCTGGTTCTATTCCTTGTTCTGCTACTGACCTGCTATGACCTTCAGCAAGTCACTTCCCCTTCTCTGTGCCTCAGTTTCCCCTTCCACCATTTATCTAGTAATCTCTTTATACCAGGGAATGTCTTTCATTCATGTTTGTACAATACCTAGCACAAATGGAGCCATCTAGGCAATACAAATATATTATAAGCAGCAGCTATCTCTGGACTGCACAGACTTCGGCTGTGTCTAGCTGAGCAACTTGCACAGATTTAAGAAAATCTGTTTAAAAACTAATTTCAGTTAAATTCTTATGTGGACAGACTGATTTTGGTTTAAGAGTGTCCACACAAGAGGCTTTCACAGTTTTAACTTAATCGATTAAATCAGATGCACCTTTTTAGTTTAGACAAGGCTATAGGCTCAGCATTCAGCCTGCCTTTCTTGAGCAAACAAAAGGAAAGCATGCCAAGAGCAGTCTTCAATTATATCTCCTGGACCTCTGTCAGCCAGGTTTCAGGTGAGGACACTGAATGGAAATGGCACTACTCGTTTTGTCCATATGGGGGCAGCAGGAGAGATTTATTCTATCACCGGGCCAGTGGTTCTCAAGTCACGACCCAATCAGCACACATCTGCGACCCATGTGACATCCTCAGGGCCATACAGGTAGCATATATACTCTGTGGATGCAGCCCACCTAACACAGAGAGAGCTGCACAGGGCACCCACAATGGTAAATAGGTTGAGAACCATTGCACTAGACCCTTCTGCATGCAGTACCGTTGATTACACGATACTTTTATTCTGCCTCACAGGAAGAGCAGGGATTGATGGGGAAACCCAGAGCTGACTGCAATCTTTTCTCTAAGGCTGCCCTCAGAGAGAATGGTGATGGGCAACTTCTCCTTGTACTACCAGATAGTTCATCTGCAAAGTCCCTCAAGGCCCTAGACTGTCTCTCATCCTCTTCTATTGTTTCTTATATGACATAAATAAGAAGAAAACAAAGAAAGAAGAAGTGGGGCCGCTATACACTGAGGATGGAATGGAGGTTAAGGACAACCTAGGCATGGCCCAATATCTAAATAAGTACTTTGCCTCAGTTTTTAATAAGACTAGTGAGGAGTTTAGCGATGATGGAGGGATGATAAGCAGGAATGTGGATATGGAGGTGGATATTACCGCAACTGAGGTAGAGACCAAACTTGAACAGCTTGATGGGACAAAATTGGAGGGCCCGGACAATCTCCATCCGAGGATATTAAAGGAACTGGCGCGTGAAATTGCGAGCCCGTTAGCGAGAATTTTTAAGCAATCGATAAACTCGGGGGTTGTGCCGTATGACTGGAGGATTGCTAATGTAGTCCCTATTTTTAAGAAAGGGAATAAAAGTGATCCAGGTAATTATAGGCCTGTTAGCTTGACGTCTGTAGTATGTAAGGTCTTGGAAAAAATTTTAAGGGAGAAAGTAGTCAAGGACATAGAGGTCAATGGTAATTGGGACAAATTGCAACATGGATTTACTAAAGGTAGATCGTGCCAAACCAATCTGATCTCCTTCTTTGAGAAGGTGACGGATTACTTAGATAAAGGAAATGCGGTAGATCTAATTTACCTCGATTTCAGTAAGGCGTTTGACACGGTTCCGCATGGGGAACTGTTAATTAAATTGGAAAAGATGGGGATGAATATGAAATTTGTAAGGTGGATAAGGAACTGGTTAAAGGGGAGAGTCCAGCGGGTCGTATTGAAGGGTGAACTGTCAGGCTGAAAGGAGGTTTCTAGTGGAGTCCCTCAAGGATCGGTTTTGGGACCGATCTTATTTAACCTTTTTATTACTGACCTTGGCACAGAGAGCGGGAATGTGCTAATAAAGTTTGCGGATGACACAAAGTTGGGGGGTATTGCTAACACAGAGAAGGACAGGGATACTATTCAGGAAGATCTGGACCACCTTGTAAACTGGAGTAAGAGTAATAGGATGAAATACAATAGTGAAAAGTGCAAGGTCATGCACTTAGGGATTAATAATAAGAATTTTAGATATACGTTGGGGACGCATCAGTTGGAAGCGACGGAGGAGGAGAAGGACCTTGGGGTATTGGTCGATAGCAGGATGACTATGAGCCGCCAATGTGATACGGCTGTTAAAAAAGCAAATGCGATTTTAGGATGCATTAGGCGAGGTATTTCCAGCAGGGATAAGGAGGTGTTAGTACCGTTATATAAGGCGCTGGTGAGACCCCATCTGGAATAGTGTGTGCAGTTCTGGTGTCCCATGTTCAAGAAGGATGAATTCAAACTGGAACAGGTCCAGAGACGGGCTACTAGGATGATCCGAGGAATGGAAAACCTGCCTTATGAAAGGAGACTCAAAGAGCTTGGCTTGTTTAGTCTGGCCAAAAGAAGGCTGCGGGGGGATATGCTTGCTCTATATAAATATATCAGGGGCGTTAACGTTAGGGAGGGAGAGGAATTATTTAAGTTTAGTTCTAATGTAGGCACGAGGATGAATGGGTACAAACTGGATATTAGGAAGTTTAGACTTGAAATTAGACGAAGGTTTCTAACCATTAGGGGAGTGAAGTTTTGGAACAGCCTTCTGAGGGAAGTAGTGGGGGCAAAAGACTTATCTGGCTTCAAGACTAAGCTTGATAAGTATATGGAGGGGATGTTATGATAGGATAGTTTAATTTGGGCAATTGATCTTGGATTATCACCAGATAAGTCTGCTCAATGGTCTGTGGGGAGATGTTGGATGGGATGGGAACTGAGTTACTGCAGAGAATTCCTTCTTGGGTGCTGGCTGGTGAGTCTTGCCCACATGCTCAGGGTTTAGCTGATCGCCATATTTGGGGTCGGGAAGGAATTTTCCTCCAGGGCGGATTGGCAGGGGCCCTGGAGGTTTTTCGCCTTCCTCTACAGCGTGGGGCATGGGTCGCTTGCTGGTGGATTCTCTGCAGTTTGAGGTCTTCAAACCAGTTTTGAGGATTTCAATAACTCAGTCCTGGATTAGGGGTTGTATAAAAGTGGATGAGTAGGGTTCTGTGGCCTGCCTTGTGCAGGAGGTCAGACTAGATGATCATATTGGTCCCTTCTGACCTATGAGTCTATAAGCCACAGGGAAAAACAGTGACACATCAGAGACTCAAAATGTCAACAATGTGTGTGCAACCCCATGCCTACACCTCATTCATCACTACTGTCCAACTATCTCAGTGCCTGGCCAATACCAGTTAGTGGAGGAAGACAACTGGCCAAAGCAAGGCAAAGGTGACAATGGAGGGGGAAAGAAAAACCCCTGTGAAGATCAGATCTTCATGAGAACATCTCTGAACACTGAGTGAGTCTGCCATCAACTAATCAATCAGTTCATAGCTTGGGAGTTCTCCTGGACTCTTCACTGCTTCTAGATACTTCAACAGCTACAGCTGTTCACACCAGCTTTTTCCATCTGTAACTGTCCAGGACCCGGGCAAAGCAATCCATGCCTTTGTGGTTTCTAGGGTGGGCTACCACAACTCATTGTACTTGAACACATTGACCGTAAGAAAACTCCAGCTTGTCTAGAACACAGCAGTTTGCCTCTTCACTAGCCATGAAGACCATAGCACCTGAATCACCACACTGGCTGCCCAGACAGAACTGGGTAAATGTCACAATCTCAGTCTTCATCCTGAAGGTCATCCATCGCGACAGACCAATGACCTGAGAGCAGGACCTCCCTTGGGAGTTATGTTCCACAAAAATAAGAAAACCATCAGCAACATAGGTCAGACTCATGACTGCGGGGCACACAGCTTGCTCAGCAACCACAAGGCGATGGTGAGAATCACACTAAAGACCTTACATCCTTCAGAACTAACTGCAAAACTCACTTCTCTTCCCTCATCTTGCCTTTAGTGAAAAGCAGAGAGGAAGAGGAGAAACGCTTTTATACACACACACACACACACACACACACACACACACACACACACACACACACACACACCTCTCCCAGAAACCTCCTGCAGAAGGGGTGAAATTTAGTCCATTTGCTCATCTCAGTCTGGGGCCTAACATTTATGCTTGTAAACGCAATCCTGCCTTAGAGCCTGGTTATTGTAATTAAGAAAAATGGCAAACTCCAGGAAGCTTCCCGTCTGGACAAGATCCATCGTGCTGGTAGAGATGCCAGCCTCAGTCTCCAGTAGTATTAATCCAGTATCTTCCAGAAAACTATGTCCATCGGTCACAGCTGTCATTCTGGCTGCACTAGTATGATGTCCTCACAGGCACATAAGCAGGCATGGCTGCTTTCATAAATGTAACAGGCAGAAGGATGGTCCAGCAATTGCGGTGCCAGTCTGATACACAAGGCTTGTCTACATGAACATTTAGACTGTGGCAAGCTGTAAATCTATCTCACACGAGTCTGCTGTGGTCTCACTGTCCATGTGGACCTTGCTGAGGCATGCGAACAGTTAGCTAGAGCACTCGGAGCTAGAGCAAAGTGCTCTGAGGAATTATTAATGCACAACAGCATAGTCCACACAGACAGGCCAGTGAGGGGCAGAATTCATACCCCAGCTTGCTGAGGTCTAATTGTTCAAGTACGGCACACCCTCAGAAGACCAGGATTCAATTCCCAGCTCCACACAGACTTCCTGTGGAACCGTAGGCCACTCATTTAAATCTCTCTGAACCTCAGTTTCACCATCTGCAAAGTGGGGATAATAGAACTTCTCATGGGTGTTGGGTGGATAAAACTCTTTGAAGAGCATGAAGTGCTCAGATACATATATGGCCCCTGTTAGTGTGGTATCTAAAACAGTACATTTTTAAAGAGTTTATTTTTTAATCATAAAAAATAAAAATCAAGGAGTTTGCTGCTGTAAGTTTACTCACCAGGCATCCCCTTACCTTGCAGAGACTATACAGTATGATCAGGATCCCTCCAAGGAAATAGCTGCTGGATGGATCATCCCCCATGATGTATTTGTACCACAACTGGATGGGGACAAGTGAGCGGAACAGCTGGCTCAGCTCTTCAATAACCAAATAAAACTTCCCCTGTAAAACATAAAGGATACAAGTTATCATCATTGCCAGGGGCCCAAAACGAAAAGAGAAAGGCTCAGATGTAAGAGTTGCGCTATGATGAGTCCTGCATGTCCATTAGCCTCTCTGGCCCTTTGCTAATGGTTGCACAGACCGGTCTTGGTGAGTTGCAACTATTGCCCTCTTCACTGCCACCTAATTTAGTGCCCAGAAAGGGAAACGTATCCTCTCATTGCTTCCTTGTGCTCCCCCGGGCAGTCTGTTTTATCCAGTTGTAGTCTACAGCCTTACACTTAGAAGCTTCTCAGGGCAGGGATTCTCTTTGCTATATGTTTGCACAGTGCCCACAGGGCACTGGTTTGTAGGCATTGTTATATGATCAATACTAATAACTAGGAAGAGGAGTACATGACATGTTTCTCTTTCCCTGGGCAGAGAATTACTACCATACAACCAGCGTGGCCTCCCTATTTTGCAGAGAATCCTCGTGAATCAAAGCGCAACAGGCCCTCCCTTGCTTTCCAGCGTTCTCTTCTGCGCAGTGTGTGCTGGTCTCAGGTACAAACTCTGAAACACAAAGGCCAGCTCTGAAATACAACCTTCAGTTTCAGGCTTGCTAAATCCTCCCAAGAATTGTATTGGGAAAGAGAATTCATCCAACTATCTGCTCTACATTAGGGAGCCAAGCACTTTGCAGGAATGCGTCCTATGCCCTTTTTAAACCTCCCCCAAAACAATCCTCTCATCTTGGTATTTCCTCTAGATTTGAAACCATTTGTTCTCACAAAGGACAGCATCAAGGCATCATTGTTTACCTTCAGGTTTCTCATAACCCCAGGAGGCTGCAACAGAACTATGTTTTCTAACCACATTTTCTTTCACTCTATAGCAGTAAGAACCAGCTCCGATAAACTGACCACAGCAGTAGGATCTAATTTTGGGTCTCCCAGCCTTGATAAGGATGTGTTTGTGTTGTCACTGATTGTTTAGAAGGAAGAACTGATGCCAGGGCAAAGGGGTGGGATGAGGGGTCGTAAACGTAAACCAACAACAGATCAGCTGTCATGGCGTTAACACTCCTAAAAGTTAAAATTTAAGATGTCAAGATTTTGGATTTGGTAAGGATAGGGGATGGGGAAAATTCCCCTAGAATTTTGCTGCATGCATCACAGTAACACTATCATTGACAATGTCATCACAGGTCGCTGTCATTAATCGCCATCGGTGGGGCACAGGGATTCAGCCCTCTGCAGTCTAGGAAGAAAGAAGCAGTCAGCACCCTCCCCCTGGGTCTCAGAGATGAGATCACTTGGCAGGCAGTCCTGCTGTGCTGAACAAATCGAATCCTTCAGAGAGCTCTGGCATTCTCATGATCTCATATCCCCCCTGAGACGGCGAGTGAGGTCACACCAGCGGTTGCTAAAGGACCTGGGCTTTTTTCCCCCCTTCCCCCATCCCTCCTCTTTTTAATCCCATGTGGCATCACATAGCAAAAATGTAACAGCAACAATATGGGATTCTAAATGTAAGCAATTTATTAAATTAGCACGAAAAGCTCTCTCACCAGACTCACACTTCAGTATGTTCATCATTTATTTCATACGCCCCTGTGACAGAGGGTCGCAGTTTGCTAATGACTAGTCTATCACTTCCTTTAGCATAGGCAGCTCTTTCTCTACACACACACACACACACACACACACACTCCAGCCCTGATGAAAACAACTGGCAAGTAAAATGCACTGCAAATTCCTAAAGCAAACCACTTTTCTGCCTCTCCTTTTTAATCCTTTCTCCCACCAGACTCGGACGTTTCCTTCATCCAATTCAGCATCCATAACAGACTGTCCTGGTACAGGTCAACACTTGATCCTCCAAAGATTTCAGATGTCTTCTGTGAAGCTATGGGATAACAAGAGGAACCTCACTCCTGTGAAGCTCGGGAGCTGGGCAGGGCTAAAACTAAGCTCCTGCAGAGTTTCGGAGCTTCCCAGGGTTGGAGCACAGGGCTGGGAAACATTCAGGTGAGCTCTGCCAGGGAGCAGAAGCATAGGAAGAAGCAGAGATGTATTTGCAGCAAATGGAAGATTCTGATTCTGTTAACTACGATGCCTTCACTCCTGTAAAGCTAAGAAGTCTTAATGTAATTCCAACTCAGTCACCTCCTCTAGGCTAGCACATCCCACGGGTTTTTACTGGTAACTAGAGGACATGTCAGCAGCCTGGAGATGTGTTAGCAGCCCCAAAGGAGTGCAGCTACCAGCATGAAATGGGTATGCATCATCCTGGATGACTCACACCACCAGAATGACCATCCAAGAGAACCTTGGAACCGAATACAATATCATCACAGCCATGATGGGTGCAGCTACAAAGACAGCGAAATGAGACTTAATAAAAGGAAAGAGTGCCATACGAAATGTTGCCCCAACAAAATTAAAAGCATTGCCTTCTGGAGGCATGGAGTACAGAGTCTATACCAGGGGTCGGCAACCTTTCAGAAGTGGTGTGCCAAGTCTTCATTTATTCACTCTAATGTAAGGTTTCACGTGCCAGTCATACATTTTAACATTTTTAGAAGGTCTCTTTCTCTAAGTGTATAATATATAACTAAACTATTGCTATATGTAAAGTAAATAAGGTTTTTAAAATGTTTAAGAAGCTTCTTTTAAAATTAAATTAAAATGCAGAGTCCCCTGGACTGGTGGCCAGGACCCGGGCAGTGCGAGTGCCGCTGAAATTCAGTTCGCGTGCCGCCTTCAGCACCCGTGCCATAGGTTGCCTACCCCTGGTCTATACCCATCAGATATAGCAAGTCTCAACCCTCCAGGACATTTATCTGTGACACTGGCCACTTTTTAAATTTAGGAAAAATGTCAAAATAGCCACAAAACACTGGCAGAGATATGAGCCTGAAAAGAAGTGAGGTCCCTCTCTTTTAGCAGGTATATAGTTTCCTTTACCCTCAGCTGCAAAATTCAGCATTTCTGATGTCCATAACTTACTACAGGCAGCATTGTGAGTGCTGCCTATTATTAAAGTTGGCTGACATGTCCCATTCTAAGAGTCTGTTTCCAGTTGCTTATAAAACTTTGCTGAACTTTAACCATTTGCCACGTGTCCTCCTCAGGCTCTATGTTATTTATTTAATTAATTTGTAAGTTTCAGCCATTTCTGATAATGAGGTGAGGGAAAAGTCCATTGCTTCGTCAGTGTTAAAAATAAGTCAGCCATACACCCCTTCCATTAAGAAGGTCCAGCACCTTCTCACTTTGGAGTTAGCCTGCCAGGATATGCCTTTTGTTATTTCCATCACAATCTTCACAAATCTGGCTAAGCTATAAGCCTTTGAAAAAAAATCTCCCTTTGTACATGCTTCTTAGAGACTTGTTAGAGCGTCACCTAAAATCTGAAGATTCTGTCCGCACCGAGAATTTGCCAGCCCCCCACCACTTTTTCATGTGACTGGATTGCCCAAGTGCCATCCCCAACAGAGCAGATGAGCATGCTGCAGACCAGCGGTGCAGGGGCTGAGGAGGACTTTTCCTGAAACTGCAGTTCTCACCTGCTCCAGGACAAGGGACCAGAACTATGAGCAGAGCTTCTGTCTCTTCTGTGCTCTCTCTCACTCCTGGCTGGTGTCCAGTATGGAGGAGAAGGAGGAGGAAAGTGTATGAGTAGAACGTAGAGGGGAAAAGTTGAGGGGAGTGGAAAAGGAGAGAAAGAGAAATTGGGACAGGGAGCCGAAGTGGGGCAAGGACTAGAACTGGTTGGGAAAGGAAATAGGATCTGGGATAAAAAGCTTGAGAAGTGGAGACTGGGAATGGAATGGGGAGTCAGTGATGGGGAAGAGATAGGACTAGGGCAGTGACAAATTGGAGGGGACAGAAGGGTCTGTGACCACTAGAGAACACTCTTTTCCAGAGTCTGGAATGGAACCCAAGATCCCAAAGTCTCACCATTCCTCTACTGTCAGCAATTATCTGTGAAGGTCACTAGCAAAGTATGTGCCTCATTTTCCTCTGGTACTGGTCCACATAGAGTATGACAACCTACTACTGCTATCAGTTACTCTACTCTAAAGGTGATGAGACATGATGGAATTTCTTTTTTCACTTTCCTCCTCCTCCCCACCCCCCGAGGAAATTACACACAAAACTAGGGAAAAAATATTATGAAGGTTGCACTGTCAGAAATTAGGAAATGCCAGAATTAAGGTTGCCTGTACAACCTTAATTGAGATCCCATGCGTGTATGCATTATGATACAGTCTTTAATTATATGATTACATACTTTTTTCCTCACAAGCTCTCTGCTTCATTCAGTGCACAGGATGGATGATGTTCATTTAATGAGCAGCTATTCAATATTTTGTCTTCATGTCATTCCATGCGTGACCTCAGGCCTCATTTACTGCACAGTATTTAACCCTGTTCTGAAGCCAGAATTATTATTTTCTGCACAGGCTTTTCTATGGCTCTCATCCCCATATAATCTATCTGAATGTGTCACAAACATTAATTAATTTATTTTCACAACACCCAGGAGAGAGGTAAGAGGATGCTATCCCCATTTCACAGATGCAGAACTGAGGCACAGATAGACTAAGATCAGAAGTGTCCACTAATTTTGGGTGCCCAGTTTGAGAGTTTCTGAGTGCTTCCCATTAGCACTTTATTTGTTCAAACCACAGCTCCCATTGACTTGAGTTGCATCTGTGCATGCTCAGCATTTCAGCAAATCAGCCCATGGAGTTTCAAACCAGGTACGCTGAAAACAAGGAACACACACTGACTGACTACCTGTGAAAAGTCTGTTCAAGTGACTTGCCCAGCATCGCATAAACACTCTGTGGCAGAGGCAGAGAATCCAGTTCTCCAGGGTAGCATTCAGCTGCCTTAACCATGAAGCCATCCTTGCCTCATTCACTACACACCTCCAACTTCTGCAAGAAATAAAGCAGAGGACCTACAGAGAACAGTGTCCTTCACTACACAACCCTGATTCATTCCCAGGGCAGGCTGAACCAGTGCACTGAATGTGAGGGGTCCTGTGGAGAAAATAGCACGTGCTCATGTAATTAAAGATTTTCATAAAGCATATGCACAAACGGGCCAAACTGATGTTGTATGGGCAACCTTAACTCTGATATTTCTTAACTTCTGAGTGCCTGACTTTGCAACCTTAATGTTCTTTTAATGGAGGGGCGTGTGTGTGTGAGTGGCAATGAGACAACTGTAATTGTCACCCTGGAGAAGTTCTGAGTCACCCTTGCCCAGCTGCCAGCATTGTTAGGACATATCCTAAAAGAAGAGGATGCTGAAGAAATCTCTAAGAGAAACCTGCTGGCTTTCAGACCACAGGACAGCAGGGGGGTTGACCAAAAACCCTCTCCCTTAGAGCCTCTTTGCCAGCACAAGAAAACAAACAGGTTGGGTAGGATGAAAAAAGAAAAGAAAAGAAAAGAAAAGACTGTTGCCAATATGTAAAGACAGGTGAAAACTCACTGCAGGCTAACTATGAATGAATCAAAAGGGGTTTTCTTTTTTCAATTTCAGTAAACGTGAGCAACTCCCACTGGACCTCTGCCTAGTCATTGGGAGTTCTAGGTGCTCAGCATTTCTGAAGATCAGGCCCCAGATCTCTTGAGTTGGCAAGTCAAAAAACTAAGGTACCCAAAAATCAGTGGCCACCTCTGAAAATGGCGGCTTTAGTGACTTTCCAAAGATCACGCAGGGAGTCTGGTGACAGAGCTCCAGTTCTGTGATGCCCAGTCCTGTGTTTTGGTCACTCTTTCCTGCAAGAAAGAAAAAGATAAAATGCCCCTCTAAGGCAGAGTCCCACCTCTTCCAGCCACAGCTCCCAAATTAGGGAAAGTTGCTGTAAAATCTGCATATGGTTCCCAGGGAAGGAGAGAAGGGATGGGTCCAATGGGTTGAAAGTTAGCGTAGGGTCTGGGAGCTCTGAGTCCAATTCCTGCTTTGCCACAAACACCCTGGACAACTCTGTGCCTGGTCTCCATCTGTACAATGGGGATAATAGCACTGCCCTACCTCACAGAGACATTACGACGATAAAGATTGTGAGGCATTCAGATACCACTAAGCACCCTAATCCCTTGGCTTTTTGGTGATCAAGGCATAGTTTCTTGCCAGTAATGAGCTGCATCACGTGAATGTCTGAGTCATCTCTTCCTTTGCAGGTGTCATCAAGGACGGGAAAGGAACGACACCCTGGGTGAGCACCACTATCAGAACAAACCATTGTTTTTCAGTCACGCTGCTGGGGAGGATTGGGAAAAACTTAGTCATGGAATGTGAGTTACACAAAAGAACCCTCTGTGTCTCCCACACTGAATCGAGCAGTGGAAGGGTGGCAATTTCAGGCACAGGGTCCAATCCTGCACCTTTGAAACCAGTGGGGAGTTTTTATGGGAGCAGGAGCATGCCTATAATGACAGAATGTAAACTACCCACAATGTTAAAAAAGGCCTCTTTTTCCACCTAAAAAAGCCCAGAGGAGCAGAGCAGAAATTTAAATAGCAGCTGGGTTCCTAATTTCCACAGGAGGGGGGCTTGGCTGCCACCCCACAATCTGAAAGCTCTCCATTAAAAAAAAACCCCAACAAATATCATTTGGTTCAATATAAAATGAATTAAAGTAAATTAAACTGCAGGAGCCATGTGGCTTGCGAAGGCCTCTATTGTTATACATCTATAAACGGCAGCTTTTCATTTTCACTGCTAAGGAACGACAGCTTGGTGGGTGTGGAATTAGAAGTAAATAATAGAAAAGACACACTTATTGAAGATTGCAGTTTAGGAAATCCCAGGTGCATGTGAGACTCCCCCATCCCCTCCCCATGTGGCTATTAAACAATCTTTGCTGCTCTTCCAGGGAATGGAATAAAGGGGAAAAAACAAAAAAAGAAAGAACGATGCAAAAACGCGTGAGGTAAGAGAGAAAGGAACCAGGCTTCCATCCTAGGAATCTTGATTGCTGGAGCCTTTTAAACAATGGATGGGGGCAAATTTTCTTCATAGCTTCTTGAAACAGCAGTGCGGCAAAAGGGCTTTCCTGGTCCTGTTTTGTATTACCATCTTCCCCAGAATCATGGAAACCAGAAGCTCCATTTCAAGGGGGAAAAATAAAAACAAGGGGAAAAAATCCAGTGGTTCAATTGTTTTAAAGCACTTTAATGAAATAACAGTATTAATAAATACTTATCACTCCTTTTAAAGATCTGGACCCAAATACTCCCAAATTTCCAGGGCATTTAATATGGCCCATTGTGATTTGGGCTCTGGTCCTGAAGAGATTCATGCATGCACCCAAGTCTGTGCTCTTGTGAGTAGTCCCAGTGGTAGGTATACAGCACCTCTGAAAGTCAGGGCCGAGCTTTCTCAAGTTGGCCACTCAGGACAGAAGCCCCTTTTGAAAACTTGTAAGTGACTTATCAAAGGACACAAAGTGTCAGAGATGAGATGAGAACTCAGGAATTCCCGGGTCCCTGGCCTGGATCAGACTACTACTCCATGCCACTTATCAAAACTCTCATAAAAACCTCTCTTCCCAGTCTCTCTCCCAGCCTAAGGATTTTCTACATGCCCAAGAGAAAGAGGAGAATGGGAGCATTGGGGAAAGCCACGTAATGTTCAGAAAAGCCTGGGAACTTTGATGAAGAGTGGAAAAATCTTGAGGAGTGGCCAGAAGAGCCAGAATAGTTTTCGACTCAGAAAGATGGGACTAATCTGAAAGTGATTGGTCTGAAGTCAAACTGAGAAAGATAAAAGGCTATGAATTAGACCCCCAGTTAGCAATTTTCACTACAACCATTGCTGAACACCAGAAAGACACTGCCAGCAAATGCAGGAGAAAATCCCCCTTCTCCCCACCACCTTCTCCATGGTGTTGAACTATATCATCTCTTTCACTGGTGGCATGCGGTTCTCCATTACTGGTCCTGGTCCTGGCAGCTGGAAACCACTGCTTTGATCAGGAAGAAGAATCCAATAGCACCAGCATTAATCTCATGGCAGCTGAAATAAGCATCCATCTCTCCACTGTGATTTTAAGTGGACATTCCTCTGGTAGCTTTCACGTTGAAGGATCCCAAAGCATTTTGTTACATTAGCCACATATAGATAAGTTTCACATCCCTCACCATTAGGCTGTAGCCATCAATGAAATTGAATGTAGCAGCTGTTTAAATTGCAAACAGCAATGCCATAATAATAATTTTGAGCAGACAGTGAACAATACTATATCCAGCTGACTTTGCAAGAGTAGCTGTCAGACTATAAATACCTCGAATGGATTTTGGCCAAACCACAAAGAGTATGTCTACATTGCAAACAGGAGCATGCCTCCCAGCCTGGGGAGACAGACACTGTCTAGGTTCACTTCAGCTAACATGCTAAAAATAGCCGCATGGACATTGTGGCAGGGGCTAGCCACTCAAGTTTGGACCCTGGGGATTGGATGGGCTTGTATTCAGGCAGGTAGCCCGGGCGGCAACATCCATTTTTAGCGTGCTGGACATACTAGCTTTGCTTGAGTTATCTACCCTATGCTTCCAGCTGCAGCACAGACATCCCCTAGGATCTTCAATACTCTTAAGTGGACGAGAGCTTGGGTTCTCCTCTACCAATGGGACTTCCAGCATGTCATTGCCCCCTAAAATTACGCTGGGACGTCAGCTAAGCAAAAAGCACTCGACTCCATCACTAACAGCACTTCCTGTAGTGAGTTGCTTTTTTCTTAGAGGTCTCCCCTTCAAGTCTGATCCTGCTTAGTTTTTAAGATCAGAACAGATCATAGCCCCAAATGGCTTGATGGATGTAGAGAGAAGTGTGTGTGTGTGTGTGTCTGTGTGTGTGTGTGTACCCATGATTAAGTGATAGCAACAGAGCCTCAGATGTCAAGGGACAGAGAAACCATCAACAACATCTCAAGACAAAAAGGGACTAAAAAAAAAATTGGAGAAATATCACTGTGCAGAAAAAGGTATTAAAAATGAAGCATCTGTGCTGCAAGCCATTATAGGCCCTTGACAGATGTGATCTTACCAGCCTCCCACTGTAGCTGCAAATAAAGACCCAGTCTCTTTCTTCTCCCCCGACAAGGATTAATGAGTACTTGGGATAGCTCTCAGACAAGCAAGCAAAGGCTGTGAACCTTTTCCAGTGCAGCAATTTATCTTGGGATGACTATTCACATCACTTTTTTTGCAAGCTGGATTATGCTCTGACCCAGCACATTAATCTCCCAAAATAAAATAATAACAATAATAGAAAAAAAAAACTGGACAATCGCCAGAGATAAATTAATAACCATCTCAAGTACCCCTGGTGCGCAGGAACAAACAGCTCAACTCCCCTGCCACCCATATTATTTGTAAGCATAACTATTCCCGCTTTAAAAATTCCCTTTAAGTGCTTTGTCTGAGACTTTCAGTAAGGGATGAGGATAGTAATATCTTGCATTTCTATTGTGTCTTTCATTCCAAAGGCAATCAAAATTTAACTGATCCACAAGCTCTACTTACCACATCCACCACTGGTGATGGGTTGAGGGTGGGGGCAAGGAGAACATGACAGCTCTAATCGTGAACAGGCACTTTACACAACTGTTTAGGACAGGAAGTGAAAATCATCATACACTGAGACCTGGTCTACACACAGTTTCAGTATCGACAGAACAGTTTCAGTTAGGGATGCAATTTTCTGCTGAAATAGTTAAATAGGTACTGCTCCTACTTTGGGTGCAAAGGTGTGGATATAGCTTTTCCCCCTTCCCTTACAAGAATAAGCTATACTCGTACAAGGCACCTTCACACCCATATAACTGCATCCACACAGGAGGGAGGTGTTCTACTGCTTCAACCTGTGTGCAGATAAACCTCTAGGGTGATATAAAGTCATTATTTAAGCTGGAACGTTCCCAGAACACCTGGGTTAACACATCTATTCTTGTAAAACAATAAAATAAAAATAAAATAAAAAGGTCTGCAGTGAACACAAGAGCTCAGAACCAGAGTTGCACATCTCATCCAAGAGTCACAGCAGCATAACGTACCCTGAACATGCTGGGGTATTGGGTAAGTACTGACTCAGAAGGAAGAATGTCAGCATCTCTGAAGATCAACCCCTTGGGGGCGTCTCAGGTTCAGTGCCCAAAATTAGAAAGCACTTTTTTTAAACAAACATTCACCTGCCATAAGAACTCAGATGCAACAGCACTGAGATCCTGCATGCACATCAGGAAACCAAATCCATAAAATGAAATGGATTCTAAACATGGCTTGTTTAGTTTCATTGTACACAGTGAATGATGCTACAATTCAGGTTAAAAAAGAGAATGGTGAGGGAAGGAAGAGAGATTGTATCAATTAATAAGTATACATATCAGAAACGTTGCTACCAGCTCTACAGTCGGTCAAAAAAATTACCCACGAAAATTGGTGCAAAAATTTTACCAAAACTTTCCATGATTTTTTCTTCCCTAACATCACATTTTCATCAAAATTTTGATATTTGAAAAATTTTGACCATTTCTACTAAATACATAGTAAATCAGATTTCTAAAATTCCATTTAAATAATCTAAGGTGCTAACAGTTACACAGATAAGGATGCTTGTCTTCCACAAAGCATGCAATTTTTATCACTTTAGTCCACTGTTTTTCCAGCAGAAGGAGGGAGGCAGGTGGTTTGTTCACAAAAGGCTAGATAGTGCAAACTGCCCACAGCCTGAAGCAAAGGGCAGCACTTCACTCTCATCCATTGCTGCTGGCTACAGCCCCACCTCTCCCCTTTCCTTTTTGGGCAATCAGTAGTTCTGGGAGCGAGGTAGCCAGCAGCCCCCACCCTACCTTGTACATGGGAGTGAAAATCTGTCTGGTCCTTACACAAATCATGCAAGAGTTTGGGGAAATGGAGACTCCCTTTCCTTTGCACACCCAGCCAAGAACCAAGCAGAAACTGTATCTAACCTCAGAGGCATAGTTTCATTGGGTGGCTCCCATCAGACATGGACCAGGAAGAAAGCAGAGCCCTTTACCTTTGACTTGACAGCCAGAATGATTTTAGGCAGGGCAACGACCAGGCATTTCAAAGAGATGGTGAGATACTTCAGAACGAAGTCCGTGATCCCCACAGTCCACATCAGGTCAAAGAAATCCAGGCTCTCCAGGTTGGGTTTCAGAAATATCAAGCTGAAAAGCAGGACAGCAAGACACAAACATTAATGAATGGCCCACGATCTGCCCTTCATCAAAGCTCCAGTACAAAGAATGGGCCCAGGGACTCCACCAAACGTGAGCACAGGTTCTTAAGATCAAGTGTAACAGGAGCAAGGTCAGCAGATTAGTCCCTTCCGGCATTTGACCCATGCCTGCTCTTATCCAGCCCCCCTGAGGTCGATGGCTTCAGATTTGCCCATTTTCAGTAAAGGGAATACAGTCATCCACAAAGCCTACGGTGGAAGTTAACCCCTGCACTCCATGCTGATAAAAGAAACTTCCCTCCAGGGGGGTGTTCCCAATATCAGCAGCTCTGGTGCCCATGATTTCCCCCTCAATCCTATTCCTGAAGGAAAAGCCACCTACATCTCTCCATCTTTACCACTAGGGAATGACGGGAAACATGCACACCACTGCAGTTCAGAGCTGCGCTGTGGGTAGTTACCACTTCTCAGGCCAATTCAAGAGCACCAAGTGCGTAGACCAGCCTTGAAACCCCACAAAAGCACATTCTGGCAAAGGCAGAACTGCTGCTGGGGCAGCATTCTCCACAGCACTAATCTAGCTGGGAATGCAGGGCAGGCATGCGACAAGGGCAGCACCGCATAAGGCACAGCAGAATGCTCAAGGTCATTCAGCATGGGGTAACCGCACTGAGACAAAACAAAAAGTTGGCTTGCAAACTTTTGAGGCTGACTAAGAGCTAGGCTCTGTGAATCAGCATCACCTATTGAAGTGCACGTATTCCAAACCTATAGAAAGGGGAATCCAAGCTCAGTCATGGATTCCAGCAAACACAAATCAGTGGGAGGTGAAGAGCAGTGACAGAGCAGGGCTCAGCACGCAGACCCTGCAGCTGCAAAGGATCCATGGGCAGCGGAAACCAGCATGGTTCTGCTGCAGAGAGACAGAAGGCTGGATTCCGGGGTGCCCTGCAAGGCATACATGCCCCACGTGAGGCATTCAGCACAGCAGCTCTCACTGAACAGGAAGGAGCAGGACATGGGTGCGGTAGGGTCAGAGTATCCGCTGCAGCACACATGCTCTGATTAACCCCCGCACCTGTGTTAGGGACACATTTAGGGAACGTGCAAGTCTACTTCAGCCATGGGCTAGAACAGCCTTCAGAGAGCAGCAGAAAGATGCCTCTTTTTCCTCCTCCCACCATTCCCAGTCCAGCAACTCGGGCTGGACACTGAGTTGAATATTTGCTCCCTAGGCAGGACGAGCCTAGCGTACCAGTACTTCAGGAAACCACTGCATGGGGTACCAATTAAAACAGGTCCTTCTTCAGCAGTCACAAGGGGCTTCTTGTCACTATTACTGTCCACCAAGCTCTCTCGTGTGAAAAGCAAAAACTTAACAAAAAGAAAAACCCGAAACAAAAAGCCTGAGCATGAAATTAAAATACTCACAACTCTGGCACAGCGCAACAGGTAAAATTAAACCCTAAAAACAGAAACAAAATCAGAAACTTAAATATTATTGTGGGCTAGGAAAATAAATACACAAAAACAACAGCAAAATCAGGAAATGAAAAATAACTGAAAGGAACAAAAAGTGAATGGCGATTTCTAACCTCCCAAGCCTGTGCAAGACTCTGGGCCCCACTGCTGCCAGGGTCTCCGCACAGACAGACCTCTCCATCCACACAGAGCACTGCATGGGGGATCAGGCCTTGGTGTGGAACTCTCTGTCAGCCTCTGCAATATATTTAACCCTTTCGCCTCAACTCACCACTCCCCAAACACAGGGGCACAATGTTCCTGTTTTGCTGGAATCCTTTGAACTAATCTGCCACTCTCCCAGCCCAACTCTGCTGTTCCTTTCCAAATCTGCCTGGCCTCATCAGCTTCCCCACACCCCCAACTCACCTTCCAGCTCCCCCACATCCCCATCAGCTCCCCCACACCCCCATCTCACCTTCCAGCTCCCCCACATCCCCATCAGCTCCCCCACACCCCCATCTCACCCTCCTGCTCCTCAGAGTCTCCCAGCAGCCTCCTTCCTGCCTTCTGTTTCCCAGCTGCCCACTATGGTAGCCTTTCCAGCACATTCTCCCAAGTTGTTCCTCCTGTTCCACTCTGACCCAATCCTTCCCTCCAGAGCCTCTGAACTGCAACTCTCCCTCATAGTCCCGTCACTCATCTGCTTCCACTCTGATTCACACTACAGTAGCCCCTTCACTCCAAACACCCAGGCAGAATCCCAGATGAGAGTCACATTTTTTTTAAATAAAATAATTCAGAATGTTGGGGTCAAATGAAACTCATTTTTCTCCAAGCAACAGTTAAAGACACAGGTATTTCTAATAACTGCTAATGATAAATTTGGTTTAATAATGTAAATTCAGTTGGGTGCCACGGTTCTGAGCATACAATCATTCTACCATTTAATATGTATTTTTCCAGGGAAGAGCTGGTTCTATTACTACTGCCTTATCCCAATTAAAAATGGAAAGGCTCTACCTGTGATCTCATCTAAGCTATTATTGCTCATCTGATGCAAGACTGTTCAATATAATTCATATTCCAATGATTTCTTGAATATATACAGTTCCAAACCTCAATCAGTGGGACTCCCACAACTTCTCTTGCGAAACTTCCACAGGGGAACAGATCTCATTGTCAGACCAATTTTCCTAATGTTTGGCCTAAATTTGCCTTTGCATCATTTCACCCCATCTATCCTGGTTATACTTGCTTAGCCTAACTCCAATAGCTTCATGGCATTTAATTCTTCCTTTATCATTGCAATAAGAGATTGACCCCAACCAAAACCCTGGATGTTTACAACCCTCAGTTTCAGAAAAGTTGAGCTCCATAACTAAATTTGGAGACTGGCCCCTATTTGCACCAGATCCAAACACCCTCAAATGCTGGGAACATTTGGCTCTGGATTCAAATCTAAATGTTACTACTCAAGTCCATCTTTAGTAACAGAATAAAAGCCTGATACACAGCAATGGAAAGAAGCCATTGTGGGAAGGGAAAATGAAGGTCAGTATTCTCATCTGGTTCCAGCACACTAGCTCTCTATATCTCAATTACACCATAATAGAAAATCCTGGCTTCCATGGGCAACAAGTAACCCATATGCTTTTCCTCCATTTACCATAGCAGAGATGGCAGATTCCATGGAACTACACTTGCATCTCACAAAAGTGTGAGAGAAGGTAGGCAACCTCTTTTCCACCCTGGCAATAACTACCTGTTTCCACCAGATAGGATTTACCACATACCCACCTGTTATATAGCTGCTGGGAGCTGAAAGTGTAAAGCAAGTATAAGGTATTTCCCAGGAGGAAGGCCAGGATCCAGAAGACAATCAGCACCGACCTCTTCTCCTGAGCACAAACAAGAGGCAGACAAGACAGATTCAAAAGTCTAAAGGGAACATGCATATTGTGCACCAAGCCTTTAACTGCTGAAAAATGTGAGACCAACCCAAGGGACAGACACACACTTTTAAGCATTCAGTAATTAGTTATTTACATGGGAGTGAGACATAAAAATAGGCAGCAAGGTACAGACATAGATAAACAGGACCAGAATCTGCTCTCATTTACTTTGTCAAGCAGAGTTACTCCACTGAAATCAAGAGAATTACACTGGCAGAAAGGGAGAGTCAGACCCACATAACCCAGTTTTCAAAGGTGGGTGCCTCAATCCTGCATGCTTACACTCAGCTTGATAAGTAGGAGCAGATACGCTGTACCATAGGTTTGAGCTCCATAGGCAGGAGCTGGATGGCCTTATTAGGGGACACATTTGATAACTGAACCTATCACATCTAAACATGTAGCTTTAACAAAAAAACCAAAAAAACCACCTAGACTGTTTTAGATCCTCATCATATCTAGAACATACTGCACAGAGCATGAATGGATAGTGTTTGGATGCAGGAAGGTTTCGGTGCATGTGATTTATAATCAAGAAACAACTGAACAAATGAAAGAACCAACAGTAACTTAAATTCTACATCTGTGAAGATGGGAACGAATGACACGATATTAGCTCCTAAACTCAGCACGTGTGAAGGTCTGAAGGTTACCTCTTCTAAGCCTTAGGACCAGCATAATTTTGAGAAGGAAATTCCACATTTGGGAGGGAAAACGAGAAAGAATTTTTGGGGCAGGTTTATTTAGTAAAAATGCAGCTCTTTGAAGCTGTTCAGAGGAATGCTAGATTAAGTCTTCAAGCAACTGGATTAATGGACAGGGTAAGGTTGGGCAGCCAAATATACAAGACAGAGATAATTAACACCAAGTTGTGCAATTTATCCCAACAGTCTGCATTTTGTCACATTTATTTCATTACCATGTGTGTATAATTATATATTTATGCCACTCACATATCATCTATATGATAATGCAGCCCCAACCCGGCACTGCAATGCTGTTGAGATATCCCAATGAGACTATAAACCGTGATACCTGAAGAAGCCAACAGGTTTATTTAAGATGTAACCAGAACACCAAGCATATTAATAAGTAATACTTCTATAGCGTCTTTCTTCTGAAAATTTCTAAGCTCTCTGTAAGCGTTAATGAATTAAGCCTCACCACACCCTGGCGAAAGGGGCATGATCACTTCCATTATTACATATAGGGAAACTGGGGCACAGAGCTTGAAGTTGCACTGCAAGTCAGCGGCAGGGCCAGGAATAGAAACCAGTTCTGATTTTTCATTCTCTAACCACTATACCAGGCTTCCTGCAAGACACGGAGGCTGTGTGGGGCAGGGGGAGAGCAGAATATTCATATATGCAAAGAAATCTGTGCACATTCATTGTTTCATCCATAAAGTGCAAGACAAGATCTAGCATCAGCATTATTTAGCATATTAAGAGCAATGTCTCAGAACTCCATAGAGCAAGATACTGGACTCACCTTCAAAGAGACCTGTTCTCGGAGAGTTGAGTTAGCATATGCAAATGTGCTGGCCATACCAATGCACACAGCAATCCCTGCAAGGAAAGACATCCATCAAACGGCTGTTGAGCCAGGGAGGGAGTATTCACATTGTTAAATTATTTTATAGTCAACATTTTAGGTTTAAAAACAAACAAACCCAACACCTGTAATTGCTGGATATAGTGGGGGATGCTAACACACTGATCGCTAAGCTCTGGAGAGCGGGGTTAGGATCACAAGCCAAATTAATGTGAATGCATCATGGCCATTTCCAGTGCGTATACGCCCAGAAGCACAAGCTGCCACACAGTTTGATACAATACTGAAGGAACGGCAGCCTCTGTTCATGAGAGACCCAGGAACACAAAAGCAAAAGTACTGCAGAGTATGGCTGACTTGCACGAACAGAGCTAGGAAAGGAGGGAAGACTGGAATAGCAGCTGGTTCTGCAGATCAAGACTGAGGTGCGCTGGCCAAGCTGTGTTGTGACCTAGGGCTGAGAGGTGCTGCAGGCAAGGACTGATGTGCGAGGGGGGGCAGCCTGCACATTATGCTTCCTCTAGCTAGCGATATCAGGTTCCATAAAGACAAATATTCAGCAGACAGTTACATACTCCATCTACCAATGAACATTTAAAAGGGGATGCCCAATTCCCATTCAAATTAAAGGAAATTGGGTGCCTGAATCCTTTAGGCAGCTTTGAAAAATCTCAGTTGTAAAGTTTAATTGCTCATCCCATCTCCGAACTACCATCCTTCCAGCCAAGCATGATTCAAATCCCTTCCGAGACTTTCAGCGCCACACAAGAGCTGACCAGCAGAGGTTGCTATAAACATTCTCATCCCACCTCTGCCCGGGAGAGCTGAGTAAGGATTCTTCACCGTGTTCTCAGCCGCTGGTGGAGAGGGGCAGGGAGAGAGACCAAGGCAAAGAACAGAACAAGAATCTGCCACCTTGCAGGACAGGACATCAAACATGGGCCTCACTCAATTGTAACAGCTAGTAATGAAATTAAAGGGGAAGAAAAGGCAGGATGCCTAAAGACAGGTAGCTTCACCCCTGCCCGCCTAGATCCCCTTTGCCCACTGAATTTGCTACCTCTAAGAATTCTTACAGAGATGAACACAGTGGACACTGCGGCAGGACCCAGCTGCTGAACCAACCTTAGAACCAAATGAAGATGGTGAGTTGGCTGCTTACCAAGCTTATGCTGGAAACAAACTTTAGCCAGGAGTATCAGGATGAAGGGAAGCCCCTTCTGGAGCCAGCAAATCACAGCCTTCAGCTCCGACAGGGCAGGCGCAGGAGTCCCAGGCTGGTCCTCAGGATTGTCTTCTGCGTGTCCGTGGCGGTCTCCACTAGCCATGTGCAGCAGAGAGGATCCCCGATGGTGGCCATGGTGATAGTGATGGGGCTGCTGCCGATGGTGGAATGGAGCTCCTTCTGTTCGGCTGGCCCCTTCTTCCCTTGGGGCTGGCATCTGAATGAACACATCCCCGCCTCCTGCTGAGGAACCCAGGACCAATCCTGACTGGAATGGGGTAGTTGGGATGGTACCAGATGGGATGCCTGCCAGCCCTGAGAAAAGCTGCTGGGGTGAGGGAGTTTCAGCCTTCAAACCTTCGAAAACTCCACCTTCATCCACGCTGGTCTCAGAACTGACTGTCTGACTCCGGCTTCTGCAATGAGGAGAGAGACCCCCACAGTGGGAACCATCAAACAACCGGCTGTGCACTGGGAAAGGCATCCTCCTGATTCTCCAGAACACCAAGGCTGGCTTTGATTCACCTTGGCATGGCTGGAGTCATTAGGCAGTTCAATTGTGCTGGTCAAATAGTGTTGCTTTCCCCCATCCCTCAAATGGGTCATAAAGTTCCTGAGCTCCTCGCTGGGTTTTTAAATCAGAGTTGGAGTGTTCCCAAAAACAGGCCAGTTACAGGGCAATTTAAAACTCTACATCATCTCTAAAATGGTTTTGACGGTAAACACATGGTGTATGCAAAACACCGCATGCAGTGGTGTACATTTGTTATCGGTATGAATCTGAGATGGCCACACTACTCACGAGTGAAGTAACTGTGTCATCCCAAATAAATGACCTAACAGCTCCAGTTGCCAGGCTCTTCCCACTTTATTTAACGGTGGCCAACTGCCATCCTGGCACTGTGTGGCGGGAAAGCCAAATGATAACAACATGGGGTAAATCAGCCAGAAGGAGCTACTTCCCTGTCACATGACCCAACAGGGTATTTAAGGGACGAGAATGCCCACCTGCATTTGTTTTGGTGTTACATATGAATTTTGTGTTTCACTGATAAATTGTGCCCTGAGGCAAGGGTTTGAAGCAGACTTGGGCACAGCATCCGTTCTTTCCTGTGGTTGGGAGACAGCCCACCAGCCTACAGACAGTTTCCAAGAAGAGGCTCAGGAATCTCGTTATTTCTTCCCAATGCCACATGCCCAGGGAAAATATGCTCTGTTTGTCTGTACTCATTGGCATGGCTCTACAGTGAATGTATGGAAGGTATGACCCCATGTGGCAGTGGGAACAGAGGGGACAATTCCCAAAGCAAGTCGCTAGCCAAGAAAATGCCCAGTGCAAAGTAAACTCTTGTTAACACTGAGAGAGAGAGAAAAAAAAGAATAACTACAAAGATCAGCAATAGGTCGAACCCACAAATAGACAGTGCAGCACTACAGTCTCTCCGGATCCTAATCCCTGGAAGCCTCCAACTTTAGAAACAGTGATCAAGAGCTGAGATTACACAGGTACATACACAGTGCCCGCACCTTCCCGTAGCCGGTCTCCCCCCCCCCGAGCCCATAACCCTCCCTAGACCTCTTACTCAGCACAGCTTTGAATTTCATCTCGCTCTGGAACCAGCTCCAACTCCCTCTTGGGCACTTCCCCACTAAGCAAGCTCCAAACAAGGCTTTTCATAGTCACACCCCACTCCCAGAGTCTCTGTGCAGGCACCCGCAAGGAATCAAAGCAACCAGATACTGTACCATTTTCTGTGGTTCAGAATTAACCAGATACATACTGGATGACACACAGAATGCCCCGAATCAGGGTTGGACACAGAAGCTACACCAGTAGCAATTCTGTATTTATCTCCAAAAACATAAACATAGACAATATAACATACCTGGGGCAGGTCCATATGCCAATCAAATACACTGATGTTGTTTGGAAAAATGCTGTTAGGATACATAACTATTCCTCCACCAGGAAAGAGGTTAACTAGCTACATAAACGATACTGTGAAGGTAAACATTATGGGTGAAATCTTGGCTCTGCTGCAATCAATAGGAGCTTTGCCATTTACTTCAATAGGGCCAGTATTTCACCATATTTTTTTTTTAATAATCCTTGCCCATGTTAGTGATAATACTTTATTGTATTAAAAATGAAATGGTTTTTAGAATCCATTTCACTTTACTTACTTTTTGCATTTGATAATAGTACAAATCCTGAATTTGTACAGCACCTTTCAACCTTATCAATCCCAAAGTGCTTTACACATTTTTTACTGACCGGGGACAAGCCTCACCTCATGTCAGAAGGTCCATGCAACATCCAATGAACCACTCAGCTCACAAAACCTCTGTTCCAGTGCTCAGCCCACACACCAGACTACATGCCAGGTAGCATCATGGAAGTGTGAGGTGACAAAACTAGAGGTTGGCCAAGAACATAAAAATAATTTAAACAGAAATACATAGCCTGTCTCTTCTGCACTAACATGAAAAGTTACATTCCTGTCAGAATTTGAGCAGAAGACCAGACTTAACCTGCTCTTGTAAAAAGTGTTATGGAATAATTAATTATCACAAATGGTCAGGATCTTTTGCTTCACATTTCACTTGACAGACATTTCCCTCAACTCCACAGAAAAATGAGACTGGTTAGTTTCACTTTTGATTCTGATTAATTTAATTTCCCCATTCTCTAGCCCAAGAAAAATTTAACATTGAAAACTACACCACAATAAACCTGTGTTCACTGAAGTTATAAAAAAAGATTAAAAATAAAATAGGCATACCATTATCTATCCATGTACAAAGGGATAAATCCTGGTTTAAAGAAGGTCTCGGGAACCACCCAAAATCTTCTTAAAATTTGAGGGTGTGCTAACCAAGAGTTTCCTGAAGCACCTAAGCTCCAGGCAGCTGCAGTTAAGTTCTTGAGGAGTTCCACAAGAACATCTCAAGAACACAGCTGTCAAGGACCTCCACTCCTGCAGAGTTCACTTCCAAATCTTCAGCACTTAGGATCCCCACAGGACAACAGCCTGAAGTTCTCCTATGGAGTTTAGAAGTGCCACAAAAGTAGAGCCTCAGTCAGTACAATCTTGAGGGACATAACTCTGGCTTATCTGAAGTTTGGTTCTCAGGAGTTTAAGCTAGGCTGAATTTGAAAAATGTTTAACTGTATATATACAAAACTAAATGTTGGACCTAAACTATGTTGACTCTGTCTCTTTAACAAACAAACTGTAGGAACCGCAGCCCACGCCGCATCCCACTACCCCATTGGCCTGGGACGGTGAACCGCAGCCAGTGAGAGCCGCAATTGGCCGAACCTGCGGACACGGCAAGTAAACAAATCAGCCCGGCCCACCAGGGTGCTTACACTGGCAAGCCGCGTGCCAAAGGTTGCCGACCCCTGCTGTAGCTTTTACCTTCCAAAAAGATATGAAATACACCAAACAAATAATCAGAATATTGCCTGTTGGAGAGGAATGTGGAAGAAACATGGGAGGAAAGAAGACTTACCTTTCCGGAGGAAGGCTATCAGTGTTGCTGCTGTGCCGTCTCTGCATTTTCCTTAACACCTTGAAACACAGCACATTCAACATTAACGTTGCAGATCAGCAATCCCCAGGGGGACTAGTAACAAAGGCCCAGAGGGTCGGAGAGCTGTGACACCCATTCACCCAGTGACATGGTTGGCAAAATTCACCTGCTTCTCTGAACAGTGGTTCAGGAGTGTATCAGTTTTTTTAGCACACTAGCGAAAAAAAAAAAACTGAAAGGTTTTCCGTTGACATTTGGTAGCGCACAGAAATAGCTCTCCAGTCGGGGCAAGAAGGAGCCAGATCACACTCTACAGCACCAGGAACAAAGTTGAAAGTCACATGGACTTTAGAATCCTACGATGAGATGATCCGAGAAGGGACTCCAGGATACTGACAGCAACCCTAGATGTGACATACAAATTGGCTGTTTGTTGTCTAGGAATAAGATATTATTCTCCTCCTCCTCTTCTGAAGCAGTTTGCAGGGCAATGTGAAGCACACAGAAGAGGGGAGAAAAAGTAATATTTTATGAAAAATGCAGTCACATCAGGACAACACAGTTTTATTTTTTGCTACATAGTGCATCCCTGGTAAATCACATAATTCGCACTAGCAAACTCTCCAGGCTTTTCTTAAATATGTGCATGTATGAAAGATCAGATCTTTTGGGCACCGTCAAGTTATTTAATAAACTAGGGTCTGGAGTAGAAGAAGAAGAAGCACAGAGATTATAATAACCTGAAACCCTTGGCTATAGGAGCCTGTCACAGAATTGGGATGAGGTTTTATTTATTTTTTATTCTCTTTCCAGCAGCAATTTTGAGTCCATGAAACTATTTTTTTTAAATAATCATTCTGAAAGAAGAAACAAATGTGTCATCACTTTAGTATCAAAGTGCCACACAGACATGAATGAGGAAGGCTAGCATTATTACCCCATTTTACTGCAGGGGAAACTGAGGCACTGAGAGGTTTGGGGTTTTTTGTTTTGTTTTGTTTTTTAAAGTGACCTGCCAAGGGTCAAATTGACAGCTTATAAGAAAGTTGGAAATAGAATCATTAAATCCTTATTTCCAATCCTATGCAATCCTTCGCTGAGATTTTGTTTCAACATCACTTAATTTAATTGTTTTTCCTTAACTTTTCAAGGTTTCGTTATAGGTACACCTCTACCCTGATATAAAGCTGTCCTCGGGAGCCAAAAAATCTTACCGCGTTATAGATGAAACCGCATTATATCAAACTTGCTTTGATCCGCCGGAGCGCGCAGCCCCCCCGCACCCGCACTGCTTTACTGTGTTATATCCGAATTCGTGTTATATTGTGGTAGAGGTGTATATTAGTTACATATAGGATGGATCAAAATTGATGATTTAAAAAAATAAATCTATAAAAAAAATCAGATTTATTAATTTAAATTAAATACAAGGTTGTTTTTTGTTTTTATAAATAAACCTATACATTTGAAACTGAGAACCTAAATTAAAACTTTTGGGCTTAATGTACCAGAAACATATAAATTAAATAAAAAAATAACAGAACATGTTTGCTGTCAAGTTTTAAGGAAAGTCATGCCACTAAGCTGGTGGAAGTCACGGGCTAAATACCTGGAACCAGAGTTTATTGAAATGCTAATCAAGCTTTTGGGAGCAGTAGACCCTTCTGCAGGTGCAGAGAGAATGTTTGGCTTTGGCTACACTGGCACTTTACAGCGCTGCAACTTTCTTGCTCAGGGGTGTGAAAAAACACACCCCGAGCGCAGCAAGTTACAGCGCTGCAAAGCACCAGTGTAAACAGTGCCCAAGCGCTGGGAGCGCGGCTCCCAGTGCTGCAAGCTAATCCCCACGGGGAGGTGGAGTACCTGCAGCGCTGGGAGAACTTTCTCCCAGCACTGGTACCGTGTAGCCATGCTCTTTGTTTCAGTTGTATAAATTGGTTCAACTGAATGACTAGTTCATTCAGAGTTAAGAAACCAATTGGGAAGCCAGGAAAGCTTGTTTTCCTCTTCCAATCTCAAAATAAAACTGTGTGTGTGTGTGTGTGTGTGTGTGTGTGTGTGTGTGTGTGTGTGTGTGTGTGTGTGTGTGTGTTGTGTGTGTGTGTGTGTGTGTGTGTGTGTGTGTGTGTGTGTGTGTGTGTGTGTGTGGAGAGAGAGAGAGAGATCTACTAGTTCTAAAATCTTGAAGGACATGGTAACCAGAAACAAATCAGTTCAGTTAACTAGTTATAGACAACACTTCCTATGTTTAATAAAATAGTTTGTTTTAAATGCAAAACATGTTTTGATGAGCTTTTTGATAAACTTCTTTTCTTACGTATCCAGCACATGTAAAGGTAGTTTTTAGTCAATAAAAGAAAATTAAAATGCTGTTTATGTGCATTTTAACTGAATTTTCATCCAAATAGAGCTGACACAAATCACAAGTAAAAATGAATGATTAACTAGTAAATAAGATATGCGTTGTTTATCATTTTCTAACCTAATCAAAAATGTAAAAATTAAGAACCTGAATAAATGTAAGTTAAACTAAACAATTGCTTAAATAAATGTGTATAGACATTGTGTATCCTCCAGACTAGCAATAAGAAGCACCACATTTAGTGTAAGGGCTATATTTAAGCTGCAAATCAACATGTTTTAATGGGAACCAACCAAGGAGAATGAACCTCTCTTTAGGAAAATAAACTAGAAAGTTTAAATGCAAAACTTGATTAAAATCTGTGATTTAAATCAAGGTTTCCTGCTTGCTGACTTAAATCACAATTAAAATCAGTGACTTAAAACACTTTGATTTAACTCAATCCACCCTGGTAAACACATACCTTTATTCTGTAAGGATATACCGTAGTTGTTCTGGTGATATTTCCCAACTCACCCTCAAATATCCTAATGTGTTTGATGTGTAGCCTACACTTTGTGGGAAGCTATAGAAGAAAAGAGGAAAAAAAAAGATTTAACTTCAAAATTTTTCTGCTCATTTTGCCTATGTTGCCATATTCCTCATCCCTCATTCTTTATTCCTAAAGCCCCACATGGAAACAGAACAAACATTTATTTGGCAGAAAAGTAAAAGGCCATGCAAATTGTATCCTGGTCCTGCAACTTACGATACGTAAGCCGACAGATGCACATATAGGGAAGTCAGTGAAGCTAGGTGCAGGCAAAGGAGTCCACCTGTGCACTGTAAGATGCAGGAGTAAGATCAAAATAAATATTTTGCATGAACCTTTCCTCCCAAAGCATTTCACAAAATTATAAGATACACGTACCCACCCCCACCTCCCCACATATACATCCCAATACTGAAATGTAGCCAGCTCAGAGGTGGAGCTAAGTGACAAACCAATGAGAAGAGAAGAGATATTTTGGCTAGAATACACAAGCAGATGCCTGTACTATTAAAGAGTACCACATGATTTTGATATCTACAAAACCGAGAGGACCTTGGTTTTTAAAGCCCGATCCTGAAGATTACAGTCTACTGTGTGTGTCATTGTCCTATACCTCAGAAGGATGAAGGGCTGGATAAGAGTCAATGGCAACAAGAGGAATTAGAGCGAGAGAGAGAGAGTTGGGAAAACCACAAATTGCCTAGGAACATGGCTGAAACTACATTATACAGAGTGTACACAGATGGGCTGAAGGACTCATGAGCTCCAAGGAAGTAATTCCATTCAGGATCTTTGGTGACACTCTAACCACAAGCACTGTTCTGATTACAAACATCTTCTTTGTAATTCATGGCAGCCCTTTGATTAGATACATTTTTGAATCCAAGGTTGTGTTTTAGGATTCAGAATATATTATAAAAGATACCCCCCTCTGCCCCCTCCCCTGCAAATAAAATTGAAGCTGCAATTACGGTGGCAATACTTAGCATTTTAACAACAATTTACTTTTTCTCCCCCCAGATGCTGTGTAAATGTTAACCCATTCTTCCAACTCCCCTGCAAGCTACGTACACACTATTACTCCCATCTTACACATGGAGTGAGACAGAGAGAGATTAAGTGACTTGCCCAAGGCCTCAGTCTGATCTGTGCAAGCAGATTCCTGTGCCTATGCACAGCCACGGAGCTCCATGTCATAGCAGAGATCTGCCCATGTAGGTCTGATCACAGGATGAGAGCAGAAGTCAGTGAGAGAACTCAGGAGTTCCTGACACCTCGCTCCCCTCCCCAACAGCCCTGAGCTCAGTCTACTGGGGCTCCACTAGTTTGTGCTATAGGGTGACTATCCATTAATTTGTCTTTTCAAATGTTTTCCCCTACCTAAGCCAAGCGTGGTCCTTCGCAAAGTGAATTCCTTTTAGGTATCAGCGATAGTGGGGGCAGTGAAGAGAACCCCAAAGGGTTAGAAGCCACGATTGCCTAGGGATCCAATAGGACAGCTGATCTTTGGCCTTGTACACAGTATTAGAAACCTAAGGCCAGATACCATTGGGGTAAATGTCATTTCAAAAGACACCTCACTAGGGCTGTCAAGCAATTAAAAAAATTAACTGCACTGTTAAACAATAATAGAATACCATTTATTTAAATATTTTTGGATGTTTTCTACATTTTCAAATATATTGATTTCAATTACAACACAGAATACAGTGTACAGTGCTCACTTTATATTTGTTTGATTACAAATATTTGCACTGTAAAAAAAAGAAATAGTAGATTTTAATTCACCTATTACAAGTACTGTAGTGCAATCTCTTTATAATGGAAGTTGAACTTACAAATATAGAATTATGTACAAAAATAACTGCATTCAAAAACAAAACAATGTAAAACTTTAGAATCTGCAAGTCCACTCTGGCCTACTTCAGCCAATTGCTAAGACAAACAAGTTTGTTTACATTTATGGGAGATACTGCTGACTGCTTCTTATTTACAATGTCACCTGAAAGTGAGAACAGGCGTTCACATGGCACTGTTGTAGTCGGCATCGCAAGATATTTTATGTGCCAGATGCACTAAAGATTCATATGTCCCTTCATGCTTCAGCCACCATTCCAGAAAACATGCATTCATGCTGATGACAGGTTCTGCTCAGACCAATGCATGTTCATTTTCATCATCTGTGTCAGATGTCACAAGCAGAAGGTTGATTTTCTTTTTTGGTGATTTGGGTTCTCTAGTTTCCACATCAGAGTGTTGCTCTTTTAAGACATCTGAAAGCATACTCCACACCTCGTCCCTCTCAGATTTTGGAAGGCACTTCAGATTCTTAAACCTTGGGTTGAGTGTTGTATTTATCCTTAGAAATCTCACATTGGTACCTTCTTTGCATTTTGTCAAATCTGCTGTGAAAGTGTTCTTAAAACATACATATGCTGGGTCATCATCCAAGACTGCTACAACATGAAATATATCGCAGAATGTGGATAAAACAGAACAGGAGACATGCAATTCTCCCCCAAGGAGTTGTCACAAATTTAATTAATGCATTATTTTTTAACGTGCATCATTAGCATGGAATCATGTGCTCTGGAATGATGGCGAAGCATGAAGGGGCATACGAATGTTTAGCATATCTGACACGTAAATACCTTGCACTGCTGGCTACAAAAAAGTGCCATGAGAATGCCTATTCTCACTGTCAGTCAGCAGTGTCTCCCATAAATGAAAACTTTTTTGTCTTGGCAATGGGCTGAACAAGAAGTAGGACTGAGTGGATTTGTAGGCTCTAAAGTTTTGCATTTTTTTGTTTTTGAGTGCAGATATGTAACAAAAAAAATCTACATTTGTAAGTTATACTTTCATGGTAAAGAGCTTGCACTACAGTTCTTGTATGAGGTAAACTGAAAAATAGTATTTCTTTTATTATTTTTACACTGCAAATATTTGTAATAAAAATAATATAAAGCGAGCACTGCACACTTTGTATTCTGTAAATCAATATATTGAAAATGTAGAAAATCATCTCAAAATATTTAATCAATTTCAATTGTTATGCTACTGTTTAACAATGCGATTAATCACAATTAATTTTTAATTGCAGTTAATTTTTTGAGATAATCCCATGAGTTAACTGCAATTAATCAACAGCTCTATACCTAATTTAAACACTGAATGATTGAGTTGTGTCTGGATTTGGCTGTTCCACATTATGTTGTGACATATGGTAATTTTGCACCTGCAGTGCCATGTGCACACTAGCATTTATATCAGGAAAAAACAAATCAGGCTACATACATCTTGCTAACAGAGGACTTTGGATTGTCAAAGATTGCACAGTATTAAAGTGTTCATATCACAGGCAAAGAGTACCATATTAACTAGGTATAAGAACAGAATGCTCTAATGGGTCATATTTGAAAAAGTAACGTTTTTATTTTTATTATTTGTATTTCAGTACTAACTAGAAGCCCCGGTCAAGGACTAAGACCCCATATTGTGCTGGGCGCTGCAGAAACAGAATAAAAAGCAGACATTCAAACCTTGTCTGTCTATTATGCAGACACACACATAGGCCTGCCCCTATGCCTCACAATACATTGCAATTTGAAGCTAACCTAACAAGTTTCAGGCTGCCGAGTGTTTGATTTGATATGGAATGACTGATATTTTCTCTGACTGTGCTCAGATTTCCCCAGCTATTCTGAGATTTGAAAAATGAAATTTACGATGAAGAGGTGGCTAAAGAATTGCAGGGGGGAGAGGAGAGGAATTTCCCCCTTCTTTGAACGCAACAGCACAATAAACACCGATACCACATAGTCATCATCCCTTTTACAATGCAGTACAAAGAACACACCACGTTAGACAGGAGGAGGACAAACAGCACAGAGCTCCTTTACCTACCCTCACAACCCAGCCATCACAGGCTCCAGCATCCAAACCCTGCCAAGCCCGCAGGAATAAACAAAACCACCCACGTGACGGGCGACTTCCGATTCCCCACCTCTTCCAGGAGAGACACAAAGTAACTTCCTCCCTCCCGCAGCCTATCAGGCGGGGGCAGCTGGCTACAGTGGATCATGTGCCGGGAGCGGAGCGGAAGCACTTAGCGGGTCTGTTTAGGTTCCTTTGCTGCAGGCAACAGTAGCAGGGTGCAGGAAGGGGTGAGTTGGCAGCGCATTTGCTTCAGATGCGGTGCTTCGGCATCAGCGGCTAGGTTTTAATTGATCCTTTTCTGAGAAAGGAGGAGAGGTTATTTGCCCCTGATTTAGACAGGCCCGGGAGCCCCATACACCATCCCTAGTATGCTCTTTTTAGGAGCATGCCACGAGGGGGGAGTGGGGCTAGCAACAGAGGTACGGGTTGGCGTGATAGTTTCTTTTTTTCAGAGACTGGAGGGCGTCTTGGTTTGGCGAAGGTGCCCTCTCTAGGCTAGTATCAGAAGGGTAGCTGTGCTAGTCTGGATCTGTAAAAGCAGCAGAGAGTCCTGTGGCACTTTATAGCACGTGTAGCAATATAACACCTATTGGCGCGTGAGCTTTCGTGGGTGAATACCCACTCTCCAGACTAGTGTGTTTTGTTAGATTTCCTCTACTTCATGCTAAATCGATGTGTAAAGATAGTCAGATGGACCTGACTGTAACTGCAACTTCAGTCTGCTTTTTAAGGTTCCAGAACCCTCCTGAAGTGTCTTCCCCCTAAACAGCGCTGTTTGAAAATTTACTCACACAGGAAAAGCTGTGGCTTTTTCTCTCTGTGTTTAGTCCCAAACTCCTTGTTAGGATTTAAGCTATAGCTTCTATTTTTAAAGATTTTTTTTTTGTGCTCTTCCAGTTTCTCCAGAGAGTTCTCAGGCTGGTTCAGTGTGCAGCTGATTAATGCACTCCTGGAAAAATTAGTTTACCTCTAGGGGTTCTTTTCATCCCACGCACCCACCCCCCAAACGAGCAAGGGCAGTGGCTGAAGGAGAAATAAAAATCCAGCGAGAACCAGAAGCTGGTGCAGCTAGTGCAACAAGGGGAAAAAACCAACAATTCCAGAGCAGAGCAGTGTCAATAAAGGTGTATATGGGAATGGTGCAGTTTGTGTCAATGGTGTGGCGCAGGCTTCTGCGGAAGCGTTGGGTCCTGGGTATTGTATTTGGACTCTCCCTCATTTATTTCCTTACCAGTACCTTCAAACAGGTCAGTATTGCTTTTCTTCTTTGTCTCCTTCCCCCCTCCCACCCCATTTTTCTGTAGGTCAAGGCCCAGCCCTACAAAAACACTTAATGCCAAAATACAGTGCTTATTACTGCTGGAAGGGGTCCCATTGTATGACTACAAATTGAATTAAGTACTGCACCTGGCGGTTGCTGCAGGTCTGTGAGCTCTGAGACATAGAGAACATCCTCCACCATGTGTAAACTTGCAACACATTGTGAGAGATTTTTGAAATGATTTCTCTTGCAGGTTGTAAATTATTGATGGTGACCTAAAAATAATATGCTGAAATGCTAAGATTTTTTTTTAAACCTGTGTTAATGATGGATCTCAAAATCTTATCCTAGGCACCTTTACTTCTGCCAGCATCATCAGTAAGATTTAAGGGTACTGTTAGTTAGTTCAGAGCCTGAACCTGAGACTCTGTGTAAAGTGAAAGTTTTACATCAGTAATACGCTGTAGCAACATGTTCATGGGATCTAAAGGGCAACTGGAAAGTTTTATGGGCTCAAAGTGTTCTCTTGTAGTGTATGTTGTGAAATGCCATCCCAAGCAGGATAACAGCATTGTACATGAGGGACAAAAAATGAAACCCACTGCTCCAAGCAAAGGCCGTAATTCTACATTAGGAGCCATGCAAGCAGAAGGGCCTGCCTGTGTAATGGAGGAATGGGACCTCAGTGAGCTGCAGAAACAAAGCAAATATCATAAATGGTGAAAGCTAATGGGAGCTGAATACTTAACTCCGTTAGGTGACCTTGAAAATCTCTATACGTGTAAATTCTTTTTTTTTTTTTTTTAAATGAACTAGCCTTCTTTTATTAAAGGTCAGGACATTTTTCCCCCTTGTCAATGAGCTTTGTTAAAAATATCCCTGTAATTAGATCTTTGTTTAAAGAAAAATAGAGAGTCCTGATGGTGAGACTTGCTCTAGGATTGTTACAATCTTAGGATAAGTCCAGCATGAGGCCTAGATATCTTAACACCTGTACTTTCTTAAGCAGCACCCACATAAAGCCCTATTCTTTTTTCTTCGGAGCCACTTTAAAGGTGCATGTGTAAGATGGTTTTCCAAAGGCAATCTTGAAATGTTTTAAGTATCTGTCCATCCTTAAATGGACCTCACCTGGCTGTTCTTGAACTGCCTCTATCACATATCACCTCTTTATTTGAGGTGAGGTAGCAAAAGCAGCTTTGAATGTCTGACCTGTCTGGAGCATTAGTAGATCTTGCAAGGGAGTGTGTTTTAGTGACTAGAACAGGGGGACTGGAAGTGTGGATTCTTGGTATCTGTCCTGTCTGCCCCACTGACTCCCTATATGACCTTGAGTAAATCAGTTAAGCTAAGCTAAATTTTTACAAGTGGCCAGTGATTTTGAGTGCCGAGCATCTGCAGGACCTGACTTTCAGAGGTGCTGAGAAACTGCAGTCTTTTTGACCTAACTGGTGCATAGAAGGGCCACACCAAAGAAAATTAGGTCCTAAGTGTTCCAAGCTGGGCACACAAAGTTAGTGGATGCTTCTGGAAAATGTAGGCTTTCAATGCTACCTGCCTCAGTTTCTCCCATCTTTAAACTTGGAATAACAATATTTAATAAACCTCTCCAGGAGTGAATTGCAAGATTTAATTCAAAGTGAACGTTGACCAAGTGCTTTGGGATCCTTGAGTGAAAGGTACTACAGAGAGGCCCATTTTATTGTTAGTGTCCCTGGTTTGTAAGGAGAGCTAGTGGGGGATGGAAAGGCGAGAGCATCTTTTGTGTTACTAGGAAGAGGATGAAACAACTTGGTAATGTATGTTACTTAGAGAAAGAAATGCTACTTTTATGGCCTGAAATAATGTCTGAGGTAGGACGTGTTAAATAGTCCTGCAATTAATATCTACAACACTCTTTATTTTTATGATGTTGGTTTAATTATACATGCAGTATGTGGTAAACCACGGTCTCAGGCTGTTGGTGTGATATCTCATATGCATTAGTTTCTTGCAATTTCTTTCTGTCTTGGGAATTGCAACAATTAGAGTTCAGCTGAGAGAATGGAACACAGAGTTGGGTAAGAAAAGGGAACTGTGTGTTAACTTGCATTGCTGTGTTTCATTGCAGGAAGAGAGGACAGTACGCGATCGGAATCTTCTCCAAGTACAGGAACATGAGCCTATCATGTGGAAGGTGCAGTTCAGCCTGGGAAATAGCAGTCAGCGGAGTAACCAATGCAGAAATTCTGTCCAGGGGAAGCTATTCATTACGGATGAGCTGGGTAAGGCCACTGATAAGAGCCGTTCCAGCAAACCATAATGCTCAGCACTGTTTGTACCCTCTGGACTTTGCTGGGACCCTAAAGTAGCAATTCCTTCCACTCTCGTGCATTCCCACTAACGTAAATTCTTCTGTTGTAGAAATGTTGTCTGAGATGCTACTTCCTGGCAATAGAACACCGCCTTGAATTGAAGCAAGGGATTTTCAGTAATGGCTATAGGTACATCTGGGGTGGATGCAACAACTGTCTTAACAGCACACCAGAGGGAGTTGCATACATTGCTGAACACCTTTCACTTCATCTGGAGACAGTGTTCTGTTATAGGGAAGTAGCATTTGAGACATTTCCCACAACAAAATAATTGACCCTAGTGGGAATGCACTAAAGTGGAGGGATTACTACTTGAAATTTGAATTTAGCCAGGACAGTAAAAACTCCAGTCGTTTCACTTTTGCATGTTTTTAAAAATACCATGCTTGGAATTTTGGTTTGGTATTGATTTAGGGAAATGAGTAGAAAGTGAATCCTGCAGAAAGCATTCTGCCACACTTAAATGGACCCATCCTATTTCTGAAGCTGACCCTCTCCTGCCCTAGTTTCTGAGATCTGACTGGTTCATAATGTGAGAGGGCTTAGGCGTAGGCTACATTTCCACCCTAGTTCCTTTTCATGTTTTATTGTAATAAAACTCTAAGATCACTGGCCACCCATCCTTATTCAATGGCCATTTTAAAGTTGTTTGAATGTATCTAGCTGGTCTGCCTTAATAGAAATGCAAAGGGCATATTTCAGAACTACATCCATTAGAGGTAAAATACATGCACTTTTTCTTTTAAAGGTACACTACAAACATCTTTTTCCTTACTTTTGGCTTGTCTGAAAATGATTCACTGCTTGCTCAAATGCTCAACTAACTTCATTGTTTATTATTGCAAATCTGTTTTTTAAGATACTTACAAGCACTGTCATGCCAGAAACCCTACAGGGTGCCAGGAGCATAGGTGCAATGTCGCTCTAATTGCAACTTTATATTGTTTACTTTGCCTGGGGCTGCCATACATTATATTTTTTGTAAGCTCATTGGAGCTGGGACCATCTTTGTTTTGTACAGTACCTAGCACAGCGGTGTTCTAGACACCAAGCCATACTATAATATAAATAATGTATCAGTCACAACTGCTTTGATATGGCCCAACAAATGGTACAGGCACCAATCCTGCAAACATTTAAATGTGTTTAACTTTAAGTATGTGAGTTGTCCCCTCAAAGGCAATGAAACTACACACTTTTAAAAAGTTAAATATGTACATAAGTGTCTGAAGGATTGTGGCCATAGAGTTGAAAGAATAAAATTTTAAATCAACTTTGGTATGACTGGGAGTTCCCAGGATTTTTTGTTTTTTAAGACATGTTTGCAAGAATAAAAGATGCAGAAATCAATGCTGCATTCCAATGACTCCCCTATTTACCTACCATTTATATGTATGTGAAATTTATGGGCGAATGCAGTGCTTTCAGTGTGAGAGACAAGTCTCCCCTGTCTTATATTACTATTATTATTTAGATTGCAAAATCCCTCCAAATGCGCTAATTACTTTCCAAACACCGAGGAAGACACTGTAAAAGCAAGCGAGTCTTGTACAAGCTTGCCCCCCAGACAGCTTTGCAATGCACCTTGCTCATGTTGTTCCAGCACTGGACTTTGCTTGACGGGAGATCATCAGTCATGCAAAAATTGTGTTTTGTGATGTACGCAAGTAGAGACTAAACTGAAATCTACTGCAGGGGTTTTCAACATTTTTCTTTCTGAGAACCCCCTTCTCCCCCCCTACTCCCCCCGGCTATAAAAACTCCACAGCCCACCTGTGTCGCAACAACTATTTTTCCGCATATAAAAGCCAGGGCCAGTGTTAGGGGGTAGCAAGCAGGGCAGTTGCCTGGGGCCCCTGCGAAGCTACTTTGCTCAGGCTTCAGTTTTAGCCCTGGGTGGTGGGACTCAGGGCCCAAGGTGTCAGCCCCATGCAATGGGGCTTTGGCTTTCTGCCGTGGGCCCTCAGTGAGTCTAATGCTAACCCTGATTGGCAGACCCCCCGAAGCCAGCTTGTGGCCCCCCACTGATCTACTGAACTCGCTGTCACTTGTGAGTCAAGCTAGGATTTGAATTCCAGTCCCAAAGTTCCCAGTGTACATATTCCTTAAAACATTGAAGCGATGCTACTTCTTCAGAAAGGTTCATAATGAACTTACTCAGTTAAGATTCCTCCTAAGGGATGAGTCCATTTTGTATACAGGGTGTATCTAGACTGTAATCGTGGGGTGTGATTGCAGTGCAAGCTGATATACCTAAAATAGCTTTAATTTACTAGTATGGGGCCTGGAGCACTGACGCTGCCTCAGTATGAACTTCAGAGCGGGCTAGCCCCAGAAGTAATTACCCAGGATTTCAGTTGGATTTGTGCAGCTCTTGCTGCCACGGCTTGGCTACTCCGGTTACCAAGCTAGCAAGATTAAAGCGAGTTTGCATATGTTGCATCAAGCGACAGTTGCTCCTACGGATTACTGCAATCGCTAAATAGTGTGTATAGGTGACAGGATTCTTTCTCAGATTGAGATGGGCAGTGATCCTATCTGGAGAGGTATTGGGTGAAATTATTGTAACCACCCTTACCCATGCCCCCAAAAATAAAGCAATATGGCAAATTTGGAAGAGTGCAAGTTTTGAATGTATTTTAGTTCAATATATTTATCTACAAAGTATTGAGTTAGAGACAGACTGGCCGTAAGATTCATTATTTCCAAATAGCATCTGCTGGGCCACCTGGTCATATCAGTCATCGGCGTACAGCAGCATTCCTCAAACTTGCCTGTTATCAAATGATAGGGTCCTAATCTTGTACATGCGTTCCTTATTATAGCCCCATTGCTTTCCATGACCCTGCTCCAGTGGGAGGCCCAGCAGAGTGAATTTTGTAAGTTACTACTTTTTCCTCTGTTTTTTTCAGGGTACATCTGTGAAAGGAATGACGTGTTGGTGAATGGATGTTGTAACGTCAACGTGCCTAGTGCGAAGCTCTATAGTTGTGACAGCTGCCTGCCCAACGGTTGTTGCAGCGTGTACGAGTACTGCGTTTCCTGCTGTCTGCAGCCCAACAAGGTGCATGGAGTGCCTCTTGTTTTTCAAGTTCTTATCCTGTTCAGTTGGCTGATCATCCTCAGATGCCAGCTGGCCAAGTGTGTGCACTCATTGTGAAGGGGTCTGGAAACAGGGAAAGCCTGCTAGGACCATGTAAGAAATTGTCTCACAATAACAGCTAGAGCTCTGTGGAGGATGGAAAGTCCATTTTGCAAGGGATTTTGAGATTTCTTGGTTCCAATTAAGAAAGAAAGCGGTAAATTTCAAAATTCTCTATGAAAGAAAATTTTTGAAAAACCCATTTGTAGCCATCCTCCCTCTGAGTCAGGGTGTCCCCTCTTGTCAGCATTGGGCAGTCAGTGTGTCTGTCAGCCATTCTACCTTACAGCCACACAATCACTCAGATATCATTTCAGGTCTCCAACAAGGAGGAATCAACACCTGCAGTCAGCTGGTAGCCTTGGCCTCCTGGTGGCGGGGGGGTGGGGGGAAGAAGGAGGACACAGCCCAGTCTAGAGCTCTGGCTCTCTGGGTATGGGCGAAGCACTTCAGCAGTCTGTGGCCTGCTGCTTCCTGGCTGGGGCAAGTAGCAATAGGCTAGAGCTGTGGCCCACTTGGCATGGGCAGAGCAATTACCGTTTATAGCCCTCAGCCTCCTGAATGGAGCAAACAGCAACAATTATCTATGTTGCGAGCCTTTTGGCCTAAAGGTTAGTGCCCTGCCAGCCTCGCACACGGGGTTGGGGATAGGGGACTCAGGCCCACCCTGATCCACCAGGTTCCGGCTCAGGGCCCTAGCAGTGGCAGGCAGTCCCGCCACTGGGTTGGTGGGAAACCTGCGGTTGCTGTCTCATCTCTTGGCAGCACAACTGGACCAAAATCTTCTTTCCCTGGGCTACTTCCTACCAGTTCCTGCTGTTCCACTCCATCGCCGCTGGGACCTGGGTCTCCGTCTCTCAGTCATAGAATCATAGAATATTAGGGCTGGAAGAGACCTCAGGAGGTCATCTAGTCCAACCCCCTGCTCAAAACAGGACCAACTCTCATTTTCAACTATCTTTTATCTTTTATTTTCAACTATCCTTGAGTATTGGCACTGCAGCACTTCCCTACATTCCATTAAGCAGACACAATCCAAAGCTACTTTGAATTTTATTATTTAAAAAATGGAGCACTGAGAAAGCATGGCTAATAAACCTTTCAAAAAACAGTGTAAGAAGAACAGTTTGGTGAAATTGTTCTGCTGTAGCCTTAATTGTCAAACTCTCAGTGTATGCTAACAAAGAAATCCAGTTTTCTCTATTCCCCTTCTGTAACTAACTTACGCAGGTGCTTATTATTTCTGCCTCTCTCAGCAACTTCTCCTGGAGCGTTTCCTGAACCGGGCAGCTATTGCTTTCCAGAACCTCTTCATGGCAGTGGAAGATCACTTTGAGTTGTGCTTGGCCAAGTGCAGGACTTCATCACAGGTCAGATGCTGCGGCATGTGAAGTGGAGGAGGGGAGGGAGGTGCCAAAAATATCAGAGAAGGCGGTGTTGATGCTATGAATGTATAGGCTTGTCTTCACTACGGGGAGATCAACGCTGCTGCAATCGATGCAGCAGGGGTCGATTTAGCGGGTCTAGTGAAGACTCACTAAATTGACGGCAGTGCACTCTCCGGTTGACCCCAGTACTCCACCTCTCTGAGAAGAGTAAGGGAAGTCGACCGAAGAGTGTTTCTCATCAACACAGTGCAGTGGAGACACTGTGGTAAGTCGACCTAAGCTACATCGCCTCCAGCTACCTTATTCATGTAGCTGAAGTAGCGTAACTTAGGTCGACTTACCATGGTAATGAAGAGAAGCCCTATATTTCTTATATGTGCATGTTTGGGTTTGATTAGCGTTTGATTAGAATATGTGCATGGGAACTTGAGTAGTCTGACTTCAGCCTGCTTGGGTATTTCCTCTAAAGGAGCTTCTGGCTACAGTTCAGCGACCATGTGTTGTAATGTTGCAGCTAATTTTTTTTTTTTTAGCTCTGCTCCCTAGATACTATGATGGTGTGTCTGTGAAACAGCCATTGCCATATAAACATCACTGCTATCTGCCCTTTGTGGGAGAGGAATGAGGTATTTTACACTGGAGAGCTGCTTTTTAATAGCATGTGTTGTTCCTAAGGGTTTTTCCCTCTCTTCCCAACAGAGCGTGCAGCACGAAAACACCTACAGAGACCCCATTGCAAAGTACTGCTATGGCGAGTATCCCCCTGAGCTCCTGCCTATTTGAAAGCTGCATAATCTGAACTAACATGGGGAAAACAAACTGAGGATCGGCATCTGGAACTGCAAGACAAGAGCTGCTTGTACAAGAGCTTAAACTCTCATCTTGAGATTTCCAAAGACAGAGTGATTTGCAGTCTAAGCTTGGGACTTATTTCTTGGGAAAATCTCTCCTATTCAGACTGAAGAACATGATAGACCTGCCGTGGATGGGTGGGAGGGAATCCTTTGAATGGTTGATCTAATTGAAGAGCTACCATTTAGGATACACACAATGGATTTAGTCTGTAGATCAGCATAGAAAAGGGCATAATACAGCCTTTCATCTGTACATAGAAGTTAAATTATATCCCCAAAGAACATGGACTTTAGACCAACTGCTGTAGATATGAAGAGGGATTTTTTTTGTGCTTAAAAGGTAAAGAATGCCTATGGAGCTTATCTCCTTCAGCATCCACGGTGCAGACTTTATATGTAACTATGAATTATTTATTGGGTTTATATGGAATAGCTGAAAGTATTGATGTTTCTTGTAGCCATTGGCTGACTCCTTCCAATCCATAGATTATCGTGGAGAAAGGTCATCCTTCATCTTGACCAAAATAACTCATCTCTCTCTTCTGGCAGGGTTTTTTTTTGTTTGTTTGTTTGTTTTTTACTGGGGCCCATCCCCATAGTCTTTGTGTGCCTCCCAGTTTAAACTGGCATAGCAAAGTCCCCTCTGGAATTCTTGGAGCCTTCAGTTCCCAAAACATGAGAGAGAAAGTAGAGCTCTGCATGGGCTGGGGTGTTTTGTGAGTGGATGCATATGCCATCCTAGTTAGAAAAGCTTAACTAAAGAAAGTCTCGCAGGGTAACCTGTAAGTCATCCAACTCTTGATTATTCAGATCTCCTTGCCTGAAGTACTGAGGCTTCTGCTGCTTGTACTGAACATCAGCATGGCTCCAAAATGCTTCGCTCCTGGTTGTGCAGGGGCAGGAAGCAAAAGGACTGAAGTGTTTTGGGATCCTGATTTTAATGAGATCCTGATGTAGTAAGTAATTAGACTAAAATGTGAGGACACGTGGCTCTAGCCCCCTCTGAAGTTAGATTAGCGGCCAGTTTTGCAGTAGTTCTATTAACAGCTTATTAATGACATTCCAGCATGGGGTTCTGACCTGGCTGCTCCGAGGACTCTCTAGTTTGAGATTTCAATCTAATTAGCGTGCTAATTGAACACAGTGTTGATTTCCCCCTGCAGTTTCCTATCACTCTTGAAGGCTTCAGTTTAAATCTTTCCTTCTGATGCCTCTGTGAGGCCAGTCTGAAAGAAGAGAGTTGGGAGAAATGTTTTTCCCGTACTTCTAAATGCTGAGAGAATTTATGTTTCCTGAAAGATTCCTAGCACTGAGCCAAATGAGGCAGTTCTGGTGTATACAGCGCCTCCTATTCTCTTCCACTCTTGCCTCTACCATATCTCTGTACCTTGTGTGTTGCCATGGTTCTGATTTGTGCTCATGTATGTATATCAGTACCTCTTATTCCTCCCTTGGGATAAAGCAGTTTACCCAAGTAAGAAATTAGAATAACGTGGCCAGTATTCTATGACATCCCTGTGTTAAAATATTCTTTATCCCATTGCAGGTTGTTCTGTTGTGCTTATAGTTAAACTGCATGTGGCATAAGCAAGAATTAAAAAGTTACCAGCCATCTCTGATACGTGAAATTGTGAAAACTCACTTGCATTTTTTCCTCATCCTTTCTCCCATTTGCTGCCCTCTTATGGCAACTTGCAGGAAAAAACATCATTGTACATAAAGTTGTATGTATGTGCTTTTTGGTGGACTTGGAGAAGCATGGTACTTAAGCATGGCAGCTGCCTGCTGATGGGCAGATATAGCTGGACCAATAAACCTATACTGGCAGAACTCCTAGTGGAGATGCAGCTTATATTGGCAAAAGGCTGTGTTGCCAGTATAACTGCATCTGTAACTAAAACTTAAGTTGACCTGGCTATGTTACTCAGAGATGTGAAAAATTCACACCCCGAGAGAGGTATTTAAGCCAACCTAACCCCCATAGTAGACAAGTAGAATGACAGAAGCATTCTTCCATTGACCCAACTACTGCCTTTTGGGGGGTTGGTTTTACTACAGTGATGGAACAATTCCTTCCATCACTGTAGCAAGTGTCTGCCCTACAGTGCTAGAGCTGCAGCACTGTAGTTGTGCTGGTAACATCTGTTGTGTATACATCGCCTCAGGCTTTTGCCTACATAGCTGTGTTGGTTGGGAGTGTGAAAAAATCACACCCCTTAGCATCATAGCTATGCCAGCAAACAAATGTAGACCAGGACTTTGAGTCTAAGGTGATACCCTCTTTGACACTAAGAAGATCACATTGGCTGTCTGGCGCTTTTGTCCCTGTGCCATCCTGAGCCTGTCTTATTCAGAGAAGACTGTCAGATTTGTCTAATGCCTTGTCTATGCTGAGCTGTATTTTAACACTTCTCACAAGTACACAACCACTCCGGTATAGCTCTAGTACAATGCAGCAGTACCAGCCATTGGCATTTTTTTCTTCCATTTCTTCCTATTTGGATTGAGTTTTTAGGTTAAACAATATGGTAGTAAAACACTCTAATGCTTTGTCTACACTAGACCCCCTGTCATTGATATTGCTGGTAGAATGGCGGTGGTAGGAAATCGTAAGAAAAGCTCAGCCTGTACAACCATAGGGGAATTTCTTGTCTCCCGTCTAGACTAGTGAAATATGTGGAGTTGAGAAACGTGTTAACTGGCCATTGTCAATTCTGGGGGTAGTGTGTCCAGCTTATGCGTCTGTAAAGGTATCTAAATCCTGGGTCTCCTAGGGGCGAAAGGGTATGTAAAAGGTTAGCTAATGTGTTTTAAAACCTGACTTGTTTTCCTAGTCTTTTTGTGCCCTTGTACTACAAGGTAGATGTAGCAGAACAGTAAATCCAGATAATGCAATAGGGTGAGAAGTGACAGTGAAGGTAAATATATTATAATTAAGAAAAGGAGGTGCGGGCAAACAGGAAACCATATTTTTTTCCATTCCATAAAGAGAAATAACATGTTTCTCTTAATGGTCTGAAAAAGGCAAAGTTTGAGAGCTAGCCTATAGAAACTTATTCTCCTTTGGGAAATCTGATTGTTGAGGTAGCTGAGTGCCAACAGGAGATTCCGGAAACTTACCCTTCCTCCATTTGAAGTATCAACTTATTACCATGTGACTAGAAATTTTATATGTGGTTAAGAAAGTGACAGCCCCATTATATGAGATCTAGTGACCCTACCTGACGAATCAATCAGCTAAGCAGAGTTAAGTCTCCTGGAAAATTTGTCCTGTGCTTAGAAGAGCTTGTGCATGATTTCTTTCCTGCAAATCCTCAGCTGGTGATGACTTGGAAAAGGGTTCTGTACAAACTCCTGTGCAGGGACCAGGGCTGAAGCGTGGAACCTTTTCCTTTTCTATTTTTCCTGAGCTTAATGGAGTGAATGGGCAAACACAGAGTCTGGCTTGGGACCCTCACTGAACATTTGATGACCATGGCTTTAGCATTCTAGCCTCTCAGTCTCACTGAGTCTCTTAGGTATTTTGACTATTACAGTGAAAATCTGTCACACCACTTCCCTTATTGATATGTTTTTAGGCTCTGGACCCTTGCAATAGTTAATATGTGGTCATAGGATTAAAGAATTGTAAAGCTGTGACTATACAGCACTAGATACAGCAACTGCTAATTAATATCCTTTTACTTCTGACAACCTGCTACCCTCTCTTTGCTTTCCCTCTTCATGTTGTTGACTCTGAGCTTTTTCCGTACTTAGCTCATGGATTTGTTTGGCGGTGGGCTAATTGTTTTGCTCATTCAGTTCCAGTCTAATTGTGCAAATTCCCTGTATCAAATTTGCATGCAGGATTGATACTTTTTCTCCAATCTCGGCAAATTGGGAGGAGGAGAATCCTTTCTCCCCGAATGAGTAACCTCCAAGGGGTTAATGAATTTAGTAAATTGTGGGAGTCTTAAAAAGGGCCCTGTGCGTTCCCATTATATCAGTGGGAAATTACTGTAGGCAGTGAAAAAGGGAGGAAAAAAACCAAAACCACAGCCTCATCTGCTGGGAATGAAAGGAAAACAGAAGGCAAAATGGTGTTGGTTTCTGTCTCTTATTACTAAGGACTCCCAACCATGCACTTCTGGCTTTTAGCAACTTGCACTCTGTATACAATATTGTGCTTTCTAACATTACATTAGTCTGACTCACATGGCAGCTAATGTAATTTTTAAACCACAGCTTCAGCTAGCTTGGAAATACAAATTTTTGCAGGGATGACTAAAATGGCTTTAGAACGAAAGACGCTTGCAGTAGCTTGGATATCTCTTATCTGTAGTGCAAACTGCCATATGAAGGTTGCAAAGGGGAGAAGAGTGGGAAATGTGGTGCACTTTCTCCCTGGCTGTTGAAAGCCTGCTGTTTGCAAAAGAAGGTCAGATAGCAAGCACTACGTGGTTTGAGAAAGCAGAATTTCTTGTGTACAGGGAAGACCACACGTTACTGTTACAGATGGGACTGAGCAGCAGAAAGGGGATCCAATGTATGTGATGCACATAGCTGAGATTGCAGATAGTTAACTGTAGAGACAGACCATATCTGATCTTCTGCCAGTTTTGTGGGAGTTTCAAATTGGGCCCAGCTCTCCTCACATACAATAAATATTTTCTACCACAATGTACAGTCAGTGTGACCAGCAGATAGAGCACTGAAGTGAGAGCCAAGGGACCTGGGTTTTATTTCCCACCCTGTCACTGATCTGCTGTGTGACCCTGGGTAAATCACTTCATCTCTCTGTGGGTCTGTTTCCCTTCCCCCTTTTATGTCCCTTGTCTATTTAGATTGTAAACTCTTTAGGGCAAGGACTCCATGTATGTATGGTGCCTAGTACTACTGGCCTTGATCTCAAATGGGGCTCTTGGCATTATTTTAATACAAATTATACCTAGCTCTTGTATAGCTTTATAAGTAGAAAGTGCAACATTCTGATAGGGGAAGGTATATCTGCATGGGTAGCCAAAACTGCTCTGCAAATAAGCAGTCCTGATCCAAACCCAGCATGAAAAATGAAGCTTCCAACTGTGTAGACGGCCACTCTGTATGGATGTTGGAGAATTACATCCTATCTCAAATGTATTAATGTGTCCAAATCACATTTTCAGGGCCCCTTTGTAGTCATTTACAGGGCTCTGTCATCCCAGCAAGTAAACTCCTTCATACTTGGATGGACAGCTCATTGTTTACATAATATATAAACTTAAAATCACAGTATCTTTTAAAAAAAAATCCATGCCAGTTATGAGTAATCAACGTGCCTCTTACTTTCTCCGCCTCCTCTTTACTTTGATCAGTCTTTGTTAAGATCAGCTGCCAGGGAGACGGGCTGAGGCTAACAGCAATGTAACACCGTTGATCAGCCAACAGCGGTTACTATAAGACTTAAGTAGTAGTTGATATTCTCCCATTTAAGATGAAGTCTGACACATGTCCCTTTGAGCTATTGAGACAAAACTTCACTTGTCAAAAAACAGGAACACTTTCTGAGTGCAGGGGACAAAGGTGATCAATGTTCCTCAAGGAAATGAGCAATTTCTCCTGTATTGCCAACTCTTGTTCTTCAACAGTACTGTAGTTAACGGGCAAACAAACCCACAAAAAAATCCAAAAAAGTTAAGGCTGCTTGCGTTTTTAATATTTCACCCACGTGCTTAGATGTTGTCATACATAGGGGGCTAGCTAGGGAAGTCACTGGTTTGAGGCAGCCTAATTCACAACCACTGTAATAAAGAAAAGACCTGACCCTGGGAGAAACAAGAGTATCGCACTACATAGCAAACTGCCAACTGCTCAGTAATGACAAATGGATCCCTGCGATCAAGCCCCAAACCGACAATGAGTAACCTTGAGGCAATCTTACTTATTTCTGACAGGTGACTGCCAGTAGAACTGTCTCTCAGGGCTTGTCATGCCCACAAAGTCTCCTTGACTTGACCTGTGTGCACACTGCAACGTGGAGGCAGCAGTGAGGCAGCTGGTACATCCCAGTGAGATGTACCAGCAAGAGTCCCGCCCCCAGCTCCTGTTCTGACCAATGATGGTCAAGTGTTGGTGGCAGCCTTCCCGCCTTTGCTCTCTCCCCCCCACTCTGTCACTGGGGGTGGGCTACTAAGACCTGCTCCCCCTTTCCAGGAGCCTCATGGAGAAGGGGCAGCCAGCCTCAGAGAGCGGGAACACCGCTGAGAAAACCCTCTCCTGCCCTAGTGCAAAGACAAAGATGGGGGAGGGGACAACCACTCAGCTGCCCCTTTCCACACAACCAGGTGGGGCAGCAAGGGAGAGTGGAGAGGTACTCAGCGCTCCCCAGCCCTGGACCCAGGCAGCCCCAGGAGAAGGGTGACACCCTGGCATCTGAGAAAAGCAGCTGCTAGGAGGGGATGGGAGAGCAGAGCCCCTCTCAGCCATCACCTGCTTCAGGAGAGTTGGTGAGTTCTGAGCGTTCGAGTCCCCTCTACTCGCTTGTGCATCTGTTTACTCAGGGCTCAGACTGACAAAAGGAGAGTTCAGAGATGCGGCCTCTTCTGTGTCGTGGTTGCCCAAGGCCTTGTCTAGTTTAGTTAAACTGGTGCAAACCCGGGCAGAGGGGCCAGTTTAAACCTGCTTCTAATGGAGTTTAAGCTAAACCCCAATAAGCTCTGTTTTAACTGAAACAAGCAGGCACACAGAGGGCCTTGTGCATCTGTGTAATTAAAATGGTTTAAAAATCACACCTTTAAAGAGGTGCAACTCTGAGCCTAGGCAAGCCCTGTTAGGTCCTCTCCCCCTCCAGAACGCTGGAGTGCTGTGCCTCTGTGCCTAATCTTTCCATTCCTTTATTTCCTTCAGTGTCTTACACCCACCATTTCCATTGTCTCCTTTCCGTTCTCTAGCGTCTCTGCCTTTCCTTCAGGCCCGTTACTGCTCTCCACCCCCAATTATCAGGTATTTCCTCTGTTGTTAGAGGATTGAAGCAGGAGCGGGTGCTCTGACTGCACGAGGGGAGCTCTGCTCTTCCAGGACAGGGGAAGGATGGAGGGCTCTCTTCTGCTTTTGAGATGGGGAGCTGGGCTGCACCTTCTTTCTCTTTGCTTTAAGCTCCTCCCACCATTGTTCTTAGATCTGGTGTGTCAGGCAGTACACGCCAGCACTAAAAGCACAGTGCTTTTGAACTGGCTTCCTCCACTCACCTATGTTTTGAGGATGGGATGCAAAAGCATCATGATGTCGTATCGACAGAACGTGCCAGCACCCAGACAGTCTACAGTATTTTCAGGCAAGCAGCAGCTCAGCTGCCAGTGCTTTGAGGTAGAATGGGATGCAGAATGTGGATCTTAGTGTTTGTACTTCTGTAGACCCTGGGAGCCCCTCAGCCCTGTACAGACATACAACAAAAAGATGGACCCTGCCCCAAAGGGTTGATACTTTTTTTTTTTCAGGGGCAACAGGTGCTATCCTTTCTGCATCTTACTGAGGACCTCTAGATAGCTAAAGAAAGAGAAGTGCTACTGGTTATGAGACACTGGCTCAATGCCAGACGTTTGTTTGTAAAGAGAAGACGACATGGGAGACGGGCAAAGCACAGTGTGGGCTCAGGAGCTTCTCTCGACACCTGACTATTTCAGTATTTTTTTCAGTGGCGAAGGACTCAGTTTGAGACACGAACTAAGTCCTTGCAAATGATCAGTTGAAAAGATCTTTTGGTGTTAGAGCTTTACAAACAATTAACTGATTCTGTAGGGCTAATATGAATAAATTAAATTGTCGCTCAGTAAGAAGATAGCTGGAACACACACCAAGAGCAGATCTGTTAAATAAGCTGTCACTTGTACAGAGTCACTTTTCTGACCCTAATAATAGGTCTTTGGGTCCTACAACTCGAAAAAAATGACCTGATGGGTCAAATTTGTTTAAGGGCAAATCCCGACGACAGGATTTAGGCCAAATTCCTTTGAAAGTTAATGACTGTTTTGGTTGGGGGTGAAGGCTTTAGACTGAACTGGGATTCACCCTGGCATCTTTTTCAGCTTGATCCCATTTCAAACAGCTGGGAGATTCTTTCCTGAAAACTAAGGTTTGTGATAGAAACTCTGCAAGGGACTAGGCCGTTAAAACAAATTAAGCTAGTTGTGAAGACAAGAGGAAATGTTTTTGATGTCACACTGTGTGCACTTGTCACAGCCCTGCCACATCAAGATTAGAGGGGGAAGGTGACTGGCTGGTAGTCACTTAATCAGATGGAGATGTTGATTTTCAGGTAACCCAGTCAGGGTGAGGTTTGCATGCTCTGTTGCTTTTAACAGCCACATAATGAATATGCTTTCCAAAATTCTTGTTTCTTGTGGCGGGAGTGGTGGTGGCGGCGGCAGCACGTGATCTGTGTCACTGTCAAAATGAATGTGAGATGTAGTTAATACAGAGCTGCACAACAAAGAAATATTGATCAGTTCTCCCCATGCTATGCTTGAGTATCTGCAGTGACAATGGATAGTGCAGCAAATAGGGATGGCAGAACAAAAAACATTGTGTTCCAAGGTCAAGGACATGATGGGGCAGGCCATGTAGCTCCAGTCCTGAGCAACACCAGTGTGGAAACAATTCAACTCCCACCCTCCAGCATTTCCCCCAGGACACTAAATCCAAGTGAACTGAAAGACACCTGGTTCATGTCATGAATGTGTCTCAGATGTAGCAGCTAAAGTGTTAACATCAGAGGCTCATTAAAGACAAGCTAGAGCAGATTGGCTTCCCCAAAGAGTCCCCACGTTTGGTGACTCCAGACACTAAAATAAAATCAAGTCGTTTATGCTTTGGTCAGTCCAGGTCAGGTATATTTTGTGTAAGACATTAAGCAGTTTTAGGAGTTACCAGAGCGCTTCAAAGGGAGTTGGGCTGTGTCACACTGCACTGTCTACAGTGGTTATATTTTGGCTTGAATGGACTATTACATATTTTGACAGGATGTTTCATTCTAAGATGTGGTTTCTTTATGGATTTTTTAAATTCTTTTTTAAAAGAAAAAAAAACCTTAGATGCTAGTTGTTACATAATCAAAATGAAATGACTGCTAAAGTTAACTTTTTTAACCTGACAGTAAATTTAAGAAACACAAGTTGAGTCAAAGGCATCCAGAATTTTGGATTCTTTGGTTGGAATTTTTATGATCTCCATAAATTTAAAAATTATGCTTCTAAGTTCATATTTAGCTATTTAAATAAGTGCCCTCACTTATTTTCCCTCAGCAGTTCCCATTACAATCAATGGGTGCTCAGCACTTCTGAAAAATGAGGACATTTATTTAGGAGCCTAACTTTAGGGTTTGATTTTATGGCTGTGATTTTTAACAATAAAGAAGCCTACAGTCATCACATGAGATCATAGTTGTTAGTTAATAAAAATAATTGACAAAGGGCCCCCTAAGCTGTCTGCAAGTGCAACACATCTAACTGTTCATTCCAGTCAATTTCACTTAACAATAGATGCATTATTTTTGGTTTTATGCTGTAGGGAAGAAGTTGTATGCTAATAGATCTGTTAATTTCCCTCAAATCTTTCCAACCCTAGTTGATGGAAAGTTCTTTCCATCTAGTTCTAGATGCAAAACTCTATTATGTAAAGTAACAGAGCTGCAATGGTAATGTGGTTCCCTCCTACTTCCCACCCCATCGTTGTCCCTCCTGCGCCTACAACTCTCTTTCTGCTGTTGGCTTTGGCCTGCTCTACACTTAAACCATAATTGACCTAGCTGTGTTGCTCAGGGCTATGAAAAATTTTGCACCAAGTTCTGTAGTTAAGTTGAACTGACCCTCGCTGTAGACAGGACTGAGTCCAATGGAATTTAAGAAGTCTTCTGTTGACCTAGTTATCACCTCACGGGGAGATGGATTAATTATATTGAAGGAAAAACACCTTTTGTTGACATAGCATGGATGTTTCCTGTGGCAGTGCAGCTACAGCGTAGACATAGCCTTTATCACAACATCCCTATGGTCATCCCTATGTAAATCCTCATTATCTTTCCTGAATTATCTTTAAAGGCCCAATCTTGTAAACTCTCTATTTCTAGTGACTTTAGTGGGAGTTGAGACTGCTCATATTCTTGCTGACTGCATCCTATCCTATGACTAGTGTCATTGTCCTTCATAGCTATGCTAATGCAGTACATTACTGTCCCTTATAATCTTTTATTATTGCACACTGAAGCATGATCTTCAACCTCGCTCCATCATTTTGCCACGGACACCTGTTTTGCCATCCTCGATGTAATTGATCAGCGTTGTCAGTGTCATCATCCTGAACAGTATTTATTGCAGCATACTTTCGTTTCATCGTTATGATTATGTGAGCTTCAGTGATTGTACTACATCTATCACCTCATTACTGAAATAAAGTTAATGTTAATGGGAGTCATGCGGCTAACCCCCTGCTCACCGTGCTGGAAATTTATTCTCATGGTGAAAAGGAGATGCATATGGATTCATTTAAAATTGAGCCAGCCATTCAGTTAAGCCAGAGTTAAATCATCTTTTATATGTATAGAGTGCTTGTCATGCAGAAGGCCTCAACGCACTTTATAAACTTTACAACATGAAGGAGGAAGTTGCTGGTAAAACAATGCAGAAAATCTGAGTTCTAGTTTCTGTTCTACCCAGGGTCAGCTCTAGGTTTTTTGCCACTCCAAGCAAAAAAAATATTGGCTGCCCCCCCCCTCACCAGTGCCTTCCCCCACCCGCACCCCCTGCCGCCCCAGCCCTGAACTTGCTGCCCCAGCCCTGGACTCCCCACCCCACCCGCCGCACCCCCTGCTGCCCAAGCCCTGAGCTCTCTCTTCTCCAAGCCCCCCAGCACCCTCTCCCGCCCAACCCCCCCTGCCCACACCTCCTGCTGCCCCAGCACTTCTCCCTCCTACCCCACCCCACTCGCTCCCCCTGCTGCCCCAGCGCTGGGATTCCCCCCACCAGTGCTGACTTTGCCTGCTCCCCCCTCGCCTCCAGCTGGTCCAGCACTAGCAGGGTTGGGATAAGCAGCGGGGCTCCCGGGCCGCACCTCAGCCCAAGGTCCCTCCAGCCAAGACTCCTGCCTCCAGGACTGTCCGGGACCCAGGAGGGCAGAGGCGGGGGACAGCCCCGGCAGGGGCTGAGGAGCTGGGGTAGGGTAGCCCCAGAGGGAGCGGAGCCCCAGAGAGCAGGACATGGGACCCGCACAGCAGCGCCCTGCCCTCTATGGCTCCACTGCTGCTGCTGCTTCTGGCCGCCCTGCCACAGTCCCTGGGCGGCTCGGGCCACTTTGCCCAGCCCTGGCTGCGGCGCTGAGGGGTGGCCGCTCTGCAGCACCTGCAGGCAGCTCCATGTGCCCCACAAGACAGCCCCCAGCCCTTGTGTCACCCACTCAGAGCCTGCCTGGCCCAGCCACAAGGTGCAGGCGCTGCTCCCCCGCGGCGCAAACCGCAGGCTTCCTCTGTGAACCATATTTCTGCATGGCTATAGCATTTTCATTTGTGAAATGAGGATCATAATTCCTACCTTCCCCAGAGGAGGATCAGTTTATTGTCTATAGAGCATTATGTGATCCTTGGACTGGAGAGATGAAAGAAATGCAAGTTATTGCTACTCCAAGCCATTTTGTCTATTTATAAAAAGCAATCACCTCTGAGGAAACATGGCAATTACTTGAATAGCACACAACAAACAAGTTAGGACAGAAACAGAAAATATTGTCTTCAACTGAAATGGAAGGTTGAAGTTAGATCAGCAAAATATAATAACCTAATTCACAAGATGGCCAGAACAATGGATTATACACATCTCCTTCTGTGAGGAGAATTGTGAAATCTTTAGTGATCTTAAACAATCAGGAACAACCTTGGCTTTCTTGTAGCCAGGATCTCCTTCCCACTGATTACTGTGCAGGGCGATAGGTTCTTTCTTTCTTAGTTTGTGAATCGGTTGCACCAGCAACCATCTTTTCAGTATGTGCATGTACAGTACCTAGCACGGTGTCATCCCCATAATGAATGAGGCCTCTAGGCATTGGGGCAACACCAGTTAATAATACAAATACCTCCCACTGAATGTTTTCCTTCACTGTCCCCCATTGACCTAGTGACCAAGCCTGACCCTCTCTTAGCTTCTGACATCTGCCATGGTCACATACTGCATTAGAAAAGCTGCACAAACTTACAATGCATTCTTAACTTAAAGTTCACTCGCTAACTCTTCAATCAATGTAATGATGGAATAATCCATTATTCCTTTTTTCCCCTTTTATGTAAAAAGGGGGAGGGGAGGGTTGGGCCTGTCCAGCAGGCTTAACCCTCCAACTGGCTAAATAGCCCACATTGCTTTAAAAATGTTTACTAAAAGCTTCTAAGGAGAAACAAAAAATCAAAGAATTACCAAGGCAAAAATGCATCCTAAGATCATCTTGAAGTACTGCTAGTAGTAGTAGTAGTAGTAATGCTTTGCACTTATTACACCTTCGACCCAAGGATCGCAAAGTATTTTCGAAAGCAAGTAAATATCTCCATTGTACAGATACAGGAATTTCACCTGGTTTCATAAAGAACAGGTCACGGCTCTATTACCAGAAAGTGGAGTTTTCTAGCTGACAGATTGCTTAAATTGGTACCTTAGAATATTGAAATCCTCAACAAAATAGAGGCTGGATAGAGGCAAAGCTTCCTTGAGCCCTGTCATAGAAATGTAGACCTCAACAGGTCAGCTAGTTGAGTCCCCTGCATTGAGGCAGAACTAAGTATTATCTAGACCATGCTTGACAGGTGTTTGTCTAACAAACCTGTTTTTAAAACCAAGAATGATGGAGATTCTAGTGCTTAACAACCCTACAGGTAGGAAATTTTTCCTAATGTCCACCTTAAATCTCCCATGCTCTCTCATGCTGTGTATCTTTTCTCTTTAATACTTACTGAGAATTTCAAAGCCTGATGCAAAAGTTGTTAAGTAACATTAACTCCTCTTTTGCAGATGGAGAAACAAAGACAGAGTTGAGCTAACTTACTCAAGGAGTCAGCAGCAGAGCTGGGAATATAAGCCAGAACTCCTGGTTCCCAGACTACTGTACTGACCACCGGACCATTCTCCTGCTCTGACATACACTCTGCCTTTCAAAAATTCCCACTCTTTTATCTGAAGGCAGCAGGCACAGTGATTCCTTCATATACTGTCTATAATTTATAAAGCACTTTGGGATATTTCAGGATGAAAAGTGGTTTATAAACATAGGTTATCATATGATTAAACTAAAGAATTTTAAAAAAAAATAGCTGTTGGTGCATACTAAAACATCTTCTGTATGGGCAAGGCAGAGTTTTTGATCTTCACTGGCAATCCTTCAGGTCTTCCCGAACTGCTCTGAAAATAACCCGCATCAGCAGCATGTATTAACATCCCCACACTTTTTTGTAAAGTGTACAACCCCCCAGTCTCACCTGCTTCCTGGCTTAGCTGTTCCTCTTCTTGGTGCCCAGCAAATGCCGATGTCTTGTTGAGTTAGCTGTGCTATAAATCACAATGTCACCACTTAGCTGGTAGAAGTGATTTAATTAATGTGTTGTGCCATCCCCAGAGTTTCTCCCCACCTGACTGCTAATCAACCTTCATCAGCAGTAGGAAAACACAGCCCTTCTTCTTAGAACCACACAGGAGAAGCTGAAGGAAAGACTGTTAATTGCAGCTGTAGAGATGAGCCTATTGCTTATCTCTAACCTATAGTCTGCTTCTTCAATTCTGTTGTCCTAGTCTCTGACAAACTGGAGAAAAGACCAAGTGCATTAATGCATTAATGTTATCTAGTGTCATATTGGAAATCATTTCTGTCCTGGAAGCATGTAGCTGCTGAAACTCTTAACAGGATCCTGTTATGTACATAAGTATTTGAGCCACTTTTACAGCCTGCGTACCAGATGGGATGAAATAATCAGTTTACCATATAAACCCTGTCCACATTCAGTGGTTACACTTCATGGTTCCACAGCACAGTATAATGATTACTACGGATCACTGAGCCAAAATTGCCAAAGCCAGTAAGGAACTATAGGGTAGACCAGGGGCTCTCAACCTTTCCAGACTACTGTACCCCTTCACAGGCATCTCATTTGTCTTGCGAACCCCCAAGTCTCACCTCACTTCTAAAAACTTACAAAATCAGATATAAAAATATAAAAGTGTCACGAGCACGCTATTACTGAAAAAAGCTGACTTTCTCATGTTTACCATATAATTATAAAATAAATCAGTTGGAATATAAATATTGTACTTCCATTTCAGTGTACAGTATACAGAGTAGTATAAGCAAATCATTGACTATGTCATTTTAGTTTGTACTGACTTCGCTAGTACTTTTTACGTAGCCTGTTGTAAAACTAGGCAAATCTCTAGAGGAGCTGATGTAGCCCCTGGAAGACCTCTGAGTCCCCCCAGCAGTACGTGTTCCCCTCGCTGAGAACGATTAGTGTAGACCAGGTAATGCACTGGCTCCCTTGGAGCCTTTTCTTGCTACTAAGTAAACAACAGGTGATTTTCAAATTGGAACATATATGTCACAACAATGATTTTATTGCCGAAGGGCCCCCTTGCCTAACAGAAAAGCTTGGTGTGCTGAAAAACAATGCAATAAAATAATGTAATTGGGGAGGGTTGAAAACATGATCTGAATTTGGCATTCATGAGCCCATGTCTAATTATAATAATAAACAACCCTTTTAAACAACCAAGAGGGTCTGAAAAAAAGGGGAGAGGAGAGTTATAAATAGCCAGCTGCACTCTAAAAAAAATAAAAAAATACTTTGCATGTTTGTGTCATTTAACAGGTTGAGAAGGAGATTAGGGGAGCAACCCACAGGCCACAGAGCTCATTGCAGCTAAGCCTGGACTGCCTGCTGGCTTCAGATACAATGATGGTCTCTCTCAACGTGGGATGGTGCCATATGATAGACTGTGCTGTTCAGTAGCTAGGACAGGGACTCAAGAGGCTTGGCTTCTATTCTTGGCTCTGCCACAGATTACCTATATCACCTTTAGCAAGTCACTTCACTGCTCTGCACCACAGTTTTTTCAGTGATTAAAAATGGGAAGAGAAACAAGTGTAATGAAAGAAAGGTCCTTGAGAATCTCTTCTGCTGGGGTTCCCATGGCTCCACTTGGTGTTCTTATATAACTAATCCTAGTTAGACGAACCCTCCTGACACAAAACATATTTAACTTGGCAAGTAAATCCCTTTGCAGGCTAGCCTAATGTCCCTTTAGCTATGGTCTTTACTAACATGCAGGAGACTTCGATTCAGTGCCACTCTGCATTCATCCCCCTGCAGGGTACATCTCAGTGCAGTAACTCTGCCAGTTGGTGGAGGGGCTGCATCAAAGGGAGTCTCGCTCAGTCCACCACCTACTAAAGGATGTGGAAAGGAGGAGAAGTAAGGGGAGGAAATTACAAAGCGTGCATCCATGATAATTAATGTTCACCCAGTCAAATAAGATAAAGAGAGGAAATTCACACCCATGGGCGAAATGTTTTTCTAGCACGAGAGTGGGAGTCAGGACTCCTGGTTTCTATAGCTGACTCTACTAACAATTTGCTGTGTGCCTTATGTGAGGTAATTAATCTGTCTGTGCCTATGTTTCCCCCAGCTATAATATTTACCCACCACAAAGATGTATTATGAGATGCAAGGGCAAACCCTACTCACCCTATTCGAGTAATCAATCCCAGTGGAGCCCAGGGGCCCTGATCGTTCTCCTGTTAAAGTCAATGGGGTTGCTTTGGTCATCTAGCATTTGGCCAAGTGTCTTTGAGTTCCTCATGTGATTGACACTACATAAGTTCAGTGCATTAATGCTTCGGCCACTATGCCTGCAGACTCAACAAGGCTCAGCATAGCTTACTCCAAGAAAGCTCTACGCAGCCAGAAAGGGCTTTACACAGGGCAGATCAAAGTTCGCTGCAATTCTGCAATTCCGCCACTGTTCCTAGAGAGCCAGTGTACATGACCATGATCGGAAGACTCAGTGCCCTGCAGCCCTTCTAGCGCTGCCTAACAGGGTCATTATCATTCTGGCTAAGCAGCTGTTTCCATTGTAAATTCCTAATTTCAAGGGTTTATAATTTGGCCATGAAAGTCCTCTCCAGGCAGAGATTTGGCCAACAAGGCCTAGCCAGGGAACTATTTATTTGTTCATTTATTTATTTTTGAACACATTTTAAAGACATCTGTTGGGAAATATTTTGTATTTTGTGTAGAAGGCAGGAAAAAATACAAATATGGTGTCTCAGGTTTCTTAGAGGCATTTAAATAAATGTCTTTATTAGAAGAACTAGGTCTTGGTTTTTATTTTATCAATCACATTTTATTGGATGAAAAAGGAAATATTATTATGCTCCCAATTAAAATAGTATGAAAACAGGTATGCATAAAAAAGCAGCTCTTTCCCTGACACAGCGCTAATTTTCTGGGTTAATTTGTGTGTTTTGTTCCACTTGCCTCCCCTGAATTAGAGGCAAAGTCAAATCCCCTTCCTATTGCTTCTTATCTTGATGGTCTTTTGTTTTGCACTGTAATGTCCCTTAGGAAACTTCCTCTTGGCATAGGAAAGGAGTTTGCTGTGAAAGCAACTCTTCACTCTGCTTTGCCTTTCAGCATCAGTCACCTCCAGAAGGAGAAACTGTCTAATTTCTGGAGCACTAAAGTGCCTGACCTCACCATAATTATCAAATGAACCAGTAGACAAAGAAATACTTGTTTAAACCTTTTCTGCCCTGCCTACCCTTTCCCCTGCTTTCTCAAGGGAACTGAAAGATTGGCACTAGGGCAGATTGCTAACAAGCCACAAAAATTCACCATGAGGCCAGATTTTGCTCTTAAAATGGTTCCAACTGGGAATCAGTCCAGTTAAATCAGTGAAGTTACTGTAGATTTACACCAGTGTAGCAGAGCATAATTTGACTCCTGAGGTTTTTTTGGGAGGGATATTGAACACAACTTCTATGAATTTGTTCTCTCATGGAAGTACAACCTAGGCCTTGTCTAATCTTTAAACTGTCTCTAGGATAGTTATCTAGGCAAAGTGAAATACCTTCAACTGTAGGGATTGCGGGAACCCCACATCAGAGTATTCCTCAGCTCAGTGGTTAGAGTAAGCACCCGCAGGGTGTGTGAGACCCAAGTTCACATCTGTTCTCTCTATCATGCAGAAAGAGGACTTATCCTCACTCTCCCACATCCCAGGTGAGTACTGTGGGGCTAAATGTTATAAGGTGAGGGCCAGTGCCTCCTCCTCTGGCTGTTTCACATAGAATGAAGTAGGCACTTAATTCATTCTCACAAAAAATGATTTTTTTGCTGCCCGAGTCCGAGAGGGGTTCCTATTTATAGATTGCTAGCAGAGATAGGCACCTCCCTGTGGCCAGGATGGAGGCACCGAGCTCTGAGAGCAGTGGGGTTTAGGACACATCCCTCTTCTTGGCATCTTGCATAGGCTACTTTAGGTGGCTGCCTGCCTAGCACACTGGCTTTTGTGGATTGCTTTGTCAGGAACCTCTCTTCCCATTCACTGTATAGGGAGGCTAAGCAGCTAACTCAGACTTTGTGGATCACAGTTTCAGAGGGGTAGCCAGGTTGGTCTGTATCAGCAAGGAGTCCTTGTGGCACCTTAGAGACTAACAAATTTATTTGAGCATAAGCTTTTGTGGGCTAAAACCCATGTACATGACCAAACCAGAGGGGCATTGCTGGTCAGGGCCGGCTCCAGGTTTTTTGCCGCCCCAAGCAAAAAAAATTTTGGCTGCCCCCGACCCCAGCCCTGGGCTCTCACCCCCCCACACACACCACCAGTGCCCTTCCCCACCCACACCCCCTGCCGCACAGTCCTGGGCTCTCTCTTCCCCCCTAACCGCACCCCCTGCTACCCCAGCACTGGGCTTCCACCCCACCCCACCTGCACCCCTTGCTGCCCCAGCCCTGAGCTCCCCCTTCCACCCACCCACCCCCCACACCTCCTGCCATCCCAGCACTGGGCTCCCCACTACCAGTGCTGACTCTGCCCATTCCCCCCTCGCCTCCAGCCAGTCCGGCGCTGGCAGGGTCGGGATAAGCAGCGGGGCTCCCGGGCCGTGCCTCAGCCCAGGGTCCCTCCAGCCAGGGTGCTCGCCTCCAGGACTGGCTGGAACCCAGGAGGGCAGAGTTGAGGGGACTGCCTCGGCAGGGGGCTGAGGAGCCGGGGCAGAGGAGCCCCAGAGGGAGCAGAGTGCCGGGGAGCAGGACATGGGCCCCACACAGAAGTGCCCCACCCTCTATGGCCCCGCTGCTGCTGCTTCTGGCTGCCCTGCCACAGTCCCTGGGTGGCTCGGGCTGCTTCACCCAGCCTTAGTTGCGACACTGGGGGGCGGCCGCCCTGCAGCACCTGCAGGCAGCTCAGTGTGCCCCACAGGGCGGCCCCCAGCCCGAGTGTCCCCCACTCAGAGCCTGCCCAGCCCAGCCACAAGGTGCGGGCGCTGCTCCCTCGCGGCGCAAACCGCAGTGGCCCCAGAGCATCCCCCACGCACAACGTGCTGCTGCTGCCAGGGCCAGCTCTAGGCTTTTGCCGCCTGAAGCAAAAAACAAAAAATATATTTAAAAAAAAAAAGATGGCTGGAATGCCGCCCCTGAAAATGTGCCACCCCAAGCATGTGCTTGGTTTGCTGGTGACTAGAGCCGGCCTTGTTGCTGGCACATGACGGCATATATCCCTGTCTGAGGGGTTGGAGCAAATGTGGTTGTACCTTAGAGCTTGGCTGTAGACAATGGATTGCGTGGTGTGATCTGGATGAAAGCTGGAGGCATGTAGGTAAGTATAGCGGTCAGTAGGTTTCTGGTATAGGGTGGTGTTTATGTAACCATAGCTTATTAGCACAGTGCTAATTGTCTACAGCCACGTTCTAATATACAACCGCATTTGCTCCAACCCCTCAGACAGTGACAAACACCTACAAGATCTCTATCAAGCATTCTTACAAGTACAATATCCACCTGCTGAAGTGAAGAAAGATTGACAGAGCCAGAAGAGTACCCAGAAGTCACCTACTACAGGACAGGCCCAACAGAGAAACTAACAGGACACCACTAGCTGTCACTTTCAGCCCCCAACTAAAACCTATCCAGCGCATCATCAAGAATCTACAACCTATCCTAAAGGACGATCCCTCACTCTCTCAGATCTTGGGAGACAGGCCATCCTCGCTTACAGATAGATCCTCAACCTGAAAGCAAATACTCACCAACAACCACACACCACACAACAAAAGAACTAATCCAGAAACCTATCCTTGCAACAAAGCCCATTGCCAGCTCTGTCCACATATCTATTCAGGGGAGACCATCATAGGACCTAATCACATCAGCCAAACTATCAGAGGCTCGTTCACCCACACATCTACCAATATGATATATGCCATTATGTGCCAGCAATGCCCCTTTGCCATGTGCATTGACCAAACAGAACAGTCTCTACACAAAAGAATAAATGGACACAAATCCGACATCAAGAATTATAACATTTAAAAACCAATTGGAGAACACTTCAACCTCCCTGGTTACTCGATTACAGACTTCAAAGTCGCAATACTCCAGCAAAAAAACTTCAAAAACAGACTCCAATGAGAAACTGCAGAATTGGAATTAATTTGAAAACTGGACACCATTAAATTAGGCTTGAATAAAGACTGGGAGTGGATGGGTCATTACACAAAGTAAAACCTATTTCCCCATGCTAATTTTTCCTCCTACTGTTACTCACACCTTCTTGTCAACTGTTGGAAATGGGTCATCCTGATTATCACTACAAAAGTTTTTTTCTCCTGTTGATAATAGCCCACCTTATCTGATTACTCTCACTATTGTTAGTATGCAACACCCATTTTTTCATGTCCTCTGTGTATATATATCTTCCTACTGTATTTTCCATTGCATGCATCCGATGAAGTGGGTTTTAGCCCACGAAGGCTTATGCCCAAATCAATTTGTTAGTCTCTAAGGTGCCCCAAGTACTCCTCGTTCTTTTTGTGGATCACAGTATTGTTCCTGAGATTTGCACGGCCCTTAAAAGTTAGGCATTGTGACACTGGACATCTCAATACCCACATGCCTTTGTAGACCTGGGCCTAAATGATTTTTTTTCATAGAAAGTATCTGTTTTCTTCACAATTTTTCAATTTATCATAAAAACCCCAAAACCTGAACACCAGAAATGTTTCAGTTTGGACAAAAAGTTTTGGTTTTTGCTTTTTCAATAAAAACTCAAAATTTTCCATAGATTTTTCCATTGATAGTTTTTTTTTTCATTTTTGTTGAAATTTTCCAGGTGAGAGAATTTTTTTTTCTATCCAGCTCTACATAGCAAAAAGATGCTGCTTGTATGGTAAGTGTATTATTAGCTTTCTGGTCATTATGGCTGATTTCTTATCATTGCAAAAAGTGGGGAACATTATAGGTAAAATGCAAAAGTGAAAACTATTGTTTTGAAAGTTATTTTTATTTTGCATTTCTATTACTATAGTGCCTAAGGGCTCTGATAAGTGCCCTGTTGGGCTAGGCACTGTCCAAATATGTAATAAAAAGACAGTCCTTGTCCCAAATGGCACACAGCATTAAACTGTTATGGGAAATCATGTAAAAGCCTGGTAAACATCATTTGCAATCAAAGTGATTTTAAATAATTTAGAGTGGGATTTTCAAAAATGAAAATCCTCAAAGGCATTTAGGTTTCTTAACTCCCATTGAATGGGAAATGGGAGATAGACATCCAAACACCATGAAGGATCTGGGCCTAAATAACTTAAGAACACAAATCCTTTTGTTTTTTTAAATGGTTCTTCTGCTCTGAAGTCATTTAAGGCTTTTGAAAATCCCACCCTTAATAATTAACTAACTCTTTAAAGCCATTAATAAACCCATACCCCATTAAACTGGCCACACCATACAGAGAGAGCCATGTTTTTAAAAATTCATTGAGGAGTTTTGCTCAGAACAGTGCTTAATTTGTGCCAGTGCTCACCAGGGCTGAACCCCAGCGCCTCTGGGCTTGCCGCGTCAGTTATGAAAAGTAAAAAAATTGCTGGATCCCGGGCACACACTTTCGTTATGAATTAAGCACTTGCTCAGTAGCAGGGTAAATGAAATGACATGGGGCTTGGGTCACTTGCAGGTTTAAACTAGTGTAAATGGTGAATTCTCTGCCACTTGAAGTCTTTAAACCATGATTTGAGGACTTGAATAACTCAGCCAGAGGTTATGGGGTCTATTTCAGGGGTGAGTGGGCAAAGTTTCTGTGGCCTGCAATGTGCAGGAAGTCAGACTAGATGATCACAATTGTCCCTTCTGACCTTAAAGTCTATGAGACACAAACTGTGACCATAGATGAAAAACTTCAGATAGTCACAGTTTGTGTCACCAAACGTCATGACCTGCACCCAGCCTCACTTTTACAGAATTAAAGAGAGGTGGCTATAGCATGGTTCACATGGTTTGCAGTGCCCATGTTATAAGCACCAGGTATGGGCTGCACATTCCAGCACTCTGCATGTTCCGTTTGGACCAAGCTGCCTCCAAGCAAAAGCAAGATTCTTTTGTGTGCAAAAGTAACTTCTTGTCTTCTTGGCTCTCCTTTTCTTGGCTGAGATGAGAATCCAGCCAAAATCACACTTATGACATCACAGGCTGTTGCCATGGAAATGACTGATGTCCTAATTTCTCCATGGTAGTTTTAGAAAAAAGATGCTGAAGGAGAAGCAGGCAGATAATGAGAAACAAAACAAGAATGAATGCAAATTACCAAAATAAATGAATGAGCCACCTGAAAGAGGAGTGAATTGACAGCTCCTCTTAGAGCTTTGAGCATGTTTCTCAGTGACAGAGATATTTATTAATTTTGGGGGCACATTGTCATTTCTGAAGGAATCAGCAAAGCAACGGGATTTTTTCTGCCACATTTCTGAATCTCTCACCTTCTCATTTTTGTGTGTGCACTGCACGTGCTGAGCTTAGCCTTGGGATGTGTCATCATGATAAATCACTTTTGGTGGGAATTATATTTTTCCCCCAACTGAAGCTGCCAGCAAGACACATTTTAATAGTTGCAAGTGAAAGTCTGCAACATCCTCTGCCACTTCCTCTCTCTCTCTCCACACCCTGAAAATATTAATTAAGTAAAACTCTAATACCTGCCTGTAGGGAAGCTTGTCCTGTTTTAATATTAGCTCCTGGTGAATAAATCCAGTGGTGGTGTCTTATAACTATAAGCACTGGCTCACAGGCCCTCTCCATATGTGGGCAAGTCTGTTTCTCTGCCCCCTCTGCTGCTCATATTCAAGGACCTCAAAGTTCTTTACAGCATTAATGAATGAAGCCTCGCAACTTTCCAATGAAGTGGGTATCGCTCCCATTTTACCAACTGGGAAATCAAGACACAGAGGCTGAGATCAAATAGCAAATCTATGGCAGGGCTGCAGGAAGAGAACTCAGAGGTTCTGACGTCAGGTCCCCTGGTCTTAACCACTAGACCGGACTGCTTAATGTTTCAAAGTGAACTAGGGAAATGTCTTTCCCATCAGATTTCTAGGTAAGAGAGAAGAAAAGGGGCTTAAATAAAAATAAACTCTACACCTTGCTTTGTTTTAAAACTGTCAGAAATAAGGGAGATGGGATGGCTTTGGGCTTGTTACTAGGAGGTAGATGATCACCTTGCTATAGTGTTAACTTAACTCCAGCCTACATCAACAGTAAAGGATGGCTTTCACCCCGGTAGCTTTTTCTCAGGGTCTGTCTGCATATACTTCAGTGGGTCACAGTACAGTTCCCTAGGAAACTCTGTTCACATCCTAGCAGGAACATATGAGTAAGTTAAGCAGTGAATATATATACATATATATATATATAGGACTGAATAGACAGAGAGAGAGAGTGACATACCATCTCCCTACATGTGGTTGGTCCCTCCAAATCATAGTTGAGACATGTTTGGGAAAATTTCTCTTGCTGCTGTCTATGCTGTACCTGTCTGGTGAATATATTGCAAACTAAAGTCTCCAGGGTTCCTAGGTTGGCATCTTTCTGTCTATGGTTCTCTACTCGATGTCGCTCTGGTTGCCTTGTTCTAAACCTTATGCCCCCACTCCCATTATCTCTCTTATTTGTCCCCAGTGCTTAGTTGAACTCCATGTTGTTTTGGCCTCTGCCCTCCTTTGAGGGGAAGGTCATTGTCATCCCTGGGTGGAGACTCCTGGGGCTCTACCTCCCACTCCAGCTGTCTAATTGATTGGCACCTTTCTGGCATCTTACACCTGCTCTAAACTCACACCCATACAAGTCATTTTAAAAAATCCACAGAGGCCTTTGTGTTTCAGAGGGTTTTTTAGAACTTCATTCCTGTTGTCCCTTTCTTTTGTACTTTGCATTGCAGATTGGGGCACGCAGTAGTTGTGTTGGTTTCCATAGGCCTGGATCTACTGGTCAGTTATAATTTGATATTCTGCAGTCTTGATTGTTTGCTCCTAACCATGCATTACCTGAACTGTCACAGCCCTTCCTAAGCTAATATGTCAGTATATTCTGAAGTGAATGTAGGTTGTGGGAAGAGGATGGATGACTGCTTTTCTTTGAAGGTTGTGAGCACAGATGTTTAGCTCAGCAGATGGCAGACCCTCGCTAGCAATAAGCCACAAATAGCATGCCATGTTCTCCTTGCACTTATGGCACCAGCAGATGGAGATGTCTAGAGGGAAGTGGGTTCTGCTTGTATTTCAGTTTTCCGCAAATGTGCCCTTCCTTCTGTGTGGTATGTGCTGCTCTGCTCTCAGGACAGTAGACTGCCATATAGAATCTAAGACTCCTGGCTGGCTTACAGCCTGCTTGAGGCTTCTCTTGTACTAGTTCTTTGCTTTGTGCATTTTTTTTAAACCACACACAACATTTAACTTCACTAATGAATGAATCAGGATGAGCAAAAGGACCCCAGCCATGGTGTATGGACACTGAATCTAGCTTTGCTTAGTAGCTTTGCTTCTTTTTTACCATGCACCTGTCAATAGAAACTGCCCTCTTCTTAACGTTACCATTCATTTTAATGATGCAGAGCGGGATGAAATAGTAGCAAAGGTTTCTGGCACCAGGTTGATCAGGAGTAAAAATGTTGGTGGGGGATGAGCAACACACCAGTATTAATCTGTGAGCCTTCCATGCATCAGTCCAGGGCCATTAGTGTTTGGTTACACAAGCCTATAGTGCAGTGACAGTATGTGAAAGGAAAGAGTTGTTCATGAGGACTTGGGTGCCACAGTGAGTTGGTTATTGTTTTGTTCCTTGTTGAGATAGTGGGCTCAGTTCCTGCGGCAAAGGGGCTACTTCCTTGTGCTGAAAAGGAAAGCACCCACTGTGGCCAGGTAAATGGATTTAAAGTGCACTTGCATAAGTGGACACACTTCAGTTTCACTGGGTGGCCAGATAGTGAAAGTGATACGTGGTTATATGGAGTGATTATTTACTTGCTCCTTAGGTATCCTAGTTTCTCTTTGGGGTGGTATCACAGGGTTCACTCACTGCTGGTGGCATCTCCTATGGGCCATCCTGGGGATTAATTCCAGCCAGGTATTACACCCTCCCCTGGTGGTGACTCTCTTGTCATCCTCTCACCCTACAGACCCCTCACTCCAGGAACTGCGACCTCCTCTTCATGACTTGGCTCTCTGTCCAGGTCACCAGATATACCCCTCCTGCCCTTCCAGGATATCAAAGTCTTTTCAGCACAAATCATCCCAGGCAGTCAACTGTCCTCTGCCTCATCTGTGCCACCTCCCCAGTGGCAGGTAGGGGAACCCAGGCCTGCCCTCTACTCCAGGTTATAGCTTAGGGACCCTCCAGTTAGCAGCTAAGGCCTGCACAGCTGTACTTTGCTGCTCTTTCCCTGAACCTTCTCCTATCTTCCTGGCTTCCCCATCTCTGGGTTTGCTAGCCTCCCAACTTCCTCCTCTCAAGAATTAAACATGGACTACCTCTATAGTCCATAGCACAGCTCCCTCCTTCTAGGGTGTGACCACAGCTCCCTTCTAGTGGCAGCTTCCTAGCTTATATGGGCCCCACCTCTTCCTCCTCAGCTGGGCCTGTTCTACTTAAATCCCTGCTCCCTGTTTCCTTCTCCAGGTGAAGTCTGAGCAATTAATTGGCCCACTTAGCCATCTTAACCCTTCCAGGCCTCGTGGAGGATGTTTATTCCACCATAGGTGTGAAGAGGAGTCCTTTGTTTGCGGGTGCAGAGGGAGAGACATGAAGCCTTACTTCTTAATGTCTGGCAATCTGCTAATCTTTATGCTGCCTATCAGCACCTGCTCCTCCTTGAAACATGTTGGTAATGTGAAGTCAGGCCTGTCCCAATAATATGTTTACAATTTAATGGATTGTCCAGAACAAACAACTTGGTCCCCCATTGCTGAATGAGGGCTCCCAGATGTGCATTTATGTATTCTGTGGAGGAGAGGTGGGGAAACTGAATAAATTGAACAGCCAACCCACTCCAAGCTATCATGTTTCTATATGGCTTCCTGAGATGTTCTACAATAAATAAATTAAATAAATCATTTTCTCCCTCTTGTACGCTAAGCACTGTGAATGTGATTTGCTTTGCTCTGTATGTAACTCATATTTCTCTCTGCCTCCCAAATTCTTAATAACTGTAAGCTCCAAAATAGGAAGCAGAGGTCCAATATGCCATGAAATTATTTTTTGTTTGTTGTCTATGCTACTATCGATCTAAAAATCTTCTTAGAGGGCGAAGGGGAACACTGTGGCCACCTATCTGGTGCCGCTGTTATTTCACATCACCTCAAAATAAATACTTCCAGTTAAGGTTGGAGAGACCACAACAGTATCATTTTGACGGCTGGTTTCATCACACAGTGAACCAACAGAAGGGGTACTAAGACAGCCTGCAGCAGAAAAGGCAACCTATGGTAAAAAGCGATAGAGTCCTGTGGCACCTTGTAGACTAACAGACGTATTGGAGCATAAGCTTTCGTGGGCATTCATCTGATGAAGTGGGTATTCACCCATGAAAGCTTATGCTCCAATACATCTGTTAGTCTATAAGGTGCCACAGGACCATTTGTCACTTTTTACAGATCCAGACTAACACGGCTACTCCTCTGATACTTAAAACCTATGGTAAGTAGTCTGAGACAAGGAGGGCAGCTAAGTTGCAAAAGGAGAGACCTTTTAATTCTGACCTCCAAATGTGCAGTGATCACCAAAGATGGTCAGGCTCAAAGATGCCTTTCACATTTACAGGGGTGGGCCAGCTGGTCACTTAGGCCCAGATCCTCCAAGGTATTTAGTGCCTCCCTAACTCCCCATTCCCACACTGGATCAGACCATGGATCCATCTAGTTCAATATTCTGTCTCCATCCATGGCCAACATGAAACCCTGGAAAAGAAAGTGAAAAAACCTTGCAGTAGACCATTAAGGAATAATGTGTTCATGTGGAGAGCTTCTTCCTAACCTCTATTAGTTAGAGGTATGGTCCCAAGGCATGAAGCTTTTCTGATCATGACCAGATAGGTCAACTCCATTTCATTGCTTTCCCTTTCATTGAACAATAGCATCCTCATAGATCTTCAAAAGAACTTGGGCCAGATTTTCAAGAGATCCCAGCACACAAATTCAAAGACAGACTTTTGAGAGAACTCAGCCTGAATTTGAGTGCTAATCTCTGTCTTGAAAGTCTGATTTTTAATGTTTTGACACAGACATATACCCGTGTCTGACAACTTTCTCTTCTCCCAAAGATTAAATCTTATAGTTTCTGGACCAGTGAAGCAGTAGTGAACGGCTGCTTGTCAAAGTAGAGTGAAGACAATAGTTGTGTGTCCTAGGGGTTGGTGTTGACTAGCATTTTAACTAGACTAATGGCTTGGAGGAAATGGACATGAAGTTGTTGAAGTTTGTGGGTGAACGTGTTTGGGTTTGAAGCTATGGGGGTTTGTGATACTAGACAAAGTAAATCAGAAGGCCAAGCACTATAACATATTAAATTCATTTGCTGTCATCACAAATTAATGGCCTGAAACACTTTCCAAGCATCACCTTGTATGTCTCCCTCACAGATATCCATTAACTTACCACGATCAAATTTGGCTCCAGTTGCACACATTTTTTCTTTAATTTAGTTACTTTCATTAAAATTAAGATTATCAACAGATTAAGGCAAATTTTAGAGGAAGTAGTAGGTGAGGAACAGTGTGGCTTCAGACCAGACTGAAGTTGCATTGATCAGATATTTACTCTCTTGACAGTTTATTTGGGGGGAAGAGCGGAGGGAGGGGAGCAAGAAGAAGGAGCTAAAGATGTTTGCTGTTTTCATCAATTTCACAAAGACATTTGATTTGCTTTAGAAGAAAACAATATGGAAGGTAGTGAAATCACAGGAGTTCCAGGTAAGATAACTGCAATTATAACAACTATGTATGAAAACTCCTGCGGCACTGTATGAAATGGTGGAAAATTAACTGGCTGGTTCAAGTCAAAGTTTGCTGCAAGACAAGGCGGCATGGAATCACCATCACTTTTCATCTTGTTCTTTAACTGGATGTTCAGAATGTTAGATGAGCATTGTATGAACTAGAGTTAAACTCTTTAGCTTATGCAGGTAATTGGCAGACAGGTTTGAATTAATGCTGACACTCTGCACTATTTTGGAAAATTGGACTTTCATGTGAAGAAGACTAAGTGGTTGCCTCTTGAAAAAAGGGACAATAGATAAAGTGTTGAAATAGAGCAGTGGTGAAGTAGAACAAGTAGCATTTTAGGTGTACCTCAGAAGCTTGATCAGTGCCTACAATTCCATCAGGAATGAGTAGGGGCCTACCAAATTCTTGGTCCTTATGGTCAATTTCACAATCATGGGATTTTAAAAATCATAAATTTCATGACTTCAGCTATTTAAATCCAAAATTTCACAGTGTTGTAATTGTAGGAGTCCTGATCCAAAAAGGAGTTGTGGAGGGAGTAGGCTATGGTAGAGGTTGCAGTACTGCTACCCTTACTTCTGCGCTGCTGCTGGCAACGGTGCTGTCTTCATTGCTGGGCAGCTGGAGAGCAGCAGCTGCTGGCTGGGAGCCTAGCTCTGAAAGCAGAGCCGCTGCCAGCAGAAGCACAGAAGTAAGGATGGCATGGTATGGTATTGCCATTGCCAGATTTCACGGTCTGTGACACGTTTTTCAGATGTGAATTTGGTAGGGCCCTAAGAATGAGATTAAGAGATGTGCTTTAGCTATAAGTGCTGCACAGAAATTGACAAAATTATGACAGATTAGAAACATTATATTTGGTACCAACGTGAAAATGTATCATACTGGTGTATTAATGGTATTAGTCTGTGGTGTGGCTAGAGCTGCATCAGAAGGCTGAAGGCAGTAGAGATGAGAGTTCTCTAAAAGATGGCAGATGTAAAAAGGAATGATTTTAAGACAAATGAAGAAGTTAGAAGGAGAGTAGGGTATGAAACCAGAGTTTGGTATTGGCTACAATTTAAAATACTATGAGGGTGAGGACACAGCAGAAAACAAACAGATGATAGGATACCAAAGAAAATAAAGCAAACAAAACAACTCAGTCTGACCTAAAGGCCAACCACTGACTAGATGATGGGACGTTATAAGTAGGGATGTGACCAGGCGGGGCTTAATGATGGAACAAGCCACGGGTAGGTATGAATGGTGATTGTGTATTATTCTCGGTGTCTGCAAAGATGCTCCAGGATGAAAAGACAACGTGTCAAGTATTATGTGCAAACAAAAATAATCTAAACTTCTCGTACACAGTATGCTAATGGGCTCTGAGCTTCCAGTATCCTCTAAGGAAAGACTGAGCAGTCATTATGAATAGTTAAATCAATGAAGATGTCTACTTGATGAGCAGCGATAGTAACAAAGCAATTAAGATACCTGGAAGCATTATAAATGGAATAGAAGTTGATATAGACCAGAGTGGTATTACGTCACCATGCCAAGCACTGCTATGCCCTCACTCACATCCCTTCTGACCTGCAGGGCTCAGATCTGTTCCCTATCTTATATGAAGTATCCTGTATATGAAATTATTATCTGTTCACAGCCTCTGCCTTCCTCTCAACTCCTGAGTGCTTTTGGACACTCCAACAGCCAGGCTGCAGAAAGATTCCACTTGCAGCAGGCCAGAAAAACCGACCTTGAGAGATGCAGATTTGGCCAGCTGGACTTATGCATTCATGACCTGAAGCTCCAGCCTAGGAATGAAGCCATTAGACCTGGAAAAAGTTCCAACTAGTACAAAACGCAGTAGCTGACCTAGTAATACGAGTCTCCCTCAATACCTCACCCCAGTGCCCTGCTGGCTCCCTATTGAATATATAGTCCAGTTCAAAGTCTTTCTTTCCTGATGTTCAGTTTGGTTCATGGACTCAGCCCTAGCTACCTGAGGTCATCTCTTTCTGTGATGGTGAACTCTTATGGTTCCAGTGGCATATACCTACCCTAGAACTGTCAGTCTAACAGGGAGACAGACAGAATTTTCACAGGAGCTGGACATAGACTATGGAAGTTGATCCTGAAAGAAATAAGAATGACTATGGACCTCTCCACTTTCAGAGTTAAATGCAAACTAGCTCACGTAGTTTCATTCTCCCACAACTGCTCTCCAAGCACACAGTCAACCATGCACCTACTTCCTTCTCTTTCCTCTCTTCCCATCCACACTCTCATGGTCCTTAGACCTGCACTGTGTGGGATAGTGCAGGGTAGGGGGTCCCCATCCAGTGCAGGGTGAGTACACCCTGTCCCTCAAACACCCATTTCTTCAGGATAGGATGCTCAATGGACTTCTACTGATAAGATTGTCCTGCACTGCAGGGCAATAAGGCCTAATGGTCCAAGTCAATGGGGGTTCCCTGGTTCTCAGGGTAGGTGGGCCTAATGGCTGTAGTCTCCAAGAAGCCCCTGGGCCACAAGGTAGGCAGGCCACATCCTAGGGGAGGGTGGAGGCCTAGGGTATGGGTACCCAGGCCCTCCCTACTCCACCAGATTCCAGCCCAGGGCCCTATTAGTGGCAGAGGGTTCCACCACTGAGGTCAGCAGGGATCCAACCACAACATGCTGCCTATGTCTGGGACTATAGCTAATTCCCTCCCTCTCCCGGCTACTTCCTACCATGGTTCTGATGGCAGTAGTTGCGGCTTCAGATTGTTCATCTTGAGCTGTTCCCGGTGTCTCCAACACCTCCTGAGTATTGGAGGCCACGGGCGATTGGGCATCAGCTGGGGCCTCAGCACTTTGGGCTTCTAAAGCGTGAGCTGGTAGCTGCTCCCTGGCCTGTATGCTACATCCTTCCCCTCCAGCAGTCAGCCCTAACTGAACTGGTCTGCCTGCCTTTATACAGCCACTGCACCTGGAGCATACCCAGTAGGGCCGTAGGGGTGTGGCTTCCTCAACCACCAAGGAAGAGTTAACCCCTTCCTGTCCAGTGCAGGGTGAGTACACCCCGTCACAGATAATAACTTAAACTCTGTATTAAACACAGTACTATAATGCAGTAGAGGATCCATGAACAACAGTTTATGTAAACATCCCAAATCAGTAGAGCTGGCATGGAAATTTTCAACAAATCTTTCACCCTACCTCCCCTCCCCACCACCACCACCACAAAAAACACCCTGCCAAGTCATCAAAAACAAAAGCTTTTGTGGAAGCGTTACCAGTTTTAATGAAACTTTCATCTGGAAAGTTTCTTAGGTCCAGGTTGGAATTTCTGGTCAAAACCAGAGTGAGCTGCCTTATAGCCTGTTGGTCAGGGCACGCCCATGGGCCATGTGAGACCTAGGTGCAAGACTCTATTCTGACTCAGGTGGTGTTAGAACTTGAGTCCGTGTCTCCCGGGTCTGGGTGAGTGGTTTACAGTCTCTCTCTCTCTCTCTGGCTTTGACTAGACTGGGCTACAGGTTATTATGGGGTGGGCCTGACCCAGAGAATATTTAATTATTTATACACAGTGGAACAGCTCCAACAGGAAGGATTGAGAGAGACCTGCCCCCATATAGCCAAGAACCTAGTGGCACGGGGGACAGGCAGGTTCAAGTCTCTGCTCTGAATCAGGCAGAGTAGCTACTTCAAGCTGGGTCTCCTACATCCCAGGTGCATGCTTTAACCAGCAGGCTATTTCTCTCTTGTGCAACCTCTCCTTTCACTCCCTTCCCACACTCTCCACTGCCCCCTACTCCCCAAAAACCCCACAACTCTGTGTCATCCTGATTTAAAGTGGGAAACTTTTTTGAAACCTTGAAAATTTTTGTGAGATGAGAAAAATGTTTCCCATCCAGCTCTATCAATATGTTCAAAATAACATCTGTTTTTTATTTAATGTAATTAGGGTGATGTTTGACACTAAACTCGTAATTTTTGTTTGTCTTAAATTTCAAATTTTGTTTTCACACACAATATTCTTGACCCACAACTCATTATTCAGCTCCGTTATTGGTGATCTCTCTGGTGTGACTAAGGACTGATCAGGTCTGTGAAACTCTACAGAAGAATTTGTTGTTTCATCAACTTCACATGGCCACCCAGACTTGAAGCAAATTTACTATGGAGCAGCTCAGGTGCATACCTTGCAACAGAGTTTGTCCCAAGTTTAATAGGCATGGAGCAGCAGTACAATCAGAAGGCCAGGAAGAGATCAGTTCATATCACCATGGAGCAGCTGTAACAGTATTTACTGTATATGCCATCCAGAAAAACAAACCCTCCACAATATTTACAGCATTCTTGGTTCTAACCCAAATACTGAACAGTGACGGCAGGGAAATGAATGTTGTTTTATGATCACTAAGAAGAGATTCAGTGATGACTGACTTTAGTTCACAATAATGAACCCACAAAAAGTTATTCTGGGTTGTGTGTAAAACAGGTGCCACAGTCTTAGCCAGCAATAAGGACAAGGAAGATGTGGGAAGAAAAGGAAATAGGTAAATTTTCATCTAAGTTGATCTTATAAATGTAATATCTGAAAATGCATGGTGCACTGTTCAACACTGGAGGTAGACAAACCTTCGGGCAAAGATGCTACCATGCAAAAATATCAATACTTTTGTTGAAAGAGGAGCTTGTCGTTGCACACCCACAGCTGTGAGAGCTTCTCACTTAGGAACCTAGAAATGTAAAAAATAATCTGAGTTTTCATTCCTCCCCCCTCCCCCCCCCAAAAAAAGCCTTGGAAATGTAACTGATGCAAACCTATGACTAGGGTTGAAGGCTACTTGCTGATCTTCTCTAAAGCGCATGGCTTATTCACGGCCAGCCAGGGCTGGCTTTCGGGGCTGGAAAGAAACCAATAGCCGTAGACTTACTGGTTTTGTGGAAGGTCCCAGATCAGTTCAGAGACGAAGGGGAAATGCCCAGTTGATGCTGATGGCAATGAGGCAGCAACACTCTCCATCCCAGATGGCAGTCTGCAGCTAAAACAGTTCCTTTGCTGAACAGAGAGCTGACCTGTGGCCACAAAGAAAAGAATCTCACTAGCATGAGAACAAGCATGATGGTGTGGAACAAGGCCTGTTTTTATGATCAATTAGTACTTGTAGTTTTCAGTGATTTCGAGGGGGGAGGGTGTGATCTGGCCTTTAATTTTTTGGCAAAACAGCTAGAATGTCTCTTATTTTAAAAGGTCTCCTCCAGAAATCTCCATCCAGTAAATAGCATAGATGCTAATAGCTCAGGAAGGATGGATGTTATTGGGAGCAGGGCATTGCAAACCTGAGGCTTAGCCTGCTAAGCCATCCCCCCAGCAAACACCTGAAAATTGTCATCTGCAGAGAATCTTATAGAGGTTAATCAAGTGTTGTGGGCTATGGTAAGCTTCTTGAATTCAAGTGGTCTCTCAGCTTTATTGAACATGTCTATACTGTCTGTGTATCTGCATACTACTAACTAAACTCCAAAAGCCCTTTGCTGTGGCTGCTGCAAAAACCTGGGTTTGTTCCAAGTCCTTCTCTGGCATATAAAAGGGGATTTTCCAGGACATTACAGTTCACACAGAACTTGTAACTAGGCCTTTTCCCCCAAAGGCTTTCTTGCCTTGAACAACACACTTTTGAATACTGTAAAAAAAACCCGAAGTGCTCCTAGGTCATATAAAGCAGGAAAATGGCAAAGATCTTAATGACAAAGATCGAACTATCCTGAAATGCTTTCTCTCCCCACCCTATCTTTAGGTTTCCTGAGCTATTCAAGGTGTCAGTGTTGTTGTGTGATAGAGTGTATATGGTTGTTGGTGACTTATGGTGTCCATCTGGGAGCTGTAGGCAGCTTCTGTGGTGTTGAGAAAAAAAATGGCTGCTGCCTATTTTCAATATCAAGGACTTAATGTGAAGAAGAAAAACACTACCCAAAGTCATACACCAATTCTAGCTACAGTCTGAAAGGTTCAGATTTTCTAAGCCTTGCTGAACTCTAAGAATGAGAAGGCATTCAAAATGTGGAGGTTCAGGGAGCACCTTCTAGAAAAGTGAAGGATGGACCTGATTCTGGGGAAACTGAAAATAGAAGGTATCTAAAGCTGCAATGGTTTGAAGTTATACAACAATAAATTATGCCACAGGAAAAAAAATTATTCCTAGTGATTAATAATTTAAGCCCTCCTTCCCTGTGGACTGAATGCTGCACAGTAAGTAATCTAAAACCAATCATTCTTAATGGGCAGCCAGACTCCTCTTTTAAAAACTACTTAAAATATAAAACTTTGCCAAAACTCAGGGGGAGAAATTTGTTCACCTCTAAGAGGCACTGATACAAATCTAACGCCACTGTGTTTCTTGAGCATCTTTCGCCAAGTCCAGCCAGAGCCATAATGCAGAGCAGCACACAGCTTTAAAAGCACACATTATAGCAGTCATCATGAACTTCACATCCATTGAATGGCATCATTTGGGACAAGCTCTTAAACCCCAGCACTGCCAACCTACTGCTTCAGATGAAGACTGGATGCCTTTCTGGGAGATATGCTTTACCCAAACACAAGTTATTGGGCTCAAAGCAGAGTTAACTGGCTGAAATTCAGTGGGCTGAGATATACAGAAGGTGAGATTAGACAATCTAATGGGCCTTTCTGGCTTTAAAATCTATGATCTGGTGATCTACTGAGACTGAATCGTAGATTCCAAGGTCAGAAGGGACCATTGTGATCATCTAGTCTGACCTCCTGTATAGCACAGACCATAGAACTTCCCCAGAATAATGCCCTTTGGCCATAGCATTGTACTGGGAGCTCATGTTCAGTTGATTATCAACCAAAAGCATTTAGTGGTCCGGATTTGGCCCACAGTCTGCGTACTGCCTGCCCGTGTGCAAGCCAGCAGGAACACAGCAGCTATATGTAGAATCCAGTTTAATCTGTGTCTATATAATGGGAGATAAATGACTGGATTTAATTACTGGATTAAACACTGAAAAATTCATGTCTGATAAGTAGGATGGCAGTTTGGCTACTGAAGTTGGGAGTTGCAGTCATGTGACTCAATTTGACAGAAGCAATTATAACTATTAGGATATGGCCAGAATGGATAAGAAGTCCTGAATTCATCGTAGCGGCTGTTTTTTCAATGAATAATATATCTGTTTAATTTGGCTGTTTTGTTTGTTTGTTTTTTGCTTATTCTAATTCCTTCTCTACCGTCCATCCCTTCTGACCAGATTCCTCCTGTATTTAGCCTCATATTTTAGACTATGTTTGTGTATTAGAGGATATCACCCACACTAGCAAGATCCATTATTGCTTTTGCACATCTGTTCACATCTGTTTCATACAGGGCAAGTCATTGAAGAGGCTGATAACCTTGAAGCCATCATACCAATCTCCATATCAGTAATCCACTGCTCATCTCCTGAAGGGAACAACATACTATGCTTCAAATAATAAAGAGATTGTTTTATTTGCTTTCATACAAGCCATCAAAGCCTGAAAGGCCAAAACAGCAAATAGATTATTTTCTTTTATTATCTGCCGCCTGGAGTTATTTTTCCTCTTGATGTGGACTTTAGTTTACCTTGGATTACTGGTGTTAGGGTAAAGAAGATGTGTAAATGGTAGGGGGAAAAAATCTCAGAGCACAAGAATAGAAGACATGTCAGAAATAATATTTCACATTTAGATAGCGTCCCTGAAATGCTGCCACCTTAGAAGGGAAGGAAAGGTGCTAGGTAACCAACAGACCCTGAGAAGGGTGCATGGGTAGAATCCTAGCCAAGCAGTCTAGGGCAAATTGCTACTCAAAACTAAATGTGCCATGGGATCTTCAGGCTCTATATAGCGCACACAGGACTTTAGTTTTAAAGTTCTCACCCAAAAGATACACATTAAACTGTATGAAACTAAAAGCATAAATGGTAGTAGAAAGATGAAAGATGGAGAATGAGGAGATGTTATCCTTAAAGTATTTATTGGTAGACGTAAGCAGTGTGCAATTTTACCAAGAGAAAACAATGATGTAATGGAAATTAAATGGAGTCCAGAGTATTATTAGAAGGAATGTCTCCATTGATTAAATGAGTTGCTGACAGACGGCAGCAGCAACGTTGCTGGGCTATCAATCTTGCATTCTTTGTTTGACATTTTAAAAGAAAATGATGAATGTCACTGAGTTTTTCCTGTTATTATTTGCATGAGGTAAGTGATTCTGCCTCATGGGTTTCAGATCTTCTAGGTTTGTAGGATCTTGAGCACATCTAAATATTTGCTGTCTATCTTGTTTGGAGCCAAGTTTCCTTTGTTTTTCCCACTGGGGCACCAAAAGTAAGTGCTTGTCTACACACAAACTGGAACTGAAATAATCAAATATCTTCCATTGTTTGCAGTGTTGTTGTAGCCGTGTTGGTCCCAGGATATTAGGGAGACAAGGTGGATGAGGTAATATCTTTTATATCTATTGGTGAAAAAGACATGAAGAAGAACTCTGTGTAGCTTGTCTCTTTCACCAACAGAAGTTGGTACAATTAAAAGATATTTTCTCACCCACCTTGTCTCACTGAAATAATTAAGTCAGTTTTAATACACATCTGTACTCATTTCAGAGAAAGTCTGTATGTAGAGACACTTCCCGTGGATTAAGCGTGTCTTAAAACTGACTTAGTTATTTCAATTCCAGTTTGAGTATAGACAATCCCTAAATGCCCTCTTCCAAGATGCGTTTCTGATGCACAGGATTTTCCATAAGTTTTGAAGATGGTATAGCTGAGCATTTGACTATGGCTTGTCTTTGAGGAAGCATTTCTTTCCTGCTTTGTGAAGCCATCCACTCTGATGAAGAAGAAGAAGAAGAAGAGTAGAGAAAGAAATGTCTTTTTTAAAGCAAGCTGATTTCTTTTTCCATTTGGGTCTCTAGCAAGCTGATCATTGTTATTCCATATGTTCTTTCAAAATGACCTTTTTATTTTACATTAAAAGAGAAAAAAACCAAACAACCAAAGTGCAGTGAGGAGCAATTGCAGAAGCATCAAACTTCTTCAGTGAAAAAGGCCAAATACTACATTTGATTAGAGTTCATGAGTTATATATTTAGGAGTACATGCTAGCCTCAGTCCACAGCATTTCTCCCACTGCTATCAATGTGAGGTTTGCACAAACATCAAGGGTACAATCTGGTCTTTATGCAGGAGCTACATTTTTAATATGAGACTTTCCAAGCTGTCTAAGGATTTTGGACACCCAGTTTCTAATGGGAATTGGATACCCAAATCCCTTTAGCAAATCGTCATCTGAATCCCCTAAGTGACTGTGAAAAGCACATCTGTAAGTCCTTATTTATGATTGTTAAGTACTATATTGTTGCATTCAGTATCACTCATTGGGAAAAGTCTGCTCCCCTTCTTGACCACTGCTATTTCTGCCCTGTGTTCCTATTACTTCACCATCTTTCTTACTCTGTATCTTTCCCTTTGTCCTGGCTTTCTGCCTCTCCTCCTTTCTTCCATTTGCACCTCCTTCTCTGCAACAACTCTCAGTTCTACCCTCTCTGCGACCCATCAGCAATGAAAGAGCTAATCATAGAATCATAGAATATCAGGGTTGGAAGGGACCTCAGCAGGTCATCTAGTCCAACTCCCTGCTCAAAGTAGGACCAATCCCCAGTTAAATCACCCTAGCCAGGCCTTTGTCAAGCCTGACCACCACCTCCCTAGGTAACCCATTCCAGTGCTTCACTACCCTCCTAGTGAAAAAGTTTTCCTAATATCCAACCTAAACCTCCCCCACTGCAACTTGAGATCCTTACTCCTTGTTCTGTCATCTGGTAACACTGAAAACAGTCTAAGTCCATTCTCTTTGGAACCCCCCTTCAGGTAGTTGAAAACAGCTACCAAATCCCCCCTCATTCTTCTCTTCTGTACACTAAACAATCCCAGTTCCCTCAGCCTCTCCTCGTAAGTCATGTGCTCCAGACCCCTAATCATTTTTGTTGCCCTCCCCTGGACTCTTTCCAATTTTTCAACATCCTTCTTGTAGTGTGGGGCCCAGCATTGGACACAGTACTCCAGATAAGGCCTCACCAATATCGAAGAGAGGGGAATGATCATGTCCCTTGATCTGCTGGCAATGCCCCTACTTATATAGCCCAAAATGCCGTTAGCCTTCTTGGCAATAAGGGCACACTGTTGATTCATATCCAGCTTCTCATCCACTGTAACCCCTAGGTCCTTTTCTGCAGAACTGCTGCCTAGCCATTCGGTCCCTAGTCTGTAGCAGTGCACGGGATTCTTCCGTCCTAAGTGCAGGACTCTGCACTTGTCCTTGTTGAACCTCATCAGATTTCTTTTGGCCCAACACTCTAATTTGTCTAGGTCCCTCTGTATGCTATCTCTACCCTCCAGCATATCTACCATTCCTCCCAGTTTAGCATCATCTGCAAACTTGCTGAGGGTGCAATCCACGCCATCCTCCAGATCATTAATGAAGATATTGAACAAAACCAGCCCCAGGACCGATCCTTGGGGCACTCCGCTTGATACTAGCTGCCAACTAGACATGGAGCCATTGATCACTACCCTTGAACCTGACAATTTAGCCAGCTTTCTATCCACCTTATAGTCTAATGCTAATATTTTAAGTTGTCCACGTTAATTTGCCAGTATGATTAATGGGTGAATTCACCTTCACCATTTCCAGCTGTTTGTAGACTCAGGAAGATTGCACTGCCTTGGCTTACCCTTGGGGTGAGACTTTCAAAAGTGCCTAAGTGCTCACATTGACTCTCAGTGGGACTTGTGCTCCTGAGTCCCTGAGGTGCTTTTCAAAGTCCCACCCTTGAGTCAGCTTTTCATACCCAAGAAAGCCAGAGACTATTAATGAAAGCTTGAATGAAGTCCTGTGGCAATGTGGTCATAGAGCACACTTTCCCTTAGAAGATGCCTGTCACCTCCATAGATCCTCAGCTTGCCCCCCAGCATTGTGCTGTCATTCAATTCATATGGTGAGATGCTACTCCCATTACACTACTAACCTGAGTAACATTCCTATTATGGATGAATTTAAAAAAAAAACATGCTGACCTAATACTGCACCTTAAAAATGGCATTTGATTTCAGCTCCCAACATAAAGAAGTCTTAAAGTATAACATGACCGATTTATGCAACTGGAGAATCAATTTGAAGATCAAAAATCACTATTCTGATAAAGGGATCCAAGTAGTAACATAGGAGTCAGCATTCTGCATCAGACTAGTAGTCCATCTAGTCTGGTATATTTTCACTTACAGTACTAGAAGAGGTGCAACAAACTCTACAGTATGCGTTTTGGGGATAAACAAACTCCAAGGAACTGTTCCTCTTAACAATTACTGGTTGACTTAAATTCAGAAACATGAAGGGTTATGTCCCCTTTCAGCAGATGCAAAGGGTATAACAAAGTTCATAGTATTTGGTCACTATTAGGTTTTCTACTTTACACCCCCTGTTAACTCCTTCTCACACAGCACTGTTATGTGGAAGCTGTAAAGACCTGGGCAACAGCCAACTTAGTTCTGCCATTTTAAATCAGTTTGCCACCACCATGTTGAAGCAAGAGTCATCTAGAAGTTGCCTTTATAGTCATCCAAGTAGGACTGTCTTAGCTATTGTGTACACTCCGGGTACTTATTGGTAAAGAAACTTTATGCATGAGATTTTTTTTTCCTTTGTAAAAATACCCTCCATTTCCCCCCTTCTGAGTGATGCCTGCCAGTGACTTTCTATAGGAAACCTCTACAATTTCAGCAGGAGAAATTATCCCATCTTTATAGTGCTATGTCTGTTATTTCCCTGTAGGAACCTGGCCTACCTGTTTTGTTGGTGATGCAGTGGGATTACTTGATGCTGCTTACATGACTTAGTCATATCTCTGATGGTCCAATGATGCTTTTTTCCCCAATGCCATGGAAAAGGCAGTAGGGGCCCCTGCCTGTGTCTCTAGCCGAGAAACAGGGCACAGCTTGCTAGTGACCTCTGGTGGAATAATGACAATGGGATTAATCCATCCTTGTGGATATATAATGAACCACTTCAGCCCCTTTTGGGGGGGAATGCACTTACTATTTTATAGTTTACCTCACTTACACAACAATTTAAAGCAGGGAAATGAAATATAATACCAAACCTTCTGTGGGAATGTAGGTAGACAGAATGTAGCTACCTAACTTGACCAGGACTACCAGAGTCAACATTTTTATCCTTGCAAAAATTGCATTGAGATCTTTTATAATGAGAAAGGCTCAGGGGTTCTGGTTTTGCATCTCATCCAAAAGATGGCAACGCAAGCAACCCTTAGTTTGTAGGTGGCAGGATATCATGATGAAAGACAGCTAAGGAAGACCTGCTTACCTTGTGAGAAGAGATGGCATCATAGCACCATAGCACAATGTCTCTGGAAAATAGGCACTGCATATGCTCCATAATCTGTATAGTCCATATCATTTTCGTTCCCTGCCTGAGGAATGAAGAAGGACTTGTCATAACGGGCACTCCTTTCCAAGCCTGAGGAAGGCCTAAAGAAGATATCTTATGCATCATGGGGAGTGAAGAACCAGGTTCCAACGTGTTCAGCTCTGTAAATCTGCATTTGTCAAGCCCCTCAAGGTAGGTAACATCTTCACCTGTTTCATGGGAGTTACAGGCCTGGCAACAAACAGCCTGGTGTAACATACTTAGTCTTTGGCTCAAGCGGTAGAGCAAGCTGTGATTTGAAGCTAGAGAGCTTAGGTATAATCACCTACTGGGACAGCTGTTTCCTCACACCTTATTTCCTCTGCATCCTTATGGGAGGTTTCAGCACCCAGCTCCCTCCATTTGTACGCCCCTCACTATCATGATCCCACCTTACAGAACCAGTATCCTAGGCAATACCACTCATTAAGCAGCCAAGTGGCAATCAGAGACACTCTCTCTCCCGCTTTGTTTCTGCATCACAGTAACACATAACACTCATTCTGATTGAGGTGGGCTGCATGAGGCTCCTTCTGTTCCCCACCAAAACTCACTCCATGAAGCAGTCATCAGAGAAGGGGGACATGAGAGCACAGCAAAACGTGCACTCTCTCTCTTGTTCTCCCAGACTGTGTAAGCCGTAGTGGGCATATCAGCTCTGCCCCTTTTAACTTTGAGTGCCTGTTTATTCAACTGCAGCCAGTTTATTCAACTGCTACTGTAGAATGCACACAGAATAGGCAAAAAGTCAAGTTCCAAGCAGGGAGATATTTCTGAAGATGCACACATTGCACCACGAGAGGGCACCACACTCCTCATCACAGCAATAGATAGCAATGACTCAATTTACTTTGAAGGGCTGGTTATTACAAGTGCCTAGACTCTTTTCTATTCCTTAGGCTTTGTTTACATGCAGCTTTTGGATTAATGTAAGAATTCTGGTGACTTTTCTCCTGAAAGAGTTTAAGTACAACCCCTGGGATGGAAGCAGTTATACCAATATAAAGATGACTTATACCAGTATACTCATTCCCCTTCCCATATGGGAAAAGCTATACCACTATAAAGCACCTTTATACCCATATAACTGCCTCCAAACTAGGGGAATTATACTACTTTAACTATACTAGCATAGTTAAAGCAGTCCAATTTGTGAGTACAGACAAGAATTTACACAAGTGTTACCCCAGATAAATAGGGATTAACATCACTTACTTTTTTATTTGGTATATTTTAGCCCACACTCAGAAGTCTGGAATGTGGTATAAAGACCTAAATAGAAACATTATACAAAAATAAAGAGAATGGACACCAGAGGTGCTGACTACACTCTCCCTGCCCCCACCCATCACTTGTGCCTTGGAAAAGGCCGCTTCATTTTACAAGTCTATTTGTTGAGAAAGAAACTGGATACAGGAACTCAAGTAACTGAGTGGGATTCCGGGTGTGCACATCTGCCTTCCAGTTCCTGCCTTCCCCAGAGCAATGCTGGTTGATTGACATCGGAGAGCAAATCAAACGGTTTAGGAGGTATGTGTATATTTCTGCCTCTTAACTAAATGTTGAGGTGCCAATTCAGGGCTCCTGCAAGAGAACTACTGTAACTGGATGTAAGACAGCACTGTACAGACTTCCTCTGCACACCACTCTGCTATTGCATCTCTCTCTTGCCACAGAAAAAACCTCTTTACTTCCCTTAATATGGACACCTCTCTCCCCACCCCCACCATGCTTCAATCTTGATCTGCAGCATTCTTAGTACACCTCTACCCCGATATAACGCTGTCCTCGGGAGCCAAAAAATCTTACTGTGTTATAGGTGAAACCGTGTTATATTGAACTTGCTTTGATCCGCTGGAGCACGCAGCCCCCCCGAGCACTGCTTTACCATGTTATATTCATGTTAGATCGGATCACGTTATATCGGGGTACGCATGTATTCCATACTTGGGCTTTTCTTCAGAAGAAGCTGTCATCTAAGCAAATCTAGCCAAGCTGCAGGATGGTTTGGCAATATATGGCAGGCACTCAGATGGTATGGTGATGGATGTCAGTATAAAATCTAAAATAGAATAGTTATGGACCAGACTAAAGCTACCAAACTAGCTTTCATTTGTGACCTCAACCAGGTTTGAACTCTGGGCCCAATATAGCCGCCTTCGCTATAAAAATAATCTCTTTTTCTTTTGCCTTTGTCTCCCCTCCTCAGGGTAAAGGTGCAGTGGTAGAGGAATCCAGAGACCTTGCTGCCTTCCCATCCTGTTAATTGATTCCATATCCATTGTGTACACACTTCATGACTCATTAAGGCTCTGCCCCTCAAGGCTTCTCCATAGTATCTCCTAATCACTAATAAGAGCCAGATTAACCTTGTGTATATTTGACTATTAAGGTTTTTCAATCTTGCACTCTATTGCTTTTATGAGTCCTCTGGTACACCATTCTCTGAATCATATAGATTAACCCCATTTATTTCATATATAACCCCATTCCCAGCCTCAGCAAAGGGAAGGCCTCAGTACTACATGGCACTTCTTGGCAGGAAGCTCTTTGCATCAAGTCTATTAGGGCAGTGACAGCTGAGCCTCCCCCTAATGACTTGCAGTACCAGATTGGAACAAATTGTTCTTATTTTGTTTCTTTAATATATATTTTGAGAGTGAAGTCTAGTGCATGCTTGCACTTTCTCTGCTAATAGACTGTTTTAAAATAGGGACAAAAAGAGATTGGAAACAGAGGTCAAAGGGATGCTAAAGAGAGGAGGAATAGCTATTTCTATTCTGCTTCATGGGCTAGAATGGAATGAGCAGCTGCAGGAGACAACCAGGCTATGGAAAATACAAGGATCCCACTCTACCCCAGTGCTGCAGAGAGAGGCCCCTGCACTCTGGCTTCAGAATACTCCAAAGTCCCATAGAGATTCTGGAGGAGATTTTTAGAGGCACAAAGAGCAGTTTGGTGACCGACTCTCATTAAAAGCCAGTGAGGGTTGATCCTTTAACCCTCATTTGTGTCTTTGAAAATCTCCTTCTCCTTTCTTTTCAACCAGCACTAAACTTCCAAGAACAGCTTGGCCTGCTGAGAGATGTATACTAGATCAAGGTGGTGCAAAGTGCAGCCCAAGGGTTAAGTGAGGCCACCCGTAACACACCTGCAGCCATCCATTGGTTCAGTATAGGCCTGACCCAAAACCATCTGAGGTCCATGGGCGTCTTTCCACTGACATCAATGAGATTTGGATCAAGCCCAATCTTTAACGCCTTCTTCCTGACAATCTCAAAGATTTAAGCTTAATAAATTATATACCTCACAACTTCCCTATGAGAAGAAGCATTGTCCCCAATTTACAGATAAGAAAACTGAGACACAGCAATTAAGTGACATCTCAGAAAACTTTTCCTGACTACTGATGTACAGTCTGCACTGATAAACAATTTTCATGGGCCATATAGCCCATGCCAGCTGTTCCTCTGCAGCAGTCTGGTGAACATTTGGCTTTTGGTTTTCATAGCTCGTGAAGTGTCAGCAGTGAAAATTCATGTTTATCTAATAATGAAGGAAGAGGGCCAGACAAATATTCTGAGCTTTGCACTAATTCATTTTTTGTTTAAAATGGCAGGTAAATATATGCAAGTTAGGTGTGGCCTTCGCCATTTCTGACTAGATGCCAATGTAGGTCTGTTGGTATGAACTAGGGAATCACTGTACTAAACAAAACATTGGAAGAACTAATATAATAATAATACCTATTTCTTATATAGCACTTTCCATTAGTAAATCTCACAGCACTTAAGAGCCTTTAATATATTTATCATCCCAACACCCCTCTGAGGTAGGGAAGTATTATTGCTCCCATTTCACAAATATGGCACTGAAGCACAGAGAGACGGAGTCACTTTGCTAAGGACACCCAGGAAGCCCATAGTAGAGCAGGAATTTGAACCCAGCTCTTCCAAATCCTAGCCCAATGCCCTAACCACAGATAAGGGAAGGATTGTAGCTAATTGCAGTGCTTTCAGCTGCATTTCTGAGTCAGCCTCTCCACTTAGGGTCAAAGCCAGAGCATGTGAATCTGCCTTACCTAATGAAATGTTTTGAATGGATGGCTGTGGGGTACAGTGGCTTTGGAGACATTAACTCCTTCTGTGCCAGGATGTTAAGATTTCACACTCATTTAATATGTCACAGCTAGTATAACAACTTGCTCTACAGGGCAATATGGGATTCCTGCTTCCCAGACTCTTTGTGCATCTATAGCTGACTGAAAGAGTTAAATATAGCTGTTATTGACAGTGTGTGGCATGGCTGAGGATTAGGGCTTATTTTAGCTGCTCTTCCTAAACATAGCAAAGGTCACGAGGGAACTGGCTTCATTGCTAAGTCTTGTTGGCCTTGTTCCTTCTGTGGGTTTTGCTGGAGGATGGGACTGTCTCACTTACAAGGATAATAGATGACTAGCCTGGTGCTGATTAACCTCATTTTAATTGATAATTAATTTTAAACCCTATTTACTTTCCCTGGAACAGCTGAGACTTCAAGGAAACCACACTGAAGGCATACAAGGCTTGAAATCTTCTTCAAGGGAATGGCTTTGGGATATAGATTTATATTCAGAATCAGTTTCTAGTCACAGTGTAACTTTAGAGCTTGAGTGAATTTGTGGTTTGGGGAAGAGAAGGACTATCAGTTTTGATTAGAATGAGGGATAGTGTAGGTAAGTTCAGTCTATGCTTCTCCTGATTGGCTTGGCTAAGCTAATGCTTCCTTGTCTTGATCTGTAAAGATATCTGCTGTTCAAATCCTGATTGGGTCCTCCTCTGGTTCTGTCAGTCCACCTACTTCCAGGTTTACCCCATTCCCTATTATTACAGTCCTGGGGATTTGATGGACCGACTGGTGATGTGGCTGAATATCCTTCCAGGACCAGTTAAAGCCATGAAGGTTGTTTGGCTTGTTGCAAAACTACCCAAAAGGGATGTGATTCTATAGTTATACAGCTCTCAGAACTTGAGGGTTGTACTGAGAGTCATTCTTATTCAGAGCCCTATTCTTTCCCCCTTTTGGACTTTGTTCTGAGACTCTCACCATCCCAGCATGATCCTTTAATACAAGGGTTCTCAAACTGGGGGTTAGGACCCCTCAAAGGGTTATGAGATTATTACTGGGGGTGTGGGGGTAAGAGCTGCCAGCATCCTCCCCAAACCCCACTTTGCCTCCAGTATTTATAATGGTGTTAAATATGTAAAGAAGTGTGTTTAGTTTAAAAGGGGGGTTGCACACAGAGGCTTGCTATGTGAAAGGGGTCACCAGTACAAAAGTGTAGAACCACTGCTCTAATAGCTGCATTAAGTATCTTAGCAGTACATTTACCCAGGGGCTTTCCTAACCACAGTTAAAATCTGTTGAGTAGCCCTAGCTAGTACAGTAGTACTTTGTCCTTCTATAGCACCTTTCATCCAGTGACCTCAAGCATCTTCTGAGACTTAATTCTTGAATATTCATAACACCTGTGAGGTAGGTATTATCCTTATTGTATAGGCTGATAAACTAAGAGGCTGTGATTTGCTCAAGGTCACACTAGTGAATCTGTGTAGAAGTGGCAGTAGATCCCAGCGGTACTGACTCCTCTTAGCTTGAGGCACTGGTGTACACTCCTTTCCAGTACAACACACAGCTGATATGAGCTAAATTTTAAATTACTTTTATCATAAGATATCCTGACATCTCACTCTGTGCTATATTGTGATGTCTTGTATTCAGTGGCATTACTAAGTCCTAAAACATAGCCTCTAGGTAGTGCAATAATGGGCACTTTAGAAAAATCTAGGTAATAACAGAAAGCTTGAATTTCCATTATCACAGTGTACCACCAAAGGTAATTAAAGCAAATAAAGGGGGCTGCATATTCACTATCATTCCCAGCTATTCCAGTAGTTGGGATGTGAATTGCTGCCTTTCAATTCTCCCTCTGTGTGTGTGTCTCTCTCTTACTTGTAGAAGCCTCTCTCACTGCTGAAAGGAAGATGGGTTTTCTTTGAGTCCTGGCACAAGCTGCCAAACTGGCTGAATCTTTGGAATGTGCAGGTGCATAAAAAAGGCCTCATGGGGTTCCTGCACTCTCCAGGGGATTTCTGCATTAGAGCAAATAGGTTAAAAATAGCTATTGTCTAATCAGAATTAGAAATTCTTATCTAAAGGGTGCTTGCCACTCTAGGCAATTTCACCCTTTATAACTAATGCCAGCTGACCTCCACTCTCACCCCACCTGTTATAGAGAATGATTGAGGATTCCTTTTAAAGTGGCATCTGGTCTGAAAAGTGACAGTGTATTAAATAATAACCCTGTGTGATTCCAGGTTTGTCTGAAAGTGTCTTCAGATCAGATTTGCTCTGTTTACAAGTAAAAAATACTTCTGACCCTCAGTTGCCAGCCCTACAAACTCAGAATGGAATCTGAAAGGCAAGCTGAGTTCTCTCTTGCTCTTGCATTATCACCAATGCAAGCCAAATCCGTTTGTTTGTTTTATGTCTTGTCTAAGAGTTATTTGCCAGCTGAGCAAAATAGCTACCCTCCTGGGGTCAGAATTTCCACTGCTGTTCAGGCAGACTTTCAAAAGTGCCCAGCACCAAACAAATAGAGCCAGACTTTCAAAAAACCTCTGCAACCAGCAGATCCTATTGTTCTCAATGGAAGCTGCTGGGTGCTAAGCCGTTTTGAAAAAGCTGACCTTAGTGACTGCTTTGCCCTCCCCTCTCCAGTAACATAGTCCAGCTATGGCTCTTATTAATGTATTGGCTATTTGTGGGATGGAATGTGGTGTAACTGTTAAAGCAGGAGGCTGATACTCAGGATTACATGTTTTAGTCCCAGTTTTGCCATAGACTGTATGTGACTAGGCAATTCCCTTGACCTCTCTGTGTGTCTGTCTCATCATGTGTGAAATAGGGATAATTCTTACCTGCATCCCAAGCATATTGTGAGGCTTAGTCCTCATTTGAAAAGGGCTTTGAGATGTATGAATGGAAGGAACTGTAGAAGTTTTAATAGCGGAAGTTAATACTCATGGGGTCAGAAGGGATCAGGTTTTACTAGCTGCTATGAGGGGGAAATGACCTGATCAAGCAGGGAGAGGTCATTAAAGGTGATGGTAGGATGATTTTCATGAGCTCCTCCTACATCTAATAGTTCCAGTATTAGAACTGTGGAGTGGCTGGCTGCTACATCAAACAGCACAGGTTTTTACACATACACAAAATTTCCATAAGCTAGATGCTTTCTGGGATTTTCCATAAGGTCTTTGCCCATCCCACTCCCCTTCGAGTTGGGGAGGGGAAGAGATTTCCTGTTGGCTTTCTCCATAAAGACTGCTTGTATATTTTTAGCTGCTCAGGATGTCTCCAAGTAACACGCTGGCTCTGAACTTGCCATGTCAGCCTTCCCTTTTAAACTCCCTCTCAGGAGGTTTATGACTGGCTTGCTGCAGCTTTGCTGATGCAGCCTGTAACGTTTATACCTGCAATCAAGTATCAGCTGAAGCCCAAAGCTTGGAGTTTTCCTCTTTCTTTCTCCTGATGCTGAGTTTGCAAGCTGGTAATCAGGTAGTTTTCCATGCACAATCCCCACCCTCACCCCTACCCCTACCCCTCAAAATCCTGCCACCTGATAGGTTTATAAAAAGCTGTGTGTTTATAGTCAGTAGGGGATGGGATGGACCCAGCCTCTAGATTTCTATTTCTAGGTGATTTATAATGCAATCTTCCCCCACACCCTTACCTCCCAGAGCAGTACACAAACATTGAGATTCACCACGCAAGAGTTTTATCTACATTTCATAAACCCCCTTCTAAACAGAGAGGGAAGGTTGGCTCCACCTGAGTATGTTCTCCCCTTGCAAGCTGCCCTCAGTTCAGAGTATCCAGTTGCTTAAGATGTCCTCAAAACTCCTCAGTGAAACAATAGGCCTGGATCAACATAGCTGCTTCCCACAATTGTATCTGTTTCCATCACTTTAATGCAACAGACATTTCAGGTTTTAAAGTGACATACAGACAGAGCGACAAGGTAGGTATTGAGTCAGTAAAAGATCTCACCTCACCCATCTTGTTTCTAATATCCCGGGACTGAGATGGCTACAACAGCACTGTATACACAGAGTGACTGTCCTGGAGTCTTATAGATAGGTGACATGGCACCATTCTACCACTGTGTTGTCTAAGCCTGATCTGAGCTCATAAAATGGCAGTAAAAATACTTAAGTCATGTCTGAATCAATGATCAAATCCACGGTAGAGCCGGTATAGCTACCTTACAGTTGAAAAATGGGTAAACAAAATTATATGGTAGACAAGGCTCAACAAAGCATCAAGCCTTAAGCTTCAGAATTAGCAACTCTTCCCTCTTCCTGAAGTTTAAATTGGTCTGTGATGAGGTTATCTTACCCTCATCAGGTCATGTAGGGTGACCAGACAGCAAGTGTGAAGGATGGGGATGGAGTGGGAGGTAATAGGAGCTTATATAAGAGAGAGACCCAAAAATTGGGACTGTCTCTATAAAATCGGGACATCTGGTCACCCTAGGTCATGTGTATATTGCCTCAGTTTCCCCTTCTTGGGCTCCCCAATACACTCATGCTTCAAGTAACATCCACTTTTGGGGGTCCAGTTATTAACAAAATGGTTCATTGTGGAGAAAACGTGTATTTGAGTTGACAGATTTCACAGTTCCTTCCCCAACCCATGACCTAGTGCCTGATCTTTCCTAAAGCCTTTCCCAGCTGCGTCATTTACTCAAGCTCTTTATGAGTACTTCCCTTCCCTGTCTCAGTCAGCTGTTTCTAAAAGGCAAAACACTCTATGGCTGAGTTGCTGTCATGTGACATTTGGTCAACCTGACCCAGTCATCAGTCAGGACCTTAAAACCAGGAGCAAGGAAGCTTGCATAATGTATTTGCCTAAGGACCAGTACAGTGTTATGTGGTCTCCTGATTTATAGGAAATTTCATGCTAATGTAGCTCATAAGGACAGGGCAAAGATTTCTATAGTTAGGATTGCTTTGCAGTAGTAAGAGCTAGTAAATGTTTCCAGGCAGTTGTCATGTTTCTCATACACAAAGAGCAGCCACCTGCTTTCAGTCTAAAAACTCTCATTTTAAAACTTCCTTTTAAATTAAGGTAAATAGCAACACAGTACACAAGTAAAACCCTCCAGGGAAAGTACAATGTGCCTACATCTTCAGAGTCACAGGCTCCTAGCAGCTCTGAGAACAAAATGGCTGCTGTCTCAGGAAAGCAGTGCAGAAGTTAGACATTTAAAGATGCAGTGCACAGAAAAACATATCTCAGATTTCTAGCTACATATACCAATAGCAATGAATTGGGTTTGCTCATGTATCTGTTTTGCAGGAGTGGGTGTGAGGGGGGGAGGGTGAAGTAGTCTTGCTTTCTCTTCAAAACTTTTCTCTCATCTGAACCCCTTCCGCATTTCTTGCATTTGAACCCCTTCTGTTTTCTTGTACATCTGCAAGTACAGTGGCAGCCCGGTCATTTTGCAGTTCTCCCCTCCACCTACCTTTCAGTTATGTGGCCTATCTACACTGCAGTATGTTTTTTTTAACAGGAATGTACTGCTTTACAGAGAGACCTTGGAGTGGTGCCATTCCATTTTTTCACAGACCTTGAGAAAGGGACTTGGAGGTGGTTAGAGGATATGGATAGTCGTTCTGAGTTGTCCAATTGCTCATCAGAGAAGGAAGCTTCAAGGAATATTTCACACATAGTGATACACTGTCTAGCCACTGGCTGTCTGGAACACTGTGCCAGCACAGGGTGGGATCATGAGAGTCTCTTCAAGTTGCTATTACACATAGATCCAAATGGGGGGGGGGAGGGGGAATTAGAGGAGCAGAAAGCATTGAGCAAGAAGTCAAAGGTGTGGGGGGTTTTATGTCCCAAGGAACTGGGAACTCCTAGACTCACTTATATGACTCACTGTTATGTGCTTTATTGGGTCACGTCAGCACTGCCTGCATAGCTGCACAGCAATGACTAAAACTTCCAAAAGCCCATCCTACTATCTTCTGGGCTCTGTGTAAATACTTGGGGTGGGGGCAGGAGCAGCACCAGGGTTTTTGGCGCCCTAGGCGGAGGTCCTTCTGCGCTCCCGGTTGTTGGCGGCAATTCTGTGACTGGGGGTCCTTCCGCGGCTCCCAGTCTTTGGGGCACTTTGGCGGCGGGTCCCAGAGCGAGTGAAGGATCTGCCGCAGAATTGCCACCGAAGACCCGGAGTGCGGAAGAACCCCCTGCTGCCGAATTGCCGCCAAGGGTGGCAAAATGCCACCCCCCCAAATCCTAGTGCCCTAGGCGACCACATAGGTCGCCTAAATGGAAGCGCCGGCCCTGGGCGGGGGAGCCGGGCGTGTTTTCTTTGTTAGCTACAAAGGGCCAGATCCTCAAAGGAATTTAGGCTCCTAACTTCCACTGAATTCAATGGACATTAGGTGCTGAAATATCTTGGAGGATCTGGGCCAAAGGACTGTGGTGGGATTGTTCCTCATGGCAGTTACATGACCATGCTATGGACAGAAATGGTCGGAAAGAGGTGCTTGCAAGGAAGATCTGGAAACTCTTTCAAACTGGCTCTGCATTTCAGGAAAGAAGTTGCACAGACCAGAGCCTAATTCAAGGAGAATCCCACTCATGCTCCAGCCTGAGCATCCACAGAGTGCTCAACTGACCTTATTTGCTATGGTGGCACATTGGCCAAAGACTGTACTGTAAGCACCTCTCTTCTAGATTACAATCCACTCCAGCATGTTAAAATAAAAAAGATATGATGGGAGTTTGGAGAAATTCCCAACCTTCAGCCTCCATGCCTGGCTGCAGAGATAAAAATATAGCCTAACTGTGATGTGAGGAGGCAACGTTCCCACCTTGCTTTGAAACAAAGGCTCTGCACTCTGGATAGGGCCAAAATTTGCCTCTTTTCTTGGGTTGGTAACAAGGTACACAAAGTGCAACACAACCTCACCTTGTGACACATTTGTTGATGGCCTGGCATAATACCACATGACAATCTGAAGGCCCTTCCATCAGTGCAGACATGGCATATTGGCATATTTCCTGTAGGGTCAGATTTTCAAGAGTTCAGTGTCCCACAGCTCACATTGTGACACTTATGACCAGATTTTCAATACTGTGGAGGCTTCACTCAAGAACTCCTAGTCTTACTGAATCCATTTCCATGACAGTTTGAGTATTTATGTAAAATGTTCAGAACAGCCACAGAACTGAAACCTTTGGCATATTCCTTTGTATACTGACTTTAAAAACCATAGCAAAATCTTAAACGGTTGGCAATAACCACATTATACACAACTAATTTGCATGGAGCAGTGATTGGTTATAGCTCTTCTACCCATTTCATTTTCTTTTTGATTTTATTACCTTAAATATGTGTATGTTGGGGGTGGGATGGGATGCAGTGGGCAGGGAGGTTAATCTTTTTTTAAGCTGTGAAGTTTGTTTTTGAAGCTCTATGGGTACATAGGGAGCTTTACAGACGGAATATATAGGGCCAAATTCTGCACTGGCTGAAATGACTAATTCTATTGAAATCAATGGAACTACTCCAGATTTACACCACCATAAATGCAATCAGAATTTGGCCCATAGTGCTTAAAGTATTAGCTAGACCAAGTAATAGTTCCAGACAACACCAGAATTTATTTACTGTTCTGATGCAATTTTAGAGAACTCCAGATCCAAACTTGGCAGGTCTAGCTCACCTCAAATTAGACTTCACAGTTTTGCCTGCACTTGAGATCTGTGTTCAGTTCTCTGGGCACTTTATTGTAGGAAAAAGACTACTAACATGGAGAGGGGGTAGTGTAAGAAAATTGAGATGAGCCCTGATCTTGAGGATCAGTTTCAGGAGGAAAGATTTACCATCGTCCCTGAGCTGCTTTTTCATCGGGCAAACTTTAAAGTGCTTCACTAGATGCCTGCAAAAATCATGGACAAGAAATATGTAAGAGCTGATTCAGGCAAGTTATTGACTCTGGAGACAGGATTTAAAAAAACACAACACCTAGGGATAATCTCAGTGCCACTTCTGAATCATATTTTATATATGGCCCACTGGGCCTGTTTAGTTCAGCACACCCTCTCATGAGTGCTGGAGTTCCTCTTCTCAAGCCTACTCTAGGTATTACTCTAAATTTCCCTTGAATGCCCCTAGTGACTGAGCCTCAATGACTTCCCATGGGAGATTACATTAAAGAGGCACTATAGAAAGATTTATTGAATGTCTGTTAAAAAAAGCGTATAGAAAAATCTAAGCAATATGATTGCCATGGAGGAGAAAAATGGTGCAATTTGCCATGAGGTTTTTTTAAGGCTTGATTCATTTTTTCCCTTTAGTAATTTTATCTCCCTCCTTGTCACATAATGGGGAGTGGTATGAGGTGGGAGGAAAAGGAGAGAGCCCTTGTTAGACTTGGTTTCTATATGGCCAGGTGTTAAAGCCGAAGGCCACCCCAAAGAGTGAGACAAGGAGCTTTTGGACATTCCTCCAGGAAAACATGTCTGCACTTTTGGGATGTACTGAAACTGGCACACTCCGGCATTCCCATTAATTTGAAATGACATTCCATAGAAAACCTCCTTAGTGGACTCTGTTGCTCAGAACACACACCCACCTTGTGTCAGCAAGGGAAGGGACAATCCGCACGGCTCAGCTGATAAATGGATCTGTAGGTCAGTAGTTGTGGGGCCAGAATTTCAGGACAAAGTGTCTTGCAGTATTGGAGTGGGACACCATCTGCTCTGAAAACCCTAATGCTGAATATATTTGCTCTCCCTGTGGGATCTTATGTCAGGGAAATAGACAGCCAGGACCAAGTGGCATGCACATACTGATTCTTACCAGCACTGGCTGACTTTGTGTTTGTTTCTTCCCCCAGGCCTGAACTAAGGAGTGGTGGGGAAGGTAAAAGCAGAGAGGAGCTCCCTCTCCTATCCTGGGCTTGGTTAGAGCAGCATTTCTCCACAGTTCCCCTCCACCCCGCTCTTGGCTTGCGCTATGAGACTTCCCCACCTGTTTTAATTTACATTAGCCACTGCATTTCCCCCATCTCCCTGCTGCACCCTACTTCTTTCAGCTTCTTGAAAGTTAGTGGACAAAGAAAGGGCAGAGAGAGGTTAGTAGTTGTCCTCGTTCAGATGGTCTTTGTCTTTAAAGTGGTGTCGAGAGGGTGGAGGGAGAGAGAGAAGTTCTGAGTATAACATACACACAATTCCTAGACTAGGTCGGTGCCCTAATTTGCTGTAATCTTTATGGGTGTCACCCTCCAAAGTGCCACTACCAGTTGAAGCCAGCAGGTGGCGCTCTGGCCTTTGCTTACCAAGGAGCCAGAGAGAAAGTGGAAGAGAGAAAGCAGTGGAAAACAGGCATTTAGAAAAGGAACAATTTGTTCCAAAACATTTGCTTTGTAACGGGGTCATCTATAAATTCTGGGATTTCCTGTTTGCTGAATGGCAGGCCTTCTTTTTTTCAAGCTGCAGACTGGAATCATTTTTATTACAGCTCACTGCAAGTCACTTTCCTATTCCATGTCTAGATTTGCAGACTTTGCTCAGAAATTTTCCAGCTTTTGAGGGTTTAAATCAGATCCTTCAACGCCGTCCTCTGGAGTCATGCTTGAATTTCCTTTGGGCTTTGGAGGTGGTGAGATCATGGCAGTTTTAAGAGGAAAGTACTGGATGTATTCATGACTTCTTTTCATGCTGATGTATGTTTGTTCTGGATACAAAGGAAGAAAAATATGCTTGTTCTGGATACAAAGAAGACAGAAATCTGGATCACTTGATAAACTGGGTGCAAGCAAACAATATGTGTTTTAACATGACTAAATGTATACATCTGTGAACAAAGAATGTCGGCCTTACTAACACAATGGGGGACTCCATCCTGGGAAGCACTGACTGAAAAAAACTTGGGGGTTACTGAACACAAGCTGCCAAGAGGGCTAATGCAATCCTTGGATGCGTAAACAAGGGAATCTTGAGTAAGTGTAGAGAGGTTATTTTACCTCTGTATTTGGCATTGGTACAATCACTGCTGGAATCCTGTGCTCAGTTCTGGTGTTTACAGTTCAAAAAAGGATGTGGATATTTTGGAGAGGGTTCAGAGAAGAGCCATGAGAATGATTAAAGAATTAGGAAACCTGCCTTATAGCAATAGACTCAAATAACAATGTATTTAGCTTAATAAAGAGAAGGTTAAGGAGTGATTTGATTACAGTCTGTAAGTACTTACACAGAGAGGGAACAAATATTTAATAATGTGCTCTTCAATGTAGCAAAGGACGATATAACCCAATCCAGGGGCTGGCAATCTTTAAGAAGTGGTGTGCTGAGTCTTCATTTATTCACTCTAATTTAAGGTTTTGCATGCCAGTAATACATTTTAACATTTTTAGAAGGTCTCTTTCTATAAGTCTATAATATATAACTAAACTATTGTTGTATGTAAAGTAAATAAGTTTTTTAAAATGTTTAAGAAGCTTCATTTAAAATTAAAATGCAGAGCCCCTTGGACCGGTGGCCAGGACCTGAGCAGTGTGAGTGCCAATGAAAATCAGCTTGCATGCGTAGGTTGCCTACCCCAACCCAATCCAATGGCTGGAGGTTGAAGCTAGTCAGACTAGAAATAAGATGTAAATGTTTAAGTGAGAGTAATTTACCACTGCAACAATAATTTATCAAGAGTTGTGGAGGATACTCCATCACTGATTATTTTAAAATTAATATTGGACATTTTTTCTAAAAGCTCTGCTCTAGGAATTATTTTGGGGGGATTCTCTGGCCTGCGTTATACAGAGGATGAGACTAGATTACACTGCTCTACAGCCAAAATGCTTCTGAAATAAATGTAGTCCAACTTTACTAATTCTGGGTCACTGAGAATGAAAATGATGCTTAAAATTGTTGATTGGCTCTAGTTTTCAAGATATGCTATTGGGTCAGTATATACTACCCTTGACTTGGGAATGGCGGAGGATAAGTGAGTTATAAAGGGAAGGGATCTCAATTTAAAGCAGAAATGACTAAAATACATCTTTGACTGGATCTATGAATAAATCTATGACTGGGTTTGGACAGTACTTGCTTTTTAGGCAAAACAATGAATGATGCAGTCTGAAGCTGGTATTGCGTCATACATGATATGAATTGCATCATGTTATTCCTAGAAGTCATGGATGGTGCAATCATAACTAAGCTTACATCACTCTGCTGAACAAATTGCTCTATATCAGCTCTAGAAATCATACAGTGTCGTGCTCTCTTATTTGTCAGTGTTTGATTTTGCAAAGGGGCACATTTCTGTTTAGCCAAAGTGAGCAGAGATGCCTCGTACTTGTGTGAACAGTGCAGATAACTTCTGCTATGTTTGTGGTGAAGTGACTTTTGCATCACAAAAGTGCAGTCTAACCACTATGGTTAAGAAAGCCTATCACCTTTATTTTGGCTGCAAAATTGGAGATCAGGACAAGAGGTGGGCCCCACACATATGCTGCAACACTTGTGCAACAAATCTTCGCCAGTGGTTGAACAGGAAAAGGAAATCTATGCCTTTTGCAGTGCCAATGATTTGGAGAGAGCCAACAGATCATACCAGCAATTGTTACTTCTGCATGGTGCCTCCAGTTGGGAAAGGTGTGTCAAAGAAGAAAAAGTGGACTGTGCATTATCCAAACATTCCATCAGCTATACGCCCAGTACCCCACAGAGAAGGACTGCCGGTTCCTGATGCACCAGAATCATTCTCACTTGAGTCAGACGAGGAAGAGGAAGAGGATGAAACTTCTGGTCCTGAACGATCAATGTCACAGGACCCACATTTTCTCTCATCCTCCTCCTCTGAACCACACCTCATAACACAAGGTGAACTGAATGACCTTGTCAGGGATTTGGAATTACCCAGGAGTAAGGCAGAGCTGTTGGGCTCCAAACTAGAGCAGTGGAATCTCCTGGCAGGCTATCGGGGCAAATGGAGCCCATCAATGCTTGCAGACTATTGCTGAACAGTTACAAGAGATGCTCCATTTAATGAATACAAGAGACAAGCCAAGAAGCACCGAGTAGACACTGAATAGGACTAAACTATGTACATAATAGTTTTTTGCCTTTTGTTTCCTAATACATTTTATTTATATAACCCTTTTGCTGATTTTTAAAGTGTTACATAAACAGGACAGGTGAAATATTATCATGTAAAGCAACCATAAATACATGAAAAGACCTAGGTTTTGCAATTTATGATTAAAACTCTACTATCTACACAATATACATAGACATAAAATGTAAAAACTTAAATATCTTAGAAACAGTAGCCAATCAGTTGTTTTAATTGTCATATTTGAATTCAGCACATCAAAATACATAATAAATATCACATTTTATCTCTGAAGCAGATGACTTCTCAAAAATTGTAGACCAGTGTTATCAGAGTGGTCTCTTCTGGCCTTGGAATCTCTGAGAATTTAAATAAAGAAGATTTTAGAGAAAGCAATACTTAACCGCCTGCGGCCCAATCCTGCATTCCTGATACATCCAATGAGCTCTCTGTATCAAGTGGGAATTGTCCCAGTGCAACGAATGCAGGGTCTGAACTAACTTACCTCTGTTGAGCAAAACTGGCACCCATAGCTTACAATCAGAGAGCTTACAGCCAGAAGGGATGGGCAGATCATCTAGACTGACCTCCTGAATGTAACAGGCCGCTAGCCCCCACCCAGTTGCAACTGCATTGAGCCCAGTAACATGGATTAGACTCAGAGACAAAACGCAGGGTAAAAATCGTATTGTATCTGACTCAGACCAGAGAAGGCAAATCCTCTACTGCCTACCCCATGAAGCATTCACTGATTGATTTTACAATAAGAAGAGGTGACCCATTTTTTAATGGGGATTTGGGGGTAGGGGGAAGAGAATATTCCATCCTTCACAGCCCACCTTGAAATTAACATTTGAACAAATTGATTCCTCCTCTTCTGGGGAGCTCCCAACACTCTCCAATCACTCCCTCTTCCTCCCTGTGGTGGCAGATATTTTAAGGGAGGTGCCCCTCTCATCTTTCCCCTGGAAAGCCTCTGTCCTGTTGTGCTTCACAGACAGTAAAGTGCACATGGTATAAAAATCCTTGGAACTATTTTATTAGCATTTATTATTGTACTATCTGGCTGTGGAAAGCAGTGGGCAAAAGGAGTAAAGATGCAGAGACTAAAGTCCTTTGGTTTGTAATGTTTTCTCTAAATAGTAAAGGGAATTAGTTCATATTTGAGGGCTTGTCCACATAGAGACTTAGTGCCCAGCAAACTGGGGTATAAATATACAGGACACTAGTATGCCACATGCCAATTTGCCATTTGGACTTTACCGCACACTAAAAGTCCTGTAGTGCACTTTGACCTACAGAACTCTTAGTGGGCATTAGCAGGGTCCTCATGGCCAGTTAATGCACAGCAAGCTAGTACACTGTAGATTGACACCTGACTTGCCGTTCACTAAGTCTCAGTGAGGACAAGCCATGGTACAAATGCCCTCAAAGGCTGACTTAGCCATATGGAGACTGATTTCAGAGTGTTTGGCACCCAGCAGCTTCCATTGTGACATCTATGGCAATTTGCAAGTGTTCAGTACCCCAGTGCTCTGGGCTCTTTGGAAAATCTGACCTGATTGTGGCTGCTAAGCACATTTTTTGTTCTGTGTTTGTACAGTGCCTAGCACAGTGGGGTCCTGTGCCATGACTGGGGCTCCTAAGTGCTACAGTAATACAGCTAAATAATAAAAATCCTTTGAAAATCTGTCTACCAATGGTAGGGTACAGCACATGGGAATTTTGAGTGAGGGTACAGAACTCACTGTATTGATCCATTGAATCAGGCACAGAGCCCACAGTAGTAACCCCAAATCCAATTGCTCCTAGGTTTTGGAATGGGGTGTATCTAACACACCCTTCTTTTCTAATACAAGGCAATGGAATTGTGAGGGGGGGATAGAGAGAGCAATTGTTGCTGTTTATATTTTAACAGGTGAAACAACTTATCCTACTGTTTGCATGGTACTGATCCTTTCCGTGGATATTCTGTCTGCATTAACTTTGGCGAGGGCTTCAGACTAATTTTGGCAGCAATTAAAAATATTCAGGAGGCACCTGTCACTTTTGTTCGGATATTTCCACAGGGCACTTTATTTGTACGTTATGAAAGAAATATAAAATTCAGCAATATGGTTTCTGCTGAACTTCAGCCATCTTACATATTGAGGTGGAAAGTGACAAGCTATTTCTGTTCATTGGAAGCTGTTCTTCCAAATATCGCAACATGGAGATGGTGACGGAAGACTTTTACAGTGAATAGCACTTGCTGTCCAAGGATCAGATGCACTTTTGTGAAACATTAATGAATACAACTTCATACCTGTGAAGTAGGAAAATGTTACTGGTCCCACTTTACAGATCAGGAAACCAGCACAGTGATTAAATATCAATTATTCAAAACTGACAACTAATTTTGAATTCCTGCATTTTTGGAGGCTCAGGCTGAGGCATCAAGGGTAAGATTTTTCAGAGGCACTGAGCATTTCTGCTCCCACTGATTTTAGCTGGGGTTATGAGTGCTGAGAAACCCTGAAATATTAGCCCACAGTTTTCTAAAGTTGGGCACCGAAGTCGGAAGCCACTATCTGTTGGAAATTTGGACATAACTGACTTGGCCAAAGTGACACCAGAAGCTTTTGGCTTACCTGGAACTGGAACTCAGATCTCCTTTTTACTCACAAGACCATCCTTTCCATCCAGCCTGTTGAGTACGTCTCTTTAATGCTGAATGCCTGGGGGACACATTAAGTCTACATGGGAATGTACATTGTAACACTTTTTTGTTTGCTTGTGTGGGTATAACCTAAGAAAACATTCAGTTAGAGGAAAAACTAAAGAACTAAACTCATTTGACTTATGATATGTGTAGCTTTTAAAAGCTATTTCACTGCTACTAATAAGCATTTCTCCAAGATCTAATTCGGCTACACAGAACTTTTAAGGTTTCAGAGTGGTAGCTGTGTTAGTCTGTGTAAGCAAAAAAAACAAGGAATATTTGTGGCACCTTAGAGACTAACAAATTTATTTGGGCATAAGCTTTCATGGGCTAAAACCCACTTCATCAGATGCATGCAGTGGAAAATACAGTAGGAAGATATATATACACAGAGAACATGAAAAAATGGATGTTGCCATACCAACTATAATGAGACTAATCAATTAAGGTGGGCTATTATCAGCAGGAGGAAAAAAAATTGTAGTGATAATCAGGATGGCCCATTTCCCCAACAGTTGACAAGAAGGTGCAATAACATTAGGGGAAAAATTAGCATGGGGAAATAGGTTTTACTTTGTGTAATGACCCATCCACTCCCATTTGTTATTCAAGCCTAATTTAATGGTGTCCAGTCTGCAAATTAATTCCAGTTCTGCAGTTTCTCATTGGAGTCTGTTTCTGAAGGTTTTTTTTGTTGGAGAATTGTGACTTTTAGGTCTGTAATTGAGTGTCCAGGGAGGCTGAAGTGGTCTCCAACTGGTTTTTGAATGTTATAATTCTTGACGTCTGATTTGTGTCCATCTATTCTTTTTCATAGAGACTGTCCGGTTTGGCCAGTGTACATGGCAGAGGGGCATTGCTGGCACATGATGGCATATATCACATTGGTAGATGTGCTGGTGGACAAGCCTCTGATGGTCTGGCTGATGGAATGTACATTGGTGAGTATGGCTCAACCATCTGAAACCCAAAGAGCAGCATGGAGTTATCCAAGCACACTATAGAGCACCTCCAGAACAGCTCCCATTCAGCCTTCACTAATTCCGCAAACATAAAACACCATCACGCAAGCGCACACGCATGTTCAGATTTCAGTGCTGTAGTTTCTACTTACAAATTTCCATTAATTCCTGACAAAAGCGACATCCACTCACATAACATTGCCCGAATATCGCAGAAAAAGGGACCTCACGTTCCCCCTAATGGTAACCTGACTCCATTACGTCACTTCTGATCGTGCACTCATGCAAAATACAATTTATGGAAGCCTCACCAGCTCTATATTAATCCTCAAAACATAACCAGTAAACATGGTGGGAGTTAAGGCTGCACATTGGTTGTTCAGAATGAGGGTGGAGATATGTGGGCTGTATGTGGTAGAAGGGAGGTAGCTGAGGTTGAGAACGGGAACTGGTGAGGCGAGTGTAGATTGGGTGTAGAATGATTTAACTGCTTATTTCCTTGCTTCTTACAGTTTGAATTTGGGCGATGCTGCCTAGCAAGCTTATCTCAAAGTTAAGCAAGAATTTTTTTTTTGCGGGGGAATATATTGGATGCTGTGGTTACATGTGTAACATCCTTGGCAGCTTTTGGGGGTGCCTACTCAAGCAGTTAAGATTATTCTTGGTGTAACGTTTATGCTGCTGCCTGTTACAAACCCTTACTTTGATGTTCCTGGTGTTACTATCGCACCTGCCCGTGTCTGGCTTAAGAGAGATCTGAAGGTATTGGAAGACGGTATGCATTTTAGTGTTTTGCTCCCAGGGGTAGCTTTTATTATTTATTTATATTTATTTTATTTATTTATTTGGGTTACAGTAGCAGCCAGGACTCTGTCACAAACCAGGAGTCCATTGCGGTAGGTGCTGTGCTAACACAGAACAAAAGGCTGGTCAGTGTCTTCAGTGATTTTTGACCCTCTTTGACAATATTGCTGCCTGGTGAGGTGCTGGGAAGGATAAAAGTCCCAAGGGAAAGCGCTTTAGCCTCTGTGAAGAGTGGGATTTCTTTTAAATAGAATTATGACTGGATATTAGACTTAGGAATAAGATCCTTTGCATAGCAAGGCCATACACCAGAGATTTTTTAAAATATATATGTATAATTTATGCAATGTTTCTGTTAATCACACTCTCTACTTTAGATAACCATTAAAGCCCATCACATTAATTTAATTGAAAAATTCTAAGGGAATTGTATTAGATTTTTTCCCATTAAATTAACATTACAGCCTTTAAATAGAAGTCCTAGGCATCCATTGTTGTTAACAGAACTATTATGCAAATAGATAGCTACTATCTGCCCTTTCTGGAACTGACCACTAATTCCTTCTCTCTTCCCCCCCCGCCACTCAAATTTAATTATCCTTTTCCTTCTGATTTCTAGGTCATTAACACTGTGTTTTCAGCAGTCCTTTTTCATATGGTACTCCCTGCTTATCAGTCTGCTTAGGCCTCCCAGACTTAACATGCTACCATGTTAAGTTGTGGGGAGTATGAAAGGATAGTTCCCTATGTAGCTCACTGGCCCTACAGCAAGAGAAGCAAGAGCTCATTCCTCACACCTGTTCTTGGTGAGCAGGGCAAGGTGAAGTGAGTTTTAGCCCTCTTCAGAGCTATTCTGTTAATTGGCCATCTTGGGATCAATGAGAACACTAGGCCCAGGACTTGAGTGGTATCTATGAGTATGGTTATGCTGCAATAAAACACCTGTAGCTGGGCCATGTCAGCTGACTTGGGCTTGCAGGGCCCAGGGTATGGGGTTATAAACTGCAGTGTGGACATTCAGGCTCTGAAACCCTGCAAAGTGGAAGGTCCCAGAGCCCGAACATCTACACAGCGATTGTATGGCACAGCAGCCCAAGGCCTGTGAGCTCAGAGTCAGCTGTCCCAGGCCAGCTGCAGGTGTTTTACTGCAGTGTAGACATTCCCTATATTTTCCACTGGATCCATCAACAAAATACTTGGGGGTCTGCTTAGAATCCTTGATGCACACAAACAGCACACCGGCTCTTCAAGAGAGTCAAGTCTAGACTCCTCTATAGAGGAGGGCGCGATGTATTTGCATATAAATTGCTGCTCTTCTTAGAACCTAACAGTACCCCAATAAAGACAATGCACATAACAGATAATTCAATGCTGGTCACAGCCAGCAACAAGAGACCATTCATGAGACTTTCATAGTCCTAGATTACCTGTCTAAAAAACCCAAATGCATTTTTTTCTTAACACCTCCACCCCTAAATTCTGTCTCCATGTCTCCTCCCCCTTCACCTTCTCCCCAGAGTTTTTAGTGAAATCTTATTTCTGTGCTGGGTTGTGTTGTTTTAACTGGCAACAATGGCCAGCTGGCGCACTCTAAGGAAACAGGGCATTATCCAAGTAGATTCTGAATCTGTGAGTTGCAATTTAGCTGTGCTGGAGCACTGAGGGAACAGCTTGTGCTCATATCTAAAGTAACAGGTGGCTCTGCACAACTGGGTAACTTCATGGACCCAGACACAAGAAAGCAGCAGTTTGTACAGACCTCCGTTCGTGCTGTTCCATAACCTGATACAGGCAGTTGGTGCATAAGGCAGATCCTTACCTGCATGCTGCTGCCTCCCCTACTAATCAGTAAGCTCAAAACTTTCCCACCTTGGATTGGTAAAATCCAGGAAGTGATGCATTCAAGCTCATGCTCAGTTTCTGGGACACATCCTGAAAAGAACAAAGTAGTGACCAGCACGGACCTGGGCCCAGATGAAGAATAGAGCAAAGACTAAGAGTGCATCTTAGTAAACAGAGGGCTTTGGGGTTTTGTTGTTGGTTTTGGGGGTTGGTGTATTGCTGGATTTTTGTCTTAATGAAAATGTGTGCAAGCCCTTGCCTTCTTGGTTATTTTTGCATAACAGCTGTGTTTCCATTGAGCAGCTGGGGGAACCGTCTGACTCAGCAAAACTGCAGCATTAACAGTCAAAAAGAGCACTCAGGCAAGACTAGAAATCCTGTGGGCCAAACAATGGATCCTTTTCACCATGACTGAGAAGAGACAAAGATTCATATTGTCATAGGGGCTCAGATACAACAGTGATGGGCATGGTAAAAGAGTTAAGATTCATTTACCCCAGGGCATATTCTCACAGAGGAAAAATCAATGGTTCTTTGTTTCATAACTGTATTGTGTGCATGGCTGTTAAAGGTATCCAGCAACGTATAAAGGAAACTTGATAGAGGGCCTCATCCCTCAAAGCGCTGGAAGCTCCTTTCAATGGGAGCTGGGGGTTCCCAGCATTTCACTGGATTAGTCTCACAGTTCAAACAGAGCAATTTTTATATTTCAATCTTATGACAAAATGCAACGTGTCAGCCACTATTTCCAGATAGGGTCAGTGTATCCTCTGTACGGACTGGGTTTGACGTGTGTGTGAGAGAGACTGATTTTTAGGACAATTGTATGGAACTTTGTTAGTGATGGAGAAGCAGTGTGACCTCAAGGACAGAGCACTGGACTGGGAATCAAGAGACCAGGGTGCTATTCCTCACCCTGCCATTGATCTTGGGCAAGTCCATTTATCTCTCTATGCCTCTGTTTCCCCTCCTGCTCTTTGGTAGAGGAACTGCCTTTTACTAGGTGGCTGTAATATAATGGAACCCTGGCCTCCGCTGTGACCTTTGGGCACTACTGTAATACAAATAAGTAATAACAACAATGGAGATTTGTCCATTTTGTACACCACAATGGGACCCACCTATAAAGAGAGCAAGATGGCATTTATAATTAAGAGGAATTAATTGTCCAACATGGTTTCAGTCTGTTGCAATGAGCAAATTGCAGTTCAAGTTACAGTGAAGGGGTGTGTGTGTGTGTGTGTGTGTGTGTGTGTGTGTGTGTGTTTGTTGGTGGCAGCAGGGAAATAATTATTTCACAATAAGTGAGTTAGAATGGCTTTGTTTTTAACAAGGTAGAAATGTCATCATTGGACTTTTTAGAAGGGAAACAACTTCTTGGATTGGTGAGTAGCTTTCTGGCAGCATGTCAGTGTAGAATGTGGGAGAGGCTAATGGTGGCTCCAAAATTTGGAGGAGATGAAGATGGCCCTCACCCTGCGGTGCATGCTTTGGAATAAGCACACCTCTCTTCTTAGTTATCCCTGTTAGGAGACTGCAGACATCCTCTAACTTATATGATTGATGTGTCCCTAACTCCTCCGCCAGCATGTTTGTTCATATCAACTTCCTATTCCAGACAGAGCAGACTAGACTGTATAGGTCTGATATATAATAACCAGCCTATATGCTATAACACCAGTGTTGAGACTTGATGCATGTCTGTCTCCTCTCACCCCCCAGATCACAGGCTGGTATCATAAGCAGTATCCTGGTAATTATTCCAGGCGCATTTGGGCCCATGTATGCTATTCAATTTTTTTATTAATTGGGCTTAACCCTTAGTCAAACTGCAGCTCTGGGTGAAGAAGAATCTGGTGCCACATCTTCCCTAAAAGCAAGAAATGGAAGATAAATATTCAATTCTAGCTCCAATCGCACTATATAGTTTTCAGCATCTTGGATGGCCACCCAGGTCTGCAACCAAATATGTTAGGTATTCTCTCAGCTGATATCTTAGCGTTTACATTGGATACCAGGGAGTTTATATTGCAACCCCATTCAAAACATTCCCTGGTCACTTCCTCTATTCACATGTTCATTTTGTGTGCTCAAATCACCAAGTGATTAAAGAGTACCCTGTTGATTATGAACTTTGCATCTGACGAAGTGGGTATTCACCCATGAAAGCTCATGCTCCAAAACGTCTGTTAGTCTATAAGGTGCCACAGGACTCTTTGCTGCTTTTACAGATCCAGACTAACACGGCTACCCCTCTGATACTTGCAACCTTTGCAGATGTTGCATCATGTCATGAAGATGCCAATGTTGGTGATTTTGCAGTTCTAGTGTAGCTGCTTGTTCCACAGATCAGACATAAAAAATGTTATCCCTAATTCCAGGCCATGTCTGTTTATAAAATTAGGATCTGGCAACAATAATCCTGAACACTTATTTAATTCGTTACTAACCTATGTTGATACATCTTCACAACAACTCTCTGTACTTGAAGGAGAAAAAGAGGTTGAGGTGTTCAATTGACTTGTTCACTTCACCCAGCTCCAGGGTGAAGTTTCCCCTGTGTGGACAGCAATGAATCCTTCCCCACTTGTTTGCTCTATTACCTTTCTCCCACCTCCCCCCTCAGAACAAGTGTTAACTTATGCCACATGTAGAACTTTATTGAGATCACAAGAAGCATTTTGCTATATAGAAGGAAGGACTCAGATTTGCCCACATATTCCTGCTTCATTCATTAAAATTCTTTGTGAAACTAGTTGTCCATGTGACCTTAATGTTACATATGTTGGAGTGCTATCTAAAACTGGCTTAAAAATTGTAGGCTATGAGCCTTGTTTATTGCAATTTGAATCAACTCAGTTGAATTCATACCCAGTCTGGCCTACCATTGTGCAGCTAGGGTTGGTAACTTTCTAATTCATGCCTGGGCAAACTTTTTGGGCCGAGGGCCACAGCTGGGTATAGAAATTGTATGGCAGGCCATGAATGTTCACGAAATTGGGGTTGGGGTTCAGGATGAGATGAGGGCTCTGGCTGGGTGTGCAGGCTCTGGGTTGGGGCCAGAAATGAGGAGTTCAGGGTGCGGGAGGGGGCTCTAGTTTGGGGCAGGGGGTGTGTGGTGGGGAGGAGGGCTCCGGCTGGGGCCGCTGGCTCTGGGATGGCGCTAGGGATGAGGGGTTTGGGTTGTAGGAAGGTGCTCTGGGTTGAGATTATAGCATTGGGTGGGTGGGAGGGGGATCAGGGCTGGGGCAGGGGGTTGGGGCACGGTGGGAGTGGCTCAGGGGTGCAGACTCTGTACAGCGCTTATCTCAAACAGCTCCCGAAAGCAGTGGCATGTCCCCCTCCTCCAGCTCCTACGCAGAGGCGTGGCCAGGTGGCTCTGCTGCATGCTGCTCCATCCGCAGGTGCTGCCTCTGCAGCTCCCATTGGCTGTGGTTCCTGCCAATGGGAACTGTGGGAGCAGCACTTGGGGCAGGGGCAACGTGTGGAGTGGAGCCCCCTGGCTGTCCCTACACATAGGAGCCGGAAGGGAGACATGCCACTGCTTCTGGGAGCCGCATGGAGCAGCCCCTGACCCTGCTTCCAGGCTGGAGCGCTGGAGCGGGGCAAGCCCCAGACCCGCTTCTGAGGGGAGCTCAAGAGCTGGATTAAAATGACTGGCGGGCCAGATCCAGCCTGTGGGCTGTCGTTTGCCCACCCCTGTTCTAATCGCACAAAACGGAACACCCTAGCCCCACCCCTTCCCAGATGGACGGACACCTGGCAACCCTAAGTGCAGCTGATATGGGGATTTAAAATAATATATCAATAGATAACAGATATGAGACACTTGTGACTTGCTCAACTCTCCTACTGGTAAGAGACTCCACTTGCAGAAAGCTGTGCTCTGAATCTATGAATAAACTAACTAAAAAACTTTCTCTCCTTGACTCATCCCATTGTGCCTAGAAATAGTAGCACAAATGGGATGAAAAAACCCTGTCTGCCTTTCTGGGCAATATGCTTTAGCCAGACACTATTTATTGAGCTCAATACAGAGGTAACAGGGTGAAATTTTCTGGCCTGTGATAGACAGGAGGTCAGACAAGATCAGTGGTTCTCAAACTGTGGGTCACGACCCCATTTTAATGGGGTCACCAGGGTTGGCTTAGCATTGCTGGGGCTTGGAGCCAAAGCCTGAGCCCCTCCGGCCTGTGGCCAAAGCCAAAGGGTTTCAGCCCAGATGGCAGGGCTTGGTTACAGGCCCCCTGCCTGGGGCTGAAACGCTTGGGCTTTTGCTTTGCCCCCACCCCTGCCTGGGGTCATGGGGCTCAGGCTTCGGTGCCCCCTTCTGGGGTCGTGTAGTAACTTTTGTTGTCAGAAAGGGTTCTTGGTGCAATAAAGTTTAGAACCCCTGGACTAGATGATCTAATGTTGCTTTTTGGCCTTAAACTCTGTGAATCTATGAAACCCCCAATAGTTAGCTACTGAAGTGATAAAATGGAATGTCAGAAGTCCCACTGCCAGAGAGAACATACACCACTGTGAACAGGCTTAACGTTGCCGTCTGAACCACACACACTTATTGTTTACATATTAAAGTTCTTGCTATTTATTAAAGCAGGAGGGAATCTGCATAGTTTGACTTGGTGGGCTTGTCTACGTGGAGTGGCATCACACACCAGAAGGGGTGTGAACTGTAAAGCATTCTAAAGTGCTGCCCTCTAACTACCCCGTGTAGACCCTGCTGATGCTCTCCGAAAGGTACCTAATCTGTGTTAACATAGTACTATTTCAAACAAGACTACATCAGAACACACTGGGAACCCTTTAGAGTGATTCACAGGGTCTGTTAGAGCACAACTTTTTAGAGTGCTCCACAATTTACACCCCTCTGGTCGGCACTGCCGTACTGTGTAGTCTGGTGGCTCCCAACAAGGAGTATGCGTACCCCTGGGCAAATGCAGATTGCTTCCACGGGGTACATCAACTCATCTAGAGATTTGCCTAGTTTTACAACAGGCTACATAAAAAGCACTGCGAAGTCAGTACAAACTAAAAGGTCACATAGACAATGACTTGTTTATACTGCTTTATATCCTATACACTGAAATGTAAGTACAATATTTATATTCCAATTGATTTATTTTATAATTATATGGTATAAATGAGAGAGTCAGCAATTTTTCAGTAATCATGTGCTTGTGACACTATTGTGGTTTTTTTGTCTGATTTTTGTAAGCAAGTAGTTTAAGTGAGGTGAAACTTGGCGGTGTGCAAGACAAATCAGATGCCTGAAAGGGGTACAGTAGTCGGGAAAGATTGAGAGCCACTGGTGTAGACAAGCCCTGAGTTCCCATGCTCTATATCACAAATGAAGTGGCTTTCTGGCAGGATAATACTAATAGTAATATGCCCCTTTCATACACAAATCTCAAAGAGCCTTATAATCACTAGTTCAGTCTTACAAAACAGCAGTGTTGTAAGCGGTGTTCTCGTAGCCATGTTGGTCCCAGGATATTAGACAGACGAGGAGGGTGAGGTAATATCTTTTATTGGACCAACTTCTGTTGTCCAGGCTTGCCTCTCTCAACAGAAGTTGATCCAGTTAAAGATATTACCTTGCCCACCTTGTGTCTCTGAACCTGCAGTGTAGCATTTAATAAGCAAGCAAGCCAGCATCCCATTTTAAAGAGGGGGAAATGAAAATGGGGTGATTAAGTGACTTTTCCAAGGCCACACTGCAACTCAGTGGCAAAATCAGGGATGGCCTACAGGAATCACCTCATTCTCACCTGACAGTTCTTACCACTCATTGGAGACATCTCTTAAGAACCAGCTGTTTTGTAGTATTGTGTTAGGTGTCAAATCCCTTGGTGCTGCATTTGAAACTTTTCATGAAACAGAAGGTTTTTAAAAAATTGATTTGGAAACATCAAAATGACTTATTGATGTCTTTTGATAATGTAATACAAAATATTAAATATATAAATATTAAATACAACATAGAAATTATTTAAATACAATTTTATAATATAAACTTAAAGCTGAAAGAAAATGAAATCATCAAAATGAAATACTCCATTTCAATTGTGATTTGTTTCAAAATTTCTTGGAAACTTTTGACAAAATTCAACACTTCCCACATGAACATTTTTTATTTTAATGGAAACAGCATTTTCCAATGGAAAACTGTTACATCTAATATTTTTCAACAGCCTCTATAGCAGAATGATTCTTAGAATCATAGTGTAACAGATTAGCCTGCCTCCCTGTTCTTCTGGGTGTAACAGGGTCTCAAGCACTCTAATGTCAGAACTGCCATTGTATCAACAGGCCTATTGAGACACAAAACAAAACCAACCAGATTCAGCCTAGCAGAGGCTAATGGAGGGAAGCATCTGATTCTTGCTACTGACAAGTGAACGAACTGCCAGCTTAAGTCAACAACGTGATAGTTCTTGTGTCTTGCTCCTCCCAATGAAAAGAGGATCTTAGAAACTCAACCCTAGGGCTGGAACGGTAAGCCCCACTTCTCTGCCATTGTCCCAATGGGGGCTGGGGGGGGTCTCCCCTTCCATGCCATCTTTTGCTGTGTATGTATGAGTGAGTGTGTGAGAGAGAGAGAATAACTGCTCTTTTTTGGTTTGGAGGGCTGAACTAAATACCTTAATCCCCATATTCATTTTGGTTCAAACTAAACTGTTTTCATTTTTTTTTTCTCTCTGAAATAAAGAAAACTGGAAAAAATTGTTTGGGTTTAACTGAAACAATATTTTTCAGCTTTTTGTTTTATTTTGGGTTGTTTTCAGAGGTTTTCACTCTCTTAAAAATGAGCTAAATTTCTAAACAAAATACTGTTTTGAAATGATGTCAACATTTTTTTTTATTTTGAAGTGTTCAAAACGCAGTGTTTTAAAATGGTTGACACTAACTATTTTGACTTTTTCAGAATTTTTTTCCTTTTTCCCCCCAGCTGAAACAATTTCCCATATTCAACCCAAATTTTCAAATCATTTTGGTGCCCTGAAATATACATTTTCCAGCAAATGGATTAAATTAAATCTCACCCAGCTGTAATAGTGAAGCTTCCTGTGCACAAGCCCCTTTTCAAACCAGCTCTACAAACACAACTCACAGATGTAAAATCCACTTCTCCACACCTTCTGTGTGGAGTTCTGACTCTTCCAGCATACACCTTCTTCTCCGGCTCGGCTGCTAGGCCCACACGCTGGCTCCTCTCTGCCCACAGGGCCACTCTCAACTTCCTTACACCAGGGTGGGAGGAGGAGCCACCTGCCTCAGGGAGTCAGCAGAACTCAGCAGGATCAGCACCAGCTATGTGGCATTTCAGCCAAACACTCACCAGCCTATTACACTCTCCTGCCCTGCAATCCCCTTTCTCTAGTTACTAAACTGCAGTCTTTCCTGGGATTTGTTTAACAGGGTGAACTGCATTGTTCCCCTGTGCGAGCCCCGGGCAACCTAATACAAGAGTTTACAGGCCCATTCCTTAAAAGAAATAAGATGAGGAGAGCACAGAGACCCAGCACAGAGAAACAAAGGCAGGCGCTTGCTGGTACAGCTGTGTGCCTGCCGTGAAATCTACCTTGCTTGCCTGCTTTGAGCACAGGGGCATCAGCAACATCCTCCTCTTCTGAAAGCTTTGGCCTGCATAACACAATAAATAATGCCTCAGAGCAATGTGACCGGTGGCCAGCAGTAAATGATGACACTGTCAGCCGTACACAACTGTTGAAACAAACACAGACTGTAATCATCATGCTGTACCCATAGAAAGATACTTGGCAAATGAGATTCCATTTTCACATTGGTTTGTGCCGTGCATGTAAATTTCCAGGGGGAGGACCAGCATTAGAGATGTGTAATTGATTGTCTGAATTATAATAAACAAGCTTTGACAGGTGATCATCCATCATATTCCTGCTGAATGTTCCAGTACCACAGCGAGAGAGCAAGAGCAGAAATGTGAAGGAGGGGAATGGGGAATCAGAATTCATACAAGAGATAGAGGAGAGGCAGTGGGCAAGGGGAGGGGAAGAGAATGTGAAGGAAGGGAGACAGGAGTGTGAATGTGAGAACGCATGCATCAGGGAGAAACAGACTAATTAATTCCTTTGATTAGATGATGTGTTCTTTTGGATAATTTATTGGATCAAAAAAATCCTTTCTAGTGGTGGGGGAGAGAGAGACTTGGGGGATTTGGTAGGGACAGCAAATGGAAGGTGGAGCTAGCTATTCCAAGAATTGAGTGTGGAAAAGAACAAGTGGAAAATAAAGAAGGAAAGGCCCTTCCAGCTGTGACTGGGACAGATCCAGTTTGAACTAAAGTGTGTGTGTGTGTGTGTGTGTGTGTGTGAGAGAGAGAGAGAGAGAGAGAAATAGCTTATTCAGACACCCCAGCCTATAACTGAAATGCCCAGGGGCAACCTTATTCGAGAACATATTTACAAATAAACTTATATGCTTTATCTTCTGTGTTTTTTTTTAAAAAAGGCTCTAGAAGACTGAGGTTTACAACAAAGTTACTGCAAAATTTCAGACCATTCTTGTAGCATTTTTAATAACGGTTCCATTCTAATGACATACCTGCGGGAAGGAAACCATGCTTCAAGAGCAGTTCAGCACTTTTATTTTCGTGGGCTAGCAGAGGCTATTTGTATTTTGGAGAGGGTGGAGGTGACAGGTGAAGTTACTGGTCTCTAGAGGGTAGTGTAAGGACTACGCTGCATGTTGAACTTTAAAAAGTGGGGAAAATTTGCCTCAGAATGGAGGGAATGGAGTGTTTTGCTGAATTCTACATCAGTATCCTAGGCAATAAATAGATTGTGGGTTTAGTTTCACCTCTTAAATGGAGCAAGTCAGCAGGGGTTGGAGAGTTAATATATTTGCTAGAGCTCTGGGAACAATTTGCAACAATTAATCTATCCAATTTGCTTTGCCTTTTTCTTTGCTCACAAAGTGCTTGTGATCAGATTGCTATTTCCACACATTTATTTGTTAATTCAAAAGTATTGATTAAAACTGTTGTGAAAATTTTTAGCTCTCTGATTCTATTGCAGGCAGTTTTCTGCAGTTATTTGATATTTAGAATTTCAGCTGTGCCGCTAAGTTGTGTTGAGCCATGTTGTTGTTTGTGTTCACTGGTTGGACAAGTGCTCAAGAACTTATGGTACAGAATTTTGCACGTGAAAATTTAAAAGTCCTTTTCCACAAACGTGGGCCACCAGAGCTCAGCTGCATGCATATTCACAGGAAACAAACAGAAAATGGATATGAACACAGCAGATGCCAATTTATTTAAAATATGAGCAGAGCAGATTTTAAAAATCGTGAAAAAATGTCACTGAAATCTCAAAAATTTAAATTAACTTTAATGTGAGCAGATATTCAGGCTCTCCCTGGCCCTTTTAAAAACACTGTTAATAAAGCAGAGGCCAATGTAAAGTATTAATCTGCAGTTAAGAACAAATTATGCTGTCTCCGAATGGGACCTTTTGGGACAGAACAAATACGTTCCCATTATGCACTGGAAAGAACAGGATTTGGGAGGCTGTGGTTGTATGTAAGCCACTTGCCTATTTGAAGGTATCCAGGGGTAGGGAAGGGTAAGAGGTCTTGTGCGCAGGCCAGGGCAGGTGGATCTGCCACTACACAGATTCATTGGGCATTTTACCACATTTAGGTTGAAGATGATGTGTAGGCTACTCCAGACCAGAGGCCCAAGTAGCAGTTACAGAGAAGCTCTGCTGTTGATCCCATGGCCTGCCAGAATGAGGATTTACAGTGACCTGGCAGTGCAGCACACAACTCTGTTGCTAAAATTGTACATCGGGGCTTGGGTTTTTGCCTCACTGAAAGGTTAGAAATGGGGGGCAAGGAGAAATGGAAAAGCTTTGCTGCAAAACTGGATGAGTTCTGGGCAGAGGTCTCTCTCCCTGCCCACTAGACAGGACGTCTACCTTCTTCTGCTCATTCAGTCTCTATAGGCAGATCTAATTCCATGTTGCCAGACTGGTGCAGATCAAGAGTTTTCTTTGCAATCTGGTGGGATGTGGCCTTGATTTTCTGAGAGTTATTCTGGGAATCCAGGAGGGCATGGGGAAGGGGCAAGGGAAACAGAAAAGTGGGGGTTGGTTTTTAAAAGGACTTATCTATTAGGAGAAAGTGGAGGAAGGCTCTGGTTTAAGAAACTGAAAACAGTGCATGAGGCTTGAGTGTAAGTAACTGCTGCTGGCATGGCAGAGGTTTATTTTGGCCCAGGACTGCCCTGGGAACAGCAGAGAAGCTAACACTCTTGGAATTCTCTCCCTTTACAATTCACTCAGCAACTTGGCTTCAAAAGACACGAAAAAAAAAAAAAAGGAAATGTATCCAAATATCCAAGCCAAGGTTTGTATGTGAAACTGTGAGGAGGAGATTAAAGATCCAACAAGGCTGATCTCTGACTGAAATGTTGTGGGAAGGGGTGTGTGTCAACATTTGGGATATTAGCTTAGATTGTGCAGAGCCTGTTCAGTCCTGGGTAAAAGTTATTTGCGATCACCCTCTCTCACCAAGCACACACAAGAGTGGTAGTCTCTGTGTCGGGGACAGAATGGTCCTGGGGGACAATAGTGAACCAAGCTGCAGAATCTTTTTCTTTGTAGCTTCCAAGTTTGTAGGGTTTTGTTTTTATTCTGCAGCTGTTTCCCCAGGGTCACCCTCTTGTTTCACTTCTCAGAAGCTCTGTTGTCCCTGGGTCTTAATGATCCTCCCATGCATGGGCAGAGCAGAGTCACAACATGGTGACAAGAAAAGAGATGAAGTTGAGTGGTGGCACCAAATCCAGCAGTTGTATGATGAAGAATCACAAAGCATGTAATTAATAGAAAACAGGTTAAGGCTGTAACGCTATGCAACAACATCTTTGGGCAGCAATTCACATGGGATCCAGTTTAGTCCATGTGAATACAGTGTGATATTGTAACTGTTCAGTACTGATATATATTGTTGTTTATGTGCTTTTCACAGAGAGGGTGGGTTGTAGTATCTGTATAAGATGCCAGTTTCTACACAGAACCATGTAATTCACTAGAAACCTCTGACATTTTATGATGGAACCATCAGGCTATGAGCAGGCCAGTCTGGCTGGTTCTTGCTACTGTAAGGGTGGTGTTGGGGAGGCCATTGTATCAACCCCAACCTCACAAATTTCTGCAAACAACGATGCTATTTGCAATCTAAGACTTTCATGCAAAAACAGCATTTTTGCTCATTGCTATATTTTTTCCAAGGTCCCAATTTGGATGATCTGTCATCCTGGTCATGTCTATATTCTTCTTCACAAGAATTTTGTTATTATAAACCAGGCTGAAAAGTCTGTGCTGCTTTAAGATATCTAATTTTTACTTGACCTTTATAAAAAGTCAATTTGTGCTTTGTTTGTTTCCCAAACATGAAATCTAAAATGCCCTCCAGTCACTTCTGCACAGTATTCATTTTTCACCATCAGCAATACAGTGCTGCTGTTGCTCTTTTCAGGAACAACTAATGCACAGGAGATAGACCAGGCCCTTTTTTTTTTTCTCCTCTTCATTTGTATTGGTTCAGGAAGAGAGTTCAGGTTTCAAAATTCTGGTGTCACCCCATAATGCCACTCATTTTGGAGTTATTCTGTACTTGGAAATGTTGATATGAACTCAAAGTGAGAGTAAGCATGGTATAACTAAGCAGGGACTGGAAGTTGTGAGTTCTCACCCTGGCTTTGCTGCAAACACTAGTGGGTGTCCATAGGCAACTTACTTAGCCCAAAGTGACCTCCAGTTTTGAGTGTGTCTATGTTTAAGTGCCCTATTTGAGAAACCCTGGGTCTGATTTTTCAGAAGCATTAAGCACCCACAATTCCAGCTGGAAGGCAGGGGAGCTGCAAGTGGGCTGCAAAACCACTTTGCTTCTGTGGAAGATTTGCCACAGTAAGGAGTGCATGGACAGTGGTGTTTTGAGGATTAATGTGTAGACGTTTTCAAAGCACCAATGGGGGGATATTTTCATAGGCACAAGGGGCAGTTTAGGTACCCAACTCCCACTGACTTTCAGTGTGAGCTGGTTGTCTAACTGCTCTTTGTGCCTTTAAAAATCTTCCTGTAAGTAATTATGATCCACTAGTCTTGCTGGTAATTGGTGACTTCCGGTCATGTGATTGGAATACGGCAATTAATCAGAAGATTGTAGGAATGCAGAATTATTTTTCAAGGTGTCTGTCTGTCTCTCTCTCTCTTTCTCTGGAGCTTATAGGGATGTACATTATTACACCGTACTCACACTTCCCAGTAGAAGGCAAGTTTTGAAGGCACATGTACTTTGGCTTTTTTCTTTACACCACACCCAAGGCGTGTATTTTTGGACACAACATATGCATGTCTTATCAATGCCAGGTGTTTGCTTAAGAATTCACATGAGACAATATTTCCAAAATGAAGATGCTGGAGTTTGTGAGTGCTGATGAAGAAATGTAGGATCCCATCAGTAATTCAACCCAATGCCGAGTTTATTTAATTTAGTTACATTTGTGGTATATGAGACTGCCTATGAAAGCGTTAATCTGCTGAAAACCAGATAATGCCCTGACAGCATGATCAGCCAGAGGGGCGTTTTCTCCCATTTTGCAGATGGGGAAACTGAGGTACAGAAAGGGTCAGTGACTTGGGCAAGGTTCTAGAGGAGTTTATGGCACAGCCAGGATAGAAAGACTCAAATCTCTGTGGATCCTGTGCTTCTACCACAAAATCTTCCTTCCTCACCTATGACTTTAAAGACAGAAAAGAGATTTATTTTTCTTGTAATTAGATGTAATAATTAGAATATAGAAACAAATCTGTTGCCTCCCAAATGTCACAGATGTCACTCTATTGCCTACCATGGACATTTAGGGTTTCAGGCCAACATCAGAGATACAACTCAGATTGTCCTGCTGCAGTAGCACAGGCTTTTGCTAAAGGAGACTCTTCACTAGCTGTTGACCATACAGGGCCCATGACATGCATAACTAAGGAGTTCCAGTTCTATTCAGTGGAAAAAAATGTTATGTGATCATGTAATTTATGCAAACACATGAGGGGTACAGAATTAAGGCTGCGTGGGCAGCATGAATTCTGACTTATCCTTTTGAGTGCTTGATTTTGCAACCTTAATATTTTTTAATGCAGCTCTATGTGAGCAATTGTGTATGTATGTTATATAGATTGTTTCTCCTTCATAGTGGCCTGTTATCCTGGTTTGCTGGAGAGATCCTGTAAGTTTCCTCTCTGTGGTGCTCTAAGTAGCTGCAGGAATTGTTTTTTTTCCTCTTTCTGCTTTGGTTCCTGTTTTTAGCCACCTGCCTATCATGACTGCTGTCTGCTGTGCCAGTGAACCGCTTTCCAATGGACCTTTGCAAACTGGGTTATCCAATTCTTCTAATCTGTCAATCTCATCATTTCAGTCTCACACACCCACTGTGTCTGGGAGTTACCTGTGTCTTATTTTTATACACTCTGCTTGGATTAAAACCTTTAAAGATGACTTACAAATTGTTCTTAACTTGCATCTTTTCGCACCCCTGCATTGGCTCAGTGCATAGAGTATATAATTACTAACATGGATGGTTATATATAATAATGTTATGTTAGAGTGGTTTTACTGGCAGGAGGTCAAAATGGCACGTTATTCATAAATGGCAAAGCCATGAGCGTATTATGCAGGTCATCCCAAATAACTACTATTTAAAACTGTAATCCACGCAGTTATCGGTTCTATATATGCCACATATTTAAATATTTGAAAGTTTTAAATAGTTTTGATACTATTTTTCATATCTCTTTGTATCTGTAAATCCAGATTGCTTTAGTTACCATGACAGATTTTCAAAGCAGTCTAGGCACATGTTCTATCTTTCATTAAAATTAATGGAAGATGTGTCTAAATTGCCTAAACCGCTTTGAAAATCTCAATCCATGAGTTCAACTGTGTAGGACAGGAAAATTATAACAAGTAAAACTTAGAGTTGTTAAAAGTGTATCTATAATAGATTTTTCATAGGTAATGTAGAAACATTAAGATTATATGTCATGATTTGCCAGGGCTTGAATCAAATATTTTATATCTCATTGGAAAGCAATGGACTTCTCTATAACAGGGTATGTGCCTGGTCCCTGTGGTGTCCAGGAAAGTGTTAAAACTGTTCACTAGACTGAAAGGTGTAAACTGAAATATTGCGTGAGCTGCTAGTCCTGGAGAGAAGACCTGGCAACTGATAGACTACTGGGAGATGGAGTTGACAGTGTGCCAGCCTTGTCTATACAAGGAAATTTACCTGCATAACTGTGCTAGTATAAATACTCTTATTCCAGAATAAGAATGTCTACACAGGGAATTATACTGCTGTAGTTATGCTGATAAATTTCCCTGTGTGGACAAGCCTTTTAAGTAGGGAAAACCATAAAAGAGAAACAGAGGTAGCTAGCTAGTATAGAGGATTACGGGAGAGGTGTTTTTTTTCCCTAGAGATGCTTGGCTGTCTCTTGTACTGGGAATTCCCTATGGGACGTAACACCTGGGGGTTGCCTCCTGCTTTGAACTCAAGAGGAGTGTACTGCTGCACAGAGACTGTAGCCACAATAAGAACTGGCGTTTTTTATTTGTAGCTGAAAGAAGCAGCCCTGTGTTAGTGGACCCTTGGATCAGATGGAAGACTTTTCAATGGGACCTTGTCCAAAGGAAGCTGCTGTGGGGCTGGCTTTTGGTTTTTTTCCCTTTGTTGATATTGACACCTCTTTCCCTCTCTTTAGGGACATCATTTCAAGGGGCTGTGATGCTCAATGTGGAAGTCACTGCATAGCACCCACTTCCAGCCTTTGTGGATTTTGCAGTAGTGGGCCTTTACAATTGTGAGTAGTGCAGGATTGAATGCTATCCATCTTACACCTCAGACCAATATAACTGTGGGGGAGAAAATTAAAAAAAAAAAACTGCCAAAGAAGTGTTTCTTCCTCCTCTCTTTGAAGTGGCAGCTGTTTGGAACTGCTCCCAAGCTTTGGAATGTTAGGAGAAATCCTCAGGGAGATGGATTAGTATGTAGGAGGCAGGTGAGGTGGTCAGGGGTGAATGATAAAATGCAACTTGTATCCTGGCTAGACAATTTATCATATAGGCATTGCCACCACTTAGTGTGTGGGTTTTGTATATATAAATGGTGTTTACTGGCAAGTGTTGTATTACTGCTATTCATTTAACTGCTCAGCAAATGCCTGCAGCACTTCACAAAACATCCAGATGTGTTTCCTGCTCTGAAGAGCTCACTATCTGTATATCAAATAGATTTAAATAACTCACTAAGTCTTCACTGTGGCTTTAAGCTGGTTCTGTTCCTCCCTCACTGACAGGTCTCACAAGGTAGGCTGGGTGTCATTCGCATTTTGCAGCCTGCACTGTTTCAGTCTCTCCTGGTGGCCTCCTGTACAGGATGATGGACAAGGGAAGTGAGGAGCTCTTTTCTTCTCAGCACCCTCTGATGAGAACCTTTGGGGAAAAGGAGCATCTCCCTTCATTGACATCTACGTGGACCCTGTGATTGTAGCTAACAAAAAGCAAGAACATGATCACTGGAAAACAAAATACAGCAATAGTTAAGACCCCACCAGACATACTTGTACCTGAGGTTATTCTGTGAGCACCTCTGGAGCCCCAATCCTACTCCCACCAGCTTCAGTGAGAGCAGGCTTAAGTTCTAGGTATGCAGCTCTTCCCCAATGGATCCTCTGAGTCTTCATATTTGCATCAGTCCAGCCATTCACAACACACACTTTGCATCTCTACAAAGGAAAAAGGACACTAAACTATCTAAACTCCTATGTGCCACAAGGGGCCTGTAAGCGTGTGTAGACTCACCCCTGCAGCACCTCCTGCTGGTCATCTCTGGGAATTAGCTTTCCAGTCAAAGCGCTCTCTGCTGGCCGGTGTCCCACTGCTGCTTGGCCCCATGTCCCTCCCAGGACCCTGGTGTCCCTTTAACTGGGTGCTGCCCCCTGGCAGTACCTCCACAGTTCTGGGTCTCCCCCTCCTAAGGGAACCCCCACCCACTATCCCCACTTTGCCTCAGTCTTGGCTACTGCCCAGTCTCCATCTAGCCCTCGTTCACTGGGGCAGACTGCAGTATAAGCCACTCATCACAGGCAAAGGGATATGGACCTGCTGCCTCTGGTTACCTGTGGGCTGCCCCTGCAACCCAGTACCTAACAGGCCTTACCAGGCCTGCAGCCTGAGGCATTCCTAGGCCGCAGCTCCCAGCTCCTTTGGCCCTTCCCCAGACCTGTTCCGCTCTAGGTTCCTTATTTAGCACTTTGCAGCCAGGCCCTTCTCCCTCTCCAAGCAGAGGGAGACTTACTGGGCTTCTGGCTCACAGTCTCTTACAGGGGCCAGCTGGGCCAGATTGGGACATGGCCCAGCTGCAGCTGCTTCCCCAATCAACCTAGTAGCTGCTTTCCCTGCCGCAGCCCTCTCCCAGGGCTGTTTTAAGCCCTTCAGGGCAGGAGTAGGGTAAGCACCCCACTACAGGGCCACAACAGTGGTTCCCTTAACTCACCTAATAATACTGTTAATCTATCCAGCTATACTCTTAGCCCGACAGAACAGTCTGTCCTATCTCAGGGTCTCTCCTGCCCCACCACTCCCACAAACATGATACAGTTCTGCGGTGAACTAGAATCCTACTTTTGACATCTCTGACTCAAGGAATATTTCCAACATGCCACTGAACAGCACACTAACCCACAGGAAGCTTCCTACCAACACTACAAAAAGGATTCTGGATGGACTCCTCCTGAAGGTCGAAACAACAGACTGGACTTCTACATACAGCGCTTCCATTGACGTGCACGAGCTGAAATTGTGGAAAAGCAGCATCACTTGCCCCATAACCTCAGCCATACAGAACACAATGCCATACACAGCCTCAGAAGCAACTCTGACATAATAAAAAAAGGCTGACAAAGGAGGTGCTGTAGTCATCATGAATAGGTTGGAATATGAACAAGAGGCTGCTAGACAACTCTCTGACACCACATTCTACGGGCCATTACCCTCTGACCCCACTGAGGATTACAAAAGAAACGACACCATCGGCTCAAGAAACTCCCTAACGAAGCACAGGAACAAATCTACACTGAGACACCCCTAGAGCCCTGACCAGGGGTATTCTACCTGCAACCCCAAATCCGTAAACCTGGGAATCCTGGATGCCCCATCATCTCAGGCACTGGCACCCTGACAGCAGGATTATCTGGTTTTGTGGAGTCTCTCCTCAGGCCCTATGCTCCTAGCTATCTTTGAGACACCACTGACTTCCTGAGGAAACTACAATCCTTTGGTGATCTTCCAGAAAACGCCATCCTAGTCACTATGGATGTAGAAGCCCTCTACATTGACACTCCACACAAAGATGGATTACGAGCCATGAGAAATAGCATCCCCGATACCATCACGGCAAACCTGGTGGCTGAACTTTGTGACTTTGTTCTCACCCACAACTATTCAGATTTGGGGATAATATATACCTTCAAGTCAGCGGCACTGCTATGGGTACCCGCATGGCCCCACAGTATGCCAACATCTTTATGGCTGACTTATAACAACACTTCCTTAGCTCTCGTCCCCTTACGCTCCTACTCTATTTGCGCTACATTGATGACATCATCATCTGGACCTATGGAAAGGAGGCCCTTGAGGAATTCCACCAAAATTTCAACAATTTTCACCTTACCATCAACCTCAGCCTGGACCAGTCCACCCAGGAGGTCCACTTCCTAGATAATACAGTGCTAATAAGCGATGGTCAGATAAACAGCACCCTATACTGGAAACCCACTGACCGCTATACTTATCTACATGCCTCCCAGATTTCATCCAGACCACATCACATGATCTATTGTCTACAGCCAAGCTCTAAGATAGAACCTCATTTGCTCTGATCCCTCAGAGATTCTGTAGGTGTTTGTCTCTGTCTATCAAGCGTTCTTAAAACTGCAGTACCCACCTGGTGAAGTGCAGAAACAGATTGACAGAGCCAGAAGCTACCAAGAAGTCACTTCCTAGAAGACAGGCCCAACAAAGAAAGTAACAGAACGCCACTAGCTGTCACCTACAGCCCCCAACTAAAACCGCTCCAGCACATCATCAGAGATCTATAACCTATCCTGAAGGACAATCCCTCACTCTCACATACCTTGGGAGACAGACCAGTCCTCACCTACAGACAGCCCCCCAACCTGAAGCAAATACTCACCATCAACTACACACCACACAACAAAAACACCAACCCAGGAACCAAACCCTGCTACAAACCCCAGTGCCAACTCTGTCCACATATCTATTTAAGGGACACCATTATAGGACCTAACCACATCAGCCACACCATCCGGAGCTTGTTCACCTGCACATCCACCAATGTGATATATGCCATCATATGCCAGCAGTGCCCTTCTGCCATGTACTTTTGCATAGAATAAAAGAAAAGAATAAATGGACACATCTGACATCAGAAATCATAACATTCAAAAACCAGTAGGAGAACACTTCAGTCTCTCTGGTCACTCAATAACACACCTATAAATGGCAATTCTTCAACACGTTGAAGTCTGTTTTTGAAGTTATTTTGAAGCTTCAGAACTGGAATTAATTTGCAGACTTGATACCATCAGATTAGGCCTGAATAAAGACTGGAGTGGTTAGGTCATTACAAAACCTAAACTTAATTTCCCCAAAACAAATTTCTCCCTACTGTTACTCACACCTTCTTGTCAACTGTCTGTAAGGGGCCACTCTCTTACCACTTCAAAAGTTATTTTTCCTCCCTTGGTATCCTGCTGTTAATTGATTTATCTCGTTAGACTGACCTCACACTTGGTAAAGCAACCCCCATCCTTTCATGTATTTATACCTGCTCCTGTATTTTTCACTTCATGCATCTGATGAAGTGGGTTCTAGCCCACGAAAGCTTATGCCCAAATAAATTTGTTAGTCTCTAAGGTGGCACAGGGACTCCTCATTGTTTTCTCCACGTCAATATAGCATATTTCAGGTATCAGTCTGCTACTTACCTGCACAGGAAGTTAGTGCACAGCAAGCTAGGGTATGAATTGGCAAGTGCACTAGCTACTCCATACTAACTCTGTGTGGACATTCTTACTGCACACTAGAGGTGTCCTTGGTCAGTTTAGGTTGGTGCACTTTAAAATGTGTTAAGCTAACATGCACAAAGGTACTTTTAGTGCGTGGAGTGTCCACATAGTAAGCACAGAGTAGTGAGGGCACTGTAAATTCACAGTCTGCTGCACACTAACTTCCCTATATGGACAAGCCCTGAGCTCAGAAGTGGTCCTCTCATTTTAGAAGCCCATCCCAAATTTGAAACACCCTGGCTTATAAAAGTGCAACCCCAACACCAGTTTTCCCCCATCCACTTACAGAAAAAGAGCGAGAAGGCTAGCCATCAAAGACAGAAAGGAACAAACATGCTGTTCGCGTAGAGTATTCCGTTTAGCACTATGTTCCCAAAGACAAGCTGTAGAAAAGAAACTGGCATAGCCTCTAAAACAATAGCTTTCTTTTCTTAGCCACTATAGTACCCTCAGGGAAAGATGTGAAGAAGAGGAAGTCTCAACCCCTCCTCTTGCTCCACCTCCACTTTCAGGGAGAGACAGAAAAAAAAAGTCTTGTACATCATCAATAAATGTGTCAGTACCTAGGCCACAAGGTAATATTGAAATAGTCCTCAAAGACAGCTGTGATAAATTAAAGGGGGAGGGGAAGGAGAGGAGGTAGCTCCTTTTTATAGACTCAGCCAGCCAATCAGCTATAAAATCCCTCTTAGTAGGTGTTCTCTGCTTGCTTTATCTGTAAAGAGTTAAAAAGTCTCCCTGCATAGATAAAAGGAAGGGAGTGGGCACCTGACCAAAACAGCCAAGGGGAAGGCTAGAACTTTTTAAAATTGGGAAAAAACTTCACCTTTGTCTGTCTGTGGTGTTCTTCTGGAGAGAAGGGACAAAGCAGCTATGTCATAAGAGCTTGGGCTAGGTATGAAAAATCATCAAATCATACCTGGAAACTACTCATTTGAAACCCCAGATATGTAAGTAGATCAGGGAATGTCTAGGAAGACATGATTAGGTTTATTTCTTTCTGGCTTGTGGACTTCTCTGTGCTAACCCCAAATGCTTTGTTATGCTTATAACCTTTAAGCTGGACCTCAAGAAGGTTATTCTTGATGCTTAATTTTTGTAAGTAGGTTTTTTCAAATGTATTTTCTTTCTTTCTTTTTGTTTTTAGTAAAATTTACCTTGGATTTTGTGTCCTTAAGAGGTTTGTGCACATGTTGTTTAATTAGCTGGTGGCAACAGCTGATTTCCTTTGTTTTTTTCTCAGCTCTTCACTGGAGGGGGGTGAAAGGGCTTGAGGGTACCCCACAGGGAGAAATTCCCAAGTATGCCTTTCTGGGCTCTCAAAGGGGTTCTGCATTTGGGTGGTGTCAACATCTACCCATCCAAGGTCAGAGAAAAGCTGTAACTTTGGGAGTGTAATACAAGCCTGGAATGGCCAGTATTGATTTTTAGAATCCTTGCAGACCCCACCTTCTGCACTCCAAGTGCCAGAGTGGGGAATCAGCCTTGACAACAGCTCTACTCCTTGTCGTTTTCCATCTCACTAGGCAAGAGGCACATATCCCTTCACAGTCTTCCATTTATATGATGGGGGTGATACTCCACCACCTGTGTAAAACACTCAGAGGTCCTTGGATGAAAGGTGAACAGTATCATTATTTTCCAAGAGTCTGCTTCTTTAAGAAGGTTATTTGCAGTTAATTGTCCACTGAGTCTGGCAAATGTTTAATAAGCAGACTTTCTTATTCCAGTAAAGCTAAGTCACTTCTGTGTTACCAGAGACTGCTGCTTATTAGATACAATGCCCAACTGGTCAGAGAATATTCTGATAGTGAGTTACAGTACCTCAAAGCACTTGTAGTAGAGATGCAATAGGAAATGTAGATTGAGGCTGAGCAAGAATTAAATACATTGATCATTTTGGTGCATGACAGACTTCACGGTGGCAGATTACATGGTGGCAAAGAAGTGACACCTCAAGAAGCAGACTGCCTCCCAGCACAGTGCAGCGGTCCCATGATGAGGGCATTCCAACTGGCACAGGCTGACAGCGCACCGGCTAATTGCAGATTGTTCTGCCTCAGCTTCTGGGAGAGTCCTTGGAGGGAAAGTAGATTCATTTAAAGAACGCTGTTGGTAATAAGCCGAATTGGGTTTTAATGGGGTTCGTACGGATAGAACTGAAATCAAATTAGAGTCTAATTGGCATGCACGAGGTGGTAGGAGAGGCAGAAAGCACAGAGCTGCAATGGTTGTCTTGTGCTGAGAGACTCAGCAAGCAGTGCTTATGCAGCCAGTCTCCATTAAGTCTCTATCCATAATGTATGAGACTTGTAAACCCAGGGGATTTCCCAACAAAAGGGGGAGACTCCTCCAAACTACCCTTCAGAACGTGATGGGCCTGCTGTCCCAGGAGGGGCTGCTCAGGAGAGCACTTTTAGTAACTAATGGTTCACTTTGGCAGCAGAGGTAATAGAGCACTAATGCACTTCAAGCCAAGGCCTGGCTTCTCCTCCATTGCACTCCACTGCTCTCCTGCTATTCAAGGATCACTGCAAGGGAACAAGGCATTTTCCTCAAAATAAAATAAAAATGACAGCAATAATTATGAATGAGGGAGAAGAATTGAAGGAAGATATTCTCTGCCTGAAAGTGCTTCTGTTGGGAGTAGCAACTTCATCCTTCAGTTACTCATTGCTTACTCAGGGCTAGGACCCAGACCCAAGTCACTGTGGGGCCAAGCTGCAAAATTCAGATCTATATTTCAAACAACCCAAAGGTCAGAAGAATTCAGATCTGGGATTTCAGTTCAGCCCATGACTGAGGGTGAGCAAGAGGGGGCAGCTAGCAAAAAACCTGCATTTGGATTTTATTCTCTCTCTCTCTTTCTCCCCTCCTTCTATCCTACCCCCCAAAAAATTAAATAAATAAGGGGAGAGGTGTTTGGTTTTAGAGTTCTAGTTCTGGCCCATCTCTGCTATAAAATTCCTGGGTTCTGCTTTACATATCTGGCATGTAGGGCTACAATATAGTTCTATGCGCCAGTTAACGTGTCTTAGCCATATTACAAAATCATCTTTGGAGTTAGCACTGCTAAGTTTGGTTTCAGCACAGAATGCAACATGTGAATGGGCATGAGAAACTGAACTCCCCTCTCACCCTTATTGGTGGTCCTGCGGGAACAGTGCTTCATGGTATGTTGGCAGGGTAGTGATTGGAGTTGTGGAGGTCAGGAACAGCTATTCTGCTGTTGGCCATGCTGTACCTTCTGTGGACTTCAGAATAGAGGAGTTGTCAATCCGCTGACGGTAAATTAATTTACAAGAAGTTGAAGAGGCCTAGAGAACATGAATCTGCATCCCAGGCTTTTCCGAGACCCTGACTTTGCTTTGCAGTTTGGCAGGCAGATTTCTGAGGAATGCAAATAAGGAAACAGCTGAAATATGTGAAAACTATGGAGGCCAAATTCGCACTCAGCTAAGCAGCCTCAGCTCCATTGAAGTCAACAGGCTGTGTCAGCGAAGGCTGACAGTGAATTTGCCCCTAGGGCATGAGGAGATGCCAGTTTCATCATCAGCAATGCCTGCTGCAACTCAAGTGGGATTCACTGCAAGTGGCAGGCCAGGAGAAGATTCTCTTGGTGTGGGAGTGACAGAGTCTGTCCCAGAGTGAGGCAGAGAGAGGGCTTTCAGATTCTTAACTGAATTTTCTGTGGCTCACCCATTACTATCTGATATATAATGCCAATGATTAGAGTAGCATTTATAGAGCATTCTTCACTTCAAAGTGTCTTGCATTGATTAACTACACAATAGGACTCCTATGGCAGCATTAAAATAATAGATAACTAATAGTTATGTGATGATTATACCAGATAAAGATACAACCTTATACTGTTAACATATTTTTTAAAAACTTACATTTTACTGTAGATGAACAATGTGAAACATCTTTTCTAGTGGGGTGTCAATGATCAGAAGAGGGTATTTTCCATTTTGGACAGATCCAGCAAACAAGAGAGAATCTGCATGTGGTATCTGTCCTTTTCCTGCAGCAAAAGCATAAACTTCTATTCTTTGCCCAAGTCATTCATTGCAGAACTAGATCTTTAGGCACATCCATGTGCAGAGGGTGATACATACTCTGCTCTGCCACCCCCCAGGCTTGGAAGGCTTGATGTCCAACAGACACACGCAAGTCAAACTTCTCTCTAACTTTCCTCCTTGCTAAGGGGAATAGTTGTTTGCTGCTGGCCTCCCACCTCATACAGACTCAACTGCACTAGCAAGTTGTAAGGGCAGTTTGTAATCAGGAGCCACGGTTCTGCCCCCTCCCTGCCCACCAGCACTAGGAAGGGAATAAGAGGTTGTGCCAGCATCTTATTACTGCAAATCTGAACCAGAGGTCTAGGTAGCCAATGTGGGGATAAAGGGGGAGTTCTCACTCTCTTGCATAGGTATGTATCATAAGCCAAAATCTAGACAATGAAGCTGAACCACAACTCAGTGGGACAAAACACCCCTGGGATCATTCGAGACAAGTGTAATTACTAACCTGTTCGAGTTGAGTCCTCTAAGACATTCATCCCCATTTTGAGTGTGTTTCTGTCTGGATCCCCTGAATCCAAACTAAAGGCTGAACACTGCTTTCCCTGGCTTTACAGCAGCTGGAATGTGTGGGTGTCTGGCTGTAGTTTTCTGTGGAACGTTAGCCATTCAAAAGGCAGGAGGTACCAGGTAATTCCAGTTACACTGCACAAACTACTTGCTGGGTGCACTTTATAAATCAGCAGTGGAGAAGTTAATTGTATGTCCTTTTAAATGTTTATACTGTATTCTTTGACATTAACATCCTATTAGAATAAATGGGGGAAGTTTACACCTGTCTTGGTGCTGTGGTTTAAGACTGAAGATTCAATAATTTAGCACTTGAATCATTTCACATTAGGGAGGCCAACTGCAATCTGGAGTGCTGAGCATTCATTTTAAAAACTCATAGACCTTATATTTCAGAGAATGCATCATCCATGGGATGAACCACAATGGGCAGAATTGATAGATTCCTTGCCCCCGTTTGTACTGCCGTATATGGAGTTACCTGGGGCTGTCCTTTTATGATCTATCTTTCACCACAAGGGGGCTGCCAGTTCTTGCTAGTCTGCATTCTTGCCCTGTAATGACTTTATCAGATGTGCTCTTCAGCTTTGCAGAGGTTTTGTTACTTTCAGTAAACAAAGAAACAGAATGTTGTCTTGTAGCAGCATCCACTGGAGCCAGTGGACCTGCCATGTGACATGGGTGACCCTTTGTAAGGCCAGGTCACTGCTGCCAGAAAATAAGGTGCTACAAGTGATTCTGTTCTTTTTGCGGATATAGACTAACATGGCTGCTACTCTGAAACCAGAAAATAAAGATCAATCTTTAACCGTTCATGTCACGCCGTTGTTACATACCTTCATTTATCCATTTATCATACATTCATTTAACCCAACCCATGGGTCCACAGTATCATCACCTAAACTACCCCAATGCCTATCAGAACTCATTACATAATGGAGATGACATGCCACCCACTGTAGTATTAGTATAGCAGCCACTCATACGCCACCAGTATTTCATTTTCTGGAGCCTCAGTGGGAAATCTTCCCTACCTCAATAATAATTAATAATAATTAGTAAATAATTAACAACCTACCATCCTCAAATCCTGAAAACAAGCAAATTCTTGTGGTGTATGTTAGGAGGTTGAAATGCCAGTTTTTATCCTAGCAGATTCCTTATAGCAGCTTGTCTTTAGTCATGTGAGACTTCTCTGTTTTTTAATAAGGCCAGGACTCCTCTTTACATGCTCACAAATGTTATGTGTGTCAGGCTTGCAGTCAGGGCACATTAGGTCTGTTATTCATTATCATAATCATCCTCTCAAGGCAGCTTTGGCAAGCTCCCAACAAGACATCCACTGCCTCATTGTGGATTATCTTGCTCTACTTCCTGGTGGTGTCCATATGGTACGTAGGTCCTAAGCCAATGGGATCCTTAGTAATGCACAACTCCAGCATCAATTTGCATGGACTTGTGTGATGGGGGTCTATCAGACCTTCTCTGTCCCCTGCCGGAGGCATCAGCACCCTGACACTCCCCACCCAAGGAAAATCCATTCGGACTGGGTGACCAACAAGACAGTCTTCCAAAGGCCTAGAAGGGTCAGGAGGAAATACTGACCAGTCAAGATCCAGCAGGCCAGTTCAGAAGGCTTGCCTCCTTTTGCTCAGGGGCAGAGCTGGGGGAGACTAGGGCAGGGGAGGAGTGTGTCGATGCTAATCCAGAACCCGGGTCAATGCCTTGCCCAAGCACCGCAGTGAAGCACTTGCATCTGAAAAGGTTTTTTTCTCTGTTTAAAGGTACGGACTGATGAATCCTGAGTTGCTGTTTTGTTACGTGGCTGTTTGGAGACTGATACCAAGCTTACAACACTGGCTACCCTGCCCCAGACAGGTGGCCAAACATTGCAGACTAAAGAGGGGACTGCCTGCAGCACCCTATGTGACTCTGAAGGGGGCACTACAGAAAAGTCCTGTCTCCCACAGCTTGCTTGCCCGTCTTCCTAATATCCTGCATTACTGAATCTTTCCATTTGACCTCCTCTTGGCCTTCATTATTCTCCTCACTCTGCACCCTGTGACCAGTTTGTCTTCTACCATCACACACATTCGTCTCTAATAGTTCCATCCTTTGTTCCATTTGTCCTCTTGATCAAAATGCTCTTGGCTGAGATCACTCCCAAGCTTATTCTTTCCCTTGGTGAAAGTCTGACTGTACTAGTAGCTCAGAGATCCCTATCACCATCACAATTATACAAGTATTGAATAACCTCTGCTTAGCTCAGAAGGAGTAGAATTTCATACTGGACCAAAGGCTTTCCAGTCTGGTGCTATCATGCTCTTTTTTTCTGCTCATGCAACATATCCCCTCAGTATCTTACTGAGATTATAGACTCTTCAGGGCAAGGACCATCTTTTCACTAGATGTACATACAGTGCCTAGTACAACACAGGCATGATCCCTGATTGGGGCTTTAAGGGCTACCACAAAGTATATAATGACAATCTCAGTTTTCAGTCCCACATGATGTACAATCGACGATATTTTACTTCTGTGTACACAAACAGCAAAACATGCATTTTTAGTCTAGATTACTTTTATTTTTAGATTAAGGGAAAGCAACAAAAATGAATAAATATAAAGTTTCCATAAGAGAGCGCACAGTGTGTTACCCAGTAAAACATTATGCATCTGAACTGAAATTTAATGGAAGCAGAAAGAGTGTGTGGTAAAGGTGTAGTACTCAGAAAACAGAATGCCATCATTCTTTTATACAGCTGCATATGCATTGCAACAGGGGAGCCAACCAGCAGTAGACGCAGTGGTGATGATGCTGTTACAAGCAGATCTAACAGCACTTCTCTCATTACAATGCTATTCAAAGGAACTTGGAAATCCTTCAAGCCCAACCTACCTTAAAACTGTTATAATCTTGCTGGGAATTTCCTTCAGGTTCTATTAGTATTATAAAAATTGTTGTGCAGTTAGTCACTGAGAATAAAAATAATAAACACAACTGTTTCAATTTTTATAGGACCTAAACAAAACAATATATTGTGCTTTACTGCCTCAGAACCAGCAGAGGGAGTGAAAGTTAACTAACAAACCATATTCCCTAGTGCTGAGCTGAGATACCAAGGATAATGCTGGTGTACAAACCAAATAAACATCATATTAATTTCAAGTCCCATAAGAAATGAAGAAATAATCTGTCTGTGAAACAGAAAAAGATGATTCTGGTAGCAAAAAAACATTTTAATTCCATGCTTCTAAGTGGGTATTAGCAACAATAACATTAAACAAAATTAAACCATAAAAAAGTACTCGAGTGTCCTATTCATAGTCAGTGTATAGAATTTGATGAGGCTTTTGATATATTCTCTCCATTAGAGACACTAGAGTGAAAGAAGTGAAAAATCTATTTGTTGCCCTTGGCTTGTTCAGCCTGTTGTTCAGTTCATCCCTGTAATATTTCTCTCTCTCTCTCTCTCTCTTTAATAATTTGGGGGTTTCAAACACTGTTTTGCTCAGCCGCGCTGGGAAATGTTTAATGAATCCTCATGAATATACATGAAATGCTGTTACTGTTATCTGGTGAGGTAGTAGCTGTGGCTTTCTTGTCTCAGGTCTCAGCATGATAGCTCGCTGTCTCTTTCTCTCTTTTAAAAAAGGTAAATCATCCTGTGTTGTAGCATGTGTGCTGTACATCCATAGGGTACTCAAAAGGAGGATGCACATTTACTAGGGTGACAGGTAGATGGCTGGAGGTGAAATAGAAGAGCTCTGCTCCCTGGGTTCCATCTTAGGTATCACATAATGATGGTGGCTCACTAGAATGAGCAGAGACTGATTGGACCAGTTATATTTATTTAGCGATTCTAGGCCAAATCAAAGCTGAGGAGTAAGAAGATTTATCTGAGACTCCTTTAGACCCGCATATATCCACTTAAAGGTGAGTACAGGGTTCTAAATTGGTGTATCCTGTATGCTGGAAGGGGTATTTGGGCCCTTTGTGTTATGTGCTGTGCAAACATATAGTACTGATAAACAATTTACTTAAATTCATAGATTTTTTAATTCATCAATTCATAGATTTTTTTTTTAGGCCAGAAGGGACCCCTGTGATCATGTAGTTTGACCTGTTATATAACACAGACCATAGGGCTTCCCTGAATTAATTCTGGTTTCAAGTCCAATAGCTGTTGTTGAACTAAAACATAACTTTTGGAAAAAACATCTAATTGTGAGAATCTACCAGAAACCTTGGCAAGTTCTTCCAATGGTTAATTATCCATGCTATTTTTAAAATGCCTTATTTCTAGGCTGAATTTGTCTAATTTCAGCTTCCAGAGTTCTATCTTTGCTGGATTGAATAGCCCCCTATTATCAGTGCCAAATATAATCTTATGACCCATACTCAATATTCCCCTGTTTCTTAAAGAGGAGTGAGGGGATATGATAACTGTTTGCAAGTATTTGAAAGGCACGAACACCAAGGAGTTGCTGAGTTTCTATGGTGATGGATGGCAGTATAAAGCCATAAGGATGGAAAGGAATTGTTTGGGATGGTCCGGGGGAAGGGGGTGGTGGTAAATCTTGGAGTAATGAGATGAACTTGAGCAAAGGAAAATGTAGGCTGAGTATCTGGAATAAGTTCCTACTGTGAGATCAGTGCACAGAGGACTGCATTCCTAAGGAAAGTAATAAAAACCTCATCATTTGATTAACTCAAGACTGCACAAAGTTCTTGAGAGTACTGGCCAGGACTAGATTAGATGATCTTTTCCGTCTCCAACTGTTGTGATCCTTTGAATTTGCTTACTATTGCAATATAGTCTAGAAAACAACACTTATAGAGCACCTTTGCAAAGTGTTTTAATTAAACCTTACAATTCCCCTTTGAGATGAGCAAGCAGTAGCTTACCTTTTAAATACAGATTGGCAAAGTGAGGCACAGAGCATGGAATCACCCCTTTGCACAGGGGCCTAAGATCCATGCATCATTTAAAATCATCCCAATCATTAAGTTAAATAAAAAATACAGGATCACCTGGCCCACATAACTAACTATTCAACCTGCATTGTGAACATAAACTGTCCACAAATGGTCAGAAGAATTCTGAATAACAAATACATTTAAGAATTTGGCAATCAATTGGTGAAGAAAGCAAAATGAATTGAAAAAAAATTTCTCTGGGAATAATTTCCTCAGCTATAATAGGCAGGTTTACTCAGACACCCTGCTGTGGGGGGCATGGTCATTTAACCCATCATAAACATGTTTCTAAATCAGTTGCCTAAAGTGTCACATTGGCCCCAGAGTATCTCCGCAGTTAGACCGGATACAATCCAGAGTAACCCCAATGAAGCAAATGGAGATACTCTGGGTTTATGCTGAAGTAAATGAGATCAGAATCTGACTCAGTGTTTGAAAGGGATCAAAGACTGTTTTGTCTGCTTTGACACCTGGCACAGTATGCAGGAAGGATTTCCACTTCCAATGAATATACAGCCCTAGGCCTTCTTTCTTACTTCAGCTATCCAGGGGAGTAAATCTCTCCAATTGCCCCAAACTGCACCGATATATAATATCGAGTGGAATGTGCAGCAGAACGGATAGACTGTTAAAAATCTACTAGGCTGAAAATAAAAACTTAACACTCCTCTGATTTTCACGCGTAATCTCATGGTGCTGCTGACCCAGAATTGTAATGCATATATTGTAGTTCAATCAGGCTATTTTAAGATAGGGTGGGAATGAGGCTTCTGCTTCCCCCAGAAGGAATGTACATCATTGCCGCTTCTTTAATTTCCCTTTGATTAAAAAAATATCAGACTGTCTGAAGAATATATGGTATCTTTCCTGTGTGCTGTGTGAGAGAAGAAATCAAAAGGAATGAAAAATACAGGTGAACTTGTCAATTCAGGTTCAGTGGGAAAAGCTTAGAACTTTTTTGCTAGATGTGTTTTATATGGTTTGGTGTGGCTGACTAGGAAATTCAGAGGCTTTTTTTTTTTTTTTAAACCTAAAGTTCTGTGATGCATTGTAGGCAACTAGACAAGGCACACAGAAACAAGGCAGGCTCCGTTAAGCCTCTGTGTATTTCTCATCTCTTTCCCTCACATTTAGGATCTTATATGAAATGTGTAACATATCCATCAATTTGTTAGCTGATGAGATGCATCTTTTGCTCTCTTTTAATGTATGTGGAAGCTAGAATACATTGTGGATTTATGTTCTGGTGGATTTATTGGTTTAACTGATTTCTCTTTCCGTTGCCGCTGGGCAAAATAAGTGGAGAAATGTTTTATTGTTGAATTTTGCCAGCTTTTCAGGTTCATGGAATGTTTGTGAAATTGAAGCAAGTCTTAGAAAATTTCAAAATAGGTCAGTAACGTTTTGTTCTTGGGGTCACTGAGGATGCCCTGGCAAATTTTCATGTGGCCTTTTCCATTTTGGAGCCATGTTGGCTGGTTGGTTATGATTGGTCAAACATCCCATGATGTTGGTTCTACGTGGTATTCTATCACTCCCAGTCTTCTATTCTGCAGCCAAAATGGAAAAAGATAGCCGTTCTGGTACTTGAAAGTGAAATTTTGAAAATATGAAATGTCAGCCTAGAAATAGATTTCAGAAACAAATCTCCCCCTAACATTCACCCATCAAAAAGGGCTCTTAAGATTTACACAAAAAGTGAGAATTTTCAAGATATTAAAAACTATGTGAAATTAAGGGGGGGTGGTGCGGGAATTCATCCTCAGTTTTGCTCAGCCTTGTCTCTCTCTCTTGATGGATGGGGTGGATGGATAGAATAAAGTCTTTACTGCCATGAGTTTATGTGTGCTTAGATGCTACAGTGTTGGGCACATTAAAGCTGCTTAGAGAGACAGAATGTGTCTTAGATGGCCAAGTGGCACAGTCATGAGTGAGAATTTCTGGTTGTTCCAAACAAGCAGCAATAAAAACTTTTTCTCACCCTGCCCATCATGTATTTTCTTTCTGCTACTTATTTTGTTTGATCTTTGTCATTATTTTTATTTCTTTATTTTATTTTTTTAGCCTCCATCCCATTTTTCCCTTTTGAAATGCATTAGTTACTATAGAAACACTGCTGTGATTGGTATGGAAAGAGCTTAGACAACCCCAGCAGTACATTTGAAGCCACTTTGTGTAATGGCTTGAAATTTATACCATGGTTTTAAAAATAAAGGCGTTTCTGTGGTGGTTACCATGGCCACATATGTGGTATAAATATATATATATAGCACTCTTAGATCATTGTTGGTAATTACCCCCTTCTGCCAACCTCCAAGGGGTGGTAACACCCCTGCCTGTAACTTTATCCCTCAGCTGTAGCCTTTTGAATTATGCATCCAAGTGCTGCAGCAGCATCAGTTTTAACCTACTGAATGTGTTTAGCTGTTATGGAAAATGATCTATACACATATGTATAAACTCTGCATTTATAATTAATTAGGCTTAGATCTACAATAGATAATCAGTGACAGTCAAATTTTTAAAGGTATTAGGCTATTCTCCCAGTTTATTAAAATTCTCAGTGTTACTATATTACTTCCCACAAATATGAAAGCTGTAACACTTTGTGCTTTGATCCTGTCAGGTCTCCTAAGCAGGGTTGGTCAGGGTCAGTAATTTAATGGGTGAACTCCACGTGTTTCAGGAAGTGGTGTTGGTGATTTTAGTAGGGAACATTATTTTTCTCTCTGAGTCAGTACTGACCTCTTGCCTCAGCATGGCATTAAAAGACGCTACGGAACAATGTGTCATCATTTGGATTCAATGTATTGTAAACCCAATATTCTTGTCTCTTATGATCATCAAAGACCTCTTAACACTTGTCACAAGAGTAGGGATGTTAACCCTGGTCCTGGATAAATTCCAACTTCAATCATTGTATTCTATCTAAATTCTCCCAGAACTTTCAAATGAAAGCAGTGCTGTTCATTACTTCCTGTCCTAACTTCAGTGTTGCCAACTCTGATTTTACTGCAAGTCTCATGATATTTTATGTATTTCTTAAAGTTCCAGCTCCTGGAGTCATGTGAATAAATAAGAATATCAACTTTAATTTTTAAAAAAGCATGTTTTAGTCCTCATATTTAGAGAGAAAACATTGAAAATACAAAAAGAGCACACAGTAAAGACTCAAAATTCAAAAGGTAAATTAGAAAAATCCAAATGTATTTTTTTTTAAATCTCATGCTTTTTAAGTCAATGTTTTTTGAGGGGCCTAGCCGATGAGTTTTGAACACTTGGGTTTGTTTACTGACAATTTTTTAACTTTTAGCTATTGTAATTTTTGTCTTGTTTTGTTATGCATTGTTAAATAGCTACCAAGTTGCACCCCTGTGATGGCCACATTCCAGTGGTGGGTTAAGTGGTCCCAGACTCTTCCTTACATAGGTATAGAGAGCTTTAATTAGATAACATATGTAAATGGCTTTGTGATCCTCGGACCAAATGTCTATAAGAGGCATTAGTAAAATAAGAGCAGTTAGAAAAAATAACTTTAAAATATACTCTAGTATGGAAAACAAATCTGGATTAGGAAGCATAGGGCCAAATACAGCTCATAAGACAAACTGATCCTTCACCACCACCAACCACGTGTGTTGTCATAATTCCCCATTCCTTACTTATACTAATTCCATGATAATTTACCTGTTATTTGAAAAGTGTTGCTATGTCATATTTCAACTACGACATGCAAGTTGATTTAAAAAAAAGGGAATGGGCAATTATATGTTTAACAAGAATAACTAGTGTTATAATAATGATACAGTTTTAAAAATAAAGTTTTAGAAGGGATGAAAACCCTCTTGCTTCAGGACATAAGCCAGTCTTTAACCTGGGGCTAGGAAGAAATTTAGCCAGTGAGCAGATTATTTCATAATAACTGCCTTCTGCAGGGTTTCTTGCCACCTCCTTCTGAAGCATTTAATACTAGCCACTATTGGAGAAAAAATACTTCACTAGACAGACCACTAATCTAAACCCGTGTGGTATTAGCAATGTCCGGTGTTCCTAAATTCCACAACAGCATGGCAAATGCAGATTTGTACATCTTTCTAGGGAGGGGTGTTGTGTCGAGTGGGCAACATTTCTCACTCTGCTATAGCAAGATGTTTGTTTCAATGGCATGAGTTGTTGGATTCCTTTCTCCCGGCTTCAAATGAGAGTGGAAAAAACTAAAATGTTTCCACACAAACCTCTGGGTACAAAGCCTGGTCACCTCTCCAAAGCTCTGTTATATTTCAGCCAAGTAAGAGGGGAGATTTGGAAGCTTTCTTGAAGCAGACCCAGGAGGAACTTGCATTGTTCACATTATTGCTGGCATTCTCTACTTCCTGGACATCAGCCAACAGGAAATTCCTGGGATAAATCTTTCCACTCAGTCTTTTTATTATTATTTTTATTTTTAGAAAAAAGAGTGAAATTGAGCTCTATAGAACAAAGAATTCAACTTTAACCCCAAAATACGTATATGTAATGTTTTATACAATTGTGCCCCTTGATGGTTGTATTCTTTTCTCTGAAGGATTTATGACCTCACACTCCTTGTTTCTGTGACATCACGTGGTGTTGCCATGGGCACCATTTTATTGTCAAAAACAAAGATTTTGCAGCATTCTTTAGCAGTACAGGGCACTAAGTACAGAGCAAAAAGGCTTTCCCCCCCCCCCCCCAATGATAAATCTGTTTTATTCAGCCCACTGATTTTTAAGAGCCTGTAGGTCCAATTCAGTCCTGCTATGAGCATACATAATTCTGGTGAAGTCAGACAGTTGCAGCTATTTATCCCAGGGCTGAATTTGTCCCTGCATCCCAAAACCTTGGGATTTTCCTTTCCAATTTCAGCCCCGTCCTCCTCCCCCGCAAATGACTGATAGGTTCCAAAACTTTTATATATATTAAATGGCAATTTCCTCATATTAGCTGTGAGGCAGAGAGGGAAGCTTTCTGGGCAAAAGTAAACCTGCTTTGCTCCGAGTTGTAAATGCCGGATGCTCCAGTACAACAAAGTACATCATCCAAAGGTGCACATAGAATAAACCACTGAGCATTACAATTGCCCTAAAATCAGAGGAAATGGGAGTTCTGGCAGTGCATGTCACTAAAAAGACACTTCTCTGGTGCCTGATGAAATAGTATTGATCGCTCTGAAGAAAGGTCCTACCCTTTCTCAGCTGGAATGATGGTGGCTCCACCATAGGGCACTGGGAGAGGGGTGTAAAATGGTGTGACTCAGCAGCATTGAAATATGGAACGATGTTTATCCTAGAAACCTCTGGCTACGACTCAAGACACGGCCAAGGGGAAGAGAGGTGGCAGACTTCCTAAAAACTAAAGGTTAACATGCACACAGTCCAGGGGTTATATAAGTACATACTAATGACAAGAACTGATAAGCTTCAAATGCAAATCCATATACATATATACACACATACATATATAATTTTATCATAATTTAACAATGAGAGGGCATAGGTTTCTCGGACAAGAGTCAACACAGATCCCTAAAGAATGTAGTTAAGAGAAAAAATTAAAATTCCTTTCCATGTATGTATGCTGCTTCAGTTAAGATTCTGCAGCTGCTAAATTCAATGCCCCAGCTCTGTTATGGAATTCCAAAAGACAAGTGATCTCCTTGCCATATATTTGCTAGAGAAAAAAAAAAAACCACCAGGGCACAGGTAGGTTAAATGCCATATGGTTAACCCCAACATTTGTTTTAAATTATTCCTTGTATTTGAGTGTGTATCACCTTCTCGCTGAGTTTTGCTAATCTTTTATTTTGTAACAAGCTAATCTGGTGAGGTGGAGGGAAATGATACCTTTAATTAATATCTGTTTATAGCTGTTATCTGTCCAATCCTTCTTTGCAGATGTTTCCTGTAGACCTAACCATCTTAGAAGAGGATCCAAGAGAAAACCAAGAACACAGAATCCCAGCATGGGAAGGAGAAGGAAAGTACTGCCTTAAAATTGACTTACTGCCAGATGTAGTGCATTTTAACATTGATATGCACTTGTTCACACTTGTCAAATCATACTGTGCTTGCTAATGTTGCATTTTAATCAAATACATTAGCCGTCTCTCTCTTTCCACTGTTTAGCAAGCCTCTTTCCTTCATTTCTCCTCTCATCCCTCCCTTCATTCTTTGTTCTTTTTCTGCCTGTCTCTTCCCACCTGATTCTTTGTCTCCCCTTTCTTCCCCCCCTCCCAAAAAAAAACCCTCAATCCCACCTAATCTGCAATTTACAAAAAACACTTAGGTTAGACTGGTGCCTGCCTGGAGGAATTTATAATCTAAATTTGATATACTCAGTACAGGCCATAAAGAGGCTGATAAGCAAGAGTGGGGGCAGCTCGTTGTTAATCAGCAATGGGAGGATACATGAAACAAGTGTGTGGGTTTTTTTTAAGGACAGATTTGCAGAAGACAGTTGTAGGAGGGATGCTGTTCCAGGGGTTAGTGGCTGGTGTTAAAAAAGGCATGGAGACAAGACTAGAAGAAAGTGATGACATGGAGAGCATCTTGGGCAGGGCATTAGGATGCAGCTGAGATGACAGTAGAGGTGGAGATCTTCAAAGGTAAGGCTGAGAAGCTTGAATCTGCTGTGGAAAGAGAGATTAGGCTAGTGAAGAGATTTGAAAGGCAATGGCTTGGTCAGAGTAATGGGAGAATCCTCTTCCCATCCCAGCTCTTTCTCCTCCTCAAATCTATGTGACACAAGAAAGTGTATTGTTAATTCCTCTGTCGCCTCAGTGTCTCTTCCCTGCATTACTGGAGATTGAGAGTGACACGGATGGATGGCAAGACTGGGCAGTGAGCTGAGAGTGGCTGATGTGGATGGATGGCAGCAGCACTGAGGAGATCTTTGCTGAGGGCAGATCTGTGGGCCATGAATGGCTGACATGGCTGGACAGAAAGGCAGCTCCTGCTATGGGGAGAGTGTCAACTGAATGTACCATCTCTGGGAAGATGATCCTCCCCAGAGCCCTGCTGTGAGATCTGTGCTGTATGTTGTGTCTGTCTAGTTTGTATTGTAAGCTTTGAGGGGCAGGTATCTTGCCTGTATCTTTTTGTTTTTACCAGCTTGTAAAGTTCTCTGTGCATTCCTGGTGAAAAAGGGCTAATGGGTCAATCCCCAAGAAATCCTTAATAAGCCCTCACTTGGGCAGCCCTTCCCCTCCCATTAACCTCAAAGCATATGGCTATACTGCACAGTTAGCTCAGGTAATCAGTGCCCAGGTCTGAGCACCCAGGTTAGCTCAGGCATGAGCATGGCCACTGCAAAGCCCTACCCACACTGCTGTATTCTCACTGTTTCTGCATTCTTCCATGTGTGTCTAGGGGCATATCCTATGATTCTCTGTGCTCTCTAAGATTCTTTCTCAGTCAATTGTGTCAGTTGTGGGAGAACTTATGTGTCATTCACTGGGAGCTCCGGGAAGGGTGCTGGAGGAGTACCAGCACTCAAGTGATTTTGCCTGCAACCTCATCAGCCCCAGTGAAAGCAGCACCTAGGCTCTAGCCTATACCCAGCTGGCTCTAGCCTATACCCAGCTCTAGCCTATACCCAGAGGTTTCTCTATGTGAATGGTAGAGGAATTTGGGTTAAAACAGGTCAAAGCTGATGTTTATTGTGCAGTCTGGACAGACCCTGGGGAGTTTTGCACTTGGGCAAGGATTTCAGGATGTGGTCCCACTGTAACAGCTGACCTGTGTCACAGGACTGCAGATTGCTAAGGAAGCAGGGCTAGACAGACAGCATCAGTTTAGTCTCCTTCAGGCCCTGATCCTATCCACCAGCATGGATCATAAGACTGGGCCAGTGGTCAGTTTCTCAGAATCTTTTTCTCTTTAGAAAGAGCCATTTTTTAGCTCCTTATATTACTCACCTCATCACAATGCTCATCATTCGTTGTGTGCACAGACCATAGGGATAGACTGAGCCTCTGTTGGATGGGGGCCAGAGGCACATGGCTGCAGAAAAAGCCCAGGAAGAATTCTGGCTGATTCAGCTCCACCGTGGATACTGCATGAGGTTCTTCCTGCACCATTGTAGTGGGGAAAGTGCCAAGGCCCCACCTTAGCCTCTCCTGCTCAGTCCTCCTAGGAAGTCAAGTTCTGCCACTGGGCTTGCATGGAGCAGTGGCTGTTCCAAGCCACATTTCCTGACTCCTCTGTAGAGACCTAAGTGAGAAAGGAAGGCAAGTGTCTTTGCACCTTCCCTCTATTCTTTTGTACGTCAGACAGGGTCAGACACAATGTGGCCAGTGACATTCGGGGTTCTGCGCACTGTATGTGCAGTACAGAATCCAAAGCAAACCTTTTCTCCCCCCTCCATTTAGGAAGGGGATATTTTTCAACTGTATTCTTACCATAAACCTAAAAATAAAGAGCCTAAGTCAAGGTCATGTCTTTTGGGGTGCCTAACTCATGATTTTTGTACACTGTGGATTGTCAAATACTGGGATAAAGAAAACTGAAGTCAATCGGCGTTACTCATATTCTTTAAAAGGTTCGGAGGTGATTCAAACACAGAGAGTGGAAACACCAGTTTACTGGCTGTCTCCTGCCAAGGGTATGTTGATCCTGCCAGATGCGTAAGCACAGAGCTAGAATGCTTACCTTCTTGCAGATCAAGTTCTAGGAACACAAGGGATCCCTGTAGCCTCTTCTCTCTGCCTCCCTCCCCTTCACACAGTTGCAGATGAGCAGCTACAATCATCTCAAATGTGGTGAGTGCTAACATATTTTAATTACATTGCTGGTTACTTTTAAGATACCTGAGCCAAGAAGCTTTGGAAACCATGTATCCAAAGCATCTATTAACAAGCAAAACACAATAAATGTTAGATTATAGCACTCCCATAAAAACATGCCATGTAACAATAGCACCAGGGCAATAGTTCAGACTGGTTCACCATGAAATATCATCAGGCCAATGACAATAAATGGATAATTTTGAAACCGCTGTCAGGGCTAATATTCAGTATGGATTTATTATTTGATTTTCATCCCAGATGAGTTATTACAGAAAATCCCCATTCCTTAACTAGAAGGATTCTTTTGCTTTCAATGGTACATCTCCATGTGAATCAATCGCCCCCCCCCATCTCTCTCATTTACTGAGCAATAGCTATATCTGTCCCTAACCTTTTACTTTTGCACCCACAGACATAGTGGTTCTCCTTACGCCAACCAAAAATCCAATACAGAATCTGTGGGAGGCATATTAATGATAAAAAACCTCAAGGTTGTATTTGTATTGTTCATGAGGAAAGAGGAAATTACAGGCAGCCACAGGGTGCAAGGAGTGTTTGAATCACCCCAGCTGTTTTCTAATTCTGAAAGGAAAGTTTTTAAACCTTTCTCCTTGTGAACTGGTGACATAAATGGTGTCATGCAGCCATGGGCTAAGGATTGCTTCCCCACCTGTTGCTTGTAGCCTGCACTATTGCAGATCATCTGGAAACCATAAACCTCCTGTTTCGTTCATTGTAAATCTACCCTGATATTGTTAATTTTTTTCTACCTTTTTTCTTTGGGGATATTAATAGTAAAAGTTCTTTCAGCTTACCCCATACAGCTTTGCCTCTTAAAGAATAGAGAAAATCCATTTGCAGTATAATGTATTTATGCCCCACATCTCTATTAATGATGACCCACCATGTACAATTTCTCTGACTTTCTGATATGAAGTTTGTAATTGCCTGCCCCAATCAATCTATTTTCATAGATCTTCCTTTGTGCTATGGGTAGGGCCTTACCAAATTCACAGGCCATTTGGGTCAATTTCACAGTCATAGGATTTTTTAAATTGTAAATTTCATTATTTCAGCTATTTAAATCTGAAATTTCACAGTGTTGTAAGTGTAGGGGTCCTGACCGAACAAGGAGTTGGGGTGTGAGTGACGGCTTCGGTCACCTTGGGACTGTCACCTGATGTGCTGAGACTACCTCTGAGCCCATTTTCTCTGCCAGTTTGGGCCTCCAGAATCGTGCCTTGTTCTGGGTGCTCCTGTATCGAGGACCTAGACACCCAACTCCCAATGGGATCCTGTGGCGGGGTGATAACTCACTGCAGCGGCACCTCCTGCTAGTCATCCAGGGAATTAACATTTCCAGCTCCAGAGCACCTCTGCAGGCCAGTGTCCTGCTTGCCACTGGGCCTGAGTCCCTCCTGGACCCCAGTGCCTTTTTCAGGCCAGGGTGCCAGAGAGAGTGTCTCTGTTTAGCTTTTGGCCCCAGCCCTTTTATAAGGGCCCGCTGGGCCCTGATTAAGCTGGCCTCAGGTGTGGTCAGCAACTCACTCACCTTCTCACAGCTGTTCTCACTCCTTTTCCCTGCTGCATCCCTCTCCAGGGCTGCTTTTAACCCCTTCATGGCTGGAGCGGGGCGACTACCCCGCTACAGATCCAAACCTCAAATAAACCTGTTTTACTCTGTATAAAGCTTATACAGGTAAACTCATAAATTATCTGCCCTCTGTACCACTGATAGAGATGCACAGCTGTTTGCTCCACCAGGTATTAATCACTTACTCTGTGTTAATTAATAAACAAAAGTGATTTTATTAAGTATGAAAAGTAGGATTTAAGTAGTTCCAAGTAATAACAGACAGAACAAAGTAAGTTACCAAGCAAAATAAAACAAAACATGCAAGTCTAAGCCTAATACATTAAGAAACTGATTACAGATGAAATCTCACCCTCAGAGATGTTCCAATAAGCTTTTTCACAGACTGGACTCCTTCCTAGTCTGGGCCCAATCCTGTCCCCTGGTACAGTTCTTGTTAGCTCCAGCTCTGGTGGTAACTAGGGGATTTCTCATGACTGGAACCTCCTTTGTTCTGTTCCATCCCCTTATATGGCTTTGGCACAAGGCAGGAATCTTTTGTCTTTCTGGGTCCCCACCCCTTCTTCTAAATGGAAAAGCACCAGGTTAAAGATGGATTCCAGTACCAGGTGACATGGTCACATGTCTTGTAAGACCCTAAGCCTTCATTGGCCTGACTCACAGGAAGGTTTGCAAGTAAACAGAGCCATTTACAACCAATTGTCCTAGTTGATGGAAGCCATCAAGATTCCAAACCACCATTAATGGCCCACATACATAATTACAATAGGACCTCAGAGTTATAGTTCATATTTCTAGTTTCAGATACAAGATTGATACATTTATACATTATAGGAGGAACACACTCATTAGATTATAAGCTTTGTAATGATACTTTACAAGAGATCTTTTGCATGAAGCATATTCCAGTTACATTATATTCACACTCATTAGCATATTTTCATAAAATCATATGGTGTGCAATGTCACAGAGGGTCACAAGGTTATTGTGGGGGGGTTGCGGTACTGCTGCCCATACTTCTGCACTGCTGCTGGTGGTGGCACAGCTTTCAGAGCTGGGCAGCTGGAGAGCAGTGGCTGCTGGCCAGGAACCCAGCTCTGAAAGCAGAGCCACTGCCAGCAGCAGCACAGAAGGAAGGATGACATGGTGTGGTATTGCCACCCTTACTTCTGTACTGCTCCCTGCAGAGCTGGGCCCTCAGTCAGCAGCTGCCACTCTCCAGCTGTCCAGCTCTGCAGGGAGCAGTGCAGAAGTAAAAGTAGCAATACTGTGACCCCTCTAAAATAACCTTGTGAGCCCCCTGCAACTGCCTTTTGGGTCAGAACCCCCAATTTGAGAAACGCTGGTCTTCCCTGTGAAATCTGTATCGTATAGGGTAAAAGCACAGACAAGACCAGATTTCATGGTCCATGATGTGTTTTTTATGGTAGGGCCCTAGCTATGGGACAACATGTCTATCTTTGGGTATGCTGTAGAAGGGGGGGAAGAGCAGAGTCCCCTGTTTTAGCAAAAACATGTCTGAAGGTGGGAGAGGGCAAGGCAGGGGCTGCTGACAAGATGGACCACGGGGATGATTTGGCACTTTGGGGATGGGAATGTTCTTTTGTTTCTCATCTTTACGTTTAATTCTGACGTCTAAAACCCATCCCTCTCTTTGAGCGGAGGAGTAATCATTTAAGAATAGGACTCTAAAGATTCAGCTGAGTGGTATTCTGGTTGAACCTGCAGTGAGTAGTTACTGCAATAACTTCAGGGGTTATAATTCAATAACAGCAGATCTACAGTTCATAACATGCATCTATCCTTGATTTATTGAACTCTAACAAATCTTTCATAAAGCACTGAAGCCCCCCAAATTATATATTGATTTAAAGCTCCAGGCTTGTGCTTTTTGTCAAATAATACTGTAACCCACAAATTTTAAGGGGGCATAGAAACTTCACAAATTTGAGTCAAATTTAGCAAATAGTTTTGGCCAAAAAAAATTCAGAAATGTTGAAACGTTTTGTTTTGATGTTTTTGAAACAAACTCTTTTGACATTTTATTTCAAAATGACATTTTCATAATTAAATTTCCATTGAAAATTGATATTCAAAATGTTTCATTAGAACTGAATGAATTTTTTTTGGTTTTATGTTTCAATGAGAAAACCTGGAAAAAAATTGGTTAAACAAATAATTTTTTTTTAAATTTTATTGTTCAGTTTGGGCACCAAATTGAAAAATGGATTATTTTCTCAGTTTTGGAGGGGAAGTCTGGGGGCGCTTCAGGTCAGGCTTGTGGTGCATTGTAAGAGGTCTCTGTGGATCCTGTACTTGAACTCAAAGGTTTCTGTAGCCACAGTCACTGTGCACTAGCATAGTTGAATGTAAGAAGTTTGCTCATTACCTGCCTGCTCTCTGCTTGGTTCTGTCAGCTTTTAATGCAAGTGAGCTCTACATATTGATCTAATCATTAAAAAGGAGAGGAACAAACCTCACTCTGGGGAGGGAAATGAAATGAGAATGCAATTAATAGAAGGTAGAGGAGTGAGACTGGCCTTATCACCTTCGTGCTGGCCTATCATAGTGGGCACTGACAGATTTACCACCAGTCTGACATGTAGAGAATTCTCAGTTCCCAGTGCCAAGGGCTCCAAGTACAATACACATCCTTCTGTTTGGGCTCCAGCCCAGTTCAGCATGAAAACATTTCAGAGGATCCATTCTTTTCATTTTTAGGCCTTTGTCCGCCCTCCAGACTTCATGCTACCTCAGGCTGTTGCCTAGCCTGGCAAGTCAGTTCTAGAAAAGGAGCCATTTGACTCTATGTCCAGAACCTGTACCAGAGTCCCATCTTCTACCTACCTGTGAGCTCACCTTGAGCCTGTGCATCATTAGACATAGAGTTACGTTGGGAGGAGTTTCCTTATGTGCTTGATCTTCTTTCTGCGCCATCCAGTGCTGCTGCACTACTTCCCTCCGGAAAAATGACTCGTAGTTCCAAGTCACTTGTGTTGATTTCAAGAGGGTATCTTTGTTTGATGCGCACTGTGCTTCGGGGGTTTCAGATTTGGGCTTCATGATCCAACTCGGCTGCATACCTAGAGCTGGAGGCTTCCACTGCATCAGGCTCAACTTGGGTACGAGGTTCAGCCAGCAGGACAATTCCAGGATTGCAGCATAATCTCTGTGCCCTGCAGAGTTTCTCGTGGATCCCTCGCTTGGCTGGCACATTCAAGGCATCTGCAGAAGAGCTTTCGCAGCAGTTGGTACCAGGTCTGGGTGAGGGGGACTCTGCAGAGCTTCTCCTCCGGTTCTGTGCTGAGCAGTGACCTCAGTCAGACATGCCCTCCCCAACATCTGTCCCCAACACCACGCTTGATTCCTTCTCGTTACACTGATGTATATCAGGAGTGACTCCACACTGGCAGCACACTGATGTAAAACTGAGGTGAGATGAGAATCGGGCTCGTTGTTTGCATCAGGCAGCTCCCCTCACTTTCTTTAACAGGAATGGAGCTGACAGATTAATTCATTCATCCTGTAGACCTGGGGCTTAAACAACTGGTTTTCACACCCTCCCCCATTTCTCTCTCCCATCCCTCCCCCTGCTGTTGCCTTTTCTGCAGCAGTTGCTCCACAAACAGCCCTGCGGGTCTCCTTAGTTGCAGGTTAGAGGTAGAAAAATGGCCCTTTTCTGCCAGAAAGTAGCACTCTGGAGTGTCTCTCAGCTGGTAGCTCCAGTCCCCTGCAGCACTTTTATCAATTTTGCACAACGCAGAGGGTAATTTTTACCTCAGAGAGAGCAGGAGCCACATGGTGTACCTCAGGCTGGGAAAGCGTCGGCTGCACTTCAGAGTCCCGGCTACTCTGCTCTTTAAAGGGATGCTGCCGACCAGGCTTCACAAGTGACTCAGATTCTTAACAGGCTTGTAGTTGGTTGTTAGATACAAATGAAGAGCATTAACTTTTGGGAGGGGGGTTCTGACATGGTTCTTTCTAAAACAGTTCCTTGTAGCCCAGAAATGGAAACCGAGTAAATAAATATACCAGCTATCCCATGGGTCATGGAGACTGTGTCTGCTGCTCTCCGCTAGCCCTGTCAGAGCTCCTGACCACCCTCCCACCCCTGCCATGTAAGAGATGGACTCTTCAATAAACTGCTTTTACTTGGAAACACCCTTAATGTCAATGGAATAAGCCTCTCAGCCAAGATCCCTCAGCTGGCTTGATGAAACTTTTGTAACAATCAGAGCCAAATCCTGCCTCCATTTACACCTGCTTAATCCCATGATTTCAAACTAAAACATCAAGAGGTAATTTCAGATGTAACTGAGGGCCATATCTGGTGCTTGGAGCTAAAAAAAAAATGAGAGAGAGAGAGATTTTTCCCCCTGAAAACTTTTAAAGTCTATGGTCAAGTTTTGCCCCCTTCCTTGCAGCCCTTTCTGGAAAGTTTAACAGATGAGATGACTGGCACATGGGTTAAATTGACTCTGAGGGACATCTGAATTTCTGTTCTCTGTGACAGCATGCATCAGGCACTCTGGGGCCTGGGTTTGGAGCTTTTCCCCCTGAGTTGTGTTTGTATCCGTCACATGGGCAGATCTCAGAAGTGCTCTACAAGTACTAAGAGAGCCTTACAGCACTGATGTGACACAGATGTTTATTGTTTCCATTTTACAAATGGGAAAACTGAGTGGCAGGGAGATTTAATTTCCCCATGGTCACACAGGAGATCAGTGGCAGACTTTCACTCTGCTGCTCTGACCATTAGAGCATACTCCTTCCTGGTCATACAAGGGGTCAGTAGCACCTCTCTCTTGTTCTGTCTCTGAAACTACTGGTAAAAGTGCGAAGACAGCAGTCACCAACAAAAGAAGTTAGAGATGATGAAGGGAGGAGAGAGAAACAGCATTTAGTCCTAGAATGAAGAAGTGAACATTGTTCATGCTTGACTAGGAACCAGCCTTGCAAACAGAGAGCTTAAAAACACACATAGCCTATAATTTAAAATGCTCCTGTTTGAAAGAAAGCTCACTTTGAAAGTCTTATTGAAAACATTACTACTTTTCTCTAATTATTCACAGATTGATCCAAATCCAGACTATGAGTCAGGATTTCCAAGTTATATTCCAAACTCTGCTACTGACTCACTAAGTAACCTCAGGCAAGCCACGTCACGCCTACATTTTAGAAAACCGTACACTAATGTGGGGTATCTCAGCTTTCAGGTGACCAATTTGAGACACCTGGGGCTTAATTTTCAGATATTTTGCAGCACTCAATGCCAGCTGAAGTCAATCAGAGCTGCGTGTGCTTAGCATCTCTGACTGTCAGGCTCAAGGTGAAATAATTTGAGCACCAGAAAACTAAAACACAGAAAATTAGTGGATACTTTTTGAAAGTTTGACCTTCCCTCTTCTGTTTGGACATCTACAAAAGGGAGTTAAAAAGCCTCTAGAGCTGACTGAATTGCAAATTAGTTACCTGACTGATTTAGCCCCTTTTTTTCTGTTTGTCACTCACTTAGGAACTGATCCTGGTTACTGCATACATGTCCATCCAATGGCTTGTGCCAACAAATTACAGTCTATGAGTCTATGACTGTTGATTTTTTGTGGTGTTTGTTTGGTCTCCTAAGTTACGTAGTATTGTTTCTGCTCCCTGATTGGATGGTGGGAACTTTTTAAACAAGAGAATGATGAAGTCAGTTTGGGTACAATTTTTTTGCTTGTGGTCACATTCACAAAGAGTGAACATTATCACATGTAAACCAGCTCCAATATGGCCAACCCTGAGTATTCAAAACTCACGAACCAAGCTCCCCGAAATCAGGAGATTTTAAAAAAAAGCAAAACTACCTTTTTCTTTGCCTTTTGGTTTGTGAGTCTTTACAGTTTGCATTTTCCAGCTTTTCTCCACAGCCATGACAGCAACAAATTTACTTTTTCTTTAGATGAAAGCCGAGTTTCTTTTGGCCCTGGAAATTGGGATTTTAAGAAAAATATGATGGCGAGACTCATGGTAAAACCATGAGCACTGGCAATGCTGCAATATTCATAAATAATATGACACAATGAATAATAGTGGAGTGAGCTTGCCATATTTTTCTCAGAAATATTCACAGATGATCTTGTTCAACCTACTTCCCAATTCATTAATGTTTGTAAAGTGCTTTGAAATCCTCAGCGAAAAGGCAATATATTGTTATGCAGAGTAATGTTCAAAGATTCCAGGGCAAACAAGTTTTGTTAATAATAATAATAATAATAATCAAATGAAAAATTGCAGTGGTTACTGATCTGTCTCTTATTTCACTAAACTCATTTTTTCAATGCCACTTCATGTCCCTGTTTCCTTTGAAAGCTTAGATGTATTTGTCTGGATAAGTGCTGTGGCTCTCTAACGATCTCAGAATTACTTGTCGCTATTTACTGGGGCAAAGAAGGTGTCTTTTCCACAGGATATAACTGCAAAGGGCTAAGTCTGGTCCTGGCTTTAACAAGCCGACACACATTTCCAGAGGGTGTACATGCACTAAGAAAGCATGTACTGAGACCTTTTGATTTCAGCTCCTGTTGCCCAACTCCTGTCCTGTTAGCATTACTTAGGTAGGTGTGTGCGCATCATGCAGCTGCCAAAAGAACAGCCAAAGTTGCTTTTCACCAAAGACCTGAGCCTGATTACATAAAACAAGAAAACTTTCCAGGTTTGACTGCCATGGTCAACGCGGAGATTGTGGTGAAGCGGGGAGAAGAAGGCAATAGCTCTGTAAAGAACTGAGAGTGTCAGCTAGCGTTACATGGCAAAGAACTAGCAGCGAGTGCTATTAACCCACGGTGTTCGCTAGAGGAAGGCAAATAGAATGAACACAGCATAAAGGAGGGCAGTGGCAAACACTTGATTCTTTGAGCAGACCTGGTCCAAGACTTGATGCCATGACCCCTTTGCTTGACAAAGCATTAGTTCTCCTAGTGATGGCTGTGAAGCATACTTTTCTTTTTAGAATCGGGGGAAGATGAATAAGTGTGAATGCCATCAGCAGTGAAACAGGAAGTAGTGGGCACCTCATGTGGAAGGGTGTGAGCAAAAGAGGAAAGGAGTGTGACTTTCATCCACTCCACCTTGAGTGATTCTCCCTGTTCTCTCAAGCTATGTCAAGCTCTGGAGCATCACCATCTCCAAGAGAAATACAGTTCACCTCATCTTTACTTCAGATTACAGAGCTCAGCTCTTGCACCTGCTCTATTGGGTGCTTCCCATTTGCGTCCATTCAGTACTCAATAGACATTACAGGGCACAGCTCTGGTGGCTCTATCCTTTGACCAAAGCACTGTAATTTTTAACCCTCTATCGCACCCCATCACATAAGCACTAAATATTTGTATATGTTTAATCCACATTCAGTAAAATATTTATCAGATCCATTCAAGGCAACCTCCTCTCTTAAGACCACCCCAGCGTACTCCTGAGCATTAAACTGAAAATAAATCTATTGCATCTTTACTGGAAAATCACCTCCATTAATAACTGATTTTGTTGGTCCATTAGGTTTCACTCTTTTCTTTTCTTTCTTTCTTTCTTTCTTTCTTTGCGATTTCCTCTCCAAAATGAATTTGTTACTGTAGAATCAGGATGCAGCTGTATCATGACATCCACAAGTGCAGGGTAAAGTCAATGTACATAATAGTTTGGAATTTATATTATGTTCTGAAAATTGAAGGCATCCGTCTGCTGGGCTTTGTGATCACGTGTCAGGTATAAATACTATGATTTATTCTTGTCTGCAACTTTTATAAATCTGTTAATTAAAAAATAAATCTACATGTGAGGTGCCCTCAGCCCTTTGGTAACCTTATCAAACTAATAGCCAGCTGTTGACATTTGCCAGTAAGGTGCCAGGTACTTTGAAGGCAGAACTACAATGTCATTCTAAGGCTGCAGAATACAGTCTTGCCTCAGTCCTCACTCCTGTGCCTTTTCTCCTTTTCTCCTCCCCACTTTCTCTTCTGTTTTGGACTTTGGCAGGACTCCGTCCTTAATTTGTCAGGTGAGTAGGTATCTAAATGAAGAGGAAAGTGAGGGGATGTCCGTGGCTAGAATCTGTTTTAGTTGGGTTTGAAAATCCACTATAGGATTTACCTGTGACAAATACAGATTCCCTCTAAAATTCACCTAATAATTCACATGTTCTCCCTCTCTCTCTCTCTGCATGTGTGTGCATGCGTGTGTGTGAGAGAGAGTGAGAGAGCATGTAGCTTTTGTATCATGTGATATGGAAGTTGCTCTGGCAACTACACATGGCTTATTGAATGCCAAGGTAAATAATGGCAAAAAAACATGCATACATTTTTATTCCCATAATTTCCTGCTGCCCTGAGGCTGTAATAACTTACACACCCTATTTTCCAAATGTTTCTAATTTAATTCTCTTGAGCAGAATTATCTCATATGGAAGGCTCCTCCCTCTTTGCAGCTAGCCATGCCTATTTTTTAAGAACCTACACAAATGAGGAGAACAGTTGAAGGAAGAGACAAAATCATGTTTATTGTTCGTTAGTGAAACAGAACAACTAGAGCTAGTTCCAAACTCCCCACACAATTCTGCTAGTTCATATGTGAGCTGCAGATTCTCTGCTATTCCAGCACTGGATCTCCATTCAGTTCTGCAAATGTATTTAATAGCTAGCTTGCTGCATACATAATATTCCAGAATTACAGTTCCATATAACTCCTGCTATTGTATCTCAACCTGAAACTGCAACACCCGTTTTTCCAATCCTGATCTCCACGAATAGATCTGTCAGTGCACCTTGATCCTGATCGGCAACATGTCATGAATATCTGTTACGAAATTTCTTTTGAGCAAAGAGTGGCATAAAGAGAGAAACTTGCCAGCTAATTCCTATTATCCAATGAGACAATGACATACCTGCTGCCCTCCAACATCCCCTGTGTTCATAGCCACATAGATCTTTCCCTTGGATTTGTCCCCTTTGTTCTTTCTGTATTTCTGGGGTTTGAGAAGGCAGCAAGGGTGACTTCCAAATCTTTGTAACCATAATAGAACCCAAATCTGAAGATCAGACCTTGTGGGGAGAGAAAACAGTATAAAATAAAAACACAATTAATAAAAATACAACAGAAAACTAGTTCAATAGACACTTAGGTTAAAATGACTTTAAAAAATCCTAACTTGGTTTAAAAATTTCACTTTAAGGTTCCAATCCCACAATGAGATCTGCTAGCAGAGACTCCTGCATTTGCGAAGAGCATTATTGACTCATAGACTTTATTTGGGAAAATAACACTGCGGGGCACAGACTCTCCAATAAGTTCCTGGACTGCATTGCAGACAACTTTTTATTTCAGAAAGTTGAAAAGGCTACTGGGGGGAAGCTGTTCTAGATTTGATTTTAACAAATAGGGAGGAACTTGTTGAGAATTTGAAAGTAGAAGGAAGCTTGGGTGAAAGTGACCATGAAATCATAGAGTTTGCAATTCTAAGGAAGGGTAGAAGGGAGTACAGCAGAATAGAGACAATGGATTTCAGGAAGGCAGATTTTGGTAAGCTCAGAGAGCTGATAGGTAAGGTCCAATGGGAATCAAGACTGAGGGGAAAAACAACTGAGGAGAGTTGGCAGTTTTTCAAAGGAACACTATTAAGGGCCCAAAAGCAAGCTATTCCGATGGTTAAGAAAGATAGAAAATGTGCAAAAGACCACCTTGGCTTAACCACGAGATCTTGCGTGACCTACAAAATAAAAAGGCATCATATAAAAAATGGAAACTAGGTCAGATTACAAAGGATGAATATAGGCAAATAACACAGGAATGCAGAGGCAAGATTAGAAAGGCAAAGGCACAAAATGAGCTCAAACTAGCTATCGGAAAAAAGGGAAACAAGAAGACTTTTTATCAATACATTAGAAGCAAGAGGAAGACCAAGGACAGGGTAGGCCCACTGCTCAGTGAGGAGGGGGAAACAGTAACAGGAGACTTGGAAATGGCAGAGATGCTTAATGACTTCTTTGTTTTGGTCTTCACTGAGAAGTCTGAAGGAATGTCTAATATAGTGAATGCTTACGGGAAGAGGGTAGGTTTAGAAGATAAAATAAAAAAAGAACAAGTAAAAAATCACTTAGAAAAGTTAGATGCCTGCAAGTCACCAGGGCCTGATGAAATGCATCCTAGAATACTCAAGGAGTTAATAGAAGAGGTATCTGAGCCTCTAGCTATTATCTTTGGGAAATCATGGGAGACGGGGGAGATTCCAGAAGACTGGAAGGGGGCAAATATAGTGCCCATCTATAAAAAGGGAAATAAAAACAACCCAGGAAACTACAGACCAGTTAGTTTAACTTCTGTGCCAGGGAAGATAATGGAGCAAGTAATTAAAGAAATCATCTGCAAACACTTGGAAGGTGGTAAGGTGATAGGGAATAGCCAGCATGGATTTGTAAAGAACAAATCGTGTCAAACTAATCTGATAGCGTTCTTTGATAGGATAACGAGCCTTGTGGATAAGGGAGAAGCGGTGGATGTGATATACCTAGACTTTAGTAAGGCATTTGATACGGTCTCACATGATATTCTTATAGATAAACTAGGAAAGTACAATTTAGATGGGGCTACTATAAGGTGGGTGCATAACTGGCTGGTTAACCGTACTCAGAGAGTAGTTGTTAATGGCTCCCAATCCTGCTGGAAAGGTATAACAAGTGGGGTTCCGCAGGGGTCTGTTTTGGGACCGGTTCTGTTCAATATCTTCATCAACGATTTAGATGTTGGCATAGAAAGTACGCTTATTAAGTTTGCGGACGATACCAAACTGGGAGGGATTGCAACCGCTTTGGAGGACAGGATCAAAATTCAAAATGATCTGGACAAATTGGAGAAATGGTCTAAGGTAAACAGGATGAAGTTCAATAAAGATAAATGCAAAGTGCTCCACTTAGGAAGGAACAATCAGTTTCACACATACAGAATGGGAAGAGACTGTCTAGGAAGGAGTATGGCAGAAAGAGATCTAGGGGTCATAGTAGACCACAAGCTTAATATGAGTCAACAGTGTGATACTGTTGCAAAAAAAGCAAACGTGATTCTGGGATGCATTAACAGGTGTGTTGTAAACAAGACATGAGAAGTCATTCTTCCGCTTTACTCTGCGCTGGTCAGGCCTCAGCTGGAGTATTGTGTCCAGTTCTGGGCACCGCATTTCAAGAAAGAAGTGGAGAAATTGGAGAGGATCCAGAGAAGAGCAACAAGAATGATTAAAGGTCTTGAGAACATGACCTATGAAGGAAGGCTGAAGGAATTGGGTTTGTTTAGTTTGGAAAAGAGAAGACTGAGAGGGGACCTGATAGCAGTTTTCAGGTATCTAAAAGGGTGTCATCAGGAGGAGGGAGAAAACTTGTTCACCTTAGCCTCCAATGATAGAACAAGAAGCAATGGGCTTAAACTGCAGCAAGGGAGATTTAGGTTGGACATTAGGAAAAAGTTTCTAACTGTCAGAGTAGTTAAACACTGGAATAGATTGCCTAGGGAAGTTGTGGAATCTCCGTCTCTGGAGATATTTAAGAGTAGGTTAGATAAATGTCTATTAGGGATGGTCTAGACAATATTTGGTCCTGCCATGAGGGCAGGGGACTGGACTCAATGACCTCTTGAGGTCCCTTCCAGTCCTAGAGTCTATGAATCTATAAGGTCAGAAGGGACCATCATGATCATCTAGTCTGACTAGATGTTAGGCTTTGTCCGGGCACAAAGAACAAATATCTACTGTCAAGGTAAAAATATTTTAATTTCAATTTAAGGTAAACCACAACAAGACAGAATGATGTTAATGTCTCTGAGAGAGCACAGGGGGTGTGTCTCGTCTGTAATAGTCTGCAGCAACTCTAGGAACAAAATGCCTATTGCCTCTGCACATACGCGTTATAATTCATAGAAACTGAAAGGAGAAGTACACAGAAATGAAGACATGACAGTTTTGTAGCTATATATGCTACACTTATCACTACTTGTTGCCACTATTTATTTATTGGTATTACTGTCATGCCTAGGAGTCTTATCATACATCAGTAGCCCATTGTGCTATGCTATTTGCTTCCTTTTTATATTGCCAGAGCTCAGACAGGGGAACTGGTCAGTTTCTAGCCATTTTCACTTTCTGATTCCAATGCACTAATAGAGTGCTGTGGTAATTGGATTGCAACAGTTCTGAGGAAATGTGTGAGAGGCACTTCTCACAAGACTGAGTGAAGGGAGCAAGCTGTTTTTAGTAGCCTGGTGTTTGGGATGTAGTGGGAAGAATATTGTGATTTTGCTCTCTTCATGTTATTGTGCTTCCCTCCCCTAGTTCGCCTCCCTTTACCTTCCTGAGAGACATGCACTGGCCAGTTCTGCTGCCTCCTCCCTTCCCAACCTAACTAGTTCTTTTCCCTGCCAGCTGGCTAGCAAACATGGGTGGTGATGGTGGTAGCTGTGGGAATGGAGTAGTGGGAAGGGAGGAGGAGTGTTTTCCGTGGCCTGAGCGGCCCAAAGAAGTAACTGAAGAGGAAAACCCGTTCACTTCCTGCAACTCTGCTAGATGCATGAGATTCCAGCAGAGCTGTGGGAATGGATAGTGGACACAGGAAAGGAGGAGGAAATGTGTGAAGGGATACACTCAATCCATGACACTGGGAAGGGAATATGTTACATTTTTAAAACATCTTTCCATTTCTGTCAATATTAGGTTTATAAATCCTTTTTCTCCCCCCTTCAGTGCCTGCATTTTCATTCTAAACTCTTTGAGTGTCCCTTTTAAAAGAACCTACTCACATGAGGTTTTAATTTAGGTTTAAGACAGTTTCCTCTGTGCTAAATAAAACACCAATTAATTATTAACAACATACCTTTTGCGGCTGAGCCTTCTCTCTCATAGCTGTTAAACCCCAAGACAAGTTTTGCTTTTTAATAATTAATTTTTATTCATTTCATGAGCATACAGTAAGTGCCTTGTGGGAAAGTGGAGGAAGGAATGGTCTTGTGGCTGATGCACAGAACAGGTCAGTAGGCCTGGATTTTATTCCTGATTGTGCCACAGATTTCCTGTATGGTAAGGGCCTGGTCTTTAGACAAGTCACGTAACCTCTGCCTCAGTTTCCGCCTCTGTAAAATGAGGATAATACTGCTTGTCTTTCAGAATTATTACTGATCATCTTAAGAACCTTCATTTGGAGGGCCAGACAGACACTTCCCTTTGGCGGGTCCGTGGAACGAACTTTGAGATGAAAAATAGATTCTGAAATCAACAGTAAATCCATCCATGGATAAAGGGCACTATGTAGACCCTAATGCAAAAAAAAAGTGTGTTCTACTTATCTTTCCTCATTGATAACTCGTGAATCCTGGCAATAAACCCCCCAGATGTTTATATGAACTGAACCCCTAACTTTACAAATAGAAAAATTGCTTCTTTTAGCCAGTTTATTTGATATTTTTGAACTTTGGTACAGAGGAAATTTTATCTTTGAACAAATCCTCATGCATGAGGGTCTCTGTAAATAGCCACTGCCTCAAGCTCTTTTCTCCAATTATTCATCTGGTCTGTACAGAATGGAATCAGCTTGGTGTATTCCGCCGGACAAACTGACTTTAAATTCTACAACTGTGCTTTTTAAAACTGTGCCTTGGTGCTAGAAACACAGCACGAACCAGTGAAGGGAAGAATTAGAGTTAGCTGGTGCCAGCAGTCTATGCTGCTACCGTGTAGAAGTTACACTGGTAAAGCAAGAGTATTAGGAGATGGATAATGGGATTGGATAGGTGATGGTATTCTTCCCTTCTGATGCATTAGGGGGCATTGCACTGCTGAAAATGCCATCTTCTTTTATGAGATATAAAAGTACACCGACCTAGACCACTCATGGTCTCTTAGCAATTTTGGCAGGAAATGGGTATTTGTTAGCCCCAGGTGGCCAGATACCAGTCTGCACTAACTGCTTATATTCTCCCGACCTAAATTCCCTGTGTAATTTCAATTGGATTTGGTATTCTGTACTCCTTACCCTAAACTGTTGTTTAACAGTGTACAGCAACTTGACACAGCTATTATGCTCCATCCCAGACAGGACTACACTTAAGTGGTGAGTAAAGGGATTTCTCTGTGAGTACGCAGGTATGTGTACACACATAAAAAACACAGGGGCGGGGAAGTGGAAGGGGACAGGAATCAGAGAGAAAGAATGGGGGGTGAGGGGAAGAAGAAGTCTGGTGAGCCGAGGAAGGACAGAGAGCAAGAATAAAGGAGCTGGGGTGTCTCCTTGGCAAAGCAAAGACTGTGAGGTGACAGAAGATTGGATTTCATGAGTCTAAAATATGTTGAAAACAATTGTTTTTTTAAAAAATATTGATGATGGGTTCAAAGACTAAGGCTGTGATTTTTAAAGATGCCTAAGAAGTATGAGTGCTTATTACCTATTAACTTTAGTGTGTCCATCTAAAGCTCTGGGCAAATGTACACAAAGTTAATAAAATCCACATACTTTAGACCAGTGTCCCAAAACTTAAAAAAGATTTGGCAACACCCAAAACTCTCCTACCTTTTTCCCATCCATTCATCTCTCCCCTCCCACCACTCCCAAAGAACCCTGGGAAGATAGATATGACATGAAGGAAGGTATCCGTGCTCTGGTGGACTGAAGGTTGGGGAGCAGAGCAATAGTTCCACACTGATAATCTTTCACTGAGAATGCCCTGCTGCCCGGCCCCTGGCATCTAAACCAAGGGTCTGTTAAATCAAGTGCTGCATCCCATTGCAGTCTGACACAGGGATGGAGTCAATCTCTGAAGTAGCCAAGACCCAAATCATCTGGTGAATGACTGCTAAAAATAAATAAATAAATAAATAAATAAATGGACACCTTAAATTTCTTGAGGAAATATTCTGTAAATTGGGGAACTAGGAGTAGATAGGAAGAAATACTTCAGACAGAGGATATTAAATAACCAGTGAAGGCACTGAAGCAGATGAAGCATGTAGGTCTCTCTTGAACATATTGTAGTTTTGTTTCTGGAGGGACCACAAAAAGAAGGAAAGTGGAATTAAGGACAACCAAAACCACGCAGATGTATTGGGTGAAATGGCCACTTTCTGGTTTTAATATTTTATACTGTATTTTCTTACATTGTTAGATAATAAGTGGTAGGGCTTTAATTAATCATGTTTATTACACTAGTGCCTGCAGACCAAGATCAAGGCCCTGTTGTACAAACAGAATAGCAAACAACAGTTCCTATCCAGAACAGAGGTTACAATCTAACTGGAGAAGACAGACAAAGGGCAGGGAAAAGGGGTATAACTTACAAGCAGAGAGATCAATACAATGGCAGCAAAATCATGTCAGTGCCATTTTGGGGGGCGCAGGATGAGGGGAGGAGGGTAGTTAGGAGATGATACGCTAAATGGAAAGACAAGAAAAGGTAGACAGGTGAGGAACACAGACCAGGTCAGAAGAGACAGGGGAGGAGGAACAGGTGTGGACTGAGACTGAAGATACTGTGAAACAAGGCATGTGGAATTTAGAACAAACACCCAATCAGAACAAGGCAGAAAAAGTCCAGTCAAAACTGTAGTAAATATTATCAGTGTCCATTGGTCCCTGGCCAAGTTGCTTCTACAGCTTCTCTGCTGGCTTCATTCTCCAGCTGACTCCTCCCTGAAGTTTCTTTTTCCCAGTCCCACGAGAATAACGTCTTCCTTATGGATTATGGGGAAGATGTGTGTTGTTTATTACACAATTGTCCTCTCATTGGAACTCAAGAAAGGGAGGATTTCCCTCTAAAATACTTACACACTTGTGTGATCTTCAAAGGGAACCTCTCTTTCAGCTTCCGCCCTGCTACCTTCCAAAGTGGAATTAGGATATGGATTTCTTATTCCCCCATTATTATTTTTATTTCCTAGAATAAGCGAGTGAATTTAGTACTTATGACAGTGAGGAATTATGGCACCATAGGGCGAGTATGCAGGTGCAGGCATGCACACGTGTCTGTGTGAGATCAGAGTTCAGCTCTCCATGGTTATGTCTACACTGCAGCTGAGGATGTGTAATTTCCAGCTCAGGAAGTTCTGTGCTAGAATTGCAGTGTGGCCATGGTGGCACAGGCAGCAAATTGGGCTAGCCATCCAAGGGTGTACCAAGGATCTTGGATGAGGTTGTACTTGGGTGGCTAGCCAAGTACACTGTGGACACGCTGCCATTCTTAGTGCACTAGAGTGATCAGAGCTAGCAGGCATACGTTTATCCAAGCTGGCAAATTACAACTCCCAGCTACAATGTAGATGTATCCTCAGTCTATTTTTCTTGTGTCCGTAGGGCTGGCAGCTTTCTGAAGACAAGCTCAACCCATTGTTGGAGGCAGCACCTTGCATCATCATTAAATTGGCCTCCCTTTCTGACTGAAGGATTCATGTTGACAAGGCTCATGCCAAGTCATCCTCACCAGAGGCCATGTTGCAGAGCCTTTGAGGAGCAGACTGGCAGAGTGAAAAGGGGTGGAAATAGGGATGGGGGAAATTCAGGGATCATCTCTCTGTTACGTGTTTGTACAGTGCCTAGCACAGTGGCACCCTGATCCATGACGGGCACCACCACAGTGCTAATAAATAATAATAAATCATTCATACAGGGTCCCTAAAAATAAAGTGAGGAATTGTTAGCACTGACTTTTGGCAAGGATTGCGCAAGTGGTTGCTATGCAGGTTTTCCCACACAGCTCTGCCAATGCATGTTATGTTTGACTTATAACAGCTGAGGGGCTGGATTTCAGCTTCCAGTCCTGGTCTTCTCTTGCTCAAGAGGCGTTCATTCATGTAAATGGGTTGCTTCTGTAATGTCCACAAATGGGGACTAGAGTGAGATTCTCACACCCAAGATTTTGACCTGGGGTTTCCAGCGGCGAAAGACTAATGCATAAATTCTCCTCAGCACTTACAATTTATTGTTTTACTTATTTCTGGTAGCACCCACAGTGTATTTAGTACTTTCCAAACAGAAAAGAAGGGATTGTCTCTGTCCTAAAGAGCTCACAGTCTAAAGGCGAGCAGACAGACAGCTGTAGGGGAAAGGGGTACAGTATATAAACTGAGTCATCAGAAGGGTGATTGGCTGCATCCTGGTAATTTAAGATTAAATAACTTGCATGCATCACCTTAGAGCTAGGATTGTTGAATGGAGAACATGACCCCAGAGGAGTTAGGCATTTCAGAGAGATCTATCCAGTTCTTTGCCATCTCTTTCTTGTTATAGAATTATAGGGACTAATATGGTGAAAGTATTGGGATCTGAGGTACAGCAGGATAGTTTTTTTGAGGGGGAGAGGGGGCTAAGATTACTTTTTGTACTTTTTTACAGAATATGCTAGCTGCTAAACTTTTTGGGACAAGTGTGTGGTATCCCAAACCTCATTTGGGGAGCCAAGGTTGTAATAATTAATATGCATCTTACCCGTGCAAGCTGTGCCCTCAGGTGCTGGATTCTCCCAATGCCAGCATTGTCCACTTGGGTGTATTAGGCTCCTCTTATGCCAGCTTCTCATGCCAGCTCTGTACTTGGTCTTCCCAGTGCCAGCTGTGCCAATTAGAGACTGTGTCTTCTTGAGGGCTCTAGAGCGTCCCACGTATCATGCAATGCTGAGATACAAAATCGCTTTGAATGTCTGCTCAACACAGTGGCACAGGATGACATGTGCTTCCTTTTTTTTTTTTTTTTTTTGGTAGATGAAGTATCTCTTTCATTTGCCTGGTTTCCCTTCTCCCAAGTCCTTCCTGCCCCTATTTATGCCCAAACAAGACCTCCATTGCATGGCTTGCTGTCTTTTGAATGGCCAGTCCAGACAGGGCTTTATTTCATTTTTCTGTATGCATATTTTAATGCTTTTCTATTTGTGAAAACATGAGTGCTATTTACACTGTTTGGAAAATGCTTGTGAATATGGATTCTGGAGCCCAATGGATCTCTCTGCACACTGAAGTCATGCTGTAATATCCACTCAGCAGCAGGGAGGATACTTTCCAGGAGCGTGGGGAGGAAAGGAGAAGCACAGGAATTGGTTTAAAAAAATGCAGTACACGATTGGAATGAAAGTGTGGGGGAACGCTGGTCAGTGACCTCACAGGTGCAGCATGTCTAGAATTTATATTATGGGGGTGGGGAGACAAGAATATTTCCTTTCTATGTTCAGCCCAATGTAATTAGCATTATGCAGCTTGAGAGGAGAACAAGGACTGTAAGAATGGGGAGAGGGGAAAATGCCTCTCCATCTGCTATGTCTTTCAGCTTCCAAGCTTGCCTGCATGCAGGGGTCTCCTCAAGAGATGAAGTAGCTGCATGCTGTTGAAGCAGTGAGAGGAGTAAGGTGTGAGGAGTCACTGGCTAAAATCCAGCAGCGTAACTGTTGCCAATTTCACCCATTTCTTCTAAGGGAACAGCCTGCCCTTCAACTCTTTTTTAAAAATATAATTATGATTTTATCTCATGGCTTAATCACTTGATGATTACCTGTTCTGCTCATTCCCCCTGAAGCACCTGGAATGGACCACTGTCAGCAGACAGGTTACTGGGCTAGATGGACCTTTGGTCTGACCCAGCATGACCGTTCTTATGTTCTTATGCAAGCTGAATGTGGGGATAAGCTGAAACATCCTAAATCTTGGCATTCTTCTCTTAATTGATCCAACTGGAATGTCTCCTTACATCAGAAAGAGGGATAGCATTTCCAGGCTTTCTGTCCCACAGAATGAAGGCAATCCCATGGATACAGAGAAATTCCTCCTTGGGAATCTGTTCTATGCACTCTGCAGTGGCTAACCACAGTGAATGAGTGATGGCTCAGAAATGCTCTGAAACATATGCAAGGCAGAGAACTGGCTACAGTAGTGATCTGGGAGGTGGTGCTCCAGTAATTTGGAAATCGTTGTTGAGAGTTAGAACATTTAGCTAAGGAAACACTTCCCTGAAATGAGATGTTAGGGCAGACCACCTCCTCCTTCCCCCCACTGATTTTCCCTGGTGGATTCTATTAAATAATGTGGGAAGGAATAAAAGAAGTGAGGTCAGGTCAGACTGCATGGCAGAGTGGGTCAGACAGGGTTAAGCAGGTCAGGTCACTTTTCTCTGTCTTCCCTGGTTCCTCAAGGCTTGGGATCATCACTTAGAAATTGTGCTATTTAATCAGCTGTTAGCAATTTGAGCATTACACCAGAGTGAGTGAAATCAAAGATGCTTCCTAAAGGGGAACGGAGGAAAATGATTATAAAGGAAGGAAGAGGAGGAATGAATGAAAGCCATTATATTAAAAAAAATACATTAATCCTTAATTTTATTTCCATTTCAAATAAAACTCTCATGATCAGTCAGAACAAGAAAAGCAGCCCCAGCTCTGTAACGGGAAACACGTGAATTTACTGCCCTCCAAGAAAAAGAAGTGTTTTGTCCAGAGAGAGTTGTGTGTCAGAAAGGGAAGGATACAAGACTGAGATAGCTCCAGAGGGTGCTGTGCTGCTAGAGATTGGCTGGTCACTTCAGAAGTACCTGTATGTCCAAGCTCAGGAAACAAGAATAAAATAATGATGATGGATTGATAAAATGTGTTATCAAAATGTTTTACACCATCAAGTAATTTTACCACCATTCTGCACATTGGTAACTTGAGACACACAGAGGTTAAATAACTTGCCTAAGGTCAAACAGCAGATCAATAGCAGAGCTGGGAGTAGAACCCAAGAATCCTGGTTCCAAGTCCCCTTGCTCTAATTACTAGACCACAAATAAATAAAACAGGGTGGATAAGTGGACTTTTTGAATGGCAAAGATGTCAGTAAAGTCAAAAAGTGGGGAAAGAAGCTGATATCAGGAGCTCTGAGCCAGTATCTTTGGGACAGATTGCTCTTTCCCAAGAAAAAATTCTATGGGATTAGTTCCATTGGACCTAATATAAAGTTCCCCTCTGGCTTTTCACAAGATCATTGAGTCAGGGTCCTCAATCATCAGGGTCCTCAATCATCAGTACGCTGATGCAGCTCCCCCAGCTGCTTTGCCCTTGAATCCTATCTTCCCCATAAAGTAGGATTCTGGAGCATTGGGAAAAAGGATTCTACAGAAAATAAGAAACCACCTGAGGCTGTGTTACCTTCTTAGCAGATTCTCCACTGGTACCTGGTGTGGGGCAATGAATGATGCATGTAGTAGGCCTGCCCCCTCTCATCCATGGCTTGCCCCTCCTTAGACACAGCTTCCCAGTTCTGCAAAGGACATGTAGGGGCTGATGGACAGGTGCATAGACAGGGGACACCTGCACACTTATAAATCTAAATATTTAATAGAGGGATCTGTCCTTTAATATGTACTGACTCCTGAGGAGCAAGGAAAATCCTGGTACTGAAAGAGACATGGAATGAAGAGTTAATTTATGGCCCAGCACAAAAAGGTGCAGAAGGGACAGAGAATGAAAGAGATAACCTGAGAGCTGTTTTGTGAGGCAGTTTGTAGAGTTGGCTTTTTTTTTTTTTTTTTTTTTTGCAAATAGTTTACTCACTGAAAAATGCAGTTTCAGGTCATCCAAAATTGTATGCGAATTCTGGTCAGCTTTGGTAAATAGTTTCAGCGGAAAAAAATAGGGAAAAAATTCTGATAAAGTTAAAATGTTCATTTTGACATGTTTGAAATTAAACATTTCACCTTTCATTTCAAAATTATGTTCTATTTAGACTTCAGCTAGATTTAATTTTTTTTAAAAAGCACCCAAAATTAAATGAATTTTTTTTTGGTTCAGTCACCAAATTAAAAAAATCAGTGATTCACCCAACTCTAGTTATTTGAACCGGATTTCGGGGTTCACCCTCACTTTGTTATGGCACGATACACCTCCCATGATGTGCGCCAGAACTCCCTCCACTGCTGCATTATTAAATCATTTCCTTTTCCCCTCACTCACTTGATATTTTCCTTTCTCTCTGAGCAGTGCCCTTTTGCCAGTGGCAGTTCATAAACAAAACACCAGCCTCACTGAGATGATAGGTGATGGTCACTCCAACTGTTCCATGAAGTTCAAGAGCACCTGTATTCATACAAACACAGAAACGTTTTTCATGTGCCTTTATGCAGACGTGGTTAGTTCTGATCTTGTATCATAACTAGTACAGAGGAATGCTTAGCAAACCCACAGAAATATAGTTATTAAAGCACTCAACTGACATATAATGAATATAAACTAACTGTAAATACCATAAAAATGCAATATTACTATAGTGTTACAGGGAAAAGCTCAATAAATATCCCAAAGAATAGCTCTGTGTAAGCTCAGAAGCTTGTCTCTCTCACTAATAGAAGATGGTCCAATTAAAAAATATTATTTCACTCACCTTGTCTCTCTAATAAGCCATAGAGACATTTAATTAAAAGCAAAGTTATCTAATTCCTGGTTATTGAGCATTCTACTGTAGTTAGGGATAAATGAAGAGCCCTGGAACAGCAGAGAAGCTGCTGCTGCTAGAAAAAAGTTGGCAAAAGTGTTCATCACCTTCATTCTTCTCCATAAAAGAGAAAGGAGCCTTACTGGTGTAGAGAAATTTGGTGGGCTAACCTCAGTGTATCCCCCCACACCCCAACAGTGCAAAAATGTTAAAAGCATCATTGGAATTATTAGACTTCCTTCAAGCAAGACAAAATACCACCTTGTCCTTCATGCTACCATTCTGCTCTGGTGCAATATCAGCGTGGACCCTCTACCTATCATTCCACAGTGCACCAGCCTCTGCTTATCCCGTGTGGTCTCCTTTCTTCACTCTACTGCACATGAATCAGGGCTACAAAATTTGCTAGTGTTGACGTGGCCCCTGTGAAGTAGCTTGTATCAATATCCTTATTTTATAGATGGGGAAAAAAGATGTACAGGGAAATAAAGTGAAGTCTTCCTAGCTCTCCCAGACAATGAACTAGTGACAGAGTCAGGATTAAAATTTGAGATCCCTTGGCTCAAGTCCTCGGCTCAGACCACACTCTGGACTGTTCTGTCACTAAAAGAGTGGGGAAAGGGCAGCCCACATTTGGAAGTTGGGCTGTATTCCTATATTTTATCAGGCGGCAGTAGAACAGCCATTTTAGTGTTTTCCTCTGAGTTATAATAGACAGATTCCTGAGGCACTTGCTCTCCAGGGCAGCTGGTTTTCCATGGTTTATGTAGTGTGTATGTTGTTTCTCCTCCATGACAGTATCAAAAACAACTCCTTTTTTTAAAAAAAACTTACCTTCTATAACATCTCCAGTAGCAGGATGAAGGTGTGACAATAAAGATTAGACCAAAAAATATCGTCATCAAATTAGGTCAGATTGGCCTCCTGCAGACTAGATGATACTGGTTTGGTGTCATCTAGGTTATCATGGTCTTAGGGTATCTCTACGCTACCCGCTGGATCAGCGGGCAGCGATCAATCCAGTGGGGATCGATTTATCGGTTCTAGTCTAGACACGATAAATTGACATCTGAGTTCTCTCCCATTGACTCCGAGAGGTGCAGGCAGAGTCAATGGGGGAGCAGCAGCAGTCGACTCACTGCGGTGAAGACAGCATGGTAAGTCGATCTAAGTACGTCGACTTCAGCTATGTTATTCATGTAGCTGAAGTTGCGTAACTTAGATCGATCCCTCCCCCTAGTGTAGACCAGGGCTAAGTGATGTTGGATGCTTTAGACTGTTTGCTAGGTATGTGTCTACTCTAGAGATATTACCGTGCTAGAGCTGTTTGTTCTTCCTGGCATGTTTCCTTATCCTTTACAAAAGTGTTCCAAACTGCTTACAGCCAAGTCTGCTACTACTAATTAGACTTGCTTTCAGTGGGGTTGAATGTCATTTCATCCTGTCCCACTTTAGTATTAGTGGGGATGCAGTCTAGCTGAAACAACTCATCTATCCCTCCCATGGTGCGTCAGTGACCTAGCAAAATCTCCCAGGATGCACTGCTTCTGGAGAATGTGCCAGGAACTGTGACATGGGTTTCCCGAGAACATTGCAACTAAAATGTTTTAAAACGGCACTAGTAAGGATATGTGGCAAACTTGCAAGGAATTCTGTGTGACTAGTGTGCATACACAGAATTCTTTGTGCATAAGCCAGTACAATATACAACAGGTTAAATTACCAATAGTTCATTTTTTTAGCTCAAGCGTTCTGAAAATGTTCACACCTACCCTTTAGAGATACTGGCAGGAGGTCAGAATGACTAACAGTATCATGGTAACTCTGGGTAAAATTCATTTTACCTTCATAAAGCATGAATAAACAGGTTTTATACAAGGGGTCTGGAAAAAAAATCCTCATCACCTAACCTGGAATCAGAGCATACAGCTGGAGCTTACAGTTCTTACAAGCAGTGCTCCAGCAGACAAGCTGTTAGAGAGAGTGCTGCATTACTTACATCGGGCATTAAGGCCATTGCATCAACTTAGTGGCATGAATTCCAGCACCCCACATTTCAGTGGTGCAGAAAGCTTAACATACATCCTCTGCCCTCAGGGGCGGCTCTGTTGGCAGTTAACTGTTGTCAGATGCTACCGGTGTGGTGCTCTGCTCTCTCCTTGTTGGTATCACTCGGCTGCGTGCGTGTGTTTCCTCTTGTGCTGCCCCAGCTCTGCAGATAGCTGACACAGCAGACTCGAAGAGAACCCGCAATGACCACAGAGTCTAGTAAGGTACGAAGGCACGTCGGCCAGGTTTATTGCGCTCAGACAAAATTGCAGTTCCTCTGAGATTGTTACTCTACAGGGCATACTACGAGAAAGTGCCTCTTGGCAATGGACTCGGCTCAGTCAGTGGCGGGACTTTCCACTGCCCTCTAGGCCGGACAAAGACATCGCCCCAGGGATACATTTTTATACACAGGTACAAACAAGTTACACATCACTCCTGACGTATTGAGGTACAGCCCCTCTACGCAGTAAGGTACAACCCTTCTACGTAGTAAAGTGCCGCCTCTCACCTTGTACATGTTGGTTCGATCAAAACAACTCTATCCATCATTTTACCCTTTTGCTCCTGTCATTGGGGTGGGTCAGTCTGTTCCTTGTTATCTGTGTGGAATGTGCAAGTATGTGAATGTTCTGATCTCTAGTGTTCAGTACCTTTTAGGTACGTATCTTCTTGCAGCATCAGCCCTTTCCTTGCCAGCTTCTGTGAGCAGGGCCTGCCTCTGGCTCACAGCTTCACTTTGCTTTATGTTAGCAAAGTCTTGACCATTATTTTAGTTCAGGCCTCAGGCCTCATACTGGGCCTTTATCAGGGCCTTCACTTACTACACGTAGACATTTCGCCGCCCCAAGCACGACATCATACCGCAGGGGGCGCTCTGCCGCTCGCCGGTCCCGCGGCTCCGGTGGACCTCCCGCAGGCCGAAGGCACCCTGCCTGCCGCCCTCCCCGGCATGCCACCCCAAGGACGCGCTTGGTGTGCTGGGGCCTGGAGCTGCCCCTGTCTGCCCTGGGGTGAATTTCACCCACCAGAACAACTAGATCATATCTGCTGTTATCATAACCTTGAGGGGTTGGGGGTGGGGGGTGTTATATCCTTGGGGGCAGCCGGTTTAGGAAGAAATCACTTGAGGCCAGACAGCAGACAACTAACAAAACTACCATTTATTTACAGACACAGAGCTCGCCTAACCGGCCGAAGCTGGCTGGGCTTTCCCCTAATAATCTAACTCAGTTGCCATAGGAACAAAAACTGTAACAACCAAATACACAAAAGGGGGAGTGTTGTTTGTTTTTGCTTTATTCACATTTTTCGTATGGAATGTCTTTCCTTCTTCTGAAGGATATTTCACACAATTTTAACTTTTTTTCATATTCTATAGTGCCCCAAGCAATTATACAATTTAAAACAGTGACAAAAATAATTATTGCACATGCACAAAATATTTATAATCACTCATAAGTTTGTTTTAAATTTAAATTTAATTTAATTTTAAATCAACATGACATTTGAAGCTTTACAGTTCAGGTGTTTTTAAGTAACCATTCAAAAAGCAGGCTTACATTTCTTTTTCAAAGAGAAAAATGTGTATTTGTTTTCCTGCTCACCTAACTTAAAAAGAACAAGAGGATTTTATACAAAGTTTTAAAAAATGCACCTTTGTTCTGAGACCAAGTAGGAAAGTTTTGTTACCAAAAGAGAACTTTTCAGAAAGGGGAAGAGAGTGAAAATGGGCTTATGATGAGTTTTCTTGCAATCTTAACTGTAGAGTGGTGACTGCAAAATGTCATTTCATATATAGAATGCATAGTAACTGAGGTTATGAATAGAGTGGAGATGTAAATAGAACTGGACAAGTAACATATTTTTTCACATTGTTGGCAATTATTAAATGTAAAAAAATCATTTTTGGGTCAGATTAAAACAAAAATTTACAACATTTCTAGCAAATTGAGAGATGTTACAAAATGTGTTCAGATACCAAACATTTTAAAATATTTTAAATTGTTAAAATAATATTAAAGGAAATATTGAGACAAATAGTCATTATTAATCAAAAAATTAAAATTTTATTTAAAAATGTCAATATTAAATTTTCAGTTTTTTCACGTTTTTTTCAAAATGAACAATTCAGCAAAATCATTAGAAATTTGTGAAAACTGTGTTTCATAGAATATGTGTTTTTCACTGAAAACAGTATTGGTCAAAAAATTTCACCCCGCTCTCCAAGTATGTGATGACACATGGTGCAAAGCATTACATAACCAAGCCTGTGATGTCTGTCCCAAGGAGTATACAATCTAGTTTTAGATACAGCCCAGTAAGTGAGGGTAACAACAGCAGGGAAGGGATATGTTGGAGGGGATGGGGTGAGGAAGGGCAAGGATTATAGCAATAAGAACACACAGTTACTCAGTATAAGCAAGTACCACTAAGATATGCATTTACCAGGTTAACATTATTTAGTGATAATATTACTGATTCACTTGTGGGCATCACAACAATCTGAGCCATAAGGAAGGATTTGAAAGAAGCAAGAGAGAGTGGCTTTTTGAACCAGAATTTGGAGAATATTCCAGATGTACTGGGGTGGACTAAAGAAAGGCATAAATATTATTATGGTTTACTGTTATGATAAACAGAGCAACTCACAGCTTTCCCAGGGTGGAGAGAACAAAGATATGAATAGAGGGTGTGGGGAAGAGAATAGAAGGGTGGTACTCAGGCAGCATGAGTGAAGGGACTGAAGTTGCAGGGAACAAATGCATATGTAAGGCTACGTCTTCACTACCCGCCTTATCGGCGGATAGTAATCGATTTCTCTGGGATCGATATATCGCGTCTCATCTAGATGCAATATATCGATCCCCAAACGAGCTCCTATCGATCCCGGAACTCCACCAACCAGAACAGCGGTAGCGGAGTCGACATGGGGAGCCGCAGACGTCGATCTCGCGCCGTAAGGACGGTAGGTAATTCGATCTTAGATACTTCGACTTCAGCTACATTATTCATGTAGCTGAAGATGCATATCTTAGATCGATTTTCCCCTGTAGTGTAGGCCAGCCCATAGGGTACGTCCAGACTACCTGCCGTTATCGGCGGGTAGCGATCGATTTATTGGTCTCATCGAGAAGCAATATATCAATCCCCGAACACGCTCCCTGTCGACTCGGGAACTCCACCGGAGCGAGCAGTGGTAGCAGAGTCGACGGGGGAGCCACAGCCGTCGATCCCGCACCATGAGGACAAGAGGTAAGTGGGAATAAGATACGTCGACTTCAGCTACGGTATTCCCGTAGCTAAAGTTGAGTATCTTACATCGACCCCTCTCACACACACACCCCCCGCCAGTGTAGACCAGGCCTTAGTGTGGTGAGGTGTAGTGCCAACAGAAGAATATGGATTAGAGCAGTGGTCCTCAACCAGGGGTACACATACCCCTGATGGTACGCAGAGGTCTTCCAGGAACTACCTCAACTCATCTAGATATTTGCCTAGTTTTATGACAGGCTACATAAAAAGCACCAGCGAATTACAATTTCATACAGACAATAGCTTGTTTATACTGCTCTATGTAATATGCACTGAAATTTAATACAATATTTATATTCCAATTTATTTGTTTTATAATTATATGATCAAAATGAGAACGTAATCAATTTTTCAGTGATAGTGTGCCGTAACACTTCCGTATTTTTATTTCTGATTTTGTAAGCAAGTAGTTTTTAAGTGAGTTATAACTTGAGGTTACGCAAGACAAATCAGACTCCTGAAAGGGGTCCAGTAGTCTGGAAAGGTTGAGAACCACTGGTTAGAGAGACAGAAGGCATAGGCTCCGAGCAATATTTAGGACCATGGCCCTGGTTCCACCAGTATTTAGGCTTACCACGCTTGGGGGGCCGTGCTCTTGAGGAGATGCGGGGTCCATGGCAGCTTAGGGGGTTAGCAGAGGGTCTGGTGCTGGCAGCAAAGAGCGACCCAGCCCCAGCCCGCCCCTGCTCCACTGCCTCCCCGCCCCCATTCCACCCCTTCCCCCAGTCCTCCACCACACCTCTTTCCAGCTTCTGCTCCCTCGCTCAAGCCACACCAGGAGCTGGCGAGGCAGAGCAGAGCGGGGTGGGCTGGGATAGGGGCACTCGCTGCTGCCGGTGCCAGACCCCCTGCTAACCCCCTGTTCTAGGCACCACCAAAAAGTATACAAACCTGGCGCCCATGACAGAAGGGAATGGAAAGAAACTAGCAGAGGGATCGAGTTGCTGGCAGAAGTAGTGTGGAGAATATGAGGAAGTCACAGGCGTTGTGGAGTAGGTGGAGGAAAGGAAGAGAGAGGGTTCCAGGGGAGATAAGATATATCATATAAAATAAGAAACAGAACTGTGACAATAAGAGGGTGGACCCAGTGAAGGGAGTTGCACCAGGGAATTTTCAGTATGCCCTGCACACTCAGTATTTGTTTTTATTTCCCTCTGCTTGTTAATTATTGAAGCCAATGGCTGATAAGACAGCAGGACCTCCTGCTACAGAAAGTCAGGTTTATCTCGAGTTTTATAGCATTGTTACACAGTAATAAGGGAGATAAGCTGATGGGTGGAGGCTGATTGGACAGTAACTAAAAACTATGCTGAGATTTATAAGCAAAAACTCAACTATATTGATATCAGACAGAAATAATGCAATAATTAAGAGAGACAAGATCAGCCTAGGTGGCCAGATGGCACTGCTCATCCACTCTGGGGGCTGCTTCTTCTTTTCTTACCTAGAGATTTAGATAAATAATTAATGATGGGGCAGTCCTCCAGAAGAATCCCACTGATTGCACATTTTGATCAGAGCAAGTCTCCTTACTTCAGCTGAGCTACACCTGGTTTATACCAGCATAGCTAAGAGGAGAATCATTCCTGTAGACTTTAACAGATTTATTTACTCTCTATTCTGTATCAGATGTAGCTCTTACTCTGGGAAGGAAGGCAATGGATTAGATTTCAAAATTTTTCAGCATTGAGCCTGAGGCGAACAAACCTTCCAGAATCTCTTGATACCATCCGTTTGCAGCCTAGATTGGGATCTGGATTCAGATGTTCGGAATCAGCATAAGCAAAGGGAACTGGAATGGTGAAAATATCATCCTTATCACCAGCCTATACAGAGTAGCTTTAGCCCAAGATCTTAGAGGGAGTTAATCCATCAGCCTCACAGCTGGAAGTCACCACATGGCATGGTCACAACAGATGGCACTGCTGTGTAGGACGTTCTTGTTTGGCAACTCTGAATCCATAGCCTTCTGAGACTACAGTGATTCAAGGGGTTCTAGGGAAGGGGATAGAACAGAGGCTATGTCAGTGTGGAGGTGAGGGAGTAGTTGTTATCTCTGAATGGTGTAAGATGGAGGATGCACTACTGCAGAAGTGGGCTTTCCCTCTGGGCAGGATGCAGGGGGTAATATTGAGGGTGTACTGCTAAAGGGCCAGAGTGGGGCATTGATTTGTGTCTGGGGGAAGGTACGGCAACACCAATCCTCAAAATCTGCTGATCAATTAAAAGAAAAGTGGGGAATATTCCCCTTTGGTGGCCTCAGGCCTTGACTCATCCAGCTGAAGGTTCAAGGCCGTAATGAATCCATTTGTCCTGGGGAGTGAGAGTGATGCAAAAGATGTAATACAGAGACAGAAAGAACCTTTGCTCCAGTGCTTTGGGCCCTTCCAACACTAAAGATTTTTAGAAAGCTGTTCAGCTGAAATGAACAGACATATAACTGTACAGAGGTCACATGCTCCATTCCAGTACATGCAAGCTTAAATGTGATACTTCAACAGATCCTACCATATTAAAACTACAACATCAACTAGTGCTGGCAGGACCATATCACTCTGCAGAAGCAAAAAGTACTAGGAAGTAGGTCGTGGAATTATTCCTGCTGGTTCCAGTAATTAGAGTATACAATGGGGTCAAAAGTTCAGACTGAGCGGGGGAATGCAGCCGGAGAGACTCTTCTTTCCTGAGGGCTGGGCACAATGTATTCTCTCTGAGCTGCTACTGAAGGGAGGATTTTTCTTAATTGGGACATTGCCATCAGCTGGGCTCAATACAAAATGTAAAGTGTACAGAGTTCTTTCTTTCCTAGAATCTTGTGTCTTCCTCCTTTGTGAAGGACGAAGGTCTCAGGAGCTGGAGCAGGGAAAAACAACCTTTGTTAACTCTTAGTTTTCAAAACATAGATATCCCCTTGTTTAGCTCCACAGATAAGAGGTATCCTTAGATTCTTGGGCAGATCAGAGATGATTTGCCAATACTCTGTCCAAGAGAGTCCATCGGGACAGAGGGGTGAAGGGAAGGAAGAGGAGGTATTGATTGGATCTGCGTTAAGTTTAGGCTTGGGTTTGGGTTTGAAGCCTAATACAGAAAGGGGCTTGAATTCTGTACCCAAATGGTGGAATTGTCATAAGAAACTATTCTTGTGGAATTTCTACTCTCTCGCATCATAGTCTTGCAAGATCAGTTGTCATCATGAGATTTTGGTTGCATCTGAACCAGAACACAATGTCCTTCTAGTTGTGGATTGATCCAGAACCTAAACAACATGAGCAGATTTGGATCTGGAGATCTGAACCCAAAATTACTACCTCCACTTTGACTCAAAATTAGAATGTCTAATCAAAACCCCTTTAATTTCATAACAATCCTCAGCCATGTTTCTAAGGGTACAACAACACTGCAAGTGAAGATGTGATTGTAGCACAGGTGGGCATACCTCTGCAAGTTTAAATCTAGCTGGTATGGATAACAATAATAGTCTAGATGCGGTGGTATGGGTTTCAGCATGAGCTAGTAACCAGAATACATACCCAAGGTCCCTGAAGGCCTTACATCTACACTGCTATTGCTGCCGGTGGTAGATTGATTATGCTTACAAGCACACCTTCACTTCCAATGTACACATATCCTAAGTTTGAAAAACAATACTCTAGTGGCTAAAAACAGAAGTCTTGTCACTGCTACAGAGTCATTCTGTGACTGTATATAAATCATTATAACTCCGCAGCTCCGTGTCTGCTTTTGTAAAATGGGAACATTTCCCTACCTCACCACGTGATTAATCTTTGTAAAGTGCTTTGAGATCCTCTAACAGAAGGTACAATAGGAGGGGTGGTATCCCATCAGCATTTAAAATGTTGCATACAAAATCATTTGCACATGTGCATGCAAGTGACATTAAATTAGGTCATGTTCATTCACAAATACCTTTGCATGCAAAATTATGGTCATTGATTTTAAAAAGTATTTCTGGGGAAAAAATTGGTCTCTGCTAAAAAACATGTATGAACAATGTTACATAAGAAACACATAATAGGAACCCATTGAAAACATGAACTGGTTTTAAATGAGAAAGGAAGTTCCCACACACACACACATATTCATTGCATCCCCTGATGTATTTCATGTCATGTAACATCATTATCATCCCTGGCCCAAATGAAAGATTAATTTAAAGTCCTATGTAAGTATTTAAATTTTAATTCATCTACTTTAAGTCTTTTTTCCCTTGCTAAGTCTTTGAAAGAAAGACTAATATTATAAGTAAAGAGTTTAATTGGCCATCTTTTAGTTATATCATGTTCCTTTCTTACAGGTTTGGTCATTGCTCCTTTCTTAATCTTTGGAGTTTATTTTTCCATGTCTTGAAGAGATTTCAACTTGTCTAGTCAGATCTTTTCATTTTACCTAATTCAAATATTCTAGCCAGTTTCAGAACCAAATAATGATGAATATGATTAGGATCAGAGCTTTATTAAGTGTTATGAAAAGCTCCTTTATTTCAACTAGGGAGATATATCACCTCTATAGCACATAGTGCCATGCTGACAAAGAGAAATGTACTGTAACCTGATGGAAAAATAACATAATCTAACCATACTGACACAGTAGGAAAGAAATACATACAACATTCAAAACAAATGTTGGAGGAGGGGGTTTGGTTTTGTTTTTCTCTCTTCTGAAGCAGGTAGTTGTGTCTGAGCATATCCAAGTATCTCTGGTGCCCAAATCTGGTAAGTCCCATCCTCTGGTTTTCTCACTGATAGGCGGTTTGGCTCACAGGCACCAGTGACAGGCAAAGTGAGAATAATGAAGAGCCAAATGAAGCAGAAAATATACCTGGATTCTATGCTGCAGAATTGTACACACAAAAACTGGGAAAAACCTGTTTCTGCAGAGTAAGAGATAGATTGCTGTTTAAAAACAGAACGTAAGATCAGTTCTCTAGCCTGATAAGATTATGGTCTAAGGCAGTGGTCCCCAAACTTTTCAGGATCACTCCCCCCTGACCCATGTCGCCCCCTCCCCCTGAGCTGGAAGTGGGGCCCTGGCTCCTGGGGTGGGGAGAGAACCTGGAGAGGCATAAGGGGGCCAAAGCTGGGGCTGCAGCTGAGGGAAGGTCTGGGCTGGGCACAGAGCTGGGACTCAGGGCCAAGGCTGGAGGTGTGGCCAGGGCCAGGACTGGGGCCATCACTGGGGGCGGAGCCATGGCGAGGCTGCAGTCGGGGGCTGAGGCTGTGGGCAGGGTTAGGCACAGGGCTGGAACCCAGGGCCAAGAGCCAGAGTCATGGAGTGGAGCTGGGAGAGCAGCACTGGGTGGCCTTCCCTCCCCATCCCCTGTGGTCCCCAGACCACTGCCTGGACCCTGCTGCACCCCCTCAACATCCCTCTGTGCACCCATGGGGGGCACGCCCTACAGTTTGGGGACCTCTGGTCTAAGGGCTAAATTTTGCTGTGAGCTATATCAGTGTAAATATGGACCATCTTCATTCAAGTCAACAAAGACTGAATTTATACAGGGCTAGCTGAGATGAGAATCTGACTGTAGGTATACATGTGCAGACAAAGAGAAGGGACACAGGAGGGAGGGATAGCTCAGTGGTTTGAGCATTGGCCTGCTAAGCTCAGGGTTGTGAGCTCAATTCTTGAGGGGGCCACTTAGGGATCGAGGGCAAAAATCTGTCTGGGGATTTGTCCTGCTTTGAGCAGGGGGTTGGACTAGATGATTTCCTGAGGTCCCTTCCAACCTTGAGATTCTATGAAAGGTAATGTCTCTGAGCAGTGATGTGAAGCAGAGGGCTTATGGTTCCATGATCCTCATCTTTGCTGGATACCTTGGTTTGCTGAAACAGATCCTGGAATGAGTCACAGTTCACAGTCTGTTGCACTGCTCACCTGAAAAGCAATGGGAATTGCTTGAGGCTGGGGAAGGGCCAGTGTTTTCAGGTGGTTTTGAATGTGCAGGTTTTGTCAGATACCTGTATAATTTCATCTACCATGGGTGCACATATCAATTAGGCCCTCACACGATAGCAACTGATGGAAGTAGAAGAATAGAACCTATTTGGATCATGTGTTACGAAATCCTTGTCAGGCAGGAGAGGGTCTTCATTTTCATTTCTCTTAAAGATTTATTGAAGAAATAGGAGCAGAGTATAAAGATTTTTCACCGAATTTAATTTTCTTTTTACATGTTACCATATTACTTTCTTAAAATGAGTATAGTCTCTGCAAAAGCTAGCTCCGTAGAAATCCTACAACCATTGTTGCCAAAGAACCATGCTGTTCTAGCATTGCTGCTGGTGATTCCATTAGAGAGCTCTTTGCTTAAGTTAGTATGCTAGAAAGCACATTGCTACCAAAGGAGCCAACTTCCACTTAAGATAATACCAAGCTCCCTTTGTACTTCTTTTGTAAAGCATAAGTACCAGTTTTTCAGCTCTAGTACTGGTGTATCAGAAATGTACCTATTCCCTATCCTTAAGTGTGATTTCAAATGGCAAAGAAACTAATTTTTTCTCCTTATGTTATTATGTAATCAACTCACGTTCACAGAGGTTTTAGAACATGCTCAGAATGAAGAGAACAGACCAAAGTATTTTTTAAAAATGTTTTACAAAATGAGAGAAAGGTTGGGTTTTGCTACCTTTAATTACCATTGAGCTGAGTATAAAATAATTTATAATTTTCCTCACTTATGTAACTCAAAATAGTTGTGCTTTTTAAAAAAATGAGATTTGTTACTCAGGGCAAAATTCTCCTCTTGGATCTGCAATGCAGATGTCTTAGCTGCAGAGCAGATTTCTATTGCCTTTCTGCATTCATTCCATGCATAAAACTCCCATTGACATCAATGGGAGTTCCATGCATGGAATCAGTGAAGACTAGACAACAAAACAGGCCACAGGGAGAATTTTCTCGTAATATACCATGAGCGTCTGGACTAAGGTTGAAACCACGCTGGCAACAACCGTATTTTAACACTTTGTTGCTAGAATGTTTTTCCCCTGCCCATTGTGGACATAGATTTCTCTGAGAATCACATTATAACCCTGTTGTAGACTATCTGATGGGGAAATCTATAACATGGTTTGTTTAGTGTGGTTCTGAGAAAAATATCCCTTTTCACATTGATTAAGGTAACAATACAACAAGCCTGCTTGCTACAACCTGTCATAGAAACAAATTCTCATTACAGTCCAGCTAAATGGGTCATGTGCGCTGGTGCTTCACGGTTGTGGCAGGGATTAATCTTCTCACAGTGCAGCCTCCAAGGTTGCACTATCCCCCTTCCATAGGCAAGGAGGCTGTGGTGGTTTGCTAGCTGATCCATGTAATCACCAATCTTCCAGTCCTCCCTCCATCACCCTGCCAGTCTTCTATGTGAAAACCCCATGAAGATGTGATCTATAGAATGCAGTTAGTGCAGATCCTTGTGCTGGTATCCCCCTCCCCACTGGGCGATGATGCACCTTTCCAGTGCTGATTGTGCCTTCTGTTCCCTAGAGAGTATGGAGGCATGCTTTGCCCTTTACATTTGTTGCTAATTAGCGAAAAATGAACACAGCAAAAGTATTAGCAAACATTCACTGAAATTAAAACCACCTAGACATATTTGCAACCCATTTGATTTGTTTTCTGTGAACAGTCATACCAGTAATTTTTTTTTTTGGTGAGTGCACAAGCATGTGTGCTGTAAGTAAAAATCTTACAAAAGCTAGTGCAAATGTGTTTGCATGGAAGTTTGTACAGGACGCAATTATTCAGCCATCTTGAAATCTCACTGGTTTCCCCCTCCTATATAGGACAGTTGCCTTCAAAGAGCAAAAAACAAAACATACAATTTAGTCACCCAGTCCTATGCTCCAAATTATCAAAGACTTGGGTTAAATTTTCAAAAAAGCCTAAGTGACATAGAAGCCAGAGTCCCATTTTTAAAATGACTTAGGCACTTGAGAGTCTCAGTGAAAGTCAATGAGACTTGGATGCCTCAATGACTAAATCACTTTTGAAAATGGGACTTAGGTACTTTTGAAAATTGTACTACTTCTAGTCATAGGAAATAGTTTATACAACCCATAGGCTGGAATCTGTCCAGAAAAAGTGCTCAAATAAATTCACAATAATCACTCTGTTCATGGATTGCAAATGGAAGGAAGGGCTGTATTCATCAAATAAATTGGCTGCTGCAAACAGTTTGCCCAGCTCTACTGCTTGCACCTTTTCAACCATAGGCTCTAATTCGTCAATCAGACCAATGCATGTGGACCTTATGCCTACTTGAGTCCCCACGATTTCACTGGGGCATTGCCTGGGCCATGCTGTCCTGATTTCACTGGGCATCCTGGGCCCAATGTCTGTCTGTGTGAATCTAGTTTCAGGATGAGGTGCAGAGCTGCTTTCAGTATTCTAAAAAAATTAAAAAGGAACAATACAGGTATTTGCATAGATCGCACAGCCTAATTCCAGTAGAGGCAGGCTGTCCTTTCCACTGTAATCACACAGGAGGGGAATAAAGGGGAAAAACTGCTTCTCAACAATAGCGTCTGACACAAACCCATAGAAATCAGGGAATTTACTGACAAGGCTCTGTCCCTATCCTTGATTTACTACTGAGAATTATTGTCCTTAATTTACAGTGTTGTGCGGGTGCGGGTGCGGGTGGGGGGGCGGAGAATATCACTGGCACTTTTAGCTGGAAAATTTCTGACCTTTCTTGGAACTTAAATTTAGATTTTATTAAAAAAAAAGGACTGGGGAAGAGGGAGGATGGCCTTGCAGCTAACACAGCTAACCTGTGGTATAGCCAAGAATAGAAACCAGAACTCCATGTCTGACGAGCAAATAACTTAACAGTAGTGCCTCACTTTACCCATCTGTACAATGGGGATATTTATCTAATTCATGAGCGCTTTGATGCAGTGACTTGTTTGCAGTGACCTTTGAGCACTATAATAAACAAGGGTATATATGGGGCTTCATTCATTAATAGTTGTACTTTGAGACCCTTGGATCAGAGGTGTCATGTAAGTATTAGAGGTTCAAGCCCCAAAATTTGATTTATCTTAATATGGTTTTACCCGCTACCTTTCAAGCATATTTCTCTGTTAAATAAATGTTGCTGATACTGGGAAATTAAAACCAAAACAGAAGCCAGTCAACATTTTTAGGGAATTCTGTATATGAAGCAGCAGCTTCAGGCATAGGCTGGAAAGGCAGCCACATAGCAAAAGGCACCTTGGAAACTCTGAGGATTGTTGCATCTCAGGGTGAACTTTAACAGGCTGCATGCAGCCTGCAGCAAACAATGGTAGTGTCTAGCTGTAGGTCTTGAAAGAAATAATTCACACTTCTGAGCACAGGGCAAAAATGTCTATAAACAACCACTAATTGTCCTGGGGAGTAGAAGGAAATACTCAGAAAATGTTTGAGAAATAGAGGTACAGGGGAGAGAGGGGAGAAGAATGCACAGAAGAGAAAAACAAAAGAGATGCAGAAGAGGAAGGGCAAAAAAAGAGAGAGGAGACTCAGAAGGAAAAAGAATATGAAGATTAGATTAATGAGGATGTGGGACTCAGGAGAAAAGAGGAAGAAAAAAAAGAATATCGAGGGTAGAATAGAAGAGATGAAAGAAAAAAACATAGAAATAATAAAAGAAAAAAATGAATGCAGGAAAAAAATAAATTAGGAAATGAGAAAAGTTTCTATTGATGTTTCCCCGTTAGCCCTGCTGAGCCATTACAGCCAAAAGAAAGCAAACTAGACTCTCTCTTCTTGTGCTTCCCCCATAGAATTATCAAGTGCCTGTCAGATATACCTGTGCAAGTCACTAGAGGTGTCAATGAGGGCCTAACTTGGCCTACAGAACTTTATTACTGGTGATGATGCGCTAAATAAAAGATCATCGCTGACCTGAGTCAGTTGTTTGGAGGAGTCCTAGCTAGAAGTTACTGGAGTCCCATAGGTACTCCTCTGACTTCAGTCCCAGCATTTCATTTATTCAGATCCCAGCTCCTATTCAACATATTCAGTGACTTACTTGCTTACATAAGGCTTGATCACACAAAGCACTGAAAAGGAGTTAAGATTATCTTTTCCTTCCTCTACCTCGATATTATAACCAATTCCTAATTTGGAGCAGCTCCAAGAGCTGCCCAGAGGTGGAACCAGCCTGCTAATCCTCCCCCATCCTTAGGCTTTGGAAACAGTCTCCTGGGGTGTGTGTGCTGTTTTCAAGGAATCAGGAGGAGAACTTTCATCAATCTAATATTGTATATTAGAATTCAGCACTAATAATTCATGTTGCTTTTTCAAGGAAAGAACCTACCACACCATGCGCCTGTCCCTATAATAAAAGGTAAATTAGAAAATAATGATGGCCTTAGATATCACCCCAGGCAAATATGAAGAAAGGCGGCTTTTTAAAGATGGTACATAGGATATAAATCTGAGAAATGGGATTAAATTAAGAAAAGGCAAGGTAAACTAAATATCAGGAATGACTATGATGTCTAGTAGCCCATGTAACAGTCATAGGAAGTGATGGGAAGCCATGATCTGCAACTCTTAAAACTACATCCAATTGCATTGGAGAATATATTGTAGGGGAAAAATCTTGTGCTGGTCCCAGGGAGCCGGACTAAATGGGACCTAAGAGGCAGAGGGGCAGCTCTTGTGTATGTGATTTATGCAGTGGTATTTTTATATTATTCTTTTTGTTTCAAAAAGGAAGGGACTCTCAAAATATCCCTTGGCTAAGGCACCAATATTCTTAAAGGCGGAACTGGGTCTAAGAAGAACAGAGCTTTCCCTTCTGACAGTGTAATCAACATTTAGGTAAAAACCACTTCCCAGAACTGTCCACACACAAGTTTCAATGATTACTGATTCTGACGTCCAAACAAGCAATCCAAACAGAGCCATGTTGGCCACTATTCCAGTACAATCTGTATACAGTATAACAAGTTATACTGGAAGCCCTTATGATCAGTTTTTCTACTGGAGCATGTTTTTGTATTCCTAGCACATTAATATATTGCTCAAGGAATCTCCAACCCAGCCAATAATCCTGGCAAGCGTTACTTGGCCGGAGTGAAAGGATAGTGATACGGTCCAAGTTAAAAGGGGGAGAGGAGGAGAGAGATTAGCCAGCTGCTTTTAAAGCCCATTGTGTAGACTGTATGTACTGAGATGGGTAGTAAAGCCAAACTTTGGTTCCATTGTTTTCTTTCTGGATAAGGCCTGTGTTGTGTTTAGGGCAGGTAGGTCACATTTTCTTGCATTTGTGTCCTGTGATTGGCGTATTGTTTAAAGACTATGAGGGATGATCTTGTGCTCTAGAGGAAGTTGGCAATAAAGTTTGCTCTATAAAAAGAAACATGTGGTTAGGATACAGTTTCCTATTCTGAGTCAAAGCAGAGAGTAGAGTCAGAAATTCCGACCCAGAGGGTCAGGAAGAATTCCAGGACTACTTGAATCACAACTGAAACATGTAGCCATTCCCCACCCCCGAACCCTTCAACCTCCTGGCCTCTATTCTACTGGTATTACTACTCAGAATTATATAGTTCACTTCATCATATGGGCGGTTCTTACTATGAACATGTGCCTTATTTTCCGCAGGCTATATCCTCTCCCCTTTTCAGATGAGCATCTCCTTCTCCTATTAGGACCAGTATTCTTAAAAAAACACACACACACTCTCTCTCTTTCTCAGCACACAATCAAATGCTTTCTCTGACTTGGGAGTACCTTTTCTTACCAGAGGTATGGTAGCCATTGGAACGTACCCTAAATTTATTAAGATGCCAGTTTTATAAAGACCCAAATGTCTTTACAGACAATGTTTCATGCACAGAATAAAAAGCAATAATACCATGATAATCTATTTATAGCATATTGGATTTATTCCCATGCTTGTTTCTTCATTAAAATGACTTTGTAAAGAACATGTTCAGCTCTTTTATTCAAAGCAATTTTGTTTTTCTTTAACCAAGATGTGAACATCCTAAGAACCAGAGGCATTTGATTTTCCCTAGTTTTATGTCATTACAACAAAGCCAGCAAATACTGCAGCAATATCCAGGTTTGTCAAATATTTCTTATGGTCTAAATTCATTGCATTTTACAGACAACATTTTTTATGACTAACTGATGATTTTCCCATTTCTTTCTCCTTCCACCATACACCATCCCTGATACGTATGGATGTTTGGCAATCCTGACCTGAGCATGGGAGACATCTCTCTCAACCTGCCCACAGCCCAAAGTTAGGGTAACAAAAACTAGTTTAGGAAAGTTTGAAGGAGAATGGTATTAATCACTTCAGCAGAAATAGCTGCATGTATAATTGGTGTCATACTCCTACCCTCTGATGTAAATAACTATAGAGGTGAGAATTCCAAATTTACTTGGAACAAAGGCAAATAAGGTCTAAAATGGGGGAATCCCTCATGAGGAGGAGCAACTGCGAGCCATGTTGGATGAAGTGGAGATAGGGAGGGCTTACTCAGCTGGGTGGGTCTGCGGAGTTTATGATATGTGGTCATGTTAGTGTTCACCATTCTAGATAGTATAATTGGACACACACGAGGTAAGTATATTCCTCTCCACCACCATTCAAATGGCAGCAGGAGCAGTGGAATGTTCAAATCTAAGATTCCATGGCAGTTGGACACCTGCAAGGAACGGGAAAGAAGCTGTTCATAGTGCAGTGTGAGAACAGCTGGGTAGATGATAAACAAGGAAGCAGACAGGGGAAGGGAAGCTAACAGGAAATCCAGTGAAGTGTGTGAATGGAACAGATTCAGGGAAGGATTATCGGGTCCCTGGCCCAGGAATCATGCTGCCTTTTCTTAGAAAATGTCTAGTGCATTGTAATAAAGAGAGGTGAAGAAAGACAAAGCAACTGAAGAAGAAAGAGAAGCAGATTGGAAGTTCAGTCTGGCCCTCCAGGACAGCCATGTATTGGGTCAACAGAGAGAAAATGAACAGAGGCCCTCAGTTCCCAGGCATGGAAAATACAGCAGGACTGATACCAGGTGCAATGTTTCTGAGCTATCCAGTTGCGCCTGGGCACTAAAGTTCTCCCACAGGTTGGTCCAACTTGCCTGATGAGCCACATAGGAAGGGATGGGTGCTGAGCACTTCTGAAATTGGACCCTACATGGCTGAAGACCAAGAGAATGGAGAGACTAGGGGGACCAGATGTCCCAATTTTATAGGGACAGTCCTGAAGTTTGGGTTGTTTTTGTTATATAGACTCATATTCCCCCTCACCCCCATCCCCAAATTTTGACACTTGCTGTCTGGTCACCTAGAGAAACGACACCTGTAGATATACAGCAGTTTAGAACATCGCTCCAGGGGGGTGCTTTTCCTGCCAGGTGAGCAACCTGAGAGTTTGCTTAGCTAAAGAGGATGGTGAATTCCTGCCATAATCATGAACTTCTGATCATTCTCTGCTTTTAGGAAGTTGGAGGGGACGCATTAAATTTTTAAGACCTGATTCTCTATGGCCTTGCAGCTTGTCATCATTTACACCTGTCCAATGTAGGCATAAGATGCTATTGAATCAGAGTGCTGGCATCTTACACTCATGTTGTGCAGGTTTAAATGATTCTCCACTGCCTTGCACCTTGTATAATCAGACCCTTACTGTCCTTCTAGAAAAGCCTTGGCCCAAAAGTTGCCATGGCATGCTACAGAGATCATCTAAACTTGCCCATTCAAAACCATTAAAGTATGCTGACCTTTCTTGCTCATTTTCCCCTTTGCCATGCAATAGCTCACAAATGAATCTATGCTTCACAAAATTTACAGCTGTGAGGATACACCTGGGCATGCAAGGAGTGGCAGTCTTTCCCTCACCTCTGCTATTGAAACAGTTGCAGGTGGTTTTGGATAATGAATCTTTCGACCCTAGAAGGGATGGAATGTTTGAACCAAACGGTTCCTTGATAGCTGGGAACTACAGCTTGCTAACTAATGAGACTAGGCAAACAGAGAAAGTGGAGGGACAGCAGAAGAGAAGAGAGAAAGACATGGGATGGAAGGTAATAAGATGCTGAGTACAGAATGTGAGCTGAGTAGGGTGAAGTGAAAGAGTCTGAGAAATTCACCTGGAAAGGTAAGTAAGCTACTGGCTGTTGTATTTCATTGCAGGGGAGGAGGGAAGGCTTAAATTGCTGCCTGACCTTTCTTGGTTAAATATAAAAATCTTTCTTCATTCAGTCAACTTCTATTTCCAAGATGGTAACTAGGCTCAGGCACTGATACTACAAGTAATGAGACTTGTGAGGATTCAGTATTATAGCTGTAACTGCTAGGATCGTAGAGGGCTATGGATCCTTCCAGCTCCTTGTAATGGGGATACTGGTCTTTTGTGCTCCTACCAGGGCCCTGCAGCCATGATGCACTCTCTCTCCCTTGGAGGCCCCCTCGGAGCTAAGCAGTATTATGAAGCTTTTAGGATTGAATCACGAGGGGAGAGGGTGTTGTAAGGAGTCCCAACTGGCCCATGCCTCCCTAGGCTGAGGTAATCAGCTGCAGATGAGGTCTGGCTGGGCTACTTTAGGTAAGGAAAAAGAGATTTGTATCTAGAAGCCAGAGCAAAGACAGCTTAGGACAGAGGTTAAATTTGCATTGGTTGGTGTTTTGTATATGATTTGTTTTAGGAGTTCAGGAATTTAAAGGCAAACATGGTGGTTTGTGTTTTGATTACACAAATTGAAACTTGGAGAGATTTTTCTGCTTAGCCTGGAATCCTGAAATTACTATCCAATTTACATGCTTGAGACTTCTCCACACATCCAGTAAGAGATTTACAGCTAAATGTGGCTTGGAATGGACCCATATTGCAAAACCCCAAAGCACTTGCATATTTCCAGAAGGTGGAGACGGAAAGTCTCGAACTTGTGGGGCCTATTTTTGTCATGTGTCCTCTGGTGAATAATCAGAAGATGATGATCACTCCACAACTTCATACTAGTATATACTCTTACTGCCACTTTTCACATCTTGCACTGAAGTTGAGTGCTCTCTTCACCCTTCCTTGAAATCACATTTGCCTCTTCTCTGTCAGTTGCTGGGGCACAAATGTCTGCATGTGTAGTTGCTTCAGAGGACAACCAGTTCACTTTTCTCCTTAGAACCTGAAGGCATAATGTAGTACATGCCACAGCCAGATCCTTACATGGATACTTGCTATGTGACTTGTGCTCCTATGTAATTTGCACTGTGCCAAAGTATGCACTTACTTGGTAACAGGAAACCACGATCTCTCATCCTTCTATGATTCCCCTCCTTCTTTTTGCATATCTAAATCACTTCACAACATGACAAGCTATATTGTGTGGTGTCATCTCAGACTCTGATGATGAATGTAAATGGCATAAAGAGCATGAGGAACAGATGGAATGAGACATAAAGAAATAAAGTATTTGCAAGGGAAGTTGGCAAAGAAGTTGGACTGCTTCAAGCATGTGCGGGGGTGGGAGGAGGGAGGCCAGGATGAGTCGTGTGGAGCTGCACTCTAGCAATCCATCTCTTCCAGCAGCAATGAATGACCTGTTTCTTTATTTAAACTAAACACTGCATCAAAATTCCCTTTTATACCACCTCCTAGTACCTGATCAATGTAGTGTGAAACTTCACTAGTAATTCTGGTTGGAGAAATGTTTCCTTGATTAAGAGTAAAGTGGCATTGTCTTTTCTCTTGTCATTATATGAGTGGCTCAGGGATAGGAGAGTGAGCACACATTCAAGAATAAATGGAAATAGGATAACTGCTCTACATTCAGCCCTAGAGTTCTTATTTTTTATTACCACAAAAAGCAAAGCACCAGGCCTGTGATTGTCTATTTCTGGCAACTAATTAAGTTCAACTGTATACCTATGAGGGCAGAGTTCTTGTCTGGTGTGTGTGGAACATCATGTACACATGTAGTGCAATATGAGTGGCGGAGTGAGTGAGCTGTAGCTAATTAACATTGTCTAATATTGGGATGCCATTCTGATAGAGGGAGGCACCAGTGATGGATTATTATTTCATAGCATTCAAGACTCTACGAGGGTGGCACTTCACTAAAGACATGGTCAAGGTTTTAAAAAGTAGCTAGTGATTTTGGGTGCTTTAGTTCTTGGGTGCCCAACTTGAGATGTCTCAAAGGGCCTGATTTTCAGAGGGTGAGTGTCTATTATTTTCTGAAAATAGGTCCCTTTGAGGTGTGTGATGTGTACCCAAATCCCCAGTCATTTCTGAGAATCTGTCATTGGTTCCTGAAATCTTAGATATCACTCAGTGAAAGAGGTTGACACAGGGTGAGAGAGGTGGAAGAAAGGGGGTTACAACACTAGGGTAATGTGGCTATTTAATTTAGTTGTGTGCACACCTGTAGATTGATTTTTATTTGTTTTTAAATTAAAAAAAAATACCATTGAATATTAACTCATGTATTGCAGGCATTGCAGTGGTAAAATTTTATGGGGGAGAGATTGAGAAGGCTAATGGCTTGCCAGACAGAGAGGAATAGGGAGGATATTCCCATATGTAGGGATGGCATGGAGAAAAGCCAGGGGAAGATTAGTGAATGTAAATTCTTACCCTGGGCTTGTAAGCATCCTTTATTGTGTGTGTGTGTGTGTGTGTGTGGTATGAGCAGGCTGAGGTCCAAATTTTTTGTTCAGGTCCATTGTTTTTATATGGCCTAATTTGCTCTGTGACTTTATGATGGCACTGCTTGACTTGCTTAGAATGTAGTTTGTAGGTAGCATATTTGATTTACTTCATGCTACCAATTAAGCATGTTCTCAAATATAGAGCTGTGCAAATAAACTCATTTTTATTTATTTATTTTTTTGTTTGCTGTCAGATAAAAAAGGGGGGGCAGAGGAAGGTCAAAAACCTGGAAAACGTAATTTTGGGTCAAATCAACCCATTTTTACTTTACCTGGAACTAAAAGTGAAAAATTGCTGTGTAGTGAGGGTGGGTGAGGTTCCAGTCAGGCTCCAGTCTGAGCCAAACATTGCCACAGCAACTTTTAGTTTCATAACCCAAGCTAGCCATGGCCATTCCATGGGGCTTTTATCCCCATGCAGACACACCCTCAGTTCTAGGGAAAGGCAATACCTAACGCTGCTCTCTAGAAGTCCCCTTGCTGATTTAGTCGTGTTGCTGGGCTCTAAAGGGCACAGCATCAAGTCACCCTCACTCAAATGAGAACCTGAAACAATGAAGAGGATAGAGGAGGCAAATGATGGCTCCCTGAGAGCCCATGACAGGGCTCAAATTACCCCTCCCTTCCATCCTTAAGGAGAATATAAATACCTCAGTTCTGAGACTTTGTGCATGACTAATCCACTTCTAGTCACTAATTGTAATGACTAACACATCTTACAACAAATCAAATATTAACTTGCAGTATCTGAACAAGTAGATTTGTAAGTGTTAAGTAAAAGTACAAATAATTAACAAAAAGCTAACTGGGTGTATCTCCTAATTAACTGTAAAGACACTTTTTACTTCAGAGAAAAATAGACTTTTTTTTTTTTAAAAGCCAAGTCTGGAAATAATTGGCCCACAATAGTGGATCTCTTGAAAAAAGCTACATTGAGATAAAATATAATTTTCACAAGATTAAATTAATCATACTTCCCTGATGACATCAGTCCAATAAAAGTACTTTGTGCCTGTTCTACCTGCTGGGTCCATCTGTCCACTGGGAAAAATTGGCAGAGGTCTCAGAGTAGAAATAATTATCAGAGGGCCAGGAGGAGCTATGCTGATCGCACAGGGGAATGGTTTCATTCTACGTCTGTCCAGTGTACTTAACCCTACTAATAAATTTGGGTCTGAAAGGATGTTGACACGAGAGACAGTGCTTAATAGACATGCAAAGCATTTTGGGACTGTTGGTGATGGGTTTCGTTTAAACAAACAATTAAAGGGGCAGCAGTGATTTTTTTTTAATGTGGTTTATTAAGGGATTCAGATGGTGTGGGAAAAAAAATCAGGTCACCAGAATCCTGAAACAGAATTCTGTTGAACTTATCACAGCTAATTTTTTTTTTAACATTTAATTTAACCAATCTCCATTTTAAAATGGAATGTAACCGAACCATTAACTGCTGATAATCTTTAGAAATGTAGCAAAACTACTGCAAGTTACTAGATGAGTAAATATTAGGGTTGCCACCTTCCTAATGCTTGTAACAGGACCCCTGAGGACCTGCCTCCTGCTCCACTTCATTCCCCCAAAAGCTCCCCCCTTTCGCTCACTCTTCTCCCCATCTTCTCCATCACTTGCTGGATCATCTCAAGGAGACTGACTACAAGTCGGAGGCAGGCCCCAGATGAGCAGGGACTGGTGCAGGTTAATGACCCACCCCACCATAACCAGACTTTCGGCTTGGGTGCCATTAGGTTGCCAGCTACCTTTATAACCAGACTTTCCAGTCAAAAACTGAACACTGGCAAACCTAAATGGCACCAGGACACAAGCCAAAAACCAGACTGTCTGGGTAAAACCTCATAGGTGGTAACCCTAGTAACATAATGAGACTTGAAATATGACTTTGTTTATTTGAACCACAGTTCAGAGTTGACTTAGTTCACTTGAATCCCCGCTTTCAAAATACCCATGTAACAGAAATCTATCTGCTGGATTATTCAAACATGAAATTTGTTGAGTAGGGTACAATTTTCAGAAGCAACTAGGTCCTATTTTCAAAAGTGACTTAAGAGCCTAAGACTCATTGACTTTGACTATGAATTAGATTCCTAACTAAGTCACTCAAATAGTTTTGAAAACATTACATTAGAATAACAACTAATATAGCACTTCTCATCTTCAGGCCTGAAAGCGCAATAAAAAATATTAAACATTTTACCAAAATTGATTCACCAAGAGGCTAAATTACTAGCCCAAAGTCACACACTGAGTAATGTTGGGAATATTACTCAGATCTTCTGTTCCCAGTCCCCTTCTCTAACCACAGTGACTTCCTATATTTTGTTATGTAGCCTCATAAATGAACATGGTGCTGTACATTAGGGAGAATATGCATGAAACAGGATAGCAGGACTCTTCTATTAGAACCCTATATAAAACTGCTGACTTTTTTGCTGACTTGTTTGGCAGCTGTAACTTAATTCCACCTGGGATATAAAGGACCTAGTGACTCTCTAGGGAGAAGGAAATAGGGAGCTAGAAGAGAGGAGATCCTGGAGGGAAACACTATGGAAGGCCACACTCAGGGAAGAGACTTAGACTTATGTTTGTCTTATTTTTGAGTTACCAATAAAGCCAAACACCAGGAAGGGACTGAGTTTGGATAGAAACTCAGGGCCTGTGCATTCTGTTACTCTGCAGGGACACTGCATTTTCTGTACTAGACAAAAAAATATAGTTTGTTTTATTACTCATTCATACATTGCATCACAGCTGCTTAAGATCAAGAGATTACCAAGTTGGCAAAAACTGAGCAACTAGGATATTAGTTTAGATTTAAACTAATATTTCTTAGATATCTGAACTTGGAGTGCAAAATGTGTTGTGGCAATCAATATGTTGTTTTGGATTCCTAGAACAGAATTTGGACATGCAGTGACATCTAAATGCTTGTGGCCTTGAATGGTTCAGACACTTCTTTAAATCTCATCAGAAATGCACAGCCCATCCCTGCTAATCAACCTTTCAAAATCAGGTTATGTTGTGGTGGGAAATGTAAAATAATCAGCGAGCACAAATCTTACTCATTTTCTTGCATGAGGGGAAGAGTTTGTTGAATTGAGACTCAATCTTTACCCAGGTTAGTTAGGACCACACTAACAACTAGCCAGAAAGCTGAAGGTCATACCTAACTTATAGAAAACAGAACTGATTGCAGACACTTCTTTCTCTTTAATATACAGATGTAGTCTTCTGGGACCATAGTGCCCAACATGCAATGCCCCATTTTGAGCCAAATAGGCACTGAAGGGTGAACCAGAAGAAAACTCTCTGGTTGAAAGCAGATGAAAGTGTGTTCTTAATGTGACCAGGTGTTCTACAAACCTTCCTATATAGATCTGCCATATAGCACTAAAATCCTGACCTGTTGTACCTGATATTAACAAAGATTATCAAATGAGTGATAACACTTGTGTGCTGATTTTGTGATGTGGGATTTAGATGAAGCTAAAAGACCTAGGTCTTCATATGTACAATGGGGTAAATGCTTTAACCTACTAGAGGCCATTTAGTTGATCATTTCACTCTTTATACAGCAAAAAGCACCACATTGATTTCTTCCTGGGATCAGTGGCTCCTGCTTGAATCAAATCAAACCCAAGAAAAAGCAACATTTACTGAACAGTGCTGAAAAAAACTGGAGGATGATCAGATATCCTTTAGTAGGCCTAGCAAGCTGAATGATAGGTCTCCTTTTTAACAAATATTTCAAGTCATTATTGGGATTTTTTTTTTGGAGAAATTTAATCATAAGCAGTTGAAATATTTTATCCATTATAATTCCTCATCAGGCTAATATTTTAAATTGTCAGAAGCAGCAAGTGGTAATAAAATAGGATTTCCTGGCTAATCCCTTTTTAAAGTTAGAGCTTATGAAGGCCTGAAGTCACAGGGAAAGAAGTTGTTTCATTTACTGGAACTGGAAAATAGAGGTGCCAACACAGGGAGCTGATGGAATCTTTTCTTCCCCTTTCTGTATGTCTTAAATTCTTTTCTTTTCTCTTTCCTAATCCAAGCAAAAGCTCACAGCATAAGTTTATCAACACTTGATTAATCACTGCATGCTTTACAAATAAAGAAAATGTACTTCAGAGCTAGCCAGTCAATTCTTTTAATAGCTGGAACTTGCACAAAGTACAGCATTACCTTCTTATGTTTTGTTTTCTATACAAACAAAATTTATATGTATTCCTAATACAGCTTTTAACTGTGAAATAACATTACCTTTTATTTTGAATAGTCATTATAATTGACCTGTAAGTGAATATGACAGCTTTGTAGCTGAAGGGAAGTCAGATACTTTATGTATCAAGAACCCTGAGAATCAAGATCCAGAGCAAAGGGCCTTAATGAGGCCAGAGCAGTAACAGAATATAAAGCAGAAAATTTTTCTTTTTGAATATCTCTATTATGGATGGATGTCAGGTAGGTCCATTCCAACTGTTCTCTTTCTCATTTTAGGGAAAGACAGGACCAAACTGTGCAATTGTCAGATAGTGTAGGAATTGTAACGGCTATCTAAACATCTGTGCCTGCCCCTTTCACCACACAAAAATAAATGTATGACCATAATAACCTTTTCAAATCTCTGCTTTGCATTTTTGGGGAAACACCTACGAGTAACTAGACAGTTTAGTTTATGGATGTGTTTTATTTCCAGAGAGATGAGTCTGAACCTTAATCTTCCTCTCTCGCTCTCTCTAAATGGTGAAATCCCAGACAAGGGCATCTTTCTTCAAACTCATTCCCCTTCAACTCGTAAATTTTCAGTGACTGCTTGTTTTAGTCTGATTTTAGCAGGAGCAGCCCCACTCTCCTTTGCAGATACAAAACTTGTTGTGTGTTCTCTGCCCACATGAGTTTGTCACAGGCTCTTTAACCTCTCAGAAATCTAGAAGTACAAAATGCCAAAGTGCCACAATAAAAAGTGCACTTCATTAGAGGTGGAAAAAATCTTAGAGTGGAGAAGGAGGGGGGGTAAATAGGGAATCGTATTTAACGGAGCCCATAAAAACTTGGATATAAGTGGCGTAGATGTACAGCAAAATCTCAAATGTGCCCTCACGGCACACTGCTATTAAATACCTGAAGTTACTAGTACTGTTGTACAAAATGCTTATTCTTGACATCATAAATTTTGTAAGTATTGAAATACATACAGCTTTTAGCTCTAAAGATCAGCCTCCGCTTATGTGAATATCCTCTTTCAGTTTTCTAGAGGACCTTGTTTTTATGAGGTTTTTTGATCAGTGTAACATTACCTGGTAATGCGCCTTACTGTCTGAGAGCAATAACCAGAACACAATCCAAATATCTCTTTACCAGTTACAAGGATTTATTGGGACCAAACTCTCATGGAACTGTTTTTCAGTTATAACTGCATAATCAGGTCCGTAAAAATGTGATGTCATTACACCAGTATAATATCAAAACATCCCAAAAACTGATAGTTACCAGCTCCTTCTCATGGAGTTTAATAGGAACACTATCATTCCATTTTGGGCTTTGAGTCCCTTCATTGTACTGCACAATGGACCTTGCAGAAGGGCTGTGGTACTCATTAGATGTACTTAATGCCATAACATGGGAAATTAATAGTTTGAAATAAAGAGAGCAAAAGCAGTCCAGGAAAAGGAAGTGTATATGTATACTGAAGTGGGGGAGGAGGCAGATAGTAAAAATAGGCAGAAAGGAGAAGTATGCTTCAACTTCTTCAACACCAGCTCTGATGTGGTCAAAGTGATCTCAGTCCATGAAGCTCATTTTTCATTTATCTCTACTATAAATTAGCTTATATTAACTGCACAGATATGATGTGAAAAGGATCTGTGTGGTAACTGAAATACTATATGTTCTTTGAGTAATAGTATACATTTTCTGTTGGTGGTGGCACATCTAGTCAGCAGTGTCCTTTGGGGTAGTGCATATATTCTTCACATCCCTATTTGTCCAGTTGAGGGCATAAAGGATGGAGCAGTCCTGACAGCACCCCCGTTCCTTCTCACTGCCCTTGGTTACGAGTTAGAGAATGTCACTTCTCTGAGTCGTCTTGAAGCAGTGTGTGTATAAATAGATCTAGTATAAATAGTTAGTGATAGCATTTCTATTTATTTTATCTTAAGGGTAGGGAACACTTTTTTTTTAATTTTTTTCTTTTTGAGTTACACTTGGACTGGACTAGCCATAATGACATATGATAAATCAGTAGGTTTCAAACATTGCCTATCTTGTGAGGCAGTCATACCTTTAAATGAGGGCCACGCATGTTTATTTTGCCTCAGGGAGCATCACATCCATAACTGATGTGACATTTTGCAGATTGTTTTCAAAGTGGACTCTATGAGCTGGGTCATGAGTCTTGTAAAGGGCCTTTCCTCGACTCAGACCCTTGCTTCCCAACTTCAGAGGCCACTAAGATCAGAGATCCTCAAAGTCCAGCCCTTGTGGCTTCATCATCCCTATTTGCTGACTTACCTGGCAAGGAAACACCTCCAGTTAAGCCTAATGACAAATCTCACAGGGAGCATAAAGAAAAACTGCATAGATGTCCTACTCTTGCTCCTACTGTTAGTTCTCAGACTTCCTGGTCTTCTGACACTGAGTGCATCAAAGCTTTGAAAGAGTTCCCTGATGCTGTACTGGTCAAGTTGAATCCAACTTGCCTTGGGTTTCTCCCAGTACTGCTTCAGCCATACTGACTTCATCATACCAAGGTCTTCTGAATGAGCTTTGGGAGCACCAATGCCTTCTGTACTAGTACCTAAGTCACTTTTGAAAATGAGATTTAGACTCCTAAATCATCTCTGTAGCACAAACCTCGAGAAGTTCTTATGGGCAGGGTGCATAGAAATATGCACCCTAGAGACTGAGAGCAGCATGCCAAACCTTTATATTTAGATGTGATGATTGAAGTTAGACATACCATTCTGAATTTTAACTTCTTGATGTAAACATCAAGTTCTCTGGGATCTAGAATAGGCTGAAGTCCCCCTTGTTTCTTTGGAATGAGAGAGTACCTCAAATAGAGCCCTCTCCCTCTCAGATGTTGTGGTACCTACTCTATTGTACCAAGTGTTAAAAGAGACTGTCTCTTGGTCTAACATGCTCTTGTGCGAGGGGTCCCTGAATAGGGATGGGAAAGGACAGGGGGTTATGGAGAGGAGATCAGTCAGTGTCAGATGCATTTCTCTTCCCTGGACTCTTGGTCTGTGTTTGCACATTTCCCCTTATTCTCCTTCTTTCAAAGGAAATAATAACGATCAAGCAAGAAAGAGCCAAGCTAATCTTAATACTCCATAGCCAAGGCAAATAAGATATGTGGACCTTCATAGCCTTTCAGTACAACTACCAATAATACTATCTGTCTCCAGATCTGCTTTTTCAGGACAAGAGAAGAACCTTATTTCAAATTCTGTTCACTCCATCTAACAGCATGGATACTCAGTAGCGGACTCCTGCAGAAAGCATATTCAACTGCGGTGCAAGGAATACTCACAGTGAAAAGACTCTACCAGATCCACTTACCAATTGAAGTGGAAGAGATTTTCCGTTTGGTCTCATCAGCAACATACACCTACATTACAATTACAAATCCATAATAATTTGGACTACCTGTTGTGCTTTAAGTGATCTGCTCTAAATCTTAGTTCGTTATTTGTACACTTAGCTTCTATATCTGTCATATCTATTCAGGGATCTTCAACCTTTCCTCACTTGATGGTGAAAAGATCTAAAGTTTTCCCTGATTAAAGAGTCCACCACAACATGAAATTTAAATCTAGTGCTATCAAAGGTGATGTATGCTCCATTTGAGCATACAGCTATGTAGCTTTTTCCATATCTTTCTATGAGATGGCTTTTCTGTTAGCAATCACGTCAGCCAGAAGAGTAGGAAAACTCCAGGTGTTGATGGCAGAGCCTTCTTATACAATTATTCATAAAGAGAAAGTCTCAATGAAATTGTATCCAAAGCTTTTACTGAAGATAGTGTCATAACTTCATTTAGATGAAATTATGACACCATCCACTTCCCTATATTTTCCCCCAAAGCCATATGCAGTAAAGTAGATCAGAGATTACACAACTTTGGTATATGTAGGGCTCTTATCTTTTTCTTGACAGAACTAAACCATTCATAAAGTCCCCAGTATTCTTCATACCATATGTCGAGAGAATAAAAGGCGAAGTAGTATCTACACAAGGGATATTCAATTGGGTATTGCAATGGATTAAGCTCTGCTACAAACTGGCTGAGAAATCTCCTCTGGGGAAAGTGTTGATTTATTCAACAAGGGTTCACTCCATCTCAGTGACCTCCCTAAGAAAAAAAACAACTTGCCAATTCAAGACATCTCTAAAGGACAGGGTAGGCCCACTGCTCAGGGAGGAGGGAGAAACAGTAACAGGAAACTTGGAAATGGCAGAGATGCTTAATGACTTCTTTGTTTCGGTCTTCACTGAGAAGTCTGAAGGAATGTCTAACACAGTGAATGCTTATGGGAAGGGGGTAGGTTTAGAAGATAAAATAAAAAAAGAGCAAGTTAAAAATCACTTAGAAAAATTAGATGCCTGCAAGTCACCAGGGCCTGATGAAATGCATCCTAGAATATTCAAGGAGTTAATAGAGGAGGTATCTGAGCCTCTAGCTATTATCTTTGGAAAGTCATGGGAGACAGGAGAGATTCCAGAAGACTGGAAAAGGGCAAATATAGTGCCCATCTATAAAAAGGGAAATGAAAACAACCCAGGAAACTAAAGACCAGTTAGTTTAACTTCTGTGCCAGGGAAGATAATGGAGCAAGTAATTAAAGAAATCATCTGCAAACACTTGGAAGTTGGTAAGGTGACACGGAATAGCCAGCATGGATTTGTAAAGAACAAATCGTGTCAAATCAATCTGATAGCTTTCTTTGATAGGATAACGAGCCTTGTGGATAAGGGAGAAGCAGTGGATGTGGTATACCTAGACTTTAGTAAGGCATTTGATACGGTCTCGCATGATATCCTTATTGATAAACTAAGCAAATACAATTTAGATGGGGCTACCATAAGGTGGGTGCGTAACTGGCTGGATAACCGTACTCAGAGAGTAGTTATTAATGGCTCCCAATCCTGCTGGAAAGGTATAACAAGTGGGGTTCCGCAGGGGTCTGGTTTGGGACCGGCTCTGTTCAATATCTTCATCAACGACTTAGATGTTGGCATAGAAAGTACGCTTATTAAATTTGCAGACGATACCAAACTGGGAGGGATTGCAACCGCTTTGGAGGACAGGGTCAAAATTCAAAATAATTTGGACAAATTGGAGAAATGGTCTGAGGTAAACCGGATGAAGTTCAATAAAGACAAATGCAAAGTGCTCCACTTAGGAAGGAACAATCAGTTTCACACATACAGAATGGGAAGATACTGTCTAGGAAGGAGTATGGCAGAAAGAGATCTAGGAGTCGTAGTGGACCACAAGCTAAATATGAGTCAACAGTGTGATACTGTTGCAAAAAAAGCAAACGTGATTCTGGGATGCATTAACAGGTGTGTTGTAAACAAGACATGAGAAGTCATTCTACCACTCTACTCTGCGCTGGTTAGGCCTCAACTGGAGTATTGTGTCCAGTTCTGTGCACCGCATTTCAAGAAAGATGTGGAGAAATTGGAGAGGGTGCAGAGAAGAGCAACAAGAATGATTAAAGGTCTTGAGAACATGACCTATGAAGCAAGGCTGAAAGAATTGGGTTTGTTTAGTTTGGAAAAGAGAAGACTGAGAGGGGACATGATAGCAGTTTTCAGGTATCTAAAAGGGTGTCATCAGGACGAGGGAGAAAACTTGTTCACCTTAGCCTCTAATGATAGAACAAGAAGCAATGGGCTTAAACTGCAGCAAGGGAGATTTAGGTTGGACATTAGGAAAAAGTTCCTAACTCTCAAGGTGGTTGAACACTGGAATAAATTGTCTAGGGAGGTTGTGGAATCTCGGGAGATGTTTAAGAGTAGATTAGATAAATGTCTGTCAGGGATGGTCTAGACGGTATTTGGTCCTGCCATGAGGGCAGGGGACTGGACTAGATGACCTCTCGTGGTCCCTTCCAGTCCTAGAGTCTATGAATCTATAAAGCAGTGACATAGTCTTGACATGGTTCATACATTCATGAAGCATTAAGGACTTGTACGTGCACTTGTACAATGTGAAATTCATCAGGACTGTGGTGCATTCTCTGTTCATTTAGACCACCTTCCTATAAGGTTACTGCTCAGGAGACACAAGAACTGGAATATGTATACGGACTGTCAGTTGAAGTACAGTAACGAATACTCTTCTTTGAGTGTCCTTTGCATTTTCACATTCTTGGGATATGTCATCTGCACAAGCTGACATAGACAATGGAACCCTCTGGTAATAGTGCCTGTTAGAGCACTCATATTCCCCTCCTGTCCCTACCCTCAACATTTAAGTGAGTCATGAGAGTGTGACTATAGACGGGACCTGGCACGTGTTATCAGCTCCAGTTCCTTCCAACCCCAGTGGTAAAAGGATGTGGATCTCTCAGATCCGCAGTTACATACGTAACTTTTAGACTAGTTATTGATATTTTATAGTTTTAGGATAGACTTACAGACTTTAAGGTCAGAAGGGACGATTATGATCATCTGGTCTGACCTCCTGCACAACGCAGGCCACAGAATCTCACCCACCCACGCCTGCAACAAACCCCTAACCTATGTCTGAGTTATTGAAGCCCTCAAATCGTGGTTTCAAGACCTCAAGGTGCAGAGAATCGTCCAGCAAGTGACCTGTCCCCATGCTGCAGAGGAAGGTGAAAAACCTCCGGAGCCTCTGCCAATCTGCCTTAGTGGAAAATTCCTTCCTGACCCCAAATATGGGATCAGTTAAACCCTGAGCATGTGGGCAAGACTCACCAGCCAGCACCCAGGAAAGAATTCTCTGTAGTAACTCAGATCCCATCCCATCACAGACCATTGGGTATATTTACCTGCTAATAATCAAAGACCAATTAATTGCCAAAATTATGCTATCCCACCATAACTTTCCTTCATAAACTTATCAAGCTTAGTCTTGAAGCCAGAGATGTCCTTTGCCCCCACTACTGCCCTTGGAAGGCTGTTCCAGAACTTGTATGTGCATCCAATCTGCAATCCACAGAAATGATCTGCGGATATCTGCATTCATGGATGCAGACACCTACAGATATAAAGCGGATATCCGCGGATTTGCAGGGTTCTATTAGTATCATGACAGACACCATTAAAAATCCCTTTAGCCTTTTATTAAAGATAAAAAAAAAAAGGGGACAACAGTTCTAGCATTTGAAATGTAAAGCATTAAATAAAGTGTCCATTTTAACATCCTTTGTTCCCTTTCCTTTTAGCTGGAGAGAGCTTTTAGAGGGAACTCCCCTTCCCTCTGTCTGCCAGTTTCTTAAATGGTATCAAAGATGGTGTGACAGGGCAGAGCAGCCCCGCACTGGTACAGAAGGGGTTAATCCTTCTCTCCTGGCAGAGGAAGCCACGCCCTGGAAGCTCTGCTGGGCATGCTCCAACTGGGGATGAGATATAAAAGCCTGCAAATCAGCTGAATCTGGGCTGACCGCTGGAGGAGAAGGATGCATGCCGCTAGCTCCTGCAGAGGGAGGGCCTACGAGTCAGGATCCAGGAGGAAGCCAAGCCGAGGTACTACCTGATACCCCAACGGAGGGCGTCAGAGGGGAGGAACAGACCGGAGGATCTCTGCTGCAGAGGAACTAGTATTCACAGTAGGAAGTGACCCAGGGGAACTACAGAGAAACATCGTTAAAGCTGTATTGATGCTCGGCGTGTTGCGGGCAGATCCCCGCCGAGCGAGTGGCAAGGAAAGCTTGCTGCTACCAGGGCCCTGGGTCGGGGCTCGGTGGAGAGGGCGGGCCCGAGTCCCTCTACCCCCTCACCCCCAAACCGTGAGGGTTTATATGGACTCTGGCCGCTAGGCCACACTACCCTGCCTGAAAGGGGTTTTAGATGGACTCAGGCCGCTCGGCTGTGCTACTGCTCCAGGCAGGGGGACAGTAGAGAAGAAGGCCAAGAGGCCGTAACAGGCAGCCTACAAAGGGGCAGCCACATGGATGGGAGAGTGGTGAGGCGCGGACACCCCATCCTACCCCTGCCACAGGCGGGCACTGTGGTGACAGGCCTGCCACAGATGGTTATAACTGTCTTTTTGGGGGAAAAGAGATGTTAGTTAAGATGGGCTAGTGCTGTTTTTATTGCTGGTGGTGGTAAAGTCCAATCCCATGTCATCTCAGATGGTGTTTGGGATTTAGCTCTAGCTGGTAGAGGTAGACCTGGGTCTTGCTCCCTGCCCTGGTCTGGCTAGGACATCTCTCAGGATCAGGATGATAAGCACCCAGGGTCCCAGGAGATGGTGGGGATGGCAGCCATGATAGTAAAGCTTGCTCCAGTAGCCAATTTTTCTCCCCAAAGCCTCCTCCTTTAAGGACCTACAAAGGGAACAGCGGGTGTAATAGTCCATCCCCTTGCTATTTTGTCCATCAATTAGACCTAGTTTCTGACACACCAATTATGGTTCATTGATTTCTAGTTCTGCTCTTTTCTTATTTACCAAGCATGATCTTAACACAGTCCTTGAATGATATTGGTAGGCCTTTTTGTTTAGACTGATTCAATCTTTGTCTCCCTTTCATACCATGAACATTTGTTGTGGGTTATTGTGACATCTTATGAACTTAGCTCAACTGTAAGAAAGGAATGCAACAGTTAGCATAAGGTCGTAGCCCAAATTATCACAACAGGCATCAACTTTAAAATGACCATCAGTAGCTATGGAAGAAGCCAGACATCCAGTTTTTTACATTTCAGTTCTATTGAAAAGAGTAAAGACTCCTTGTGTATCTTACAAGGTCTTTGAACAGCAAAATCTCCCTGCCCCCAATCCGTCTTCATGTCAACTGGTTTGAAAAAAGGCTGACGTATCAGATTCCAGATGAAAATTTTCCTGCTTTCATGTATGCCCTTAGCCTGACTCTCTTGTTTATCACCATTAGTTCAAAGATCTAGGTCAGTCCTCAAGGTTCTACCCTTCACAACAAAGAGGGGGGAAAAGTTCAGTTTTTCTAGGGACAAAATTGTTTTCAGCTTCCTTAAATGTATGTAGCCAATTATCAAGCTGTCATGGCCCGGTATAATTTTCACTTGTGGGAGAAGATAATCTTCACCAAGAATCTTCCAGAGAATCAAGGAAAGTTAACAGCTCTTATCAAAGAGGCCCTTGTTGAAATATGCAAAGCTGCTATATGGACTTTGATTCACACTTTTATGAAATCTGATGTATTAGATATGGCAACCAGGTCTGATGCAGTTTGGCAGAGTGGTGCTCCAGTCATTGTTCAATGGGGACTCCACCTTCATTTTACTGTACTGCTTACCAAACTATCCCAAGTGGGAATATGCAGAAGGACACTCAAAGAAGAAATGAAGGTTACTTCCTAGTAATTGGAATTATTTGAGAAGAACTCCGCACAAACACACTCCTGCAAAGTCCTAATTTTGGCATTCCTTGATATTCCACTTTAGCGATGGAAGGAACTTAAATGGCAACAAGCACCGTCGTACCTTCTGAACACACTCAAACACATACGGTGAGGACTAGAGGGGCTCGTGATTGCTCCAACAGGCATTGCTTCCAGAAGGTTGCAGACTCCATCTTAAAGAACTTTCAGGTACAAGCAAGTAACCTTCATTCTTTGGCATTTTTCTGTATGCATATTCCATGAAGCACCCTCCATTCCTGTTAGTTTGAGGACTCCAAAGTATGGTCTCTTCATGTCACGAAGGAACTAGAATATGATTTGGTGTGGCTCCATCCTTTACACAATTGGCTGGACACTGAGAACATGAAGAGTACATGAGCTACCCAATGGACGCTGCTGCATATAAAATTTCTGTCTTGAACACTGGAAGTCCACCCAACCAACTCTGGAATATGTATATAGAGTAAACAACTCAAACATCAATTTATTGTATGGACATTCCTAAGATATCAGGAGTCCTGGCCAACTTTAAGGGTGGGGGTGAAAGAAATCTAAAACAAAATTTACAATAGAAAAGATAAAACATTTTTGTAGGCCCCTAAAGTTATTTTATTTACCAGTTGCTATAGTCTGCCTGCATTTTAACTAGAAATAGCCATACCAACTCTAGTAGAATTAAAAAAAGCCTGGGTTCAAAACAAATCTTGCATGCCAGAAGGATAAATCTATATATATTCCAGGGCTATATTTTTCAATTTTTTTAACCACCATAAACAACATATAATGGCAAAGGAGAAGAGGATTTTAATCCAGATAAAATACGAGTATTAAACCCTGAAAACTGCACTCAGATTTATGGGCCAACTTTAACATCTAGCCAAGAGCTGCACATTCCATATATGTAGTACAGGGTGTTGCCTGCCTGGCTCCTTCCAGGAACATAGCAAACCAAGCTACATCATCCATCCAGAGATCCCTCATAATCAAATGAGAAAACTAACTTGGGTTCATGTTTTCAAAATGTGTTCATCAATTGATATTTCCATACTTGTTTGTTTTTTACTCTTAAATCAAAGCTTTCTGATCCAATCCTTTCCCACTGCAGTCTTATTAGGCTGAATCTTATTCAACATCTTTTTATTAAAACCGAATTCTCACCAAGCAAGCACAACAAATTTGAAAGATCAGATCTATCCTTTTGATGATGTGTGCGTTGGGTCATTGTTTCATACCATCTGCTTAGAGGGCTAATAGCAACTTCAAATTTGATTATTAAATCCTTCGGAAACTCAGGTAGGGTTAGTTGTAGCTATAATGGGGTATCTGACAGATAGTATGGCCGTCTTAACCAAATTCACTGAAGTGCAAAAATAACTTACTATTAAAGCTTTTAAAGATACCTGTTGGCTTGTTCTGTCCAAGTTACCTTTCCTCTTTATTCCCTTGGTAGTTTACATTGTCATTTTCTTTCTCTCTAGCATTCTCTAACTCATATAAAAATTGCTCCACAGAGGTTTGGTCTACACTATACGTTTAAACCGAATTTAGCAGCGTTAAACCGAATTAACCCTGCACCCATCCACACAACAAAGCCCTTTATATCAATATAAAGGGCTCTTTAAACCAATTTCTGTACTCCTCCCTGACGAGGGGAGTAGTGCTGAAATCGGTATTGCCATGTCGGATTAGAGTTCGTGTGGCCGCAATTCGACGGTATTGGCCTCTGGGTGGTATCCCACAGTGCATCATTGTGACCGCTCTGGAAAGCAATCTGAACTCGGATGCACTGGCCAGGTAGACAGGAAAAGCCCCGTGAACTTTTGAATTTCATTTCCTGTTTGCCCAGCATGGAGCTCTGATCAGCACGGGTGACGATGAGGTCCCAAATCCAAAAAGAGCTCCAGCATGGACCGTACGGGAGATACTGGATCTGATCGCTGTATGGGGAGACAAATCTGTTCTATCAGAGCTCCGTTACAGAAGACGAAATGACACAGCATTTGAAAAAATCTCCAGGCTATGATAGACAGAGGCCACAGCAGGGACTCAGCACAGTGCTGCGTGACAAGCATAACAGAAAGCCAAAGAATCAAACAGACGCTCAGGGAGGGGGTGCTGAGGACTCCAGCTATCCCACAGCCCCTGCAGTCTCTGAAAAGCATTTGCATTCTTGGCTGAGCTCCCAATGCCTGAAGGGTCAAAAACATTTTCCCGGGTGTTTCAGGGTGTATGTCGTCAATTTACACCCTTCTCCCCTCCTGAAAGAAAAAGGGGGAAAAAATCATTTCTCGCCTTTTTTCAATGTCACCCTATTTCTACTGCATGCTGCTGGTAGATGGGGTGCTGCAGCGCTGAAAACTAGCACCCCTTCCCAGTGGCAGATGGTGCAAAATGACTGGTAGCCATCATCGTCAGCCCATGAGTGCTCCTGGCTGGCCTCGGTAAAAATGGGAATGACTCCGGGTCATTCCCGGAAGATGGTACAAAAGGCTTGGTAACCGTCCTCATCATAGCAGCAGGAGGCTGCATTCCTCTCCCCCCCACCCTTTAATGTCCTGCCTGGACTATCATAGCAGCTGGAGGTTGTCTCCTCCTCATTTTATCTCACTAAAAAGTCAGTGTTTCTTATTTCTGCATTCTTTATTACTTCATCACACAACTGGGGGGACACTGCCATGGTAGCCCAGGAGGGTTGGGGGAGGAGGGAAACAACAGGTGGAGTTGTTGAAGGGGCACCCCCTAGAATGGCATGCAGCTCATCATTTCTGTGGGATCTCTGGGGCTCAGACCTGGAGCAGCTGTGCTCTCTGGTTCTCTAGTACACTTGCCCCATATTCTAGGCAGGACTGACTCTATTCTTAGACAAAACATAAAGAAAGGAATGACCTGGGGAGTCATTCCCATTTTTGTCCAGGCACCCCCAGCTGACCTCAGCGAGGCCAACCAGGAGCACCCATGACAGCAGCAGACAGTACAAAAGGATTGATAACTGTCATCACCACTTTCCAATTGCAAATGGTACAAAATGACTGATAACCATCATCTCATCACCAATTTACAATGGCAGACGGTGCAATAGGGATGGTAACTGTCTCTGCTACCTTGCAAAGGCAAATGAATGCTGCTGTGTAGCACTGCAGTACCGTGTCTGTCAGCAGCATCCAGTACACATACAGTGACAAAAGACAAAACAGGCTCCATGGTTCCCGTGCTATGGCGTCTGCCAGGGCAATCCAGGGAAAAAGGGCGCAAAATGATTGTCTGCCGTTGCTTTCACGGAGGAAGGATTGAGTGACAACATTTACCCAGAATCACCCGCGACACTGTTTTTGCCCCATCATGCATTGGGATCTCAACCCAGAATTCCAATGGATGGGGGAAACTGCGGGAACTATGGGATAGCTACGGGATAGCTACCGACAGTGCAACACTCCGGAAATCGACTCTAGCCTCGGTACATGGACGCACACCTCCAAATTAATGTGCTTAGTGTGGCCGCGTGCACTAGACTTTATACAATCTGTTTTAAAAAAACGGTTTCTGTAAAATTGGAATAATCCTGTAGTGTAGACATACCCAGAGGATTTACAGCTGTGTCCCACATTAACCAGCAAGGCATGTTGGTGCACAAAACTCTTCTTTGCCTCAGACTAAGGCCTGGTCTACACTATGAGTTTCTCGAATTTAGCAGCGTTAAACCCAATTTACCCTGCACCCGTCCATACAACAAAGCCCTTTCCTTTGATATAAAGGGCTCTTAATATCGATATCTGTACTCCTCCTCAACGAGGGGAGTAGCGCTGAAATCGATATTGCCATTTCAAATTAGGGTTAGTGTGGCTGCAGTTCAATGGTATTGGCCTCCAGGAGCAATCCCATAGTGCACCATTGTGACCGCTCTGGACAGCAATCTGAACTCAGATGCACTGGCCAGGTAGACAAGAAAAGCCCCACAAACTTTTGAATTTCATTTCCTGTTTGCCTAGTGTGGAGACCACAGTTGACCATGCAGAGCTCATCAGCACAGGTAACCATGGAGTCTGAGAATAGAAAAAGAGCACCAACATGGACGGTATGGGAGGTACCGGATTTGATCGCTATATGGGGAGAGGATTCCATGCTAGCAGAACTACATTCCAAAAGACACAATGCCAAAACATTTGAAAAAATCTCCAAGGGCATGATGGAGAGAGGCCACAATAGGGACTCACTACAGTGCCGCATGAAAGTTAAGGAGCTCAGACAAGCCTACCAGAAAACCAAAGAAGCAAACGGAAGGTCTGGGGCAGAGCCACAGACATGCCGCTTCTACGCTGAGCTGCATGCTATTCTAGGGGGGGCCGCCACCACTACCCCACCCCTGATCATGGATTCCGAGGAGGGGGTAATCTCAGCCATGTCTGAGGATTTTGCGGATGGGGAAGATGAGGAGGAGGAGGAGGCCGATGAGCTTGCAGAGAGCACACAGCACTGCATTCTCCCCAACAGTCAGGATCTCTTTCTCAGTCTGACTGAAGTACCCTCCCAAGGCATTATCCTAGACCATGAAGCCATGGAAGTGACCTCTGGTGAGTGTATCTTTGTAAATATAAAACATGGTTTAAAAGCAAGCTTTTTTTTAATGATTAATTTGCCCTGAGGACTTGGGATGCATTTGCGGCCCGTACAGCTACTGGAAAAGTCTGTTAACGTGTCTGGGGATGGAGCAGAAATCCTCCAGGGACATCTCTATGAAGCTCTCGTGGAGGTACTCCAAAAGCCTTTCCAGAACGTTTCCGGGCAGTGCAGCCTTATTCTGTCCTCCATGGTAGGACACTTGACCACGCCATGCTAGTAGCAAGTAACCTGGTATCATTGCATGACCAAGCCTGGCAGCATATGGTCCTGGTGTTTGCTGGCATTCAAGCAACATCTGTTCTTTATCTTGCTGTGTTATTCTCAGGAGAGTGATATCGTTCATGGTAACCTGGTTGAAATATGGGAATTTAATTAAGGGGACAGAGGTGGCCATTCCTACTGGGCTGTTTGCCTGTGGCTGAAAAAAAATCCTTCCCTGCAGTTAGCCAAGCGGGGGCGGAAAATGGCGCTGAGCTTTTTCACTTTTGGCTAGCGGGGATCTTTGCTGATACCAACCACGCCGTGGGGGGAGGGTTAAAGTGATCATCCCAGAGAATTGAATGGGAGGGAGGTTAGTTTGGTTTCTGCTGCTGCATGTTAACAGGAAAGCTGCAGCACTCAACGGACTTTGCTTGGTATGTGGGAAAGGAGGGTGCTGCTTTTTTGAAGCCTGCAGAATCCAAAAGACAATGGCTTACCATGACCGCATGCAAGCCAAATTCTGTTGACCGGACCTGCATCTGTGATCTCTAACACCAAAGCTGCAGGCACTCAATATGAAGATGCAAAATGCAACCTTGTACTGAAATCACATGTGCTATGTAATGTGAATAGTGTTGTTCACCGTGAAAGAGTGTAAGCATTGTTCTGTAAAATGTATTTTTTAAAATACTTCTCTCCCATTTTTTCCCTCCCTCCCACAGCTGCAAATTTTTCAAGACTCCCTCCTCTGTCCCGAAGGCTATCTTAGATAAGGCAGTGGGCAAAAAAAGGACATGAGACAAAATGTTCTCTGAAATCATGGAATCGACCGCAATGAAAGAGCTCATCTGAATGAGTGGAAGGACGCGGTATCAACATACAGGAAAGATGCTGGTGAATGTGAGGACAGGAGGGACCAATGTGAAGAGAGGAGGGACGCTCGAGATCAGAGGTATTGGCAGCAAGATCAGAGCTGGCAGGATGCAACGCTGGGGCTGCTGTGTGATCAAACTGACATGCTCCTGCATCTAGCGGAGCTTCAGGAATGGCAGCAGGATCACAGGGTGCCGCTGCAGCCCCTGTATAACCGCCCTCCCACCTCCCTAAGTTCCATAGCCTCCTCACCCAGACATGTAAGAACGTGGAGGGGGGAGGCTCCCTGCACCCACCCACTCCACCTCAGTGGACAGCCCAAGCAAAAGCCTGTCATTATTTTGAATTTCTGAAGTGGCCTTTTCCTGCCCTCCTATCTTCCTCCCAAACCCAACCTGGGCTACCTTGTCAGTTCTCTCCCTCTTTTTATAATCAGTTAATAAAGAATACATGAATTTTAAACAATAGTGACTTTATTTCCTTAGAAAGCAAACTGTGATTGAAGGGGGAGGGTGGTTGCTTACAGGGAATGAGTCAATCAAAGGGGTGGGTATTCATCAAGGAGAAACAAACTGTAGCCTGGCCAGTCATGAAATTGGTTTTCAAAGCTTCTCTGATGCGCACCACTTCCCGGTGTGCTCTTCTAATCACCCTGGTGTCTGGCTGCGCGTAATCAGCGGCCAGGTGATTGGCCTCAGCCTCCTACCGCACCATAAATGTCTCCCCCTTACTCTCACTCTCACAGAGATTGTGGAGCACAAAGCAAGCAGCAATAACAATGGGTATATTGGTTTGGCTGAGGTCTGGGCGAGTCAGTAACTTGCACCAGTGTCCCTTTAAATGTCCAAATGCACATTCTACCACCATTCTGCACTTGCTCAGCCTGTAGCTGAACATCTCCTGACTACTGTCCAGGCTGCCTATGTATGGCTCCATGAGCCGTGGCATTGAGGGGTAGGCTGGGTCCCCAAGGATAACTATAGGCATTTCAACATCCCCAACTGTTGTTTTCTGGTCTGGGAAGTAAATCCCTTGCTGCAGCTGTTTAAACAGATTAGTGTTCCTGAAGACGCAAGTGTCATGAATCCTTCCCGGCCATCCCACGTTGATAGTGAAACATTCCTTGTGATCCACCAGTGCTTGCTTGCACTGAAAAGTACCCCTTGCGGTTTATGTACTGCGTGCCCTGGTGCTCCGGTGCCAAGATAGGGATATGGGTTCCATCTATCGCCCCACCACAGTTAGGGAATCCCATTGCAGCAAAGCCATCCACTATGACCTGCACATTTCCCAGAATCACAACCTTTGGTAGCAGCAGCCTAGTAATTGCTTTGGCTACTTCAATCACAGCAGGCCTCATAGTAGATTTGTCCACTCCAAATTGATTCCCGACTGACCGGTAGCTGTCTGGTGTTGCAAGCTTCCAGAGGGCTATAGCCACTCACTTCTCAACTGTGAGGGCTGCTCTCATTTTGGTATTCTGGCGCTTCAGGGCAGGGGAAAGCAAGTCACAAAGTTCCATGAAAGTGCCCTTACGCATGAGAGAGTTTTGCAGCCACTGGGAATCGTCCCACACTTGCAACACTATGCGGTCCCACCAGTCTGTGCTTGTTTCCTGGGCCCAAAATCGGCATTCCATGGCTAGAACCTGCCCCATTACCAGCAGGATCTCCAAAGCACCGGGGCCCGCGGTTTGAGAGAATTCTGTGTCCATGTCTTCATTGCTCTCGTTGTCGTGCTGCTGTAGTCGTCTCCTCCTCGCCCGGTTTTTCAGGTCCTGGTTCAGCATAAACCGCACGAGAATGCGTGAGGTGTTTACATTGTTCATGAATGCTGACTTGAGCTAAGCGGGCTCCATGCTTGCCGTGGTATGGTGTCTGCGCAGTTCACCCAGGAAAAAAGGTGCGAAACGGTTGTCTGCCATTGCTTTCTCAGAGGGAGGGGTGAGGCTGTACCCAGAACCACCTGCGACAATGTTTTTTGCCCCATCAGGCATTGGGATCTCAACTCAGAATTCCAATGGGTGGGGGAGACTGCAGGAGCTATGGGATAGCTACCCACAGTGCAATGCTCCGGAAGTCAATGCTAGCCTCGGTACATGGACACACACCGCCAAATTAATGTGCTTAGTGTGGCTGCGTGCACTCAACTTCATACAATCTGTTTCCAAAAATCTGTTTCTGTAAAATTGGAATAATCCCGTAGTGAAGACATACCCTAAGAGTGAACCTAACCCTTTTGTCTCCCTCAGGTAGTGAGTGGCCTTTATTTTTGGAACTGTGAAGATCATACTGCTCAGCCCACCCTTACCATGAAGGTCCTGTTGCTCACATTCTGTTTCCCCAAAAGACCCCCAAGACTCAGACCTAGTCTATTTTCTTTTATAAAAAGCAAACTAACTTTATTAGTGCTTTATTACCAGCATTTTGACTGCCAAAGGGGCACCATATGCAAGTATGCACCAACTGCAACTGCATAATTGGTCTATACCGAGCATCAACTTTAATCTTTTCTATTATTTTAGACAGTTTTTTTAAATCTGTTACATGACTAACTGAACCCTATCAGATTTCTATTTTTTTTAACTAAATCATTATCTGAATATAAAACTGTTTTTTTTCCCCTGGAAAATATGTGTAGTAGCTGATCATAGGTTCGTCTGTCTCCAGAGAAATGGGTTAGAATTTGCATTCTATTATTGTTTTCTTCTGCCCTGAAAGAGATAAATCCCTTCATTTTGTAGCTGGAATGTGTAAGTATTACCATGATGTGGAAAAGAGACTTAACAAATCATTTCTATGATGATCACTTAGCAATCTACCTCTCTACTCCTGAACAGTCTTCCTCCTTCTATCTAATGGTACATTTTAGACAGCCTCACTGACCTCTCCTCGTGGATGGTTTTTCAGCAATTTAAATTTCACAAGACAAAACTATGCTCTAGGGTTTTCTGCTGAATCCCTCACCCCTCCCCACTTTGTCACAAAGTACTACCACTATCATGTCATCATTGCAGATGAGTGCAGCTGTACCAGTCCAGAAGTAGGTTGCTATCGTCGTCTGGAAGCTGGCTACTCCAGGATATTATAGGCCCATGGCTAACAAGTTTGAGGTTGGCAACTCAACTGTCAGTGCTGTGATTGTGTGCTATGTGAAACTATTAATCCTGCAGTTTACCCATGAATGGTGGGCATAATTAATGTGCCTGAAATAATAGTTAGGTTTCAGAGAATGGGTTTCTCAAGCTGTACTAAAGACACTGCAGTTCCTGGACTCACTCATAGCCCATCCACACCAAGTTTTCTAATGGCTGCCTTGTCAGCAGGATGTAGAAGTGGTGAGGGTAGACCATGGTGATTCTTCGAGAGATGTCCCGGTGGGTGCTCCACTCCAGGTGTTGGTGCATCCCTGTGCCTTCACTCAGATTTTTATAGCAGTACTCGTACCAGTCGTGCATGCACAGAGCCTGCACCCCTGCTGTGAATGTACCTTAATAGTATACCTGCGTGATCAGTCTCTTCAGTTCCTTCTCTACCATCCCCAGCCTGAGACGGAGCTCAGCAAACTCGTTAGAGACTTTCTGTCGCTTTGTTGATATACCTTCCCTGTTACTTTGTTACCAGTACTACTTAGATACCACTGTTCCTGTTCTTTTTTCTCCTCTAAAACTACCCCCAAAAATTTTTTTTTGTTCCTGTCAGAGGCAGCCGCTTCCGACATGCCTGGCTCCCCAGGCTTTATGCACTGCTCTATCTGCAGTGATGCCATCCCTCTTTCTGCTAGCCATTCAAAATGCATAAAATGTTTGGGGGAGTCCCATGTCCTGCAAAAATGTGCCCACTGCAGGAAGCTTAAATCCAGGGCATGGAAGGACAGGGAGCTGAAACTAAAACTGCTCCTTCTTCAGAAATCCTTAAGGTCAGCTTGACCTAGGCTCCAACTCCACTGCATGCCACAGCCTCTCCTCCCCATCTCAAGGAAAGACAAAAAAACTGCAGAAAAAGACATTTTCTCTCACCCACAAAGGGAACTTTGCGGGACAAGACTTCCCCAGGTAGGTCTACAGCCTCCCTCCCTGCACTCCCCTGGCTGAGCACTTTTGACGCATCAGACTCCTCCAGCGTCGCGTGAAATCTGCCTGCGGCTGCAGCAGTAATGGGGGGAGGGACAGATCAGTGATTTGAGCCTTGGCCTGCTAAACCCAGGGTTGTGAGTTCAAATCCTTGAGGGGGCCACTTAGGGACCTGGGGCAAAAATCAGTACCTGGTCTTGCTAGTGAAGGCAGAGGGCTGGACTCAATGACCTTTCAAGGTCCCTTCAAGCTCTAGGAGATTGGTATTTCTCCAATTATTATTATTAAATTGAAGCTCCAGTGCCGAGGCTTGAAGCTTCCAGTTGCCTGCCTCTCATATGGCACCATTCGGCACCGCAATGGAAGTGGTGCCGACACATGCTGACATGCATGACTCCCCGAAGACTGCTAATGCTTTCCCAGCACCGGCACCCACCAAGTTGGTTAGCAGTGAAATAATTCTCAGGACACCGGTGCAGAGGAACCTTTCTTCACAGCAGATTCCTCTTGCACAGCACTCACCTCGCAGAGGAGTTCCGACACCGCAATTCACACAGTCAAAGGACCTGCTGGTGTCATCTATCCTGCAGTCACCCCTACTTAATGCCTACTTCTCTGTCAGGCTCCGGACAGCCTTCCTCCAGTCATGAGGAAGCTGGACTGCAGGGGGAATTTTCACCATATCAAATCTCCCATCCTCAGACCCCAATCAAGAGAGGTCATAGAAAAATTACCTCATCCTACTCTCAGGATCCTGCCCTGTGGTGTGTAAATCCTTGGATGGCACCACCTATGCCCTTCCCCCCACAGCGGCAATATTGGGCCCCATGGGCATCTTATCCTTGAGACCATGCTCACTATGCCACCACAGCCAGGTGTGACATCTGCCCAGCACTACCAGCTGACAAACCCACCACTGATGTAAGGCTCCAGGCTGCACCATCACAACTGCAGGATCAGTCACAACCTGCCTCAAACCCAGTAGACCCAGTTGTTATGCCTGATGAAGCCTTACTTCCTCCTCCCCTGACATCTTTGGATGATTTCTCAAAATTTCAAGACCATTTAAAAGAGTTGCCAGTGAGTTAAGAATTAACTTGGAGGAGGTTCCTGAACAGCAGCATGAGTTAACAGACATCCTGCAGCCCGCTTCTTCTTCTAGGATTGCATTACCGATCAACACAGCCCTTTCAGAACCTGCTAAAGCCATTTGGTAGACTCCTGCTGCAATCCTATCTACCTGTAAATGAGCAGACTGCAAGTACTTCATCCCTTCCAAGGGCTCTGAATTCCTTTTCAGTCATCCAGCACCAAACTTGCTGGTAATAGATGCAGTCAACCAAAAGAACACACACCAGTTTTCCCGCTCCACCCCATCCAACAAGGACAGTAAGTGATTAGATCTGCTCGGACGTAAAGTATATGTCTCTTCCACATTACAATTTCACATTGCTAATTATACTGCCATTCTGGAAAAATATGACCACAAAAATTACAACAAATTCATGGATTTTATTGATGACATTCCAGAAGAAAAGAAACAACAGTTCATGGCTCTAGTTTCCAAGGGACAAATCATCTCACGTACCACTCTTCAAGTGGCCCTCGATGCAGCCAATACTGCAGCAAGATCCACGGCTACAGCAGTGGTCATGTGCTGAGGTTCATGGCTTTCCTCCTCTTCTTTTCCTTGAGAGGTCCAGAATACCATTGAAGATCTTCCCCCTTGACGGCGACAAACTCTTTGCCTCCACGACAAACAACGTACTTAACTCAATGAAGGACTCAAGGGCAACTCTCCTGTCCCTAGGAATTCAAACCCCTATGACCAGAAGGTAACAATCTAGATATCAACTTTACCAGCATCCACGCTACCCCACATATACCCAGCAGTTATATAAATCACATGAGCAGCAATGCCAGAGACCCAGATATTAGCATTGCTGTCCCAATTCCTCGGCAGCATCTTAACCTCCTCCAACTAATAAGTAGATTTGAAGCCTTGGTTGAGAGTTTAGAAAATAACATTCCCACTTCAGCACTTACACTGCCTGCCCCTATTTTTGAACTCCGCCTACGACTATTCTCCCATCAATGGCAGAACAGTCCCACAGACAAGTGGGTTATAGCGGTCATCACAATTGGCTATTCCATCTCTTTCCTATCCTTGCCTCCTACCCACCCATCCTCGCTGTCCCTCTTCAGGGACCCCTCTCATGAGCAACTGCTCCTCCAAGAAGTACATCATCTCCTATTGGGAGCAGTGGAGCTCATGCCTGAATGACACAGAAGGAAGAGATTTTATTACCATTATTTCTTAAAAGAAAACAGGGATGGCGACCGATCCTCGACCTCAGGCGGCTCAACAAATTTATCAAAAAGCAAAAGTTCAAAATGGTTACCCTCACCACCATAATCCCAGCTCTGGAGCAAGGCAATTGGTTTTCAGCCCTCGACCTATTTTCATGTGATTATACATCCGCCCACAGACGTTTTCTTCGTTTTACCCTTGGCTCAACACATTTTCAATACAGGGTGCTACCCTTTGGCCTATCCCCTGCCTGCTGCATTTTTTCCAAGCTCCTAGCCATAGTCCACTGTCTACCTCAGGAAACAAGGGGTCATAATATTTCCTTACCTCGATGATTGTCTCCTCAAAGCCTCAACACACGACGAAGCACTTCGATTCACGCAGCTCACCGCTGCTTGCTTCCTATCCCTTGGCCTATAAATAAATAAAAACAAATCCACATTATCTCCTACCCAGCACCTGGAGTTCATAAGAGCACACCTCGATTCCCATACAGGAATAGCATCTCTCCTGCCCGAGCGCTTCAACACGATAAAACTATTGGCCCCGAAACTTCACAACAGTCCTCAGGTCACTTCTCAAGACTATATACAACTATTAGGTCCCATGGCCTCGTGCACTTTTGTGGTCAACTATACATGAGGTGGTTCCAAGCTTGGTTGGCCACGGTTTACAGACCGAATGTACACACTCTAAACTAGCCTCTATCCATACCTTTCAGAGTCAAAGACTCTCTCCTATGGTGGACAGTTCCGTCCAACCTCTGCTCAGGAGTCACCTTTCTCCAGGATGCTTCATCTCTCATAATGACTACCGATGCATCCCTCACAGGGTGAGGAGAGCAAATGTCCCACCACACAGCCCAGGGGCTGTGGATTTCAACCGAAACCTCCTTACACATAAACGTCCCATAACTTTGAGCCATACACATGCCTACCATCACTTCCTCCCATTAATCCAGAACCAACATGTACGGATAATGACAGACAACATCGCCTGCATGTTCTATTTAAACAAGCAGGGAGGAGCTCGCTCTCACTCTTTCTTTGCACAGAAGCTATGATGCTCTGGAATTGGTGCTTTGCGAACATCATCCAGATATCAGCTGCCTATCTTCCTGGAGCTATGAATTCCACCGCAGACGAATTAAGCAGACGCTTTCCCTGGGATCGTGAATGGGAGATAAACGAGACAACCATCAACAACATATTCCACATTTGGGGCTACCCAACCATAGACCTTTTCGCAACTGCAGAAAACACGAAATGTCCCGAATTTTGCTCCAGAGCGGGACTGGGCAAACATTCCCTGGGAGATGCATTCATGATCCCATAGCACCAGGACTTACTATATGCGTCTCCCCCGACACAGGTTCTCCACAGAGTTCTGACAAAGATATGAACAGATCGTGCCACAGTAATTCTGATTGCCCCGTCGTGGCCCAGATAACCATGGTTTCTATTCCTCATCAGAATGTCAATTCGCCCACCGATTTCATTGCCCCTCACTCCAAACCTCCTATCGCAGCAACACGGCTGATTTCTTCACCCCAATCTGTCCATGCTTCATCTCAAAGCTTGGTTCCTACATGGTTCTCCCAAATTAACTGGCATGCTCTGAGCAAGTTCAAAGAGTGCTCCTACATAGGCGATACAAGTAGATTGTGTTCTGCTATCTCTGAAATTGGAAGCAATTCACACAATGGTGCTCAACTAAACAACTTCCTCCTACTTCTGCCCCTCTTCCACTCTCACCTGACTACCTATTAGACCTTAAGCAATCTGGCCTTTCTTTCAGCTCCTTCAAAGTCCACTTAGCTGCTATTACAACTTTTCATGACAAGATCGACGATACCTCTGTTTTTGTTCATCTAATCACCAAGCGTTTTCTCAAAGGACTCCAATCCCTATACCCGGACATTAAACCTCCTACCCCTCCAAGGGACCTTCACTTAGTTTTATCCTGCTTAACTCAACAACCGTTTGAGCCCTTACCCACTTGCTCCCTCTTATACCTCTCTATGAAAACAGCATTCTTAGCGGCAATCACCTCAGGCAGACACGCAGGAGAAATAGCAGCTCTCATGGCAGACCCTCCTTATACACTATTTTTCAAGGACACGGTTACCCTCCAAATACACCCCAAATTTCTTCCTAAAGTGCATTCATCATTTCACATCAATGAGCCGATACACCTACCAACCTTCTTTCCTAAACCACATGCAAACTCTTTTGAATCCACAATGCATACATTAGACATACACAGGGCTCTGTCCTTCTATTTGGATTGAACCAAGACCTTTAGGAACTCTTCTAGACTCTTTGTCTCCATCATGGAGCGCTCAGAAGGGACCCTACTTCTACCCAGAGACTTTCAAACTGGATTTCTGAGTATTTCTGACTGTGCTATTAGGTAAAGAAAGTTACGCCTTCAGCCGGCTCAGAACTCACTCCACTAGATCTGTGGCTACCTCCATGGCTTTTCTACACAAAGTTCCCTTAGCTGACATCTGTAAAGTGGTCACTTGGTCTTTTGAACACATAAGCACTACGCCCTAATTCAAGGCCCTCTTTCTGATATACGATTAGGCAGAGCTGTATTATCTAATGCCTTCCTACCAAATCTCAAGTCCCTACTTTCTTGAACTACACTGCTTTACGGTCACCTGGAGTGGAGCACCCACAGGGACATCTCTCTCTTGAAGAGGAGGTTACTCACTCTGTGCTGTAACTGATGTTCTTAGAGATGTGTCCCTGTGGGGGCTTCACTACCCACCCACCTCCCCTCCACTTCGGAGGTGGGGTAGCCTCTGTTGTAGAGAAGGAACTGAGGAGACCAGTCGCACACGCATACTATTGGTACACTCAGAACAAGGGGGCGGGAAGGCTCTGCTCGTGCGTGTCTGGTACAAGTGCTGCTGTAAAAATCTCCGAGCGAAGGCGCAGGAATGACTAACACCTGGAGTGGAGCACCCTTAGGGACACTCATCTCAAAGAGCATCAGTTACTGCACAGGGTGAGTAACCTCCTCTTACTGGTGATGGTGCTGAAGCTGGTGTTGGAATTGGTGGTAGGGGGCTGTGACTGGAGCTGATGGTGGAGGGTTGCAACCATATGGCTATCAGGGTGATCCATCACACTAACAGTCTGGTCAAGAAAACTGACCATTCTTTCCTCTTGCTTCTTGTCCAACTCCTCCTTCGCTTTTCTGGAACTGCTTTTCTGGAACTGAATCAGGAGGCTGCCCTGATTTCCCCTTGTCTTGTAGCAGGTCATCTTGGACCCTCTTCCTTTTCCCAGGCTTGTTGAAGCTCCTATCTCCAGGTGTCAGAGATGGTGCAGATGAGGTGGAAGAGCCTGCCAATAAAATTAATTAGCATATTTTCCTCCCTGGGGATGGAGGAGTAAAAAATTCCTCCATTTCACATTCTGCATCAAGACAAGAACACAGTTTTGATACTTTTATCAACCTGGTATGTTTTGAATTTTATCTCTACATGCTGGTCTATTCCGAAGCTCTTTCCAGCAACATATCCAGACCAAAGACTTTACTATGGTAAGAATTTCAGATTTAATTTATTTTAAAAAAATGGGAGGGGGGGAGAGATGAACCTACTTGTGGAGAAATTAGGGAAGTCAGATCAAGAACCTGTTATCAGTACTAGTTTCAACATTTAGTTCAGTCCAGAGAAGCCTTGGAGGACATTATTGTTCTGGAAATCCCGGTATGTAAATTTTCCAGGCTATGACTGGAATTCCATCTGTTTGTGCAAAGGAGATTTGTGTCTAATTTCTCCTGCCTGAAAAATTCTCAAGCCTCACCTGCCAAGAATGGGAGAAAATGTGTGGGGAACATTGAGGATGATGAACTAATATTCAGAGGCTTGTTAACAGCAGAGCTCAGTTCCCCTAGCCTGGACAGAGTGCTGTGAATGGACAACCAAGAGGTCCCCAAGGGACTCTTCCACTTAATACAGCTCCTGGGATTTGTAATCCATACTGTCTGGGACAGTGCTTTAATGGTAGTAACACTATAATTCTAGATCTTTCTACCAGTGCGGCAGAATTACAAGCACAATGGTATACACTGAGAGATGCACTCATGCTTGCTAAGTCTCTCCTTTTAAAAATAAGTGCAAAGATAGTAAAACTAAATCACTAGTTGCATGTTCAATTCCACCCCCCCTTTGAATTAATCTCTGATTACACCTGTTGGGGGAGGGAAGGGGAGGAGAAGTCAAGGTAAAGTAGTGGCTTTCATTCTCAATGCAAACTAAATTCATTACATTGTATGTAATATATCATCCATAACTTTATTAGTTATAACCTAGAAATCTCTGCCACTTAAATTACATTTTTCCCCCGTGATAATTAAGAAGGTGGGTACAATTTAGCTGCGTATCCACTTCCTTCTTCTGTGCTGCTCCCTCTGTAAATTGTTTCCCAGGTCTATCTCCAAACAAGTCCTTTGAAAATTTATCCACAATGCTCAGTAGCCCATTAGGTCTCATAGCCTGATCCTTGGCTTCCAGTACTGCGGTCTGGTTCTGGGATTCCCTCCATCCCCTTTCATCATGGACTCCTCCAGTGCCCTCTTCTTCTAGTCTAACATCAGTTGCTGTTCAGAAGAATGGTAGGACTGCAGGCTCCATGCATGGGGCATTGGCAATCACCCAGCTGAACTCCTCATAAAGAGGGTAGGTAGAAAGAGTTGACAGATCTGCTGCTGTCATCCTTAGCCTTGTGTGAAGAGTGTCTTTAAGTGTGTGGTGTGCTTCCTGCACCATCGTTATCAATCTCTACCACCTTCTTTGAGATCGACTAATTCTAGCTACAGATTTTGGGTACTTCTCCTAAAATCATGCTCTTTGCTGTAGTTGCACCACATCAGGCCAGCTAGTAGTATGCTGGACGGTGGGCATCTTGTAATGCTGTTGGACAGAGCTGGACTGAGTTGTGAAGAAAATGCAGTAGGTCTGCATAGAAATGAAGTTACATTGACTGAGGTACAGAAACTGGCAAGTAGCTTCTGGTGCAGAGGGGCAAGATGGAAGTGAGTAACTAGAAGGGCCAGAACAAGTGCACCAGGAACTGTAGGATGGCATTGGAAGACTATTGAAACGTGCTCAGCAACACACGCTTTAGCTGTCTCCATGCAGTAAAGGAGATGAGGTGTTTTGAGCTTTGCTTCTACAATGATGCTTCCCGGGATACCCAGGCTTGTGAGGCACCTTGCTACCACTTGCCCTTAGTATGAGGAAGCCTTGTCTGTCCCTTCCATGGGTCAGCTCCCCAACTCCATTAGCCATGGGCAGCACAAGCACTCCTCTCTAGGCTTTGCTGTTACTCTACTAGTTAGTGATTGGTGTACTCCAAGCTGTTCTGTCCAGCCCCTTGTCCACTAGACACAGTATTCCTAGATTTGCTTCCAAAGAGACAGTATATACCCCTGCTTATCAGTTCCACCTCAGATCACCACTCCACTTAACCTGCACAGCTTTGAAATGTTTATAGTGAAGCTTATTTAACAAAGCACAGAGACTCAAGTAATACTAACAGAAGTATTGGAAACAAATGGTTACTAGGGCTGTCAAGCGATTTAAAAAAACTAATTGCGATTAATCAAAATAGTGTGATTAATCGATAATAGAATACCATTCATTTAAATGTTTTTAGATGTCTTCTACATTTTCAAATATATTGATTTCCGTTACAACACAATACAAAGTGTACAGTGCTCACTTATTATTTATTTTTGATTAAAAGTATTTGTACTGTAAGAAAATAAAAGAAATAGTATTTTGCAATTCACCTAATACAAGTACTGTAATGCAATCTCTTTATCATGAAAGTTAAACTTACAAATGTAGAATTATGTACAAAATAAACTGCATTCAAAAATAAAACAATCTAAAAGTTTAGAGCCTGCAAGTCCACTCAGTCCTACTTGTTCAGTCAATCGCTCAGACAAACAAGTTTGTTTACATTTGCAGGAGATAATGCTGCCCACTTCTTATTTACAATGTCACCTGAAAGTGAGAGCAGGAGTCGCAAGATATTTACTTGCCAGATGTGATCAAGATTCATATGTCCCTTCATGCTTCAACCACCATTCCAGGGGACATGCATCCATGCTGATGATGGGTTCTACTCAATAACAATCCAAAGCAGTGTGAACCGACGCATGTTCATTTTAATTATCTGAGTCAGATGCCACCAGAAGAAGGTTGATTTTTTTTCTCTTTTGGAGGTTCAGGTTCTGTAGTTTCCGCATCGGAGTGTTGCTCTTTTAAGACTTCTGAAAGTATGCTCTACCCCCTGTCCCGATCAGATTTTGGAAGGTACTCAAGATTCTTAAATCTTGGGTGGAGTGCAGTAGTTATCTTTAGAAATTTCACATTAATACCTTCTTTGCATTTTGTCAAATCTGCAGTGAAAGTGTTTTTAAAATGAACCACATGTGCTGGGTCATCATCTGAGACTGCTATAACATGAAATATATGGCAGAATGCAGGTAAAACAGAGCAGGGAAACATAATTCTCCCACAAGGCGTTCAGTCACAAATTTAATTAACACATTTTTTTTAACGAGAGTCATCAGCATGAAAGCATGTCCTCTGGAATGGTGGCTGAAGCAAAAAGGGACAAATGAATGTTTAGCATACCTGGCATATAAATACCTTGCCATTCCAGCTACAAAAGTAGGATCGTTGCTAACAGATTGAGATAAATGATTATTTCCCTCTATTCAGCACTTTTGAGGCCACATCTGGAGCACTGCGTCCCATTTTGGGCCCCCATTACAGAAAGGAGAAATTGGAGAGAGTCCAGTGGAGGGCAACGAAAATTATTAGGGGGCTGGGGTACATAACTTAAGAGGAGAGGCTGAGGGAACTGGGGTTATTTAGTCTACAGCAGAGAAGAGTGAGGGAGGATTTGATAGCAACCTTCAACTACCTAAAAGGGAGTTCCAAAGAGGATGGAGCTCGGCTATTCTCAATGGTGGCAGATGACCGAACAAGGAGCAATGGTCTCAAGTTACAGTGGGGGAGGTCTACATTGGATATTAGGAAAAACTATTTCACTAGGAGGGTGGTGAAATCTCCATCCTTAAAGGTTTTAAATGGCTGGCTTGACAAAGCCCTTGCTGGGATGATTTAGTTGGGGCTGGTCCTGCTTTGAGCAGGGAGTTGGACTAGATGACTTCCTGAGGTCTCTTCCAACCTTAATCTTCTATTATTATACAAGGGAAGCATTATCTCCTGTAAATGTAAACAAACTTGTTTGTCTTAGCAATTGACTGAACAAGGAGGACTGAGTGGACTTGTAAAACTTCAGAGCCAACGTGGTTTTGTACATTTTTTTATTTCAATTACAACACAGAATACAATATATATGAAAATGTAGAAAAACATCCAAAATATTTAATAAATTTGAATTGGTATTTTAATCACACTGTTAAAAATAAAATTGTGATTAATCGTGATTATTTTTTTAATTGTGATTCATTTTGTAAGTTAATCGCAAGAGTTACCTGCAATTAATTGACAGCCCTAATGGTTACATATAAAATAAAATAATAATACACCTTCCAGAGCTAAGACTTAATTAACAAGATACTCTCATGTCCAACCAAGTATTGCTCACCCAAAACCCTTGCAGCACTTTACAGCCAGGCTCCTATGACTCTTCTTTCTGGAGACTTGCACACTGTCAGCTTGCCTCCTCAGTGAAGGACCCCATGTGTTTCCTTGCATCCCAAGATATACCAGAACAATCCTTTTTCTTATTCAGAAACAGGAACCCCTGTGCTGTTTGTGTCATCTTCTAGATTTTGCAGTCCCATTTTGCCTGTGACTTAGTATGCAAATAGGCATACATTGTGAGGCATACAATACACAAATGACCACAGAGGTGGGAAGGCATCTGTTACCTCTTGCCTGAAAAGAACGTTTTTGAGATATGTCACCTCCTGATGATGTGCCATACTCCAAGACATTAAGAACATAATTTTTAGTATAGATATATAACTCCTTAAATATTATCTGTACATACATTTCAAAATGACGACCAGTGGGCTACTGGCTCTGATTAGAAACGTCACATGCCATTCTTCAATGAACTATTAGGCAGATACCCAAGCCAAGGGATCCCTGTAAAACCCTATGTGCCCTCTGCTAGTTGGCATGAAGGGGTTCCTGGGTCACACCTACGCAACACATTTTACGAAAGGTGAGCTTGGATTCCACATGGCCATGAGCATGTGCTGTACAGGTTTTGTGTGTGCATGATAGGGGAGCTTGACAGAAACGTACGTCATAACACATGGCAAACTTGCAATGTAGAAAACCCTTAGTGGAAGCAGGATCAAGCCCATGTGTCTGTCAAGAAAGGAAACAGTCTCCCCCATCCTAGAAACTTAATTAGGTTGCTGGCCTAATATGCAGTGTCCTGCAATCTTTTATTTTAGTATTTCCTATAGCAACTGTCACCATAAATTTGGAAATCACGTTCTAAAACTTAAATGTTTTTAACCTGTGTCGTGAAATTAGTACTTTTACTATGTAGCCAGTAGCAGATCTGAATAGAAACTGGAGGATATAACTAGTCAGTTTCACTAGTTTTTAGTTAACTTCATTTGCAAGTTTTCATACACTAATCTAGCACTATACTGTTTGGCTTGAATATACTAAACTGTCTTAAAGTTTTTGATTTAATGGGAACATTTATATACATCTTAAATTCTATAAAATCTTTTTTAAAAACTAAAAATTTCCAGTCTATCATCTTTGGGACTCATTAGTTTTCTGTGTGTTTCTGGTAGTAAATAGGAAAAGGGATATGCTTTGAAAAACGTAACATTGGAATATTTTTATAAATCTTTAATTTGAACAAAATATTTTTGTTTTAGTTTAAATATTTCTCTGAAGTTGTTGTGAACCCAAACACTTTGCTAGTCCACGAGAAGCGGAAAATGAAGCAGCCTAACTGGAAACAAATATGAAACAACTCAGTTTTAGTTTTGTTGTCCAAGCTAAGTAAAATGTAGAAATAAACTGTATAAATGGTGAAAAATAAATTAGGCTTTTTTTTTTTTTTTTAAATTCTGGAATCCTAGATGAAATTATAAACTGGGGTAAAGTTTATTTTAAAAGTGACTTGCAAAGAAAAAACAGCTTGCCCCCTTTTGTTGCTTTATAATGTGTAAAGAAAATAGGATTTCCTCCTCTGTTTTTATATTAGTAATTCAGGTCTGTTTTTTCTATAACATACTATGGACAACTGGAAAACTCGAGAGTTTGACACAAACTATGCAAGTGACTTTTTTCTAAGTGAGAGGGAAGGTGATCTTTTTTCATACTGCAAACATGAGAATTTGTTTTTCATCACTGTAGTAATTAACTCAAATGTCTGAAAAACATTTAGGAGAAATGTCTTGGAAGATTCACTATCCTGCCCCTTCAACTAAGCACTGAAAATACTCACAAATCATGAGACCTCCAAGGAGTTCTCCAGCAAAAGCAAGCAAGTTCAGACTTTTACTGACATTTCTAAAGGTTTAAAAAAAGCAGCAGGAGGAGAAGGAGGAGAGGAAAAGGCCCTCTAACATCAGTGAAGCAAGAGCACAAACCTATGTTTTTCTTTTGGGGGTTACTCTTGAAATACAAGTTAGGTTTGTAACATCCCTTTAAATTTTAATCTGAATTTATCTATAACCAATCAACATTTGAATGATATATTTTTTCTTTATTTTGTTCACCTTATTGTTGTCATTTCTGAAGTAATTTGGATTTGATTGTGCCTTTGTAAAATCAGATGTCAAGAACATGTCTAATTTCTATGAATTCTCTAGCTTGTACAAAGGCATATTGAGATGCAGAATCATAAAGTCTGTGGCATAACCATCATCTCTGCCTTGAAAGATACTGTATTTCAATTAGATCTTGGACATGCTCTTATATGAAATGTGGGCCTCTGATTGACAGTGTTCATTTTTCTGGGAATGACAATTTGCAAGGGGAAAGTGTTCATTTCAGTCTAGCCTTCTCAGTCTCTCTCTTCACTGAAAAATGAGTTGTATCTGACACTGGATGTCAAAGACAGTTTCCATTAGCACATACTCAATCCAGGTTAAATAGTTTGGGTGCAGATATAAAGAAGGGCCAAAGTAAGATGAAGTAGTAGAGAGATGTCATGTTTGATATTTAGTGCCAAACACAGCTACATTCCTAGTGTAAACACTGTGAAAAAGCCTAGGCTCTCATTTTCAGAAAATCAGATGTATTGCAAAATATTGGAGAATTGTCAGTCTAAGGCCAAATAAAACCAACAAAGCTAACTGAAATTTTCTTCAGAAAAAGTTTATATTTTAGCTCTGCTTTAGCCTTTATCCTCCTGGTGACCTGAGTTTCTGCCACACTTAAGACTGAAGAATAAGCAACACCTACCAGTGGAAACCAGAGCTGTGATATGCTCAGGCACCCTTCTGGCGGAACAGGCTTGATCATTACTATAAGCTTTGGATAAATTGTTCTGGACTGAAGCAATCTTGCCCATGATACCACGACTGTGTTTGGAATCTAATTTTCAAATTTGTCTGGAAGGGCAAGCAACTGGCTCTTTCCCAGAGTACTTATCAGCTCTGCATGGTGAAGATCAGTGTGACAGAGCTGATCTCCAGGAGCCTGGGAACTCCATTCCACTCCTGAACTTAGGTCTGGTAATTGGAAGTGTAATATGCCGGACTAAGGAATTAAAATATTCATAGATGTTGCTCTTATGAAAAAACCCCCACGAGATTATAGCAGGAAATCTGATGCTATTGTTTATGCTTCTTGATCAGTGTTTAAAGCAAAGGAAGAAAACAGGGAATCAAACTCCCTGGGATAGACTGAGTTGAGGAAACATGTTCCACCACATACCATCTAGGATGATTATGCATGTGTAAATGTCAGTAAAGCTTGCATTTGATATCTGTAAATGGACCAATTTTGGTTTAAACAATGCTACTATTAGAAAAACAAGGGAACTTTCCTTTTGGTTGGTATTTAGAAGTGAGTGATTAGATTATAATGAACTCACTTGTCAATGAGAGACACAATGTGTAAATAATTGACCTCCTTGTAAAACCACAAATAAAGCACAACTCCATAATGTGCTTTGAATTATCTGACTATGAACATAACATAAATCTGGTCACTGGCAAGTCGTCTATGAGCTGCTATATTTTCCAATTTAAAAACAAACTGAGTTTTGCAATGCAAAGAATTGCAACATATTTTATGACCAATAGCCATCATGAGGTGCCAGTAACAACTCCTCATAACTTGTGAATATTTAGCTACTCTGTTTAAATAACTACCAAAAACTCAGCACAAATAAATTCGAGGAAATAGATTTAACCTTTTGCTAGTTTAAATTTTTAATTTAATTGCTAAGAGGTGATCGAACTGATTGGAAAAATTGAATAAATTTTCTAGTCACATACTTTCCTAAAGAGTTTATACTATTTTAGTTGAGACTCATGTTTATTTTTACATAGACAGGAAAATTTGAACATTGAGTTCTGGCTGTCTCCAAATTTCAGCCTGAGGCCTAACCCATGCTGAAAAGTTATGTTGACATAGCTACATTGGTCAAGGATGTGAAAAGTACACACCCCTGAATGTTGTAGCTATGCCAACCGAACACCTCCCGTAGATACAGCTATGTTGACAGATGAATGTTTCTGTTGATGTAGCTATCGTTGCTGAGGGAGGTGGTACTCCTACACTGATAGGGAAGCCTCTTCCCTCAGTGTATGCTTCATCTACATTATGGGATTATGCTGCTTTAGCTACAGTGACCTAGCTGTGCCAGTAGAGTCTCTGTAGTGTAGACAGACACTCAGCACTAAATCAATAGTTTGCTTCCCACTGCTTTTGTATTTAAGTTAAATGAATTAGATGGATAGGTCTTACCACTGAATCAGCAAATTGCTCTTGTATATGGAACAACTTGTTCACAATAGAGTGAAGACTGGATGCTAAGAGTGATTTGCTGTGGAATGATGCTTAGATAAATATTTTGTGGCCTGTGGGTGGTGATGGACCAATTCATTATGCCCTATAGAAAGCTGTCTACTGTGCCCTTCCACTGAAATAAGGTATAATTTAATCTTTAAAGTAGGTTTAGCAAGACATTTTTAGTGGAAGGGGGCTATTTATTTTCATGTGTGGAAAAGAGGGTTTAGGCAGCACAGTGTACAAGTAAACTAGCATTTGACTTCTTGAAAACTGGTTTCATATAAGCATTTGTCATGCTAAAACTCATGGGAAATCAGGCATGATAAGCAATCTCTGCTTGAGAGGTCTAGAAGAGGAATTCTGAGAGGTGAGCACGTGGTGCATTGGGTGAGCAGGAAATGGAAGAAGCTTGAACACCTGCCTATATTATATCTAACTCTACTCAACACAATTCTTTTGAGCATCAAACTGTCACTTGAACCCAATTTAAAAATGCTTTAAGTAAGAAAATTTTAATAATTTTATATTGAAAGTGCTCAACATACTCCTGATTCAGGGATGGTTAGAGGTGCTGGAGCGACCCATCACATAATTTTGGCACTTAGAGAGTGGGCCTTCCAAGTTTTAGGCTGCCCTTAGAGACCAGGGCAGCCTGCAACCATCATTAATGAGTTCTTGGGGTGGAGTGGCAATTCTTACCTGGTTGGATCTGGGGCATTTAGAGCCCCTGTATTCCACTCTGACCTTTTTTACCTGGGGTAAAGCAGCTGGAGCAGGTGACAGTCCTATCTCTTCACTTAGTGTAGACATGGCAGTTCCAATTTTAATCTCTCTTGGCTGAGTGGGGGTAAATCCAAGGTTTGCTCCTAGGGTTTACCTCTACCAGTCACAGGTGTTAAAATTTTAACTTTCATATCTCTACTAGGATTTTAACACCTGCTAATATACTAAAACCCACCTTTTCTTAATGTAGACATGGCTTCTCTGAGACAAGTTATATTGGACATGATAGTCCAGTTATTGTCTATTCTTTTGGAGTTGTCATATAGTGCACTGGTTAGAATGTGTCGCCAATGGCCCCTATGGATAGAATGTCAGTAATTCTTGCAGTGATGCCCCTGTGGGTGCTCCATGTTAGGTGTTTGTGCACCCGTATGCTTGTAATCAGCGCAGTGGTAAACCAGTAGCAGTGTCCGTTTGGGTCGCACATGTGCAGTCCCCATCCTGAGCTGCTTCAGGCAGTTAACTGGCGCTGTAAGACCAACCCCCACTTTCCCCCAGTTCCTTCTCTACCGCTTTTGGCTTCAAGTTGGAGCACTTAGAAGCAGCTTGCTACTTAGTTCTTTTAGCCCACGGGTAGGCAACCTATGGTACACGTGCCAAAGGCGGCACGTGAGCTGATTTTCAGTGGCACTCACACTGCCTGGGTCCTGGCTACCGGTCCAGGGGGCTCTGCATTTTAATTTAATTTTAAATGAAGCTTCTTAAACATTTTTAAAACATTATTTACTTTACATACAACCATAGTTTAGTTATATATTATAGACTTAGAAAGAGACCTTCTAAAAATGTTAAAATGTATTACTGGCATGTGAAATCTTAAATTAGAGTGAATAAATGAAGACTCAGCACACCACTTCTGAAAGGTTGCCGACCTCTGTTTTAGCCTATTTACTACCATTATTTAGTTAGGATAGTATGCTGATTAGTTTCTCTTTGTCCCTGTAGCTTTTTATTTGTAAAAAAAAAAGATTTATTTTTATTATTCTCCTTATTAGAAGATAGGTTTCAGTTGAACCTTTAGGACAGTCAGCCTCTCTGGGGGCAAAATCCTTCCGTGATGGGAATGCTCAGTTCCCTGGGTTTTAAATATTACCTCACCTGCAGGCTCTCCAGACCAGTTTTGGTGGACACGCTCAGTGTGTTTGCTGCCTAGATGAAACACATATAACACAGAAGTGTCCTCATTGCCACAAGTTAACTGCCTGAACAAGAGAGGCTAGAGACTTGCAATTAAAACTCCTCTCAGACTTGTGTCTGAGCTTGAAGCCTGGACCCACCTGGACAAGCCTAGCCAACGATGGCTTCTGACAAGGGGCCCTGCTCCACCACCCAGGCTTCTGATCAATTCACTAAAAAAAAAAGTGTCCAAAAAGCGTGCAACTACGTCCCCAACCCAGGAATTGGCCAAGAAGTGCTGTTCTGCAAATGGGCAAACAGCATTGTCATCAACCACACTGGCAGTGCCTGGAACCAAGATAGCGGGACCTTCTGGCACTGCTGGTACCACGAGAGCTAAGGACTCTAAAAGAGCCAGCTCGGACATAGGTGCTAAGGGGAAATCGAAACCCCATGCCTCAGCACCAATGCAGCCAAAGCCATGATCAACACACAGTGGTGCTGCACCGGTGCAGACTGTAGCTCTCCAACCTTCCCCCATGCATGCTCGGTGTACACACTGGCACAGCTATGGTGCCACCATATACATCGCGGCTCTGGTACCGACAATCATGCAGCCTCCAGTGAAGATCATGAAAGACACTGCAGCAGTTTCTAGGCACAAAGATCTCTTAGTCAGATCTAGGCCTGACTCTTTCATCCTCAGCACAGACGCGAGCCCGGCATGTTTGGCATTGAGTCTCCCTGCAACTCCATCGCGCTTCACTCCACCTTTTTTGAGTGACGATGAGGACCAGGAAGGACAAATAGATTCTCCTCCACAATCTCCTGCCCACCAAGAGCCGTCCAAATTGGGACCCCCTCAGGGGGCATATTACACTGATCCTAGACATCCACAGTGGTACAGCCAACCCTGGGGGCCACCTATGACCCTTCCACCCCAATGGGCATACTGGAACCTATAGGTGACATACCTCACACAACAGGGACTGTCCACCACATCTAGGTTAAGCACAGTGCAATCATCTGCACCTTTGGTACTTGGACCTTTGGAACCTACAAGGGAAGGAGATGAAGAGGAGGAAGAACCCTCAGACTAGGAAGGTGCACCACCTGTCATCATCCTCCCCAGATGAGTCATGCCTCCACCCCCTAAAATGGGGGATGATTTTAAACAATTTCAAACAATTTCAGGACCTATTTAAAGGGTGGCTAGCTCTCTGGACATCTCTCTGGAAGAGGTTTGGATGACACAGCACAAACTAGTGGACATTTTCAATATCTCCTCTTCTTCAAATATTGCTTTACCTGTAAATGATGTGATAATGGAACCTTATCAAGACCATTTGGCAGGCCCCTGCAACTGCTGCTCCAACCTGCAAGAGGTCTGACGAAAAAATATTATGTGACCACGAAGAGCACACAGTTCCTCTTCTCTCATCTGGTGCCCAATTCACTGGTGGTTAATGCAGTCCATGAACATGGCAGACAACAACAGCCCAAGAACACACCTTATGAAAAGGCTCCATCTTTTTGTCTGCAAGGCTTGTTCTTTGACTACACTGCATCTCTGGATAGCCAATTTTGAGGCCTTCCTGGCAAAGTATGATTATAATAACTACACAAAGTTTTCTGAAATTGACTTTATTTCTAAAGATAAAAAAAGAACAACTTACAGAACTTGTATCAGAGGAACAACTCTTCTCTAGAACAGCCCTCCAAGCTGCACTGGACTCTGTGGACAGAGCTTCAAGATCAGTGGCGACCGCACTGGTGATAGGAAGGGCCTCAGGGCTCCATCTCTCCGGCTTCCCTAGGGAAGTGCAATCCATGATTGAAGACTTACCATTCGAGGGGCTCAAACTGTTTGCCACAAAGGCTGACAACTCTCTCCATATGCTCAAAGTTTCACAGGTGACACTGATCTCTGGGGACTTATACACCTAGACCCAAGAAAAGACAGAGGAGTTACTATGGCCCTCAACACTACTACCACACTCCATATTCACAACAACACTGGCAGTATGAGTCACAGGGTTGCAATCAGAGGCCATCAAGGAGATGACAGCCTACACCTCCAGCAGTTGCGTCACAGCCATTGATATCTAGGCAACAAATTTGAAACCTTTGTAGAGGACCCAAGAACCCCATGTGCTGGAGACATCATCTCTCGCCAGACCATTCAGAGATCTCCTAGTTCCATTTTATCCAATTGAAAAACCATCACATCCAACAGATGAGTGCTAGAAATCATACAAGCTGGTTACTCCATCCTTTTTTCTTTTCAAACCCGCTCCCCACCCATCCCATCACTCTTCAGGAGCCCTTCTCACGAGCATCTACTGCATCAGGAGGTAATCCACTTCATATGTCTGGGAGCAGTAGAACCCACTCCAACAAAACACGGAGGGAGGGGATTTTATTCCCACTCTTTTTTCTCACAAAGAAAAAGTCAAGCAGGTGGAGATCCATACTCTATATATGGCGACTCGGGTTTGTGAAGAGACAACGATTCAGTATGGTCACACTAGGCAACATAATCCTAATACCAGAAAGAGGGGATTGGTTCTCAGCCCTCACCCTCCAGGATATGTATTTTCATATAATGATCCATCCCTCCCACCAGCGGGTTCTCTGATTTACTATTGGACAGGAACCTTTCCAATACAAGTTTCTTCCTTTTGGCCTATCCACTGCCTCTGGAGTTTTTTCAAAGTTAATAGCAGTGTTTGCAGCCTACCTCCGCAGAAATGGAATCATAATATTCCCGTACTTGGACCACTGCCTGCTGAAAGCACCAACACTGAAAGCAACGTTACAAGCCAACAAGCAGATGGTGACCCTCTTTACGAGATTAGGTCTCCAAATAAATGTACAAAAATCTATTCTAACACCATCTGAACTCATGCCTCCATGCTCACTATTACACCTTTCCATGAAGGTGGCATTTCTAGTGGCCATTATCTGTCAGATGTGTAGGAGAGTTGGGTGATCTCATGGCAGACACCCCCCCATCCCGCGCAATCTTTTTTAAAGATAAAGTATCCCTGAGACCTCACCACAAGTTTTTATCTAAAGTCATCTCAGCCTTTCACCGCAATCAACCCATTTACTTACCAATGTTTTACCCCAAGCCCCATGAGGATAGAAGACAGTCCCCACTTCATACTCTTGATGTACCAAGAGCAATGGCCTTTTACATAGATGGAACAAGACCATTTCATAAATCACCCAAACCATTCATCTCCATCACTGAATGCTCCAAGAGAATGCCATATCCAAACAGAGGCTCTCAAAGTGGCTCTCCGATGGCATAAATCTATGCTACCATCAATGTGCGTGACAACCCCCTACACGGATTTGCACACATTCTACCAGAGCCCTATCGACCTCCATCGCTTTTACGCAGCATTATGCATTAGAGCAACAGGCAACATGTGATGCCTCTTTCAAACTCTGTACTGTCTTCTGTCACGACTTCAACGCCGAAACCGCTTCCTTCCACCAGAGGGCACTGCTCTAAAGTCACCTGAAGTGGAGCACCCATAGGGACTGCACTCGAAGAAGAGAAAGTTACTCATTTGGTGCAGTAATGGAGGTTCTTCAAGATGTGTCCCCCTGTGGGTGTTCCACAACCCTCCCTCTAACTCTTCTCTGCAGTAGAGAAAGAACGGGGGTTAGGGTTGGTCGCACAGCGCCAATTAACTGTCTGACGCAGCACAAGATGGGAACCATGCATGTGTAACCTCACCGGGCACTGCTACCAGAAATCCCTGATTATGAGTACAGGGGCGCATGAACCCCTAAAATGGAGCACCCACAGGGACGCAAATCTCGAAGAAATACATTACTGCACAAGGTGAGTAACTTTCTCATCTGTGCAGGTGAACGTCACCTTCTAATAACTGCAACCTACAAAAGCAGCAAAGAATCCTGTGGCACCTTATAGACTAACAGAGGTTTTGGAGCATGAGTTTTCGTGGGTGAATACCCACTTCGTCACATGCCACATGTATTGACGAAGTGGGTATTCACCCACGAAAGCTCATGCTCCAAAACCTCTTTTAGCCTATAAGGTGCCATAGGATTCTTTGCTGCTTTTACAGATCCAGACTAACACGGCTACCCCTCTGATACTTGCAACCTACAGAAGATGCAAACCGTAATATTGTATATGACATTCTATATTAAAAATGTATACAATATACACATTATATAACACAATATTAAAATGTATACACTTGGACTGAGATTGAGATGGAAATCGAAGACTGTTGAAAGTAGGGCCGCCCAGAGGGGGGGCAAGTGGGGCAATTTGCCCCAGTCCCTGCAGGGGCCCCCACGAGAGCTTTTCACGGACCCTGGAGTGGGTTCCTTCACTCGCTCCGGAGGCCCCAGAAAACTCTTGCGGGGCCGAAGGCCCCCGGAGCTGCTTCTGCGCTGGGTCTTTGGCGGAGGGTGTCCCTCTGCTCCAGGACAGAAGAACCCCCCACTGCCGAAGCGGGACCCACCACCGAAGAGCTGGGTCTTCAGTAATTCGGCCATGGGGGGCCCCCACTGCGAGTCTTTGGGGCACTTTGGCGGCGGGTCCTGGAGTGGAAGGACCCCTCCACCGCCAAATTACTGCTGAAGCGGGGGCCCTCTGCTGCCGAAGACCCCATCCCCCCTGAATCCTCTGAGCGGCCCTGGTTGAAAGTCTCTGGGTAAGGATAAACGGGGTAAAAAAATGAGGGTGATGTGATGATAGGGGTTTACTACAGACCACCTAACCAGGAAGAAGAGGTGGATGAGACTTTTTTTAAACAGCTAACAAAATCATCCAAAGCACAGGACTTGGTAGTGATGGGGGACTTGGACTACCTAGACATCTGTTGGGAAAATAACACAGCAGGGCACAGATTATCCAATAAGTTCTCGGAATGTATTGGAGACCATTTTTTATTTCAGAAGGTGGAGACAGCTACCAGGGGAGAGGTTGTTCTAAATTTTGATTTTGACAAATAGGAAGGTACTGGTTGAGAATTGGAAAGCGGAAAGCAGCTTGGGAGAAAGTGGTCATGAAATGGTAGTTAATGATTTTAAGGAATGGTAGGAGGGAGAACAGCAAAATAAAGACAATGGATTTTAAGAAGGCAGATTTTAGCAAACTCAGGGAGCTGATAGGTAAGATCCCCTAGGAAGCAAGTCTAAGGGCAAAAACAACTGATGATGGTTGGGAGTTTTTCAGAGACATTATTAAGGGCACAAGAGGAAACTATTCAACTACATAGGGAAGATAGGAAGTATCGGAAGAGACCACCCTGGCTTACCAGGAGATCTTTAATAATCTTAAAATATATAATATAATAGATATATATATTCCTACAAAAAGTGGAAACTAGTCAAATTATAAAGGATGAATATAAACAAACAACATGTATATAGGGACAAAACTAGAAAGGCCAAGGCACAAAATGAGATCAAACTAGCTAGATCCATAAAGGGTAACAAGAAAACATTCTACATATATTAGAAACAAGAGGGAGACCAAGGACAGGGTAGGCCTGTTACTCAATGAAGTGGGAAAAATAACAGAAAATCTGGAAATGGCAGAGGTGCTTAATGACTTCTTTGTTTCAGTTTTCACCAAAGTTGGTGGTGACTGGACGTCTAACATAGTGAATGCCAGTGAAAGTGAGGTAGGAGCAGAAGAGGCTAAAATAGGGAAAGAACAAATGAAAAATTACTTGGACAAATTAGATGTCTTCAAGTCACTAGGGCCTGATGAAATGCATCCTAGAATACTCAAGGAGCTGACTGAGGAGATATCTGAGCCATTAGCGATGATCTTTGAGAAGTCACGGAAGACGGAAGAGATTCCAGAAGACTGGAAAAGGGCAAATATAGTGCTCATCTATAAAAGGGGAAATAAGGACAACCCAGGGAATTACAGATCAGTCAACTTAATTTCTGTACCCAGAAAGATAATGGAGCAAATAATTAAGCAATCAGTTTGCAAACATCTAGAAGATAATAAGGTGATAAGTAACAGTCAGAATGGATCTGTCAAAAACAAATCACGTCAAACCAACCATTGCCATCACTGGAGACTTTTAAGAGCAGGTTACACAAACACCTGTCAGGAATAACCTAGATAATTAGTCTTGCCATGAATGCAGGGGACTGGAGTAGATGACCTCTCTCAGTCCCTTCCAGTTCTATTATTATTACTCTTAGTGGAGATTGTCCTTTGTTGCTGGAGATCAAAAGTCTAAGTTCCATCCCAAGCACTGCATGTGTGCAGTTTAGATAGTGGCTGTGTGGCCCCGTATGTGCCTATGGATTTGTTACACAAGTTTTCTTCCAAACAAACATTCTTGACATACGCTCAATACTTCTCTGTTAGTGTTATAAGATAGATACTAATCATTACAACTAATTAAAAGAGTAAATTTGCTTAAAAAAAGGAAGTGTGATGTAGGAAGCTTCCATCTTGACACTTTGATACAAAGCAAGACTGAAAAAAATCTGCTTTCCTACTGAAAAACAGATCATTTAAAATTGTGGTACATTCAATACTTTTAAGTTGTAATGTGGGTTGCTAAGTCCATGTAAATTAATCACATCTCTGAAACACTAACACTACCAGTCCTGATACCTTCTGGTAGCCAATGAGAAATCCAATTAGTGTAGTCCTATTCTGCCTGGACAAATCAGGCTTCTACGGTTCAGTATCAAAGGGTCATTGTGAACTTGAGCAAGGCTTATACAGTGAAAAAATATTTAAGTTGAAACATTAACTGTTCACATATGGCTATTTAAGCTGCTTTTTTTTTTACCCTAGGGCCTGAATTCCCTTGCCATCAGTTGTTTATAGTCAGTTTCACTTTCAGGTATACTCAAGTTCAATGGAATGTTTTGTGTAAACAATACAGAAATGTATCAGAGGGGTAGCCGTGTTAGTCTGGATCTGTAAAAGCAGCAAAGAATCCTGTGGCACCTTATAGACTAACAGACGTTTTGGAGCATGAGCTTTCGTGGGTGAATACCCACTTCTTCAGATGCATGAAGAAGTGGGTTTTCACCCACGAAAGCTCATGCTCCAAAACGTCTGTTAGTCTATAAGGTGCCACAGGATTCTTTCCTGCTAATACAGAAATGTTTGCTATAAAATTTTTTCAACAGAACTAACCCAAATATGCAACAGTGGGCCTGAACAATAAGAATTCCTGTTTAAAAATATAGTAAAAAATGGCAGTTGGTATATCGGGCAGTTCTCATTTTAGCGAATGTAGAGACTCACATAGCTTATATTTCTAAAATAATTTTGGAGTTTCTTTATATATGCACATCATGTGACAAATATTTATTTCTCTCTCTATATGAAAATTTCCTTCACATTACAGGGTTAAAGAGGAGGAGCAATGCACCTTGCCCTCTCAACTACTTCATACAGTGTCAGAGCCCCTCCTAACCTAGCAAATCCTATAAGTGAAATTTTTGTGTGGGCAGGGGCCCTGTAGCCATTCACTCTTAAAAAGATGCTACCTCTGTCTACAGCACTCAGTATATCACAGACCGTGAATTTGGACTGTTTCAGCTATTATAAGCCCTCTGTGTAAAAGACTGAAGTGTGAAAATATTAATTGTAGGCAAAAAGGTGAAATGTTTATGGCACATGGACTGATTGGGCTAAAAGGTATTATCCCCATTTTATGGATGAAGATGATGAGGTTCAGGAATGCTGTTTACCGCCTGCTTCCCCCTGAGTCCATGTGACGGGGAAGGACTAGAGTGCAGGTGACCTATGTCTGCCTATAGCTATTAGTTCTAGAAGCAGAGCTCTAATGTGTGTACCCCCTGCTATGCTTACTAAGGACAAGAAAGTGAGAGAAGGGCTTGAAGACCTGTTGGGACAAGAGGGCCCCAGCACCGCTCTCGGCATGCTTGCCTAGTCTCTGCACTCACTTTGCTTTGCAGTTCTGGGACTTATTCTCAAACTCTAGGTGAAGTACTGAATGTCCTTGGCCCTGCTCTTCTGTAGGAGGTGGGTGTGGAAGCACCTGCTGCATGTGAACCGGACCCTCAGGTGCTGCGAGCCCACCCAGTGCAGCAGAAGCCGGCTTATTCCTTGCTCTATAGCGCCCCCAGTGGAACGTCTCGGAGGCAGCGGGGGGGGAAGACGGAGGAGGGAGTTGAGCGTTGGCTTTCCCCCTCCGCTCAGAACGGCTCACGTGGTACGGCGGCGGCCAATGGCGAGGCGAGCTGTGCCTGGCGGCCGCCATTGCTGTCAGAGTGGAGAGGCAGAGGCGAGTGTGTGAGGAGGAGCTGGCGAGCGGGGCCGCCGGGCGGGCAGCGCGAAGCCGAGGGCGGCGAGGACGGGCAGGGACAGCGCGCGCTCTCCGGCCTGTGGCTGCCGCCGGTCGCCTCCAGCAGCGGGAGCCCCGCGCGGAGCGTAAACAAGGCGGTGGCGGCGGCAGGAAAACACCATCCACCCACCGCCAGCGGCGGCAGCAGCGAGGGGCGGCCGGGCGGGGAGGGGAGGAGACACGGCCGCAGCCGGGACAGCGCCCCCCGTCAGCGGCCGCCGCCACTGCCTGGAGCCCGGGCCAGGCCCCCCCGCTTGAGCTCTGTCCTGCAGGGGCCGCAGCTGGGCCGCGGGCGGAGAGCCCCTGAGGCGAGCCCCGGAGCGGTGCCGAGGGGACTGGGAACGCCGGAGGCCAGACCGCCGGCCCGGAGCGCGGCCGGAGCCCCTTGGCGGCGGGCCTCGGGGCGGTGCGCGCGGCTCGTTGTGGATTATTTGGCAGGGGCGGGTAGGTGGATCGAGGCCCTGGTCTGTGGAGCGCCCCCTGCCGGTCACCGCCCCTTCCTCGGGCTGGTGTTTGTGCTGGGGACACAGCGAGGGGCAGGACTGCGGCGGCTGCCCCGGTGACAGGCGGAGCGGGCAGCACCAGGGAGCCCCGGGCGCTTCTTCCTTCCTGCTGGGCCCGTCTCCTCAGACATGCCCCGCTCTGGTGGCCGGGCTCGCCGAGGATCATGACTGCAGCGGCGAACTGGGTGGCGAACGGGGCCAGCCTGGAGGACTGTCACTCCAACCTCTTCTCGCTGGTGAGTACCCGGAGGGGGGTGTGAGCGCCAAGGCCGCAGCCCAGCTAGTCGGGGCTCACACGGGGACCTTGCGGCTCCTTCGAGCAGCGGCGCAGCAACTTTGTCGGTTCGGCGCAGCTGCCAGGGCTTTATAGCCTGGGCCCGTGGGGCTGCTCCCTCCCGCTGGGCCCGTGGGGCTGCTCCCCGGCTAGCCCCTCCCCCTGGCTCAGCTCCGTGGTTGTTTTGCTCTTTAACATCGTTTGTTGCAAGCGTGCGTTCCCCACACAGCTGCATTGATCTGAGTACGAGATGTCAAGGCAACGGATTGGGTGTCCTCTGCCTGTGCTGCCTGCATGTGTGACCATCTCCTGTGGTAAACAGTCTGCTCTCCCCGCCCCGCCTGCTTTGGCACTTCGTGCCCTTGTGCTTTGTGCCTCCTCAGCTGCGTGTGCCCCCCCCCCCCTTCGTAATGACAAACGCCATTTCAGCAGCAAACAGTTCATGCAATGTGATTATCTGTAGGACTTACACTCCGGGCTCTTGTGTCTGAACGTCAGCTGTCTTTATGGTTTTACAGCCGTGCCCACGCTGCACCGATGGGAAGGGATGGGACTTTTTTTGGCCTTGCAAGAAAAACATTAACTGAAAATGCAACATGCTGGGTGGCTTGATAACATAGATGCTATCTTCCCATCTCACTGGTAGCTGATAACTTTCACTTTGTACTTAGATTGCATGGTTTAATCTTACAACAGTTGTGGTATGAATTGTTCATACTGAACAGTTGAAATTAACTACAGATTTTTAATCTTAATTAAAATGAATAGAAAGAAAAATTACTTGCTGTTTGTATTAGTGACATTTTATTTGAAAATGCGTTTTTGCTTTATTGTACACTACAGCTGCAGGGACATTAGTGGAGTGAAGGGGAGAACACTTGGGTCCCCAATAGCTACCGCAGGGGGAGGAGGGGTAGAGCATAGGACTGTGTATTTGTGAAATGGTAACTCATAAGATTAAGGTGGGAAGCAACTGGGTATAGGCTGTATGCCAGGTGGCGTGGGAGAGGAAATAAAAAACAAATACTCCCCCCAAACAAAAATAGAGTTCAGGTTTACTTTTCTCAAGGGTTGGGAAAAGAATGTGAATTGTTCAGTAAGGAATTTAAAAAAACCCATTGATTTTAAAATATGGTTAACTCAGAATCAAGTGATGCATATTGCTAGTCTCTTTACATGATTTTTTTTCTTTAATTACTGTTAACCTTAGTCTTTCTCCCATGCACAGCCCTCAATACCTTCCTTTGGATTGTTTATTCCTAGCATTTTGTGCCTTGTCTTTAATGAGAATATAATTCTCTTTGGGCAGAGGCTTTTTTTTGCCATGTGTTTGTACTATGGGATCCTGATCCTTCTGACAAGAGGCTTTTGGTGTCTGTTATAATAAATACCGTCCTTTTTGGCTTTTTATTGACTTGTAACCACTTTCAAAGCTATATAACATTATTTAAACTTGCATTTATGCTAATATTGGCAATGCCTTTATATCCCTAGTGTATGCCTGCGGATATACTAATGGTAAAAAGTGGTTTGTGTACACAAGTCTTGCATACTAAGAAAAGCTAACCAGTGAATGATTAATACGTTTTTGTAGGTATATGTGGTTTAGTTGTCATCCCATTGTCAGTCCATCACAGGTAAAAGAATTCTTGGTATATGGTAACGTAAATTACAAAAGCTTATATTTTCAGATTTTTTTTTTCCTTCAGAGCTTATATTAAGAAACTTCTGTAGAGCAGCAAGTTTTTTAATTGTATGCATGGTGTCAGTGAAATAAAAATACAGACCATTATGGAATTTGCTTTTAAAAGTGCTCTTGCGTTCACACTGATGTATAAAAGCCTCTATAGAATCAGAATGTGATAAGGTTATACCACTTTAAATTTGGGCTTTTAAAACCATCTTATCAGTTTCCCAAACATTTTTTCTGTAATATCAAATAACATATAAACAGCTATTTGCGGATATGTTTTATTTAACACAAAATAATTTGCAAGGCTTAACTTGGCTTAAAATTTGTAGGTGTGGGCAGTACCTAACTGTTTTTAAATGGGTCATTTAACCAAGCTTTAGACTTGAAACATGTTGTAACGGGATCAGAGGACAGCTGTGTTGTAATTTGTTTTGTATTTTGCCTAGCACAATGGGGCCCCAACACAGTTTGCCTCTAGGTATTACCAGAGTGCGTGTGTGTGTGGATTTCTTAACTTAGTGGTATTTTTTTTGTAATATGCCTCATCCTGTAAACCCATACACATGTGAGTAATTATTGGGGATATTCACAAAGTAAGGTGTTGCAAGGTATAGGCTTTAAATAGTAACTTTATAAGTGACAGTAGCTTTTTATATAGCATACCGTTCAGTATAATCAGCAAACTCAAATATTAATGTGATGTTCCATTTTTTCAGTTGTATTACTAATTATTAGAACTTTATTGATAAATATAGCATTAAAAAGTATTGACAAAGAAAATATTAAATATGTGTGGCCACAGGCACTGACACTTTACCCTCAAACTGTTAAATTTGTCAAAATTTATGAAGTATTAAAACTACAGTAGACCAGATCATAAACAACAGGAGCTCTTGCTGATAGATAATCTTCTGAATACAAGAGAACAAAATATACAGAATTGTTGTGTATTGGTTTGGTTCTTGTGAAGCAGTGTAGTTCTTAAGAACAAGACTTGTGCAATATTGAGTTAAGACAACTCAGTTATTAGAAAAAGTGTAATTTAGCTGTACCATGTTCATTTTTACCTCAGTCTTGCATTAATCTTTGATTTAAACAGAACATGGAATTCTTGATGGAATAATTACAGTAGTGAAGTAGCTACAGAAGCTTTACAATATTCAAAAAACCTTCAGCTTTAAAAAAAAAAAAAAAAAAGAAAAAGTCAGCATTGGCCTGTGACTAGTTGACTTAGTGTTTTTGTTATTGAACTTTTGTTTATCACATATAGATTATTTTTAATGATATTGGTAGGCATGATTTGCTTTGAATCTTTGTACTTGAAATCATTGTTTTTTAAATAGTGATTTTCTGATAGTTGGTGGTTTTGCATAATGAGCTCAAAGATGGAACATAGTGTTTTTCCTATGTGGTGATGCTGTAGAAATGACATTTCATTTGAGATCACTGAAATAAGAGATTGTAATATTTATCTTGGATTACACTTTTTCTTAATCTTGATACAGAATGTTTATCCAGAGCTTGATGGTGATCTCAAATATACCATAGTTAATGTTGCATGAAACTTATTTTCCATAATCGTAGTATGAAGGGTGTGTGTGTGTATGATGCTATATACACACACACACACACAATCATATCATTGCTGAACCAAAGCAGAAATTCACAGTGCCATAATGTTAGCATTCGTATTGCCTATCAAGTGAAAAAGAAAACACCAACAAAGCCCACCATTTTTGTGCGTTTTTCCTGAGAACTTAGTAGCTCTGCTCCCAATGTAGACAGATTTTACATCTCCCAGTGTAGGCAGATATTACAATACAAATAACACTTTATATATTTGTCTTCAGAATGCTGATTAAAATTTGGATTTTTTTTTAGTATTTACAGTATAATCTGTGCTGTGTGAAAATAGTTTCACTTACTAAAACATGCTTTTGTTTAGAATCCTCTTGTTTATAGCACATGGTGTTAGATTTTATTTATTTTATTAGTAACAGTGCCACACAATGCACTGTTTGACTCTTGCAAGGAAACATGTTTATGTATGTAATATTATATCTACGTGGAATAATGTATGAGTTTAGTATGTTGTTATAGCTAGTGAATACTTTTTTGAAAGAGAAAATATTCTGAAATACTATACAGTATACCAAAATGCTACAACTGTGGGCTCAGTTCTGCAGTCTTTCCTCACATAAGTAATCCTTACTCATGCAAATAGTCTTTGAAGTTAATTGACTGTGAAAATGACTAAAGAATACTTATATGGGGGTAAGGATTTTTAGGATCTAGTCTATATATGACTAAAATATAATAGTTATTGATGTTCTTTTAACATAAAATATCTTTTGTGGACAAACAACAGCCCCCCTCCTCCCCAAAATACAGGTCTTGTTTACTAGTGAAATGAAGTAGTAAGTTATTATTCACCTTTCTTAACGTCATGCCACATGTAGCAAAATAATTTATTCATTTGAAAACAAAAAATAACTTTATGCAGCATCTCATGTGATTCAGAGATGAACAAAAAAAGACTGTCCCCTACCCCATTTCCCTTACACTTCTTTTTTTTGTTTTTCTCTCCCTTCTCCTATGAGTGTCTTATAAAGGGTGAATCTTTTACTGAGCCCTGAAGTCTAGTAAGGTATGGCTTTGTTGGTCTAGTATGAGAAGCAAGATTCAGAGTTTAGGAAACTTCAGCTAGCAGCAAGGAGTTTGCCTAAGTGCTTCTGCTATGGGCCGTTGCCTCATAGGAGGAGAGACTAGAGCCACCCTTGGGAGGAGTGCTGTGAGCTGTTACTGGATGCTGCCAGTGGGAGATAAGTGATTATTCACCAGTGGTACTGGATCTACTATGTGAAAGGTATGTTCAGAAAAGCAGTGGAAGAGGGGCAGTAGTATGTGTAGGATGCTAGGCAACTATGGAGCACGTGAAGAGGCAAACTGAGTGAAGATCCAAAACAATTTGATTATTCAAAAAGGATAAAACCATATAGTTGAGAGAGGTAAAAATACTTCAGTGGTTTTACTTTTTTGTGTAAGTAGTTGTTGGAGCTGCTACAGGCAGGGCCAGCTCTAGCCATTTTGCCACCCCAAGCACAGCGGCACACTGCAAGGGGTGCTCTGCCACTCGCTGGTCCCGCGACTTCGGTGGACCTCCCGCAGGCGTGCCTGCGGATTCTCCACTGGAGCCGCAGGACCAGCGGACCTGCCGCAGGACCAGCAGACCCGCCGCAGGGACGCCTGCGGGAGGTCTACTGGAGCCACCCTCCCGGCAACTGGCAGAGCGCCCCCCGTGGCATGCCGCCCCAAGCACGCGCTTGGCATGCTGGGACCTGGGGCCGGCCCTGGCTACAGGGATATTGTGAAATAATTAACAGACTCATGATAGGAAGTGGGAGGTAGTCTACCAGACTATTTCTCTATTGAAATGTGGTCTATGTTATGCAAATATGGTTTACCTCTGCAATAATCCATTCTGGCTGTGACAAAGGCAGAGGTTATTGTAGTGAAATCTGGGTCCATGAGTAAACATTGCAAACAGCTTATGGGATGCAGATTTAAAAAAAGGCACTCTTTCCTGAGATGATGCTTCTGGAAGACCAGATGGCAAAGAGCTGGCAGGAGAAAATCTAATTTGCCAACTTCTTGAGCAAAAAGTGGATAATCCCCTCTAAGCATTGATGACTGAGGCAAGACTCACACCTGCTATATTCTCAAGATCTTTCCCCAACACACCAACATTCTCTGCTCCAAATGGAGTTTCAGCCAATTTGTTCGCAGTGTTTTGCCATGAGAAAGCATAGGATTGCATCTGATGAAAACAAAACATAAAGGTGATTATGACCACGGTGCAAATCATGTTGCAGACCTTATGCACATTTAGGAAATCAGCTGGAACTTTATAGAACCTTGCAGGAAAGATACTATATTATTTTGGACATGGGTAGTTGCCCAAAAGGATTTTTTGAGATATTCTCTGCAGGAAAGAGCAGAATAGTTGCAGTCAGAGTTCACAAGCAAATCAGCAAACTCTCATGGTCATTGGTATCAAAGAATACTGATTGACTGAAAAATATCAACAGGGATCACCCTACCATTATCATCATTAGAAGGAGATCAGCCAGTGTGGGCGATCAGTTAACATTCTGATGCTAAAAGCCAGACTTGTTAGGGATCAAGGAAATCTGAGGGCTTGTCTACATCAGAAAGTTGCAGCGCTGGTGAGGGAGTTACAGCGCTGCAACTTTGAAGGTGTACACATCTGCAGGGCATCACCAGCGCTGCAACTCCCTGTTTGCAGCGCTGGCCGTACTCCCGTTTTGTCTCGGGTGTAGAGGATCCAGCGCTGGTGATCCAGCGCTGGTAATCCAATGTAAACACTTACCAGCGCTTTTCTTGACCTCCGTGGAAGGAGGAAGCCTCTGGTAATCAAGCTGATCTCCTTTCCCGGTTTGCTCTCTCGTTCCCGGAACCCCGAGCAAGCAGGTAAGGAGAACCGCTTGCTAGGCGGTTCGGGGAACTAGAGAGCAAACCGGGAAAGGAGACCAGCTTTGCCGCGGTTTGCTCTCGCGTTCCCGGAGCCACCCTGCAAACCGCAGGGAAGGAGACCTGCTTGCTCGGGGTTCCGGGAACGAGAGAGCAAACCGCGGCGAAGCTGGTCTCCTTTCCCGGTTTGCTCTCTCGTTCCCCGAACCGCCGAGCAAGCGGTTCTCCTTACCTGCTTGCTCGGGGTTCCGGGAACGAGAGAGCAAACCGGGAAAGGAGACCAGCTTTGCCGCGGTTTGCTCTCTCGTTCCCGGAGCCACCCTGCAAACCGCAGGGAAGGAGAACCGCTTGCTCGGCGGTTCGGGGAACGCGAGAGCAAACCGGGAAAGGAGACCAGCTTCGCCGCGGTTTGCTCTCCCGTTCCCCGAGCAAGCAGGTCTCCTTCCCTGCGGTTTGCAGGGGGTTCGGGAACGCGAGAGCAAACCGCGGCGAAGCGGGTCTCCTTTCCCGGTTTGCTCTCTCGTTCCCCGAACCCCGAGCAAGCTGGTCTCCTTCCCTGCGGTTTGCAGGGGGGTTCGGGGAACGCGAGAGCAAACCGCGGCGAAGCTGGTCTCCTTTCCCGGTTTGCTCTCCCGTTCCCCGAACCCCCCCTTGAAGCCGCCCAACAGCGCTGCAGTGTGGCCACATCTAACACCACTTGCAGCGCTGGTTGCTGTAAGTGTGGCCACTCTGCAGCGCTGGCCCTATACAGCTGTACTAATACAGCTGTAACTACCAGCGCTGCAAAATTTTAGATGTAGACATGGCCTGAGAAGTCAAGATGGTGGCAGATAACTCAAAACAGGCTTCTCAGTAGTTTTCCCTCAAAAAGGGAAGATTAGAAATAAGGTGATAGTCAGGAAGTCATCCCTTGACACTGACTAGAGGTCAAATGACCACTTACCGAAGGTCATTTGATGCCCTACCCACTCCTATGGAGTTGCTAACAATTCAGCCAATACAAGACCCTACTTGTAGCTGTTTACCATAAATGCAGTAATTCAGATTCCATGTTGTTGGCCAGCCTAGTGCTGTTATCTCCACAACATTAGTGAGTGATATCTACTATTCAGTGATGGTGAACTTCATAGATGTTACAATATGCTTTATTATTTATCTAATGTTCCATTTAAATTTAGTCAAGTTGATTTTTTGAATGTATATATTGTATCTAAAAATCATCTAGCTTTTCTTTGCTAATTTAGGACATGCAATATAAATATTAAGGTATAATGAGATAGAAATGGAAGTAGTTTTATTAGTTGGCTTGTTCATTCTCTGCCAGTGGAAGATTGTTTCCAGTTTTAAGTAACTCCAATGATGTGCTTCCACCACTTCCGCTGGAGATAATTCCACAGTCTAATGGAGCTCTGTTAAGGAGTATGAGTTTTCAAAACTTGGTGAATGACCAGTGGTAGAAATGTTTGCTTAGTGCGTCCATTATTGTAATTATAAATCTAATATGTCACAGGCTTATGATCTAACATATGCATATAGAATTATTTCATGTTATTGTAAATAGTTTTAGGAAAATGTTAAAAAATGTATTAACACCTTACTTAGATATTTACAAAACCTTAAAAGCAAGATTTAAAAATATACAGTAGTCATTGTGAGTTTGCCATTGATTTCATTAGGAGAAGGGTTGGGCACATGATTCTAGTTATTAATAATGAAAGATATAAAATGTCTATTTGCAGTGTTTTTAAAAATACACTTAATAGTGTATAACTCCATTTCCTTTATACTGTAACTCCAAGTTGGACTTTGAAACTTGAGGTTGTTAATTTTGGCCAAGAAATACATAGTGATTTTGTTTTAAAAATATTTTTGGGAAATTAAGCTATTGCATCTAAGAATGTGGTTATTACATAGTTTAAAATAGAATTTTAGGAGATTAATAGAATTCAGGTATCCATTTCTTTCACTGAAGCAGATTTTTAGCTTAATCTGAATCTCTAACATTTTCTTAAAATAAAAACATGTTCCATTTAGGAAAAGCAAATGCAATTTTTGGTTGCATTAGCAAAGGCATAGCATGCAAGTTATGGCAGGTGATAGTGCCACTCACTTGGTGCTGGTTAGGCCTCAGCTGGAATACTGTGTCCAATTTTGGTCACCTCTGTATAGAATGTATGTAGAAAAAATGGAAAGGATACAGAGGCAAATGACAACGACGGTCAAGGGGGTGGAATGGAATGCAAGGTATATGAGCAAAGGCTGAAGCAATTGGGTATGTTTAGTTTGGAAAAGGAGATTGAGGGGGGATATGATAGCAGTCTTCAAATTCTTGAAAGGCTGCCATAAAAGAGATGGAGAAAAAGCGTTCTCTCTTGCTACAGAGGGCAGGGCAAGAGGCAGTGGGTTCAAACTATAGCACAGCAGATGTAGATAAAATTTTAGGAAAAATCTAATTGTAAGAACAGTAGGACAGTGGAATAAACTGCCTAGGGAAGTTGTGGAAGCTCCTTCTCTGGAGGTTTTCAAAGAGAGACCGGACAGCCATGTGTCTTGGATGGTTTAGACCAGTGGTTCTCAACCAGGGATACACATACCTCTGCATACCTCCAGGGGGTATTCCAGGGGGTACATTAATTCATCTTGATATTGGCCTAGTTTTACAACAGGCTACATAAAAGCACTAATGAAGTGTGTACAAACTAAAATTTCATACAGGCAGAGCACTGGGGGAGCAGTGACCGTAGGGGACACCTTCCACCGATACACAGCTCTAACTATCCCTCTCCCTACACCCAGACCTACCCTCTTGCCTGCATACAGCTGCCTGCACCCTGCACACTTTTTGAGCTAGGCCCACTCCCCCCCCCCCGAGTTATAAGTTTTAGTTGCATCCCCTCTCTCTCTCTTCTCCCCCGCCCCCAACCCAGACAGGCTGGGTGCTGGGCTGCTTAGGGTAACTCCGGGGTGGAGGGAGCACTCCATCCCTGAGCCCTGCTGTGCAGAGCTGGCCCCCATCCCCTGCCTAGTGCCCCACAGGTCTAAAGGCCTGATTCCCCCTTCTGTCTGGTGACTGAAACCCAGACCCATGAGGCACCCCTCCCCCACAGGGCCTTGAAGTTTTTTTAGCCTGTTTGGGGTGGGGGTGAGAACCCTGGGACTAGATGTCCCTTGCAGTCCCTCTAACCCAATGGTTCTATGAAAATTTATTTCATTATATTGAAGTCATTTGTGAGAGATGTTAACATTCAAGCTGTTTCTTTGGTACTTTGAAGAATGTTTATTAGAATGATCTGAAGTTCTGTCATCTTGCACTGATGGACGAATTCAGTTAATTACATTGAGAGAGATTCAGTTTTTGCCAATATTAACAAAATGAAAAATAAAAAATAATTAATTTGCATCTATGAAATGTGCATTTTGTACAGTAGAATCTCACCAAGGGACCCCTACATTATTTTGCAGGAATCAGTTTCTTCACTTGCTGCACTTAAAATCTTGACTGGACTTGGAAAGATGATTTATGATGTGGCCTTTTTTCATTCAGTGAAGTGAGCTTAAAAAATCATAGAACATTGCAAAAATGTATTTATTACTCAATGATAATTAAAGAAATGCTAAATATTCCAGGTTATATTCTGTGAATATACCAGTGAGATACTATGAATCTTTTCACTGAAAAATATGCTGTATAATAGCATATATGCTTCAGTGTCCTCCCTCTTACCAAATTGCATATGCTTCTTTTGGCATACCTTAATCTTTTGAATAGCCAAAAAGGCTATATACAATTGGAACAAACGTACTTTCCAATAAACACATAACTAAACACGTGTTATATGAAAGCGCATTCCTTTGTTTGCTAGATCATGTGAGGTTGTAACTCTCTTTTTACTGTAGTTATCAGATTGGTATTACAATCCTGCCAGTTCTGTGGTGCATCCTAGTTCCCCATAGCTTCTCCTTCTGCAGTACTCCATCCCTAAAATACACATTCTCCTGTCACTTTCTCTCTGAAGTTACTAGCTACTGACAGGAAAGGGGGAAAACCATTTTTTTTTCTTTTCTTTAAATGAGCTTCAGACCAGATGGAGACAGACAAACTAATACAAGTATCCTGCTTTACTATAGCTATTTCATTTACCACATCACCAAAATGACATTGAAGCTTTGTGGTAGATTCCCTCTGCACACAAACAATCAGAAAGTAGGCACCAGAGGCCTGAAAGGCCTGTGATACTAACAATGACAGCTAGTATCATGTTTCTTTTGTGACTTCAGTTACTAACATCATCTTACATTAGCATGAGTCCTACGCTCTGGGATGATATCTGAAAATAAGCTGTCTGACACCTTCTGGTAAGTTTGGTTTTTCAGTGCAAGGATTTGAGTTTAGATTTTTATTTATTAAAACAGACATCACTTAAGTTTAACACAAATCTAAATGGTGTAGGCAAACTTTCCTTGGGATTGCCTCAGGATTTATGACAATATTTAAGTTTGAATTGGTTTTTGTATTACTGCAAATTATTATTGTTTGAGGGAAATACACCTCTACCCGCTATAACGCTGCCCGATATAACACGGGTTTGCATATAGCGCGGTAGCAGCAGGGCTCCGCCGGTGATTTAAAGGGCTTGAGGCTTCCCGCAGGTGGAGCCCCAGGCTCTTTAAATCACCGCTGCAACCCTGCCACTGCTACCCCGATATAATGGCGTTTCACCTATAATGTGGTAGGGATTTTTGGCTCCCCACGACTGCGTTATATCGGGATAGAGGTGTACCATATTTTCAATCCAGAAATCTTCATTGTTGTTTGTGTGATCTTTTCATATAGCTAGAATCACATGAATGACTTAACTATTAATTTTGAATGAACCCTCTTAAAGTATCTGTTGTTCTTTTGAATATGTGGCGGTGTGGCACTTATGTAACCATCATACTTCAACTGCCTAAGTATATAGTTATAAAAAATGCTGTTTCAGCTGCTTGAATTAATTTTAGAAGATTCCCTTTAATGTTTATAATTAAACTAAAATGTTTTTAAACTTAATTTTTGATGTAGTGTTAGAATTGCGTCTTTAAGAAGTCTTTGGCATAAGTAGTATTGATTTAATAAAGAAAAGAAATACTATGACCTATGTGGCTTACAGTTTCTTCTAGTACTGTTCTGGTTCATTCTCTAGTTCAGTCTCTCAGACACTATTGCTTCTCAAAATGAGTAGAATTACAATAATGCAAATGGAAATGTGACCACAATTTTATTTTATGGCATTCTCCTTGTTTATGTGGAAGAAGGGTTTTATGTACTACTATTCTGTGATAATTCCCAGATAGCACGTTCAGGATACTGGGGCCCATTTTTGTTAGGTGCTACACAAACACATGCAAAGACATTGTTCCTATCCCACAGAATGTTGTCTGTCTGTGTCTCTGTCTCTAAAAAGTTTAACTGAGAGGTTGGTAGGAGAAGAGTGAATGATCATTATTTAAATGCATGCCTAAAGTCTGTTTTGGTTTTTTAAAAGCAGTATATGTCTACCATGTCTGCTAAGACAGTTTCAGGGGCTGGTGCTTTCAATGGCTGAGATAACCGCTTTAGGTTGCTACCTTCTTTTTAGCCTAAGCCTTGGTCTACATTACAGACTTACGTCAATATAACTACATTGTTCAGGGGTGTGGACACAGTTATACTGACTTAACTCCTGGTCTAGACAGCACTAGGTTAATGGGAAGGCTTCTCCCATCAACATAGCTGCTGCTTCTCAGGGGGTTGGAGTACCTACGTAGATGGGAGAAACTCTCCCTTTGGTGTAGGCAGCATCTTCACTGAAGTGCTACAGTGGTGCAGCTGCAGTGCTGTAAGTGTAGACAAGCCCTAAGTTTAACTTTAGTTTTTATCAAGCATCTCCCTCTTCTCAGATCAGTGCTGGTATCTCCACAGACTCTCCTTATCATGTTCTTACAAGGCTGAACATCTCAAACTCCTGGAATAAAGCCTACAGCACCAGATAGTTTGCACAGAGTTCTAAATAAGCTATATGAAAACCATTCCAGAATTATTTTGAACTGGTCTTTTAAATGTCCTTTTATGGCAGATCTTTTCTCTTCTAGCAGAGTAATTTTAGCTTGTGGAATGAGTTCACTTTAGGTCTATTGGTCTTAAGTTGAAATAGGCACAGACCATCTTTTCTGATAAAAGTTGATGAGTTGGGATCTTCCAAGATCCCTTCCATGGGGGATTTTGGGTCATCATGCCATTTTCGTTTCCATATCTACCTGCCTAATCAGGTATGGATTTATTTGCTTCTATCTGAAAAGAGTCTTGAGAAAGTTTATATATATCACACTAAGGCCCTTCGTCAGACCATCTAACTCTTCTTTGATGCCAGTGTTCTAGACAGTGTTGATGCTAAATGACTTTGCCTGTCTGACTGCATTTCTGTGCTGCTATGGTCTTGCTAGCCTGGAGCTAGGAGTCCATGTCAGGGTCCATTTGGTCTCAGACAGCCAGTATTGTTTACCTCAACGTAGTTCAGTGATGGACACATGTATAGTGACTGATTACATGAGCTGCACTCTATTCCCTAAGTGCTTTGGCTTGATGTGTGTGAGAGTGTTCTTGTCTTGATTTCCTAGACACACAGTTCTGTGTCAAAGGAAGAGAAATTTAAACTTCTTCCTCCCTGCAGTTTTGTTTGTTTGGGATGTCCCATTTTTCAATGGGCTAATGTTGGACTAATTTCTTTAGGAAGCGTCTGCTAGGCCATTGAGTGGCTACCCCTTATGTTCTGGGAGATTTCCTTCCTTAATTTAAAATTTCTTTTTTTCTGGTTAGGAATTTTCCTTCATTGTTATGGCTCTCATCTCAGTTGTTGACGTTTTTCTGTTGGTATAGCTTTGAGCTACTTTCTCTGTGTGAGTGGGTATCTTGCACAGATGGTATCTTTGAAAAAAGGGTAATTATTTACTTGTATTCTGCTTTTCTGAAGGTATCTTGTGGATTTTACTCACTCACGCTCCTATATTCAGAGTTTGGAGGTTTTTTGAATAGCAGGTAATTTGTTCTTGGTTTTCCCTTAATGTGATTTGAGTGTTCATCGTTCATTCATGGATACTCTCTTTAGGGAGATTCTCCTCCCCCCCGGGTTCATGTGTGCACTTGGAGATTAAGGAAATTCTTGCCTACTACTCAAAGGAATTGGATGGAACATTTTGAGACCGTTGCAGCATCTGCAACTGAAGCACACTCAGTAAGGCAGTGGCCAAGACCTGGCTTACAGAGGGTCAAAAATCTAAAAGCTGCTAGGTTTGCCACATGTTTTGCTCAGGAGCATGATACGCAAGACAGAGGATTCTGCAAGATACTTTCATGAAAGTAACAATCCCTTATCTGAGGTCAGGATTTGTAAAATATCCCTGATACCTACTAGACTGAGAGAAAAATAGCTGTATTACCATGCCCTGTATTTATTTACATTTTTATTTTGGCAGTTCTTCACTTCTCCCTCCCTCAGGTGAATCAGCTCTGTTCCCCTGCTAATTCTGTCCCAATTTTACCCACTCCACTAAAAATGAGTCCTCCTTTACATTTTTCTATGAATGTCACTTATGGTGCTTATGTGCCTCATGTCCCCAGGAATGGAATTTTTGACTAGCAGTGTTCACTGGGGCTATGACTCCACCCTGAATGTCCTCGTTGTCTTTCCTTTTTGCTTCCAATCAAAAGCATGTACGTCATAGTGGCCCCAACGGCCTCTCAGATCTCACTTGTTACCCAGAGCAATAGAATATTGTGGTTTCTGCCTGCTACCCCTAATTGCCTTTTTTTGGACATAGCCATTTAGTTAACTGTGTGTGTGTATATATGTGTATATATATGTATATCTAAACCTGTTAGTTTAGAATATTTCTCTGTCCTCTTTGCAGCCTAATTTTTTTGTGCAATTTTACATGCTCCTTAAATTTCATACCTGGAGTACACTTGATGTGAAAGTACTTTCTCATCCAGTGGCTGAGCCTGAACCCTTTGGTTTCAAGACATACCTGATGTGGTGATCTTATCCATCTAACTGATAGACATAGTCTGTGTCCTCTCTTGGTGAGAGCCATGTCCTGGACTGACGCTTGTTATGCTGGTCCTCTTCCATCACGAATTGCTGATCCGGAGGTACCTGAATAAAGCTATGCCTGCTGGACCAATCCATGAGAGGAGCCTCAGACTCAGGAAGCTGCTTTATCTTACTCCAAAAAAGGAATTCTCTTCTCACAGATCCCACTTCTTTAGTGTCCCTATAAGCAGAAAATATACAAGAGCTCCTGATGCTGGTGCCAAGAAGGGATCTGTAATTTCCTTAGCCATCCTCGGCCTTCAATCTGAGATTGGTGCTGACTATGAACATAGTGCAGAAGCTTGATACTTCCTCCACTGGGTTGAGCCAGGGCAAATGTGAGCACCACTGAAAGGGTGAGCCACAGTACCAATTGTCCTCTCTTGAACAGAAAGAGTAAAGAAGCTAAAGAAAAGTCATGGACTCTTCCAAGCCAAAAGCACAGAGTTCTTACTTCCCTAAGAAGTCTAGTAGGGCTGTCACCCCCTCTCCTTCTCCTCCTGGCCATCCTGCTCAGAGCAGATCTTGCTTCTTCACTGAACTGAAACTTGGTGTCAGCAAAGTCTTGCTGGCACCGACAACCCTAGGACCAGACCTAGTGCCAGAGCTACTGGCGGTGCTTTCAGATCTGTCACTGACCTTCACCTTTGAGCCTATAGCATTGGTCATGATATTAATACCTCTGGTTCTGATCTCTATGGCACTGGAGAGAGTTGAATCTTCAATACTGATTGTCTCACATTATATTTCTGAGATGTCAGTATCACTCCTAGGTCCAATCCACTCCTCTAACACTTCTTTCCCTACCTATTCCTTCTTTCCAGACTCTATTATGTGACCTTTCCCAGAACCCAGGCATTTTCATAAGGAATAACTCATAGACTTTAACACCAGAAAGGGACCATTGTGATCATCTAGTCCAGGGATTGGCAACCTTTCAGAAGTGGTGTTCCGAGTCTTCATGTATGCATTCTAATTTAAGGTTTCGTGCGCCAGTAATACATTTTAACGTTTTTAGAAGGTCTCTTTCCATAAGTCTATAATATATAACTAAACTATTGTTGTATGTAAAGTAAATAAGTTTTTTTAAATGTTTAAAAAGTTTCATTTAAAATTTAAATTACAATTCAGAGCCCTCTGGACCAGTGGCCACCCGGGCAGCATGAGTGCTGCTGAAAATCAGCTTGCATGCTGCCTTTGGCACACGTGCCATAGGTTGCCTACCCCTGATCTAGTCTGACCTCCAGCACATGGCAGGCCACAGAACCTTGCCCATTTGCCTCTGTGATAGACCCATAACCTCTGGCTGAGTTACTGAAGTCCCCAAATCATGATTTAAAGACTTGAAGTTACAGAGAATCCACCAGTTACCTTATTTCTGATCTACAGGTGACCCATGCCCCATGCTGTAGAGGAAGGCAATTCCCCCTTCCCCTCCAGAGCGTCTTCCACTTGGAGTCCAGGGAAAATTCCTTCCTTACCCCAAATATGGTTATCAGTTAGACCCTGAGCATATGGACAAGACCCACCAGCCAGACACCTGGGAAGGAATTCTCTGTACTAACTTGGAGCCCTCCCCATCTAGTGTCTCGTCACTGGCCATTGCAGATATTTGCTGCTGACAGTCACAGATTGACTTCATGCCATCGTAGGTGGTCTCATCATACCATCCCCTACAAAAACTTAAGAAACTCAGTCTTGAAAGCAGTTTGTTTTTTTGCCCCCACTATTTCTCTTGGGAGATTGTTCCAGAACTTCACTCTTCTGATGATTAGAAACCTTTGTCTAATTTTAAGCCTAAACTCATTGAAGACCAGTTTATATCCATTTTTTCTTGTATCGACACTGGCGCTTAACTCCTCTCCCTCTCTGGTATTTATCCCTTTGATGTATTTATAGAGAGCAATCATATCTCCCCATAGTCTTCTTGTGGTTAGTCTACACAAGCCAAGCTCTTTGAGTCTCCTCTCACAGGGTAGGTTTTCCATTTCTCTGATCCCAGGAGCCCTTCTCTGTACCTGTTCTAGTTTGAATTCATCTTTCTTAAACACAGGAGATCAGAATTGCACACAGTATTTCAGATGAGGTCTCACCAGTGCCTGGTCTAATGATATTAATACTTCCCTGTCTCTACTGGAAATACTGTTCCTGATGCATGGTAGGACTGCATTAGCCTCTTTCGTAGCTGCATCACGTTGGTGGCTCATAGTCATCTTGTGATCAACCAGTACACCCAGTTCTTTCTCCTCCTCTGTCACTTCCAACTGCAAAGTCCCTGGCTTATAGCAAAAATTCTTGTTGTTAGTCCCTAAGTGCATGACCTTGTACTTTGCAATATTTAATTTCATCTCATTTCTATTACTCCAGTTTTCAAGGCCGTCCAGATCTTCTTGTATGATATTCTGGACCTCCTCTGTATTGGTAGTATCTCCCATTTTTTTTTGTGCCATCCACACCTTTATTAGCTCACTCTCATTTTTTGTGCCAAGGTCATTAATAAAAATGTTAAATACAATTGGTCCCAAATTGATCAATGAGGAACTAGTAACGTCACTCCAGCTTGACAGTTCACCTTTCAGTATGACCTGTTGTAGTCTTCCCTTGAACCAGTTCCTTATTCACCTTTCAGTTTTGATATTAATTCCCATCTTCTCTAATTTAACTAAGAATTTCCTGTGTGGAACTGTATCAGATGCCTTACTGAAATCCAGGTAAATCAGATCTACTGCATTTCCTTGGTCTAAAAAAATCAGTTACTTCCTCAAAGAGGGAGATTAGGTTGGTCTGGCATGTTCTACCTTTTGTAAAACCATATTGTATTTTGTCCGAATTACCATTTACCTCTGTGTCCTTGTAACAGGGCGCGACACACCGCTGTGGCACCTCCTGTTAAACGTCCTGGGAATTAGCTCTCGGCCCTTCCAGTCCACCATCAGCCAATGGTGTCACGCCTGTCATCACTGCTATCTCCACTCTTTGGACCCACTTCGGTCCCCGGAACGCAGTGTCCTCTTCTGGGCACGGTCCTCCAACTGTGTCCGCGCTCTGGTATCTCCCTCCTTCTGGGGGATGAGCAGTCCTTAATCCTTCCACTTGCCTCTGCAGCCAACTGCAGTCCAGAGTCCAGCGCCTTGCCTCAGGGGCAAAGTGTAGTCTGGATACCAGCCACTATCCTCATTGGCAAGTGGGGTGCAAGGCAGGGGGACCCAGGTCCCCCCACTACTCTGGGTCCCGAACCAGGCACCCTGTAGCCAGCAGCCACCTACTTCCCTCCTCCAACCTGTTGCCTGTTTTTCCTGGGCCACTTCCCCTGTAGCCATAGCACCTTCTTGGCCCCTGTAGCAAAGCTCTAGCCTGGCAGTGGTCAGCCAGCAGCTCACCCTCACACTCTGCTGCCCCTGCCCACCACTGCTCTATCTATGGCGCTTCTTCAGGCAGCCATTCTTCATCATGTGCCTTCCAGGGAGAGACTCTCTTCTGCTCTGCTGAGCAGCCCTTATATATGGCCCTTGCTGGCCCTGATTGGCCACTCCAGCAAGCCCGCCCCCTATTGGTGAGCTCAGTAAGCCTTTTTCTAATTTAGCTGGGTTCTGCGCAGCCTCCCCAAGGCTGCTTTAACCCTTTTTCTGCCTGTGTAGGGCAGCCGCCCCACCACAGTCCTTAACTATTTTCTCTTTCAAAATTTGTTCCAAGACCACACATAGTTTGACTTCAATTGTAACAGGCCTGTAATTTCCTGGATCAGAAGATGTTGTTGTGAAGGCCAAAACTATAACAGGGTTCAGAAAAGAACTAGATAAATTAATGGAGGGTCGGTCCATATGTGTCTGTTAGCCAGGATGGGCAGGGCTGGTGTCCCTAGCTTCTGTTTGCTGGAAGTTGGGAATGAGTGGCAGGGAATGGATCACTTAATGATTACCTGTTCTGTTCATTCCCTCTGGGGCACCTGACATTGGCCACTGTTGGAAGACAGGATACGGGGCCTGGACAGGATGGACCTTTGGTCTGACCCAGTATGGCTGTTCTTATGGTCTTATCATTTTTTCCCTTTTCTTAAAAATAGGGACTGTGTTAGCAATTTTCCAGTCATAGGGTACAACCTCTGAATTTACAGATTCATTAAAAATCCTTGCTATTGGGCTTGCAATTTCATGTGCCAGTTCCTGTAATATTCTTGCCTGGAGATTATCCGGACCTCTTCATTTAGTCTCATTAAGCAGTTTGAGTTTGACTTCCACCTTGGATGTGGTAATTTCTACTTCATATCCTAATTTTTATTAGCCACCCTGCCACTATCCCTAAACTGCTTATTACCCTTATTAAAAACTGAAACCAAGTATTTGTTTAGGTGTTGGGCCATGCCTAGATTGTCTCTAATCTCCATCCATCCTCAGTGGTTAGTGGTCCCTGTTCTTCTTTTCTTCTTTTCTTTTTATTTATACGGCTCCTGAATTATCACCCCAATCTATGCAGTCTGACTCTAAGGGCATTCCTCATATTCCTTGTCCTAGAACAACTAAATCTCTTCTTGGCCCTGCCATACTTTGGTAGTCTTCTCCTTGGGGTTCAGGACCATTGCACCCATACCTCTTTAATTTTCCACACTGACCTTACTGTGCATACTTGGGTTGTCCATATGGACCTTCTAGGAACTGTTTTCCTTCTCTTTCCTCCCATAGATGACCTAGGTCTCCACCAGTTTAGGTCCCTGACTAGATCACCCAGTGAAGTAGATTGCCTTGAAGAATGAGAGAGGTTATGAAGAGAAATCAGGAGTCTCAGGAGATAGAAAGCTGATATAGTCCGATTCTGAGTTCCAACAGGAGGCTGCTATTATTCACTCCCAGTAGATTGTACTGAAGGATTTGTTGTCATTCTTGCCTGATTAGGCAGTGACTTGTGCTCAAATACTATCGTCTAATGACTTCAAAACCTTACAGGAGTTATTGGAAAGAACTGCAAACAGTTTAGATATTGAACCATCTGTGGAGCAGGAGAAGGCTCATAAATACTTTGACATCCTACATGCTCTCTTCTCTTCCTAGATGATTGATGATGCCTAATGAGGTGTCTTAGCGCCTGTAAGAGAGATGTAACAGTCTTGCCTTTGCTCACTTGGCCATAGGAGGATCAAAGAAGTTTCTCAAATGCTCCTGATTCTGTGGTGGTTTCAGCAGCACAGGAAAAGCCCAAGTAATCAGGGCCATCAAAAACTACTCCCTAGGATAAAGATCCTGGGAGACATGAACTTTAGGATAGGAGGACTTACTCCTCAGCATCTGCAGTTATGAATAGCAAATTATAGCTCTTTTAGTAAAATGTGATTAACTTGGGGCAGAATATCATCCATTGTTGAAAATCTCTCATAGAAATTTAGGACTGACTCAATCTATTATCTTGGAGAGGCAATCGATAGCCAGGATTTTGCTCCAAGAAGGTTTGACGTTCATATTGAGAGCCGTGTATCAATCCCTCCAGAGCTTCCTTCTCTCCCATTTTCAGTTGTCATCTTTATTATTTCCCCAGGTATGGGCTGCAATTACCTCATACCAAAGGGTACTGGAGATAATTTCCAAAGATTACTCCTCACTTCCAATTTGTTTTGCTCTTTAGGATCAAGAGTGAATTATGAGTCATTCCTCACTTCTTCTCAGTTCAGTCTACAAAGAAATTCCTAATGTTAGACAGATTTCAGATTATTATGTCCTTGATTTCCACCTCAGGGAAAACCTTGCAAGAACAGCAAGAATCTGTATCAAATTATTGTCACATAGTATCGTGCATGTATGTTGTGCCTATTGAAAGAGATCACCTCTGCCACCTTCAGGACTGGCTGAGATCTGTCTATTAACTTGTCAAGCAATGTATGGATGCTCCTCCTTAGTGTCAATTGAAATTCTAGGCATGTGGTTCTGAAAAGAGTCCTTGCTCCATATCTTTGTGCTGGAACTCAGGCTATGTAGGCTTGTCACAGTGTCTATTCTACCACAGTGAAGATCTTGACAGACATCACCTCCTCAGTGTATTATATTAATAGGCTGGGGTTTCCTGTTCATGCCCCTCTGTCATGAAGCACTTAAGCTGTGGAAATGGTGACATGTTCGTGAGAGAACTATTCTGGCTCTTTATGAATCTACTAGGGACATGCAATGAATTGACAGATTACCTCAGCAGACTGTACTCAGCCAGCCATGAGTCACCGAAGGACTCTATCCTAACTCCTATATTCAACAAATAGTGTTTTTCTGTGGTAAACCGGTTTACCACCATCAGAAACAACAAATCCCCTCGCTTCTGCTCCAGAGCAGACATCAGTCTGGGGTCCATACATGATGCTTTCTTCTTTTCTCTCATCTCAAGATCTTCATGTCTTTCCTCCCATTCCTGTAATACTAAAAATCTTAAAATCAAGATCCAGGCACACTGATACTCTCAGTGCCTTATTGGCCTAGACCAGGGACAGCTTTAGGCCAATTCCCCCAATTCCCTGGAATCGGGCCCTGCGCCTAAGAGGGCCCCAAGCCTTAGGCGCCTTTTTATTTTTTATTTTTTTAATCACCCGTCAGCTGTCCGCTCCGGGGGTCTTTGGCAGCATTTTGGAAGTGGGGGTCCTTCAGTGCTGTGGAACACCTGGAGTGGACCCCCTGCCGCCGAAGCCCCAGACGCTGCCGGGTCTTCGAATCAGGCTCCGCAGTTCATAAAGCCGGCCAGGGCCTAGACCAGTGGTGAAAAACCTGCAGCCTGTCAGAGTAATCTGCTGGCAGGCTGCCAGACAGTTTGTTTACCTTTGCATGACTGCCCGCAGCTCCCAGTGGCCGCAGTTCGTGGTTCCCAGCCAATGGGAGCTGTGGGAAGCGGCTCGGGCCATAGGGACGTGCTGGCTGCCGCTTCCTGCAGCTCCCATTGGCTGGGAATGGCGAACCACCGCCACTGGGAGCTGCAGGTGGCCGTGCAAATGTAAACAAACTGGCAGCCCATCAGCGGATTACCTTGACAGGCTGCAGGTTGCTCGCCACTGGCCTAGACAGAATTGCCTGAGGAATTGTCTACACTGCATCTCAGAGCATGCCTCCCAGTCTAGGTAGACAGACACGTGATAGCTCGAGCAAAGCTTGTGTGCTAAAAATAGCCATGTGGATGTTGTGGCATGGGCTAGCTACCTGAGCTTGGACCCGTGGGGATGGGCAGGCTGGTACTTGGCTGGCTAACCTATGCTGCTGTTCGTACCACAGCATCCATTCTGTTATTTTTCATGCACTAACTCTGCTTGAGCTCGTGTGTGTCAGTCTGCTCAGATTGGAAGGTATGCTCTCAGCTGCAGTATAGACATACCCTCATAATCCCACAGCACCTATCAATCCAGCAGCCAATCTGCTAGACTTGATCTCCCAAGATCGAGAGCAAACTTTTCATGCAGACCTCACATCTCTGTACCTGACTGCATGAAAGTTGATTGGTTGAGCATGATGAAAGAGTACTCTTTCACAAAAGGCCAGGAGATTGTGATATGGAGGAGACGGTTTCAGGTACACTATTCCAGAGCACAACACAGGGTTATTCTTTCAATTATTTATTGATTGCAAGAGGTTAAGTATTTGCCCTTCTGGTCACAGGAAGGTGCATAGTTAGTGCCTGGGGAGATAAGAAGAAGATAAAGTACAGTTCACTTGAATAAACCAGGTGGAAAAACCTCAGAGGTTGAAAATAAGTGTTAAATTCTTCTGGCAGCTGCACATTCAAGCTTGTAATGAGAAAAATGGTACAGAGCTTAGCTACAGTGCAGTTTTTCAGATGGCCATGTGAGGGCCATGTCATTATTGAAATTTCAATATGTTCTCCTTGACCCTTTTGTTGTTGTTCTTTAAAAAAGAAAAGTGGTTTTGATGTACGTGTTTTGGCTGTGCAGTTCTTTAAGGGTTTGTTTAGACAGTGTGCTTGAGATGGCTAGCAGAAACCTTGTTATGAACTTTAAACACAGCTGTTTCATTTTATGATGTGGATATTTTTTCATTGCTATACAATTTCTCCTTGTAGTAGGAAAGAAGAGTCCTGGGAGAAAGGAGCATAAACCATGGACTTCATAATAAGGATGGAGTGGGGTATATCTGTTCTTATTCTAGTAAGCTACATAATTTGAAGAGGGCTGAGCTGTGCCAATGTATTTTTATTTTTTAAAATCAAGGCAATTACAATTTGATCCAGAAATAAGATACTTAAGTCTGGGCAACTTGCAGATCCTTAACTCTTTGCCAGTCTACTCGGAAACTTGTGCCACAGGAGGGCACGCAGGCATCTTTTCTGTGGTTTCAGAAATAAACCGACTTGTATGTTTATAGCTACTTTTAACATGCAACAAAATACATTTTTCCCCTTGTTACGCAACTTCACAAATCTCTGTGCAGTTCTGTATTCACTGTTAAATATCTAATTTCTGAAAAATGAGATCTTAGTGTTTGTTTCCAAAAGCATATGCATGTTTTTCAAAGCATATTTTATACCTTCCTTCCTTGTTTACTTGAAGAATCTGAAGAGATAGTGCTATGAACCCAACTAGACAAAATTAATCCATTGTATTTACATTATTTGAGTGGATGTTTGAAAATGATACTTTGTTGCTCTGTGAAGATGAAGTAGTGAAACTGAGCACTGCAAATAAAACAGATGTTGCTAATCTTGTGTTTGCAGGCTCTTGTAACATTTAATTAAAGGGTGGTGTAATTCCCATGTCACCTTACTTTAACTAAAGTTTACGTTTTTGGACTATGAACTAAGGGCCATCTTTTGAAAACCTTTACTTGTGTGAGTAATCCTTGTAGAAGTAATCCTAATGACTTCAATGTGACTTAACTGAGTAGGAGTTTTAAAGATTGCCCCCTAAATTGAAATGCTGTATACACTTATTGTTTTCATATCTTTGATGTTCAAATTTGAAGAGAAAAGCAAAGATCAAGGTACATAATTACTATGCTACCCACGCAAACAACCTAGGTTAGAACACTATTTAGATAGTAAAGTTAACTGATTCAGAAGCTAGTGAATAGAAAAGTTTGTCACCTATGCAACCTTATTTTGGTCCCTTATGTGCATGCATTATGATAGTAATTATATGGTTGTACGCTAATTTTTTCCCCAGTGGGACTGCTGGCTCATTCAGTGCACAGAAAGACTGTTTATGGGAAGACGCAGCTATTTAATGTTTCTCTTTTTCCTCATTCAGTGTGTGGCTCTGTATTTTGTTTACTGCATGCTATCCAAACCCACCTTTGATATGGAATTTTTACGTGGGCTTTTCTGTTGGTGCTTAACACAGTCATATCTCAGTATTTTGAACACTAGTGAATTTATTTTCACAACTTCCCTGTGAGACAGCAGAGTATTATCATCACCATTTTACAGATGGAGAACTGAGTTACGGGGAGAAATACAATCAAACTTTTGAAATGTCTTCACTAATTTTGTGTGCCTCAGTGATTGCACCTCTAATTTAGATACTTAGAGGCCTAATATTTCAGAGTACTTTTTTATTATAGTACCTTTATATGTTTAAAGCACTGTTCAGACTTTAACTAATACACACAAACCCTTTGGCAGTTAGGTGGGTATTTTTATTCCCATTTTGCTGATGGGGAAAATGACAGAGACCAAATAACTTGTACAGCATCATGCAGGAAGTGTGTGGCAGGGGCAGGGTTAGAAATGATATCTGCTGGGTGATATTCACTTGTCTTATGCAGAAGATCATCCTAGCTCTTACTGCAGTTCTCTGTCTCATTCTGTGTACACTTTTCATCCTCAGCCCAAAGAGAATGAGGCAGTGGTTCTACATATAACAAGGCTAATTCACTGTGTGGGTCTGAATCTTTCACTGGCCACCATCCAACCTGTGCACTAAATGAGGCAGGAAAAATAGTATGTAATCATATTAAAATGGTGACCAAAATTTAATGGAGGAGGAAAATTCTAAGAAAAGGAAGGAGTGAGAGCAGCAGAATAAGGACAATGAACTTCAGAAAAGCAGACTTGAACAGACTTCGAGATCTGTTAGGTAAGATGCCATGGGAAGAAAATCTAAGGAATAAAGGAGTTTTCTGAGTGATAGTTCCTGTTGTGTTCCTCAGGGTTTATTCATGCACACCATGTATCCGGTGCCAGAGAACTTGAATGTAGTAGTTGGTCTGCGCATGTGCCCTTTCTTCACCTCATGGTTTCGTCCGAGATGATAAAGGATGGGGTGGACTGACCACATCTCTAGTTTCTTCTCACCATCACATGGTCTCACTTGGAGCTACTGGCGTCCTCTCATGTGTGACAGACCTTAAAAACTGTAGAGTTGTATATAGTTTAGTTTTTTTTTCAGTAGTATTTGGAATAGAACTGAGATTTTTGGGGATACTGTTTATGGGTTAATCCCACCCTCATAACCATGCATGAATGCTGGACTATGCTGAAGATGCCAGGATTTAAAATCTGCGCCTTTTGCCTGCATTTCTTCTTGATCAGTGATGAACATCAATGCTGCCTCTGCTACTTGAGAGAAGCCCTCATTTTGTCCAGGGGCAGTATCTGCAAGCCTTTCCAAAGCTGCACCTGAGAAGACTGGACTCTCTGCCTTAACAAGCACCTCATGGAAGTCGCCATGAGGCCTCAATAGGACCCAGGCTAGGAAAACCTCATCCCCCTGTCTGTACATGAGCCTCAGACAGCCAGGAGTGCACCTCCAATTATGGAGCTCAAGTCTGGCTCTGGTAGTACCACTGCTATGGACTCCATGCTGCTGTTTAGTCGGGAGGTTAGGTAACATGTATATAAGCATGACAGTAAGTCTTTCTTCCAAACTGAAGAAAAGTGTTGCACCTTCAATGTGTTTCAGCCATGGGGAGGCAGCGTGCTCCAAGATGCACAAGTGTGAACAAAACCCTCCCCCCGCACAAAGTCGCGGATCCATCTGTACTGGGTACCGAGTTGCATACACCGTCAACGTTGGCATCCTTTAAGACAAGGAATCCATTGGTTCCGGGAAAATCCTCTGCTCTGGCACTAGCTCTGGCTATGGAACGAGTACCATTAACACTCAGGAGATCAAAAAAGCACCAGAGTCACATGAACTGTTTGCCCTGAGAGAACTGAGATCTCCATACCTTCCGCTAGCATCCACGTCTAGGGAGGCCAGATCTCTCACTCAGGACATACCACAGTCAAGACATGCTTCACCACATCCTTCAATGGTTTACACACTTCCGCTGCTCTGATGGTATTGCCATTGGAACGGGGATCTTGTCCTTGGAGGAGTTGGATGGAGTGCAGGGGCCACTCACCCCCTACTGCCACTACCAATAACCAAAAAGTCCATGGCAGTACCCTCCTCTCCAACTGCAGAGGAGCTACTGGTTTCTCACGTCCTGGGGCCTTCTGCAGCACCTGCCGGATCTGTCCTGCTGACCCTACTGGGGATCCATGCCTCACTACTCGCTCTCAGAACTTGCCAAGTCTGCAAGAGAGGCTTTGCCTCTCTCCCTGTCTAGAGCACCCTTGAGCAGATGCTCCGAACTGGTTATAGAGAGAGAACCGTTCCATCCGGTTTCTGATGGTACCACTGGAGCAAGAGTGTTTTCCATTGTCCTCTCCAGATGCTTCAGTGAGGGGGGCAGCTGGGGGACCCTGCTGTTGCCCAGCCGCAGCAGGTGGCAGAGACTCCCGATATCTGTCCAGTTGTGACAGGGGGACTCTGCCGCTACCAGCTGGCCCCTGGGGTGAGGGAACCCCACAGCAGTCCAGCCCCGCAAGCAGAGGGATCCAGGAATTCCCATGCACTGCAGCGGTGGGGGGACCCGGGAGCCCCAGCAGCAGTGGGTGCTGACCCCTCCTATCCCTGTTGTCAGGGATATTTTTAGTGAAAGTCAGGGACAGGTCACGGGCTTCTGTGAATTTTTGTTTATTGCCCATGACCTGTTCCTGATTTTCACTAAAAATATCAGTGACAAAAATGTAGCCTTAATTATAAGGAATGGCCAGCATGGATTTGATAGGTTGGTCTGGTATAATTTGTTCTTAATTTCCTTCTTTGACAGGGTTACTGGCCTATTGGGTGGGGGGAAGCAATAGACATGATATATCTTTGATTTTTAGTAAGGTTTCTGACACAGTCCCACATGATGTTCTCATAAACAGACTAGGGAAATGTGCACTCACTTCATAGTAATTTAGTATAGGCCACAACTGGTTTAAAGACTGTGCTCAATGAGTATTTATCAGTGGTTTTCTGTCAGACTGAAAAGGCATATCTAGTGGGGTCCCACTAGGGTCATTCCTGGATCTGGTACTATTAAGTGTTTTTCATTAATGACTTGGATAATGGAGTCGAGAGTGTATTTATAAAATTTGTGGCTGACATCAAGCTGGGACAAGTTGCAAGCACTTTGGAGGGCAAGGTTAAAATTCAAACCAGTCTTGATGAATTGGTCTGAATTCAGTAAGATGAAATTCGATAATGATAAGTGCAAAATACTTCCCTTAGGAAGGAAAAAACAAATACATAGCAACAAAATGAGGAATAACTGACTAGGTGTTAATACTGCTGAAAAGGACTTGGGGGTCAACAATGACACAGTTGCAAAAAAGGCTAATATTTTGGGGTGTATTAATGGGTGTTTTAACAGTGGTGTTGTATATAAGACGTGGGAGGCAATTTATCCTACTCTAGTTGGCACTGGTGAGGCCTCAGCTGGAGTACTGGGTCCAGTTCTAAGTGCCAAACTTTAGGAAAGATGTGGACGAATTGTAGAATGTCCAGAGGAGAGTAACAAAAATAAGTTTAGAAAACCTGACCTGTGAGGAAGGGTTAAAGAAACTGGGCGTGTTTAGTCTTAGGTTCCCTGCTCACTCTTTTTTTCTTAACAGTCCTCAAATTTGTTGTAAAGAGAACTGTGATTAGTTGTTTTCCATAAAAGCAGCAAAGAATCTTGTGGCACCTTATAGACTAACAGTCTATAAAGTCTATAAGGTGCCACAGGATTCTTTGCTGCTTTTATAGATCCAGACTAACACAGCTACCCCTCTGATAGTTGTTTTCCATGTCCACTGAAGATAGGACAAGAAATAATGGGCTTAATCTGCAGCAAGGAAGATTTAGGTTAGATGTTAAGTAAAACTTTCTAATTGTAAGGGTAATTAAGCTCTGGACTAGATTTCCAAGAGAGATTGTGGAATCCCCATTATTTGAAGTTTTTAAGAACAGGTTGGACAAACACTTTTTAGAGATGGTCTAGTTTACTTAATCCTGCTTCAGCTCAGGGGACTGGACTTGACTCTTCAGGGTCCCTGCCAGCTCTACATTTCTGTGATTATTTTGCAGGACTAGCTCCATTTTACAGATAGCATAGTCAGAGTGTCAAATGTTTGTACCTTTCTGACATACAGTACATATAAGTGGCCGTGACTTGGGCCTGTTATATTAGAGATTCAGGTTCTGTTCCTATCTTGTGTGATGTCCCAGTGAGGCATGAAGTCTGGGTTGTGAAGAGTACAGAATTATTAAATAAGTTGGAGAAGTTAGTTTAGAATTGCTGGTCTCTGGGTTCTCAGTGCAGAGTCATGTAGTCCAAAGAATATTTTGATGGTGGGTAGCCGAAAGAGGAGGTTGAGGATCTATTTTGCATGTGTCCCATCTATCTGGATTGCAGAAGTGAGGTATTGTGGTAGTGCCTGCACAGTGCTAATTGAATCTTCAGGGTTTCTGGTTGTAAGCCAAAACCAAGATGTGCTATGTGAAACATTAATGGGTAATTGTGATTTTCAACAGCCAGTAGCTCTGCCAAATATGAATGGGTTTTTATGAGGCCAGTGAAAAGGATGTTTGGTGACCCCAAGACCATCTCCCAGCCAAATATTAAAGTCTTGCTGCAAATCAAGAAGGTGTAAGGTTTTTAAAAAGTCAAACTTTTTTGTAACAAAAATTACTGGGAATAGAGGGATTGCTGTCATTCCAGTACAATGTGTTCTTAGTAATTTTATACAGAATGTCAAGGGAGGCATGTTATACTGGATAAGTGTTGTTCTCAGTAGTGTGTCTGTAGTTAGCTTTTTGTTTATTACTTCTGTTTCAAACCTCTAGTAGTATTCAGCCAGTTTTAATTTAGATATTGGCACAAAAACATTCAGTTCTCAAAGTTCATTGTTTGCTGTAGTGGTAAGCAGAAAAATAATTTGTTTCAGTTTACACATCAAATAAAAGAAGTGCATGTATAGTACGCTGTAAGTGCTTTTCACAAATGCAAGCCGTATAATCACCAAATCCAGTAACTGATCCTTACCTACACTGACAGAATTAACTAATCAGAAAACTAGTAATACAAAAGTACCCATTCTTCCCAGAACCCCCCACCCTCGCTATGCTGCCCTTCCCAAAGAGCTGCAAAAATCAGTGCTTTTATTTACTCATGTTAATGTAGCATATTTTAGATACTTCTAATTTGAACAGTTTTTAAAAATTAATATGGAATAATATGATGCTACTTTGAAGACATTCAATTTTCTATATCATATTCCATAGTGTGATGACAGGACAATTATGGTTTGTATGGGGGCCTTAATCGTTAGGGTATTGTTGATATGCAGAACATTGGGAGTTTTTCATATGGGGAGACTAATAATGCCAAATCAACCTTCATAAATCTACAAATCAGTATCTTGTGGGAATGAGGCATAATGGAACAAATACTGCTTTAAGGAATGATGCTGAAGATTACAATTAAATCATGGAAAGTGTTACCACACAACCCCAAGTACATGTGATATCTATCCATCCTCAGACCCTGTTTTCAGATTGTTATAGAGTAGTGTGTTGCCTTGAAATGACTTTTGAAAGATGAAACGCCACCATTACTGGAGATTCATAATGCCCTTGATGAGATGGTAGCACTAGGCATGTTGCCAATTTTTTTTTGTACCTGGGGTGGGATTGGTTGTATTGTTAGAACTACATTATCCTGTCCCCTCTTGAAAATATATAGCTCAAACAGTAATTCAGCAAATGTTAATGTGCTGCAAACATCCATTTATAACATTTACTGCTCATCTGTTAATCCAGAGTACCTGTAATGATCTGAGGCTGTAGGTCCTCTGTTCAGTGGGTCTAGAACCAGGGCCATGGGAACTCTGGGTCTTGGACAATCCCTTGTTGCTATTGAGCAAGTTAGAGGGACCAGCACCTCATAAATCCTGGATTGTCAGGCTGCACAGGAAATCCTACTGGAAAGCGTAAAGTGCAGTTGTCTGATTGGTAGCACCTACTACTTAAGCCAGGAGGTGATTGAGGTGGACTGTCTAAGCAACTGTGCAGACTCTGTTCTGCCACATCAAACCCTGCCCTTGCCTATGTCCTGCAATCTCCAATCCCTGTTCCCAGTTCCTGCTCTACTTCTTCCTCCACTTCTGTTCTGATCCTGCTCCTGATTCCTGTGCCAGTTCTGACTCATAACGCTGGCTCCTGCTCTGACCAATAGGTATGACTCCCTGTCCCCCAGTTTCTTAGCAGTATCTTGGCAGTCATCCTTGCTATAGTGTACAGATAACTTATTAAATCCAGTAATGGTTTATATAAATCCAGCTACTCACTAGATTGGCATGAATTTTATAGATGGGCTGCAGTGCTACGGTATAAGAGTTGGAGGAAAACATAAGATTTCAATTGTTCCAGCATTCACAGAAGGCTGATTGTCCAAAAATAAATTTTGAGGGAGTAAGAAGGAGACTGCCAGTATCTATTTAGCATGGGAATGGAACACTTTTCAGGGAATGAAGTATTTGGAAATGCCTTAGAGAATGCAGTTGCTGAACTTGATGAAAAGAAGAATTATGATGTGCCAGCCCAGAGATTCAATGGAAGGAAATACTCATCCTTTCCCAGGAGAAATAGCTCTTTCAGGTCCTGGATGTACCAGTGCAGACCAATGAGGGTTGTGCTTCCTCGTCCAGATAAGTCAGACTGGAGACAATCAAAAGGAATACATGATTTATAAGCTTTTCACGACCAAAGCTTAACCTTCTCCTGGCTCATTCTTTTCATTTTGCTTCCTGTCTTTTCAGTGTAAATGAACAGGAAACCAAGTTTTATTGCTAGTTGCTGTTTACTTCCTTCTTTACCTCTTTTTGTTTTGGGTTTATTTGATTTTTGTTTGTTTTAAGAGTACTTCTCAAGTTCGCTTGACTCTGAAAAGATGAAGCTAAAAAAATGTACATACTATGTTTGCAAAGATTTTGCAGCGTTCTGCTCCTATACAATACAAAGACCTTAGACCAGCACACTTAGGCAGTGATTTCCAGAAGATCTGAAAGGGCCTTACTAATGATGCTTAGGAAAGGTGGCTTTTCTTCTAGCATCTCTCTTGCCGTGGCAGCAAACACTTAGGAGGACCTATCTTAGGGCTGGATTTCTGAAGAGGAGAAAGTAAGATCTTTTCCCAGTGGAGTCAACTGAGTGTATGAATATCTGTCCCTGGGGTTATTACTTGGCTCTACAAGGCTGCCTTGGTTGTGTATTGGGTAACTTTTTTCCAGGAGCCTGCCTTCAGCCCATGTCATAAGAAGCTTAAGAACCACCAGATATCTAATTTCTTCCTTTTCCCTTACTTGTTTTTGGGACTCATTGGAAATGCTTCTCTACATCCCTTCAACTGCTGCAGGTAGACTCTTTGAAATCAAGTTAATTGGCTATCAGTTAACTTGAGTTAGCCAACCTGTTTGTACATCCTAACCTGGACACTCCTCAAACGTGTTGGATAATTTAAGTTAATTGGCAATTGATTAACTTGATTTAGAAGAAATACTCTCAATTTGTCTGACCAAATGTATGAGAGAGTGAGTGCTGGATGTGTAGAGATTACAGAACCAGAAGCATCCCTAGCTTCCAAGGTGCTGTCTCTAGAAGAATGGGAGTATAATTAATCAGATGATTGATATCCTTAAAATTAATTAGATGATAGAGTGAATTGAGATCACTAGTGCCTTTGTTTTTAATGGAAGATCCAGAAGAAAAAAATCTCTGCCTTTCTATTATTGGTGTGGACTTTTGCTGCACCATAGCTGATGATATGGTGCCTTGCTGATCAAGTGCACAAATAGGCATTGAAACCTGGTTAGGGAGACTCAGTGGGAGGGTGGAGGTTGTTGACCCCTTTCTCTTGAGAGGCTTTTGTACTAGATCTTCACTGATCCTCATCAAAGCACATACTACCCCGAAGGACATTATGAAATGGATATTATCAAAGGAGATTTATACAGGAATTGCAAATTCTGAAGTCCTGTTGTGTAAACCATAGCTCCTAAATAATTCTAGGAGTTAAGATTAGCGCCGATCCATAATCGACAGTTTTGCACTGCCTTCATCTGCTGCCAGAATAAGGAGTAGCCTAGTGTTAAGAAGTGTCAGATGTAATTTGTAGAAAAGAAATGAGCAGGTAATTCCACATTTTCCTTCAAAGCAGCAGAAAACATCTACACCGATCGCTATGACATGTACATTGATCACTACTACATACTTGTCCCTGAGAATACTGAAAGGCTTATCTCGGAGCCTGCTTGTAATAATTTTCAAATATTATCCAACAGTATGCTTTCTGTAATAATAAATAATCTTGTATTTATATTGAGTAATGTTAATATTGTCTCATTTATTTTTCTAGTTTAATAACATTAATGTACATAGTCACATTCACAGCACACATTTTTTTAATTTAAACATCACTTTGAAACAAGTTGCATTCTTAAAGCAATATTTGTATTTTAATTTAGTAAATATCTCTAAAATAACTAAGTATCTAATAATTACTGTAAATACACCTGAATTTGTAATTTGTATTTTCTTTAAAAAAAGTTTATATTTTCATGTTTTGAGTCTCTTTGTATCCAATTTTTGATTTATAAGTATCTACTGTTGATTTATAAGTATCTACTGTTCCATGTTCGATTGAATACCCCCCAAAAGTGGAATTGTCATATCCTTATCTTAATAATGTATTTTGAATAAGCAACTTTCCATCTGAAGGTTGACTTTAGAAACTCATATTGAAACTTTAACTCAGCTTCCATTGTATATCTAAAATATCAAGTGCGAATGTAAAAATATACATAAATATTTGTTTATACCCCCTTGTTGCATCTTGTCTTAATACCTAGGATCATGAGGGCAAAGGCCTCTGGCCACTACTGTAGTACAGATAATAACAAATAAGTTTGTCTAGAGTTTGAGTTAAACCTTCCTAAATATGCCTCTCTGAACAGGTGAAATAAAACTTGTATTTTAAAGGAACTTTAATTTAATTTTACACTAGTCTCTTAATTTTTTAATCAACTTTACAAAATTCATTAGTCCCAGCATGCACATTTGTTTTTGATACCACTGGAACCAGTTTGTTGATTCTGCTATTTTCAATCAATCCTCTCCTTTTTGTAGAATGTATTTCTTTGTATTTGACAATAGGTGAGGTGATTATCAAGTGATGTTTACACTTTTATCATGTGAACGGTGTCCAGTAATGTTGCAAAAACTTGATTTATTTTGGCAACAGCAACAGGGTGTTTTTTGGGATTTATGGAGATGCAATGGAAATATTGCACATCAACAGCTTTACTGATTTAAATGTGGTTTAAAGAGTAATTTTGGAATAAGAAGAATTGTATAAAAATGAACTGAAAGCAAAGAACTTTCTAAAACTCAGAATGTTTGTTTTTCATCTTTAGTGTCATTAATACAGAATGGGAAAAGACTGTCTAGGAAGGAGTATGACAGAAAGGGATCTAGGTTAGGGGTTATAGTGGACCATAAGCTAAATATGAGTCAACAGTGTGATGCTGTTGCAAAAAAAGCAAACGTGATTCTGGGTTGCATTAACAGGTGTGTTGTAAACAAGACATGAGAAGTCATTCTTCCGCTCTACTCTGCGCTAGTTAGGCCTCAACTAGAGTATTGTGTCCAGTTCTGTGCACCGCATTTCAAGAAAGATGTGGAGAAATTGGAGAGGGTGCAGAGAAGAGCAACAAGAATGATTAAAGGTCTTGAGAACATGACCTACGAAGGAAGGCTGAAAGAATTGAGTTTGTTTAGTTTGGAAAAGAGAAGACTGAGAGGGGACAAGATAGCAGTTTTTGGGTATCTAAAAGGGCGTCATCAGGAAGAGGGCGAAACTTGTTCACCTTAGCCTCTAATGATAGAACAAGAAGCAGTGGGCTTAAACTGCAGCAAGGGAGATTTAGGTTGGACACTAGGAAAAAGTTCCTAACTGTCAGGGTGGTTGAACATTGGAATAAATTGCCTAGGGAGATTGTGGAATCTCCATCTCTGGAGATATTTAAGAGTAGGTTAGATAAATGTCTATCGGGGATGATCTAGACAGTATTTGGTTCTGCCGTGAGGGCAGGGGATTGGACTCGATGACCTCTTGAGGGCCCTTCCAGTCCTAGAATCTATGAATCTGTGAATACTATAACTTGTCATTGTGGAAACTTCTATAATACAGAAATGATTTTTGAGAAAAATGTACTTGTATATTGCAATGTATATAATTAAAATTACAGTAATTACTAACTTGACCTGGTCTTCACCAAGCACTACTGCTTCTCTGACCTCTCCATTGCTGAGTTTTTGATCTCAGATGTCCATCTCCAACAATGCCCACCTGTCCCCATCACCTTGTGTTGCCACTCAATTCTTCTGTGGTTTTAGTCCATCCTTATCAGTGAGATCTCTTTTGCTGTTGGACGACTCCTCTCTGTCGTCTGTTCCTTTTCTGTCATTGACTCAGGCCTTGTCTCTGCTCAAAAGATTTGCCAGTATAGTTATACTGGGAAATCCTCCTGTTGTAGATGCAGTTATAACTGTTTTTTCACTAGGAGGTTTTAACAGCATATCTGTGTTGGCAAAAAATCATATCCCATCTAACATAACTATGCTGGCAAAACTTTTAGCCTAGCCAAGACTTTAGTTGTTGCTTCCCTCCACTCCCATATCCCCAACACCCTTAACTCCTTTGCTGCTTTCTCGTGTTACAAGGTCAGCCCTGTCAGCAGCCAACTTACTCCCAACATCTACTTTTTTCTGTTCTTGTACCCATGTTGCTGAACTATCTTTGGCAAAAGTTCTGAAGCCATTCTAACTTCCTCCCCTACAAATTTACTGGGTTGTTTTGTTACCAGCTTAGCTAAATAGCTCTACTTCTCTGCCCTCATTAAGTCCTTCACTATCAACCCAAGCCACCTTTCCCCGTCAACTTTGATTTTCTTTTCAAACACAACCCTCCTTCCTGCTCTCATTTGTCTTTGCAGGATTTTGCAGATTACTTCATAGAAAAAAAAATATTTGGTGTGGCCTCTCTTATTCCTTGCTCCTTGCTTTTTCTGTTCTCTTCCACACCTGTAGTCAACACTGAGACTTTCTACCTTGTCTCCCTTTCTTGTGCCAGTGACATCCCTTCCCTCAATCTCTTAATGTCTCTTAGGTCCTCTCTCACTTTTCTCATTGCCCTTTCACTCTCATCAGGTTCCTTCCCCTTTCAGTACAAGTATGCTTTGCCTTCCCTGTCTTAAAAAAATCATTCACCTCACCTCATCCTCAAGCTATTGTCCAAATTCTTTTCTCTTCATCTTCAGATGCTTTGAATGTGCTGTCTGCAACTGCTTTCCTCCACTTCCATGTTTGACCCACCCCAATCCCAGCTTTCACTCTTGGCTTCACACTGAAACTACTCTCACCCAAAGTCTAAAGACTCTTTTCTTTTTTTTTTTTTTTTTTTTTTTTTTTTTTTTTTTTTTTTTTTTTTTTTTTTTTTTTGGCCAGATTTCCATGCTGGACTGTATCCTTATTCTCCACAACCTCTTTGTGGTTTTTGATAGTCAGCCACTCCCTACTTCTTGAAATCATTTCCTCCACTGGTTTTGTTGCTTCATCTTGTCTCCCTGATTGCTCTTTTATTGTCTTTAGTGGGTCGTCATTCTCTTCTCTCCTTGCTTTCTTTAGGCATCCCCCAAGGTCGTATCCTTGATCTCCCTCGTCCTGTTTATCGTTAGGCCCTATAGCTAAGTAAATTTTTTTTAAAATGTGGACCTGACTTTGACTTTCATCTTATGGCAATGAATCGTAATTCTGGCTCTCTACTATCGTACTATATCTTCCTCCCTCCAATCTAGCGTCACAGACTGACTGTCTTACATCAATTTGTGGATATGCAGTTGTCATCTTAAACGCAACATGGCCAAAACAGTCCTTTTGTTCTCTTCTTCCTCTGCTTTCTCTGTCATTGTGAGCAGCATTGTTGTCCTTAATTCAGCCCTTCCTCTGAAAACCATATATTTTAGACAGTGCATGCATCTTGCCTTTTTCTTCCTATACAATATTTCTAAAACCTGTCCTTTCTTTGTCAGCGCAGCATGAACCAGCTCTCATTGTTTCATGTATTGACTACTGCCATCTCCTCCTCCTCTCTGGGCTGGACTACTGCAACCTTACTCTTCTCAATTTGATTAAAAATACTGTGTTTTCAGTCATCACGCTTACCACATCAGCATCTTATTTAGTTTGTGTTAACCCTGAAGTACAGGGGAAAGGGACGGTATGGTCCCTAATCCATTATTTCTCCCTTAATCACTTTTACATTTTCTTCTAGACCACCCCTTCTGCATAGGAAAAGATAGCCCCAAACACATTTTCAGTTACTACTTTATTCTCCTTCATATCCCTTCTTAAGTAGGGGATGCCAGATCGAAAAGGGACTCTGGCGGCTCCGATAGCACTGCTGACTAGGCCTCTAAAAGTCCAGTTGGTGGTGCAGCTGGGCTAAGGCAGTCTCCCTACCTGCCCTGGCTGAATGTGGCTCCCGGAAGCAGCTGGCGCAAAAGCCAGTGGGCTCTGTGCACTGCCCGTGCCCGGAGATGTGGCCCCTGCAGCTCCCACTGGCTGGCTGCGGAGCTGGTGCTCTGGGCGGGGGCAACGTGCAGAGCCCCCTGGCCCCTCTGCCTAGGAGCCAGACATGCTGGCCTGTTCCTGAAGTCATGGAAGGCAGGGAGCCTGCCTTAGCCCTGCTACGCTGTGGACCAGGAGCTGGAACCCGGACCCTGAACCTCCTCCTGTACCCCAACCCCTAGCCCTCCAGCACCCCAACTTCCTTTTGGAGCCTGCACCCCAGCCCTGAGCTCCCTCTTGCACTCCAGACCCTTCATCCCCAGCCGTACTCTGAACCCCTTGGCCCCAACCCGGAGCCGCCTCCTGCACCCCAGACCCCTCATCTCTGGCCCCACCCCAGAGCCTGACCCCCAGAAGGAACCCGCATCCCAACCTCCAACCCGGAGCTACCTCCCACACTGTGAACCTCTCATTTCTGGCCCCACCCCAGAGCCTGCATCACAGCCCCCTGCCCAGAGCCCCCTCCTGCATTCTGAATTCCTTGGCCCCAACCCAGAGCCCCTTCCTGCACCCCAGAACCCTCATCCCCGGACCAACCCCAGACCCTGCACCCCCAGCCAAAGCCCTCACTCCTTCCCGCATCCCAATCCCCAACCCAGAGCTTCCTCCCACACTGTGATCCCATCATTTCTGGCCCCATCCTGAAGCCCGCACCCCCAGCTGGAGTCCTTAACTCCTCCCGCACCCCAATAACCTGCTCCAGCCTGGTGAACGTGGGTGAGGGTGGGGGGGATGGAGTGAGCAGGGGGGCGGGGCCCCAGAAGAGAGGTGGCAGGGGTGGAGCCTTGGGGCGGGGTAAGGGTGTTCATTTTTGTGCTCTTAGAAAGTTGGCAACCCTATTCTTAAGACTCACCTTTGCCATGAGGCTTACAAAATTCTGCCCGGTTAGACAGGTGATGAAGCTGTGACTCTCTGCTTTTTCCATTTCTTATTCACTGGCTTTTACTAATTCTTTTGTAACTGCTATTCCTTGCTTTACATATACCCCTAATTAAAAGTTTTAAACCTATAACCAGCAAGCCCTGTTACTTACGAAGCTGTTCCAATTCTTCACAGTATTAATTTTCACTGCATGTTTCATCTCTATTCCATACCTTTCCTCTCTTTCTGACTTTTAGGGCTTGTCTTCACTGCAGGCTAAATTGGTGCGGCTGCAATTGACACAGCGGCATTGATTTAGCGGGTCCGGTGAAGATGCAATGAGTCAGTGGGAGAGTACTCTCCCATCGACCTCAGTATTTCACCTCAACAAGAGGTGGATACTATGTCAATGGGAGAGCGTCTCCCACCAACATAGTGTGATGTAGGCGTGGTAAATTGATGTAAACTACAGCGAGTTAAGTTACATAACTTACATCGACTTACCCTGCAGTGTATACAAGGCCTTGGATTGTAAACTTTTCAGGGCAGGGATTGTGACCAGTTGTACAGTACCTAACAGTGGGGAACCATAACGGAGACTTTAATAAATGTTTTGGGAAATGCAGTGAACCAGCTAGACATGATGACAACCTGGTTGTTGTGAAACAATGACAACTAGATTTTTACTATGTTTGTTTTATTTGCCCTAAAAGCTTGTTTGTTCCTTGTTTTGTTAGAACAAGGGGGAAGTGGGGATGACCATTGAAGTGTTTATCAATAGCAGCAATAATTTTACCATTGTAAATTGAGAAATGAAACACAGGAATTTAAGTACAAAATCAGAAAAATAATATAAAACCATGAGTATAAACGACTTTTAAAGCAAAATAACATAATTATTTTTTTTTCCTTCTTCAGGCTGAACTCACAGGCATCAAATGGCGTAGGTACAATTTTGAAGGTCATGGGGATTGTGGCCCCATCATTTCAGCCCCAGCCCAGGATGATCCAATTCTGCTCAGCTTCATCCGCTGCCTTCAGGCCAATTTGCTGTGTGTGTGGCGTCGTGATGTCAAACCGGATTGTAAAGAGTTATGGATATTCTGGTGGGGAGATGAACCAAACCTAGTAGATGTGATACATCGTGAACTGCATAGTAAGTTGTTTTATTCCTTGTAAATCTCTGACTCTACAGTGGAAGGTTTTAAAGTAACTTCTGCTTTTGACTTAGTTACAGTTTATGTATACTGAATTCTGAAAAGGCATGTAAATTCAGCTACAGGTGGTACTCATTTGCAAATGAACCACAAGACAAGAATTGAAATGGACTTGGGATACTTGGGGTTTGGCTTGTTAATAGTTATGTCTTAGTGCAAACTCAAATGTGCTTGTGAAGTTAGCATAAGTACAAGTTTACATAATTTAAAATATAGTATAAGGTAATTAGAAATTAGCTAATAGAACAAAGGCACCTGTCCTGTATAGTCAACTCAAGCCCATGGCATCTCATTTAAATTAGTGCGGTTCTTCACGGTTGTTTAGTCTGCCATGTTAATATCGATACACATTTAGAGCCTAAATGGAGAAAAGATGCAACAGGTGAGTATGACAGACAAAAGGAAGGAAAGAGATAGAGAGGAGAAGGGTAACAAAGATCCCATAGTTATTATTTAGATATTGGACACCTTGATGATTTTTGGTGGTTCCCAGTGTTTTGTTCTGTTTTTTAATAAGAATAAAATCAGCTATTCCTGCCTTATGCACATACCTGGATCAGAAAAACCCATAAAAATGTTTAATTCCCAAGTCTAAATTGCAGGGCTATCAAGTAGAAAAAATAATACATATTCTTTGTAGTTTAAGTTGAAGGTTTAACTTATATCCTTTTAATATACTATTTATATTTATACATCACAACCAAATATGCTTTCCCAGCTCCTTGTCCTCAAAGAATGCAAACCTGGTTTCTTAAGAAATTTAGTTGAGATTTTTATAGTTGACTACTCCCATTAATTTCAATGGAATTTGTATGGTTAAATCTCTAGTCAGCTTTGAAAATCTCAGTGTAAAGTTTTTGCATTCCTTTACTATTAGGAGACTCTTTTTAGCTGTTCCTTAATTTTCTCCTTAAATAAGAGAGAGACACAATGCAGAAAAAATTAACTATTATCCACTTTTCCTTTCAGAGATGGACTTTTATTCTTTATATACCTAATTTCCCTAGTTCCATAAACTGTTTAAAAAAAAATTGTTCACATTTTCAGGGTGCTCAGTTGCCTAATTCTGTAAACAGTGTTTGAAAGATTTTCAGACCATTTTGGAATCAAAAACGTACAGTAAGAACCGAGGAGCAACTTGCTCTTGCCATAAGTTTCTCTGTCTGTAGTCTTTGCCTCCAAAACAACTAGAAAGCAGTAAACCTTGCAGACTAGTCCAAATGTACACTTTGCTGTGTTTGTCCGCTGTGCATAGTTGTCCCCCCTCCCATATAATTTGTGGGGCATGGCCTATTGTATTTCCGTACTTCTTTTATCCTGTTTTGTAACATGCGAACAGTGTCATACTTGCATCCTTACAGAATTCATGTTTTCATGAATACCAGATTGTTTACTTGGCAATGTAACCTGTGAAATCTCAGAACTGAGGTGCCTTCTGTGTGTCTCTAAGCCTGTTTTATGCAGGTAGCAAATGCAGTCATGTATAATTAAAGAGATGGCTCAGAAGTGCTGCATCAAGATATTCCACTAATGTTAATTTTTTATGAGGCACCTGTTCTGAGTGAAAGCGCGGGTGACATTCCTTCTTACCCAACTAAGCTTTAATAATATATACTTATTCCCTTTATGAAATGTCATTTATTTAATATTTCAAATGCAGTGTGGGACTTAAGTGTGTTAAGTGATCTTTTTATTAGAAGGAAATTGCAGCTTGCATTTTCCATTTTTATTGTAAAATGGTATAGCTGATTTACACATCATGTTACAAGTAACAACATTATAGTAGTTATTGCTTCCAGAGATAACACTACCTTGAGACATGTAATTTCTGATGAGCTTGTTTGATATGGTTTGGAATAGCATATAGCAAGTAAAAATATTATCACTTTATTGTGGGTTTAAATTTGGCACAGGATCAAGTGAACTGTGTTGTCCAGCATTTTGTGAGCAACCAAGAATAAAATTTTTCAGCATGATCTAGTCTGTGACTTCTGTACAATGGCACTTTTTCCAGCAGCAGTGTCATACTGACTAAAATTGTATGCATGTGTAGTTAATTTCACATTGCCAGCATTACTAGGAAAGTACAGTTGTACTGGAGTACAGCAACTATCACTCTGGGTGATCATTTTTCTTTACTGCTAATGATGCCTCAAACAAAAGGGAAAGAAAGGAAGCCTCTGAAACAAAATGATTTTAGGGAAAGATGTGTGGAAAGAGAAAGCTGTTGAGGTTAATGAAGGGGAAAGTAGGAGCAATTCACGCATATTCTGTGGAGGAAATACATGGAGACTGAATATGGAAGAGAAGAGAGACCCTGAGAAGAGGGGACAGAAATACTGCCACTGATTGGATGGATAGTTGCAAGAAACTAAGAATTAACACACTCTGCCACTTTTTTTTTAAATGTATTTATTTAGAATCTTCATCTGCATTTGTAAGAGTATGAAATCACTGCTTTAATGTGCTTTTCATACATCACAAGCAAGTTTATTACATTCTGCTACTAATTTTCCTTAATTATACTTATGCTGCTTTAATTGTTCAAAAAATACAGTATATTGGTATTGTAGTGTGCCATTTAATCACACTGATTCCATGGGGACTGTTCATCACCTTTTCTGGAATTGCAACATCTATTACAGAAAAGCAGTCATTTCTGGGGTGGAATACCTGCAATTGTTTAAGAACACACAATAGAACTACAAAATAATTTAAGACAAAACTAAAGAATCTAATCAACACTGCAGGAGAATTTAGATAGAATGCAATTTCCCAAATTAAAATTGAGACAAGACACTGAGATTAGCATATCATACTCCTGGCAAAAGTTCCACTGCATCTTTTATTACTAAGTGGTCAACTTTGCACATATCACCTAAAAGATAGTAACTCTGGAAGCATATAGATCTTTAACACCAAGGTAGACCACTAGTTCATTATCGACTCTGAGAGAATCATACAGATTTTAACATAAGAACATTGATTGTAATCATTTTGTTTTTTAATTAGACATTTCATATTGTTTTAAAGAGAGTGGAGCGATTTTAAATTATGGTCTAAAAATTGCATATTAAAAATATTCAGGCTTTGTAAAAATGAACCTGAGAATTTGTGCTTTTGCAACTTTAGATAACAATTTATAATTAACCAAATTATACTTTTTTCTAAACTCACATCAGTTAGGTTTTATTTGAATTTTACAAAACTGCTGTATGAACACATTTTTGTTCAAACAATTTTTTTTTAAATAATTAGAGCCCTGATCCTGCAAATCGTTACACAGGTATGAAACTTCACTCACATGAATAGTCTTCTCATTGATTTCAGTGGACTATGCATATGCTTAAATTGCTTGCATCATTGGGGTTTAAAATTGTATTTTTATTAAATATTCCTCTCTTAGTAGACTAATATCTTTGTCACTTTATAACAAAATAATTTAAATAGTAACAATGAAAACTTATGTAGACTTTCAATATATTAGAATTAGTTGTGAATTTTTAGTACACGGTGCCCGAAATGTCAACTGAAAGTTAAAGTTAAGTTTCTAAACTCTATAGGCAACTAAGGGTGGAATTTTCAAGAGCACTTAAGTGATTTGGGAGCACAGTTCCCATCAACTTCAAACTGCAGGCTCTATATGGAAGAATATAACCTGGTTGAAATATTTTAGTTTTCTTGACTTGTGGAAGTTCAGTCTATCAGAAACTGGTATTGGTTGCAAATATGTGCATGCCATTTATCAGTTTTGAGTTTTGATCCCATAGTAGTAAGAGTGTTCATGAGGTCCTGGGGATTCTTTTTCAGAGCAGAAAAAACATTTTCAGTATGAAATTTCTTAGTAGAAAATCTTTGTGTAAAGTCTGAAATTCTAATAACAGGAAACTAATTAAAGAAAGGTTTGAGAGTAGTAGGCATGTTAGTCTGTATCAGCAAAACCAACGAGGAGTACTTGTGGCACCTTAGAGACTAACACATTTATTTGGGCATAAGCTTTCGTGGGCTAAAACCCGCTTCATCAGATGCATGGGGTGGAAAATACGGTAGGGGGTGTGTGTGTGTGTATATGTATATGTATATGTGTATATATATATATAGAGAGAGAGAGAGTACATGAAAAGATGGGATCCTCTTACAAAGAGGGGAGTCAGGTCTAACGAGACAATTCAATTAAAGTGGGCTATTATCAAAAGGAGGAAAAATGACTTTTGTAGTGATAATCAGGGTGGCCCATTTCAAACAGTTGACAAGAAGGAGTGAGTAACAATACGGGGAAATTAGGATGGGGAAATTAGTTTTAGTTTTTGTAGTGACCCATCCACTCCTAGCTTTTATTCAGGCCTAATTTGATGGTGTCCAGTTTGCAAATTAATTCCAGTTGTGCAGGTTCTCACTGGAATTAAGAACAAAATATCTACTCTGTCAATTTGGGGCTATAAAATGAAAAATAAAGAACTAGCAACATCTAAATAAAATTGATGTAAGTACATTTGTGACTTAAATAAATAAAACAGAACTCCCCCCCCATCATGTTTTTATCCATCCTGGTTTGAAATAGAGGAGTTAATTTTATAGAACATTGTATAATTGATGCCACAGTTATGCTTCTAATAATAATAGTAAAAAGTTTACATGGGGAACTTTTTTTTTAATTTAAATAGTGAAGACATACTTAATTCTTGCAGGAGGGAATCAGGTTTTGTTGAAAAGTTTCTTGATTTATGAGTTTTTCTGTAATACAAATGAAAGCAAAAAAGAGCACTTACTTTTGCAAAACTAGTGGATGAACATGTAGATAGTTAAATGCGGCCATCAAATAAATAGTAAAGTAGTTGCTTTTAAACTTTATGCAATGTTTTTATGGATTATGGAGTAGCAGTAGTGACTTTTTTCCTACAAGTTTGTTTGGGTTTTTTTGCACGCACCCCACCTCCTCTATAACAAACTGTTTTTTAAACATTGCAATCAAACTACAGATTTGTATTTGTGGGGAGGGAAGAAAGATAACTTTTTTCTCTCCCTACCTTTAAAACAAAACAAATTAACAGACGTTTTGGGTGGACGGGAGGAAATTAGGTATCTTCACAAGTTTGAAAACTTTCAAATTCTCTTTTGTCATTGCATACCTTCAGAAAGAAGTAGGGTCTGAAGTTCCAGTTTAGTTTATGGATTCCATTTTATATGTTTATGTCTTTTGACACTTTAAATCCAATGTTAATTTTTTAAAAAATGTTCTGAAATAACACTTTAATGGTCCTTCAGCATCTGGCAGATATCTCAGGAGCGTAGTTCGTGTCAGCCTCTTTGTATCTCAAAAAGCATGTAGAAGTCAATAAACATCTTATTTGCTATCTGTTGCATAGGTCCTGTGCACTTTATAACCCCACGTTACTTCCTCCTCACCTTAGGAAATAGATATAGAGTTCACAAATGAGCATGTTAATAGTCACTAGTAAAGCAAAACTTATAAGATTTAATGATTTGTGATTGGGTTAACCCCCCACCCCCAAATGTCTTGTGGCTTTGTCTCTGTACTGATGTGGGCATCTTAAACCTTGTCCCCAACTGTTTATGTAGTACAGCACTTATCTGAACCATGAGAGTATACAGGGTTTATGCTGTGCATACTCAGATAGAATAAAAACAGTGCTACTGGATAGGTCCTTGATATCTATATTAAGTTTAAGAGTAGGTATTTTGTATTGCCATTCGAAGATTAATTGGAGGGTACGCTGCTGTTTTTGTACATTTTATTTTGAGTAGATGGTGCATAGAATCATCATAGGATCATAGAATATCAGAGTTGGAATGGACTGCAGGAGGTCATCTAGTCCAACCCCCTGCTCAGAGTAGGACCAGTCCCCAACTAAATCATTCCAGCCAGGCCTTCGTGAAGCCTGACTTTAAAAACCTCTAAGGAAGGAGATTCCACCTCCCTAGGTAACCCATTCCACTGCTTCACCACCCTCCTAGTGAAAAAGTCTTTCCTAATATCCAACCTGAACCTCCCCCTCTGCAACTTGAGACCATTATTCCTTGTTCTGTCATGGGTGAAGCTGTGAGGTGTAAAGTGTGTGAAGGGAAAGGGGGTCAGAGTTAAGTTTGGGTTTGATACTTCAGTGATGATTGATCATAAGTGCACATAACTTATATTACTGTACCTTTTTATGCAAAGCTGTGTAAAACTGTTAATTACCTGTATGCAGCATGGGCTTCTATAGCATTACCAGAAAAGCTGTACAGCTAGATTCATGGTCAAGGGACCTTACTATTAAATTTAGGCTGACTGCTCTTATTTCTTGATCTGATTTATGGGAGTTCTGAAAATGAACTTAAAACAATCGCTCAACACAATGGTGGGTTTGTTTCTTTAATTTAAAAAGTCCCATCTGGTTCCTCTGTGGAAAAGCCTGTTAAAAGTAGACAATCCTAATAAGATCCAGAAGATTGGAGTGTTCATTGAGGAGGAGATGTGCCAAGTCCTTTTGGCTCACTGATGTCTGAGCTAGAGGCTTGCAGACAAAAGAGAAATGTTCAAGAAGAGTCTTATGCCTGCTACTAATTTCCAGTTCTGCTTCTTGAAATTGTAAGTTGGCTTTCTTGGGTGCTTCAATAACAATAGAATTTCTTATTCCCATTAGCCCAATGAGGGTGTGAAATCTAATTCATTGCTGCTTTTTCATATCAGATTGCTCTCTTAAATACCACAAATACCTCCCAGAAAGGATCTAATCTGCACTACCTAATGTGTTACTAATAAAATGATCCTTCCATTCGACAGAAACATATGCATGAAATCTGCCAAATCGCTAATTTTACCATTGCACCTGGGGAATTTCCTTGCACTCATTAAATGTTCCAACTCTTTGTATTATGTTCCTGTTGCTCCTAGTCCCCATTAGTTAATAGGGGGCTTCCTCTCTGATTTACATTGTCCACTTGGACTTTGAATCAGCATTGCAAGTGTTCATGGAAAATGATGGCAGTCATTACAACTGTGTTCAGGAAGGAAAAGGCTCAGGTATGATTCTGTATCTCTGTACTGCTTCATCAAGAATTCTACTTTTCATTCCACAAATGATGTGGACATATTTCTTCATATGTTCCAGGAGTTAAAGTTTATAGTAAACTATAATGAAAAGTTTCTTATCTGCAGCGCAAGATCTGGTTTATCTAAGAATGCATTGTCAGATTCATCCTTTCCTAAACATAATTGATCAAGTTGGCACTATAATCCTGTATGTCAAACCTTTTGTTTCCTGTGGCTTTAGTCTTTTTTCTTTTGCTATTGTTCTCGGTGTCTGGTTCTTGAGCCAGACCCTTGCTTTTACATCCAATTCAGTAATGTTGCACTTCCATGAGTCCTTTGAAGATATTTTCTCAAACTGAGGATACTGGTAACTGTACAATATTGGTTGCAGGATGTTAGTGTTTTGAAGGAAATTCTGTGAACCAAAATGGCTTATTCTATGCAGGTAAATCATTAGGGGTAGAGAGCTTATCTGTGGTTATTCTGTACTTTTGTGTGGTTTGGCAATACAGTTAAAATCCTGCCTACATTGAAAAAATGGAACTGTGGTTTAATCCTGCTCACAGGCAATTGTATTGTAATGGAGTGTGCTTACACAAGAAGGAATGAAATCTGGCTAAAAATAGAATTTTGTATGTGTTTTGGAAACTTTGCAGTTTAAAAAGCAGATGTCAGTATCAACTACATAATGATGACTATTTAATGTAAAAAATACTGAGGTATAGCTGAAAATAATAATGGTAATTTAGAGGGTTTGAATTGTGAGGGTAGACGTTACAATGATCTTTGTAGTACAAAATTAAACACATCTCACTACTGGAAAGCCATTAGCTATTGAAAAATCTGTCTCCTTGCTGATTACTGATAATAAGAACATTTAAGAGATTTGTTTTCTTAATTCTCCAGAGCACACATTGTTTTAATAGCTTTGAGATCATTAAATTTTTACTTCTTTCAGTTAACTAAATGAGAATTCAATTTTTTTTAACTTGCAAAATTGTGCTGTCAGCCTTGGATTCTACAGTCCATTAATTGGAGTGTAATGATTGCTAGTTAAAGTTTGGATTAGACAAAATAAACTTTTTTGTAAGAAAGCATATTAAATGAGGCTATTGTGTCCTCATTTGGGATTAAGAAATTGCTTCATGGGAAAGTGCCAACTCCTCTTACACACATGAAATTGACAAGAGCTTTACTATGTCTGTGCAAGATGTCTTCATTTTGTTTTGTTTCCCCTTTTAAACAAGTCTCTCCCCCCCACTCCTTAGAACTGGTTTTATATTACATGCAGCCAGTGTATAATTCATTTTAATGAATCCATCTCATTTCTAAATGGGAGAATCCATGAGACTTTTGTTTCTGGTTTTCACATAGGCACTTGGATATTCTTTTTTTCATATTAGCAAAAATATTGGAGGTTTATAGTTGTCATCATCTAAGGGAATATATATATACTCCCACGTCAACAGCTTGTAGTTAATGGTGCGTCATTCTGAACTGAATGAAGAAATTACTGAATACATTGATGTTTTTTCCCCTCGTAATTTGTAGTATGTGGTACTTCAAGATTACTTTAATTTCTGTTGTTAGTCAAGGCCTACGTGTCGGATATTTTAGTATTGCACTTGTAATCTTTTCGTATTTGAAGTTTTTTCTTTTGAAACTGCTACAAAGTGTGTTACAACTAAAAGGGAAATTTCAGAAGAAAAACTATTAGTAATAAAAGGTACCTTTTAGAGGCTACAAAAATAAACTCTTTCCTCTCCATTCCTCCTCCTCCTCCAAAGAAGAGGTTAAGTTTCAAGCAGAGAGTGAGAGTTATTCAAGGTTCTTAACGATTTCAGAAGTTTTATTAATCTTACAAGAGCTACATTAACTACTGTTTTCCTTCTACTTTTTGTTTTTCGGCTGCTTTTTGGTTTTTTTGGGGGAAGGGAAGTGAGATTGTGTATGTTGTAAAATAGTAACTTCCATTGTGCACTGATTATCTAAAAGATTCTTTTGCACAGCTATTTCAATAAGATTAGATTTAATAGGTGGTTATATATATCTAGGAAGGAAAAGAAAATTCAGGATTCTGAATTTGTTAAGCAATAGACGTGAAATTTTGTAAAAATACGGCAAGATCATCATAACTTGGAAATCTTTGAAGATAAAAGCTAGAAAGAAGTACTACTAACAAATTAGAAATAATAATAATTAAACAAAAAGTGCTTGGAATTAACCAGAATGTTGAGACCAAGTTGAAGTCCAACTTTTGAGTGTAAATAAAAATCTATGTTTTAGCACAGGCAACTCACTGAACCAAGTAATTAGTTTTTTTCATGGAAAAATAGACATTATACTGAAGCTGCAGGGGAGAAGTATGTAAAGGATTTATATGCTAGTTATATTAAAATTAAACAATCATTAAAAGATTGTATTTTAAAAGTACTGCTTGAGGGGAAAATGAAATCTAATCAGAATTTATTTTTGCTGTGCATTGTGCAAATTCAAGCAATATTGTCTACAGCAGTTGATGTTTTTTGCTTCAGGGAATCCTTTTTCCAATGAAATGAAGTCACTTAACTGTGTAAAGTAAATCTGAGTTAGCTTCAAGTGAAATCTGCATTAATAGAATTCATTACTAACGTCTGTATTTTCATGTACTGAGTCATGCTGTGAACAAAGACACAGGTTGGCTGTTAAATTAATCTTTAAAACTAGATGAACTGTTACCTTTGATTACATATAGATTCATATTTTTCTAATATAATGTAAATAATGAACGCTTGTACATAAGCCGTATGATACTGTTTAACAAATGTGAAATAAAGAAGCAAGACTGTTTTGGAGTTCTCATAGTTTCTCTTTTAAAGGAAAAATTTTCCATTACAGACATCATTTACTCTTTTGTTCTTTGTAATCTTATCAAGACTAATTTATATTTTGACATGAAAATTTTTTGTCCCTAAAACAATAAGATTATTGCATCTTTTAATTAGGCTCTTAGTTATCTTCTTAGCTATATTTGTGAGCATTATTATCTGGGGATCTGAATATATCTCCATTTTACGCGTATAATATATACACAGATTTGCATACAGGATAAAAATTGACCCTTTGTTTTCTATGCAGTTGCGATCTTCCATGAAATGTGAGCCACAGTACAATAAAGAAATGTTTCTGAATATACACTCTCTCTGCTAAATAATAGAACTTTTTAGTTGGGTTCTAATAAATTTTTAGCTGAAATAGTATTCCATAAATTTGCAGAGAAAAATGTCCTTGCACAGACCTGGAAAAAAGAAAACAGTTAGTAAAGCAGTATATGAAATGCAGAGGCTCATAGGAACTTTGCTGAAGAAGTGAAATAAGATTTTTCTCTCTGTTCATTCCCTATAAGTATTGCTTGAAAAAAATCTTTTGGAGTTTAAAAAAAAAAAATCTTGTCAGAAGATGTCACACATAGCAATCGTTCATGTAATGAAAAGTAAAATCCGTTCTCAGTCCAAAACTTTGTTGGAACTTGAATTAATGTTTTAAATATGCATTAACACTGTTATAAGGAAATGAGGCAGGGAGACCCTTACTAACATGTTGTTCTTTTTAAAATAACAGATCCCTACAAAAAACACACGGGTATTTGAAAGGCAGGAAGTAACACTGTAATCCTAATAGTAGTTCTGTATGAAAATATTATACCTACTATTGTTACTTGGAAGGTTGTAGACTTATATGGAACTAATCAGCTTTTAGGTTAACTGGCTGACATCCAACATCTCTGGCTGTCAAAGGTTTTGTAACTCACATTACTTATTCAAGTACATAATATATGTCAGCTTTCTGTGAAAAGTTGTGTTCCTGTATGAGTACTAGTTATGGAAAGACTATAAGCACAGTTTTCGACCATCATTAAATGGGTCACAGAGTTGCTTCTCTTATTTACTTAGGGACTCCTCAAGTTCAGAACCCTGACATTTGGGGAAGAAACATCCAAACCCCACAGATTTCCAGTTGTATAAGATTTTAATTAACTAAACTAAGCATAAGCAAAGCAGAATGAAAAAATATATATAATATGATTTGTATTTATAGATGAACGTAATATGTTTTCTCAGGTTTGCGCGTACACGCAACTTATACAACTCCTAACCTATGAAATATTTATGTGTGAGATCTTTTAGACAAGAAGGTGGTTTAACCTAGTGCTGTTTTGGGTATTTGAGAAACAGTTCTATAGGTGCCATTCTCATACATTGTGCGAGTTCTGTTCACACACACTCCTGTGTGGGCATGTATACGCACACATTCATTGGCAACTGCCAGCTGCAGGTTTTTTTAAAAAGCATTAAGGACAAGAATACAGAAGTAGAGGCATCCCTTTATTAATAAAATAAAAAAAACCTAAACCAAAACGGTTCTAACCATCCTAAAAAGTCCCTACTAAAAATAATTAAGGTGCAGCGCTAACAAAAAGTTGGAACTGAAATTATAGGAAAACACCAATTATATATTCCCTCAGCCATGCACGAAGAAGAACAGTTCTCATTCTTATGCTTATAACTTCCCCTATATATGTTTACGTTCAGTGTCTCAGTTTGAACAGCATTACTTTGTCACACAACATATGGGTGAAAAGTTTAACTCAGTTCAAGTAAAAAGTATTTTCCTCCTAAAACTACAGTTTTGGGGCTCCGTTTTTATATGTGGACCTATCTGCCTCACACTGTTTACCATAACTGACAATTAGAGGCTAAAAAGATTGTTCGATTTTTGCTGTTTGTGTATTTAATGCGTTTGACAGCATTTTGTGTGATTGGTTTCATGGTTTTCCTTGGATAGTCATGTGTTCTCTGCAGTGCGAAAGACCCACAAAAACTAAGAGGGGGAGAGAAACATATAAACAAACCAGGACTAAGGGTATGTCTACATCTAAAATTTTGCAGCGCTGGTTGTTACAGCTGTATTAGTACAGCTGTATAGGGCCAGCGCTGCAGAGTGGCCACACTTACAGCAACCAGCGCTGCAAGTGGTGTTAGATGTGGCCATACTGCAGCGCTGTTGGGCGGCTTCAAGGGGGGTTCGGGGGACGCGAGAGCAAACCGGGGAAGGAGACCAGCTTCGCCGCGGTTTGCTCTCGCGTTCCCCGAACCCCCCTGCAAACCGCAGGGAAGGAGACCTGCTTGCACGGAGGTTCGGGGAACGCGAGAGCAAACCGGGGAAGGAGACCAGCTTCGCCGCGGTTTGCTCTCGCGTTCCCCGAACCACCCTGCAAATCGCAGGGAAGGAGACCTGCTTGCTCGGGGTTTGGGGAACACGAGAGCAAACCGGGGAAGGAGACCAGCTTGATTACCAGAGGCTTCCTCAGGTATGCTGGGATACCTGCTTATTCCACGGAGGTCAAGAAAAGCGCTGGTAAGTGTCTACACTTGATTACCAGCGCTGGATCACCAGCGCTGGATCCTCTACACCCGAGACAAAACGGGAGTACGGCCAGCGCTGCAAACAGGGAGTTGCAGCGCTGGTGATGCCCTGCAGATTTGTACACCTCCTAAGTTGCAGCGCTGTAACCCCCTCACCAGCGCTGCAACTTTGTGATGTAGACAAGCCCTCAGTGATTTATAAACCCAACAAAACTGACAAGGAGACTCAGAGCTTCTTTAATTATTTTAGGGTGGGAGGGGAGTGTGGAAAGACTAGATTTCCAGTTGGCAGTATCCCTTAAGCTTACAATTTTAATAAAAACAAAATCCCTTGTCAAACAAGGGAAAGCACGGAAATCCAAGGTTTACATACCCCAAACAATCTTAAATCTATCCGTGTATTCCTGCCATTTTATGTACTCTCCAGGGTAAGGCAGATCTATGTCTGACAAATGTAGTAGTATAGTACCTGGTTTACATATTACCTCTGGATATATTCCTGCCTTATCCAAAACCTAGCAACAGCTGCCTATCTTAAATCCTAGTTACTTCACTGTACTTCAGTGTTTTCTCAAGGGCTCTGGATGTTTTAAGCCATGTCCTAAGTTTACATAGCTGAGTGTATGTATTATAACTTGCATGGGGATACTTGGTTTTTTGATGTCTGCTGTGTGGAAGCTTGACTGCATGTATGAAGTCTAATAACAATACTTTGAATTTACATGGTGACTTCTACTGAAGGATTTTGACATCTTCACAAACACTAGTTAATTTAGCTTCACAACATTCCTGTTAGATAAGTGCTATTATCCCCATTTTAGAGATGAAGAAATGAATCAGAAGATTGATTGATTCGCCCAAGGTAACAGAAGATGTATGCAGAGTCAGGAATAGAATCTAGTTCAGTCCTTGGACTCCTAGTGTTGTTGCTAAACCATCTGCCCCCTTCCCAGAGGCAAGCAGTTGATGATGAGATATCAAAAGATGCTGTGTTGGAGATTGACTTCTGGTTAAGTAAATGGCATATGTCATTCAGTGGGGTGGTGCATGTGTTTCTATTTTTGAGCATGCATCCTTGTACTGAAGTTATGTGACTCATATTGCTGGTGTTGAAATTGCCGGTGATGTGCACAGGATTATGGTTCTTCTTGGATTTGATGTGCAGGGTGGGCAGGTTAAAGAAATGTGGGATATAAAAATGCTTTCCCTGGCTTGCATGGAAGCTGATACAGACTTCCTAAAGCAATCATAGTAAAAATGTATTTTAGGGCATCCTGCATCTGCTGATTTATTGTAACAAATTTATGTGCAGTAACTTCCTTTAGAGAAGTTCTCTTTCCATTCACTACTATTTTTACTATAGCCTAAGGAACTGGGATTTTATAAATTGTTATGCTGTTTATTGAAATACAGGTTATAGTAGATTAAAATGATTATTTGTCTCATGTTATAAAGGTTCTTTCTTTTCAGGGGAAACCCTTCTTTTGTTGGGCTCTTATCTCTCTTAACTCAGGCAGGTAGCTCAATTTCATGACACTGAGAATTTGACTTAATACTGGAAGGATACATACACATGCACTAATGGCAGTGTTTCTTTGTCAAGCATTTTGCTTTAGAAGTTGATTAAATCTTAATTTAATTGAATGGCTAAACAGGGCATTTGTTGACTTGCATGCTGCTTACCAAATGCATCCTCAGGTTTGCCATCCAGGGCAACTTAATCACAAAAACAAGTGTATAGAGCCTTCCACATACAGGCATTTGGAAAAAAAAAAATTATGAATGGATTTTCACCTCTTATTCCCCCCCCGCCATCTCTCTAAAAGTAGAATTTTTGTTCATTAAGGGAGTCATTGTGATCCCTCATAAAATCTTAATTTAATGACAAAATTACAGTTTCTTTCTCAGAAGGTATCAAAAGTTGTTTTTCCTCTATGTAGGCTGCGAATTTCAACTAATTCTCTATTATACAAAATTCTTTAAAAAGTGCCTGAGAGAAGCAATTGCAGGAGTCCTTGTCTGCTCCTAGTATCCACAACTCATTCCCCAAATCTTTTCAAGCTGTACAGGTGATCAAAATTGAATTTCAGGGCCTGTTGATTGGTCCCTTAGTGGGTCAAAGGTATGACATATTAGAAGTTTACTTCTCTTTTGCCTGCAGAAAAAGGTATTAAACCTTCTCAGAGCATACAGAATCTCAGTTTACTTGTCCTGTGCCTTTAAGGCCATCAGTAGTTTTGAGACCGACTGCCAAATTTTATCTTCGGTTACTAGAGTAATCAAAATTACTTCAGTAGGATTGCATAAATATAACTAAAGACAAAATGTGACCCAAAATCTAAAGGAAAGTAAGCAAAAAAGATGGTTTTGCATGTAATTGCAGTGATGCCTCAATAGAACAATATATTTTTTGCAAAGTTTAGAATAAAATACCAAGAGTTGTCTATGGGATAGTAGATCTGTAATGGAAAGCCTGTTTGGGAGATTTTGCCTTTTAATGTAGGGCTCACTGCTCTTCCTTATAAAAGAGCTTTTGGAGAAAATAGAGATGGTGCAATGAAGGGCAAGAATAGGAGAGGAAAAAATCTAGGTCGTTGGTGTCTCTCCCCCCCCCCAATTTCTAAAACACATTTCTGGATCACTTGTAATCCAAGAATAGATCTATAGTAAGATACCTGATTGAGACAAGTAAGACACTTGTCTCAATCATCCTCAATCTGAACATAGGAATTCAGATGTTCACTGCACTAATAGCTTTTTGGACACCATGATTCCAATTTTTTTCAGTTCCGTCTTAGGAGGTGGGCACTTCATTGTGGAAGGTCCTCACCCATTTGGAAACTGCATTATGTCTACCAGCTATAAAAGGAATCTTTTGCGTTACATCGGAATTTATAATCCTGCAAGATGAACTATGGAGAATGTTGCTCTGAAGGGGTCACAGTGATCTGGCTTGTTTAATGAGCTGGGCCCATTCAGACAAAATGTGTTTTTAATATAACCAAATGCAAGATTATATATCTATATATTGGAGAGGGTGCAGAAAAGAGCCACAAGAATGATTTGACGGCTGAAAATATGAATTACAGTGAAGGATTGAGAGAGTCCTTCAAAATGGCTCAATCTGTTTAAATGAATAAATCTGATAAATTATACTGTGATCAGGTTATCTCTTGAAGTAACTTCATAGGGAGAAGATATTCAGTACTTAAGTGCTTTTTAATTTTGCAGAAAAAGACCTAACCAGAGCCACACATCTTAACAGTGAGGGTGATTTACCGGTGGAACAAACTACCAAGGAAGTGGTTGTTTCTCCATTTCTCGGTGTCTTCAAATCAAGACTGGGTGCCTTTCTGGATGGAGATATATCTATATCTATATTTCCTCCCCTCCCACCCTTTTCTGTTGAAAAGTTTTACACTGAAAATACTCAGATGATGAAAAACAAAAGTCTAGGACCAGTTAACATCCTTAACTGTAAAAACAATGCAAACTGAAACACAAAATTGATAAGCAGATATCCTGAGCTATATTTGCAACCATTGCTATCTTCTTAAACCTTTTATTAAGGCAGAGTTATAATGAAAAAGTTAACATACCACATCTTACATTACCTGTTACTTATTCAGCATCAGGTTATTATTCAAAGAATCAAGCTAAAGATTCTAGTTTGCTGGTTGGGGAGCGCCCTTTCTGTGAGTATGCTAAAAAGCATGACCAGATTTCTAAATACCTATCATTTGTGGCACTTCTTTTGTATATGTACTTGGTGTGAAATCTTTTCCATTACAAGGATAGTCCATATTTTATTACAGTGCAGTTCCATAGGAGTCGTCGCAACATTTTCCCAGTAATGGTGCATACTAAGACTAGCTGTTAACAAAAAATGAAATTACTTTGTCTTTCTGTTCAAAATGTAGATCCTTTACAGGTCAGGGGGTCTTTGGGAAGCTGGTATTTTGTCATAAGATGTATCTCTTTAATAACTTCCTCCCAAAAGAGTTCCTGGACAAAACCATGACATGTTACCTTTTCCCCACCTCCAACAGAGCACTTCCCTAATAGCACAAATATGGATTTTAACTAGAGTCAAATGCCGTCAATACAGTAATTTATAGGAATTTTCTTTGAGCGACATAAATTGAAGGTAGATATCTGCTTCCCTGTGTAGAGAGTCACTCATCCAGATGATTTTTTTTGTCTAAATCCCTCTCCCATCTTTTCATCTGATTGTTTTCATATCCAGATCTTTTTCAGTCAAAAATTATATATACCTTAGAAATTAAACCTGGTGTTCCAGCATTCTCATGGGTCAACTTCTGAAATGTGGTTAAAGGTCTAGACAGAGCTGCCTTGTATCCAAGTTTCCGAATAAAACGTTTGACTTGTAAATATTGAAAATACAGGAACTTAATATTTGCATTATTACATCTTTTGGCATGATTTTAAATTAGGATCCAGGAATAGCTGTCCGTATTGAGTATTCTCAACTCTTATCAAAATGGCTATTCAGTATGGGCGTTTCCTGGGGAGAAATTCCTGCTTATTAACACAAGTAGCTTGAGGAGAGGGCCTCGGCTACAGGAATTTAAAAAACTTGTCTAGAGCTGCCAGAATGGTCTGGATGACTTTTATTTTTGGTGCCATAAATTACTTTTTAACTAATAATTTTTATGAATAGCTATATTTGGGCTCTAGTCTTGTTAGAGGGTTATCCAGTATTTGATATTTTTTGTTAACCTAATTGTCCACACCTTTAATTGTGATTGAATAATAATAATAATAAAAATAATAAGAAGAAGCCAAATTAGAGGCAGCTAGCCTACCCCATGTTGCAGGCTTATACAGAGCTTTAGATTTCACCCTTTGTGTTTTTATGTATCCATGTGAATTTTTATAGTGCATTCTGCCATGTTTTTAATGTCAGGGATATCAACAGAGATGCACTGCAACAAATATAACATCTTTGGGAGGACATTCATCTTTGCTGATGCTACCGTACCTCACTAAGAAATTTCATATTTGTTCCATTCCTCCAAGTCTTATTATTTCACATTGGAGGGCTCATTTAGAGCAAGGAATGGTGGTGCCAGGCTCGTCAATCTTATTTAAGTGAGTTGAGTAAAAACACTTCTATCCATTCTGAGGTACAACGCTCATTGTACCCACATCATTTTACAGTTGTGAAACATGGGTACTGACAAAACATCTGGAGCAAAACCTGCAAATAAGAACTGGATAGACTAAGTATTGACAATATCTGTGGAAGACTGAGTGTGCCGTTTGTGATTACAGTCATTAGAAGGTTCCAACTATGATGGTTTGGCCATGTTGCTAGAATGACCTCATACTGACTGCTTATAATTGTTCTCTGTGGAAGAGGAGGCATAGTGAGAGAGGCTGTGGACGTCCAAGGAGATAGTAGTGTAACAAGGTATATAAAACCATCCAGACAATCTCTAAATAGGCTCAAATAGTAGCTCAAAACAGACATGGATGGAACTTGTTCATAACCTTGTTCTTACACAACCTTGGTGTTTGGAAAAAGGAGATGAAACTAATTAGAAGAACCATATTTATAGTAAGGTTGATTTTGATAGTTTCCTGAAAAGTATCAATAGTATATTTTATGGCATCTTCACAGTAAAGCTTCAGCACTATACATTATTGGTGGCTAAGCTGAATTAATTGAATAGGTCTATAGCTATAGCTACCAAATTCACAGGACATTTTGATCAATTTCACAGTCATAGGATTTTTAAAATCGTAAATTTTCATGATTTCAGCTGTTTAAATCTGAAATTTCACAGTATTATAATTGTAGGGGTCCAGACCCAACAAGGAGTTGTGTGTGGGGGGGGATGTTGCAAAGTTATTGTGTGTGGGGGGCATTACGGTACAGCTACCCTTCTGCGCTGCTGCTGTCTGCAGCGTTGCCTTCAGAGCTGGGCATCTGGAGAGCGGTGACTGCTGGCCGGGAGCCCAGCTTTGAAGGCAGAGCCGCCCAGAAGTAAAGATGATATGGTATGGCATTGCTACGCTTACTGCTGTGGTACTGCCTGCAGAGCTGGGCCCTCAGTCAGCAGCTGCCACTCTCCAGCTGTCCAGCTCTGAAGGCAGCACAGAAGTAAGGGTGGCAATTCTGTGACTTCCCTAAAATAACCTTGTGACCCCCCTGCAACTCCCTTTTGGATCAGCACCCCCAATTTGAGAAACGCTGGTCTCCCCTGTGAAATCTGTATTGTGTAGAGTAAAAGCACACACAAGACCAGATTTCATGGAGGGAAGCCCTGATTTCACAGTTAGTGATGTGTTTTTCATGGCCGTGAATTAGTAGGGCTCTATCTATAGCTGAATTGTTTTAAGAGCAAAGGGGGTGCATTATGAAGTTCTAGTGCCTGACTTGAGACCTAATTATATTAAAATGATATTACTGCTTTTACTGTCTTCTTTTAAGAAGTAAACAAAAACATTTTTTGGAATAAGCATTTTTATTTTTCAGTTTCTGAAGGTTCTAAATATGCATTTGTCCACTTGTTAGTGGCAAGCCATATTACTGAATGGCTAATTACAGGTTTTGAATTGCTCTAGTATATCTAGTATGGATCATTGGCACTTCCCCTGAGTTGCCGAGCCAGCAATATGGGAGTAATGATTCTACCTTGCTAGTTCCTATTGATCAGCACTCCGTTTATTTTGATTGCTGTCAGTCAGAGAAAGGGGAGTATTAGTCATGAATGTTTCATGCTGTGTCTGATGCATGCATAGGTGGTAGAATGGGAAGAGCAGTGTTGCTCTTCTTGAGAGGCACCGAAGGATACACGTTCTTCCCCGTTTCTGGAAGAAGCCATTCGGATCCCTCTTTGGAGATGGGCTGGGGGGAAGACAAAGCCAACCTTCCTAAAATCCAGTCAGTCATAATGTGTGAACAGAAAATTGAGTTGTCTGTCTGTTTCCAGTAGACTGAGGAAGCAGAACAAACATGAATGACCCTGTTCTTAAATAAAACTGTTGTCCTTTACATTCAATTCCAGATGATGATATTTTAAGTACAAAGAAGTACGATTGGGCTGAAATATTCACTTTTACTCAAATAATACTTTGCACTTGGAGAGCTTTTTATGTGAATAACTTACAGCATTTTCCTAAGGTTTGTAAGAAACATGATTCTCTTGAAGCCCATACAGGGAAACCAAGGTTTTTGCAATATGCATACAATTAGTTTTAGTATTTTTTTTCTTCAGTTCAATTTGAAATTAACAACAGACAGTTGCTAGGGTATTATGGTAAGATAATTCCCTAGAGTCTATAGTCAATCATGCAACAGAATTGTTTTGATTTTTATAATTAAAGCAGTGAATTATAAATGGAAGAATTATTGCAAACATCTTTCTATTGAAAGAGCACTTCAGTCATTTCTTTGGGGACAATTTTTAAAATACAGGAGAATATTGTAACAAAAATGTATCAGGAGCCTCTTTATGAAATCCTGCTATGGCAACATGAATAGTCCTTTCCTTTCAAACATTAATTCTTAGAAATGTAAAGCCCATATATTTTTGTGATTTGTATTTACAAAATATTTGTACATTATTAATAAGTTGGTTTGTTGCTTGACATTTGCTCAGTTTTACTTTAAAATGTATGTTGCCACATTTTGTTGTACCTTCTATCAGCTAAGGAGAACTCTGAGTCCATAAACACTATATCACAGAATAATAGTGTTTACAGTTCCGTTAAACCTTTCATTAGAAATTCTCAAAGCACTTTGCAGACATTAATTCTTCAACACTCTTTCCAAAAAAAAGGTAAGTAGGAATTGTTGGTTCCATTTTACAAATGGAGGAACTTGTTTAAGATTAGTGAGTCAGTAGCAGATCAGGGTGTAGAAGCCATATCTCCAGGTTCCTGGTTCTTTGTTCTGTCTACTAAAACACGTTCCATGTAATACTTTGCAATGTTCCTGTTTGATGGATGAGCATAGAATGTCTTATGTCCTTTAGGGCAAGTAGATGGGGAAATATGTATTCTCTTCATCATATGCTGTTTCTCCTGTTAGAAGGGAGAATAGCTTCTCTCCTACATTCAGAGTAATGGTGTGCATGAATACCATCTGTTCCTCTTGATTGGTGGTCCCTACTCTGACTGAGCTCTGGTAGCAGTCCTGTGATCAGCACTATAGTATATGTGGGTTGAGGCAGAATAAGGAGAACTTCAGGCAAGGCACTGCCCTGTTCATTTCAGTGGTAGGACAGGAGTATTCCTTTTCAAAAGGGAAGTAATCATGTGAACTGTGGCTCTGACAGGGTTAACTCACCGCTGGTGGTGCCTCCTCCTGGGCATTCTGAGGATTAGCTTTGCTAGGTGCTGCGCCCCCCCTTTCTCATCATCCTCTTGTCCGGTGGACCCCTTTCGCTCCAGGAACTGCAGCCTCCTCTTCGTGACTCTGTGTGCAACAGATTATTCCTTCCTAAGTGGAATACTTTGCATTTGTCCTGACTGGAAGCTGAAGCCAGACAAATTCAAATAGAATTAAACAGAAATTTTTTTAACAGTGAGGTTGATTAATCATTGTAATTAATTACCAACTGGCGGAGTCTCCATCTCTTGATATCTTCAAAGAAAGACTGGTTGTCTTTCTGGAAGATATGCCTTACCCCTGTATTGAACCCAGTAATTTATGTTTGGGTAATGGTGAAATTTTAATGGCTTGTGACATACATAGTGTTCTGTGTTTCTGGTTTTTATTTGTTTAAAAAAATCTGGGAAATTTTTGGTGTTTAGAAAATAAACATAAAAACTGGGATGACATCAAGTTAAAATAGTTAAAAAAAAATTGGGGAAAAAAATCAGGGAAAATGAAAAACAAAAAAGCCTTTCATAATATGCACATTTTACTGCAGTATAATTGAAACATTTTGTTTTATGTACAAAGGTATTTTTTTCTCTCTCAGAGCAAGCAGTTTTTCCAGAAATTCTGGTTTGCCTAGGCTCGCATAATTTTCTTCAAAGAATCTTCACTTATGTTGAGCCTCTTGCTGTCTTGGAGGTAGTCCAACTTTGAAAATAAGCGCTCTGCCTCAATAGATCCAGTGAGTAATCTCAAAGCTTGCTGTGCAACTTTGTTGAAGTTGGGAAATGTGTCTTGATGACTGTTCCAAAAAGCCAGTATGTCCAGTTTCACAATGTCAGGGCTAGGCATGTTTATGTAAGTAGTAAATTCCCCTTTCAGATTTGAAATTCCATTTTTAGTGGCAAACGATTGAAACACTGTGTTATAACGGTCGTAGTTTGCCACAAAATTCACTTTAAGGAGGAGGTGCAACACCTAGATGACATTCTAAAAAGAATCTTCAGCACCAAACATTTTGGGGTTCAGATTACAGGCCATGGTTGTTTCCAATTTCTCACTGAGCATTGTGTTGAAAGTTTCGAACACTTTTTTTGGTGTTCTTATGTTCCAGGATCAGAAGGATTTCCAAAAACAGCTGGATTTTCTTGCTGTATGTTTCTCCTGCAGCTTTTGTGCTCAATTCAGTTGAGATTTTGGTTGTCAGGATCTGGTAAACATCTGTATTGGCAAACATGTTGGCAGTAATCAGAGAAAACATCAGTGTTAAAAATAAATATTACCTTGGTGCACAGAATCTGGTGGTCATTTGGGTTATTTACCAATCTCTTCAGAGTTTCTGCTTTAGAACCCACAGACTCTGGATGATCTAGAAGACTCATTTCATTAGAACAGGCTACATGTTATTTACTGGACAGGCAGCGAAGTACGAGCTCATCCACAGATGTGGCATAATATGGATAGGTAATCCACTGTCAGCTCTACACTTGTCTCGCACTGCGCAAAACAAAGCCTTCAACTTGTTTGCATGCTTGAAAAAGGCCCCGACTCCAATGATGCAAGAGACAAGATTTCACATCTTTCATTTCTTCTGTAGTAGTAGCTGCTGACAGCTCATCATTAATCAGATGCGCAGAACAGGTAATACACAGCAGCTTCAGTTTCTGATTGAATTTAACCATGTAGGAAGTACAATCTGTGTTAGTTGTGGCCACATTTTTCCCAAGTTAGTTGGTACATCTCAAATTCAGGCAAGTCTTACCTTACGTCGGGGTTCCGTTCCGCGGTTATCACGTAAAGCGAAAACTGTGTATACTCAAAATTATATCCCCAAGCCCTTTAAACCCCACCCGCAGCTCCAACGGCCAAGCCCAGGCAGCATTTAAAGGGCTCCTCTGGGCTCCCCGCCATGGTGGGGAGCCCCATGGAGCCCTTTAAATGCTGGCCCCGGCCCCGCTGCCGGGGCTGTGGGTGGGATTTAAAGGGCTCCACCGGGCTCCCCACTGCGGCAGGGAGCCCAGAGGAGCCCTTTAAATCCCGCCCGCAGCTTTAGCAGCTGGGCTGGGGCTGGCATTTAAAGGGCCCGGAACTCCACAGTGGCTGGAGCCTCAGGGCCTTTAGTTCGCCCCAGGGGCTACCAGCCACCTCTGCAACTGGGAGCCCTTTGGGTGATTTAAAGGCCCTGGGACTCCCAGCCACAGCTGGTGCCCCAGGACCTTTAAATCTCGAGGCCACACCTCTTCCACTTGAGGCCACGCCCCCCGACTCCGGCCGTACAGTGTAAAGTTGAAATTGCGCATGTTAAATGTGCGTAAGTTGCGACAGACCTATATGTCCATTATTGCTGTGTCGACAAAATAAGGAGTCAGCAGAGGGGATGAATGTCACAACAGCAGAAGACAATACTGGCTTATTCACTTTGAAATTAAAAAAACTAGAAAAGGCCAATAACTGGATGGTCCAAAGCATCTGGAAACTTGTCAAAATCATAGTAGACACTACATTTCCGTCAATTAGTATCTAAACTGATGGAACAGAAGCATCATCATTTTCTTTCAAATACTTGTGAGTGAGGTTGTCTACATTAGGAAGGGTTTTTGCTGCTATATGGTATTGTCACACAGTCACCAAAAGGCCCCTCTGCAATTAACAGCAGTTGTATGGCAAAACAAAGAGCACACACAAATTCATTGACACAGTCGTGCTGTGTCCTCTTTCCTTAAAGCCCCGGGGAAAGCTTCTGATGTAGTCTGTTTATCCGAAAGCTCACTTTCTTCTTTAAGCTTCTTGTGTTGCTTGTTTTCAAGGTTCTCTTTTATTCTGTCAGCATGAGCACTGACCTCAGTGCTGCAGTACTTGTAGTGCAATGCATCCTCTTCACTCCCATCTTTACTTTACTTGAAAATTTCTAAGCACTGATTTTCTTGTTGGCATTCAGGTGTAGATTTGTTTTCACCTCATGTTTACCTTTTTACTTTATCTGTGGAGGATTGATTGTTTAAATTCGTTGCTGCACTAAATGGACATAAAGAACTAGGTGGGCAGTGTCTCCTTGGGAACCAATCATAACACGATATTAAAGTTGTTTGATTTTGCCAACCTCCACTGTGTGTGTGTGTTACACGGCGGAACTGCTTTAATCTTAGAGCTGCAGGACACAGTTTTGTAAAACATTAGTTTTTTAACAAAAATAAGTACCTGAAAAATATTGATTGGATTTATAAATGGATGTATATCCATAAAAACTGAACTTCCATAACAAAAAAATAACCCTGATAATTTATCAGTGAAAGTTGGTAAAAACTGAAAACACAGAACACTGGATATTCAGGAGCTCAGACTAGATGGTCCATTCTATCCTTCAGCTCTATGAATCAACATTAATTTTTTAGATAAGATTAACCAGCTGTGTAAAACTCACATAAATAATTGTTTTGTATACTAAAACAGCTGTTGATTATGAAATTCTCTGGTGAAGGACACTATGAGCAATAGCAAGAAATACAGAAAAGATATCCTGCAAAGCAATTGTTCCTGGCTAAAAGAGTGAAAAAATGGATTTTAGATTGTTTTGGTAAGAATCATCAACCACAATGTCGATAAACAGCAAGGGAGTGTAAACTAGCTAAATACAACATTTTAGTAACCCTTTAAAATGAATAATATCACACTGATTCATTTATTACAGTTCATTTACTGTAAGTGTTTGATTTTTAGTTTTTTTTTTTATTTAAGACATTCTGAAAAATAGTTATTTATATAGGTTAGTTTTTTTTCCGCACTAACTATACAGAGCTAAATTATTAGATTCTCTAATGCTGGAGACATTGTCATATTTTGTAGAATTGCCCTTGTTTTCAATTCTTGGAGAAAGTGGCCGTTTAGACTGCTTTAATTTATCAGTTCTCCTAATCCACTGTTTCTCTTTTTTGAGGGCAGTTTTGGATAGTTCTTCTTTGAGTAATGGTCTCAGTATGGATTCCAGACATGGGGAGCGCATGCGCGCCATGTGCCACAACTGTTTGTATTAGTGTCCATTGGCCTGCATGTGTATCGGCTGCGTGGTATGTTTGAGGCTTTAAGAGGCTGTGTGTGTCAATGTTGCTCTAGTTCTCTCTTACTGTCGCATGAACTGACTTGGAACCCTTCCTCCTCCTTGTTCTTAGCCCGCTAAGAGAATCTTGTCCTTTCCTTCTGAACTTCTGTAAATAGTTTTTCTAGTTGTCTACTGGTTTTTATTTAGCTAGATCTCCCTGGTGGACTTTCCCCCCCCTTTCGGGACACTCCCCCTGTCCCAGGGACTATGCCCTGGCAAGCTAGCTTCAAAAACTGCTTCGTGTCCACACTCCTGTGTGAGCAATGAGCACCAACGCTGCCTCAGTTGTCTGTGAGGCCCACATCATTGCCTACTGCTCCATCTGCTGCTTGCTCCCACCTCAAACTTGGGATGCTAGGGAACTTCGCCTCCACAGATACCTGATGGGGAGGCTGTGGGCTCATATGTGCCATCAGATGCGGTTCCGCCGGACAATGCCCATCACCAGTGGTCAGTGCTTCGGGCCTTTCCTGAGCAGCACCAGCGATATCAACACAACTGCCAAAGCCCCACTGTGAACCTAAGAAACATGGACATGTGCATAAGGGCAGCTCCCCAACAGGGACCACTTCTAAGTGCAGCGTTTCCTCCCTGAGCTGCGCCAGGTCGGGTGAGAAGTTGTGCATCGACGTGACTGCTCCACATCCTAAGAAATCTTGTACAGCCACAGTAAGCAGTTCACCGTCTTCACCTCTGGCACTGTAGACACCTATGGTTGTGCTCATGCTGCCATATGCTGGCTCCGCTCTGTGCTCTGGGTCTCCGACTGCCTTGAGGTCTCCATCTCCAGTGGATGAACTGCTCTTGCTCCAGCAGCACCCTGCTGTTCTCTGCCTTGCACTGCCGGTATCACCAGTAGCTGAACCTGACCTGTTACAGGAGCACCCTGTTCTGCCCTGTCTCTTGCCAGTGGCACTAATGGGACCGATGGCCCTGTCTCTACCAGGCCCATCCTCATATTCTCAGTGGTCCTCTGAGCCGGACTCCACATTCTCCCCTGCGCATTCTTGTAGCCCAGACCCTCGGTGCTAGCCTAATCTGCTGGTGTATGGCCCTTCCGCCGAGGCATGGTTTCATGATGTCCAGTGACCTGTATGCCTGGCCTACTGGCCTGCTTGGGATCCTTACCGGGACTGCAGGAGACCTATGCTGCCACATCACCGGCCATTCCCTGCTCATGCCACCTCTCCTGCTATCTATGACAAACTCCAGATGTCACAGCATGACTGCCACCGCAGTCTTTTCTGGAGCTTCCTCGTCCCCGGACAACGTGCTCATCCCACCTTCACCTTCGCCTACCCGACAACCATAGTCAGTACCAGGACATGCTTTGCCGCATGACTGCGGCTCTCAACCTTCTAGTGCAAGATGTTCAGGACCCACAGAAACAGTTCCTGATCATCCTGCAACCTTCTGGGCCTTCTTGCACTGCTTTCCCTATTCACGAAGCCATCTTACAACCAGCCCAAGTGGTCTGGCATACCCGGGCTTCCTGTGCCCCTACCCTGAAGCAGGTAAAATGCCTTAACTTCATACCATCTAAGGATACAGATTTCCGTTTTTCCCACCGGCACCCAACTCACTCGTGGTTCATGCTGCGACCAAGCGTGCCTGGCAGCAGTACTTCAAGGCCACCACTCCTAATCGGGTGGCGAACAAATTTAACCTTGGTGGGACAGTCCTACTACCAGTTCTAGGTTCTCCCCTTTGAGATTGCCACTGCTCCCCACTTCTTCACAAAGGTCTTCATGGTCATTGCGGCCTACATGCACTGTCTAGGTCACTCCCTATTCCCCTAGCTGGACAACTCGCTCCTTGTTGCACTATCTCATGACTACCTCATAATCACTATCCAGACCCTCCACGACCTCCTCACCAGCCTGGGGATCTGCATCAATGAGGACAAGTTGGTTCTCATTCCTGTCAGCACGCTCACCTTCATAGGGGCGTTTCTGGACTCTAATGTAGCCAGAGTCTTTCTCTGATCAAACCTATTTGCTGCCATCACCTTGCTCATCTTGCAGTTACGTTGCCATTTGTGTACACACATCCGGTAGTGCCTCTTCCTCCTTCGCCACATGGCAGCCTGCACCTTGGCCACACTGTATGCCCACCTGCATATGAGCTGCCTCTGACTGTGGCACCTGTCGGTTTACAACCTGCAGTTGGACCACCTGGGCAAACTGGTCATGCTCCCCACCTCAAGCCATCCTAGGTCCTGTTCTGCACCTCATACCACTCTCACCATGTACACCTCGCTCGTGGGTTGGGCTCTGGTTGCCCAGGGAATCAGATGCATAGCAACATCAGGGAACTACAGGCCGCCCGCCTTGTTTACCAGGCATTCCTGCAGCTTATCAGATTTTGACACATTCAGCAGCTCTCCAACAATATGACAGCAATTGTGTGTAAATGTACACCTCTGGAACTGGTGCCTCAGGCATGGAGTCACCCTTCATGCCATGTACCAACAACTACCTAGTGGACATGCTCAGCTTCTTCTTCCAGGCCAACCATGAATGAGAGCTGCATGACCCTATCCTCTGCTTGGTCTTTTGTCAGTGGGGCATGCTGCATTGGGACTCTCAAAGAGTGATGCAAACCACAAACTCTCCTGCTTCTGCTCAAGAGGAGCCAGCAGGGTGGGCTGTCAGAGCGACACACTTACTTTACCTTGGATCACCAATCTCCGCTATGTTTTCCCACCCATTCTGCTATTCCCACAAGTGCTCTGTGAGGTGCAGCGGGACGGAGTGATGATTATACTTGTAGCTCCCTTTTGGCTCCTCCAGTACTGATTCATCAAACTCCTTCACCTCTCAGCCTGTCCCTGCTCCACCTCCCCACCCTCCTGGATCACCTCGCACAAGTGCATGTCTGTCTCCAGCATTGCAACCTGAACCTGCTTCACCTCACAGCCTGGATGGGGCTTATGTGTAGACAGGATATGCTCTGTGCCAGTGTGTGACATCCTTACAAACAGCAGGCATTCCATCTACCAGGGCTTGCTACCATGCAGAGTGGCGATACTTCACAGCTTGGGCACCCGGCCATCACTACCCCCTGGACTCTTATCTCCATTGCTGCTCTCTTTGACCACCTTCTCTATCTTAAGCTGCCGGGCCTTGCCCATTTCTTCATCCACATCTATCTAGCAGCACTCAGTGCCTTCCTCCCTCCTGTAGATGATTTCTCCGCCTTCTGTCACCTGATCACAGTCCGCTTCCTTTTTCTCCTCAATACTGTCCCATCAGTCTGGAAGCCTGCCCCTTTTTGGGACTTGAACTTCGTCCTCTCTGCCCTCACTAAGGCACCCTTCAAGCCCTTTGCGCTCAGCTCTCTTGCCCACCTCTCTATGAAGGTGATCTCCTGGGTAGCTATCACCCCGGTGTGGTGGGTTAGCGAGCTGGCAGCTATTGTGGCTGACCTGCCCTTTACTGTCTTCCACAAAGACAGTCTCTCTGGGCCTCCACCCTAAATTTCTCCTCTCTGTTTCATCTCAACCAATCTATCTACCTTCCAGTTTTCTACCCCCAACCACACATCTCTCCCAGGGTGCATATGTTACATTCTCTTGATGTCCACTATGTGCTGGCCTTCTGTCTCCAGCGCACCCGCGCCTTCCGGGCCTCACCCAGACTCTTCCTCACCATTGTGGAGTTCTGCTGGTGATGCACCCTCTCCTCATAGTGCCTCTGTAAATGGATCTCCCATTGCATCATGGTGTGCTATGCTCTTTCTCATGTGTCTCCGCCCTTTGGAGTCACGGCCCATTCCATGTGGACGCATGCCACCAAGTCCACCAGCTGTGACTGATGTGGCGGTTGACCGCACCATCCTACAGAGTCTAACCTCCAGTGAGCCCTTGTGCCCACATCCATGCTGAACACTGCTCACTATGAAGACCATGCCTGGAATCCGTAAAGGGACCATCACTTGAAGAAGAAAAGGAGGTTATTTACTGTAATTGGAGGTTTTTCAAGATGTGCGGTCCCTGTTTGGATTCCAATACTCGCCCTCAATTCCCTCTGCTTCAGGCTCCTTTGCTTGCCTGTAAGAGGGACTTTGAGCAGCATTGACCTGCACAGCCTCTTAAAACCTTGGACGCACCACGCAGCTAACACGTACAGGTAAATGGACACTACCAAATAGTTCTGGCACATGGCACACATGCATGCTCCATGTCTGGACTCCAAATAGGGATCACACATCTCAAAGAACGTCCAGTTACAGTAAGTCGCCTTCTTTTTCATAGTCTGACATTTTTGCAAAGGGTGTGGTGCAGTGTTTGTGTGCAAGTCGAAGAGCTGGAGAAATATGGATATAATTTGATATGGCGTTAGAAGCCAAGCTTTCTGCAAGGTGTACAAAACTGGAAGACTGGAAAGAGAAGAGGCATAATTGTTTTATATCTGTAGGCTCTCAGGGAATTAGAGCAGAGAGAGGTTATCTGTTCTCTACAAGTGACACTTTGGCTCTATGAACTCAAAATCTAAGTTCATGATGTTGTTCAGTAATACAATTATGCCATATATAATTTCCCTATTTCATCATTTTGTTGTAGAGGATTGTAGTAATGTTATGCAGTATGTACCATTTTTAAAATTTAAACAAAATATTACTCTGTAAATTTGTGTTTTAAATGATTGCTAGTAATTTATTTTAAATTATTAGAATAAAACTGTCAAGTCATCTCTGGTCTGTATTTGGCTTTGATCTCTTGTAATAGCAGAATTGTATTTAAAAACAATTCTTTTTGGTTTTGTTTTCTAAAGATATGTTTGATGTAGCTATTAGATTGTGTCTGTCTGTCTAATTGTTTTTGTAAAGAAGTTGAGGAAAAAGGTTCTCCAAAATCATTAATTGAGTCTTCAGTTTTACCATAAATGGCCATGGAAGATGGAATGATCCCTTTTTATTGCTGCAAAATAAAGTTTGACAGTATTCATGAAAAATGCTCATATAGACATATACTATTACCTCATAGGGTGAATGACCTTGGCTGTCCTAACATACATTATAAATTGCTAGTGCAACACAATATAGCTATACTGAAATGATTAGCTAGAGGCTGCTTGAACGAAAATGTCTTAATGTGAAGGCCATGAATGTTCATTGTAGATTCAGATTGACAGATAGCTTTAATTGAGCTTTGGATCTTCTACCTGGAAGTCCTGAATTAATTACTGGCTACTTTCAGCAACACTGTAACAGACTAAATGGTAAGATGAAATTACATTATTTGGATAATATTTTCACTTCCATCTCTATATAACAGGAGTCGGCAACCTTTCAGAAGTGGTGTGCTGAGTCTTCATTCATTCACTCTAATTTAAGGTTTCTTGTGCCAGTAATACATTTTAACGTTTTTAGAAGGTCTCTTTCTATAATATATAACTAAACTATTGTTGTATGTAAAGTAAATCAGGTTTTTAAAATGTTTAAGAAGCTTTATTTAAAATTAAATAAAAATGCAGAGCCCCCTGGACTGGTGACCAGGACCCGGGCAGTGTGAGTGCCACTGAAAATCAGCTTATGTGCCGCAGCTTGCCTATCCTTGCTATATAATTAATATGTAAACTATTTTTGCTTTTGGCAGGCATCTAATTTTCTTTGACACAGGTATCAACATGTGCTTTTATTAGGAAATAAAATTTATCTAATTTTTAAACCTTTGGAATATAAATTATTTGTGTTTTTGCTTGTGTAGTAGCTACACATGGAGTAAAATATCATTTTGTTTGTAGTACACATTGCACACTCAAATAGTTTAGGAAAAAATTCATCCTATTGAACTAAATAGTCACTCTCTTCATCAAATCAGAAGTAATATTTACAGAGAGAAGTTGACCCCTATGCAGGACTAATTTGTTTAATCCCACTTCTGTTCCACCCCGCATACCCATTCCCACTGGTTCCTGCGTTGTTTCTTGCATTTTTATCCTGTTTTTACCCACAAAAACCTTAGATCCTGCACATCTGGCAAGAGAGACAGGTTCCCCCATGCTACTAAAAGTTAAAAAAAAACAACAACAAAAAACTGTCAGTTTAGAATGGAATTCAGACACAATTTTTACCACTAAACAAATGAATAATAATAATAATAATAATAAATTGCTTATACCAGGAAAAAATACTTTAACTTCTGTTATAAGAGACATCAGATCTCTGTCTATTTCTTGCTGAAATGTAAGTATGAAAACCTTTATTAAAAAAAAAGAAATCTTGCTTTACATTGCTGAAATTCTATTTATGACAGACTGACAGGAGAATTAGTGTTTTTCTGCAAATTACTGCAGTCTGGTTTTTTTGACCACCCACTCCAGCCCACAACAAAGTATATTTTACCTGCTCCACTATTATGGTTAGTGGGACCCGAGGGATCCCAGTCCCACTACAGGGCTCTGTTGTGAATCTCTCCTGTTGCTTTCCTCTCCAAGCCTTCCTGCCTTTAAACTTTCACGTCATATATTGTATTTCTCTGAGTTAGGTTGTAAGTTTTCGGGGAAAGGGTCTTGTCTTTTCATGTAATTTGTAATTAATATTTTGATATATTATGCTATGTAGGGTTGGTTTAAACAATCTGGTGGAGAGTCTTCCTCAGCAGTGTGAAAAAGAATTAAGATACATTTTAAAAAATTCATAAGGTGGAAACTTTAAACAAATGTTCCAAACAGACTAAAAATCTAAAACTGTGTTGTTGTTGCTGTCTTTACCTTAAGGCATGCTACTCTTCATTTTGCCTGTTTCAGGTTACTGTTTTGTTAATTTTTGTTATGATAATGTCTATAGCTCTCAACTGTGATCTGGGCTTCATTATGTTACACTCTGTACAAACAGCTAAAGAGTTTATAATCACCAGAAGCGTTTATAATCTGAATAGACAAAACATAGGATAGGAAGGGAAACTAAGGCATAGAGAAGTGGAAAATCTTGTTCAAGGTCATACAGCAGATCAGTCAAAGACATGGGAATAGAATCCACTGGACCATACTGCTGCCTGTTAGTCATTTCTTGAGATGTTTTGTTTCTAAGAAGAATCGACTGAGGTGAGCATCTTTGAAGGAAAAAAATAAGTTTTTGTCTCAAAAACTGAATAAAATTTAATTATCATTCATGCTCAATTCTCCCTCTCTGATTTTGGAGAGATTCAGAAAATACTTTACTGGATATTTTTAATTAGCTTTTACTAGGGGCTAGGATTAGAGAGTGAGTGGGAGAAAGGTTTCGCAATTAGGGAGAAAAATTCCTTGCCTGCCTGATGATTACCACTTCACACTTCCAAAATGAACAAGCCTTGAAATGGTGACTGTGTCAATCTTATTTCCCTGTAATAGAGGGGTGCCTGACTCCTCTCCTCTGGATGAGTCAAATCTTTAATAGTATGAGAATTCTTGTCTGGTTTTGTCCTGGAATCATGGACTTAAGTAGTGAGCCATTGAGAAAGATATCCTCAGAAAACAAGAGATACAGATAAACTGTGTTATTTTTATGCTTAAGAGCTGTTTGGGACTAGGCCTCATTGCCATTGGGAGATTTCCCTCTGCTGGAGGTATTTTATTGATTTCTCTCTGGCTACTTCTAAACAATAATTTTCAGAGCTGATTTTTATCCTGTAACTGAAAGATAATCTAGAAAAGCAAACTTTGATGTTGGAATGTAACAATAGCCAAATGGCAGATATTACCAAAAACACTTCACATGGGAGATTTCTCCAACAACTTTGTGAAATTACTCAGTTGGATACTCTGCTATTTTCTCAGTATGCTTCTGGGAAACAAAGATAAAGATTTCCATCAGGTATACATAATGTAAGTTTAAAAAAAAAAAGTACTGCTCTCAGTACCTGATTAAGAGACTGTTTTGGATCAAAAGGGAAAATAATGCAGTCTCCAGTCTTTCACCACTACATGCATTGATACTTCTGGTATATGGAGTTTATCAATGAATATAGTTGGATTTCCTTTCAGAATCAAAATGTTGGCAAGTCTGTGATTATAGTCTCTCTGAAAGATTTTTATTTGGTTTTCTTTTAACTTGTACTATATAATGAATGTAATGCACTGAACAAAAGTTGGAAATAAATTCCTGAATTTAAAAAAGGGGAAAATACAAGATCTGAAGGAGAGTTATACTACTTATAAATGAGACAATCAACCTGAAAAAGTGGGTCTTACACAGAAGTATTGTGTTTAAAAGATATATTGGAAGAAATAGCTGTTTTTATTTTAGATTTTCACCTAAATTTAGTTGATTTGGCTTAATTAACTCATGATTAGCTGACAGAAAACCAGAGACTTTAGTTGTTGATGCAGGAAGTAATTATGGTGGTTATTTGATATTTGGATGGGCAGCTTTTTATAAATCTCAGTGAAACACAATGCTGCTTTAACTGGGTAAACAGTATAGGAATGTAGAAATATCTGCAAACTGATCAAGATTGCATGATTCATTATTACATTAGTTTAGAATCTCTTTATTGTTCAAATTGCTTTGCAGTTTTCTGTCATCATTTCTTTGTTTTGATGGAATTAAATAATTATGCCTACAATTTGTCACTGGTAACTGGTTTGATAAAAGCAGTTTGTAAATGCTGCCCGTCGCTATTTTAGGAAAAAAATGCTTTGTGTTGCAATTTTCAAATCTCAGTTCATATATTTAGATGGTCTTCTAAGGGAAGTGGGAATATGGAAGCAAATTATAAATACTGAGCTCAGAGCTTTCCCTTGAGACTGTATGTAGAAGAAAGTAGAATTTAGATTGAAGCAGAGAAAGAAATGTTAAAACAGCTACCTAGACAAATTATTTTATTGCAAAATTAGGTATATGTCTGGTAATGTTGAATTTCCCGTCTTTTAGCATGTTAACTTAAAGGCATCAGTTGAGGATTACCAAGTATTGTTTTGTAGCTTAGTTACTGTGAACTTTACAGTGCTGAATATATTTAAGCTTTTTAAAATGTTACATTATGAAGGCTTATTGGTACTTGTAACTTGGTTACTAATATCTTTGTTACAAGGCATAATTTTGTAATGTTTAAAAATGAAAGTGGGGTGCTGGAGGTTGTAACCTATTTTTTTTTATAGAAAATGTGTAGACTGTCCAAGACAGGGACTGTCATTTTTTTTCCCTTTTATCAAGGGAATTTGCTGGATACTCAGGCTTGAAAATGCTCTGCTTTCCTACTGTTTCCTAATATGAGGCTGGCAAGGAGTTTTTTTCATTATTTGCTGCAGTGCTCACTAAAATTAAATGCTATTTCTTGCTGTTTAACATACACCTCTACCTTGATATGCTGTTGTCCTGGGGAGCCAAAAAATCTTACCGCGTTATATTGAACTTGATTTGATCCGCCAGAGCGTGCAGCCGCGTCCCCCCGGAGTGCTGTTTTACTGTGTTATATCCGAATTCGTGTTATATCGGGTGGCGTTATAACGGGGTAGAGGTGTAGTATAATTTTGAATATGGCATTTCCTCAGTGTTGCAGCTGGCTATCCTATCACAGCAATTTACTAAACTTTCTCATTACCGAGATGTGGATGTTTCTGCATGTGATGATAGTTCATATTTAACAAAATATTTGCCAAGTATTTGACCTGCCTGGATACATGACTCTTATAGCGTACTGCACTGTTACGAGGCCAAGATGTAATGGGTATATAAGATAAGGACACAGTCATCTTTAGCACAAACTAGAGGAACATTTATAAGATTTACAAAAACATTTAGCGTTTTACACCTCTTAAAAGCACTCTAATAGATTGCTCTGACAAATGGCTTTCATGCATTTAAGAGGGCACAATGTGGTGGAACCTGTTGTTGCTGGTTTGCTGCCTAGGCATCTTTAATTTTTACTTGACCCGTCATGTCCCCTGCTCTTCCACCCACCCCACCTTGCAGGAGGCACTTTGTGACTTTTTTGCTTTTAACTTTTTTCCTGTAGTTTTGTGCTTATGTTGTCTTTGCTTCTGTCCTGGAAAATACCCCTTAAACACAAAATTGGGATTGCATGGGCTGGGATAACCGTAGTGTTTGCACAGTGGATGGGTCTCTGGCCTTACAAAGGCCAGGGGCAGGAGCTGCTGGCTATATTTATTCTTGAATTCAGTGGCTCTGGCATACTGTATAAATACTGTAAAGAGTTTCTGGATGCTATTCCAGGATATAAAATTGAGTAGCCACACTGAAGGCAAGAGGCTTGTACTACTGGCCTTTAGATGAAGAAGGTGAAATCTATATCCCCTGCATTTAATCCACTAAAAACACAGTTAGGCAGGCTTTACACTGGTGAAATGTCACTTATATTGATTAAAATTATGATAATCAAGCTTTTTCTGATGTATTTAAATATTTTGGATATTATTGGTAGTTTTATATTCAAATTAGATTTTTGTCTGGAATCATTGGTGGGTGGAGAATTTTTTTAAAAAACATCTGTGAAGAGAACATCGAAGTATTCTGACAGTTCTTATATCTTGAAAAAAAAAAAAGTTAACAGTTAGGAAAAGACTTTGAGTACTGAATTTTTGTCAAGTACCAGAAAGCACAGCGTGTACTGGACTGTAAATATTGCAGTGTTAGCACAAATTGTCTGATGTAAAAAGCATGTTTTTGTTGTAAACATTGGCTGGTTCAGCAGGTTGTTGGTTTTACAGAAGTGCACTAAATAATATTGCACTAGAGTAATATTAAATAATTGTCTTTCAATGTGTGTTGTCTCCAAAAAAAAAATTGAAGTTGTTGAATGTAGGTAACGAACTGAACTGCTTTATTTCTGTGTTGAAAAGACAAACAGACCTTCTAGTTTTTATATATCCTGCTTTAGATTAATTTTTTTTGTTATAACTGTTCTTTATTTTAGGCAAGGAATAATATTAAAGTATGCTTCTATAAATTTCTTTTGATTTATTTTTAAATAAGCTCTAATTTCTCTTCATCTTAAATGTTATGTTCATTTTAGCATTGGCACTCTGCTGTGTATGGTATTGAAGTGTTTCAAGTGACTGTAATCACAACAGCGCTGGTAAAAGTAGCAACTTAAGTAAACATTTTCCAGAAATTTAAAGCAGTGTGTAAAGTTTAAATATTTCCAAAATTTAAGTGTTATTATACAGAACACTTTTAATCCACTGAATGAGAAGATTGTATTTTTGCAGTGTATTGTCTTACAGTTATAATTTTGTGACTGTACTTTAATGTCTTGGATATGTGGATATAGAATAGTGCACACAAATATAGATATATTATCGGTTTATTCATAAATATACAAGTCATGATCAGAATTTACGATGTTCTCACTATATAATATGATTTATATATTTTTGAATTTGTTTTAAACCTTGTCTCTCCCTTCCCTAACCCTTCCCTTGTCTGTTATCTTCATTTTCTATACTTGTCTGATATACAATACAAACTGTTTGGGGCTTCTTTTTTTCTGAGTGCATCTTTTTATCTTGTAGCATGCCATGCTAAATTATGACACTATATACATAATATCCAATCTAATATGTGCTTTTGTATATACACATATGTGATGAGTAACCGTATTTCTGTCATGCATTTTGGTTCATTTAGTGTTAAGGTGATAGTATCTGAGCTCTCTTATGTGATATATAAATGTATGGAATACCACATTACATTAATATGATGTAAATACTGATGTTTATTGTTTGAAAAGGAAAGTATGATTGTATTGTTGTTCTTAATGAATATTATAAATGTCTTGTCTTGTAATTAAAAAAAAATTGAAAATACACAGTCTCTGTTAAGTTTGCATTTTGCCATGAAAAACCGTTTTTTTGGGAAAAGTAGTTTGTAATAAGTATAGGCTATATGTATTTATGTGATATTACACAATTAAAAGCATTTGTGGACTACATATGATCCAGCTTCATCATATTCTTGTTTGCAGAACCATGTCTGTTGGAAAGTAAATAAGGAAGCCAAAGTATTAAAGTTCTGGTGGAGCAGTAGTTTTAATTTTCATTTTGCTGGGATTTATAGCAGTAATCTTTCTTCATTTTGTCCACTATGTCAGGATACATAGTAGTTCCTCTAGAAAGGACATTAAGAAAGACCTGTATGCCAATAATGTAAATAGCTCATTTCATTATGCTGTTGTAGGTTGTTTTGTGAATTCAGTCAGATTTCATCTCATAGTAATAAAAGAGAGCTGGAAGAATTTTGGGGAAGGGGAAGGGAATGCTCATTACCAGTGAAGTCCATCTGATGACATGTAACTTTCCTAGGGAAGATGAAGCAGTAGCTGTAGCCATTTTGTTCTCAGTCCTATGCTACGTGGCATAGCTTTTCCTTAATATCCTGGACACTTTCTCTTCCGGCTGTAGTGACAAAGGAGTCACTCTGTTTATTGACAGTCTACATAGATAGGCACATTGGGACAGTTTTTTAACAGTTTTTTAAAGGCACTTAAAAAAGCAGATAAACATCTAGTGAGATTTTCAAAAATGCAATTTTGAAAATACCACTAGATGTCTAAATACCTTAAAATCTGGCCAGTTATGGATAACACCATCTCTTGAATCCAATACAGTACAAGTAATACAATCTGAAGCATACAAAATACTGCTTGAATTGCAACATAGAAAGCTGGGAGTTTAAAAGTTTCAAACATTAATTATGTCATCTTCGTGGTCTGCCTTGGAATTCAGAGGAGTGTCAGGTAACAATGTGGGCTGTTCCTCAGGCACAACATGAAGCTCATTGTAGAGGTGATACTATTTTTTTTCCATGTCATCCCAGTGTGTAAATATGCCATCTTGAATAGGGTATTATAAAGTAAGAGTACCTGTTTTTGGTCTGGGCTTGATCACTTACATAGGAATCCTTATGCCCTATACCAACCAGAATACCATGATCATATGGGAGTCCTATAGTAGCTGGGGATACTGCTGTTGGAGCATCATCACCAGCAAAGCTTGCATTGACAAGACCCAGGACCATTATCACAGCCTAGAGAAGCAGTTTGTCTTCACACGTGGTAGCTATTTCTTCTTCTAGACTTAGAAAGAGATGGCTGCTTAGATATGTGAGAGGTGGCTGCTGCTGCTCTTGGGTGTTTAGTTTAGTGAATTATTATTCTTGTTGTCCTCTTTCTTCTTCTTCGAGTGCTTGCTCATGTCCATTCCATTGTAGGGGTGTGTGCTCACCACCTGCACCGGTGCTGGAAGTTTTCCCCTCAGTGATATCGGTAAGAGATCAGCTCTGGCTCCCTCTGGAGTGGTGTGCGTATGCACCAGTGTAAGGGGCGCCACTGGCTCCCCTCTCCCTCAGTTCCTTCTTACTGCGAGTGGCCATGCTGGAACGTCTCCTTGCCCCGGCAAGCTCTCCTACATCAACTGTGCCTAGTAGCAAATTTATTTTATATCGTTGTTTGAAAGTTGTATAGTTAATAGTTCCATTAGAGTTAAGTTAGAATTAGTTAGTCCCATATGGGACTTAGCCTAGGGCAGAACATGCCTCAGCCTCAGCCTCAGCCTCTGGATGTGGATTGGCTTACCTGCCAGAGTTCCTGGCATCAGTCCCCAGATATAGGCAGCGTTGCTCGGGGTTCTGCTGTCGATCACTGGTGGTCTGGCACAGATCTGCAGAGGTGGGTCGCCAGAGCCCTAGTGCCAGGAGCATCCGAGTTGGTCTTCCAGACCTTGGCACTGCTCCGGAGGAGTGAGACGCCTGTCTCCGGAGCCCCATCACTGGTCTCCGGATCATAGGTATGGATCATCACGGGCATGTTGACTGTCTCTGAGACGTCGATCCTCTTGCTCCCATTCCTGGTCTACGGAGCAGCACTGCTCTCTTAATGTGGGGTGTTGACGCTGGAGTACCATCACTGATCCGCCGAACGCCACCAGCGGTCACTGGAGTTGTGGCACCAAGAGCCATTATTCCAGTACAGGTCCTCAGTGGGGGTCCACAGAGAGAGCTGATAGGAATGTGGTAGACAGGCAGGCTTGGTACCGTCCTGGTCCCCGAGACAAGTCTCTCCCTCCTTGGGCTTTGACAGCAAGGAGGAAGACCTTTTCGCAAGCCCAGGCCACCCACTGGGAACATCAGTCTTCCCCCTCTGTGCCACCAAGGATTGCATGGCCCCAACCTCATCTCACTCCACCTCACAACTTGGATGCTGCATGGTTGGATCCAGAGGAACAAGCCTGCTCTAGTCAGGTACAGCAGGTTCTCTTGGGGAGCAGAAAGCCTTCCACCAGAGCAACATGACAAAGTGGAAGCGTTTCTTCTGCTGGGTAGCAGAGCGGAGTATCTCCCTGACCCACTTGTCTCTGTAGTCCATTCTGGATTACTTGCTTCACTTAAAGCAGCAGGGCCTCGCCTTCTGTTCGATCAAGGTGGCAGCCTATATTAGCCTTCCACTCTTGTGTTCAGGGTAGATCTGTATTCTTTCATGACGCTTAGGTTCCTGAAAGGCTTTGAAAGACTTTTTCCGCCAGTCTGGGACCTGGTTCCAATGGGATCGCAGCTTGGCCCCCACCAGCTCACGGTCTCGTGCTTTGAGGCTTTGGCGTCTTGTTCCGGTAACTGCCTTTTTTTTCACCAAAGTTTGAGAAAGTTGTGTAAATCTTCATCCATTTATTATTTTCCCCCATATTTGGTGCTCTAGGCCAGTGATACTCAATTAGATCTACCCGTGGGCCAATTTGAGAATTTTATGACAAGGCCATTTGGGCAGAAGCCTGACACAATTTTTTTTTGTAAAAGTCAGCCACCACTAAATAAAGACCTTGCTTGAAATATAAGTATTAGTGGTTCTATCTTCATTGACTTTGCGATGTTTACTCCCACTCACTTTCATTTTTGGTTCCATTTCTATCACTAATGAAAAAAATTGGCAGTGTTCTAGCTGAATCATAGACCATGCTATTGCAGGAACTTGAGATCCAGTAAACTTAATTTGTGCCGGGGCTTACCAGGGCTGAGCCCCGGCACCTCTTTCATTACAATTAAGCACTGCCAGTAAGTAAGTTACTTACTAAGGAAGTCATAGGCAAATGATAAGCAGCACATCGCTGTTTGGGAATTTAATTATAAACGTTTTTTTAAGCTGAGCTGGAGGGCCACACATGAAGCCTTGGTGGGCTACATTTGGTCCACAGACCTCCTATTGAGTATATCTGCTCTAGGCTCTTCCTAATTCATGCAAATAGCTTCTTGGTTGTTTCTGTTCCCTTTCCAACCTTTAAAGGCAAGCTCAATTTCAGTACAGTGAAGTCAGTCAGGTCTGTGTATAGAGTGAATGATAGTGACAGATTTTCCTGTAAGACAGCCGAGGAAGAGGAACATGTAATATCCATGCCCATTATCATATGTGAGTAAAATTAACACACATTCATTTTCTGAAGCAAGCATTAATCTTGTAATGCCCATCCATGGCAACTGGGTGAAGGAAATTAATTAATTTTTTTAACATTAACAGCCCTTAAATGATCAAACAGTTTTTATCCTTTCCTCTCCAAATGGTTTTGGTTAGTGTTTTAAAATAAATGTTTCCTTTTAGTAAGTATGCATGCATTTATTTAAGTATTTGGAAGATTGTGCAAGTTTTAACATGCTAAGAAAATACTGTGTAATGCTAGAAGAAATAAGGTAATAGTCGTATTATAATTATGATAAAACATTACTTTGCAGTTCAATCTGGTGGTCTAAGAGCAACACCCTACACTGTTACGCAGGAAACTGTTTAACACCAGTCCTTGCTCCCTGGATAGGTAGAATGCATTGAAGGTAGAATGCTCTGCAAACAGAGGGGATGAAAGTAGAGAAGGAAGCTTCTTGTGGATCTTACCAGTTACCTCACCTGCCAACTAAAAGAAGCAAGTCTTCAAAGGAAATTCTTTCCTGAGCTGAAAGAATATTGTTTGTGATTCAAGGTCTTAGGGGTGAGAGTATAAGGCCAACAGTGGAGAAAAATGTGAACTCTTCAGCCCTTCCGCAAATCTTCCCTTATGGCTTGCTTTCTCTTGCATGCTTATTTTCTTGAGCATGTGATATATTTGCACTCTCCTTGGGAAAATGTTTAAAAGAAGAAATACTTTTGATATGTTAATTGTGTGTTAAGTCTAATTACTTCCTTTTTAAATGAACTTGAACAACACAATCCAGGATTCTGCTCAGGGAAAAAAAATAAACCTCTCGTGAGCATTGAACAATGTTAGGGGCATATGGATATACTGTGAACACGACGACTTTTTTTTTTTTTTGCACTGGTAGTGCAAACTCTTTTTTTTAAAAGCACATATTGTGACAACTGCTGTCTGGTCAGTCTATGAATCAGTGCATTTTTGCACAGAAATGGTTTTTAACTGAGTCCTCACTATAAGAGCACATTGAAACAAGAAACTGATTAATTTTAATTTTTGTTGTTGTAGACACAATAAAAACTTACTGGAAGCCGTTTATGCTGTAGTTATTATTTAAGTTGGATCATTGGTATTTTTAAGTTTTAGAACTTTGTACCTAGTATGTCGCTTATGTCAGTAAGGAGTCTTAAAGCTGTATGATTTAAATTCCTTAATTCTTTGTCAGTTTTTTATTGACTTTGATATACTCAGAAAAAATGAAATGTTAATTGTAGTTACCTTTCAAACACAAATTTTGATTATATTTGCTGATATAGATTACATGAAAATGCTTACATAAAGAAAAGAAATAAAGGTAGTATGAAAGGTTTTGGAAGCGAAAACGTCTAAGGAATTTCGTGCTAGGGAACACATGCTGAGATCCAAACAGGAGGAAACGTGCAAAATATGGATATTTTTGCTACAGAATACTCCTTCATGTTTTGATACTGTAAATGTCATTGGAGTGTCTGGTTTGCTGGTCCAAAGTATTTATATAGAAATACTGTACTTTTAAAGCTGTGACAACTCCAAAGAGCCTATGATTCTGAAAAATAGCTGGGCTGTTTAACAGAACTGCAGATGACCGTTCACTTGTATTACTGCAAAGGTCTTGACAAAACTGAATAGAATTTCTCTGTTATTTTAGGGAGGTAGGATCTGACGTTCACACTAGCCTGTATAAGTCATTGGCCTGTTGAGATTATATACAAGTATATAGAGGAATAGGGTGTTTTTCACTTAACCACTTTTCAGCTTTTTTCTAAGCATTATTTAGTGTATAGTGAGGATGTAGCAGGATGCTTCTTATTTTTCAGGTTAGCTGTCCTGATTGCTATAGCAACAGCTCTGAAGAGAACTTGCTTAAATTTAATGGCACATCAAGTAGTTGTTTCAGAGCACAAATCTTGTGATTTTGAAATTGGAAATGGATTTTGATTTCAGGATGAAAATAATGTCCTTGATATGCACCCCTTTATCGATATGAGTTTGTTTTTCATAAGGCACTTGCAGTTTAGTTTAGTGCCTTTACACTCCTATCATTTTAGGTATTTTGCTTTTTGTCATGTATGTGCAGCTGTACATATATAAATTAGTTTACTCTACACCAGGACTTAAACCCTTCAGTCCTTTCATTGACAGTTATGGCTAAGAAAGGACTGTAGGATTTTTACCCAGATTTGTTTTGATGCTCACTTTTTGTGTTATACAAAATGAACAAATGATATTGGGTTATAGAAACAGAAAAAGTATGTGGTCTTACTTGCAGACAGATGCTGTAGTTACAGAGCCCTTAGAAATATTTAGTTTTTTTCCTATTTCACTTCTGCTATTGAACATCATAGCCAAGAGTATTACTCTGAAGGTGCAGACAGAAAGAAGTGGTCCATTAGCTGCAGCAAGTAGAAGCACCGAGAGACTGGCAGGTGGCATTCTTTAATTTTTGTTGTCCTGTCTGACATTTATAAAAGCTCCTGATTAAATACTTAGAAGTAGTCAATTTTTGTACTTTGTTAGACCTTTCTCAGCTATAAAAGCATAAGTACCATCTCCGATGTTTTCAGTGCATCTTTTGCTAAAGGTTTTGTTGTCACCATAATTTACCCACAACTGCCTGTAGTTCTCTTGAATTGCAAATCTATTTAGGTTATGCAGTAAGTGGCAGTTTCAGTCCTCTCGAAGAGAACTGATTTGGATAAAAATAAATCTAAATCTTAAAGATCTGATGTACAGGGAGGAATTGAAACTTCACAAAAGAATGAAACAAACAGTCTTCTCTGTAGAGTAGAGAAACAGGCATGGGAATGCTAAAAACTGGAATCAGAGACAAAGTGATGAGATAAATGAGGATAAGCTTTTGTAACATGAGCATGTTGTGACTTTATGAATGTTTATGTATATACACATATGTATGAAAGAAAATACATAAATGTGGTATATTAAATTTCAAGTGTCCATGCTAAAATAGTTCTTACAAAATATACCGATATAACTGATGCTGTTAGAGTTACTGTGAAAGCTTTATAACTCTTTATTGGGCAGGAATCTGCCCTTCTGGAAGGATTTCTCTTTAGTGGAAATTATTTTAAACCTTCCAAAGATGCTATTGCTGCATCCAAGTTTTTCTTTCTGAATTGCATAAAACTTTTGAATGTGTCTAACCTTATGTGTGTAATCTAGATAGAAGTGTGTATAAAATTGTATTTTAAATTAGCATAATAAAAGATTGTTTAGAGTTGCTTCCTTTTATATGAAACTTCTTGATACACTCCTTAAGATTTCCAGCCAGGTCCATGACAACCAGTTCAATAGCCAGAAGACCTCTATGAATACATATTTGGAAAGTAGATTTCCAACCAGATCCCCACGTGACTTCATTCATGTATTCAGAATTTAAAAATAACCAGTAACTGAAGTCTCTGGGGAAAAAAAATTAAATTTCTATCTTATATAGAAAACCAAATTCGAGAGTTTTAGGCCTTACAGCGAAGAGAAATTTCTTTTGTGGGCTTCATTCTTCCACACAACCAGGAAGAGATTGTGGATTTGGAAGTGGAAAATGGAACCATAACTGTAAAGGAGAAAAATATAGAAGTGACTGTTCCAATCAGTCTTTCCATTAATAAAACTTAAGGTGCTTCCTTGAATTCTGTTAGACAAGAACATGGCACGTGTTACTATCATCTCTAAATTCAAGGGTAATTTGCAATATAAAGATTTAAGGTGAAAATTCCACATACCGACCTCTTCATTTTGAAACAAGAAAAACAGAAGTTAGCACAATATCAACATGTCGTAAGGCTGGACAGAATATTGATAATGTGAGTCAGTATTAGTGAGGTAGTCTCATTTAGGGTTATGCGATAATCCAAGGGAAATTCTCTGTCGGAGAGAATTAAGGTCATATTGATTGACACTGACCTGAAGGACTTGGTGCACAATAATGTATCATCTTAATAGTGGACAACACAATGGTATACATAAATGGAAGAACAAGGCCTGCTGGTCTGCACACAGACCTTAATTTTCACACAGCAGGCAGAGAAAAACATGCACCTCAAGGGCACACAAAACTTAACCTAGTATTTGGCACTTTTCAATAATTAACAATCAGCATAGAAAAGCCAGTAAGTAAATTATCGGGGCATATTAATTGTGCAGAAAGGAAGTGCATCAGCTAGATAACTTGGTCTTTCAAATTCATATCCTCAGGATTTGCACATATGTAGATATATTGGCATCAAAACATAATTGCAAGAAATAGCTCATTTAAAGACAAAATTAATATATCAGAGTTATCAATGGATGCGTTATTGTAAGCGTGTTCAGAACCAGAATTTACTTCAATTTCCACTCATCATTTCACTAGTAGCAAAAGGTATCCAGAAAAAAAAAGATTGGGGAAAAAAAGTAACAAAAGTTGTTCAAGTAGTGTCCCTCTGGGTGTTCCACTTCAGGTGTGCACGCTCCCCATGCACCTTTGGTAGATTTTGGGTAGCAAAATCTGTTCACCCTATGCATGCACTCCAGATACCCTCATGCCCTATACCAAGGATATATAGACTAATCCACCCTCAATTCCTTCTCAGCTGCACTTTGGCCTGAGAGAGTGTGTCAGGTGTGTCCACTTTATTTTTAGGCATAGTTAGCTTCAGATATAGATGTTCTGTTTTTGGGGGGGATCTGTTTGTTTTCCCTCCCTTTTTACTTTCCCTGCTTAAGGAGTTATTTTGGACATCAACACTTCTGGGCTATGCCAGGCTTTAAGTGTTGTTTATCCTTCCATGAAGCTACTCCAGTCAGAAAGGAAAACTCAGTCCCTTCGTTGCTTGGGAGTCATCCATACACAGCCCAAGTGTAAGAGCTGCATCTCCTTTAAAAGCAGATCTCGGAAAAACAGAAAAATAAATTTTAGATTGGTGATAGAATGAGTCCTGAAACCGGCCCTCTGATCCAAGCTCAGATAACACCCTCGTACACCGTCCAAGCACAGGTAAGGCTGTAATGCTTCCATCAGCATCCATAGCAGTTGATTTTAGACAATTTCAGGATCTAATGGAGCTCCTTGTAGATATGCTTTAAATTCCTTTAGAAGAGGTTCAGGACTCTCATCCTAAACTCCTGGGAGTTTACACACTACAGCTTCTGCATAAGTTGCCCTCCTGGGAATGATGCTTTGTTGAAGCCTGCTAATACCATCTGGTAAACTCCAGCTATGGCACTCCTATCTTTAAGCATGCTGACAAAAAATATGCTCCAATCAAAAACTCAGAATTTTTATTTTCATACTCATCACTGAATTCCTTAATGATAGTAACAGTTAATGAGCATGGTAGACAATATCATTCAAAGTCTACCTCTTACAACAAGGACCAGAAGCAACTTACTATCTTCAGTAGCAAGAGTTATTCCTCAGTGACTTTATAATTCAGAATTGCTAATTACCAAGCGCTGATGTAAAAATATAGCTGCATTAATTATAATAAACTTAATAGCTTTAAACGGAAGTGCATTGTGAACAATTTAAGGCCATCACAACTGAAGATCAGATTTTGGCAAGAACATCATTATAGGCTTCCTTAGATGCAGCCGATATTGTACACTCCATTTCCACTCTGACCATGATGTAACGAGCCTCTTGGCTCCAGTTGTCGGGTTTCTCTGGGGAAGTACAGAGCACTGTTGAGGACTTTCCTTTTGATGATCTCAAGCAATTCTGAGTCTATTAATGAGTCTCTTTGAACTTTGAAAGATTCAAAAGTCATGCTTAGGGATTTTCTCTCTCTCTCCCCCCCCCCATCCCTATCTGCAAATAAAAGAAAATTTAGCAAGTCTGAAATGGTTGTGAGATCTCACCTGGTTTATTTTATGGTGTCTGAGGGCCTCCCATTTCCAAGTGCATGGGAAAGAAAAACATCTGACCAGTGGGTTTTGGGGGTCATAACATCTGGTTATTCAGTCCATTTTACCTTCATTCCTCCCTCCCTCCCCACTTCCCTGTTTCTTTTCAGAACCCGCTCTCACGATCCGTTGCTGAGAAAGGAAGTTCTCTCATCTATGCATAGGAGCTATAGAACTAATTCCAGTTCAGCACATGAGCAAGGGTTTCTGTTCCAATTTTGGTCTCCTTGCCGTTCCCCCTTCCCCTAAGGGAAAAAAAAAAGGAGTGGGGGGGATGGAGAGCAGAATTAGGTCTCAAATGCGTGAACAACTCTGTGAAACCTTAGAGATTCAGGATGGTGACTCTTGCAGCTGTAATCCCTTTATTAGATTCCAGAGATTGTTTGTGGCTCTCAACCTTTTGTTCACTAATTTTCACATTGCAGATGCCCCACAACCTAAGTTTCTTCCTAAAATGTTCTTGGAATTTTCATACTAACCAGATCACTCATCTTCCAGTTTTTTTCCCTGAATCCACATTAGACTAAGTGGGAAACTGCTTCCCGTACCTTGGATGCCAGAGGAATGTTGTCCTATGTGGACAGATCCAAGCCATTTAGAAAGTCTCCATTGCGAACAAATACAAAGGATTCACAATCTCTAACAAAGACTCTCAGATGGATCTCTGGGTGTATTATCTCATGGTTATTGATCTTCCTTTTTAGCGATCTTGCTCATTCTACAAAGTCTCAGTCTACTTCTGTGATAATACTTGAAGATGTTTCCTAGAGTTGAAATATGCTAAGTTGCAACTTGAACTTCAATATATACTTTGTCCAAACACACTGCATTGGTTCATGCCTCTAGATCATATGCTTCACTTGGAAATACAATCCTGTCTTCAGTATTAGACTTGACTCCAAAGCTCCAATCAAAGGCACATGGGGAGCATGCACGTCTGAAGTGGAGCAAACATAGGGACATGGATCTCGAACTCCAGTTACTACACAAGGTGTTTAACCTTTCCTTTTAATTCCATATTAGACCTGGCTTTGGAAAAAAACCTCCTTCATTTCTATCACAAAGAATAGACTTATTGAATCAGGGCTTGTATTAATGGGTGTAGACCTTTGTGAGGCAGTATTTGACTCATTAATAGCTTGACTATTGAGCAGGAGCAGCTAAGTAAAAGAGGACATTTTAGTTGATCTCTCTGCTGCTGATCTCAAGAAAACTTCCAACAAAAATCTTCATTATGGGTTGGTACCTGCTTGACTCCAAACCTCCCCTGTAAGGACTGAAGTATATTCTGCATATACTAGTGTCCAGTTAGCTTTCTGAACAAAATTAAAAACCTTTGCCCGGGAAAGTATTTCTAGCCTGAACCCTTGAGGAATGTGTATGCTGGGGAAATTTAAACGAATAGATTAAAACCAGCTCTAACAGTAGTTCATCTGAAGCTGCAGTATAGATTAGGCTCCAGTGTCTGTACTTTTTACATATATTTTTAGGAAAACCTGTTGAAAATTGAGTCTAAGCAAAATATTTGTAAAAATGGCTCTGGTCACTGAAGCTTTTTCTACATTGTGACCCTGACCAATTTTAACAATGGTTCAGCTGGGACAAAATCGGAGGGCCCAGATAATCTACATCCAAGAATATTAAAGGAGCTGGCACATGAAATTGCAAGCCCATTAGCAAGAATTTTTAATGAATCAGTAAAATCAGGGGTTGTACCGTATGACTGGAGAATTGCTAACATAGTTCCTATTTTTAAGAAAGGGAAAAAGAGTGATCTGAGTAACTATAGGCCTGTTAGTTTGACATCTGTAGTATGTAAGGTCTTGGAAAAAATTTTGAAGGAGAAAGTAGTTAAGGACATTGAGGTCAATGGTAATTGGGACAAAATACAACATGGTTTTACAAAAGGTAGATCGTGCCAAACCAACCTATCTCCTTCTTCTTTGAGAATGTAACAGATTTTTTACACAAAGGAAATGCAGTGGATCTATTTTACCTTGATTTCAGTAAGGCATTTGATACAGTTCCACATGGGGAATTATTAGTTAAATTGGAGATGGGGATCAGTATGAAAATTGAAAGGTGGATAAGGAACTGGTTAAAGGGGAGACTACAACGGGTCATACTGAAAGGTGAACTATCAGGCTGGAAGGAGGTTACTAATGGAGTTCCTCAAGGATCAGTTTTGGGACCAATCTTATTTAATCTTTTTATTACTGACATTGGCACAGAAAGTGGGAATGTGCTAATAAAGTTTGCGGATGACACAAAGCTGGGAGGTATTGCTAACACAGAGAAGGACTGGGATATCCTACAGGTAGGTCTGGATGACCGTGTAAACTGGAGTAATAGTAATAGGATGAAATTTAATAGTGAAAAGTGCAAAGTCATGCATTTAGGGATTAATAACAGGAATTTTAGTTATTAATTGGGGACAGAAGAGGAGAAGGATCTCGGAGTATTGGTTAATCACAGGATGACTATGAGCCGCCAATGTGATATGGCCGTTAAAAAAGCTAATGCGATTTTAGGATGCATCAGGCGAGGTATTTCCAGCAAAGATAAGGAGGTGTTAGTACCGTTATACAAGGCACTGGTGAGCCCTCATCTGGAATACTGTGTGCAGTTCTGGTCTCCCATGTTTAAGAAGGTTGAATTCAAACTGGAACAGGTACAGAGAAGGGCTACTAGGATGATCCGAGGAATGGAAAACCTATCTTATGAAAGAAGACTCAAAGAACTTGGCTTGTTTAGCCTAACCAAAAGAAGATTGAGGGGGGATATGATTGCTCTTTATAAATATATCAGAGGGATAAATATCAGGGAGGGACAGGAATTATTTATGCTTAGTACCAATGTAGACACAAGAACAAATGAGTATAAACTGGACACTAGGAAGTTTAGACTTGAAATTAGACGAAGGTTTCTAACCATTAGAGGAGTGAAGTTCTGGAACAGCCTTCCGAGGGGAGTAGTGGGGGCAAAAGACATATCTGGTTTCAAGACTAAGCTTGATAAGTTTATGGAGGGGATGGTATGATGGGATAGCCTAATTTTGGCAATTAATTTGGCAACAGATCTTTGATTATCAGCAGGTAAGTATACCCATTGGTCTGTGATGGGATGTTAGATGGGGTGGATCTGAGTTGTTACAGAGAATTCTTTCCTGGGTGCTGGCTGGTGAGTCTTGCCCACATGCTCAGGGTTTAGTTGATCACCATATTTAGGGTCAGGAAGGAATTTTCCTCCAGGACAGATTGGCAGAGGCCCTGGAGATTTTTCGCCTTCCTCTGCAGCATGGGGCACGGGTCACTTGCTGGAGGATTCTCTGCAGCTTGACATCTTCAAACCACAATTTGAGGACTTCAATAACTCAGACATAGATTCGGGGTTTGTTACGGGAGTGGGTGGGTGTGATTCTGTGGCCTGCATTGTGCAGGAGGTCAGACTAGATGATCATAATGGTCCCTTCTGACCTTAAAGTCTATGAGCTGAACAGGTATTATGAACCAGTTTCAATTTGTGTATTTTCCTAGTTAAAGACAAGACTTTGTAGTTTTGTAGCAGATTTTTTGCCTTCCTAAACCCAAAGCCTCTAATCAACAATGAAAGTAGAAATGCTTCTAGGTTAAAGTAACATGTCTGTCTCCTTAATAGCAAAACTAAAGCTTCTTCCTTCTCATCCACTAGCCAATGCTTGAGAGTGAATGCTTGAGTTTCAGGTAAGAAATGGGTACTGTTTGAGGAGAGATGGACTCAGAGGAAGATCACTAGGTCTTCATACCACATCTTGTTAGATAAGTCTAGAAATACTGATATTGCCTCAGCATTGGCATTTTTCCATTTCAGTACAGTCTGGTCAGAAGGCAATATATGGAAGTCTTGTCCCATGGAATAAAGAATGTGTCCATATTATATTCTGGGATCTTGGTACCTCCTATTGAGACTGGAATGTGGTAATTACTTCTAGAAGTAAACTGATACATGTATGATTGTCTGTATCTGCTGATATTCAGGAGAGCAGATGGGAATTATAGCTTCCATTATAGCCCCTTGTTTTTAGCTCATAATGTTCTGACACTTTCATCTGTGGGGCTGAAATTTTCCAGACTTTGTCTGCCCAAACATGCGTTCTGTTTTTGTAAGGAAAGTTTGTGCAAAGCCTTCTCATTTAAAAAAAAAAAAAAGATAATTCACCGAGTTTAACAGTATAAAACAAAGTTTTTACCTTCCATGTGATAGGTTTGTGTAATTGGCATGTGTCTTTATACCCATGTCATCAGGGGCTTGAGCCTTCTATGGCCATTCTGGTGTCCCTCTGCTTGCTCACAGAAGGTAATATAGTAGAGTTGTCCATTTAAATTAGTACTGCATACTGGGATGAAAAAAAAGGTCAAATACTATAAGGATCTCCGCTTTCTATCTTCTTTCAGGAATGTTGACATGGTGGTAGAGGTTTTTCAAAACAGGCTTCTTCCCTAAAACAGATTAGGACAGAGAGGTACAATCCAGCCTGACAGTACTCTCAGAGATTACCTGCAGCAGACTTTTTTTGGCCCAAAATTGTGTATAGATGTTACCACTGGTTCAGCTCAATCAATGGTAGGCATGGTAGTGTAGTCAAAACTCGCCCCAGTCTGTTGAAGGCAGCAGCATGTCATTTAGCCCTGTACAGAGCAGAATTATATCACACAGGGTTTACAGTGTCAGTGGCTACTGGTGTCTTGTTTACATGAGAGTGGATTTGCACCACTGGTGTCAGTGAAGGGAAATTTAGGGCAAAAAACCCTAGAGTAGCTTCATCATAGAGAAGTACATCATCACAACCATCTAATTTCGAACCTGAAATTTATGAACCCTGGAAGTTTATTAATCGCTTGTAAATTTTATTATACATGTTTCATGAAGTACCTTGAATTTTAAATTAAAACTTTTATTTTATTTTCTAATGATTTTGACTTTGAGAATAGATTCTTACAATTCACCTTTTCTGTGTACAGTATCAAACTAAAATAGTGTTATTGAATTAGGAATATCTTAATAAAGAAATGCCTTTGACCATAGACACTGATTATTCACAAGAAGTATTTTAAAACAATTTCTTTTTTATAGTTTGAGACATGGCTCCATCAATTTCTTGTAATCCAGAGTGATGGATCCTGTGGGTTGCTGCACTGTCATGCAGTTTGTCTCATAGATTTGTAAACGTTTTAGATTGATGACATCATAATTTCATTTGGGGAATCAAACTCTAAAGCCAGTCCTTTAGTTAATACACATTTAACAAACTGTACAATCACTCAAAATTTGTAATTTCTGATAACACATCTGTAACATAAACATACTCAAAATGTGAAATTACTGTGTTGAAGGGGGAATCTGTTCAATATCTTTCATTACTTTACTCAACAGCTAGAGATCTCCAGAAAGATGCAACATAATTATTCCTTTGTGTATGTATATTTAATGTCACAGAGGCATGCATGTGCATGCACATATATGCGCACACGCACAGTCTATATTTAATCGTGTAATACTCAAAATCACTTATCAACTGTTTCAGACTGTAATCATAGGAATCTTACTCATCTTGTGTTACAAAAAACACAGCCAAATTATGGAAAATGTATATGTTGCTTTTAGGAACATGACTTTTTGATTCTTTCTGACACATGAATTTGCATAGAGCCAAAGAGGAGTAAACTCACCCAACTGCTTTAAATTACAGTCAGCATGTTGTCTCATAGGATTAGATTAAACCTAGTTTAAGCAGCTTTAGTGTCAGCATTGGAATAACAAATGTGACATGACCTGGCATTTGAAAAGACATTCTAAAAAAATTTCACCTACGTTAACTTTGGTTCATCGATACCACTTTGAACTGACATCTTTAATAAACATACTTGTTTATGGAAACTAGTGGATTATCCATTTGACTAATATAAAGAATGTATTTGGAATTTTTTTTTTACTTTGACGAATAGCCCTCCTTCCCTAATCATCTTCTTCGTTTTTTTTTTTTTTTTTAAATGTTTGGCTGGGCTTTCTTTGAATATTTATTACCCGAATGAAGCTAATATGCAGATTTAGTTTCTGTACCGATTGTAGCCACTTCAACATGGTGCATGTGTGAGAGAGGGGAAGAGTGGTTCATTTTGTTAAAATACAGTGTGTGACTCATTGACAACACACCATGAATTTTGTACGTATATTTCAGATTATGGGCCTGAGCAGCTGTGGGGAGGTGATGCTATTAGTAGTAACCAAGAATGGGATGAGAGGGGCTTCTGAGGGAATATGAGGAGCTCAGTTTTGGTTGCTGACAGAATATCAACGAGGAGCTATTGGTGACAACGTGAGATGTGGATTTGGATGGTGGAACGTAGATTAGCAGTAGCAATGTGGATTTGTGAGTTATTGGCATAAAGGAGGTAATAAAAGCTGTGATAGTAGATCAGATCATCTGTAGAGAATGCATAAAGGGGAGGATAAGAGGGTTTTGGTTCTGAACCCTGTGGGCTGCTTACTAAAAGGGGTGGGAACTAGAAAGGAGAATCCATCAAATGAGGCACTTAAGACATGATTGGAGAGGCAGGAGGGGAACCATGGAGGTTGGAGTAATTAAAGCCATGGATGACAGAATTTTGAAAAATAGGGATTTGGTAATAGTGTGAAATGCCACTAAGTGAAGAGAGAGTGGAGAGGAGCAAAGAATGGTAATGAGTTCTGACTTTTTAAAAAAATAAAAAGGTGAAAAAACATGATATAGTACAGAACTTTTGGTTCTTGTGTTCTTTCTTGGCCAGATACTTCTTTAAATTTCAGACTTTATAATTATAACCTTCACAGAGAATCTGTTTTCTGAGTAACCAAATAAACCTGTATCTACAGGAAAATAATACCATGATATTGAAACCTTAAGAAGAACCATGTTTTTTTATAACAGATGCTAGCTAGACTCAGGTGTAGGAGCCTATACAGAATGTTTTATTCTCAGGAAAATGGAGGACTCAGTGATGATTCCAGTTCTGTAAACATCCTGAAGATTAAAGCTAGCCATTAGATGCTTCTGGCACTATACCATCATCTTAAAGGAGCAACTGTCCAAATCAGAACAGAAGAGGGGAAAAAACCAAACCAAACCAAAAAACAACCCAGCACTTGAAGTGATTAAAGTAGGTGGCAAAAAAGTTGTTTCAGTGAAGAAATAACAAAGTTTTGCATTTAGGCAAAGAGATATCCGTTGATTTTTATCTGCAAATCAACATTCTTGTAGACACCAATTTAAAAAAAAATCTGTGCGGTCATCTATTATGATTTTTATTAAAGAGAGTGGAACTGAATCTTGAGGTCTGTTAATCATACTGCATAATAACTCGGTGCTTGACCTCAGCTGTAGATCTGAGGAAACAGTTTTCAACAATAACGCTCTCCACTGTTGTTTCACAAACGGCTCTCTTTTCTGTTCTTGACATCCAGAGATTTTCTTATGCCTGTGTGATAGAGTAGTCTGCTCCCGTGAGAGTAGTGGTGGTTAGGTGTCAGCCCATCCCTGTCACATGGCGTGGTCTTTTGATTTTGAAAGCTCTGATTTATACAAGGACATACAAAATACTGGTAGAGAGAGTAAGCAGTCCTGGGAATAAATGGTGGTTGAGAGGACATCTTGTTACTGTTTTTTTTAGGGGTCTGGGACCAGCAGTCTTGCAGAGTGGATGGGACAAGACTTTCCTCTCACTCAACGAATTGGGATGAACTTTAAGGAAGGGGATCAACATGTATGTTGCTTCTCCCACAAAGCGGGACAGACACCAGCAGGATTTTCTGCTGAACCCCCATTTCAATCTGGAGACTAATTGCACAGAGGAGCCAGTGGAAGAAGATGGCTATGGCCCAGCAACTGTCCTAAATTATAATCTAGCTCCAAGGAGGAGAGCTGGAGACTTCTATTTTAAAGACAAACATGGTTGGAAGTACAACCCAGCTCCCTGAGGAGAATGGAGGGCTCCTGTTTTGAGAGAATGACTGTCCAAAATACAACCAGCTCCAGAAGAAGGAATGCAGTCTCCTGAACAAGGGGTGAGAGAATCTGTAAGGTGTCTTCTGTGGATCCAGAGTGGGTGTGAACTTGTGTGACTGAGAAGCAAGTCACATTTGGTAGAAAGAGTTAATAAACCAGACACCATGATGGGATATGTATTTTGAACTAATCTGGTCTGGGTGATGGGTTTTCCAGGCCAGAACCCAAGCAGGCACTGAGGGCAGTGTCATCTGCAGGACCATAAGAGACCACAACGGGATGTGCTTGAGGGCAGTTCCCCGTGAGAGCCTGTCTTCTAATTCTGGAGCTGATGGTTTATCTAAAAGGATCACTTTGGATTTCTTAAATGCTTTTTATGTGACGTTCTTAAAGTATTAATCAGATCAGGGAGAACTCTATTTATTCTACTATCACTAGTATTATAATTCTGTTATCCTGCTGAAGTTGCTTCGTTTTATGGTCCAGCATGTAATTGAAGCACAGTATTGAATTTACTGTTGGAACTGATCTCTTCCAAAGTAGATGCACAGAAATTCAACTTTAAATAGGGAGAAAAATATACAGCTTCATATTTTTTCCAGGGAAGTTGCACAGGTTCAAAGAAAGACATCCTTGTTTTAGTGGACAATAACTATACTCAAATCTTATTTATTAAGAGTCCCCTTATGTTTGATTATATTATATCAATAAAATATTTAATATATTCTCTGAATCTAGGTGGCTGCAATCTCAGCACTTAATTTTCCAAATAGAATAAATATTTGGATAATGCAAATATTTTGATATAAGACCCTTGTTCGTGGGTCCTACATCTGACTATTGAAAGTGTGATCCATGTTTCTTTAAAACATTGGAAACTACTTCCTTTTTGTTTTTGCCTGCCAAAGTTTGTTTTTAGTAGTCAGCAAACAGAAATAGTCTCATAAGAGCACTAGTGCGTTATTTCTTCTTGCATTGTAAGATTGTCCTAAGAGCAACTTCAGAACTCATTTTTTAGGGAACAGTTTTAATACAGTTCATAATTACTGAGATGTTGCATTACATTTATCTCAGTTGAGGAACAGTCGAACACCCGAACACCCAAATGCTATCTAATGTTTATAAAAACCATAAATATTCACATAGAAAGGATTCAGTCCTGCAGAATTTATAACTCCCCTGCTACATAATGGTTCAAATATAAAAGAGAGCTAAACATCCTGCTCTATGTCCATATTGTAAAATGTTACATCACTCTTTTGTCTTGGTTTGATTCACACAAGAAATCTGAGTCACTTGCAGAAGTCTAAATATTGTTAATACTGATAACTGCCGAGCAGCTTGTTGGGTGTGAATCTATACTTTTTAAAAATAATGTAATATAAAAGTGACATAGCCACTTGGTGAAAATACTTTATTGGAAATAATTTTCCAGGTTATTCAGTTAATCCTATTATCCAGTCCTATGCCCAAGTTTTTTTCTTTGATAATTGTCTGAATGTTTTTGCCTATTTCTAACTAGAGTCCACACCAGACTTTGTAAAGATCCATCATGGAAAAAGGAAATAAACATGTTTTGCAAGTCTCATTTACTAATTTCAGAGCAATGTTAAAATTGATATTAGATTAATCAAGAGGCTGCCATCTAAGTACTTGTTTTCAAGGCAAAATTGAAAAGTGGGTGCCTTTTCTCCCGCAAAATCCCTATTTGCAGTACAGTTTTTATGGCATATTTATATTTTGAAGAGCTCAAACTTAGAAAATTTTACTGTGTGGATCACTTTATAAGTGGTGTCATGGATTAATCTCCATTTAATATATTAAATATGAAGGACTCACTCAATACCAGACTTGTAAATTATAAAAGCCTGATGGCTAGTAGCCTCTGAAGCAGTTGTAGCTCTTGGTATTTACAAATGTTGTTACAGCTTTAAAGTGTGGCTTTTAAACATGATTAAAAAAGCAAATCTTCCATTACACTGAAGTATTTCAAGAAAGATGAATGTTTAGCGGACCGTGTAGTTTTATAGCCATGTTTGCATGCAGCCCACCAGGGTAATATGCTGGTGGGCCACGAGACACTGTTTACATTGACCGTCCGCAGGCACGGCTGCCCGCAGCTCCCAGGGACTGCGGTTTACCGTTCCCGGCCAATGGGAGCTGTGGCAAGCTCCACCCCTTCCCTATTTACCCCTGGTATGTCATCCAGTCAGATTGCCATATCTAATACGTAATATTCACAATATTCAAAATTCCTACACAGGCAACTTTAGAAGTCCTTTGCAGTTCTGCTGGGTTGTACCAGAATGATGGAGGCTGTTAGAGCTCTCCATAGGCCACTTTTCTAATTAGCCAGATAGGATACAGATGGAAACAAGTGCCAACACCTTGGCTCATTTGTAGGCCTTCAGGAAGCCAAAATAGGTTTGTCACTTCTTGTGCCAAGCCACATTCTTCTTGCGGTCTTCTTGACAAGCCAAAATGTCAGATTTCACATTTTTCTGTTAGACTAATATGTTGTTAAGAAGTAAGCACATGGTTTTAGATGAGTAGAACCTTTGTTCAGAAGTAACTTTCAGTATACTTCGCTCAGTGTATTAATGGGGAGGTCAACAGATATTCAGTAAGCCTTATTTGGACCTCTTTGAAAGGCATTAAACAGCTGGAGTAGTATTTCTTTTCATTTTAGAAAGTAGTGTAAAAAGCCAAAGGAGCACTGTTTTGTGTTTTTGATCACTCTTCTCAGATTTTAATAGAACTTTCTGGTTTAAATATAGCATTGTCAAATTTGTATCTCCTCTTATCAGTCAAACGGAATACAAATCCTGCAAAGTAGAGAGACCCAGTTTTTAGCTATGAAGGGTATGTATGTTGTTTTTGTAAATTCTGTTGTGTGAGCTGGGTTTATTTCTGTGAAACTGAACTTAACTTACCAGGAGGCTGTATTGTCTTCTGTAAATGTGACTTGAGTTTGATAAATGACACACAGTTCCTTAACATTTGTTGTTGTTGTTTTTTAAAGCTAACTTGGCTTTTTTAAACTTTTTTCAAATTCTCATCTTTCAACTGATTTTTAAAGCCATTTATATTAGTTCCTCTTTTAAAAGTGTTTGACTCTATTTCTGGAAAAGATAAAATATTAATGCATACATGCTATTTCATGTACATTTGTATAATAATTTCCCCAATATTTTCAGTAAATTTGTTGGAGGTAATGGATAGTGTAAAACACCAGTGTTTGCTGTCAAACACCCATTGTTTCATGTTTTCTCTGTGTGTGTGTGTGTATATATATATCTTCCTACTGTATTTTCCACTGCATGCATCCAGTGAAGTGGGCTGTAGCCCACGAAAGCTTATGGTCAGATAAATTTGTTAGTCTTTAAGGTGCCACAAGTACTCCTGTTCTCTCTGTCAAACTAGTTATTTTTTACCAACTTCTGGTATCATGTACATGAAAACCAGATCTTAGAACACTAACCTGCTAATTCTGAAATATTAGAATCTCCATTAAACAATAACTAAGGTAAGATTTTGGCATGGATATTTTTAGTAAAAGTCATAGACAGGATGCTGGCAATAAACAAATCACAGAAATGTAGACACACCAATGCAACCTTCACTACATTAGTACTGAAGCCTTGCAGCCGAAGTCTGAGCCCTGTCCCCTGGGCAGAATTACTGGAATTTTCAAGAAGTTGCGGAGGTCTCATAAAAACCCAGACTCCTTTACAGATTCGTAGCTTTAACAAAAACTAATGTGTTTTAATTCAGTAAAATAACAACACATGGTAGAATGCTGACAGTTATAAGGTAAATATATTTTTTTACTTCTTGCAATGAATGGGGTAAATCATAAAATCATATATTATTTGGTGTATGTACGCACACTTAATTTTACCCCTTATGAGGCTTTCAGTAATTACTCACCATAAGGAAATTAAATGTATTGTAATTGCATGATTCATACTGCTCTGGTAAGAGTTCTCAGCCTTGCTGTTGTGAAACACTAGTTCCTTATTTTCAAGCGTTTGTAAAGTGGCTGTTAAAATTTACTGAAGTGCAAGGGGGCTACAGGATTTCAGTGCAGGATTTTTATTTTAAATGAGAAGAAAAATATATTGGTCTGTTGTTTCAGTGAAATAGAAGGTTTATTTCTAGAACACTCGCACTTCTAACTCACACTTGTTTTTAAATCCCTTCACTAATGAACAGGGGTCGGCAACCTCTGGCATGTGACTTGCCAGGGTAAGCACCCTGGTGGGCCGGGCCAGTTTGTTTACCTGCCGCGTCAGCAGGTTCGGCGAACTGTGGCTCCCACTGGCCGCAGTTCGCCGTCCCAGGCCAATGGGGGTGGTGGGAAGCGGCAACCAGCACATCCTTCAGCCCATGCCGCTTCCAGTAACCTCCATTGGCCTGGGACGGCAAACTGTGGCCAGTGGGACCCACGGTCTGCCAAATCTGCCAGTGCGGCAGGTAAACAAACTGGCCCTGCCTGCCAGGGTGATTACCCTGGCGAGCTGCATGCCAGAGGTTGCTGACCCCTGCTATAGAAGCATAATTTACAGGGAAGGATTTGAGGGGAAGGAGACAAAATGCGGTAGGCAAATTGAACCTCCCTGTGTTAAGCCTAGGTCATCCTTTGATCAAAGAAAGGGGAAATGTAGTTGCATAAACTGGTAAGGAGATGCCTTCATGTATGGACTTTATAACTTGGACTCTTCTATATTTCTTGTCACCATTGGCTGCTGTTACTCTTCTTTCCTCTGATGGTCTGTTTTTATTGCTTGCTGGAAAACACAGTACTGTTTCTACCCTACTGACTGTAAAAGGTGGTGAGGATGCTCTTAAATAAATGGTTTTCTGCAAAATGTGATTTTCTAGAATGCATGCTTGTACTGCCTTTTTTGTAGTTGAAGTTTCTATATAAGATATGTGTTTTGTAGTAACAGTTTCTTTTCTGCATAGCTCACAATTGGCTTGCTGTTGAAGTCCTTACCCAAACTAAACTTCCACTGAACTTGATGACTGTTCATAATGTGAATAAGGATTTAAGGATTGGGCCCATATTCTGTATCACAGAGAGATGTAGTCCTGAAGAGAGACATTCATGGACTGAATTATAGCTCAGCTGTTAGCATTATTTCTGTGATTTCCTAGCTGTTTCTAATAATAGAATTGCTTGGAACTGTTTGATGACTTCAGTTCTCTGTGGAGTACTCTCAATTTTAGGGACTTAATCACTTTGGGGAGATTTTTAAGACTAGAAAGTGATAATGCCAAGCAAAATTCAGGGCTTTCTAAAAATTTTCTGTTTCTGTTCTCCCATTTTTTTAAAAACAGATGCTATACTTACTATATTTTTTTTATTATTGGCTTCTGTCCTCCCCCTTCCACTGCTAGACTCATATGGCTCTTGCTGTATATCTATTAGTTTTAAGTGAGTTGTTACTCACTATATACATATCTACAATTGGCCTTCGTTGAAAGCTAGACATGTAATCAGGACAGCATAACAGAGAGGGAGCCTCATATACGTCCTCAGCTTGTAAACAGGACTGGCCGATACTACACATTTTTGGGATTAAAAACACCCATTAACGATAACTTTATCATGCAGATTAGGAATCAAACATTTCAAGTTACAGTGAGTGCTAAATTCTTTCCTCAGTCCATATCATGCCACTCTATTCCATGGGTATAATAAGTAAGGGCAATATTTGGGCTAATGTGGTTGCTGATTTTTATAAAAATATTATCATTTAACATTTATATTGATAGTGCCTAAGATCCCAAGTTACAGACCAAGGCCCCATTGTGCAAAGATTGTACAAACACCTAACAAAAAGACAGTGCCTGCATCAAAGGTTACAGTTTGTGTAAATTTTTAATTACATTACAGTAGCTGTATGTAAATCATAGGAGTAAAAATTAAGGACTTACTATGTGTATTTTTAATTAATAAAAGCAATTGGGAACATCCTGTAAGTTACTTAAAGGGGTTCACTCAAAATAACCAAAACTTCTGTTCTTATGGAAGTGGAAAGGTGCTATCTGCACACTGTAAACTTCATGGGAGTGGCTCCACAGGGGTAAGAGATAGAGATGAAAGGGGGATTGGAGTAAGAAAATGACGCACTCTTCAGCACGATCTGCCGTGTTCTTCCCACTAACCACTATGCTAGCTTTCCACAAGAAATCTGAGGATATTAGTGCAGTTCAGAGCTATATTAGCTCCTTCTGGGTCTCTCTTATAGCTGCTGCTGAACAGTTGCAGGGGGATTCAGCCAGTGGCAATACAGCTTTTGCTGTTGCCAGGATAAATAGGAAGGGCAGCAGTATTCATGCAGGAGCTGTCCAGGTGAACGACCCCTGACTACAGGTCTGAAAGACACTTTTTCCTTGTTGATTTGTGAATTTGGAGGACAATGAATTCTCTAAACCTGTAGACCCCAAACTTATCTCCTTTATGAGACGCTGTTCAGTAGACTCCAGGAAGAGAACATCTAAGTAAATACGTATACCTGCATATGCAGCATCCCAGATATACTGTCTTTTCCTTTTCCTCTTTGTGTAAAAAGCCCTTTTTGGCTTTAACCAACTCAAGTTTGAAATGCAAGTAAAAGGTATGAGTCTGAAGGAACTTTGTTCCCAAGTGTTAGCCAACTTATATTGTTGATTTAAAATGATCACTGAAATATTGTGTTATGTTCATATTTTACAAATAGATGTACTGTAAATGTGTATAATTTGTTGTCCATTGCTGAGTGTCCTAAAAGTCCTGTGGAATTTCAGTAAATGGTGGTCTCAGCTTCTACAAAGGGAAAACCCCAACTAACCTGCGCATGGAATAGAATGGTAACACTAACTGAGTGGCAAATATGACTTGGAGGGGACCGAATGTAGTATAAGCAATCAACTCTAAAATGAGCCAACAACTAATTGGGCAGAGAAGCATTTAGGGAAAGGTAGCTTTAGCCCTGTGAGCAGGAAATGGCTCTGATTCATGTGGGTCAGGCTTGGAAGCTTTGATAGCAGCTAATCTAGGAGAACGTAAACTCTGGATGAAAACCGCTGCAGGGTCAGCAAGGTGGGGCTGCACAAGCAGGCAATTTAACTCCTAGGTTCTTTTCCTATCATGGATTCTTTGTAAAAGAGAAGGAGAGCTTTAGAAATCAACTGGCAGAGTTGGTGGTTATGTTTGGGTTAACATCTCGTTAGTGGTCGGTGGTGAGTTAAACTGTCAGGTTGGTGAAGGGAGCCTAGTGAAAAGAAAGGGGGGTAAACCTGACTTTGGTAAAAAAGTGCAGAAGGAGAGAAATGTGATGTTTTGTTTAAAGGGTTTTCAGTGGTGAATAAGATGTTTTGAAAAAGGAGAATCCCACATGGTTACATACTACAGTGAAAAAAGTAAAGCCCAGGTGGATTATACTTTGATAGGAAGAGAACATATGAAAATGGTGCAAGACTTTAAAGGCTATGCCGAGTGAATATGTGGCAGAAGAATGTAAGGTATTAATAGCTAAAATCTGGCTGCAACCTGAGAAAATAGGAAAGCGATGAAATTGAGGAAGAAATTGTGTTGGTGATTATGTAGGGGAGTGGGAACGTAAGAGTTCTGCCAAAAAGTCAAGGAAGGTTTTCATGTGTGAAGACAGTGGAGGAAGAATGGAGGCAGTTTAAAGCATGCTTTTTTAAGACAGTATAGGTGACAAGGCAGAACAATTGGTAAGACAGGATGCTTTCAAAGAACAAACTGGTGATGGAATTCTTATGTTCAAGAAAAGCTAAAAAAAGAATTATAAAGAGAGTTTAAGGAAGCAGGTCATGATAATCCGACAAGCAAAAATGCATACAAACTGGCAAAAAAAAAAGGAGGCTAAAAAGGCAGTTACTAATCAAGATTGGAGACTAAATAGGAATAATACAGAAAGTGGAGAGATGATGATGATGGGAAGAAACTGGTTTTTGGATTGGCAAAAAAGAGGTACAATGAAACATAAGATATGATGGAAATCTTTGTGTGAAGAGTGGGAACTGTGTGATGACTAACCCTAAAGAGATGGAAGAGATGTGGAAAAAATATTTCTCAAGGCTGTTAAATGAGAAGAGACAGTTGCAACTGCAAGCATTGCCAACAATTATAGGGAAGTCTCAAACGCTATCCATCTCTGTAGGTAGAAAAAGCACTGAATAAGATGAAAATTGGCAAAGCAGCAGGTTGAGATGAGATTACTGTTGATACGATCAAGGCAGATTGAAGTACTGGAGTAAAGTGGCTTCATAGATTACTGTATGTTTGCTGGGATCAAGTCAGGATGCCAGATGACTGGAGAGCAGGATTGGTTGTGCCTCTTTGGAAGGGAAGGGCGATGCAAATGATCCAAACATCACCTGGTTAAGTCACCCTGTCAGATGAGTTTTGGAGGCAAAGTTGAGGTGCAGGGTGGAAGAAAATATAGATGAGGAGCATCATGGCTTTAAGAAGGGAAGGAGTAGTAAAGATGCAATATTTGCAATGAGACACATATTTGAAAGACTTATAAATAGAGGCTGTGACATGGTGTGGAATATGAGTGACCATTTATATTATTATTGATACTAATATTACAAAATTGCAATGAATCTTACAAGATATGCCATGTAAATTATCAGTGAAAAAGTTAAAATTTGCTAAGTATGATAATTTTGTTTACATGTATGTATCATCTTTGTATTGTGAGTTATAAATATGTGTGATATATTTGTATCTCAAATTCATGCTGTTTCTGGTGACACCCTCAGACAGATTGCATCAGCTCTATCCAGCCTGCTTAATGGCCCACCAAAAGCAATTAGCTGTACAATGAGCACATTGAGAGAAGGCCAGGGCTATGCCTACAAGTCAGCAGGACGCGTCTGTGGACAGGGGACTTCAAGTACTTTTCCATGCCTATGTGCTGTGAGCTTGTGTTTGGGGCAGAGAATGTACAAGCCACATGGCAAAGGATATGAAAGGCAGCTACATAGTCTCCATTTTGTCTTCTATCCCGCTTCTCACCTCTGGAGTAATTTCTCTGCAAACTGAAGCTTTGAAGAAAGAGAACTGATAGACCCATCCAAGCTTTGAATATATTCCAGAAGAATTTTACAAGCCATCAAACTCACCAATGCTGCTAAAAACCTGAGATACGGACTTTGAAGTCATATGTATGTTTTTGATTGCTTTGACTATTTAACAGGTCTCTTCTCGTTCTTTTCTTTTATAACAAAACCTTTAGTTTTAGATACTAAAGAATTAGCTGGCAGCATGGTATTTTAGGTAAGATACAAACTAATATCGATCTGGTAATGTGGCTGGCCCTTTGGGAATCAGAAGAACATTTTGTATAGTGAACAGAATTTTAAATAACTCCTCACTTTATTGAACCTATTTGCTGATTGGGAACCAGAGGCTGGGATGCAATAAAGAGAGCTGTGTGATTTCTCTTTTTTAGCTTCTTGATAATCAGTGTGAGGGATCAGGAACACAGCTTGTGACTCGTTGGTGAATGTAACTACAGTGTTAGCCACCAGTTTTGGGAGAATCTGCTCTTCTTTTTGCAGCCTGTTCTGACCGTAGCGTTTTCAGTGTGGGCTACCGTAGGCACCTTGGGTCACAGAGGGCAAAACTGTTATGTAGCATTTGTTGATCTTGAGAAAGCATACCACTTAGTTCCATGAGAGTTGATGTTTGGAGTATTGAGATGGTTGGCAGGGGGACTTCAGGAAGTGGGAATGATAGAGCAGCTGTATTGCTGGTCAAGAGCTAAGGTAGCAAAAATGCATGGAATTTCGGAGAGTTTTGAGCTGTCTGTGGGATTGAGACAAAGCAGTGTGCTGAGTCCATTTCTCATCCTAGATATGCAGTTAATTAGCAGGAGACCCAAGCCTGTGGAGATGGAGAAATGCTGACAGTCTGGCCCGTTTGGCTGACAGCAAAATGGAACTGGTGAATATGGTATTAGAATGGGTCTGTGTTTCAAGATAAACACAAAGAAAACAGAAGTTATGCAGGTTGGGAAGGTGAAAGAAGATCTCTTGATTGAGGTTGCAGGAGATGCTGAATCATGAGAGAATTTGTGTTCTTTGGAAGTACACTTAGTGTTACTGGAAAGAGATCTCTAGAATTGAAAAGAAGATTCCAGTGTGCATAGGCAACAGCAGTGAAAAAGGTGGCAGGAGGACTATGGGACCAGCAATTGAATAGCAAACTGAAATTGTATGTTTGTCCCTACCTCTTTTGTGGTTTGGAAACAGTGGTCTTGCAGAGATGGAAGAGAAATATGCTGGTAGTAGAAAATAATATACTAAAGAGAATGGCAGGAAAGTGGAGGGTAGACAGAGAGTTCATGGAAGGAATTAAAGAAGATGAACTTGGGACCCTCAGTGATAGACAAGCTGGCAAACGCACGTTTGAGATGGGCTGGACACAAAATAAGAATGGATGAAGAATGACCAGCAAAGAAAGCATAGGAGGAAGAAGGCAGCAAGAAAAGGTGTGAAAGACCAAAGATAAAATGGAAAGAGAAGAGAAAAGGACTGAACTCCAAGTGTTAAGAACTCGTGCCATGGACTGGAAGGAGTGGTGAAAAATTGTAGGCACCTCCTACCCTCTGTAAAAGGGAGGAGTTGAGAAATGAAATGAAGTGTAATGAGTGTCATACTAAATTTTGGGATGCTGCAGCATCAGATTAGAATAGAAAAACAAGTAGCAGAAAAGGCAGTGGGCTAAATTAATCTTTGGTATCTCTTCATTGACTCAAATGAGTTACTGTTTGCACAAGGATGAGTTTGGCCCATGATTTTAAATATAATGACTGAAAATAGGAATGTTTAGTATGTTTGGACCACCACACCTGTTCGGGGGCTTATCATAAAGACAATAAGCATCTGTTCATTTTAGCAGGACTAGTTTGCTACAGAGAACACTAAGGGAAAACATATGAAACATATTCCTTTGACAGGCCATGGCAGGTTTATTTGTATATATATAATGACCTGTGCCTAACTTTTGAATTGTTTGCAATATAACACCAGTACTGTGACTTATCTGGTTTTGTTTTGTATTTTACTCTGGGCCAGATGTGTGTTTGAATATACTTTTTTTTTTCCTTGAGCAATCTAAATTATGTGAAATGTTTATATATTACTGTATCTAAAAAGCCCATAAAACTGAGGCTGTTTGTTGAACACTTGGAATTCCATGCTTTCCCTACACTAAGAATTGTATGTCTTTCCATTCAGGCCTCGCACTAGCATTAGAAATAATTTAAAGGTTTAAACATTTCTGTAAATCCTAAGAAGAAATATATAAAATGCAATACAGTCTGTTTATTTTTAACTTAGTTGCAAGATGTTCCTGCCCTCTTGTACTAATAGACATGATATGCTCCTTTATGATATCCAGAATATTTTATATTCTACCCTGTAATTGTCCTGGCAGTTGCCTCATGCACTCAAAATTCTTCTGTTCTGTTCTCCTATAAGCAAATATTTCCTTGTGGAGCTCTCTGCACAGAATGATAGATAGAAGAGCAGTTAGAACTTTGTGCTGCCCAATTGATCTGTGCTTACTATACTTCCAGGGTTATGATTGAATGGGCAAGTGGGATCCACTTGAATGACCAACTGTTAGGTTCACTTCCAAGCAGAAGCAGTTGTTTCTGTCCAGGAACCACATTGCTAGACCATCATTGCCTAACACGCCGTTAATATGGCCACAGATGCCATGAGTTCTTCTTTGAGTGCTTGCTCATGTCGATTCCATTTTAGGTGTCTGTGCGCCTCGCTGGCAGAGATTTTTGCGTTAGTGGTACCCATAGGGCAGGCTGTGGTGTCCTCTGGAGTGCTGCACTCATGCCGCGATATATCAGGTGCCGCCAGCCCACGTGCACTCAGTTCCTTCTTACTGCCCATGGTGGTCAGTTGGAGCGCCTTTCTTGCTTAGCAAGAGCTAGCGGTTGTCTGCCATTCTGAACTTCATGCTTTAAAGCTGTTATAAATAGCTCACTTTTGCTAGTCTGAATTAGTTAAGTAGTTCTTAAGCAGTTGTTAAGTGTTAGTAAGTAGTTAGGGTGGGAGTGGGACTTAGCCCTAGATGGGGCATACCCCGGTCTCCCGGGTTCAAGCCCTACTCAGACTGCAGCAAGCCTATGCCTGTGAGTGACCCTTATGGTAGCTGCCTTAAGTGCCTGGGGGAGTGACACGTTAAAGAGTGGTGCCGGATCTACCAAAACTTTTGGCCCCGCATTCAGAAGGAATGGAACATCCACCTCAGAGCTCTCCTGATGGAGTCCACCCTCCACTCGGCTTCCAAGCCGTCCAGGCAGGTCACACCGAGTGCCTTGGAGCTCCACGTGCAGCACACTGCTGGCACTTGACTCCATCCGGCACCATGTGGCACACCAGTGCCGAAGAAGAAGGCCAAGAAGTGCTCCCCGGCACCAAGCAAAAGCCTGCCCACCAAACTGCTCCAGAGCCACGCAATCAGGCTTCCATGGTTGGGCGTGCAGCCCCCTTAAAGATCTGGCACTGACTCCTGGGAATGGTATGGGACCCGCACTCCTGCGTGCACCTTCCTCATTCCAGGCTTCCTTGGTGCAGAGAGAGCACAGGTCTCCTCCTGCTCTGACTACTACTACCGTGCTGTAGGACACAGCTAAAGCTCCCAAAGAGGGCAAGCCCACTGTTAAGACCCCTCAGTGCACAGGAGAACAATGCCGGTTGTTGGACAGAAGATGTTGATCTTTCCTGCCGAGTTAGGAATCCCGGGGCCGATCCCAATCGCATTGCCAGTCACGCAGACGAGCTTCCAGATCCCCACAGCGCTACTCTCTGCCATGGGCTGATGCTCCCCATGCTGTTCCTGACACTGCTCTCTTTCTCGATGTTCGTCCTGTAGGCATCAGTTCTGATCACTGACATCTTGGGAATGTTCCCTGTCACAGTACCAGTCTCCTTGGCACTGGTACCGCTCTCCATGCGATATTTACCATTCAGTTACGCCTGGGCAACGGTCACCCATAGCCATGACCAGCAAACAAACACAGGCATCGACGACTCCTCCGTGCTTGCTGGAAGGGGGTTCCAGTACGGAGATTAGCCCATTGCCATGGTTTCACTGGCATGACTGAGCACTGGAGCAGGACCACAATGGCAATACGGCCAGTGGCAAGCGCAATGGCCTTACTGGAGTGTGTGAGGCATATCACTTGTGGTGATGCCTCCTTCACAGCACTCCTTGATGACCGTGGCGGAACATCGGGTGGCGGCTCGACGAGCACTGGGCACCGGAAGTGTGTTCTGAGATTGGGGTGGGGGAACCTATGCCCTCCTCAAAGCCTCTTACTCTGATGGTGGTTGAGACTCCAGCCCTCCCACTAGCAGTCCAGTCATCTTAGTCATCCCCAGACAGGATGGTCTCGGGATGTTCCAGAACTAGACTGCTGGATAACTTTAGGGAGCATCAAGCTGTTCTCCAGTGAGTGGCTGAGAACTTGGTCCTCGAGGTACAAGAGATGGCAGAGTAGGAGGACACCCTCTTCAATGTCGTCTTGGCCTCTACGTCCACCCTGGTCGCCATGCCTGTGCATGAGGGGTCCTCAAGATAGCTAAGGCCTTATGGCAGACCTCCATCCCACCCACCTCGAAACAGGCAGAGAAAAAATACTTTGTGCTGGCTAAAGGTTTTGAACTCCCCAGCCCGGGATGCCACCTGATGTGCTTGGGTTTCACTGAGCCTTCCTGCTCCACTAGCCTGGGGTCCCTCTCCCCGTTTTGCTGAATCAGGCTCTCCAGGCTCTAGCAGCACACACACACAGGTAGGGACGCACCACCTGTAGAATCACACAGAGTCTGCAAGCAGCTCTCCATGGGAAGAATCAGCTAGGAAACTGCCCAGCACTCAGTGTAAACCCCAAAATAATATTGTCTTGTGCTGTATAGACAGTTCTGCACAGCGCAAGCTTATAAAAATTCGCCCTCTCCCTCAATAGGGAGAGAGATGCGCACAGTCCTTCCTCCCTCCCTCCCTCCCTCCCCACCATATGAATTGCACAAACTAGGTTTTGGAATAAACTAAAAACAAATATATTAACTATAAAAGATAAATTTTAAGTGATTACAATGGATAGCAAACGGACCAAAGCAGATTACTAAGCAAATTAAAACAAAACGTGTGTACTAAGCGTAACATCTTAGAGACTGGTTTCAAGAAGTAATTTGTCACTCTAAATGTTGCTTTTGTAGCAGGTTGCAGAAATTCCTGAAGGTCAGCTACCCTGCTTGCAGCTTAAATCTTCGGGTATCTTATTCACAGACCGGATCCCTTTTCTGGCCTGGGTTCAGTACTCCTCCCCCTTTCCCTTTGTCCTTGTGCTTAAGTGTTTCCAGCAGTCATCTTATGTGGGGATTCAGTGAAGAGTGAACCCAGATCAGCTTACTCTCCAGCCTTAAACAAGGTTTATATAAGATGGGAATCTCTTGTTTCCCAGTCTTGCCTCCCCCTCTTTTTCGTGGAAAATTACTGGAAGTCCAAGATGGTGTTTAGTACCAGGAGACATAACCTAGTAATATCACAGCAAAGTCCCAGGACTCCTCTCAGGAAGGAGAGAGATTAGTATCTTCAAAGTCACATTGTTTCTTCCTAATGGCCCATCGAGGCTGATGGCCTGTTGTCTGGTGGGTGTTTCCCAAGTACACACCCAGTTGTAATTGTTACATAGTCAGTATTCCTAATTTTAGATACAGAAATGATACATGCATACAAATTAGATAATCACATTCAGTAAATTATAACCTTTTCAATGATACCTTACAAGACCCATTTTGCATAAAATATATCTATTATGCCCTATCCATATCATAAGCATATTTCCGTAAAGAATATGGGGTATAACATCACACTCATCCACCCCCGGGCTTGCTAGTTGTATCTGTGGCCAATGAAAAAGACAAGCAGGCCCCCACTTCCTCGTCTCCCAAAAACAAAGATGCTAAGAAACTTGATTTATTTGAGAGAGATTTATTCTATCACCAGTCTGCAGTTTCAGGTGGTGAATCATCACGCCTTGCTGGGCTGGTACAATTTTAATCTCTGGCACGGTCTCAGAAAGTTCCAGGAATCCCTCCCTCAGGGTTTGGCCCAAGACTTTGGCATTCTGGTGGAGGAGGGCACAGTGGCGGCCAGATTCTCCCTGCAAGTGGCATGGGACGTAGGGGCAAGGGTGGTTTCATCAGAAGTAGTCATGCAACGGAATTCCTGGCTCCAGATGGCAGGCCTCTCTCTGGAGATGCAGGCCATGATCCAGGACCTCCCCTTTGACGGAGTTGGTCTGTTTTTGGATCAAACAGACGCCAGGCTGCACGGGTTGAAGGACACTAGTTCTACCCTTCACTCATTGGGCATGCATGTGCCACAATCAGTCAGGAAGGCCTTCCAATCACCGCCGTCCCCAAGACCTTGGTGGCCTAGTCAGAGACCTACAAGGAGAAGGGACGCTAGTTTTAGTTGTTGTTGCCCTTCTTCCTCCCGCTTGCCAGCCTAGCCTGGGGCAGCCAAACACCCAGAAGGCCAGCTGTGATAAGTTTGAGGATGTGTCCGAGAGTAACACTCCAGTCAGTGGACTGGATCCTACTTGCCTTTTCCTCAACTACCTTTCCCACCACTTGGCCTGGTCGCAGGTTACGTCGGACTACTGGATCTAGGACATAGTGGCTTGTGGCTGTACCCTGCAGTTCTTGCCTGCCCCTCCTTCCTGCCTCCCTGCTCCCCCCATTTTTGTGTCCCTCTTGTGGGGGCTCTGGAGGAAGTTCCTCGGGACATGGAAGAAAAAGGATTCTACTCCTGCTACTTCCTAATCTCAAAGGCCAAAGGAGGCCTCAGGCCTATCCTGGACCTGCATGGCCTCAACAAGTCTCTCAAGAAGTTGAAGTTCCGCATGGTCTCCTTGGCCCCCATCATCCCTTCCCTGTATCTGGGGGACTGGTGCGCTGCTCTCAACTTGAAGGATGTGTACTTTTGTTTCCATTTTCTCGTGCCACAGCTGCTTCCTGCATTTCATAGCGGCCAGGCATCACTTCCAGTTCACGGCATTACCCTTGGTCTGTTTTCAGCCCCCAAGGTGTTCACAAAATGCATGGTGCCTGTAATGGCTTACCTGAGATGTTGAGGGGTCCAGAAGGTGTTTGGCCCTTTTTCAGGAAGTGCTCAGCCTCTGGGAGTTTTGTGTGTGACAGACTGTTCATCTTGTAGCCGTCCACTTGCCTGGAGCCAGGAATGTCCTGGTAGATCGCCTCAGCAGGACCTTCTTGTCTCACCACGAATAGTTGTTTGATGCAGAGGTGCTCAGACCTGATCTTCCACAGGTGGACATGTTTGCAACCAGACAGAACAGGAAGTGCCATGTGTTGTGTTCTCTGCAGGCAGGGACAAGGGCTCCCTGTTGGACGCCTTCCTGATTCCATGGTCGGGAGCACTGATGTACGCCTTCTCACCGGTGCTGCCAATCCACGGAGTTCTGCTCAGGATAAAGCAAGACAAAGCAATGATCATCCTCATAGCCCGGCATAGACTTGTCAACACTGGTTCAGCATGCTGCTGAGTCTCTTGGTAGCCACCCCGCTGCAGCTACCTCTTCGGCTGGATCTGCTGTTCCAGAGCCACAGCAACCTGTTGCACTCGAACCTGGAGCCACTGCACTTGACAGCATGGCTGCTGCGTGGTTGAGTGTGGACAAATGGGAGTGTTACTCTGGTGTGAGGCAAGTCCTGCTTGGCAGCAAAAAAAAGCCATCAGGCCTACGTATGTGTCAAAGTGGAAGTGGTTCACGGTTTGGGCCCCGGACCGACACACTTCTGCGGATGAGGCCCTGCTGCAGGACATTCTGGACTGTTTACTGCACCTTAAGCACTAGGGTCAGTTGCTATCTTCAGTCAAGGTACACTTGGCGGTCATTTTGGCGTTCCACCCTCGGCTTCAAGGTCAGTCGGTCTTCACCCATCCCATGATGAGGTGCTTCCTGAATGGTTTGGAACATCTTTACCTGCATGTCTGGGAGCCGGTCCCCCTTTGGGACCTGAATCCTGTGATTTCCAGGCTCATGGGTCCCCCCTTCGAACCCGTGGCTTCCTGCTCCCTTCTGCTTCTCTTCTGGAAGGTGGTCTTCTTGGTCACTATAACTTCAGCCCATAGGGTGTCTGAGATGAGGGTGCTCATGTCTGAGCTGTCTATACGGTCTTCTGTAAGGACAAGGTCCAGCTGCGTCTGCACTTGGCCATTTTGCCCAAGGTCATCTGCCAGTTCCATGCTGGTCAAGGCATTTACTTACCAGTCCTTTGTCCGAAGCGTCATGCGACAGATGAGGAGTGCAGGCTGTATACCCTGGACATCAGATGGGTGCTGGTCTTCTACATTGATAGAACAAAGCTATTTCGTAAGTCAGCACAATTGTTGGTTGCTGTCGCTGACAGGTTGAATGGCTGCCCAGTGTTAGCCCAGAGAATCTTGTCTTGGATCACAGCCTGCATCCACTACTGCTATGAGCTGGCAAAAGTGCCCCCCCCAACTCCCCACTGTGATCGTGACGGCTCGTTCGACTAGGGCACAGGCATCATCAGACTTCCTGGTGCAGGTGCCGATCCAAGAGATCAGTCAGACTGCGACCTGGTCGTCTGTCAACACGTTGGCATCCCACTACGTGCTGACCCAGCAGGCTCGAGACAATACTGGCTTTGGCAGAGCAGAGACTGTGAACTCTGAGTCCATCTCTGTTGATTCTGCTTGTGACTCACCTAGAATAGAATCGACATGAGCAAGCACTCAAAGAAATAAAAATGGTTACCTACCTTTCGTAATTTGTTCTTGAGATGTTGCTCATGTCCATTCCATTACCCACCCTCCTACACCTCTGTCAGAGTTGTCAGCAAGAAGTAACAGAGAGGATGTAGGGCTGATGGCACCTGATATACTGCAGCATGAGCATGGCACTTCAGAGGGGCACCACAGCTGGCCCTACGGGTACTGCTAAGGCAAATATCTCTGACGGCCATGCAGGTGGGCGCACACACACCTAGAATGGAATGGACATGAGTGACATATCTTGAAGAACAACAGTTACGAAAGGCAATCTTGGCTGGTTGACAGTTCAGACAAATTGAAGTTAATGATGATTCTCAGAGGTCTCTCTGGTAACAGATGATGGTGGCAAAGACATTACAACAGGAGCTGTTCACAGTCAACAGACCTAATGAGCATTGAGGGTTTGTTGGATTTTAAGTTATTTGGTTGGCTCTAGAAGTGAAATTGCATCTAAGATCTCTCCAATAGTTTCTAGTCTCTGAGATCATAATTGCAGAAAACTGGTAGGTAATATCTCCTCCCATCTCTTAAGCTAAAAAATGTGTCTTTTCGTGGTGAAGAAGGGAGCACATTCCTCAAGGTCTGCCTCTTTCAGGAATTGGCATAGTTTATTTCACTGGAGATACAAATTTGATCTTAGAGCGATTGGGGAGACCATGTTGGGGATTAAAGTATACAGAGTCTTTGGCCTGACATGAAGAAGGAACTTCACCTCAATCTTCATGAGCTAAGGATGGTCAGAAAAGCCTTATTAGTTCTGTAACATCTCTGCTAAATCCACCATGATCTGTATTTTCTTTGGCTTTATAAATGGTAGTAAGTCTAATTTTCCTCTCAGAAGCAACTTCCAAAGACATAAACCTTCTTTCCATCAAAGTTCTTCATGTGCTAGGTCTAGAGAATGCCAGTGGGCTTTCTAAGGATAGGGGGCATCCACCTGGAGGTAGTCTTCCATCAGCCAGTCTTCTATAGTATAGTTACTTGATCTGCTGATCCATAGATGTGTTTCCAACAAAAAGAAAGAGTTTGAATGCCAAATGTATTCACAGTAACATGGGATTTTCAACTGTCTTAGACCTTTCTTCTATTCCCATTCATCTGGGTGATGATAAAGGAGTGATGAAGCCTACCTTCCTCATCTGTGACATTGGTGGCCGCAGGCTGGCCCAACAGAATGTTGCTTGAGGAACTCTTGGAAATAGCTAAAGTTTTAATTTTCTTTTTCCTTCATTGCAAGCTTCTGTTCCAAGACTCTGATCTAGTTGCCAGCCTATTCAAAACTTCTACTACATTGTATCACATCTGGGCAAAATTTCCTGGTTGATTAAAAAAAAATATTAATAATCTTCAGCCTTGTATTTGAGGTAGCCTCTATCCCTTCTGCTTTGAATTTCCTACATCATGTATTTAATAACTACATTATAGTTACAATTTTGAGAATTCACAGTTTAGCAACTAGCTTCCTAGGTGAAGTCTAGTGTAGGGCACTGCCCCTTCCTTAAGACAGCCTTTTGCAAGTGCTGTCTGTTGCTCTGTTGAGCTCTGATTTCATTTTCCGACAGCCATGCAGGCCTCCTGATCTAACTCTGGGTACTCTTGTATTGTATATTTTTTGTAAATGAAAAGTAGTCTTAATGTATGCTGGGGGCATAAGTAGATAGTTGGCAAATGGGTGATGTTATTTATCAACCTTTCGTTGTTTTTCATGAGAACAAAGTTCTTTTACATATCTGTCTTACATTCCTCCTCACAGCTTTCTTTGTTTCACATCAATCATATCATCTTTCTTCCAAGTTCTTATAGCTAGTTTAAATGTTCTAAAGAGTTGCTGTGACTTTTTCTTCAGGTTCATAGCACTTGGATTGGCCAAGTAAAATGACTAGTGTTATTATTGGTCTAGGGTCACAAATTGGGATTATAGTCTCGTGTTTTGTCATTGCCAAATGGCATTTTGGAAGCCAAGAGCCAGAAAGCTTTCCCTATATAACCAAATAAAGCTCAGATTCCTGGAACAGTGTCCCCATCTTAAGAAACATCAGTGAAGGAATATGGTAAGACTGGCATTTGGTGGCTAAGTCATGTATTTGAGATGTTACAGGTTATATGTAATGTCCTATTTGTATGCAGCCGTTGGAGATGGCTACTGTACCTTCATTATCTTATGGAGTTGATACTTTTCGTAGGCAGTAATAGGTCTGATTAGCATGGCAAATTGCCTTCCTGCAATATGAAACATAGTTGTGGGAATTGCTATTGAGATCTCCGTCTTAGCTTCCAAACCCTGCAGAAACCCCCTCATGACAAGGTCTGATGCTGTTCTCCCAGCTGCAAAAATCCTTACATCCCCAATGAGACAATGCTTCATGCAGCCTCACTTACAAGTTGCCAAACTATTTTGACCCAGTTCTACAATACCCAAGAGCTATAAAACCATTGCATAAATGGCCAGCGACAGTACCACGATTATTTTCTGTCTATTTTTATTTAGAATAATCAAAATCATAAATCATAAATCATTTTAATGTTGTGGTTTAGATCATGCATGTACAAACTTGATGAAATTCTAAACCAGTGTGGTTTGGATAAGGTCATACCATTAGCTCACCAGACTTTAGGTGAATAAACATCTGTTGTTGCTTCTAGTCTCGCCTTTCACTAGCTAAGCAGTTACCATGTTGGCAAAGACCATATCAAGAGCAGGATAAAGATGAGACCAAAAATCTTAAGCCTGTTGGTGGCTGCTACCTATGAGTTTGAAGACAGGGACGTCTGTCAATTCAGAATTGGTGAAATGATGATGCAAAAGTTGTAGGAACAAATAATAGTTCCCACATCTCACCATACACACATCCCCTCTATAAATCAAATTCTTTAATGGTTTTTCCACAGCAACAGACTTAGGGTGAGAGTATCTGAGAAGACTGTAAAAACACACAAAGAGTAGAAACAGCAATAAAGTAAAACAAGAAGAAAGGATGAGTGTTGCATCTAACTGGTAATCTTATGAACATCTCATCTACTGTGTTTAGCTCCACATATAAGAGTGCCATCTAGTGGCACACCACAGCTTAGATATTTTACATAGATCTAGAGACCATGGAAAAGATCTGACAGAATAATGTCTGACCTAAAAGTTTCCTGTGCCTGTTGTGATTGTTATCTGACAGAAAGCAAAACAATATGCATGCAAAATTGGAATGAGTAGATATAAAACAAACAACAAAAGCTCCTGATTATAGTACCATTTCAATGTTTACTAGTTAAGCAAATAATAAAATAGAGAAGATCAACTATTTATAACCGACATAATTTTCTCTCTTGAACATATATGTGTAATGAACTTGACTAAGGATTACATATGGGTGCTTTTCAGAATTAATCAGTACTATATAGTAGCAATTTAAAAATATATTTAGAGTTAGCTTGGTTCAGTATTCTTTTGATCACATTAAAATAGAGAATTGCAAATCACAGGAGGCAAAAAGCCCTCCCTGATATAAAAGGCTGGCTAAGGGAAAAAAGCAAAAATAACAGTGCTTTACCTTTGTTATAATTAGGCTTGGCGGAATTCAGTTTTTATTTTTTATAATTTTGACAGATATCAATGTTTATTTTAAAGCATTTTAAAATGTATCAACTTAAATTTTCACAGTTGTGGGAAATTATGGGGGATGTTTTAGAGAATGGGGGAGTCAGACAAATGTTTTATGACAGTAGACCTTGAGATTCAAAAAGTTAAAGCTTTATAACTGTTAAAACAAAAATTGTCAACATCACAAGTCAAAATATACAAAACAAATCTCTTTAAATCAAACTCTAGTTAAGTTCTCTAGCAGCAGTTCTTTATATTGCCTATCAGTAAATTTCAGTTATTATCAATGGAAATATATTTGTGAGTTTGTATGTGTACAGTAAAAGTGATGTTTACCGATATTCACCAGTAAAAATCTACTTCTTCCAAGCCTAATTGTAATCCACGTTCCCAAAACGCACTCAAAAATTCTTGTCTCTTGACAATATTTCAGAGCTATATTACAGTGACAGTTTAAATCTAGTACGATAGGGAATCCATATGTGCAGCTAATTCTTTTGAATGCTGGGAAGGTACAAAAGCAATTTTATATCGGAATCAGTGAACAAGCACGTTATGGAATGTGTTCATCCTTAAGAAAAGTAAAGCACTGCACTGATAATTCTGCAGTTGGGAAATTACACTGCAACCAGAAGGAGTTTGCATTTCATGGTGAAGACTGTTTAATTGTGCAATTTTCTCCTGCCTCTAGAAGCACAAAAACTCAAAGCTTTAAGGTATAGCATTAAACATTTTATTAGACTGATTTAGAATTAGATTATTATTACTGTCATCACATCTGAGTCAGTGCTTTTAAACAAAATGTGCTTGCTTCCACAGTGGTTCAGCCCAGCTCTTTGGGAGGGGAAGGAGGTTAGCTAACACATAAAACCTGCTGCTGTTAGTCACAGGAGTTTTAAAAAAATCAGTGTCATTGATTGGGTCAGAAATTGTAAATGTGCTATAATTTTTCAGTTTGCCATAAAAATACTCTTGAAATCCTCTTCACGTGTTGCTAAGCAGTAAAGCAGAAATTCTTGTTTGCTGACAGGCAGAAGTCACAATTTCAATTTTAACATGCTGAGCAGCGGAATTGAAGCACTCTTAAATTTAAGCTGTGAGGGAGGGAGAGTGCACGGCTGTGCTGAATGATCGATCAGCTTTGTTGCTTTACATTAATTAATAAAAACCTACTGCATTTTTCAGTGCCCTCCCTCACTATGTTTAAAATAAGATATTTTACCTGGCTTGTGTTTGAGGGATTTTGGAGTAATAATGTAACAGGAAATATTGATATAGATAAAATTTTGTGATAGAAAACAGTCATATTACTGTGTATTTTTCAAGGTTCCATACAGTGACACATATGAGTTCACCATTGATTTCCGTTTATAAAAACCTATTTTCAGGGTTTCATAACTTGTCAGTATTAAATTACATTGTGATAAGACTTATGTACATTGTCTTAGACTAAGCATTGCATTTTTAAACTGATTTTAAATAAATTATTAGAATTTTAATCGCCTTCCTAGATATACAGTGTCAAAATATATTTATTTAGACATTGGAAGCTTTTCTTGCATGCTATGTATCAAAAGCTTGTTTCTTCTAAATGGTCATTTGGGTGATTGTTCTCCAAAACACATTTTGAAACAGACAAGGTTATTTACATTTCAGAAATATCTGCTAAATATGCATATATGGTTACTTCTCATAATATTTTTGCAACCTAATTTATTTGTCAATCCCTTTCTGAGGATTTAAGTCAGGGATGTTTAAAGAAGTCTGTGGAAGACAGGTGCTCATGTTGCTTTGAAAGTCAGTGGCACCTGAGTGCCTAACTCATAGGTCCCTTTGAAAAATCTTAGCCTAAAATCCTGTCAGTGATCTGTTTAAAGTCTGAAGAGAATAATAATAAACCAAAATAAAAATAATATATTTATGCAATACCTCCCATTTCAAAGGACCCCACAGTCTGATCAGAACCTAATCTGGTGTTTCAATTTCTTATATTTATGAGGCAGTACTTGGAAGGGATACCTCTAAGGAAAATCTTTTGTGGGGGAAAAGGTTGCCTGTATCAGTGTAATGGTGTTATTTATTTCTTTTGTATGATGGTGCCCACAGCGTATACTTGGTGCTTTCCAAACAGTCAGGAAGGCAAGGTCACTATGTTAAGGAGCTCATTTTTACTAAAATACCAAACAAAGATGCTTCATTTCATCAACAACATGGCACTGCGCGAAAGGGGGATGAGTTGTGTTCATGTGCAGAGAAACACTTCATTTTATTAATTATAATCTAGTACTAGAAGAAAGCTCATTAAATAGGTTACACTTTTAGTTAGCTGTTTGTAGATATAAAGGGTATACTGTTTCAGTGTATTGTAACTTAAGGTAATAAACTATTACAACTGCTAAAATATAGGCAGGAAAATCACATCCATTTTTAATATCGCTTTAGTTTAATACAGTGGTCCCCAACCTTTTTGTGACCAGTAGCACATTCATGTTTTCAGAGGAGCATGGCGGGCACCAACAATTTTACAAAGCTTATTTTGTATTTGTACATTAAATAATACAAAAAATATTTAATATTACATAATATATGAATCCAGAGAGGAGAGAGAAGCCGGAGAATAACCGCGAGGACAGAGAACACTGGTGCCTGCTGCCCTGGAGTACTCTGTCCCCAACAGGTGCAGGGCCCCAGCTTCTCTCCCCTGCTGGGAACTAGGCAGGTCCTGCACCTGCCGGGAACAGAGAACACCAGTACCCGCAGCCTGAGTTCTCTGTCCTTGGCAGGTCCCTTGCTGGGCACTAGGCGGGCACACATAAATGCCCCGGTGGGCGCCATGTTGGGGACCACTGGTTTAATAAGTATGGCATTGTTTGTTTAATATTGCAACTTGCCTGAGCAGTCATCGGAATAAATTGTCTGATTTTAAATTACTATGAAATGTGAACTGCTACATTATCTATAATAGTGAATGTCCCCTTCAAATTCATCTCTCTTCAGGGAGCCTGCAGTTTCTCTGTATTTGGAAGTTAACCTTTCCCTCCTTCTCTGTAAACTGCGTTGTGAAGAGCAAAAAACAAAGGTGAACACTTCTTCAAAGCAGTATTCCACTACAGATATCTTAAGAAATGAAATCTGCTTCTATTTCACTGGAAACAAAAACTAGAGGAACATTTTTTCCATTTTATTCATAAATTCATTTTTTACTTTGATTTTTTCCTAATCATGCAATATTAATTTCTCTGGTAGATCAATTACTTTATTCAGCCATTAGGTATCCACACTATTTTTTGATCTGATAGTTTATTCTTTTAAGAACTGGGCAATGATTATTGCTTTATACTACAGTCTCTTCATAAGTTAAAGAATTTGTAGTATTCATTTTCCATTAATTGCTGACAGAAGTAAACACAAATGTTCTACCATTTTGGAAATAATAAATAGTCTTGTTGGCTGTGATATTAATCTCTCCTGTCATGATTTTAATACACCCCATGTATGGAACAACAGTAGCTGTGGGAGGTTTCATTAGCTTTCTGTGAAGATGTGCTTTTGTAAGCTGTTAAGTATGTTGCGTAAAAGGTTCGGCAGCACATATACTAATATTGGAGGCAGAAGTGTTGCACAGATTATTGTAAGCATGAAAAAAACTCTAATAAATCCAGTGAATGAGTGAGAAATGTGACTCTATTGTTGGCACTCTGCTGTTCTGCAGAGGCTTAAGTTGTAGGCAGAACAGACTCTCTCTCCTTGCTGTGTTGAAGAGGCCATTCATTGATTTCTTTCAAAAAGAAAAGCTTTTTTTGTTTTTGTTTTTGTTTTTTAAAGCAAAAGCTCTCCAGGCTCTGTGGATTATTAAGATCTGTTAGCAGCCAATTGCTCTTTCTTTGGGAAATTGGCTGCCAGAGGAAGAGAGGGGACTCTTACCACTTCTTTTGGCTTTTGATTAAGTGGAACAGTTGGGTCAGTAACAGATTCAAGATTTAATATGACAGATTTTCCGCTCAACACAACCCCTGTGATTAGCACAAATTCCTACAGTTTATATACCTCACAGCATAGTTTAGATTTAATATAATAGATGTTTTTCCTGGATCATAAAATGCTCAAGATTGGTATATTGACAGTTTTGTGGTGCAAAACAAGCATGGCTGCAAGAGGCTGATTGGTTTAATGTTGACAGTTTTATTTAATAAGAAGATTGTCTATGGTCTGAATAAAATAAGTTCTTTGCAGTGTAGCATGGTTTATATTTACTATCTGGAAGGTAAAGATATGCAAAGTTCCCTTTACATTTTTGAATCATACTGTGTCTCCGGTGTCTGTAAAAGTTTTTGTGTTAATCAAAGTAGACCTTCGTATCTCATTCTCTTCGGAGACAGATCTGCTGTAGCATAAATGTAGTGTCCAGACATTCTTCCTGTTTTTCCCTCTCTGGTAGGAGAAACAGATCTGTCCTTGGAACTATTTTATGATGTTATATTTTCTAGTATGATTTGTAATTATTAGGTCACAGGGCCAGTCTTTAACATTCAACTTGCTATTGAATGTGAAGGTAACTATGGTATATTGCAGGGAACGGCAGTCTTTCAGAAGTGATGTGCCGAGTCTTCATTTATTCACTTTGATTTAAGGTTTCGCGTGCCAGTAATACCTTTTTAATGTTTTTAGAAGGTCTCTTTCTATAAGTCTATGATATATAACTAAACTATTGTTGTATATCAAGTAAATAAGGTTTTTAAAATGTTTAAGATGCTTCATTTAAAATTAAATTAAAATGCAGAGCCCCCTGGACTGGTGGCCAGGATCCGGCCACTGTGAGTACCACTGAAAATCAGGGCACGTGCAACCTTTGGCACACATGCCATAGGTTGCCTACCCCTGGTATATTGGTATGTTCTGATTGTTGTGGAGGTTTCCTTTGTCTTTTATAATCACAGCAGTGCCCCCATGCTTCAAGTGTGACTTTCTTGTCATCATACTGCTCTGTGAATCAAGAAAATGGGAGGATGCTTCATACAATTGTCTTCCAGCCCTTTATTCTCTAGTTATGGGTCTTGTAACAATAGGAACAGGGAGAAAAACATCAGATGTTGATGAATGTTCAAGAAAAACCCTATACACTCCTCTGTGCCTTTTGCCAGTTGGCATCAAGTGGTCCCTGGGTTACACTTACATGTAACATTCCAAACTGAATTCAGGTTAAATTGAACAAAATAAATATTTAACAGCAGATTATAGAAAATAACACAGAAATTAAATGATGGTAAGTATTGTAATGGCTGACTAGGAGATGGCAAGCATCGCACTAAACTTTCGATTTCAGAGTATTTTGTAGATTTTACTTGATCATATACATGACAGGAAAATGTTTAGCTTTGCCAGTTGGAGCTCAGTTAGAATGTACAGTCTGATTAGAAACCCATTCAGTTATATTCCAGGTAGCCCTTTTATAAAGATATTACTAACTACAAGAAGTTCTTTAGAGTGGGTCAAAATACGTTGTTAAACTGTCTTGTCTCCTCAAACTTTCTCTATACAACTTCTTTCTTTCCTGTTGCAAAATATGTAACAATAAATTACTGGTAATCATAAATCATGGATAGCTTATGTTCATTTCAGATAGGTTCTTCCATTTCCCCTGTCAATCCATGTGGGAATACAAAACAACACAGAAAAAACTTTTTTTCAATTAGCAAACCTTCTGTTTCGCTATGTGATCCTGTGGAAAATGACTTTTCATTAGAATGCCCTGAAAATTTTAAAGAAAGTGACCCCATAACAGATTATACTTCAGGATACTTGGTACAGTCATAGTTCATGGGTGATGTACAGTATATATAATTAAAGCTCATTGATACACACACTGCAAGTAGGATATTAAATGTACAAAGTTTGTTATAACTTGTCACATTATAGTAATATTTTTAAATAACTTGATCATATTTTTTAAAGAAAAAAGGCACCTGTTCATATGCAGTAGCAGCAAGCTACTGCCTTCCATAATTTAATTTTACTTCTAGTTTTCTTTGTCTGCAACGCAAGTAAACTGGAGGGAAAAAAGGGAGGAAAAAAGCTGACCTTATTTACTTGATTATATAGCACTGTTGTAAATGTGCTGTCAAAAGATTAATCCATGATATAGATCCTGATAAGAAAAGCACAGGCCACTTTGGTGATGCTATCTATTATTTTTGTAATATAAAGTGTGAGTCTTGTGATCTTTTGATTCATTTAGATACTAATTGTTTTAGCACAGATTACACCATAGACATACTAGTTTGATTGTTTTTCTTTTAATTTCTTGGTGCCAGGTTTTGGTTCTTAACAATGTGAAAGTTCAATCTCTTGTTAGTAATTGTACTTGGAAGGGCTGGCATGAAATGATGACGCAAAGGGGACTTTCATACTGAATTGGATTTACTAGACCTGACTTGTACAGTATGTTGCTGTCCCTCTCTGCAGAATGAGCATCAGGACATCCTTTAACTTTGTGAGAAACTATTTTAATATGTAACTTTAAGTAGCAGGGCTATCTAATCTTGCACGTATAAGAAACTTTTATAAAAGAATCAGAATATGCTTTAGTATAAAATATTAAGAATGGCTTTCCCTAATAATTATAAGAATAAGTATCAGAGGGGTAGCCGTGTTAGTCTGGATCTGTAAAAGCAGTGAACAGTCCTGTGGCTCCTAGACTAACTTTCGTTATAGACTAGCTTTCGTGGGTGAATACCTGCTTTGTCGGATGCATGTCGTGCATCCGACGAAGTGGGTATTCACTCACGAAAGCTTATGCTCCAATACATCTGTTAGTCTATAAGGTACCACAGGACTCTTTCTGCAATTATAAGACTGTGATTCTTGATAGTCCTTCCACAGTTTGTTTGAAGCCGCTTACTGACTCTATTTTTGTAGAAGTTGTATGGAACTTATTTAAAAAGGTGATTCCTCTAAAGTTGACTTTACTGTTGTGGTAGGATAGCTGTGTGTATTTCTATTGCCTTGTGAGGTTGCAAGCATCAGATTTCACTTGGCTGGTGTTCAAGAAAATCCACTCTCCGTGTTGGAAAGTTAAAGAGCAACTTGCTAGAATCGAGTGAATTACATGATGTACATAAAGTTTTTTCTTTAGCTCCTAGATTCCCTCTCTGATATAGCAGGCTCCCATCATGTAACATATGATCACCTGACCCACAGACCAGACCAAGTGCAAACCTGTCCCCTGGAAGATTAATAATTAGGCATAGGCAGAGCTGAATCCAACTCCCTTTAAAAGGCCAGCTCACCCTTTGACACTCGCAATGTCTAGATGTTGCTACATACACCCATTACAGCATAACACACAGAGGGAAATTCTAGTTCCACTGAAGTCACTGGCAAAACTTCCATTGGCTTTGGTGTTACTCACAAGGTCTGGCAATCTTTTTAATACTGGAGAGGAAATAGGGTTAAATTGAGTTGGCATTTCATCCTGAATACTTGCTGAGTTTTTTTTGTCTGTGCTGATAATGTGTACTACTGTTAAGACACATTGTGTCAATTCATGATACCTTACTCTCAGCTGAGTTTTTTGTAGTTCTTTTGACCCTCTCATGGCAACTTTGCTTCTTCATTTTTAAGTCCTACATTGTGGTAATCTCATTGGTTACCTAAGTTCTGTGCCTCCACCAAAACCTGAACATTTTTCTTCTTCTGGAACTAAAAGAAATAGGAACAGACTTCTAGTGAAGAGCAACCTGCATCTGAAAAATAGGGTTAGCAAATTCTATCAAAACACAGGGGGAAGGATGAGTTACTGGTTTCTAGAAAGATACTGTAACTTTGGGTGTGCGGGCCTTGCAAGTTTCATCAGCCACAGATAAAAAGCCAAAAACATAAGAAACAATGGTCGCAGTAACTAACACCACATTGGGTGCTATGAGGAACAAGATAACGAAGGTAAAATAATATACTACAAAGTAAAACGTAAAGGGAAAACAAAATATGTACCTTAGACTTGTTGCTAAGAATAAAAATGTCTCCAATTTGGAAAACAAATTCAGAAGTTCTCAGTTAACTGTTCTTCCAGTTTCTGAGTCATTGAAAGTCTGAGACATGATTATTTTTACAATAGCCTTTTGCTCGAGAAAATTCTGGAATAATGGTTTAGTGAATGGAGCTCCTGATAGGGCTCTCAGAACCCTTCAACAAGCTCTTATTGGAGAGGAGCAATCTTAGACTATTGTTGCATTTTTAAGTGTCAAAGGTTGAGTTAATCTTTAAAATGATCCAGAAACGTGAGGCAAAAACAATACAGTGTATGCTGTAGGCCAGTGGTGGGCAACCTGCAGGCCTCATGTAGCCCATCAGGGTAGTCCGCTGCCGGGCCACCAGACCATTAGTTTACATTTGCATGGTTGCCTGCAGCTCCCAGTGGCTGTGGTTCATTGTTTCCAGCCAATGAGAGCTGGGGGAGTGGTGGCCAGCATGTCCCTGTGGCCCACGCTGCTTCCCGCAGCTCTCATTGGCTTGGAATGGTGAACTGCGGCCCCTGGGAACTGCGGATGGCTGTGCAGATGTAAACAAATGGTCGCCCGGCCCGCCAGTGGATTACCCTGACGGGCCACAGGTTGCCCACCACTGCTGTAGACTAGATTTCTGTGAGAAAACACAGAGAGTCAGGATTTCTAATAATAATGAAAACAGCCACCTGCCACACAACAACAGAGATCTAATTTTGCTTTCCTTTAGCTAAATGAGAATATATTGCAACAATCAGTGAAAAACTTCTGACCTGCCTCAAGTGGCCTGTAAAGAGTTCTGTTTTTGTTCACAGTCAAGCTGGAAGGGCATATTGAGTGGGGTCCTGCAGGGATTGGTTCTGTTCAATATCTTCATCAGTGATTTAGATAATGGCATACAGAGTACACTTATACGGTTTGCAGATAATGGGAGGGGTTGCAGGTGCTTTGGAGGATAGGATTAAAATTCAAAATAGTCTGGACAGACTGTAAAAGTGGTCTGAAGTAAATATGATAAAACTCAATAAGGATAAATGCAAAGTACTCCACTCTAATATATGGAGTAGCACCTTTCGGAAGGAAGGAGTGGGCAAGACTAATCCAGTGGCACCCTTCTGCTCAGGAATTGTGCAAAGCACGGCTTTGTGATCACAAACACAATCTTCAGACAAAGCAACAGGTACAAAACAACTTCGCAACACTACTGCTCAAAACTGTAGCACCTCCTAGACCAGGGATCGGCAACCTTTGGCACGCAGCCTGTGGAAAGCTAAGATCTGTGGGAAGCGGCGCGGGCCGAGGGGTGTGCTGGCTGCCGCTTCTCGCAGCCCCCACTAGCCTGGAGCGGCAAACCGCGGCCAGTGGAAGCTCCGATTGGCTGAACCTGAGGATGTGGCTGGTAAACAAACCGGTCCGGCCCATAGGGTGCTTACCCTGGTGTGCCGTGTGCCAAAGGTTGCCGGTCCCTGCGCTAGATTATGTCATTGTAAGAACACAGACTCTAAGAGATGTTTAAATCACCCATGTTATCAGAGGAGCCGATGATTGCTGGACTGACCACTGCCTGGTGAGGTCAGTCATGTCCATTAGGATTGCACTAAAACATAGGAAGCTATCCAAATCGCACAAGTGACAATACAACATCCAAAGACTTCAATCCTCAGTGAACTTCCAAACACTCCTCAGTGAAAAACTGACCATATGCACACCTGGAAATCACAACATAAGTTTTGAAGAAAACCAGGAAGCCCTGCAACAGGACATTCATCAGGCATACGAGGAAACCATCAGTCTTACTACCCCCCGCCATCAGGACTGGTTTGACAACAACATAATTGAAATCACTGCCCTTTTGGACCAGAAGACAGGCTTTCTGCGACTGGCGAACCCAGTCATCATCCAGTCAGAAGCAGAGATCTTTCCATCAGCTCAAGCTGATGTTCGAAGGAGGATCCGAGAAGTCAAAAACAAGTGGTGGGAGGACAAAGCAAAAGGAATCCAAACATTCACTGGCAGACATGATATGCAAAGCTTTTTTTGTGAGACAAAGATGCTGTACGTACCAAGCTCATGTGGCCTCACACCGCTGAGATCTGAAGATGATAGTACCCTTCTTAAAGATAACGAATCCATCAGAGTGCTAGAAGGAACACTACCAAAAGCTTCCAAATTGAGACTCGACTGTGACTGACACCATTGACTCCATCCCTCAGCGCACAATCTGGGAAACTCTTGCCAACCCATGAACACCTGAGGAGATCTGAAAAACAATTAAATAAATAAAGAACAATAAAGCACTAGGTCCTGATGGCACACCAGCTGAAGTACTGACAGTGGGGGGAGAAAAACTGACTAACAAGCTTCATTTTCTCCTCCTCAAAATCTGGTGCTTTCTTACGGAATGCTAACATCGTCACCATTTTCAAAAAGAGAGACGCCCAACTGTGGCAACTATCAAGGCATTGCACTCCTCTCCATGCCTGGGAAGATTCTAGCTAAAATTTTACTGAAACGCCTGCTCCTGCTTGCAGTGTGGCTTCAGACCATCATGAGGCATTACTGACATGATTTTCACAGCCAGGCAGATACAGGAAAAATGTCAAGAACAACATCAAGAGCTGTTTATCGACTTTATCGATCTGACCAAAGCCTTCAACTCTGTCAACTGTGAGACTCTCTGGAAAATCATGTCAACATTTGGCTGCCTAAGCAAATTTTATCACCTGTCTAAGACTCCTCCAAGACCAGATGACTGTGTCCGTTTTGTGCAGTGGCTCTACCTCTGAGCCTTCTGTCATCCAAACTGGTGTAAAACAAGATTGTGTAGTGGCACACCCACCCCCATGCTCTTGGACGTCTGGGTGAAGAGGCCATGGAATGTGGGGAGGAGGGGGGCAGTTATACAGGGGCTGCAGCAGCACTCTGTGATGTCTGTTTGATCCCGCAGTAGATGCAGCATTGCATCCTGCCTTCTCTGATCTTCCTGCCGCCACCTCTCATCTCGAGCATCCCTTCTGTCCTTGCGTTCATCCCTCCTGTTCTCGCATTCGTTGGCTGCTTTCCTGTACTGTGATACTGTGTCCTTCCACTCATTCAAATGAGCTCTTTCACTGCGGGTCGATTGCATGATTTCAGAGAACATTTCATCTCATGTGTTTTTTTCGCCGCCTTATCTGAGATAGCCTTTGGGACGGAGGAGGGAGGCTTGAAAAATCTGCAGTTGCGGGAGGAGAAAAAAGGGAGAGAAGTATTTTTAAAAAGATACATTTTACAGAACAATACGTGTACTCTTTCATGGTGAACAACACTATTCACCTTACATATAGCACATGTGATTTCAGTACAGGATCGCATTTTGCATCTTAATATTGAGTGCCTTGCGATCACAGACGCAGGGCCAGGCAACAGAATTCGGCTTGCATGCGGCCATGGTAAGCCATTGTCTTTCGGCTTCTGCAACCTTCATAAAAGCAGTGCCCTCCTTTCCCATACCAAGCAAAGCCCGTTGAGTGCTGCGGTTTTCGTGTTAACATGCAGCAGCAGAAACCAAAATAACTCCCCCACCCGCCCCAATTCTCTGGGATGAGCACTTTATTCCTCCCCCCACCGTGTGGCTGGTGTCAGGGAAGATCCCTGCTAGCCAAATGCAAACAACTCAGCGCCAATGCGCCCCCCCCCCTCGCTTGGCTAACTGCAGGGAAGGATTTATTTTCAGCCACAGGCAAACAGCCCCGTAGGAACGGCCACCTCTGTCCTCTTAATTAAAATTTCCGTATTTTAACTAGGTTACCATGAATGATATCACTCTCCTGAGGATAACGCAGCGAGATAAAGAACGAATGTGGCTTGAATGCCAGCAAACACCAGGACCATACGCTGCCATGCTTTGTCATGCAGTGATACCAGATTACTTGCTACTAGCTTGGCATGATCAAGTGTCCTACCATGGAGGACAGAATAAGGCTGCACTGCCTGGAATACTTCTGGAAGAGCTTTTGGAGTACCTTCACCAGAGCTTCATAGAGAAGTCCCTGGAGGATTTCTGCTCCATTCCCAGACACGTTAACAGACTTTTCCAGTAGCTGTACTGGCTGCAAATGCATCAAGTTTGCTTTTAAACCATGTGTAATATTTACAAAGGTACACTCACCAGCGGTCTCTTCCATGGCTTCATGGTTTGGGATACCGCCTTGGGAGGGTTGAGATGAGTCAGGCTGAGAAAAAGATCTTGGCCATTGGGGAGAACGGTGTGCTGTGTGCTCTCCACCAGCTTGTCGTCGTCGTCCTCATCTTTCCCATCCACAAAATCCTCAGGCATGGCTGAGAGTCTCCCGTCCTCAGAATTCACAGTCAGGGGTGGGTTAGTGATAGTGAACCCCCCTAGAATTGCATGCAGCTCAGCGTAGAAGCGGCATGTCTGCGGCTCTGCACCGGATCGTCTGTATGCTTCTTTGGTTTTCTGGTATGCTTGTCTGAGCTCCTTAACTTTCACATGGCACTGTAGTGAGTCCTTATTGTGTCCTCTCTCCATCATGCCCTTGGAGACTTTTTCAAATGTTTTGGCATTCTGTTTTTGTGGATCGTAGTTCTGCTAGCACGGAATCTTCTCCCCAAACAGCGATCAGATCTGGTACCTCCTGTACGGTCCATGCTGGTGCTCTTTTTCTATTCTCGGACTGCATGGTCACTTGTGTTGATCAGCTCTCCACGCTGGGCTTACAGGAAATGAAATTCAAAGGTTTGCGGGGCTTTTCCTGTCTACCTGGCCAGTGCATCTGAGTTCAGATTGCTGTCCAGAGCAGTCACAATGATGCACTGTGGGATAGCTCCTGGAGGCCAATACCGTCGAATTGCGACCACACTAACCCTAATTCGAACTGGCAGTATCAATTTCAGCACTACTCCCCTCGTCGGGGAGGCGTACAGAAATAGATTTTAAGAGCCCTTTATGTCAAACTAAATGGCTTGGTTGTGTGGACAGGGGCAGGCTTAATTTGATATAGCGCTGCTAAATTCGACCTAAACGCGTAGTGTAGACCAGGCCTATGATTCTATTCCTTGCCTGAACGGAGACATTCTTTAGGAATTCAACTGTTTTGGCATCATTTCCCATAGGATAAGACTCCTGAGAAGAAAAAGCATCCAGTTGATCAAAATCATCATATTCTGAAATAGCTCTACAAAAGAGAAAGTAGATCTTCTTCTGTCAGATTTTTCAAAAGTTAAGTTCCTAGTCTACACAAAGAAAATTCAGAACTGAGATGTTACTTTGCAAAACAAATGATGAGATAAAATGAAACAGAAAAGGCACTATAAAATATGAATTGTGATCCTTTTTCTGTAGTGATTTTGAATTATTCTGATGGCAAAATATCTACCTTAGGTTGATTCTGTTATACTGTATGGTTTTTTTAAATAGGCAAACAGAATAGGAGTTGTTTTTAAACCCAGTGCTATGACAAATAATTTGATACAACGGTTTAAGAGGATTTTTGTTACAATCTGTTCTTGTTTGATATCCTGTGTGCCTTGCAGAAAGTTGTGACGGTCTTTTGGCTAAAGTACTGGACTGGAAGTCAAAAGACCTGGATTCTATTTCTGATTCTACCACAGACTTCCTGTGGGACTTGGAGCAAGTCACTTAACTTTCTGTGCTTATTTTCCCTTCTGTCTAATAGAGAATGCTTACTTAACTTCGCAGGGGTATTGTGGTCTATCACTAATGTATTGTAAAGTGATTTGAGATCGTCGGATGGAAAGGGCTTTAAAGTGCACAGTACTGTGACTATTTTAAAATTATTGGCATTTATATCAAAACACATCCTTAGAACACAATTATACATTTTACTCACATAGGCCTGGTTTTTACTTGAGACTAGACTACATTTAAGTAGGCCCTATAGAATAACAGAATACAGTACAATGTGAACTGGAACAGTAATCTCTAATCTTGTTCTTCTCTATATAAAATACAGAGAACATCCCCAAGCAGGTTCAGCTGAAGTATGCAACATTAATATGCTGTTGAAAAACCACACAATTTTAAGGAAATTAGAAAGGGAGCCTTCAACACTAAAATACTAAATACTGTTTACCTGATCAGTATGCACTGAATACTTGCAAGAAGCAGTCTGAGGGTCATTTAGTGAATCATCTAAAACTGAGTGTTCGTTCCAAAAAGTGTTAAATGCAATATTTTTTGAAAGATATGTAATATATAAAAGGACTTACCTCATTCACCCATAATCCAATCCCTCCCCATGTGCTCTGTCCTTGAATCAGATTTGCATAGAATCTGTGATGTCTCGCCATGGTACGCACTGCAGCATTGTAACAAAAGTGCATTGTGACAGGGAACCTGAAGGACAAAAACAGCAACTAAGCTTAGGTAATAATATTTCTTAGCCTTCCTCTTAGATGACATTTCGAGGCACTCAGCAGAACAAGATGAAATTAGTGAATTTATTTGACCTTACCTTTGCAGATGATAGAGGCATTTGTTGCAATCTGCATGTTGTTTTATTACCACAATGGCAGTATCTTAGTCTCCTCTTCTTCTGATTTATGGAGGTTTGAAAATATCTGTAATTTAGAAAAAGACATGGCTAACGTAAAAGCCTAACAAAATAGAAATAGAGATTATTCGTCTTGGGGAAAAATTAACAGGACTGTGTGGAGAATTATTGACTGAATTCCATCTTAAACCCAATTAGAGGGTGATATGACTGATAAGATTTAGCAAATCAACTCACAAAGAGTCAGATAATAAATGATGAGGAGACTAAAATATACAGAAATCGAAGCAAAATTCCAGAAACTATACATTGGTCTGTCTTCCTCTCCACTCGAAATAAAGATCAAATTAGCATTTCTCTAGGTCATCTAAAATAGCCCACTCTATCAGAACAATCCAGGAGACGCCATTGATAATCAGCCAATAAAATATGACTGCAGAATCATTTGGAAAGGTTGCACTATCAGTATCTTTACATTATACACTGTTTGTTTTTTTTTTCAAACCAGAGAGGCTAACCCCCAAAGTGCTGTCAGATTAGATGAGGCTTTATATAACAGTCTACATAAATACCAAATGGACTTTAAGGAAGATGTTCATCAGATGAAAGAAGGGCAACACATTTAATCTTGGTCCTCTGAAAGTCAGTCATTCATGCTTTCTTAAGATACTGAGAAAGCATTTAAGTGACTGGAAGGGGGATTTATTATTTTCAATTATTTTCTGTTTGTTTTCTGCTTTGGACTTAGCCTCAAATTTGTGCATATATTACACTATCTTATAGTCCCCAATAGCTGAGATCAAAATCAGTCTAGTAATGTCCATTTGAAACATCACATGCTTCTGCATTGTACTGTTGTTGTTTCATTTTTTGCTTTAATTATTGAGCTTTGGCAGCCAATATGTATGAAATGCACCTGATATCAAAAGAACAGAAAAAAATGAAATGAATACAAAATATCATCATATTCACACCATATTCTGGCCTCAGTCCTATGGGCAAACTGCTGTGCTTGGGAAAGCCTCATTGTGCAGGTGCAGCAGTCTGCTCATGTGCTATATGTTGCAGGATCAGAGAATTAGTTTCTAAGTTTGTCTTTCTTGTTCATTTCCAAAACAGAAGAATATATTCTACATATAAATGATACATGAGTTTTAGTAAAATTGCAAAGATCTTCATTTATGACAGTCTAATTGGAAAAATATTCTACCTTTTTTTTTTTTTTGGCTAGTTTGTAGAATACAATATTAAATGTTTCTGTCTGTTTCTTTAGTGAACACAATTAAATCTGCTTCTCATTCCAGAATACTCTAAATATTTTTGAATTTACCAAAACATGGAACTTTTTGTAACCTTTTGAAAATATAGTACTAAACTTCATATAATTCTAGCTGTATTTCAGGCAAGTTGTGAAATTCTTAGTCTTACTAATAGAACGTTGTAAGAGGAACTGCGGAGAAAACTGATCAGTATATTACGTATATTGATGTTCCTAGTAAGTGATTTCCAAAAGGGTCTGCACCTCCATTTGAAATTTGTTACATGTCCACAAATGAAAAAAGATTGAAAACCACTGTACTAGAAGATAAATTATAGAGCAGATAAAACTCCAGATCACAAGAACAAGCAAAAATCCACAACAGGTCATGTTCTTGATACCAGTGTAACCATCTAACAAGAAATTATGCAATTGGACAAAATTAACTCAAATGTGCCAATAGATATTTGTTTTAAAGGGAGGTTAAAATAGTCATTTTGTAAAAATGTAGATGTGAGATTTGAGTGGACCATTTATTAAAGTATAGTCCTGTAATGTGTAAACACCAATAGAATTAGATGCTTTTTAAAAAAAAACAGGCTTAGTTATGAAGTTATGAATTAGAGTTCTTACAAATAGTTATAACTGAGAAAGACTTTCACTGTTAATAGTCACTTCACCTCTCTGTGTCTTAATTTCCCCAGCTGTAAAATGGGGATATTGATACTTCCCTTATTTGTAAAGTGTTTTTTGAGATCTACTGATGAAAAATGCCATATCACATCTTGGTATTATTATTAAGAGTCCATAATGTACAACAAGAATCTGAATCATTGTTTTTTTGTTCAATGCTTCTCTTGCACTTTATTTGACCAAGGAAACTTCTGATCACATCATTCACTTACCTCCTATATTTTAGCCAAATTCATCACTTGGCAAAAGCAAGCACAACTACACTGATGTTAATGGTGCTACACCCACTTGCACCAGTAATGATTTTGCCCCTTACAGTGCTGCATATGAGAACATTTTTCTGGTAGAAATCTTAGACATATTCTGCTTACCCCCTTGTTGAAAACCACTGTGTTATGGTTGTAACAACTTTCACGGACCTCTGAGACATAGTCTGTGAACCCCAGGGGTCCACAGACCAGAGGTTGAAAACTACTGTTCTAGTAAATATGGGGGGGTACAATAATTTGTCACAAACATTTGAGCTACATAAAAGAACTGAAAATAGAAAAATCGAGGGTGTGATCTGTGTGTACTGTAGGAAGAGAAATGCAAAATTACATCATGTGATCTTGATGCAAAATTTAATATGGTATAGAAAAGATGTAGCAAATTATTGCTGCCCTTTGCAACAGTAACTTGCTGTCAACAGCTGGTATGGATTTTGGTGGTGAATTACTTATATGCCAATTGATTTCTAAGGCTTTGGGGGATTGAAAATACCCAGTGTGTACTTGCATACATCCTATTTCCTACTTTTGTTGAAGGTACACACAAAGCAGTGGAGTGTACAAATCAGCCTTCTTGGGGTTTTAGTTCGTATGGAATGTCGTCTCAGCCATATTGCCTTTGGTTTGCACAGTGTGGTTTTCAAAAGGTACATATGGTATGTTTACAATGTCTTTTTGGCTCCTTCTGGCTTTATCTTAAAGAGCATTGAGTGGCCCTTAGTCTTTAATTCATCCTGTTATGCTGAAGGACAACATTGGTTTAGGATCTGCCACCTGCTCTAGTATAGTTAAAGAATAAAGAAGTTTGGTTATTTGATCAAGAGAGAGGATGGTTGAAGATTTAAAAGATGCCTAGGTAAAGCCCCTGAAAGCTGGTATTTTGGTTCTAACTCATTTAATTGTCCTTAAATTGTGTATGTTGTGTAATATTTTGGAGGGGGCTTAATAACATTGTGTCCTCAAATGCTATAATAGTCTTCTCCCTTTTTCTTTTATTTTTAAGAATTTTAGATTTAGGAATCTATGAATATAAAGATGAGGCTTAATTCATACTTCTCGTCTCACTAAATATTTGACATTAGGTATGGATTTGTCAGCCTTACCTAAGAAATTCATGGTGTTTTTATTATTTATTTATAGGTGTAATTTATATTATGGTAGCTTCTAGGAGCCATACTAATAGATCAGGACGTCATTGTGCTAGTTGCTGTGCAGACACAGAATTATGATGGTCCCTGCCCCAAAGAGCTTACATTCTAAGTATAAGTGAAGAGACAACAGGTAAATAGAGCAGACATATGGGGAGTACAAGGAAACAATGAAGCAGAATTGGTTAACGTGATGAGCAGAGGTGTCAGCATACTTGTACCCTTAATATTTGTCAAGATTTTTGTAGGCATCATGGAAAAAGAGTTTTAAGGAGGATGATGAATTAGTTTTACAGAGGTTTACAAGGAGCTCTTCCAAAGTTTGAGGGCCAGGATGGGAGAAAACACAGTGCCTGTATGGAAATTTTAACAAGTGGTGATGGAAGCTGGCATCATGGGCTGATCAGAGGCAGGCTTAGTGAATGAGATCATAGTCAATCCCCAACCTATCTGTCAAGGGCCTTGAAAGTGAAGACAGCTAGCTTATGTTTGCTACAATAGAGAAGGGGGAGCCAGTGAATGTTGGCAAAGAGAGGGGTGACACAGTCAGAATGACAGCTAGAAAAATTATCTTTGGAGCTGCATTCTGAATGTGTGTGAGCAGGACAAGATGGCATTTGTCAAGTCCAGAGAGAAGGATGTTGCATTAATCAAGCTGTGAGATGAGAGACTGGATAGGAATTATAGCTATATGGATGGATAAGAAAGACCATATCTTAGAGATGTTATGCAGAAAGAATCTGCAAGGTTTAGACATAGCCTGAATGCAAGGAACTATAGAGAAATCTGAGTCAAAGATGACGCCCCAGGTTATGGACCTGAGTGACAGGTAGAGTGTGGTGATGATGTCCACAGTGATCAATAAAATACGTAGCAGGGAGGGCTTGTGGGAGATAACTGAGAGCTCTGTTTTAGCTATGTTGAGCTTGAGCTGACAGCTAGACCTCCATGAAGAAATGTCAGAGAGAAAGGACAAGATTTTACTTTGGACAGAAAAAGACAAGTCTGGAGTAGAGAAGTAGATCTAAGAGTCCTCACTATAGGGATGGTAGTTCAATTTGTTTGTGGATGAGATTACCCAGAGATACATGTTAGAGGAAGAAGAGAAAGGGACCAAGGATGGAGCCCTGTGGAACCCACATAGAAAGTTTTAGTGGGGATAAGGAGGATTCTCTGAAGGACATGTAGAGGGAGCAATTAGAAAGGTAGCAGGAGAACCAGGAGAGGATGGAATCAGAGGAAAAACAAGCCTTAAGAGGGACGTGGTCAGTGTTGTCATATGCACCTGACAGGTCAAGGAGGATAAGGATGCACTTGGCTAGGAAGAGGTTATTAGACTTTGGCAAGTGTATTTTCAGTCAAGTGCTGGGAGTGGAATTCCATTGGAGTGGGTCTAGGATGGAATCGGAGGAGAGGGATTCCTCCAGACAGCAACTGTAAATAGCTTGTTAATGATCTTGGAGATGAAATTGAGATGGAAGATGGAGTGGTAGTTAATGAGGCAAGTGGGGTCAAGGTTTTTTTTGTTTTTTTGTTTTAAATGAGAGAGACTAAAATATGCTTGTATTGTGAGGGGAAAGAGCCAGAGGAAATTGAGGAACTAAGGAGAAAATAAGGGAGAGGGTGCGGGTGGGCAGTAGGGAGATCAGGAGATGGGATTGGGGTCATGGAGGCAAGTGGAGAGATTAGATGAGGAGAACAAAGAAGAAACTTTTTCATCTGTCACTGGGAGAAAGAGGAGAGAGTTTTAGGAGGGGACAAGAAGCCAAGGCAAGGGGGTTGCGGGGAATATTGTCGTATTTTGTCAATTTTCTCTTGAAAGAAATTGGCAAGATCTTGTATGGAGATGGAAGTGGAAGCAGGAGTGTGGAAGGGTTTGAAGAGTCAATCAAGGTGGTGAAAAGATGATTGAGATTGTGGGCATGAGATTCAATTAAATTGGCAAAATAGAGTATAGCTAGGAATCTGGCAGTACTGAAAGAGGGGAGAGCAGTTTTGTAGTGGAGGAAGTCAGCTTGGTCATAGGATTTCTTCCAAAGGCTCTCCACAGTTTGAAAGTAGTGGCAGAGGAATTAGATGCTGGTATGAGGCAGAGATAGGGGTTGGCATTGTGGACTCCGTGATGGGTCAGGAAGAAATTAATTCAGTTCTGGATACCATCAGAAACTTCGGATTTGTCTATATTAGAAGAGTTGCATCTGGCAACTTAAGCTATTTAAAATAAGTTTATTTAAACTGGTACAACTTCTGTAACATAGACAAAGTGTATATCTGATGTCTCTGCAACATTATCATCCTGCACTGGCCACAGCTTTATCTTTGGGGGGTTTTGTTTGTTTGTTTTCTAATAAATGTAAACTAGATTGCTGCAAACTTTAATAATGACCTTCTAATTCAAATTATTAATTTCATTTATTTTACAGCCAAAAGAATTAGACCATTCTAAGCTATTGTAAAGTTCAAAGATGTTCTGTTTTTCTAGTGTTTGTGATTTTGATTTTGGGAGTTTATATTTATTCCCTTTACTTCCTTTTTAATTTACAGATTCAAAAGTACATTAAATGACGACATGGCCATGTTTTACTTATGATTGATTTGTAATTTATTGCAGTTTTTCTTGAAAACAAATATACTGCAGGGGAGAAATAGACATTCATACAGTTATTCCAATAAAAACGTGGAGAAATCTCAACATGGTGTAAAAAAGATATCCCTTATTTCCCCAGGAATTATTTTTCACTGTATCAACAAATTCACTATGCTAGAGTTTTTTTACTATTTCTGAGGGAGATCAAGTTTTTATGTCATGTTTTTAAAGCCAAAAGCAAGGTTAGCTCTTTTTTAGATTAGATTATGTAGAAATAAATAGAAGCGAAAGGTTAGGTGTGTTTGTTCGTGTTCTTACAGCTCAGAAGAAGTTTATATAAATAAGAAACTTTATAAGAATAAACTATTAATATGTTAACTAATAAATAATTTATTGTTCAATGGGATATTTCCACAGGAGATGAAATAATATGCCTGATAAGTGGTGGCGCAAGTGTGGACTTAATAGTCTTAGACAAGCTGGTGTCTTATTTTCTTAGTAAATGTTATAAATGAGTTTGTAATTCTAATAAAAAGTCATACCGAATGTACATTAAAAATCTGAGCTGCTTAAATTTGAGCTTTTAGTTAACTTTTCAATTAATAAAACAACAAATATGACTAAGAGATGGTACTAACCGATATAGGGTGTTTTTATTATTTTAATATTCCACCTAAGAGTTATTACTATTCCAGTTATGACTGCCTTTTATAAAAGCTTGATTACAGATTTAAAGCATAGTGTTTGTAATTTACTTTCAGGTTTACACAAAGTTGTAAACTAGCATCTGCTTGTGTATCTACTGTCCACTGAGTATATAGTATTCTTCTATTATATTCCCTGCTATGTGCAAAAGAGGGAGGTAAAGTACCTATCAATTCTTCTTAAATTGAAAATTAATATAAATTAATTTCAGAAAACATGAGCATCTTGGGGAAGTACTGCTACAATAAAGGATTTTTTTTATCTTTAGTGCTTCTGTCCAAATAGGTATTAGCACATTGCATGCTCTGTGAGTAGTGGAAGATGAGAAGATAAGGGAGTGAACTCTCCATTATTCTGTGTTTTATTATCTCATTGTTTGTTGTGTGTCTGGAAACATCCAAAAGATTGATTGGTGACAGATGTCTCAGCCCAGATAAAGGTATCAGTTTCAAGTGTACATCATATTCTACAGTCTTGAATAAGTTTATCACGTAATTTACATTAGCAATGAAAAGATTGATTGACTGATCGAAGAGGAGATCCGAAAAATCTCTAGCCAGCGGACGCAGTTTGATACAGTCAAAAATAATATTTGCAATGTTAAATCATAATTAATTCAGCAATCAAAATAACAGTTAACCAGAACACTCCGGCCAGCAATCATTCTGAGAGCAGCTTTCGTGCTCAATATGGCAAGTTTGGTTGAGAGACAAATATGTGACGGTCTTACTTAACTTTATCCTGCTAGTAATTCAGTCAGTATGTGGATCATTCTCTCTAATAACTTTAGCACTTCTGTATTAAAAATGACTATTTGATTTTTCTGGCTGGTATGTGAGAGAAAAATTGTTGATGCACTTCAGCTTTAAACATTGGAGCAAAACAGGCTTCATTGTAATATCCTTTGATGCTCTTAATTAGTATCTTGAAATGTCTAAGAAGTCAGTTATTTCATGAAGCTTTCTGGCTTTACAGACAACACTCTACTCTCTGTTCTGTACTTCATTGCACTGCACTATGCACACATATTATATATTCAGACTTCTAGATCTTTGAGAGAGGGACTTATTTGTTGACTAAGTATTATACAATGCTGTGTACATTAGTGGTGCCTTTTAAAGATGCAGAAATTAGGAAACGTGTAATTTACTTATGATTTCTAAAAAACTATTTTCCTTTAAACTAATTCATCACAAGGATCCCTCTGTGTGTTGTTGGAAATTCTCATGCACTTTCAGTTCCTTTAGGAAGCACTACTGGGAATTAACAAATAGTAGCAGAAGGTAAAATAAAACAGAATGGAAGAAAAAGAGAATGGTACTAAGAAAGGGCAGCCTGTAGAAACCAAGGAGCAAATGCCACAATAGCTGATGAATACACATTGATCATGTATTGTGACATGCTGTTGAACTGTAAAGTTTTTAAGACCTCTGTATATCCTGAGAGCCCTCCAATGGAGCCACCTGTACACTGAAAGGAGCTGAGACTGAAATGTTTAAACAAAACAGCAAGCAGAAAATCTTGCCAGTTCTTCTTCAGTGCTGTGTCTGGATCTGCTTCCAGTAAGTTACACCACTGAATGAAAGCTCTTCATGCTGTATGCTCATTTCTAGTCCCAGAATCTCTCTCAGCTGTGAGTTGCTGTAGCTCTATCCTGATGCTGTTTGTAGTAAAGTACTGAGTCTCGTTCCAACATTATTTAGCTCTAACTCATCCAAGAGTTGCAGTGGTGGACAACATGCGACCGTGAGACATTTTGTTGACATTGCTGACTGGCATGGCCCCCCGCAGCTCCCCGTGACTGTAGTTCGCCACTAGGTCAAGAGCATATTTGCCTATCTATACATTTTGTGTGTTGTTAAATTATACTTTTATTTTCCAGGACCCTTGCATAGCATCACAATAACATGTTCCTCATAGAGTAAATGTGGTTAAATTGGTATAAAGGTGCTTGACACTGGTAGCTGTTCCTGCATCCTTAGTATTCTTTTAAATCAAAACAAGAGAATTGCAAATGGAAATTCTAATTTGACACTTCCCTATTCTTCTCTCTTCTGCCTCATCCCAGTTCCCTTTTTGGTGTATATAAGGTGTTAACTGTGGGATTGTTCCTGCTGCTAATCTACTTCAATAGATTTGAATGAGAAATGTTTATCGTTGATGTAGTACAGGAGAACAGCAGTGCTATGTAACATAGTAATGTCAAGGATCTTGCCCTTATGTACTTTGAATTACGTTTTCTTGTGCCACATAGGCTTTCTTGCCAGTTTTCTCTAAGCACTAACAAATTTGCATGGGTAAACACAGTTTCCTTCTTTGAGACTTGGATCCAATATTTTATTAGATCTAATTCTACATTGTATATGGATAAACTCAATAGGGGTTTATAATCTCCACCTAACATACAACCCGTAATGCTGCTTGTTCTTGCCAGGGCTTTGAATAGCAACCATTGTCGGATCAGGCTGTGCACGCTCATTAATATGTGAACCATGTCTCCTGACTAGGAATTTCTCTGAATTGCTCTTGGTCCAAAAGGGTCTCTGTTGTAGCTTTTCTGCTGGTTTTGGAGGGGGGCCAGAAAAGAGGTGACCCACAGTCCACTATGATCCTACAGCTGAGCATTGGTTGCTTCTCTAGTCTGGCCGGTGAGCAGCTATGTTCAGTGCATATCAGAATTTGGCCCAAGATATTTTGAACAAATAAAAGTAATCAATTTCAACAGATGCCCCTGTCTAGGAGGCAAAATAGGAACAATCTACTGTCAGAGTATGAGACAAAGACCTTCTAACATTTTTTTTTAATTTTACATTATTTTATCAAATGGTTAATATAAACTTCTCCACTGGAATTCTGTGTAGAAGAATGACAGTTACTTACTTTAGGTCTGCTGAATTTCTACAATCAATTGGATGAGACAGTTCTGCATTTCAGTCTTTTTGGGTTTTTATGTTTCCAGCTTACAGATGTCTGTAAAATTGGACAACCTAAAGTGTGATGATTAAAAAACCCCTCAGAATAATTCAGTTGAAATTTTATTTTCTATTCACAAATATTTTAATAATTAATTATGTATTTGTGCCCTCTTCCAGAATTTGACATGTTGAAGCTCAACAGCTAGAATCACTTCTTCTAAATAAATCTCATTGTCAGTTTCTGTAAAGCTGGGTTGAAAAGTCTTGCTTTGAAAAGCCAAACCAATCCCAATCAATTTTAACCTAGATATTTCAAACATGATTTATGTTTTGAGAGAAAAAAGTTCTGTGAGTGCTCGCTAGAAAATACATCATCCTTCTGGGCAAATTTCATTAAATAAATGTGTTCACTACTAAACAAGTTTTTTTTTTTTTAAATGGGGCACAGAAGACAATGTTATGCTGATAAAAAAAAGGATTCGGTGTAAGCTTGAAAGACTTGCCTTTTTCACCAATAATAGTTGGGCCAATATTAGACGTTACCTTACCCACCTTGTTGCTAAAATATTCTATATAGAGAAGCATTTATCTTCTTTGAAACCACTTTTTGCATAAGTTGTATATGAAAGTTTGTTTTTCTGCATCAGTTTATTTTCTTTAGCTTTTATATATCCATCATAATCTCAAGATCACGAATACAACAATAATAGCCTACAAACTAATAGAGCAAAACTAAAGCCTCATTAGAGGATGATTGGGGGGCAGGGGGAAGAATACAGTTTTCTAAATTGCGTGGCAATAAAAATTGAAACTATTAGCATCAATCTGAGTTTAGTTTGATTTTATTGAATAATATGTGAGGTCTTTATCCAAGACAGCTATTGTGACTAGAATAAGAAAAGTGAATTTTATAAACAATTCCACCCCCCCTCCGAGGTGAAATGACAAGTTGTAACACATCTAAGAATATGTAAATTCATTTGAATTTATCCTTCCTGAAATTCTGTCAGTTGTCTGTGGCAACACATAATTTTATTTGACTTCATATAGATTAAGTTCAATAGACCGTTCCTTTTGGAATGAGTGATATTCAGCTTTCTTCATTATTATATTCTTCCTTGCACAGATTAAACTATAAAACACATCTTACTCTGGATATTAGGACAGCTCCTGTTCTAATGCCAAATCCAGTATTACTTCAGTGGGCAGTAATTATCCATCTGTTTTCCAGATATTAAAATAGTAGAGAATGCCAGATCAACAACCTGCCCAAGAATAGATAATACAAGAAAGCCGCCTAATTAATTTTACAATTTGGGAAACCTAGTTGGTTCTGGATTATATATGAACAGGGTTACATTGGGCTGTTGTAAAATCCAAGTATATTGCATTACAGTATATGATGTGCATGCTTTAGTATAAATGCACTCTTTGTGTAACTGATGGATGTTTTAATGTTTAAGAGTTGTGGATTTTTTTTTTAATTACACTTTAAAAATTACATATAGGGAGATAAAGGAAAAAGTTTGTTACCTATCTGCAGTTATCGACATGAATATGGGCAGTTAATTTGTTCCTTCTCTCTTGTTGTGTGTCCCCTCCCTGTCCCCATTAGGGTGGTGGTTTTTTTTAAACAGTAAAAGTGAAAAAACATTTCCCTGATATAGATTTGAATCCCTTTTCTCCTAGAAGGGTCTGTGGAGCACATAGGAAGATTTGAAGTTTGATGTGTCTGAGGAGTAAGTATCAGCATTCTTTTCTTTGAGCATTATTAGGATAATTAACTGAGTTTTTAGAAAAAAGCACTTATCTGGTTTCTTTCACTTGTATCTCAAATTTGAGAGCTAATGCAAAAACAAGTAACAAATTAACTTGAGGCAAGTTAATTGGGCTGGTATACTCTGCAGAGGCAGTGTAGACTATTGGATGTGAAAAGGTAGAGCGAATGCTGGTCCTCTCCAAAGCACATGCTATTGATAGTGGGCGCTAGGAGGAAGCAAAGTCTGTTGTGTTCTGGTCAGCCTCAGCATGGGGACAAGCTAGGGTGGGGTAAAACATCTGTTGCTTTGTAGCTTTATTAACCACATAGTACAAAATAAAAAGGGAGGGGCAGGGGGAGGAGAAGACGGGAATGGAGGACATATACCATGAAAGCAAACAAACAAAAACAAATACTGAGGAAATTATTGTCTAAGGGAGCTCACATTTTTATATTTTTTCAAAGAGTTAAATATTATACTGTGGGTTGACAGATTACTCACTTGTGGGCAATAATGGAGTGTGGAAAGATGTTCTGGGAAGAGGGCTTTATATATCCCTTCCTATGTGTAGGAAGGCCAAATCTGTAAGGATAAGGGAGAAGCTGTTTGAGAAGCCTCGGCCTTCCAGAACATAGATCTACCTGTGTTACATATTTGCAACATGTGCATACACAATGGGGTTGATTCACTGAAGCTTCCTAGTGGCAGAAAGTCTGTGTCTACTAGAGCAATGATATGGAGCCTCTTGAGCTGAAAGTGGTTCTTTAATGTGTCTCCTGCAGCTCTTTGCAGCATTAAAACAATATGATTTAATTTAACAACCAATCAAGATGCTTTTCCTATGTTATTAATTAATTGTAGTTGATAAAATAATACTTGGTCAATAATTTTGCTATGAGAATAATATATATAACACTTTGAAAATTACATATGGTGAGATAAACAAAAAGTCTTATACTACACCGCTACCTCGATATAACGCCACCCGGTATAACACAAATTTGGATATAACGCAGTAAAGCAGTGCTCCAGAGTGGGGGAAGGGGAGTGCTATGCACTCTGGTGGATCAAAGCAAGTTCAATATAACATGGTTTCACCTATAACACAGTAAGATTTTTTTGGCTCCCAAGAACAGTGTTATATCGAGCTAGAAGTGCACTTGAATATATTCTCCCAGTAAAATGACTGACCAAGTATTATTATTTTATCAACTACAATTGGTTAATAACATAATTAATTGTATATGTATATAATTAAATAGTTCCACTGTCATACTGTTTAAATATGAATATATAGTACCATAGTAAATAAAACAATGAATTCACACTACTGTGGCTCTTTTGCATAATGATTGCTAATTTGGCTCCTGAACCACTGAGTTCTGAGTATCACTGGTCTAGATGATAGCCAACAATCCCTGCCTGGAGTTGGTTGCCCATTTTTGTGGGTATGCCAGGGTTGGCTATTATGTGAGAAGGGCCAGAGACCCCAAGGAGATAGACTGATTCAGCACATCATTTTATTAAAGCTATTCTGTCCTGGCAAAAGTCCTTGGGGAAGTCTACACTATGGGAGAAATTTGCCCTCCCTCCTCCGCAGTGCTGCGTGGTTTACTTTGCAGTCCCTGACCGTGTGTGTGTGTGTGTGTGTGTGTGTGTGTGTGTGTGTGTGTGTGTAATCAACTAAATGGTCATTTTAAAAATGCTTACTATTCATTTAAACATTTATTTAAATATTAATAATTCTTTACAGTTCCTTAGCTTCCCACCCCCAAATGGTATTACCGACATTAACTAATTAATAGATATATTTGGACAGTTAAAATAACCCTACAATGATACATGCCTGTGGAACCTTTGGGAAAATAAATTAAGTTGTCTCTGAACCTGATGTTCATGCTGATGTATGTCTGGGTGATGAAATTCATGATTTTGGGTAGTATATTTTCTCCCTGAATCAGTTTGTAAATCCATCGCAAGTGTGATTTTTATGATTTACTTAGTGTTAAAATGGGGAAAAAACAAGACGTATTTTCTGTTTCACATTCTGTCCCTTGTTAGATTTGCTTCATCTTCACGTGGATCAGCCATATGAAACTTTTTTTTTTTTGTCTTCTTTAAGAATAGCTTGGATAGCAATTTTTGAGGAAATAGTGTTGTTGTTTTTTTTTTATTAACCAGAAAGTGTATAGTCCTGCATTGCTGATGGACCTGACAGTATCAAGTTAGAGAGTCTTCAGTGTCTTTTACATCTAACTAGCCTCATTTGAAATTTTTTGAATTAAAGATACCTTAAGTAAATCAAATAAACAATGGAATTTTGTGGAATATGGAAGATAAATGCTAACCTAAATGGGGCTGGTAGTGGGATATTGCACTCTTTTAAACTGAAGGCAAGTGAAATTAGCTGGGCCACAAACTAGTCTTTAATTTCACATTTGTCTGTATTACAAAGCCACAATGTAATCTGATACGGCTCAGTTTTTTGTATAGAAGCAAGGCAACAAATGGAATAGCAAGTGTGTTGAAGGTCATAATTAAGGTGATTTGGCAGGAACACGTGGGTAACTATGCACAGTAATTACAAGCTGTATTTTAGGTTCTAGGCAAGACTACTTGTTTCCCATTTAAAAGCTCCCAAAACGCACTACATTTATTCAGAAATGAAGTGGAAAGGTAAATAAAATAAATTGCAATCATATTAGTGTTCTGTTTGCTGTGACTCCAGCCCATGATGATGATGGCATGTTTTGATAAGCTTTGAAAATGAAGGACATGCTTTTTTTGAGATGCCAGGTGTGGTTTATAATTTTTAAAATGAAACTTGAAAAGCATAACTTGAAATATGATGTTAATAGTTCACATGATTGCTGGTACTGTATATGTGCTGTAGTGTTTACTTAGAAGTAGTAACAGGGCCTACTTAACTGACACCATATGGCCAAAAGCATGTAGTCAGCTTTTTAAGGGGGACAAAGAGAGATGAAATCTTAATGAAATATGCACTAATCATCAGAGCCATGGTAGTTTTTATATTATTTCACACTGCTGCTCTGCAATAAAAAAACAGGATGTGGCACATTTATAGTGCTTTTCTCTTGAGAATCAGTTAGTGTAAAGTTCAAGATTTAATTTAAAAGGCCAAGGAAGCTGCTGTTATGGAATTAAATATATGGATGCTGCCCAGTTGATCTATAAATAACTGATGCACAGACACAGCACCACCTCACTGAGTCTTTCCAGAAAGACACATGCACATCTTTACAACTGTGAAGTCTTCTTAAATGTTTAATGTTTTTTAAATTAAACCTTAGTACCATGCAATTAACTTAAAAAAGTTAAAAATTAGATTAAATTGAAAGATATAGTGAAGAAAGATATATATTGTAAATCTAAATCTGATAGATAGTTGCCATTGCAATAATTACAGTGTAAATTTCTATTGTTCTTCAAGTATGTGTCGATGTGGATTCCACTGTAGGTATGCTTCATGCACTTGAGATCTGAGATCATGGAAACATATGCACCTTGTGCTTTCTCGTGCTCCTGCGCAAGAGCATAAAGGGCAGAGTGGCTACAACTCTTCCTCAGTTCCTTCTGAGACAGAGCCCAGTGAGTGTCCAACCCCTACTCATACTGAATTTTAAACTCATCCTTTTCCAAACTATTTGGAAAATAAATCTATTTAATCCTCCCTATTTTTTTTGTACTTTATTTTCTATGTTTTCCCCTTTAGCAGGGCAGTTGGCTCCTTAAATGAAATTGAGCCCAGATTTCTGATTCAGTCAAGATGCTTCATAGTTTGGAGTAATAAGGAAGGCGAGGCCTCTAGGGGTTATAAATGAGACACAGCCCAAAGAGAAAGAGCGTTCAAAGTTCAGAGCCTGGAGTCCAGAAAGGAAGAGAGAGTCCAGAGTGCTGAGAGTAGAGAGCTCAGAGGAAGAGCAATGCTGGGCTGAGAACTTTAGGGAGGGCATGCCCTGAAGGACGGAGCAGTAAGAGTTCCTTGATGATTAGTGGAACCAGACCGGACTGGTGAAAGCAGAAGACAGAAAGGCAGTCAGAGTCACCTATAAACTTCCACAGCCCCCAGGCCAGAAAATTGTGGGCAAAGAAGGAGATGCCTGCTGGCTCTCTGAGCTGGAGTCTGAAGCCAAAGGGACAGACAGGTGGAGCCATACCTGGCAAGGAAGAGGTGGAGAAGCACCTCAGGTCAGGACTAGGGTGAGGTGTGGTGAAAGATGCTGGAGCTGTACTTCGTTGATGGATTGTTGTGACTTAGAATCATAGAAGACTTGAAATAATTAATGTACTGTTTGGACTGTGCTGGGGAATTATGCTTGTCTGACTTCTTTAAAGAACCCAGCAAAAAGCTGTTTATATTTGGAAGCTATTGTGTGAAGCTACTGAGGACTCTAGAAGAAAGGGGAAACTGAGGCAGACCCACCAATCGTGCTGTGGTCAGCTGCAGTAGGATGCCCCAGGAAGAAGCTGACTTCTCACATCCCTCTCCCTACCCTCAAAAGACTTCCTCCTCCACTCCTCTCTCAAACAGCTGTGCCAGGCACCCTGTATCTACAACTGAAGTGGACTGCAAACCCTCAGAGTTTAAATCCTGCCTGATCTGCAACATACTAATCCCCTTGATTGACTGGTATAGTCAATGAGGTCATCTAGTCCAACTCCCTGTCAAAGCAGGACCAATCCCCAACTAAATCATCCCAGCCAGGGCTTCGTCAAGCCTGACCTTAAAAGCCTCTAAGGAAGGTGATTCCACCACCTTCCTAGGTAACCCATTCCAGTGCTATACCATCCTCCTAGTGAAAAAGTTTTTCCTAATATCCAATCTAAACCTCCCCCACTGCAACTTGAGACCATTACTCCTTGTTCTATCATCTGGTACCACTAAGAACAATCTAGATCCATTCTCTTTGGAACTCCTTTTCACGTAGTTGAAAGCAGCTATCAAATCCCCCCTCATTCTTCTCTTCTGCAGTTCTCTCAGCCTCTCCTCATAAGTCATGTGCTCCAGCCCCCTAATCATTTTTGTTGCCCTCTGCTGGACTCTTTCCAATTTTTCCACATCCTTCTTCTAGTGTGGGGCCCAAAACTGGACACAGTACTCCAGATGAGGCCTCACCAATGCCGAATGAATAGATGGGAATAATCACGTCCCTCAATCTGCTGGCAATGCTCCTACTTATACAGCCCAACATGCCGTTGGTCTTCTTGGCAACAAGGGCACACTGTCGACTCGTATCCAGCTTCTCATCCGCTGTAACCCCTAGGGCCTTCTTTGCAGAACTGCTGCCTAGCCACTCGGTCCCTAATCTGTAGCAGTGCATGGGATTCTTCCATCCTAAGTGCAGGATTCTGGACTTGTCCTTGTTGAACCTCATAAGATTTCTTTTGGCCCAACCCTCTAATTTGTCTAGATCCCTCTGTATGCTATCTCTACCCTCCAGCGTATCTACCACTCCTCCCAGTTTAGTGTCATCTGCAAACTTGCTGAGGGTGCAGTCCATGCCATCCTCCAGATCATTAATGAAGATATTGAACAAAACCAGCCCCAGGACCACCCCTTTGGGCACTCCGCTTGATACCAGCTGCCAACTAGACATGAAGCCACTGATCACTATCTGTTGAGCCTGACTATCTAGCCAGCTTTCTGTCTACCTTATAGTCCATTCATCCAGCTCATTCTTCTTTAACTTGCCAGCAAGAATACTGTGGGAGACCGTATCAAAAGCTTTGCTAAACTCAAGGAATAACACATCCTCTGCTTTCCCCTCATCCATAGAGCCAGTTATCTCATCATAGAAGGCAATTAGGTTAGTCAGGCATGACTTGCCCTTGGTGAATCCATGCTGACTGTTCCTGATCGCTTTCCTCTCCTCTAAGTGCATCAGACTTGATTCCTTGAGGAACTGCTTCATGATTTTTCCAGGGACTGAGGTGAGGGTGACTGGCCTGTAGTTCCCCGGATCCTCCTCTTTCCCTTTTTAAAGATGAGCACTACATTAGCCTTTTTCCAGTCATCCGGGACCTCCCCCGATCGCCATGAATTTTCAAAGATAATGGCCAATGGCTCTGCAATCACATCCGCTAACTCCTTTAGCATCCTTGAATGCAGTGCATCCAGCCCCATGGACTTGTGCTTGTCCAGCTTTTCTAAATAGTCCTGAAACACTTCTTTCTCCACAGAGGGCTGGTCATCTCCTCCCCATGCTGTGCTGCCCAGTGCAGTAGTCTGGGAGCTGATCTTGTTCGTGAAGACAGAGGCAAAAAAAGCATTGAGTACATCAGCTTTTTCCACATCCTCTGTCACTAGGTTGCCTCCCTCATTCAGTAAGGGGCCCACACTTTCCTTGACTTTCTTCTTGTTGCTAACATACCTGAAGAAATCCTTCGTGTTACTCTTAACATCTCTTGCTAGCTGCAACTTCAAGTGTGATTTGGCCTTCCTGATTTCACTCCTACATGTCTCAGCAATATCTTTATACTCCTCCCTGGTCATTTGTCCAGTCTTCCACTTCTTGTAAACTTCTTTTTTGTGTTTAAGATCAGCAAGGATATCACTGTTCAGGGCCGGCTCCAGGGGTTTTGCCACCCCAAGCAGCCAAAAAAAAAAAAAAAAAAAAAAAAGCCGCGATTGCGATCTGCGGCAATTCAGTGGAAGGTCCTTCGCTCCGAGCGGGAGTGTGGGACCCTCCACTGAATTGCCACTGAATACCTGAAAGTGCCACCCCACTCCGGAGTGGCTGCCCCAAGCACCTGCTTGATAAGCTGGTGCCTGGAGCTGGCCCTGTCACTGTTAAGCCAAGCTGGTCACCTGCCATATTTATTATTCTTTCTACACATCAGGATGGTTTGTTCCTGCAACCTCAATAAGGATTCTTTAAAATGCAGCCAGGTCTCTTGGACTCCTTTCCCCCTCATATTCTCTCAGGGGATCCTGCCCATCAGTTCCCTGAGGGAGTCAAAGTCTGCTTTTCTGAAGTCCAGCGCCTATATTTTGCTGCTCTCCTTTCTTCCTTGTGTCAGGATCCTGAACTCGACCATCTCATGGTCACTGCCTCCCAGGCTCCCCTCCGCTTTTGCGTCCCCTACTAATTCTTCTCTATCTGTGATCAGCAGGTCAAGAAAAGCTCTGTCCCTAGTTGGTTCCTCCAGCACTTGCACCAGGAAATTGTCCCCTACATTTTCCAAAAACTTTCTGGATTGTCTGTGCACTGCTGTATTGCTCTCCCAGCAGATATTGGGGTGATTGAAGTCCCCCATGAGATCTAGTAACTTCTGTTAGTTGCCAGAGGAAAGCCTCGTGTACCTCATCCCCCTGGTCTGATGGTCTATAGCAGACTCCCACCACGGCATCACTCTCATTGCTCACGCTTCTAAACTTAATCCAGAGACTCTCAGGTTTTTCTGCAGTTTTATACTGAAGCTCTGAGCAATCATACTGCTGTCTTACATACGATGCGACTCCTCCACCTTTTCTACCCTGCCTGTCCTTCCTGAACAGTTTATATTCATCCATGATAGTACACCAATCATGTGATTTATCCCACCAGGTCTCTGTTATTTCAATCACATCATAATTCCTTGACTTTGCCAGGACTTCCAGTTCTTCCTGCTTGTTTCCCAGGCTTCTTGCATTTGTGTATAGGCACTTAAGATAACTTGTTGATCATCCTGCTTTCTCAGTATGAGGCAGGAGTCCTCCTCTCTTGCGCTCTCCTGCTTGTGCTTTCTCCCAGCATCCCACTTCCCCACTTACCTCAGGGCTTTGGTCACCTTCCCCTGGTGAACCTAGTTTAAAGCCCTCCTCACAAGGTTAGCCAGCCTGCTTGCAAAGATGCTTTTCCCTCTCTTTGTTAAGTGGAGCCTGTCTCTGCCTAGCGTTCCTTCTTGGAACATCATCCCATGGTCAAAGAATCCAAAGCCTTCTCTCAGACACCACCTGTGTAGCCATTCATTGACTTCCACGATTCAACGGTCTCTGCCCGGGCCTTTTCCTTCCACAGGGAGGATGGATGAGAACACCACTTGTGGCTCAAACGCCAGAGAACAAAAAGGGCATCTTCAGCAAATGCTTCATGAAGTAGACACCGCACCCTGGGGTTGAGGTCACCCCTTCTCTTTCTTGCTATAGCAGGAGTTCTAAAGTTCAAAGACTATTGAAATGGACTACACACCGAATCCCTTTGTTTTACCACCTGGCTGGTGAACTTTTTCCACTGAACGTCAAGGCTCACTCTACCAGAGCACAAGAAATTTCCTCCACCTGCTTCAGGAATATACCAGTTTCAGAAATTGTTAAGGCAGTACCATGGAGTAGCATACTGAACTTTGTTAAACACTCTGCCTTGAACTTAGTTGCTAGGTCAGGTGCCCAGTTGGGAGAGCAGTATTACAATCACTGTTCAATGAATGCAGCTGTCTTTCTTCATCCTCACCATCTTCAGGGGATGCTGCTTGCCAGTCACCCACAATGAAATCCACACCGACATGTAATGGAAGAAGAAAGAATGGTTACTTACCCGGCAGTTACTGTGGTTCTTCAAGATAATGTCAGTGTGGATCCAACAATCTGCCCTCCATCCCTGCTTTTTGGAGTTGTCTGCTACCAAGGGCTTCGAATTGCAAGGGAACTGAGGGAGGTTTGTGGCAGCTCTGTCCTTTGAAGAATCACAGTTACTGTAGGGTAACTAACTGTTCTTTTTCTGGTGTACCCCCCCTAACTGAAGCAATGTGAAAGATACTGTATTGTGGTAATATTTCAACCTCGATAGATTTAAAATTGCTTTTGAGCCTCCTCCCTTCCATTTTCTGTCCTTGGTGTTAACATGTATTCTGGCATTCACTGGGCAGAAAGCCAACATTAAATTAACAACTTCCAGTGAAATAGTTTCTGTAATGCCAACATATGTTCCAAGGCTTCAGTCAGTGTTTGGTAGACACAACCATCTCACGTCCCTTCAATTTTGAAGGTACAATGCCTAAACATTAGAATGTATAATTTATTTTTAGATGGTATCTAAAATTACTTCTGTTTTAAGTAAATAAATTGTCTTTGACCTTTGTATAGCTTTTCTTAGACAGCAGATCTGTTTGTTTGAAACGTTAATTGATGTTTTTAAAATGTGAAAAAGAGAATAAACATTTTTCCTGCTATGCTTGGAAACTTTTTTTTTTTTTTTTTTAAAAAGTGGTCTGACAGTGTACTCTTGTTTTCTTGTACCAAGAGAGTATGAAAAACAGCTGCAGGCTGATATCTGTCATTTCTATGTATCATTCTGGGTTTATAGTTGGCTATAAATATTTTAAAGGATAAAAAAGTCTACCGAATGCTGTACAGATGAGCCTTACTGACCACTCCTCCGCCTTGTAGTAGCATGGATTGCATTAAAGGTTGACATCTTGTCAGTAGTAGAAATTGCCTCTCATATTCAAATGCCTCTCTCATGGATGTACTCTCTTGAGGATTCCTTCTTCTTTGCACTTCGAGTTTGTTCTCTCCTTTTAGTGTTGAGGGAAAAAAATAATGTAGAACTACTTTGTAATCTTTTTTTTTTTTTTTTTTTTTGGCCCTTGGATAAATGCCCATATCTGCTTCCATGCACAGCTCCTAGCATAATTTGCAACTTTCCCACTTCTAAATTGTACCTTCCTGCTGATTGACCCAGCTCAGCAAAGAACTTGAGCATGTAATTCCATTCCTATTCAGCATGGCTCTTAAGCACATGCTTAAAATTAAACATCTGCTTTACTGCTATGCTGGATAAGGATGGGGATTACTCACAGTGAAATGCTTTGCTCATTTGGGGGTCACAGTGCTGAGAATTTCATATTTCATAATAGAAAAGTTTTGTCCAAAAGAATTGCCTTTACCATAATGCAGACAATATTTTAGTTATAATTGCTATTAGCTTTCTAAAACACATTATGCTGTTTTTCTCTGCAGTTTTTGAAAATGAAGGTGGGTAGGATTAAATTAAGAATTCAGTAAGTGTGAAATAAATAAGTGGCTAACACTTGTAAGCGTTTTTTCCCCAGCATGTTTTGTAATAACCATTTGTAATCTGAGGTAAAGATCATTACTAGCAGAATCCGTCTCATTGACTACTGTGCTGAATGATAACCTGGCTTTCTGCTTAGTGTGTGTTGAACCCAGAGTAAATAAATTGAAGGTTTTTGTTTTTTTTACCAAAAAGTGCAAAGCCAGTATTTATTTTGTATCCACATTCATGTACTTCTTTTCTTTGACGTGCTCCTCAACATTACTTTTTAATATGGTTTAGATTATTTGCATTTAAAAATTGAGTTAAAATACTTTCTCTGAATGAAACAATTTATGTTGTATATTTGATATTGTTATCTATTTAAAATTTTGCTTCTTTCCAGTACAAATTAGGGTCTATAACAGTCTTGTTGATGGAAGCTTTTGAGACTGACACATTCTTGGACTGAGGAATAGATGGAGGGAATAGAAGAACACACTCAGTTGATGATAGGGTGACCAGATCACAACAGTAAAATATTGGGTCACATTGGGGTACTGTCAGCCTCGCCCACAGTCTACCCCAGCTCTTCCCAGGCTCCATGCCCACTCTGCCCCAAGTCCCACCCCCTCCTTGCTCACCCCTCTCCCCCCCCGCTCACTGCACCTTTCCTCATCCTCAAGCCTGCTGCTGGCTTGCTACATCCCTCCTCAGTCCCCCCATCCACCGCTTGCCTCCTTGCACCCTCCTGCCTGCTCACCGCTGGCTCGCTGCTCACCTCTTCACCCTTGCTGCTCACTGCTTGTGTCTGGCTTGCCACTCGCTTTTTCACATTCCTGCCCGGCACTCTATTGCGCTGACTTCCCCTCTGCCCCGTGGATGCTCGCCTGCCCTCCTGCCTTTTCTCACCCCGGTACCGCCCTTTCCCAACCCCATTCCACTCCCTTTCCCCAAGTCCCCACCCCTGCCCTGCCTCTTCTCTGCCTTCTCCCCCTCCCTCCCGGAAAGTCCGAAGCACCGTCAAACAGGTGTTAGGCAGGGGCGGAGGGGTGGAAGCCCTGGGGACGTGTGGGAACCGACGCACTGGGGGGAGAGAAGGAGGCGAGGAGGGAGGAGCCTGGCTGCTGGTGGGTGCGGAGCCTCCCTCCCGCTCGCCTCCTTACCTTAATATCAGGACAAATGGGGTCACGATTGTACATCGACTGGGACGTGGGACAAAGGATTAAATATCGGGACAGTCCTGATTTTCAGGACCTCTGTTCACCCTAGTTGATGATGGAATTCTGCGCCAAAAAATTAAAAATTCTGCGCACAATATTTTAAAATTCTGCAAGATTCTGCGTATTTTATTTGTCAAAATAATACAATATAATCACACCAGTTTCAATTATTTTTTGTCATTTATTTAAAAAATGTCTCAGCAGTATGTCTGCAACAATACCGACAACAAAAAAAATTCAAGAAATGTTTTTTGACAAATAAATTCCTTACTGGGCATGTTAATATACGTCTCTGAGTAATAATTCATTTAAACTACAATACAAAACCGTATTTTCTGCGTCCCTCAGAATCAGAGCAAAAGGCTTGGGGGAATCAGGGGTAACAGAGGAGCTGAGGAAGAGGGAAGTAAATTGCTGGGAAGGAGCATAGTGTGAACTTGGAGGGCTGTTGGGTGTGGGTGGGAAAAGTATGGAACAGGTCAAGGGGAGGGGAGTGGGGTAGGGAGGGATTGTCCCATGCAGACCTGGCTGACCTTTAGCCTCTTCCATTCAGTCAGGCACATCTGTTCCTGTTCCCATGTGTCTCTGTGCCCTCACCTAGCCACTCCCCTGTCCCTATGTCTCCCTGTACCCCCTCACCCATCCCCATGTGTCTCTGTGTCCTCACCTAGCCACTCCTCTGTCCCCATGTGTCTCTGCACCTCCCTCCCCCCCGCCCGTGGCCCTGTGCCTTCACTCCCATTCAGCCTCTGCCCCAATCTGTCCTCCCCCACTAGCCCTTATGAGTCCCTGTCTGACTTCCTCCACCCCCTGCACACCAAAGCCCGTCTCCTGACTGGGCCTGACAAGCACTGCAAAGGCAGCGTTTTCTCCCTCGCTGCGGGGAGCTGCAACTTTGTTCTATCGCCACAGCGTCCTCATGGGCAAAAGGCGGAACTGCAGCAACATTTTGGCAGAAGCTTTTTTCTGCAAGAAAAGTTAGAAATCTGTGGGACTCATTAAATATGCATGCGTTCAGTAGCACTGAATTCCCCCAGGAATAATGTTTGTATGTTTTTGTAGTGGCTGAAGAAGGGAAGAAGAATCAAGTAATATAATCAAAACAAGGAGCTTAGTGGTTCCAAAAGTAGTACAATTTGTATAAATGAGTACATTATAATGGTGCTTATCTTGATGCTATTCTTTTGTATATACTAAGAAATAGTCCTTAAGTTTTGTGTGGCAAGTTGCTGGCTGCACCAGCTTAAATGGAGTGTTTGATATGTTCAGGTCAAATGTCTGTGCTTTTTCCTGGATTGTCATGCACATATTCATGAGCTAATGGTAACAATATACAGCACACATGAACTGCTGACATAGTATCTTTCAGGCAATGGGTCTTTGTCTATGTTAATATATGTTAGTGTGGTTCGAAAAAGGTATTTAAAAATGTACATAAACCAGTAACACATTGTTTTGTATGCAACAGAATAAAAATGATGTTCCAGTTGTGACAACTCAACAAAAGCTAAAAAATTCAAAACTGAAGCTGACAGTTGTAGCTCCTTTGAAAAGCAAGACAGGCACAGCATAGGAAAATAGTGACAGAATGTCAGCCTTAACTTTGAGTTTTCTGACATTTGTCATTTCCCCCCACAACCTTACAGATTTGCTGACATTTCATCCAAAACTTTCTTGCGGGTGGGAGAGAAGTTCTCTTTAGACAAAAATCTGTTATCTCTTTGAATTTTTTGGGTAATATTTCTCACACTTTTTCTTCGTTAGGAAGGTTAGGTACATAAAAATTGGCTCTTTCCTTAAGAGTGCATTTGTAGCTTCTGTGGCTTCCCAACCTGAATGTTGTTGTCATTAATAAGACATTTACCAATAAATACCACACTGCGTTACCAGAAATACTAGAACATTTCCCTGTACTTAGCTGAATAAATACTATGATATATCAAATAGCACAGGGTTATAATTGCAGGTAATATTGACTTTTCAGTGATGACTCGTGTGATGGACGTCCAACATAGTGAATGCCAGTGAAAATGAGGTAGGATCAGAGTCTAAAATAGGGAAAGAACAAGTAAAAAATTACTTAAACCAGTTAGATGTCTTCAAATCATGAGAGCCAAATGAAATGCATCCTAGAATATTAAGGAGCTGACTAAGATGGGAGACATTCCAGAAGACTGGAAAAGGGCAAATATAGTGTTCATCTGTAAAAAAGGATAGCCTGGGGAATTACAGACCAGTCAGCTTAATTTCTGTACCTGGAAAGATAATGGAGCAAATAATTAAAAAATCAGTTTGCAAATACCTAGAAGATAATAAGGTGATAGATAAGTCAGCATGGATTTGTCAAGAACAAATCATGTCAAACCAACCTGATAGCTTTCTTTGACAGGGTAACAAGCCTTGTGGATGAGGGGAAGTGGTAGATGTAGTATATCTTGACTTTAGTAAAGCTTCTGATACCCTCTCGCATGACCTTCTCATAAACAAACTAAGGAAATACAACCTAGATGGAGCTACTATACAGTGGGTGCATAAGTGGTTGGAAAATTGTTCCCAGAGAGTAGTTATCAGTGGTTCACAGTCATGCTGGAAGGGCATAACGAGTGGGATACTTAAGGGATCGATTCTGGATCCAGTTCTGTTCAATATCTTCTTCACTGATTTAGCTAATGGTGTAGAGAGCACACTTACAAAGTTTGTGGACAATACCAAGCTGGGAGGGGTTGCAAATGCTCAGGAGGATAGGATTAAAATTCAAAATGATCTGGACAAACTGGAGAAATGGTCTGAAGTAAATAGGATGAAATTCAGTAAGGACAAATACAAAGTACTCCACTTAGGAAGGAACAATGAGTTGCACACACACAAAATGGGAAATAACTGCCTAGGAAGGAGTATTGTGGAAAGGGATCTGGGAGTCATAGTGGGCCACAAGCTAAATATGAGTCAACAGTGTAATGCTGTTGCAAAAAAAAAGCAAACATCGTTCTGGGATGTATTAGCAGGAGTATTAAAGCAAGACATGAGAAGTATTTCTTCCGCTCTATTCCAGTTCTGAGTGCCACATTTCAGGAAAGATGTGGATGAATTGGAGAAAGTGCAGCGAACAGCAACAAAAATTATTAAAGGTCTAGAACACATGACCTATGAGAGAAAATTGAAAAAAATCGGTTTGTTTAGTCTGGAGAAGAGAAGACTGAGAGAGGGCATAACAGTTTTCAAGCACGTAAAAGGCTGTTACAATGAGGAGGGAGAAAAATTGTTCCTAACCTCTGAAGATAGGACAAGAAGCAATGGGCTTAAATTGCAGCAAGGGCAGTTTAGGTTGGACATTAGGAAAAACTTCCTAACTGTCACAGTGGTTAAGCGCTGGAGTAAATTGTCTAGGGAGATTGTGGAATCTTCTTCATTGGGGATTTTTAAGAGCAGGTTAGACAAACACCTTGAGTGCAGGGATCTGGACTAGATTACCTCTCGAGGTCTGTTCCAGTTCTATGATTCTAAGTTCGAACTCTGTTTATGGTATCAATTATTATGATGTTGCACCCAAGGAATGTGACTTCTGGAGCAATTGAAATAACAAGAGCAGATGATCTCAATAAATCCTATTTTTATGCTCTTGCTTTTAAAAAATTTGTAAAAAAGGGAACCTAAGAAAAATAGAATATAAACTGCAGGCAGCATTGTTTCTAAATGAAACATTTTACCAATGTTTTTTTTTAAAATTGTCATGACTCCCTTGCAGCCTGTGACCTTCCACTTGAGAAGTTCCGTTCTAGGTTAGATATCAGAATACAAACTTTTGTCTCCCTAGCCTTATTTTAATAATAATAACTTGGTAAAATAGCTGTAGAGTATTGATTACATCAGTTTGATTTTGTTTACCTTTCTTTCACAGGCACTTTTCAAAACTCTTGCACACTTCATGACCATATTTTTAGCTTTTTCTTCTCTTTTCTCCCTCCTCTCACCTCAAAAGTCCTTGTCAGTTGTCTTCTCTTCTGTGTGTTGAGAGTTTAGGGAGATTTTCTGTACCAGGTGCTGAGCATATCAAGGCATTCGTACTCCTTGTTGCTTCACTACGTTTCAGTATGGGCTTGCCTTTTTTTCCTAACAGGTAGGAATAGTCACCTTTTATTTTTTGAATGAATATATTAATGACTCCTTGGCTTCCTTATTAATGTAAATTTACACTTTTTAACAATGAAAAATGATATGGAAGGCAGAAATAATACATATTTTTGTAACCTTATACAAATTTTAAGAACTGGTTGGTTTATTATGAGGCATTGCATGGCTCAACAACAGTATACTAGAAGATCTAGATTTTGCTGACAGTGTAACTCTTCTAAGTGATAGGTCAACCAACATGCAAGTACTGTCCAACATCACAAAAAAGATGGGATTAATAATCAATTATCAGTGAACAAATCTAGTAAGAATCCTTGCAATTCCCAACTCAAGCATTGCTTTTGAAGGCCAAGGACATGCGAGTCAGTAGGGGTGTCCAGAAAGAAATAATGTCATAGATTGTCAGTGCAAAAGCTGCACTTACCACCTGAAACAAGGTTTGATCACTGAAGATCAATTTAAAGAGTGAACTATGAATTTTCAAATCATGTTATTTCTATCTTAACATATGGATATGAAAGCAAAGAATCCACCAAAGGTAGATAAGCTTACATGCTTTTGAAAGCAAATCCCTTAGAAAATACTAGATATTAACGGAGATTAATATATAAGAAATGGCATAATTTGTCACAAAGTTCCAGAACCCCTTTTCTCAAAGTTATCCAGAAAAAAAAATGGAAATATTGTGAACGTTTTAAGAATGAAACCAGAGCATCTGACATGGTAGACAGGCAGCTGGAGGGACATGTAAAAGTATCCACTGAAAGAATTCCTCCTATGAATCCTACTTGAAGAGGGAAAACTTAAGGAACTTGACTGAATAGAGCAGCTTCGATAGACAGGAACAGCAGAATCTTGCTGTGCCCTATGCCATGTCTGATGGCACAGGAAGGATTCAGATTCAGAAACTTACACTTTTCAATACTGAAAAGAGATATAGCAGTCAGAAATTATTTAAATATTTTCATGGCCTGATCAGAAAGGTTTTTAATGAGTGTTAATAACTGGTTAATGCTCATGTAAAGAGAGTAACTTCATCACTTGTCTTCCACAGGTAAAGAAAGTATTTGTATATAAAAATCTATCCAGGATTCTTTAGACATCACAATTCCTGAGCTCATTACCAACGTTTATTGTGTCTACCAAATCCCCTGAAAAAACATGCTAATGTATGATTCACTGTTACTGTCATTTATTTACTTTGTTTAATCCAAAATAACTAACTAGAATGTTAAAAACAGGAATGCAATTAGTCTTTTTAAATAAAAGGAGTACTGCAGTTGTACACACACAAAAACGGCAGAGATTCTCATATGTAAATAATTTTTAAATCGCTGTAGGCTTCACTGTATAATCAGAATTTCCGAAGGCCATATAGATTAAATTTGTGGTGATTATGTCGTGAAAAATATATGGCTTTTAACATGTCAGTGATGATTTTGTATTGTGTGGTTTTCTATATATAAAATAGTTTCTTCAGTATAGAGAATCTCTACCTTTCCTGCCCCTTTAAGAAATAAATGCCAAACTTGGTTTGGACTTTGTTATTTAACTGGTAAATTTTCACAGATTTTAACTGAGTTTTTAATGGAGGGTGGGTAGCTGGGAGGTGTCTGTGTAACTTTCAGAGGTTCTCTACATGGACCTCATTTTGTGCCTTTTGAAGTTGGTGAAAAATTTCCCACCCTGTCTTATTAACTCTTAGCTGTTAAGTTTGCAAAGACAGCATTGGAAATGTAAATATAAACCAGATGTAGGCCAGTATAGTGTTTTGTTCCAGAGTCTACAGACATCCTGAAATAATAACATTGAGAGATGTGAACTGCCCCATTTATCTCAAGGGTTTATGTTAAAAACCTAAAGATTGTAGGTTACATATAAGCAGTGTTCAGGTGCTGCTGGTCATTTTAGCAGAAATATTAAGTTGGGGTGGCCAGCCTGTGGCTCCAGAGCCACAAGCGGGTCTTCAGAAGTTAATATGCGGCTCCCTGCATAGGTGCTGACTCCGGGGCTAGAGCAACAGGTGCCAACTTTTCACTGCTCAACCCCAGGTCATGCCCACACTCCACCTCTTACCCCAAGGCTCCTGCTCCCTCCCCTGAGCCTACTGCACCCTTGCTCCTCCCTCTCCATCCCAGATTCTCCTGTACGCTGCGAAACAGCTGATTGCAGCGGGCAAGAGGCACAGGGAGGGAGGGAGAGGTGCGGATTGGCAGGGCTGACAGTGGGCAGAAGGTGCTGGGGGTGAGAGAGGGTGGGGGCTGATGAGGCTGCTGATATATTACTGTGGCTCTTTGGCAATTGGTATGTTCTGGCTCTTGCTCAGGCTGGCCACCCCTGCATTAAATCAATGAGTTTACCACATAGTTCCAATCTAATTCTTGTGCTATCCTCTGTGCAAAATCCCCCATGTAACTCCTCCTCCATGGCCAAAAGCTCCAGCTTCTGCCCTGACAACTTCTGTAATGCAGTTATGTTTTCTTGGTGCAAGAATTTGTACTATATTTTAAATTAATATGTGGGGGCAGTGGAAGATAAATCAAGTTTAACATAAAAATAAGCATAAGACGTTACGGTGCTGATAATATTTTAGCTGCCAATATTTTAGCCGCCAGTATTTTAGCTGTTCTATTTCACGTATGCCATTGTAAATATAAAATAACTACTGAGCTGATTTGCATGTATTCTATATAATTTGCATATAACCATAAACTTACTCTTACGGTCAGCACATGCTGCCCTGAATCTCTGTGTGGGGAAAATCATGGAGATGCACAAACCTTGATAGCTCCAACTGGGGTGAGAGGGTGCTGAAGTGTGTCTGAAGGAAATAGCTGTATGGAGAGTCTGAGTGGGAAGCTGGTGATAGCTGGGTTGATGCTGGGGTGTAAGAAATGCTGGCGCTGCTCAGGTTCTGGGAGCAGGGAACTCCTGATGGATAAATGGGTGCTTGGAGGCAAGGGAACTTCCTTGTGGAGTAGGATGTGCTTGGAGGTAGATGGTGGCTGGGATTCTGGGGGCAGGAGGACGGTCATATGGCTGTGGGGAGCTTGATGACATGAAAAGAGGGTATTGAAGAAGGAGGCTGCAGCAGATGTTTGGTTCCTCACCACTTCCTGTTCCCAACCCAAGCGCTAGTGCCTTGCAGATGATTGCTCCTGGTCTGGACTCAGCAGGGGGTAGTGAGAGGATGTGCCTGGTGGACAGCTCAGCAGGAGCTACAGCAGCCTGCGGTGGCCAGAAGGTGCAACTGCAGGTGAATGACTGTGGCCTTACCCGCAGCTCTGCTGGATGGGGGACAGTCCTGCTGAGACATTGGAATGTGGACAGGTCTGCCAAATATATGGCTGCCATGCAAAATGTTGGACACTTGATTGCCCTGATTATTGAATTTCATATTTAATTAATGAAAATCCTGCTTTTTACAATTTAAATGAAACTGACACCAAATTTCCAGTATGTGACATCAATTCCACAGAATCCAGAGATGTTGCTAAAGAGTTTGGCCCTTATGGCAGTGCTTCTCAAGCGATCTGATGTGGGGGTCCGGCATTTTTTTTCCCAATGTGTCAGGGACTGATGCCATGTTATTATCCCATTAGACACTTATGAGGAAACTCGCTGTGGACCAGCAGCCGATGGCTCATGGACCGGCACTGGTCCATTGACCACCACTTTGAGAAGCACTGCCTTATGGTGTGAAGCACATGGGGATTTGGTTATAAACCAGTAGACTTGTAACCCTACAAATTATTATTTTAATCTTTTGTTTTAAAAAGGTTTACCCATTATTTAATTCATTGGACTTCCTTAAATTGTTGCTTTCTTGCCATAGTCAATATATTTAGATTAAAGAAAGAAATAGGAATGGAATGGTGATAGTCTCTTCACTAAAGCTACTTATTACTCACCCGATTTAGATAGTCCATTTCAAGATCTACACTGAGCTGCGCACTTAATTTGCAGAAAAGGTTTGCTATGTTAATTTTCAGCTGTTGTCTGCTGCTACACTTAAAGATGCTCCCTTAAATTTGGAACTTTTAAGAGAGAAAATTTAAAGCTCCTCATTTTGGATGTGCACTAGTAATTCATCCAATTGTGTGTGGCCCTGGGCTATATGCCCTAGATTGGTAGTATAATTTCTACAATTGTATCCACAGAGATTAAGCCAGAGATTTTACGTAGTCATCAGTAGTTTAACAGAGTTATCTTGGGCTTATTAAATTGTGATAATTTTTATGTTTTTGGGTTTTTTTATTATTCTTGTTTAGTATGTTGAGATTTAGGGGTAAATTAATCCTTTTTATGATTCCATTGCTAATGTCAGTTGAGTTATACCTGGCATAAATTTCACCCTTTGTCTCTGTATCAAAGGAAAGGCCTTTTACAAATGATAAATTCATTAAAGGTTTTTTTTGCCGTCAGTCCAACCAAGAGTAAATGACAATTAAAAATATTTGTTAATAAAAATCACCAGTCTATTAATTATATTTAACTACTTTTGATAAGGCTGTATTGTGAATGTTAAAATTCTAACTAATAGGATATAGTTCTAATTTTTTTAGATCTGCCACTTCAGAAGGTTTCATTAAAAGGAATTTTGAATGTTAGGTCTCCGTGATTTTGACAATCTGTCAACAAGATCTTGATTAAATCAGAAGTCTTAAAATATTAGAAAATAGCTAAATTCTTCCACCAGGAATGCAGAAGACGGAGTTGTTGGCAAATAGACGGTGTCATTTCAGCAATTGTTAGTTTATAGTGAAAAACTAAGTGACATTTTAAATGTTTATATTTAGCAAAATAAAAATGTATGTAGTTTGCAATTGGCAATAAGAGTCGCTTCGTACATCTATAAGAGAACAGATTTGTTCAGCATGGCTCTGTAGTGCTCTCATTCTAAGAGTTAGTTGTGTATAATCACAAATATACCTGTAAATATATAGTATGTGTAGATAGATATGGAATATTTTTAAAAGGATGAGCTAATTTGTTCTATTAGATGAAGTACAGCAGCAACCCTTGCAAAGAAGGTCTGTCGGTATTCCATTTGTATGTGTTTATAATATTTTAACAGAAAATCTTTGAGAAAAAAATTGTTGACCAGTATGGTATCTAGATGTCAGTAGAAAGGTACAGACAAATGTGTTTTCTGTGTAGTTGATAGTGATCCCAAAGATCCCCTGTCATAGTAAGTCAGTTTCTGAACCTTGTTGAAAAAGTTTGAGTGCCCAAAGAAGTTGGCTTGACTATAAGTGAAAGAAGGCTTTGGCCTTAGGCAAGCACAAAAGGACGAGACACTTCACTGCTGTCGGAGGGTTATCTGAAGCTAATGCATGGTGACATGGGCTGCATGGTCAGCCAGAACAAGAGTTTCAGCTTAGGGCCATACTAAGATTGCAGGGATCACAGTGTCAGCTCTGATTTCAATTAAGTCTTTGCAAAGATTTCTGCAGATAGGTCCTTCTGCTTGACAGCTAAGGTCTTTCTTTTGTATACATGCAGGATGCACATATTAGTTAGTATACAGTTATTAGTTTAAAATATGCAATGTGTAATTAAATAAGTTAATAATCATATATTTTAAAAATGTCTGTTTCTTAACCTGTGTAACCAGTAAGACTTATATTACAACAGACTACATTTCAAAGATCTAATTATTTTTTTTTTCAGTTGATTCCAGAGCGTTACTCTTTCATTTGTCTTGGACAGTAAAGAGACCTAATCAGTTTGTTTTGTTTATAGTTAACAAAACTGGGGCTAACTGAAGTCACGGAGGTCTTTGGAAGTCATGGAATCCTGACCTCCGTGACTAAATCACAGCCTTATTTATAGTTAGTTTTAATTTCTGTTTCTCATGCATTAGCACAATGCTGCAGTGTTTACGGTTTTTTAATTTCTTTCCATGCTCCCCTCCACCGCTAAATCTATCATTCTGACACCTGACCTACCTGACAATATCCCTTTAGAATCTAAACTGAAAATGGAATTTTAAATATGAAAAATGTCTAGGTGTCAGTCTGAGAATGAGGATTTTGTACGTTGTTTTAGAATGAGATGTCATGAGATGGTTAGTGGTTTTCTGTGAAATGGATGACTTTCAGAAAAAAATTAAATTACATTTGGCCAGGTTGTATGCCAGTACTGTTTAAGTGCCTTGAATTACAGAGTGAACAAGTTTATCCTTCGTACTGAAACACTGCAGAATCAGACTTCTTCCTGTTATTAGGGTTAAAAAACAACCCCAAATCTCTTAGCTGTATTCCTTGCTCTTGTTCTCTTTTTTAGCCCGTGTCAAACTGTACAATCTAAAAATGCACACACCAATAACACACCCTCTGATAACACCAGCTCTTTTCAGTGTGAGCAGTTGATATGAGAAATAATCATTGCAAAACTCGATACATATATATATGTATATAAGGACATACAGTTCACATAAAGCAAACTGTCTATGCAGTCAGATAAGGCACACTATGGGGGTGTGATTTCTAAAGTGCACTAACTTGTTACACATTAATTGGACTGTGTAGATGCTGCTGGTGTGCACTAAATGTTTCCTAATGCTCTTTAATGTAGTGAAACGTTACTAAGTTAGAGTGCACTGGAGAATCTTTAATGCGCAGCAGTGAGGTCTACATGAACCAATTAATGCAGAACAAGTTAGTATACTTTAAAAATCACACCTCTGTAGTGCATATTACCCCACCATGTAGACAAGCCCTAAGTCTGCATCTTTTAAAAGCAGAAAGGAAACCCAGTCCAATTTATAGAGAAGGGGAAAAGGTCCATAAATATTTAGAGCTTCCAGACATTTTTGTTTGTTTCGAGTGTCTTCATTTTCCTTCTTATCCCCAAAACTCCTGAACATCTTTGAAAAACAGATAAAACTAAATGTGATTTCCACAGGGAAACCTTCAACATCAGAATGAAATCTAGGCCCTGTTTTGGGGTTCCCTGTTCAACACCTCTTTGAACAGTATGTACCAGGAAAGTTATTGTAAGCCTTATAAATGAGACCTAAATGGTCCAGTTTCATTCTTTCTGACAAGAGTTTCAGATTTCACAACTGCTGAGTAGGGTGTTGCTTAATAGGTCTTCCCAGAGATTAAATCCACAATGATATGTTGCAGAGAAAAATGGAAATGAAATATTTGCAGTACTCCACTTTGTGTATGTTGTGTGGATAAAAATCTGTTGCTGTTAGGAATGAACCTTCCAAACTCATGTTCCCAGGTTTTCAGTTTGATTTTGCTGGATGTCACGATGTATTTATTCATCTATATGGCCATTGATAATTGTAACGCTGCCTACAGTGACTCGAGCATGAATACCAACCTCATGGCAGACTATTAAGAAGCTGGGGCAAACCCCATGGGTTGTGACTTCTATTCTTAGGCCTTGTCTACACCACAAAGTTGCAGCGCTGGTGAGGGGGTTACAGCGCTGCAACTTAGGAGGTGTACACACCTGCAGGGCATTACCAGCGCTGCAACTCCCTGTTTGCAGCGCTGGCCGTACACCCGGTCGAACCTCGGGTGTAGAGGATCCAGCACTGGATCACCAGCGCTGGTCATCAGGTGTAGACACTCACCAGTGTTTTTGTTGACCTCCGTGGAATAAGCAGGTATCCTAGCATACCTGAGGAAGCCTCTCTGGTAATCAAGCAAACTCCACTGCCCTGTGCTCACCTGACCCCTCCTTTAAATGGCCCGGGAAATTTAAAAATCCCCTTCCTGTTTGCTCAGCCAGGTGTGGAGTGCAATTAATCTATCAATCACTCAGCGACCATGCCTCCACGCATCAAAGGAGCCCCAGCATGGACCAATGCAGAGCTGCAGGACCTCATTAGTGTGTGGGGAGAAGAGGCTGTGCAAACACAGCTGCGCTCCAGAAGGAGAAATTATGATACGTATGGTCAGATATCGCAGTCCTTGATGAGAAGGGGCCATGAACGGGATGCCTTGCAGTGCAGAGTAAAAATTAAGGAGCTGAGGAGTGCGTACTGCAAAGCCCGTGAGGGAAATCGCCGCTCAGGAGCTGCCCCCACAACCTGCAGGTTTTACAAGGAGCTGGATGCCATACTTGGGTGTGACCCCACCGCGAATCCTAGGAGCACGATGGAGAGTTCAGAGCGGGGAGAAGTGGGGGATGGTGTAGAGGATGGAGACAGTGAGGCTACTGGCGTGGAGGGAGACACCCCGGAGTCCCAGGACACATGCAGCCAGGATCTCTTCTCCAGCCCGGAGGAGGCTAGCCAGTCGCAGCAGCTGGAAGCTGACGGTGAGGAGGACGCTGAGGATCGCGCTCGTGGTAAGTAGATTTCAATGTTTTGGGAGAGGAGGATTTTGGTTATGGCTGTCTGCATGCATGCCTAAACGTGGAATAGCCCATTGATTTGATCTATCCTTCCCCGCGGTTTGCTCTGGTGTCCCCCGAACCCCCTCTCCTAGCAGGTATCCTTCCCCGTGGTTTGCTCTGGTGTTCCCCACCCCCCCTCCAAGCAGGCATCCAGCCCCGCGGTGTGCTGCCGTGTTCCCCGAACCCCCTCTCCAAGCAGGTATCCTTCCCCGCAGTTTGCTCTGGTGTTCCCCGAACCCCCTCTCCAAGCAGGTATCCTTCCCCGCAGTTTGCTCTGGTGTTCCCTGAACCCCCTCTCCAAGCAGGTATCCTTCCCCACGGTTTGCTCTGGTGTTCCCCCCCCCTTCCAAGCAGGCATCCAGCCCCGTGGTGTGCTGCTGTGTTCCCCACCCCCCCCTCCAAGCAGGCATCCAGCCCCACAGTGTGCTGCCGTGTTCCCCAGCCACCCTCCAAGCAGGTATCCTTCCCCGCAGTTTGCTCTGGTGTTCCCCGAACCCCCTCTCCAAGCAGGTATCCTTCCCCGCAGTTTGCTCTGGTGTTCCCCGAACCCCCTCTCCAAGCAGGTATCCTTCCCCGCAGTTTGCTCTGGTGTTCCCTGAACCCCCTCTCCAAGCAGGTATCCTTCCCCACGGTTTGCTCTGGTGTTCCCTGAACCCCCTCTCCAAGCAGGTATCCTTCCCCACGGTTTGCTCTGGTGTTCCCTGAACCCCCTCTCCAAGCAGGTATCCTTCCCCACGGTTTGCTCTTGTTCCCCCCCCCCCTTCCAAGCAGGCATCCAGCCCCGTGGTGTGCTGCTGTGTTCCCCACCCCCCCCTCCAAGCAGGCATCCAGCCCCACAGTGTGCTGCCGTGTTCCCCAGCCACCCTCCAAGCAGGTATCCTTCCCCGCGGTTTGCTCTGGTGTCCCCCGAACCCCCTCTTCAAGCAGGTACCCTTCCCCGCGGTTTGCTCTGGTTTTCCCCACCCCCCCTCCAAGCAGGCATCCAGCCCCGCGGTGTGCTGCCCCCTGTTTACCAGCCACCCTCCCAGCAGGGAGGCAGCCACATGGTGTGCTCTGGTGTTCCCCACCCCCCCTCCAAGCAGGCATCCAGCCCCACGATGTGCTGCCATGTTCCCCAGCCACCCTCCAAGCAGGTATCCTTCCCCGCGGTTTGCTCTGGTGTCCCCTGAACCCCCTCTCCAAGCAGGTATCCTTCCCCGTGGTTTGCTCTGGTTTTCCCCCCCCACCCCCAAGCAGGCATCCAGCCCCGCGGTGTGCTGCCGTGTTCCCCAGCCACCCTCCAAGCAGGCATCCAGCCCCGCGGTGTGCTGCCGTGTTGCCCAGCCACCCTCCAAGCAGGTATCCAGCCCCGCGGTTTGCTCTGGTGTCCCCCGAACCCCCCCTCCAAGCAGGTATCCTTCCCCGCGGTGTGCTCCGGTGTTCCCCGAACCCCCTCTCCAAGCAGGTATCCTTCCCTGCGGTTTGCTCTGGTGTCCGTCCCCCCCCCCCAAGCAGGCATCCAGCCCCGCGGTGTGCTGCCGTGTTCCCCAGCCACCCTCCCAGCACAGAGGCAGCCACGCGGTGTGCAGGCATCCAGCACCGCATTTCCACCCCCCCCCTCAGTATCAGGACGGGTTGAACGCGGAGCAAAAAAAACCCCAACCCCCCAAGCACCTAGCTCACCACCTTTCTGTTCACTACTGTTCCTTCTTCAGGACACCAGCTACCCCCTGTACCCACTGCTGATAAACCCCAGCGACCCAGTGGTCAATTCCCACTCCCAAGGGGTAATTTTTGCTAAAAACACTCACCCCATTGCTCATCATGACTTAGCTTGCTTGCCCTCTCTGTGTTATGTGAGGTGTGTGAGAAGGATGCTACCTAAAGTCTCAAAAGTCCTTCAAAATTTGATAATAAACAATGATGCCTCTGTGTATTACATGTTTCTATCTCTCTGTTTTCTAGGGACCTTGACTACTGCAGCTGTATCACCGCCCTCACGTAGGTTGCAGAACTTGAGACGCAATCCTAGGAAATCAAAAGAGGAATTGATCAAGTCTATTCTGAGCCACTACAACAGGGAAAGTAGGAAGACAGAGGAATGGAGAAGCAGTGTACAGGAGTGGAGAAAGACTGTACATGAATGAAGGCAAACAGAAAGCAGGAGAAAGGAATTGTGTAGGCAAACAGAAAGCAGGAGAAAGGAATTGTCTGCCAAAAAACCAACAAAGCAGATAAGCCTCCTGTCTCGCCAAACTGAGTCTTTCGAGTCTCTTGTAGCCATGCAGACAAATATGTACCGTGCTAACCCACAGCCCTCCCAAAGCCCTCTTCCTTGTCACCCTGTATATTCACAAAACAACTTTCTCCAGCAGCCAGTTCCTTATTATCCCCAGCTGCCCCCAACACCTATAAGATCACCTACTAGCCCTGATAACTATAATTCTTACCCTGTTCACTCTACCCCCATCATTCTGCAGCATAGTAATGCTGAAGTGCAACAGACAGTGAATATTGATCAAAATAGGACATAGTAAAACCTGTAAATGTACTGTCAACCACCCCTACCCCCTTGCATGTTTTGTACTGTATGTTGAATAAAGTTTTTTTTTTCTATTTCTTTCACTACGTTTTATTGCTGCTGGAAGTGGTAAATAATACACAATGAGGTAGAGCAAAGCACATCAAATGCATCAAACATTACTGCTGGCTCTCAGCATCAAATTGCTCCTTTAAAGCATCCCTAATCCTTGAAGCCCTTTCCTGGGCCTCCCTATTAGCCCTGCTCTCTGGCTGAGCAAATTCATTCTCCAGGTGTCTAACCTTGGAGGTCCATTCCTCACTGAATCTTTCGCCCTTCCCTTCACAAATATTATGGAGGGTGCAGCACGCGGATATAACAGCGGTGATGCTGCTTTCCATCAAATCTAGCTTCCCATAAAGACACCTCCAGCAAGCTTTCAAACGGCCAAAAGCACACTCCACAGTCATTCTGCACCGGCTCAGCCTGTAGTTGAACCGGTCCTTGCTCCTGTCAAGCTTCCCTGTATATGGTTTCATGAGCCATGGCATTAAGGGGTAAGCGAGGTCTCCAAGGATCACAGTGGGCATTTCCACGTCCCCTACTGTGATCTTGCGGTCTGGGAAAAAAGTCTTGGCCCTCAGCCTCCTGAACAGGGCACTGTTCTGAAATATGTGTGCATCGTGCACCTTTCCAGGCCATCCTGAGTAAATGTCAGTGAAACGCCCATGGTGATCCACAAGCGCTTGCAGAACCACGGAGAAATAACCCTTGCGATTAACATACTCTGATGCCAGGTGGGGTGGTGACAGAATAAGAATATGAGTCCCATCTATTGCCCCTCCACAGTTAGGGAACCCCATTTCCGCAAAGCCATCTACAATGTCCTGCACGTTCCCAAGACACACGGTTCTTCTTAGCAGGGTGCGATTAATGGCCCTGCAAACTTGCATCAGCACCATTCCAACGGTAGACTTCCGCACTCCAAACTGGTTCGCCACCGATCTGAAGCAGTCTAGAGTTGCCAGCTTCCAGATTGCAATAGCCACCCATTTCTCCACAGGCAGGGCAGCTCTAAATCTCGTGTCCCTGCGCCGCAGGGTAGGGGCGAGCTCAGCACACAGTGCCATGAAAGTGGCTTTTCTCATCCGAAAGTTCTGCAGCCACTGCTCGTCATCCCAGGATTGCAGGACGATTTGATCCCACCACTGAGTGCCGGTTTCCTGAGCCCAAATGCACCGGTCCAGGGAGCTGAGCACATCTGTTACTGCCACAAGCAATGTACTGTCTTCACAGTGAGGCAATTCAATATCATCGTCTGACTCACTGTCACTCTCACTATCACTCACTTTTTGCAGGTGAAGGAATAGCTCCACTGCCAAGCGCGATGTGCTGGCAACATTCATCAATAAGGTCGTCAGTTGCTGAGGATCCATTTTTAAAAAAATTCGCAGAAAAAGCGCTGTACAGTCACAATGCTGCCACACTGCTCCGCATGTGTAACAAAGCACTGCTGGGCGTTGGAACAGGAAGAGGAAGCGGAAAGACAATCACACTTCCTTCCCCTTCCCACAAGCCACAGCGCCGATATGGGACGAGGTGCTCTGTGGGATAGCCGCCCACAATGCACCACTCCCAACAGCGCTGCAGTGTGGCCACATCTAACATCACTTGCAGCACTGGTTGCTGTAAGTGTGGCCACTCTGCAGCGCTGGCCCTATACAGCTGTACTAACACAGCTGTAACAACCAGCGCTGCAAAATTGCAGATGTAGACATACCCTTAGATTTCACGAACCAATTATCAAATGTAGACTCCTTAGGCACTATAACAGCCTACAAATGGAAGCACGGACAGTCACGTAAGCATACCTTTGCGATAGATGGCCCCCTACAGCAAGAATCACAGAAATGTTCTGGTTACTCCCAGTCCTAAAGGACCAGTCGCTTATCCCCTGGGGATCAGTTGCACCTTAGATCTCCCACCAGAGACAATGCTTGTAGTCAGTCCTATAATAAACTATATAAAATGTATTAAATAGGAAAAGGAAATTAAAGTTGTTTACAAGGTTAAACATAAGTACACAAATGAGTTACATTTTTTTCAAAAGGTAGAAGAAGTCTCCAACAAGCAAACTCTATATTTCCTTTAGAGCTAGCCCAGGCCAAGCAGCATAGAGATGCCAAGTTCCTTTGGTTTGGAGTTTTTATCCTTCTACTGCCATGTGCTCTGAGCTGCAAACTCAGCTGCTTGGAGTAGTCCGTTTGCATGACTCATCTTCACTGGATGGAGAAAGCAAAACATCAAACCTCTTTTGTCCTCTTTAACATCCCACAACAGTCTGTGTGGTGTCAATGGACCTGTCCCCTTGGGCAGGATGTAGCATCTTCTTTTGAAGATCAGCCCTTCACACTAATTAATCTCGCTGTCCTGTCTGGTGATTTACACAGTTACAGAGACTCGCAGTACAAACACTCAAATATTATCTTACAGTTAGGAATGTAAAACATTAACCATTTAATTGGTAAGCCTTAGTCTTACTGGTTAGCCCGCCTTAACCATTAACCCCTAGGCTGGCCGACCAAAGCAGTGTCACCTGGCTGAAGTGGGCCCAGCTGCACCAGCCAGAGCGTCCCCAGTCCCAGCTGGGCTGGTCAGTGGGATTGGCCCCAGCCGCTTAAATCTGTTAACCATTTAAACTAAATCTTTTTAATCATTTATACGTTTAACTTTTTAAACGGTATTTACATCCCTACTTACAATAGAAGATTCAGATGTTACACATGAAATTAATGCATGCAGCAACTCATGAGCATTCCATAAAGTCTAATCACTAAACGCCTTCTTATCATTCTAATACCTTTTTAACAATACCAATGCACAAGTGAACCAGACTGTTTCCAGCTATGTATTTGTCAGTGTTCAACTGAAACATGGGCACCCTGGCATGAGTTGGCACCTTGTCTGCCAGTGTCACAATAATTTATTTCCCTATCTTTAATAATTCAGTCAATGTTAACGTTTCTTATTCATGGAGGTAATTGTGAGTTGAATCACATTTAGCTTGTCAATAATATTCAGTGAAACTAAACACAGATTCCTGCCAGCAAAGGTTCAAGACATGAAACTAAACATTTTTGGAGAGCTTGATTTAGTTTTAGGAATCTAAGGCAGTTTCGTTGCAGACACCTATTGAGGGGTCAGGAAGAAGGGGTGCTAAGAAGAAAAGTGTTGAAGTATTGTGGAAGAAATAAAAGAAAATTAGCTGAATAGAAATTACTGTCTTGTATCTATGCTTTATTTCACTGTTAGCCCATCATATACTTTTTAAAAGGGGCAACTGAACTTCTATTTGACAGTGGGAATGTTCTTATCTGACGATACAATTCCGTGCATAGATGGATTGTTCTAGGCATCAGAAAAGTAAACATGAGCTTCAAACCGTAATGTTTGTGGATGTGAGTAGTCCCATTTGATTTTAATGGGACTGTTCATATGCTTAAAGTTAGGCAGATGCTTAAGTATCATGTTAAATTAGAACTTCAATAAATATCTTTCTTCATTCGAATGGGTGCTGCTTTGTACAATGGAAACGTATTTATTTAATACCCTGCTCCAGCCTGTCTTTATAACTGACATTGAAATGTGTGTCTACTTCATAGGTTTTTTCTTTTCTACAGCAATGTGGTTAATATTGAACATTTTTTTCATTCCTGACAGAGTGTAGAAGGGAGACTTGATAAGTATTACAAACAAGAATATTTTCTAAACTTCCTCAGATAATGTATAGTGGGCCACCAAAATATTCACTCAGTCTATAATCAGAAAGGTAAATAAGAGTTTTAAAAAGTCTGAGTTGTGGCTTGTGTTTAGCTAATAGTTCAGAATTAAGCAATCAGCAGCAATTGTCATTTGGCTCAATGCAAACCTTCAACTCAAGTCTTTGTGTAGCTAGCAGATAGTTTTATCCTTTCAGCCTTGTCTTTGGCAAAGATGTAAAAGATAGATAAATAAATAAATATAGTGTGCTCAGCCCAGCCTATTTGATTTGTATCTGAGGAAAGCCTGACTTCATGATATTACACCAAGGAAACTGTGAAAGTAGTTTTATTTTCCTCAAAGACAGCAAATTATTTTGCTTTTACATAGCTTAAACAAAATTAATTTCCTAACCATGCAATTGTATAAGAGAATAGATTCCCCCCCCCCCCGTCAGTTCTCATTTGGACTTCTTAAAGTATTCTTTAATATAGTAGGATTAAATTATATTACTGTAGTAAGTAGGAATCATATTTACATACTCAGTTTCAGAGTAGGACCTTGCTTTCAAAACCAGTATGTTCTGATTCCATAGGCAGCTGCATTTCAGTGATGATATGATCCCTGCATATATACAGTTTGCAATATTTTATAAAACACTTTGGAATCCTTTAAGATAAAATGCTCTAGAGAAGTGTGACATGATTATCTTTTATGGAGGAAAAAAGGGTGGTATGATTAGTTACTTTCAATTTGACAATATCGTATCGGCATGATCTGTATTCTTTTTATTGTGACTCAAGTCAGACAGTTCCAAACATTTAGGCATGTCTACACTAGGGACTTTACCATGGCACAGCTGTACTAGTGCAGCAGTGCCACTGTAAGATTTCTCATGTAGCTACTGTATGCTTAGAGGAGAGAGCTCTCCAATCGACATAGTTAAACCATCCCCCAGCAAACAGCGGTAACTATGTCATCAGGAGAGGCTCTCCTGCCAACATAGTGCTGTGCACCCTACCATTTGTGCCGGAAAAAGGGGTGTGTTTCTTCACATCTCTGAGCGACATAAGTTTTGCTGATATAAGTGTAGTGTAAACATGGCATTATGTACATGTTATTAGAACAAGCCACATAAAATAGCAATGGGCTAGAGTTGCTATTTGAGTATAACACAAAAATGGGCCTAATCTAATCATTTGGAATTTTGGGAAAATTTGGATTTAGGTGCAGGTTTGAATTCCCAAACTCCGCAGGGTTTATCTACAAAGTTTGATTTGCCTCATTCTAGAGATGCAGTTTTGGTTCATATCCATCAGGAGTTTCATGTGACAATGTTTTGTTATATATATAAAAACCACACACACACATGCTCTTCGTAAATGGTGTATGTAGTATTTTTATGTTGGAAGATAGTAATGGATGTCATCAATCACAGGTGAAAACAGGTGATGCTTTGCACCCTTCTTTCAGCTATATGTAAGAAGCAGTTAAGTCCCTTTATGTAGTAATAGCTGGAAATGGTAGGAGGCTACCACCCAAACAGTAGGAGGCACTGGATTGCATGGTAGAGACTGAGCTGAATTTTTCTTGGGGACTGATAGCCCCTGTGTTTGCAAAGACAGGAAAAGTATAAATATAGTGTCGATCTATAGAAAGGGAAATAGGGACAACCTGGGGAATTACAGACCAGTCAGCTTAACTTCCGAACCCGGAAAGATAATGGCACAAATAATTAAGCAATCAATTTTCAAACATCTGGAAGATAAGAAGGTGAGACGTAACAGCATAGATTGATCCAAGAACAAATCATGTCAAACCAACCTGATAGTTTTCTTCGACGGGGTAAAAAGCCTTGTGGGTAAGGGGGAAGCAGTAGATGTGGTATATCTTGACTTTAGTAAAGCTTTTGATACTGTTTCGCATGATCTTCTCATGAACAAACTAGGGAAATGCAACCTAAATGGAGCTACTGTAAGGTGGGTGCATAACTGCTTGGAAAATTGTTCCCAGAGAGTAGTTATCAGTGGTTCACGGTCATGCTGGAAGGGCATAACGAGTGGGGTCCCGCAGGGATCAGTTCTGGGTCCAGTTCTGTTCAGTATCTTCATCAATGATTTGGATAATGACATAGTGAGTGCACGTACAACATTTGCAGGTGATACCAAGCTGGGAGGATAAGACGAACTTGAGAAATGGTCTGAAGTAAATTGGATGAAATTCAATTCGGACAAGTGCAAAGTACTCCATTTTGTGGAAAAAGCAAAATTCTTTCTTCTGTTAGTTCTTCAGTAAGGATCAAAATAAAATGTATCCATTGGATATTTTTACTTTGTGCAGTGAATAGCTTGTTTAAGGATTTTGTTTAATTAAAGAAGTAGTGATTGATTTCTATCTTTCTAGACCTTATTGCTGCAGTAGGGTCAATTCTTTATGAAACATGTTGGGAATTAAACACACAATTATTGTTGTTAATGAAATGGCATGCCTGATTGTCTGTTCACTCTGGTGAGCTGTTAGTCCACTGTGTCTTGAGATTGTCTTGTTTGTGACATAAATTTAACAGGTACATGTGGTATAGAGTCAGCAGAATTTATATCTTTTTCTGTGGTGTGCACAAGCACATTCCATCAATAAGAGTACATCAAAAGGCGGAATAATCCAAGATCTGATTATTGTGTTTCGTTCTACCAGTGAATAATGAAAGGCTTTTTCGTTTCTGTTTAGATCTGTCACTAATGTGGGCAATAATTACAAAATGGTGTGTAGCCATAATCCCAACTATACATATAAAATGATGGGATCTGAATTAGCTGTTACTGATCAAGAAAGCGGTCTTGGAGTCATTGTGGATCGTTCTCTCCACTCGATGTGCAGTAGCAGTCAAGAAAGCTAACAGAACATTGGGAATCATTAGGAAAGGAATAGATAATAAGGTAGAAAATATCATATTTCCTTTATATAAATCCATGGTACACAAACATCTCGAATGCAGTGTGCAGATCTGGTTGCCCCATCTCAAAAAATATATATTGGAATTGGAAAAGGTTCAGAAAAGGGCCGCAAAAATATGATTGGGGTATGGAAGAGCTTCTGTATGAGGAGAGATTAATAACACTGAGACTTTTCCACTTGGACAAGAGATGACTAAGTGGGGGATAAGATAGAGTTCTGTAAAATCATGACTGGTGTGGTGAAAGTAGATAAGAGTGTTATTTACTCCTTCTCATAACACACGAACTAGGGGTCACCAAATGAAATTAATAGGCAGCAGGTTTAAAACAAATAAAAGGAAGTATTTCTTCAAACAAAGCACAGTCAACCTGTGGAACTCTTTGTCAGAGAATGCTGTGAAGGCCAAGACTATAACAGGGTTTTTAAAAGAACTAAATAAGTTCATAGAGGATAGGTCCATCAATTACTATTAGCCTGCATGGGCAGGGGTGGCAAACCATGCTCTGAAGTGTCCCAGCCTCTGTTTGCCAGAAGCTGGGAATGGGTAAGAGGAGATGGATCACTTGAAGATTTTCTGTTCTGTTCATTCCCTCTAAAGCTCTTGGCATTGGCCACTGTTGAAAGACAGAATACAGGGCTAGATGGACCATTGGTCTGATCCAATATGGCCGTTGTTATGTTCAGTGAACCTCTGTTGACTGTATCTCTCTGGAAATTTTTATAACATTCTCAGTTATATTATCTATCTAGAATATATTGATTGTTTAGTTTCTTTCATTTCAGTGATACTTTACAGTTCACTTTACTCTCTGTGCTTCAGGGCTTGTCTAAACTTACAGCGCTGCAGCAATACAGTTGCACCAGTACAGCTGCGTCACTCTAGCACTTATGAAGATGCTACCTAAACCGATGGGAGACCGTCACCATAGGTACCCAACCTCCCCAAGAGGAGAAATCTTCTGCACTGGGAGTTAGGCTAGTATAACTCTGTTGCTAAGGGATGTGAATTTTCCACACTCCTGAGCGACACAGTTATTCTGACATAAGTTTGTAGTGTAGACCAAGCCTCAGTGTTAACTGGCTTTGTGGTCTGTTTTAAATCTTGTCTACACTGGGAAGTTAGTTCAGATTTAAACGGGGTGTGAATTTAAAGCAGAATAGCTGTTCCTGATTAACTCCGTGTGTGGATGCTCTTATTTCAGAGTAAGGCCAGGTCTGTGCTACAGACCTATGTTTCCTCTAAGTTGTGCGGCCGCACTGCAGCCTATTAAGCACTGCGCAGGCAGTCAGGGCTGCGGCAGGGAGAGATGCCCCGAACCTGCCTTGGCTGGGGGAAGAGGTGCCCCTCCCCCGGCCCCAACCCAGCCCCGTCCTGGACCTGCCGCAGCTGGGGGGAAGAGGTTCCTATCTCGTGGTCCCAGCCTGGAGCTTCCGCAGCAGGGAGAGGAACCTCTCCCCCACAGCCCAGGTGCTGCTGTGGGGAGAGAGAGCTGGGGACAATCCTCTCTCCCCGCTGTAGCCCTGGGACAGTCTGCATCTCAAACCCCTCATCCCTGACCCCACCCCAGAGCCCACACCCCAAACCCCTGCCTGCACTCCCTGCCCCCCTACCCCCCCGCATCCCAACCCTCTTCCCAGCCCTAAGCCCTTCATCCTCAGCCCCACCCCAGACCCCGCACGCCCAGCAGGAGCCCGCACATACACCCCACTCCCCAACCCTCTGCCCCACCCCTGAACCACCTCCCACACTCCTAACCACTTGGCCGTACCCATGAGACATGCATTTTGTTTTGTGCACCAATATGGAGGTGATGTGTCACACATCACCTCCATATTGGTGTACATAACGAAATTAATTCCACAGATGCATGGAAATACTAGTGGGGACGCTGCTACAGACCTGTAACAGTACAACTATGTCACTCAGTGGTATGAAAAATCCATTCTCCCGAGCGATGTAGTTATGCCGACCTAACCCTGGTGAAGACAGTGCTGTCCTGTATTCACAGGAGAGCTTCCCCTGTCAACATAGCTACCACCTCTTGGGAGATAGATTAACTACGTCGGAGAGAGAAACTCTCCCATTGGCATAGGAGTGTTTTAAGTGTAGACCTGCCCTAAAAGGATCCACACAGGGAGTTGAAAAGGAATAGCTATTCTGGAATAACTGTACTGTTGTAGAGAAGCCCTTATTCTTCATTGCTGTTGTACCTCTTTGTTTTTATCTTAGCTGTCTTTTCCTTGGGTCCTGAACTCTTTAAAGCAGTTTGCACTATGCTGTTGCTGCTCCAGCATTGATGTTTGACAGATATTTCTTCACAAAGGAGAATGGAAGTTGTGATATGTAGGTATTGACTGTCAAAGAACTACAGTCAGTAGTAGTATTATTGAATACTACTATTTCTGGGTTCCTTTGTCTGTTGTGGAACTTCTGTTGGTGCCAGATTATCAGTCCCAGTACATCACTGGGAGTTAGCAGATACCATGATCCATCAAAGTACACTACCTCAGAGGGAAAAGACTGCAAATGGGAGCTCAGCGTCAGTTAATAGTGGGAATGAAATTTGTCTTGGCTTCCTTCCCTGGTCCTTTTTGCCTTGTGATGAATTTAACTTGATAATTTCATTGTTCCCTGCTATACTGTACCTTCTCTAAGATTCATTCAATTAAAAAAACCTCTCATTTTCGTTTGTGGGGTAACTGCTGGATTTTGATCTGTTTAGTTGGAGATGGATAGTTTATATTGTTATGCAATGTCATTTTACTATAGGACAAGTTAACAGGAGTGAGGGGAGGAAAAAGAGCAGGCTGGCAGTGCACAAATTTTTTTTTATAGACTAAGTAGTACACAAAAATTGTAGGTATAGAGTACTTTTTGGTCTGTTAAAGGAGACATATAAGGAACTGAGTGGAGGAAATCTTAGCTTGGGACCTGCCTACCCATTATCATCTGACAATATTCTGTTGGCATCACAATTATAAGAAGTTTTTCTTATGGAGGGATTTTGCAAGTGGTTAAGCATAGTGGTTTCACGGATTTCTTTTAGAGAGGGTATTGCACATGTAAGGGGCAACACAGAGGAAAACATAAAAGCCGTATAACCTAGTCTAGAGGATAGAATACTAGATTGCGATTCAGGAGACCTGGTGTCAGTTCCTGCCTCTACCGGTGGTTTGCTGGGTGACTTTTTGGCAAATCACTTCCTCTCCTTGTGCTTAATTTTTCCCATCTTTACTATGGAGATAATTATACTTACCTAGATTTGTAACATTTGAATTTACTGGATAATTTTTAATCTTTGAAGTAGTGCTTACTGGATGGAATTTTCAACAATATTAGATTTAAAATGCAAATCCATATACCTTTGTATTATCCAGACCATTTCTTGCAGTATTTGCTTATTTTTAAAGATACTCAGGTTTTTAAAAAGTATTCTTTTTAGTTTATATGTCCTTTCACCTTGTTCCCATAGTGAAGATGTAGCAATTTATGACATCACATTAATGTCCATGGCAACACACTGTGAAGTGAATAAAGCAATATTTCATTTACATTGCAGAATCAGCAGTGAGGGGGAGACAGCTCTTACTGAAACACAGATATCTGAAATATCACCAGTGGTTAATAGAGGAAATGCCCATTCAAAGGAACAGTTTTACAGAAATCTTTTTCCTGCACTTGGTCATGTGAAATTCTCACTTTAAAATGGGTTCTAAGTACCAAAATTTGAGTGATAAGTTGTATCAAGCAATATTTCATTAATTGCCATTCTGTTCCTTTCCTGGTGGTTTCTCTCAATGTATAGTTGTGACCAAAAGAATCTTTCTCAGTCTTATATTTCTCATGCAGGTAAATTCGTGTGTGTGTGAGTGTAAAATGAATAGGATTGTCCTTAAAAAGGGAAATAATTGATATATAACTAGTACTTATCAGTCTTAATGATTATGGTGACAAGAACCTCACATTTGATGAACCAGTATTCTGTGGAATCTTGACGCTCAGCTGGATGAGATTGCAGTTTTTTTCAATGACCTACACCCAACAGTATACATTTATGAGGATTCATGTATTGCAAGAATGGGTCCACAGTACTTGGTAATAACTTATTTTCTTTTTCTCTTTAGCCTCTTATATCAATCCAGTAATTTGGTTATAGTTCCTCTCAGACAGAAGATGGAGGCAAAATAAGTATTTTGATCTTGTCCCCCTATGGATAGGGATTTACTGACTCACAGAACTGAGTTTGTTTCTGTCTCCAGCAGATGGAGCATCAATATCATTGCCAGTTAAGACACTTGAACTAGAGAGAATAGTGTAGAGCTGGTCCAAAAATGTATTTTATTTGCCACTTATTTGGCTTTCAAAGAAAAACTGAATATTTTTTTGGTTTTCAGTAACAAAAGAGAAATGTATTTGATTGTTAACTGAAAAAAAATCGGCGAAACAGATTTCACACAAAAACTTGTTTAATCAAAAAGCCATTTTTGTCTGGGCAAAAAATAAGCTTAAAAAGAAAAAAATCAACCAACTCTACTTAAAAGAGTTCTAATCATGCACTGATGGTCAGTTTCTTTTGTAGTACTATGTAGTCCTGTCTACATGGCTTTGATTTAACTTGCAACAAGTCAGCCTTCATAGGAGCACAGCAAGCCTGACACCTGCTAGGGATCCATTCCCAGTAAATACCAAATTGTCTCATACCAAATATTGTGGGCCATTTCTAGCAGAACTTTGAGGGATTCAGACTCCAAGGGTACATACTCTCTCTCTTAACAGTGATCTGTGTACTTCGCAATTCAGGGGCATCATTTCCAACATCAGTCTCTCCTCCTTGGCTGGCCAGAAATACCAAGGACGTTCAGCTAGACAGTGGTGATCCTGACAGCTAGTGGGGAGGGGGATGGAAATCAGAAAGTGTCTGTGTGTGTGCCTATATTTGGTCATCTTGTTAGGACTAAGTCAAAAGAAGCCCTCAGAATAGCAGTTGTAAAAGTGTGTATCTTTATGAAGAACCATAATTATTTTCTCCTGGAGGAATTCTGCAGCAATGCGAAATGTAGAATTTTGCAGACATTAGTGTTGTGCGTGCAGAATGCCCTTTCCCCTACAGAAATGAGCTGCAGTGCTGCTACCTGCTACTTGGGGCCACTGAACCTGGCAGAGTCCATCTTGCACATAGAAGACACTGCTGTGGGGAGTGGGAAGGGAGCTAGAGGGTTCCTGGCAGCTGCAGTTCCCAGTATGCCCTGAGGGAAGGAGAGTGTGGCACGCAGGAAACTTGGTGCATGACTGGGACTGAGCATCAGGCTATTTCTCTCTCTGGATCCATGGGCTCTGGGGGGGGAGGGAGGCGGGTGTCTGGGCTGGGGGGGCCACGGCTGGGCTCTGGGGTGGTAGAAGGGAGTGCAGGTATTTGGGCAAGGGAGTCCCCTCAGCTGGGTTCTGGGGTGTGTGTGTTGGTGTCTGGCCCATGGAGGCCCTGTGGCTGGACTCTAGGGGAGAGGGGGTTCAGATGTATTGGTGGGGGGGGGCATGGCTGGGGTCCAAGGGGGAAAGGAGGCAGAGAAACAGGAACTGGGGTGTCATAGGGGTTTCTTTAACTCTCTACTCCGGGGAGAATTTTTGTGTGTGTCTGAATTATTACAGACATACTTGCTAACAGGCATTTTGAAATAAATTACCAAAATAATTGAAACTGATGTGATTATGTAGAGTTATTTTGACAAATAAAATTTGCAGAATTTTGCAGAATTTTAAAATACTGTCTAGAATTTTTAATTTTTTTGGTGCAGAATTTTTAATTTTTTGGTGCAGAATACCCCCAGGAGTACACGATTGCATAATAAACAGTAAGAGCTCTATCAGTGCAACACAGATTCTGGTCTGTATGGGATCATGGTTCAGCATGAGATTGGAGACTCAATAGGTGCTCAGTAAAGGTAGGAGATTAAGAATGCAAATTTGTGAAATAAGATCCCGAAGTCAGACATCATTGGATAAATATTTCTCTATTTTCATGATTCAATTTGCTTCCAAAGTTTTCTACTCTAGCTTGCATTTTCTAGCCCTCTTTTTGTGCAATCATTCTACAAATTGAATGTTGGACACTTTCTAAATAGTCTACCCTTCCATAAGTCATTACTGCTTATTGATAAAAATATTTCTTACATTGGGTTCACTTTTATTTAAAATGATACAGTATAGGTTTTCATGTTTACAGTTTGGCCTACCTTTAATGCATTTATAATTGAATATGGAATATCTTTAGATTTTACTTTTATTTTAAAAATCTACAGCCCTACATGACATTTTTAAAAAAAACAACAAAAATCACTTTTTTCCACAGTGTTACAAAAATAATTATTTGTAGCTCCCTCTGTTGGTTCTGCAGCAGCAATTAAACAAAAATACTGTCAGAGATGTCTTTTTATTGGTAAAAGCATAGTATATGTTGTTAAACAACAGCAATTATTTCACTTTCAACAGCATTCAAATACAGGCAAACTAAAATCAAGATGTGCCAAAAGCAAAAGCAGAAAATAATCTTTTCCTGCTTTTCAGGGAGGTATAGCATAATAAAGAACTGAAAATAATAAAATAAACAAAAATAAAAAATGATGTCTTTAAAGCAAAAGCCTTCAGTCTTCTGTAATAGTGGTTGTGTATGTCTGCTGTAGCCTCAGAGAGGATGCATATGCAAAGATAGAGGGCATAGCATTGTAGCCAAATTGTCACAGGTTTAAAAACAATCTTTTGTAAAATAATCAGTTTTTATTTTCTGTTATTTCAGCTGTTTGTAAACAAAAAAATAAAGGTACATTTGAAATTTTTCAGTAATATAGCAGCAAAACTGCAAATGCAAAATATATTATTGTTTTTGGAACACAATATACTTCAAGTGCAAGCTATGAGTTTGACCTTGAGAACACTTCAATGATGTAACATTATAATTGATCCTAATAAAATGTTTTCAAAGCATGATATTAAAACTTAATTTTATAAAGTTTATTGCTTAACTTTGTCAATCAAAACAAAACAGTTTTTAACAGCAAGGTTTGAGTCAAGTTTTAGTTATAGTTAATGTTTCTACTTTTATGTTGAGCTTATATCTGGAGTTGTTTCTAATGTTTTAGTAAATCTTACAGTGAGCAGATTGCCACACTACATTTGTAACTCATTCTTTATGTAAACTGCTACAGTAAATTCCTACAGCGTGATATAGAAAAAGCCAACAAAATGTTGCAACTGATTGCTTTTTTATGCTAATTATGTGAACATTGTGGTCCTTCCATAGTAATAACATGTTCTTCTAGTGAAAACAGTAACTTTTTGGACATTTATTTCATTTACATATCAGTTGAAAATACCCAAAACAGTTATTTTACCAATTCGTGTCTGAGATTGCAACATTTCAAAAGAGTAACCAAAAGAAAACTGATCTAAAACGTTGTCTGTGTAGTCAGATTTATGGTTTAGTTTCAAATTTAAACCCTCTAGAGTTGATATAAACCTAAACTTTACCAGTTGCCATGGGTAAAGGGAATTTGTTGAAATGGAAGTCTGGTATAAAACAATTATTTTTCTACTTTTCTGTTTTTAATCAAAATCACATTTTCTCAGGGTATAAAATTTAAAATAATTTAAAATAGAAAGGAGGTTTTCTGCTCAAAACTATAATTTTATGAATCTGAAAGCACATTATTTTGTAGTAAAAATGGATAAAGAAGAGAAAAGGGCAAATGAACACTACAGAGTGGGAACTGTAGATTGCAGAATGGTAGTGACAAGGCAAGTGACAGGAGGAGAAATAAAAGAAGCCAGGTTCTTTATGGTCACAAAACAAAACAATAAATAACCCTCAATATTTAGTGAGATGAAAGCCAATAACAATTATATGACAAAAATGTTGGATTAAATAAGCATAAAAATAGATTGGTGGATTTTATGTAAATACAACATTTACAATTTTAACATGTCAGTTAAAAAAATGGTGGCCCATAAGTATCTTATAGAGTAAAAATGTTCTCTCTCCATCAAAGGTGATTACAGTTTTTTCCTGTCTACAAATGTGCTTGTTGTGTAACGAGAATGCCTTAGTCTCAGTGCAATGTAAAAAATGAAAGGCAGCAAGAAGCAGCTCTATTGTTATCACTCCAGGCATGTCTAATGAATCGTGTTTCCATGTTCTCTCGGTCACGCCGCAGAGTGCCCTTAGCCAGGGCTAAGCCTCCTGTAAAATGCTCTTTAAGATTATTGTAGCAAGCATAGAAATGCTGGATGAGTGGGGGGTGGGGAGGGAATGCTAATGAGACAGCTGCATTTCAACCAGTACAGCTGCAGGGATTACTCACCATTGCTGCAATAGTAGTGACAGACAGCTGTTTGAGTTGAGAGTAAAAGGCTTTTCAGGGGCTTGGCTTGTCAGAATTTCAGTTTAAAATTGTATTTTTTTGTTTGTTTTAAAACAAACTTGTGTCTGAAAAGTGAAGAGAAGAAAGAGAATATACCAACATAGGTTGCCAAAACAACCTGTTGGTATTAAAATTGATAACAAAGAAGTCTTACATACTTTGTATATAGCGTAGTTTTAGCCATGTCAGTCACAGGACATTAGAGAGACAAGGTGGGTGAGGACCAACTTTTGTTGGTGAGAGAGAGAAGACAACTCCGTGTGGCTCGAACGCGTCTCTCTCTCTCTCACCAACAGAAGCTGATCCAGTAAAAGCTATGACCTTACTCACCGTGTCTTTCTTACATACTTAGTAGGAGAGTCAAAGTAAGTGAAATAATATCTTTTATTGGACCAACTTCTGTTGGTGGAAGGTACAAAAGTGCTTCCGTCCCCAGACCTGAAAAGAGCTCTGTGTAGTTTAAGAGCTCTTGTACCTTCCACCAACAGAAGTTGGTCCAATAAAAAAATATTACTTCACCTATCTTATGTCTCTTGCATCTTGGGACCATCACAGCTATAAAAACACTGCAAACTACAAGTGAAGTAAATGATTACAGTTTCTTTTGCTTTCCTAATGTGGGTGAATGTGGATATACACTTTTTTTCAAAGAGTAATTCTTCCTTGCTTGCTTCTGATGGTGTCTAAATTTGCTGTTGGAAGGACATGGTTTTCACATCAGAAATTTACCATCGAAAGCTTATAAGTCTCTCAGTTTTTATGGGAAAAATGGGAAATTCAGCATTCTCACTCTTTTTTTCATTTACTGTGCATGTACATGTCAAAGCTGTAGTGATGGGGATGTGATTGAGTAATTGATCTCTCTGAGGTATGAAGAAAATAAAGAAGGCAGGAATTGGGGACTTTGCTGCAGCCATTTGGTCTACTCAGAGGCCTTAACAGAGGCTACTTAGAGCCTGAAGCCAACTTCCTCAAAATATCAGAGAAAAACATGGAAGGTTAGGGGGAATGGAATCAAACTTTTAAAGAATAGAATGTTTTTTCCCTTCCAAATTCTTGTTTTCTTTTACTTTCTTGGCTGCTGCTTTCAATATTCTAGTTTATAGGTTGTAGTCTGCTTGTATCAGCTACTTGAGGAGGGCTAAACCCTCCAGAAGTGAGCGAGAGAGAAGCTAAAAATTTAGGAAAACAGTGCAATAATAAAGTACTCTTTTCAGAGAAGAGGGGGATCCCAGTTCCTCTACATTCTGTAGGTTTTTAAATTTCCCCCCATCTCCCTTGCTTTTTAATGGTGTAGTCTAGTCTACTTTAGGGCGGGCTGACTCTGGCTATTCTCTACAGGTACTGCCAGTGTCAATAAGCATAAAATACCTTTTTAAAATGAAAGTTATTGTAAATAAAATATCGAGGTAGATACTAAATTAGGAAATTTCTTCAAAATCTCAGTCGCCACAATATAAAAACAAAATGTTTTTAGAATCTGATACTATGTTTCACACTACATGAGATATTCCAGATGGTCATAAAATAACTTCTAAGTGGTTGCTAGTAGGACCCTCATATTTCTTCTTCTCCATACTGAAAAGAAGAGAGAGTGAACCTAGTTTTTTATCTTACTTTTCCACATGGAAAAAATTGTAGCTATAAAGGTGTTTGGCCACATGCATTACATTCCACCAACTAAAATAGGTTAAGTATTTACATATGCCAATAAGTCACTCATTGTTCTGGATTACCTAACATTATATGGAAAGTAAACTTCAAGTTTTGCTTTTCCACAAAGTTTTTGTTTACACTGATTTTATAGACATTTATTTTGTTTTTGGAGATGTACATAAGTTATCCTTGAATCTTTGGAATTTTTCAAAGTAAAAAATCCAACGAGTTTAAAAATTGAGTCAGTTTGTTCAACTGAAACATTTCTAGACTCTTTTAATGCATTGTTTAGTTAACCATAGCCATGACAATGTGTTTTTGAAATTTAATATAGCACTGTAAAATTGGTTATTTTGCTTAATGAAAATGGTGTGTGTGTGCGTGTGCCTGTGGGTATACCATGTAGAATTTTGTCAGTGTTACTTTTGGTGTATAGAGATCGTGAAGACACTATAACAATAATATTTTATGCAATGTTAATCATACAAATGCCAGTTAAGTGCACATACTTAAGGGTGGTCTGTTTCTCAAGTCAACAGCTATTTTGCTAATTTCTTTGTCTATTCACAACAATTAAGGTAGCAATATTCAGCAGCTGTTGCCTTTTGACTGCCTTATTTGATTTATCCAATGGTGTGACCCCTTTGGTTTTATAGTCTCCTTTACTTGAAAGTTTACAGGCTTTATGTAGAAAATTGTTCTTTATTGAAATGCTAACTCAGGAATTGTGTGAACAGCAATACTGTGCAGAAGACTTAATTAAAATTCTGATTTCCCTGGAACTGGTGCAGGACTCATGCTGTTAAAGATACCTTAGGAAGACATTACGCTGTTAAAATTGTGGAATGCTACTATGGCCTGGTCCACACTACACAGTTAAATCGATTTAAACAGCGTTAAATCAATTTAACTCTGTACCCGTCCACACTACAAGGCACTTTAAATCGATTTTAAGGGCTCTTAAAATCAATTTCTGTACTCCTCCCCAACGAGAGGAATAACCCTAAAATCGATATTACTATATTGATTTAGGGTTAGTGTGGATGGAAATCGAAGTTATTGGTCTCATTCCTTTAATGTAGCTACCCAGAGTGCACTGCTCCGGAAATTGATGGTAGCCTAGGACCATGGACGCACACCACCGAATTAATGTGCCCTAGTGTGGACGCATAAAATCGATTTTATAATATCAGTTTTATAAAACCGGTTTTAGTAATTTCGATTTTATGCTGTAGTGTAGACGTAGTCTATGTGTGCACTGTATATTCTCAGTGCCTCACATCACCTCTATTTGCAAATAGGTCAAAACGAATAGAGCATTTTGGTAAATATTTTTTCTGTCATGGCTCCTACTTGACTCATGAGCTGACTGGGGAGGAAGGAGAGTTAAAATATGGTCTCAGTACTGTGAAGGTAAGCAAAACAAAATTTCCTTATAACCACAAGCAGTGCAAGGAAATTAGAGCTGTAAGTGAGTTGAATCTGATATACGTAATAAGTCCATTTAGCCACTAATGACTTAAAACACAAATTTTACAAGGTGATCGATGGCAGCGTAATAGTGATCAATCAGTACCATTGCATTTAATTTGATTTTTTTATGGATATACTACAGTATTTCAGAATTAATGTAGCATTACATTGCTTTATCTCTTTTCTCAAGTCAATCTTTAGGAAAAGTTGATAATTCAAAATGATCCATTTATCTTTGAAATATTGTTTCATAAACTGGCACATTTCATAAAAAATAAAATGAAAAATTAAATGCTTACTTTTACAATAGAACTTCAGAGTTACGAACTGACCAGTCAACCACACCCCTCATTTGGAACTAGAAGTACTCAGTCAGGCAGAAGCAGAGACCCGCTCCCCTCAAACCCGCCCCCCCCAAAGGGCAAATAGAGTACGTGTTAAGCATAAACTACTAAAATAAATAAATACAGGGAAAGCAGCATTTTTTCTTCTGCATAGTTAATTTTCAAAGCTGTATTAAGTCAATAGTTATAAACTTTTGAAAGAACAACCATTATGTTTTGTTCAGTTTTACAAACATTTCAGAGTAACGAACTACGTCCATTCTTGTGGTGTTTGTAACTGAGGTTCTACTGTAGTAATTGAATTTCTGATTTTTGTTCTGTGAAATCATTTGATTTGTATTTGTTTTAATCATGGCTACATTTTAAAATAACGTTCCTCATCATATGTGGTAAAAGAGAAGGCTGGATATCAAAGGGTAAAAAGGAACGTACGCTATAGCACATATGAATCCTAGTTGCAAAATAACCCACTCTTTAGCAGTTTGACATAGTAATCTTTTCTGGAAATAATCTTCTTGTCCCATGTGCCCTGCTTTAATCTATCAGTATTTCTACAGTGTGCAGCAAGAAATTGATTTTCAGTAATTTTCATGGTTGAATAACTAGTCCTGTCCCAGAGAGTTTTTTCATATTTGCAGTGGCCGATGTGGTTACTGAACTCAGTGTTCTGGATAATAGGTTTCATTAGTTTTGATGCCTGAGGTGAAAAAGCAGTAGGTGGGAGTAAAGACTGTTTTTGATGTCTAGACGTTCATTTGAGTTGTTGCTGCAATATGATACATTAAAAGGAAATATGTAACATAGCTCTGAGGAAATGTGTTCTTTGAAAGTAATTCCACTTTTAAACTGCATAAGGCAGTATGACTTGAATTATTAAAAAATGGGTGGCTGAATTACTTAAAGTTATCATTACCCTTACCATCCACACACAGACAAAACTTCCTTTCTCCATTGCCTACTCACTCCTTTCTTTTTAGTAAAGTATGTCAGTTTGGTTGTTGAGAAAGAACAGATACTTTGTCTTTCTAAGATCTGTGCTGAGAAACAGAATTATTGAAGTATTTGCTGCTTTGATATTTTACCATGTTGATTTTTTCCCTGAAGCTTTTAGATAATTTTATTTTAAACAAGGATTGCTTCTTCAGAGAATTACTGAGATATATAAACTTGAACGAAGTTAATATTTCAGGTTAAAGAATAAAACATACTAGGATATTAAATAATAATCTTACCATTTAAATTCATATCACTTAAATATGACCCTTTAAATCATTATTTAAACTATCTTAACTTTAACATCTGATCTTACAAAGAGAATAAAAAGCAGTACATTTTTGATACATTTTCCAAGCTGTTGAAAATAGAACGATAGGTTTTTTAATATAAATATTTGATTTGTGGGTAAATTGCCAATTAATGCCCGGATTCTGCATTGAGGATCACATGGCATAGGTCCACACAGTTCCAAGCAGTGTTGAAAGGCAGATGGAGATTTGAGTGCTAACCTTATTATAAATAATTGTGTAGACAGAAATAGTATTATTATTTTCAAATTTCCAGGCTTATAAATTGTCTTACAGAAGGCACCAAGAATTTAAATTCTGAATGAATTTAGTTCTGTAATATACCAGAAATTGTTATAGCAAAGAATACTTTGAAGTTGAAGCTTGGCCAGGCTTCACGAACTGCATTTTACCAAGGAGCTGCACAATGCTGGCATGCTGTTATAACTTCAGGATGTCATCCCATTTATGTAGATTAAAACATTATGATGGTTATAGAGTAAGGTGTCAGAAGTAGAAGTCTGCTGTAGGATTTGAACTTTCCATTTTTATAATCATAATTGTGTGCATATGTCCGCTTTCCTCTTATTGTTACATCCATCGTGGATGAAAATTTTGAGTAGTGTAAACAGATATTAGAACAAAGATAATTAAATGTAGTTGGGAAACAGAAAAAGCAATCTTATCAGGGAATAGTTGTAAGGGTGAAGGATGTCATGGATATAGGAAAAACGCAAAACAAAAGTGGTTTTATTTCGATGTTTTTGTATAATATTAATGTGACTATGAGGAAAATAAGAATTTTTTTACGAAATACATTGGTTAGCTGAAAACATTTGGTTTTGATATTGCTTCTCCTGAAGTAAATGACAAAACACCCATTGACTTGAATAAGGAGCTACAACTGAAAATATCAAAACCAGTTATAAGAGTTTTCCCATCAGAAAATATGGTCCAAAATTCTTGTTTTGGTAATTAGCCCAAGATTGGTTCTGTGTCCATATTAAGGAATTCATATGAAAAAATGTTCTAATATGACCTGGCATTTATCTTGAAATCACAGAGAAGCCTAATAGCACTATATTAAGTTTTGCTTGGATATTACTTTCTCGCTACGTTCTGTCAGGATTAACACCTAAAATGTTGAATTGCTGCTTTTATTTAAATGTGGGTTCTAATATGTTTATGATTTTGCCTTTATGGAAAGACTGAAGTGAAATATAGTGATAATACATAGCTCTTATACAGCACTTTTTCATCAGTAGATCTTTAAGTTCTTTACAATCTTTTTTATATTTATCCGCACAACATCCATGTGAGGTGGGGAGCTAAGGAACAAAGAGGCTAAATGACTTGCACAGGGTCTTAAAGTAAATCTTTGTTGGAGCAGGGATTGAACCTGAGTGTTCCAACTTCTATGCTAGTGCCCTACTCACTGGCCTTCCCCTGTGTATGACAGTTATGTTAAATAATAGTAGAATATAATTTCAAATGTGTTTGAGTCACATGGGGCATTTAACAAAACAGTAACAAACTTGGATACATCAACATATAGTAATATAATTCTATGGTATAATGTTGTAAATGTTTGATTAAATTGTATCGTTTTGGGTTGTACTATTTTATCTGTCTCTATCATGTGAACTGACATCATCCTTTGTTACCTCCTTAATTTGTTACAGTATCATTATTCATATTAGAAAAATAGCATTAGCTTCAGTTGCCACATTTTGCAAGATTATATAATATGTTCTAATGATTTGAGACTCTTTTCTAGCGCCATCGTAATACTTAAAATTGATATGAAAATTAAAGATCAACATAAAATATGAACTCTCTTACAGGAACAATTTAATCTTTTTCTCTAAGTAGATATATGTACTTTGTAAAAATTGACTAGGGTAAGTTCCAGTAGTTTGATGTGTTTTTATTTTATGCTATTTATTTATTTAAAGTCACTTTTGAGGGACCAAATTTGATAAATATCGCTTCCCTTTAAGAATTTTCTGCAAATTGAAACATTGGGCCAAATTCTGATCCCAGTTACTTCTGGGGTCACACACAAGGTATATATGAGTGTTCAGACTTCTAAGTTTACTTATGCTCTGAGTACCAATCTCCTCAGATTGGATCTTGTGATTTACTTGAGACACCAAGAGTGAAATATGTATTTGGACAAGCATTCAAAGAAGAAAGGAGAGTTCGTCAAGATGTTTTGTCCATATATATGATTCCATGGCGCATCCTCCTTCCTTTTTTCTCCAGAGTCCTATAACTTTGGGATTCTGCAGTTGAGAAGGATCTGAGTGGTGGTTGAATCAATCTGCCTTATATACCCTTGCTTTGGGAGTATGAGGACATTCAGGGAACATGTGCAGTCCCAACAGATACAGCTGGCCAAAATATTATGATCTGGAGCATATGAGGTGCATGTGTCCCAAGAATGGAATATCTGTCCATCCACCCACATATTGAAGAACTCCACTGAAAGTAGATAATTGCCATTTGGAAAGGCATTTGTCATATTTTCTAACTCCTCTTCTTCATGAGAGGATGCTTGTTCTTACAGAGGATAAGGAGTAGATGACTCTATAAAATGCTTCCTCTCCAAAGACCCCAAAAAGGAGAGCTCCAACTAAAATGAGAAACCTCTGTCTAAAAGGCAAAAGAAAAGAAAAATAGCCAAAACGGGCTAAAAGAAAAGGAGGCAGGAGGAGGGAGAAAAAAAAAACAGATTCTCATTTCTTTTGAGCTTCTGTTCCCAAAGAATGGGGGCCCTGGACTTTGGAATTTTTTAACCCTGACCTGGAGAAGCTGGAGAGGTATTTTTTCCCCTGAGATGTGTTTTGAAATTTTAGGGGGAGGTATGTTGTATTTACTATCAAAATCCAGCCAGAGGGTAAAAGAGCAAATCAAAAGGAAGTGTAGGTATCTCCCTTTCAAAACCAAAAGAGCCATTCCTCTCTACATTTTTACTTCACATGAGTCTCAATAGAAAACTGAGAAACTCCTGTTGAGGAGGGTCTCAGTTGGCAGCCCTGGATTCAGAGTGCTACAGTTGAGAGATTCTCTCTTAGGCCATGGCTACACTCACACTTTACAGCGCTGCAACTTTCGCGCTCAGGGGTGTGAAAAAACACACCCCTGAGCACTGCAAGATACAGCGCTGTAAAGCGTCAGTGTAATCAGGGCGGCAGCGCTGGGAGCGCAGCTCCCAGTGCTGCACGCTGCACCCGTAAAGGATGTGGTTTACATGCAGCGCTGGGAGAGCTCTCTCCCAGCGCTGCCGCTCCGACTACACTCACACTTCAAAGCACTGCCACGGCAGCGCTCCCGCAGCGCTGCCGGGGCAGCGCTTTGAAATTCCAAATGTAGCCATGCCCTTAGGTTAATGCAATAGTAGCATCCTGGCAAAGGGCATGCAATTCCTATTGAGGAGGATTTCTTCCAAAAATACTGTCCAGACAGGAAGATTGGGGATTCCATAACAAAGGACTTTAAAGCTTCTCTATCTGCTCTGACAGTGTCACTGACAACCTTAGTGTCCTAAACCACAATGTTCACAACTACAAGGACCTAAAAAGTACATTCTTCAGAAATATAAAAGTGTTAATTTATTAATTAGATGTAGGTTTTAAATTTGCCTGTACATCAAAACAGGTCTGCAGAGTATATTCCTGCTAAATAGGGCTTAGAACAATGGATAGAATTTAAAAGCAAATTAGCCAGTTCTTATTCTCTAGCAGGCAGTTATTAGTCATTGGTGACCTTTTAGTCACTTTCAAAGGGTGTTAAATCTAATTTTCACAACTGGCAGTTATATATTAAAATCCTTTGTATTTTTTATTACAAGGGTAAACCATTTGGGTACAGATATACAAATAAGCCTTCAGCTGCAAAGCTTCTGCATCTTAATGCTACAAAACATATCTAGCTAATGGGGAAATTTCTATAATGTACAGATGCATTATTTAATGTCTGTAATTTCAGTTTAATTTTTTGAATTAAAAACAAGATGTCTGGTAGTATTTCGTTTCTGAAGAGAGGAATGTGAGAAAACAAATCCACATGAGAATGTATCAAGTCCATTAAAGGTGAACTGAAAATCTTTTAAGCTGCCAAAGACTTGTAGGGGAGACACAAAACCTTCAGCATTGTTTGATTACCTTGCTAGGACCTAAAACAGAACAGAGAGACCGGTTTCCTGCTGTGCCTTATGTATGGGTGATGGCATCAATGTCTTCATTTTCTAACTGCAGTGTGACAGTCTAGTTATGTTTTATCATTTGATTGTGTAACTAGTAGTGTCAGTGCTATAACACAAAGTATTGAAGCAAGTAAAGCAGGGGCGAATTGTAGACTAAGACTTGATTAGACAAATATTTTTGATAATTTAAGTAAATTGATTGATAATTAACCTGAGTTTACTGACATTAATTGTAAATGCTAAGATGCACACTCCATAGCCATTTGTTCCAGGGACACACACTCTGTCTAGACATGTTTGAAGGAGGTATGAAACAGTGATGCCAAGGAGAAATAAAGAATTAAAAAACTGTACTCTACTACATTTCTGATTCATGCTGTAATATTAGTTATATATTGTTTATAAATATTTGTTTGGTTAATACATTTTTCCTAACTTCTCATTTTCTGTCTGTATCTACAAAGCTATAAAGATTGAACCTAAGCTATGTTTGTTAATGTATATGGTAATGCAAATAGTTTCAAGAAATGAACTACTCCTTTAAAAATTCTGATTGCTGGAGTAATTATATGTTTGTTTTAATAGTCTAAACCTCCCCCAACATGGTTAACATTCTGACATTTTACATATTTTTACAGTGGTGGAGGAAGGACTGTGGGAAAATGGGCTTTCCTACGAGTGTAGAACTTTGCTCTTCAAAGCAATCCACAACCTGCTGGAAAGGTAAGAGAAACTCTTTTCCATTCAAGTATTTCATTCATACATAAAGCAACAATGAGGATGTTAAAGAACCATTTAGAAAAATTTGCAAAAATCTGTATCCTAAAACATCTCTTTTGGGGCTAAAACCTATCTTGAGAACTGAGTTGAGCACTAGGGAACTGTGCACAGGCAAGCATCCTGAGTTTAGGGCTAAGAATGTCAGTGGAGCCACTCTCTGACCACTACTTCAGTCTTTGCTATTTGATCCTATTGCCTGTGCAGCTTTGAGAGGGGAGAAAGGTGGCAATGGCTGTTGGAATCACTTGTCCTGTCCCCTACTCTTCCTTAAAGAGAGACCATGTGTGGAACAGAGATCTCCTGTGAACTTACGTTTTTGAAAATCTGCCCTCTTCACAGTGGAACCAGGCTAATTCTGGTGCATCTTGGAACCTCCACACCTGTGGGGGGCAGGATTTGCCTGATATTGTAGAAACCTGGGACATCTACATCTTTCAGTGTTAATAAAGCAAGAACTAAGGGTATGGAGGCTACACTACTAGCACTATAGTGGCATAGGTGCAATACTGCAGTGTAGACATTGGCACAGTGATGGAAGGGATGTTTCTGATGCTGCAATAAATCTGCCCCACCCAAAACACAGTATTGAGGTCTTCCGTTGGCCTAGTTGTGTCTACGTTGGCTTAACTGAGTCTCTCAGGGGTGTGAATTTTTCACAGCCCTGACTGGTGAGCTAGGTTGACCTAAGTTTTAGGTGTAAATCAGGCCTAAGTATTTGTATGCTGTATTCTATTTCTGTCAAAATCCAGCTCTTTAAATTTGACCCAGTACATTTCACAGCAGATAAGCCATATCAAAACACAACAAAACAATTTAGCTGTAGAGAGAAAGGATGGGTGAGGTAATAACTTTTATTAGACCAACTTCTGTTGGTGAGGGAGATGAGCTTTTGAGCTTACACAGAGCTTTAGCTGTAGTAACGTGATATATCAGAGAGTTATGTGCAGGGTGTGTGTAGTATTTGCGTTGGTGTTTTGAGCTATTTTTACTTTTGATTATCTTTTATGTGCTTTAAAATGATTCAGGAAGATCTTTAAGGGTTTGAGAAATTCCAGAACTGGTCGTCTTGTAGTATTTTAGTTCCTAGATAATGGAAATATCAGGAGATGATCTGATACTACATTACTTTTGCCCCATAAGTGGTTCCCCAAGGCATTAAGACATGTAGAAAAACCCCATGAATCCAAACAGTAAAGTACTTGACTTTATTCAAGTTTATCTTCACATCACTTTCAGCTTTATTTCGGTTTCACAGGAACCTCCTTACACAGCTGTAATATATGTAAAAGCAGCCATGCTTGGGATGGGGCGGGGGGAGGAGAGGAATCATTTTGTGCCAGCAGCAGCAGCAACAATACAAATGTGGTCCATTACTGTAGCTAGCAATATTTAGAAGTGCAAACAAGCACTTTGTCTTTGCTTTTCTTGCCCATATCATTTCTGCTGCTTTCATTTCTCTAGAGAACTCTGCCCTTGTAAAAGCTGCAGTTGAATATAACTATAGTTGTATCTGTTTTTCTACCTCTTTTCTTTCTGGAGAGAAAATCTGTGTGGAGGCACAACAATACAGACACAATCTTCCCTTGATTTGTGGACTGGCATACAAACTACTGGATTCCCAAGGTCCTCTGCTAAATTGAAAGGACTGATTTCATTAATTGTGATGTCATACATTTTGTCATTTAAAACAATAATTGTTTGTGTTTGTTTGCTTCATAAGATGTACTTTATTTTTTTTTTTTAACACTTCTCTATACCTGGACAATGAAAATAGACTAGTTAGTTTCCTTCTGTTTCTAACCAGTTTCTAGTCAATTTCTCATGCTTTTCTCCAGCATTGCTGTATTTGAATTGTTAACAATGCAGGAGAATACGTATTTCCTTTCTTTTTTAACACCTTTCTATTGGAATTAAAAGGGGAAATCTCTCCCACCCTTGTTTTTAATATAAAACCTAAATTTTGGCCAGTTTGACCTGGCGTCTGTGTGTAAGTGTAGCCTGGTAAGTAGGAGAGGGAACCCCACTGCAGGCATGTCATAAACAGATAGCTAAGGGTTAATGTCTCTTTCACCTGAAAAAAAAGTAACCTGAAGCACCTGACCAGAGGACCAATCAGGAAACCGGATTTTTTTAACTCTGGGTGGAGGAAAGTTGTGTCTGAGTTCTTTGTCGGTTTGCCTGCCTCTCTCTCAGCTTTGAGAAGTGATTTCTGTTTCCTGCTTTCTAATCTTCTGTTTCCAAGTTGTAAGTACAAAGATCATAAAAACAATAAGGGTTATTGTTTTTCTTTTGTATTTACATGTCTATAGTTGCTGGAGTGCTTTGATTTGTATTCTTTTTAAATAAGGCTGTTTATTCATATTTCTTTTAAGCAAATAACCCTTATTGATTTTATGATCTTTGTACTTACAACTTGGAAACAGAAGATTAGAAAGCAGGAAACAGAAATCACTTCTCAAAGCTGAGAGAGAGGCAGGCAGGCCGACAAAGAACTCAGACACAACTTTCCTCCACCCAGAGTTAAAAAAATCCGGTTTCCTGATTGGTCCTCTGGTCAGGTGCTTCAGGTTACTTTTTTTTCAGGTGAAAGAGACATTAACCCTTAGCTATCTGTTTATGACACGCCCCCCAAATTGCAGACAGTGGGGAAGCTCACTGGCGGCGATTTCCTTCTAGCACTTTAAAATAAACAGATTACTACAACACATGCACCTTTACATATGCCACTAAGTATATAACTAACAGACTTCTACATTTTAAGAACACTTTTTAACTACTAGATTCTGGGAAACTCTCACGGGAGAGTGCATCCGCTACTTTGTTAGAAGCTCCTGTGATGTGCCGAATTTCAAAATCAAAATCTTGGAGAGCTAAACTCCAACGAAGAAGTTTCTTGTTGTTCCCCTTGGCAGTATGAAGCCACTTTAGTGCAGCCTGGTTAGTTTGTAGTTGGAACCGCCGTCCCCAAACATATGGGCGTAGCTTTTCCAGGGCGTACACAATGGCATAGTATTTCTTTTCACTGACTGACCAGTGACTTTCCCTCTCAGACAGTTTCTTGCTGAGAAACACGACAGGATGGAAGTTGTGATCTGTTGCTTCCTGCATGAGCACTGCTCCTATACCACGCTCAGATGCATCCGTGGTTACCAGGAATGGCTTGTTAAAATCCGGGGCCCTGAGTACAGGGTCAGACATGAGCGTCGCCTTAAGCTGGGTAAAGGCCTTTTGACACTCATCAGTCCACTTAACTGCATTTGGCTGGGTCTTTTTGGTCAGGTCGGTTAGTGGGGCAGCGATTTGGCTGTAGTGTGGTACAAATCGCCTGTAGTATCCGGCCAAGCCTAAGAAGGATTGGACCTGCTTCTTGGACCATGGGACAGGCCACTTTTGGATAGCATCCACCTTGGCCTGTAGGGGGTTTATGGTTCCTCGACCCACCTGGTGCCCCAGGTAAGTTACTCTGTTTTGGCCTATTTAACACTTTTTGGCCTTAACAGTTAGTCCGGCCTGCCTGATGTGCTCAAAGACCTTTTCCAGGTGTAGTAGGTGTTCGGGCCAGGAGTCTGAAAAAATGGCCACATCATCGAGGTAGGCAACTGCATAATCTCCCAGTCCTGCTAGTAGACCATCTACCAGCCTCTGGAAGATGGCGGGTGCATTTCGAAGGCCGAAAGGAAGGACATTAAATTCATACACCCCCGCATGGGTGACGAAGGCTGACCTCTCCTTGGCAGGTTCATCTAGCGGTACTTGCCAGTACCCCTTGGTTAAGTCTATTGTAGAGATGAATTGAGCACGTCCCAACTTCTCCAATAGCTCATTGGTGCGTGGCATTGGATAGTTGTCCGGACGAGTTACCGCATTTAGCTTACGGTAGTCCACGCAAAAGCGTATTTTCCCATCTGGTTTGGGTACCAGAACCACTGGAGATGCCCATGCACTGGTAGATGAGCGGATTATACCCATCTGTAGCATGTTCTGGATCTCCCGTTCTATAGCAGCTTGGGCATGAGGAGACACCCGGTAGGGTGGGGTTCTAATGGGGTGAGCATTACCTGTGTCAATGGAGTGGTATGCCCATTCAGTCCGTCCTGGGGTGGCTGAGAACAATGGGGTGAAGCTAGTGCACAGCTCCTTGATTTGTCGCCGCTGCAGACGTTCCAGGGTGGTTGAGAGGTTCACCTCTTCCACGCCACCGTCTTTTTTCCCTTCATAGTAGACACCGTCAGGCCACTCAGCATCATCTCCCTGGCCTGTAAACTGACAAACCTGTAAGTCTCTGAAATAGAAAGGCTTGAGAGAATTAACATGGTACACTCTAGGCTTTAGTGAGGAATTGGGAAATGCAATGAGGTAGTTCACAGTTCCCAGGCGCTCTTGGACTGTGAATGGCCCTTCCCATGATGCTTCCATTTTATGGGCCTTTTGCGCCTTCAAGACCATAACCTGGTCTCCTACCGTGAAGGAACGTTCTCTGGTATGTTTGTCATACCAGGTGTTTTGCTCTTCCTGAGCATTCTTTAGGTTTTCTCTAGCAAGGACTAAAGAGTGTTGGAGGGTGCTTTGTAGGTTGCTTACAAAGTCCAGAATGTTAGTTCCTGGAGAAGGCGTAAACCCCTCCCATTGCTGCTTCACCAACTGTAATGGCCCCTTAACCTTGTGACCATACACAAGTTCAAACGGTGAAAACCCTAAACTGGGATGTGGTACAGCCCTGTAGGCAAACAGCAACTGCTGCAACACTAGGTCCCAATTATTGGAGAATTCGTTGACGAATTTTCGAATCATGGCCCCCAAAGTTCCATTAAACCTTTCTACCAGGCCATTGGTTTGATGGTGGTACGGGGTGGCAACCAAGTGATTCACCCCATGAGTTTCCCACAGTTTTTCCATGGTCCCTGCCAGGAAATTAGATCCTGAATCTGTAAGGATGTCGGAGGGCCAACCTACCCTGGCAAAGATGTCTGTTAGGGCCAGGCACACAGTGTTAGCCCTGGTGTTGCCTAGAGCTACTGCTTCCGGTCATCGGGTAGCAAAGTCCACTAAAGTCAGTACGTACTGCTTTCCTCTGGGTGTCTTTTTTGGGAAAGGACCCAGACTATCCACAGCTACTTGCTGAAATGGGACCTCAATTATGGGGAGTGGCTGGAGAGGGGCCTTGACCTGGTCTTGGGGTTTTCCCACTCTTTGGCATACCTCACAAGACCGGACATACTTGGCAACGTCCTTGCCCATCCCCTCCCAGTGGAAGGACTTCCCCAACCGGTCCTTGGTTCTGTTCACCCCAGCATGGCCACTGGGATGATCATGGGCTAAGCTTAAGAGCTTCCCGTACTTAGTTGGAACCACCAACTGTTTTTGCGGCTGCCATTCTTCCCGGTGTCCACCAGAAAGAATTTCCTTGTATAAAAGTCCTTGGTCTATAACAAACCGGGATCGATTAGAAGAGCTGAGAAGCGGTGGGGTGCTCCGTGCCGCCGCCCACGCTTTCTGAAGGCTGTCATCTGCTTCCTGCTCAGTCTGGAATTGTTCCCTTGTGGCTGGGGTCATCAGTTCTTCCTCAGACTGTGGACTTGGGCTTGGTCCCTCTGGAAGCGATGTAGGTGATGGGGTGGTTTCTGTTGCTGGTGAACCGCTCTCCGCTGGTGCACCTGAGAGTATTTTAGGCTCTGGCTGAGGCTTTTGGGTATGGCTGTCTGTTGCTTTTGCCAGTTTTGGCTCACTGGCGCCCTCTGGCGTTGTTTGAAGATGGGGTTGCACTTGCTGGTACTGGTTGCTGTTCCAGTTCCAGGCCTGGGACTGGAGGTGCTGTGGCTGTTTCAGTGATTGGCATGGAATCCGGGTCCACTACCTCTGTCTGGGTTTCTGGTAACACAGACGGGGCGTCTGTGGATGGCTCAGGAACAGGAATGGGTCTGGAAGCTTGCCTGGTTTGGCTACGTGTAACCATTCCCACTCTCTTGGCCTGCTTCACCTGGTTGGCCAAGTCTTCTCCCAGTAGCATGGGGATAGGATAATTGTCATAGACTGCAAAAGTCCACATTCCTGACCAGCCTTTGTACTGGACAGGCAGTTCAGCTGTAGGCAAGTCTACAGCTTGTGACATGAAGGGGTAAATTGTAACCTTCGCCTTTGGGTTGATGAATTTGGGGTCAACGAAGGATTGGTGGATAGCTGACACTTGTGCCCCCATGTCTCTCGTCGCAGTAACCTTTTTTTCGCCCACTCTCAAATTTTCCCTCCGCTCCAAGGGTATTTGAGAGGCATCTGGGCCTGGGGATCTTTGGTGTGATGGTGGTGTAATGAACTGCACTCGGATGGCGTTCTTTGGACAGTTGGCCGTGATATGTCCCAGTTCATTACACTTAAAGCATCTTCCATCTGATGGGTCACTGGGCCGAGGTGAGTTACTGGAGACTGGTGAGGTGGAAGAATAGGGCGTCTGTGGCTTTACTTGGGTTGTATGTGGGGTCTTTGGCTGTCCTCGGTTGCAGGGTTTATGTTCGGTGTGCCCCCTGGGGTATTCGTTCCCCTTGACCGTAGCTTTCTTGCTTTCTGCCACTTCCATCCATCTGGCTCCAATCTCCCCCGCCTCAGCGAGATTTTTGGGTTTTCCACCTTGTATGTACCGTGTTATGTTCTCAGGAACACCATCCAAGAACTGCTCCATTTGTATGTATTTTTCTTTCTTTTTTATATAAAGCTTTCTTTTAAGACCTGTTGAAGTTTTTCTTTAGTGAGGAACTCCAGGGAATTGGGTCTGCAGCTCACCAGGGAATTGGAGGGAAGAAGTAGTCAGAGGGAGATCTGTGTGTGTTAGATTTACTAGCCTGCCTTTGCATTCCCTCTGGGTGAAGAGGGAAGTAATTCTGTTTTCCAGGACTGGGAACGGGGAGGGTGGAGTCCCTCTGCTTAGATTCACGGAGGTTGCTTCTGTGTAGCTCTCCAGGAGCACTTGGAGGGGGGAAGGGAAAAAGCATTATTTCCCTTTGTTGTGAGACTCAAGGGATTTGGGTCTTGGGGTCCCCAGGGAAGGTTTTTAGGGGAACCAGAGTGCCCCAAAACACTCTAATTTTTTGCTTAAAAGAAATATGAATAAACAGCCTTATTTAAAAAGAATACAAATCAAAGCACTCCAGCAACTATAGACATGTAAATACAAAAGAAAAACAATAACCCTTATTGTTTTTATGATCTTTGTACTTACAACTTGGAAACAGAAGATTAGAAAGCAGGAAACAGAAATCACTTCTCAAAGCTGAGAGAGAGGCAGGCAGACCGACAAAGAACTCAGACACAACTTTCCTCCACCCAGAGTTAAAAAAATCCGGTTTCCTGATTGGTCCTCTGGTCAGGTGCTTCAGGTTACTTTTTTTTCAGGTGAAAGAGACATTAACCCTTAGCTATCTGTTTATGACAAGGCCCCTCACCCCAAGCCTGGAGAGGGTGGAGAACCCCTAAGCACGAGTGAGGCTGGGGACTACAGAGAGGCTGAAGTGAGGAAGGTGAGGGCTAATGGATGGGGAGGACTGTATTGATGGTGGATTCTGAACAGATGGGGTAAGTGCTGGGAGAGTGAACTGAGGGCAGTGGGGGTCGATGGGATGGGGGTTGAATTGATGAGGCTGAACTGAGTAGGGGCAGAATTGAGGAAGGTTGGACGGGGACAGAACTGATGAGGGACTGGAGAACAGGATTAATTGCTGAGCAGGAGCTGGGCAGATGTGGGGGTGAGAGCTCTTGCAGCAGGGGCCAAAAATCACCTTATCGAGTACGTGGGAGAGTGAGCTGTTCAAAAATCAAGAGACTGACCTGAAAACCTCAATAGAATCTTTTTTTAGAATGTCGTGATTTTTGGGCCAATCTCATGGGGGGTCCGACTCATGATTTTTGATCTTTTGAAGTTGGCAATACTGGAAGCTTGACTTTTAATTGGACAGGATCCCATTAATACAGGGGTTGGCAGCCTTTCAGAAGTGGTGTGCTGAGTCTTCATTTATTCACTCTAATTTAAGGTTTCGCATGCCAGTAATACATGTTAATGTTTTTAGAAAGTCTCTTTCTGTAAGTCTATAATATATAACTAAACTACTGTTGTATGTAAAGTTAATAAGGTTTTTAAGATGTTTAAGAAGCTTCATTTAAAATTAAATTAAAATGCAGAGCCCCCTGGACTGATGGCCAGGACCCGGGCAATGTGAGTGCAACTGAAAATCAGCTCACGTGCTGCCTTCAGCATGCATGCTATAGGTTGCCTACCCCTGCTTTAATAAGTTACACAATAGTGTTATAGCTACCATCTTAAGTCTTGTCTATACTAGAGAATTTTGACAAAAATGTCTACATCAGTTCAGTTGCACAGCTGTTGGCAGTGTGGAATCCTAGTGCAGGCAGTTCTCCTGCACTCTCAGGGCTTGGCTACACTGGAGAGTTGCAGCACTGATGGTGGGTTTACAGCGCTGCAACTTAGTAACTGTTCACATCTGCAAGACACATCCAGCGCTGCAACTCCCTGGCTGCAGCGCTGGCTTTACACTTGGTCTGCTTGGGGTGTAACGATTGCAGCGCTGGTGATGCAGCGCTGCTCATCAGGTGTGGCCACCAAAAGTGCTGTTATTGGCCTCCAGGGTATTAGGAGGTATCCCAGAATGCCTGCTCACAACAAACCAGAAGAATGGCTGAACTCCGAGATCGAGCAGAGGCAGGCAGGGGAATTGCTTTGGAAGGTTCACAGCTGTTTGCTTGAAGAGAGAAGTCATGCGGCAGAGGGGCAGGGGGGAGTCCGTGTTGAGCAGCTGCTTATGTGGTCTGAAGGCTATTTAGGAGTGCATAATTTGCATTTAGTGAGTAAGAGGGAGTGGGGGAAGGGCTCAAAACTTTTAAATTGATTGCAGGTTGGTGCTATCTTCCAGTCCTTAGAACTTGCAAGGCAGGGAGCTGACACAGTGTCATCTCCAAAAATCCACTCTCTCTGTCTCCCCCACGCTCCCTGTCATACTCCACCCCACCCCCCTCTTTTGAAAAGCACGTTGCAGCCACTTGAACACTGGGATAGCTGCCCATAATGCACCACTTCCAACAGCGCTGCAAATGTGGCCACACTGCAGCGCTGGTAACTGTCAGTGTCGCCACACTGCAGCACTTTCCCTGCACTGCTGTATGAAGACAGCTGTAACTCCCAGTGCTGTACAACTGTAAGTGTATCCATACCCTCAACTGTTTTCAGCAGTATGTTAATTAGACTTGCTCTGAGCAAGTTTAATTGACACACTGCTGAAAATAGTTGCCAGAGCAAGAGAGCTGTCCACACTTGGGTTCCTGATGGTACTAACACAGGTGTGGCTGAACTGTTAGCTACAGCAGGAGCTATTTGTAAAAATTCCCTAGTGTAGGGACGGCTTTACTTTCTGCATTTCCCTCTTATCCCAATCTTCCCCAAAACTCTCTTGTATACATGCCAGGCTAGGTGGTTAATTTGTGCTGTTCCCTTTATTAAAAATTACATTAAAAATCTTAGCAGCTGTTCATTGATGCACCTCTGTGGATCTTTAACAGCTTGTTGGAGACAGATTTAATTTCTCTGTGCCTTTTAAAAAAAAATTGAATCTTTTGCTCTATTTTTAATTGATCTTCTTGGACCTTAGTATCTCTGGACTTCCTCTTGTACTTTGTCTGTTCCTTTTTCACATGCTGTTCCTCTTTAATTTGGGTCTCCGAGTTAAGATGCAGCATTGCAGTAGATTTTGCGGACACTATAAAAATGAGAAGATTTGACAGATAATTTACTCAAAGTTCACTTATGCTGGTTCCACCAAGCAAATTGGTGGTATATACAAGCATACTTGCGAAGGCAATGGATAAAATACCCAATAATGATAACCATGTTTGAGTACCTGAGAGAGTTACATGTCTGAAGGAAGACTAGATTGCACAAAGAAACTTGCTTTATTTGTTGTTTATGTACAAATCTTTATACAAGAGAGACGCCTTCAGACAGTACATGATGGCAGAGCTATTGTGATTCTAGAGCTAAGGTTGTGTTCCGTTCTGAAATTCAGCCTCTTTATTTTATTAAAAATACAACGTCTGTCCTAATTTTTCATCATATAATCTCTGAGTAAAGATTGAATTGTATGAGAATTTTTTTTTAAAAAAGAGTTAATTCGTTTCCAGGTTCTAATCAATTAAAAATTGTCTCCCAATAAGATACACATTCTGAGTTTCATAAATTTTCATGACAATTTAGGTTGAAAAAATATGAACAATAGAAAATAAAAATTGTATGTATAATAAGAATTTGGGCTCCCTGGCATTATGTAATTATTTTGTCAAATAAAAAGGAAAGTGTGTTCTTAGTCATAAATTAATCCTTATACACCATGGTTAGCTACTGGAGAATTAAATTCATGATGATCGAGTCCTCTATGATGTACCAGTTCTTGGTTCATTGAAGACCGGAAACTCTGTGACACTCTTCAAAGTAACAGCTACTATGTCTGGGATCCTATTATCTGTGAGCTATTCAGCTTAGGTGTACCTGGCCTTCATTAAAGCAATGACCACCAGTGTAGAAGATCTGCATGTTTTTCAAACTGTTCAGCTCGTTCTGGAGTGGAGCTTGTGAACCAGCTGAATAGTTTCACACAGAAGAGGAGCTGCAACAAAGTGCATCAGCTTCAACAAATATCAAAGTCTTTATAAAAATGCTCAACTGATTCAGAAGTAGATACTTTTATTTGTGATAGAAGCTGTTGTGTCAGAGATTCTTGCTTAATTTGGTAACTTCATGCATCATAACTGAATACGTATGCACAGTGATTAGCTAATGGAGAACATGAAAAAAATCATTTTCTTTAAGCACTGCAAAAAGTTTCATTTTTACAAAACTTCAACCAGTTCTACTTTTTAACACTTTAGGAGAACAGTGAAATACTTCCTGTTGTCACTTGCTCGCAGTAATGTGTACTCCATCCAGAACTGGGGACTAATACAATAAAAAAGAAGAATGAGTATACTGTTGTTATTTTCTAGAGCTATGCAGATGGTAGGGTGGGATGTCTGATCTGTTTATGGTAGTAGGTAGTTTGGAGAAAGGAGTTGCTGGAAGATTGGCACCCCGGCTGGCATGAATTCATGTTGTGGTGTGTTTTTGTATTGTATGGTAATGGTTCCAGTAGTGAGAAGTGTATTTCTCGGTGGAACAGGAGAAGGTATGTGGTATTAAATACCTTAAATTTTCACTCACTCAGTTTTGGGTGAGGCATGTTACTACTCCTGAGGGCATTCTGCACCAAAAAATTAAAAATTTTGCACACAATATTTTAAAATTCTGCAAAATTCTGAATGTTTTATACTCCTGGGGGAATTCATGTCCCCTGCAGATTTCTTTGCTTCCCTGAAGAATAGTGACTTTCTGACAGGGAAGCAAAGGGAAGCTGCATTTATTTATTGACAAATAAAACTAAAATTCAGGATGTTAAAATATAGGGTGCAGATTTTTAAATTTTTTTTGGCACTTAATGCCAAAATGCTCAGGAGTAGTTTTATTTGTCAATAAATAAATGCAGAAGCTCTAGCATGGCAATGGGGAGCACAGCCCGTTGGTTGCATGAAGGTAGGAGATCATCTTGCAGCCTCTTCACCCTCTACCCCGGGGACACGGACTCAGTGGTGAGACTGCACCCGACCCTGACGCAGCACAAGGCTTGGGCCTGCCCCAGAAACATTTTGGGGCCCTGCCCTTTGCATCAGGCACACTAGGTGTTGGGCAGGCAGGATCCAAGTGTGGAGGAGCTCAGTGTGGGGGAATCCAGGTGTGTGGTGAGAGGATTCTCTGTGGAACAATCTGGGTGTAGGCAGCTCAGTGAGGGGGTCTATATGTGGGGGGCTCTGAATGCACAAAGACTTATTGGGAGTGGGGTTCCAGGTGCAGGGGCAATGGGACTCTGCAGGGGCTTCCACTTGAAAGGTGTTGGGGCTCAGCAGAGCGGTCTGGGTGTGGGGGGCTCAGCAGGGGGATCTGGATTCTGGGGGAGTGGGTCTCGGTGGGGTGGGTGTGTGGGTGCAGCTAATTGGGGGGGTCAGTGGCATGGGGGTCTGGATGTGGGGACTCGGTGGTGCAGGGGGTGGGGCTTGTCAGGGGGGAGATTTGAGCGCAGGAAGCTCAATGGGGGGTGGTCTTGGGGCAGGAGGCCTGGGGGCAGAGGGCTCCAGGTGCAGGGATTTGAGGTTCAATGAGATTGGGTTTGGGTATGGAGGGCTAGAGGGGTTCTGAGTGTATGGAGTGAAGCTTGGTGGGCGTGTCTGGATATGGGACATCTTGATGCACGGGAATTGGGTGGATGGGGGAGCAGCTCCCCGTACAGTTGACCCTTCCCCTGCAGCTCAGGAGCAATGGGGGCAGGAAGCAGGGGAGCATGCTGAGCTTCCTGCAGCTGGGGGATGTTTCTAGGGGTGGGGTCTGACACAGCCCCAGCCACTTCTTGCTGGGGAAGAGGAAGTCCCGTCCTCTTCTGCGTCCAGCCCAGTCAGGACTAGCAGCTGATGCCAGCTCAGGGTAGGAGCCACTGGCTGGGGTGTCCCCAGCCCTGTGGTGATTTTCCTCTGTCTTGCTGCTCCGGGTTCCTGAAACAATGTATCTGTGCAGCTAGAGAGTGGTGTGGGACTGTTCTTGCAACTTTCCTTCGCTTTCCTATCAGAAAGTCATTTTTCTGCTGGGAAGCAAAGAAATCTGCAAGTGACCTGAATTCAGTGCATGCACAGTGGTGCAGCATTTCCCCAGGAGTAATGTTATATATACAACCTTAACTCACATACAGTATAGTTTTTTTTGTATTAGTATTATTTGTATTAGTATTATTCCCAACAACTTTCTATCATGCTATTATTTTTCTGTGCATGTTAGTCATATCTGATTTTACTAATTAAGAAATTTTAATTGTGTTTTGGCATAACATCCAGAATAGTCTCACAAGGATGGTTTTGAATTATACTTGAATGGTATTTTACTTTGTGGAGTCTTTTCTTAGTCTTTGCAAACAAACTTGGAAAAAAATAATTATTATTTGTACTTCTGTTTTAAAAATTAACAAAGATCTGTTTTAATTAAAAGGGAACCTCATTTACCACTTTGAACTGTTTCTCTGTGTAACTAAAGCATGGGAGACATATCAATCTATCTTATTGCCAATAGGCTGCATTTGCTGGTGCGTGCAGAATAAGTCACTGCAGTGATTTATCAAAAATAATTTTACTGCAGACACTTCAGAATTTTCAACACACAAAGTTAATTTAATACAGAATAAAATCATTCCATTTTGTTTCTCTTATTGATTGTTGTTATAGTAATTTTGCAGCATGTGGTTGTGCAGAACATTTTAATTTCTTCCAGAGAGTGACTTGCGAGAAAGTGTTTTTATCATCTGTCATTGAGTTTTTTTTCTTTCGTGTAGTAGACCTAATACTAATTTCATTTTCATAATGCTCTTGAGGTAGTGTTTGCATGCATGCATTCAGCCCTTCAGTTACTATACAATATCTAGTGTTAGTTAGCCAGTACAGAGCCCATTGATTGACAAGATATATAAATAAAACTGAACTAAGAATTTTTTTAATTGCCATTTTGTATTCCATCATTCTGCTTATAATAATTTTAAACATAGAACTGGATTCCGTTCAAACAAGAGCTAGAAAATTCAAATGTAAAACTTTTCATTGCACCTCCCACTAGTTCTGTTTTGTTTGTAGATAACAGAAAATATGATAATATGTAGGATCCTGGACTGTTTTAAGGCAACTTGCAATATCTAGCACAACTTCATTAGTTAACTATGAAGCTAAATTGGATTCTCTAAGTTTTTTAAATCTGACTCCTACTGATATTTTTACATAGTCTGTAACTTTTTGGAATAAGTTAATGTATAAGAAATTGATTTTAAAAGTGTAATGTCATTTGAATTAATTGACAGAACCAGCGAAATAATTTTGTTCAACTGAGACTGTAATGACTCCTCTTGGGACTTTTTTTTCCCCCTCAGAGGTCCTTAAAATACAGTTTATTGATACATTATAACTGCTCTTTCAAGGTCAGCATGAACTATTGTCAGTTTTTTACTCAGGGAGTCTTTAATTTATGGGTCTTTCAAGTGGTAGGATGTAAGGCAGGGGTGAGCATACTACGGCCAATGGGAGCTTTGGGGGAGGTACCCACAGGTGAGGACAGTGCTTGGAGCTCTCTGCCCCACCCACACCCCCCAGGGGCCATAGGGGCATGGTGCTGGCCATTTCCGGAACGGTATGGGGCCAGGGCAGGCAGGGAGCCTGCCTTAGCCCCTCTGAGCATCACTGCCACCTCAGAGCTGCTCTGGGTAAGTGTCACCGGGCCAGAGCCCACACCCTGAACCCCTCCCGCACCCCAACCCCCTGCCCTGAGCCCTCTCCCACACTCCGCAGCCCTCTCTGCACCCCAACTCCGTGCCCTGAGCCATCTCCTGCACCCCGCACACCCTCCTGCACCCCATCCCTCTGCCCTGAGCCCCTTCCTGCACCCCAACTCCTTGCCCTGAGCCCCTTCCTGCACACCGCACTCTCTTCCGCACCCCAACCTCCTGCCCCAGCCCTACATTCATGGCCCTGCATGCAATTTCCCCACCCCAATGTGGCCCTCAGGCCAAAAAGTTTGCCCACCTTGGATGTAAGGGCTCCTCCTCAGAATGACCATATAGTGCTGCTTTTCTAAAGGATTGTCAGATCAGACACTGTTTCTATAATTTTATATTTCAACTCTTAAAAAATAATCTCTCTAGTCTGAATTTTGTTTGCAGTGTTGTTGTAGAAAATGAAATAAATTTTCTGATTCTATAAAAGGAAAACCTCTAATTTTTTAAAGGGTATTGCCCAAGTTTTGACCCCATATAGAATTCTTTGGATTCTAAGGATCAGATTTTCAGTCATCATTAAATCCTCTTTGCATCTTGAGGCAGTATGAAGGGGAGCATAACATTTCTTTAATAGCGTCGATAGGGATTCTCTTTGTACAGAGGAATTCCTGGCTGGCATAGAGCTACCATAGCCAGCTTGTGCTCCAGTGATCTCTGGCTGACCCAAGGGACTACTACTAGCGATCAGATCCAGTATTTCCCATACAGTCCATGCTGATCAGCGCTCCACGCTGAGCAAACAGGAAATGAAATTCAAAAGTTCGCGGGGCTTTTCCTGTCTACCTGGCCAGTGCATCCGAGTTCAGATTGCTGTCCGGAGCGGTCACAATGGTGCACTGTGGGATAGTGCCTGGAGGCCAATACCGTCAAATTGCGGCCACACTGACCCTAATCCGACATGGCAATACCGATTTCAGCACTACTCCCCTTGTCGAGGAGGAGTACAGATATCGGTATTAAGAGCCCTTTATATTGAAATAAAGGGCTTTGTTGTGTGGACGGGTGCAGGGTTAATTCAGTTTAATGCTGCTAAATTCGATATAAACGCATAGTGTAGACCAGGCCCTAGATATCCAGGCCCTGACACTGGGATATCTGTGACAAACCAGATCTTATGCCTCCAAAGGTACAGTATACCCTAGTTTACCAGTTTTTCCTTAAATCACCACTCCTATAACACATAGCACTTGTAATAAAATAAAAGCAGGTTTATTTGAGAAGGGAGAAAGATTCCATTAAAAACATGTGTGACGGAAAAAAAATGGTTATAATGCGAAACAAAATCACAAAATGTGAACCTTGCTCTCTCAGTATTAATAGTTTCTTTCCCTATATAATAAAGTAGATCCTTCCCCTCCACTGCTTGCCAGAGTTCAGTCTGTTGCAGAGATGGCTGGCTTCACAGGAACCAACATCCAGTTTTTCATAAGAACACTTGCGCCTCAAGATGCCTCCTCCATGAAAGGATTTTTCCCTCCTCTGTGTTATACTGAAAATGAAACAGCCTTTTGTTTCTATTCATGGACAAGGCAAACCTCCTTTCTTACTGTAACGTTCCTTTTTTATCTTTAGGAGGTTTCAAATGTTTGCACTTGTGTCTGATGGTTTTCCATTGAAAGTCTTGGGGTTGACCAAGGCCAAACAAATGAGCTTTGCATTGCATCACCAGTTGAACAGAGTGGGGTGAATGGGTCATCACTCAGACATATTATCCCCTGACGGCTAATTTTTACTCCAAGTACATAAAACATACTTTCGTTATAAATACATTATTCCTTAATTATTACCTGTACATACATCTTGAGATGATTATGAATCTTGACAAGTTATGTGCTTTCTGTAGATATCTCACGTTACTCTTTATGGATAAATATCCTGTAAGATGTATTCGGTGAAGTGTGTGTGTCTGGTTTGAGATGAGGGTTCTTTGCAAAGAACAGGAGACTCTTTGCCAAGGAGTCTCTATGTCAAAATTAGATTCCCCAGTTGCTGCTAGGTGATTATACAGCAGTTGTAATTAAGACAGTATTCTTTTTCATCTACCTTTGGCTGAGAAGAAGGGACCACTTTGGCCAGATGTTCCTCTTTCTACTGCAATAGATGCCTTTGTAACCACTAAATTAGATGACTGTGCTGTATTTTGCATAGGGCTATACCTTAAATGTTAAATCATCCTGGAGATTAAAGCAGTTGTACCAGATGGTAGTGTGTGTGTAATTTGATTGAAATTTCTATACCAGTAAAAGCTCTACTGTAGACACAGTTATACTAGGCTAAGTGTTTTTGCGACTATAGCTTATTTTGCTCAGGGAACATCTGTACTGGCAAAAATACACTTTTGTCATTGCGCTGGGATTGTAGCTATACCAGCAAAACTTCTCTAGCATAAACCCTGGCGTAAGTGTACAGTTTTTGCCATAAGCATGACAGAAGTACTTCGCAGTCTGTGCTTGTTTAGTTGCCAGGTTAAGTTTTAAGGTGTTTGATATAGACCTAATACCTGCCTATTTCTGAAACAGCCTGGCTCCCCATGTCACAGTTCTTGAGCTGCAGTCTCTTTGGTTTAAAAGAGAAGGAACTGTTCTCAGTATGTTCTCCAAGTAGAACCTTAAAGATACACTTTTGGCTTATGGGTCATGCAGCTATTCTAAATTAAGTATCTGGGCTGAAGCTGCCTCCTTTTGCTTATGTATTATGCTGCCTAAAGTCTCTAATTATTTGCTCAAACACGTACTTTAGATTTTCTGCTATTCTCTGTTTGCCTTGGTTGTTCCTTTGTGCCACGGAGGCTGTGCAGAGTGTATTTTCATACGGCAGTATTGCATGAGACCATGTTAGATAGAATCATAGAGTATTAGGGTTGGAAGAGACCTCAGTTCAACTCCTTGCTCAGAGCAGGACCAACAGATGCACTGGAGGGACAGTATGTTACTCCTGGGGGAATTCTGTGCCAAAAGAAATCCAAAATTGTGTGCCCAAAATTGCAAAATTCTGTGTATTTTATTTGTCAAAATAATGCAGTATAATCACACCAGTTTAATTTATTTTGGTAATTTTTAAAGCTACTATACAGCAAAAAAAATCACAATAACTGTTCAGCATTTCCTAAACACATGAAAATTAAGTTACAAATACTTGGTAACCAATATCCTGCATTTCAGTTATAATCCTGGATTTTCATTAAAATTACATTACTTTTATTTTGGTGTTTGGTGTTCTGCAAAGTAGAATGTCACTTTAAATTGCTCAGACTTTCACACATGAAAGTCATACAGTTTTGCTAATCATTTTCCTGCATTTTTTTAATGGATAAGTAAAATAGATCCTGAGCTGTCATCTAACCCCATTGTGCCTCTGGCACAGGAAAAAAAGCAAGAAAGCACATAGACCTTCCTAGCTGAGGATTCAGTTACTGTCATTTACAAAAAGAACAGGAATACTTGTGGCACCTTAGAGACTAAGAAATTTATTTGAGCATAAGCTTTCGTGGGCTAAAGCCCACTTCATCAGATGCGTGCAGTGGAAAATACAGCTTCAGCCCACGAAAGCTTACGCTCAAATACATTCCTTAGTCTCTAAGGTGCCACAACTACTCCTCATTCTTTTTGCTGAAACAGACTAACACGGCTACCACTCTGAAACCTGTCATTTACAAGGCTCCTTTACTCCACTCTGGCAAGGTAAAGGAGCCTTAATTGATTAACAATGGGAAGAATTAACCAACAATGGGAACATTAGCAGCCTGCTTTCTTAGGCCTGGTCTACAGTGCTGCAACTTTCTCACTCAGGGGGGTGAAAAAACACCCTCCGAACTCTGCAAGTTTTAGCGCTGCAATGTGACAGTGTAGACAGTGCTGGTAGCTACTCCCCTCGTGGAGGTGGGTTTTTTTTATAGTGTTGGGACAGCGCTCTCCCAGCGCTGGTGCCGCGACTACACAGGCAGCACTTTAACATTGCTAGTAAAGACATGCTCTTAGTTGTTACATTTCTGCTCAGCCTCAGGGATAGTAGAGCCTGCTTCATACAGCCCTTCGCCTCTAAACCCAGGATGCAGCAACAGTGAGTGAGAGGGACAGAGTGTCTGTCTCTCTCTCTCTCTTTCGCACAGAAGCATTGGCCCAGCCCTATATCTGTAACATCTCTCCAGGGAGGCAGAGAGGCAGCCCCAGCCTCCCTCCTCGCAATGATCTGCTCCCTGCTGCCCGCTGCTCCCAGCAGATGCTCCCGGGCTTCTGGGAAAGGGATGTGTGTGTGGGGGGAGGGATAGCTCAGAGGTTTGAGCATTGACCTACTAAACCCAGGGTTGTGAGTTCAATCCTTGAAGGGGTCACTTAAGGATCTGGGGCAAAAATCAGTACTTGGTCCTGCTAGTGAAGGCAGGGGGCTGGACTCAGTGACCTTTCAAGGTTCCTTCCAGTTCTAGGAGATTGGTATATCTCCAATTATTTAAAAAAAAAAAAAAAAAGTAATGTAAAAAGGATGTAGGAGAGGGATATAATCATATAACTTCTTTTTGTAAATATCAGCTATCTTTGACTCTGACTTTCTATGAACTTATTCATTATTCACTGACTAATTCTTATAAGCATTATGGTACAAGAGAGGCTTGAAGTAGAGCATGGTGGATCAGTTCAGGTAGTGTCAAAGCAAGTGCAAAGACTGTGTAAGAGAAGCAGTTAAATACAAAATCAAGACTGGCATTACTGATGGCACAAAGGAGGTGGATTGTGATATGTAGAGACCGAAGGAGGTAAATTGGAAGGGGCAGAGTTGTGGAGAGCTTTGAAGGTGAATGCTAAGAACTTGAATTTAATTTAATGTCTTAAGAATTTACTGAATTAACATTTAAATTGTAATAAGTAATTTGATGTTTTAATTATTTTGTAGATGCCTGATGGATAAAAACTTCATAAGGATTGGAAAATGGTTCATCAGGCCTTATGAGAAGGATGAGAAGCCTGTCAACAAAAGGTAAGGAAATGCCTTTTAGCAAGTACTATGAGGTCTCTGGAATAATGTCAGTGTTATTGTTCAAGTTCTGATAGTGTGCTCGTTTTCTTTAGGTTGTGGTTCCTTCCCTCTGCTCTGCCTGCAATCTCTTTTTTTGGTAAAAGAAGCTTTTTTCTTTCAAGTAGCTGCAGTAATGCATGGCGATATTTCAGTAGATGTTGTTGAGATCATGTTAGTTTTGCTAATTTGGGCTGGAAAGTGATGTTTATATAATCTTTCATTTCCACAGATTTTCTCTGGCTTTGAACTGTGTCTGTATTTTGGTGCCTGTTATAAAGTAGATTTTAGATAGCCATGAACAGGTATTGTTTCCAAAGATTTACTCTAATCCCAAAATTACAGTGGTGTGAAAGAAGGTATAGATTTTTAAGTGTATCTGCTTTGAAGAATTGTAGCTTTTGTAACTACTTCAAGATTTGATTTCCACATGATTTACATGCAAAAGCCACTCGGCGAGGCTTTACCAGACCTATAGGATTAATTTGTTGCACATGATATATTTGTTTTGTTAGTTTGTTTGAGGTATTTTACCCTCTTACAGTATTGCTTTCCAACCAGTGATCTTTTACATTCTGATCACAGCTTATTATTGCAGCTGGTTGTTTTTGTAAAGGACAGTATGTTAACAAGATAGCCTAAAACAATAGTGTTTTGTACCATCTTGTAAGATTAGCACAATAATTGAAGATGTATTTATCTACTTTCCTAAAATGAAACCATTTTGTTCTGGCCTGTGAATTTCTCTCTGAACAGAGAGAAGCACAGTATTAGCATTATTTGTTATTTAGTGGGTTAACGTATGAGCATTTCACCTCTGGAGAACCAAATTTAAAATTCTCACTTAGTACATAAATGAAATGTACTTGACAGTCTTATACTATTTCCTGGTGAGCATCGATCCACATCACTAAAGCATCTGGAATAGCTAGCAGTCTCTGATCCAAACTGAATCAGAATTAGAATAGAAAGTGTTATAAATCAGGATCGAGGTGCACTGGCACTCTGAGTGGGGTGTCAGTGGCATGAAGCCTATTAACTCTCAATTACCTATATGGCAATGTTAGGAGTCTGGGTGACAAGAGGAATCCGAGGGTTCGCTCTTCCCCTTTTCCCCTCTCGATGCTTCCTAAACAGGTTATAACCATTTATTTTAACATTCCAATCAATGGTTATAACCTGTTTAAGAATAATTGAAAGGGAAAAAGGGAAGGGGGAATGGCACTCTGTCAAAATGACATTACTTGTTTCTGAGTCACTGAGAACTTGGAGGAAAATGATCCTGAATGCTTATGGACCAATGTCCTAACACACAAAGCACAATATGGAGTATTGGGTGGTGGCTGTTAGGGCTTGTCTACATCAGAAAGTTGCAGCGCTGGTGAGGGAGTTACAGCGCTGCAACTTTGAGAGTGTCCACATCTGCAGGGCATCACCAGCGCTGCAACTCCCTGTTTGCAGCGCTGGCCGTACTCCCGTTTTGTCTCGGGTGTAGAGGATCCAGTGCTGGTGATCCAGCGCTGGTAATGCAATGTAGACACTCACCAGCGCTTTTCTTGACCTCCGTGGAAGGAGGAAGCCTCTGGTAATCAAGCTGGTTTCCTTTCCCGGTTTGCTCTCTCGGTCCCGGAGCCAGCCAGCAAACCGCAGGGAAGGAGACCTGCTTGCTCGGGGTTCCGGGACCGAGAGAGCAAACCGGGAACGCCGCGGTTTGCTCTCTCGGTCCCGGAGCCAGCCAGCAAACCGCGGGGAAGGAGACCTGCTTGCTCGGGGTTCCGGGACCGAGAGAGCAAACCGGGAAAGGAAACCAGCTTCGCCGCGGTTTGCTCTCTCGGTCCCGGAACCCCGAGCAAGCAGGTCTCCTTCCCCGCGGTTTGCTGGCTGGCTCCGGGACCGAGAGAGCAAACCGCGGCGTTCCCGGTTTGCTCTCTCGGTCCCGGAACCCCGAGCAAGCAGGTCTCCTTCCCCGCGGTTTGCTGGCTGGCTCCGGGACCGAGAGAGCAAACCGCGGCGTTCCCGGTTTGCTCTCTCGGTCCCGGAACCCCGAGCAAGCAGGTCTCCTTCCCCGCGGTTTGCTGGCTGGCTCCGGGACCGAGAGAGCAAACCGCGGCGTTCCCGGTTTGCTCTCTCGGTCCCGGAACCCCGAGCAAGCAGGTCTCCTTCCCTGCGGTTTGCTGGCTGGCTCCGGGACCGAGAGAGCAAACCGCGGCGAAGCTGGTTTCCTTTCCCGGTTTGCTCTCTCGGTCCCGGAACCCCCCTTGAAGCCGCCCAACAGCGCTGCAGTGTGGCCACATCTAACACCACTTGCAGCGCTGGTTGCTGTAAGTGTGGCCACTCTGCAGCGCTGGCCCTATACAGCTGTACTAATACAGCTGTAACAACCAGCGCTGCAAAATTTTAGATGTAGACATGGCCTTAGATACCAATAAATTACAGTAGGGAACAGGATGGCTGCCTTCTTATGCACTTATCTATAATGTGTAGGAAAACAGAGCTATGTGACTATGAGGGACATTAATTTGAGTGACACATGCTAGAAGTCTTATCGTGCCAACAGTAAAAAACTCATAAATATTGCATCACAGAACTAAAAATGTATGGTAGCTTAGAAACAAGTGATCATGACCACTTTCAGAAAGCTGAAAACAATTATGAGACAAGTCAGCTGGTATAAAGAATGTAATCATAAAATGTGAGTGATAAACAATTTCCAATTAAGTACACTTTACTATATGCCCCAAAAAGCCAAAATCAAGGAAGACGGCTGTGTTGGTTAAAAACTGATGTGATTTAACAAATGGAAGGAAGGGGAAGTTGATAGTGATGAATATAAAACAGACGCTAGGAAATGTAGAAAATTGATAAGGGAAGCATTGAAACACAAGGAAAACTCTATTGCCAGCAGAGTTAAGGACAATAAGAAGATTTTAAAGAATATTAGGAGTAAAAAGAATCTTAACAGTGGTATTGGTCCATTACTAGATGTAAACAGTAGAATTATCAATAATAATGCAGAAAAGGCACATACAGGCAAATAAATATTTTTGTTCTGTATTTGGGGAAAAACAGATGATGTAGTCAATCATATGATAACACTCTTTCCATTCCAATAGTATCTCAGGAGGGTATTGAACAGCAGCTATTAAAGTTAAATATTTTAAAATCAGCAGATCTGTATAACTTGCATACAAGAGTTTTGAAAAAGCTGGCGAAGGAGCTTGCTGGACTGTTAGTGTTGATTTGTCAATAAGTCTTGGAACACTGGGGAAGTTCCAGAAGTGTAGAAGAAGGAGGACAAAGAAGACCCAGGGAATTATAAACCAGTCAGTACCGGGAAAGATACTGGAAGAAATTATTAAACTATCACTTTGTAAGTACCCAGAGAATAATAGAGTTATAAGGAATAGCCAACATGGATTTGTCAAGAACAAATCATGCCAAACCAACCTAATTTCCTTTGGCAGGATTACTGGCCTAGTGATGGGGAAGCAGTAGACATGTTATATCTTGATTTTAGTAAGGCTTCTTACACAGATGCACATGACATTCTCATAAGCAAACTAGGGAAATGTGGTCTAGATGTAATTACTATAAGGTGAGTACACAACTGGTCAAAAGACTGTATTGAAAAAGAGATTATCAATGGTTCGCTGTCACACTAGGAGGGTGTATCTTGTGGGATCCTTCAGGGGTCACTCTGAGTCTGGTACTATTCAATATTTTCATTAATGACTTGGATAATGAAGTGGAGAACATGCTTATAAAATTTGTGGATGATACCAAGATGGAAGGGGTTACAAGCACTTTGGAGGACAGTATTAGAATTCAAAATGACCTTGACAATTTTGAGACTTGATCTGAAATCAACAAGATGAAATTCAGTAAACATAAGTGCCAAATATTTCACTTAGGAAGGAAAAATCAAATGCACAACTACAAAACGAGAAATAAATGGCTGAGCAGCAGTACTATTAAAAAGACCTGGGCGTTATAACGGGATCACAAATTGAAAACGACTCAACAATGTGATGCTGTTGCAGACAAGTCTAATATCATTCTGTGATGTACTAATAGAAGTGTTGTATGTAAAACACAGGGGGTTATTCTCCCAATCTACTTGGCATGTGCGAGACCTCAGCTGGAGAACTGTGTCCAGTTCTGGGCACAGCAGAAAATCTGACTTATGAGGAAAGGTTAAAAAAAACTGGGAATCTTTAGTTCTGAGAAAAGAGGACTTATGAGGATAACAGTCTTCAGATGTGTTAAGGGCTGTTATAAAGAGAACTGTGATCAATTGTTTAGATTAGGAGATTTAAGTTAGATATTAGGAAAAAGCTTTCTAACTCTAAGGGTAGATAATTTCGGGAATAGGCTTCCAAAGGAGGTTGTGGAATCCCTGTTGTAGGTTTTTAAGAACTGTTAGAATAAACAACTGTCAGGGATTGTCAGGGTTTAAGTTTAGGTTTGTACAGGGAGGCTAGACTTGGTGGCTTCTCGAAGTCCTTTCCAGCCCTGCATATAAATGGTTCTATAAAAAAGCTAATGCTGTGCCAATATTTTAGGAGGGTAAATGGGACAACATGAGTAATTATAGGCCTGTCACTCTGACGTCGATCCGGGGTAAGATAATGGAGTGGCTGATGTGGGACTCAATTAATAAAGACTTAAAGGACAGTAATATAATTAATGCCAATCAACATAAGTTTCTGGAAATAGATCCTGTCAAACCAACTTGATATCTTTCTTTGATGAGATTACAGATTTGGTTGATAAAGGTAATAGTGTTGATTTAACATACCGTATATACTCGATCATAAGTCAGTTCGTTTATAAAGCAACCCTCCCCCACCACCAAGATTGATAAGTAAAAATGGAAAATTTTTATGACCCATTCATAAGCGGACCCTATAATTCAGGAATCAGCAAACTTTGGCTCCTGGGCCAAGAGGATAAGCCGCTGGTAGGCCAAGATGGTTTCTTTACCTCGAGAGTCTGCAGGCACAGAGGTGAACCTAAGTAAACAAAGTGTCTCGGCGTGCCAGCTGCTTATCCTGATGGTTCGAGACAGCAACTGGTGGGGAAATTTTTTGGCGGGGAGAAGCTGGGTGTCAGGGGAGTAATCCCTGTGACCACCCTCCACATGACCCCACCCCTAGCCCGGGACCCCCACACTCTCCCCATCCCATCCCTTCCCACCTTATCTGGGGAGGGACAGGGGAGGATGTCTCTGGGATGGCTGGAGCTGCTCTGGCAGGCTGGGCAGTACGTCCGCAGCTTGCTGTAGCGGGCCAGACTGGGTTGCGCGGCTGCAGCATGTGCCAGCGGACTGGGCCGGGAGGCATGGCCGCAGTGTGCTCCGGCATCCGGTCTGCACAGCGACAGCCTGCTCTGGGGGGCGGGGCCGAGCAGCATGTGTGCAGCCTGCCAGCCCTGGAGTTGCAGCTACTTCAGAGGCTGGGGGGAGAGCAGTGTGGTCAGAAGCAGAGAGACTTGGGCCCTGTCTCTTCCCTTCTGGTTGTGCTGCCTCTCCTTGTTCCCTCTGTTGTGGAGAGGGGCTGTATCCCACCTCTCCCTCTCTATACCCTTTCATAAGCCAACCCCCTTCTCTGATGCGTCCCTTTTTTACTTAAAAAAAAAATTGGCTTATGAATGAGTAATAGTACTTAGCCTTCAGTAAGGCATTTGACTTGGTACCACATGACATTTTGATTAAAAAACTAGAATGGTATAAAATTAACATAGCACACATTAAATGGATTAAAAGTTGTCTGATTGTTTGGTCTCAAAATTTAATTGTAAATGGGGAATCATTATTGAGGGGTGTGTTTCTAGTGAGGCCTTGGAGGGATTGGTTCTTGCCCCTATACTATTTATTATTTTTCTGAATGACCTATGTCATAAACAGATAGTTAAGGGTTAATAGAACAGGAGCACTTCATATCTCTTTTGACTGTAAAGGGTTAACAAGTTCAGTGAGCCTGGCTCTCACCTGACCAGAGGACCAATCAGGGGACAGGATACTTTCAAACCTTGAGGGAGGGAAGTCTTTGTGTGTGCCGTTAGTTTTTGGTGGTTGTTCTCTCTGGGTTCTGAGAGTGACCAGACGTGCAACCAGGTTTCTCTCCAATCTCTTTGATACAGTCTCTTATATGTTCAGAATAGTGAGTACTAGGTAGATAAGGCGAGTTAGGCTTATGTTTGTTTTCTTTATTTGCAAATGTGTATTTGGCTGGAAGGAGTTCAAATTTGTATTTGGCTGAAAGAATTTTACTTTGTACTTGTATACTTAGGTTGGGAGGGTATTCCCAGTGTCTATAGCTGAAAGACCCTGTAACATATTCCATCTTAAATTTGCAAAGATAATTTTTACTGTTTTGTTCTTTCTTTAATTAAAAGCTTTTCTTGTTTAAGAACCTGATTGTTTTTTTATTCTGGTGAGACCCCAGGGGACTGGGTCTGGATCCACCAGGGAATTGGTGAGGAGAAAGGAGGGAAGTGGGGGAGAGAGGTTATTTTCTCTCTGTTAGGATTACTCTCAGAGAGAGTCTGGGAGGGGGAGAGAGAAGGAGGGGGGAAGGTGGATTTTCCTCTCTGTTTCAAGATTCAAGGAGTTTGAATCACAGTAATCTTCCAGGGTAACCCAGGGAGGGGAAGCCTGGGAGAGGGAACGGTAAGGGAAAAGGTTTACTTTCCTTGTGTTAAGATCCAGAGGGACTGGGTCTTGGGAGTCCCCGGGCAAGGTTTTGGGGGGACCAGAGTATACCAGGCACTGGAATTCCTGGTTGGTGGCAGCGCTGCAAGTACTAAGCTGGTAATTAAGCTTAGAGGAATTCATGCTGGTACCCCATCTTTCGGACGCGAAGGTTCAGAGTGGGGAATTATACTATGACAACCTAGAAGAAAATATAAAATCATCACTGATAAAGTCTGCAGATAACACAAAAATTGAGGGGACTATTAAATAATGAAGAGGCCGGGTCATTAATTCAGAGTGATCTGGATCACTTAGTAAACTGTGCAAGCAAATAATATGCCTTTGAAAATGATGTAGGCCAGGGGTCAGATTATCGCTCCACAGGACTCTTTAATCTGTCAGAGAAAGGTATATGGGAAACCAGTAACTGGAAGTTGAGGCTTGACAAATTCAGACTGGAAATGAGACACCAGTTTTAAACAGTGAGAGTAATTGATGATTGGAACGATTTACCAAGGGTTGTGGTGGATTCTCCATCACTGGCAATTTTTAAATCAAGACTGGATGTTTTTCTCAGTGATACCCTAGGAATTATTTTGGGGAGGTTCTGTGGCCTGTATTATTGAGGAGGTCAGACTTGATGATCACAATGGTCCTTTCTGGACTGGGAATCTATGAACCCATCCTATGGTTAGCTGTTGTCAGTACTGTTAGTCTTATACGTGTATATAACATTCAAGCACTATTACAGTAAGTAAATCAATGTGTGTATATGTATGTATTTACATACTATGCACACAATTATACACGTACATATAGAAATATGCATACTTTCAAACTTTGGAGCATGTCACAGGAAAAATAATATGAACTGAAATTATGTTGAATTATTATTTTTTAGTATTGGTATGATGCCAACATTTTACTGACAACTTTATAGACAGGTGTGAAGATTAGGTCCCTGCCCAGAAGAAATGAATGATCGTTATTGTGATAAATATTTGCACATAAATATACAAGTAAGTTGTTACAATCAGTCTTTATAAATGTACAGATATTTTTGGACAGTTGTTTTATGTCAATATGCCACCTTTAATTATACAGGGTCCCTGGCAGATTCTGGCCCTTCAGTACTGCATATATTATGTCTAGAAGAAAAGTGTTTTCTTCCTCCTGAGTAAATTAATTGATTGCCAATTAACTCAAGTGAAGTTAAGCATTTGGCTAGTGTGGATATTCCTGTTTGTTCCAGGCTACAAACTTTTGTAAAATATTCTATCTTAGATAAATGAATGGAGTGCATCTGAGGGAGGGAGGGAGCCAGCTGGCAGGGTCCCGTCATTTCAGCAGAGCAACACCATAGACCATGTCTTCACAAGGAAAAAGATGTGTTTTTAACATGTATTAGCTAGCATGTGTTGTCTACACTAGAATTTTAATATATGTTAGTTAAAGCAAGTTGTAGTTTTAATGTGTGTTAGTGGGTCAGTGTAGAGTTTAGGGCAGGGAGGAGCTAATGCATATTAAAAACACGCTTTTTTCCTTGTGAAGACAAGGCCATAGAATGCAGCCAGGGAGGAGATCAGCTGATGCAGGTGTAGCCCCAAGGAGAAAGGAGAAAGTACTCTGAGGACTGCACATGCTTTTTCAGTTCTCTTGGGGCAGAATCAGGGAAGTCCAAAGAGTCCTAGCAATGTCAAGGTATGTCCACAATACAGTGACACAGCTACGTCATTGCAGCTGTGCCACTGTAGTGTAGATGCTTCCCACATCGACAGAAGGGATTTTTTCTGCCTCCAAGAATTTGCAGGTAGATTGATGGAAAAATTCTGTTGACCTAGCTGCAGCTAAAGTAGGAGTTAGGTCAACCTCCAAATGTTGCTAAGGATAAACAAATTTTACTGCCCTGAGCAATGTAGTTAGGTTGACTTAAATGTTGTGTGTAGAGCTCCACTTCTGGAATCAGCAGCAGGTAGGGGTGTGTGTGTGTGTGTGTGTGTGTGTGTATGTGTATGTGTGTGTGAATGATGATACAGCAGGTATATGTGTGTGTGTGAGTGAGAACACGCTAGAGTATGAGGATATGGCTAGTGGGTGATTTCAAGGAGACAGTAAATGAGGGGCTGTGAATTTGTAATAAGGTGAAATTTAAAAGAGAGGAGATAGAGGCTCTGACCTTGTGAATGTTGTGAAAGGGAAAGGATGAGGGGTTTGTGAACTGGTGAGGAGGGGTGAAAGAAAGTGCATGGGAGCTCATGATCTGTTGAAGAAAATAAAAGGGAGAGCAAAGGACATCTATGACCTTGTGAGAGAGGGAAAAGGAGCAGATAAGCAGAGGGGAATTGGCTGCCTATTTTCAGGAGGAGCCATGGGAACAATGGAAGGTGTTACAGCAGAGGACCTATTTGGGGCTGGGCAGAAAGCAGAATTTATTCAGGAGGAAGAAATATCTCAAAATAATTCAGCTGATTGGCCGAATTTATTTGAGAGATCAGAAATTATTTTTTAGAGGGTAAGGAATGTCAGAAATAATGTTCGGGTGCAGAGGGGTGGATGATGCTATCTTAATTGCTTATACCAGCACCCTCTCTTATTTTGGATACTTCCCAGCCACCACTCATTAGAGTTTCGGAAATGCAGAATCTTTTGGTTCTCTAGGGCTACCATTATTATTAGTAGTAATATCAGTATTTATTGTAATAGATATATAGTATACATTTGTTAAATATTACTTACATTCTCATTTTTTATACACAGGAGCATGGGGGAGGGACAGAGCGGACAGGGGTGGAGAGGAGATGGGGGAGACATCTATAGATATAGATATAAAAATATTAACTTCAGACAAGCTTTGTTACAGAATCTGTTCCCTGGGTTAGTGTGAAAAAATGATAATCTGTTGCTTATCTTTATTCACCTCCTTCATAAAAGGGAATCTGGAAGAATCTAAAGGTTTTTCTTTTTTATAAGACAGGCCCTGTCTGCATGGCAAAGTTTTATTGGTTATATGGTGTAACCTCCCATGTTAACACTCTTATTCTGCTATAAGAGTAGCCTGTTTCAGTATAACTTAAGCCCCTTCCCAAGAAATATAAACAAAATAAAGCAGAAACTAACCACCGCCCATTACCACTCTTTACACTAGAATAAGAGTATCTGAATAGGCGGTTATCCCATTCTAACTACATAGGTTTAAATTTGCACCATAGGTTATATTGAACACGTTTTTTGTGTGTAGACCAAGGCCTTATATCAGTTTAAATTCATACTTCTGATTTTACTGAAAAAACCTTCTCATGTGGACATGGCCTTAGCTAGACAAATGTTCTGTGTGCACAGTCTGTTTTATGATTTGTCCTCCATATATTGGTCAGTTTAAACATTGGATTTTTTTTTAGTATTTGTTAGAATATATTTTTTATTTTGTACAATATTTTCAAAAGTCTACACACACACACATGTTTAAGAAAACTTACACGAAAACAAGTTGTCATTTTTCCCCTCCCCCCAGTTTTAGCAAAGTATATGGAAAGAAATACTTTCAAAAGCATCTGAAAGGTGATGAATTTGGAATTGTAACAATTTTGAATTGAGTTGTGCACACAGAATTTCATGAATAATAAAGTATTACTGTATGTGGGATTCAGTATAAATTTGCATATTATATAAACATTTTTCTCTGCCCTATTAGTTTCTATGTTTGAAAGTGTAAGAGTGCATATACTATCACTTTGTTTATCTGTAATATGGCTTCCAGTGGAGTGTACTACCAAACCCACTGAAATTTTAATATTATCTGCAATAATATAAGTTACATCCATAGAATGGGCTTAATTGCCCCATTTTCTCAGAACCATCTCATTGGTCGTGGTTGTAATTCAGCCATCCTGTTTTGCCTTACCCTCCTGGTATAAAGCTAATCATTATAGGAAAATATTATGCTATCGGTGATTTCTTGTATCTAAGTAATATGGTGTGCATTATAGTGTACTGTTACGTGTACACTTCTTTTCCTGTTGTTCAATATTTAATTGGATTTCTTTTCTAAATATTAGCAACTTGATAGCTCTCCCCCAACTTTTTTAGAAATTCTAGTGTTTTAAAAAATTATTTAAAATGTGATTTTAAAAAAATCCTATTTTATAATATGTTGAATGTAATGACTGGTTTTAGTGCTGTAGAAAACATAGAGAGAGTTACAGTCCATGCCCCAAGGAGTTTATAACTTCAGTTGAAAGAACAGTTCAGATATCTGACACATCAGACAACTAAGATTTGGCCAAATATTTATCAAATATTAAAGAATCAATTATCACTGCAAAGTTTTACTGTAGACAAGTAAAATGAAATATTTATTTTCTTGGCAGTTTATAAATTTGGCAAATTATTGTACACACTAAGCAGCTATTTAAGTAGTTAAACTGTTTTGATGTTGCTTAAAAATACACAGACATCAGAAAACTCCTGAGCTGGTAGGTTGTGGCCACAGTCCCCATAAAACACTTTATAAGGGGAACTGCAATTACCATTTGCAGTTAACTGTTGCAGCCTATGTGCCTTTAATAAAATATAGAAAAGACATCAAAACTGTTGAGGGCATATGGAATGTATCTTTTTGAGATACCAATAGCTGAAATCCCTTGCTGTCACATGGGTGTAATTCCTAAATTTTGTGTAAAAAAAAGGCAAAAATGGCCAAGAGTTTAAAAACTGAATGGTAACAGACAGTGAATCCAAGTAATGATTGAAATGGGTAATAATCTAAACAAAAAAAGCCCTCAGCCATGTCCATAGCTGTTTCCACCACTTTATACTGACTCAACAAACATTTGAGATTCTAGAATGATGATTGGGGTTATTGTGTGGGTAGTTGTTTTGTTTTGTGTGTGGGTTGTGTTGTTCTGGGAGAGTTATATGGATTTGTGCTTTAGGTGAATGAGGGATGTGTGCTGTGCTGAAGGATTATATGTATTTGGGTTATTGGGTATTCTTTTTGTGATGATTTGTGTTGTTGGGAGATTTATGTATTTGTGTAGATTTGTGTAGGTAGCAGTTGGGTGCACGTGTATGGCATTTGGGCCAAGTAATCCACTATCAGTCCAAGTCTCCCTCATACAACCAAGGAAATTGTTACATGCAGATAAGCTCTAGAGTAAGGAAGGTTATTGGTTGAGTTATCTTTCACATCACAATGATCTTGAACTCTTGGCATGGTGTAGATACTTGTCTTACTGTACCTGTACCCTGCATGGATGTAATCCATAAATGTCTCAGAACTTAAATTGGGTAGTAATAGACTTTGTAACCTAGTGATGATTGAACCTGGTGATATTCTGAACAAAAAGAGCCCAGCCATGCCTATAGCTAGCTGCTTCCATTGCTTCCCACTGACTCAGACATTTAGGCTTCAGAGTGACACTCGGAGGATATGTCTACTCTGCAGTAAGACACCCTTATTTGGCCTGTGCCAGCTGACTCAGGCTCGTGGAGCTTGGACTAAGGGACTGTTTAATTGCTGTGTAGACACTTGGGCTGCAAAGTGGATAGGTCCCAGAGCTTGGACCGCAGCCTGAGCCGAACTATCTACACCGCAACTGAACAGCCCCGGAGGATGAGCCCTGTGAGCCTGAGTTAACTGGCATGGGCCAGCTGCTGGTTTTTAATTGCAGTATAGACATACCCAGAGTGACGTTATCTGGAATCTTATTACGTATATTCTGTGTCTTAATTGTGTTAATATATATGCCTGCAGACATACCACATTTTGCTGTAATCCTGTGAGATTTCATCAAGGGGAGCTGAGCTGGGGCAGTACTTGGATAGGCCAAGTTTGGCTGTTGGTTATATGTATTGTTTTGCGAACATCAAAATAGCGGTTTTGACAAATGCCGAGATCATTAAGATTTCAAAAACCTGAAGAACTGCTTCGATTTGTGTATCTTTGGAAATTGTTCCTCCACCCCATGGTTTTTTGGGAACAATCATGAATAGGAATCCTCCACGGAACATCTAGATGCTTACTTAAGTGATGTCTATGATTCATGAGGTGTTACTTTTCCCAGTGTATCAGTATTTAATCTATTCCCCAACATAGTCCTGGAGGATAATTGGCCTCATTTTAGATGAGGCTGGGAACAGAGTTCCTGATTACTTATACTGTTAAAAATGCCTGGGCATTTTTTGGGAGGAAGAGTAGAAATGTAAATTCTGGTGTGCTGGTTAAATTTCAAATTGGGTAGTTACATTTTGTTTACATAAACTACTCCTGCGGTTCTCGGTGAAAATTATATTCTTTATTTCCTGTCCTAAAACTACTATACTTTATTGCTGTAAGCTATTTAACTAGCTGACACTTTTCATCTCAGAGGTGACTGCATTTCAGTAATGAGTTAAGTTGGCTTATCAATTTCTTTCTACAATGTTTTACGTGTATGATTAATAATAATGAATGTAAACCTACCACTATGCACAAATTCCAAATCTTCATTATTACTTTTATTCAGTATGGATCAAGGCATGCAACTCCTGGTCTTTAAGGACTGTCCCTTTACTTTAAGTCCACTCTGTGTCTGTTCTCTATGTAGGTTCTTATCATTATTCACTATATTAACTGATCTCTTTCTATCTCACTCTGCCTTCCCTGCTGCCTAGAGAAAAAGTTTTTTTTAATAGCAATTTTTGCCAGTAATTTCTGTTGGTACAGGTATGTGTTGAGCTTAACCCTTCCATCTCAAAGTCTGACTTTACTGCAGAGTTAACTTGGGTTTTGTACTCTCCAATTAACTCTTCCTAGCTCAAATGAGAGAGGCCACACTATGGAACATTACGAAAGCACCACAGAATGATTTTGTTAGCAGCACAGGGTGATTGTCTTAGCAACTGAGGAGTTGTGCTAACTTGAGCTCAGCCTATACTGGGTGGCAGCTCAGCCAACTCCATTTAAAAGCATCACTATGCTTGAGTTAAGAGAATCTAATTAAAAACTCAACAAAATAGTTTGAAGGACTCTTTTTTCATCATTGATTAGGTACCATCACCAACCCCTTTTTTGCATGAGTTCATATGTACATTTGGCCTAAGATATTGGATCACTAGCAGCTTCCAACAAAGGTGGGCTGAGTTTTCCTTACAGAATTAAGTATTCTACCAAACATAAAAGGTTTGCCAGTCGCTGGTGAGATTATTCCAGCTCCTTGAAATCTAAGGGCTCACTTCTTAGACCCAGTAACCTAAGTTTAAAAAAAAAATCTTAAAATTTGACTATCCCATTAAAAAAACACTCAGGATTTCTAGAGAATTGTTTAATTATGTGCAAATAATAAAGATGAGATGCCCTGTGTGCAACATCTTATGGCACGTGGCAAGAGGCCTATTCACATGATGTGCTATATTCTCCCTTTTTCCCTATCTCTGGCCACCATCCTCCTCCTTCGAGAGATTTCCATGTGGGTGCTCCACTCAAGGTCAAGGTGCCCTGTGCCCTTGATCAGAGATTTTCGCAGCAGTGCTGTATGGGCTGCGCACGCATGGTGACTGCCTTGCATATCACCAGTGCTTCAGCAGCGCATGCATGGCTCAGACTCCCCAGTTCCTTTTCTGCCATCCCAGACTTGAAACTGAGTCTAGCAGTCCCACTACTTTTTGCTTCTTCATAGCCTTTTCCTTAGACAAAGTTGTAGCAGTTAGTTTTTTGCTTATTTAGATAAGTTTTCATTAGTACCTTACCTCTCTCACCCCCAAATGTCTTTACCTCAAATTTAGTGACCCTAAAAATGCTTGGTTCACCAGGTTTCAAGAGATGCATAATGTTCAGAGACGCCATCACCATCTCTGTTGGCCGTTCTCAGTGCATACACTGTTTGGGGGAATCCCACGTACCCCCAAAATGCATGCACTGTAATAAGTAAGTAAATGCCGGTTTCTAGAGCTTTCCGGTTGGTAAAGTGCCAGATAACACAGCTTTTATGTTTTATATTGATTTCAGTTATTACACAGAATACAAAGTGTACAGTGCTCACTTTATATTATTATTTTTGGTTACAAATATTTACACTGTACAAAAGATAAACAAAAGAAATAGTATTTTTTCAGTTCACCACATACAAGTACTGTAGTGCAATCTATTGTGAAAGTGCGACTTACAAATATAGAATTATTTGTTTTTACATAACTGCACTCCAAAAGAATGTAAAACTTTAGAGCAGGGATAGGCAATCTATGGCACGCGTGCCAAAGGCAGCATGCAAGCTGACTTTCAGTGGCACTCACACTGCCCGGATACTGCATTTTAATTTAATTTTAAATTAAACATTTTAAACATTCTTAAACATTTGAAAAACCTTATTTACTTTACATACAACAATAGTTTAGTTATATATCATAGACTTACAGAAAGAGACCTTCTAAAAACATTAAAATGTATTACTGGCACACAAAACCTTAAATTAGAATGAATAAATGAAGACTCGGCACACCACTTCTGAAAGATTGCCGACTCCTGCTTTAGAGCCTACAAATCCACATTTGTAAGTTGTAAATAACATTTTCACAATAAAGAGATTGCACTACAGTACTTGTATGAGGTGAATTGAAAAATACTATTTATTTTCTTTTATCTTTTTTACAGTGCAAATATTTGTAACCAAAAATAGTAATATAAAGTGAGCACTGTACACTTTGTATTTGGTGTTGTAACTGAAATCAATATATTTGGAAAAAATATAATAAATTTAAGTTGGTATCCTATTAGTTTAACAGTACAATTAAAACTACAATTAATCACAATTAATTTTTTTAATCGAGTTAATTTGTTTTCCGTTAGTTGCTTGAGTTAATTGTGATTAATTGAGAACTCTAATTTTCTCTAGTGAGAATCTCTGAAAAGGGAACAAAAGGGAGGTTGTGTAACACAGCCTGGTGGATACTGTATGGAAGAGGACCCAAGGTTAAGTATTTTATGGTTCAATTCTGGGCTGTCATAGAAGTATTGTCTGAGGTCAGAAGATAGTAGAGAAGACAGAGAAACTGAAAGAGATGGGGAAAATCTGTAGAATAATTGGTTCTTCTGTTTGTCATTTATGAAGAGAGTATTTCATCAATTACAGATTCTGTACAGAGATGTAGAAGGCCAGTCAGTGGATCAGAATTTCTGTTTCTTCATAGATAGTGGCCACCATTGAAAAGTCCATGTTTATCAGATTATCACTCCACAGTACTTGAGATAGCAGTTATTTCCTAGTTCAAGTATAGGGAAATATTTTGATAGCTGTGGTAGCACAGGTTGGCAGCTGTTGGCAAATATTGACTTTTTAAACGGACCAATATGAAATGTGAGATGGGAGCTGCAAAAAACTGTTGACATTTCCTTGAACAAAAGGAGTGAACCAAAGTGATTAGCCACTTAAAATTGTAAGATCATTTAATTTTGAAAATTTATTAAAAGTACAACTACACCTCTACTCTGATATAATGCAACCTGATATAACATGAATTTGGATATAACGCTGTAAAGCAGCTCGGGGAGGGAGGCTGCATGCTCCAGCGGATCAAAAGCAAATTCAATATAACACGGTTTCACCTATAACACGGCAAGATTTTTTGGCTCCCAAGGACAGCGTTATATTGGAGTAAATGTGTATGTGAAAAAAGCTAAATCTTTAGTATTACAGGAACATGTTTTCTTGGACATGATCTGGATTTTTATGTTTGTCTAATGTAGGCCAATTATGGGTAAAAGGACTGGGAGGAGAGAGAAAATTAATGTAATTTTAAAAACAGTCATTTTAAATCAGAAGAAATGCTTATTTTAATCCCTGCCATTCCTGGATGGTCAAAACAAATGTGACAGAAATATTGTGTAATACTGAGAGAGAATGAGAATGTTTAAATCATGGATATTTTTCTTCACAAAATTATGGTTCTGTATTTAGGGTTAGAAGGAGACTGTGTTCCCAGCCATATGTTTTTTTAACTTTGAGGTTTGGGATTCTGCAAAGCCAGGTCCCTCTTGAGGCTTATTTTCAACAACTGTAGCAGCCACTCTGAATGGCTGCTACAGTACTCAGAATAGACTTACTCTGTGCTTTTAACTTGGCAGACTCTAATAGGCTAAAGGTGAAGGGCTTTTTTTTGATCTTCCCTTTTTTGCTACCCTTTTGAGAGCTCTCTGGAAATTAATTATTAAACTTTCCTATTTACTTTGATCTTCTACATATTCAGAACTACTAACCAGCATAATGCTGGAGTAATAATTTGAATTTATGCTCTGCTCTATGACCTTAATATTGCAAGGTGTCTGAGGGGACCCCAAACTGAAGTCTCTGCACAGTTGTAGGTCTGTGTGCACCATGTAGCAGAATCAGAGTCTATACAGTTATAAGTTCAAAAGTCCCCGAACAAACTATACATGGAAAGAGAACTGGAATATGTAATATGCTGTTTTGATCAAGTTGTTCTATTTACTGTGATCTTGTGTCTTTTTGTAATTCTAGATGGCTTAGAAAACTGTGAGACAGTAGAAAAAAAGAATGAAAAAATAAAAACCAAATTGGTTTTATAATATCTAATTCATGCTGTTAAAGTTTGTGTTTTTTACTTAAAATGTTTTGTTTTTTTAATTACTGTCAGCATGATTAATTTAACTTGGAATTTGAACATTGGCATGTAGTTAAAATACCAATTTTTCATGTAAAGTCACACTTTTAAATAGTTTAGTCCCAAGATTTGGCCTTCCTTAAAACTCATTCTGAGCTGAAAGGGAACGTGTTTTGGATAATACATATTATTTATTGAACTATAAAGTTTATGTTGATAGCAATAATCTACAGTTCCATTAGAAATACAGAAAAAATTTAATTGTTTGCCAAATAGACAAAGACAAAATTGACAACAGAAAGAAGTTATTATTTGCAGACATTGAGTATTATAAACAGTGGTGACAGTTAACTCAAACCTATTTTATTTGAATAGTGTATTTTAAAAAAATAATTTAGACTAGCAGTTTTATCCAAATGTATGTTGTCTTGATTTAAAAAAATCCTGTAAACCGAATCCTACTTTTAAATTGTCAATTTCAGTCACGAAGCTATCAGTGTTGTATGTCTTCTGTTCTTCCTTGCGTCCCCAGATAGCTAAAGGTTTATATTTATTCAGGCCTCAGCAGTTCTGCTATTGCAGTGCTTATTCTGTATACAGTTTGCTTTGCTTGAAAGCCTACACTCTACCCAAGAGAGTATAGTTTGTTCCCTGCATTATTGGATCATGAATTGCAGCTCTTGTAGCAGAAGCAGAAGCAACACATTTTGTGATCTTAACATGTCACATTGAAAGAGGAAGGACTTTCCAATTGGTTGCACATAATAGGCAGGGAAGCCTGCAGGGAAGTGTTTCAAGCCCTGCTGAGCAGATTCATTCCTCTGGAATATTGGATAATGTGGCTAGAAGAATGCAGTCAGCATTCATATTTTGACATAAAAAATAAAAAAATATAAGTGACATCAGACTTTGACATCAGCAAAAGCAGATGTCTTAGATATTGACATATTTACTGTGATGAAAGGAAGTTCTCTTCAGATTATTTGGAAATACTCTTTATAGCTTAGTGGGTATTTTCCGTCACAATCTTTTAAGAATTTCAGATCCAGCCAATCAATTATCTTTGGCTGCTCTGTTCACATTAAGTTTCAGGAATCTCTGTATAGAACTCCAGTTGAAGTAGATAGCATTTTGGACAAAAAATCATGATGGAATATGGATGTAAATATTTAAATTTGTAATATGAATATATATATTCTTTCTGATTTAAAATGGTTGATTAAATCAAAAAATAATTGCTTTCTGAAAAGTATATCTTTTATTGTTAGTTAAATGAAAAACTATTGTTTCACAAATATAAATGTAGCAAAGAGACCCTACTATAGTACTTCCATTTATTTAAAAAACAAAAAGAAAAAACAAGCAAACCCCAAACCCTCAAGACCCATTCAGGGCATTTGATATATTACAAAGCTCTGATATGGTGTCAATACTAGTAACATTAACATCCATATAGACTTATACCTGGAGTCTTGTGAGAAAGTGTTGCCTCTTCTCTTCAAAAGATAATCATAATATCTATATTTTTATATAGCATTTTCATTAGTATACTTTCAGATACCTATACTGCCATGTCGACATCTGCGTTAGTAGGACTGATCTTTTGGCCTCAACTGTTCCTGCAATGACCCCTAGGATCCCTTTTCCCTTGTTTGATCTACACAGGTTACTGTGATTTATTGAGTGGCCTGCAACAACTGAAGCAAGAGAAATGATGTTGGAGTAACCGGTAATGACTCTCATTGAGGTCCTAGAAGTATTGGAAATATTTGTGCCACAGCCCACAGTCACACTTATATCTGTATTCTGACTGACTAGCGAACGCTGGTGGAAGAGAGGGGGAAGAACTAAATCTACTGTTGGCAGAAATTGTCAGTACCTGCCTAGCATGGTGCTTTGATCTGTAAAGGAAGCTATTTTGAGGCCATTGCTTAAAATAATAATAATAATTATTATTATTATAATTAGTTGGTCAGATTGAGAACATCTATGACCTAGTCTTTCATCTACCATTTTTGGTTAAGAGTATTGAGAAGATTGTGAGAACACAACTCTAGTAGTACCAAGATACCTCAGATCTGTTGGCTATTCTAGAGTAGGTCTCTCTCCCTGTCCCTTTTGTTTTTAACCAAAAATTCCATCTTGGATCTGAGAAACCTTTTTAACAAAATTTTTGGTTTCAATGAATCAGTGTTTTCTGGAGGAGGTAAAAAAAAGTGTAGTTGAAAAATCCATCTAGTCTTAAGAGTGCTTTGGAGGATTGCTCTTTGACCTCTGGGGTTCTTCCTATTTTGTTGCCCATCTTGTTTGCATATATGGGGTAACTAGCAGGGTAAGATGACATAGGGATGCAGTGTTTTCAATATGCTGCATATTTCCATTTGGTCTGATCCACAAGTGCCAGCTGCCTAAAGCCCAGTTCAGATAAAACAGAAATGAAGCTAATAGGATAGGCACAAAACCCACTGTTTCTTACTCAATTTAGTGATCTTGGGCATACTTTTGGATCCTTGCTGCCGTTAGAGATTGCAGCAGCAATGACCAGGACACTTCCCCCTCTTCCTCCATTGGCTAATGGATATGAGATTTTGGATGTGAACCTTGCTAATATAATTTGTGCATTTGTAACTTTGATTTTAGACTATTGCAATACATTCTGCATGATGCTACATCTTAAACTTGGAAGCTGGTAACTTAATTGATAAGTGGAATTTCTTTTTTGCATCATGATGTGTGATGGTTACCTGTAGATTTCTGAGAGGAGTTTAAGGTGCCATTTTGACCTACAAAGTCCAAAATGGCTTTAGGGTGTGGCTCTTTGAGAGAGAGCCTCTTTTCTCTGTGCCATGCTGCTGCATCTGAAGTCAGTGGAGGTATTCAAGTTTAATGGAGTTGGTTTAATAGAAAAGGAGCCTCTGGCAGATTGTTTTACATGAGGCGCCTTGTTCTGAAATGGTCTAAATCCATCTATAGGGAATTCTGTAAATCCCATCTCCTTTCTATGCTTTTGTAGAGGCAAGGGGGAACTGAAAGTTGGGGTGGATGTATTTTGAGCTGCGATCAGTGTCTGGAATGGACTGTCATTTTCACACATTTCTATTTGAGGGAAGTGACTGCTTTTATTCTTGTTGGTTTGCATTTTTATTGTGTGTCAGAAGTTCTATGGTGTTTGGATAGGCACCTTTTTATATTTCCCACAAATCTAAATAAACCTGATAAATGTCTTTTTTGATTTTTTTGGATTGTTTTTAAACAGTTTCTCATAATTGTGTGTTTTTATTTGGTGACATCAGTAATGATTGTACTTAGAAAATACACAGCCACTTACAACCTGAGGGATGTTTACCTGTATGCATAGACCATAAACATAAGTATTAAAATTGTTGTAAAAATATGAACATTTTAATAAATTAAGCCATTTAAAATATGAAAGAATTATCTCAAAACTTACCTAGGATATTTAAATAGCAACTCGTTTAGAAGAAGGCATTGTTATAAATTTCTATACCTATTCTATGGATCCATAGTCATTTTTATTTCAATCTGTTGCTTGACTAATTTTTTTCTTTTACATGATTTTTCTTTACATGGTTATCTCAACCTGAATGTCCATGTTTTAAATGGTTTCTTGATACAAACATGTCAAACATCTGAACTTAAATAATTATATATGAAGGTTGGGTTAACCAGGACTTGGCGACCTATTAGTGAAATCCCAGTAATGTTTAAGCTCCTTTTTTCATTACACACTCATTATTGGCACAATATATAAGGATAAGCTCAGTTCCCCTGATGTACAATTAATTAGATTTGTCAGGACTCCCAGTTGCACACCCTGCCAAACATAGTGTTATCATTTACTGTATCATTAATTAATTGACTTAAGGGTGTTTGCAAATGGTTAGAAGTCCTTGAAGTTTTGAACACTTAAAGACTGATGCCACTATTATTGTGTGACAACTTTCACCAAGCATCAGAAGGCAACAACTACATTCATTTAAATCTGAAAATACTAAAAGATAGATATTACATAAACTTACTCTCTAGGAACAATATTTGTTAGTCCCACAACCTACTTTCTGGCTATTGAGATAGATATATAACATCATTTTATTCCGTTTCTGGTTTGGAAGGGTTTTGTTGTTAAATGTGAAACTAAGTAATTGGCAAAACATGAGTTAAAAGTAGTCAGTATATTCTTGAGTATTCCCTGCCAAATCTTGTAGTTTAACAACCAAGTTTTCCTAGTTATAACAGTTATTTCCTCTCCCCTTTTCTTCTGTGGAAGATCCACACAACTAACAGAAGAAATCGACTGACTATACAGAGGAAACACAAATTAAAATAGAATATACACAAAATTGCTGTCGAATATACCAAGTATACAAACTGAAAAAAAACCCAGAGAAAATACTTATTCTTCTGAGAGTGGTATCCCTATCAGCACTGCACTCAGGTGTGCTAGTGCCCCTTGTGCCTTTGACTGGAGATTTCACATAGCAGTGCCTGTTTGGCCCGCGCATGCTTCCTACTCAGTCTCGTGCATCACTCCATGGTTATGTAGTGCTGTATGGTGAACCCGTCAATTCCTTCTTTACTGCAAAGCTCTATAGAAGATAACTGCAAAGTAGAGGGAAAGGAGGACAGGTAGTGGAGCACCCATAGGGGGACACATTCCAAAGAACCACAGGTTACTTTTTCTCTAATCGCATCCAGAGCAAATACATTTAGGTGTTACATGCAGCAGTAAGTTTAAACAGAGAGAGAGAGAGAGAGAGAGATGTGATTTTTAAGTTGATGTCTTTGTAAATGACTTCTCATTAACTATTGTAAAGTGACTTTCAGTGTTCATGTTTTTAAAACAATCATAAAATTAAGAATGTATAAAAACAAATAGAGTTAATCTAGATGTTAGGCAAGCTAAATTAATTTGTGGAGGGAGAAAACTAGTTGAAGGAAAATCTGTTATAAAATCTAGAAACATATTTCACATAGTGTAACATTTTAGAGACAGCAGTGAGAGATGTCTATGTTTGGATACTGTGAAATTTACAAGTGCTCGCAAAATGGGGAGACACAATGGTATTAAATCGTAGTATACATTGTGTGGATTGTGACTTCTCAAAGGTTTGCGATGAGTAACGGTGATCGTCTTTTTGGGCTTTGCACCATATGGACACTGGAGAGTTGAACCTTTTTTTTTTTTTAAACTGTCTTGACTGAAAAGTAAATCAATGTGTTACTGCCTGCAACCTTGAAAAGAACACTTACCTGAGACATACTAGTACAGGAAAGTCTGTATTTCTGTTTAGGTCCAGTAAATAATAAAGACAACTGTATGTTGTTGTTATTCAGTCAGCAAAAACACCAGTACATGAATAAATTACTATGATTGGACATGTATATGTTCATATGTATTTGTTTTTCCTAAAGTTAATCAAGTATTTTAGGAGAAATGGTCAAAGTGGCCGCACTCTGAGATCACCAAAAATTTTGTTGTGAGAATGCTTGGCATAGAATCTGTCTGTTGGTGCAGAGTAATTACTGTGTGGCTACATATTGAAATACAACCATGCAAAATAAACACTGTTGGCCTCAATTTATTTGGTAAGTGGATAAAGCCAAATCAGTTTAAAGCATGACTGTAGTCGTTGTTCTAACTTTGGAAATAATTCTGTGCTAAGTTTAAGTTCAGTAAACAAAACAATGCCTTCCTCTCTCTCTCTCCCCCCCTCCTTTACACTTAGGGACGAATTCTCCTCACCTGTGAAAATGAACTTACATGACTCAAAATTCTCATAGGAATGTTTAACATATCTGACATGTAAATACTTTGCAACACCAGCTACAAAAGTGCCATGCGAATGCCTGTTCTCACTTTCTGGTGACACTGTAAATAGTAAGCAGGCAGCAGTATCTCCCATAAAGGTAAACAAACTTGTTTGTCTTAGCGATTGGCTGAACAAGAAGTAGGATTGAGTGGACTTGTAGGCTCTTAAGTTTTGTTTTGTTTTTGACTATAGTTATGTAACAAAAAAAAAAGTACATTTGTAAGTTGCGTTTTCATGATAAAGAGAGTGTACTATGGTATTTATGTGAGGTGAATTGAAAAATACTATTTATTTTGTTTATCATTTTTAGAGTGCAAATATTTGTAATAAAAATAATAATATAAAGTGAACACTGTAAACTTTGCACTCTGTGCTGTAACAGAAATCAATATATTTGACAATGTAGAAAAACATCCAAAATATTTAATACATTTCAATTGGTATTGTTTACAGTGTTTAAAAAAATCACGATTAATTGGTTTGAGTTAATAGCATGAATTATCGGTGATTAATCGACAGCCCTAATACAAACACGTGAATCATTTTATTAGCTCCCCATTTGTGTTCTTTCCTCCCTTACCTCCTGCCACCCTCCCCCCCCCGCCCAGCTTCTGTGAATACGAGTTCTGGGGAGCCATAATTGGGTAAGAAAATTTCTGTCTCATGCTCCTATGAGAAGAAAGTCAACGAGGGTTGAACTTGGCCCAGTAGTTGCACACACAAGTTTACAAGACTTCGCCTCACCACCTCAGATTGATATTGTACCACCACGTGTGTACTATACTAGAATTCAAAGGAGGGAGAGGGGATGGATATATATATATATATATATATTTATATAAAAATATAAAACTGGCATTAGATCCAAAATCTTCTGTTAAGTATTGCACTGGCTCCTGTACTTAAAGGATTTTGCAGTATACGATTCTGTAGAAAAGGTCTCTATCTCTATTGCAGACGCTTGCAAGAAACTTCAAGCAGACTTGCTGACAACAATTTAGCCATGAGAAAAATATGGTTATCTCTATGGTGGAACTAAAGGTACTACACTGTGGAGGAAAAATCCACAGTGCTTTATTTCTTTTTTAATCCAAGATTTGCCTTTTCCTTAAACTCAGCAGTTAATACTTAAATGTAGGTAAAAATTGTTTTTATTTTAATTCCTTATCAATTTGCATTCATTAGCAAAGGCAATGATTTATAAATAACAATTTAATAATCATTTAAATTCCTCACCAGCAATATATTTTTTTGAAAACAAATGTTTCCTTATAAAGGGATGTTAACTATAATTCATTTAGATTGTTATGAACTAGCAGTGTTTGTCGGTAAACTTTTCAACACTATTTTCAGTGTTTAAAGGAAGAAGCAGTCATCCGCTGAAAATTTACTATTGCACTATGGTGGAAAATAAAAAAAAATTTGCACTTTAGTTCCTCATGAATTCTAAGACAAAAGTACACTGTTCAGGGTGTGTTCTTAATATATTTTTTCATTTCTTTGCTTTGTTCTTAATGTCAGTTGTTAAGAGCTTATATAACCAGAACATTGACTGTTAGTTTTGCGCTGAGATTTACTTTGTAGCGTTGAGGGAGAATCAGAGTTTTGAGTGTAGGTTGACAGTATGATTTAAAAGCACGCTAACATTCCCTTTTTCTCTGTTCCATTCCTAGAGCAGGAATATATAAATCAAGTGCCTTTTGAAAGCAAAAACCGCTGCTGAGATTTATATTTTGTAACCCGTTGGGTACTGTAGCTTAGGTAGTTCAAGTGCAACTAAAGAAGTGAATTTGGCTATCTGTATATTTTATTTGTAATTAATGAGTTGTATTTTCCTGGCATTGCTAGAAAAGAGAATTGTTTGTTGTAATAACTGTTCATTGTATAAACAAATTATTCATTTTGTCTTTCAAGGTATATATTCTCTACTGTTTTTGTTATGATGTTTTGTGAATAGTAGTTTTGATAATTAAATACTTTGGCTGCAGTGAAGTCAGTGGCAAAACTTCCACTGACCTCAGTGCGTTTAGGATTTTAACCTTCATATTTCCAAGTCAATTGCTTGATGCTGGAACCTGTACACATCTGTGTAGTGATTATTTGAGTAGTCCCATTAACTTCAGTGAGGCTGCTCACATGAGTAAGTTTGCAGTAACTAACTCCAGTTTTGGTAGTATGTAATATTTCTGTTATAGCTTATATTTTGGTGAATAGGAGTTTGCCTTTAAACTTAACAGGAGTACTTGTGGCACTTTAGAGACTAACAAATTTATCTGAGCATAAACTTCCGTGGGCTACAGCCCACTTCGTCAGACGCATAGAATGGAACACGTAGGAAGATATATATACATACGGAGAACATGAAAAGGTTGAAGTTGCCATACCAACTCTAAGAGGCTAATTAATTAAGATGAGCTATTATCATCTTTTATAAAAAGAAAACTTTTGTAGTGACAGTCAAGATGGCCCATTTCATACAGTTGACAAAAAGGTGTGACGATACTTAACATGGGGAAATAGATTCAATTTGTATAATGACCCAGCCACTCCCAGTCTCTATTCAAGCCCAAGTAAATGGTATCTAGTGTGCATATTAATTCAAGTTCAGCAGTTTCTCATTGGAGTCTGTTTCTGAAGCTTTTCTGTTGCAAAATTGCCACCTTTAAGTCTGTTACTGAGTGACCAGAGAGGTTGAAGTTTTCTCCTACTGGTTTTTTAATGTTATGATTCCTGATGTCAGATTTGTGTCCATTTATTCTTTTGCGTAGAGACTGTCTGTTTTGGCAAATGTACATGGCAGAGGGGCATTGCTGGCACATGATAGCATATATCATTTTGGTAGATGTGCAGGTGAATGAGCCCCTGATGGCATGACTGATGTGATCAGGTCCTGTGATGGTGTCACTTGAATAGTTATGTGGACAGAGTTGGCAATGAGCTTTGTTGCAAGGATAGGTTCCTGGGTTAGTGTTTTTGTTGTGTGATGTGTGGTTGCTGGTGAGTATTTGCTTCAGGTTGGGGGGCTGTCTGTACGCGAGGACAGGTCTGTCTCCCAAGATCTGTGACAGTGAGGGATCGTCCTACTGGATAGGTTGTAGATCTTTGATGATGCACTGGAGAGGTTTTAGTTGGGGGCTGAAGGTGACAGCTGGTGGCATTCTGTTATTTTCTTTGTTGGGCTTGTCCTGTAGTAGGTGACTTCTGGGTACAAACAACATGGCTGCTACTCTGAAACCTTTAAACTTAACATATTCCTTTATTGTACATTTCCTTAAGAAATTTTTATTTATATGATTTGGTGTACATAATGACTAGTCATTCTCTCCCCCACTCCCCAAGGGTATTTTGAATGAGGATTGCGTAATTCTTCCCCTTTGTTTTTCTTCCTTTTTTATCAGTTTATCTAATTTTCCAGTTTCTAATTTACCTGTTTCCCCCCTCCCTCCTATGTTGTATCAGATCTCCCTTTCCATGCTACTTTGTTTCCGGTAATCACTATAGTCAAGAATTCTAGTCTACTGGTATGTTTGTACAGTGCCTAGATTAACAGGAGCTTTGTACACTACCTCAGGAGAAACAATAAGTATTTGATAAATTAGTTTCCAAAGAATTTATCTTTCTTTGTTAGATTGCAAAAATATTTTTTAAATTGCTTATAATTTTTCAAAACTTTATCATGTAATATGTAGAATGCTAACAAGTTTTAAAAAATCACATAAAATTAAGATAAAGCTTATTTTTAGTTAAGAACAAGAAAAAGCATTCCGTCTGCTCATAAATTATCTGTGCTACTGTTCTCCACAACATTAATTTCAGTGTCCAATAAACTGAATTTCATAATAATATTGGTGAGCAATGTTTTTAGATGGAAAAATATCCATACCTATATCTCAAATAATATTTTAATAATTTCAGATCCACCTAGATTTGTCATCATGGTGCACATTGTGATCATTTGGAACTTCACAGCATCAGCAGAGCTGGGATTCACTTTCTCCTGTTCATAAACATACTAACCAGTTTTATACTATATTTGTAGTCTGAAAGTAAAGCTTCAGAAATGTTATCTACATTTTGGGGAGGAAGCAGTTATGAAAGAAGTACTGGGCTTAATAATAAAAAATAATGGTATATAATCTCTTGCTGCTCTTGAACTACTCAGACCATATTTCAGTGTATTTGTCCCATTCAGAAGGGAGAAACTTTGCAATTAAATCTTTTGATGATGTTATTCATGTATAAGGGGCTTTATGGCAAACTTAAGTTGCTTTCAGAGTTGGTAGATGCTCTTATCAGGTTGACACCACCTAGGCAAGTTCCATTTGCCTGAACTCAATGGGGAGCTAAAAGATAGAATGATCCCTAAAGAGAAATGGTGGAGATGAGCAGAAGCTCTCCAACTTGGCACCTTCTGCACTCTTAGTAGAGAGCTCAGCTCTGAAGCATGCTAACCAAATCCACTCCTTTACCAAGAATCTGCTTAATGCTGTCATTCAGCCCTGAGCTCCTGCCACTGGTGTCAGACACTGACAGCAGAACAGAGGATCAGATGTGGCAATATTGTGGGTGGGCACAAGCTCATGGCATGTCTACACAGGGAAATTTATTGGCATAGCTATAATGATATAATTACGCTGCTACCACTGTACGAGTCAAATGCCAGAAGTGGACAAGATCAACATCCTTTTTTAGGATTTAGAATGTCTTTAGCTTATGTTTCTTTGAAAGTGGTTTAAACTAAAATGTAAAAAAAAAAAAAGTACTCTAAATGCTGAAAGAGTGACTACATGGGGTGTTATACTGGCTTAGCTATTGCAATATGATTATATCTGTATAACTGCCAGTAAATGTCTTTGTGTCAGCAAGCTCTGACCATCCAAGCAGACTCTGGCTTTCTCAAGACGTTCTAGTAGCAACACCTCTGGCCCTTCTACTTTTTCTCTACTCGTAAAATGGCTCCTAAGAGAGAGCAGGAGTTCCTCACATGTCTTGTTGCAACACTCCCTCAGCTTGTCTATTGTCAAAGGCACTAACTCAACTGCCATGTAAACTGTCTCAGTCTGAACCTCTTCTGCTCATCAGCAATCTTTTGTTTTCCTCCTGCTGCAAGAGTAAGCATGGATAGTTTTTGGTCTGTTCAGAATATCCTAGAATTTCTTCAGACTAAACTACGTTTGAGTAACAGTTCTGTTAAGGTGTATTCCACAACTATTGCAGCATTAACTGCTGCAGTGGGTTATTTTTCCATTAATCATGAGCTAAATAAGCCTGTGACCCTGGAAGCTATGGAAAGGCTGAAAAAGTACAGAGGAGACCACTTCTTGTTACTTAAGTTATTCTTTGAATGCTCTAGTGACAGTTTCCTTCAGATGTCTCCGGAGGATTTTCATTCAACTTCTTTCCCTCTAAGAAAGGATCATTCCATCGGAGGGTAATAATTGCTACTCCTGAGCAATTGTATGTATCATTCAGGCAGTGCCTAGTCTTCTCTTCTGCTTCACCAGATCAAGAAGAGCAAAGGAGTCACATTGACAGCTGCTACCAGAAGCAACCCAGGTTCTGCTCCGAGTACTGTCCTTATGGATACTTCTTGTTAGGTGTACATGTTGCATCAAAGATTTTTGGTAGCAGTGACTGTTGGGCCTGTGCATGCACTGCAGACATCCTTGCACCTCATATTCATGACATGAGACACAGAATCTGCCCGCTCCAGTTTTGCTCTAGCTTATCCTCAATGTCTTAGTTCTAGTTCTAATTTGGTTTAGTTTATTTAGTTATTCTGATGATTGTCCCTCTTCAGATTATTTTGGGATTTCTGTTTAATACCTCTCTCTTCTCCTCCCCCACCCCTTCTTGAGGGATTTGCTTGAAGGGTTATTCTGGTCTGCTGAGATCTTTGGGATTCAAGCACTGCCTTACCTGCTGGGAATCTATCCCAGTCAATGATGGATATTCCTGGTGTATCTGCTGTCTGAGACACACCCACATCCCAGCCAAGTGCAAGATCTGCTCAGTTTTAAAAGGCTATCTTAAAAAAAAACAAAACAGGGGGAAGGGAGATTAAACTTCAGCTCCTTATGAGAGAGTGCTCCCCCCCCGAACAACCTTGGATCCAGGTTCAGCTAGTCTCCCAATATTGGCGTCCAAGTGAGCACATTGCCCCATCAACCTTTGTACTTAGATTGCTGTGGTATAAAAACATGAAAGATACCGACTGGTAAAGTTCCCAAGAAAAGGTGTTTTTGAATCTCCTTGTAGTGGGCCTTTATAAAAGCCTCAGTCACCTTCAAGATCAACTGTTTTGGAGACCTCATATTCCAGGAATGGTACGGCTGAAGTTCCAGGCTTCTCCAGTATTGGGAATTCATCAGTGCATACCTCAGTACCATCCAAGCATGACTGCTCCTGCAGAGAGACTAAACACTCTGCCTCCAGAAAGTCTGTAACATCATCAGACTTGTAATTATCACCTCTGTTACCTAACCAGGTGACCCGGACTGCAACATTTGTACCGCCGAGATTCACTTAGTACCACAGGAGTTTAGATTGTCCAAGGACTTGTTGGTGTCTGATGACCCAGAATCTCCTTTATTATTGGATACTGAACATTTTGGACAAGGCAGGTTTGGTACTCTTACCTAATTTGCCTTGCTTCCTGACCAGCATTGCAGCTTCTGACCGCTTGCCATCTGCAGATTGTGGTCGGAGTCTCCCTCCCAATGGCTACTTTCTGATTCAGAGCTTGGCTCCTCAGTGGTTCTCAGGAATATAAGTTTCCTTATAACAGAGGTACAACAGGTGCTATTAAACAGCAGAAAAATCTCTACTTGAAATTCTTACCTCCAAAAAAATGGGAGAGATTTCACCATTGGTGTACTCAGGAACAGTTTTCACTCATTCATTCTTCCCTCTCCGCTGTTCTTGATTACCTTCTGGATTTAAAGAACTCAGAGCTTCCCATGTGTTCCATTAGAGTTCATTTGGCGGCTGTTGCAGCCTTTCATTCCTCCATGCATGGATTCTCAGTCTTTGCTCTTCCCACAGTGGCAAGATTTATCTTGAAGTTGCTTAACCCTTTCCCACAATTCAGAAAGTCTACTCCTTTATGGGATTTGAGTTTATCCTTAATAGTCTTATGAAACCTCCCTTTGAGCTGCTGACTAACATTCTCTGCTGCAATTACCTACAAAAATGGCATTCTTAGTAGCCATCATTGTTGTTTGCAGAGTCAGGGAAGTAGGAGCATTAATAGTTTATTGCCTTCCCCTTTACTGTTGTCTTCAAGGATAAGCTATCGTTATGCCCACATCCTAAGTTCATGCCTAAAATATCCTCTGATTTCCACATTAATCAAATTACTCATCTTTCTGGATTTTTCCCAAAGCCACACCAGAATAGAAATGAGGAGGCCCTCTGTATCTTGGACATTAGAAAGGCATCTGCCTTCTACTTGGGCAGAACCAAACTATTTAAATTTTAGAAAGTCTTCTGAACTGTTTATCTCATTTGCAGACAGATCTAAAGGATCCACAGTTTTGACCCAAAGACTTTCAAAGTGGATTTCCAGTTATGTTCTTGCTTGTTACCAGGCTACTAATGTCCAGTCCCCTTTGAGAATAATAGCTTATTCTGCAAGATCCCAAGCTACTTTCATGGCACTATATTTTAAAAAAAACAAGAACCAACAATTTCAGAAATTTGCAAAGTGGTAACCTGGGCATCAGTACACATTTTTTTCCAAACACTACTTACTGGTACATTCTTCTAGATCTTATTTTGCTGTTGGCATGGAAGTTCTTTCTTCAATATTGAATCAAGTTCTGAAGCTCCCATCTCCTTTAGGAGTCTCCTGAAGTGGAACTTCCACAGGGATACTACTCTTAGGTTGGATATTAGGAAAAACTTTTTCACTAGGAGGGCGGTGAAGCACTGGAATGAGTTCCCTAGGGAGGTAGTGGAATCTCCTTCCTTAGAGGTTTTTAAGGTCAGGCTTGACAAAGCCATGGCTGGGATGATTTAGTTGGGAATTGGTCCTGCTTTGGGAAGGGCTTGGACTAGATGACCTCCTGAGGTCCCTTCCAACCCTGATATTCTGTGATTCAAAGAAGACGGAGGAGTTTGCTCACCTTCTGCAGTAACTGGAGTTCTTTGAGATGTGTATCACTACTGGTGCTTTATTACCTGCCTTCTTTCCTCTCTGCTTTGGAGTTGCATCTCGTAGGGCTTTGTGGTAAAGAAGGAACTGAGGGTGGTTTGCTTGCGCAGCTCTGCATATACTTGGTATGTGGCCTGAGGATGCCTGGAGCTCATGAATGGGCTGAATGGTCATTACTACCAAAAATCTCTGATCAAAGGCTCATGGAGTCCATTCACACCTGAAGTGGAACACCTATAAGGACACACATCTCAAAGACCTTACTGCTCATGATGAGTAACCTCTCCTCCTTATTAATGAGTTGAGAAGGATGGCAGTATTGTGAGATGAATCTTCCACAGGAAGGAGGAAGAAGACAATCTAGAAAATGGGCAATATGGATTTCCACTTGCAGAAGGGATAATTCTGTCCAATCAAACAAGACCCATTCACCCTAATTTTGGAGGAAGATAAGCTGCCAGGACTGGTTTTGAGGGATCCCATCCTCTCTTTCCGTACACCAACTGTTAAGGACATTGTGGACAACAAGTGGTGTTTGGATGACATTATCAGAAGATTTATTTGCATGGTCTCTATCTGTTGACCGTGAGAAACCATACTCAGTTTTTGGACTGGTGTAAAAGAACTTGAAGAAAGAACATTAATATAATTCAGTTTTTCCCTCTTGTGCAGCACATCAGTGAAGCTTGTACCCTAATTATGGGAATTGCAATTTAACCTTTTTCATCTCTTGTGTTTGTGTAGAAAATCTGGTAATAAGTGGGTGTATGTGTCTATCCTCCAGTAATTGTGATTTGTTCTTAGAGAAAACGATATAAAACATTTCTTGTTTTAACACACGTCTATTAAAACAAGAAATGTTTTATATAATTTTCTCTAAGAACAAATCACAATTACTGGAGGATAGAATGGAAATACTTATTGTCCTACCCAACTCTTAGAAAAAGAAAATCAGAACTTAATTTAGAAATACCAGAGATATTTCCTAAAATGTGACAGATCTTTCTTACTATATACTGAAGTGTGGTACAATAGTGGCAAAATGGGATTAAATGTTTTCTTTGATATTCTCAGTCCCAATGTGGCATGTAACAGAGTAAGCTGCAAAGGTGATAGACTGTAGTCACTTAAGTTGTTACACTGAAGTATTATGCACTGTTACACGCTTAGACTTAATTAAAAAGATGTCCTCAGAGTGCAGTTCCTAGGTACTGTCCTTATAGGATTTCTTCTTCCTGTTGCTGTATCTTAGTCCAGGTAAGAAATTGCTGCATTTATCCCAAGTGCACAGTTTAAGTATAGACTCGGGTATTAACAGTACATATTTCAGTATTGTGAAGAAATGGAGGTTAACTAGGTGATGTTTGGCAGAGGTACCTTTGTTGCACATATAAATGAGAGGACTATAAGAACTGAGTAAACCAGGCATAGATAATGCACAAGCTTCTTACTTGGTGCTGTTTACTAATACAGTTTAATCTTGACCTGCAGAAGCCTTGTTGTTCTAATCCTTTGTTTCTCAGTGTGGGTGGGGTGAATATGTTAGTTTTGTGAGGGTTATGATACATAATCTCTATTTTGAAGCAAGATTTTAGTGCAAATGATAGGCAGACCTTCAAGGCTCTGATAAGTACTTTCATTATCCATTTGGCTTCATCTTTCAGTCAAAAATTAATACATTTCCATTTATTCTTATTTGTAGTGGAAGTAAGTATAACACTAACATATTTGTAATGGGATTTGTCTCCTTTTTCTGTTATATTTTGATGTTTCCTTGGATGATTTGGGATATGAATTATCATGTAATTAACATACTGTGGTATTGCGGTATTTCACATGTAGGTAACATTTTCTTCATTATGGCCGTTGTATTGATCATATCATATTATCTATCTTTAGTAATTTATCATTCTACCTTAATGTAGTAGTAATGGGATTAGAACATTTATTTGAAATGTAAATTACTAATTCAAGATTATAAAAATGCATTTAATGCTTCCAATTTGAAAGGCTGTTTCCCCTCTGTGGAGACAGAATTTAGTTTCCTTGAGTTGGGAATAAACTAGTCTATCCTTGTCCAATAGTCTAAATAAGAGAGGTCAAAAAATGCATGTATTGGACCAGTGACCTCATTGTCTTGTTTAAATGAACACTGTACCCCATTTTGTTCCAAGACTAGGTTGTAGTGGCTTTGTTTAGTGGAACGTTTGAGATTGTTCTGAACACTAGCCTGGATGGTTTTTTTTTATGGCAGTTTTTTAAACACTGTAGCTTTGTCAATAGTGTAATATTCTAGAGAAAATCCAGTGCAATCCAGTAGAACAGATGGACTGTTGACTAAATCTCTGTACTTATGTTAGAAGCTATTTTAAATACATTGCCTGCAAATCTTTTTTCTTTCTTTATTTAAAGTGTTACTCTATTTTAGAGAGCACACTGCGTTTCTGTTGTTGACGGTATATTTTATATTAGTTGTACTCTACCATGACTGTGATCAGCTATTGAAAGAGTGTATTTTTATTTATTTTTTTCATCTGATTGTGCCAAGCAAAGCTAGCTTGGTTATAGTCTTTGTTTAGAGAACTGGACAGTCAGTTTCCCTGAGGTAAACTTTAAAATTAGAACTTGTCTACACGGGAAGTGTAGTTCACAGTGAATTAAGATAAAGCGAACGAAGGCCACTTAACTTCTGTATGATAGTGCCCTACACAGGAGTTTTTTAACTAATGCATTTTAAATTCATTTTGACTTAAATTTCTATTTAGACAAGCCACTAGTCTATCTTAATAAACAATCAATTTACTGCATATTAGTGTGTCTTTATTTAAACTTTTGTTTTAACTTAGTCTGTGAATGTAAATTTTTATCGTCATTCATCCTGCAAACTTCATTTCCGTCCTATATAGAACAAATATATTCAGCTTTTAACTCAATATGAAACCCTTTGGCTGACCTTTAAAACTGAGAGACCTATTTTTCTTTCCCCTTTGGTATCATGCTACTATCTGGTATGAAAAAAAGAAGGGAAACAAAATGAAATACTTGCCAAACTATCAGAGTAAATAATAATGAGGATAAACTGTCTAACAAAGAAAGATGAGAATGGAGCTAAACTTAATCTTTTGTACAGTCTCCTTTTTTCCTTTCATCATCCCCTCATCTTGAGCTAAGACTCAAAAAACATTCTAAAGGGTAGATCAGGTCAGTGTTTGAAAAGTATGAAACTACACAGTAGAAGGCCATTAGTTTCTGCTGAATTTAAGATTTAATTTAAAAAGAAAGGTTTCTAGCCCTTAAGGTTTTGAAAATGAACTTTGCAATGTCAATCAGTGCGGTCCTGTGCTCCTGAGCCTGCAAGACATAGCTTTTGTGAGAAGCAGCAGCAGGATAAAATTAGCAGGACAAGAATAATGAGAGAAATCTCACTTCCAAAAGCAGAAAGTTAGAGGATTTTCGGATTTATCAGATCAGACCTACTACCCAGAATCTGACATGAAAGTTGAACAGACCTAAGCAAAGCCCAGATGTTGCACCCTCCATTTTCCCAGTGGTTGAAGGGCTGGGCTTTCCCCTGGGCTATTGTTTTTAAGCCTTTCCACCCAACCAGCTTTCAGTATCAGCTTTTAGCTAGTAGGTTTAATACTTTGTCTAGTAGATAGTCAGAAACTCTGCTGTTCTCTTACCCATTATGACACAGTTTCAGACTTTCTGAAAAACTGTTTTATTCTTGTATATAGTTAGCATTTTGGTTTTTTTGGTAGTAGTTTTTAGTATTAGTAGTTTTCTTAGGATTTAAGGATTTTGGGATGCTGTTTTAGCGTTTTCCCTGCTAACCCCCTCCCTCACACCCATACCTGGGTACTGGATTATGCTGAAGATGCTGAGATTCAAGATTTGCGCTTCCTGCCCTCTCTTGTTTTCATCAGTGACGAGCACCAGCGCTGCCTTTACTGCTTGGGGGAAGTCCACGTCACACCCAGGTGCAGTATTTGCGTCTCCTTTCCTGTCCGCACTTCTGCGGCCCTGGGGTAAGTCGCACCCTCTACTCCAGAAGTCACAGAGTTCCCGGAAAGTCATGAAATCTGTGATTTCTGTGACCTCCATGATAGACTTGTAGCTTTAGCTATTAGTGCTTCCACCCCAAACCCCTCTGTGGAGGGGTATTCGGTTTTCACTCACTCGTTGACAGTGCGATTCTGGAAGGGCTTCATACCGATGTATTCTCCTGTTCAACCCATCACTCCCCAGTGGGACCAACAGCCTTGTCCTCATAACATTGATGAAGTCACCTTTTGAACCCCTGGCTCCCTGCTCTCTTACCTTTCTTTTCATGAAGATCAGTTTTCTGATAGCTATTACCTCTGTGAAAAGGGTGGGCAGATTGGGGACCATGATGGCAGACGCCTCTTTCACCACATTCCATAAGGACGTTTCCCTGCATTTGCATCCTAAGTTTCTGCTGAAAGTGGTTTCCTGCTTTCATCTCAACCAACCCATTCACTTACCTGCCTTCCTTCTGAAGCTGCATGCCTCAGAGCAGGAATGTGCCTTCGTTCCCTCAATGTCTGCATACCCCGGCCTTTTACCTGCAGAGGACAAAGTCATTCAGGTAGTCTCCTAGACAATTTATTTATCTCTATAGGAGAAAGAATTAAAGGGCAGGCCATTGCCACTCAGATGATTTTTAAGTGGGTTTTGGGGTGCATTACACTCTGTTATCAATTATTGGGACTGTCCCCTCCCCTGGTAATAGGAGCCTGTTTGACAATTGTGCAAGCATTAACTACAGCTGTGCTTCATAATGTACTGCTCATAGACACATGGAGGGCGGCCACGTGGAGTTTGGTACACACTGTCTCTTCCCATTATGCCCTGGTGCAAGACTCTGTGATGGATGTCTCATTCCGTGCAGCTGTCCTCTGTTCCACAGTTCCATCATCTTCCTCGCACCTTCCTCCTGACTAGTATAGCTTGTCAGTTACCCTCAGTGAAATACAAAAAGGGACCATCGCTCGAAGAAGAAGAGGTTACTTACCTGTAACTGGCAGTTCTTCGAGATGTGCGGTCCCTATCTGTATTCCACTCCCGTTCCCCTTCCCCTCTCCTGTGTATCTGATTGATTTGTGGTGAAGAGGGAACGGGGGACGTGATCAGTCTGCCCCACACTTTATCGCCTCAGTCGAAACCATGTGGATCAAGGGTGCATGCACAGACCAATGGACACTACTACTTTTAAAAGCTCCGGCTCCGGGCACATGTGCACAGCCCTGAGTGGAATACAGATAGGGGCCACACCTCTCGATAAACCTCCAGTTACAGGTAAGTGACCCCTTTTCTATACTTTCTCCCAAGTACTATATTATGTAATAAGTCCAAAGAATCTTCACGTTGTATTTTTGAGGCTGCTGTTGAAAATGCTCTAGCTAAACTTACTTGTATGTGTACTGCTGAAATATGCAGAAGCAGAGTTGTATTTTCACTGCATAACTTAGTTATTCTCCAGTTTATATTAGTTTTGTTTACTGGAGATCAAATTCTGACAAATTAAATATGCACACAACAATTTTTTGTAGAAAACTAATACATATGTGTATAGTTCATATGACTTAAGGAGTTTGGTGGAGTAACTTTTTTACAGAAGCTCAGTAGAATTAAAAGAAGTGAGTTCACCTTGTAGGGCTGGAAAAAAACCATGAAGGGCTGATAGATTTTTAGGTGGCACAAATAGTCAATATGTTTTTCCATCTGTTTATATATGTGAGAATAAATACCTTTGGGGAAAAAAAATAAAACTGTTAAATGTACCTTAAGTATGGCAGGGCAGTTTTTTCAAATGTAGGTACCTAAAGTTAAATGCCTAAATTCATCCGTCACCTAAGTAAGCAACCTGATTTTTAGCAGTACAGAACACCCTCAACTGCCATTTAAACTATTATTTTTACTGATGTTATTCTTTTTCTGTCCACTTTGCTTCTAAAACCACTTTGCCTAAAGTAATATAGTGTAAAGGCCTCATGGTAACATAACAATTAGTACTGATTGCCTCTGTGTGTGTGTGTGTGTGTGTGTGTTTGCTTTAAAAAATGCAAACCAGTTTTTGCTATAAACTATAGTGTCACAGTTGAATTTCTGATAGCTCATGCTGGCTAGAGCTAGAAACCGAAAGCTTTATGTCGTTGGATAGTTGAGACTCCATCTCTCCAATTACAGTAATATGTAGCAGTTGTATAGTGTATTTCATGTCCAAAGCACTTTATAGCTATTTTTTAATTAACCCTTACCATGCCCATATGAGTTTGGTATGTGATTTGCACACATCCAGTGTTATAAAGAATTCACTTGGGATCTTAAAACCAAAAATTCTTCAAAAGCATGGAATCAAGAATTAAGTCTGTGTACAGAGTTGACCACAGGGGATAAAGATAAAGCTTTCTTGCTATCTTATTGGGGGAGAAGGATGAGAAATGAATAAGACGCTGTTGCCAGGAATAATACCCGACTCTGGAACAGTTAATAAGTGGTTGATGAGTACTGTGATCCTCCACAGAACGAGACTGTAGAGAGTGTTTTGTTTTTGTTTTTGTTTTTCTTAATCTGGAACTAAGAAGTAGAAAAGAAGGGGATAGATACATTATGGATTAAAGAACTTTTTGGCATCCATGTGTAATTTAGGAGACATAACAGATTCCCTAATTAGAAACAGAATTGTTTATAGGACACCTGATTCCAGTTTACAAGGGAGATTCTTGAGATAAACGTATCTAACCCTAGAGAAATATATTCAAATAGCAAGCACAGCTTAATTGTCCAGGGAAAGAATGAAAACAATGACAGCTGCTCATGCAGAACAAGTATGAAGGCTGCCACTAAAGGAACCGAGGAAGCAATTAAGAGTTGCCAAGATAGGTGAGCCTCACATTGCCACAAAGGATTCAGGACCTGTGGGTGCTATGCACATGTGAGCAGGTCAGGGTCCAACTGTCATAGGCCCACAATGTAATGGTAAAAGGCCAAAACAAAAACAAAAAAAATCTCACCCTCCAAAAAACAGGCAACCAGTCTAAGCTGCTGTGGAACACAGGTCATGTAAAGTAATTACTGTCTCAGTGCATTGGTGGAGATGTAACTGCAGACAATTGTGGAGTAGCGTCAGACAGGTGGCACACCTGTATAGATGGCGCCAAGGCCAGGACAAGAAAGACTTACACAGAGTTTCAGCCATCAGCTGGTCTGACATAGGAGAGTCAGAAGAAACAAGGCATATGAACAACACAGAGGACGAACAGGGCTCCGCCCAACAGAATGAAGGCAGCAGCAGGGTGGAAGCAAATCCCTCACCAGTAGTAATAATAGAAGCAAGAAGTGGGAAACATGTTCAAGGATAGCAGTATACTGGAAGAAACTATGAGGCCTAACAGGCTGGTGGTAAAGGCCATGATCCTAGGATAGGCTGTGTGCTAGTAATTTCTGGCCCCAGTAAATCAGAAAATCCTTGCACAAAGGACAGTAACAACAAAAGTTGCTGAAAGATGTAGTAACCTGCATGTAACTCAAAGGGAGGAGCACAAGTTGCAGGGGGGAAGACTTTGGAGATAGGACCAGTAAGCCAGTCTGTGCACACAGCAGGAATGCTAGCTGCAGTTGCAGCATCTCTGTAAATAGTTCTCTTAATAAAGAGCCAATTTAAGTTTTAGGAAATAGAGCCCTCAGGTTATTATACAATAAGTGGTACGTGAAACAACCTAAAACAATCTGTTGAAAAAGGCTGAATACGGTATTTATATATCTTTTTTAACTGATTCATACTTGGTAGGAGAGAAATGAAGATTTATTTATGGTAGGTTCTTTTGATTTAAAAGTGGAAGCTATTTAAAATCTGCTCGGCTCTGAATTTTGGATTGTTCAATGTACAGCCAGTAAAAATGAATTGTTGGCAGGTGGAATGAAGATGTGGAGGCCAACGATAAAGAGATACAGTGTATTTGATGGCTGCCAAAATAAAGTAATTTATTATGTAGCTGATATCACCGTGTGAGGGGTAGGTAGATATAGATATGAGGAAGATGTCCTCTCATGAAAACTCTGAAAATGAAACTCTGTGCCTCTGATATCTGTGCTTGTATTTGGCTTCCTGTCTAGCTCCTCTCCCCTCACACAGAATAGCAGCATAACTCTATTGTCAAATGTATTAATGAGAATGCGTTGTTGACTTGTATGCCCTGCAGAGTTGATGGGAAGTGGCACACAATGTTAAGGGTGATGGCTGCAGGCCCAGCTGGCTGGCTGAAATGTACACAGACTGACAGCTCCTGATAATTGTCACACACATTTGGAGTTCAGTCCCTGTAGTGGAAAATAGTTTATACCTACACAGTGGCTGAATTGCATTGTTTAACTCATTTGAGTAGGTTACATTTCAGAATTTTTTACAGATATGCTGTATAAAAGATTCCTGTGATACAAGTTAGTGTCCTATAAATATTTTCTTTCTTACTATAAGGCAATACAGTTGAAAAGAGTTTGCAGAGATTTATTGTTCTATAAAATAGTGGGCGTTCTCTTCTGTGGCTTTGCTCATTGTTTGTGTGTAAGCTTACTAAACTAGCACCTGATCTTTTCGACTGTGGTTAGATGGTTGATCTTTTTGTTTAAAGCACTGGAAGTCCCATCTCTTCGACAGACTCTTTTGTGACCTTGGGCAAAATGAGGTTAATAATAGTACTGAGGCCATTTAGTGTGCGGCAAGCTGGTGTGTAAATTTACAGCATACGAGCTTGCTATGCAGTTGGTGATCGTGTGGGTCTTGACACCACAAACTTAAAATTCCATAGTGCACTTTGATGTAGACCAAAGCGCAGTCCATAACTTTTAGTGCATGGTAATAAAGTGCACATGGCCAGTTAGTGCATAGCAGGTTAGTGCACTGTAGATTTATACCCCAGCTTGCCACTCACTAACTGACCATGTCAATAAACCCTAATTTTCTCCTAGCCTTTGTCTCTCTTGTCCATTTATATTGTAAGGTCTTCGGGGCAGGAGCTGGCAGTTATTATCCATTTGCACACTTCTTAGCACCATGAAGCCCTGGTGTTAATTGAATCCTTTAGGTTCTACTGATGTATCAAGAATTGATGCTAATAAGGAAGTCAAAAACTACCCTCTAGAATTTTGCTCTGATAAAGAAACTAATAGTCCAAGAGACAAGAGAACAACTCTTATAATACTAAAACATGTCATGATAATAAAATAAACTGAATTCTGTTCTTAGATACTCCAGATGCGCATCAGTGTAACTCCATTGATTTCCAGTAATAATTTCTGATTTACATCATTGTACTTGAGAGCAGAATTCGGCCCTCTCTCTGTGTATAGGAAAGACTGCAACACAATGAAATAACATGTGCGCATGCCGATATTTGCGTGGTTTGTTTTTGTTTTTTAAAGATGTGGATTTCCTCTCTACCCTCCACATTTAAAGGCAAGATACAGCAGACAGGAGCACATTTACGTGGCTCCAGTAGTAAGTAGCAGTATGGTCGAAGATTTTGTTACTGGAGGTTTCGTTTACCGTGGAATTCATATGCTATTCAGTTCAACATGTTTAGTCATACTTGCCTACATAACAGGGGAAATCTTGAGAATATATTTAAAATGTGTAAAATGCTTTGAAGATGAAAAGTGCTATATAATTACTAAGTATTAGTAGTATTAGTAATCCTGTAATAAACGCTGTAATTTAAGAACAATATATAATACATCTAATCTAATCTAAATTAATTTGCATCAGTTTATCGGTGTAGAGTACCAAAAATAAAATGAACTTTTGTATCTAACAGTCTTCTAAGTATTTTTTAACAGACACAATGAAAGTGTGATCTTATGGTATAGTATTTAGATATTCAGAACCAAATACTGCCTCTTTGATGTGCATTCAGTTTTCGTTGGCTTTGTCTGCACTGGATAAATTTAGCAAAAAATTTCTTCCCATCCCACCACTGGCTCAGCTGCACTGGTTGAAGCCCTATTACAGGCAAGCCAGTAGTGACTGGTGAATTTGTACCTCCCTGTCAGTAAAACTCACTGTTTAGTAATATTGTTGAATAATACACAATATAATGCTAACATTCTTGTTACAACAAATAGAACGGAGAACACATTTCAAAACAATGTATGACGTACTTTCCTGGTTCTTGAAAGCGTTTAACTTTATGTCTTACAGTGCAGTTAAAGTGTGCTGATATCTGGTATAACTGCAGACCATGTTTTTGTGCATAAGCACATGGAAGTAATGTGCTCTTACAATATTGCCAAACATTTGTGGTTCTTTTTAAGGATTTTCATGAGTTTTGTGTTTCTCCTTCAAAGTTTTGCCCATATCTAAAATGGCTATTATCTCTCATTACTGTCAGCAAGATGGCTGACATGTCTCTCTAACCCTTGCAGGAGAAAGTGAGTCTGAGGAATGTGGTGTGATAGAGAGGAAGAATGTGATGGGGAGCAGATGATGAAGAGAAGGGAGAGAAAACAGCAGGGGAGTGAATGTAGGGGTAACCTGAAGGGAGAAAGTGTGAGGGGTAATTGCCTAGACTCTGTAGAAAGTGAGGAAGATAGAGGAGATAAGTGTGGGTATATTGAATTCCCTCTAAGGAGCAAACAGGAAGGCCTGCATTTTAGTGTGTGTATTCGAACCTGAGATGATCATATATAAAATGGAGGTGGGCAGCTTCCCCGAAATGTGAAAATATCAGGAAGGTGATACTTGTGAAGAGGGGGACAGTGGTGGTGGCAGTTATATATACTGAGTTTTAAGACAAACTTTTTAATTTTTGAGGTATGACTCACAAGTTTTGAACATTTGATATTGACAATGCTGGTTTTATCTGCTAATTTAATAAACAATCATTGCAGAACAGATTTTTGGAGGTTGGTGAATAATAAAAAAGGATAAAGTCTTTTGATGTCCAGTATTATAGCAGCCCAGTTGATATCGTGGGCTAAGTACCAGATGCTTTATCTTGGAACTCTGACTCTATTACTTACTTGCTATATGACCATGGGCAATAACTTAACTGCTGTTTTGTTTTCCCATTTCTAAAACAGGAACAGTAATACTTACCTTCTCTGTCCCCCACCTGCCTCACAGAAGTGTTATAAGCATTAAATTAGTTCATGTATTGAAGATATCAAACAGTATGTAAAAGGCTAAGTATTACTTTTTAAATGGTAAAAATGTATGATTAGAAGTGAAAATCTTCCAGGCATGAATTTATTTTTGAAAGATTTAAACTTTTTATAATTTTTGGTGAATACTGTAATCACATCTGAAATCAAATACTTTCACAAATTTGTAAAGCTCTGGTAATTTTAAGTCCCTTCATGCTTCATAAATTAAAACTCCGTGATAATTTTTAGAAAGAAGTGATTGGTTTAAAAAACACTTTATTGCTATGATATTTGCAGTGTTAAGCTATTTAATAATAGAGTAGTTATTAATGGCTCCCAATCCTGCTGGAAAGGTATAACAAGTGGGGTTCCGCAGGGGTCTGTTTTGGGACCAGCTCTGTTCAATATCTTCATCAACGATTTAGATGTTGGCATAGAAAGTACGCTTATTAAGTTTGCGGACGATACCAAACTGGGAGGGATTGCAACTGCTTTGGAGGACAGGGTCAAAATTCAAAATGATCTGGACAAATTGGAGAAATGGTCTGAGGTAAACAGGATGAAGTTCAATAAAGATAAATGCAAAGTGCTCCACTTAGGAAGGAACAATCAGTTTCACACATACAGAACGGGAAGAGACTGTCTAGGAAGGAGTGTGGCAGAAAGAGATCTAGGGGTCATAGTAGACCACAAGCTTAATATGAGTCCACAGTTGTGATACTGTTGCAAAAAAAGCAAACGTGATTCTGGGATGCATTAACAGGTGTGTTGTAAACAAGACACGAGAAGTCATTCTTCCGCTTACTCTGCGCTGGTTAGGCCTCAACTGGACTATTGTGTCCAGTTCTGGGCACCACATTTCAAGAAAGATGTGGAGAAATTGGAGAGGGTCCAGAGAAGAGCAACAAGAATGATTAAAGGTCTTGAGAACATGACTTATGAAGGAAGGCTGAAGGAATTGGATTTGTTTAGTTGGAAAAGAGAAGACTGAGAGGGGACATGATAGCAGTTTTCAGGTATCTAAAAGGGTGTCATCAGGAGGAGGGAGAAAACTTATTCACCTTAGCCTCCAATGTTAGAACAAGAAGCAATGGGCTTAAACTGCAGCAAGGGAGATTTAGGTTGGACATTAGGAAAAAGTTCCTAACTGTCAGGGTAGTTAAACACTGGAATAGATTGCCTAGGGAAGTTGTGGAATCTCCATCTCTGGAGATATTTAAGAGTAGGCTAGATAAATGTCTCTTAGGGATGGTCTAGACAGTATTTGGTCCTGCCATGAGGGCAGGGGACTGGACTTGATGACCTCTCGAGGTCCCTTCCAGTCCTAGAGTCTATGAGTCTATGAATATTAGCCTGTTTTTATATAAATGGCTCAGTGTTGAAGTGAGTCAAGTGGAATTCTTGCATACTGCATCATGGCACACTAAACAGATTAAAGAAATTAATTTCCAGGAAAAAAGTAAATTAAAAAATAAACAGAGTTTACTAAGCAAGAATAAGGATGCATGTCCAATTACATACACTCAAAAGCTAGAAAATCAGAAACTCAGTCAGTCAGCCTTGCTAGACAGTATGAAGGTGTTGCAGAAATAACTACTAGGTGAACACCGTTCTGTCAACAGTAAGCAAGCTGGTTTCCTATGCTGCCTACTAAGCTGTTTAAAAGAAGCTTTGTAAATTTTTCCCATATCTAAAAAAATGTTGTTGTTTTTTTTAAATACTGCTTTCATCTTGATTGGAATTCTAAAAAAAAAATATTGAAAAGTGCCCAAGGCACAGATTGTTAAAAGTATCAGGCATCTTAAGATGCACATAGACACCTAGAGGAATTTCCAAACACACCTAGATGCCTGACCCCCTTTTATCTGAATTGGAGTTAGGCACCCGTGTGCTTTTTTGAAAATCCTTCTGGGTGTCTAAATACTTTTAAACATCTGGTTCCAAGTAACATAAGTAACTAGGGGCCAGATTTTTTAAGGGAGTTAGGCATTTAACTCTCATTGAAATCAATGGGAGCTAGATGCCTAAATGCCTTTGAAAATATAGCTCTTCGTATTCAAAGTCCTACTGACTTTCGGTGAGATTTAGGGGCCTAAGTGTTTGACACTTTTTTGAAAATGTTACTCCTAGTCTCTAATTTTCTTCCTTCCTCTACTTTAAATAATCTCTCTCCGAGATAGGTAGATATACATACATATAGAGAGAAACACATACACACACTGTTTTTCTCTCTCAGTATATTCACATATAACTGTGTGTGTGAACAGTCTCCATTCACATGCTAGAGGCTGCAGCTGATGAGCAGAAGTAGTTCAGTTGATACACTCGTTTCTGCTGCATTCGTACCGAAACAGCGCTGGAACAGCTGTCATCATTTTGCAGAGTTCTGTTTTTCCTGTAGAGCTGCCTGTGGCAATTGTGCTCATTCTTCATTACCCAGGGGCTTTACCAGCTATAAAATAATATATCTGACTGCTTAGTAGTATAATATAATTTATTGCCTAGAAAAATAGAATAGTGGAGAACTTAACTTTTGCTCACCATGCAGACCTGGCCCCATTGAGGCAGGCTCTTAACTCTGTGGTCAGTAGGAATGTAATGGTGGTTTGTCTAGATCCCTGATAAAACCTTGTAAAGCATAGAACTGGTCAGAAATAGTATTAAAGTGCTGCAGATGTTACCAAACTTGATAGGAAAATTACTTATAAACCTCTTTTTTTGTACTTGAAAGTCATGTTCACAACTTGTAATTCACACTGAGCGTTGGATAAGGGGCCAGTCAGACAGACAGACAAATAAATTATGGGAAAAACAAAAGGAACGTCTGCAAACTTTCTTCTTTGGTTCCTCAGCCACATATCATCAATGTAGAAACAAAGATGAATAAGAGTTATTTATTATTATTACACTGTTCCTTTTAGTTGTGTATTTGATTCACTGATATTTAAAAGAAAATATGGTTTGTGAATAGTTTTGAGGCAAATACTATAAAATGAGCAGACAGCTTGTTCTGTAATGTATAATTAAATAAATTGCAAAGAGTTTTATTTTACTGTTAAAAGATTTATTTTTTGTAAAACATAAAGGGCATACTATTAGAAAGCAAATGAAAATTTGTATAACAGACTTTACCTACCTACCTACGAACAAGATCCTGCGACCACTTATGCATGTACATTAATTTACTTAGATGAAAGGTCCAGTGACTGCAGTGGGACTACTCATGAAAATACAGTTATGTGGATACATAAGTATTTGCAGATTATTATTATTTCTTTATATTCAGTTAGTGCCTAGAAACCCCAGTTGTAGACGTAGGGTCACATTCTGTGGGCACTGTTTAAATAGACAAAGAAGGGAAGATAAGGAAACAATCTGACATTTTAACAGCTTTTCTTAGAATTAGTTATTTTTTAATTTAATATGTTAATAAATAATAAACAGTAAGAATCATACTTCTGGAATAATGAAGTAAAAATGAAATAAAGTATAAAAAACACTGTAACACTATAGTAAAATTGTTAGAAAAAAATAATTTTTTGCATGAGTTTTGCATAGTCACAAAGCACAACTTTGATACAACGATTCTATTTGTGATTATTGAAAATGGAACCATACTAACTCATTAGCAGTAACTTCTTATACATACACACACACATGCACACAAATATTGTAAAAAGATTGCAAATTGCTGTCAGATTTTCATGTGTTTAGAATTCACACCACGAAGAAACTGCCTGTAGAATCTGAATCAGAAGATAGATAGTAGTAATGTTTTTTCACAATAGTTTCTCTAAGTGATAGAAACTTTCTAAAGAGATCATCTTTGTTTTTAGAAAACCTGTCCTAGTACAACATCATATTATCAATATTGCTTTGATATGGTGTGTCTGTCCCTAGATCGGTCTTGAGTCGAATTTTTGTGTTGTTGATCTTCCCCTGTTACATTTACTGTCATTAATAATTTCTTTCTTTTTTAACATTTATTTTGTTTTACACTTGTTTTATACCAGCTATGCAGTGTTGATTCAAGGGAGATGCTGAAAAACGGTGATTAAAATGATTTGTGGTTTTAGTTTCTAAGTCTTTTGTGTATTTGAAAATGTTTATGAAAGACTGTGGAGAGATGTATCGTGTTTAAAGTATACCTTTGTGCTGATGCAGTGCAGCTGCTAGGTGGTAAGGTTTTCTTTAGCTGCCCTCTGCTTTTATTACTGTTTTATTAAAACCTCGGGCACCACATATTTGAGCTCACACTGGGGCATTGCACCTTCCCACAACCCCAAACATAGTCAGTGATTTTAAAGCCACTGTCTCCACTTCCAGAAAAGTGAATGAATTGAGAGAACTCGTGTAGAAAGTCATACCTTAATTTTACTACTTGAAAGTGGTGCCGAGAAGTATTCCTGTCAACTATGAAGTAGTAATAATTTTCCATTTAAGCCAAAGTTTATAGGATGGTCAATAATCAATTGTGGTAAGGAGCCTTAAGATTAAATGTATTTATTTTCATTAGGGAGGCAGTTATAACTTCATAGTAGTTACAGTATAGTTATCATGTAGTTAATGTACCAGGACTCTGAATAAAAACGTGTGTTAAGTATGAGCCTAAAAGGATAATATTTACGAATTCAGGGATTAAGTACATCTCCTGGTTCTCTGATTTAATGGTAATTGCATATAACAAAAACACTCCACCCATTATGATTTCTCAAGGGAGCATGAAGAGGCACAGGATGCGTGTATGGCACTGACAGACACTGCTATTCAAAAGATAGCAATCTTGTGCTCATAGAGTGCAATGTGCATCTTTAGTGGGATCCATACTGACAATAACATCTCGAAGAACCACATTTACTGTAGAGCAAGTGGCTGTTCTCTTTGCTCTCTCGCTGTTCTGTTTTAACAAAGGAGAGAATGCTTGTCAGAGCCTATAAATTACAGATAGATAAAATGGGAGATGGCAAAAAGTATATCTCCAGGAATCTGGAACCTCTATGCCAGTTTTTAAAGTCTGTTCTGTAAATTAATCTGTTAGAAGTTAGTTCTGTGTAACTGTCCATGAATTTATTTTCTATTTTATGTTTAATGTTGCATGTGGAATGAATCATCTTGCAGATCATTATTTGAGGAGTCTGCTGTGCTGACTGGGAATCCTGAGGAAGATTCTAAAAGCTATGAATCATCATCTCCTTCTTGTCACTGTTTAGAGGGAAGGAAGCAATTTATAATTTCCAGGTTATTGAGTATGGGCCACTTAAAACAAATTGTTTTAAAAATACCGTAACTAATTAGCAAAGCTTTATCATAGTTTCAATATAAAGAGTATACAATAAGTGGTACATTCTTAATCTTCTTCTTATTGAATGTGGAGCTTGTGAAGCCAATTTATGGCAGCCGCATAGTGGAAATGCAGGGTCCTCAGACCACTGTCAAAGTCTGGTCAGAGGACATTCATGAGTGATGTGTGACATTTTCTGTCTTTGACCACAGCGTTTTGTGAGATCCTCTCATTGACCCCAGATGTGAAGGCTGACTGCACATTGACCTATACTGCTGTGGTTTGAAATGGGTTCAAAAGGCTGTATCATCCTCACGATGGATGTTTGGAGCAGTGATGTTGCTTAACACAGGGATCCCTTGTACTTGTGAGGGTCAAATCATCCCAGTTATGATGTGTGTGTTTGAATGTAGTTGTGTCTCAATCAATTTGATGTGAGATGGATTGGAGCCAGACCAGAGTACAGTATTCTGGAGCAGAGTAACAGAGGGCTAAACCAGATGATAGGAGAGTTTGTTCATTTGCTGTCCAAGAAGTGCTGACCAATTTGCTTACATGGTGGTTATGCATCCTCACCTTAGCCTCGGTTTTCCTCGGGTGATTGATACGCCAGACATCTGTCTAGGGTTATTCCAAGGTAGATTGGGTAGGGTTCAAGTGATGTCCATTCAGAAAGATATTCAGTTCTTGGTCTCTCTGGTGTTGTAAAGATGGAACATGCTCAAAACTGTATTGGTCACATTTGGTTGTAAATGTCACCAACATCACTCTTCATCCATCTTACTCAATGGTATTAGAGTTTCTTCCAGTTGTGGGAATGACCGTGCTTGGACACTTAAGCAAATGTCATCTGCATATATGAAGTTGCAGGATGAGGTGAGTGGAAGATCATTTGTGTACAGGTTGAAAAGTGTTGGTTCCAGCACAGATCCTGGGGTAGATCATTGGTTTGTCTTTTCCATGAGCTAACTGTCTTCCATGTGCACTTGGAAACTTCTGTTGTGGAGGAGAAGATCAATGATATTGACTGCCCGTGCTGGTAGTACTCTTGACAAATTGACTAGACCGTTCCATATGCTGCTGTCAGGTCTAGGAATACAGCTTCAGATTTTTCTGAAAACCATTTTTAATGAATACTGTCAAAGCTAGCACTTGATTGCAAGTGTTCTTACCTCTCTGGAAGCCTGCCTGATCAGTGCTGAGTATTGACTCCATTTCTGGGGGGATGTGCTGAAGATGCTACATTATTAATAGACAAGTGTGTGTGGAGTTATAATTTGTCCAATTTTATAGATTAACATATTGTGGTAGTACATTGGGGAGTGTGGAGGGGTACTAGCATTTTTTAATTGTGGAAGGGTGTAAGAGTAGTGTGAAGAGCCCCGTGGTGAGATTAATCTTCATTTTGGTTGAATACATTCTATATTTATAATAATACCACATACATGATGGTGAATTTCATGTTGTACTGTATCAGTTAGTGCTACAAATTATCATACATTATTAGTCTCTCACAGGCACTTTGCTTACAAATTCTTAAGTATACGCATAACTCTGAGTGCAAGTGGTGCTGGTGAAGTCAGTGGAACCACTCATTTCTTAAAGTTATACCTGTGCTTCAGTGCCTTGCTGAATCAGGACTTAATCTTCTTTCTAACTTTCCAAAACCACAAGCAACTTCAAATCATTGAAATGTTTCCATCTTTCTGTTCTGAATGCGGGATCCAGACGTCCATGTTAAATGGTCACTTCGGAGAAATGTTTCTTAAAACACACAGTATGTTGTGTATGGAATGCATTGTGGTGTGATGTGATATACTCTGAAGACTTTATTGGTACTATTTTGAGATAATCTGCATAATTAATTCATATCCTCTCTATTTGCTAACACTGCAGCCTTATCAACTGATGATAAAATCTTTATTCCATATGCTTGTACACACAGTGCATGTGTTATACACAAAACGTATTGTAGTATAAAGGTTTTAATTACACTTATTTGTGATGAACTCAATATGTGTGTGGCAATAAACAAATCTTGATTCCCTCCAACATATGCACATGCTGTCATGTATTTTGTTGATTCCACATATTAGTCTGCATTAATTATTTGTTGTGAGTGGTTTTAATTCCCCCTCCCCCCACCCCACTGCCATTCGAAGTACTTCACCATCTAGTGAGCAATTACATCACATTGATGTGGGCTGAATTGGGAATGTCCAAAAGTATAAAAAAACAAAACAAAACAAAAAACCTTTGTCTCCTTTGTGGTTATAATTTATTCCATTGTTGGTGAAATATCTTTCTTAATGGGTTGGTTTTCATGCCATGGTGTATGTACACATATATGTAGGAATTATTTTCTCTTTCTTGAAGCTTTGAATTAAACACACAGGAAATACTAGCAGCAAAGAATCCTGTGGCACCTTATAGACTAACAGATGTTTTGGAGCATAAGCTTTCGTGAGTGAATACCCACTTCGTCAGATGCATGTAGCGGAAATTTCCAGGGGCAGATATATATATGCAGGCAAGCTAGAGATAATGAGGTAGTTCAATCAGGGAGGATGAGGCCCTGTTCTAGCAGTTGAGGTCTGAAAACCAAGGGAGGAGAAACTGGTTTTGTAATTGGCGAGCCATTCACAGTCTTTGTCTAATCCTGAGCTGATGGTGTCAAATTTACAGATGAATCTGAAGCTCAGCAGTTTCTCTTTGAAGTCTGGTCCTGAAGTTTTTTTTGCTGCAGGATGGCCACCTTAAGGTCTGCTATAGTGTGGCCAGGGAGGTTGAAGTGTTCTCCTACAGGTTTTTGTATATTGCCATTCCTAATATCTGATACAACCGCATCTGCTCTAACCCCGCAGACAGAGACCAACACCTACGAAATCTCCACCAAGCATTCTCAAAAGTACAATACCCGCACAAGGAAATAAGGAAACAGATCAGCAGAGCCAGACATGTACCCAGAAGCCTCCTACTGCAAGACAAACCCAAGAAAGAAACCAACAGTACTCCACTGGCCATCACATACAGTCCCCAGCTAAAACCTCTCCAACGCATCATCAGGGATCTACAACCCATCCTGGACAATGATCTCACCCTTTCACAGGCCTTGGGTGGCAGGCTAGTCCTCGCCCACAGACAACCTAACAACCTGAAACACATTCTCACCAGTAACTGCACACCGCACCATAGTAACTCTAGCTCAGGAACCAATCCTGGCATCGAGGGGCAACAAACCTCGATGCCAACTCTGCCCACGTATCTACACCAGCGACACCATCACAGGACCTAACCAGATCAGCCACACCATCACCGGTTCATTCACCTGCACGTCCACCAATGTAATATACGCCATCATATGCCAGCAATGCCCCTGTGCTATGTACATCGGCCAAACTGGACAGTCGCTACGGAAAAGAATAAATGGACACAAATCAGATATTAGGAATGGCAATATACAAAAACCTGTAGGAGAACACTTCAACCTCCCTGGCCACACTATAGCAGACCTTAAGGTGGCAATCTTGCAGCAAAAAAACTTCAGGACCAGACTTCAAAGAGAAACTGCTGAGCTTCAGTTCATCTGAAAATTTTTGGAGAGAGAAAAACCCAACCCACTCACCTTGTAGCGTAGTGGAAGATGCATTGAACTGCAAGCCAGGAAACTGTGAATTCTAATCCCAGCTCTTCTTCTGAGTGCTCTTAACATTTCTGTGTTATTTTACAGCCCTAATTAATGAAGGTCTCATAACCCAGCCTTACGGGAAGGTAACTGTCATTCAGCCATGTGTTACAGATAAGAGAACTGGGAGATTAGAGAGAGTCACTGGGAATAGAGCTCCCGGTTTGTAATATAACATGGCCAAGTCTCATCCATATTGCCACACTGCCTTCCAGAAGAAATAGGCAAAATGATGTGCTTGTGTAACTCACACTAACACATTATGGCTCTTGGTCTCTTTCTTTCTGTTTCTGTCTCCTTGATAATCAACATAGTCCTTGAGCTCAGATGTTAGAAATTCATGCTTCTAGAGCCAGAGAAATCCCAGTACCTGCAAATGACCCAAACAATTATCAGTGTACTTGGCTATGCTGTCGGTAACCTGTAGACTATACTTTGTTCCCACAACCATGATAAGAACCCAGGAATCCCAATGCTGAACATTTTAGAACTATTTCACAATTAGCTGTATAACCCCTTGGTAAAGCATGTGTTATGCCATCCTCTCTGGTTGATCTTCACAGAGGATAACAGCAAGCTTCCTTCATCTGTTTACTCTTATATCTGACATGGAGATGGTCTCTGGCGTGGATCTGAAGGGTGTTGGTTCAAACTCTGCTGAATGACCCATGTGAGAGGGGTGTGTGTTAATCTGAGGCTCCTTGAATAATAATAATAATAATAATTGAAATGATTTTATATTGCAGAATACTGTATTCAGAGACCTTCTACCTGTAGGTCACAGTATGAATCCAGCCCATCTCAGTAGGAATATTGCCATCTAAAGATTATTTTGTGGCCCATATATGTGATAAGTTTGGTGGTTCTCAGTTCCAGCTCTCATGTCACAAATTCACCACCGTGTTTCATACTAATTATCAGACTCAGAAGAGAGACCAAAAACTTCATGGGCCATGGAGACTGAAGTATCCCTGTTACACTTTAAGGAAGTCTTCCCCCTATGTAAGAATGGAGGCTTGCTAGCAGGAAAACCTTCCTGCTGCCCTATAGATAGAGAGGGCATCATTCAACAGGGCTATCAAGGCAGTTCCTTTCACCTGCACTAATTCTGCAATCTTTTTAAAAATTAGATTATAAATATATTTGCAAATTATTTGCAATTATGCACATTGTCTCATTAAATTGTTTGCATAAAATATTAGACAGAGCAGCGCAAAACTTGGCAACTGTTTTTATTTATTTATTTTTTTCTTGACCCTCTGTAGCCTCTGGAAGAAACATCCCTTTCTACTTTATGGAGAGAGGTTCAGAATGGAAAGGATACCAAGTCTTTGAAAAGCATTAGCCTTGCCAGATAAATTATACTATTAATGATTTACGGATTACTCTTTGTTATAATATTAAGGGGCAATACCTTCAATTATGTCAAAATTACAACTACAGTCCCAACAATTGCCATTATTTGATAATCAGATATGATTATTTGTCAGTTAAGGCATAAGAAGGAAAAACCCCTAGCACTAGTCTTAATAGGGTTAACTACACCTGGAAATCATAGCTAATTGCTCCATGCTGTTCCAGAGGTTAATACACATCTTCTGTATGTGCATACATACATAATCTTGAGGTAGTAGTTGTATTCTACTGGTTCTTGTTTGGAAGAAGTTGTTTTTCTGGGTAAGAAATGGGTGAAACAGGAGAAGCAGAAATGATTATACGCCTTAAATTAAATGGACAGTTTCTGCTTTTCTTATCTCTAGTCAAGATGTGTTCCAACTGTAGCATGTTAAATGGAAACCATTCTTTCCAGTGCTGTTTTAAGTTTGATGGCAGATTATATCTGTGCTGAAGATGGAAGCACAGCATATTTCATCACTCTAATGTTCCTGCATAAGACTGTGCATAACCCCTTGGTTTGCTGACAGTTACTAATTATTATGTTGCCAAGCTCTGGAGAGGTTTATCCTGAATACTTGTACCAGGATAACCTGATGATAGATATATTCAAGCCTCTCAATACTGTTGTAGTTTTGAAGCTCAAACTGCTCTATGGATATATTGCTGTTGATCTCCCAGTAGATTTTATTATATTTGCTGGACCTAATATTTATAATGTACAAATATGTAACCTATACTTATGTATATAGTATGCATCATATTATTTAATGTAATGTACACACTGCTGGAATCAGCTTCTCTCCTCATTTATACTCAGTGCAAGTCACTGGTTGTGTGTGTGTGAACGAGTTAAGAATCTCGCACCGTGAGCATGATTGCATTGTGCATTAAACACACCTAGCAGTTCCCACATCATTAATTGCTCAGGTGATGTCCACAGTGATTGTGTGGAAAAATATTTATTTTCTCTCCTCTCCCAAAAAAGCCTTTTACAAATATATTTGCAAGATATGGGGAATGGAAGCGTCAAGAAGGCTTAAAAATCAGACTCCAGAGCAGGCGAGGAATGATGACATTTGATTCCTTGTAGAGTAGTGGTCCCCCATCTGTGGTCTGCAGTGCTGGGTGCAGCTCTGTTCCCAGCCTTGGCCTCTGGCCATAGCCCCACTTCCAGCTGCTGCCCCAGCCTTGGCCCCCTTATCCCTGTCTGTTCCCCCAGTCCTCCCAGAGCTGCGGTCCTGCTGGCCCGGGAGGGATGGACCATCCTCAAAAGTTTGGGGACCACTGCTGTGGAACATAACATTTGCACTTCAGTTTAGTGTCTTTGTAAAGCCCTTTGAGAGCTCAGATGAAAGGTGGTCAAATATCATTACCCATATTTCACAAATAGGGAATGTGAGGTTAAGTGACTTGGACAAGGTCACTTAAAGCTGCATTGATGAGATGAGAATATAACTCAGGAGTCCCAACTACCAATCTGCTATTCCAGGGGTTGGCAACCTTTCAGAAGTGGTGTGCCAAGTTTTCATTTATTCACTCTAATTGAAGGTCTCGTGTGCCAGTAATACATTTTAATGTTTTTAGAAGGTCTCTTTCTGTAAGTCGATAATATTTAACTAAGCTATTGTTGTATGTAAAGTAAATAAGGTTTTAAAAATGTTTAAGAAGCTTCACTTAAAATTAAATTAAAATGCAGAGTCCCCCGGACTGGTGGCTAGGACCTGGGCAATGAGAGTGCCTCTGAAAATCAGGTCGGTACGTGTGCCATAGGTTGCCTACCCCTGTACTATTCTAATCATTATATCAGATTATCATCCAATGTGCTATTAATGCCACCTTCTTTCTATTTGACCATAGCTATCAATCCTCTTCTTCCTCAGAAATAAATGTATGTGTACCTTAAATTTGTTTGTATCCCCCATCGTAATTTAGTCTATATGTTGATTACACTGTAGGTGAAACAGTTTTAAATTTCCTTCCTCCTCACTTCTCCTCTTAGATTTTGAATTTTTAGATCACTTCTAGTTTTTGAGCAAACATATATTGTTAGTCCTAAAGTCTACAAATAATTATGTGTAGCACTCTGTGGATTTCAGTGCTTTATTGATTTTTATTGTAAAGTAATTTTGTTTCTATTTGTGGATAGAACTTTTGATTCCCAAGAAACCTTATGTTAATTAAAAGTCCATTCTGTGTTAAAAATCATTTCAATTTTTTGCAGCACACGGTTCCAAGTGGTATTTCCAGTGAAGGTGCTGAGCCCCATGCGTGCAGACAGTGCTAATTTGGCTTTTATCCATTGAGTAACGCCAAACTGTAACAGTATTTGTCACAGTTCCAGCGATACCTTAAACAGAAGTGTCTTTTGTGGATCTGTTTCAGTTCATTTCAAAACTGGCATGGTGTCCAGACTAGGAATGGAGGGAGATAAAGAGTGCAAGTGTCCTGGAAAAACAAAAGTAAAGTTAGGCTACAATCTGGCATACAAAAGTGTGGGCAAGCCTCTGTACTAATTGCTTTGTCCTAAAGAAATCTCTGAATTAATGCTTACATTTTTGCCTGGTGTGAAAAAGAACAAATGAAAATATTTTTGTGAATGTATCTGAACACGAATCTTTGCCAGGTCTGCTTTTTATTTATGTTAACGAAGCAGACAGAGTACAATGGGGAAAAAGGAAACCACATGTGAAGTGACAGTTATTTGTTCAATCACCTGCTATATTTAATGGCTTACTATTCTGCATAGCATCTTTGTCTAACTTGTACCTTAGGAAGGTTTATTCTGTTTGTTTTTTCAACCTGTTTGTTAGTTTTCCATATTTGCTTATATTGTTTTGTATTTAGTTTTAGCTATATCATCTTTGTATGGCAGACAAAAATTAAGGTCCTTAACTCTGTGCAGACAGCTAAAGTACAACTTATAGGATACCTCTGTCTGGCAAAATGTATAATTGTCTAATAAGCATGTGAGGTCTGTAAAAGCAGCAAAGAGTCCTGTGGTACCTTATAGACTAACAGACCTATTGGAGCATGAGCTTTCATGGGTGAAAGTGAGGTCTGTATCTGTTAATAGGTTGCTGTGGTGGCATCTGTACTAGCAATATTTTTTTTCTAAACGTTCCCCTCGTACTCCCACAGGTCCTGCTCCATTAAAAACTCATGTGTTTTTAATCAATGTGTCATATAACTCTGCTGAATGTAGGTTTAAATAATACAATGGTAAAAACAACTGAGTCGTCCTTACACAAATCAACTGCTGTCAGTTGTGGAGCAGGTTTCCTGAAAATTGCTAGTAGATAGATGAAAAGGCTGTAGCTAGGCACTTTTAATCATTCAAACTGAATAAAACTAAATTGTTAACATAGGCTAAGCTTAAATGGGTAACCATTTTAAAACTGCAGCCTACATTTTGAAAAACGACTAGAAATTTTGTGAGACTAATTTGAGACTCCTAAAAAGGAGATTGATTGACTGTGTACTTTCTGCAAATCTGGTTCATTATGTTTGAAATTGGACACCCAAAAATTGAGACACCCAAAATCAACAGTCACTTTTGAAAAAGTACTCCTGCAAGTCCAAAAAAGTAAGTATCATTTGTGATGTCATCCAGTACATATAGCTCATAGGAGTGATATCACACGCATGGAATACAGCATTTTGGCAATGAGAATAAAGAGCTATCAGATTTTGCTGCTGTTGTAACTCGGCCAGTGAGAGGCTTCTGTGTTCTGTTCAACTTCACAGAAGCATTAACAATGAAAGGAAAAAAGTAAATTTTCGTTTAAAGTTGCAGCATTAGCAAAGACACTATTATATTATATTATTATAGTCTTGTCGAGTATATAGCTGATGCTGAACTAATCGTTTAAATGAACAATCTCAATAACTACATGATTGTTTTGTAACGTATTTCACTCAGCCAGCTATGCTCAGTTTTACATTTTCCCTCCCCTGAGATATGGCGCAATGCTCAAGGGGCAAATGCAGCCTGAGTGAAAGGACTGTCTGTGTGTGACACTGAACATACTATGGAACTGGGAGATGTAGCTGTTTAGGGCCAAAACAAAGGACAGGTCATGCCACTCCAGCACATCTACCGTCTGCTACTACAACAGTGAGTGGAAGACCCAGTCTGCTTTGGATTTGGGCTGTAAAAAGCACTGGACGCACAAAACCTGACACCATACTGGACCATACCGTGTCACCCTTAGTTCTCCACTGTTGCTGGTGGCAGTACTGTCTTCAGAGCTGGGCGCCCAGCCAGCAGCTGCCACTCCCTGGCTGTCCAGCTCTAAAGGCAGCGTGGAAAGCAGCAAGTGCTGGCCAGACACTCAGCTCCGAAGGGAGTAAAAAAATGTGGTTGTTGATTGCAGATGACAGGTGGTCGCTAGGGTAAAAAGTTCTGTGGCCTCTTGCAATTAGTTGCTCATGACAGGTGGTCTCTCTTCAGAGGTGGTCACTAAGTCAGTTTTACTGTACTTCTAAGTGGTAATTCTGTAATAGTTCATAAACACAAGACATTTCTTTCCTTTAGTCTTTCTTCATAAGTAAATCTGTCTAACCTTTGACTTGTTTTTGCTGTTCTACTCTGAACTCTGTCCAATCTCTGGTATTGATATGCCTGTAAATAATTGTGGTTTTGGGGCTAGAGGCTATCCAGGCAAATAGAGAACTCTCTCTCTCTCCCTCTGTAGTTTGTGATGTAATTCATCTGTGTACACAATCCAAAATTGCATTAGCTGTTTTTGTACTACCATGTTGCATTGCAATTACATATCTAATTTGCAGTGGATTTTTTCCCTACATTTCTTTCAACAATACTGTATTCCAGGTTGAATCTAATATTTTTTTCTTGCTTATACATTTGGCCTCACTAGGTTGCTTTGCCCCATTTGTGAAACTCAGCACTTCCCTGTTTAGTGCCATCTGTAAATTTAATATACTATTAATCTTCTTTTGTCTTCATCATTAATAAAGATGCATTACCGCCAATCCCTGTGGCACCTCTCTACATACATCCCCAAAACTTGACACATTAATATTTATCATTATCTTTGGTTCTTTGTCCAACTTTTCAACCTATATGAGATTGCTTATATGCAAACCAATCTGAGTTATTTTTTCAAATATGAACTAATACTGTATGATACAGTAAGAGCTGATACTGTATTTGTGATATTGGTGGAGGGGTTTACACTGAAATGGTTGGCAAATAGGATTTGGTCTCATCCTTATACTAATTTAAAGAAAAATCAGATTTAGCATTTTTGTAATCCCATTTTGGTGTTCTAATGAATATAGTAACCAGTAAAACACACAGACTCTGAAACTTGTCTGGTTTTTTTGTTTTTTTTTTAAATCATCCAGCCCTCTGATGGAATCATAAGTCAGGCACTAGAAATTGTGTTTGTCTGTTACCTCTGATCCCTGTCCATCCATCTATGGTACACCCACGTGTGCACACACTTTGCACATATACAGGCACATAATTTTTTCACACACACCATTTTATTTTGCCTTATGTGGTTATAGAAATTGTCAGCTGCATACCAATATATCAGTGGTTCTCAAACTTCTATACTTGTGACCCCTTTCAAATACCAAGCCTCTGAATGCGACCCCCCCTTATAAATTAAAAACACTTCTAAATGTATTTAACACCATTGTAAATGCTGGATGCAAAGCGGGGTTTGGGGTGGAGGCTGACAGCTCGCAACCCCCTGAGGGGTCCCGAACCCCAGTTTGAGAACCCCCGCAGTAGATTGTAGTGTGGGTTTTTTTTGTTTGTTTTTTCCTGAATACACTGGTTGGAAATCAGAAAGAATTAAAAAAACAAAAAAAAGTTATTCCTTTATTTGTGTTAATCTTTCAAAGTTGCATTATTACATTAATACTTATCACAGTGAATTAAATTTATACAAAGAGAAACATCAACTCTCTTCCTCCCCTAAATAGGACATGTTATTTATCTGAAAATGAATTCTTCTTCGAGTGATTGCTCACATCCATTCCAGTTAGGTGTGCGCGCCGCGCGTGCATGTTCGTCGGAAACTTTTTACCCTAGCAACTCCAGTGGGCCGGCAGGTCGCCCCCTGGAGTGGCGCCGCCATGGCGCCCAATATATATCCCTGCCGGCCCGCCCGCTCCTCAGTTCCTTCTTACCGCCGTGTCGGTCGTTGGAACTGTGGAGCGCGGCATAGCTGTCCTCCACGTCCCTAGCTCTCCTAGTTCTCTATCGTTTATCTATCGTTCATCTCTAGTCCATTATAGTTGTTAATTAGTTGGTTAAGTAGATAGTTAAGTTAAATAGTTGTTAAGTAGTTCTTCGCCGGGGGCTTAGCCCTTCCCAGCACCCGGCGCCAGGCTCATGCCTGTTTCGCCGGGCTTCAAACAGTGTGCGGCCTGCAAGAAGCCCATGCCTACCAGCGATCCCCACGAAGCGTGCCTGAAGTGCCTCGGGGAATCGCACAGATCTGACAAGTGCCGCATCTGTAAGGCTTTTAAGCCAAGGACAAAGAAGGAGAGGGATCAAAGGCTCCGGACTGTCCTCATGGAGGCGGCACTTGACCCGACGGCTTCGCAGGCCGTGATCTCGGCGCCGGCACCAGATCGCACCGGCACAGAGAAGACTCCCCGGCACCGACCCTCTCCGGCACCGGAGTCAGAACCAAGGCCGTCGAAGTCCAATACTCCGGCCAGGCAGACCCGGCTAGAGCGCCCAGCCTCGACATCGGCCGCGGCGCCGCCGGCACCGTCGACTCCGGGCCCAGCGGGTCCGTCGAGTCCGGTACCGCCGAGCTCCCCCATGAGATCTGGGGTTGAGATAATGGTCCCATCCACACCGGAGACCTTCTCCTCGGCTCGGGACCTCATAGCCCTGACAGAGCCCACTCGGCTGCCACCCCCGGTACCTCCGGTGCGGGTTGTGTCCAGAGGCAAGCCCATGATGTCGGCACCGCCCAGAAAATCTCGTTCACGATCCAGGTCCCGACGTCTTGGGCGCTCCAGGTCCCGCCGCCGCTCGCAGTCATGGCACCGCTCCCCTCAGCGGTACCGGTCGCACTCGCGGCACCGGTCGACATCGAGACGATCACGGTCAGGTTCCAGTCACCGAGACCGGCACCGCGATTCCAGGAGCAGGTCCCGACGCTACTCGCCGCACCGGTCGACCTCCCGGCACCGTGCCGGTGGCAGGTCCCGGTCTCGGTCGACCTCCCGGCACCGAGCCGGTGGCAGGTCCCGGCACCGAAGCGGCGCCCGGTACCGATCAGGATCCCGGCACCGCGACAGAACCCGGTCCCGATCCTGATCCCGGCACCGATATGACTCCCGGCACCGGTCCCCGGCACCGAGACGATCCTCCGTGCCGGCCCGCGCAGACCCTTACCATCCAGGGTCGGCCCCTCCATGGCCCTCTAGACAGCCGTCCGTATCCTCCCAGACGGACAGCGGGTATGCGCTGGGCACCGACCGGCAGACGGTGCTGTTCGGTGATCCGCCGCTGCAGGACCAAGGCCCACAACAGTGGGGATTCTGGACACCCTGGGCATACCATCAGGCCCAGGGCCCCCAGCAGCTCCCTGCTAGGCCGGCGACTGCGGAGCGTAGGGCTCCTGAAGCCTCGTTGTCTCGCCCCCCTCCCTCCCCGGAAGGGGAGGAAGGGTCCAAGCAGCAAGACTCCGCTGTGGCTCCTGAGGCAGAGGCGAGGGCTGAGGAAGACCCTCAGTTAGACACTCTCGTGCCTGGGGTCTCCTCATCCTCCTCCCCGGATGAGGCGGTGGCGGGTACCTCCTCCAACAGTCCCCCCCCGCTGGATCTCAGGACGCACCAAGACCTCCTCAGGCGATTGGCTCAAAATCTGAGTCTGCAGGCAGAGGAGGTCTCGGAGATAGAGGATCCAATTGTAACCATCCTCTCTTCTGATGCTCCCACCAGGGTCGCCCTGCCCTTCATACGGACCATCCAGGCCAACGCCAACACCATCTGGCAGTCCCCGGCCTCCATCCCTCCGACAGTGAAAGGCGTCGAGAGGAAGTACATGGCCCCTTCTAGGGGATACGAATATCTCCATGTACACCCGACGCCGGGTTCACTGGTGGTGCAATCAGTGAACAATAGGGAGCGTCACGGCCAGGAGGCTCCAGCCCCCAAATCCAGAGAAGCCAGGCGGATGGACCTCCTTGGCCGTAAGGTGTATTCGGCTGGGGCGCTGCAGCTCAGGGTCTCCAACCAGCAGGCCCTGCTGAGCAGATATGCCTTTAATTCCTGGGTGGCAGTGGACAAATTTAAGGAGCTGCTGCCACAGGATGCTTGCCAAGAGTTTGCGGCCATCTTGGACGAAGGCAAGAAGGTCGCACGCACGGCCTTGCAAGCCTCCTTGGACGCTGCGGACTCGGCTGCCCGTACCCTCGCGTCAGGAGTTACGATGCGTCGCATCTCCTGGCTGCAGGTTTCCGGCCTTCCGCCGGAGCTCCAGCATACTATACAGGACCTTCCTTTCGAAGGCCAGGGCTTGTTCTCTGACAAGACAGACCCCAGACTCAAGAGTCTGAAAGACAACCGGGTCATTATGCGGTCCCTCGGGATGCACACCCCCGTGACGCAGCGTAGACCCTTTAGGTCGCAGCAACAACAACAACGCAGGCCGTTTTCCCAGTTCCGCCAGCGGCAGGACCTTTACAGGCGCCGCGGCAGGAACGGAAGGCGCAGGCACTCGGGGAACCAAGGGGGGCAGAACCAAGGCTCCTCAAAACCCCCGCCTGGACCTAAGCCTTCATTTTGAAGGTGTGCCCGAGGGCGCAGTAACAGTTTCCCCTATGGATCCTTCCCCCCCGTTTTCCAACCGCCTTTCGTTTTTCCTCCCGGCGTGGTCCCAAATAACATCGGACCGCTGGGTCTTAAGCATGGTGCAGACGGGATACCGCCTGCAGTTTGTTTCATTTCCTCCTTCCCGCCCTCCTTCCTTGTCCCTCTTCAGGGACCCCTCTCACGAGCAATTCCTTTGGCAGGAGGTGCAGACGCTCCTCAGCAAAGGAGCTATAGAGGCGGTTCCGGAAAGCGAGAAAGGCGAGGGGTTTTATTCCCGCTACTTTCTGATCCCCAAGGCCAAGGGGGGCCTCAGGCCTATCCTCGACCTGCGAGAGCTCAACAAATACCTCGTGAAGTTGAAGTTCCGCATGGTATCCCTGGGGACCATTATTCCATCCCTGGATCCGGGAGACTGGTACGCCGCCCTCGACATGCAGGACGCGTATTTCCACATTGCCATTTGGCCGCGCCACAGACGCTTCCTCCGCTTTGTTGTGGGGGCTCTTCATTATCAATTTGCAGTCCTCCCATTTGGCCTGTCCACGGCCCCGAGGGTGTTTACAAAATGCATGGCAGTTGTCGTGGCGCATCTTCGGCGCAACCGTGTCCACGTGTTCCCTTATCTGGACGACTGGTTGATTCGGGGCACGTCGGAACAACAAGTCAACAGCCATGTCCGCGTGATCACCGGCATGTTTGCAAGTCTGGGCCTCTTGATAAACACAGACAAGTCCACCCTGAGGCCCACTCAGAAGGTGGAATTTATCGGGGCCGTCCTGGACGCCACTGTGGGCAGGGCCTCGCTGCCTCTGCAACGGTTCCAGACCATGGTGGCGATCGTTCAACGTTTGCGGTCAGCCCCATTGACGTCAGTGAGGACATGTCTAACCCTGTTAGGCCACATGGCGGCTTGCACCTTTGTGACCGACTGCGCTCGGCTCCGCATGAGGCCTCTCCAGCTGTGGCTTATCAGTCATTATAGGCCGGCAAGGCAACCGTTAGACATGTTAGTCACAATCCCCCAGAAGGTCTTAGATTCTCTCGGCTGGTGGCTAGACCAGTCCGTATTATGTGCGGGTCTTCCCTTCCACCCCTCTCAGCCCTCGGTATCCCTGACAACGGATGCCTCAGATCTAGGCTGGGGGGCCCACCTAGGGACCCTGCGGACACAGGGCCTGTGGTCTCAGGAGGAGGTGGGGCTACACATCAACATGCGGGAGTTGAGAGCGGTCCGCCTTGCTTGTCAAGCGTTCTGTCATCAGCTTCAGGGTCGTTGTGTCGCCGTGTTCACGGACAACACGACGACCATGTACTATATCAACAAGCAGGGCGGCACCACGTCCTCCTCCCTGTGCCTCGAGGCGATACGACTCTGGGACTTTTGCGTAGCCCACTCCATTCACCTCAGGGCTTCTTTCCTCCCTGGAGTACGGAACACGCTGGCAGATCGATTGAGCAGATCCTTCCAGTCACACGAGTGGTCCCTTCGCCCGGACGTCGCTCTCTCCATTTTCCGGAGGTGGGGTTATCCCCGGGTGGACCTCTTCGCGTCCAAGGGGAACAGGAAGTGCCAAGCGTTCTGCTCCTTTCAGGGCAGGGAGCCGGGGTCGATAGCGGATGCCTTCCTCATCCAGTGGTCGACCCACCTGTACTATGCGTTTCCCCCGTTCCCTCTGGTCCACAAGGTCCTCCTGAAGGTGCGCAGAGACAGGGCTCTCGTGATCATGGTGGCCCCGGCATGGTCCAGGCAGCACTGGTACACCATGCTGCTGGACTTGGCTGTAGCCGACCCAGTTCCCCTGCCCCTTCATCCGGACCTGATTACCCAGGACCACGGGACCCTCTGTCACCCAGACCTGCAGTCGCTGCACCTAGCGGCGTGGCTCCTGCGTGGCTGACTGGTTCCGAGCTGCGCTGCTCCACGCCTGTGAGGGAGGTGCTCTTGAGCAGCAGGAAACCGTCCACAAGAGCCACATATTCGGCGAAATGGAAACGCTTCTCCTGTTGGTGCGTAGAGAGAAATCTCCGCCCTATGGAAGTTTCGGTAACCGAAATCTTAGACTATGTTTGGTCTCTCAAAGGGCAAGGTCTGGCCTTATCCTCGTTGCGAGTCCACCTAGCAGCTATCTCCACCTTTCACCCGGGTGCGGACGGTCGCTCCGTTTTTTCTCACCCGACGGTGTCGAGATTCCTTAAAGGGCTGGAACGTTTATTCCCTAACGTCCGTCCCCCTGCTCCGACCTGGGATCTTAACCTGGTGTTGTCCCGGCTCATGGGGCCCCCCTTTGAGCCGTTAGCTACTTGCTCCCTGCTCTACCTCTCTTGGAAGACTGCCTTTCTAGTAGCTATCACCTCAGCTAGACGGGTGTCGGAACTCCGAGCTCTTGTGGTAGACCCCCCATATACGGTCTTCCACAAAGACAAGGTGCAGCTGAGACCACACCCTGCTTTTCTGCCCAAGGTGGTCTCAGCCTTCCACGTCAACCAAGAGATTTTCCTTCCGGTTTTTTTCCCAAAACCTCACTCCTCAGGCAGGGAGCAGCAGCTCCACTCGCTGGATGTCCGTAAGGCTCTCGCGTTCTACATAGAGAGGACCAAACCCTTCCGAAAATCCCCCCAGCTTTTCGTGGCGGTAGCAGATCGTATGAAAGGGCTTCCTATCTCCTCCCAGAGGGTATCCTCTTGGGTTACGTCCTGTATCAGGACCTGTTATGACTTGGCCCATGTCCCTACGGGCCGTGTGACTGCGCATTCTACCAGGGTGCAGGCATCGTCGCTGGCTTTCCTCGCCCGTGTGCCCATCCAGGAAATCTGTCGGGCAGCGACCTAGTCATCGGTCCACACCTTTGCTTCCCACTACACCCTGGTACAGCAGTCGAGGGAGGATGCGGCCTTCGGAACTGCAGTGCTCCGTGCCGCGACTTCTCACTCCGACCCCACCGCCTAGGTATGGCTTGGGAGTCACCTAACTGGAATGGATGTGAGCAATCACTCGAAGAAGAAAAGACGGTTACTCACCTTTGTAACTGTTGTTCTTCGAGATGTGTTGCTCACATCCATTCCACACCCGCCCTCCTTCCCCACTGTCGGAGTAGCCGGCAAGAAGGAACTGAGGAGCGGGCGGGCCGGCAGGGATATATATTGGGCGCCATGGCGGCGCCACTCCAGGGGGCGCCCTGCCGGCCCACTGGAGTTGCTAGGGTAAAAAGTTTCCGACGAACATGCACGCGCGGCGCGCACACCTAACTGGAATGGATGTGAGCAACACATCTCGAAGAACAACAGTTACAAAGGTGAGTAACCGTCTTTTCTCACCTTTTGTTCAATTGCTTTTGTTCAAGGCATGTTTGTCCTTGTGTTGCTTGCTGTTAAGAAGTTATGCAGTTTTATTTTTCCTTAGTTTTCTATTCAGTGAATGTTTTATGGGCAGGAAATTTGAAAGTATTAATGGCTGTAAACTGATTCGGTTGTCTGTTCTCCATATATATGTGAGAAGAGCTTGTAAATGTGAATTGGGAACTTTTAAATCTTGAAATAACTCAGGAGAGAAACTTGTTTCACTGCTAAATGTTTATTCAGAACACAAAAAACACATTTTTTGTTGAAAAATTAAGGATGGCCAAGATGAGTCTTCCCTCCCATGCAAAGAAAGATACAGAACAGACATTTGCTGATAGATACTTATTAAATCTATATAGCTTAAAACACCCTCTGTATAGAATTAAAAAAGTGCCATTACTCACTAAACGCTTACTTTAGTCTCTTCATATTATAAAGGTAACCAAATAAGTGTTACATGGAGGGCATGAATAAAATGTTTATGAAGCTGGATTCTCACCAGGAATGCAGCAAAAGCTTTTATATCTTCTGACATCTTGTCTGTTCCCTACTCTTGGACAAAATAAAATGTCCGTATATATTAGCTTTTCAGGCATGTTACTAGCAAACAATTAATATACTTTGAATCTGCATACATATTATTCATGGCTCAAAATATTACCCAGAAGCATGTCTGCCAACAACATTTGCCAATATACACAGAGGCTATGTCTAGACTACCCGCCGTATCGGCGGATTAACATCGATTGCTCGGGGATCGATATATGGCGTCTCATGTAGACGCGATATATCGATCCCCGAGCGCGCTTATGTCGATTCCGGAACTCCTCCAACCCCAACGGAGTTGCAGAATCGACAGGGGGAGCCGTGGACATCGATCCCGCGCGGTAAGGACGGGTGAGTAATCCGATCTTAGATATTCGACTTCGGCTACGTTATTCACGTAGCTGAAGTTGCGTATCTAAGATAGATTTCTCCCTGTAGTGTAGACCAGCCCTTACTCATGTCACATTTGCCCATCTGACACCCCCATCTTAATTAGCTGCACATCTGGCACCCCCAAATCAGTCTGTTATGCATCCTCCAGCCCCACATCAATTAGTTTTGCACTGCCCATCCGCTCTTGACCTCCCCCAACAAACTCTGCATGGCGAAGGTTCATTATCCTCCCTCCTTAGCCTGGGAAAGGGGCAACTTTATATGTTCTTCCCTTTCCCCCCATTCTGCAGGATGGGGGGCAGCTCCAGCAGGTCCTCCCCTTTACAGGCCTGGTGTTTCAGAGGTAGGGGATGAGGAAGGAGCCGAGAGGAGCCAACCCATTTCTTACAAGGGAGGAAGGGAAGGAAAAAGAGGGAGCAGAGCCAGCCTGAGGAGCTACACTATTTCTGTGTCCTCTTCCCCATTTCTTATGAAAATGGTTTGACTTTTCTCTCCCCTCTGCAAAAGCTTTTTTTGTTCTTGATGTGGTGATGGGAGAGTTAGTGGGAGGAGCAATGATTGCTAACTGTGGGAGATCTGATTGGTTGTCCTTCTTAGGAGGCAGAGGAATGGGGAAGACCTACCAATCAGAAGGGGTTTTCTCCATAAACTGATGGATTTTTCTTACAGACCTCTAGCAGGGTTTCAAAACCCTTAATCTGTAGGGAAAGCCCATAGCTGGCAGGTCTGCTAAAAGTGAAATTGGGTTTGTTATTCTGAGCAATAGGAGAAAAATAGCTACTTTATAAAAAGCAGAAATAATAATAGTACTTGTTTTTATCTGAACCATTTACAAACAATTGTTTAAGCCAAAAAAAACCGTTCTACACTCTTTCATTCCATGACAAATGTGAAATTAAAACTTTCTGATTTTACTTTAAGTGAAATTGGAGCCAACACAGGGACCATGAACCACTTACATCCCACTTAAATTCTGTATTTTAGGGTATACGTGGATTTGTAGGCCCTATTTCTGGCCCTCTGCACAGTGGTGTATTTCACCCTTACTGCACATGCACAGAGAAATGGAGTGTGGTCATGTTGTTGAACTTGCTGAGGTAGAGGTGAGGAATTGGTTAGAGCCATTTGGCCTGCTCTTGTGCTCTATTAGGTTGAGTTTACAGTCTGGTCAGAGCTGTGGAAAAGGGGTAGATAAAACAAAAAGGATTCTTAGGGGAAAGAGGACTTGACTGTCCCAAAGGAAAGATTTTTTTTTTTCCTCCAGAGGAGAGAAAGGAGAAGAACTTTCCTAAGTTCTTGTATTTCTTTTCCTTCCTCCTCTGGCTGCTACACTCTCTGCAGGGCATTCTCCTTCCACTTGCCAGAAGAAACTCTATCCTCCCCCGTCACTAACAAAATACTATTTTTTAAAAATAATCTCTGATGTAAAAATATTTCCTTCATGTGTCAATCCAACAGCAGAATATTTTAAAATGAAAAAAATGTGTTTGTTTTGAATATTTAAGTTTTTTCAGTGACTGGAGATTAAGGATAGTGGTATAGAACAGAGTCTCAGCCTTTTTCTTTCTGAGCCCTCCTCCCCTGCCCCCCTAAGCTATAAAACCTCTATGGCCCACCTGTGCCACAATAACTGGTTTTCTGCGTATAAAAGCCAGGGCCAGTGTTAGGGGGCAGCAAGCAGGACAATTGCCTGCGGCCCTATGCCACAGCGCCCCCTGTGAAACTACGTTGCTCAGGCTTCAGCTTCAGCCCTGGGTGGCAGGGTTCAGGGCCACGAGCTTCACACCATATGGTGGGGCTTTGGCTTTCAGCTCTGGGCTACAATGAGTCTAAAGCTGGCCCTTGGTGGCAGACCCCCTGAAACCTGCTCGAGGCCCCCCAGGGGGCCCCAGACCCATGGTTGAGAACCACTGGTATAGAATATTCTTTTTTTCTACGTGCATGCATAACTCACATTAAGGTTCCTGGGAATGATGCATGTACATCCAGGGAGCAATTGTATCCTTTGCATTTGTCCTAAAAAATGAGGGATAAGAGCAGTTTTGTATCAGAAAACACCAGTAACTCAGAGTTTTTGTACACATGACAATTTCTCACCTCCCAAAGATCTAAAAACATTGCATACGAACAGCTCTTTGCTGCTGCTCAGTAAGAATGCTTTCAAAGCTTAGGCTTTTCCAAAAGAAGCAATAGACGCCCTGATTAAACATAAAGATGCTTTCATCTGTGAATATTCTGTTCTTCTAGAGTGGAATGTAACTGTAAATAGTAACACTGCATTTTTATGGTCTATTGGATTTATAGCCGTCTCTAGTTGGTATATATAAACAAAATAAAAGCATTAGATTTATATGGAGTAAACGGTTTTATTTAATGCCCAGGTGAAATAAGGCTATTTTCCTGTCTCCGACTATGTAAGTGTTCTGATTGTGGCACACTTCATTTTCAGTCAGTAATTATGCATGGAGTGACATTGAGACATTAGCTGTTGCTATGGTAACAAACGTTAAGTAGCAAAAATGCAGCCATGATGTCACTAGAACAGCATTGCCTCTCTTTCTCCCTTGAGTTGTGAACAAAGTGGATATACAGATATGTTTTTTAAAGCAGCAAGACTGTTACCATATCGCACCCCATTTTCTAATTTAGTTGGTGTGGAGTTCCCCTCCCCCAATTCCGATGTTGGTGTTGAAGTGAGCAGTTTGAGCTATTTTTCAATATTGGTTTATTAGGTACCAAACTGAACTGTACTGTTAGATAGATTCTGTTCACAGTATAATGGTTACCCTCTATTAGAATATGGTTTCTTTATGATTCAAAAGAGCCAAACCAGCATTCTTTCACTGTGGATAATTTTAATAGCCCATTGAGACCTTGATCAACAGTTTCTTGTGAAGGATCAGGTTTTTCATTAACAATGGTGGTTGCAGACTTACCTGGTTTCCTTCAGTTCTTGGAATTTTCAAATCACAGTAAGTGAATTCCTAAGTTTTTAAAACCTGAAATAAAATAAAAATGCAGACTTTTTACCACCTTCATAATAAGGAATCTTCCGCTGACTCAGTCCGTCATTTACACAAGAGTAAGAACAAGAAAGTCATAAAGATAAACCATCTTTGTAGAATTTATTTTTTCACCCCCAAATGATATTATTTATGATTCTTAGGACTGTTTATAAATATTGAAAGCAATCTCACTTTACCATGAAGCAGTTAGAGTTCGCTTAAAATAAAAATCTGTTTCAGCCAGGCAGTAAAGTTAGGTGGGTGGTCAGTCTGAGTGTTGAATAAAGTCATAATGAGAAAGGAAGGAAAGGTTAAGGCCAACTCACAGCACACATCCTCTATTCCTTTCTCCACAAGCACACACCTTACCATTACAACCACTGTACCCTACAGACCACACATTACAACCTTTACTCTTACTCCCCTATTATCCTTCTGCAGATCTGCCTTTATCAGAATTGTCATCCCCTCCCCCCATGCCAGTAGTCAGTTTTGACAGGTGGGGGTAGATTGGTAAAGATGTGTGAAAGGTTGTTAAAGTGGATGATCGAAATCTGGCATCCCAACAGAGTTAAGTGTGGCCACACCTTCTGCAGTCTGGCTTCCATGTGCCTGCATGTATCTTACATGCTCCACACTCCAGTGTCAAATGTACATTACTCATGGGGGAATTCCGTGGGACTGCACACCTAATAAAATGCCCCCTCCTTCACAGAATTCCTGTGCTTCCCTGCAGAAAGTGGCAGGGAGGCAAAGGGAAGCCGTGCAGGGGGACAATCATGGGTGTAGTTCTTGGAGAGGGGGAGGGGAATGTGGGAGTGAGGGGAGGGGCATGGGGCAGTGTGGGAGGGGGATGAGATGAAGAAGAAAAGGGGATAGGGGAATTGCGGGGTGGACGCGGGATCCCAACATGTGGCATCCTCTTGGCAGCAGCTGGGGCTCCCCTGTTAAGCAGGCCCATCGAACCCTCACCCTGAGAAGCCCTATCCCCCCCCAGCCGAGCCACCCAGACCCCCACCCCACTGAGTCCCAGCCAGCTGCACCTGGACCCCCACCCATCAAGCCCCACTCCCCCATCACCCGGACCCTTCCACTGAGCACCCCACACCCAGACCTCTTTTGCTGAGCCCCATCTCCCCACACTCTGACTCCCCTGCTAAGCCCCAACCATCTTCACTTAGATACCCTGCAGAGTCCCATTGCCCCTGCACCGAGAACCACCCAACAAGCCTCTGTGCATCCAGATCTCCCACTGAGCTGCCTGCACCCAGATTGCCCCACACAGAAACCTCTCACCCCACACCTGGATCCTTCCATACTTGGATCCTGTTGGGCCGAGTCTGCCTGCCTACACCTGGTGCGCCTGGCACAGAGGGACAGGCCCGGGGTGTTTCTGGGGCAGGTCCGGCCTTTGCACTGTGTCAGGATTGGGTTCAGCCTCACGGCCGAGTCCCTGTACTGGGGAAGGTGGGGACTTCGGGGTGATCTCCCACTTCAATGCAGTCAGTGGCCCATGTTCCCCTCTGGCATATTGGAGCCACATTTTAAAATACTGTGTGCAGAATTTTTAATTTTTTGGCCAGAATTCCCTCAGGAGTAGTACATGTGCCCACCCCTTCCAGAGCACTCTGTCGGGTATGGAGTTCTCTGTGCACACGTCAGAAGCAATGCTGTGAAGGCTGCCCTGCAACCCTGACTGGTTAGTGGGGGGGCAAAGAGGAATCTGCATTTCCCTCCCGAGCGCCTGTCTAGTGTGCAGGCAGGCAATCTTTCCTGTTTTCTGCTGCAAATTCTCCTCCCATTGGAGGATGAGGATGCCATTTGAGAAGAGACATGGGCTGCAGGAGAGAGCACGTGCTGTAGCTGCAAGGACACAGCAAGCCCAAACAGAGCCTGAGTTTAGGACTGGGAGATAAACACGGGGAGCATTCCACATGAAAGAGTTATCCATTGCCCAAAGGAAAGGAAGTGCTTTAATATGGGACCAAAGGACAAAGGTTAGAGGGGTAGTGGAGATTGTCCCCCCAAAGGTTATAGGAGTTTGGAATAACCTGTTAAAGAGGGAAGCTCCTATCACAGGCTTGCATGCACCCATATACCCCCTGTCCCACCTGCATCAATCTGACTTGCATTGTCCCTGGCCCCAATGAACCAACTAGCCACGAGAGGAAGATGATAACATGCACAGACAGTAGGCTACCTGTGGATGAGTAGTCCCATTTAAACAGACAACACAATTGTGGACACAGGAGATTCTTTCTGAGAGTCAATCTATTGTATTAGACAATTGGGTTTGAATCCCAATTTATTTACCCTCTCAGTGGCATGAGAGACATTGCTTAATACTGAGTTTCAAAAATTACAGAATCATTAACAGCAATCAGGAGAGGAAATGTATCTAGAACTCTTGTTCTCTTGGCTCCCAGTTGTTGTTTTTATTAACTCTGCTCCGTGGGTCTTAGGTAGTCCCACATTGGTTCCCCAGAGAGATGAGAGTATGCTGGGAGATGGTCAGTGGGAGTTCTGTCTGGTACACTTTCCACTGTGTTCTACTACGTCAGTGACTAGTCTGTCTCTGCATCCAGGGGCTTCCAATATTGAATAGTTGGTAGTGGTGGCAGGAACCCAGCCTTTGATAGATTCATAGATTCATAGACTCTAGGACTGGAAAGGACCTCGAGAGGTCATCGAGTCCAGTCCCCTGCCCTCATGGCAGGACCAAATACTGTCTAGACCATCCCTGATAGACATTTGTCTAACCTACTCTTAAATATCTCCAGAGATGGAGATTCCACAACCTCCCTAGGCAATTTATTCCAGTGTTTAACTACCCTGACAGTTAGGAACTTTTTCCTAATGTCCAACCTAAATCTCCCTTGCTGCAGTTTAAGCCCATTGCTTCTTGTTCTATCATTAGAGGCTAAGGTGAACAAGTTTTCTCCCTCCTCCTGATGACACCCTTTTAGATACCTGAAAACTGCTATTATGTCCCCTCTCAGTCTTCTCTTTTCCAAACTAAATGAACCCAATTTTTTCAGCCTTCCTTCATAGGTCATGTTCTCAAGACTTTTAATCATTCTTGTGGCTCTTCTCTGGACCCTCTCCAGTTTCTCCACATCTTTCTTGAAATGCGGTGCCCAGAACTGGACACAATACTCCAGTTGAGGCCTAACCAGCGCAGAGTAGAGCAGAAGAATGACTTCTCATGTCTTGTTTACAACACACCTGTTAATGCATCCCAGAATCACGTTTGCTTTTTTTGCAACAGTATCGCACTGTGGACTCATATTTAGCTTGTGGTCCACTATGACCCCTAGATCTCTTTCTGCCGTACTCCTTCCTAGACAGTCTCTTCCCATTCTGTATGTGTGAAACTGATTGTTCCTTCCTAAGTGGAGCACTTTGCATTTGTCTTTATTGAACTTCATCCGGTTTACCTCAGACCATTTCTCCAATTTGTCCAGATCATTTTGAATTTTGACCCTGTCCTCCAAAGCAGTTGCAATCCCTCCCAGTTTGGTATCATCTGCAAACTTAATAAGCGTACTTTCTATGCCAACATCTAAGTCGTTGATGAAGATATTGAACAGAGCCGGTCCCAAAACAGACCCCTGCGGAACCCCACTTGTTATACCTTTCCAGCAGGATTGGGAGCCATTAATAACTACTCTCTGAGTACGGTTATCCAGCCAGTTATGCACCCACCTTATAGTAGCCCCATCTAAATTGTATTTGCCTAGTTTATCGATAAGGATATCATGCGAGACTGTATCAAATGCCTTATTAAAGTCTAGGTATACCACATCCACTGCTTCTCCCTTATCCACAAGGCTCGTTATCCTATCAAAGAAAGCTATCAGATTGGTTTGACACGATTTGTTCAGGGATTTTGAGATGCTGCCAAATTATGTTGAATAGTACAAGCTAGATATGGAAAATGGTGATTTTTCAACACCTTATAGCTCAGCCAGATATTACCAGAATTTCATTGGATGAGCAAAGGGCACATCCCTGGCACCTGCTGAATTTCAGAGGCCTGACATAAAAAATTAAGTTGTTAGAGCTTCTTAAAAAAGGTTGCACAAATCTGGTATAGCCTAAATTCAGGGTTTGCTGCCAGCTATCCATATAATATATGCTTTATGAAGTTTTACTTTTCATTATACTTGGAAAATGTCTCAGTGCTTTGCTAGATGGGACTAACTTTAGCATCAGAGAGAAGCAATATTTGTTGTTTTTTCCTCTTATTGATCAAATATGGGTAAATATTGTTGGCTTAGGATCAAAGGTTGTACGAGTTTGTTCGTATGCAGGGAAATATGTTTTCAGTGTGGTAATTAATGCCCTTGGCCAGCTGTTAGAGGTCTAATCTTCAGTTTTGTTTCGATTTTAGATTGCAGTAAACTAAACTGGCTTAAGATTCCCACCTCCAAACACATACTGTCACAGCGGCTAGTGTCACAGGATTGACCTTAAATTTTAGCCATTTCATTTCTCTGTATGAATGAAAATTCAATACACGGCTAACTGCACATTCTTTCCTAAGGAATTGTTTGAACTGGCAGAGATCCTGAGTCAGCGATGCATTCATATGTGCCAAGACACAAACTCTGTTTTTACAGTGGCTGAGCCTACGTAGGATCTGCTGAAGGTTTTCATACTTTTACAGAACTGTAGGATTCAGTAATTGTTTTAGTTAATTTATTTTTGGAGCAACAGAACTAGCTATAGATTAAATGTGAGCAAATAATGTAGGTTTTCCCTTCTCCAATGAGTATGTTATTTCTAAATGCCACTTTCTGAAGCAATGATATTTTCTATCATTAGAAAAGAAACTAGCTTTCTTTTGGGTCAGGAGTGCTTGGTTCCTAATATTGCTTGTAACTGTATTTTCCTAAAAAACACATGCATTTGTTTATGCCAAACTTTTAAAAAAAAAAAATGGTTTCTGAGTACAAAAGCATTTGTTCCCCGTCCTTTGATCAGTCATTAGAATGATGGACTTACTTGCTTTAACATAATATGGGGGGGGGGGATTTAGGGCTTGTCTTCACTACCACTTGAGCAAAGCAACTTGCATCGACTTAGGGGTGTGAAAAAGCCACCCCCCTAAGTCACGTAAGTTGCATCAACTTAAAGTGGCATCCACACTGCACTATGTTGGTGGGATTACTCCACCTCAACGAGAGGCAGAAGCTATTATGCCGATGGGAGAGGGTTCTCCCATCGCCATAGTGCATCTTCACTAGACCGGTCACAGCAGCACAGCTGCATTGATGCAGCTGCGCTGATGTAGCATAGTTGTGTAGATTAGCTCTTTAAGTTACTTCTGCTGTTACAATAAAAATTGGTGAAATAGAATGTAAAAAACTTGGATTTTATACCATATAATCAATGCTTTTTGGTACCTTGCATGCTGCTTTCTTGAATCCTCTTCTTCAAAACCTATGCTGCATATAATTGAAGAATCTGCTTCTCCTCTCCACGTCTGTAAACATTTTCAGGCTAAAATAGTTAGCTTTTGGATTGGTTGAAGGAAAGGTCTTTCCTATATGATTTATACAGATATCTAAGTTCTTAGTAAAGGTATCCTTTTCAAAGTTGGTTGGTTTGTTTAAAAAAGTGAAGTCTGTTTAAATAAAGGCACAGTCTATCTACTGTAGGGTCACCAGATATCCTATTTTGAGGGAAAGTTTTGGTCACCTCTCCAGTAATATTGATGGTGAGATTTTGGTAAGATGTGGTAGTTTCAGTAGAGTACCACAACATGCAGAGTGAAATCGTGGTTCCTGATCACACAGAATATTTACATTGTCCACGTGTGTACACAATAGCATCTTACTTGGCTAATAAGTAACAGCAGCTTTGTCCACCAACCACCACCCTCCCTTGTCAGCATGTGACAAGAAGTGGAAGTGACCTCATCTCCCTTCTGAGAACATAGTGAAGAGTTATGAAAAAATACAGTGCAAGGAAGATCTAGCTAGTCATGGTCCTGTGGCCAGAGGAAATGAGATCTGGAAGAGGAGTCCTAATGTGAAGATGGTCATGACAGGAGCTAGATTTTGGGGGATGACAGGTCAAGAATTAGAAGGGCAAACAGCACATTCCCCTTTTCAAAACTTGTTGAGGCCAGGCTAGCATTAGATTAGAGGGATAGAGAAAAGAATGAGGAGCAGAAGACCAGGTCAGAAAGAGAGAAAACAGAAGAACAGATAAGCCAATAGGAGAATGTTATTCAGATAGGAGAAGAGCAATAAATAAGGTGGGGTTTGGAGGTGAAAGAAGAATAAAAATGCATGGGACCTACGAGGTGAGAGGGTGAAAGAAGAGAAAACATTGGAAATTTAGGCTTAAATACAGTATGATGTGGGAGCTTGAACAGGAGAAAATAGAGTTATACTGGTTTTTCAGCAAGGAAGTATGGTTACTCTAATCACATGCTTTGGTTTGGTATTAGATTTCTCTGGTAACACAGATCCTTTTCTATTACTTAACATGATTAATGTGCCACATGTTTTAACTGTGCTCAGTCCCATGGACATGAAATGGAAGTCAGCATGCAGAAACTAAATCATTTGGAGAGGAGCTAATGATTGATTTAAATACAAAAGGATTAATTGGTCCCTGAATCAGCCTAATAAACTGTACTCTGATCTTGATTGAAAGTGGAAGAATCTCTCATGCATGGCAATGACTAAAATAATACATTTTTCATGACATTAATCTTTTTCTCTATATGTTGTTTATTATGGTTTTGTGTCATGTGGTGTATTGTGATCTTAATTGAGATATAAGGGGTGCAGTGTATAAACAAACAATTTTGGATGGTTGGGGGAACATGGCAAATGAGTTGCCATGCTCATTGTAGATATTTTTCAATTGAATAATACACATTCAACTCAGAAAAATATAATGGAGTCAGACATGTGCTGACCAAATGAAAATTACTTGTTTTATAAGAAATTCAGATGGAACGTGACAACACTCTTAAAGAAGGATTATCGATTAGTAGTGAAATGGCCCATCAGGCTTCAGATATGATTAATCATCTTTATAACAATCCCACAAACTGAACAGTTTTCCTCACTGTTTTAATAATTTTTTCTGTATGAATTTAGTTTTCCTTTTCAGCTTTCCAGCTAATGCTTCTGGTTGACTAGGTGCTTCTATTTGGGACTGACAACCTCCCAGTCTACTTTTCTGGAGTTTAAGTTTGTCTTCGCCTCTCCGTGATGCGTTCAGCAGCTTTCAAATAAATAATATACTGCAAATGGCACAAGAGAAGTACAAGTCCCGAGAATGTCTTTGGATCTACTTTTAAGAACCCGGTAATGTTTTTCAAAATATTGAACTTACTACATAAGACAATGAAAACCACCATAAAACCCCAGGAACAACCCATGTTAAACAAAAGTTATTTAAATTGCATTACTTTAAATGTAGAAAATACCAGGTTTAAGATTCCTTGTGTGATCTTAACTCTACATTCCTCTGGTATGATTTCACACAATTTTTGCTGTGGACCATCCTCTACAGGAGGACACATAACTTACTAGAACAGTGGTTTAAATATGCCTGAGTAGCTTCATTTTTCAGACAACATGGTTAAGGACAAAGTATGGCAGTGTAACCAAGTGGTTTGGATTTGGATCTGGATCTGTCATTACTGGAAAACTGGACTTTAGTCACAGTTTATGTAACCAGTGAAGGCTTGAGCAATAATGGTGTGAAAGGTACAGAAGTATTAACATCAATTGGTAAAAGAAGTCTCGAACTCATGGTTTCTTGGCTCCCAGCACAGTGTATCTTCTTCTAGAGTGTTTTCGATGGAGAAAGCAATAGTGGTGGTGGTGATGGTGTTTTAGCTGTGTCTGTTAACTGCTAAAGTGAGATGCTAAGACAGTGAATACACTGAAATGTTGAGGGATTTGGTGTACTGCCCAAAATATTCTGTGCTGTCTGAAACACAGACAGACTGACATTTTTCAACAATTTATAACCGAGTCAGATCTTACCTGATTTTAATGGGGCCAACAAAAGACTTTTTCTGACTTTAAGACTGACCTCTTGACAAACTTCAAAGTTCTGCTGAAAACCATAGAGGTATTAGAGCTCTTCAAAAAGGTTGCAATATTTTTTTATACTGGAAAGTGTTAAGTACTAAATATAAGAGTAGCTGCCATTCTGCCTATAAACAGGTAAAATGTGAGAACTTTTTTTAGAAAGGTAGGAAACAAGAAGGGGAATCAACACTTACTTCCATCATCTGCAGATCACTACATCCTTTTAATTGTGATTTCTAAAATGGCTCACGACACAGTCAGCAATTACCTGTCCACATGTTCTAGAGATACAGTAAGTCATCTTTTAATTTGAAGAGTACTCTTGCTTGGAGACCTTGCCGGGGAGTTACTGCTAGCTTCGTTTGTTGCCTGCTTCCTGGCTTTATAGGCCCTGCCTCTACCTGCCCAGAGAAGCCTGTTCTAATCGATTCCCTGTTCCCTGGTTCCTCCTCCAGATGTGGCCTGGACAGTCAATTGGTCCACTTAGTTATCTTAACCCTTTCAAGGCTTGTGTGGGGTGAACACCCCATCACATACCCTCCCCCTCAAGCCTGCAACCCTTGGGGCATGGATGCCTCCTGCCCTGCATTTGTCGTAATTGGGCCTGCAAGTTATCCCTTTCTTGTTCCACCTCACCCACCAGGAGATGCATATTTTCGTGCTCCTCCATAGTATACCTGAACTTTTCTTTTTCGCATTCCAGATCTCCTTCTGCTATTTGCAGGACCTGCTTAACAGCTACCAATTTCTCCTGTAACTCCTTTACTTGCCCTCAGGAATCTCCCAGCTAGCTTTCCCACAAGGTCTGAGTGCCCAGCATAGTCCGATTCACTTCAATGTTCGTGCCTTTGTCCTAGTCATTTTGTCTGCCAACTCCTTCCTAGAAACTACTGGGTACATTGGTTGATGTCATCACCGCCACAACAGTCTCTGGCGTACTCTGGTCTCGGATACAGCCCCCACCCACTTTTTCCTGTCTCTCTCTGGATTCCATGTCTTCCCCTTTACTATCTCCCAACTTCTTAAGAGGGCAGTGTCTTTTTATATGGCCAGTCTCACAGCATCTCTAAAACAAACTCTTTGCCTTGCCTTGTGAATAGGCCCTGCTGCAGCCTTCTCTTGTCTAGTCCTTTCCCCGGGCTGGCCTTCACTTCACGGCTTATCTATGGACACCCCCTTCTTAGGTGCCCCTGCTGACCACAGGCAAAACACACTCCTTTCTCTCCTGTTCTCCCCACGGGTTGGACTCTTTTGGGCTTTCTCCCCTTCCTGCCTTCCAAATAAGGCTTCTTTCCCCCACATCCTAGTAGGGACACTCCTTTTTCAGGTGTACGCATCAGCCGCAAGCATAACAGTGCCTTGGCCTGACCTCCTGGCCCTGGTACTTCTTTTCCAGTCTCACTTCCTGCAGCTTCTACTAACTACTTCTTGTTCAGCCAGCTGTACCAAATAATTTTGCAGGTACAACCTGTGCCTCCCTCTGTCTCTGCTCGTTCAACAGAACCTGCCTCAGCAGGGCCTGGATCCATCCCTGTTCTTTGTTAGTTTCTTTCAGTCCAGGCAGGAGGATATAAGTGCCCTCTGTGAAAATAGCTTCTGCATACTGTGGTTCCATAGTCTTTCCCTTTTTCTGCTATGGCTCTCCACGCTCCCCTTGTATCAGGAGTGACCACATTCTCCACCAATTGTTATGGGGTCCACTCACCTCACATGGCACCTCCTCCTGGTGGTTCTGGGGCTTAGCTCTTGCTAGGCACTATCCTCCTCAGTCTTTTTGCCCTGTGGCCCCTTTTGCTGCAGGAAACGCAGCCTCCTCTTCATGACTCAGCCCTCCAGCCGGGTCACTACATGGTTTCCCCTTCCAGGGGTTTACCCGAAGTCCTTCTACACAGTCTCAGGCAGTTGTCTCCAGCATTGCCCTGATGGTGCCACTTCTCCGGGGTCAGTAGGGGAACCTGAGACCACCTTCTACTTCAGGTTTCAGTCCAGGAACCCTCAGCCCAGCAGTTCTGGGCTTTCCTCTCCCAACCCTCACTGCTCTTTCCCTGGACTGCTTCCTACTCTTCTGGTTCCCCCCACTTTCTCTGGAAGTAACAGCTCCAAACCCTCTGTTCCTTTTCCAGGGAGTGATTGCTTCCCTTGATTGTTGCTAGCTTCCTGGCTTTATAAGCCCTGCCTCTACCTGCCCAGCTGAGCCTGTTCTAATCAATTCCCTGCTCCCTGGCTCCTCCTCCAGCTGCAGCCTGGGGAGTTAATTGGCTCACTTAACCATCTTACCCTTCCAGGCCTTGTGTGGGGTGAACATCCTATCACAACTAGACATACGGAAAACATAAAAGAAATACACATTTCAGAACAGTAACTGGTTCCCTGTGGTTGAGATCTGGAAGATGGGCACAGCTAGTTAGTATCCTGTGGCTTTTGTATTTCTTGAGAAGAATTTGTGCATCATTGATCCATGGAATGTATTTGGCTTGCTTCTATGTATTAGTTTTAAACTGGAGATGCACACAACAAAAGATTATGTTGTAATTTAATGTTTGAAAGCAGAAACTGAAAGTGCATTTGATTCTCACAATGGCTTTCTTTTTTGTTGTTTTGTTTTTGGTTACTGTACTAACATATAGTAACCAATGGGATCCACATTTCCCTTTGCTGATGAATTTTTTGTGATTAAAAAGAGATTAATTAAACTTTCAAGTGTTTGTATAAAATTGTAATTATAACATTGTGTGGGGTTATTTATTAAGGACATATAGTTTCTTAATGGTCTTGATCTAAAAGAATGTTACTTAGAATAATAGCACTGAGCTTTCATAAGGGAAAAAAAGGATACATAAACTGTTTTGGAATATAGGAAAAGTAAATCTGTATTCAGACACCTTGAAGAAAAGAGGAGTGATCTTTGATCTGTTCCTCCATTATTTATTCTAAATTTGATCTGAGGAATATTGTTAGTATTTTGTTTGCTTTGTGCTAGCTTACACTCTACCAATGTATGTGTGTGAAAGCATTTTTGTGACCCACTGCTTGAAAAACATAATGTAAACTGACAAGTAGCATGTTACTCCTGGTGGCTATTAGCTTCTAAAAACACATGAATTGCTTATTCCTTACCAATATATTAAAAAAAAATTAAATAAAGAAGTAACCGGGCAAAAACTAAATAAAGCAACAGCATATTTCTTTGTTTGTGGCAATTAGTGTTGATTAAAAAGTATTATGTTTGTTTCGCCTCTTTCTCTTCAAGCATTCAGATTTACCATTGCAGAGCCTACTCTTGGAATCATAAATCTCAGTGTTATGATCTTGGAGGAATTTACTAAACAGTATCATTAAGGCTGCAAGCGTTTCCTCTGTGTTTTTAAACATTTCATGCAGTTGGTACATAAGGGACAATGTAACTCTACTCGTGTCAGTTTCTTTCCTTTTGCATAGGCAGGTTTCTTTGATACTCACTCATTTCTGTCATACTGTACTTTGTTCTTTCTAGCTAGTTTTAGTAGAGAATAGTTGACAGGCTTGTTTTGTTTTCATAGGTACTAATATGGCAAGTCTGTGCCGTTGCGTGGTACCAGAACATTTTCTTTCCATTCTGTTCTAGTCTGTCTTTCTAATCTGTTTTTGGTATTTCTAAAAGCTTGTCTCTACAAATTTTTATACCAATTTAACTATATATGTATAGAAACTGTTACAATTATATTGGAGCAGTTCCCTATTGTGAAAGTAATTGTAATAATACAAGTGCTTGTATCAGTATTGCTTTTTTTGGTAATAAGTTATACCAGCATAATCACATCAGTATAACTTGGTCCACACTAGGGGATTACATTGATTTAACTATATCACTTTCTAAAATCAGTACAAAATATGTAGACTAGGTCTCAGATGCCTAGCATCTTGGCATTCAGGTGTTGTTCAGTGGGAACTAAACCAGCATCTGATGAACTTTGCAAAGCAATGCAAACATCCCAGCAAACTTTCTGAGCACCCAGTAATCCTTAGCTCACTTTGTTCTGATGTTCGTAATTCAGAAGTGAATAACTTCTTTAATATGCTTTCCTTGGCCATTTACACTAAATCTTACTAAAGCCTTTCAAGTAAACTTCATTTGAAGTTGTGGCAAAAGAGCATTGGAAGGATTTTCAAACTATGATTAAAACCTACTGTATTTCTTCTATGACTTGTGTCTTTAAAAAGCTTCCATAAATAACCTCAAATTTAGTGAAAAAATGTTGGCTGGTCAGAAACTACATATACCATGTCTAAAGCTGAAGGGACGTTTATTGGGAATTTTATGATATGGGGAGGTCAAGGGGAAAGGAAGGGAAAATTAGATTCATAGTTGAAAGTAAGGTTCAACTTTGACTGTGAAGTTCTACTGTTCTGAGGTCCCAGACCGGTTCCTAGGTGTGTGATTCCCCAGTTCCAGTTAGTCCACTTTCTGTGATTTGTTTGGTTCTGCATCTGTTAATATCCATCTACTCACTTCTCTGTAGGATGGATCTGGATAAAAATAATCTAGTTTAAAGATTTCACATCATGTGGCAAGAAGGTCATGCCCACAAACCCTCCAGCTGCTTAAGGTGCTTCAGAATGGGACATTCCCAAAAGGATGCCCAGATTGCACTGCCTTTACCAATCATGTCTCCTTCAAGTAGAAGGAGTTTTCTGATCAAATCGAAAGTGATCATGAAATGGTAGAGTTCATGATTCTAAGGAATGGTAGGAGAGAGAACAGCAAAATAAAGACAGTGGATTTCAAGATGGCAGACTTTAGCAAACTCAGGGAGTTGGTAGGTAAGATCCCATGAGAAGCAAGTCTAAGGGGAAAAACAATTGAAGACAGTTGGGAGTTTTTCAGAGAGATGTTATTAAGGGCACAAGATTAAACTATCCCACTATCCTAGGAAAGATAGGAACTATGGCAAGAGACCACTCTGGCTTAACCAGGAGATCTTCATTGATCAAAAAATAAAAAAAAAAGTCCTACAAACAGTAGAAACTAGGTCAGATTACAAAAGATGATTGTAAACAAATAACACAAGTATGCTGGGACAAAATTAGAAAGGCCAAGGCACAAAATGAGATCAAACTAGCTAAAGACATAAAGGGTAACAAGAAAACATTCTACAAATACATTAGACACAAGAGGAAGACCAAGGACTGGGTAGGTCCATTACTCAGTGAGGGGGTGGGATGAACAATAACAGAAAATGTGGAAACAGTAGAGGTGCTCAATGACTTCTTTTTTTCCCCCGGTTTTCACCAAGAAAGTTGGTGGTGATTGGACGTTTAACATAGTGAATCCCAGTGTAAATGAGGAAGGATCAGAGGCTAAAATAAGGAAAGAACACGTTACAAATTACTTAGATGATTCAGACGTCTTCAAGTCACCAGGGCTTGATGAAATACTGAATACTAAAAAAAGCGACAACCGTCTCATAAACAAACTAAGGAAATGTAACCTAGCAGTAGCTACTGTAAGATGGATACATTACAGATCCAAACTAACATGGCTACCCTTCTGATACTAGAATACTCAAGGAGCTGACTGAGGAGATATCTGAGCTACTAGTGATTATCTTTGAGAAATCATGGAAGACAGGAGAGATTCCAGAAGACTGGAAAAGGGCAAATATAGTGCTCATCTATAAAAAGGGAAATAAGGACAACCTGAGGAATTGCAGACCTGTCAACTTAACTTCTGTACCTGGAAAGATAATAGAGCAAATAATTAAGCAATCAATTTGCAAACATCTAGAAGATAATAAGGTGATAAATAACAGTCAGCATGGATTTATCAAGAACAAATGGTGTCAAACCAACCTGATAGCTTTCTTTGATAGGGTAACAAGCTTTGTGGATGAGGGAAGTGGTAAACGTGGTATATCTTGACTTTAGTAAAGCTTTTGATAGTGTCTTGCATGACCGTCTCATAAACAAACTTAAGGAAATGTAACCTAGATGTAGCTACTATAAGGTGGATACGTAATTGGTTGGAAAACCATTCTCAGAGAGTAGTTACCAGTGGTTCATAGTCATGCTGAAAGGGCATAACAAATGGGGTCTCACAGGGATCAGTTCTGGGTCCGGTTTTGTTCAATGTCTTCATCAATGATTTAGATAATGGCATAAAGATTACACTTACAAAGTTTCTGGACGATACCAAGCTGGGAGGAGTTGCAAATGCTCTGGAGGATAGGATTAAAATTCAAAATGATCTAGACAAACTGGAGGAATGCTCTGAAGTAAACAGGATGAAATTCAATAAGGGCAGATCCATACTCCATTTAGGAAGGAACAATGAGTTGCACACACACAAAATGGGAAATGACTGCCTAGGAAGGAGTACTGCAGAAAGGGATCTGAGGGTCATAGTGGACCACAAGCTAAATTTGTAACAATGTAACACTGTTGCAAAAAAAAGCGAACATATTCTGGGATGTATTCGCAGGAGTGTTGTAAGCAAGACACAAGAAGTAATTATTCTGCTCTACTCTGTGCTGATTATGCCTCAGCTGGAAAATTGTATACAGTTCTGGGTGCCACATTTCAGGAAGATTGTGGACAAATTGGAGAAAGTCCAGAGAAGAGAAACAAAAATTATTAAAGATCTAGAAGACATGACCTATGAGGGAAGATTGAAAAAATTGGGTTTGTTAAGTCTGGAAAAGAGAAGACTGAGAGGGGCATTAAAGTTGTCAAGTATATAAAAGGTTGCTCTTAGCCTTTGAGGATAGGACAAGAAGCAATGGTCTTAATTTGTGGCAAGGGAGGGTTAGGTTGGACATTAGGAAAAACTTCCTAACTGTCAAGGTGGTTAAGCACTGGAATAAATTGCCCAAGGAGGTTGTGGAATCTCCATCACTGGAGATTTTTTAGAGCAGGTTAGACAAACACCTGTCAGGAATGGCACATATAATACTTAGTCCTGCCATGAGTGCAGGGGACTGGACTACATGACCTCTCAAGGTCCCTTCCGCTCCTGTGATTCTATGATTCTAAGATACACGCAAACAAATGTTACATTCCTAACTTAAACTAGTCTTTAAACTTTTTCCTTTCAAACAAAGCTTTGGAAATAGTATAAAGAAGTGTTGAGGCAGCACTCATATTATTATGACCATAAATGGCATAATACTGAATTATCGTACACAATAATGTGGCATAAGAAACCTACCCTCTTCCACGTCTGTGGGAACTATCCATTTAATAATCAGTCCTCAGGATCCTCCCCATTTCTTACACACGCAAACTGTGGCAGTCAGTCTCCAGTTAAGGAACAGTGGGTGTGATGTCCTTTAGCAAGCAGTCAGTACTGCTCCTTAGAACATAAGGTAGGAAAGTGTTGAGAAGTGCACATCTTACTGAAATAACCAGGACTGAGCATGCTTCCACAGAACTTTTACTTCCTGACAGTTTGAAGTATTTGCAGTTAGGTCTATAAGCTGAACCCCAGTCTTCTTCTGCCTGGTACAGCAGAGTGTTAGCATTATTTATCTATTGGGTGCTCCACTACTTACATGTATGTTTTCTTCTTAGCTTTCAATATCAGACTGTGATCATGATCTCTTTGGAGAATCTTTTGATACCTCTTGACTATAAATGAAATTCTGCATTGCTCTTCAGGGAAATAGTTAGAAAAATCCTTTTGGTGGTGATTTCTACAATCGGAATTTGTTCCTTATGTACTTTCTGGATCATGAGCTCTGTAGTGGAGATTCAGAGCAGAAGTTGGTCTGATGTTGATGGAAAAATCATGATATGTTCTGGTGTGAATTTATCTAGACTGTGAAAAAGGTGCTTTTTACAAAAATAAATTAGCTGACATGATTTTAAACAGTCCTTTAATACTTGGGGACTGATTTTGCTTTCAGGCTTCTTTTCCTATGTTAGTATGGTACAAAGGGACCTTTGTGTAAATCAAATAAAGCCCCTAGAGCATACAGACTTAAACATCTTGAAAATTGTTAGGTCTTTGTGATATAGCGTAGGTTACTTGTAGTTTACAAGAGCAGCCACCTTGATTTTAATCATGTAAAATTGTATCTACACTAGTTGTTAAAGGGTGTTTGAAATCATGTTTAACTTGGTTTTTAAAAAAGCACCTTTTTCATCACCTACACCTACCCCAAGGGGTATATACTCTTGTCTGTCCAGTGCATCCCAATAACAATGATTTACCAAATGGACATTAACTCTCAATTGGAGGGGGGGAGTGGTAAGTGGAAAACATTGATCTTTCTCTTTTGATGGATGAGAGGTTCTCCTGAACATAGATGGTACTGCTCCTCGGCAGGATGGTGGCAAATTCTGGATAGCGAAGTAGTCTGCCAAACCACAGCAAGTGACAGCTGCTAGTCCTGGAACAGTGTGATGCATATATGAAAGGAAATAAATGCATTTTTTTCTACTTCGGGACTGCTGAAGGCAACACCTGTTCAAATAAAGTTACCTTTTGAAAGCTTTGAGTATCCAGTTCTCATGACCGCAGGTGAATCGGTACACAATCATGCTGTTGAAGGAGTTGTACAAAGGCCACATTTCTGAAACAAAACAAGTAATTGATAGCTGTAACATTCATGATAAAATTATTACAAAATGCCTAATTTGAGAAGACACAGAGTTTAAACTTTGCGCTAGTGAGCTGTTAAGAAAAGGTTAGTTTATGCCCTAGGCTTAAGAATAGAATAGTAGGTCGGTGAGTCTCTGTCAGTGTTAGGTTTATTCTTGACTTTTAGTTTATTAATATTCAAAAGGATTTTTTAAGGCTGGTTTCTGGAGAGAAATTGTTCATGACAATTCCATCGTGAATTTGTTTCTATGTAGTATCTCGTAAACCACTAAGATACCAGTACAAGGGGAGAGCTTTTTCTTTTTGGAAATGTAATGTGTAGCTCAGCTGTAAAATAAAAGTACTTCTGTGTTCCATGAATAATATAAATGTCACTTTTAAATGTATGCTCTGATTTGGTTGCATTTTCATTTGAGAGAGTTCTTCTGTCGAAACGAGTTTTTAAAAGGAGTCCATTTCAAACACTGTATCCAAAGGCCAGGAATTAGACACACAGAGATTTCAAAATGGGAATATAGTAGTGATTTTCAAGGTTATCCATTTCTTCTCTGTTTTATTTGTTTTTTATACTGCTGTGGACTTGCTACATAATGTTTGTTTATAACGGTATTCTAGTTTATTCTATAATATTAATACTTGGAGTACAATGGTATTGACTGTCATTTGTACATACTGGTATAAATATTAATGAGTTCTTATCTTTGCATTAGGGTAATACTGATTTTTATTTGAAGGATCTTAGAATTTTCAGTGAGAAAAACACATTGATTTTAATCACAGACTAACGCAGACTATACTTTCAATAAACTTCACTCTGTTTTTTTTTCCTCAGTGATAACTACTCTGATATTTGTAACACAGGATAATGTTCATAGTGAAATGTAGTAATAAGTTTTTGGGTCATTACATAGGCAGGATCCAGCATCCTAAAGTGTGAATTTATATTCATAATGAATACAATGAACTTGCCTGATCTTTCATTTTTATTGCAGTTCTCTATCAGCATTATTCTGCAGTGTGGTAATAAAAATATAAAAGACCCACATTCAAAAATCATTAATGCTTCCAGCCTCATATTGTAAAATTTTGTATGTGGTGGTGTTGTAATGTTGGTGGTCCCAGGATATTAGGGAGACAAGGCAGGTGTGGTAATATCTTATATGGAACCAACTTCTGTTGGTAAGAGAGGCAAGCTTTTGAGCTTACAGAGCTCTTCTTCAGATTCTGAATAATGTATGGGCTTGTAAGCTTCTCTCTCACCAACAGAAGTTGGTTCAATAAAAGATATTACCTCATTGTAATATTTTGAGATTCCAGAAATTTAATCCTGACCCATTGCTCTGGGGGAAAACATTCTCAGATATGATTCCCATTGCTGAAGTTTTTTTTTCATAGATAGAATAGGATAATTAACTAAATAAAAAGTAATAATATCCGGAATTGATTAGTCTGTTACTAACTGAGATGTAGAAATAAACAGCAGTGTAACTGGATTTGAGAACAGAATCACCATTTTTAGTACTTTGTAATTTTTCCACTAACCAAAAATGTCTGGCTGATTGGTTGTTTTTGTGTTTGTTCAATCTTCATTGTGTGCTGGAAGAGGCTACTGTGATTTGCAGTTCCTGGAAACTGTCTTAAAATTTCATATATTGTAATATAACAAAGTCAGGCTGGACGGCTGCAAGCAGATGGCCCTTTTGGGTTCTGGGAACTGGGTGGGCTTATAGGCTCCTCCCCCAGCTTAAGGGGAGGAGCCAATGAGCCCAGGACTCATATACATACCGGGGACAACAAAAGAGAAAATAAGGACAGATGTGAAAGGTCAAAGGGTCAAAAGTAGGGAACCTGAAGGGGACTCTAAACAGAAAACCCCAGACAGCACCCACTGCTCCTCAAAGGTGTCAAGGGAGCCAGCAACACGGCCCAAAGAGAAACTGCCCAGATACGTGAAAAGATTGAGGAATGGAAGTAGGCCCCATAGTCGCAGAGTACTCCCTCAGCCAACATCCTGTCCTGGTGTTATAGATGGCCATTTTGGCCATCACTAGGAGGAGGTTGACAAAGAGATCTCATGACTTCATAGTGCTGCAGATGGGGTGTGCATAGATGAGAAGGTGCAGGGAGCAGTGCAGCCAGAAACATAAAAGTAGTCCAGGAGGAATCGGAAAAGGGGTGCAACCTGGCGCACTCAAGGTAAGCGTGTGCCAGTGTCTCCCTCGTGCAGCAAAAGGAACGGAGTCAGCGATGGGGTGAACCATGCCAAGTACAAGCCGATGCTCATGGCTCCATTAAAGAGCCGCCAACTAATATCCCCGGCAGGCCATGGCCATGGGACCAAGGTGGAATACAGACTGGCCCCCTGGGTCCCTCACCCTCAGGAGATGGCGATAGGTCCCGCCACTTAGTATCAGGGTGGGACACAAGGATGAGGAAATGGAGAGTATAGCGCATGAACGTATACAGATGTGCCCTTGGCACGGTTCAGAAGTGAACCGAATGTTGATCCTGCAGCCAGCTCAAGGTATGCAAGGGGACAGCTGAGGGGGCTCATGGTGCATGTGCATTGCTCCCGACAGCCTGTAGATAATGGTTGCTTTCTCAGGAAGCCTCACCTGGTGAAGGATAAGCTTCACCTAAGCCTAATGTTTTCCCTAATGGCTCATTACCTTGAATAGGCCCTTCACAGCCAGCTATCTAGATTGGAAGCATTTTGCCTAGTTGTTGTCACCCAGGTGTGCCTACATGTGAAATACAGTACATAGTCAATATTTATAACTTCAGATACAAAAAGGATACATGCATACAAATAGGATACTCATGCAGTAAATCATAACTTTCCAGTTACACCTGACATGACCCATCGTGTATGAAATGCATCATAATTATGCCATAATCATATCATCATAATATCACTAGGAGGAATATGGGGTGCACTTTCACAGGCCCTTTTCCCAACAAGCTGAGGAGTGGCTACCTCAGGTCAATTAGGGACACCTGAGACCAACTAAGGGCTCCTCGGGGGTGGGAGGGGGAATGGAGTGGGGGGAGAGACAAGCTGCTGCAAGGCCAGTGGCAGCAGGGAGATAAGCTTCTCCAGGAAGAGAGGCTGCTCTCCTCTCCACAGAGTAAACAGTCAAACCTGAGTGCCTGTTTAGAGGGAGGACTGATATCCCGAGGCCTACCTTGAATATAACGAGAGGTAAACACCAATGGGGAAGACAAACACTCTCCAGAGTGGGGCTGATTTACCCCAGGTCTTATCACTGCAAGAAGAGGAAGTGGTAAGTGTGGGGAGGCGGAGGAGATGCCGTGCTACAGTAAATAACCATTGCTATTGTCTTTAAACATCAGTAGGAAGCTGCACACAATCCTAGTTTAGTTAGGAGTGCTGTCTGAACTCCCTGGAGTTTGCTTTATAACTGGCATCCTATCAAAATGATCAGTCATTTTGGGCACATATACGTGTTTGACAAAGACCTCAGCTGTTCCAAATAGCTCCTGCCTTCTCCCATGCAGTTGTGTGCTCTAACTTTGAGTGGTCTTGATTCTCATGATGACAAGAGTTTGCAGTGGTCCATGCTATATGGATGGTTATAGGATGCATTATGAAACAGGAGACTATTGTATTACTCTGGGGCCCAGCATGGGGACGCATTATTAAGGATCAACTTCTGCACCATCTGCTAAATCCTGTCCCCTTTGCAAAGCTGGACTTTTCATAGAGGTGTTCTAAATCTTCCTGTGTGGCCATGAAGTGCCAACCTCAGAGCTGCTGTAGCCTATATACACTGTGCTGCCACACAGTTATAGGGGAAGGATATTTGGCAGTTGAATCTGCATGCTTGCAGATGCATAGACCAAGCCCCAACCTCATAACATTTTTCTGTTTTACTGCATATGGAGTCCCATGGATCACAGTTCATTTAGGGAGGCAGACCCCTCCCCATCCATAGGCTTTCTGTTTTCTGTCTTCCTCCTGCCTTCCCCTAACTCCCCATAGGCCCCTGGTAGTACCTGCTGCCCTTGGCACCCAGTGGAGCAGGGAGCAGCGTTTGTTTCTGAACTAGGGAGAAGGAGTATAAAATACCACACACTGAAGCATGATATGTTGTCTAATAGTTGAGAATCACTGCATTAGATTATCAGGATGTTTCCCATAGTAACTATCACTAAGACAGTCAAACACTCAATGTCAGTTGGTGTTCCAAGAATTTAAATTTCAAATTGCAACAGTATATTTTGACAGCCCACAGGGTGTACATATGAAAAGCGAATAATAGATCTACACATTTCCATCTCCTTATTCTATAAACATGTGGATTTTGTAAAAACTGTGGAAGATCAAAAATTTTAGTGTGACTATGTAGAGGATCTACAGTAGGTGAAACCTTTACACAAGATTTATTTGTCTGAATTAAGTATGACCTCATAGCAAAAGAATAAAGCGGATGATGTTACCATTCTAATTGTAAACATGCTGACTGCCAGTGTGCCAAGGGACTTGGGGAGCTGCACAGTCAATTAAAATGTAATAATAAGCAATGGTTTAATGCTCCTCCTTTCCCTCCCCCCAATAAAAAACAAGCAAAATATTCAGACATAATCTCAAGAGATTATTAAAAGTATGCAGTGAGGAATGAGTTGAGATGGATGTTCCTGCAGGAACCAATTGCACACTTCTGAGCTACACAGCAAAAGCTCAGTCACCTGCTGCCTTCAGGCACAAAGGTGGAATCCCCACACCTATAATATGAGTAGTGTCACGCTGTGAGAAACTGTGATAAGGCTCAGTGAGGTTCTTTGGTGATAATTAGATTCATCTCAATTAAGGACTTTTAAAATCAGTAGGACCAGCTCAAATTTCATAGAATCATAGAACTGGAAGGCACCTCGAGAGGTCATCTGGTCCAGTCCCCTGCACTCATGGCAGACCTAAAGATCTAGATCAATGCTTCTCAAAGTTGGGCCGCCACTTGTTCAGGGAAAGCCCCTGGCGGTCCAGGCAGGTTTGTTTACCTGCCGTGTCTGCAGGTTCGGCCGATCACGGCTCCCACTGGTTGCTGTTCACTGCTCCAGGCCAATGGGGGCTCTGGGAAGCGGCGCGGGACGAGGGATGTGCTGGCCACCCTTCCCACAGCCCCCATTGGCCTGGAGCGGCAAACCGCAGCCAGTAAGAGCTGCAATCGGCCGAACCTGTGAACCCGGTTCGCCAGGGGCTTTCCCTGAACAAGTGGCAGACTGGCTTTGAGAAGCACTGATCTAGACCATTCCTGACAGGTGTTTGTCCAACCTGCTCTTAAAAATCTCCAATAATGGAGATTCCACAGCCTCCCTAGCAATTTATTCCAGTGCTTAACCACCCTGACAATTAGGAAGTTTTTCCTAATGTCGAACCTAAACCTCCCTTGCGGCAATTTTAAGCCCATTTCTTCTTGTCCTGTGCTCAGAGGTTAAGAAAAACAATTTTTCTTCCTCCTCCTTCTAACAACTTTTTACATACCTGAAAACAGTTATCATGTCCCCGCTCAGTCTTCTCTTTTCCAGACTTAACAAACCCAATTTTTTCAATCTTCCCTTATAGGTCATGTTTTCTAGATCTTTAATCATTTTTGTTGCTCTTTTCTGAACTCTCTCCAATTTGGCCACATTCTTCCTTAAATATGGTGCCCAGAACTGGACACAATACTCCAGTTGAGGCCTAATCAGCATGGAGTAGAGCGGAAGAATTACTACTTGTGTCTTGCTTACAACATTCCTGCTAATGCATCCCAGAATTATGTTCACTTTTTTTTGGCAACAGTGTTACCTTGTTGATTCATATTTAGCTTGTGGTCCACAATGACTCCCAGATCCGTTTCCACAATACTCCTTCCTAGGCAGTCATTTCCCATTTTGTATGTGTGCAGCTCATTGTTCCTTCGTAAGTGGAATATTTTGCATTTGTCCTTATTGAATTTCGTCCTATTTACTTCAGAGCATTTCTCCAGTTTGTCCAGATCATTTTGAATTTTAATCCTATCCTCCAGAGCATTTGCAACTCCTCCCAGCTCGGTATTGTCCTGAAACTTTGTAAGTGTAGTCTTTATGCCATTATCTAAATCATTGATGAAGATATTGAACAGAACTGGACCCAGAACTGATCCCTGTGGGACCCCATTCATTATGCCCTTCCAGCATGACTGTGAACCACTGATATCTACTCTCTGGGAATGGTTTTCCAAGCAGTTTTGCACCCACCTTATAGTAGCTCCATCTGGGCTGTATTTCCCTAGTTTATTTATGAGGTGGTCATGCGGGACAGTATCAAACGCTTTACTAAAATCAAGATATAATTTGTGCAGGCAGGCAGTGTAGAGAATGCAAAGCAGTATATAATATGTTCACATTAAAGGTCACATGTTGTAGGGGAGCTTTCCTACAGCAAAGACTGAAAGTAGTTCATGTAACTCACAATCTACAGTATAAAACACTGCTCAAATGTTCGCTAAATAGGGAGGAACATGAGGCATTCCCTCTACTATCTCACAGGTTTTCATATTGTCAACAGAGCTGTCCTAGCCATGTGAACCTTCGAGAGAGGGTGATAAATATACACATGGGACCCAAACTTTGGTCTCCCTTACTGCCTACCGGATGTTCCCATGCATCCATTTTATGTGAAAAAAAATGGTAGGAGAGTGTTCAGAGATAGGATCAGTAAATGAGAGCATCTCTAGAGAGAGGCAAATTAGTTTTGGCAAGGGGGTTGGTTGGTGACAATTTAAAAAGTGCTGTGATAATAGGTTCATAACATTATCTGAACACTTTCTATGTTATCTAAACACTTTCTGCATTGTGAATCTGTTATCTCAACACTTTCCCCACAATTGAAAAAACAAGAGTTAGTTAATATTCCTAGTGTGTTTCTGTACATGCGTGTACATATGGTTTCAGAGAATGACAACAGTATTCAGAAGGCATTCTTGATTTGTATAAAATAAAATTAATGTATTACAAAATAATGTAATGAAATGAAAACGGCTAGACCAACAATTCTGGAAGCTGAAGTTCTCTCCCCAGAACAAAAGGAAGTATAGTTTAGTGGTTAGGGTGCTAGCCCAGGACTCAGGAGGCCTGGGTTAAATTACCAGCTGTACTAGACTTCCTGTGTGACTTTGGGCAGATCACTTAGGGCTAGTCTACACTGGCAATGTTAAAGCGCTACCGCAGCTTGTGTAGTCGCAGCAGAGCGCTAGTAGAGAGCTCTCCCACCACTCCAAAAAATCCGTCTCCACAAGGGGCGTAGCTACCAGCACTGGTGCACTGTCTAGAGTGGTGCTTTTTCACACTCCTGAGCGTGAAGGGTGCAGCGCTGTAAAGTGTCAGTGTAGACAAGCCCTTAGTCTCTCTGTACCTCAGTTCCATATCTGTAAAATGAGCATAACAGCACTGCCCTACCTCACAGCAATGCTGGGAGGATAAATGTATTAAATATTGTGAGGCATTCGTATACTACGGTATTGGGGAGCAGATACGTACCTAAGATAAATAAGATAGCAGCACAATGTGGATAATGCTTTCCCCACTGCATACTGCATCATCCATATTCTAAAATGAGGTTCTTTGCATGAGAAATAGTCAAACGTGTGTGTGTGTGTGTGTGTGTGTGTGTGTGTGTGTGTGTGTGTAGTTTTGGGTATTTCTCATACTTCAGATGTGACACATACTGTATAACCGGTACATATTGGTTTGAATCCTGCCCACCCAGGCTGAAATAAGACAAAATGAAGTAGTTGGTAGTTCCAGTTCAATGTTACACAAGGTACTATTACATTTGGCACAATTATTAGTAGTTTTTGCATAGGAAAGAAATTAAATTGATATGGAATGCAAACAGTTTCATATTAGTGTATGGCTGATACAGTATACATGAAATAAAATGTATTTTGTATACATGAGAACCCTGAGATTTATGAATAGTCATTCATAAACTGAAGAGAAAAAGCGAAGGAGAAGAAGTGAGTCTGTGGCTTGTTGGGAAGAAAGTAAGCTCAGACGAAGGAATGATCTCCACAAAAACAATATAGACCTAGGGTGAGAGTTTTGTTGTTATAGTTAGCTTAGATGACACACAAAAAGAGAAATAATAATGTCTGGGGAACTGCTTGATGTGTTCCTTATTCGGGTAAGCAGCTTCAGTCAGTGCCTTTTTTCTCCACCTTTTATAGTACCTTGTTTCCAGATTTACAAGTCTTTTTCTCCAGTGTGGTTTCAGAGGCTCATCCAGACCAGAGAACTTCTCTCTCCACTGCATCCTCCTGGTTAATTCAAACTCTGTAATCAGAAGAGAAAGCACAGATCTAATGCTCCTTACTTGCAAATCACTATAAGGTCAGGAGAAACATTTATAGAGGCAAAACCTCAAGAGGTCCAATACATTTTCCAAAGTAACCTCCAATCTCTTTCCTTATTCTTCACCCCTTTGGAGTTTTTTCATTTATTGTTGATTTAAGTAGGGTATTACAAGGTTCTGCCAAAAAAAAAAAAGAAGAAGAAGAAGAAAACAACAAATAAACCACCACCACAGGTAGCTTAGAAACACCATCGTGTGCAGCTGCAAGTGCTTTGGAAAATTAAAGTGCTTTCTAACAAGTAATCTTCAAATGCATAAAAACACTTAAAATATGACTCCTCTGATATGACTTACGGAACATCACTCTAAGAAGAAAATATTGAGTTAGTAGAAAAACAACTTACACATATCTTAATAAAATGTCTCAGAAATCATTGCAGGTTCTTGTTGAGTTGTAGTATGATGGCTTTTAGGTCTAACAACTAAATGATAGCAAATTTTTAAAAATGTATTCACTATAAAACTACCAAATAAGGCCCTGGTTCTGCAAACACTAACACACATGCTTACTTTTATACATGTAAGTAATTCCATTGATGTCAAAATGTGTGTAAGTCTGTAAAGTTAAGCACATGCCATAAGTGTCCACAGGATTAGAGCCTCAGACTTTTGCGATGAGCTCTTATGGAGATAGTCTTGAATTAAACTTTTTTATTAACTCTTCTGTTTTCTCTCACATTACATGATTCTTTTTCACCACCATAAGTCATGCTTGATGTTGAGATTGTTCCTCATTATTTATCAGGTACTTGAGAGAAATGGATTAATATATTTTACTCTTTGCAATTTCTCCAATAATAAAATCTGTTTCTTCTTGCACCACAAAATGAATTTAGCTACTTTAAAGGTGCCTCACATTTTACTGGTGTTATAAAACATTCTTAGGATAGATGAACGAAGATCTCTTAATATTGGAGGTGATTACTGAAGACAACTGTTCTTTTTAACAATTGCATTCTTTAGAAATCCAGTTTTGGAATATCAAAATTGTAACCAAAGCCTTGATATCTAGGAATCTGCTTCTAGAGTTAAGGGTTATAAAATAGTTGGGTGTGATAGTGAACAAAACTTGGCTTTGATTGCACACAGACTGACATTTGGCACATGCATTCAGAGCTTGGCTTTGAAATGTAATCCTTTGATAGCTTCTTTCACTTAGCGCAATTCTGGGAAAATAGCCTCTTTTAAGTTTGAATGCAGGATAACACAGCTTCCATCAGGTATTTGAGTAGTTCTAGCAAACTAAGGCTATGCCTTCTGTAGGAGTGCTGTGGTGGTATAGGTATACCAGTGTACTATACAGGTGAAGTTCTCCTAGTGTGAGCACAATTTAGACTGGCAAAACTGTGCTTTTGCTGGTATCGATTATTCCAGACCCACCGAGTGAAATAAGCAATACCAGCAGAAGTGCCGTTTCGCCAGAGTAACTGCACTTAAACTAGGGGCTTTTGCTAGCACAGCTATGACAATCAGGGATCATACCCCTTCACAGCCTTGGCCAGCAGTATGCTGGCAGAAGTCCATAGTGTAGACTTAGCTTAACATATGTAACAAAAAGAAGAGAAACCAAACCCCAAAAATATACAAAATTCCCAATTTATAGTGCATATTTAACTCTACGCATGTTTTCATAGTCATCATATTAAACACATAATTCACTCAATATATGTGGAGATATTTCCTTGTAATATTTTTTCCTACTTTAACACACATCCCTTGTAGTTACTTTTTGATTAAATTCATGACACTCCTAAAGTCTCTTTGATATTACACAAAGAGGCACTTCAAAAATTTAGATAGATTTGTTTGTTAAATAGCTCACAGGCTACTTAAGGTAATAGGGAGCATGGTGGAAGCACCTATATGGCAGTGATTGTCATCTGAGGGTGATTAAACATCAAAATGAAGCTGAGGCATTTGATCAATTACAAAGCTATTTATTGGGACATACACTTGTTCTGTGAACCGTATTCCGTGTACATGTCAAGAATATATAGCATCTAAGAAAAGAACATAAAAATTTTCATCACACTACAAAGGTTTAAAATGTCTTTGATGCTTCTTTTTAGGATTTTCTATTTATAATATATTTAAAAGCAGGACTCCAAATAGTTTATTTTGACTCTATCCTTGAAAAATTACCTGAAGCATGGCATGTAGAAAAGGAAGGATGTGACAGAACCCAAAATAAAAATTTCTGTGCATTTGGTGAAACAGTAATATTTGTTCTTTTCCTGGACCCTCATTAATGGAAGTCTTTCACTTGTGCAATAAAAATGTAATCATGTTCAGTATCTTTTATTATTTCATTCACTGTTTCCGAGCCCTTGTAACTTGCAACAGCCATCCTTGTAGGGTTAGATTCAGCTAGGTGCAGAACACTCTCACCCTGAGCCAGCAAGGTGAATGCATAACTTTAAGCTCATGAGTAATCACAGTGAAATTCATAGGAATACTCATGTGATTAAAGTTAAGTATGTGTTTAAATGTTCTTCTGGATCAAGGCCACAGTGCTCAGCACTTCGCAGTATTGAGTCCAAAAGCAGCTTCAGTCCTTCAGTGCCAAGGGAAGAAAAAATTCTTATATATATCAATAGTTGATAGATATTATTGTTCAATCTAAAATGTAATTCTTGTAGGCACAAATTTTACTAAATTAATCCTTGCTAATGAGAATAGACAGAATAATTTATGTTATAAATGACCTCCTACTCAACCCCACTCACGAAGATATATGTCATAACTGAGATCAACCATATATCCTCCATAAAGAAAGGAAAGGATACCGCACAGGTAACTATGAAAATGGGGTTAGAGTCACGTGCAGTGTAGATAGACTACAAAGATACATGTATCGTCTTTGAGGTTTTCCTGTGGTGCTTCTTATTTTATATTATATACCACAAAAAGACCTATCTAATTAAAATCATATAGGAAATGTACTGCCTGCATAATTTTTTGTAAGATTGTCTTAATAAAGAAAGAAACAAAGGAGAACGTGGAGATAAATTTTAGGTTTCTCTTACGCTCTATTTGATGTCAGCACACTTTCTCTTTATTGAGGGGAAGAGTACAGTCAGACATGAGACATTCATCATACAACTGAACTAATTTAATTTGTAAACAGCAGTCCTGTTGGTTTTAAAAGATTAAACTGAGATTAAAAATACTCTACTCTAGTGAAATATATCCCTATAATGACATCATAAGACGACTTTGCGTTTTCACTACCTAGCAGCTAGAAATGGTGTGTGTGTGCATGTGTGCGTGCATGCATGTATTTTTTATATGAAAGAAAGATCTTCGAATATAAAATAAGCCCATATGCAGCACACATACATATTGGGCTTTTTATGACATCCCCAAATACTTAGAAAACTTGCCCTTCTCATCAAGATGTCATCATAAGGCTGTGCAAGAGTTCAGTAGACTTATAACTCACATTAGACATAAATCATCAATTTATTTTGTGTATGTTTATCAATTTATCATCTGTCACATACAGTAAATAGATTTAATGTCCAAACTGCATACTTTTGTGTGTATTTCTTTGTGATAAATATTTCAGTCATCTGATTTTGAGCATTTCTTCTTCAAGTGCTTGCTTATGTCAATTCCATTCTAGGTGTGTGCATGTGCATAGTTACTGGAGATTTTTGCCTTAGTGGTGTCCGTAGTGTTGGCTGTGGCAGCCCCTTGAGTGCTGAGCCCATGTGCTTGTATATAGATGCTGCGCCCTCTCAGTTCCTTCTTACTGCCCATGACTTGATAGGAGCACCTTGTCTTGCAATCATAAGAGCATTAGCGGTTCTTCAACAGACCATTGTCTTTTTTCTATATGGTTAGGTACTCAGCCTTTAAGATAAGTGTCAGTAGTTTGGTAATTAGAATCCCGACTGGGACTTTGCCCTGGAGTATGGTTCAAACCATGCTCGTCATGCAGCAGGCCGATGCCTGTTTTGACCCCCATGACAGGAGTCTGAAGTGTCTGGGGGAGTCCCATAGGAAAGACAAGTGCAGAATCTGTAAGAACTTTTGCCCTAGAACCCAAAAGGAATGGGATATCTGCTTGAGGGCCCTCCTCGTGGAGCCTGCTCTTCTTCCTGCATCAAAGCCCTCCCACTCGGATCCCATGCTGAGCACCTTGGCATCAGTGTGGAGTGCATTGCTTGCACCAGGCTCCACCCAGCACTGGAAGGGAGAGGGACCTTGGGCAAAGGACCTATGTCAGGCTATGTGCCCACCCCAGGGCTTCACAGGAGTACCGCTAAGGTCGGACCCCCCAGCCCAGCCAGGGATCTGCCTCCAACTCCCGAGAGTAGCAGGGGATCTGGCTTCTTCTAGAGTCCTTGTTGCCCAAAGCAGCCCTGGTGGCTAAAGAAGAAGCAGGCCAACCAGCACTGCAGACACCGTGCCAGGTGCCGGACTTGGCTAAGGCACCAATGACTAAGTGCATGATGGTCATGGGACTGCCCCATAGGGCACTGGAGCACCCTTGGTCCCCGGACCACAGGCGTAGATCCCCGTCCCTGCGACCTAGGACCTCTGCCCTGCATTCGCGGTCTCCAGTCAGGGATCCTTCTCACAAGCAGCTCCTCTTCCAAGAGGTTGAGAACCTCCTGCTCCTGGGGGCAGTGGAAGAGGTCTCTCGAGACATGAAAGGAAAGGCGTTCTACTCCCGCTCCTTCCTGAGCCCAAAAGTAAAAGGGGGCCTCAAATTCATCTTGGACCTGCGTCGTCTCAACAGGTCTCTCAAAAAATTGAAGTTTCACATAGTCTCCCTGACCTCCATTATCCCCTCCCTGGATCCAGGAGACTGGTACGCTGCCCTTAACTTGAAGGACGTATATTTCCACATTTCCATTTTCCTGGGGCACTGGCACTTCCTTCATTTTGCGTTGGGCCAGTGCCATTTCAAATTCACGGCATTGCCATTCGGTCTCTCATCAGCCCCGAGAGTGTTCATGAAGTGCATAGCACCAGTGGCCACTTATCTGAGGCGTCAGGGTGTTCAAATTTACCCCTATTTCGACGACTGGCTAATAAAGGGTCGGTCCTGGGATACTGCTAAGGCAAAAATCTCTGATGACTGTGCACATGGGTGCGCACACACCTAGAATGGATGGACATGAGCAACACATTTTGAAGAATAAAGTTACAAAAGGTAGATAACTACTTTTTCTTCACACACAACTCCATTTAGGGCAGAAATTATATAGCCCTTCCATTCCAAAGGCAGCAACTAGTACTTTTTGTTTGTTCAGTCAGCACGCATTCACACTCACCATCATTTGGTGATAACACAATGTAGTGAAGTATCAGGCTTGTAGCCTTCTTAGAGTGACTAGGGGAGTAGCTGGAAGACTATTTCACATGCATAGTGGTTTCTGGCATCCTGAAGAATGTCAGAGAGGCACAAAAAATACAGAAAAAGTAAGTTAACAGAAAAATACATTTATGGTGTGGCCCAGATTTTCAAGGAATCATTATCCACAACTGGGACCAGATATTTTAAAGAGTTCAGTGTGCTGAGCTCTTCTGAAAATCTGGCCCTGACAGAGGATGCTGAGCACTTTTGTAAGTTTAGTCCTGTGTGTGTTCTGTTGTACTTGTGTAGTTTCTTACAGGGGAATGTCTCATATACATAACTACAAGAATTGTATGAAAAATATTCTTTGTGGAGTCTTTGTAGTTTAGAGAGAGTATAACTAGGACTGTTAGTCACCATTAAGAAAACTGGATGTTGATAAAGCGCCACTGAAAATTTGTTATGTAAAATACAGACAATAAAGTTTCTTGCAATCGTATTTGTTGTTCATTACAGACTAGTCCTAAATATGTGGCCTGCAGTTACAGTACTCTACCAAGACCTTTGCTTTTATCAATATGTAAATGATTACAAAAATAAATAAATGGAAGTCTTATATCTGTTCCTGAAAGCTGACTTTTTCAGCATGTTAATTTCTTCCCCTTCCCATTGTATTTTATTTATAGCTCTGTCTTACGCTTTGTAGCAGGATTGATTTCTGCAGCTTGGTATTTAACGAATTATATGAAACGGTACTGAAGACAAGAATGTCAGTATGCTGGGATATTTATGCCTAACAAGAACACATCACTCTGTGCACTGACACTGTTTTCTTGAAATAAAACTCATGTTTGTTACCAAAGTAAATATTTTATACAAAATCTGCCAGAAGCTTACCAAGAGTGTGTAGAGTCCCCAAACCTTGATCTTTATTGTTGTTGGTCTTCAAAAGCTGTGCTTAAAACAGTGAGTCTGTTGCCAGAGGGAACATACACTTTATGTAACTGTTTATTCTTTTGCTAAGTATTGCAGTACAGCCCCCTGGAGTAGGACTTAGGAACAGTAAAAGAGGAGAAGCCTGATACTGTACACAGATGGATAAACGTTGCTTTCCCTGGACACATTTGCTCAGCAGAGGAAGAGTTCTGCAGTTAGGAATTCATTAGCTCCGGTCAAGACTGGCTACAGAGAACCAAAACATGATTAAGCAAGATTTTCCATTTTTCTCTTGTCCACATATCTCAGGCAGATTTACTTGGATGTAGTGCTATGAATGATCCTGATTTCACTAATCAAACTTGTAACTGTCTACTAGGGTACAATATATGAATAATGGGCTAGTTATCTAAGAATGTTACATTTCCAGGAACATGACATGAAATCCTTCCTATATTTTCACTCTCCCTGTAATTCATGATCCATATAGGGTGACCAGATGTCCCGATTTTATAGGGACAGTCCTGATTTTTGGGTTTTTATTTTTATATAGGCTCCTATTACCCCCAACCCCATCCCAATTTTTCACATTTCCTGTCTGGTCACCCCAGTTCCATATGCTATTTCTTTGAGTTATCTGAAGTGAAGTTATTTAGTCTGTTAATGTTAATGCTTAGTTTATTTTGATGTCACCTGGTTCACTGATGACAAAAGGTGCAATGTACTATATTCTCTCCACTGTGGAAACATATGCATCTTTATCTTCCTAAATTCCCATTTTGTCTATTTCTTACTCTGACAATGTTTATAGAAGGTTGTGAATGTTGTGTAAGAATGAATATGACTTGTTCATGTCTGACTGCTTTGCAAGAGGCTTGAAAGAGTCAATATGTGGTCCCAGATGGCTATTTTTCTTTACTTCAGTGGAAAGCAAGAAGGACTTTCACAGTCAACACTGTAGGAAGCTTGTAGAATCAGAAGGATTCCTGTGTACTGTCCTAAAGACCGGAGTTCAAAATGATTTCTTCACAAATAGGTTTTCCAGCGTTTTTATAAAATCTGGCCTGCTGAAGTCTTTGCAGAGACTATTTCCACTTGATCTTAGACCGGACTTTTCATCATTTCGCAATTAAAGCCTTATGCATATAAAAGGGCATCATCCTTTGTCCAGAGACTAATATTACTTTTGTTTAAATGTTTTGGGTTCTGTTTATGATTTTATTTGTTATATGAGCAGAGGGTTTTGTTTTGTTTGGGGGTTCTCTCTCTCTTCCCCCCGCCAGCCCCCGAGCAGAGTAGCTGAATAGAAGTACCATGACTCTATGACCCATTTCCTTTCCCCCTTACAGCTTGCTGTAAAAACTTAGTGGCTAGTTTAAATCTACTGTACAAGTGGTAGAGCAGTAAACTTAAAATGTCTTTTCTGTTGCCATATGGAAATCAAGTAAAACTTGCTAGTTCCCATTGCTGAATGATACAAAGTACTATTAAACACAGTGTGTGCAATGCTGAGGAGATTGAATAAACGTTTAACCACCTTCGATTTTGATGCTTTTTAAAATAACCTGGCCCCAGATTTTCTAGTGTGAACTTTTTTCTCTTTTTTATAGCGTCAGTTGTAGAACCTTTTAAACAGAAGCATAACTTTTATTTAAGGACAAACACTTGTTTTACAAAAGATGCAGAATGATTTAGAGATTTAACGAGATTAAACAACATCCTGTTCCAGACTATCAGTTCAACTATTCAAAAAGAATTTACTGCAGTGTTGCAGTTAGTTGACTTAAACTGTGAAGTGAAATTGTTACAGTTGTCAGTGTTATTTCCTTAGTTGAAGGTAATTATGTTGTGGCTGGCTTAGCGCCAAAGCCAACAACTATTAAAGAATGCCTTGCCATAATTTATCTGAATGATACAAAGTGTATGGGCTTTTTTGTTGTTGTTTGGCTGGGTTTTGTTTATTTAAGAAGTGTGGTGTTACAATTAGCAATGTTTAAGCAAACAATTAGATGTAATGTAATGCAAAGCAATTCTATGCGGTAGATTAAGTGGGAACGTATTATTTTCATTATTATTTACTGAACATTATTCTTGATGGTGTATGGCAGTGTCATAGATGGCCTGAACCACCAGATTATTGAGATTGTTGCCTTCTAAGCAATTCTCTGTGCCTTTTAAAAAACAAAAAAACAAAAAAAAAACCAAAATATTCCCTAGACATATAAGTAATGGTTTTTCCTCCCTATTCCTGTTCTCAGTTGAAGTTCATTTCTGGTCCTAAGAGTCCTCTTTCCTTTTCATCCTGAAGACAGTATTTTGACTTCTTGGAGCCTTCTGCATGCAGACAACTGTTTGTAGTGAGCTTTCCTTAATTGAAATGGGTAGGAAAATGAATCTCTGAGGTTGATGTCCAGGTTCCATCATAAGCCAGAAGTTGGTAATTGTGCTGTGTACAGTCATCTTCAGTGGTTCTGAGCTCAGTTTACTTAAGTGAAACAACAGAACTGGGTTTTCAACCCAGTCTGGCCCCCATCTGCTACAAAATCTGTCCTCTCCTCCCCCACATTCATTGATATGCTCATGAACCAGTTTTTTATTTCTTTTTATCCAGCGAACATTTGTCTTGCGCCTTCACATTCTTCCTTCATGGGGAAAGCAACGTGTGCACAAGCGTGGAGATTGCCCAACACCAGCCAATCTTTTTGATCAATGAGGAACATATCCACATGGCCCAGTCCTCTCCTGTACCATTCCAAGGTAAGTGCACATTTGACTGTGGCAGTTCTGGAAGTATAAAGACTTATGTGCCTAATTTAATTCCTATATTTCAAACCCCCCTAACTTGGCCCCAGTAATGGTGTCAGGAATTAGATCCAGAAATGATTAAGAAACAAAACTCAGTAATTTTTAAAATAGAATAAAGTTCCCCTCAGGAAACTGGGTGCATGGGGTAAAATCCTGTTAAGATTTTTAATATGACAATTAGCTGTAAATAAATGTTAGGCCTTGTTTTCCAGGTTTTTCTAGTCATTAAATTCATTAGATGCAAATATTTTCTGAAAAAACGTACAACAAAACAAACTGTAATTGTTGTTGAAAGATCTGTTATTGAAAAGGTGTGCATGACCATTTTGTATTAGCACAGTGTCACAAGGTCCAGTAGGCTCTGGTCTATGGTAGTGTTCTTAAATGCTACTGCAGGACAAATAATTGATCATAACATAGATTATTTGCTTGAACTGGAGTGTTTTTGTCTGAGTGACAGTCCCTCATTTTATTTTTCCTTCAGTGTGCTGTTTGTGGTGCAACGCATTTGTCAAAATGCAGATTTTTCAGAAAGAAAGGTGAAAACACAGAGCTTAACCAAAGAGAAGAATGAGCATTTAAAATATATAATAAGAGACATACCTGATATAGTCTTAAAGTTACAGGTTTTTACAGCGTTTTAGGTTACAGTGTAGTGTTGTAAGCCATAAAAATGCCCTGTGCAATTTGGAAAAGAAAACATTGCATTTAAACTACATTTTTTTAAAAGTATTACGTACTGTATTACAGGATATCTTCAGAAATATGTTTTCTGTTGTTCCATTGATGTATAATTATTTTTATCTCTTAATATTTATTCCATTATTTTACAAAGTGAAGTTGTGTGCACTATATTTTGAAAATAAACAAAATGCAAAGAGCTGTTCTCTATAATCACAGTGCGAACAAGACTGAGACTGAATCTAGGGGAAGTGGAATGTGGTTGCTCTGCGATTAAAATCCACATATTGTAGAGACTAGAGAGTGATATGTTTTATTTTTCAGTTCTGTTGAGTCCTTATGGTTTAAATGGTACATTGACGGGCCAAGCATACAAGATGTCAGATCCAGCAACCCGTAAATTGATTGAGGAATGGCAGTATTTCTACCCCATGGTGCTGAAGAAGAAGGAGGGGCTGAAAGAGGAAGAAGAATTAGGATATGATGACGATTTCCCTGTTGCAGTTGAAGTCATTGTTGGTGAGATTTAGAATTTTGCCTAAAGAACATTTCACCCCACCTCATAATTAAAAAAAAAAAATCTAATTAATCAGAAACAACCTTTATAATTTCCCTATCTGGTTTTGTGGCTCTCTTGACACTAGAGCATTCTGACTAGTTATCTTGCCTCAAGGTTCTTACTCCCTGTATCTGTGATGCTACTCTCACAATATCAAGCTTCTTATTTCAGCTCCCTATTAGTCATAAAGGGAGGAAGGAATACTTAGGAATGAATATGCAGGCTGTGAACTTTAGATCTTTTATATTTTGACTGGTAAGATTTGTCTGGTGCATGTTGAAACCAAGACAAGGCCAGCTTGGGTTGCTGATTAATAAATGGAGAATTTAAAGACTTATTTTCTTCTTCCTGTTCCCATGCTTTATAGGTGGCGTACGAATGGTGTATCCTTCAGCTTTTGTTCTCATCTCTCAGAATGACATCCCCCTGTCTCAGAGTGCTGCCAATGCTGGAGGCCACATCAATGTGGGTCAGCAGGGACTTGGCAGCATGAAAGATTCCAGTAATTGTGGGATGCCTCTCACTCCACCCACTTCCCCAGAACAGGCCATCATAGGTAAGCAATAAACCTAGCAAAGAGACCTGAATCATCCTATTGAAAACTCATTTTAAATATTCTTTAACTGATTCAGTGAATGGCAGTGTTCCATAATCTCTTGTCAGTTTACTGTTTTGAAACAACTTAGGTGTTACTTACTGAGGTGTACTCCAGCATAGTGTGCTTTCATTTTTGAATAGATTATGATTGCAGGGGGGATAAATGTGCGAACAGCAGCAGAAAAGAGAGAGAGAATACGCTAATGAGTAGAACACAGGGACTTTCATGAGTTCACAGAACAGAAGAGTTACCAGTTTTGTAAGAGTTAATTTCTGCCCAGTTTATGGGAACTCTGTTGCATTTATGAAACAGCATGGGCACCTGAGACTGCAGAAAGGATCAGGCCTTGTCAGAGTTCTTAATTGCATACTTGCTTAAGGGGGGTGTAGGGATTAATTAATAAATCATTGTAAAGTATTACAAACATGAAAAATACCATATAATTTATTAAGCATTAATATTGGAACGATGCCAGTATCTAAATGATGGTCAATATATTGACCAACATAGTGAGGATTGAACCAAGGACCTCCAGGGAAAAAAAAAGAATGAGTCTCTGCAGCTTAAGGTAAAAAGTCAGGCTCTGTAGGTGGAGAATGTAATGAACTCTCATGAGATGTGGGTGGGACAAAGAAGGGGACACGTAAAACACGCTGACCAGTGGAGTTGTGTATTTCTTCTAAATGAAGGAAACTCATCTCGAGCATCTGAGGCCCGTAACAGTTTGAATCCAAGCTGGGTACGCACTTATGTGACAGCTGACACCAAGGATTACACTTGACTTCAGTAGAGCTAAGTAATTTACACTAGTTGAGGTTCTGGCCTTCTAATCTGTTGTTATGCCACATATTTTTTATACTTCTGTTTTCCAGTACACTCTTACTGCAGACAGTTGCATGTAAACTATATCTTTATTTCCAAGAAGTTCATCTACCTCTTTTTGATCCTCACGCAGGTCATGATACTACATGACTGTACACTTAGTTGCCACAAAGGTTACTATAAAGTCACAGAAAGTTTTTATGTAGATCAGTTCTGGATTATTCTGTTTGCATCATTTGATTTCAAAGATTTGCCAGTCATTAAAATGTATTTATGAATACATTCTCTGATTTCAGAAGCACTGGTGTGTATTTTAATTTAAACCTCAGTGTAGGAATTGTGGTTTGGATTCATAAAAGATGCTCTAAATTGAGTCATGCATGCAGGATCATTATAGTATGCTCAGCAATGAAATTTTGGACAACTTTCATCTGTTAGCAGCTTGTCTTGGAACAGTTTATGTTTATTATCTCAGTGGATTCTTAAAATCACATCTGTCTACAGGGTCCCTTCCAGTTACACAGATTGAATATTGACTTTAAACATGCTTGAAAGAACCCAAGTCAGTTGCAAACTAAACATATTGGGGCTTAGTGACAAGGCCATTGGACAATCATGCAGAAACAATATAAGTTACAATGCAAACTAGTAATTTGAATAACATAGAATCATAGAAATATATGGCTGGAAGGGACCTTGAGTAGTTATCAAGTCCAGCCCCCTGTGCTGAGGCAGGACCAAAAACACACAGACCATGTCAAACTCATCTTAAAAACCTACAGTGATGGGGATTCCATAACTTCCCTCGGAAGCCTATTCTGGAATTTAACTGCCCTTATAGTTAAGATATTCCTAATATCTAACATAAATCTCCCTTGCTGCAGATTAAGTCCATTACATATTGTCCAACCTTCAGAGACCATGGAGAACAATTGATAACTGTCCTCTTTATAACAGCCTTTAGCACATTGCAGGCATGTTATCAGGTCCCCCCTCAGTCGTTTTTTCGCAAGACTAAACATGCCCAGTTTTTTTGTCCCTTCCTTAGAGAACAGCTTTGCTAAACTTTTTATCTTTTTTGTTGCTTTCCTCTGTATTCTCTCCAATTTGTCCACATCTTTCCTAGCCACCTAAAGTGTGGTGCACAGTACTCCATCTGAGGCCTCACCAGTGCCAAATAGAGTGGGACAATTACCTCTTGTCTCTTATAAGTATAGTCTTTTGAGTTGGGTGTTTTTGTAGGTGACGTGCCATCTAAAAATGAGCTAACGTTTGGTTTAATTTTTAAAAAGTTAAGTATTCTAAAATACTAAGATACTATGCAAATGAACTAGGAGATGAAGGAGATGATGATGATTTGCTGATTTAGCTGAGATGTCACAAGTAATCTCACTAGCTAAAAATGAGCTGTTCATAGGGAACAGCCAAAAGGAATGGAAGTAAGAATGAGAGAGTAGTAGAATGATAGTTTGGGCTTAATAAGGCAAGAGAGAGAGGAAGGCGGGAAAGAGAAAAAGAAAGAAAGAAAGATCTAATGATGTCAGTTGAGGATGGCCTACCAGCCTAGAGTGTGTGTATATGTGAGTTAAGTTAGACTGGTGGTATTCCCTTCCTCGGCAGTAACCACAGTTGTTTAAAAACAAAAACAAAAATCCACAAAGTAAGCAAACTAAGCTTTGACTGGCTAGTTATTGACTGAAACAGGACCACATCTGTAAATAGATACACCTCATCACAGGGTATCTATGATGGTACAGTATATTTAGAAAGAAAGGATTTGTAAGATAGGGAATATATTAGTGTCATGTAATAGAAGAGACAGAGTGTGTGTGTGTGTGTGTGTGTGTGTGAGAGAGAGAGAGAGAGAGAGAGAGAGAGAGAGAGAGATTTGCAGCATGTGGGAAATAATGAAGAAAAAAAGGCATAAAGACTAAAAGTAAATAAATAATATTAAAGTAAAATTAAAAGCCTTCTAAATATATATTTAGAACTCTTTAAGATCCTAAATTATAATCAGGTGAGTTAGATAGACTTATTTATATGCAGTTTTAAAACACAGTAGTAGAAAATCATTTTCTCTTTCTTTATGTGCCAGAACCTGAGTTTGGGGTTCTGTGCTTCTTGTGTAAGAGTTAATGCCACGCCAGATACTAAAAATTGAGTAAAAAATACAGCTACCTGCTCTGATTATTTTAAGAGTTTGGTAAGTGGCCTGTTTTTGCAAGAAATACACAGAATTCAGATGTAGATAAAAATACCTTTTAAATGTATTTTTAAAATATATGTTTGATATATTACAGTGTGCCCAGGTTCTCTTAATGCTTTAAAATGTTGAACAGTTTCAGTTCCCTGTTAAACAGAGAATATCTCAGGAGTTCTAAGCATGTTTTGCATAATAATTAAATTGATAAGTGAGGGGCAGAAGCCATAAAAATTAAGGAAAATGTTAATTTAGTCCAAGCTGTCGACGGTTGTTACTGTTGGAGCTCTGAGAGTAAACATGACTCTGCAAACTATGATAGCGATGCTTCAGCAAATGGAAGCAGCATCACATTATTTAAAAATGTTTAAAGCATATAGTAAAACAAGTGCTAAGGTATATAGAGAATGAGATTTTAAGTTTATAGGAAGAAGTTACCCTTGGGATTGCAAAGTGACCTCTAGTGATTTTTGGCATTTACACCATTATCCGTCAGGTTTTTATAATATTTTTCAACCCTTTAGGCAGTAATTTTCCACTATAAATTTCAGTTTCAGTGCATGAAGCAGACCAGATTTGACTGTTTACATATAGGCTGTGTGTGTATGTATGTGTGTGTGTATGTATGTGTATAAATAAAATCCTACCTAGGCACACATCATATAGTGAAAAATATGCAACAGGCCTCTGAACATGCACTGCAAAATGTTGGAGCATATCAAGTCACACACTCAAGTGTAGAGTTTGTGTGCTGATAACCTGGCCACTAGTGCTTCACAATAGTTGTAACTGTGTTGGTTTTGGATGTTGGTATTATCACAGAGTACACCAATACCAGAGTATGGTTTATGAAAATGTATTCTGACACCAGCGACAGAATGAATTTGCTAAACTGGAAGGGTTAATTCAGTTTAATTTAGTCAAGATGCTTTTCATCACAGATCTGTCAGTTTCAAAAACAACATTATGATGTATTCCAAAACAAGCAAAATACATTATTACAGCCACAGACTTTAGTGCAGGGGTGGTCAAACAACTGCACACGGGCATTTTAATCCGACCCTCAAGCTCCCACTGGGGAGCAGGATCTGGGGCTTACCCTGCTCTGGCACTCCAGCCAGGGAGCAGAATCAGGGGCTGCTCTGCGCGGCTGCCGGAAGCAGTGGCATGTCTCCCCTCTGGCTCCTATGCATAGGGGCAGCCAGGGGGCTGTGCTCCGCATGCTGCCCCTGCTCCAAGTGCCACCCCCACAGCTCCCATTGGCCGGGAACTGCGGCCACTGGGAGCTGCAGGGGCAGCATCTGTGGATGAGCGGCGCACAGCAGAGCCGCCTGGCTGCTCCTCTGGATAGGAGCTGAAGTGAGAACATGCTGCTGTCTCCAGGAGCTGCTTGACGTAAGCGCCGCCAGAGCCTGCATCCCTGAGCCAATCCCCCATGCCACAACTCCCTGCCCCAGCCCTGATCCCCCTCCTACCCTCCAAACCCCTCGGTCCCAGCCCCAAGCACCTTCCTGCATGTTGAACTCCTAATTTCTGGCCTCACCCCAGAGCCCGCACTCCCAGCCAGAGTCCTCTCCCCCTGCTGTACTACAACCTCAATTTTGTGAGCATTCATGGCCCGCCATACAATTTCTATACCTAGATATGCCCCTCAGGCCAAAAAGTTTGCCCACCTCTGTTTTAGTGAGTCAGGGAATGCTTTGATTTTAATGATTGCTGCTTTTCCCATCACTTCCTTTAAGAAAAGAGGAACAAGAAACAATATCTGAACTTACTAGAGAGACATCTGCAGTCACCAGGAATCATACAGGAAACTGAGTTAAAAAACCTGTACACAGAGTAGCAACTGTAGCTTGCAAACCAAATCATAGAGCGAAACCAGTAGATTTTTTTTCTTCTGATATAGTGAAGCGATGACTATTTTCAGTGTTTTATTCCTAAGGCTTCTTAAATTGTGTCAGACATAAGGACAAACAGTTCTGTGCAGAGATCTGACCTTGTTAAAAGCTTGCTATCATTACCTTCTTTGCTGGCCTGAGCATAGAGTGTAGTGTTAGGCGTCCAGCAGGCTAAATGAACTTACAGCTCCCTCTGCTGTTCCAGTCTGTGTTTTAAAGCTGAGTATATTAGGGTCTCAGACTATCCAATCAGCTCTGTCAATGAGCAACAGAAACATTTGCTCATACTGTTGAGTAACAGGGTTTTACTCCACTGTTGAAAAGAAATTAAGTGCAAAATAAAAATCGTAATCCTTAGGTGGTGGTGATTAAGGTTGTAATACCACTTTCACTTTTTCTCCACCAGCTAAGCAGTATTGTCAGAATGGGTCTTGAGTATCACCTAATAGCCTATTATTAGTGTATGTTCAGTTGTAGTGGTGAATACTAAGGAAGTTCAATTAAAGGTTCAATTAAAGATGCATGTAATTTCCATTACATGCATCTGAGGAAGTGGGTATTCACCCACGAAAGCTCATGCTCCAAAACGTCTGTTAGTCTATAAGGTGCCACAGGATTCTTTGCTGCAATTAAAGGTTAAGATTTTCTACCAAAATCTACACTAATGATGCAAATCAAACACAGAAAGAAAATGAGAGTGAAAATTCCATCCCCAATGTGAGCAAGTATTATCACTCAGTAATGCCTTCTTCGCCTCTTGTGTTAAAACCTGCTTCTTCTCTTTGTATCAGTGCGTGTGTAGAACACCTGGTGCAAGTAAACAGTCTGGTGTGGTTTAATGCTGTAGAGGCCCTTTCTTACAGAACCATGTATCTTGTGATGAGTTGTTGTTTTAACAAGACCACGACTGTAAGTTAAACTTAATAGCCAGCAACAGTGAAAAACTACATCACACAATTCCACTCCCTAGTGCTGCCTCTGGTGTGCTGACACAAATTTTGCTTGTGGCTGTAGTTTACTGATCTTTTCATAGCTGGTGACACTCTTGAAACTGCTCTAAGCTTTTATTAATGAACACAAGCATTTGTAAACTCATCAACCTATAAGTTGAAAAGCCCTTCCAGGAAAGTCTAATGTTATAGCTGCTGTTACTCTTGTCTACAATACTGTTTGATTTTTTTTTGGTTATATTTTGTTATTTTTTATTTTTTTGCAGGTGAAAGTGGAGGTACTCAGAGCTCTGTCAGCCATTCAGCTTCACAGGAGGGGGCAGTCACTCTGCACAGTCCAAAGAAATCAGGGAAGATTCCTCCAAAATTCCACAATCATATGGTCCACAGAGTCTGGAAGGAATGCATTCTCAACAGGTCACAATCCAAGTAAGGGAATAATTCTGCTCATGTTCTTTATTGATAATAGTACAGCTGTCACACTTAAAAACTTGCTAGTTTTGCCTTAATGCAAACAATGAGGTAGCATCTATTTCCTTCACCTCCCTATTCAAAGTGAATAATGCAAGGTAACGTTATCTAAGACAATTTCCAATTATTTTAGCTTGAGAACAAGTAATAGTGACAATAATGCTTTGTATTCACTCGTTTAGCTCATTTCATCTCTGGCTGTCTGAGCTTTACACATGTAGCCAAATTCTGCTTGTGGTTACTCGTGCTAACTCATTGATGACAAAAATATTAGTTCACATTAGAAATACAAAATTACTAGGTCTGGAGGGTAGATGGCCTAAGGACAAATAGCCTGCTAAAGTTTATATTTTTAACCTTATATTCATTTATAGATGTAAACATTTGGAAGGATATATTTGTATTTGGCGGGATGTAACTCAAACTGCAAACTGCATGGTGGAGCATAGCTATTAGTGCAGTAGCTTTTCATTTCTGGAGGTTTAAAATATCTCACAATGGGATGACGTATAGATGTTCCAGCAAGTTTTACCTCTGTTATTTTCATGTAGTTTCCTCACTAGCCCATTCAACAACATTTCCGAATGCAATTTTAATTGTTACATGTATTGCCTGCCATGTGACCTTTTTGCTCAAACGCCTGATATAGGCTACATGATTCCCCTTTGTGGATCTAGAAGTAAATTTTCATATTTGGCTGAGGTAAAATTCTGAGGCATAGATGAAGGGATTGGGCATGGCGTAGATTTGTTTGAGGAATACACAAATGTCAGCAAGATCTACAGTTTATTAATAAAATGGCATTTTGTATGAGGTGATAATTTCCATAATATTTATTTTTATTCCCGTTAGGAGGAGTCAGATTGCTACTTCAAATCTGGAAGAAGAAGTCCCAAGCAACACTGTTTCTTGGGATTTTGTGGATCCGGTCCAAAGAGTCAGTTGTTCTTGTTCCAGGTATGTAGCAAAGAGAAGAATTATTGTGTCCGGTTGAATGAGGCTTGCGAAGTTGATGCACAATATAAAATTGTGTTCAGAATCACTACACAACAAGCAGGCGTGCTTACAGAAAATAAAAGGGAAGATCATCAGGTGGTGGAAATCAGTCTAGTTCCATCAATTTACACCAGCTGAGGATCTGGCTTGCTATCTTCTAATGATATGCAGGGAGGTGACAGGAATTTAATTTATTCTTGTCACCACTGTACGGTACCTGAGCTGTTTTATTCTAACTCAGGTGTATCTGTTTAATAGATTCAGTTGATGTTTTTAAAATCAGGGTTTATCTTATTTTCTGGATCTTTTTTCCTGTGTAAACTATTATATTTAAATATTAAAAATCTAAGACATTATTAAATGATTGCTCAGATTTACAGTATTTAGTGTCTTTTCTTCTACTGTCTAGCTGTTTTGCAGAATTAAAAACAGATGAGATAATATTAGAAGTAATTATAAAAACAGTACTTAGCAAATCTGTTTTAAAACTTGACATAAATAGTATAGTATCAGAGGGGTAGCCGTGTTAGTCTGGATCTGTAAAAGCAGCAGAGAGTCCTGTGGCACCTTATAGACTAACAGACGTTTTGGAGCATGAGCTTTCGTGGGTGAATACCCACTTCGTCAGATGCACCCAAACGTCTGTTAGTCTATAAGGTGCCACAGGACTCTCTGCCACTTTTATAAATTGTATAGTTTAATTAAAGTAAACTTGTGATGGAAGAAAACTTATGGAGCAAAATATATTTCAGGATTTTGTTTGGAAGTTTGAATCAAGTAAAAATCAACATGTCTAAAGTTTAAAAAGTTCCATGCATCTCAGAATATGACTATAGAGCAGTGCTTCCAAGGGGACTTGTAGTATTATAACTGTTTGCAAAGTTCCATACAGTCTGCATAAAGTCTTCATTCAAAAAATGGATACGAGATGGCTCCTACATATGCCCACAATCTTTTAAAACTATTCTATGTTAAATTAAAGAGAGCAGGAGCTAACACTGGCAATCCTGTAACTTTCAGATGGAACATCATTGACTCCTCTATTTTGCAGCATCAAAAAATGAGGAGGAGAGAGGAAAGAGCATATATGAATTTAGACACCTAACTTCAGATTTTTTTTCTTCCAAGTTACTGCTTGTAACATTTAGTGGAGTTATTGCCATCATCATGGAAAGTGAACTGTGCAATGCTGTCTCTTTGCCTTTGAGGTGGAATTCCATAGTCCACCACATTTTTGAGTGATAAGGTTATCATAAGCAAAATAATCTGTTTTAATTTACTAGTGCTGCTTATGAAACTATTGAAGTGATTAGCCCAGGAATTCAGAGCACCTAGAAGTATTGTGGCAGAAAATTTTTTGCACAAAATTTGTATCGTTTGGAGAGGAAGTGTGGAGACTAGATATAGAAATAAAATTATCTGGCTGGTAAATGGTAGTAGCATATTGAGTATGAGGAGTTGTGTGTTTCAGTAGGAACATAGGCACATAATCAGGATAGGTTCATTACTGATTAAAAGTTAGCTTCACAGTCTGTAATCTTGGGATTGGGAGAAGATCATGGTGGTAAACCTTTAGAAACAAAAAGGAAAGAGCTAGGTAGAAAGACTCCATTGCGATGAGCAAAAACGTAAGACCATCCCTTTTGTAAATGTAGACTTGAGTAAAGTTGACCTGTCAGTAAGGTTGCCTGTTTGAATTAGTTATAGTTGGTTTGTTTTGTCTCTGTGATAACAAACATTTTGAAATATAGCTACTCCAAGTTTGCTAGTATGCAAATGACAATTGTATAATCTCTGTGGAATGTGATTTGTACTTCATTACCTACTAGCATTCTTCCAGTAATGGAGAATAATTGTGCCCTCTTAGGATTTTTTTTTGCAGTTTGTTTGTAGTCTTTTGTAGTCGTTTAATCTTTTAATTAAATATAATATCTATAGAGATATTTACATTTTTGGATGAATTTCCTGAACTTTAGTTCCCATGAAAGCTGTCAGCTCATAGTACAGACTAGATCCATGTGCAGTGTGGGCAAGTACTCTGCAAGTTTGCATGCACAACTAATTCAGTGCATTTCCATCTTAATTTTCAATGTTCATAATGCCCCAGCCCTTAACTTCTTCTAAGGTGAGATAGTCAATTGTACCAAATGTTTATAATAATTTTGTGATGAAATATGTACTATAGCCAGCCAGAAATCATCAACCTCCCCACCCTTATTTTAAATTTGATTTGAATCTGCTTTAACCAAAGTATCCAGCAATGAAAAGCTGATGCATTAACCCACTGTACTACCTACCAACCGTGTAACTATATTATCAGAAAGGTTATCATGTAATGCAAAGGAAGCTATCACAAGGTCTTCACAGACTGTCTCCGAGATAATGAAAACACCATTTAATGGCTGCAACATCTAGGATATTGAATTTCTTTCCTGTGCTTCCAAATTTAAAAGAGATTGGATTGCTGTAGCACAAGATGTCTTAGAATTTAAAGTCACTATCAATACGAAAATTCATAGTTGGGGGTGGGGATTTGGACTGTGTAAAATATTCAGCAATTGATTAATATGGCACAACCACCTCTTATTTGGCACGAGTTGTGTGCCGCCTCACTCTCCCGGTCTGGAGGAAAAATGGCATGAAAGCAACCTGCTATGCATTGCATCTGTGAGCACAGCTAAAGCACACAGTATGGTATCGTTCCCAACACATGCTCAAGATATACAGGAAGAGTAGTGTTGCTTCAGTATTGTTATGAAGAAAAACAGCTCTTCAGTGGTAAAAACAATAATACTTGGTATTTCTACATTATCTTCCACCTAAGAATTTTAAACAAACATTAATTCTTTCTCCTAGAATATTGCATGTGTGAGATAGGTGTCATTATCCCCATTTTGCAGACAGGGGAACTGAAGCAGAGAGAACTAAGTAACCCTTCCAAGATCACTTTACAGTTTGCAGCAAGGCAGGAATAGAATTAAGATTTTTGGCTCTGTGCTTTTGTTCTGCATCAGATCATGTATCCTCACAATCCACATGGTAACTTGTTTCTAACTCCTGTTTCAGGCACAAGCTTTTCAAACAGCGCTGTGCTATTGGCCCCAGCCGTCCCCCAACAATATCACAACCAGGGTTCAGTGTTGGATCATCATCCTCTTCTTCCTTGCCACCACCTGCCTCTTCTAAGCACAAAACAACAGAAAGACAGGAAAAAGGAGAGAAACTGCAAAAAAGGCCTATGATGCCATTTCACCATCGGCCCTCTGTCACTGAAGAGCTATGCATGGAACAGGACACGTCAGGGCAGAAGCTGGGGTTGGTAGGGATGGAGCCCTCTTTGGAAGTCACTAACTCCAGGAAATATGAGAAGCAGCTATCCATACCTTCTAGAAACCCAAGCAAACAAATTAATCTGAATCCCATGGATTCACCCCATTCCCCCACCTCCCCTCTGCCTCCCACACTTAGCCCCCAGCCAAGAGGTCAGGAAGCAGAAAATTTGGACCCACCATCAGTTGCTGTGAACCCAGCACTCTATGGTAATGGGCTAGAGCTCCAACCATTGCCCAGTCTAGATGATAGGACAGTTCTTGTGGGACAGAGGCTGCCTCTGATGACAGAGGTCAGTGAGACAGCTTTATATTGTGGGATCATTCAAAACAATGAGTCATCAGATAAGTGGCAGAGCTATGTTCTCCCAGCAAGTGATGATCCAGAGTTCAAGCCGCCAGAGCTCCGGTGTGAGAGATATGATGCCAAGATGGAGGTAAACTCAGACAGCACTGCACTGAAAAGGTAAATACAATATTGAGTGACTATTGTCTTTATCAAATTACAATCAGAAGGCCAAATTCTACATTCAGTTACAGCCATGCAGTTCCATTAGGTATGAAAGCTTTTGGGATTGCATTGGTGTAAAAAACAGCAGAAATTTAGTCGAGAGACTAACGATGTGGCAAAGATGTTATATGGTAAGAAAATACCTGTAAATAGACATTTTAAATGACAATTCCTCACTTATTTGTCACGCTCATTAAACCTGCACAACAAATAAAAGAAATCAGTATGTAGCATCAGTGACTCCTTCAGTTGGCACTAGCATTAAAAATATAGATAGAAATGTGGAAATTTAGTATGCTTTGTCTTTGTCATTTGTGTTTTTTGTGTTGGGCTGTGTAAGAGACATTATAGATTTAAAAACCTACATTAATGCAACTGTGGCAGAATTAAGATTACCTCTTACCTCTTGTATTTAGTGTGTGTATGGGGGGGTTATTGTTGCTGTTCAAGATTGCAACCTTAAAGTTGCATTATTGTTGGGGTTTAACAAGAAAAAGAAAGAAAACCCCTGTTTGTAGCACTGGGGAAATTGTGGTTTGTCTAGCTCTGTTATAAAACCTTACTACTCCATATTACTGTATTCATGAAATCTAGTCACTGTACAACACTTTAGTAATGAAATCAGTATTGTCGCGAAGTACTTGATCTTGCATCACTGAAGTCAATGGGAGCATTACCATTGATTTTAATGTGAATAGCATCAAGACCTAAAACACTAACAGATTTTTTCCCATATATGCATAAGAGAAAATATGTAATCACTTAGAATTTACTTTAAAAAAAATAAATTTAACAAATGACTTTCTCAGTGAAAAATATGTGATGCATATGTAGTTTTGTCTTCAACAAAAGTTGATTTTTTTTTTAAATGGGAAAAGTATCTTTTCCCCCCACTCACCTAACCTAAGTCTAAATGGAATTTGCACAAACTAAAAATAAAACAAAGAAAACAACCCATTTTGGCTTAGACTATGTAAATGGTAGCCCAGAAGGATAATTCAAATGTTAATATAAAATATAATTAGAGAGGAGTTTTTAAGTTACTTCAAACTTAACTCTAGTAGTCATTACTGCAAATGATATGACAGACTGAAATGTTACATGTGCTTCAGGGAATTTTGATTTATCTGTTTTCTACCTACAAGATTCATTCTCTCATTGGCCCAACATTGAAGTTGACAATACAGTGAGCAGCTGTTTAACATCAGTGGAAGAAAATGCATGCTCCAAGGGACAAAAAAAATGTATTTCAGTCAGACAGAGAGAGGAGTAGTACTGACTGTACTTGTTTGAGAAAAATCTATGAATCTGCAGTGCTGTTATTTTTGCCTTGTATGGAATATTTGTTTTTCATAATGACTTTTTTTCCCCTTCCACAGACTCTTAGCACAACCCAACAAGCGGTTTAAAATTTTAGAAGACGACAGACCAGTGCAGACACTGAACTATCTTGACCCCTTGCCTCTAATACAGCAGCCTGGAGAAGGCCTGGGAGATGTTAGTGATCCTTATACTTTTGAAGATGGTGACATAAAATACAGTTTCACTGGCAATAAAAAATGCAAACTGGGGACTGAGAAAGATCCTCTGAAAAAGAATAAGGTACCATATCAGACCAGGGACATGTTGTTATTGCATTTATTATATTATTATAGCATCCTCGGTGCTGGCAAACATAGGAAGACACAATGCCTTCCCCAAAGAGTGCACTAACAGGATATATATTTGAGCACAAATTCAGTTCATACTTACCTATTCACAGAGAAATATATTGTATCAGTGTGGCATGTCCGAGTTACTGGCTTAATCCCTTCGATCCCATTTAAACTACGAAGATGTGTTTCATACTTGCATACCTTCGTTTTGGCCATCAGCAGAACCCAGAGTCAAACTAAGGAATAAAATCTTTCATTATGTTATATTTCTATAGTTCCAATTTATAGAGAAGAAGGAATTGGCTGCAATTTTTTTAGGTTCTTATCTGCAACAATTGACACATTCAGCTCACAACAGAGCACATCTGTCTAGCCTGAATTCATCTTTTTTGCCTTGAGTATGACTCATTCAGTCTTCTACTGCATGGCTTAGTAACATCAATACTTTGTTGGTTTTGACATCTCCTCACACCCTTCCCTCCACATAAGAGAGATCCATTTGATCACCATTCTGGGCCTTCTGCTTTTACACCTTCAGGATATTTCTCCTTCCCAGTGCCTCTTACTCCCTGTAGTGCTATCTCATTGTCTGGCAGTTCACTTCAGTTATTTGTTTCTCTAGGTAATTCCTCCACTGCAGTTCAAATTTGGGAGGCATATGTTCTCAACAAATTAAGCAGTCTGCTTATCTATTTTGACTACTCAAATAAACTGATATATGTAGATTGGAGCCTTTGTAAATGATGGAATATCAGTTCATGTTATTCTTGATGTGCAAGATAAATTATGAATGTCCGTGTTCTCTTTTTATCCCTTTAAAGATTTCTTTGTGCTCATCAAGGTGAAGTCCTGATAGCACTAAGTAAGGTTGGGAACATAAAAGACAGTTATGTGGCAAGCTTTCTCTTTTACCTCTCATGCCCTTCAGTCATGGCTTCCAGCATGCCTATTGTTCCAATTCTCGGACTGCCCATGCCAAACTGCGCAGTGGGTTTGTGATTTGGCCATTGGCACTAGGATGAGACCAACAAGCTCCTTTTACCGCGTAATCAAAGTCAGGAATTGTATGGAAGTTTCCAGAGGATGAGCTATATCTTGTTTGTTAATAAGCCCAGATATGACAAAGATCTCTGAAGTATTTGTACAGGATGTCTGTGAGAAACTTTTATCTGATAAGGTGCTTCCGGAGCACAGCTTTAAATTTCAGAGAACTTCTCTCTGCCAAACTGAACAAAATAAGTTTTGCAAAAAGTAAAATCTAATAATATCATGTTGACATTTTTTGAAGTCCATTGTGAGCGATAGGGGTCTGAATTAATGTATGAAAGTAAATTAAATGGTAATTAGCAGCTGAGCAGTCTAACTAGCTTGTGTTAGGTGTGAATAAGGGCAGTACTGATCTTGCTTTAAAACATTTTGTTAGAGTTTGCTGTTTCTTGGCTAATAATAAAAATAGAAAGCAGCAGTGGACTGGAAGTCTCACGTTTCATCCATGCTTTCTAATTTTTACTTTTGCCTGTGTTTCCCACTCTTTTTGCATTTAAATGATACATTTTTCTATGTAATGAAATTCTTTATGTGTAGTCAGAAGATGGAATAGGTACCAAGGAGATCCCCACAACAGGTCATTCCACACCGGTGCCTGATGGGAAAGATGCCATGTCTATTTTCAGTTCTGCTCCTAAAGCTGGTAAGTACAAGCTTGTGTGAGCACTCTGTTAAAAAGAAAAGCTTCTTTTTTACCTAACAGATTAAATCTCAAATAAGAATTATATTCTGAAAGTTTTCATGTAACATGAAAAATATACCTGGCAATCTAGTATGAGACAAACAAAAGAATAAAAACCAGCTAAAGAGTTAATATAATTTCATATTTAGTTTGGGTTTTTTTCTATTCATTTTATAACACCACCAAACATTTTGAAATTTAGTAAAGTTGATTAGTATCTAATTTTATTATTTGATGGTTGACCTTCAGCATTTAACCTGAAATTTTAGTTGAAACACTAGAATGCTATTTCTGAGGTACATTTCAAAACATGAGATCTGGTCTGTAGTGATTCTTGCCTGGTTTTGAAATTATGAGTGATGACAAAGACAGTGGTTTTATGTCTTTTACATGCTCTCTGCTATTTCTTAAGCCTTTATTTCCATTGTTTTCCACAGATACCCGGCAGGATTGTGCTGCAGGCCGAGTTGGCTCTAGCAGCCTCACACGGGTGACAGATCTGGCTCCATCACTTCATGATTTAGATAATATCTTTGATAATTCTGATGAAGATGAGCTTGGCGTAAGTCTGTGCAGAGTTACACTGAGTAGCTTCTAGACAGGACTCCAGCAACGAAGGAATGATGCTGTTGGAAGCCAGGGAGGGAGCAATCATTGCATGGGTTTGAGCGAGATGTCAGGTAGACAGATCTACATTTATGACCAGGTAGAGTTGAGAGCAACTGGAGAAGCTGTTTAAGGATTGAGAATCTAGTCCTCTGTCTTGTTTGAGAAGCTACCCAAAGGAGAAAATATAATCAATCACAATATGTTTCAATAGTTCCCCAAAACAAGACTTTTTTCCATTCTTTGTGCAAAAGTGAAGTGGTTATAAGAAGAATAAGTTCACCATGTACATTATATTGTTATAGTAGATAAAAGAAAAGGCAGCACTATACCATTTACTGGGAAAGTCAAGGTTCCAAAAAAGACAAAGCTTAGAATAAACACCAATTACTGCTTTAAAGCTTAATCAAATCCAGTTATAATGACACAGAAGCTGATCCTGAAGTGACTGGAGGTAGATGAGGTAGTTTAAAAGGCCCATGTCCCCTTTCTGAAGGTCTTTTCAAATAGCACAAATTATTTACCACCTCCTTTTCTCATTTCACCCCTTTACTTCACCAATAAAGGACATAGTTGAGAATGCAGATAAAAATGATTGCTCTCTTTCCTGGCTGTTGGCATGCCTTTTTTGGCATGTCACACTGGAATTTTCAGAAGCATTGCTTACAGAGATGCAGGTGTGTGCTGTGCAGAGATAAAATAGAAACAGTCTTCAAAAGCCATGCAAACTTTTGAAGTTAAAGGATCAGCTTCCTCAAATATTTAAAGCTTTGTTTCAGGCCTAGTTGGATATGAAAAGCTAGAGAATGGGTCCTTTACATTTATTTTAGTTGCTGTCTGCCACGTTTCTGCTAGAGGTTGCTAAGTGAAGTTAACTTTAATGAGTGCTGAGTTGCACTCATTTGTGTTACAGAATTACATGGGCTCACACCCACTACACTTTCGCTACAGTAGCGCTAAGCAAATCAATTATAGAAGGCTGTGCTCTCAAACATAATCCAATATTTATGCCATCTTCCTTAAAGTTACACTGTTGGGTGATGTTGATGTGACATTTTACCTGCTTTAATATTGCTATATGTTGAGCAGTGTCCTATGTGTGTCACTGTCAAATGCACAGTATTCTGTGCTCTGCTGCAACAGAGACAGCACAAGATAACTAGAGGACTTCATTCCTAGTGCTTTTATTTTCCCTTATAGTAATCCAAATATGGATGCAAATAGAAAAGCGTGGTTAATTTCAAGTTGAGTGTATGATTGTATTTTTAGTATATGTTAAAGGCGCCTAGAATCTGTCTACTAAAGTTGAAAGAAAGGATTAAATAAAGTCAAATTGCAGAAAAAAATAAGTAGACAATGAAAAGCCCTTAACTATTGCCTTATTAAGACTAGATGATTTTCTGAATGTTTAAAATAATTAATTTTAATGTTTTTTATTCTGATTTCAATATCATGTAAATACCTGTGTTTAGGCTGTTTCACCAGCTCTGCGGTCATCAAAAATGCCTCCTGCAGGAGCTGAGGAACGCCCTCTGGGGAAGGATGGAAGAACAGCAGTACCTTATCCACCAAGTAAGAGAGTGACCGTAGCCTTGTTCATAGCTGAAGTATCCCCATAACTACCATCTCCCCATTTCTATAAGAAGTTTGTAATATTGGTTTCAGATTAAGTCCCAATACATTCCCGTTCTTCTGTAAGTACTAGAGGCTAATATTAAACCAAGGCAATGAATTGCCCCATAAGAAAATCTTTGTGTAAGTATTTCTAAAATTGGTCTACAGAGCTCTGCCTTTGGTTGTAAGGATTAAAGGAAGTTGTTATGTATCTTCCTTTAGAAGTCATCCCTATCTTCTCAATTAATATTGACACTCAGTTAGTAGCTGCACCATTATCAAATCATTCAGATGTATATTTATATGTTTGCAGTGCTGTGATAGCCATATTGGTCCCAGAATATTAGAGAGATAAGGTGATATCTTTTAGTGGACCAATGCTTGTTGGCAAAAGAGACAAGCTTTCAGGCTTACACAGAGATGTTCTTTAGACTGGTCTTCAATAGACATTTAGAATAGAGGAAATGCTGCTTGTGCAGCTCAGGTCATTATACCTTTATACTGTTTATTCAGAGCTGGATATTACATGTGAAATCAATGGGAGGAATTAACTATTGGCACTTGATATACTGAAAATGTAATATGGACATTAAAATCAGAATAGCTTTTTCATAAGGATTGTGCCAGCAACTACAGGAAATAGTAGTTTTCACTGCTGTGAGGTCTAATAATGTTTTTGTGCTTCATTCATGTAAATGGCATCCCTTTTGAATTATTCTTTTGTGTGTGTGTGCATGGAGTGGGATGGAATAATTTTCGTGTGATACTAACAAACCAGATTGTAAACTACAAATTTCTTGTCTTAAAAGAGAAAAAAATTGTCTACCTAAGTGTGTGGCTACCTTAAGAGAACTCAAATTCCGTTGCAAATCGTTCTTTAATGCCTTCTCATTAACTTCAGCTGGTAATGAGAACAAATTGAGAGAAAAAACCACAGTGTCACAGGGATGAGTCAGGGAGTTTTATGGACCCATAAAAGCAGTGCTGATTTACTCAAATGTAGAAGTATGAAGTATTCAGAGATTGGATTTTGACAGCTTTAGTAGATCCATAGCTTTCTAAAATATGCAAAGCTTTCTCAAGCATGACACATATGAAAATGAGTAATGCTTGACAGCCAGTTGCTGTAGTTTTTCTTTTTAATTAAACATTTTGGGATTTTTTTAATGTATCTGCACTGCAGAATTTTGCAAAGTGGAACTAAAAGATATAAGAAAATGGCATAATACAGAGCAGTATGGAATAGGTTAAATGGATACACTGTTGTGCTTTCCCCTCTTAATCCTCTCTGTTTCCCTGTGACACTAGCTAGTGATGCATGACAACATCTGTGAGAGACTGAAATGCCTGATACATCATAGCAAAGCCCTACTGACTAAAAATGTCATTCTAGCACCACTGCTCACCAAATGGTGCTAAAGCACTCCTCTCTTCTTCCATTGCTTGAAAAGCAGAGGGATCAGCTGATCCAAATCAAACCCATAGAAAGATTTCACTACTTAGTAGCAATTTTAAATCAAACATAACTGTCATCTTTGCACTGCACAAAATGTGTAATACCTATGGAGTACAAATTTAAAGAATATATCCTGTCAAATAGGTCTGGAGATTTGTAGTGCTTTCCTGGACAGAAAAAGGCGTGGAAATGAAATGAAGCATTTAGTCTGTCAGAAACACTGGTTCAGTATATGAGTTTGTGTAGAGGAATGTGATATGGGAATTTATTACTATATGATCTCAGTATTTTTAACAATGAATTCCTCAGATTGCAACATTACGTTAAAAGGATATCTGAGCTACTTAACATTTAAAAAGCAGTATGTTCTGACTTTTATGAAAAATAAATCTATTATGGCAGGAAATGGAAAGAAGGTAATAGGGAAAAGTGCAGTAGTTTACAGTGATTTCCATTTGGGTTTATACATTTCACTTTATTAAGCATTTTAGTATTTTTTCTCACTTAAAATTAATGGGAAATATAGGATGAATTATTACAATGTGTTAATTTATTTAGAGATAATTAAATCCTATATGATTTTTCCTGCATTGGTGGCTGTGGTGCAAAATGCATATTGCAGCATCCTCTGGGACTTGCTTGTTTTTTTTTTAGTTGCCTTGAGGCAGAATTTTTAATCAGGATGTTCCAAGACTTGCAATAGTCTCAGATCTGTTTGCATTGGATTAAGACAACATGGACCAAAATGGGTTTTTACATAATGTTAGTCAGTGGAAAACTTTTCCGCACTTGGTTAGAAGTTTAGCCCGTTTTGATTTTCGGATTTTGTGTCATGAAACACTAGAAAGGAAAGAAAAATATTCTGGCTCCCACTTAGTTATTAACAGTAACTGTGGTCAAACTGTGTTCTTTAATCTATTTTCTTAAAGCTTTCTTTATTATTATCACAGCATATTTGAATATTGAACATCCTCAAATGTATGTGTTTCAACTGAACAATAAACTTGAAAAATGTCCATAGGATATTGTACTCTGTATACATTATATTAATGAAGTTAGTCTAGATTTACACTGGTGTGGAAGCAGGGGAGGATCTGCAGTCTATTTGCTTGATTTTAACAAATGAAAAAAGCCAGTGCTGAGTTGGAGTCCTTTTCTTTATGGGGTCTCACTGAAGAGTTATGCAGAATTTATTTTTGAATGGTTAACAGTAGGTATTTTGTGATGCTTAGCTGTCGCAGATCTGCAAAGGATGTTCCCAACACCCCCGTCCTTGGAGCAACACCCTGCCTTTTCCCCAGTGATGAACTATAAAGATGGAATAAGTTCAGAGACTGTGACAGCATTGGGGATGATGGAAAGTCCTATGGTCAACATGGTTCCCACACAGCTCACAGAATTTAAAATGGAGGTGGAAGATGGATTAGGGAGCCCTAAACCTGAAGAAATCAAGGTAATACACCAAAGATACCATTAGTGTTACTTCATCTGTGTAAGATTTTTTCTAAAATAAAACACATACAAATAGGCTTCCATAGAGTTGGCTGGAAAATTGCTTGCACAAGTTTGAACTAGATTACTATAAAGCAGAAGTCCCAAAACTTTTGACTCTCTACCCCCCCCCCCGCCACTCCTGTCCCCGCCCTCCACCTGAGCTGGGGCCAGGAGTGGTGATGCAGGGGCGGGGGAGGGGGCTGAGACTCGAGCCACAGCTGGGGATGGGTCTGGGGCCAGGAGCGGAGCTGAGGCTGGGAACGGGGGCGGGAGTGGAGCTGCAGCCAGGCTGTGGTGGGCGCTGGCAGCTGGGTCCATGGCCAGATGTGGCTCCACTCCCGGCTTTGCCCCCAGGCTCGGCCCCAGCCCGGGAGCAGAGACATAGCCAATAGCTGAGGCTAGGGGCTGGCGTGGAGCTGGGACCGGGGCCGCGGTGCAGCTGGGGACAGGGCCAGGCATGGGAACGGGAGCCAGGGATGTGGCTAGGAGTGGAACTGGAGCAGAGCTGGGGGCGGGGATGGGCTGGGTGGGACACTTTGGGGACCTCTGATATAAAGGGATTGGTAATCTTTCAGAGAAAATACCTTTTTATTGGACAAGGTTGCGGTTGTTTAATGTGAGCAGACAAATTGCACAAAAATAGCTGTATTAGTTACATATTGACTTTAATGTTTTTGAGGCAGTCTTCTCAAAATAAGAACCCCTGATAGCTGTTTGTTGTCTGTGTAAAATGAGTTTTGTTTCAGGCTAATCCTTAGTGGACATCTGTCTACACTACAGAAAACTCTGTTGTGGTTGCCACTAGTTGGTACCTGTTTGTTTGCCAAAGGTTTTCTGTAGCAGCCATCACTGCAGAGTTTATGCACTGAAACTTGGTTAGCAGTCTCAAAAGAGAAAACCAGGATGGAATTAGCTAATTCCACTCCTAGGCCCGCAAAGGTTGTCCCTATTTTGGTAAGGGTTAAGAATCACTGTTCTGCTAGTTTGTGGAGTGAACTTGTTTTGCTGCTTCCTATGTTGTATTTTTTTCATAGTTACATAGAATTTAAGGCCAGAAGGGACCATCCAGTCTGAACTCCTGAATAACACAGGCCATAGAATTTCACTATTACCTCTTGACGAAGCCCAATAACTTGGGTTTGACTAAAGAATACTATCCAAAAAGGCATCATCCAGTCTTGACTTGAAGACCTCAAGAGATGGAAAATTCACCATTTCCAGTGGTTAATCACCCTCACTGTTAAAATCGTGCCTTAGTTCTCATATGAATTTGTCTGGCTTTAACTTCCAGTCTCTGGTTCTTGTTATGCCTTTCTCTGCTAGATTTAAGAGCTTGGTATTTTTCACCCCATAAAGGTACTTCTGCACAGTGATCAAGTCACTTCTTATTCTTCTTTGCGATAAACTGAACAGATTGAACTCCTTCAGTCCACTGTAAAGCACTCCAGCCCTCAAATATTTTTTATGGCTCTTTCCTGTACCGTCTCCAGTATTTCAGCATATTTTTTAAAATGTGACACCAGAACTGGAGTGTTCCAATAGCAATCTTGCAAGGCTATAAACAGAGATAAAATCCCATCTTTATACATACAAGGATTATTAGTCTGGTTTGGCACAGCATCACACTGGGAGCTCATGTTGAATTATTTGTCCCCTATGACTCTTAAATTTTATTTCAGAATCACTGCTTTCCAGGATACAATCCCCTGTCTGAAGGTCTGGCCTGTATTCTTTGTTCCTTGATGCATGACCTTGTATTTGGCTACATTAAAACGCATTTGTTTGAACAGGGGGCCCAGGTGATCCAATTCGCTTCATATGATTTCCCTTTCCTCATCATTATGTACCACTCTGGTAATGTTTGTGTCCTCTCGAAATGTTATTAACAGTGGATTTATATTTACTTGCATATCACTGATAGAAATATTTGCGATGGACAAGAAGTGACTATGTATTAATCTATTAATACTATTATGTAAATTGTAAGTGACCTTGTCAGTAAAGAAAAGTTACTGTATATCTATGATGGGTTAGTAGAATTTCTTGTATGATTGTATTGATCTAACTTAATAGGGGGCTGTGAGAGGAGCAAACAGTAAAGTGACAGAATGGCTTCTCACATAAGAATACCCAAGCACACTCTTGAAAGATAGTAGGACAAGCTGTTGTCTTCAAGGAACCTGGCTCCAGTGAGTTGCAAATCTTGTTTTGCCAGAGTGGGGAGTTAACAAATGAAAAGGCTGCAAACAGTTAAAAAGTTACTTGATTTCTGCAAAGGAGGGTAAGTTGCCAGGGGCTGTCCAAGAAGTTGTCAGTGAGCATTGACAGGGAGGGAGTCTGCAGAAGAGTCTGTAGACCTACCAGAGTCCTCACGTGGAAAATGGTTATATGCATAACTAGCTCTGCCAGGTGTTTAACCTTTATCCGCATGGGGACTTTGCCTCAAGGAGGCAGGTTGGTCACTGCTTACCCTGTTATTGCTCCCAAAGAAGAGAAGAGACCTGCAGATATTGGCTATAAATCAGACCTGCTGAAATCACAGTTAGTACCAGGGGACTGCAATCCAAGGCCTAATTTGAAAGTGGGAGAGTTGCATGTTTCCACCTGGAGACAGGTGATAGCTAAAGACCTGAGATAGGAGTGGAAAGCACTCAATAAGAGCAGGAGAGATCAGAGGTGCAGTTGATCTGGTAACTGTGACAATATTAAGTAGCATATTTGTTGTTGGCTAAATAGAGGGTTATTAATTCTCTGTCTTTCACTAGCAGTAAATTCATACTAGAGAGGATCTTAAGTTAATTAAGGATATTTTTAAAAAACCCTGCTGGTGCATAATTTATTTATTTGAAGAAACTTAGCCAATTTCCATAACGAAATAACTATGATAGTAAATTTTATTGAACATACCCTCCCCCAATAGCAGCAGCAAAATTGTGTAAAAGAAAACCCCACAGAATTACTTGGCAACTGTTGCTAGAATATCATAAGATTAAAATGGGCAGTCTGTCTCTGAGAGTTGCTCCCTGTTGCCCCGTCACAACTGCATGAACTTTTTTGCAGAGTACATAATGTAGGCCCAAGCCCAGTTCTGGCAAGTACTTAAGTATATGCTTAAGTCTCAGTGAAGACAGTGGGACTTAAGAACATGCTTAAAGTTAAGCAAATGCTTACTGAATTGAACAGAAATATACATAAGCACATACTTAACTGCTTTCCTTTATGGCCAGGGATGGTGCTTCTCAGTAAAATCAGCCATTTACCTTAAACAGGTAACGTTTATTTGCTTTTTAACCTAGTTTACAGGCTTTCAACCAGATTGAATTTAATTCCACTCTCAAAGAAGTGTATATGAGTAGCAGTCTTTTTTTTCTTTCCCTTTTTCCAATCTGAAGACCAAAATTGTAATTTGAGGGAACAACCTGGTAAGAATTTTCAAAAGAGATAGAAGAATGCCCAGTCTCAGGGGAAAAAGGAGAAAGCAAAAATAGGACTGCTATTAACTCAGAGCTAAGATGGTCTCTCACATTGGAAAAAAAAATTGCACTGATGCTGCCACTAGTTGAGCTGTCTTGATAGTGCACCAGCAGGAGCCATACTGCAGGCTCCAATGGATTCTGGAGACATTGCCCCATGCCAATTAAAGATCAGCTTCTAACATTAGGTTTAATTGCTATGGTGATAAAAACCTTGGAAACTGCTGCAGTTTTGTCTACATATGGACTCCTACTGGTGTTCTCCCCAGGGCAACTAAAATAGTGGATTTTTTAAAATTTCCTAATGAAAAAATTATCTTAGTAAACCCATGAACTCTCTAGGGAGCTGATCTCCAGGTAGCCACTCCTTTTACCATTGGCAATCCTTCTGACATTCCCCGAGGTCACTTCCCCTCCTGTTCCTAAACAGCATTGATTACCAACAGGCAATAGCAAGAAGAAGGGAAAAAGATATGCCCAGCTTTGTACATAGTCCCTGCTTTCAGAGAATCCTTAATAGACAGTAAATTGCCAAAGAAACTTGCCCTTGGCCTAATCTAAACACATGCTTTTTGGGAGTGAATTGCTCTTTCCAGTGTACAGTATCACTTTGCCTGACTTAATGGGAAAAACAAATACTACCCTAGCCTGATGGGACTCGTTGCCCTCGCAGTGTGGGTATAATAAAAAAGCCATGTTTGTACTAGGTGTCCACGTTCTACTAATGTATAATTATACAGTTCGCAATCTCTCTCTCTCTCTCTGTCTTTTCTGTCAGTTTTAGCAGCATTTTAGAAACTGAAAAGACATGTATTTCAGTATACTGGTTATTAATTAGGTGTGCTGCATACAAATAATGAAAAAGCTATTTCTTCCAGTTGTCACAGACCTTATTTGTTTTTAACTCCACTTCAAATATTTTTCTGTATGTCAAAACAAAATTAGTTAATCTTTGGACAGGAAGGAAATCTGGGTCAAGATTATAGTCTGATGAGCTAAAAGAGAGATTAGAAAAAATATATATTTTAGAGACTCATTCATACTGAAGATATTTTAGATATCTCTAACGAAGATTTAAAGAGTATTGAAACATATATATAATTATGCATAGAGTTCTGCATTTAAGCAGCTGCTGCTCATACACTTTAATCGGAATCTAGCACCTAACCTCACTGTAACTCATTTTTACAAAAATGCAAGTAGGTTTCTTGTGCTGAGTTTTGAGTGCCAAAGGTAGGAATCCTGTTATGCTTCATCTTCTGAAACTTTAAGGAAGCACTGGGAAGGGAAGCGAAAGGACACGGAAAAATCTATGGCTGGCAGAGTTAAAGAAAGTAAGTAGGACTGTTTTAAGTACATGAGGTACACAGAAAATCCTAACAATAATAGTGGTCCATGACTAGATGGAAATGGTAGAATTATCAATAATCAGAGAAAAGCAGAAGTGTTCAATAAATACTTCTGTTCTGTATTTGGGGGAAAATGGTTGATGTACTCATATCATATAATGATGATAATTCCACTTGTATGTCAGGAGGATGTTAAACAATAGCTAGTAAAGTTACAGTTTAAAATTAGCAGGTCTAGATAACTTGCATCCAGGAGTTTTAACAGAGAAGGCAGAAGAGCTTATTGATTTTCAAGAAGTCTTGGAACACTGGAGAAGTTCCAGAAAACAGGAAGAAAGCTAATGTTATGCCAGTATTTAAAAGGGAAAAGAGGATGGCCCAAATAATTATAGGCCTGTCAGTCTAACATTGATCCAGGCAAGATAATGGAGCATGTGATATGGGATTAGATTAATAAAGAATTAATTGAGGGTAATATAATTAGTGATCGTGAATGTGGGTTTATGGAAAATAGGTCCCATGAAACTAACTTGATATCTTTTTGGGGGGTGAATTAAAAATTTGATAAAGATAATAATGTTGGTATCATATACCTAGATTTCTGTTCAGCATTTTACTTGGTGCTGCATGACATTTTGACTAACTGATAGGTCTCAAAATGTTGTTCATAGGGAATCATCATCAAGCAGGTATGTTTCTAGTGGGGTCCTGCATGAAATAGTTCTTGGCTTTACACTATATAATATTTTTATCAATGGGAGAAAACATAAAATCATTACTGATAAAGTCTGAAGATGATACAAAAGTTGGGGGAGTTATAAACAATGAAGAGGACAGGGTACTGATACAGAGCAATCTGGATCACTGGGCACAAGCAAACACCGTGCGTTTTAATACAGCTATATGTAAAAGCATACACATTGGAATAAAGAATGTGGGCCATACTTAGAGGATGGACAAGTTTATACTGGGAAGCAGTAACTCCAAAAAAGATTTGGGGGTTGTGGTGGATAATCAGCTGAACTTGAATTCCCAGTGCAATGCTTTGGCCAGACAGCTAATGTGATCAATGAATGCATAACAATGGAATATTGAGTAGGAGGAGGAATGTTATTTTACACTCTGTATTTGGCACTGATGCAGCTTCTGCTGGAATAGTATGTACAGTTCTGGTGTCCAGAATTCAAGAAGGATGTTAATAAACTGAAGAGTGGTCAAAGAAGAGCGACAGGAATGATTGAAGTATTTGAAAACCTGCCTTATTATGATAGATACAAAGAGCTCAGTCTATTTATCATAACACAGAGAAGGTTAAGGGATGACTTGAATACAGTCTATAAGTATTTATATGGGGAACAAATGTTTGATAATAGGCTGTTCAGTTTAGCAGAGAAAGGTATAACAATTCGATGGCTGGAAGTTGAAGCTAGACAAATTTGGACTGGAAATAAAGCAATACACTTTTAACTGTGACAGGAATTCACCATTGGAACAATTTACCAAGGGTTGTGGTGGATTTCTCCATCACTGGCAAGTTTCAGATGAAGACTGGATGTTCTTTCTAAAAGATGTGCCCTAGGAATTAGTTTGGGGAAGTTTTCTGGCTTGTGTTGTACAGGACATCAGACTAGATTATCACAGTGGCCCTTCTGGCCTTGGAATCTATGAGGATGCTGGGACTGTGGTAAGACATTAAAAACTAAGTTTTCTAGAATTTCTACTATATACACTTCAGTAGTTTCCCCAGATGCTAGATGTTTTCCAATCACAGAGGAAGAGGAAGACAGACTCTGTCTCAAGAAGATCTGGAATAACTGGCTGAAGTCCTAGTTATTGTTTCCCTTAACCAAACAAAACAGAAGTGTAATGGTTGCTAGTGAGCCCAAGGTGGCTGTACTATGGTATGGTGCCAGTGGTTAATGGTTACTCTGTTCACCCATTATTATTATCATTATTATTATTTGCATTATGATAGTGCCCAGGATGTGGTGTTGACTTTCTAACCATCTAGTATAAAGTTCTTCCTTAGAGCAGTCACAATCTGCTCTAGAAGCCTAATCTTTTTACACTCATTACAGTTCGTGTGTGTGTGTGTGTGTGTGTGTGTGTGTAATTTAGGTTCTGAGCCAAATCCCCTTGTAGTCTGTGGGATCAGTCCCTAAATGTTCATAAAATGAGTAGATATTTCATTATGAGAAAAAGTGCAGTTATATGTGCTTCAAATTAGTATAATTAATTTTCCCTAAAAATATATATTTTAATATAAAGATTGACTTTTCTATGTAGCTCTAAATACTAAAATCACTTTGGTTTTACAGGATTTTTCGTATGTGCACAAAGTTCCATCATTTCAACCTTTTGTGGGCTCTTCTATGTTTGCTCCATTGAAGATACTGCCAAGCCAGTGCCTGCTACCTCTGAAGATACCGGATGCCTGCATGTTCAGGCCCTCTTGGGCGATTCCTCCTAAAATTGAACAACTCCCCATGCCACCTGCAGCCACTTTCATCAGAGATGGCTACAAGTAAGTATAAGCATTGCAACAGACGATGACATTCATTATGCCCAGATCCAGATATGTAATAAATGGACACTCAGCGTGCTGGTGGTTTTTCCTCTTTTTAAGCCATATGATAAAATTAGGAGCAAGCCTAATTACGGAATTATTTTAAACCTGCTTAAACTTTCATTGCTTTATAAAGTCAGAAACATTTTTGAAGGCTGGAGCAGGAATAAATGACATTTGAGTTGATCAATTTTAAATAATTATCCAGGCAAAAACATTGTAATTCAACATAAAGTAGAAATGTTAAAGAAGAAGGCTCATGCAGTTAATCTCCAGGTATTAGATTTAATGATGGATTTTAAGGGTGACTATTTAGTCATTACTTTACCTTCTTTGCTGGAGGAAATGGTAGATGTCAAATGTGATTTGCCTTTTAATTTTAAAAAGGCATATCATCTACTTCTCTCTTGAGTTTTAGTTAACATCAAAGAAGGAGGCAGACAAAAAAGTTGCATACTTGTAATGGCTGTGTGCTGTGTGAGTAGTAGAGAGAAAATATCTGCCTGTATGAAATATAAACGAAAGTAATATTTGACAGGGAAGGTACTCATGTTCATTTATACTGCAAAGGAAATACCAGGTCATTGAATGAGATGTAAACTTTAGGAGACGGTTTATAAAATTGAAATTGCATAGTGCTTTCCAGTGAAACTATGATAAATGGTAGATGGAAAGAAGTACTTACCTTCGGATGTTGATAAAACAAAAATGTGTCCTCCAATCCATCTGCAGCGCATGATTTAGAAGATCAAAACGTTAGTTCTGATGGTTACTTTGAGCTGACATTGAACTCCTATCTTCAGGATTTTTAATACTTCAATTGTTCTTGGTAGTTACTCCCTTTAATTTATTCAGCTCATTGAAATATATGTATCCGAATTCTGCTACTGTCTGTGGCTGTTTTTTGTAAAGTTCCTTTTAAAATAAAAAAATCAAATAAAAGGGAGGTGGGGAGGGAGTACCTATGGACACCCAACTAGTCAGCTGAGGATCTGGCCCTTGTCTCATGGAGTAGAATGGATCTTGAAGTAATGGACCATTGCATCATTGATAGTGGTAAAGCTTGTATGTTTAATTTATTTGTGCCCCAAAGACACGCTCTTCAATACTCACTTTGTACCTCAATCGCTGTGGTTACATTCACTCCTGTGCAGATGGCCAACATAAATGATATACATCTATTGATGGCTGAGTGTGACTTATGTGGTGTGTAGGCCTCTGATGTCCCTTTGTACAGGGATGAATTTCACCCTGTTTTAGTTTTGTGGGAGGACACAACTCTTCTTTGCGATCCTCTTGTTTCTTCTGAACCGTTCACATAAGTTGTCAGTTTAATGTGCTCGGTGATTCCTAGTCCTATATATTCTGAAAATGCTGTGCTTCTCTCCACTATAAGGTGTAGTGACGCATCCCTAGCATATTTTTCAAAAGTTATCACTGTTTATGGAAGAAATCCATTGCTGCAGATCTTGAAACCTAGCAAGAATGTAAACCATTTAATACATAAACCTCACAAAAGCTATAATTTATATAGTAGAAGAGTCTCCTGTTACAGCGAATGTATTTATAGAAGAAGTGACTTGCATCTTTATATCAATCCTTAAATCCTTGAAATCAGGCCTTCTTCAGCTCCAAAGAATCTTCAGTGCTCTCAAAAGAAGTGCAAAAAAGAAATTACAAACCTTCAATACCACCTAAGGAGCAAATGACTTCTCAGGTTTTCTCTAATAGTAACAGCTTCTAATAGTAACCAGGACTGAGCTGATTGTTAATTGCAGGTATTTGTTGAAAAAAATCTTTTATTTTCTGTGTAATCCAATTAGAGTGAAGATAATTACTGCACCCTGATTACTGCAGGTTTTTAGTAAAGTGGTGATTGCCAATCAAGATTTCTAGGTCACGCTTTGTCATTTGTCTAAGGTATTCACTGTGCCTCAGATTCACAACTCTTAGCAACCTTTGTCCATTTTTTCCTACCTTTGACTTGGGCATAGGTCAGTTAAAGACAACAAAATGATTCTAAAGGATCAGGTCTTTACTACAGTTTCTTTTCAAGTTGTTAGTGAAATGTGATCCTTAAAATAATATTCCTTTTAAAATAACATATAAAACACACAGTAAGAACACACAAATGTAAAAAATCCATATGTTTCCGCTCCTTCATCAAGAGACTGGTTGTGTTCTTATGTTTTATGTGCTGCCCTTAAGGAATACATTTCAAGAAGAATGTTTCATTAGCTCTTGGGAAGAGAAATCTTACAAAGACCATATTTGTTTGAGCAGTTATGTTGTCTTTAATATGAAGCCTAATGACAAAATTATCTGTTTCTTACTGTAATATGTCACTCCAAAGAAAAGAGATCTCTTGTGGGGATATATGACCACATTCTGGTCCCTGAAATTAAGCAGATAATGGCAAAACTGTTACTAATAAGGAGTGTGATGACAAATGCTGACCTAGAAATACCACCTTCAGCTCATGTGGACCAGGAGTCTGTAATAGCAAGTGTTATTTTTGTGCTGTAAGCTATGTAGGGCTAGATAAAGGCTTCCTTTATTGTATGTGAAACACTTTTGTCAGCTGGGTACCACCAAGGAAACATTACAATTTAACCAAGAAGAATCAGATAAATTATTTGTATCAAGGAGTGCTGAAGTTAATGATTTACTGCAGACATTTTAAAACATATGGACAGTAAAGCTAATTATTTCTAAATGGAGTTTACAATGCTGTACAACTATATGAAATTTCATGTCCCTAATTTTTACACTTTGGACCGTAGATTTCTTTAGTGACAATTGCATGGTGAACTCACTGAAATAATTCCCCCACCCCTCCAAAGTACTGAAAATATTGAAGTCACATCAGTTATTTAATTTCAGGTCATTCTAAAAAGGCACCTGAGATTTCAGGTCATAACAGACTTTTAGCTTGTAATCTTTAAAACAGCATGAGGGGATGTTTTCTGTTTTGTTTTGTTTTTTCCTTTTTACTACACTCTCGGCGACTCTTAGCTATGTTTGCTGATGAGACCTTGAAAGATTAGGCAGAAAGAAGAGAGACTCTTGGATATAATGATATGAGAGGAATGTTTGAAGGTGCTGTCCCTTTATTGTGGTCATTATATAGCTACTGCATCTGAGTCCTGTCTACAGTGAACCTTTTGACTATTCATCATCTTCCTGTATTTTTTTGCAGCAATGTGCCTAGTGTTGGGAGCCTCGCAGATCAAGACTATCTTCAGATGAACACTCCCCAAATGAATACACCAGTGACATTAAACAGTGCTGCTCCTGCCAGCAACAGTGGGGCAGGAGTACTGCCATCCCCAGCAACTCCCCGCTTCTCCGTCCCTACACCACGCACACCCAGAACCCCAAGGACTCCTAGAGGTGGGGGCACTGCCAGCGGGCAAGGATCTGTAAAATATGACAGCACAGACCAAGGTTCACCAGCTTCTACCCCTTCTACAACACGACCGCTTAATTCTGTGGAGCCACCCACTGTCCAGCCAATCCCAGAAGCCCACAGCCTGTATGTCACCCTGATTCTTTCAGACTCCGTACTGAACATCTTTAAAGATCGCAACTTTGATAGCTGTTGTATATGTGCGTGTAACATGAATATTAAAGGTGCAGATGTAGGGCTGTACATCCCAGATTCATCTAATGAGGACCAATACCGCTGCACATGTGGATTTAGTGCAATTATGAACCGCAAACTGGGTTACAACTCTGGGCTTTTTATTGAGGATGAATTGGATATTTTTGGCAAGACCTCAGACATTGGCCAGGCTGCAGAGAGGAGGTTGATGATGTGTCAGACCACTTCACTTCCTCAGATGGGAGAGGGAGCCAGGAGAGGCCAGGAACCCCCTATGAGCCTCCTCCTCCTTCTCCAGAATCAGCACACACAGCCTTTCACCTCTCTGAGTTGCTTGGACTACATGTCCTCCAATAATCGGCAGACACTTCCCTTTATGAACTGGAGTTATGACAGAGTGCAAGCAGATAGTAATGATTCCTGGATAGAGTGCTTCAATGCCCTGGAGCAAGGAAGGCAGTATGTGGATAATGCCACTGGTGGAAAAGTGGATGACGCCCTAGTAAGAAGTGCTACTGTACACTCTTGGCCTCACAGCAATGGTATGGTTCACAGAAAAGGTTTTGGTTTTCTTTTGTTCAAAAAACTTAGTTACCTTTGCAATTTAATTTTAAACTTACCAGTGCAAGACAGTATCATTTAAACTTTATGGGGGAAAATGCACTCTTGAGGAACAGGAGTAGATAAGTAATTTGGAGAGCTTTCTAAAACCAAAGGTAGAATACTGGTAAATTTCCTTCTTCCTTCCAGCATGCTGTAGGGCTTTTCAGTGTCACAAATTCATAGCAATTCTGTAGGTTTTTTTGATTTGGTTTGTTTTTTGGGGTGAGGGCCAAACTTTGTTTTAGCTTTCTTTGGTGAGACTGTGGCACATCTTTTTGGAACATAAGTATGCAATCCTTAGAAGGGGGCTGCCCTTTGTGAAACAATGCCAACTAGAAATAATGTAAATTTGTAAGTGAAATATGTGTTTATTTACAGTTCTTTATGGGCTTGACTTAAAGAACAATATTTTTTAGCCTTTAAGCAGCTTAATACCTTTAAACAAACTTATAGCAAATCACTACAGTCTAGATAACATTTTGCAAAAGGATATTTTGAAATGAACTTGAGAGAAAGCTTAGTCTAACAATGTTGTTTAATAAAGAAGCAGTTTAAATTCTATTTTACTAATTACACAGGAGCACAGGCTATACGGGCACCACAAGAGGCAAGATAAAGGAATCACAGCCCAAAAAAAATTATGCCCCCTTCTCCTCACCAGAAATATGATTCATACCTCTTTGTCATTTGTAGTACTGGATATCAGCATGCTGTCCTCCCAGGATGTGGTGCGCATGCTACTGTCCCTACAGCCCTTTCTCCAAGATGCCATCCAGAAGAAGCGGACAGGCAGGACCTGGGAGAATATCCAACATGTGCAGGGTCCCCTCACCTGGCAGCAGTTCCATAAGATGGCAGGACGGGGAACATATGGTAGCGTTTTTTGTGGAACAGCAGTGTTCAGATGAAGGCTGTGTTTCCTTATACATGGGCATTTAAATGTGTTCTTTGAGGGAAAGTGCATAAGAACAAAAGTCTCCTCAGACAGCTTTTTACTGTGTTTAATGTTTAAAGGATATTCTTGAGTAATGCAATGGGGGTTCTACCTTCCAAGATGACTGACATTGGAGAAGGCCTTGAACACCTCAAAAGTTTTGGTGAGGTTCAAAATCCCTGTGTGGATTTGCTTTTGGTTTGAACCCATAGCTAGTACAATGAATAACATGAAGCATAGAAACTGTTAAATAAAATTAGAGCCCTAGTTATAAGATTTTAAATATGTTTTAAAATGTCATATTGCTGATATGTTTGGAATAAACACCTCCTGGTTACAAGTGAGACTTTTAATTGGAAATATATTTGACAGAATATGTACGAAGTGAGAACAAACTAATGACTGACCTTCAAACATCATTTTTACTCTTCATGCATTTTTCCTGCATTTTATGTGAAATTCCCTACTGATCTGTTTTTTTCACAGTCTTATTCTGTTTTGCCACAGTGCCTCAATTCTCTACTTTCCCTGCTCTGACACTTGACATAATGCTGATTTCTCTTTTGGCTATGGCAGGCTGCAGCAACTATCATCACATTCCAGTGCCACTCTGCCATATGACAAGTACCTTCAGCCTTTTTTCAACATTTGTAACTATAGTGTAGCATTGAACAGTCAGGATTTGCCAACAGTTACCACACATTGTAACTGAAATGACCACATTTTCCCATATGCATTATAACAGTATATATCTGTGGTAATGGTTGGTGAATGCTGACTTTTCGGTCATTTATATTTCTCTGGAAATTGCCAGGGTATATTTGGGCTCACATTCTCCAAGAAACAGCAGGCTACACTAGCATTTCTTTTAATCCCTAACAACCTGCTTGTGTGAGATCTCAGATTTGTTATGATAATCCTCTCATTTGTGATGGTGACTATTTTGGTTTTTTTTTTTTTTTAAATTTGTATTAACTCTAGCCACTTTGCTTAGAAATCAAAACTTTAATTTCCCACTTTGGGAGCTATGGTTTTCTTCAGTTGGTCATTTTGCACAACCAGCAAGAGCTAAAGCAAGAAACTTTAATTTAGTTTCCATGAATTCATGTCATCACTTTTCTGTAGGTTGAAAGGACATATGTGAAATGTGGTTATATCATCATTTAAGCAGAGTGAAACCACTCCTTTACAAGACCACAAGTTCAGTCCTCAGGAAAGCCCTGAAATTCTGGCAGAATGTGTACTTACAGTACACTGGAAGATATTTTATTGCAATCTTTTTGGGGAATTATAGTAGTGATGCTTGGATTGGCTTCTTCTGCTTTGACTGACTGACCTCTGATTTTATGGCACTTCATAAGCATGTTATAAATCTTTCTGCCCTGTAATTAAGTACCGTTACCTGAGGAAAATGACTGTGGAAGGAAGGACATTGTTAATATGTATTGTGGCTGTATCCTGCCTGCTCAGAGGAGGTTCAGGCTTTCTGAAAACTCTCAATGACAAGAGATGACTGATTTACAACATTTGGCTAGAAAGAGCTCATTTGCTATTGTACCAGACAGTTCTGTAATACCCTCTTCTTTTCTTATCAGGTTCTGAGGAGTCTCCTGAGCCTCTTCCAATCCCCACTTTACTGGTGGGTTATGACAAGGACTTCCTGACAATCTCTCCATTCTCCTTGCCGTTCTGGGAGAGGCTGTTGCTAGACCCATATGGGGGCCATCGGGATGTCGCTTATATTGTGCTGTGTCCAGAAAATGAGGCCTTGCTCGACGGAGCCAAAACTTTCTTCAGGGACTTGAGTGCTGTATATGAGGTAGGAAAGAGGGACTGTTATGAATTGTTCAGTCATAATTGTCGTCCCTGTTTTAGCAGCATGTTCACAGTTGGGTTAAGTTCATGTTCTTTCCTTCATAAGCTCTCTTAAATTGTTTAAAAGTTAAGTGTTTTAAATAGTAATTTGTTATAGTTTTCTCTTCAGTTTAGGAGGACTTTCTCCACTTTCAGAGTACGGGAAAAATATCATCTAATAGAGCTGCACTTATTCTTTTGCATGTTAGTGCCATCTAAGACCAGATTCAGCCCTAAGATACAGCTCTTACCTGCAGCTGCTGTTTAAGTCGAAGGAAACAAGGCATATGCAACTGAAGGCTGAAAATAGCTGAGCAGTAGGAACAGTCTAATAGCAAGATGCCCTAAAATGCAGACGTGGTATTATATCTCTACTGTGGGGACAGTAGAGATATAATACCTCTGAAATATAGGAAAATCTGAAAAGTAGCACTTTCCGTAAAATGTATCCAGGACCCTCTTGCATAGGCAAGCAGTAACTTCTCACGTGTCTGGTAGCAGAGTGAGACGACTACACTTTTTCCACTCTGTGGCAATGAAGGGAGAGTAGCCAGACCAGAGTGGGAGGAGTAAAGGATGACTCATGCTAAATGACATGTTCCTCAATCAAAGCAGCAGAGCTTTTACCACTGTATTTAAGACTGATTCATTCTCTTGTACACACTTTGATCCTCATCAGGAGTGATATGAGTACCGTTGTGATCTGTGAACCAGTGGCAGCAATACAACTAAGCCCAGTTGTGTAGTTTGCAGATAAAGGATCTTGTTGCTGCACAGGTACAACGGCCCTATGAATGGGATTTCCAAAAGCACTCAGCATTGGCCTAACCCAGGGGTCAGCAACCTATGGCATGCGTGCCAAAAGCGGCACGTGAGCTGATTTTGAGTGGCACTCACACTGCCCGGGTCCTGGCCACTGGCCTTGGGGCTCTGCTGCCGGCCTGGGGTCCTACCGCTGGCCCCCGCCACCCAGGGTCCCATCCTTTCTTGACGAAGCAGACAGGACTGTATTGATCAAAAAAGCAGTAGCAGGTTATGAGAAGCAAAGCAGTAAGTAAAGTGTAAGTAAAAATCAAGCCAAAGAAAGAAGTTACAAGATTGTACAGTGCATTGCAAAAAACGGAAAGCAGTCTACGGATGAGGAATATATAAAAAGTTTTTCTCAGCAGTCCGGAAGTTTTGTTCAATGATTTGCCAAATAAAGATGTGATCGTATCTAGAATAAAAGAACTGCCTGTCTCTGCCAGAACAGTTGAGAGACGCGTAAGTGAAATGGCAGAAAACATTAACGAAAAGTAATGACTGCATTAAAAGACACAGCAGTGTTTAGCATTGCAGTTGATGAGAGCATGGATATAAATGACATTCCATGTTTGGCAGTTGTTGCAAGTTATTGTGCTTCTAATGAAATCCAAGAAGAACTTTGTTGCCTAAAACCCCTGCATGACACAACAAAGGGGGGAGATACAGTGGAAACTTCTGTAAACCATTTTGAAGAACGAGGAGTTGACATCAGAAAAATATTTTGTGTGACAACAGATGGTGCTCCTGCCATGGTTACAAATCCCTTCTGTTTTCCAAAGTTACTTGAAGATCATATTGGCCACCCGACAGTCAAATTTGACTGTATCATCCATCAAGAAAACCTGTGTGCTAAAATTTCTAATTCAGAGCTTAATAATGTGATGAATACAGTAGTGTGAATTGTGAACTTCCTTGTTGCTCGATCTGCCTTGACTCACAGACTGTTTCAAGCACTGCTGGAAGAGATGGACAGTGCTTATAACGACATCCCACTTCACAGCAGCATTCGGTGTCTACGTTGTGGCAAGGTTTTGGTGCGCTTTGTAAACTGTTTTGATGCAATCAAGGCCTTTTTGTCGGAAAATGGCTAAAACTCCCCTGAACTCGATGATGACAAATGGTGGTGTAAGCTCATGTTTCTAACTGACATCACCGCTCACCTAAACGAACTCAACCTCTATCTCCAGGGTGCAAGGCAAACGGTTCTGGATCTTTATAAAATCTGGAAGGCATTCGTTGTAAGACTAATAGTTTTTTCTCAGGATATTCAAACTTTGACTTTCCGCTACTTCCAGCACATAAAAGAGCTATCGACACATTGAACTGTCAGTATCAATGAGGCTGGAATGTACATACAAGAACTGGAATCAGAATTTTCTGACAGATTACAAGATTTCCAGCGATTTGGCCCAATGCTTTCTTTTCTAATTAAACCTGAAAAGTTCAGAGAAAGCGACTTGGTTTTGTCTGTATTTCAGTGGATGGGTGTTGAAGATTTCGAAATGCAGCTCATTCAGCTGAAAAGCTCAGAATTGTGGGCATCAAAGTTTGAAGATCGGTGGAGTGCACTTGAAGCTACCGAGAGAGATCATGGGGCCTTTATTCTGACCTGCTGGACATCCCTGACAGTGAAATTTAATTAGTTGAAGAAAATTGCATTTGCAGTGTTTTCAGCATTTGGATCCACATACCTGTGTGAACAGGTATTTTCACACATGAAATCTGTCCTCTGTCTCTCTCAGAGTCAGTTAACAACTGATCACTCAGAACCCTGTGTGCAGCTTAAAGAATCTAAATTCATGCCAGACATTGGAAAACTGGAAAAGTGAGGGCGAGGATCACACTAAACTGATAAGATCTGCATTTTAATTTAATTTTAAATGAAGCTTCTTAAACATTTTAAAAACCTTATTTACTTTACATACAACAATAGTTTAGTTATATGTTATAGACTTATAGAAAGAGACCTTCTAAAAACGTTAAAATGTATTACTGGCATGCAAAACCTTAAATTAGAGTGAATAAATGAAGACTCGGCACACCACTTCTGAAAGGTTGCCGACCCCTGGCCTAACCCAACACTGAATGCTTTTGAAAATAACATTCATTTGCAAAAAGCCTAGGTCCCAACACAGATCTTCCACCTTGTTCATGAAAGGGTTATCCACATAATCTGCCCTGTCTCTCACCACCTTTGCAGTATAATCATTAGGTAGACAGAGATGGAACATATTTTTGAGAAAACTGACCTGGCAGATTTTCCATGTCTTTACTCAGGAGGAATGTATGGCCCAAAGTAAGCAGTCAGCTAAAAGATCACTCAAATAAAAAAAAATGAATGTTAATGTAGTGCTGTAGAAACTGTGACTGTACTATTTCAAAAAGCCCTGTTAGTCCGTTTTATTTCAGGGGAAGAAAGTGAAAACCATTAGAAAGCATGGTCTTCTAAACATAGAGATTTCTATTTAATTTTTGTAATGTCAAAATTTAAGATAGAAATTCACAGTGAGAGGTGATTTCTTACTCTATTCCGAATGGACATGATATTCATACCTGGAGCTCAGTCCAATATTCTGAATCATTGCATGTGTTTTAAAGTATGCTTCTGTTTTAGGAGGAGAATGAGGTCACACCCTTAAGCAATCCAGAGCAAGTGTAGATCTTGTGAACAACACTAAAACAAGAAGTACTGTAGTTGGTATTAATTACAATTTCAAAGAAATGCTCCTCTACAGAATGGAACTGCTCCCACTGTATGAAGTAATTCAACATTTCCTCCACAAGCTACAGCAGATACATCCGCTAAAAACCTATGAAAAAAATTATCCTCCAAACAGTTCTACTTTACTACATGATCAGGAAAGAATACTAGCATTGAGATATGTTCATTGAGAATAATCTATGTAGGGTAATGATAGAAGCTCCATCACTTAGGCTGTTTCAAATAGATTGGACAAAGAAAAGGTGTATACTGTGAGAAACAGTCCTTCACTGGTCACTAGTTATAGATAAGATGAGCAAATACCTCTTTTCCATTGCTAATTTCTGTGGTAAGAGCAAAGTAATCTAAAATATGAGCTGCCTTAGATAAAAGAAACCCAAAATAACTTTTAGGAAACTCACGTTTTTCTCACATTGAATGATGATACCACAGAATAGCCAGTACAAGGACTGCAGTAACACTGTTGTGTCAACAAGAATTAATCCCTGTGTATCATATATGAAAAACTTTTCCGGAGATGGTCACCTGGGCTCTGCTAGACCTTTGCACCAACAGAGTCAGTTATGTGGCTAATAAGAGTTTTAAATGTGTCAATCTCCTACTTTCTGCGGAAGTGAAATGGATCCTTTTACTCACCTGAGTATGGCTCTCTTTTAGACCTGAGTGCACAGCAGAACCCCATTTATCCAACCCTCCATTATCTGGCTCTCTGTATTAATCAAACAACCAGCACGCACAGGTCCAGAAGCAGGCAATTTCTCCTCTGGCCATTAGATGGGGCTGCAGCCTTGCACTTTCCCATTCTCCGGATTATCCATTTTTTTTGATTATCCGATCAGGCCCCAGTCCCTGTTAGATTGGATATATGGGGTTCTGCTCTATTTAATTGGAGTACAACTGCCTGTTTTCCAATCTAAAGCAGTAGCAATTCTTTCGCTATCCACTAGGATGCAGTGCTCCTTAGCAGTCAGAGCTCATGCAATAGAAGGCCCTTAGTTAAATAAACTGGTGCTGCTTCTTTGAGTGATGTCCCTGTGGGTGCTCCACCTTAGGTGTCCGTGCGCCCCTGTGCTCGTAATGGGAGAATTATGGTAGCAGTACACATGCGCGGTCCCCATCTCACACTGCTTCAGGTGATTAACTGTTGCTGTTCCTTCTCTACCACCGTTGGTTCGAGTCAGAGCAGCTAGCAGCGCCTCGCAGCTTTCTGAGTAGCATTGTTTCCCTTAGTTTTAGTTTTCAGTTAGAATAGTTAGTGTTAGTACTTTATCCCTGTCCTTCCGTTTTTCTCCTCATAGGGCTGTAGGTTTTCATTTTTTTCACTGCCACAGCATTGCATTTGTGTCCCCCACTTCCCCTTATGGGAAGAGTACGCTCCCAGAGGGGCATACCTGGCTCCCCAGGGTTCAAACACTGCATTACCTTCAGGCTTTCTATACCTCTCACAGTGCGTCTGGTGTCTCAGCAAGACATACACTGCAGAAGTGCTCACACTCTCACAGTCTGAAAGGTGAGAGATCTCAAGCTTAAACTTCTCCTCATGGAGAAGTCTCTTCTCCTGGTGTCTGAGCCTGATGTACGCACTCCATGTGGCCAGAAATCGCCGACTGCAGCCCCTTCTTCCATGGCCTGGGCTCCCGATCAGCGCACCAAGAAGGCAGCAAAAAAAACCGGGGTACCACGGCCCCGACCTTGGAGTTGGCCAAGAAAAGGTGCACCGCTAATGGGCAAACATTCCCGGTACTGACTGCACTGGCCATGTCAACGGCCGAAACAGTGGGACCCTCCGAACTGTTGGTACCAAACAAAAGCTGCCAAGCTCAGACACAGGTACCAAGGGGAAAATGAAATCCTATGCCACAGTACCGCCAGATATGACTAAACACTGGTACTGAGCACCTCAGCACCCCTGCTGCTAATGATGCCACCTAATGCGGACATTGTGCACTCCAGTCAAACACCAATACCAAGAGGTTTGTTTCAGCATATGGTACTGAACCCTACAACACCTACGGTACCGATGCCATATGCTTTGCAGCAATTCCTGCGCCAAAAAGACCTTATCGTCTCTTCTGTACTGGAGTTTCCCATCCTTAGCACCAGTGGTACCTTGGTCCTTGTGGTATCTAGTCAACCCAGCTCTCCATCTCTGTATGTTTCACAGTTCTCGAGTGAGGATGAAGATGGAGACAAGGATGTTGGGGACTCTCCACAACATTCCTCCCCTGTGGATACTCCTATCACGCATGCTGCTCCATGCAAGGGCTACCCAGCAAACCTTCCAAACCAACCCTGGTATGGGCACCCCTGGATGCCCATTATGCTCTTCCCACAACAATGGCCATTTTGGAGACTGGGGCAGCATATCCACAACAACAACAGCCCTCAACCTCCAGGATGCATATTTTCATATATCCATCCATCACATCAAAAATGTCTATGATTTGCAGTAGGACAAGATAATTTCCAATACAAAGGTCTACCCTTTGGCCTTTCCATTGCGCCATGGGTATTTTCAAAGGTACTAGCCGTAATAGCTGCCTACCTGCGCAGAGTGTGAATCATGATATTTCCCTGCTTGGACAATTGTCTGTGAAAGCACCAACGCTGCAGGGAGCAATAGAGTCCACCGAACACACTATAACTCTGTTTATGAGGTTAGGCCTTCAGGTAAACATACAAAAATCTACACCTGGAATTTATTGGGGGAGACCTCAAACTCTCTTGAGGCATCTGCCTCCCTGCCAACAAAACGATTTCTAACTTTAACCAATTTGATCTCCATGGCGCAAAACAGCCCGAAGCATCTGCCAAACCTCGTCTACAAATTCTAGGCCACATGGCTGCCATTATCTTCATAATCAGACACACAAGACTACATATGTGGTGTCTACAAGCCTGGCTCCAGGCAAATTATATCCCATATAGTCACAGTATAAACGAGCACCTCACCATGCTGGATACAATAAAAGACTTCCTTTTATGGTGGACCAATCCAGACAACATGCCTTTCCTACAGAATCCACTGTTGCTCACCATCACCACGAAGGCATCCCTTCTAGGTTAGGGAGCACACCTGAAACCACACTCTATACAGGGCTGATGGTCCACGATGGAGTTCCATCTTCATATAAACCTCCTAGAACTGTGAGCAGTTCGGAATGTTTGCTCCCACTTCTTACTGATAATCAAAGACAAGACAGTTCAGATCCTCATCGACCATGTGGCTTGTATGTTTTACATAAACAGACAACGGGGAGCGCAATCACACACTCTGTGTGGAAGCCATGTGACTCTAGCTGTGGTTCCTTCCACTGGAGGGCAGCGCTCTGAAGTCACCTAAAGTGGAGCATGCACAGGGACATGACCTGAAGAAGAAGAGAAGGTTACTCACTTTGTGCAGTAACGGAGGTTCTTTGAGATGTGTTTCCCTGTGGGTGCTCCACTACCCTCCCTCCTCCCCTCTACTTCAGAGTTTAGGAAAGGAACAGAGAGGGGGTTGGTTGCACAGCATCTGTTTAACCACCTGAAGTGGCGTGAAATGGGGACCATGCATGTGCAACCCAACTGAGCACTGCTACCATAAAGGTCCGATTAGTAGCACAGGGGTGCACGGACACCTAAAGTGGAACATCCATAGGTACACATCTCGAAGAACCTCCGTTACTGCACAAGGTGAGTAACTGTCTTTCTTACACCTTCAGATTTCAAACAAAAAACCAAAGTCTCTTGTCAACCTCAGTGTATACTGTACAATGTATAGAACAGACCGTACTTTATAGCTTTAGCTTAACTGTAAATGTAAGTTAAGTCAGCCAGAGATAAAAAAAACAAGATGGCTTTTAATTTTTACAATTACAGATTTGTACTATAAGGGGCTGCCATTGGAGAGAGGGCATGAGACTGCAAACCAGTCTGTTTGTCAAGTTGCTGTTTTTGTTCTGTGGACATGGCATCTTGTTGCAAATATTTCTTCTTGTGCCGCCAGATGTGTAGGCTTGGCCAACACAAACCAATCTGCAAAGTGTTACGTGATGGAATCATGCGGGTGGGAAAGACCATGGCGCAAAAGGTGACAGATGAGCTAGTGAGCGAATGGTTTAACCAACCTTGGGGCAGTGAGGAGTGTGACAATCATTCCAGGCTCAAACTTTATGCGCAAGTTTGCCGGCATCACCTAGGTAAGTGAAGTTGTTGGGATAAAAATAAGATTGTTTTGTTTTGTGTTATGGGGAAACAACTTTCCCTGTAAATGCATTTATGATCTGTAAAATGATAGTAAAAATAACTTTGTGGGGCTCCATTTTAATGGTCTCTCCGTGACTTCCATATTACATTTATTCACTTTACAAGTAAAAAGATGTATTTTTTCTAACTCCCAGCCCTGTAAACTCATCTTGAAATCCAAAAGCCAATTTCTGTGTTCCTGCTGAGAAATCAGTGTACTACTGAACATTTGCTCATCTATCCCAAAGGCCCTCTTGTGCAAGTTTAAACATACATATTGAGCTATTAGGGGTTAATGAGCACATCTAGGAAGTTGTGTCACGTCACTGTGATTAAATGGTTTATCTGATGACTTACAGAGATTAGAACTACCTGACTAAAACTCAACCCAGCAAGACTAATTTAATAGGTATGGGTTGACTGAATCAACTGGAAGAATTTTTGTAATGACTATTTCATGTCCCCTGTTAAGCAGAGTATGCTCACTCTTTGTTCTAACTGGCTTGGGCATTGGTTGAGGGAGGACCCATCTTCCTATGTGATCCCTTGGCAATTTATTATTTATATTAGTTTTGAGGAGCCCCAATCAAGGATCAGAATCCTATTGTCCTACACACTGTTGAATCACAGAACAGAAAGATGATGCCTGCCTGAAAGAGCTTATAGTATAAGTAAGACAAAAGACAACACGAAGATATAGACAGATGATGGAGCACAAGAAACAAAGAGACAATGCTAGTCTGCATGATAGGTAATTGTCTCTGAACATCGACTACTGAACTGTTGATGAATGTAGATCACTGAAGTGTGCAAGTTGAGAGTCCTCTGATGTAATGGTAGTGGGGAGGATGCTAGTTCGTTTTCAGTGAAGTCCTGAAATGAGGAGGTCTTTGAGGTCACAGAGGTTGACAAGTACTTGACTATGCTGACCATGAGGGCCGACTTCACAGGCTTTAGAGAAGGGGAAGTTCAGGATAGTGTATGAGGGTTTGGGATAAGTGGGTGAGTAGTGGTAGATGTAATAGGTTAATTAGTAAAGGGATCATTTAATTATTTTGTTTTAAAAGTTATAAAATAAGAAGCTGGAGCATGGCGGGAGTTCTGTACCAGTTAGACTTAAATAATTATCATTCAATAAATAAAAATACCTCTCTCTTATGGCACTTCCCTTCAGTAAATCTCAAAGTGCTTTTCAGAGGAGGTAAATACCATTATTCCCATTTCAGCCAGACCCCCTAGATCCAGCTGAGCTATTTTGGTGCAGAACCTTTTAGTAGTGGATGGATGGGGGTGGGGAAGGTAGCACTAAGCTGTCTTTCTTCTCCCCTACTCTTTGGTCCAAACTGACTCTTAGCATAACTCAGAATGGCAGTAGGGCTCAAGTAACACCAGCTAGAACAGACCTGAAAGTAAGTCTGCGCTGCAAAAAAAATCCCGTGGCAGCGAATCTCAGAACTTGGATTAACTGACTCAGGCTTGTGCTAAAGGGCTAAAAATATCAGTGGATTCCAGATCCCAGGCGGGAATGTCTACTCTGTTTTTAGCTCCATAGTGCAAGCCCCAGGAACCCGAGGCAGTTGGCCCAGGCTCTGAAACTCATTGCTGTAGCAGATCTCATTGCTGTAGCAGATCTCATTGCTGTAGCAGATATATATAGTGTAGACACACCATAAGTGCTCTGATACTGCTCTGCTGGCTTGGCTTCGCGCCATCCGTTAATGATTCCTATGCTTGGGAGAAGCACAGAGAGGTCAGAATCTAGCACATTTATCTTTAACGATTGCCAGTATCCCACTACTTCTTTCAGTTTGCTTTTAGCTTTCACTTACCACATAGCTGGGTAGAACCATTACCACACTGATTAATATGGTAGGTACTCCATGCTCACCCCCAGAAGTGTGTAGTATGTGCGCAGTCCATGAAGTTGCATAAAGAGCAACCATAATTAAATTAAATCTCCCAGAATAGTAGTTCATGTAAAAAGGGCTTGAACTGACAAAGATAAAGATGCTCTCTTAAATGGTCATTGTGAACTGTGAAGTAATTCATTTAGCTGTTTGTGAAGTTGAATGCCATCTACAGTGACAAATACAGTGTTATCACATCACAATCCAACCAGAAGTAATGACATGTCAGTAGTAATGTTTATTCACTTCCCCTTCTCTTCATACTGTAGGAGCTCTGCAAAGGCAAGCCTGTACTTAGAGATAGTTGAATCACATTATTAAAAGGGACTAACTGCAGAATTGATTCTACAATTAAATATTTATAATGGAAATTATACTCAACATTTTCCTTCTCCCTCAAATGTTCTGAAAGCCTAGTACTGTGTGACTTTACAGTGCTTTGTTTGGTGAGATCTGATACACTATCATTAATCTACCTTGTGTTTATACACTCTTTCAGCACCTTACTTAGCCACTCTGCAGCTTGACAGCAGCCTGTTGATACCACCTAAATACCAAACCTCAGTGCCAGCAAGCCAAGGGCAAGCAATGCCTGGGAACACTGGACCTGTACCCCCAAGTTCAACATGTCTGTCAGCTCCTGGGGCACCACCAACAGGCAGTTCCTTTAATTCCACGCCTAATGGTGGGACCACTAACCTTGTAGCAGGAAGTAGTTCAGCATCTGGATCCTCTGTGCCACAGTTGTCAGCATCTTCATCGACACCCAGCATTAACCAGATGAGCACTACCTCTTCTTCAGGGTTTAGTGGAACTGTGGGTCCAGGGCAGAACACCAGCACTGGGGGAAATTCTACAGACAGACCACCAGGGAGCACAGGTTCTGGAGGAGAGACAGAACCTGGACAGAACTCATCACAGCAACAGCAAGAAGGACAGGAAAGGTAAATTACTAAATACCTGAATGAGCCCATGTATTACCAGTTCAGTTCCATAAGGTATGTCTACACTGCAACTAAACACCTGTAGCTGGCCTGTGTCTATTGGCTCAGGCTTGCAGGGCTTGTGGCTGTAAAATTGCAGTATAGATGTTCAGACTTAACCTGTAGCCAGGGCTCTGGGACCCCACGAGAGTGGAGTATCCCAGAGGCCAGGCACCAGCCTGAGCCCGAATATCTACATTGCACTTTTACAGCCCCACAAGCCCAAGTCAGCTGACATGGACCAGCTGCAGGTGTTTAGTTGTGGTGTAGACATACTCTTATCTTCCTGCATTCATGATTCCTTCCCTTAAGCCACATGGACATTCCTGAAAGTGCAGGAGCTCCTTGCTTTCTGCACAGCCACTCAGAGCTGCTGCTATGGCAGTTGTGATTGCAACAGCTGTCTCTGAGGTAAAGTGGGTGAACTTTATTCATCCTTTGTAGTAATTGAAATGAGTTGTATTATTTCACATTGTTTAGTTAAAGGAGACACTGTTATTGTTAATAGGCTCAAAATTTGACCCACAATTTTTTTCTTATCTATTTGCAAGCTAGGTGGTGGTCTGCATATAGAGATTTGTTAGCTGTTCAAAAAAGTAATGCTACATTCAGCTATTTCTTAAACCTATTCTGTCATTACAGCATTTCTAAATAACCCTGCAATAAGGAACCAGTGCATGATTTTACAATGTCAGGGAATAGATTTCAGGGATAAGCAATTTCAGCTTGGGGCTGCTAAAGAGTCATTAGAAACAGGAATGTGTAAAACATTATTTAAAAAATTAGAAAAATATGTTGCCACCATTTAAAAACTCTGCTTGCCTGAGGCAGATCTTTCTTGATGGGTAACTTTTTTCCCCTGTCACTTTTGCAGTAACATATATTAGCAAGTAGATATTATGTTGATAAATTGTCATAACGTAACGGGTTAATGAGCTCTCATTCTTTAAGTAACAAGTTCAAATCGAGCCCTTTTTGAAGTTGTTATACTTCTGTTCAGTGGTCTATGCAAAATCTACCACTACAATTAGCACTAGTTGGCAGCCTCAGCAGAGTAGGTAGACTGAATGCCTTTCTCACCTCTATATGTTTGTCTCTCCTGTTCAGGGTTGAGGCACTTCCACAGGGGGGCAGTGTGGGGAAACCGTTGCTGCAAGTGCTGTACCTCTTCTGTGAATAAACAGAGGCCTTCAGTCTCCTGTCATTCTTCCAGCTTTCTCCAGCACTAAAACAATTTGTATATTAATGACCACAAGCAGAAAATAGTATACTGTCATTCACTGATTCAGTGCTAATCATCTTTCTTGTAACATTCTTCAGAGCTAGACTGTTCTGGGTGTTTCAGATGGAGGGTGTATCACTCTTTTAACAAGCACCTTTAATAAATTATTAACAGGTTCTTTGATGTGATGTAATCCTTTGGATAGATGTAACATCTTAGCAGCCATTATTCTTGGACTGTGTTTTTAGGGTTTTTTTCTCAATGTAAAAAGTAGTCCTCCCCTTCAGACTCTTTCCCTATCCACCCTAACCCTTAGAACAAAACAATAATTAGACTTTGTAATTTGCTTATGCACTTACCAATACATGTCTTTCTAGTGTTACAGAGAGGGAGAGAATAGGGATTCCCACTGACCCAGAATCTGCAGACAGCCATGCCTATCCTCCAGCAGTTGTCATCTACATGGTGGATCCTTTTACCTACACCGCAGATGAGGAATCTGCCTCAGCCAACTACTGGCTGTTAAGTTTGATGCGATGCTACACAGAAATGTTGGATAACTTACCTGACAATATGAGGAATTCTTTCATTCTCCAGGTAATATTTTTAATCTTTTTACTTTAGAGATTCATTCTACCACATCAGACATTTGCTGACTGTAAAACGTAGGCTGGGATACTGTGTCTGAACATTGTGCCAAGTGCTGTTATGTACAATATTTAGATGATATTGTGTTATTAAATGGACAAGTAATATGTTAAAATAATATCCTGGTTGTGACATAATGCAGGAAGGAGCCACAGTACTCTTAAATCATTTCCTTTGTGTACGTTCCAGAACATGTATTCTTCGTTGGGTGATTTCCAAACAGTAGATTACTTTCCATAGCACACAGAATGTGGTGGCATTGTCCTGGCAAAGGAGTGTTGTAGCTGTGTTTATTATGAATCTCTTTACTTTGTATATTTTGTGTCTCAGCCTGTTAATTATATTAACTTTTAAGGTGTTTTGTTTTGTTTGATGCAAGTGAAAAGATGCATAATCATAGAATCATAGAATATTAGGGTTGGAAGGGACCTCAGGAGATCATCTAGTCCAACCCCCTGCTCAAAGCAGGACCAATCCCCAAATCGCCCCCTCAAGGATTGAACTCACAGCCTTGGGTTTATGTGTACTACCGTGTTACTACCTCCTTGTTAAAATTTATCCTCATACAATCCTGAGTAGCTAGCGTTAGTTACTTACTGTGGAGTTATGCAAGGATTAAACTGATGTCACCAGGAGCAGAATGTGGCCCTTTATGCAGCCTGCTTGCATTTGCACTGTATGTCCTTGCCTCCTTCCCAGAGACGTGATTTTGGGTACATAGGCACTGACTCTGTGGGTGCTTCAGGGCTGGAGCACCCACGAAAAAAAATTAGCAGGTGGCTAGCACCTACCGGCAGCCAGCTCACTCCCGCCTGCAGCTCTGCAGATCAACTCCTCCTCCTCCCTCCCAGTTCCTCCCAGCTGTTCAGCAGTGTGCAGGAGGTGCTGGGAGGGTGGGGAAGGAGCAGGGAAGAGGTGCACTTGGGGGAGGGGTGGAAAGAGATGGAGGAGGGCCTTGGGGGAAAAGGTGAAGTTGTGGCGGGGCCTGGGGCTGAGCAGGGTTTGAGCACCCCCCGGGGAAAATTAGAAGCGTTTGGGTACCTTGTTTCTTAGGTGCTCAACTTGACCAGGTAAAGGCCTCTGATTTTCAGACAGAGGTACACATCTTTCGTCTGAAAATCAGGCCCTCCTAAGGCATCTCAAGTTGGGCAACTAAAGACATTTGTCACTTTAAATAATCTTGGCCTTTTTCTGTACTGCAGGACTTCTGCTCTCTGAAGTATTTCTGTCATCAAACATTATTTATTACAGTTTTGGTGTAAAATTTTATATTAGTATCCCAACTGCATATTCTAGCATGGCTCACTCCAAGAGATTGAGCAGAAGATATTAAAAACGAAATAACCATCATCATTTCAATGACTGAAATATAATACGAGTAGATCCTGCACTACTTGAGATCAATAGCACATTTAGAGCTCAGTTTGTGTAAAACAATAGGCTTGCCAATTCTCAATTCATCGTGTTTATTTTCTGTGTACCTGTAGTTTGGGTTTTGATGTATGGCATTTTGCCAAACCAAAAAAAAATAATGTTTATAGGCTTAGTATGATCCAGAAGTATAAAGAAGAGTCCTGCTACTGAAACCGTGATAAACAGATTATGAAGTTAAACACTATGGTACTTAAATTTAGTGGACAATATGCACCACAGACAATGTTCTTTATTGTTATTTATTATTATTATTTAGCATTTAAACTGAGGTAGTGCCTAAAGGCCATTGTGCTAGGCACTGTATTAAACATAATAAACGATGGACTCTGTCCCAATGAGCTTACTATCTAAAAGAAAAGACATTCAGCTCTAGAATACTGTATTTCTCAATGGTACATAAAGAAGGAGCTGAAGACAAGGCAGAGTACAGTGCACTTAATTCTCAACTAAAAAGGGACTTGCACTGAAAAGATTCTTTTTGTATCATTTGTTCTGTTTCTGAAAACATTTATTTTATTTATTTTCTTTTTTGGTTTTCCTGTTCTCATCCACGAGGCTAGGCTCTGGCCACCAGACCTATCGTTTTTTATAGAGTAATCTTGATATTGTGGGCCTGTCTCTTCCGTGGAGAAATATTTATGTTTTGGGGGAATACATCTCATTTTGCCTTATGAATGTAATTGTATTGCAACAGTTAGTCACGCTATTGTGTGTAATATGACATTGGGACACAATTCACGATCACCATCACAGTTGGCCCACAGAACAAACCAATAAAAGTGGCTTCAAAGGGAAGGTCCCTTTACAGTGGTCACTAATAAAAGTTAACCTGTTTTAATAAGAATAACCATATAGTTCTTCTTCGAGTGATTGCTCACATCCATTCCAGTTAGGTGTGCGCGCTGCGCGTGCACGTTCGTCGGAAACTTTTTACCCTAGCAACTCCAGTGGGCCGGCAGGTCGCCCCCTGGAGTGGCGCCGCCATGGCGCCCAATATATATCCCTGCCGGCCCGCCCGCTCCTCAGTTCCTTCTTACCGCCGTGTCGGTCGTTGGAACTGTGGAGCGCGGCATAGCTGTCCTCCACGTCCCTAGCTCTCCTAGTTATCTATCGTTATCTATTGTTATTCTCTAGTTCCATTACAGTTGTTAAATAGTTTGTTAAGTTGATAGTTAAGTTAATTAGTTGTAAAGTACTTTTTCGCCGGGGGCTTAGCCCTTCCCGGCACCCGGCACCGGGCTCATGCCTGGTTCGCCGGGCTTCAAGCAGTGTGCGGCCTGCAAGAAGCCCATGCCTACCAGCGATCCCCACGAAGCGTGCCTGAAGTGCCTCGGGGAATCGCACAGATCTGACAAGTGCCGCATCTGTAAGGCCTTTAAGCCGAGGACAAAGAAGGAGAGGGATCAAAGGCTCCGAACTCTCCTGATGGAGGCGGCACTTGACCCGACGGCTTCGCAGGCCGTGGTATCGGCACCGGCACCGGATCGCTCCGGCACCGAGAAGACTCCTCGGCACCGACCCTCTCCGGCACTGGAGCCAGAGCCAAGGCCGTCGAAGTCTAATACTCCGGCCAGGCAGACCCGGCTAGAGCGCCCGGTCTCGACATCGGCCGCGGCGCCGCCGGCACCGTCAGCACCGTTGACTCCGGGCCCGGAGGGTCCGTTGAGTCCGGTGCCGCCGAGCTCCCCCATGAGATCTGGGGTTGAGATAGTGGTCCCATCCACACCGGAGACCTTCGCCTCGGCTCGGGACCTTATTGCCCTGACGGAGCCTACTCGGCTGCCACCCCCGGTACCTCCGGTGCGGGTCGCGTCCAGAGGCAAGCCCATGATGTCGGCACCACCCACAGACAGTCGTTCCCGATCCAGGTCCCGACGTCTTGGGCGCTCCAGATCCCGACGCCGCTCGCAGTCCCGGCACCGCTCCCCTCAGCGGTACCGGTCGCACTCGCGGCACCGGTCGGCATCGAGACGGTCGCGGTCAGGCTCCAGTCGACACCGGCACCGCGACTCCAGGAGCAGGTCCCGACGCTACTCGCCGCACCGGTCGACCTCCCGGCACCGAGCTGGTGGCAGGTCCCGGTCCCGGTCTCGCTCGACCTCCCGGCACCGAGCTGGTGGCAGGTCCCGGTCCCGGTCGATCTCCCGGCACCGAGCTGGTAGTAGGTCCCGGCACCGAAGCGGCGCCCGGCACCGTGACAGATCCCGGTCCCGGTCCCGATCCCGGCACCGATATGACTCCCGGCACCGGTCCCCGGCACCGAGACGATCCTCCGTGCCGGCCCGCGCAGACCCGTACTATCCAGGGTCGGCCCCACCGTGGCCTTCGAGGCAGCCGTCCGTATCCTCCCAGACGGACAGCGGCTATGTGCTGGGCACCGACCGGCAGGCGGCGCTGTTTGCTGATCCGCCGCTGCAGGACCAAGGCCCACAACAGTGGGGATTCTGGACACCCTGGGCGTACCATCAGGCCCAGGGCCCCCAGCAGCTCCCTGCTAGGCCGGCGACTGCGGAGCGTAGGGCCCCTGAAGCCTCCTTGTCTCGCCCCCCTCCCTCCCCGGAAGGGGACGAAGGGTCCAAACAGCAGGACTCCGCTGTGGCTCCGGAGACAGAGGCGAGGGCTGAGGAAGACCCTCAGTTGGACACTATTGTGCCTGGGGTCTCATCATCCTCCTCCGCGGATGAGGCGGTGGCGGGTACCTCCTCCAACAGTCCCCCCCCCGCTGGATCTTAGGGCGCACCAGGACCTCCTCAGGCGATTGGCTCAAAACCTGAATCTGCAGGCAGAGGAGGTCTCGGAGATAGAGGACCCAATTGTTACCATCCTCTCTTCTGATGCTCCCACCAGGGTCGCCCTGCCCTTCATACGGACCATCCAGGCCAATGCCAATACTATCTGGCAGTCCCCGGCCTCCATCCCTCCGACAGCGAAAGGAGTCGAGAGAAAGTACATGGCCCCTTCTAGGGGCTATGAATATCTACATGTTCACCCCACTCCCGGTTCACTGGTAGTGCAATCGGTGAACGATAGGGAGCGTCACGGCCAGGAGGCTCCGGCCCCCAAGTCCAGAGAGGCCAGGCGGATGGACCTCCTTGGCCGTAAGGTGTATTCGGCTGGGGCGCTGCAGCTCAGGGTCTCCAACCAGCAGGCCCTGCTGAGCAGATATGCCTTTGATTCCTGGGTGGCAGTGGACAAATTTAAGGAGCTGCTGCCACAGGATGCTCGCCAAGAGTTCACGGCCATCTTGGACGAAGGCAAGAAGGTCGCACGCACGGCCTTGCAAGCCTCCTTGGACGCTGCGGACTCGGCTGCCCGTACCCTTGCGTCAGGAGTTACGATGCGTCGCATCTCCTGGCTGCAGGTTTCCGGCCTTCCGCCGGAACTCCAGCATACTATACAAGACCTTCCTTTCGAAGGCCAGGGCCTATTTTCTGACAAAACAGACCCCAGACTCAAGAGTCTGAAAGACAACCGAGTCGTTATGCGGTCCCTCGGGATGCACACTCCCGTGACGCAGAGTAGACCCTTCCGGCCGCAACAACAACAACAACAACAACGCAGGCCGTTTTCCCAGTTCCGCCAGCGGCAGGACCTTTACAGGCGCCGCGGCAGGAACGGGAGGCGCAGGCAGTCGGGGAACCAAGGGGGGCAGAACCAAGGCTCCTCAAAACCCCCGCCTGGTCCTAAGCCTTCATTTTGAAGGGGCGCTCGAGGGCGCAGTAACAGTTTCCCCTATGGATCCTTCCCCCCCATTTTCCAACCGCCTTTCGTTTTTCCTCCCGGCGTGGTCCCAAATAACATCGGACCGCTGGGTCTTAAGCGTGGTGCAGACGGGGTACCGCCTGCAGTTTGTTTCGTTTCCTCCTTCCCGCCCTCCTTCCTCGTCCCTCTTCAGGGACCCCTCTCACGAGCAATTCCTTCGGCAGGAGGTGCAGACGCTCCTCAGCAAAGGAGCTATAGAGGCGGTTCCCGAAAACGAGAAAGGCAAGGGGTTTTATTCCCGCTATTTTCTGATCCCCAAGGCCAAGGGGGGCCTCAGGCCTATCCTCGACCTGCGAGAGCTCAACAAATACCTCGTGAAGTTGAAGTTCCGCATGGTATCCCTGGGGACCATTATTCCATCCCTGGATCCGGGAGACTGGTACGCCGCCCTCGACATGCAGGACGCGTATTTCCACATTGCCATTTGGCCACGCCACAGACGCTTCCTCCGCTTCGTTGTGGGGGCTCGTCATTATCAATTTGCGGTCCTCCCGTTTGGCCTGTCCACGGCCCCGAGGGTGTTTACAAAATGCATGGCAGTTGTCGTGGCGCATCTTCGGCGCAACCGTGTCCACGTGTTCCCTTATCTGGACGATTGGTTGATTCGGGGCACGTCGGAACAGCAGGTGAACAGCCATGTCCGCGTGATCACCGGCATGTTTGCGAGTCTGGGCCTCTTGATAAACACAGACAAGTCCACCCTGAGGCCCACTCAGAAGGTGGAATTTATCGGGGCCGTCCTGGACGCCACTGTGGGCAGGGCCTCGCTGCCTCGGCAGCGGTTCCAGACCATGGCGGCGATCGTTCAACGCTTGCGGTCAGCCCCATTGACGTCAGTGAGGACATGCCTAACCCTGTTAGGCCACATGGCGGCGTGCACTTTTGTGACCGACTACGCTCGGCTCCGCATGAGGCCTCTCCAGCTGTGGCTTATCAGTCATTACAGGCCAAGGCAACCGTTAGACATGTTAATCACAATCCCCCAGAAGGTCTTAGATTCCCTCGGCTGGTGGTTGGACCAGTCCGTATTGTGTGCGGGTCTTCCCTTTCACCCGTCTCAGCCCTCGGTATCCCTGACAATGGATGCCTCAGATCTAGGCTGGGGGGCCCACCTAGGGACCCTGCGGACGCAGGGCCTATGGTCCCAGGAGGAGGTGGGGCTACACATCAACATGAGGGAGTTGAGAGCGGTCCGCCTTGCTTGCCAAACGTTTTGTCATCAGCTTCAGGGTCGTTGTGTAGCCGTGTTCACGGACAACACGACGACCATGTATTATATCAACAAGCAGGGCGGCACCAGGTCCTCCTCCCTGTGCCTCGAGGCGATACGACTCTGGGACTTTTGCGTAGCCCACTCCATTCACCTCAGGGCTTCCTTCCTTCCCGGAGTACGGAACACGCTGGCGGATCGATTGAGCAGATCCTTCCTGTCACACGAGTGGTCCCTTCGCCCGGACGTCGCTCTCTCCATTTTCCGGAGGTGGGGTTATCCCCGGGTGGACCTCTTTGCGTCCAAGGGGAACAGGAAGTGCCAAGCGTTCTGCTCCTTTCAGGGCAGGGAGCCGGGGTCGATAGCGGATGCCTTCCTCATCCAGTGGTCGACCCACCTGTACTATGCGTTTCCTCCGTTCCCTCTGGTTCACAAGGTCCTCCTGAAGGTGCGCAGAGACAGGGCTCGTGTGATCATGGTGGCCCCGGCATGGCCCAGACAGCACTGGTACACCATGCTGCTAGACTTGGCCGTAGCCGACCCAGTTCCCCTGCCCCTTCATCCGGACCTGATTACCCAGGACCACGGGTCTCTCTGTCACCCAGACCTGCAGTCGCTGCACCTAGCGGCGTGGCTCCTGCGTGGCTAACTGGTTCCGAGCTGCGCTGCTCCACGCCTGTGAGAGAGGTGCTCTTGAGCAGCAGGAAACCGTCCACAAGAGCCACATATTCGGCGAAATGGAAACGCTTCTCCTGTTGGTGCGTAGAGAGAAATCTCCGCCCTATGGAAGTTTCGGTATCCGAAATCTTAGACTATGTTTGGTCCCTCAAAGAACGTGGTCTGGCCTTATCGTCGTTGCGAGTCCATCTGGCAGCTATCTCCACCTTTCACCCGGGTGCGGACGGTCACTCCGTTTTTTCTCACCCGACGGTGTCGAGATTTCTTAAAGGGCTGGAACGGTTATTCCCTAACGTCCGTCCCCCTGCTCCAACCTGGGATCTTAACCTGGTGTTGTCCCGGCTCATGGGGCCCCCCTTTGAGCCGTTAGCTACTTGCTCCCTGCTTTACCTCTCTTGGAAGGCTGCCTTTCTAGTAGCTATCACCTCAGCTAGACGGGTGTCGGAACTCCGAGCCCTTGTGGTAGACCCCCCATATACGGTCTTCCACAAAGACAAGGTACAGCTTAGACCACACCCTGCCTTTCTACCCAAGCTGGTCTCAGCCTTCCACGTCAACCAAGAGATTTTCCTCCCGGTTTTTTTCCCAAAACCTCACTCCTCAGGCAGGGAGCAGCAGCTCCACTCGCTGGATGTCCGTAGAGCTCTCGCGTTCTACATAGAGAGGACCAAACCCTTCCGCAAATCCCCCCAGCTTTTCGTGGCGGTAGCGGACCGTATGAAAGGGCTTCCTATCTCCTCCCAGAGGTTATCCTCGTGGGTTACGTCCTGTATCAGGACCTGTTATGACTTGGCCCATGTCCCTACGGGCCGTGTGACTGCGCATTCTACCAGGGCGCAGGCGTCGTCGCTGGCTTTCCTTGCCCGTGTGCCCATCCAGGAAATCTGTCGGGCAGCGACCTGGTCATCGGTCCACACCTTTGCTTCCCACTACGCCCTGGTACAGCAGTCGAGAGAGGATGCGGCCTTCGGAACTGCAGTGCTCCATGCCGCGACTTCTCACTCCGACCCCACCGCCTAGGTATGGCTTGGGAGTCACCTAACTGGAATGGATGTGAGCAATCACTCGAAGAAGAAAAGATGGTTACTCACCTTTGTAACTGTTGTTCTTCGAGATGTGTTGCTCACATCCATTCCACACCCGCCCTCCTTCCCCACTGTCGGAGTAGCCGGCAAGAAGGAACTGAGGAGCGGGCGGGCCGGCAGGGATATATATTGGGCGCCATGGCGGCGCCACTCCAGGGGGCGACCTGCCGGCCCACTGGAGTTGCTAGGGTAAAAAGTTTCCGACGAACGTGCACGCGCGGCGCGCACACCTAACTGGAATGGATGTGAGCAACACATCTCGAAGAACAACAGTTACAAAGGTGAGTAACCGTCTTTTCCTGAGATTGCCACTGTTTTCTTCCTATATTAAGAAAAGGAGAACCACAGCTATATATAAGAGCTGTGCTTGAAATGCAAAGTTCAGGGTGTTTAGCCCCAAGGTTTCAATGAGGCCATCTGAGAAATTCAGACCTGGGTTAAAAAAACATACTCAAGCTACAGGTTTCAGGAATGTTTGGGTATAGGGTTTTGATTTGCATCCACCTTCAGTGTCATATGTATGCTTCATGTCCTCTATCACAGACAAGCTGGTGATCTGACTTGACTTCCATTTACGAGATTCTGGTTTCACTGAGGTTAAACATAAAAGCTGTCCCACTGTCTTTGGGTATTTCTTTTAAACTCTAAACAGTTCCTCTCCATAATGCACTCCAGTAGGATGTATATACATAACTAGGTATTTTCCCTTTCCAAACTGCAGTATGAAGCCAAAAGGTTGAGTTGAGCCAGAGGAGGAGTTTAGCAATGTAGAGGACATAGGCAAATCATCTCTCTTCTTCTTCTGTTCATTGGTATTTACAAAGACATTGACAGAGGAAGCCAGTTTTCACTTTGAGCCTCTAGTAGGACAGTCAGCGTACCCCAGATTATTATCTACAGTTCAGTATCTTGTACAGAGGACAAGTAGTAATTATATTGGACTGGGTTTTGGGTGGCCCTGGGCTGCTGGAAAATAGGATTTTTTTCTGGCTTGCTGTGAAATATAACCATGTAAAATAAACTGTGGTTCAATATAGCATTGTTCATTCTCAGAAATACTTATGGCACCCAACACTATGGGGCCCCAGTCTTGATTGAAGCTTGTGGGTATTACCCTCATACAAACACAGCACTAGTATGCAAAGTGTCTGTAGTTGCTAAATGAAGAATGAATGCCAAGTCTAAATAAAACTGAATTTGACTTGATTTATTTCATGTTGCTGGGGTGAGAAGTAAGCCCTTTCAGTATTTCTAATCCTGATTTTTATTTTTTATACATAAATGTACAGATTGTGCCTTGCCAGTACATGCTGCAGACAATGAAGGATGAACAGGTTTTCTACATTCAGCACTTGAAGTCTTTGGCATTTTCAGTGTACTGCCAGTGCAGGCGACCACTGCCCACACAGATCCACATTAAGTCCCTTACTGGCTTTGGGCCAGCTGCCAGCATTGAGATGACCCTCAAGAACCCTGAGGTTAGTACTCTGACCAGGACAGCAAGGAGTCTGATTCAGGAGCTGATTTCGTTTCTCAGAACCCAGAAAGAATAAGTATGAGAAATACTCTTAAGTAGCCAGTAGCTTTCTTCTTTTCAAGCTATTGGAGATGATGCTATAGGGAAAAGGAAAGACCAGTGAATAGGTCCATAGCCTAATGTGTCCATATACGAAATGGGCAGTTGTGCACATTCAGGTCTAATGTTCAGCTACCTATGGCAAAGGGTACATGGAGAAATCCCCTCTGGATTCTGTCACTTCTCATGAAATTACTATACTGGTCTATAGGGTATTAAGTGATTCTGTCTTTCATCTGATCCTAAATTTGCAAAGATTCAAGCTCTGTTTTCTGCATTTCAGAAGTCTCCAGTGAAGAATAATCCTTCCTATTTCCCAGGAATGTTCATCCTTTGGGAAATACCCTGGGGCTTACCTTTATTTAGATTTAACTAAATAAATATAAAAAACATTTAGCAAGGACATTTGGAGCCCAAGATGTTAATTAAAAATGTAGTTCCAAAATCATTATGAAACCAAAATATCAGCACATTTGCTCACATACATATACCCAACAGGTATCAGAAACACGTTACAATCCAAATCAATCTCCCCACTTCTCAAAATTCCCAAAAGAAATCACAGCCTCAGTCCTCCTGTCCCCCAAAAACACAGAATGTCTCTTCAAACAGATGGACTCTGCAGCATGCCTGTAGGTCAAGAATATTGGGCTAGTTTTGACCAAGGGGAACAGTGAATTCCAAAAACGAAGGACGCTCACAAAAAACACTCTGCCAGCAGCTCCCAGTCTTACTCTAATGGCGGCCCAGCACAAGAGCCTGTACTATTGTTCAGGTGTTGCATTTTGTAATAGTGCCATGACAATGTGGCATTATTTTGTAATGCAACACTTGAGCTTCTCCAGTTTATGTGCAGACAGCACAGTGGTCCCTGTGGTGCAGAGCAGACAAGAACAGAGGGAGGAGAAGGGGGAGAGGAAAGAGGACTGAACAGGAGTGGAAAGGATCACCAAGAGAGAGGATGGGATAATAGATCTGACTGGGCAAATAGAGAGGAGAAGGGAAAGAAATGGATGAGTTTTGGTAAGGAAAAGAAAAGAAAGAGAGCAGCAGTGGGATGGAGCTCCAACCTGTATAAGAAACCAGAACATTACTTTTCTTCCTTTCTCCTCAAACCAATTTATTTATTCTCTCTTTGCCACCTTTTTAATTTTTGAAAGAGACAAAAGAAGACAAAATTAACAGGACAAGAAAAGTAACATTTTCGCATGTAATTGTTTGTATTTAGTATACCAGGAATGGGGAAAATGTCTGCTCTCTCCATGATACGTGCACTTCTCATCCATCCCCACCCCATCTTCAAAACATATTCTCAGTTAACTAAAATGTTAGACATGCTAGCCCAGGGGTCGGCAACCTTTCAGAAGTGGTGTGCTGAGTCTTCATTTATTCACTCTGATTTAAGGTTTCATGTGCCAGTAATACATTTTAATGTTTTCAGAAGGTCTCTTTCTATAAGTCTATAATATATAACTAAACTATTGTTATACGTGAAGTAAATACATTTTTTAAAATGTTTAAGAAGCTTCATTTGACGTTAAATTAAAATGCAGAGCCCCCCAGACTGGTGGCCAGGACCCGGCAGTGTGAGTGCCACTGAAAATCAGCTTGCGTACTGCCTTTGGCACATGTGCCATAACTTGCCTACTCGTATGCTAGCCTATCAGTTCCTAGATCATTTACTATAGATCACCTATCCCTATCCACTAACCTCATTTGCTTTATAATTCCTTAACTGATACAACATAATGTTTGAGGAGGAGGTTTAGTAAGGTAATGATGATTACTGGGTAAGTATTGTTTCAGTGGTGATTGAAAGTATTTAAACACAGAGGCAGAACTGAATTAATATTTTAATTACAAACTGAGTGCTGAATAATCCTAGGTGGCGTCCCTCAAAATCTGGTAATTTTTTTACCTAAGTGAGTTAGTGATTACAGTAGAACTGATTAGCAGCAGGCCTGCTGTTCAGCTCAGACACTAAAACCTCCAAATAGCTCTGAAATTGGATTTAAAAGAAAAACAAAGGTTTGTACTTTGCAGGATTTCAGATACTTCATATTCATATTATGACTGCCATTCATGACCCTTGCTACATGAGGTTATGTCAGCACCGTCTACATAGAAGCCCCTATTTTAAAAGGTTTATAACTTGATTCTGTCACTCCATTACTCATGAGTTATTAACTCGTCACTAACACATACAGATATTTCTTAGACCAAATTGGCAGTAGTCTGTATATATTTAGCACATTTAGCAATTAAAACACCTGGCTGGGAGTCAGAAAATTGGGGTTTAAAGTCCTACTTCTGCCACAGACTTGCTACATGGCTTTGGGCAAGTCACAGCATCTTGTGCCTTAATTTTTTTATCTGTAAAAGGGAGATAAAAGTTCAGGAATATTTATAAATAAATTATAGTACACATGACTATTTTTAAAAATTTTACTCCTGAGGGAATTCTGCGCCAAAAAAATTAAAATTCTGGACAAAATTCTGCTAAATTCTACAAATTTTATTTGTCAAATAAATGTGAAGGCTCCAGCATGTATTGGGCAGCACAGGTCAATAGCTGCACAGAGGTGGGAGATCATTGTGCAGCTCTCGATCTCCCCACAGGACGTGCAGCGTGGGAAGCAGGCTCAGCAAGGCAGGATCCAAATGTGGAGGGGGTTAGTGGGGGGGGGGCTCTGGATGCACAGGGGCTTGTTGGGGAGTTCTGGGTAAAACAGTAATTGGACTCTACAGGGGGGTCCAGGGGAAGGTGGTTAGGGCTCAGCAAGGTGGGGGTTGGGTGTGGGGGAATTGGGGCTCAGTGGGGCGATCGATGATCCAGGTGCAACTGGTTGGGGCTTGGTGAGGTAGGGAGATCGATGATCCAGGTGCAACTGGTTGGGGCTTGGTGAGGTGGGGATCTGAGTGTGGGTGGCTCGTTGGGGTGGTCCAAGTGCATGGGGAGTGGGGCTCATCATGGGGGGTTCTGAGTGCAGGGGGGTGAGGCTTGGTGGGTGGGTTTGGGTATGAGGGGATCTGGATGCATGGGGATTGGGTGGTTGGGGGAGCAGCTCCCTCCCCCTGAAAATGAGGAGAAATGGGTACAGGAAGCGGGAGGAGGCAGTTTGCAGAGCTGCTTGCAGCTGGAGAAGAAATCTGGAGGTGGGTCTGACCTGGCCCTGGATGCCATGCAGAGGAAGAGGAAGTCCCATTCTCCCCAGCCCAGCCTGGACTAGCATCTGAGCTTGGCACAGGGTAGGAACCACCAGCCAGATCGTCCCCAGTCCCACCTCCTGCCCCACAGTGATTTACCTCTCTGCTGGCTGTCCTGGACACCCAAAACATATTGCTGGGGAGGGTTGTATGACCGCTTTTGTAGCTTCCTTTTGCTTCCCTGTCAGAAAGTCCTTTTTCTGCGGGGAATATAAATGCTGTGCATACGCAGTGGTGCAGAATTCCTCCAGGAGTAAAAAATTGCTAAGTTTCTGGGACTGTCTGAATTAGGTGACATTTATTAATGGTGATGGATTCCTTTATGTTCATCGGTTTCCAGGATATATTAGTTTGACTATGAATTCCTTGGCTTATACCTGTTTGTTTCCTAACTTTCATATTTCTTCATGTTTATATCCCCATTCCATGTTATACATTTCTTAATGCAAACCCTGCTTTAGATAACTCTGTACTGATCATGATGTTTCTGACTTTGATTACAGCGCCCCAGTCCAATTCAGCTGTACTCTCCTCCTTTCATACTGGCGCCCATCAAAGACAAACAAACAGAGCTGGGAGAGACATTTGGAGAGGCCAGTCAGAAATACAATGTACTCTTCGTTGGATATTGTTTGTCTCATGATCAGCGCTGGCTCCTGGCATCCTGCACTGACCTCCATGGCGAGCTGTTGGAAACCTGCATTGTAAATATCGATTTGCCAAACAGGTAGAAACCTTCAGTTTTATGTTGAGTTTGGGTTGACATTTCTCTGTTTACTTTGTTATCTGGCTGTTTGCACATCCCTTTCTAGACCCCTCTGTTGTTAGGGTGATAACGTTTCTTTGTATTGATGGTTTGTATCATAGATTACCAAGTGTAGAGTAAGAAAGTGGTTGCTTTATAAATGCCAACTGAGTGCATCTCCAAGTACTACTGCTCCAGTGCTCAGCACACTGATGCTCATTTTGTGACTGGGGCCTTTGGGCACTACTGCAATGCCTGTAATAAAAATAGAGGGAAAGACTCCTTTTTGATATTGGAATGTAAATGAGACACACAGATCTTACTGTTCTTGGGGCAGTTATAAGAGTTCAGTTACAGAGAAAAAAGTGAAATAGTGACAACGGGATAGAAATCTGAAATTCTTCCTTCATTTCTGTTATCTCCAGATCAAGGAGGAGCAAAGTGTCTGCACGTAAAATTGGTCTGCAGAAGCTGTGGGAATGGTGCATTGGGATTGTACAGATGACATCACTTCCCTGGAGAGTTGTAATTGGGCGACTTGGAAGACTGGGCCACGGGGAGTTAAAAGGTAAGGACAGCTAAGGATGCCATGTGCTGAGGAGCAGAGCTACAAGCTAGTTTAGTGGTCAAGCACGATGGTTTAGTACAGGGGTCAGCAACCTTCAGAACTGGTGTGCCGAGTCTTCATTTATTCACTCTAAGTTAAGGTTTTGCGTGCCAGTCATACATTTTAATGTTTATAGAAGGTCTCTCTCTAGAAGTCTATATTATATAACTAAACTATTGTTGTATGTAAATTAAACAAGGTTTTTAAAATGTTTAAGAAGCTTCATTTAAAATGAAATTAAAATGCAAATCTTATCAGTTTAGTGCAGTGGTTCATAACCTGAGGTGCATGCACCTCATGGGGGTGCGAGATGCCCTTTCTGGGGGTGCGAGACATGAGATTTTTTTAGAAGGTGGGGGCGGCCGCAGAGTGCTGGGCCCAGGCCAGGAGCAGAGCTCTGGGGTGGCTGCTGGTACCCCAGGCCAGCGGCGGGCTGAGCAGAGGTAGAGGCCCTGACCCCGGCTGGCAGGGGGCCAGGTGACTGGAACCCCAGACCAGCAGCAAGGTGAGTAGGGCCGGCAGCTGGTATCCCAGGCTGGCAGCCGGCTGAGCAGGGCCGATGACCAGAACCCAAGCTGGCAAGGGGCCAGCAGCCGGAACCTCAGACCAACAGCGGTCTGAGCGGGATGGCGGACAGAACCTCAGACCGGCAGCGGCTCACCAGCAGCAGTCTGGGGTTCTGGTCGCCAGCTCCTGCCAGCCAGGGTCCCGGCCATTGGCCTCGCATAGCCTCCTGCCAGCTGGGGTTTCCATTCATCCGGGCTGAGCAGGCCAGCGCCTGGAATCCCAGCAGGCAGCAGCGTGCCAGTAAAGTGGGCTCACGTGCCACCGGTTGCCAACCCCTGGTTTAGTATATTGAACATGATGCTGCAAACCAGGCACTATGGCTGGGAGTTAAAATTCCAACTCTGATACTAAGTCATTGTGTGGCCTGGACAAGTAATTTTATCCCTGTCTCTTTCCCTGTCTATACAATGGGGAAGACTATAGTCACTTGCTCACCTACTTCCCACAGGTGTGTGGATTAGCTAGTTACTATTTGAACAATAGTTTGAAAATGTACATTGCTATATGGTAAATATTATTATTATTATTACTACTTTTGCTAAATGCTTAAATAACACGTACATGTTAGTGGCTAAGGAAAAGACCAAAAGGAACAAGAGTTTCCGTGCAGTTTGGCCTGATGGGCCCTATTAGTGCTGAGCAATAACAAAAGCGCAAGGATAGCAATCGCAGGGAGACGAGTAAGCCAAAAGTGAAGTACAGCCTGGCATTACTGGGTGGTGCAATACAGTAGCATAGCATGTATAATTGTAACCCTGGAAATGTGATTTCTGTGGGTGGAAGTCCTGTCCTGGTCACAGTATAGCATAAGCTTAGGGTAACCGAGGAGCTGGCCCGTGTGGATCCTGTAAGGGTATACCGTTCACAGCACAGTAGCAGATACAGGTTATGATCTGATTTCAGAACTTCAAACGGAAGCAACTCTACTGACTACAGTGAAGATACTGAGCAACATGTCAAAATTACATCAATTGCAAAGTAACTAAAAATGAACTGGTCACTAGGGTTTACTTAATAGTAGGGTAAACCTTGTAGCCTGCAAGGGATGTCTAACGATTGGCATCCCCATTAGGGGATTGTGGACATTGACAGGGCACTGTGGAGAATTTTACTTTTGATTTTCTTTCAGTGTAGCCTATGTGCAGAGAACTTCATTTTCCAAAGCTGATCCAAATTCCAAAACAAGATAAAATATTGAACAGGGTTAAAAAAATCAGTAACTGAATAACCTGGTATGGTATACGTTGAGGTAAGGTTGTAGGTCACCTCATTGTAAAGACTGCAGAACTAACTTAAATAACATTTGGTAGATAGCAATTTATAAATTATTCTTCCTTAAAATCAGATGAATATGTGGGCTAACAGAAGTTATTTTTGGTAGCCTATGCATTGTAAGTACTTGGATGAATACTTTCTTTGGCAGACCACTGAATGACTATGCTGTAAAATTCCTTTTTCTGTCCCATACAGTAAAGCTGCAATCAGCTTGTGTTTACACTGAAATAAGTTTCTACTTGCATGTCTACAACACTCAAACAGTGATTACCAGAAACAGTCGTACAAACAAGATTTTGAGTCTAGCAATATGGTGGCACTGTGGTGCTGCCATGCAGTTGACCTCAGTTCCGTTTCTTGAGGTAGTATGAGACATCTCATCGCTTGACCTAACAGTGGCTGGAGTTATGCAGTTAGTACATAGATTGGAAGAGGAGTGTCTGGCTTCACTCAGGGAACGATCCCTTCTAATTTAAAGATCAGCACGCATAGGCCCTGAAAGGAGTTCCTCCTATCTTCAGCCAGGATGGTGGCTCTTGTGCAGGTCTGGGTGGATGATTCCACAGTGAAAAATGGAGCAACTCTTAGGGCTGGGATTGGGATATAGGTAAGACATTTAGTGCGTTTTGTTGTTTGAATTGGAGTGTGAAAAGTAATCTAGGCTGGAGGATAAAGATCTTATTTAAAACATTGTGCATTCTCCTCTTACATTAATCACCTAAGGTGGTGTAGTGACTTATTCAAAGCAATCCCAGATTCATGGGTTTGGAGCTAATTAAAATAAATCAGATGAGCAGCATGTATCATTTTTTCTATACCAGCACACAGACTAGCCATAGGGAGCTGATGCTTCAATCAGTGTAGGAAAAGAAGCAGAAATAACACTACCTTCAATTCAGCTAGTATACAAAAAGAAGGAGCATAAATTGGCTTTAGGAAGAAACAGTTATCTCTCTCTTGGTTGGGGAATGAGGTGCCAATCACAGGGCTGTCCGTTAAAGTGGAGAGTGTGAAGGGGAACAAAGATTGAGAACTTAATTTAAAATCAGCAGATCCTTTCCCCTGCCTCTGAGTCTGTCTGCTTAGTTGGGGTTCCTGGTTGCTACTTTCAGAAGATTGACCTCAGAGTCTTGAACTGCTTTTGTCCTATCAGAGGAGATCCTCTGCCACTGTTTTACAGTGCATCTGAGTGCTCCTTTGAAGAAATATTCACCTTCACAGCTCTCTCTTTCTTTTTAATTGTAGCTCTATGGCATTTTCTGGTCTTGTGCATGTGGAATTCATGTTGACCCACCACTCAGATTTCAAGCACTCCAGTTTGCAGCATGTTAGTCAGATGAAAATAATTGTATTTCTACTTCCTCTGTAGAAAAAGGAACAGTTCAACTGAGAGATGATCTCATGTAAAGAATGCTCACACTGGAGTGACATTAAAGTAATAGGTCGTGGTAGGCAGTGCATTTCTAAAGGATTATTGCATGCTCTGGGTGCATTGTGAAGTAAGAGGCCAAAGGCGAAGTGTTTCAGCATTTCCAATTTCAGTAATCCCTCAGTTATGCACTGCTTAGAGTGTCTTACTGCTAAAAATTAAGAGGAAAAATAGTGTCTGTCTGTTTGAATGATTCACATTAGAAGGCAGTTCAGAAAGTGTCATTTGGCTCCAGAGCTCTGATCCCATTTGTAATTATAAATCAGGTTCCTTTTATAAGGACATTTCTTCTGAACATTACCATCTTTCACAACATTCAGATGTTAGGGCAAACTACATTGCGTGTGAGTGATAGAATGTGTGTGGCCAAGCACCTGTGAAATAGGAGCAAACTCTTATGCTTGCTGAGCAACTGATCTTCAGCACTATGAAGGGGTAATAGCTGAGGTTTAGATTACGTTAAGGGAAGAGGATTTTAGAATCCCACACTAATAGTTAAGGAATACCATCAACTGTTGCCGCCACCACTACTCAGATACAGTGGATCTTCTTGAGATAGCATATTTGACTTGAATGGCTGTGTAAAAAATGATTAAGAGGTCCAATGCAAAACTAATATTGCCAGAACTGTTACTGGAAGACATTCTGAGTGAAGCAACACCTCCTGAACCAGAAAACAATATCTGCCGTCTAACAAACAGAATGTACTTTACAGTAACTGTTTCATTCCTTGTTCATATCTCCTGGGCTGCTTTTCATTACCAATAGAAGGAAAGATATTCCAGTGGTTAAGCAGAAGAAACAGTAGAACATGGCTTTATCCCAACTTTAACACAGAATCATTTTAAGTGACTTGCTCAAGTTCACAGTCTCTGTGTGCCCATCTCCATCTGTAAAATAGGGATTCTACTTCTCTACCTCAACGGGATGTTTTGAGGCTTAATTTATTAATGTTTGAGATCTCCAGATAGATGATGCCATAGAAGCACAAAGTGTTGTTAATATTTATTTTCAGCCAAACACCACCATATTACAGAAGGTAGAAATAACATTACTGAGATATTTCCTGAATTTTGTTACATTGTCTTGAAACTAACTGCATTTCAGACTGGAGTATCCTCCTTGGAGAATGTTCCCTGCAGACAATCAGCAAACAGCTGAAGGAAGTGTGCCGCATGTGTGGGATCTCAACAGCAGACTCTCCTTCTATCCTCAGTGCCTGCTTGGTGGCCATGGAGCCCCAGGGGTCCTTTGTAGTGATGCCAGGTAACTACAGAAATGCATGTTACTAAAACTTTCCCTTTTCCAGTCCACACTGGAATTGCGTCAAGCTGGGTGGTTTCTGGTCACAACAGTGAGACCTCACTGGGATGGATGAATGAAAGAAGAGCAAGAAAAGGTATAATTTGGGACAGCCCAGTGGACTATAATAGTTCTTGGAATTGCAGTGCTGGAGGAGTTTACTTCCAGGAAGGAGATTTCTTTATGCCCTGTCAAGCTGATGGGTTCTCCTGGCAGCTTTATTTGGAAAGTCATGCCCTGGAGGAAGACTGGTTTCATATATTCAGCCTGAATAAATATATCACTATTGTATGGGCCCTGATGCAAAGAGGACTGCAAAAACTCCTGCTGTGTGAACTCTTCTGTGTGAAGGATCAAAAAGTGTGTGTGTGCGTGCGTGCGTGTGTGCGTGCGTGCGCGCGTCTTTGTGGGGAGGATGGGATGGTGGAGGGGAAGATTGGAATTGTGACTCACGTTGAAAGTGAGGCTAAAACCATGCCCCCCATAATATCCATTAGTTCTTGAAGGGGCCCTGCTATGTACAGAAATCCCCAAGGGGGAACCAAATTAAAGTGAGGTTCATGAGGCTCCTCAGTAGGTCATGGAAGTTACTGTGACAAGCAGGAGATGCTGTTGAGTATATCATGGAACAGGTTTCTGGCTTTAAGATTACCTGGATTGTTTAATATTACAAATAGGTTTCTTCCTCCTCCTCCGTTTCTCATTTGTAGTTATTTGTTTCTTTTTGTTGGTGTTTTTGTGCTTGAATTTATACTTCCTCTTCATCTTGGGGGAATGCTACATTTTATGTTGCTTTCTGTGAATTTGGGGAATTTTTCTTTTCTTTTTTTTTAATTTACAATCACTGTTCAATTCTTAGGCTAGGTCAGATTTTGATTAGCATTATGGATTGTAAATAAGTCGTCCATTTTTCAACAAACAAAAATTCACAGGTATTTTTGGCAATAAATGTCTTGCTTTAAAATCTGGGAGGGGGTTGATTGGTCGTTTGGGTATTTTTTGTGGTGGTTTTTTTTTAATACACATTTGTAAACCTTTCCCTTCTCTTCTGTCACTTTTGTGATACTTTTAAGTGTGAGGTGGACTAAGGAGCAGCATGAGATGACAGAAGGAAAGATAGAGAGGGCTGCAGTGTGAGAGGTCAGGTGGCTAGAGGTTCCATTTATACGCATAGTGTTGTGACCTTAAATTCATCAGGCTTTACCAATAAAAAGGCTTTTAGACTTAAAGCAAGAAACCTCAGAAAACATTTTTATTAGCATGCCATTCCAGATTACATGTCTAGTAATTTCATTGGCCTAAACACAAATATACAATATGTGATTGAAGGTATTACCCAGACATGCAAGACTGAGGATTCATGATTCTGCCTTTGTTTCTGTCCTGAAAGATGCTGTCACTATGGGATCCGTGTTTGGTCGCAGTACTGCACTGAATCTGCAGTCATCTCAACTGAATACCCCTCAGGATGCCTCTTGTACGCACATCCTGGTATTTCCAACCTCTGCAACCATCCAGGTAGCTCCAGCAAATTATCCCAATGAGGATGGATTTAGCCCCAACAATGGTAAGTTAACTCTGGAGATAGTGTGATGGGTAAAGTATCCCTGTGTGCACTATGCCTTACAGATGATACTACTCTAGAGCAGGCCTGTTCCAGAGAGCACCAAAACTCTGAAGGGTCTGATTCTCCCCTCACAGGTTCCAGTAGGCTTTGTAAAGGTTCCATTTTTATCATTAGAAGTCGGTAAACATCAATTTAATGGTACACAAAAAAAATATTTCCATCAATAATAATTGAAATGTAGAGATAGGTAAAGTCAGAAAAATGCTGCTTGAGAACTTATTAGAGTTTGATTTACTTTGTATATGTTGACGTGATGTTGATAATTTGTGTTTTAATGGTTAGAAGGCTTTAATTTGTGAATGTCAACCAATGTTCCCTTTAAGCTGTGGGACTGCATAGCTGTCTTTTATTGACAGTGCATCTCTAGTAGCTGGGAGTACAGCTGGCACCCGCATCCCACTGCCTAGCGGGGCAAGCTGAACTGTTTTGTACAGGTTGGCAGGGAGCTGCCGTACAGGGGGAGGGAGAACCTGTGCCGCCGCCACTGGGACAGGGATGTGCAGTCTGTGTGTACCTTCACACTCTCAGCTGTGATGGTAGCTCCCTCCTAAGAACCCCATGGGGTGGGGCTGGATGTGAGGCAGACCCTAAAATCCCTTCTCCCAAGGGGAAGCCTCAGGCCAGCAGGGATGGGTGGTAAGGAACAGAATGGGGACAGTATGTAGACCTGAGGCTCCTGGGAGGCGGTGGGTATAGGAGCTCCTGGAGGAAAGGCGTGGGGCTCCTGTTTTTCCTGGGTTTCTAACTGTTGTGTAATTTTTAACTCAAATTTTTGAAACTAAATGTATTCTCAGTTTGTATTCCTGTGTCCCCCATATATATATTTATTACTGAAATGTCACTTTAAAAATATCTTATCTTTTTCAATGTAAAGTTTCATAAGCTGCTGGCTGGGAGAACTTGATAAGGTGGGCACAGTTCAAACGTAAACATTAGAAAATGTCTGCAAGAGTTTTACATAATGAATCTGTTGTACAAAAGAAGCCCCAGAACTGAACTTGCTGGTATTAGTCGAGGTCTATGAGCTCCTTTTTATTGAAGTAGTTGGAACAGTTTCATTTTTCCAGACAGGTATTGCATGCAGTGCTTTGCTGTGTCAGTTGCAAACAGTTTAGGGTGTGACAGGTTCCTTGTTCGGTGCCAACAGCAGCGCAGAAAAAATGTAGTTCAACATTTAAAGACAATTAGCTTCTGGAGATGGCGGAAACTGAAACAACCAGTGTCCTAGGCCGGGGTCTCTTGAAACTGGAAAACATGTTTCTGTATTCAGTCAGTATGGGGTCATGTGTAAATGCTGTATTGAAGCTAAAGCAAAGAGGGCATTTACAACTAGTAAAAAATAGAATGAATGGAAACAGGACTATCTGAAATGGCATTTAGTTCAGAAAGCTCATGGTGATGCAGTAAAAATTCTACACAACTGGAAACATGGCTTTGGAATTTGGCATTTAATAGTGGAGTCTACTGAAAGCGGACAGGAAAGGGGAAATGTCAGTGAGAAAATTGAGATGAAGTAAAAATACTGATAGATAATATACTTTTTGCTATATAAATAAGTTCATCCATATTACCCATGCAACACATTCACGACTATACAGTGAAATACGTTACTCTTCCTACCAGCTGGAGAAGCAAGAACTATGCATTTGAATTTCTACAATCTATTAATGCAGGAGACCAAAATGAGATCTTGGCAGCTGTATGCAATTCACAATTTCATACACTGGTAATTGACAAAAGCATCAACATTGCAGTGAACAAAATGTCAATCTTCTACATCAAGCTTTGAGCTCAGAATGTCGTCAACCACAAGACTGTGCGCACACTGGTATTATCCAGTTTTCTGTATGAAGTACTCGGCATATTAAAGATGCCATAAAACAATTCTACAGAGATCACAATCTGGATACACAGTAATGGTGATGTTCACTTTAGATGGCATCTCCATCATGCTAGGTAATCATAACTGTGTAGATGCACTACTTACAGAATGTGCGTCACACTTACTAGAACAACACAGAGTTGCCCATAGAGAGGACCTAGCCTTTGACAATGCCTGGAAAAGTATGACAGTGATGAAAGAAGTGTAAACACTATTATGAACTGTATATACAGTATTTAGCAGATAAGAAATGTAAGTCTGAGGAGTTGGCCAGTGTACCAGAAGTGGATGTGTTCTCCTTAATAGTGTTTCCTTTTTACATAAATCACCAAGAGGGTGCCAGATCTCCTTCTGTCGGTATGGAGACACTCAAACTTTGGAATTGGTGCATCCATTACAATGTGCTTATCTCAGGTGTCTATCTACCAGGGATACAGAACGTGACAGCCGACAGTTTCAGTAGGAATTTTTCTCATGGCCACAGATGAGAACTGAACTCAGAGCTGCTTCAAGATACATTCACCCTTTGGGGAACCCTGACTGCAGATCTCTTTGCTACTAACCAGAACAAGAAATGTCCTTGTTACTGCTCCAGGGCCAGTCTGGGGAAACATTCATTGGGAGATGCCCTTATCCTCCTATGGGATGGGGACCTCTTGTATAACTTTTCCCAGTTTCCTCTTCTACCCAAGGTCCTGTTGAAAATTCAGTGAGACAAAGCAAGCATTATTCTGATTGCCCCTCCTGGGATCTTAACCTAGTTCTCATGGCTTTGATTAGACCTCCCTTTGAGTCCATGGCAACTTGCTCTTTCTTACACCTGTCCATGAAGAAAGCATTTCAAATTGCTATCACTTCAGCTAGCTGCATAGGAGAACTAGCAATCCTGATGGCACACCCACCATGCATGGTTTTTTTTAAAAACAAAGTAATTCTGAGGCCGCATCCCATGTTTCTCCCTAAAGTTGCCTCCACTTTGCATATAAATCAGCAGATCCATCTTCCTGGTTTTTTTCCCAAACCCACATTGTGACAACAGTGAGGCAATTCTGCATATGCAAGAAGTAGAAGAGCACTATCATTCTACTTGGACAGGACTAAGGACTTCAGGAAGTCCCCTGAATCCTTCCTTTTGCTCGAGGAAAGATCCAAACGCTGCGCAGTATTGACTCAAACACTGTCCAAATGGGTCTCAGCTGCATTAATCACTTATCAAGGGCACAACCTGCTGCCTTCGTCCAGAGTCCATACGCACTCCATGAGGTCAATTTCTACCTCAGTTACATTTCTTAAAAATGACCCTGTCTTGGAAATCTGCAGAGCAGGGACTTGGGCTTTGCCCACATTTTCGCAGAACATTATGTGATCACTGGAAATTCAGCCATCTTTGACTCCACAGTACTCGCTGTAGTAACAGACTCCAGTCCGAAGTCCCAGCCTCCAGTGGTGAGTACTGCTCAGCAGTCACCTACAGTGGAGCACCCATAGAGACACCCCTCGAAGAAGAAGAGGAAGTTACTCACCTTCAAGAGGTGTCCCTATGGGTGCTCCACAACACGCCCTACTCCCCTCCATTGGGTTCTGCAGTAGAGAAGGAACTGCGGGGGAGGTTCGCCTGTGCAGCGCTCGATAGCCTCAAGGCAGATTATGAGGGAGGGAGAACACATGTGCAGGCTCAAGGGACGCTGCTATCAAAAGTCTCTGATTAGAGGCACAGGGGCACAGATTCACTTACAGTGGAGCACCCATAGGGACACACATCTCGAAGAACCATTGTTACAAGGTAACTTCCTCTTATTGGACCAACATCTGTTGATGAGTCAGACAAGCTTTTGAGCTTACACAGAGGTCGTCTTCAGGTCAGGACCAATAAAAGATATTGTCTAATTCGTCTTCCCCATAATTTCCTACAAGTGAAAATTTAAATTGACCCATAATTTTTCACAACTATGAACATTTCGCTTAATAAATTGATTTTAAGCATTTTTCGGTTTTTATTTATTGAAACATAATTTTAAAAATGAATTCTTCCAAGCCTTTTTACAAGTGATTGTCATTGACTTTTAATGGCAGTAACTTGTGGGTGGAAGAACAGTGTACTACGGATTCTGACTAGCCTTTTTAGGTATTCTGACCAACAACCACATCCTCTGCTGACTTGTCTGGAAGCAAATGAACAGCATAAACAGCGTGCTTTATAAATTAGTCTGAATGTAGAAAATCAGGTTGCATAGCACCAATAGAACATTCCGTACATGGGGATGAAAAAAGAATCCAGATAGCTTTGTATCAGCACCATGTTCTTTCCTATTGTGACTAGTCACATATAGTTACATATGTTAGTTACATGTGTCTGTTGAATTGATCAGGCCATTCTTTTAATTGGAAGATCCCATTATTTAAGCAACAGCCATGTATATAAAGTTGCATGGAATGATCTTGTTTCAAAAAATACAATCTTGTATAGGCTGTTGGTCTAGCAGGTGTAGTCTTTTATACAATTAACTGTATAAGCTTAATCAGTTAGATTGCTTTTATTTAATACTTTTATCAAATATGGTTTATCTAGTTTGTTATTTTGCAAAGGGTCTTTAAAAATTGCTTTAAAACAATTTAAAGTGGTAGTTACAAAAATATAAAATAATATGCTTCAAGAGGGAAGTTGCAGTATGAAGTAGGGGGGAAAAAATCTATTTTTAATGAAAGAGTCTTTGATCTGTTCCTCCTGGAATTTCAGTGGGCCTCACAAGGGGGAAGCTATTCTTAATACATACGCAGCTATCCTTTCAAGGCCCTAGAATGCTGACTGAATGCAGTGTGTACAAATATTTAACCTGCATTAACCTGGATTTTAGTGCTTCAGATGCTAATTAGAATCATGTACAAGGACTGGCGTTTTCAAAAATGGTGTTAAATTTAATTTTCTTAACTCTGTTCTGTGTTTAATAATTAAACTGCCTCCTAAGCTATTAGCCATCTCATTTGTGCTTTGGAGGCTAAACAGAGCATGGCGTTAGTTCTGTTTTGTTCAGTAAGGTTGTAGGAAGGAAGTTAATAAACTAGGTTAATTCAGTGCTTTAGCCATCTCTTCAGAAGATGAAGGAAAACAACCAGCCCGTGTAGGTTTAAACACACTTAGCAGCCCAGCTTGAAATTACTTTAAGTAGTTCAAGACAAAAAGTCTCCCCTTTGCAATTAAATCCCTTACATTCAGATGAAATAGAATCAGTCTATTCGGCCACCACAAGTTTAGAAATAGAGTTTAGCAAGTTATATCCCTGCTATTAATTGTATACTATTAGGCAAACTTAAGCTACCTAGAAATGTGTGCTATTACTCTGTGTTTTAAAACAAAACTGGCTGTTCTTCTAATTAATCTTTATTTTGGTTTCCACTGTTCTCCCTGACCCCCCTCACCCCAAAACAGAGTATTTTAGTGGAAGTTTTAAGCATGATTGTTATTATGTTTGTCAATGTCTCTGCTCCCTGCAAAATCTGGGTAGGAAAAATATCGTGAAAATATATTGCCACATTGAAAGTAACATTTTGCTCTGTGTTTTAAACTGGTAACTTTCCATCATCTGAATAAGCCTGGGCCTCATAACTTGTGTTTCAAACAACTGGGCAATGAGAATGCACTTTTCGTACAGAGTTAACTTGTTTTCTCTCTCTCTTTTTAGTCACTTCCCACATATTAACATAAACAAATGGAATTAAAATAAGTCAATCCTGTTTTGAGACCTGTAAGCAAAACTAATGTTTCAGTCTCTCTAAGACCTTTAAGTATTATTAGCACTTCCCTTTAAAGGTAGAAAGAGCAGAAGAACACACAGGCTCAACTGAGTTTAGCAAACAACCAGCAATTATTATTTAAAACAGGAGACGGATTGCCATTTGTCGTAGGATTTTAAGCAAAACCAATTTAGAACCCATAATCCACAGAAGTTTCTACAGAGCAAGCAAACCTGGCCTGGCAGAGCTCCACCCAACTATGTGCTCCAGAGAATACCCTTAATATGGCTCATCAATCAGGGACTTTTCCCGTCCTTATGGTTTACCTGTCTTGACAATACCAGGTGCAGGTTGACAAGGTAGTCCCAAGAATTAAGAATAACAGTAACATTAGTAGTAGTAACAGTTTTCCAAAGAAATTAATGTTCTTCTTCGGTCCACATGCGTGCTCTTAGCCATCCTCATGCCTTGTACAGAGAGCACGCAGAGAGCAATGTGGACAAACTAGTGTCAACTGCCTTGGTCTGAGGCAGAGTGTACTGTGGTCTCCACTTCTAGATTACTCTAGGAATAACTTCTTGGTTGATTTAGTTTTAGGTGTAGTTCTACTTTTAGTTTAATCTCAATTTAGAATTTTTCTTTTTATGTATGTTTTCTAGAGGGTTTATTTCCTTAGAAAACCCTCCCATGCCCCATTTTTGAAGGGGTCCTCCTCTCAATAGTTATTTACCCAGGGTAAACCTGTTTCCCTGAGATTCAAACATTGCCAGGAATCTGTCCTGGACAGTGATGGTCTTTCTTGTATTTATTTTTTGGGAGACATGCATATCCCAACTAAGTGCAACATCTGTTGGGTATTCAAGAGTAGATCCAGGACAAACTGGAAGATTAAGTTTAGGCATGCAAGTCTGTAGAGAGGTACATTCCATTCACCAAATCAGTGTCTGTCACTTGCTTAAACGGAATGCCGCATGATAAGGGCCAAAAATGCCTAGATCTCTTTGGTCACAAGAGCTACTCATTCACGATGTTACAGTTTAGGACCACTAATTATCAACCTCTGATTACTCAGTATAATCACACAAACTATAGCAAATTTAATTTGTTTATTGAACATCTCCCTCTAGAAAATGGGGAACAATTTCAGATGATCATTGCAGAGGTTCAGCAGTGACCTTGTTATAGGCCTCCGTTGATGGAGAGGACACAGCAGCCTGATCTGTTTCTGCAGCAGTTGTCATGCATCTTGGTGGCAAACATCAAGATTCCCAAGGGAAATCCGGAACACCGTAGAAGGCCTTCTTTTTGACTGACTTCAGCTCTTCAGTGAGTCCACTGATGACTCCTTGCACATTCTCAAGGAGTTGAGGGCCACACATTTCTTGGGGTCTACACATCTATGAACAACAGAAAATTTAGTAGGTCACAGACAGCTCAAAGATTCCACACAGATCAGGTCCCTACTTTCCATAGGTCATCTGAACCATCCAAGAGGCCGGGGTTTCAGAAAAGAAAACCATTTGTTTTATCTTCCACTATTATCAAATCTTCCTCGCCGTCCAAATATCAGTTCTGATGTTTTGGTTCATGGTCAAGAACAGCCCCAACTTCAGTATCTAGAACTGCACTATTCTGTCCACTTTCTCCCAACTGTTGCAGACTCTTTTCCCTGGTTTCAGCTTTCATGGGAGCAGATTACATCTGTCAGATGAGTTTTGGGGGTTATAGCATCAGGTTATTTATCTACTTTACTTCCATTCCCCCAACCCCTACTCATCCTGTTTCAGAAACCCATCTCTCACACACTTACTGAGACACAAGTTCTCTCCCTCCTTTACAGAGCCATTGGACTGGTTTCTGCCCAACAGAGAGGTAAGGGATTTCATTCCAAGTACTTCCTGTTTCCCAAAAAGAACAGGAGATGGAGACTGCTCTTAGATCTCAGAGTGCTGAACACTTTCATCAAAGTTCAAAAGTTCACAATGGTAACTTTCACAACTATAATTCCATCATTTAGAGTCAACCTTCAGAATGCCTATTTTCACCTTGTGGTACAGCTATCTCACAAAACATTCCTCTGCTTCATGGTCAGCCAGAATCACTTCCAGTATCGGGTGCTCCCATTTGGTTAATTCATTCACCAGGGTCTTTTTGAAGATCCTGGCAGTGGGGGCTGCTCACCTATGTTAGTGTGGAATAATGGTGTTCCCTTAACTCAGCAGTTGGCTCCTCAGAGGCCAATCATGCAATGAAGTTGTCTCCGCAGTAAGGAAATCTATGACCTTGTTTAACAGGTTAGGACTCCATCTCAACATGGAAAAGTCCACTTTGACAGCAGTTCAGTATATACTGTTTATATGAGCATCTCTGGATGCCATAACATCCAGGGCTTACCTACTGACGGATTTACAGTACTGATAAATCTGATTTCCAGTGTTCAACAAAGCGCACAAACAATAGTCAAAAGTTTTCAACTTATAGGTCCTATGGCTGCTTGCATTTTTGCCACACTACACACCAGGCTGCACCTGCACTGCTTCCAAAGCTGAGAACCGTCTACAGTCCAAACAAACTGAGCCTTGACAAATTGGTGTCCTTTCCTTATTGAGTTCTGTGTTCACTCAATTGGAGGGAGGACCCATCCAAGGTCTGTGCAGGAGTTTCCTTTACTGAACCTCCCACTACCGTCCCTATAGCCTCAGATGCATCCCTCAAATGATAGGTAGCTCATCTCCATACAGACTGTCTAAGACAAAAGTTCTGCCCAAGAGACCCCTCTCTACATCAGTCTCCTGGAGCTCATAGTGGTCAGGTGTGCCTGCATTCACTTCCTTCAAATAATCAAGGGTCTATCCATCAAGATCATTACATCCAACATAGCCTGGATCTACTACATAAATCACCAAGGAGGCAAGAGATCTTTCTCTTTGTGCTGGAACAGTAAAGCTATGGACCTAGTGCATAGCCAATCATGTTTTCATTTCAGCCTCTTCTAGGCAATAAAAACACCATGGTTGATTGAGCAGGCACTTCTCCCAAGATTATGAGTGGGCATCAGACAGCCTGATCCTCAAACATATTTTCCTAATGTGTGGCTTCATTACCACCATCATAAACAGAAAGTGCAAGAAACTCTGCTTTAAAGGATGCATAAGCCATCAATCCCTGAGGGAAGCCTTCCTCCTTTATGCCTGTCACCGGATACCATTGATATTCAGAGTACTAAACAAGATCAAGAAAAACAGAGCCGAGGTTATTCTGATTGTACCAACTTGGCCAAGACAAGTTTGGTTTCCTTTGCTGATTCACCTCACTTCTGACCCAGCCTTACAGCTTCCAATTATTTCCCACTTGCTAACTGAGGACTTGAGTTGGTCCAGTTCTCCACCCTGATTTGAACATTTTATGGCTCAGGGCTTGGTTCCTTGATGGTTCCCTAGGGTAGAAGTCTCTTGTTTGAGAGAGGTGCAGTAGGTTTTATTAAACAGCAGAAAAGACTCAACTAGGAAGACTTACTGCAAAAATGGAAGAGATTTCATCATTAGTGTATCCAGTGACCCCTGTCACCTGTCCATTCTTCCCTCTCAGCTGTTCTGGATTACCTGTTGGACTTGAAGTCAAGACTTTCCCTGTGTTCCATTCAAGTTCATTTAGAGGCTATTAGTGCCTTCCATTTCCACGTGGAGGAGTTTTCAAAGGGTTGATTAACTGTTTTCCAGATATTAGAGAGCTCACTCTGGTGTGGGATTTAAATTTAGTCCTCAGTTGTTTGATGAAACTATCCTGTTCCACCAATATCCCAGTGCATATGGTAGATCCCCCTCTTCAGTTTTCTGCAAGGAGAAAATATCCCTTCTATCACGTCACAAGTTTTTACATAAGGTATCCTCAGACTTCCGTGCCAATCAGCTCATTCAGTATGCAGTTTTCTTCTCTAAGCCACATCAGACCAAGGAGGAAGCTGCCCTCCATACATTATATGTTAGAAGGGTATTAGGCTTCTGTCTGGATAGAACCCAACCATTCAGAAAGTCTCTGACTGTTTCTTTTGCCAATAGGGCTGAAGGATCCATTATTTCCACCCAAAGAATTTCAAAGTGAGTTTTGGATTGCATCCTCTCTTGCGGCTGTTAACGTTCAGCCCCTCCTAAAATAATAGCCAATTCTACCAGATGTTAGTATCCTTCCATGACACTATTAAAAATATACCAATTGCGGAAATTTGCAGAGCTGCCACTTGGGCTTCCGTTCACAACTTCTCCAAACACTGTGCTTTAGTGTAGACATCTAAGGCAGATTTTGCCTTTGGTGTTACAGTTCTGTTATCAGTCTTAAATCTGGTTCTGAAGCTTCCACCTCCTGCAGGATGTACTGGTCAGGAGTCACCTGAAGTGGAGCGGCCATACCAACATAAAGAAGAAGGAGGGGTTAACTGCCTTGTACAGGAACTGGAGTTCATTTAAGGTGTTTGTCACTATGAGGGCTCCACTACCCACCTTCCTTTCCCTCTGCATTGGAATCTTGTCTCACAGGACTTTGTGGTATAGAAGGAACTGAGGGTAGTTTGACCATGCTGCCCTATTTACACTTGGTATAGGGGACAAGGATGTCTAGAGCAAACCAGACCAAACCAAACAGGTACTGCTACCAAAAATCTCTGTTCAAAGGCATGTGGAGGGCATACACACCTGAAATGAAGCACATATCAGGACAGACAACTCAAAGAACTCTAGTTACTGTACAAGTAACCTCCTCTTTTTCCCTTGCTGTCCCTTGTACCAAGAAGTCTAAGTGCTGAGATCACTATATGATGCCACTTATCAGGGCTATAATAATAATTGGGCATGATAAAGTTGTCTAAACTTGGATTTAAACTGGCTGTTCTTTTAAAATAAATTTATTAGCTAATAAGGCTGGAGCCCAAAAATAACAACTATTCAGGTATCTTTATTTAAAAAATAAATTAAGCAAAATAATAAAATGGACTGACAGCCCAGGGAAGTGAACTTTCTTTAGTAACAGAACAGATGGAGCATGATCAGCTGGAGTTCAAGTTTTCTCATCTCACTAATGTGACTTAATTCTGTTTTGGAGGAACTTTTCTAGGAGAAAGAGCAAATTGTCTCAATGTCCATTCAGTCCTTTGCTTCTGCCGTGAGACTGACAGGAAAAGCTGCAACTTACGGTGGTTGTGTGATGTGGACATCAGTCTACTAAGAACTGGACTGAGGCCATCACTTAAATTTAATTTAAGCCACTGAACCAACATAATATAATATTTTTTGGTCACAACCTATTCAAACCATTGACTTGCAGGTGAAAGGGTGTATATACCAATGCAACCCCTCTAGAGCTGGCTGAAAAATTTGTATTAAAAAAGGGATATATTTTTCACAGAAATGTTGACCTGTTTTTTCCAACCAGTTCTAAAGTCCTCTAAGCTTGGCATGTGTCAGCTTTCATAGCTTGGACCACATCTTAAGAGCATGATTCATGGACCAGCTCCCTTCCTCTTTATGATTATGTGGGTCACCTCATTCCATTTGCTGTCTAGCCACAGTCCTTAGGTACCTAAAGCAAATGCATGAATGGCAAAGTATTATGGAAATATTTAAGTATTTTAACTGTCTGTTGCATTAAGTCATGCTTTTTGGAGGTGCGTGCAGAGGGACGGGGGCGCGTAATGATAAGAAAGATCTATCACTGGCAACTTCTGACTCAGCTCTGGCTTCTCTAGCTGTTCCAGGTACAGAGGGGAGAACCTGTATCCTCCCTTGGAGTCAGCTAACATAGCTTCTCCACATCTTCAGTTGCTTTAACATAAGTTGATGCTTTTAAAAAACAAAAAATAAAACCATGGATGACTGTAGAAGCAGTCGGAATCAAGGTCCCAACTCTTTGTGAACCACAGTATGACAACCTCTGTTTTAAGCTGTCCTATATTCCAGGCCTTCACTGGGCTCACACAGATATTATTTAGTATAATCCAGGGTACAATAATATGAACTGATGATTTGGTTTTCATTAGATAAAATGGCAAATTCATCAGGCTTTGTTTTCCTTTTTGGGCCAATGAGAAAATGAAAGTTTAATATAAAAATCAGAACCTTAGCAAAATGTGTAGTATTTTGAACTAGTTATGAAATTAATTTCTAACCTTGTATTTCACTATAGGCCAGATTCTGCTATCCTTACATTGAGTAATGCTTTACTCTCTGCACAGTTCTCTTGAAGTCAATGAGACTACTCACAGAATAAGGCTGCCAGAATCTGACCTGTAGCACTAAAAGCTTAAAGTACAGCACCCGCTGAAAGCTAACTTAAATACACTTCAGTTTTTAATGCATTTCAAATATTTTGGTGACAATTAGATTGCTGAGAGCAGCTATGACCAACTGCTGTGAGAATTAATTCATTCTAACCAGCAACTACTTCCATTTGGATTGCTGGCGAGCTGATTTGACATGAAAATCTTTTGTTCAGTATATGACCATCTCTAAAATGCAGGATTGTCAGAGATGTCAGCCAATCTGTCAACCTTATTTTTGTTTTTAAATCTGCTGCTGGGGTCAAAAGTGCTGACTAAGTGGGATAAAATAATAAAAGATTTACTGCTTGCCTTCAGCAGCCTTTTCAGTGTACAGATCAAGGCTGTCGCAATAGGAGCATCTTGGAAAAGGAATTGGTGTCTAATGTACAGTAGTCATCAGTGAACAGGACTTTATTTATTTTAACTATACCACAGGCTAGACAAGGGACTTATCTTTTTCTCTCTCTTTCTTTCAGACGACATGTTTGACCTCCCGTTCCCAGATGACATGGACAATGACATTGGAATTTTAATCACAGGGAATCTCCACTCTTCTCCAAATTCCTCTCCAGTTCCTTCCCCTGGTTCCCCTTCTGGGATTGGCGTGGGATCTCACTTTCAGCACAGTAGGGTAAGGACTGTAATGCTCAAGACACATACATATTAAGTAAATCTCCAACAAAGCTTTTTCTGTAATTTCTGAAAATTAACCAGCTGACTGCAGACAGAAATTAATGGAGGAAGAAGCCTTGAAGTTAACAGTAAAAAGTTGAAGATGTTAGCTAGATGCTATCAGAGAAGATGAAAGGTGCAGCAATTACACCTTTATTTATATCAACGACTCCAAAATTAGTGATAGCTAATTGTCATTGTGGAACTTGATCTTGATGGGAGCTTTTGTTTCTTGTGCCAGAGCCATATTGTACATCCTTGAATGGATGTCCATCTGTATTCATGAAAAGCAAAGATTTTGAGGATTTGGCACAATGCATAAGGTTAAAAGGGACTGCCGGGGTGATCTAGTCTAACCCCCTGCCAAGATGCGGGATCTGCTGTGTCTAAACCATCCAAGGTAGACAACTATCCAGCCTCCTTTTGAGGAGGGCAGTCTGTTCCATTGTCCTATTATTCTTCGATTTAATCTAAATCTGCTATGATGTATTTTGAACCCATTATCTCTTGTCCTGCCCTCTGTGGCAAGAGAGAAAACAAGTTCCTGCTTCTGCCATCAAAGAGTTGGATTAGATATCGGCCTAGTTTTGAAGTCTACATAAATGATTTTCCAGAAAAAGGAATTGGTGTTTGAGTGAACTATTTTTCCTCATGATAAAACCCAGTGTCAGAACTTAAGCTTTGCAGGTGCTTGAGTTTTATGCAAATTTTGCTTTCTCTGAAAAAAATTAGCCCTGGGTGCATGCTCCTTATCAGTTATTTCTGTTTAAAGTGGCTTTTGAGAAGCTAGTTCCAGCATCAACGGTTATTTAAAATGCAAATTTTGTTAATTTGAGAAAGAATTGTTGATTGTTGAATCAAATTTAGCATAATTTTGAAGCAAGTTTGGCGGGGTTGTCTTACACATGCACATTCTCTTCGTTGTATAAGAGACTTCATGGTGCTTTTATTTATGCCCATCATAATCCTTTCCATGACAAATATGCAAAAACTGCAGGCACTGCATTTATAATATGGCAGCAGGGAGGCTTTTATTAGGGAAGTGTTGAAGTTAAAGCTGAAATATATAGAAACATGCTTTACAACAATTATTTTAAAAAATTAGAGATTGGATTTTACTTTATAAATAAATCTAAGATAATGGGGATGAATTTGCTTGCTTTTGTAGCCCACTATATATTTTATAACTAGGCAATGTGTAAATCTCCCAGCTACCGGCGATACATTTTTGTTAGTTTTAAACAGTAAAATTGTAAATCTGGTATGATTTTAAGTCTGGAACGCACTCCTTAGATCTTAACTGTAGACCCTTTATTGAGAGTGGATGACGCTAACAATTCATTGTGACACAACAGCGTTATGCTCAAACAATGAATAGTTTATTTTATTAAAAACTCTCTCACCACTCAAAACTCAGTGATTTTTCAAGCTGGGAACTGTGCCAGGTTAACAGATCTGAAGAATAAAGTCGTTTATTGAGGCACAGACAGGCACAGCAATAGTGTAAGCTTCCTGCATTGCCCTGCAGCCAGTGTGCCTCAGCTGTCACCTTAAGGGACTCACCTTGCTGAGACTTTCAAGAAGAAGGTCAATTGTGGGGTGTGTGTTCTGTGATCTGGACATATGTCCATTAGACACTAATAATTCAACTCCCTTCTCAAGGCCATCAGGTAGTTCTAAATTACACTCCATAAGTTGTTTTCAAACTAGCAACCCGAAAGATGAAAAGCTCCATATTCTATTACCAAACCCTTGAGCATCCCACCACTGAGCATCAGTTAACAAGTTTCTCTCTCTGACTTACTGAGTTGTTCAGCCTCTATTATCATTTTTTTGCATTTTTTAAAGAATTGCTTTATACAATTGACCAGGGGTCGGCAACCTTTCAGAAGTGCTGTGCCGAGTCTTCATATATTCACTCTGATTTAAGGTTTCAGGTGCCAGTAATACATTTTAACGTTTTTAGAAGGTCTCTTTTTATAAGCCTATAATATATAACCAAGCTACTGTTGTATGTAAAGTAAATAAAGTTTTTAAAATGTTTAAGAAGCTTCATTTAAAATTAAATTAAAATGCAGAGCGGCCAGGACCCAGGCAGTGTGAGTGCCACTGAAAATCAGCTTGTGTTCCGCCTTCAGCACGCGTGCCATAGGTTACCTACCCCTGCAATTGACTCTCAGTGAAAACTTTATCCAACTGGCTTAAAAGCAGCACAAAAAGGTTATTGACCAAAGAGCTTGGAGATCTGGACAGGTCTTTTCTGGGTGAACCTGTTGTAGTAATTCAGTTTAACCATTAACAAGGGCCTGGTAATTGAGGTGTAATTTTTGTTTTTAAAAAAGCAACAGCGTGTGATCATTACCTTCTGGGTCAGGGAAGGTCAAGCCTTCATCCATGTAATCTGTAATTGATTGTTGTAGTTTACCAGTGTGAGCCCTGATTGCTCAGCAGCCAGTTTCAAGGTCTGCTGTTGGATTTTCCAAGTGCCCGCAGCCAAGTGAGCTGCAGCCCTTTCTAAGCATAACCACTTTATGGGCTGTTTAACTTTCTTTGATGCCTGATTAAGATATTACTGATGGAGAAAGAGCTGCTTCAAGGACTAGCACTGGAAGGTTTCATGATGAAACCAATTTGGGTGTAGTGGGATCAGATGGGTATTTTTTCCCCACTGGATCAAAAAGGGGGTGGATTAAATGGATTGCCAATCCAGGTTCTTCTAAATATCTTCAGTCTAGAATATTTTCAAACTTTCTAGGTCACCATGTTTGAATCTATTAAAGGAATAAAAAGATGGGAAAGAACATATACTAAAAACAAATGTACCCCTAAAAATGCAGTTACAGTTTAAAATATGAAATTAACCTCTCTTGAGCAGAACACACACCACTCCTCTTACCAGCTTTAGAAAGCTCATGAAATTTGGGAAACGTAGAAACCATACAGTTTCTCCAGCCACTGCTGCTCTATAAATCATCCAAAGTGCCTGCAAACAGCTATTCTTTCCTTTGGAATGCTCCATCTTCTGCCAGCCTAGAGAGAACGATTCCCTCCAGGATCAAATCCCGTTTCCCTGCATATAGCCTTAATTTCATGCCACTAGGTCCTGGAACAGACTCACTTCAACCTGTCATGTTCTATTGTTCTTTAGGAACCTGAGGTGCTCCTGGATTGTTAATCTGGAGAACCCCACTACCCGAAATTAAGGCTAAATAGTGTGGTTTGAAAAGCTCTGTGACTAAGCTAGAGGGAATATGTTGCACAGTCTGAGATTACCATGATAGCTGGCAACAAGTCAAACTGGATTCAGAATTGAGGGGTGTATAAACAAAGGAGTAAGTGGGAGCTTACAGAAAAGGAGTTGGGACAGTAAAACAAGGAATGAACTGATTGATTTTTCATGCTGCTAATGCTTTTCTTTTTGTTTTCCCCCTCTAGAGCCAAGGAGAGCGTCTTCTTTCCAGAGAAGCCCCTGAAGAGCTGAAGCAACAGCCTCTTGCTCTGGGATACTTTGTATCCACTGCCAAAGCTGAGAATCTTCCACAGTGGTTCTGGTCATCCTGTCCACAGGCACAAAATCAGTGTCCCCTCTTCCTCAAGGTTTGTCTAGTATCCTGTCCCTAGAGTGGGGTAATGGCATGGAAACAGACCCACAGTTTTCCTGGAAAGTACTGCCTTTCAGAGGTGTCAACTGATTATATTTAAAACTAGAGTTATATTTGAGTTTCAATGTAATCAGTTGGCTGCTGCATTTCCATTTACGCTTCCTCTTACCCTCAGGTCCTTGCCTCCATCTGCAGTCACTTGAGCATCCCTTCCCCCACTTAGAGAAACTCAAGGTTGGGGTTCCCTCCATCAGGGCTCTGGAGCTGTGCTCCGGCTCCACTCCAGCTCCAGGCAAAAACCTGCAGCTCCACTGCTCCGGTGCTGCTCTGTGCTCCAGCTCTGGGCTCCCCTCCAAAGCCCTGCCCTCTATGCTTGGATTTGGTGTGTGCCTGCTGCCTGCTTTCCTACTGCATTGGTCTGCACAAGCACACAATGGATTCTGACAATTTCCAAACGCTAAAGCACCCCCCATTAAGTGATTAAAGAAAGGTATCCTGGCTTTCAGTTCCCAAGGCCTAGTCATCCTAAGGAAGAGGAAACCATAGTTCTCATTCTGCCATGCTGCAGCTGTGGCACAAAAACCAAACAGGAGGAGCTCAGGCAAAACAGCAGTTCTAGAAACTTTGCCCAAGGGTGTGTCTTCCCTACCCGCCGGATTGGCGGGCAGCAATCGATCCAGCAGGGATTGATTTATCATGTCGTCTAGATGTGATAAATCGACCCCCAAGTGCTCTCCCGTCAACTCCTGTACTCCAGCTTGGCGAGAGGTGCAGGGAGAGTTGACGGAGGAGCAGCAACAGTCGACTCACCGCGGTGAAGACACCACAGTAAGTCGATCTAAGTATGTCGACTTCAGCCACGTTATTCACATAGCTGAAGTTGCGTAACTTAAATTGATTACACTCCTCCCCCCCTCAGTTTAGACCAGTGCTCTCATACACTGATGGACAAAGTATAAGTACCTGACTAGGATAGATATACAATCAGTTTCTTTTCTGTGACTAACTTTTTATAGATTTTCATAACAAAACAGGCCATGAATAGTACAAAAAGGTAAATGACTTACAGATCATATAGGTTTCCAAATACCACACACTTCACAGGATCGCCAATAGATCTATGTAATTACACAATTTTACAGCTTGTCAAAGCTGCAAGACCAAACACTACAAAACCACACAGATACTCTATAGACATAATGTGTTAGGGAGGCAATAGGAGTAATAAAATAGGAGAAGATATGCATGAACAGGGAGAAGGGGGTTAGTGTCTTTAGTGTATATTTCTGTTATCCTACAAAATCTTTGCTTAATATCATCTTCAGTGTATATAATGCTTTCCATTCCAAAGGATCACAAAGCACGTTATAAAACATATACTGATATACACTGGAATTGCTTCAACTACTAGAAAAATGTAGTCACCTTTGGGTGGCATGCAGCAGCTTCTTAACCGCACATTGTGCAAAACTACACATTTGTGAATGAGGAAAATAATGGATCCCAAATACAATTCCAAAGTAAGTAAGCAAGCAAGATGTAGAGTAATTAGGCAGTCCTGTTGTGCTTGCCCATTTCCAATTTAACTAATATCTTGAATTCTTTCTTTAAGTACCACTGGTCTTTCTGTCTATCTAGGTTCTTATGTTGGTGTCCATCATTCTACTATAAGAGACCAGTCTTTTGCTCTTTCCCAACAGGGAAAGACAGGTTTAAAGTGGTAGTAGTGGTTGTTGAATATAGAAAAGTGAGTTGGTTAGCATCAGTAAGGGTACCTTTGCAGGAGAACTTGGCTGAGGAAATGGATTTTGTATTAAGCTCGGATAATTACAAGTGACCTAGATTTAAAAGCTGAAAGGTGGTACCTCCAGCATCACAACCTCCCCATGTTTTATACAAGAGATGTTGGCTCAGCACTGACCAAAGGAAGCGGGCAACTCAGTGACTCATCAAGCCATCTCCTGTAGCAGGTCTGGTTTTCCAGGGAGACCTTCTTTCTAAGTATGTGCTTGGCTCAACTCTGCTTTGCTTGCTAAATTTGAGGTCACAATCCAAGCAGAAATGAAAGTGGGGATCAAAGATCAGGTTTTCTGCTCATTTTAAACCTCTGTTTTTGAGGTTTGAGAGAATGCATAATAGAACTATTCAGTTCCAGCAGTAATGAAACAGCACAGACAAGACAAACTTTCTGAATTCTTTCCTTAAACCTCTGTGAATCAGGTTTAGACTTTCTGCTGCTAGATTCATTAGTGCATTGGGTGCGATAAGTCCTGTTGCTAACACATTACATAATCGGTTTGGCTTTCAGTGCTTGAAATAGCTTTTTTGCATATATGGTGGCTATGGACTGTGGACCACATTTCAGTGTGATTTTTCAGAGACATCTGACCCCCAGTCATAAAAATTTGGGGGTTCAGACAGGCATTCGAGAATGAAATTGCAGAGATACAGAATGTATATGGACACACTAGGATTCAGCAGAGAACAAACTATGTCCAGCTCTAGAGTCTAAACCTAGTTAACCAAAATTTCAAGTTGTCCTGGGAAGCGGGCGGGGTCTGCGTATTTTAAAATTCTCAGAGATATTGCTGCTGGTCCTTGTGAAATCTGCTGACACACCTGTTACGCAAATAGCTATGTTTGTCGCTTTCCTTCCATAGGCCTCACTGCATCACCATATCTCCGTAGCACAGACTGATGAACTTCTCTCTGTCAGGAACTCTCAACGGGTTCCCCACCCCCTCGACTCTAAAACTACATCAGATGTTTTGAGGTAACATCTTCCAGGCTGTGCATTCCCCACCCTTCCAAGGCTATGAGAACAGTTTGCTGAACATCACTGAGGGATCCATTGCTTTGAACCTCAGAATCTCTACCCTGCTTTAACAGTTCCAGTCTGCATTATGCTTAGCCCTCTGTGGGTGCACAAGAGAGCCACCCTCCGTACACCCCTCCCGAGGGGACGGGCAAATTTTGTTGGAGTACAGGTCCTGCCACCACTAGTTGAAAGTGGGTGGGGAGAAGAGCGGGACAATGGTGGCCATTTCTCATATTCTCCATACCAGTCAAAAAGCTGGCAGGGACTTTGTTGGGAATACATTCTCCCGTCCAGAGAAATAGGGGTGATGGGTTTTTTGGTTGTGTTTTAAGTAGAAGCTAATGCATTCTCTCAATTTCCCTTCTCCTAAAGATAGAGTAGAAAGTAAACAAGCAAGCCTCTCTTCCAGTCTGGTTTGTGTACAAGTCAATAGATCTTGCCAAAACACTTGGTTTTGATTAGCAAGATACTTGGGGGGTTTGAAATTTGGGTTCATGCTGCATCAGAATGAAACCAAAATTGCCAAAATGTCTCTGTGAATCAAAAAATTAGCTTCAGAAACACAGTGCTTCTGAAACAAAATCTGCAACTGACTGTCAGTTCTGCTGAGCCTCTGCAGGTCCAGAGCAGCCCCATCTTACAGACTGTTAGGGGCCAGTAACCTCAGGGCATCCAGACTTCTAACAAGCAACCTTTGGGTTCCCAGCTCTGGGACAGTCCCTATGGTGGGGCCACTCACCATGGATGCCATCCTAGGACTTCCAAGCTCCTAGCTCCAAAGAAAGGAACTTTGGGGTTGTGGTATGGCATACAGGCACTCAGTTCCAAGCAGGGAGCCTGGAAGCCCTAGCCTGCCCCCACTCTGGAGCCCTGGCTGGAATTGGGATTTTTAGGGCTTCTGTAGTTCCTGCTCTGAAGCAGGGAGCCTGGCCAGACCCAGCTCCAGCCAGGGCTCTGCAGGCTGCCAATCTCTCTACCCTGGAGCTGGCAACCTAGCAGCTCTCAGGGGCTACCAGACTCGGCTGCGGAGCAGTCAACCCTAAAACAGTAGCAGGTTTCCAAGGGAAATCTACCTGGTTTTTAGTAACATTTTGCTCCAGCAAATTCCTGACTTGGCAGAGCTGGTTGGAAATTTTCCAAGTAAATGTTTTAGAAAAAAGCATGTGCAAATGCTGGATTTTCCATAACTTTGAAGTCTTTAAATCAAGATTTAAAAACTTCAGTAACTCGGTTAGGGGGTCAATTACAGGAATGGGTGGGTGAGGTTCTGTGGCCTATGATGTACAGGAGGTCAAACTAGATGATCATGCTGGTCCCTTCTGGCCTTAAAGTCTATGAAGAGCAGGACCGTAATTTTCCAATGCCATCACTTAGTCTCTACTCTCTCTCTCTCTTGCAGGTTTGTTTTGGAGCAGTACAATGCACTGTCCTGGCTCACGTGTAACCCTGCCACTCAGGATCGCAGCTCCTGCCTTCCTGTTCACTTTGTGGTGCTCACTCAGTTGTACAACGCCATCATGAATATACTTTAATAAAAAAGCACTTGTTCCTCTGGCTCATTCCCCCTCAACCTAAGAAATGTGCCACAGTCTGCAAAAATCAAAACGTTGCTTCTCTTCAGACCAGGCCCGAGGTCCTGTGCTGTGCTTCAGTTCCTCCATAAGCACACGTGATTTCTGCAGTGTTCAAAACTAATCAACCCATTGACACATCTTTGGCAGCTTCTATCAAAAATCTGGGTCCATCCAGAAACAATGAATATACAGTACCCTCAATTCAGTGTTATCTTAGAGGCCCAGTAATTACTGGTCAGTGTGAAATAACGAAAAGGAAGAATCTGAAGACGATGTCCTTTTGCATGGGGAAACTGATTTACAATTAAGGGCAACTTCAGCCCTGCACGTAAAGTCTTGTAGTGACCGGTCTGGGTTGCCTAAAGGTTATTTTGTTTGAACATGTAAGCTGGGATTTTGCAGAAACGGAGAACCAGTTATATTCTATTATAAATAATGGAGTTTTCTGTCTACCTGGAGTTCCTGTCAGAGTGGATTGGGATGAATGCATGCATTTGTTTCCTGTCCATGTAGATGTGAATGGTCCGGAGATATTTTAATTTTATTTATTTTTAGGTTTTGTTGTTTAAATTATAGAGGACCAGGTACAGTAGATGATCCTAAAGACCCAGCTCCGTTCCAGCGGAGGATTATTTATCTACATACCTCTTACTCTTCTGACCTAGAAATGGAGCTAAAAAACAGTAACAATCAAAATACAAATTAGGAAGACTATGTGCGAAAGGGGAGCACATTCAGAACTCTAATAGTGTCAGCATTTTCTGATAAGAACATACTCTGTTTTAAAGAATTCAGCTGTATTTAGCCTGGTTAAAGCAAGAAGTGGCCAGTGTTTAATGAAGGATAACACTACCATATGGAAGAAAAGAGAGAGGGGTGGGGAGGGAAAACATTTTAAAGCCCAAAATAAAGGCAGATTGAAATAAGTTAATCTATTGTAGAGCAATGACTGAGCTATATTTCCAATGAATTTAATGATGTTAGAAAACTATTATTGAAACCTGAGTCACCCATAGATCAGGACAGACTAGTCCATGTACATATCCAAAAGTATGTTTTTTGTTTACACTGAATCGGTTACAACAAATCTGGTGTATTTTTTCTGACTATAGGAATATTATTTCAAAGAAATAATTTTAAAAAATTATATCATTAAATTAGTACTTGAAGCTATGCCACTATAGTGGAAAAGTTACGTTGTTTAGTAAAATGATTGCCATTTTTAAAGGTTAATGGCTAATTGAAGTATTTTTATGACTCCTTCATTCCAGGCTTAAAGGGGTTTATATTTAAACTCCATTTTCTAATGTTTGTTTTGCACTGTGCAGCAGGCATGGCTTGCCTTATGTGAGGGGTCAGGGCACTTTGATCAGGCTGTAAGATCTAGTTATCTATGGAGAAAATCCTACAAATTTAAAGTTCTTCCAAAAGACTTTCATGTTCTGGTTAAAAAAAAATTAAATTCTATGATTTTAAAAAGTATTTTTCTTGAGATAATGTAACATTTAAAACAAATTATATTAAAAAATTGCTTTTGTGATGGGAAGGTGAAAGCAGAGGAGTAACCTGTAAATGGATAATTTCAGTCTCTGCTCCAAGCCACCCATGTGGGGGTATCTCTTTGCAATGTATAGGTAAAAAAAATTAGATATCAAAACTATTTGTATCTAATGTGTACAGTGTAAAATTGACTTTAAAAATATTGCAGTACTATTTTTTCTTAATCAGAAAAGAAAATTCTCAAGGCCTTTTGAAGAGCATAAAAAGATGAAGATTGTAAACTTGTATAAAAAAATTTAACTTGGGGAGGAAAAAAATGTAAAGTAGACATTTGTAATCTTTTACCACTTTGGGGTTATTTGGTCCCAGGATTCATCTGAACTTTGAATTATTGTTTTGTTTGGGGCTTTTTTTTTTTTTTAAATGGGCTGTTTTTATCCAGGGGCTTTTCTTCCCCAGAAACCCAGTTCTAAGCAAAAATAAAAAAAAGGGCAGCAAGGAGGAGTTTTCATCTGGTGTCATTTTTATTTAATTTCTTTTTTAAGTTAAGAGAAGTTGTTGACATATTTATATGTTTTTGTGCAAAATCAATGAATGGCAATAGATTTTAAAGAAAAAAATCTTATGTACTTCAGTGTGAAAAAGTCTGTATAATATTTCCCTTAAATATGCATTATTTTACTTGTGAGTTTTTTACTGAATTAATCTGAAATGTACAAGCCCTGGCTTTCCTACAGCGTGAAGAAGTTTTTTTTTCTTAATTTCTAACTTTGGAAATCATGCTGAAATCAAAATGATTATTACAGTTGTTTGAGCTAGAGGGAGAGGGTGGGGGGGAGGAGGAGAATGTCCAGCATGCTTGTATGTATATTTCAGAACCTTTTTTAAATGTAAAAGCTGTACATTTCGGGGGAGTTCTGAATTTCTTTGTTCTGTTTTGTTTTTTCTCTGAGCATTTTGCAGTGAGCTTCTTTTATATATAGCCAACAATTTGAAAGAAAACAAAAAAAATGTGAAGTTCATTTTAAATCTACCGTATATCGCTGGTACAGTACACTAAAAAGACTTTGATAAAAAGAAGAAACAATAATAATAAAGACCTCCATTTTAAATGTCATTCATATATACCTTGTGGATGAGAGCTATATACTTTTACACACTTTTTTAGATGAATAAATTATTGAATTACTGAAACTTCTGGGTAGAGTTTTGTTCTCTGTAGTATATTCTTTGACTACTGCAAAATTATTAGCAAAGCAGTCCCAGAGTAAAGGTTTTGTGTTTATATGTAACCATACTATCTATACAGCATTCACAGAAATGAGGTCCATTATGTGCATTTTGTTGTATTCATTTCTTCAGGAGCAAATCTAATCCCTAGGGAAGGTAACTTAGAACTAACACACCTTGTCTGTTAAGATGCATTTAAAAATCCATAGTTTCTCCAGGCTTCCTCCTAGGGTGATATGACTTCACACTGCAAAGAAATAAAAATATTAAATATAGCTCAGTATAACAATTGTTACTTTAGAGGTGGCAGTAGTGTAAAAGCAAATACAGCAACTAAACTGTAAATATTACAGGTTGTGCAGGGCCGGCGCTTCCATTTAGGCGACCTAGGCACACCTGCGGCAGGTCCACCAGAGTCACGGGACCAGCGGATCGTCCGCAGGAACGCGTGTGGGAGGTCCACCGGAGCCCCAGGACCAGTGAGCCAGCCCTGTGCCTAGGGCACTAAAAACCCTTGCGCCGCTCCTGGGGTTGTGACTCTGGTGATACTCTTTGTAAAGCAGTTTTAATTCCAAGAGCTTTATCCACTATAGATGAAATTTATCCGTATGTACCCCTTTAATGTGAAAGTTAAATTACTCTCCCTCCCTCCCCTGCACTGGGGTCAGCCTATATGTGTAAAACAACTGAAATGCAGTCACTTCATGGTAGTGCACTATGGGTGGAGTAGTGAGGAACTTTCAGCCAAACCTCTGTTCTTACAAAATGCACCATGGGATCTTCAGTGCAGGGCAGACAACATGCTGGTTTTTAAGAGCTCATCTAAAAGACATGATACACAGTCAAAACTTGCATGGGAATTCAGTTTATTTCAAAGCCTTAGCTGGCTGTGCTGTGATTTGAAACCATAGTTGGAGTATAGGTTTTTTTCACTCAGAGGCCTATTGCTCCTCAAGGGCCAAGAATCTTCCTCTTCAAGAGGAACTAAATGAATTCATAGGATTTGTTCCTTGATGGTTCCACAGCACTAAGAACTTCGCTCTTATTAATAGCATATACCGTTACCAGAAACCCTCCATAAAGTTATGTTGACGGGCCCAGTTCACATGTGAATGGATTTGTATTGACTTGCATGACTTATACATTTGCTTAATCATTTTCTCTTCCACAATGCAATTTCTACTGAAAAATGACTGCACAACTATGAAGTTTATACTCCTATACAACAGCTGCCTGGTGGAGGTCTGGTGAATTTTCATTGAGCTACATGGGAGTTTTGGCCAAGTAAAAACTTGATTTAAAAACCAGGTTAGAACCAATGCGGTGGGGAAGTAAATTTGATTAGTTATGTCTGACCAAACCAGTTCCCAGTGTTCCATTTAAAAGACTGCCGTACAAACCCAAATGGAGGTAGATTGAGGGTTTTGTTGAACTCGCTCAGGAAACGTTCTTGAAAAATATAGCAAAAGTAAGTTCATCATAAGTAAAATTCAGTTGGCAATAATGAAATCTCAGGAAAAATTACTGCTCTAGTCAGTCAATCCCAGATCATTGCAAATATTGACAATCCCTTGGTTTTATTGGTTAAAACACCTCACCACGTTGTAGCAAGTTCTAATAACACCTTCAGCTATCTGGCTGGCCTGCATCCTGACAGAAGCCAACCATTTACAACAGCTGTGGCCCCTCAAAACAGACAGGATTTGTGTTAGGTCTGCAGAGTGTAGACAATACCTCATCTGGAAGACTGACCTTCATAGATCTCTTTCCAGTAAGTTATGGTTCAACACCTCACTCATTTTCCATTTGAAGAGAGATGAAGCCCATCTCCACATGCAGTTACAGTCTTGGTCAGATGAGACTGAGCAGCTGCCACTCAATATTTGCTGCAGTATAACCTCCCAACTGGGATTTTCTAACTCACTGCTGGGCTCATGAAATTGCCTTTGCATATAAAATTTTACATTTAGAAATAAAATGCATCATAGACTAAGGTAATTGAAGAGAAGCCCCTAACCTCCTCATATGAGATTTCTTTAATCTTAAAATCCATATGATAAAAATTGTTGTGTTTATAGTTAATTTGATTTAACTAATGCTTGTAAATCCTATACAAATTATAAAATAATATTGCTTAGAAGTTCTTAGGGAAACAGACCCAGGAAAATGGAACCAGTTCTCAGGTAAATATTGGGGGGGTTTTGTCTTGTACTTCTGAGTGTTACGGTCAGATATCGTTGCTGCTGTCCGGGATTCCTAAAAAGATACATTTCATAGCTAACCCATTGGTTGGGGGGGGAAAAGGGGGAAATTGAATAAAAAATTTACTCTGACCTAATTGCTAGTAAACTATATTTGGTTAGTTGTGGCGATAATTGTGACAAACTAGGACTGTTAAAGAGGTGAATCTTATTAAGATAATTGATCAACTTTTTAATTGAGCTGGTTGGAAAATGAGGGGGAAACTTTTCAAAATGTGTTTATAGTATCATTTCTACTTTTGTCTAAATGTTATGATCCGCTAAAAATAAAAACAGATTTAAGCACAGTTGTATGAAGCATTTGCTACCTGAAATCATGTGGGGATATACTGCACACACTGAAAGAAATTTAGCATAAAACTGTTCATCTCTCACCATTTTACAATAGAAACAGAAACACCACTGACATCCCAAAACAGAAAACCTTTGGTCTCTCACAGCAAAGCTATATTTATAAAATTATACTGCTACCATTTCCCTGTTTTGAAACTGAATCTTAACACTTTAACTAATGTTTACATGGGACAAGCTATTTTATGTTTCTAGACAAGACCAGATTGTTGCATTTCAGGTTTCAGCAATCAAGGCAACAGCGTTTTAGGGTTTACTCTGGAACAACAATGTGCATACAACTTTTGTAACATCTAATATGCTCACCTAAGAACTCCAACTGCAGTCACGCCTACTTTTCCAGTGTGCTCAATCCTATGAGTTACACAGACCTCTCAACTCTCATACAGTTTAATGTTATAAGAGAAATTGATACTTTTTACAATTTTCTGTAATGCATCTTCTCTCATTTTTGTCTCAAAGCAGTAAGGTGCACTTAACTGAACAAGTATTCAAATAATACCTAGCCCAAATAGCTCTTTTTATCCATGGATCTCGAAGCACTTTACAAAGGAGGTCAGTATCATTAGTCCCATTTACAGATGAGGAAACTGAAGCATACAGAGGTGAAGTAATTTGTCCAATTTCACCCACCTAGCCAATGGCAGAGCAGGGCACAGAACCTAGTCCTTCTGGGTCCCAGTCCAGTGTTCTGTCCTCTAGACCCCTAAACAAGGTGGTGAATAAATCTCTAATGCACCAAAAGGTATGTAACACCGCCTGTGGGATAGTTTTGGTGACATTAAATATTCATAGATATTAGCTTCTTGTCCATGAGTCTCAACAGGAGAATCAAACATTTTGAAATCAGAGTGCTGCTCAGTCCACAAACATTGTGTAGCCAAGGCTCCAGGAACCTTTGAAAGTTCTAGTGTGAGTGCCATTAAGAAGTCAGAATTTGCCAGCAGGTGCTGGAGTATTTGCAAAAGCACACCTTTCCCTATGCTCCTAACAGGAAACAATTGTGGGATCAGCTATGCATTGGCATATGGTGACTGCCATAGCTGGCTCTGTAAACACATGGTTCATGAGATCTGGAGACTGGGTTAGACCAAATTGTTACTGATCATTGTTCCTTCACTCCCCAATTAAGTCCTCGCTTCATGAGATTCTAGCAATTAAGGGTTACTTACCCGAGAATAACTGATGCTGCAGCACATTTAGGACAAAAAAAACTGCTCTGGATTTGAGACATTTTTACACTTATAAATGCAACTCAGGCCTGCACTGAACAAAGGGGAAATAATGCTTTCGCTGATAACTTCCTGGGCTGCCAAACCACATGCCAGTGAAAATATGTTTAAAATGGATGGGAAATGCAAAGGAACGTTTAAACTTCAATCCCAAACGGTGGCTGCTATTTCTGCTGGAGCTATGCAACCGACTGAATACTATAGAAACACACAGTGGGGTGTGTGTGGCCTTCCTTAATGACAGTCACTTTACAGCATGCCAGCAGCAGTGCGTACCTCTTGTACTTGGACATAGGAAAATCATGGTATCATGTAATTCTTGAAGCTGAATAGCAAAAGCCTCAGGAGAGGCATGATGCAAAACTGCTGAACTCCCAAAAAGGTCTCACATCATGGTTTTTTTAGAGAAAAAATATCCATAAGTTACAAAAGCAAAATGAAGCAGTTGGGAGTTCTTAGCTTACTGGGAAATAGTGCTTCTTGAATTGCAAAATTATCTCTAGAGGGCACAAATGCCCAATCTACTTTTTCAAGCTGTAGGGCAATCATTTTACACTTTAAAACTAAAGATGTCTCTCTGCCAACATGTTCCAGTCCAGACTTCTCCAGGGTGTGAGCTGAGGCCGATCTGTCCTTTCTCCACTTACAAACATTCACTCCAGTCAAAATTTGATTTACATTCTGGGTAAATCAGGCACATGAAACTGCAGCAGAGAAGTCAGGGGAAAGACAGACTTGGATACACAGGATTACAGCCTTTTCAAACTACACTAGCCAAGGGATACGACCTTACTTAGCTGTACGGGTTGATTTTTGCCCTTGGAGTCAAACACAAGGCTCCCAGCAAAGTTTTTTTGTGAGGAGCTTAAGTCAAAACATTAACAACAGGAGGCATTTAAAAAAAAAGGATCTTACATTTTACTGCAATTCACATAAGGCCACACACACTGAAATCAATCAGCAGAAGTAAAGCATCTACCACAATTTTCCTATGTCCACGTACATGAGGTACTACACCTAGTAAGCACTGCTGCTGGCATGCTGTAAAGTGATTGTCATTAAGGAAGGTCACACACACCCCACTGTGTGTTTCTGTAGTATTCAGTCACACACTCTTTATAATGTAAACCTTTCAGTGCTGGAGTCCTGTGAATGGTGCTTTTCACCTACCGTACAGTGCAACAGTGACATATCAATGACAGAATAAAAATGAACTGTACTGACAAGGAAGTGGGAATTTTCCCATTACTGGGCTCCTCTCGGTGTCGGGAAAGCATTCAAGGTGATATTTCAACATTAGTATGTAGTCTTACATGCAAATACTATTTAAATAGCAGAGGTTTTATAGACTAAATCTAAGAAATAGCATAGCCTGCTTCATCTATGAATATTAAAGTGTCTCCTTTCTATTGGCTACCTATGTGGCATCTCATCCTCATAGTACCTCCCAAATATGTATTTTCACAACATTCCTAAGAGGTACATTCGGTGGGAAAATGTTCCCATTTTACAGACAGGGAGCTGAAGCAGAGAAAAAGTGACTTGTCCAACATCATACAGAGTCTATGGCAAAGACAAGAATTAATTCCAGATCTCCTAAGTGCGAGTCCCGTGCCTGAAACTCAAGACTAGCCTTCCTCGTTTAAGAGGTATTTTATTTTAGACATGCCTGGTTCTATATCACCTGTTCAGCAAGGTACTGGAAAACTACATGTCATATATAAAATTGTATACAGCAAGACCCATCACAACCCTTCCATGCAGGAGATACATGCATTCATATGTACAGACATTTACGAACATGTTACAATTCATACACAAGTGACAACCCTTCAACACACTGCCCTTTCAAAATGAGAATATTTTTTTTTGTCCTTGTTTGGGTCCTCCTTGGTGAGATGTTATTAGAAGCACATTAAAGAGCAAACAATCCTGTGTTCCAGCTATTAAATTATTTAAAAAATAGGAGAGAATTGTGCCATTAAAAACATAGGTCACAGCTTGCTGCAAAGCTAGAAGTAATCATTTTGCCAGTGACACACTGCTACCTTTGAGAGAAGTTTACTACCGACCCATTCTTATATCCAGAATCTTTCTCTCAGACACACACACATTGGAGATTAGTAGAGTTTGTGCCCAGCCTGATATATTTCCCATAAAAAAATTACCAGGCTAGATTATTGCTATTTTTTTTAAAAATACATATCTATAATTTCCAACAACTGGTGATAATTCTAAACCAGGGGTAGGCAACCTATGGCAAGTGTGCCGAGGGCAGCACGTGAGCTGATTTTCAGTGGCACTCACACTGCCCGGGGCCTGGCCACCGGTCCGGGGGGGTCTGCATTTTAATTTAATTTTAAATGAAACTTCTTAAACATTTTAAAAACCTTATTTACTTTACATACAACAATAGTTTAGTTATATATTATAGACTTATAGAAAAAGACCTTCTAAAAACGTTAAAAGGTATTACTGGCACGTGAAACATTAAATTAGAGTGAATAAATGAAGACTCGGCACACCACTTCTGAAAGGTTGCCGACCCTTGTTCTAAACTGTAACATTAATCAAATATATGCCCTATAGATCCTTGCATTATCAGACTAGCGACTTGTTGAGAAACTGAATTAACGTACCTGTTTGTCCACCAGGGGTCAGGCGTCGATGGCAAATAAAACTACACATTCCTCCTAGATTGGACACTTTCCTTTTTTTTAACTGCACACGTAAACAGTTTGATCATTAAAGGTCAACCACGCGAACAGGTGCAGGTTCACTGGTCAAAGTGCTCCACCCCAGCGTGTGATTAGTTTCAGCTGTAATCTCATTAGTGCCTGGGGAAAAGCAAGCAGGGGAGTAGTGGGTGATGGGGGGACAAGGTGTGCGTGAGAGGAGGGGAGAGGCATTTAATCCCTGAAGGGTAATGATCCATGTAAGTGCTAACAGAAAGGTGCTGTGGATGGACTTGCATGGTTGCTGGGTTAAGCAACAGTTTAGGAATTAAAGTATAATGGCTTTTGTGTTTCTTTCCCCCTCTAGAAATTGGGAGCATGCGGCATGCATGTGCAGAAGCTGGGGAAGGTGTTGCAGCCATAGAAGCAAACGTTTTAGTGCTTCATTTTATGTTTCCTATTGCAGGCTTGATGGCTTCTTCACCAGTCAACGTTAGACCTGGACCAATGGAATCTGAACTGGGTGCGCACTTAGCAGGTATGGTCCCAGCTTGGACTGGAGGCAACCTATGGCATAAACAATGCAGGTGACCCCGTAGAGCACAAGTCATAGTTCTGAGCTGCACTGGCATGTCATGGGCCAGCCAAAACTTCCCCTATGGCCTTGGGATTGAAAAGAGAGGTAGGTCACCTCCCCCTCTCGATTTCCAGCAGAGGGACCAGAGATTCACTCATTTCTGGACTCAGATGGCAAAACCTTCCTGCCCTAATCAACAGGCATACTGGGGAAGGGGAGCGGAGGAGGAAATTTACACAGAGGGAAACAGACTGAAAGACAGGACTATAAATGCTGCTCCGGAAGCCTGAAAGCATCTCTCTTGGAGGAAGGGCTGTTTCCCACAACACTCTTGGTCTCCCAACAAATACAGGACCTAGATTTCATCCTTCCCTGGGCAAGTTTCATGTCTCCACTTAAAAAAAAAAATTACGAAAGCAACCTGGATGGATAAAACTGCTATCCAACGGGAAACACTAGCCATTACCCCCCTCAAACCCACAGTTTAGAGATCATTAATAGAGGGAACAGGATTATAAGGTTACCCCTGCTGCTTTGTGCAAAGTGCTGGCGTGGGGAGACTCTTACAGCTGCATTCTCCCCCTCTCCCTAATTACAGCTTTGGTTGTTTTACTCACTCAGATCAGAGAACTCCACAAGGCACCCATGCCTTCGAATATTGCTGTTTCCCACTTGTATAACCAGACCAAGGAAAAGGCACTCACAGCGTCATCAAATCCCACATCTTCCATTATTTGGTGGGATTTTTAAGAGCTCTAGCTCCCCCCAGCAAGGGATTATCTGAGACTCTCAGCTTTTGTTTGCTTATTTCTTTGTTTTGTTTTCAGTAAGTTTCTAGCCCTCTGGGTTATAGAGAAAAACATGATGATGTGACCCCAGACTGACCCTAACGGTTCACAAACAAGAAGGCAAATAAAAAGAGCCCAATTTGTATTTTTCCCACATCGCATGGTTTTTAAAACTAATCTCATGATATTCTGGGGCCTGACTCATGATTTTTGACAGCTTGGAGTCGGCCATCCTGCTGTCATCAGGGGTGGGGCGGTGCTTATGAACATCAAGAGGTGACAGCGTGTAGCTATGACTGCCACAGACTCCCCCAGAAGATGCGAGGAGAAAGAAGGGTACTGTGTTCTGAAAATATGGGTCTTCCCCAAGGACTCCATTCAGCTCCTGCCTCAAGCTTGGCCCTGTCAATCAAATGTGATCTTCCTCTCCCCAGCAGGACTGCCAGGCTATAGGCCTGCACACTGGACTCAGGTAATCAAATTCCACCATGCACAGTGTGATGGGGCAGTCCTGCCCCATACTAGCCCCAGCGGCATCAGACCAGTAGCTTTGATGGAGGAAGTCCTGCCATGTTTGTACTGGGCATGCTCCAAATGCTCTAGGAGCATAAAAGGAGGGAACTCAGCTCAGTCTGGACTGGCGGCCGCAGGGGAAGGATACAACCGGGAAGCTCCTGCGGAGGACCAGCCGACGCTCCTGACTCTGCTGGGAATGGAGGCTTTTAGAGGCTAGCACGAACCCTTACTGCAGGAGGAACCAGGGGACGCGATGGACCCGGAGACCTGTGGAGAACCTTGGGATTCGTGGGAGGCTCCCAATTCCCAGGCTGGTAGGAAGCGATCCGGGGCGGGGGATGTGATGGACTGGTACATTCCTCACTGCCCCCAGTGAGCCTCAGCGTGTTTTGGTAGGACCTCCCCTGCTGAGCCGGTAGTAAGGTCCTACTGCCCTGCAACGAGGGCTTATGCTATGGACTCTGGCCACTAGGCCGTGTGCCCTGTAACGAGGGGCATAAACCCTCACACACGGCAATAAATGTTTGCAGCCCCGTGCATTGCAGCAAATTCTCTCCATTGCGCACTGCAGCCAAGTTAGGCATAGGCTGAGAGGAAAAGGGTCCCTACAAACGCTCCCATACCATTGCAAGACATGCATGTGAAAGAGGAGAGCCAGACAGAAAGGCAGTGGTGGAAGCAGCAGAGGCTGTCACCACATTGGGAAGCAGGGAGCCTGAAGCAAGGTCGCAAGGAGGAAGGGTGGGGATGGGATGGTTTTGATGTGGCTTAAAAGCAAAGCGGTTCTGTTTAGGTTCAGGTAATACTACACGGGTCAGTGCCACAAGTGCTCGTTGGATTTCACGTGCACAAACACTCCCCTCACCGGTGTGCAGGATGGAAGCTCTCGCTCTAGGTGTCAGCAGAACACAGGCACACACAGATATCCCCTAGCAGGCACCCAGCTACTGTCAGCAAAGTCCACCCCATCTGTACACATGCTGTCTGGGTTTCCCATTCTCTGCTCCTTTACCGACACCCTGCCTCCTTTATTGCTCCCATCCACCCCCCAGTTTACCCTCTTCCCCTGCCTGTCCCCCTCCCTCCATCCTTCACTTTGACAGTTAACCAGCAGCAGGAAAGCACTGTCCTGTCTCAGCTCCATGGACATTACCTCTGTGTCAGCTAACAGGGCAGGCAGAAGGCGGCCCTACAGTATCCATGCAGTGGTGCTGAGTATTAATGCATAATCCCAATATGCCTGGGGCAAGGCATTTACGGAATGGAACTGCTGTTACAGGCTCTGATGCAATCACTATCCAGTGATTAACCTTCTCAATCCACACATTTTCGGGTATTAAGCCCATGCCTGCCTACGCTCTCGTGTACGAGCATAGTCCCAGCTTTAACAAGCATGACAGACAGACGATATGGGTTACGTTCCTAGCTATGCCAGAATCAGTGTGTGATACTGTGGGCAAGCTATTTCAGCTCTGGGTTTCACTTCCCCCACCTGCCATACTACTGCTAACCTGCCTCCCTGACTATAAAATCATGAAAGCTTTGAGATCATCCGACAGAAGGTGATAGAGAACTACAACGTATTATGATTATGGGGAGAATTCTCATTTGCTCTGCACTGCTTATAAGGCACGAGGACTGTTTAGATGCCTTGAAGCTGGACGTAACCTATGTCATTCTCGAAAAGGCAGGGTTTTCCTGCATGCCTTCACCTGTACCCGCAGTACCTTTCACCCACCTGCCATCTGTATTCACTGTGGGCCAGTTCACCCATGACAGTAACGGAGATTCACTTAAAGATAGGTGAAAGTTGCAGGAGAGTGGGACAAGAAATCCTGCAACAATTCTTGTCAAGAGCAGCTAAAAGCATAAGTAAGCTTGGATCTGGAATTTCTGACAGCATGGGACATAGGGTAGAGGTCAGAAGAAAACCTGAGTCTGGCACTCTAGGGCATAGGATGACAACCATAGGGGACAAATGAAAGCAGGAGGATATCAAGGCAAAATCCTAGTCAGAGCTCAAAATCACAAGCTTTTCTCCTTATTTCCTTTAAAGGAACAAGGGGCAAAGATACCATGACGTCCACAAGCTGAAGGTGAAGTCTGGATCTGTATCCTGGCCATGGACCTACTGGACTGATTCCTATCAAGCACTGGAGAAGGCAAGTTGACTTCATGAAAAATCTGGGTTCTCAGAAAGGTGCTGCAACATCAGAACAGGCCTAGGATCACCTTGGGGCAGCATCAAGTCAAGGACTGATGAAATCTTGAGGCCAATCGGTGTTTCATCCATGCTCACATAGATATTCCCTGGTTATTCGTCTGGTGCTCCTGCTTTTCCTTTCTTCTCTCAGGTGTACAGATAGTTCCCCGGGCATGCTGCATGTAGACATAACCTACAGAGGTATCTGGTTTACATCAGCATTTAATTAACACTAGGCCCCTCTCACCCCCACAACCCAGTACCTCGGAGGAGTTGGCCTGAAATTTCAACATCATTAACACCTCATCAATTGCGTGTGAAACAGGGCCATAGGCTAATACTGGGGAAGTGTCCATCTGGAATCCATCCCTGGCATGGATCAAAGTCAGATGGGAGCCAGTTCTGTGGGACACGGCAGGCTTTTCTTTGGGAGAGGAAGTGGCTGGGTTAGTGTCAGGCATTTGAGAGTTCTAGGCTGCTTGCTTGTTTGTTCATTTGGATACGTTTTTTTCCCCCCTAGGATGACCTTCCCAGACATCAAAATGGCAGCTGCTTCTTCCTACCTGGATTGTGTGCTAGATGGTATGGGGAAATGACAGTGAAATACACTGATCCTGGAGCCTGGCAGCTGTTCATTCTCCTTCACACCAGGCTGGGACACGTGAGCTGTCAATAAATCCACCTCTCCTTCTTCCTGTTCTATTATAACCAGGTGGGATGCATGCTGCCCCTGCCAATAGGAATCCATTGCCTGCCCAGGACTGTAAGAGCTGTAAAGATGAAAAGCATTGTTATTGTACAGTTACGGCACACTGAGCCTCCACTGGGAATCCCAAAAAACTGCAGTGTTGCCAACTCATGTTTTTTATTGTGAGCCTGTGATTGGTTGGGTCAGCCCTGTGATATTTGGTGTTTTCCTTAAAGCTCCACCTCTTGGAGCTGTGATTACCTAAGAAGTCCAGCTTTCATTGAATGGGGGACAAAAAGATAAGTCTGTAACTCTCAAGGTTGTAGGGTAAAAATCATGAAAATATGAATTCTAAAGACTCAAACCAGAAAAAAAAATGAGCAGAACCTCAATTTTTTAAAAAATATCATGATTTCTGAATGCTTGAGTTGGCAACACTGGGGGTTGTTCCCTACCCCTTAATGCTCTTCATTATGAGGCTGTCACATCCTATCTCAGGAACATGAAGAGTTTGGTTCCTTGGTGATGGGATCCTTCATCAGCTCTGGATTGATGCCTCTGTTACTCCACCACAGCCCAGGAAGTCCCACTTGATATCACCTTTCACGTTCTAGTCCAAAAGCTCATCCACACTGCAGCATTAGCCATTTGCCTGCAGGTCATGTTCCCATGGCAGCCTCTTGGCAAGAAGGGGGGAAATGTTCATAATGTGACCTCCCTCGTTTCTATTACAATGTTGTCTGGCTTAGCCCTTTGGCTTGGCAGGCTATGGAAGGCAGGATAGTGATACAGTGTGGGGCAAACCCTAACTATTACAAGGGATGTTGCAGGTGAGGGAGTGGGCGGGGATCAAATGCAGAGCTGGATTTTGAGCATCATGCCTGAAAGAGCACCACACAAGTAAGCTGCATGGAGGTCGGTAAATATATCGACGACCTCAGACCAACAAATGGCTGAACTGAGTCCATCCTGCAGATGTGCTGAAGAGTCTGAAATCTCTGTCACTTAGCTTGCTAAGCCACCTCCCCTGGCCTCAACTACTGGAAATGAGTCAACAGGGAGAGTGGCTAACGCCAAGCTCTGATGTAAGATTCTGTCATTAAACTGAATGTCCTGATGCTCCCTTAGATGCCCCTGGACCATCCGAGACTCCCCAAAGGCCCTGAGCTGCAGGTGTGGCCTTCTTGGTCCAGCAGCTCAACTCACAATTGTCTCTTTCATGCTTGCAATAGGGGTCGGCTCCCAGCCAACAGCCTCTGTTGCTCTGGGATCTTCCTCGCCAGCAGCACTCTGCCCTTGACGCGTATTGATTTGTACATGGTGCTTGTCTGGACGCATTTGGACGCGCTCTGACTCTCTGCCCCCCTCAAAACATCCAGGATTGTTTACTCTGGCAGCGCCTGCAAAAAAGGAGTCTCAATGAAAAGGAAAAATCCATTAGGAAGAGCCGGCTGAGTGCTAAAAGGCCCCTAATCAGCGGAAAGTTTAAAGAGCGCAGCTCCAAGAGAGGTTGCTGTGCCTTTCCAACACCTTCTCCGCAAAGTGTGAGGCTATGACATGTCAAAGCTGAGCCCTGCACATGGCACCGTGCCAGAACTGGTCTGGCCAAGGCAGAGGAGCAGGGTGGCTCCCGTGGAGACAACTGCAACAGAGTGAGGAAAGGCAATCAGTGTACAGCCCCCGGTCCATGAGCGTGCATTACTGCACATAGCCCTTTCTTCCTCCAGTTCTTTGCCAGCTGCAAGAGAAATGAGAGGGGCTTGTTTCTGGTTAGAGGATGTTTGTTCTTGGCACAGAGACCCAGCTGGCAGACTGTGCACTAGCAAAGTATTGGACTCAAATGGCAGGCGGTGGTGCAGGACTGAGGTGCATTGGCAGAGCTGTATAGGGGTCCGAGGCTGGAATAGCACCAAGTCTGGATCACAGTACAGATGTAGAAGGGGAAGCTTGGCTCCAGCTAGAGCCATCCAGCCCTTAGTTTCTGAAGCACCACGTTCATCCAGTACTTGGAGGAAGCAGGAAACAAAAAACTCTGTTTAAAATTATCTGAATCTCCTTGTCCTGGGAGACTTTTCAGACCATATTCCCCAGTGAAAAGTGATTGTGTTTGGCTCTTCAGAATACAAAGGGAGCCTAATGGAGCCAGGCTCCTGTTGCACTTAAGGTGGCTCCACCTCTTTGCTGTGAATTCCAGCATTTTGCACTTGCACATTATAACTTTTTGCAAGTCTACAGAGTTGTACCTTTCAGGATTTCAAAACAGTTTCCAAACACTAATTAGCCCCCATTAATCCCCCAGGAAGGAGAGAAGCAGGCATCTAAGTATTGGGCACCAATCAAAATACTCTGCTCTTATGTGAGTCAACTGCTTAAACTTGACTTTCCCATCCCTGTTATTGCTGCAGCAGCTCATGTCCACAAGGCATCTGAAGCAGTCAGACTTGGCTCAATCCCATCTCCTTGGCTAGGATATCCCATGGTCTAAGGCCCAACACTGAGTGTTTCCCAAAAGGGGTCACCCTACACCCTTATTTGCATGCCCTAATGAGCACTGCGGTGTTGGATAGTTGCAGATGAAGATACACACGCTGGCCCAAGACCATTCAGAGCTTTACATTTCAGAACCAGAATCTTGAAGTGGCCCCAAAGGAAGGGTGTCTATCACTGGTGTGATGTGCTGTTACTGATCAGTAGATGAATTCTCTCACGGGATTCCAGGTGATGTACAATTGACCTAGACAGACGACCTTCGTCAGAGATTGTTAGCCACCCATTTTGGAAGTGAAATGATTTTGATGCTTAGAGAGCTGATGAGAGAGATACCCTGACAACACTTTAGTTCTTTCTCCAGCGAGCTCACAAACTTTCTGACCCTTTACAAAGTTATCCGACAACACAGGTAGTACCTTTTCGGTCAACTAAAATGTGCCTTCGGTCGGGTTACTTACAGAGATCTGTGGGGGATGGAAGCTCTGTTCATGAAGGATTTTGAGATTTCAAAATCTGACTTTGTTTAAATGTCAACTTTCAAAAGTTTTCCATTATATTTTATAAACACACAAAAAAATTGAACTAAAAAGTTGCTTCAAAATGAAAAATCAAATCTTTTCTTTTTGAAAATGTCAGAAGTGAATGTTTTAGACTCTGCTGCAAGGTTTTCCCCCATTTTTCTTCTGAAATTCTGGCAAAATTAACCTGATTTCACAAAGCCAAGTTAATTCAACAGAAGTGCACAATCCTAATGGACATGGTTCCATTGAGATATCTCCAACCGTCTCTTGTTATAAAGCAGTGTTTCCCAAACTTGGGACGCCGCTTGTGTAAGGAAAGCCCTTGGCGGACTGGGCTGGTTTGTTTACCTGCTGCGTCCACAGGTTCGGCCGACTGTGGCTCCCACTGGCCGCGGTTCGCCACTCCAGGCCAATGGGGGCTGCTGGAAGTGGCATGGACCGAGGAACGTACTGGCCGCTGCTTCCAGCAGCTCCCATTGGCCTGGAGCAGCGAACCGCAGCCAGTGGGAGCCGCGATCAGCCGGACCTGCAGACGCGGCAGATAAATAAACCCGCCTGGCCCGCCAGGGGCTTTCCCTACACAAGCGGCATCCCAAGTTTGGGAAACTCCGTTAAAAAGCATAAGGTAGCGCATTTTTAACCACCCAAGCGCAATGATCCCTCTGCAGTGTGCAGCTTGCATTGTCCTACTGCAATTACAAAATGGAACTGATACATAAAAATGAAAGGGAAACAACCCGGCCCAGAACATTGGCTGACCATTATATATATGGGTGTAGAGAGGGCCTTCACCCTTGCAACAGGTTGTGCCAGCAGGTGGACATAACATACATTTGAATTAATTTGGTATACATTTTAGTATCTTTCTTCCTCCTCCCAAAGGCTTCTGGAAACATACAACATGCTCATTGCAGCAAAAGCAAAGCGCACTTCGCAACACACTCTTCTGCGAAATACTGTGCAGCAGGTCCCTGTATGGGAAGAGCCCTGCCTGGATGGTGCTAAGCCCCACTTCAGTTGCTTTTGGCTCTCTGATTAAACAACACTTATTGCAAAGCTGCCAGCTGCTTCCAGGGTGGGCTGCCAGCTCCCGGAGCCTGTAAGGTGCAGAGAACGTTCCCCTCCTGGAAGGCTCTTTACATACTAGAGGGCATGTCAGCATTTCTCTTTCACGGTTTTACTCCGGCTGCTGAATTATTCAGTGGGATTTGTGCCAGGCAGGGATGCAGCAGCCTCCTCTCTTTCAGGGAGTTGTACATGGATTGTAAAAGGTCTCAGGTTGCTCATCGTTTACTGTCTCCTAGCTAGGAACCTGGCCTATTTTGTTTTGTGCCTGCTGTGTGTTCCTCTATTCTCTCCTCTCAAGCCTTCGCTTTTGGCACAGACGACCAAGGTGTTCATCTTAGAGGGCCCAATCTCATGGTGCCTTGCTCACAGGAACAGATTTTACTCATGTGAGTTGTCACATTGAAGTGACCAGAACTACTTATGAGAGTAAGACGAGCAGCATCAAGACCTATTATCTCCATCCAATTGCATCTGTTCAGGTATTTACTTAGCCTTCTTCAACATAACAGTACCTGAGTGCCTCCCCCACAGTCGGCAGCACAATTCTGAAAAACCTTCTCACTTGCAGCTGAATGTTAACGTTTATGGGAGCGTGGGACCAAGAGCACAACCTCGGAATAGGCGTAGTGGGGGAAGATGCTGGGAAATCCACCCGCACGTAGCACTGCCAATGCACTTCGACCTCTGCTTGAGCAGAGCTTGGCCATCTCAGCAAACTGTGCCTGTGCCAAGCAACAGAGTGCACACAGGAAGAATGAGACCCAGGAAAAATGAGACCCAGGAAGCCTTCTGCACTCATTCTAGGTCAGAATCTAGTTTAAAAGGCCTCCAAAGATGGAAAAGTGTTTTGGCTCACTGTGCTACCCAGCCCCTGTCCAGGAGGAAAAGACCATTCTGGATACATGCTCACAACCTGCCCTTGCAATAGTCATCCATCCCTCTTAACAGCCAGTCCTCCCCACTCACACTATGTGCCATCTGCTTTCTTACATTCCTACCCCTTTAAAGCCTTTTCAGTTAGACACTAAAAAATTACCCACCGCGTCTGAACATTTAGGCCTCTACAGACATAAAAGACATTTACAGCTGAATAAAAGGTTGCCAGGACGTCACTAAAGATGCTCTAACCAAGGGAAGTGAGGACACATATGAACAGCTTTCAGTTGAACTGGAGACAGGGGCTATAATTCAAAAGGATCTCACAGAGTAACTAAGTACACAAGGAGTAAATAAGATACTCACTGTACTGTATATTCTTCTCCAATATTCATTCATTCATTCTCCCTCTCTCATCTTTAGAAAAATGACAATACTGTCTGCTTTTGACTTTAAATTTCAAGGCCATTAGACTCATTCCTAGATGCTGATAATTCTAAAGATTCAGGGGTAGGGGGGGTGATGGGGAAGGGGGAGAAAAACCACCTTCCAGTAGCAAGCTGCTCTAACGGTTGAATTAAGATGTAGATGTGTCGCCGTGCAGAAGGCCCCTCCTGTCTCTCGGGCGGCATTGCTGTTGCAGTGAGAACCTGGAAGACCGAGCGATTTGTGTCTCGCCCATGTCTCAGGAAGGCCCAGGGTCATAAAAGCCATTCTAAATGGGCACTTTACCGACAGCCGCTCACCTTTAATGGCCTTTTTGTGAAGTTACAGCTTGGCTTTTAGGCGCTTTTTGCAATTCATCACTTAATCCATATATGCTACCTTGTCCAAGAGTCGGACAATGGGGCCCAGTGTGTCTGGTTTTGTTGTGGAGCAGCCAGAGTGGCTTTTAACTGAAACAATGTATCTGAAAGAGAAAAATGTAATCGCCTCCAATTCCCAACTGATCCACCTTCCTTACGGCGGCTCTGCAAACACTGGTGTGTGCAATCAATGAAATCAAAACTGAAGCCACATAAGGCTGGGGAGAGGGGAGAGACAGTGTGTGTAGTGGGGGGGGGGAGACGGGGGGCAGGAATAACTGTACATAAATGTTTTTCTTTGGAACGGATTTAACTACACCACGGCCATGAAAACTTCGTATACGAAAATGCACATCAGCTTGGCACGTAAATTATGATTTCCCCTCTAATGCCTTGAAATCAGCAAGGGTTCCTCCAAAGGACGCTATAAAAAGAAGCCACTTGTGGGGCTGCTCTGTTCCACATACCGCCCGAATGTCAGTGACCTTGGAACCCATGGTGAGGAAGGAAGCAGCTGATATTGCCTGGGCTACTTCTAATAAGGCTGCTGGCAGAAGGCTGCTGAGAGGGAGTGTTTCCCCAAAAGCTCATAGCGCAAACGTGACTCTCTGGCCAGGAGGGTGTGGTCACAGACTCCTGCTGAGACCAGGGAATGGCATTCATGGCTCACAGATTCCTGTACCTCTGCCTTGCAGCTTCAGAGGAGAGAGTTGGACAGAGCTCTGTGCCACCAACCTGTTACTAGAAGAAACCGCAAACGCAGTTTTAACAGGACTCATATGCACATCCTGCTTCCTGCCCTTTAATTGGGGGGGGGGGGGCAGATTATTGTCCCAGAAGGATGAGGAGCTGAGCAGCAAGCATTCCTAGCACTGTGCTCAGTCTCTCCACCCAAGAAACTGAGCTGCTGTTGTAGGAGGGTGAAACCTCATTGTGCTCTATCATTGTCCTTACCAGAGCTCTTCCTTCTCTCCACAGACCTGATCCTGCAAGGTGCCGACTACACGCAGCTAAGACTGACTTCAGTGGCAGCCAAAGATGCTCAGCACCTTGTGGGACCAGCTATAGTGTGCAGACTTTGTAATGGTGCCCAGGCTGCTACTCTCTGGCCGAGGAAAGCTAGCAGTGCTCCTGGAGCCATTTGGAGCCCTCTTAAACTCCTGAGTCTGTCACTCTGGAACCACAGCCACAGCGGACAAAACTCTCTTCTAGTAACCCAATCCACTCCTGACAGAAAACACCGGTGCATGGGGAGGGACGGGAATGAGGACTGACACTGGGTGGGAAAGGAAGAACCAGAGTAAGGACCAATAAAGAAGCAAAAAACAGCCTTACACCCACCAGGCCTCCTCCACCTGGTGCCAGAGGTCATTCAAATGAGTAATAGGAACACAACAAAATAACAAAAAAGTATTCTGTCCCTTCTTTGCTGTATATGAAGAAGTCCAGAAAGGGGGTGGGGGTGCATTTGTCTCTCTCACACGCACACACACAGGGAAGGGGTTCTTTTCATTCTTCAAATTAGAAATTTTATTAGAAATAATAATAATAGAAATATCAACCAAGATTTTCAAAACAGGGTTCCTAATGTGACATTCTCATACCCATATTTAGGCATCCGAACAAGTGCCATGAGGACCTGGATGCATCCACTGATTTCAATGGGAGTTCCCAGCCATGTGAATGAGAGCAGAATTTTCCCCGTGCAGCCTGACTAGAAGTCCCCTCCAACCTTGCTCAGAATTCAGTCTGTTGTCATGTCACAATCCCATCACATCTTCAGTACTCCAAGAAGTTCTCCAGCAAAGACAAGGAGAGAAAATAATATCCTTAACTTACACATGCAACACAAGCCAAACCAGGCAGGAATTCTCTAACCCTGGTGCTCACCCGCTGGGACGGATGCTCTGAAATGTCTGTAGAATCTTTGGGGGCAAGTGGAAGGCCTGGGCCTCCACAGCACTTCTTTAGTTCTCTCTGCTTTGTGTCTCTTAGACCCCCAAACCTGCCAGCCATTTAGCTGTCTCTGAAGCCCAGCCAAGGGGCATCAGAGCCAATAATAAGAGCTACAATGAAAGAGCGTTTGAGCTGAAACAATACAGGTGGAGACGAGATGGGGAGGAGGAAAGGCTTCGTATAAAGGAGCCCACACATACATGCTAGAAGGTTATTAGCTAGTGCCTCGTGCTATCTTTGCAATCCCCATTCCCCCCTCCCAATTATTACATCAGAAGGAAATGAGAGAGCACTTTGCCAAACACTAATGGACTTGATGTTTTCATAATCTCAAGTGCACAACAATTGAAGCTGTTTATTTTCCAGAGACGATGAGAACCAGGGGAGGAGGAGGAGAGGTTCCAGAAGGCCCGAGCCAGTTCTATATTCATCTCTTGCTCCACCTCTCCAGCGGCCAGGCTGATATTTCTCTCTCTAAATCATTCACTATCTGAGGCTTTATTCTTCTTGGGAATTTAGCAGAGGCCATGGGTTTGTAAAGGAGGCTTAGTGGGGAGTGGAATGGTTGTGATTTCTGCCCCCAAACATCACACATGCTCCATTTTCTACAGTGCCTTCTGAAGAGAAGGGTTAGGACTGGAACTGGAGAATGCCTTGCAGCCAACCCTCAGAGAGCATTCCTTCCAGCACCTCCTGCTGGGATCGGCAGCTGGAACTCCCCTGTAACCAGTGTTCATACATCACTCCCTATAGAATCCCATGGCATATAAAGTTGAACCTGCGAAGTAACCTTTCAAATCCCAACTTAGCCTGCTTTAAATGCTGTATTTTGTACTTCCCTATATAATGAAGCAGGTTGGCGGATGCTGGACGTGGCTAAAGTGGGAACAGCAAGGACAGTGCATGGAAGATGACTTCGCAGAAGTGTGGTACTGACAAGGCATAGGAGGGTGTGTTGCTTACTCTCAACTGTTTTGAGCTGTTGTCATTCCTTCTAAGCTAGCATGAGTACAAAGTTTGCAGTTCTCTCCCCATCCTGATGTCTGTATCCTCATTCCCATATCCTGACTACTCCAGGCCTTATTTACACTGCTGATTTTAGCCATGAGTGCAGCTGCACCAGTGCAAACCCCTACTGCAGACAAACAAACCTGCCATAGGCCACAATCTGCCCCTGCTTGAAATTGCTGTGGGAAGTTGTCACTGCCAGCACTCCTGGGACCCACTCCAGTCTCCACCAGCAGGTGTTTGGCATTTGCATTCTAGTCCTTTCTACCTGAGCTTTACTGATGAAGTTCCCCGAAATGCCACAGCTGAAGCCCATAGAGCCTTCAGTCAGAGCCACTGCATCCATACCCCTAAATCATTCTGGCATACTGGTGCCACTCCACACTTCCAGTGTGCATGAACAGCCCTGCTCCCCTTGGTAGTGCTGCTACCAGAGAGGCACAACGCCTCCCAGAGCTTCCTCTGTGCTATCAAACAGCTGAGCCATAATTCGCCATTACATTAAGACTGGCACCACTGCACTTGCACCCTTCCTGGCAGTTAGTGGAAGTTTTCTGGTGTTGAAATGCCTTAGAAAATAAATCCTCCTATAAATGTGGTACTTGGATTCTATGTACCGTAGAGGTAGAAAAGAATGGCCAGAGCCAGACCATTTACTTATGTCCTCCTGAAACTGAGTAAAAGGATTGCAGGGAGGGACAAAATTCTTGAAATCCCACCCCAAACCACCAGCATGGTTTTAGGTAATAGCCAGGTGGTGGCTCTGGATGTGACAGTCATACCAAGCACTTCAGTGGAGATACCAAGTTGTTTCCTATCTATTAACATAGTATCTCCTTTGGCAGCAGCTAACCTAGGCATCCCGGACAGAGAGCGAGCCTGGGGTGGGTTCTTTCCCACCACCGTCCAGCAGGTGTCACCACAGACCAGTACTGATGAGAAGATGCCCAGGGAAAAAGGGAGGCACATCAGCAGTGCTACATGATTGACCAAGTGTGTACGAATGGAGAACTGTACGGAGCCTGCTGCATAGCTGTCCAGATTTGCTGCACCACACACTTTAATGTACACATTTGGCCCCCAGTGAAAAATCAGCTGCTGAAGAGAAAGCTATGGAGCAAGCAGGAATTTCAAAAGCCAGAACGAGATTGTTGCATGGCATGCCCCTCTGCAGAGCAGGATCACCTCCTCGTGCTCCTGGCCGGTGGTATGATTCAAAATTACAGGTGCAAATCCTGGATTGGCACAGCAAAGTGGGTAGTGCTACCCAAGCACTCCTGTGGGTGGCAAGTGCAAGGTTTGCACCCACAAGCACATTAGCCAGGGTTGGGATGTATGGTTCTGTGCCTGCCCACTGCTGCACACACCAACAAGGACATGCTCTGTTCTGCAGGGTTTGTGTTGGAGCCTGATGCATGTTCAAAGGATCAAGATTCTGCCTGATCAGGGAAGAGAGCTCAGACAGGGACCTCTCTGTTATGTCTATAATAGTGGACATAAAATTGAACCGCTGTCTTTTTACTTAAGTCTTGGAGCCATGAGACCATGACATCAGGGTCTGGGAGAGAAAGCAGTCCTGTAACCTCAGGATGCCTAGCTGCATACCATATTCACTGTCATCACTAGCTTTTCTTTTAAGCACTACATTTCATTATTTGTATTGCAGTAGATACCATAATCTTCCAGAATGTTTTATTAGCCTTCTTTGCACAGCACCTACCACTGGTCTCTAGGGGTTACCATAATACAAATAAGTAATAATCATTCTTTCCCTGGTATAACTAACTATGCCCAATGTTCATCCAATTTAGAGTTACTCTGTACAACCCCTAATGCAGATGCTAGAGCAGTCAAGATGGAGGGTGGATGTTTCAACGTCTGCAAATTTAAACATGTTCCATACCCTGAACACGTTAATTATACAAACTGCCAGTACACAGAACCCAAGACAAAACACAGAGTTAATTATATGAAACTCTGTGATTATTCCTTACCTAGAGAGTTATCAACTGAACATAGACAAGGAAGAACTTCTTCGACCCTATAGGGACAGATAGACACAAGGAGGCCAGCCTCTCCTCAACCTGTCAACTGGGATTTCACCACAGCCGCTGAGTGGGTAGAAAATCCATCCTCCTAGCACTGAAGAAGAGGTAAGGACACTGAATGCCAGCCAGCAGGGAACATGTCCAGTCTGTGGAGTCCACCCTTCTTCTCTAGCGTGCCCACTAGAATCAGGTGGGATTCTCTGATTTCAGAAGAGATCAGCTTTCTCTCCCTCCCCAACTGGTTCCTTCTCCATATCGACTCTTGCATTTTGTTTGTTTTCTTGTAAAACTGTACACCAATGGCAGGGAGGGACCGAGCCTGGCAGAAGGTGGGCAGAAGCTGCGCAGGCTTCCTGCATAGATCTCTGCCACTGCATCACACACCATTCTGACCTGCAGCAGCCCTTCGCTATTCCAGTTCTGGGCCTCCCTTGAGCTGAGGCAGGGACTATGCCAATGCACTCCAGTCTTTTCCCCGTCAGACCCCTTGCCATATCTGGCCCGAGACATGCATTGCTGAAACAGGAACTGCTGGCTGTGGTCAAGCAGCTTCATTAACCTTGCCACATTCTGATATTGCTGCAGCCTCTCAGCAATTTCCTTGCCTTTTAAGAGGTACTGCTTGGATTGTAGCCCTTCAGTTGAGATTTCTGTTAACCTTGCCCTCCCCGTCTGTGGGCTGGAGATTGTTAAGTAGATAAGTCAAGAGAGATGAGTGTTCACTTCACCTCATTCCGTGGCTAGTGTTATTTTATGATTTAGTTTTAATACAACCATAGCAAATGCAAATACTAGTGCATGCCCAATAATGTCCCAAAGATGAGAAAGAACCAAAAGCAAAAGCAACCCAGCCCCAAACTACCAGCCCTCGAAGCATTCCTTCCCTTCCACAAGCTCTGGGAGAAAAGGAAAGCTGTCCAGTGCATCCTGAAGGTCAACATGTTTGGGCTAGTTAGAGTGAAACAGCCTGCCAAAAGAGCCTTCTCTTTTATTCCCAGAGAGCTCCACCCTGAGTTACTACTTTATGAACACAGCCACATCTCTTCACATGATGTTCCAGCTCCAGACTCTGTCACTGCCGGGCGTTCTTACCCCTGAATTCCCACTGAAACTCACAGCTCTCACTAATGCCAAGAGAAGTTTTGTGGTTAAATCGCTGCGCAACCTTTTCAAAATGGAGCTGTGGATGACCCATCTCCAAGTTAACAGAGTAATTCCTCTCCTGGCCCAACTCCTTTTGGTGAGCACTATGGGCCCATTCTGGAGGACTGAGACCTCTTTCAATGTCTACAACCAAGTAGGAAGGTCAGCAGTGAAGCAACCAATGCCCATCTCTTGCCAAAGCAAGCTACCTTCTGTCCAATTAAACGAAGTACTTGCACTGTTAACAGCATCTGAATTATTGCCCCTAGTGCCAGCAGGTTGTGGGTTTCTCCTGTTAGCCTGCATGCAGCATGTGAAAAGTCCCTGACATCTAGGGGCAAAGAATCATACAAGCACAGGGTTTAATAATGGCCTTTTGGCTCCCACCGCGTCTTGATTAATTAATAATTTCAGAATAATTGGGATCCAAAGGAAAATTGGTTTCCTTGAAAGTGGAAATACCAGGGTTACAATTTTCAAAGTGGGATGGGGTGGGGGCTGTATTTAGCTGGGGGGAGATGATTTAGCTAGACACCTTCTGTTAATTTTAATGGAAGATGTGTCGTTAAGCACTGCCGCAGGGCTTTGAAAGTCACAACTGAGAAGTGTCCCACTGAAGGTTGTCTCCTCAGCCTCCAGGAGCACCTGAGTCTAGGGCAAACAGTTTGGGGATGGATTGAGGTCTGCTTCTCTGCATGGTGTTTTTCTTTCATGCATCACCATGGTAAACAGTGTGGGTTGCCAGGAGCTTGGATGCATTGTTTGCCTCATCCCCTCATCCGCACCCCCCACACCTCCAAATGCTTTCTCAGTGATTAGTTACTGAGTAGAAGGGGCTCTTGTTACCATGCAGCCTGCCATCCCTCCGCGGTTTATTGGAACTAATCTCCCACCTGAGATGATAAAGTTTAACCTTGTTTAATCTCCCAGCTTAGCTGCGGCGTTTTAATATTTTTAAAATGGTTGTTTCAGAAAAAGGGGGATTTAAACAGGTTTTGAATAAATAATAAAAGCCCTTCTCACAGGCTGGGAGGCATGAACCATTTTCATCAGGTCAGATTTCACACTGGGTTATCCCAAGGTGGCCTGACTTTGTGACTATGGATTACAGTGGAAAAAAGTCAGATGCAAAGCAGTTGACGGAGAAGAAACTGCTTTAATAATGCATCTGCTGCTCGGCAAACAGCAGATATGGTAACGCTTGCCGGGAAAGGGAATGGAGTCTTTCAAAACAGAACTAATTTATCCCTGATGTCTAATCATTTTTCATCCTGTGCCAACATTTTGGGGGGAGATGAAGTTCAGGTTGAGAGGCACCAGAACATGCAACATCAAGGTGGCAAAGGACAAGTCTGTAACATCCATGGGATTATACAAATTGAAACCTTCTCTGCATTATTTCAAACTTAAGAGAAGAGAAAAAGTTCTCCATATGGGGAAATGTAAGACCCTCCCTATGGAGCGCGTTAGATAAAATACTCTGTGCTGACATGCAGGAGAACGCCTGATGGTTACCCAACAGTGATTTCTCTGGGAAAGAGCAAAGGAGCTCTGCCAGACATTCCACGGAGTCCCGTCCTGTTGAGGCGACTACAAAGGTGACCGCAACATGTGCTCTCAGGAACATCTGAGTAGGTTGGGGGCTGCACAGCCTGGAAAGCAGGGACAGATGTTTGAAACTCTGACATGGCAGTCCCTTTTCCCTCACTGCAGGCGAGCCTGTTTGCGCTGCTCACACACTTCTAATAAGCAGCAATGGACCATCTACATATAATGCAGAGGCCTGCCAGACAGCAGGGGAGCAAGCAGTAAACCATGGTTAGGCATCAGAAAAGTCCCAGCAGGCCCAACCAGCACTGGCTGGGTGACCTGGGCTCTGTGCAATCTCTTGGGCTTGTTCACAGAAAGGATAAATTCGGCAGGGCAGGGAGCAGTCAAACCACTTCCCTGACCCCCCACACAAACAATAATGCTTCTTTTCTGGAGACGGTCCCCATGCCAATCTCTATTTACTTTGTGTTACCTGGTTCACAATTCAATCACAGCAGCCAGCACCAGGGGCAAAGTGAACCATCCTGCCTCTCAATTCAGTCCGCATTTATGTTTGCTACAAGTTCACATGCTGATGCCCACCCATCTCAATGAGGAAGCAGAGCTAGCCAGAATGCTTCAATCTGGAGGAATCAGGTTCAGTAGCACCAAAGAGAGCGTTTTCACCAAAACTGCTGAGAAGAAAGGGGGTTAAGAGGCTGATCACTCACTTACGGCTAGGAATGGAAGGGCAAACGGAGTGGATGAATTTTTGCTCATGACTAGAGATTGAAGAGCGTGAACATCCTCTCCCAGAGTAACAATGTCTAGCAAGGGGCCATGAAGGAGGCCAAGGGATAAAACAGGTTAAAATACGAATAATGTCTTTCATTTTCACTAACCTGTTATCTTATAAACCAGTACGTACAATGACTCCAGCTAGTCAACAAAAGAAATAACCACAGGACAACAGAGTGTAAAATCCAGATTAGAGTACAAGACTCAAGAGGTGGGAAATAAAATACAATACACCACCACCACCACTTTGTGCCTCAGTAGCACCTTCCCACTGAAGATCTCAGCATACTTGTCAAACATTATTTTAGTCTTACAATATCTGCCTGAGGTAGCTAAGTGTTATTATCATCTCTTTAAAAAGAACAGGAGTACATGTGGCTCCTTAGAGACTCTTTGTTAACAATCAGGAAGCCAAGCATAGAAGTTAAGCAACTTACCCAAGGTCACACTGGAAGTCTGACACAGAACTGGGAGCAGAACCTGAATCATAATCCAATGTTTCAACCACTAGAACATCCTTCCTCACAACCCTCCCTCTCCCACCCCCGCCCCACAAAATCCCAATGAAGAATGGAAGCGGCATCAGAGGCTGGAAGTGAAGGAGTGATCCAGCAGAAGGGATTTATAACAAATATGAGAGAGATTAAAAAGCAGAAAGATCATAGAATCATAGAACTGGAAGGGACCTTGACAGGTCATATTGTCCAGTCCTCTGCACTCAAGGCAGGATTAGGTATTATTTAGACCATCCCTGACAGGTGTTTGTCCACCCTGCTGTTAAAATTCCCCAATGATGGAGATTCCACAACCTCCCTAGGCAATTTATTCCAGTGCTTAGCCACCCTGACAGTTAGGAAGTTTTTCCTAATGTGCAAGCTAAACTGCCCTTGCTGCAATTTAAGCCCATTGCTTCTTGTCCTATCCTCAGAGGTTAAGAACAGTTTTTCTTCCTCCTCCTTGTAACAACCTTTTACATACTTGAAAACTGTTGTCATTTCCCCTCTGTCTTCTCTTGACCAGACTAAACAAACCCAATTTTTCCAATCTTCCCTCACATCTCATGTTTTCTAGACCTTTAATCATCTTTGTTGCTCTTCTCTGGACTTTCTCCAATTTGTCCACATCTTTCCTGAAATGCGGCAACCAGAACTGGATACAATACTCCAGCTGAGGCCTAATCAGTGCGGAGTAGAGCAGAAGAATTACTTCTCGCGTTCTGCTTACAACACTCCTGCTAATACATCCCAGAAGGCTGTTTGCTTTTTTTGCAACAGTGTTACACTGTTGACTCATATTTAGCTTGTGATCCACTATGACCCCCATATCCCTTTCTGCAGTACTCTTTCCTAGGCAGTCATTTCCCATTTTGTATGTGTGCGACTGATTGTTCCTTCCTAAGTGGAGTACTTTGCATTTGTCCTTATTGAATTTCATCCTATTTACTTCAGAGCATTTCTCCAGTTTGTCCAGATCATTTTGAATTTTAATCCTATCCTCCAGAGCACGTGCAACCCCTCCCAGCTTGGTATTGTCCACAAACTTTATATGTGTGCAAATAGGGATGATGATAAAACCAGCAGAAGACATTAAGCTATTAAAGAAAAAATGACAAGAAGAGCCTACTGAATAAGATTCAATAATGAAAGAAAAATGTGTGATTTACTTAGGTGAGCAAAACCCTGAGGGAGACAAAGAAAGCCACAGCATCAGCATTAGTCCAGGGAATCAGAACCTCCAAGAAAAACAAGAGTCTATGAAAAAGTTCCCAAAGGCTCACAGTATTATGTAAGGTAAAGTTCTGATAACATTTAAAACTGATTCCCAGCCTTTCCTTACCACAGGTTCCCCACTCCTGTCACAACTTCCTTACTCTTGGTCACAATCCTCAGAATCAATCACACTCACTCACTCACGCCCCTCATTCCAATCGGGCTATGGGCCACCAACAACAGATCTCCAAAGTCCTCTATCCTGGGCCATTCGTTCTAACTGGCTCCAGGTATAGCCCATTTTTTTGCTATCAGCCTGAATATGAAGCCGCAAATTAGAACATCCAGGTCCTAAACCATTACTTGGTTAATAGGGTTTTATGCACACATCTCTTGAGCAGCATTTCAGCAGCATACTCCATATGTGGCATATCTTGCAGACTGTCATCATTTGTCACATTGCAAGAACATACTCGTGCCCACACTGTGAGCAGCCACATATGCCAATATGTTAAGCAATGACAGGGGGAGGGAAAGCTCAGTGATTTGTGCACTGGCCTGCTAAACCCAGGGTTGTGAGTTCAATCCTTGAAGGGGCCATTTAGGGATCTGAGTCAAAAATCTGTCTGGGGATTAGTCCTGCTTTGAGTAGGAGAGTTGGAGTGGATGACCACCTGAGGTCCCTTCCAAGCCTGATATTCTGTGATTCTAAAGAACACAAGATTCTAAAGAAGAAGCCCTGACAAAAGAGGTAGGGAGTGGAGAGTACAGGGTAGTCATTTAGCATTTACCAGGAGAGAGAACCAACAACTACAAGCGCCCTAAGCTATAAAAAAACTAACCAAAAAATGTGGCTGTTTTCTCAGTGCATGGAAATCCAATTTAACACACATATCAAGAATGTGAAGTTGAAGAAATATCATTATCTATAGCAGCTAGAGCTAGGATATTCTTTAGGTCAGATTCCAGCCAAGGAAATCTGTCCAGCTCAATGTGATACAGCATTTAACTAGAACCTCCAAACAACAGATACCGCAAGACAGGAAAGCTCCAGTGGTGAGGCCAGATTTTAGAGGCATGTGCCACTGCTGTCCAGCTACCTCAGATCAGTTAACATGCCTTCTTTGCAGTTTTATGTGGTTTATGTGAAGCACTTTCACACCAAGGCAAACTTGCAGGTTCAAGAAGCCAAACTGCCTCATGACCTGGTGCACTGCATTAGCGGGTTCAGCAGTAAAAGACTAACAGGTTTTCAGCCAGCAACTATTCTTCTACACGGGTTCTGAGAGCACCTTGGTTTCAATTACTTGCATAACCACAACCAAACAGAAGAGATCATGGTACAAACCACACCTGTAACAACCAGGTATTCGCCAAGGCTTCCCCCTGGATTGAGTTTCAGTATTCTATCGTGTACACTTGGCTAAGTGACGTCACTGCCTGCATAACCCATATATCATTCCCCATTCACGTGTGCTTCACAGCCGCCTTTGTTCCTTTTGACATGTCTGTGTTTTCAAAGGAGGGTTTCTTCTCACCCGGACTTCAATACAAGGTCCAGTAGGGATAGCTGGGCTGATGAGGGAGGATAAACTGATTACTGTAAAAGTAACTTCAGAACCAGCAGGGGAAAACCCCTCCCTCTCTGTTACCTCCTTCCACTACGAAGGCCTGGCAGTGGGCTGAAAAAAAACATTCCTGCCTTTCTCTGGTGGCCCCACTGCTTTCTGCAGAATTGAGGCTTTCACATCTCTCTCCTCATTCCACTCCTACCACAATATCCATGAGAAGCAAGTCAAGACACTGAATTTGCACAACAATCCTGCTCCCCCTGGGTTGTGCAAACATCTTCTCCAAGGCCCATGTAATCGCACAACCTTCTATCCTTCATTCGCAGGCTATCGTTTGTTACCCCTTCCCTCGATCATTACTTGACATTAGATTGCAATCTCTTTGGGCCTGGGACCATGTCTCTTTAGCCACACAGTGAACCCCCTACCACATTACTGGGTAAAACAGGACTGAGGTAAAATAACTATATGGCCTGCAACAGGCATGGGAAACTGGTGACTTTGGGACCACATTCGAACCACCACATCATTTTATTTGGCCTGCCAACAGTTAACCAGTTCCAGCTGATCCCAGTTTCTGATGAAAAGTGAGGGGGGCAGAGATCCTGGTCAGTCTTGATATCCCTGATAGATTTTGAGGTGGGGAGCCTTTAAAAAATACAAGTATGGCCCACCAAAGTGTTTTGTGGTCCTCGACTACCTTAAAGGTTGCCTATCCTTGACCCACAAGAAAACAACTGAATGTGCCGCATTGGGTCTTCAGAGAGATGAGCTGAAACAAGGCCCTTAAGAGAGATGTGGACTGGCCCAACTATACCTCACCTGGTTGTTTACTCTGCTGTCTATGAGGATTAACTAAATACCAGCACAGTTAATTAGTTCAATGCTGAGGCTTGTTTTAGTAGAAGCACCCCAATACTTTGTGAGTCCATTATGACTGGGTATGATATAAATCAGAAACAGAAAAGAACTAGTAGGCCACCTATCCAAGGATGTACCCACCACTATAGGACTGCTCTGTACCCTATATATCCCGGGGAGGGGCATGGGGGCAGGACGGTTCCCCAGTCCATTTGTAGATGGACCAATTAATTGGGCTTCTACCATTTCCCTTGGGAATGGAGATGAGTACTGAGTCTTAACAGATCTCACCATTAGGACTATTTATCCTATTTTAAAATTTTCCTTCTCTAAATTTTATATTGTCACTTCTTGTTATAAACCCAGAGGACCAAGTGAACCACCAGGAACAAGGAAAAGAGTTCGGGAGGAGATGAGGAACAGGACAATAACCAACTAGGAAGCAGGGGAAGTCATTTGCAAGATCTTTGAGGCACGGATGAGGTCTAATCTGTACTATTAAGATGTCTAGCCACACTCTAAGGCATTGTTAAAATTAATAATGTAGGTACAATAGTAAGCAGGGGAATGGCCACAGTGAGAGGGGCCCTGAGTAGATGTCCCATCGCTCACACTCAGTGGCACAGTGCACTGCTGTGATTTTATATCCTAAGTATGAAAATCTCACCCCCTGAGAAGTTTGTTATTCAGTTTAATTGAACCCCTGCCCTGCTGTTTCCTTCACAGAGGGAAACTGCTGCTGAGAAACGCAACAAGATCATCATCCACTGTAGGACACTCCCACTTCTGATGCCAGAGGCCTGCAATTCTCACCCATGGAAAGGTATTATGGGGGGGGAGAGTGTAGTATTTATTCTCACTTGCCCAGAGGAAAGCAGGAGGACACCTAGGAGACGGGGACTGGTCCTGCTTTGAGCAGGGGGTTGAGCTAGATGACCTCCTGAGGTCCCTTCCAACCTGATATTCTAAAATTCTATGGCTTCTTTGTGACCACACGGTGGCAGCTGGATGTGATGGGGAATTCCATAGGTTACGTAATAAATTTGGAAATAGGAGAGGAGAGAGACGAACAAGGATCAGACCCATAAAATACAACAATGTTTATTAAAAGCACTCAGCACTGATCCTACTGACTCTAAGCCCATTAAACTCAGCCCATGGTGTGTGCTTGGCTGCTCAACAATGTGTCAATGTCAGTGTCAATAGCCTAAGGCTTTGAACCCTTGTTAGTTTCTAGTTGACTCTTTCAGTCAGACATTTAGCCCTCTCCCTTGAAAGGTTTCACCAACGTGCCACCCCCAGCTATACAAGATTCACTTATTTTTATTATTTGTTTTAAAGAAGTATGAGAGAGACCTCCAAGTGCCCCATGCACCCACAAACAAATAGCAAAAGCCCCTTCCTCAAAGAGTATACAGTCTAAACAGATAACACAAAGGATGGTCAGAGAAACAGTGGAGAAATGACTTGCCTAAAGCCACACACCAGATCAGTGATAGAACAAGAAACAGCACCCAGAGCTCCCAAGACCAGTCCAGCCTCTTAACCACCAGACCACATTGCCTCTCAGTTTAGGCTCTATGGACAGGGAAGATGTGAGGGGATAAAGGTACCAGCAAAACCCTACTCTTTTCGCATCCTCCACCACCCCCTGCAGGGCTATTCAACAAAAGTTACTGCTGATCAAGTTATCTTTCACATCAATAAGGTTTTATTTGCTTGTGCTGCTGAAAATTTGGTGAATGTGGTCCCAGTAGATTGTTGCGGCAGGACGAGGGAAAACACTTAGAAGTACCAGTTCCCCACTGTCTTGTACCTGTAAAAGCAGCAAAGCAGATCCAGACTCACACAGCTACCCTTCTGATACTTGTCTTGTACCTGGTGTGTCATTTAACTGTGCAAAGGAAGTACAGAATGCTAGCAAACCAGAACAGCAGCATTTTACATTTGTTTTGCACCCATGTAAGTGGCTCAGCACGGTACAAGCATGCCTATAGATGGAATCCTGTGTGGATTCAAAATGAGTGTCTGCAGTGTGGCGATCTGCAGAGCTCTACCTATAGAAAACAGCATTTGTAGAATAGCAATTACCACTTGTTTTAATTCACTGGCAGGTCATCTGAGAAAAGCAGTTGCTTTGCAAGGTAAGGAAGGTAAAGAGTTTCTTACTTCTTAGGGACCTGATCCTGCAAGCCCATGAGCAAAGCCTACCCCAAAACTCGTCCCATTGACATCCAGGCCCCGCCAAGGGTTCAGTTTGTAACAGAAAAAGCAGGCAAGACTAAAAAAGCCTACAACTCAAGAGAGGACTTTGCCTCCCCAAGCTCCCTGCTTGAAAACACACTGTGAGCTCTATTATCTCTGTTCCGAGAGTCTGGCCCCTTGTAATGCCTGTCGTAGGATCTGCATTACATCTGCTAGGCATGAAGCGAGCCTCTCACTGCCAGCCCCAATGCCCCCAGGTGCAGCACACGCATATAATTTGCTCTTGTACCTCAATCAGCAAGCAAGCAGAAAAATAAGAGGAAATTAATTTCTCTCATTCCCTTTCTTCCCTCGCCTGTTTTACACAAGAGCCTTTTAAAAATGTTGGTTACTATATGATTACGCACAACAGGGGTTTGTAACAACCTCATCTTGACTAAACTACCTCTGCCCTGGCCGTGGGATGATTGGTTGCCTTGGCAATTTTCTACATACAGTGCTCAGGAGCTACAATTATGGAGCTCTTCTCAGTACTGATTCTCCTTCTTAGAAGTTCATGACAAGAAGGGACAAAAGATATATAATGGATTTTATTGCCACCGCCTCCCCTCTCCTTCATCCTCAAGAGGGTCAGATCAGCATCATCTAAACCTGCTACCTTTGCAATGAGAAAAAGGTTCTGCTTATGTGAGCTGAAGTACTGTAGTAACCGAATGGCACAACCAGGCAAATGAGCCCCCTGGAGGCCATAGGTCCAACTCTCCTTATGCTAATGGCGTGACAGGTCGAGCTGGCGGGAAACATCTCAGGAGAACAATACGGGGCTTTGTGACTTTCTATAGTTCTTCAAGTGCAGTTCTACTGTGAGAAGCAACTGCCAAGACAGCAGAGTTCTGTGTCTCCTGATCACACGCACTCAGTTTGCAAGTAAAAGGATGCTTTTCTAACAGCTGGCCCTGCAAAATCAGCATGAGAAGACAAGATGGGTCCCTGTTGTTTGCATGGCAGTTGCCCTTACACGTCCCAGTCAGGGCACTTTCTGGCTCTTACATCTTCACCAGTTACAGAGGTTCTGCAGGCCAGTTCTGCTCAGAGCTACACCAACTCACCTTTGTTATAAGAGGGTTGCAACTATGTTCCAAATGCAAGGGGGAATAGGATCCAGCTCATTCTCTCTCAGTTGTGCTGACTCCACTGGGTTAACAGGGGAGGAAAAAACAAAATTTCTGGGCCCCTAAAGTCAGGAGATGCAACCGATAGAGAGAAAACAGAGCAGTTGACTACACGGTCACTGTTCATAGCCTAGATCCCCACTTTAAAGAGAGAGTTAGGTTTGAGGACAGAAATGAGATTAGTTCTACTTCCACACTCTGTAAAACAGCGTCTATAGCACTGAGGCACAAAAGGATGATGTGCTGTTTAAAACCACATGCTAAAAGTCTCCTAGTGTGTTACATGCCTCCATTTGTCTGATAGGGCAACGGCTGAAAGCAAAAATCTTCAAAGAAAAAAAGAAGACACCTGTTTTGCTCAATGCCGCGATCTGAAGGTTCACACAGTGAGAATAGCTGTTCTCACCGTGTTCAAACCTTGCAACTGCTTCACAGCAGAAGTATTTAATAACAGCTGGCATCTCGGAGGCTTTTGCTGCTGTGCCAGCGGCCATTTTACTGATTGGTGACATAATTTCTGACACTGGCAATGTGAAAGTTCCACAGAGCAGACTGTAAAATGCTGAGGTGCTGGTTCAACAATTAGAAGACTAGACTTTGGGGCTGCTGAATTTTTTAAAACAGTACAATTCTTCTAACTATTAAACCATAATTAAAAGCAGGAACACAGGTTTGCAATCTTGTACACACAGGTCTCTTTCAGTGTCATCAAGGAAGCTGCTTTGCAGCAAGATGGCAGCCATCACCACCTGGCTCTGAGATGCCTTTGCTAATTAAAACTTGCATTCTCAAACACTGCTTGGAATTAGTAAAGAGTGAGAAGTGCCATATCTCTGATGGCTGCTCTGCGGGCTGTGAAAGCAGCTGTATCTTAGAGGCAAAATCCCTAAATATTGTGGGTGGCATCATGCAGTCCACATAATATGTAGCACTTACATGTTATTTTAATGGAAGAAATTCAGGGCTCCACTGAAGGCAAGAGAGCTGCACCTGCCTGCACCAGCTCTGCATTGTCCCAATGCCGTCAAAGTGCTTCACACACATTCATTAATTACTCCTTCCACACCCTGGTGAGGGCTTCCAACTCTGGCCCTGATGAAATTGGTTTTGGGAGGGACACGGTGGGAAGAATCCTAGTTCTATATAAAACATCTGTTCCCCCAGAGAGAAACCTAATTCAAGGAAATGAAAAATTACATAAACTCTCTTTCCCCACAAGGATTCGTAGATGGGTAAAGGGGGGGGGGGAAAGGCATACAAGCAACTAAATCCTCCAGGATTATATCTTTAAAGGAATTTGCTGGACCTACAACTCTCACTTTCACCTCAAATCCAAATTGCTACTGGGCTCTGCACCTTTCTCTGTAATAGTTCACAACTGAAGACTTTGGAGAGATGGTTTGGTTATAAGAGGGGAATCAGGTATTATCACTACTTGCAAATAATTCGGGTATTTTTACACACACACACACACACACACACACACACACACACACACACACACACACTCTCTCTCTCTCTCTCTCTCTCTCTCTCTCTCTCTCTCTCTCTCTCTAACTCAAGAGGCAGAGCCCCTGGATGCTGTATTCTACTGGCGCCTGAGAGTGCATGAACTTAGACATATCTACTGAGTCAAGGTTGAAAAGACTTCCACACATCAGAGGCAGTTTTTTCCAGGACCCTGTGGCAAAGTGACTTTCCATTAGAGGAGGAAGGGAATGCCTGGAGTGTGGAGTTCAGTATGGCTAATTTTCTCACAGCGGCATTCAACCCAATACTGAGCTGTTACTTACACTGGAGAAATCTACAGTTGTACTTGCTGCAACAGCAGCAGCAGATGGCCCCTCTAAGTCAAGGTTAGTGGATGTTAAAAAGCCTATGATAACAGGACCATTAATAGCGGTGGTCACCATTAAAAAGTCAACAGTTAATGCAGAACAGTGTCTGAGATGGCACAGTGTTTCCTCATTCTTGTAACAGGAGATAATGGCAGTGTCAGATACCACTGTGTGGTAAGAGTTGCTAAATACAGACTTTTTAAATGGCCAACATGATTTCATTTTGTTTCCCATCTTCTACCATATCCAAGTCTCTCAAGTTAAACAAGAATCAAAATTCTCACTTATAATGGACTGTTACTTGGGTACAGTGGCTGGACTGTGGGTTAACTATGGCTATTCTCACATTACACAGCATCGTACCGAGTGCTTACAGATGGTGCGGAAACTCAGTCTGCTGAATTTCAAACCCACTTGAATACTACTGGTCCGAAAGTGCAGGTTACTGCATGTTCTGCTTGCAAGAGAGTGAAAAGGCAAAGGATTGATAAGAAGAGACAGAGGGAAAAGTTTAATGAAAAAACATACTGGACAAGATTTTCAAACCTGGTGCCTAAAGTTAGATTCCTAAATAATTGGCCTCATTTTCAGCTATGTTGAGCACCCAGTTTAAGAGAATGAGGGCTGCCGGGTGCTCAGCTCAGTACCTCTGAAAAATCAGGCCACTTATTTAGGTGCCTAACTATGATTTTAGGAGCCTAACTTTAGGCAGCCAGATTTGAAACTCTTGGGCATAAACAGGGGCACCCACTTGTGCCAGCCAAGCTTTGGGAAGTTTTTTCTATCCTTAATAGCTAGAAAAATGTTCTAGATGGAGGAGGGTGGTGAGAGGCATTGTTTTAAATACAGGGTGAACAGTTTCCCACCATCAAATCAGTTCTAGTCTGACAAACCCAAAAGTTCCAACAGGGCTAGGGACTCCAGGGCTTCCAGGATCCACAGCTTCAAGGCAGCCAGCCATTCAGACTGCCCTGGAACGGGTTTCATTCCCTTTTGCTGAGAATTTCAACATTTTTGTTTTTCATTCCTAAATTAAACAAAACCAAATTGTGAAATATTGAAGTCCTCTGCAAAAGGGAATTACCTTTCTCTGCACAGCTCTAAATCCTATCCAAAATTGCAGACTGGAATTTCCCCTTGACAGTTTTGCATTTCCTGTACCTCTTCCCTCTCACATAAGCCACCTTCCTGGCAATGTACATTTTCTCAAAGAGTAGAAGCTGGTCTCTGGCTGTGTCAGTCGCCACTGTAATGGGGCACACAAGCCTCCTTGCAAGGTAGGAAGGGGTTAATGGGGTACTGAAGAACCAATCAACCACTAGTGGAGACACCTGGAGCAGACTTCCAGGGAAGGACTTAAAAAGAGCCCTGATCAGTTGGAGAGGAGTAGGTAGGGAGAGCAGATGTGGGGCCCTCACTGGGGGAGGAAGGCTGGCTGGGGCAGAGATGGGAAGGTTGCTACCTAGCCAATCTCCTGGAGGAATTGGAAGAGTTTATGTTGCTTCATACTTGTTTTGGACTTTTAGTACCTCAGCAGGGGTAGAACTGTAAGTGACCTAGCCAGAGAGCTGGGTGTGTGTAACCCGGAAGGTGCCGGAGACTGGCTGGAGAGTGGAAGAGCAGATGGGAAACAGAGGCTGAATGGCAGCTGCACTGGACAATGCCACAAGGGAGGCATTCTGGTAAGGATATGCCATCATTACATACTATGAACACAAAGCAACAGTTCTCACTGTCTGGGTTTTAATAATATGTTTCTCGATTCTTTCCCAAACCTGAGAGTCATGATACTGCATCAGGCAAGTATTTGGTCCTGCCATGCGGGCAGGGGACTGGACTCGATGATCTCTCAAGGTCCCTTCCAGTTCTAGAATCTATGAATAAGTCTAGCCCTGCTTGATAATGCTTTCAGTCTAATCATAAGAATGGCCATACTGGGTCAGACCAATGGTCCATCTAGCCCAGTATCCTGTCTTCTGACAGTGGCTGGTGCCAGGTGCTTTAGAGGGAATGAACAGAACAAGGAAATTTTGAATGATCCATCCCCTGTCATCCAACCCCAGCTCCCTGATCATCTTGGCCAATATCCATTGATGGACCTATCCTCCATGAACTTATCTAATTCCTTTTTTTTAACCCAATTGTTCTTTTGTCCTTTGTAACATCACATAGCAACAAGTCCCACAGGTTGTCCACTGTGTGAAGAATCACTTCCTTTTGTTTGTTTTAAACCTGCTGCCTATTAATTTCATTGGGTGACACCTAGTTCCTATGTTATGTGAAGGGATAAATGCCACTCTCCTATTTGCCTTCTCCATACCACTCATGATTGTATAGACCGCTATCATATGCTCCCTTACTTGTATCTTTTCTTAGATGAACAGTCACAGCCCTTTTAATCTCTCCTCATATGGAAGCTGTTCCACACTCAGATCATTTTTTTTGTCCTCCTCTGTGCCTTTTTCCAATTCCAATACTGTATATGTTCTATGAGATGGGGTGAGATTAGATTGGCACACAGTATTTAAGGTGTGGCTGTACCACAGAGGTATAGAGTGGCATTATAATATTTTCTGTCTTATCTATCCCTTTCCTAATGGCTCCTGACAATCTCTTAGCTTTTTTGACTGCGCAAATGTTTTTAGAGAACTATCCACAATGACTCCAAGGTCTTTCTTGAGTGGTAACAGCTAATTTAGACTCCAACATTTTGTATGTACAGTTGGGATTTTTTTTTCCAATCAAAATTCCCTTTGTGCACCACACCAAGACATACAAATATAGTTTGTTCTTCGGTATGTACCATAAATTATTCTAACTCTGATTGAGTAACTTACTTAAGTTTATCAAAGGTCATACAGTAAATCCTAATCAGCTCCAACTGCTTTAATTACTTTAGTGCTGCTATAACTTTTGTGTACTATAACCTCTTGAAGCAAGGGCTTAAAATAGCTATATGCAAATGCTATAGAGTTCCTTTCATGTAGGTTTATTACACTGGCCTGTAGGTGCACATGTTGGCAATAACACTTAGCGCTTATCTAGCATTTTTCATCTGTAGTTCTCAAGGCACTTCGTAAAGGTACCATTATCCCCATTTCACAGAAAGGGATATGGAGGCACAGAGGTAAGGTGACCTTGTCCAAGGTCACAGCATCAGTGGCAGAACTGAAAATAGAACCTAGAAATCCTGAATGCAGTCCCATATGCTATCTATGGGACCATGCTGTCTCCTTTATATATACTGTAATATGCAGCTTGTGCTAGATATAACAACTTTAGTAGCTTAATGATGAAACTGAACTATATTTTTGCTGGAGCATAAGGGTCTGACCTAAAGCTCACTGAAGTCAAAAGACTTACGGACCTCAATAATATTTAGAGGCAGCCCTAGCTTTGGATAAATCAGTCTTTATTTAGTCAGTGTGTGTTTTCTTCCCCATGTAATCTGCTCTGTCACTCATGTAAGGTGTGCCACTGCTTTGGTAGAAAGTTTAAAACAACCTGTCTCTCTGCTCTTTATGTCTAAACCACAACCCTCTATCATTTATATTCTTGCTCACTTCAGGATATGTTCAGGTTATGCAACAGTGGGTGGTGCTTTGGGGTCCTGGTGAAAGGGGTATAATGAATCTGGACCTGCCTAACATCAGTCCTTTGCATTGCCACGTGGGAAATCCACAGCTGACAATCAGTCTCTGGAAACTCCAAGGGCTATGGGACACAATAGAGTAGACAGAGAATGTTTCTTCCTCATCCAGCAGCAAACTCTCTGGTTAAGTAAGGAGCAGCACTGACCTGCCTCTCAAATACAGCTGCAACTACTGCTAGGGTGGAAACCGGCAGCTACACAACATTACAGAATAACATTACACAATTGTTTAGGACAGGAAGCAAAGAAGCAGCGTGTATCCATTTGAAACTCAAGGGGGTTCTGAGAAAGGCAGAATGTAATTACAGTTGGAGTTTGGCCAGGATACCACAATTAAACACCTCTATTCTCTCAAACACTGCCATGGGATATTTAATAGCCCTGCCACCCACTGATACCGTATCAGTATTACTTCCTAGAGCACCTTGTTTTCTTTGGAGTTCTCCCCTTCGTACACTCTCCATATCCAAGTCTACTTAATTTGTCAATCTAATAAGGCCATCGCTTGAGAAGTTACACTTGTACTTCACCTAACTGCATTTCAAAGACTCTGCTTACCACCTTTACCTTTCTGCCCTTTGCGGCACAAACATTCTCCAGACGGACGATCAAAGGAAACAACTTTATGTGAACTCTGATTAATAAATGATCCTCCCAAGCAGGGGTGTTAAGAAAAGGCTCTTAATAAATTTTAAAATACGTTCTAACATGACAAAATCATAGCCTGTCAAAAATCACCATTCAGGGGATAATATGCATTTAAGAAAGCTGAAGATTAACAATATGTATTTTAGTTTCAAGCTGAAGATAACGAAATATGCACTTACATGTTCTGTTTTAGGAATAGTAGATTTTTCTTTCTTTTTCCTATCTTAACTGGAATTAAAAGTCTAGACATCTCCATTGCCTTGTGCTTAAACCATCATCGATTGAGTGTTTAACCCTTTGCCTGTTGTTTAATTAAGAGCATTGAGTATGTGAAATGACCATTTACTTCTCAGCACTCTTCAGGATTACGCCACTAGACTGTAGGCTTCATGAGGCAGTGATTTTATCTTATGAATAGGGATGTAACTTCTTCAGTGAAGTTTTTAAGCAAAGACACAGGGGTTTGGTCATAGTGGCAAAACAGCAGAAGTAAAAAGAACATAGTAAAATAGTAATAAATCAAGCAATACAATCTTTTATCTCCTGTGACAGATGTGACAAAAACGGCACCTTATTTCTACAGTGTGCATGTAAGCTAAAGCATTTAATCAGTAATAATGTGATTATTGGCTAGCGGTTTGTTGCAAAATAAGGGGTCTTGTCTTTTAGAGCTGCACCCAGATGCAGAATCACTCTTTCTACTTGCTGGACACGACACAGCACTTACTGCATAGTATCAGCCCTGCCTTTGGGATTTAAACTTGGCTATGAACTATAGGCATTTCCTCATTGGCATTCCTCACCATTTGGCAGATGTGAAATAGGGTCAGTCATCGCAAAATGTCTTGCTGCTCACTTCAATCCCTATTTCACCCCATTATACTTGATGTGAGCCTCATACACACAAACCCAGCACAGATACCTAAAGCATTTCCCAAAATGGCATGGGAGACCAAATACAGAATGCTGACTCTGAAATGCTAGAAAAATGAAGCCCAGCAGAGTTGTGGCAATACTGAACAGGTTACGTAAACCTGTCTGCACTGATTCTTCACTTCTCAGAGCCCTGTCTCAAAAGGGCATTAAAATTGCCACTGAGGTAGCTGTTGGAGTGCCTCCTGTTATTGTGAGGCACTAGCATTGCTTTTTGTTTGGTTGGTTGGTTGGTTTTTGGGCTGCAGGGGTTAAAGCTACCTAACCAAATCTCCACACCCCAGCCCTAAACATAGGTGCTCAAATTTCTCATCCAGAACGAGATCCATATTTTGCAAATGGCTACTGTCTGTATGCTGGACTGACTCCAAGCCCCAGACCCAAACACCTGCAGCTGGAGGGGTGTTTGCATTACAGATCTGGATCCAAATTTTGCATCTGGAGATAATCTGTAGAAATGCTGAAGGTCTTTACTGAAGCCAATGGGGGTTTTGCCTGGATAAGGACTTCATGACTTGGCTACATTTAGTTTAGAAACAGATCATCTGGCAACCACTTAAAAGAGCCTGAGGTTTAGATGCACCCAACCCTTAAAGATCCTGTAGACTCTACATTGGGCTCATTTTGGTTACAAACAAAATGGTATCCTGTTTGCTCTTTTCAGAAACTGTCACCTATTTAATTTTGCCAAGTTCTAATTGTTCTTATGGATCACAGTTCCCAGATCAAAATGCTCAGGGCTTAGCTAAAACCTATAAACAAGAATTTCCCTTCCTTTTGTCTGAACTGGATAAGCCAGCCTTAAATGTGAACTACAACACCAGACCCCTTGCCCCACCCTGCAATAGTACGTTGCCTTGGGGTGAGGAAGAAGACACCCTATGTGGAACTGTTCCAAGTTTTTCAAACTAAGCATCAAAGCAGTAACCTGGCTTGGAGGTGAGAAAACGATCCCCCCAGGCAAAACTTCTGTGTTGAGGGGATAGTAAGCATCAGGCTCGTAAAACAATATTTGCAGAGCGGCAAAAAAGAACACAGAGGGAAGGAAAAAAGAGACTCTTATTAGCTGCAAAATAAGCCCTTTCGATCACAATCTCTGACAGGGAACAGTGCCATTTGGGCAGTAAATCATTGTGGCCCATTGAGATACCTGTGCTGATAAAAAGGGCCTATGACAGACAGGACAGGGAAGAGGTTCAGGGCAGCTCGCAGGGAAAACCTTTCTTTCCACACACACGTACCAGCAAAGGCAGCAGGAGCAGGTAGAGACAGGCAGTGCTGAGCTCAAGCTCAAGAGAGTGAAATCAGGAGGTTCAGTCCCCTACTCATTCAAATGGTATGACAAAGTCCTTACCCAAATAGAGAAGAGGAAAGACCTTTGCAGTCCTTATTTTGGGGGATAAGGGTCCCCTCAATTTAGGAACTCCCACTCTATTCCTCTTAGCTTTTTCACATCCTCCCAAAATAGCTTTAACCTGCCCTTTAAACGGCCAAGACCATAACAGGGTTCAAAAAAGAACTAGATAAATTCATGGAGGATAGATCCAACAATAGCTATTAGCCAGGATGGGCAGGGATGGTGTCTGTAGCCTCTGTTTGCCAGAAGCTGGGAAAGGGCGACACGGGATGGATCACTTGATGATTACCTGTTCTGTTCATTTCCTCTAGGGCACCTGGCACTGGCCACTGTCGGAAGACAGGATACTGGGCTAGATGGACCTTTGGTCTGACCCGGTACAGCCGTTCTTATGTAAAGCTCCGTGGCTGATCATAAGCTCTAAAAAGTAATGGGGTGAGGGAAGAGGAGCAGGCAGACCACACAGCCGTTTTGTGGGGCAGACTAGATAGAAGAGCCCTTCTCTAATGCTAACTGAGTAAGACTGGTGGGCATAAATGCAACGCAGACTGAAGGACATTCCATGGAACTTCGAGAAGACATTGGAGCTGAAGGTAGACAAGAAACAAATTGGTGGAGCTGTTGAGAGTTTGGCGAGATGGCAAAAATAAAGAACCCAGCTAATGGCTTATTTACATAGGTCACAACAAGCCAGGGAGCTGACAGACTGAATTCAGAATGGAGTCCCAATGACTAAGTTTGTGTAATTTACATCCTCTTCCTGCCCCATCTTTGCACCAACTTAGACTCCTTTACATAACTGAGTGTGAACATAACTGACCTTATATGCAACCTCTGTTTGGCCCCCCAGAGCTTAAAGGAATCTAATTTCTTGTAATGTACATGCAGGGGGGCCAAAAAGCAGAGTGGATAAGCAGGAAAAGCAGCTGGCTGAAGTGTGCAAGTGGCTGTATGTTCCTTGCTATCCCCTCTTTTCTGGACCACATGTAAGTTGCACAAACTTAGACTTCTTTAATGGGCCAAATTCAGAAGAGTTCTGCTATGGAATTTGTTACACATCAGCACATGGGTAACAGTCTGAGGGAAGCTGGGCCATATTTTCTGTTCTCTAAGCTAACCCTCATGCAGTAATAGAGGGGAAGGGCAGTGGGGGTGTGAGGCCATGTTTATGCCTCCCATGTTGTTTGTCCAGCCCTTGAGCTGTTACAATTTACACTCAGCTGCAACAGCCTGCTAGGGGTTGTTCCACAGCCAATGTTTAGAAGCACTCCAGCAGCATCCTCTCCCACATCCCCACCGTACCCTGTATGCCAAGGCCAGAAGTGAAGACAGCATAGAGCTGTTTTGGCAGCTTTGCACAATAATGAGAACCTCCTTCTACTGGGGATAGACCCACAGAACCATCTCCATCAGTTTTATGGGGCTTTTTTAGCCACTGGAGTGGCACAGGGGGGCAAAACAGACTGAAGAGTCTTGCCTTCCAAGTCTAAGTTGGTATACCTTACATAGAAGCCTAGAAGTAGGTGTAAATTAAACCAGTTTAGACTTCCTTCCAAATTTGCCCAATATACCCAACCAGAAGAGTCAACTATGCAAGAAAGAAGCAACACGCTTATCATTCCCCTCTTTATCATCCCTGCGGTCTCCCCTTTATTGGTCCTAATAACCCTCCCACCTTGCCTCAAACTTGTATATCTCTATTCTCTTGTGTTAGCTACTGACGAGCCTAACCCTGCATACCCATATTAGGCAGAGATTTATTTGTGAAATTCCCACATGTCCTGGGAAGACACACACAGGTCTTGAAGCAGCAGATTGAGCTAAAGCTCATGTCCTAATATATTTAGCAAATATATAGGAAAAAAAAGAAAGAAAAGGAAAATCTTGGGATGGGACTACCTGGCTAGTACAGAAAGCTTGGAAGGAGATTTCCTGACTTCTCATACTATAAATAAATCACCAGAAGCAGCACTAACTAGACACTAGGACTTTCTCCAGGAAGTGGTCACCCTTATTGTGTTTCCAGGAACCGTTCTAACCCAAGGCTTCTAACCTTAACAGTGCAGTGTCTCAAAACTCCTTATTTGGAGGGGGTGAGGGAGAAAAGAATAATTTGCATCACTTTCTGCTCATTAACAGAAAGGACTCCCAATTCCACTTTATGCTAGCACCTACTACTCTTGGGTTTTGGTACCCAACCTGATTCAATGGCTACTCATATCAAGGCTGTTTTACCTTTTCAGATCTTCTACTGAAGAGCCAATGCACAGAGTAGGAACCTTCTGTTGGTGTCCTGGGCCTTGCATCATGCTTACAGACAGCTGTAGCTCCAATAATTAGCTTTTTGATTGAATGAGATTTCCCGCTCTCCTCATTAATTCTGATTCTTCCCCCCCAACCCCATATCAAGGCATGTGCAAAAATCTCTACTATCATCACTGGAGAAATTCTACTTCCTAACTTTTTGGAGAGGTTGGAGCATGCTACTGATTGACTGCTGCATGTCAATCTTTCTCCATTCCACTCCTCTTGGGTCAGCCACCAGTGCTGGGCATCTCATCTTGTCCTGACACCATGAGCAGATTTGGAGAACTCAGAGCCAGAGAAGAGCCAAAACTAGAAACTGAAAAGTTAAATCCTTGGAATTTCAAGGGTAATGGTGTAGAGTTTGGATGCAAATCCCTACGCTCAAACAGGTTTTTATTCTGGGTTGGATCCAAAGTCTGAAAGAGCCTATTTTGGCCCAAGTTGGTAGACTTCCACCATCTCTGCCACCCATGTTGCAACATCCCCACCATTCTGGGGAGGAATCTCCCAAGAACACCTAGGCAGACCACTGGTCTGTTTCAATATGGCAATTCTGAACTTGAACTCAAGCCCTAATTCAGACTTGAAACCAAAACCCAGCAGAACCTTTACTGGAAATAAACATCAATTTAACTGTTAGGCAGGTACAGTTCACAGGAACCAAATGTACTCTCCTAGGTGTTTCTGTAGCACCTATCACAATAGCATGTACACATAAAGGCGTACTGCACTTAACATTTTTAGGAGTCTGCTGACTGCTGGAGGCAGCTATCATTCTTGGTTATGGACTGGGCATCTGTCAGTGGTTAGTGTAATATCCCGGTAAGATCCTCTCTGTATCTGAGCCAGGATATTACACATAATACTCTTAAGACCCAATTCTTGTTGGGACAGGACATTTTGAGAACTATTATTCATGGAGCTGTGCTCTACAGAACAATAACTGAATACCTGCTCCAATGAGCCTTCCCTCTAGTTAGTTCTATACTGAAACTCATCATGAATGGATGAGTTCAATAAAGCTAATTCTTCTTTCTAAGTTATTCTATTTAGACTGTCTTCATACTTATCAGTGCACAACAAACTGTTAGAGCTCTGTAAAATAATAATGAGACTTATCTTTTCGAATATCAGTTTCTGACTTCTGATGCTTAAGGTCACAACACTTAAAACAGACTTTTTGCTCATCGATTAGCATGCCACATACAGGTTTTTTGGGGTTACTGTATCCAAACTGCAGAACAGTAGTGCAAAGAAATGCAGAGGAAAAACAATGCAAGGGAGTGTCCATCCAGTTGGAGCTACTCAGTGATAAAGCTCTTGACTTGAGCTCTAAGGGTCTGATTTGTAAAGGTATGTAGGTGCCCAACAATGGAGATAGGCACCAGGATTGGGAGTTAGGTGCTTCGGAAAATCCCAGTGGGTGCCTATCTGCATCCTTACACACCTAGAGCCAAATTTGTAAAGGTATTTTAAGTGCTTTCCATCCTACTTACAATGACTGTAAACTAACAGTTTATTTTTAACTTGATTATGTCCTTGTTTAACTGGCAAGATGTGTATATAGACAACCTCCTCAAACCAGAGAGACAGAGCTATGGGAATGAGCCAGAGGGTACGTCTTCACTACCGGCCGTATCGGCGAGGAGCAATTGATTTCCTGGGGATCGATATATCGCATCTCATCTAGACGCGATATATCGATCCCCGAATGCGCTTCTGTCGACTTCGGAACTCCACCAACGCGAACGGCAGTAGCAAAATCAACAGGGGGAGCCGCGGATGTTGATCCCGCGCCGTGAGGACAGTAGGTAACTAGATCTAAGATACTTCAACTTCAGCTACATTATTCACGTAGCTGAAGTTGCGTCTCTTAGGGCTTGTCTACATCAGAAAGTTGCAGCGCTGGTGAGGGAGTTACAGCGCTGCAACTTTGAAGGTGTACACATCTGCAGGGCATCACCAGCGCTGCAACTCCCTGTTTGCAGCGCTAGCCGTACTCCCGTTTTGTCTCGGGTGTAGAGGATCCAGCGCTGGTGATCCAGCGCTGGTAATCCAATGTAGACACTTACCAGTGCTTTTCTTGACCTCCGTGGAAGGAGGAAGCCTCTGGTAATCAAGCTGGTCTCCTTCCCCGGCTTGCTCTCGCGTTCCCGGAACCCCGAGCAAGCAGGTCTCCTTCCCTGCGGTTTGCAGGGTGGTTCGGGGAACGCGAGAGCAAACCGCGGCGAAGCTGGTCTCCTTTCCCGGTTTGCTCTCTCGTTCCCGGAACCCCGAGCAAGCAGGTCTCCTTCCCTGCGGTTTGCAGGGTGGTTCGGGGAACGCGAGAGCAAACCGCGGCGAAGCTGGTCTCCTTTCCCGGTTTGCTCTCTCGTTCCCGGAACCCCGAGCAAGCAGGTCTCCTTCCCTGCGGTTTGCAGGGTGGTTCGGGGAACGCGAGAGCAAACCGCGGCGAAGCTGGTCTCCTTTCCCAGTTTGCTCTCGCGTTCCCGGAACCCCCCTTGAAGCCGCCCAACAGCGCTGCAGTGTGGCCACATCTAACACCACTTGCAGCGCTGGTTGCTGTAAGTGTGGCCACTCTGCAGCGCTGGTCCTATACAGCTGTACTAATACAGCTGTAACAACCAGCGCTGCAAAATTTTAGATGTAGACATGGCCTTAGATCGATCCCCTCCCCTAGTGTAGACCAGCCCAGGGTAACTGGAATGTTGAATATTAAAATAAAAATAAAACAGTGCAGTGATTTTTATATGCTATAAAGTCCTATCCATTAGCAGTAGATCTCTTCCCTCTCCTATATCTGCTGCACTAGATATGTGTAGAGACAACAGCACTGTCTACTGTGTTGCAGCATCCTCTGAGGAATGCAAGTTGAAGCACTTGGGCATCAGGTTATAGCTTAGGAAGTGATTAGTGCAGTGGGATGAGTTCCTGCAGAAAACATGTTGTGTGTGTGTATGTGTGTGTGTGTATATAATAAGTTCAAATAATTTAAAATTAAAAAGCTAAAGACTCTTTCCCCACCATTCCTGGGTTAGCAACACACACAGAGACACTCTCGTGTACACTCTGAGTCTCACTCACAGCCTCTCTCATGTGGTAGTCACCAACAGAGAGTCATTTACCTACCATTCCCCACACTGCAGAATCTGGGGCACTGTAATCATGTCTTCTTCTAACCTTAGGGAAATACAGCGTGTCAGGCAGTCGTGTATAATAACTGTGGGGAAATGCTGGCTTTTTTAAATGTGACCTTAATCAAACAGATTCTCTCTCTTTCTCTCTCTTTCTCTCTCTCTCACACACACACACACACACACACACACACACACACACACACACACACACACACACACACACTCAGAGCGACAGAATCTAGTTTTCAGACTCAGGCACCTGAAGGGAGAGACCTTAATGTGCATGTAGTTGCTTAAATATCAGTTTTAGGCATCTACTTATCTAACCATCCTGCTTTGAAGGTGTCGAAATTTGAAAACTGGGCTTACACGCTCATGGATACAATCAAGCTCCAATTTCTCTCTGCTAGCCTCCATGACTCATATGTGCACACATCATCTCTCACATACCATCAGTCTCTCTCTATCATACACATACTCTCGCATAGACCCTCAGAGTCAGCATCGGGTGCAGAGTTCTCCACAAAGCTTCCCCAAGGTCAGAATGCAGACCAGCTTCCCTTCTCTCCCCCGCGGCATCTCTTACGTGTCTCAGCAGAGTACAGTGCTCCACCGTTCTGACAGGCTGGCAGTTCATCACCCAGATGAAAGACTCTGATCTCCCCTGTTTGTCAGCAGAGCTGTCACAGGTGAGATTTTGCAGGTTTCCGTAGGCAGGTGAATTACAGAGTCAAACGTTACTCCAGGGCAGAGACTGGGCCTGGAAGAAGGGGGCAGGGCATGTGCGTTTAGAATTTCTTGACTTTTCAAGATGCCTCAGACCTGATGCCTGGGGCTGCACTCCTGGGAGAGGCCTATAGGACAGTGGTTTTTAGAGTTCTCCTGTAGATTACTGGGGATCCCAGTTTATTTGGTGGGTTATGCAGCAGTTTCTCAGCCCTGGAAGCTACAGATTGAAGTGTTTACATTAAGGCATCCTCAGGGCCTGAAAACTTCATCCACCCATCTCAAGTAGGAAGTTTTCCTGAGCAAGTGCCCTTAACTTCTACATGATCCAAGCTTTCATATAAAAATAATTAAGGGCCTAGGCCCTGTGGGCATGAAGTACAGCTTCTAAACATGAGCCAAGTGTAACAGATGCTGTGCTGTCTGCCGGAACCTTCGACAGACACTCCAGAACAGCTGAACAGATTCTTCCCAAGATGTCCCAGTGAAAACTGAAAAGACTGGTCAGTTTTCACTGCTGCTGTTCAGAACTCGACAGGCAGCACTGGAACTGACAAAAATCTGGTCATTTTCAGTTTGCGGCTGCTTGGGAAAGCTATGAGCAGCAGCAGAGGAAGGCACTGGAGCTATTCACGGAGGAGAGTGGCTCACAGAGAGGAAACAGATAGTGAAGATAAATCCAATAAAGATACATCATAACTGATCATAAAAGAGAAGAGGTGCAGATACCAGGAGGGCAAAGCCGCTATAATAAAAGCAAGAGAGTTGTAAGCAGAGCTGGTCAAATGGTATTTGATTAATATATTTAATTTCCCTGGCATTCTTTGAATAATTTATTTGATAAATACATTTTTTTTAAACTGACTCTATAGCTGGTCAGATACTATCTGGCAAATATAGTATGCAATCAATGAGCGAGATTCATCAAATAATATATTCAAACCTCCTTTCCTGGTATTCGGACAGGATATTTATATAGTAGTATATTACATTTTGGAGGGAAAAAAAACTTATTGAATAGGAAGATGGACAACATACCAGTTAAATACAGTTCACACTAAACTCATTGTGGTGCGGTTGTACAGGCATGGGCACAGGAGTAAGACTAGGGGGTGGGAGGAGAGATTTTTTTTTCCCAGCTGAAAAGGTAAACCACAAAATACACCAACTAGGCACTATCAGGATCCCTCCACTGTCCAAGAGTAGCTATGTGGTTTCTGAGGAAGCCAAAATTATTTTCTCACAAGCCTCCTATTTGACAACTCCTCATTTTCCAGCCTTGGTGGTAGGTCATATTTCATATGCATGGAATGATATGTTGGTGTTGATCACAATAGAGTAATTTAAAACCCACTGCCAAATTCTCAGTACAGGAACTGTCCCATAATAAGGGAGCTGTGTTCTAACCCTATTAAATAAGTATTCTAACCAATCTGAGCACTTTGTGGGTGTCCCTATGATGCACATGTATTTTCTATTGCTTTGTCCAGTCAACTAACTCAAGCAATGAGGCTTCCATCCCTTGTAATCCTGAGCTTCGATGCTTATTATCCCCATTGCCTGTTTTCGAGGAGAACATAATATTCTCCGATGACAGTCTTTAGCAGCAGTTACAGCATCAAGCTGCAAACTAAAATTCTGATGTGAAAGTTCCACCCTACTAATGCCAGCAAGGTCTGCCAAAGAATAATAAGCTAGCGGGACTGGAGAAGTTCAGTTTCTTCCTGCAGGCAGCTGTGAACAGGGGGGAAGTGATGGTGCTGTGTTTATACACAGCAGAGAGTGCAGCCATGTTTTTTATTTTCTTATTGGGAAATAACTCACCCAGCTGGAATATCTAGGAATGTGTGCTGGAAATGCTCACGCACACAGGAATGTTAGCTGTGGCATCATTCTCAGCAATACCATTTCCCAAAGATAGTGCAGCTCGGGAGCAATGATGTATTCTCAAACTTCAGACTCACGAGAATAAACATCCAATCGTCCAAAGCATCATTTATACATAGGGCCCTAACAAATTCATGGTCCATTGTGGTTGAGTTCACGGTCACAGGATTTTAAAAATTGTAAATTTCATAATTTCAGATATTTAAATCTGAAATTTCAGTGTTGTAACTTTGGGATATTGACCCAAAAGGAGGTGGTGTGTGTGTGTGTGTGTGGAGGGGGGTGTCATATGGTTATTGTAGGGGGGTTGCCAGCAGCAGCACAGAAGTAAGGGTAGCATGGTATGGTATTACCATCCGTACTTCTGCACTGTTGCTGGGGAGGGGGGAGGCACTGCCTTCAGAGCTGGACGCCCGGCCAACAGATGCTGCTCTTTGTCCACCCAGCTCTGAAGGCAGCACAGAAGTAAGGGTGGTAATACCGTGATTCCCCCTACAATAACATTGCAACACACACTCATCCACAACTTCCTTTTGGGTCAGGGATGGTCTGCCCTGTGACATCTGTATAGTATAGGGTAAGAATACACAAAACCAGATTTCATGGTGGAGACCAGCTTTCTCAGTGCCTGATGCATTTTTCACAGCCATGAATTTAGTAGGGCCCTATTTATACACAAAGGAATTGCCAGACTGAACCAAACCGGTGGTCCACATAACCCCAGTGGGCTGTCTGTGACAGTGGCCAGCCCTAGCTGCTTCAGAGGAACGGCAAGCAATCTAGCATTAGACACTAGGGATAACCTGCCCCCAGGAAAAGTTCTCCCTAATCCCTTATAATTAGAGATTGGCTTGTTCCCTGAGCCACTAGGGTCATCAAACATCATGTAAGGTGTGTGTGTGGGGGGGGATTTCATTGGCGTGCTCTTCTTTATAATACCTGCCCGAATGCTTGTCTGGGCAGGTTTCATCCCCTGTACCCAAAACTATTGGCTGAAGTTTCCTTAGAGTTTGCAGGAAGGCTTTTTGCATGTGCTATAAACAGAATGCTGATTCTGGGATTCAGGAGAGGGCAGTGCTCTCACTGCCTACCAGTGCAAGCTTCCAAACAGCAGTACATAGCCCTAACTTTCAGAAGCGCTCCTCAGTTTTCACAGTGCACAGACTGATAGCCAAGCATAGCAAGCTCACACTGAAACTCCACAATGGGTGGCAATGGTGCATCTGGATGGGGCATCTGGTTTCTGAGCCAAGAGGCAGAAGCGGGACCCCAAGGAAAGGCTCTATCCCTGACCCCCTTTGCCCTCCCTTCTTCTGATCTTTATTGGGCCGTCTGCCTTGTAGCATCAAAGGCAAGAACAGGCCCGTGATTTGTCCTACAACAGCTCTATAAAAAACATAATTGCCCAATAACCCTCTGTCTGCAAAACAAGCCATCTTCCTGTTTCTTCTCTCATAAAGACTATTTGACAAGCCTGTTCCATCAGCTTATAAAAACCTCGAGAGAGTTGCCTTAACCTTCCTTGAAAAGAAACCTTGGAGAAAAGCAAAACAGAGGCAAACCCACTCTCCCACCACCCACACTCTGAACTATCTGCAAAACCACTATAGCAAGTAAATATGCAAAGCATTGAAGAAGATATCTATGCCATCCATTGATGTGACTCAAAAGAATGGCTTCTTCCTGAGGCGAGGGGGAAATGGAATTTGTGGAGTCAGAAATGTCCTGTACCTCTAAGCCTCCAACTCAGACAGACAAATAGACACCAAACAGAGTGTGGAGTTAAAGTACAGTGGCCGGAAGAGAGATTGTATAAAAATGACGCTGTGAGGAGAGAATAATTAAAGGGAACCAATAGTTTCCAGATCAAGTTTATAAAGTTAAAAGATTATTCTTTTTTTTTTTTATGTTGAAACACTGGAAACCCAACCTGGGATCTGAACTTCCAGATGTTGTTTTCCACTTCCTTACATCCTCCCCAGGAAGAAAGTTTCTGCAGGACTGGCAAACTAAAGTGATTCATCCATTAGCCATACAACATGGTTGTTGATACAAATTGCTCATATAGGTGCCCTCAGTGTAACTTAGGGAGCAGGCTCATTAGGCTTCATTGATTTGTGTGAAGTTACTCCAAATTTAAACTGGTGCAACAAAGATCTGAATCCATGTCACTAATGGCTTCATCTAATGAGAAGGCAGTTCCAGCTATAAAAAAAAATACAGCTTTTAAAACATAATTCACTTTTTAGTCCATTTGTTCCTGAAGGGATAAAACTTTTATCAGTAAACAAAGGTCACCTATCCAGCAACCAGTTTGACTGGTACAGATTCTATTTAGCATCTTTTTAATGTACTTCTAACAATTAAGATCTGATGTGTGATGCTCTGCACTGAGATGCAGACTCTCAGGGCCAATGACTGAATAAGGAAAATATCTGAATATTGCCTTTTTATTTATTCACTTTTTAGACACAAATAGTGCTTTGACACCAATAGGAATGATTGTTTTGGAGTTTGCTCCTGTCCGATTGAAGACAAATAGAAGCTTTCCCATTAACTTCAGTGGATGCAGGATCAGATCGTTGATAAACAAATAGGTAATTTATGCCTCTGTCTTTTTCTCTAATTTATCTTTATTTCTCTGGGCCAAATCTTGATGTTTTTACTCTATCTTCACTCAGTTAAGACTACCATTGAAATCAATGGGAGCTTTACTGAACAAGAACTGAGTTATTAAAACTTTGGGCAAGGTTCTGATTTCAAGATACATAGATAACTGTACTGACATTAATGGAAATATTCTGGATTTACCCCAGAATAGCTGTGATTGGAATGTGGTCTCACAATTCTTGGTAAGCAGCTAACCAATTCAAAATGGAGACAACACCAAAGATGACGGATCCAGAGTTTTTATATGCCTTAAAAATGATACAGAGCATCTTCTATGACACTGTCCTGATCTTTCAGAGGAAAAAAACCCAAACCTCATCTCTCCTCCTGCAAGGTGAAAGCAACAACACAACTATTCTGGAACAAAGTGCATTCGCGCACACACACAGTGGACACTGGCTTTGCAGTAATTCTCCCTGTTTCTCTCTACTCCCTTCTTACAAGCTGGACACACACACACACTCCTTACCTAATATGCTCGAGAGAGAAAGCTTCTTGAGAACTGGTGATCCACAAGAACAAGGTCGACATTAGGTATGTGCACACCCATATTTCCAAACAATAGCACGCAGGTCTTTTTAGTATCATTCACTGAGCTGGTGCCATTTACCAATAGCATCACACCTTAGCAACAGGGTATCCAACACTGGAATTTAACTGCTAGGAAGGGGCTCATTTTCATTTAGTTTGACCACCAGTGTTCAGAGGTACCAGGGCAACTTTCTCAAGCTCAGCTCTGGCATAGTTATAGCATTGCTGGAAAACTAAACAAAGTTCATCAGCCATATTTTGTGAGAAATGCAATATGTAGGAGGGAATGTTTCAAGTGAACTAAATTTACTTCTGCTAGGATTCTGCGCCACTGCGCATGTGCAGAAATTCATGTCCCCCTCAGATTTCTTTGCTTCCCTGCAGAAAAATGACTTTTTGACAAGGAAGCTGCAAGAGTAGTCACACACCACTCCCTAGCGGCACAGGTACATCGTTTCAGGAATCCAGAGCAGCCAGTGGAGAGGTAAATCACAGCAGGGCTGGGGACACCCCAGCTAGTGGCTCCTACCCTGAGCCGAGATCAGCTGCTAGTCCCGGCTGGGTTGGAGAGGACAGGACTTCCTTTCCAACAGCAAGGAGTGGCTGGGGTTGTGTCAGACCCACCCCCAGAAACCTCCCCCAACTGCAGGAAGCTCAGCATCCTCCCCTGCTACCTGCCCCCATCACTCCTCAGCTGCGGGGGTAAGGGGTCACTCTATGGAGAGCTGTTCCCCCATCCGCCCAACCCTCATGCATCTGGACCTCCCATACCCAGACACTCCCGGCACACCTCACCCTGTACATCAGAACCCACCTAGCCCTTCATACCCAAACCCCACCCCACTGAACCTCAATCCCTACATCTGGAGCCTCCTACACCCAGACCCCCTGCCTCTGGACCCCCACCCCTGCACCCAGACCACCCCCCACTGAACTCCCTGCACTCAAACCCCGACCCTGAAATGCCCCATCCTCCTGCACCACCTTGAGCCCCCACATGCAGCTCACCATACCACTGATCCCCAACTAGCTGCACCCAGACTCCCATCCCACCAAGCCTCACTCCCCCAGCCTTCAGACCCCCCTGCTGAGACCCCCCACACCTATACTCCTTCACTGAGCCCCAACTACTTTCACATGGAAGCCCCTGCAGAGTCCCACTGCCCCTGCCCCTGGACCCAACCCCCCAACAAGCCTCTGTGCATCCAGATCCCCATCCACCCACCTAGACCCTTCACAGAGCTGTCTGCACCCAGATTGTCCCACACGATCCTCTCACCCCACACCTGGATCCCCCTCTCACTGAACCTCTCCACACATGGATCCTGCCTGCCCTACACCTGGTGCACCTTGGCCATAGGGGCAGGGCCTCAGGGTTTTTCTGGGGCAGGGGCAGGCCCAGGCCTTCTGCTGTGTCAGGGTTGGGTGCAGCCTCACCATTGAGTCTGTGTCCTGCGGGGGGGAGGGGGTGCTGAAGGGTGATCTCCCACCGTCATGCAACAAGTTGCCTGTGCACCCCCCTGCCATGCTGGAGCCTCTGCATTTATTTATTGACAAATCAAACTTGCAAATATTTTGTGCAGAATTTTTAGGCACAGAATGTCCTCAGGAGTATAAATTAATTAGTCCCATGAATTCTGTGCTGGGCTATATAAAGCAGTTCAGTTCATAAAATCTTTACATTTATTTATTTTTAAAGGATGAGAATAGCAAAAGTTGGGCATTCATTGGTCTTGCCACAATAAAGATGGCTGTATGTTAAATAAAAGAAAACCCATGCCTGGTTTAGGTTGATCATAGCCAATAGACTCTAGAACCTACACTCACACACTTTCCCTGCTCCTTTGGATACTCAAATCCAAATGATGTTTGTTTGTTTGAATGAATGAAATTATCCTGCTCCTAGAATTACCAATGAAATGAAAATACCAAGTGAGTCCTTTGCTCACTTGTGACTGTTCAAATTCTCAAACTGAAGTCAACAACTACTCTCTTTGTCCCCTAATTTGGTTTAGAATAACCAATTCTCAGTGACTGTCTAAATCCTGACCTGCTTGCAACTAACAGACACCCCCCATAAGGAGATCCCTAATCCCCACCACCTGAATTCAATGTTCTATTCATTCCCTTCTGTCAATGGTCACCAGAAGATACAGCTGCAGCTGTTCATCAAGAAATACTGAGAGAACTGAACTCATGCTGTTTTGTTCCAAGAGCAGGCACTGACAGGTTTTCCAGTTTTCTGAAGGTGTGCAAAGCAGGTCCCCATTCTGCAATGAGCTTCACCCAGGCACCTTACTGACCCTTGGCAGACAAAGCAGCCATATATTATTACAGGCAATAGCCCAGAATCCATATTGCAAACAAACACTTAATTTCAAGCCAGAAAAGCCCAGTTTCTCCTACTAGAGTAAATTATCTCCCACTCACACAGGCTTTTGGGTCTCCTACCACACTCCAATTATTTATTTTCAGGTTTTGTGCTGATGCCCAACACTGTAGTGTCTGGCTATCTTCCAAATAATAGCAATAGTGAAGTTCATCTATAACCCAATTACTTCCCAATGATCCTCCTTAATTGGCTAATATTGGGCTTCACAACCCTCCCCTCCAATCCCGAGTCATACACTAATGCATTCTCCCTTCAGTGGTTTCCCTTGATGATCTCTGTGACCTCTTCTTGCTCCATTAGGCTTGTCCAAATGAACCCTTCCCTTCATCTGTCTGCAACCCTCCCATTCAGCCAAACACTTCTGCATCTGTCTTTGGAAACATACATTTTACTCCTGCTCCTTTGCACTCCGAGCATCCTGAGCACACGCCATTCTTAATGCATGTTGCCCCTCCCTTCTCTCTGCCCCTTCAATGTTCTTTCTTGATTCCTCGTTCTCTCTTATATTAGGAGGGAGCTCTTTTCTTCCCCTTCCTCATGTATGAGAAGCAGCATCTCTCTTCTCTCATGATACAAAGAATTCACCTGCCCAGCAGCCACGGGCTGAGTGACCTGCCCAATCTGGGGATGCATTCCCAGAGCTCAGGGCTTTCGGGCCAGCCACTCATACACTCTAGGATGGTTAAGAAGCAGCATGGCATGCTGAGGGATCCTACCCTCACAGGCCCTGTAAAGCTGGACTGCAGCCCCTACCTAAGGTCAACTGCTGCCTGCTTTCCCTGCCCTTTCCACTTATACGCAGCCTGTCCCCCACGTCTCTTATATATTCCTTACCAGCTCCCCAACTCAATGCTTTCTCCTCCATCTCCTTTCCCTCATCCCTGCCCCCTCTGTTTGTTCCTTTGTGTGTTGCCACCTAGTTGAACTGTGTGGGCAGAAGGGTATAAAAATATTTGTAAAACAATTGTGTATGTGTAAGCAAACACTCGTTCTCTTTCTATACTGGTATTGGGGAAGCGACCGAGGCAGAGGGAATACTGCATGGAGATGAAGACCACACCATGGTCCCAGGTATGGTTCATCCTGGGGTGTGGGCACTGCTCAGCCGGTCACCCCAACTCCCCTTATCCAGTCATCCCAACCCTCAGCAGCCTAGCCCCCATCACCCTCCGTTACCGCCTCTGCAACCAACCCCCCCTTACCACATCCCTGTTGCCCCCTCTTTAGCTTAGCTCCCCTCCCCTCATTACCACCTATGAAACCTACTCCCTTGCCCCCTTAACCCCTCAGCAGCCTAACCCCATTACTGCCTCTGCAACCAACACTCCCTCACACCCATTACCACCTCAGCAGCCTCACCCCCCATTACCCCCTCAGGGGCCTTGCCCCCTCACCCCCCTCGCCCCCTCTTCAGCCTGCCCCCTCCTCCCCCCATTACCCGCTCAGGGGCCTTGCCCCTCGCCCCCCATTGCCCCCTCTTCAGCCTGCCCCTTCCTCCCCCATTACCTCCCCAGCAGCCTCGCCCCCCCATTGCCCCCTCTGCAGCCTGCCCCCTCCTCCCCCATTACCTCCTCCGCAGCCTCGCCCCCCCAATGCCCCCTCTGCAGCCTACCCCTTATGCCCCATTACCCCCTCAGCAGCCTCGCCCCTCCTACCTGTGACACACTCTTCCCCAGTCAAGCGCTCCTCTGCAGAGCCAGGCTGGGCGCGCCGAGCTCCCCGCTCAGCAGGGCTGGCTCGCGCCGCTGCCTCGCGCCCCGCCACCCGGGGGAGTTGGAGATGAGCGCGGAGCGAGGCCTCGCAGGTCCTGGGAGGATCGCTCGGGCGCCCTCTGCTGCCGCTGAGAGGAACTGCAGGCAGCCGCGAAACAACCCCGGGGGTGGCGCTGCCTTGTGGTGACTGCAGCGTGTGGGGTTGTTCCCATGCCCGGGAAATGGGGTAACGCTCTGTGGGTGTGGGTGTGTTCTCTGGGAAATGGGGTGACGCTCTGTGTATGTGTGTGTTTGCTGGGAAATGGGGTAACGCTCTGTCTCTGTGTGTGTGTGTGTGTGTGTGTGTGTGTGTTCACTGGGAAATGGGGTAACGCTCTGTGTGTATGTGTGTGTTTGCTGGGAAATGGGGTAACGCTCTGTCTCTGTGTGTGTGTGTGTGTGTGTTCACTGGGAAATGGGGTAACGCTCTGTGTGTGTGTGTGTGTGTGTTCACTGGGAAATGGGGTAACGCTCTGTGTGTGTGTGTGTGTGTGTTCTCTGGGAAATGGGGTGACGCTCTTTGTGTTTGTGTGTGTTTGCTGGGAAATGGGGTAACGCTCTGTCTGTGTGTGTGTGTGTGTGTGTGTGTGTTCTCTGGGAAATGGGGTGACGCTCTGTGTGTATGTGTGTGTTTGCTGGGAAATGGGGTAACGCTCTGTGTGTGTGTGTGTTTGCTGGGAAATGGGGTAACGCTCTGTCTCTCTGTGTGTGTGTGTGTGTGTGTTCACTGGGAAATGGGGTAACGCTCTGTGTGTGTGTGTTTGCTGGGAAATGGGGTAACGCTCTGTCTGTGTGTGTGTGTGTGTGTGTGTGTGTGTGTGTTCACTGGGAAATGGGGTAACGCTCTGTGTGTGTGTGTTTGCTGGGAAATGGGGTAACACTCTGTGTGTATGTGTGTGTTTGCTGGGAAATGGGTTAACGCTGTGTGTGTGTGTGTGTGTGTTTGCTGGGAAATGGGGTAACGCTCTGTGTGTGTGTGTGTTCACTGGGAAATGGGGTAACGCTCTGTGGGTGTGGGTGGGTGGGTGTGTGTTCACTGGGAAATGGGGTAACGCTGTGTGGAGGGGGGTGTTCATTGGGAAATGGGGCAATGCTCTGTGTGAGTGGGTATGTGTGTGTTCACTGGGAAATGGGATGACGCTCTGTGTGTGTGTTCACTGGGAAATGGGGTAACACTCTGTGTGTGTGTGTGTGTGTTCACTGGGAAATGGGGTAACACTGTGTGTGTGTGTGTGTGTGTTTACTGGGAAATGGGGTAATGCTGTGTGTGTGTGTTCACTGGGAAATGGGGTAACGCTCTGTGGGGGTGTGTGGGTGGGTGTGTGTTCACTGGGAAATGGGGTAACGCTGTGTGGGTGTGTGTGGGTGGGTGTGTGTTCACTGGGAAATGGGGTAACGCTGTGTGGAGGGGGGTGTTCACTGGGAAATGGGGTAATGCTCTGTGTGAGTGGGTATGTGTGTGTTCACTGGGAAATGGGATGACGCTCTGTGTGTGTGTTCACTGGGAAATGGGGTAACACTCTGTGTGTGTGTGTTTACTGGGAAATGGGGTAATGCTCTGTGTGTGTGTGTGTGTTCATTGGAAAATGGGGTAACGCTTTGTGTGTGTGTTGCTCATTTTCCTTTAATAATAATATGTCCTCTTCTGTAAACTCCAGATCCTGTTATCTCAGCAGATTGCCCAAACCAAGCTCCGCACCTCAGACCCATAAGACTCCACAGTGAAAGAATCCCAACGTGGATTCCTCTGTGCCCTCCCACCCCTCAACAGTTTTGGGGGTGACACAGGAAGGATGTTTGCCTAGTTGCTCCAGCCACCTTGGTCCCAGCATATCAGCGTGACCAGGTAGGTGAAGGAATATCTTTTATTGGACCAACTTCTGGTGGAGAGCAAGAGAAGCTTCTGAGCTATGTGGAGCTCTTTTGGGGGTTTGGGGAAGGTATTCCGAGTGTGGCAGCGAAATAGCAGGTGGCACAGATTGTTTAGCGTAAGTAGTTAACACACATTCCCAGAGACCATTCAAGGTGAAGAGGCCCATTAACACCTCTGCACAGTTGTGCGTTTAAGCTCCCAGGCAGGTTTCCTTTGAGGATAAGGACTGAGAGATCAGATGTCAGAGAATATTAGGGTTTGAAAGGACCTCAGGAGGTCATCTAGTCCAATCCCTTGCTCAAAGCAGGACCAACACCTGCTAAATCATCCCAGCCAAGGCTTTGTCAAGCCGGGCCTTAACCTCTAAGGCTGGAAATTCCACTACCTCCCTAGGTAACCCATTCCAGTGCTTTACCACCCTCCTAGTGAAATAGTGTTTCCTAATATCCAACCTAGACCTCCCTCACTGCAACTTGAGACCATTGCTTCTTTTCCTGTCATCTGCCACCACTGAGAACGGCTGAGTTCCATCCTCTTTGGAACCCCCCTTCAGATAGACTCATAGACTCTAGGACTGGAAGGGACCTCGAGAGGTCATCGAGTCCAGTCCCCTGCCCTCATGGGCAGGTAGTTGAAGGCTACTATCAAATCCCCCCTCACTCTTCTCTTCTGCAGACTAAATAACCCCAGTTCTCTCAGCCTCTCCTCAGAAGTCATGTGCCCCAGCCCCCTAATCATTTTCATTGCTCTCCGCTGGACTCTTTCCAATTTGTCCACATCCCTTCTGTAGTGAGGGGACCAAAACTGGATGCAATACTCCAGGTGTGGCCTCACCAGTGCTGAATAGAGGGGAATAATCACTTCCCTTGATCTGCTGGCAATGCTCCTACTAATACAGCTCAGATGTGGAGTGATCCTGAAAAGTGTTCTCTGGCAGGTGATTGGGTATTTGTGAATGGTGTAACTTTTCTGTGAGAGTTCCTTGGAGTGTGTAAAGATTGTCTGGTTTCACCCACATAGTTGTTGTTGGGGCAGCTAGTGCACTGGATGAGGTACACCACTTGTGGTGATAGACGTGGTCTTGTCATGATGATTGCACTGGGATGGCATAAAGCACCAGGATGCTGTGACACCTCCAGTGCTCTGGAGGTGCAGCGTCTGGGGTTTTCTGGGCTACAGTCTTACAATGTGCCGCGCTCCCTTTCTGGAGGGTTCATTATGTATGCAGCTTGATTAATCCAGAAGCACTTCACAAAGCCAGAAAAACAACTCACTTAAGGATATGGAGTGTATATAGAGAGCATCATGAAATCACTCAAGTCTCTGTGGGAAAGACAGGTGTATAACTAGCAGTGAGGGACATTTTGACAAAGAGAACTGGAGTAAATAATGCCTGCTCTTAAAACAAATTAAGTGTTATGGGAATCCTTAATGTCCATGCAGACCAAAGAGGACCTATTTTGTCTGATGTCTCCACCAGAAGATCCTCACATAATAAAATGTATACTGTTCACATGACCTAACTTAAAAGGATAAAAATCTGAGTTGACTAAGTAGGAATCAAACTTGTGGATCCAGTAAGTTCAAGTTTTTTAATCCCACCACTTAAATGATTGAGGCCCTGCTCCAACAACATGCACTATTGCTATTTTTAAAAATTAAGGCTTTGCTCCTGCTAGTGATCTGGACGGCAGAAACCTGAGCTGAAGCAGAGCCCCATTAAAAGTGCTGGGTGCAGTTTTGTCTCAAGATTTTGCCTGCACAGATCAGCTTGGAGGACCAAGGTGTAAGGTAAACTCCTTTAAAGAAATCGGGAGGTGGGAAGAAAAGGAAACTTCCTTGCAACTCCACCGCTCAGTCTCTTACACTGAAAAATAAACATCCCCCAACTTTACAGCAGCAGCATACAGAGTGTGTGTGTGATGGGGAAACCCACTAGCCCTTTAAAAGAGGCACCTTTGGAAATATTTTATAGGCACTCATCTCCCCAGCAGGAGAGCAAATGCTGGAAAGAGACATCTTAAAAAAATAAATAATAGTTTAAGGCACTTGTCTCTCCAACAGGAAATCAAACTGGGGATAGGGGGAGGAAGGGGAGAGGGAAACCCTACTCCCTCGACCCCTCTGTTCCGAACAGTCAGTCAGTTATTTAAAACGCTCTTCTCCAGAGACAGATGGGGAAAATAATTACACCAGCCACCCAACCCCCTTTATTAAACTTCCACTGACCGCCAGAGATACGATAAACTCGGCTGCCATAAAACCCCAGCGAAGAATGAGAGAAATACGAGATGGAGCAAGAAACCGTGCAGGGCAGGAAGCAAATTAAGGAGCTGCCTTAAGGGTGGATAAAAATATTTGCTGGAGCACGCAGTGAAAAGTCAGGTCAGGGTAAATCCTCTGGCTAGCAGCTAGCCTGGGCACTGAGCAGATCTCAAGGAGACCAAGGGAGAAGAATCTTCCCTTCCCTGACACAGAGGGGGTATGGAGACATTATAAAGCTACTGTAACCCGGTGGCTGAGCAGTCTGTGAGGATACTTACATAACTCACCCACAGGGAGAGGATGGGAGGATCTATATAGCAGCAAACCCTCACTCTCTCCTCTGGCCTGCCCATGTCCCATGCGCTGTTACGTAGGGAACTCATATGGAGTAGGGCTCCTAGAGTGATCATACATCCCATTTTGGCTGGGACCATCTCTTTTTTAAGCCCTGTCCCAGCCGTCCTGACTTTTTTGGCAAAACTGGGCAGTTGTCCTGTTTGCTCTTGCCAACTGAGACAAATGCCCAGTTTTGCCAAAAAAGTGGGGTGCGACCGTAGTGGGACACGGAGGAAAATGCGGGTGGAGGTGGGAGAGTGGCAATGCCAGCCCTGAGCGGAAGGGAGGGAGGGCTTGGGAGAGCAGATTGGCCTGGCCTAGCCACACGCAGGTGGGTGGCAGGGGGCTTCAGACAGGCCCTGTGTGGAGGGCCTCAGGCCAGCTCCGCTCAGTGTCCCATTTTCCCTTTAGGAAAATATGGTCTCCGTAGGCTCCATACCCTCTGTTCAGACTGCCTCCAGCCTAGTTCCTTTGCCAAGTGGCCTTCTACAGTGGCTGGATCTGCACCATAGCAGACCTCTCTCTTTATACAGTGGAGTAGAATGATAGCCCCACGTTATTTCAGCTTATTGCAAAATGCAAATGGTGATTCTGGCTACAAGGAACCTACATGTGTAGGACTTACTGATCCGCATAGAGATCTCTGTTGCATATTCAACTGCAGAAACTCTGCACAGAGTTCCCCTCAATGTTCCGTTAGGTTGTTTGAGACCTCACTTTCCAGCCTTCATCGGTTTCTGTTCCACAAGACTAAAGGTGCTAAATGCAAGACTCACCTCTTTGTGAGAGCTATTGCATAGCTCTCTTAAACTTCGCTATGCTTCTAGGCCTCAGAAAAAGGGGAGAGAAGAAAATTGAGGGCTAGCTGTCTATCATTCGTATGCATACTCCGTTATCACAAAAAATAGTTTGGTATAAACGACAGGGATTACATAGAAATAGGTAATTAATACAATTGCTAAACAGGACATTTTGCATTGTACCCCGTTAGCTACAGAAAAGAGTTAATATTGGAGGCTTCACTGCATCCAGAAACCTCTGTGTCATATCTGGGTTAGCTTTATTAATACACATACATTTGTTAAACCACACATCCCACTGTGTGATCCTTGCTCCTGCCTGCATTCCTTCACTGGCTTATGATTTTACTTTCCATCTCACACCCTCTCCTTGCTCTCTTGTATTTCTGCTGTGTTGTGATCTATCGATCTGTCTATCTATCTAGTTTTTCACTGGGCAAAGTCAGAGAATGCAGGAGGTCCTTTCACAGCTTCATCACACCATCGCCCTGACTGCACATGTTAAACCCAATGTGTTGGTCAAAAACTGCATGATGGTGAACAGAAGCTGCGCCAAATGAGTCAAGGCAGGAGCAATAAGCAGTCAACAACCAATGATCATCATCATGGTACGTGGCTGTAGGTTGTGTAATTTCCTTTTTTTAGTTGCCCATGAAGCCCCATGCTCATCAGACTATGGCACTATCTAGCAATTAAATAACAATAAGAAAATATTTGACTATCACACATCACAGAGAACATATTAATGTAAAATATCTCCCAGATTTCATTTGACTTGAAGATTAACGGAGAAGTTGTTTGCTTTTCACCGGTCATGAGCCTGAATTTTGTTTTCCCTTTCCCACTGGACCCCAGATCACCTAAGGATCCATTTACTAGCCCCTAAACCAGAGCAAACCAATGGGCATGGTTCATTATGCTGCTTTAAGAGTTGGCTATGGCATTGACCGTAGCGGGGTCATGGATGTCAGCTCAAATGCAGAATATGCAAAAGTAATCTGCATCAAGATAAGTACAGTGATTGGTGCTCCATGAATACCTAACAGACGGCTCTCTGGAGTGTAGGTCAGAGCGGATCATATAATCCAAATTGACATTTTGCTGTGAGAAGGACTACTGTATAAGAAAAGTACCACTATGAGCAGTGATAATATCAGGGAAGAATAACTTTATAGTCAACTATGGAATAGAAGCATACAGGCCTAGATGCAGATTTTGGAAATACAAGTCGAGTCAGTCCAAAGCAAAACCACCTCCTCCTTTCCTGACCTACAAAGATCTGTTTCCAAGATTTTGTTTCCTTTGCTACTATGGTTGAGGAAACTACTAACAACTATAGCAGTGTACTCTGTCCATCTCTTTGATTTGCTCTACTTTAGATGCTGCTAGGGAACTTGATCATCAGTTGCTGAAAGAGAACCCTGAACTCTGGTTTGAGCAGGTTAAAAGGCTTCCCCAACTTTAGCAACATAAAATGTTAGGGATTGTTTTACTCTTTGTTACGCTTGGTCTGTTCTGTATGAATACTTACTTTTTTATTTTAGGAATGTTCTATGAGATTAATACTTAAGGTGACCAGATAGCAAGTGTGAAAAATCAGGATGGGGTGAGGGTTAATAGGTTCCTGTATAAGACAAAGCCCCAAATATCGGGACTGTCCCTATCAAATCGGGACATCTGGTCACCCTATTAATACTACATAAGGGGGAAATAGGAAGTACAATATAATACAGTTAGGGAGGCAGGCAGCAAAAAATCAGGGAAACTAGTATTATATTTAATACTTGCAGAGTACCTTTCATCATCAAGGATCCTAATGTGCTTTGCAAGCTCTACACTATAAGACTATGCAAATGCGCTCTACAGGTGTTGGAGTATGGCAGTCAACTTCACTGCATGTGTAGTTGGTGAGATCTCTGGCAAAGGACATTGGGACAGAATCCCTAGCCTTACAAAAAGTATCAAAGGGCACCTAATGTCTGGGGAGAGATAACAGCATCATAACGTGCTTTAGGGAAGGTTCTTGTGCAGTAAATTCCATGGTACTCAATATATCTTCAAAGACGCAGGGAGGAACTGACCCTGTCAGTGTTTCAGTATGTGCTTAGAGGGAATCTCAGTTTTTCTAACCTGATGTCCAAACCACCAATTTACTCCTCTGGCAAACAGTAAAGAGTTGATCTGGGCTGGTTAGGCTCATTGGTAGTTTATTATCTGTTGCAGCGTTTATCCGCTGGGGATGCATCTCAAGCCCGTAGACTTTGAGGGTTTTAGTCACTCAGCTGAGGTTTGCCCATCAGTAGCATATTCCTGTTTTACTGGATTATTGAAATGAGGCTAAATTATGCTTTCAGTTGCCACTGCATAATACTGGAGTAACTCCATTGGACCTCTCCAGATTTGCACTGATGTTAGGGCCTGATCCAAAACTTATTGAAGTCAATGGGAATCATCAATGCCCTTTTGATCAGACTCTTAGGCCATGATCCTACACCATTCAAATCAAGGAAGTGTTACTGTTGATTTGACTAGGAACAGGAGTCAGTCCTTAATTAGATCAGCATTTGGCCCACACTGTGTAAATGGTCACTTGCTTAATAAAAAAACAACCAAGAGACCACGTTTTCATACTGTGAAAGCGTAGCATCCCTGGTACATTTGCAGTTACTGCTAGTAGTTCCATTTCATACTGTTTGCTGTAACTAATGAGGCCCCAATCTCAATTTATGCTGGAAGAGAAGAATCTTTGATTCAATGGTGGGACTCGAAGTAAATAAGTGGGTACATGTGGATTTTTAGTCTCAGGCCCTTAGCTAGAGATTTCAAAGGTGTTTAGTGCCCCACAGCAAAATCTTAGCTGACTGCGGGTGGTAACATTTTTCAGGAACAATGGTTTGAATTCATTCTTGGGGCTTCTTAGCTGGAGAGATTTTAGCAGTTTGGGGTGGGGTGTTAAAAGGAGCCCAGATCCCATTAGCTTTCATGACTCATATTTGGCTTCTTAAACAAGTTTCCGTTATGTGTGTATTAAAATGGTCTGCCTCTCTAGCTATGACTCAGTGATACACTGCATTGAGAGACAACATGACGTCTTGATACGTGACACATTAGGTTTAATGATATTTTGTGATATGACAGCTGGATGATTTTTCTTATAAACATTTATTTAATTTCTTTCCTCTAGCAGGAGAATAAAATAACAAACCAAATGAAAGATCCAAAACATCACATAGTACAATTAACAACAATATCACAGATGACACCAAAGTAAGAAGAAGTGCTAGGTATTATTGCTAAAATGACCATTTTGTCAATAAACCAAGATAGTAATTATGTCACCACTGACAGTACATCATTCAGTTTCGTCTCTGGTTGCTGGGAGGTACAGTCTATAGAGCAAATCACTCCATAAATTGTCCTCTGTTGACATGAAATTTTTGGATAAAGATCTCAGAAGCATGTGATCACAGCTCTGTGAAGTTATCTTCTTTGTCCAATTGTTTACAATGTCATTTTTGATGAGATAATATTCTTATCAGTGCTTCAACTTGTAGATCGAACTAAAGTGGGTTTGCTAATGTCCAGTCAAGCATAATCCATTTCATGCTGTCACCAGCACTGTAAACGAATTTATAATTTTCTTCTCAAGTTTAATACAGTGGTGCCTCTTGAAATGCAGCTTCAAGGAGATGTCTCAATTGTCTTAGGCAAGAATTTTCCTAGCAACTAAATGATCATTACCAAAATTTTCTGATCTCATCACACAGCCATTTCCCCTTGGATTATTGATTCCAGTTTAACACCATTTTTTCCCCAACTGGGAATTATATAACGGCTGACCAGGCTGGGAATACAGTTTACTTAAGAGAGAATGTGACTGGCATAGGATGTTTGCTGCTGCATAATGGGTTCCCGCTGCTACAGAAATGCCAAAGTGATGGGGAAGCAGGAGAAACTAACCTTGTGAGAAATTATTACTGTATGTGCTTCTGAAAAACTAAGGCAGGTTTAATAAGCAGTAATGTATGAGGGGAGAAAGATACTCACCTACCTCTGTAAAACACTTTGAGATTGACAGATGAAAAACTCTAGAAAAATGCATAGTGGTGTTATGATTGATTTTTGTTTTTGAATGTGTTTGAAAATCAGACCAGAGGGGAACATATCAGGCACCAAGAAAATGAGGAAGTCACAATTAATGACCACCCGTGAAATGTTTGGTTTAAGTGACTTGCCAAGCATTACATAGGCGCTGTGTGGCAGTGGTAAATATGGAATCCAGTTCTCCAGGGTAGCATTCAGCTGCCTTAACCATGAGCAGCATGCAAGCAGCATGCCTTTCTCTTCCTGCTATCCTCTGCTTTATTCACTACTCACCTTCCAACTTTTGCTACAAAGAAGTCATGGGTCCTACAGACAACGGATTCATGCCAAAAGCAGCTCCATCCTTTGCACAGAACACAGCTGGGGCCTTTGAGGAAAATGGTATGTGATTAAAGTCTTTATCATAATACATATGCACAAGGGAACTGACTTAAGGTTGCAACCATAAATCTGGCATTTCCTAACTTCTGCAGTGCTTGACTTTGCAATCTTAACATTCCTTTAGCATAGACATCGTTTTTGTGTAACTTACTGAGTTTATAAAGAAGGAAACTGAATATAGAAAAATTCCATCATATGGCATCATATTGCCACCCACGTGGTTCATCAACAGAATTGGAACCTTTAGACGCACTGCACAGAGCTCTGTTGTTTGAGCTAATGGAGTAACTGATAGTAGTAGCAAGTTATCATCTTCTATGTGAACCACAACTAGAATGGAATGAGACACACTTTGCCAGTGGATTTCACTAACCGCAGAGGAATGATGAAACTCAGCAATCTTAGGTTCCATTCCAGTTTCTGGAGAGGTATGTAGTCTAAGTGGTCACAGACTCTTCTGTCTGTTTCCTGAAGCTTGACCCCTTCTTCTGTGTCCGTTCCAACCTATCCCTGCCCTAGTCCTTTCTATTCCCCACCCCTAGCTCCTTGGCTCAGTCCTGTTTTCAGTGTTTATCCCGTCCCAGTCTCCAAAATTCAGACTTCTCGTCCCAGTCTCCTTGCCCAGCCAGTCTTAGTCTTCCTCTTTGGGGCTCCCCGTCCAAGTCTCAGTCTCTTCCAGTCTATTTTTCCCATCTTCCTAGTTCCATTTTCCTTTCCCAACCAGTCTCAGCCACTCCTCTCCCCTCTCTTTCCCAGTCCCAGTCTTTGTCAAGCCAACTGCAGCCTCCTCTCCCACCAGACTCTCTGTCCCAGTCTTCTTGCTTTACCAGTACCAGCCTACCTTCCATCTCACCCCCAGCGGCTCTCAGTTCCCAGTCCCTTCACAATACCCAATCACAGTTTCTCTATTCTTGCCCCCTACCCTATCTTGAGCCATCTCCATTTGAGTGAGGCAGCTTCCTCTACCATGCTGCCTAGATGCCCGGGAGGAAGAGGCTCTCAGCCCTCCGTTCTGATGCCCAGCCCTGAGCAGCCATGACAGGGGAAGTCCAGCTTTGCTTCTCTAGCCCAGGGACACTCAGTCGCTCTGTGGGGATGGCACGTGCACAATCCAGTCACACGTATGAGCTATGACATGCTGGAGTATGCCCAGTGAGGATGGACTTTTCTGATATTTTAGCTGCTAAAATTGAAGATATCCCTACTGAACCTGTGTGAGCTGAAATTTTTCAAAGGCGTATATCTTGGCCAAACTTGGCTGGATTTTCACAGTTGGAGCGAAAGTCACATCCTTGAAATAAAGACCCCATTCCCAACCTCCCTTCCCACCAATTACTAGTCCCTGTTCCAGAGCATGGGGGAATTAGAGCTTCTCAAAGAAAAGTGCACCAGAATTTTTTTAACGTTACAAAACAACATAGCTTTCCCTTGACTTGTTCTTGGAAACAGTTGAACTATTTTGGCTGAAACTTAAAAAAAAATCAACTTCATACAGACAACTAGCATGGAAAATTTTAGCCTAAGTGATTAAAGTTTGGTAAAGTTATCAGAAACTGGAAAAGGGTCTTAGAATGGGATGTGTTGGGCAACCTTAATAATAGGTGGTGCTATCATTCCTGCTTATAATGCTATACCTATCCCCAGACTCTAGGCATATTTACAACAAAGAGTGGGACAGAACCTGAAAGCCTTACTCACATTTTACACACTCTTTGCTTAAGCAGACTTCTGATTGAAATCACATTAAGGTGAGATGTGTGGCCTGGATTAAAGCCTGAGAAAATGTGATGAAGGAATTCAGAAGTTGGTCCAGTATGAGTAAGATGAGCTTGTCATTGAGTGAAGAAGGTGTGTATAAAAACTTTAGCCATTGAATAGTGGTTATTCATCCAGCAATTAGATTAGCTAGTACAGTTTTTCTTTGGCAGGGTGCAAATTAATCTCTTTCTATGTTTGATATAATAATACACATTACATATCTAAAAAATAGAAGTAGTAGATCAGTGGTTCTCAAACTTTTGTATTGGTGACCTCTTTCACATAGCAAGCCTGAGTGCGACCTCCCCTTATAAATTAAAAACACTTTTTTATATATCTAACACCATTATATATGCTGGAGGCAAAGCAGGATTTGGTGTAGAGGTTGACAGTTCATGACCCCCCATGTAATAACCTCACAGCCCCCTGAGGGGTCCCGACCCCCAGTTTGAGAACCCCTGTGGTAGATGCTAAATCCTCCTTCCTTACACATGACTCCAAAGAGTTGCAGAGAAAGTTGCTCCAGTAGTGACTGGGTTACTGGAACCAACAGAGTTATTTTTTCTCTATAGAGATGAGATCAAACTGCAACGCTCAGATCCTGATTTGATTTCCAAGTATCCTAACGAAGGGTGAATACTGGGCTTCAATTTGACCCATTATAAAGATATGGGGCTCTTTGTAAAATTAAGACTGAGACTCAGATTGTGAGCACCCCACAATTTGGCCCTGGAAGTGTAGTTCAGGTCATGTTCTGCTTTTACAGTGGGTGTTGGATCCTGTAGATTTTATTCAGTACAATTCTTCTGTTGACTCCTGTGGGACGGCTCACCTGGTTTGTTTCTCCTTAGATTGTATGAAAAGGATTTGTAATTTGGTTGCTCTGATAGTTAGTGGAGGCAGGAGAAGAAGGAGCAGAGTGAGAGAGACAGAGAGAGAATCTACATATTGATAAAGAAAACAAATGAGGGAGCGGAAAGCTAATGTTAAAAACCTTACCAAAGCAGAGGCACTGTGGAAAAGCAGATCTGTTAAGTTCTAATTGTGAGCATGGGTCTATTTGCAAGTCTTCCTCCCCCTTCCCTCCTGTCCCCTGGGGCAGCACTGCGGTGGGGCACAATCACCGTTTTATTAGTTGTGATATACTGTGGCTAATTCCCTTAATCTGGACCTTGCTTTCCTATAAAACCCAGACCTCAGGTATTGAATTTCCCTGATCAAAGTGCAACCAGTGTGGGACACAGCAATCTCCACTAAACAGGGGACCTTGGGAAAGCTTGTAAATGGAGTAAAAGAAACACACACACATACACACGCACTCACAAGACGGAGCAATCAATTGGTAGAACAATCATGTGTGAAATATTACTGGCTCCTTAAAGTGCTGGTTCTGGGATTTACTGCAGTGTATTAATCTGCTATGCTTAATGCATTGACCTTTCACCTCTAGCAATTCAGTAGATGGCGCTTGAATTGCCAGAAGCTAATGCGATGGATTAGGAGCAGAAAGAACCCGCCATATTGAAATGCTAGAGCAGCCTAAACCGCAGTGGAATAACTTCTCTGTCCTTCTTTTCATACAGTGCTGGGAGATGTGGATTCCATAGCAGGGCCTGTATTGACAGGAGTGTGTGCATGTCTGTGTGAAATCAGGAGGAGGGGGTGTTTAATGGAATGCAGTCTTGTTGTAAAACAATGGAGGAAGGATAATCTTGCCATTAAAGTGTACAGAGCAGGGAGTTAGAAGAGCTGACTTCTGTTCCCAGCCTTGTATGACCTCGGGCAAGTCACTTCACTTCTCTGGATCTCAATTTCCCTAGCTGCAGAACTGGGCTAATGGCACTTACCTACTTTTTTTGGGAGGGGAGGAGGAGGAAGGGGTTAGTAGCTTCTTTCATTAATGTTTGTTAAGCATTTTGGGATCCTTGGATTGAAAGTGTTATATAGCAAAATGAACTATTATCATAACCAACTAATTAGTTAAATGCACAAACAGGAAGGAGAGAGAATGGAAGGAGAATCCATCTTTTACTATTCTGTTCCATGGCTGGCTTACATCACAAAGCCTTATGTTGAGGGGGATGTATGTGCTTGGACCAGACCTACAGATAAGTGCTGTCCACGTGTGTATGTGTGTTTGAGGTGTAGGTATGAATGATAACAACAGGAAAACAGAGACCTCCATTGGCAAGAGACGAATATCCCCTCGCTCCCTTCTTGGTCACTGAGAAAGCCCAAATGTCACTCATGGAAAAGTCCTATGGAATTTAATAGACAACAGTGGTTCTTCAATACAATTTTTAACCATTTGATAGAATTTAAGAGAGTCAGACTCTGCTACTGAATTCTAGAGGCTGGCTCTACAAAGGATAAATTCGCTGTTGAGAATAATTTCTGTTGAGCCCTATTATATTTCTGCCAAAGCCTATTGTGCGGCTTAGGCCTAACTGTAACTTAGACGCAGTGTGGCATGGGGCATATGCCATCTCCTGAGCTAGGTGGCTCTCGATCCAGGATAGGGGAAGGGGAACATGTCCCCTGCTGCTTCCGCTAGCATTGATTGAGGTACCATGTGTGCCTCAAGATTGGAAAACACAGTGGTGAATGGTGAAAAAGCGTTTGCACTTGTGCAAGCCCATGGGAGTATGAACAGGTCTGAGACTCTGTGCAGCATCTGTGCATACAGTGGAACCCACTTATAATGATGTCACTTTCTTTATGTTTTCACAGCACCACTTGGCTATAGCTGAGATTTTCAAAAGTGACTGGAGATTTTGGCTGTCTCAATTTTTAGATAGCCAACTTGAGGCACCTTAGAAGGGCCTGATTTTCAGAAAGTGCTGAACACTCGCCCTCTGACAATTAGGGGAGGGGCAAGTTGGGCACCCAAACTGAAGCATCAAAATCACTTTTAAAAATCTTGGTCATGTGTAATGGAGGCTTCACTATAAAAGCAATTACATCGAAACGATCTATGACTTTCCTTTCTGATTACAGACTTAAAACCTGGATCTGAATACACCCAAACTTCTGAAAAGTTTGGATCCTGGTCTAAACTTTGTGGTTTGCACTCATCCCTACTCAGGAGCAGCGCCGGGTTTTTGGAGCCCTAGGCAGGGGTCCTTCCGCGCTCCCGGTCGTTGGCGGCAGTTCTGCGGTGGTGGGGTCCTTCCACGCTCCTGGTCTTCGGGGCACTTTGGCGGCGGGTCCCAGAGCGAGTGAAGGACCCGCTGCAGAATTGCCCCTGAAGACCCGGAGGGCAGAAGGACCCCCTGCCGCCGAATTGCTGCCCTCCCAAATCCTGGCGCCCTAGGCTACAGCCTAGATTGCCTAAATGGAAGTGCCAGCCCTGTCCTTACTACAAACAAAGTTCCATTGGATTTTTTATTTTATATTTTGTCAAGTCAATCAAATAAATATAGGAAATATCTTCACCAGTGCAGGGGGACAATGCTGCTGCTATGATGAATGGCACAGTCAGTGCACTGTGGGTTTCAAGAACATCTTAACTCAAAACCTAAGGGCCAAAAGGCTGAGTGCTCAATTCTCAAAGGCTTTGAAACCAGAGCCCTTCGTATCATAATTCAAGCACTTGAAAGTATCAAAGGGCAAAGGAGACACTTGGAGTAATGGCTGAGAATGGATCCAAGCAGAAGAGATGTCACAAGACCACATAAGGGACAGTTGGGATATTTCCTGTAGCATCATTCTCTCTGCCCTGGTGGGTTGAAGGCCCTGCTGCAGGCTGCCTGACATCAGCTGCTTGGAATGCCAGTAATATAACACCCCTGCGACACTCGGCACTCCTGCCGTACAGTTTTATTGCCCTGCTTCCACTCTCTCTGGTTTATATCGGATTGTGTTTTCCAAAGACAGGCAATAAAGAGGGAAGGGGGATTTATAGCTTGCTAAACTAAACTTTCCTGGGCTTGCTGTCCTCTGTCCCAGCCTTCCTCTTGCTACCAAAGCTGGTCTGGAGAGACTGGTGCTTATGGTAAGGTCTTTGTGGGTGTGAAGGACAAGATTTATCAGAGACTCACTTGGGTTCTTTTCTTGTGGGGGTTCATAGAGCACACACAGGTCACTTACCCCCCAGTTTGCTTGGGGGTATCGAGCAGTGTACGTTGCTGCTAAGAAAATGATTGTAAATGGGTGCATGTATTGATAATCCTTGCGCAAATCCTGCAGCACTTTCTTAGAACTTACCCAACCAAGCCTCCCATTGACTTCCGCGCAGAATGTGACCCTCTTGTGGGAAGAAATTGAGAACTTGTAAAAAGCAGTGGCTCAGTGGAGGCAGTTGTGTTACTGATGTGTCTGTAAAATGAGGGTTAGGTGCTGCCTAGCAGACTTAATCTGTGAGCAGACTCCATCTGCAGAGTCAGGCTCACTTGCGTATGTTTTCAAGCATGTAGTGACAGCTGAGACTGGACTCAAGATTTCTGGGATACATGGCAGCAGTCCTACATCTTGAGCCTCATGGCAGCTACCAGGAGCTATTTTAGAACTGGAAGGTTGGCATAACGACTGGCTGCAACGATGAGAATTTACTAAACTGCTCCCTAAGCTTGTATCAACAACAGATCACCCATGCCTTGGTCCTGAAAGCATTTGAGGGTGAATGGATTTGATTGCTGCTGGCAATGGTGGCAAGATAGCTTTCTCTGACACAGCGGTTTTTTCAAGGGGTAGCTAGGAGTCTGGAAGGGTCCTGTCAGACAGACCTACCTTATGATGGAACTCATGCATTGTGAAGGGTTGTGCTAATAAGCATCTTGGAGGTGGTGATGATGGAGGGACTTTTAAGGTGTTTTTTAAAAGAGGTGAGATATGACCTGGGACTCATATCAAGGAGCAGGGAATATCTTGATTCATTTTGGATCAAGAGCTCCTAACACAATGGCTGGACAAGCTCATGATCTAAGACATGATAGTGGCATCCTTCAAAGTTGGGTATTATCTGAGCACACTCATCGGGATGAGGTTCACGGTCTTATGCCATTAACGGGTTTTAAAACATCTGCCCGTGCTCCCTAAATGATGGGGATACCTTCGACTCCTCCCCTACAGCTCCTCCAGTTTAATACAGGATAGAAAGAGGAATGGGGATGTCATACAAAACAGCTTCATTAATCAAATCAGTGACTCTAGGAAGGTGCAGCAGATGAAAGGAGGGATGAATAAACAGCAATAAAATATAAACATGCTGCTACCATGAAACCATCGGAGTTGTGAATTCCATCAGTCTAGGGATAAGTTACTGCCAGATGTCTCTGAGGTGTCCCTAGGTGATAGCATCTCTACACTATTTCTTGCCACTGGGGTTTCACCAAGCTATAGCTACGGCTATTCCAGCCTGGACTCCCGCAATCTGTGTCTGTCTATTCTTTCCAATCACCCTTAGCTTCAACTACTAACATGACTATCGTGGGCGGAATTTAATGTTCTAGGATGTAAACCACCAGGGAGAAAGAGGAATTGCTGAGGGTTCTCTGAGCTGGCATAACTGGCAGTGATGCAATGAAACAAAGGAGGAAAGGCGTCTTTCAAGAGAGCATCAGGAAACATTTCCTAATGACCAAACATGTTTAGATGGTAGAATGGTCTCCCAAAGGGAAGGGTCAGAAACCACTCTGTTTAGCCCTTTTAAAAGTGCACTGAACAAAGGACTGGGGAAAATACAGTACCATAGGGACAACCCTGCAATCATGGCAGGAGTAGGGGTAAAATAGTCTAGCAGGCCTCTTGCATCTAAAATTTCTCTGGTTCAACGGCTCCCATGTTACAACTTCCAACTCCAGTTTAATAGGATGTGATCTGAGTTACTGAATAATCTCTATCAATGAGATTACGCAGATAGAGGCCAACTGCAAAGTTTAGTTTTGGATCCAAACTTCCTCAAAGTTGTGTGGTCCAAATCCAAGATTTGAGACATAGTCCACCTCTGCTTCTGATGTGGTCAAGCTAATGACCCTCCTTCAAGATTTGGAGAGAATATTAATATCCAGGGAACATCCCCTCTGTGCTTCAGAACAGCGACAAAAAACAGTTCTGGAAGAGCCCGTTCCAGGTTTTACACATGATGGGACAGGGCAATTTGGGAGTATTAGTTCGCTCAGAGACCCAACTAGGCTGGACATGTTCCATACAGCTGCCATTTCTTTACCTTATTATATTAATTCAAGACTCCTAGGGGTTAGATTTTCCTCTGTGCAGAGGGTCAGTACAAGCAGTAGGTACCATTTAAATCCCAGTCACGCTCATAGGGGCTAAGTAAGAGTCACGTTATCCATGTGCCTTGCACTGGGTGTCTACCCTGGAGAGAATTTCACTGCTAGTCAATCGGGATACAAGTGCTCCCATATTTTTTCCAAAGTGCGGGGCCATCCCTAGCACAGGACCTATTCTCAAAGTCACCATGTCACACCCAGCCTCCATCTCTGCTCTGCAAACCTACCCCCAACCCAGCTGCTTGCAGTGATGCATGGCAGGTAATACTGCTCTGTAAGGGCTTGCAAGAGAGAGAATGTGTGTAAACCCAGACTCTCCCTGGCCCCGCCTTCATTTCAAGTATAACCCCTCTCACAGTATGTGAATTATGGCACAACACCCTGCCAGGTTCTCAGTATGTGGATGTAAACATCCATTGCTGCCTGCAGATGTTTATTTCCTGATTGCCCCAGGCTGTATCTGATGTGTTTCATGATGACCTCATCTGAAACGCTTCTGATGGAATAATGAAAATGAAAACCGGATCCCCTCCTCTTCAATTTCTGCTCCCTATTAACCCAAGGTGATTTAGGATGTCCTTGGGACTTATATCAACTGAAATTTATTTCAGGAGCCGTGTGCTCAGGGACATGTGGAAGAGGTTATTTATTCTAAAGAAATGTCCGGCAGTGATGATGTCATAGGAGCCAGTGGAAAACCATACCAACTTGGTTAGGTTTCCTACCAAATCACTGCCTGCAGTTTCCTATATGAGATGGCACCTGCTGATGGATAGGGTGTCTGAATATAATTGGCATATATACTGCTTAATTTTTATAAATGCTTATTGGCTTAAAATAGCTTTTCTTTCTTGGTTTTTTTTCCATTAAGCTCCTGCTTATGTGCTCTTTAGCTTTCACCTGCAATGGGCACAGACCTACTGTCAATAACTTTTAACTCAAACCAAACTGAAACACAGCTCAGTCATGGCAAGCTTAACTTCAACTCTGCTCATTAGCCGGTTCCTTTATGGGAAAAAGCTGCAGGTAAAATGCTGAAAGAGAGATTTGTGAATAAAGAAAATATGCTATAATGAGGAATATAGACCTATAAACTCCTGTTCAGGCATTGCTTGATTTGAAGAAATTTTGCCTTGTGTCACTAATATTATGGAGACATTTCAGGTGGCTAAAATTCATGATCTCTTCATCAGAGAGTCAGAATCCAAGATTAGTCCAGGGTTCTGGTGCACCCTTATTTTACTGGATTGTCTGGTGCATCTCTGTAGGAATGGTTAGGAACCTTAACTGAATGAAGAGGGTACGTTTTCAAGTGGAATATTGAAAAGGCTGTTTTGCTTTACTAGTATCAGAGGGGTAGCCGTATTAGTCTGGATCTGTAAAAGAAGCGAAGAGTGCCGTGGCAACTTATAGACTAACAGACGTATTGGAGCACGAGCCTTTCGTCGGTGTTCAGATTTACTATCACCTTTAGCATGCCAGTCAACTCATTGTAAACTGGGTATCTTCCCTAGATCTTTCCTAGATCACAAGGGTGTTGCGAGGATTAATTAATTAGGTTCAGTTAAATGTTGTAAAATCTATGGATCCTTGAAGTAGCATGAATACAAATATTTAATAGAGTTGGATGGACAGTTTATTCCTCAAATTTTCCCCCCTCTGATGTGTGATCCAGTGCCCTCTGAAATTGATGGAAGGATTTCCACTGATTTCAACAGCCACTGAATGGGTTTGTTTACGCTTCTGAACTGTTTGCAAGAAGATCATGATATTCTGAGATACATATTTTATTCAATATTATTTGCAAATGTTGTGAAACATTTTCTCCTATATGAATAGCTCATTTGAATGTCAAAATCAGGGTTGTGTTGGTTAGTTACATATGTCATGTGGTATAGTTATTGGTCCCTGCTTGGCTGACCTATGGACCCAACCAAAACAGCAGAAACTGAGAATTTTACAATCCAATATACAATTCAAACTTTGCTTTCTGTAAAAATTCAAGCATAAAGTTCTCCTTCCGCCGAAGCTCACACTATTAAAACTGTGTGAGTACTTGAATACCTACCAAAATGAATCAGAAAATAGTGGTAAACTCAATTGAGTCCAAATCACCTTCCAAATTCCAGTAAAAATTCACGAGTAATGTTTTCCCACTATTGGTGCTGCAATTTTATTCACAATAAACGTAGCAAAGGCATTTTCTTCCATTTATAAACAAGGAAAAAGGTGCTCAGAATTTTATCTGGACATAAATTGGAGTGACTGATATTAAATAATCACATATTGCCTGGGAATCGAGGATGGGAAGAGTGTGTCAAGTGTGCAGAGGACCATCTCAATCATAAGAACGGCCGTACAGGGTCAGACCAAAGATCCATCTAGCCCAGTATCCTGTCCTCTGACAGTAGCCAATGCCAGGTACCTCAGAGGGAATGAACAGAACAGGTAATCATCAAGTGATCTATCCCATTGCCCATTCCCAGCTTCCGGCAAACAGAGGCTAGTGACACCATCCCTGCCCATCCTGGCTAATAGCCATTGATGGACCTATCCTCCATGAATTTCTCTAGTTCTTTTTTGAACCCTGTTATAGTCTTGGCCTTCACAGCATCCTCTGGCAAGGTGTCCCACAGGTTGACTATGCATTGTGTGAAAAAATCCCAGTATGATGGTTGGCACTCTCCTTTTGCTTTGCAATTCTCTGACAAGGCTGCCTTTGACGTTTTCATCAATCCTTGGCTACATCTGAATTTCATTTCAATGCTTCTTGAAACTGGTATAAACTGGCATAGCTCTATTGAAGTCAGCTGACTTACCCCATGTCAAGATCTGGCCCCTGGCTCCTAAATGCTTTACTCTGCTGATAAAACAGTCAGCATCACTTTCTGTCCTTGAATAATCTGTTGAAGCTCTTTAAGAGATTCCCACTCATCTCTGTACTATTCTACATACAGCCTGTGTTGCTCTGTCATTTAGACTCCAGCCCATAGGGTGAAATTGGGTCTGTGTCCTCAATATCTTACTGAGTATGATGCATGCTCCCTGATAAGGTCACTATACCCAAGTCATGTGGCTTTAACATGCTCTTTTCTCCTCATCCCCTTACTTTATTATTAACAAAAGAAGTCCAAAGAAACAACACATTGAACTGAATTCATTCCTGATGTAACTGCACTGAAGTCAGTGGTGTCATAGTAAAGATTAACTTTGGTTCTTATATTCCTCCCTTTCACTCTGAATTCTCTCTGATAGACTTCCCTTATCCCAAAGCCAATTTCTAGTCTGTTAGTTTCTCTCTCCCTTTCTCCTTGGCTTGATTCCTTCATGGGTCAGACATTGTATTACAGACATACTGCACTACATACCACAGGTCTGCCGAGAAGCCCATGCAATGTCAAAGGGCCCTGTGGCATCAGGGACTGTCCGCATGGTCTAATTAGATTTCCCCAGAGACAGCCCTTAATTGGCACTCTAGATTTTTGGGTTGTCTGCCAGGTAATGGTGAAATGGCAGCTTTCATTTTGCTTGGCTCTATCAGGCAATATATCACGTCTTTTCCCTCCCAGTCTCTCACATAAGTTTGTCTCACTCTTATTTTGGTTTCAAATTATAGATTATAAATTTCACTTCTCTCCACTTCTCCCTATAATTTGCTCCCCAGCTGCTGAAATTACTTCAAGTGATCCCCTCTGCCCACCCTCCAGCCCCGCTGCTAATGGTTTCATATGAAAGACAGCCCCAGCTTTAGGAACAAATGACATCCCTCTGTCCAGCTGTGTCTAATTAAAAACCTAGCCCTTCTCTCTCACTTCCCTCCCCCAAAATGATAACAGTGATTCAAAAGTGCTGGTGATAAGATCCACATAGGGACAAAGTCACCTTCAACCAACAGGCAAATGCAGTGCACTGTGACCCCTATGTATCATAAAGAAGGGATTCTATCAGTCCCTCTATGGCCCTGTGACTAGAGATTATTACTCTTTTCCTGTAGAACTACTAGAAGTTAATTTTAGTTCAGCTCTAGCCAGAGAGAAAGGCTGCTCTCATGGCAAATGCACAGTACCAAAGGCTAGAAAATCTAGATAATATTCTGGGCTCTGCTACGGTCACTTAGGTCGATGTCGTCAAAAGCAACGACTAATTTTGATTTCAGACACCTGCCTTCTGGCATTTAGTGGCCTGATTTTCAGAGGTGCTGAGTATGTGCGGTCCCACTAACTTCTTTTGGAGTCGCAGGTGCTGGGCACCTCTGAAAGTTAGGCCTGATGTGTCTCAAGATGAGGCATTCATTATTAGTGGACATTTTTGAAATGTTGGCCTGACTCTGCACTTCAGCTTCTCAGTCTGTAAAAGCAGGGTGATAATGCATCCCTATTTCCAAGTAAGGTTTGTGAGGTTTCATTATTAGTGTCTGTAATGTGCTTTGCAATCCTTGCATGGAAGGTGTTATAGAAATGCAAACTACTATCATCTTGCAATCTTGCTCTGCTTGCTATATCCTTTGCTCTGGGACTCTCCATCCCCACCAGGCTCTGCTGCTCAGAATGGGCCCGCACCCAACCATTCTCTATGTAGCAAGAGTAGCAGTTTGTTGTATTTCACTAAACCAAGTTTGTAGCAAAAATTCCACAAGGCAGGTGGACTGATACCTGAAATTATATCTCAGCTCTTCAGCACTAGGAATGAAATTCTCCTTGTGGAGGAGTGGGGGTGGCAGAGGGGGAGGAGGGAGCCCACCAACAGATCTGAGAGGCTGGGTGCAATGGGAGAATGAGAAAGGAGGAGTTGCTGGGTGTATAAGGAAGAGAGGGTACAGTTCGCACCACAGAGGAAGAAAGTTAACTGTTTAGATCAACACATTCTGCTTGCAAAGGACATATCCACAGCACCTATTTCTGTAACTTACCAAGCTCATGTACAGTTCCCAGTATTCTTAGGGGGACTCTAGTATACGTATGCATGAGTCATAGCAGAGTTCCTATTGCCTGCACGTTACTTCCTATGACATATTCAGCTCTGCTAGCCTAAATGCACGATGTGCTGGAGATTTGTATCCACCAATATTCCTCAGAGTAGTATAAGGAAGTGGGGTGGGAATATAGGTAGGATTAATAGGAGAAAATTAAGCAAAGGAAAATTTGGGCTGAGTATTCAGAAACATTTGTGAAGAGTGAGATCTGTTAGACAGTGAAACAGGGAAATGATGGAAGCCTTGTCCATTAGAGTCAATTACGATTACAGTGAACAAAACACTCAATTATTTTGCAGGGAGCAGACAGGGCAGGAGAAGGACATGGTGAGCTAATACTCTCCCTTCATCTCTCATTTCTATGATTTGGTGCATGGACTGTTGGTGCTGGCAGCTGCGAGGAACCCCATGGTTCTCCAGCCAAGCTGTACACACTACTCACCAATAGGTGACACAGAGTCCACTTCTGTGAGGTGCTGAGAACCTCCTTGAAAGGTCACGAGCACCCTCAATTCCCAGTGAAGTCACTGGGATGAAACATCCGCAGCAGCGTAGCAGGGACTCTGTACCTCACAGAATCAGGCCCATGATGAAAGGCTGGGGCAAGAGTGGGGCAGCCGTCATGGAAAGCTTGAGTGTGGCATTGATATCCTTGGTTCTTTGATGCTTCAAAATGGGATTTCCAGTAGTGCAGGGTAATGACACACACATTAGCCCTAAGAGCAGGATCTACAGAATCTATGGAATAAAGTTGCTGAGATAAAATAAAAAAACTTCCTTTGAGATTTGGAACAGCTTTTAACCAATTTTTTCATGTCATTTTTGGCATCTCAGCACCTCCTGGTTTCACCAGGGAATGGAAGGATCAAACAACATTGAAAAATTAGTGGCGCTACCAAGCTGGGCATAACCCAGATATACTGGAAATCCCATGAAAGACCCCATTCTTGTGAGATTTCAAGCCTAACTGCTAGACCAGAGATATTCAGAAAAGCATCCACAGTCAGCTCCATAAGACAGAAGACAGGGAAATAGGAACACAGAAAGGAGAAAAGAAAGCAAAGTTTCCAAGCACTCTGGAGAGGCAAAGAGCAAAATTCACTATCAAGTCTTCTGTGGACAATACTAGATGGATTAAAATTACCTTGTTTATCTAATTGGTGGGTGTTCTGGAACTATCCTAAATAGATACATAGATAGTGTTGACCCTTTGTTGAGTAGTAGCAGATTTTTGGGGCCTTGCAGATCACTTTCTCAGTGATGCACAGTCAGGTATTTTCCTGCTGTAATTTGTTTACTTATAAATGCACACAAGTCCTATTCCTCAAACAGGGTCCTTAGCAAACAGGGAGTCCTCTTTTGTGGAACCCGAAGCCCAGGCACCTCTGCCGTGTTATCAGAAGTAGCTGCCTTGCACCTCTGTCTCCCTCCGGGAACTCTCACAAATCTCTGCATCACAGAGAAATCTCCTCTTTCTGCCCCGTCTCTGAATTGTAAACCTCCTCATCAAGACTCCATGGCCTCGAAAGGTAAGCCAGCATGTCTCCAAACCTTTCAGGAATCATACATAGCTACCTTCCCCAGTACCCAAAGCTGTACTATCACAGACCCAAAGACACTGGACCCATTAAGCCCAGAATCTGGTAGGAGATGTATTGGGACAATGAGATTCAGCCTTGTAAGCTTGCAACAGAAAATATTGTGCCAGATACTCTCAGGTTTCTTTCCTTGGTTAATATCTGAAGGCTACAGTCAATTTGCCTTGAAAAGAGTTTGGGGTCTTTCAACAAGCCTCTTTCTCTGGGGTCTATCTTAATTATCCATTGTGCTTGTCCAGTGTTTAAACAAATATGGTAATAAGCAGCAGATTGTGATTTTTGTCCTAACATAAGACAATCCTCCTGAATGTGTGGAGACACATCCTCCCCCCACCCCTGCTGCCCCAGTACTCAGGGAGTTCAGCCAATACCCCTGTTCACTGTCTGGCAGACTGGTGTAAATCAGGAATAGATCCTCTGAAGCCAATGTAAATATACTGACACTAATGAGAGGTGAATCAGGCCCGATACTGTCTCCTGCAAGGGGAAGAAATTACCCAGTGCTCCTGATAAGCAAAGAGAGAGCTTAACAGAAAGTCATCAAGATGGATTTGCTTTTCAAGAATTAACCATCCCTATTGGTCCCCAATGGAGGGTGATGGAGACGCCAGAGGAGTTAATGCATTGTTGGCTGAAGCTCAGTCTTTGTCGGCCTTTTCTTCTCAAATTCCACGTAATCAGCTAAATGAACCCACTGATAAGGCGGCTCTTCAAGAGTCATTCTAGTCTTCTAGCTAAGGATGGACTGACAGTGTCCTCTTCAAGGATCCCAAGGTTGGGAGTCAGCAGTAACTCCCCCTCTGGACCACCCCAAATGTCTGTTTCTGATTTTTCTCAGTCCACCACCTGTCCCATCCCTGCCCAGCATCTTGGATAGAACTGAGCCAGCCAAAGGATTTCAGACAAGACTTGACCACATGATTTACTGAAGAGTAACCCCTTCATTGCTGATGAAAAGTACAAACATCTCAGCTGCTATTGTCCATGTGGCACCTCGTGCACTAAAATGGACTGTGGGCTACAGGGGGCTGCTAGTAAGGGGATCTGATAGCGCCTTTCATACAAGTATTACCAAGCACTTTATAAACATGAAAAGGTTAATTCTCTCAACTGAATCCTGTGAGGTAAATAAATATTATTATCCCCTTTGTATAAAGGGGTTAACAGAGAGAAGTCACGTACTGAGCCAGTGGTAGAACTAGCAAATAGTAATAGCTAGCGTTATATAGTGCTTTCAAAGCACTTTACAAAGGAGGTGAGTATCATTTTCTTCATGGGAAAACTGAGGCACGGAGAATGCAGTGAGGTGCTCAAGTTCAAGCAGCAGGCCAGTGGCCCAACCAGGACTAAAACACAGATCACCCGAGTTCACAAGGTCCCAGTACCCCGACCCTTAGAGTCCTCTTTCCTAGTTTCCCTGCTCTAGTGATTCGACTTCACTTGCTTTGTTGCTGGTACCTCGACAGATAACAGCTATATATGAGGGTGTATCACTGCAACTTCTGCACAACAGAGATTATTTTGGGGGCAGACCTTCAAGCTCATTGCACCAGGAATTAACGACACAGCTCCCATTTTATTGTGAGCAGACGGTGCTGTAGTGTGTATGGGCACCCAGTGAATTATAAGTGTCAGAGGCCCTAATCCTGCAGATAGGGGACTTTCTGTGCAGTCCGTTGGAAGGTTGGGCCTTAGCCAGGAAAGCTGCTTTCGAAATCCTTCAGAAGTGGATCAATGCAGGTGTCAATCTTTAAAGACTCCTCTTCGCCTGCCCCCCTCCCCTCACCACACCCCGCGACTGACTGACGTGTGTATCCATTGCCTAAGGCACATTCATGAAGAGCTCATGAGACAAACTCAAAACAAAAAACTAGGCAACAGATCAGACAGGGAAGCCGGATCAGATGAGGGGATTATTGGTGACGAGAAGAAAGGAGGTAGTACTGCACAGATGGGTTTAAAGGAAAACTTTCAAGGCTAAGAAAGCCATTTGGATCTGATGTCCTGTCCAAAATCTAGTGTGGATAATCACTATCCATTTACCTAAATTATCCGTCATTTTAAGGTGGTGTTCTGAGGCTTAAGGACATTAGAAAGGGTACTAGCAAATCTTCCCAGTGGAGATGCAGATACATGGGCAACAAAGTTTTTTTTGCTGGTAACGCTTATTTTGTTCAGGGAACAGATATAAGCTGTGTCATTTAAAAACCTTGTGTCTAAACTAGGGGTTTTGCTGGCCCAGCTATGTTAATTACAGGTGTGATTTTTTTCACACTCCTTACCAATATAGCTAGCTGGCAATTTTAATGTGAACCAAGCCTACCTTCCTGTCCTATAATGGCAGTGTTTCTGTATAGTTGTAATGTTAGATGAGAGACATTGGTTTGTAAACCTGGTCAAAAATGTTCCTTTGAAACTTTTTAAATGAAAACTGGCCATTTTTCTAAGTGACAACTTTTGCAGGAAATTTTCATTTCATTTAAAATTTCCCAAATTTTCCATGAAAAATTGAAACCTCAAACCAAAAAAATTGCACTGAAAACCAAAACCACTGAGGTTTTTGGGTTTTTTTTTTAAACCAAAATATTTTTGGTTTTCATTTGTCTGTCTAAATATGGGACATTTTCTAAACACCTGCATGCACACGCACACACACACACACTCACAAATTGAAAAATATGAACACTTAAAAAAAATTTTTCAGTGGAAAATATTTATCATTTTCAAACCAGCTCTATTGTTTTGGGCCAGCTCTCCTGTTTTGTGAATGCCTCTTTGAATTGCCAAATCTAGACTGAAACCAAATGTGTTATCTGAGATTCATTTAAATTCTGATCCCAAATAGTTACCGCTGCTATTTCCTATTTTAAAGAAAAGGTTAAAAACATGGCACATGAAAATTATGACATTTGCTGCTCACTGTAGTTAAATTTCCTGTGTTATTTGGAATATTCCCCTTTTAATAACAGGAAGTACTGTGAATACTTTGGCACCAGCACAAGTAAATATCCTGGTGCAGTAACATTAAGCACCCAGTTGTGCCCTTATTTAGATTGTAGCTCAGGGGTAGGCAACCTATGGCACCCGTGCCAAAGGCAGCACATAAGCTGATTTTCAGTGGCACTCACACTATCCAGGTCCTGGCCACCGGTCCTGGGAGGCTCTGCATTTTAATTTAATTTTAAATGAAGCTTTTTAAACATTTTAAAAAACGTATTTACTTTACATATAACAATAGTTTAGTTATATATTATAGACTTATAGAAAGAGACCTTCTAAAAATGTTAAAATGTATTACTGGCATGCAAAACCTCAAATTAGAGTAAATAAATGAAGACTCGGCACATCACTTCTGAAAAGTTGCCGACCCCTGTGTAGCTGCTGCCATTGAAGTCACTGGGTTTTCTATACATGGCAGCAGAGGTGCACTGTAAGATTTTAATGGCACCTACCATATCTCAGTTATAAGTGTGGTAGCAACTTGCAAAAGCTGGCATTTTTTGTGGTGAGTGCATTATAGTGACTCCTGCTGGAGGAGACTGGAACTGGCATAGTTTGGTGCCACGTCCTAGGGTGCTTACAACATTCCTTAAAATGATTCTTGCTGAGAATGACTGTGGTTGTTAGCATTCCTGCTAGGAGAGTGGAATAGGTACCGTGTGCTTTCTAGCAGGCAGTGCTGCCCTACAGAGACCCACATATTCTACTGATTATCCAGCATACTTAAACTTGAATTATAAGGGTGACCCCAGCCAGTTGGCTGAAAAAATATTTTTGACATCATTGAAAATGTACGCTGCTGCTGAAGCATGGATTTTAATTTGAGGGAAACGTCGGCCATAATCTAGCATACATTAAAAATACATCTTCTTATTCCCATATGAATCATGTTAAGGAAAATATTAAAAAAAATAAAATAACCAACTGCATTATAGGAAGCCTCATTAGAGTAGCCTGGAAAAGTTTAGCCAATTTACAGGCTATACATCTTAATCTCCCCGAATTACAGGAACGATTCAAAAACGGGGGGTAGAGAGGGAAGGAAAGGGGCCAACAGAACCTGGCTGGAGGCCAAACCATGGATCAAGTAGCCCTTACTTTGCCCTGACTGCTACCCCTTGCCATTAAAGAAGAGACTTTCCAAAGAAAGGCATGAAGACTGCATAGTATTGGGGTCCCCCCCCCCCACCCGCTGCAGGTAAACACTGCGGGTACACTCAGTTACTTTGCTCCAGCTCCTTGTATTCTAGAGCAAAGGTCTTATTAGAATTGTGAAGACAGAGTTCAGATTACATTAGATGAGATTTGCTTGCAGATCTGTTCTTCCTACCAACCCAGTTTAAAATGGGAGACTGTATCCCTGGGGCCCAGGGGGATGGTAATAGGATAGGGAGTCTTGCATCTGCCTCAGTGCTGTAGGTAGTAACTGGACATCTCTCCTTCTCCCTCACCTGGCCCTTTGTGAAATGGTTTAGTTATCCTCTGTGCAGCTCACAACAGACAGTGGTTCATATCCTAAGAAGCAGTAAAGGCACCCTCCTTTGCAATCTCATCAAAGAGGCCAAGGACAGAATGGGCATGGAGTTCAGTACCATATGCTTGAAAAGTGGCCCATGCACACAGCTGGTGTTGGAGCTGTTGCATTGTGCTGGAATGTCAGGATGTACCGGATATGCCTGACCATGCTAGGGGTGGGAAGAGGGTAGAGAAGTGCAGTTTGCTTGGCCTGCCATATCATCCACTGCAGAAGGGATCAATAAAAGAACCAATATTCTGCATAACCTGTTGATATATGAGTTAGCAAGTACATCTAGGAGCTAGCAAGGAAACACACCTGATTACAATGGAGCTGCTGGGTGCCTTGAGTGTTTGGGAGCCAGCCAGCTCTTCAGCTAGGGCCATGGCTAGGAGAATGTTAGTATGTGTGCGAGTAGGAGCGGGGGCCAGTCTGAGATGCGTAGGTTAACAGAATACTGGGACTATGTGGTGTTTTAATTGAATGTAAATGCATAACCAGGGTTATGACTGAAGGGTTATGGAGAGGGCCGGAAATCCTTTGGGGTTTTCCCCACATAGATTTGGTTACACCTGGTGATGCTTCACCTCCAATTTTCTCACCCCCAGAAACCACAGCGGTGGGCAAGATAGATAAGAAGATAAATGTGGCTGCTGAATGCTAATCCCAGACCTTCTCAGCAGGAATGATTAATATCAGGCTTAGCATACAGCAGCTTTTTGTGTTCATTATGCAAACCACAAATGGGGCAAAGCAGGTCTCTACTCATTGAAGAGACCCATGATCCATCACATACATGCACCATGAAATGTACACCTTAGGTCAAAATGTCTATGGGGGGAAGGAGGCAATAGATGTGGAAATGGTGGGTGCTCTTCCAGTATCCTATTCCAAGAACTGAGGGCTTGTCTACATCAGAAAGTTGCAGCGCTGGTGAGGGAGTTACAGCGCTGCAACTTTGAAGGTGTACACATCTGCAGGGCACCACCAGCGCTGCAACTCCCTGTTTGCAGCGCTGGCCGTACTCCCGTTTTGTCTCGGGTGTAGAGGATCCAGCGCTGGTGATCCAGCGCTGGTAATCTAATGTAGACAGTTACCAGCGCTTTTCTTGACCTCCGTGGAAGGAGGAAGCCTCTGGTAATCAAGCTGGTTTCCTTTCCCGGTTTGCTCTCTCGGTCCCGGAGCCACCCAGCAAACCGCAGGGAAGGAGACCTGCTTGCTCGGGGTTCCGGGACCGAGAGAGCAAACCGGGAACGCCGCGGTTTGCTCTCTCGGTCCCGGAGCCAGCCAGCAAACCGCAGGGAAGGAGACCTGCTTCGGGGTTCCGGGACCGAGAGAGCAAACCGGGAACGCCGCGGTTTGCTCTCTCGGTCCCGGAGCCACCCAGCAAACCGCAGGGAAGGAGACCTGCTTGCTCGGGGTTCCGGGACCGAGAGAGCAAACCGGGAAAGGAAACCAGCTTCGCCGCGGTTTGCTCTCTCGGTCCCGGAACCCCGAGCAAGCAGGTCTCCTTCCCTGCGGTTTGCTGGGTGGCTCCGGGACCGAGAGAGCAAACCGCGGCGAAGCTGGTTTCCTTTCCCGGTTTGCTCTCTCGTCCCGGAACCCCCCTTGAAGCCGCCCAACAGCGCTGCAGTGTGGCCACATCTAACACCACTTGCAGCGCTGGTTGCTGTAAGTGTGGCCACTCTGCAGCGCTGGCCCTATACAGCTGTACTAATACAGCTGTAACAACCAGCGCTGCAAAATTTTAGATGTAGACATGGCCTGAGTGTTAAATTCTCTTTCTGTTCCCTTCCTGAAGCCCAGCATCTGGCTAGCGATTGCCCCATCTCAGTGTAACAGGCATGGTTTTCTCATCCAGAAGGTGCGGTTCTTTCCCAGAAATTACATCATCTTGCCTGGCCAGCACTAGCTTGTCTGAGGAGATTCCTTACAACCTGTCACTCAGGAAGTTACACTGGTGACTGGACTTCATAGCGTGTGTGTGTGAGAGAGAGAGAGAGAGAGAGAGAGATGCCCTACCTGTTCTTTGTGCTGCACAGTACATTGAAATATTGTCCCTGGGGGCTAATGTGCTTTGTCTGCCTTCCTTAGGGAAAGTATTTTGTGTGTGTGTGTGTGTGTGTAGTAATGTTAATATGGGTGTGCCTTGGAGAAAATGTTTCAATAAAACCAGAGCTAATGATCTTGGCAGTATCTTGAGACATACCTGCTGCAATAAATTATAGATTTGGAATATAAGCTTCTTGGGGCAGATAGTCTTTCTGTTCTGTGTTCGTACAGCATCTAGCACAATGGAGTTCTGATCCATGACAGGGGCTCCCATGCGCTATGGCAATGCAAATAATTACAATATTTGTGATTTTTTTTTCTGTCAGTTGCCTTCCTAGATGCAAGTCCTCCAAGGCTGCATTTGAAAAGTCTACACAGATCATCAATAACCACCCAGGATTTTGTTCCAAGGCCCAAGCCTCACTGTCTTGAATCCTCTCTATGAACAGTAACGTGACAGCGGGGAAGGTATTTGCTTTTGTTACAGATTTAGAATCCTAGTTAAGAGGATGAGATATATAAGAGCATGAAAGAGCATCTCCCCACTCAATGCTTGGCCATCCCCTTCTCCTCGAGCAGGACCAATAAAGGGTGGAACACTTGGGTATACATAGGTGGAATAGTCTTTCAGTTTTCATTGTAACTCCTTGGTGCCCTGATGTATACATTTAACTTCTCAGGGACACAGTTTGTTCATTGACAAGCCCTTTATTAATACTGTATGATGCCGTGTTGTCTGGAGGAACGAGCACAGGGTTGGGTATCAGGAAACCTGGAGTTCTGATCCTGGATCTGCCACTGACTGGCATTGGCCAAGTCAATCCACTTTCCTCTCCCTCAGTTCCCACTGTTCAAACATGGGAATAAAGGGGCTTTCCCACCAATGTAAGACACGTTGACATCTACAGATGAAAAGTGCTAAGTATTAAGTACAGTCCTGCAGCTTCAAAATTCCACCCGTTTTGCAGGAGGTTTCATGTTCAGCAGGGTTAGTTCTGTGGAATAACACTGAGTCCGTGCTGAAGTGGGACATCCCTTCTTGCAAGACAGATGGAATTTTAAAGCTCTAGGGCCGTAGTGTGCCTGATGAGCTCTTTGAGCATATAGAGGGCTGTTTAAGAGTGAAATAATATTATCAGAGTTCTATTAGAGTTCTCTAGCATTCAGCATTAGTGAAATAGTGTGTATAATGGCATGTCTGCCTTGATGGATTACAGGTACACTCTGGTTGCAGGGTAATAGATCAATCAGTGTGTAATCTAATCTATCATCTATCTATCTAAGGGTTTGACTACACTTGGAGGTGTGCAGCGCTGGGAGTTACAGCTGTCTTCATACAGCTGTGTAGGGAAAGCGCTGAAGTGTGGCCACACTGACAGCTACCAGTGCTGCAGTGTGGCCACATATGCAGCATTTGCAGCGGTGTTGGGAGTGATGCATTATGGGCAGCTATCCCACAGAGCACCTCATCCCATTTTGGCGCCGCGGGCTGTGAGAAGGGGGCGGAGGGTGCGGGTCATTCTGCTTCCTGTCCCAACGCCCCGTGATGCATCGCTTCACATCCCTGCAATCCCTGTTTTTCCGTCCACGTTTGGCGCCATCTTGACTCTCTCAACAATTTCTGTGCAGTGCGATTTCTGTGGGAAATGGAGCCCGAACTGCTGAGGAGTATGCTGACGAGTCTTGCCAGCACATCACGTTTAAGAGTTGAGCTATTCCTTAGGATCCAAAGTGATGAGGAGTCCGATGATGATAGCGAGTTGCCTAACGTGTATGACACTAAATTGCTTCTGGCATTCACGGAAATGCTCAGCACCGTGGAACACCGCTTTTGGGCTCAGGAAACAAGCACTGAGTGGTAGGATCACATCGTCATGGAAGTCTGGGATGACGAGCAGTGGCTGCAGAACTTTCGGATGAGAAAAGTCACTTTCATGGGACTGTGTGCTGAGCTCGCCCCCACCCTGCGCCACAAGGACATGAGATTGAGAGCTGCCCTGCCGGTGGAGAAGCGGGTGGCTATTGCAATCTGGAAACTGGCAACACCGGACAGCTACCAATCGGTCGGGAACCTGTTTGGAGTGGGAAAGTTGACTGTTGGAATCGTGCTGATGCAAGTTTGCAGGGCCATTAATCGCATCCTGCTAAGAAGAACCGTGACTCTGGGGAACGTGCAGGACATTGTGGATGGCTTTGCACAAATGGGTTTCCCTAACTGTGGAGGGGCAATAGATGGGACACACATTTCCATTCTGGCACCACCCCACCTAGCATCCGAGTACATTAATCAGAATGGGTATTTCTCTATGGTTCTCCAGGCGCTTGTGGATCACTGTGGGCATTTCATTGACATTAACACAGGCTGGTCTGGAAAGGTGCATGATGCACACATTTTTCGGAACACTGGCCTGTTCAGGAAGCTGCAGGTTGGGACTTTTTCCCCAGACCGGAAGATCACAGTATGGGATGTTGAAATGCCCATTGTGATTCTTGGAGACCCCACTTACCTGTTAATGCTTTGGCTCATGAAACTGTATACAGGGAAGCTTGACAGGAGCAAGGACCGGTTCAACTACAGGCTGAGCCTGTGCCGAATGACTGTGGAGTGTGCTTTTGGCCATTTAAAGGGGCACTGGCGATCTCTGTATGGGAAGCTGGACTTGGGGGAAAGCAGCATCCCCATGGTTATATCCGCGTGCTGTACCCTCCATAATATTTGTGAAGGGAAGAGTGAAAGATTCAGTCAGGCATGGACCTCTGAGGTTCAACGCCTGGAGGCTGAATTTCCACAGCCAGAGGGCAGGGCTACTAGAGAGGCCCAGCACAGGGCTGCAAGGATTAGAGATGCCTTGAGGGAGGAATTTGAGACTGAAAACCAACAGTAACATTTGGTGCCTTGCAGGGGAGTGAAGTGCAGTGGTTACAATGTTAATAGGAATCTATGTTTCCTAAGTTGATTTGCAGTGCCTGTTTCTTTCCTGGGCTAAGATATCTTTGACTTTCTGCAATAATAAAGACTGTTTTCAAAGCCAAGAATTCATTTATTGAAAAGAAAATAACTTTATTGACAGTCACACAATATTTTGGGAACCTAAAAGGGCAGGGGGGTGGGGTGGGGAACTGTTCAATCACAGGTTTGAATATGTCCTGTCTGGAGTGCTGTGCAATGACTGCTGCACTTCAGGATGCCTATACTGCATGGTGATGGGGGTTGAGTGCAGAGGGTAAGGGTCGTAGTTCTCAGAGCTGATTGGTGAACGTACAGGTGTTGGAGGCAGCTGGTGGTGGTAAGAACCTGGATGCTGGAGAAGGGGGTTTTGAGCTGACATTGGAGCACAAGGGAAAGACCTTTGGGACGGGGGGGGGGAGGTGGCGCAGTAGTGCTCTGCCTGCATGGCTACAAGCGCCTGGATAGAGTCTGCTTGGCACACCAGAATGCTTATCAGCTGCTTTGTGCTTTTCTTCCTGGCTGCTGCGTTTTTCTGACAGATCCTGCTTTCCCTTTCCCTCCAGTCCTGCACTTTTTGATTCTCTGTGACAGAGGCTACGTCTACACTACAGCATAAAATCGAAATAACTAAAATCGGTTTTATAAAATCGATATTATAAAATCGATTTTATGCGTCCACACTAGGGCACATTAATTCGGTGGTGTGCGTCCATGGTACGAGGCTAGCGTCAATTTCTGGAGCGGTGCACTGTGGGTAGCTACTGTAAAATGATGAGGCCAATAACTTCGATTTCCGTCCACACTAACCCTAAATTGATATAGTAATATCGATTTTAGCGTTACTCCTCTCGTTGGGGAGGAGTACAGAAATCAATTTTAAGAGCCCTTAAAATCGATTTAAAGTGTGTTGTAGTGTGGATGGGTACAGCGTTAAATCGATTTAACGCTGTTTAAATCGATTTAACTGCGTAGTGTGGACCAGGCCAGAGTGATCCATAACTGCTTGCAGCAGGGCTTCTTTGCTTTTTCGCAGCTTCTTCCAGAGGTTTTGAAGTCTTTGAACTGTTGATAACATGGGCAGACGAGATCTCAAGGTTGCTTGTGGAAAGGCAAAAAAGGCAACACTTAACAGAGACAGCATTGTTTATATCAGACAGTTATTCCCACACAGTGAAGGAGTTTACAGTCCTCACAATAGCATAATTTTCCTATACCAAAGAGAGCGCACATAACCCACAGGAGCCCCGAAATGGTGAGTAAGGGGGACTGATTGCTTCAGGCTGTACTGTCCAGGGCTGTGCATTGGGGAAAGCAAACAGCTGCAGGGGGCACCTACACTGAACACTCTCCCCACATTTTCCACAGGAGTTGATCCTGGAAGATATCTCGCTGCTGTGGGTCACCTGGGAAGAGAGGGAGAGTCTTCTACAGCAATGCGGATTCCACCCTGGCCCCTATGCAACTTGCCTGTGTCTTGCAATGGTCTCCCCACCCCTCGTGGCACAGTGGCTCGGATGCGTTAGCTTGACTGGGACAAGGACCACAGTGGCTCTCCCAATAAACTTGCGCAAGTGCATTGCCCACGCTCTGGCTGAAACTTTTGAAGAGATTACCGAGGCTGATTACCACGACATGATAGACCACATCAATGCGCTATTCCACATCTAGGCATGCATGCATGCAGCCATAACCCTCCCTCCTCTCCCGAAAAATTTCCATCCTGAAAATAAAAGCCGCTTACTGGGAACCCGCTCCTCTGTTTGTCCTCCACCAAATACCGGCTGCTGTGACTGGCTACCTTCGTCCTGGCTTGAGAAGAGCTCCTGGCTGCATGCCTCCAGTGACTCTGGGGTGTCTCCCCCCACCCCAGTACCCTCATTCTTGGTTTCCTCCTCCCCTCCCTCCTCCTCCTCTCCCCTACCCTGCTCTGAAGTGTCCATCGTGGTCCTCGGATTGATGGTGGGGTCACCCCCAAGTATCGCATCCAGCTCTTTGTGAAAATGGCAGGTTGTGGGGGCAGCGCCGGAGCGGTGGTTTCCCTCATGGGCTTTGTAATAGGCACTCCGCAGCTCCTTCACTTTAACCCTGCACTGCAGGGCGTCCCGGTCATGGCCCCTTTCCAGCATGGCCCTTGATATCTGCCCATAGGTATCGTAATTCCTACAGCTGAAATAGCTTCCTTCCGCCACCAGCGCTGCAACTCTCCAGTGTAGCCAAGCCCTAAGAAATAGGACCCTCATACAGAATATTATGTCCTACCAATACAGCTTGAGATATGGAAGAAGGAAAATCAGCCAGAGGCTGTTACTGAGCTATTAATGACCGTGTACTGAACTAGATCTGCCTGGAGAACTCCAGGTCATGGCAATGGAAGACTTCCACAAGCATATAGGCCTATGCAGTTAACTTCCTTCCTGGGGTATTTCCTTCATCACTGGGGGAAATAACCCTTGCTGAAAAAAAGCTGCCATTCATTTCACTAAGGACAAACCAATGGAAGGAAATAATGATCTGATATATGGAAAGTGCCAAGGCTCCATTCTGAAGGGAATGTCAAGGCCCCATGTATATATCAAGGATCTCCAGAGTTTTAGCTGATGTAACAGGAGAAAAGATTTGTACTAAAGCGTGTATTGAAAGGGTTCTCTAAACAAGTTGACTCAGAGAAGCAAATAAACGAGATGGGGTTGTACAGAAAATGTCAGCATTCTGATGGGCTACATCCTGGTGCTTGTGCAAGGCTAATGTGAAGGGCCATACACAGGGAATGTTTGGGGTGTGCAGTGTCGGTCACAATGCTGCCTCTACCCATAAGATGTGTAGTGGCCACAGAGCTGTGCTGTAGCTACTACTTCATCTTCATTGCATTTGCCTCCACAGCTACTGCATCCTCCACTCTAAGGGGCTGGTCATTGCATCTGTGTAGGCATGGGTCCAGTGTCTATGCCCCATCACCATCCCTCACTCTCCATATCCTGCTGTGTGTCCTGGAGAGCACAGGTCTATGGGATAGAAGGGTGGGTGGGGGTATGGACTTGTTGTCATGAGCAGTGAAGCCGTCACTAGATTGGGTGGGCATAGGATAGGGTTTTACACACCACACACAGCAGAACTCAGAGTTACAAACACCAGAGTTATGAACTAACCCAGTCAACCACACATCTCCTTTGGAACTGGAAGTACACAATCAGGCAGCAGCAGAGACAAAAAAAACCCCCAACAACAGCACAGTACTGTGTTAAATGTAAACTACTAAAAAAATAAATTTATAGGAAAATAAATAAAAAAATAAATAAAAGGAAAGCAGCATTTTTCTTCTTCATAGTAAAGTTTCAAAGCTGTATTAAGTCAATGTTCAGCTGTAAACTTTTGAAAGAACAACCATAATGTTATGTTCAGAGTTATGAATATTTCACTTACCGACAACCTCCATTCCTGAGATGTTCGTACTTCTGAGGTTCTACTGTAGCTGCATTGGAGACATGGAGCTGCTTGCATTCACGACAGTGATTCTTGAGTGTTTGGAAAACAGGTGATACCAAGGCGTATTTGCGTGTGTGCAGAGGGCATGTGTGTGTGTGTGCACATGCTCGTACAAGGTGTGCTGTTGTAAGAGGCACTTCAGGGACACAGAATTCTTTTGTCTCTACACTGTATTAATTGCTAATTAATTGACAATACTGTACACCTGCCAGCAACCTCACCTCTTTGAAATTCCTAGAAGCAACTTAACAGGAGCCTTGGCTTTTTACAGTTCGTAGCTGATGACATAGCTGGTTGAGGGCACCGGGATGTTTTCTCATTGGAGTTGACTTAGTCTGAGCATGGGATTCATGCATCTGATGCAAAAGAAATGGTATGGCCCAGTGGTCTGGCGAGAACATGAACTACTGCAATGCATTCAGAGTGCAAGCTCCTCAGGAAAGGTGCCATATCTGTTCTCTCTGTGCAGTGCCTATGAATCTTAAAGCAGTGAGTTGTGCTGCTGTTAGGGCACTGGGCCATACCTTGGGCTGTTGGAAGCTGGTGATGCTACAGAATTATCTCATAGCCCCTTGAGTGGCGACAGAATGTCTTGTACCATTCTGGAGTTATCCTCTAGGGCTGCAGATGTGTGACTGGTCTTTGCATTGTTCTGCAGGGAGAGCACAAGGCATCTGTCCCAAGGCTCCATTGGGCACTAGTTACCCAAAAGGGAAAGGGAAGGGGTGGGAGGAAGCAGAGCTGGTTGACCACACATGGGATAGCCTGCTGTGCCCTCCTAAGGTGCACATTGGAGTTTGCCCTGAGGAAATGAGGCTCAGCACTGACCCCGACATGGGCCCGTGCCTGCTAGTTGCAATATGGACCTAGATACAGGCTATACCATAGTGTCAGGCAACATGCTGGTTTGCTTTTTAATGGAAATAACTGTACATCGCTCTGGCTGAATATGACAACGTAAATCACCCACAGAAGACCGATATACCATGTTCCACCACAACTTTGCACAGGGAGGAGCTCTCGTCTCCATCTGTCGTCACTTCTGATATGAGAGTTAAGTGAATTCTCCAAGGTCACATGAGCTGGAAGGAGAGCACGCTTGTTTCCTGCTCTAAGTCCCATGGACTATCCATAGCGTGGCTTCCTTGGAAGCACCTGTCTAGACCCAGATTCAGACTCTTCATCTGGAAAATAAGAAGCTGATTTTATTGTCCATCTAACTCTTTACTGGTCGCATTCGGAATACGGCTTTCAGGGCACAGATCCCTGTGGCAATAGCGTATTATCAAATACTTCGTAAGGAACAATTCCAGGGCTTAATCCTGAAAACGCTGAGTATCCTCAACTCCTGCTGAAGTCAGTGGCGGGTTGAGAGGTGGGGGGGAGGGTGCTCAGCACTTCATGAGATCTTGTCTTGTGATTTAGGCTCAAGAGATCTAGATTCCGTTCCCATTTCTCAAACAGGCACCCTGTGTAACCAGAGGAAGTCACCCCATTTCACTCGGATCACCATTTGTGAAATGGGGATTAGTGGGGTAATGTTTTCAAAAGTGCATAAGGGACTTCAGACCCTCTTACTTTCAAAAGGATTTACACTCTGAAGCCACTTAGGAGACTGGAGTGTGGTTTGGGACTTTTATGATAATAATAATAATCATAGTAATCGTCTTTTTCTGTATCTCACTTCTGTGATTCCAGGGTACTGTCAACTAGATCTCTGGGATATACTGGCCAGGCAGCCTAACTGCTAGAGTAACAAACGTTCTCTAGTAGACTCTTGCTCTTACACAGCCACATGTGGCTGACACTTATAGCTAAATCAGCAGGGACTTCTGGGACAGCCATTAAAGTGGAGATCCCTGAGGGGAGCCGGACCTATCCCTGGTAATGTATGGCAGTGGCATGGCCTCTCAGCCGAGCTGCAAGGCAGCAGGTAGAGTCTGCACTTTGCTAATGCCAGGCAGTTAACAGAATGGAGTAGGCATGCGGCTGCCATGAGCTCCTGCCAGGCAGAGAGCAGTGGGTTTGCTTTTTTGTCAGGGTTTAAGTTGATTCCCCCTCCTCTCTACCCCCCTTGCTCCCTAAGCCTGCTTTTGATTTGGTTTTATTGGCTAGTGAAAGGAATCATTTACTAGTCAAGAGCCAAGCAGTGACAAAGGAATGCAGGTAAATTAGTTTCAGTTCCTATTTCTCCCGTCTTCCTCCTTTGGAATTTGAGCTTTAGAAAATAAAGTCTCCCTCCCCCCCACACCCTTCCTAAGCTCTTTTTAAAAGGATTTTTTTCTTTAAACCTCGCTTTCAAGAAAGAGCTTCTTTTCTCCAATGCAGAAACTTCTGGCTAAAGCCCCCAAATGTTAAGGTGTACGGGAGATTCAATGAACCACAAGGGAAATGCATTTAGAAAGCAGCTCTTTGCTTGCATTTAAAAAAAAATGCAGAAATAAATTGTGAGTGCCAATAAAGCCTGTTTTAATGACTAACTGGTTACAAACTGGGAGCACGTACAAGCACTATGCCTCAGATGCTGAAATACAGTTAAAGTTTAAACACTTAGCTTTGGAAAGTGTACAAAGAACTTGCAGTCAACATGGACCAAACCTGTATGTTCAATTTCTCATTACTTAGTCATTATGAAGAGTTTGGCACTAAATTAATGACCAAGAGGTTGCAAACTGTCCAGAATTTCTTTCTTTCTATTTTCAGTCCAGAAGCTGTCAATGGAACAACTCATTTGAGTAAAGTTACTGCTGAAGTCTTTGCAGGATTGGTACCTTTATATTTATATAGCATTGGTGTCCTTCGCACACTCTGTAACCCAAAATGCTTTTTGCGAGCATTTTAAATAATACAAGATATAATATAGTATTAATGACAGAAAACAGTGACATTCTCTCTCCTTTTCTCTCTTTCTGTTCCAGTCCTGTTATTCCCACATTCTTAACCTAGAAATAAAAACATTATTTTTCTGTTTTAACTATGCAAGACTGATCGCTTTGCCAGTATTTTACAATCCTGTTCATAATTATATGTATTTTATGTTCAGATACGCACAGAGAGAGACCAGAAACACAAAACAACCCAGCCTATGCTTAAATAACAATAAGATTTCGGACATCGGCTGAGAGAAGTCAGGAAATGTAAGTTAGGGGCTGATATTCCCTCTCTGCCTCTCACTATTGTGAATGTGTTTGCGGGAAAAAGCACAATGATGAGAGAGGCAAGGATGGAGTGTCCAGCCTAAGTCTCCATTTCCTGTCTTTTGTTGGTTTGTGTCACAATATGAAAAAATTGTGTTTAATTTCCTTTAAAAAAAAGGAAAATATCTTTCCCAGAATGTGTAAAAATGCACAAATATTAGTTATCTCTGCCTGCCAGAACACGGGGAAATACAGTTTGAGTTTGGGAAGAGTTTTTCTTAGGAAAACCTCCTGTAGTTTCCAGGCAGCTTCAAATAAACCTATTTTGGTTTATAATTTTCGACCAATATTATCTAAGTAGTTGTTTTGAACTAAGGAATATTTCCACCCAAAATAGAGTGATCTCTGGGCGAAACACACGGTCAGAATAGTTTTTCAAATGCACTGACAGTTTAGCATTTTAGAGCCTGATTCTACTCCCATTGCAGTCAGTCGGTTAGATTACGGTCTCACATCAGAGTGAACCAGGCATAACTCACTTGAAGTCAGTGGAGGCAACTGGTGTAAATACTCATAGGAGTAATGATTAGGGACTCTTATTAAAATCAATAAAAAGAATCTCATAGACATTGGCTAAGGACCCAGTGATGTAAAGAATGAAGAACTGGGCTCTAATTCTGTATATGGTGTGAAATAATATTTTAGTTAATATCTTTGAGCCACCTAATCTTTATGCCTGTGTGTCTGATCCATACATTGCAGCTGCTGTTGTCTGATGGTTATAAGTCACTCTGCTTCATCTAACATAATTTCCTGAATGAGAATTTGAAATTGATTTACATTTGAAATTGGTTTACATTTGACATTGGTTTCTATATATGCCTTTCCAGGGTTTTGAAACACTTCTTATGTACTTACAAGGGAGCTATTCCCTGTGATCACATAATAAATTCTCATTAAAAAGCCTCCTGAAAACTGATTAGAAGAATCATTAGTGCAAGAAGCTACTTTTCACCCCTTGCGGGCAAGGACGGTGTCTTTCTCTTTGTTTTGCACCATGCTGTTATTGCTCAGTAATAGCCAGACATTTCAGCATTGAACATCTAGGTTGTTTATACTAGTTCCCCTTCTGAGCCGTTTATATTGAGTTTGTTAGGTATGTTTTGGGCAAGGTGATAAAATTAAAAAAAAATCAAACTGCAAAGAATTAGAATCACTTGACACATTTCATTTTTTGTAAAAGTCATTCTTGAGTTATACACATGGAGAAAAAAGTGCCCAGAACCAATAAAATAAAAAAAAGCAGAATAAACATTTTACAAGAATAACTTAAGAACTGCCAAGCCAGTGTTCTCTTTTACCATTAGTTATAAATACACATGCACTAGCTACAAGACTTTAAATGTCACATTTCAGGCTGGAGTGAACTTTTACCATCTAGTTAGACTCACACCAAAAAATGGGGTTTATAAAAGAAGAACCGACACAACCTTAAGCAAACAGTAACTCAAATAGTAATAATAATGGGACACATTCTACAGTATTAATGGATCATAAATTTGGCCCAGTAATAATAAATTATAATAATATTAATAGTAAATTAATTATTTGTATCTCTGTGTCACTTTTCATCAGATAACAAAATAAGTAGTCTCAATGAATCTACAATTCTCTAAATGCATCATACTCAGATTGTCTACATTCCTCTCTGATATTTAAAAAGCAGGACTGGTTTTAATGAAGCAATAAACTGGAATCTTACAGTTTCACAAACTTGCGAAATTCAATTGGGATTTAAAAAAAAAAACTAACTCTATCTTCAAGAGTGAAATTCCATTGAAGTTCACAGAGTTATAGCAATGTAACTAGAGCAGAATATGGTCATTAGTTTGTTTATCACTATTTTTTAAAAGTGAGGATTATATAAAATATTACATTCTGTTTCAAAGCAACACATTCTGGCTTGTGGCAGGCACTGTTCATTACGTGGCACCACCAGTTCCCTTGCCTGAGTTTTAATGAATGGATTTACTTGTCTGCAGAAAATGAAATGTTTTAAAAATTACTGCAAGCCTGTAATAAGATGGTTACAATCAGGAAAGTCCAAATTGTTCATAACTATTTAAACAACTCTAAACAGCTTTCTCTTCTCTCTTACTGACTCACAAACACCACACACAACATAAATTCCCCTTTAGCAATTTAGGCATACTGAAGATTAAAGTCTTTTGAAGTATCCAAGGTCAGACGTCAACTAAGTGGGATTAAGTGAAAAAAGTGGACTTTTTTTTTAAACTATCTGAAATAGCTAGGAAGTTATTCTTGCAAACCTCCTCTTCCCAGGCCAGCACTGAGCAGCCAGAGGTCCTGAGAATGTTTGAAAAATTCCTTTCTCTCTCGGAAAGCTATAAGAAAACTAAAGTTAGAGAATAATGAGAAGTCACAGAAAGACAAAGTGTTGAGGTAATATCTTTTATTGAATCAGAGCTCTGTGTAAATTCGAAAGCTTGTCTCCACCAACAGAAGTTGGTCCAATAAACGATATTATCTCACCCCCTTGTCCTTCTAATATCCTGGGACCAACAAGGCTACTGCACTGTAGTCAAAGAAGCAGAACTGTTGTGATCTCCAGGGGGCGCTGTTACACCACAAACTCCTACAAATCACCCGGGTTAGCTTAAATTCATCATTTAAACAACAAAAATCAAGCTTTACAACCCTTTTTCTTTCAGATGTTCCAAACTAGTATTCCAGCAAAGGAAATGAGTGAGGGAAACCAAACAAGCTTGTTTTCCATTTGTAATATTTTTATTTCAAACCAGGATAATCCAGTAGAAAGGCAGAAAACAAATATTAAGTTTTCCTTCTTCTTGTCACTGCAAATGTGTTTTTAAAAAATAATTCTGGGATTTATTAAATGGCCTGTTTCTTTTATTTTCTTCCCCTTCCCTTTTTGTTATGCTGTCTGCTCTGTTTGCATTTTAATTTTGGAGGATGAGAATGGGAGGAAATACCAGCTGGACTGAAACTATAGGCAGCAACTGAGAGCATGAAATGGTCGTGTTTTATGTTGAAATGCTTTCAAACGGGGCAGAAAATTGTACTGAGGTTTAGTAAGAAGCCTGTATATCACAGCCGCAGAGAAGCCAGTGTGGATTTCACAGCTTTCTGTTGAAGGAAAGAAAGAAAGAAATCAATATATGATAAAGATTTAATTTTGAGGCTTAATCGAATAACAGCATTTTAAACTCTGAATACAGAAATAGCATAATGGATACATTTAATTAGGGTGTCTTTGCCATGGGTATATAAACACTTTTGTAGCTCTAAAGGAAGGCTCTGCTGTCTGCAAGTTTTGCCTTGAACATTTCAAGTTAAAAATAAATGTTTTAAGAAAAGAAGCTAACATAAAGCAGCCCGGTATTGGCTTTTCCATCTTTTACAATATCTATAGCTGTCGGAGGGAAAGAGTCATTCATTAAATTAAGAGTGAACCAGTTAAACTGGAGCTTTCATTGAAGAAAGTCTCCCAATGATCTGTGCTTTATTTGGTGAATAGTCTTACTACACAATAAACCAAGATTTTTTTTTTTTTTTAATCTCAGGAACTAAAAATACTAGAAAGAAAGGAAATCCAAGCTGGGTAGAAAATATTAGGAAATAATTTCCTTTTAAGCATACCCTCTGCCTCCATGCATCTCCAATCTCTAACGGTTGAGAATCATGAAAGTACACAAAAGACATGGAATCATATTCCTCTCTCTCGGATAAAAGCAAACAACAGAAAGAAAATCAAATTCAGAAATAGCATCCGTGTTTACAATATGCAAAATAGACACAAATAAATATGGACTAAAATCCATCCTGATTGTCTATTGATGTTGCTCCTATGGAAGTCAGTGGGAGCAAGATCATGTTGTGTGTTTATAAATGTATACATCCCATATAAATATCATTTGAAAATAATAAACACAGAACTATTTAGAGCAATTCTAATATTTATTTGCTGAACAAAATGCTCTGTCTTTACTCACATATCCAGTTCAACTGATTAAAACAACATTCGCGTTGCAAATTCTCTTTTTCCTTTCAAATCGTGCCTGACACTTTGCAAATCTTGCTTAGGAGAAATACATGATGAAAGACAACACAGAAACCAGGATGCTTTGTAGGAGAATCACTTAATCTAAAAAAAGAAGGGATACAAGGATAAAACAGCAACAACACCACCTTGAGATCGCTGAACACAAATTTTATGAATATTTGTCATTTAATTTTTCTCCTGAAATAAAAATCTTGTTTTTCTCTTCCCATTATATTTTCTTTTGGCAGATGCTCTTGAAGTATTTCTAAATAGAGACTGTGTTTTAGTACTAAGTAATTAATGAAAATGCACATTGTAAGAGAAACATGCCCAGTGTGATAACTAAAATGATATATAGAGACTAGATAGAAAGCATACCACATACTCAAAATTACATTAACACATACATGCACACAGACATATATGCTTTGATTTTCAAAAATAGGCTAGTGATTTTGGGTGGCTAACCTGAGACATCTTTTAAAGCTTTGATTTTCAGCAAGTGCTAAGCACCTAGTCTCTGAAAATCAGGCCCCTTTAAACTATCTCTAGCTGGGCACCAGAAATCATTAGTCACTTTTGAAAATCTTGTGTACATACACGCATGCTAATTTTTACATGCTGCTGATACTAGAAATAGCTTTCTTTCTTTATCCTTGTCCAGCAGTGCAGGATGTGCATAAACATAATAAATCTCAGAAAGTCCCTTTTGTGCCCACAACTGTGCTTGAATTAATACTGTGTATACATTAAGTTTCATCTGGTTTATTGTTAATGTTATTTTATTTATACATATTTTTTAAAAAATCTAGAACAACTCTCAAGTTTGCAACTCTGACACACAATGTATGAAAATAGTGTCTGTAGTATCAAATAAAACAAAACAATAATAACGATAATTGAATATAGCACTTTTCCTTCAGAAGTGATTTACAAACGATTGGACCAATCATGCAATAAATAAATAAATAAATAAATAAATAAATAAAGCTCCTGATCATAGTGTTTCCTATTGTGAGTAACCCCACTAAATTCAGTCGGACTCCTCATACTAATAAGCACTAACATTAATAGAAAACCTTTGCAGGATTGGGCCCTAAAAGCTTCATGCTCCTCTCTGCTATGTGTTGTGGAGGGGAATCAAACAGGGCAGAAAAAGCACCCCAACATGTGGCTGGTAGGAAGCAGTGCCCGACCCACAGGATGGCAGAAGTCTGCCTGTGTAAAGCTGTGTGGGAGTGGAGAGAGCATGCCCATTGTGTGTTGTGGGGAGTGGGGACAGGTAGAAGAGGCAGCAATGCTAGAGAAATAGCTACTTTCTATGAGCAACCCGGATATCAGCTGGAAATCTGCATGGCAGAAATTTGCATGGTTGAACGTGCCAGCAGTGACTCTCATCTGGGTCTCAGAGTGTGCGAAGGCATGGAAACTGCAGCCAAGGGATTCACAGTTACTAACAGACCCAGGCTATGGGAAGGAAAAGGGTCCTAGTGAGTCCACTGTCCTTCAGGATGGGTAGCAGTTGGTGCAGACTTCCTTTTGGATCATCAGATTTCACCAGTCATGCTCCCTTCCCTGCTCTGTTCTGGTCCATACTCTCCCCTCATGAGAGGCAGAGATGACACTTGCTGAGTTTTGCCGGCATGATTCATCCTTCCAGGGGAAGGTACCACAGCATGTGCCACTATACATAGAATGCAACCATTGAAGGACCACTTCTTCCACCAGTAAAATGCAACCAGCTCTGGGGTAAAACGTGGTAGATCAACAGCTCACAGGAAAACTACAAAACAGTTCAGGAGAGGAAGTGAAGGACAATCCTGTATCCATTAGAAATTATAAAGATAATTTAGGGTGGTAGAACATAATTACAAAACTAGAACTTTGCAATGGCACTGCAATTAATGCTCCTGCTAACACATTTTTAACAGCCATCAGCCCGCTCTGCAGAGTTCACTTGAGAATTCTGGTCCAGCTAAACTAAGCACAGAGGAGATCGCTTCATCTTCAGTGAAAACAGCACCTGATTCATCCATCAGATTACCTTCTGGTGTCATGGGACTAGTTTTTCTAAAGGCCTCAGCTCCAAGTAGGCAGCTAAATAAGGGCCAGATTTTCAAAATTGCTCATCATCCAATATGCATCCTCCGTGCTGAGATTATTTCAAAATCTGGCCACTAAGACTGGTGCCTAAATGGGAGCTGAGTATTTCTGACAGTCTGACCCTTCAGTAGCCTTACCTTTAAGATGAATGCGGAGCCCTCAAGGACTACAAGTCCCATCATGCAAAGTGCCTTCTTGATCCAAGTTGATAGTCATTTATAACGTATAGCCTATAATTAGAGGATACAATAGATACTATTGTCAACAGTTGGACAGCATAAATAAGCCTGGTCTACAGCAGTGGTTCTCAAACTAGGGCTGCCGCTTGTTCAGGGAAAGCCCCTGGTGGGCCGGGATGGTTTGTTTACCTGTTGCGTCCACAGGTTTGGTCGATCACGGCTCCCACTGGCCGTGGTTCGCCGCTCCAGGCCAATGGGGGCTGCAGGAAGGACGGCCAGCGTGTCCCTCATCCCGCACAACTTCCCACAGCCCCTATTGGCCTGGGGCGGTGAACCGTGGCCAGTGAGAACCACGATTGGCCCAACCTGTGGATGCGACTGGTAAACAAACTGGCCCGGTCCGCCAGGGGCTTTCCCTGAACAAGCAGCGGCCCTAGTCTGAGAACCACTGGTCTACAGAGAGTTTGCTCCGTGTTCCTCAGGACAATGTTGAAAAGTGGTTCTTTGTTAAGGTGCTAAAAGAGTATGAAAACCAAGGGGCCTCTCAACCATTTTTAATTGACACACTGGGCCAGATTTTCAGACAAGGATCTGCACCCTGCAGCTCCCATTGTGGCACTTCTGCTCAGATTTTCCAAAGAGTTCAGGGCAATATACTGAGCTCTTTTGAAAACCTAGCTGGTAACTTTGGTGTCTCCATGAGAGCTGAGCAGCACTGGGAACGCTAGCCATGAGCCATCATGGGCCTTCACTGGGTTAGGTTTAGACACCGCAGCCATGCATAGCCAGAGCCTCTGAGAACTGTAGGGGTGGGCCTGAACCAACCCCCTGAATCTGAACACTTGAACTTCGGACCGATTCCCCACCCTAAGTAAAGCATGTGAGTGGAAGCAGGTATAGAAGTGTTGTTTTCGGGAGAGCCACAAAAGGGCTATTTGTGCTTTGACAAAATGTTTGTTTTATACTGTTTAAAAGGAAAACTTCTTTTGGATTGTAAAGGCCCAAAGGGCAGAGTCTGTACTATCTGATCCCTTCAAGTTCCCCGCTGGTGCATTGAAGCACGAAACAGCCACTTGATTTCTTAAGCACCTGAAAGCAAAGGGAGGAAAAAAGCAAACAACCTCCCACCCTGCAAACTCCCACAGAAGAAGTTACATTGTTTTAATTTAGAAGCAGCTGCAGCTGTACAAGTTGTGGTTTTTTTCCAGCATTTCCATTAGCACATTTAAACTGCAGTTGTGACAAAACCTTGTTGCGCATAGGAATGTACTTTGCACAAGCTCCCCCGAGCGTTGTCAGGGAAGCCAAACAAGAACCAAAAACCTTCACCTCATTCTTCTTCAGAGCGAGGACTCGCCTCCAAAAGGAGGGAATTATCTGTTATGAATCAATGGGAGGCACTTCTGAAAGAGGAAGTATTGCCCTCCAGATCTGAGGGAACTGAAGCATTTATTGTAACAAAAGTACGCTCGTTGTTCAAAAGTTATTTGATTGAATTGTATATTCCTTCCCCAAGAACCTGGACAATGACTGAAGGAAATCATGTTTAAATCTTTTTCTTTCTTTCTTTTTCTTGTTTCACTCCTTTTTTCATGTGCTTGTCCCTCTTTCTCCATAGGTTGCTACTCAGCACTTTTCTAACATATGCTGGCCCCGTTTAGTGTCTAATGAAACTGTTCAAATGGGACATTTAATTTCTCTTACTGACCCCAGCATCATCTGTACAACAGAGGAAGGACCCATGGGCCATTAAACAAGACACTCCCTGGATAATAGATGTAAGCAGCAGGTAGGATTGGAAGAAAGTATCCTCTTCATATCAGCAGCATGGCAGGAGACGAGTTACCTTGAAACTTTCTGACTCAGAATATTTTTCATCTCCCTGTCCTGAAGTAATCAAATAAAAACATGGAGATAATGTATTATTACCGTAATGTAGCTTTGAATTGAGCTGGGAGAACTACTTGATAAACTTAGCCCCTTTTGTTTGCAAATAATCCAGGAACAGATTCTGATTTGTAGGGATTTGTTCATGACTGGAAATTATTCAAGCAATGTTTTATGTAAACCCATGCTAGCCTGCAGGTTGTCTACTGACACTTTGCTGGGACTTCTTCATTGAGTATTCATAATTTGATGGGTGTCTGACCTTCTAAGTCACTATTATTTCTGCTCCATGACTGTATGGCTCCCAAGCCTATGAAGTGCTTTCAGCAAGGCCACATGAACACTCACAGTGCAAATTCTTGTGGAATGACATATTTGCCTCTCTTCTCAGAGCATTTTCCTTTCCCACAAACAACATGAGGCAGGCAAAAATGTTTGTGGAAAGCGAGTCAAAAGGGTTGTGATTACCATTGAACTAACTCTGCAGTTGCTCACGAATGCTTTGTTGCTGGGATTTAGTGTATACACCCTTTCTTGCCAGGCAACTCTGTTGCTTGGTGTGGTATGGGTCCATAAACCCTCCTCTTTCTCTGCCCACTCTAGAGATGCTCTGGCTGATAGTAGTGCTAGCTTTGCACAGTTTTAGTCTCAAGGTGGAGTAGATTTTTTGTTCGCTCTCGCTCCCTTGTGCACCTGTGCAATGCTGAGACACAAGAGCAGTGTGCCTTAAAACTGTTTGAACACATCAAGTGGCTGCAGTGTTTTGCCTGGGGACTCACTAAGGGACAATCCATAAATGTCAGCCACAGACTCTGTGGAAAAAAGAATGAGGACAGTGCTTCTGTATCCTGGGAAATTTCCCAAAATCTGGGAATTTTTCAGTAAAATGTTTGAATGAAAATTCCCAGTTTCCCAAGTTGAAACATTTTACTCACAAATTCCCAGGTTTTGAGAAATTTCCCAGGATATAGAAGCACTGTAAAAAACTTTGGGAATTTTTCACCAGATTTGGGAAATTTTTAGCACTAGGTTGGGGAAAAGTTGGCATCACGATATAGAAGCACTGAACGAGGAGTACTTGTGGCACCTTAGAGACTAACAAATTTATTTGGGCATAAGCTTTCATGGGCTAAAACCCACTTCATCAGATGCATGCTCTATGAAGTTAGCAGAACTATTTATCGGAGAAGATGCTGTGGGGAATAGACATTCTAAGAAAACCAGATACTTCATCAGCAGAGCAAATCCAAGCTCGGTGTCTTCATTACTATCAAACAACAACTGCATTTGTGGTACAAGTCATCTTCTGAGCATGCACTTAGCAGGCCCAATTTGAGACATCAGAGTTTGTCATTGTAAATTGCATATATTCTTTCCCTGAGCATTTGCCTTGCTAGTGGTTTAGGAAGCTTTCAGATGTGTGATTGACTCTGTCCATCATAATCTGGCTCTTGTTGGCTTTATGGCTCCTCCTGTCAAGGTAATTATATTTACATAGGCCTGGCACCATCCTGTATCATTTAACTGAATATGGGGCATTATTAGAGCCTGTTGTCATGTTTTTCCTCTTCGAGAAATGGAGAATATTTAGGACATATCTGAGCTTCATTTGCAGATTATTTTTTTCCTTGAAAGAAAGATCTGACAGTGTGTTTGTGAGTATGCATATTTGTGTTTGTGTGTGTGTGTGTTTGGCAGTTTGTGTAGGGGTGCAGGAGATGGGTTGTATTAAGAGTTGTAGTGGAAGATTAAAATGCATTGAATTGTTTCGGTCAGAAACTCCTGCCCCCCTCCCAAAAAAAAATCAGAAAAAAATCTAAATTTTTGTTTCAACATTTTTTATTTTTTGTAACAGCTTTACATTCTTTTTGTTTGTAACAGCTTTACATTTTCAATTTAACTTGAATTTTATTTTTAGAAAAAGGTAAAAAAAAAACCCAAAACCTTGAAAACAAAACAAAATATTTTGTTGGACTCTAAATGAATTTTTTTTTGAGTGTTTTGATTTGGTCACTGAACTGAAGAATTGATTATTCACACAGAGCTCTATTTCCTTGCAGCTAATGGACTTGGGGTAACATTTTCAAAAGAGGTAAGGAGTTACTTAGGATCCTCAGTTCCATTATCAAAAATAACATAGTTTAGGTCTCATTGAAAACTCTCATTTATGCTCCTAAGTATCTAAGGTTCCTTAGGTGTTTTGAAAATGTCACCCTCAATTCTTTCCTTTTGTCCTTTGCCCGACCCCTGGACGCATCCACTTCCCCAGCAGACCTGCTCTACTAAATGGCATTCTCTGCCCAACATGAGCTCACATGCACTGTACGTGCAAGGTCACACTACATGGAGGACACTATTTTGTAGAGCATATATTTCTGTATGTGACCCCTGGAGGGGCCCCACCCAACTCCATCTGGCCCGCAGCAATGAAAAGGTTGGACAATCTTTTAGCTCATACAACAAGGTCTTGACTAATCCCTTTTTGTCACTCAGGACTTTGTGACATTAACGGGCCACCTTGGGAGCATGTTTATTCTGTTGCTGGATTTACTTATTTGCAGATGTTGTCTGGGTATTTAAATGCCACTCTGGTATTGAAAAGGTTAAGGGGAGCTGGAGAGATCAGTTAGCCCATTCTGTGGCACCTGAAGGGGAGAGAGGTAATTAAGGATCCGACGCAGCTGGGGAGAACCGGATTGAATGGTTCCTAGGACTGCAGTGCACTGGTAGGGGAGACCCAGGAAAGAGGTAGTTGTGAGTTTCCTCTCTGTGGGAAAGGAAACATGGAGGGGCCTGCAGGAAGGAGTTTGTACCCTGGGACAGCCCCTGAAGGGAGAGGGCAGCACGTGACTCCTAAATCAAGCCAGAGGGAAGAGAGGCTCCAGGAAAGAAGCCCTGAGGATCAGCAGCTTGGCAGGAGCTGGATCTCTAGGGGGAGAGCCCTGGGAGGGTGATGTGTTCTGTACTGGAGTGGGGAAGAACTCTGTAGAGCTGGGGAGAAGGGTGAAGAGCCTGCAGAAGACTGAGAGTGGAAGAGATCTTTTTCTTTTGAATTGAAATAGTGTTACCCTGGAAGGGGCGGGACTGTTTGACCTTGCTAGAGGGACAAGTCACCACGCAGACCACTGAGGTCTAGAGGAGAAGGCGGCAGAGGGGCTGTGATGCTGGAGCTTGCCATGAGGAAGCGCTCTGGAACAGTGAGTCTATGAACTGTTACAAGTTCAAATAAGGGCTTTGTATTTGAGTCTGACTTGACAGGAGTTAAACACATTCTTTCATTCTCTATCTTACTGTAACAAGTGCTCACTTCAGTTAGATGCACTGTGAAGAAAGAAATCCTAGTTCAACAACTGCTCGCTGCATTTCCTAGCTCCGTGGCATGGGACACTGCTCTGTGCAGTGTCTAGCCATGGTTTTGTGTATTTCATGATATTAGAGTTGGATTTCATCTCCCTCCTCCTTCCCCTGTCCCCAAATGAACATCTATAAGATTTCTATCTTCAGAAGACTATTGTGTAATGCTGATGGTGTGGCAGTCACGGTTTCACCCTCTGAGTAACTCTTTCCTTTTGGGCTGAGTGCCTGTGACCGAGAGAGAGAGCGTGCTTCCTGGGGCAAAGCATACAGTAGTGCTAGTAGGAGCAGTGCTGTTTTCACCCACTAATGCAGCATATTCCTCTTGACTAGAATCTTACTGAACATATGCTGCAATGAGTTATTGCAGTGATGGAGCAGAAACACTGGTGTAAAAGAGGTTAACGGAAGCGTCATTTTCTCCAGGGGCTGAAGAGAGAGGCTGTGATTGGCTGTTTGGGAAGCAGCAAGGCCAGGATGTCTTTAGGGAAGCTGGGTTGAACCTCAAGCTGGGGGAGTTTTCTGTCCCCTCTTCTGGCTATGCTAATTTAGCTTTCTTGTTTTACATGCCGTCCCAGAGGACACAGTCATGCTGACTGTCCCTTTCTAGCAGTTATTCTAGCTGCTCAGGTGTGTTTGGTTTTTTTCCCATAAGTAAAGATGGAAATTGGGCCATTCAAAGGTAACTCTGTTCCCCATTAGGTCAGGGAAGGCCCAGCAAGCCAGCAGTCAGGCCATCTTGGCTTGTGATAGTATCTGATCTTATGGCTAAATAGGATCAGGCCTGAGCAGCAGTGATACATGAGGCCTCCATAGAAAGATCAGGTGCTGTGGGAAGTGGCATTGGTGACTGAGTGAGAAAGTCAGCGTTGATAAAGCAGACTGCTGGGTAGCAATGGAGTTCTCATCATCTGGATGAGACTATGCTTAGCTTCTACTCTCTGGCAGTCATTAAAACCCGTTGGCACCTGGTTACATTCACAACAACTCAGGCAATGATATTGTGACCTGCCTACTGTCCCCTTGTAACTTCTAAAGGAGGAAATATTCTTCATGTCCAGTCTGAAACTGTTGTGTTGCTTGGGAATGTGACCTGCACTCTACTTTGGAGGCAGTTGCATTTCATGGGTAGGCAAAGGCATCGCTATATGTGGGTAAAGCACTTTGAGAGTTGATTCTTCCAGATGAATTGGGCTCTGTTAATGGCAGAAAGCTGTATGAGTAAACTAAAACAGAACAGATGAGGCAGTGTTTCTGCCAAGGTCCTTGCATAGAAAACAGAGGAAAATACCAATATGAAATGCAAAGTTTCAGGTTTCCTGATGGAAGGAGGCTGGAACCTCACAGCAGGGACCCCCCCCAGCTATGATGGGAGACACTTCTAACCAGGCATCAGTGTGGGAAGGTGTGTTATCTGGTAGAGTAGGAATGGTTAGAGCATATGAATGGTATTTCCCTCCCCTCCGCCATGGGAGCGGGGTCTGAGGGAAGCATCTACCATGCATGGTCATTAGCAGGGGCAGAGGAAGGGCTGAGGGGGACAACAGAGGACACAAAGAGAAAAGATAAAGGGAGTGGGGTTAATGAATGATAGGAGGGGGGGAAGACATAGGAGACCAAAGGAAGGATGGAGCTAAGGACACGGAGAGGGAAAGAGGAAGAATGGAGAAACGAACACAAGAAGAATGGAAGGGAGGAGGCTGCTAAATGTTAATTGGAGGAGAGGCAGACACTGACAAAGGGTGAGGGATGGAAAACTGAGAGAAAAGAAGAGACGGAGGGGAGAGAAAACAAGTAAGATGGGTTTAGAAACATTTTCTAGAAAGTTGCTGCCAAAATTGTCTGATAAAACATATCTCCTGCCTGGGTGCACCTCTGAATAGAGATGCAAAATATGTATAAGCATCCGAATGTATCCCGATTGTATTGTTCTACAGGATGGGAAATGCCACGAGACAGATTCATTGGACATGTTATTGCCTGTGCTTATATTGACCGTCTGGCTGCTCTTACACCTCAGACCTATGGAGATGAAATCGTAAGGGGTCTTCTCTGCCTGAGGTATGCAGAATGGGTTTTGGCCTGCTACCCATATAAAGGGAAGGCTGTGGAGTTCCCCTTTTGCCTTATAGTAGAGATTATCATAAAGATCACGCCCTGTCTGTCATCTGGTTACAGGGGGATTCTTGGAGTGAATTATAAAGCTTTAGGAAGTATGTGCAGAAATCCTGAGACCGCCGAACACCTGCAGCTCCTGATGTCTTCAGTAAGAGTTTTAAATGCTCGGCGCCTCTCCTCCGCTTGTGCATTTACTGGCTTGATCCTGTACCACTGATATCAATGGGAACTTTGCCATTGACTTCAATAGGAGTAGGGATCAAGGCTTTGATATCTAAGATTTATAATCATGGTGCTTCTGGTTTTTCTGCTTACTGAGGACTACAGAAAATTAAGTGAATGATTTTCTAGAGACTCTAATCTTTTATCTCATCAATAACTCTTGGATCTCAGCCCCAAACTGCAGATTGCTGCTGGTCTTTAGAGCTCATACATGGGATGTGCCAAGCTGGTGAAACATCTATAGCGCTGAGGAATCCTGCTTTAACTATGTGAGGGTTTCCAGGGCTTTATTGACCAACATGAGCAACCCCAGACCCCTCTTGTGTATTTCTTTGCTTTGAACTCAGCTGTGTTCAAACTTGCAGAAGACCCCAATATCAGAGTGGTAGCCAACTAGGAGTGGGTAGAACCAAATCACCAATTGACCAGGGGGGAGGAGACCAGTGGGGCTGAGACCAGTGGGGCTGTAGGCACTGAGGGGAATTCATTACCAGTAAAGAGCTACACACCAGAAGAGGTAACTGCAATGCCCATTCCCACCTCCGTTTTTGTATCCATGCTAACCCATCACCCATAAAATGAACATTTATATTTAACCCATATACACTTGGGGCCTGACTCAGATAATTTTTTTGAATGATTGGGAGTACTGCTATCTGTTTACTATTTAAATTATAGTTCTGCAAAAGGATGTACCCTAATGCTGTGACTTTTTAAACTGGAAAAAAAGACCTGTGCTGAGAAGCTGCTGGAAACTGGTAATGGGAGCTGCTTGTTTTGCTGTCTAAGGACTGGTCTGTACTAGAGATATTTTTACTGGTATAGTATATGTACCTGTAAGTGTAAAGTTGGGCTTGCACCAGGGCAGTGGATTTGTCACTCAGTATGGCTACATCAGTACAAATACCCCCATATGGAATCCTGTGTTTATGAAGGACATGCTAAGGGATGCTTCATGAGTCTCTACCCAACACTCCATGTCATCTCATCTGCAAGTCCCATATTACTCATGATAAAATGAACAAACATGCCAGATGTTCTGACATTTCACTTACTGCATAACATCACAGGCTGCACTGTTCCTGCTTAAGCCTTTTGTTCCAGTCTGATGCTCACCTGCCAAAAATAACATGAGGGTTTACCAGCCAGTATTGCTTCAGACAGCCTCCTCACATCCCCACCAAAGAATGTTTGAACGTTGCTGCCGATTTCTGCCAACGGATACACAGCACTGGGGGAATGCAGGAGCTGCCACTGAGTTTCCAGAAGAACGGGGCTTCATCTATCTTGGCAAAAAAGGAGAACATTATTATAAGAAACAAAGATCCCTTTCTCATGGAAATAGAGTGCAGGGAGATGTAAGATTCAGTGGGATAGATACAGAGTAATCCAGACTATTTCTTGGCAGAGTGCAGGGCTATGATCTGATTGACACCAGAGTAAAACTGGAATAACTCGTCTGCCTTCAGTGGTCTCACTCTAGATTTACTCTGGTATAACTGACATCAGAATCTGGCTCGGAGTGAAACTTTGGATTTAAATCAGTGTAATTCCAAACACAATCTGTCTTCCATATTTTCTTTTCTAGTGGGCAGCTGTTTCAAGGACCTTGGTTGCCCTTTCAGAAGGGAAGGATCACATGGGCAGGCCAAAACATATGTTACATGGCAAGCAAGCACCAGCCCATTAGATATAATAATCTGTTTAATGAATGTCAAAAAGTTTCTTGTTCTGTGATGTTGAAATTCCTTCATTTGTGTAATGATGCTGTCCCGCGCACAGCTAGAGCAGGGATACTCTTTAAAAAAACAGATTGCTACGCTCCCAGGTAAACTTCACAATCTGCTTTTTATACAATTGTACAGGATGTACCATTCTCACTGCTATATTTATTACACTCTGTAAACAAACATAAAGATTAGGCCATGATCACCTTTCCAGGGTCCAGTTATGTTCTGGGGGAATGGCAGTGATGGGGTTGTATTACTTTGTCCTCATAATTTCTGAAGCAGCTGGGTAATCTTTTAATGGAAATTCCAACTGGCTATGGTTTGGTTAAAGGACCCATTCCGTAGTGGGTGTACTTTTTTTTTTTTTTTTTTTTTTTGTTAACTCCATTGGCTGCAGCAGAGTTGTGGTGTCTTGAACCAGCTGGCAAATCTAGCCTTTCAGAAATGTAAAGCATCATGTAAGCGCTACATGTTTTGTGTTAGGTGCCCAGAAAAAAATGCTATAGATTCATAGAGCCTGAATCCTATTTGTGATCTCTGTAAAGAGAAAGCCAGGGAAACACTCCTCCACTATATTTTCCTTCCTCTCTTTGTGGTTTGAATTACTTGTCAATATGCCATGGCCAGAGTTGGGCTGAAAAAGTCACCAGTTTTAGTTTTTATAAAATGCTTCTGTCACTCCAGGATTTCTCATGAGGATCAAGATTTTGCCTTACCAGCCTGAGCTCAGTATTGAGAATAGATGGGCCCAAATCTAACCTCCCCACTCTCCATCCCAACACTCCTGAACTTTGAGGAAGTTTATAGTGGATCTAGATTTGAACTTTATAACCTAGATCCATCTCTAGTTTGAAGTCAGCCTGGGCCTCTTTTGTGGGTATATGATATAACCAGGGATGAGCTGACTGCTTGCTTTAACTTTCTGGGCTGACCTTTCAGGCTTGTGGGAATCTGAAGCTCAAAGTGAGACCAGAGTGTATGAACCCCATGCAAAGAGCAAATGAAGAATAGGTTTGAATGAGTCTCTCTGGGAACTGAAGCCACTGTGTTGCTCTGGTGTAATTACTGTTTGCTTCCATCTGCATCAAGCCTTTGGGTAGCAATTCTTCTCTAGGAAGTTAGTGGATTTCAGTACCTAAATGCACTATCACACAGGGCAATCTAGTTTAGACAGCTGTAAATGGTTATTTTTTAGCAATGTTTTATTGCTTCTCCCACACTGTGATCCCCAGATATTTTAGAAGTGTGTGTCCTTGCAGAACCTGATTTTAAACCAAATGCATTTAAAGAGTACATAAAATGTGCATTGTAAACTTCAGGCAATAGACTTTGTGGGAGATGATTGACAAATCTCCGACAGCTGATCTTTCCAAACACTATTTGTATCACAGTTGTTCCTCCAGGTGTGGTCCCTATTGTGCTAGATGCTGGAAATGCACATAGTAAGACAGTCTCTGCCCCGAAGAGCTTACAGTTTAAATAGACAAGATGGGCACAGGATCCCCACTTACAGAGACAGAGGGGTGAGGCACAGAACAAAGATGACCCAATCCAAGAGACTGTATGGCAGAGCGGGGAATTGTACCCACACCTTCTGAGTTCCAAGCCACTGCCTTGTCAACAAAGACACCCTTCCTCATGACAATGGAGAAATGGATACTGAATTAGACCATATCTTCCCCCCCCACCCCAAGAAATGTGACTGTTTTGTGGAGAATAAATATTTGATGATATGTTTTCAATATATCTGAGAAAGGTCTAACACCACCCAGTGCCTGGCAGCTGAAGCTTGACAAATTCAGACTGGAAACAAGGTGTAAATTTTTAACAGGGAGAGTAATTAACCATAGAAATAACTTGCCAAGGGTTCTGGTGGATTCTCCATCACAGGCAGGTTTTACGTCAAGACTGGGTCTTTTTTTCTGAAAGGTCTGCTCTAGGTATTAATTCAGGAGGGCTTTATGGTCTATGTTACACAGCAGGTAAGACTAGACGATCACATCGGTCCTTTCTGGCCTTGGAATCTATGAATTTTCAACTTAGTTCTGAAAGAGTTGCAATGATTATTTAAGGCAACGGGAATTGCAATTCAGGATTAGGCCTGCATTGGGGTTCTTAGGGTTAGATTTTCAAAGGCATTTAGGCACTTATTGATGCAGATAGATATGCAGGTGTCTAGCGCCATTGAAATCAATGCAAGTTAGGCATGTAAGTGCTCCTGAAAATCCCCCCGGGTGCCTATCTGTATCTTTAGGTGCCTTTGAAAGTCTGACCCTTGATTTAACATGTCAGCTCTGGGATTGTTCTGGGAAGCTTGGTTCAAATACGCATGGCTAAAATACTGGTTTTTATTTATTATTTATTTTTGGGAAAGTGACCTAAAATGAATGAACATCTTTACAGAAGAGCAGCATTCCTCTCAATTTAACTGTGGGAGCAAATCTGGATATTTGCACCAACTACCTGACCTGTGTGCAAACCAAATAATCAAAAGTGCAACTAATCACTCTTGCAACTGCAACTCATTTTGTGGGCACATAGAAGTAGGTGCAAAGACAGAAGCTGGGCCTTTTCTCAGCTGAAAATATACCCTGAAATCCCTTGAATTTTTCCTCTTACGGCAACAGACAGTTGTTAATAGTTCAATTCCTTCCAACACTTTCAGGTACTCTTTTGAAAGCTAAATGGAGTCTTCAGTAGAGCTGGTCAGGAAATTTTGATTTTTTTCATCAGAAAATGTCAATTTATCAAAATATGTCTGTTTTGGTAAAACTTTCTCCTGTCTAGGATGGACTTTCTGGTGAAAACCAGAGACTGACCCAACCCCAGTCAATGGTGTAGTGGTTTAGGCACTCAGTTTGGATACCCACGTTCAAGTCACACATTCTCGTTTCTTTTCAACACATTTTTTTAAGGCTTTGTTTCCATTCTGATGCTGAATGAAAACAAACCCAGAAATCTCGAAACTTTTCATGAAATGGAATTCTCGTTTTCCACCCATTTTGGGGGTATGGGAGTCGAGCTGTGCTCTTATGCTAATAAGAGATATCACATCACCAGCAATCCCTTTGTAGTGATTTAGAATATTGTCTAATGTATCGTACATTATGGGGTGGAGTCCAATATTTATTACCATGAGTTTGGGTGACTGCATTAGTCATGAGTGGTGGAGCATACATAAGCTATGCAGATCTTCCAAAACAATAGGCAAAGAACTCCACCCATGTCTCCTCTGTTTAATTCAGTCATTTTTATATAATTCTTCTTGTTTCCTTTTAAATCTCCCTATTCTTTTGACCCTCTGAAGTGTCGGTTACTATGGATACAATTATAATTTTGATATGGGTGGACTCTAGTGACATCAAGTGTAGCATAAAGTCAAATATATGGTTAGAAATTTATCCCTTGTGAAATGCAGAATTTCATAACCAACTATAGGTGTATGCACAGTGTGAGGAGTGCATAAAGAGGACATGTTTCCCTGAGTATTCTTGTTTATGTACGAATTGACACAGTAACAGAACGAATATATTCACACCCTGGAGCCTCTCTCACCAACATTTCTTTTAAGTGGTTGTGTCCATTTCAGAAATCAATCCATAGTAAATGTTCCTCTTAATATTCCACTGCATATTTCCACTTAAGTCTTGCCAATAACCAATCGTCTGAAATTTCATACACATGGTCTTACATTTTGGGTAAATCTTTTTTTTCACGGAAAGTCAGAGACAAATCAAACAAATCATCTGGGAAATATGAGGACTGGAAGAAAAATCTCACTTTTTCCTAACTGTTTGTCATTCAAAGGTTTCTACAGAAGGAAATAGAAAAACAAATAATTTATGGGGAGGAAAAATCCACTGAAAATGTAAGTCTTCTTAAAAGATTATATTTCAATAACATATTTTAAGCAGCTATGTTGTCGATATCAAAAGTATGCCAGTATATCATTTTCTTACAATGGTATAGGGACAGCAGGGATACAATTACGGTTGTTCATAAGTACCTTTTTCTGGGGGCGTTTCTAGAGTGTGTGTGTTTAGTATTACTTTAGATTTGAATGTTGTAGTTGTTAGACTTTGTAAAGCTACAATGTACTGTTAGGTTGAGAAACTTACTGTTATATTATCTGCAAGCTTAACATCACCCTAGCAAAGCTTTTGGGCTGAGAATTTCCTTTGTTTTGAGACCTTTATTTTAAAGAGTTGCCCAGTGACCCCTTTCTTACATAATTGTTATGAAAGCTGCTCGCTGGCTAGTTTTGCTGTTGCAAACACTGCAATAAATTCAAGCCAAGCCAACCCAACTCTATCAAACCACTTTGTGTGGTCTGCTCGCATAGGCTAGCAGATCTATGCTGTTGGCTGCTTTAGAAATGCCATAGGTAGCTAGCATGATAGAGAAACATCGTGGAAGAAGAGGATGTTCGAATCAAAAATAGTGAAAGGGATGGGAAACGAGGACAATGTCTGCTCTATAGTCCAACCTCAAATTGCTCATTCTATGTGCTATTAAGAGTATTTTTTGTTTTTTGTGAAATTCACAGGTCAGGAAGTTATTGGTGAAGGGTGAGAATCTTGGTGGATGGCTGTGCTGCTGTGTAGAATTAAAAAGGTCCAACACCTCATTGCCTTGAGTAAGGATATGTCTACACTATGGGATTATTCCAATTTTACAGAAATCGATTTTTGGAAACAGATTGTATAAAGTCGAGTGCACACAGCCACATTAAGCACATTAATTCGGCAGTGTGCGTCCATGTATCGAGGCTAGCGTCTACTTCCGGGGCGTTGCACTGTGGGTAGCTATCCCATAGTTTCCGCAGTCTCCCCTACCCATTGGAATTCTGGGTTGAAATCCCAATTCCTGATAGGGCCAAAAATTTGTCACAGGTGATTATGGATAAATGTCATCAGTCAATCCTCCCTCCATGGATGCAACAGCGGACAATCATTTCACACCCTTTTCCCTGGATTGCCTAGACAGACGCCATAGCACAGCAGCCATGGAACCCGTTCAGCCTTTTTTCACTGTCACCATATGTCTACTGGATGCTGCTGACAGACGCGGTACTGCAGCGCTACACAGCCTCATCCCCTTGCCTTTGCAAGTTAGCAAAGATGGTTACCCGCCATATTGTACCATCTGCTGCTGTCATGGGTGCTCCTGGCTGGCCTTGGTGAGGTCGGTTGGGGGTGCCTGGACAAAAATGGGAATGACTCCCCAGGTCATTCTCTTCTTTAAGTTTTTTCTAAGGAGAGAGTCAGTCCTGCCTAGAATATCAGGCAAGCCTACTAAAGAACCAGAGAGGCAAATGGCTGCTCCGGGTCAGAGCCTCAGACATCCCGCAGAAATGATGAGCTGCATGCCATTCTAGGGGGTGCCGTGCAACAACCCCACCTGTTGCTTCCCTCCTCCCCCACCCCTCCTGGGCTACCATGGCAGTTATCCCCCCATTTGTGTGATGAAGTAATAAAGAACGCATGAATTTGAAATAACACTGACTTTATTGCCTCTGCAAGCATAGACCAAAGCGAAGAGGGGAAGGTGGTTGGCTTACAACGAAGTAGAGTGAACCACCATTCTGCACTTGCTCAGCCTAGGATAGAAGCACAGGCAGGACTGAATCTCCATTTGTGTGGGGGCCTTTGGTTGACACCAGTAAAATACAAAATGTCCCAGGATATGTATGTTGGGGGACAGTTCTAAACGGCAGCTTAATTTTTTTATTTGCAGCAAAATGTAGAGGTCTAAGTATCTGATTGTGAGCCCTGGTAGCAAGGGGTAGGCGCGACCGTGCGGTGCTGCTGACTGGGAGAGCAGCCTGAGGCAGAAGCCTCCAGCTGCCATGACATTCCAGGAAGGACTGAATCTCCATTAGACAAAACTTAAAGAAGAGAATGACCTGGAGTCATTTCCATTTTTGCCCAGGCGCCCATGACTGACCTCACTGAGGCCAGCCAGGAGCACCCACGGGACGAAGATGATGGATACCAGTCATACGGTACTGTCTGCCATCCGCAAGGCAAGCCAAGTGGATGCTGTTGTGTAGCGCTGCAGCATCGCGTCTGCCATCAGCATCCAGTAGATATACGGTGACATTGAAAAAAGGTGAGAAACAATTTTATTCCTTTGCTTTCACAGGGGGGGTGACAACATATACCCTGAACCACCTGTAACAATGTTTTTGACCCTTCAGGCATTGGGAGCTCAACCCAGAATTCAAATGTTTTTTGGAAAGTGCAGGAACTCTGGGATAGCTATAGTCGTTAGTTGCCCCTCCCTCTGTGAGCATCCATTTGATTTTTTGGCTTTCTGGTACGCTTGTCTCAGCTCCTTAAGTTTCACGCAGCACTGTGTTGAGTCCCTGTTGTGGCCTCTGCCCATCATGGCTTTGGAGATTTTTTTCAAATGTTTTGGCATTTCGTCTTTTGGAATGAAGTTCTGATAGAACAAATTCACCTCCCCATACAGAGATCAGATTCAGTATCTCCCATACAGTCCATGCTGGAGCTCTTTTTTGATTCTGGGACTGCATGGTCACCTGTGCTGATCAGTGCTCCACGCTGGGCAAACAGGAAATAAAATTCAAAGTTTGGGGGGCTTTTCCTGTTTACCTGGCCAGTGCATCCAAGTTCAGATTGCTGTCCAGATTGGTCACAATGGTGCACTGTGGGATAGCTCCTGGAGGCCAATAGTGTTGAATTGTGGCCACACTAACCCTAATTCGAAATGGCAATGTCCATTTCAGCGCTACTCCCCTTATTAGGGAGGAGTACAGAAATCAATTTTAAGGGCCCTTTATGTCAACAAAAATGACTTTGTTGTCTGGGTGGGTGTTGGGTTAATTTGATTTAATGCTGCTAAATTCGACATAAACTCGTAGTGTAGACCAGGCCTTAATGACAACATATCAGCCCAGACTTAACTGAATGCTTTTGTGGTTCTGAATCAATCCCTTAACATCTCATAAACATTGTTTTTTTGTGGTTGGAAATTAGCCAGTTGTCAATAAGTGCTTTTTCTGAAACCTGACTGGATTGTCATGTACATACCTAATTAGGAACTAGTTAGAATAGGTTTTATTTATGTGTGTTTGTGTTCCATTCAGACACGACTTAGTCAATCTCAAGTGGAGTATTTATATTCTGTTGCATCAAGGGTTACTTGCAAAATGCGTTTTAATTTTTGTATCGTTGAACTGTTCCCTTGGACTCAGCAGATCAGCTCAACTCCATCTGGAGACTAAATGTGCTCAAGAGGAGCCCATGTGCTAAAAAAGGCCTTGTGAAAACTTCTGGTGAAACATTCTCATTCCTTATTCTCAAAACAGCAACTGCCATTCATTCCTCTTGTAAACTAATCACCTGCATGATGCTGTTGGAGACAGCTGTTTCTGAGTTAGCTGAATGTAAAACGTGTTGGGATGAATTCCTATTTATGTATGTATTTGCACATAATTTAAAAACCCAGTCTCACATTGTTGCATCACTCAAAAAATATGTTGTAAAAAATAGAAATGGACCTGAAGGAAATCCTGGGTCTGACTTTGAAATCCAGACTCCAAATTCAAATGTTGTCATCTTTATAGGGAGAACTAGAGCCTCAGATCATCTTCTGAATTTGAGGGTGCAGAATTCAGTTCCGAATCTGAACCTCCTTAAAGCTCAGCATATTCCAGATTCAAATGAGACCCATCCCACTTTGGAGATGCAGTAGGTCTGAATTATGTCCTGAGATTCAAATCTGGGGTTTGGGTTCAGACTAATTTCTGGTAGCAAATATATAAGGACTGAGAACCAAACTGTTAAGCGCCACTGTGAATTGAGAGTAGTGGGGGATGCAGACACTGGAAGGAGATCCATTGACAACAAATTTAAAGCCTTGCACTGAAGGAGACAATATGAAATGAAGACAAAATTAAGCAGCTGCACCCATCCCATTATGATGAGTGTAGTTTCATCTGGTCTCTTTAAAATTGTCCTAATATCACTGGTTGATGTTGGGAAAAAACCCATGTTTGCTATGGAGAATGTTTAGGGATGAGGATACTACAGCGGTGAATGTGGTATAAATGCTGATTAGAGAGGCAGGCTGGGATGGGAAGGGCCCATAACATGGCCTTTACCATAAGAAGTGATCCATAATATGAGAGTATGAGAACTCCTAAACTCGTGTTAGTTGGTAACTAGACTAGGGGTGCCTTGGTTAGTTTTTGACAGGTCCTGGCTTCTTTCGGCCACAGGAAGAGGATGGGAAATGAGGTAGACGTTCCACTGTTTGATCTCCATGGAAAAGAGACTCTAATGTTGGTGTAAGCAGTAAAACACTTAGCGCCCCCCCTCCACCATCATCACCACTTTTCCTGGGCAAAGCTTTATGTAGAGTGTGAGAGCCCATAAATAACATGTGAGCCTATAAATAAACACAGCTGTGAGCCGACAAAGCCTTTTGACAAATGATGTTTGTTTAATTTCTCACGTGTGGTCCGTTTTGAGTCCAATCGGGAGGATTGCTAAGCTTTCAAAAGCAAAGCTTATGTGCTGAAACCTGGGATTCCCCTCTCTGTGAAGTTCTTCTGCTGGCGTTGCCGGGGGGGAGAGGGAGGACTCGTCTCTCGTGAATGTAAACTCACAATATGAATGTTGGCCTAATCTGCCAAGGTTGTGCTTGCTGTTAATGTGAAGGGCTGTGCAGGTGGAAAGGCACAACTGCTGGAAGGGCTGTGATAATTCAATAATTCTGAAATCATTGTCACTGTTGTTTAGTTCATTCATCTGTGTATTTTATCTTCCCGCTCAGAAGCACCAGTCAGGGATCAGGGCCCTGGTCTGGTCGGTGCTGCACAGACATGGGAGAGGAGTCTCTGCCCCCAACAAGATTACAGTCTTGAAGTCTGTACTCGGGCAAAAAGCTTGTTCTTTTCAGTAAGGGTTTTGGGTGCATGAGGGCTGCAGGATCTGACCCAGAGCCACCATGAGGAGCTCCAGGCTTGTCAAATGATTAAGTATTAATTACTTCAAAGGAGAGCTAATGAGGCGATAAACCACAAGGGTGGCACTCAAATGGTTTATGGTACCATTAGGAAGCTGAGATGGAATTTATAATTTGAGGAAGGTGAATGATCCAATCAAGGACTTATAGAAAGGAATTAGTGCTTGTTTCTGTGCATGAGTTAGCCACAAATAGACTTCAATTTTTATGAGCTTATTAATTATTTGAAATTGTTCAGCCAACCCTTTGTATGGAGAGATTTCAGCCTATGGGGTTGTCCCTGCTATGAATGTCTTTGGCTATATGTAGTCTGTTGTTCGTGCTGCGAGATTTCAGTGACCAATCATGTGGTGTTTCTGCTCCCTTGTTTTGTTTGAAACTTTTTAGAAAGAAGTGAGTTGCACTGGAGCATGTAATAAACCTCCCGGATTTGCTAGTGGAAACCTCTTCTTGGCTTGTGAATATTGGAGTTTGGGGAAGAGCTCCTTGTGCAAACACCTGCTAAGAGAGGGGAACCCCAACAACATTTGCACAACTGGTCATGGAAAAATGAATAAGAAAACATGTGTAAAAGTGATTTAGAGTTGGTGAAAATGTTCATGAGTGTCCAGCGCAGCTCTGATTATAATCACATCATCTCTACACACAGTCTTGGGCCAAAGTTATTGCTGCACCATCCAACCCAACCTACTTTGTACTATAGCTGTAAGAAGGAGGAGGTGGCCGCTAGGCAGAGAATGGAACAGTCTGAGGAGGCTGGTGGAACCTGACCACATTCTGAAGAGCCAGCGCCCTAGACCACCTCACCATGTTTATTCCTCATTTTACAAATATTCAGAATGGATTCTAGTGAAATTGATACATCCCAGGGCTTCTTGCTGCAGTTTACACCCAGTCACGGCTCACAGAGGACCTACTCTTTCAGGATACCCCATGTATAGGCTGTTCCATTATGAAATATGTAGATGTACATTTACCTTCAAGTTTAGTGCATGTTAGGGGAGGAAGAGGATATATAGAAGCAGCCTTCTCCTAGTCAGTGCTCCCACAGAGGACCCAGGAAGAATAGTGAGTTAAGCCTGGGTGCACAAAGAGATTTAGGTGCCTAAGTCACAGAGTGAGGACCACTGCATTTCACAAAACTGCTGTGGGTGCCTAAACTTGCTCACTACCTGTTGGGGGTTTTGAGGGGTCTTGTTTCTCAATAAAATGTTCCCTAGGTGCCTATGAGCATGCAGACTGCTGCCTCCCTCTAGGCATCCAGACACCTAAATCATAAAGTGATTCACACCAGGCCAAGAAGATGCGTTCGGCTGCTTAAGTCATGTATGGGCCCAATCTCTTAGTCACCCTCTGAGCCTCTCTCCTGGATCAGGCCCCTGGGGTGAGATCACACAAAACGCCCAGGAGGAGGACCCTCCTAACTCATTAGCCCAGTTATTAGGGTACTCAGCTGGGATGTGGGAGACCCTTGGTTCATTCTTTTTGTGTGAAACTCTCTGAGTCCAACTGTGAGAGTCAGCAGAGCTGAACTGAAACCAGTGCATGAGCTGGCGTGACTAGCCAGCCAGAGCTTTCTTCTCCAACCTTCGAAATGGTGGTTCCTTTCTTTGCTACCTGTTGTTTGGCTGAGCTGTGTCTATGAAGACATCGTATCACATCTTGGGCTCTTGAAATCAATGGGGCTTGCAAGGTCCAGGCTTTAGACGGTAGGGGACTTTGGGGCAGGAACTGTGTCTTCATATGTGCTCATACAGCACCTTGCTCAATGAGACCTCAGTGCAGACTGGTGTCTTTGAGGATCATCATCTTCAGTGTTGGTTTTATTTACACGTTTCTGTCTTTTCAATGCTCTTTATCGCTGTTCCCTCCTTGTCTTCTTTTCTCTCCTTCCCAGTTTTAGATCTTTTCTGTCTCCATCTTTCTGTTTTTATATGTTGCTTTCTCTTCCTCCTTACATCCCCTCCTCTTCCTCCCAACCCCTCAGAGTACAACAACTTCAACAGGACAGACTGAGTTAGCCCCCCCCCCCTCCAGATTATCCCATAGCTCACTGGCTAGAGAACTCAACCGAGGTGGCAGCTTTCATTTCCAATCCCTTCTCCCCCTCTGGTGGAGGTGGGACTTCAGCTGGGGGTCTCTCACATCCCAGGTGAGTAACCACGGGGCTAAACATTGGGAGGGAGGCTGGCCTCCTGTCACCTTGATAAAATGGTGCAGGAGCCTTAGCCCAGGAGAAGGTTCACAGCTGAGAATCATTAGCAGACATGGGTGTCTGGTCCAGGCTGCAGGGAGTGGTCATGTGTGTGAGAGAAGGGAGGCTTAGCACATGTCCCTCTGGTTGGCAGCTCCTTGCTTAGCCTGAAATTCACAAAAGCCAGTATGCTAGGGCACTTATCTCTCTCCATTCATTGTACAGGTGACTAGGAGCCTAATTCAGGCTTTGAGTCGCAAGGACTTTCTAGGCACCTGAAAGTTAGTTGTTGTGATGCTCAGTGTCACAACACCTCACTCCTGTTGTTCATCCAGGCTAAATAGGAGGAGGGGGCTGGCTAGCACACCCAGAGAGAATCTTTGCTCCTAAGAGGTCATATCTAGGCAGCTTGAGGGTGTGACCATGTCTTTGTCTCCCTGCGCACCTGCTGGTACCCAGTAACAGGCATTTGGTGTGGATGACATGCCTTTTTTTCAGACCAGCCATAAGTAGCTTTCTGACTATGCTGGCTCCCTCTGGGACATTCTGGCTTGTCTGCCCTGCACAGTCAGAATGGCTCAGGGACTCTTTGTCCATTCCTTCTATGTTCTATTCCTTCTATGCAGTTCTGGTGGGAAGAACCAGAACTGACCCACAACTGTGCAATATATTCTAAAAGCAGCCCGCTGTCTTGGACAACATATGAGGGACGAAGGTCTGATTATCATGGGCACTGGACATGCTCAGCCTCTTGAGGAGAAGGTGCTTTGTGGTGGCCTGGTCCCACGTTTGTCCTCCTGAATAATTCATGCATTCTCCTTGTCATATGACACATTCGGTTCCATGATTTAAGAACTTTAATATACAGCTCTTGTTTGTTCTTGCCTTCTGTTAATGAACAATCCATGAATGGGATAATTTGGCATTCCCCATGCATTATACATCAACCTCAAAATTGGATGCTTCACAGCCATCACTGTGGGGAGCAGCTTCCTGAAATGTCCATGGGCCAGGAATGTCTAGGAAAACCACAGGGAAACCTTGCAAATTCAGATCTAGGGGGACAACGTAGCCCAATAATAAAAGCAATGCCTAGGTGGAATGGAATCAGTGGAAGCCTACAATCAGCAGAACACTGCCAAAGGAGATAGCTGGTGTCACCTAATGCATCATCATGCCAGGTAGTGCCACTGTGGAACATAATGTAAATTAGAAATGTGCCTGATTGCCTCAGCCCAGATTTTTGATCTGAACGTTGAATGAAGTACATATACAATGGAACCCAAAGCAGAATGATGCCTGACTTCAGTTATTGTTTGTTGGTTTTATATGGTTTTCTCACACAATCTAGTAAAGGAAAAAGAAGAGCACAGTTATGTTATGTTTTGGAGTGTATCCAGCACAGCCTGCTTAATTCACTGGAATGAAAGCAGACACCCCCCCCCCCAAACAAAACAAAACAAAACAAGCCAGGGCAAGATCTTTTAAACCAATCTACTGTAGCAGTCTGCACTGGATCCCAGATTTGCCCCAGAGAGGAGTGGGTCAAGTTCAGGTATCTGAAATAAAGCAATCAAGCAAAAAAACATAATATGAAAACAATCCAGCATCCTCTGGGTCCAGTTCAGAGTCCAGGAGGGTTGACTGGGTGCAAAAAAGGACAGACCTTGGTCCTTTGAGCTAAAAAGAAGAAAATGTACAAAATTCTATGTTATCATCCAGAAAGATCACATGCTGTCTTATAAAGGAAGCAGTTAACCCACTGCTGAGATGCAATTATGTCTAGGGTAGAAAAACATGAACACAAAGTTTTGGAGCAGAAAGAATGCTATAGCTACTTGAAACTGCAGGAGCAATTTGAGGAGCCTGGAATTTGGCTATGATGCCTACGTGAACACTAGAGATGAGCAGGAAACTGTCTTCCTGTCTCATACAAAAGTTTGATTTTTTTTTGAATGTTTTTCTCCCCAACCAAACCTTGGACAAAGCTGAAATTCCAAATGTTCATGAACTGATATTCCCCCAAATACATTTTAGGTTGGATAAATTAAAAACATTAGTTTTATCACTTTGAATTTTCATTTCAGTTTCAACTTCCCTTAAAAACCAATCTTTTTTTAAAGTATAAATGGATTGAAATTCTAAACAAAATAATTTTAAACTGAAAAATGACAACAGGATGTTCTGACAACTCTGAAAGTTTTTGTTTTTTTCCAGGCTTTTTTTTTGGCGGGGGGGAGGTCAGTTCTGACAAATCTCTCAATCTCATAAAGAAGTTCAGTTTTGATAAATAGGCATTTGCCAATAAAACAACCCCTATTGTCAGAAAATTCCCAATTTGCTCTAAATGACACCTCCTTGCCTTGGTAAGTGGTCAGGACTGAGGCATCATTTCAGAAAAATTGGGAGGAGGTATGTGTGGGGGGAAGCTGTCAGTGTATAGAATGTTATATGTGATTAGATTATACCCTGCAAATGTTGGTGGGGGGGAATGGAATACACAGGTGTATGAAAAGTCTGGGTGTGTGGCAAATCAAGATTGGGGGCAGGATCTTTAGTATTTCATCTTATTTAAAAGACAGCACCTGCCCCATGTTGGGGAATTAATTCCATACTGACTCAGGAGGAATGCCAGAACTCCCTCTTTTTTTTCCTTTGGGGTTGAGGTCTCCTCTCCAACTAGTAACCAGACTGAAACGGATGCTTGTCTAGCTTATAAATAGGACCTTGTGTATTCCCCGTATCCATGGCTATGGTATTTGTAGAAGAATCCCTTTCCTATCTCTTGCCCCAGCTTTATGCTCTGGAATCTAAACTTTCATTTTTAATACCTTATGCAAAAATATTTTTCAAACAAACCAGGTATAGCTGTCCTTGTGAGTCTGCATGCAGCTTGCAACAATAGCTCTGAGAGGTGTGAACTGACCCCTTTCATTGCAATGGGGTGTTAGCTCCTGGACCTAAAGATGAGAAATTAAACATCAAAATCAAACTATTTTGCTGCTGTTCACTTTAGCAGAAACATTCAGGTAATATGCTTGTCTCACAATCCCAAGCTGTCTCACCCCTTCCTAAGTGCTCAGGGACCCAACTGAAGTGTCTCCCTGATAACCTTGACTTCACACTTAAATGCTGTCAGTACAAAAATCTGCAGCGTATTGAAAGATGAAAGTGTGGAGACAGTGCTACGTAAATGGAGTTTAATGTCAAAAACAGGAAAGGGGCTGCTGTACTGTTGTTCAGCTTAGTATTCAATTCCATAAAACTTTCAATTTCTAATTGATATGAAGCTGTCAAAGAATTTCCCGTCTGCCATACAGGAGTGCTATTGAATCAGCTGAGCCAATGCATCTGAGTTTAATTTATGCAAGAGATATTGGGCCTGATCCAAACTCACTGAAGTCAATGGGAATCTTAATGTTGACACAATGGAGCTTTGGATCAGACACATCTGCTCGTGTGCCCAAACTAATCTGCTTAATTTATTAATGAGATAAGCTGGGAACTTTTCTTGATTACCTGTGGTGATTCAGGTCTGGTGTCCTAGGTCAGGCCTGTAAACAGGCTGACTTCAGTTACAGGTGTAGTGGTGACATACCTAAAAGCAATGCTACCCTTTCCATAAAACGGCAGCCTCCCTGCAATACAGAGCATTTCCGAGGCACAGTGCAACATGGGCCAGGCTGGGTGAAGGGTGTGTGTGTGTGTGTGTGATGCTACAGTTGCTGAGCTGAGAGATGCCATGTTAAAAAGGGAGCGGCATTGTTAATTCTGGCTGATCGTTCTTAACTCCTGTCTGTTCCGTCGCAAAGATTAAAGCTGCCACTGGCAGCTCTAACTTTGTCTGGCCAATGGCCTTGCTTGAACTTCTGATAGGCTCCAGATCAGTGCACACCAGGTATGCTTTCTGTGTCGGATTCTCAGTGGCAAATCCATTAAATACTGTGTGGCTGATTGCTGGAATTCTTTATGAGAGGCCACCTCCTCCTTCTCTTGTAATGCGAAAAGCAAGGCAGGGAAAAGCAGAAACAGGTTTTGTTTTCTTTTAAAGTATAACTTCCTCTGAGGGAGAGGATGGGTTTTGGTCCTTAGTGGATGGAGTATTTTAGCACCTATACTATGAAGGAGTAGCCGCCTTAGGTGGGTTAAGGAAAGTAAAGGCTTTCCAGGATATGCCATTCCAGCCTCAAGGATGAGACAGTTCAAATATGAAGAACACGGACCTGTGTACACTTCATTCAGGAAAGGGATGCTGGCTGCTGCTCACAATAAAATCTGCAAGTATATTAGGATCAGGGCTGGGTGAATGGTTCAGTCCACCCCGTCTGGCTAGATCGAAAGACCGCACATAGTTCAATGCCTTGCTCCACAGGTGTGATGGGAGTGCTCTGGAGACATGTGAAGTTGGGGTGTGTTGGGAGAGAGCCCCACCCATCCCTGTCAGTCTCCACAGACCCTCTCTAGTTAACTGAAGTAGTGGCACTGATGGAATATGAAGGGAGCCGTGCCCAGCCTTCCTGGCTGGAGGCAAAAATCAACTAGTGCAAACCATGTAAGGGGACTAAAATGGAGAAAGTCTTTGGAGTCCTGCAGGATTACAAGGAGGAGGGAAAAAAACCTGATCTGAGTTACTATGAAGGGCCGTTTTAGATTAACTTGTTTCAGTGATTTATCCTGAGATCTGAATAGATGCCAGCGGAGAACCCAGTTGCCCAACCACAATTGAAAATACTCGACCACATGAGGAAAGTGACATAATGTAGAATTTGGTACAACAGTCAATCTAATCCAGCATCCTCCCTCTGGCAGTGACTAATGACTGTTGCTCAGAGGAAAGCAAAAATAAACAAATTATAATGCATGACATGCACCACAATGAGACTCTCTAACTCCCATCACAGTGAAGTCTACGCCTACGTCTGGCACTTGTAACTTATGGTCATGATGAAGTTTCTTAGTTGTGTGTTCTGTCCCCCTTGCCATCAAATTTCAGTCTGGGGGAGCACCTCCTGTAGAGGAGCACTGAATGTCTATTCCTCTTAACCTGTGATGTCCCAGCTCCTCCGAGACAGCAACTCAGGTCTGTGAGGGCAAAACTGTAACTACTGCAGCCCATGTTTCCATTAACTAGAGATCTTCACAGCAGGAGCGATTGGGATTTTTTTTTCTTTTTCTTTGTGTGGTCGAAGTGTCCTTCAATATTGAATCCATGTACAGCAAAGGCCCATTCCACTTGAAAATCTGAGCCCAATTGTTCACTGTCAGCTGACTTCTCCCACAGCTGTGCTCTCCTATTCTCTGAATCCCACTGCTTTTGCCTCCCTAATAGCCACTTCCCCTGCCGCTGATGCCAGCTCACCAAAACCAGCCCCCTTCTGCTAAGGCAAAAGCTCCCAGGCCACATCCCAAAGCCATCCTTGCACATGACGCAGTTCACTGAACAAGGGTATTTGCCTTTGGAACCCTGACACATGCTATGAGTGAGGCCAGGAAACCGTGTTTCAGTTTCCTATCAGCTCTCCTGCTGTGGGTACGTATAGGAGAGCAAATGTGTGCACATATGTCAGAGAGCACATCTGTATGTGCAACTAACCTTTATTATATGACCCACAAAAGGCCTCAGCTGCCCCATAGCGCTCCAGGGTTAGAGAGAGTGTGTGTGTCTGTGTTAGTGTCTTTTGTTTCTCTCTATTCTGCTTCTGCACTTTAAGCTTTGCCACCAGCCACAGCAAACTCCTCAGAGAAGTTCCAGAAATGACATCTCTTAGGATAGTTAAAATTATGTTGAGTAAAGTAGTAGAATGATCTTGTATTGGCAGGACTGGACTACATTACCTACAGAGCAGCCCTTTTCTGGCTCCAAGCCAGTGTGTAGGATAAAGTAGGGAGTGGAAAGTTGTGGAAGGGTCCAGGAATCAAACATGTCTTTGGAAATTTCATGTGTTTTATTAAAGGGCTTATTGTGCCCATTCACTGGTATCGTGCAGAACGTCATCTTTCTCTCCTTTGCTCTCTGCGTGCATGCCTCCTCTTCCAGCTCCCATTGTCCCCGAAAGAGGAGTGAAAGACGTTAGCTGACAGACACAAAAGGCGGCAGAAATCAAATAAAAGGCAAACGCGCCAGCCGCAGGTCAGCCTTGTATAAATATTTATGCTGGAGGAAGGCTTGGTGCCTGAGTAATGACCTTGTGGCTGGTATTAATAGAGATAATGTGAGTCGGTAAGACATGCTGCCAGAGAGAGGGAGAGTTTAGAGGGTTATAAATCTTTGCACTAGGCTGCAATGCTAGCTGACCTTTACGCTGCTCTCCCTCCCTCCCTTCCTCTCTTTCTTTCTTCCTTCCAGTCAGTCAGAGATTGGTGGAGCACATTAGTAAGGAGAGAAGTTCAAACTCCAAGCCATGTGCTCAAGAGAGTTTGGATGTGGATCAGGATGGCAATGGCAAGGAAAGTCACCAGAGCTAGCTGAATTCAATGCACAGTAACTCAGGGACATGAATACACACGTTCCTATTCATGTGACATGTACCCTCATGTATGTACACAGCTAGGAGGGAACTGTGAAAGGGGGAGAGTAGTGCAGAAAAGCTTTAAGGAAAACTATAGATAGACATTTCTTCCAGGTCTCTTCCAAGCATGGATCTGCAGGAGGCATCAGGAGCTAAGCCTAGAAGTTCCCCCAAAGGAACTTTCACTGCCCCATAGAACTTAAAGGCAGCTATATATCCTTTACTGGGGTGTTTCCAGCAGTAGCACCCAGGGCCACAGACTCTGCCGTGCAGTCCCCTGGGATTAGACATGAAGCCATGTCTCAATTAGCTGATAAAGCAGGTGTAGAATGAGTGGAATGTGGTGCCAGGAGTTGTGTGATTACGGGTAAACATGGACTGATACACGAACGGTTAGTTCATCATTGTTCTGTTGAGAGTCAGTTCCCAGCATCCCACATTTAATATCTATCCCTGCTTCATCAGGAGAGAGAAATTGAACAAGACGTTTGCAGCTGGACCATGCTGACTAGCTTGTATGCCTAGCACAATCAATTGCTTTAATGGGGGGTGGGGAGGAAGGCATTTGGGTTATGCTCTGCTATATAGCACATTAATGTTACCATTAACCTCCGTCCCTTATTAAGGGTCAATCCTGGTCTCACTAAAGTTAATCATAAAACTCTGAATTATTTCAGTGGGACCAGGATTGGGCCCCATAGCAGTCATTACAGTTCCCTCCTGGGTGTGCATTATTGGGCCATTAGTCCACTTGAGTTGCTGGAAACATTTGGCCTTTGGCCCTCATGCATCACATGCTCCTGAGTCATGCGTCCAGAGATGAACACCCTGGAATGTCTCTGTGTTTAGTTAAAATTGATTGGCCAGTTTAGGGGTTAGAATAAGGAGAGAGAAAATGGTTATTTTGTGGCTTTTAGCTGCTTTCCTCTATAAAAGAGTTTAGTTAAAAAAAGAAACCACAGCAGACTGTACAAAATTCCATTTGTTAGGCATTTAATCTTTAATATTTATGCCTCTTGGTATTTTTCTTCTTAAAATAAAGAATGGCCGAGTAATTAATATTTGAAGGAGGCAATTGCTGCATAGTGACTTTCATAATGTTTTTAATTTAAAATTCTGAATGAGAGCCCTAATATTTTATTACAGACTGACTCAGAATTGGGTGGTGTGTGAAATAAGATATGGGGAGTGTTAGAGGGTAGTCTGCCCCCTTATGGGGAGGGGTGCCCAGCAGTCAGCTCACCCATCCTTAAAGATTTTGAAAGGTCTGATGTGTATATACACATGGAGGTAGGAGATATTGATGGAAAGAAAGGTGTCCTGGGAATATGAGATGTTTGTCACTGTGCCTTAAAGTGCCTGGGGCCAGGAGCCATGCAGAGATTGTGGGGGCAAGGCTCCCCACTCATCCTGCCAGTTGGGGATGAGCTTGGGACAAGGGAACTACATATGTTGCCTCCTGTCACATAACAGGGCAGACACCAGTGGGAGAATTAGCTTCTGCCTGTACCCTCTGAGCCTGAGGAATAGACGGGGCAAAGGGGTCAGTTGAAGGAGAAGCTGGCTGAGGCCTTACAGCAGACCCAAATGATGATATAAGAATGGCCTTACTGGGTCATACCAAAGGTTCATCTAGCCCAGTGTCCTGTCTACCAACAGCGATCGATGCCAGGTGTCCCAGAGGGAATGAACAGAACAGGTAATGATCAAGTGATCCATCCCCTGTCGCTCATTCCCAGCTCCAGGAGGAGGACTGGGGCTCTTGTCCTAAGGAGAGACAGAATGACTTCTGGAGTATACTCTGCTCCAGGAGGGGAGAGAAAGTGATTATCTAAATTACACCCCAGCTCCAAAGAAGAGAGTTGGGACTCCTGGCTTGAGGAGGGACAAAGAGAGACAGTTTAAAGTACAAGCCCAGCTCCAGGAAGGGGCTGGTGGATCTCCTGAACCCCAGGGGCGGGAGAGTTGACCAGGACTCTTATGTGTACCCAGGGCAGGTTGAACTGGGGCTACTAATGAAGGGAGCTACACTTTGGAGAAAGACTTAATAAATCAGACTGCCACAATGGGGTCTTCAAACCAACCTGAAAGAAGCTGAGGGGGCTTGAAGCATTGTGGAGGGCATGGATTCCCGGCCATGCATGGTGTTGGTGTTGGTGAGTTTGGTGGCTGGGAGTAGATATGGGGCACTTGGGGAACAAGGTAGCAGTAGCCAGTAAGCTGTAGGGCAGGGGTAGCAGTGGAGTTGAATAAGTTTACTTGGCTCCTGCAATGGAGTGACTCCCTGAAACAAGTGAAAGCAAGCTACGAAGATGAAAACATCTTTCGGGGAAAGGCTGTTGACAGGGCAGGGCAAAGCACCAGGCCCTGTGTGATCAGACACTACATTGTGTCTTAGTTCAGCACAAGAGTCATATAATAATATCTACATGCTCTTGCTTGACATAATACATCACCGCATCTGTCATTAGCTCTGTGTTCCATGTGGCCGCTATTTGGCATTGGGCTCTATTCAACACGGGCATTCAGCTCCACTTCCATGTGGGGTTACGCTCTGGATTATATTAGTTGGTCCTTGGTTTCCATCGCATACTTGTGGCTTTTATCGTTCCATGTAGGGTACGTTTTCACAGGGGTGGTTGACAACATTCTTGCAGGTTACTATGGTAGAACATAGCTAATGTCTGCAATCATGGTAACAGACACTTTCCCCAGAATCAGGCAGTCATGTCCTATACGACACGCTGTAAAAGTAGGTAGCAGGATTTGTTATCTGCATGGCACAGCTTTTAAGCTGTGCTATGGTTTCTAACCCATGGGGCTGGCATGGTCAGTGGGAACTGAGGATGTTTATAACCTTACAGAATTGCTCAGCATCTTGCAAGATTTGGGTCCCTAAACAAAATGGACTTGATTTTTCTAATGAGTGCTTAGCTGGGGTAAAATGCTACCAGATCAGAACAGTAGCTTTTAATCCCTGTTTCGTCATGGGGTAAATGACAGCACAAGGCAGCGGCGTTTCAGGCTTTGTGCTCCAGAACAATATCACAGTCCTGATGGGAGAGGCAGACAAGAAAATGGTTTTGACCAGCACTGTCCCCTCTGAAAGCAGAATCAGTTTCCCAAAGGTCAGTTTAAAACAAACATGGAGAATGCTTCAGATAACTTCAGTGCTGGTAACCACTCCCAGAATTCTAAGCCTAAGAATGTGTTATTCTTAAATCAATGACAAATCTCTCCCTGATTTCCTTTCTCCATGGTTCCACCAATGGATGGAGGATTAGGCCTCATCCCTCTACAGAAAGAGCTATTTTAAAACTGTTACCAGTTTACTGTACTTTAATCTGGATGGCTTTATGGGGCTGAGTGCAACCTACACATTCCTAATGTGCCCAGTCTTTCTTTAACCTCCTCCCTATAGTGCTGCTGAGATTTGCTGTAGCCCATTGTAATTCCCTCCCCCCCCTCACCCTTTTTCCTGCTTTGCCATGCTGCCTGGGTTTCAGGTAGCAGGTTTGATTTTTATATTGATAATGTACAGAGCCTAAGCCTGTTAGCAACAATGGGGCCCCATAAATCTGCTGCTGATTTTATTATTATTAATAAAATCCAGCTGATGCTGATCAGTGTGGAATGGAGCTAGGGAGAATGAAGAAATCACTCGCCTCTGAGCAGCGAGTTAATAGCTGGGTTTAGTTCTGATGCTTTGAAAATAGCTTAATTTCATTTGATGGCAAATTTTAATTGTTTTAAAGTAAAGTGTGAGAGAGGCTCTAACAACAGGCACCATGCAAGCTTCCCTCACTCAGCTCTACTGAGAGAAACTCAGTCCAGCACCAACCCTGGACCTCTGCTAAATGGAGTGCGAGAGATATTCAGTGGTGTGGACTAAATGCTAAACTGTGTCAAGAGACCTGGGCTCTTCTCTGTGCTATGTGGCCTTTGGTAAGTTATTGCCCCCTCTGTGCCTCAGTTTCCTCATATATAAAATGGGGTTAGTGACACTTACTCTCTTTTATAAAGCCCTTTGTGATCTGCAGATGCAAAGCACTATATGAAAACTTACTATTACAAAATCTACAGACTGTGGTTCTCAGAAGAGAAGAGTCATCTCTAGTCCTTTTTTTCTTTTAAAGTGTTAGCAGTAGAGCTGGCCAAAGAATGTGAAAGAAAATGTCAGTTTCCCCATCCTGCATTTTTTAAATTGAAATTCAAAATTTTGATGTGATTTTTTTTAATCTGAATTCAGTGATATCCCAAAAACAAAACAAAACAACCGAAAACCACCCATGAAAATTTTGCAGATGTTTTTGGTCAAAATTTCAAATTTTATCACAAAATTTCCACCAGTTCTAGTGAAGATCTTGGGATCAAATCTCTTAGGCAATGAATAAAATGCATTTTTTGACCTAAGTGGAAATCTATCTTGGCCCATACCACAAAAGGAGTATAATACACTGGCTGAGCATATCTGCGATCATGTTGCCCACTAGCTGCTGCCTCCAGAGGGGATAGGGATGATAGGAGCTTACAATACACAGAACTGCTTACCATACACAGAACTGATCTTTTTAGCCCAAGTAGTAAGTGGCTGTACTTTTGCTGTTGAGGGGCCTGCTTCTGCCTTGCCTCCCAAATAAACAGATCAGAGGACTTTTGAGGAAATTCCTTCCTTTGGGGAAATGCTTAGAGAAATGGTGCATTTTGGAAATAAATCTGCAGAGGAAGAAAGCGCATCAGGAGGAGAATGTCATGGGCCTCATCCAACCTTCGTTCTTATAAACCACAAAATGCCTCTTTATCCACATACCCAGCACTATGGATGAATACCAGAAGTAGGAAAGAAAGAATTTTTTCTCTCCATAAAAATATTTTCATGAAAAATTTTCATTTTTGTTTTTTATCCACATTTGTCTTCAGTTTTAGGGGGGTTTCACTGAAAGATTGCAAACTGAAAAAACTCATTTCTTTGGTTGCCAATTGCTGAATTCTCATTTTTTTTTTTGGAAATGAAAACCAGTTTTTTAAAAAAAAATTTTAAATGTCTATTTGTCAAAAAGCAGTTGCTGGGCAAATGCTGGGCATTTTTCAATCAGCTCTACTGAAGAGGCTAGTATTGGGGTTTGTGAGATACTTGTATTTGGAGTTCCTTATATTTGGGGAATACTTATGCTCTCCTCTTTCTGTTGATGGATATTCGTGTCGTCATCATCATTCTGAATATCAACATCAGCTTGCCCTGTCTTCTAATCCTTGTCTCATCTCACTGGCCTATGAAAGCTCTCAGACTCGGTCTTCCCTATATGGGGCTTTCCCATTGGTTTTTATCCCCTCCTGTTCCAACCTGAGGGGCAACCGGTAGACCCTGAGCTCTTTGGGGACCCAGTTGGTGGGTCCACTGATCTCAACCCAATCTGAGGTAAAGATTTTATGGGGACTAGGCAGAGTCCTGTAGTTTGTCCGGCAGCAACAATAGGAAGGAATACTTGTCCCCTTGCTGCTGGTCTCCCCCTTTAAGCACCATGAATGCACTGGGCCTAAAGAAATCTTGTTCTCATGCAGAACCTTGGGAAGGGAACTACTGGTGGTTCTTTCCTTGAGACTTCTCCTTTCCCTGTGTGTCTGGGTGTGTGACTCCCTGTGTGGCTGGGCCAGATATGGTGGAAATAGGAGCAGAATTTGGCACTGCTGACAGCAGCGGAAGATGGCAGTAGAGGTAGGGGAAGGTTGAGTATATGGAAGCACTAATATGAGCCCAACATATTAATCCATACTTGGGTATCTGAATATAGTGATATTCAACCAAATCTATGTTCTATAGATATGTACATATTCTTCTGAAAATGATTCTGAATTTACTCTTGCCTACCCAAAGCCCCACCCCAGGAACAGCCCCTTGTAACACAGTTAAAAACTGTCACACGTGAGCTTCAAAAGCAGGCAGCTCAATGGTACCCACTTTGTGAGAGTGGAAACCCTGACTGATTAGTGCAGACTGCCATTCCATTACCCATTCCTCCCTTCTTAGCACTGGCTTTTCACCCTGCCCAATCCAATCATCCCTTTTCTGAGCATCACCTCTGAGTTCCCTCTCACAGGGCAAAACAGCCTTCTGGCCTATCTGCATCTCCAGAGCTCCTGAGCTTGTTCATTGTCCATTGCCTGCTTTACCAGAATGGCGCTGACACACCCTTATCTCCAAGGGCAGCTCTTGCTGTACATGACAGCAGCCAAGACTTAATGGCGAACGTAAACACCATTATTATTTAAGGGCAGACAGCGACATCATCCTCCTGCAGTGAATGCCAATGCCCCAGAGCAAATGAGATTTCAATGGAAGACCAAAGCTTACATTTTCTCTCGGGGATGTGGGTTCCCTGACAGTGTGTCCCCACATGCACCATGGGGAAGAACTCAAGGGAAAGACTCTGTCAGGAAGTTTGAAGTGAACAGGTGCCTTGAGGTGAATGTGTCAGGCCTGTTGGGCCCTGGCATTGCATCTTCAGAGGCCTGGGTGCCATATGGTGGGGAAGAGAGGGATTGCTGAGAAGGGGAGAACACAACACTTGTTGGGTGGTTGTGGGGAAGGAGATGGGGCTGCTCAGGGGGTCAAAAGAGGACCTGGGTTGGGAGGTAAGCTGGAAAGGTCCCCAAAGTTCTGATGGGTTCCAGGTCAGGCATCTGACCTCCAACCTAATTTTTGTGGTTCCCTCATCCCTAGTGGTAGGTCTGGGATAAATGGCATTGGCAGAGGTGAACAGGGATCAAGGACAGGAGTAATGGCTTCTGGGATTTAACTGCTTTGGCAGAACTATGTGAGGGCCTAGAACTGAAAGAGTGGGAGATATTGCAGGTCAGGATTAAACTGCATTGGCTGAACTGTGTGAGGGGACGAGGGACCGAATAAACTGGAGTGCTCTAGACCAGAACTGAGGTGCGCTGGTGTAACGGAATGTGAGCATCTCACTTTCATGAGCAAAGACAAGTTTGAAAATCTTGTAAGTACCTAGTCCCCTCTATGCTATCAAACCCTATCCTTGCTCAATTTCTGGAAAGTCACCCTCCCATGGGGAGCCAGGATGGAGTTGCATACAAACATTTATTTTGTTTAAAACCCCTGCTGTAACATTGCTGTGCAACCCCTGAAATGTCAGTTCCTGTAACTGCTCTGAGCCTGAGCCCAACAGTGCAGAAAGCAATGGAAGAACCCGTTCCAGAAGCGAGGTTTACCAACCTCTTCAATGTTTCATGCTAGCTTCACAATGATCTCTGTGGCTCCCTGCTCCTGCAATGGCTTCTAGCTTTCTGGTTGTGACATCTTCCCTGATACACTCAGACAGAGGGAATATGCAGCAGGACGGCTGCAGCTCTGTGTTCAGGAGATGTCATCTCCAATTGACATCAGGCAGGGGAGCAGCAATTAGGCTCCAGCCAATTTTTTTTCCTGCTCAGGCTCCAGGCGCACAGGGGAGAGAAAATAGAGAGAGGGGAGGTATAAAAGAAAGGAGCATTAAAATGGGGGAGGTGAGAGGGAATCAAGAGGGAGGGGCAGAGAAAAGGGAGGGTAAGAGAGTGCCAGGAGAAGAACGTGGGAGAGGGAGAAGATGAACATGATGAGGAAATGTGTAGGGTGGAAGTGGGAAGGAGAGGAGGAAGATGAAAGGAAAGTGGAAGAGACAAAAAGTGACTGAGGGAAGGGGAAGCTAGGGGCAGTTCACATGCACCTTGAGCTACCCAAATATTGGCTAAAGGGAAAAGGTGCACTTTGTCTCAACCCATCCCAGGGAAAGTTAGAGGACTGCTGAATTCCTGATTCCCAAAGATCACCCAATGTCAATCTGCCCTGATTTCCATGCTGTGTGCTTAGAGGGCCGAAGGGAAGAGATCAGTGTTCTAGAATGGTGAGTTCTAGCATCATGTCGGATGAGCTGAGCGAGGGGAGGACTGATCGCTGACTGTTGCTGATGTGCAGTGATCTTGTGGTACAATCTCTAAAAGTCTTTTATGTGAAGGCCTTTAGGGTAGTGCCCTACATCTGTCCCTGTTCCAGTTCTGCCTGGCAGCATGTTCTAAGGGACATCTGGGATAAGAAAGAGAAAGAGAAGAGTTTGCTGGGTATTGAGGGAACACGAGGTATGGTACTGCACATTGGACATAATAAAGGGGACAAGGAACAAGGGGCATGAGAAAAACAAGGACTCTCCAATCCTGCTACCTCTTATCTTCCTTCTTTTGGTAGATTTGGGCCTTTCTAATCCCCACTCAGAAGTTCTTTGTGTCTCCCCTCCTTTGACTGTTCCATGTGGTGTTGTCATCTACTGTGTCATTCACAGGGCCATAGCATCTTCTGGAGGACAGTTAAAGGGCCCTGTATTCACTTTGCATAGGACATTGCCATGAGATGCTATTCGAGGGCATGACGACATTCCGTGTTCGTGGTGCAGTGCTCCCATATGGCGAAGCAGTGTCACAGCCCACATTTCTTGTTGGCAGGATACATGATGCCCAATTGTCTTGCGGAATAAGCCAGCCCCTTCCAAAGTGGCAGTCAGAGTTATCATTACAGTAGAGGCCTCAGACAAAGTCACTTATAGTCATCTCTTTCTCTTTCATTTGTACGCTTTGCTGCCCTCAAAGAACTGGCACAGACTACCAAACTCATGGCACCGTAGCTCAGCTGAAATGTAACTGTTCAGCTCAAAGGTGACCATCTTCCCCCATCACCTGATCAATTTGCCTTCACCCACTCCAGAATCCTGACTGGCTGAAATAGAAACCAAGTTTTCAAAGACTTTTTTGCAAAGTATTCTCCAGGCAACAACCATTAAACCTTGAAATACAGTTGGGAACATAAATTTTGATGGGATTATTAAACCCACAAGGTTTATCTGCAAAGGGCTAGGCTGTTGCTAGGGCTGTGTGCTTAATAATTGCTAAATTGAGGTGAAAGCTGGCAGAGGGCATGCCGAGAGAGACAGAGAAGCAAAACCCTCATGCATTTGCTGTCCTGTTTAGTGTTTTGTTTCCCCCTGCAGAGCAGCAAGATGGGCATTTAGACCTGGAAAGTGGTGCCAGACAGCTAACTAGGTGCTAGAAGTCAGCCCTTGAAGGTATTTGGCATCACTGGGCCTCTTTGTGCCGGTGGTTTAGTGCCAGGAGCAATTGTGATTTACACCCCTTGCCCCTTTTGGTGGCAAAATGGTTTTGATTAAGCGCATACCATGTTTATTAAGTCTTGCACAACTGAGGTTGAGGGCTTGGCTGGGATGCCATAAAAGGCAGCGAGATTTACACATCTCACTGCAGGATTCATTTAATCTCTTGGGGATTTACTGACCTTCAATTAGAACTGTTAAGTACTGTTTACTTGGTCCCTAATTCATGCAAGGCCTAGCTAGGGTTTCTTTTTTGTTTTCATTAGGGAAGACCAAGAAAAGATGCTGTTCTCCCCCCCACTCCCATTCAGTCACTAACCCAATAACCCCACTCATCACGTGCCCTAAAGCAGAAAGACTTAAGAGGGTTTAAATCAAAATACTGTTCATATTTAGGGTAGTAGGGCTGAATAGCTCCAATCTAACTCATTTTTCCTTAATAGCCTCTAATATATTAGGCCATTGGTTTGGCTTTAAGGCAGAAATAGCTTCCTTACTGGAGCCCTTGGTTTCCCCTCCCTGTCCCTGGTGCTCCCATGCTCCAAAGCCCATGAAATCAATAGAAATTGCCTTTAACTTCAGTGGGCTTTGGATCAGGGCCATGAATGCCCTAGGCTAAGCATTGAGAGTTAAGGTACATCTTCACGGCAGACTTAGCTCAAGTTATGGACACTTGAGTTACTTCTCTCGAGTTAGCCTAGCTCAAGTGAGAGCAGCCACACAGCAATATAGCACTTGAGTTGTTGTGTTCACACTAGTGCCACACTCACAGTAGGGCTGTTCTTATGTTTCTTATGATGCGCTAGGATGGCTGTGAGACCCAGGTCCAGCCATCGTAAACCCAGGTTTACAATGCGGTGGAGACTGCGTCCACAAAGGTGAGTGCACAACTTTATGTTTCACCTGCCTGGGCAATCTGCTTTCTTTGTGTGGTGGTACTTGATTGAATAGGGGAGATGGGCCAGCTTTTCCCTCAGACCCTGCATACCCCTGTTGATTTGAGTGACGTTGCCCTTAACTACACCTCTGCAGAAATTGGGCCAATGTGTTGCTAGATGGCAAGGAGGAGGGAGGGACAATGGTAGCAAGCTGGAGAATTCCTAGGTGTTTTAATGGTACCTTGTCATCACTCCATCCCAAGTTAAAGGCTGTGAATAAAGTGTCCATGTATTTGTTTTTTCGGGGTGTGTGCGGAGGGGTTCTAAGGCCATATCCTCTCATGTTTTGGTAAATCTGGAGCAGTTTATTTTCAACTCTGGAACAGGGGATTAGCTGAGTCTTGTGCTAGATTTGGCCTCTGGAAAATGGCTCTCCATAAAAGGCGGCTGCAGAGGAAAGGGAGAGAGGTAGGAAGATTCTTCTAGAGAAATGGGGGAACACAGGGATTCATACTGGGGACCAAAGCCCCGAATCTAAACTTTAAGTGGGGGGTGGTGTTTGAAATAAATAATGAGCTAAGTTGTCAAAAGTGCCTAGCGATTTTGTGTGCCTCATATTTTTGGGCCCGAGTTGAGACACCTTAGTGGTACCTGTTTTTCAGAAAGTGCTGAGCACCCACCCTCTGGAAATGAGGCCTTTTTACGATGTCTCAAGCTGGATACCCAAAATCAATAGTCACTCTTGTCGTCATGGTAAGTCAAGATTTTCAATGTATCTGAACCCAGCCTCTAACTTTGCAAATAGCTCCTAGCTTCTGAGCTGGTCAAAGCAAACACACAGCTCCAAAATCCTCTGAACGATGGCATTTTTGGAACCATCTCCAATTTGCTTCCTGTGTTGATTGTGGGCCTGAAGAAAGGGCAATGCAATAAGGGGATGAGATTTACTGATGGCGCAAGCTAGGGAGAGGCAGGTGAAGGGGATCCAAGCAGTAGACTGGGAGTAAGGTATAGAATGATTTGAACTGGAGCAGGTGCAGAGTAGCAGCAGACTGACAGGATCTAAAGAAATAGCTTCACCAGCCTGTTTTCCTCTATATACACTAGCTGTAAAAGGCAACTCTAGCTCATTACAATGCCAACAGCCCTCCGGCTGGGAAGGGAGGCGGGTGCTTTCATACAACTCTGACAGCAGGGCAGGCGTTCCTTTACATTGCTACTTGAGATAAATTAGCCAGTTCTACAACCCCTGAAATGCTTCCTATGTCTCTGCGCCTGCAATATGCCTGGGCCGGCTGCTACTTGTTGATGAACAGGAGGTGCTAATCTCTTTATTCCTAAGAGTCCTCTTTGTCCAGAAGTGCCAGGATTTAATTGGCTCATTCACACTTTCTCCTGCAGAGTCTGCTGTGCTGTTGAACACTCTCTTTTGGTCTGTGTTGTCAACAGGGCTGAGAGTGTTTTAATTCCTTCATTGACAAATCTCTTTCGCCCCAGCACACAACTGGGCAGGCTGTCAGGTGTTAGCATGGTGGAAGCTTGCAAATTCCTATTGAGTTTAAGATTAATTTTGCTGTGAGGATTTGGGCTTTAGCACTTGAGTGTTTTCTGTGAGTAAAGAATTAGCACTGGGATGTTAGCAGAATGAATGGATCACAGACTCAGAAAAACCAAACTCCTGTTTTGAATTGCAGAGAAATATTTGTAGTTTCCTCTATTTTTGTTCAGTTCTATTTATGTATTTACTTCTAAATTAGAGAGACAAGGTGGGTGAGGTAATAACTTTTATTAGACCAGCTTCTGTTGATAAGAGAGACAAGCTTTCAAGCTTACATGGAGCTCTTCTTCAAGTCTAGTCTCTCAAATATCCTGGGACTGACACAGCATGCAACTTTACTTCTAACTATAATAAAAGAGCACCCCACCAAGCCTGAGACCCATATTGTGCTAGGTGCTGTGCATGCACATAGTAGAAGACAGTTTCTGCCCTAAGAAGACAGTGCAGGAGAAATAAACTATTATTATCCCCATTTCATGGATGGGAAACTGAGACAGAGATTAAATGACTTGTGCTCTACTTTCTTGCTCTCCCCTATTAGTTAGCAAATGCTATTTGTCCATACTGTGGCTCCATATCCAAAGAGCTGCAGAAGCAGTGTGGTCCCGTAGACAGCACACTGAACACGGACTTGGGAAAACCTGGGGTTTAGTCCTGGCTCAACCACCGACCTGCTGAGTAATCTTGGATAAGTCACTTTGATTCTGGTTCCCCCTCATCCCTTTTGCTGGTGTAGATTGTGAGCTCTTTGGATGTGTGTACGTCGCCTCACGCAAAAGAGCCCTGATTTTGGCTGGGGCCTCCAGGAACCACAGTAATACATCTCTGAATAATGAAGATACACATTTGAAGTCATTGGTGTAAGTGATCAGGGGAAAGCAGAAGTCACGCAACCTCTATGGGTGATTGGACAAGTGCTGTGGTGTTACACATTTTCCCTTTAGTCAACATGATGTCTCCCTAGTCGGTCTTCTGTCTGCCCCCCGCAGTCTCCCCTCCCCCCCATTCCCACTTCCACACACGTAGCAGTTTTTCACATAAGCTCCCCAGTTTTGCCATAAGGTCCCCAGTGTATTAGAGACACAGCCCTTCCCCTGTATGAAGCCAAACACTGACAATGTTGTATGGCTCCTGCTTAGCTATTGCTATTTATGGACTGTTCCGAGGAAAGTTGTGGGTGGTTTGTGGCAAAGCAGACAAATTAAAACAATTCCATGGTTATCTGAGTGGCCATGTCACATACAATGGCAGTTAGAAAGATTTCCAAATTTAAATCTCCGAAGGAGGAAGTGGTTTACAATAGGAGCAACCTTTGACCCTAGAGAGTCATAATGGCTTCCTGGATTTGGGATATTATGAGCTAAAGCCAAGGGGCTGCTGCTGCTGGGTCATTAGAAGTATTAAAATTAGAACACAATGTGGTAACCTTGGGTGTGTCTTTCTGATTTGATTCTCCTCCCACCACACCTCCATTTACAATGATGTATTTGGAAGGCCTGGGCTGCCTGCCAGCATTCACTCCATGCTCATCAGCAGTGGTAATTATCATTCCGTCAGTTATCAAGCCCCAATCCAGCAAAGTATTTAAGCACATGTGTAACTTTTAAGCAAGGGAACAGTCTCACCGGAGTACATGGGACAGCCCATGTACTTACCGTTAGGCACATCCTTAATGCTTTTCTGGATAAGGCCTCCATCTGTCAGGTTATGGCTTCCTTCCACCCTCAGCCTGGAGTGATGGGTGAAAGGAAGGAGCTGTTCCATTGCCCAGGCCTGGTGCTTATGCCACCCATATTCTTAATGCTGTTGTTTATCATAGTAGCACCTCAACTGAAATCAGGACTTCCTTGTGCTAGGTCAGTGATTCTCAAACTTTTGCACTGGTGACCCCTTTCACACAGCAAGCCTCTGAGTGTGACCCCCCCTGTCAATTAAAAACACTTTAAAATATATTTAACACCATTATAAATGCTGGAGGCAAAGCGGGGTTTGGGGTGGAGGCTGACAGCTCCCAACCCCCTGAGGGGTCCCGACCCCCAGTTTGAGAACTCCTGTGCTAGGTGCTGCGCAAACACACAGTGAGAGATGGTTCCTGCCCCAAAGAGCTTACAGTCTATATAGCTAAGGCAGGCAGAGGATGAGCACTGAATCTCTTGGGGACAGTGACATAGAGATAAGAGGGACTAGGAAATGCTAGAACATGTCAAATCTTTTCCTGTCCAATCTGCCAATGAAAGAGCATTATATTTGGATGCGTACGTGGAGTCCATATTTAAAAATAGCTGGGTTCCTTCCTGAGTGGGGGGAGAGACAGAAATGAGCCAGATTTATTAGCTGCCTAGCAGACTTTTACATTCGATCTTCTCTGGTCACGACTTCCCAAAATAATTGTGTGTGTGTATATGGAAGTTGGTTGGGGAAACAGTTCAGGAGCAAATACCTTGGTTCATGCATGAATATTCACGTTTGTGTGAATTAAAAACCCCTCCTTAAGTGTTTGTATAAGCCAGCTCTAGTTCTGCGGATTTTTAAGGAAGGGCAAACAAAGAGAGCATAACAGTGGTTGGATCAAATTATGAGCTGCATGTAGCTCAAGGGTAAAATACCAGCATAAGTCTCATTTTCCTAAGTGATTTAGGTACTTAGGATGAGATTTACAAAAGCATGTAGATGCTTAAAGATGCAGACTGGTGCTTAGTGGGACTTACAAAGGCACCTACAGGAGTTAGGTGCCTCTCGTCCATTGACTTCAATGAGAATCAGGCCCCAGATTTGTATAGGTATTTAGGTGCCTAACTCTTATTGGAGACACACAAACACCCTTTAAAATCTGGCTCCAGGTGCCTTTTATGCTAGGGTAACTCTTGAAAACCCCCCTAAGCACCTATCTGAGTGTTTAGGTGCCTAAAACCTTAGGAGCCTGAATCCGTTTGACTTAGGTCACTTGGGCGCTCTTACAAATGTTACCTATGATCTTTGTGCCTAAATGTTTTTACTATTTGCCCTGCTCAGCCTGTGAGTTGGTGGTGTGCATTATTATCCCTAAGTACCAGATGGGGAGGGATGAGACAGAGAGGTTTGGCTACTCACTTGCTTGGAGCTAAGCACGTGTTTTTCAGGGTCAGGGCCTTTATTTACTAAGCAATGCCAATGTCCTCAGTATGGTAGGAGAGACTGAAGAAAACTGGATTGCTGCCTGGAGAACAGAGTTAGGTGCAAAGAGGGTGGGTACTCTGCGTAGAGCGATATGGAGGGAAAGCATGAAGATCAGTGAGGAAGGAGGCACAGCACTAATCGTAAGATGAGGAAGAGATGATGTGGGATTCAGTGGAGCAAAGAGATGAGTGATAAGGCGTAAGAGTAGAAATGCAGGTGGGAGCCTTGAGAGGAGAAGTTTAAATGAGGATTTCGCCCCCTCTCCAAACCTCCTTCCTCTGCGGCATGATGTACTGGCCACAAGGGATGAAGAGTTGGTTCAGATTGGCACTTGCTTCTCAGGATCATCTGTGAACATTTAGGTTTGTGATACATGGCCAGAAATCTGGTGGGATCCAGCTTTTTTGTGCGGTTTCTGGTATATCCAGCTATTCTAGAATAATATTACCATGAGAATGGACTTATCCATCATGGCTTTTTGGCAATTGTGATTCTGCTTCTGTCTGAACTATGAACCGGGGCATGTGCAGGCAAGAAGGGTTTAATCAAGCTTCTTCACCTATCTGTATAAAGGTTCAGATTCCAGCACGGGCTGGTTGATATTTTGTCCCATCTGGCCTGCCCATCCTTGGATCTGATCACTGGAGATCAGACAAGGTGGATCTGGTATGGAGAATCCTCTCTCCCGGGGGGCCTGCTTAGAGGTTAGAACCAGGAAGGATGGAAGAGATGGTGACCTGCAAAGCATATTGCATAGGAAACCTCCGTCATGCAGTGATTTAGTGTCAAGGATTTGCTTCAAACTGAAAAGAATGGGATAGGAGGGGCATAGGTGCATGCTGCTCTGTGGCGGTGGGGGGTGCAGGTCAAGTAGCCACAGAGCCCTATCTTCCTCTATGGGTGCACCACAGTCACAAACACTGGGGCACGGAGTGTGGCAAGGGGTGGTGGGAGGCCCATGCCTGCTGGCCCCTTTGAGCCATTGCGATCTGACAGCCCTTTCAAAACTGTGATTGTCCAGCTGACAATAACCCAGTGATGGCTCTGTCTGTTGCACGTTGTTTCTCTTGCCTCCAGGCCTGAAGAGAGCAGCAGCACTGTCTGCCTGGAGTGGCTTCCTTACACATCCTGCTCTTTTCAATGCCAGCAAGGGCATCTGAGCAAAAGAGAGCACGACAGATGTGGGCTTGAGTGGCATGTGCCAATCATATTGACTGCAAGGTTCTCAAAGAGAAGGAAAACAACCCTGTTCCCTGCCTCCACCTGCTTCCCCAGCCAGACTCCCGCGCGGCCTATCTCCTGACGTGAGCAGGCACTCGGTACATTCCCTTCCTTTCAAGTCCCCTCTTAATGTAAACCTCTCTAGCTCCCGTTTCCCACTCTAGCTGCCTGCCACAATGCCCAGAATGTTATTTCTCAGCCAAGCCTTGAAATCGTCCTCTTGCGAGTGCTCACAGGGTCGTTTCCACACAATGAGGGTGGTTAGCAATTTCCTCCGATCCCCATCTGCTACCTGCCTCAAAATGGCGTGAGGCAATTTCCTTTCATGCTTCTGACAATTTCTGTTAAAGAAAACCTGGGTGCGTATCAATTAAATAAATATATTATGTAGGCACAGGCAGCCTTCAGGATGCACTTTCTATTTTCTGCAGTGCCCCTTGATGTCTTGCCTTCAAGATATTTTACCTCTGGTGGTGGCAGCAGCCATGGGCGAGGAGAGGGGGTGGCTGTTTTGGATCAAGGGAGGCTAAGTTCCTGGGAGAGAATGAGCAAAGCCGAAGGAAGGAGGATTGTGGCACAGAAAGATCCCCGTTGGGAGCCAGCTAACAAATATTGGCTTGGACTTAAGAAATGGGGTGTAGGAACCAGGCTAAATTTAAACAGATGAAGAGACTGATAACAGGAAACCAGCCAAGCATTAAGTTCTATGAAGCTAAAAATCAAGTTGTTCCTATTCAACCAAATGTGTTTCTCTATTGTTTCTGACTGGACTGGACAAAGCACGAGGGAATGTACACTTAGGGCCAGCCCTATGGGTTTTGCTGAATTGTGTGTGAAGTAAGACGTAGGGCTGCTCCAGGCAGAGCCTTGTGCAGTCTAGAGGGAGTGGGATTTTGGCAGCTCAGGGCACTTGTCCCTGGTATATGCCCCCGAGCTGAATTGGTGAACTTGTCACTCAGGGAGGCTGCAGGGGGAGGGGTCGTAGAGTGCATCTTTCAAGTGGGGAGGAATGGTTCACGGAGGAATCGCAGGCCTGGCAGGGGATGTAGATGCAAAGTGGGTGTGGGTCTGGGCATAACAAGGCTCCTGAAAGCACAGAGCTGTACACATCTGCGCTCAGCCTTGGATCAACTGCAAATATCCTGCCTTGGCTAGCCTCAATGATTAATGCTTTGGTCAGTTAGGATCCTGAGCCATGAACCAGAGCACCTGGATTTCTTGCTTTGCAGTGCCCAGAGGGGTTTCCCAAGTGAGATTTATCTGCCACGTCCCTTAAACATGGACTGGGAGCTAGCGGTTCATTGGACCGGGAACCCTTGTGTGGAGGCAGAGTGGTGGATTTCACGGCATGTCTCCTATTTAGAGAGAAGGTGTCACAGCCACGACATGGGCAGTCAACCCTAGTGGTTGGAGCTGGAGTCAGGCCTGAGAGGTAGGGCCAGAGCCAAGAGTCAAAGCCACAGTCAGAGCCCAGTAACCAGGGCAAGGTAAAGGAGCAGGACCCCTAGACCAAATGGCGCTCCAGGCGAGGAGCATCTTCGGCACCTCTGCCCTCCATTTGTTAAACTTTTGAATATCTTATAGCAACCCAGCCTGGTGACCCCCCACCCAACCTGCCACCCCAGGCAGTTGTCTGGGTCATCTGCCCCTAAATCTGGCCCTGTCTGGACCAATCAGACCCTATATGGGTGGCACATCTTGTGCTACTTGGGCCCACAAGGTTCATAGCATGTTGAGCACTGCTCTGACAAATGGTAGCAGGGATGCAGCAGTCACTCAGGGACTAGCAGGCCCAGGTTCTAGACCCATGGCTCTTCCCAGGGGGTGAGACTGAAAATGGAGTGATGAGAGCTCCATGTCACCCCTTGATCTCACAGCTTTCTTGATGTCTATCCAGGATACAGTTTGGAGATGGAGTTACCTATAGTACATGATCTTCTAGTGAAGCTGCTGGGAATGGTCCATCCTGATTTTGTTTCTGTGCCTCTGAAAGTGCGCTGGGTGGTCACAGGCAATATGAAGATTTAGTCCCAGCTCCCTGAGGAGCTCACAGAGACAGCCTTACGCTATCGTTGTTCGCTGTACACTAATTTGGGCTGCCTCAGGTTTGGGTGGCCAACTTGAAACCCCCAGCCCTGAATTTCAGTGTTGCTGACATTTTGAAAATCAGGTCTCAAGGTGTTTCAAGTTGAGCACCCACAAACTGAGGCACTCAAAATCTCTGGCTTCTCTTCAAAAAATTTGACCTCAATAAGTAGACCTGACAACAGTCTTTGCCATTGACCTGCTGGAGGTTTTGGTGATTCATGGATCTTGCAAGGTAGATGCAATGGCACTTCAATACTTTTGCTTTCTCTCCTTAGAGAGACTTCAAACAGTGGTAATGGGTACCTGCTCCTCTCCCCTAAGGGCTCACCCACAGCCCTGCAGGGCTCCAATTGTAACCTCCCCTGTCTAGTACAGAGACAAGGAGAAATTCTGTCTGCAAGTTAAGACAGCCACTTTAAAAATTAATATGCAGATGACATTCACACCCACACCTGTTTTCCATCAAACCCAGGCACTGCTTTCCTAGTGTCCGAGAGAAGCAGTTGCGTGGATGGGAGCAAATTGGTTTAGGATCGACCCAGATTACATGGGAAGTGATGCTGAGAGGCATGGAAGTATATAAGGAGGGTGATTGGGCCAGGACTGTGAGTGTGTCTCCTACTGAAGACAGCTGTCTGACCTTTGTCAATGTAACTCACAGGCCTAGGGTCATACTGTGTCCATAGTTGCTCTTAGGTTCTTGAGTGTCAGCAGTAAGGCTTTTTTTCTTCAGAGTTACCCCAAGACTATGACCATTCCTGTGGGTGATGGCCCTGCCCACTGCAATCCTCAGGCATGTGACCTCCAGGTTAGGTTGTGGCAGTGCACTTTAACTGGGGTTACATTTGAAAAACATGTCATGGCTTTGGCTGGTACAGAACGCAGTGACTCATCTGTTGTGTGGTGCAAACCCTTATGAGCATAACCCTAGTGCTTTGCATCAGTAACCTGCTCTCTACGGAAAGCGGTCCAAGGCATCAGGGATGATCCATACAGTCTAGGACCCAGGCAGGCTTTTTTGCTGGAACCTGCTCCTGCTAGTGAGCTACCAGAACCTGTGATCAGTATACTTCAGGGTGCAGTCTCACATGTATCTGTTTGATCAAGCTCTTCCAGACCATGAAACTGATCCAACCACCATTGCAGTCAGTGCAAAGATTCCAACTAATTTAAAGGGGCATTGGATCAGGCCTATATTAATGACAGGAGTTGCAGACTATTACTTACCTCTTTTGTGAGGGTAGTATTTATTTTTAAAAAATAAACGAGCTCTTAATGATGGGTTAATAAAAACATAAACAAAAGTGCCTCAGATCAGAATCTAGCCCGGAGTCTCCAAGTGGTCCAGAATTATGAAATATCTAATATTAATATCAATGTACTATCAAATGTCTCCTCTCCCAGCAGGCTATGTCTTGCCCTTACAGAGGGAGGGACTCAGGTGATCTAGCCATGTCCCTTCTTTGAAAGATTCAAAGAAATCAACATATCTGCTTTAAAATCTGAGCAGATTAAGAAAGCGAAAGCTGTAAAAAGTGGGGGAAAAAAAAAGGTAAGGATCATAAACCTCAAGGAATTTTACATGTTGGATCTTTGGCTTTGTTCAGTTTTTGTTCTAATGAGCCTTTGTGAAGATGAATTAAGAATTTGGTTTCCCCAAACCAACTGAGCACTCATTGCAGAAGGCTTAAATGACTCTTCCCTTTGTATCAACATTCACGTCAGATTGGTGAATGTTGCATGTAGCTGGGATTTTCCTTAAAACCAGGGCCAAAAGGGAAAGTTGCTCTCCTCTGGTCTCTACTCTCCCTCTTTCCTTTGGGCTTTTTGCCTTTCATGTTTTTGTTTGACATCTAGGAAAGAATCATGAGGTGCTGAGTATTATTAACTTCTAAACACCTAAGAAATCAGTAGGAAATCGCAAACATTTTTGCTCCCTGACAGTCTCCGTAAATGACCCGTCCGAAATCCCACACCTTCTGAGATGAAAAGAGGGAGCCTGGCAGAATGGAGGAGAGAATGGGAAAAGCGAGGGAGAGAGAGGGACACGCAAAATAAATGAGAAATATGATTAACTTGCTTCCTCCACAGGTCCTACAGCTGGTTCTGGGTATTTAATAAACAGGTTGACACTCCAGGTTCCCCTCATTAGGTGATCACTAAGGTCTGGGCTGTCATAAATCAAAGAGCCAGGTTATCAAGGCCTGTGATCTTTAACTGTACTGGGGCGCCCAACTGTCTGCTATAACGAGGCCTAAAAAAGTGCAAGCTGTAAAGAATTAGCTGGCCGCGGCACTTTAATACACACACGCAGGGGCACGGACGTCACGCTGTCTGTGGAAAGGTTAGCCAGGTATATACAAGGATGGGCCCCTGCCCGTGGGCAGGAGCAGCCTCTGCTCTGATGTGTGTACATGTGCGGTGTTGTGGATGAGGTTACATGCAGGGAAATTATGAAATCTTTGGGCTGCACTGTCCTAGCCCTTGCATGGATGCCTGGTGTGAACATCCAAGGAGCGACCTCAGCTTATGATGCCCTGTGCAAGGGACAATCTGTATGCTGGGGAACCACAAGGACTGCTCCCTCCATCTGCCCCAGGGGAGCAAACTGTTCCAAAGGGGGCTTGGGAGAAAGCAGTATGTGCCCCCTGTCTCTATATGCAGTGTCCAATAGTCCAGGCACACTGGCAGGGAATCCCTGTATGCATTGGGGAACCTGGGGAAGAATTGTCTCCCTGTGGTACTCTTCTTCCCTGGAGCAGTTTCATTCTGCACTGTCCCTTACCCTGGGCGCTGCCTAAATAGCACAACTTACCCGTGTGGGAGTACGGTAGAAACCTGCTGAAAGAGTTGCCCGGAACCTACAGATTGGGGGTTTTCTTACAGTCCTGAAACTTGGGTGAGTTCCCTGAATGCTTGAGTAAGGCTGGAAGGAGAATGGACTGCGCCTGGTGGTGATTAGTATCAGCTCTGGCTGAGATCCTTGGGCAAGGACTGGAGTTAAACCCAGACCCAGTTCTTAGGGACCCTTGGCTCCATTTCAGGTGCTGGCAATGGGTTTCCCAGTTGTGGACAGAAACCATCTGTGATTTGTTGGCTTCACGTGTCATAACCCCCCAAACTTGCCAGGCTAGATGCTTCCAACTGTGTTTCCAGAGTGATTCCATGGGACAAAATGTTTACACAAACCCCAGTGAGGAGAAACAGCCAAGCTTTGCCTGGCTCCAGGCTACACCTGCGTGAGGTGAAATGTAGGTCGGAAGCCCATGTTGAGTGGAATCGATGCCCTCACACATTGTCCTACCTCATCATTATGTGAGAGGATCCCCCATATCCCTGTTATCCATTTTCTATGGACATAGGCTTGAGGGAGTGGTCTGAGATGATCAGATTGGTCCCTTCTGACCTATTAGTCTATGAGTCTATGAGTGCTAGCCTGGGAACTGGAGACCCTTGTGCTTTATTTTCTCTGCTACTGACTTCTTATGCAGCCTGGGCTCAAGTCACTTCATCACTCTCTGCTTTAAAGCACAGCCCTCTATGTGTGTGTGTGTGGGGAGAGGAGCCACACAATCGCACAGGTAGCTCAGGAAGGGATGATGACACAATCCTTTAGCTGAGTATCCCGATGCATACAGCAGTGGACCTGGCCCAGTCTGTGGACTTGCATGTGTATAGGGGGTGGGCTTGTGGTCACGGCCCCACTTCTTCCCTATTAATTTTAGGGCACTGTGTACCCTTGGGGCACACACTGAGAATGGCTTGGCCCTTGATGTGCTGGGGCTCCCCAACTGATGTGTGTGTGTGTGTGGGGGGCTGTAGCGGGGTGGCTACCCCGCTCCTGCCCAGAGGGGTTAAAACAGCCCTGGAGAGGGCTATAGGTGGGAAAAAAGGCTGATTGGGGGAAGCAGCCACAGGTGAGGCCATGCCCCAATCAGGCCATGGCTAGTCCTAGAAGAGGGCTGAGGGCTAGCAGCTGAGAGAGACTCTCTCTCTCTCTCGCTTTCAGAGAGAGAAGGACCTGGCTGCTTGGGAAGCTGAGGAGGGTACCTATGGTGGAGCAGGGCTGGGGAAGGGCAGAGGGAACTGGGGAGCTCCAGTCTAGCAAAGCCCCAGGCTGCAGGCCACGTTAAGGGCCCACAGGGATACTGGGGCTGCAGAGGGGCAGCCCAGGGATAGGCAGAGGCAGCTGGTCCAACCCCCTTTGCCGATGATGAGTGGTTAACAGACTGCAGTCTACCCCAGGGATCAGGGGCTAAATGGAGACTGGCAGTAGCCACTGAGGCAAGATAGGGATAGGGGCTTGCGAGTTCCCCTGAAAGGGGAAACTCAGAGTGAGGGGGTACTGCAGTGGGCAGAACCCCCGAGCAAAGGGCACCAGGGTCTGGGAGGGAACCAGGCCAGCAGCAGGTGAGTCATCGGACTACAGAGGGTGCTCTGGACTGGAAGAGCTAATTCCCAGGACGACCAGCAGGAGGTGCCGCGCTGGTGAGTCATTGCCCCGCCACAGGGGCATATATTTATGGGAAGACTAAGATAGGTCAGGAGGCAGTTTCTAGGCCATTCAATAGTGACCCCCTGTGGATGTCTAAGGAGCAGTGTTGATGGTAATGCTCTGGAGGACATCTCAGCAGAAAGATGGTGGATGTGACAATCCCTGCAGTGCACATGCATGTGAATCAGGGGCATTTTCAACAGGGAGCTCATGGGATTCCTAGCCGGTATGAGGTGGATCCCTTGGGGTACTGGTAGAGAGAGATAGTGAAGGGTCTAAACCATAGTGATGACCATTGGAGCCTCACAAGCTAGGACTTAGATGCTGTTCCCTCATTTTAGAAAGAGAGACATGGATCTGTAGAAGCAAGAAGACTATAGGAAATTAACTTAAACAGCAATGATTGCTCTTCTCAGTGGCTGGAGGCCCCTAGTGCCTCCTTATAGTGCCCCAAAGTTACATGGCACCCGGATGTAGCCACACACCATGTCCTGTCATGCATGAATGCTTTTGTATACCTGACCAGCAGATACACAGCTAATAGAAGTGATATCCCCAGAGCGAATCCAAAGCTGTAATTCCTCCAGGGGCTGTGATGGAGTCACTTCAGGGTATTCCTTTTGCTGTTTATAATGGTTACATGGGTTTCCTTTCTTTATAAGGTTGTAATGCAAGACATTGCCATGGGGACGGGGGTGGAATCTAACTCCAAAGCATAACATACAACCCCTTGGACATCAGACCATGAGGTTCATATCAAGCTGTGAAGTGGAAGCATCAGGTTCGCAGCACTGATTTTCTCCCTTGCTCTGCCTTCAGTGGGCTAAAACAAGGCATGTGTTTGGGCCATTATGTGTCAGATTTTCAAACAAGGTCACATTCACAACTGGGGCCAGATTAAGTTCAGCTACCATTTAAGTGCCCGCTTTTCAAACCAGCTCAGCACCCAGCATGCATCCAACGTACTGGGTTCTTTTTGAAAATCTGACCCTGTGTTTATTTCTAACTCTGTAGGCCAAGGGTCGGATGGTCAAAAATGTCTACATGGCTTAGGAGTACAGAGGGAGATTTTCAAAAGTTCAAATGGCAGTGAGGTGCCTAATGCCCATGGAAAGCCAATGGGAGTAGAACACTTAAATGCCCTTTTTTGCATTTGAGGGTCTGCCCTGTGCCCTAAGTCACTTAGGTGCTTTTTAAAATCTCATTCTAAATCCTGACATCTTGATTGAGCTTTTGCTCAGTTCTTACTCAGGTGAAACTGCCATTGACTTTTCTTGAGTAAGATGGATATGGATTTTCTTACACTTAACTTTCTTTTAAGTGTTGGAAAAATGTAGAATAACTCTTGTAGCAATTTATCTGGTGGACTGAAGTGAACAAATGACTGTAGTCAAAGTGCCTGATGTTTACCTGAGATACAACCAATCTCCCAAGTCTACCTCCCGACAATGAGCTTTCCAAACCTGTCTTGAAATCAGACCTGTATGCTTGAAAAACGTTTATTTCTCACACTCTCCTAGGTGCCTGTATATCATGAAACTGGTCCAGTATGTTTCACATTCTAATATGTACAGTCTATATTATTAATCACCAGATTGTGTATCAAGACCTCGGATTTCAAGCTAGGATATGAGATACCAGCCCAACCAAACAAGTGTAAGTCTTTTAAACTACTACAGGAAATTGCCAACACTCCCAATTTGCGGGGGGGTTTCCTGTGCTCTCTTTAACCAGTTCCTTACTGTATCACGTACCACAAGTGTGACACACAATACTCACAAAGTGTTGGTTGTCTGTACCAATAAATATGACTGCCAAAATGTAGCCCGATGAATGATGTGTCAGTGGTGTATGGCCAGGGAGAACAAGTTTTCTGGATTCAGACATCAGGGAATGGCCACTTTGGTTCAGCCTATTTAGCTTCTCATATTTTGAAATCTTTATTTGTCATCATGTCCCTGTGTACACTTGCCTTAATTCTATAGCAATGTCTCTGGATTCTGCAGTACCTTGTTGGAAATTCTGCCACAGCTTCAAATACATTTTTCAAGGGGGGCTGATCTGAAATTAAATCTAAAATGAATACTACACTCTGTTATAGATGGTGTTATTGAATGCCATTTATTTTACGCTATGCTAGTGATGTCAGTTTTCAGTATGCTGCAGCATTTTGTATTGACAGCATCGAGCTGCCTCCTAGTCATTATTTCAGAGGAAGCTAGGGTTGTAGGCAGCTGGTTTGGGAACAATCTTCATTTTTGCCACCTGGGAAAGCATGAATGGCAGTTGAGGGATAAGCGTATTAGCTTGATGATCGGCAGTCAAATAGTTAACACCTATAGATCTCAGATTTAACAACCCATAGAGATGAATGGGGCAGTCCACACCTCTGAGCGCTGTTGTTTCAGGCTTTCTACAAACTCTGGGCACAGTAATCCCTGGCACTGTGTCTCCATACTAGTCCCAACACTGGCGCTTAGGGTTTCACCATCTCCTCTATTAACACTGGGCTAAGTGCCATTTAAGCACATTGGCATCATTTAAATGTGACCATCTTATGCAGCTGAGCCCAACGTACTTTTTATTTTTTAGAAATTGGTGAGTTCTCCTCCTGGAACTTTTCACTGTAACTGAATAATATCCCCAAACTAATCTACTCACATTGTCCATTGCTGTGTCTATATAGCATCTGTATGGTGATAATTAATACATCAGGAGGCCAAGATCACAAGTCAAATCCGACACCTTATTGCATTGCACTGGAAAGCAATGAAATACTGATTTGACATGACTGTCATCTCCTAATGGAGGGAGGTCAAATCATTGATTCTAATTGCATATCAAAGGAGAGCAATATTTAATAGCCTCAAAGGAACCCCAGTGTGATCGTTCGAATATTTCAGAAGAGGCCAAATTATTAATATTGGGTCAAATATTCTCCCCTGTTGCAACATTAGGCACCCCATTGATTTAAATAGGGTGTCACCAGTATGCGCTGTTTGGGGGAACAAGAAAGGTGGCCCATATCAGGCAGTTAGCTTGGTTGTCTCAGAGCCAAACCCTGTGTTATTGCAGATGGAAGCTGTCTCTGCTCAAAAAAGAATTTGGATGGAAAGGCTATTTCACAAGCCTTGTTGTGTTAACTGTGACTTGACTCCTGTGAATCCTTTCTCCATTTCATCCGAGAGAGACTTCTGTTATAGCTCTATGAGTGCCTGTTCGTACCCTCATGTGATCTCCATTTCGTCGATTACAAACTCTTTTTCTGGGGAGGACATAGCCTTCCCCCACCCCACAACATTTCTGACACTGGCCTTTATTCCAAATGGATTTTTGTCTGTGTGCATGGATGGCAAGAGGACTGTGCCAAAGCATTTGAGAATGCATAGTTATACTTCCTAGCCCCTCTCGGATGTCGTCGCCCACCACAAGAACCCGGTGTAATTAGCAGTAGCCTCAGCACTGGCTAATCTCAAAAATGGAACGTTGGCGGGTGCTACAACTCAGGACGGGTGAGAAATGGCCGTTCTGTGTGAGTGTGGGAGTCTGCACATGTGTGCCATGTGGTTGTTGGGTGTCAAGACTGGAACATCAGGCAATAGATGCACTGGTTGAGTTGTGTGGCGGATCAGAGCTGAAATAGCAGGGAGGACTACAGTCCCACTGAGATACACAGGCAGAGTGGTGGGATGGGGGTGGACAAGGACTACAATAGCAAGGGCTCTTGCAGGCCCGAAGTGAGGTACGTTATTGTCAGATCTCTCTGGAGAAGTTCTCATGTTACTATATTTGCCTGCCCTGTTTGACTGTAGCCAGTGCTACCTTTCTTTTACACAACTATTCTTGGTTGATTGATTTATCAACACCCCTCCCTTCCATCCCTAAGCTGTTTGCTCAACCCAACAAATTCAGTGGAGCTGCTTGAGCTACAAGTTTGGTGCAGAAGTTGGTCCTCTGCTAATATTTGTGTGTGTGTGTGGGGATACTACTAAGATCTCTCTAAATCCCATGGTCCCACTGCCGAATCTTTGTTTGGCAACTTCTCTTCCAAAAGACAACTTAGGTTTCATATCTATGTTGGTAAACTCTGGCTAAGCATCATTTAAGCGCCTGACGTCATCTAAGTATGTCCTTATTATGCAAAAATTTATGTTAATTCCATCCCGATTAAGCAGCTGTTACATTCATTAACAGTTCTCTGGGAAAAGTCACAAGAATTCACAATCTTGATTCTTTTGGAGTGGGCTGTACCATTAATGGTATCTATGTTTAGATGGCTTTCTCTTCATTGTCTGATAAAGGGGCTTCATCCATTGATTGTGACCATGGGGATTTGGGCTGGACCGTGTAGTTTTACTTCCTTTATTATTATGTATTTTATTTTATTGATATAGCTGCTGAAGTGTTCAATGACTTTTTATTCAGGCTGCTGAGCACTAAGTCACCAGAGGAGTTTTGGACAATGAGGTTAATTAGCTGTTTGGAATGACTTAGCTCAGGGATATGATGAATTCTCTCACCTAAAGTCACCTTCAAATCAAGACTGGGTTGGTCTTTCTAAGAGAAATGCTCTAGCTCAATCACAGGGTCTTGAGGCTGGTGCAGTAATTATTGGGTCAAATTCCACATCCTGTGTGATGCAGGGAGCTCAGACTAGGTGATCTGGTGCCTTCTGAACTTAAAAAGTTAGGAAGCTTTCTCAAGTGGCCCCGCTGTCTTCAAGGGCATTACTCATGTGAGTAAGTGCTCACTTGGGTAAGTGTTGCACAGCCTAGCCCAAATAAAGTGTGTATGCGTGTATATATATGTATGGATAGATTATGTTAATTCTGTCCTGATTAAGCAGCTGTCATAAATTATTGGTTTTACAATCTAATTTTATGACACACTAAGGCCTGGATCCAATTAGTTCCACACAGGCGCAGATGACAGGCTTGGGAAGAGCAGCTTGGCCAAACCATGGCTGGGAAGCCTAGGTAAAAGTGGTCGAGGATTATGATAATATTATTGGGTTAATTAGGTATATTATGTGCACCTTTTCCTGGTACTACTTTCCTTGTTTTGTTCGAAGCAAGGCAGTATTTGAGCATTTCCATAGAAGAAATGAACAAGAGAGAGATGAAGAGTGAAACAGAGAGGCCTTGACATGTTTAACTTGTTACTGTTTTCATGATGTCATGATTGAAAAGGAAACAGGGGAACCCTCAGAAACCAAAGCACTTTTGGCTGCCTCTCTGTTAGGATCACCCGGGTGAATTATTTTTCTTTCTCCAGTCAGGATTATGGCAGATCAAAGAAGAGCAACACTTTGGTTAACCTGACATGGGAGCTTCACCCCACCCCCTGAGAGACAGAGAGGGGGAAAGAAATCCAGGCCCAGGCTCCATAACAACCACGAGCTAGACTGGATTATGAGCCATGAGAGCCAGGAAGAATGCTTGGAAAGATATATTGCTGCCATACTGGAAGAGATACTGTATCCCAAGCCAGAGTGGTTTCCTGCTATTACAGTGGCCGCTCAATAACAGCAAGGCAGGCAGACCGGACAGAGGCCTGTGGTTTTAGGCCTGCAGCAAAGGATTTGGGGTGGGTGGGTGATATATCCTCATGCCTTTTTCAGTTAGTGTGTGTGGGAGACGTAGGTAATTTCCTCCTCTGTTTAAATTGACCTGGTTTCCTGGCTGGTTTTATAATTACAGAAACAGAGAGATTTGACACAGCAGGTCACCATTTTGCCTGGATTTGACATCATCACACAGCGCTGCTTTGTGACAATGAAAAATGACACTGTGTGGAGTGGGTGTCTCTGCCTGTTGAGTTGCAATATCACAAAGAGGGGTTGTGTTCTGGGCTGGTGGATCCAGAAGAAAATAAACCCTCAGTAGGTGCTTGGATGGGGATCAGGAAAGTGGATTTGGCATCTCTAATTCCCATCCCTGGCAAAGCTCACAGGTCTCATAATCAGTTTGATTAGTACTGTAAATGTTTGACTGCTGCTGAACATTCTGGCCCTGTTCAGCTACTGTACACTTTTTAATGGCCCACTGCCAACTCTGATAGATATAGTCAACCCCCTTGGCCTCAGCAACAGGAAATAGGATGCTGCCCCTTTAAATGGACTGTAAGAAGTATGGAATTACGGCTAACTTGGTTTGGAGCGTTTGTGTAAGGCTTTCAGGAAGAGATAAACCATTAATCATGCACAATTACTCTGACCTTGCATGAACTAAAGCCTCTCTGAACACATAAGATTACTGTCTCTGTGGACCTTGAGATCTTGACACGATCAGTTTAGTACTAGGGCATTGGAAATGGCTGCACAAAATGGCTGGGTGTCTGGTCACCTTTCAGTCCAAAATAAGTGTCTGTCTGTCTTTCCAGGTCATTCATAGTCTAAACTAAGCAAAAATTATTTAACTCAGGCCTGGACTAGAGCTGTAGAATGGGAGTGGGAAATCTGAGTCGTAGGACTAGAAGGGACCTCGAGAGGTTGTCTAGCCCAGCCCCTGCACTCGTGGCAGGACTAAGTATTATCTAGATCAGGGGTTCTCAAACTGGGGGGCAGGATCCCTCAGGGGATCACAAGGTTATTACATGGGAGTCGCAAGCTGTCAGCCTCCACCCCAAATCCCGCTTTGCCTATAGTGGTGTTAAATATGTAAAAAGTTTTTAATTTATAAGTGGAGGGTCCCACACAGAGGCTTGCTGTGTGAAAGGAGTCGCCAGTACAAAAGTTTGAGAACCACTGATCTAGATGACAAGGGGAAGGGTGGTTTGGGAAGATAAATGTTTCCTCTCCAGAGGTGGAGTCTGTCTTCATTGTCTTCTACAGCAGTGGTTCCCAAACCTGTTCAGCCGCTTGTGCAGGGAAAGCCCCTGGTAGGCTGGGCCAGTTTGTTTACCTGCCGCGTCCACAGGTTTGGCCGATCGCAGCTCCTAGTGGCCACCGTTTGCCGCTCCAGGCCAATGGGAGCTGCTGGAAACGATGGCCAGAACATCCCTCGGTGCATGCTGCTTCCAGCAGCTTCCATTGGCCTGGAGCAGCAAATGGTGGCGATTGGGAGCTGCAATCGGCCGAACCTGCGGACGCGGCAGGTAAACAAACCTTCCCAGCCTGCCAGGGGCGTTACCTGCACAAGTGGCGGAACAAGTTTGGGGACCACTTTTCCTAGAGGGACCATCTTTTTGTTCTGTATTTGTACAGTGCCTAGCACAATGGGGTCTTCTACCCAGGTATTTTACTAGCACTTCCCCCTGTTCCATACATACCTCCATAGCGCCACACAAACTCTAAGAGCCCCTTGGGTGTACGGACACCCCTCTATCTTCACTAGCATTAGCGTGACGGGGTCAAGGAATGGGAAGAGGGATATGCTCAGAGTTTGTAGGTGATGGTCTATAGTGAGAGTACGTTTCTAAATAGTGCAACAGAGGGGTATGCTACAGGGCCACCGGACTCCGTTTAGTATGTCATATTCTTGCCCACTGCATCTATGTCCATTTAATAGCTCATGCAGAGCCAGTTCAGCGCTTTCTTATACCTTCTTCAGTTATTTGCACCAGTACAAACCGGCTGTAAGACACCACTGTTTTGGCTTGGTAATGGTTTGCACCAGCTTTGCACTGGTGTACACAACTGCGAAAAGAGAAGAGCAATAGTGACTCTGGGACCTAGTGAGCACTGTGACAGGATGCTATCCCTGGCACCCTGATCCCTTGCATTGCTGTAGTCTGCTGCAGGCCCCGCTGAGGGCAGTTATACACTTTCTGGTGGGGGACTGAGAGCACCTGGGTGACAATCGCAGGGCTAACAAGGTAATGGGGGAGAATATAAGGAGAGGAAACAGGCAGCAAGAGGCAGACCATGAGGGGTTCAGGAGGAGCTCACAGGATGAGCCTGGGCTGGGGAGTGAGAGCTGCAGGGAAGTCTAGCCTTGCTGTAAGCCTGTGTTACAAGTATTATTGCATAAGAGGGAAATAAATGCACACCTTGGTGAAAGATAAACCGTTTGAACTGGTCAGGCAGTGAAGTTCGTGGGTAGCGATGGAGCACCCAAGTGACAAAGGCCTCAGCTTGTACTGGTATAAATATTTTGGTTAGGGGTGTGGTTTGTTAAAAATGAAATATAACCCTTAATGCAGACACTGTTACACCAGTATAAAGATATCTTATACCATATGGGAATAGCTATACCAGTATAATCATCTTTATACTTGTATAACTGGATCCACACTAGGGGAGTTGTACTGCTTTAACTTGCACCAGTATAATTAAACCAGTACAATTTTTGTGTGTAGATGAGTCATTAGGAGCAAAAGCCCTGTGGATCTCCTTAGTCTCACTTCACTAGGAGTTATTCTATAGGTTAGGTGCTTTTAAAAATCGCACTAGGTGCCCATCTGCCTCTGTAGGTGCCAAAAGACCTTTCAAAATCTGGCCCTTAGGCACTTTTGAAAATTCTACCCACAGTGTTTAAGGACTTGATTCTGCACCATTGATCTCTATGGGAGTTTTGCCACTTGCGTCAGTGGTGCAGGATCTAACCCTAAGACACTAGTGCAAAGTCGACTTGTTAGCTATCTTTATTCAATCATATCTTGTAAGCACTCATCTCTAGGGGTCACTCTAGCAAGACACATTTCTTATAAAGAAGACTAATGCTGAATACACCTGTGCTAACCTATCCAATATTTTTATGCATAATCACTTGTGCTTGAAACCAAAGGTTTCCTGAATGTCTTTCAGAATTTGCTGATGTGGTCTAACATGAAATGCTGTTTCTCCTCTTACTTATCATTACAAATGTGACAAAATCCTTTGAAAAGTTGTGATATGTCCTGGATTTTTAAAAAGGTGCAAATATTTTTCAGATATATTTTTGTAGCATTCCCCTAGTGAAATGGTAGGTGCTGCAGAAAAAAATAATAATTTACATTTTTCTGGAGACTAGATTTTAAAAAGTGCTGTTTCTCTCCTCTTCTGCACTGCATGCGGGCTGGACCTGCTTGCCCTCCCCTCTAGGCAGCAGTCCTCTCTCTCTTTCTCTCTCTCTCTCTCTTATACTGTTTGCCTTTCTTCTGTGTTCCAGTCTCACTCTTTCCCTTGAACTTTTCCATTCCAGTCCTCCATACTCAGCCTTTCCCAGATGAACAATGGACACAGAAAGACTTCCATATTAAGAGAGACCAAAAAGATAGGTATTGTTTAATTTGGAGTGGAGATGAATGAGAAGGGACATAAGGGTATACAACATCATAAAGGATATGGAGAGGTTAGGTAGGATGAGGCATTCCCGTTCTCCTAAGAAGAACTGGGAGACACTTCATGATTGAAAGACAGCACATTTTAAACTAATAAAAGGATATACTTTTTTCACATAAAGCACAATTAGTCTGTGGAATTCATTGCCACAAGATGATTAGGAGGACTCAAAAAATACTAGACAATTATATGTGTAACAACTATATCCAGGGTTATAAAAGCAAGGCCTGCTCCAGCTTTTTTGCTGCCCCAAGTGGCAAAGCCAAAAAAAAAAAAAAAGAAGAAGAAGATAAAGCCGCGATTGGCGGCACTTCGGTGGCAGCTCATTCTTCAGAGGCAATTTGGCAGAGGGTCCTTGCCTCAGAGAGGGAGTGAGGGACCTGCCGCTGAATTGCCACCAAAGACCTGGACCCTTTCCACTGGCTGCCCCAAGCACCTGCTTCCTTTGCTGTTGCCTGGAGCTGGCCCTGTATAAAAGTAAGGATTCTCTTTAAAATGCAAGATATTTTGGAAGGGATGTAAACCCTAATGCTTCGGACATAAGCCAGTTTTGAACTGATGGGAATTAAGATGAAACCTCTGCTAGGGGAAAGTTATCCCTTAATTGTATACTGCAGCACCATCTTCTCAAGCATCTGCCACTGGTCATTGTTGGTAACAAGATACTGAACAAGGTGTACCGCTGGTCTGATTCAGTGTGGTGACGGCTATAGTTTTAATCAACCAGTGGGTTTTACATCAGAAGGGAATTAATAGGATCCCTGCCCCTGCTGGAAAGCACTATGTGGAGCCCCTGCCTGTCATGACAGCTTGGCTTCAGAAGGAGCTGTCCAGTACTGGCTGGAGAAGATAATTATCATTTTTCTCTCTTTCTTTCCCTCTTTCCCTCTCTTGTACACACTTTCCCCTAATCCCTTTAAAGGAACATTGCCAAGAATAGTTGCCTGCTTTAAAAGTCACAATAATTTATACCAAGCATCCAACTTCTAATTTACCTGCTATGAAAAAAACATGTCTGCAAAAGCAATTGTTCTGCTAAATGCACAGACCTGGTTACAATTATACAACAGCAAAGCAGAGTACAGTATGTTTTTCACGAGCATCATGATTTTGTGCAACTGCTTTTCTCACTCAGCCTGTTTGCTCTCATGCTCTCATGCCTGTTGATTGTTCTGGAATCACACCCCTCCCCCCCAATAGTAAAGTGAAATTCCTGGCCTTTGAAGCAGGAATCTTGTATATTTACTGTAATGCCTGTGTTTAGGGCTAGAGCAGACAGGAACACCAGGGCTGGTGCTCGGTGAGTGCATGAACTCATGCTGGGTGCACAAACTGAGGGTTTTGAAAGCACAATTGCTTGGACAAAGTTTCGGCCTCCTAATCTCGAAACCATTTTCACTGTCTCCCTTTTTCTCTTTCCTTCTCTTTCTCTCTCTCTCTCTATTGGTGGAAGATGACAAACAAGTAGAGCAAGAGAAGTAGTATTGTGTGGACTTAAGGGGCTAATTCAACTCCAAAAACATCCTTTTTTTGTGAGACTGTCTGAGTCAAGGTCAGTGAATGGAGAGGAGAAGAAACACTCTAAGGAGCTACCTACCATGACTGTGAGAGTTAAGGAAGATGGTGCAGCAGTGCTAAACAGAAGCCAGTGCATGATCTGGCATGACTGGCCAATGAAAGATTTTTTTCTCCAACCTTGGAAATGGTGGTTACTCTCTTTGCTACCTGTTGTTTGGCTAAGCTATGGCTGTGTAGACATCACATGATTGAAATACATTGAAGGTCATGCTAGACGCTGGTTGAAAGTGTCATCTAGAAGGAAAGTCATAACAATGGTATAAGATGGGAAAGACATTGGTTCCCCGATGCCACATCCCGCAGTCTTTTTAGTCACAGGAAATTGGTCATCTGACCAATCCCCTCTTGGTGACCCCTGGATCCCAGGGGACTCGACTAGATGAACTCTCGAGGTCCCTTCCAATCCTATGATTCTATAAAACAGTCCACATGAATTAAACTCGCCCATTAGATCCTTGTCCATATATATTGGGGGAAAGAATCACCCCCTTTAAGAGGGGTGGGGAATCCCTGTTTTATATGCCAAGATACCGTTTATGTTTAAATAACTGTCCTTTCTTCCCTTACATCCTGGGCAGGTTTATTCTGCCAGTATCTCAGATATCTCAACTCTAAGTTTGCTTGTATTCTAAACAGAGGAAACTAGGAAATAAAAGGCAAAATGATTATCCTGCCTGTTAACAACCATTGGAAGAGATTTCCAAGGGATGTGGTTAATTCATCATCACTTGGAGCCTGCAAATCGAGACTGGATGTCTTTCTTAAAACATGCTCTAGTTCAACCGCAAGATATTGGTCTTGATAATGTTCACTTTACATAGTGAGACAGAATCATTCCCTCCATTGCAGGAATTGCTGGGTAGCCTGTTTTATGCAGGAGGTCAGACTAGATGATCATATTGGTCCCTTCTGGCCTTAAAATCTATGAATCTATGAAAACACTTAGTGCTAAATTGTGGGATTAAGCCACATCCTTGCATTGTGTGTGGCACAGAGCTGCATGGCCCTAGCAGGAGATGGGGGGGCTGGTGCCTCCTGGAGCTCATGGGAAACACAGGCACAATGCATCTCTTGGAAAGGGTGCAGCATGCACTCCCTGCCTCTCTTTCAGTCCTTGTTCCCTTCAGAACAAGGCAGAGGTGGAATTCTGGGTGGAAATCCAGAAGGGTCAAAATGGGAAAAAGTCCAAGGGAGAACATGGCAATTGCACAGCTGGTTCAGAAAAGAGTTAATAGGGCTGGCTTCTAATCTCATGTCTGCCAGGACAAACCAGGAGTGACTCCACTAAAGCCAACAGAGTAACAGAAATGTAAAACCAAGAGGAGATCAGTAACAAGCCCATCTGTTTTTATTTCTTTAATCCTGCTGTGTCATGTTATAATAAATCACGTGGAAGAAGGATCCATCATGAGATTTGAAATAGGAATATTTTACCAGCAGAGGGAAAATTACAACTCACTGACACTGGGTTTTAGTCCTTATTGCAGGCTAGGTGATGAAAGGACCCCAGTAATGAGCTGCCTTGTAGTCAGTGTTGGCTGGGAGGCTAAGCTTTTTTCTCTTGTCCCAATTATTTAAAAAAAATGCTGAGCAGCTCCAGCTCTCAGTGAAGTCCAGGCTAGCTGCAGCTGTTCGTCACCTCTGAAAATCAGGCCACTAGCATTGGTTTCACCGGACCCGGGTTGAGGCACAATGGTGGGTTCATGTTGGTGAATCTTGCTTGCATAGCTCATGCTACACTCATTTAGTGGACAAGAGACCATTGGTTTCCGCAGCTGCCCGGATAAATTAATTTAGAATAAAATGATGTGTTAAAACTAGTGAGACTTATTCAAATCAACTCCTGCAACCCAAACCAAACATCTGGGGAGAAGAGTTGAGGTAAAATTGGACGCAGTGTGGAAGCACCCTTAGTTTTAGATTTGGTTTTGCGCATCCAAATCCTGACCATCAGGATTTTGAACCCAAGTTCATGTGAGTGAAGCTTGTTTGCATAACTCATAACTCAAAAACCAGTCCTGGTTTTGTCCATCTCTAGTTATGGCTTAAGAAAACTCTAGTATATGAATGTTGGGGGCTCAGTGGATATAAATCAGTATAGCTTCACTGATGATAATGCAGGTAGGCCAGTTTATGCCAGCTGAGTAGCTGGTTCAAGAATCATTTGTAACTGTTGGGGCAGAGAGAATCTAGGGGTTAAAGGGAAGAGCATCCTTCATAATTAGGACAGATCAGAAATGGAGCAAAATGTGCTTGTAGCTGAATCAGCTGCCCTCTAAGCAGCCTGGAGTCTGGAGCTGGGATCTGACGGACACTCGGCAGAGAATGCGATTTTTATCTGTAATGGCCGAGGAGGACGCCTCACGGTCTGAGGTGAATGGCAATTACTGGACCCTTTTGTCACATCCCCCGCAACCAAAGCAAAAGAAAGGAAAATTAATGAAAATAACAACAGAGAAGGATCCTAACTAGCACGCCCTCATCTCTTTTTTTTTTAAATCAGCTGCCCTATATAGAAAAGTGTCTCAACCACCCATGTGAAACAAGAATTTCCCCCCTCCCTCTCCCTAATGAGCACAGAGACGCCAGCTTGGGGGCTGCAGCCAGTGTTAAATTAGCGGAGAAGGCCATCTGAAGTGGACTGACTCCACCGTAAACTGCCTTAAGTGTCTGTTTATTAAATCACACCATCGCTTAGAGTCTGCCCTGCTGCCACATCAGAGCTGTCTGCACACAGACAAACTCAGGGCACTCCCAGGGGAGCTGGATACTGATGATAATAATGGGGGGTGGGAGAAATACAACCCACCACCAACAATGGCCCCCTTGTCAGATGCCCTTGTGTTATTCTTTAATGGCAAAAAGGACTTTGTTGTGGCGGTGAATGTTTCTACTTGTGACAGTTGAGAAATCTGAAATCCTGGAACTTTAAAATTTTCCTACTCTCTTTGGTGGGTGGAAGGCAAGTTACATTAATTTTTCCACTGAACCAGCTTGTATAAGCACTGGAGCTGCAGTCTGAGTGTCCTGAAAGTGCCAGTGAATTCTGTTGTTGGGAGGCCTGGTCTAAGCAGAGCACTGATCTCCAGGGACCCCTGAGCCCCAGTCTCAGCTCTTCAGCTGACTTACTGTGTGGCTTGGGGCAAGTCACTTAATAGCTGGAATCCCCAGAAGCCCCATTTGTAAAACAGGGATGATAACACTTACTTGGCTCATAGGGGGCTTTGAAAATGGAAAAGTTACTGGTTTATTAAAACAGCATGAAGATTGTGGGATTTCTGTGTGTTTGTACAGAACCTAGCACAATGGGGGCCTAATCCTGATTGGGACCTCTATGCATTTCTGAAAAACAATAATAGACTGCTGTTAGAGATGTTACCCTGGTGCATGGGGATAAGAGCAATATGCAAGTTGTAAAGACATCTGGGGTGTGATTTTCCACTCCGGACTAAGAGCAAGTCGCATTGACTTCAGTAAACATTTCTTTTACCTAGAAGTCAGAAAACTGGGTCCCATGGTTAATGCTAAGCTTCACAGTGGTAAGATGACCCTGAGAGCTGTTTTGCTTTTCACTGATGAACTTCAATACAAAGTAGAGAGAGAAAGAGAGACATACCAGTTCAAGATAAATTTTGTGCCACATTTAAATGTCCCCCATGTCATGGGTTGGGTAAGAAAAACCCATATTCTGAGGAAACCTGTGAAATAGAAAATCCACAAAAGAAATGCCCCTCTCTCTGGAGAGAGATGGATAACAGGATGTCTGACATCTCTGCCCCAGCTGGTGCTTTCGAACTGCATGTCGCTTTATATTATAACATTCATGAAGTATAAGGAGAAATCTAGGGAAGATACTACGGGACTGCACTAATTTAATGATTTCTAGAGACGTGGGTTCAAATTGTACGTATGTCAGCCCTGTCACCCATGGAATGAATTTGGTGGTCTCAGCCTAGTCCCTAGTTAATTGTTGCCTCTGCACATGGAATAGTAACAGAGGTTAGAGATTAGGATTGTGCTGCATTGGCAGCACTTTGCAGGGGATGTTTGTACAGCACTTGTCCCTAGCTAGTGTTATTCATTGCTTACTTTCATGAGCACTAGACTCACTGCCAACGTGTTAAGGAAAAGAAACATTTCTGGTCGCTGGGTATAACCTTATTGGCTGGGAATTTCAAAGGCACCTAAGGGAAGGAGGTGCCCAATTCTCATTGATCTTCAATAGGATTTAGGTACACAACTCCTTCAGGCTCCTATCACAATCCAAGCCAGCATGCTCAAGGCATCCTTAAGAGCAGTAAGCCACATCCCAGAGTGGTGTGAGTATGTATACGCGGGCCCGAATGAGGGTCTACATTTGCTTCAGGCTTCTCTTATGAGTTGCTGAGGCTTGCTGAGCAGCCAATCCTCAACTCAGATCCCTTCAAAGGCTCTGCATTTAAGATTCAAACATGTTTATGCCACATGGCGTCTGCTAAGACGAGGAACTGACTTACACGGCATGGATTTCCGTTTTGCTGTATTATGACAAATTGCTGCCTGATTTCCATGTCAATTCCACTGCTATTCACATGCCTCCCTACCCCTCCCTGCCAAGTACTGCACATGGGCCTCTGGATACTCTGGCGCATTCCTGAGGCCTGTCTCCCAGGATAGCAGGTTGGGCAGCACAGCCAAGCTGCCTCAGGCAGCAGAGGTGGTTCTTTGTTATTGTAACACAAAGTGAGAGAGCAGCAGTGGTTAGACACGTGTGTCCCAAGCCAGGGAATGTGCTGAGTGGAACTGAATGGGATAGGAGGGCTGCTTTCCATTTCCCCTTTCAAATGCTGGGCACTAATAATCTCTTCCGATCATCTTGAAATTACCAAGTAATTGACTCTTGCCAACCCACCGCACAAACCTCCCTGATTGACAAAGCAGGAAGCTGGTGACAGCAATCACCCGAACGTGTTCAAATTAGCCAAACTTCCCGACCCGAGCCAGGTCAAGAGAGGCAGCTCAGAGGTCACAGAGAAGCGGAGGTGGAGGCCTGCCCTACTTCCTCTGCCCTCCCATGCCTCTGGGGCATCATGGAAAGACCAGGGATCCACAGCTGGGGCACATAGCACCTGAGCTTCTAGACCAACAGAGATCTGTTTATTCAGGATATCTGCTAAGTGTTAGCTGAAATGGCAGGGGGGAAAAGGAGGAAGAGTCTGTTTGTGTTAATGGCAGTATAGCAGTTGTTCTGTGTGGGCCATCCAGTGTCAGAGTCTTGGGTGTATTCGTTCTCTCTCTCTTTCTCTCTCTCTCTGTGTCCTGTGGGGATTCCTTGGTTGGGCTGGCTTTGCTGCAAAGGATCAAGATCACCTCAAAATGCTGCTTCCCATCCAATTGCAAGCTCACAAGACACTTGCCCGAGGATTTCTGATTCTGGTGCCTGTGGAAGTGATGGATCAAGAGCACTAAAGTTGGGACTGCTGTGCTGGTGGCCAAAGCTGTGCCAGCCTCCCACAGGGAGCATTGTCAATGCACACACACAGCTGCTTGGAGCAGAGGGGAGGATGTAAGCTGTGCCAGCCTCCCATAGAGAGCATTGTCAATGCACACACACAGCTGCTTGGAGCAGAGGGGAGGACGCACACAGTACCACTGTGTGGTAGGGAGCGCCGTGAGCTCCCTTACAGGTCCAGCCTGCTCACCGTCGTGTGGGTGAGCAGACAGGAGAAGGGGAATGAAACCCGGGCCTTGCACCTTCCATGCCTCTTGTCACTCCTTTTGTGGGGACAGCAGCCATGCTTGTGGCTTCTACCCAGGAGCACAAAGGGGAAAAGGATCAGGCCTGGGAGGGCTATTTGAGACTCAGAGAGAAGTATTGTTCTAACGGCTTTAAGCATCACCTCTCAGGTCACAAGCATAGGATGGGACTGGGGGAGAGTTTTAAGACCAGTCTCCTCATGCATTGGGTTCTCCACTCATCTTCATTCCTTTGGGCATGGGAGCTGGGGAAGGATCAGTCTGCCTGTGACAGCGCTGTGTGTGTGCTGTGGCAGGTCGGGACCTCTGCCCGTACGAGGAGCACTGCCCGCAGGCCTCCCACGTCTCCTCACAGAAGCCCGGTCTGGGAAGCTCTGTCACCCCCTGACAAAGGTCACTTTTACATCCCGTTTTCTCAAAGGTCGTGCCATGACCCCAGGTGCTGGAGAAGAGGAGGATGGCTTCCTTTTATATCCTTTATTTGATCCCACATTGCAGACAAATATACTTTTTTTATTATTTGCCTTTCCTTTCCTTTCCTTTCCTTTCCTTTCCTTTCCTTTCCTTTCCTTTCCTTTCCTTGCCTCAAAGGCTGATGCCCCACTCACCCCCAATGCAAGAACACAAGTGATTTCATGCCGTGCATGGTCCACATGCTGGCAATAAGCCTGGATCAGTAGATTTCTCCCTTTTCACCACTTCGTTCCGGGGCCACCCCTTCCTGTGTTCTTGTCCCCACCCAAGTGCTGCTCCTTTTTAAAAAGAAAAAGCCTTTCAGCAACTGCTCAGATCCCTGCACTACCACTGTTGTAAGCTGCAGGATTTGAGATCATCACGGTAGTAATGTTTTTGGTCCCCTCAGAGTTGGGGAGGATGGGTGAGCAACCAGCCTTCTCTAACTCCTTGTGAATGCCTTGTGGATGAGTGTGTCTCCTGGAGGGAACATTGCCTTCCTTCCTCTTTCTACTAGAGCCCATGCTTGTCACTGAGAGGTGGGGGTAAGAAAGACAAAGCCTGATCGTCAGCAAGTGTAGGTTCACATAGTTCTATTGAAGTCAATTGACAGATTAACAACAGCTGATGATCTGGCCCAGTGTCAGGACTCTGGCCACAATTCGTGAGCCAGGAGGCCAGCTGGAGAAAATGGTTCATTGATTGTTTTTCTTTAAGTACAGAGACGAAGGTTGGCCCCATGGCTGGGGTGCTAACAGGAGACCCAGGTTCAAATCCTTGCTGTGCCACGAACTCCCTATGTGCCAGTACTTTAGTCACTTAGCGTTTTTGTGCCTCAGTCTCCCATTTGTAAAATGGGAATAATAGAACTATACTACCTCACTGGAGTCCTGTGAAGAAACATGCCTTACAGATGCTGAGATGTTCATATATAACATGTTGGAGGACATATAAGTACTTAAGATGTATTACCCATCCTAGGTGGTCCTGTGTGTTTGTCTGGAGATACACGCTGCACGTTTTTCCTCCCAAGATCTTGCTTATCCACCAGCTGTCTGCAGAAGCTCGGCCAACAGCCTCAGTGCAAGTTATGGGCGCCCAGCCCTTCTGAAGAGGAGGTTGCTTATTTAGGTGCCTAGTTAACTTTAGGTACCCAGTACTGGAAGCGACAGCCTAAATTTTTGTGTGTCTCTCTGCTTGGAGGGAAGGAAAAGGTACATTTTTTCATTAGGTGACTTGGGAGAGTCCTGCAGACTTAAACCCCTAGTCACTATGCCAGAAACGTGTATTCCCCCAAAAGTGATCTTTCATTCAGAATTAGAGCTGATCAAAACTTCTTCACTGAAACATTATTTTCATTGAAAAATGACTTCTTGTCTGTGATGAAAATTTTCATTTTGATTTCAATTCTTCAGTTTTTTCCATTATTTTCCTCTCCCTCTCCTTTTTATTTTTTAAAGAGGAGGGAAGAAAAGGGAGGGGGAAAACAGAAAATGATTTTGTTTGAATTTTGTTGCCAAACCAAAATAGTCCCTAAAACCAGATAGCATTTTACCTTGTCTATTCAGAATATGATGTAACCTCTGAATCTTGTATCACTCCTCCATTCTCCTCCTACCTGCTGGGCTGTCTAGTAGTGGGGTCTGTGAAGACGTTACTGGCTAACAGGGCACTGTGCTATCTTCTTCACGAGCTGGATTTGGGCCATCTATTTAGTCCTGGCTTGAAATCAGTGTGAGCTAAGGTTTTGGAAATAGACAGAGAGCTGCCCTTCTCAGAACTGGTTATCTTTACTGAAGGATCTTGCAAGAATCAACTTATCCCTTCACTGCACCCCACTAACTGATTAGGGCAAAGGAGTCCTTTGGTTTGATTGGGTTGGCTTATAAGTGGTGTTTGGTTATGGTTATATTTGTACCCTAATCATGTTTTTATGATGCTGCTTGGTGCCTTGGGCATCTCAGCCAACCTGTATAGGACTGGGGCTTTTGGGGTGTTTTCTATATTAAAAAAAAACCTTTTGGGCTGAATCTTGAAGTCGCTGGGAAATTTACTTGAGTAAGAACTTTGGGATGTTATTGTTTGTCTGTTTCTTTATTTAGCACCTTAACTGTTTATCATGACCACAGTATCTGAGCACCTGTCAGGACTAGGATGTGGGTGGTCCAGCCTAGTGGTTAGTACAAGGGCCCAGAACCAGGAATCAAGCCAAGGATCAGAGCTGGAGCCAGGAGTCAGTGTCTGGAGCCAGAAAGTGGGCAAGGGAGCAGGGAAGGAGCAGAGCAGGCAGAGGCGTGATCAAAGCTACAGGTATAAGCACTGAGTGACTTGCTGCTGAGCTTAAATGCCTGTTAGCTCCTTTCAGATGTAGCCCAGGCCTGGCCCGACATAAGTCATTAATACATAGAGGGAGGCCTCATATTTTGGAAGATAGAATTAGGGATTACTGCCTGAAGCCTGAACTGGCCAGCCAGGCTAACCCAATCCCATGGGTCCTGACAGTGCCTCACAATCATTGTGTTTATTTCACAACAGCCTTTAGAGGTAGGGCAAGTGTTATTATTCCCATTTTACTGAGGGGACACTGAGGCACAGAGAGGCTAAGGGCTAGATTTGCAGAGGTATGTGAGCACCTAGGTATATTGATCTCAAGAGGGTTAGGTGCCTAAATACCTTTAGAAATCTGCCTCTGAGTCACTTGCCCAGGGTCTTGGACCCAGGCCTCCCAAGTCCTAGGCAAGTGTCCTCCTTCCTCTCTGAGCTGCTCATGGAATCCTATAGCAGAGATCTAATTCTTCCTTGAATTCCATAGGATGGTGTAAAGAAAAAGCTATAGAAAGGTTCTCGTTTTTAATTGCACAGGACTTTTCCATAAGGCCTGGGCTGAATAGTCAATGGAGAAGGTGTTGCACTGTCTTTGTGAAATATCTTTATGACTGGTCATAAGCCATTGTGGGTGCCCTAAACACAGCGGAAACTCATCTCTGCCCATCCTGATAAAGGCCACCTTGGCTGAAAATGTTTGAGATTGATTGTCTGGCTGCCCTCAACAGGGAAGAAGCTCTTCTCGGCTTTAAACAGTTCAGTCTGCACACAGTTTTGCTCTGGGGGAACTGCAGTTTTGCCATCAAAATGTGTTGTAGGTACAGGTGCAAAATATATTATTTTTAAGGGGATGCTTTTACTTTTCATTGCACATCACCTCACACCCTGTATTCCCTTTCCGGGCTCACTCTAAGGACACTATTTTCCTGCAGATCTTTGACACACACTATTTTATATTCTGTATTTATCCTAGGCAGAGAGGTTCCACTGACATGATAATACCTAGATAGATTTGGGAAATCCTCCTTGACATCCATACATGGAGTTGAACATGACATCCGTATGGTGAGATCAGCAGCCATTGCAACTGATTTGCAAAACCAACCAGTCAAATCTTTCCTTTTGTATTAAGAGTGATTTAACTGTGGCAAGTCCCTGGGGCAAATGTGAAGAAGAAGAAGAAAAAAATATTTATTGCTGGTTGAAATTTTTCACATGAAAACTATTCTCATCCAATAATATGGTTTAATAAAAATCAGCATTTTCATTAGGAAAATAATGATTTGAACAAAGTTTTTCACTTTTCTGACTGGGAGAATGAAAACAAACAATGTCATGTCAACACACTGAGTATTTTCATTTCAATCAAAAATGTCCATTTTTCCATTTCAACATTGCTGATTGAAAACTTCCATATCATGCAATTTTTCTAGATCTTGTCTTTTCATTCGGATTCGGAACAGAAAGTACACTTCTACCTCGATAGAACGCTGTCCTCGGGAGCCAAAAAATCTTACTGCGTTATAGGTGAAACCGCGTTATATTGAACTTGCTTTGATCCACCGGAGTGCGCAGCTCTGGCCCCCTCCTGCTCCAGAGCACTGCTTTACCGTGTTATATCAGAATTAGTGTTATATTGGGTTGCGTTATATCGAGGTTGCAGTGTAATTTCAAAATGTCAGAATTGCCCACAAAAGGAAAATTCCATTGTTCAAATAGCTCAGGCTTTTCTTGGCATCACATCACTGGTAATGCCAAAGATCTCCTGGTCCTATGGGAAGTGTTTTGAAAAGTCTTGTGTTCCAAGTTGTGAGTCAGAAACAGAGTTGGGCAAATAATCTGTGATGAATAATTTATTCAGTGAATTTTGTCTTGTTTTCTGTTTGTGAATTGTCTGTGAAAATATCATGATTGCTCAAGTGTATTTATTACTTGATAAGAATTCTGGTGGATAATTCTTTGTAGCTTGTGAACAGCTTGCTACATATATCAAAGTTTGAAGTTGTCGCTGTTATGATTGGCTATATTGGACACAGAGCATTTCTGTTCCTTGAGTGAACGAGCCTAATTCTCAGAATCAGGGTCCTGGTGCAAATACTAATAAAGATGAATTAAAAATTAGCTTTTTGTAAATATTTTCTGATATACACTTATAATTCACTTCATCTAAAAATGTTCTTGTCAGCAAGCTCGATCACCAGAGTATCCGGGGGAAAAAGCAAATGCAAGAGGCATGTAAACAGAGGTGGAGTGACTTTTATTTTGAAATTATTACTATTTATTGTTAGTGTTATGGTAGCTCCCAGACTCTCTCTTCCCAAGCAGTTTATAATCCAAGTGCTTGTCTACACCTGGAAATTGCACTGCTTTAACTAAATTGGTTTGGAAAATGTTAGTGTTTTGTTACCAGATTAACATGGGGAATAGAAGGTAAGTGACTTTGCCAGGATCAGGCAAAGGGTCTGTGGCTGAGGCAGGGACAGAATCCATGTGTAATGATTGACTAGTCTAGTGTCCGGCCCACTGAATGAAAGTACCTCTAAAACGATGGGATCTCTGTGAAAATGTGTGTGCAGTATTTGCTCTGCTTTAGTCAGAAGGGATATTGTCCCACTAATTGGGTCTTAAAGTGACTATTTTATTCTGTTTAGGTTCTTATACCCGTCACCAGGGTAAGTGAGTGCCTATCTAAGGCTCTCTCTCACTATTCTTTTCAGCTGTGTTTATTTTCTTCTCCGTGCCCCCACCCCCTGCCCATTCCTTACAAGTTCATGAAGAGCATTCAGACCCCATCAGGGGTCTCTGCAGATCCCCTAAGAAGATTAAGCTCACTGAATATTTCATGCCCTCTGATTGACAGTTCTTGAGGACCTGTTGGAAGCCTGGCGCCCACATTCTAGTTAAAAAGGGGAGGAAAAAGAGACAAGAAAATCACATACACAGGAAAAAATTGATCCTATGGGCCAGACCTGTGCTGATGGAAGGCAATAGGCGGAGGTGGTCCCCCCCACAATACTCCCACCAGTCTCTACTCTGAAATAAAAGGCAAGTAATGGGATTTTAAGAGCCAGGGAGTACTCAGATGACATGGTCACCCCCCCCTTGGGGCTCCAGTGCACGTGCACATGGTCCCTAAAGGGCCATTGTAAACCCCCATCCCTGACTCTCTTTCTATGCTGCCGTTCTTCCTAACAAGCTGACCCAGCGAAACCGATGGCCCCTCATTAGAGGCTGAACTGAGGAGTGAGTCCCGTGCTCTCCGGCAGCCATTTCCCCCCATTAAGGACTTGCGCTGCCCCGTGGTTGAAAGCAGGGGGGAGAGCTGGCGACCTGTAAATTCTCACCAGACTGCTCTAGGTTTGCCTCCTAATCATCTAATTATGGGCAGCTGAGAAGTTTCTCTTTTATTTAGGAAGGCAGGGCCAAGGGGACCCCCCTCGCCGTTCCTTGGTGGAAGTGGGAGGAGGATGGGGAATGAGAGGAAGGCTGCAAAAAACCCTTGCTGCAGCAATCAGTGATATTTACTGCTGCACTCACCACAAATATTAGTATCAAAAACAGCAGAGCCCTGTTAGCCTTGTACCTGTGGCTCCAGGAATAAGCTCATTATGCAGAATCCATTCTCGGTGCATGGCGCAAATGGCATTTAACCTGGGAGATCCTCAGAGGAAGTGGCTGCTGCAGACTCATTGACAATGAGTCTCATTCAGAGGGGGACCGATCCTGCCAGGTGCTGATCATCTACTTTAGGAAGTCGCCTGGCACCTCTCAGGATCAGGCCCCTTGTGGCTAATCCAATTCTAGAGGCCGAGTGAAAAGCTGATATTGCCAGGGTTCAGCTCCTGGAAACTCAGCCTGGAGTTTCCCATGCTCTGTGAACCTTCACCCAGGCCAGCCAGGGCTGACATGTGGGTTCACGCTGAGGGGCTAAACTACAGCGCCCGCCCCCTCCCAAGACATCGTGTATTGGAGGAGGAGAGAGGGTGCATGGAGCCCCTCCTTCCCCAGAATTGCTGCATAGAAGGCAGCTGTAATTTGGCAGCCAGGGCTTCATGAGTGCAAGTGGTGAAGCATTAGGGATGCAATATTTACTTCCCTAGATGGGGCAGTTCGGGCAGGGCCAGGACTGCATCACCCCACTCTTGCAAACCTGCTGGTGGCTGCTGGGGAGTGGGAGGGAAGGTCAGTGGTGAGCACGCTCTGACCAGCATCTGAAGAGATAGGATATCTGCCCCTGCCTTCAGCAGGTCTCATGCTTCTACCCAGGGGTGCCAACTTTATATAATTTTTGGTGGTGCCCAGAACAGGTCCAAGCAGAGCTGTCCTGTTCATAGAATGGACTTGGTAACCACCCCAGGCCCCGCGCTTCAGGGGGATGCAGGTTCCAGGGCAGCCTGGAGGGTTAGTGGGGGACCTGGCGCTGGCAGCAGGGAGCGACCCGGCCTCGGCCCCGGCCTGCCCTGCTCCACCCCATCAGCTCGCAGCATCGCTCAAGGGCAGAAGCTGGGAGGAGGATGGAATGGTGGCAGGAAAGGGGCAGGCTGGGGCCGGGTTTCTTGCTGTTGCTGGCACCAGGCCCCCCACTAACTCCCCCAAACTGCCCTGGACTCACATCCCCCTGAAGCATGGGTCCCCCAAAAGCACGGTAAGCCCAAACATTGGTGGAGCTGGGCCCATGTTCTTAAATATTGGTGGAGCACGGGCACCACGGGCCTGTATAATTGCTGCCTATGCCTCTACCCCTGCACCACTCAGGCAGGTTATCTCTTCCTCTAATGTGGCTCTGGCTCCTAAGACTGTTAAATGAAGAGAAACTCACCAATTCTTACGTTTTAGCCATAAGTCAAGATGAAAATTCTGTGAGGTTTCCCTTTGACCCATCAGCTCATGGCTTCATTCAAGCCCCAAACTTGAACTAAAATGCAGAGGTATCGGCCGCCTTGGATTGGCACCGTGCCCATAGGACACCCTATGGATTTAAGCTGTGGTGTTTTAGGCAGAGACAGGTCTGATGTTTAAGTTTTAAGAAGTCTTTTCCACGTCTGTAAAGCTCCGCTGTCCTGTCTGCGTGCTGGATCCCAGCTCCAACATTCTGTCAGCTCAGCATGCCTCAAGGAGACTTTTTAGTACCCTTTTTTACCTCTCGGAGGGGTGCCTTCAGTGCAGAGGGGAGGCATGCTGGCTGGTGACATCGTGCATGTGAACTTGTACTGTTGCTGCCCACACCATACGTGGACTGTGGGATGAGACCCTGTGTGATGCAGTAGGGACTGTCTGTGTGGGAAGTGGGAGAGCAGGGGAGGACTTTAGGGGATGGACGATGGCAGGGCCTGTAACCTGAGCTAGGTAAGGAGGGGAAAGGTCAACACCTTTGCCCGGGAAGGGGACAAAGGAAGGGAGTGGCAGGAGGGAAGCAGTTTGATTTTGGGCTTGGGGCTGTGTGGGCGGAATTCAGGGTATCCTAGCTAGGATCCAAGCACCCTGAAAGCCCAGAAGGACTCGGTGGAGGGGTCCTGACTGTGCCTGCAAGCTCTGCTGTAACCTGTGTTCCTGTTGTCCAATAAACCTTCTGTTTTACTGGCTGGCTGAGAGTCACTATGGGTCCCAGGAAGAGGGGTGCAGGACCGGACTCCCCCACACTCCGTGACACCCTGATATCTTTCGCAGCTCATGGGATTGTTAGGGCTGGAATGGGACCTGCAGCAAATCTGAAGGGCTGCTGCTTTGCAGCTCATTGGGGCTGTCCATCAATGGGGTGACCAGAGGGACCTTTGTCAGAGTTGTTGCCATGGGCGAAGAGGGATGATGGCTTGTAAGAAGGGTTCAGGAACTCTAGTGTGTGTGTGGCGGGGGGGAGGAGAGTAGTCAGGAGGGTTTTTGGACAGCTGGTAGGAGGGTAGGTTGGGACTCATGCTGGTGGTGGCAAAGGACTAGCGCATGCCTGGGAACAGTGCTCACTGGCAGGGTGGAAGTATGTGTGTCTGAAGTTGCTGAAGGGGGAAGGTTTTGGAAAGGAAATGTCACTCAAGGGAGGCAGGACCTGTTACTGAGGGGAATGCCCATTTCCATCCCCTCTTCCTGGCTTTCCATCCTTCCCCTTTGCTCTGTGACTCTCACTTCACCAACCTGGCCTCAGATCTTGGGCCTGCTGTACTGCCTCCTCCTTGACTTTCGGTCAACTTCCTGCCTCTGTCTGCCGGGCTGCCATGCAGGGGAATGCACGGTGTGATCTGTGACATGCCAGGATCCCTCACAATATCCTGTGGTCTTCAGTGAGGAAGATGAGGCAGTGGCAAAGAGAAGAGAGAGAGAGAGGCAGGTGAACTAGCAGGAAGAAGGTACATGTGATGGGCTGCATTGGTCCTGGATTTGCATTCTGTGGTCTAGTGGGGTAGGGAATACAGAGAAACTCAGGAGGCGGCAGAGATGGGGAAGAGGAAGAGGCTCTGGCTGGGTGTTTACTGGAGTTGGGACAACCCTTTCATGGCAGGTTTAGTTGAATCATCTGGGATGTTGGGACCATTCCTACAAATCTGGGGCCATCTTGGTAGACTAGGATGGCTAGTCACCCTGCCTGATAGCCTGTGACATGAAATCCAGTTAGGATCTCCTTCATGACAGTACAGATTCGCCTCACTTTGGCTCATCCTTCCACAGCGCTTTATCCAGGGTTTTTCACAGGCCTTAAAAACTCCCTCAAAGATCATTAAACGTTGCCTCAGCTGAAGTGTGAGTGGGCAATGCACTAGATGAAGACCTTGGCCCACTTGAACACTGGACTTTACAGGGTGTGCAAGGGACTTGGCACATAAAAGGTTCAGGGCATTTTAGAAAGCATCAGTTGAGCCAGTAAGTTATCTGATAACATCACCTATTTAATGTCAATTAGTGTTTTTAGCAACCAATTGATGTCCCATTAACTTGCAATAGCAATCTTGGTGAAATGCCAGAACAGTCCCTCAATAGTGCTTATCCAGCCAAAGTACTCGGCATGGGCTGTGCAGCTCAGATTGCACTTTGCCCAAAGCCTGGGTTCATTTTGTTTTGTTTGTTTTGGTGTTGGAGGAAGAAGGGATCTTCACTGTGTTTATAATTATAAGGAACATTGCAAAAGGATTTATATACAGACAAGGTCAAAGGAAGCATTGGTTCTTGAGTCATGCCAGTGACAAGAAGGACTGAGAACCTGGTGGGGGGATTTGCTTGTGTACACTCCTGTTGGTAGGGTTCCTGGGGGTATGATTGTGGAGAAATGGAGAGAGAAGCCCCCAAAGCTTGACCCTGGGTCTAGCCCCATAGCAAGTTCATTAACACTCTATGGTGACCTCCATGGTGAGGTCTGGCTTCAAGTTCACATCCCAGTCCCTCACTTTCCTGGGGCTGGGATTGCTGCATAGACAGTGAGTGAGTTGCTTTGGAGGCCAAGGGTCTATTGAAATACCAGGAATTGCTCAAAAGAGAACTTTTTACCTCCCCCTCCCTGAGGGGCAGCACCAATAGGCTTTGTTGGGGAACTTGTCATAGAATATCAGGGTTGGAAGGGACCTCAGGAGGTCATCTAGTCCAACCCCCTGCTCAAAGCAGGGCCAATCCCCAGCTAAATCTCCAAACAGCCCCCTCAAGGATTGAACACACAACCCTGGGTTTAGCAGGCTAATGATCAAACCATTGAGCTATCCCTTCCCTCCAAGCCAGTTCCTTCGAGCTGGTGGAAGGGTGGTGCTGGGGACTGGGCTCAAGTGGTGAGCTCAGGTGAAGCATCAGGGTCTGATTCTGATCTCAGTTACACTCACCGGTGTGAACTCAGGCTGTCTTTGTTGGAGCCCCTCCAGATTCACGCTAGGCTAGAATCTGCCCTACTGTGTTAGTGGGATTGAAAAGTCTTAACTGTGAGTCCCTGTCTCAAGGCACTTGAAGGAAGAAGAATCACAGCAGCAGGGATATCTTGCAGAGGGTGCATCCTCTGCAGGCATAATTTCTCCTTGAACTCCACTCAGGGTACTGAAACTCCATCCTAGCCCCCAAGAATGGGCTAGTCCTTGAAGACACAAATAGATAAGAACTAACCCCCAACCCCTACCCAGCACCCTAACTGGCTCTCTAGAAAGGTCCAAGATTAGGAGGACTTGGAAACTAAGCTACCCTTTGGCAGCATAGCTCCCTGACACGGCCAGCCAACTCTACCACAGCCACCTCCCTACCTCCTTTGGACACAATCCCATCGGCACTCAAACAGAAGAAGTTCTCCTTGGTACTCGAATGCCACCGGAGAGCCTTGCCACAGAGACCCTGAAGCAGTGACTCAGTTGATTTGGAAGGCTGCATTTCCTGATCCAGGAGCACTTTCTGTCTCCTGGGTTACATGAAGGATGGTAATGAATTTAGGTTGCTGAGCCTGAGAATGTCTCCTTCTGCCTTATCCACATGGAAGAAAACATATTTCCATAGAGGTCATGCATCCATCATCTTCAGTTCTCAGCCCCAGTGCAGGACAAAGGGCTCTTCAGTGTTATCCCATTCTTTCATCCACCATCCATTCTCAATCTACTACAGAAAAGATCTGTTCAGGACCAGCCCTGTTCACTAATGCATCCATCACCCATATCATACCCACTGCAGGGTTCAACACAGCCGCTACCCAATACTACCAGCGCTGTTTTGCCAGGGCTGCTGTGGCAAAAGGGGACTGATGAAACTCTGCAGTCTAGTGCATTAACAGGGAGCCTTAGCATGGCAAATTCATTTAAGCCGACTGCGTGGTACATCTGTGCACATTCGGGGACTGTGTCAAGATTGTTATAGTAATGATAAGGTGAGGAAAAACTAAGGTTTTTCATTAAGACAAGATGAATGGGTGTGAAACAAATAAGAACCGTGCTGATGCTGTTGCTTATGTTCAACAACAAAGTGGGACTGAAGCTTTTGTAAGGTTTGGAAATGTCTGGGTAATTTTTCTCCCTTTCAGTTTGTGGCTAGGATTGGAACCAGAGAAGCCAAAATACCACACTAAAGACTGTTCTTCTGGCACTTGTGGTTGTGAGCAGAAGCAAGAAGTACCAGAAATCACGCAAGATAATTGCTTCCTCATAAGATTTGCAGCTCTGTTTTGCAGAGTTGGGAGGTTTGCTCAATTTGCTTTAACATCCAGTAAGACGGCAAACATCTGGGTGCCTGTTTGAGCCAAACTTGGGGCCCCATCTTTTAAGGAGCTACATGTGGGTGGGGCCCTGCATCTGCATAGAGCTCAAGCTGCTTTGAACGTTATGCCTTTCTTAGGTTCTGCTCATTGTTCATTTCCATGATTCCAAAGAATTCGGGATTGTGATTCAGGCTGATATTTTCTCCACTTTCATATGACAACAGAGCTTCCCGCTGGGGATATGATCACGTTTCTTGAGAGTTTCCAAATTTCTTCTAGGAAAAAGTATTGCTGAAGGGCAGTTCTGTCATTTTCACCCATGAGAGCACTTTCCTGAGGGATAAAGGGGCAGCTTTGTGCCTGCAAAAATGGCATTTTTGCTTTTGAAGAATCCAGGTGAAAATCTGAGGCAAATCCACAAAATGTTTTGGTTTGTATGGAGTGGGATTTTTCACCAATGTTGCCAGTGGTGAGCATTTTCTACCTAATCTGCTCTATCTATTTTAAAGGGCCAATACGCTGTCTGCTGACTGCAAATGTCTAAAGGCACGTGGGAAGGAAGGAGTTAAAGATTCTGACTCTTTAAGCCATCCACAGCGGGGAATGACCCAGTTTAGAAGGGTTAACAGTATTTGGTTTTTCAGAACTATTTGTTATATCAAGTTAGTGCAAGCAGAGGTCGCAAAGGTCACCACGCCTCCCTCTCCATTCCCAGCCCCCGCTCCTTCCCTTGTTTCTTGTCTAATCTGATGACCTCAGACACAGCTCTTTCCTTATGATGTTCTTGACAGCATCTTCAGACAATATGCAGCTTGACGCCAGTTGTCTCTCCCTTTCTCTCCTGCCCCTCAGGAGAGAGCCTTGCATGCTAAAAGGCACTTTGTGCTGTGGGGAGGAAAGCCGTAGCAATTTGTTCTGTGGTTTTTGGACATGAGTAGCTCAGCAAACGGTTTCCCTTCCATGAGCACCTCATCCTCTTTCTCTTTCTTTCTTACTCTCTCTCTCTCTTAAAAGCAGTAACATCCTTCCATAATTCTGACGTGCCAGAAATAGCTTCCTGATCCCCTCATATCCCTTTCGTCTCACGAGGCGACATTGGCTGTAGCTGACTAGCCTGCTCTGAGAGCCTCCAAATGAGTGTTTTTGGAGGGGTGCAAGGTGATGTGTTACTGTCATTGGACACCAGATGGTGACAGGGAGTTTGTGGCTATGTTTAGTAGCCAAGGGAGGGTGGCTTTGCTACAGAAACCTGAGATTTCAGTAGGGAAGAGTTTATTGTTCTGAGGATTTCTCCCCCCTCTTCCCTCCCACACACACAGAGTGGATCTTGGCGAGGTGTCTATTTGTGACCTGATTTTCAAAGGTGTTGAGCTCCCACAAATCCCTGGAAGTCAAGGGAAGCTGTGGTTGCTCAGCACCTTTCAAAATCAGGCCTCCAGAGGTTGTTTATTTTCATGTGCAAGCATTTTTGAGTCTCGCTAGCAGAAACAGAATAGAAAATGCCTAACCTGTCCTCAAAGCAGGGAAGACACTGGCTGTTGGTTAGCATCGTGTGCTTTGGGGGATGAAGTTGGCAGGAGGTATAATGGGTTATTTTTTTGCTTTCCAGCTCTTTAGTCTGTCGTATCAGTAGTTAGACCTGGTTTCTAAGTTGTGTGCTATTCAAGGGGGCATGGAGTCTTCCAACCCTGAAAATCCTGGGTTCCCTGAGGGAACTAAATGACCACTGTTAGGAGTATTAAAGTTATAGCTGTTTCTTGCAGTGCTCCCAGAGCTGGGCTGCTGCCAGACCTCAGCATTTTTAATAAAGCAGAGTGAATAGTGGGGGAAAATGCCTGGGTATTTGTTTAAATTCAAAAGCAAATTGCAATTCAGTGTTGCTTGCACTGCTCTAGTTCTTGCTTCCTGCTAACATTCAAGTGCAGGAGTATTATTAGAGCAGATGTTCATTAAAAGCAAAATTCAGGGTCAGTTCTGTTAGGTCGGTTTTACATCCATGTATCTCCACCGAAATCAATGGAGCTGCAATCTATCAAACCAGTGTAAACTGGTGAAAAGGAAGAGAGTCAGGCCCTCTAGCCCAAATGCTCAGGTTAGAATGGTATATTGGACTGTCATGTTTCAATGTGCAATTTACCTCTGTCGGTTAGTTACACAAATCTCATGGTATTGTTTCTGTTTCCCAAAGGGATGACTAACCAACACATGGTGTGAGAATTCTGACTATTACCAGTTAATACTTTGTTAGGTAAGTTGGCAAAGAAAAAAGAGAAACTTTCTTTAATACATTTTTTGTGTCAAATTTATTTGTTCAGCTCTAATGCTTACCATGAGGCCTGAGAACAAGGCAATTTCCAAGAGCTGGATGGAAATCAAGATAAGTGTTATAAATATGTAGCCCTTTCCATAGACAAATAAGAGAAATGTTATCTAGTGGATTATGCTCAGGTGTGATTAGGATATCCCGAGTTCTACTTCCAACTTCCACACTATCTCTCTTTGTATCTCAAGTCAAGTCACCAAGCTTCTGTGCCTTTGTTTCCCTATCTATAAAGTGGAATCATACTATTTACTTATCTACCACACAAGGATAAACTTTGCTCTTTTACACCAAAGCTGATGGTGAATAACTGGAATGTACAACAATTAAGTTCTGAAGCCACAAAGTTGCTCTCTTTTGGGGTGGAGGCAATTCCTCAATTGAACACCTGCCAGAGACATTGAGACAAAATTTGTTAAATGTAAACCTTTTGTGAACCTAAGTGGGGCATCCCTGAATGGTCATATCACCTCTCTGAGGTCCCTGAATATTTCAGATTTCTGATCAAGGATGTCTTTGAATGTGTTAAATCAAACCTCCCTCTGGAATCTCTCCATGTTTCTGCTCGCTGTTCAAGGAATGTCTCCCATTTCTGCTCTCTCTCTGAATGTTTCAGGTTTCCAGAGCAATGTGAGGTAGCTGAGTTGGTTTCACACAATTCTCCCTTTTCAACTTTCCACCAGCTTCAGGGCTATGGGTTTCTGGAGCGATGGTAAAGCAGACCTCTCTGGGGTGCATTTATCCTGCTTGCTCCTAGTTCTTTCCTGAGCAAGGCAGATTACTTGTGCCCTCCTATCTTTTAGCATCCTTCTCATCTGCCAGGCCACCTAGCCCAAAGGACAGTGCCATAAGGAGAACATTTCAAATGCAGAGAAGATTCAGTCTCAGAAATACAAAGCAAATTGCTTCAGCAGGGGGGAAAGCATCAGAACATGAGTGGAAACTAGCAGGAGGAGCTGTGAAAGGCCAAAAGTTTCCAGCCCAAAAAGACTCAGAGAAAGGAAGGGAGTGAGTGTAAAAAGGATTCCCTCTCTCTCTCCCTTCCCTTCCCTCCTCCCCCCCCTCCTTCCTCCCCACTCCTCCCTGGGAGATGGGAGAAGAAACTTGGCAAGCCATCTTGTCGCCAATCAATCTGTGGTGTAACAATTAGCACTTAAGCACCACTCACACTAAACACAGGCTCAGAAAACACTTAAAGAAGAAAGAAGAGAAAAAAAAAACCCCAACACAACAACACCGGGGGAAAGCTGGAAAGCTGGAATGGATCAATGCTGTGCAGAACGGGAGGCATTACTGGCGAGGCCGATAGCACTTTAAGTGTGTGCTCGTCACATGGAGCAATTAGCTAGCAGGACCACTGAAGAAGGCAACTCCGCCACAGGCCCATGCCCTCCCCCTCCTGCCCACTGTTTCCCCCAAGAGGTGTTTGATGACAGCTTCATTTGTTAGCATGATTCCATAACTGGCGGCGCCGGCATCCTTTCCATTACAGAAGGGAGTGCGAGGGGAGGCCAGGGAGTGGGCCATCTTCCTCTCCCCCCACACACAAAAAAGCCCCTCCCCATCGAGCCCATGGTAACAGAATACAGTAGACTCGGAGTCTGTCTGCGCACTGCCTAAATTGATTGTAATGGGTTTTTTAACGTGGTGAAAGAGCCGACTGTTTTCTCGCCTCTAAGAAAGGAAGGAGGAAGTTACTCCAGTGGCTGCGGCCCATCAGATGAAAGTAAACTTTTGTTTAGTAAAGAGCAGCAGACTGCCTTCGGCTTGTTCTCGGCAAGGCTGGACTTTAAAGAAAGGACAGAGGGTAAAAAACAAGCCCTCCCTGCTTCCTGCCCTGTTCCTTGCTCTCAAAACCACCCTGATGTCTGGCTGTGCTTCCCAGAAACATGGTGGAGCCTAGTACAGAGCCTAGTTTTCAGATGGTGACAAAGGACTACAGCCTTTAGTGGGACTTCTCGTACGCGTAGAGTTCAGCATGCCCTGAAGTGCCTGGCTGACCTAGGGCCTATCTCAGGAAGGCACACACAGCTCTCCTGAGAGGAGATGAGCTTGGGGCAGGGAATGGTCCTGTCTTAGGGCATCCAAAGAGCATCTTTGTTATTGATGAATGATTATTTATCTGGGACTGAAATGCTGAGCTGAGACCTTGATGCAGAATGGGTCACCCCAACTAAGGCTCTATGGCTTAAGAGCATAGTTTTGCGTCCCTGCCCATCCTGGCCAATAGCCATTGCTGGACCTATCCTCCATAAACTTGTCTAGTTCTTTTTTGAACCCTGTTATAGTCTTGGCCTTCACAACATCCTCTAGCAAGGAGTTCCACAGGTTGACTACGTGGTGTGTGCAGAAATATTTCCTTAAAATCAGATCCACTGTTAGCATGCAACACATAGTTCTCCATGAGGCCAATCTGTCCTGATGCCATGCAGGAAAGAAAATATTGGTACCCTCTTCCCCGCCTAGCATTCCCTCAGAGCATCAGGGCAGCTTTTCCATTTAGTGCTGGAGAGCTTTAGGAAAGGGTCTGGTTACGGGGCCCTGGGGTGGTGCTGGTGCTCAGCTCCTCATCCCCACAGAGGAGTCGAGGAGCAGGAGGAAAATTATTAACCCTCTTATCCAGTGATGTTCTCTCATTGAGATGGAGCATCTTCCAGGACCCACTGGATTTGATCCCTCTTATTATCTCCTCACAGGCCTGGTGTGAGCTTGATGAGTTCTCCTGGCTGATGGGAGCAGGCCAGGCCTCCCTTAGGAGCTCTGCTGCTCTTGAGTCATTTGGAGACGGATGCTCCAGAGTGATGCCAGGGGCTCTCGGGACAGAGCCTTCTGTTCTCTTCTTTAGGGGAGCATTGGTCTGACAGTCTGCTGTGTCCTCTGCTTTCACAGCACTCCCAGGCCCTGCCAAAAGGTGGGGACTTATGTGGGTAAATCAAGGGGGCTGGCAGTCGCATCCCTTTTAGCAGCACTCTGTTCACTCGAGGAAACGAAGGAATGTATAAATAAAAGGCAAACTCCTCTGCCCCAGCTAACCCTGAAAGGGCAGTATTCAGCTAGAAGAGGGACATGTCACTGTACCATCATGGTCCTGGTAACATTAGACCAAGGTCATGAAGGAATTTGAGCATGGCACTGCCCAGGAGTTCCCTTGGTCCTTTCTACCCTGGTAGTTGTATTACATCACAGCCAGGCAGCCCTAGTGAATAAATAAATCTGATAAAGCCTTTGCACCTCCCTTGAGTTGGCCTGTATCTGAACAGCCCTCATGTTTAGAGACCTCTTCCACTGGCCACCACCCCAGATAGGCAGGGGGAAGCTCAGAAGGTCATTCACTCATCAGCAAGTGGCATTAAAATGGAAAGGGCTGGCCCCTTCAATTATTAATCACCAAGGAAGGTGTGGGCAGGCAGGCAAGCTAGCTTCCTTCTCAGTGCATGACACCCTTGGCTAGACCCAACAGCAGGTGAGCAAGATAAGTCTGTGCATCCCATGTGGGCACTGGATACGCTCATGATCCATGGCATATTGCTAGGGGAGAGGCAGGATGATTAACTTTGACCCTACAGGAGTGACTGACACCCTGCAGGGTGTTAAACACCTTGGGTTCAACCCCGCCCTCAGGCTAATTTGGGAAACAAACACAACCTTCAAGTTAGGCCCTGAGAAAAGGAGAGGGAAGGCTGATGAATACAACTCTCTGTGCTACTGACGCTAGAAGCTGCTACAAAGTTTTGGGCAGGCTTTTCTGCCACACAGGAGGCTTTACAATGATGTCAGATAGGGCCATTAAAGCTGTGCAAATGATGACGAGCACATGGGGGAGGCATGGGAGACTCTTAATGGGTTTGTTTTGGAAGTGTTGGCTGGAGCTGCTGAATGAGGCCCATGAATTTTAAAAAGCCACTAAGAAACTCTCTCTCTCCCTGCTGAAATGAGTGCTTTACCCTCCTTCTTTGTTCCAACCCACTACAGATCTGACATGCTGGATGCTCGGGAAGTGTGTTTGCAGCTCACTCATTTGCCTAGATGCGCTAGGGTTTGTGCCATAAAGCACCAATACTGTTGGATGGACTGAAGTCTCCCAAACCCCGTGGTATAAGGAGATGGCTTCCATAGGAACAAACCATTGAACTACAACTGCTGGGAAGAGCAATGCAAGCTGAGTGCAGAATGTCCATGGAAACAAACAGATCATTGTAGAGGGAAAATAAGAAGTTGAATGCACAATGGAAGAGAGCCAGCACAAGACTAGTACAAGGCCTATGCACCACTTAAGCCCTGAAGTTTTATGTGAGACTTAAGTGATGCATAGATTTTTTTTTTTTGCTGGTCCTCTGAGCAGAGGTGAATTTCACACCAAATGGATAATTGCACCAATTTAGAGAGAGAGACATAAATGTCGGCCATTATTGATTCACATAAGAACATAAGAATAAGAACAGAAGAATGGCCCTACTGGGTCAGACCAAAGGTCCATCTAGCCCAGTGTCCTGTCTTCCGACAGTGGCCAGTGCCAGGTGCCCCAGAGGGAATGAACAGAACAGGAAATCAAGTGATCCATCCCTGTGCCTCCCATTCCCAGCTTCTGGCAAACAGAAGGTAGGGACACCATTTGCATTTCCAACAACGAAAGAAGGGAACCAGACAAGTCTCAGGTTGCCACTGTCTACAGTTGACTGAGAGAATGTTCCATGAATGTTTTGATCAGCAAAGAATTTAATATAAAACAGGGAAATTAGAGATGATCCCAACTAGCAAATCCAGATCCAGTCCTGCACTTCCTCCAAACTTTAAAGGTCTTTGGCTTTGAGTCCATTTCTAGTGGGAGTATATCCCATCAGTCCCTTGCAAACTCCAGTCCAGGGCTTACGGAGTCATTGTGCAGCAGCCTTTTTATGTACTAGAGAGAACCAGACTCAACAGAGAATCTCCTTTTGCATTACAGGAACTTCTATCTAACAGCTAGAATTGTACCCCAAATGGCCACATTCATACAGGAGCATGTATATATATATATATATGTTACTCACATATCATGCAACTTCACTCACTAGACCACAACTCCTTTGGAGGGTCTGCCAATAACAGCTCCTAAAATATCCTAAAATAACAGCTCCTAAAATAGCATTGTAAGCTGCCCATAATTCATCCCTTGGGGAGACAGCCAATGCTTGGTTTGCATTGTAGTTTACATGTGTGTAAAATAGATGTAAAAACACCATGAAACCAGAATGGTAGCATTTTCCATCCAGGTTGCACCATTGTACATGATGACACCAGGTGCAGGGCAGGGCACAGTCAGGCCCCCCAGTTAACAAAACAGGTTACATTAGTGCTGGTTGGAAGATGGGATGAATTTGTTGGGCAAATTTTCACCAAAATGATTGACCCTTTCTTTTGTTGGAAAATTTTGAAATTTAACATTTTTTGACATGGTCTAGTTAATTCTTTGTCAGGTGTGAAGCAGAGGATTATTTATGGGTTTTGCCGTGGTATTCTCAATCATGTATGATGTTACCCAATGACTTTATGATGAAGTGTCACATATCACCATTGAAACTTGGCTCTCTGCTCCTGTGTAGGAAAGCACAGCTCTTCTGTGGAGTTACCCTACACTCGGGTCCTGTATTGAGATGATGGACCCAGCTGCCGGCATGACTCATTACTTCTGAGTCATGCCGGCAGCTGGGTCCATTCTCCAAGTAGACTATCAAAGGGATGGGAATGTCTCTGGGCCTGAGGGAAGGAGAACAGAATAGGTCTGAGAGGAAAACTTTTGAAAAAGCCAAGCTGGAAGAGAACTGTTAGGCTTAGGTTTATTCTGTGTTATTGTTCTTCAGTTACCAGTAACAGAGTATTGTGGGAAGGGGATGAGTGTGGGCTGCTGGCTCAGGGTCTGAATTCAGCCCATTCACAGGATGAAAATAAAACTTCAGTTCTTTTCACTTTGAGGCAGCATCTCCTCCAAAGTGGGTGAGTGAGATGCCTCCAAACTGAGGGGCTTGGTGACACAACGGGGAATCTATGGTTTGAAATACAAAGGTGTGTAGATATATCCCCAGAGTGTGTTGCTGAGCCTAGGAACCAGTGTCCAGACTCTCTCATGTGGCAGCATGGAATCGCCTACCATGAGACCACTGGTGCTGTTTCACTCTCATGTCAAAAATTAAAGTGCTACCTCTCCTTCATATTCCCAAACCCAGGCAGAACTTAGGTTCCTTCCAATCAGTTCCCGGGGTGGGTGGTTTTGTGGAGGTGTTGTAGACTTCAACTGCTGGCTGGAGAAGGAAATACTCCATTTATCAGCATTCTCTCTGCCTGCGTGGTGCTAGCAGGTTGCAGGAGAGGAAAAAAACTGGCAATATGGTCAGTGCTCTGCCCATCTTCCTAGCTGTGACTCCTCAGACTCCATGAGCACAAGTGTGCTGGAAGAATCACCTGGAGGAAAATCAGCTTGAAATGTTTTCATTCCCAGCCACCACCTTCCAACTCTGGCTGCTGAGAGGAAAAAAAAAAGGCTTTTAACACCATTCATTGACCCAGCTCTAAGTACACTCTCCTGAATTTGCTCTAGCCGGGGAGAGAGGAGGTCAGCTCCAGGGGGCTTGGAAGAGTGAGAGAAACCGTGTCAACAGGCTGTTCCCGCCATGTCTGAGTGGTGAATGATGAGCGTGTGACACGGCAAAGGCAGCAAGGGTGCTCACCTGGAAAATGTTGCAGGGAGGCTGTCATGGATGTTTAAGTGCTGACAAGATGTGTCTGAGAGATCCTTGCAGTGCATTTAGGAAAACAGCAGTCTCTCTCTCTCTCTCTCTCTCCTGGTTCATGGTTCAGAAGAGAGCCTGCAAGCCTGCTTTGTGGTGAGGAAGGTTGCAGTAGGTTATGTAGCTGAAGGGGGAAGTGGAATTATTTAGCACAATGGAATGCTGCTTTCTGTGGGGATACAGTGCCCTCAATGTTCCCTGCTCCTTGGCCTTGATCCAAAGCCCCCTGAAATCAGTGAGAATGCTCTCATTGGCTTCAAAGGACTTTGGACCAGGCCCTATCTCACCAGTGTCCCCAGATCATTAACCCATCGGTCCACTGTGGTGTTTCTTCCTCTGGCAGGTTGTCCCTGGGTTGGCTTGGTTGCCTGAGGTGTCTCTCTCTTTTGGTTGGCAAACACAGCCCAGAGTCTTTTGCACTTTTGAAGTGAGGATACTTCAAAGAGGCTTTGGTAGTAGATGTTGCAGAGGCCTCTCAAGATCCCAAGATGCCTGTGGGGATGGTGAGCAGCAGATGCACCATTTTGGAAGAGGATCTGCATTTCTGAGGAGAAATGATTCAGCTCTGGTCTGACTGGAAACTGCAGGTCTACTGGGATATGAAGTCCCAGGCTTCATCTGTACCTGAGGTGGTGGTTTACAGTCACTGGAACCAGAGAGGCTAAGTCTTATACCAACATCACACAGGAATGTGAGGTAGCAGCAGGAATTGAACTCAGTTCTCTGGCATCCCAGTAGTGTGCCTTAACCACAACACAACACTACTTCTCAATGTAGAGCCATGATTTGGTAGCAGCCTGGGTGTAAAACTAATGGATCTTATAAATCCCCTAGATGGCTTCGAAAATCTGAACTCTACTATTTATAGGTATTGTTATTACTATGGTAGCATGTAAGAACACCACGGATGAGGACTCCATTGTGCTAGGCGCTGTACAAACGCAGACTAAAAAGATGGTCCTGCCCCAAGGAGCTTACAGTCTAAGTAAGTCCATGAGACAATGGGTGGCGAGACAGAGACAGCAAGAGGAGACAATATTGGTCAGCATGATTGGCAGCGGTCTTAGCACAGCAGTTGCCTCACCATTGTCAAATGTTTTGCAGGCATCACGGCATAGGAGGGTTTTGAGAAGGGACTCAAAGGCAGATAATGAGGTAGCTGTGTGAGTATTTAAGAGGAAATCTTTCCCTAAGGGGTAGCAAGGGAGAAGGCACAAGGGGCTTCTTTGAAAGTCTATTTTGGCATATTTTGACCCATCCAGCAGCTTTAGAATCCCATCTGTCCTGTGATATAACAATAACTTTTCCACAGAAAGTCAGTGCTTTTCTGCAGAAAGGTGGATTTTAAGTTGTCAGAACTGTCTAATGGGAATTATTGTTCTGTAGTCCTCTTGTGGGCTAGTTGTTAATTAAATAGCAGAATGGAGATGAGACTGGGTGAGTAATGCATGTGAGAGGAGATAGTGGGCTGCTTCTTTTTTTTAACAGGTGTATCAGTTTCCCCAGGTGAAGGCAGGCTTATAACTGAGATGGGAGTGAGGCTGTGTCACCACTGGCATGGTAGGAAAAACCTCATGCACCGGCAACATAAATCTATTGTCTTTCAATAAGACAGGATGGCCAGATTCTGACCTCCCTTGTACCAGTTTGATGTTGGTGTAATACCATTTACTTCACAGGAATTGCTCCTGATTTACACCATGGTAAGAGAGGTCAGAACCAGGCCCTTAGACTTTTATTGATCTGACCTGTCTGTCTCAGCAGAATCAAGGAAAAGAGTTGAAGTTTTCCTCAGCTTTTGAAGGGGCAGAAATTTGAATCCAGTTTTGTTTCTCTCCTGTCACTCGCACTCTTAATTACTTGACTTCTGTCCTTCTCCACTAGTCAGATGGAAGAATTTTGCAATGTTTAGCCCCTGAGCCTGACCTTGCATCCTTACAAAGACCAGAGGAAAGGAAAGAAGTTTAACTAGATTTAATTGGGGACATCTCTGCCCATCAGCCCCTTCTCGTGGGTCACATGGCAGGGAGGAGGCTGAGCTGGGGCCCCAACTGGTTGGTCAGGATTGGACGGATGGAGGGAAGAGGAATGGGGATCTGGTCATGTCAGAGCTGCGCAGCTGTCAGGAGGGGTTACCTGGCAGACAGGAGATGGTGCCTGCAGGAAACAGAGATGGTTCCCACCTGTCCTGAGCTAATGAGGATGTTTCTGATGTCAATAAATTTTTCCTGACCACAGCAAAGGGGCAGTAATCTCAGCAGCCTGCCCATCATGAGCAAGAGAGGAGAAAGAATTGAAGGTGGGGAAAAGAGGAGAGAACTTGAAGAAAAAGAATGGAAAGAGTTTGACTGAACAGGAGATTAGGAGAGGGGACGGGGGAGAGGAAAAAAAAACAGAGGGAAGAGGAAAGCAGGGAGAAAAGATGGCAAGAGAAAAAAGGGAGAAAATGTTGATGGAGGAGAAAGAAAGTAAAGTAACTGAAGGAAAGAGAATGGCAAAGAAAGAGAGAAGTGATAGGAAGAGGGAGCAAGAAGAAAGGAGAGAAAAGAAAGAGGGGTGTCTGGCTTGACAGGGCCCATGAAATGTAAACCAACAAAGAAGAGAAGTGACACTGTCTGCCCGGGTAGAGGCTAGAGTGGAATATGGCAAAGCTTAGTGTGTGGTAAGATGATGAAGGTCGGGATGGTGATGTGTGAGCAGAACAGTAGGCGGGAAGCTTGCACAAAGAATATGCTGGCTCTGGTTCCAGAACAGGGTCTCTGAGCACTTCTCTAAAAGCACTTTGCCAAGGTAGGTTAGTGTCGTTTTTACCTCTGTTTTAAAACTGGGGAAACTAAGGCACAAGGAAGTGAAGTGACTTGATCAAGGTCGTAACATTAGGGCAGTGCTAGAGCCAGGAATAGAACCTGCCCTCTGCTCCAGTGCTCTGTCTGTGAGTTCACTGTGCCTCCCACAAGCCCCCAGCCTTTGATTAACTGGGAATTTCTGGCATGTGGATCATTGGGATTATACCAACTTGGTGATTGTTTACAATCCGTCCCCGCGCCCCCCATCCCCATATCCTGCTAGTGCCGCAGGTTCTTAGCATCCAATTTTTGAAAAACATTTCAGTTTATCCTAAAGAATTTTGCTTCCTCTTGGAAAACCAGCTTTCCTGTCCCAATACACAACCTGAGGGAAAGCAAATCGCAGCAATGGCTCATCGTATCTTAAATATCCTCAGCACTTAGATGGTTCCCATCATATAGAATCACGCGCATCACAGTTTTTTATGTACTTATCCTTACCACACTCCCTGGGAGATAGGTCAGTATTATCCCCATTTTACAGATGGATCACTAAAGAACAAAGAGACTAAGTGACTTGCCCAAGGTCACACAAGCAGTCTGTAGCAGAGCAGAGAGTTGAACCCAGGTCTTCCCAAGCCTAACCTAGTGCCATAACCACTGGACCATCCTTTCTTTCTTACTCAAAAAGCACATGCCTGGCCAATAAAGCAGCATACACCAAAATAGCTCAACTATTTGCTGAAAGCAATTTTCGGGTGTAGATCAGATTGTAGCATTCACAGACCTTGTTAACCAAGACAATGCAAGTTGAGATCTGTTCAATTGACTACCACAGCCCAAGGATGCTGAGAAACCTCCCCACCCACCAATTAAGTCAACAGAGCCAGGATTTTCACAAGAGCTAATGCTTTCATCTGAAATAGATGGTCAGATTGTCAAGAGCTCAGCATGTTGGCTTCATGTTGTTCATCTGACCTCTTCTGAAAATTTGGCTGTAAGTGTCACAATGGAAGCTGCCAGGAGCTGAGTGCTTTAGAAAATCTGGCCCCAATGGTGGGTGCTCAGTGCTTGAGCCTGGCTCGCAGACGTTTGAATAATCTGGCTCTGGAGTTGAAGGTACTTATCCCCTTCTAGGGCTGGGCCCCACATTTGTGCTCTTGCTTAGTTACACAGGTCATGTGATATTGTTTCTGTTCCCTGATTGGATGACACATCAGTTGCCCCAACACTTAACCAACACATTTTCCATTGTTGGAAATTTTAAAATCAAGACTGGATGTTTTTCTGAAAGATCTGCTTTCGTTCAAACAGGAATTAACTCTGGGAAGTCCTATGGCCTGTGTCCGACCAGATCAGCGGTTCTCAAACTGTGGGTCATGACCGCAAAACGGGTCATAACTCTGTTTTGAGGGAGTTGGTGGGGCAGAAAGCCTGAGCCCTGAGCTCTGTGCCCAGTGGGGCTGAGTTCCCCACCCTGAGTGGAGCTGAAGCTGCGAGCCTCTCAGGGCTGAAGGAAGGGGATCACAATTTTTTCTAGTGTGTGTGGGAGGGTCATGGTTTTTTTAAGTCCAAATGGGGTTTCCAGCACAAAAAGGTTGAGAAACACTGGACTAGATGATCATAAAGCTCCCTTGTGGCTTTGTAATTTATGAATCCAATTGTGAATTGTGAATTTTACAATGAAATGTACTATTCAAAATTCATCCTGTGTTGGGTAGTCACACAAGTAACCAGAAACAATAACATGTGACTTACTGTATGTGGTGAAGCAACAGAGCATGAGTTGTACATTAAGTTACGTAATTCAAATAATCTACAAATCAGGCACTTTTCAACCTTAATTTGGTGTCCTTGTGTTTATGCCTTAAAAAGTCTCTCTCTTTCATTACAAAATATTTCTGTTATGACAGTATATAACATAACACAAAATGGAATTTCTTCTTCAAACTTATGTAGAGTCTGGTACAGTACATATAGTATTCAAACTTGGCTTGATTTATTTTTAGTTATCAGTGAAATCTACCAAGCAAGTCTGGTTCAGAGAAAGGCTGAGCTAACCCTGCCTAGCTCTGAACCTACGAGATTTGAGACTTTATACATGGACCACTAAAAAGTCCCCTCGAGCAGAGCTTAATGTCTCCATTGCTACTTTCTGCATGTTTTTGCTTTTTTTTTTCAATCAGCTTCTGAAAATTATACCCTTCTATGTCGCAGTTTACACTATGTCGCTTCAAAAACTCCCACCTCTCCTGAGACTTGGTGGAAGGCAATTGAACACTAATACAAAGAGGGATGTTCTTTGCTGTTTCCTTCTGTTCCTCCAAGCAGAGAATGTTCACTAATACTTCATCATAAGTCTTAAGGCCAGAAGGGGCCATTATGATCTTCTGAGTAGTAGAGACCAGAGAACCTCACCCAAGAATTTCTGCATCAAGCCTATAACAGCTCTTTGACTAGTAGCATCTCTTTTAGGGCCTGTCTTCACAGGAGTTGGGAGAGTGCTTCCCAGTGCGGGCAGACAGACACGGGCTAGCTCTGCACGAGCTCGCACGCTATAACTAGCAGTGTGGCCCCAAGTGGCACAGGTGGCGATTCAGACTAGCCATCCCAAGTACTTACCCAGGGGGCCGAGGCAGGACTGTGCTCACGGGGCTAGCCTGACCAGCTGTGGCTACACTGTTATTTCAAGCAAAGCTAGTGCATCTGTCTGCCTGCACAGGGAGGCATCTTCCTAGCTGTGCTTTAGACATACCTGATAGGGATCCAGTCTTGACTTAAAGGCTGCAAGTGATGGAGAATCCACCCAAAGCAACACACATTAACTAACAAACCATCACAGCTCCCTGACCTGTAGGCAAGTATTATTAGTCTTGATTTATATGTAGGGAAACAGATGCCCCCAAGAGGATAAAAGACTTGCCCAAGATCATGCAATAATTCTGTGGCAGGGCCAAGAGCAGAACAGAGGTTTCAAGATGCTTAATGCAGCATGTCAGTGTACCTACCAGGCATGTCTCTCCATTCCTGCGTATCATCCTTTTTCCTTTTTCCATGACAACTGGCTTTATCATCTACAAGAGGAGTGGGAAAACTATGGCCCAGGAGCTACATCCGGCCCTCCAGATGTTTTAATCCAGCCCTCAAGCTCCCACCAGGAAGTGGCGTCCAGGGCTTGCCCTGCTCTGGCGCTCTAGCTGAGGAGCAGGAGCAGGGTCTTGCCCCATTCCACACGGCTACCAGAAGCAGTGGCATGTCCTCCCTCTGGATCCTTTGCGTAGGGGCAGCCAGATAGCTCAGCATGCTGCCCCTGCCCCAAGCACTGTGGACAGGGCAGCACGCAGAGCCGCCTGGCCACACCTGTGCATAGGAGCCAGAGAGGGGACATGCCACTGCTTCTGGGAGCTGCTTGAGATAAGTGCCGCCCAGAGCCTGTCCTCTGATCTCCTCCCATGCCCCAACCCCCTGCCCCAGCCCTGATCCCCCTCCTGCTCTCCGAACTCCTTGTCTGGAGCATTCTTCTGTACCCCCATCCCCTCATTCCCATCCCAGAGCCTGCACCCCCAACCAGAGCCCTCACACCCTCCACCCCCCAATTTTGTGAGCATTTATGGCCTGCCATACAATTTCCATACCTAGATGCAGCAAAGAGTCCTGTGGCACCTTATAGACTAACCGACATATTGGAGCATGAGCTTTCATGCGTGAATACCCACTTCGTCGGATGCATGCATACCTAGATGTGGCCCTTGGGCCAAAAAGTTTGCCCACCCCTTGTCTACAGCCACAAATCCAGGTGGTGCGGGGAGGAGAGATTGGTCAGTCAATCATCCAGCACTTCCCTCATCTTAAGCTTCAAATGACAGGCAGCATGTGCTCAGTGTGTCATCCTGCCAGGTGCTGCTCCTGTTCCAAACCCACTTCTCTGTATTTCATCACCAAGGCGTGACCAAGTAAAATACTTTAGCACATGAAGTCCTGCTAACTTCAGTGGATTACTTGTGAGCTCCAAGCAGAGCACATGTGTAAATGTTCTGTTGGCCCAGTTTATCCCTGATATGTGTGACAGTGTTAGTAATCTGACGTATGGGCCGAATTATCGCTGCAGCACCCTGTGCCAACAAATGACAATGTCAGAAAATGTCTGTTTTGTATTAAGCCAGCATCATTCACCTGTGTGAAGTAAACACTACTCCATTTTACAAAGGGGGAAAAACTGAGAACTGTTAAGTAAATTTTCCAGGGGCCATTGTGGTCTAGTGGACAAGGATTATTGGCCCCCACTTCCAAAACATCTGAGTGCTAATTCTGGTTCTGGCGCCGGCTCGCTCTGCACCCTTCAACAAATCACTGAGCCTTAGTTTCACTATCTGTAAAGTGCAGTGACATTTGCTGCACAGGGCCAATGGGAGGCCTAACCAAATAATGTTTGGCTTGGTTTGTTCCTTTAGAAGTCACTGAAATCTTCAAGACAAGACAAGTTTCAAGATATGGAACAATTGCAGTTACACACAATACTCAAAAATGGCTGAACATAGTTTGTTAAAATCTATTTTAAAAGAAAATAGCATCTGGGCAAAGTCCAAGCATGGATTTCTTCTGGCCAAAAGGAATTTGTTTGAGAACATTAAGGCCTGGTCCAGGCCTTAATCGATTAAATCGATTTAACGCTGTACCCGTCCACACTACAAGGCACTTTAAATCGATTTTAAGGGCTCTTAAAATCGATTTCTGTACTCCTCCCCAACGAGAGGAGTAACCCTAAAATCGATATTACTATATTGATTTAGGCTTAGTGTGGACGGAAATCGAAGTTATTGGTTTCATTCTTTTACTGAGCTACCCAGAGTGCACCCCTCTGGAAATCGATGGTAGTCTAGGACCATGGACGCACATCACCGAATTAATGTGCCCTAGTGTGGACGCGTAAAATCGATTTTATAAAACCAGTTTTATAAAACCAGTTTTAATAATTTCGATTTTATGCTGTAGTGTAGATGTGGCCTAAGAGCAGTTGGAAAAGGAGGGATTGTAAGGTACCTTTCAACTGTAGACTAGTTATTTCTGCCAGAGTTATACACATGATTTTTCCTTTTTATGTACTTCTGCGCTTTGTGGTTCTGGTTGGAAGTGAGTGAGGATGTTCCTGCCTCTGCCTGGGATGGAAATACAGCAAGAATACTGAGAATCTCTCACAGAAATCTGTTTGAATGAGATTTTTCCACTCCAGTTTGGATAAAGTGGAAAGATGGAAAATGCTTGTCTGAATGAAACCTCTGAGCCTTCTGAGGTTTGCTCATCGCTAGAGTTAATGGCATAGTTAACTTACCCCCAGATGAAGAAGTATTTTCACAAATAAAAGCACTGAGTTTGGCTCACTATATTTCTTAAGGTCATATTATTATTTATTCATTAATAATTTGATGACTGTGAGTATTAGTGAAAATGGTCGTGAATGATGTCAATTTAATGAATTTTAGTAGAAATGGGGAGTTGACCTGGAAGTTCACACTAGGAGTCCATAATTTATTGTTGCTCTGTTTCAAATTGTTCTACTTGAGTCAGGGAGCAAAACCAACACACGGTGACTTATGAGACCCAACTGCGCATCATGAACAGCAGAGAGTAGAAGGGGACTATTTACAAACAACTCAAAGACTGAAAATTGTTTGGCAGTCCTCCCACTGCAACCCCCTTCTGACAACACAGATTACTACGGGACCACAGGAAGGTGGACAGAAGCCTCAGCCTACCCAAGCCTCCTCCACCCTGGGTGGGGGGACAAAGTCAAAGCCTGAGCCCCATTGCCCTGGGGCGGGGGGTGAGAGAAGGGGAAACCGAAGTCCAAGGGCTTCAGCCCCAGGCGGGGAGGCCTGTAACCTGAGCCCCGCCATCCTGGGCTGAAGCCCGCCCCTCGGGTGTCGGCTTTCATCCTGGGCGAAGGGGCTTGGGTGTCGGCTTCAGCCCCAGGCCCAGAAAGTCTAATTCCAGCCCTGGTGACCCCATTAAAATGGAGTCTTGACCCATGATTTGAGAACAGCTGAACATGTCAGTGCCTCCCTTCATGCCCATTTGGTACTAATCCGTATCAGCCTCCTAAGCATTGAGCCCAAGGATTGGGCAGCCAGAAAAAATGAATTCATCTTTCCCTTCCTCAAGGTGATGCCTGTAAGTCAGATTCAGGCACTTTGGGGAAGCTTGCGGGAGTGCTGCCTACGCGGTTCAGGTTCTGTAGATAAAGATAACTTCAGGCTCCCGTTAGGTGTCAGCCTGTAATGTCCCAGCATTGCTGCTCCTGGCTAGGAGCAGGAATGGGGAGCCATCAACTCATTTCCTATCCAAGTTTATTTCTGAGTCAAAGACTGAACACTCCGAATCTGAGTTTTATTCACACAAGGAAGCCAGCCCCTCCCCTGCAAATTCCAGAGGATCTGGGTTGTGGACCAGGCTTTTTAAGGGAATTCTCCTGCTGTGTCCCTGTTTGGAGCTGGGCTGTGGGGAAGAGGTGCAGTGACACGGCGGAGCTCTGAGGAGGTCAAATAAACTCAGCCATAGTGTCTCAGAGGCTTCTATAGAGCTTCAAAACGTTGGGTCTTTCTCTTTTCCCTTTGAAGAAGCGTGTGTTGATGTAAACGGACAAGGCAGGGAGTCAATAAAGAGGGTATCAGAGAGCCTAGGAGGAGATTGCCTGCAGCAACAGAGAAGACACAATTACTGCAACAACTGTCCAACCAACCACAGCTAGGAGACTCCACTTAATCTAATTGAGTGTGAAGGCAGGCTGGAGACACAGGACCCGCTCTTCTTTTTCCTCCCTCCTATAATAGAGACACTATTGGCTGCTAATTGGCGCCAGTGGGCTGGTGCTAATTGTGCTAATGCTCTTGGTCTGAGGGAGAGGCATGTGAAGGATGAAGGGGTATGCTGGGGAAAAGGAGGCAGGGGAGAGAGAGACAGTGATCATAAAAGTTGGAACAAGGCTTTAATTTCATATCAAATATTTAAGTAAGTGAGTGGCGGATCTGTGAACTCTCTTTGTGGTAACCCTCAAAAGGCCTTGGAGAATAGGCCCCCTGTGCTGGCAATGGCTATGAAGAGTGCTGTGTTCCCCCATCTTTGTTTAATTAATTGAGTGAATTGCTAATGCCCCTCTCTCTCTTTTTTTCCCCTTTCTGTTTTCTGCCACTGCTGCTCCTTATTTCAGAGATGGAGCATTTATTGTATATTATTGGAGTAGCTCTTAGGAGGCCTTGTCATGGACCAGCTCCGCTGTGCCAGATGCATGCCAAACTTTCACTGATCTCATGGGCTTGAGCAAAGGGAGCTACATACCATCACAAGCAGTGACCTTCTGTATTCACCCTAGCTACACAGGGCCAGGCCTGATTTGTACCTGGATAAGAGACGTAAGGCAAAAAGAACTGTTGATGAATCTGTTTGTGGGAGTGGCAAAAATCCCAATCCATCTCCCATGGACTTCAGTAGCTCATGAATCAGACTCAGGCTTGTCAACATGAGAAAATGTTGCCACTTTAGCTATACAGTGTAGCTAAAGAGGCACACATACCCTCTAGTATGGATGCAGTGCTTGTCCTGGTATAGATTACTGTGTTTCAGGAAGTGGAATAAACTATAGTAGGATAAGGCACATTTACACCATTAGAACTGCATTCACAATAGACCTTATACTGAAGTAACTACTTCATACCCCTAAGGAACATAGTTATACCAGCAGAGCTTTTCTAGTGTAGGCCAACCCCAAAGTTAGAACTGTATCAGTGCCTCAGCTTTGTGCTAGGGACCACTGTGTTCTGGCAGTGCCATCTTTCAAATGTGCTGTAGAATTGAGGTCTTTGACCTAGATTCTCAATGCTGGTCTTTGTTTGTTAGAAATCTATAGTTCTATCTGCGGGGACAGGTTATTAACTCTGATGATTTGGCCAAATTTGAACCCCAGCTGGTTACACACCATTTAGATAATTTCCCCTGCTGGATGTTCACAGGCTTCACCTGTGTGGCACCCCTTCACTCTACTGTGACTCACTCTCCCAGAATCCTTTGTTGTTCTTTTCACAGTCCTTTGTTCTCTTTTGACACAAAGGGACACACAAGAATATTTTTAGCATATAATCCTCTATTTTCACTAATACTGGCAAAAGCAGGAAGTTATATCTATCTGTCTATCTATCTATACACACATTAAATATCACGTTTTAAAATATATGAGACTTTAAAGGTAAACAGGCCAAATTCTAGCCTCAGTTACACAAGGTAAAATGCAATTTACTCGGCGGAATATATCATCTGTGTTCCTTGATCCTGCACTGAAATAATGAGCTAACCCAGCAGCCTGACTTGAGAGCAGGACCCCCACTATGTTCCATACTGCATAGGGATAGCTCAGTTGTTTGAGCGTTGGCTTACTAAACCTAGGGTTGTGAGTTCAATCCTTTAGAGGGCCACTTAGGAATCTGGGGCAAAAATCAGTGCTTGGTCTTGTTAATGAAGGCAGGGGACTGGACTTGAATGACCTTTCAGGGTCCCTTCCAGTTCTATGAGATAGGTATATCTCCATATATACACATAGTAAGAAATACGCCATTGAAGGGACTGTCTTGTATAAAATTCTTTGTGATATTGGCATGGATTATATTATAAATGGTCACCTATATTCCATACAGTGTCACAGGAACAATGAGACAATACTGGTAAGCATGACAGGCAGTAGTCTCTTGATTTGATATAAGTGGCACATCTATTTGTGGGATTGAGGTCTTAATCTGGAATGACTCCATTTTCTAAATCACTATTGGTGTGATCCTGGACTGACTGAAGTTAATGGCAACACTCATATAGACTTCAATAGGTAGGGGTCAAATCCTATATAACTACTGAACATCCAGTGTGACAAATAACCATAAGCACTGCTTTGCGAAAGCCATTATGACAAGGCAGGTGCTGAGTTGTTGTTATTCTCTTGGTGGGCTAAGAATTGTTCAGATCTTATTTTTGTCATCCTGTTTTCTACACTCTCTTACTACCTGCCTGTTTGTCTCATCCACCTGTTATGCCTTGTCTTTCAGGCTGTATGCTCTTTGGGTATATCTTCACTGCAGAGGTAGCCCATTCTCTTACTCAGATGTTACCCCTAACCCCCATTCTGTCCATACATAAAATTCTCTCACTCAAGTTTAGTGGTACTTTCAGCCCAGGCTAGCTGGCTTTGTGTGTGGGGGTGGGGTGAGAACGATGATTTAGAGCCCAGGTTCTGCTTTCACTCCGCTTAGTAACCCGCCTATTGTGCAGTAAGGATGCAGGCAAAAACACTTAGGAGTTGATAGTCCTCCAGTACCTTCCCACAATTCCCCCTGAGTGCCCAGAAAGACAGATAGTTCTTCCACAACTCACTGGGAAAGAATCAGAGAGCAGCTCAGCTCACTGAAGAACCATGGGATGCACCCCCGGAAGTCCTAGTGACATGCACAGGGGAATGCTGCACTAGCGAGGACATTGTAACTCTGGTATGTCCTTGTAGAGTGGCTGCGCATGCCAGCCTAGGTTAATATAGGGGCTCTGACAGGTGCTGATGAGCAAGGCCAGCTGTGCCATGAAGATGTACACATCTGGGCAAGGACTGTTGTTACTTTTTGTTTGTGCAGCACCTAGCCCAGTGGAGTGCTCACTTGTCTGTGCATTACCGCAATATACATCTTTAATAATAACCAAGTAATTTCATAGCTTCTCTTGCCAGGATACTTTGAATATACAATACAGGTACCTGAGTTCAGATAGTAATTTCTTTCTGAAATCTATTTTTGGCTGTTGATCACTAGATAATTCTACACATTTTCCCTCAATTAGCACAATGAGCAGATTCCTAGGTGGGAGGATTGTGAATCTAAAATTCTCTGAATCTGTCTTCTTCTCAAAACATAATCACAGAACTAATGTGTGAGGCCTTTAAACTCATTTGACAGCCTGTCACTTTCACTAAAGAACTCTGACATGCGAGTGAAAGCACCAGAGTGATTTGTTTTTGAAACCTGAGTTCCACATCCCAAGTTCACGAGCAATTGCTTCTGTCTCACAATCAAAAGATGCATGTCTTCTCCATGCAGAGACCAACTCATCGAATATGGCAGCCTCAAAATTGTTGTAAGTTCAGCAGCAAAGCAAGCAATTGTAGATCAAAGGTATATTGGGCCAGACTTGCACCATGCTCAAGAAAATATTGTACATGACTTTCCTTCCTCAATTCAAACAGACAGAGTAATAATTTGTCCATATGGAAACCATCTGTACGTATGTGCAATACAGGACAATCATTCTTTAATGGTGTTTATGACTTGCTGAGCATCATCAAATCCTTTTCCTCTGATAATCAAGCATTTATTCTGCAGCCAACATTTCATGGTGGATTGTACAAAGTGTCCAAAAAGCCTTTGGCACCAATAGCCTTCATTCTTCTTATCAATCCACTCCATTTTCCAGTCTTTCCATGACAACTTCTGATCCATACCTGACGAACTAGCAGAACCATGCTGTTTGGTGAATCAGTTTAACAGAGATTTAAATAGATTAGATTTTTGCTGCCATCCTACTTTTCTCCTTTTCTTTTCTTTTCTTTTCTTATTAAAATTGATAGTGTTTAAGGACATCTTGTGTCTTTCCATGAAATTAAGTAGCGTTCTTCAGAGATAGTCATGTTAGACTTGATTTCTGAATATCGTGTCAGCTTAAATAAAGCAGACGGCACTAGTGGCCCTGTGACGGGGTGTATAAACTCTGCACGAGAACTGAAGGGGTTAAAGAACAGCTCTGAGCCCAGTTAAACTCTTACATCCCTAATTGACACCCCCTCTCCACACCTCTTCCCAGGCACCCTGCCACACTGGAGAGAGAGAGAGAGGGCTCAGTGGATAACCTGACCGGAGGGTTGAGACTATCCCAAACAAAGAACAAGACAGACCGACCCTGGGAGTGAGAGGGTTTGGGGAGGAAGAATAGAGATATGGGGACTAGGGAGCTGACACCCTAACCACAAGGTGATGCTTCCAGCGAGCACCAGCCATCACAGCCCTCTGCATTTAGGAAAAGTTTGTGGAAATTCTAGGGAACGGGGTGACAAGTAGAACAGAAGTTTCCCATTTTTTTTTACTGTACCACAGTGAAGAGTGTGATGCATACTAATCCTCGTTGTTGATGACCTAGATGAATCTTGACCCCAAGTAGATTTCTTTGTAGTGCTTTGTTGCATGACACAGAAATAATTCTGAACTGGTTTGGTTATGGACTGTGAAAAGCTGAATGGGGTCTCAGAGCTTCTCGTGCTCACAAGCAAGACTGGAGTTTGTTCTAACACCCATTGACTAGAAACCTTGCAACTGAATTCCCCTTCCATCTTGGTGCCTTTAATGAGGATTCTCCAAGGCTGCCTAGTGTAGTCTTCTGTTGCCTACTCTCTTGCGTACCTGCTTGATGTGTCTCTGGCAAAGTTAAAACGGTTCCTGCTATATCCATCATGCACCCAGTGACTTATGCACAGAACTTTATTCTTTCTCGATGTGTCTTCTACATACTAGTGGATGTTTTCCCACAGCTGATACCTTTCCAGTTATGGAGGAACAGGACTGGACTTCCTTTTGTGGTGCATCAGTGCTGCACCTTAAATGGCTGAAGGGATCACAGTTGAGTGCTGAACAGTGAGGTCCTCCCTCGTCTTTAGCAGCAGGGTCCTGATTCAGCCACATGCTTGAAGTCAATAGTGTTACTCAACTTCTTGAGGTTAAGCATATGCTTGAATGCTTTGCAGACTCGAGGTCTTGGACACTGCCTTTGTGGCATGTACACCCTCTGCCAGCATACGAGTGTATGAACTGAGAGACCAGGCCTGGAGATCAAATCCTGAATAGCAATCCACATCTCTAAGCATGAGGTTGTCATCTGGCTCAGCAGTGAGTTTATCCCGAACCTGTTGATCCGTGTAGCTTTCAGGTTTCAGGCCTGTTAGCACAAGGACTGAGGGTATGTCTACATCTAAAATTTTGCAGCGCTGGTTGTTACAGCTGTATTAGTACAGCTGTATAGGGCCAGCGCTGCAGAGTGGCCACACTTACAGCAACCAGCGCTGCAAGTGGTGTTAGATGTGGCCATACTGCAGCGCTGTTGGGCGGCTTCAAGGGGGGTTCGGGGAACGCGAGAGCAAACCGGGGAAGGAGACCAGCTTCGCCGCGGTTTGCTCTCGCGTTCCCCGAACCCCCCTGCAAACCGGAGGGAAGGAGACCTGCTTGCACGGAGGTTTGGGGAATGCGAGAGCAAACCGGGGGAGGAGACCAGCTTTGCCGCGGTTTGCTTTCGCGTTCCCCGAACCCCCCTGCAAACCGCAGGGAAGGAGACCTGCTTTCACGGAGGTTCGGGGAACGCGAGAGCAAACCGGGGGAGGAGACCAGCTTTGCCGCGGTTTGCTCTCGCGTTCCCCAAACCCCCCTGCAAACCGCAGGGAAGGAGACCTGCTTGCACTGAGGTTCGGGGAACGCGAGAGCAAACCGGGGAAGGAGACCAGCTTGATTACCAGAGGCTTCCTCAGGTATGCTGGGATACCTGCTTATTCCACGGAGGTCAAGAAAAGCGCTGGTAAGTGTTTACACTTGATTACCAGCGCTGGATCCTCTACACCCGAGACAAAACGGGAGTACGGCCAGCGCTGCAAACAGGGAGTTGCAGCGCTGGTGATGCCCTGCAGATGTGTACACCTCCTAAGTTGCAGCGCTGTAACCCCCTCACCAGCGCTGCAACTTTGTGATGTAGACAAGCCCTTAGAGTATCAAGCCCGGGTGTAAATGAAGAACGGGCTAGCTTGCCGTGCACTAAGTCACTGCATAGACCCTGCTACCAAGCACTAAAAGTTGCTAATGCGCCTTGATCAGGGCTCGGGGAACGCGAGAGCAAACCGGGGAAGGAGACCAGCTTGATTACCAGAGGCTTCCTCAGGTATGCTGGGATACCTGCTTATTCCACGGAGGTCAAGAAAAGCGCTGGTAAGTGTTTACACTTGATTACCAGCGCTGGATCACCAGCACTGGATCCTCTACACCCGAGACAAAACGGGAGTACGGACAGCGCTGCAAACAGGGAGTTGCAGCGCTGGTGATGCCCTGCAGATGTGTACACCTCCTAAGTTGCAGCGCTGTAACCCCCTCACCAGCGCTGCAACTTTGTGATGTAGACAAGCCCTTAGAGTATCAAGCCCGGGTGTAAATGAAGAACAGGCTAGCTTGCCGTGCACTAAGTCACTGCATAGACCCTGCTACCAAGCACTAAAAGTTGCTAATGCGCCTTGATCAGGGCTTTAAGGGAGCAGATGTGCTATGTCCTCTCTGTACTTGCTCCTCCGCACAGCCCAGCATCCCCGCCACAGACCCACTCCCCCGTGCCCTGCCCCCAGGCCCTGCTGAGCCAGCGCAGAGCAGGGATCCCCCCTCCAAGCACAGTGCTAGGGGGCAGGACAGCTGAAGCTTAGAAGCACAGAGCGGCCCCAGGGCCCCACCCAGCCCTACCCGCCTGGTGCTGATGGTGCTCATGGCAGAGGAGGTGTTTCCTTGCATTGGCCAGGGGCAGGTAGCCTCCAACTTCCCAAGCCTGTCACTTCCACAGAGCGGCAGGAAGAGGTGGGCCCTGCCCCCCAGGGAGCCCAAAGCGGATCTGGAGCGGCAGCAGCTGAGGGCTCCTCCCCACTCCTGTCTCCACCGGCAGCTGCCTGCTGGTGACGGGGGCAGAGAGGAGCCCTTAGCTGGCTGCTGGCCAAGAGGAGGAAGCAGTGGGCAGGAGGGCGGGAGGAGAGGTCAGGAGGTGGGGAGGAGTCGGCAGGTGGGGTCAGGAGCAGAGAGAGGCCCTGGCCGACTGGCCGAGAGGAGGGAGCGGTGTGGGGAGGAGCTGGGGGGTAGAGAGGAGCCAGCTGCTCCTGGTGCAGTGCAAGTGGAATGGGCCAGGCCAGGCCAGGGCCCCTTTTGAGCATGGACCTGGTGCCAGTGTCACCATTGTAAACCTGGTACTGGCGGTCAAACCTGTCCCAAATAGAGAGGTAAAATAACCTCGCTACTCCTACTAGACATTTCCCCTATTTATGCAGCCAAGATTTGCATTAGCTCTTTCGACAACGGCATTGCACCGGGAGCTGATGTTCAGCTGATTATTCACCACAACTCCTAAATCTTTGCAGTCTTGGATTCCTCAGATAAAGTCCCCCATCGAGTAAATATGGCCTACGTGCTTTGTTGCTAGGCGTATACATTTACATTTAGCCATGTTAAAATGCATATTGTTTGCCTGCACCTAGCTTATCAAGCGATCCATATTGCTCTGTATCAGTGACCTGTCCTCTTCATTATCTACCACTTCCCCAATTTTTGTGTCATCTGCAAACATTATCAGTTATTATTTATGTTTTCTTCTAAGTCATTAATTAAAATGTTAAATAGTACAAGGCCAAGAACTGATCCATGTGAGACTCCACTAGAAACACACCCAATTCAGTGATGATTCCCTGCTCACAATAACATTTTGAGACCTATCAGTTAGCCAGTGTTTACTGTGTGCCATGTTAATTTTATTTTGTTCCAGTTTTTTAGTCAAAATGTCATGCCATACCAAGTCAAATGCCTTACAGAAGTCTAAGTTTATTACATTAACATTATTACCGTCAACCAAACTCATAATCTCATAAAAAAGATATCAAGTGAGTTTGACAGCATCTGTTTTCCATAAAGTCATGGTGATTGGCATTAATTAAATTCCCTTCCTTTAATTTTGTATTAATTAAGTCCTGTATCAGCTGCTCCATTATCTTACCTGGGACTGATGTCACTGACAGGTCTATAATTACCTGGATCATCCTGTTAACCCTCTTTAAATATTAGCACAATGTTAGCTTTCTTCCAGTCTTCTGGAACTTCCCTGGTGTTCCAAGACTATTGAAAATCAGCATTAATGGTCCAGTGAACTCTTCATCCAGCTCTTTTAGAACTCTTAGATGAAGTTATCTGGAGCTGCTGATTTAAAAATGCCAACGTTTAATAGGTGCTATTTAACATCCTGCTGAGATACTAGTGGAATGGAAAGAGTATTATCATATGATATGACTGCATCATCTGTTTTTCCCCAATACAGAACAGAAATATTTATTGAACATTTCTCCCTCTTCTGCGTTATTTTGGATAATTCTACCATTTCCATCTAGTAATGGTCCAATACCAATATTATGATTCTTTTTGTCCCTAATATATTTACACTCCTCCTTGTTGTCTTTAACTCTGCTCACCCTAGATTTCTCCATGTATCCCTTTGCTCCCTTAGCAGTTTTTCACACAGGAGACTCACATAAGATACTGTTCCAGATGACTTCTTCTGGGGTTAGCTGTTCTTTTAAAATTAATACTTGAGGGATAGGTGTGTGTCAGCAGCGTATTATCGCCTAGGCCGACAAGACATAGGCCTAGGGTGGCAAATTTGCAGGGGCAGCAAATTTATAATAGCAGCATTTTTGTAATCATGGCATCAGTGATGCCGCGAATCTACCAATCATAGTGCATATTGAAACCACCAATGACCGCACGATGCTATTTAGTAAACATACTTGCAAGAATCCTAAACGTTAATTTCTTCCTGCCGGTCATATTATTAAGTGGTTCTCAGTTTTGGATCCATGCATGGTCCCGCACTATAAGCAAAATTGTGCTATATAGATGCATGTTCAAGCAAGGGTCCACTGTACTTCTAATTTTATTTATAATAAAACTTGTAAATTTTCAATTATTTTAATGAAATTTGGATTCATTTTACAAACAAATTTGTAAAAAAACGAAAACAAGTTCATATGGGGTCAAGGGTGGCAATTATTTCAGGGCCTGGGGTGGCAAAATCATTAATCCGCCACTGGTGTGTGTGTGTGTGTGTGTGTGTGTGTGTGTGTGTGTGTGTGTGTGTGTGTGTGTTCCTGTCCCTGTCTCTAGTTCCTTCTGCCTTAAAGACGAACTCTCAGTCCTTTGACTTACAGCTAATAGGAGCCACTCAGTTTGGTTGCCAAGGTGAGTCAGCAAAATACCTCTGCATTTTTACACAGGTGTCCTGGCATCACACATCTTGTCGTGGGGGGCAGAGGAGGGTAAGCCTCAGGGAGGCCTACATAAAAAGAGCAGTGATTATAGCTGCTTGTAATTGCTCCAACCCCTAGCTATGATTTGGAAACACTTCATGGTAGTTTGAGCTGAGAACAATCTAGTTTCTGAGTGAATCTATAAATGCTGGATCCATGCCTGATTTCTTTTTGTGGTGATGTTTCCCCTTTCATGGATGATTCCTGTTTAAGTACAAGTACAGCCTATGTCACAATTTATAAGGTGGCAATCCTCTTTAAGGAAAAGGAATATACAAGAATTAATGTGGGTAACAAAAGCAGAGCACTACAAGTCTCCAAATGGCTGCCTGCGCTAAAGCAATTGCCTCCTACATGTGCCACTGAGAACCCAATCTGAAGGGAGTGCTGGTGTTTGGATGTGTGTTCAAGAACTGGAATTAGGCACCCAGTAAAAGTAAACTGTGTATCTTCCAAAGCATAACAGCAATTATTAGAAAAGCCGTATGCCAGATCTCTTCATAGAAAGAATACAAATATGGGGCCAGATCATGCCTGGCCTTAATCCAGCTGTGCAGGGCAGTAAGAGGGCATGAGGGCAGAGGGAGGCAGCAGGGGCTGTGTGTCTCAGACTCCCTAACCCAGCATGTGGGGACAGTGGGTGGAGCCTGTGTTTCTTCTCCAACAAATCAGAGGGCTGACAGGCCATAGATAGGGTGACCAGATAGCAACTGTCAAAAAATGGGACGGGGTGGGGGGTAATTAGTGTCTATATAAGAAAAAGTCCCAAAAACGGGACTGTCCCTTTAAAAACAGGACATCTAGTCACCCTAGCCATGGAAAGTAATCTGCATCCAGTAAATGAGTGGCAAAAACTATTTCTTCCAGGAGCAAGGGGGGAATGGTGAAGGAATTGTGCCTTTCTCAGGGCTCCTGCTGAGGGAAGTGAAGCTATGTACAGCCCCTTGCACAGGCCATTGAGCAAAAAACAATCTAGACCATAGGAAGTAACACAACCCACCTCTTCCCTTTTCCTCCCACAAAGAAAACCAAATAAAAACTCTTAAGCCAACATTTTCAGAAGTGGCCACTAATTTCAGTTGCTTTAGTTTTCAGGTGACCCACTTGAGACACCCCAAATCAGAAGTGAAACCAATCAGAATTTCTTTGGTATTATATGTAGAGCCTTGTGCTAATAGTTTAGTCACCAGTATCCCACGCTCCACCAGCTGTTCCTCAAGTTTTCCCCTTGTTTCTACTGGATGCTTTTCACAGTAACTGATCAGACAACAGTGGATTACAGCAAATTTTCAGACAACCCATCACCATATCTTTCCCTATTTCAAGGGAAAATTTGGAGTAGAGCAAATAAAATACCCTTAGCTAGTCTCTTCTCTTTTCTTCTCTTCTCAAATTGCCCACAATGATGGCATTTTAATAAAACTTCAAATCATGCAAGACAAATGGCTGCAAGAAGAAAGATCTGATAGAAAAGAGCATCAGAAATGGTCTTGGGAGGTAGTTTGTAATACTGATTTTTGTGCAGAGAGAATCATACACAGGTAACACCTCAAAATAGGGCTGGATGAGAAATTTTCATCAAAACTATTTTTCAGTGGAATGTTGGGTTTCAGCAAAAAAAATTGTGCATGTAAAGTGTTTGCTTTCTGTGGAAAACTCTTACTTTGTCAAAAACTGAAAAACCAAAAATTGAGCAGTGTTTGGTCAGAGATTTTCAGGTTTTGGTTTATCAGCAAAAAGTTAAAACTTTCCATGGGACTGGGAAAAAAAATCTGACCAGATTTTGCTACAGAGCTGGTTTGCAAATGAAATTTCTGTCTCTGAAATTTGTTTTTTGGCCCAAATTGGGATGAAGAGTTCATATCTCAAAATATTTCATGGACTGGAAGTTCTAAACTATTTTGATTTCACAAGCCTTGAAATGACCTTCTTGAAATATTTTGTTCTGATAACATCAAAATGTTGTAATATAGGATTGACTATTACATATAAGATAAATACAATTGAAAATGAATGAAAAGTTTTAAAAGTTAGTTAAAAGTCAAAACAAAATGATAACGAAGCAAGAAAGTCGAAAGGAAACATTCTGTTTTGAATTGTCTTAAAAACTTTCTCTTGAAAATGGAGTAAAAATCAAGATGCTCCTACAAACCATTTCAATGTAACAGCATTTTCTGATGGAACAGTTTTCCATCAAAAATTTTCCAACCAGCCTTTCTGCCGTTATGGCTGTGTTTGTATGTGGACTCATATGCACAGAGTAAAACTCCTGAGTTTTTAAATAAACCTTTGAGGGCTTCTGTAAGCAGCACACAAAAGCTCCGGATATGCAAACTCAGTTTTTTCCACCCTGTCCAATGCTACCTTTGAGGGCCATGTGCTCATCCCCTTCTTGCCATCCAGTAACACCTTACTCCATGCGTAGCCCCATTGACTGGAAAGGGATGTTTTGTGGAATAAGGGACTTGTCACTATCTGGCTCTAAGGCCTGGTCCGCACTACGCAGTTAAACTGATTTTAACAATGTTAAATCGATTTAACGCTGTACCCGTCCACACTACAATGCACTTTATATCGATTTAAAGGGCTCTTTAAATCGATTCCTGTACTCCTCCCCAACGAGAGGAGTAACGCTAAAATCGATATTAACATATCGATTTAAAGTTAGTGTGGCCTCAAATCGAAGTTATTGTTATTGTTATTATTGGTTAGCTACCCACAGTGCAACGCTCCGGAAATCGATGCTAGCCTCGGACCATGGACGCACACCGCCGAATTAATGTGCCTAGTGTGGCTGCGTGCACTCGACTTTATAATATCTGTTTTATAAAACCGGTTTATGTTAATTTGAAATTACTCTGTAGTGTAGACGTACCCTAAATGAATTGCTGTGCTGCCGTTGCCATCTCCATTACAGTGCATTGGCTCAGCCGCAGACTCTGTGGCTAAGGCTTACAAACCTGGCTGTCTAAAGTTAGGTGCCTGTCATGGATTTAGGAGCAAGTAGCTCTCATTGTCTTAAGCTGGGTGTACTTGTGGATTTAGAGTTGCTCAGCATGAGTAATGGCATTCAGATCTGGCCCTCAAGCTTCCTTGCAACTTGAACAATCGAAGTGTCTCTGCCAGGCTCCATCCGTCAGATGATTTTAGGCTGGGATAGGTTCTGCCAGGCTTTTTCTAGTTGAATAGTACCTTCGGTCTATGATTAGCCCCATTGATTCCAACAGGACTGGGAGGAGTTCTGTTGTACAGCTCTGATCTCAAAGCTGTGAATATAACCTGCTGATTTAATCACTGATGTGAAACAACCCTTCCTGCTAATTCACAGAAGGGGAATTTTCTGTATTGTGCTAAGCACTGTACAGACACATAATGAAACCAAAACCGTGACAGACGTGGCAATTTCCTTGAACAACATTATTGCTTGTAAAGAGCTGTGTGGTAACTTTATACCTGCTGGCAGTTATGCTGCTCACAAGCCTTTGAAGAGAAAGCAAAGCACAAATGCCCACATGTTTTGGCAGTCTGGCTTGCTGAGGATATCATGTGTGAGCAGGGAACTGTGCAGCTTCGAAGATTGGTGCCCTTGGTGGACCATGAGGGTAAATACCCTCAAACCTGAGCCTTTTCCAAAGCACCTCTCAAACCAACAGCTCTGAAGTGTGGCCACTTCTGGGGCAAAGAGCAAGAAACAACACAGCATGTTGTCCAAATGGGGGGATTGCCTATATATAAGAGCATGCAGGCATGTATGCACAGGTACAGCGAGCACACACAGACTGATGTACACAAACAAGCACCCATGCTTGAACATATGTCCCTCTCGACGCATGTGAACGATCCAAAGCACACAGGACTACGCATGCCAGATGCACCACTGTGGGCCTGATCCTCCACCAAGGGAGTGTTGCTGTTGAAAGACAGAGTGGAAACAGGACGTCTCTCCTTTTTTTGTTTCCTCCTCTTTCCTTTTATTGCATTGTTCTCTCTCCCTCTGGCGCTCTCTCTCTAGTTTGCAGACTCTTGACTCTGCTCCATTGATGCTGTTTTTTTGTTTGTTTGTTTTGTTCGTTTGCTTTTAAACCCTCTTCTCTTCTCTCGCCAACTCACTTCTTTTGCAAAGCCATGCTGCATGGTCCTGTACTGTGACTGAACTGCACACAGCCTGTGCCCAGGGCTATCCAGCCAAGAGCTCCTAGTTTTTCCTTTCTCTAGGACTGTAGAACCAAACGAGGTCCCTTCCCACTTTTGAAATTGCTTCATGAATCTTGAGACTAATGACAAACCCCAGCACTGACCCAAAACACATTTAGCCAGACTGTGACTGTAGGTACCAACCCAGGAGACAACAGGCTTTAGGGACACCCTTCAGAGCAGGGTTGCCAGCTGTCTAATTGCAAAAACCCAAACACCCTTGCTCTGCCCCTCCCCTTCCCAAAGGCCCTGCCCAGGCCCCACCCCTTCTCTGAGGCCCTGTCCGTGCTCACTCCAGCCCCCCTCCCTCCATTGCTCGCTCTCCCCACTCTCTCACCTTCACCGGGCAGGGGGTTGGGGTGTAGGATGGGGTGTAGGCTCTGGGCTGGGGTTGAGGGGTTTGGAGTGTGAGATGGGGCCTCCGGGCTGAGCCTGGGGCAGGGAGTTGGGATGCAGGAGGGATTTCAGGGCTGGGGTAGGGGGGTGGGGTGCAGGAAGGGGTTCAGGATGCAGGCTGTGGCTGGGCGGTCCTTACCTCGGGTGGGTCCTGGAAGTGATGGCATGTCTGGCAGTAGCTCCTAGGCTCACGGACGGCCAGGTAGCACTGTGTGCTGTCCCTGCCTGCAGGCACCGCCCCCACAGCTTTCATTGGCTGCAGTTCCTTGTTCCCAGCCAATGGGAGCTGTGGTGTTGGCACTCAGGGCGGGGGCAGCACACAAAGACCCCTCTGGCCGCACCTCCTCCTAGGAGCTGCTGCTGGACATGTCACTGCTTCTGGGAGCGGCACGGAGCCAGAGCAGGTAGGGAGCTTACCATAGCCCTGCTGCGCCGCCGGACTTTTAGTGGCCTATAATCTCCCAGATGGGCTTCAGTAGCTTCCGGGAGATCGAGCCCGACTCTGGGAGACTCCCGGCCAATCCGGAAGGGTTGACAACCCGACCTCAGAGACACAATTTCTCTTCAGCTCTCCTCTTAGAACACATAAGAGCGGCCATACTGGGTCAGACCAATGGTCCGTCTAGCCCAGTATCCTGTCTTCTGACAGTGGCTGGTACCAGGTAGTTCAGAGGGAATGTGGCAGTTATTGAGTGATCCATCCTCTGTTGTACAGCCCCAGCTGCTGGCAGTTGCTGCAGGAGGGAAGTTAGCACGGTATGTAGAGGGCGCAGCTTACTTTTGATGTGTTTTGTGTGTGAGGCAAGGTAAGGCCCACTGCTAATAGGAGAACTCTCTATGCTTTGCTTTGAATGGGCAAGAGGCAGTTTGGAGCTCTGCTGGAGCAGGTACCTGCTGAAACTCAGGCTTGTGGCCTGTGACCCAGACTTTTGTGGGATTGCTCAGGCCTCCAGGATCCCAGGACTTTTCTTGGCACAACTATGAAAGCTGCTTTGAAAGGATGGGGGTGGGGGGGAATTGAGAGCTGAATCCTATAGAGGCTGTTTGCAGAGGGACTGTGGTTGTTTGCACTAACTCAGCATCAAGGCTAGATTATTTTCCTGGTTTAGTGAACTACTTTGCTGGCTATTAGCTTTGTTGGCAAATGACAAAAGGTGTACATGTGTGGACAGCTAGGCAGATGGATGGCTACTGTTGCAGGGGAGAGTTGAGGGAGGCAGCTAGTGGGCTCAGGTGAGAAGAAAATCTTTTCAGATCCCTTTGTGGGCAGGTATGTGAGCCCTGAACACAGCTATCCTGCAGAAGCAACTGGCTTAATGCAGTAAAGTTTCTATGCCAGTGCCAGTCAGAATGAGCTCCAGCTCTGTGACCCTTCCCAAGTCTCCCTTTGGGGCCTGATCTTGTTGGGTGCTCTGCACCTCCTGAGCATTGTTGAGCATCCTAACATATTAATGGTACCAACATGCATGGAGGGCAAACTACCAGCTAGCCAGAAATGATTGTGTTTTTTTATTTTCAGCATCAATGTATCAACATTCCCCTACCTGCCCCTAAAGTAGCAAGGAATTGTTTCCCAAGTTCAAGTCTAAATGCTGTTTTATTTGACAAATGCAGCCAAGTAGCAAGGAGGGACTTTCTTCCTTTCTTTCTTCCTGTTAGGACATATTAATTGCTCCTATCTCTGAGGAAGAGACTTTAATGATGTTTCAAGGCTAAAAAACAGGAAAAGATTCCTTTCCCGTCACCCTATCCTTCCTCCTTTCCTTGATCATGTTTCTGTCCTGTTCCCTTGGGCTGTCCCATTGCCTGATCAGATGACGTTATTAAGAGTCATTATTCTTGGATTTCTGGTGACCCTTCACCTCCCTGGGGTGCAGGACCGTTTGCCTCCAGGGGCAGAGGTAGCTCATGCGTCATTACATTGCTCTGAGGCCTGTGATCAGACAGGCTGAATGCTGATCAGCCTAGAGGAGGGAAGCAGACTCGAAATGAGCAGAGGACAAGAGGCAGCCTGTGTCACATTCAGTCCAAGGAGCCCTGGAATCTCAGTTCATTAAAATCTAAAGGATTAGGGATGAGTCGACTGGTATGGCTAAGGCTACCAAGTTGGCTAGGGAGATTCAGTTCAGTGTCCCTTTCCTCTGATTCCTACATCCAGGACACAGACTGCAGGGAAGGTGTCTGTCAGTTTCCCTGAGTACCTCTGCCCCAGTTGAAGGGTAACAGTCGTCTCTTCTTATGTGGAATCTCCATTATTGGAGGTTTGCAGCCATGGTAGCCCATCCTGTATGATCCTTTGTTAATCTCTTTGTGGATGAATAGTCCTAATTGTGTTAATGTATTTTACAATTACATGCTATCCAAAACTTCTAAAGAGTTTGATAAGACTTCTACTCTATCAGGAGGGGAAGCTTCTCTGTCTGCAGTAGATGGCTCTGTGGTTTATCCTGGGAGGTTTTTTAAACCCATTAATTTTTCTTTTAACTTTTATTTAACAACACTTTTTAGGAGGCAGAAGGCAGACTCAGTTACTCTGAGAGGAGGCACAGAACACAGCTGCTCCCTTTGATCGGAAGAGGATGAGACTGGCCCATCAGCGAACTAAAACTTACACTATGGCCCCATGGGCCAGATTTTCAAGAGTGCTCAACATCCATTTAGGCAGCAAAGTGACCATCTCACTGCCCCCCCAACCCCTCCACCCCAGCAGTTTAGCAGCTCTTAATGTGTCAAAATCTGGCTTTGTCTCATTTGCCAAAAGTTTTGGTATAAAAGTGAGTTGCATCATGTCTGGCTGACCACAGTTGAACTCAATGTCCATTCCACGTGGCACAGAGATCCTGTTCTGCTCCTCCAAGGGCCTGCCCTGCTAGTCTGTTCTAGCTAGGCACAGACACCCCATTCAGGTTCTCTTCCCTGTTCCAGGTGTGTTAGCAGACCTCATCCTTTCTGCCTGTCCATAAGCGAAAAACGATTTCTTTGCATTTGTAATATCTGTCCTAAAATGTGCTGTGCAGTTGTGTCTTTAAAATATATGAGGCGACAGAGCAAATAGATTGTAAAATAGCACATACTTGGCCAGTTTTACTAATATGTAAAGTATATGGGACTGTACATGACATGCAATATTCTGAATGCATTGAGATATATTGAAAACACATGGGATAGGTCAAATATATTTGAAAGTACCATGAAACTTGGCCAGTTTGGTAGTATTTTAAGTCTGGTTTATATGTTTGTAAACATGATTTTAAAAATAAATTGCATGGAAATGTAGTACAAAATATGGGAAATAATCATGAACATACATTTTTCCTGAAGGTGCCAAGAACCAGTGTGTATTGATGCTAGATTATTATAGGCATTGTGCAGGTAATAATGTTAGCTGGGGTGTACTGTACTTAGCACAAGGTATCCCTGAGCTCAGTGGGGGCCTCTCGGTACTACAGGAATATAATAATGACTCCCAGAGCCCACCCCTGTTAATTAAACCATGGCCTTTCCTCCTCCGAGTCTCCTTTGGTGGGGCTTGAGCCTAAAGCAGTAACAGAGGGCAGCAGTTCCTGGGCTATGATTTCTAGAGAGACATTCCAAGTCTCCAAGCAGAGGGTCTTGGAGAGGGGACTTGAGACCCTGTAAGAGAAGAAGCTTGTCCTGCACCTTTGCACTTGTAGTTTCTGCTGGCACTATTCAGTATCCAGTAGATAAGGCGGGATGCTGTAGGCCCCCGGGGAAGCAGCCTTTTGCAGTGTGACACACCCTGACAGGGTTATTTGTGATTAGAACTCTGCTGCGAGGCGCAATGCAACCGGGAACAGATTCCAATGTCCTTTTCATTTGTTCAGTTTACTGTCTATAGTGCTTTGAACCACCCCCCTCCCATACTTCTTATGATAGTAGTGATGCTGACTATAATTTTCCATGTTGGCTTTGTCACATCCCATCCCCAGAAGCCAGCAGTTGTCCTTATTATGGTTGCTTAGATGTTCAGAAACACAGCAACCTCCATGGGCTTATGAAGGGTGTGTAGCTTTATATCAAGTGTTGGGTGAGTAAAAGGACAAACTCCTGACTGTGTGCACAGGAGCTGCAGACATGATGATTTCATCTGTATATTCTGGCAGGGTAGGGGATTGTACCTTGGCTCTGGGTGATTACTGATCACCATGTGGTACCAGGCGTGGGGTGGTGAATGTGCACAGAAGTGTGCCCTGTTTTTCTGAGGGCACCAGGACCTGGCTGATGCATAGACACCTATTTGACATTAGCCATATCCTCCGATATTTCACTCCTTGGAGCTAATGGAGAATGTTCCCTTTTTACATATTTTTCTTTTGGGTCTATACACAAGTGAAGGCTTTGTCTTTTTCCCCACAGTGACCACCGAGTGTGCCCACTCTGTTGCTTCTTCTACTTGTGATTCCGAGGGAAGTAATCCATCCAGCTCCTCTTTTAACCTCTGACTTAGGGCAAGAGGAACTTTCCTAGGGGCAAGAATAGTAATATGGTTGACCTCTTTCAGGTCTGTTCTGTACTCTGTTGATAGAATCCCTACCCCGTGGAAGACATTCTCAAACTCTTCCTCAATGGTTTTGGTCCCCTGTCGCTCCAGTGAATGCACCATCTTGATGAGACCAATGGCTTGACACACTTTTAACCCAATAATTTCTTTCCCCTGGTACTATTACAAAATCTATCATTTTTCAATTTGCTATTTACCCATACATTTGGTTCTCATGCTCCTTTAGCAGGAATAAGCCCATGACTGTAAACCCTGAAATATACTCAAGGAAAAACACCTCATGTAGCACCTAGAGCCCCAATCAAGATTGTGCACGGTGCTGTACAAACACCTATGAAGACATGGTCCTGGCATATGCTGCACTATCCCTATTTAGGATAGAGAATTCCTTATTATTGTCCAGGCAAATATTGAGCCTGTATCCATTTGGTCTCCTCGCTCCTCCCCAAGCCCCAGCTCTCCTTATCCAATGGATTTCAACAGAGTTGATTCTACACTGCATGGATATGCATATTGCCCATGGATATGCATGTTGCCCACTATTCTGTCTCCCACAGTGCCATACTAGGGAGCGTACAAAACAGGGCAATTTTGGAGTGATCCACCCCTGTCTTTCAAGCTTGTCTTCTGGCAGTTCGAGGTTTGTGATTGTCCTGAACATGGGGTTGCATCCTTGACCATCTTGGTTAATAGCCATTGATGGACCTATGAGCTTAAGATAAGAGAGAACAGGTGGACAGAAAGATGAGGGAGCACAGAGAAACAACGAGGCACAAGCTGCCTAACTATTGTTAAGTTCTCTGTAGGCATTACAGAAAAGAGAGCGTAAGAACAAAATACACGTATGCTGTGCTGTTTACGGTTGGGAAAAGTCTGGTTTGCCAATTGCTCTATAATTCAGCTGTAGGTGCTTGTTGAGTTTTTGGGATTCTTTTTATATGGCGCATGGATAATTCATGGTAATTTTTTGACAATCAAGAGCAAATTGGAGAATTCAGGTGTTATGGTGGTGATGAGCCCTAGGAATACTGTTGACCAAATAATAAGTAGATGCCTGGGTATTAAATCATGAAAATAAGGATGTTAAGCACATGGAAACAGCAATTATTAGAGGAGCAAAGAGTGGCCTGGCAGACAAAGGAAAGAACCTACAGAACCTCCATAAGCAAAGTGAGGGTTAGAGGTGTCAAAACCCAAGCTAATCACTTTCTTAGTTCCACTATATCCCGGAGACTGGCTGCTTTGTCAGATAAAATAGTACAAAGGCCTGGAACAACAACACTTATTCTTCCCGTGCTGCAGCCCATTAGCAGGCACTGAACCTGGAACTCTTCAGGATCTCATAGTCTTAATGAAAACAAGGAATTCACCAGAATTCTTCTGAAAAATAAATAAATCCTCGCTCTTGACCTCATCTTGACCTCCCAATGAGGTGCTAATTATTAGAGGATTAGCACCTCTTCTCCATCACAATGGACACAGCTAAGGAGCAAGAGGTGACAATACAAATTCACAAGGCAAAGCCAGAGGAATTAGATCTCAGCAACAGGCAAAGGGCAAGAATTAGAGAAAGAGAATCCTTCTGAATTTCAGGCCTGGTCTACAGCCTCCATCTAAAACTTGGGCTAACCTAGGCACATCGCTTGGGGCTGTAAAAAAGTTCATACTCTGTGTGATGTAGTTAGGGTGGCCTAACCCCCAATATAAACACAGCAACATTTCTTGGGGGTGGATTGACAGAAGAAACCCTTCCCTTGCATTAGTAGGTGTCTATGCTGCAGCTGAAGTGCTTGTAGTGTAGACAGACCCCCAGACTCAACCAGATAACCAAGAAGAGAGTGACTGACTAATGGATTTTGGAGGAAATGTGAAGGAATGGGATCACATCTTCTTCTCTTCGAGCAAGACTACACACAGTTTTTGTACCCATGTAACAATCTTAGGGCTTGTCTACACAGGGACTTCCAGGAAAATTAATGTGAGTTAACTAAAGATGTGGATTTGAAGTGAATTAGTTAAACTGCATTAAACCCCTCTTTGGATATCCTCCTTCAGAATTAAAGTGGTAGCATTTAGCACCGACTTTGCATTGCTGTAATGCTGTTCTGGTGACCTCCCGGCTGGGCATGTGTTCTAACATCATAGGCCAGTAGAGGAATTCCTTCAACTCTGGTTAAATTTGTTCTCTTCACTGGTGTAGGAATCGGGAGTCATAATTTGCAAGGTTGCTGCCAGTCTTGGTTCACTTTCAGGCTGGTGCAAACGACTATTCCCTTTTCTGGGCCAGTTTGCATTTTATGTGGCCAACTCCTCAGTTAATGCAAACTGCCATAGCTTGATGGACATCACTGTAGCAATGTCAATTTACACTAGCTGAGGAAGTAGAACATTGTTTGTGGCTAGTTTGCTGCATGATGCTGTGCTACAAAGGATTGTGGGTAAGGCACAGGACATGATGCAATTTCCCATTTTACGAAACCTCTCAATTTTTATGGTTCAGGATGGTCCTTGCCTACATTGTCCTTCTGCAGAACATATGTGCTGTGTGGGCCAGAGGTGACACAATAAAATCCCCTTGGTATGGTGTCTGATTAGGCCCTCTGAATAATAACCAGATTACAATCTTCAATTTATCCTAAACACATCTGCACCATTTACAATCTTCATTACAAGCATTGTTGCAAGGATGGATTTATGCCGGGCCATTTCCCGCTCTGTCTGCGTCATTCCAGTTATTGTCAGGAGAATACAGTCAGACACTGAATGCCTCAGACTTTCTGCAGAGTGCAGCTGTCCCATCGTGCTGCTGAGCCCTTTGGAGTGCTCTGAGACTTCAGCGGATGCTGGCAGCAGAGATCAGAACCTCTTGAGGCATGATTCCCAGGGCACCTCACCTCTGGGCAGCTGCATGTTATGTGACAAAATCCAGCCCTTACCTAATTGTCTGCGATTAGTGTAGGTGAAGCAAGTGGTATAAAAACAATTCCCGGAGATCTGCCATGAACATACAGGCCTAGAGCAAATTATTCACCTCAGTATCTTTTTAGGTTTTGTGGAGTTTTCATGCCCTTCCTGCACTGTTCCCTGTGTAATGTGTTATTCATTCAGTAGAAAGCAGTGTGGTCCAGTCAATAGCATACTGGACTAGGATTTATGTGACCTCAGATCTAGCCCCAGCTCTGCCACTAGCCTGCTGGGTGATTTGGGGAAAGTCATTTCCCCTTCCCATACCTCAGTTTCCCAATCTGTAAAATGGGGTTAATGATCTGGCTTGCTTTGAGATCTACTGGTGAAAGTGCTATGTAAGAGGTTGGTGGTATTGTTATTCTATGGCACCCAGAGCCTATCAAGCATTAACCCTGAGCGACAGATCTACCCTCAAGCCAGATGACTCCCTTCGCTGAATAAGTTAAGGCAAGCCACAAAAGGTCAACAGCCCAAGAATCTCGTATGTAATTAAGCTTCTCTTGAGCCCCACAGTTTGTGCCTGGTTGGTTTTATTCCCATCTCCAGTGTATTGCCACAGTGCTTAGGAAAATAGAACATATTTAAAAAGGCAGTATGTAATTTGACAAGCTATGTGGCACTTAAAATTGCCTTTGTGAGTGAGATCAGTGGCGGCCTCTTCCATTCAGCCTCCTCCGACACAAAACCAGTCTCCTAGACGAAAGGGAGCCCGGGCTCTGCTATCAAAGGACAAAATGGTGGCCCTGAGTCGTCAATATATGAACTTCTGTCCCCAGTTGGTGACCTGTTTCTCCTGCAGCAGGCCTAAGGCTTTTGTGTAGCACATGTACATGGTTTGTTAAAGAATAGAAATACCTGGGAGCGAGATGGAAATTGAAATAATTGGTTACTGCCACAGAGATCCAGCTTAAGAGGGTGGGATAAATCAGAAGAACTCCTGCTCTAGAAAGGTACAAGCAGTGGTTACAGCTGACTGAAATAGGAGGGGAGCCCTCGCTGTACCAGGAGTGGGAGTTGTGGATGGGGCACTGCTACCCAAGACAGGGAGATGAGCGGGAACTCTCAGCTACTTTAGTAGAGGAAGGGGAGCTGTCTTTCCCCTCTCCTACCTAATCCCTCTTACTTTAACCCCTGGATGCAAGGTAAAACTGTTTCTGTTAGGAGAAGAATGATGATTTTGGTTAAAGTATTGGACTGGTACTCAGGGCCCGTGTGACTTTGAAGTCACTCAGTCGCTCTGTGCCTCAGTTTCTTCACCTGTAAAATGGGGACAATATTTCTTCATTTCTCCCACCCTTTGTCTGTCTTGTTTATTTAGCTTGTGAGCCCTCCAGGGCAGGGACTGTCTCATACTACATTCACATGCAGTGCCTGATTGAGCAGGGCCCAGATCTCAGTTGAGTCCTGTAAGTGCTACTGTAATACAAATAACAATGATTCTCCAGTGCTGGTCTTGCTTGGTGTCTGAAGGTCTATCAGTGACTCGATGCATTCCACCATTGTACTGATGTTGATGGAGGGGAGCAATCCGTTCCTATGACCAGTAACTTTGCCTCTTGGGCCTATTCAGTTCTGCTTAATTTTGGGCTAGATCATGTACATTGTACATAGCTCTCTGCAAAGGGCGGAGAGTCTGTGTCTCATCCCAGGGCTGAACTCCAGGAGAGACTGGGACTCCAAAAGAGGCACAGTTCCTCCTGGACCTCGTTGCTGTTCGGGTAAAAGGTGCCTGATGCCCCATTGCTTAGGCTGATGCAACACATTCCACCCTGTGTGCCCAGCCAGTTCAGCTGCCAGGGAGGAGGGAGGCAAAGTTATAGCCCTGCTTCCTCCTTGTGTTCCACCCCCGGGCGGCTAAGAGGGAGGCATCTCTACACCGAGACGATGTTTGTGCACGGCCTTTACTAAGGGTACATATGCATTGCAAGTGGGAGGTGTAATTCCCACCTCAGGTAGCCATACACGCACTAGCCTCACTTGAGGTAACATGCTAAAAATAGCAGTGTGACCACTGTGGCACGGGCTGTGCCTTGGGCTAGCCACCTGAATAGGTATCTAAGTTCTTGGATGGGATGGTACTCGGGTGGCTAGCCCATCGCACTGTTGGCCCGGCCATGGCCACACTTAGACACCAGTTCGGGCGGAGCCAGTGCATGCACGTGAGCTGGGAATTATACCTCCTAGCTGCTGTGTAGATGTAGATGTACCCTGAAAAGTTCAAAGCTGGGGGAGTGGAGTTCTTGCTCCTTTCCTCTTCTGTGCACTGATGCATAAATCAGGCACAATCTGGCCCTGACTATTTATCACCACACTTCGCTATTCGTGACTTCATCACCCACAGCTTGTTACCATCCAAGAGAGCAGAACTGATGATTCCAGCATATTATCTCAGTACAAATCAAACCCTCCTCTTCTCCAGCTCTGGCAGTCTTGTCCCTTCCTTCCAGCTGTGGGGCACATTCAAGATTTTGGCCTAATGATGCTCTCTGATCTTAAAATTAGTCCAGTCTTTTGGTCTTCCATTTCAGCAGGTAATATTAAAAGCCTTATGCGGCGGGCAGAGTCTCTCTGTCTCTCTTTTGGGTTAATAGTTAAAAATTCATGGTTGTTTTTCAAAACCTAAATTGCTTTACCCTTTGCAAATTGTTCCCCTTTCAATTAAAAATCAAACCTTTGTCTAGACTCAACAGGGTTCTTGGCTGATGGCTCTGGCATGTAGGAAACCTTGAGGTTATCAACATGCTCCCTATCCCCAAACTTACTCATCCTAATTCCAAATGGTATTTGTTCAGCAGCACAAAGTGTTTAGCTAATTGGGTTAAGGAGCCTTAGAAGTTACTTGGCTCTCTGCAGAGTGTTTCTTTTCTTGCTATGCCAATTTCCTTAACAAACTTATTTAATTGTGTGGCCCATTTGATCTTCCTAGCCAGAACTGCGTGTGAATCCTGAAACACCCAGGAGTGTTGGGCTGTCACAGTAGCGGAACTGCAAAAGACTCGCTTTGCTTTGGAAAAGCACCCAAAAGACAGATGCTTATTCCTAGCAGAGGTGAAAAAAAATAACATAAATGAGAATCAAATAAAGGCACCTTCTTCAGAGCCATGGCCCCTGCACAGCTGCTAATTTGGGTGTGTATGTAATTTACTGCTGAAGGGGTGTAAAGGGGCCTTTGTGTAAATGAAAAGCAAGCCTTCAGTCTTTACTGTAGTAGTAAGTTGTGTAAATGTGGTGATGATACACAATGGTTTTCGTTAATTATGAAGAAGTGTATTCCCTGCTATAAGTGCATATCTATGCAACTTCACCTATAAGGCAGCTGCTGGTGCCTCTGTAATAATAAATAAAATAACAATAATAACACAAGAGCACATATATTGCTCTCTTAATTCTCACACTGGCTCTGTGAGGTAGCGAAGTTATTATCCTCTTTTAAGAGATGGGAAAACTGAGGCACAGAGAGAGGGAAATGATTTACCCATGGTCACGCAGCATGCTGGATTAGACAGAGCTGAGATCAGAACTCAGGACCTCCCAGAGTTCATTAATCCAGACCAAGCTGCACCCCTGTGTGACAGCCCCACCTGGTTATCATCATAATGAAACACGCAAAGAGTCCACGGGGCTGGGGAAATGAGGACTAGGTCCAAGTAGAACCAATACTTGGGGATATTTTATTTTAGGGTGAGAAGGTGGCAGCTTTCTTGTGATTTCTGATAATCAAATATGGCTAGAAATAACCACATGTTAAAAAATGCTGCCATAAGTCAAATGGAAACAGGCATGCCATGTGGGGTTTTCATGCGGTTTGTGATTGGATTGGAATAGAATATTAAATATACTTCACAAGTACTCCATTGCAGAGAACATAGGCACCATGGGTACTTTGGGGCTCATGCACCCACTGAAAAAAAAATAGAGGGCGCTCAGCACCCCCGAGCCAGCAATAGGTGGCAGAAGCATGTACATGGAGTACAGTGAAACTGGAAGGCGGAAAGCACTCACCAGCAAAAACAAGTCAGTGCCTGTGGTAGTGAATGTCCATTTTAACTTGTTTTAAAGGCAAACAAATGGAAAACCAGCACGCTTGCGGCAGTACAAACCAAGCACTTCCAGCATGGCCATGCAGCATCAGCAGTGAGCTTGTCACTCATTATCAACAGTGCATGCATGCAATGAGTTTCTAGCTGCAGCCCCACCATGCAGCTAACACAGACCTGCATGCAGTCAGGGGGAGAGCTTGGCTTCTCAGCATGGCGGTATTGGTAACCCCAAACATGCAAAAAACATGAGTCAGCCCTCCCACTTCCCCAAAATCATGAGGCTTAGAAATGATGAGATTTAAACAAACTAAATATAGGTTGGGTTCGTTTTATTTTCCTTCTGATTTTTGAGCCTTTAGGGTTGATGTGTTCAAGCTTTCCTCTGAAAACAGGAGGGCTAGAAACCTTTTTTATGAAAGCTGAAATTCTTGTGTAATCACATGACTCCAGGAGCTGAACCTTTAAAGAAAAGGAGACTGGTGATAAAATCACAAGAGCTGGCAATTCCATGGGTATTTTTATGCTGCAGTCATGGGGTATGATTGCACCTTGTATAAACATACCTGGGCTAACTTTAATCTAGCTAACCTAGGTACTGGGGCAGTGAAGTGGCGGCAGTGTGGACTTCAGTGTCGGCTGTACAAGCCCACCTCGAACCCTCGGTAACTTGTTGGGTTGCACGAAGCCTGAGCTGCCACAGCTTCGCTGCTCCAGTGCCAATCATGCCCCAGGATTGCAGAGTAGATGATGCTAGGCGAGGGATTCAAGCTTGGAGTCTTGATTTTTGTGGCAGTTTATGAGCTGAATATGTAATGGGCCACTGGGAAGGTTGAAGTTTGCAGTGGTGGACGATAACCTTTAATGACCTGATCCTGATGAAATCAATAGGGTTCTTCAGTGGAAGCAGGATCAGGCCTCAAAACACTTCATCTGCACATGGTGCAAGGCGTGTTTTGCTTGACTCAAGTTAATCAGGCATTTGGAATAAGGGAGACATCTTGGGATTTCGCTATTAAGATCTGGCTTTAGTAGACTTATGGCTTGTCTTCACTTAATTTAAGTTATAATTTGAGTGTGCCCCCTAAATCGAGTCCTGTCCACACACAAAAACCTTTAACCTTGAGCATGGTGAGGCTTTGGAGTTGGCTGCATAGGTGCCAACTTCCCCTCTTTCCCCTGCATGCTCAACACCCCCTCTGCCTCTGGCCCCGACCCCACTCCACCCCTTCCATGAGTCCCTGCCCCTTCCCCACCCCAACTCCACCCCCTCCCTGCCCATATACCAACTCCTTCCCCAAATCCCTGCCCCAGCCCTGCCTCTTCCCCACCTCCTCCCCTGAGTGTGCCACATTCTCGCTCCTCTCCCTCCCACCCCGGGACACGCTAATGCTGCCAAACAGCTGTTTGGTGGCGGCTGGGCAGGAAATGCTGGGAGGTAGGCGGAGGAGCCGGGATGCGGCATGCTCGGGGTGGAGGGGACGGGGTGGACTAGGGGGGAGAGGAGCTCCAGCCCCTGAGCACCCACGGAGTCGGCGCCTATGATTGGCTGGCCCCTTGCGGGGGAGACAGGCTAAAGCTCAAATGAGCATGTCTCATAAGCTGCTGAGACAACAGCTCTGTAGTGCGGATGCCTTCTCACAATTCCCCATGGGAGCCCAGAAAGGACACAGTCATTCTCCCGCAATTCAGTGGGAAAAGAATTCATAGAGCAGCTCCACTCAGCTTTACTGCTGTGCAAAGAACCATGGGGATGTATGTGGCCCGGAAGTCTTCATACCACAAGCAAGTGAATGTAGCACCAGTGTGGATACAGCAGCTTGGGTCTTGTATCTCAGAGTGGCTGATGTTAGCCACGCTAGCTTCCATGTAGATAACTCGGGTGAACTCTGCTGTGAAAACATACCCTAAAAGTCTCCCAGATCCTGGAGAAAGAATTCCACTGAACAACGCTGAGTTTCTTCCCTCAGGGAGAAATGGCCTTGTAAGGCCCCAGGGCTGTGTATTGGGTTAGTTGTAGGGGTAGATGGGAGTAGGCCCAAGATATGAATACCATGGTAACAGCAAAGGGATAGATTCTTTTGATGACATGATATCATTGTGAGGAACCCGTTACAACCGCATCTGCTCTAACCCCTCAGACAGAGACCAACACCTACAAAATCTCCACCAAGCATTCTCAAAACTACAATACCCGCATGAGGAAATAAGGAAACAGATCAACAGAGCCAGACATGTACCCAGAAGCCTCCTATTGCAAGACAAACCCAAGAAAGAAACCAACAGGACTCCACTGGCCATCACATACAGTCCCCAGCTAAAACCTCTCCAACGCATCATCAGGGATCTACAACCCATCCTGGACAATGATCCCACACTTTTATAGGCCTTGGGTGGCAGGCCAGTCCTTGCCCACAGGCAATCTGCCAACCTGAAACATATTCTCACCAGTAACTGCACACTGCACCATAGTAACTCCAGCTCAGGAACCAATCCATGCAACAAACCTCGATGCCAACTCTGCCCACATATCTACACCAGCGACACCATCACAGGACCTAACCAGATCAGCCACACCATCACCGGTTCATTCACCTGCACGTCCACCAATGTAATATACGCCATCATATGCCAGCAATGCCCCTCTGCTATGTACATCGGCCAAACTGGACAGTTGCTACGGAAAAAGATAAACAGACACAAATCAGATATTAGGAATGGCAATAAACAAAAACCTGTAGGAGAACACTTCAACCTCCCTGGCCACACTATAACAGACCTTAAGGTGGCCATCCTGCAGCAAAAAAACTTCAGGACCAGACTTCAAAGAGAAACTGCTGAGCTTCAGATTCATCTGCAAATTTGACACCATCAGCTCAGGATTAAACAAAGACTGTGAATGGCTTGCCAATTACAAAACCAGTTTCTCCTCCCTTGGTTTTCACACCTCAACTGCTAGAACATGGCCTCATCCTCCCTGACTGAACTACCTCATTATCTCTAGCTTACCTGCATGTATATACCTGCCCCTGGAAATTTCCACTACATGCATCTGACGAAGTGGGTATTCACCCACGAAAGCTCATGCTCCAAAACGTCTGTTAGTCTATAAGGTGCCACAGGATTCTTTGCTGCCATTAAACATGTACTTGTGGGTCAGTTAAACCGGAGCGCAGCACAATTAGGTTAATGTGACAATCTGATGGGAAATGTTGGGAGTGGACAAGGCGGAGAGAGTGGCGGGGATGCTGCTAACACCCAACAGTAACCAGTTCCCCTACTTGGCAACCCCCTTTTTGGTTTAGGTACAGGGAAATGACTTCATTATTTGTTTGTCCCTGGTCCTAATGCCTTTTATTTTTAATCCTGCATAACGCAAGCCGCATCCCTTGGGGAACTTAACAAGGGTCTAAGTGGCACCAATGCTCCCTGTTAACAATGGGCTTTTGTTGTTCACACTTTCCCTATCAGAGTGTCCTGGGAGGAACAGACTATATTGTGATGTTATGACCTCAGAGAGGGGTGGGGAGAGGAAGGGAGGGTTCAGGTGTATCTTTAACTCCCTTGAATAGCCCTTCTTCTTCTGTTTTCTTCCCACCAGGATCCGTAATAACGCCTTTGAAGGGGGCTGGCTCTGTGCTATAAATATAGCCACATTAGCACTGGCTGGTTTGTTGTCTGAGTGCTAATTTTCTGTGCTGAGTCTGAATTTGTTGACTTCTGGAGACAGTGGCAGGAAGTGTTGGGTGGGAAAAGGATTACAGGGGTTGTTGATATGACTTGGAATCCTGGCCAGGAAGATGGGATCTATCGTATTAGCTCAGAAGTAGGAGCTTTGCTGTTGATGTCCAGCTTTGGCTTTTCTTCAAGAGGTGCTTTGGTCAAATCTCCACTCCCCCCTCCCTCCCAAGCACACTGACTCCTGCACTCTAGGCCAGAGTCTCCAAGGAGGAAGTAGGCCATGTAGTCGAGTTTCCTGGTATTATGCCATTTTAACAACCTCTCTCTTGATTTAGGTGTTGCAGGCTGGCTAAGAATATTCTTTGACACTTGAAAGGGACCTTTATTGTTTTCTTAATTTGTGAAGAATTGCTTTTTTTATTTTTCCCCTCAAACTTTTCTTTGTAGGGTCAGACTGGAGCCATGTTATTGTTGTTAAATTTAGATCTGAGACTATATTAAGTCCTCTGGCAGTCTGCCCTAGCGCTTTCACTTCTTAAAACAGGAAGCGAGGCCTTGGCCTAGTTGCGTTTGTGTGCTTAAAATGGGTGACAAGCTGATTTTTTACACCGCTGGGAAAGAAATATAAACCGATGCAGCCTATGTACGGCGTGTATCCTGCTGAGATGAAGGGGGAGAATTTCAAAGGCACAAACCGGAATTAGGCTCCCAACTCCTGTGGTCGTTCAACAGGAGTTAGACGCCTAACTGCCTATTGTACCTGGGAAAATCACACCGTCAAACGTTTCCATTAAATCAAAGATTCCCTTTTTACTCGACAAAAAACTAAAAAGTGAGCTGCTGAATCAGCAGTGGAGGCATGTGGTGGCAAAGCTTCAAGGGCAGTAATATATACATCGGGCTGAGGATCATAAAGGTCTGACTGATTGATGGTGTGCAGAATGTTTGGCAGGGATATCAGCTCCCTCACAAAGCACTGTGCGTGATTAGAGATAGAGATTTCGCTTTCAAAACTCCGTGGAGGGTCTCATTAAAGAGGCCGCCAGCATGACCAATCGGTGAAATAATTCAGCGTGGTTTTTGTCTATGTAAGTACAGAAAGGGAGGGAACTTGGGAAAGAAGGATGGGCTTGTGGTTAGGGCATAGGCTTTGACATCACAACTTGTGGGTTCAAGTCTGGCTCTGCCACTGACTCGTTGTGTGACCTAGGACAAGTCATTTAGGGCCATGCCAAAAATGCTGGGCAGTTTCTGTTGACTTAGCCCTGTGAACTTTGGAAGTCTGTGCTCTTGCTGACATACCCACAGGGCATTTCTGGGTGGGCAGAGAAATCCAGTTGAGATTCCCTGCTTCTTAGGAGTCAGTTCCCTGGGCTGAAGTGCAGATTCCTGTAAGGCTGCATGAACTGTGTGACTGAATGTCTCCTGTATTTTAATCCAGGAATCTTTGTCTCTGAACAACCTCCCTTTGTGTGTGTGTGTGTGTGTGTGTGTAGGGTGTAGGGGGATGAGGGTAAAAGGGTAGCGGAAGGTTTGGCTGAAGCACAAAGAACACAGCAAATAGATCTTTGGATGCAGCAAAAAATGAAGGGAAATGGGCCTGATTCTCCTCTCACATCATTTTTAACCCCAGTATAACTTTGTCGAATTCACTGGAGTGACTCCTGACTTACAGTGGTATAAGTGAGGTCAGAATCAGGCCCCATAAAGTCCAGGAAGGGGTGCTGTCTCTTTATCTATGCAACATTTCCCCCCATAGGGCAGCCCAGCTACCCGTAGAGCACCACATGCTTGAAATCAGTGCAACACTTCCTGCTCTCCCCTATTGGGGCATCATGTCACACTCCTGGCTATTGTGTGCCTTCTTTCCCATGCATTTAATTGCATTCCTAGCTGCTAGCCTACTTCATCACGAGAGTCCTCTGCTGGATAAAGAGTAATTAAATTCAGGTCTGGGAGCATTTTTGAAGGCGGAGGACAAAAGTTAATGTATATATGTATTTGCTTACTACGGGGGAGTTTAGTGGAGGATTTACAGTTTACCCTTCCCTGTTAGGAAGGAAGCACAATGTAACAGGGCTGATTTGTGCAACAGAGGTAGAGGTAGGTCAGGAAAGTGAAGGATTGGATACCATAAGAAAATTAGATCTTGCATGAGGAACTGTAGCAGTGTTGCCAATTCTTGTGATTTCATGGTATGTCTTGCAGTATTTGGTGTGTTTTTATCAAAGCCCAAGCTCCTGGAGTCATGTGAATGATGTGAGCCCTTCAGCCAAAATGTTCAAAACTGGGTGCCTAAACTTAAGCTGCTAAATTCATATTTCGGTACTGCTGTGAAAACATACTGGCTTTTACAAGTAGGAGATTACAGTGCTCAGCATCTGTGGAAAGAAAAGCCACTTATTTAGGTTCCTAAATATGGAGTTAGGTACCTGACGTTAGGTACCCAGGCTAGAAAATTTCTCAGCATTTTTTTTTTTGTTGTTTAAAGCAAACTTCTAGCTTTCACATCTGTGAAGAAAGGTTTGAAAACGTGGCACCTAACGGGCTCAAAAAACAGATTAGAAATGGAAAGACCTGTGAATGTGTTATTTTTAAAGATCTCATGATTCTGAAGCCAGTCTCATAATTTTTGAGGGGGCTGACTCGTGGTTTTTGAACACCTTTGGGTTAGCTGTGGTGAAATAAGCAGCGTTCGCAATTACTTTTTGCAGGAAAAAGAGGTTGTGTTCAAGCAAATTGCTGGGGTGAGGACTACGCTCCCCTCTAATGTTGAGCCCTCCCTTTCCCCTTCTCCATGCCATCTCAGGATCTTAGGCTAATCCTTTTCATCAGCAGACATCTAGGAGCCAGCAACCCATTGAAAGAGGAACCAAGCTGAGGACAGGCTGCTGAGAGGAGCAGAAAAATTGTTCCTTCGAGGACTCTGTCGATTTTTTTTCCCTGTGTAAAAGCATTCCTGTTCCAATACCGGGGTGGGGGGTGCGCGGGGGTTGGGGGAGGGGGATAAAGATATCCACCAATGTTCTCTCTGCCTTTTCATAATTCAGGAGTCTGTCAATCACAGCCAGCAAAGATAGTCAGGTTTACAAGGGGAGCATATGTCAGAGCTGAGGAGTGGGGCAGGCACAGAGAGTGAAACACCAGCTGTCAGCTTGATTGTTGGCTGTCCTAAGACTCCGGGGAGCGCAGCAAGCTGTCAGGCAGGCACTGAGTGAACCCATTTTGTGGCCTGCACTGGAAACACAAACACATTATTTCATTGAGCATTGGCCTGCTAAACCCAGGATTGTGAGTTCAATCCTTGAGGGGGCCATTTAGGGATCTGGGGCAAAAATCTGTCTGGGGATTGGTCCTGCTTTGAGCAGGGAGTTGAACTAGATGACCTCCTGAGGTCCCTTCCAGCCCTGATATTCTATAATTCTATGATATACTAAAATTAGTGTCAGCAGCAGACCCAGCTGGCCCTTGAAAGGTTGAGAGTTTGGGTTCTGTTTGGAGATGCAGCACAGACCAGAGGGCCAGTCCAAACTGCTGGAGCTTCACAATGCAGGAGTTGCGGTACCAAAAGTCCATCTAGCCCAATATCTGGTCCTGGACAGTGGCCAGTACCAGCTGCTGACGAGGAAGGTGCATAATTATGGATTGGGATAACCTGCCCATAGGGGAAGCCTGTTGAGTTTGGCTTATGCAAAGTCTGATTAGAGATCTGGCAGGATGAGCTCTTCTTTGGATCTCAGCTGGAATCAAGAAATGTGGAGGCTCACAGAGATGGACAGTAACAACGGGCAAGGCACACTTCAGACCCTCCACAGATTCAGCTCAGGCCAAGTTCTAGGAACAAGGAACGCTCAGAAAGTTTCCTTGGGTTTTCTGGGCTGGTTTGCTCACCTCTAGTCAGGAACAATGAAGGCCTGATCAATGCAGGAGTCCAAAGACCCTGGTTGAAACCCTGAGCTTCACCTTCTGGAAGGGTCAGACCAGAGCGAAAGGCCACAAAAATGGCTTTAAAGCCATGCTGTAATTCAGATTTGCTCCAGCTGGCAGAGTGCTCCCTGTTGACCCACCACACGCCACAAAGAAAAACCACAAAACTGTTACTAATTTTATCCTCAGAACGAAATAGCATTTCTCACCCCCTGGCAAACTCTTAGCTCCTGAGGAATACCCCGCTCCCAGAACAGAGTGATTTCATTGGGATACCTACCTCCCACCCTCACCTTCTCACGTTGCATCAGAGCAGAAAACAAGCCAGGGGCTCTGTATTACTCCATCTGGCCTGCAGTGCACAATCTCCCATGATAATACGGGCACATAGTTTTAATTAACAAGAGAACCTAGAGAATGTAAAAAGGAAAAGTTGGCCAGCCAAAGGCTCAGGGAGGGAGAAAAGGAAGAAAGAGAGAGGTAGGTTGCTCTAATGTACAACACTGAAGACAGGGCAAGAAGTAATGGGCTGAAACTGCAATAAGGTGGATTTAGCATGGACATTAGGAAAAACTTCCTAACTGTCAGGGTTGTTCACACTGGAATAAATTGCCTAGGGAGATTGTGGAATCTCCATCACTGGAGGTTTTTAAGACTAGGTGAGACAAACACCTGTCAAGGATGGTCTACTTAGTCCTGCCTCAGTGCAAGGGACTGGACAAGTGGTTCTCAGCCTTTCCAGATGACTGTACCCCTTTCAGGAGTCTGATTTGTCTTGTGTCCCCCCCACGTTTCACTTCACTTAAAAACTACTTGCTTATTAAATCAGTCATAAAAATACAAAAGTGTTCCAGCACACTATCACTGAAAAATTGCTGACTTTCTCATTTATACCATATAATTATAAAATAAATGGATTAAAATATAAATATTGCATTTACATTTCAGTGTATAGTATAGAGAGCAGTATAAACAAGTCATTGTCTGTAGAAAATTTTAATTCATGCTGATTTCACTAGTGCTTTTTATGTAGCCTGTTGTAAAACTAGGCCAATATCTAGATGGATTGATGTACCCCCTGGAAGACCTCTGCGTACTCCCAGCGGTACGCATACCCCTGGTTGAGAACCACTGGACTAGATGACCTGTCGAGCACCCTTCCAGTCCTACATTTCTAAGATTATCCTGAACTGAAACTTGTAACTTCAAGAGACAGAGCAGCCCACTGGCTAGGGCACTGAACTAGGACTCAGGAGACAGAGGCTCTATGGTCAGTTTTTGCCACTGACCTTCTGTGTGGTTGAGCAAGCCACTTACTCCTTGCCTCTGTTTTCTCTTCCACAAGACAGGCAGTCTTGTCTGTTTAGGCTGTAAACTCTTCCCGGCAGGGACTGTCAGTTACTAAGGTGTGTGAATGACTTAGCAAAAGAGGGCCTTTAGGTGCTACCCTAATACAAGGAATATCAATCAGCCCTTTTTCAGTTCACTGGTCAGTAGGTATATCCTCGCCTGAGTGGCGCATTCCGATTTCACCATAATCTCAACTTTTTATTTGTACACGCCTGTTCTGGTCTCCAAACAGACTGTGGGTTCAATCACTTTAGAGCCTGGCGTCAGTCAGTTAGCAGCACACCTGTCTCTTCAAACACAGAGGTTTGCTTTCTCTAGAGCAGCCAGTCTCTTATCCGTGTCTCCTCCCTGAAACAGACAGGTGTCTTCTGGCTGTGAAGCCTTTACACATCATTCCCCCTCCTTCCCCTGCAGTCTCTATTCTCTCCTTATCAAACCTCTGGCGCTGACTGGATCATTAAGCAGGGATGTGGCTGATACTGAGACACTGTTGAAAAGCCCAGATCAGTGGACAAGATGTCTGAGGCATATGATGCTTATCTTCTGGCGTGGGCGGAGGAGGAAAGGGCATCCCTTATCTCTTCTCTAGTTCCAGCTTACTCTGGCTCCTTAAGGAGGCTTGCTGGAGTCTTCTCACATTCCTGTGCATTCGAGTTCCTGCTAGACAGGAAACTTCTGCAGCTCCAAAACCCATTACGCCTCAGCTGGTAGTGTCATTTAAAGTCAGATTCCCAGAATTCCCCAGGGCCAGGAGGAGGGGGGCAGGGGAGCAGCTTTGGATTTGCCTTGCTCGCTGACCCCTGTGCAGAAAGAGCTTCTCTGCAAGAACAAAAACATTTAAACCCAACTAATTTCTTGAGCACTTGATGAACCTGGTCTGTGTTGTATGGGTGCCCGAGGAAAGACAATTGACCCTTCAGAAAGATGAAAGAGTTGTGAAAGTCACAATACGTAAACCTGTGTCTAGCAAGGTGCCTTTTAAATTAGCTTGTAATCGTACTAACAGCCAGCTGTTATTAGCTCTCACTCAGCTGAACTGGGCTTGGCCTGATCCATATTTATTTGGGACACCCGACCATGGGAAATGGCGCTGCTTGGAAATCAGTAGGTGGAATTCTTCCTCTTGGAGTCAATACTGTCCTGGAGTCTCAGCCAGGCACAAGGGGGCGCTGTGCTGACACATGTGCCATCTCTTGAATAAGTATCAAGATGAAGTTTTGACCCCTTGTGGCTCTTAAACATTCTATGGCCATCGTCACAAAAATAAGGGAGCTTATCCTGGTGTCCAGACCAAATGCTATTCCAGTAGGCAATCTAAATCCCCTCTGCAGTTTTATCTGAACACCATAACGTTATTCACTTCCTGTCTTAAACTGCTGTGTATTTGTAATGTTGCTGTACATTATTAAACAGCTGCTACCATTTACACAGCAGATACTACTTCATTTCAGTGGTGGGTGAAATGATTCACTCTCTCTTATATAAAGCACTTTAGGAAGAAAATCACTATAATATAATATTTGATGATGACGATCATGGTTATTACATTGATGGGTTTGTTAACCTCTTACTGCAAATGGTTAAGAGTTCAGGCATAGGAGCAGAGAGGTTATTTTACCTCTGTATTTGGCATTGAAACTGCTGCTGGAATATTGTGTCCAGTTCTGGAGTCCACGACTCAAGAAGGATGTTTATAAATTGGAGAGGGTTCAGAGAAGAGCCAGGAGAATGATTAAAGGATTAGAAGACATGTCCATATAATGATAGACTCAAGGAGATCAGCCTATTTATCTTAACAAAGAGAAGGGTAAGGGGTGACTTGAGAACTGTCTTGAAGTACCTACATGGGAAACAAATATTTAATAATGGGCGCTTCAGTCTAGCAGAGAAAGGTATATAATATGAGCCAATGGCTGGCAGTTGAAGTTAGACAAATTCAGGCTAGAAAAAAAGCATACATTTTTAACAGTGAAAGTAATTAACCATAGGAAGAATTTACCCAGGTCTTGGTAAATTCTCCATCACTGGCAATTTTAAAATCAAGACTGGATATTCGTCTGAAAGATCTGCCCTGCCCCTCGGAATCATTTTGGGGCAATTATCTGCCCTGTATTATACAGGAGATCAGACTAGATGATCACAACGGTCCCTTCTGTCCTTGGAGTCTATGAATATGAATCTATGAATTATTTTTTCTTAATGTAACTCACTAGACAGCAAGTAATTTTCACTGTTATCAGCCAAATGAACCTGGTAATACACCATGTATAGATTAAACTCTGATTGTCCCAGACACGTTTGGCTGTTCTGTTGTGTTCATCTGGCTCATGATGTGGGAAGGTGCTGAGAGCCTACAGTGTACATGACAGCTGAGATATACAGTTGCCACCTAAAATCAGGTGCCCCACCAGCCGAAAACACACCTGAACCTTTTTCCTTTAGGCATCATGTATGGGCACCATGTAGGGCTGCTCAACTACACAGACAGGTGGCACATAGATCATGGGAATATTGTATAAATTTAGACCTTGGCGTTGTGCCTGGCATTCAGTTTGGCATTCTGCCCAGTGTTGGTGGGGCATTTGCTGCGCAAGGTAACGAGAAGACACAATATTTTGTTGTTGTTAATGCACGGTTGGTAAGAACACTGGTAATTATTGCTGTTGCCAATTTAAAATGTTGTTTAAATAACACTGGGGAGGAAACAAAATTCTCCAGAGTCCTCCTGCCACCCCATTTTAACCCCAGGCTTGTCTCCCAGCAGCACCCTCCATCTTTTTTCTGATCAGCTGGTGATAATGACCAGGAAGTGTACCTTTCACTCAATGTATCATATTCAACATTTACAGCGTGGTTATCAGGGAGGGATGAATCTCAGAAAAATCAGAGCGTAGGTTCGGTTAAGCACCCAATAGTTTTGGATTCTTCTTTGAGCCCATTTCTCCTCTATTTATCCCACTATAATTCCATGCATTTCAATGAGGTTACTCCTGCCTTTACATTGGTATAGGTAAGAGAAGAATCAGGCTTCTTCTTATCTGAAACTCTTGGGCCTACAGAATTGGTTTGGAAATTTCTCGGGAACTGGGGTTCACAAAAGACTTGTCATATTCTCTGGTTCCAGTTCAGTAAATAGACTTTCTCAAAGTCCCTTGGCTCCTCATAGTCCAGGCTAGTGGACCTAGAATGGGAGAAATAGTTTTTGAGATCATTACCACACATTTCAAGATTCATTTATGTTGAATACTGGAGCACTTAGGGGACTTATAATGAGAGGTGGAGCCGTCCACAACTAGTACAAATCTAGCATGCTCCAGTGGCTGCAAGTTGTTATCCTTTGAACGACTGTTTGGTGGCATACATGACATCAGCTAGTGGTGTCAAACCAGTTGTTAGTGGGCAGGTGTCCGCATCAGCATCACACGATCCCACAGAGATGTCAAGGGCTGAGTGGACATGGACCAAAAACAACTCAGCATGATCTTGGGGCTCGGGCACAGGACTGGGGGCCAGGGGAATGGAGTTTTATTCCTGGCTCTGGAAGATGCTTCCCTCTTCTGTTTCTCCTCCCACCCTTTGTCCGGTTAAGCTCTTTGGGGCAGGGAGGAACTGTTTCTCATGCGTTTGTACAGCACCCAGTACAGTGGGGCCCTGGTTTCTGCTGAGAACTGGCGGTACTACAATAATATAAATAAATATTGACAATAAGTGAGCCCTTGACAAAATAGGATGGAGGTGTATTGATTGGGAAGTTTGCATAGCTATTGTCTGTGTTGTGGATACACAGGAGACGTCATTCAAACTGGAGCAAAGCAAAAATGGATTGGTGCCTTTTAGATTATGCCTCTTGGGGTAGGGAATGTGAGGCTGTAGTACCCAGGGGGTTCCTAATATTCTCCCAACTGACTGGAGGGCAATGTCTTTACTCTGTCACTTGCAACAAATTCTGGTGCACTGACTCCTTATTACAAGTGGAGAGCAGCTAGAAGTTGTAATATGAAATGAGATGATGTACAGCAAAGGCACGTTAAAGGCATAACTGTAGGGTTCTAAAACTACATTCTCCTAACAGGTGTGTACAGTATTCCTCTTCCAGGCACTCAGATAATGTGGGAGAGCTCAGTTGCTTCAAAGGATAGTCCAAATGGAATAAACGGGGTTTGTATGTACACAAATGTATTCTTTTAACAGATCCACTTCCTCTTTCATGTTACCTTCTGGTGTGCTGCAGTTTCATTCTTTGAACAAGTTAATTCCTTTACCAGGACCTGAGTTTTAGGAGTTCCACTGTTTGTCTTCATTCATTGCCCAGAAAATGTGATTCTTTTAACAGGTCTTATTCCTTTAGGAAGGAATCTTTGAAATTGGCTACACTGTCTCTTTTAATCCATGTCTGGCATTTCTCTCAATTCCGCTCCTTGCCCTCTGATTCCATGTTCCAGCACAAGTTTCCGATGAGGTTTTTTTTAGTCTTTTGACCAAGGGGCTGAGCAATATAGTTGTAGACCATTTGCAGTCTCCCAGCTGGTTTGGAATAGGTTTAGATGGTATTAGAAATCCCTTTTGTATTCAAATAGACATCACACCTGGATTATAAAGCCTCATTTGTCCTTGGAAACTCAGGGGCACTGAATCTCCGCATTTATGACACTTGTTACTCTGAAAAGTTCAGTTTATTTATTATTTGCCTTCATCAAGTCTCTTTACCTTTGCCCTCATGGATATAAACTTGGAGTATTCAGTTAACTACTTGAAAGGGGTGTCTTCATGGGTACAATACTCTAATGACTTGATTTTTTTCAGAGTCCTAGAACCCCATGTTCAAAGATGCAACCAGACATCTTACTGGCCATTTCCATGTGCAAATACCCAATTTGTGCGTGCAGTCATGTGCACTAATTAAACATGCAATTGCCTGAAGCTCTAGGCTTCAATGGATTTGAAAATCAGGACTGAAAGAGTTACATTGTGTGGGAAATCTTGGTGCTAAAAAGACTCACAGATTATTTGGAGTTATGCATGGAACATAAAGTGACTGGATCTGAACCAACCCTTGCACTTTAGATCTGCTCTGAATCCAATTAATCCTGGTTGCCGTTATGAGTACCAACAAATTAAAGATGTGGACGTGCCTGAGAAATCTTGAATATTGAGAATTCCATTATAGGATTCCTGTTCTTTCCATGTTGGGGCCCGTCACGAAAAAGCCTTTCTTGAATATATGCATGCATGAATGAGACTGGTGGCAACGCCTTGTCCGTCCTGTACCTTTCCATGATTAGCATCAGAGTACACTCTGTCCTTTATTTGACCTTGATGTGTCCCCAGCTAGGGGAGTAATGACCACTGGCCAACACCGTGTCTCATCTATATTCTGACTTCCTGAGCAAATGTCTAGGCTGGTTTGTTGCTACCTCTGCTGTTCTAGCTGGTGCCTTGTTCTGGGTAGGAACTCAGAATTGACCTTAGATTCCCATGTTTATGGGTCATATTTTTCCCCAGTCTAGTTCTTGGATATATTTAAGTCACCAATCTCCTTCTCATCCTCCTGTCCTAACATGGCAGGGTTGATTCATGCCTTTGTCAGAACATGGTTTGATTGCAGTCATGCTTCTCTACTCAGTGAATGCTGGATAACCCTACATCCAGTTCTTTATAAAACATGGAGTTTTAAACAAGAACTGGTCCCAGGTAAATAAACATGGTCTTTGTGGCTGTCAACTAGCCCATTCACAGATGTCCCTCAGCAGGGATGGTTATGGTCTAACGGTATCCTTTTCTTTTTTTTAAGCAATAGGGTATCTTCTCTAAAGACTGGATACAGAACTAAATTCTGCCATCAGTTATGCCCTGCATAGAAGTAAATGTAGTTTTATGGTTGTAGCAGAGGGCAGATTTTTGCCTAGTGTCAGACAGATAGCTTTACCCATAATATGTGACAGTAGGTTTCCAATGTACTGCAAGTCAACTGCATAAAAAAAGTGGGTCTGGTTGAAAATTTTCTGCCTACACATTTTTTATAGAAAATGGAGTTTGGGATCTATTTTCACAGAAAGTGGCTGTTTTCATTGCAGATGTTTGTTTTTTTCATCAGAAAATCAGAGACCAAAGTATTTTTGACTGAAATTTTCAGGTTTTGGGGTTTTTTTGAGAAATTTTCCATGGATTGTTTTTCCCTCCTCAAGCACTGTAAGAGAGGATCCATCTCCTCTTCTGGCCTATGATGTTTAACTCTGTCTCTGATAAACACTGAAATCCCATTTCCCAGTTTGATATACTTTGCCCAATTTTCCTGCCTGACTCATTGATCCTGCACTTCTATTCATTCTTTTGCCCACCTTGAACCCTCAGAAGCTACCTATATTGCACCATAGTGTTCATGCAACTGCACTTGTCTATGGGGAGCGCTGCATTACCTTTGCAGGAATGGCATTGTACAAATAATTGATACTGTAAATATAGATTAAATTGAACCTCAGATGAGACATTCATCTTGGCTAATCTGAGAATTCATTGTTCTCAATTGCTAATGATACAGGGAATCAAATAGTGAAGATGGAGCATAGTTTAGCACTTGCTCCATACAAAAGACACTCTCTTTTTTCTGATTATACCAAATCCTTCTTTTAGAGATTGGGCTTGGGCCATTCACCATTGCTGAACCACTCACCTGACCCTTTTAATGGTCTTTTCATTTCAAAGGCAAGACATTTTGCTCTAGCTGACAAAAGCACAATGAATTGCTTCTTCAGATTGAACCAGAAGCAAAGCTCACGAAATGGTCAAAATATAGGACACTCTGGAGATCATTCATATATCAAAGGGTTTGGATATCAACCATCTGGAATTAATACAATATTCCCCATAATTTTCTATGTAAAATGTTTGTGATAATATATCACAAATATTTTTAAATCTGCCAATTTGCATAGTATTTAAAATACCATATGCCATGACAGCTAAAAAGTTATGGAAATTGGTCAGTTTTCTAAATTATTTTTAAATGCATCATCATATATGCCTGTGGTATTATGTCTAATGTATGTGTGCAATACATTTAATGAAATATATACCCATGCATGGGTGTGTTATATATTATGTATAGATATACAAATGGAATATATATTATTTTTTTACATGGGCTATTGTATTTATTCACTGATGCAGAGAGGAGCCTAGGAATTCATGTCAGCTATGGAGGACTGCTTAGCCCCAATAATAATGTTGTTAATAGTCCAGGTAAAACAAACTGAATATTAAAATCAAAATCAGCAGGGTTTCAAAACATCAGGGCCTCCAGGTTCAGGATAGTTGGAATATGCTTCTCAAGTTTTGGCTGCTTATCAGAACCAGCCTCCAGTGCTTTGGAGACTCTCCTGTGGTTTATACTTGTATGTAGTTTTGCTATGTTACAGCTGGTTTTATTTATGTTCTTTTGGGCCTTTTTGCTGTAAGAGGAGGCAAAAGAGCACCCTAGCACAGCAAAGAATACTGACAATATTAGAATACTATTATCTAAATTAAGGGCCTCTCCTAACTTGGAAGAGAGGGCTCAGTCTTCAGAACATTGCAGGAAAGTTGAGGGCATCCAGGTATAGATGGTGTTGGCGTGTGAAAAGAAGATCAGAAAAATATGTGGAAAACAAGGTGTTAAAGTTAGAAGTGGTGAGTAAGAAAGGGTCGGAAAGCCCACACCTAGATGGGTGGACATCATGCAAAAAGATCTGGTCAGCTGCGGTGTTCCTGAGGAATTGCCTCAAGACAGGCTGTAATGGAGAAGGACTCAAATAGCCGACCCCATATAGATGGGACTAAGACTAGAAGAAGAAGAGGCTGCAGGTCATTGTCTGGCCGTATTGGTAGTATCATTATTTATTTATATTACAGTAGCATCCAGAGGCCTCCACCAAGACAGGCGTCTCATTGTGCTAGGGACTGTTCAAACTCACAGGGAGACTGTAGGGGGGTAGTCCCCTGCTCCTGCCTGGCAGAGCTGCAGTGGTAAAAGCAGCCTTGGCCAGGGCTGCAGCTCTAAAAGCCTGGGCTGATTGGGGGAAAGTAGGCTCAGCTGGGGCCATGCCCCAATCAGGCCCAGCTGGCCCCTGTAAAAGGCTGTGAGCCAGAAGCCCAGGCAGTCAGTCTCTGCCTCTAGAGAGGGAAGGGCCTGGCTGCTTAGGAGCTCATAGAGTACCTAGAGTGGAGCAGGGCTAGGGGAAGGCCAGAGGAGCTGGGGAGCTGTGGCCTGGAAACCCCCCAGGCTTCAGGCCTTGTTAAAGGCCCAGAATGGCACTGGGGTTGCAGGAAGCAGCCTAGCGGTAGGCCAAGGCAGCAAGTCCAAACCCAATCTTGCCAGTGATGAGTGGTTGATACTGCAGTCTGCCCCAGGGCACAGGGGCTACACAGTGACTGGCAGTAGCCGTATACTGAGGTGAGGTGGGGATAGTGGGTGGGGGTTCCCCAGGGAGGAGAGACCCTAAGACTGAATGGTTACTGCCAGGGGACAGCACCCCAGGTAAAAGGGCACCGTGTCCAGAGGACAGGCGGATCACTGGCCTGCAGAGGGTGCTCCGGAGCTGGAACGAGTTAATTCCCGGAAGTCACCAGCAGGAGGTGCCACAGGGGTGTGTCTGCTCCTCTACAGAGAGACAGCCCTTTCCCGAAGGGCTTCTGATCTACATAGGCAAGACAGACAAAGGGTGAGAGGAGAAACTGAAGCACAGAGATGGGAAGTGCCTAAGGTCACCCAGCTGACCAGTGGCAGAGCTGCAAATAAAACTCAGATCTCCTGACTCCCAGTCTAGTACGGTATCCATTAGATCACTCTACCCGCCCAGCACAACGTGGCTGGAAAGTTGCCCTAATGGGGAAATTGAGGCTTCTCCCTTTTGCCAGTGTAAAGTTGGCTCTGCTGACTTTATCCTACTTGGACCCCATGTAGGGGATGTCTCGAAGTGGGCTGGGGTGTAAGAAGCAGGGTTAGTGCCCAAGAATCTGCCTAGTCCGTATAGTGCAGTGATCTTTTAATGATCAGACTTTTGCCTGTACAATATTGAAAGGGTCTATCGTAAGGGGAGAGGGCTCAAAAGATAGCACCATGTTCCTGAAAGAGGGGTTTTGTGTGTGTGTGTGTGTGTGTGTGTGTGTGTGTGTGTGTGTGTGTGAGAGAGAGAGAGAGTTGTCAATGTTCAGGGCCACATGCAACCCTCCTGTGCATGGGGAACTCCCACTGACCTCAATAGGAAGTCCTGCCCTGGTCAAAGGCACTACATGGCCTTAAATTGCACATGTTCCTTCCTTTCCTCACCTTATCCCTCTTGGCTCATTAATCAACCTTCATTTAGATTTATGCCCTGTGCTTTTGGGGTAATTTCTTGCCTTTCCCTTTAGGGATCTCCTTTGTATTTCGCTATGTGAATTTTCCCAGGCTTTTCTCATTACATAAGAACATAAGAATGGCCAAACTGGGTCAGACCAAAGGTCCATCCATCCCAGTGTCTTGTCTAATGACAGTGGCCAATGCTGGGTGCCCCAGAGCGAGTGAACTTAACAGGCAATGATCAAGTGATCTCTCTCCTGCCATCCCTCTCCATCCTCTGACAAACAGAGGCTAGGGACACCATTCCTTACCCATCCTGGCTACATGAATGGATTGGTGGGATGAATCCTTTCTTTTCTTCTTTCCCCTCCAGGGTAGCTCTGGGTAGATATTTCAAGTCCCACCAGCTCAGGCTGCAGCTGGCTTCCCCATGCTCCCCACCACGGGAGCCAGGAAGTCTCCATCCCGTGGCATTGCTCCGTTGCGTGCTGGCAGGCACATGAAGCAGATTCTTCCGTCACCGTTAACGCTGACGATGAAATTTATTATCTCTGTTGCTCTCAGGCAAATTAGCCCAGGGAATTAATTTATGGTGTTTTGAAATGTTGTTGTCTTATCGAGTGATTGCTTACTTACACTCACTCCCTTTTACCTTTGGTCACCGGGATTGCGTGTTTAAATGTGTGCTTTAAAGGGCGCAATTAAACCGGGCACAAGTGAATGCAGTCACACTCTGGCTTGTTTATTGCATGTGATCCTTGTACAGCAGGGAACTCCCCCCACCCAGCTCACTCCCTCTTCCAACACCATATCTGAGGACGGAGATAAATTCACAGTTAATAAAGATAAGGCTGGAAAACTCCCTCCGTGGAGCCTACAAGCTGCAGTTAAGTTTCCAACATCAGGATGCAGCAGCATCCTGTGCTTACGTGAACCAGGAGAAACCACTATGGGGCTGACCTAACCTGATGGGACCGTGCAGTGCACAGGATTAAAGCCTTCTGGATTCTGGCAGTAACAGGCAACTGATGGAGTCCCTAAGCTTCTCACATACCTTATTGCATTTTCAACCCACATGATTCGCCAGCATTTCTGCTGCACATGGTGCCTACCAGTGTGGGAGGAGAGGGGGAATGATAGGCATCGTGGATGCATCACACTTCTCACCCCATATTGTTATAACCACACAAATAATGGTGTTGATGACGGTGTGGTATTATTGCTGTTTTGATGATTATTAATAAATGATTTGTAGAGCCGGTTTGCTAGCCTTAAATAAATGTATAGCAATGTAAAGGAGTGTGTGTGCATGTGTGTGCATAAAATACAATGATCACCTAGTTTCACTCAATATTGAAATGCAGCCACTTCTATGATGGAATGTGTCAGTAATTGTTACAGTTTAAGCAACTCTTCAGGAGAGAAAGTGAAGGGCACTGTACACAGTGGAGCAACATGAGCACTTAAGTGGGGAGAGTGTAGTTCCTTGAATTGGGCTAGAGCATCATAAGAACGGCCATACTGGGTCAGGCCAAAGGTCCATCTAGCCCAGTATCCTGTCTTCCAACAGTGGTCAATGCCAGGTGCCGCAAAGGGAATGAACGGGACAGGTAATCAAGTGATCTATTCCCTGTCACCCATTCCCAGCTTCTGGCAAACAGAGGTTAGGGACACCATCCCTGCCCATCCTGGCTAATAGCCATTGCTGGACTTATCCTCCGTGAACGTATCTAGTTCTATTTTGAACCCTGTTATAGTCTTGGCCATCACAATATTATCTGACAAGGAGTTCCACAGGTTAACTGTGTTGTGTGCAAAAATACTTTTTGTTTGTTTTGTTTTAAACTTGTTGCCTATTAATTTAATTTGGTGATCCCGAGTTCTTGTGTTATGAGAAGGAGTAAATAACATTTCCTTATTTACTTTCTCCACACCAGCCATGATTTTAGAGACCTCTATCATATCCCCCCTTAGTTGTCTCTTTTCCAAGCTGAAAAGTCCCAGTATTATTAATCTCTCCTCATATGGCAGCAGTTCCATATCCCTCATAATTTTTGTTGGCCTTTTCTGAACCTTTTCCAATTCTAATATATATTTTTTTGAGATGGAGCGGCCATATCTGCATGCAGTATTCAAGATGTGGGCATATGATGGATTTATATAGCGGCAATCTAATATTTTCGGTCTTATTATCTGTTCCTTTCTTAATGATTCCCAGCATTGTTGGCTTTTTTTACTGCTGCTGTTTTCAGAGAACTATCCACAGTGATGCCAAGATTTCTTTCTTGAGTGATAACAACTAATTTAGACCCCATCTTTTTATATGTATAGTTGGAATTATGCTTTCCAATGTGCATTACTTTGCATATATCAACATTCAATTTCATCTGCCATTTTGTTGCCCAGTCTCCCAGTTTTGTGAGATCTTTTTGTAGCTCTTCACAGTCTGCTTCAGAATTAAATATCCTGAGTAGTTTTGCATCATCTACAAATTTTGCCACCTCACTGTTTGCCTCTTTTTCCAGATCATTTAAGGAATATGTTGAATAGGACTGATCCCAGTACAGACCCCTGGGGGACACCACTATTTACCTCTCTCCATTCTGAAAACTGGCCATTTATTTCTGCCCTTTGTTTCTTATCTTTTAACCAGTGACCAATTCAGGAAGAGACCCGTCTTATCCCATGACTGCTTACTTGGCTTGAGAGCCTTTGGCGAAGGACCTTGTCAAAGGCTTTCTGAAAATCTAAGTACACTATACATCAGAGTTAACATCCTTCTCTTGCAGATGTTTAATGTAGGTGTCCGATGTAGGATTTGACCCTCAACATTAAGAAAATGGCAACATGTTGATTGAATATTATCCATCCCCCTTGCCATAGTTCATTCTCCATTAGCTGATGAAGACGTTGGGAGGACAATCTCACCATGGTGCTGGGGATACCATGCTGCAAAATGTACCACCTTCCTCACGTGCAAGAAGACAGATTTAGGTAACCAGTTACTTTGGGGCTTCCTATAATTCACATATCCTTTGTATACTGGCCCTGAAGGGGCTCGTTTTCTCATTTTTCTTTCCATATGGCCCTTCTCCCCTTCCCCCATGAGGCCCCTTTCCTTCCGTTCCCACTTGTAGCTCTTTAGGCATGGGGCATCAGAATCAGGATGTCCATTGACTGTGTCTTAATCACCATCTGTGGATGGATGGATACATTTAATATTTCTAACTGTCTTCCTTTTGACGGGTTTTCTGTTCTACCTACTTCTGACAAAATTAAAGATTAAAAATTAAACTGATGGGAGTAATATCTATCGTGGTGGAAGGAGGTATCAAAGTGAGTCACTGGTTTATTGGTACTAATTGGCCACATCACCTTCTTTTTTAGAGGTGGTTGAAATGTTTCATTCAAAATTTTCCATCATAAATGTTTAGACCAGCTCTATTTTATTCATATCAATTATCTGTACCTATGTCTCCCTCTATGATTCAACCAGCGCTGGAGCATTTTTTCATGGTATATGGCATTCAGACCAGGTTCACAGGCAATGGAATATCTCAGTCATTGGGCAGTTGTCACACCCAGGTTACATCAGTGCAACTGAAAGCTCACACTGTAACCATACCACACAGGTTTAACTTCATGCTCATAAAACCACATCCACCAGGGACCTCATCAACACGAACACACTCAAGAGCGGCTAATGAGGATTTTAATTTAACTTTAAATGCCTCTGGTGCTGGGAAGGCCTTTACGGCACCAGGCAGGGAATTCTCCTAAGCTCTGGCGGCTTTCACCATAAATGTCACTGCACCATATTTATTATTTGTTTTAGCTGCATTTCTAATGACCGAAAAGCTCTTTTCTCAGATTACACTGATTCTGTGTGTTACTTACCAACGATTTGTTTTGTTTAGAGCACAGTGCGCCATGCAGGACTTAGCCAGGAATAATTTCCCTCGTGGGATTAAAGGTGAAAGTGGGGAATTGACTGGAATCTCCAGAGACTCTAGCAGAGGGTGTGGCAGAGGCTGAGGAGTAAAGCATACTCTCTCACAGCTGATCCTTGGGAGGACCTTCCCCTGGGGCATTTGTTTGGTGCACCCAAGCCAGGCTTGTAAGATTAAGAAGGATGTGGCCTGCCAATGTTTTACAATTGCCCAAACTTACACAGGTGGCGATTACTTATTAATGCTGCTGTTCTATCGAGTGTCGCCTTTCACTCTAATTCCCTCAATCCTGAGTGAGTCATTATATGCTTCAGAGCTGACTTCAACCTTTTGCTTAACTAGTGCTTGCCAGGCCCTGTCAATGGGAGATTTATAGTCCAGCAGTGGTATTTTCCAGCCCTCCTCCAAAGCTGGTCTCATTTATGACAGAGCCAGGGTGGACCCTTTATAGTACCACAGCTACGGTTTTTACTCAGTGCTTGCTCTGCAGTCACTGACGCCCTGTCCCCCCTTATAATGTAATCCTGGTGCTTTCTTTTCGTTTGTTCTCCCCATTTCTCCATAATCTGTTTGTACCATCTCCTCTGGTTTCCAGTTGCCCTGAAATTTCAACTTTTTTCTTCACCTTGCCCCATCTTCAGTCACATCCTCATCTACCCCCTATCACTGGACCCTTCTTCTGTTCCCAAGTTTCTGTAACCCAGTTTATCTCATATGGAAAAATAATATATTTGTCATACATTGGAAGCTAGCAAAAAAATCAGCCCTACAAAGTCATCAGAGGGTTATAACTCAAAGTTCTAGTACCATACATATGAAATATGACTTCTTTGAAGCCAAGGGATAAAAACAAGATAACTTTAACAGCCTTTTCATCCAGATGTTTGGATGCTTGTTTGAACCAAACCAAGCCTTCAGAGGTGAGCCCAGCAGCAATAATACGTGATGGGATGTGCAGTGAAGCCATATACTTTCATGTCTCAAGTGCATAATGAAGCAAGGGGTTGGGGGGGATGGATCTCTGGGATAATAGTTCTTTGCTACATTTTTCCTGACTGGCATAGGTGTTGTAGCTTGAGCAACTGCTTATGAGTTGTTTTTACAGCTGGAACCTTCATTAGCCAATTGGATCCCTCTATTTATAATGTCCATATGACATGTGCATGCTGGCCTTTGTCATAGGCTTAGCCCTGTCTTCCCTTTGTCTCAGGCTGCATATGTGACAAAATGGGGTGACCATTCCTTCCCTGGCTTTTCCAAATGGAGCTTGCAGCACCTGCCTTCTTCAGGTGACAGGGCTAAATGAGGATATTTGTAAATGTCAAGAATATCCCCTATGCTGATCCCCTCAGACACTGGATAATAAGAGACATTGCTTGAAACCATTGCTTTCTTGTGTGATTGGTACCATTATTAAAATGATTGTTCTGGTGAATGAGGAGTGGAGGAAGCAGAAGGGGCAGGGAGGTATAAGGAACATGGGGATTTCCATACGGTAATAGACAAATGGTCTATCTAATCAAGTGTCCTCCGCCTAGCCGTGGCATGTACTAAACATTTCAGAGAAAGGTGGGGGTGGGGGTGGGGGAGAGAACCAGATGACACAGAACAATTGGCAAATTATGCAATATGATGGCATAAGGAAGCCTTCCTGACCCTAGCTGATTATTAATGTCCTGAAGCATGATGATTGATAATTATCTTTGTTACCCTGCAGTATAATTGCAAATGCATTTACTCTGTGTATAAATGTGTAATCCATTTTTTAATCTTGCTGAGCTATGTGTTTCATTAATATCCTGCAGTAGTGAGTTCCATAGGTTAATATGACTGGATAGTGTATATGTGCATTACTGATTTCTACAGGATGGAATTGAAACTGTTCATATGTATGTCATATCCCCTATATGGCCAGCAATTGGTGGTGAATCTCTGTCAGCTTGTACTTTTGGAGCATGAGGATTTGAATTCTATCTTCAGACTTTTCCCAAAGATGAAAATAGTCATGCAAATACTCATGGAATGCAGTTAGTTTAGCTCACGTAGTTGGGGGCAATGCCAATTCTTTGTGTTGTGAGCACACATGCAATTGAGCAAGAAGAATTCATTCTCAGGGTCAGATTTTTAAAAGTCCCCAAGCACCCACAACTGGAGCTGGATATTCAGATGTGCTCAACTCCCATTTAGGCACCTAAATAAACTGGCCATATTTTCAAGAGACATCAGGACCCAGGAGCTCCCACTGGGAATAATAGGGAATCCCTCACCCTTCCTTACTGAGAACAGTGTGTGCTGCTGGGTCTGGGGCCATTTTGAAAACCCAGTCCTAAATGTGATGCTGAGTCCTGAAAATTCGAGTGTTGGGGCCAGCTCCTCAGCTGACATAAATCAGGATAGTTCCAGCCAAATCACTGGAACTATGACAAACTAAGAATATGGCCCAAACCTTCTCATCTCGCTCAGGTTGGTCCTAACTGAGGCCTGTATTTTCAAAGGTAGTTGGGTGCCTAAAGAAGCAAATAGATGCTAGTGAGATTTTCAAAAGTACCCATCTACATCTTTAGGTGTCTAACTACCTTTGCAAATCTGGCTCTGGGAGCCATTACTACCTGGGGGCTGTGCAGTGGCTGATGTGCAAAATGAACTGGAGGTCTCTGTTAGGTGGTCATATCACAAAACCCACTCTCACAATCTAGCAGTCTGAGTGGTGAGGCCAAGGATTTTGTATCAGAAGAGATGCCCTCTGAGTCTTAGAAGTTGTCATTCCAGGAAAGGTTTGAGGCAGGGCAGTGGAGTGTGGGGGAAAGCCTACACCTCCACAGCCAAGACACTCTGTTTGTTGGATGGGTGAAGAGAGGTCTTTATTCTCCAAGACTGTCAACCAGCAACTTTCCCCAGAACATCAAAATGTGAATAAATCCCCTCTTCCATCCCCCACCCCATGGAAATCCTCTCCCTAATACAGATGTCTTCATACATCAACCATTTCAGAGACATCCAGTAGACTTGCAAGGGGTATCTCCCAATTCCTCGGCAATTAACACCTCAGGACCCAGCTAAAGCAGCTGTTTTGCTCAGCGACTCATAAAACCTTGAATAAACTTTTACACGTTGACACTGAGAGCGAAGGGACAGCTATTCCTTATCCGCTTCTCTGCCACTCTGCAGCACACCCCAGCAATTATGGCCGAGCCTATCGTTATCAGGTGAGCAATAAGGAGGAACCTGAAGGGAGATAGGTGAGGGGATGGGCCCTGGCAGCACTGTGGCAACGAGTGAGTTATTGCAGGTTTGCTGGCGCCGTCAAGTCTGTATCGGCTTGTTTCAATGGCAGTGCTGGAGCAGAGGGAGGCAGGCACCAGGCTGCTACCGGGAAAGCGGCTGTGTGCTGAAGTCAGATGGCTCTCTCATCTGCATGCAGAGATGAGTAAACAACATACAATGTGCACATTGATTTCCAGCCCTCACTGTCGCCTGCCCTCGTTTATGGTCAGGAGATGAACCTTCACCTTTTGTTTGTTTTTTCCCTTTTGCTGTCGCCGTGTGATTCCCGTCAAAAACCAAAACGAAGCAAGAGCCATTAAGTCAAGGGATTTTGCTGTCATCTCCTTAGTGTTTTTCTTCATGCCCTCTCCAAGGCCTTCAATCTGTGGATCTCAGAGTGCTTTAGAAACATTGTCATGTGCAGGTTTACTCTGAAAAGTTAATATACAAAAGCAGCACCTTCCCGCTCACCGGATCCAGTCCTAGTCAGAGACCTGCTGGCTCTAGGAAAAGAAATACACTTCTATGGCTTTTAACTCCTTAGCCCTGCCCAACCAACACAGCCCTGAAGGAGTGAGCTGGATTCTCTTCCTTCTTCTGCATCCCCAGCAGAAAATGGTTGTTTTAAGTTCCAGTCAGGCATACCTGTGTAATGGAGGGCAGTAGGGGAGCAGAGGAATCTTGGAGGGCAGCAGCTGTCCTGCTGAACCTTTGTTATTGATGGTGATGGGTGAGAAGGAAAGAACTGAGCTTGAGTTTCAGACCCTAGGCTGTTTTGGCACAGTTGGCTGTTAGGGAAAAAAAAATCTCTTGATTTTGTGGCCTTACATCATAAAAGTGGAACCTGACAAGGCCACATTTTTTCAGTCACTTTTCACAATAGAGCTGCACTTTAGGCTTCTGAATCCCCTTTGAGGTAGATAGTGTTTCCCCTTTTCATGGAGAGAGAGACCCCTGTTGTGTTGGGAAAGATAATCAGAGGCACACAGGGCCAATGGGAGCTGGGTGCCTAACTCCTAGTTGTATCTTTGAAAGGCCTCACCTTGATGCCCAGTCCTCTCTTTGAACCAGTACAGGACACTGCTCACCTCCTGAACCCTTGCTATGGGTCTTGCCTTTTGTCTGATTCATCTTTGGGTGAAAGCGATCATGAAACGATAGATTTCATGATTCTAAGGAGAGGAAGGAATGAGAGCACCGCAGCAGAATAAGGCCTGTAGAATTCAAAAAGGCAGACTTTAACCAGGGTTGGCTCTAGGTTTTTTCTGCCCCAAGCAAAAAAAACAAACAAACAAAACCCAACCAAACAAAAATACCTCTGAGAGCACAACTGCAGAAGCAAAATAAACCAAACAAAAAACGGGGGCGGAGTGCCGCCTCTGAAATTGTGCTGCCCCAAGCACCTGCTTGGTTTGCTGGTGCCCAGAGCCGGTTCTGACTTTAACATACTCAGAACTATTAGGTAAGGTCCTGTGAGAAGAAAATCTAAGTGATAAAGTTGTTAAGGAAAGCTGGCAGTTTCTCAAGGAGACAATACTAGAGGAACAACCGCAAACTATCCCAATGTGAAGGAAAGATAAGAAGAAAAGTGAGAGGCCAATATGGCTCCATCAGGAGCTTTTTAATGACTCGATGATCAAAAAGGAATCCTACAAAAAGTGGAAACATGGATGAATTGCTAAAAAGTGGTACAAGAGAACAGCATAAGCACAAAGAGACAACATCAGAAAGGCTAAGGCACAAAATGAGATACACCTAGCAGGGATATATAAGGCAATAAGAGGGTCTTTGAATACATTAGGATCAAGAGAAAGATGAAGGAAAGTGTAGGTCCTCTACTTAGTGGAGAAGGAGAGCTAAAAAGAAGATCAAGAAGACTAATGTTTAATTCCTATTTTGCTTTGGTTTTCATCAAAAAGGCTCAACATAATTAATATACACAACAAGGAATGCAAGTCAAAATAGGGAAAGAATAAGTTAAAGAAATGTAGAAAAGTTTAATATATTCAAGTCAGCAAGACCTGATGAAATTCATCCTAAGCATTTTCATAAGCAAAATAGGGAAATGTAGTCTAGATGAAATTACTATAAGGGGGGGGGGTGCACAACTGGTTGAAAGACAAAACTCAAAGAATCATTACCAGTGGTTTGCTATCAGACTGAGAGGTATATCTAGTGGGGCCCTCAGGGGTCAGTCTGGAGTTTGGTACTATTCAATATTTTCATTAATGACTTGGATAGCGGAGTGGAGAGTATGTTTGTAAAATTTGCAGGTGACACTAAGTTGGGAGGGGTTGCAAGCACTTTGGAAGACAGGATTAGAATTCAAAAACAGCCTTGAGAAATTAGAAAATTGGTCTGAAATCAACTAGATGAAATTCAATAAAGGAAAGTGCAAAGTACTACATTTAGGAAGGAAAAATCAAGCGCACAACTTCAAAATGGGCAATAATCAGCTAGCTAGTAGTACTGCTGAAGAGGCTCCGGGGGTTAAAGTGGATCACAAATTGAATATGAGTCAACAATGTGCTGCAGTCATGAAAAAGTCTATGATCAGACACAGGAGGTAATTGTCATGTTCTATTCACAACTGGGAGGCCTCAGTGGAGTACTTTGTCCTATTCTGGGTGCCACACTTTAGGAAAGTTGTGGATAAATGGGAGAGAGTCCAGAAGAGATAAAGAAAAATGAGAAAAGGTTTAAAAAACCTGACCTATGAGGAAGGGCTAAAAAACCTGAGTATGTTTAGTCCTGAGAAAAGAAGACTGTGGGGTGGCCTAATAGTCTTCAAATATGTTAAGGGCGATTATAAAGAGGACGATGATCAATTGTTCTCCAGGGCCACTAAAGGTAGGACAAGAAGTAATGGGCTTAATCTACAACAAGGGAAATTTAAGACATTAAGAAAATCTTTCTAATGATAAGGGTAGTTAGGATTGGGAGCAGGCTTTCAAGGAGGCTCTGGAATCTCCCTCACTGGAAGTTTTTAAGAGCAGATTGGACAAATACTTGCCAGGGATGGGCAAGGTTTAAGTATCCCTGGCTCAGCACAGGGGGCTGGACTTGATGACCTCTCAAGGTCCCTTCCAGCCCTACATTTCTGTAATTCTATGATTAAGTTTGAATAGTGTTGGCTCACGCAAGTGAAATTATGTTAGTCAAAGAGAGCTAAAGAAACAAGCAGAAATCTCATCAAGCCCATGAAGAACGACCTTCCATGCTAAGGAGGTGACAGGAACCAAGCCTTACAACTAAAACATATGAGCCTGATCCAAACTTCTGGACCCAAACCTCCCTGGGAAAGTTTGCACCTAGAGCTGAATTGTGGGGTGTGAATCCACCTCTGTTAGCTAGAACATTTTTTCATTATCCTACTATTACCATGGTTCCTTTCAAACATGTAGATATGAAAGACTTAAGAGTTAAGACTGGACTACTCCAAAATGAGAAGAAATGCTTCTATAAGAGTTCATTGACCCTTTCTTTGTGTTAGTGAGTCTGACTTATTATAAGAAGCTTTTAACCCTGCTTTCCATTTCCTATGTAGATACTCTTTGTTTTCAGGCATTCTGAAGAGGCAGGGGCGGCTCCAGGCCCCAGCACGCCAAGTGCGTGCTTGGAGTGGCAAGCCGCGGGGGGCGCTCTGCTGGTGCCGCGAGGGTGGCAGGCAGGCAGCCTTCTGCAGCTTGCCTGTGGAGGGTCCGCTGATCCCATGGCTTCGGTGGACCTCCCGCAGGAGTGCATGCGGGAGGTCCGCCGAAGCCGCAGGACTAGCGGACCGTCCACAGGCAAACTGCCGGAGGCAGCCTGCCTACCGTGCTTGGGGTGGCAAAATCCCTAGAGCCGCCTCTGTGAAAAGGGGTAACTGCAGAGTTCTGACAATCTTCAGTCATTTGAAATAGTCCATTAGTTAATTGCTCAATGATGGTGACCTTTCTGGGGAAGTCCATGTGAGAGCTGCATTAATGCCACCTTAATGCATTATGATTAACTTTATATGCCATTTGCTCTTAATTATAACTCTATTCGCCAAGGAGCAGCACCTTTGTAATTCACTTGGTTATAAAGTGGATAGCTGACCCAGGAGTTGGAGACAGTTCTTATTGGGTTAGTAGAAATAGTTAGAGCCCCATGTTTTCCACAAATACAAAATAACACAAAATAAAACTAAAAACAACCTATAAAATGAAATAAAATTAAAAGTTGCTCTGCAGCAGCAGCTCCTGGGGCTCCTACCCTGTGGGGCTGGGCCTCTCTGTCCCCTCTGAGCATTGAGACCTGTTGCACATGGGGGGAGTGCTGCTCAGGTTTGGATCGCCCACCCCCTCTATCAAGACCAGGAGTAGGGGTGGGCCATTGGGCCAAACCTGAATAATGCTATGACCGCATAAGCCAGGTTGCAACTACCAGCGAGGGGAGCTGGGCCCCAGTCCCATGAGACAGGAGCCATCATTGTGGGGTGAGTGCAAGGTGGGGTCACTCTTCAACCAGAGCCTCTGCCCCACCCCTCTCCGAGGCAGCACCAGATCTCCCATCAGGCCTCCCAAGAGAAAACAAAATGATTTTACCTAAAAATAAAAATAATTTCACTGCGCTCCAGTGAACACCCGAGTGACATCATCTGCGACAACGATCAGCAGCACATTCAGCCATGTCCCAGAAACCCTTTCAGTGTGCTGGAAAGGGGCAGTGTTGAAGGGACCTCTCCCCTAACAGGGGGTGGAAACCCCCTGGGCTTGACCTTGCACTGGCATGGAGTGTTATGCATAGAGTTGCAAGGTAAGAAGTGAGGAGACATGAAAGCACAAGACAGCCTGACCTTGCACTGGTGTGAACCTTGCTGCATGGTCATCAAAGCAGGAGGCGAGGGGGGTGCATAGCTAAGCAACTAACCCCATTATGCACATTGCACTTAAGTGTATGTCTCCTCAGTCAATCCTGTGCCCACCCTCGTTCTCATCCTGCATTTGAAAGCAAGGCAGTCGATGTGCACTTGGCTTGAGACTTATATCCACTCAGTGCCGAGGAATACACCAAGGATCTGATCCACTACTAATGGAAATCAATGGAAACATTCCCACTAACTGCAGCGGGCTTTGGATCGGGTCCCTGGTTCTTGTGCATGAGTCTAGCTTGCATTGAATCAGAACAACTTTGCACATTGTGGCCCTATGCCACACATCAGAGTTCCATTGTGCTAGGAGCTGTACACACACATCATAATAAAACCCAGTCCTTGTTGGCAGGAGAGCTGATACCTCTAACCCTCTTTGATTTTCCCTCTCTTCCTTAAGAAGCTGAGTTTACCTTTGAGTAGCATCCAATGTATTTCTTCTTTTCTTGTCTCACTCTACCCCCTCCCCCCACCATTCTGGACACCTCACTGAAGTTTATGGTCAGCTGATTTATCTGTAGGCCAAAGATCAAAGCTGTGGAGCAAGACACCTCCAAAGGTCAGTGCCCTTCCCTCCTTGTCTAGTTAAAGACCCGAAGCAATGTTTTGGAGTCATGATTTAACCCACCAGTGAGCTCTGGGTGGGAGTTTAAGCCTCATTTAGTCCCCAGTCCTTTGCTACTGATCTGAAGATAGCCAGAATGGAGCTCTGGAGCCGACCTAGATAGAGATCAGAGCTATGGCTTGTTTGGGGAAGGTCTGGGCATGGCCCATAAACCTTTATGACAAAGCTTAGATGTTGTTAAGAGGTCTGTGGCTATCTTATCCTGGATCTTCAAGGATTCACCTTTTTTTTTTTTGCAAGGTGAAGGAGAGTGATAATTACAGGTAGCAGTATTGTTAGGAGCCTTGTAATCCTCAGCTTTATCTGGAGGATTTATGCTGGCTGTGGTCTTTGCCCTTTTATCCCTGGAGGTTTTCCTTACAGGCAGTTGGACAAACACAGACGGGGATGCTCCAAGTGATGGAATGATTGTTACTAGTCACTAGCATCTGACCAAGCCACTCATCATGTACTTTTTGCCACCTTCCTCATCACCTGTGTCAGCTCCAAGCACCACACTCCTCCAAGTGACATAGAGAAAAAAGAAAGAAGTGAGGCATGATCCAGAGCCTAGTGCAGTGAGGTCAATGGCAAGAATTCTATTTACTTCAGTGGGCTTTGGACTAGGCCTAGAGAGAGTGAATGGGAAGGAAGGCAGCTTACACTGAGCTTCTGTTGAGGAAAGACAAAGGGGCAAGTTCACTGTGATCAATTCTCCTCTCCTCCGACTCCCTCTCCCCCTCACCCTCTTTGGATCTCTCCCACCAGCATTGTTTCACCCCTCGCCAGTCCAGTCTTGTTAAAATCACATTTCATAAGCAACACTTATGGTGGTGTCCACCAGATCCAAAGCACTGATTGTTTATACCCTGAAAGTCAGATTTCTTAGTTAGCTGTTTTCTTCTCCAGTGCAAAGCCAGTTCCTGCTGCCATCCTAAAGCCCAGCTAGATGTTCCAATAGTGATTTTTTGGCTGCTTCGGTGACAAGGGCTATATTGTAATTGTTGGGTTTTCTTTCCATTGTTGCACAAGTCTTACATTGTTCGGGTCACTCAGGTGTTTGCATAATATGCAGTTTGCATTAATATTCATATATGTCCTATACTATTTCCTGGTAAGCCGCAGTGAAGTCTTTCTGCTTATTATCCACCCAGCAGCGACTGCATTTCAGTGCTGGTTGATGTGCAGTGGAATCACTGTGGCTTTATGCGAGTGTAACCAAAAGCAAGGCTAGGCTCAGGGACCCTTGGTGTGATGCTGCTTCCTTCTGAAGTCAATAGCAAAACTCTAGCTAATGGCATCAGCTCTGTTGAATGGGAAGGTGCCACTATTACATAGTCACTTTTCAGAGAACCACTTGAAACCTGGTCCTTCCTTCTGGCAAAATTCCCACTGACTTCACTGGGAATCTGTTCCATTTCTCCTATTGGTCCCTTCACTTTTCCCTTCACTCAGACATCTCTCCACATGCTCAGAATTAGAAATAGAAGTTCTGATAGTAGGATAGTTTGTATCTTTTAGATGCAGTAAGGGCCTGATCCTGCAGTCTATTGAAGCCACTGTAACCTTATCTGAGTTTGAACAGATATGGAGAGAAGAGTGGTGCTATAGGGGAATGTTCTAACACCTGGGGGTACATTTTCAAAAGAGCACCGCTGTTAGAGCCCTAAATATAGGCTATATTTATACAGCACTCTGCCCCTTGTCACTCTCTTTCTGACACTTCTGGTTAGATATTGCAAATATTCAGTACCTCGCGGGCAGGAGCAGCACCAGGTTTCTGATGCCCTAGGCGGACAGCCATTTCGCCGCCCCCCACGGGTCCGGTGGACCTACCGCAGTCATGCCGGCGGACGGTCCGCTGCTGGAAAGGCTCCAGTGGAGCTGTCGCAGTGATGCCAGCGGGCGGTCCGCTGGTCTAAAGGCTCCAGTGGAGCTGCTGCAGGCATGACTGCGGTAGGTCCGCCGGAGCCTTTAGACCAGCGCACTATCCGCCGAAATGACTGCAGCAGCTGCACTGGAGCCTTTCCAGCAGCGGACCGTCCGCCGGCATGACTGCAGTAAGTCCGCTGGAGCCTTTAGACCAGCACACCGTCCACCAAAATGACTGCGGCAGCTCCACTGGAGCCTTTCCAGCAGTGGACCGTCCGCTGGCATGACTGCGGTAGGTCCACCGGACCCACGTGTTGCCCCCCCCAGCAAATTAGTGCACCCCAAAAATTCTGGTGCCCTAGGCCATTGCCTAGGTCGCCTAAATGGTAGCGCTGGCCCTGCTCATGGGATCTGAGCTCTTTTGAAAATCTGGCCCCAATTGTATGTGCTGAGCACTTGACTGTCAGGCTCTAAGCTCCTTTGAAAATCTGGCCCTAGAGTCTAGCCTTTTGCTGCTGGTGACCTTGTTTGAAATCTTGCCTATGGTCACAACAAGTGAGAATGAGTTTTCTTGTGCTGCCCTGCGGATGTTTATCCACATTGCACAAAAGAACTGCATGGCTCAGGGGATTGGTAATGGGTTATGAAGCCTTTCATTCCGAGTGGTTTGGGGATTGGACACAGTGCAGCATGGGTCTCCTGTTCTGCTGCCTTTGCCTCAGGCTCCTAACTCTCAGCCATTCAATTTTATAAGAACAGCAATACTTCTTATATCACTGGACAGCACATGCAAGGCAAAACGTAACAGTCTGACATTCATTGTGCAGAGAGTTCCTTTGACAAGATGTGGAGTTTAACCTGACATGCTCAGGCTGTCCTAGTCCTGGGACAGGATGGAACCAAATTCTTTGTTTAACATCAGAGACAGGTTGAACCAGCCTTTGAATCTGGGAATGCTTGACTACAAAATACTGTCAAAGCCAACTAGCAGCTCCTAATAATGGAGAGCATCAGGTTCTGAATGATGAGCCAGATTCTCAGCCAGTGTAAAGGGGCATAGTTTCAGTAACTTCAAAGGAGCTTCACCAGTTTACCCCAGGTGAGGATCTGGTCGGGCATTTAGGGGAGATACTCCTGGATTCACACTTCTGGAAAAGTCCTATACAACTTAATGGGGATAAAACCAGTGAGACTCTATGGAAATGTAATGGGTAACTATAGACATTACTCTAAAAACCTATAGCTATTCATAGAGAATGATTTCCTTTCTATTGGTTTTTATGAATCCTCCAATGAAATTTTATAGCAGGTATATAAATCTTCATAAGAGCCTATACAATAGTTCATGAAAGGGGTATCATTTTCTATTACACCCTATAGGACTTTTCCATTAGGGCGGGCTCAGTAGCACTAATTTGAATGGGCTAGTGGGACTGTGGTCAAGAGAGAATACAGGAGTTTTCTCCATTATTTTCCCTGTCTTTAGGTTACAACTGGTAATGCTGAGTCACAAATCAAATCTTTGAAGTTGTCTTTCTGTGTATTATACAGCTATCCTCCTGAAAGCTCAGTGTGAGTTGGAGCCATCAGCTGTATGTCCCGTCAGCTGTTGGTAAAGCATAGGTAAATGTCCAGTCATTGTCTTCAAGTCACTGTACAGTGTATAATTTGTATTACAGCTGTAATTAGAAACTCCAGCTAAGATCAAGAACCCATGGTGTTAGGTGCGGTATACACACATAGCAAGAGACAGTCTCTGAAATGAAGAATTTACATTCTGAATAGATGAAGGAATTATTATGCCCATTTTGCAGATGGGGAGACTGAGGCACTGGCGGGTTAAGTGACTTGCCCAAGGTCACACAGGGTCTCTGTGGCAGAACTGGGAACTTAATCAACATCTCCAGGCCAGGACCTTAACAACAAGGCCAGATTTCTCCTCTCACCAGCCTTCCTGTCTAGAGAAGTTACTGTTGCTTCAGATGTCTTTTAGAGGCTCGGTGTGGGATCTGTCTCTCATTTGACTCTTTCCTATAACATACTGCAATGATTGTGCTACTTTATAAGATGTCCAGTCCTGGAGCCGTAAAACTCACCTGTTTTGCAGGAAGGGTATGACAGCTACATAGGAACTCACCAGAGTAGATTAAGAGGTAATGTGTAAACTGGGTGTAACAGACTCTAGAGGAATGTCAGCTGGTGTAATTTACATGTTGTGGGGGCCAGAAGAGATGAAAATGAAAGTAAGATAGGAGCTAATTTAATTTATGCCCTCTTGTCAGTTACCTTTCTTGCTATACTCTTTCTTGTGGCCATTCTGCCTGGAAATTACACTATCTCAGACTGAGTAGGACTTTGCTACTTACTGACATGTGAGGCACACATCACTTTATTAAGGAATTCTCCCCAGAGGCATGAAATCTTCTGCAGGAGAGGTGGAATTTTAAGGACCCTGGACTGCAAACAATGCCCATTTGAATAATGGTAAGATAGAAATCATGTTAGAGTGAGCAAACCATCTGCTTGGGAGGTTCTTTATATGCTGTCTAAAGCTGGAAGATTTCCCACCAGATTGTGACAGGCATAGTGACATTGAGTTGCATGCTCCTTTATAGTCATATACCAAAAATAAACCATGCCCAAGTCATTCAGTGTCTTGTTGATGATTTGGAAAAAGCCAGGATGACAACAGCTAGTGGTCAGGATTGTCAGAATCAAGCCTCATTATCACAGCTTGCAGTACTTGACCTCGAGACCTGGCCAGAAGGGGACATTCAATAGGGTGCCAAAGTCTGTTTGAATTAAGGCCTTGCATCAAGGATTTGCGCTTCCTAGAAAGACACTATTCTTGCTCTTAGAGATTATTGTTGTGGTTTCTTGTGGTAGTGATGACAATTTTCAAAACTGTAGGTAGATACGGTCTTTGCCTTGAAGGCCTGAGAGTGTAATAAAGGATTACACTGGAGAAGAGATCATAGCAGATCATCCTGATGGCTGAGAGTACAGTGTGGATGGTGGATGAAGACTAGTCCTATGAGCACCAGCAAGAATGACTCTTGCTGTTCTCTGCAGACCAGAACTTTTATTGCTAATCATTGCTGCCTCCAGCGCCTCTCTCCTCCCACTTGTGAAATGGAAGCCTGGATGCCCTTTCATTCAGAAGGATGCAGGTTAGCAGTGAAGCTAATTCTTTCTTCGGCTAGAACCCACTTCATCTAGCCCATGAAAGGTTATGCCCAAATAAATTTGTTAGTCTCTAAGGTGCCACAAGGACTCCTCGTTGTTTTTGCTGATACAGACTAACACGGCTACCACTCTGAAGCTGATTCTTTCTGTATATGTGGAAAAAAGACTATATGAGACTTTGACCATAATTTCAAGTTCTCAGCTCCCACACTTGGGATCAGATTTGCAAAAGTGCTGAAGTACCATTTAGACATCTGAAAGAGGGACAATTTTTCAAAAGGGCACCCAGAAGCTCCCACTGGGACATTGATGGCTAGAGCTCAGCACACAAGGTGCTGAAAAATTGTTTTGTTTTTTTTTTTCATCATGCCAAAATAGGAGCTGAGCTCTTTTGATAATTCTGATGTTCTATGTCCAGCCTGAGTAAAAGTAAACAGTAGAAATGATTGAAAACCAGATTTAAATGAATTGGGAAGTAAAATCCTAGCAGATGAGTCCTTGTATAACATTTTGAAAAGTGCTTAAGTGACTGAGGAGGCTAAGTCCCATTTTCAATTGTGAATTAGACACTAAGGGCCAGATTTTCAAAAGTATTGACATGCCTAAAGATGCAGTGAGGCACTTAGTAGGATCTGTCCAGGTGCCTAACTCCCTTTGAAATCAATTGGAATTAGGCATCTAGGTGGTTTTGAAAATCCCACTAGGCACTGATCTGCATCTTTTGGTGTCTAATACCTTTGAAAATCTGGCCCTAAGTGCTTAAGACATTTTTGAAAATGGGAATTGGGCTCCTAAGTCACTTAAGCACCTTTGAAAATTGCAGCTCTGGCCTAGTGCTTTATATTGTAAACTCAATTTTGAATTATTTTCCAATGCTCCTTTGTAAAAACATACACACATGAGCACACACACAGAGAAAGGAAACTATACAGATATGAGCACATACACCCACACCCAGAGAAAGAAAACTATACACAGCATCTTTAGCCTTAATCGAGGGCTTGAAATTACAAGCACTAATTAGAAAAGACTTTGGGAGTCATGAACATTTGGGGAAGGAGGGGGTGTAATTCTTACTGATTTCTATCCAAAGCAGGATTTCATTTAAGCAAAAAGAAGTTAGAAAAAAACTCAATTAAAAAAAAATTGGTGTGGCTATAAAATTTTTATAAAACCTACATAAAAACATCCAAGCAAGTTACAGTCTTTGTCCTAAAGGCTATATGTAGAGGAGCGAAATCATTCATCAGTACAGAGCATATATAAAATTCACGTTATTTTTAGCTAAATCCACAAATACGTTCCTTTTTGTTTGTTTAGGGGTTTTTTTGAACATCAGAAAATATTAACGATCAACACGGCATGGGAAGCAATAAATTTGGACTAGTCATTAGTAACTGCAGTAACAAGAGGTACAGTATTCCTGTGGGAGCAGATATTTTTGTGTATGTGTCAAAGGTCTAAAAATAGGTCTCTAGAGTCAGTGACAGTATTAAAAAACATCATAAAAGGAGAAAATGTTTTGTTTGGTTTATTGTTTTGTTTTGATGTAAATCTTAAAATCTGGAGTGAAAAAATGTTCCATGCACTGTACAAATTATAGGTCTGATCCAACTTAGTGAGATTCAAGGAAAGACTGGATAGTTATAAGAATAATGAGAATATAGTCAGATTATCTTATATTTCCTTACTGCAGGATTTCTTGCACCTTGAGCTGAAGCATCTGCTTCTAGCCACTTCTGAGCCAGGACACTGGGCTGGATGGATGAAGATCTGATCTGTTAAGGTAATTTCCATGTTGCCTTGAAGTCTGAGTGGCAGGATTTCTATTGAATTTAGCAAGAGATATATCAAACCTAATTTGCATAAGTTTCCCTTCCCATCCATGTAAATCAGAAGTAAGTGCATTGGAAAGAATGTGAGGACGCTGGAGTAGAACTGATGGGAGTGAGAGGAGGATCAGACCCAGTGCTTCCAAGCTTCCCTGCACTGCAGAACTTATAGCAATGCTTTATCAATATCCCATCTACATTACACTGCATGTTCGTCCCTCGAGAGTTAAAGGAGGGCTCAGTCTTATGGTGGAATAATGATGATAATTTAGGACTTTTCATCTGAAGATCTCCAAGCGCTTTACAAAAGTGTGTATAGTGTTATTTTTATCCTCACTTTAGAGATGAGGAAACTGAGGCACAGGTAAGCTAAGAATATCTAGCAGCTGTGAAGATGAGGCTGAACATCACAGAGTGGCTGAGCTGGGACTGGAACCCAATTAGGTATCTAACCACTGGGCCCCATGAAATAAAGCACTCTGAAATAAAACTCTCTTCTGTCTTTATGACTGGCTCCTAGTTTAGCTAGACTGGGTTGTCAAATACAGGTATTTCAAAGGAGGACTAATAGGACTGCTAAGATAACAAGAAGTCTGTTAAACAGAAAACTTTTGAGGGATGGCAATTTGTTTTGCTCCGTTGTGGAATGAAAATGAGACCTTCCAAAACATGTTGTGAACAAAAATGAGCGAGCCCACCCCGACCAGCCAATATCCCAGGGGTTTGGGCACTCACCTGGGATGCCCTAACCACCAGGCTGTAGAGTCAACCTCTCTCTCTCTGTCCCTCCTGGTGGAGCAGCTCCACTTTGTTTCAGTAATTAAATATTCATTGAGAAAGAGGCCATGTCTACACTTCAAATGCTACAGCAGCACAACTGCAGCGCTTCAGTGTAGACACTCTCTACAGTCGTGGGAGGGTTCTCCTGTAGCTGTAGTTAATCCACCTCCCTGAGAAACGATAGCGAAGTGGATGGAAAAATTCTTCCATCAGCCTAGCACTCTCTACACTGGGGGATAGTTGGCTTAACTATGTCGCTCAGGGGTGTGGATATTTCGTGCTCCTGAGTGATGTAGCCAGGTCAGCCTAACTTTTCAGTGCAGCCCAGCCAAGAGAGACTGACTCTATAACCTGCTGGGAAGGGCACTCACTTGAGGTGCAGGAGACCCCAATTCGAGTCCCTGTGCTGAATGAAGCAGAGTCAGGACTTGAGCCTTGCATCTGAAGAAGTGGGTTTTTACCCATGAAAGCTTATGCCCAAATAAATCTGTTAGTCTTTAAGATGCCATCGGACTCCTTGTTGTTAACTTGAACCTTGGGTTCCCACACTAACCTCTCAGGTGGCTCTCGCTCTGATTTTGACCAGAAATTCCACCTGGGACTTTTGCAGCCTTCCTGGTGAAAGTTTCATTGGAACCGATTCGTTTCCCCCAAAAGGTTTGGTTCCAATGAGAAAACATTTTGTCCAACAGTTTCCTGTCTAGCTCCTCAATGGTGGCTGTGGTGGAGAATTGGGACAATGGTCTGATCCCCTCCTCCTCCCTAAGAGGTCTTCCGGGATAGACACTGGGGCTTTCTCTATGCCTTTCTTCCTAGCATTTCCCCTTAGTCCCAAACTCCAACTTCTTGTCGAAGAAGCACTCCATTCTGGGCAAGTGCTTCCTTCACTTACATGCTTCCAAAACCCACCTTTGATGTTGATACTTCTCTGAGGTGAATTCTGTCTTCCTCTCTTCCATGGAGAGGCAGATAAAGGGAAACTGTGTTTAATTCTGTTGCCTAGTTAAGACTGCTTATCACTGAAAGCTATATTGCCTCAGTCTCATTATTCAGTGACAAGGATTGACTGAAATCTCCCACCCTCCGCAGGGTGACCGGACAGCAAGTGCGAAAAATCAGGACAGGGGATGGGGGGTAATAGGAGTCTATATAAGAAAAAGATACAAAAATTGGGACTGTCCCTATAAAATCAGGACATCTGGTCGCCCTAACCCTTGGAGACAGGGGCCTGAGGAAGCCATTCAGCACTGATTTCAGTACTGTCCATCGAAATTTGAAAGCATTGGGGCAGCCTACACACCACAAGGAGGAGCCATTTCCCTCCTCATCTAGCATGTTCCTGCCACATGTGCCAAGGGCTAAATTTCCCAATGGTGTAAACTGGCAGAGCTCCATGGACTCTAATCACTAGTGTGCCATCCATTTGCGCCAGCAGAGAATTTCTGATCACCTCAGACATAGCAGTTAGCTGGCAGATCAGGGAAAGGAAGAAACTAAGTGACTTCATCGAGGGCAGGTCCTGGTTGGGGATGTTTTGATTTAGCTTGGAGGAGTTAATTCCTTTTCACACTTTGCTGTGGTGGCTTCTCCAAGCTGATGCTTGCAATTAATGTGCTTTAAGAGGAGCGAGATTGCATTAGGCCAGGTTTCTGCTAGGAGATGGAAAGAGTGCATTTGAGGAAGAAGAGGAGGACCAGCAAAATAACTTGCAATGGTACAAATTGCACCCCTAGCTTGCGTGAATAATGTAAAGAGTTGAGCCTCCTTAGCCGAATAATATTGAATGGAGTCTTCCCTTCCTCCAGTGCTAGGGTGTCTGAATAATGCACATGGTGACTCCCCTCAGTCAAACACATTCACCCTGCAAACAGATTCCTTCCCTTCCCTTTCTTTTTGTGCCAAAATAAACTGTGCGTGTGAATAAGGTGAACAGCCTGAGTGCAATTAAAAAAAAATCAGACCCCAACAAACTGTCCAGTAACTTAAGAGAATGGGAAGAGGATGAATTTGAGGAACCAGGGAAAAGGCTTGTAGATGTGTCACGTGGTTTATGTTTGTGGGTATACATGTACACTATATTGTTTTTAAAACAATTCCAGCTGTCCCTCCTTCCTTTCATTCCAGTTTATCTCTTTCCCATCACTGGACCATATTTGGACAAATATTAACCAGATCAAAGCTAATGGATAGTTATAATGGCTCCAGTTCAGCAAAGCACTTAAAGAGGATGCTTAATTTTAATTTTAATGGGACATGCTTTGACTTCTGCGAGATGTAAGCATGTGCTTTGATGAATCAGGACCTATAAGGGGAAAGAAGAGTGTAGGCCTCCAGGGAAACAGACAAAAATAAAGCTCAATAATATCGTTAGGAATGATGACCAACCACTTTGTTCCTTCAAAGTGTTGCTGTTGGACTAAACAGGATTTCTTGTCTTCCATGGTAGCAGATGCACCTATCTGTCAAGCAGTGATTTAGTATTCAGCGTCAGGACCAGAAGCCGAGTGTGTGGGAACTCTAAAGCACCAGACAAAGAACATGTGGAATGGCGGGAGAAGAGGAAGAAAGCCGCACCGGGACCACAGGCTGCCATGACAGGAAGCACAGTGATAGAGTAGTGGGCTGGAGGTTGTAACGTAGTTTGGTATTTTAGCTCTGTGCTGTGGAACGTTGCAATGACACCCTGCAAACTGGTGTTTCCAGTTCGAAGGTATGCATTGCATTGCATGCCTCACTGATGGCGGCTACATTGGTGGATGGCCTCAGGCTGAGAAAAAGAGAGCTCGAATTCAGTCTTGGTGGTGGACGAATTTTGCATGGGAAGAACTTGGATTGCTTAGCAAGCATCTAGGTGTCTGGCTGATGGGTCTTGCCCACATACTCAGGGTGTAACTGGTCGCCACATTTGGGGTTGGGAAGCAATTCACCCCCAGGTCAGATCAGCAGAGACCCTGGGGGAGGCGGAGTTTTTTTTCGCCTTCTGGCCTTAAAGTCTATGAGTTCATAAGTCTAAAAGGGTTGCCAAGTTTCAGACTGCACAAATCCTCCTGTGAAGCCTCCCCAGGATTTGACTTGGCCAGTTAACACTTTAAAATACAACTTGTCCTGTCTACACCACACAGTTAAAATGTGCTAGTTAAAAGCAGAGTGGGCCAGAAAATGACCATTATGGTTTGTGACAACTTTTGAGGTTTCAAAAGCCTTATGTAAGAACCATTATTATCATCACATGCAATTTCTATACAGCAAACCAGATTCTGCTCCCTGAAATGCTGGTGTAAATCTGGAGTACTTCTACTGCCGTCAGTAGTCCAGATATATACCCTTGTAAGTGAGAGGAATTTGGCCCAATGTGATGAACAAAACAGGGGGAGAGGGGTTCATTTCCTTTCATCCCATTGACGCTATTGTAAAGTCTCCAGAAATGGCACCTTCTGGCTCTGTATTAGGCAGCCTCAGTGACATGTCTCAGGCTGTCCAAACTGGTTTGCTTGTCCAGCGACGGAGGAGAGCCGTATGCATTTAAAACTTCCTGGCTCCCTGGAGGAAAATGCCAAACTTGTCAGAGAAAACAAACAGGGGCTTGCCCAGCCTGTGTGTGTTCCGATTAACAAACCTAGGAGGCTATAAAACCCGGGACCCCTTTCCCTGAGAAACAGCATACATTAGGGAGCTGTTGACAGTTTCTGTGTCTGACCCCTTGCACAAGACTGGAGACCTATCAGCAGCTCTGAGGAAGGCAGCCAGGGCCTTTTTGTTCCAGGAGGTCTCAGGGAAGTATTTGACACTCAGTAAATGCCAGATACATCGTCGTTTTAATCTGTAACGTGGGAGGCCAGAGGGAGAGAAAAGGAGGAGCCCATGATGCAGCTGAGTGTTTTATTAAAAAATCTAGCTCCTTTGCTGGGAGCATTGTAGTTTGGAAGTAGGCTACCTTAGGCTGTGATTTTTGTTAACTCTTGCAAGCTAAGCAAGGTCAGTCCTGGGAATCACTGCTTGGATGAGAGACCTCCACGGAAAATGCTGGTGCTACAGGAAACAATGGTCCTAAGGTCAATTAACTCTTTTCTGTGAGTTAGTAGAGAACAATTGTCCCGTTGTAGGTTCTGCCATCTTTTCAAAGAGCTGCAAAGCCGTGGTCCTGAACATTAGTGATCAGATATGGCACATTTTACAAGAGAAGTGGTATTAACCCCAGTATCCTGGCCAAATTTCAGTGTGGGAAATTATATTCTTACTCCTTGTCTGCTCCTGATTGTTTGTTTCCTTTGGATTCAGTGTTCTCTAGGTCGGGTTGTAAATGCCAGTGTTGCTTTTTACAAAAAATCATTGTTTTTCTGGTTGAAAACTTTTGAAATGCCAAGTGTTCTTAAAAATCTCATTGCACTTTTCATTTTCATTGGGGGGAAAAGAGTTGAGGTTTTTTTTGTGTGTGTTTTTTGAAAAAATGTTTGTTAAAAAAAGTACCATTTTTTGACCTGCTCTAATTGCCATGCAATTGGCTTAGTAGCTAAGCTTTGCTTTGTCAGTCAGAAAAGTAGCTATGACAGAGAAACAAACCAGGAGATTCCAACCAACGGGCTTTAATTTCCCTTCCCTTGCAGCCCGCACTGCATGCATAACTACAACTGAATCCAGATGGTGCTACTACAGGGTCTCTTAAAGACAGGGGCCTGTACATCTTCATCTTCTAAATCAATCAACTGCTTTTTATAAATATCAATTAAAATAACAAATGTGTATTTCAGTGAACAATGTAAAATGGAGTCCGATGTCACCAGTACATGGTCCAACACGGCCTGCATAGATAGAGCTCTGTAGTGGGCTAATCCAAAACTCAAAATCAGAACTCTACCAAACACGGGGGAGATTCAGATCTAAACTTTGTGGAACAGTCTCAGTTCCAGTTACAACCTTTCCAAAAGTCTCTCTCATTCTTATGCTCTAGATCATTTGGACCAGATGGTTCTTTTGTCCCTGGTGCAGGCTCTTTAGAGCAGGTGGCTTTTACTCTCATTGATATGGTGCATATCATTTAGACCAGGTGTGGGGCCCTGGCAGACTTCCCAGCATACAAACTGATATACAGCAGAGGACATTTTAATTTGCTGGATGAGATCTCTGTGTCTCCCAAACACAAGGCTTGTTGTGAATCACAATGGGTCGCTCTTTTAGAGTGCCCAGCAAAATGCTGCCGGCAGTGTCTCAGAGTAAAACTAATCCCATGTCCGATTGGTCACAGTTCCTTGCATTACAGTCCAGCTCTGCAGCAGAGAAGGCTCAGTACTGTGGGAATGAAGGACCTCGTGCTGTAGGGACACAGTCAAGGCATTAGGAGGAGGAAAAACTATCCTGTTCCCAGCACTTCCTGAAGTGCTGGGAACACCCATGCAGTTAAATACATTTGGTGGTAGAGGTGGGAGGGGAAAGGGAGGAAGGAATGGGATGTGATAGTCCTAAGGGATTCATTATTTGGCTTCATGGGTTCACGGTGTCCTAAATTTTCATTCAGGGTTATAAAAATTGAAAGAGTCAGCAGCATGCTGTGCTGGATACCACATTTGTCATCTTTCTGTCCGTGACTCAGGAGGGCACTAGGGGCTTTTTAGATACACTGTGGATTATAGAGGGCTTCTCAGCTGCTTTTCTCAGCATCATAAAGCAGAACATGGGGAGGACAGGGCAGGCAGAAGAATCCCTCTAAGGAAACCTCAGTGATGGTGCCATATATTGTGATTCAACAGGATCATCCATGATGCTTCTAGTGGGTTGAATCACTGGATCACAGAAGTTGGAGGAGGAAAAATGGGTCCTTAGCCCCACCTTTCAGCCAACCTTGTCCATACCTTCGAGCCATATCAGGATTGTTCCTTGCAGTGTGTTGCTGAGTGCTTTATCCCCTCTGCTTTACAGTGACTCAAGTGATGAAGCTTGTATCTTCCAGTCCCATGAGGAGAGGAGTATTCCAGTAGACGCTCTTGTGGAACTGGGGGGTCATAATACTGAAAAGGAGTTAAAGTGGTGATAACTGATACACAGTTTTGGGGTTTGCTGGAGTATGCGGAGTCCAGCACCAGCAATTACAAATGAACTTGTTCTTCCAAGCCCATTGGTAAGCACCACACAAAGGATCCAGAAATAAGACAGAGGAAGAGAGAGAACCCCCATACTCCTAAGAATCATAGAAATGTAGGGCTGGAAGGGAACTTGAAAGGTCATTTAGTTCATTCCCCCGTTGCTGAGGCAGGACCATATATACCTAGCCCGTCCCTGGCAGGCATTTGTTTAACCTGTTGTTAAAAAGCACCAGTGACGGGGATTCTACAGACCTGAAGAGAGCTAGAGGATTATTGTTATGGACAACTCTGCATCAGAAGAACAAATATTGCAGGAGAGGCCATGTACCCAACATCTGATCCCAGGGCATTTCCATTCAAATTTCTTACTGAGGTAATAAGGCCACACTGAATGTATTTAAAAGATGTACAGAAGGACTGGGAAGATTAACTAGAATAGTCCAATTTGTGGTGTCTGCTGTTGAAAAAACAGGTTGCCAATTGCAGTAGAAGAAATAACAGTTGGACAGACAGTACTCCTGGAGCTCAGTTGGGCATTGTAGGTAGAGAAGAATGTAGCATTAAGGAAAGGAGTTAAGGCTGTTTCTCAAAAGGACAATCTAAGCCTGTAACTTCTGAAGAAACAGAAGCAAGAGGAAGAGAACCACATGCAAAGGTGATTAAGGAGCCTAAAAGCGGGATGCCTCGGAGAATGAAAAGGTACCAAAAAGTGATGAAATCCAAATAATATTTTAATTTAAAAATTAATACCACAAAAGAAAGGCATGTGTACCTGACTGTCCAACTCCCAAACTCAAAGCGTGGCCAGTCCGGCAGCAACCTGGATGAACTTTACTGGTGAAAGATGGGTGAGCATTGTGGGTAGAGGGTGAGACCCGCATTCAACAAAGCACGTAGTCATGTGCTTAACTTTAAGCACACGCTTAAGCACATCCCTGTTCAGCAAGGCACTGGAGCACCCGTTCACAGTTAAGCATTTGTAAAGTTCTCTGCTGAATGGAGGACTAACAAAGTAGTTTGCTGCATAGTGCCTAAATGTGGCAGCTGAGAGAGCTGGTTGGCTAGCAGAAATGTAGGTATTACTCAATGAATTTGCAGTGCATTTCCCAATGGAACTGGGATTATGGAAATGTTAGTAATGAGGTATCCAAGTGCCATCAAGTCTGTCTTCAGTCTTCGCCATCTGTAAAGTTAGCGGATGTACTGCGTGATAATAGCATTTTATATTCTTTAAGTGTGGTACTTTCTGCTCACTGGTGGCTTGTGAATAAGTGTTGCATCAGGAAGGAATAAAGGCAGGAAATCAATGAGATCTCGGGTTCCCTTTCCAGAAGTGCTGAGTGATTCCCTGACTGATTGGATTGACTGGTTGAATGAAGGTGTTAACCTTGATCTTAATGCCTAAGTTCCCTTAGCCATTTGGGATGTCAGCCTGGCAACAAACCGTTTGCTCTAGCCTTGGGATGGGGGACTAGTCTGGTGCTTGCTTTCAACAATGCAACGACACTGCAAGAACAAGATGGGGGAAGGCAGTGGTTTCCAAAAGAGATTTTGTTTTGAAGAGGAAAGGAAGAAGTGAATTAAAATTAAGTATCCACCACCTCCCACAGCCACTCCTAGTGCTCTAACCTTGGTTACTTCCTGCATTTTTATGAAATTCTCCCCATGTCCTCATGTGGATCATGAGAGAATTGAGCAATGAAGTTTTAGTACATTTGTCAGTAGTATCTTCTGCAGCAGGGTGGAGTATGTGGCAGAACTCACAACCACCATCGTGGTGTTGTAGAAGACCCGGCTTTTCAGAGTTTCTCTGGAACTATCACTTCATATCGTGGCAAGGTTTATTTTAACTCTTTTAGCCCATTTGCAGCTGGATGGAACATATATATATTCAGGCAGTCTCATCACTTGCAATGCTGCTGACAGTAGCCATCCAGGCTTGCAACTATCAGTTTATGTGAGGTGGGAAAGAGAGGTGGCTCAGTGGGTTAGTTGTTCCCAACCAGAGACCTGGGTACAGTCCTGCCCTAGGTTATGGGCAAAATGAATTTGGGTTTCTCATCCTTATCCCTAAAGGATCTTTGTGCAGCAGAGATGGGAGAGATCAGGTATGATTTTGGAAAACCTCATCCACCGGCTTGGATTTGATGTCAGTTCTCGGTCTTACAATATTCAGTTCCTCAACATTCCAGCTTGTTGGGAGGTTTTGAGTAAATGGTTCCATGTTTTGCCTTTTCTAGTGCTCATATAAAACTGTCACATGATCCAGCATGACTGCCAATCTCTGCTGATGAAGGGCCCAATCCTGTAAAATCTGAGTGAAGTCACGGGAGTGCCATGCAAAAGAGCGCTTGCACAATTAAGCCTTGAATGCCCATTAGTTGACTATCCGGAAGATGGCAGGTCAGGACTGAGATTCCTTGGTTGAACTGTTCAGGATAGCCAAGACTGGAGTAGTTGGCCGTGATGAAAATTAGAACTGGACAGTTTGGGATTCCAGGATTAGAGCATTAGGAACAGTGCAAATCAGAGCTGAAGTGAACTGGAAGAAACGTACGCAGAGCCGGCATAGAAACCATAATCTCCTTTTTCTGTTCATGGTCACGCCTTTCATTAATTCATCCCTTGAATAAGAACAAAACTCCTAGAGGAATGTGAAACTGGACATAAGAACATAAGATCGGCCAGTGGCCAATGCCTGATGCTTCAGAGGGAATGAACTAGAGTGACCAGATGTCTCAATTTTATAGGGACAGTCCTGATTTTTGGGTCTTTTTCTTATATAGGCTGCTATTATCCCCCACCCTCTGTCCTGATTTTTCACATTTGCTGTCTGGTCACTCTAGAATGAACAGAACAGGTTATAATGAAGTGATCCATCCCCTGTCGCCCATTCCCAGCTGCTGGCAAATAGACAACTGAAAAGACAAGTGACAAGATCATTCCTTATTTAATGTAATTTCCATTCCTGCTTAGCTGGCAAACTAGTCACCATAGAGTTGCATCATCCTCTATGAAAACAGGAGGTCCCTTCTTCCCAGCCAATACAAATCCCTGCAGCAGGCATTTTATCAAGATAGCCCTGCAGGTGGCACAGCAAGCCCTGTTTTTTTTCAAGTAGTATTAGCTCACTGTCTCGCCTCTCTATAATTTCACCAGGCAAAAGCCAGTGTGATGGGAGCTCTTTCATATCAATGTAGGCTAGTGCAATACCTTGGCTATCAAAACGTAGTAGCTTGTCTCAGGCTGTCTCCAGTGTCTTACTTCAGCAGCAATAGATATTCAGACTAGTCCTGAGAAGAAAGTTTTCTTTTTTTTGCTCAGAGGCTTGTCTGTGAGTGAGTGTGTGATATTCTGGATTCTTTTGTCACGCTCCTAAGGGCTGCAGGGAAGGGTTTGATAGAGGCTGTCTCCAAGCTTCCTGGTTAGATTTTCAAAGTCTTCCCCTCCAGGGACGTTCCTCATTCTGTTCACACATCCTATAGCTCTTTGTTGTTGCCAGACAACTCCTGTCATTTCAACGTTGTTTTACAGCCTGTTAGAGCTAAATGGACTTGATTTGGGGGCTTGAGGGTTGGGGAACGAGCCTAGTAGTTTGACTGCAGAAATGGCCATTAGGAATGCAAGGCTTGCATTTTAATTCTGGCTCTGACACTGATTCTCTCTGTGGCTCTGGGCAAATCACTTAACCTTTTAATATCTGACTCAGTTTCTGCATCTGTAAAATAGAGATTACAATCACCATTGGACTAATTACTTACCTAATTCACTGGCTTGTTCCAAGTATCAATTAGATAATGTTTGTAAAGTGCTTTATAATAGCTGAGTACATTCATTAGTAGTATGGTACTGTTATTGTTGTTGTTACAATTTTGAGGTCTTGTGTAAAATTAGATCAGGAATTAAGCTGTTTTTCTATTCAGATATAAAATTACTTGTGGTCCTTGTGGTTAAACTGGGTTTACAGCTCCTGTGCACCACTAGAAAGTTGTAAAACATTCAGAGAGTACCAGTTAATCCAGCCCACTATTTGTGTTAAACTGAACTCCTTTTTTGGATAGGGAATTACTCATGATCCAGTCCTGAATCTTGCACATTGATTTGTTATTTGTCAAGAGATCATAGAATCATAGAATATCAGGGTTGGAAGGAACCTCAGGAGGTCATCTAGTCCAACCCCCTGCTCAAAGCAGGACCAATCCCCAACTAAATCATTCCTGCCAGGGCTTTGTCAAGCCTGACCTTAAAAACTTCTAAGGAAGGAGATTCCACCACCTCCTTAGGTAACCCGTTCCAGTGCTTCACTACCCTCCTAGTGAAAACGTTTTTCCTAATATCCAACCTAAACCTCCCCCACTGCAACTTGAGACCATTACTTCTTGTTCTGTCATCTGCTACCACTGAGAACAGTCTAGATCCATCCTCTTTGGATGACTAGAGACTAGTTACAATAACTACTGTAGTTACAATTTTTCATTCAAAACCTATCTTTTAAAATGAAAAGTATATATTTGTCAAAATGGAAATTTCCATGGGAAATATTTGTTTGGACATTTTTTTCAGGTTTCATTAAAAAAAAATTCCCTCAAATTTGATTGGAAGCTGAATCGCTTGCTCTCTCTTTTGGTAACTGGAAACAAGAAAACAAAAAAAGGCCCCAAATCAGTAAAATTTCAGTGAAAATGAAACCATTTTTATTTTCGTCATCATTGTTACAGGAATAAAAAATATTTCCTGACTAGCTCTAGTCTGGACAAACAATATTTAGATTTGTGGATTGTTTGCAAGCTGTTTGCTTTGAATATTCACAGTTTGTTTTTGTGATTGTACATTTATATCACATCTTGTTTCTGCTTTCTGAATGGATGAAAGGAAGGTTTGAAACGGAAGAATAATGAATGTAGAATAGCAAAGTTTTGTGAAGAATACTGAATCATCACAAATCTATCAAGAATTGTGATAATTTTCATGAACACATGGGACAGTCTGAATGCTTCTGAATAATGATAATGAGCCCAATTCACCACTGTTTTACTCCAGTTAAACTGTTGCAAAACTGGTGTAATGCAGTGGCAATTAAGTATATCATTGATTCTTCACTGCCTTGCATCTTGCGTAAATGCAGAGTTGAACTGATTTAACTAAAGGGATGATTATAAACCAACTTAGTTAAACTGGTGCAAAAGGCAGTGTGAACACTCTTATTTTGGTTTACACCAAGTTTACCTCCATCTATCTTAAGTCAATTAGGAACAGGTTTTAAGCTAAACTAACATAAACTACTCTCAAACTGAGATAAGAGTGTCCACATAGGGGTTTGCAACAGTTAAATTAAAGCAGCTTTCAGTAAGACTGTACACATTTGTGTGTAGACATCCCCTCTGTCCATGTGGAAAGTGGGGAGAAAATGCTGCTTAATCAGAATTCGCCATTCTTTTAGGCCCTGACTGAGGAAGGCACATAAACACATTCTGCACTTGAAAGGTGTGATTAAGTCTCATGCTTAAGTCCTTTTCTGAATCGGGGCCTTATTCTAGAGAGAGCAGCATTTGACATCCATATTGGATCTATTCTGTACATGTGTAAACACAAGCAGAGGAGAATCCAGCTCCCTGTTACTCCATGGAATATGAAGACCCCAACCCAGTGCTTTTGGTTGCAAAAGCATCTGGGAATCTTTGTCTTTTACTTTTTACACCCATATTTAGCTCAAGAAAACCTGGCTAGAATAAAGTGCATTTTCTCCCCCTCTCCTCCCTGTGGATTTTAGACAGGAGCAGAGATGGGACAAAGCTTTGCAGGCCAAGCTACTGTTGCTCTAGCAACTAGTTTTCAAGAGCTAAAAGGTTACTGTTGGGTTTGTGATGCCATAGCTGCTAATTTTAAGAGCTCTGCTCCCCCCTCCCTTTTTATGCCTCTGGAATGCTTTCGTTTGCAAGTTGATTTTTTCTCTCTCATTTTCTGCCTTCCCTTTTCATTTTCTCCTTCCTTTCTTCTTTGCTTTTTATGTTCGTTGTTTGCTTTGCTGGCTGTGTTAGTGGTAGCTGGTTGTTTCAGGCTCATTTGGGACCCGTCAGTCATGATGCGGTGAAAGGAGAGATGCCTTCCCCTTGGTTCTGAGGAGGCAGAGTAGCCAGACTGGGGAAAACAGAGAAAGTGAGGCTGAAGAAGGAGATCTCCCTCTCCCCCACAACAGCTGCTGACAAGAGGTGATAAGAGGTGATGACAGAAGAGCAAATGGCCAGGGCGTCTCAGAGAAGCCTGATTGGTTTGGGTTATTCTGTGAAATGTTGCATCCAAGGAACGTTCCTGGCTGGGCTTAGTACATCAGTGTCAGGAGAGTCTGTTTCTCTCTGTTCTTTCTTCCTTTCTGATGTTTGCTCTGCAAGCTTCCAAACAGAGCAGGAGGAGACTGTGCTCTACAGTGCTACTACAAGACATGACCCATTGGTCAGCAGGATCCTTGTGAGTTTCCCTTTGGAGCCCTGATGCTTCATGCTGTAGCATCCTGAGAGGAGGGAGCAGCTATCCTCATAATGCATGTATCCGCTGCCCATTTTATTCATTTCCAATCATATGGTGCATGGACATAACACAGTTAAGAGACATTCCAACAGCTGAGTTTGAGCCCTGCCACTATACCCACACCTGAAGCTCCCAAGACTGCTGGGTGTGTTAAAATGCACATGCTAGCTCTGAAAAAAAATAAAGCTGCAACAGTTCCCTTTCCTCTGTGAACTCTGAGGTTCCTGTAAAGAGAGACAGTAATCCCACAGGAGCAGAGCTACAAGGAGTGAATGTCTCCCAATAGGCAGGACTATCCTGGAGGGGGGGAATGATCCCTATCCTGAAACACTTGCTCAGGGGGTAACTGACTTCCACCCAGGAACAGTTCTTTACAGACAGTGGGTCTGATTCTCTTCTCAGAGGGGTGTAAATCAGGAGCAGCGCCGGTGAAATCAATGGAATTAAGCTGCTGTAAAACTGGTGCAAGCGAGAGCGGAATCTAGCCCAACTTCTCTTAGACGGGACATCTGCTGTTCTTCCCCCTTCTCCCTCTGCAGTTACAAGGTTTGTCGAATGAGGAGCCCTGGTGTCTCCCAAAGTGGAGACCTGCTCTCAGAACTCGGTAGCAGGCAGCCTCCTCCCATGCTGGTTAAGAATCTACAATGCTCAAGGGACAAGGGATCCAAAGGGAAACAGTCCCAGTATGAACTTAGGGAAAGGCAATCCCCCGACTCTTCTCTCTGGCCATTAAAAGGCATTCTCAGAGGATGATCCACTCTGCCCCTGCTGAACCTGGGAGAACATTCATAGAAACTCAGTGGTTGGCTCCTTTCCTTCCATAACTCAGCAGGAAGCTAATGTATATGGGAAGGGGGAGAGTTTCCTGTTGGGTGTCATTGGGAGTCTTGGAAGGGCAGCTCTTCCAGTAGCAATTAGCTTGGAGTTATAGCAGGGCATATGCAGAGTTGTCCTCCCCTCCACCCATCAATCACAAATAAATCACTCTCTCAGGAAAACAAATAAGGAAGTACTGACAGGATCTGAAGGAGGGAGCATGTGACTGGGACTCTGACCTGGCTTTCGCTCAGCCCAGGGATGCCTTGGTGTCATAGCACCCTTAGCAGGAGCTGAATCCTACCCAAGAAAAGTGTGAGGACTCTCCTCTTAATCAGTAGTAGTGCACAGGGGTGTGTGTAAAGGAGCAATTCAAGGCAGCAGTGTCCCCTATCACACTCACATGCCCATGCACAGGTCCCCCTCCCCCCTGAAATTGAATAATAAGGCACATGGAAGGCAAACTGGAATGAAACGCGAAGAGTCACAAAATCAAAAGTGGCCCTCCTGAGCTTGACTAAGAAGAAATATTTGAGCAGGGTCCCAGGCTTGATTGGGAAAATCAGAGAACAGCCTTGTTTCCTCCCCCCTAGCCCTCTTGGGCTTCCCCGGAGAGAAGTCTGGATGTAACACTATTGCGAGGACTAGGCCTGTGATTAAGTTCTGTTTTTCAAAGGTGATCCTAGCATGATTCAAACCAGGCGGCCTTTTGAGGGAGCCAGATGTGATTTGCAACTGGATTGCCATTTCCTAGCGCCCATCTGCAAACGTTTGAGTGTCCACCCAGTCTGGGGATTGCAGCCATGACCCTTTCTCTTCCTTATCTCCCCCGTCTCCTGTCTACTTCCTCCAGTGACATTGGAGAGGGGAGAAGCCCCTTTAGACTTGTTTGTGACTGTTGCAGCCATCCCCCGTCTTGGTTCCACACTCCCATTATCCACCAGATGTGAAGGGTTAGGAGCTAAAAGCGCTGGCTTTTACCTCTCCCCTTCCTTAATTTGGATTTTTTTTTCTCCATGTCCCGGCGTGTGTGCGCTGACCCCAAAGTGCTCCCGAGTCAACCGGCTGTGTCTGAATCCACTTAAAGGTGAAGGGATAAAGCAATTTTTTTCAAGATGTGGCATAAACTGTTTAGATTTTACTGTCTCTGAAGGCCTGTAATGAGAGGGTGGCCCCGTCCTGGAACAAGCCTTGTCTTGCCCTGATCTATAAAATTTGGAATAGGTTAATCTGTTTGCCATAGTGCTGGCCTGTCAGTCCTTTTTGCTGAATTAAGGCTCTAATGCATGGACAGTGTCAATAATTGCCTTGTAAGCCTTACTTAAAAAAAGAGTCACAATCAATTGCCCCAACATTAGGGCATCGTAATGCATCAGTCCCACATTAGAAAGTTGTAATCCATCAATCTGACATCAGAAGGGATGATGGATCATTGAGGCCAAGTTCAGGCCTGGTGTAACTTTGTAGGCGCCAGTGGGGTTACATCAATTTACACCAGGTTGAGATCTGGCCTCAAAGGTCTCCTCCATGCCCTCCCTCCCCCTGTCCTTTGATGTTTGTAATTGAATTCAGTGATCCTTAAAGAGAGAGGCTAGTAGTGCTGGTTTGAGTTGGCACAGAACAGACCAGGGACTGTAGTGTTCCCCACCTGTACAGCTCTGCCATGCACCTTGTTCCTGATCAACACCCTCTCCTGTTCCAAGTCCTGGACTCCCTACTGCTCCTCAGTGCTGACTGATAAGCCACTCATCCCTATTCTAATCCTGCCCCCTCATCCTGAGCCAAAAACACCCCTGACATTTGAATCCTGTCTGCTATGCCCACAACTCTGTAAATGCCCCTGAATCTTGACCTGTTCTTCCTGCCTCCCTCTTCCCACCCCTTCAGCTATTCCAATCCTGGCCTTTCCGTACCCACAGTCTGCAAATGTGTCCAAGTCCTGACATTCAGCCCATCTCCTCTGTCCCAGTCTGGGCACTACACTACACTGCTCTGCCAACATACCACAAACCTGACTGGTAGCTTCCCTTGCTATTCCAGTCCATGGTCCCTCTACTGCTCTGTCAATGCACCTCAGTCCTTATCTGCAAGCCCCATATTATTCCTGCCTTGGGCCTTTCTTGAGCAAGACATCCAGTCTTGTGAAATTTAGTGGAACAGTAAATGGGGGACTAGGCGGCGATCACCAAACCCATTTTGACTCGTGACTGGAGTCGGGGTTTGAACTCAGGTCTGTACAGGTGAGAGGCTAACGAGGCACGTATTCGTGGGTCTATTTTTAAAAAAAAACATTCAGACATATCAGTTACATGAGCGCTCTGGAAAGTGCTGTTCCAACACAGACACCAGATGGCTAAAACCCCTTCGCTTTTATGCTGATAGCTGCAGTCGTTTCCAAACACAGTTGTTGTACTAATTAATGTTTTAGTCTTACAAGTTTTGAAACTTAAAAACAGCCTTCAGTCCATGTTCTGTAAAAAGCAGCAAATGGGCCGCAGAGAGTTACACGGAATAAATTCCACCAAGGGGGTTTGGTGGCTCAAGCTACACTCTGGCAATGTAGAAGGCAGCCAGTTAGGGTGCACAGCGCGCTAGGTTTGGAAATCAGGAGTGCCGGTCCTCGCTCTGGGATCAGTTCATCTCTTTGCAGAGGTTTCCACATCAAATAGAAATCCTGGGCCTGATTTGCCATCGCTCTGCCCCTTCGTGCAGTTAGAATGGTAGTGTTTTACTACCATTTTGCACTGGGATAAATGGTGACACAAGTTGCAGGGAAAACAAACCCCAGTGATATTTACCCTTCCTTTCAAAGTGCTTTGGGGTCTTTATGGAAAGCACAAATTCTCATTATTAAAGTGAGACTTTCAGTCCCACCTTTGACAGAACTGTACATTTTATTAAAAAATCATTTTCTTTCTCCTTCATCCTTCCTCAGCTGGCATATTATGTGGAGTCTGGGACTAGAAGCTGGCTTGGGTATAAGATAACTACTGGGAACTGACAGAAAAGAGGAGAGACATTTTTCTCTTTGTGTAGGAAGCCAGGATTGAGGGTGAAAAGGAGCAGGTAAGGGGGTTTCCATCAAGAGCTGGTTTATGTCCTCCACCCCAGAGAGGCTGGTGTGAATCAGAGTCTTTGGCTATGTCTTCACTGCAGAGTTAACCCAGGGTGATCTAGGGTGACCAGATGTCCCGATTTTATAGGGATAGTCCTGATATTTGGGGCTTTGTCTTGTATAGGTGCCTATTACCCTCCACCCCCATCCCTATTTTTCATACTTACTATCTGGTCACCCTAGGGTGATCAGCACTTGGGTTTGAGCAATCAGGCTTGCCTAGCCTGGGTCTGAGTGTCCCTGCTGCAAAACCCAAGCCCCGTTACTGTGTCCTCTCTGGTTCTGCGCTTGACAGTGTCTTTCCTGGGGCAGATCCCCTGCTTCTTTGTTCTGAGACACTCTAGGATTCTTTCCCTGCCAATTGTGGGAGAACTTGTCTGTCCTTCAGGGGAAATATGGAAAGGCCTTTGGAGGACTGTCAGGAGCACTTGAATGGTTTATCCTGCATCCTCACTGCAAAGTGGGCAAGTTCCAGCCCAAGTTAAAATGGAGTCAGGGCTCTAACCCACTCTCCCGGCTGACTCAGCTGACAAGCCTGTAAAGCTCCTCCAACCTCATATCAGAGATTTATCTGTGTGGGGTCATTGTGGTGATGGGATTAAGGCTAAAATGTGGGTCAGAATTTGGGTTAACTTTTCTGTATAGATGCACCCATGTTAATTCTGCCCCAACCTGAAATGGCAGACAGAGGCACATCCCTGGAAGGACTGTGTTGCTAATGTTGGGAGATAGCAGCACTTCCCTGCCATGGTGATAGTAGCAGCTGTATTATTTGTCATTTGTTAAGTGCTGACAATGTGTTAGGTGCTTTACAATACACAAAATGAAGCCCTGAAGAGTTTAAGACTAAAAGACAGAAGTGGAAAAGATGGATTGCCCTGAGACATGCAGAGACGGGATTAGTTGGAGTTTATAATCTTGTAAATGTGCACTTCAGTTTGCTTCTTGTGGGCATGGGGAAGAAAGAATTATGTAGGGGGAACATGAAGGAAAGGGGCGGCTTGGTGATCAGGCATGGGGCAGAATTCTATGTCTTGAGATTGGATGGAGAAGGCCAGAGGTTGGATTGGGAAAATGAGACAAATATTCTTCTATCTATCTATCTATCTATCTATCTATCTATCTATCTATCTATCTATCTATCTATCTATCTATCTATCTATCTAATTTTAGATGTACACCAGTATAAATAAAATGTATTGCAAATCTAGGAATAAAATTCTAGTGTTCCTCATGCCTCCTCCAGCTCTCTGTATAGGACATAACCTTTGACAGGTCCATAAGTGGGGCTGATAGGGAACATTGGAAGAGCCAGCTCTGACAGCTGCTGCTGCTCCATCAAAGTGAGAGAGAACTAGCCGATAAAACCAGCCAGCGCTTGAAGCAAGTCCTTTTCTGCTACAATTGCAAGGCAAAGGCAAAATACGGTGTCTGGTTACTGCCATGCATTATGCTTGTCCTTGCCTCTCTCTGTCTCCTGCAGTCTGGGCTTTTAATGTTTGTTGTGGTGCATTATAATCCCATTTTAAAATGTGCAGCGTTCCGCTGGAAGCCCGGGTTTAATGTTGTTTTCATCTGTCGTGCCAGGATTCCCTCTCTCTTGAGCAGATGGAGATGTAAGGGCAGTGAGGATCAGGGGACAAGAGCACTGTAATTAGGACCAACAGAACCCAGAAACTAAATGGAAAGTGCACGGTCAGGTAGCATTAGGTCAGGATTGCTGGGATGGTGAGCACCTGTGTTTCCCCAGTCACTCCTGCAGACAAAGTCTGAAAAGAGCCTGAATTTACCAACAAGGTCCCCAGGTCTCAGCCACCACCTATATGCATAACACAGGCCGCAGTATCTCACCAGTAATTCCTGCATCAAACCCAGTAACTGTGACAGCTGTAACTTTGAAGCATATTTTTAGAAAGGCAGTGAGCAACCTTAACTGTCCCACATGGCAGTTCTCTGTTCATGAATTTCCCAGCTTTTCCACTGCATGTAGTTTCTTATGTGATCACAAACATTAGACCCATGCTCACCATTTCTCTTTTTGTGTCATTGCTGTCGTTTCATTTGCTGTGTTTATGAGGTTTCGTAAACATGCTCTTGGTGCTTATTTGGTAACATGAGGTTTTTTAAAGGAAGCAAAGTGAATAATGGCTTTTACCACGCCAGGTGTCTAGTTGTGAGTTTAAATGTGATTTCTGGGTTGAGATTTTCAAAGCTGCCTAAAAGAATGAAAAATGTCCATCCAAATGTCCCAGACTGATTGAAAATTCTGTTCTTGGTGTACACTGAAAGGTGGCTGGGATTAGCCGAACAACCCAGAACAAAGAATTTCCTGCTTCTCAATCATTTTCTTTAGTCTCATTATTTCCCCCTTTCCACCCACTTTGGTCAATTAAATTCTATCACCAGGGAATTTGCCCCTACTTGTTCCCCCACTGCGGATGATAAATCTGACACCAGCCCTTTGTATGGCTGGGTGATGATAATGTGAGTGTGTGTGTGTGTGGGGTGGAAACTGGGCCTGAATGGAATCACCTGCCACAGAAAATTTCTCAACGCCCACTCGTTCTCCCCTCTGGCTGCATCTGTTAGGCTCAGGGAGTCAGTCCAGGCTGCAAGACTCTGGAGCAGGCTGCAAGAGTAACAAGACTCATCCTGGTAATATCCCTGCAAGAAGCCCAAACCCTTCAAACTCACAAGAGTTGAAAAGAGAAGTTCTCAGCCTGTTCCCTGAAGAGACTATGAAGCTCTCCAGACTCTGTAAAACAATCTTACAGAGAGCCAACACTGTGATCTCCAGGGAAAAACAGAATCCTGGAAGATGAGAATCTCCTTAAAGTCCTGCTGAAATATAATACAAAAGCCCAGGATACCTACTCACCCCCACCAACCAACCAACCAAATCTTTAAACAGCCTGAAATTCCTACAAAAACCACCATTCTCTGGGGGTTAAGGTTTAGGTTTGTTCCCTGAACCATCTGCTCACCCTTATTTCCCAGCTTCTTCTTGTGCATCTTTTACCTCTGATGAGAAAGATCACTTTCCTCTCTTGCCTGTATCTGCATGATACAGCTGTTCGCGAGATGGCTGCTGTCTGATTTACTGCTGAGTTTGGGGAAAGATTTGTTTCGGAAGGTCTCCCCGTTCAGTTGTAATTTAGTGGCATTTCTTGAATTCCCTGGAAAGTCGACTTCTGTACATTTTCCCCCTCTTCCCTTGAAAATAAATATGTGTCATCTTCAGACTAGATTCAAACCAACATATGGGCAAAAGTGAAAAGAGCGATTGGAAATTGGAAACGGCTATTTGCCATATATCAAGCAGGTCTTTAGGATATATTGTCTTTCCTTATGGGATGTGAAGGGAGCTTCAGGCCGAGCTCACGTATGGAGCTCTCTCACAGGAAGGAATGGATTATTGGAGGGAAAAGCATTAGAAAAGGCCTCAGATGCTGCTGTACAGATACATTTTGTCCTTTGGTGACTATATGATCTCAGTAAATTATATTTTCTTTCTTTCTTTCTTCCTCCCCCCTGCCTTGGTTAGCAATACAAAATGTTTTGGTTTGTCTGAAAAATCATACAGAGGGTCCAGTTCTCATTTCCACCAAGGCCACTTTATGCTTCTTCAGCAGCGCTCATGGGTCTTAAGGTGAATCTAATTTACATATATAATCACTTTAAGGCCTCTGTATACTGTCACAATAGTACAAAGTGACCTTAGTGGGCATTGGAATCAGGTCTCAATGACCAATAATTTCTCATTTAAAATATGAAGCTGCATTTCTTTATTTTAAAGATGTTTTTATTTCATGGCCAGAATTTCCTCTCTCAGCCTCCATCCTCCCACCTCTCTCCTTCTCTTTCCATTTGTTTTTTGCTGCAAGAAGAGGTGGACTTTCAAATGCTGCCCTTAGTTATATCTGTACAACCTTCATTCACTTTGAAGGAAGGGGTTGGGTTGGTGTAACCGAGGGCAGAATTCGGGCGGATAGATATAGAACAGATCACAATCCTTCTGTGTCTTTCACAGGAAAATGATGTTGGTTAATGAAAACAAGGTCACTATTATGCTATCCCTGTTCATGGTGCCCGAAGGCTGGCAGTGTGCTTAAAGATGACCTGCAAAGGATGTCTAAAAAAAAATGTAAGTGATGCCCATTTTGCTTCTTTATGATGAATAAAAAGGCCCCAAAGGTTGCTTTTTTCTTTTTTGCCGTTTGTTTTTTGTAAATTGTAAATATTTTATGCTGCTTGTTTTTATGAAAATAGAAATATTACAAATAGCAGGTATATCAAATTTCTCCTTCCTTGGTTTTGCTCAAGACCTCACGGAGGTCTCAGGGATGTTTATTGTGTGCTTTGACACCTTAACTGAAGGGACAATGGAATATTTAACAAAGTTTATTTTTGTCTGAAATGTTCATTAGGCATTGGAGTTACATTAGTGTTAATAAAAACAAACAAAAATCGAAGAGCTTTAAATATCCTGACTACAAATGCCTGCCCAGCTCATCTGCTCATCTTTCAGTCTTGTGATGTCACCATCATAGAGTATAGGGTCTCCCAGACTAGATAGTGCCAAAATTTCTAAGGTGAAAACCAAGCCAGATCTCTCATAGAAGATTTTATTTCTTTTGCTAGACACCTTTAAGCTGTGCATTTTTATACTACTCTAGTCTATGTGAGTTCTGTATATAATGTGCTTCTCATCATACTGCCTGAGCATCTCCCATTAGTGCATTTAGTGACATGGCACAAGTAAATCTAGCACAATGTAGGCTTGGCTACTCATAAAGGGACTAGCCCAGGAAGCTGACCAACACTGAAGGTTCTCCCCATTCCTGAAAGTGCAGAAGCTAAAGCGGTCTGCAGGGTAAATCAGAGCCTTAAACTCTCCTACAGTACATGCCACTTCACAACATAGGCATATACTGGCCACTGAATGGATCTCTTTATGTTGGGGCATCCTCAACCATGCTGTGTGTGAGCAGGAAGAGTCTCAGAACCTGGGCTTCAGCACAAGCCGAAAAATCTACACTGCAATTATACGGCCCCGCAGCCTGAGCCCTGGGAACCTGAGTCAGCTGACTTGGGCCAGCCATGGGCGTTTAATTTGCAGTGTAGACGGACCCTGTGTGTATACGTTCACTCGTGGCTCTCGCTAGATTTGTTTTTCTTTTAACACACTGATTGAGAGACTAAGGGGGGTTGGGAGGGGAAGACTTGCCTGCCAAATGTTCTTCCGTGAGCACGTGGGGTGTGGTCATGCTGATGCAATCTGTAAGCCTTCCAACTTTCAAGACCCTCTGGAATGCGGAGGGAGCCCTTGTTTTAAAGTCACCATTGAACTGATCAGTTCCGTATGCTAAGGGGAGTAGCAGCGCCTGATGCTGTTACTAATCCGTAAATCTGCTGCAGCTTTTAAACATAATATTTTCCTTTGTGGGCTTCCCCCTCACCCCCCAATGGGATGTGATTTTTATCCTAGTGGAAATAAAAGTAGATATAAACACCCAAATTCCCCCTTGTATCCTTATCCTGGTCCCATGGCTGCTGGGAAAACAGAGCATACTGTGTTTTTGAAATGCTTAGTGCCTCAGGATTTATGAGAATGTCAAAGATTTTGGCTATTTGTTTTCCCTTTAAAACATGCCACTCTCCCAAACACTTGGCTATTGATATCTATGTACTGTACACAGGAACGCTCTCCTTTGAAGTTTTCTCATTCCCCCTTCTTTGTCAGCTAAAGCATAAAGGGGAGATTCTCCAAGAGCAGAGGAGCCAGCAAAAGGCTGTGCACCATTCCAAATCTCACTTAGCTGCTCAGGGTGGTGCTTAGGCCTTGGGCTGGTCTTCTGCACCGAGGGAAAACTCACCCAAGATAACTGACGTGAGAGCACCTGTCAAGGTTTCTTTCCCCACTTTGAACTTTAGAGTACAAAAGTAGGGACCTGCATGAACACTTCTAAGTTTAATTACTAGCTTAGATCTGGTAACGCTGCCACCAGCCAGAATTTAGTGTCTGGTACACTTTCTGTTCCCCCAAAACCTTCCCTGGGGAACACAGATCCAAACCCCTTGGATCTTAAAACAAGGAGAAATTAACCATCCCCGCTCCTTTCCCCCCAGACTTTCCCCTCCCTGGGTTGCCTTGAGAGATTTCACACAGATCCAAACTCCTTGGATCTTAAAACAAGGAGGAATTAACCATCCCCCCTCTTTTCCCCCCACCAATCCCTGGTGAGTTCAGACCCAATCCCCTTGGATCTTAAAACAAGGAAAATCAATCAGATTCTTAAAAAGAAAGCTTTTAATTAAAGAAAGAAAAAAGTAAAAATTATCTCTGTAAAATCAGGATGGAAAATGCTTTACAGAGTACTCAGATTCATATAGACCAGAGGGACCCCCTCCCCCAACCTTAGATTCAAAGTTACAGCAAACAGAGGTAAAAATCCTTCCAGCAAAAAGAAACATTTACAAGTTGAGAAAACAAAACATAAGACTAATCCGCCTTGCCTGGCTATTACTTACAATTTTGACACATGAAAGACTGATTCAGAAAGATTTGGAGAGTCTGGATGTCCATCTGGTCCCTCTGAGTCCCAAGAGCGAACAACGAACAAAACAAAAAGCACAAACAAAGACTTCCCTCCACTAAGATTTGAAAGTATCTTGTCCCCCTATTGGTCCTCTGGTCAGGTGTCAGCCAGGTTTATTGAGCTTCTTAACTCTTTACAGGTAAAAGAGACATTAACCCTTAACCATCTGTTGATGACAGCACCAGAGAGAATGGAAGATGGAAGGGGAAATTAAACACATAGGGAACTCAATGTATGGCACAGATCTCTACTCTGGGCCAAGGCAGTTTTCCAAAGCGGGGGGAGGAGGGGGCAGGATATAGGCGCATCTAGGCATGGCATGTAGGGCCTCACACAAAGTCTATGTGGTGCATGCCTGTGTTGGAGGGAGGATATGAGCTGCATCCGTTTCTCTCCCCTACTCAGCAACATCTGGTGATTTCTGCTGTCTTGGAGGTTGGTTTCTGATTTGATCTTGAGGGTTCCATCAATCAGATCCTTCGTTGTTTCCAAGTACAAAGTCGAGGAGAAGAGCTGTGCTTGCAGCCTCAGGATCGGGCCCCTACAGCCGTGATGTCATAATCCCATTTGAGACATTGCAACCATTTGCAATTGCAGCCCGTTGGGATGTTACAAATAGAGGATTTGCAATTATAGACAAAAGGGGTAAATAGTCTTAAAATTCCTAGTTTATCCAAGTTACAGCAATAAAAAGGTAAGAAAAGATCATTAAAATGCAAAAGATGAGTGATCCCAGATCATGTGAGAATAAATTCTCTGGCATGCGCCAGATTAAGTTAATCAGTAACAAGGATTTGTAGAAGACACAAGGCATCCAGATTTGTGTGGCTACATTTTAATAGAGAGATGAAATCAATGATGTCTGGGAGCCCCTTTAGAAAGGGAGAGCTTTGAAAATACTGTGGTGTGAGTTGTTAGGGAAAGCATTGATCTAGAGCTCTGTGGGAATGTTGTTAATATCCTGGGATTATCTGGCCCTGTAGATAGGGTAAAATATGGCAATTGGAGGTGCAATAGCTGTTGTTATGGTATGCAATTGTTTTACGTTACTATAGGACATTGTTATCAGAGGGAGCTCTATCAGCAGGTTGCTTATGATGTGCAAGGAGAAGCCCTGATGTGGCGGCTCTTTGGTAAAGAGAGAATATTATGAAATATTGTGTCCTAGCTGAGTTTTCTTTTTCCTCCAGAAATCTCATTGCATCTCTAGACAGCCTGCTGCTTGTAGACTTAGCTCATGCTCTCGAGGGCAGTAAATGCTAAACAGACCAACTGGTGATGCAGCCCTCTTCTCCCTGGAGTCCCTCAGAGGAAATTTTCTATGAATGACTTTAGCAGAACTGCTTGAAGAGCCATGAAATACACAGCAATGAGATCACAAGGACTCTGTTTAATAGGATTTCTTTTTTTTGATCCCACGAGTAATGTCATGTCAATAATTCACCATTGCAGCTCCCCTTCCATTTCCTAGCAGCACTGAAGAACCCCAGACAATTTACCAGCACAAGCCTCTGAAAACATGTCTGCACTTCCAGGATCTGATCCAGAGTCCATTGACTTTGAAGTCAATGGGCTTTGGATCAGGCTCTATCTCATAGCATCTTGTGGATGAAGCTGTTCCTTTCCATACCTCTCAATTAAAGAACAACAGCAAGGAAAATTATAATACAAGGGATGGATTGTGGAAGGGCACACTCAAGAAAGTTTGTTATTATAATACATTAATTTTTATGTATTTATAAATATGCCCATTCCCACATCCTGGTTGCGTGTGCATAATTTAAATAATAAACAGAGAAAATGGAACCAACGTCCAAAGTAAAGACACTTCCAAAACCTACTCAATCTTCCTTCTAGAAACAAACAACCCAGGAGGAAAGGTGAGTTTGACAGCATGATCTGAAAGTCAGTAGGATGGAGCTCTGTTGGACTAACAAGGGAAGTGAATTCCAGAATCCAAACATTGAAAAAAACTTGTCTAGAGGATTGTTGTTTGAGCATCTCAGCTGACCTCAGATAGGAGAACTATCTGAGTTACTCAGGACCTAAACCCTGAGGGCTGATCCCAAACCCATTGAAGTCAATTGGAGTCTTTCCATTGACTTCAGTGGGCATTGGATTAGACCTGCAGGAAGAAGACATGAGCATTGTAATGTGAGCTTTGTAAATGTCTGCCCCTCAGGTGGTGCAAACCTGTTTAGATGTGATAGGTACCTCACCTCAAAATTTGAACCAAGCCATGTTGGAGATTTGGAAATGCTAGACTAACTGTTCCTTTTACACAGTTCTCCTTATTCCACTTCTGAATGGGAAGCTGCAAGACACAGTGAGAAAGGTGGTTCTCGTCATCTTTCCAGACTGGCTAGAAGCAAAACTCATAAGAAAACTTGTTCCTCATCAGCCTTCCAGTTGACTGGCAGAGCTGGGGAGTGGGAATGAAGTCTGGATGAGTATCTGCACTTTTGGGTATTTATCCAAACTGACTGTTTTGAGTTTCACCCACCACCGCTTGCCACTCCCATGAATGGAATGATCATTAAGCATTTCACTGCCCTAAGCAACCACTCATGGCAGGGGTTCTCAGACACAAGCATCTTGTGGCTCACTTCTTAGGACAAAGTCATCTCATGGTATTCTCCCTTCTCAGCCTCCCAGTCCCCACTCCATCCCCATCTGTGCTGCAACTGGAGTGCTTGGTTACATGGGAAAAGGGGACAGGATTAAGGAGACAAGATTAAACTGAAATTGTTTCAATGTGAGGGGTGGAATTACTGCATCATATCCATCCAATTTTGCATTTGTGCTGTTAACTATCTTTCCTAGGGTGACAGGAGCTATACATTTATTAACATCAAATTCCTTGCTTCCTCCAATGGTCTGATTTCAGTCTTTGCTGACTGGTTCCTCCTTCCTGTGTATTTCCTGCCCTTCTGATTTTAGTGTCATCAACCAACCATGGCTAAATTAGCACCATAGCAATAACTGTTAAAGAACGATGTGAAGCTGTCAGGCAGGCTGCAGAGAGGGGCTTGGGTTTTCTGATTAAAAAATGAACATCTGGGAATGTTCAGAGAATCCAGGGTCAAGAAGCAAATGTTTCTGCTTGATAGATGTGCCAATGGGAAAGAACCAGCTCCAGAGAATATATAGTACCTTCATTTTGGGGTTCTTGAAACAACCACCAAGGGCCTGATACAGTTATGTGTGGCTGCATTGTTCCATATAATTTCCTTTATACTCCCTTGTTTGCAATAGCCACTGCATGCTCAATGCCCATGTTTTTAACTACATGAGGGTAAGTGTTTACTGTGCAAGAAGTTGCCTCCATAGGTATTAGATGGAGCAGGGGGAGAAGATTCAAAGAGAAACTTACTAATAAAATTAGTGGGAAGAGTGTGAGCAAATGTCTCATGTCTATGAGATCTCTTGGAAGCAACATCCAACTGGCTGCCATGATGCACTCAAACCTGGGAAGTTGCTGAGCAGTTTTTCAGTCTTTTGTGGAATGTCCAGACACTGTTTCCAGTTCTAAGACATTTGCTTGCTTCTAGTCCTGGCGTTAAACTGTTCTGGAGACATTCTTTCACACTCAGGAGACACGTTCAGACTCTGGGATGGCTCACAGGTACTGGGTCAAATTCTTTGCTAGTGTCACTCCATTGACTTCAGTCCATAGATAATCTAGTCCTTTCTCCCCTGCACAGGATTCTGGTTCTGACTGTACTTTGTTCAGACATATTCCCAAGACCCCATATGCCTGGGATGGTCTCACAGGTAAATGCCTGGCATTCTGCTACCAACTCTGGGATGCATTTGTGAAAATCCCCTCACGAACAGGACAGAGGTCCTGATTCCAAGATCTTTCAGGGAAATTCCTCTGTGTTCTAGACACAATTCTCAGTTGCAAGATTTCTCAGGAACACCCCTCGCAACAGGTACAGATAATTGATTCTAATGCTGGGATGCCTCAGACACATCAGGATCATACCAAACAGCCCTAAATATACAAGAAAACACCAGGTTTTCTAGCGTATTACTCTTTTGTGTTACAGATACTTCCAACAGTATTTTTCTCTCAAATAAAAAACAGTTGCCCTTTGGGTAAACTAGCTTGTGACAAGGATTGTCCTCTAGCCAGAGAACTATGTTCTCTTGCTGTTGATATGTTCATAATCTCCCCTTGCCTCCCTTACTGATATCTTTATCATATTCCTGCTGAAACATGTTAAAAAAAAAAAGCAGTGAAAGCTCTAACGCCTCATGTTCCTCTCAGATTTCCAGAGCACTGAGGCCTTTAGAATATGTTTCCAATATCCTCTCGTCTCTCTCTGTTAGTGTTTTACTCAACTCCATGCTGTGGAGGTCCTGACCTCTGCAATCTCCAAGGGAAGGGGGTTGGGGGTGGGGTCAGGCCCTGTCAGAAAGCTGCAGGCCGCAGCCTCTGTAATAGGCCCTGTTTCCTCAGCTCCTCTAATACATTTAACCTAGTAGAGGCCATTGCCAGCCAGAGATTAGATTACCGATGTTGGCATGTTTGGCCTAACAAATGGCAAATGGATAGCGTGCCAGACAATGGCTAATCACTGTTGACACAGATCTATAGTGAGGCCCTTTAGAAGAGGGGATAGTTCATTTCTGCTTTGGAGTTTTTCCTTGATGACTGAAAGGAGAGTTGAGAAGTCGAGAAAGCCACTGGTATACCTGTCTCTTTCCATTGGAGGACTCTCCAACTTGCATGTCATTTTTTAAAGGTCTCAGCGGCCCTCTCTGAGGACAATCTAAATGTCCCTGCCTCCTTCGGGCAATGGGAGACAAGATTTTGAACGTTTCTCTTAGCAAACCTGTTCCATTAGAAAACAACAACCCTCACCCAGTCAAAAATCAGTAACTTAGGACCTACTGGTGGAAAAGGAAGTGAGAGAGTAAAGACTGCAGGTCTTCCGCAGAATGTTTCTCTAAATGCCTTATCCTGGGCATGGCTTTAAATGCATTTTTATGTCTATTTCTTCAGTTATAAGAATTAAAAAGCAGGAGATAATAGCTCAGCCTCTCCAGGTCTCTTTGCCTGAGACATGCAAACCTGTCTACAGGTCAAATTCAATTCTCAGCCTTTGGTTCCACTACCAGGGGTCTCAGACCCAGGGCTCTATCCTGCTTCTGCATGATGCTGAGCACTCTCCCCCTACAGAGGTCAATGAAAGGAGAGGTAATTCAGTACCATCCAGTCTAGTCCCAGCTTTGTGCTATTCTGATTTGGGGGAAATGTGCTGTTCCCTTTGCTTGGGCTGTCACTGCAACAGAGGAGATTCCCAAAATATTAATTCTGTCTTCATTTATTTTGGCATCTATTTTGATCTTACAATAATTTTAGTAATATTCCCAATCCCTTTACGAACATTACTTAACTAATGATGGTTCACAGCACAAACGTTGCATCCATTTTAGTCATTCATTACTGTGGGGATTCCATTTAATTCAATGCTGTGGCCCCAGGGATGAATTTTGGCCCTGTGTGACTGGCTCAATGACACACAATGAGTCAGTGTGGAACCCAGAAATTGTGGTTCCCAGCCTTTTTGTACTAACTGCGACTGGCCCAATGACACACAATAAGTCAGTGTGGAACCCAGAAATCGTGGTTCCCAGCCTTTTGGTACTAACTGCTTGGCTGCATTCCCTCTAACTCGAACGGGATCTCCGCATCTTTGAGACAGAAGGGCAGGATGGGCCTAATGCACTATAATCAAGAAACTCCCTTGGAAATGAAATATATTCTTTTTCTTGGGGGGAGCCTTATTTGCGAACCACAGTTATCTGCCTTCTTCTTCGTCATCCCTGTAAGTCTCTAAGTTATAATGACAATTCATTCCTCCTTCTAAAGAGGGCTGGACGTGTCTCTTTATCAGTGCCTTTCTGAACAACAGACAGAGGGACCCTCTCCACTCTTATGAGTTGCTGAGAGCACCAATAAAAGGGCTTCACTTACCAATGTAATCAGCACTTATCCTGAATGCAGGCTTGAGAGGAAGAATGGTTTACTGGTTACAGTACAGGAGTGAGGTGATCTGGGTTAAATCCCAAAGTTTGCCACTGACTTGAGTGGCCTCAGCCAAGTCACTTCACTTGACTGTATGCTCAATTTCTCTAGCTGTAAAATGGGGGTGATAAAACTCCCCTGTCTTACAGGTAATTTTATAGATATTTGGAACTATTAGAAGGCTCAGTTAAAGTTTGTCAAGCAATCTGAGTTGGGTGAGGAGGTGTTAGTGAGGGTTGAAGGTTTGTGTGATAGCGGGGAATGGTTTGAATCCCTTAGTTATTAATTTCCAGAATCTTTAAAAAATGTTTAAAGGTTTTGGAAACTGTATAGATTTTCTTGCAAAGAAATGTAATTGCTCGGAGTAGGGGAGGTGTCTGCTGTACTCTGCTGAAACATACTTTCCATCTGAAATCTTTTTCATTCTTTTTTTGTTTGTGAATTTCCCTGCCTTTTAATGGGTGCCAAATGTTTGAAAAGGTTTGGCAATAGAGTCTGCAGGAGGTGGGCTCTGGTCCAACATCTCCTCATCACATCTTAAAGTTTTACACTGCTGCCTGTCACTGAAGTATCTGAACACCTTCCACGTGAAATCAGTTGAAATAGTGACATCTCTAGCACTAGCAGGGATCCCTGCAGGCTTTGGTTAGTCCATAGGAGTTTGCATGTGTCTGAGAGGGAGAATTATGACTTGATGGGGCATGGGGGTAGTGAATGGTAGAGAGGAGTGGAGGGGGAGATTAAGCAGTCTTGCTCTCCTTCCGTGGCTCCCCTGTTCCTTTGCAGTCCCCCTTCCATACATCCCGGTCCCTGCCATCCCCCTGCATGCTATTGCCCTGGGCTTCTGTACATCCCAGTCCGTGCCTCCAGGTGTCCTGTCACTGTTTCCCTTACCATGCCTTCCATGATTCCCAGTATACTGAAAATTTTCCAGGTTCCTCCTGCTATGCCTTCCCATCCCTGTCCCCTAGCATTCACTCCTCTGCAGTCCCCTAGCTAGATGGAACATATGTGTCCATCTCATGTGTGAATTCCAGGATGGAGTTAAGATGGCATTGGTTCTGGTGTCCCATCTGCACTGGTTGAGTGTAGGGCAGCAACTCTCACTGAGGGCATGTCTACACTGCCCCATAGTTTGGATTAAGGGGTGTGAACAGAAGAGCACAACAAAGCGTTGTGCTGTACCCCCCATGTGGATGCTGCAGTTGTGAACTCAAAGGTCCCTCAGTCTCACTAATGTAGTCCTCTTCAATGCAGCCTACCTCTCATCTTTAATTTCTGGTTAATATTGTAGAGAAGATTGCAGCAAGGCAACTCTTAGAGTACCTAGCTCTTCAGATCTACTTGACTCCTTTTGGACCAGGATATTGCACAGACTACACCCATTGCTTTGGTAGGAGTTCTCCGCATGGCGGTGGATGGTGTTCAGGTGCTCATATTGACAGTGTTAGATCTATCAACTGCCTTAGATACTACCGACTTCCCTGTGGATTGTGGGCAGGAGTGGATGATGCTTCTCTTGAGTGACTCTGTTGTTTCCTCCATGCACAATCCCAGAGGGGAGTCTCGGACAATTGCTCATCCTGGAAGTTGGGTCCATTTTGTTACCCCTCCAGTTCAGTGTGCATACCTGGTCATTGAGAGGTTTAGTACAGCATTTGTGATGTCCCAGTGATACTCAGTTCTCTATTTCTAGCTCATCTGGTGCTATCAAACACCTTTCTTAGTGGCTAGCTGAAATCAGGGCATGGGTGAAGGTGCTCTGTCTGAGGTTTACTTTGGCTAGTATTGAAATGATGATAGTACTGGTATACTGGGGAATGTAACAGGAAAATAGGGCAAGGAATATCACTGACTTTAATTGAGATTGAATATCCACCATGTGGTTCTAGAGTTCACAGTTTGTGGGTATTTTGTATCCCCAGCTGTTCTTAAGTTGACCTAAATGGACCAAGACATGAGTACCTGAGAGATATCTCATGAGAGATTCCCATGATATGCTGCCACAGCTGTGATCAGTGGGTCACTGATGTCAGATCCCCCTTGATAAAATGAAGGGGGGTCCTGGCATGGTTCTGTCCATAAAAGCTATAGGGCTCTAGAATATGTTCACACCCCTGGTCCAAAATAGCCTGGATTTGCCAACTTTCAGGGCAGGCAGCAGAGTCTTTGAGGCGACTGAAGTTACTGGCTGTTGTATCGAGGTTCTCAAGACCTGCTTCTTTGGAGAAGGGTTATGCTGATTAAAATTTGTAATTGGTTTCGAACCTTTAAATAATGGGCAGGGTGGTCACAGCTGGAGCCTGGGTGCTTTTGACTGGTCTAACTGAAAAGAAAAGAAAAATAAATAAAAAATATTGTAGCAATGACTGGGATGGAATTTTCTGATTTTGAGTTTTGCCAGGAGACTGCATTCTGATGCAGAGCTTACTACTCTGCCCCATGTGTTTGTCACCTCAGGATAAGATTATGGCAGTGCACTCTCTGTGGGACTACACTGTAAAACCATCTGGAAACTGGAGATGGGGCAGAATCAGTGCTTAATTTTTAATGAAAGAGGTGCCAGGGCTCAAGCAATTTTTTAACTTTTGTAACTGATGTGCCAGGCCCAGAGGCGGCGGGGCTGGGAACTGCCAGGCCCAGAGGTGGCAGGACTCAGCCCTGGCAAACCCTGGCACAAATTAAGCTTTGAGCAGAATGTGGTGGCTCACTCACCAAGTGGAGTTTCACGCTGAGAACACATGAGGCCACTGAATCAGGGATCTAAACTGGCAGCTTATTGGCTTCTGAGGAGTTTAAGGTGTTGGTTTTGCCCTACAAAGCCCTAAGTGGCTTGGAGACTGCCTACTTGAAAGACTACTTCTCTCCCATGACACGTGCCACTGCTGTGGGCAGCAGTGACACTCTGACTGCAGCCAAGTGGTTTAAAGGTGATGGGGTAGCTGGTTGGAGGTCTCTGTGAAGAGCCCTCAACTTTGGCCTTGCTCTCCTGCTTGGTCTGATCTAACTTAAATCTGTTGAACTTCAAGAGACATCACAGAGTCTATATGTCTTCCCAGAGTTTTGAGGAGAGAGAGGTGCATTAAGAGCAGATCTATAATGATTAGGTGGGGACTTAGGTCTTGACTTTCTTTTGTCATTTGGTTATTTTCTAGCTTAGGGGTATATTGTACTCTATTCCATGTCTGAGCTTTTGGGTATGCATATATTAGATTGTAGGCTCTTTGGGGGCAGGGACCATCTTTGTGTTCTGTTTTGGACAGCAACTAGCTCAATGGGGTCCTGGTCCAGAACTAAGGCTCTTAGGAGCTACAATAATACAAATTGTTATTGATTGTTATTATTATTATTATTAATAATAATAATAACAACAACATTCTGACCCTCTCATGGAAACCGCTGGGTCCTTCCACCACTTACAGCCTATATCAAGGATAAGTCTCCATTTTCAAGAGAAACCTGAAATCAAATCTTCCTACAGCTTGGTGAATTTTTTTTTTTTTGCCAAAATCTTTTACAACCGAAAAATGCCAACTCTGGTTGACCAAAACATTCCACAAATTTGTGTCAAATTAACTTGATGGGTTTGGTTTAAAAAACAATCCAAAAATGTTGAAACATTTCATTTCAATATTTTTAAAATGAAACATTTTGATTTTTCAATTCAAGACAAGTTTATTTTAGCTCAATTTTGTTTTTTTAAAAAGGTGAAAAACCTCTCAAATATGAAACAATATTCTGTTTTCATTCAACCTGAAATTATTATTATTATTATTTTATTATTTACTATTTTGGTTTCCAGAAAATTTTTTAAAAATTCCTTTTGGGTCAACTCAAAACAAAATTTTATTTCAAATTTTTGGTTTGGTGAAGAAATTGAAAAATCAGTTATTCACGCAGCATTTCTGACTACATTCCCATCCCCATACTCTGTGACCTAGGGATGCCCAGACTTTTACAGTTTGTGTGGCTCGTGGAGACCCTCATGTCCTACCAGCAGGGAATGGGGAACGTCTGCCCTGTGGCGGGGTGGTGGGGCTAGGGGCTTCTGTCCAGTGGGGAGGGGTCAAGGGGCTTCAGCCTGCAGAAGGCGCCTTTCAGGGCTCGGGGCTTCAGCAAGAGTGAGGCTGAAGCTCCTAGCTCTACCACCCTGCTGCAGGGCAGAAGCTCCGATGCACTTGGCTCTGAGATTTCTGAAGTTTATCATAGGTGGCTCGGAGGGTCAGTAAGTTTGGCCAGCCCTGTTCTACCATATACTTAATACAAAATAACCAAACTCTGCTCTTAGTTGTACAGATGTCAATCTGGTACCGTCCCATTGACATCAATGGAGGTGCTCCATATTTACAGTTGTGGCTCTGAGGAGAGAATCCCAGCTCACCACCACTAAAATACAATGATGGAAGGTTACCTTTTGCAAGCACTTAACTGTGTATATGCTTGTTCAGATTTAGTTTCTTTTGTTTGGCTGTATACGCTACTCAGTTTGCATATTGCATGTTTCTATATGATATGTGTATGGTACATGGGGCCATGTTCCTTGGTTAATTTAAAATGCAAACAGCCCAAATAAACAAAAGGAAGGAAAATTAAAATTAAAATTTTGCCTGGGGATATGTTTAGCTGCTTCTGTTTTCTTCACAAATTAAGAGGAAAACAAGCTGGAAGTGTTGGGGGGTGGGGGTGGGGAGCTGTGTGTGTGTGTGGAGTTGGGAAGAGAGAGATTGTTCACCTTGGCACATAGCTAATACAAGTCTCACCAACCTCCATCTCAGACGCTGAAAGCTGCTCCTTGGTCATGCGTGCAAAGCCTTCGAGATGGGAAGCAGAGGAGGACCTGGGGGAGAATAGGAAGGGAGGAGAGTGTTGAATGGGGGTTGGGGGTTGGGTGGGGGGACAATGGAAATAAACAGTTATAGGGCAAAGCGAGAAAAGATGGGCCTAGTTTAATTAGAAGAGAGCGAGAGAGAGCTCAACCAACAAACACCCACCCACCCCCCAGGAAAAGAAACAAAAAACTTCATCACACCAATTTTTTCACGGTCTGGCGGTCAAGTGATAAAATTATTAGATGAGGGTCCCATTCTCCTCTCCCGCAGTCACTTTCGCCAAGTGCACCATGTCTGAAATAATGAAGCAGATTTGATTAAATTTTTGCTGGCTGAAGCAGCCACGCTAATTTGAAGATGGGCTTATTAGTTTAATGACCGATCCGAATAATCAGAATTCATTAGCATTAGTGCCACTATTGTCAGCTCAACATTAGCCCAGGGCTTCAGTACACAAAGATGCATAGTTATATCTTATATAGAGAGGCACTGTATTTGTACATACTAGAGAGAAAGAGAAGCAGAGAGTTATAGAAGAAACATTATACATATCATTTATATTTTATATCCTTATTGTGATCACTTTTTAAATATTTCTCCTCCATTAGAGATCCATTACAAGAAAAACAATTAATGAGGTTATGAGAGAGAAACAGAAAGAGAGAGTTAGAAAAAGAGCATCACAGTCTGAGTCTGGCTTTGATAATCTAACCTCGCTAAACTAATTGGCGAAAGTTTGGGGCCAATGTTGCAAACAGAGGCAGTGTCGTTTCTCCTCTTATGCAAGTCTTTGCCATTGACTTTTATGAGTTTTACTGTCTCCTGAGATGGGAGAATAGTGGTCAGGCCTAGGAGTGGAGGAAACATGTCATTGGCGGGGGACAGAAGTTTGAAGGTTGCTGATTTGACCTCACAAGCTGCAGTTGGGAAAGGGGTGTCCATCAGCCAAAGAAAGACTCTCAGAAAGACTTTGGGTTTCCTCTCATCTCACTTCTCAGGAGTCAGTGGAGCCAGTGTAAACTTGGTGTAAATGAGAAGAGATTCAGGCCCTTAAGTTGTGATTGAAGGTCCTGGATGGTGGTGGCAGCTCAGCTGTCAGCTCAAACTACTACTCAATTTAATGTAATACAGCTATATTAAGGCAATATTAAGATTGCACAAAGGACCAGAAATACAAAATTGGAGGTTCCAACTACAACATTACCTCAGCTGGGTTGGACATTGTGTCTGTTTTGTGAGAAACATTTCATCACATAAAAAATAATTTATTAAGTGCCACATTTAACAGGAAAAAACAGAACAGACAATGGTATATAAAGAAATTGAAATGCGCAGCAGAATTAGTGCTGCAATTGGTACTTTAATGCTGGCATTTCCTTATGTTTTGTGTTTCTTTTTTTAATTGTACGCCTTTAACACTAGATTATCATAGTTTTTGCATTTAATATCCTTGGGGATTTTTTTGGGGGGGAATTTTTAAATACATGTTAAATAATATACAAGCTTTGGGCATAATCTAATCTCTTGGCTAGATAGTGTGAAATACATTCCATTGATTTTCCTAGTGTTTTTCCATACATCACTTGTTCTAAAATTTGTGAGAGAACTGGATCTACTATTCTATATTTTCTTTCTTGTGAAGCTTACTCGGGTTTCTACTTCTTTAAAACACCAGCCACTGAGAACTTGGCATTATAGTTGTGGATAGGTAAAGGAGTCTATCTTTTGCATTCTACTGACAGCTGAAGAGGGAAGGCTCACACAAGATCCAAAAACTGATATGAGTAGAAGAGGAGCTCTCAGGAATTTGGGTTTTTATCCATTTAAGTGCTAATGAAACTTATGTATTCCAAAGGCCTAATGTTTCTTACTTAGTTACTGCATAAGAGCTTCCAAGAAGTAATCTCTCTAAGGACTAAGTGGATCTTCAAGGGGAAAGCTGTAAGCTCTGAACAAACTGTCTTAAGTACAGAGCTAGTAGCAGTTAAAATATTATACTGTAGGGTCTGGATCTGGTGAAACAGTCTTATTAAATGCTTGATGATAACATGGTCTTTTAAATGTAATGACAGGAGCAAGGTGCCTTGCAATGGGGTGGAATAAACAGGACATTCAGTGAATGGACAGTGCATGTGTCTTAAACTGCATCCAACAAACTCTTCACTGTGGTCCCAAGGCTGCTAGCTAGAAAACTATTCTAGGTACTAGTCATAATAAGCCAAATTCCTTCCGCATGTGTAACTTCATTTGGATCAATGTATTGGAGAATCAAAGATCCCACTTTGATTTCGCTAATAAAGTCTTAATTTTTGTTTAAAGACACCAACACAATCCTAAGGAGCTAGAGGTCCACACGGCCATTCCTAGCAGCTTCCACACTGCGTTTTCTATCTGATTTCAGCACGTGTCTCAGACAAACAAGTTTGCCCTTGTATTTGATGACATGCACTGCTAGCCAGTTGGACTATAGCGGGCACCTACCTAGATGGACTCCAGTTTAGCCCTTGTGGATATACTCTGAGAAGTAACTATTAACCCACTTGCTGCTGGATCATAAATATTTTACTGTGGGAGGGGGGGAATCTAACAAGTGACATGTAAATGAGCAGGCCAAATATCCCATTCTGCTTCAGATTTCCTGCATCTCAGTTCTGCTGCCACAAGGGACTTTTGAAATGAAATAGACTTTGGAACATCTGCCTGTAAGATACAGTGGTGGAGATGAAGTTGTGTTGTTTCAGTGCTCATTAGACTTTCTGAAACTTTTCCCTTCATTTAAAGGTTGTTTGCTTAGTGTAATCACAGCGTTCGCTGTGATGAGGGAACTGGATGGATTATTCTACTGGTACTAGAATAAGCCACCTTTCTCCACCAGGGGACAGATTTTCAAAAGACGTCCGTGTCCACTTAGCTATTGAAAAAAGCATTCAGATTTTCAGTTATGCTCTTCATCTTGGGTGCTGACCTCTGGAATATCTGGCTCTTTGCTAGGGGCTTTGGCCCAGATCTATGAAAGGACTTAGGTGTTGTGATGCTGAGCATCATAGAGCTTAACTTTTAGGCACCTAAGAAAATCACAGGAACAACACAAAGACTGAGTGAGGCACCTAAGCCCCTCTACAATGAATGGGGAGAGAGAGGCACTTGGGGCTTGGTCTATGCTTAGAAGTTAGGTCAGCATAGCTATGGTGACCTAAATTCTAGTGTAGACGTTGCTAGGTCAATAGAATAATTCTTCTTGGAGAGGTGATGGAAAAACCCTTCTGTCATTGTAGGAAACATCTACACTCTGGCACAAAAGCGGCACAGCTGTAATCTACAGAGCCAGCACGCTGGGTGAGGGGAGGGCTCCCTAAGATAGCCAATGAGAGATGTTGACCAAAGTGGTCTGCCCATTGGTGGAGATAGGCGCCTAAATCCAAGTTCCAAGAAGGAACCTAGCTCCACTTGCAATCCATGAAGCAGGAGAAGATAGACAACTGCATATCTAAGTCTCCTGCAGAGCCCAAAACAAAACAGCTATTTGGGGGGTGCGGGAAGCAGGAGAAAAACTCCCTTATAAGCTTTAGCCTAGTATACTCATCCAGGAGGTGTGAGATCACAGTTCAGGTCTCCCCTCCTCATCAGGGAGGGGGAGAAGGGATTTGAACAGGGATCTGCCACCGCTCAGGTGAATGCCCTAGCCAGTAGGTTATGGGCTATTCTGAGTCAGAACTCCCTGAGTCTCGGCGATTGAAATTATTCTACTTGAATTCAACAATTCAATATGAATACGTCCAGGTGAAAGAGTTAGAACAAATCTATAGCTCAGTGGCTAGAGCACTTTCCTGAAAGATGGCCAATCTCTGTTCCAATCCCTTTGCTTTTAGGAGGAGGGAAACCACTAGGCTAAATCTTATAAGGGAGGTCTTTCTCTTCCTCCTGTCCCCCATCCTCCCCGGCTTTTTTGTGTGACCTCACCTGAGGGGCCCAAGTGGCCTCTGAAGCACCTGTACTGGATCAGGCCCCTGAACACTAGTTAGGTGACTGAACACCTATCTTTCTGATTTGCTCTGGGATTCAGGTGGGAGGTAGGTGTCCAGACACCTATTGTGAGTCAGCAGTGCATGTGCTCATGCAGGAGATGGGCATCCTACTATCTAAGTGAGGATGAAGCACATAGGCCCAGAAAGAAATGCTTAGGTACTGAATGAGTTTAGGTGCCCACAGAGTTAGGCAGCAGCTGAGCAGGAGTTTTGTAGATCAGAAAGGAGCCAAAAATGGGACTTAGGTGCCTAAAATTGAGATTTAGGTGCCTAAAATTGGGATTTAGGCACCTAAATATCTTTGTGGATTTCACTCTTTTTCATGAGGTGGCTGGCCCTTTAGTAGGAGTCAGGGCCCAGTCTATCCATCAGGGACTTTGTTAAGGATAATGAGTCCATCTTGGGCCAGCTGTAAGTAATGAAGTGCCTAGGTGGCTGGTTGGCACCTGACTGACTAATGAGCACCTGGGCTTGATAAAAGGCTACTAGGGCTGAGTTAGAAGAAGGTCTCCTAGAGAAGGTCTCCCAGGGATTCAAGGAGGATGATTGCTGCTACTACTACCTGGTAACCTCTACAAGCAGACCGGCGTGAGTGAAAAGGGGCTAGTTGGGGAAAAGATGATTGAGGGCTATAGCTGCCCTGAAGCAGATGTCAGCTCCAAGGGGAAAGCTATGAGCTCCTGCTCTGAAGAGTGTGTGTTTGTTTTGCATGATAACCCAGTTCCAGAGGACTGGGAACTCCTGAACATGGTGGAAAAAATGCTTGTTGGCATTAGCCGCAGGGTCAGAAAACTGGTTGGACTGGAGGGGCTTTTTGTACCCTATAAAAAGAGCTGCAAGATGAAATCCCACAAAGGGGTGTCTTGTACTTAGAACCTGAGTCTGAGTAAATGATTGCAACTCCCAAGGAAGAGCTGAGGCCAGTATACCTGTGGGGCCATGAGGTTGGGTGTGAGGGCCTTACTAGGCTTAAATAAGTATTGTGTTCTCTGAAAATCTGGCCTGACTGTGGGTTTTGAGCATTTGAAAATCTGACTCTGGGCTCCTCTGATAATCTGACCCCAGGCTGCAAGTCTGAATCTAGCCCAGACTGGTAGCTGTATTGTTAGGTGTGTGCTTATGGTGACTCTCAACACTGGGAGTCAGGAGGTCTGGCTCTATTTCTAGCTCTGTTTTAGCCAAAACCATACCACAAGTTAAGGCACTTAAATTCCTCCCCTATACCATCCCCATCTGGAAAATGAGGAGGAGGAAGATGTTAGTGGAATCAGTGTCTACCCTGAAGTATCATAGTAGCTACTGTCTGCATATTATAGCAACATACAACTTCCCCTGGACAGGCGGGACTGAAGTTTAGATCTTCTACTCCACCTCCATGACAGAGTCCTAGCAGCTGAGTTAAAGACTCTCTCAACTATTAGCCATATTGGGCCTCTGACATGTAAATGAGCAATTCTGATTCCAACCACCAGAGAGCATTGAAACATACAAATATCAGCCTGTTCCTTACAACCACATTCACAACCTGTCAGGTAAGTTCCTCTGTGTGCTATTGCGATAGCTGCTTGGTAGCTTATGGGAAATGAACCGAGGTTCTGACTCCATTTCCCAGTGTGCAGGTGTTCGCACCGTGAAATAAAATACTACACCAACTGGCATCCTTGTCTGGCAGGCGGGAATACTGAATTATTGCTGCAGCCTTAGAAATGGTGCCTCCAACTTGGGTTAAAGCATTATTGGTGAGGGACGGCATGGGGGAAGCTAGCACTCATTTATCTTGTGGATGTTACTGGGAAAGTGAAGGCCATAAGCCAACGCTTTACTATCCTCCAATTATATCTGAATCCATCCCTCTAGTTGTGGCTGTGGGCTCTGAAACAATAGACAATGCTGTGTGCCACATAATATGGGCACCTGGAAACATCTGAGAGGGCCTTTTGACACTGGGGGCAGGGAGAGTGCAAACCCAGGATGAGGTAACTTCATCTTCTATGGTTAGACAGGTACTTGGAACATGGGCCTTGAATCACAGTCAGCAATGCAATGAACCCTCATTATGAAATGACAGCTCTGGGCCGAATGAATTCATTAGTCAAATACACATGTGTGCATGGACCAATTAACTAGTGCTAGGATGTTTGGTCTCTTGGAGAGAGTTAGGTCCAAATTACTAAAAGTGACACCTAATTTGGTTTGCTTTAATTTTTGGGTAACCTATTGAGCATGGCTTTCAGAAGGGCTGTACCCCAAAAGCTCCCACTGACTACACATGGAATTACAGCTGTTCAGCACCTCTGAGAATCTAGCCCTGGGTGTCTCGTGTTGCCACCCCATAACTGGAACAATTAAATTCAATGGTTGCCTTTGATCATTTTGGTCTTTGTGGTCATCTTCTCCTTTCCCGTCCCACCCAAGAACCACAACGTGAGAAAACTGACTTTTAGGCCAATATCTGGTCTATGCTGGATGCTTCCAATAAAGGTGCAAGAATTCTCCATAGTGGACAACTTTTGCAATAAGGTGCCTGTGTAAATTTCCTCTCATCCCAAATCCTTAAACCAAGTGTATAGCACAGTAGAATAACAGGCCCTAGGATTCCTGTTTTCATATTTGCCACAGAGCTTAGTATAAATATTAGGAATGCCCTTTTATGTGTTAAAATTTGACAGCACCCTTGAAATTCTCTGATTGCTTTTTAATGAATTGTGGCCCTTCTGGCTTGCAGTATGCAATGCTAAGTTTGATTCTGCCTTTGCTGCCTGGGTATATATTTGTGAAGCTCTGTTAAAAAATGGGCCTTCTGCAGAGTTCAGCTTCCTGATGCTTGGAGAGCTGCAAATCTATATCTCAGGCCTGACCATGAAGAATCAATGGTCTCAAATAGCACTCCTCTGCGGCATTGGGAATCCTCTAATTTTCTGGACATGACCTATTGTCACCTGGCACTCTGCCAGGTCCTCAGTTACACTTTGTCGCTCAGATGGTGTGAAAGCGACAGAGTGTCTGAATTACAGTCAGTGTGGGGGTAATCTGAAGACATGGGTAGTGCAGTGAATCATGGGTTATGAGAGAGAGAATAGCTTATAATAATGAGGTAATATATAAAGATACATTGGCTAGGTCTACACAAGAAACTCTTGCTCATATAACAATGTTGGTTAGAAGTGTGAGGTTTTTTTTTAATACTGGCCAAAGGACTACTCTAAACACAGTTTTGCTAGTATAGTTTATTGTGTTTGGGAAATTGGTATAAGCTGTTCTGGCAAAAGCATGGTTGTTGCCAGTACAAGCTGCATCTCCACTAAGAGGGCTTGCTACTGTAGCTATATTGGCAAACTCTCTCTAATGTAGTGAAACTCTGTTGCAGAACTGAATGCTGAAGTTGGAGGACTGAGCAAGTGCTTTAGGATTTGACCCAATGTAGAGTCCTCTTTCAAAGACAAGCTTTCGCTCTTAGTGGAATTTTCATTATAATTGCAATTACAACTTGCACTCTGTACTGCAATGAAACTGTAAGGGGCATTGCTTTAGTAGACTCTGAGATCATGATCAGCCCGGGTCACAGTCCATATAGAGTCTGTCTCTCTCACTCATTGAATCGCTGCTGGCATGACCTAATGCTGGCACTTGCTTGAAGGCTTGAGTCTGTGCCCATTGGCAAAACTCTTATTGATTTCACTGGAGCAGGATTGGGCCCAAATTTTCCTTGTCACTATTTATATTGCTCTATTATTCCATCTGGAGAAAGATGTTGCAATGTCTTGAGCACCCATGTTCCTATCTGGCGAGAGTTCTGGACTTGTGTACGGCTAATAAACTGGATATTCAGGAGGGGTATTGCCGATCCAGTGCAAAGGGTGCCACCTGCATGCTCAAGGAACGCTGGCATCTGGCCTACCTCTCTGCAACCTCAGGTTCTTAACCTGGTTCTAGCTGGTGTGAGACTGCGATGGCCAAAAGGCAGAGTGGGGCTCAGCTCATTTATCTTTAAAAAGTCATGAAATGTAAGAGAGATGCCAGAAGACTGGCACTATATTTGTCTTTTTCCAATCTATAAAAAGGAGAATAAGGACAACCTGGGGAATTACAGACCAGTCAGCTTAACTTCTGCACCCAGCAAGATAATGGAGCAAATAATTAAGAATCAGTTTGCAAACATCTAGAAGATAAGGTGATAAGTAATAGTCAGCATGATTTGTCGAGAACAAATCATGTCAGACCAACCTGATAGCTTCCTTTGACAGGGTCACAAGCCTTGTGGATGGGGGGAAGAGGTAGACATGATATATCTTGACTTTACTAAAGCTTTTGATACTGTCTTGCATGACCTTTTCATAAACAAACTAGGGAAATGCAACCTAAATGTAACTACTATAAGGTGGGTGCAAAACTGGTTGGAAAACCATTCCCAGAGAGTAGTTATCAGTGGTTCACAGTCATGCTTGAAGGGCATAATGAGGGGGGTCCCTCAGGAATCAGTTCTGGGTCTGGTTCTGTTCAGTATTTTCATCAGTGATTTAGATGATGGTATACAGCAGGGGTGGGCAAACTTTTTGGCCCGAGGGCCACATTGGGGAATAGAAATTGTATGGCTGGCCATGAATGCTCACAAAATTGGGGTTGGGGTACGGGAGAGGGTGCAGGCTCTGGAGTGGGGCTGAGGATGAGGAGTTTGGGGTGTAGGAGGGTGCTCTGGGCTGGGACCGAGGGGGTTTGGAGCGTGGGAGGAGGATCAGGGCTGGGGTGGGGGGTTGGGGTGTGGAGAGAGGCTCAGGTGGTGCAGGCTCCAAGCAGCACTTACCTCAAGTGGCTCCCGGAAGCAGTGGCATGTCCCTTCTCCGCCTCCTGTGCGAAGGCGTGGCCAGGCATCTCTGCACACTGCCCCATCTGCAGGAACTGCCCCTTCAGCTCCCTTTGGAGTGCATAGGAGCTGGAACGGGGCCATGCCATGGTTTCTAGGAGTCGTGTGGTGCGGCCCCTGACCCAGTGCCCTGGCCGGAGTGGGGCCAAGCCATGTGGTGTGGCTCATGGACCGCCTTAAAACTGCTAATGGGCTGGATCCGGCCTGCGGGTGTAGTTTGACCACCCCTGGTATACAGTTTACGGAAGATGCCAAACTGGGAGGTTTTGCAAGTGCCTTGGAGGATAGGCTTAAAATTCAAAATGATCTGGAGATATGGTCTGAAGTAAATAAGATGAAATTCAATAAGGACAAATGCAAAGTACTCCATTTAGGACGGAACAATCAGTTGCACACATACAAAATGAGAAATGACTGCCTAGGAGGGAGTACTGCAGAAAGGGATCTCCAGATCATAGTGGATCAGAAGTGAAATGAGTCAACAGCATAACACCATTAAAGGGGAATAAAAGAGCAAACATCATTCAGGGATGTATTAGCAGAAGTATTGTAAGCAAGATGCGAGAAGTAATTCTTCCACTCTACTCCATGCTGATTAGGCCTCAACTGGAGTACTGTGTCCAGTTTTGGGCACCACATTTTAGGAAAGATGTGGGCAAATTGGAGAAAGTCCGGAGAAGAGCAACAAAAATGATTCAAGGTCTAGAAAACATGACCTATGAGGGAAGACTGAAAAAAATTGTCCTTGTTTAGTCTGGAGAAGAAAAGACTTAGAGGGGACATAATCACAGGTTTCAAGTACATAAAAGGTTGTTGCAAAGAGGAGGGAGAAGAATAGTTCTCCTTAACCTTTGAGGATAGGACAAGAAGCAATGGACTTAAATTGCAGCAAGGGAGGTTTGGGCTGGACATTAGGAAAAACTTTCTAACTGTCAGGGTGGTTAAGCACTAAAAGAAATTGCCTAGGGAGGTTGTAGAATCTTCATCATTGGAGATTTTTAAGAACAGGTTAGACAAACACCTGTCAGGGATGGTCTAGATAATACTTACTCCTGCCATGAGTGCAGGGGACTGGACTAGATGACCTCTCAAGGTCCCTTCCAGTTCTATTATTCTATGACCTTCAAGTGCCCAAGTCAGTCCACTCCCATCTTGCCTCGAATGGCTGAAGAGAGATGCTGGATGACACTGGGTGGCATATCCAGAGATGTCTGAAGAGACATATGCTATTATGATAAGCACAGTATTGAAAACTGGATGGCGAGATGGATCTGCATGGGGGGACAGATCGGTATCTGAAAACTGGAAGAATCTAGAGATGTTGCAGTGGAGCATCCAGAAACTTAGGTGCTTGTGAAGAGGCCAGGACATTGAAGGTAGAAGTGAGTCATAACAGGATATAGCTGCTAAAATGTGTGAACCCTGGACACTTGAAACCAGCTCTTCCAGAAATGTGCGAGGAGCATCATGAATGTGTACACAGGGTTTAGCAGCTGTCCTTGCTCCAAAAGAGGAAAAGCAAAGTTAAGTAGAATGTCTGAACATCAGTTCTGTTGACTTCATAAACCGCTGGGAGTGAGTCACCTGGAGCTGACCAATATTCTCTTTCCCTTTGCCAGCTCTAGTCTGGGCAAATCAGGAGTGTGTCAGCATGATGGTTGAAGGGTGAGTAAGTCGGCAGCATCTAAACGCTGCCATAGGAGAAATGTGCTGTAACTTCCAAGGTAGCTAGCACACATCTGGGGCCAACAGGGTTGTGTAAGCCAGCGAATAACACAAGTGACAGTAAATTAGATGAGGTTTTCACACATGATCCTTTGGGGGGCGAATGACTCCATAGGTAGCTGATGCTGAGGCTGCAGGGACCATCAGATAAGAAAGGAGAGTAAAAATAACCACAAATGGCCACCAACTCCATTCTCTTTCTGTGTCTTCCAACACACATGGACTAAAATATTTCATTCCCAGGTGGTTGTGTGGGCTTGTACTTGGGTGGCTGGGTGGAGCAGAACTAGTGTCTGTCTAACCAAGCTGGTACACTTCTAGCTTCAGGGTAGACGTAACCAGAAGTTCAGGATGGATGCTTAATACAACCTTAACTTTTATTATAATAATTGTTCAGATTAGTGTAGCCCTGAAAGCCCCATTGCACTAAGGGCTGCACATATATTAAACAAATAGAACATATACCCTTATTTCAATACACAACATGGGGATGAGACAAATAGGAGAGGAAGGGGAAAATAATGAAATAACAGTGGAACATGCGGATGTTGCATAGTAAACAGTAGTCACTGGTTAAATCCAACCTAGGCATAGTCACATTTCCCTAGAAGTGGCATCAGCTCAGCACCTGTTTGTCCCAGGCATTTCCTTAAACAACTGCTACAGCCAGTGTTTCTTGCCACTTGTGTTGGCAAATTGACATGCAGGGAATCAGCTGGGGAGCTCAGCGTGAGAGGGAAGAAATGCCAAACTTCTACACTTTCTATGGTTGAGTGTCATTCACTTTTTGTGGATCAAGGTTTTTCATGTATCAGAGGGGTAGTCGTGTTAATCTGGATCTGTAAAAGCAGCAAAGGGTCCTGTGGCACCTTATAGACTAACAGACGTTTTGGAGCATGAGCTTTTGTGGGTGAATACCCACTTCATCAGATGCATGTAATGGAAATTTCCAGGGGCAGGTAGGGGTGTGTGTGTGTGTGTGTGTGTGTGTGTATATATATATATATATATATATATATATATATATATATATATATATATATATATATATATATATATATATATAATGCAAACAAGAAGCAGGCTAGAGATAACGAAGTTATTTCAATCAGGGAGGATAGGAGTCATCCCTAGCCTGCTTCTTATCTCTAGCCTGCTTCTTGCTTGCATATATATGCACCTGCCCCTGGAAATTTCCACTACATGCATCTGACGAAGTGGGTACTCACCCACGAAAGCTCATGCTCCAAAACATCTGTTAGTCTATAAGGTGCCACAGGACCCTTTGCTGCTTTTAAAGTTTTTCATATTATCCTGGTATTTGGGAGACCCAGTTTCAAGTCTTGCCACTAAATGAGGCAGAATAGGGGCTTGAACCTGGGTCTCCCACATCCCAGGGGAATACCCTAATGGAAGATGATGGTGATTTCAATTAGGTGCCTAGTAAACAGTGTCTACATCATTGCCATTTGTTGGTACCTTTATTGATGGCATCAGCAGAGGCAAAGAACTGAATTGACAATGCAGATTTAATTCCTTCCTTCCTTTCCCCAACAGGTGGCCCCTCTGGCTCAGGGTTGAGGGATGTTGATGTGGGGATCTTGCACGAGTGATGTTGTATTTCACTTGTTCTGTGGCACTAAATAGAATTTTTCAGATCCCAGGATTAATAGTCTGACCCCTCAAGAGCATTAGAGGCAGAGCTGCAAAGAAAGTTCATGGGATAAGAACTGAGAATCAGAGAAGAGTCCTTGTGAACTTTTCCTTGCCTATCACCTTTTGATTTAGATGCACTGCTGCCAGGGGTGTGTGTGTGTGTGTGTGTTTTAATGTACTACCACTGATGGATCGCTAGCTTAACAGAAGGGATATATGTCCACTAACTACTGCATGACACAACTGGCCAGTTTTCCTTGCACTTAAAACATATGGTCCGATTAAAATGCTTGGGTCCAAAATATACATAGCGTGGTTCTGATCTGATGTTGGTGTTCCACGTTAGGATCATTATGTTGTAGCCTTCATTCTAAACAGCAGACAGACCCACAAGCTTGAAAATGCGTTTACTCTAGCCTCCACCTAGTGGCATATGTTTCATGCCAAAGGGTTTGCAATACATTGCATGGGAGATGGAACGGACAGGGCTGGTGCAACCATTTAGGTGACCTAGGCGGTCGCCTAGGGTCCTGGGATTTAAGGGGTGCCATTTTCTTCAGCAGCGACCGCGGCAGCTGGATCTTCTGCCGCCCCAGTTGCCGCTGGCATTTAGGCGGAGGGAGCTGGGGCAGGGGAGCGTGGGGAGGGCCACCTGCAGCAAGGAAGGGGGAGGGCGGCAGGCAGGGGAACTCCCTGCCCCAGCTCACCCCTGTCCTCCTCCTCCCCGAGCACGCCATGGCTGCTTCACTTCTCCTGCCTCCCAGGCTCGCAGCGCCTAAGCTGATTAGCACCTCGAGCCTGGGAGGCGGGAGAAGTGAAGCAGCCACAGTGTGCTCGAGGTGCTTGTGCGCGGAGCAGGGGTGAGCTGGAGCAGGGGGTGCCTCAGGGCGGAGGGTGAGCGGGTGCCACGGAAGGGTGCTTTAGGGCGGGGGGGAGCTGCTGCCGGGGGGGGGCACCTCAGGGCGAGGGCGCAGGAGGGGTGCAAGGTGGAAGTTTTGCCTAGGGGGCGAAACATCCTTGCACCAGCCCTGGGAACGGACACACATTTGTCAGGGGCATGACTCTATCCCCGACTCCCACCCCGTCATTAGTCGTAAAGCTACAGAGCACTAAAGTTAATCTTCTAATGACTTGCTCACATCATAGCTCAGCCCTCCACACCTCAAGGCGCTAGGGGGAATTGTAAAACAAGGTGCTCTTTACAGGTTGCTAGGGAGTGGCAGCAGTAAAGAGCTCTTTGAAATGGGATTTAAACTCTGCACCTAAGCAATCCTCTGAATGTAATGTCTCTGATTTATTAGTGTGGGTTTCTAATCCCTTCAGGGATGGCGCATCATGGTTTGTTTTTCTTTCCAAAGTGGGGGGGAAACCCCATCATTCCCTCTCCTGTTTGCGTACTGGTAGCCAAAACAAAACCAATCACTATGGGAGATTGGATGACGTGGCTCTTCCCAGGAGCTGGCATTGCAAAGTGCAGAGTCTGGAGGCAGATTGAACTGCAGCAACACTGTTATCTCTCTGTCTTTCCCTAATCCAGGGTGCTCTCTGACTCCCTGGGGAGTTCTGTTCCTTATAACCAGTGATGAAATGGGGGTGAGTTTGTGGATCTCGACTTACAGTCCATTGCCCAATACAAGATGGCCTTCTAATGGCTGACAGACCTGTATGCTTGAAAGCACGGTTATGAACATCAGCTGAAATCAACGATGCATTGCTGGTTTCTACCAGGGGAGGATCTGGTCCCTCATGGGAAGGAAGGCTAAAGGAGAGAGTGAGGGAAAAAGCGGAACACAGTGACTGAAATGCAAACAGAGCTGTGAGAAGCACTGCAACTGGAGTTTGCATTGGCAGCAAAACTGTTTTTCATATGGATGTCCGACGTTCCCCAGAAGCAAAGCCATCTTCAGAGTGTACACCTAGACAGGAAACTTTGAGCTGGTACAGCACCCAGCACTATTGGACAGAATAAATAACTTTATATCAAAGGTACACTTATAAATAGCTTATACATTACTAATGAATGTTTTAACAAAGAATCACTTTTTATACTATTAAAGTCCAACAGGTTAATAGGTTGCTTTTAACTATCTAGGTCTGCCTTTGCAGAAGTGCTCATTACCATCTGCAGCACACTACTCATCTGTTTACATGCTCACAACTAGAGCTGGTTGTAATTTTTGTGACTAACTCTTCTTGGCTGAAAAATGTCCGCTTTGATGGGAAAGTTTGATATACAGGCCCACCCCAGAATAGTGAATAGTCTGGTGATTAGAGCAGTCACCTGGGTTGTAGGAAATCCTGTTCAAGGCCCTGTCCCAGCCAAGAGGCTATAGTCTCTCTCTCTCTCTCTCTCTCTGGCCCAATGAATATTTTAATTATGCAAAAATAGGACAGCACCAACAGGAAAGACCGACTCTCTAGCCTGGCTGTGAGGGCACTTGTCTGTAACTTAGGAGACCCAGGTTCAAGTCAAGCCACAAAATTAGCTAGAACAGGGGCTCAAACCAATTTGCCACATCTCCGGGGAATACCCTAATCCCTGGCTATGCTGGGGTGAGTCCTTTGCTCTCTTCTTCCCTTTTTTTTTTTTTTTTTTTTTTTTAAGTTTACTTTGAAAGGTCTCTCTTTCATTTTGCATTGGAACAAAACCAAACCTCAACACACACTTTTTTTGCAAAACAGAATTGTCTCCTAGCCAAGTGTATTCCTAACATCTAATAATCACTTCTGAACACTTTATAAAACGTACACTTAATGTAAAAAGTGACTAATACTTTACACAACACCTACAGGAAAATTCAGGCCCTGAACCTGGTCTGAAAACTGGTAACAAACTGCTTTGCTGTAGTCTCATGTTTAGAAGTTTCCACCCTCCAGTCGCAGTGTGGAAGCAACACCACATGACCAATCACACAGTACAAATACCACATAGAGAATACCTGAAAACACCACACAGGCTGAAAATGGTTCACCCTCACTATTCAATGAATCCATTAGCTGGAATCAGGCTCAGGGCAGAGTCTGTAACTGCTGCCTATGTGTCAGTGGCTTTCAGTGATGCAAAATGCAGCACTTTCTCTCCCCAGCAGCCCCATTGTCTTTTCTGTGCAGGGAAGAGACTCCTGACAGTTACTGTGATTCTAGCACAAATTTTCCTTTCTTGGAAGTTCAGTTCACAGAAGCACAGGAAAAATTGTGATGCTTATTGGCACATATGGGGCTGGCACTTTCCTGCAAGACTTCACATTCTTGCTTTGGGACAAGCTAGCAATACAAAGAGGCATGGGAATATTTCCTAGTTAAAGATAACCGTGTATCTGAGACTCCCACCCCTATCCAGACTATTAGGGTGAATCCTATGGCCCGTGTTATGCTTAAAGTTTCACTAAGTTATCCTAGTGGTACCTTCTGGTGTAAAAATAATCCCCTTCCCACCACAATCTTTTCCTATTCTTGGTGAAATGTAGGGATAATATAGTTGCATATTTTATTCTAACTAATATTTTGTGGATCTCTTGTTGTGATGTTTTTCCTCCTCTAGACAGCTCAATCTCTTTGTGGCTCCAACCCTTAGTCTCTGTCTCCATTCCTCCTCTGTAAAATGTGAATAACAGAAGGGGGTTGGACTAGATGACCTCCTGAGGTCCCTTACAACCCTGATATTCTATGCCCTACCTCACAGGAGTTCACATACTACATTAATAGGGCCTATATCAATACCTTGCTTAGAGAGAGCTACCAGTCTGCAGTTGGGGGCATGTGTGTCTGAGAAGTGATGTGACACATACCCCACCTTTGCACCTGGCTATCTGGAGTGAGTTTGGTCCTAAATAGCTGAATTACCACATTTGATCCACATGAACTGGTCAATTTCTAAGATCTTAATGGAAAAATCTATGAGGTCATTTTGTCCAGCCAACGCCAACTCTGGATTATAAGGATCAGAAGGCACAAAGATCTTACATACATGGCTTTGTTTTGCCACCCGGCTAAGCAATTCCTTTTGCTTGTGGAGCAGGAGGATTTATACAGAGCAGTCTCTAGGCAGCAAAATAAGAAAAGCATAGCAGGGATGAGCAAAGAAGTTCATATAAAACAAGGTGCAAACCTTTACCTAAGAATTAAACTGGCCCTAAAGTGCTTTCTGAGGTTGAACAACTCAGATGATTATTTGTTGTTTTTCATCATAGGCCTCAGCCCTTCTTAATCCTGGATAAGACTGAAATGAGAGTTCTAAAGCTCCCTGAGCTGTAGATATCCTAGCATCTCTAGCCCAGCTGTGCAGGCCACTGTGCAGTGAGTTCACATAAGAATCTGGACTTTAGCCCTGATTCAGCAAAGCAATGAAGTGTGTGCTTTAGTACCATTTGAGATTTAAGCATATGCTTAATATTAAGCATGTACTTATGTGTTCTGCTGAACTGGAGTCTAAATCACTGAACCTTTACCCATTGCTAGAAGATAAATCCTTTCTAATGAACATTTGTATACAACACACCAGCTTTTTGGTGATTGTAGCATTTTGCAGCCTATGAGACTTTCCATTGACTTCAGTGGGCTTGGATCAGGGCCTAAGAATGCAATGCAAAAACCAAAATTTACTTTGCATGTAAATTACATACAAATAAATGAAGCAACATCATAAATCCACCACAGTGGCTTTTCTTCTAATATGATACCAAAAAAAAAAAAAAATAAAAAAGTAGGCAGCTTTTCTTCTAATACTCTTGAGCCCTTGTTCTATAAGCCTTCTGTTTTCTCTGGCAAGCTCTCCTCTAGCGTTGCCCTCAGTACAAACACTGTTAATCTGTAAATGAAATTCTGATTCCATTCCTGTTGAAATGTATCACTTAGTGCATGGTTTACTGGTGGGAAAGTCCCATTAACTATTGCTGAAATATGCCTTAAATGCTTGACTTTTTGTATTGTGGGCTAATAAACTCCACTTTCCCGCAAATAAACATATATGGGCTGATTCTCATTCACACTCAGGCCTGTTTACGCCACAAGGTAAAGGGAATTTAAAGCACACATAACTTACATTCACTTTAAGTCCCCTTTGCCTTGCCACGATGGTGTGAAGGGGCGTTAGTGTAATGAGAACCAGGGCTGCTTGGATAGCTTGCTGCCTGTTCTGTTTTCGGTATCATGCATTCCGACAAGAACTTAGTGTGAAAATACATAGGGCCTGATCTGGCACCAAGTTAAATCAAATGGAATTTTGCTTTTGACTTTAGTAGACAAACCATGAAGCTCGTAAGGGAGGGATTTCTTTGCACGCCTTCAGGTGATGCCTTTCTCATGTGACATAGTGAGCTTCATTTTCCTTCCCTTCGTTGGTCTGTCATGGATTCTCTTATTTTAAGTGGCTGCACCCATGGGATGGCAGTCTTGCCATAACACTATCTATCAGGAGCTTTGCCTAAAGAGAAATTTTGCAAAGGCTCTTACCATCTTCCTGACTGGAGACTCTGGCTGTGTCCATCACCTCCTCGGTTTCTGTTTTTTCATCAGACATCTCGTTGCCTCTCCTATCTTGTTTCTCACTTTCTGAGGTAGGACACTAGATCCAAACTGCTCCGCACTGAATTCTGAGGATGTGGGTATAGATTCCTGCCTGGTTCAGGCCCATCCTCTGCAGTGAGCCCAAACTGGACCCCTGAATTGGGACACCTCCTTTGCGTAAGACTAGAGAATGAACCACAAATCTTGCATCCAGGTTTGGCTATCTCCTATTATTATTTTATTTTTGTTGGATCACACTTCTTATATTAAGAGTTGTCATAAACAGATAGCTAAGGGTTAATGTTCTTTTACCTGTAAAGGGGTAACACCAGTAACCTGAAACACCTGACCAGAGGACCAATCAGGAAACAAGACTTTTTCAAATCTGGGTGGAGGGAAGTTTTGGTGTGTGAGTTCCTTGTTCTTTGTCTTGTGTCTGTACCCTCTCAGCTCTGAGAGTGATTTTTCTATCTCCAGCTTTCTAATCTTCTGTTTCCCAGTTGTAAGTACAAAGAGATAAGACAGTAGGTTTATATTGTTTGTTTTTTTGTATTTACATGTGTGTAGTTGTTGGAATGTGTTAAATTGTATTCTTTTTGAATAAGGCTGTTTATTCATTTTTTTTTTAAGCAATTGACCCTGTATTTGTCACCTTAATACAGAGAGACCATTTTTATGTATTTTTCTTTCTTCTTATAAAGCTTTCTTTTTTAGACCTGTTGGAGTTTTTCTTTAGTGGGAATTCCAGGGAACTAAGTCTGCAACTCACCAGGGAATTGGTGGGAGGAAAAAGTCAGGGGGAAAATCTCTTTGTGTTAGATTTACTAAGCCTGACTTTGCATACCCTCTGGGTGAAGAGGGAAGTACTTGTGTTTCCAGGACTGGAAACGGGGAGGGTGGAGTCCCTCTGTTTAGATTCACGGAGCTTGCTTCTGTGCATCTCTCCAGGAACCCAGGGAGGGAACACCTGGAAGGGAGAAGGGAGGGGAAATGGTTTATTCCCCTTTGTTGTAAGACTCAAGGAATTTGGGTCTTTGGGGTCCCCAGGTAAGGTTTTTGGGGGGACCAGAGTGCCCCAAAACACTCTAATTTTTTGAGTGGTAGCAGCTTTACCAGGTCCAAGCTGGTAACTAAGCTTGGAGGTTTTCATGCTAACACCCATATTTTGGACGCTAAGGTCCAAATCTGGTAAATATGTTATGACAATAGTAGACTTATAAATGGTTTAAAAGGGTTAATAACAGATGCAATAAGAATATTGCAGACATGGTACTATGTATAATAATGAGACAGCTATAAGCACATTAATAGAAAATGTTATAGGTGTTTATAAACAACCAGTTTGACTCCATAAAAGTCAATCTATTAGTCACTGATTGACACTATATAAATCTACTTTAAGATTGTGTGACCTTACATTTTAGGTTTCTGCCTCCAAGTCCCAGTCCCTATAATAGGACTACATTGGATAAAAACTCTCCTGCTTAGACGTGGCTGATTGACATGTCTTCAGGGCTGGTAGTGAAAGGTGAACTGCAAAAGTCCTTGTCAAGTGTCCCTGATGATCTTGGCCTGTAATATCCAGATTAGGGGGGCCCCCAGTGTGAGAAAAGTAATTCCATTTTTGCAGAGGATTTTAGATATTTCAAAACTTGGGTTCATTCTGATTAAGTATGAAAACCAATTTTTTTTTTTTTCAAAATTCTCTCCGAAAGGGAATGGAGGGCCAACTCCCGGGCAGTCTGTCTGGACTGCTGTATGTCCTGGGATCCCTGACTCCCAAGTAGTCTGTCTGGGCTGCTGTACGTCCTGGGATCCCTGACTCCCGGGCAGTCTTTGTGGCTGGCTGCCAAGGACCCGGCTGGGCAGCTCTCCATCAGGTCCCCACCTGGTTTCCATCAGAACTTTGTTGAAGTCAAACTGTCTCCGTGGAATGTTTTGATTTTGATGAATCAGCAAATTCTGATGGCCGGGTCTGATGGGCGGGAGGAATATTTTATTGGAACTCTTACAACCCATATACTAAGTGTGGTACAAACACATGGGAAGATGGTCTGAATTAAGCATCCCAACACATTTGTGAAGGAGGCAATTATGGTTTCCAGAAATCTGTGATAGGTGCATTAGAAACACCTACACAGATACAGTACCCACTCCCATTTCCCAGATGGGTAAAACATGCATAGAGAGGTCAAATTACTTGCCAAAATGCAACTATAAAATGAAGGCATAAAAGCGATGAGAGAGAGAGAGAGAGAGTGAGGAAAATGCCGTGAGGGAGAGGCTGCAGAAGCCATACATCCAGTATAAATAACTACCGTGGTAGATGCCTTGGAAAAATGATGTGCAGTCATACACAGTCCAGAGTGACATTATGGAGAGGCCCAGAGTTTCCCCCTTCTTTCCAATAAAAGCAGGAAGGTTTTTACCCTGGAAGGCAGAAAAAAGAGAGCAACACAATGGAGAAGAAATGCAAGGCCCATGGCCTTGAGGCTCAGGGAGGACAGCCGACATGTCTCTTGTTCCTTGTGTTCCTCTGGCTCCGGGACTCCGAGCACAGACAGCCTATCTGATTTAATAAAGGCAGGAAGCAAACGGTGACAGAGCTGTGAGATACTGCAGATGGGGGCGGGGGGAGGGTTGAAGAAGGGTCAAACTCATTAGTCATATGATGTGATGTAGTGGGGGAGGAAAAACAAATAGTGATAACGTTTGAAAAATTGTTAAAGCAGCTGACCCAGCCATTCTGCTGCAGTGCATTTTTTTGAGGCGGGGAGGGGGGATAACTACCACCTCCCAGCCTCTTTCTCTCTTGTGAGTGTTTCCTTTTCTCCCCAGTCCATTTCATTACTACACAATATAGGGGGACATGGCTGTATTTAATATCTTTACAATAGTGGGGCTCTAACTATGGTGTGCAGAACTGCTTCTGCCTCAGTGGTGAAACAGCATCTGCCTGTTAAGCAGTGATCCTTTCAGCTAAGAGTAGCAGAAACTAGGGGTAAATATTTTCCAAGACACCTACAGGACATAGGCTCCTAAAGCACCTGCATGACTTTGAAAACTTTGCCTCAAGCCTCTCTGAGTTTCTAGAGGATGTTTTTGACCACTCCAGATGATTGAAAAACTCTTACTCAGAGGCCAAAATCAGAAGCATAATCACATGCATGTACACAAACCGTTACCTGGGTTATCCCTCAGATACACTGGTGAAAGATGCCAGCTCCATATGGTGGAGTCATGGCTTTATCCTTGGAACAAGTGAAACACAGGTACCTACTGTGCAAGGTTCCCTTACCCAACATTGGCCTGAGTTCCAACACCAGGGTCAGTCTGCTCTTTGCGATTTCTTTTATTCATTATTGCAATAACAATAATGACTAGATTAGGGCCTCATTATGAAGGTACTTCACGTTAAGACAGTGGTTCTCAACCAGGGGTCTAGGGCCCCCTGGGGGGCTGTGAGTGGGCACAGCATTAGACTTGCTGGAGCCCAGGGTAGAAAGCTGAATGGGGCTGAAGCCCAGGGCCCTGAGAACCACCACCTGGGGCTGAAGCTGAAGCCTGAGCAATGTACTTTGGGGGGGAGAGGGGCTATGGCGTGGGGCCCCTGGCAATTGGCCATCTTGCTACCCCCTAACGCCAGCCCTGGTTTTTATATGCAGAAAACCAGAAAACCAGTTGTTGTGGCCCATGGAGTTTATATAGTGGGGGGGGGGGGCTCAGAAAGAAAAAGGTTGAGAACATGTGTCTTATGAGACACTCCCTGACCTCCATAATACAGACGAGAGGAGGCAAAGGTTATGATCCCCATTTCTTGGACCATTGAGGCACAGAAAGAGCAGAGATGGAATGCTCAAAAGGAATCGGGCTTTATCTTCTATAGACACCAAACTCTTGGGGAGGTTACCTACAGTGGAATGTTCAGAAGTAACACACAGAAAGGTTGTTGCAGAGATAAGGGTTGAAAACAGCACGCCTTGAGTCTCAGTCCTTGTGCCTTACCTGAGAAATCATCCTTTACTTGTGACCAACTAATGAACATTGAGACAGTGCTTTATGTGATACTATTTCTTCCCCCTGCAATTAAGAATCATGATTCACACTAAACTTTAATGTGTTCACTAAATATACAACGTTTAAAATATTAGTTCTACTGTTAATTCAGTGATGAGGCTGATGAATAACAAGACTTCCTCTGGAATACTAGGTACAATTCTGGTCACCCATGTTCAAGACAGATTAATTCAGACTGGAACGAGTGCAGAGAAGGGCTATTACAATGATCGAGGGAATGGAGAATCTATTTTATGAGAGGCGACTAAAAGAGCTTGGCTTGTTTAGCCTAGCAAAACAAAGGGGGAGCTGGGGAATATGATTTACTCTCTATAAATACATGGGGGATAAACAGCAGTGAGGCAAAGCTTTAGAACAAATGGTATAAATAGGCCATGGATTAACTTAGTCTGGAAGGTTTCTAGCCATCAGAGAAGGGAGATTCTGGAGCAGCCTTCCAACAGGAGTAGTGGGTGGCAAAGAACCTACCTAGTTTGATATGTTTTTTGAATGGGACTATATGATGGTTGCCTGCAACAGCAAAGGATGGGACTTGATGATCCAGGAGGTTTCTTTGTCCTGTTCTTCTCATTCTGAGTTAGGCGGCACTCCTGTCATTACTCTTAGCAACCAATCTACTTACTCAATGTATTGCCTTGTCTGATCTAACGTCAACTTTCATATGAAACTGTTAACAAGGGTTGGATGAACTAGATGGAAAAATGAGAACTGACTTGAATCCAAACTTTTAAGTGAGGTTTGAATTTTTTTTTCTTGTTGTGGAAGGAAGTTCTAAAATAGAGGCTGTCCTCAATGTTTCTGGGTCAGCCAAAAACAAGACGTAGTAATTTTTAGATGTGGTGGTAAAAAAAAGTATGGAAACTGTAACTGTGCCTCAGTGGGTCACAACTTATGATGCCAAATTCAGGACAAACTGCTGAGAAACAGGGCAAACACAACCCCAAACTGGTGGTTATTCTTTCATAAGCTATATCAAACCAGCAACCAAAGTCAACTCCTGTTTCACTTCACTGGCTAACAAGAAGTCATAAAAGCAGTTTCCTTGGGCATTCCAGTTCTTATACCACCACCAAAAACCCTGGATTCAGAGATGAGTGGTTCTTTACAACCAAGCTCATTAAATGAAGGGTTCTTCTGATCACAAAGGACCAGCCACACACCCAGGTCAATATATAATAGATCTTACCCAAAAATCATGCTGATGCCAATCCTTTAGTATCTAAAATCTAAATGTTTATTCACAGAAAGAAAAAGAGAAAGAAAGGTGAGAATTAAAATTGGTTAAAGGAATCAAATACATACAGTAATTGCTTGGTTCAGGCTTGTACCAGTGATGGAATAAACCACTGTCTTAAGTCTCTGGTTGCTTCCAAACCATTGGAAGGACCTCAGTCCATTGGTGTTAGAATGCTCCCATTAGTATAGTCCAGAGGCTGGAGCAGGACAGAGACGAAATGGAGGGATTCACATGTTCTTGCCCAATTTCACTCAGTCATTGCAGGAAGCCATTACCTATATTCCAGACAGCACGTTTATAGGACAGTCCATTCAGTGTAGATAGGTGTCTCCCATGGTCTATTGTGAGTTGTGTCCTTTTGGATAGGCCACTCAATTTGAATAGTCCATCCATGATGTGCTGGCTAATTACTTCATGGGTGTTACCCCAGGAGCAAACATTTGAAATCCAGGTATAGAGTCAATATTCATAACTTCAAATACAAAAGTGAAACGTGTGCACAGATAGCATAATCGTAACCAGCAAATCATAACCTTCTCATGGACACCTCACTTGACCACCTTTGTACATGATTTGTTGCCAATATGTAACAGTGGTTGCAACAATGATCTATATGGTCATATTTTAATCAGGTAACGACACCAAAAAAAATTACTCTCCTGTTTTGTTCCCACACCCTTCCCCCCAAAAACACGCTTGGTTTGAATCTTCAACAGCTCTACAGAAGGTCAAAAAGGATAAAATTCACAAAGTTTCATAATTTTTTCTTGATTTTTAAGATTTCATTAGATTTTAGAAAAAAAATCAAATTGATTGCTTAATTATTTTCCCAGGTACTGAAGTTAAGCTGACTGGTCTGTTGTTTCCTGGGTTGTCATTAATTCCCTTTTTATAGATTGGCACTACATTTTCCCTTTTCCAGTCCTTTGGAATCTCTCCTGTCTCGTATGACTTTTTGAAGATAATCGCTAATGGCTCAGCTATCTTCTTTGTCAGTTCCTTGTGTATTCTAGGATGTATTTCATAGAATATCAGCATTAGAAGGGACCTCAGGAGGTCATCTAGTCCAACTCCTTGCTCAAAGCAGGACCAATCCCCAGACAGATTTTGCCCCAGATCCCTAAATGGCCCCCTCAAGGATTAAGCTTACAACCCTGGGTGTAGCTGGCCAATGCTCAAACCACTGAGCTATCCCTCCCCCTATCAGGGCCTGCTGACTTGAAGACATCTAATTTTTTCTAAGTAATTTTTAACTTGTTCTTTCCCTATTTTAGCCTCTGATCCTACCACATTTTCACTGGCAGTCACTATGTTAGACATCCAATTACTAACCTTTTTGGTGAAAACTGAAACTAAAAAGTAATTTAGCACTTCTGCCGTTTCCACATTTTCTGTTATTGTTCCTCCCACCTCACCGAGTAACAAGCATACCCTTTCCGTGGTCTTGTTCTTGCTTCTAATGTATTTATAGAACATTTTCTTGTTATCCTTTGTTTCTAGCTAGTTTAGTCTTGTCTTGTTCCTTGGTCTTTCTAACTTTGTCCCTACATACTTATGTTATTTATGTTCATCCTCTGTAATTATATCTAGCTTCCACTTTTTGTAGGGACTCTCCTCTTTTTTTTTTTGTTTTTTTGTTTGTTTTTTTTAAGTTTCAGATGATTGAAGATCTCCTGCTGATTAAGCCAGGGCGGTCTCTTGCCATACTTCCTATCTTTCCTACACAGTAGGATAGTTTTGCTCTTGTGCCCTTAATAATGTCTCTGAAACACTACCAACTCTCTTGAACTGTTTTTCCCCTTAGACTTGCTTCCAATGGGATCTTACCTAGCAAACTCAGGGAGTTGGTCAAGACTGCCTTCTTGAAATTCATTATCTTTATTGTGCTCTTTTCCCTCCTACTATTTCTTAGAATCATGAACTCTACCATTTCATAATCACTTTCACCTAAGCTGCCTTTCGTTTTCCAATTCTCAACCAGTTCCTCACTATTTGTCAAAATCAAATCTAGAAGAGCCTCTCCCCTCATAGCTTTTTCCACCTTCTGAAATAAAAAAATTATCTCCAATACATTCCAAGAACTTGTTGGATAATCTGTGCCCTGCTGTGTTATTTTCCCAACAGATGTCTCAGTAGCTGAAGTCCCCTATCACCAAGTCCTGTGCTTTGAACGGTGCTTTTTTAAAAAATAAAATAAGTCTCATCTACTTCTTCCTGATTAGGTGGTCTGTAGTAGACTCCTACCATGACATCACCCTTGTTTTTCCCCTCTCTTATCCCTACTCAGAATTTCAACAAGTCTACTTCCATCTCAACCTCAGTCCAACTGTATGCACTCTTATATAAAAGGCAACACCTCCTCCCTTTTTTCCCTGCCTGTCCTTCCTGAACAAGCTGTATCTTTCCAGACCAGTATTCCGATCATGATGTGTATTATCCCACCAATTCTCTGTGGTGCCAACTAGTGTCATAGTTGCATTTAACTAGCATCTCAAGTTCTTCCTGCTTATTTCCCATACTTCACACATTACTATACAGATATATAAGATACTGGATTTGATTTCCGCCCCCCATGTTCTCTATTGTCTCACCCTTATCCCTGCTACAATGGCCCATGCTCCCCTAAGATCCTACCCCTTCTCCCAGATCTCCGTATTTTTCACTTACCTGTGGGCTTTTGTCACCTGACCCCATTGAACTTAGTTTAAAGCTCTCCTCACTAGGTTAGCCAGTCTGCATTCAGATATGCTCTTCCCCTTCCTCAATAGTTGGACCCCACCTCTGCTTAGCTGTCCTTCCCGGAACAGTATCCCATGCTCAAGGAAGCTGAAGCCCTCCTGTAATCACCATTCTTGCAGCAGGAGGGCTTCAAGTTCCTTGACCATGGGATGCTGTTCCAGGAAGGACTACTAAGCAGAGATGCATTTAGGTTCTATGATGTATATCAATCTGTAACCTACTGCATCTACTCTATTTTTCTCCTTCTGGGAAGGACTTGAGCATATTCATTCTTCTAACTCTGCATTTATATTTTGTTAAGGCACATGGTGTCTACTCGGCACAGATACATATTCATTAAATTTATTTTTTTTCTTGTATTAAATCTCTCACCATGGTTGTATTTAAGTGGTTTCTCTCTCTCTCTCTCTCCAGTGTTCTGTTTGCTCTCTCTTTGCAAAGACACACAAACATGTTTCTCAGAAGGTCAACCTAACCTATAGGAAATTCCTTCTGCCTCTGAGCTGGCTCGTTCATCACCAGTCATAATCGTTCTGGAATGTGAACTTGTAGTCTGTTATGTGGCTACTGCTAGTGATGATGCCTGGAGATGACAGCTTGATTTTTTTTAAAAGCTAGGTTGACCCTGAGGGGTGAGGAAAACTTGTTTTGACAGAGCAAACGTGACACAGAAGCAGTGCATGTGCCAATATATGTAGAAACAAGGTGTTGTTTTTGCAAGGTGGATTTTTTTTTTTCCACTGGGGAAAACACTGCAGTGTGTGGAAAACATAATATTATCACACCTTCCTCTTGTCTGAAAAATGCAATTGTGCTCATCAAGGCAGAAAGGCCATAAGTCTCTGGTTTAACTGAGAACATGGATGCCACAGGTTCATCGGGAAAAGTACTTGGGCATCATCAAGGTTATTTGCTAACATGAGTTTAATGGAATATTTATAACCTGATTTTTTCCCCCCTGGCTTATCTGTGGGAACAGCAACAGATAGTGGGTAGGTTGATGTAATGTAAATCAGGAGACCTTTCTTCCGCCATGTGACCTTCAGCCATTCCTTTCACCTCTGTTCATCCTCTGATCTTATTTAGAGAAGTGTTTTCAGGCAAAGACCTTGTGTTCATACAGTGCCTTGCACAATGGAGCCTCGATCATGGTGGCAGGGTCTTGGCACTATTGCAATGGTAGCAGTGATTCATGATCTCCTCTCCTGACCCCATGGGATATTGTTCAACATTCCTCAAAGATGTGGTGATAAAACTGACGACACCTTTGAACATATCCAAATATTGTGGTACTAACATGATTCAATGGAAATGTTACCACTTAATCACTATGCTTTGTGTTTCATAAAGAATGCAGGATGTTATCTGTGACAGTGATATGGCGGGCAGGGGGAATCTCACCTTCTTACAGTCTGCAAAGCAACTGGCACCCTTTTCTATTGTAAATCAGTCATTGCCAGTATATTTATTTTATACAGTAAGTGGGCAGGTGAGGTGCTCTTCTTGCCAGAGCAGGTTTTTGATCCTCTGGGTATCCTCAGTGAATTGTGAAGATAAAAACCAAACAACTTGGGCAATGTGGTCTAGTGAATAGGGTACTATAGTGGGAGTCAGGAGACCTAGATGCTCTTCCTGGCTCTGCTATATAATATTAGGGAAAATCACTTTATTTCTCCTTGATAAGGCCCATATTTTTAAAGGTATTTAAGTGTTGCTGTGCTCAACATTGCAAAACCTGTCTCCCTTTCAAAAGGGATTTGAGTACTTAGGTGCCAAAATTCTATTTACTGTCAGTGCAATTTAAGATCTAAGTACCTAATCTCTTTTGAAAATGAGATTTAGGCTCCTAAATCAGTTAGGTGTTGTGAAGCTGAGCACAGCAGTGCCAGACTACCTTTAAAAATCTGGGCCTAAGCTCTTTAGGGTAGGGATGGTCTCTTACTATGTTTTCACAATGCCTAGTACAATGGGTCTCCAATCTTGGTTGGAGCCTTTCAGTGGGTATAATAAAGAATAACAGCATGAGCTATTTTAAACCTCACTTGGTCTACATTTAGATTGAGGTTCTGTACTAGTAATGTATGAACCTGGAAGGTTCAGCTAGTCACCCAAATGATAGGGGGAGGGGACATTTTGAAGGCGGCCCCTCAGACTGGAGTGCTTTGCTGAAATACCCATGGTCCTTCAAATTTCTGTGGCTGTCTTCAGGCACTGTCTTTCTTTCTTTCTTTTTTTTTGTTCTATTTCTGTACAGTGCCTAGGACAATGGGGTCCTGGTCTGTAACTGCACCTCCAAATAACTTGTTTTTGTTAGCAAAGTAGAACCCTCTGGTAGTTACAGGGTTTGACAGCAAGCTATGGCTGTGATGTGTTAAGGTGGTCTACATTTTAATACTAATAACTTTCTCAATGTGGAGGCTGAAATGCTCGTGTTAACTATGACCTCACATGTGTGCCGAAGCTGACCTGCTGAAAGGATAGTTGTCTGCTTGGTGGGAAAGTATGTTCATGAAGGAGATACACCTCTGTGTAAGTTAGCAATGTCCTCCTTCCTTGCTATGCTGCTTGGAGGGCAAAGATGGGATTTTGGGAATCATTAGTGCTGGCTATATCAAGACAGTTCCTCTCTTGCTTTCTTGCCCTCAACACGAAGCTTAGATGCCCACTACCCCAAAAGTATTTGTTTTGCCAGAGAATGGTCTAGAAGCCACTGAACTGGAAGGATTGGTGTGTAAACAGAGAATGGTCCTATTGCTAACAGTGGAGGAGAGTGAGTCCTTCCTTAGAGGTTTTGGAGGCCTGGCTTGACAAAGCCCTGGCTGGGATGATTTAGTTGGTGTTGGTCCTGCTTTGAGCAGAGGATTAGACTAGATGACCTCCTGAGGTCTTTTCCAACCCTGATAGTCTATGATTCTATTATTCCAATGGCAGTAGTTCAGTGAAAATAGAGATGATCTCCAAGGCATGAGTGGCAGAACCACTCTCAGTACATATATTTATAATCCCCATGCTCTGGTATAATTTTGTAAAATATACAAGGCCCCAGTCATTGACCAATGAGCAAAGCCTTGCACAAGAAAGGAAGCAAAGAGCAACAGACATGATGAAGACTGTTCTAGGAGAGATCATAATCTTGTCTGATACATGTCTAGACACGTTTGAGACTTTCCGTGTTGAGCATGATCCCTCATAAATACCATTTATTTCCTACTACAAATACAAAGTCACTGGGTGTTACAGGGTGGCATTGTTCTAAGGCCGATGCTCAAAGCTTAACTCTGCTTCCATTGAAATCAATGGAAGCTTTACTACTGGACTCAGCAAAAGAGACCAGCCTTGAGTGCCTTTAAATACCATTGGGTGAGATTTCATTTAGGGCCCTTTCTAGTGACTTTCTGCCTGGACCCCTGAAAGCCCCCCAGTGGGCATGGGGCTCAGTGGACTAGGGGATATGTAATGGCATATGGATACAGCCTTTCTATGTCCCAGTTAAAACTTACATTTAGTTCAAATGTAGCCCATGTTGGTAACAAAGGAACGTTACTGAACACTGCAACTGCAAGAGGTTGTTCTGTGACCTGAGCTGATATTCCCAGTCCAGTCCCTACCAGGCTAAAATTCACAGCCCAAAAGCTGTCAGTGGCAACCTGGATGTTATCAGTGGAGCTGGAAACCTGTGGAGAATGAGCTCCCCTCTGGCTCACTGAGCTGGTTCCTGCTCACCATTTAACGGCTGAGGTTCATATCCTAGGATCTCTGTCTTCAGAGCAAATTCAGCTTTAGTACAGCCTCCCCCACACTAACCCTGGGTCATGCAGCCACCCTCCACTTCAGAATTAGGCCTAACTGGAAGACTTGGATTTCCAGGGGAGGGGTTTTCAGAGCACCTTATATGAGCACTAAAAACCCTTCCAAGTACTAACCATGGTCACCTTGGTAATTTTAGCATTTGTCAACAGTTTTGACACTTCCACTGGTTTCTGATGTAGCACAATCTCTCCCCGGTAAGTAGTCAGAAATAACTATGTGTCTGTGCCTTTTGGACTGTATCTGCAGCAGGTCAGTTGAGTATGACAAATGTTACAGAAAGCCCTAATGTCCTCTGCAAAGAGGTGCCTTCACTGTCTATGCATCTAGAGGGAAAGCTGTAGAAATAATCTGAATCAAGATACATATTCCCTTCCAAACAAGTATAACCCTGTGATTGCCTTAGTTGTACCCTGCACCAAATGGATGATGGAGATCATAGTGTAGTACCATTACCACCACTTTGGCATTACTCCCTTGAAGGCAATACACCAGATCAACTGTTAGTTGAACTCCATTGACTTTAGTGAAGTTACACAAGCAGAAACTTGACCTTCGAGCATGAAGGATGAGGGGCAGCACCCGTTGGCAAGAGTGGACAAATAAAGTGCTTCTTAGGCCCACACAAATAATATTCTGAAATCAGCTGGCAGGAAGTGAGCTATTATCAGCCCCACTGAGAGCCAGTTCGTAGCTGTAAAATGGTAGAGTTGCCAAGTGACATCCTTTCATCTGTTCCCCTCAGTCTTTAGTCATCTTCCCCTCTTTTTGGCCAGAATTCCTTTGGCTTTGTTGGCGTTGCATTTGTGTATTTGATCATCTAGTCTGAGACAGCCAGTGATGTATCCTCAGTGATCCAGCAAGGAAAGGCAGAGGCCAAACTTGTGACATCTCGTGATCTATGTATGTTTGTGTAACCCACTAGGGTTCATTTCCATCAAAGACAGAAACAGCACTTGGTTGTCTCACTGCTTATGTGATATTCAATAGGGATTGGACTAAGAAGCCTTTCCAGGAAGGCAGCTTTCTATGGTGCTCTAAATCTTTTCCTCTGTGAGGATGTAAGGGCCAAATATGTCTACAAAACTGTGCATCTGCTAAATGACGGTGGACAAAAGCAATGGCAACCCTTGGAAAGCAATTAATGCCTGCCAGAGAATAAATCTCCAATGGCAGGATCTCCACAACTCACAACGGCAATGAGGAGGAAAGAAAATAAATGAGTGTGTTTTGGGGGCATGCCAGAAAGATCACATACAGCGGAGACCTACATAATCACAAACTTGTGTAGCGGAGGATTAGTAGGATGTGCAGTTACTACTCCTCTTACTTAGCAATAGCTGGGTGAAGCCATGTTGCAAAGGTACCCCAGACCTTGCTTCCAATTTGGGAGTAAAGATTTGGTCTACCAGCCTCCCCCCATGGCCCTATACATGAACACTGAATGCTAACAAGATATTCATCATTTCCTCATTTGCAATAACACAAATAGCCATAGGCTACTATTGTACCAAGCCAATGCTGCCAGTTAAGCTGGAGAACTTGATACAATCCCACAATTCATTTCTAGCTCTAGTCATTCCTTCATCTGGCCCTTTAAGGGAGGAGAAGATGGAGATTTTCTTTGACAAGCCAACACTCACAGGTTGTTGAAAATGTGGATTATTTATTTTCCCCTGTTCCAGGTTTCAGCTGTCTGCACTCCTGATTTAGTCATACTCCTGCAGATGAGGTAATGGTCTCTGAAGTCAGCCCAGAAAATGTCCCCTGTACCAGAGGCTGGAGAAATCTCCTTTGCATACAGTAAATCACCATCCAGAGCAGGCTGAAGACAGCTAGGTGAGATTATTATTTGCATTGCAAAGTACCTAGCAGCTCCTACCAAGATCTGGGCCCTCATTGTGCTAGCCATGGGACAAACATAAGAGGAGACATTCCTTGCTCCAGAGAGATTTCAGTCTAACCAGACCAGGGAGAATAGGGATAGGGAAACAGGAGTGACGTAACCCAGTCAAGGTCACCCAGCATGTCAGTGGTGGAGCTGAGGCTGGAAGCCAGGTTGTCTGACCCTGAGGCTAGAACAACATTGGCCCTCCGAGCTTTACAAAGTCCCTTTTGGAAAGAACAACCAGCCTTTTTTTATTCTCTGGAGGAGACATTAATTCAGCTGTAACGTACAGGTGCGCACATGGACTATGGGTTTGATTGTATTACCTTAGTCTCAATTGCTAATGTGAAATTCCATTGGACAGTCTGGTGCCGTTTTGACCCCGTTACTGATCATTGTTCAAGAGAGCAGGAGATGCTCATTTCAGGCACCGAGGGGCTGCAAATTAATCCTAGGAGGCATTGAACAGGGCTATTTTGTTAGCGCTTCCCTGGCTCTAAATGTGACTAGCTCATCTTTTATGAGCACTCAAAGTCACTCCAAAATGGCAGCTGTGAACAATAAACGCTCCTTTGGAGAAGAACGATTTTTTTTTTATTTTTTTTTTGGTTTTCCCTGAGCCTATGCTGCACAGAAACCAGACTGAGATAGTCTGTGTAATTCAGCCATAGATGCTCTTCTGCAACTGGAATTAAGAATCCAGACAATGCGTTCAAGACTGATGGTTTCCACAGGAGTTTATGCTGCTGATGCTTTCTGTGCTTCACCTGACTTCTTATATCGTATTACGGGCTTTGTCAGAAGAGAAAATAAAGCCATTGTCTCCTGGAAAGCTTTGCAGATACAGCCAGCCCTGGATTAGAAGACATGCATGTTTAACTATTCCAGTGTGTTTGGCTGAAGGCACTTGGGGTTTGGTTGGGGGAGGGGGCGGGGGAGAGGGGAAGTTGTGGGCAAAGGGAAAGTTGCTGTTGGAATATGCTCACCAAAAGCAAGCCACCGTTCCCTCAGAAGGGGAGGGACGGGACGATCATGCAGAGTGCTAGGGTATTCCTCTACAAACGTCCAGAACCACAGCGCCTACGCTGCAGACAGGGTTATGCCCAGACTGCATTGTATGTGGTCTCAGAGATCAGTTTTAGGTTTTCTTCATTCTAGCAGCTGCATTCAAACTCAATTTCAGATGAGCACCAAAATCTATGCAGGGTGAATTTGTTCTGTGTACTGACAACCAGCATACAGTCCATGCACCGTCATGGGCTAACGTGATACATAAGTCTCTTGCTGGTCCTCTGCACAGAGAATAATTGCACTCTTGTGGTCCTGCTCCACACATGAAGTGCACCCAAAGTCCCAGTTAAATTCTGCTCCTCTAATGGAAAATTCTATTGCAAGTGCCCAGAGAAATCCAATTCAGCATGTTTTTCTCCCACGAGACCTATCCAGAATGAATTCAGTACAGATGTATCTTTCTTCTAAATGTCTTTATAGCATTGAACTGGACTCTATGCTTTCCCCAGGAGAAATGAGGTATCACAGACAAAACAATTTTTCTGTGTGCTAATGAGGCACCAGTAAAGGACCCTTCCAAGTCCATAACTTTATCCAGCTTCTATATAAGGCAATGTGGTCCAATGGGCAGAGCACAGGATGAGGAGTCCAAAATCTCACTCTGTCATCAACCTGTTATGTGACCTTGGGCAAGCTGCATCCTCAAGTTCCTCTTTCACTCTTTGTCTATTTAGATTGTAAGACTCTGAGGGCATGGGCTTTCTCTTATTAGGCATACAGCGCCTTGCACAACAGTGGCCCTGAAACCAGATGCTGCCTCTAGGAAGTAGTTTAAATACATAGATCTATACTCCCCATCTGCCTGCTGAACAGTGTCATTCTACAGGAATTCAATAATGTTTAGCTCTGGAAGAGTCAGAGGAAAGCTGCTCCCTACAGCACATTCCCCTCACAGGTAAAAGCCATCTGAGTTCGCTTCTGTGCATTTCCCCTCAGTACTGACGCACTTCTGAAGAGCTGGGTCAGGTACTAGCAGGGAATTACCTATGCAGCCTCAAAGAGCAGTGAAGAGATGCGAGGTGTCTATGTGAATGTGCCAGTTGCTGGATCAGTGCTGAAATCCTGTGGCTCTCAGAACATCAGGGGCTTTGGAGTACCACAGTTTGTGCTGAGTTTATATGGATAGAAGACCCGGGAGACAACCCATGAATTCTTCCCTTTGAGGCCCATGAAGGTCTGGTAGTTAAGGGCCAGATCTACCAAGTGACTCTGGCAGCTAAATCCCCATTGTAGGTACCATTGCAATCGACAAAACCCCCACTTGGCAACTGCCTAAACCTGTAGATGCCTAAACTTTTTCTGAAAGTTCCCTACGTACCTCAGTTTCTGCTTCTGGGCATGGCCCCTGTGCCCTTATTCTAAGGATACGAGTGCCCATCTCCCACCTAAGCAATCCTCAGACTGGGGTGTGGTGGCACAGGCTCCCAGTCTGATCAGGAAGGGGTTAAAGAGCTCCTCTGAGCACATCCAGCCCCAATTTGCTGCACCTGTAATGGCTGTTCCTCCTTATGAGGGAGGATCCAAGCCCACTGCAGAGTGGCACTCAGAGATGCCAGAGCTACTGCTCCCTAGGCCCACAGAGTAGGGGCTGCTCACCCAGTAAGCTGCTCAAGAACCTCTGTTTCCTCAACTCTCTGGAGATATAGAGGGACCATCTTTGCTTTACATTAGAGCCCCAGGCACTCAGCCCTCACTCCACGGGCATGCCCTGGAGAGAGAGGTTCCTCTGCTTGCTTGTGGGGTCTGATCTGGGAAGCATGCTCAGAGCACCCTATCTCCATGCAAAATGGTGGGAGGCACCTGAAATACTGTTTCCTTTATGCAACTTTTCCCATGGCTTGACCTTCAGTGTATATATACGCTTACAAATGCATTGCTCTAAGCAGAATTGAGGGAGATGGGAAGCATTAAACTACTACAAGAAAGGCTGCTCTTGCAGTATTTATGATCAGAGTGAAAGCAGAATGTATCAACAAGCTTAGGGTGGGAATCTCGCCTCTCATGAAGTTTCCTGCTCTTCATATACAAGAGGCTGGGATAGCTTGACTAGAACCTGACTATGGTCAAAGTCCTTGGGTGATTATCTGAACTGAACATCTGATTCCTCTGCGACTTGGACTTCAGTGGAGAAATGCAGTTGAACAGAGAGAAATCAGATGTTCTTTTCACATCTGAACTTCAAATAGATCCTCCTGTTTTGGTTAATTAAATCTTGTGTATGTGTCTGTGTGGGTTGCTTTTGTGTGTGTGTGTGCCTCTGTATCTATTAGCCATGGCCGAACTCTTTACTGTGACTGAAACTCATGGCAAATACAGTCCACATTTTTGTTCACAAACCCATCCTGTTTTCTCTTAATGGGTCCATTGTTGAGGAAATAAGCAGTTTGTGACTGAATTTTGGCTAATGGGTTGCTCTAGCATCTGCCTGCCTTGGTAATCATGCAAATAGCTGGAAAGCTGATGTAAATCATGGGGTGAAAAACTTGCTGGGTGTGTAAGTACACAGACAGACCCCCATACATGATACTTACTCACTTGCATCATTATAACCCCCCTGAAGCCAGTGGAATTAAATCACAATAAAATGGGTGTGAGATCAGAATCTGTCCCATAGGTTCAAATGATTTTAGATTCCTTAACTCCTGGGTGTATTTTGCAAACATCTCACACACAGGACCCATGGTGCAGAGACGGGGAAGGAGGTGGAGAGAGAAAACAGACAAGACTGACAGACCGATGGGGAGAGTCCAAAGACAGCCAGACAACAATTATAAATAGCATCCTTTTTGAGGTTTGTTTGATGTGTTGCCCAAGGCCAGGTGGAAAATCTTTCCGTTGCTGCCTCGTCTACTAATCGCTTTCCCCTCATTTTTCAATAAAGATTCCAAGTTTGGTCACTTCTTTGGCACATTTGTTTCCCATTAGGATACTTTGAGCTGTTTCAGTGTGTTATGCTAGATAATTGCTTTAATAACAAACTGAGGAAAAGCTTTTGAACATTTTAGGAAGTAATTTTTTTCCCCCTATGAAAATCCAACAAACAATCACAGAGGCCTGGGGAATAGCAGGAGAACGGAATAATCTACTCTGATTACTGATGGTCCATTGCAGTTGCATGTAAGCCATATGCCAGAACTGTTCTTTAATTATACTACTACTTATATTTATATGCCACTTGTCATTTTCAAAGGACTTTACGAATAGTGGCTAATTGGGCCTCACAACCTCCTTGAGTGCTCGGGCTATGAGTATTATTGTTTCCATTTAACTGTTGGGAACACTGAGGCAGAGTTTGTTTTTTTTTTTCCTCCAAGAACCTAGGGGGAGTCAGTGGCAAAGCCAGGATTTGAATCAAACATTTCCTGGCTTCACTAGACCTCACCCTTTTCCAGAGGTGCCGACCTTCTGAATTCCCGGGGGGTTCTCAACTCTTGTTTTTCCTCCTCTTCCTGACCCCACCCTCCCAGCACCTCCTGCACATGGCTGAACAGCTGATCATGGCAGGTGGGAAGTTCTGGGAGGGAGGGGAAGAGCTGATCCGTGGGGTTGCCGGTGGGTGCTCAGCACCCACTATCTTTTTTTCTGTGGGTGCTCCAGCCCTGGAGCACCCATGGAGTCGGCTCCTATGCCCTTTTCTCTGTTGTGGGTGGAAGTGTCAGAAGCACTGGGTGTTGGCATAGCACTGCTGCCACTGAAGTCAGTGGGAGTTTTACCAGAATAAGGAGGGAGAAAGCTGGCAGGTCCGTGCTGAGCGCTTTTGAAATACCTCCCTTATGCTGATGTACTATAAAGGTGCATTTAAGAAGGCAATGTGGCTGAGAGGAATTGGGCAATAAATAACATCCTGAAGAAAGGGTTCAGGCTGACTTAAGGCATTTAGCTAAGAGACTGCCCTCCACTCCAAATTGAGCTTCTTAAGTGGAGCGTTTTGACTGCAGCTCCTGCTCTTGCAGAAATAGCCCCAGGAGAATTCAGTGTAAGAAATGAATTCGGGGTTGTAATTGTCCCACCCCTTTGCCTTCTGGTAGGACTGCACTCAGCCCTAGCCGTAGGGTGGCAGAAGTTGTGCAACAGTACTGGGAAGAGAAATCAGCTTCATTGAGGCCCAGCCCCCTGCTCGGCTTTTGCTGTAGTACACAAGGCAGGTGCCTCTTCTTGCTGTGGCCAAAAACTAGCTGTTGGGTTTTCTTGTGGCCCACCCAGGAGCTGGCTTTCTCCGCAGGCCACGAGCAGTTTGACTTGTGCTGATCCTATGTTGCCGAGGCTCAAGCTGGCACTGATTTCTTCTCCCTCCCCCAGCGCAGCTACGGCAAAATAAGCCGCTGGTTTGGGCTGCATTAACAGCGCTTCAGTGTAGGCTGAAACACCATCCCAAGCTAACTCTGTTTGTTGTCTGGTGGGGGCTGAAGGGGCAGGAAAAGGAAGGAATTGTGCAGTGAACAGCTGTTGGGACAATGCAGTGCCATATCCTAGGAAGGTAACATGGCAAATCTGTGGTTAAAGGGATGCTGCAAGCTTTCAGCTGCTTTTCTTTCCTATGCTGTAAGTTCCTAATAACACAATCTCCGTCCAAGCGGCTGAGAATCCTTTGACAGCCCCAGCGAGTTAATGAACTAAGAGGGATGTGGGTTATCTATTCCCAGAGATTGGGGAGCGTGAATTAAATGGTCTTTCGAAAGATGGGAAATAATCATTCTTCTGCTTCAAAGGCGCGTCGGATTGAATGATGTCGCCAGCACAAATCAGCAATCACAATCACTGATGAAGACCCATTAAACAGATTGGGCTGAATAATGCACAGGAAAGAATGTCAGGAACGTCTTTAAATCTGACTCTCAGTCCTGCAATATGTCTTTTTTCTTTTCTTTTTCTTTTCTTTTCTTTTTTCTTTCAACATGGAGCTTTCCTATCTAAGTACTTTAAAGATGGAGTTGCTGGGAGGTCATTCTGTACCATTCCTGGTGCGAACGTAGGTCAGAGAACACTGGAGTAGCTAGGAGTTCCCTCCCTTTTAGTGTTCTTTCCACACCTCCCTCAGTGGAGACTTGGGGTGGGAGAGGCTGATCTTGGAGTATCTGGCAGCTGCCCCACAGCAGGCACTCATACTAATCCATCCAGTGCCTCCTGCTGAGAATGGAGAAGCTGGGAGCTCTCCCCAAGGTAAGTACTCCTGCACTATTCCTTCCTCTAAGTGCAGGGTAGAGGCTCAGGTGATTCCTACCAAAAGAAAGACATATTCTTCTCCAACTTAGCTATTGCCAAAGTGACATAATGAAGTCAACCATTACTGCATGATCATTAGGGATGCTAAGCTCTGTTTGTATGTGGGAGACTCATTAGAACCACTTGGCTGTACAGTCAATCCAGTTGGAAATTATGAAGTGTAACTATCTTTAATGTTACTGGAAGGAGGTAAATCTCATTAGTCTGGCTTTTATGCCATGAGAGCTGTTACTTCAGCTGAGTTGCAGCGGGGGTTGTGAGGGGAATTAACCCATTGTATAGCCCTCTTTTTCTGTCAGGAGAGCAGAGAGGAAAACTCCTATGGAGTAGCTGACCAGTTATTGCCAAAAGGGGCATTGGTAGGGAGGGAATTTGCTGCCAAGATTGGTCCATGTTTAGAAACGTAGGAATAACCAGAGTGGATCAGACCCATGGACCATCTAGTTGACTATCGAGGCTCCAGGACTAGCTCCAGGGTTTATGCCGCCCCAAGCGGCGGGGGCGGGGAAAGCCACAATCGCAATCATCAGCAGCTCCACTGCGTCGCTTTCTTCTTCGGCGGCAATTCGGCGGCAGGTCCTTCCCTCTGAGAGGGACTGAGGGACTTGCTGCCGAATTGCCGCCGAAGAGCCTGACGTGCCGCCCCTTCCCCTTGGCTGCCCCAGGCACCTGCTTGCTGAGCTGGTGCTTGGAGCAAGCCCTACATGGCTTCTGCTAGGCTGATGTAGTATAATCCGCCTTCTATGTTCAATCTCATCCAAATAGTTAGTTTGGTTTAAATCCTGAAGCACAATGTCTAAGATCCTTTCCAAGAGGCATGCCAGCACCGACTAGTATCACAGAACAGATATGTGAAGGTGATGTGGCGAATGCCTTCCACAAGAACAACAACTGAAAGCTAGACTTGGCCTCAGAGTCATATAATTTATAGGCCTAGAATTCTGCAACTGGGGAGGGAGCCGTTAAGGATGCACCAGCAAGAGGGTGAACAGAAGGGATAGCAGTCAGGGATAGATCAGACATAAGCATGCTAGCCCATGCCTGCAGCCCCTGCACCTGGAGTTGGAGGATGAGATCTTAGCTTTCTTTTTTTTTTTTTAAATGAAGTTTTTCTAGACTAAAGATGCCTTGAAAAGCTTGGAAATGTGACTGGACTGTAACCAAACCCTGCCTGAAAAGATAGTGCTAAGTGGTGTGAACTACTCCTTTCATTTTAACTGAAACCTGCTGCCTTCTCAAATTGGGGCAGGGTCATGGCTCGGGGAAGGACATGGTGTGGAGGTGGAGCTGTGGGTTGTGCCCAGAACCAGCTTGCCTTAATCAAATCCTGTGAGGGGATCCAGACATCTGTCTGGTTGGATGGCATGTGCGTATAGGGAGAATACTGGCACTTTGACTATCTATAGCCTCTACAGGAGGGTCAATAGTGTAAAAGCCTGTAGGTGAGTAGTTCATCCAGTTGCAAGCTGGAGTTCAGTTCAGGCTAGTTACCCTTTGTGTTTTGCAGCTCATGAACATACGTCTGACTGTAGCTTTGTGTCTATAGGAAGTTGCAGGCAGAGAATTTCTGGACTGTTAGCTTAGATTTGTCTAAGAAATGAAATCCATAAAAGCCCCTCATAGCTGCGTACTGTCCTGTTGACATTCTCGCCTGTTGTCGTCTCAGGAAGAGAAGCTGCAGAAAGAAAGGGCAGGAGTGTTGCACCGCTAGTGTCTGTGGCCAAAGAGGATTGGGAGAGCACACAAAGTGTTAGGGTGAATCTAATCCAGTGAGGACTGATAGGCCCTAATCTGGCCTGTATTTTTAACTGCTCCAGAGTTAAATGGCATACCAGCTAAATCAGAGCTGCATGCTCCTTCAGTGGGGGTAGCTATGCCTCGACAACCCTGGTGTTCTCTACCCAGACTCAGGTCTATTCTAGCTGAATAGGAGGGGATGGAACTAGTGGATTTTCTGGAGGGCTACCAGATGTCAACTAAGACTGGCTGTAGGTTTCTACAGTGCCAGCTATTGGCTTGGGTGGTAACACTGGCACGTGGCTGAGCAGGGAGGGAGGAGGGCTGTGGAAAGAGGTGACTCAGCAGCTATCCACTCTGTAGCATGCATGGGATACAAGAACACTGTGTTTGAACCCAGGGCTGATGGCTGGTGGGGAGGGAGAAGGAAGGACAATTGTATTGGACTGCTGAGCTCTGTGGGGGCCCCCATAATGTGTGTAAATAAAGTGAAATGGGAGGAAGTGGGGCCACAGTGGACCCCAAATTTCTACCCTTCATGGGTGTTGACATTCGGAAGCAGGGTTCATCCTGATTTTCCCCTTGAAGGCCTGTAGATTTGTAAAGGCCAGTTAGGATGACAGACAAGTTGGAAGGGATAAGAAGCAACTGGGATGCCTTGCAAGGACATCCATGTGTTGCCAGCCACCAGAAAGGACTGACTGAGGTCTGGGGGAAGTACAGCACCGTTGGATTAGGTTGATCCCTGGGTGTATCTGGTGGCAGAGGGCAGCCTTGGCTGGGGTTAATATGTACTCGTGAATAAAATGAGAATTAATAAATCTGAGGGCAGACTAGAGAGAGGAGCCTCCCTGAGTAACAGGGGTGGGTAACTGACTTGGCACAAAGTTCTCTTCTGCTGACTCAATTGACTTAGCGGGACCAGGCACGATTGCCCATATAAATTAAAGTATGAAAATTCTCATTTGTCATTTCACCACTTCCCTGTGCTGCTGTCCTGACATCTGGGAAAAACATTAGTGTTAGGATAGGGAGGGGAGGTGTGGGCAGATGGGAGGAGGCTTGGGGAAAGGAGAGGAATGTGCAGGATTATGGCATGGAGCTGCCCAATTGGATGGATGCAGCACAAGCTGCCTCTCAATGGGATACAGTTGCCTTAGGGTTTCTGGGGCTAAGCATGATTTTGCATTGAAAGGGGAGACACCAGTCCATATGGGAATCAGTACTGATGAGGTTAGAGCCACTGGGTTCCCGCAAAATATATGGTGATAAAGATATAGAGTGACTTCCCCACATTAGATCCCTAGTCTTTCCTCCTAATATTAGGGTCTATTGATTATGTTCCTTGTCACCTGAGGTAACTTTAGAAAGCTGATAAGTATGTTATCAGAGCATACATCTATGTAGATGAAGCTTGGGTGGATTAATATGGACCCCACCCCTTTTGGGAACCTCTGTTTTCTCTCCTCCTTTGGGACAGCACCAGGACCGGTGGCCTTCCCAGAAACCACCCATCAGAATCTGAGCCCCTGCAAAATGAAAGGTTTTCAGCTTTTAATAAGAGCAAAGGTCCGTGTCAGGAAAAGAAGTGGGGAGGTTGTGTTGGGGAGGGTGGGAGTTCAGAAGAATTATGGAGATTAGGATTAAACATTGTGACAACTGAATTATTATTTAGGTGCCACCAGAATAAATAAGGGCCCCATCCCCATTCTGCAGAGCAGTGTGTACAAATATAATAAGGACTTGGCGACAGTCCCTGTCCCCATAATGAATGAGGAAAATGCCTCTAAAAGGTAAGATGAAAACAGCTGTGACATAGTGGCATTGACTGGGTGGGTCTATTTTTCACTGCTGAACCCTAAAGAGGTGCTTCACATTTTTTGTCAGTTCATAAGGGAGCCATCCTTTCTTCCTCCTTGACTACCCCAAGTAAGGAAAGAGTTAACCAGTAAGGAAGGCAGCATGTTTCAGTGAATTGGATAAAAGCCTGGGAGTTGGGGGACACCTGATTTCTGACTCTGCCACCGACTTACTCTGTGACTATGGACAAGTCACCTCTTGGTGCCTTGGCTTCCTCATCTGTAAAACATGGTGCTCACCTGTATCCGTAAAGCACTTTGAGGTCCATGGATGAGAAGTCTCTGGAAGTGCTAAGTATTGAGACCCTGTGCCACCAGAGGGTTAATGAACCCAGCACTCTGAAGCTCAGAAAGAGGGGAACAGAGCATTCCCGGCACCTAGAAGCCAGGGCTGGGCCAACGGCGCCTCATGGCTGATGGGTTATAGCGGCACCAGCCTCATAGTGCTTCCAACAGACATGATGGGGAGAAGAAGGGACAGGGCATTTTTCTTTCTTTATATTGGTGATTGTTCCAAGAGTCAGAAACTTAGCTATTCTTAGCTGCGTCTAGGGGCGATGCATAAGCTTTCCTGCTGAATTATGGAATATGATAGCTTTTATTAAATCCATTACAATTATAGCCTCTCTGCTAAGCAGGTTCTGGAATATGGAATAAGTAGGGTGCATAATTCCATATAAATATTTAAGATTTCAGTGCCTGATATGGTTTACAGCTCTTCCCCTTAAGAGCCTATAGTTAGGACAGTTTCATTTCAACTCTCTCAAACTTTCTAATTCATTTTTCCCCCTCCCCGGTGTGGCTTGGTCAGCAGCTTCTTACATGCACTGTTGGAAAACTTGGCTTTTATAAGTAGTAATACTAGGGTTTGGGGGAGGAAACCACAGGAGAAAGAAACCCAGCCCCTACTTCAGTTCTGCCTGAGCATCTGCTTTCACTGGGGACAGATCCTTCCACCCTCACAGCCTGTGATCTCCTCTAGCAGCAGGAATTTGTGCTGGGCCTGCTTAGCACTTGGATGGAGGTCAGACTTGCAGGCAGTTGATACGCAGGAAGATGGGATCAGATGTTCTCCTGTGGCAATCCTTCTTACTGTCAGTTAAGAAAAGCCTTCTGGGTTCCGAAAGACCCAGCCGTTCTGAGGTGGTGGGGAAGGGATGGGAGCCCCCATCTGTTGTGGGATAAGTGCTGCTGGACAAATAACTGTTATGACCCAATGCAGCAGCATAGTGTTCCAGCCAATGCTAGGTGAACAGGCCTCACAAAGGTTAGAGGTTTGGATCGCAGGAGCCTGGCTGCTTATCAGGAGCTCAGTTCTGAGGTGTCTGAAGTTCACTCATCTGTCTGTGGCCATTGGACTAGGTCTGCTCCTCCCTGTGGAGCTGAGCTTTCTCAGGAGCTTTCTCAAGCCCTAGACTGTTTCCTCTCTCTCATTCAAATCTGTGCTGCCTGGTTTTAAATCCCGAGGTATTTACCCATCTACCCCCAGTGCATTAGTGTTCTGTCCCATCCTCCATTTCTCTTCCTTTCTCAGATCTAGTGACTCAGTGTTTCCCTCCCCCTGCTCCTGACCCTCTCCATCCCAGCTCATGCACAGGCCTCTGCACTGCTTCCCTCGCCCTCCTGCCTTCCCCTGCCAGCTGCTTGAGGCGCTCTCTTTGGCTTCTCACCCAACTCCTTAGGAGGTTTTCTTCTGAGTCTGACACCAGCCCCGCCCACCTTGGCAGCTAGGAGAAGACTTTCCAGGGATAGGGTATAAAGCAGAGCGGGTGGGAAAGCTGGAGTCTGGCTAAAGGGCAGAGCATTCCTCACCCTGGTTTCTTATTCCACTGCCACTGCCAAAAGCTGCTCTGCAACTCCTGACGCTTGGAATGACTTTTCTATATATCTAGCCTTTGCTTGCTCACCCACTTAAACCTTTTTCTTCCCTGCCTTGTGTCCCTCAAACAGTAGCTGATGGAGCGAGAAACACTTGTTACCTATAAAAGCGTTTGGGGTGTATAGCTGCAGGAGAGATTTGGTTAAAGAGTTCGAGCTGATCAAAACTCAGGGTGTGTGTGTGTGTGTGTGTGTGTGTGTTGTGGGGGTGGAAACTGTGAAAATGTGGTGTGTGTGTGAGAGAGAGAGTAGGAGGAAATTCTCATTAACATTTCAAATGTTGACAATTTGAAAATGTTACATTTGGAAAATTTGCATCCACCTATGAAAATGAGGCTTGCATTTTGTGATAGCCTATCACCACTCAAGAGTGGTTCAGGAGAAATGACTGGCTAGAAAAGCTTAATGCGACTGCAGTCTCAGCCTGCTCAGCAGTGGGCACTACAGGGACCAGTATAAGCATGCTGGCTTTGAGGTTGTGCACACTATTACAGCCCTGACGGCTGGGGAGCTCGAACCATTGCAGGCACAGCAGATGCTGTAGAATAGTGAGTGCTGGCTGGGAGGGAGTCACTCCCAACCTCAGGCCCTTTGGCTGCAGTTTTTATTTTGCTTAAAATTTCCAGGGAATTTAGCACTGTTTATTACAAAAGTGTAAATAGGGTAAAAATCAATGGCAAAATAACCTCCAATTTCTGAGTAGATATTGGGGGATGGGACCAAAAAAATATGGCAACAAAAGGGAAAAGTAAGAGTGTCAAAAATGAAAGTTTAATGCTGTAGCTTATTTCATGAGGTGTGCACTAACAGCATGTGCACATGTATCTTCCACTGCCCTGCCTTACTTTAACTCATTTATTTTTAACATAAACATCTATCTTATGTCATGTATTGGATTGTCTTAACGGAGTCAGTATTGTCATCTACTGAGTGGTCCAAAATTCGGGTGAAAATCTTTGAAAGCCAAGTGACAGCTCTTGGCCAAGCTGGGAGTCTTTCAGGAAAAACAGAAAACAAAAGGTCTTAACAAGCTCCCGACGACTCCATTCGCAGCCCTGCTCAGTACTTGCTCTGAAGAAGCACCTCACTCCGGTCGCAAGCCTGGTTTACACTTGAAACTTAGACCAACCTAAGTACGCCGTCCTGGGGTGTGAAAAATTCATATCCCTTAAAGACGTAGTTATATCGGGGTTAAGGTCAGTTTAGACACTGCAAGGTGGATGGAAGAATTCTTCCATTGACCTAGCTTAGGAGTGGCCAACCTGAGCCTGAGGAACCAGAATTTACCAATTTACTCACTGGCAGTCCTGCCGATCAGCACCTCTTGCTCCCTCCCCGCGCCTCCCAAGCAGCTGTTTGGGGTGGGGGTGGGGGAAACGATGACAAGGGCTCTGAAGGCTGAGGGGAGGGGGTGGGAAGGGGTGGAGTGGGGGCTGGCACATTGGAAAGTTGGCATCTGTCACTCCGGCCCTGGAGTCAGTGCCTATACAAGGATCCACATATTAGCTTCTGAAGAGCCACATGTGGCCCTGGAGCCACAGGTTGGCCGCCCCTGACCTAGCTACTACTCTCAAGGGGGTGGATTTCCTTCAGCAACAGGAAAAACCCTTCCGGGGCTGGTAGCAGGTATCCATGCTGCAGCTATAGTTCCTGTGGTGTAGACAGACGCCCCCCCCTCCCAAACACATCAGGCAGCATATGCTTTCTGGCTAAGGGGCAGCTCCTAGCTAGTTCGGTCCTCCCCTTCCTTTGCAACTAGCTCTAAGGACTAGTGTAGACGCACCATCGGTGCGAGAAGTCCCAGCCACTTCACTCTCAGCTTTGCCTGGTAGTGTTTGCTTCAAGAGAAGCACCAATAATTATAATTAGTACCTAGCTTTTCTGTAGCTCTTTTTCTAGCATAGAGGCCACTCTGCCTCCCTACATTAATACCACTTGAGCTCTAAAGGTAGCTGCTACCCTTGTGGTATACACCACGAGGTTTCTTTGCAAAGCAGGAGGGGTGGATGTTTCTCCGTGTGACAGCAGTGAGAAAAGACATGTTTCTGTATTCTCTTTCCTCCTCCCCACACCTGCCTCCTTCCCTCTCCCTTTCTCCTACGCACCCGTCAAGATGATGCTGTAGGTGTTGGCTGCAGATACTCTGCGGATGTATCTTAATGATGATTGATAGCTCTTAAAAGTGAAGATTCAGCACCTTGCTGTCACCACACCTCAGACTTCTGAGGCGGAGGACACGTTCCAAGGTGTTTAAAGAGCTTCCCAAGCTGTGCTTTTCCAGGCCCTAATGTCTTGCCAGCAGCAGCAGCTCCCAACTGCACACTGCTGGCTGCGACCTTGTCAGTATTCGCCTCTGACGTGTAAATGAGCAGCGCAGTAGTTAGCTAGCGAAATGTGTAATTTTTTTCCATTGTGCAGAAGGCTCAGAGCTGACAAGACCGGAGCCTGCGTTCCAAAGTCTAAAGCAGTTGGCAGGTTTCTCAGAACTAGTTTTTCATGCCCCCAAGTGGGTCAGAGAGCAGAAAGGATGGTGGAGAGCAGGGGAGGGAGAGGAATGTGTGGGTGGAAGGGAAAGGGGGGGCAGAAGTTAGGGGGAGAGAAGGGCCATTTGCAAGCCACCAGTTTTGAATTTAACTCACATGGGCCTTGTGGTGGTGCTGAAGGGCCTGTTGTAGTCATTTGATTGACTCTAGGCTTAATGCTGCTTGCCACTTACCAGCACTTGTCTTTGCTCATTAGCAGGGGGTTTGTGGGCAAATATTTAGATATTCAGAAGAGGAAAATGTTAATCTTTGCATTGTTCACTGAATATTTAAATGAGATAGCAAACATCGCTGCTCTGGGTTTGACCTAGACTTTCAGAGCAGGAAGACAAATCAGTCCTGGGTTTATGGTCTAGCCCCTGCTCTAGATGGGAGATCTTTGGGTACGCAAGGGGCTTTGTATATCACTGGGTGAAATTCTGCCCACTGCAGAGGGTCAGCACAAAGCCTAGGCATTGCTAGCATCCCACATAAGGCCTGTTTTTGAGGACATAAGGGTGCATAAGCCTCATCCAGGCCTTCTACATAAGGGTGAATTTCACCCCATTGTGGAGCAGGCTGTATCAAGGTGGTACGTGAACAGGCCCTCTGCCTCGTAGCCCAGCATTAGAGGGCCTTATAATGAAAGTAGTGGGAGAAGAAGCAGGCAGTAATATTGATGCTCCAAGCCCTCGATACTTGGATTTAGATAATGTGATGTGGGCTCCCTTTAAATGTAATGGAAAGAAAATAGGCATCTTGCAAATTAGAATGTCAATTCTCACTATTGGAGAAATGGATTAGCCCAACTGCACATTTTTTGATGAATGTAGCATTTGTACTGAGACAGGATAGTGTCGTCATGATATCTCTGAGGCTGGCAAAGCTGGTGTTTTGCTAACCAGCTCTTTGATAAGATTTGGGAATACAAAGGTGTCCCAGCCAATTGACAGACAGGATTTAGAACTGGAGCTGGCTGAAAAGTGACAAGATACTTCCCACAAATGTTATCTTTTGATAGTCTAGATGCTGCTTAGTCCTGCCATGAGTGCAGGGAAGTGTACTAAATGACCTGTCAAGGTCCCTTCCAATTCTATGATTACTTGGAACTTTTGGAGGAAATTTGCTTAACCTGTCTTAGTTGGAGCTGAGCAAATAATGGATTTTGAAAAATGGGGGAAAAAAATTGAGTTGGACCAAAACTAAATGTTTTTGTGAATCAGGTGTGGAGAGGGGGTGGGGATGAGAATCACTTTGGGTCAAATGAAACATTTCATTTTGACAAAATCAAAATGTTTTCATTTTGGCTTCAACCATTTCAAAACATTTTTGAATTTTTTTTTAAATTAAAGGAAATTTGGAATTCTAAAGTAATTTCAAAATAAAAACTCAAAATGCTTCATTTTCAAAAAAAATCACCATAAGACGTGTTTTTTTAAAAATCGTTTTCCAAATGAACAGTTCAGCAAAATTTACATGAATTCACGAAAGGTTTTGGTGTCATTCCGTTTGCTGGAATAGCTGGGAGCTCCCCAACAATCAGCTCTGAGAGACTGTGGCTGTCATAATGTGGAGCAACCTCAAAGCCAGTGTTCTTACGCTATTCCCTGTAGCCCGCACTGCTGAGAGAGTGGCGTGGAGAATCATTGACGGAGGCACATTGGCATGAGGCAGCTTGCATGGCCACTGGTGGTGCTATGTCTATTCTTTGGAATGAAATTCACCTTTGTGTAAAAGAGAAGGCCGGTCCAAAGACCTGTGCTCCACTTAAGTCTCACATCTGGTCACTCAGTCCTTGTTCCTTCTGGATTTCCAGTGCCAGGTTTTGTGCAACAGCTAAGCTTTTCCATGTGCATGGTGGTTTGTTTTTTTTGTTCCTGAAATGCCCCTTCTGTGTCTGTTCCCACTGTCATACTTTTGTTGTTATTGTTTTCTGACTAACCCTGGCATAGTGTTCAGAAAACTCTGGCTTGTAGCTCTCCGCAGATATAGGGCACTTAGTGCTCTAGGGAGAACTGCAGTAATGGGCGATAGCATCAAAGAGAGTCTCCTGCAGTCAGATTTGTCAGCTGAACTCATGTGCATCACACCCAACAGAGTGCAATTCCCAATGCCACCTCTTCCACTGATACTTCTCTGCACAGTTCCTCCTCCTTCATTACTTTTGCCTGGAGGGTAGCCCGACATGTGAATGGGGGAGGGATTAAATTTAAAAAAACCTTCAAGCCTAGGACATAACAAATCTCCACCCGCTAGGAAAGATTCCTTCTTGAGGGGTGCAGCCCCAGCCTTGTGCTATCTAGTAGCTGTTACACAGCCAGTTCCTATTCCAGACTTTCTGGTCTTGAAATGAGGTCAAGGCTGAAGTATTTATATAATAAAATTTGAGGTTGATGCCAAGGCTGAACCATGGCTTGGCTGTGCCAGCAGGTGGAGCTGGGCCAGATCAATTTCCCATCTACTTCTCCCGGTTTTTCTCTAGCTCTCCTGTCTCAGGGTGATGCTGGGCTGGTTGATCAGAATGCAGACTGCCTTGGGTCACAGCAAGTGGTGCCTAAATAGTAAGTTGGCTACCTGCATTGGGGTAAACTTCACCATGGATGAATGGAAGGCTTCATTCTCTAGGGTGGTCAATCTCCTCTCTTTCACTATATTACACTCATCTGAGAAAGCAACACAGAAGTCAGTCTGCCTGGTCTCTTCTGAAAGAAATTAATTTAATTATCCAGAGTAATTGTGATCTTTAAAGAGAGACTGTCAAGTAACTTCATCCTCCCTCCGACTGTTACAATGTGCTTGCACGTATCCTTTGGGTAATATGCCAAGCCACAGGAAAAGACTACTGAGTTGTGCCAACTGGCTCTACCCCAAAACTGCGTGGCCAAAGCTGAGGTGATGGCCGCAGCAATGCTGTCTTGCAAGTGTAAATTTAAAAAAAACTTGCAGCCATATTCACTGGTGGCTGATTTTGAAATAAGGGTGAGAAGGAGGGAAAAAAGGGGAGGAATCAGTGCTGGCCCAAAGTGAATGGTCAAAATTCCAGTTGGCCCAAAAAATTTGGATGAAAGTTTTCTATTGAAAAATGCACTTTTGTAGAAGTTGGATGCTTTTCAAGAATGTGTAATTTAAACTACATTTTTCAATGGAGAAAAAGTCAAACTATTTCATTTCAATAATGTCAAAACATTCCATTTTGGCAGTGTTGAATGTTACCTTGTTAGTTTTCTTTTGATTTGTTTCATTTGACTTGTATGTAAATTAAAATATTATCAAATATAATGTATTATAAATACATATTTTAATATATATGAATGGCCAGACCAATGGTCCATATAGCCCAGTATCCTGTCTTCCAACAATGGCTGGTTCCAGATGCTTCAGAAGGAATGACAGAACAGGGCAGTTTATCAACTGTTGTCCAGTCCCAGCTTTTGGCAGTCCAAGGTTTAGGGACATCAGAGTATGAGGTTGCATCCCTGATCATCTTGGATAACAGCCATTGATGGACCAATCCTCCATTAACTTATCTGGTTGTCTTTCTCTGTACTTTTCCCCATGTCTAATATATCTTCTTTGAGATGGGGTGATCAGAACTAGTCATAGTTTTCCAGGTGAGGGCGTACCATGGATTTAAATAGTGGCATTATCATATTTTCTGTCTGTCCCTTTCCTAATGGTTCCTAACATCGTTAGCTTTGTTTTGACTGCTGCTGTACATTGAGCAGATATTTTCAGAGAACTACCCACAATGACTCCGAGATCTTTCTTGAGTGGTAACAGCTAATTTTAAACACCATTATTTTGTATGTACAGTTGGGATTGTTTTCCAATGTGCATTACTTTGCACATAGTATATAATATAAAAATAAAAAAGAAATGAATCAAAATGACAGTATCTGAACAAAATGTTTCAACACTATCAAACTGAAATTTTTCAGAATTTTTGTTTTGGTGGGAAATTTGGCTTTTGTTCCAATTCAGAACCATTTCCTTCCTCCCTCCCCCGCCTCAAAAAAATTGGAATTTCCCACTGAACAAAAATTCCAGCTCTGTATCAACTCTCGCCAAAATATGGATCGAAAGAGCTTCAGCAATGGAGACACCAACGTGTCATTTGGTGACAAGATGGGAGGACTGATTTATTATTGTGTATTTGTACCATATTAGCTTCTGGAAGCCCTGAAGGAGATCCCATTGTGCTAGGTATTGTATGTACACACAGCAAGAGGCAGGCTTTGCCTTCTTACAGTCTAAATAGACAAGACAGAAAGAAAATTCTAGATCTCCATTTTATAGAGGAGGAGCTGAGGCACAATGAGATTAGGTGATGTGTCACATGGTAGGGCCAAGAATTGAAGTCATATGCCCAGAACTCTAGTCCCGTGCCTTAACTACAAGATAATCCTTTGTTGGTAGGACTAATTCAGTGTTTGCCTATAACTCTAACCCAACGTCTTTGCCACTAATTAATGCACCTTGCTTCACAAGTAGATCCACTGGAACTACTTACTTGCCAAGTAAGATTCCTTAGGATGACAGAGCTGGGCCTAAGGATATCAACGTCACTCAAGGAGTCAGCTGAGTCAATGGTGTTAGTGTGTATGCTTTCTTGTGATTTGTCATGAGGCATTTTCAAAGTTAAGCTGTGACACTGCTGCATCTTCAAAGAGCAAATATTGTTAAAGCTAAAAGAAAAATCACAGAGCTGTCCAGCTAAGCCTTACATTGCGAGTTTCCTCATTGTATGTGCTGCTAGCACTTATTAGTGTCCTGTTGATACCAGTGGAACAAAATATAAGGCAAAATCAGAGTCCAATTCAATTCCTCCTACTGGAAGTTTGGGGGCTCAATAAAATGGAACGCCCAATGGCTTTAGGTATGTGTGATGAGGTATGCTCCCCACACTGGCCTGGCAAGAGCTGAATTGGGCCCACCTGGCCAAATCAGCTCATTAGGCTACAAAGTGGAGCTTTAGGCTGGAAGCAGCTAATTAAAGAGAAGCTCACCTGCTAGGGACCGGCAGGGTGTCTCCAAAAGCCAGGAGGCTGGAACAGAAAGGGGGTCTGGAAAAGGCTGCAGTCCCTCCCTGGGAAGAGAGGGGAGTGTCTGGAAACTGCAAAGACAAGTTACTCAAAGTTACTCCCTGAGAGGAGGGAGGGAGTGAGGAGACTGGCAAATCCAGAGGAGTGGAAGCGGCTTAGGGAGAGGCAGCAAGGTGCAGTAACGGTCCTTGAGCCAGAACCTGGAGTAGAGGGTAGGCCCATGTTCCCCTGCCAGCCACTGCAGGAGTGGTACTGTGAGGCAGTGAAGCAGAAGACTGCCTAAGACTGCTGGACTGCAGGAATCCTGATACACTCCCCCACGGAAGAGGAAACCACAATAGTGACCTGGCCGGAGGGCTGAGTCACAAAGAGAACAGCTGTGGCTCCTGAGAGTGAGAGGGGCTGCAGAGCAGAAACCAATGAGGTGTAACTGCTGGATGGGGTGTCAGCCTGACCGAGCTACTGCAAGAACTCCCAGCAGGCAGCGCCGTTCAGCGGTGAGTAGAGCAAGCCTCCTCCCCCTCCAGTATGCAAAACCAATATCTGGCCTCTTTAGCCTCTCTCTTCTCAAAACAGACATAGTATATGCAGGCACAGCAGATAAGTTTTGCCTACGTGTACCTGGAATTCTGGGCAGAAACCAAGGGAATAGTGGTCCATGGACACTGCTACATTTTGTGCATCTACAGTAGGTATTGTGACATGATATGGAAAGAAGTGGGGTCTAGTAGTTAGAGCAATGGAATGGGTGTCAGGAAAGTAAGGATTTGTTCCTCCCTCCTCCACTGCCTCCCTTTGTGACCTTTCACTTCTCTCTGCCCATCAGTTCCACGTATCCCTCTGAGAAAAGTAGATAATGATGCTTTCAGGTGTATTGAGAGTCTTATTTGATTGAATCATAGAAGATCAGGGTTGGAAGAGACATCAAGAGGTCATGTAGTCCAACCCCTGCTCAAAGCAGGACCAACCTCAACTAAATCATCCTAGCCAGGGCTTTGTCAAGCTGGGCCTTAGAGGTTTTTAAGGATGGAGATGCCACAACCTCCCTAGGTAACTCATTCCAGTGCTTCACCACCCTCCTAGTGAAATAGCGTTTCCTAATATCCAACCTAGACCTCCCCCACTGCAACTTGAGACCATTGCTTCTTGTCCTGTGCTCTGCCACCACTGAGATCAGCCAAATTCCATCTTTTTTGGAACCCCCCTTCAGGTAGTTGAAGGCTGCTATCAAATCTCCCCTCATTCTTCTCTTCTGCAGACTAAATAACATCAGTTCCCTCAGCCTCTTCTTGTAAGTCATGTGCCCCAGCCCCCTAATCATTTTTGTTGCCCTCTGCTGGACTCTCTCCAATTTGTCTACATCTCTTTTGTAGTAGGGGACCAAAACTGGATGCAATACTCCAGATATGGCCTCATCAGTGCCAAATAGAGGGGAATCATCACTTTCCTCGATCTTCTGACAATGCTCCCACTAATGCAGCCCAATATGCTGTTAGGTTTCTTGACAACAAGGGCACACTGCTGACGGATATCCAGCTTCTCGTCCACTGTAATCCTCAAGTCCTTTTCTGCAGAACTGCTACTTAGCCAGTCGGTCCCCAGCCTGTAACAGTGCTTGAAGTTCCTTGCATGTCAGGCAGCTGTAGAAATTCCAAGCAATGTGTTGCATGAATTTTAATTTGTCATGGTGAAAATGAATATATAGAAAAGTTGGTATTTTTCTTTAAATGAAGATTGTTCAGTCAGTAATTGAGCGATCAATCAAATTTATTTACAGCTGATTTTTCACGTCTTTGCCTTTTAAAAGACTTTCCATTCAAGGGATCTGGCCCACACCCAATGCAAAGATAGTATGAGGCTTTGAAATGTTGGGGATTTTAATACGAGCATTGCGTTGTACATTTACTGCCTGAATTTTAATAATCTAAACAGGAGAGTCCAGGTTTGCCATCTGGGAAGATCCTCTGCTGGAATTGCTTTATCTGATCAGATCCAAGGTCCGTCAAATCCAGTATCCTGTCTAGGTGGTAAGTGATGGTTCAGAGGAAGGTAAAAGGACCCTGCAATAGGTGGATGTGGAGTAATCTGCTCCCCACATAAGTCTCAGCTCGATCTCTCTTTGTTAGAGTATGGCTTAAGGTCTGATGCAAGATGTTTGATATCCCCTTCCCCACATTCTTGCTGTGAAGAATAATTCTGGATATTCTCTCTCCATATAAATGTCTGATCCCTTTTGAATCTTAAGCTCTTGGTCTCAGTGACTTACTGTGGCAGTGAATTCCACAGTCTAATCATGAGTTGTGTAAACAAAGCATTTCCTTTTCTAGGTATTGAATTTCCCAGTTCACTTCACTGGAGTGTCGCTGATTTAACATCACCTCAGGATCTGGCCCTTGGACTTCTCTCCTCTAGAAAAGCAAATCAGCATTTGCAAAATCACAGAAGATTAGGGTTGGAAGAAACCTCAGGAGGTCATCTAGTTCAGCTCCCTGCTGAAAGCAGGACCAACCCCAACTAAATCATCCTAGCCAGGGCTTTGTCCGGCCAGGTCTTTAAAACCTCTAAGGCTGGCGATTCCACCACCTTCCTAGGTAACCGATTCCAGTGCCTCACCGTGCTCCTAATGAAATGGTTTTTCCTAATATCCAACCTAGACTTCCCCACTGCAACTTGAGACCATTGCTTCTTGTCCTGTTATCAGCCACCACTGAGAACAGCTGAGCTCCATCCTCTTTGGAACCCCCCTTCAGGAAAAGGGTAAAAAGAAACTGTGTCCCTTTAATGTAGCCCAGCATGTCATGTGATGCATTTTCTTCCTCAGGCATATCCTCCTCTATGTGCCTTCAACTCACATTGGCCCAAATTCACCATTGGCATAAGTTGCTGATGTCTTCAGTAAAGCTGTACCCCCTTATGCTAGCAAGGGCTGAAAGCCATTATAAAAGGAGAGTCCCATCTGAACACTGGACTCTCACTCTGAGCCTTGTGCCCAGATCTAGTGACAATGAAGAGAAATCTGTAGCGTCCCATAGACTATCAGGGTTGGGAGGGACCTCAGGAGGTCATCTAGTCCAACCCCCTGCTCAAAGCAGGCACATCCCCAGACATATTTTTACCCTAGTTCCCTAAATAGTTCCCTCAGGGATTGAGCTCACAACCCTCAGTTTTGCAGTTTTGAGCTATCCCTCCCCGCCCTGTTAGCCAGTGACTGGAAGAATGGCCGTGATCTTGTTGGTTCTGACTATGTAAGTGAATTTTGCTGCTCTTTGAGTAGGTTCTTACGAAGTTTTTTGCTGAATATTCTTTAGTCTTGTGCAAAATGATGGGCGACTAGTGAGGGTGAACCACATTTTGGGCCTAGTCATCTCTCCTTGATGCACACACGGAGGACCCTCTCTATTTGTGTTTCTCCTTTCTGTGTGAAATGGAGCACTGTTACCTTTGTGGTTTTCTTGCTCTCTGCACTGAAATGCTATGCAGGCAACTAACATAGTTTAATGATAAACATTTTGGAAGGGATATTAACCCTCATGCTTTGGGCCTTAAACTAGTCTGTAACTATTAGAGATCAGACTGAGATGTAATGTGTGGGGCGGGGCACATCATCCCACATCTGTGGGGTTCTTCCACTTTCGTCTGAAGCTTCTAGTATCAGCCACTGTCACAGACAGATGTGATGCCAATCTAGTTCAATGTTTTATTCCAATCTGTCAACTCTTGTGTTCCTATGTTCCTAAATTCTTCAAGTGTATCAGAAGCCTGTGAGGGAATCGGTAGATCAACTGGACCACTTGGGGAAAGGGGAGCAGTTAAAGAGGATAGATTGCAGAGAAACTAAATATTTTGTTTTAATCGGTCCTTGCTACAGGAGGTAGCTGGGGAGATGCATACCTCAGACCTACTGTTTTCAGGCAGTAAAGGTGAGACATTGTCTGGAACACTCATGTCAAAAGAAGAGACAATGGAACAAATTTCTAAATTAAAGAGCAACTAATCACCAGGTCTAGATGGTGTACACCAGACGTGGCAAACTATGGCCCACGGGCCACATCTGGCTTGCGGACCATCCGGCTCAGCCCCTGAACTCCCAGGGCTTGTCTACATCAGAAAGTTGCAGCGCTGGTGAGGGAGTTACAGCGCTGCAACTTTGAGAGTGTCCACATCTGCAGGGCACCACCAGCGCTGCAACTCCCTCTTTGCAGCGCTGGCCGTACTCCCGTTTTGTCTCGGGTGTAGAGGATCCAGCGCTGGTGATCCAGCGCTGGTAATGCAATGTAGACACTCACCAGCGCTTTTCTTGACCTCCGTGGAAGGAGGAAGCCTCTGGTAATCAAGCTGGTTTCCTTTCCTGGTTTGCCCTCTCGGTCCCGGAGCCAGCCAGCAAACCGCAGGGAAGGAGACCTGCTTGCTCGGGGTTCCGGGACCGAGAGAGCAAACCGGGAACGCCGCAGTTTGCTCTCTCGGTCCCGGAGCCAGCCAGCAAACCGCAGGGAAGGAGACCTGCTTGCTCGGGGTTCCGGGACCGAGAGAGCAAACCGGGAACGCCGCAGTTTGCTCTCTCGGTCCCGGAGCCAGCCAGCAAACCGCGGGGAAGGAGACCTGCTTGCTCGGGGTTCCGGGACCGAGAGAGCAAACCGGGAACGCCGCGGTTTGCTCTCTCGGTCCCGGAGCCAGCCAGCAAACCGCGGGGAAGGAGACCTGCTTGCTCGGGGTTCCGGGACCGAGAGAGCAAACCGGGAACGCCGCGGTTTGCTCTCTCGGTCCCGGAGCCAGCCAGCAAACCGCGGGGAAGGAGACCTGCTTGCTCGGGGTTCCGGGACCGAGAGAGCAAACCGGGAACGCCGCGGTTTGCTCTCTCGGTCCCGGAGCCAGCCAGCAAACCGCGGGGAAGGAGACCTGCTTGCTCGGGGTTCCGGGACCGAGAGAGCAAACCGGGAAAGGAAACCAGCTTCGCCGCGGTTTGCTCTCTCGGTCCCGGAACCCCGAGCAAGCAGGTCTCCTTCCCTGCGGTTTGCTGGCTGGCTCCGGGACCGAGAGAGCAAACCGCGGCGTTCCCGGTTTGCTCTCTCGGTCCCGGAACCCCGAGCAAGCAGGTCTCCTTCCCCGCGGTTTGCTGGCTGGCTCCGGGACCGAGAGAGCAAACCGCGGCGTTCCCGGTTTGCTCTCTCGGTCCCGGAACCCCGAGCAAGCAGGTCTCCTTCCCTGCGGTTTGCTGGCTGGCTCCGGGACCGAGAGAGCAAACCGCGGCGAAGCTGGTTTCCTTTCCCGGTTTGCTCTCTCGGTCCTGGAACCCCCCTTGAAGCCGCCCAACAGCGCTGCAGTGTGGCCACATCTAACACCACTTGCAGCGCTGGTTGCTGTAAGTGTGGCCACTCTGCAGCGCTGGCCCTATACAGCTGTACTAATACAGCTGTAACAACCAGCGCTGCAAAATTTTAGATGTAGACATGGCCCCAGTCAGGGAGCCTAGTTCCCAGCCCCTCCCTTGCAGCCGTGCCACCGTGCAGGCCGTGCTCTGGCCCACTGCTCCCACTGGGCAGAGTGGGGAGCACAGCTGGCTCTGGCTGGGTATTGCGGCTGCAAGCTCCTGCTTTTGGTAAGGGGGTGGGGAGTGGGGGGTCCTGGGGAGCAGTCAGGGAGGAGGGGGCGGTTGGATGGGGTGGAGATTCTAGGGGGCGGTCAGGGGATGGGGAACAGGGAGCATTGGGAGAGGGAGTCCCAGGGGGCATGTTGGGGGGCGGGGATGTGGATAGGGGCCGGGAGGGCAGTCAGGGAACAAGGAGCAGGGGGAGCTGGATAAGGAGGTGGGATCCCGGGGAGGCAGTTAGGGGTGGGGAGTCCCAAGAGGAGGTGGTCAGGGGATGAGGAGCAGAGGGTGGTTGGATAGTGGGTGGAAGTCCCTAGGGGCTGCCAGGGGGCAGGGGTGTGGATAGGGGGTGGGGCAGTCAGGGGACAGGGAGCAGAGAGGTTGGATAGGAGGTGGGGGTTTCGGAAGGGGGTCATCAGGGGACAAGGAGCAGGGGGGTTGGATGGGTCGGGGATTCTGAGGGGGGCAGTCAGGGAGCGGGGGCCATGCTCTTTCAGGAGGCACAGCCTTTCCTACTTGGACCTCCATACAGTTGCGCAACCCCTATGTGGCCCTCGGGCCAAAAAGTTTGCCCACCCCGGTGTACACCCAAGAATTTGGCAGGAAACAAAGAATGAAAGCTCAGGTTCTCATTTAAGTTTAGGTCCCTTTTAAGGTGGTCCTTTTCATTTTTGGCAGTTTCAGGATGAAAACTGGGGTGGGGGGGAGGTTTTTGTTTTGATCAGTGAGAAATTGAAATTTTAACTTTTGATTTTTTTTTTCCTTTTTGTTGGACTCTTCTGTGGAAAAATCCCTCATTTTTCTGACCAGCTCTACAATAAGTGTTGTTGTAAGTGAACCTGAATTTGTAGGTCATTGAGACATATTTCAGTACCTGGTAACTAAAAGTGGCTCTCTGGTCTGAAAGTGAGTGAGATTTAGAGGTAGTAACTATATGCAAATTTCCAACAAGATGCAGCACAGTTCTCTCATCTGTCAGGGAGATAGGATGGTGGATTTTAGGTCAGCTGCCCCTGACCTGTAACCTAGTTGTCTCTATCTGTTAGTTCTACTATTAAATGGCTGTATCAATTAATGTTTGTTTCCTTTTGTCTGTGTTTATCTGCATCTGATTTACTTAAAAGGAAAAATGTAACCAGAATTACAGACTCCTGTGGTTATTGACCTGGTGTGTGACTTGTAACCCTGACCCATGTCCTGGGAGTAGGCCTAGGAAATAATCTCTCCTATATATGTCTATATCACACAGGTATCCTAGGTGGCTTCCTGTAGTGCTGGAGAGATGAACAGGTTCTCTCTACCCTTGGTTTTCTTTCCATGTACCCCAAGTATATTTAATCTAGAACTTACTGAGGCAATGAACACAGGATCCCAGCATGTCATTTCTACAGGGTGCTTAGCAGAGTCCAGTGCACTCTGTGGTGTCAGATCATTAACAGGACACAAGCAGAGGGCCTGATTCTCCCCTAGGGACACTTATGCAACCCCATGGATTTCAGTGGAGTTCCTCCTTATTTATAGCAGAATCAGTGAGAAAAACATCACGCCCATTGATTTAGCAGCTCAGTGTAAATACATGCTCTATAGAACAGGTTCCTCTTTCAGTTTCCACCTAAGGCCTGAGCTCAGGGTGTGGCATTTCTCCATCTACAACTGATACCATCACTAATACCTAAAGCAGTGTGGCGTGATGCAACTTGCTCTGATGTTCAAGCATTAACAGATGTTATCAGGTGAAAGAGAGATCTTTGAACTCAGGTCCTGACAAGCTATTCTGTTTACCTTTTGAAATGCATTTATTTGTGTGCCTGCACACTGCACCCTGTTAATGAGTAAGCATCATTTAAATTCACCTTTCAGGAATACTCACAAATGAGCCCTCAAATGCTACCTAACCCCCGTTAACATTGACCCCTGTGCCTGTGAACCGTCAGATAAAGCTCTCTGATGAGTGGATTATCTTGGAAGCAGGATTCCACGTATGTGATGATCTGACAGAGATGTCTTATTCTTGGGACTGACCAGAAATACTTGTAACTTTGTGTCAGGAAGTTTATTGGCTATTTTTTCCTTCCTCTGAGTTTTTGTTTTGTTTCTGTTTAATCGCACTGAACCTGTTAACAGGATTCCAACCCCAAACCAGCCAGAGTGACTGTGCTGGTTTCCAGAGTGCAGCTGTTGGGCAGACTGAGGCCTTGTCTCACCTAAGAACTGATGCACCACCAGCATTTTGTGGTTTCCCTCTGTCTGCCACCATTGTCTGTCTCATAAAACACATTAAACTGTTGTAAAGGCCAGGATGGGTTTGGCTCATCTGGCAGACTCTCAGGCCACTAACCAGCTCTGTCTTTCTTTATCCATACTTCCACTTTCATTTCTCTTTTTCCTCAAGAAGTCAGTAAACCTCCATTTAATTTCATTTTCTTCCTTATCCATCTGTCCATCCATCTTGTCTCAGCCCCTCACAAACACTAATTAATTTATCCTCACAACTCTCTATGAGCAGGGAAATGTTTTTGTTCTGCTGCTTTTCCTTCTTGTGTTCCTGTCCATTTCTTCTTCACTCTTTCCATTGTCTTCCTCCCCTGCTTTCCTTCACCAATCTATTGTTCCATGATGCAAGCACTAGTTGCTCCTATTAAAGCTAATGGCTTTTACCTGCTAATGGGAAAGCAGATCCCACTTATGCTTTGCTATTAGCATGCCCTGAACTCTATTTCTTGTGATGTTTGTTGGTCTCTCAAAGCTCCCTTGGCAAGCACCCGAACATCTTGAAACTCTCTCCTGGATTGCATGCTGGAGTTGAGTAACATGTCTCCTTTCTGTAGGAACATAGGCACTTTTCTCTCTAAGTCTTGCCTTCCAGGACTGTAAATCTTCCAGAATCTTTGTAAACATCCAGGGTAAGTAGCTTTCATTATGGGCTACATGGTGGCTAAGTGACAGCTCTAGATGGAGGGAAGTGGGAGTGGTCTGCATACTAGGAGCTACCAGAGGTCCAAAGTCAATGAGGGAGCATACGCTGTGGTAGCTATTGCTATTCTCTTTGAATGGGTGTAGCATGCAACCCTCACTCATCCATGTTAACTTCAGTCCACCAGTCTGTGTAGAAAGGGAATGTACACCATGGCCACGCTGTACTAGACATCCCTTATCTTCGTACCCAAGGGGTGCATGGATTCAGACTGTGACAACCTCCCTGTACAGGAGCACATGGAAGGTCTTTTCCTATAATCCTGATCTCAAAATGCTTCCCAAACGCTGAGTCTTGCCACCCTTGTGAGGAAGGTAAATATAGCTCCATTTTACAGACGAGCCAGCTGAAGCACAGACAGCATTGTCTAATGGGTAGGTCACTAGACTGGGACTTGGAAAGTCTGGGCTCTATGCCTGACTCTGGCAGAGCTGCTGGGTGACCTGGGATGAGTCACTTCCCCTTCCATCCTTTGTCTGATCGTATCTATTTAATTTTTTTTTTTAAGATCATCAAGGCATGAGTTGTTTCTTAGTATGGGTACACATAATGCCTAATGCAAGGGGCCCTGATCTTGTTTGGGTCCTCTGGGCACTACTATAATACAAATTAGTAATAAGAAGAGAGGTCATATCACTTATCCAAGTTAAAAAAATGTGAACCAGGAATAAAAGCAGAAGTCTTGACTTCCAGTCCTCTGCTCTTACACCAGCCCTCTCTCTTCCTCCTTTCCATCCTTGATTGCTTTTGGCAACTGACATAGCAAACACATTGGTAATTAGTGTTTTTTAAATGAATAGAAATAATCCAACTATCTGGAATTCTTCTTTCGTGCAATTTACAAAGGTGCCAAGCTTCTGCTGAGCCTTGAAATGCCTTCTCAAAGCAGAAGTTCTGCCCAGAAGACCAGCTCACTGAAATTTATTTAGACTCTACTTTACTCATTACCGTCTCCACGCAGGCATATGGAGGCAGGTCTGTGATAGTACAGGTAGTTGAGCACAGTGCTCTGCCAACAGCCCTGACTAGATGTTTCATGAGCCTAAAAACTTGGGGGAAAAGGAAGCTCCAGCTTCACTGCTGCATTTGTAGGCAAAGCACAGCAACATATATTTGTGTGTTGGAGGAAAGGAAGGGGTAGGATTATCCATGATGGCTCCGATATTAGTGGTGATTCCTCAGAAATATTTGCCTGAAAATGTCTTTCTGTATCGATTTTTGCTTCTTCATCTTTTATATGATTGTTTTTTATTTATTTGTTTTTGGCTGGTGTTTTCTCTTATTTACATACATTATAACCTCTCTGCTGAGTAAAGAAGTGATGCCTGCCTAAGTGAACAAGCCTGGGGTTAATGGAGACAGGGAATGGAGAGGGGGGAAAGAGGTGGCAATAGGAAAAGGGTAAACAGACAAGCGCTAATTAAGGCCTTCGTCACAAGCTAGGAGATGTGCTAGGCTGACAGTCAGTCAAGCAGATAAGGGGAGATGAGTTAAAATCTAGCCCTGGGTTTCCCAGGCCCGGAGGCCCTGGCAGACAAGAGCACAGTGAACCAACAGGAAGCCACTGAAAGGTCATTTGCATGAAAGGATGTTAGGGATCTTTGCTTTTGTTGTCACCCTCGTGGCTTTAACCCTTTCCTGGCCTTGTGGAGCACACAGAGGGGAGGAGTGGGTCCATGAACGTAGCTGGTTCCAGCTACCCGAATCGGCCTGATCCTGTGAAGTGACATTCACCTCATGGCAAGGCGGAGGTTTTACTCACCCTGCTGAAGTTATGGGTGCTGAGATTGTTGGCAGCTGGCCAGGATCAAAGTCTGAAATGGAGGAGTCATTCAAATGGGAGGATCAGGACAATATCTTTGGGTGTGAGACACATAACAGATCTTACAGTTAAGAGAAGGTCAAGTGAGCCACACTGGGTGAAGTGACTCAAAAATTCTAGGCTTGGCTGTCGATTCCCCCGCCCCCGGCTTTTCAAGAACTCCTGAGGCAAATGTTCCGGAATTTCTTCTTTAAGTCCCTTCTACTTCTGCTTATAATTGCCTGTCCTCAAGAAGACTGCATAGGTGGCTCCTTTCCACACCTCCAGCTGGAAATGAAAACCTAGCAGAGAACCGAGCATGCTTGGAGGAAAGGACAAAATGTGTGCACAGTCTCCTCTCCCTGAACTGCTTAGGAAACAGGCTCTTGCTCAGATTTCCCAGGGAATTCCTCCGTTACCATTGTTGTTATTACATGATCTCGACCTGCTTAGGCATTTAGGCAGAGTGTAATTCTTGGTGACATTACAAATGAAATGAACATGGAGGTGCATGCACTCCATTGTGTGACTATCAGACAGCCAAAGCAACCATTTCTCCCCACACCCCTTCTTCTAATTAGGCAGGAAGTCAGTGCCACTGCTCTTCTCCTTTCCATTTGAAATAAATAAAGAAAGGACATAGCTGTTTGCAGTGTTAGCTAGTGAGGTAAGCCGGCAGCTGGGATGGTGAACTCCTGGGTTCTAGTCCCACGTCTGCCACTCAGTTATTGTTCACCCTTGTTCATATCACTGCAGCTTTAAGTGAATGTGATTTCTGCATATGTCAAAGAAAGGTAGTAATGCTTGACCTGTCGGAGGGAGGGAGTGATTTGGCTTAACTCATGTCTGTAGAACACTTTCAAATCCTATATAAACCTGAATTAGTAGAAGTGTGCTAATGAGCAGATGGTTAGATAAAGACCCGGGGATTAAGCTTTGGGTTTGAAGCCAACCATGACTTGATTTGGAATTGGATTCAGTGATGTTGAAATCTGGTGAACTCTTGAGAGATTTCAGCCCTGTTTGTAGTGCCTAGGAGCCAGGGCTGCTGGAACTGGGGGTGGGGGACAAGTGGTCATGGCCCCATCACTATGCCCGCCCACTTCTTACCTGTCTTAAGGAGTAGCAACTGGTGGCTGGGGACGGAGAGGACCAAGTAAGGGGCAGGGCCTCAGGGGAAGCAGTGGAGTGGAGGGGCAGGACCATGGTTTGTGTGCCGGTGGCTTCCAGTTGGCCTGCAAGGAGTCCCAGTTATAGACCAGGCCCCCCATAGTGCCAGGTGTTGTAGGAACATAGAACAAAAAAGTCCTTGCCTCAAAGAGCTTACAATGTAAATATAAGACAAGAAATAACAAGTGGATACTGATAGGGGTGTGTGTGGGTGTGTAACAAAGAAACGGACAGTATTGGTCAGCATGATAGGCAGTGGGCTCAGCACATCAGCAGCATAATGAAGTGTTTTCCATGTGGTAGTGAATCCTGCAAGTTCGGCTATTTTGAAGGTTTCCATCCAAACCATTTCCAGGAAACGGTGCTCCTTCTGGTCTTTTATCTGAGCTGGACCATTTCTGTCTGAAGTCCTCCCACTCATGGAACTGGGCTGGTGCTTAGTGACTTGGCAAGCTGTTACTTTTGCCTGAGAGGTTACCGTTTTGTGCCCCAGAATCTGTGCTCTCCAAATTGATACCTGCCCCCACCTTTTCAAAGTTCAGGAGGAAGGAGTTGTATTTCAGGCTCCAGTTCAGACCCATCTCTAGTGAGTGTCTTTTAGATATTTAAAAAACTTTAACATGGCCAAAGATGAAGAAAATAATAAAAAGGATGCTTGGAAAACAAACAAATCTCTCATAATTTCATGTGGCGTCCATCCATCACTTTCCTAGTGACACCTATAAATGCTGTCCAGTGGCTCTTGTGTTGCATATCTATCAATGAACTGGTTGTATCTCTAAGGTATCTGTCACCTTGATAGCTAAACACCAAAGACAGTTCTGTAAAAATCTCCCAAACCTTTCTCCTCTCTCCATCTCCCACTGGCTTAATTGCCTTAAGAGAATGATAGAACCCCAACTGAGGAAATATTTTAAAGGCGGCTTTAGGGAATCAATGGAAAGATTAACATGTATGAGTAAAAGTTATAGTAAAATGTTATGGATATGTCATCTACTGAAGCAACAGCTGTGTGAATAACTGATTTCAGTTTGCTGACCCAACAACAACAAAATTATTCTCTTTTTAACCTTTTTACCCTCTTAATTTTTTAAAAATAAAATTGAAGTCAATTTCAAAATGAAAAGTTGTTTCGAAGCAAAATGAAATGCTTCAATTTTTTTCTGAAAATTTTGAAATTTTTTCAAACCAAAGTTTAGACAATTCATGGCAAATGTTTCAGCTGACCCTAACCTGCATTTGGAGGTGAAAGAAAAGTTTTTTCATCTGACAAATTTTCTCCAGCATTACTTGGAGAACATGATTGAGAACAGACTTCTCTTGAACAAGTACTGAGATCATATATACCTGTAGCAGGATATACAGTGATCTTTTTGCTTGTAGGTTCTTCCCTTTAAAATTCTACAGACGGTCAGGTCTTGTCATCAGGTAACTTATTTATGCTCTGCTCTTTGTAACAGTCTCTTAAGGGCCTTGAAATGATGTGTAACAGGGTAAATATCTAGGCAAACACTAATTTCTTTATTTTGGCCCAACGTTCCTTAGCAGGGACAAGCACCACCACTGTTTGTTTGGAATATTTCTTCTTTTACTTTAAATTTCATGTAATGTCAGTTCAAACATCCCTCTAAAAGAAGGGATTTTTTTAAGTCTGATTAACTTTTGACCGTATTGACCTTGACAGCTGAGCAGGTGGAGAGGAAATATTGATTATTAAAAGAAAGGGCTAGCGTTGGATTCATGTGCTAAGGGAGATCAGTGGACTAGCATGGTAAGAAAGGTCATTTAATTCACTTGCTAAAAATGATCATTGGATTTGTGTATTGAGAGGTCGCTGGCATAACCTTCAAAGGAGGGTCTTTGAGGAGAGAGAGTGTATTGTGCACTTCTGTGATATTTTTATGTGAATTTACTACTGTTGGGAGGGAGGTACCAGATTAACAACCATAAAGTCCTGCATTTATCCCCTTTCCCTAGTGCAAGAGTATAGTCTGAAATTGTAAGCTTTCTCCATGCTGCCCAGTGAGGTTGGCTGAAACCCATTGTAAAGGGGACTTTCTTATAAGTGAAAGGGAGTTCATCCTCTAGTCCCATTCTCCAGCTTTGGCCTCTTTCCAGCTGTTGCCAACATTGTACATGACCAGGGCATGGGTTTTCATGATGGACACTTGTCCCTTAGGAACCAAATGGAAGCCTCCATTCAGTTTGACATAAATAATATCAAAGGCACGTTTTGGTTACTGCCAACCCATGATTGACTTACCTAAAAGTAAAAGAAGACAATTGCATTCCACAGCATCCTCTCACCGAAGGAGCTCTCTTGCAGTTGTGATTGAGCTTAGGAAGCTAACACTGGCCCAAATGAAGACCTGTTTAGTTCTTATATTTAAAATTTAGAGGAAAATTGAGTATTACTAGTGAAAGGTTGGTTACAGCAGGTGAGAAGGAGCCAGACAGAGCACCTATCCTCCATGCTCAGCTCCATCATTCACTTACTGAGTGACTCTGGGCTTCATATCCCTGTGCTTTTGTAAAATAGGGATTAAATATTATTATTCTTAAGGAGGCTGGGAAGACATACTGTCATAAACAGATAGCTAAGGGTTAATGTTCTTTTACCTGTAAAGGGGTAACACCAGTAACCTGAAACACCTGACCAGAGGACCAATCAGGAAACAAGACTTTTTCAAATCTGGGTGGAGGGAAGTTTGTGTGGGAGTTCTTTGTCTTGGGTCTGACCCTCTCGGCTATGGGAGTGATTTTTTTATCTTCAGCTTTCTAATCTTCTGTTTCCAAGTTGTAAGTACAAAGATAGGAAGACCATACGTTTATATTGTTTTCTTTTGTATTTACATGTGTGTAGTTGCTGGAATGTGTTAAATTGTATTCTTTTTGGATAAGGCTGTTTATTCATTTTTCTTTTAAGCAATTGACCCTGTATTTGTCACCTTAATACAGAGAGACTATTTTTATGTCCCTTTCTTTCTTTTTATATAAAGCTTTCTTTTTAAGACCTGTTGGAGTTTTTCTTTAGTGGGGACTCCAGGGAATTGAGTCTGCAGCTCACCAGGGAATTGGTGGGAGGAAGAAGTCAGGGGGGAAAATCTCTTTGTGTTAGATTTATTAACCTGACTTTGCATACCCTCTGGGTGAGGGAGGAAGAGGAGAGATTAGCTCTCTCTTGGTACTTGTGTTTTCCAGGACTGGAAATAGGGAGGGTGGAGTTCCTCTGTTTAGATTCAGGGAGCTTGCTTCTGTATATCTCTCCAGGAACCCAGGGAGGGAACACCCGGAGCGGGGAAGGGAAATGGTTTATTCCCCTTTGTTGTGAGACTCAAGGAATCTGAGTCTGGGGGTCCCCCAGGGAAGGTTTTGGGCAGACCACAGTGCGCCAGGCACTGTATAGATTCCTGGCTGGTGGCAGCTTTACCAGGTCCAAGCTGGTAACTAAGCTTGGAGGTTGTCATGCTAACACCCATATTTTGGACGCTAAGGTCCAGATCTGGGAAAAATGTTATGACATGAGTGGCAGCGTTGTGGGATAGAAATGTTTATGACACATACAGATAGAAGGTCTGGTCCATCAAGCCTTAAAGGCAATGGAAGAACTTGCATTAATTGCAGTGTCAGTAGGGCCTGATTCCCATCTCATTTACACCAGTTTTATACCTATATAATTCTGACTTCAGAAGAGCTATTTCTGACTTACACACGGGAACATGGGCATTGCCAGATGGGATTAGCCCAATGGTCTGTTTAGTCCAGAATCTTGTCTCCAGCAGTGGCCAGTACTAGATACTTCAGCCAGAGATGCAAGAAACCCTGAAGTGGATGATTTAGGGACCGATTTTCAGTCTCAGCACGCATATGTGCCCAGAATGCAGAACGCTTCTGAAAATCTGATCCTAATGGTGGTGCTGAGCCCTTTTGAAAATTCTGGCCTTATAGAATAATCTGTCCAGAGAAACTTCTTCTGATCCCCTTAGAGGTTGGGTTTACATTATCCCTTCCAAACTTGTGGTTATTTATCTTTGTAATAATCCTATTACCTGCCACTGTGGAAATAGGTATAAGTGAGTGGAGGATCCAGGCCCGAAATCTTATTGTTGCATTAGAAACTCCAGTGTCCAATAGGAATTAGAAGGAATTTTCAAAAGCTTTGAAAGTCAGTGGGACCTGAATGCTTATGTCACTTAAACCCCTTTTGAAAGTCCCACCCATATACATAAAAATCCCCAGAATCAGTACTGTCTTCACATTATCAAAATGCTCTTCAAACACTTTTCTAATAGCATAGCAACAACCATGGTATGTGATAACTCCCATTTTTTTGCAGCAGTGCAGAGGAATCCTCTGTGTGTGTGTGTGTGTGTGTGTGTGTGTGTGTGTGTGTGAGACAGAGAGAGAGAGAGAGAGAGAGATCCCCTGGGACTTGAGATGCAATGCTACCCTACCATAAAGAACAATCTATCCAGTTAGGGTTAGAGATACAGGGATCATTAAGGAGGGATCTCTTGTTTCAATCAGGGTTTAATGCAATGGTCAGATGCGTGCATAGAATCATGTGAAACAGCTGGCAACAATGACAAAAGAAGATGCAGAGATCCTGGGTGTCTTTTCTTCTCCCTCTGCAGTTCATATTTAGTACCAACTGTCCCTAAAAACTTGTGATTCTAGGTTGGGGAGGAGAGGCGGTGGGATGGTTGCTCATTTAATAGGGCACGACTGTGTTAAAAAATACAGAGACTTCAGATTGTAGTTTAGAGAGCTTCTTAAGACTACAAAATGGGGAGCCCCTGACAGCCTATGCTGTGCAGACACAGCATGATGCATACCCGACAGTGTGCCATGGGGTCAGAGAGGTCTACCCGCTGCAGGGAGCAGTTTGTGATTTCGCAAAGCCTGAGCAGGCAAATTTTTCCCCCCTTTCTACCCCGGGAAGGATGCAGCATCACAGACCTTGTCACTCGGAGCTTGGAGGACAGCAACCATATGCCTTCCGACCTCCCCTTGCTTTTCTAGGAAAGACTCAGCCTCCTGGGCATTTCCTATCAGAATCATTAAGAGATAGATGCTCAGATGTGGCCTGGGCTGGCGTTCCTATGGTGCTGTGCATTGATGGAGGGCTGCGCAGCGAGAGGTTGCGAAGGGGGATGGGGGGTTGAGGAGCCTGGGCTGCCGAGGAGGAATGGAGGAAAGGCGAGATTGGCATCTTCATGTGCGTGAGGCTGGTCAGCATCAGGATGGCTTGATGAGCCTGCAGGGCGCTATCTCGCACCGCTGTTTTGATTGCAGTGATGGGGTTGCCTGGTGGCTCGGACACCAGCCTTCATTATCGTTCTATCCAATGTTTGTGGTGGCAGGGAAGAGAGGGTGGGCGAGGGGGAGGGAAAGAAGCCCTGAAGATGCACAAGCAAATCAGAGCAAGCGGAGAGAGAAGCGGCTTTGGCTCCAGGCTACCAATTTTGTGCCACGACACTTGCTCGTTCCCCGCTTACTTTCTGTGCTCCTCTGCTATTTTAGCTTCCTGTGATAAGGGTGATAGATAAATGAACGGTGACTGTCAGGACGAGGGGGCAGAGAGAATAATCTTTAACCTGCTGATTCGAAGAATCATTCTGAAATGTTGAAATGCGCACTTGCACAAGCGCACACTCGTGACACACTCCATGCATACTCAAACATATTCACAGAGTTAATCACACTTACCAACACATGTCCACATCACACTCAAACCATGCTGTCTCCTTACCCCCCCGCCTCTCACTCTCTCCTCTTGCTGGAGCATGATTGGCATGACCCAGTGAGGTAAGGAAATTCTGAGTGATGGGTACCATAGCACCTTACCTCCTAATGGAAATGTGATGCTGCTTTGCAGAGATGGCTCCAGACACTGCAGCAACACAACTGTGCAGGGGATTGGATCATTGCCACCAGACTTCTGTCTTGAGGGAGATCTCTGAGCAGTACCCTGACCCCAGAGGAAGGTAGCTTGCCTGGCTGCACAACTTGGTTCCAAGGACAGCAGGAGCTGCAGAGGGGCAGGGGAGAGATGGAGCATATCATTCCCTGCCCTTCCTCCCACAAAGCTGCATCGCAGGATCCTGCCACGGGTTTGGGTCCCGCCTACACCCAAGGTACTGTTGAGCTGTACAAGAGCAGAGGGAGTGGTTGGTGCACTTTGATTATATTTGGCTGGAAGCCCTTTGCAGCAGGCACCTACTTTTATTTTGATGTATGCAAAGTACCGAGGCACTGCTGCAGTCTAAGTGACTCCACCCCCGAAAGACTGGAAGCCCTGAGTGAAGCTAAATGCCTTCAAGCCAGATAGAGAGCTGGCCTGTGCTCCTGACCAGGAAATAAGTGGGCATTGGAATATTCCTTACCTTCTGCACATGCTCTTTGTATTGACAGTAGGCGTGGGGTGGAAGAAGATCCATTGCTAGCCCACTCGTCATCCTCCACTGCAGTTGGATGTGCAGGGATGGGGAATGGATGAAGGTCTGTTTCTGCCTAGTTCTCAGTGCGAAGGTCAACACAGCTGAGCCAGGATGTACACTGTATCAGGGAACTAGCTTGCACAAATTACCTCCCCCATGGAACAAGAGGGAAAGGATACTGAATTGCCATGAGTGGCTGTCTGGTACCATACATACAAACAACTGACTGTCTTTCACTGGTGTTCCTAGAAAACAGGTGTGCATATCACCAAGGCCATTATTCAGCAAGGTATTTAAGCACAGGCCTACATTTAAGAAGATGAGGAGCCTCACTGAAGTCAATGAGCCTCCTCAGGAGATTTAAGACGGGCCCATCCTGAAGTACCTTGCTATACATGAGCCAAAATCCTCATAACCACCACGATTGGCCTACTCCTTTGAGGTCTCAGCAGAGTAGCTTACTGCTGTATGGTCATAAGAACATAGGAGCTGCCGTATGGGGTCAGACCAATAGTCCATCTAGCCCAGTATCCTATCTTTTGACAGTGACTGGGCCAGATACTTCAGCGGGTCCCTGTAGAACTAACTCTCCATTTACTCTGAAGATAATCCATCTCAGTCATACCTGAAGCACATTTACAGTCTTTTAGTGTGGCCAACCCTAAAGATTAAAAATCATTAGTCAAGCCGCTAAAATCATGAGATTGGCTTAAATATCATGAGCTTTTCAAACAATGTTTGGGTTTTATTTGCCTTCTGGTTTCTGAGCTTTTAGAGTTCACCTTTTCTCTATAACCATAAGGGCTAGAAACTTCCTTTTCTTTAAATAAGAAAGATGAGGTTTCCACATAGTCATGTGATTCCAGGAGCTGGGGCTTTAAGCAAAACGCCACCTAATGCAAGATTTGTAATACAATTTGTGAGAGTTGGTAACACTGCCAGGAAGCTGGCTGTCCTGTTGCTGCCCAAGATGTATTTCTTCTAAGGGAAAATTAACGAAGGATCTGTGACTCCAGGGATGTCAATCAGTTGTCTTTCACCACCACCAAAACATTCATTGTGAAAGGCATGATTTAGAAGGTTTTGCCGTGAGATATTTTAACAGCTGACTCAGTACATTAGCCTTTTAAAATAAATAAAAACTCATCCAATCTGAATACGTGAGTGAAGAGCAACAGTGGGACCCAATCAAAGGAAAAAAACTAAGTTCTGACTAAGTTCAGAGTTATTCAAACCTTTGTGCAGTGTCATAAATTCAGTGTAGGCCCAAGACAAGCGTATGCCCAAGACGTGTTCCAGACATACCCAACTATTCTGTGTTGTTTTATGACTCGCATCCCTTTCTTTTCTTATCTGGTTCTGCCAGAGTCTTTTCCCTCACTGCTTGGAAGCTAGTGCTGCTGGGAGGGTTTGAAAGTGGTTTTTCAACTAACGCATCTTCTTGGTTATTCCTTCTCTCGGTCTTACACACACACAGAATTTTCCCCCCTTCCTGTTAGGGAGATGTTAGACTGCCATGGCTGGCAGGAGCTACAAACCAGATTAGATGTTAAATCAATCTGGACCTCCCAGTGGGAGAGACAGACAGGTTCAAGATGAATAATGATTTGTCTGAAGCAGTAAAATGGATTATTTTATCAAAAAAAAAGGGGGGGGGGAATCATCTTTTTTCCTGTATATTTTTGTGTTAATCTGGGGGAGGGGGATCAGGAAGTCAGCCAGGGAGGGCATGCTATTTAAAAAGAAATCCTTCCTTCCCTTGTTGCTAAACACAAGAAGGATTATCAATTCCCCCTTCACTTTGCACTTTGCTTTCACAGTTTAAATCACCCCTTGTCTTAGTGTGCATCATGAACTTGAGATTTCTGTAGACCACAACTCCTCCTATTTCCTAATGACACTATTAAGGAATATTGGCTTATCCTTCTTTCTTCCATTTTTTTTTGTTTGCAAAGGCATATCCCACCAGTAATTTTTCTGAGTAAGAATTGAGTAAAGATCCTCAAGATTTGGCCCACGATTTCTTACTGAAGCCAGTGGACTTTCTCAGAGTACTTTTCCGTCTGTCCCTCAGTCTGAAACTTGACATTGACTGCCAGAGCTAAAAATAGCATTTAGTTTAACAAGGTCCATGATGAAATCCAACAGATGGAGATCTCATTTCGGATTCACCTGCTGCTAATCCTGGCAAGTGTGTTAATCTAAGCAGGAATGAGTACTGCGGTGCCAGAGTGAGGGAAGATCCCCTGTCAGACTATCCATGCCTCTGAATGAAGCTGCATCTGCTGGTGTATATCTTAGCCGAGTGGCTGGTGGAATAAAAGTAGCATTCTTTCCCCCTGCTTCCCATGTGAAGACAAGCAAGCTGGGACTAGGGGGAACTAATTGTTGAGTCCCCAGAAGAAGCCTTCATCCTGGCAATAAAGGATGTTCTTGTGGTTAAGGCACAGGGCTCCCAACTGTCTCCATTTTACCTTGAGTCTCATGATATGTGGTGCTTTTTATTTTTTAAAGCCCCAGCTTCTGGAGTCATGAATGTGATTATGTGAGAATCTCAGTTTTGGTTTCTTTAAAGTAAGTTTCTAGCTCTACTATTGTAGTAACAAGCTGAAAACATGACCTGGTTGCAGCCTTCAATCCAAAATATATTGTTTTAATCTCATGATTTTTGAGGGGCCCAGCTCACCACTTTTGAACATCTGGAGTCAGCAATACTAAAAATGCAGGGGATCTGGCTTATGCCCTGGCTCTGCCTCAAACTGCCTGTATGAGTTTGGGCCAGTTACTTAACCCGTGCCTCAGTTTCCCATCTGTAAAATGAGGATCCTAGTACTGCCTGCTTCATGTATCACATGCTGAGTAATAACGGGAGGACTCCATCCCGATTTAAACTAGCTCTTTATTAAACCAACTATTGACTGACAGCTGCTCCAACTACAGCTTTGCATTCGTTGCCATGTGCACCCTGACTGACTTGCTGGTGCACCCTGACTGACTTGCTCCAAACTCTTCCCTCCTGCAGCCTGTGTCTTTCCTTCCAAGTTCCATGCAGGTTGCTACAGGGGTGCGGTGAGGATAAAATAATTTCTTATGAGATGCTCAGGTAGGAGCCATATAAGTACGGAGTTAGAAATCAGGGCTTGAGGCCTTGTAAGAAGGTGAAAGCATAAGGAACCTGTCTTCTACAAGAGGTCAGACCCAAATGCAGTCTTTGTGCTCCCCTGGATTGCTAGCCAAGGGGTCAGGGAGGCATTTTGACCCTGGGACACGATTGTGCTCACTACTGCTACTCTCCTAATTGGCGTACTGGCTAGTGGATTCCCACTAGGGGTTATGGACTTCATGCAGCTCCTAATATGAGCCTATTCTTTAATGACACAATCTGGCCCCAGAGAGCAACTTCCTTGTAGAAGTGCACTACAGTGTGCTACAAATCAGGGTCCAAAACACCATGGGTGGAGATAGTGTTGTTACAGGGTGCCGTAGAAGAAAGCAGGCTGATGACAGAAGGGCCCCTTTTATCTCTTAGCCCTTGACTCACTCGCAGCCCATGGGTTAGGGAGACCAAAGAAAGCCATACAGAACAAAGGGCAGGTGTCTGTACAGTGTCTGGTCCAATAGGGCCCCATTCTTCGTCAGTCCCTAGGCATTGCTTTAATCACAATACATAATTCTGATGTCACCAAACTGTGGCTTAAGAAAACCGAGAGTAGGTGAAAAACTATGGATCTGATTCTTCCCCTCTTTGTGTCCCTCCCTCCTTGTGCTTGTTTCTCTCCCCCCCCCCCCTTCCCACCCTCACCCCGCCCTTCTCTGGACAGAGCCTTGAATCCTGGCCATTCCCCCAGCTTCTGGGATTCCCATTATGCACGCTTGATATTTAACAGCTTTGGCGTCTTCTATCGCTGGGAGTGAAAAGAAGAAAAACAACTCGGAAATGTAATGGAGCAAAATCTGCATACAGAGCCCTGGTTCCATGTCCCTTTATGCTGTTTACTTGGATCTTAAAAGCTACGAGCTGTGGCATCTACTCAGACTTCATCAGCCCATCCTGCCCTTGATGCCGGCCTCAGACATTGCCAGCTCCAAGCTTCCTTCTGCAGCCACCTCATTAGACCAGGAGGATATTCTGTTTCTTGTGGTTGTCTTATTTTCTCCCCTCCACCCCCCACATTCCTCCCCATAGCTAGGTTTACTGCCAAATCGTCACTAATTTGCATGTGGAAGCAGCAGGAGATAATGCTGGCTCTGTGTGACAAATATATATCGTGGTTTGGTTTTTTTTCCCAGTTGGAAAATCCTGATTATGGATTAAAGATGGATTTATCCCACCTGGGACTAGCCCTATATTTGATTGGCACCGTAAGCGATGCCATGCCATTGATCATCATTAGTATGATTTGTTTATTTGCCTTGTATTAGGACCTAGGAGCCCATTAATAGATGAGTACCCGGGTCATTGTGTTAGGCACTGTACAAACACATAACAGAGAGGGTCATGGCCCCCAGAAGCTTGCTGTCTGCCTGCCTGTCTGTGTATCTGTGTGTAGATTTTTATGTGTATTTGTATGTAGAAAAGAAGGATTGTCTTATGAATCGCTGGGACAATGCAGCACATGACTAGAACTGTACAAATAACTGATCTTCAGTTCCGTAGCTGAAGCAAAAAAACTGGGGAAAAAAATAGTTGGGATCAAACAAAATGTTTCATTTTCAAGGAGTAGGGTTTTTTGTTTGTTTTTGTTTGTTTTTAAGTTCATTAAAATTGAGGGAAATTTCAAAACCAAAGCTCTTTCTGAAGTGACAAGTTGAAATGTTGGAACAGTTTAACATTTCCCATCTTTCTTTCATTCTTTTGACCAAAAAAATTCACTGAAACTGACCCATATTTACAAATTGAACGGAATCTGTATTTGTCAGTCAAAAATGTATTCACACACAAAATGTCACCCAGCTTCACATATGACCAATCCTACAGGAGGGATACCATAAATGTTCTTTTATTTGTGTCCCTGTGGCTATAACTTCTTGCGGCATGCATGACAAACCTTGAACTACACATCTCATGATCCCTAGGGGACAGGAATGAAGTACTGGTGCAAGGCACAGGAAATTGGAGTGGTAGATGCTACAGAGAATGTGTGCTGCTATTGTGTAAGGAAGCCACTATAAATGTCAATCACTGAATAGACACGGTTAGGCAGATGAGAGGTATGCTCTGGAATTCGGGCCAAGTGAATATGTAGTAGTGAAAGACCTATTCTCCCTATTTAACCTGTTTGCTTGCTTGCTTACTATTCTCTAGGGGATGTTTCCAGGCAGATTGCAATTTTATGGTGTTCAGAACTTGAATTTGGCTTATTCTGTGGCATGCTATTCAAACAGTGTTGCCTGGTTGTGACTGGTGACACATCCATTTTTTCATGTTCTCTGGCGTGTGTGTGTGTGTATATATATCTTCTTACCGTATTTTCCACTGCATGCATCCGATGAAGTGGGTTTTAGCCCACAAAAGCTTATGCCCAAATAAATTTTAGTCTCTAAGGTACCACAAGTACTTCTCGTTCTTTTTACAAGTTACATTGTATAGCTACTGTTTCCCAGCTGTGTGAGTGTAACTCTTATCAGATTTCTGGTGCATATTTAAAATTTTGCTTGGCACAGATATTTGGTATCTTCATTGTTTGCTGTTTGAAATTCACCTATAGGCCAAAGACCAGCACAGAGTCTGTTCCGCAGGGAAGTCCCACTTAGACCCTGTTTTGGAGGCTGAAGAGATATATAGGCCTTGGGGTTGGTCTGAGGTTTGTGGTTAGAGGGGGTCTGAATTTCACCATCCACAAATATTCATGCTTCTATATTCAATTGCACTAATGCTCTTGGATGCTGAGTATGTTTGTGCCCCCTTTTGTACTTAAAGTGAATTCATTAACACATATGAGCAAATAGCTACTGCAAAAGGTTTTCTGCAGTAGCCTAGCTGTCTTGGATGGGATGTGGGTGTATATGGTGATGAATGGGCTGGAGGAGGTAACTCAGGCACTCTTGCTTAATGCAAGAGCAAAGCGACTCAATAAAAGTGAAGGCAATAAGGAATTACTTTTTGATACAGGGCATTATTTAGCCAGTGGAAAACTTTGCTATACATTATTATTGAGGCCAACTGCTTAGTAGGATTGGAATTCTGTATGGATAATGAGAACATCCACAGTGACACTAAACAGGATAAACATGTGTAAGGGATATGCATCTGCATGCTTCAAGGCATGATGCATGGTGGAGGCTAGGAAGAAACTTCCCCTGTGGATAGGTTTATCCATAATTGTCCATTACAGTGTTTCTTGTACCATCCTCTAAAATACTGCCCACTGTCAGAGACATGCTGGACCTGGAGTCTCCTCCAATGTGACAATTCCTATATTCTTGTCTGCACTTCTTCTATTTGAGTTTCGCATCGCGTCCAATCCTGTGGCAGAGAAATGTTTTATTGCCTCCAATGTAATATTCTCTTATTACAAACTTTTCAGAGAATGTCACAAGTTTTTTCCTGTGATTTTTATTTTCTCTCTGGAACTGTCCCAGACCCCAATAGCCAGAAACAGGGGATTTATTGCCTGAAAGCAAACCATTTCACTCTCCAAAACTGCTGCCCTTGGGCCTCACTGTCTGTAACCGAGTGCTCCAGCCTCATCTCCTTGGATTTGGTCCTGCAGTCTGTGCCCTGCAGCCGTTGCTCTAAGTTGGAATTGCCTGCATCACCTGGGGGCTCATCTCCCTTGAAATGCTCCGTGAAACTGTTATCCTAGAACAAGTCGGTCTAGGATGGAAGGCCAGCCTCTGAAGCTAACCCTTTCCCCTCTCAGAGAGACCCTGTCTGAATAGCAGACCATTACATGACTGAGGACTTCTCTCCTTGAATTACAGAGATCAGAACCTCCTGTTTGAAGACCTCACTGAGTAAGGCACAAGAACTATCAGCAGTTGCCTGTTCAAGCTTTTCTCCTCAGATCTATTTTTTTTTCTCTTGACACTGGGGTAACCCCAGCAACTGAAGGGGAATTACAACCAATGTAAAGTGGTGTGAGATGAGAATCAGGCCCAGTGAGTTAACCCTCTTCACCCTCTTCTGCCTTTCAATTTGGCCGGTGTTCATATATTTATAACAATATATACTCGCTGATCAGCATATTCTTCAAGGGGTGTTATCTCACTGCTGCCTACAGCAGTAGGTACACAGTAGGGAGTTGCATCAAGGAAATGCATTAAGATGAATCAGCAAGAGAGAAGGGTACCTCTGGGCCAGCTCCCTGCTTCTCAATTATTTACATCTCATAATTTCCAGCAAATCACTGGCTGTTTATTGGCGCTCATCTATAATTGAAGAGTTTCCTAGATCACTGGCCAGCTCTGCTGAAGAGGTAGCTGGCCGTGCATTTGAAAGCTTTAAGAAAACCCCACAGGGGAAGGCAGGGTCTCAGGAGTGGCTGGCCATCCACTGAGGATACTGCCTTTTAATTTTTGGCTTTTGTGGGCACCCGGGATTGGTAGATTTCCAGCATGTGGTTTACCATCTGTAATTGACCACGCAGCATCATACAGGGACGGTATGTTACATTGGCAAGTTGACCTCAATCCAGAAATGCTTCAAAGATTTCACATTTTAAAAATGACACATATATGGTACATTGCTTAAACTGACCAGAAGACAATGATGTTCATATAGTCCTTGAAGAATACATCAGTAAAGCAGCCATTCTTAAAAAAAAAATAAAGAAGCCACTTTCTGTTAGCAGATTTGGAGCTGGAATTTCCTATAATATTTTTTAGTATCTGTCTTCCTGTCTCTCTAATATTGCCGTAAAATATCTAGGCTCCTTATACATAATTCAGGATAACTTCAATTTCTCTGAACAAGAAGTCAGTTCTCTACCCTTATGTAATTTTAAGGTCTTGGTGGATGCCTTCCAGGAAAAAGCTGGTGACCTCCCCTGGGGTAAGGCTTGACATGACTTTCTCCAATATTCCTCTAGATGTGTCCACCTGCCGGTCCATTTTGACCTTTCTGATCTATCTAGAAGATAACTCTACAGAGTCAGAGGACAATATGATCTTCTGTGGCATTAGCAGGGTGGATAACTGTATAAAGCTGCTTTTGTTTGTAACAGGTTCAGAGGCAAAGGGAGACAAGATGCACCTTCTAAGCAAAATCCCTGATTCTTTCTTGCAATTTCCACTCCTACCCAAGACTCATTGCTTCCGTTCAAGCTCCTACGGAGTAACACCTTCCTTTGAAAACAGGACCACTCTGAGTAAGATATTACCCAACGTGAACAGGGATGGCAGAAATGGACTCCCTATTCCCAGCACAGAGCAATGTTTAACCATGTTATGCTCAGAACTCAGTGAATGACCAGTTGAGTCAGTCAGAATATTCCATCTCAACTTCTGGCTCCTAAAACAGTCAAGAATTTAGGCTCTGGCTAACAGAAACAGGAGAGAATTGCATGGGAAATGATTTTCCTCATTCAGGGAGAATTTTTGAGTTCTAAAAATTCAACAGATCAGCATTTTCCTGGGGGGGGGGAAAATATTTTGTTGAAAAATTCCTGAACAGCTCCACCCATAACTTCCTTTCACTGCTCCCCAATACTGATCTATTGGAGTCAAGTTTGCATAATCATTGTCCTACCCCCTTCCGACAGGAGTGAGTATCAACCAGGAAGATGAAGGGGTGATAGTGGAAAACAAATTAGGCACGAATTAGCAATACAATATGGAAGAAGATGAAGAAAAGTAATTTGGGGCTGCATAAATAGAGGCATTGCTTCCTTTATGGCTTTGGGGGAATTATATCTGCAATACTGCATTCAGTGTTGGGCATGATGTTACCAAAAAATTGAAATTCAGAAAAGAGCAACACAATGACTAGGGAGCAGCACTGACTTATGAGGAAAGATTAAACATTAAATAAATACAGTTTGGATAAGACATGGAGTGTGGTGATGGGTAGTGGGAACATATGGTGGCAGTATTTTGTAGGGTGTAAACACGGAGAGGGAATGGTAGGAGCAATGGGCTGGATTAAGAAAGGGAAAATTCAATTTGAGTATCATGGAAAATCCTCCCAACAGTCAATTTATTGTGAAATAGTCTCTCAAGGGAAGTAACAGAAGCCTCATCAGCTGTGACTTTTACAATTAGACTGCATAAAGTACCAGACAATGTATTATGCACAGGAACAGGGTCACATAGCTTGGGACCCGTCATCTAATTAGTCTTCATCTTTAGCCCTTATGATTTGGTGAAACACTGTGGAGTTTTCAAAGCAATGTAAAGATCAGACTATAGGAAATGACACCCCATGCAGTGTTGTTCATATAGGGTCTGATCTTGTGCACATGGAAGTCAGTGGAAAGACACACCCCTTCCCCACCGCTGACACCACCATTGCCTTCAATGAGTCTTGGATCAGGCCTAGAGGCGCCAATCCTTTTCCTTTATCACAAGTCAATCTTGTTGCTGGTTGGATACTTAGACCTATATACAGCCACTCAACCAATGAGTCTCGGGGGTTTGTCTATATGGAGATACTCAGGGAAGATAAGATGAATTAACTGAAGATGTGATGTTAAAGCACATTAATTCCCTGAGTGGATGCCCTCATTCAGAAGTAAAGTGACCTTAGTTCTCTGTAGCTTAATTCTCCTTTTAGGCCTTATAACTGTAGAATGTTGATCATACTTGGTCTGCAAAAATCCTGCATTAAGCAGGATATATTGTCACAGTTCAGGGCACCTGCATTTCCCCCCCTCCGTGGCCCAGCAAGAGCATCTCTGCTAGGTCCAGGCTCTTTGGCTGTCATATTGCCATTCCTGAGCCATCCAGTGGTGCTGCCTATGCCAGGGTTGGGAGAGCATTTAACACCACTGTGGGTAGGGGACTGACAACTGACACCTCCTTGATTATTGAAGTGATCTACAAAAGGAAAGAAAATAAATAAATAAGAACCAAAAATGCACCCTCCCAAGGTAGTTCTTATGTAGCTAGAAAAGTGAGGTGGTTTCCTGCTCTAAATATTTAACATGATGTTTATGATATTTCTTCTGGGGGAGAGATGCTTGAAAGCTAATGTTTATGAAGCAGGTCTGGAGCGATGGAAAGGGGAGGGAGGGCATGCTAACCCAAAAGGGAGGGAGAAAAAAGAACCTCGGGACATGTCCTGATTTATGGCTTTACTTGCAAGAGAAAAATCTCTCCGTTTTGTTAAAAAGGCTGTGACTGATGGAAAGCAACTTCACCTCGGTTCCTTTTGAAACCAGAAACCTGCTCCCTGAATGTAGAGTGCCAGACGGGTTCTGGCTTCTAGCCAGCAGGAGCCTTTTACTGGCTGCTGCCTGCATCCTTCTGAAACCCACAGAAGTGGTATATGCATAGGCCTTGCAAGGTTTGGAAGGATGCTCTTGTAGTTAAGGTACTGGTCTGAGATGCTGAAGGAAGAGGTGGGTTCAATTCTTGGCTCTGCCAATGGCTTCTATAGTGATCATGGGTGTTTAATTTCTGGGAACTAAGTCACAGAATCTGTGAAATGGGCATAATAACGCTTTCCTACAGGGAGATCATGAGAATGAGTCATTGGTGCCGAGGTACGATGTTAATGAGGTCTCTGGGTATGTCTACACTGCACACTAAGGGTATTCTACACAGCCATGTGTCTCAGTCTGGGTCAATTGGCTCAGGTTACAGTACACATTTGGCTTGGGCTGGAGCCTGGGCTCTGAGACCGTCCCCTGTTGCTGAGTTTCAGAGCCTGTACTCAGCCCAAGTCCGAATGTCTACAAGGCAATTTTTAGCTCTGCAGCCCAAGTCCTGCAAGACCAAGTCAGCCATGGTCATGCTGTGGGTCTTTTATTTGCAGTGCAGATGTACCTGAAGCCTGGGCCCTGACTCAGGTTTGAGCCCAAGTCCCCCTTCCAGCTACACACAAATCAGTCTGACTTGGATCAGCAAGTGCTCAGAACCCAGGTCCTAAAACCCTGCTAAGGGGTTAGGTCAGAGCCCAAGCCCTGCTGAGACTTGGGTCCAAGCCCTGTCACTTTGCAATGTGGACACAGCACAAGGTCTGTGTAGTGCAGTATGGGGGTGTTAGCACGACTGTGAGATCCAGATTTATAATGCAGAGTGGACTCGCAAGCGTGGGCTTGGAAACACTAAGTCCGCAGACCTGGGTTTACAATGTAGACGTGGCCAATATGTACTGCGAGAGAGAGACTCCTACTCCTCGCTAATCAAGAGGCAGTGTCCAGCGAGAGCTTTCAGCATGTTTGTAGCTTGGAGGAAAGTCCCTAGAAGGGAGAAAGAAATCTCTCCATGTGGGGGGGAGAGTGAAAAGGGGATGAGAAAAATCACCCAACTCCCAGGAAGGAGCAAGAGGCCAGACATCAGTAGTCTTAATGTGTTTCTCCCTTAGATGGGTGTCTCCAACAGTTGTATATTTTTATTCAGACAAGTTCTTGCCACTCTGTTTACTGACTGTGCCTACGAATGTTTTTGTAAATAAGCAGTCTGCAGTCAGAGGAAGCGGTTTGTTAGTGTAGAGTATTTTATCATTCAGCAGCATCATCCACTGGGTTCGCAATAAATATCTGTCTGGATCTTTGATCCTCCTCGGTGAACTAGTGACTGGGTGATAGAGGGGTTAGAATATGGGGAGCTTTCTGCAGCTGAAGACAAGCTTGAAGGCTGTGGCCAAACACTTCAAACCTGAGTAAATCCACATTTGGGCACCTAAAGCTGGGAGTTTTGAAAGAGCCAAAGAGAGTTTGTCCCCTAACTCCAATACCTAACTCTCTTTGGTTCCTTAGAAACTCCCATTCCTAAACAACTGCCCTGACTTTCAATGGTGCATTGGGGTCATTGCTGCTGGGTGCTCAGCACCTCTGAGAATCAGGCCACGTTTTTAGGTGTCTGAAGATGGATTTAAGGGTTTGAAAATTTGGGCCAGCACCTGGTGCCCTGGCTTTTAGAATTTTTTGTAGTAGGACCAGAGAGCAGTTTAGGGCCTTGGCTGCTCCCTGCACTGGACCATATTTGGCTGTAGTCAGTTCATATGAGTGGATATGTGTCCATCTCCACATTGGTGAGCATGCCATTCTCTACTCTTTCCCCTTTACCTTCATGCCCTTGGCCTCCCACAAGGGTGTAACCAGCACTCGGTTGCTTTTTCCCAGGATCCTCTTGTTTTGCACAGGGCAATCCTGTATCCAACAAGTCTCTTTTGCAGACTATGAATGGGTTCCTAAATAATTTTTGGGACAAATGAATCATTGCACCATGACAATGTATCACCATGTAATGATATTTCAGTGCTGCGAAGTAACGTCTGGATGGAGCGCTCTCACATCTCCTTATGATGGGCCAACAAGTGTGCATTTGTCCAGGGCCCCATTCTTGGCTGGTCCTTTGGCACGACCGTAATAAATATGATAAAAATAACCCACATTTGTATAGTGTCCCACTCCTAGTAGCTGGACCATCAGAGGACACCAGCTTGCTTCTGTTACCAGCTAATAATTTTACATCTTTTAAAAGAAGTCTGTTCTGTGATCCTGAGGGACATTTATTCAAACCCTGCTGATAACCCATTACCATTTATCATTATAACCAGTGATGATACCTGAAGAGAGATTTGAACTCTGGTGGACTTCAGATAGTTGGGGTGAACTTTATCTAGGGAACATGTGTAACACGCAGGTACAGTGTGTGTCATGTCCCCCTCTAGTGTCCTACCCACATAAAAAGAGACATTTACTACTGTTATTAACTGATGGAGCTGCTCCTCCAGCTCAAGTGGGACAGGTTCATGCTTTCAGTGCTGAAGGTTCCAACTTGAAACCCTGTTGATGTCCCATAGAGGAGATCATTGCACATATGGGGCAACCTTTTCCCCTTTGAATTCCCTAAAAAGTTGTGAATTTCTTTAAACTTCAGAAGCTGGAAATCATAAAGCATAAAACACACACATACCTGAGTGTCTGGATCAGAGGGTAGAGGGGAAGGCATTTTTGCAATTTTTTTTTAAGCACCCCCCCCACCCCCAACTGACAAACCCCCTGAGGCCTGCCCATAGGGAGAAACCCAGCAATAACTATTTACACCACCAACGTGGAGTGATTTGTGGATGCACGGAAGAATTATTTATGGTTTGGTGCAGGAAAAACTTTCAGCTCCTTATTTGCCCTTGTAAGTTATGAGTAGCCTTGAAGGGTCAAAGGTGAGATTTTGGTTTTAATGCCCGCGTCCCTTAAAAAAAAAATGAAGCAATCTATATGAAAAGAAGGGCAGTGGCATGGGGCAGGGGGGGAATAGTCTGAGAAGGCTGCTACTCCTTCCTGCTTTGATGTTTCAGATCTGGAAGGGATCATAAATTTGCTGGTGTGAGATAGAGTGATAATAAATGTTGCTTTTAACTGCCGGATTTTTAGCTCACACAGCATCCATTATCACTGGCAACTGCAAAAGGGAATGTACTTTTTTTTTTCCTCTCTCTTTAGAAAGATAAATATTCACACCATTATCTGCTGACATCCCAAAAGCTCAAATGCTGCCTCCCTTTGTGTTCATCCCCCATTCCCAGTCTCAACAATCCTGTATTATTCCAAAGAGCCTGCAGCCATCAGCTCACCATTGCAATGTTCTCCATTTCAGCTTTTTACTTGATGGCCCTTGATGATGATGATTAATATGTCACTGTGTTTGAGGTGTGGTGGACAGAAGAATGGTAAAGGGGGATACTTTGAAGCAGAATGTGGGATGGAATTAAGGCGTGACATTTTCAGAGGAGCCTAAGGGATTTAGGCATGAAATTGCCATTCAGTTTTAATGGGATTTGGCACCTAATTCCCATAGTAAATCCTCTAGGGTGGGAATTTCAAAGGAGTCTATTTGTTTCTTTCAGAACAAATGGATACCAACAATTGTGCCCATGTACAAAGGCTCTTGTGTGCTCAATCAATATGTTCAGATGCCACTCTCAGGGCAAGGCACTACTGCAAACTTCGGAAATACTGACATATGCTCAATGTGGGTACAGATTGGTACATCCACTGGCAATGCAGCTGGCTCAGTCACATCATCATATTTTAAATCCACAGAGTTGTTGATAAATGTCTTTAACTACTCAGATGCCTGTTAATGTCTGTCTGCCCAATGCCAGCAAGTCATATGCCAACAATTTCCATGAGGATTTATTGACCAGAGATATGTTTGGAATGTGTTTTGCCGAATCAGTTATCATCCTCATAAATCTTTCTATCCATTTTGACATTGCAGAGTGGGCATTTCAACTATTGCTTTTACTTTATCTGGATCAGCAATTAAGCCAACTTTACTCAATTTATGTCCATTATAGATTACCTCTGTTAGAAGCAGTTTATTTTATTTTTAGTTCAGGTATAGGGCTATTTCTCTTGGCCTCTCAAAACTTGCCTAAGATTTTTTTTATATATTTATTTTTAGGTCCCCAGCCCAAATAAGAAAAACCTCCTGTTACAAATATCATCTTGTAATCCCTCAAAGCTTTATTCAACTGCTTTTTAAAAATACACTGGGAAGAGAACTAATACCAAAGAGTATTTGCATGAAAGTATAACATGCAAGGAGTGTATTAAAAGACACTAGGTTGCCTTGTCTACTTCTGCTTACCAAATATTCCTCCAAATATTCCTATTTTTGAGAATTTAGTTTCCATTTCAGGTTTTGTTGGAGAAGGTTCCCTTTTATGGCTTTATTTATACCATGTAAATCAGTACAGATCTATACTTTATCTGGCTTTTCAATTACAGCCATAGAATTAACCCAGTTTCCATAGGTTCACAGAGTTTAAGGCCAAAAGGAGCTATTAAATCATCTCATCTGACCCCCTGTGTCTCACAGGCTCACTTCTCACTTCACCCAGTTACTTCTGTATTGAGCTCAATGACTCGTGTTTGGCTGACATGTCTTCCAGAACGGTATCCAGTCTTGATTTGAAAACATCAGGAGATCCACCACTTCCCTTGGTAGTTTGTTCCATGATCGATCACCTTTGCAGGTTTTATTTTAATGCCTATTTTCTCATTTGAATGTATCTAGCATTAACTTCCAACAAACTCAGTCTCTAGGTTGTTCTACTCTTTTTAAATTATACTCAGCCTTTCCAAATGACCAAGTCCTTTTTTTCCCCTTTTTCTGTCTGGGCAGACTGGATTTCTCTTACTGAATGGAATATGTGAGTTACTGCTTTGCTTCACTTTCATATTCTTCTCTTGGACCTCGAAGAGATCTGAGAATTCTTCCAGCATGCTGCCTATGGTCCTTGTCTGAGCTTTGCCAGTTTATTCAAGAGTTAAAGGAATAACTCCAAAGGTGGAGGATTGAAGTTGGGCCACAGTTTGTAACTCAGTTGGAGATCTTTGAGCTGGCAATGTTTATGTACCTTGACTGTGAAATTCCATGACTTCTACAGCCCTTGGAATTGTGCTAAGGGAAGGGATGGCTCTAATTCTCTCATTTTTGGGGGCGGCGGAGGGGAAGTTCAGCCCTTCAAATAGACCCTTCTTACCAGGGTAATCTAGGACTTTTGTCTCCATGCATTATTAACTGTCCACTTGAACCAGCCCATCCACATATTTTCCATGGTGAGAAATATTTGATAATGGCATGTAGACTGTCAGACAAAGGAAAGACTTATTCTTTGAATGCCCTTCCAACAAAGAGGGCAACAACCTAAATTGGATTCCAGTTACCATCTGGAATGGACTCTGAGTACAGTCCCTTTGCAAGAGAAAAAAAAATCTCTTACCTGAACTGGATTCTGTACATGCTCCTTGGAATAGGATAGATATTTATATGGAAATGACTCTAGAACACAGCTGCTTTCTACCTAATGATCCTAAGAGTATTCATACCCTCTAACTCTTTCACCTCACAAGTAATTTTTTACTCTTCATGTTGGGACACCTTTTGTTTCATGCATACTTTTCTGGTTTTAGGGAGTTTCTGCCCACTCAGCATTAGGGGGGAGAGGGCTCTCTTGAGACTGTAGACTTTATGAAAAGTGGACAACACAGGACCTGCAAAATATATTGCACTGATGCTATTCAGTATCTAGCTATAAATTGGTTTTATGCTGCCACTCGTTGTCGGATCTGAGCACCTTGCTCGTAAAATCAATAGTAATAACAAAGTCCCTAGTGGACTTCATGGAGTCTCTGGCACTCCTCCATTTTCAGAAGGGATTCTTGGGGATGAAAGAGGGTGTTTGTATTATGCACGTCACTTATGGTGGAACAGCTTTTTCAGAGGATGGTTTTGCAATGTTTCTTTAAAGGTGGTCAGACTCTTACATCCTGTGTGTAACGTACACCCCCAATGGTCAATTTCTAGTGTTCTCTATCATGTTGCCAGCTCCATCCCACAGCTGAAGCTATTAAGTCTGTGTCAGCTCTTACTGAAGCTAATGGGAGTCACCTGGGCTCCTAATGTTAGGTATTGGCAGAATGCATATTCTGCATGAAAGAAAGCTCCAAGCCAAGGTATATCTGTGTGTTATAAGTGAACTTGTAAAGTCTGCATGAATGTCCCTTATCAAGAATTCCCAGGGGCTGCTCATTGATTAAGAGGATGTTGAGGCAAACCTCATAGGAAAACCTCATGATAGGTTTCTGCTGCCCCTTGTCCTCTGGGTCAAGTGGAGGAGATAGATGCAGTGGGAAGATAATATACCAACCGGAACAAATGATGTGCGGTTACAACCTCCAGACCAGCACAGTAATGAGCTGTACATTATGCCACAAGTCCAGTTATCAGGCCGCCCATGGAGAGCAACCAGCTTAAATATTGTGAGCTGGCAACGGTGAATGGGCTGATGATGGCTGGATGCAACTGAATGGTCTTGACCAAGCAGTAGGATGCAAAGAGCTGGGAATGGATATCCTGATGTAATGGGCTGGCGGAAAGCTGCATATTGAAGTGCATGGGATTCATAGCAGCTACGTGTTGGAATGCAATCTGCCAGAGCAAATTGCAAATCTAAATGCAGTGTGGTCATTAGCAGTTGCCTGTTGGAATTGCTGTGGGCTACCCAAAATTGAATACATTTGGCTAAGCAGAAGTTGGATGCTGGAATATAGTGGGCTAGCATTGGCTTGCCATTAGAATGCAATGACTTGTCTAATGTGCTGTATGCACTATTCCTAGTCTTAATCTGTGACTAATACTTTGCTTTTGTGAACAATAAATTCATTGCATTTTTTAAAGGGGGGAAAAAAATCCTAAATCAAAAGTAGTCGTAAGTGATTGGGTAGCAGGGATGTACTCTATACATGGCAGAAAATTCACTCTAGGGTCTATAGTCTAATCCTCACTGAGATGCTATTTGATCACATCAACAAGAGAGAAAAAGACAGTTAGCTGGTCAGGATTGCACCCGGCTAATGGACAGGGTGTTTTTTCCCCCCTTTCCCTACCATCCTGGTCGATTCAAATTGATCCTAGTTCTGCTGAGCAAGAGCAGTCCTTCAAAGTTTATTCTGGTGTCAATTTTTATAGTTTCCCTCACCAATCAATAAAGCGCATAATCATTAAGGCAAACTTTGTGAAAGCTAATCCTTCAATATGAGTTTTATGAATGGCTCCAAGCCCTGGCTCTAACCATTTGGATGTAAGTGGAACCTTTAATCAGGTGAGTGACAGGAGACAGGCAACAGGACTTGCTGAGATTGGCGTCCATGTCTCTATGAAATGATGCAGAGCTAGCAGGAGCAGAAGGAATGGGGGTGGGCAGAGGAATATACATCCTCTAAAACCAAAATTTCCCTTCTTTTATTATTTATAAAATGTTTCCATTATTTTCTCATAATACTTTGCACTTCTATATAGCATCTTTCAGCTGAAGCCCTCAAAGCACTTTGCAGACACTCATTAATTAAGCCTCAGAACACCCTTGTCGGGTGAGCAGGTTAGTAATAATTACTACTACTGCATTGCCTTCTGTTCAAGACTCTCCAAACACCTCAGGGTTGTAATTGGCTATGTCCATTGAAAAAAAGGGGGGAAAATGAAACCAAGAGGGGGTAAGTGAATTGCCAAAATATCACAGGATGAATCAGCTGCAGAGTCAAGAAGGGAACCCAGGAGTCCTAACTCTCAGGGCTAGATTCCCAAAGAAATGTAGGCATGGCAATACTTTGCAATGCCATGTTAACTTCTAGGCCCCTAGAAAATTACTGGGATTCGCAAAACCTGAATGTGGTACCTTAGGGTCCCTATACAATGAGTAGTGGGAGAGAGGTGCCTCAAAATGTGATTCACAAAAGCCAGCATGCTAGGGGGCTCCTTGCCAATGGGAGATACCAAGCCAATGGGTTTAAGCCCCATCTTTCTCTCTGAGATAGGCACCAAAGTCCAGACTTCAGGGAGGTGCCTCTCTCTGCCTGAGATTCTTGTCTGCAAAACCTCTCTTGGTATTAAACGCCTATGCTGTTTTAATGGAGGAGGGGGAACCCAGTCATCTGGGCACTCACTTGGAGATGGGGAGGGTTAGGTTGGATGGGGGAGGTTTAGTTTGGATATTAGGAAACACTTTTTCACTAGGAGGGTGGTGAAGCACTGGAATGGGTTACTTAAAGAGGTAGTGGAATCTCCTTCCTTTGAGATTTTTAAGGTCAGGCTTGACAAAGCCCTGGCTGGGATGATTTAGTTGGGGATTGGTCCTACTTACTGGATCAGGTCCCACAGGCAAGTGAGGTGGGAGAAATGCCTGTGTCACCCCAGTTTGTGCTGCACTCTGGCGTGGGCTGCAACGCGCATGCTCTGAGGCAGAAATGAAGGTGCCTAGGGAACATCTACTGCAAAAGTGTAGGTCCCAAGCGAGTTTTGGCACCTACCGAGTTTGGCAGCAGCGGAGTGGGGGTTTTGTGAATCCCGGTGGGGTGTGATTCTGGGAGTTAGGAGCCTTAGTCCTTTTGTGTCTCTAACCTGTAGTGTCTTGTTTTGACCACTAGACACAGTGTCTTCCTTCTTTTCAGTACATACCTATCTTTTTAAGGTGTGGGGGGATCATTCTACCAGCTTGCAGTTGAAGGTGGAAAAGTAAGTTTAACTATCCAAAATAGAGGAAATGTGGGAGAGAGAAGGGGATTCTTGATCTATGGGAGATCAACTCATGAGAGCCAAAAGTCACCTGCCTTTTAGAATGGAGGAAAAGCCGATAAGTGAGCACCTGGCAACGAGTTCTTCAGCACTTGGAGGTATTTTTGGCTGGCAGGAGAACCCAGCAGAGGAAGCTGCAGTGTGAAGAAAGGACAGAAGTCTGCCCTGGAGGACTTTCTCCTGAAAATATTGTGCTGGGAAGATTGGGAGGCAGAGTTGAATAGTAATAGAAATGCTTCCGTGGCAGCGGAACATTCAGTGAATGGAAACATTCCCTTGCTGTGTTTGCAGCCCAGATCCTGACCCACTTAGGCAAATGCATGAGAACAGGAAAGTGAAACTGAGGAAAAGCAAAAGTGAAAGTGACTCATCCATCTTTACTCTCCAAGAAACATGAAATAACACAAGTAAACCAGTAACATGAATGGTGAAAAGTAAATTCTTGCCACTGCTTCATCTAGAGGGCTTGTGGTAAACTCTGCAAGGGATTTTTTAGAAATTAAACATAAGGGCCCAGATCTCCTGCTAATGTAAACTTTTACACCTCTCTCATCAGTCGATTTGCACCAGCTGGCTCATAGATAGATATTTATTTCAATTACTAAAAGGGACTTAAGTTAAAAATCTTGGCCAGATCCCCAGCTGCTGCAAAGCAACTGACTGAAGAGCTGTAAAAGCTGACAATGTCCCTTTCTAATAATTGAAAGAAATATTTATGGGCCAGATTCCTGGGTGGTGTAAAGAGTGTAGCTCTATTTAATGGAGCCCTGCTGACTTACACCAGTTTAAGATCTGGTCCTAGATCTAGAAATAAATATAATTGATCCTGATATGGGAAAGCCCACAACAGGCAGGAAGTCAGAGCAAACATAACTTACCTGTGTTCTCTACTGCTCTATGGCAGGATGTTGGTAAATGCCACTTATTTGCACACCTGAATTCATCCTTTCTTTGGCACCCCATAGCTTTCACAGCACCCAAATGTGACATCCATAGGAGTAGAAAGCAGCAGGAGCAGATTGATGCTTAAGGGGAAAGAGAAACCACCTTAATGCTGGTGTCTTTAGAAATACAGGAAGAGGGAAGAAAAATGCAGGAAATAGAAGGCTGTGGATGCACAGCTGATTAAGAGATGTTCCTGAAATAGCTCGTTACAAGCTAAACTCTAGGACTTGGTGTGGCGGGGGGAGATTGAGATCTGGATCCAGTTCTGTACATCAGGATGAATAAACCAGTCAGATTTTAGGTTGTTTTACTGCCAGATCTGGAGCTGAACTCTGTTTCAGACCCATCACTAGACAGAATGTTGTTCAGAGTTTCCCATGAAGCATCAGCAAACCTATAACCCTGTGTGTCTCAAGGGAGCTGAGCGCAGGGACTTGGGGGCGGCTACTAACTTGGAAATGATTAGTTGCTGAGATGTATTTCAAAAGCCTTTGGTCTGACAAGAGCTGACCTTTAATCTGCTAAATGGGAACTTTACCCTATGGAGGCATAGGCAAGGCTGGGGGAGAGGTTGTGGGGGAAGGGAAACTGCCTGACTTGGGAAAGATCAACAGGAGCTAAGGGCTGGGTCAGGGTAGAGTGGAGACTGTGATCCTTGCCCACCTCCCTGGGCCTCGGGGAAATCTCAGTGGATGAACTTGTGAACTGCAAGTGAGTGTTAGCATCTATTTCCTTCTCATTACATGCCCTTCTTCCCTCTGTGTGCACTCGTTTACTTACAAACAGGCCTAGAGCCTAGTTCCAGGGGGATTCTTGTGCTCTGGGCTGAGGTAGTGGTGAGCAGAGAGTCTAACTTAGTAGCGGTCAGTTTAATTCCGACCAGTGCTGCTGAGAGTATCTACTACCTGTGGGAAGCCAGATAGGAAGATGCCTAATTTCTCAGAGCAGTCATTGGCTTTGTCATGGGAACTCTGTCTGCCAGGATCCCAGCTGGTCCTGAAATGGCATTGCTGGAAGGAAGCTCACACCTGACCCTACTGAGGTGGGTGCCAGGCTACTGAAGCTCCAGATGCTGTTGGGGAGGACGCAGAGCTGAAGAAGGGGACAACAGTGAATTCAGGTGGTGATGTTCAACCCAGAAGTCTAGAGCCGCGGGTGGATCCTTCCGAGTCCACGGGCATGATTGACATTCTGCTGGCTGTGGTGGCTCTCGTAGAAGTGCCAGGTGAATGGGCAGGAGCTGGCGGGCTCCTGTCCTGTCGCTCTAGGCAGCCATGAAGTGTGAGACAGAGAAAGAGAAGAGAAAAATCTAGGAGAGACAGAAGACAATTAAGGGGATTTGAGCCCTGTGATTAAAAGGGGCCGTGTACAATTCTGATGTAAGCAGGTGAAATGCCATTGGTTTTAATGACATTAGGCTTGCTTGCCCCCGGGCTGTATTTACCCCATTGTCCCTGCCTCCAAGGAATAACTGTCTAATATCCCCATCCTGCTAACTCCTACACGTGGGCTGAACTTGACACGCTGTGAGTTGTACCATTGAGCGCAGAACCACCAGCTAGTGGGACAGCTCTGAGTGTGTAAAGGTAAGCCTGGGTGCAAGTGTTTGCAGGATCGGAGCCTAAGAGTTTGATTCTACAGACCCTAGTTAGCGGGTGCAATGCTTCCACCCCGAGCAGGTGTTGTGAAGTCTCTGGCCTCCCCATCAGGGTAAGCATGATTCATGCTTGCAGGGCTGGCCCCTAAGTTAAGATGTGACATTGTGATTTCTTAGCTGGTCTGGACTGAACACTTCTGTGAGGGAAGCTCACTGTGCCAAATTCCTGCCTAGGGCCAGAATGGCTGAGCTGAGGAAACTCTTGCCCCTCAGGTTGCCATGGCACAAGCTTCCTTTGTGCCCCAGCAATGCCTCTACTCCTGGATCTTGGTACGCAGAAAGAGAGGTCAGGAGAGGATGTGGAGAAGGACCAATGATAAACGGGATAGCACTGACATCCCTTCAGCTGTGACTGCCTCTATTCTGGGTGGGGCCCGTGTATTGAAACCACCACATGTCAGAGCTAAACACCTTTTTTTAACCAAAGCAGTTCACAAGCTCATTTTCCCCACCCTGCATGACTGCATTGTAGAATCCTGCTCCTTCTCCAACACTTTCCAGGTCCCAAGGACATTCTTAGCCTCTCCCCAGCCTTAGCAGAAGTGATGATTTGATGGTATTCCAGGTCCATTTGGCACCATTCACCCCACTCCCTCCTAAGAATGCTGCAGGGGCATCCCTTGGTCTTCCTCTTCCTTCTCTTTGCTACTTTCCTCCTTCTGAACAACTTTACACTGCTGGGCTTGTTTTTATTCTGTGTGGTTTATTTTCTAATGGCCCCATCCACAACTTGACCGTGTTTATTTAAAAACACCACTCCAGTTCCTCTCCTTGACAGCTCCCCCTTCCCCCGCCTGCCACGGTGGTAAATATTTTAGTACTAGTTGAGATCAATTGAGCCTCATCAATAGGAAATAGAGTGTAAATCTTTGAGACGTCACATTCACCCCAGAAATCAATTTTCACACATTAGGGCTATTAGCTTATTGAGAGGCGCTTGATAGATGGCTGCGTGCAATGGTGTAGCCACACCTGACAGCCTACCTTTTGGTTGCTCCTGCATCAATCCCAGACAAGCTGGGAGTGAGGAAGAACCAAGGGAGGGTGGATCATGGGTGGGAGGGGAGGGGTAGGACAGGAGACATGAGGATGGTACAGCCTGGCTGATCAATAATATCTACAAAACACTAACTCATCCTAGCTGGGACTGAAAGCAGCAAGAGGCTCCAAGCCAACGTTGTTAGACAGCTAATTTTTTTCTATCCCTGAGAAACTAACTTAATTTGGAGGTGGAGGGGAAGTAGATTCCGAATGGTTAATAAAACTAATGCAGTAATTTAAAAGAGAGCCTAGGAATGAACACGTTTGGCTATACCCTGAGGATTATTGGGAGCAGACAACTGCTACACCAACTCCTCCGTGTGCGCACACTGCACCTCTCTGGATCAACAAGATGCCAATTTTTTTCCACTTGATCAGATAAAGTTGGAGTTTGGCTCTGTCTCCCCCTAATCCTCTACTTTCCCCAAATTCGGATGACCAAAGCCAGAGCTGTTAGTGCAGAGTCAATGCACGGATGTGGTCTGGCTGGCTGGTAGCTGAAGCATCCAGTGTGGTTGAGTGGTTAAGGACAAGGGGACTTGAATTCAATTCCTGTACTGGTGGTTCTGGCTCTGAGCTGCTATCACAACTGGCAAGCTACCTGCTGCCATAGTCTCCTTATCTATAGGATAAGAGTAACCCACATTTGCAAATTACTGCTACCTTCCTGCCTAATTGTAACAGATGTCCAGGGACTTGGGGGTTGGTTTCCCCAGTGGAAGAGAAATCAGTGATGCAGAGTCTGAATATATGCTAAGTGTCACTTGTCTTAATTACACATATGCACAGTCCTGGAATAGAAGTGGTCAAATAGCATACAGGGCAATCTATCCCTAGCAGTGCTTGGTTCCCAGGGAGAAACTCTGCCTCAAGAATTAACTCCAACCAGAGCCCAAGGCAGAGAGCAAATTCTCCTGCTGCTCTCACACCTCCCTCCATCTTAAACTTTGCATAACAAAACTAACATCAACTGACATCCAGTCTTCCCAAGACTGGACGTTTGCTTACATGCTAAGAAAAAGAGCTGAGAATAATAGTACGTTTTAGACCATCAGATAGTAATGCAATATAAAGACACAGTGGAAGTATTGCAATGAACTGACTACTGTCTATATGTACCAGAGCCCTCCACTAGACAACATTTACGAGGTGGTGTGGTAGACCTTATGCTGCTAAAACTTAAGAGATTCTCCTTCACGTTAAGCAGTGTGGGCCTCTGCTTTGGGAACAGCAGCATCTAGTCTCTCCCTATTGTCACCATGAAAATCTGAGAGCAGCTTGGTACCAGCCATGAGATCCCTGGTGGCTACTGAGCTACTATATGTCGCTATTACAACTGGTCAAGAAAAGGGACACTTTTGTTTTTTTTGGAAAAGATAAATTTCATGAAAACATTGTCCCTTTTTTGACCAACATTTGACATTTTTTTGTTGAAAATTGGGACCCTGTTTTCTTTTTGAAACTTGAATTTTGAAGTTTTTCAATCAGCCACTGAGTTCTAAAAAAATGGAGAAAATTGTCCCTTTTGCCTTTCACTGAAAAATGTTGAAATTTTTCAACCAGCTCTCATCATTGTGAAGAGGACAGGAAAGTGTGTGCAGCGTGCTGCAGTAATATGATGTGTCCTGTTTCTGGTTTGAGGAGATGATCACTCTTTTCATGACATTCTACAGTTAAAGAACTAGAGATTGTTCTTTAGTTAGGGACTCAGGGGTAACTCCAGTGGATACTTGTATTCTAAGATCCTGCATCATTTAATGTGCACAGGCTGAGAAGTGTCAGGAAAATTAGGACGATCCTGCTGAACATGAAATAGCTACGTGCAGTTTTGCTGAGATGGTTTTGATGTTGAATCATGTTCATATCAAATTATGAAGCTAGCTCACATGATCTGAGATGATGTAAGAGTTGTTAACCTTTTCCAGCAACTAAGACAGAGCCTGTGCACGGGTCTTGTGCTGGCCCATGGATGAATATCACTGAGTCGCTAGTTCTCTTGGCTGCTTTGAAATAGGAACCACCTTTATTATCAGGAAGAAAATATACATTTATGAAAATTCCTTCTTTAATGAACTGCTATAGTGAACTGAATTCTCCCAAATTATTTTTTTCTTGCATATGAAATAGTATCCTTTAAATTTGCTTGAGAGGGATCTGCTTCTTCCATCCATACCAAGTTCATCAAGGGCTTGTTCATCCTTTTCCATGTGAAATTCTCTTTTACTAACTTGCATCCTCCTTCCAAGAAATAGTTCTTTCCATAAGCCTTTATAATGCCAATAACTAAGTAAACTTTGCATTCTGATGGCACCTTTTAAGCAAGAAGCTCAAAGCACTTCTTAAACCATGAAGGTGAAATTTTTCTCTGTGCAGAGAGGGACACCCCCAAGGCTTACGCTTCACTTAAATCTCTGGTATAGGGCGTAAGTGGGACTTGGCCTTTGGTCTGGTCTGCTGCGTAGGTGTGAACTGTGCCTACTAATGAAACTGGGCTCCCAGCATCCCTATGGCCTGGAGTAAGGCAATAGTATTAGCCCTATTTTACAGATGAGGAAATGAAGGCCCAGAGAGGTGAAGTGACTTGCCCAAGGTCATCCAGTGGGTGAGTGGCAAAGCTGGGAATTATCAGCCATGCTGAGGACTAGTCCTCAGCTTTTACCACATCACTTTCAAAGAAACTTCCCTTGCATCTGGAGAAGCACCTGCTCCTGAAATATTTCCTTTAGGGATCTGGAAGGAAGCTAGTGAGCTTCATTCTCTAATCTGGCTAATCTGGTACTGAAATTTGGATACTGCTGTAATGCAGAAAACTTCCCTGCTTCAGCTACCCCAAAGACTTGATCCTGCTCTTGTCAATGTCAATGGGAATTTTCCCAGTGATGTTAGTGGCAGCAGGATAACCGCCTAAAGATTCAAATTCACCCAGCATGGGCAGAGGGCAGCAGAGAGTCCCAGAAAACAATGGCAAGCCCCAATCAAAAGCCTGGTTACCACCACGCAGCTTTGCAGGTGTCTTTGAGGAACTCTTTGAGGTTGCTCCATCCACAGTTTTGTCACAGGTCCTCCTTGCTCTGCCTCTGGCCCACAGCTTGTGTTGTGCTCAGCCCTGTTGATTAACTTGCCCCTGATATATGGAGTCACAGATGAGTCTGGTGGTCAGGGCTGGGTTACTTCTCTGACAGTCCTGGGCTCTGACTCTTAGCTAATTCCTTGGATTCTTTGCACTTTGTAAAAAGCCTTACAGTGCCAACTAAGGCCCCCAGGTTTTAACCTTGCAAACCTAGTTAGCCCTTGTAAAGGCTGGGGAAACACACACACACACACACACACACACACACACACACACCAACACACAACACACAGCACACACCACACACCACACACAGAGTGAGAGTGAGTTCCTTCATAGTTTCCTCCCAGGACTCCTGCAAAAAACAAATAAAACCTCTTTTACAAGATAGCAGGGCTGCATGTACGATTAACTTCATCAACAAGAAGTTCTTTCTTCAGTTCATTTGTTTTTAATGTACTTTTTCCTCCAGATTTCACTCCTTTCAGCTGCCTCCATCTCTTTTCCCCTTCCCTCTGGAGGCTTTCCTGATTGCCTGTCTCCCCTTCCTGGCTGCCAACAGCTTAATGAATAAAACAAATGACTTCTCCTTTCTGGAACCACAAGTCATGGGGAATTGTGTGTATGTGTATGTGTGTGTCCACCATGTTTGGATGTGAAACTCTGTTTTCATGAGTAAGGAATGTTTCTTCTTGAGACATGGGAGATTGGTAATGGTACCCTTAGGAGAGTAAGGTACCATAGAAAACTTCAGGAGAGACTAGATGTAGCAATGCAGTTTCAGAAGGTTTGGTTTGAATAAGAAACCTCTTTACTCTGGAAACTGGCCTGGAAATTACAAGTGAATGATCTTTCTCATGAGAGATCCAGCACTTTCTGTGCTCAGCCAGACATGAAATAGTATGAGAAGCAATGATAAATCAAGGCTGGTCTCTTGGAATTTAAGCCCGGGAGACACAGCACATCAGTGAATCATAAGAGACTATGGGGTCTACCCATCAGAGCTGGGCGGGGAAGATCTAGGAAGCCAAGAGAAGCAAGCAGTGGGGGATAAGGAGAGACAGGCTATTCAGGGGATAGGAAAAGAATAGAGTATGAGAGGGAAAGTGTTTCATGGAACAGTGGAATGGGACTGGTATTTTGGGGGCAGCTGAATGTTCTGGTGAATGCAGATTGTTAGTTGCTTCTCCAGTGGGAGAATAATCCAGTTTATGATATCCTGCTACTGATCTCTGGTGGTGCATGAAATGAGGTGGGGGAAAAGGAAAACAAAGCTGGCTGACTGCTGTTGCATTTGAAAAAAAAAATCTTGGGGTTTGGTTTGGCGCAAAAGCGTGGGCGTGTACTGATTTTATGCAAACCAGTTCCCCGGTCCCAACTAAGCTACACAATACACTAAGTGTTACCCTAACTAGGGAAGGAAGAACAAGTTCAGAAGAAAATAAAAAATATCACCCCAAAACAACGCACGCTGGGACCTTCTCCATTTCTTGACTTAACCAAAACTAATTCGTTCAAGGCTCTGAATATTGCTTACCTCCAGTTGCTCCCTGTTATTTTCTATTTCTAAATACCTTTATGCACCAGACTTCTTCTTTGAACTAGAACTAGTGGGGGAGTACTAGTGGGACAAAGACTGTTCTTACACTGGACTTCAAAGAAATTACCATATTTCTACATTAGCAAAATTAGAAGGAAATCTGTATGCTCAGATAACCCTGAAGCTGTTTTTTTCACAGTCTTCTCAAATTTTCCCTAAGAGAGGAGCTTAGAAATAGTGCAACATCTGGTCAGATCAATAATATCAAAAGATGGATTCTTTTGCAGCATGGGCCTAACAGCCATCCGTGTCAGAGAGGTGCTGTCCTGCTCTTCCATTAGAAGGTGTTAACAATCATGGCCAACGATGGACCACTCCAGTTTATTTTGCCAGTGATCAGAGTCCAACTCTCAAGTTACTGTGAGAGAAGTTTTCAAACCAGACCTATTAGTTCAGTGAGCATGAGGGGCTGATACTCAGGCAGAGAGACTGTTTAATTTGTCCCCTGAAGACAGAGACTGAGTACTAGGTAGGTGGACATTCTGGTCCAAATTAACTTGAAAACTCTCCTAGGCAGAAGAATTTGACTTTCTGAGCAGCCTGGATTTGCCAAGCTTTGATCTTGTGAAACAGCGCTCAGGCTGAGACCTGATGGGTCCTCTAGCAGGACAGAAATGAAGTCTCTTGGCTTTTCCCACAACCAAGTCAAAGGACAGTGTGCTGAAATCAATCCGACTTGGAATGATTTTTCCACTATTGACTTGAACCCTATAGGCTTTAGGGCATAATCAACCACAACACCTGTCACATGGGCTGCTGCTTTCCTGTATTCCCCATGGCCAGCACACTCTGCTTGGCAGCCTGGCCTAGGGCTGCTTACCCTCTGGAGTAGTAGCTCCAGCAAAAATATCCTTGTGCCAAGGAATTTTCCTTGCAGCCATCTGGCTTTTCACCCATGCAGCGCCAGACACAATCTAGCCATAAGGTCACCTGTGGCTTTAGAGAGACCAAGTGTGTGAGGTAATATCTTTATTGGACTAACTTCTCTTGGAGTGAGGAACAAGTTTTTGAGCCTCCTGAGCTCTTCTCCAGGTCTGTGTAAGCTTGAAAACTCGTCTCTCTCACGAACAGAGTTTGGTCCAATACAAGATGTTACTTCACCCACCTTGTGTCTCTCTAATATCCTGGGACCAACATGGCTACCCCAGCGCTACATACGGAGTTTGGCTCTAGGTAATCAGATCCATCTATTGACATAACTAGGATTTTCACACGTTTACACCAGGACTGGATTTTGGCCATTGTTTATAAAAATGCTGTGGGCTGCTAACAGGAGTCAGCTATCTCAAAACTATAAAGAACAAAGGGAAAGTCTCTCTGGGACCCGCTGCCTCTTCTCTCATGTACTCCTAACCAATCTAGACTGTGAGCTTTCTAGGACAGAGGCCATCTTCTGTTTTTCTTGCCTAGTGAGTGCCTAGCACAATGGGGCTCTGATCCTTGGCTGGGAGTCCTAGGGGCCAGCATAATGAAAATAATAAATAAGGATGAGCTCCAAAAATGGGGAGGTGATATAACCTAGTGGATAGGGAACTGGACTTGGACTCAGAAGACCTGGGCTCTATTTCCAACACTGCTACTTGCCTGCAACCTGAACTTGGGCAAGTGACTCCCCTCCCTGTGTCTCAGTTTCCCCATCTAGAAAATAGATATTGACTTTGGTTGTAAGCTAGGTAATATTATTGTTATTAACCAATCCTGATGAGAATGCCTTTAAGGCTGATCTCCTTCCCTTCCTTTAAGCTTTGGGAGATTCAGTGCTTCCCATATCACGTGACACTTGAATTTCCAAGTGCTTCCTATTTCTGTCTGGGTCAACTTACCACATATGGTAAGTCTGCTTGGAAGTGTTTCAAGGCTCAGTGTCCGTCGGACACTGATCATGCCAAGACCCTGATGGAGTCCAACCCCAGCAGCCGGCTCACTGACAACCTCTTTCTCCTAAGCCTGCTGCTTGCACTGAAGTACCGGGGCTGCTCTTCAAAATGCTCAAGGAACAAAGCATGCAAAGCAGTAAAATGAGGCAATTAAACCTATAAAACCAGGCTTTACAAGGGAATTTATAGTGTCAGAGGCTTTTTATAGCTTTTTTAGATTAGTTTAAATAAAAAAAATGAAGAGAGAGGACCTGAAACTTGAGCAGACTTAAAAGTTCAGAGAGGGGCTTTTAGGAAGCACAAAGGGGTAATAATTAGAGGCACATTTTTTCATTTCACTGTCTTTGTGAACAACATTTTTTTTTAAATACACCAAACAATCAGCGGGTGATATCCCCAGTCTCCACTCTCCTCCCCTGCACCTTTGCACACAGATGAGAAGAAACTGTATTTTGTTTTGTGTCTCATGCGAGTGCTTCCTTGGTGGTAGGGCCTGCCAAGTACTCTGCAACTGTATAGGGTTCTGCTCCAGAGGGGAAATGGCGCCAGTGGCTGATTAAGGCAGGAGGGTTCAGATCAGACAATCTGGGCCCCATGTTCAAAGGAAGAGCCCAACCTCCCACCACTCTTCCGCCCAAAATAAAAAAGCCAGCTCCAGGTCTTCTTGCATTTGGTTGATCCAACCAACCAGACAGAAGGGAGAAAATTAGCCTCAGTCCAGCCCCAGAACATTTCAGTCCATTAAAATCTTTTTTCCCTTTTCATGGGATCATGGGAATGCCTTTGTCACCTTCTTCAGAACTCACCCTGCCCATAAAAGGGCATCTCTCTTCCACCCCCTTGTGGCCATCTCGAGTACAGCTTTAGACATACAATGCTCGTCTGAATTTCTCTGTCATGTCGATGGGATGTTAATGGAAAGCCTGCAGCACAGAAGTTGTGAGAAAGAGGAGGAGAGGGCTCTAAAAAGGAACATGGTTGGTATAACTCAGAGGTTTGGTAATGGGGTGCAGAGCCTTTCATCTCTAGCTCATTGGTTCGACTCCAACCCATGTCAGTAGTGACTGAAAGCCATTAATATCAGAGGGCTGCTCAGAGGCCTATGGCAAATATATTGGTGGGTGTCACTCTGTTTCTTAGTCATTACTGGTCCTAGTCAGGGGAATGCAGTGCTGCAACAGAGATCTGTGAGTGAAAGATCACTTTTGCACACAGGTTAGGATACAGTCATAACCACTGTTACAAAGCTTTCCTAATTTCTTTTTATTACTACTTCCTAATAAGGTACCTGCAAAATAAATAAGTAAATAAATAAAATCTTGTTCTGATATTTTAGTTAGTGAGGGTTTCTTTGTCCTGGTCTTTATTTATGGGGAAAGAATGGAAATATTTAGAGTTTCTAAAAATGACTTCTTTTTAAAAATAATCTGTATTTTGTTTCTTTAGAAATTGTTTCTCAGCCATGCCTTCTGTAATGGTGCAGACAGTGGTGTGGCTTCATTGATGCTATAGCTTTGTCTCAGCTACAGACTTCATCTCATGATGATCAATATGCATGGGGAAAAGCTTTCTGACAAATCTGTTTAATTACCACCTTATCTACCTTCAAAACCCTCCTTAAAACTCAGCTCTCCCATGATGCCTACAAGACAGTGCTAGCTGACAATGGCTAGGGAGGTAGTGAGCCATGACTGTGCCATATATGTCACATGTCTATTACTTCATTCTCCACCTCTCACTCTGATCCCCCTCCTTTTGTTTGTTTTGTCCACCTCTTGTAGCCGTGATTGTAAATGTTTTGGGGCAGGGTTAGTCTTTGGAATCAGTGTATGTACAGTGCTTTGAACAGTGGGTCTTAGGTCCCAGATAGCCACTACCATAGTGCAAATGAATAAATAATAATACCCTAAACTTTCAGCTAAGGCGACCAGACAGCAAGTGTGAAATATCAGGACAGGAGATGGCGGGTTAAGAGTTGCCTATATAAGACAAAACCCAAAATATCAGGACTGTCCCTATAAAATTGGGACATCTGGTCACCTTACTTTCAACACTAGTTCAAGCAATTGAACCATTCTCTGCAACTGGGTAACTTCCTAGTACAAAAATTCTGACACAAACCTGTGCCGTGTTCTAGATCAGAAGAGCCATTGTTATCTTCTTAAGAGCCTACCTGTTAAAAATGGGAAATGTTGACAAACTGTGACCTACCCTTCAGGTCAGATCTAGACTCCTTTTTCTACAGGTGTTCTAGCCATTCATGTTCCAAACTGTACCATAGTGAGAATAAGAGGTAATCAGCTGCCATTGGGTTCATTATATTGGATGAAAATTATCCATAGTGTCATCTGGACAATCTCAGTAAACTAATTCACTTTGCTCTGAATATCTGTATACAAAGGCTGGTAGAAATAGTCAAACTATTCATTATCAATAATATACATTATGAATTCAGTCTCATTTTGGTTATCTATTTGTCTGTGCGCTGATCTTGATTTCCAAAAAATGGATGTGTTATGCATGAGTATTAGTCGAATAGATTAGACAGATAACTTTTACATGATTCGCCAAAAATTATCTTCAACTATCGACGATTCCTATTGTGTGGTTGGTCATCTAAATCACATGGTACTGTTTCTGCTTCCTGATTGGGTAACTGAAGTGTTTTTAACTGAAGAGTAGAATAGTGGAGAGACTGCTTTCCTGTAGGAACTTTCAGACTGTTTGTGCTAAAATATTGAAATATTGGGGGTTGGGTGACCAGACAGCAAGTGTAAAAATTGGGACATGGGGTGGGGGGTAATAGGTGCCTATATAAGACAAAGCCCCAAATATTGGGACTGTCCCTATAAAATTGGGGTATCTGGTCACCCTAATTGGGGGATTCATAGTATCTTTGCAGATACTCAGTGTCATAAACAGATAGTTAAGGGTTAATGTCTCTCTTACCTGCAAAGGGTTAACAAACAGGGAACCAAACACCTGACCAGAGGACCAATCAGGAGACGAGATACTTTCAAATCTCGGTGGAGGGAAGCCTTGGTTTGTGTTTTTTGGGTTTGGCTTTGTTCTCTCGGGTTCTGAGAGTAACCACACGTACCTACAGGCTCTCTAATCTTCTGTTCAAATTTAGTAAGTACAAAGGTAGAAAGGCGGTTTAGTCTTTTTGATTGTTTTTTCTTTATTTGCAAATGTGTATCTGGCTGGTAGAGTTTTAATGTGTATTTGGCTGAAAGTATTTTAAATTGTATTTCTGCTGGAGGAGGCTTTTTCTCCAGTTTCTATAAGCTGACAGACCCTGTAACTTTTACCATCTAAAGTACAGAGACACCTTTTACTTTTTCTTTCTTTTTATTAAAAGTTTTGCTTTTAAGACCTGTCTGATTTTTCCCCCTTGTTGAGGCTCAAGGGAATTGCGTCTGTACTTAACAGGGAAGGGGAAGGGAGGGAAAGGGTGGAATCTCTTTGTTTTAGATTCACGGAGCGTGAATCTGTCTGTCTCTCCAGGAGACCTAATTTCTCTGTGTTGTGATTCAAGGAGTTTGAATCACAGTAATCTTCTAGGGTAACCCAAGGAGGGGAAGGCTGGGAAAGGCAATGGTGAGGAAAGGGGTTTACTTTCCTTGTGTTAAGATCCAGGGGGTCTGGGTCTTGGGGGTCCCCAGGGAAGGTTTTGGGGGGACCAGAGTGTATCAGGCACTGGAATTCCTGATTGGTGGCAGCTTATCAGATCTAAGCTGGTAATTAAGCTTAGAGAAATTCATGCTGGTACCCCAACTTTTGGACTCTAAGGTTCAGAGTGGGGAAATATACCATGACACTCAGAGATTACCTAATGAAGATAGTGGAAAAACAAGGAGGAAAAACGTCTGTGGAAAACTCCATTGAAAATGTTTATTTTTCGTTGAAATGTCAATATTTTTGACATTTGCCAGACAGCTGTGTCTCTAACAATGGTCTTGCAATAGTGAGCAGCTACTTAGACGATCAGTCTCAATGGGATTACTCAAGTGAGTAATTGCTTACAAATGACAGTAAAGGGTTAACACTCTGCCCCTTCCCCCATTATAATTTCCCTAATCACTGTCAAGAGGACCTGGGAGTTTTATTTGTGAAAATATTAGTGAATCGGTTTTATTTTGCTATTCAGCCAGCACTAGTGACTAGTCTAGGTTGTTTATACTGATAAACTATTCCAGACGATAGCCCATAGAGGGGTCATTCTGGCATGGGTAGTCTCCAGGCTTTTTTATATATTAATATTTTAAAATTCTTAATGCTTGGGGGGAGGGAAGGAACCTTGTTAAATGTCGAGAGAATTCCTTGCTATTCACAAATGAGAGGTGATTTTGGTCGACAAAAGATCCTGATTTATTTCAGTTTGGTGTGTCCAAAGCCTGAATTGTTCTAATGTGATAATTACTCCCAAATGGCAGAGCCTTCCAAAATGTACTCCGCTTCGTAATAGAGACAGACGAAAGCTCCATAAAAATGAGCCAGGAGTCTAGTAGCTCTTAAGGTACATCTCCACTGCAATAAAACACCTGTGGCTGGCCTGGGTCAGCTGACATTCGCTCTCCGGGTTCAGGCTGCGAGGGCTATAAAATTGTAATGTAGATGTCCAGCTTGGGCTGGAGCCTGGGCTCTGGGACCCTGAGTGTAGACATGCCCTAAGAGAACATGTGCTCTCATTTGCTTTGCTGTAACAGGTTCCTACAGAGAGCCTATGTTTTAATTTGGAAATCATGATGAATGCTCTTGGTCTCAGCCCAACCTTCAGTGCAAAGCAAAAGGTGGCTGGGCCTGAGCTCAAAATGAGTAGCCAGAAGAACTGATTTGCTTCTTGGAAGGAGTGACTGACATATGCGGGCAGAGGTCTATTGGGTGGAGCCCAGGGAAGAAATCCATGGTAGGAAGGAAATAGTGGATGAGTTTTGTTCTGTCATTCTAGGTGGTGTGGTTTCTTCATTTTAAAATCAGCGAGGACAGGCCTAATATTGAAGGTGTAGATAATATACATAATATTTAGATAATATGCACATCTTTTGGAGAAGACTTAAAACCAAGGCCTTGATCGTTTGTGGTCATTTAAATGTTGCTGCACTTTTTGCTGAGGAAAGATGATTAACTGTAGTATGTTGGCTAAATTCCAGTTTAGCTAATTTAATTCTTCTTCCTTAAATTGCCCCAGGAGTTCCAATAAGATAACTTATTCTTCTCTTTCCTTCTTTAAAGGCTTAGGTAACCCTTTCCATGCACAGATCTCAAGGTGCTGCAATGGATCGTCACAACAATCATACACTTGACTTTGACTAAATGAGCCTGGCGATTGAATCCTCTTTTCACCCCAACTGTCCATCCAGATTGTGGTTGAGATCTGGCAGTGGAAACCTGGTACTGAATGAATATAGAGACTGAACCATACTGAATCCCTATCTAGAACTTGTCCATGATAGCTTCCGAATGAAAAGAAAGAGCCAGGGAATTGTGCTCCATTGTGAGGCAAGCAGAGAAATCCCATTCTTTTCATGCAGTGGAATAAAGAGAGTATCCAGCAATGGATGTTGGTGCCCTCTTGGAATGGATTCAATCTAGTGTTCTGATTATAGTACTCTCTGTGGACCTAATTCTGCTCCTCTGGAAGTCTTTGGTAGTCCTCTCTTACACTTTAAGTGCAGTTGGATCAGGGCTTCTGTCACCCAGGATAAGACTATAAGGAGCAATTAGCTCTCAGAAGTTGGGCTGTTCAGATTCCTGACGTTTCCAGCATACCTGAGATGTCCTCTCTCGTTGAGCTGTGAGATGCAAGAACAATCCCGGGGAGGTGAATCTTGAACAACACAACCCCGTTTTCAGCAACCAAACGTGGAAACACATGGGATGGGCCAACCTGAGGGAGGAGAGGAAGATGGAGAGTTTAGAAGCAGCAGATCAGCGTCAGGAAGTGTAAATTGCGTTCATGTAACCCAAATATGCATGTAGCTGAGACTAGGTTTCTGCTTAGGGTAACCAGATGTCCCGTTTTTAAAGGGACAGTCCCATTTTTTGTGGCTTTTTCCTTGTATAGGTGCCTTTTACCCCCCACCTCCTGTCCCGTTTTTTCACATTTGCTATCTGGTAACCCTATTTCTGCTCGACCATCAGAAATGTGATGAGAGGTGAAAGGACCCCCTGGAAGCACTTTGTATGCCTGAGTTGCTGTACTGGATTCTCTGCCACGCATACCAAAGGGATATTTCCCTTTCTTGATTGCCTCTATTTATTTTTCTTCTTTTTTTCAGGCCATTTTACTTGGGGCATGTGCTCAGCAAGTGAAATCTGATGAGAAATAAAACTTCAAACCTTGCTCCTCATCCTGCCAACCTCTTGTAGAGAGGAAATAGCTTAATTTAATAAGTCTGGATTTGGAAACCTCTTTGCTTTACTCTTCTGTGTGGAAACAGTGACACTAAGAGAGAGGCTTCGGGGTTTGTTGTTTTGTTTTCAGTGTCTTTTATTTATTTGGTTTATTCCAAGTGAAGCTCTAACAGAAGTAAAATGAATCCACAAAAAGTCAGTTTCAGGCTTTTTTCCTCCTTCTTTTTCAGAAGGGGTGGGGGGATAAAGGGGACTATATCATGCAGGGTTTTCCCAAATCAAGCCAAGTGAATCTCACACATGACCTCCTCTCAAATGGAAAGCAGGTACGCTTGTTTTTCCAACCCCCGAGAGAGCGCTGGGCTATGCTTGTGATGGGTGGAACTTTCCCCCGCAGCCACATTAGAGGAGGCAATGTTTTGGGTCGATGGTTAGGAGGGTAAAATGAATGTGACAAAGAAGCTGAGTTCTTTTCCCACCCTCAATGCACTGGGAATGGAGGAACTGGCAGATTCATTTGAAATGATTGTGAGTCTTTGGGTCGTTGGTGAAATGAATTCTGTTGTCCCAGTTATTTTTTATATTGCAATACCATCTAGAGGCTCAGATCTGGGCCCCACTGCGCTAGACACTGTATGAACAGTGAATGAGAGACAGTCCCTGCTCTAAAGAACCTACACTTTGGACAAGACAAAGGGCTCTCAGGGCAACAGAGAGAAAATGACTTGCTCAGAGTCATAGAGCAAGTCATGCCAGAGCCACATGTAGACCCCAGGCCAGCATCACAGCCCTTTCCGCTAAACAACACTGCCTCTTGTTCGTAGCATAGCTGCAGTGGAGTATTGCAAGGATGATTGTTTCCCAGGGCAGATGCAGGAACTAGATTTGCAAAGTGGGTCAGGAGTATTATCTCCCCCACCCCAATAAAGCATCTGATGAAAATTGCAACTGTCTAAGAAATATCAAGACAAACATAAGCCATGATCGTGAAAAGGAGGAAAAATGGTGGAAATCCATACAGCGTGGACAACAGCTCAAAAATATGGTGGGTGAGTAGAGGGAACCCTTATAAACTGGAAGATAGACACACCGGGATGAATTCAGACCTGATGCAAGCAAATATAGTTCCACTGGGTCAAGGGACTTTTAACAACGCTTAAACCTTCCACTTGTTTTCCAGTTACAAAAGACATGGGCATTTTATGATTTCTTCGTCCATATGACTCCTCTTCCTATCAAGAAGAGGCAAGATAAGGTGAATTGCAAGCAAAAACATAATGTACCACATTCTGATCTCGTTCTGATCTCGTAACTGACTTCATTCAAGTCATTCCAGATTTACACTGAGGTCAGAAACAAGCTCAAGAGTTTGTTGTGTTTTTTTAGAGTCTGAAAAATGTTCTTTATTGCAATCCTGTGACCCACCACTCTAAAATCGATATAAGAAGCTATTAAAATGTGGTTTTGTTTCTGTGTCTAATAAAGCGCATTACAATGCACGTCTCGTTATACACTATATCAAAAAATATACGTGTGGGATTTTCAAAAGTGCCCAATATTGGTCTAACAGTTCCCTGTGGGAGCTTAATCATTGACTTCAACAGGATCAGAGTTAGGCTGAATACTTAAAAAAATTATGCCCTATATGTATATTTCGCCTAGAAGAGGATCAAACTAAGAACCTGGATCCATGAACTCAAGCTGTTGTGTGAGATATAGTGGCAGAGTATAAGGGAAGGAAAGAGATAAGGTAGGTGTTTACTTCACTTTTTGGGAGGTCACCATATTGTTTGTCCAGTTCAAGGACAGTTTTGGCCTCTTTGCTGATTCTTGCAATCAGGGTTTTCATTATGGTGCTGGCTTTTGTGATGTGAACACCTGTCCTGTGGGGAATAAAACTCAGAGCTACCAGCTCATTTCTATGGCTCATAGGACAACCACAGGGTGGTTACTCAAATGATCCTAAACCCAGAGAGGGACAGAAACACAGCTTCATTTTTGTTATCTGCTAATGATACATTCTGGTGAATGTTAGATTTGATCTGGCAACCTTTAGAGGTGAAAGGTTCCATCTTCTATCACCAGTCTTCTGCGATACTCAGTCCTCTGATACATCAGCATGTTTAAATAACATTTAATTGGCCAAAATGTACAAAGCAATCAATGGCTATCAACGACCACGGTCATTAATGGTAGGAATGTATTGCCCCAACTCCACAGGCATTGGGCCAGATCCTCAGCTCGTGTAAACCAATGCCACCAATTTACACTAGTAGAGAACCGGCCCATTATCCCTCTTACAGAATATATATATATATATAATATATAATGGCCTCAGTTTGTGCTATGGACCCCAACAGGACATGAAGTCTAGCATCATAAAGTTGCAACACTGGGTGGAATGCAGCTTGCTGAACTTTGTGGCTCTAACCTGAACTCATAACTCTTGGGGTTCACCCCTCTCCAATAAAGATGAATTCACTAAGGAACCAGAGCTCCTAATTCAGCTACTATGCTTCCCCTGGTGCTTCATGGCTCCTGACACTCCTAGAACCCTTTGCTGGGAATCCAGATTACATGGGCTGGCTGCAAGGCTAAGAGCTCCCTGCAGTCCCACAGGGGAGATCAGTCTTAGGTTTCACAGCTGACTAAAGACATGTACCTGGCTGAGCCGAATGCCTGGCAGTCTGTTTCCAGTGCTCTGTGGCAGCTGCAGCTGTTACCACTCTCTGGCTGCAGACTTGTGGTGGCCAGGAGAGTGCGTGGTCGGCCTAGAGTCTGGCGGTCTGTCTCTGCCTCTCTCTCTCATTCTGTTAGATCTATATATTATATCAAATATCTTTAAAGAGCACCATTTGAATGTTAGGTCTTACAATTCCATCTCGGGAGTTCTGATGACTCAGGCTTGGTTCTTGTGGTTTATGATGTCACCAGAACTCGTCGATGGAATCGTAGCCCCATAATTCACAGTTACCCTGTTATTTATTCTGCACAATATATGGCTGCAGTTTAATCACCAGGGTAAATTGCTGAAGCGTCTTTGTGGAAACTATAATGTTACTGTAGCAGTATCTAACGCAGCACTGATTCAGCTGTGATGGCTAATGCAGACAATACAATCCATAATCCTATTAGCACTGCTGCATCTACTAAGCAGGACAAACCTCAAAAACTTCAACTGTGATGGGCCAAATCCAGACCTAGCGTAAGTAGATGCAAATCCTTTGATTTCAGTGGACTTGTTCCCACTTAAACCGGATTTTAACTTAAGCCCTAGAAATTAGGAGGTGGATCCAACTTTCCAGACCTATGCAAAAATATGATGATAAATTTTCTGCAAACAAGTTTTCTGGTATCAGAGGGGGAGTCGTGTTAGTCTGGATCTGTAAAAGCAGCAAAGAGTCCTGTGGCACCTTATAGACTAACAGACGTACTGGAGCATGAGCTTTTGTGGGTGAATACCCACTTGCATCCGACGAAGTGGGTATTCACCCACGAAAGCTCATGCGCCAATACGTCTGTTAGTCTATAAGGTGCCACAGGACTCTTTGCACATTTTCTGGTGAGATTCTTGCTACTTCTGGTTAAAATACTATAAGACCAACCTTTCCCTATGGTATTTTTGTCTGTTCCAGTTCCAGTTCCTAAAATCAGTGCTGAAGATTCTCAAACCTGAATATTTCAGAACCTCAAATGTTTAAGGCTTGAATTTGTTTTTGTTTTTAAAAATGGGCAAAAATTTCATGAGATTTCTTATTTTAGCTGAACTGCCTCCACTCTACCTATCTGATACTGCATAATCTCTCCATGCCTGTGGTGTGTTGTAAAACGTGGCATCTGAATGGTGCCATGTCACTGTGTTCCAATGGTTCATTTAAGTAAAAACAAAACAAAAAATGGTGGCAAAATATTTTTTGTTAATCCTTGTCGTCTCCCAAGATGAGATTTCCATAGCTGCCTAAGGTTTTTGGACACCCCGTTCCATCCAAATCTAGGGCTGATTGAAAATCTTCTGTCAAAACTGGTTTTTGACAGCCAATTGGGATATTGACTAAAGATTTTTTTTTGCATGCAAATTGTCTTCTTCCCACAGAAAATTTCAAGTTTATGTTAAAGACACCAAAATTCAAGGGTTTTTTTTTTATGAAAAGTGAAAATTTTCAATGGAAAAAAATTTCCACGAGAAAAAGAAATTCTGATCAGCTCTATCCAAATCCTTTAATGCAGCTTTGAAAATCTCAGCCCATTTTTTCACTCTCTCCCCTCTCAACATTTGCAGAGCATTATCACTGTGCTATGCATCACAGTTCACCATGTCCAGTGGCTTATTAGTCTGCTGCTTATGGGGAATGTCATTTTACAATGTAACTTCTTTTTTTAAAGTAGTGGTTTATTATTTTCTACAAGGAATCATTGTTTTAACCTGAGCAACCAACGTGTTTCATGAGATATCACCTTTTAAACACTTAGCAGTTGAGTTTCAGTCATCAGACTTTGCCGTCCCTGGATTCATACGGTTATACTGTTCTAGTAACTCGATACAGTGCAACAGAGGGAAAAAAGCCTTTAAATTTATGGTGGGGCTCCGCTCTAATCATGTTGTTGCTTAGACTTTGTCTTAGCTATCAATCATTTTTAACGACAGTTTCAGAGGAAAAAGCTGAAAAGCAAATCTTACCCAACTTTCTCATCACTGGTGGCATAACTTAAATCAAACCTTTTTATGGCACAGCGTTGCATTATGGAAATTATGCAAACTAAGGGCTAAACCCTGCCCCGTCTTTAATGAGTGCAGGGAACCCCTCCCAGCACAGGAGCAGGGCAAGATATCCCCTAGAATGAAACCCTGGCTCCCCTCGGGTCAGCGACAAAACTCCCATTGACTTCAGTGGAGGCAGGATTTCACTCCTTTCCTCCAAAGTGCTGCTTGTGTCTGTGTCCCAGGGGGAGAATGGTCATCTGGCACAGGGAAGTGCAATGGCCCTGTATTATACAGGAGGTCAGACTACATAATCACAGTGCCTCCTTCTGGCCTTCTAATCTATGAATCATAGGCGCTGACTTCGTCTGCTCCAGACCCGCACCCGCTCTACCCCTTCCTCCAAGTCCCCAGCCCTGCCCCACCTCTTCCTGCCCCTGCTCTGCCCCCTCCCTGCCTCTTCTTCTCCCCCCTCCCCACTCCTCCCGCTCCCTCCCAGCACCTCCTGCATGCTGCTGACCAGCTGTTCCGTAGTGTGTGAGGAGTTGATCTGCGGGCTGCCGGCGGGCGGGAAGCACTGGGGGAAGGGGGAAGCTTGGCTGCTGGTGGATGCTAAGCATCCACTGAGCACCCATAGAGTTGGTGCTATGTTATGAATCTATGAGGTTCTCAGACCTGCGCATCCTCTGTGTACATGCTGTGGTCAGCAGCAGGCAGTTGGACGGGAAGTGCAATGCCAGTGGTGCATCTTTCTAATGGCCCCATCCTGCTCCAACTGAAGTCAGAGACTCAAGGAAGTCTCACTGAACTGGAGGTTTAGTGGATAGGGCACTGGAGTGGATATCACAGAACTAGTGCATCCAGAGTCTGGCCCACAGATCTCCATGGAGGTAAAGTACTGCTCCAAATAAATAGGAGTATCATAATCCAGCCCATTGACTTTGTAGCCCATGTTTACACAGTATTGCTTCATGTCACCCTCCAGTGCCTGGACAATATGGATGTGTATGAGCCCACCATGGCCTTTCAGCCAACAGAAGTGGCTTTTTTAGCTCAGGCAGTAGCGGCTGGTGGTTTTATATCACAGGCCCTGAGTTCATTCCCCAGTGCCAGTGGGTCCACCCGGGGGCATCGTGTTACAATGTCAGTGAGACTACTTGCAGAGTAAGAGGCTACTCACTGTGAGTAAGGGTGACAAAGTCCAGCCCTAAATTAATACAGCATCTTTATGGATCCAGTCTTGTCGTTTCTTTTTTCAATCCCAAAGTCTGTGTCTATAAATTGAACCTGGACTTTGAGGTTCAAACTACCCTAGATTTGAGAGGGTCAAGCAAAGGGCACTATTTAAACCAATATTCATAAATGTCATTTGTTACTTGAGAACTGGAGTGAGGATTTGTTTGAATTTTGAAAGATGTGATTTATAGTTACACCAAGGGCTTGTCTACACTTGGAAGTTAATCTGGAATAAGGTGAATAGAGGGTGAATCTAACTGTTCCTGATCAACTCCATGTCTGGATGCTCTTATTCTGAAATCAGAGTACCTCGTTCCAAATTAGCCTAATCTACACAAGAAGCTAATCGGGAGTCATTACTCAGGAATAGCTATTCCATACTAACTCCATGTGTAGATGTGCTCCAAGGGCATGTCTCCAAGCAGCGGCAAAACATGCTAGAGTGGTTTGGTTTCTAAAGCACACCAATATGTTGTGCGTTAACTGGCCTGTGTAGACCCCGCTGACACAGACTAAAAGTTCCCTAATGCACTTTAATTCGGTACTGTTTGGAACAGCACAATGTTCAAGTACACTAGGGAACTTTTTGTTTTTGCCAGCAGGGTCTACATGGGCAAGTTACGGTTTACGGCACAACATGTTGATGCGCTTTGGAAGCGACATCACTTTACACTACCAGAGCACTTGGAAAGGGTCTTATTTAAAAGGAGAATCAGACCCTGGCTGGGCAGATTTTTACCCAGTGTTGGTTTCCTGGTGGGAATGAGAGAGAAGGGAACCTTCTGAATAAGTTTCCACCTTTTGGATAATGTAATGCAAGATGTTTGTTTATTGCAAGAAGTTTTAGTGGGGCCGACAGCCTCAGGGTATACACCGCTCCACTTCAGGCTTTAGATGCTCTGAGATGCATTAGGAACATTTGCCTTGATCTTTTATTACTCTGGTAAATCATTTATTCTGGTCGCCTGCTTATGCATTCCCCCTCATCCACCTTATCAGATATAATGATCATGGTGTATAGCCCTCTCACCCATGTTCTGCAGATTTGCATACATAGCTCACTGATTACAAACTAACTAATGAACTATAACAGCTCAGCTCCTTTGAAGAACTCCCAGTCTTGTAATGGTAACTTGCCACCACCTTTTTCAGTAACAGACCAGGTTCAGGTCTGGATTTGGATTTGAACTCCCTTGGCATTCAGGGGGCTTGAATCTGGCATATTGTATTGGATCTGTCTTTACTGTTACTGAATCTTATTGACTCCAACTGGATCATACAGAATGTACATGGGTGAATGACTGAAAGTTCCTCTCCTCTTCTCTTCCATAGTATGTATTTTTAGTTGTTAGCAATGTGTTTCACAACTTCCTCTGCAAAAGGTATCAAGATCCCCCCGGTTACTCAAACATTTGGCTCCATGACATTTGTACTGCTTTTAATTGGTATGTCCCAGTGCAGGAATTTAGAATGTCAGTGTGTGCCATGCCTCTGGGTGTGCCCAGGATTGATGGCAGGTGTGCCGTGTGTGTGTGTGTGTGTGTGTGGGTGTGTGTGTGTGTGTGTGTGTGTGTGAGGGCTGAATGGCAGGCTGTGCATGTTAGAAGCTGTGCAAGCTAGGAATACCATATTTAACATGCATTTGGGCTCAGCACTTTTATACTGTGCTACCTTCTGTTTGGGCCCTGCTCTGATCACCTTTTCCAGTCAGATCAAATCTGTCTCCCCCCGTGACAGTGGGATTGCGGTGAGGAGGACAGAGATTCAGATTGTTCTAGTTCTACCTTTTGAAGTCCTTTCAGGGATGCTTGGCTTTGTCTCTTCTCACCCTTTCGCTTCCACTGGGGCTGAGTCATTGCATTCAGCGTGTGTGCACTGACGCCTTGGAGAGACTTGGCCCGTTCCCTTGTCTCACTTCCACTCTGTTCCAGGGTGGATGTGCGCCCTGGAGGGATGTGGTTTGTCTCAAGACATAAGACATTCTCCCTCGATGACTGTGTTACTTCCACAAGCTACAAAGGGCTGGCAAGAGAGAGAGAGATGCTCCAGTGGTGCCTCTTCCCACTGAGATCTTTGCTAACAAGCCCACGCAGCTGAAACGAGAAACGGGCACCTTTTAATCTCCTATCAAAAAGACCCAAGCCACTGAAATGAACAAAAGACACGCATACACACACACACAAACAAGCTACAAAGAGGACTCAGCAAGGACGGGAAGAGGGGAAATTATCCAATTAGGTGGGGGAGGAGAGAGAGAGAGCCAGCAGGATGCACCTGTCAATCAGGGCAGACAGCTGCAGCTCCCCCTTTTCTCCTGGCTATCCCTGTACTGACAGCAGAATAGGTGAACAATACAAAAGAAAGCACAAGGCAGTGGCTTTGCTTCCAAGCAGGGTGAGCCGGGACATGATGGGACTCAGGTCTCAGCAAGTTCAGCGCGCTAAGCAAGAGGTCAGACTAGATAATCATAATGGTCCCTTCTGCCTTAAAATCTGTGAGACTAGGCACATGTTACCTTCCCATCACTTTGGGGAACTGGCCTTCTGATCTGTCCTATCTCTCCATCTCTCCCCCACCCTCCAGGTTCTAATATTAGTGCCCATCCATGGGTGCCAGGTTTATATAATTTCTGGTGGTGCCCCAGAACGAGTCCAAGCAGAGCTTTCCTGTCCATAGGATGGACCGGGGCAACAGCCCTGGGCCCCGTGCTTCAGAGGGATGCGGGGTCCAGGGCAGCTGGGGTGTTAGTGTGGGGCCCCCCTAAAGTGCAGTAAGCCCAACACTGGTGGAGCTGGACCCACGTTCCTAAATATTGGTGGAGCACGGGCATCACAGGCCCATATAACTCGCCGCCTATGTACCCATCACAACTTTATCTGATCTCTGCCTAGGACTTGGGTTCACACCCAGGGCTGACACTGCAGAAGGATTGCTGCTGTGTTATGAGGCCTGCCCTCAGATGAGGCGCTAACCTGTGAGATTCCTCTGCCTGATGGTGGGTTTGCCCCTAGGAGACATGACTGACTCCATGGTGCTTTTGGGAAGGCGGAAGAGATAACACCAGTATCCTGGCTACGATTTCTCAGTAAAACAGCTTCTAATCAACCCTGACTTGACAGTTGCATTGATCTGGTTGCACTGGTTTGAAAGCCTGGTACAATCTGGGTGTGAACAATGCCAAATTCTGTTCTACAGAGGCTCCTACCCCTCTGGTATCCTGCACAATTTTTGTAAGGTTTGTGGCTGAATGAGGAAAGGGAATTTTTCTTTCTCTTCCTTTCAGATCCCTATTAGAAGAAGCCCCATGCTCCCTGCTGATATACTTTTCAACCTCAAGCAAAGAAAGGTCTTAAGAGCTCAAGTCAACTGTGAGATGGGACAATGCACACGGCATGCCATGGGGCTTCCTTGATGTTTGCCTGTCAGAGTGCAAGATCCACTCATTCATGTGCGTGATAACTGATTAATGGCACACACAGGGCATGTGAGCATTTGAGAGTGTACCTGTGGTTCGGGGGGGCGATGTGAGAGTGCATATGACAATGTGCGTATGCGTGCATATGTGCGCAATGTGCATCTGGCTCTTTAGAGCTATTTGAGGTTGAGCGTAAAGGGAGTTTGACGCTGGTCTCTATTACACCAGTGTCAATGCAGAATAGAGCTTAATGGAATTGCTTCAGATTTGCACGGTTGTAGCTCAGAAGCAGAATTTGCTCCCTTATTCTTTGTGTTTGTGCACATTTGTGTTCAAGTGTTTAGAAACGGTCTCGTGTGCTGGGTCTTCCAATGTGCGTCTGCTTGGAAAAGCATGAACGGGTATTCTTGTCTACATGTGTGTTCATGTATGTTCCCTAGCAGATGCATGTGTTTTGAGGTGCGTGTGGGCCTATTACGGACATGGGTGGGTGAGGTTCTGTGGCCTGCCATGTGCTGGTCAGATGAGATGATCACAGTGGTCTCTTTTGGCTTTAAAAGTCTGAGTGACATTCATCTGTATTAAAAATATTTTTTCCCCCTTTTCGTGCCTACCTCCATGCCAGTTTATCTGGGTGGGAGTTCCTGCTGTGTGCATATGTGCATGTATCATAGGTCCCTGTCTGCGTGCCTGTATGGTAGGTTTTGGTGGGTTCCATATATATGTGTTTTGGGGACTGATACGAGCATATGATTCTAAGATTCATAAGGGTTGGTGTGTCGTTGTGCCCACATGGGCATTCATGTGGGTGTACACAAGCTTGTGTGTCTGGGTCAGCATTTTTGTTTGGGAAATACAGTAGAGGAGAGCCGTAGAACTGTAGAGGTGGAAGGAAACAACTGCAGAGCTGGAGAAATCATCAAGTTCAGCACCCTGCCCTGAGGCAGGCAGGCCCAAGTAAAACCAGACCATCCTTGACAGTTGTTTGTCCAACCTATTCTTAAAAACCTCCACTGGTGGGGATTCCACACCCACCTTGGAATCCTATTACAGAGCTTAACTGCCCTTCCAGTTAGAATGACGTTCCCAATATCTAACCTAAATCCCCATTGCCTCTTGTCCTACCTTCGGTGGACATGGAGGAACAATTGATCACTGTCCTCTTACAGCAGCCCTTAACATATTTGAAAACTGTTATCAGCTCGCCGCACAGCCTTCTTTTCTCGAGACTAAACATGCCCAGTTTTTTTAACCTTTCCTCGTAGGTCAAGTTTTCTAAACCTTTGATCATCTTTTGTTGCTCTCCTCTGGAGTGTCTCCAATTTGTCCACACTTTCCTAAAGTGTGGTGTCCAGAATGAGACACAATACTCCAGCTGAGGCCCTCACCAGTGCTGAGTAGAGAGGAACAATTATCTTCTATGTCTTATATACCACACTCCTGTTAACACACCCCATAATATTAGCTTTCTTCATAGCTGCATCGCGCTGTTGACTCATATTCAGTTTGTGATCCACTGTAACTCCCAGATCCTTTTCAGCAATGCAACCACCTAGCCAGTTATTCTCCATTTTGTAGTTGTGCATCTGATTTTTCCCTTCCTACTTTGCACTTGTTTTTATTTATTGTTGAATTCAGACCAGCTCTCAAATGTAAGACCATTCTGAATTCTAATCCTGTCCCCCAAAGTGTTTGCAACCCCTCCCAGCTTGGTGTCATCTGCAAATTATATAAGCTCACTCTCCACTCTATTATCTGAGTCACTGGACTGACCCAGGACTGACCCCTTTGGGCCCCCACTAGTTATGCCCTCCCATTGATAACTACTCTTTTGAGTACAGTCTTTCAACCAGCTGTGCATCCACCTTGTAGTAATTTCATCTAGACCACATTTCCCTCTTTTGTTTACTTGGATATCATGTGGGACTGTGTCCAAAGCCTTATTAAAATCAATATATGTCACATCTACTGCTCCCCATACATCCAGTAGGCCATAACCCTGTTAAAGAAGGAAATTAGGTTGGTTAGGCATGAATTGTTCTTGACAAATCCATGCTGGATATTCCTTATAACCCTATTATCCTCCAGACACTTACAAACTGGTTGTTGAGTAGTCTGTTCCAGTATCTTTCCAAGTATCGAAGTCAGGCTGACTAGTTTATTATTCCCTGGGTCCTGTTTCTTCCCCTTTTAAAAGATAGGTACTAGGTTTGTGTTTCTCCAGTCTTCTGGGACCTCACATGTCCTCTAGGAGTTCTCAAAGATAATTAGGGGTTCTGAGATTGCTTCAGCTAGTTCCTTAAGTACCCTCGGATGAATATCATCAGGGCCTGCCAACTTGAAAACATCCAACTTATTTAAATATTCTTTAACCTGATCTTTTCCTATTTTGGCTTGCATCTCTTCCCTCTTGTTGTTAATATTGTGTTGAGTATTTGGTCATCATTCATCTTATTAGTGAAGAGTGAAGCAAAATAAGCATTAAGCATCTCCGCTTTCTTGATGTCCTCAGTTATTAGCTCTCCTTCTCCACCAAGTAGAGGACCTACTCTTTCCTTTGTCTTTCTCTTGCTCCTAATGTATTTAAAGAACTTCTTCTTCTTACCTTTTATGTCCCTTGCGAGAAGAAGGATGGCACAGTGGCTGGGGGCACTAGCCTATGTCGCGGGATACTTGGGTTCAATTTCCTGCTCCCTTGCAAACTTCCTGATGTTGACTTGACAGAGATGGCAATTTCCTGGAGACTTGGGAAACCTTATTGAATTAAGCTTAAGTATCTTTAGTTTCCATTATATTAGATGAATCGTTTGTGTATTATTGTGGGCTGGGATTGTAAGTAACCTCTTGAGGGAGGAGATGTGAGATATGGTGGTTGAAAGGGCTATAGTGAAAATGCCAGACAAGAATAGACTTTTGGAACAATACATGTGGAGTGGCTTGCCTGGGAAGGGGGGAATACAAATTTCCCACCTCCAGTTATGCAAAACCCCAGCCTTTTGATGCTTGGCCCTGAAGAGAGGGTTTTTTGTCTGCTGATCACCAGTTACATGAGGCCAAGAGCAAAGGCCCCAGTTGGATAAGGGAAAGACTGAACTATTTCTGGTGATTCTGGTTCTGAATCTGAGACAGTTATGAACTTATAATCATGGAGAAAACCCAATTGTGGGTTTTGAAGGGCTGACACCTACCAGAGCCCGAGGATGGAGTTGGGGTGATCTCTGGCAAGCTTTTAGCATGCCTGGAGGTTCTTTTATTATTTTAAATACATTTTCTCTTTAATGCTTTCACCTTAAGAATAAATGTGCTTGCTGGCTGTGTGGTAACCTGTGGCTGCTGACAGTTATAGCTGTTCATAGCCTTCAGAGAGCTGGCCTCCTTAAACTACCTGGTTTGCTAGGAATATCATGGTGTAGGCAGGGAGCTGAGCAGCTTGGAAAGGAGGGAGAGAGACCCAAGTCTGTACCTGAGATAGTTGACTTCTGAGGAGCTGGGAATCTAGAGTGAGTGCCCTTGAGGGACCATCCACAGGGAATACAGGTTCAGTTGCCCTGAACTGTGATGGCTGGGGTAAGTCATTTGGCCTCCCTGTGCCTCAGTTCCCCTTCTGTAAAATGGGGATAATCACAGAATATCAGGGTTGGAAGGGACCTCAGGAGGTCATCTAGTCCAACCCCCTGCTCAAAGTAGGACCAATTCCCAGACACTGGCACTTCCCTATTTCAGAAGAGTGTTGTGAAGGTAAATGCATCAAAGATTGTGAGGTCTCTGATACTACTGTAATGGGTACCATAGCCGGTCATGCATTTTGAGTGCAGGGGCAACCCCCTTCTTTTACTGCTGGCAGCTGGGGCGGGGTGGGGGGGAAGAAACACAGTTCCAGCCTTACATATTGTCCTTGAGCATCTGCCCTGGTGTAGGGCAGGATAGCTCGTTCAGGCCAGGAGAGATGCTCTGCTGGCCCATGTCACTGCTGCTCTGAAAAAGAGCAGTCTGTGTCCCTGACTAGCATGGGATGCCAACCACAGCATGTTTGAGAGCTGGCTGGAGGCCCGGTCTCTCTCAGCCAGCAGTCCACATGCTCTCAGGGCCACTAGTTGTCAGTCAGTTTGGTGCAGGCAGGCTTCACTCTTCGCCAATGTTTGAGCAGTCGGTAGAGAATTCTGCACTGCTGCTGTCTGAGTGAGCGAAAGGGTTAAGGCTCTTGATGCCATCTTACCAGCTCCACCCCACCAATTGCATCCATGCAACACGGGAGATGGTGGCCATAAGGGGGTCTGCAAATATGTGTCTTTTGTTTCAGCAAATGTGTGTCGGTATGGTTGTGGTGTGTGCATGCCTGAGTTTATAATAAGTATGAACCCGTGCTTTCTTGCGAGTTGCGGGTGTGTTTAGGAATGCACATGTATATGTTGACTGTGTGTGCGGGGGTATGTGGGTGATCGTGCTGGGGCAGATGTGTTTGTGTTTATGGTACGGATACGTGGGTTATTCACACATATCTGATAGCAGCAAATAATGTCACCTCCCAACCTGGAAGGTACCACGACATTCTCCCACCCCTCCCAGGATTAAAAACAACAACAAACAGTGGAGATACAGGAGGAGCTGCTCCTATTCTCCTTTAAAGAGCAGTTAGCAAATTGGCAGCCCCCAATGCATGCTGGATCCAAGTTCACTTTTGCATTGGGGTGCAGAGAAGAGAGAAGCAATGATTCGTTTGCCACTGCCCCCAAGCCAGGAAACCTAAGCTTGGCAAAGTTCCAAAGCCACGGCACATTCGTATCTAGAGAGAGTGTCAGGCAATCGCTCACATGCACAGACAGACCCACACCCCATCCTACTATTCCCTCTTTGTGTATTTTCAAAGCACCATAGCAGTTAAGATGCAGAGACAATCTCGAGTTTTCAGGCCATGGCTGTCAGGATGCTGTGCTATATTCATCACCCCCCACTCCGTGGTGATAAAAATTTACACAGCCAACGAAACGAAGATTAATTTCATGTGAAAAGCTGACAGAATGGCCCATGTCACTGCTTTATTTATGCCAGCACTCAGTAACTTCGTGCAAGTTCCATCGAGGTGGCAGACACCCCGTCCCCTTGAGCCATCTCTTCTCCTCTCTAATGATGCCACCGTTTTGACAAAACTGAGCAACACAGCCGGTATGTGCGAAGTTGGAATTAATTTTCTTCTGAAAGGTCAAGTATGTTAATGAGCTTTTGGCTGCCTGTGTTTGCTTTCTTGTCTGTATTTTTTTTTAATAGGAAAGAAAGAAAAGAGGAGTGAAAAAAAGGGAAGAAAGGCAAAAAGAAAGAAACTGCAGGCAGTATAAGCACCTGTTTTATTTTTCTCATCTGCTCATCTCGTTCCTGGGCTCGGGCTGTGGCAGGAAAAGGCATTAAGGGGGCTAATGATATCGATGGACTTCTGCGAAGGCTGTTCGGAGGGTTGAAAGCGACTGTGGAGGACACACATGACGGAGGTGGTGTAACCGGGCACCAGGGTTGCAGTGCACTTGAGGAATTGGCGCTGGCAACATCTGCCTGCAGCCGGCATGGCTTTCTCTTGTCATTGTTGCAAAGCAGCTGACCCTCCCGCAGCAGGGATGCGTGTATGTTGGGGGAGCAGAGAGTGAAGGAAAGGGTAAGATTGTTGGAAAGGAAGAGGGCTGGCCAGCAAGAATGTAATGAGAGAAATGTCATGGGGGGCCAGGCATACAAACAGGATGGCATGTGTTGTGGTCAATGTGGGGGGCATAGGCAAATGAAAGAGCAGTTGTCCCCACCTCTTATATTTGCCATGGACTGTTAGACCTGTTTGGGCTGCCCCCCTTTAGCCTCCAAATCCCTCCCTTGATTCCTAAGAGTTGATTCTGCCATGTTCACACATTGAGTAGCACCTTGGGAGTCTTGTTGGTTTCAGTGGGACTTCTTGTGGGATCAGACAGTGATCAGCTGGGCTCTACGGGTTTGTCTACCCAGCAAAGAGAAACCCGCAGCTGGTGCCAGCTGACTCGGGGTCACAGGGCTTGGGCTGCAGGGCAGTAGACATGGGACCCTCACCCTGCAGGGTCCTAGAGTCCAGGCTCCAGCCCAAGCCCGGAAGGCTACACAGCAATGAACCAGCCCTGCAGTCTGAACCCTGCGAGCCTGAGTCGGCTGGGGTGGGCCAGCCATGGGTTTTTCTTTGCTGTGTTGACATACCCTAAATAGCCCACTCAAAGAGGGAGTGTGTTCTAGCCTCCGTTCTAATCCTGGCTGCTCCACTGACTCTTTGTGCAACCTTGGACTAGATACTTAGGCTCATATTTCCAAAACCACGGTTCAGCCACGCAGGTATTGGGAATTCACGAGTGCTCACAGACACTGTTTTTGCAAGAAGACCTGCTTTGTTGCTATATTCTCCTGTCCACGCCCCGCGTTGCACAGGCAGTCTCCTTAGTTCATCCATTCCTGGGGCTCCGGTTGTGATCTGGTCACGTCTCATAAGCTCTGCTGGGTCAGGCCTTGGGTGCTGCCCAAAGTGGGATTGTTGACCTTGGAGGTCATATACATCAATGTGCTTGTGTAAGTGTAAGGATGAATGATGCAGAATGTAAAAACGCAAGGGTCATGCAGGGAATATTTAGGAGTGTCCTTAATTCAAAATGATCCTTGCTTTAAATTTGAAACAACTGATTCTTACATACAAGTCCTCATCTATGTATGAACTGTCAGTCCCCAACACACACACACATTTGCCCTCTGAGTCAGTACTGCCTAGGTCCTATTGACTTTCAATTGATTTACAGTGACACTTGTGTTCCTAAGTCATTTCGATCTTTTGAAAATCCTGTCCACAAACCATTGTGCTGTGCTTGATCTCTCTCTTAATCTAATCTAAGGTCTCAGCAATGAGATATCTAAGTCTCTCTTCTGTAGAGTTACTGTGCCCTGTTTAACAGCTACTATGTTCCACTCTAGAGGTGGTTGCATTTAAATGGTGAGTGGGAGTGATTTGGGATAAGCATCACTCCACAGCAATGGAATTATCTAACACATTTCAGGGACAAATGATGTTTATTCATAGAAATGTAGGGCTGGAAGAGACTTTGAGAGGTCATCTAGTCCAGGCTCCTGCTCTGTGTCATGATCAAGTAAACCTAGACCATCCCTGACAGTTGTTTGTCTAACCTGTTCTTCAAAACCTCCAATGAAGGGGATTCCGCAGTCTCTCTTGGAAGCCTGCTCCAGAGCTTAAAAAACTTTATTGATCAATTCAAGCAAAGAAAAAAAAAGCTATACCAAGTGTCCAGTATTCAGAACTGTTCCCGCTGTTCAGGAGAACTGGAGCAGGGGACAGTTAGTGATCTCTGTGCTGACACTAACTCTGCAAAATCACAAGTGCCAGATGTTCAAGACAGCTCAGGCAGGGTTCAGCGCCCCACAGCTGGGGCCAGGTTTTCAAAGGAATTCGGCTCCCAGCAGCTCACATCATGCTTCCCGTGGCCAGATTTTCAAATGGACTCAGCTTCCAACATGCTGAGCAATTCTGAAAATCCCACCTCTTATTTCGGGGCCTAAATGGGAGCCGAGCACTTTTGCAAATGTGACCCATACAGTACAGCAGGGCAATGGCTCTTCTTCCTTGTATACTCATGGTACCATTCCTCTCTGTTTTAGGGATCGTTATCAACCTGCCTTAGCATAATGTCCCATGTGCTGCACCTGATGGTTTGTTCCACATTCAGTCTGTGTCTTTCTTTCGTTTCGTTTTCTCTCCCCTATGGGAAAGCAGTGGCGCCTGGATCAGAACGGTCAGCACAGAGGTTACCCAAGCCTCTCTGGGTCTTAAGGCTTCCTGCTTTGCTAAGAAGAGCTGCCAACATTTTCTCCATCACAGAACCCAACTTCTCTCTTTCCCAAGATGTTAGTCTTCTCCTTGGTGGAAATCTGACCGTGGCATGAAGCTGCAGAGGGGCTGTTTAGGGGCTTTAGTTAATAAAGCAATTCACTCCTTTGCTGATTAGTGTTTTAAAATTGAAGGTCTAGAAAATTAATCCCCTGAAAGGCAAAGACTCAAAGTAAGGTGGTGTTGGTGGTAAATGATAATATCATTGCAGAAACAGTGCAAAGGGAGGAGCAGCTAGATAGCAGAAGGAATAGCAGGATCCAAGAGAAAAGGAACTGGATCAAGGGAAGCAACCTGAGAGTGGCAGCTGGATAGGGGAAGATGGAGTGAGAGCAAGATATGGAGAAAGATTTGAACCAGGGCCGGGATTTAGAGAAACGAAGCAAAAGCCAGACAGAGGGAGATGGCTCGGGGTGAAAATCAGAAAGGGACAGATGTGATGGGCTTAACTCCTTCTATTCATAGTCTCCCCTTAGAGACTTGCCATGACACTCCCCTCTGACACACAATTAGTAGGAACGTTGGGCCAGATCCTCTGCTCTATTTCTGTAGGCTAGATGGAGACCGCAGTAAACCACTTTCTGGGATGTATCTTACAGCACCATACATATTGCATCGGGATTTGGCCCACTGTTTGCTGGTTATTTGTAGGGCTGCCAGTTTTGGTTGGATGTATTCCTGGAGGTTTCATCACATGACATACTCTTTAATTAAAGATTAATCTTTAATTTCTGGAGACTCCAGGGCAATCCTGGAGGATTGGCAACTCTAGTTATTTGCTCTGGGCCAGGGAGGGAAGCTGAGCACATAACTCTTCTATTGTTGTAGCACCCTGCATGGAACGTGGAGGGAGGAGGAGAGGTTGCAGGAAGGAAGAGTTTGGAGGCAGCACCAGGAAGTCAGTCTGCATGCACATGGCTGGAATGCTATCTTGAGTTGCCGCACCTCTATAAATAGTTTGCTTGATAAAGAAGACGTTTAGTTTTAGAAATATGGAGCCCTCTCCTGTTATTACCCAGCTTGCAGTACATGAAACAATTGTAGGTTCCATATCAACACTGTTTTTTATTTAGATGTGAGTTTATTTAAAGAAATCCCCAAATCCTCATATTCAAAGTCCAAAGGTCCTTTTTACTTGTTTTTACATGGTTGTTAGTTATGCCCTTGACAGCGCTCCTTCAGTGGTGCCACTAGTTGAACAGAGGGCCAGACACTGAAAAGGAAAAGGAAATGAAAAAAGCATCGAGTGTTTCTCCTGGAGCCAGGAGAGTGAGAATTCTTTGTGTGGCTGATGTGCCGTACTGCGTGGGGCCTGGGGGAGCACTGCTATCTCATGTTACCTGATCTGCCAGACTTCAAGGGCATCAGTTACAGGGGATATGGCGCTCTAGGTAGGTGGCAAAGTGCATGAAAAGTGGGGCGGAGAGGAGAGGGAGGGTGTGGAAGTGAACAAGGGGGAGCCCTAAATCTCTCTCAGGTTTAAAATCAGATACGATGGTCTCCCCACTTCTGTTCACTTGCTAGGAGTGCAAAAGTCACAAGGGAGGGGAGGGGAGGGTTGGGTGGGGCTTCAGCTAGATCGAATGAAATGTTTTGCTAGATGCAGCAACAGAACGCTTCCCAGCTATCAGCTGGTGCTTTCACTCACACGCATCTGTGATTGATGGGCAGAGAGTATAAACACCTCATTAGTGCTGTAATTCACTGGTTAGAGCTCAGAAGCTACTGTGGGAAAGAGGGGGAAAGGGTTCAGAAACTTTAATAAAGAAAAAAAATGAAGCCGGAGAAGAACGGATCTAAAGGCCACACAAATCATTGTGGGGAGTTATTCGACGCACTTTGAAAACTTTAATTGCTGATAATGGCCAACCTGTTGGGTGGTATTTTATTAACACTAATAGATTTTTACGGGATATTTCTCACGTTGCTCTCCCAGAGCCTGAGGAATACATTAAATATTAAAAGTTAATGCTCTTGGTTGCTGTTTCAAGGATGCCCTGCTGAAAACGAGCTTTCCCGCAAGTTAGGAGCCGGGAGAAAACATGAGCCACTCTTGCCGTTTACCTCCTCTGCAGTAATAATGAAGGGAATGTATGTAGCTTAAGTGGCACCTTCCAACTGAGGATCTGAAGGCCATGTCCAAATGTTCATGAATGAAGCATCACAGGTGTGATCCCTGGTTTACCGATGGATAAGGGAAGCACAGAGGTGCCCAAATCCCAATGAAAATCAAAGGACCTAACTCCCTGAGGCTCCTTGGAGGTTAAGTCACCCAAGCCAATTGCTGAGGCAGGAGCAGAACCTACGCATTCTGTTTCATAGCCAGGCCCCTATGCACAATGTGAATGTACTGACATGCAGCAGTTGCATTTTGATAAAGATGTTGCATTTGCTCTTGCTGGTGACACAGAAATGGCCAGATATCTGGGGCAGAGGAAAAGAGGCCCAGCAGTGGCAGAAGAGGCCATATGAAACGTGGGCACCTAGGCGAAGTTTTCAGGTGTCGGTACTTGCCTTGCAGATGTGCCATGTGCACCAGAGCACCTTTGGAAGGAAACTATCAGGCTATTTGGGCAGCTAAGGGAAAGGCATCCAGGCAGCAGCCAAAGAAGGGAAAGAAAACACTGGGAGCCCTGTGGGTAGGGTAGCTGGAGATAGAGTTTGGGTTCCTATGGGTAGAGCTCCCCACCCTAGGGTTAGGATTCCTATGGGTAGGGTATTTGAAGCTGAGGTTAGGGCTCCCATGGGTAGGGTACTTGGTGTTAGGGTTTGGGTTCCTATGGGTAGGGCTCCCTGCCCTAGGGATAGGGTTCCCATGGGCAGGGTACTTGGTGTTAGGGTTTGGGTTCCTATGGGTAGGGTACTTGACGTTAGGGTTAGGGTTCCTATGGGTAGGGCTCCCTGCCCTAGGGTTTGGGTTCCTATGGGTAGGGTACTTGACGTTAGGGTTAGGGTTCCCATGGGTAGGGCTCCCTGCCCTAGGTTTGGGTTCCCTGGGGTACTGTATTTGCAGCTAGGGTTAGGATTTCTGTTGGTAGGGGGTTTTGGAGCCAAACAGGCTGGAAGGTGGCTAAACTGAAGCAAGCAAGGCTAAATTGGTTGCCCACACCCACCGGGTGAGATAGTGGAAAAGCCAGGAATAGAACCCAGGAGTCCTTATTCCTGAACCTTATCAAAAATGGAACCTATAAATTATCCTTGGTGCCTGCTGCTGCAGCTCCAGCAGTTGTGGCAATGATGTGTTGGGATTCTGTGGTTCCCAATGAGTCTGATGCTGGATAGAATGAAGGGATTTCGATTTGATGCGATTCAATTCAACAAGGCTTTATTTAATATGTACAAAAGGGGAGCACCTGGTACAAAAAATCAGGCAGAGTCCCTCCAGCAAGGAGCCCCTCCCCGTGCTATTCTATAGCACATGGCACTTACATAACAAGTTACATAACACAAACCTCTAATCAATCAGATTTAACCTTTCCATAAATGGATTTGTTTATCACATGGTCATAGTTCTTCATTCCACATGCTGAGCTCTTCCCCCTCCCCAGGCCTTCTCTAGAATGTTCCTAGGGTGGTGAGCCACAGCAGGCTTCCCTCTGCATAAGCACCCTGCAAACCACATTTTATCCAAAATGAATATAAGCATACCCTTCAGATGGAAGTCGTACTGTAGACAGGGCTCCGGCCTTTAAACCAAGACCCCTACCTCAGCCCACCTGTCAATACTACATCTTCCACCAGTTATGCCACTGGTGCTGAATGATGGGCCTGAGTGGTTTTGCAGCCAGGTTCTCGTTCCATGATGACCTGAAATGAGCAGCAGCACCAATCCCCTCTTGACTAGAGTCAGCACAGAGCGTTCAGCAATCATCCAGCCTTCCAGGCCCATCAGGCTGAAGGAGCAGCTGCTTCATGCCTGTTGTACAGGCTGCAGGCTGGATCTTAAATAGAGCTTGTCCAACTGTTAGCAACAAACAGCCCATTTTCCTGTTCATGAATGGGCTCTAAGCAGTTTGATTTGTGATTGTTCTAGGAATGTTTTGGGACTGGTCTGCCATTTCTTGTCACCTCTTGTCACCATTGATACCTGTGCACCGGGAGTGCAAAGCACTTCTCACTCTACTTGGGCAACATTTTCCACCCACTTTTGCATTGGTTTGCTCCGGCTGCTTTGCTTGGCTCTAGCTTAACCTGGCCAGTTAAGTTAGGTTCCCAATTGCTTTGGAGTGGTGCAAAGCAGCCAGAGAATAGCAGTGAATCTGTCCCCTGGAATTTGGATCTGAGATCCCAGAGCCATCGTGAGCAATGTGAGTCTGTGGAGCAGCTGTCATTGCGTAAGAAAGCAGGGGCTGCTCACAAAGATCAAAAGTTATCCTCTGTTATGGAAGGTGAATCTCGGGACTTCAGATGGACAGAATGGAGTGCTGCAGGCTGCAGCTGCCAGCAGGCTCTGATTGCTAGTCAGATATAATGGAAGCATTAAACATGAGCTCTCCGTGCCTTAATGAAACGTACAGCACAGTGACACTGGGGTGGAGACAGGCAAAACTAGGCATGGTTTTGATTCTGAAGAGCTTGTTGCTCGGGTCGGGGAGAGGTGGGAGGTTTCGAATGGGATCCCATGTTAGGCAGAGTTCCAGAGAGTATTTAGATAAATGGTTCTGAGCCCAGTTCTATCCAGCAGAAACTCCATCACTTCATCCTCATGAACAGGGCTACATTAAGGCATGGGTAATCCAGGCCTTTTCCTAGGGCCCCAGCTCCTGGAGTCATGGGACAGCATGAGAATTTCAGCTTTCACTTTAAAAAATGTAAGTTTCTAACCTTCACAGTTACAAAGAAAAACTTGAAAATGGGACCTGAGTGGAACTAATGCAGTGACATCTGCTCCCAAGCAGTAGAGAGCGACCCTACGGCCAATCCTGGTGAGGGAAAGAAGATGGCCCCAGCGTGGGTCCCTGCCTCTCTGGAAGGGCAGGAGAAGAGGAATCTCACTGGCACTCAAGACTGTGGCATGAAGCCATGGTGCAGTGTGAGCCACAGGGCCAGAGCCCTGGGGGCAGGCATGTCTAGGGCCCTGGATTGCTTTAATCTGTCCCAGACCATGAGGTTTACTGATGACCTGAGCTGTGGGTCTTCTCTCTGCTCTGAAGGAAGAAAGGCTCTGAGTCTGAGACGGTGCTTAGAGAATGAGGAGGAGCGAGTGAGAGGTGGTTTTGCAGACTCTTCCTTTCCAAAGGATAGATCTATTGGCTCCGAAGTTCCGGGACTTGCCTTGGTGCTAGACTGCAGTTTAGCAATAAAACAGCCTTATTTACTTAACAGGAATCGACTGCTGTATTCACCCCCCACCCCGCCGGCCCCAGCCCTCAGCTTCTCCCAACCCCCCCTCCCATGCAATAACTACAGCTTTTCCTGATTGACCCCAGAGGCTTTTGAAAAACCTTTTTACTTAAACGTATATTGACCTCAGCCTTGCTGCCCGGTGAATTATGTCACAGCTGGCAATCTAGAAATCATAAATTAACCCCCAAACCTGTGGAACTGTCTGCTAATGACACAGATTCGAGCCTTTGTCGATGGGAGCTGTACCAGGTGCCTCCAAAGCTCTGCCGACCTACAGAGGTGCCCTTTTTATTCCTTCTCTACAAATCACTCTCTGGGACCTGTAATTTTTTTAATTCTCCTCCTCCAGTCCCTTTTCTTCCTTAGCACTGTGCACAAAATGTTATGACCTGGTTTAGCCCACCCTCCAAAGGGAAAGGAAAGAGAGACATTGTCGTCTTGGGGACTGTTATTTTTACAGGGGGCTTCTTTCTTGCTTTTCTTTCTTGCTATGTTCTATTCTTTCTAGTGTTACTTCTTTATTTGTTGTTTCTTTTTTTTTTTTCCCTCCTGACTTGATTCTTGTGATCACTATGCCGGACAAATGAGAAATGTAATGACATTGGAAGCCTTCCTCCCTCACTTCTGTAATGACAGCATAATTCCTATGGAGTTCTGTTTGCATTTGTCATTTCTTTCCTTGAATGAAGACCTGGGATATACTTATTCATTGGCACTCTTGTTGATAAGGGATGGGGAAGATGTGGTGAAAGGTTAAGTAGCACCATAAGCTTAATCAACCATCATGTCCCTGCCTCACTTTCTAAATCACTGGCACTCTGTACTTAAGAGAAGTCTTGCTGTGCTTGCCCTAAGCACAGGCAATGCAAATGCTTGTCTGAGGCTCCTCCTGAGAGGTGCATAAAAACTCAGACCTCTTGAGCTAGCTGGATCTTCACTTTCCACCATATAGACAGGAGTGAGAGTCCACTTGCTGTCCAATCTCCCATGCTGGCAGCAGGTCCGGAATAGGAGGTATCTTTGTCAATGAGACTAGGTGGGGATGCAGCTTTTGCCCCTTTCCTGTCTCACAGGACTGGAAAGGGAGGGGTGCTCGCTGGCCAATCCGTCCTGCAGCGTGGAACACCCTTCTTGCTGGCAGGCCCTGTCCTTGCATTCGAGCTTGCAAATGTTGGCTCTGGGACCAAGGCACCTTTCATGATCAGGAAAGTCTGGAAAGCAGGATACCCTGGCGGCTCCTCTCTATGACGGTTAGCCCCAAATCTTGACTTATTTTGGGAAATGCAAACGTTTGACAGTTAAGGGCAGTGTAATGTTGCACATGCTAGGCCCTGATCTTGCAAACTCCTACTTGTCCAGTTAGTCCCATTGACTTCCATGATCCTGGCTACTGATTACTACCCTCCGCTCCCACTGAAAAGCTGAGGACCTTTCAGAAAGATCTCAGTACCTTGCAGGATCAGGCGTTAAGATAACAAGTGATAAGCCTTTCAGAAATATCACAGATAGAGAGATATTTGAGTGAATAAGGATTTGCAGAATCAACTTCCTGATATTTTATCTTGTTTACCAATGGCAGGGGTGGGCAAACTTTTTGGCCCGAGGGCCACATCTGGGAATAGAAATTGTATGGCTGGGCCATGAATGCTCACAAAATTGGGGTTGGGGTGCGGGAGGAGGTGAGGGCTCTGGTTGGGAGTGCAGGTTCCAGGCTGGGGCCAGAAATGAGGAGTTCAGGGTGCGGGAGGGGGTTCCAGGCTGGGGCAGGGCTGTGGGGAGTGGGTTGAGGGCTCTGGCTGTGGGTGCAGGCTCTGGAGTGGGGCTGGGGATGAGGGGCCTGGGGGGCAGAAGGGTGCTCCAGGCTGGGATCGAGGAGTTTGGAGGGCAGAAGGGGATCAGGGCTGGGGCAGGGGGTTAGGGTGCAGGGTGGGGGTGACTCAGGGCTGCAGATGGCACTTACCCAAAGCGGCTCCCGGAAGCAGCGGCATATCCCTTCTCCGGCTCCTACCCAGAGGCACGGCAAGGTGGCTCTGCGCACCGCCCCATCTGCAGGCACCACCCCATCTGCAGGCGCCACCCCATCTGCAGGCACCACCCCTTCAGCTCCCATTGGCTGTGGTTCAAGCCCAATGGGAGCTGTGGGGGCGGCATTTGGGGTGGGGGCAGTGTGCAGAGTGGAGCCCCCTGGCTGCTCCTATGCGTAGGAGCCAGAGTGGGGCCATGCCGCTGCTTCCGGGAGCTTCATGGAGCGGCTCTCGACCCTGCTGTGTGGCTGGAGTGCTGGAGTGGGGCTAGCCCCAGACCCCACTCCCCAGTGGGAGCTCGAGGGCCGGATTACGACAACTGGTGGGCCAGATCCGGCCTGCAGGCCGTAGTTTGCCCACCCCTGACCTATGGAGTACCTTGAATAATCATCATTAGCTGGCTTAGGCCCTGCATTTTTTTTAAACAGCATTACAAAAACAATAGTAAAATAAATGTTGGCAATTAAAAATAATCAAGTATCTTTTTGGTTGGATGTAAACATTCCCTTGCCACGCAAAAGATTGCAAGGCCTCTGAGACCTGGAAAAATGAAACTGACTAGAAACAAGTATGAAACTGACTAATCAGTTTTCATTATCAGACAGCCAGTAGAGGCAAAGGACTTGAAAAGCATGTAAAAAAAAGTTATTATGTTTTTAGAATTCTTTCTCTTTTAATAATTTAAAAGGCAGACGTGGGTAATAACATTTGTGTTTTTAATACTCGATTTTTAAGCAGATAGCGTCCCTTTAAAGAAAATATGAGGTCATAAATACCGTGAGATTAGATGTACCAAAGACCGGATATAGCAATGGTTCTGGGTTTATGGCATTCCTCAAGGCATTACAGTATAAGACATTCTGTGACTGGTTTTTATGAAGATCAAAGGGCTCAAAGCCCTTCAGAATAAGATTTCCAAATCATCCAGAGTGTGACACCAAATTGTCCAGGGGGAAGGGGGATCTTTAAAGTGTCAAGATAAGGACCTTTCTAATGCTCTGTCCTGTGCAACAGTTATTTCTGCCCAGGCCAGAGGAGCATGTGGTTTAATCAGAGTTCCTCTGCTGGGATTAGGTGAAGAGATGGACACGTTGAGTTGGGAGAGGTAAAGGGCTGGCTGGACTTTTCACCCAAAATGGGAACAGAACCTGATCCAAGTTTTTTGAAAGCTTTGGACAAGTTTGGATAATTTCAGAAGAAATTAGCTATCTAGGGCTAGATTGCTAGTCAGACTCGATGCCCATGCAGAGAGGTAACAATCTCAATCAGACCCCTATGGGCACTATGCCAACATTGTCTCTGAGCAAATAGGAATTGGTGGGAGTGCTCGTTAAGATCATGTGGGTGGGGAGAGGCTGAAGAAAGGCCAAGTTATGGCTCTGCAACTATGTTCACTACTCAGAGCAGCTGAACAAGGTGGGAGCAGGGGGAGGTAGTAATCTGCTGCTGGCACAGGCCAGGAATAAATGACTACCAGCCAGGAGCCAGGCGGTAACAGGAGCAGGATTGTGCCTCAGGGGGCTATTGCTGGGGCAGTACAACTCACACACCACCCATTACACAGGCTGTATTTAAATTCCATCTAGCCCATGCAAGATTCGTTTGTTTTGACCCTCAGTTTCCTGCCTTCAGCCAGCGCTAGGAGCAGGAATATAAAAATGTCCTGGACAAACACATCCGCAGTATTGCTGGTGTGGCCGAAAGCAAGAAGCCCCAAAAATCTACCAAGAAAGTTTGTTCCTGTACGGTGGTCAGAGAAATTTGTAGACTCGGAGAGGTTTAAATGGTTCAGATATGGGCTGGGTAAGCACCAATCTATTACATTGTCCTGGCACAGGTGTCAACTACTGATATGTTTTCTGTCCATAAAGAGCAACCGTTTATTTTCAGTCTGAATGACTTTTTTAAGGGAAAACAGCAAGCCAAGAATGAACAAAAGACTCCATGTCTGAGAGCTCTGCATGTGTGTCTCCTCTATAACAGGGTACAGCTGAGCTGAGGATACAAGACCATTGCTGATTTCAAGATGAAAACAAAACAGTAAGAGTCACACACTCTGATGTGCCACGTCCAATCACAGTGTTCCTTCCCAATATTATAATACGGTACATTGGTTGCTCTAAGGATTACACAATGACCCCAATATTTTCTAGGCATGGTCTTATTTAATACTAATATGAATAATACCCAGCTGTTATATAGCACTCCTCATTAGTAGACCTCAAAGCTCTTAACAAATGATACCAATTAGCAGTATACCCATTTTAAATGTGGGGGAAACTGAGGCACAGAGAGGGGAAGTAACTTGCTCAGCATCACCCTGAAGGCCAGTAGCAGATCTAGGAATAGAACCCAGGATTTCAGAGGAAAAAAAGGGGGGATAGATGATTTCCCCTTGACAGAATAAAACACTTAGAGTTTCCTTTCAAAATGACATTTTATTTTGAATATTTATAATATTTCTATTATTTTACATTTTTTTGTGTGTGTGTGTGTGTGTGTGTATAGATGCAATGTAGAATTTTTAAAAAATTCAAATTTGAAATGTTTTGATCAGTTGAAACAAAAGTTTCTTTCATGGAGAACGTCCAGATATTCAGATTTCATGCCAAATCGGAACAAAAAAGAAATGTTGCAGTCTTCCGCAAAACAGAATTTCCCATCTCCCCCCAGCCCAGTCATGTTATTGTATGTGCAACACAATCTGGTTAACAAGTGTCTTGCACCTTGTTTTAGTGACCCAGACAAAGCATTTAAGCAGCAGCTTCCAAGTTCTCCTTTTAGTAGGCCCTCCTTCTTGTTTACTCTTTACCAGCTAGGTCTCCTCCTTCCATCTCTCTTAAAGTAACAGTACCCCAAGCATCCGAACAGAGAGATCTATGTTGTCACTATTACACTCGCCAGGGTATTGAATAAGGTACTGGGCTAAATGGACAAAGGTCGGCTCAAGCATGGAAATTACTATGTTCCTATGCTCCTGTGTTGCTTTAACTGTTGGCTTTAAAATCAAAGCAGAGAGAGAGACACACAAATTATTACATTGTCATTCAATCTGGATTCAGTCCAGTGCGAACCCTGAAAATCTGGAACTGATCCAGTGGAGAGGCAGGAACAAGGCTGAGACTCCTAGTAAACACCACGTGATTTCTGGTATTTGCAGGGCATCTGTTTTCTCTGCCCTTGCAGTACCTTTGTCTGGCTCTATGGAGGATCCTGGGTGACTGGTCATTTTATTATGGCCTGGCACATCTGAGATCAAGTCACTCAGCTTGTCAACATGCTCCCAGCAGAAAAACTTCAGTTGAAACCCTTCCTCTGGGCTTTGAAATCTGAACGGTGTCCAACTCTGACAGAAGAGTGTGATGAGAACCTCTCTCTGTGATGTTGCCGTCTGAACAATGGTATGTTTGTGCGATCTGAAAAGACAACAGGCAGCGAGCAGGACAAGTGTCTATCACAGACTGAACTGGAGCAGGGTGGGTATTAACAGAAAAGAAACCTCTGGTCTCAGCTGTTCTCTAGGTGCAGCAGTCTAACACCTACATTTAATAACCAAAAAAAATGACACATGTACACCCCAATTTCCCCATCTAAAAAGGAGTTGTATTTTGCAAACTCCGTTTTGCTGGAGCATATGGTCAGACTTGGCTCCTTTGAAAGCTGCACCTTATTAAATGTACCAGAAAACTCAAGAGGAAAACTCTCCAGAGGGGGGAGGAGAGGAAGATTTTGAAGAGATGTACTTTCCCTTAATACATTAATTGCTTAAGAAGAAGCCACAGCTTGAAACAACAACTGAGATTCTGTTGTTCATAGTTTCTATGTCTCTATTTCTCAAGGGCCAGATTTTGCAACCCTGAACGGTGTTGAACAGTGCTGACATTGTGCCATCTCGTTAAAATCAAAGGAACAATGGTGTAAGAGTTGCAGCATGTGGCCCTTAATTTTTATAGCCTTGGGGCAAACAGATTCCACATTATAATTTACTCTTTGTAGCTCCTAGAGAATCCCAGCTGAGATCAGAGGCCCTCTATAGGCACTGTATGGCCACATGGCAAGAGACAGTCCCTTTCTGTGAAGAGCTTGCAATTTCAATAGATAGGGTAGACAAAGAGGAGGAGAAAGGGAGTATTATTATCCCCTTTTACAGATGGGGAACTGAGGCACGAAGACAGAACGATTTGCCCACAGTACAGCAAGGAGCTTGTGGCCGGGAACTGAACATAGATCTTCTGCTTTAAGCATAAGAGTCCTCTTCCTCGTGTGGGCCTGTAGGTCCATTGTGAGAAATTCAACTGCTGGACTGCATGTGAGCTGGAAAGAGATCCTCCTAAGGATCAGCCCTAGTTGTAAAAGAACTGTTTTCTGCTGTCTGTGCAACTTGCTGCCACAAGATGTAATGCTGTGTGTGAGAATGCAGTAGAGTTCAAAGAGAAGTGTAGACATTTAGGCCAATGTTTTCATGGGCTCTGGAGGACGCAGTGTTTGGGAGCCCAGCTTAGTGCAAATGGGTGCCCAGCTTAGCTAACTATCCGCTTAGCGAAAATGTTGGTCTGCAGCCCCAGTTCTCCATTGCCATGTCACTTGTGCAGCCATTTACTGATGTGCAAAATTGGCAGCATTTCAGGCTCTGAGAGGTGGGAGTTTCCAAAGCATTCTGTCTTGGCCTAACTCTGCTCTCAGTAAAATCAATGGTAAAATGCCCATTGACTTCAGTGGGAGCAGAGTCTAATTCTTTTTAGAACCCTACCCATCTCTTTCCCTTGTATGCTCACGTTTGTTTCTTTATAAGGGTTATAAATCCTTATGATCCAGGGTGTGATGAGGAATAGGAAAAAACTTGCTTTATGTTGTGATTATTCCATGATTGTCCACTAGGGATTGCTTCACAAGGAAATGAAGCATCTGGAGAGACAGAATATTGGACTAGATCCCCTGCTGCTCTGATTTGGTTACGGTGACCAGATCTCCCGATTTTATAGGGACAGTCCTGATATTTGGGGCTGTGTCTTATATAGGCGCCTATTACCCCGCCCATACCCTTTGTCATGATTTTTCACACTTCCTGTCTGGTCACCCTAGATTTGGTTTGGCAATTGGGTGTAGCAGGGAACCGACTAGAAGATGGAAACAGGGGAAAATGCCCTCTTCCCAAAGTTGGAATGTGTCCCAGTGGCTAGATCACAAGACTATGCACCAGGACACCTGGGTTCTCTTCCTCGTTCCATTCTTTGACCTTCAGCATCTTCCTCATTCCATTCTTTGACCTTCAGCACTACTTCACTTTACTAAGCCCCAATTCCCCTGCCAGTAGCATGGTGATATTAATACGATCTATTCTTACAGGGCTGAATTAGTTAATATCTGTACAGCACTTTGGTGCTGTAAAGAGCTATATAAGTGCTATTTACTTTTAGAAGGTTGTATAAAAGAGCCAATGATGCAAGTCTTGGCAATCTTACCACTGCCATACATCTTTCTAGGAGGCTATCCACACCCATGTCCCATGGGTTAGAAGTATTCTATCGTAAATCTCCATTTACTCAGTGAGATGGCTTTTTATTTCACATACAAGCTACAGAAATTGTGGCATCTTCCTTTCCCTTCGTCCGGACCCAGAGCAGATGTTGGGAAAGGATCCAAATTGGTATATTGCTCCTATAAGAAGTCACTTGCATAAATCGCCCTTCTTTCTGCTGCTATATTATTAAACCCCTTCATTTTCAGTTTAAACCAATTTTTACTGAAAATTTCCCCAGTTTTACAAAAAGGATTATTCATTTTTTTGTGTCTGATGTTCAACCTACTTTTGTGTCCTTTATATATATATATATATATATATATATATAAAATAACTTGTTTTATTAGGAAAGTACAATATGTTGAAAGAGCCATATGTATTGTAATAATACATTAGTCTGTGTGTATATGCAAAGCTGCCTGTTGAAGTAAGGCTAAATATTAGTCTAGAAGTTACACATCATAAACAAAGAGGCCTGCGCGCAGGTTCTGAAGTGCATGTGCATCTGAACATACTGATGAATCTCACACCCACCATGTAGACATTTCAAGCAGTTAGCAGAGAACCATTTAAAGATTTGATGCACTAAAATGGGGAAAAAACCAAACAATTGTACCAGAATATGTTTCAGAACTCAAGGAAGTATTTGAAAGTTTAAAAAAACAAAAACAAAAGCAGAAGAAAAGGATTAATATGTTTGTATGTGCTGCAAATGGTGTGGCCCAGTATTAAACGTAAATATGGGGTCATAGTTCCAAGTCAACAACAGTAAATTGTTTATTCAAATGCAAAGTTTTATTTGGGGGTTTGAGATGTGTTGTTTTCTTAAACTCAGAGGTGGTGTCGTGTGTTGAGTTTTCTCTTTTAGTTCTGCAGCAAACCACACTGATGAACGGAATTCAAAGCATTAACCCACGGAATACTTTTTTGCACCATCTTTCCGTCCACCAAAATAAACCCCAATATTTACCCAGAAAAATTATTAATAGTTTTTGCACTGATTGTCACCTGTTTTTGTGGTTATGGTAATAAACACGGATACATGCCTGGGAAAAATAAAATAAAATAAAAACTGAAAGCAAAGGGTCCTATGTATTGTATGTAGTGTGCAGCTCTGGTTGCTGTATTATAGGAGAAAGATGCAGAGCCCAGGGCAAAGCAGAGGGTGAACAGAATGAGGCAGGGTCTTCTGGGATTTCAAGTTATTCAAAAAAGGCTGAAAGAATGACACGTGCAAATCAAAATGGGAGGCGGAGTATTTGAAGGGACTAGAGAAGTGAGAGGCCATACGGCTATTTGAATTAGTGTCACGTGCAAGAATAAGAGATCCCTGATATAGGCAAGGGAGGAGACAGCATGCAAGGAATTTAGGCACGATTGCACCAGACAGCCTGTCGGTCATATGCGTAACAAGTTACCGAAGGTAGCAATTGTGTCAATAGGTTTTCAGAGGCTCTTCGTAGGGATCTGGAAAAAAGAAAAGAGAGAAATAATGTGGACGATGAAAGGAGGAAGGGAGAGTTCAGTGGTTACCGAAAGAGGTTGAGTGTGATGGAAATTCTGGCCTCTCTCCAGTGCAAGATTTCCTATCAGATGGATTATATTGCAACAGGTGCCGAGGCTTTCTGTGAGATGTACTTCATGGATCAAAGATGCTACCCAAAAATAAATGGCAAACGTAAGAAGGCAGAGTGGGCTTTATGGGTTGTCCACAAGACCTGCTGATGCCACACAGCTATTTTGATGGCCCTGAGAGCCCTGCTCTTGTGCCTATGTGCTGCTTCCATGTGCAAATGGGCAGAAAGCAGACGGATTTGCTTTGTTGAGGATTGGCACACTGTCCTCTGGTGTGGGGCAGCCCCCCGATGGTGTACCACTGGCATAGCGGGCTTCAATCCCACCCCACTCCTGCAGCCTCTGGGGTAGAGGGCACACCAAGGGCATTCCTGAGGGTTGGAGCTGTGCTATACTCTAATAGGGCTTGGCTAGCAGATGGCTTTGGGTCATGGGGAGCATTCCTGAGAGGAAGATATGTGACCGGAGCATGTTGCTAGACATCTTATGAGAAAGGGCTTTCCTACAGGATTTCTGCTGCCTACTGTTTCTAACAATACTAGAGATATGACGAGAATGCCCTTGCGCCTTAACAATATTGTCAAGTGGTTTATTTGAAACCTCCAATCTGTTTTACATAGTACTCAAGCTTTGGGTGAAAGGTTCAAGGTGCTTTGCCTAAGGGATGGGCAAATCCAATCATAGCCCTATGGCTTTGCGTCTGCGTCAGATCCACAGTCTAAACAAGCCTGTTTTCCAGAAGTGGTTTAGATACAGCCCAAGATTAAAGTGACCGTCTGTCCTGGTTTTGCTGTCATGGTTCCAGTTTTTTTATTTGATGTCCCCAAATCCTAGGAACTTCTTTCAGGACACCTGAATTGTTCTAATTTCTCATTACATCTGTCAAAACATTTATTATCTTGTAATGGCAAACTGCTTGTTGCTACAGCAAACAGAACTTGCTTGGTGTTTTCCAGGGACAAACAGGGCAGTAGCACAAGCATTCAGTGGGATGAGGTGTGTTTGGAGTGAGGAGAACAATCAAATGAGTGCCGACCCCAACAGAATCTGTACATTTGCTCAGAGTCCATATTAATGACAAGTGCTCAGCGTTTCGGGATGAACTCGTTTAGAACAGCTGATATACTGAGGACAATATCATCCTGTCTGAGAAATGCACTCGGGTTGTTGGACTATCAAACGCTGGCAGTTGCAACTCTAGCACGCTGCGGTTAAAATAAAGTATGGTTTGGGTGGCTCTTTTGTGACCCTAAAAATGTTGGCCCAAAAGCATCCCAGTTTTTGGTTTGAGAATACAGTGATTGTACCCGAGATGGCAGAAATCTTGTGGCATCAGATGACCTCACGAGATTTCCACAATTAAAGATAGCAGAAATCTCGTGTGATCAGAAGTCCTCATGGGATTTCCACATTCAGAATGGCAGAAATCTCATGCTGTCAGGTTATTTTGTGAGATTTTAGTAGATGAAGCTGGCAGATGTCTTGGACAGCAGCTGGCATCACAAGATTCCTGCCATCTGGGGCTAAAATCCATGAGAACGTTGTGCAAGATTTCAAAATACCTCAGACTCAAACCTTAGTCCTGGATTAGCATCAAACCCCAAACTCTAACCTAAACCTAATCTAGACCCAGATCTGAACCTTGCTGCCTAAACTTGTCTCTAGACAGGATCTAACCACTGGGCCAAGTGGGAAAGCTCTTTCCAGGCAGTATCTGCAGGGCTGTCTACTCTGGCAGACCGTCAGTCTAGTGCTCTTTATTTTATACCCCTGTTGAGTGGTGTCACTGTAGCAGGGTGATGCTGACCTGTCACTTCTCCAGGAGCTGCTGTAATGCCCCATGTGTTTCGCTTTTGCCTTTCCAGTCGGCAGCTCACTAACAGCCGCTCTCAGTGGGAAGGTGACTGGAGTTAAGTGCTTCCCATTTTGACTGCTCCTTCAAAGAGTAAAAATGGTTTAACCATCTGCCTGCTGCCTGGCAAATGCACGTGCCGCCAGGGAAGGTGACTCGCCAGCTTTGTAAGAGAGCGCCCTCGGAAGGAGGGGCAGCGACGGAGCTGTCGCAGTGCTGAATGGGAGTGAAGTAAAAGAGAAACCAAAGACTACAACCAGAAAAAAAAAAGGTGCTGCCTAGGGATGGTCTCATAGCTGAGGCTGGGCATCTGGAGCACTGCATTCTAGCCTTGGCGCTGCCACAGATTCCTTCTATGACCTGGGACAAATCACTCCTTTGTTTGCCTCAGTTTCCCTCTCTGAAAAATGGGGGAAATACCAGTGTCTTCCCTGACAGGGGGACCATAAGGCTTCATTCCTTAATGGGTGAAATCCATCCCCATGCTAAGGGCCAGCCCGATTCCTGGGAAGCACTGACACCCTCAAAATAGGGCTTATTTGGCACATAGGGCTTGTGCGGTCTCTCCTCATAAGGGGGCTTTGACTATCTTTGACTCCAGTGCTTGGCTCCCCTTGGATGGAATGTCCAGCGTATTATTACATGAGCCAGTAAAACAATGTAAACGGCCTGGGCCTGATTCTCAGTTACTCAGTTTCTCTGCTAGGGCTGGGAAGTCAGTGGGGTGGGGAGGAGAGAAAAATGGTTTTAAGATTCCTTTTATCACCTTATTCTGGCGGGGTGGAGGTTTGCCCAGCCTCTGGTGCAAAATCCCTACCTGCTCAGTGCATGGTGTAAGGTAGAGCAGTTTTAAGGCTGCTCTAACTTATACTCTGCTTACCATGCCCACCCCATGGGCCCCGGGAAGCAGAAAAGAGATGGAGAGAAGTACGCCCCCGATCTGCCTCCTATGCTAGGGCATAGGGAAAATTAGCATATTGTCCTTACACCAGCTTCTGCCAGCTAATGAGGTCCTTTGTGCAGGGGGCATTTGGAGGGGAAGCATTTTCCGCCTCTTTACACTGTCAGAGCAGCATCAAACAGCCTTAGTGTGACTGAGAATCAGGCCCCCTGCGATTTCCCTCCCACACTCTCCAGGCCTGCGGTGTGTCGTGCAAACCACGGATCCTTCTCCAATGCAGCCAAAGCAGAATTAAGCCCCCCCAAAGTGCATTGTGGGATTCTCTTGTCTTCCTCCCCCGCCCTTACTCCGGAGCTGTGTGTTTGAAATGATATCTATTTCTCTTTGTGACAGCGCACCCTGACTGCTGCCTTGACGTTCTCCCGAGCTGACATCCCGACCAGTATGACACTGATGCCGTTGGGCAGAAATCAGAGCCGGTTTGCAACATGCCTATGTACAGCCACGGTGCCTGTAGCGCCGACGAGAGCCCCCAGTGCCCTGTTGGGGAAATGGAGTGAGCACGTGGGCCCGGGATGAATTCCGGGAGAGAGCAGGCAGCAGCCAGCATGATCCTGCGCTACCATTTTTGGTTTTAAATGTTTCTATAGGTGTCTTTTTTCCTCCCCTTGCCTGTACCAGGGTTTATTTCCCGTTTCTCCCCCTTGTCGTGGTGTCCTTGGGGAGCTGTGCTTTTGTGAGCTGGAAAAAGAGCGTGCGGGCATGTGATCAGGCCTTATTAGTGTCGGGAGAGAACCAATTGTTCCTGGCTTCTGGGACCATTACCTGTCATTTGGCTTTATTAAGTCCATGATGAGAGAGTTTAAAATTAAAGGCTTCTTAAATTGGATTCCGGCTCGAAAGGGAGGCAAGGACTTGGAGGTTAGCACCGAGCCAGTGAAGGGAGCATTGGAAACGGCACCAGATCTGGGTGTTTATCTTAGCATAGGAGGATCCTTTGCCAAAGGAATAGGGGCTGGAATGGCCTTGGGGTGGAGAGACCTCTCTGGCTGTCTTAACACTGCAGTAGATTCGCTGCAGAGTGTTTGCAAGGCTAGAAGAATACCATGCCATCGCAAGCCAGGTGATGCACTGCTTGGAGAGGAAGAGCGATCTCGTGATTGAGGGCAGCTGAAGATCTGTGTTTCAGATCCTGTCTGTGCTGCAGAGTGCTTGAGTGACGTCAGGAAATCAGCTAGCTCACTGTGGTTCATTTCCCTAGCTACAGAAAGGGGATGTTGCTTTATTTTCTCTCACCCATCGTTTGCCTTGTCAGTTTAGATTGCAAGCGTCTGGGGGCGGGCACTGCCTCTTTTCATGTTTGTACAGCTCCGAACACAATGAGATCCCTCTCTGCTAGGCCCGCTAAGCATGACTGCATGATAAGTAATTCAATAATCTCGTGCCATAAAACAAGCAGATCAAATCAAGTGAGCTGGCTGGCTGATGAGCAGGGCTTCTCTTCAAGGGTCTGCAGCATTAATTCACTGATTCTGAGGTCTATCCTTGAATTAACTTTATAAACACGCTTTAGGATGAACTATCTCAAGTGCGGATAGCTCTTTAGGGAAATATCTGGGGCCAGTCGAGACAAAGGGCTGCAGTCACGCTTGTTTCCTCAGCCGAATAAAAAGGTCACGTTGACATTACTCTGATTGGAAGCATCATGGTCTAGTGGTTAGAGCACAGGACTGGGAGGCAGGACTCCTGGGTTTCATGCCCAGATCTGCCACTGATTTGCTGTGACACTGGGCAAGTCTCAGGGGGGGAGGCAGAATTTCAAAGCCCCCTTTTGCAATTGGTGCATATTGTGCCCTTGCATTTTTATAACCCAGATTCAATGCTGGCACCAAACTTGGTATTTAGATGGCTAAATACTTAACTGGAGGTGAAAGCAAAGTGCAGAGCTCCCAAATGGCAAGATTTGCCCCTGCAATTAACTGTGGTTACAAAAATGAGGGGGGCAGCTCCTGCAGGCAAAATTTGCAATGCCCATACGGAGACCGCTGTATGAAAATCAGGCCCTGGACTGCTCTGTGCCTCAGTTTGCCCATTGAAATTCTTTGCTTTTCCCCTGCTCTGCCTTGTGCCTCTCACCCAACACAAACTGGGATAGGTTCAGCACCAAGCTACCCTTTTCCCCTAGGTGAACTCAGGACTAGCGGTAGCGCAATGGGAAAGGCAAAACAGGCTGAATGTTCCCCTCAGGCCTCTCCTTTCTCTAGTGGGCAGTAGTAGCAATCGATGGGGTAGGTGAATGCGCCCCCTTTCCTGCAAGAATCAGGCTCCTGCCTTGCTATGAATTTACAAGGCTGATTGTTGCTTTTTCAGTGGAGTGTCTTGGATTTTTCCATGGGAAAATCCATAGCAAAGGGATGGGAGGAAATGAGGAATTCTCAGGGGAGAACCCACAGGAAGGAATCAAGGTTGGTGGGAAACCTCATGGAATTCCCTCCAAGTTCTTCCATCCGTTGGGTGCAGGCAGGGTGGGGAAGCAGAAGGGACTGACCCCAAATACACAGCTCCCCTACAACTCCACACTGGATATGGGTTATCCTGCAGTGACATCAGCATCACCCTGTCGTAAGTAGCCCATTCAAGGGGGTTCTGTGGCAGAGATGAGAGATTGCAGGAGAGTTAATGCACCCTCTGGCTTCATTACCAGATGGATCCCTCACTGTTTGCTAGGAGAGCACACATCTCTGCTGTCGAGTCTTGCTTGCCCGCACAGCACCCTGGGCCCACAGGACACTCTCTGCAGGTCCAGGGATGGGAATTCGGAGGCTACTGAACCCTGTCACTCTTTATCAGTGGGGTGGGGAGATCAATGCCTGGAGGAAGGGTCCCCTCTACATATGGATCCTGGTGGGTGATCCATCCCTTTACCTTACAATTAGGGTTTGATCCCATGAAGTGCTGAGTGCCTCCTGGAAGGGGCTGAGGATCCTCAGCTCTCGCTGACTTCCCTGAGAGTTCTGGGTACTCAATACTTCTCGAGAGCCCTTTTGCGGGATCAAGTCATTAGCAAAAGGGAGGTGCTGCTGCTCTCACTGCACAGAAGTCTGTGCTTTAGGAGGTGGGGGGCTTGAGCTTTTCTCCCTGGCACTGTGTTCTGAGGTTAGCTGGCAGCCGGGCTGCCTGCATTTATGCGGGTGCAGATCATTCATGTCTACTTGTGTTAATACCTAACAAACCAGGTATTAATGAATATGCTTTAATTCCTGCCTTGCCGTGTCCGGGAGCTTAACTGTGAGGAGATTTGTCACAGCTACATCGGAATTGCCACACTACAACAAACCAGTGGTCCATCTAGTTTCTGACCTGTGGACAGTTCAAAGGAAGTAATGGAGAATCCCTTATAGCGTACAAAGTTATATGTTATTACTGCTTCTGTTACCGTAGCGATTAGGAAAATCAAACTGAGATGGGGTCCCACTGTGGTAGGTGCTGTAATGAACAGAGAGCGAGAGGCAGTCCCTGCCCCAAAGAACTTCCAATCTAAACAGACAATAGGTGGAAAACTGAGGCACAGAGATTAAACAACTTGTCCAAAGTCACACACAGAGTCTGCAGCAGCACATTGAACCCAAAGCCCTGGGGAGGATGGTGTCTTAACCCCAAAACTATCCTTTCTCTCTGTCACTAGGCATATGTTTTTCTACCCTCAGTTAGGGGCTGTTAAGCATGGGGAACAATACCTCTGACACCACTCTATCCTAGCCTTGTGACGTAGTCCATCTATCAGCTACTTAGAACAATGCCCCTCTGCCATACTGGACAAAGAATAAATGGACACAAATCAGACGTCAAGAATCATAACATTCAAAAACCAGTCGGAGAACACTTCAACCTCCCTGGACACTCAGTTACAGACCTAAAAGTGACAATTCTTCAACAACAAAACTTCAAAAACAGACTCCAACAAGAAACTGCAGAACTGGAATTAATTTGCAAACTGGACATCATTAAATTAGGCTTGAATAAGGACTGGGAGTGGTTGCCTCATTACACAAACTAACAACTGTTTCCCCATGCTAATTTTCCACCTACTGTTCACACCTTCTTGTCAGCTGCTTGAAATGGGCCATCCTGATTATCACTACAAAAGTTTTTTTTCCTCCTGCTGATAATAGCCCACCTTAATTGATTAGTCTTGTTAGAGTTGGTATGGCAACACCCATTTTTTCATGTTCTCTGTGTATATCTTCCTACTGTATTTTCCACTCCATGCATCTGATGAAGTGGGCTGTAGCCCATGAAAGTTTATGCCCAAATAAATTTGTTAGTCTCTAAGGTGCCACAAGTACTCCTCATTCTTTCTCCTTAGAGGTGACTCACATCATTCTCACATTTGCGACTATGGGAGCTGACCTCAGGTCTTTTAGAAAATAAGCCTGAGAGACTTCATCAGAAGTAAAAACCTTCCTAGCAGTACTGGAGGAGCAAATACACTAAGGAACAATTTTAAAATTCCTCCTTGTTGGCATGGTGGCCACCCACCAGTCGCAAAGCAGCAGCAGCAGGGCTAGATCCTGTGTTGTGGGCAGCTGCTCTGTGCTGAGCCGCTAGCTAAAAGGGGTCTCAAGCCTGGGGTCTGGCACAGGAAGATCACCTGGGAGTGTCATCTCACAGAGGTGGTGGGACAGCAACCTTCCTCCACCAACCACCCTCCCCACTGCTGTTCAAGGAGATGTGACCAGGAGAAAGGGTGCATGTTCACAGCTTCCTTGTGCCTTGCTGTCTACCAGTCCCCTGGAGTCTTTGGTAACTGGTATAACTTAAACTGCTTTCACTTCTGCGGGGGCACTGGCCCAGCACACAGCCAGGCCGGGATCAGAGGAGCACAAAGATGATCCTTAGAACCCCTGATGCTCCACCTCTCCACTGTGCATTCCTCAGCTTGTCTTGTGATATCTGGACACCCCATAAAAACCCCTTTGAGGTGTTCAGCAAATCCTGAGTCACATGGCTTCTTGGCATATTTATATCTATTCCAGGCTGGGATGAGACAATAACCATGCTTTCATGCCTGGAATTTCACGACACATTGGAATCCCCAAACAAATAGTGCTATTAATTATAAGACATTGCTTTGATGAATGACGCCCCAGAGACAACATCTTGTTTTCCCCAAGGGAGACAACTGGGGTGGTGGGGTTGTCTTGAGAGTTGCATGATGCAGGGGAAGTCCTGGGTGTTGCATGATCAAGAGGGTGTTGTTCCTCTTTTCTAGTGTGCTGGACAGTTAATGTCAAGTCAAAGCCGCATCTGGGTTACGTCATCTGGTGAGGGGGCTGTCTCGTCATGGGTCAGTTTGTCTTACCAGAAACAAATTCAGCTCTTGATTTCCAAGGCTCTTTGACTACATTATACTCGTGTTACAGGTCATATGCTGTAAAGCCTTCAATGGCGACAGATCTACCTACCTTAGAGACCACCTCTCCTCATGCCATATTGCCCCAGCTGCAGGCAATGGAAGCACTTGAGCTGGGGGGAACCCCCTCATTATAAGAGAGAGGTGGGCTGCCAACAGGACATTCAGAGGGAAGGCTTTGGGACTCTAGAATCTCAGTTCAAAATAGGCCAAACACGATCATCTGCTGAAAAAGTCATTGACTTGTCTTCCCCCTGAACCCTTTCGTGTTCCTGGGATGGCTAAAATGGCTCTTTTCCAGCCTTGATTTCATTGGTTGATTTGTAGATAGCATGTCTTGCTGCTGAGTGATCACCAGTTGTGACTATAAGTCTAAATACTAGAGCTTTTCGTACAGGTGTCATTTATTGCTATGCCAAGCTAATTAATTTAATCAGTTTGGGAAGATCTCCCCTTTCACGGAGGTGCTTTTGGATTATGGTAGACTCATAATGCTGCCCTAGAAAACAGCTTTCGTTTGTGACATTGTATGTGTCTAAGTGGAGGGAACCATGGATGGATGCCTGTAGCATGCAAGAAAGGTACATAGTTGGGAGGACAAAGGGTCAGGAGCACAGGAAGAGAGGCTAGAAACAGACAGAAGACAACATGCTTTCAGGATCTGTCACTAGGGAGGAGGAGAGGACAGGGCTGGGGATCAGGGAGGAGAGGTAGAATGTGGAAGGTCACGCTGGATTTTGTCAATTGTGCATGTATATGTGCACACATGCGCGCATGGTGGGGGTTCTATATGTTTGTACAAGATGTCTCCATGCATGTGACATGTACAGCATATCTGTGACTTGTCGGAATGTGACGTGTATGTGTCTCCATGTGTGCGCAGCATGCTGGCAAGCATAAGACGTGGACAGCATGTGGCTGACGTGCATGTGGCAGGTGTGATTCTGGATGTACAGTATTTCTACTTGCATGTGGCATTGGTGAAGTATGTTTGCACACGTTGCAGGCCTGCTTTTGCAGGCTTGCCGTAGGCTTGTTCAGACAGCGTCGCTGGCTTTTGCTAATGCCTCCCAAATCCAAGGGAGCACTTCCCGCTGAAAAATACACAGCGGAACAAGAACGGAAAAATGCATTTTCCAAACTGACTAGGAAGCAGAGAAAAACCCAAAGCTGACCCCCCCTCACCTCATTATCTCTGCTGAGCGTGTTTGCTCCTTATGTCAGCACAGACCCATTGAGACATCTGGATGGGTTCATGTGAGTCCGTGGGTTTCAGATCACTTTACATGGAAAAACCTACTGTGCACTGCTTGTCTCAGTGACAGCAGCTCCTGCCTGCACGTGGCAAAATGGGGGGAGGGGGGGATGTTCTGGTTCTGATCCAATAAGCAACATTCTTGAACTGAGTTCGATTGACTTAGCCCTCCAGATCAGATGGCTTTTTGCTTTTGGTGCAAAAGAAAACAATATAGGCCTCTGAGGGTCAGTTATTCACTAGCACAAGACAAGACTTACCCTCATCTACATTCATTTTATGTATGTTCCATTCCAGTGGGCCAGATCCTCGGGTGGTGTAAAATGACACAGCTGCATCGAAGCCAATTTATGCCAGATGATATGTCCCAAAGTCTTCACCTGAGTTACTCCTATTTTACACCAGTGCACAGGAGAAGACAGTCAGCCCCTAAATCCCTATTTTAGCAAAGAACTTCAGCACATATTTAGCTGAATCTGGGCCTTGGGGCTTGCCCATACTTAAAACTGTGCAATGCAGCTGTAGTGCTTCAGTGAAGCCACCACCTGTGCCAGTGGGAAGGGTTCTCCCATCCACATGGGTACTCCACCTCCCTGAGAGATGGCAGCTAGGTTGACATGAGAATTCTCCCATGGATAATGGTGATCAAGCAAAGGTTATAAATAGACATGGGCAAATAATTCATCACAAACGCTTTATTCAGTGCATTTCACTTTCACTTTTTGTGTGAATTCCCTGTGAGCTGATCGCTATGTCTTGGTTTATTTATAATTATTCCTCGGGTGTTGCCAGCGATTAGTTGTCGCTCTGTAGAAAGTCAGTAGCTTTGTCCAGAAATGGATTGCAGGAATCCTCACCCCCTGTATGGGTCAGCACTATGCCCAAATCTCTCAAAAAGATGAACAAAGGAAAAACTTAAAGGATTTTCTGGAGGGATTCATTTAGGGAGTTCATGCTCATATTCAGGTTGCATGATCCTCACTGCATTATAGGATATGCGCAGTACATTCTTCATACCATGAGAGTCTCTCATTTTATGCTGTACAGTGCCTGTCACAATGTGGCCCCAGTTCTAGGCTGGGGCCTCTAGACACTACGTTACTGCAAATAAATAAATAAGTAAATACAGCTCTAGTCCCTGTGTAGTCTGTAGTTCTATGGCTGCAGAATTTGCTACAGAATCTAAGCTTTTTAAAAAGTATCTATCTATCTATCGTCTGTATAAACCAGTACAATGTTATCATCTTAGTCTGCTTAAATGATAACACTGAGAGGTGAGAATTGCCCTGTTCATCATAATGGGTATGTTAACTCTGAAACCTAAAGATGGCCATTTAGATTTAGGCATTAATTCTCACTTCTGATCGTTTTAGCAGAGATGCCCAACTAACGTGCTTATCCCAAACTTCAAACCACCTCTCTCCAGTTTGTGCCAGGAAGTCATGCATTGCCAATGTAAAAATCTGCAGCAGATTGAAAAGTGAAAATGTGGGAGTGGCTTACAATAAGTGGAATTTAATGTCACTTGAAGTAACACAGAGGTTACTACTCTGAGTATATTATTAACTTCCCTAGTTAATTCATTGTGAACTTCCACATTTTAATGTAAATGAAGCCACACCGAATTTCCAGTCTGCCTCACCTGAGTGCCACACAATCTAGGAAATCTTGCCGCAGAATTTAAATCCTATTTGCTGTGAAGTACAAAAGGCTATGCACTAGCTGTACACCAGAGGAATCCATTGTAGGTGTCCGAGAGGAATATGATACATTGCCTGGTGAGAGAATAAATCAATTAAAAGAACAATCTTCCAGAGCACCACAGGGAGAAAAAAATGTCATGGAAAGTTAAGCTGTTCAAAAAAATAATGGAGCTGTCAGATTAATACATTTGCAATGCATGTTTCTAAGAACAACTGGGCCCTCCTGAAGGAAGAGCTAGTAAAGGAGGCATTTGTTTTTGTTTAATGGAGTATGGTGGTTTCTATGAGATTTGTATTTGTGAATTTCCACTGTACCTAAAAAAAAGAAAAATTACTGTATCGAAAAGCCTATGAAAACTAGCTAGCTAGCTGTAGAAATAAATGCAAATATTTTGCAAATAGGCTTTGAAGTTGTGAATCTTAAGTAAGTCTGCTGGGATGTAAATATGTGTCTGAATAATACCAGCAGATTCCATTAAAACTGCTTGAAAACTTAAGATGAGCCCTTCCGTTGACTTGTCTAATTAATGAAAATAACTTGGATACTGAAGTATGGACTTAGCCATTGAGTTCACCAACAAAATCAGATCTGGGCTGTGGCTCGATCTGGGCTGCATTCCTGCCAACAGCCGGCATCTTTGTTTGATGAGCGGAGACCCTCCTCTTTTTCCCCACTCTTGTCATCTTCCCTATGTCTTGGCAAAAAGAAAAGGAAAAGCTAAAAAGGAGGATTGCTGCTTTGATTTCTTTGCAGCGACATGCAGACTGAAGCAGCTCAGGGGAATTCTGCCACGCAGAGGTTAATGTGACCCACATATAATTGTGTGAAAAGATGCCACTCTGCGCCTTTGTCAAAGAGGCTTCTTGTTCCAGCCCTAGTTATCCAGTCCCCTAACCCCTTCAGCAAAGCACAGTTTTCTTGCATTAAATCACCACTGCCCTCTTGCCAGCTGCTTAGTGTTTGCACATTATACGGAGGAGCCGTATGATATATATTAATATATTTTGAAAAAGTGACAGATTGTCTCGCAACATATGTGGGCTCGCCTTGAAATGAACTACACGCATGTGATGGCCAAACTAACAAATCTCCTGTGTGAGGGTGGTTTGTATTTTTCCTCCCTTCTGTTAGAAATTGGAGACGCTGGGCTGCTCGGGCTGCTCATGTCACTTGTCTCTGAAATATTCATGACGAGTCCACGGCCTTGTTTCTTTGATACCTGCCATTTGTTTATGTGCCGCTGATGATAACTGTGGCTAAGTACATATGTCAGTGACATGGCTGATAAGGAAATAGAGGACAAGGGCAGGGAGCTTGGGTGAAGGCGGGGATTATGGAATAAGATGAGTTTGTAAACTCTGAGGGCATTTTAGGAGACTGCCATGCCTTCTCACCTACCCACTTTGTTTTTGTGACTAAAGTCTGTATTTGCTGATTCCCTTCCTGACTTGGAAATATGCTTGTTTGCTGCTGCTTTTCTTAAGGATAATCACTGGCTCACGATCTAATTAACTAATAATGAATTAGTAACCTTTGTATTTAGAAAAGAAGGGGCTGTGAACATAGGACAATCCACAAGGTTCCTTTTGGGTCAGGAACAGATGAGGAACTATCTGTTACCAGTCCTTGAAAGAGATTTAGACAAGTCAATTAGATGATGAGTGGTCTGCAGGTGGGCTGGGTTGAGGGTGGAATGAGGTGGTGATGATGATGAAGACAGAGCAGGAGGAAGATGTACCGTAGAGCAGGTAGGCAGGAAAGGGGGATGATGTACTACACATTCAAAGCACACTGGAAAGTTAAGCATGCAAGTGTCGGTGATCTCAGGTGATTTCATTACTTGGAGAGATTCTAACTTGTGTAGTTCTAGGCACATTGTCACCCTAGGGTGGAGCACTCTTACCTAGTAGCAGTTCAGAGATGGATAGGGAAATCACAAAATATATGGGGGGAAATGTATCCCTAGTCTAAACCCATGGAAGTTTATTGCAAACCTATTATCACAGGGAAGCATGTAGCACAAAAAATTAAATAGATACGCACAGGAATAGATAGAGAGATGCCAGCAGAGTAACACCAGGGGCCAGTTTGGTCCCTCTTGACTGTGAATCTCTCCTTTGGCTTCTGTGAGATTTGGATCAAGCACTATTTTAGTGGCATACAGAGAATACTTCCTATGTGTGATAGAGGGTGTTTCTGAAAGTTAAATGGTGATAATAGATTCCCCTCCCCCTTGTTTGGGATCCAGGGAGTTTTGAGGGTTTAGTGTGTTGATGGAACCACCCGTCCCACCCTGTGTGGACGGGAGGGAGGATTGAAGGTTTGGGGTATGGAAAACAACATCCCCTGTGGATTCTCCATCACTTGAAATCTTTTTAAGGGAGTTAAAAAAGTTTAGTGTGGACTTCTCTTCAGAGTGCGGTTGTTAGATAAAATTGCATCTTTCTGTCTGTCTGTCTGTTGTTCTGTCTGTGGTTCTGTCTTTCTGTCCTTCTTTCTATGGCTATTAGCCAGGATGGGCAGGAATGGTGTCCCTAGCCTCTGTTTGCCAGAAGCTGGGAATGAGCGACAGGGAATTGATCACTTGATGATTACCTGTTCATTCCCTCTAAGGCACCTGGCATTGGCCACTGTCAGAAGACAGGATCCTGAGCTAGATGGACCTTTGGTCTGACCCAGTATGGCAATTCTTATGTTCTTACGTAGCTTTAGTAGTTTTCCTTTGTGAAATCACACCTGAGTCCTATGTGAGTAGCTGCATGTGTTTCTCTGAAGATGGGCATCTCTCCCTGTAAGAAAAATGGGGGAAGCAAGAGGACAGGCTTAATATGGGAAAGGAGTCAGAGGCTTCTGCATGTGTTTCTTGAACTGCAGCCATTCTGGAGAGATGGGAGCTAAGGTGGCTCAGAGAAGGGAGCTGAGTCCACAGAGGAAGTTGTTTGAGATGAATATCAAACCTTGGGATTGTGAGTGGGAGTTTATTTTAAGGGAAGAACAGGATGTTGCCAGGAGGGAGGGAGGCTGGCCAGCATGATTTACTGGAAGAGGTCACTTGCAGGAAGTTAGTGAGATATGGGACATTATAAAACAGAGGCCAAGATTCCCGGGTGAAGGCAAAGGCTTATGCTCCTGGAGGTTCTGGTTACTCAGAACAGGGCCAAATAAGGAGCTGGGTGGTGTAATTTTAAGACCATCTTTGGTGGTCCCATATGCTTGTACTCTGGTCTGTGTGTCACTCTCCTTTCGTAAGAATTCCTCATTCTCTTGGTTCTGTAACATAGATTCACAGCACAGGAAGACATACAAATTCTGCTGTGGATCAAACAGATTTGTCAGGGCAGTAATTTGGTGATTACACACAGAATGGGGCACCTGAACGCTATTGACAGTGTAATTCTCCAGTGGTCCCATTTCCCTTCTCCCATGATGGGAGATACTCCTGGAGAGGTAAGAAATGAGAAGATGGACAATATAAGAGGAGTCAAGGTCATGGATAACCTTTCAGGTCATAAATTGGATTTGAAAGTCCACATAGATATAAAGCTTTAACTAGCAATCAGCATAAAACCTACACTTCTCATGGAGGGGTAATGTAATGGTCCATACAGCTTGAGGAAGATGCCACATTGCAGGTGCCTGTGTCCTTTGGATGCAGAAAGTGTATTGAACATTAGCCCCAGGAACTGCCTGTTTTGTTCACTTGTTCGTCTCCTGTTCTTTTGTTTTACAGGCACTGCAGTCAGAGTGGGGCCCGATTGCGCTAGGCATTGTGCAGACACATGGTAAGGGACAGCCTTACCACAAAGAACCTACCATGTGAATAGACAAGACAGAAAGTAGGAGAGAGGAAGGATTATCATGCTCATTTTGCAGGTGGGGAACCAAGGCCTAGAGAGATGAACGGCCTGATGCAAAGCCCTTTGCAGTCAGTGAAAAGACTCCCATTGACTTCAGTAGGCTTTGGATCAGGCCCTAAATGACTTGTGCAAAAACTCTGTGGCATGGTTGGGGACGAAGCCCATGTCTCCTTAATATTGGGCCAGTGCCTGAATCATTAGACCACCCTTCCCCTCTTTTCACTTCACTTTTTTTGACTCCTTTTCCCATTTACAGAGAGTCGGAGGTGCCCCACGATTGTTCACCACTTCTTCTGGTCCATGGCATCTAACTGTTCAATTACAGCTTATTCCAAACTGAACTGCACCCTGGATTTTTTTAATGCATGCAGACTCTCCTCTCACTCCTTAGCTTAGGGAGTTGCTCTGGCTCTCCCTTCCCATAACAGACGAGAATAGACTGACATAAGGAGAACATCTGAACTTTCAATATGAACTTTTAATTTAAAGTTCTCCACCCTGCAAGCCCTTCATCCCTATATAATGCGGTATGTTCTCTCTTATGCTTTACACTTGGTATATGATTTATCACTTGCTATATCAGCAGTGTTCTGGGCAACATCCAGGGACAGGGCTTTCTCCCATCTGGTCCCAAGCTGGTGAGACACCTTTCCATACGCTCTTCACACCTGTGGTTCTCTTAGCACTTTCAAGGTCAGACTTCCTTTCCTTTCCTCCTTTTGGATTCATCATTGTGTGCATTGCATTCAGCAGGGCGCCTTGATAAACGGGACGGATGCTTTATAAATCAGTCAGATGAATGGATTAAAAGCCTCGACAAGTGTGTAATATGCTTGAGGGATATGTCTTAAACGGCAGAAGAAACCCTTACAATTGGGCCATCTCTGCCCTTGAGGAAGCAATCTCCAAATCCACAACACAAGGTGAATTCCCAGCAGCAGCGTTTGAAACCCTTCCGATATCCATGGGACAGCCTGTTCAACCATGCCCAGGGGCCTCTGCCTCGCTTTGGAAGGCCCACAATGTGGAGTGAATGGGAAAATCAGGCTTTCTGCCCATTCAGTCCTGGACTGTCTGATGCAAGTTCCATTTATGACTGTGGGTTCATGATACGGGCAACTTTCCACTCACAGGAAACCTGGCCGAGGCCACAAACTCATCATTTTAGATAGATCACCAGATGACATTAATTTTTTTTCACTATGGACATGACACGGGGGAGATAAAGAGGTGAAGAGCTCTGTGTACCATTATCAGTCTCCTGAGATGACCAGTCCCACCAACCCTGCTTTTGAAAGAGCTCTTCTGATGGACTAGGCTGCCCCTGGATTCAGTGATCTTTCAGGATTTCTTTTCTCTGTTGCCTATGTTGATTTTATTCCATTTGGCATGGTGACTCTCTTTTTATCTTATCTGCCTCTTTCTCCTTTTCTTTGCTCTCCATGCTGTTTGTTATTCCAGGGTAAACTTTCAGGCTGGCTGCATGTCCCCGAAGGCCAGTGCACCATGTGTTACCCCCAGCGATTGTTCAAATATTTGTGCCTCACCAACCTCTGTCTCACTGGACGTGAGCAGCACCACAAGGAGGTGCAGGTGAGGGTGGGCTGGAGAAGCAGAGAGTGTGAAGTTAGCACACAGCCATTACTGCAATTGGCTTGATGGTCATAACAAAGGACAGCTTCACTGAAGGGATTGTGGGGCATGGGAAGAAATGGGAATTCTCAATACTGAGCGGGGGAATGTGGGAGAGGTGCATGAAGGTGTATGTGTACAGGTGTGATTATGTGTTGGCAAGCTTATGCATATGTATTTGTGTGATTATGCACCTATAAGATGTACGTCAGGGTCAACATATGTGCTTGTGTGATTATGTATGCATGCCTGTTTCTGTGTGCACGTGTGATCAACGTTGTTGGGTTTTTGTTTGTTTGTTTTTGCAGAGGAATAGCCCCAAACAGCAAAATACCAGAAACTTCTAACCATCCCCAAGGATGGTCCCCCAGTCCAAACACCATAGTACGCTCTAGCACCATCTTCAATTTAGTATGTATGTTTTGTGTACATTTATGTGTGGGTGTACCCCTGTGTGATTGTGTATATATGTGATGAGCATCGGCACGTCTGTATGATGGTGTATGTGCAGTCTATGGGATTGTGTGTGCATCTTAGACATTCCCTCCTGAATTCTCCACATCAGGATCCTGGAACAGACCTAGCCCCTCCCGTAGGCTATGCCATGATGGAGCTAGGGGAACCCAAATCCTATGGCGTTTCAGAATGAGTAAGGTAAGGGCTCCCTGCCAGCCTTACCCCAGTGGTTTGTCATTGGAGGCTTTGACTTTCCTCCACGGTATAAGAGGACTGAGTTCATTATGTGTCTCTTTCCTGCTGCTTCTGGAAAGCCCTTGTGTTCTAGTGGTTGTTTCCTCCTTAGGTTTTGTACACGGATACATGCTAGATCAGTAGGCTTAGTTGTTTATCCCATTAAGGACACCTCCCCATAGTCTCACTTGTTGACTCCCTGCAGTGCGTACCTCTCTCACCTTTGCTTAGCTTGTTTGTTCTGGAGTGACAGTTACTTTTTTTTTCCTGTTTGCTCACTGTAGTCTCTTCCCAGTTTGAAGTTTGCAGTTCCTTGGCTGCAGCGCCAATGACCCTTCCACGAGCCACCGGCCCTTGCACCCACACTGGGCTTTTATCAGTTGGGCTGTTTCATTTGCATCTGATGCGTTTAGCCTGGAATGGGTCCCATCGCTCTGGCAAAGCTGATTGATGGTCTTATTGACAATCGGGTTGACCCTTGTTCGAGGGGCTGACATGCTCTGTATTTCACAGGCAGGCGTTTGATGTGTATCAGAGAAGCGGTCAGGTCATCAGACCAGTCAATTAAAACAATAAGGAGGGGGGGGAGAGAGCAGGATTTTAACTCTTTACAACCCATCACAAATATCATTGCCGGTCATTGCAATTCTTCTGCTAGACATGGGAGTGTGTGGTTGAAGGGAGATAAAAATGAAGTTCCATTTCTGTTGAGTATGTCTGGGGTCCTCTAGAAAAATTAAAGATATGGGGATCTGGAAGGAACCTCTTTTGGACCCCTTCATCTTTTGAGATGTAGATGCTCAGGAATAATTTCTGAGAAATTTTCTGGCATCTTTATCTTCTGGACATTATAGTAGAAAGGAGGTTGTGGGTGTGTGTGTGTGTGTGTGTGTGTGTGTGTGTGTGTGTGTGTGTATACATGTATGTCACACTCAAAGACCTGTTTAGGGCCCTGCAGTCTTGCTTCATCCTCACCAACTAAGACTGTTATCATCTGTGAGGTCTGAGGATTCCATCTTTCAAATGCCCATGAAGGTCCATGTTAGTTGAGGGCCCTTGGCACCTTGCAGGAGGTACTCAGCACCTCGTGGGCTTAGCAGCTAATTTAATAGTAGCCTCTGAATAATGGTGTTCAAAGACTACTCACTGTTCAAGAGACAGCAGAGCCTCATGTGCAGAAGTCCAACAGATGAATAGAACCATTGGAATTAGAGATCTATAGTCTATTAACTGATGGGGCATTTCCAGGGCCGGCGCTTCCATTTAGGCAACCTAGGTGGTCGCCTAGGGCGCCAGGATTTGGGAGGGCGGCAGACTGCTCTGGTGGACCTCCTACAGGCGTGCCTGCGGAGGGTCCGCTGGTCCCGCAGCTCCGGTGTAGCATCTGCAGGCATGCCTGCGGCAGGTCCAAGGGACGCCTGTGGGAGGTCCACCGGAGCCACGGGACCGGCGAGCCGGCCCTGTGCCTAGAGCGCCAAAAACCCTGTCGCCGCTCCTGGGCATTTCTACACAGCACACTAAGCCTGGGTCTCTGTGAGCCTTGTCTGCAGACTTTTTGAGCTTCTGAGCCTGCCTCTGAGTGTCCACACTGCATTGGAAACCCTGGCTTCACAACCATACTGCTCTACACCTACCCAAGTCAGAACTTCAGCTTCTGTGAACTGCATGCTGTCATATCCCAGGGTTCCTAGCCCCCTTGCCAGCTGCAGCTGCTCTGGGGCTTTTTTCTTAGTGGGTCATGGAAGAACTTGTCTGTCCATCCCATGGGAGTTGACTGGAAGTGTTTTGGGTGGTTTTAGCCTGCGAACACATGAAGACCATGCTAATGCAGGATTGTTCCTTAACATGTTTGCTCCAGTGCTGTCTTACAAGATGCCACCATCTTTCTTGTGGTGTAAGCAATAAGGTCAGGTTCTAGAATGAAATTGTCAAACTTTGCACTTGCTTTGTCATAAATCAGGCTTGAATACTAAGTCTCCAGAAGTCAAATTCAAAAGTGATTAGCCACTGGAACAGCTTCCCAGGGGCTGCGGTGGATTCTCCATCACTAGCAATTTTTAAATCAAAGTTGGAGGGACTAAAAGATATCTTCTGTTTCAAACAGAAAGCAATTCAGGAAAGTCCTATGGCCTGTTATACAGGAGGTCAGACTAGATTATCACAATGGTCCCTTCTGGTTTTATAATCTATGAATCTATGGCCTTGGGCAAGTCATTTACTCTACTCTGTGCCTCAGTTTCTCTTCTGTAAAATGGAGATAATAATCCCCTTCCTCTTAGGGGTGTTCTGAGAATCATGAAGGGCTAACATGTTGGGGGCCATATAGGTAGATGAGACTAAGGGTAGAAAAATCTACCCCTAAAATGGTACAGTATTTTAACACGGGGCAAGTATATAATCTTAATAGATCTCCTTTCACTTGCTTATGTTCCCTCCAACTTTTTCTTTAATATCATAATCTCGCTAATGTAAAGACCCAGAATGCATTTTCTGGCTGGTGGGGAAACTGGTGAAGTGTCATGAGATTTATTTAATTGTCCAGCTATTTAAAAGGGGGGAAAGGCGAGATGGTCTGTTGAGTGAAAGCTTTTGTGCTTTTAAATGAGGTATTGCTGGATTGAGTGCTGATTAGAGTTAAAACAGCAATAATTTCCTCAAAAATGCATTGGAAGTAATAATGGCCTTGTTTGAATGCCCAAATAACTACCATTCTCATTGCCAAGAAACTCATCTGGACCACTGATGATGATAATAGCTATTTTTCCCCATTAAATACCCTGCAGCTATAATATTCAGGGACAGAAACATCTTTATTAGACATCATGGAAAATGAATGTATTGTTCACAGATCAGCTTCAAGAACAATGGACCAAAGAGACTTCAGGGGGTTTTAACAATGCTGTGTGTACTGTATATGAAAATGATTTCAACAGTTCCTTTGAAAATCCCAGAGTAAAGATTGAGAAGCCTCAAATGATCTACCTTATTGCTTGGTCTACCTCAGTAGTAAGTTCACTAATTTATTCTTTAGTGAAAGTACCAGAATGACATACAAGGGCTAGCTCTGATCAGGCTTGTGTGATAAAAATAGTAGCATGGGTGATGGGCCAGGCAATCCATCCCAAGTACAATCCCACCAGAGACCCTAGATATGTTCTCAGAGCCCCTAGCCAGTGCTGCTCCGCATGGAGCCATGGGTACATGACTATTTTTAGCACACTAGCTCGATCGGTGCTAGCATGGAAATTACATCATGTCTCCAGTGCAGACATTCCCTAGGGCAGTAGCTTCACTCCTAGGATAACAGAGCTATGGTACAAGCCTAAGTTCTCGAGATCAGACACATCACATCATGCTTTACTTCAACGTCTCAGATATTGACAAAACTCCCCAAAAATCCATGACCAAACAAATTAATTTCTTCAAAAATGTGCATGGGACATGGAACCAATCCCCTGACCAGGTGTAGTTCCATAGACTTGTTCATATCAAGCAGGGCAGCGCAGAGCTACTCTGTGCAAATTGGTCTCCAGTGGGAACTCAAGTGTTCACCTCAAGAACATTGACAGGAACGTTTCCCTTCCCCTTCCCCATCCCTCACTTTTCTTGGCTTCATGTCAACCGATACATTTAAGCCCCAAAAGCTGCACTTTGTGGTACCATTCTTGCATAGGAGCTATAACGATGCTTATCCTGAGCCGAGCATGGGGACATTACATTTCTGGTTTCTCTGCACTGCCTTCTGCCTAGAAAATCTATGGCAAAAGACTGAGAAGAGCCAGTCAGTCCCTTTGTCAACATGAGAGCAAGTGAGAGCAGCAACATTTGAACAGGACTAAACCCCTTCTTCCCTCCCCCCGCCCCCATCTCCCCTCCAGCAGGCCTAAGTGCCATTTAACATCCACCGTCCACTTGTCTCGGCGGGACACCGATTGCTCTGTCAGGGGAAAGCCATCCGTCTTGGTTGGGAAGTGATGTCACCCAGCAGGGGGGCACCTCTGTCCAGCCAAAGCTACAGGAGGACACTGACAGGCTTGATGTATTTATCACCCTCTGGGTGGATAAACATCCACAGCGGAGACAATTGAGGAAGGGGAGGGGTGTGCTACCGTCCCTTGGAATGGAGGATGGGGATGAGGGCTGACTGAGGCAGCAGGTAGCTGGTGGCAATAAGGAGTGAGCGGAAGGAAAGGACAGAGGAAAGGGGGACTGTGACAGGGTATCCACCACACACAAGGCCTGGAGGGGTTAAGGTGGCCTTGGAGGAGCCAGGGAGCAAGGACTAATTAGAGATGAAGCTCCGCTGGACAGGAACAGGAGAGGTCTGTATAAAGCCCAGAAGCTCAGGGCAGCTGAGGGCTGCAGAGAGAGGCTGCAGTCACTCTCAGGGTGAGTGAAGGCAAGGAAGGAAGTAGCCCAGAGATACAGCTGTAATGTTCAGGACTGTACTGCTTCTTGTAGGGTCCCTGGGCTGGAACCCAGTGTAGAGGGCAGGCCTGAGTTCCCCTTCCAGCCACCGGGGAAGTGGAACCGTTAAGGGGCAATGAGTGGGAAGACTGTCTGGGACAGTGGGAGACTTTGCTATCCCAGAAAGGGTGGACTATGGTGACCTGGCCAGATGGCCAAGCCACGAAGCGAGAGCAATTGCATCCCGAGAGAGCAAGACGCAGAGAAAGTGACAGCTTGCCACTGCAGGAAGGGGCGTCTGTGTGGCAGAACTAAACCCCCAATGTGGCCAGAAGGAGGTGCTCCAGCGGTAGTAGAGCACCCTGTGACAGGGACACAGTGGAGGAAGAGAATAATGTGAACGGCCATGCCTGGTGCCCAAGGGAGTTTAGAGCTTAACTCTTGTCTTTAAGTGCTTGGGAATCAAGAATGCTCGGGACTAAGAAATAAAAGCAAATGCAAACAGCAGGTGAAGAGAGAGAGAGAACGGAGGGGAATGTCCTGCTACAGCCAGAGCAAGCAGATATCATCCCTGCCATGTGATTGCAGTGGGGGTTGGCGGCTCTCAGCACCATGAAATGGCCTATTGTCATGTTCAAGGAAGAAACAGAATGGAAGCCCAGAAAGAGGGCAGAACACTACCGGTTACTAGTGAGCTCATCTCGTTCCTTCAGTAGGTGACTGGAAGGGATCCTAACTGCTCTGCATCCTAATGTATTCCTTAGCAAGGAGTCGCTTTTTGTCTCTCTTGTCCTATGTCTGTGAGTGTGTTTCACTGACTGTGGGACCAATATGATGATCACCCCATTTCACAAGTGTCCATAGGTGCTGGGGATGTAACCACATCCTGGTTTCCATCATATACAGGGTTTTGTTCAATGGCTTTCAGTACGCGCCCCCACCTCTCCTGCACACACTATGCAAATTGTGCCAGCACATATTCAAGTATCTCTTCTGAAGCTGTCATTAAGGACCCAGTTAAGGTCAATTGTGACTGTTAGACACAGGCCCACATTGGGGAAAATGGCCACTACCACACAAAGCGAGAGGGTGCAGTGTGATCTGCTCTCTGCACTGCTCCTTTGGCTGGTGTGAAGGAGGAAGGTCTACAGGTTCATAGATTATTCATAGACATTCAGGCTGAGAGAGTCACTACAATCACCTAGTCTGGCCTCCTGAATAGCAGAGGCCACAACATTTTCATCCAATGGTTCTTACATCAAGCTCAATAACTGTGGTTGAAGGGCAGCAGATCTTTTATGAAGATATCCAATCTTGACTGAAGTCTCTAAGTGATGGTCAGTCACCACATCTCTCGGTGAGTTGTTCCAGTGGTTAAGTACCCTCACTTTTAAAAAAGATACACCCTTATTTTCACTTTGAGATTGGCTTCAACTTTCAGTCTTTGGATCTTGTTATGCCTTTGTCTGCTAAACTGGAGAGCCGTCTAAAATCAGAGCTCTTCTCCATATGCATGAACTTAGGCACCATGATAGTCTCCCCTTTCCCTCCTCTTCAATAAGATGAATAGATTGACACCCTTAAATCTGAATAGATTGACACCCTTAAATCTGCTATAGTACGGCATGTTTTCCAAAACTCAGATCGGTCTTTCACCTCTTCTGTAACCCTCTCCAGCATGGTCCTCTAGTAGTGGTCTCAACAGTGCCATAAACAGAGATAAAACTCAAGTTCAGTTTATCAGCAACGACCCATCAGTCCTTTTCAAAGACCTCCATCCTGTAAATGCAGCTTATAGTCTTTGTTTCTAGATGCACCATCTTGTACTTGTAGGGTTGCTTTGGAGGTGGGGGTGGGAGTGGGAGGGCAGGAAATACTTCTGATTTACCAAAGTTAGAAAACTTTGTTGTACTGAGCACACTCAGTGTGGTTTTACTAAGCCAGGATATGCACAGCTAAAGGCTGGTTATGTCCCCACTGTAGTCAGTTGCAAACTAGCTCTTGTTGGACCTTTAAAGATGAACACCATAGGCCAAAAGCTGCTCTCATTGACATCATTGTAAATCTTGAATAATTCCATTAAACTCAAAGTGATGACCTGTTTTATAATTGTGATCTCCTTTAACATTCATATTATAACTGACCTACAGAGCACTTATCTGTATGAATATGCATGTCTTTATATATGTATGTATGAAATACAATTTTCTATTTTATGTTTGCACATAGTAAGTAAGCTGATGAAAAAGGCCGAATAACAATAGAATTATTATTATCATATAGTGATATTCTGTCTGCAGATGTTAATCAAACAAATTAGCCAAACCTTCCCTTTTTCTAGCTCCTCTTCCCTCAGCCAATAAGGGGTTTGCTATTGCAGTTCCGGAATCACCACAGAATGCAGCCCAGTGCTTTCAGTGTAGTTTTCAAGAGGGAAGCCAAAATGTAACCAGCTAAGGGCTGTTGAGTGTATATTTGTTTGCCAAGGGGCATCATCTCCCTCCTTGATTATGTCTGAGGCACATTGCATGGCAGAATTGGGAAACTTGCCCCACCCTCCTCTTCAAACTGCTGTGTCGATAAATAAATCTTCATTCCCCAAAGCTATCAGCCCGGTACTTTTCACCAGCATTAAACTGTATAAGAAATTTAAGAGAAGAATATATTCCCAGCTAGTGTCAGTTTCCCACACAGAGCTCTGAGACAAGGGCCCTATCTTGCTTCCTGAGGTGGATAAGTCTCCTTCTGATTTCACTGTGTGCTAGGATGCAGTTCCTCATGTCCCCCTTCCCCCACCTCCTTCACACCATGGTGTCCTTGGCAGCTGCTGCTTTCTCTGTTTAATAGGTTGTCCATCCCTGCCCTTGTGTGACTGTGTGTGGAGTGAATGCAGGTCCTTTCCATCCTTTTCCTGTTGTATTTCATGGCTCTCGATGGCAGCTCGGCTGAGGAACTACAGATTTCATATCCTCTTGGACTGGAGGAAAATGGCAAGTGAAAGATTTAGTATCCCACAGGGGTGGGATAGGAAGCTGGACTGGGGAGGTGATGGGGGAGGAAGAGGGAGGCTGCTTAGAGCTACAGGAGTTTTACAAGATCTGTACAAGTCAAGGCTTCTGGGAGTTGGAAAATGGTGAATTACACAAGCTGAATTCTAAGTGCAGCTCCGAGCGGGATCCTTCCTCCTCAATTTCACAGCTAATGCGGGATCTGAGCATCAGAGATGGCAGCTCCCATTTGACTTAGTGGTGGATTGCAATGATTCACATGACAAAGCACTTCCTGATGGAAAATAAAATTCCTCAATCAAATCAGCATCTTGGAAGCCGCTGCCTTGCAGGGGCCATTTTGCTCATAAGCCAACGCCGTGCTCCCACTGGAAGCAATGGCCAACTTCTCTTCTTGGGCATCCAGTGGGAGCAAGACTAGACTCTTAGTCCTGATAGGCCAGAGCATGATTTGGTCTGTGTATGGGCACAAGGGAGTACAAGGGGCATAAGGAAGCCACTTTGCTCTCTCGCATGCAGCTTTCTGCACTCAGGCAGAGTCACTACCTCCACCCACTCATGGTTGCCCATTGTCGTAGTTATGCCAACTCATTGGGAAGATTATACTGCAACAAGACCTGTCACTGTTTATTTCCCTCCCTGAACTGAGGAGACTGTGAGGGTGACTATGACTCCCTGAGTCAACAGTCTCCCTGCCAGACTGCTCCAGGGTCAGCCCAACATTGCACTGCCCCTTGCTATGGGATAGATCTCAACGTGATGCCCTAGCCCCATACGTGGCACCAGCCCTGAGGAGCCCAGTATCTGAGATCAGAAGAGGAGACGTTTCCACTCACTCCTTGATGGGGTTTTTTTTTCTAACAATCAAAAGACCATGGTCATCATTAGAACCAATGACGAGAAAAATGGGCAGGATGATGGAGTTATGAGAATGATTTTGATTTTTTTTTCCAATTTACAAATTTCATCTCCCGGCTTAAATAATAATAAAAAATTCTGTTATTTGGGAACCCACAGAAATGAAAAAGGAATGAGGATAGATGTGGGGGGGGGACCCTGACATTTTGCAAAGGTGAAGATGGGGGATTTCATGCAGTGAATGAAAACAATTTGGCGCAATTCAGAAAGAAGAACAAAGAGGCTGCAAGTCTTTTGTACAAATGGGCACATTTCAATCCTAAACCTTACAAATGTCTGCCTGGCCCTTAAGAATCTCTCCCCCACTCCTATCCCCCACTGATGTCTGTGATGTGGAGCTCTAGGGTTAAGAGTTAGTTACCAGACTGTTCCCACTGAAGCTGTTTTGGTTTTGCCATTTAGTCCTTTTTAATCTGGCCTTATGACGTGCGACATCAGATGCTAGAGCAGAAGTTATTCAATCGTAGGGACAGAGACACTTCTGGATTTTGAAATGTTCCATTGGTTAAAGATAGGTGATCCCCATGTAATCACAATTGAATAGATACGTGGATAGTTCATGTTTGTCTCTACGCTGGCACAAAGCAAATATGGCAAAATACGCCAGGAAAGGCTGTTCTCGGGAGCTTCCTGGTTCAGTTCTGTACACTCAGGAGAGAAGGATTCACATTTTGGGGTGTTTCTCTAATCAGGCATGACAGAGCACCCGCCACTCCTATTGACTTCAACCCTCTTACTGTTTCGTCACTGGACTCATTCCATCCTCTCCTGTGCTGTCCAGGGTTAGGAGGGCTCTCGTTCCTCTCCCCTTCCCAGGTTTAGGGGATCTCGCAGCAGCCGTCTTTTAAGGCCCATATATTTCAAGAGCACTTACTGTATCATGGCTGCTGCTGTTTCTGCGCTGCGCAGGCCAGTTCTCTTGCTTGCTGATAACAGTAACTTCTACAAGGAGGAGGGAGAAATTCAACTGGCATGTCAGGATCCTCTGAGGAGAGGGCTCCTAACTGCTCCTGCAGAGCTTGAAGAAAGAGTTTTGATGGATTTACACAAGAAAATGGTTGCGAAGGGATTGATAAACACACAGAGAGATCTAACTAGTGTGTCCCATCACTCTGAATAGCCTATCATAGTGAAAGTGCTGCAGGGCAGTGTCGGGAACAATTTGTTGACGTGAGCTCGCATCACCAGGAGAGATGCGTGCCGTTTCAGGGAAGGGACCGTCCAGAAAAGGTTGCCGTGAAGGAGAACACAGCAACGTTGGCTTAGGGGGTGTCGGTCAGTCGACTGCCACTGCTTTCCAAGGGCTGAGCTGGGGAGGATCCCAGGGGGGACTCCAGCAGTGATGTCCAAGTCAGCTTTGCCCCATTGGTGTCAGCATCTGCAAAGCAGAGCTACATTAACGCTAGTTGGAACTCCAGTCCTGGGAGATTCCACACAGCAGTGCTTGTAGTTTCCTAGCTCAGGCCAGAAAATTCAGAGCAGGGATTTAAACCTGGGCCTATGGATTATTTTCTCTCTATAGGAAACGTTCCACTTTATAGAACTAATTCAATATTCATCGGGCCCAAGAGTGTGTGAGACTGATGCTAGACTGGGACTTGGGGCATTTGCTTGGGATGGGGAAGACCTCGGTGCAAGCTCTTGCCTGAATTAGGCAAAGCAGGGACTTAAACGTGGTCTCCCAGGTGAGTGCCAGGCTAGATATCTGGGGGAGTGGAGAGGGGTCTCTCTCTCTCTCTCTAGTTTTGTCTAGAAATACCATCCTGGATTAGATAAACCTTCCCAGCAAAAAAATTCATTGAGAGCGACACATTTCTATGAAACTTTTTGGTTTTGACAGCAAAAAGGTTGGGTGAAAATTTTTGCAACCAGTCCGGTCACAACACTAGATGGGGTGCTAATGGGGTGCCCTGGTCTGTGCCAGCTGAGAGCAGCATGTGATGTAAGTACAGTTGATCATTGCACAACTGAACCTTTGTCAATGCCCTGTTTTTGCCCCGACCTCAAGGTAATGTCCATCACTAACTAACTGTGAAGGGATTCATGAAAGAAACAAACATCACAACATTATGGATCAATGGGTGAAATAAATAAATATAGACCCAAACCTGAAGCACATACTCAGTCCTTTATCAAGACAGACTCTGTATTAAGGTAAAAGAATTGATGGTTGTATTTGCGTGTGTCTTGCCTGGTGCATATGCAGAACTAATTAGATGATGCATAAGTGTCCTGTCCTGACTTGCATTGGGTTTCATGTAAAATGTGGTATGGATTATTTGGAAGGCTGTCACGGTATTTTTTCCAAACTATGGGTATGGAACCAGGAGGAGATTTTCCCTGGACAGTACTCCTCTGGCTATAAAATGTGCCCTTTCATGATAGAACCCACTGTTGGGAGGAACGTATCGTTTTCTGAATTTGGTTTGGTTTCATTTTGTTTGGGGTGTTGCTGTGTCAAAGGATTGGCAAGGGTGAAAAGGTGCCAGTTCCAACTGCGTTAATTTCAATTTGCAATTAGTTAGCACTGCCTAATAGCACACTAGGCAAGTGTGTTTTAGGGGTACATGATTTGGCTTGGATCCAATGAGAATTGATATGACTCTTAGACTGACCTTTGAACAGAACCTGAAACTTCAACAGAAGCTTTTCTGAAGTTCAAAAATGTTTAATTTCAAAATAAGGTCAAGTGTGGCCGCAATTCCTGGTTTGTTGTGGAAATGAAAAAACACCATTAAAAAGGCTATTTTCCCAGTATTCCCAACATGATCCAAGTGCAGCGAAAAGCCTGTCCTTGTGAAATCTCAAATTTGGCGTCCAAAGAAGTTCAGGTAGGCTCTAGAAAAACACACAAATTGTAGAATTGTTCCAAACATTGAAATTAGAGTTAAAGCATAAGACACTTGAGTGGTGCATCCTCAAATCAGGTTTCTCTTGTTTTTTCAGGCTGCATAACAATCTCCACTCCCAAATTGGACAAAAGTGTCCAGGCTGGGATGAAGCTGGGATAAATTTAAGCCAAACTGAAGCCAAATTTTGGATGAACATGGGCTAAATTTCAGCCAAATCTAGGCCAAACCTGATTCAGTTTTGAGGTGAGTCTGAGCAGGGTTTTGGAGGAACATTGGCCAGCATATGGTTTTGGGGAGAACCATGAAAAACTCATTGGTTGAGGATGGTATATCTGCAAACCAAATTCAGATTGGCCAAGGGATTCCCAGAATATCCCCAGGGCATTTTCTTCCTTGCCCTTCACAAAGCTAGGGGGGATAGCGCCTCCTTGGTGTTGAGGGGAGAAGTTTCTCTAAAAATACAGCACAATTCCTCTTTACCTACATGCTAACCTTGATGCTTCCCAGTTGCTCCTGAAGCTGAGGCTCCTGGCATATTACAGTCTCAGAAAGAACTGGGATCGTATCCATGGCTTCTAAAATCTGCCTTTCATTTTGTTTTCTCAAAAGATTTTACAGAGTATATTCAAATAATAAATGTGGAAAGGAAAAGTCTAGTTTCCAGACTGTTCTAGTACTCTGATCTTAGTATCTCTTCTCTGTGCCTTCCTCAGACCAGGTTGACCACACGTTATTCCTGAGAGCAGAATCTATATGAAAGATTATCAGGGGTTGAGGGACGATCAGTTAATATTTCCTGCTAAGTCTCAGTATGAAAACCAAAATATATTTGGAAAAGGAGAGTCTATGAGCACCTTCAGCTGAGTACTAATAGTCAGGGTGACAGGGTTTCCTCCCTGGCTCTGCCACTATTTCACTCTGTGTCCTTGGGCAAGTCAGTTAACTGCCTTGTGCCTCAGTTTACCCATCTGTAGGGAGACATGAATTCCATCCCAATTAACAAATGTTTGTGCTGTGCTTTGATGCTCTCAGATGGAAGATGTTATATAAGTATAAAAGGAAAACAACAGACATCCAGGTCAAGATTTTCACAGCTACCTAGGAGAGTTGGACATCCATTTCCCATTCGTTTTCATGGGAAGTGGGCGTCCAGATCTTTGAAAATCTTAACTAAAATACATATATATAAGGTGAAACAAACACAAGATGGGGAAGGATATCTGTGCACCAGAGAAGTATTCTTACCCTCCAGCAGCATCCATCAATAGGATGGCAGGGCTCTTTGTCACTAGATCTATTAGTCTTATAAGGCTGGAGTGACTCATTCCCCAGTGACAACATTTTCTGATGTCTTTGTAAAGATGAGTGTGTGTCTATTACATTTTAGATAACAAGACTAACAAATTGAGATTAGCCATGCAGGCCTGGCACGCATACACCAGGGCCTGAGTTGATTTATCTTGATGTTTGGTTGAATTCCATGCATTTTGGGTCCCTTCTGTAACCTTTTCACCTCGTTCTTTTTTAAGGTGGCTGACTGGCTGTTATAATTTATCATGAATGCATCTCACTTCAGTCCTGGCTCCTCTGACGGAAGGAACAGCCGGTCTCCGGGAGGTCAAAGACATTATTCTCTCTTTGTCTTTCTCAATTTCCAGCACAGATTTGTCACTTTGAAAAAGCATGAATTCTGGATTTGATGCACTTTAATTGATTTCACCCTCAACAAGTCCGACTGTCCATCAACCTTCCCTTCTTTTCTTTCTCTCCCCCTGCCCCCATTTCTTTCCTCCATCCTTCAATTTATGGTTAAGGTTTTCAGCCACTTGTGTGCAGAAGCTGCCCTGAAAACCGTGACTCTTCCATGCCAAATGTGGATAGCCATTTCACTCTTGTGTCTTTGACCTTCCTGTTGACCTTTAGGTGTTGAGAGAGAAAGAAAAGTCTTATAGGACACTCCAACAGTTCCACCCATGAAGTCCTGCTCCTACCCTCTTCAGTGAAAGCATCTCCTGGAGGCCAGTGAAGGTTGGCTGATGGGCTGTTTGAATGGTGTAGGTGGGAGCAGTATAATAAAAATTGCCCAGAGATGGACATGTAGAGAAAAACAATAGTATCAACCCTTGATAAATGAAAAAAGCTACTTATCACAGTTTGCTGCAGAACCTTGGCTGGGACTGAACATAGTAAGTGGTCTTCCTTCCTCTTACAAAAAGATGTGTAGTGATCTCCTAATGGGAATAAAGTTCTCCTTTCCATCTTGTTGGTATGTCGATGTAGAAAATCCAGCTGCATGGGACATCCTTTGTCAGAATCTTCTGAATATTTTGTTTCAGCCCAAGAAACAGAAGGTGGGACCCACTAGACTGACACCTTTCAATACTGCTTTCCAGTGAAGAACCCTGAAAGCCAGGGACTGAGATGGGCAGAATGTGAGGGAACCCACCTCTTTGGCCTAGGCTACTCCACACAGTCTTGGAACAAGGAACTGCTGTCCATGGTCCTGTGTAAATGTAAGTGTGTTTTATAAATCAAGTGCTCTACTTTGGGGGGCTCTTGGAAGGCTGAGAGACCTGCCCTCATCAATGGGCATGTACACTGAAAGTCACTGCTGCATAAGTTCATGAGGCACACCAATTCTCTGCTGTTCTGCACTCTAGATCTATAGAGTTCTCAGTACAGATTAGTATATGGGGCATCCATTAAAATCAGTGGGCCAGATGCTAGGCTTCTTATGCAGGCATAACTTCCACTGAATTCACTGGGAATTTTGTCTGAGTTAGGAGTCCAGGACTAGAACATTCCCTGCACGTAAAAAATGGAGTTTGGTTTATCAATCTGGATTATTTTTTGAACATAATCTATCCCTTTGACAGGTGAAGAAGCAATCAGTGCACTGGACCATCACTATTGGGATGTGGATTAAATTCCTCCCTGGAAGACATACTTGAAATGCATTCTTCGGGGCGTCAGCCTTTTCTTGGTGCATTAGATCCCTGCTTGGAGCCCTAGTGTGAAATATGTGTGGGTGAGTCTCAATCAATTTCCTTGTGGTTGTACCCCTTCCTACAGCCACCTTATGTGAAATAAACTCAGCTGAATATCAGCTTGTCTGCTGGTCAAGAAAGGTTTCCTTACCCCTTCCACTTCTGTCCTGTCACCATGGCCAGAAGCTGTGAAATGAGGGACTGGCCGAAACTAACAGCTTTGTTCTACCCTTACATTCATACACCTCAGTAGCCGCATGTAGTCTTGGTGGAGCCATGTCTATAAAATCTTAGCTTAAAAGGTGTTTTGCAGGTGTGTGGAATCTCAGACACAGGCGTGCTTTCCATATATAGCATCCATAACCTTTCAGACGAGACCTCTCTCACCCCCAGAGTTCATTGCCATATGTGAAAGAGCTATGACTTCTCTAAGGAAAGAGCATAGACACAAATCCCCGGCCTCTCTGGTCCAGTGTATGTTTATACAAAGTGAGAGAGCTCCAACAGGAGAGATTCACTCTCTAGCCTGGTGGTTAGGTAAGGCAGAGCAGAGACTTGAACCTGAATCTACAATATCCCACATGAGTGCCCTACCAGCTGAGCCAGTGGTTGTGTGTAAGCTCAAAAGCTTGTCTCTCTAATATCCTGGGACCGACATGGCTACTACAACATTGGAAGATATCCTTAGAGTGCAGTCAGCCATCCCTCCCTGATTCCAGGCCAGGATTTAAAGAGGCACAGGCCACGTTAGTCAGCCTGAAATGTAAAGCACCAGAGAAAAACCAAGTGGTATCTCTGTATCCGGCAGCCTCAACACAAAATCTCCTTTGTGTCTTCCTGTGAAATCGTCCTCCTGCCAAAGAGTCGCACAGAGTGCACATCCATCATCTAAACTGTTCATTTCACTGAAATTAGAAGAGAAATAAAGTAGACACCTATCAGATTGTGTGATCCCAGAGTTTCCTACAGCCCTTCCCACATCACTCCAATAGACCTTACATTCCGGCTGTGATTGGTGGGTGTAGCAGAATAGAAAACTTAGTGAGAGCTATATCTAAGAGCATATTCAGGTCCCTCCCTTTGGGTTTCCTCTGGTGTGCAGTTGTAGCCAGCCAGGCAGCAATAAGTGGAGCATATTAGATGACAGTCAGATGCTCGGTCTGTACACAGTTCGAGGATTCACGAACACTTCATGCCCAAATCAGATCCATGTTGCCATCACACCTAGATGCACATGATATTGGCTGGCTGCGGAGCTGGGCTCTGAGACGATGGGGAGAGCCGACACAGTGGCAGGTTTTTCACACTCCGCTTGTGGCTACATCAAAAAGGTTTTAACAGGTTTTCAATGCCGGGACAAGGGTAGGTCCCTTGTGGGACGGGGAGAAGGAATGGAGGTTATAGTTGGGTCCTGAAGCGGTGCTAATGTAGGTCTTTTCATTGCACTGTCTATGGCATCCTTAACTCTGATAGGCTGTCAGTGATTTATCCCGCCCCTTGTCTCTTTCCCCCTGCCCAATCCATGGCAAGATTCACAAACGTTTTTTTGCATCCCCCATTTTCTACTTCAGGATCCCATCGGGACCAAGCACTGTTAAGAGTCTTAAACTTCAGATATCAGGCTAGCTTTCCAAACAAAGATTATTAAAAATATATGAATAAATAATACATTGAAAACATTTCTTCGGATGCTCCATTATTTCCTGTTCCAATGGACTCTCTGGTGTAATCCTTCTGATTCTCTCTATCCCCTGGCTCCGACGTGCAGAGTAGCTCTGTTTTATAAAGCAGTGTTTGCAAAGATGCCAGCATGTGGTGTGATGTTCAAAATAACTCTGCCTGCTGTTGCTGTATCTGTGTGACCATCTAGGCCTGTCAGTCGGTCTCTGTTTTGGCTTTGTGCTGGTCAGGAGATTGGGTATCAAGCCTCCAGGGGTCCAGGCTCTGCCAATGACTCGTTGTGGGCCCTGGGCAAATCAGTTAGCTTCATGTAAAATGCAGATATTAACTCTTGTCTACCTCACAAAGGTGTTCTGAAAATTAATGAATCTATGTCTGCAAAGTTCTTTGAAATCCCTCAGGTGAAAATTGCTCTGTAATTCTACAGTATTACTAAATATTAACATCTTGCCTACTGAAGGCCCTAAAATATCAATTCCCTAATCAAGCACGTCTCATTTTGCCCCATGCACTGTGGATCTCATTTATTAACAATGAAAATATACAATTATATATAATCCCAGCAGGAGATAGGATTCTTGACACTTTCTGCATTAATTTAGCTTCAGAAATAACCAATGTGATATAATCATACTTAAAATGTATCCATTGATTGTAATACCAGAAGGGACAATTAGATCATCTAATCTGACCTCCTGTATAGCACAAGCCATTAAATATCACCCAGTTACTCCTGTATTGACCCCAGTAACTTGTGTTTGACTAAATCAGATCTTAATGAAGTAGTAATGATTAACTGGCAGGCAACGGATTGGTTTCAAATCTGATTCTTGCCCCAAATGTCACAACCTGAATCCTTCCAGCATTTAACAAAGTCCTGCAAAAATCATCTGGAAGCTTTAGTAACCCAGGCACAAAATCAACTTGCCCATCAAATACAACTGAACCAGTTGTATTTCTGGGGTCCATTTCCCTTGTTCCTGGGCTCCAATTGGGATTAGTTGTGTCCTACAGGGGAAAAAAATCCTTTCCAGCTACAACAAATACTTCCAGGGATCATTTCCAGTGCCCCTTTTCTCGCTTCCTCCTCAGCCCTTAGAAAGCTGCCTTCTTCCCAGCTGTTCAGCACGCCATTAGCATACAGTGACATCGGTAGAAAATTAATGATATTTTACTCACTCATCTGAAAAAAAAATTGCCCCAGGTGAATAGCTGAGTGGAATTTTCTACTTCAGGAAAGGAAGAAAAAAAGTGGAAAAACCCAATAAACTGCAATTATTCAAATTCTTGGGATACTTATGAAATATATGGATAATTGAAATGTTGGCTAAAAGATATTAATATTTATATCTATTTTGGATTCTGACTATAATGTTTATTAATTATAATTAATGGGCCAAAGCTGGAGGTCAATGGTCAGGCCCCAAACCTGCAGCCAACTCTGTTCAAGCAGACTTCTGCTCCCAGGTGGGAACCCCCGGATGTGTGAGGGATTCCACAGTAATTCTGTCAGCCTACCAGCCCACACGGAGTTGGTCATAGGACTGGGGCCTCCATTTATACTCGGTCCTTCCTCAGGCCAAACGCTCATTGGTTTAAATGGAGTAAAGGCTTCAGGCTTTGGACCAATGGACTTTCTGTAGTGTGGAAATGTTCCAGGGTTGGGGTTAGGCCAGTCATAGAACAAGGGGTCGGACGAGAAGTTTGGATTTGGATCTAGTTTCGAGCTTCCCTATAGTTCTGACCCTTCATACTTAGCACAGAGCACTTCTCATCTTTAAGGCACTGGCCCAGTATGTTCAACCAATTGTCAAGACTTACGTACCTCAGTGAGGCATGGACCTGAACTAATTCTCATTGGCTAGCAGTAACTTGTGACTGGGGACATTCTTTCCTGCAAGGCTGCCCAAATCCAGCGGGTTCAAAGGTAATGTAAAGTCATCTCTGCTTCTCCTCCACCTGAGCCTTTGTCTCACAGGGTGTAGCCCCAAGCATAGGTGCTGGAACTAGGGGGGATGCCGCACCCCGGGCTTGAAGTGGTTTCCATCATACACAGGATTTATAGTTTGAGTCAATGGCTTTCAGCACCCCCACTATACACACTGTTACAGCCCCCCGACCCCAAGCACCCCCAGTCAGTCCCTCTCAGTGGAATTGCACTGGCTCGCGTCAGCAGTAACTACGCCCTATCGGATGCAATGGAAACCGAAAGGGCTCAGCGCCTTGCACAAGGTGCTCAGCGCTTCAAAGGGTGGGATCTGTGAGACTGTCAGGAAAAAACAAAAGGTTGTCCCCAAAAACATGCCCCTAGTTGCTCTATCTCCAAAGTTCAGTTCTCTGCCAATCTTCCCCTCCCCCTGCCAACATCTTGTGAAAAGAAATGTACAGGCCAAGTGCCCCAAGCTGAGTGGAGAAGTGCAGCAGCCAGCAGGACTCTGACCTTCCTGTTGTAGGTAACAAATTGGATGGCATGTAAGCTACAGATGCCTGAGGAGAGAGGAAGAGCGGGGGGGGGGGAGGGGGAGGGTAGGCAAATGAATGGGGTTAGAGTTACAAAGCCAGCATCTGTTACTTAGGGTATCAGCCACACAGCCGTATCCATCCCGCCGCAGGAAACGGGGTGGGCTCAGGGGCAGATGGAGAAGAATGGTTTCGGGTCAGCAGAGGACAGAGGTAAGAACATGTGTGTTTCTGAGTGTGACTATTGAAGCAGATGTAAACAGATAAATATGAGAGAGAGTTGTGGGGAGAAAAATTGAAAGAGAAGAGCATTTCCTATATATTTGGCTTCTAATACTGTAAGTATTTGCTAGGGACCAGACTGAGATAACTCTTACTCCCACTGCATAGTAATTTGCACCATGAATAGTCCCCTTGAGTTGACTAGACACTTTTGAAAATCCCATTCGGCAACTATCTGCATCTTCAGGTATCTAAATCCCTTTAAAAATCAGGCCCTATGGTATTTCTTATGTGTGAGTAAGAGGATCACACTATGGCCCACAACTATTAGTGCAAAGTTAAATGTGAGAATTTTGGCTGGAAGCTGTTGTGTAACTATTCAAAGCATAGTCCTAACAGCTTGACTGATAGTAATAAAGTACGAGTATACCATGGTACTCAAAGTTTACACCTCTCTGTTACTTTACAGTGCCTTTTGCTTTCAGAAGGGGTGGGGTAAGGAGTGCCTAGGGGGACCCGAGAAGTAAAAGTGAAGCCAAACTCCAAGAAATCGTACCTTTCTGAGTGCACAGATCAAGTTTCAGATCAATGAAGACCTAATTAGGTTACGATGACCTCCAAAACTACCTTTCAAGGAGGCATTGTGGGTAGTGAGATGCTGATTACAGAACAAGCAAGGAATTTCAGGATAGGCTAAAATAGAACCTTGCACGTCTTCCTGTCACCCACAAATGTCTCCTGCCCCTGATTCCCAGGGCTGTAGGGATCGATTTTTCAAAGGTGCAAATGGCAATCAGGATCCCTTAGTTCTTGCCCCATCAACTCGACATTTCCTATTCTGTGTCTTTATTTTGCCTCTGATAGGAACTATAGACAAGGATCTTTCCCTCCGTTGTAAATCTGTCTCTCTCCTTCTCCCTCGCTCTCTCTCTTTCCTTGTCCTTTGGAATACTCCCTGTTTTCTAGCCAGCCCACCTGATCCTTGAATATTTCATAAATCTCCTTGAAATATCCCTGGTTACAAATGGTCTGTGTCTGTGGTTGATATGCAGCAGTAATGCAAGGTTAATACCTAATTAGTTCATGGGACCATTTAGCATTTCACGGATAGTCAGTAACAAAAGCAACAATAAACAAGTTGAATTCCTAGGTCTTAATCTGGGGGTGGAGGGAAGGGGAATGACAAGAACCTGAAAATGCAGGAATTATTCAGTGCAACATGAAAGTTTAGTCCCTTTTCTCATGTCAGCTGCTGTAGCATCCTCAGAGCTTTGAGGGAAATATAACCTCCCTCCCTTCCTTTCTTTGGTGTTTTCCTCCCAGCCCTGATGTTTGTACAGGAAAATTCTCATTTCTATGACACACTTTAAATAGCTCCTCTATATTGTTCCCCTTCTCCAGCCCCTACTCACCCCGACCCCATTTTCTGACATCCAGCCACACCTGATCAATTGTATCCTGAGCAGCTGGATGTGATCAGAGCTTGCCTTCCACCTCTTGGGATGGCTAGCATATGGGCCCGCGGGCCCCAGCCATTACGTGTGTGATCGCTAAGCCTGCCTGCCTGTGGCGATGGAGTTTTCCCCTCTCTCAAGCAATCGCGGATAAATCCTCCTGATGAGTAACAGGAAAGCAAATAGGCCCTTTGGCTTTGTAGGCAGCGAGAAAGAAAAAACCAAACCCAACAACAAAATCCTCGCTGTGTTTAGGCAGCACATGCAGTGCTTGGCGGATGCCTTCAGGAAGAGGGATGGCTTCTGTGCCTTCAGTCAGCGACTGGGCTATCTAAAAGCAGAAATGGTGCGTTTCAGAATGACTGGCCCCCAGACACTGGCATAGGGCTCCAGGGAAGGGGTTTGAAGGGAAGTAACCCTAGATCCCACACAAACCAACATTTGGATGGAGGTCTGAAGGAGGCTCGGTCACAGTCGCAGACCATCCAACACTGGGATGGAGGCTGGCTTCAGGCCCCGTGCCAGTCAGACGGCAGCAGCACAGAGAACTGAAGGAGAGCTGACTGGAAACGTTTTCCCATCCTGTAAGAATTTTTCAGAGCTGGAATTTTTCCCCCAATCCCAAATCATGACAAAAAGACAAAATCATGAAAGTTTAACACACCAAAAATCTGAAGACAAAAAATTGGATTGGCTCAATTGAACTGTTTAGCTTTGATTGGGATTTTTTTTTTTTTTTTACTATAAATTAACTTAAATCTCTAAGTGAAAATTTGTTTTGACCCCAAAACCAGAACTTTTTCATTTTGGAGAGTGGGTCTGGCTGTAGGAAAGGAACACCTTGCTTTCCTCATGTGCTCCTGATGGTCCTTTCGTGTGCACCCACGAAGCAAGGCTTTGAACCTGTCCCAGTCATACTCCCTCTGAGGCTAGTTAACTCTGCCCACACCCTAGAGCAGGAGTGGGCGAACTTTTTGGCCTGAGGGCCACATCTGAGTGGGGAAATTGCATGCAGGGCCATGAATGTAGGGCTGGGGCAGGGATTTGGGGTATGGGAGGGTGTGCGAGGTGTGGGAGGGGCTGCAGTGTGCAGGAAGGGGCTCAGGGCAAGGGGTTGGGGTGGAGGAGGGGTGCGGATTATACAAGGGGACTTGGGGAAGGGGATTGAAGTGCAGGCAGAGGTGAAAGTAAGCTGGTATGGGTCGGTACGGAGGACTGGTAAGAAAAGGAGACTGAGTGAGGGAGGAAGAGAGAAGCCTGCTCCCTGCATAAGAATAGTTTAAACTCAGCTGTTCCCTGATGGTTCAGCCCTCAGGGCTAGGTTACTGGCATCCTTGTTAATTTCACTCCCAGTAGCTGGGGAGAGGGGGTCGCGGGGAGGGTGTGTTTGACCATGGCTGGGGCAGTCCTTGTCTGCCCCCAGGGATAAAGGGATCTTGTCTCCAATACTAATATACACAACAAATACAAGTATTTGGCTGCACAGCTTAAATCCAGAGCTAATAAAAGCAGGTGGAAGGGGAAAACTCACTGTCACATTGGTTTCTCGTCTCCTCCCTCCCCCTCCTCCAGCCAGGCTGCAGACAAGGCTCTGCATTCCTCCCCCTGCTCCAGCAGGGGTTTTCCTCTAGGCTCTAGCTTGCAGTAGGGAGATTGGCTGAGATGCCTGCTGCTGCTTCCTGCAAAAGAACAGTTTAAACTCAGCTGTTCCCTGTGCAGTTCAGTGCCCAGAGTTAGGAGCTGTTTCTGGCATGCTTGTTAATTTCACTCCCAGTTGTCGTTGGGTTTGTTTGACCATGGCAGGGGCAGTTCTTTTCTGCCCCCGGGATGAGGGGATCTCCTAAACACAATCAAAATCAGGAACCATTTCCAAGTTCAAATCTATCCCATTCACTCCCAGCAGAGGATCATGGTTGTGATGTCCAAACCGCTTGCAGATCCTCTTTGAGATGTCACTGTTTAAAAAAAACAACACAAAAAACATGGAGAACATGGTGGAAAGATGTGTCATGATGATTAGGGTTTATTTTGGGCAAGTAATTTTGCTAAAGCAACTAAAGATTCACAGGGAAAGCAAATAGCTCCCATAGACAAAACCACAAAGGGATTGGAGGGGAAAACTGAATATTCAGGGAAATTATTGTGCCTCCTTTGAAAGAAATAGTAGTTTTCATTCCAATTCACCCTCTTTATATATTGATTTAAACACCTGAAATGTCCTTAGGACATTGGGTGCAATCTCAGATCTCTTTTTGTTTTGTCCTGCCTGCAGAGTGCAGAGGCTGAAATTGACAAAACTTTCTCTAAATATCTTGTATATTTCATGAAGGCTATTCCAGTTATCCTTCATTCACCCCTGACTCCCCCCACCCCCGGTTCCCTCCCTGGCTGGCTGTGGTTTTTGCCTTGGTTACTTACTCCTTGGCAGACCCAGCCCAGCGGCACCTGCTGGATCTCTGCAGGCAGCAGCCCACAGGGGCGGGTTGCTGGGGTCGCTGCTGGTCGGTGGCAGGCTGCAGCTGCATTGTTTGTGACACATTCATACACATACATACAGTATGTATTACTATCCCGTGGGAGGGCGTTGGTGTCCTTTTGAGGGGTGGGGGGACAGGAGGGACGGTATTTCTGCTGCTCCAGAGGTGAAAGTAAGCCAGTCCAGTCCGGGCAGCCCAGATCCTGCTGCAGGCAGCCCAGAGCCCTTTGAATCCCAGCCACGGCTCCAGCGGCTGGGCTGGGGATTTAAAGGGCTCAAAGCTCCCCACCTCTGCAGGCAGCCCAGAGCCCTTTGAATCCCGGCCACAGGGCTGGAGGATGAGGCCACGCCCCCTCAGGACTCCAGCAGTACCAGTAAATCCTGTAAATTACTTTCACCCCTGGGTGCAGGAGGGGTTTGGGGTGTGGTCTTGGGCCTTGCGCCGCTTAATTTGAGCAGCTCCAGGGTTGGCAGTGGCGCTCAGAGGGGCTAAGGTAGGTTCCCTGCCTGTCCTGGCCCTGCACGACGTCCCTGCAGCCCCTGAGGAAGGGGCGGGGCAGAGGGCTCAGCGTGCTGCCCTCGCCTGCAGGTACCTTCCCCAAAGCTACCATCGGCTGCAGTTCCTATAGTTTGCCCACCCCTTCCCTAGATGGCCCACCCCCATACCTTAGTGTTCCCTGGAACTAGTTCCCAAATTATAGCTACATCCTGCATCAAGGCACTAGGGATTGAAGTGCTCCCATCGCTGCCTCTGAGTCGTGCCAGTGCAATGTGCCAACCAGAATCTGGCCCATGGACATCTGCTCTATCTGAATTCATCTGCGGAGAGGACAAATCAAAAAACCTTTGATCCTGAGTCTGGAACAAAGTTCATTCACTCACGAGTAACTCAACTATTACAGTGTGAAAGCTGAGGGCTCCAGCTATTGCCACAGGCTTGGGAGTTGGGAACATTTGCCACCCAAGAGAGGATCCTGCTAGTTGCTGTGCTGCTCCTGACACTGCAGTTCTGTCCAATGCACTGAAGAACTGTCCGGTAAGGTAATGCCTCATTAAGAGCCAGGGATATGGCAGCAGCACAAGGGAGTGAAGGAGAGCTGTGCTGAATTAGACTCCATCAGGATCGCACAGGGATAAGTCAGCACAGAAGTTGACCTCCCAGAGGGGGTCAGTGTCCTTCCAGCAGGTGGCAAGACTTCTGCCAAAGTCAGCAGCTGATGAACTTTTCCAACTTCAGAGCCAACCGCAGAGCCGACCTGTTGAAATCTTGCCTCTACAGATAACAGCCAAGGTTAGCATGTTGGCACATGAGTGTTACTGGCCCTCCTGTTCCTGACACCTAATCCTCTTCCAACTAAAAAGGAGACAGAACTAAAGGCAACATGAAATTGCAGCAGATGGTACCAGGTGTGCCATTTGAATCCCCGCCAATGCCATCTCTTCCCCAGAGCTTTCAGTGGGAATTGCTCTTGTGCAGTGGTGTAAAATCGAGGTCCCCAGGGTCATTAGTTGCGGAGAAGGGGAGAGAATCCATTAGAGAAACTGAAAGTCAGGGAGAGACAGCGAGAGCTTTAGTGCTGGCATATGCACCAACTGGGCCAAGTTTTGCTGCCAGTTACGTTGGAGTAAATCCCATTGAAACCAACGGAGTTAACTCTGGATTTACGCTGGCATGGCTAAGCTGAAGCTGGCTTTGAGCCGGTTGCAGTGGGGGATGAATGTCACTGGAATATTCATGCTCATTCGCTTGCTCACTCGCTCTGTGACACGCACACAAATGTTAGTGATGCTCCAGAACCCAGTGAGCTCACATGGAAATGAACGACGTGAAACCCTAGCTTGCCCGTTCTGCACAGCTGTCCATCTGCTACAGCCGATTCACAGGCAGGACGTGCCGCCTGCCACTTGTTTTGCTCAGGGATGGTTCAGAGAGAGTGAATGTCCCTAAGACACATAGGAAACAGGCTGAATTCCGCTAGAAGGACTGGGCCTTTGGAATGCTCACTGACTCCAGTACCAGTGCTCAGCACCTCCCAGGATTTGGCCCTGTCAGTTTTTGTCTAGTTGCCTTTTTTTTTAGCCCTTGATTTTTTTAAAAAGAAAAATATTTTCTTTAAAAGTGAATCCACAGCTACTGAAGGGTGAGGGTTGGAGAGCTCCAAAGATCGAAGGCCTCTCTTTAGGGTACGTCTACACTACCCGGATCGGCGGGTAGTGATCGATCTATTGAGGATGGATTTATCACGTCTAGTGTAGACGCGATAAAATCAATCCCCGATCGCTCTGCCATTGACTCTGGAACTCCACCGCGCAAGAGAGGCAGAAGCGGAGTCAACAGGGGAGCGGCAGTGGTCGACTCGCCGCTGTCCTTACGGCCAGGTAAATCACCCTAAGATACACTGACTTCAGCTACGCTTTTCGCATAGCTGAAGTTGTGTATTGTGATGCAGTAGGGACTGTCTGTGTGGGGAGTGGGAGAGCAGGGGAGGACTTTAGGGGATGGACGATGCCAGGGCCTGTAACCTGAGCTAGGTAAGGGAGGGGAAAGGTCAACACCTTTGCCCGGGAAGGGGACAAAGGAAGGGAGTGGCAAGAGGGAAGCAGTTTGAGTTTGGGCTTGGGGCTGTGTGGGCAGAATTCAGGGTATCCTAGCTAGGATCCAAGCACCCTGAAAGCCCAGAAGGACTCGAGGGAGGGGTCCTGACTGTGCCTGCAAGCTCTGCTGTAACCTGTTTTCCTGTTGTCCAATAAACCTTCTGTTTTACTGGCTGGCTGAGAGTCACTGTGAGTCCCAGGAAGAGGGGTGCAGGACCGGACTCCCCCACACTCCGTGACAACTGGTGGCAGCGGTGGGATATACTGCACCCCGTGGACGGCGCTTCCTATAGTAAGTGACTGGGGAGCAGTAAAACGAAGGGGTGGTTAACCCCTGGGGGTGTGTGCCCAGTGAGAAAGACTTTGCAGTAACAGGGTCCCCCGGGGGATTGCAGCGAGCGGTCCCGGGGCGGAGGAGTCTGCAGCTCGACACTGGCAGAGAGGTGATGACCTCAAGAAGGGCTGGTGCACTAGGGGTCCCCCTGGAAACCGTGGGGAGCGGCGAGCACCCCGGCCTGTGAGTGGCCAGCAGGAAGATGTATGCCAAGCGGCGCAAGTGCGACCTGCTGGAGCTATGCAAGCAGAGGGGGCTGCGCCCGGGGAGGCTCAGCAAGGACCAGCTGATTGCCCAGCTGGAGCAGGGAGACCGCATGAATGAATGGAGCCCTGTCTCTGAGGGAAGCAGCCGGGCAGATGCAGCGCAGGCACCAGTGTCTGTCCCCGCTGGGAGTGGTCAGCCGGCGGACGAGGGCTTCCCGAGACCCCCCCCTTCCTAGGCCTAGGGGAAGGGCAGGGAGGAGCCCAGTGTATACCGAGGACACCGTGACACCCCCGGCCAGCAGGGGATCCTCCCGGCGAAGCTCACCCCCCAGCAGGGGATCCTCCCGGCAACGCTCAGCATCCGTGGAGCGGATGCGGCTGGAATATGAAAGGGAGCTGAAATGGGGGGAGCTCGAGTTAAAGAGGCAAGAGGAGAAGGCGAACCAGCGTAAACATGAGGAGAACCAGCGCCAGCGTGAGTGGGAGGAGAAGGAGAACCACCGTAAACATGAGCAGGAGGAGAAGGAGAAACAGCGTAAACATGAGCTGGACCTGGCCCGGCTGAGGAGAAGTGAGGTCCCAGCTGCGGTGAGTGAGGGGGGACCCAAGCCTACAAAGAGCTTTGATAAGCACTTGCTGCCCCGGCGTAAGGAGGGGGAGGACATAGATACCTTCCTGATGGCCTTTGAGAATGCCTGTGAGCTGCACAGGGTTGACCCTGCAAACAGGATCGCAGTTCTCATCCCCTTAGTGGACTCCACAGCCGTGGAGGTGTACAGCCGACTGAAAGGGGTGGAGGCAGGGGACTACGAACTGTTCAAACAGGCCCTGCTCCGCGAGTTTGGGCTGACTCCTGAGATGTACCGGAAAAAGTTCCGGAGCCAGCATAAAACCCGTGAGGTCACATACCTACAACTGGTCAACCGGGCGCAGGGGTATGCCTGCAAGTGGACAGCTGGGGCCCAAACTAAAGAGGACCTGCTTGACCTATTCATACTGGAGCACCTGTACGAGCAGTGCCCGTCCGACTTGAGGCTGTGGTTGATGGACCAGAAGCCGGAGAACCCACAGCACGCAGGCCAGCTGGCCAACCAATTTGTGGACAGTCGGGCAGGGGATGGCAGGGAGGAGTCTCGAAGGAGCAGGCCTGCCTCAACGCAGAGAGAGAGTCATCCTGGGACCTCCCAAAGGGGGCCTATGGAGAACCCCCCCAAAAGGGGAACATCCAGCGTCAGGTCCCTCCGACCCACTCAAGGGGACCCACGAGACATGGGCTGCTATTGCTGTGGCCAACGAGGTCACATACGGGCCCAGTGCCCCAAGCTCAGGGACAGACCAAGCAGACCCAACCCGCAGAGGGTGGACTGGGTAAAAACCCAATCGGAGGAGGGGCTACATTCCCAGAAAAGGGGGGCTGGCACCATACCACCTGTGGATGCTCCAGGCTCCGGGTTTTTGGTTTACCGGGTGGGCGCGGGGCTGCCCCTCCAGAAAGAGTGCATTGTTTCCCTGGAGGTAGATGGGAGGAAGGTCACTGGGTACTGGGACATGGGCGCAGAGGTGACGCAGGCCCAGCCCGAGGTGGTGGCCTCAGATCGGATGGTGCCCGACACCTACCTGACCCTGATGGGTGTGGGCGGGACCCCATTCAAGGTGCCCGTGGCAAGGGTACACCTGAAATGGGGGGCCAAGGAGGGCCCCAAGGATGTGGGGGTACACCGATATTTGCCCACTGACGTGTTAATGGGAGGGGACCTCGAGGACTGGCCTAGTAACACCCAGAGTGCCCTGGTCGTGACTCGTAGTCAGAGTCGGCAAAGGGCACTGCACCCCGACAACAGGGAAGGTACTCGACCCGAGGTGCAGGACCCTAACCCAGGGAGCGGGGAACGCCCAGGGGCACGGTTCAGAGAGGCTGCGGCCTCAGACCCAGCCAGCAAGAGAGAGCCGGTCCCCATCCCTGTCCCAGCTGCTGAGTTCCAGGCCGAGTTGCAGAAAGATCCCTCCTTGCGGAAGCACAGGGACCGGGCTGACCTTAGTGCAGTACAGACCATGAGGAGAGGTTGCAAGGAGAGGTTCCTGTGGGAGAAGGGGTTCCTGTACCGAGAATGGGCTCCCCCCAGGGGAAGTAGAGTCATGGGGGATCAGGAGGCAGCTGGTGGTTCCCCAGAAGTTTCGTCACAAGCTGTTGTACCTGGCCCATGACATCCCTCTCGCAGGGCACCAGGGAATCCGGCGCACCAGGCAGAGGCTGCTACAGAACTTTTACTGGCCTGGGGTCTTTACCCATGTCCGACAGTACTGCCAATCCTGTGACCCCTGCCAGAGGGTGGGGAAGGCCCAGGACAAGGGGAAAGCGGCTTTGAGGCCTTTACCCATCATAGAAGAACCTTTCCAGAAGGTGGCCATGGACATAGTGAGACCCCTCAGCAAGACAACCTGATCAGGGAAGAAATACATCCTGGTGGTGGTGGATTTTGCCACTCGCTACCCCGAGGCGGTGGCCTTGCCCTCTATTGAAGCAGACACAGTGGCAGATGCGCTGCTGACAATTTTCAGCCGGGTGGGGTTCCCCAAGGAGGTCTTAATGAACCAGGGGTCCAACTTCATGTCGGCCCTGCTCCGGTCCTTATGGCAGAAATGTGGGGTCCAGCACAACTGGGCCTCAGCGTATCACCCCCAGTCCAACGGGCTGATAGAAAGGTTCAACGGGACGCTGAAGATGATGCTAAAAGCATCTATGAACCAGCACCCGCAGGATTGGGACAAGTACTTACCTCACCTGCTGTTCGCGTACAGGGAGGTACCCCAGGAATCTACTGGATTTTCACCTTTCGAACTGTTGTATGGAAGGTGGGTAAGGGGGCCCCTAGACCTGATGAGGGACGAATGGGAGGGGAAGGCTGCTCCCGAGGGAGAGTCAGTGGTGGAGTATGTCCTGACCTTCTGGGAAAGACTGGCCGAGCTCATGGGCCTGGCCAGGGAGAATCTGGCCCTAGCCCAGAGGAGGCAGAAGGTCTGGTATGACCGCACGGCACGAGCCCGTGCCTTCGCCACCGGGGATCAGGTGATGGTTCTCATCCCCGTGAGGAGAAACAAACTCCAGGCCGCCTGGGAAGGGCCCTTTAAGGTTATCAAGCAACTGAATGAGGTAAACTGTGTGGTGGAGCTGTCAAACCGGGCACATCACCGTCGGGTGTACCATGTGAACATGATGAAACCATACTATGACAGGGGGAATGTGGTGTTGGCTGTGTGTGGACATTGGGAGGGGCAGGGAGATGACCCCTTAGTAGATCTATTCCCTGGGACAAAAGCTGGTTCCCCCTGGAGGCGATTCCCCTCTCTGATCAACTGACCCCGGGCCAGCACGCTGAGATCAGGGGGGTGCTGCATCTATACCGACAGCTGTTTTCCAACCAGCCTGGACGCACTAATTTGACTATCCACCGGGTGGAGACCGGGTCACATCCCCCTATAAGATGCTCCCCTTTTCGGGTCACTGGTAAAACTGCCTAGGATCTTGAAAGAGAGGTCAGGGACATGCTGGCTTTGGGGGTGATCCAGCCGTCTTCCAGCCCTTGGGCCTCGCCAGTGGTGCTGGTCCCCAAGAAGGATGGGTCAATCCGGTTCTGTGTGGACTATCAAAAGCTCAATGCCATCACTGTATCTGATGCCTACCCTATGCCCAGGCCTGACGAGCTCCTAGACAAGCTGGGAGGTGCTCGGTACCTCACCACTATGGATCTTACCAAAGGCTACTGGCAAGTGCCGCTGGACGCAGATGCCAGGCTGAAATCGGCCTCATCACCCCTCTGGGGCTCTATGAGTTTCTGACCCTGCCCTTCGGCCTCAAGGGAGCACCGGCCACCTTCCAGCGCCTGGTGGATCAGCTACTGCGGGGGTGGAGAGTTTTGCCGTGGTGTATATTGACGACATCTGCGTCTTCAGCCAGACCTGGGAGGACCACATGTTCCAGGTTAAACAAGTCCTGGACCGACTCCGAAAGGCTGGGTTAACAGTAAAGGTTGAGAAGTGCAAGGTGGGGATGGCTGAAGTATCTTACCTGGGCCATCGGGTGGGGAGCGGCTGCCTGAAGCCAGAACCAGCCAAGGTGGAGGTGATCAGAGACTGGCCTGCTCCCCAAACCAAAAAGCAGGTCCAGGCCTTTATTGGGATGGCGGGGTACTATCGAAGGTTCGTGCCCCACTTCAGTGCCATAGCCAGCCCCATCACTGAACTGTGCAAAAAGGGGAAGCCAGACAAGGTGATCTGAACTGAGCAGTGCCAGGAGGCTTTCCGGGTGCTGAAGGAGGCTCTGGTTAGTGGCCCAGTTCTGGCAAACCCAGATTTTGACAAACCCTTTATGGTGTTCACCGATGCCTCAGACACGGGACTGGGGGCGGTGTTAATGCAGGAGGATGAAAAGGGGGAGAGACACCCCATCGTGTACCTGAGTAAGAAGCTGCTACCCCGGGAACAACGCTACGCAGCCATCAAGACGGAATGCCTGGCCATGGTGTGGGCCCTTAAGAAGCTAGAGCCATATCTCTTTGGGCGACACTTCACTGTGTACACCGACCACTCTCCCCTGACCTGGCTGCACCAGATGAAAGGAGCCAACGCCAAGCTCCTGAGGTAGAGCCTGCTCCTGCAGGACTATGACATGGACGTGGTCCATGTGAAGGGAAGTTCCAAGCTGACAGCGGATGCGTTGTCCCTGAGAGGGGGCCCTGAGCTTCCCCAGGTCACTGGGCAGAGTGACCCTGCTCAGTTCAGTCTCGAAGGGGGGAGAGATGTGATGCAGTAGGGACTGTCTGTGTGGGGAGTGGGAGAGCAAGGGAGGACTTTAGGGGATAGATGATGCCAGGGCCTGTAACCTGAGCTAGGTAAGGGAGGGGAAAGGTCAACACCTTTGCCCGGGAAGGGGACAAAGGAAGGGAGTGGCAAGAGGGAAGCAGTTTGAGTTTGGGCTTGGGGCTGTGTGGGCGGAATTCAGGGTATCCTAGCTAGATCCAAGCACCCTGAAAGCCCAGAAGGACTCGAGGGAGGGGTCCTGACTGTGCCTACAAGCTCTGCTGTAACCTGTGTTCCTGTTGTCCAATAAACCTTCTGTTTTACTGGCTGGCTAAGAGTCACTGTGAGTCCCAGGAAGAGGGGTGCAGGACCAGACTCCCCCACACTCCGTGACACGTATCTCATGTCGACTCCCCTGCCCCAGTGTAGACCAAGGCTTAGTAGCCTCAGAAGAGGTACAGCCCTGGGCAGCTGCCATTCAAGCTGTCTCCATAGTCTCCTGCCAAAGGAGTCTCATCCATGCCTGTACTGTTAGGCCAATATAAAGGATCATCTCTGGCTCTGCACTTTGTCATCTTTGTCTTCTCCATCTAACTCATTCTGCCTCTTGGTGCCCTAAGAAAAGGCCAATCCAAAACATGGTTCCCTAGTGCCCCTCTTTAGGGCAGGAGAGGGTAGTGCAGAGGTCTAAAGAACCAGGTTTGTGATGCCAAGCCTTGGGGATAACAGGCTCCAATCCAAGCAGTCAGTTCAGCCTTCCAGCCAGCTCAGGACAACAAAGTGAGCATCATGCAGCTTACTGTCTGCAGACAAGTTTCAAGAGAGAACTTAAAGACTGAGGGCTGAATCCTGAGCTGCTGTAAATCAGCGTGACTTCATTGTAGCTATGCCAAATGACACCAGCTCAGGGTCTGGCCCTGAGTGTTTGTGTTCACACTGTGCTGTGGCTCATATTTCAAGAATACAAGGTTGGCCATCTGTTCTAGCCAAAGCAAACCCTTCCTCTTTTGAGTGCCATGTATTGGGTGCCATTTCACTCCCTGAAGTAGCTGCATTTCATTGGTGCTCTGTGCACATAATTTGCAAGGTGCTTTGAGATCCTTTGGAATGTCCCAACAGTAATTGGTGAAGAGGAACAGAAGAAAGCCTTGCCTTGCGGCATGTTCATTTGTCTTGGCCTATGGAATTCTGCATTACACTTCTCCCTCTTGCCAATACATATTGCAGAAGTATTGCTAGGGTCAAGATGGGTAGTAATGTGCATTCTGCCTCGGTTATAAGGGTCTTCATTATAACACCCTGTCCCAGCTCCATTAACTCTTAATTACAGCAACATGTCACTGGAGTATGTGCTATTCTGCCCATGTGGGCAACAAAACAAGTTGAAAAATGATGCCCTCAGTTCTTCCCCTTCCTAGGGATTACAGACAGCTGTGCCCAACCATGGGGCTAGACTTGGATTCGGTCTTTCCCTCGGCCCTTCCGCACTCGTTTCCCGCATCAGCTGGTTTCATCTGTCACAGCCCCAGCAGCTCTTCTGCTCTCTGCTGAAACGCTCAGCACAGCATATTCAAAGGAACACTCTGGGTTGAGACATCTGTTATAAAGAGTTTATTCATATTTATGATGACAAGATGCTCAATATATTCTGCTTTATTTCTGTAGCCTGGTGATACGGGAAGGGCCACGTACAAACCAAATCATGCAACACGCGGGAAATTCCAAAGCATAACATGAAGGAGACAGGGCTCTGATCCCTGGACAGAATGGCGGGGCCAGATCCTCCAATGTGCCAGATGGAATATGGTTGCCCTAAACCTGGCCACTCACCCCCTTGTAGGGGTAGGAGAGCTAGCTCTGGTGGTGTAGAGATGATGTAGCTCCTTGCTTGCCAACGGCCTCTCCCACAGTCAGCACAGAGACTTTCCTGCACTTCAGCAGTTCCTGATTGATGCCTTAGCCCCCTGGGGACACCGTAATCTAAAGCATCCTACAGATTGCTCTAATTAATGCCAAAGGACTGGTTTGCCACACAGCCGCCATGAACCGGGAGAAGGATGGTGGCATCTCTGCTAGTGGATGCTGTGGGCATTGCCCTTGGATGGGATTGGTCTCAGATCTGCGACCCAGTCAGCCTCAGAGGGAGGGAGGATTATGGCTCCAGAAGCAGGGTGCTTGGGTAGGTTAGGGGCTCACATCTGCTCCATTGTATACCCATGCCGACCTGTCGCTTTATTTCCACAGGGTCCAAGTTCCCTCCAGGGCTAGGCAGTGCTTGCTGCAGGAGGTTGTAGCTGAAGCCGGCTGACTTTTGTTCAGGGAGACGGCTCCTGTGTGGACATTGCGTTCTATGCAAATACACTTTCAGATTCAAGACAAACAAACTCAGAGGCTTCATCTACACGCTGCATGGAAAGCTGGCCAGAGGGCACGCCATGTGTCTTTGGCCTCAAAATGGAGATGGAAGGGAATATGAACAGACGGGAATGCTCCATCTGCCAACCATGAAACTGAAAACCAGGACCCATGAGGACCTGCATTTCTGATTGGCCCTCCATTAATGCTCTCTGGGACACTGTGGAGCACCCAGGGGAAAAGAATATATAGTATTTCACATGAGCTGCGAGCACTACCAGCTTCCAGAGGGCACACACCCAGCACACTCAGTTGTAGAATACTGTTTCCTCAGGGTCCTGTTTCCTCTACCTGGGCCCTTGGTGGTCCCCTGCTGATCGGACAGGGGCTTCCATCTCTGGTCTCTGCCTTCTTCTCCACCGCATCGTGGAGAGTTATACACTAGTGGTTCTCAACCTTTTTTCATGGGCAGACCCCTTTGGAAATTTCAAATGGAGATGCAGACCCCTTTGGAAATCTATTGCCTGTGTATATATATAGTTGAATTCTGTTCAGTCAGTTTGCAGTCTAAGGCTTTCATGGACCCCTTAGACATAGTGATCCGTGGACCACCACAGATTGAGAACTTCCGTTGTACACTTCTGAATATCCTGCATCCTTTCCGCATGGCATCTCGCAGCACTCACTGCGCCAAGCACTTACGTCCACACTGAGGCTATCTAGGCCGCCCCACTTCACCAGAGCTGTCCCAGACAAGACGAGCATAGTGCTGCTTGGTCATTTGGCTCTAAATTCCTCTCTCCTGTTGGGAATAATTTGCCTTCCTCTTTCAGCCAGGCATGTTGCAAAATGGTTTATTATACTTGTATTGTAGTCAGAAGTGCACCATCTTTTTGGACCCAACTATAAGTATGTGGATGTTTGCAATATTCTATTTGACTATATTTGCTATTTAACCTATTGCAATATTGATATGAATTCAGCTACTATGTTGATGGACATAGCGCAATAGATAGATGCTATTGCAAAAGAAATTAAAGCAGCCACCAGAAAGCAAGCTAAATCTCTTTCTACTAATTAAATAGCTGATATCTTTTAAGAATAGCTCATACATGAGGAATATTTTGTCCTATTTTTTTGGAGAGCCTGAAAGACACTTCTTGTTTGCCCTTATTCTTCACTCCCAGCAGGAACCTTGAGATGTCAGACATGGAAATGTGGCCACAGCTGTTTATGCACTTAGAGTATTTCCAAGGCCACATCTTCCTATTCGCCTTCGGATTATGCAAGTAGATGCAGTAGTGACTCCAAAGACCCAAGGTCCGTGTGCCATGCACCGACATTGTCAGGAGATTTTATATTCTCGACATTTGAAAACTATCATTTAAATGGGGGGTGAGGGGGAGGCGAATTTGTTTTTTTCCAACTTCAACTATATTTTGAAAGCCGCTCGCTACAGAAATGTGTGCGTTAGTAGCTAGACATGACCCAGAGCACTCACAGTAAGAGGGAAGGGGCCATACTTAGGCTTAGGCAGGAACCTTGTATTCTGCCCTAAGTGAGGAGCACTGCATAGTAGTGCTGCCCAAGGAGCAGAGCATGGACCAAATTGTCACTCGGAGTCACGGTTCAGTCCCTGCTCTCCTTTGCTCTATGGGGAAACTAAGTTGTGTCTGCCCTTTTTCTGGTGCAGCTTACGTAACCTGCCATGTTGGCTCAGCTGTGCTGGCTAGTGTGCTGAGGAGGAGAAGTGATGCCTCGTTTTCCCCCTCCTATCCACCCACGCCACCCCCACCTCTGTGGGATGGGATGGAGTGAGCCAGCAGTGGCTGCTTTACTCTCATATTACCAGGGGCGGCTCTAGGCATTTCGCCACCCCAAGCACGGCAGGCAGGCTGCGTTCGGCGGCTTGCCTGCGGAGGGTCCGCTGGTCCCGCAGCTTCAATGGACTTCCCTCAGCTGCGGACCAGTGGACCTCCCGCAAGCAAGCTGCCAAAGGCAGCCTGCCTGCCGCCCCTGTGACGACTGGCAGAGCACCCCCCGCGGCTTGCCGCCCCAAGCACGCACTTGGCATGCTGGGGTCCGGAGCCGCCCCTGCATGTTACCGCCTGTGATGCAGGTCACCAGAGTAGGGGAATAAGAAGCTGCCTTCCTGACTCTCCTGCATGAGCACTTAGGCCAGCTCATGAATAATCCCTTCCAGTTCTCAGCACATGTAAAAAGGGCTTTAAAACCCATCTACTCCACATATACCAACTAAACGTGGTCCAGTTTGTGCTCCCTTTTGATATTTGTCTGATGTCTAAAGGAAGCCTGAATGGCGTTCCACACCCCAAAATGTAGGATCCTCTTCTTGCTCGTTTTCTTTTTTTTTCCACATTCAATATTTAGGTCTTTTCTCCCCTGCTTTCCTGGAAGATTCTATGGATGATTGGAGACCTGGCAGGACTGTGTCTTCAGAAGAACCAGGGAAGAGAGATCTGAAATGAGAACACACTCTAGTCAGCTTGTTTTTGTTAACCCACCTGTGCAACTCAAACTTCTGACAGCCCAGAAAAACACTCATGTTGTTAGAGATTCAACAATCCCACCTCTTAAGTCAAGGGCTGAGAAATATCCCACTCCAGGTCTAGGGTCCTCCATACAGGGCTTCCCCAAAAACAGGAAAGAAAAGGTTTGAGATCCCGAATAAGGTGTGTATAAACAAACAACCAACAAACACGTACAGCCTTCTTCTCCCTACGTATTCATTACTGAGGAGGGTTGGGAATATCACAGAACATGTCATGCTATGGGCGTAAGGGGGACGGTTTAACTCCAAATCAATTCTCTTCCCTTTATGCCATCAAAGGTGTCATCTTTTCCAAGTGAGGCTCCTAGTATTCTTGAGAAGTCAGTATCTGAATCAGCCCCATGGCCCATTTGAAATGTCGTTTTGCATCAGACATTGATGATGGAGCCTCCCATGAAGTTTGACAGATGAGCTACAATCTAGGTGGCTCTTCTCTTGTGCTAACAGCTCCCAGGTGTTGAGGTCATTGTAAGATTGGAGGTTGGCCTTAAGATTGTCTCTGTAATGTTTTTTTGGTCTGCCCCTAAAACGAGTTCCGGTCTGCAATTCTCTGTAAACGACGGCCTTCGGCATTCTACTGTCAGACATGGAGCCCAGGACTGCACCATCCCAGCTGCACTCGCCCTATACAAACTTCAAGCCTGTGATTGTGCAGCATGCAGGGACCTCAGTGTTTGCAACCAGATCTTGCCATTTAATTCCCATCATCTGCCATAGCCATTGTAGATGGAATTGGTCCAAGTGTTTTATGTGGTGTTGATAAGTAGTTCACATATCACAATCATAGAGGAGTGGGGTGATGACGATAGCCACTAAACATAAATTTTTGTTTGCAGTCTGACATCATGTTCAGTCCAGGGATGACCCTAAAGTTTTCCAAAGGCATCACTGGCTGCACCAATTTGTGTAGTACTGTAATTATTAGATAGTCAGAATGATTCTTACATGACATTGCTTTCATCTGATGTGGTGTGAAAAGACCCCCAAAATGGCACATAGTTACCATTGTGATAGGCCACTTCAAAAATTTGGATCAATAGAACACAGGGGACATTTTGTGGGGCCAATGGGGCAAATCATAAAACACTAAGCACCGATCTACTGAAGACAATGGAAATTAGACCCACGCTGAACACTTTCAAAAATCCATCCTGGAAGATATAATGGGTATGTCGACACTGCAGTTAAACACCTGTGGCTGGCCCATGTCAGCTGATTTGGGCTTGCAGGGGTCGGGCTACGGGGCTGTTTAACTGCGAAGTAGATATTCGGGCTCGGGCTGGAGTCTGGGCTCTGGGACCCTCCCTGCTGCAGATCCCACCCAGAGAGGAGAATTGTATGTATCAATACGTGTTTACAGCCTCCATTACAAACTCTTTGCAGCAGCTCTTTGATGAAGCATGTAAGACACACTTGGGGGCGGGGGCCTACGTAAAATCATCATTAGAAAATTGTAAGTGAATCGACTCTTTAGGAAGCAGGCAGGCAGAGAAAGGGGAGGTGGGAAGGGACAAAAATACAATTGTTGGCTGATATGAAAAGAAAAGTCATGAATAAACCACAGATTTAAAAGAGAGAAAGAAAGTGACAAGTCCATGGAGGATGGAGGCTTGGAACTGCTCAGCCTAATGCATGCCAGATTCCTTCTCTCTCTCTGTCTCGCTCTCTCTCTTCCCTCCCCCCCCCCCCGCTCTCTTTATCCTTCACCAAATGCTGTCTGCTAAACTTCTGAAACACCCTTTGCCTTTTTGACCCTTCAACTTGTCTTGAACTTAGGAAAAACTGGGGTGGAGGGAGGAAGAATTGACTATGTACTGTATGCACGTGTGTGAGAGTGGGCTTGGGGGGTGGTTGTAACAGCAATCAAGGGGTGACTGAAATGAATCTGTGTGGTGGATGCTGCACTGCAAACGATTTGTATCTTGTTAATAGAATTTGTAAATACATGTTGCTCCCTTTGCAGTCAGTACCCCTGGGGGAGATCTGGCAAAATCAAAAAAAAAATTAAAGAAACAAGCTACTTATTTAGGCCTTATTCCCGCATCTTTTTTTCTCCTCCTTGTATGAAGACACTAAGCAGACAAGTCTTAGACTTTAAATGAGGCCTTGTATTGCTGCTGCTTGCAGGAAGTTATGGGGTGGTGCATGTGGGGGCGGGGGGCGTTTAAGAAACAGGCCTGATATCTGGTAATGCAAAATCCATTCACAGTTAATGAAATGATTCTAAGCCAAGTTCCTGAGTTACTGAGAGGCCTGGACTGAAGCAGAGCCCCAGCCATTGGCTGGCTTCCTTGAATGAAAATACACTCTACCAGGGCACCGGCCTGCCGTTCAGTGCAGTATGTGGGCTTGAGAGAGAGAAGGCGAGGAGAGAGGTGGCTTCCACTTGGAGATTTGGATTCACATAGCTGCCTTCCAGGGTCTTTCATGCTGTAGGGTGACCATACATATTGTTTTGGCTCACTGCCCTCACATGTGTATTGTAATGAGAAGCAGGAAAGGGCACAAGAGAAATTAACTGACCTGCAGGAGATTACTGGAAAATTGAGACAAGGGCAAAATCTCAGGACTAATCCTTTTTTTTTTTTAATTTCCTATCTTCTTATTATTTTATCTTATTATTTACAGAGAACTTTAGCTGCCTCAAGTGAGATCAGTTCTCCTTTCCTCTAAGCACTGTACACACACTCACGCCAAAGGGCTTACAGTTGAAATACTCAAGTCAGACAAGAGGAGGGAGAAAAGACATCCAGAAGAAAGATAGCATTTGGAAAGGCTGAAATTCCAGCATTCATTGAATGCTCTCAGTTGCTAGCAGGTCTTATTTGAACAGGAGAAGACTCTGTGTAAACTGTGCTACTTCAAAGCAGTGGAAGATTCTAGACGAACTAATTTCAGTGTGTCAAATTACCACTTCTGCCCAATTTCTTGAATTCCGACATTTGGTTCTCGCAGAAATCCTAGGGGAAAAGCTAATTCGCTGTGGGAGAACGGGTTTATAGAAAATAAGGGTGACCCAAACTTTTGCCATAAACATAAATCAAATTGAAAAAATCATTTGGCGGTTTGAAAAATATAGGTAACTTTCATCTCCATTAGGTTTTATTTTTGTGTGGCCTCCGTAATCCCCAAGTGCAGACAAGGTCTGAAGTGGGCTTGCTGGCCTCATGATGTATGCAGCACAGTGCTTCAGACTCAGTTGGCTCTGGTAGCTTCAAAACGATTCTTTGTTTCAAAATGTCTTTTAATTCTTTTTTTTTTTTAATCAGAAGTATGAAAAAATGGTCACATTCAAAATGAAACCTTTTGATTTGGTTGAAATAAAATGTTTTGTTTGACCCAAAATGAAACCTTTTTTGACTTTTCAATTTGCCAAAATTTTAAAAAACTTTTGGTTTTGGCACATCTTGAAATAATTTTTTTCTCCTTTTTGAAATTGCCAGCAAGCCCTCAAAATCTGTTATTTACACAGCTCTTTTCCTGAGCATTGCACGGGCGGAATTCCACCTGGCTGTTGTACAGGATATGGCGGGATCAGGTCCCAAAACCCTCTTTCTCCCTTTGAGCCCCCATACAGGAAAGGAGTTTTATCCCTGGAATCTTTTCAATAGTTACTTCAGTGAACAGTGATTTTCAAAGCTTGTTAGGATCTTGGGATTCCCACTTGCCAGTCCCTTTAATGGGAGGCATCAGGTCTGAGCACCTGAGCTAGAGGAGTAGCCAGCTCTGCCTCCTGGCAGATTAATGAGCTCAGCTGGGTGATGGTAGGACTGCCTGATTGGGCAGCCCACTGGATTTGCTATGGGGAGCAAGCAGGCCCGCTTTTAAGGTCAGCAGCAGTAGGAAGTCATTGTCTACCCAATGTTTTAGTCCACAGCTGTGATTGTTCTTGCTCCTGTCCTGCATCAGCTCCAGGCTTGCTCCTGCATTGTGGTTGTCCCGCTCCAGCCCTGTTCCTGCCTGGTTCCTGACTCTGGCTTCAGCCCTTGGCTCTGGTTTCTGGCCCACTCAGCCTGGTTCTAACCAATGACCAGCATACAGGCCTGACAGTAGGTAGGCAACCAAAGTCCTATGGTTGCTTGGAAAATGTTAGCCTAAATTGTTCCCTTTTTTAGGGGGAGGGAGGGAACAGTTTCCTCTGTCTTGCTCATAACTAGAGCCAGCTGAAATTTTTCATTCTAAACTTTGTTTTTGTTGGGGGAGGGGGAGAAGGCTTCATTTAGGGGAGAAAAAACAAAAGTTCATAATGAAAGAAGTGAAAAATCAACAATCTGTTTCTGAAAACTAAAAGCCAAAATACTTTGGCCTACAGATTGTTGTTGTTGTTTTTTTTTTGAGGGGGGGTGAGTTTCCCCTTTTCTCTCTCTCCTTTTTTTTCTTTCCCTTGCCACTGAAAAAGGAGGAAAAAATAAAGGGAGAGGAAATGGGGTCCCTAAATATACCCCCCCCAAAAAAACCCCAACATTTGGGTGTGTTTTTGCAAAACAAGCCATTTTTCAATGAATTCTGTTTGTGCTGATACTGGTGAAATCTAGACCCGGAACAGGACCATCCTATCTGCATCCTTGGGATCTTCTGCTCTGTGTCCCCCTCTGGAACCCTGCTTGTAAACCTATGACACTCACTCTCCATTCCTGTGTTTTCATTTGTTGTCCCCTGGAAGTAGTGGATCCCCATGTTTTGGGGTTTTTTTTCCTGGTCCTTCCTGTCTGAAGTAGGGGGAGGCCTTTCTGGTTTCCTAAATGCATCCCCTTTGGGGATCTATCATGTACATGAGGGCTGAATAGGCCTAGCTACATCCTCTTAGCAATAGACAGCACAAAGTACAGCCTCTGTAAAGAGGTGTTTCGGTTTACAGCTGCAATGGAATTCCATGCAATTATATGGACTGTTTTGGGGTTGGAAGTCAGAGTATGTGAGTGTCCAATCCATTGACAATATGCTGGGACCAAAGAGGAAGTTGAGTCCATTAAAAGGTATAGTAAAACAAGGAGTTATAAATGATGGACCAAGCCAGCAAGGTGCTGAACATCTTCAGCTCCCATTGATGGCAGAAGACATTCAACATCTTGCAGGACTGAACCCCAGATCATGTGAGCGAGGGCCTCTTTTGCAGTTCTGTATTCCTGCCAAAACTTTCCCAGACATGCAACTAAGTTTTTATTAAACATACAGATTGCCATGATCCTTTTGTTCCTCAGCAACTTATCCTCCAGCTCCTATTCCACCCAGACCTGAGACCTGTTAGAAGGAAATGATGTGTTAAATGGAAGGTGGGGTACAGGAAAATCTCCTGAGGAAAAGGTTGATGAGGAGGCAGGAGAACCGACCACAGAAGTTGGGCTAACTTAGCATCTACACTTTCATTCTCCCCTGTAGCCTCATTTTCCATGTGCAGAACCTTTTACCTACCGAGGTCTCCAGTCTGGAGAAAAGGTAGGTTTTAGAGCTGCATGAAATTCAGCAGGCTTGATTTGCAGGGTTGCACATGTTAAGTTTTCACTGTTGGTGAAAGAGAAACCTGAAAGCTTGCACAGACCTCTTCTTCAGATCTCAGGCTTCAGGTTGAAAGCTTGTCTCTTGCACCAACTTCTGTTGGTGAAAATAAAAGATACTACCTCACCCACCTTCTCTCTCTCTCTAATTCCTGGGGTCAACACAGCTGCAACAACACTGTGAGCAATTTGTGAGTGGTGTTTTACAAAATTCACTTTAAACTATTGAGTTTTGCCTGGCTTTGGGTCAAAAACAGGAAAAGCTCAATTGTTTGTGGTTTGACCCAAACCTTGAATTGGCTCAGGTCCTCTCAAAGTTGTCCCAGACCTCTGAAAACTCAGCCCAAGTTCACTTCAAACTCAGTCCAAGTTTCAAATGGCCTAGCCCCAGACAAGGTAAAACTCAGCTGTTTTGGTTTGGGTTTTTTTGTTCCATCATGAAACATTTGCAGCACTCTAGTGAATGGTTTCTCATTTTATATGTTTAATACAGTGAGATCTGAATTGTAACTATTTGTATAAGGCCTAATTTTTATTTACATTAAGGCCCTTTGACATCATTCTGTGTAAGGGGGCCTGAGACTGGACATAAATTATTTAAATCAATTATGATACTGAGTATCAGGTGTAGAGGAAACTATTCTGAAAACCCTTTGTAAGACTCAGTGGCTCAATGACTTTATTTTATATGGTAAATATAAGTTTCAGTTAGAGCTGGTGAAAAATTGGGAAACAGCTGTGGAAAACATTGACATTTCAAAGGTTTGAAGTGGACCTATTTTCTGAGACTCTGTGATATTTTAATAGATATTTTTGTCAAAATTGTTTAAGAAAGGCTTATCCAAATTTTTTTTTTTAATAAGAAATCACATTTTTCTTTTTTGGTAAATAAAAGAATTCAATACCAACTTTGAAAACAATCATGATTAATAACATCAATAAAAATATTAAATGTGAAACATTTCACAAAACTCAGAATTTAGATAAAGTTGGAAAGTTTTGGTGAAAAGTTTCAGGTTTTTGTAAGAAGACTTTGTTTTACACAACTCTGCATGCAAAAAATGTCAAACAGCTCTAGTTTTAATATGTCCCCGTGAATAAAGACTGTTGGTCTTTTTAACAGAAATAACTAAAATTAAAGTTATAATAAGCAAGGACAACAGGCATGTAACACACTGGCCAACCAGCAGTAATGGCCTTTTGGGCTGCTTCTGGATCGGGGTCTCTGAAGTGCTTACAACATCCTGGGAGTTGCTGAGTGTCCTTTACTTCCTTTGGTTTCAATGGGAATGCATGGGATCTAAGTCTATCTTACCGAGCAAAATCAATAGGAAAATCAGTCTGGGAATTATCTTCACCAGTACTTAGATACTTCAGTAACAGGAATTATAGAAAGAGAGAAGGGAAGATGATGGAGGAAACCAGGGAGCCAGGGGTTTTTCCGCACCAAACCAGAAGAAAGCACACTGGTCTATATTCCACTAGCTGTATAAGAGATCTACAGCCTATGGAATAGATCCCCTTCCTGGGCCATGGGTCTTTCAGGTCCTAAAAGCTATCTCTACTTGATATGTAATATATCTGGACACTAGGCAGGTGCCAAATCCTCATTTTGTTCTTTCTAAGCCCAGAGTCCAGGCAAATGTGGAAATCCTCATTTCAGGTTCTCCTCTTCTTAAGAGCTGCACCCAGAGTGCAATCTGCATGGATGTAGATATCTGTGTCATGTTGTTTTCCTCTTTATTGTCAAAAAATTGAGAGATTTCAGGGATCACCTACAGGCTGCTGTCACTCTTACAAAGAATCTCCGATAAAACTGGATGATGATGATTGATTGAGGCCAGTTCAGGTTCACATCCAAAATTATGACGTTTATCTGGAGTTTATTCCAGCTACCTGAAACTCTTGTGTATCTAAATCTGGGCTGAAAATCAAGGAGCATATGCTTCCTTGGGAGATTTCTCTGGGATTCCCTACACCCATTTGTGCTAGACATTATGTGACGATGAGCATCTTTTTGGTAAAAAGAACAGGAGTACTTATGCCTCCTTAGAGACTAACAAATTTATTTGATCATAAGCTTTAGTGGGCTACAACCCACTTCATCAGATGCATAGAATGCATACAGACTAACACGGCTGCTACTCTGAAACCCATCTTTTTGGTACTTTCACTTCTGGTCCTGGTTACAGCCTGGAAGTACAGAAAAGGATGGAGATACAAAATGCATTTTTTAAACTTCAATGATTTCTGACTATATCCTTTACAGTAGAAACTCAGAGCTCCAAACACTTGGAATAGAGGTTGTTCATAGCACTGAAATGTTTGTAACTCCGAACATAATGTTATGGTTCTTTCAAAAGTTTACAACTGAACTTTGACTTGATACAGCTTTGAAACTTTACTATACAGACGAAAAATTCTTCTTTCTCTTTATTTATTTTTTTAGTAGTTTATGTTTAGCACAGCACTGCACAGTATTTGTGTGTGCGTTTGGGGGCATGAAGGAGTTTGTGTGTACTCCCGGTTCCACATGAGGTGTGTGGTTGATTAGTTGGTTCATAACTCTGGTGTTAGTACCTCTGAGGTTCTGCTATAGTTAATTTCACAGTGTGGATGAAAGTTGAAGAGGAGAGGTGGTTACCAGACTGCTCATCTCCACAAAATATTTAGTCTGACCATTACCAAGCAGGGCCGCCCAGAGGATTCAGGGAGCCTGGGGTCTTCAGCAGTGGGGGACCCCCACTTCGGCTGTAATTCGGCAGCGGGGGGTCCTTCCGCTCCAGGACCCACCACCGAAGTGCCCTAAAGACCCGCAGGGGGGCCCCCCTCAGCTGAATTACTGCTGAAGCGGGACCTGGCACTTCAGAGACGGGTCCTGCTTTAGTGGTCATTCGGCGGGGGGGGTCCTTCCGCCCCAAAGTGAAGAATCCTCCGCCACCGAAGACCTGGAGTGGAAGAAGCTCCAGGGACCTGGGCCCCTCGAGAGTTTTCCAGGGCCCTTGGAGCGAGTGAAGGACCCCGCTCCAGGGGCCCCGAAAAACTTCCATGGGGGCCCCTGTAGGGCCCGGGGCCTGGGACAAATTGCCCCACTTGCCCCCCCCAGGCGGCCCTGTTACCAAGGCATCTATTTCTGTCTTTCTTGCTCTCATTTTGTCTCTTGTGTCTATCCCTCAAGTATTTCATTGTAGAAAAGCCATTTTTTGTACACAGGGATATTTTTCTCTGATTCCAGTAAAGCCTAGAGAATCATTGACATTTAAATTCTTCCTATAGTGGAGTCAAACTTGTAAACCAAGCTGGTCTCTTGTAGATCATAAGTGTCTTTCAGCTGTCTGCAATGGAAATTAAACTCTACTTTGGGACCAAACATGAGACCTCTAGGAGCTGAAGACAGTAGCACCTCACAGAAGGCACTCAAGTACATGAGAGATCTGGATAGATGAACAAGGGGAATATTCAAGTGGCCTTTAACCTACACAGGGCCAGCTCCAGGCACCAGCTCAGGAAGCAGGTGCTTAGGGCAGCCAATGGAGAGGGGCGACACATCCAGGCCTTCGGTGGCAATTTGGCAGCGGGTCCCTCAGTCCCTCTCAGAGGGAAGGATCGGCCGCCGAATTGCTACCAAGGAATGAAGCAGCACGGGAGAGCTGCAACCAATCACGGCTTTATCTTTTTCTTTATTTTCCTTCGCCACTTGGGATGGCGAAAAAGCTGGAGCCAGCCGTGAACCTGCAGTAGAATGAAGGTGCATATTATGTATGTGTGCCCATTTGGTTGTTGTTATTTCATCATTTGATCCATGTGGGCTATTGGTCTGCCGTGTTCATGACTGAGATCGGATACTTGGCCTTTGTTTCTTTGAGAGGGACAATGCTAAGATTTGCACCTTAATTTTTGAGTTAAGAAGGAAAGATGGATAGATTGTGGGATGCAATAAGGGATATCCCCATGTTACTTCATTCAGCTTCTTTGCTCCAGCTTTCAACTTTGTTTTGCTAAAAGTGGCCTGCCCTGCAAAACCCAGGTCTCAATTAAGACTATTATCCTGGGATGACATTTCCTCAGTCTGTCGTCGGTTATTTTTTAATTCTCTAATTCGTTCTAATATGCGCAGTGCCTGCATATCCAGTCAGCCATGAAGACTCTGCATTTCCAGGTTCCTTCCTCTCCATCCTCCCGAAGAAATTAAAGCAAGGAGGCTGTGGGACCACAAGTGCAGGAAATAGAATTAGGAGACATATTAATTGAGGCATCAAGTAGGATTTCGTTCCAGGCGGTTTCCTTCCGCGAGCCACTTTGATGCTTCCCCTTCGCAGCTCTGTTTCTCATTAAAAGTATCCCTTAATGGCAAATACTGTTTATACATGTTGCAATTATGTCATGCTGTAACCCCTATGCTGGCAGGCTTTGCTGGCTAGCGAGGAGGGCAGGCGGAGGAGGTCAGTTCTGGGAAAGAGGAGGAAACATTGGTGTGGAGAAAGGGGGAGAAAACAGAACGACCTGCGGCTTCTCTGTGCAATATGACTGTTGCTCTATTATTCTAAACTTCCCTTGTGCATTCAGTTCAGCTATACGTACCCTTGTTAGATCCCTGTGTTGGTTTTTATTCTTTCTGCAGGTCACTGGCTCTGCCAGCCAGTGCTTAAGTGGCTGGATCAAACCTGAAGAGTCCTGCTTTTCTGAAACGAAGCACATATCCCCTTTCACTTTAACGATTTTTTTTGAGAATTTTTTTTTTTCCTCCTTCATGCTCTCTCCCATTTTTTTCATTTGTCTTCTCACAGCAACCATGTCAACTCTTCAATGAATCACACAGGATCTTCTTCAAGGCCTGAGATTTACCCTGGTCTTTTCAGAAATGCTACCTTGAGCAATGCAGCCATAAGTGTTTCTGCCAGCACTAATTTGAGGCTGTGAGAACGGCTTATTTGTGGGAGGGTATTTGTTTTTCCATTAAGGCAGCCAAAAAACCTCCAACTTTCCCTCTCCCTCTGGAGGAGATGGGGAGTTCTCTGGATTCATTTTGTCCCTTAATCTCCAAGCTCATACAACCAGCTGAGGACAACCCTGTCAATGAACTTTTGTTCTTCCTGGTTTTTGTTGTTGCTGTTCCCATTGTAAAATGGGTTTGCTCCACATATGGATCACAGAGGCAAACAATAACGATAATGATAAAAGAAAACAGCTAATGCACATGGGACTGCAAGCCAAGCCACGTTAATACCTAAGCAAGTCCATAAGCCAATACAAATACCACAGCTGTGCTCTGGAAACTCTGCTGGCCTCTCTAGCTACCAGGAGTCAACATTAAGCAACTGAAACTGACACCGAAAGCAGCAAGCGAAAACCTCAAAGTTATAAAAATCTGAGTGTAAAACAAATCAAACAGCAAAGAAACCACCCCAGCCCCTGCCTAATATCTGATGTAAAATGAACAGAGTCTAAATAGTCAAACCAGCCTAGAAAACCAAGGGAGCTGGAGATGACAAGGACTGACCAGAGGAATAAAAGGAAGCAGACAAGTGTAGGAGTCACAGAGGAGAAGTCTCTCTCTCTCAGTGCCTAGAGCCAGAGCTGCTGTGAAATGACTCATTTCCACTTTGTTTGGATGATATTTGCATGCAAAACCTATTCTTTCTCCATGAGCAGTCACGGGGGTATTCAGTTCATGTGTTTTGATCCTCCCAGGCCTAAAATTGTGACATTTCATGGATTTATCCCTCCAGAGAATCATTCATCATTTTCAGAACATAGAGCTCCATCCTGCTGTCCTCTTGTAGTGAAATCAATGGGAATGTTGCCATGGACTTCAAAGTGAGCATGGGAACGGGCCCAAAGATAGGACCTGACCATGTGGGCTCTTATGCATTGGAACTGTCCCACGGAAGTTGATGGTCAAGTCCTGAAACTTTTATGTAGTTTTTACTCAGCTCTTACTCAGGCGAAAATCTCAGTTGAAACTGAGTTAAGACTTCAGGATTAGACCCACTGACTTGACTGGAATTATAGGCCCTGCTGAGTACCTAGCAAGAGTAGCCAGGCTTCAAAGAAGTAGTGCTGTGGGCCTGCTCCCTAGCACCCTGGGAAAATCTAGGAGCCATTGTGCCTCTCTCCTGGAGCTACCAGCCAGCAATGGTGCCCCCAGCGCAGGGCTATGTGTGAATGGCACAATCTTGCCCATTACTTAGCTTCAGAACAGTGACTGAACAATTCTCATCCACTGTTGAATAGCGTTTGGTCGCCTCTCTGGTGAGAAATGCTGTCCATGAGAATGCTTCATTCCTAGGCAGACCTATCACTATAGGTCATTTCAGTCTAATCTGAAATAAAGCCTCCTTTGTCAAGATCAACATGCTCGCCTCTTCAAGTGGTTTCTACTACTGACCTTGTGTCCATTGGGGCGTGAGAGCCCACTGGTGATTGCTCCAGCAAGGTGAACACAAGATATGAGTTGGTTTCAGTTCACTGGGTTCCACTTGCCCCTCTGTGCCTGCTCCACAGAAGATATGAGTCTGCTCTCTTAGCATAAGCTGTACAGCATCATGCTCTTAGCTCTACAGATCAGGGCTTCTCATCTGCACTGATGACCAAATGAAAATTGTTACATAGATGGGTTAAACAGGTCCAGCAACTTTCTACCTCACCCCACCCCTCAAGAATCTCAACTCTCATGGAGACTTTGGGGTTCAAGCAGGTCTCAAACACAATAGAATAACAAAGCTTTCGCAGGGGTCTGTTCTGTCAGACTCCCTATTATCTGCACATCACTTCCTTCTCGCTCCCCATTAGATGGTGTTACACAAGGAACAGGCTTCCTTAATGGGGAAGCACCTTAGCATCCTTAGTTTATTTTTTATGGTTAGAGGCAGATTATTCTGTATCCACCTCTTTCCACACACCCACCCTCCCCACCCCATTACCATCTTCTAAAGCATTACATCATTATGCCCCTCAGGCAGAGATGGGAAAGCTGTAGGGAGTTCCTGCTGAAGTTTGTCAGGGCTGTGCTGTGTGTCCGTCAGGAGAATTTGGGAGTAATTGACACATGCCTGTGAGCTAAGGACTCTGCTCACAATCCAAACCCAGATGCTGCTCATGGCAGAATGACACTTCCCCTAAACCTCTGGCATCAGCCACACCCACAATACCTTTCAACTTTATTTAGTGTCTTCAGATATGTGAAGTACTTCCTTAAAGGGAATGCTGCTATGGGCCCTATGTACATGTGCTAGGCATCCTGCCGTGGCACATATGCAGAGCAGACATGCCAAACCTGCCCCCAAAATGCAGACATTGGGCTTGGTTTTGGGCTTATTTGACTTATGAGTTGCTTGTTGGCTAGTTTTTTGGCTTGATGCTTCTTTCTTTTTGATTGGCTCCCGGCAAGGAGGGGCAAGGGGCGGGGAGAGAGTCAGGGAGGCACAGCAGGCCCACCACAGTCCTAGACTGCATGCTGGGGGGATCTAGTCACCTAGAGTGTTGGGGTTCTTAGGGACTGGCTTGTTTTGAAATGGGATTAGCTTGATTTTTGGCTTATTGTGCAAGTCAGGGTGCTTATTTACTGCATGAAAGATGGCAACTGTGATACAGAGATATGGTGTGAATGTAGGTTTCAGAGTGGTAGCTGCGTTAGTGTGTATCAGCAAAAACAATGAGGAGTCCTTGTGGCACCTTAGAGACTAACAAATTTATTTGGGCACAAGCTTTCGTGGGCTAAAACCCACTTCATGAATGCAGGCAGCATGCCGCAGTTGAGGTTGGGTTGCTTAACACTTGCCTGTGCTATTAGCACTCTCCCTTTTGAGTGGGTAATTCCAGGCGGCTGCTACTCTACAGGGAGAATTAGGACACACAGGGGGGAAATTAACGTTGAAAGTAGAACTGGGTAAAATTTTTCAGGAAAAATTTTTTTTTGGTGGTGGTGGGGAACCAGATTCAGGTTAGCTGAAACAATTTTCAAATTTGTGTCAAATTCACCTAATTAGATTTCAGAGGAGTGAGGATTGGCTGAAATAAACAATTTTTCATTTAGAATTTAATTTCAAGGTTGTTGTTTTTTTAATTTAATTTTTTTTTTAAGGTTGCCACCGTTCCCCCCCACAAAAAAATTGTTTCGGTTTGCATGAAAGAGCCTGGATTTTGTGTAACCCAGAATGTTTTGGTTCCCAAACTCTTTCAGTTTTCCCAGAAATTCAAAACATTTTGGGTTAACCCACGATCAGTTTTGCTCCTGAACTAAAAGTTGGGTGACTTACACAGTTCTGAAACACCCCATGTTTCACGAGGGTGTCACATCTCCCTGGAGGAATGCAAATTCAGTAAAGAGGTTGATAACAATGTGAACGTTTGGACAGACAGATGGTTATGGAATTCAGAAACTTTGTGGCCTGCAAGACAGTGTTTAGCAATGAGCAAGAATGGGCTTCACAGATAAAGGTCTTGCTCACACACAAACTTGCATAGGTTAAATTGGTGCAAACACCTATGTTCTTTGTTCAGTACAGGATGGAAAAGGCCTCTGAACAGGTCTATTTTGGTACAGTTGCAAAGCTGCAACATAGAGGGAAGAAATACAGGCACAAGTAACTCTCCTCGACAAAGCTAGGACAACTGCTTCTATCACCTTTTTATGGATAGAAAAACAGTGATTGTGCCGCCAGTATTTTTACAAGGGCTCCTATCATTTCTCTCCTCCTCTTAAACCATGTTAAATCCTAAGTATCCGGGGGTGGGGGTGGGGGGAGGGGTACATGTGCTCTTAGACAAAGGAGTGAGGCACCGGCAAATCGGTTCCTATGTCCTTGCATTTAAACACAACCATTTTCTTATAACCATAAGCCTGGAGAGTGTGTGTGCCACTTAGCAAGCAAACTAAAACATTAAGGGCACTTTGCTGGAAATATTTATACTTTGTTCCTGAAAAAATACACAGAGTGCATTGATAGCATTGTGCAGAGTTCAACTTGTGCAATCAGAAAGGGTCTCTGTGTAGCTTGACGAGGTATCCAATAATCTTCTTTTGGAAAAGTTTTTGAAAACACCTCGCACCTGGTGAATTCCTAGTTAAATTGAAAAAAAATTGCACTCCAGACATTTTCTGCTCCTCTGCATTAAGACACCTCTAACAGGAATGGTTAAACATAAGCCAAGGAGGGATGAATTCTAGTAGGGAGAGAGGAATCCCCTTAACCCTTGCTCTGGTTTGATGGTGGAGCCCATCACTGGGTCTGACTCTTATTTCTGAAACCAGATGCCAGAAATGATGCGGGTGTGTCCTCCTCCTCATGCCTTCTACTAATTCCAGTCAGAGAGCACAGTATGCTCCGGATGGGTTGTGCCATGTTAATGAAATCCCCACCATGGGCCACAATACTTTTCAAGAAACCATACAGAGAGCACACTGTTTTCCCCAGAGCTCTGTCCATTCGCTGAGCTTTCCTGTAAAACAAATAAGGAACAAAGAAATTGGAAAAGTAAATTGGTATCAAATTAGCAAGGTCCTGATCTGGCTGTTCCCAACCAGAGCCAGGCAATTTTCTGCCTTTTATATGCATTGCCCATGTGCTGCTTTTCTCCCTTTGTGCTCCCTTCTCATATACTTATGTGCACAGCCCCACTGCCAATAAACACTGATTTACGCTAGCCCTGGGGTATCGGAAACCTCCTCAAATGAAAGATATTTTTTTTCATATTTAGCTTGGATGGTCAAACATTAGGAGTAATTGGAGGTGCAACTGTGAAATCAACCCCCTCTTAATTACAGAGACATTTGGAAAGGAATAGTGGCAGAGTCTGTCTGTCTTTCTCTTAGGTTATTGACAAGAAAAGTATCTTTTCCCTAAGGCTGAGTACAATAGTTGTAGTCATAACATTAGACCCTCTCCTTATTCTCCTACCTACAATTTTACCTTTAATTTAAGTAGTTTGTTTTAAAAGGAATATAGGGCTGAGAGAGAGACTGTTGACTCTCCTGTCCCAGTACTAGTAATGCCAAATTGTACCAACTTGGTGAATTTTGTGGGATTACTGATGGGTATATATCAAGAAAGACCTCCTTGATTGTGTCATTCCATCAGTTCCTTGGCAGAATGCTCACCTGGATCTCAAGTTTTTAGCCATCCCAAGATCCTAAACCATCTTTGCCATTAGATTATTTTTTTCTTTGAAGTGGCCAGTGCATCTGTTGGTTCAGTGAAGGCATCCAAGTGAACAGTCCTAGTCTGTGTCTTCTCTCATCCTAGTGTCAATCAGAAGTACCTCTGCTGAGCTCAGTGGAATCAGACTAGTGCAAAACTGGAGTGAGAGGAGAACCAGGCCCTTTGTTTCAGGACCAGAGACCAGCAAGCTTACTCCGTTGCTTAATTTAGTGACAACAGATCCTGGGCGTCCTACTACCAGAATGAGTACTACAAAGTTGGGTTAAATAGATACAAAATGCTGGCTAGTGTAGCATTTTGCATCCTACAGTGCAGCAGTGCTAGTGAGGCAATGTAGCAGTGGGTATTGTATCCAAAGCTTGTACCCTATTAAGCACACTAGGCCAAGCTCATCCTGGTGAAACTCCAGAGAACTCAATAGAAAGGGGAGCTAATTCTGCAGAAGATTCAGAATGGGATTTTCTTTCCAAAGGAGGTCCAAGCTCAAAGAAAAAGGCCTTCTCGTGTAGAAGAATGGAGTTGTCAGTAAAGAAACTGTAGTATTAATAGGTTCAATTTTAATATAGGTTTCAGCACCGTGGAAGGGTTTGGAATCGCCTCTTTCAGATGGCCAAATTCTATAAAAACCCCAGACCAAGTTAAGGGACTGTCGTAATTGTTGGGAATAATGAAAGTTCATTTTAAATTTTAAACTTTTTTAAAAATGTTAGTGAACAGTTGGGTGTTTTGAACTGTATATACACATGTAAATTTCTTAAACTTCTTTTAACTGGTGGGACCCAACATTTTCCTAATAAACATGGAAGGGGGTCAGTCCTCAGAAGACGTCTCAAGAAAGACCTGCCCAATGGGGTTGTCCGGAGAGCACTTTTTCCCCTCCATTCTCTGCAAATAGCCCATAACATAGCCAATCCTTGACCACTACGCAGGCCAAAAAATACAAGTTTGTGGATTTCCCAATATTTGTAACTTCGTCAATCAGGGCTTATCTCCCTGATAAATAAAAGGAGGACACGCACACGCACATTCCCTACCTCAAAACAAACAGAGCACTCACCTTACCTCACACAAGGTGAAGACATGGGAAGTGTGCTGTCAACAATTTAAACAATGCAATTAAAATATATATGAATATCTCTCACTTGCCCTGGTTTAAACCAGTATACCTTCACTGAAGCTACTTCTGATTTACACCTGCTTTAAGTGAGAGGAGAATCAGACCTGCTGTCTGAAAAGAAAATTAATTGCAGTCTTCTTGCATTGTGCGTTAGTCAAACCAGAGGCAGGATACAGCCTAAATGGATCCGCCGTCTATTTCATAGAGCTATGCCTGTTTATACTAGCTGTAGCACTGGACAGCTTTGGGCAAGGACAGCAGGTTTGATGTGGCTTCTCATTCAGACAAATGGGCTCCAGCCCCCTCCCCACCGTTTTTTTCTTCCTCACTCCTATGCAAATAGCTGCATCTCCATCCCTTTAAGAAAATGTCAGGGCACTTTCATCCCTTTGAGATGGGCTTTTTAATTGGTCTAATTTGATGATGTAACTTAGTGTCCTGGTGGCCATTGATTGATTTCAATTAACATTCCCAGGCTCCAGGCACTATAAATAACCCCTGTCTGGCCTGGCTGCTCCTCCACTGGCAGCTCAACCTTTCTCCTTTAGCTGCTGCTGAACTTGCTTCTTGGCTTGGCCTCAGGCTCAGTCTATAATTCTTTCCAAACTTCCCTGTATAAAATAATCATGTACATGAAGTAAAACAGGAGTCTCATATACACACTTAATAACTCTTGTGTAATGTACAAGTGGGAATTCCACTTTAGAACCCCCAGAGCTTTCAAATGGTTCTCATTTTCAGCAGGATTCCTCCTGTGAGATCTAAAACTTCATATTTTGTCCCAGCTTGCTGCTTCTCCTTTCTACCTCTAGATTCCCGGGGACAGACAGCTTCGTTGTCGTCGTCTGTGGTTTTAGCTATGAGGCGTCTTGGAGCTGACAGCCCCGCTGTTTAGCTCTTGAGCCAAATGTCAGGGTTCTTTTCCACAATCCCACATTTTCCAAATTAAACATGCAACTACTTCGCAATTTAGAATGAAAGGCCGTGAGTCAAGATTTAAATTAAACTTATAAGATAAAGTTACAATAACTACACTCAATATTCTACATATCCGTCTGCCTAGATATTTGTCTTTCAGTGAAAGAAAAAGAGAGGATTACATGTTGCTGGACTCGTCTGCATGTATATATGTGTGTGACAGATATAGCATCTGTACATAGCACATGCATATTGATGCTACCCTGACAGAAAATAAATAGATATAGATTCATAGTAGGTGGGGGGTTGTTTGTTTTTAAGGCCAGAAGGGACCATTAGATCATAGATAGATAGGGCTAGAACTGGTTGGCGGGTTTTGAATTTTAAAATTTTGTCAACATTTTGAAATTCAGTGAAAAACAGGCTTTTTGACAATATTTTCATAAATTTGCTCCCCCCACCCATTTTTCAACCAACCGCTGAGCTGGGTTTAATTTTTCAAATTTTTGACAATTGTGAATTTTAAACATTTTTTTTTATTTAAGTACCAAAAATGTAAAAACATGAGCAGGAAAAATGTTCATGATTTCCACCCCCTTTTTATTTTCTCACACAGCTCAAGATGTAACGATGGAGCTCTTCAAAGCCCAACAGTCCAGATCCAATGTCCTTTTAAGTTAACGGGGAGACTCTCAATGACTTCCAATCAGGCTGTAAATGTAGGAGAGACACAATTTCACCTCCAGCAAGCAAGAGGGTCACATTTCAAGATTCACCCTGATTTCATTATGAAAGGTAAAAGATTGTCCTTTAAGAGATACAGTGTGAAAACAAGGGGAAAAGTGCATCTTAGGCCAGATCGACACTAGGAACACTTTATCAGGGTAAGTACACCAGCTACTTGTGTGGACATAGCTTATACCAGCAAAGTGGCACTTTTGCCAGCTTAGTTTTGCACACACATGGAAAAAAAAGAAACAAGCCAGACTAATAAAAGTGTAGTTTGACCAGCATAACTGAGTTTACATTAGGGGTTTTTGCTGGCACAACTCTGTCAGTCAGGGATCACGCCTCTTCACACCCCCAACCAATGTAGCTGTGCCAGCAGAAGTCAGTAGCATAGACCTGGCTTAACGCAAAGTAGTCAGCAAAGATGGAAAAGTGATGAATTTTTTTACTTTGTTTTGTTGCCACAGGGCATAATTAGGTATGGAGAGGTGAGCATGGCAGCTGGAAATGCAAGTGGTGTATGTTTGAGAAGTGAGTATAGAAAGTGGAAGAGAAAGTGTGCTCAAAGGACGGAGCCCAGCGTGGCATGTTCGTCCTCCAAACACATGGGTTCTACAAGTAGTTCAAGAAGTTTTACACATTCTAGAAGTTCTACAAGTAGTTCTAGAAGTTCTACATGTTCTAGATGTAGTAATACAGCAGCGAGAGGCTATAAGAATGCGACCTATAGCTGCCAAATCATGCAGAAAGGCATGCACAGCTGTGATGTGTAGCACGGCCAGCTCACTGCATGGACAGCTCATAGGCACTTCTGCTGACACTCCATGCTGACCTTCAAGTCTGCATGAAAGCCCATAGGAGATGTGCTTATTGTCTCTCTTTCTACGACTTGGCGGGGAGGCGCTGCTGTGCAGTTGACTGGTGTGTTAGACTGGTGTGCTTGTTGTGACCTCTGTCCTCCATCACTGTGATGTGCTCCATGTTGTGTGCACAGGCCCACGTCTTCTGTAAGAGTTCTCATGGAGCTGCTCATCATCGTACTGACAAAAACATCCTTCCTGGCTTTTCACATCCCACAGATAGACTCTGGCTTTGGTGGGCATCCTTCCATTGTGCCCGTTGTTCTTCTCACTGTGACCCATGTCAGAGTGCTGGGCTTCCGGTTTCTGATGGGTGCTTGGCCATTCCCACTTCTTGGATATATATGCTGGTCTTCGGCTGTCACCAACATACACCCCCAATACTATTAGTTACCTCTTATTGCTCCCTGCTGGGTTTTCCCTCTTGAGCCATAGAACTAATTAGCTGAGTTTGCTTGAGCTGGAGGAACAGAGTAGTTGTTGGCTGCAACCATATACAAGGAGCTTATCCCAGCAATGCCATCAGTGTTTCCTTCACTTTACGCTCCCCTATAGTGACCTCATTCCTCTGTGAGCTGTGCATCTTCACAGGCATCATCGTTTGAGGGAAAGGCCTGACTAATTATTGCCCTACATTTTGTGTAGTCAATTATACCAATACAAAGCAGCTGTAAAGGCAACCACTCTGATCTGCATTGGTGCAAATGACTAGCAGGTACAGGGTAAATCAGGCCTCTCATCTGCAGTTCAGTCAATATTTCCCTTACTAGGGTGACCAGACGTCCCGATTCAGGACTATCCCGATTTTGAGGAGTTTGTCCCGTGTCCCGACCAGAGTACGATCGGGACGCCATTTGTCCCGATATTTTGTTTCCTGGTCTTCGGCAATTCGGCGGAGAGTCCTTCAGTCTTGAGCGGTCTTTGGCGGAAAGATTTATTATTCGCAGCCGAAATACCGCCAAAGACCGTCCCGACTGAAGGGCTGTCTGCCGAATTGCTGCCGAATTCACGGACAGGTGAGTGTAAAAAAAATATATTTTTTTCCCTTAACATCTGGTTACCCTCCTGTCCCAACAACCTCTGCACATATACGAACAAGAGACACAGTGAACAGGATAGCTTGGAATTAATAGTGCAAGTGGGGATGTGGAAGATATGTGAGAACTTTAAAGCTGTGTTTTTCTTTTAATTATTTTGATTTTAATTCTACAGGATGTAATTTATTTAGTTTGAAAAAAAAACCGTTTTCACTACATTCTGGGCCTTTCAGAGCTCTCGGGCTTTCAGAGCCATCGCTAACTTCTTTGTCGATGAGCACTTCAGGACTTGGAACCCTGAATTATTGGTCAAATGCTGGTCCTGAGTCACTGGGAACCACCTTTTTCTTACAAAATTAATTTGTTTTACTCCAAGATATTCAGAGCAATCAGCTGCCAGTGGCAGGAAAAATTCTAATAATAGCACATTCTAGGAGGAAGCCATTGGAAAGGGATGTTTTTCCCATTTTCGTATTCTGCATTGTCACTGCCTGTCCTTTGAAGATACCTGGGGGGTTTGGTTCAATGTGTTGTGCAGCTTTACAGCATTACTAGAAAGTTACCACTTTGAATCCAGCCTTTGTCAATGTCAAGCAAAAGTCATTGCGCCGTATCCTGAGAGGTGCTGAGCACCTTTCTTGTTAGGCCAAAGCCTGAGGCCCCTCTCAGACAAACTCCCATTAAATAGGAATTGGACTTCAGCCTTCGGTCTGTTGGAAAATGAGAATGCTCAGCAGCTGTAGGCTTGTGCCTCAGTCACTTTGGCGCTCGGAGGCTGTATGAAGATGTCTCTACTTGCTTTGATTCACAGGGGTTTTCGCTCCTTGAGTTTTGATCTGAATGTTTTGGGTTTGAATGAGATCAAAGCTTTAAGTGAAACTCAGCCTGAGCCTCTGTGTTCTGCCGGGTTTCCACCAAGCTCCCTCCCTGCCACCTGATTAACTTGGCTCAGGTTCCCTCAAAACTGCTAGGAATTCATCCCAGGTTTACTGAGAAGTGCAGGAATCCCATCCACCTTGACCCAGCTTGTAATGACGTTTTTCTGTCATTGGGGTTTCACTACAACACTTTATGCATCTGGCAACTGTTGCATGGCCTCTCTGAAATGAGCTGGTGGGTCTTGTCAGGTCAATGCCTTGTGGACAGATGCCACAGATCACAAAAGCCATGCAGACAGTTGGTACTCCTCTTGAAATCCCAGCAAGATTAAGGTTTTAAACATGCCATGAAGATGGAGAATGAATTTCTTCCTCACCACTGGAGCTTGTCCCATTTGGTACTCTGACAAGGGCTGATACACAATAAGAGATGTTAAAGTTGTTCCTGCCATTTGGATAGAGGTCTTGTTCTCCAAGGCTTCTGGTCCCACTGCTTTCATCAACACTGAATTCTTTTTTTTTAAATAAAAGGAAAGTGATCAAACTGTGTTCCTCACCGCTACATTTGATAAAACATTTTCTTTGGAGCTGAGACCCTCTGTGCACATTTTCACCTGCCTGGGAATAAAATTCCAGAATGGAGTTAATTATTTATTATTATAATTATTGCTGTTAAAATAGTGCCTGGAGACCCAACAAAGATTGGGCCCCATTGTGCTAGGTGCTGTACAAACACACACTAAGAGACAGTCCTCTGCCCTAACAGTCTAAATAGACCAGAAGTATTATTGTCCTCACTTTACAGATGGGAAAGTGAGACATGGAGGGATTAGTTGACTTATCCACACAAGGGAAGTTGATGTCAAAGTAAGGCATTGAATGTAAAAACTTGTCTATGTTACTGGCTGGATTGATGGGCAGCGATCAATCCAGCAGGGGTCAATTTATCATATCTAGTCTAGACCCGATAAATCAACCACCGAGCACTCTCTGGTCGACTCCTGTACTCCACCAGGGCGAGAGGCGGAGTTGACGGGGGAGGGTCGGCCATCGACTTACCACAGTGAAGACACTGTGGTAAGTAGATCTAGGTACGTTGACTTCAGCTATGTTATTCAAGTAGCTGAACTTGTGTAACGTAGATCGATTTCTCCCCTCCCACCCCAGGCCTAAGTCTCATGAGTTTGTTTAGTGCCTTAACCACATGGCCATTCTTCCTCTCTGAAATGCAAGCTCCACTATTGTTTCTTAGCTCTTTATGTGTGTTTTTGATGTTAATACATAGGCTCAGTATTTTCAACAGGTGCCACTGGTATAGTCTATCCCTAAAAATGGAGTTCTTAAAAGAAACATTAACTAATGTTCAGCTATACTAGTAAGGCCTAGCAGGTCCCATTATAAAACTGTTCTCACATTAGTTCAGTTCTAGGCCTCTAGACTGTTTCAAATGTCATGCAACAAAGATAATTCTGTGAGTTGAGCTACTGTCCGCTAGTAGCTGAGCCGAGAACTTTCCTGGTTCCTCTCCTGAAAGGATGCACAACAGCCCCGAAGTGCTGAAGGTGCCAGCTCCTTTCCCTTAGCTGGGAAATAGCTTCTGCTGCAGAAGACGATGGAGCTGAGTTGCTATTGCTAACCTTGGGCTTAAGAGACCTTGACGTTAAAGGAAAAGTGTGTGTCTCAGGTGCCTAAAATGATTCAGCAGAGAGGGAGACCCTGGTCTCAGGGTCAGTCTCTGCCTCCACTCAGGGACGTGACATGTATGAAGCACTGAAAATCTTAATGAAATAATCCTTCATTAAGTTCCCTCTCCCACCCACACAGTTCCAGTTCCTTGCTCCACAATGAGGATGGAGAGGGCAAGAAAGAAAGCAACGTGGGAGTGAATAAGACAGGGGGACAAGTAACAGTGTGCTAGAGAAATGTGGACAGTGAGATGAGGTAGCCAATTCCTGGCTTCCTAAACACAACCCAAACCTTGCAATATTTTGGCACAAGCCAGCCCAGGGACCTCCTGACAGTGCAGTGTGGGGGATCAGAATCTGAGCTCAGCACAGTCTTTTGTGGAGTTGTGGGGAGCCACTGCAGAATAGTCAAGTTAAGGCCCAAAGGGGGAACCTGAATCTGTTTCCAACACCAAGTGAGTGTCCTAACTACTGAGGTGGGCACACTGTCTCTCTCAACCTGGTTTTGAGTGAAAGTTTCATCCTGGACCCAAGAAACCCATTTCAGTTTCTGACAAACAGGCATTTTCCAACAAAAAAGTAGTTTCCCTGAAAAATTCCCAACTTGCTCACATCCTTTGTTCCTGAAGCTGCTGGAGGTTGGCTAAGAAAGGGCTGCGTGGGTTCTAACATAAATAGCTTTCCTTTTAGCACTTGTACTTGGAGCCCTTGGGAAAGGTTTGTATGGAATACTGGCACCTTCTGACCTTTTAGCAGCTTTATGAAAGGCCCAGGGGAAGGATTCATTGTTGTGGGTGGGGCCAGAGTTTGCATCAGGGTGGGGGCTGGGAGTTCTTGGCAAAAGTCATAATAATAATAGAAAGCTTGACTAGTTAATTTTCACAGTCCCCTGTGACACAGATAGGTGTCATTAGCTATTCTCAGGGTACGCGTGGGGGAGCAGGGACAGATGTGACTTGCCCAGTTCTACCCAATGGATTAGTGGCAAAACTAGGATTAGAACTCGAGAGGCTGGTTCCTAGACCCATGCTCATGCTACAGCGTCCAATTTCTTCTGCCCCAGCTAAAAATGGGGCAACATTGTGAAACTGTATTAAAATTGTTTGCACAGTGATGGCCAGTTGGACAACTGAGTGCAGCCACACAGAGTCATGGCACCAGAAAACCATTTGTTAGTTCCCTCACAAGCAGTGGCAAAACGCCAACCAGAAAACCTCCCCTCCTCTGACATATTGGCCCTCTTCCTGTCTGAGTCCAGCTGTCCGTAGGGCACTTACAGCACCAATCGATTGTCTTCTCGTGGCAGAGGACAAATGGCTTTGCGGATTTTGTAGAGCCTTTTGGTAGGCTTCTGATGCCTTGGATCATGCAGTTGTGTTCTCTCATCTACGGGACCTGGCAGGTGTGAAGAGAACTGGTTTAAGCCGGCTCCATTTGTTCTTTTTTTAGACAGGCCACTGAGGATGGTAAGGGGCAGCTACAGCTCTCTTCTCTCCTGAGGATTTTTGCCTGCTGAGCCTTGTTGGAGTCTATCTTGACACCTCTTTTGCTGCCTGGCTCTGTGAGGTGCTGAGCACCCTCACTTGACATGTATCTGAGGAAGTGGATATTCACCCACGAAAGCTCATGCTCCAAAACGTCTGTTAGTCTATAAAGTGCCACAGGATTCTTTGCTGCTCTCACTTCACATTGACTTTACTGGGAGTTGAAGGCACTTTTACTTATAGGCCCATTCCAACTCCTGCTGAAGTCAAGGAAAACGCCCATTCACTACAGAAACCATGCAACAGGTCTCCATCTCATTGGTATATAGATGCTGCATGGGGTTTCTTTAGCTGATAGGCATTCATGGGTATGGTGTTCTCCGTGGAGAGTCCATGACTGAGGACAGTTTTCACTGAACAATAGACTTAGGCCCGCTCTCCCCAACTTTAGGGAGCACAATTAGATACTACTCTGTAATCAGGAGTTTCCCAAAATAACCATGTTTTACAGCTCTCCTAGACATGAGGGGGAAGAGAATTCTTCTGTCCAGAGAATGTCTGTTTTGTCTTTAATTTTGCAGGCACTATGACAAGGGGCACTTTAGAAAGACACATGGTCGCACACAGTTTCACACCACTCTCGTTACACACTTTGTTATAGTCAGTTGTGTCGGGTTTTCCTCCCATGGGAAGGCTAGTGGCTATCAATGTCTTGGGGTTTCTTTTTTGGTTTTGACAGGGTTATTGCTTGGATGGCCATTTTCTAGAGCGGTTGGGACTTACTGAAGGCTTGTTCTGGGAATGCATTGTGGTTATAGCTGGCAGTTGCTTGGTGTTGTTGTAACTGATGTAGATATTTGCTGGCTGTAGTAGTTGTTTCAGCATATGGTGTGTGTTGATGGCTTGTTTCCTGTGCTTCTTGCGTCTTCAGCTCCTTTGTTGTCATGGTCATTGTGTGTCTTTTGGGTTCTGATTTTTGGTTATCATGTAACCTTGGAGACTGTTGCTGCTCCTTGTTACCTATTGTTGCAGTTTCTTGTTCACTGTTATTTGTTGCAATGAATAATATGTGGTGGTGGTTTTTCAGCCCGAGCCTTTGCTCTGAGTGTTTGGTGTTTGTACTATAGCAGCAGATTTCCTGGGTAAACCCTTAGAGCTCGGAAAAAGAACAGTCAAGTTTTCCCTCTTAGTCATTTGTGAAACTCAAACAAGATCTTGTTCAGCTCAACCACTAAAACTTGGAGATCAAACTGAAACTGAAATGCTCCCACAACACAGAAACTCATTCCTTCCTCCATTCCACTTCCCGCCCTCTGCAATCCACTTCTTCAGGCCAACCACAAATAGAAGGAAAATGTGCCCACCATTAACCGGGCTGGACATAGTTCCATTGAATGGGATTTGTTTGGGTAATGCGCCATTGTTAATGATGCTATTGGCTCTGTAGCCACTCAAGAACTTTTTACCCCCTAAAATGAAATCACAGAAATGTAGGACTGGAAGGAACCTCAAGAGGTCATCTAGTCCAGTCCCCTTCACTCAAGTTAGGACTATGAACAGAAGAATGGCCCTACTGGGTCAGACCAAAGGTCCATCTAGCCCAGTATTTTGTCTTCCAACAGTGCCAGGTGCCCCAGAGGGAATGAACAGAACAGGGAATCATCAAGTGATCCATCCCCTGTTGCTCATTCCCGGCTTCTGGCAAACAGAATGTAATAACTAGACCGTGCCTGACACATGTTTATCTATCCTGTTCTTAAAAACTGCCAGTGATGGAGATTCTACAACCTCCCTAGGCGGTTTTGTTTCAGTGCATAACTACCCTGATAGGAAGTTTTTTCTAACGTCCAACCTAATGTCCTTGCTACCGTTTAAGCCCATTGCTTCTTGTCATGTCCTCAGAGGTTAAGAAGAACAATTTTTCACTCTTCTCTTTGTAACAATCTTTTATGAACTTTAAAACTGTTATCATACCCCTCCTCCCAGTCTTTTCTTCGCCAGACTAAACAAACCCACTTTTTTCAAACCTAATTTTGCTTGGAGAATTCTTATTTTTCTTTGCCTTCTGTTCCCTTTGCTTCTTGAGTATAATTGTCACAACTGAAGAAAGGTTCTGGTCATACCTGACAGGAGAGAGGGGAAAAGGAGGGGCACCTCAGTGCCACCTTTTCCCATGTTAAGTGAAACTGGCCTATTTTGGTATATGGCTAAAAGCCTCAAGAAATTTAACTCTCCTCTTCTGTGCCTGTGGTGGGAGAGTGTTGCATGTTTTATTAAAACTGTGGGATTTTTTCATTGTGGTGTGTTTTAAATAGCAAAAGTCATGAGGTGATCATGATGAAAAAGCCTGGAATGAGAGTAACTAGAGTCACAGGGATTTTGTGGAAATTCCACTCCGTTCTCTCTTTTTTTTTTATTTTGAAATTTTGCAAGAAAAAGTTTATAGAAAAATTGAAATTCAAAAAAAATGTAGAGCAGCTTTAATAGTAATTGCAAAGTCAAATGTCAGGACGCTGCTGTGTCTCACTGTAGTGCCAGTTATAACTGGAACCTTGCTTGTGCTATGTTAACAGTAAACAGATGTGCGGATACTAGCCTGCAATACTGAATCAAACCAATTTACCAGTCGGTTTGCTTTCAAAGGCCCTGTTCTGTCACCCTTACTTATACGGAGTAGCACCTTACTCCATAAGAGGCAACACTAAAACCAATGGTAGATACTACCCAATGTGGGTGGTAATAGCAGAATCTGGACTGAAATGTCTGTTACTACACTGGAGAAAGGAAGAAACTTCACCACCACTGGAGGAATTCAGCTGCACTTTAAGGAACGGATTCTGATTTCCGCAACAAAATGACCTCAGAAATTCAACATTTATAAGTGCAAAGTAATGCATATTGGAAAAAATAATCCCAATCATACATATATAATGATGGGTTCTAAATTGGTGATTGCCACTTAAAGAAATCTTGGAGTGGATAGTTCTCTGAAAACTTCAGTTCAATGTGCAGCAGCCGTAAAAAAAAAAAAAAAAAAAGCTAACCATGTTAGGAACTATTGGGAAAGGGATATATAATAAAACAGAAAATACCATAATGCCACTGCATAAATCCATGGTACGCCCACACCTTGAATTCTGTGTCCAGTTCCAGTTTCCCCATCTCGGAAAGGACATAGCGGAAATGGCAGAAGTTCAGAGAAGGGCAGCAAAGATGATCAAGGGAATGGAGAGACTAAAAAGATTAAAGATGTTCAACTTAACAAGAGATGACTAAAGGGAGATATGATAGAGATCCATAAGATCATGAATGGTGTGGAAAAAATGAATCAAGAAGTCTTATTTATCTGTTCCCACAATATAAAAACCAGGGGTCACCCAATGAAGTTAATAGGCAACAGGTTTAGCACAAACAAGAGGAAGTATTTCGTCATACAATGCACAATTAACCTGTGGGACTTATTGTCCTGGGTTGTTGTGATGGCCAAAAGTATGACTGGGTTCAAAAAAGAACTAGCTAAGATAATGGAGGATTGGTCCCTCAATGGCTATTAGCCAAGATGGTCAAGGATGCAACTCCATGCTTGGAGTGACTCTATACCGCTGACTGCCAGAAGCTAGGAGTGGAGGACAAGGGTGGATCACTCCAAAATTTCACTGTTCTGTACCCTCTCCTTCATGGCCTGATACTGGTCACTGTCAGAGAGAGGATACTGGGCTAGACAGACCATTGATCTAACCCAGTGTGTCAGCTCTTATGTTTTTATTGCTCATAGTGAGTCATATTTTAGGCCCTGATCCTGCAAAGACATGCACTGTGAGTAGTGCTGTTGAAGTTCATTGGGCAGTACTCCCATTTCATTCAGTTGGATTATTCACAGAATCTGATCCAAGTCCATTGAACTCAATGGCAAGAACTGCCACTGATTTCAATGGAGCTGGATCAGGCCTACTGTGTAAAAAGCTACATCTGTGCATAAATCTTTGCAGAATCAAGGCTTTACTCGATAAGCAGTCCCATTGATTTTAGAAGGTCTTTTCATAGAGCAATATAAGTGACATTTCTTTAGGAGGCTCGTTCTATCACTTCTCCGCTTGCCTTCTTGTGGTAGAGGTGTTCTTAACCAAAAGGAGGGGTGTGAAAACCAAGTGTCTGGCACCCTATAACCAGATTGCTCCTGGCAGAGGGGGCTCGTTCACCATGGTAATCAGTCCACCTAGGAAAAGGGACTCCTATTTCAAACCAAGAATATCAGGTGCGGCCAGCCAGTTTGTATAAGTTCTGCCCATCACACATACTCTATGGGTCTTCGTCTTCAGGCAGTATATGAGTACAATGCTAGCGCATCCCCTGACTGTAATGCATGAATGCTTTTCCTAATGACTGTGAAAAACAGGAAAAGGCTTTTGCATTCTGGGTGCATGCAGCTAGAGAAACAAGCCCCCAACAACTACATTCTGCTTCCCTGAATGTGGGAACAATGACTGGCACATCTAGAGAAGCAGCTAAGATGCTGAAAAGGAGAGTGCATATTGTGTGTGGTTAAGAGACAAAATGGAAGGGATCAAAATCCATGAACCTCGGGGAGAGTTACAAGCTAATGTATTATGGCTCAGTAGCCAGGAGGAGTGGAGTAGGAATAACAGCAACAGAAATATTACAGGCTAAGTTAGTGGACATCCAAAGGAAAAGTGACCAGCTGATGCACGTGAACATAGCACTGACCAGAGAACAAATATTTGATGTTATGTGCTGAAACATGCTGCAGGTTATTTGTATAGCTGAGAAGAAGGAGGAATTGCAGATAGCTCTGGAACAAGTGATTATATGGAATACCTCAAGCTGAGTACTTGATTATCAGAGCAGATCTCAAAGGACATGGGAGAACACAGTGAGGGCTACGAAGATTGTCACAGACAATAAGGCTTTGGATCCAGCAATGAAGTTGGTGAGGATATCTTAGAGTTAGCCAGAGCCCATGGCCTGATTGTTTTCAATACATAACTTTGTAAAAAGGGAAGAACACTTAATTACATGCGAGAGCTGTACCAACAGATCCCAGATCAATTACTTCCTGACAAGAGGAAGAGATCTAAAAAACATGATATTGTAAAGTGACCCTGGGAAAGCAGATTATGGAGCAACATAGATTGTTTGTAATGGACTTCTGGGTGAAAAGGCTAGTGGAGGACAATAGATGAGTTTTGGAACAAACTTTTAAGTGGTGGAGGCTCACAGATAGGGAAGTTAATCTCAGATTTAAGGATGAAGTTCTACAGAGGTTGGACAATGACCAAACTGACCAACATGATACCAATGAAGTTTGGAGGGAAATATCCAAAGATTTTACAGAAAGTGCATGCACTGTCTGTGGTCAAACAAAAGGAGGGACATTTCATGGCAAGAAGGCCTTGTGGTGGTCCAACAATGTGCAGGAGGCAGTGAAGAAGACGATGACGAAGGAAAGGTTTAAGCGACGGCAGAAAGTAAGAACGGTGGAAAAGTTATAAGGAATACAAGCTAGTAACGAGAATGGTGAAAAGAGCAGTTGCGGAAGCGAAAGGGGAGGCATTTAAAGCCTTATTTGTAAGACTACTCACAGATTAGGCAAAGAAGCACAGAGGACTTGAGAGCTGTGAAATGTGTCAAAGATGAAAACAGAAGAGTACTGGTCCAAGATGGTGAAATCATTAGGAGGTGGCAGCATTTTAAGAGAAACTGCTCAATGAAGAAAATGTGAAGAAATTGCTCAGGAGAATATGCACAAGCAACAGCCTTCCAAGACCTATCACCATGGTGAAGACTCAGACAGTGTTAAAGATGGAGAAATGTAGGAAGGCAGTGGAACTGAATGGTGTATCAACTGAGACATTTAAAGGGGTGTGATGAGGATGAACTTTAACTCTTCATACTGGAAAAATGCCCAACAAATGGAGGAAGAGCACATTGATCCCTATCATCAAGCATAAAGTAGATGTGTAAGAATGTAGTAATTACCAACCCATCAAGTTAATGAGTCACGCAGTGAAATGGCTGGAGAGAATTAGTGAGAAAAGACTTTGAGAGGAGCTAGAATATCAAGTAATTTGGGTTTGTGCTGGGATGGTCAATAATGGATGCAGTGTTTGCAGTCTGAATATTGCAGGAAATGTACAGAGAGAAACTCAAGGAATTGCACTTAGAGTCTGTGGGTTTAGAAAAGTCTTATGACAAAGTACCCAGGGAATTGTGGTGATGGTCCCTGTGGTCATGCGGTCTGCCGTAGGCATATGTTCAGACTATCCTGGACATGTGCGAGGGTAGAACCACAGTAATGAGAAGGAGCTGCAACTGCAGTGAGTCATCCCCTGTGAGGGTAGAGCTGCACCAAGGATCAGCCTTAAACCCATTCCTGTTTTTGACTGCAATGGACCCCTGGATGGAGGAGATTAGGGAAGAGGCTCCACGGAGCATGCTTTTGCTGATGGCATGATACTCTTCTGAGAAAAGCAATATGAAATGGAAAGCTATCTAAAACTACGTAAGGCTGCAGTGGAAGAAAATGGCTTGGCTTATGAATCAGCTGATAAAAGAATAATACATGTGATGCTTCATTGAAAGGGACAACGAGAAGCCAGTAAAACTAGATGGTGCTGAGTTAAAATCTGGGAACAATTTAAATACCTCCGTTCAGTGTTGAGGCATGATGGGAATGTGGATGCAGATGTTAGAGGCCTCATGAAGAGCACTTGGTGTAAAGGGAGGAAGTTTGATGCAAATTTTCTGTAGTAAGAATATGTCAAGTAAACTAAAAAGCAAAATGTATTAAAATCATGATTGGGCAAGCCAGGACATATTTGTCAGACTGCTGTCCAGGGAGGAAGGGAGAAGGACTGCTTCTTTCACTCCACCAACATGAAAATGCTCAGGTAGATTCTGGGTAAGATAAGAGCTGATAGGCTATTTAATGCAATGCTACAACCCATGGTACAGGTAGCCCCCATCACAGAAAATATGAAGGAGTATTGACAGACATGGCTGGGCCACATGGGACGACAAGGAGGGAAATATGTTGGCCAGGAGTACAAGAGCTAGTAGTCATGGGACATAGACCCCAAAGTAGACCTAGAAAGAGGTGGTTCTAGATGCTAAAGAACAAGCTGAAGAAGGTTGGTGTCAGCTTGGAGGATGCACTTGACACAAACTCTTGGAGGTAAATAATAAGAGACAGGACAAAGTGAAGAAGAAAAGTCATAGCATAAGGTACTACTCAATGTCATTAAGGGAGGCAGGATTTGTCCTTAAGCTGCTACTTTTCTCTCTCTCCCTCTCGAGCCCAGAGGTTAACTTGGCAGCACTCAAGGTTCTCGGTAAATTTAGCACAACATTACCATCACATCTACCCACTCGCATGCCATAATCCCCAAATGTCAAAAAGTCATGGATATCATTATTATTATTTTAACCATGACTCCCGCAAAAACTGTGAGACGAATGTAGCCTTAAGCAGTTTAAGGTTTTTATTTTTTTTTAAAAAGGGAATTTTGTTTTATGCGAACATCAAGTTTTTCATTAATGTGGGCAAGCTTTCACTCAAATGACCGCAAATTTGCAAATTTGCGGTGGAACTTGAGAAGTGCGTGCATGCTGGAATAAAATGACCCACTGCTAAAGCATATGGAAAAGACCACAACACGACCACAACATTTTGCCAAGCAAAAATCTGGACATTTCTCCAGGTCTTAAGGGAGGATGCCAAATTGCCAAATAAGATGCTAGTCTAACATACTGATGTCCATTTTGTCCTGTTACTATTGCTGCTGCTGCTGTGGGTGTTTAAAGCCCTTTACTTTGGCTGAATGGTGTAAAGGAGCTATAGTGTAAATGAGAATCAATTCCTTTGCTTCTAGGGGGAAAGATAGCTTGGTTTGAGCATTGGCTTGCTAAACCCAGGGTTGTGAGTTCAGTCCTTGAGGGGGCCATTTGGGGATGTAGTTGGGGATTGGTCCTGCGTTGAGCAGGGGGTTGGACTAGATGATCTCCTGAGCTCCCTTCCAACCCTAATAATCTATGATTAATCCATGAAGGGTTTCCCTGCTGCTAATGGTCACTGTGTTTCTTTTCCTCTTTGCTGGCAGAATAGCAGAGATGAATACAAGGCCATCTAGAGGGAGTGGAACGCGTCTGTAAAGAACAAGCTTTGTGTCTGTTATGCAGCTCTCAGCCTGCTGCCAAAGTCCAGCTGTGGGACGCAGGCCTTTATCATGTGAGACAGAGCTCCCAAAATGAGGAACATGATGTGATGCAGTAGGACTGTCTGTGTGGGGAGTGGGAGACCAGGGGAGGACTTTAGAGGATGGACGATGCCAGGGCCTGTAACCTGAGCTAGGTAAGGGAGGGGAAAGGTCAACACCTTTGCCTGGGAAGGAAAAAAAGGAAGGGTGTGGCAAGAGGGAGGCAGTTTGAGTTTGGGCTTGGGGCTGTGTGGGCGGAATTCAGGGTATCCTAGCTAGGATTCAAGCACCCTGAAAGCCCAGAAGGACTCGGTGGAGGGGTCCTGACTGTGCCTGCAAGCTCTGCTGTAACCTGTGTTCCTGTTGTCCAATAAACCTTCTGTTTTACTGGCTGGCTAAGAGTCACTGTGAGTCCCAGGAAGAGGGGTGCAGGACCGGACTCCCCCACACTCCGTGACACACCCACAATGCTAAAAGGCAGCTCCAAAGCAGAAGGGGGCGGCTAGAAATGAGCTGTGGGGGTAAATAGGGTTTGTTGAATTAGAGTTAACTGATCTCAACAGACGGGGAAGGATGGCATTAGGGTTAAGCATGGGCTAGGATGGCTAGACACTTGTGGAAGGATCTGATCCCACATATGTGGGGCTAAATCCTGGTCCCGTGAATGTTGATAATTGTAGAGAGACATGGTGAGGGAGGTCATATCTTTTATTGGACCAACCTGCTGTCGGTGGAAGGAGTAAGCTGTCGAGCTACACGGCGCTCTTCTTCCAGTCTCAGGATGGGAATTTTGACATTCATGTGACCCTTAGACCCTGGCTGGATTGCATAGGAGCAGATTGTGTCTCAGCCTAGAGGAAGTGCATGTAGGGCCAGGAGGGCACCAGGAGCTCACTCCTCTTATGTTTCCTTTACAAAGGCCAAGCACAGTAGTGCAGAGACTTCTTCTGACATCCACGGGGTGAAAATTTCCCAAAGACCATTCCTAGAGGTGAGGAGGAGACGGAGCCATAGCCTTCCTCCCTCCAAATCTGCCTGCATTGCTGCCTGGTCACCAGATAACCCCCATCCCCACCCCATGCACTGGGGAACAGAGAGAAGGAATGGCTCACCTCAGGTCCAATCCATCCCTGAGCTCTCAATGGAGCTGATGTGACTCCACTCTCTCCCATACAAGCCAGTGCATAAGAATGTGTCTACATAGCATAAAAAAAAAGACCCATGGCAGCGAGTCTCAGAGCCCACGTCATCTGACTTGGCCTCAAACTATGGGGCTAAAAATAGCAGTGTAGGCATTAAGTGCTAGGGCTGGATAGTGGGCTCTGAGACCCTCTCCTCTGGCAGGGTTTGAGTCTGAGCTCCAGCCCAAGCCCCAGTGTCTTATACTGCTATAGCCCTTCCGGTGCGAACCCCATGAGCCCAGGTCAGCTGACTTGAGCTCTCAGACTTGCAGCTGTGGGTGTGGGGTTTTTTTTTTTGCAGTGTAGACATACTATGAAGGGCCCTGAATCCCTCTCAGACATCTCCAGGCCAAATTCAATCCAGGCGTAAGTGAACTCGATTCCACTGGCCCCGCAGCAGGACTGAACCTGGCCTTTTTGCATCTCTGTCTGTAAAAAGGAGACATTCTTCAGTGGTTAGTGGGACACTTCAGCCCAGATCCTCAGAGCTATTAGGCACCGGACTCCCATTAGTCAGGTACCTCCATATCTTTGGGGATCGGGGCGTCATTCCTTAATATTCATTGAAGCACCTTTGTGTGACCCTGGTCTGAACAGCCCCCAAGCAACCACCCAGGAGATAACACCAGCCCTTTGTGGGATGGAAATGCAATGAGGGGCCTATTATGAGAGGTCCTTGCTGTTAATGCTTCCTGGGGAGGGGATTTACAGAACGGCTCAGACCGTTATCAGCCGGCAACAAATGTGCATTTCATTTGCTGACTATTTCAGGGTGAAACTTAAAACTTCCCCAAAACGTGGGGGACCGGGCGGCTCTGAGATACGGAGCCATTCATCTGGCCATTGCCTTTTCGACTCCAACTCAAGCCAACGCTAGCGGCTGAAAGTTGTTACCATCTGATGGCTTGTGCACAAGGAGTTGATGGTCTCACTCCATTTCCTGATAGTCAGGTAAGCGCATCCCAGGCACAACAAACGCACCATAAAAACTGGATGCTCGCTAGCCACAGCAGCCTCAGCAGAAGGGCCAAGGGCTGGATGGGTCTCAGAGCAGGAACTATCCATTTACCTTGTGATGGGGCATTGGCCCCACACTTGCTCTGACCAATTAGCCACAGGCTGCACCTGAAGGGGATCAAGGAGACAATGAGGCTTAATTGAGGATGAAGCTCACCTGGACAGAAGCAGGTGGGGCTGGAGGCCTAAGTCCTGAAGAGGAAATCACTGCAGCTGTGGAGACATGAGAGAGTCCATGGAGTGAGTGAGCGGGACAACTGACTGAACACTTGCAGGAAGGGGCCTCAGACCATGTGGAGAGCTAATCCCGTGATGGGCCCCGAGGAGGCAACAGAGTGGTAAGAAAGTGCACCTTGTTACATGCCTCTAGATAGGGCCTTCACAGGTTAGGACCCTGGTAAGTATAATGTGTGAGGTGTTTGTAATGTAGAAAAGAGTTTGGGTCCAGTTTAGATCAGTTTGATGTGAAGCAGTTCTCCCATCCCTGCCACAGAAGGACAGCCCTCCCCAATTCTTTGTTAGGGACATAAAAAGGAAGAGAGCATGTATGACTTTCTCTTTGCAAGCACAACACTAAATGTTGGAAGTTAAAATAAGTTATACGCCAGTTTACAGATTTTGTTCAACATTTGTTTCCTCTGAAGTTCTAAATTGCATCCGTAAAGCACTTTACAAGCTTTAATCAATGAGTCCTTGTAGCACTTCTCTAACGCAGGGGAGTATTATCCCCATTTTACAGATGGGAAACTGAGGCACAGAAAGGCTAACACCCAGATTATGAAAGAAAGATAGGTAGTGCTGTGCTCCTCACTGCAATGCCTAACTGATTTAGTAGCCTAAATCTCACTTTCAAAGGGATTTAGGCACTTAGGAGCTAAAATCTCATTAACTGTCAATGGGAATTAAGTGCCTAAGTGCCTAATTCACCTTTGAAACAGATTTAGGCTCTTAAATCTGGGCCTAAATGGTTTCCCCAAGGCTCCAGGAGGAGTCAGTGTCCCTGAATTAAAACTCAGGCACTCCAGGCTCCTATCCTTCTGATCAGACCACTGTTAGACCATACCACTCTTTGGCGTCAACCCTTTGTCTCCTCAGGACATCTGTCCAAATTTCTTCTTTGGTGAATCTGAGCAAGGTCGGTCAAACTGGTAATATTTACCACTTGTTGTTGCAGGTTCTATCATTTGGCTATGAATTCTCTAGGTGGCAAGAAGGTTTTGCGGTTAGAACATAAGACTGGGAGGCAAGGGATCAAGGTTCTGTCTTGGAATTGCTGTGTGGCCTTAAGCAGGTTCTTCACAGCTAAATTTTTGCCTGGCCTTTGCATAGTGGTGATGGTAGTAGGCAGATTCAGGGTCAGTCCCAAAATGGAGAGCACAGGGTGGGCTCCCTGGAGCTGACAATTCATAGAGGCATGATGACTTCTGAAATGTCCCCTGCAGTGGAGTATAGAATCATAGAATGTCAGGGACCTCATCTAGTCTACCCCCCTACTCAAAGCAGGATCAATCCCCAGACATATTTTTGCCCCAGATCCCTAAATGACCCATTCAAGGATTGAACTCATAACCCTGGGTTTAGCAGGCCACTGCTCAAACCACTCAGCTATCCCTCCCCCATACCACCACACCTCTGTGCACATCTGGCCCTTAACCTCCTCCTTCCAAAACCCAAACAGTGATGGCTGTGCCCAGGGGCTCTGCCCCACTCAGAAACTAACAGTGCAATAAAATAAACATCTCTTCATCCCAGTTTAACAGTTTCTCTCCCCCGTGAAAGGTGCATGCCAGGCAGCCTCTCCAGCACCCCGGACTGTACGGTCCACGTAGCCACGTTCTGCGAAGGGGTTCCAAGCAGCAGAAGCTGAACTTCAGTGGAGAGCCCCACCAGACGAGAAGGCATTGTGGGGATTTTGGTGAAACTGGTGAACAGCTGATAGGAGCAGGTTCTGCTTTGGCTGGTCCCCCTCACACAGCTGTCGCAATGGGATGGCTATGGAAGCTTTCAGAAATGGCCCCACCAAGGTAGAATTTGCACAGGGACACGGAAGGGAGAGGAAAAGGAAATTTATCTATGATTAAAGATTCTAGGTTAATAGTAAGATACTGTTCTTGCCTTTGCCCTTGATGGCAAAGCTTTGCTAGTTCCCATTGAAGGCTAAACTGCTGCCTGGGAGAACATGCCCTTTGATATGCCCCCAGTCATGGAGTGGGGTAAAGCCAGGACTTGTCTTTGTCCCCCATTGGGAGTTCTAACCCTGTCGCAAACAATGGAGACCCAAGTCCTCATTGGCAGGGAGGGCAGACTCCTGTGTGGCACCAGAGACCTACACAAGGGCCAAAGCAGTGATGGAGCAGGACCCCTTTCAGCCCGCAGGCCTTTCCACCATTATGCAGACCCAGGCGCAATTGGCTCTTAGTAAGCAAATGATGTCAGCTTCCACTGGTGTTATTTTAAGCTGCTTGTATACATTACTTCTCTGTATGAATCTCTGGCCTGTTCTCCCCGCTCCTTTCAATCACACACACTGACTCTTTTTTTTTTTTTTTTTGGTTAAAGCCAACATCTGTAGGTTTGTTCTTAACAAAAATAAAGCCATCCATCTCCTTTGGGATGCGGTTATGTCATGTGAGCTCAGGAAAGCTGGCTCAGGCAAGGTTTACAGAAGCCGTCACAGCCCGCAGTGGGAAAGGCAGTTATCTGTATGGGACGGTTTGCAGTTCTCAAGAATGCATCCTTCTCTCAGACTGAGGGGGTGGCTTTTGTTTATCCTTTGGCACACAATGAAATGATGGGAAAACATGCTTGGATGCACTGCTATAGTAAGGTGGGGCAGGGCAGCAGTTAAAAATGGAACAGCTCCTTTGATCCCTGGCCAATGCAGATGACTCCCAGGGTTTGGGTTTTAGAGTGGACGTCATGTTCTCTCTCTCTCTCCGTCTCCGTGTACAGATCTAACAGTTCCCTCCTACCTAGCAAACAGAACAAAGCCTCAAAGACAACCGGCTTCCAGGAAAGAGTGGGTAGGCAACCGCCATCAGAAAAGAGCAACCGTTTGAAAGGGCTGGGGGATGCGATCAATTATACCATCCGTGGTGTTCGCTGCTGAGCGACCTTGTTCAAGCTGAAATGGGAACTGGTGGCTGGCAATCCCCAGGCAAACCAAGGCATTCCTCCCATCTGGCCAAGTGCAAGAATGAGCAAATCAATATTGCATGCCCCCTAGGATCTCAAAGCGCTTTAGAAAACATAGCCCACAGCTGAGCCGCTGTGTTGTTGCCTCAGGGATAGAATGTGGTAGCCATTTTGTGCCAGGTGTCTCATTGTGCAACAGCTTCTAATTATTCTGACGTTTTTCTTAGTAGTCTTTTTATTTCCCCCCCCCCCGGAAAATGAATAAAATGGAAACTCCACAAACTAGAGCATAGGCTGGGACCTACCACTGGGGCCGGCTCTAGCAATTTCGCCGCCCCAAGCACGGCAGAATGCCGCAGGGGGTGCTCTGCCACTCGCCGGTCCTGCGGCTCCAGTGGACCTCCCGCAGGCGTGCCTGCGGATGCTCCACCGGAGCCGCGGGACCAGCGGATCCTCCACAGGGACGCCTGAGGGAGCTCCAGCGGAGCCGCCTGCCACCCTCCCGGCAACCGGCAGAGCACCCCCCGTGGCATGCTGCCTCAAGCACGCACTTGGCACACTGTGGCCTGGAGCCGGCCCTGCCTACCACAGTGCATGTGGTATTAAGGCCCCAAGGAGAGACACTGACTCCCACTCCGATTTCCCACAGTTACCCTAGGTGGAAATAAAGACAGGTCTGGAGGGGAAAGGAGTGGGCGGTAAGTTTTACAGGCCTGCTCCTTCGCCCTGCTCCACCTCAGATATGGAGTGGGATGCTCACAGCAAGACTCTGGAGCAGCTCCATACAGCCAGCACGTGAGTTTCATCTGCTCAGTGGCTGGAAAGACTGACTTGTTTAGCGTGAACAGATGAAAGGTCACCTCTGAAATCTGGCTAATGCCACCTGTCTTATAGACAGAGAGAGAAACATACGTCGATTAGATCAATGAATCTGTGGCACTCTTCAGAATGAGATTCAAGACAAGGATGCTTCCTGTTCCCTTAGGGTTAGATTCATAAAATCACTTATGTGCCTAAATCCTAGAGTCAGGCATCACTGGGTTTCATAAAACCCCTGCTCAGCTGCCGTCAAACTTTATAACTTGCTCAGTGTCTAAACTTTTGCAGTACATTTTCCTAGCTGCCTCTATTTCTGCTTCTGAGCGTCTGGGCAATTAAGTCTCAGAACAAGGCAGAAAGCAGGCAAAGACAGACATTCCTTTGCCTAACTCGCCTGCTGGGCCTGATCCAGGAAGTATGTTCAGAGCAGAATGACCTTCCTTGTAACTTTCAGCCCAGCAGTTATGAGATACTCACCCAGGATGTGAGACCTCCCCACTCCAGTTCATCTGCCACCTCTCAGATGGGTGGCCCAGTCACTCTGCTATGTGATAGTCTAATGTGGGGCTTCCTCGATCTCTCCCATTGACGTTGTTCCACACAGAATAAATAAGGAAGTGTCACTTGGCCAGAGAGAGAGAAAGCACAAGCATGAGAATGATGTAGCCTTGAGGTTAGAGCACTCCCCTAGGAGGTGAAGACCCAGGAACTAATTCGCCTGCTCCAATGTATATTTTATTTATTTAGCCAGAGTGGAGCATCATCAATGGGAGAGCCTGAGGGAGCATCCCATTAGAACGTCCCATAGCCTAAAGGCTAGAGCACCCACCAGAGAGATGGCAGATTCCTCTTCAAATCCCTTCTCCCCCTGGATCTCCTTGGCATCTCCCTACCTTAGGTGGCTCCCTACCTGGCCTTGGTGCATCCCATTCTGAGGCACTGGTCTCTCCCCATTCATTGTATAGGGAACCTAGGCTCCCAACTCAGGCTTTGTGCATCTCAGGGCTGTCTATGCTAAAAACTCACATCAGCATAGCTACATCTCTCAGGAGTGTGAAAAATCCACAGCTATGAGCACTGCAATGACGCCGACCTAACCCCCAGTGTAGACAGCACTAGATCAATGGAAGAATTTGTCTATCAACCTAGCTACTGCCTCTCTGGGAGATGGAGTAAATACAGAGATGGAAGAACCTCTCCTAGCACTGTAGTGAATGTCTACACTGAAGTGCTACAGGGGTGTAGCTGCAGCTTTGCCACTGTAGCATTTTAAGTGTGGACATAAACCAGGTCTACACTACAGAACTATATAGGTATAGCTACATCATTCAGGGATGTGAAAAATCCACCCCTCCTGAGCTACATAGTTATACTGATCTAACTTCCCTGTATAGACAGCGCTAAGTCAAAGGGAGGGCTTCTCCCGCTGACAGAGTTACCACCTTTCAGGGAGGTGGATTAACTACACTGACGGGAGAAGCTCTTCTGTCGGCGTAGGAGCACACTTCACTATGCCACTGTAGTGCCATGTGTGAAGATGATCTCATAGCCTCAGTGATTTTCTAGACACCTAAAAGTTAGGCGTGATGATGCTCAAAGGGGCCACACCTAAATGCCTCTGTGAATCTAACCCTTTGTCTCTGTGGTCTAGGTATATTGTTTTCTGTTATTTATAGTGTATGTGGGAGGGATGCTGTGCATCTCAATTTATTTGCATTGCTTTGTAGTTTATTTGGAAGAAGTCCTACTGCAAATGTGATTTATTTTTTTTTAGTTTTTTGTTACAAATCCCAGCACTATGCTGAAAAATACAAAATGGTGTCATCTAACCATTTACTTTCTATGAATTAGAAAACTTGATGCCTCACCAGCATCTTTCCAATGAGGATCTCATTCATGTGTATTCATTACCTAAACTTCACAGCACATGTATGAGGTAGAGCAGGGACACTGTGCAGCCTCAATTTAATGAAACACTTGCTTAAGTCCCATTGATTTCAGTGGGGATTTAAGCACACACTTCAAGTTACGCATGTGTGTAAGAGTTTTGATGGATCATAACCTGCGTAAGAAACACTTCACCCACCACTCAGATGCAGCTACTACCAAGATGGAACACAGCAGCTGTTTAGTAGCACACAGCAACATCAGCCAGCACTATGCAGTAAGCCAGGAAATGAAGAAGAATCCCTTGAAATGCAAGTTAGTTTCAAATTTGGTTCAGTGGTTGAATGTTAATGATTCATACTGCTGCTTAGATGGCTGAGGACGCTCTGAGAAGAGTGAACGTTGCTGAGGAACATCTCAAGGGCCAAATTTTGTGGACAGCAGGATTTGAGCCAAAGTGCTTTAGCAACTAGAAGACAGCCTCAAAATGATTAAACAGGCTTCTTTCTTTAACAGAACTCAGATAGCGTGGGTTCATTTCATCATTGTCCTGAGCACCTCTGCACCACCTAGGCTGCCCAAAATTGGCCATGATGCACTTGCAAGAAATACCTGGGGAAAATCTGCAGTGGGTGGGGTTCTTCTAAGCACAGAGTAAGGTCTGCTAGCTCTGTGCCACTTCTATAGCAGCCCCAGGTAAAGTGATATTCTGGGATGGGTCACAGATGTGGAGAAGAACAGGCCAGAAGAGAGATGGTGTGTGTGGCCAATGTGGACATAAGTCTTGATGCTGATTCTGTGCACCAGCAGAACCCCACTGGGCCCACTGCAACAGGGCTGCAAGTTTGTGTAGCCCCTGAATGTCTCCTACATCTCCCAGCGTGGGAGCTGCCATCTTGGTCAGCACACCAATGACTTAACCAGGAACCTACAGAGCTAAATGCCTGTGCCTTGACAGCTGGAGCTAAGAAGTCAGGCTCTGTAACAGACTCACATCCTCTGAAGATCAGACACACAGAGGGACACAACACACGCTAGCCCATGAGTTACACACACCTTCTGGACAGAAGAAGCTCAACCCAAGCAGTTCAAATCCTGGGTAAATTCCCATTTCCATGATTACTGCCATCTTGGCCCACACGCAGGGATTTACTAGAGTCTCTCCAGAGGTAAAGGCATCTCTCTCTCTCTCTCTAGCTATGTCGGTGCAGCATTTTGGAGCCTGATAGGGCAAGCCTCCCAGCCCAGGCCAACAGACTCAGGCTAGCGCTCTAAAAAGAGCTAGGTAGGCAGTGCTTTGACACTGCAACTTGGGCTCGGAGCTGCAACTCCAAAATACTGCTACACTGCTATCTTTAGTGTGCTAGCATGAGCCCTGCTGGCCAGAGTCCGTTGCCCTGGGCTGGAAAGTTCACTTCCCCAGCTCCAAAATGCTGTGTGGACGTCCTTTACAGTTCGAGCTAGCAAGGCAAGTTCTGTAGCTGGAGCCTGTTACGGACACACATTCGCTGGGGCTCAGGCACACAGAGGGATGCATATTACACAACTGATATAGGGATGTATCTGGCCCATTAAATTTTTTTTTTAAGTGGTTTAAACATAGCATCTGGGCTGAGAATTCAAGCACTCTGCCTGGAAGTTTGGCAATGTGAATAGACTGAGGCAGCATGAACTTGGCTATGTTGCACACGTGGTATTAACACCATGCTTTCCTTGTTACATATAAATCTTAACACTTTCCACTTTATGGAATTTACATTGTACCAAAAAAGGGGCCAACTGGCTGAATTAACAGTGCAGTAAAAACCTTTCTTTGTAGAACTGCCTGGCCTTCGAACACTTGATTTCTCAACCTTACCTTTATATTAATCATAGTTTTTGCATTCAAATACACTGCTACCTCGATATAGTGCCACCTGATATAACACAAATTCAGATATAATGCGGTAAAGCAGTGCTCCGGGGGAGGTGGACTGCACACTCTGGTGGATCAAAGCAAGTTCAATATAACATGATTTCACCTCTAACACAGTAAGATTTTTTGGCTCCCAAGGACAGAGTTCTATCGAGGTAGAGGTGTATCATTATTATCCAAACAAGAGACAATTATGCCCTCCCTAGTTCCCAACATATCAATTGTTGCCTCACGTCCAGAACATTGGAAAGGGACACGTTAGAAGGAATGGATAGACACTTTATTTTAAAAAATCTCATAAAGTGCTACCCTCGCTAGTTAGCGTCAGGGAGTGTTATTGTCTGTTGACATCAAAGTACATCCAAATTTTATGGCCCCTACTATGGCCCCATTGATGTCAGTAACAAAACTCCCATTGATTTCCATGGTGCAATGTGAGCCCTTGTGCCAATGCTACCAATGATCCAGCTTAGCAAGACTTAGCAGGTAAGATGACGACAGAGAGGTAAATCTGACATAGGAAGTCATAACTAATAGCCGACAGCCTGACTCACTGCTGAGCTGGTATAGCTGTGCCAACATTGCTAGTTGACATTTTTTTTTGATGGAACAGTACATTGAAAAATGTACTTTTATCAAAATGGTTCACGAGAATGTGCTGATTTCAATGAAAATGCCGAGTGTGGGGAAATTAAATGAATCTTCTTTTTTTTTAATTTCTTGCTTTGTTTTAATGTCCAAGTGTTGCATTTTGGTAAGATAAAACCATTTCATTTCAACTTTCTCATTTTAGTTCATCCTGTATATTGTATTTAATGTTATCCCATATATATTATAGTTCCTGTTTGGTTAGTATATGATGTTTCCAAACAAAACATTTCCACATTATCTAAATGAAATGATTAAACATTCTTTCCAAATTGAAATGTCTCCAAATGACAAGGTATCAGTTTTTTTCATTCCAGTTCAGAGTGAAAGCCAATTTCAAAATATTAGAATTTCCCACAGAACAGAAATTCCAGTTTTTGAACAATTCTCGTACCCCAGAATAGACCGAGAGTTTAAAATTTTGGAAATGAGCTTGGAAAAAGCCTGCTATTGCTTAAGCAGGGGGGAGGGATAGCTCAGTGGTTTGAGCATTAGTCTTCTAAACCCAGGGCTGTAAATTCAATCCTTGAGGGGGCCATTTAGGGATCTGGGGCAAAAATCTGTCAGGGGTTGCACTAGATGACCTCCTGAGGTCCCTTCCAACCCTGAGATTCTATGATTCTAAGGCAAAGGGAATTTTAAAAATAAGTTTCTGCTGATTTTTGAAGAGAGATACCATCACTCTGTAAAGAAGCACAACTTGCTTCATCTCTCTGGGATGTATAACCCCATTCTCTGCTTGGTAGATTTCCATCCTGGATAGTGTTGCCTTTTCTTTGATTAGATCTGCTGCAAGAACCTATTGCTACAGGCCTGTCTGCAATGATGTTTCTTCTATACCTAAGAAGTTTTGCCCGAGGGAGAAAAAAAATAAAAATCCTCTTTCTCACTAATGAGAGGGACAAAGATAGACTCAAAGATCTAAAATGGAGGTATGTGAGCATTAAAAAGGTAGGGTCTGTTGTTCCAGGATGAATTGTCTTTGCTGTTTCCAGAGCCTTTGGAGAGTCCATAAACAATCCTCAAAGGGTGATTTTTCTCTCCTGCGTTCTGAGTTGCTTGTAGATTTCTAGAAGAAAGTGAGAAAACCCACTCAGATTTTCTCTTTTGTTTGATTAGATTTCATGGCAATGACGGTATCATTCCCTAGGAATCCAGGCTTGGCTTTCCTAGGCATTGGTCCAGTTTTCCTTGCTGCATTTGGGTTTGTGATTTCACTATGTTTTTTCTTTGTGCTCACCTTTCATGGGACAGCATGGAGCTCACCTACCACCTGATGTATAGCCTCTTCTAAACCCCTTTTAGTGCATTTACAGCATTGCTTAGAACAGAGGGTCTCACAACAATTTTTTTTGGTGGCCTCAGAATGCAGCCACCATCTCTTGCTGGTGGCCGCCCTGACAATTTTTCCTAAAATACTTAATTAACTTTAGGAAAAACAAATAAATATGATCATATACACGTCCAAATCATTGCAATCTGTTTACGTAGGATTTTTCCCCCAGACTCAATAATACACATAATGTACAGTTGTCCCTATTCTTTACTGGACCTAAACATAATAGAAACACAAATAAGGTGCTTTATATGTTCTTGTCTTTGGCTTTCTTTTGGTTGTTTTCTTTTTTTCAAGATGCGCTAGTTACTGAGTCTGCTGTGAAAAGTGATATTAACAATCATATAAATATATCACTTTTCACAGCAGACTTACTCAGCCCCAGCAAGCCCTGGATGGGGAGGTGGATATGGAAGCAGCAGGTGCCTGGAAGGGGGATAACCTTGGGGCCAGAACCTACCACTGTATGGCCAGGGAAGGGAGCCTGAAGCCCCAGGACTGGAGCCTGCCACCCAAGAGCTGGAGCCTGACCCCACAAACCCTGGGAAGGTGGGAACAAACTGGCTGGCTGTCTGCTCCTCCAGCTTTTGTGTCTCCAAAGGTGGGCAGGGTCCAACCACTGCTCGTGGCCCTGGAGGATGGGGGGGCACTGCTTTGCGCCTCCCCATCACTGCCCAGGAGTTTGTGGCCACAAGAGAAGTCCCTGGTGGCCACATTTGAGAAACGCTGGCTTAGAAAGTGCCTCTAATAAAGTCACAGGCCTTTGAATCTGAGCACATAGTTTGCCTCTCCAGCAAGTCTTATTTCTGTCTCACCATTGTGGTGTTGACAAAGGACAGCTGGGATTAATCTGCTTTCTTCTCTATGTTGTTTATAGTTGCATCTGATGGCTGAGGGCTATTAAGCATGTGGGGGCTGTAGTCTCTGGGTAGGCAGGGTGGGTTTTGCCTATCCTGTTCTGGCTCAGATGAAGTATTACTGCACTTTTAGCAGCAGAAACCCATTTTGTCAGTTTCCTGAAAAGCAAAAGAAAATATGTTGATTTTACCATGAGAATGTTAGGTTTGGTCAAACTCCTGTGTTGTCTGATCACAAGAACTGGTTTTCACTTCACAAAAGAAAGCTAAGTGGATTCACCTGAGGGTGAGGGACCCATCAGCTGCCTGTGGGTGTCTGGGCTGGGCAGTGCCAACTCTGGCACATCTGGTTGAGGTGCTGGACTAAAAGCTGCCCCAGAAGCAGGCCAGGAAGCAAATTGTGACGGAGAGTCATAATTCTCTCTGTTTTCCTCATTTGCTCCCAGGAAGAAGTAATCTGCTCCTTGTCTATACCAATATCCGATTGCTTCCCACTACGCACTAGCCTAGCACTGTGGGGTAGGGATAGCTCAGTGGTTTAAGCATTGCCCTGCTAAACCCAGGGTTGTGAGCTCAATCTTTGAGAGAGCTATTTAGGGATCCGAGTCAAAAATCTGTCTGGGGATTGGTCCTGCTTTGAGGAGGGGGTGGGAGTAGATGACCTCCTGAGGTCCCTTCTAACCCTGGGATTCCATGATGGGGACAGAGTCAAGGCTTCATCTACACTCTTCCCCTCCCCACCAACTTGAGAAGGAGGGAGATCAGCAACTCCATCCTCTTACATTGCAACTCATGATATGAGTAGCCCCCCAAGAGGAATGCAGAGGTGCCTTGCAGCCCATAAATCCCAAGCATGGACATACAGAACAAGAGACCATCCTTCCCACACATCCTCACCCTTTGCTCATTTTGAGTATTGCTAACTCTGTCACAACAGACTGTGTGCCCCAGTGCACAGATCTGAGACCATTGTAGATTCCTCTCTTCTAGGAATTCTATCAATGACTCCCTGACATTTAGGGCCATATTCTGATGTCACATCAAATCCTAGTACCTGACTGCACAAGTAATGCCATTGAATGACAAAGAGATTGCTAAGGGGGGATATGATAAAGGTCTATAAAATCATGAATATGGAGAAAATGAACAGGGCTGTTATTTCTCTCTTCATAAGGCACAAGACCCAGGGGTCACCCAATGAAATTAATAGGCAGCAGGTTTAAAACAGGCCTAAGTAAGTACTTCATGCAGTGCAGGCAAACCATGAAACTTATTGCAAGGGGATGTTGTGAAGTCCAAAAGTATAATTGGGTTCAAAAAGATTTGGATAGAGTCATAGATGATAGGTCCATCAATGGCTATTAGCCAAGATGGTCAGGAATCCCACTGCGTGTGCTGGGTGTCCCCTAGGTTAAATCTGGCCCCAAACCCCAACTAACATAGCTCATACATGGGTTTGCCAGTGACTGAAGGTGCTCAGTGGTTCCCTGCTCGTGTGTTCCCACATCTGCCAAAAGTCCCTAGAGGCAATCAGGGCAGCAGGGTACAGCAGAGAAGATTGTGCTCAGGTCACTGTCTGTGGAGCGGTATTGGAGAAAAGAAGGATGGCGTTCAGCTTGTCTGTCTACAGCAGTCCTTCTGCCTGGTATGGGAAGAAGACTGCTTAGTTTCTGGTTATCCACCAGCTCTAAACTGTCCGGGGGAAGTAAGGGAGAGTAATCTGTTCCCCTTCTACATGTTGTAGGCTGCAGCCAGAGAAGACTCCTCTGCTCTCCCATCACCATGAGAGTTGGTAGAGGAGGAGAGGATCCAGAGCAGCAGTCAATCAAAAAGCCTCCCCTCTCCTCCCTCATTAAAATCCAGCACAAATTTGAATTCAGCCGAATGTTAGGCACCACCTCCCACCCACAGTAGTGCTGATAAAGAAGGGAACTGATGCTCTTCCACATGTGATGCCTTTACAGCCGTAATACACCTCTGTACATCGAATGGGGCAGCTGGGACCAGTTCTCCTTCTCAGTCCTCAGACACAGCCCCTCCCAGAGATTCACTGCCATTCTTCTGAATGTGATCAGAGGAAAGAAACACCAGGAAACTGCAGCGAGCCCCTGCTGCATCTGTATGAAATTACACTGTGGAGGGGGGCAGGGGGAATGAACAACAGCCACATATCCTCCTTTGGACAGGACACAATTGATGCTAATCTAGTTAGTTTTTACTAGATTGGTCCTTGACAATCTGGTCTGTATAAAATAATGTGACTGAACCCAGCCAGCTTGCAGTGACACCACAAAACATTTCTCTGTCTCACCAAGAAACGGCCCATGCATTCTCCGAGTCAGGAGTTTACAGCTAAAGCCAGATTACAGCTAAGCCAGATTTTCCGCAAAGGGCTAAATGGGTCAGATTGAACTTTGTGGCTCATAGAATTTCTGTTCTGCTTGCGTGATCTCCCACAAAGACTCCAAGAGGAAGCCCTGAAGTCTCTTTCTCTCAGTCTCTGCCTTTCTCTCTCCCGAGGTGCTTTTGCTCCCTACCGTTAAAGTGAAATTAAGATAATGAGTCAAAGAGGAGAGAGGGGTAGGGAGGGGAAGGGGAGGGGAAAATAAAAGAAAATACAAAGAAGAGATATTCTTCTGACAGATAATTAGGGAGATTGGTTTACCAGCCAGGGACTAAATGCTGGCTTCCCGGCTGAAAGAGTCCCCAGTGACCCATTGTGTGACTTTAATTTCTCAGGGGGTCCCTTAAGCAGGTGCCCTCTGACAGGTAGTCAATAGAGGACTTCTGGCTAAGCACCAGCAGCTCATTGAAGAGGTCAAAGCTGGAGGTCAAAGACCAAGGCTTGAGAGGTTGTTAGGTCAGGAGCCATCATGGTGACAGATGAACCAAAACATGTTCCTGTCTCTGTCGCTCTCCCTTGTAAAGAAGCGAAGCCGGCGTCTCTGGAGATCAGCCCCCCCTTTTACAATGAAAGGTTCCTGTTCATGTCCTGCTTGCACCTCTCAACTGGTCTTCATTAGCTGAAGTACACTGCTTGGTCACTGCCCGCTGTCTCACACTGAGAGGGTGCTGTCTCCATACCTCTCAACTGTTCCTCATTAGGTAGAACAGGCCCCTATTGTCCTGAATGAAGACTCCTTTGTTTCTCACATACAGCCAGGCTGGAAAAGCAGAAACTGATACAAAACAATGCAGCACTATTTATAGGGAGCCTGACGTCGAAGAGGGAGCAATGTTTCTCACAGCTCTCACTACTCGAGTGCAAGAGAGTGTGTGTGTGAAAGAGAGGGAGCATACATATATACAGATGTTATACATCTTTTTATTTCCCCACATACAGACACTGTTTTATCTAGTTCTCTCTCTAGCTAGCCCAGTATGCGCTCCTCCAGCTATCTGTCCGGCTCTATCTATCGCCCTTACATATTGCTCTCTCTCCCCCTCCCAATTCCCATATACACCCCCGTCTCTTTATCTCCCTATACATCCCTTTTTCTAGCTGTCTGTATCAATCTATTTGTCTTTCTCTGTTTATCTGTCTAGCTAATCATGCAGAGATGAATTTACTCTTGCTGGCCTAGAAAGGTGTAATTTGCACGGCCTACCTACCACACCCTCTGGCAGACATACCTGAAGGGAGGTCTGGTGGTGTGGTGTCACTGGCCTCTCCCTTGGATTATCCACTGGGAGCAAGCAGTTTTCATTCTTCCTTCCTAGGTTCTGGGAGGCTTTGGACCACCCTCAGCTGCCTTTGCTCTGCCTCCTGCGAAGCCAGCACTGTCCATGTTTTGGGCAGAGCTAGCTTCACTGGTGGATGGGGGCGTTGTGGCCACTTTGCACTGCTTCCATCCATCCCCAGTTGACTTTCTGCCTTGGCTGAAGTTACGCTGACCAACGCTTGTGTGGACTCTTGTCTGAGTTGAGCCTGGGGTCTTGGTGGGTGGGCAGGTGCAGTGCTGCTGCAAACTGGCATCATGACAGACGTGTCTATTGGGTTGTAAATCATACACAAATAAATAAAAAAGTCTACATGAACGGCTGGCTCCTCTGCCAGGTAACGTCTCCTTCCTGTCCAGGAACGTCCATCTGTACCACAGCCAAGTAGCAGCTGTGAGTTCACGGGATTCAGTAGAAAGTTTTGGAGGTTGGACTGAAACCCAGGATTCTGATCCTTCTAGTCCAAAAGAATCAGATTTGGTTTAAATAGTGCTTTGAACCCCAAGAGAGTGGCTGCTGTAAAGCCTGGTTTTCAGAAATTCTGGACACCAAAATGTCACTTGAAATCAGTCAGTACATCAATAAAGTGATGCTCACATAGAGCTAGGGATATAGGAATAGGCACTATTGTAACCTCCTGGCCTACAGTGGTTTCGTACATCCATAAACAGACACTCCTATTTCACATATGCGCTAAGCAACCCTCACACAATGTAACCTTCTGGGTGGCTGTGTCAAGCCCTAAAATTGTACCCATATGGTCCTATGGAAGTGCAAAATGCAGCATACATAATGCCCTTTGGGGTGTGGACTTTCTCACTCTGATGTAATTTCTAAGCCTACTGGAGTTATAGAAAGAAACTGACATCAACGCATAATGCCAATGGAAAACTAATGATACATATAGAGCTGGCTGTGTCTGGCACACAGATGTTTCAGCAGGCGGCCAGACACGTTGAGGGGAAGCCCTGACAATTCTTTTGCAGAAAGATGGGAACATTCATTGATTGGTTGTAGTGACAATATTATGTCCACTCTCATCATAGACTCAGTCCTGGGACCTGGTCTGTTACATTCACAGCTTACCCTCATGTGCAGCTTTGCTGAAAAGATGTTTCTACGCTTTGTTACAGCTGGTGTGGCAGGCTAGTTTCACTGTCATCACGTGAGTATGACCAGCGCCACTAGTCCTTTAGGCCTCCTTAGAATAGCTATGACAACTGCTCTGTAGCATGGTTTTGAGCACTTTAGTGCAGTGGAAGGGAAGTAATTGAGTCTTTGGTGTTATCCCCTCTCTGCTGCTCAGCCTGGCAGGTGGCATCTCATTGGTTTGGATGGGTGCCCTTTGTCTGTAGCTAGGGCTCTTTGAATGTAAAGGCAATATGCCAGCGTGGAATTTCTAGACTTGCACCAGGCTACATTTTTATTGCACATTTAACTGAAAGCCCTGAATGGATCTGTCCTGAAGAGTAAGTCAGAAAGTTTGGGGATATTTTTGAGGGCTTAGCACAGCATGATGCTCCATGTGGGTTTTTAGGTGGACAGGGGATTAAATTTAACCTTTTTTTTTCCTCATTGATTTTTAACAAGGGTATGTTTTCATTTTCATAGCCAGCCTTTGTAGCTATCTGATCTTATTGCTGATATCCTTATTCTGTCTTCACCCTTCCCTCTTGTTTGCTACTCTTGCTCATTGCATCTTGTCTTCAGTTAGATGTTACAGTCTTCAAGGCAAGAAGGGTGTCTTTGTGCTGCACCAAGCCTGAGATCCTGATCATGAAACACCAGAGGCCAGATTCTCATTGGGTGTAAACTGGAGAAGCTGCTTTCAAGTCAATGATGTACATCAGCTGAGTATCTGGACCCAGCTGTGTCAAATTAGGCACACAAAACCTGAAGCACCCAAATTCAATGGCTACTGTTGACCTTTATCATTTTGCTATGTTTAAACTTTTTTGCTCTGGTAGTTTCATTAGTCCTTGGTGTGTTTGAGGTCTTGAACTCAGACCTAGGAATGCCTAGGTAGCTTTTGTATCCCTGCTTCCACCCTATATCTAGGGAACCCTATTGTGCTGAGAAGCCAGTAGAATTAGAGTCTAAGACAAAGCCCCCCCACACACGGAAACTCTGATTGGAAGATGGCCTGGCTCTCCTGGTTGGTCCAACCACACTATTTAAGCCACAGGGCGGGCCAGGAACTTGTCTGAGTAGTGATGTGATTTCTTGTGGCTGCACCCAAGCCTGGTCTGCTGTGCACCTATTCTGTGGTTCCTGCCTTGCACCTCACTTCCAACCATGGTTTACCAGTCCTGGCTCTGACTTGGGCCTCTAACTATGGCTTGACCCTTGACTTTGGCAGCTAACCCTGGCTCTGCCCCTCAGCTTTAATTACTGACTCTGGTTTGACCCCTGGCTCTCATAATTGGCAGTTGACTCAGGGGCTGATCCTTGGCTTTGTTCCCCAATCTGGATGCCTGCTCTGACCACTAGGCCAGCCGGCATATATTCTGGGCCATAAGTCTTCCCCTTCTTGAAAAGCAGGTGAGTGGATTAAAAATCAAAAGAACAATTCTGCTTTTTAAATGTTGTTTAATCTTCCTTTGCTCCAGCTGGCAGGAGAGAGGTGGGCCTGAACCAAGTATGCTGCTATTTTTAGAGCACTAACTCAGTCAGGGCTAGCCCAAGTATGTCTGCCTGGGCTGGAAACTATCCCTTCCAGCTGCAGTGGAGCCACAGCTTTAGAAACAAATAAATTCAAATGGGCCTAAAACAGATCTTTTCTTTTGCTTGTCCCATCTCTGAATTTTGGTGGCTCAGATAAAATAGTTACCTCTGGGCTTGGGATTGAGTTTGCCAGACTGAAACTCAGCTATATGAAGAACTGTTTGGATGCAAGGGGAAAATGTGGTATCAAAACTGCTTCTAGGTAGAACAGCTGCATTAATTTGCTAACTACACTTTTTTAATACCCAGCACTTCATATTTTCAAAGCGCTGTAAACATGTTTAATATTAATACTAGTGTTGTAGTACTAACTAGTATTTGTTATAATATTAACCACACCCGTTAGAGTAGGTTGTTCTCTTCATTTTACAAATCAGTGCAGTGAGGCACAGAGACACTTACTGATTTGCCCAAGACCATATAGTGAATCAATATCTGTGAACATAAGAATGGCTGTACTAGGTCAGACCAATGGTCCATCTGCCCAGTATCCTGTCTTCTGACAGTGGCCAGTGCTAGATGATTCAATGGGAATGAACAGAACAGGGCAATTTATCGAGTGATCCATCTACTGTCCTCCAGTTCCAGGTTCTGGCAGTTGGAAAACACCAGGCTTCTAGTAAACAAAAATGTTTATAACCATGTCAGTAATGTTTCTATAGTGTATTAACTAAAATGTTGTCATTCCAGTGCAAACAACTTTGTTAAAATAATTTTAATAATTTTTCATGACAATTTTTTTTTCAGAGAGACATTTTTTGTGGGAGGAACATTTTTTGTCTAGGTGATACTCTCTCCTTCAAGAATGTCTAGAGCCCATTTGGAGTCAACGGGAGTCTGTGGACTTTGGATGAGTGGTCTGAGCTAATCTCCAGATGTTTAGGAAGCCTAGTTAATTTTTTTCCCTTTTTTTGGAGAAAAGTCAGAGATTTTGGCGTCCTTAGCTCTCACTAGACAAAAGTGGGGTTTTTGGTTTCAATTCACAGCTTCAAGTGAGTGGTAACCTTGGCACACCTAGAACTTGCCTATGATTTGACTGTCCCACCAGTGCCATTCTGGCATCAGAAATTTGACCTATGATGGAAGCACAAGCAACACTGTGTGTGTTATGCTGGAAACATGGGAGGGGATTGATTGTTACACATGACCAGCATACAGTGCAAAGTGCAGAGGGAACTGAGCTGCCATAATCTTTCAGGCCTATTGGATCATGTAGGAAATGGATGTCAACATGCGGTTTAATTTTAGATTGAGCCCATCTTTTTTTTGGATCATTGGATTTATTTTTACAGAGGAGACAAAGATACATAGATAGCAAACAAGATGGTGCCTAGCCCTGCCATATGGGGTTCCCATAGTCCGTCTTCCGCTGCTCCCTCCCTTCCCTGTCCTGATTGGGTGCTGGCTCCAAGGGTTCTATTTTAATGCTGTTTGATGATAATAATCGCTTTTGCAGGATGAATGGCTGAACAAAGACAGGAAGCATCCCCCTGATTAGATAGACAGGGCAGCCATCAGAGAGAAAACAAATGACAAAAATGACAAATGAGAGTCCTGTGAATTTTGCCATCCTTTGGGGGCGGGGGAGGGAAGGGGAAAAAATAAATGGGAAGGATAATAATTCATGGATTTAGCAAACCAAGATTTGGAAGTCTTGAAGCATCATCTCAACCCCGAAACAAAGGCAGGCAGGAGAAGAAAGTCATTCAGAACCAGCAAAGGACAAAGCCACCAACACTATCAGTTTCATCAAGTGTAGCTTGTACCAGTCACGTAGAAATTCATTGTGGCCTTTCCTACTGTTATAATATATTAAAGCAATTATGTAAAATGAGGCCCAGCCATAATGTTTGGATCTGGGTTCAAATGCTGATTAATATAAGAGCTTTCACCAAGTTTCAAGGCTTGGATTGGGTTTTGGGTCAACCCACTCTTTGGAAAAGAGGCTAGTCACACTGGTTTGGTTGGTTTTATTTATAAACAGACCCATTCTTTTATCACTAACTCTTATAAAACTTGTTTTAGAACTTAAGTAGAGATAATCGTGTATATGCTAAGTTTATCAATTGGCTTATAGAAATCCCTAAAGCGATACTGAGGAGACCTGTTACTGCTCATTTTCTTCAGCTTTGTGGTTTTGTTCACATACTGTGGTTGATGCTCTCCTACTCGTCCTTTCTATTTTGTCTGTTGGCCATGCTGATTGAAGTCTTTCATCTCATGTTTAGCTCCAAAGTTCTGTCTTGTTTACATTTACTGGATGCCAGATCAGAATGACTTCTAAATATAGAAGTGCTGGGTAAAGCTAGTGTGTTGTTTTTTGTGAAAAATTTCAAAGAAACCAAAAATCTTTCATTTTTCACTGATTTCCATCCCCAGAATTTGTAGGGATTGCATCAAAACCCAAAAAACCTTAGTGTCTGGTTTTAGAAAAACAAATTTTGGAGGAGGGTTTCAGATTTTTTTTAACACAATTTCAGTGACAGCCATATTGTCTTGGGGAAAAAAATTCCATCTAAATTGTTTCAAACCACTCTGAGGCTGAGATCCAGAGTATTGAATTTGAGGCTGTCCAGAGTTACTGTGCATTGAGGAGTACAGCTTTCCTGACTCCTTCTCACTGGATTTAAACCACTCCTGTAGGCAAAATGGAATCAGATGTTGGTTTTAATCTACACAGCTAAATAAATCTGTTAGAGACCCCTAACATTCATAGACAAGGGGGTACCCAGTCCATCCATAATAGGTATATTATATCTGGTCAAAACATTTTGAACTTCAAAATGTAAGCAGAATTTCAAATTTTGAAATTAAAAAAGAAAATGAGTTCAGGTGTGTGGAAACATTTCCAGCAATGTCCCTGGATGTCTTTTTTTCCTACCTATCTCTAATATATATGTAAAATAAATGACCTTATTTCTGGGATCAGACAATCCCCAGGGATCCCTGGTCAACTTCCCAGGTCATCCCCTTTTATGCCCATATCCAAGTGCTGCCACATCCTCTGTAGGCAGCTTGCTTTCCAACATGCTTCATCTTCAGCCCCATCTTCTGTGTGCCCCAGATGAGCTACTACTGAAGTAACATGTTGCTTTTGTTCTTTTTCTTTTTTAAAAAGAATAATTTGGCCTAAACAGATACAGCTTTGGGGCTTAGATCACTCTTCCAGAGCACAGCTAATAAATTTTGGCCTTAAATAGGTTCTGTAACATTATTCCTGTGTGTGTGACTGTGTCCATGTTTTTGACAGATGGCTTGGTGTGCCTCACAGCCAAGCCAACATCCTGTTGAACAAACAATGATGAAGGGTGAAGAAGGGAGAATGGGGTGTGGGAGAGAATACAGGATGCCATTTATGCTTTTCTTTATGTAAGTGCTGTCTTTTGTGTGTATGCATATACTCCTCATCTTGGAGCTAGGTGAAAATCTTCTTTGTGCAGGATTTCTGTTCTTCAAATAGGATACCTTATGCCACTCTGTAGACTCCAGGCCTGCTTCTCTTCTTTCTTCTGATATCATTTGGGAGTAATTCTGCTGAAGTCAATGGAGTTACTCGGGGAGAAACTTGTATACCTTCAGGCTCCAGCCAAGGTTTGAGCCTATTGTGCTAGCATTTTCAAGGCAAATCCCAAAGGAATGTAACTTCCTTGTGGATCGAGCCCCACCTGAATCCACCTCTAACTAGGTCCTTAAGGTGGTCTGGCTGGATATTCAGTTTGTCTATTATTGGTGACCTTATTGCACCTCCAAAGCATTTGGGGACCATGTGATTGCCAGCCACCTAGCAACATTCCTTGGTAAGCATGCTTCGTAATTCATTGATCTTCCGTTTTATAATCCCTGCCCCAACATGCAATCTAAATAGACCTCCGCTGGTGGGGAAAACAGAAGTGAAGTGACTTGCCCAAGATTACACAGCAAATCAGTGGCAGAACTGGGATTCATTTGTATTGTAAGCTCTTTGGGCCAGGGACTGTCTTTTTGTTCTATGTATGTGCAGCACCTAGCACTCTGGGGTCCTGATCCATGACTAGGTATCTTAGATGCTAGCACAGTACAAATAAGAAAAGTCAGCACAAGCCAAATCTCCTGATTTTGTCCATTGCCCTAGTCACAAGCTCACACTTATCGCTCACCATATCTATACTGTGAAATAACTCTGGGGTGATCTCTTGACGTTAGATCCTCACCCCTCATATTTCCCAGTTGTCACTGCTTTTCAATGTGTCTTAAAATGCTGCTGAAGAGCAGAATCTTCTTTCAGGGAGAGCAGACAACTCCGCTTCTGTAAGGACAGTTTCCCCAACAGGTCCAAGAGATATAGAGACGCTTCCAAACGTGCTTTTAGCTGCATGGAATCATAGAATCGTAGGACTGGAAGGGACCTGGAAAGGTGATCTAGGGCAGTCCCCTATTGATTGTTAGCAAAGAACACACTAGAGTCACTGGCTCTGGGAACATCTACCCAGACTCCAGAACTAGCAAGGGTTGCCTGCTCTACAAGAAGATAAGATGCAGCATGGTCTAATGGATAGAGCACTGCATGGGGACTCAGGAGCTCTGGCTTCTCCTTCCAACTCTGCCAGTGGCCTGCTGGGTGACCTTGGGCAAGTCACTTCACCTCTGTGCTTCAGTTTCCCCATCTGTAAAATGGGGATAATGATACTGACCTCCTTTGGGAAAGGACTTCAAGAGAGAGACATGAAAAGTGCTGCATAATACCTAGCTCTTACCCTTATTATAAGGAAACAGTGCTGCCAAACATCCGTATAAACTTGTCAGATGTTTGGATGCTCCCAAGATGGCTGCTACCGCAATGTAGTCTCAGCCATCAGAGACCCTCAGTGGCGTATAAATCTATAGATATTGTTACACCTCCTTTAGGATGGGGTCCTCTTCTAGCTCAGCCAGTATGTTGAGAGCTAGTGAGGAAAAGAGACAATGGGTCCAAAAGAAAGAAAATATGGATAATTAATTAGTGTTACTATCCCCATTGTGATGTATAGTGCCCCTCTAGAACACAACATTGTGATGCGTGCTAAGAACAGTCACAGAGGTGAGCGGAGTTTCTGGAACACCTTTATGCCTATTCCTGCGGAGCACCAGTGCGATTTCTAAAAGTGCTTCACATGGGCCTAACTCTGCGCCGACTGAAGTCAACTGGATCGATGTCGGGTAGGTCTTACACTGCAAGCCGGCATGTGACTACAGCTCAGGGAGATGGCTGCGCTAGCGGGCTAAAAGTAGCAGTGAAGATGTGATGGCATGAGCTCCTACAACAACAAGGTCCTCAGGATCCCCAGCGTGCTTGTCTAGCCTGCACAGCCACAGCTACACGGCTGTACTTAGACATGGTCACACAACCTCCGATTGCAGTGTAGATCTACTGTTAGATGGAAACAGTCAGGAGTACAGAGTTCTTACAAAAAATTCCACGCTGTGTCTCTAGACCTTCTTTCTGTTTTATTTGTTGTTAATCCATCTGTGTACGTATTGATCTGTCTGCTAGTCCATAGTTATTCTATTAGCCTCTGTATCTGCCTCTCTCTTCCCCTTGATAGTCCCCTATCTATAGCTACCATACTCAAATTTACACACCTCTTTCTATTTTGCTGCTTTTTTTTTCTTTTGATATTTTAGCTCTGTCTGGTCAGATATAGATAAGACCGTGGCTGATCTGAATAGATTCACCCTGTTCAGGATTTGTCTGGTGTAGAAAGGAAAAGATTATGCTCCTGTCTCATCTGGAGGAGCCTTTGTGAGGTCAGATCTACACCAGACCTATATAGGTGTAACATCATCATTCAGGGGTGTGAAAAATTCACACCTCTGAGCGACATAATTATACATAAAAAGAACAGGAGTACAGGATGCATCTGAAAAAGTGAGCTGTAACTCACAAAAGCTCATGCTGAAATAAATTTGTTAGACTCTAAGGTGCCACAAGTACTCCTGTTGTTTTTGCGGATCCAGACTAACACGGCTGCTACTCTGAAACCTATAATTATACATAGACAGTGTTATGTTGGCAGGAAAGCTTCTCCCATTGACATAACTACTGCTTCTTGGGGAGGTGGATTATCTGTGCTGATTGGAGAGCTCCTGTCGGCCTGGAGATCATCATTCAAGCGCTGCATCATTTTAAGTGTAGACTTGCTCTCAGTCTCTCACCAAGCTGCTCCAGGGCACAGTCAAATTGGGTGCGGCAATAGCTGAGACTGCTAATTTCGATAATGCTCTCCTCCTGCACTTGCCTCCTATTAAATTCACCATCACGGTTCCCCCTGTGATGTGGCAAGGGAGCTGTCAACACTGGTAGCTTCTGTCACTGGAAAGTCTGGATTTAGCAATCCAGGAACAAAGGTTCCAAGTGTACACTGGATCTTTTTTTAAAAAAAAGTGTGATAAGAATGGAAATCTTCAAAAGTAGCATGAACCTTTTGCCCTGAAACTTTCCTAAGTCGGCAGCTGGTCCTTGATTATTAATGTCAGTTTCTGGTTTTAAGTTGGAGTGATTCATGCACTATTGCTATTTAATCAGGATTGGATCAGAGTGGCAGAGGGCGAGCATGCAATGGGAAGAAAAAATTCACCCCTTCTTGGACTGGCAGATCAGAGGTCATCCGTAGAGCTACCATATTATCAAATAGATGTTTGGTTTCCAGTGTTTTCTTCCAGGGAGACGGCTAATAAAGCTAGTTGCCTGTATGGTTATTCGTGCCAAGATGCATTCCAGTATCTGATTATTTTACTTCTCTTATTTACTGTGGAAAGAGTGGGAGAGGCATTGATTTTCCCCACCACCACCACCCATGGAGATCAACCTGGTTGGAGAGGTCATGGCTTATGGAGGGTGAACAGATTTGGATAGGATTTAAAGCTGACCTAAATTATTACTTAACTTCAAACTCTACGGGAAGAAAATTTTCCTGAGCCTGCATTTTGGTTCATATTTGGGCACTTCTGCACTCCCAGCTTCTGGGTAGGAAAATAAACCAAATGTAACTGGAATTATTGCAACATATCTGGCCTGATCAGAAACAGGAAGTACCAGAAAACCAACCTGCCAACCATTTGTCACATGCAGTGTTGTAGCTGTGTCGGTCCCAGGATATTAGAGACACAATATACCTTATCCACATTGTGACCCAAACCATTTGTTACAACATTCTCAGCTAGAGCAGGTCAGGAATTTAAAATTCTGCTTCAGGTGAAATTCTGACATCTTGTAAATATAATTCCAAATTGGAACTAAAAGTCAACACTTGAAATTCCCACAAACTACAAATTCAATCTGGAACCATCAAAACACTTCATTTCAACGTTATCATCTATTAAATATTTATATAGCATCATATTATATGGCTATCATATGACATTAAAACAGAAGTCAAAACAAAATTAATCAGAACAAGGAAGTTGAAATGAAATGGCTTGACTTTCCCATTGAATTTTCAATCAAAATCAACATGTTCCTCCAAAATATTTTGATGTTTGACAAACCTGCTTTTCTGCAGAAAACTGGGGTTTTTTGGTCAAACTTTTCAACCAGCTTCATTCCCAGCCTGAGGCCGGTTTCTTATTCACGTGAGACGTTTTTGCTCACATGAGCATTGCTATCAAATGCAATTGAACTGCTCGCATGAGGAAGGACTTCTGAAATCAGAAAATGTTCCAGGTTAGGATTCAGGCTCTGTTTTTCCACTATGTAATGCTGATTTCATTGATGTCTCCTAACTTACACCAGCGATATCTGGCTCTGTTTCCATGGTCAAAGGTCCTAATTCCAATCTTTCTCTGTTTTGTACACATTAATTTTTCTTGATTTATGCTGGTGTAAGTAAGAGGAGAAACAGGATCAAAGGGTTTTGGGTAGCTTATGGTGGCTTACTGGACACAAATGTTAATGGAAAATTAGAAAAGCTCTTTATCCAGCTTTTTGTTATCCTCATCATCGCAGTTCCAGATTCCATACAAATCACAAAATATATTTGAAAGTAAAGTGCCTTATTACCATGGAGGTTGCCAATCCTTCTGCCAGCAAGGACTGTCTTGCTGGAGTGATACAATTTATGATTTGTGGAGATCAGTGTTAGGATCTGAATATCCTGACTAACATTTGGTTTGGCCTATTATAAAAAGAGACAACTGTCAAAATTTGGATCTGCAATTCAGTCTGGATTTTATAAATCTATCAAGTTGGGGGGATCTGTAATGGTGGCTTTAGGTCTCGGTACTTCTCTAATCCATCTACTTTAAATGTTCTTTTAGCTGAGTTTGTGAATGTTCCCTGTTAAAGAATGATCAGAGCAAGGAAAAGTTCCAAGGATTGCATGAAAGCAAAAAATCTAAAAGTTTCTGAAAGACAAAAGGAATCCATCATGCTTCTTATCTCATTTAACTGCTGGAGTTTGAACAAAGATTTGCTCCTACAGCCCAGTTTCTCTTTCTGATGGTTCCTGCAGGGGAAAAAATATTAATGCTGGATCATAGTTCACAATGTCAAGATTCACCCAGGACAAGAAAAACATGACCGTGATCTCAATCTCAGACTGACTCCAGAAGGTTGGATATTGGCAAACTCTGTGGCGCTGCTTGTTTTTGTTGGTCTGTCATGCAAAATCTCAAGTCTACAAAAGGCAAATGCATTCAATGAACAAGAGACTGACTGAGCATGCAATGCAAACTGTAACCATTCTGACAAATGGCCCCAATGGACACAATAACATTGAGTGGACCAGAAAACCACAAATGACTTGTAATAATTTCTCAGCCAGGCAGCAGAGGCAGTTGATCAAGGTGCAGAATTCACAGGGACACAGAACACATCAGTCTTAGCACTCTGGAACTCTGTCAAAAGTTTTGTGGTCGGACACACTTCCAGACCTTTGTAAAATGATTGGAAAGGAGATCTCTGTCAGTGCACTAGAAGAATGGAAGAACTCTTCAGGGTTAATCAATTGTTCTTAATTACTTAAGGGTGGAGGCCCAAACCAAAAATTCAAAAATGGAAACAAATATTTAATATATTTATGGGAAAAAAATCAGAAATTTGTTCCTTCCTGGAAACCATGGAACAAAAATTATTTCATGAAAATGTGTTCCCCGTTTTTTTGGGACCAAGCCTAATGTGTGCAGCTGCCATTGACCTTCGTTTAGAACTGGATGCTCACACCAGAGAGCAAAAACTTGACCAAAAAGGTGACCTTTGCAGTGGACCATCTTAATTACACCCGTAAAAGCAGGCATATCTATTCTGTCCATACACATGCAGAGGTAGGAGAATAATCTGGGGGATATGTTATGAAGTGAGTGATTTATTCAGCACATAACTAAATTAATTGAACAAATTATTCCGCAAATTATAGATGCATCCGATGATGTGGGTATCCACCCACGAAAGCTCATGCTCCAATACATTTGTTAGTCTATAAGGTGCCACAGGACCCTTTGCCGCTTTTACAGATCCAGACTAATACGGCTACCGCTCTGATACTCCACAAATTATGTAACTAGCTCAGCACAACCTGTGCACTTGCAAAATTTCATGTGCAAGATGGTGTTTGCACGCACTGTACCCATTTAGCATACGCAACTGCAAGTGGACTGGATGTGAAGCCAACTACAGAGGCACTATGAAAATGACATGCTTTGTGGTTTGTTTTTAACATTGACCATGGATTCAGAGCAGATGCCTTCGCAGACTCCAGAAGCATCATAGATGGAGCTGGGCAGAGGATTTTGAAATCTGATTTTGTTCCGAGTCAGAATGAAAAACCAAAAACTTCAATTCTCCGCAAAAGGGAAATCCCCAAAGTATTTCAGTTTGGAAACCAATGATATTTTATTTTGACGTTTTTGAAATGTTTGAGGGTCCCTGAGCTGCTCCTCCAGGAGGGAGTGGGGATCCTTGGAGGCCGCTGAAGAGACAGGATCCTGAAAACCCTGGGAGCTCAAGCTGCTGAGAAGCTGCAGCTCCAAATCCCAGGCATCTGGGTGACTGAGGATCCAGGAGCTGGGAGGCTGGTAGTCTGATCTTCCCCGTTAGGGTGATCAGATGTCCTGATTTTATAGAGACAGTCCCGACTTTTGGGTCTTTTTCTTATATTGGCTCCTATTACCCCCATCCCGGTCCCAATTTTTCACACTTGCTATCTGGTCACCCTATCCCCAATAGCCCACCAGGAAAGCTGCTAACAAGCTAAACAGGTGAGCTGTCAGACGGGTCTGTCAGAAACCTCCCTCACACCACTTCCTGCCTCCCATCCCCAGTTTCTATTGAAATTAGTTGAAATTGACAAATGTGGAATGCTTTGATTTTTGATGAATCAGCAAATTCTGACCAAAATAATTCAAAATTTTCCCAGCCACCTCTAATCACAAATAGACACACATCTTTACACATAGCATTGATGTCAACTGCATCTTTAACACAGAGATCCTGCGAACATAGCAGGTCAGATTCCCAGGTGACATAAATCAAATAAGCCATCTAGTTACACAAGCCCACTAGAATATCCACTCTTACCATTTCAAAAGTTATTTTTCCTCCCTTGGTATCCTGCTCTTAATTGATTTATCTCCTTAGACTGACCTCACACTTGGTAAAGCAACCCCCATCCTTTCATATATTTATATCTGCTCCTGTATTTTTCACTTCATGCATCCAATGAAGTGGGTTCTAGCCCATGAAAGCTTATGCCCAAATCAATTTGTTAGTCTCTAAGGTGCTATAAGGACTCCTCCTTGTTTGAACTGACAGTCCAAAGGGAACTTTAGACGTAATTGGGGCTGCCCCACAAAAGGAGAATGAGCTGTGAATGCAAGTCCTATGCACTGACCCCGTTCTCCACCCTTGTCATCCATCACTTTGCACTGGTCTTTTATTCTACCAGTATGTCAATCACCATTTCAATTAGCTAGTGGGAGGAGACAGTGAGGATGATAGCACCTGATAATCCATTTGATTGAGGATGAATCTCCCTGAAGAGGGCATCTGGGGTTAAAGAACTCAGGATTCTGGGTACACGCATAAATCAGCAGATTTGAGGTTTTCATTATGCACCTTCTAGTGTGTGAAGTGATATGACTCACTGGATCATAAACAAGATCAAATAGCTTTGTTGCCAATAATTCTTTCCTTGACCCATTCTCTGGCACAGTTGGTTTGTAAACAGAGTTTTAATGGCATCCCTTGCACATAACATCATGCCTTTATAGCCCCTTTGCTGCCTATATGCGCTTGGCTCTAACTGTGCTGAGACATGAGCCTGAGAAGTTTGTGGGAACTAATGTACTTTCACATCTATGTAATTTTTTAGTCGTTGTCTTTTTTCAAGACAGTGACCCTCTCCAGTTATTCTGCCTCCCCCGCTCTCCTGGTCTCGCCTGTATGGCATTTGAACCATACCGAAAGAATTGCATGGGGCTGGTCTCAGGTTTCCTAATCCATCTCTCCCTGGATGACAAATTGTCCTGTAATATTCTGCTGGGGTCATGTGCTTGATCTTCAATGTGTCATTGATACCTAATGATCTCATGGCGCCATTTATTGTTTTATGGGTAAGTCATGATTATTCATTAACTAAAGCAGCAACACATGACTGTTCTGGGTTTTGATTCAGGAAATGTTGCAGGGAGGGCAGGGGAAGGACATGGCAAGAACCCACAAACTCAGCAGTTGAGGGTAATAGGAATAGAGTGTGTGGTGGTGAGGGAGGCAGTGACAGGCTCTGTACTGGCTTCTGATCCGGTGCTGAGGTTGTCTTGCTGGGGAGAACTCTTGAGTGAGGAGGGAGAAGGCGCTTTTGCAGCTAAGGACACGAGAGACCTCGCTCGATTCCCAGCTCAACCACAGACTCCCTATGTGAGTTTCAATGAATTGTTTCATCTACCCTGTACTTCGGTGGTGAAGCTATTGCAATACCTCGTAGCAAGGGCATTGGCTCAAATCCAGTATTGATTGTACGGTGCCCAGCCACCGTGGTGATGAGGAACCTGGGCAGAGATCCCATCCTACAGCAGTCGGGGGGGTGGTGGAGATGCAGGTCTTGCATGCTGCATGGCCATTGTTACTGGTATGGGGCTCATTGGTGCTCAGTTACACCTAAGGGAAAAAGGCTCCATAATCTAAATGAGACACAAACAGAATTGGCCATAAAGAAGAAAGAATGGATGAGTAAGATTTGAGGGGCACGGACGGCAAACAAAGGCATTTCAACCAGATGAAATATGCACAGAGGAAAAATAAATTCCTACTTTCTACCTACCCCACACCTTCTTGGAATGGGCTGGAGCAGAAAATAGAGATGGAACTGGCAGGTGGGGGAGGGAGGAAGGGCTGTAAATGATGAACTACATTAACAGGTTTCAGAGTAGCAGCCGTGTTAGTCTGTATCTGCAAAAAGAACAGGAGTACTTGTGGCACCTTAGAGACTAACAAATTTATTTGAGCACAAGCTTTCGTGGGCTACAGCCCGCTTCATCGGTTTCATAGAATGGAACATATAGTAAGGAGATATATACAGATAACATGAAAAGTTGGGAGTTGCTCTTCCAACTCTAAGAGGCTAATTAAGATAGCCCATTTCAGACAGTCTGACAAGAAGGTATGAGGATATTTAACGTGGGGAAATAGATTCAATGTGTGTAATGGCTCAGCCATTCCCACTCTCTATTCTAACCTAAATTCATGGTACCTAGTTTGTATATTAATTCAAGTTCTGCAGTTTCTCGTTTGAATCTGTTTTTGAAGCTTTTCTGTTGCAAAATTGTCACCTTTAAGTCTGTTACTGAATGACCAGAGAGGTTGAAGTGTTCTCCTACTGGTTTTTGAATGTTATGATTCCTAATGTCAGATTTGGGTCCATTTATTCTTTTGTGTAGAGACTGTCCAGTTTGGCCAATGTACATGGCAGGGGGCATGATGTGCAGGTGAATGAGCCCCTGATTAGCGTGGCTGATGCAATTAGGTCCTATGATGGTGTGACTTAAATATCTGTGTGGATAGAGTTGGCATCAGGCTTTGTTGCAAGGATAGGTTCCTGGGTTAGTGTTTTTATTGTGTGGTCTGTGCTTGCTGGTGAGTATTTGCTTCAGGTTGGGGGGCTGTCTGTAAGCACAGACAAGTCTGTCTCCAAGATCTGTGAGAGTGATCAATCATCCTTCAGGATAGGTTGTAGATCTTTGACTCACTGGAGAGGTTTTAGTTGGGGGCTGAAGGTGACTGCTAGTGGCGTTCTGTTATTTTCTTTGTTGGGCCTTTCCTGTAGTAGGTGACGGTACTCTTCTGGCTCTGTCAATCTGTTTTTTCACTTCAGCAGGTGAGTATTGTAGTTTTAAGAACGCTTGATAGACATCTTGTAGGTGCTTGTCTCTGTTTGAGGGATTGGAGCAAATGCGGTTCTATCTTAGAATTTGGATGCTATTGTAGACAACATGCTGGAGGATTCAAAGAATGCCAAAGCCCTGGGGGACTGATGCTTCTAGGAGGTGTTAGTGAGCCAGAGGCAAGTGTTAAGACAAAGCAATAGAATCTGTAACCATGAATATATCGAAAAAGGGCCCTGTCTGCATTAGCACTGAAACCTTCTCATTATGGCTTGCTGTTTGATCTGTAATGCAGATATGGCCAATGAGCTAGACAGGGATGTACAGGAAGGAAATTCTGCAAATGACAAACACGAGATCGATATCTGGACGTATGACGGTGACTTCACTCTGAAAACGTGACTGTCTATACCTGAATCTGGGGTCTTTTCTGATCTTTCCCCAGCTAATGTACAGGATCTAACAGAAGGCTACTGGGGGTTTGTCTAAACAGTTTTTGTAGTGCTATAATTATATTGGTTTAGAAAATCTACCAGTATAGGCATGTTTGTATTGTTATAACTGCATCCATTTGAGGGATTGTACTGCTGTAGCTGTATCAGCTTCTAAACAAATATAATTATAGGCATATAAAACATGGTGATTCATATCACTTGCAGTCTTTAAATCAAGATGGGACGTCTTTCTTTGAGATGCTTATAATTCCACCAGAAGTTATGGGCCAGATGTACCAGTTACTAGATGAGATTCTATGGCCTGTCTTAGATTGTCAGAATGGTCCCTTCTGGCCTTAAATTATATGAATCTAAAGAATGCATAGACCAGCGTTTAGTCACCATCTGGTGTCGGAGGCAGGGGTTTTTGAAGGTGTGAAAGGGAGTTAGCTGCCCCAAATGCCAGTAAAATTCAATTGGAACTGGGTACCTAACTCCCTTCAACACATTTGAAAATCCCAACTTCAGTTATTAATACTATCTTTTAACTCAGCCCTGATCTTGTCCACTACTGCCCCAGGAACTGATTTGGCTCAGAAGGCAAAATTCTCCAGCGTGTAGTCTGCACTTGTTCTGAATATCAAATTCCTACTGTTTCCTAACAGTCAACAGAGATCTATGGGGCAGAGGATCCGAATTTTGTACAACTCTTTGAAGTGCTCCCATTATGAAAAAGGGATTTGGCCTGGATATAGATAATCAGAACATCCACAGTAACTGTAGATAGGAAAAAATGCATCAGGGATATAAAACTTCATGCTCCGAGGCAGAAACCAGGAGGAAGAAATTCCCTGGTTGGACATTTATTTCACATTTCTACATTCTAGGGATTCTTACTGATATTTAGCTCTTTTCATTCACTGAACTCAAAGCACATGACAAAGGAGGTAGGTACTATTATCTCAGTTTTTTCAGATGGGGAAACCGAGGCACAGAGAGGACATGTGACTTGCCCAAGGTCACCCAGCCAGTGGCATAACCAGAGATAGAGCCAAGGTTTCCTGAGTCCTAATTTGGTGCATCTACCTCTGATGCTGGCCACCTTCAGAGGCAGGATACTGGGCTCCACAGACCTCTGGTCTGTTATAGCACTCCGAGGCCGCCCATTCATATTGGTATTCCTGAGAAAAATGGATTTCCTGTGTTACAATGGCACTACTCCTTTTATTCCTGCCAGGAATATGTCAGCCCTATTTTATCCCATTCCAATGTTATTTCTACACCACCAGCAGCACTCAGCTCTCCCCTTCCCTCACTCTGCTCCCTTTGCCCGGGATAGGAAAGCAGACTCCACAGACAGAAAGGAGGGGAGGGAAGAAGAAGCACATTACGAAGTTATTAGCCTCGTCTCACGTATCCTGCGGAGTGAGAGTGACTGCCAAGCCCACTTTGCCTTAAAATGTTTAACAGATTTGCCCCCGTCGAATTTCTGCCGTTGTGTTTACAGAAGGTAGACGGGCGGGGGGGAAGGTCTGGAGAAGAGGGGCAAGTAGTTGCCAACACTCCATCAAAGAGCTGCATTCCTCCGTGTGGTTTCAAAATGCTTCCTCTTTCCCCAGCTGTCCTGTAATCACTCTCTAGCGTTCACCAGAGCAATGTTTACATCCAGCGCCATTACCGGCAGGGGAGATGGGAGAAATTAAGGCCTCCCGGACTCCATTAGCTCCCTTCCTTCACCCCCTTTCATCAAACACCTCCAATGGCTGAAGGAGTAAAAGCCTTTAATGGGATTCTGAAGATATTTAAAATCCAGGTGGCTTGTTTAAGAAAGGGGAACATACCACTGGTGCAGCCCTTCCCTTTTCCTGCATGTCTTCAGCCTCTTTCCCTTAACCCTGCCTGCTAAGCAGAGCTGTAGCACTGAAATTTGACTTGGATGGCTAGCGAGACCACACAACTCTCACAGGCTGGAATTAATTTCCTACATACAGCTGAAGAATCCCATGCACACATAAACACACCAAGTCCTTTCGTTTCCTTTTGATTTCCTTTGCATTTCCTTCCCCAGATAAAGTTGATCAGCAGCAGAAATAGCTGTAACGTTGCTCCAGATACTGTCAAGGCAGGAGGCATTAAATCGTCATGCGAATGAAAATGGGTGGTGGTGGTTAGAGGAGGCAGTCAGATAAAAATGTTTAACATGGCAAATTTTTTTCCCAGTGGAACAGTTTTCTCACTGGAAAAATGCTGATTCAGCAAAATTGAAATGCTTCATGGGTAATGTATTGATTTCGTCACAATTTTAGGGAGGAAATTTTACCTAACGTTTCATTTTCATATGGTTAAAATAGTGTCATTTTGACTTAAAATATATAGTCAGAACAATATTTCGATGTCTTCAAAATGAAACCTTTCAAGAAGGATGAAACAAAATATTTTTTGGAATTTTTTTGGAAAAACTCAGTTTCTTTTTGTCCCAGTTAAGGATGAAAATAAATTTTGAAAACTCAAATTCCATTTTCAAACCACCTTTTATTATTATGATAACTTCAATCTAGGTTTAGAATGATTACGCTAATACAAGTACCAGGATATAAAGCACCTGACTCTAAATAACTTTGTCTAAGTTTCCCCTTTCAACTATTTTATAACTTAATTAAGGAAACATTTGCTGAAAGCCAAGAGCATTCCTTGATGCAAGATTAATAAGTGCAAAAAGCTTCCATTGCAGACATCTGTCCCCGTCACACCCCGGTAGTTTTACTCTTGGTTTGGCAGCTCTTTAGGTAAATTTATAGGGGATGGGAATGATTTGGAAAAGAACAGTCATATCTGGTCGAGATTAACAAAATGAATCTATGCAAGGACTATATCTCCTTTATTTGCTGTTGGAAATTTCGATGAACGGTACTGTAACTGGAATGTCAGAACAGCCATGGCTATTGTTAGCACTGGGCAATCCACATCAGATATCGTAATAACTAAAACCCATGGGAGGGAAAGGGGCTCAGCGCTTCTGAAAATCATTCTCTGACATTAGGTACCCAAATATGGACATATGGGACAAACGTCAGGAACTCATGTTAGGAAAAGTCTGCTTCAGCGCCATGCACGTGGTGACTTCTAGAACTAGCTCTCATGTAGCTCTTAAGCTCTTCAGAATGCTTTGCAAATGTTAATCAGTCCTCACAACAGTCTTGTGAGGTACATGCGTATTTCCATTTGACAGGTGAGGAGACAGAGCGAGAAGGTCAATGACTTGGCCAGGCCACACAAGGAATCAGTGGCAGAGCCAAGATCAGAACTCCTGTCTCGCAGGCCTATGCTCAAGCTATTATTCAGGCCAGAGGGCCTCAAAGTATCTGGGTTCCATGAACGAAGCCCAAGCCCTTGGTTCTGTCTATAAGGCAGTGAATTTGAAGAACGCATTCTAGCTGGTGCTTCATGGACAGAACAAAATGTGTTCCTGGTCTTCCAGTAATGTGGAGCTTAGAATCATAGAATATTAGGGTTGGAAGAGACCTCAGGAGGTATCTAGTCCAACCCCCAGCTCAAAGCAGGACCAACACCAACTAGATCATCCCAGCCAGGGCTTTGTCAAGCTGGGCCTTAAAAACCTCTAAGGAAGGAGATTCCACCACCTCCCTAGGTAACCGATTCCAGTGCTTCACCACCCTCCTAGTGAAATATGTTGCCATTCACAGTCTGTTATTTCCTATGGGATCAATGCGTTCCAGTTCCAATCGGCTGCTTACAGTTAAGGATTTAAAACCACATGCCGTATATGTAAACGGTGCAGTGCCATGCCTGGCATACACAGGAAAATGCCAATGCATGAGGTCTGATAGACAGTCCCCAAGTCCTGGAGATGTATTCTCTCTTCTGCCATATTCTCACGGATGGATAAAGGCAAACCAGCTCTATTTGCCATACCCAAGGGAGGTAGAGGAGTTGAGTGCCATCAACTGATGTGCTCATTCCATTGCAACCTCCCAACTTCGGCACCCTCTGATCTGTGGTATCTTATGAGTTTGCACATGATTAAGGGCCCCCAGTGTATTGGGAATCAAGCCCATGGGTCTGCAGTGTCAAGTGAATCATAATGTATTAGATCCAAGCACTGCCCCCTCGGGTGTTTAGTCTCAACAAACCCAACTAATTCAGATTTAACTTAGCTCTTAATATGCTACATTGCTGAATCTTCTAATTAATGCCACATGTTGCAGTCAGCTGTCACACTGCATAAATGTTTACAAAGCTCTTAACGTACTGTATTTGTAAACCAGTCCAGCTCCTCTCTGGAAATCACGTGGTCTGCATTTTCCCCTCAAAAATGGAAAAGTTTGAGCAATAAAGAATCCATTATTTCGCTGCTACAGGAGGGAAGCACTTCCCAAGTATTCAGTGCAAGCTGTCTTGGGCTGCAGCATCTGAAACTGATTGATCTCTGGGCTTGATTGGAAATGCCACTTCCTGAAAGGTAACCAGTGTCATTGGAACACAAATGGAAATCCAGACACCTCCTGACCAGCAGTGAAGTTTATAGCAAGATGGCCATGAGGCAGTGCAGGAGGAAGGGGTTGATGGTACTGTTAGGATGGCAGGTTGACTGCATGGGATACTGATCCAGAGGGACCGTGGGTGAAGAGCAGGGCCAGGAGTTGGGAAAGAAGCCCGCAACACAGGCAGAAGCATGTGTGTTGGGGGAAGAGGCTGTTCCTAAGGAAACAGTGGGAGTACAGGATCAGAGACTGTGGTCCTAAAGCTCTAATGGCATAAAGGTGGGGGGAGAAGTGATAGGGGAGCCATATTGGCTGAGAGAACATCTTGTCTAGTGGATAGCGCACTGGGCTGGATGTCAAGAGACCTGGGTGCTATTCCTGTCTCTACCACTGAAATGTTGTCACTTTGTGCAAGTCACTTCAAAACTCCGTGCGTCAATTTCCCCTCCCACCTTTTGTCTGTCTTGTTTAACCAGATTTTAAGCTGTCGGGGCAGGGATTGGCTTTTACTATGTGTGTTCAACACCAAACACAGTGGGTGTCCTGATTTCTGTTAGGGCATCTAGGCACTTCTGGGATAGCAGTAAATAAAAATGTTACCTCTCTGAATGGCTGCACACTGTCTTCTACATTAGTTTCCCATTAGAGGTAAAAATCAGCAAAGCGGACCTGGGTATTTTCCTAGTATAATTTGTTTTATTTGCACAATATACACCAGTCCTTGGACAGAGGAGGTCACAAATGGCATGCAGGCAATCCCCTCTTTCAAGAATCTAATCCCAAACATGCATGACCAGTTTCCAAGAGGCAGCTCTGCTCCAAGAAATAACTAGTGAGAAACAAGGCTGAGAGCAAGCTCACTCTTTGCAGCAGGCCCCGCTCCCCCCCCAAAAATCTCCATTGCAAAATTAACTATAGTAGGGCATTTCTTCAAAGACTGTGCTCGGCTCCCACGCTATGAAAAAGAACTTGTTAGAATATGGGTAACAGTGCTGTCTAGGACCTCCCATACTAACAATTATAGATGAGGTAGAGAGGAATAGCAGCGGAGGAATGGACTGGTGAAAGACCAAATGAACTCCAAAAACAGAATGAAAGCGCCAATCCTAAAGCATGTCACTAAGGAATCCAGCCATGGCAGATCACCCACTGAAGAGGCTATAAAAACAGACCTTTGTATATCTTAGGCCCAATGGGCCTCTAGCCCAGCATCCTGGCTCTGACAGTGGAAAATACCACAGCTTCAGGGGCAGTGTACAGAACAGGGCAGTTGGAGTGATCCACCTTGTCTTCTGTTTCTGGTAGTCAGACGTTTAGGGTCACCCCAAACATGGAGTTGGATCCTTAGCCATCTTGGCTAATACCTATTGATGGACCAATCCTCCATGAACTTATCAAGTTATTTTTTGAATGCAGTCATACTGTTGGCCATCACAACATTCCATGGCAATGAGTTCCACAAGTTTGTTTTTCCTCATTTGTATTAAACCTGATACCTATTATTTTCATTGCTTTTGTAGCATAGGAAAGGGTAAATAAAATGTCTCCATTTTTCTGGCTCTATTCATGATTTTACAGATCTCTAAAATCCCCCGTGTAGTTTCTTTTCTAAGTTGAACAGCCTTATCTTATTAGTCTCTTCTTGTATGGACGCTGTTCCACCTCCTGATCATCTTTGTCTTTCTCTGAACCTTTTCCAGTTCCACTGTGTCCTTTTTACAATGAGCAACCAGAACTGGAGACAGTATTCAAGGTGTGGGCATGCCATGGATAGTGGTAATATGAATAGAATCTTTTCTGTCTTTTCTATCTTTCCTAACAGTTCCCAATAGTCTGTTAGCCTTTGTGACCACTGCTGAACATTGAGCTGAAGTTTTCAGACAACTATCTGGAGTCACTCCACAATCTATCTTGTGTGGTAACAGCTCATTTAGAATCCATTATATATGTGTTTGGGATTATTTTTTTCTAATGTGCATTACTTAGCACTTACTGTTGAATTTCATCTGCCATGTTGCTGCCCAGTCACCCAGTTCTGTGAAATTCCGTCTAACTCTTCACAGTCAGCTTTGGACTTACTTATCTTGAATAATTTTGTATCCGCTGCAAATTTAATTGTTCTCCAGATCATTAATGAATACGTTGCCTCAGTTCCCCATTGTAAAATGGGAATGAACACACTCCCCTGCCTTGCAGTGGGATTCAGAATAAATGCATTATGGAGTGTGAGGGGTTCAGATACTGTGGTCATGGGGGGCATATACAGTAGTAGCTAAAACAGATGGAACCTGGCCGCAGCAGTAGGAAGGATGTGTGATATTGGGACTGTGCCTTCAAAGGTTGAGCAGTGGGGTGCTCTGTAGCTCTTGTTCCTGTTGTGCGCAGCAAGTGGGAACCAGACACAGAATAGAATAGAGCTCTTGGAAGTGTCTTATGCACATCATGATCACTGAACGCCTCCTTCGCCACCTGATCCTTCACTGGAGGCTCTTACCCCCTCTATGGGAGGAAGCTGGTATGGGTGGTAGGTCTTTCCAGCAGACAGAATACTCATATCTTCCAACATTTCCAGTGCTAGAGCAGAAAGGGTGCTGCTGCTGGGGGATGGGAGGCTCAGGTGGGGGTCAGGTACTTCGCTGGGGAGAGGGGAGGCCTGGGTGGGTGAGTTGCAGAGGAAGCCTGCCCTGTAGTGGCGGCTCCTGTCTTGTGGGGCTGGCTGTGGGGGACGGGAACAAATTTGAATAAACGGTGCTGGAATCCTGTGCACCAGGGGGCAGATTGCAATACCCGTCAAGAAGAGTAGAGCCCCGCCAGCCCTGTGGGACAAAAGTTGCCTCAACCAGGACAGAGGATTTGGGGGATCAAAGTGGGAAAGTCTTGCAAAATCTAGGCCTGGTGAGAGGTATGGAAGCTAGCTGTGTTGAAGCCTGACAGACGGGTGACTTTGTGATGCAGACTTTCTGTCAACTCAGGGAATGAACATAAAATGACAGCTGGGGTTTGGACTAGCCGAAAAGTTGAAATTCCACTTAAGCGTACCAGGAAAGAACACGTTTTTCCCTCTTAGCTCTAGTAACTGTAATAATAACAAACATTACTATGGGGCTACGTTCAAGGAGCTTTGCAAATAACGAATTTATCCCCACGATGCCATGGTGAAGCCGATAAGGGTTAGTTATAAAGTTAGTCAAATTTTCTAACACTTCAGCAACATTTCAAAATGAAAGAAAAAGCTGACGTTTTCTCTGTGACTAGCTATTGAGCGGGTTAATGTCTTTCAAGTGTTGACATTTTTAGATATTCTCTTCATTTTACACACTGCTAAACAGAGACAAAGCAGTACTTGCCCAGTGTCGTATAGAGAATGAGATGGGATTAGAACTCAAACTCCTAGTGCCCAGGGTTGAGCTCAGGAATCTGTCCCACACAGATCAAGAATGCCGCCTCACACAGCCTTATTGTTTGTCGTATTCAACACACACCACCCCTAAAACTTGGAGATTTTGATTTATGAACAGATATTGCAAGGCAGAATAATGGCATCCCAGTTACATATGTCTTGTCCAGCTGTTCCCTTCTCATCCATGGTGGGAATTATAGATCCCTCATTTGTTATTTCTCCAAGACCTAGGGCCAACCCTGCTTTGGGGGAATCGGCTACATAATAGAGAGTGTTCCCTTGCGACATTCTCTTCTGCTTTCCTCACAACGGTTAGAGGAACTGTCTATTGCAATGTCTGGCATTTGCTGCACTGTTCCCATTAGTAATGTGCTCCACAGGGCATGGGTTATCTTGGTGTCTTGTGAAGCCCCAATGCATTGTCAACACTTAAATCATCATGATAAAATAATAGTAGCTTAACAAATAACCATCATGAATAATTGCATTAATGGAAACTAATTACATTGAATGAGAGCCTGTGTGAGGTCAGGCAATTCCAGATGTGTACAGATGGCTGTCTTCTTACACAGAAGAAGACAGAGTTCTCTTGTCCCACAGTGGAAAAGATTTGAACCCTCCCCCACTCTCCTGAGTTTCTCTGAGTCCCATCTGCCCCATCAGACATGCATGCAAATGCTGGGTCTGGGTGGTCTCTCTTCCACTGTGCTCCCAGAGTTCTCTCTTGCTCAGACAGAGATGGTTGTCTCCTTATCTCTTATCTCAATCCTCTGTTCTACAAGGGGACTAAGGTACTTTGGTAGGTACCTGCATGCTTCCAAACTTCTCTTCCGTTCATCCAGAATCATCCTCCACTATGTGTCTCTAATCCCACAGGCTAGTTTGCCTTGCACACTGGCTGGGGAAGTGTGCCCATAATGTTAAACTTCCCTCATTCGGTGAAACATTCCTCTTTTTAACCTCTTTAACCTACAGCATTTCCATTGGGAGTGTCCATGCTTCTCAACTGGCCTTAATTAGATTGGACATTCCTTCCTCTACTGTATATTTACAATTTAGGAAAAGGAAAAAACATAATTCCCATGTAAGGGTTTTCCTTCTTCTAGTTTGTTTGCTCGGTGGACAGTGGGAGGTGGAAACTTACAAAGCACAGCGGAACTAAGCATAGCCTCAGATTGCTTGGGAAGGGAATATGAGGGAGTTTATATAATTCCTTAGGAGGCACTCATTTCATATCTTGATGAATTTTTGCAACAGCCCCGTCTTTCTCTTCTCTGGTGTGTGCGCGCGCAGGCTGTTCTGCCTTTTGCTCTTATTCTGCCATCAGCCTCTTAATAATATTATTGTTGATGGCTTTTCATTCCCGATGCCAAACCTGATTTGGCGATCACAGGACTGAGGGCTTCAGTTTGAGCGCTGCAGACAGCAAACTGGAGTCCTAAGTGACTGGAGCCCCCAGACAATCTAATTGTTATTGACATTTGTGTCTGATTGTTCATCAAGGGAGATTTGACTTGCAGGCCAAATCATTCTATTACTGGGGTTCCTTTCAGCCTCTTCTCTAACAAAAAATGCACTCAGCTGCAGAAGAATCAATTGCAATATCTATATACATCTATCTATCTATCAATTGTGTGTGTGCGTGTGAGAGAGAGAGAGTGATGGGCAGGGAAGAAATCGGACACATTCCATTTGCAATGGAAGTGTGAGCAAAAAAACATGGTTCTGTAGTATTGCATTACAGAAAAAGACCTAATTAAAAATGCACCTTTTTTTATGTTGGTGGAAGGAGGAGGCTAATATTATTAAGGTCATTTTATGTGTCAAATCTTTCCCCTTAGTAGTGTCCTCAAGGCCCTGGGATAACATCCAGATTTGTCCTGAATGGCCCCTCTGTTCCTGCTCAGGAGCATTGACTGGTGGATCATGAAGAGAGTTGCATAAGAGAGAGCCTTGTTACATTCCCCTCCCCACTGTGATCGGTTTGGATTTCCCTCCCCCCTCTTTAATGCCTCATTCATCGCCCCCATTCGGTTTGCACTGTCACCTTGTGCAAAGCAGCCGGGTTTGGTATGTTTCTCTCTTGTTGACTGCTCTAGGTAGCTGGTGATTTCATCCCTCTTGGAAGCTCTCTTGTCAGCAGGATCAGGAAGGTATTGAACAGGACTATGTAATGGGACTGCCTGTGCGAGCAAGCGACCTGATTTGAGGACCTACGAGATCTCTTCCAGTCCTGTGTTCTTCTCAGCTAGCCTGAGTGTGCTGCTGGTGGAGGAGGGAGGCTGATTCTACTGAGGTCATGGATCAGATGCTGCTGCTGCTGCTGCTGGGGTGATGGCAAACAGAGGTACCAAAAGAGAGAAGAGGGATATTCTGTAATGAATTTGAAATTGATGGAGCTGAGGAGCTGGCTGAGAGGCTCAGGTGTCTGGCGGATGAACCTGAGAATCATCTGGCTGCTTTCAGAGGGTATTCAGAGGGGTTAGCCCATTACGTTTTCCAACAGCAGCCGGGTTAATCTTCTCCTGCATGCTTCTCTTTGAAGGTAATCAAAGGCTGGGGTAGAAGGCCTAGCCTTGCTGAAATTAACAGGTACTAGTAACTTTGGGAAGAAGTGGGTTGAAGTTACACAGTAGGGCTCATTCATGATCACACAGGTTATAGCTGTTGCCATGGAAACAGCAGGAACGTCAGTGCTCAGAAGTTTCTCACCAGAAGTTGCTATCCCAGTGCACTGGACAGAACTAGACTGGAGGGGAGTTGAAGGAAGAGAGCACCAAACACATGTGCTGTATAAAAGATTCTGATGGCTAGTCTCAGTGGGCCATGCGCATCTCGGGGTAACGCCATAGGTTCCAAGGCCAAAAGGGACTGTTGTGATCATCTAGTCTGACATCCTGTAAAACACCAGAGAACTTCCCCAAAATGATCCCCGGAGCAGATCTCTTAGAAAGAGATCTGATCTTAATTTAAAAATCGCCAATGATGGAAAATCCACCATTACCCTTGGTAAATTGTTCCAGTGGTTAATTACTCTCACTGTTAAGTAAATCGGATAGGAAATAAGGGATACACTTTTATTTCCAGTCAAGTCAAGGGATTAATCTGTCCTCGAATGTCCTGCATTAGATCATTAATAGGCGTGGGAGTGCTATATACTTCTGAAATCAAATGCAAATCTGAACTCCCCCACTGCTGACGAGTGTTTGGATCCTGTGATTGGACATACAGAGATTAGAGAGGAATAGCAGGTTTTTTTACTCCATTCCAGAGAGGAACTCAGGTTACCATGTCTGGAATCCAGATCTATTTAAACTTCCCTACAGTTCAGTGGAACTGCTCAGAAATTGAACCCTGGACTTCAATATGGAGCCTTGTTAAATGATGACCTTAGTCCAGCACTAATGTAGTCCATTGTCCCTAAGGAAAGAGGCGGGACTTGCCAGCTGAAGGGTGAAAGGAAAGGAAAGGTCTGAGAGTGCCAAACCTGGGTGGAGGCGCACACACAAACAAGTGCCAGTCCCTCTAACCAGTATCTGCTGCGAGAACCTCCTCTTCTGCAGCCTCTACTGTGTGAACCAGAGCTGCTTTCCGCAGTCCAGTTCTTCATCTCTTTTGAGTTGTAAACTGAAAACACACCTTGGCACCCACACCTGTATTGGGCCAAATTCAAGATTTGCCAGGGAACACGTCTGTCCTCTAATTTTCTCGTTTAACTTGGTAACCTGTATTTAGTTTTGTGAAGCATTTTGGGGTCTAGCTTGCATGAAAGAGACCATAAATAAAGTTCACTGTCCTGTATGGGTTGGATTGGATTGGTGGTTATCCATCATAAAACAATCTTTTGGAACCAGACAAATATTGGCTATAATGGTAATGCCTGTGCATGCTTTTGCCTGGGTTAGCACTCAGGGCCCGACCCTCAGCACCAGCCATAGTTTCATTAAAGTCAATGAAGCTGTGTTCATTTATACCAGTTCAAGATCTGGTCTGTCCTGATAGAGTTTCTCACAAACCTAAGTGCCCAGCCAGCCTCTGCCTTTTGGAAGAAGCCCTGTCAAGGTTTTGATAAGACCTGAGACAATGGAAGGCGAAGGAATGTGATGGGACAGCATGTGGGTATAAGTGCCTCACTTTTGACAGGTGCTCACGCTGTCCAAGTGAAGTAGTGATGGAGACAAGCCTTAAAGGTTTCCAGTATGCTAATCTGAATCACTTAAACAGCGGAGAATAGGAGACAAAGCATGGCATTGTAGGCAGTGGCACTGGAATAAGAAGACGCTTGGAGGCCTGCCACTTCTCTCTAATCTGATCAGAGATCAACATTCTTGCAATTCCTTCCAGGTCACTCTGAATTCCTAGGCTTTCTCAGCCAGGTAGACACCTTCCCATTTGATATTAAAACCCCTGGAATACAATGTAATAAAACTAAATGATGCAAAACTTACCCAACCTAATATACATAAGAAAATTTTTGCATGTCGCTTCTCCTCCCACCTCTAATACTACTGTTAATATAATTCATGAATAATACTTTGCATTCATATGGCTTTATACCTTTACGTCACTTGGCACAGTAAAGATGCACAAGTATATTGTTATATTTTTCAAAACATGATATACACTGTCAGAACATCACACCCATTCACCATCATCAGCTATTATTGCACCCATCCACCAGGATCTATACAGTCTACCAGTTTGTTCCAGGTTCTATTTAAAGTGTTAGTTTTAACCTTTCAATCCTAAAGGGCTAGATTGTGATTTTTCCCACTGGACCTGAGTAAGGGACAGGACAGCACAAAGCAGAAGCAGGTCTGAAAATTTTCCCCTCCCCCGATTTGCTGTAGGAAGAAAGAAATCTGCTACTAGCCCATATCAATAGTAAATGACTACTCCATCCTATGCTGGCTCAGTTGCGTTGTCCAGTATGTCACATGAGACAAGAACAAATGGATATAAACTGGTCACTAGGAAGTTTAGACTTGAAATTAGACAAAGGTTTCTAACCATCAGAGGAGTGAAGTTCTGGAACAGCCTTCCAAGGGGAATAGTGGGGGCAAAAGGCATATCATGCTTCAAGACTAAGCTTTATAAGTTTATGGAGGGGATGGTATGATGGAATAGCCTAATTTTGGCAATTAATTTGGCAACTGATCTTTGATTATCAGCAGGTAAGTATGCCCATTGGTCTGTGATGGGATGGGATCTGAGTTACTACAGAGAATTTTCCTGGGTGCTGGCTGGTGAGTCTTGCCCACATGCTCAGGGTTTAGCTGATCACCATATTTGGGGTCAGGAAGGAATTTTCCTCCAGGGCAGATTGGCAGAGGCCCTGGAGGTTTTTGGCCTTCCTGTGCAGCGTGGGGCACGGGTCACTTGCTGGAGGATTCTCTGCACCTTGAGGTCTTTAAACCACGATTTGAGGACTTCAGTAACTCAGACATAGGTTAGGAGTTTGTTACAGGAGTGGGTGGGTGAGATTCTGTGGCCTGCAGAGGTCAGACTAGATGATCATAATGGTCCCTTCTGACCTTGAAGTCAGAGTCTTTGAGAGCTCCTAATAATGGACCAGACCAAGTCCTTGAATTCAAACACCTCTGAATTTTGCTGTCCGAAATCTGATCAGCTCTGGATCCATATGTTGCAGTTGGCTGGAGCCATCTCTAGTATTGCCTTTAACAACCTGTCTCATTCATCGTTTTCCAAGAGTCTGTCAGATTGACCTGAATAGCACGCAAGACAGAGGAGGTTCAGCACTACGCATGCAGGCAGAGGGCTGCCAGTATCCTGTGGGATCATGTAGGAGTCCCGAAATGTAGGGTCATACGTGTTTCAGTTCAGTGTACTTTTCTCAGTGTACCCATCCAGCATCAGTCTTTTGATCCATTCTAAAGAAAATTGCAGAGCCATTGCTTCCTTTAGAAAGATCAGTTTGAATTACCTTCTGACATGGGGTGGCCAAATGCACCCTAATCTCTCTGTGCTCTCTAGTTTCCAACTGCATCTGGTTTTCTTTTTCACTTCTTAAACATTCCTATCACAGTCCTGTGCACTAATAAATAGCTGCCACATTCCACCCCAGAACTGACTGCATCCCAGCTATTTCAACCTGTCCCAGACATCCTCCATCTGCAGCAACCTATTCAAAGCCAGCCCCAAATTCCCATATGGTGCAGGTACACAGGGTGTGTAGAGATCCTGCACCTGTCTGCTCTGTTGACCTGATCCAGAACCCATTGAAAACTGTAGGAGTTTTTTTCCACTGACGACAACTACGTTTGGGGAATATGTGACAATGGACTTGTCAGCCTAGCGAAGAAAGGCAGAACACCATCCAATGGCTGAAAGTTGAAGCTAAACAAATTCAGACTGGAAATAAGGTATAAATTTTTAACAGTGAGAGTCATTAACCATTGGAGCCATTTACCAAGGGTTGTGCTGGATTCTCCATCACAGGCCATTTTAAAATCAAGACTGGATGTTGTTCTAAAAGATCTGCTCTAGGAATTATGTTGGGGAAGCCTGTATTGTACAGAGGTCAGACTAGATGGTCACAATGGTCCTTTTGGGCCTTGGAATCTATGAACTCAAGCTCATATGGGCCTCCCCTTTCCACAGAGCTCTCCTATGAAGCTTAAGTGGTATGCAGGGCACTTTGGCCCAGATCCTCAAAGACATTTAGGTGCCCAACTCCCATTGATTTCAATGGGAATTAGGTGCCTAAGTATCTTTGAAGATCTGGGCTTTCATGCTTGGGTGAATTTGCCTTTTAAGTAAGGATCTCACTATATGAAGAACCACAGTTTCTATCTTATTATGCACCAAAACAACTGGCAATTTCCATTCTGCTTTGCTATAGACGTTTACTCTGAGTTCATTATAGGTGAGTTCCAAAATGGAAATTGATGGCTTTGCACAACTCCTCTTTACAACTGAGCGCTTAACTGAGAAATAAGACACCTGGGGAGAGGAGGAGAGAGAGTTTCAGGAGGGCTGATTACAATATTGCTTATGATGAGGCCCCAAAATAGGATTTTTTTTCACGGTGTTTAATTTATTCTGATTATTGCCAATTGTTCTGAATTGTTCTTGATCCCCTAAATTAATCCAGATTTTGGTGGTCCTGGCCCAGATGCACAAATGTGGTTAGGCTCCTGACTTCTAATGGGTTCTTTGTGGATCTAGGCCCCTCTGTACCTCTTTCCATTTTTCTTCTTTCTCTTTCTGTGGCTTTGCATACACATTTTCTCTCCTTACGTAGATAATGGTTTGCCTCTCAAGAGGTGGTTGTTTTGAGGAGGTCTAGTTAAGAGACTGCTGCGATCGAAAGACGAGTTGACTTATTCGGGTCTTTATTGCATTGCAGGAGTGTAATTAGGCTTGAATGTCCATAAATACACATGTTTTGAAAAATACAAATTCCAGTGACCCAATAGGGATCCTGAGAGTTGGGCTCTAGTTTTTAGCTTAAATCTAGACTCTATCTCAAGATAGCAGACACCATCTGAATAGCTACTTGGACTACTTTTTAATAAAGCTGGCTGAAATTTTTCAGATGTTGAAATTAAGCAAAAAGGAAAATAATTGCACATTTTTGTCTGTCCCCCCCCCCCCCCCCCGCACACACTTTTCTTGAACATGTACAGAACTGGGGGAAATTCAAATTTTGACAATTTCAAATTTTTTTTTTAAAAATTGGGGGATTATTTTTAAAGTCAGGACTCTTTCCCTCTTTTTTGACCAGCTGTGCTTCAGACTACCTCACCTGCAGGCAAACAGAACAGCAAGACTTCTGAGGGCCTGAATGTCTCAAAGATCTGTAATGGGATACATAGCTTTCACCTCTAAATCACTGATTCTTAGCTCTGCCCTGACTGAATTTTCTTACCATCTGTTTGATGGTCTCAGGCGCATTCTTCATACTGAGCATTATGATGGGAAGTCCCAGGGGAGATGAGGCATTGAGGCTAAAGTCTTGCTCTGACCTCTTAGAACTAGGTTATTTCATTTTTTGGATTGATGCATAGTAGCAGGCTGCTATGGGGATGTTTTGAACCGTACTATACCTGCTCTGTGACTCAACAGGTACCCTCGAGCACTCAGTGGGTACTTCATGCACCAACGGCATAGAATTTCCAACAACAAGCCAGTATTTAAGCACTCAATCCTAAGTATCTTCCTGAAATCTCTACTCCCCCAAGTCTGACAACTGTATTCATGGCAGGTGTACTGGACACTAAAATATTCTGTATTTTACTGTATTTATTTGTATACTGTACATGCCAGGTGTACTGGACACTAAAATATTCCTCAGTGTGTTGGGATGCCCGGATGCGTCCTCCAGTTACTTTTATGTTTTAACTCCTGCTGGGATGGCACCTAATGGTGTTACTAGCTGAGCTATGTGAATCACTTCCATATATTTCTCCTTTGTGACTTATCTCTCCATCTCTACTTCTCTGCCAATTTTTGTGTGTGTGATATAGATATGGGAGGGTCTGAGATCCAAAAGGTACATTTCACTTAGTAATGAATTAGTGATTCTTGACCCCAGGCCATTTCAGCCCCCTGACAATAACCAGATTGCTGCCTTGTGTATAAACTGGACCCCTTGCCCTTATTACACTTGTGCTGAAGTCCTTTACAATAGACACAAGCAGCCTGGTGGTGGGTTTGTGGGGGTGATGAGTTATAACCTTTCTCACACTTTTAAACCTGCTATGAAGACAAGATTACTTTAAACTCTTACTCAGGTGTTGCTCTTAACCCTTCTCCCGTCTACACACAATCCCTCACCCAAGTGTGGTGGTGGTTTCAGCTAAGGTTAGCAGGACATGCCGGCTAAAACCTTAGTGAGACTTTCACTCGGACTGGTGATCCACACACAATGTAATGAGGATACAGGCTAAATCACACTAGTGCAGATAGTCCTCCAGTGCCTTCCCAGAATTCCCCTTGTGTGCTCGGAAGGACAGACAGAATCTCCCACAATTCCTTTAAGAAGGAATCCTAAAGCAGTTCCTAGTGACATGCAGGGGAGCACAGCACCGGTGAGGACATGGTAAACCAGGTGGGACTTTGCGGTTGACTGGTCAGACCTAGGCTAGGCTAACCTAGTGCTTAGACCTGGGTGCTGATCACCCAAATTAACTCTGCAGTGAAGATGTAACTTGTAAGGCCACTGCTAGTGATTTATATAGTCAGAGACTTGCTTTTACACCTGAAATATTTTTGATCATTTGAAGCCTTGGAAAATAAACTAATCTGGTAATGGAGGCACTTCAGTTGGACTGGCTCATCCAAAGACCCTCACAGAGGTGTGATCGGCCATGGCCAAGGGTTGTGTCAAGAAGGAACTCAATTACCAGGCACTCAGATAAGATTCTAAAGCCAGAAGGGACCATTGTGATCATCTAGTCTGACATCCTGTATGACACAGACCAGAGAACTGCCCCAGTTCCTAGAGCAGATCTGTTAGAAAAACATCCAGTCTTGATCTAAAAGTTGTCAGTGATGGAGAATCCACCATGACCTTTGATAAATTGTTCCAATGGTTAACTGCTCTCAGTTAAAAATGTACACTTTATTTCCAACCTGAATTTGTCTAGCTCCATCTTCCAGTCATTGGATCATGTTAGACCTTTCTCTGAAGAGCCCATTACTAAATATTTGTTCCCCATGTAGTTACTTATAGATTGTAATCAAGTTACCCCTTAACTTTCTCTTTGTTAAGCTAAATAGACTCAAGGAGCTCAATCTATCACTGTAAGACATGTTACCTTATACTTTAATCATTCTTCTGGCTCTTCTCTGAACTCTTTCCAATTTGTCAACATCCTTCTTGAATTGTGGGCACCAGAACTGGACACAGCATTCCAACAGCGATTGCAGCAGAGCCAAACAGAAATAAAACAACCTCTCTACTCCTACCTGAGACTCTTCTGTTTATGCATCTCAGGACCTCAATAATTCTTTTGGCCATACAGAACTCATGCTCAGCTGATTTCCACTATGACCCGTAACTTTTTTCAGAGTCACGTCTTCCCAGGATAGAGTCCCTGGTCCTGTAATATGACCTATATTCTTTGTTCCCAGATTTGTATAGTTACATTTAATTGTATTCAAATATATATTGTTTGCTTGTGCCCAGTTCACCAAACAATCTAGATCACTCTGAATGATGATGAGGAAGGGATAGCTCAGTGGTTTGAGCATTGGCCTGCTGAACCCAGGGTTGTGAGTTCAGTCCTTGAGCATTTAGGGAAATGGGGTAAAAATCTGTCTGGGGGTTGGTCCTGCTTTGAGCAGGAGGTTGGACTAGATGACCTCCTGAGGTCCCTTCCAACCTTGATATTCTGTGGTGAGGGGCTTCAGTGCAAGAACATGGCTCTAAACACTAAAGATCCTGGAGTTGCTGAGGTCTTGTGCCTCAGGAGAAGAAAGGTGGTGGTGGTAAGGCATTAGAATGGGATTGAGGGAACCTGGATTAATTTCCCAGCTCAACACCAGACTTCCTGTGTGATCTGGGGCAAATCACATACAGCCTAGTCCAAAGCCTATTGAAGTCAATGCAAAGCTGCCTTTAATGGGCTTAGAATCAGGCCCTTAAATAGAAATAACTCCAAGAATAGAAGTGGGACTGAGTGTACATTGCTGCTGGAATCTTCACTGTTGCATTTCCTGACATCTTGCGATTTTTCACGGGGTAAACATAATGTTCCACTAATATAGCTTTTTGCATCAGTGAAGAGACATATGTTAATGTAGGGCCAAGACTGCATAGCCACACACATTAAACCGCGAAACCTAAAAGTAAGGCTAGATGCTCATATCTGGCCCCTGCCAACATGCATCACATAATTTCCAGCAATACGATCATACTCTTTCCACCCCAGTGCAATCCAATATTACTGTAAGTAAAGTACAATACACTGCAATACAAAACTATACGTTGCAATACAACGTTACTATATAGTAAGGTACAATGCATGCCATATAGTACAACACAGTGCAGTGAGTGCAGTGCCATGCGATACAATACTATATAAAGGCACATGACATGACCTGATATGTTATGATGCAAACCCTTAACAAAGGTAATAAGAAATTTATTTTGTTCTAAGCTGCCCACGCTGCATAGCTTTCAGGGAACATGTATTTTTTTCCGTGGTTTTTCCTTTGTCATGTTTAGGAAGTTTTTTGCATGTCATAACATTGTCTGTCTGTTTTGCTGAACTCTACGTAAAATGAGTGTCGGCACAAACTGACTGACACGTTGATACAGGTTAGCAACTAAATTAAAATGTTAACACATTTGTATACAGTTTATGATGTGGCCCAATTCTGAGAAGCAGAGGAAATTGAGAGGTCTGAATCTGACTTTATCTTCCATTTCTGCTTCTCCCGCTCATTCTTAACTTCTAAGCCCTGAATGCTATGGGAGAGTTATCTGGATATTTCCATTCAGGTTTGAAACAGGTCCTTCTTGTAGAGTTCATGCATTGTTTTCACAGTCTGTGCTTTTTCCCTTTCTTTCCCCCATCCTATCTGGTTATTTTTCTTAGCCTTCTCTTTTTCTCCTTGTTTTACATTTTGAAAAGCTGCTGATGGAGCATTTTTCACAGTTTTTAAAAATGCTATCTTGTGTCCTGACAGTAATCCCATGGAAGCTCAATGTTTTGTCAGTGCAATAATATAATAATAATACCCCCTAGCTCTTGTGTAGCACTTTCCATCAGTAGATCTCAAAGTGATTTACAAAGGAGGCGAGTGCCATTATTCCTGTTTTACAGATGGGGAAACTGAGGCATGGATTGGTCACCCAGCAGAGCAATGTAAGAGTCAGGAATAGGAACTTGGTCTCCTGACATTCAGTCCAGTGCTGTATCCACTGTCCCAGGATACTGTAGGGCTTTTACTAGTGCTGGACTGTTGGCAGAGATATAGCAGTTTGAGCTGTGCAAACCGCTTCACTATTGAAGCAGCAAAGTGAGTGAATACTCACTTCGTCAGATGCATGTGCATGTGTTCACCCACGAAAGCTCATGCTCCAAAACGTCTGTTAGTCTATAAGGTGCCACAGGACTCTTTGCTGCTTTTACAGATCCAGACTAACATGGCTACCCCTCTGATACTTGTCACCGTTGAAGCACATGGTTCCTCATGAGCACCAAACGACACATACTGTGTCACTGTTGAAGGGTTGCTCATGGGTACTGTGCCTTCCAAGAGTTCTACAGTATTCACTGGCTAAAACAAATATTACAGAGTAAGTTCTGATCCTCCTTTCAATGTTAGCTATCCTGCCAGAAATTTACAGCGGCATCGTTGAAGTCCTGATGTGAAAAACCCAAGACAGAGCTGGATGAAAGGAATACATGAGCAGAGCAAAGAACAGAAATAAACCCAAGGCACAAAATTCAGATTACAAATCCTCCTAAAATTGAGAACTGCCCAGATACAAGGTTTAGGTTTGGTGCCTATCTTTAAAAAGGACACTTCTTTTTCTTTACTTCCTCTGTCATGCTTAATACTACAGGGAGACAAGCACGGCCACTTCAGATCCTGGGTTTCCTACATCTAAATGTTGGCTGGAGTTTGCTAAACTTGACACAGGGGTGTCATCTGAGCTGGGAGATTCAGGAATTCCAATGACTTGCTATGTGTATGTCATGAAAGGACTTTTCAAACGTGACCTCCAAAGACACACTAATAAGCAATCCCAGAGTCGGGCTTTCCAATACCCTCAAACTTGTTGGCTTCCTGGTTGTACTCATGTTTGAATGGGAAATGGATGTTGATGCTAAATTACCAGACTTACTTTCTCTCTGTGTTCCTAGTGAGCCGTTCTGTTGGGCTAAGAGGAATGGTAAAGTTGTCAGCTGTGGTTTTCAAGGAACCCAAAAGAAGTTAGGTACACAGGTCCCTCTGCTGTTCTTTCTCCTTAACGAATGGGATGTAGGGGGAAAGCACACTCAAAGCCATGCAGTCTAGTAGTTAAAGCATAAGATAGAAAATCAACAGCGTTGAGTTCTGTTCCATGTTTTTGCCACTAGCCACTGGGCTAAATTGTGATTGCCTTGCCTTGAGTAGTATCTTATTATATGAGAACTGAAATCAATAGCAGTGTGACTACCCCTGGAGTAAGATACTACTCAGTCTGAGTAAGAATATCAGAATCTGACCCTATTGATTTAGATAAAGTTACTGTGACCCAGATCCTCAAAGCTATTTAGGTGTCCAACTCCCATTTGAAATGGGGGAGGAGGGGGGTTAGGTACCTAAATATTTGACAATCTGAGCCTTTATTACTTGGCCTCAGTTTCCCTCTTGTAAAATCTATCCCATGGTGGTTTTGTGAGGCTCCATTCACTAATGCTTCAAAATCGTAGGATGGAGGGTGATGATAGATGTGCCAACTGTTACGGTTCTTATGCTTGAAATGTGGTGGAAATCTAACAAGAAGAGACCATTTCCATTCTGTCCACCCTCTTTTTTGGAACAGAACAAAACTCCTCTGGTTTTGTAGCATTTCGAACGTTCTTCAAATAGTCGCATATGAAGTAGTTTACACGTGCTATGTGGCTTTCTGAAATGTACAACTACTTAATAACTGCAGTCTGATGAAAACAATAGAACTACAAGGAAGCCTAAAACACCAGCAGCCTTTCTAGGTTGCATGCGAGCTCTACAACTCGCTTGCCCAATCAGCATCTGGAGCTGTAGGGTGGGGGAGAAGGCCATTCTCACTGCCAGACCTTGCTCTCCTCCTCTGGCTTTGGGGATGTGGCAGGATGGAGCTCGGAACTTCTGAGCCTCACAGATTGTTAGGCCAACCGTGGCTCTAAGAAACCTGAGAAACAGACGCACTCGTACATCAGGGTCTCTGTTGACAACGTGCCAAGCAGGAGAGGGGAGCTGGAGTGGTTTGTCATGTCAACATAACCCCAAGATAGCTTTGCATAGCCTTATTTACAGTTTCCCTGTGCTGTCTCATATGCTGGTAGGACTCTAATGAGAAAAACATGTTTGTGGAAATCCTACAAAATGCCCATCCCTGTCCCACCCCCTCCCCAGCCAGAGTGTTTGTTTTGTTGGGTTTGAGGTGGGGGGGGGTAATGCTACAGCGAGCGCGCACAACCCTGCAAAACCGTCAACAGTTTTTTTTAGAAAAATGTACAGTTTGACTTCAAAGTGGGTGTTGAACAACAGCCGAGAGTGTGAGGGTGTGGGGCAAGGGTGGCAGGGTTCTGACCTCAAAGGGAATTCACCCAGGACATTTTCCCCTACAGTTAGCATTAGATCACTTTTGTGTTGCATTCCTTGTGTCTGCGGTGCTGAGGGAGGTGCACAAGGCAGTTTGTATCCTATGGATGGTGTGGCAGGGGCAAGAGTTCAGGTTGTTTGTCCGATGTTATAACCGAGTCTTCTCATTGCTTTCTAACGTCTGTTAATTTGGCCCAAAGCAGGAATTCCACTTTGGGTTTCTAGGTTTTGTGGCCCTGACTCAGAGGAAGGATGGCCTTGTGGTGCTCAGCGCATCTGGATATTCCATGCCTGGCTCTACCTTAATAATTTAATTGCTCTTTGCCTCCATTTCCTCATCTCTAAAATTGGAATAATTAGACTTCTTTTGACTGTTTGGGTCTATTGAGATTGTAAATTCTGACTTTCTTTCGTCAATGGGAATTGGGATTTAAACTGTGGTGTCAGACCATATATCAAGATATTGGTTTTGAAAGCGTACTCATTGCTAGTTTTTTCCAGATAATAGAATAGATACAGCTGTGATGAGCACTACACAGGCAGGCAAACAGATTAGATGTTTTATTTCCAACAGCGCTAGATGCACAGACATGGCCTACACACCACAGAGTTGCACCAACGTAACTAAATGTGTGATTTGTTTTTTAAACCAATTTAGTTACTGGTGTAAACCCCTATGTGGACAAACTTGAACCAATTTAAACCTGGCTTATCCAAATGCAGCTTGGGCCAGGAAAAGAGGAATCTCATCTAAACCATGGAGTGGCTGCACAGTTGTGCTGTCTGAGCCCTTTTTTTTTCATGGGGGAATGTCTGGCCGATGCACTTAGAGGCAGTTGCACAGCCCGAGCCCTCACTCACCTTCCATCTCAAGCCCTACCCCACTGTGCATCATGAAACCCTGTGCCTCTCACTTCCTGCATGTCTTCCCCACATCCTGCCCCCCTGCCCATGCAGTAGAACTGCCCTCCATGCACATCACAGCAAGGGCAAGATTTGCCCCTGATAAAGAGCCCAATTCTGCTCTCAGTTATGCTAGCCGAAAGGCAGTGTCTCACCACTGCTTTCGAGGGATTTGCTCTGGCTTTACACTTGTGCAGCTGAGATCAGGATTTGGCTCTGAATCTCTGGTCCCTTCTCCTGTTCCAATCGCAGCAACCATCAAGGAAGTGAATGGCCGAATTCTGAAATCATTTACAGGCCAGTTAGAACAGGATCCCCAAACTGCTGGAAGGGCTGTTGGATTTTTTTATCATAATTATTATTATTTTTAAACAGCCATTATAAAGAGGGGAAGTTGAGACTGGGCTGGTAAGACTGAAGGAGCAGGGAGTGAATTGGCTGTCAGAGGTCAGCCTCCCTATAGCCCTGTGATCAAAGGCTGCTCTCAGCAGCGTGAGTTTATAGGCAGCCAAGACAAACAATGAACAACTTTATCTCTCTGCAGGGGAAAAAAAAAAAGAAACCTACGTTCCAGGAAACTATTTCTGGACTAGACAAATTTTAGTTGATCTCTCTCTCTCTCCATCTCTCATAATGAAGTGCTATTTCTAGATTAACGATAACAGTAAGACAGCAAAGGGAAAGACAACGAACACAAAGCGCCATGTCCTCAGCTGGTCTAAATTGGCGTCGCTCCATTAAAATCCAAGGATCACCACCGATTTACCCCAGCTGAGCATCTGGCCCCGACAGTCCTCATTGTAAAAGCAACAGGGGAGCTCGGAATTGGATCGCGGCCAGTCTGGTGCATTTTCCTAAGGTGCTGCCTGCTTTGTTTGCAGCTGGAAAGTTGCCTCTTCTCTCATCCCAGCTGTGGCCTCGCGCGTCAGCTGGTCAGAGCACAGCTGGCCAGTTTCAAACATGCTGATTCCAGTGCTTTTTTTCCACTGACTAGAGTGTGCACAGTAAGGAAAAGAGGGAAAATATTCTCCCAGTCTGGATCCCAGAGACAACTTACACAGTTCAGAGCTTTTTCCTTCCTAGAGGTTGGATGAGTGACCAATGTTCTTTAGGGCTCTGGGCTCTAATGGACAATGTGGTCATTTAGCTGGGAGAAAAGTCAAGTCACTAGATTCCAATCTTTCTCCTCCAACCCCCATAATGGATATGGGCCTGGCTGCAAAATTCATAGCCAAATTTGGGTCTGGGTTTGGAAGGGAGGGAGATTCTATCAAAATCTGGAGGCTTACGGGCTGTGCACTAGGTATCTCAACAGAGGGCAAGGAGGAAAATACTCTCATCACAAGGCAATGGGGCAGTGTAACCTATAGGATTAACCTACTTGCTTGCATATATATCTATATATCTTTTCTTAGAGTTTATGTATTTGGTTTATTGTAATAGGTTTATTGATTTATATTCAAGTAAGTTTTGCATTACAGGATATGGCCTGTAGGTCCCTTGGCTGTATGTTAAGCTAAGGCAAGGTTAACATATCTATATTAAGACTTTTTACCCAGAAAGTACAGTTGATTTATATCTTGTTACCTAAATACCCACGTCTATGTCTAAGACCTTTTATCTAGACCAATAGACAATAGAGAATGGTATAGGGGGGTTTCAGTGTTGTACCGACAGACATAACAGGTACACCACAAGGAAAGTTATGTGCGTAAGTACATATCATCAATACGCACAAACTTACTAGCCTATGGGGTAAGCGTACCCTAACATTTTGTGGGTGATGAATGAAATATGGGCATAGGAGGAAGGATTTCTGGCACTCGTGCCCTATAAGGGAGGTGACCCACCTCGCTAGAGTATTTCTCTCACTCCATTCTATCTCTATCTATTCTATCTATGATGACTGATGCTATTAGTAGGCTATACCTGTTCTTAAACTTTAAGTTTCAAGGGAACTAGGCTAAGCTGGGTTTCCCTAAGCTTTTATTCATAGTTGTTTATTAGGTTTTGGTTTTCAGTTTTAGTCAAGTACACCCTGATTTAGTTTTGATAGCTCTTAACATTAGATTTTTCTAAGCACTGCATCCCTCACTCAAGAATTGAGAAACCTGAACTGCAAGGCAGATCCTGTGCCTCTTACCACCAGGTTATCAAGGAAGGGTGTGAGTATGTTAACCAAAGCTTTGTTGCATATAATACTATATTATCATATGTGTCTTTTGAATAGCAGTAATGCGATTGAAACTTAGTAACTCTGATTATTTTACCATTTACTTACTATTCATTGATTTTAATAAAAAGTTTTTAAGGCTACATCTGTTTCAGTGTGAGCTTCTGGTCACACTCCCGAGAGGCCTTTGTAAATTCTGTGGAGGCTGATTTGGGACAAGAATTTTTATCTTCTGATCAAAGAGATTATTGAGCTGAAGACCCCATGTTAATTTAATATTAATATTATTAATTAAATTAAGAATTAAATTGATCAACTACATTATTAGTACACCCTAAATCAGGCTACAGCAGCTGCTTTCTGCAGGGTACTTCATCCCCCCCTCGCATAACCACACCAGTGGGATCTGCACAGCTGTGGAGGAAGGAGCTCCATTTTGCCCTATATGAACAGCTGCCCCCCCACCAGAGTTGTACCTTGAAGTGCAAACACCTTCCTTTAACAACCTGAATCCTTCCCTGCAGATACTTGTAAATGAGTTTCACTACTTTTCAGTGCATGCTGGAGAAAAGGCTTCATCCTGTATCCCGTTCCTGCGGCAGGTGTTTGTTCACATGTGCACCACTGGAGAGAGCAAATCAATCCCTCCTGGTGCATCCCTCACCTTTCAGTGCATCCCTCATGCTTTCAGTGGCACTAGGGCCCAGGGAGCCTCCTGGCATGACATGGAATTAGAGCCACAAAGATGGCTATGGAGTAGCAAGGTCACAATCCCGAGTTTATTTCTTACACTGGAGTGGTTGTTTGTTTGTGTTTCCGTAGCACTTGGGGTGCCACTCATGGGCAGGGCAGCCTTGTGCTAGGTGCTGTACAGACACCCCCCAAAAAAAAGTCCTTGCCTGCAACAGTTTGCAATCTGAGACAGCAGATGGATCCAAACATATGAGGGATCACAAAGAAACAATGAAGCTATGTCTATACTAGAGACCACTGACAGTGACAAGTAGGGTATGTGGAGTCGCTGGAGACTTTCCCCACCTGCTGGCCCCCCACTGCCAGAGCCTTTCCCTGTGACAGGGAGATAGTGGGACCCTCCATTGCTAAAAATAGCAGCAGAGAGGCAGAGGAGGCACTGTTTGCGCGTGTATGTGTCTTTACACGCCTAAGCAGCACTTCACCTTCCACACTGTTGTTTTTACCTGTGCTAGGCAGGCTTGCAGTGTCACACCACTGTAAGGTGTATGAGTGAAGACGTACCTTGTGTGGGTCAACATGATGGGCTGTGGTCCCAACACACCATGTAACAGAGTCCTCCACCCGCCCCTCTTCCTGGGGCCCTCTGCTGCCCCAGTAAAGCACAGAGAGGCTTCTCTTTCTGCAGCACCTGTGGCTTTATTTACACAAGTTCTCCCACCACCAGTGATACTATTTACAGAGCTTGCAAGCCTGACAATCTCCTCTCCTACCCAGAGTCTGCCCTCAGTCTGGAGACTGACCTTCCCCTGGCCATTTCCCCATCTTCTGGCTGCCAGCCTTTATAGCCCTTGAACCCGCAGGTGCAGCCAGTTCTAAAGGCCAGGCACCAGACTTCTCCCCAGCCCCAATCTATTTCCCTTGATTGGGGCTGGCTGAGCAAGGGCTAAGTAGGTGCCTTGTGCCAGCACCCTGCTACTCACCAGCTGCCTAACCATTGAGTTTCTTGTAGGCATCATGGAGGAAGAGTGTTTGAAGGAGGGATTCAAAGGAGGGCAATGTCTAATGGTGCCTACCTCTTATATAAGGCTTTGCGTCAGTAGATCTCAAACTGCTTTACAAAGGAGGTCAGTATCTTTATCCCCATTTTATAGGGATTTGGAAACTGAGGCATGGAGAGGGGGAGTGACTTGCCCACAGTCACCCAACAGGCTGGTAGCAGAGTCAGAGCTAGAACCTGGGTCCCTTGGCTTGCCATTCAGCGTTCTGGTCACCGGACAGCGCTGTCTCTGCAATGAAGGGATTTTAATAGTCAGGAATCAGCCAAGTCAACAGAAGCTATGCCAATTTACACCAGATGAGGATCTGGTGCCAGTGCTTTAACCCCATCTGCAAAGAGAGACAGGCTGATTCATTTACGAATGTCGCTTTCTATGCAAAAGCGTGAGTGGTGAGCACTAAGGAAAAGCAAAGGGGCTTGCTGTGTATTTTTCACCTGCTGGCAGATAGTGGCAGCAACTGGTGAAGGAGACAGAACTAAACAGCAGGAGCTAGACTTCCTGCTCTGTTACTCTTTGGTTTCTATCTTCTCTCTTCTTCCCCGATCTCCATCCTTCCACTGACCCACATGGTGAGCTCTGCGGTGCACAGTGAGCGTCGGGACGAGAGTGCCACTTTTTATTCTTTGAATTTGACCTAATATTTTGGTGCTGGCTGAGTTGACCCAGACCTGTTAAACAAGCAAACATGGGGCTGATGCGTCCAGGACTTTATTTTAAACCCACAAGCCACTCATCCCAGTGTCTTCCCATATGTACTGTTAGCTTTTAGGTTCCATGCTTTTCAGGTGTAGAATCCATTATTAATTTGTCTGGGAGCTTCAACGGCACCTGAGGAAGGTAGGTGCCCACTTCCTATTATATTTCAATGTGATTTATGTGCCTAATTCCCATAGGCTCCTTCGAAAATCCCAGCCAAAATGCATCTCACTTACATAGCACCTTTAGTACAAAGGTTTGAGTGCTCTGGAGATGTCAAGGGATGGATTCTGATCTCACTCACTTTGTCTGAATCTAAAGAAACTCCAGTCAAGTCAATAGGCCTGATTCTCCAGTACTAAGCACCTTGTTGAGTCTTTTATCCTGCTTAAAACTGGCCAGATTCTAGTTCACACTCTGGATGTTTTGCACAGCTCTGGGATCATCAAGTCCAGCCCTCTGCCCTGAGGCAGGACCAAGAAAACCTAGACCATCCCTGCCAGGTGTTTGTCCGAATTATTCTTAAAATCCTCCAGTGATGGGCATTCCACACCCTCTTGGGCTCTTATTACAGGGTTTAACTACCCTTATTGTTAGAATGGCTTTCCGGATAGCTAACCTAAATCCCCCTTGCTGAAGATTGAGCACATTTCTTGGCCTACCTTCAGTGGCCATGGAGAAAAATAAGGGGAATCCCTGAATAGTATACCTTTCCAGTCCGCAGCATAAGGTTTTTGGCTAGGAAAAGTGGACATAACAAGGTTGCTTGTGCCTTCTGATAGGATACTGGGTAGATGGACCATTGGTCTGACCCTGTATGGCCATTCTTACATTCTTAAATATTGTGTACACAATAGGCTAATGCCTGGGGGGGGGTGTGTTGTGCTGGGTGTGAACATTGCTTTATCATATGCTTTCCTCGCTTTCCAGTGCTCCATGTTGCATGGGAAAATAAACTTGATAACACTTAATTCTAACTTAATATAGATTTTTGTGTAGGGTAAACATATTGTCCATTTGCAAAATGTGGATGTACAGTAGGGTTCAGATGTTCATCAGTCCCAAAGTTCATTAGTGTTTTTGTCCAGATTAGAATTAGTCAATATATTTTCTTAACAAAATTTATTTGAAGAAAATAGAGTATTTTCATTTTCATCTAAAAATTTTCAGCCTTTGTTCATAAAAAAAAATAATAATCAAAAACCCAGGATATTTTTTAGTTTTCTGCAGACAAAAAATACTACTTGTCTGGGAGTTTTTTAGTTGTTTGAAAATCAAAAAAGGGGGTTGATTTTTTTTTTTAAAGAACCTGGAAAACAAAATGAAAATAAATTTTTCTCAATTTTCTTTTTAAAAAACAAACTGGAAAGTTTTTGACCAACTCCGCTTCCAACCCATCTCGGTGAGTAAATGCACAACAACACGCCCAACAAAACAATGCTCAGCCTCTGGTTTTGCTGGATTTATTCAAATGTCACAAACTATCCCACTGCAATTTCTTTTGTTGCAAATGTGTTTTCATTTCATGTGTTTTGCTGTTTAGGATCTCATAAATTCCTCGCTTAATAAGAGACACTTTTGTGCCTTCTCCTTAGGTGCACTCAGCTTTTGTCACTGCCTTTGCACTCTATTTAGGCATTTATTATTTTGCTCATTGGATTTTTTTTTTATTTACAAAATGTTTTAAAATACCCAGCCCCCGCAATCCTTCACTGTCAAGAACCACGAGAGAGAGAGAAATATGTAGAGCTCATTTATTTGTAAGTAACTGTAACTAACGGCTTGATCAGCTAATGTAGTGGAAAATATGCAAACTGCTTGGAGGAGAGTGGATGTTAAAAATGTAATTTACTCATTATTGAGACATCTCTTTCAACTCTAATGACAGGATACATAACAAACATGTCAAAAACTTTGTTGCTTCTCCAAGCAAAACCAAATAATTGAGTTTCTACTCAGTGACAGTTCTGCTCTTCCTGTGCTCAGTTCCTTGTCTGTTTTACTGCATCTCTTTTCATGCATTTTTGTTGTAAACAAGTTGTTGTTTTTTTTCCCCTGAAGGGCTAGGGGGGTGGGGTAGGTCTGGATAGTTGAGTCTCATTTACTTCATTCCCTGATTGGGACAGACAATAAGCCACCTTTATGCTCCCCAGTGGGTGTACATTGGAATTACTCCATTGACTTTAATAGAGCTGTGTCATCTTCCACCACCTGAAGATCTGTCCATCATATTCTGAAGGGGCCTACCCAGCCCTTGCCCTAGGTTAGGGCAGCCCCAGCGCTGCTCTAATTTATGTATGTGGCCTGGGAAGCATACTATCCATAGTACCAGTCACCCCCCCATCGCCACTCCTCTCCCCAGCAATTGACTCATAATGCCAAGGGCTGGATATAGAGCCAGCGTAGTGCCCTTACACCAACTTGAAACACAAGGGTATTAATGGTCCTTCATAATCTATATCCTAGCTGGTTATCTGGCCCCTATTCCTGTAGTATCTGTGTGCCTCACAATACCCCTGTGAGGAAAGGCAGTGCTGTTATCCCCATTGTACAGATGGGGAAACTGAGGCACAGAGAAACTAAGTAATTTGCCTTAGCGAGTCTGTGGTGAAGCAGAGAATTGGACCAAGGTTTCCCAAGTCCCAGGTTAGCATCTCGAGCCATTGGATCATCCTTCCTTTCTGTTTACATCCAGTTTATGCCCTGAGCAACAGAAAGAGTCCCTTAGTGTAAACAGGAATCAGGACCCTTATGCTGAGCCGATACTTGACAAGGAAGGCAATGCACAGCTCCATGTAACTCATCTGATCAGTCAACAGGGGGCACTCTAGAGCACTAGGAGATGCTTCCTAGTCCCAGGTGCTTCCAAAGAACTCCCTGCTCTTGCTGGCCCAAGGATCAAGAAACCACAGTCAGGGCCAGAATTCAGATTCTCCTCTTGGTGGAGTGTGTTCAAACCACGAAGCCAGTCTGCAGCTCTTCTTTCTGTCTAAGCTGGGAATTAATTTGTTTTATTTAGTGCAACACTACAACAAAGAGATGGCTGGAAAACTAGCTGCCCAAAGCTCAGAAGCTTGTAGCCTTCCACACTAACGCATAGGCCCTGCTGGCTTGAGATTAAAGAGAAACTCTAAAACAGAAAAAGCATTTGAAATCTCGCCACAGAGCTGGCAGAAAACTCCAGACTTTGTTGACGTAGGGAGTCTTGGAGCTGCTGAGAACCATAAGGTAATATTCAGAACTGAATCCTGTCAGTAGCGTTTTGTTCGGAGAATAACACGCCGCCCTCAAAATATTCAGATCTAGATGGGCAGGGGGAGAGAATTACAGGTCCCAGCCAATTGACTGATAGAAAGGTTAACGGCAAAACTGTCCTTTCTGACTGGCTTTTCAGTTCTCTTATATACTGAAATCACCTCTTCTTTTCGGTTTGAATCTCAATACTGTATTCCCCACTTGCTCCATATGGGGAACTTCCAACTGATGTCAGTTCTGCATGCAAGGTAAACTCAGAATATGCCAGGGCTCAGCAGCACAGATTGAAGAGGAGGTGTGTATGTCAACAGAAGATTCACAGATCCATAGATTTTTAAGATGGCCCCAGAGGGTCAAGAGTGGAGTACTGTGTGGATTGATGACCAAGATACGTTGTTAGTGTTTCTTCCTTGAGTGTCGAAGAACCTGAGGGGGGGGGGGGGGCTCCAGATCTGAGCTGGGCTGGAAAATGATTTTCCCATCCTGTGAAAAGTTTGAAAAGTTTTCCCATGAAAAGTCAATATCTCAAACACTTCCATGAACTGAAATATCTGGGAAAATTTCAGTTTGCATCAACTGAACATTTTGTTTAGATCATTTCTAAACATTTAGTTTGGAAAGAATGTGGGGAAAAAATTAGGAGTGTACATGGGCCATTTGTTTGACAATGCATAGAGAGAGGGAATTGAGAATGGATTCTATTCCCGTATCACCTGTGTGACTCATATGCAAAGGTAATGCTGTTGTGGTTTTGGTTGCTTAATGCATATTAACTTATTTTTCCTAAATGGAAAATGTTGGGATTGGAAAAGGAAAGACCTGTAGGCTAGATTCTCAGTTGATGTATGTTGGCGTAGCTCCACGGCAGTCGATGAAGTTAGCGTGATTTTGCCTGCTGAAGATGATGTCCTACATTCAGAACGGACCACTTGTGCATTACTGAGACCTTTATGAGATCTTCATCTGAGGATCTCAAAGGACTTTAAAAATCTTAATTAAGATCTGCAGCAGCCTAATGAGGCTTCATTAGATTTATCTGTTATTTTGCAGATAGAAAAACTGAGTCACAGAGAATGTGCTACTCGTCCTGGCCCTGCCACTAATTTGTTTTATGATGCTGAGCAATTTGCATAATCTCCTGACTACCAGCCCAATGCACTAATCTCTTTGCCATGTTGCCTTTCTCCCCTTCACAACCCAGTGAACCCCTTCAAAGGGACATGCGGAGGGGAAGGTACAAGATTGTCACAGAGCTGATGCTTTCTCCCACTTTCCACATCTCAGTCAGATCTGTAGGCACAAGTTCTGCATTGCTCATGGAACTGGAGGAAAGAATGGAAGCTTAAGATAATCAAAGACCACCTGAGACCCACAGGAAAATAATCAGAAAAATATTTTTTTTTAGAAACCATTCTGCTTAGATGGATTTTCTTTCTTTCCTTTTTATGGGGAAAGAGAAATGATTTTTTTAAATTCCTAATTATTTATTTCTTTGCTGTATATGCCCCAACTGAGAGCCTAGTCTTTGGTGATGTCGCAGATCATTATGATCATGTCACAGTGGTTATAATCTCAGCTCTAGAAGATAGGGATGACCTGAGGCAAACAAAATTCCTGGGCCTGATTCTCATGTACATTAAGCTCCTTTAATGCCCCTTTATGCTGCCAGGGTAGTAGAAAGTAGGTAAAAATGTACATTACACCCACTTCCTGGAGGGGTGCAAAAAGGCCTTAGTATAAATGGGAATCCATGCCCCAGTATTCATGCAAAAGTTCCTTGGTGAAAGAAAAATATATACAATATTTGTACTTGCAGAATTGCTTTTCAGTGTCATCGTGTCTTTAAGCCGCTGGAATCTGTTCCTATCAATGCCTCATCCTGAAAACAAAAGTAGAAAGAGGAGAATAAAGAACTGGCAGACTTGGCTTTAAAAGGCTATATATAATCAGGGCCTGTGCTTCCATTTAGGTGACCTAGGTGGTTGCCTAGGGCACCAGGATTCGGGAGGGTGGCCTTTTGCGGCCCTCGGCGGCAATTTGGCGGTGGGGGGATCCTTCCTCTCTCCAGGTCTTCGGCTGCAATTCTGCGGCAGGTCCTTCACTCGCTTCGGGACCTGCCGCTGAAGTGCCCCAAAGACCGGGAGCTCGGAAGGACCCCTGCCTAGGGCACCAAAAACCCTGGCGCCACTCCTGTATATAATATATAATAGAGAGAGAGAGAGAGAACGTGAGCCTGACAAACAGTTTGCATGCCATTAAACCTGCCTTTCAACCCCCCAACCCACCCACCCCCAGAAATGGTAATTATTGTTGAAGGGTGGGGGGGAAGTGTTTTGATTGTGAACATGTGTGAATGGCAGTTTCAGCCACATAAAACTGATGCCCACAATAAGTATATTTGTGTAGCAATTATTGTGAGATCACAGGCTTGGCTTTTGCTGAGCAGTAATGTCAGCATGGGGTATATTATGTGTGCATCAAAAATCCAGTTCCCAAATGTGGAATACATTGAGATTGCTGTAATTAAGCATTTTGTCATTGAAAGGCAAAGCTGCTCCTTCACCTCAGCTGAGGATTGCATCTAAAGCAGTTTCCAAAAATTTCCTTTCCTTGGCAGCTCTTTAAGGAAACTTTATGCAACAGGAATTTCAAGACACTTGTAATTAGATCATTCAAAAAAAATGCATGGGGCATTTTTATTTTGTGTCTCAAGTAAGAGACAGCTAATTTAAATCTCTTTATTGTAGCAAGCTTATCTCTCAGGTTTGCTCGGTTGATATATCTTTTCCATTAGGTTTCTGTTAGGGATTGTACTAATACTTTTGTGAATCCAGTACTTTTTGGGGAAGTTTATTACAGCAGCTTTTAAGGCAGAGCTGAGGCATCCAAAAAGTGCAGGAACATGCATTTACCACACTTAAAACTCCAACAGATTTAGTTACCAAGTACTGATGCTTTTTTTTTCTTTCATATTCCTTGTGGTCTTATTAAGTATGTGGATTCGAGTAAAACTGTGGTCCCCAATACTACATTTTCTGAATGTGTTTTTCAGTAAAGCTGAAGTGTAGGGAAGCAAGATTTTTGGCAAGCCTGGAGTTGGCTGAGGTAGGCTGTGTGTTTGAGAGAGAGAGAGAGAGAGATTCATTCATTATGCTCTCCCTCCACACACACAGCTATCTACAGACCTATCAGGCTTTCATCACCCAAATGTGATCCAACGGTGTTCAAAAGTGAAACACATCATAAATCTGTAGGTCTGGCCAGAACCTGGAAAGTTTTAAAAAGAAGGGTGAGAGAGAGAGAGGTTGATCAACACACTGTAGCTGGCAGATGAAGCACCTTTCTATGGCTTCATGTATCAGTCATATTTTATCTTCATATTAGGTGGGACAATTCCCAACCCCCACTCCTTCCAAGGGAGTTAAGAACAGATGTGTACCACGTTATAAATGTTGACCAGCTGAGAAGAATGCCTGGATAGTTGTGGGGTTTTTTTAGTGATTTTCTTTAATGATTTCCCCAGTGGTGAGGTGAATATCATTTTAGAATGAGGAGTTCACAAGTCAGTCTTTGTTTCGCTTTCCATGTTGTTGCTCACTTCAATTCTTAGCCAAGCTTGTTTGAATTGGGAGAACATTGTGAAAGACAAATAAATAAATAAATAGTCCCGCTTTTTCCCCTCCCTTTTTTGGATCAAATGAAACAGACACTCTTGTACATTTATTTTGATTTAAAATAAATAGGGACAGATTCTGTTACCTTGACACGTGGTGAACAGCACATTGTTCCATAAGCAATCTCACTGGAGTCAAGGGATTAGAGTCTCAGTTGATGTAAATTAGCAGCCCTTTATTTGCGTCAATAGCGCTATGCTTGTTTACACCGGCGAGCGTCAGGCCAAGAGAGATTACTTGCACAGTGAGGAACAGCTCCTCCTGAGCAGAAAGGCTAGCAACATCTGGCCCACGGTCATGTTCATATTAGAACTTCTCTTTGCCGTTTGTGGGTCTGCTTCTCCTCCCTAGTGTAAATTGGGAGTAACCCCATAAAACTGTTGCATGTTAGAGGACAATCAGGCAGCCTATAGGTCCAATGTGGGGCAGATTTTTGTTTTAGGCACAGCCGTGAATAAAGAGTGCCATCTCTGGGAAGCATTGTGCCTCAGACACCTCTGAATCTATTTTTTCCTTGCTTCTTCCAAAGAGGCAGTAATTTGCTGCTGACTTGTATCAGGAGCAAACTGTAATGCCCACTCCCTCCTCCCTGCTAGCTCTGCTTGACTGACCAGAGAATAGAGGCATTGGGCAAAGGTTCCATCCATTCCCTGCACCTCCTCTCCCGTCTACTGCAGGTAAAAGGAGGGCAGACATGCGGCATCCACCTATTCCTGCATACCTAGAGCCATGTAGAGGTTAAAGGAGGGGTCCTTACTCTCTTAAGCAGGCATGCAATCCATGTCAGTCTAGCCCTGAGTGATTATCCTGAATCATTGCATAATGCAGCATGTGCCACTTGTTTGGATTTAATGTACCGGGTGAATGAACCAGATTGTTTCTGTCTCATAAGGGCTCTAAATTTCAAATTTCAACCAAAAAGCTTGGGGGGGGGGGTTGCCTTTTTTTTCTCTTCTACAGACTCTACATTTTATCCCTTTTACTCTTTGTGAAATGTGCTCAAGAAGACCATGACATTCCCTCATGTATTTGTTGTTGAGGATTGTTTGCAGCTTTCTCCATTGCTTTAATTCCATGCTTGAATCGATTGTGATGCGTTTGCTGCGAAGAGTTAGTAGCTGACATTAGACTTTCATGTTATGTTGCTTGGTCACCTAGATCATGCGGCATTGTTCCTGATCTCTGATTGGATGACAACTGACCAATACTCCACAAAATGCAGATTTTGAATATTTCAACCAACTCTACCATGTGAAATTCTCTCATGGAGAATATTCTTGCTGGTAAAATTCAAGTTCCCATGTGTTTGTGGAGAGGAAACATGAAAGCTCACAAACTGGCCTTTGAACCTGAATGAATATTCATGGAAAATGTCCCCCCTCTTCTCTCTGCTCTGTGCATAGTAGACCAAATCCTGAAGTTCTTATGCAGGCCAAGATGATGTCTTGCAGCTTCATGGCTCCACAAGGTGATAAGGATACTGCGGTTGAGTCCCATCTTTTTCCAGGTGCAGCGGAGCACAATCGTAGCTCTTGTTCTCCAACGAATGCAAGGACTGTGGCTTCCATGCATCCTTAAGGAGGCAGTGGTTAGAGGAGATTGAAACAAGAAGGGAGCTCCCATTATGCCAATTCAGAAGGAAGGGAAACTGTGCAGAGCGCTGCTTACCAAAGCCAAGGAGTGGAGAAGGAGCTACCCTCCACTTTTTACCTTAGGAGGGGGACCTGCACATCTGCCCTTTTCTTTTAACTTCTCTTCCGAAGAGCAAAATGCTGCAAAGGCGGACACAGCCAAGGCCCTGCCCAGGTCCCATGCACTGGGCTAGGGTAAGTATAGATGCATGTATTTTCAGGCCAGAAAGGACTATTACAATCATCTAGTCTGAGCTCCGGCCTACCACAGGCCAGCGAACCTCACCCAGGAATTTCTGCTCGCCTTCATTGTATCGGTGCAGCTGCCTGCCATGAATGTAGCAACCAATAAACTCACCCCACAGAGGGATGGGGCTGGGTTCTGTCCACCCTGAACTGCCTGGGTGTGGTCGAACTCTGCACTGCTCCCAACACAGGGCTTCCCTGACAGCACATTTGTGCCTTCTTAATCCTCGCCGAGACAAAACACCCAGGCCCCGATCCCCAAAGGTATTTAGGCACCTAAACCTCATTGCAATCAACGGGAATTAGGCACCTAGTACTTTGAGGATCTGGTACCCACTGAATAAATTTTTGCTTTAGACGAGAGTGAGAGAACAGAGTCAGGGCCTAAAGATTTGGCGCCGTAACTTATTGCTGGATTGCGCGCACACACATGCATATTCAGCAACAATCCCTAACGAATTTTCCTGGAAATGAATGAGGCTTTCTTTCCCGCATGCAAACCAGCCTGATCTTCCCCCAGAAGCAGCAGCTCTGCACCCCAAGTGAACTTTTGAACTTTACCCTTAAGCTCCAGCAAATTCGTTATTTTTGACACGCTATACATGAATAGTTGCCCATATGAAAAACAGATAGACGTCTCCACTCCCTCCTTTGCAATGTCTCTAGGCAAAGCGATCTGTCCTCCTGTACCAAGCGAAGTGCTCAGGGCCTCCTTTCAGGGGAGCTCACGAAGGCAGAGAGAGTCCTTTGACAGTCCAGCGGATGACTGCCATCCACAGTGAAACCAGCCTGCCATCTGCTACATTCCTTGATCGAGTTACAGGAATGTATTTTTCCTGAGCCTGATTCTGCCTTGTTTCCTAGACTATTTCTCTACGTGAACATCAGGCTTTCCTTTGCTCAGCTTGAATTCAATCAGGCAGCGGTATTAATGAGTGGGCATTGTGTATATTTTCACCTTTCTATTTGTGGTCAGACCAACTTAGTTCTCTTTTTTTGGATGGGCCATGTTCTGATCCACCATTTCAAGTTGTTCCAAGCAATTACAAAGTAGTTACTGAGTTCACCTTCCCAGCAGGCGCCATAAAACTCGGAACTGGATCCTAGAGCCAAACTTTCCCCAAGTTCAGAGGCATTCAGATACTGTCTTTTGATCCAGCCCAGTATAGAGACAGAGCCTTGTTCGGCTCACACCTGCACTGCTGTAACTCAGACAAACTCTGCTACAGTTCACAGATCTGCACCTTTTTAAAAGCAACATGAGAAAAGAATCAAGCTCACGGGCTTACCATGAAGTTCAGATCCAAACTTCTGGCTCAGTTGAAGCCATGGCTTTCACTCAGGACAATAGCTAATAATTTCTCTCATTTGTGGGCAAAGGTTTTTTTTTCTTTCTCCCCTCTGAACCTTACCCCATATGAGATTTATTGTGAAATCTTCATTCTTTGACTGCCACAGTCCTTGTCTACACACACATTTATACTGGTTTAACTGAACCAGTTTAGATTAGCCAGTGTAAATTGCTGTGTGGAAATGCTTATTTCAGTTTAGCTTAAATCAGTTCGGAATCTAAAAACCTGAAATAAGGCACTCTGGGAACAAAACGAAGTGTCCATACAAGGGCAGGCACTAGTTGAACTAAATCAGTTTTAAACCAGCACAACTTTCTTGTGTAGACAAGTCTTAGCCTTTGTTTAAACCAAAACAAGAGGGTCCGCGCAGCCTTTTGCATCTGCAGAACTGAAGCTGTTTAAAATCACACCTTAAATAAAACCAGTGCAACTCTGAGGATAGGCAAGCCCTGAGGTAGACCATTTCCCATTGTAAATGTTGGCAGGGGATGGGTATATCTGTTATATTTATACTTTCTCCACGCAACCCGCTCCCCTGTGTGAAGTTGGTTTACATTAGGTCTGAAGAAAGGTGTCGGATGGCTTAAGGGACTGACACTCGACCGTATAGACAGAACCAGTGCAAGCAAGGAATGTTCCCTTGCCCGCACATCTCGGCGCTGATCTGGATGGAGACCAAACTCCCTTGGTGGTGATCCTCCACCTGTTGGTTCTCTGCAGAGACTGCTGACAAGGGTATCAGCTAGTGCTGATGGTGGGGGCGGTAGGTCTCATTATGGGCCTGTCTGAAGAAGTTCACTGAGACCTAACTCATTTGCGCCCCACTCCTGCATCACACAGAGTGCTGCCCAATGTGGTGGTAGCAATTCGGTAGATTGGCCCTTTTCAATATCCCATCGTCATATTATATTGGGGAAACTTGATGAGCAAGATCCAGCCAAGGAACTAGTCTATCTAGGGTCTAAGCCTATGGGATTGATTCTTTGTGTGTTGTTTTAGCTTAGTTTCTGATTTCTTTTCTTTGTCATATGTTGCATGTTCTCTCTCCCCTGCCCCCACTTTATCCCTCAACTTCCTTAACTATTTGGGGGAGAGTGTGTGTGAATAATTCCATGTCTTGTAATTGGTGATGATGCTGGAGAGGGAGGTGTAGGGGGGCACCTATGCAGCTCAGTTAAGGGTCCAAGTGTCCCCTCATTCCTCCCTGTAATTATGCCAATTGTCTATCATCCCCATAAGCTGCACGTTTATCCACAGAGGCTAGAAACCTCTTCCCCCACCCACGGGCCATCTCCGGCGATGAGTGAGATGAGCACCCACAGCAGACTCCCCAAAGGCAGCCGGATGTAGGGAAATGAAAGAAGACATGTGCTGAATTAGACTGGGGATTTGAACTTTTAAGTCTCCATTGACTAAGCGTAACGTTTCACTTTGGATTTTACGGGTATGCCCCTGTGTCTTTATGCAGAGGTTCTGGGAACTTCAAGCCAATTTTATTCTGAGCCTAGATTCATTTAGCATTTGCAGCGTGAACTATTCCAAGAATGTGCAAGAATCCATTCCTAAAAAGGCCCATGGAGAAGAGAGGGTGGATGGGGGAGGAAGAGGGAGCTTTACAGTAAAACATCATATCCTCTTGCAGTTTACAGCAGCCTTCCCCCTCTCTCCAATCCAAATACTCCTGCATGACCTGAGAAGTTTTCTAATAAAATATAGATGTAACTTTATCTAAAGTAAGTGCTGCAAATGTACACTGGATAACATGTAATTAATAACAGAAAATAAAATTTCCCCTGTTATTAAAGCAAGGCCCCTCTTGGCCTTTCACCCCCATATAAATGTCTCTGGTTTTATGATAGCAATGGACAAAATTAGAGACAGCGTGTGTGTGTGTGGCAGGTGAAAGGCTCACCTAACTCTTGCTGGAATTGGTTTATATGGAGTTCAGCTCCCAGATGAACTTAATCAGTGTATGAAACTGATCTGGTTCCTTTGAGTAAAGGTTCTGTCTATATATCTTAATGTAACTATATTTATTTACACGGGCAGACCGGGAGAAAGGGAGCGAGCATTTCTGTTTGGAGTCCCTAATGCATTGCCGAGCTCGGAGAGATGCTGGAGGAATGGATCAATAGTTCGGTGTACATGCAGCACGCAAACGGGAAACGAAAGAGCAGCTGAGCTGCACTCTAAGGGATCAGCGTTTGTGTTGCAATGATGGTTCCTCTTTGGAAAGCGATTTCCTGCTTCAGCATTTGCAGACAGTTTTGCTTCCCACCAGTGTGCTATGATTGCTGCCAAAAATACAGAAAGGGAAGAAAAGGGAGCAGGTTTGGGACCTCGTGTTATCAGCGAGGCCTTTTTTTTTTTTTTTTCTTCCAGCCCATACTGTTTGTAACTGTCTCCCTTCCTCCACCCCAATACACTCATTATAAGTAATGCTATCTAGCTCTAAAGGTCACCGGGTTCTGTCTGATGAATAGGCTTCTCTTCTGATTCATTATGTTTGATGCACAGCTTTTCCTGGAGTCAACTCAGCCAAACCTTTGGGTTAATGGAAGCCACACCGTCTCCTTAATCCAGGAGTTTTGAATTCTTGTGTTTGTGTTGGACATAGAGGCTGAGGCGCTGTGGAAAAGGCTGGTCTTCTGGGGTCAGAGAAGTTCCTTTTGATCATCATCAGCAGTGATGTGAACCAGAGGTCACACATTTTCCACCAATCCTCCAGATCTACCAGACGGCCGCAACCATGTCTGCTTGTTCCCCCCGCTGAAGTCATGCAATGCTTCCCGTTCCACCTCCCACGGTTCGAGGGAACCTGATGTTCCCCTTCTGCCACTGGCTTTCCAAGGACTCTGGACCATGAGGGGCCCTGTCCTGTCATCACATTAAATCATCTGAATACAATCCCCCTTCCAGCCACACACACCCCCACCCTCCCACTGAAAGGCACCATATTCCCCACTCACCTCAGCAGTTAGTATCTTCCCATCAGCATGACCTTTCCCCCCCTGTGGGTGATTTCCTGAAGGCACTAAAAGAAGCAGAAATATTAGAATCCTTTAGGATTTAGAGCAAACCTCTTCCTTTCCTTTAAGGATGGTGGGACAAGATTCACCTTAAATACATAGATACTGAAGCCAGGCAATTCCAGTCCATCATCATGCATCCCACCACTACCTTTTCTTTTGTCCTTCTCCCCACCCCGTCTTTTTCACATACCTTTTTTTTTCTGTAATATGCATAGGTCTGACCCATTTCTCTAACTAGTACCTATGAAGGGATAAATAAGTGGCACAATGGACATGCCTCATGATGAAACGAGGAATGAGAATGTTGTGTCCTTCTAGCTTCCTCATCATTTTGGCATTCAGCCTTGTTCATCCTCATCACATGACATGTACTAAATATCACGTAGTACACAAGAATACCACACCCCACATTTTGATGATGACTGCTGCAAAAATGCAAATTCAGGGCATATCACTTTCTGGTTTAATAACCCAAAGCTCCAATAGCTGGGAACCTGCTCTCTGTATGGAGCTAAGTGCCAGTGAAAACATTCATCTTGTGATAAGGGCATTTGTGAATGTTGCTGTTAGAAACAAATCTGCTCAGATAGGGTCAGAATGGGGTGGGCTGGCACGTGACACATACATGTGCAATGGAGGGAGAATGGAAAGGAACTTTTTCTCCTTTGTGGCCATCCTTCAGGGCTGGGCCACTCTGAGCTACTACCTCCATAGGTGTCTGACTTGGCAAAAGGGGTCAAAAGGGTGTGGCCTTGCCCCTCCCTCTAATTCCTAAAGAGGAAGATGGGTCCAATAGTTAGAACACTAGCCTTAACTATGGGAGACCTGTGTTCAATTTCTGATCTGCCACAAATCTCATGTGTCACCCTGGGCAAAACATTTAGTCTCTGGGCCTCAATTCCTCACTGCAGACTGGAGATAGCAGAACTGCCCTGCCTCACAAGGGCATGCCAATTTACACCAACTGAGGATCTGCCCCCTTATAGAAAATCTAGAGAAAATTACCTCTGGAATGATATTTGGAGGGCTCTTCAACATCTACTAGTCAAGAAGGATTCATACAGTCAGAGAGGAAGATCCTCAGCCGGTGTAAACTTGGCATAACTCCATTAATGGATCTGGAGCCGAGGATCTTTCCCAAAATGTCCATACTGCTTAAACAGGGTCTAATCCTCTTCCTATTTACAATGATTCTACCATAACTCCACGGACTTCACATGAGTTCGTTACTCCTGGTCTACACTGGTTCAAGTGAGAAGAGAATTAGGCTCCATGATGTTTTGTTACATTTCTGTGTTCAGACTAGCTTGCTGCCCGAAAGGTCTAAATTGAGTCCTAGTATCGATCCACTGGCATCCTAAGATTGTTTCCGTTTACACCAGGGTTGACTTTACCCTGAGATTGTGTGTGTTTTTAAGAGTTCATCTGCTGCTTTTAGGGCGAGTGCACAGTGTGTGGCAGTGAACCTCAGAGCCTGGGTCTACAGAGTCAGGATTGCAGTATGGTGCTAAAAATAGCTGTGTAGAGATTGCTGCTTGGGCTCCAAAAGCCAACTCCCCTTCCTACTGTCCTGCCATTTATCTGCCCCCTGGAACCATCACAACTGGCCACTGTAGAAATGTTTATGGCATCAGACTGGATGATGATTTCAAGTGGAAAAAATCAGCAGGAGTAGATCTTTTAAGAAACAAGAATGTTATGATTATGTGCATGTTAGGAAATTAAGAATGAAGGAAGAAATATGCACAAACTCTATGAAATAGATGCTGAAACATTTCTGCATCTATGTTTCCATGAAGCACCAATACATTCAAAAGGCCCTGATCCAGCAAAAATGTATATGCATGCTTAACGTTAAGCATGTGAGTAATGCCACTGAAGTCAGTAAGTCTGCTCATGTGCTTAATGTTAACGATGTGGGCATTTGCAGGATCAGGGCTGAAGTTTGTACAATAGACAGTCCTTGTACAAGCACAGCTTCTCAAGTAATAGCAACTTTAACTGCCATGAAAATTAATATACCAAAGTTATTAAAATCATTTATCATTGCATCAAGTAAGAGGGTAAAAATAGAGTTGATGGAAATATAGACATTTCTGTTTGTCTAGTTTTGCTATGAAATTACTTCATTTTTTATCAGAACTGCATGAATTGTATTTTTGCAAAATGACTTTTGGTGTGATCCAACTGTGAAATTCTGCAAAATTCAGGGGAACCACCCTCAAATGACCTGGTAAAAGTAACTGCTTCAAAGTTTTCTAAGTTAACTTTTGGGTGTGGAAAGCAGTTGTTTCGGAGATGAAACTCGGGAAGGCCCATGACCTGCTGTCAGAGCAGGTTTACTCCCACCTTCCATTGCCAAAACAGCTTCCTTCCATGCCCAAAATGTAATGAATGAACATACCGAAATGTAATGAAACAGAAAAGAGAAATTAAAGCAAAGTCTGTCCACCTTACAGTTCCAATGACGTCAAGCAATCTCGTTAAGAGCATGGTCATCCTGTTTGACTGATTTCTATAATAAAGAAGATGCATGTTAATAAGCAAAGTTTCTGTTAGAGCTCATATTTGTTTGCATATTTGGTGGTGCTAATATAAGTATCAGTGAAAGGAATTGTTGTTGTTACTCCTGGGTCCATTTCAAGTTGCACAGTGAGGGGTGTGGGGGGGGTGTTAAGTCGGCCATATTTATAGTTATCCAAACTGGAATTTAGCCAGGTCACCAGGGCGAACATTGCTGTTCTTGGGGAAAGTGCCATAGAGTCTTTCATGATCATATGTGGTCAGGACCTCCAAAAGGCATCACCTCCCATAGCACAGTGACCTCAATGCAATATGGGACCTGGATATTGAAAAGGGCCCATCTACTGAATCATTTGGGGTTAGTTTAAACTGATTCCTAATTGCTTTAAACTAACCCAAACGAAGCCATGTCAAAAATAAAATAAGAGTGTCCACATAGTCCTTTGTACTGTTCTAATTAAATCAATTTAATAGCACACCTTTAGTCACAGTGGTTCAACTTTCTTGTGCAGGCAAAGTTTTAATACCAAATTCTCTTGTACAGTTTTCCTAAAAGTGTGATCTTGGAATTTCTCTGTTAAAATAATTGTGCTAATATTAATTTTTAGCAGCAGATTTAGAGGGCTAACTCGCATAACTATCTCAGTGCACATCTTTGTTGCACCCTGTTAGCTTCTGTAATTACAGGCTAATATTAAGGACTTAATATTTAATAATCCTTAGCCCTGCCATGAGTGCGGGGGATGGGACAAGATGACCTCTCAAGATCCCTTCCAGTCTTACAATTCTCTGACTAAATAAGAATGCTGTCAGGATTGGATTTGGGATTTTTGTGCTTTCCATTTACTTAAAATCCTGTAGGTTACCCAGGGCAAAACTGCAATTGATTTATGTTTAGGTATAGAACCAAAAACAATAGACGCAACAGTAAAGTACTTCATAAAGTTTCATCTCGCAAAATAGCTATCCTAAATGCTACTCATTGATTTCACAGGCCTGTGATTCTGATGGGTCACTCCTTGATCACTAGTGAATGTAGATGGTTTGTATGCCCATGTTCACAACATAACAGGGCATGTATGCTTTTCTTTAATTATTATTTCAGTTACAACCAGGATGAGTGATCCCAGCTGGCAGATAAGAATCAAACATGTACAAATATGGCTCATCCTTCTCAACATATGGAAGCCTGAATCTTAGAAGTAGTGTGTGTCTTTCTCCCCCTCCGTATATCTAGACTAGATTTGTGGCCTGTTTTGACTCTACTTAATTGATGATTGCCTAGTGTGTGCTAGCTAAACCTGACCTAACCTCAACTTCTTGCCTAGTGTGGATGCAGGGCAGCACCTTGTGGCTTCATTTATCTGGCCTTGACACCTTCAGCTAAGAAATAGCTGGCTCCTTCTGCCTGTTAAGGTTCTTCTACAATCAAATACTGGTCTGGATCTAAACACTCTGGTTCATTTTGGAAATAGCTGTTCTTTTTTGAACTTAGATTTCAAGAAAAGCCTGCTCTTCAGACCTATGGGAAGGTAAATTTCACACAGCATCAGGCTTCATGCAGAGTTGCTTTGAAGAGGTATTTCAGTCTTGGAGCTAAACTCTGTTTGCTCTATTCCATGCTCAGGCAACTACCAGGGTATGTCGAAACACTATACTGGGGGGAAAAACTCCTCTGAGGAGGGGAAAAGGAGTAAGACTGTGAAATCACCACAGAACCAGCTTGAGCAAATTGAGTTTGTCTAAAATGCATTCCCCCTTTAAGGTTTAATAGAAGATGAAAGTCTTAATGCATCACATGCGCTGGAGTAAATGGACACTCTCCCTTTAAAAGGCCCCGTTAATGTTATGTGATGGGGAACAACAGGTGTTAGAATTCTGAAACTCTGCCTGAACCCCATTCATCAATGCTGAGGTGATTGGAATCCTCTCCTAGACTTGGTCACCTCCTCTGATATTCTATCCTTATCACTGTGTAAACTGAGGCATGATGATGATGGCAGCGATCCACCCCATGTTTAGGGGAAGGCAAAGCGGAGGCAGTAGGCCCGAGAAACAAATCAGAAGGGGGGGGGGAGAAGATCGGTTTTAGAAAAGAAGTTGGGAGTGGGGGAAACTATAGCTTGGGTGCTTGGGTCTGGGCACAGGTCTGAGCGATGGATCCCGGATGTGGGGAAGGGCAAAGGAGAAGGAGCAGCGAGTTTCAGATGGAAAGTTTAGCGGGAGATGCCTGAGTCGAAGCCTGCAATGCAAACTCCATCCTGCGGCACGTTCGCAGCCTGGAGTCGCTAATGTCAAAATAATCTCCCCTCCGCTCTTCGGTTACAGCCAGGCGTGGGTCGCGTCCGCCTTTCCCCGGAGAACAGGCCCGGGAGGGAGGAAGAGCCCCGCCACGTCCAGGGACTGCTGCAAGGACTATTTCAGACGCGAGCTGACCTTCCACACGCGCGTTATCTGCTCGAGTCTTGTTTCGCAATGGATTCCCACGGGTCGGGATCGGGGTATTGCTTTCTCCGTGCTGCCAAGCGCTGGACAAGGGTTAGCAATTTTGATCTCGCCTTGTGTTTCCTCTGCACTCCCTCTGGCTTTCACCAAGGGAGGGGGGTTGGCCAGAGTGTGTCGGGAGAGTCACAGCCCTGGAAAGCAGGATCGCCTCCTATCTGAGACAGGACTTGTACTCCCCCCCCCCGCCCCGGCCCCCAGATATTCCGTAGCAGAATGGGACAGTTAGATTTGAATGGGGGGGGGGTTAACTGCCAGTCAACGCGTGTGACATTTGGCTCTCATAGATTTGAGACCCGCGCTTTGAGATCCCATTCGCCTCTCCCCCAGACACACCCATTAGAAGAATACCCCGCCATTGCATTCCCCGCTCCTCCAGAGAGAGGTTGATTTAAGACAGATTGGTACTGAAAAGTTTTCCAGGCAGGTTTCTGGGATACTTGCTATCTCATGATCCTGTCCCCTTGGGGTCAGCGGCTCTGACTTCATTAGGGGAAGGATTGGGCCCTTCATTTCCCCCCCCCCCCCATCAACTGATGGTTAAGAGGAGGGGGGCGCGGCGGGGGAATAGACCCTTGATTGAACAAAACTTCCCTGGGTCTAACCCTGCATTCACTCTCCATTGCGGTACACTCGGATCCGCTCCTTTCCCTACGCTCACCCGTGCGCGCAAATAAGAACATGTGGTCGAAAGCCCGTGAAACCCGCGGCTCCGCATCTGGTTCTAATGCTTGACTAGGGAGTTTTATTTCTTCTCCGCTGTATCCTATAAACTGTACTGTTACATTACACGCAGCGGAGTCCGGGTAGCCTCTGAGCTCCCCTGGCAGGCTCACAAAACTTGCTGTGTGAGTGAAACTTGCCCGAGCCCCTGCGGTCTCAGCAGAGGAGCTCAGCTTTTCGGAGCGCTGCTGCCCCAGGCGTGCACCGTTTTGACGCTCCAGAGGGGCGAGGTGCCTCCAGGATCCTCCAAGATGCGGTGGGATCTGCCACTCTTTGCAATTTCACACGGCCGCGGAGGGAAAGTAGATTTTTCCCTACACCGGGCTCCATCCAGCTGCCATTCATCTGATGCCGTTTGCTGCGGAGGTCTCCAGCCCTGAAGAGAGGCGGTGGTGGTAGCTTGGGAGCTGGGGAAACTCATTTACCAGGAGATGCGCTGGGAGCCAGGGCTGGGTTGCATCGCACGCGGGACAACAGCCTGCGAAGGGGCCAGCGAGCGAGATGTTTGCCTCGCATTAGCCCCGCAACTAACAAACCCGCAAACCGACCCTTTCCTCTGCAGACCTCAAAATCTGTGTCCAACTGCTCCGCGTTGGCGAGACGTTGGGGATTTGGGTTGGTACCGATGCAGTGTTAGTGACCCGATCAGTTCGCAAAAGAGCTTTCCCGGGTTTGGGGGGCTGGGGGCAGCAGGGAGTGAGAATATGTTTTATTTAACCTAATTTTGTTATCATTGAATACAGCATCGCTTCATCTCCGCAACAGCTTCCAGCGTGGCTGCGGGCGGAAAGCCTTCCGGAAGTTGCATTCTGTCAAGATGATTTTTCATTACTGTAATTTTTTTTACAGTGAAAAAGAAATAAATACTGTTAATCCGGTTCAGTGAGGGGGCACAAAGCTTTTAACTAGAGATAGTTTGTACTCATTAAATTTCCTTTGCGGGGGAAAACTCGTGTAATATTATTAATTGCATGTTTATAATGTACCTTTGATCGCTTTCTTCTTTTTTCCCCAAGCACAGAAAGTCGCTGCTGCTGACTTATTCACTAGCTGTCTTGACATTTTTTTCCCCCAGCGGGAATGATCTGGGAGCTTAAACCCTGTAACTAGAAAAGGCTGAAGGTGGATCTATGGGGATCTCTCAAATCGATGTGCCCACTTTCCGGAAGAGTCCGGGGCTCGGGGAATAGATTTGCTCGTGAACAAAAAAGAGATGTAGATGTTGCCTGCCAGGTTTGCAGACACTGAATCGCATCAGATTTGAATGTCCTGTTTCCATCCCTTCCCCACTCCCCCAAATAAAACCAGGGAGGTATCAGCACTTCTTAGATATAACGTGGAGACTTTGCATTCTGCCTCGATCCTTACCAAAATAACCCCCCTGTGAACAGCATTAACTCTTCCTATGCCGAGTTCAGGTGAAGGGGGAAACCTGTGACGGCTCAGCTTTGATCTCAGACCTGTGTGACTGGGGTTTTCGGTAGAGAAGGTCTGCAGGAGATCGCGCTGTGCTGAGCGTGTGTGGAAGCGGGGGGCACTTGGGGTTCCCCAGGGCAGTTCTGCCAGGCTTGGGGAACAAGCCCGTGGGGTCTGCTCGCGGCTTTCAGCTGACATTGCTGGGGTTGAGGGGCGGGGAGGGACTCTCCAGAACAAAATACAAAATAGCAACACCCAACCCGTGTCTGTGCAGCCCCAGGGTTTGGCTCCGGGCTGCTGCCTGTGTGGCTGCAGAGCGAGCCAGGCTACTTCTCTCTTTCTTGGAGGTGTCCTTACAAGCCTCATCGTCTGGGATGGCTTCAGGGCGCCTGAAATGGACCAGCGGGTCCGCGTATGGCCCAGTGACCCAACAGACTCTACGTGCGCGCGCAAGGTCCCTCCCTCCCCTCAGGGGGTTAGGATGCCCCACGCAGGCGTGGGGGTGTTGCAATGGCTCCGGACCCCTTTGGGACCATTCTGGACACTGCCCTCCCGCAGGCTGGAGGAAGGAAAATAACCAGCTCCAATCTCCTCCCCACCAGCCAAAATGAATTGACATCGATTTTGTTGCCTGCCCAGTCTCCTACGAATCACATTTGCCGATTTCCCCCCTTAACTTTTCTTCCCCCCTTAACTTTTCTCCGCCTCCCCTTTCTGCCGCTGCCGCCTTGCACGCCTGCATATTGTCACTCCACGGCAGAGCCCCTTCCAGTCTCAGCTCCTTTGTGTTCTTTCAACCCTCTGCCTAATTGTATCCCCCAGTGGTTTGGCTTTGATGGATTTACTTCCTTTTATAATTTCCAAGTTATGTATCCTGCTTTTGCCTTTCCAACACTTAATGTGGAAAAAGTGCCCCCTTCTCCCCTGCAGTGGAGCGGCGGGTTCCCTGGCTTTCCAACGGTGGCTGCTAGGATGTTGGCAGTTTTCTTTTTACCTTGGCCTTCTTGTTTTCCTTTCACAGTTCCTCCCCTCCCCTCCCCTACCTCCCCCCACCAGCCAGCCAGCCAACCCCCACCCCAGCCTCCGCGCCTTCCAAAAACTGGTTACATTTTCACATGGCCGTAAATCACCATGTGTTCCAAAGGCAGCTACGGTATAAAATACATCGCGGCATTCCAAGCCAAATGAAACACGAGGAACTTGGTGAATTAAAGGGTGGATTTTATCCTCCTTATACACCAACATCCTCTCTAAAGAGTCTTTACGGGGGTAAAATCATGATAAAAATCCTGTATTATATATGCCTGGGGGGAGCTTGGGATAAGAAGCAAGGGGGAGGGAGACAGATTGGGAGCCGGGGAAGAAATATAGGGTCTTGGACTGGGGCTGGCTGAGCAGGGAGACTGGGAATGGGATGCTCCCTCTTGGTCTCTTGCTACTACATGGCTACACATTCTACATATGCTTCGTATGCCCAACATACTGCAATATAAGTTTCACAATGCATGCATCCAGCTCTTTGTATTTCTGGCTATATCTGTCCACCTCTGCACTGTGCATATGTGTGTATGCTAGATGCACACAGTGCTTATGTGGATTGGATCAAGATGCTTGGGGACTGAGACTTGGAGCTGGAGTAGGGGCAAAGGATTGACTGACTGGGCAAGGAGACTGGCAGCTGGGGGAGATATGGGGACAGGGCAGGACTGGAAGTTGGTTGGGGGGAATGAAGCTGGACAAAGAGACCAGGACAAGGAGATGGGCGCCATCGGGATTAGGAGTGGGAAGGGAGACTGAGATTGGATGATTAGTGCGTGGGGGTTATAGGAAACTGGACTTTGTCTGAGCTAGGAGCCTGGAAGAAGCAGCTTCCTGGGGAAGCTGAGATAAGGAGTCCAGGGAGGGATACTGAGATTAGGATCTGGGGTGGGGAGAAAAACTGGATGTCAGACTTGGGAGACTGGGACTGGCTGAGCAAGGAGACTGGGGATGGGGTGAGGAGCCCAGAGGTACAGAAGAATAGCCTGGAACTGGATAGTCAAGAAGACTGGGACCAGGATGAGGAGCTGGGGATCGGAATAAAGACAGGATGGGGACAGGTTACAGAGGATGGGGCAGAAAGCTCTGTGCCCACTAGAACACACTCCGCTCCAGATCCTGGAATGGAATTCGGTTCCACCATTCTTCTGCTGTCACCAAATATCTGTGAAACCCACTGGCAAAGTGGGTGTCTCGTGCCCCTCTAGTGCTGGGCCACATAGAGGAATGGCAATTTACTGTTGCTATCAGCTAATCAATTAGCTCCAGTGGGAGAAGTATTTGTGGTGGCTCTCAAAGATCCAACCCCTATGATAACCCACGTGGGTGTCAATGTGATGCCACATGATGACATTTCAGCTTGCTTGTAAAAAGCCTGTTAAATCACACCGAAAGAAAGCTAACGTTGTGAAATCAAGCACTCAACAGTTATGGAATACCAGCATGAGGATTGCCTGAGCAACCATAAGTTTGCACTGCTGTGTGTATGTATTATGATACCATATTTAATTACAGGATCACATACTGCTTTTTCCATAGGACCCCTGACTCATTCAGTGCACAGAATGGCCCTCACTGTGGAGATGAATCAGAATAGCCTAGGGAAGAGTAGCATTATCTGTTGGGCCCTGCCTCCTTCCTTGCAGAAGTTCTAAAGTGTGTCGTAAATGAAGTAGGGAATTGCAGGAAGTGAAAGGATGATCTCACGGTTAAGGCAGTTGACTGCTGTCCTGGAGAACTGGATTCTAGCCCTCCACAAAGTGCCGAGATGATGCTAAGCAAGTCACTTAAACCAAACTTCTCATGTGCTGCCACTAATTGTGGGTTTCTCATGTATAAATATCCAACCTGAGACCTTGGCCACGTCTACGCTACCCGCTGGATCAGTGGGTAGTAATCGATCTATCGGGGATGGATTTATCATGTCTTGTCTAGACGCGATACATTGATCCTCCAAATCGACGCCCGTACTCCACCTCGGCAGGAGGAGTATGCGGAGTCGACAGGGGAGCCGTGGCGGTCGACTTGTCACTGTGAGGACAGCCAGATAAGTCAGACAAAGATACTTCAACTTCAGCTACACGAATAGCGTAGCTGAAGTTGCGTATCTTAGATCGATCCCCACTCCCCCAGCGTAGACCAGCCCCTTGATTTGCAGAGGTGCTGAGCACTCACAGCAGCAACTTAAGTCAATGGGCAGCTGAGCGTTGAAGTGCTATACGTGAAGCACTCTGAAAAATCAGGCCCTAGGCATTGTAAATTGGGCACCCCAAATTAGTGGACACTTTTGACCTTAGTGTCTCTGTGCGTCCGTTCCCATCTGTAAAATGGAACAATAGCACCCACTCATCTCACAATAGATTCATAAATGTTTATGAAGCAAACAGATATAATGATGAGCATCATACAAAAGCCCATGAGGATTACTATTAATAATAAAAAATAATAATGACAGTACATAGCCACTCATGGAACAATAAGAAGAAAACAAATTATTGAATAGCTGCTTATTAAGTGAGTACCATCCATCTCCCACGGGGTGTTGTGGGGAACAAATGGTATGGGATCATGTCATTAAAGACTGTATTATAATGCATATGTACAGTGGAGGAGGAACAGATTCTGGCTTTTCCTAACTTGTGAGTTGCTTGACTTTGCAACCTTACTGTTTTTAACTTAGTTGTGTGTGTACATATTAAATAAGTATAAAATCACTGAGTATATAGAATACATAGCAATTTTTTTCAATAATAAGTAGTGATTTGGGATGCCTACCTTGAGATATCTGAAAGAGGCCTGATTTTTAGAAAGTGCTGAGCACACACCTCTGAAAATCAGGTGTCATAGGTTGAGCACTCTGAAATTAAGTCATTGGTCACCCCTGAACATTTTGGGGAGAGAAGCAGAGAGAGGCATTCTATACATGTTTGACCAGATAAATTGATACATTATTTATTTGTACAGCCACATGCTCATTGTTGTCTCTGTGATGAACTCACTTGGATTTGAGTGAACTGAGAAACAGGACTTGTTTACTGCCATTACTTTGTAGAAAACTGTTGCACAAAGGATATTTGCAATCCAACGCTCTTTCATGAGACTATGAAGCATTGTACGCTCAGAGACCTATGCTTGTGGAAGGTGTATATTCACATATATGCCTGAGAGGATCCACATCCAGATCAGTGTTTGTGTTGCATGTACGTATGTGTGTGTATCTGCATAATTGTGAGGTTGTGTGTCTTGGAGTTTGCATGTGCGTTTTTGCGTGTCTGGCTGTGTGTGTAGGTTGCAGTTCATCTATGTCTCTGTGTTTGAGTCCATAATTACCCCTTTTCGATTTTTCTGTTTCATCAGACTAGGCCAAACTAATCTAGTCCTTTTCCTGTCCAGTTCCTACCATCATTAAATTTCACTTTATTCTGACCAACAGTTACATTTCTGAATGGACAGGAAGGCTAGTATGCGAGCAAGCCAGAGCCAAACACCTAATGCAAATATACAGTTAAAAAGGTGGGGTAGGACTTTAGGTTCATTTTAGGAATTGAGGGGATAAATTCCTCTCCCAATAACACCAAGCTAACTCCAAAGTGATCCAACCGAATTACATGGATTTACATTTGGGGAAAGATTTGAGCCCCTAAGTTTCAACTGAGATATTTACCAACTCACTTCTGCTTTGCACGGTTGTTTTTGTCCTGGATTTGTATGCTGAGTGGCTATATTATGACCAGCACTGAAGGAAAGACAGGCCAGCCGAGAGTTCAATGGTGATAATCACTTTTCTAGCTTCACCCTGATGCTCTTCCTCATCTTGTATTTGTAATCCCTCCTTTCTTTGCAGAGGCTAGAAAGTCCATTTGAAAGCAAGGAGAGTTTTATGGGGATTGGAGCAAGTGTACCTTGGGAGGCGTTCATTGTACATGGCCTGTTACCATTTGAAAGTGCAGGAGCAGAGGAAGGTCTCCTTTGAATCTTCTATGGACAAAACTACTGTCTAGGGGATTGAGATTTCCTCACAAAACCAAGGAATTTGTATGCACAGGGCAGACAAATCCATCATAAATTCCTGGAGCTGTGTTCTGCTTTCACTTATACCTGGGAAATGAATGGGTTTGCATGAGTATAATATGGCTCCTGGGCTTTTAAATTTGGCCTACTGGTCTGATCCTGCCCCTGGGGAAAATCAATGGCAAAGCCTCCCTTTTGACTCCACGGTGCAGGATCAAGTCACCAAGGATCCCAGTCCTTCAGCCAATCAGGCCCCCTATCCTTGGAAGGGTTAATGCCTAGTAAAGCCTTTGGAAGCTCTTTTTTTGGAGGCCATTGGTTCCTCCTACTGCAAGAGAAGTTATTTTATCTGTATGTGGAGTGGGGGGATGCTGCAGCGTGTGCCCACTTGTTAGCTGTCTCCTCTTATCTGCTTCTTGGAGATAGGCTCCCTTTCAGACCAGCCATGACCTTCTCCATTAGTTAAACTAATAACTTTTGCAGCCTTTCCCCGCCCATGTTGCCTGTATTATATAATGTTCCTCACATCTTCCCTGGCAACTGTCTCTCTGGATTCCCCACCTAGTAAATCTCCAGCAATCCAGGAAATCTGGATTTTTGTTGGGGGACAGAGGGGAGGTTGACTGAAGGGCAGAAGGGGTACAAATTGGCTCCCCAGAAATGCAGAAGTTTAGTTGTGTAATGCACCAAGCCAGCTGCATTTCTAAAATATTAACTTCATCACAACAATATGGGGAAAGGCCCGGGACAAAAGCAAAAGTTTCCAATGATTCAATCAGAGTCTGCGTTGGGTTACGGATCCTTGTTTGTGATGCAGGCTCGTGTTCAGTGGCCTACCTCCTATTTCCAGCTTACCTGTAGCATATTAGAAAGCATGATCCATATTAAATACGTTGAAAGGAGGTACATTTTAAAAAAAATATCCTGGAGGCTGAAGCCTTTCAAAGTAAAGAATCAAAGAAAATTGTTCAAGTGAAGGAGAAGATTGGTATTTCCTAGGGGCAGGTATATAGATCAAACTAACTACAACCCAAAACCAAAACTGGCAGAGAACAAATAGTTTGGGGAAGAAATTAAAGGATCATTGAATGTTTTAGAATGAATGGAGGATGTCCATTTCCCAAGTAGTTCTTCAAATGCATGAGAAGAGTTCTTCTGATGGCATTAGAATTTGAGTTTTAGTTCTGAAGAAGAGGGAAATTGCTACAACTTTAGCTGCTATCAACAAATCTCCTTCCACAATGTGTAGATCCTTAACAATAAAACCTCCCAAGGAGGAATAGTAGCCTAAAGTCTATTCCTCAGTAAGAAAGGTAATGAACAGGAAAGGCAGAGAAGCAAAATAAATCTGTTTTTCGTTTTCTATGTCTTGCAACAAGTTCCTCTCTACTGTACATCTGAATTTGGCTCTGTCTTGTTAGCACTGTGGAGAGGATGAGGAGCTTCAAAGTGCGGTTGGTAGCAAGACTAATATAGCGGTATGATTAAAACTGCATGCACTAGAAGGGTCGAACTTTGAACTTTGCATGAGACTTGGCTAGCTAGACAAATAATGTAGCCACATATGACACTGATAAAGGGCATATAGGAATCTGGCTCGACAGCCAGGCGGATTTGGAGCTGCGCTTGGAGATTCCAGGGACTGAAAGCAGTTGGCAAATTTGTTTCTGAAAATGGCTTTTTTTTCGCCTCCAGCCCCTTAAAAAATCCATCCAGTTTCCTTATCTGAACAGAAGACAAATGACCATTTTACCATAAGGAAAAGTAAAAGCCTTCAGATTACTAACCCTCCCAAACCACCAGAATAGTAACATTTTCTCTTCTTTCTCCTTGGTTATGAGCAAGGCTTCAACAATGGCAAACCCACTAACAATCTTGTGGAAAGAGGTCACTTTAGGGAGAAAAAGGTTATTGAGGCATTAAATAAATCAAAACACTTTGTTCCCCAAACATCTCCCCCGTGCGGCAGCAACAACAGGAGTTGGACCTAACGCTCTTGTCATTTTGAAAACAATCCTGTTAATCAGGGAAGAGGGAATAATCCACAGGACACTTTAAAGAAAAGCTGGGGCATTAACCCTGTGCCCTAGTACAATTCCCCCAAGAAGCATCTGGTACTTATATCACAACATGGGGATCAGCTTTCTCCAGGCAAGTGTACAGGAACAAAGGGGCTGTTCTGTGATATACATAGATCTCCCAAGATCTTCCACTGTCCAGTCTGTGCATATATGTTGTGTACACCTACGTACAGCATGTATGTGTGTATATGTCGCTAAATCTTTCTTTAGGTAGGCCACAGAGACAGGCTCGATAGACTTTATTTAGGTATAGAGAGATATAGGAGAGAGAGAGATTATATTTAGATAGATCTGTACATGATAGGTAGGTAGAGGGGGAGAAAAAGACTTTTAGGTAACAGGATTGAGCGGTAGGTTTGAAGATAGAGAGATGCCACCAGAAAGATACAGTATCACTAAATATGGAGGAAAAATGTCTATCGAGTCAGTCACATGCAAAGCACGAACTTGATCTCTGGGTGGGAAAATGTGCCGCCTGTTTTCTCCACCTCTTTCAAGAAATCTCCTGACAGCCTCACTAGAGAAGCACTGGAAGCACCATGTTAAAGAAGGCAAAGCAAAGCAGTGGTGACTTTGTCTGTTTCTTTGGGGTTCCTTTGCTGTCCCTCGTGTGGGTCTCTGAGAACTCCCAGCTGAATGAGGCTCGGCTCTTCCTCCACCCCTGGAACTGTTCGAGGAAAGAAGCCATGCAGGGCCGGAAGTAACGTGGCCCCATGTCTTCAAATCCCTCTTTTGAAAAGCGTCTCATTCGGTTTGCTTTTCAAGGGCAAACGTCAAACTGTGGCTCTTTGGGATCAATCGCTCTCCCCTCCCGCACTCATTAAAATCCTGCTTTCCAGCCATTTTAACCCCCTGAACACATCAGCTCCTTTGCCTCTGATTACATTCTCCATGCTGCAGCAAAAAAACTTCAGGACCAGACTTCAAAGAGAAACTGCTGAGCTTCAGTTCATCTGCAAATTTGACACCATCAGCTCAGGATTGAACAAAGACTGTGAATGGCTTGCCAATTACAGAACCAGTTTCTCCTCTCTTGGTTTTCACACCTCAACTGCTAGAACAGGGCCTCATCCCCCCTGATTGAACTGACCTCGTTATCTCTAGCTTGCTTGCTAGCACACATATATATACCTGCCCCTGGATATTTCCATTACATGCATCTGAGGAAGTGGGTATTCACCCACGAAAGCTCATGCTCCAAAACGTCTGTTAGTCTATAAGGTGCCACAGGATTCTTTGCTGCTTTTACAGATCCAGACTAACACGGCTACCCTCTGATACATTCTCCAATAGTTATTATGGTTGGGGACGGGGGGTTCAGACGTCTATTTCCTATGGAGCTCCGGGCATGATGACAGCCCCTCTGGTGGGCAATCAACCCTGCTGGACTCAGAGGCACAAAATGAATCTTAACCTTAATTCTAAGCTTCAGCTTAACTCCCAGTTAGAAAACTCCCAGGATCTTTGGTGGGACTTTTCAACCACGTGGCTCAGAAAACTTTGCAGAAGGGTAGCCAAGAAGCCTTTCTGATCTCTGATTGTCCCTGCCCCTGCCTTACCCATCCTGGGCTATTTAGACTTTAGGCCTCACAGTGTTTCCTTGGCTAGATCATAAAAAGATTTACAAGACACAGTTAACCCGGCAATAAAAACAATTAACTTTAATGGCACCTCGGCTTTTTTTGTTTTTTCTTCGCGGAGTTAAGTGCAGTATGTGGGATCTGCCTGCTACCCCGTGGAAATAGCTTTCTCTAGGCTCCAGTTGGGACGGATAACAGCTTTGGGTGGGAAACAGGGGCTGGGCTTTCTCCCATCACCATCACTGCAGCATTCAGCAAGCTCACTTTGCCCCCCCCCCCCCCCCCCCGAAGACCATCGCTTGAAGGGTGAACGGATCTGTGCTGGAAAGGATTGGGGGAAGAGAATCTAAGCGAGAAGGGGAGAGGTCAAATTGGGATGGAGGGAGAAAGAGAATGAGAGAGAGCGTGCAGGGAGGTGAGGGAAAGAGAAACTGGGTCAGGAAGAGAGAGAACAGGGAGGAGATATGGGGGTGGATGGGGGGAGAGAGACGGCCCTGGTGTTAGAATCATAGAATATCAGGGTTGGAAGGGGCCTCAGGAGGTCATTTAGTCCAACCCCCTGCTCAAAGCAGGACCAATCCCCAACTATATCATCCCACCCAGGGCTTTGTCAAGCCTGACCTTAAAAACCTCTAAGGATGGAGATTTCACCACATCCCTAGGTAACCCACAGGGAGCTTCACCACCCTCCTAGTGAAAATGTTAAAAGATGCTTGTCATGAAGCCCCTTCTCTCACCCCTACCTGTGCTCCTGTCCAGATCCACTGCCAGTAACCTTCTGGCAGGGCTGGCCTTACCATGAGGTGAACTGAAGTGGCTACCTCAGGTGCCAGACTGTGGGGGGCATCACTAGGACCCAGAGTTTCGAAGTTTTGGCCCAAGTGAGGGGGGAAGGGGGACGTCATTTGAGCTCCCCACCTCAGGTGCCAAAATGTTGTGGGCTGGCCCTGCCTGCTGGCGCCAGAACGGTAGCCTGCCTGAACAAACCCCTCTGGCTGGAGTAGCAATAGTAATTACACCGATCAACTGGGAAGTTGCTCTTGAGGTAGCAGGACACATGAACCAATCCCTGGCATCTCCGGGGGCTGCTTTTCTTTTCTTTAGTCAGTAATGCAGAGAAATCTTGATCCTTCCCCACCCACAGCAGCATCACCCCCAAATCCCCGGCAAAGCCCACCATTTGGCTCTTCAGCTTTCTAGGGGGCAGCCCTGTCCCCCCTGACCTCCCTCCTCCAAGGAGCCTGCTCTTTTGTGCTCTAGCCCCTCTTGCATTTCTCAGCTACTCACATCGGTGGCCCAATGTTAGCAACAGACCAAACACGGGCAAATTGCTCTCCAGGTCATTCACTCCTCGCCCCGACCCCAACACACACTCCAGTGAGGAGCCGCGTCTATCCCTCACAAGAGGGATAAGAGCATCTTTAGGTTGAGTAATAACCTGTTTCTGAAAAGCTTAGCCCTGGCTACAAATTACTTGGCTGATTATGGGAGATCTGCCCTGCCCCGTGTTCCACACAAGAGTCTCCAGACCTATGGACTAGTCTTTATCCCCTTTCCCACTTCTTTTTCTCTCTTCTCCCTCTTGCTTTTTCTTAGCAGAGGTATTAAGGAACCTCCTTAGCCCCAGGGTTTGTCCAACAGGTGAGGCAGGGGATGGAAGTTTGCGCTCTGCTGTTTCTGTCGTAGGATGGTGATGCTTTCCTCTCTAATACTGAGTGGCCTACACAATATCTATCCTAAAAATTATAGAGACAAGGTGAGTGAGGTCATATTGTTATTGGGCCAACTTCTGTTGGTGAAAGAGACAAGCTTTCAAGCTACACAGAGCTTGTCTCTTTCACCAACAGAAGCTGGTCCAATAAAAGAAAAGTCTTCACCCACCCTGTATCTGTAATATCTTGGGAACAACAGGGCTACAAGTGCAAACATACACTAGACATTGTGAAGTGCTTTGACAGCTGCTGATGGAAAGTGCTCTATAAGAGCTAGGTGGTATTATTATTATTATTATCACAATTTATGGTGCCCAGGCTCTATTGTATTGTATAATGAGGCTCTGTTGTAATTGTTTCCTTTCACTAGGATATGGTCATTAGTGTACAAGCAAATTACAGTCATTTTCCAATTGTCATTAAGGCTGCTTTAAAAAAGTGCTTCTTCCTTTTAGTTCTTGTTCACATACAGAGCCATTCCACATGATTCCTTGGTTTCTCCTGGGGTATGCTGAACTGCTCCAACTTTTCCTACTTGTCAGTTTCTTGGATCTTTTTCACTACAGCTATTATTTATTAAACAAGCTGCAGGATTAATTTTTATGGCAAGTATACTTTTATATGCAGTGTACATACAAAATAATTGTCTTATGCCCTCTGGTTAAAGAAAAGAAACATGTGCAATGCAACACAGCACAAACTTTCAGTTAAAATGGCTTCAAGTTGGGCCTCTCTAGGTTCTTCTGGTCAAGATTACAGAGAGAAAATGATCTGATCTCTCAGCTGTTGAAGGCATTGGGAGGTGGACAAAGGGATCTGTCTGTCAGTCAAGAATGATTTGGGAAGAATCAGCAGACACTGAAAGTTGTGTGTGCACCAGAGAGAGAGAGAGAGATCCCCATCATATTGTGCATACACATGCGATCCTGTGTCAAGACACTATTAGTAGCCTTCTGGTCACTGATGTCATTGCAGCATGAAGAAGGCTACAGGGTCAGCTATGAGCAATTAACCACTTTCTGCTGGGGGATTGTGAGTACCTGGGTGGTAATCACCGGCTTACGGATGTAATTGGGAGGATATAAATGGAAGAAGCAGGCAGTAAGGGAAAGCTCAGTAGGAAAACTCGCAGCATGAGGGGTGGAGGCGTGAAGGCTACAGGGAAACCACATCTTGCTCTAAGTCTGCAGTATGCTGTTATACTTTTCAAGAAAGGAATAAATACATTGGTGATAAATAGGGTAACAACCTGGTGTGTGTTTGTGACTGAGGCCAGGCAGTAAAGTACACTGGATAGTGACAGAAGCACCCTGTGGCATAGTAATGTGTGTGTGATCCTTGTGATACTCTGCAAACATGTCTACATGCAAACTAGAATCAAAATTTGCCTAATCCAAACTAAAGGCTTAGTTAAAGTGGTGCAAACCCCTGTGCGGACGTGTTTATTTTAGTTTAAATTAGGTTTATTTCGGTTTAATTTAACTTGATCAGGAACAGGTTTAAGAGACCCAAAAATGAGCCTTTCTTACACCAAAATAAGAGTGTTCATACAGGGAGTTGCTCCAGTTTAACTCAATTGATTTCAAACTCGATTTCAGTTAAGAGAGTGCAACTTTCTCTCAGAGACAAGGGACTGTCAGCACACTAAGGTTGTACTGCTTTAATCATGCTGGTATTGTAGTGTGGATGCAGTTCTATCAATATTAAGGTATTTATAAAAGAATGGCTTATTCCTGTATGAGAAGCAGAATAAACTATGCTGAAATAGGGCATTTTTATAGTGATATAACTGTGACCACACTAGGAATTGTTTGGGTATAACTTCATCAGTTAAAAAAAAAATCGCACCCCTAACTGAGACAATAAGTTCATAGACCAGGCCCTGGTTATTTCCATTACAGTTTGACTAAAGAGAAACGTGCGTGTATGGCTGTCTATCTGTACTATAGTGACATAACTATAGACACATCCTATGCCAATGGAAGGCTTTTTCTGCTTGTGTAGGAACGCCATCTTCCCCGAGTGACAGTAGCCAGGTACACAGAAGCTTTCTTCCATCATCCTAACTGTGTCTACACTGGGGGCTAGCCAGAAGAGTGTGGACTTTTCGCACCCTGCCTGACATAGCTATGTTGGTTTAAATTGTATGTGTAGACCAGGCCCCCATGTAGATCTCCCTATGGTGCTGTCTGTGTGTGAAATGTGTACTGTACTTTCTCTACCAAGTCATAGTATACACCATGAACTCTTTGTTTCTCTTTCAATGTCAAAAAGGATTTTTCCCCCTTCAAACAAGGGAATTAATTTCCAAGAAAGTAGAAATGTCAATGGCAGAAATAAATCAAAATTGGACAGAGGATGAACATTATCCAAAGTGAAGCAATTTAGTAAGATTGTTTCCCTCCCCCCAACCCAATGAAAATTAAATTATTAGCCCAGTAGTATAAATGATAGGGCAGTAGCAGTTGGAATCACTGTTTGGGATGAGTTCATTAGAAAGATGGCTTTAAAAAAATAGAGGAGGATTTTTAAAAAATGATATTCTACTGTACTGATCATTGAATGGACTTTCACATATCAGTGATGGAATAATAAATACATTTCTGCCAATGATAGATATATATATAGCCAGATCTTTTCTTTCTTGGATTAAAGCTGGAGAAAATCTCTATTAATATTCCAACATCAGGACAGATTGTATGTAAAACATCACCTGGAAACGTAGTATTTATTATTAGTGAGCTCACCAGTTACGAATAGTAAAAGTGTTAGCAAACTGAAATGAATCATAAAGCACATTCCAATTAGATCTGAAATTTACACACTGAAATCTATTATTTTGTTTTTTGAGCAGTGAGAGGCTCTAACCAAGAAAAAGTGTTCTGCTTAAAAATCAACAACTCAAGGATTTTGCAAACCGAGATCATATTCTTGGTTAAAAGCTTTACTGAAGGGGGGGGGGAACACTGTACATGAAAATAAATATTTTTTTGTAGAAATCTAGATCATGTCACACTGAGTGTGTAAATACAGTTATAAACAACATGTAAATTTTGGAAGACTTTATGGCCTTCATTTTATGTGTAAGGCCTCGTCCAGACTAGGGGAGGAAAATCGATCTTAGATACGCAACTTCAGCTACGTGAATAACGTAGCTGAAGTCGAATATCTAAGATCGAATTACTCTCCCGTCCAGACGGCACGGGATCGATGTCCGTGGCTCTCCGTGTCGATTCTGGAACTCCATTCGGGTTGATGGAGTTCCGGAATCGATGTAAGCGCGCTCGGGGATCGATATATCGCGTCTAGACTAGATGCGATATATCGATCCCCGAGCAATCGATTTTAACCCGCCGATACGGCGGGGTAGTCTGGACGTGGGCCAAGACACAACCCACAGTGGTAGGTCTAGAGGCTCTGGTGTCTTAGAACTTTTCAGTACAGGGAAGTTGACCAGCAGATATATAGTGGTATAATAATACCGCTATAACTATGCCAGTATAACTCCCTGTCAAGCTGTCCAGCGGTGGTTAAAGAGCACGAGTACCAACCTCATGGGAGGATGGTTAGGAAACAGGGCACAAACTCCAAATCAGTTGTGAGTGCTAGACTTAGATTTAACCCATCAACCATCAAATTTAAACTCCTCATTATAACAGCCAAAACATGGAGTCACAGACAGTTCTCTTGGGTGCTCTGATCTCTCTTGCGGGTGGTCCCTTACATCCAAAATCACAGCACTGTTCAGATTACTCCTAGTCCCAAAGGACCAGTCACTTACCCCAGGTTAATTGCACCTTAGATCTCACACCAAAGACAACATTTGTAGCCAGTCCTGTAATAAATTAGCTAAAAATGTATTATCCAGGAAAGGGAAACAAGAGAGTTATTTACAAGATTTTAAAAGGTAAACATACATACACACAAATCAGTTCCAATAATAAATTTCAAAGTAAAAGCTTCTTAATAAGCAAGCTCTATATGTTCTTTAGGGCTAACCCAGACTAAGTACTAGGGATCTTTTGTTTATGCTTGGTAATCCTTGCCTTTCAGAGTCCCAGTACATAAAGGCACACTTCCTTCTTGTTAGGGCTTTTTGTTCCCTTCCCTCCTTGCCACATTGAGCCACAAATTTAGCTGATGGCTAACCTCTACCCACAAGCTAGTATTCATACCAAAATGATTTAAAATCTCAAGATATCCTCCCGTTGCACTTTAAACTGCAAACTCAGCTGATGGAAGGAATTCACTTGCGCTACTCCTAGTCATGGAGGGAGGGGCAGATTAGCCAGCAAAGTCTTTTGTCCTCTTTGATATTCCACAACAGTTCATCTGGTGTCAGTGTGCCTTGCTTGTGAGGCAGGACCAAAGACCTTCTGTTGGAGATCAGAGCTGTACTCTAATTAATGTCTCTCTCCTGCCTGCTGATTTGCAGTCACAGAGTCTTAGACTACAAATGTTTAAATAGTACCTTACAATATGGTACCAGATGTTATAGGTGAGATTAACATGTTCAGCAACTTACAAGTATTCAATAACGTCTGACTGCTAAGCACATTTTTATAATCCTAATACCTATTTTAACAATGCTAACACACAGGCACCTGGTCTGCCAATGTCACACTCCTCTTGTGGACAATCTATTCTGGGATAAAAGTGACTTTTTAAATATAGTTTATGGCACTTTGGAAACAACATTAGAAAAGTTCTATAGACCAATTTGTCCTTGCAGACAAGGCCCAAGTCTTTGGATAACATTTGAATTGACAGTTGCTCTTTTTTGCCTTCCATTCACTTTGCCTGACACTAGTTAAATAACTGGCTTTTTCAGAGATTAAAGAAATAGAAAGGAGGTACAACCAAGGCCATCAACAATCTGCAGCATCTCTTACCCTGGGGACTGTTTGCACCATATAAGTAGTGATAGACCCACCCTTTTCCATCACATTTGTTGTATGAACCTATCTGTGTGAAAGGCCCCATGGAAGTGGAATGCCCTGCCTCCTATTTCAGAAGTGCTTGTACACAGACTCAAGGCACTATGGCAATACAAATAAATAAATAAAGGGGAGGTGGTGGCAATGGTCTGTTCAAGCAGCCTCCATGTTCACAGTGTAGCCAGGTGTTTCTGTTAAAATGACCCACAGAGAAATAGTTTGGAATGCTGACTTTTAGACTGGAATCAAGTCCGAGTTTTCAAGAGGTAGGCACTGAAATTCTAGTGGACTTGGGTGCCTGGCTCCATTAGATTCCTTTGAAAAATCCCAACTAACGGTTAGTAAAAATGTCGATTCTAACCAATTCATCCAATTCAGAGATGAGTGGAGCTAACACTTCTGTCAGTCTACCTGCAGAATCAGGAAGACAGCACTGTTATTGCTCTAGGTTTCCCCAGGCATGAACTGGTGCAACATCAGTCTACTTTGGCATGTTAAACTTTAGAAGACTATGGCAAAACAGTGGCTGACCTCTTGTAGGCATGCTGAGAGATAAGTAAAGATACTGGTGCCAGCCACAATGTGGCTGAGGGAACACTGCCTACGTATAACTCTCCCCAGCGAGGGTAGTAGGCACTGTAAAAGAAATAGTAAAGCTGGCTGGTCATGCAGTGTCTTATAACTTCATATATGGAGTGGCTGATGTGGTTTCATCTATCTCCCTGGAAAAGAGCCACTGAACAGCTACCTAACAAAATGACTCCTCTACACACATTTTTTTTCTCCCTTGCTGGCTTTAAGCATGAAAGAAAATTGCAGACAGACCTTAAACAAATTCACTCTGTGTATGTGTGTTACAGAGGAGATCAAGGCTCTATGCAGCACATGAAAACCTCTCTTTCTTTTTAACACCTTTATTGCAAGCTTCAAGGGTAATCAAAATACGTTCTTCGATGGTCACTTACAAAAAGAGACCCCTGCCTGTGAAATACCATGACCTACGATGAAGCAACATTGTATATTTATCCCCACTGAAAAGGCCACTGATAAAAAAAAAAGTAATGCTAAGCATGGAGTAGGAAGATATTTTGTATTGCAGGACTAACCTGGGGCTAATTTTATTCAACCATTTTTCAGTATTGTTTTTGGGAAAGAGAAACCAAAGATGAATTGAAAACAACCACCTGGGCTAAATCCTCAGCTGGCATAAGTCAGCCACTGAAGTCTAAGAGCAATGCTAGCTCTTCCCAACTGAAGATTTGGCCCAGTTGGCTTGCAATTCTGTTAATTTGTTTTGGCTCCTAACAGGTTACCAGGCAACACATTTACCTGTGGACATAGTTAATGAAAGACCCCACAGCAAATAAATGCAATTTGCAGGCCATGGCATGGAAATGAAGGATATTTGGGAAGTCAGCATTAGAATCTGATAATGTCTATGTTGAATAATTTGATGCCAACTCTATCAGCTTGTATGTCTTCTCCTAAGAATCAGTTGGGTACAAGCAGATCCTCAGTCTTTGAGGACTTGCAATCCCAGATGATCAAAAGTGGTGGCTGAGCACTAGGTCAATCTGTTCTGAATCAGGTTAGCCTGGATGAGAAAGAAAGAAGCCTACCCATGCCACAGAAAGAAGCAAGAGATCTAACGGGAGAATAAGGCACCCATGTAAATGAGAAACCCAGTATATTAGCAGCCTTCCCCTCTTTCCTTCCAGCTGGGGTCAATAGGAGGTGTTGGAGATGGTACAGGCCAAAACCTTGTATGAACCCCTACGTGCAGCTCAAAAGAGAGGAGGGAGTCAGAGACAAATCTGCCACTAGGCTAAATGTCATTTTAAGACTAATATCTGTTGGGCAGTTACTCAACAGACCCTTTTCATCTGATGTGGGCCTGGCAAGAACCCCATCCTTATAGCAGTGAGAGGGCTCTGCTGACAGAACTAGGGCACCATCCTCCCCACACATGATCACAGCAAGTTGGTGGTGATGGGGCAGGTACCATTTAGAACAATATCCTCTGTGCTGGGCACCTGGATCCTGCCCTCTGCCAGGCTGAGAGCTCCAGTTCTGTAATGGAGTCATCAGGCATCAGGATTCCCTGTAAGCCAAATGGTTCCTTCTTTTAAAGATCTGCCTCAGCTCACTGACCCTCAGCCAGCCCAGAAAAGTTCTCCCTACCCTGATCAATGCACAAGAAGCACTGGGCATGCTCGGTGCATATCATCCTCTAAACTTGAGCAGATATAGGTGAGATCAATGGAGGGAGGAGTTTGGCTAGTTGCCTACAGTCTTGAGAAGGTGAGGATTTAGGTCTCCTTCTAAAGTCTTTGAGGGGAATCCTCCCCCTTGGACCAGGCAATTACTTCTTGGGTTGAGGAACATTGGAGACTATGCTAATTATGAACACAATTACTGTTGCAGTACTGTATCACTCATTTTGCAGATGTAGGAATATGAGTCATGGAGAGGGGAAATGGTTTGACCCAGGTCTCCCAGCAAGGCCCAAGCAGAGAGGAAACAAGAAATCTGACTCTCAGGATCCCTGCTTTAACCACTAGCCACTGCACTGGAAGTAGCTTTACCCTTCTGAGTCCACACAGCCTTCTGCCAGAATTTTCACCTGAATGTTTTGCCCCCACCTATTTGTATCACCTGAACCAATTTTCAGACACCAGCTAACAACCACTGATTTTCTTCCTGCCTTCATGTTAGGGCTAGTTAAAAATTTTCTGTTGCAATGGGTTTACCAACAATAACTTGGGCTTTCAATTCAACAAAATGTTTTGTAGTAAGGTCTGCTTTCCACAATAAGCATTGACTTTGGGGAAGCCTTCCGAATTTTTGCACTTTGGCTGGATTTTTTTAATCTTCTGACAAAAAGTTAGAATTTCCCACGGAGAACAGCAACATATTTTCATTATTATTTTTGTTTCATTTCCCCACAATAAAAAAAGAAACATTTCTCTGCCAGTTCTAATTCACTGTATGTTTGTTTCCTGTTGGTTTCTTTGTGAAGATTATTAATACATTGGGACACTGAGTCAAAGTACAAGTTTAAAATTATGGGCCAGATCCTCAGCGGGCATCAACTGGTCTGTAGCTCCATTGAAATCTGTGAAGCTATGCTGATTTACACCAGCCGAGAATCAGTGCGGTACAGAAAACAGAATGTTCTTTGTTTCTGCCCTGAGGAATTTGCAATCTCAGTAGTATGTAGAGCCAGAACCTTAACTGGCATAAATCAATATACTCCACTGAAATCAATAGAGCTTGGCCGATTTACACCAGCTGAGATTATGGTCCATGTTGCAGTTCTGCTCCTCCTCCCTACTGCTCTCCAGCACGGACCATGATTTTAAGCCACAATCTTGAGCTAAATATACTGAACCTTCCTCTGATCTTATGCCCACTACTTTTGCACCAGTGTAACCCCCTTTCCACTGGGTTATTTCTGATTTGCACCAGTGTAAGTGAGATCAGAAGTGGAGCCATTGTTTGCTTAAGAATAATGGATGAGAACATCGGGTAGTGGAATTCAGCATAGATCCTCTGAACCAATGCAGCTGGGCAAGTTTACCCCAAGTAAAGATTTGACCCCATAGCAGGTGGGCAATTCTGCTGCCTTTGGAAAGAAGCAGGCAGACATCTGTGAATGTTCTCATGTTCTCACCCTCCCTGAAGCTCTGCTACAGGTCTTCTGAGCTGCTTAGTCCATGGACAGTCTGAGAGATGCAGGAAAAATCCTGAGGGATGCTTACTGAACTCGGGCTATGCAACTGTGCCACTGTAGCGCTTCTGGTGAAGATGCTCAAAGTCAATGGGAGAGAGCTCTCCTGTCAGGTTCGTAACTCCTGCCTCCGTGAGAGGCGGTAGCCATGTTGTTGGGAGAAGCTCACTGGCGTTTAAGTCGGTATAATTAATGTCACTCAGCAATGTACGCTATATTTAAGTAAATTATAGTGTAGACGTACCCTTGGTCTACAACTTGGGGCTGCTAGGCTAGCTTCCTTCCCCCAGCTCCCGAGTCATGAAGCATCACCTCTCAGCACGATCGCCATGGAGAAGGCTGCGATTTCGGGGTGCACAGGAGCTGTGCCAACTTCTGAGTGGTGCAGAATTCAGCTTTGTAGTGGTCCCTTGGCCAATCAGCTCCAGCACAACCCCTTCCCCTTGTGAAGCTGAACTCTGTGCCACAATCCCTGGGTGGCCCTGTGGAATCCTGCAGCCCCTCTACCCCATGCAGTGGAATGTCACTGGCTCTGCTAACAAGGCATTTACCTAGGCCAAGGAGGCACGGCAGGAATTTGGTCTAATGACCTGATATTGCACCACCACATTCAGGAGAGCGACCATGGAGCCACACTACTAACCTGCTATTGTAGCCTCCACAGCCCCCGTGCACCAACTTTATGTCGAGAGATGGGGAGGATTCACGTAGCAGTGGATCTTCAGCCCACCTCTCATTCAGTCCACTCCAAATTATCCCCTATGCATTGGCGAGTCAGGAGCCACTGCAGAGCTGATTCTGCACTGGGTACATATCCCCTATGGAGCCTCACTCCACAGAACCTTTCCACTCCGTGCCACAAGAAACCACACTGATCCCACCGCTGAGGACCCTCAGACACAATGTAGGAGGGGCAAGATTTCCTCCTTGCAAAGGCCCTTTCCTTTGGGACTATTTTTCTGAGATTTTCCAAGTCAAGTCCAACGCAAGACAGATTGAGCTAAACCAAGTGACTTTAGCAGCTTTGCCCACATTAGGGTAGTAAGATTTTGCAAACAACAACAAAACACAGGCCTTGAAGCTTACAATGTGTGTCAAATATGTCAATCCCATACACACTGGGCTCCTCTTGGTGTTTGAGTAAGCGCTTGTACTGGTAGATTGCAACGGCTTGAGTGAGGTGTTTAGCAAAGGGGCAAGTACTGCAGTATTATTACTTATATCTTTTTGTTACAGTAGCACCACGGAGCCCTAGTCATGGACACACACACCCTCTTGTGCTAGGTGCTGTACAAACAGAAAGACAGTCTCCACCCCCAAGGTAGACAACAGATGGATAGAGACAGAGTGGGGAGTACAAGCAAACAGTGAGACAGTGTTGATCAGCATGCTAGATAGTGGTATCAGCACACCAGCCACATAATCTTTATCAGGTTTTATGTAGGCCTCTGTCTTCATTGCACGGTGCAATGGCTTTTGTTTGGAAATTATCCAAATGCGTCTGCTCTCTCTAGCAGCTCCCAGCATCATCCGCTTCCTGTTCCAGGAGTCCCATATTATGTTTGGACCGGCCAAGATTATGTGGTCCTTGTGGAGAGAGAGAGAGAGAGAGACACACACACACACACAGAGCAGTCAATATCTGTGCAGTCAATATCCATGCAATAGTTTCCTTGACCAGGACTCAGTGCTTTCAAGGGCCAAATGCTTTTGAATCTCCCCGAAATCAGCTGAGTTGAGGTAAGGCAGCATCTTGCAGTGTTGTGCCCTCAATGTGTATAGATTCCATCGATTCCTATTTGTTTAAGTGTTAGACTGATCATTGGTCTTAACTAGAGGCTGTTTGAAATGTACATTAAAAATTAGGGGTCTGATTTGCCACTATGTTTCTCCAATTATACACGGCTGTAACTCCTGTGAAATTAACAGATTTGCTTTGCTGTAAAACTGGAGTAATGGAGATGTGAATCAGGCCCCAGGTCTCTCAGATAGTAGCACAATACTAGGAATGCAGGAGATCCATCAGGCCCAAGGTAACACATTCAGTTTCAGTTCCTCAAAACCTTCCTCTCTCATCCTTCTGCTGGGTCAGATGCCCTTCTTCGGTGTGAGATGCAAACACAGCAGAAAGAACTTAACCCAGGAGTTTGTCAGCCTTTAACTCCAATTACATTACACTGACTTCAACCAAAGGAAGAGGAATGGTTTGGAAAGTGGACAAGCCACAAGAATTAGTACTGCCAACTCCTGGCCTGTCTTCAATGGACTGAAGCCATAGCAGCTGTGGATCTGCTTCAGAAACACAAAACCGGGTTAATGTGAAGGGGTCTCTTTGCTGAGTTTGGTGTGTGTGTGGAGGGGGAGACATTCAGCTGAAGGAAAGCCATATCTGGAGATAAAGGGTATTCCTGGCAATGACGGTTTAACAATAAGTGGCGGTGGGGCTGAACGCCACCAGAGAAAAGGAAATCTCATCATTACCCCTTCTCTTTGAACACTGCTCCTGCTTTTGTGAAAAATGCCATAAGATCTTTAATGTCGACAAATGGTCAGGATTTGGGGTTTGCCTTATCTTAAATATGATTTCCTCCTAGTATGTTGGAGAATTGGGTTAGTACTCTCTCAGGGCAGATTGTTACCAGATAAGTTCCCCTCATCACTTCCTCCGGAACATAGCTGTTCTCTGAATGAATGTCTCCCATCCAAGTATTTGGCAAGGCCCAACCCTACTTAATATCTGAGGCCTTCATCTGATGTTTTATCTGCTGCTGCCCATCTTCAATGAAGTGCTGCCTCCTCCTTTTTCTTAAGAAGTTACCATGGCTTTACGACTCATCCAGCTACATTCGGTCTCTAGAAGTCTCCTTCCAGTGTATGCTAACTTGCATTTGTCCATGCCGAATAATTTGATCTGCTAGTAAGTTGCCCCATTATGTCGTTTTCTTAGGTCCCTCTGGAGTTCATCACAATTCTCTCTAGTCTTGACTTACCTAAGTAAGTCATCAGCAAAATATTTCACTTAATTACTCAAACATTTCTTCCAGATCAGTGTTTCTCAACCAGTGGGTCGCAACCCCCGGGGTGAGGAAGAGGTCATGAGAGGCAGTCAGAGAAGTGTGAGTCATTGAAAATTTCATCATAGTCTAAAGCAGAGAAAATCACACTCCTCCAGTCTCCACCCACCTTTACCCTTCCAGGTCACGGGTTCCCCGTCAATTTCTCAACACAGGCACAGATATAACTCTGCATAATTTATCATCATCATTGATATTGTTTACTCATACTTTCATAGTAGATGTAAGGGGGCCGTAACAATTTTTTATTTTAAATAAGGGGTCTCCCACCTGAAAACTTTGAGAAACACTGTACTAGGTCATACTTCCCGTCCTTTGTAAATCACCACCCATGCTATATGGGCCTGGTCCTACTCACACTGATGTCAAAGCGAACTTATTTCTATTTCAATGGGTGCTGATTTAGGCATCATCATTATAGTATTCATTATTATTATAATTTATTATTCCCCAACCCTAATTACAGAAGCATCCCCCTGTTAAGCACTTTCCAAAAACTTGGGGACACATCTCGCAAATTATTTCCATACTGGCCATTTGCCATTTATTTCCTACACTCTGGTTTCTGTCTCACCAAGTTTTTAATCTATGACAGCACTTTATCTCCCAACCCCATGATTGTAAAATTTCCTTCAGAGACTCTAGTGAAGGACTTTATCAAAAGCCCTTTGAACCTCTCCATAAATTATATTCTCTGGTTCTCGTTCTCCTGCCATTTTATTAACTCTTTCAAAGAATTCATATGGATAAGGGAGGCGTGATTTACCCACATTCTTTTGTCCCGACTATATTAAGCTCATCAAGGTTCATTTACTACACTATTATAAAATTACCTTCTATTTTTTCTGCTAGTGCATGTTTCACCAGTCTGAGATCACCCTTAGCCAATTTTCTAAGGGGGATACAACAATCCACTGATATTATACCTGTAGTTAAAGACAAATGTGAGGAACCAGATCCTCAGCTAATGGAAATCGGTATAGCTTTGTTGACTTCCATGCAATTATGCTGATTTATGCAAGTGAGGATCTGGCCCCATTAATTTCTGTGGATAGCAGTTAGTTTATTCTTTAAAACCTTTGGAACTCTCAAAAGAAGTGCAATATGATCCTGGTGTTTTACTGCAATTGCAGCTTTTACGTTGTTCCATAGCCTCTATGTTTTGTAGTTTTTCACTTTCATTACTCGTATAGAGTAATCCTGGGATAGATATTTAGCCTCATCCTCTAATGTTCTGAGCAGGGGCATCATTTCAGAAAAATTGAAGGGGGAGGTCAAGTTCTGTCAGTATATAGAAAAGTATGTGTTTATACTGGAGCCTGCAAAGTGGGGGGTGAGGGGGTGGGAGGAAAGGCTTAGGGAGTGCAAAAAGTAGAGTATATAGAGTTATGAAAAGTCAAGGGTGGGGAACAACCTTACTCCATAGCAAAGAACACCCCTCATTCTGAATAGAACTAGTCGGTAATTTTTCAACAGGAAGTATTTCACTGGAACCAAAATTTTCTATGGGAAAGGGCTGGTTTTGTGGCACATCTTCTTTACTCAAAAAAATGTTGGGAAAAAATGGTTGAAAATGGTTCAACTGTTTTGTTAAAGGTTTTCTGGGCAATATTTTTTTCAAATTTATTTTTTCATTTTTGAAATATAAATTATTTTTTGAAAAATTAAAAATGGTGAAAATGGAAGCAGAGTTTATTTGAAGTAATCAAAATGGCTGTTTTGATAAACTTCAGCTTTTTTTTCAAGTTTTTTTGTTCACAGAAAATTTTTTGTCATAATTTGGGATAGGAAAACTGTTTCCTACCCAGCTCTATTTATGACCAAATCAAAGAAATGGTAGCATGGCCAAGTAGATTGAGCATTGAACTGAGTCTCATGAGAGCTATGTTCTATTCCTGGCTCAATCACTGACCTGTTGTGTGCCCTTGGCAAGAAACTTCTGCCTTCCATGCCTCAGTTTCCCCTACCACAATTTTTGTCTTGTCTATTTAGATTGTAATATCTTTGAGGGCTGGAATTCTCTCTTGCTATCTGTTGATACAGAGCCTAGCACACTGAGTCCCCATAATAGCAATCATAATATGTCTTCTCTGAAATTTCTTCCTTTTATATTTGATTCTCCCCTTACACTTTTGTGATCTAGTAGATTTTTCCCTGTGGTTCTTGCTTCTAATATAGTTAAATATCTTCTCATTTTTTGTCTAATGCAACAACATTGTCTCAAGGCAAATCCAGATATTAAGCATCCTATAAAACCAACTAGGAATATTTCACTCGGACCCCTAATAGACTGCATACATATCCCCTCTCCGGTAGGTGATATTAGATGATCTATGTTTACTTACTTCCACATTTGTTGCAAGCAATGTTTCTATAGTGAAGAGTTAAAATGTGGCCCAAATGAGCACCAGGACTCCGGGGCTCTGTACCTGTCACTGTCACAGGGTCTTCCCATGGTCCTGATTTTCAGTGGTGCTGAGTACTTGCAGATCCCATTGACCTTCTCATGAACTGTGGCTGCTCAGCACCCTGAATGAGGCTCAGGTCGAACACACAGAAAATGAGGCCCCAAAAGGAGTGGTTATGACAAAGGGGGATTTGACTTTGTTGTGCCTCAGTTTAGTCAGAAGTGTAATGGGCATGACAATCCTTGTCTATCTCACTAGACACCCTGAGTCAAAATTCCTCTAGGCTTCCAAACCCCCTCCAAGGCACTCAAATAAAAGGTGCCCTATTTAGTAATTGCTACATGTTAGTTTTGCATAACACCATGTGATAGGAAACAGACTGCAAGGCATGGCTAGAAAAGAAAGTTAATTTTATAGTGAAAATCCTTTCTGGGGAAAACAAAAGATTTACTGCTAAAATGCCAAAATCAGCTGATGCCTTTTACAGCTGTTACAAATGGATTTGAAACAACGCTACATTGCAGTTAATTCCAACCACCGAGGAGCAGTAGAATGCTCACAGATGTGTGACTACCAGCACTGTTAGCCTGGTTTGTAATGTAGTAGATTCTGGGTACATCTACACTGCAATAAAACGCTTGTGGCTAACCCATGTTCACTGACCCAGGCTTGCAGGGCTATAAAATTGCAGCGCGGACATTCAGGCTGGAGCCTGTGCAAGGGTCCCAGACTCAGGCTCCAGTCTGAGCCCAAACAACTACAATGGAATTTTACAGCCTGAGCCCTGTGAGCCCAAGTTGGTTGACTTGGGCCAGCCAAGAGCGTGATATTGTAGTGTAGACATACCCGTAAAGGCCAGATCTCCAGCTGGTGGAAATCATGGCTCCCACAGATTTCCGTTGAGCTCCAGTGACTTACAGCAGCTGAGGTTCCAGCCCATCTTCTAACATCAAGACAGAAAAGACAGCTCATCTATGAGACGATCGTTTTCTGGCCTTATTGAGGGCTCCATTGTGGATTTACCACAAGCCCCCAATAAGGGGCAGCATGTAGTTGCACTGGCCTGTGAGAAGAGCAGGCTCCAAATTGTGGTTGAGTCACAATTGCTGCCCTCGTTCCTCCCTTGTTCTGGAAGGAAATAATCTGTGCCAGCCCTTCACCTAGTGTGGATTACTTCCTCTTCCATGCTGCTCAATTATACTGGTTGGCATGCTGGTGGCGGGGGGGGGGTGGGGGTGGCGGCAAAGTGAATGCTCCACTCACTGCCCTGTCCCCACCCACCTGCCCTGGCAAGGAAGTAATGGCCTCATGCAGACAACTATCCTACCCTGTGCTGCAGGTAGCCCACAGAGAGGAATAAGGGGCTGTTTTATGCCACTCACTCCTCTGTGCAGGTACCTAGAATGAGCCATAATTTCACCCATTGCAATGAAAAACTCCAATCCTCCTCCCTTTTCTCTCTCTCTGCCTCACTCCCCATTTAGCAGCATCACTCATGATCCTTTCACATCAAGGAAGATGTCACCGCCGGATGATAGACGACAAGACACATGCATGATTGATAAGGGCCTATTAAAAAATGAGACGCCTTTGAATTCACTGAGTAATAATAGGCATGGAGTATGCTTTTACTCTCTCTCTCGCTCTCTTTTTTTAGGAAGACGTGATGGATGTTTCTGTGGAAAGATATAACACGCCCTCCTGAATGAGATGCTCTTACATCTCCCATCAAAATTCCTAGGTCAAAGGAAAGGCTTTAATTTCACTGTTAACACTCAGCCAAGTGAAATATGTGCTAGGCGTGAAAGACACCTATTCTCAGTGCAAAACTGCAGAGAAATTTGAAAAAAGAAGTGAAAGGCTACCCGGCAATTTGGCTGTCACTCGTTTTCTGAGGAAACTTCCGAGTGATGTGTGTGGATGTGCATGTGCGCCTGTGTTTATTTCATACATACATATGCCCCAAGGAAAACTAGCCCTTGGGGTGAAAGATACAAAGAATCAATCTGTTGCATAACTTTTCCTTCTAAAATTTGTAGCCACCACATCATATAGCATTGCAGATAAGCTATAATGTACACGGGCTTGTTTTTCCCTCCCTTCCACTTCAAGATGACCTTGTGAGGACATTTAAAATGTCATCTTTTATTACTTTGCTGAGTGCTAATCTCCAAGCCTTTTGCTAGGTATGTGTTTACGGCTCAACTCAAAGCCTGCCCGACTTGATGGGAGACTTTCCATAGACCTCAGTAGGTCTCACTGATCTATTCAGATTGGTCCATTGTTCCTATATCACAAGTCCTCAGTAGAATAGATTTTAATACAATATAAAAGCAGGGAATCCAAACAGGCTTACACTCACACATCAAACCAGGAGAAACACACAGACACCCAACAGTATCCTCCCAATCCTAACAACATCTCCCAATCCAGCTTCGTCCCTGCTCTTAAACATCCCACCCCACCTTCAGGATATGTCTTGGAGGACAAATGAGTCTTACAGCATGCCCTGAATGGAACCAAATCTGGGTGTTGGTAAACCAAGGAGAACAGTGAGGTGTTTAGCTAAGGGCCTTTCACTGAGCAAAGGTTGCTGTAGACACCTACCTCTTTACAGCAGAAAGGAGCTGTTAGCTCAGAAGCTTCAGGTGATCTCAGTGCACAAGAAGAGAATTGACCTCAGATAGCCAGGACCCAAGCCTTGCAGGTCTTTAAAAGTCAAAAGCAAGGCCTTTAGTGTAGCCTGGAAATTGACATGCAGTGTAGGACACTGGGATAACGTGCCCTGTGCGTGAAACTGTGCTTAACGTGCAGGCTGTCTCATTCAGCACCAACTGCAGCTTCCCCCCCTGCATCAGGCTAATCTCTAATTGTATGGTATGTGTTTTCATCCATCTCATTACCAATTGTTGCACAATGTATGTCGTCTGGCAAGGACACATTTTAACAGTATTTCAGAATGCTCTCTTTCCCCAGAGCCTATACAGCTACCTCCCTTAAAATGTGTTTAATTAATAGAATATTAATTGTATGCAAATTCAGTTCCAACCGCTGATCCAAAGCTTTCATTTTGCTTATTATAAAGCAGATGCTTATCTGCTACACTGCAGCTCACTTCCAATAAGTGTGTTAGCAGCAGTCTCTGGGCATTTATTTCATCAAAGGTGTTCACTGTGTCTAACCCAGGCCCTGAGCATGTTGCAAAACTTATATCAAACAAATCTAACAAAATGTGAGAACTGTGTAGGCCCATGGATTGGAAAATAAAAACCACAGGCCTGCTACAGCATATTCCCAATGCAACTAGCAGTCTGGGGCAACATCTTCCAAACCATCACTCAAAAACCCCCATTCATTCATCCCAAACAACCTGCATCTCCAGGAAAACTGAGAGGTGAAATTAACTTCTGTGTGGATGGCCAGCAAAAGGCCTATACCCAAGGTCTTTACCTCACTTACATCCCTAGGTTAGATAGAGGCCTTTTGCTCACTCTTTGCGCAGGCCAATTCCATCCTGGAAGAAGGGCCTAACCCTTAATTAACACACAATAATTGTGTAAATCTAAATTAGCCACTTAGTTATTCACTTTTAAGGTGCTGCAGAAAAATCCTTTTTTAGCCACTCTGGCCTACTCCCAAGGCCAAAGCCTTCAAATATAGGTGCCACATAGAAAGCCCCTATATCTATTTTGGTATCTAAAAAAGGGCCTGATTTTCAGAGGTGCTGAGCACCCAGAAGCTTCCAGTCATTTCAGTGGGAGCTGCAGCTGTTCAGAACCTCTGACAATCAGGACAATTATTTAGGTGCCTAAATACAGAATTAGGCCCAGATGAGGGTCTAAGCCTTAGTACCTTCATTTAAATACCCAGTTTGGATACTTTGGTCACCCTCTGTTACTAAAAGGTGTCTGGGTGATTTCAGATCCCTTCTTGCGGGGCTGTTTCCCTCCCTCCCAAGACTTTTTTGTATGAAGTTGCCGGCTGTTGAAATTTGCTTTTTCTCTAGACCTTCATGCATCTGCTGACCCTCAGCAACCCTCTTCATCTGAATGGCTGGAGAGGGCCTGGGTATGTTGGAAGCACTGGCTGAGTGGCCATGGCTCCACACTCAAGGACTGGCCTGAGGTCAGTTTTCAGCAGGCACCAGAAGCTGGCAACAGGTCCTTGGAAGAAGGGAATGTGGTCTTCCTCCACCTCTCCACTGCTGAAGATGGAGCTTCTGCCAGGCTGGATTCCTGAGGCATCTGGATAGCGTCTGTCAGCAAGGTGTGATATTAAAGAGAAGGGGAAGCAGAGGGGGTGGCAAACTGGGCTGTAGGGGCCAGCAATCCAGACAGGTTCTTCTGGCTGCCTCCACACAGGTGTAGCTGGGAGGCTGTGTGTGCATCAAGGGTGCTGTCTGAGAGCCTGTCATTAGCAAGGAATCATGGCCCAGGCCCTTGGAGGGGTCAATGGTGATATTTGTCTCCCTGTTCAGAAGGGCGCAAGGCGGGGGTGAGGCTGAGGTGTCTGTGTGTATATCAGTTTAAGTGATCTCTTTCCATTTGGTGTGGTGCTTTTTGTAAAAAAAGTTCACCTGCTGGCTTTCCCCAGACTGCCTGGCACCAGTGGTCATTTCTGCAGGCTGTAAGGCTTGTCAATGTAAGCGGTAAAGCCAGGTGTAAATCTGCCCTGGCATTCCACCCTCCCAGCGCCTCCACCTGAGGGGAAGCTCGCCTTTATTACAGAGAGCAAGCAAATAAACCCAACAATCGCTTTGCCCTTCAGACGAACCCCCCACCGCCGTGTATTGGTTTTTACAGCGTGCCTTAAAGTAAACCCCCCTCAGCTGTTTGTTAAAGCAAAGCAAACAAAGGCAATTCCAGCTCACACACAAATGCACTTGTTTGCTGGAGACGGCGGCAGCAGCAGGACAGTGAGGGGACGGAGGAGACGTGCCTGGTGTAGTCGGAGACAGACAGGCAGCCCAGCAGCAGAGCCTGTAGGAAAACTCTGTTTTTTAAAGTCATATTTTTCCTCCATGAAACAATTCGACACATTTTTTGAAGAAAACAACTGCAAGGGGGTCTTTTTATAGGGGGGGAATCTAAATGGGGTGGGCAGATGAACTTTGAAAAATGTGAAATACGTTGCTAACATGCATTTAAAAAAACTGGGGCTTCTGGGTAATCAAATTGCATTTGACTTGATTTTTTTTTGCCAAGAAGTCAATTTTTTGCAGGGAAAAAATTGCAATATTTTTTCTATCAGAGTGTTGGAAAATTGTTCTGAAATTTCAGATAATTTTTTTTAAAGTGCAGCGTTTGACCAGACGTGCCTATCTGCCTGAGATGCTCTTGGTTTTTCTCACTTGCCGCCCCTCTAGCAATCCCAGACTGGACCCTTACCCCTTAGCGAGCTCTTCCTACACTTGAAAGGGGTTTTGTTTGTTTGTAGCAGTCCTCTCGAGAACCTGTTGCTCCTTGATCAATCCAAATGTCCCCATGGTTTTCATTACGAGACTGGGGAGAGGTTGCTATCAAGAACTGCTTTAATCTTGACTGCGTTCTGAAAGCGACAGGTTTTCAATTCTTCTAGGCCACCTTTTTGATTTATTTTTTTAACTCAACATTATGAATCCTACCTATAAGCTGAAATCCTTCCTGGCCAGATCTTCCCCAAAGTAACCATTCTGTGGATGTAGCAACCCCTAATTAATTATAACTTATCTCATAACTTGTCAGCATCAGATGTTTGATCCTGTTTAGAAACCATATTCCCAGGCGACCAAGTACTCTGGGAATAGGTTGCTGCTGCTCAATAGTGATTTAATGGACGCATTAATGCTGAGACAGATGACTCCATAGGCATGTTAAGTAATACATCAGGAATACTTCCCGAGCAGCAACTTTACAACTCACTACAGCCCTGCTAACTGATCTTATCCCTTTTACTTCGAGCTACAGAGATGGACGTTGTGAATTTCCCTAGTCTCGCGTCGCTTGATTCTTTTTCTTTCTGTATGTATTCTTGCTTGCCTTTTCGCTCTGTGTTTTGCTTTCTGCTTTGTCTTTTTGGGCCAGCGTAGAGTATCTCACCACACACCACATGTTCTCCTTTGTGGGCTGCAGAAAATGTGAAGGATCTTGTAAGCCTAGCTAAAAACGTTTTAATGGGGGGAGAAGAGGGATGTTGCTTATTAACCGGTTGTTTGGGTTTTTTAAGCAAACCGAAGTATTCCGTTGAGTAACTGGTCTGCCGTAGGGGGAGTCACAGAATAAAATGGGTCAAGAGAAACTCGCCCCGTCTGTACGTTTCTAGGTCTACTCTCTAAAGCGCAGCTGGCAGGTGGGCTGCGTTGGAATTTTGAAGGGCTGCGCCCTATTTCGAACGGGACTGCTCTGTCTCCCCGCGGTTCCTGCCTCGACGCATGTGGATGTTACAACAAAAGGAATGTGGCGCAGTTCAACAGTCCTGCGCAGCCATTTCTCCTCTCCGGTCTCCAAAGGCCATCGGTTCACGTCCAAGCAGCGGGGCTTTGCAGCACCCCTGGGGGGGCAGAAACGCCTTGGGGGTTGGGGAGGGAGAGAGGAGAAGCGGTGCGGAATTTGCTACGTTTCCAGACGTTTCCTTAGAGCCATCGGCCTGACCTTGCCCCTGGGCATGGGGGGGCGGCAGACGACACACACAATACCCTGCTGTTAAAACGGGTGTGTCCCGGCGTTGCGAAGTAGCCCGCACAGAAGTGAGACGACACTTGCGCCTGGTGGTAAAACACGGTCGCGGGTGGGTGGGGTGGTTTGTTTTTTTTAACACACCTTCGAGGCTGGACTGATCTTTTGACGTGGGAAACAAAACAAAAAACCACCCTCCTTTCACGTGCGCGACAAAACAGGGCTCGGGTGGAGGGGGAGAGCTACGGGGGGGGGGCGGGTAAATCCAGCCCTGCGTGGGAAGAAGTTTGCAGCAATCTGGCCAACTTGACGGGTGTCCATTCAAGAGGGAGTCAGGGCAGCTCCCTGAGCCGCAAAGGGCTGTTGCTACTCCAAGGCAGCCAGGCGGGTAAAAGACAAAGTTTTTAGGGCTGCAAATTCACTCCTTAACCCGCTTCATTAGGGGCCAGCCCCTGTGTTTTGTGAACACCAGGGGCAAGGGCCGCGCCTCTGGAATGAAAGATCCCGGGAAGCTGCTTGTTTGGGTCTCCTCCAGTCCTACAATCATGTTCCAATACGGCGTGGGCTGAATCTCTCATCAGCCAGGAATAGCCCAAGTCTCCTTGGAAAACGGGGTCCCCGTCATACACCAACATCTGCTCCTACAATGGGGTTTGGCTGGCAGGACCCCCAGTCTTACCCTCAGATCCTACCGCTGCACTAATAGCTGAGTAAGAGGATCGCTCTCGCTCCAGCAGAGACCTCAGAAAATACAAACCCCATAAAATCTGCCACTAATTTTTTAGGAAACTCTATTTCATCAGACGCCGCAAAAGACATTCCCCCTCCCGCCCCCAAGCTGTCTTCAATGAGCTATGATCCAGCTTGCGCAGGACCCTGCCAGTCTACGTGAAAATGCAGCCTCCCTGTCATGGTGCCGGTGGCGGCCGGAGCAGCAGACGTGGACTGGCTCCTTTCAGATCGCGTCCACTCCAGTGGCTAATTGCGACCTTGGAAACAATCACTTCCCTGAGAAACGGTCGGGGGAGGGGGAGCGCCTGGAAATTCGTGGAAATCTAAATACACAATTTCTCTAGCTCCTTCGGCAGGGCCGACAGAGACAGGCAGGTGGGTGCAGACATACCCACGTGCTATGGATCTGTCCCTCCAGATCGACAAAGAAATGTGCAATTTCCTTCCAAAGAAGACCCATGCGAGGACCTCACCCATAAATTGTTTTTATAGATGGCGAACCCCCCGAAAGGAATTTTGTTTTAATAACAGGCCCGAGAGCGAGGTGAGGTTGGGAGCTTTTAATTTTTTTCCCCCGGTTACCTATTTTTTTTCCCTCCAAACCACTGATCAGCTTAGGTGATTGATTTAATTCTTTCTTTCCCCATTTGTCAGATCACACACTCAAGAACAAAATCGGAGGGGTTAGAAAAACTCCGCATGAGAATGCCCCTCCGTGGGTTCTCCCCAGCCAGTGAAAGCCAGCTGCCCTTAACCCTGCAGGGCAAACTCTGTGTGCGGTCAATAGGAGTCGAGCGGGAAAAGGGGCTGCAGAATTTGGCCCACAGAAGTTCAAATGTGAGCTCCTGAATTGCTCTTTGGCGTATGAAGCGACTACCCTGGTGCTCGGCACCTGCTGGGTTCCTGAAAGGGGGCGTGCACCTTTTTGTGGCCCGAGTGGAGTTTCAGGGCGCCCCTTTTGTCTGGACAATATAGCCAGAGCGCGTCTTAAAAGCAGGACGTGAGCCTGCTCGTCCTTTCTTGGGTCTGGAAAGGTGCCAAAAAGAGAGAGCGAGAGAGAGAGAAAAAAAAACCCTATTTTGAAAAGAGGAGCCGCCTACTTTGCAAATAACGATGAGGGGATCAGGTCATCTGGGAAACTTTAAAAAGGCAACAGAGCCTACTTTGAAGGTTGATTTGACTAGTCAGAAGACCTGAAGGGTTGCTGGTTATTAGCCTTTATTACCTGGTTTTTACTCAAGGGAAGTTCCTGTTTACCTGGGGGCTTGCCTGAGTAAAACTGCACTTCTACTGGGGGGCTGACCCTAAATCCACTGCACTCAGTGCCACGACCCCCCTCTACTTCAGCAAGTTTTAGATTCATAGATCCCCAGACCAGAAGGGAGCCCAGTGACTCCCTACTTCCTACATGATGCGTGTGGTAGAACTTCCCCGACATCAGTCCTGGAGCAGATAGTTTAGGGAACAAATCATCTGATGCTGATTTAAAAAACGGTGTTAGTTCCCTGCCTGCCATTGATTTCGAGAGGTTTCAAGCGGCACTTTAACGGAACCTCGCCACCCTGTGTTGGGGTTTGCAGGACACCGCGCTGTTAGCAGCATGGCCCTGTGCGGATGTCTGCGCCGCGGCGGATTAAGTGGTGTCCCCAGAAGATGGGCTCAGACATGAGATAATGAGGCTCCGTAACAGCGCAGGCTCCGCTTTAAGTTTTCCCATGGGCTAGAGCCGTCGCCAGTTCACAAAACTAGCGTGTAAGGCAGCCGCAAGCTACTCACATCCAATTTGTCCGGCACAAAAGCTGATCCCCAAATCCCCACTAACAACCCGGTACCCGGAGACAGTTCCTAGAATGTTTCGTTTGATTCATTTCGGGACTAATTAACTGGAATCCCACCTCCCTCCTTTCGACAGTGCCCAATTAATCTGCAATGTCTGGTCAAGGGCTGGAGCCCACTGGAGACTAGTGAACCTTTGTTAGGATGTGTAGCCCCCTCTGTACTGATCTGATTAGGACCCCCACACACACACCCACACACTTCTGTTGCTCCGTGTGGGTCGGGGGTTTATGCTCGGAGAGCTTCGCTTTCCAAATGTTAATAGGATTTCTCCAGTTCCCCCTCCCCGCGTCCCCTTAGCAGATCACGATAAGAGATGGCTTTTAGGAGGCTTCAGATGAGCGCAGAAGGGACGCAAGGGAGATGCAGTTCTCTGGGCAGAGGGAGCTAGCCCCTTTGCGCATCTCTGGATTTGCTGTAAAACGTTCCACATTTAAAAACAATGGAGGGGGGTGCAGAGGGGGGGAGGAACTCGAAGCGACATAAAAAGAGAAAAGCTTTGAGCTGACAAGCTGGTTGATTCTTCCGATGATAGTGATTTATCAAGGTGTAGGTGCATGAACGCGCAGCGACGGAGTATTTTATGAGACTTCTTTACCAAGCGGTGTATCTCTTTATTTCTGTATTAGCTTGGAGTGGGGCTGTAGATTTTAAGCAATCGGAGGGAGGGAATATAGAAGAGGAATTTATTAGCTTTCAGCCCATCCGAAGAATAAGCATTGATTTTATTGACCTAATTATGCACCAAATGACCTCGGCCATCGATCGCATAAAATTAAGGGTTTTTTTTAAATAATAATTAAAAAAGAGTTGGGGAAGAAGGTGGCAGATAAAGGGTCTTTTAAATGTACTTGCAAAAGCAGGAGGAACAAATAAAACCGATAATGTCTTTTTAAAGCCTTTACAATGGAAATGTAATACAATTCTCCCAGGCAGGAGATGGAAAAATTGCACTGGACGTCTTTTGTAAACGAAAACTTCCATGCTGCCTCCAGATCCGGTCAGTTGGGCTAAAATATCATTAAACAAATGGACACCGGTTCATTTTTACTCCCGTCCGCCCCCCAGTTGCATTGGGTCGCCGGCAAAGGAGGAGTAGCTGGAATGTAACAGGCGAACACGAGACAGAGTTTGATTATAGCGATTTTTCTTAATAAGGTTCTAACAGACTCAACGCTAATCGAGACTCAGACATTCTCTCCCTTCGTTCCCGCTAGAGGTTTTCTATAGGATCTAATTAGTCTCGGTATTGCGAGGGGAATGATTCTAAGTATACACCTGAAAACACCTGTCCGAGGTAAAAGTCTGCTCTTGTCATTCCTTGATTTCATCTGCAGTTGGAAGTCACTGGGTTGTTGTTGTTTTTTGTTTTTTAACTGATCCTGATACCTGAAGAGATTTCATGACCTGGGATTGGACTGAACTGTCTGAAAAATTAAGCACATGAAGGGACTTCAGTTTTTGTTTGATTGTTGTTGTTGGTTGTTCGAAGTCATTGTAATGTTTTTGTTGCTAGTAGGATTACACACGCACAGAGGGGAAATATTCGTGTGTATCTGACAGCACACTTGTCCTCCTTTGTACCCCTTTAAAAGAATAAGCGAGTCTCCTGTCTCCTTCTCGAATTCGGCCATCAAAGCAGGAAAGAGACTGGCCTTTTTAGATCAATTCTTTTATCAAGAATGCTCAGTCTCTTTTCACTCCCAGAGTGGATCCAGTAGGTGCCTCTTATCACAAAAGGTATTGCCCCATAGGCGATGTTAAACCACTCCTGCCCGACTCTGCAACTAACTTCAGGTCTGTGGCTCTGCTCTGGTTTCCTGATCTTCCCCCGACACACCCAGCCCCCCTGGCCCTAACTCTGAAATACGTGGAATAATTATTTTGCCCGAAGCAGCCAGGGGAGTGGGGGGAAAGCTGTCATCCAGCACCGCGCGCACGGTTGCGGTGTATTAACGCCTATCTGTCACTTCTAATAGACAGTTTATGGCAATTCCTTAAAACGAGCGGTGCCCCTAGACTGGCCTTTGCTCAATTGAAGCAAGCAGCGTGCATACGAATTAGCAAACCCCCCCCCCCCAATTCTGCCAAGAACCGGTTAATTATAAATCTTTTCTCTCCCCAGCCTAACCATTGTCACCGAGAAGGATCTGTTCAGGTAAGGAAAACACTTTTCCTTCTTGCAGAGAGACATACGGTGAGGGCCATTGGGGCGCCATCAAGTGGCCAGAGATATGCAGTCCCAAGGGATCAATTGGCCCCGCAAGTCCTGCGGAGAATAAGCAGAGCTGCTGCAGTCACTGGAGGTGGTGAAGCAAGAGGTTAAACACGAGGAAGCCCCTCGCACAGGGTCTTCTGGCTGCACGGAGCTTCTGCCTGAGCGCTCGGCTCCAGGTTCACCCAGCGTTCATTCACTCCCCCTCCTTAAGATAGGGCTTTATGCAGAACATCTGTAAGGGAAGGCAAAATAAATGACACCGCTTTTACACCACTTCCTACTTAACTTTTCTCTTTTATGTGGCATCTCTGGATTTTCCGTCTCTTTGTACTGTTTGGATCTTGTTTAGATGTTTGTGCATGTTCTGCTCTTCCCACTTCAGTTCTCTGGGAGGCTTTTTTCCAATCTGTAAACACGTTTCTCAACGTCCCATGCTCCGAGCAGAGGCTCTCTACTGTGTGTGAATGGTAAAAACACAAGTCCACACACTTTAGCCACCAGGTGCAATACACAACCTGTTAGGTAGGAAGATGAGACACGTGCATTTTGCATCCCTAAAATCCCAGTTTGTACCTGAAATTAAAAGGATTTTTTTTTGCCTCAGGATTGACACTTGCCTTAATGGCATTTAAATAAAACACCTATTGATAATTTATTAGCCCCTTTTCAATTATTTATAAATGTAACCTTAATACCTACATGTCTGATATGTTACACACATGTCTTGCCTTTGCTATAATGATAATGTCATCCCTGTATGAATGAAATAACGACTAGATCATCTCTAGGCACATTCTTTACTTTTCAGTACTATGGAAAAAGTATTTTACTTTTCCTTATCTGGAAGGTCACTCCAGAGCTCCGTTCATTTATTACCCATATGCCTTTGGGAGCCTTTCAAAAAGGCGTGCGAACATCAGGAAGTTTCCTTTCCCCAGGTGATGAACAGAATGCAAAGGGATTACAGCTTGCAACAGGTCAGGGAACCCCAGAACACTGAGTGGAGCTGTAATTCCTGGCTGGAGCATAGGCAAGCAGGATTATTTCGAGGGGTGGACCAGAGGCAGCGTATATCGATCATGCTCGATGATGGTCTGTAATGATGAACTGTAGATTTGGAGCCATATGAACTCAGAAACATTCCGATGTGCTAATGCCGTCAGAGGCAAGGAGTACACCAGGAAAGTGTGTGTGTGTGTGTGTGTGTGTGTGTGTGTGTGTGTGTTCAGAGGGAGGACGACACAATGGAGCATACAAATCTCCAGTGCGATTAGATTTCAAAAAGAATTTAGGCAATGCTATTTGTGTGAGGGTGGCTACAGCATCATGTATTACTAGCCCAATTAAAAAAAACAAACAAACCCTACATCCTAAATTGGTAACTTTCTCCCTTCAGATCACTACAGTCGGGTTTGTAAAAAGTAGTGAGCACACGCAAGCTTGATTCCTTTAAGAAAACACTATTTACACCTGCAATGGCAGGATGACTGTATTCTGCGCCAGTGGACTTTAATTGTCAACTCCTGACTCATCTGTGTTTAATAAATTTTTCACAGCACCTCTGCTGCAAAAACTCCGTGGCAGAAGCCGACTCTGCTTATTCCACTGAAACTTAACAGAACAGTAATTACCCCAGGCACACTAATGGGCCTGCAACTTGCTGAAGGAAGAGAGACACGGGTGGGGTGCTGGGGCGTTTAGGCTACTTTTAAATAATTTTTATCAGCTGAAAAGCAAGGAGCAAGAGCAAATGTAAAACGTGTCCTTTCTGCAGCCAGAAGGAAATTAGAGAGCAGTTTAAAATGGTGAATTAATGGTGTTTTTTTAACTATATAGATTTTTTACTCTTTCTTCTTCCTCCCCCTCCCCCACTCCCCTCTGTAATCAATATTCCTCTTTTCCCTCCTAATTACCTTGCATTTTTCTACGCTTGTATGCATTTTGGCCAATTCTTTTCAAAATTTGTTCCAAGGAAACACATATTTAACACACACCTGCGCATCAGCCATCTAAGAAGAGGGCGATCCTTTCCAATTCCCAGGATACAAATTTAAACCCCTCTTACTTTGCTTATCCATTGAATGGGTTGTGGCGGAGGTTGCCTTGGTGATGTTTTTTTCAACAGCCCCCCCCACCACCACCAAACCTTAGCTGGGATCAAGTCGAGTTGTTCTTTAAGACTGAGGGTTTCGGAATGATTTTAGACTAAAGGGGTACCAATATCAAGGAAAGGTTGAACAAACTCCAAGGAGAGACAGAACCAACCAAGGTTATTTTCTGTGATTGGATATAAAACTTATTCCTCCGACAATGAATGGCACACGTCTTGGGCGGCAGCTGCTCTGGCCGGATTATCCAGCTGGATGAATTTGTCCTATTCCAGCGGCGAAAGAGCAGGGTTGGAACCGGCAAAGCGCGCAGTGAAAGTGGTGGAAACTGCGCAAAAATTCAGCTCCCTGAAGTGGCTGTCACGCAGCATGTCGTCGTGATAATGTCCTGACGTAACAAACCCCGCAGAAACCCCACTGATTTCTGTAGGGATGTTCTATATTTGTGACACTGCCGGTTTGATCCGCGTGTGGCTGGGCTGCGTGAGTTTTACATCGCGGAGAAGTCGGTGCTATCAGAGAAGTTTTTCATGCTTCCCAGTGATGGGGAACAATGCAAATACAGCTCCTGTGTCTCTGTCTTAAACCTTCCCCGATGCTACTACTCCACTGAATGAGACTAAGGTGGTGGAGAAAAGCTCTTCCCAGTCCTGGCCCATTGTACCATGCCGCTGTCCATGCACTTTGCCTTTAAAATGCACATTGCTGATGTGCTGTCAAAGGGGAACAGAATTCAGCTCACACTAAACTTTCTAAAGTGAAGATTTGATCAATTCATGGATTCCCTCCCCAAAGAGATTGGTAGGATTTACAAATTAGAAGTCTGGGGATTTTTTCCTATCTCTTGCCAATATATAGTCATATTTAGGGGTTTTTTTTCAGGGTGGAGTATAACTGAAAGTAGAATTGTAAATGATACGTTTTCTGTTCACCCCTTGGTTCAAATAACCTAAGAAAGAGTTAAGAGCAGAATAATTCCTGTTTACTGACTGTGAGCACTTTACACTGATATAAATATTAGAATATATTTAAGTGGGGGGGGGAGCAGCTCAAGTAGTTTAGTGGAAATTGATCAAAGTTTTTCTTGTTTTGTTTTTAATAGTGTGTAGTTTATGTACATCGTATACGGGCAATCTAAATACATTTTTAATGATTTCGGGGGGAAAACTCCTTTGATACTGGGACTCTGGAAGTCATATTCTTAATTAAAGACAGCTCTCGGTCTCTGAATCTATCTGTTCTACACCAGGCTTTCTGGTTTGTGTAGCGATACTGTAAATCTTACATCTTCAATTACAGGAGTGCTTTGAAAACATATACAGTTTAAAAGGCTGCCTTGAAAAAAGAACCACCGCTCGGTTTTCTATTAGTAAAGAACCTACAGCTTTTTAAATGCAGAGATACTCTAAGCACCGAGATTCCTTTTTTTTTTTTTTTTTTTTTAAAGTTCAGGGCTTCTGGGGTTTTAACTGCTCCTACCAAACAGATTAAGAAGCATTACAAGGAACGGGAAACAACTATCCCTTCCCTCTGGTGACTAGTGAGGCAGACCCTTTTTTCTTCTGAATTACTTATTGATACATCTCGGTGCAATCCAACTATTGATCTAACCCGAGCGAACCATGTGTAGATTTGGTGGAATCAAGACAGAAAAGAAAGTTGCAATACTTAGGCGCGGGAGTTATAGTTCTCTGGGTTTAATGAAGCTGTCTCATTCTCTGGCAAGGAAGGCGTCTGCATTTTAGCAGGCCTCGCATTGTGGTGCGGTAGCAGCGCCTCCCCCCCCTCCAAAGGCCTTCCAGTCCTCAGGACAGGTTTGCGAACGGGTTCCCCCTTTCCTGTCATGCAGCCCTGTTGGTTTATTCTGTTTGGGGGAAGCAAATCGCTCGTATTTGGTAACAAACCCAGCGAGGAGAAAGGGACTTGCCCGCAGCTTCGTCTTCCCTTTCATTTATCTCCTGTCCTCAGTGCATGGTTTTTGTCTCTCTAATTGAAACCCAGTAAGGAAAATAGTAATGGATACCCGGCTTAAATTGAGAAAACGTGTCCGCTGCTCTATGGCGAGGGTTAGTTCAGCAGATTTGAAGAAGCCAGTTCTTCTTCGGCCTGTCATTTCCCTATTGACTGGAGCCCTATTAGATTTGCCATGCTCTTCTGCTACAGATGTCCCTCTCCCCCCTCCCCTCCCAGCAAGAAAAAAAAACAACCTAGGTAGCAATCGATTGCCTGGTGGCTTCATGGCATCTTGAAGAAAATGCTTAAAAACAAAAGCAAGATGGATCAGTTCAGCTGCCAAAGGATCAGCTCCCCCTGCTTGGGTTTGCTCTTGCAGGCAGTGCTGCTGCCGAGACAGAGATTGACTCTCTGGGGTGCATGAGACTCTTTGGAAGCGCTGGTTTGTCCGTTTCACTCTGACGGTCCCTAACCATTGCTCCCTTCTGCGGACTGCGGCAGAATGCGCCACATCCGAACCCACCGCCATTCTCCAGCGCTCATCTTCAACTGTACCAAACCATCCCCGGAAGGGGTTGTGGGAGAAGGGGGAACGAGTCTTCAGGGCTGGGGCTGGGCTCAAAAAGAACGCAATTAATGGTCAAAGCAGATAAAAACCAGCGTCTTTACTGTGTAGTCTCGAGTGCCTTGTTATACAGGGTATACAAGAAAAGTATGTGTGCTGGCGGGGCGGGGGTTATGTAGCATCTTGCATACTAGCGGATTCCTGACACAGGAACCCTCCATTCTCTTCATTGTGTGTGTGTGTGTGTGTGTGTGTGTTAAAGTAATTGAATAAAACATTCTCTCTCTCTCACACAGAGAGAGAGAGAGAGAGCAGGCATTGAAAAGACAGATCTGCTCGAAAATAGGAACCGACAATTAGCTCAACTTCCTGAGAAGACAACTCTGTGTGTGTCTCTTTTCTTTTAACCTAATCCACAGCTTTAGCTACTCATAGTTTCTACCTCATCGCCGACGGTGAAAAATGATCATTAGAAAGGGGTGAGCTCGTTCACTTAGACTGGGCCAGCAACATATTGGCAAAAACGGGGGAGTAAAAACCAACCCCCCCCCCAACGAATCAGTACGAATTGCTTTTGTGCCCTATGGAGAGTCTAAACCAACTGGCGCCAAAGCGGGGCTACAGGCTAAACATCATGCTGTGCAGCCCCTAGCTAGACAAGGTTGACTATCTCTGCTTCTGTGCACACCCAACACACGCATCTGACAGTGGCACTAAATTGCCCTGATCAATAATTCAAAGCCCCTGTCAAAGGCCATGTAAATGTACGTTACAGGAAAGCTAAGTCTCTTTTTATGATTTTTACACCGGGCCAAAGGGAAAGCACCTTGAGTAAGTCAAGGCTGCTCAGAGTCTGGGATGCTGGCTTGAAGGGTGACACGGGTTCCCAGCTCTTGTAAGCCACCAGGGAGAGGGCCTGGGAGGAAGGAAGCTATAAAACAGAGAAAGACAATGTAGCTAATTTCTTCCAATACATTTGTGTAAATGAAAAGAGCCTGGTCAGACCCGGGGCCACCCATAGCTCAGAAGTGAGGTGCTCTCCTTGTGCCATAAACCCTCGGCGCGGCTCCACTACCCCGCGAAGCTGGTCGAAGAGCTGGCCTGTCCTTCAGTGGGAATTTTAACTAATCGCATCCCCCCCGCTGCTGGAGAAGGGTTTGACAAATCGCTCTATTCAGCGGACATGCTCTAGTCCTCATCTGAGTGGCCGAGCAGCCTTCCCTTTTCTTGCGTGTTCGTTTGGATTTTAGCCGCTGCTGGCGAGGCCTAATCTGACTCCCTTTCAACTCGGGATATGATAAAGTTCAAGCAAACTCTCCGGCACCTCCAGGAACGCAAGGGGTGGTGCATTGAGGGGCTCTTGGTCGGTTTCAAGTGGAAGCCTCGAGCTTGTGCTTTTCTTGCAAGTGTGACATTCTAAGCAGATAAGACAATTCTGCCAACCAAACAGCAACCCCCTAAGAGCCCCAGAGCGCCATTCTGAGACCTGGGGGCTTACAGACCGGCTCCGAAACCCCATATTTAGGCATCTTCCATCGAAGTGGCTGGGGTTTTAAAGGTGCTGGGTTTGGGGGGGTCTAACTTTAGGCACCCCTGGCTGGAAAGTTTTGGCTTAAGTTGAATGTTAAATTGGGCTGGCCATTAAAATAAGGTCTTGATAGGAGCGAGAGAGCGCGAACAAATCCCCCTCCCCCGTAAACATTTAGTCCGAGCATACTGACTAACGCCCTCCCTCCCCAGGAACCTACTTAATTAGGACTGAGCCCTTCAATGAGAAGCGAGGATTCGGTTGTGTCAACAGCGCTTCCTATTTAGTGACACCTTCTGCTGGAGTGAAAGGGCCGGCGAATGGGGGTGAAAGTTGAAGTAGGAATGAGCGTGTCATCGTGGCTCGCCAGACCTCACACGTGCGGGGGAGAATATTTACAGCAAACGTGCCAAAAGCAAACTCGCCCACTCCGTTTTATTTCAGATCAACAGCGGTCGGCCACCAAGGCTCTGGCTCCTTTAAAGCGCGTCAGACATGAGCGAGGGCCACGGGAGGGAGGAGGAGGAGGGAGTGGAACGAAAGGCAGCAGCGCCGTGCACATGGGCACACACACATTTCCACACACAAACACATGGCCAGGTGCACAGACACACACACCCCTCCCGCCTCTCCGATGCACAAACACGCCAGCACAGCTCCCCGCACACCTACAGGAGCTCGCGCGGTAAACGCATGCAGAGATGCCCCCAAATAAACATCTCAAGAAAAGATGCGCAATGCACAGACTCGCATCCACTTAGAAATACACACATATCCAAACACAGACTCCACACCCAAAGGGACCTACACAGGCATGAGGCGGCACAATACACACGGGGCACATAGTGCACACAGACATCTAAACAGACACACATGCTTGTATACATCGTGCATCTGCACATATGCAAATACACACGCATGGACACCCTGTACTCATGGACACCCTGTACCCATGACGCAAGTATACATGCACGCAGGCAGCCAAACACATACAGATATGCGCATGCATAATGCACACCTATATGGAGCACTGATGTACACACATATATACACCCACACCTACTTAGTACACATATACATAACGCACATGCACAACTATCTGTATATATCGTGTCCCCATGCGCAGTGCGCGCGCAGATACTGTGCGCGCACAACTCTACATCTACCTAGTGCGAGCGGGCGCGCGCGCACACAGTGCACGCACACAGGCACAAGTGCACACTCTCCTGCAGAATCTAGGCACACAAATATCCAACCTCGTGCCCGCACAGCGAGCAGGTGGACTCAGAAGGGGTTATTCACGTTGAAAGGGGGCGCCGAACAAGGGGCCCCAAGGCCAAAGCTAAGGCCTGCTCCGCAGCCTCTTCAGCGTGCGTGGCAAGAGAGGGAGAAGCCTGAGGCCAGCGGAGCTAAGGCAAAGTTCTAGTGAGTGAAACCGTCGGGGAGCCGAGGGGCGTGTGGACGTTTGAGCGGATCAGGGTCAGAGGGGACAGGGCAGGTACCGCCGGTTATTTATTTATTTTATTGCGGCCTTCGCTATCGCAGCCGTTGTGTTAAAAGATTAGAGGGGGGCCCTGGCCTTAACCACTCCTCCGAGAGACAGAAAACATCTCAGCGCCTCTTTGAAGAGCAAGATAGCGTCTCATAGGCCCAGTTCCCGGGCTGCAGACCAGGCCGGGAGAAGCCAGCCTTATCTCGCCACGGTATCTGCTCTGCTTCGGATCAGCCCGGGTTGCCAACCTCTCTGGCCCTGCTCCCCTTCACTGGTCTGGTGCTCCGCCCCTGGCTTTTGTGCGGGAGCTCGCCCCTGGTGCTTTCCTGGCCAGGGAAGGGGCTAACAAGTAGCTGGAAGCGCTGGCCAATATTTAACTAAGATGGCTGGCCACCGGGTCCCTTTTGTTTGCTTGCAAATTAATCATCCAGCGCGCGGTCGGCGCCAGTGTAGATTTATCACACACAGGAGGGGGAATGAGGCGGCCGAGGAGAGACAAAGGGAGTTCGCACCTTCCTGCTTTTGATCCGAGATTAGCGCAGCATCCCTTCATAATAGCAGTCTCGGGGGGGCTTCGTCTGGGAGGTCACTCATCATTGGCGGAAGTTTGTCCCCCATTAGCAAGACGTTGCGATTGGAAATCATAATTCACAAACGTTTTCGGTGCCTAGTAGATGGGTGGGGGGCATTTTGCAGAGGGAGGGTCTGCGTGGAAAAATATAAATGAACTTCTTTCTTTCCGCCGCTACGTTTGGTTTCCCTAGCAGGAGTGGTGGATTTATAGGCAACGTAACTCCAAGGGGGCTAAGGACGCAGTTCTGCACCGAAACTTTTAAAAACCCACCCCCAAACCCCGGTGTGTACGTGTGGATCATTCCTTGGGTGTCTGTAGGATGTGCTTATTTCTCTGCATGCACACACGGAAGTGTATATACAAATACACTCTCCCCCTCTAGAGATATCTGTACACACAGATAGATGTGTATATATACACCCTTCAGATACACAACCAGACAACATCGTGCAAACACCCTTTCGGTCACTGGAGCATTCATGGGGGTTGCTTTTAAAGCGCTCCTGGATTTCTGGAAACTTTTAATGCGCTAGTTTTGCAGAGCAGGATTTGCTTATTTTGGTTGTTCTATTAAGTATTTTATTAGCCTCATCCTCATTGTGATGTTCAGGTTGTGATGGCCAGGAGAGGGGATGAATGACACGGAATCGCGGATTTCTAGCAGGGGCCGGAGGAATGAGCTGCAATCGCTTTCTCTCTGTCTGCCACAACTAGCTGGGAACTATAACCAAGGGGATTAGCTGGCCCATAGAATCACTAGAGGGTCCAAGCATTTGGGTTTGCGAAAAACGCGACTGTCTTCCCTCTGCCTCCCGCCCCTATCGCCTTTGAAGGCCTAGTCCCTGCTCCCCCTCCTCTCCCCCCGCTGAGACTGAAGGGGAGATATTTTGGTGAATGCAAAGTGATCCTAGACGCTGGTTACTACAGGGATTTCACCAGGCTGGCGCCAAGCGCTCTTAACCATGTGCGTCAAAAATGCAACGTTAGAAGAGCTAATCACTTTAGATGTTCCGCTGCTATCTACATGCATTTAGGCCACAACGCCACTGCCGGCTCGCTCTCGCTCTCTGGTTTGCTCCCAGCGTATAGTTCCCTTTCTTTAAGCGGAGTGTGTGTGTGTGGGGGAGCCCTCCAAAAAATGTGACATTCTCCACTCCAGCTTGTACATCTGTCTGATTTCTCTGGCTGCTCATTTCCCCCTTCCCACCCCCACTAGCTCCATCCCCCCTCCCCACAGACGCACTCCAAACTCCACATATTCTCTGCTGTCTCTCTCTCACACGAGCCCCATCCGCAAGATATGACTTGCATGTACGCCTTGTCCTTCCCAAGGGAACATACACTGCCAGTGCAAAGCCAGCGCAGCTCTGATCTTCCTACAGCAGGGGTGGAAGGACCCAGGAGAGGTATGTTCTCTGGGGCCCGATCCTGCATTCTTTAACAACCCATTGAAGTCAGCAGGGGTTTGGGGTACTCCAGGGAAGGCCTGGTTGTGCTTTATTTCAAGGCTCGCCCTCTCCAGCCCCCACCAACTTCCCACTCCCCAAAGACCCCGGAGAATAGCTCTGACTTCCCTTTCTCCCTGCGCACCCATCTGGGGAGGAGGGGTGGGAAGGCGCTGGTCTGATGAATAACCCATTCGGCGCCAGCATGAACTGCTAGCACAATTCACTGCTTAACAAAACTACCCCCCCCCCCATCGCGCAGTCTCTCCTAGAAGCCAGTGGGGCAAGGACCCAGCTACATCAGAGGCCGGAGAGCAAGATTTCACGGTTTGCTTTAGAAGAAGAAGAAAAATATATATCAGCTCCCGATTCCTGTGCAGATAAAACTCGAGTGAAGAAAAGAGCAGGGAGCTGGAGCCTGCATGTGATACAGGCGATCCCTGGGTCCCATATCCTCCCCCAGCTGCAAGACTTGGCCATAGAGGGATACACAGATTTAGAACGAGAGCCAGGCCTGAGACACTGTCGCCTTCAGCGTGAGCCTCTTTCTAGGTGGCGTTAGCCCAGACCTCATGCCAGAAGCGGAGCCTCCTGTTCCTTCCACACACATGAACCAGCGATGGCCTCTATTGCACGCGTCTGTAACGCACCCTGCATGAGACTGGATCCGAACAGCGCGTGCAGAACAGTCCATCACTGGCTCTGACTCTGGTACCGGTCAGCTTCCCCCGCATGTGTCCCTGGCCTATCGTCACCCCTGTATCTGTCCTGTAGACTCGAGTCCAGAGTGGGTACGAGGTAGAAGCCAGCACAGGGCGGAGAGTAACGTGTGTAAATGGGAGGCCCTGGGGAACCTTATCCCTCTAACGAGGGCCTGGGCACAGCAGGCCCCTAGAGACCCGGGTCATTAAGGCCTTTCAGCAGCCGCAAATCGCGCACCTCCTGGATTGCAGAACTAAGGTGCCGCTCCCAGGGCAGAGTTAGCTCGGCTCCAAGCCCCCAACCCCACCCCCCGGCCCCTTAGCGGCTTCCCGGCGAGGCAATGCAAACCCCGCTGGGCTAGGCAGCTGCTAAATCGAAAATGAAAATGCCCAGCGCCCGCCAGCCCTAGATCTGGCCAACGGGAGAGAGCTGCGGAGCCCTGCTCTGTTCCAGGGACAGGCGAGCAGCTTCCAGCCCTCCCCTTACCCCTTCTCTAGGGCTGGAGCAGCTCGACCCGGGGGGGGGGGGGGCGATTTCGTCTCTGAGAAGCCACCTAGAGGCGGTTCTCTCTCTCTCTCTCCCCAGTGGCTCGCTGCGCCCTCCCCTCTGATCATGTTGACATATTCACACGCCATGGAGTAGTAGTGATGCTTTGCTGCAGCGTTACAGTTTCCGACACCTTCTTTTTATAACTCGGCTCTGTCCCCCTCCACCCGACCTGTCAAAACCACGCCTATGGAGCCACACAATTGGTCCGAAAGCGTCAAAGAGCCAATCAACTAGGCTCCAGCTCCCCTGCGACCCATAACACATCCCTACAATCTGGTGCACGGGAAGCAGAGCTCACAGGGAATTCTTGGAGCTGAAAGTCGCTCGCGCTCTCTCCCCTCTGCTGGAGTGTGTTGGAGCGGAGACCGGGGTGTAATTCCGAATAAAAAAGGCAGGGAGAGAGAGAGAGAAGGGAAGGGGAAAGGAAAGAAAGGAGAAGAAGAAGAAGAGATCCTTATTGGAATCAGGGCTCCATCCGAAGGCTCTGCGGGGAAGGGGGGCGGGGGAAACGGAAGCGAGATTTCACTGCAAATTTTGTAGCTGCTGCTTGCTAGGAGGGTGATCCAGACAGGGGTCCCTCTCTGTTTTGTGGGGAGTTTTGTTTGTTTTTCTGTCCTCCCCCCTTCCCTTCCCAGGCTCTGTTCTGCAGCCTAACTGTGCAAGGAAGGGAAGGGACCCCCCCCACCGCAACAAGAAAATAAACCACAGAAAGAAAACCCGGCTTCGACCCTGCAACCGAGGGAGAGGAAAATAAAACACGCGCAGGCTCCAGGAGCTTCAGTGTGCACAGGGAAGACCTCCGTCCGCCGCAGCCACATCCTTGGATTTTCTTCTGCTGCTTCTACATCGTTTGAAATTGAACGCAAGAACCTCCACCCGGGGAAAAAAAACCATTAAGACTAATCGGCCGCCGCCACAAGGAGAAGCTGTCCTGAGTGATTATGTCTCCTGACTGGGCCGCGTGCAGTGTGTAGTTTTTCTGTTTCATGTACTCTGTGCCCATAGATCTCGCCCCCCCACACGTCCTGTTTGGGGTGATTTTTTCCCCCCATGATGTACTGTTAGAAACCACTCCAGGGCTCCTGCAGCAGTAGGAAGGTCCGGGGGGAGTGGATGAGTAGACCGATGAGAGAGCCAGTCATCCCTGGGACAAGCATGGCTTATCATCCCTTTTTACCTCACCGGGCACCGGACTTTGCCATGGGTGCAGTACTGGGACACCAACCTCCTTTCTTCCCGGCGCTTGCTTTGCCTCCCAATGGGGCGGCTGCCCTCTCCCTTCCCGGGGCTCTGGCCAAGCCGATTATGGATCAACTAGTCGGGGCGGCTGAGACTGGCATTCCCTTTTCTTCCCTGGGTCACCAGGCGGCAGCTCATCTGAGGCCTCTAAAAACCCTGGAGCCAGAGGAAGAGGTGGAAGATGACCCCAAAGTGCATCTGGAAGCCAAAGAACTTTGGGAACAATTCCACAAAAGGGGCACCGAAATGGTGATCACTAAATCAGGAAGGTAGGTCTGTGTGTTTGGCTCTTTCTTTCCCTCCACCCCACAATGCAGTGCCAAAGAAAGGCAAGGACTTCCTCCAGAAAATTTGTTTCATCTGGAATTATGCAAACTTTCAGCCAGCTGAAGTGACTGAGCTGCAGGGCCCTATTCAGCTGCTGAATCACCAATAGTCGATGTTGATTTTGTGTCTGTGAATATGTGTGTCTGCGTGTGAGAACACAGCTCAGTGTTAACTTTGTAGAATACTAGAAGAGAAAAAAATAATTTTGCTTAGGATTTAAACTGGCTTGATTTCTGCTTTACTGCATGTTGTCCCTGATCAATAGGAAAGGGGGCATAATTCTGCTCTTGAAGTAAATAGAGCAATGGTAGATGAAACTACTTAGCTTTTTCAGTTGCTTCCTTATGAATCTGTGTTTCTGCTGTGATCTATGCAAACATTTGTGCTGACTAATGGTATTTGGAAATACATACACTGATAAAAAAAAGAAAAAAATAATCTTAAACACACTGCAGTTATAGGTTTCTGTCCTAGAGAAGGTTTTGCGAGCAATTTTAGTATCCTAGAATATATACATTGATGTGTGTCTATCTATCTATCTATCATCTATCTATCTATCTATGCACACACAGACATTAAATATGAATGTACGTATGTTATATGATAATGTGTATACTAACACACGCATATGAATTATATATATACATACAGATATGCACAATTAATCGTACTTAACTGTATTTTATTATAAACACTTCTAATTCATATGTAATCTGTAAGAACAAATAACTCTTGAACCGTTTCTGAGAAGTAATCCTATAATGCGTATAATAGTACGATTTAATATATAGGGTTTTTTTTATTGCATGACTTGTAGATTGTATAGCCACAAAAGAACTGAGAGCGGGAGAAAATTGTCCCTATATGCCCTCCCGCCTCCCCCCTTTTTCTGTGGCCAAACTTTTGCATGAAAGATTGAAGTGTATTAGATACTTATTTGTTGCAAAGTCATGTGTTTCCCTTTAAGTGAAGATTGCTGAATGCCAACCTCTCGGTATAATAAACAGCAAATTTGTGGTATCCTGTTGCAGTTTAGAACTGGACATAGGAGCATAGGGGAATGTGGTTTGCAAGGAGCCCTGCTCGGATATGTTCTCCTGCATGGAGACATTACTGGAGTCTGAATTTCACACTTACGTACAACATTGTGGCTCTTTCCCGGCCCCAGCAGAAATCTTGTTTCGCCCCCACAGCTAATGGAATGACTCCTAAAAACGCAGAACATTTACACATTAACCAATGGCTCCCAGTGTTCCTTTGTGCAGCACTCGGAAATAAAATCAAACAAACACAAATCGCTGGAAGATCCAAATGCTATGTCAGGCTTTGAAGTCTGGAAGTGGAGGGCGGGGAATTTGTGGCGATGGTAGGGAAATATACCCATCCTCACAGCACATGCTTTTTGGAGGAAGAATTTTCTCTTGAAACCTCTAAGCGATTGGGGAAAAAAACACACTTTCGGGGCTGGTGGTGGTAAATCGTGTTGATTTCAGAGACTTTTGCTATTGAGACATGAAATTACTGGTTGAAGTGGCACCGGGATATAGGCGGTTATGGGGGGGGGGGGGAGGTTTTTTTTTTGTGTGTATGGTTTTTTTTTTATCTTGTCTTTTTTCTGTCTGCCTGTTCCTCTCTATATCCCTAGGAGAATGTTTCCTCCATTTAAAGTGAGATGCACTGGGCTGGATAAAAAGGCCAAGTACATTTTATTGATGGATATTGTGGCGGCTGATGATTGTAGATATAAGTTCCATAATTCCCGGTGGATGGTAGCAGGCAAAGCTGACCCTGAAATGCCAAAGAGAATGTACATCCACCCGGACAGTCCGGCTACAGGAGAACAATGGATGTCCAAAGTCGTCACTTTCCACAAACTTAAACTGACTAACAATATTTCTGACAAGCATGGATTTGTAAGTTCCTTTTCCTTTGGGTTCTTCTCTCACTTTTTCTTTCATTCCTCCCCTCCCATCCCCCCATAATACAATTTGCAACAGAACCAACCTATATAATCGAACAGATCTGGAATATTGCAGGAGGGGGGTTCAAAGAGGAAAAAAAGAATAAAAAGAAAGAAGCAGCTTTTGCATTGATTTTAACTCGATAAAGAATAGATTTGTGGAAATAATAATTTTAAAAAAATAACCCTCCTCTGTAATACCCACTTGTCCAGCTTATAATGTAACGTATTTATTTTCCTTTTGATGAATATACTAATTTCAATCTTGATACATCTAGAAGCTCATTGGAGCCAACTTTGGCTTTAAAATAGTGATGATCGCAGTTTTACTGTGGGGAAATTATATGAGGATGTGTATAAAGGGTTTCAGTGCCCGGGAATGCAAACATTTAAATACATATGAATCAAGATGTTATAATGCAAGTCAGAGAGAAAATAAACAGACACAAAAATGAGAGGTCAAGGGGCCCATTCATTTCTCCCCACTCCATTACATTTACTGGGTGTGCAGTGATAAAGCTAACTTAATAATTAAATCAAACAAACAGGCTGATAAGTGCTAAAAGAAGTTAAATGATCCTCTCTCTCTCTCTCCTTGGGAAGCCTGCAGCGGAGCAGGGAGTTGGAGAATCTCTAATGCTGTGAAGATTGCATTTGCTGGCTGTGATTTGATTAGATGATAAATTTTTGCTCTTCGCAGAAGGCCTTAAGTGGGTTGGGACCGCCAATCAGTTACAACTAAGGCCCTGGATTGTTTTTTTAAATTAAAATACATGTTGTCCTTATCGCAAACGATTCTCCCCCTCCCCCATCTGCTGCCAAAATGCTGGTCGATTTCAAAACGCGTAGAGAGAGATATTTTAATTGAAAACCAAGAAGCGTAGCTGTCAACGTGTGGGGACAGCAAGGTGTGCGTTGGGAGTGGAGCGGGAACACATTCATCCTCACAACCGATCCCCCTTGTAAGTCCGGGTGCTGTTGTTTTTGTATCCCCCCCGCGATTGCAGACAATTTTAAACTCCATGCACAAATACCAACCGAGGTTCCATATTGTCCGGGCCAACGACATACTCAAGCTGCCATACAGCACGTTCCGAACCTATGTATTCCCCGAGACTGAATTCATCGCCGTGACCGCATACCAGAACGATAAGGTAAGGCGGGTCGGGAGGGATTCCTTTGACGTGCTTTGGCTTTTAAAAGAAAGCTTTTCTGGTGCGTTGTTGCTCGGAAAATCAGGAAGTCTGCAGTGCAAACCAGGCTCCTAACATCGCGTGTCCAATTTTCCTTGGAGCTGTGATTTCAAACGGAAGGGTCTACGCTGAGTGTGCCCGTGAGGGAAAGTATCGGTGTTTTCGGAGTGGATTAAATACGAGTAAGAGGGTGTGTGTGTGTGTGTGGGGGGGGTGACTTTCAATCCGATCGGTGTTTAGAAAGACAGGCCAGGGCGTTTACATTGCGTTTGGCCTTTGTACCAGTTCACCTCCTTTCACAACACTGGGGATAAGGCTGGAAAGCACCTTTGCTTCCTATTATTAGTTCTGTCCTGCAGTGCTTTTATTACTGTTGTTATTGATTCGGGAGGGGGGAAGGGAGGGTAGGTTCCGATCAGAGAGGCTCTCTAGCAGAGTTTAGCAGTAAGGGCTGGACGAGCCAATGTGGACAAAGTTGTAGCGCGCCAGACTTCTCCAGACTTTTCCAGTCTGCCAGTGGATCGGAGTTGTGTGTGGCAAATTGGTGATTGCTGAATTTAGGACAACGGAGACAGGGCTCGGGAACCAAAGAATCAAAACTGGCGGGTTTTATTCCTGTTTCCCCCCCCCCCACACACACACACGTTATATTTCTTTCGTTAAACTAAAAAGTGCTGGATTTAAAGCACCTGGCAGAGTTGCTGGAATTTTGAGATATGTAAATCCTTGTATGCCCCTTGTATTTAAAAGTTGGAGGGAAGATTCCTCACCCCCTAATGAGTCTATTTTAAAGAGCTATTTGTCATTTGGGGGGGAGGAGGGTAGTTTACACTGGGTCTGCAAGCGTGCTTGTGTGTGTTTGTGTATAAAGAAATTGAAGGGAAATGTATGCAGACGAGATGAGGCTGGATTTTGCACTGGGACTTGCTAGCAATGGTGCTCGCTTGAAGCCGTCAGAGGAGCCTGACTTCTTTGCAGAATAGAACTCAATGTACTTGTCTCATTGCCATGAAATTGTGTGTAAAGCCTATTGTAATGGAAGCAAAGTGCCCCTCGCCTCCTGCTCTATCTTGGCGATCCTGCCCGAGAGGTCAGAACCCACATTCCACGACTCACCTAGCCAGGCCTTTGTTAGTTTCGTGCGATCGGTGGGTGCTGGGTTTAACTTTATGGACCGAGGAGATACCACGCAGAGTTCAGGGAATCCAAACAGAAGGCATAAGTTATGTTTTAGGGAGCTGCTTTGCTCTCTAAGCGGAGGTTGTTGAGTTTGCAATAAATAAATAAAATACTCTTCCCTCTTACCCTGTCAGCTCCCCCGATTTTGTAAATGAAACCTTGGTGCATTTTTCTAGTGTAAACTCCGCGCCTCGTATTTACAGGAACTCCGCAAACTTGCAGGGAGGCTTACATCTACCCAATGTCTCTTTAAGATCTCCCGGGCCCCACCGATTCTTTAAAGAGGCTTTAAAAATGTAAAGCGGATAAGCGAAAACAAATGTTTTCAAGAGTAACCCGGTGCTTTTTAATCTAAAAAATCTTGATGCATTACAAGGCGTTTTCAATAAAACCAGCTCTATATTCGCCTCCCCCTCCAACACACGCTGTGCAATCTAACTATATAAAGTACTTTATTATATAGCAAGGGGGTGGCTCTGATTCGTTTGCGGTTTAAATTGTAGCATTTAAAGAGTTTAAACTGAGGCATAACTTTAATGGATCGCAGTGCCCTTAGTTACATTCCTTCCAGCGCGGTATTAGCAACCCTGGGCATTTTCAGTAGCAAGACTTTCTGTGCGACTAAGCCAGTCCATGTAACTGAGGAGACAAACGTGTCTTTAGAGCTGTGCAAAGTCAGAGTATTCAAACGTGTAGATCCACCAAGTAATCCGCTTGCCCCTGCCAACGCAAAAATCTTTGCCCCTCCGCGTATTGATATATGCGCTGTCTCTTGAAGAGGAAACATCCCGCAGTATGGATTGCAGGGGAGGGAGGAGATTTTTGAAAATACAGGCGGCTTACTTTGTGGCCTCTCCCCACCTTTCTTCTTTCTTTAGATAACCCAATTAAAAATTGACAACAACCCCTTTGCCAAAGGTTTTCGCGACACCGGGAATGGGAGGAGGGAGAAAAGGTAAGTCTGAAAAGTTGTCCTGTCCTGTTCTTTCCATCTGGCCAACTTTAGAACATGTCCAGAGGTCAAGATAACTTCCAGCTTGCTCCAAACTAGTCCCTTCCCCCCGCCAAATTGATTGAGGAGAGTTTGTTTCATAAAGCAAAACAGACTGAGGGTGATTCGATTGTGTTTTTACCTTTTTCTGCACTGCCCTGCATTGGATTGATATGAGACGTGGAATTGGTATCTTAAGAAAATGACATGCGGCCAGGGATAGAAATCTCTCTAAAAGAGAAGGGTATTAAAGCATGTGTTTGCAGCTGGCTTTAAAAAATAGGAGGAATGAAGTATAGATTTGAGAGCCCAGGAATAAATACATGCCATAGTGTACATTGGTATCTTCGTAGGGGTGTTAAAACCCCCTTTCTATACTGAAGAGAAAATATAATACATCTCTTTTATAAAGATGGCACCTTGATTATAAAATTGTCCAGGACTTTTTTTTTAAATTTCTATAAAGTAGGAGTAGTTCGAATTTTATATAGAAGCACACACAGCATTTTTATTCTGGCAACAGGCTTGTTTTAATGCCCTAGCAGAGAAGCTTTTTATTTAACGGGGAAGGTGGTATTTTATCAATTTCCGATCCATTTTCAAGATGAAAAATATTGGTTCTTTAACCTTCCCTCCCGCCCCCCCAGCAGAGTGTGAAAACAAAACCCACGGTGAAGCCACAAGACGGAAATTATTTCTAATTTCTCTCTAAATATAAATAGATTTCACTCCGGGTTAATTGTTGGTGAAAAGATTACATAAAGTACCTAGCAAAATAACCACTTCCTAGCAATCTTAGCAACCATTAAGTTGCCTGAGATCTCAGGAACATCCTGACATTTTAAAAGCTAATCGCTTGGGAATTATTTTTTTCCTTCTCATTTATTTAATACTCTGCCCTCGCTAAGTACTGATGCTAACCGCTTTCAAGAATCTCTTCTCATTAGCAGACGATCCGGAGCGTTTAAATCCTGCTTGCAGAAAATGTATTCCTTCCATGAGCCCTGATCCGTAATAAATGTGACCCGATCCCCACCAAACACACTGAAATGTACAAAGTCATTATTCATGCAAAGATTCCGCGGCCCCCATCCCGCTGCGCAGCCAGAAGGGGGTGGTGGGTGCAGCCGGGTAGCTGGGCTAGTTATCAGGTCAACTGAAGTGCTGGGTGAGCGAAGAAGCCCTCTGAAGAGGTTCTGCCCCCTCGTTGTTCCCGCAGAAAGCAGCTGACCTTGCAGTCCATGAGAGCTTATGACGAGAGGCAGAAAAAGGAGAACGCCACCTCCGATGAATCCTCCAGCGAGCAGACCGCCTTTAAGTGCTTCGCTCAGTCCTCGTCCCCCGCCGTGTCTGCTGTGGGCACATCCAATCTGAAAGGTGAGGCTCGGTCCCCGCACGCACCTTCGAGATCCCTACGCCGGAGACAGTCTCTGGGTGTGTTTTTTCCCTTTTGACGTGAAGGAGAAGTTTCGCTCCTGGCCAAACTTCTGGCTACAGAGAAGCAGATGATTTTGAACATGCATCCGCTAAAGGCTTTTTAGATATACAGACCTGCTTCTCTTCCCCACCCTCCCTCGCTTTTTTTCTGCTGCTGTGCGCTGAATCTCTCTCTCTCTTTTTTTTTCCTTCCCCCTCCCTGTGGTTCAGAAAGAAGCCAGCCCCGAGTCAAGGGAGCAAAGGCAGACCACGGGGCAAAAGTTCAGAACTGGAGCCAGGCCATTAATATTCATGTTTCAATCTGTTATTAAAGGCAGGCTCCTTCCCCGGCCCCCTTTTATAAAATCCTACTTTCTTGCAGAAAAATCACGGTGGATTTATTGTTCCTCCCCTTTTCTTGGCGGTGCTGTTGAAATCTTCCTTGGACTTTCTGTTTTGTCGGCCAAGACATTGGATTTCTTTTTCAATTCTCTCCCCTCCCCAATTTTATTTTATTTATTCTGTGGTTTAAAGTCGTGCAGAGGTGGAGGTGGGAGGATCTGAAAAACAGACTCGATCTTAACACCTGGAGGTTGCACTTAGGTTAGGAGATAAAATACCCAGGAATCTGATGCAGGGCCAGGAGGGGTGGGGGTTGGGGATAGGAGGGAAAGAGTTTGTTCAAAGCCTGCAGCGGGTTTCCTGTCTTTAAACAGGAGGAAAAAAAGAGTCTGAAAGCTGCAGAAAGTAATTTAGAAACCAACCAAAATCCCATAATGTTATTTTTAAAAGCCCCTGTTTAATTACATTTGAATAGGAAAACGAGGATTTTGCTTGGTATACACACACAATGCGCGCCACGACCTGCTCCGAGTTCCAGTACAGATTTATGTGGCAGCTAATTCGGATTTACCCCGGTTTAATTGACTGGCCGAGGCACGTTCGGTTTGGGGTAGTTTGCCATACACACGTGTATGAGGTTCCTCTGCTGATTGGAGTGGAAGGATTCGCTATGGTTTGAGTTCAGGCTTGCACGGAATATTTCTCCAACCCTAGGACAGAGGAGACCCCAGAGAGGTGCTGTCTGCCAGGGCGCATGGCTCTGCAGCCAGGGCCAGGATTATGCAATAGCGCCTGCTGCTTTGCCTTTCAGACCTGTGCCCCAGCGAAGCGGAGAGCGACGCCGAGAGCAAAGATGAGCAGCAGCTGTCCAGTGACTCCGGCAAGATCAGCACCACCACGGCGGCGGCGGAAGAGCCCCGGGAGAAGGGTGGCAGCCCGACCAAAGCGCCCTTCTTCTCCCCCGACGCGGCGGCCAGCAAGAGCAGGGAAGGCACCAGCCGGACTGAGAAAGCCCCCCCTGACTCCAGGCACAGCCCAGCCACCATTTCTTCCAGCACCAGATGCCTGGGCAGCGAGGAACTCAAAAGCCCACTCAGGGACGCCCCGAAGGTGGATGAGTCCCGGCTGCTGAGCAAGGAGCCCTTCGCCCCGCTTACGGTTCAGACTGACAGCCCGGCGCATCTGAGCCAGGGCCCCCTGCAGAACCTCGGCTTCCCCCACGGCTTGGCGGGCCAGCAGTTCTTCAACCCCCTGGGCAACGGGCACCCGCTCCTCCTGCACCCTAGCCAGTTCGCCATGGGGGGAGCCTTCTCCAGCATGGCCGCCGGCATGGGCCCCTTGCTGGCCACCGTGTCAGGGGCATCGGCCGGGGTCAGCGGACTGGAAAGCACTGTCATGGCCACAGCAGCGGCTCAAGGACTTTCTGGGGCGTCGGCAGCTGCACTACCGTTTCATCTCCAGCAGCACGTCCTGGCCTCTCAGGTACCCGCCAGGCCTGCCCTTCCTAATCCTTGCACTCACAGGGTGCTGCTGAGCTGGGATTCCTTTCCCTCCAACCCGGCTGCGATGCCTCCTCTGCCCAAGGGGTCTGAGACGCCTTTCGTTTACACTGGGTTCTGACTTCTGATTTACACCTTGGCAACTAAGAACAGAGTCAGAACCCCCGCCCCCCCCCCACCCCGGTAGGGAGCGGTTTTACAAAATTGCAACGGGTTAAATGCACCAGGTTTTATAAAAATTAACCTAGGATAGACAATTGGGAGGAAGGTGGATCTTTGATTTTCTTTTTTTTCAGTCTTTCATTTTTATTTCCCCCTGGGAAACTTGTGTACAGTGTGTTCGATCTAGAGCTGGTTCCCTTCCTAGCGCTGTGACTTCCTTACTTCAAGTAATCCTTACTCATCTCGAGTTTGATGCACAGTGAATTTGGTGATCTGAAGGGTGGGGAATCGGTGCTACTTGAAATTCATCAGTCAGCGATGAGAGAGACTGTAGGGCTCTTAAAAGTGAAATAAAGAAAAGGTTGGGTAGAAAAAAAAAGGGGGGGGATCTCCACTAATTTCCATTAGGGACCATGGTCTCTCTCGTATCTACAGGCCCACAGTTCTCAAACTTTGGGTGCCTAAACTTCAGCACTCGCATTCCTGTGTAAATAGCCTGATTTTCAGCGGCCTCGGGCCCAGTGGTTTGAATGGGTGATCAGCACCTATTGTGGAAAGCCTGGGAGGTGTTTCCAAATGAATTGAAGTGACTCCACTTTGGGACTTGCAAACGGTGGCCTGGCTGTGCCCTGCCTTGCCTTGATCTGCTCTGGGTGTAAATTCTCACACTCCCAGCGGCTCTGCCTTTGACATGCAGGCCTGTGTGTGTGTCTCCTGTTCCATAAAACAGACCCCAAAGCTCCCCAGCCAAGGGGGATGATTTGTGGCGAGCCGAGGGAGCGGTGTGTTTTCTCTCCGGCTCTCTGGGCTGCATGGGAACGTGGACCCAGGGTGAAAAACCACTGACACCCCCCCCCCACCTTTGCTTCTTGTTTTTCTTTTCGCAGGGCCTGGCCATGTCTCCCTTCGGAAGCCTCTTTCCATACCCGTACACCTACATGGCAGCTGCAGCCGCCGCCTCCTCCGCAGCCAGCAGCTCCGTGCACCGGCACCCTTTCCTCAGCGCGGTCCGCCCTCGACTGAGGTACAGCCCCTACTCCATCCCCGTGCCCCTGCCGGACAGCAGCAGCCTGCTGACCACCGCCCTGCCCACTGGGGCCAGCAGCACCGGGGAGGGCAAATCGAGCAACCTGGCAGCTAGCCCCGCTTCAGTAGCCTTGGACTCTGGCTCGGAACTCAACAGCAGGTCCTCCACCCTCTCCTCGGGATCCGTGTCCCTGTCGCCCAAACTCTGTTCTGAGAAGGAAGCGACCAGCGAACTGCAGAACATCCAGCGCCTAGTGAGTGGACTTGAATCCAAGCAAGACAGATCCAGGAGTGGGTCTCCTTAGTGTTGTCCCCTCGCCACTGCACCCCCTTCCGCTCCAGGGGCGGGAGAGGGGGGGAGTGGGTTGACACGGGGGGTCCCCTCTGTTGTCTCATTTCAAATCACTCTGGCAGTGCACTTTGTTTGAAGGAAGCTTTCTGCGGACCGCGCTGGCTTATCAGCAAAACGTATCTGGAAATGGGCGAAGGAGAAGGGGTGGGGGCCTGGAGGTGGAAGAGCTGGTTTGAAAGCTGCTATCAAAGCTCATGCTGATCACAGCAATGACATGTGGGCCAGAGAGGGGGTTGTGTGGGTGGTGGTGATTTCTTCAATGTGTAAAGCAAGCAAACAAACATATGGATTCAAAATAAAGTAAGACAAGTGATTTTTTTTTCTAAAAAAGGTGTAAGTAACTTGCATATCAGTTCTTTCAATATTGTTCTTTTGGGGGGGCTGGGTTATCAAATGTAGCTCTTGTTAGTCTGTATTAAGGGAAGCCGTGTCTTTTGACATATTCTTGTGATGTCTCAAAGCCACCTTATGGCTTTTTGCATGTTCCATAGTAGTCCGCTTTGGGGGTGGGGAGGGGGTGTTTTATTTTTGGATGCTTGTTAAAAATCCCAGGGATAAAATTAAAAAAAAAACACAAATAAAAAATATGATCCTTACCCCTTTTTTCCCACCTTTCCCCTTTGTAGCAACAAAAATAAAAATTGGAGCTGGAAAGGGGGAAAAAATTATCTAAAAACCTCTGTAGCTTGATTGTAGGTTTACTACAGCTTTCCCTCTTTTACTGTATATGCAATAACAAGGTTTAAACATAATGAGAAGAAGAGAAAAGTGGACACTATTATTAAAACAAAATATTTATGTAATTATTTGATAACTTGTAAATAAGTGGAATATGAATACTCAAAATTAAACTTTAATTTATTGACAGTGTACATATCTCTGTAAATATGACTGCAGCTGGGTTTTTTTTTCTGTTTTGTTTTAGTCATTTTCCAGTTCATACTTCCCTTAAAAATACACCTAAAACCAACAAACCAACCAAATCTATACCCCAATGATAAGTGTTCACTTTTATTTTGGTTCATCACCATGCAAACACTTAACTGATTTTTTTTTTTACAAAAGAGCTGAATGCAAAAGAAAAAGAAGAAAAAAAATCAATGAACTTAAAAAAGAATGAAAGAAATGTGCCATTGTAGCAGTTAACCCTTGTTTTTCAGTGTTAAAAGTGCTACCCCCAGTATAAAATTTCAAAAAATAAATAAATCATAAAATGACAACACACTTCTCCAGTGACTTGAAAGGGAAAAGAGAGAGAGAGATGAAGAATCTAGGTTTTTCTTTACTTTTTAAAATATATTATTTTCCAGTTCCCTTGGTGTGTCAAAATCACAATGGATTTTTACTACTGTTATGCTTATTGTTGTCTTTGTTTGAGTGGGTGCATATTTTAATGGCTTGAAAGTCAGGTGCTCAGAGCTGGTTAAAAGAAAATGAAGGTATACTTTGTGTTAGAAGTTCTTGGATTTTCTGTAATTTCCTCCCCCCCTTTTAGAAGTCACTGAAGTTTCAATAAATTTTTATTGAAATGTCTTTGGGCCTCTTGTGAAATGCCTTAATAGAAACGTTCCTAAAACTCGAACTGGAGGGAGAAGAGAGGGGTTTTTTAAAATATTGCCTTTTCTGTGTCTCTGTGTCTTGCTCTATATCAAAACTAAGATCTTCCATGTAAAATGAGTTGAGAAGGATCTCGTTTAAATCAAACAGTAAAGAGAAGAATAACTTGCAATGTTCCAGGGAAAATACAACTTTTAACCAAGCTATTTAATAATACGCTTTTTTTTCTTCTTTTTCTTTTTAAAAAGTGGATTCATATGCAACACAGTCAAGTTTTTTAATGGAAAAATATTAAGTGACATTTGAAAAGTTAATGAGAATGGCTCAGCTTTGCTTTTATCCATCATAAATTAGTAAAGCAAAAGTGAAGAATTAGAGAATAGATCTGTTAAAATTTAATGCAAAGGCCTCCTCAAAAGTTTGCAGGTAAAGTGCTTATAATGTGTGGTGTGGTATTACTATTTTATTTCCTTCTGTCTGTTTTTCGGAGGAGGATAAATCTAAATTTGCACTGAAAACACATTTTTCTTCCTCCAACTTGTCCTGTTTTTATGGTTGTAATAATAATACTAAAGACATAGAAAACGGCTGTAGCAGGAACACAAATTCGGTATTTAATAATTGGATTTAGATTCTAGTTACCCACCTCCACCAGGCCTTGGAGGTTATAAGAATAGAAATAAAGAACATTGGCAGCAGCTCTTTGTACATTTGCCAACTCCTTGATCACATTCTCAAGCAGTATATATATATTTTTCCTTGTTAAAAAGATTTTTTTAAACAGTTAGTGGCCCATATATTGGAAAGTGATTCATCTCCAGCCAGTAATAAATATTATAAGGATCCATTTCCAGGCTGTATCCTGTTTTATTCTCCCTCCTCCGCCCTGCAAGGCCTCTGAATTGAGTGGTTTGTAGATAAACAGAGGTCCAATTGGTGAAAGTGGATATACACAGAGCAATCTTCTACAGCCCTATTAAAATCCCTTCGCAGTGGGCACTTAGACGCTTCCCTTAAGGAGAACTGTTGCTGAAAATGTCATGCAAAAGAAAGGGGGTAGTCCCGCTTTGGGGTTCATTTGATCCGATCTTCGGTTCATGGAGAGTTTTGGAGAGAAAAGGGACATTTCATCTTAAAATTGAACACCAATAAAACATTTTTGCTTCTTTATAGCACAGGAAAGACATCAAAATGTTAAAAAGTCCAACTGTTGACTTTTCTATACTTTCCCCTGCACTTAGTAGAGGAAAGAAACTTGGCCGGAGTTTTAGGAACAGTAACACGCATAGCTGTATGCAGACACAAAGCCATTAAAAGAAGTACACACTGCACAAGCGTTGTGTAGACACCCTACATGCTGCACACACATCCACACACTGCAAACGTGCACACGCACTGCTTTCACATACATATTGCACTTACACACACAAATTCCTCGCAGAGCTGTCTCCAGTTGATCATTTACTGGAGGGTGTTTTCTGGTATTTGGGAGTGGGGAGGAAGAGCTTGTTAAATTTTGATGGCCCAATCGGCACCCACGGACGTTATTAAGGGACAGGAGCGAGCGCTTTTTTTCCTTTGGGTCTCTTGCAAGCCCGTCGTGAGGACTAGTAAGAAATGTCAGTTCAATGATGCACCACTTAGCTGGACTCTAAATCATAACCCCCCGCTCGAAAGGCGTCAGTTTCGGCCCAAATATTTCTGCGAAGAAAGGCCGTTGGCTGGGAATGGTTAGAGACCCAGAAGCTGTATGTTATCCGCACAGCTACTGCTGAAGAAACCTAAAGCAGCGTCTCTCACCATTGGAGCTAGATGTTCCGGGCCATTAACGAGCTGCTCCTGACGTGTGCAATAATTGATGCATAAAAAGTGTATTGGAAAAAAACATCCTTTACGCCACGTGTGAACGTCTCGCTTATGCCGAGGAGGGCGACAGGAGATGCGTGTAAAGGAACTTTGAGTGATCCCTACCACAGAAGCGGTGTAAGAGTAATTTTACTTTGGGGCTCGTGGATTTTTGTTGCTTCGTTTTGTGCTGCCTGCTTGCACTGGGAACGTGAGACGTGTTTTCAGGAACAGGGTTTGGGGCGAAGAGTGAGCCTCGCTGTTGGATGTCTGGTGGAAAGCAGTTGTTCTTGTCCGATCCCTTCCCCGCTGCCTCTGGGCTCATTGATTAGCAGATCGCCCCAAACGTCTCAATGGACCTGAGCTATCTAACTAGCCCTTAACAAAATGGCTGGGTCCCTCTGGTGGCCCCATGAACGCTGGGGCGGGGGGAGTGGGTGGAGGGAATCTTCAAACCTCACACCTGGAGCTCAGAAACAAGGGTAATTTTCCCTTGCCTGTTCGCTGTCTTCCTATTCGGGCAAGCTACGACCCAGGCCCCACCAGGGAAGAGTTATGCACCCCAGGTGTAATTCTGACTTGCAAATGGCTTTATCTCCTGTGTATCTTATTTGTATATTAGTAACGTTAATGAGTAACCATTGTGGCGCTTGTGGATAGAGGTAAACGGCGCGCAATCTTTCTGGATTATCCTGTCTATTACTCACCTGGCGCCTGGGCTGTTATCCCCAATGGTTTTATGGGATTGCCGGCTTGTGCAGGAGCTCTGCCTGGCGCTAGGGGAGCAGCGCCACCTATGTGATCGCAAGGCGATAGGAGAGAGCAGGAGCTCATCTGACTTTGAGGAAGCCATCAGGCTTTGGCTAACCGGGGGTTCGTTTCCTTCTCGGGCCAGGAAACCCGCAGCTAAATTGCAGGGAGCTAGACGCAGCAGCCTGTGTACCGAGTCGTGTGGAACTGGGTCTCTGAACCCGAGGCACGGAACGGTGAAGTGATTTGAACGCCTACCGGGGACTGCTCTCCCCGTCGTATTCAGTGCGAGCTTTGCTTGATGGAGTGCAAAGCCGATGGGAAAGGCGGCCATGGGTCTGCCTCCCAGCCCACGCGTGACGCGAAGAGGAACCTCAAGGAGTTGCGCGCGCAATAAGGAGTAAACCACCCAGTGCGCAGCAGAGACGCAACTGCTAGCGATTTCCAGCCAGAGCGGCTTTGAAAATCAGCAGCCTGCTCTGACAGCGTCACTCGGGTTTTTCTCCCGGTGAACAATTTGTCATGCTCGTTCTAGAGAGGGTCAGAATTAAAGGGCTTGGTGAACCAGAGAGCGCCAGAAGATCACCTGCCCTACACTCCTCCACCACGTGATTCTTTCTTTCTTTTCTTTCTTTCTTTTTCCCCCTACCCCCAAGAAAGGAAAGTGAGCGGTCATGTCCCCCTTGAATTCACACCCCTTACGTTGTTCTGCCGCAGGCGACACCAGCTGTTCTGGTTTTTCCACCAAGCAGCACACGCGTCAGCCAGTCCTCTCTCTCTCTCTCTCTCTTTTTGTCTTGAAGTTGCACGCGCTGTTCTTCCGGTCCCTGCCCGGTCGGTTCAGCCCACAAGATAACAATAGTTAATTATTTATCAATTACAAGTGACAATTTATTACACCCAAGCGGTTTTTTCCCCTACAGATCCTATTAAAACCCTCCTCCCCCCACGCCCCTTCAGTGGAGCGGGTCCCTCCTGCTTAGAGACCACGCTCTGTGCCAGCTTGTGCAACTAGTTGTGTTGTTGACCTTTGCAGCTTCCAGTAACAGGCAACGGCTTCAAACCCACCAGCTGATATTCTATGTCCTGGCGCCCCTCGGTCGCTTTTTAAAAACGCATAGATACCCCGCCCCCCGCGCCCCATGCTAATACTGGCTTTTTCCTGCCAGAAATGGAATCTTCAGCCGTAATTTCATTTGTTCATTTGTCCCCTTGAACGATCAGAATAAAACAGGATACATGTCGCCTGAGGGGATCAAAGGGAGCTCCATATTCTGTGCAAGGAAGGAAAACGTTTCCTTCATTACCGATTGTTCTTAAATGTCTTAAAAAGCAGCGACCAAATGCAGTCTGTCCCTCTTCCACCTCCTCCCTCGACTGACTGCACCCTGGGCTGTAGCATTTCACGAGCTGTGCTACAGGGAAGTGACTAATAACACAGACACAAGTTTCGTGCAGCCTTGAAAAGTAATTATTTTCCATCTCAGAAAACAGGGGGATTAGTGCACGTTCTGCACCGGAGCTGTTGTGTTGTAAGAAACACAGAGATAGCACATCTATATTGCACAGGATAGCTCAATGGTTTGGGTGTTGGCCTGCTAAACCCAAGCTCGAGAGTTCAATCCTTGAGGAGGCTACTTAGGGATCTGGGGCAAAAATCAGTGCTTGGTCCTATTATTAAAGGCAGCAGGGGGCTGGACTCCATGACTTTCCAAGGTCCCTTCCAGTTCTGTGGAATAGGTATATCTCAAATCATCTTATCTGTCTATCTTAAAGAGCCATTGCTACAATCACTGATACATACCACAAATGTGAGATTGTGGTCAAGAGAAGTTATTTGCTTTCTAAAGGTCCTTGTACAAGTGTGGGCATATATCTATACCTATATATATTAAGCATGCACGGGTGTGTCTCGAGGTATATGCGTTTGTGTGTATACACACACAGATATATACACATGCTCCTATGTGTTGAGCTTAGCATTTAAGGTCAATCTGAGACTGGAAGCCCCTAATGCATATGTAAACCAGTGTGGTTATAAACAAATCACTACACACCCAGGCCCTGTGTACAGTAGTGTGTGAACACAGTGATGTGTTTAGGTCTCTGCTGGTGGGAAAACAAAAGCGACCCGTGCAATAACTGGGGGCTAAAAGCCGACTGAAGTGAATGGGCTTTATAACTGGCGTTGTCATGCAGCGATGCCCCCTGACACTTCTCAGAAAGGGAGCACTGGGGATGGTTACATGCAACACGCTGGAACTGCTCTGACCTCACTGCGCCCCCTGGGAAAAACCCTCCACGCCCCTCTCTAGCACACATGGGCTCAGGGCTGCCAAGAGGGGGAGGGCAAGTGGGGCAGTTTGCCGCAGCAGAATATAGTATTGCAACTTTTTTTTTTATGGAAGGGGCCCCCAAAATTGCTTTGTACCAGGCCCCCTGAATCCTCCAGGCAGCCCTGCAGGGTCTTGTTCTTCAGTCTGGGTGCACAGGACATCCATTCTTCTGCCCCTGCCTTGCAGACACATGCTCCCAGGGGTGGAGATAACCGTCTGGACAGGCCCAGGAGGGCGCACGGGGAGACGTACTCGGGGTTCTCTGGAAGTGGCGGGGTTGGCTGAAGCTTGGCTCCAGCCACGTGCAGCTCCCATTCTCGAAGTTTCTGCTCCCCCGTCGTGTCAGTCGCAGAGGAGATATGTGGACGTTGCAGCTGGGGGCAGCTGTAAGTTCGTTCCTAGAATTAATTTAAGGGCGTTACGGACATGATCCGACGCAAGCTTTTTGATGGTTCTTTTACAATGACCATGAAGACACACAGACATTCTCTTTCACATGCACAGACGCTTTCTCGCACGCAGGACCTCCACTCTTTAACCCCCCACCCCACAGGAGCACACCCAAATATCTCCTCACACCCCGTTACACACAACGCCCCATACAACTCGCCCTTCCATCCCCTTCACGCCGGAACAGGGAAACAGGCATGAAAAGGGACATTCCGAATCTTCCAGTGGGAAGATCGGATCGATGTTCTCCCTCTGACCTAGCAACCCCTCGGCTGCAGCCCAGACCTTCTTACATGGCTTGAGAGTTTAAAGAGCTCCCGGTCCCCCCGAAGCCTTTGACTTGGGGGGTGGGGGAGAGAAAGCCACTGACTCGTCAGACAGCAGGACTGAAGCGAATTCGGCTTCTTTTTTTTCGACCGAGTCCCAAACTCCACACCTGCGCCGCCTAACCAACCCCCCCACCCCTTACAAGGGAACAATCGAGACCGGAAAGGAGTGTAAAAAACATGGTGAGGATAAACTCTAGCGAGCAAGCAATGCAGGGCAGCCCTGCGACCCTTGCTCCGAGCCCTCCTGACACGAGGATTCTAATCCGGATTTGCACGCCTGCTCTTGACAAGAAGTCAATTCAGCTGCGGACAAGTGGCTCGAAGGGGCTCTTCCAGCTGTGTTGCTTCAGATTCTATTCAATGGGGACATTTTAGATGTTACTAGAAATACAGATGAACAAGGGGGTAGAGAGGCAGGTGCTCACATTGGCAGGGCATTAAGTTTTTAACAGGCTCTCCGAATTCGCAGAAGTTCGATAATACTCCTGTATTTTTATCACACGTCCGTGCTGTTTACTCCTTGATCTAGAGCAACTGTGTTAATCCCCAGCACACACTTCATAACACCGAAGATCTAATTTCTTGCTGTTTTTTCATGCCAGTGAGATTCCCCCTTCTCGTGTATCCCTTCTCCCCAGTTCCCTTCTTGTCAGTTTAAGAGAAAATACTCTTCAAGCGATTTTAAAAAATGAACTAAAATTCTTACAGCAGAAAGGGAAACAACTCTTGTCTAATGCAATTTGACTGGGGACAGAATTCCTGCTGAACTTGGGATCTTTCCTTGGAGTGGTTTCTCCAGCCTCCTTCCCCCCCTTTTGCAGGCAGACCTTTTTGACATCTTGACTGGCATGGGATTGAAAAGTCTGTGATTGAAAACAAGCGGCTCCGAGACAGTAGGCTCCACTCTGCTGAGTGTTTCAGTTGGGTTCCAAGACAATTTTGGAATACAAGAAGAAGCGCTCATTTGACTTCCTGATGAAATCTACATTTAGGCGGTGTTTCTCCCTCTGTGTGTATATCTATCTATCATTTAAATGCCATTTAAAGATAGAGCAATATTGATTGAGCCTGAGGACATTTGAGGCGTACGCTGCGTTTGGTTGGTTGTTTTTTCGCTAGCGTCTTTGTTTGTTGTAAGTCAGTTTGTTTGTTTTAAGTTTACAAATCCTCTCATTGCAAATTTAACCTGAAAGAAAAGAGAGATTTTTTGGGGTGAGAACCCCAAACAAACTCACTTTGGACACGACCCTTTAAAAAAAAACAACAACAACTAAATCGTAAATGGAGATACATCGCAGCAGTATGGGCAGGGGGGGGAACTCGGAAAAATACGGCTCTCCATTTTTGCTGAAGCCTTAATAAAATGCAGGACATTTGTTCTGATAAAGATCAGCTGCGACATTAGATCGCAGCCACTTGTAACGGGAAAGGGGAGGATTCGTTTAAGGCAGGAGTGTAAAGGTTTATAACATTTTTCTTTCAAAGAAGAGGCTATTTCTGAGCTGAATCGGTGTTGGCGCCATAGCCTGCAAAACCGCGTTTTCATCTGCCAAAGTCATAACGTGGACATGGAGGTTTGCAATCAGCTCTCTAGTTTACCTTCTTGGGAATTTAGCGTTGCCATCAGGTCTGTCATGAATCCCCCCAGGACAGGCTTCTTTCGGACTGAGCTCTGGTATTGCTTTTTTGCTTTGTGTTTCTTTAAAATTAGTTTTAAATGTGATTTGTTCAAAAAAAAAAAAAGAGTCAGGGACTTTATTTTGAGGGTCACTTCACTTTCCCCCGAGTCCCAGTTCAGCTCACTTCCGCCCCGAGTCTCAGGTTCAATTAAAGATTTTAAAAAATATTTAAAATGAAAGAACTGATCATTAGTGTTTCCCCAAAGTTCTCCTCTCGGAAGAGTGAAAAGCGTGGTTTAACGGACGGCTACTGCTAAGTCTCACTTCAGGGCTGAAAGGGCTTATGACCAATTCCACCCCTTACTATTCGTCTCGCTGTCACAAGTCATCAGTCACTGAGGGGCTTTTAACTTCACAACCGCATTGTTGTGTGTGTGTGTTTTTAACTATGACCGCTGATTTCTCCACATGACTCCAGCTGGAAAAGAGAAAAATACCCCGAGGTTTAGACACCCGTAGGAACGCGTGTGAAACGATCCCCGATTCTGTAAAATTAGGACTAGATATCGGTTTGCATCAGGAATAATTTGCTCTGGGGAAAGTACAGAGTGGGGCTGGGATGAGGCTAATGCTACCCGGGTTTTAACAGAGGCAGTGCAGTTTTTCGGAGTGCCGAATAAACAGAGAGAAGGAGAGAAAAGAGCATTCACAGCTGAAGATTGTGTCTGAAATTGACCATGCTGAAAAACGAGAGGGGTGTGCGCGCACACAGATACACACTAAACTACGTTAACTGGCACGACATTAAAAACTTTGTGTTGTGTGTTGTTTATATAAGTAATACATATACAACTCTGTTATCTTAGTAATATAACATGTAATATACTATCGTGTATGTATGATATGAGAAATATCTCACACTTTCTCTGTATATATACACACATATATATTATACATACACCGAGTTATAATATAGACACTTTGTAGATGTATACAGTATATGTAATATATACATATAAATACAGCTCATATTGTATATAAGATGTACACAAACACACACATCTATAATTATGTATATACAAAATAATACTCTTAGACTGGGGTCAAAAATTTACCAACTATTTTACATACATCTTTAAACACTTCGTCTCCTGTCATTTCTCTTTTCCATCATGGTCAAATTCAATCACAGAGTTCAGCCGTAAATGCCCTAAAATTCTCTCTCCATCTCGCCCCTCTCCCCCCTCAGATTATTTAGCTGCAAAGCACCTTTACGTATGTTTGCTAGTTTAATACATCCAAGGCTAAACTCTGTGTCCCTTGCATTGCGATTCTCTGCTTCTTTCCGAGAAGCAGGCGTCATCTTTAGCCCCAGTTTATGATTAGTCTCCTCTCTGTTTAGCCCCTGGGGAGAAGCGCCTTTGTTGGCACTCATTCACTCGGTCGCTGATTTTTTCCCTTGATAATTGTTTAAATGAGGCTGGGTGGCGGATGGAGGGAACCACCAAATACATATTTAACCCCTCCCCGACCCGTGGATGCAACTTCTACTGTCAGGGAACTTATCTGGGGGTGCTCGAATGCTTCGGAGCGATTTACTTGTGCAACCATGACCGATTCCGAGCGAGCAGCTGTCCTGCCTTGCAGAAAGTAATCAAGGATTCTGAGTAGCAATGTCGCCTCTTAATTAGGGGAAATAATTTTCGGGGCAATCACTGACCAGCTTGCACCCCAAGTCTGCATGTTTTGGGGTCCCAAACCCAGCGCCTTGTTTTTGCATTTCATGATAATCCTCATAAATCAGTTCTGTCCATTGGAATCATGCTAGGACAGGAAGTAAATCAACATACCTGCCTGAAAGGGAAGGGGGGAATCGCAGTTCATGTGGAGTACAGTGCGGTGCCATGATTCAGTGCCCCGGCCTGGGCGGTCTAAACTGTTCTTGGAGTGCCATCTGCTGGCAGAGACTTGTAAATTCAACTCCTTTGTCTTTGCAAAGAAGTGAGTTACACGCAGAAAATATAACAAAGAAAATTCACCAGACTCACTTGTCTGTTCTTGTCGCTCTGTAATTCACTTCTTCAGCTCCCGCCCCGCCCCCGCAAAGATAACTGGAATGAAAGATCTCCACTAGTGTTACCCGATGATGGTAAACCTATGAAAACCTATGAAAACCTATGTAAGATTTCTTTGGTTATTAGAGCCAATTTCAAAGTGCTTTAGTTATAAAAATTAAATTAAAATGCGTGTTGTTCATAAACGAGGGGAAAGGATGGTCCTGTCTGATGTTCATAATTACACCCAATTTCTTTCTTTGGCTTGAGTAAATGTGTACAAGTGAGCTTAGCCGTATAAGCCTTGTTCAATGCCCCCATTGAAAGCAATGGTAAAGCTCTCAGAGATTTCAGTGGACTTTGGCTCTTTGGGTGGAGGAAGAGTTTGGCCCTATATTTTTATAGACAAGCTACAGAAATACTGTGTGTGCTTAGCTGTGCTCTAGTAGGAGGGAATTTTTTAAAATGGAAATCCCCCCTCTCCCTCCTAGAAAGTTAACATTGGGTTAACCCATAGGTCAGTAAAGAACAAGTCGTTCTGATTTTCAAGTATTTTATCTTATTATAATTTTATTGCTATATTATCCCCCCACCCCAGGACTCATTATTTCTCTCTGCCCCCCCGCCAGCTATTCTGCTTGAGAAGCAGAAATTTTGCAACCAAAGCTCCTGGTCAATTTGCTGAGAGAGGCCACTCAAATGTGAGAACACGGATGTAAAAGCCGGAAGACTTCAGGGTAAACAATGGGAATGATACTGGTTGCATTTTACTATGCAGTGGTCACCCATTGGGAAAGAAAGCCTTCTCAGTGAGAGGGAGGTCAGCTTCTCCTATGGAGCAGCCATGTATGTTTAGCTGACCTATGGATCCCAGGCCCCAACCTCAACATTTCTGGAACAGTTGAGAGGTCCTAGTAACGCAGACAGGCAGAGGCTCTTCAGGCTCAGCAGAGCTGGAAAATAAACTGCTGTCCTAGTTCCAACTGTCCCTGATTATTCATCAGAAATTCCCATTGTACTTTCTCAAGCTGGTGTGCACTCTCATTAAGACCTTGGAATCGTGTCGACGCGCGTGAGTGCCAGGGCTGCTTTTGCAACCTTTGCAAGGATCAACATGCAGGGTTTCCGTGGCAGGTAATTCCTGCTATACAGCAGGCTGAAAGATTTATGAAGGAGTTAAATCCTGAGAGTTTCATGTTAATTCTTTTGGGGTGGGGCGTGTGGGGGAAGAATGATTGTCATGCTACAGAACAGCAGATCTTGCCACAAACGTTTAGTGTAGCTGTGCGAACAGAGCTTTGGGGGAATTCACAACTAGATGGCCAGCAATTTTGCTGGAAGTAGAAGGATTAACTTGAGATGTATCAAAGTAACCACTCTTAATTTCTTGGGTGTTGGTTTTTGATCCAAATTGACAAGGGATATGCAGTCTGGAAAGCAAAGCAATTCCTTACATTTCTTAACGTGTTATCTAAAGTCCAGATCACTTTATGCTCAGCGAGGATGGCGCAATAGGCAAGGCAAAGTGTCAGAAAATGTGAAAGCACATCTGCTCTTTCCACTTGGATAGCTGCTATCAGTTTGGATAATGGACATCCTGTTCAGATCCTTAGGGGGAATCTTTGGGACGCTGGGTTATCACTAAAAGGGGACATGCTGATTTATTTATTGAATGATAGTCTGATTTGGGGAGTAATTGATTACTTGATGCCTTTTCTTCTCTGTCCTTTTAAATGACAGCTTTTCGAGCAAAATCTTGGAGAGAGAGAAAGAGAGGGAGAGAAAGGAATCTGTAGATAGTCTTTTAAAAATATGTTCACATCAGTCTGGTACACATTAAAGAGAGAGAGTGATAGAACTAGTGATAGCCAGACATAGCATGGAAAAGGCTTCAAATCTACTCTGCTTTGGCACCTTAATCCTGGCATGCAAGACCTCTCTGCTAGCCCAGTCCTGGGCCCCACACAGCTTTGCCAATGAACATTGGGTAACATTTTCCAAAGTGACTTAGGAGCTTAAGTCCTGGCAGTGGCACTTAGGCACTTTTGAAAACTGTGCCCCTTATTCCTGATATACCATCATATTATTCCTGATATTGCAGTCCTGGGCTTCTTCTAGGCACTTTATTCCTGACATGCAAGACCCATTTTTCCAGGCCTGGACTCAGCCGTGGCTTTGTCACTATACTCTGATTTGCAACATCTTCTTCTATTACAGGCTGCCCCACCAACCAGTACACATTATTTTCTACCTGCACCAGGCTGGCCCTGACTAAAGACTGCTGGTTAGGCCAGTTTGTTTGATAGCTTTTGTCATATGGCCAGAGGGCCATTAGGGACCATAAGATGCATTTCTGACAAGCAATTGGCAACAGAGTTTGAACCCAGATCTGCAGCTGTGGTGGTTTAACGCTCTAACATCAAGCTTGCTTCCATCTTCTCTCTTCTCTTCTGTAACCTGTCTCCACACACTAGCCTCCTGCAGAACAGAAAGCAAAAACTGTAACTTAATAAGCAGCCGGCCTGGTGTTGCTCCTCTGGTTGGTGACACCAAGTGTTGTGCAGGTGTTGCCAGCTCCCTACAGGAGAGGTTGTTGAGATGGGCTGGCTCAGGACACAGTCACCTGGTGTCACGCTGTCATACCCGAAGCTGTATCTGAGCTGCATGGGAAACCAACCTGATATGCAAGGCCCAGTTCATGGGATATTATATTGACCCAGTAGGAAACTGCCTTTCCAGCCCCATTGCAGGAGAATGAAGGCAGTAAGGGCATCTCCCCAGAGGAAGGAATCAAAGCTAGAGAGGTTTTTCCAAAGCAAGGGAAGGGATGAAAATCCCATAGACTCTCTTTGGACTGTCATGGAAGCAAGAGACCCGGAGAAGTAAAGGGAAGGGTCAGAAACAAATCAAGACAACACTAGATTGTAGATCCTTAAGACTCCTCACTGCTTAATTCCACCCACCCCAGCTGATCTAGTAACTTATCATGATATCAACTCCCATCATCGCTCTGCCAACATGCCCAGCCTTTGCAACCACCCCCCTGAATGTCTCTAGACTTTCTCCATGTTACCCTTTATTCATGGGAAAATGCCCTGATAAGATCTGTACAGCCATTGCCTCCTCTTCCTCCAGATCCCTCCTGCAGACGCAGTCCTGCCGTGGCCCTTACAAAACCCAGCTTACTCATTATGACTAGGCCAGGGGCGAGCTGGGACTCTCAGAGGCTCCTAGACTCTAAGGCAGGTGAGGGCAAACTTTTTGGCCTGAAGGCTGCGTTAGGTTTTGGAAATTGTATGGAGGGCCGGTTAGAGGAGGCTGTGCCTCCCCAAACAGCCAGGCGTGGCCCGGCCCCCGGCCCCTATCCAATCCCCCCTGCTTCTTGCTCCCTGACAGCCCCCCCCCCGACTCCTGCTCCATCCAACCCCCCCATCCTCTGATGGCCCCCTGGGACTCCTGCCCCATCCACCCCCGTCCCCTGACTGCCCCCAGAACCCCCACCTCTGACTGCCCCTCGCCACCCCATCCAACCCCTCCTCTCCTTCCTGACTGTCCCCCTGGGACTCCTGCCCCCATTCAACCCTGTGATCCCCATCCTCTGACCGCCCTGACCCCTATCCACACCCCCTGACCACCACCCTGAACTTCCCTGCTCTCTATCCAACCCCCCTGCTCCCTGCCCCCTTACCGCGCTGCCTGGAGCACCTGTGGCTGGTGGCGCTACAGCCGCAACACTCAGAGCACTAGGACAGGAAACAGCGCTGCTCGGCTGGAGCCGGCCATGCCACTGTGCAACACAGAGCACTAGGACAGGAAACAGCGCTGCTCGGCTGGAGCCGGCCATGCCACTGTGCAACACAGAGCACCGGGTCAGGCAGCCGCCCTGCCCGGCTGGAGCCAGCCCCGCCACTGCGCAGCACAGAGCACCGGGTCAGGCAGCCGCCCCGCCCGGCTGGAGCCAGCCACGCCACTGCGCAGCACAGAGCACCGGGTCAGGCAGCCGCCCCGCCCGGCTGGAGCCGGCCAAGCCACCGCGCAGCACAGAGACCGGGTCAGGCAGCCGCCCCGCCCGGCTGGAGCCAGCCCCGCCACCGTGCAGCACAGAGCACCGAGTCAGGCAGCCGCCCCACCCGGCTGGAGCTATCCACACCACCGCGCAGCACAGAGCACCGGGTCAGGCAGCCGCCCCACCCGGCTGGAGCCGGCCAAGCCACCGCGCAGCACAGAGACCGGGTCAGGCAGCCGCACCGCCCGGCCGGAGCCAGCCCTGCCATCGTGCAGCACAGAGCACCGGGTCAGGCAGCCGCCCCGCCCGGCTGGAGCCAGCCCTGCCACCGTGCAGCACAGAGACCGGGTCAGGCAGCCGCGCCGCCCGGCTGGAGCCAGCCCTGCCACCGTGCAGCACAGAGCACCGGGTCAGGCAGCCGCCCCACCCGGCTGGAGCTATCCACACCACCGCGCAGCACAGAGCACCGGGTCAGGCAGCCGCCCCACCCGGCTGGAGCCGGCCAAGCCACCGCGCAGCACAGAGACCGGGTCAGGCAGCCGCACCGCCCGGCCGGAGCCAGCCCTGCCATCGTGCAGCACAGAGCACCGGGTCAGGCAGCCGCCCCACCCGGCTGGAGCCAGCCCTGCCACCTCGCAGCACAGAGACCGGGTCAGGCAGCCGCACCGCCTGGCTGGAGCCAGCCCTGCCACCGCACAGCACAGAGCACCGGGTCAGGCAGCCTCCCCGCCCGGCTGGAGCCGGCCCTGCCACCTAGCAGCACAGAGCACCGGGTCAGGAAGCCGCACCGCCCGGCTGGAGCCAGCCACGCCACCGCGCAGCACAGAGCACCGGGTCAGGCAGCCGCATCGCCCGGCTGGAGCCGGCCCTGCCACTGCGCAGCACAGAGCACCGGGTCAGGCAGCCGCCCCGCCCGGCTGGAGCTGGCCCTGCCACCGCGCAGCACAGAGCACCGGGTCAGGCAGCCGCACCGCCCGGCTGGAGCCAGCCCTGCCATCGTGCAGCACAGAGACCGCGTCAGGCAGCCGCACCGCCCGGCTGGAGCCGGCCAAGCCACCGCACAGCACAGAACACTGCGCCAGGACGGGCTGTGCAGCTGTGCTGCCCCAGGAGCTTGCAGCCCCACCATGCAGAGCATTGCACCGGTGGTAGGGTGAGCTGAGGTTGTGGGGGAGGGGGAACAGCAGGATAGGGGCCGGCAGCAAGCCTCCCAGGCCAGGAGCTCAGGGTCCGGGCAGGAGGATCCCACGGGCCATAGTTTGCCCACCTCTGCGCTAAGGCTACAAGTGACCAATATGATCATCTAGTCTGACCTCCTACACATGGCAGGCCACAGAACCTCCCCCATCCACTCCTGTAATAGGCCCCTGACTTCTGGCTCAGTGACTGAAGTCCTCAAAACATGATTTAAAGACTTCCAGTTACAGAGAATTCCTCATTTACTTTAGTTTAAACCAGCAACTGACCCGTGCCCCACATTGCAAAGGAAGGCGAAAACCTCTGCTCTCTCTTTTCCTCCCTTCCTCTTCCTAGCGCCTGCTCTCCTTTCCTCCCACACCTCAGCCCTCCTGTAGCCCCCAATTAAAAGGCAAAACAACAACAACAACAAAACATGTGGCAAGCAAACAGGGTCCATTCTTTGCCAGATGAATTTACTTGCTTGTTACGTTCCCATCTCCCAGCCTTTGCCTGTTTGTGTCTTCCTGACTGCTAGTCCTCCAGGCCAGGGACTCACTCTTAGCAATGTTTGCTCAGCACCCAGAACAGTAGGCCCTGAGCCTGAGATATATAATGCTTATTGGTATGACTACTCCTAACAGGTTATTTTGTTGGGATTTGAAGATCATTGCTTTTTTCATGGTTCCGAGGAATGAATTTTTCAAAAGTGCCTCAGGCCCAGATCACCCCAGGTATTTAGGTTCCTAATTTCTATTCTTTTCAATAGAAGTTAGGAACCTAAAAGCCTTAGAGAATCCAGGCCTCAGTGAAGAAGGGTAATAATAATTTGAGATATATCTATCTCATAGAACTGGAAGGGATGCTGAAAGGTCATTGAGTCCAGCCCCCTGCCTTCACTAGGGGGACCAAGTATTGATTTTGTCCCAGCTCCCTAAGTGGCCCTCTCAAGGATTGAGCTTATAACCCTGGGCTTAGGAGGCCAATGCTCAAACCACTAAGCTATCCCTCCTATATGTTATAGGGTAGCCACTTCCTACATCACCTTTCTACTCCATTAGTCTACTTAATCCCCCCTCTCTGAGCCATGGTAGCTAAATTGATGGAAAAATTCTTCCATTGATCTGGCTGCATCTACAATGAGGTTGAGACCAACCTAACTACAGTGCTCCTGGTGCCAATTTTTGCAATGCCCTGAGAGATGTAGCTAGGTGGATCTAATATTTAGGTGTAGACCAGTAGTAGATCAAGTCTCATTGACTTTCAATGGATTTTAGGCACCTCAGTCGCTTAGGTGCTCTTGGAAAATATACCCTCTATGTTCTATGGTTCTAGTGTCATGTTTTTTAAAAAAGTGAGATGTGAAGGATTAGTTGGAGAATGGGAGGAAGCATGTGGACAGATCCCTAAATTGCTCTCCAGAGTCCCTGTTTGCATTTAAAAAAAAAGGTAAGGCCCAGCTCCACAAAGGTATCTAGGCTTCAAACATCCTAAGTCACTAGATGTTATGGTTGTAAAGGAAACCTTGAAAACAGGACCTAATGTAATTCATGCTGCACTGTCTGCCTGAGTTTGCACACAGCCTGAGACAACGGCTCTGAGGCACGGACACCACATTCATGTTAACACAGATGGCAATGATGACACTTTAAATGCCAGCTTGGTTAGTGGTTTCACTGATCAATAAACCAGGAAGGAAAACAGAGGAATGATCCCAGTGTGAAGATTTACATCAGCATCCCCCAAAGCATGTGTGGGTGTGGCCTGGCTCATACAACCCAAACTGGCAGTGACCACATTAAGGGGAGCTGTAGCAGCCAATAATCACATTCTGTGGCACCGGCAGGGGAGACATATAATTAAGGATTAGCGCCACCTAAGGAGAACCAGCCTGGGTGGGTCTATAAGGGATGGCCTGCAGGGCTAATACCTGAGTCCAGAGAGAGATGCTGCAGTAGGGAGAAGACTGCACAGATGAAGGGGTCTAGGGTGCTGTCAGAAAGGCTGGGAGGCACCCTGAGAAATTGCCTCAGGCATAAATTGGGAAAAGCTGCCCAGAAAGCTGATACTGTGGGGAGAGAGGAGTGTGCAGCTCCATGACAGATACTGGCAAAGGTAGGTGGCAGTCTTGGGGGGCAGTGGGAAATTATAAGAAACAGACCTTAGCTGCTTATCACAAGGATCTTGGGCTGGGGCCCAGAGGAGAGGGTGTGCCTGAGTTCTCCTTACATCCCCTAGCAGGAGGGGTCTTGGGAGTAAAGGGGCAAGGACTCTACATGGGGCCTGGTATGTGGTCACTCAGGCTTTAGGTTTTTGTTTGGGCTCCAGAAGGGGGTGAAGCTGTGACTGTCCCAGCTGGAGGGGTGAGTCACAAGAAGGAACAGACTAGGGGGAACAGAAACTAGAGGTTTTCTGTGCCATGCTCCCCACAAGGGGGGGCACCCCAGCTGGTGACTGAACCTTCTATGGGCTGCATAGTGCTAGCTGAGGGTGCAAAAGATGCAGTGGCTGAGATGGGTTGGCCTTTAAAAACACATGGCTGGGGCCCAGAGGGGGTGGATGCAATGACTTTCATTTCCCTGAAGGGGGGCACTGTGTTCAAATGCTTAAGAAATGCTGCTTCCATGGAACCATTTGCAGGAAGTGTGTTTTGAGTGGCTGTGTTCTCCAGGGGAGATGGGAGGTGCTTTGGGATGGGCAGCAGGACAGGTACTTTTCATCCCTGGGTCACCAGTTTAGGCCATCCCAGGGATGTAGAGAATGAAAATTGCTGACATCAGGTGGCTTTAATCCAATTCCTGGCAGACAAGTGTCCAGCTCCCAGAAATCTCCCTCTAATTGGCAGTGTTGTTGGAAGACTTGGCAGAGAGGCTGAGGAAAGTGAATTATCCTCTCCCCTGTACTCCACAGGTGGCCTCCCCGGGTTGGCAATGAGGTCCTGCTGCTGGGCCTGCACTGGGGCTACGACACTCAATCCTGCTGCCATGGAAACCTTCTACATCCATATCTGAGCACTCATATGGCCCCCATTCCCCTCACACCACCCCGTGAAGCAGGGCAGCAGACATGATCTGTGCCTGCCAATAGTGGGGGGATGTGGAGAGTGAGGGCAGCTGGCTTCAGCAGTGTTACTGAGCTTGCTCAGTCCATATGAGCATGCTCATTACAAGCCAAACTGGGAAGCACCTGACTCCATATGTATCACGTCTGCAGGGCAGCAGTTATCCCCATTGTACAGATGTGAAACTGAGGCTTAGAGGAGTTCAGGTCACAAAGAGAGCCTGCAGCAGAGCAGCGAAATGACCCCAGGTCTCCCAAATCCTAGACAAGCCCTGTAACCACTCACCCACCCTTCCTCTCATTGGGCGCAGGAGCCAGCACAAAAGGCTTGATCTTGCAATGGGCCAAGGCTGACTCCTGGAATGCTGAGCCCCCTCATCTTCCACTGACTCAAATGGGAATCAAGGATGCTCAGCACATTGCAAAATCGAGGGTGTCAATCATTCTTCAGGGCTGTCCCCTTCGCATGATCCACTTCCCGTGCACTAAGGCCCCAACTCAGCAAAGCACTTCAGCACCCACTTAAGTCCTATTGAAGTCAGCAGTCTGCCAGGCAGATCACTGAACTGGGGGCTCCATGTGGGCACGGGGGTCTGCACGAGTGATGCTCTGTGCAAGGTCAGGGACCTTTGTTTGCCAGCTATGCTGCATTCTGAGGCACCCCTGCTTAGGTGTCATTCTCGCCAAGGTCACAAACCCTTTAAAGCCCTGAAGACTCCATTAAGTCTGCTGCATGTCCATGTAACACGCTTCTTTCATCCTGCACCAGGCTGAGGGTGTATGCGGGGAGGGAGGGTGGCTGAAATTCTTATTTTTATCATTTTTCTAGCACGGCACTGCAGATGTCCACACGGCTGTGCGATAGGTGAAATGTGTGAGCCAACAGTCCATGGCTGGAGTGGCTTATAGTCAAAAGGCAGGAACTGAGAATACACAACAGAGCAAATATTGAATGGATTGCATGCTTCAGTCAGAATTCTCTCTCACTCACACACTGTCAACGCTCCATGTTAAAATGTCACTCACTTACAGCTATGTCAACAAAAATGTATCAGCCTTAATAGGCTGAGAGTATCTGAAGACAATTCTGTCCTTTTTCCATACCAATAGCCAGGGAGTTTTGCAAACCTTCTCTGAGACTATTTAGAAGCTTTTATTAAGGCCAAGAAAAGCCTTAGTGAGTTACCAATCTTCAAGATCAATAGTCATCTCCTTGCCTCTTTGTCCTGCCTCCCGCTCTTTGGCTGCTGCCTGGCTGGCTGCCATGACCCCTGTATGTATGACCAGAGTTGTCTCTGCAGTAGCAGACAGCAGCAGCAGGGCCAGGCGGGGGTGTGTGTGTGGGGGGTGGAAATAAAGAACCAAGGCTCCCTTGAACAGACATCAGTTAATGAGATGAGGGACGGAAGCGGCTGAGTGTGTGGCAGATCATCTTGCCACAAAGAAAAGCAAAATAGAGGCCCTACGACTCTAAGCTCTGCCTGTGCTGTGTTTTCATTCTCTCTTCCTAGTGCGGGAGAAGTTGCTGGCAAGGCGGAAATCACCAAAGAATGCCTGGCTTATTATTCTGCTTCTGGTTTTGAGTGGGCCACTTTCAATTTAGGGCAGGTCACCCTAGACTGCTACTTCAGCCAGACCTCAGCATCTTGAGAAATTAATTAGGAAAAGGAAAGCTGCTGGGTTGGAGAGGAAGGGAGGGGGAGTTTCCACTCAAACCTTCAGATCTGGCTGGTGTTAGAGATGTGAAAATCAACAAAATGAAGTCTGTGGTTTTCATCTGAACCTAAGGCCCAGATCCTGAAAGGTATTTTGGTGCCTAAGGGCTTGTCTACATCAGAAAGTTGCAGCGCTGCTGAGGGAGTTACAGCGCTGCAACTTTGAAGGTGTACACATCTGCAGGGCATCACCAGCGCTGCAACTCCCTGTTTGCAGCGCTGGCCGTACTCCCGTTTTGTCTCGGGTGTAGAGGATCCAGCGCTGGTGATCCAGTGCTGGTAATCCAATGTAGACACTTACCAGCGCTTTTCTTGACCTCCGTGGAAGGAGGAAGCCTCTGGTAATCAAGCTGGTCTCCTTTCCCGGTTTGCTCTCTCGTTCCCGGAACCCCGAGCAAGCAGGTCTCCTTCTCTGCGGTTTGCTGGGTGGCTCCGGGAACGCGAGAGCAAACCGCGGCGAAGCTGGTCTCCTTCCCCGGTTTGCTCTCTCGTTCCCGGAACCCCGAGCAAGCAGGTCTCCTTCCCTGCGGTTTGCTGGGTGGCTCCGGGAACGCGAGAGCAAACCGCGGCAAAGCTGGTCTCCTTCCCCGGTTTGCTCTCTCGTTCCCGGAACCCCGAGCAAGCAGGTCTCCTTCCCTGCGGTTTGCTGGGTGGCTCCGGGAACGCGAGAGCAAACCGCGGCGAAGCTGGTCTCCTTCCCCGGTTTGCTCTCTCGTTCCCGGAACCCCGAGCAAGCAGGTCTCCTTCCCTGCGGTTTGCTGGGTGGCTCCGGGAACGCGAGAGCAAACCGCGGCGAAGCTGGTCGCCTTCCCCGGTTTGCTCTCTCGTTCCCGGAACACCGAGCAAGCAGGTCTCCTTCCCTGCGGTTTGCTGGGTGGCTCCGGGAACGCGAGAGCAAACCGCGGCGAAGCTGGTCGCCTTTCCCGGTTTGCTCTCGCGTTCCCGGAACCCCCCTTGAAGCCGCCCAACAGCGCTGCAGTGTGGCCACATCTAACACCACTTGCAGCGCTGGTTGCTGTAAGTGTGGCCACTCTGCAGCGCTGGCCCTATACAGCTGTACTAATACAGCTGTAACAACCAGCGCTGCAAAATTTTAGATGTAGACATGGCCCCAATCTCATGGCAGCTAAGCACTGAGGCCCAAATCTAGAAAGATATTTAAGTGACTTAGGAGCCTTTTGGTGGGACTTCAGTGATTTTGAAAATTCACCCTAAACATTTACCCTGAACCTGAACCCACCAAACTTTTGGGAGGTTCGAAAACATGTGGCCAGCTTGGTCGTCTTTCTTTTCTCCCTTCCTTGCCCTGGGACCAGAAGACATGTCCTGATACAGCCTGTTCTTGGGACTGGGGGGAAATAGTTCCGGTCCTGTCAGAAATCTTGTAGGAAAACCCTGTTCTTATGTGACTCCTGGGTGCAAAGACTGAGCACCACTATCCTGGCCCCACCCAGTGATTCAGATGAGTCTCCCAAGAAATCAACACCTGGCTCTGACTGAACTGAAGCGAGACTGAAGTGAAAGGGAAAGTTTCAAGGAGCTTCTATTGTTGTCTGATGTTGATGAACCCAAGCATTTATTTGGTTTCTGACATGGTGGTGATTGTTTGCCAACACACTGATCTCTGCCTCCCTCAGTCATCAAGGTAATAACAGAGATGCGTTGTTTGCTGGTGGCAGCCTGGTTCCATGACTAAGACACCAGTCTCAGGATGTGGTTCCTGGTTCTGCCATTGATCTGCGGTGTGACTTCATGTAAATTACTTCCCCTCTGTGTACTGGTAAGAGCTTCAGGGCCGGATCTGTCTGAGTATGTGTTGGTACAGCACTGTCAAAGTCAGACTCAGGACTCTCAATTTGTCAGACCACTCTGTTTTATTAGCAAAGTGCTCTGCCAATACACCCAGACAGTATGAGTCCTATGCAAGGCTTAAGCTACTTTATTTATATGGAAAAAAAGGGTGCAAACTTAACAAGATAACTAAGCGAACAGAACTGAAAAGTTTACCTGAGGCTAGACACACACATCTTATTTCCTTATTAACTCTTACCGATCTCCTGCTAATGTCCCACCACTAGCTTAAGTCCCATTGTTCCATACCTTAATGTTTCTCTTCCTGACAACTTTATCTCAACATTCCTCATTTCTACTTAAAGTAACATATAGTATTTCTTTAATCCAACATTTTATTAAGATATTTAAAAAAAGTTTCTGGTGATCAGGGAATAACATATAGATTATCGAGGGGGTGCGAAGTTCAGTTTAAGATCGGGTGGCGTAAGGAATACATAATCTGCAATAGACCCGATTGGGGGTAAAAGGTTAACGGGTCAACGTACAGACACTGAGATATGAGGGTATGTTGTTCATATGATGGCTATGTTCAGGTGTGGCCTATAAAGAGTGGATACAATGATGAGGATGGATTGACCCTCATTTGGTGAAATGTAAGGTTCAGTGAGCTTATGGTTCTGGTTCTATTACATCATCCCACTGGCCTCAGGTTCATATCTGGTGTTTATTCAAGACTTTGGTCTTGCTCATTAAGCCATTCAGTGGATGAGGGGGTTGGTCTACAGATTCAAAGAGTTTAAGGCCAGCTGGGATCATTAGATCATCTAGTCCAACCTCCTGCATATCACAGGCTGTTAAATTTTACTCAGTTGCATTAAGCCCAATAACGTGTGTTTTTGGCTAAAGGAATGTCTCCCAAAAGGCATCCAGTCTTGAGCAGAAGACAGCAAGACAGAGAATCCACCTCTTCCCTTGATGGTTTGTTCCAACACTTAATCATCTTCCCAGTTAAAATGTGCATCTCGTTTCTAATTTGAGTTTGTCTGGCTTTAGATTCCAACAATTAGCTTCTGTTCTCCTTTCTCCACTATGTTAAAAAGTCCTTTAACACCCAGCATTTTCTCCCGAAGAAGGCACTTAGACCCTTTACACAAGTGCCCTGTCTTTCCCCTCCTTCCAACCGCCCCTCAGTCTTCTTTTTGATAAGTTGAACAGAGTTCTTTACATCTCTCACAATAAGGCATATTCTCCAGGTCTCAAATCATTTTTGTGGCACTTTTCTGCACTCTCTCCAATTTTTCAACCTTCTTTTTAAAATGTGAACACCAGAACTGGGCGGTGTATTCATCAGTGACATATACAGAGGTAAAATCACCTCCCCAGGCCTACTCACTACTCCCATGTTTATCCATCAAAGGATCATGTTAGCCTGTGTTGCTACAGAAGTATAGTAGGACCTCACATTGAGTTGCTTGTTCAGTAAGACCCAAACACACTTCATACAGGAGAACCCCTCTCTACCTATGATCCATTGAAGAAGGTTGGTCAACTATTTGTCATCAAAACACTTTTTTTTCCAATGAAAAATGACTTTTAAACTAAAATGGAAAATTTTCATTCTAGCCAATTTTTTCCCCAATGATAAACTGAATTTTGGGGTGTGTGTGGGTTTTTATTTAAACATCAGATTTCAAAAGCCATTTTAAAATTATTTTTCTTTTTTTTCTTTTTTCTTTGTTTCACTTGCCAGCCAAAAAAAAAAAAAAAATCAGTCACAGGTTTTCCCCCCAAAATTTCTTTTCTTCAAGTTTCTAGTAAAACTATTTGACATTTTTGACCAGCAAATTCTTTGGGGTGATGCGGCTAACAGCACTTGAAATGAAACTTGAGAGATGGAATTAAACGTACTCTTGGGTATGCATCCATTCCTGGCCTCTTTTGGTTTAGGTTTGAGTATATAGGGTCTATGAAGGTTTAGGGGGCCCTCTTTTGCTGGCAAAAATTGAGACCTGTTAGTCTGATAAAGATTGGGGATCTATATTTACAATATTTTTTGAAAGGCAAGATCTCTACCAAGGCAGAAATAGAAGAAGGGAACTATACTTCCTTCCCTGCAAACTTGTAGCCACGGTAGGGAAATTGTAAAGAAAGAAGTAGCCAGTGGTGCTAGGTAGCAAGATGCTCACTCGCTCTGTGGATATCTTTATTACAGGATAAAGCCAGATGTGCATGGGGTAGGTACCCAAGAAACTTCCTTCTGATCATTGGATGCTGTGGGATGGGGCCAAGTAGAACTCCAGCCCTTCTGTCCTAGCATTTGGGTGAATCTACTGCCAAAAGAAGTAGAGGGGTAGGAGGAGGGTGAGGTCAAGGCCACAGTGTAATCCACCCTCTGCACCTGTAGACTAGTGTGGTGGGAGAAGGTATCATATGCTGCATCCTGTGAACAGGTAGAACCATAGGGTTAGGAAGGACTGTATAGGTGAGATCCCAAGATGTAAGGATCCAGGGCCTGGAACACAGGTCTACAGAGCCTGGGACAGCTGGTAGTCCTACAGTGCCACCAAGAAGTGCAGCAAGGATTGCTTCTCTAGGGATTTGGCCTCTTGAAACTGCTGCCGTTGCACAGCTCCTACTGAATCTCTCCTCCTTCAAAGTGTAACAACTCAGGGCCTGATTGCCCATTGCCTCGTGCTGTGTGCAGTCATTGGCACCAGTGTAAAGTGGGTATAAATTGCTATGGTTCTGATCTGATGTAGTGTTTTGCACTTGCCTTGCACCGGTGCAAATGACTGCACGTGCTACAAGGGCAACAGGCCACAAGCCTCCTGGTCTTACTCTGAGCGTTCAGAGCTTCAGAAGGGAGTTTGTGAGATGCAAGGTTGTTAATACCATCATATGATGATGCATCTTTCACTGGCAAGAGTTATTCACTTATTTTCTAAAACACTTAGGGGATTCAGACGCCCAATTCTCATTGATTTTAACAGCAGAACATAAAAGTGAATACAAACCATAGGAAAATATTTGTAAAGGCTCCTCCTTCCCCAAGATTCTGCTGCCTGACAAGATGGTAGCACAAAATGCAAGAGTGTATTTATGTGCTGACTGCCGAGGTTTCTTTTTTTGTAGTGTGCAAATGATTCAGTTTCTTTCTTTTGGCTGCTCTGGTTAAAATTAAGTGCCTCCCAATGGAGCCATCTAGTGGTGCAGCCTATGCTATGGTCTGGCACCAGTATTTTCTCAGCAACAAACCTATCCCCATTATTCCAGAGTCTCTTCCTTGACTACCGCAGGGGCAATCATCTGGCCACAGCTGTATCCTGGGCTCTGGGCACAGTGTAATCAGACATATACCTCTAAAAACAGGACTAACAGGATTGTTTATTGTTGGCACATGCCAACAGTCTCTGAAATAGTCCTGAGAGACAGCAAGAGCTAAACAAAAAGGAAAACAAATGACGGAGACAGAGGTGATGTTTTAGGAATATGCTTGCTGAGTATTAAAAGTGCCCCCCTGTGATGGGATGATCACCCCATGCCAGCCTTGAAAGGATTAATGGGGCTGAGAAGGGGGCCTGTTAACTTGATAGGCCCCACCTGAGGGGAATTAGGCTGGCTTAGTAACCCCTGACTGGGAACAGAGCCCAGCTGAGAAGGAAAAGCCAGGGCTATGAGAGCTAGGAAGCTGGCACAGGAGAACAGAATCCCTGTAGGCAGAGTGTACCTAGGAGAAGGTGGTGAATGAGTCGGATAGAGGCAAAGATCCTGCAGAGATGAAGTAGGAGCAGCCCAGGGGAACAATAGCAAGGTTTGGGTCTGTGCAGAGTTTGGCTGCTGGTTGTTGTAGGGTCCCTGGGCTGGAACCTGGAGTAGTGGGTGGGCCCAGGTCTCCTACCGTCCACTGGGGAGGTGGCGCAGACCAGGCAGTGGAGGAGGAGATGGCATAGGACAGTCATCCAGTGGGACTTTGACCCCTCAAAGGGAAAACATGTAGTGAGCTGTCTGTAGGGCCAAACCACAGAGGGAGAGCCCCTGGAGTCACAGAAAGAGGGGTAGATGGGTATGTGAATGAACAGCAGAAGAAGACATTGGACCTGCAAAGACCTAATCCCCACAGTGGCTAGGAGGAGGCTTCCCAACAGTGAGTAAAGCGGATGACACCCCCCTCTCCAGCACTACCAGTAGAAACCCCATTTTTCATGCTCTTTAATGTACAAAGGTGAAGGTTGTACCAGCTTTAGTGAATCAGTGCCATCCTAAGGGAGTAAGGCCCTCTGTACCCCAGGGGAGACACATCCCAAGAGATGCAACCACGGCTTGGACCATGGTACGATTCCCACTTCAGTCTTTCCTGTGGCCCCATCGGAGGCCTACCAGCAGAGAGGCTATGCTCAGTGAGTGCATTCTCTAGCCAACTTTGCCATGCCTCCTTCCTGGGCAATGCCACCCGCATTTTGGACTGTGCTGGCCCCCATTGCTTCCCACCCTCTATAACAAGAGTAGTCTGCAGCCAGCTTCCACATCCGCCCCCATACGGAATTGACTTCAGTGGAGTTACATATTGTATGTGAAGTTAACCACATGGATAAGTCTTGGCAGGATCAAGGCCTCATTTTGTGTTTGTGTGGTTGTTTATTTTTTGTCTTTTTCTTTTTTCCTCCCTGTCCTGTAGGTTTAGTGCTATTATTATACAACTCCCAGGCTTGATTCTCTGTTGCCGTGCCCCTTGTGTATGTGTAAATGCTACTACCCTGATTTGCTGATGTTTTTCCTCCACTTTGCACTTGCCTTGAAAGTGACAGGAAAAAGTTGCAGCGCAAGGGTGAATCAGATCCATTGCTCTTACTCAGGGTACGTCTACATGAGGAAAGCTACAGCACCGCAGCTGTAGTCCATAGAGTAGACACTTCCTACAGCAATGGAAGGGATTTTTCCGGCGCTGTAGTAAATCCACTTCTCTGAGCAGTAATTGCTAGGTTGATTGAAGAATTCTGCCATCCACTTAGTGCTGTCTACACTGGGGCATAAGCCAGGTTCACAATGTCTCTCGGGGGTCTCTCACACGCTAGAGTGACGTAGCTGGGTGGCGCTAGCTTTCTAGGATAGACCAGTCCTCATTTCCTTAGAGAAGGAAAGAATCTTCTCATCATGTTAGTTATTCAAACGGTTTAAAAAATATCCACCAAAGGTGGTTGTGTTTCAAAATAACCCCCTCTAGTTCCTATATGTGCACCACCTCCTCTGATCAGACCTGATATTAAAGCATGATGCAAACGATAGCCACAGAGTAAGTATACTCCTGAGCTCAAATATTTCTCATGTTGATTTAGATTTTCTAAAATTAACTTTCCAATAGTTTAAGTCATATACATGTTTGTTCTATAATCTCTATTTTTGTCCTCTTATAGAATGTCTTCCATGGAGGAACTAGGAAACACTTTGCAAACATAAGCTCTGTGCCCTACTGAAAACAAAGGTGGAATTAAGAGGTGCATGTGGCTTTTGCTGAATTTCTGTCCAGTGGTGAGTTTCTCCCATTAGTTAATTAAGCTTCATTGCAGCCTTTTGATCTTTGCAAGCATTCTTACTGGCTAGGATCTGTTGTGTTACTTTAGGTGGAATAAAGGTGTTAACATTAAAGAGTGTTAAATGAGATGTGGAGTTTAGTATACAAAGACCTCAGCCAGCTTAGTACCATGGCAAACACACCATTAAAATTCCTTTTATTAAAGATACAGAAAAGAAGGAGACTGTGAAAGCGTTTAAAATGGAAATTATTAAGTAAGGCTTTCATTTTCACAACACTTCTTGTCCCCCCATGTTTGACAGGGTCTTAGAGGGTATCAGAGATGGTAATAACTGTCCTTTGGGGAAAGAGAAGAAGTTGGCTGAGATAAATTGGCACTGTTCCTGTTATAAAGGACCATCCTATTTTATTGCAGGTGGTGGTTGAGGTTCAGCAGGAGCTGATAGGGGTGGAAATGTCAGCTGGATCCCACTTTCTGGCCAGAGCTGGTCAGGACATCTCCCAGGATTAGGACACAAGGGTCTGAGGTTGCAGGAGACGGTGGGTGCAGGAGGTTGCAGGAGACGGTTGCAGCCAGGATGGTGACGCTTGCTTCAGTAGCCTCCATCCCCTCTTCCTTTTTTGTCTGTTCTTTTTGTCTCCCCTCCCACCCTGACCCCAAAGTCTGTCTTTAAGGACCCACAAAGGGAATTTTGTCCAACCAATTAGGTCTAATAGCTGACACCAGTTTTGATTCAATGTCTTCGGCCACCACATCACCTGTTTTAAGCAGCATAATTTCAACCGTCCGTGGATTATATCAGCATAGTCCTTTTAGTTTGGGCTGATAGTTTCTTTGACTGGTTTCCTTCATCTATTCCCATCAACATCTATTGTTTGAGATTGTGACATTTTATGAACTTTCATACAACTAGGGTAAATCTGTAAGCTTAATTATTACAACAGATCATCTGGGCATATCTCATCTAATCATTTCCCTGCCACTGCAGGGGCCTCAGGAACGGATGTGCTTTGCTTTCTAGTGTTCTCTCCCCGTGGCACACAGAACTCTAGTCTCCTGAGGTTCAAAATGCTTTGGTTTAACTGAAGTTATTGGGCTCTGCGAAGGGGTATTTGTGTGAAATGTAATGGCCTGTGATATGCAGGAGGTCAAACTAGTTGATCTAATGGTTCCTTCTGGCCTTAAACTCTGTGGAACTTTGATGCTCTCTCCATTTAACAGAAGAAGAAACTGTTTCAGAGGCCACATAGCAAGTCAGTGGCATGAATGGGGCTAAACTCTGTCTGGTGCCTTAATGACGAGCTGCACCTTACCATCCTATTTTGGTTTTTATACAGTTAAGAAATAGGGCCATGTATGTTTTATATTTTGTATTTGGAGGCAAAACCATGAGAAATTCATTGCTTTGGGGTCTGTGTCCCATTACTTCTCCTGTAGGGTGTCCATTCGTGCTTCGACAGAGCCAATGTGATTGATGGTCATCACTTTGGCTGAGGCACGGGGAACTGAAGCAGGGACCTCCAGACCTAAAAGCACAGGTTGTTACAGCTTGGGATAAAGCTCTTTAGTTGGGCCTACAACACAGGCGGACCTGTCTCTCTCTGACACCCCCACAAGAGTTCAGGGACTGACCTAAAAAGATCCACAACACAAGATACTCCATTCAAATGATTATTGCTAGGCCTTCCAATTCATCCTAATTTGGAAAGCATCACTTGGATAGGATCATTTGAAAGTTATGGTAGGGAAAGAAAAACAATATTTCCCTTCCAACGGAAGTCTTGGCCCAGATCCTCAAAGCTCTTGAAATCAATGGGATTGGTATTTGAATTAATAATCAATCTTTGAAGATCTGGGCCCTTGTATGAAAAGAACCCTATGTATTATTTGACAAAACCTGCCTGTCTTCTGATTTGGCCATTATATTTCAGTGCTCACAAGGCCATTATAAGATGTGACAGCTGGTAGTTTAATTTTAAACTATATATGGAGAGATCAGTATTTGGAAAAAAGGTATAATAAACTTGGCCACTAGATGGCTTCAGTGAGAGAGACCTGTTGATATTATGCCAAAAAGAGCTAGCTACTTTTTTCTGGCACCAGGGATTCTTCCCAAACGCTGTCTAATCTTTGGCTTCTGCAGCTCAGCATCTGTCTCGGTTTGGGGCTGTATAACCTGTTTGATAACAGTTTCTTGTGCCTTGAGGGGCTTAATGATTAGAGAAGGCTTTTCAAGCTAAAACAACCTTAACAAAGGGAGGGTAATGGGAAAATGCTTTCACCATTAGATGCAGAGAATTGAGGCCACTGCTTGGCAGGTATTTAAATCTGTTACCGGTAGAACACCAGTTGTGCATTTTCAAACAATCAGTGCATGATACCGGAGATGAGGTCAGAGCCAAACACTCTTACACTTGTTTTGGAGGGGAGGATGAGTTAGAATCCAAACCTGGATCCAGATCTGAAATTCCCCAGATCTGACATGAAATATGAACCTCAGAAGTGACGTGATTTCTTTTCCTTTTGAAACACATAAAGGGTCAGATCCTCCTTTAAAGTCAACAGAGCTGCTCAGATTTACAGCAGCTGAGGACTTCTTCGGCCAGAAATATAATAAATCTTTAGACATCATTGTGATGGTCTTGTGCCCTGTATTCACCTCCTGCATGCTACTGTAATATTTGCACAAAGTATGCATTGCAAGGCATCATGTGAAAACTAATAATTTGCTGGTCAATATTGTCTTGATAAAATATATATGGCAACATTATAGGTAAAGTTCTAAGATTCCACTGTATGGTGTTATTAACACATGTTCCAAACCCCAGCCCTGCCTAGACAAAAGTTGGCAATCAAGCACAAAGGGAGTTCCAAGGGGTGGATAAACCATCAGGAGATAAACAGTCAAAAGGGAGGCTGTCCCCTGAATTTCAGCAGGAAATCTTTTCTAAGGGGGTGGGGGGACTGACACCATAAAATGAGGGATAAACACCCCAAGGCAGCCATCCTCCCCTTCTTACTCTGGTCATCGATTGACTGCACCAGAAGGAACGTAGGAGGCAGCCATGACACAGAAGAAGGGGTTTGGTCTAGAGGTATGGCCAGGAAGAGTATTAAGAGCATGTGGTGGGAGAATCTTTTGCTTTGAATTTATCAGTTAAAGAGCGGCAGTAGTGGTGTTTTAGCTTGTACCCAATTCTGACTTTTGCCCCTTATTACTTGTACTCATTTAAAATAGCTCTTTGTAATTAATAAACTTTTGTTTTATTGTTTTAGTTAAACCGGTGTGTTTGATTGGGAAGCTCTGTTTGGGGGAACGGGATTTGTGCATATTGCTTCTATTACTATAATGATGGATTTTATATGAGCTTGGATTGTCCAGGAGAGGGCTAAGCCCTACAAAACAGACATTTCTGGGGAAAAGTCTGGGACTGAGAGTGTGGTGGGGGAACCTTGGAGTGTAACTCAGGCTAGTGAAAGCCTGAGCGTGACTAACAGGTTGCAAGTGCACACACGCATAGCTAGGCATGACTTACATGCTAGAGGCTGTTTGTGGAGGCAAAATCAGCCAAGCAAGGTAAAGGACACCCCAGGTTAGGGGCCGGGGGTGACACAGCCACTCGCTACTCTCGATATTGTATCCTGGGTATAGGTCAGATGCATTCTGCCCAGTGTGGTTATTTTGAAATGGAATTTAAAAGTGAATGACAGTCATTTGTGTGGCCTATATGATCAATACACTAATGAAAAGGCACTGACAGCCAATCAGAACTTGCCACTTGTGTATGATCATTTGTTTCACAACTGTGAGAGTTTCTTCTGGTTAGATTCCCCACTGCCCCATGCTCTGAACAGTACAGAGAGTCTATTGGATACAGCGCATGCAGTGGAGAAGGGGCTGCATGCATTCTGTGTTGTACCTGAGCATTGAGTTGAAACTTATTTCACGTTACAGCTGCAGATGGACTGAGGAGGTGAGGTGTTACTTACAGGGGCACCAACCAATATCAGGCTAGGCCCTGTGTAAACACAGAGTAAGGCACAGTCCCTCCTCTGAAGAGCTTACAGTCTAAATAGATAAGAGGCGTGAGAAGAAACTGCGGCCTGAGAGGAGAAGTGACTTTCCCAAGGCCTCAAAGCAGATCTACAGGGAATGAACACAGGGGTCTTCTGTGTCCCCATCTAGTCAGTCAGTCACAGGACCAAACTGACTGTAACGGAGGCAAAATGAGTTACACCAGGGGAAGCAGGCAGAGAATCAAGCCCCCATTGTATCCAGGCTTCCGGTAATACGCACAGATCTGATGCCATTCTACACCTGAACTTTTCAAGGCTAAGTTCTTCTTGGGGGACTAAAGCACCTTTCATCTGGGGGTATCAGAGCATGGGTGGGAGAACTGCCGTTGTCTGCGTTCGTGTGCAGTGCAATGGGAGCCCTGTTATCCTAGTTCTGCAGCCTAGGAAGCTAGATGCTAATTCCAGCCATGACACTGATTCTAATCGCTACACCACGCTGGGCCACCTGTATGCCTCAGGTTAGCGGCCCCTGGGGCCAGTCTGGCTCGCTATCTCCGGTTCCTCCCCTGCCTTGTGGGGTTAATAACACCTCTCTGGGCTATTGGGAGGCTTAATTAGTCGTTGTTGATCTTCAAAGCACTTTACACCCAGTGCTGCGTAAATGCTAAATGTCATCATTACTGTAGGCCTGGGGCTGTGCTGTCTTGCGGCACAAAGAGGAGCAGAGGAGGGAGTGAGAACTCAATAGGAGGGACCTGAAATCTCTCCCTTGAATGCTGCTGTCACCTGAGGGAGGGGAGCTGAGGCCTCAGACAGGACCTTTAAAGTACATGGTGCTACTTGGTGCATATGCCCCGTTGCCAGTAGAAGTTAATGGGGCACAGCAGGGAAGAACAGACCCACTTTGCAGGGGGCGTGGGCTGACTCTTAAAATGATCACAAGGCAAAGACATGGGGTTGCTGGATTACTGTCCATCCCCTTGCTTAGGGTGACTAGATGTCCCAATTTTACAGGGACAGTCCTGATATTTGGGGCTTTGTCCTATATAGGTGCCTATTACCCCCTCACTCCCTGTCCCGTTTTTTTTTTTCCACCCTTGCTATCTGGTCACCCTACCCCTGCTCCATAGAAGATATTTTACTTCCTCTGCACACATGTAACTTGGTGGGTATGCACTTCTGAGGACAGAATCTAGCTGACTTTTCCTGTACCTCGGATTCAGTCATTGGTGGTCAGCCACTGTCATAGACCTCTGGTATTGACCAAGGAAAGCTACAATTTACAACAGTTGCACTTATCCCCAGCTTGAAACTGGATTAAACTCAATTAGTGCAATTTGTGGCTGTCTCATCTACACATGAGCTTTGCACTGGTGCAGCTACTCCAGTTGCTGTCCCTCATTGGCTAAACCAGGGCTAACCCCAGTCTAGAAAAGGGCTAAGATGCCCTTGGCTAAGAGCATTACAACACAGCTCATTCAGGAAGGCATCAGTCTCATGTCACTCATGAGAACCCCCCTTCCTGTGGTGAGTGGCTGGAGAGGTTCCTGAGGAAGTGTGAGCCCAGCCTTATTTGATCAGAGGGATGATCGCTACAGCACCAGGCCCCTGAGAGGCAGGAAGACATACACAGGGGAACATGGGAGTGAACTCATGCCTCCTCCTAAAAATAATTGTCCACTGCACAACACCTCAGCTACAAATAACTCCCTATCGTGTTTCAACTTATCCTGGTTTGGTGAGTGCTGACTCTGTATTTTTGATGGGTTTCACTGATTTCCTCAGGGCAGTTTGCTTTAGCGAGTGCAGCACAGATCCTCAGACAGTGCCAACTGGCTCAGTTCCAGTGAGCTGAAGAGCTCTACGCTGGCTGACACCAGCTGAGCTTCTGGCCTAGGCTTTTTAACCTGAAAACCCAAAGCACCTGTAAAGAAAAGTGCGTTCATTGACTATTTTGGAGACTGGCAAAGACCCAATGGCAGGGAGGGTGGTCCCTAAACTCACTCCACCCTCGTTGGGAGCTTGGTGTGGGTGAGAGAAGAAAGGCAAGAGAAGATCACGCCCACACCCCAAATGCTCATGGTATTGCACGTAGAACACCAGACCCCAACCTTGGCTGGTGCTGTGTGTGAAGGATGCTGTGCAAACACAATGTCCCTGCATCAGACAGATAAGGAGTGGGAAGGGAAATGGAAGCTCAGAGTGGAGACATGAGTTGCCCAAGGTCAAACAGCAGCAACAGCATAGAGGTACCCTGTCTCCCAGACCAGTGCACTCTCCAGTAGGCCAAACTTAAGGTTGCCATGGAGATTTCATTAGATGACACTATCTTTAATTAAAGAGCAATCTTTAATTCCTGGAGACACCAGGCCAATCCTGGAGGATCGGGCAACCCAAACCGCTCTGCCAATCTGTTGGATAGGCAATACAGCCTTTCTGAAATGCTTGTTGTTTGGGAAGGGTGTTCTGGTTCCCTCTGTGTTAGAAGAGGGGTGCCCCAGCCATGCCCATACTCCTAAGAACATCCTGCTAGAAGAGCGAAACCTTTCAAACTTCTTTGGCCTTCCACCATGTCAAAACTTGTTGGTGCACCTGATTTTCCAGCTGTGGATATAATTACAACCAGAATGATTTAAAATGACATTGAAAGCAAGTTATCAGATATAACCTGTCTTGGACCATCCCAGGGAGGGGTCTACTTATAGAGATCTGCCTCAAATGTCTCATGCATTGTTTCTTATATAACTAAGGAAGGCTAGGACACTTCCGCTCTTGATTATACCTTTGATTTCAATGACTCAGGAGCAATGGAGTTAATAGCTATGACAGATTATATGTACCTGGAGCAGCGTGAATAATTTTTTTTTGGTTTTCTAACAATTCTGGAGGTGAGGGGGAGAAATTCATTTCAAGTCAACCTGAAAACAACATTCTAAATTAAATTTTGGTGAATTCAAATTTTTTTTCAAATGCATAGACTGTGTAGACTGTCGGTCTTTCATCAGTTGAGACTGAGTTGATCACAACATGTCTTCCAATCTTCTATTGCTCTGGCCATCCTTTGCTATGTTTGTCCATATCGCTTTGTTAGGAAATCATCCTACCTCTTTGGAGGCCCACTGCATGGCCTTTTCTGTTCTCACGGATACCACTCGGATATAGCTGCTGTCCATCTGGTGCCGCTGAGTAGGGCCACATGCCCCGCCCACTGCATTTTGCTGAGTCTGCTTTCAACAACGTCTCGCACTCCAGACTGCTGCCTACTTATTTTGTTGAGGAAGTGATCACAAAGTGAAATGCCCAAAAATGCCTACTTTGACCCAAAATATCTAATTTTGATTTTGAGCTGTTTTTAATGTCAAGTTTTAAAAAATTAAATTGAAGGAAATTTTCAAACAAAACAAAGGTTTGAATCAAAACAAAAATGTCAAAACATTTTGGTTTGGGGAGCATTTTTCTGTTCATTTTTTTCAAACTAAAGCAGGCAGATTCAATGTGAATTTACAAAGTGTTTGTCAATCTGAATCAACAATTTTTGACACAAAGTTTCAGTTGAAAAATTCCAGCTACCTTTGTTCATTTATCAGAGGGTAGCCGTGTTAGTCTGGATCTGTAAAAGCAGCAAAGAATCCTGTGGCACCTTATAGACTAACAGACGTATCTGACATGCATCTGAGGAAGTGGGTATTCACCCACGAAAGCTCATGCTCCAAAACGTCTGTTAGTCTATAAGGTGCCACAGGATTCTTTGCTGTTTGTTCATTTAGTCACCTACATGCATCATCCTGAAAGGAGGGCTAGATTTTCAAAAGAACTCAGAAGGCATAATGGGGCGGCTGAGGGACGGGGATTTGAAAAGAGATCGGCATTAGAGAGGTTGGAAAGTGAGGTTTTCTCCATGATAAAGTTTGATTTTTCATTCACAAACTGAAATTTTTCAGCAGATTTTTTTTTTTTTTTTGGTTTTCCATCAGACAATTGAAAAAAAATTGAAGGAAGCAGGTGTTCATATGAATATCTGAATGCTCCCTTCATCATCCTCCTAATTTAGGACAGTATGAATTTATAGGGTGGGATATATTCCCCTCCTTTTTTTCTTGTTCTAGACTCTGCCCTTCAACTCTTGTTCTTTCCCCGCTTGGTCCCATCCCCATCTGGTACAATCCCAAGGAATAATTCACCCTCTGGCACTGGTGAAATAATTCCTTTCTCTCTCTCTCTCTCTCTCTCTCTCTCTCTCTCTCCATTTTGTTCCCTCTATCCCTTTAAATACACCATAGATTGGAGCTCTGGTAGTTTGAGGTAACCTGGGCAGGATGTGGGGCGGAGCCAAGAACTGCAGGAACTCAGAGTCAGCAAGAGCTCACAAGAACCATATCCCAGAAGAGGACTCCCAGAGCCCAGGCCTTGCACTCTGGAGGCATGGGAGCTCAGAAGGGCTAAGCCCTGCACAGGCTGCTGAAGAGCAGGAACCCAGTCCTGGCACAGTGCTTGGAAGTAGGTGAAGACAGGGACTGAATCCAGTGTAATGCTTGGGGTGAGCTGGTTCTCACAGGACTCCCAGCACTCCTCCAGAGCTGCCGCTGAGTCAGTCCTGGTCTTTTCCTTTGCTGGTGCCTCATTGAGATGATGATGATGACGACAATAATGATGAAGACTATGATTTAAAAGGGATCATGAATGCAGATGCTGCAAAAGGTGAAATGCAGACTAAAGGGGGGTAAGACAGTTTATGGAGCCACTTCAGCGAATCAAGTTGAATCTGTTATGCTGGGCTCATTGCCTTCAATACCTCGCTTTAACTCTTCATGGTTTAGTCTGGAGCTCAGCCCTGCGCTGCAGCACTGAAGAATCCCCAATTTCTCATTCACGTCTCTTAAAGAGCAAATTTGCCTCACTTCTCTCTTATTAAGGCCCCTAGTTCCGGTGAGTGTCTGTCATTGCCCCTACCGCAGTCTCAGGATTTGCACTTGGGACCTTCACAGCATCATCATGCTGCGTTCTGCCACTTGAGCTAAACCAGTGACTTCATTAGGTGGTGACAGTAGTAGGCTGTTATCCTCCACCCCCTAGCAGGAAACATGGTGCCCACTTTGCATATATATCATATGTACACTAAACCAGTCCTTATTAAAGTACTAGGCAGGCACATTCCTTACCCCAAGAGCTCAGCTCCAGCCCTCTTCCTCATGAGGGACTCTGTATATGAGGCAGCCTGTTTATCCCTGTGCCCTGACCTTAGGGTGACCAGATGAGAGACATGAAATATTGGGATGTAGGGGGTGCCAGCGGAGAAGCAACAACAACAAAACCAAGAGCCAGCCGTGGAGGAAAAAAAAACAAAAGCAAAACACAAACCCGCCCCCAACAGTTGCCAGAGCACAGCAAAAATTGGTGGGGGCTGAGCACCCACCGGCAGCTCCATGCCCCTCCCCCCCCACACCAGCTCGCCTTCACTCTGCCTCCACCTCCCCTGAGCTCGCTGCCACGTCCTGCTTCTCCCCTCTCCCTCTAGTGCTTGCCCTGCCATACAGCTGATTGGTGCAAGCCTGAGTGGGAGGGGTGAGGAGGAGGAATGTGGTTTGCTTGGGGAAGAGGCGGGGCCAGGGCTGGGATTTGGTGAGGGATCCACTGGGGGAGGGAGGGCGGAGTTGGGGCAGGGCCGGGGCGGAGTTGGGGCAGGGGGCGTGAGCCCCCTCCACCTGTGAGCCGGAGGGGAAAATATCGGGACAATTTGCATCGGTCAGGACGCGGCACAAACAAGTAAATATCGAGACAGTCCTGATAAAATCGAGACGTCTGGTCACCCTACTTGACCTAAAGGCTGGAGCTGCCATGCAGGAGTGGATCTGACTCCACCTTCTGGCAGTGAGCAGGTGTGTAAGGCTGGGCCAGGATCTTGCTGTTACTCAGTATGCAATCATGACTGCAATATTCTCTGACTGAAAATGTGTTTTTATAACCAAGCTAGGGAAAGGGAAGGGGAAGGAGGAGTTCTGCAAGTGTCAAGGTGAGCTGGAAGAGCTATGTTCTGAGATTTAATTTCCATCCAAATAATTTTCTCAAGCTATATAAACTTACTTTATTTAAAACAAATAACTTCAAAAATGCATGCTGTGTCCCTGGCCCCCGGAAAACGTTCCCAGTAACAACTTTTGCCTGCACTTACCCCTGAGCCAAAAGCCAGCAGTTTTACATTTTCCACCATTAATTTGAACAGTAAATTTCCTTGAGTAAAGTCTCCTGGTCCCAGACCGCAGAATGAATTTAAGTAAACAAGGTGTACAATAACAGACTTGTGTTAGGGCAGGTTTTTCAGGTGACCTTTAATATCTTGTGTAAGTTGAAAATCTCTCCACGCTACGGAGGGGTTGGTGTGTATGTGTGTGGAAATGATTGAAAATACCTCTAGGTAACTGTCTGAAGCAACCTGCCTCATATCCAGTAAAAGTGGATCAGGTGTTTGACCAAAGAAATTAGGTGAAAAATCAGTGCCGGGAATCCTATCAAATTGATGAGCCCCCGGCTTCTGAATATTAAGTTCCTATAAGGTATCTCTAGTTGGACTCTCAAAAACTGAAGCAACCAATATCACTAATTGCTACATGATACAGTTCTGTGGCGATCTGGAAGCCTACTTTCGCCGTCTCCGACTCAAAGAATACGTCCAGGACAACACTGAACAGTGCACTGATACACAGGTGCCCTCCCACCAACAGCACAAGAAGAACAACTCCACATGGACTCCTCCTGAGGGTCGAAATGACAGCCTGGACCTATACATTGAATGCTTCCGCCGGCGTGCACAGGCAGAAATCGTGGAACAACATTGCTTGCCTCACAACCTAAGTCATGCAGAACGCAATGCCATCCACAGCCTCAGAAACCACCCTGACATTATCATCAAAGAGGCTGATAAAGGAGGTGCCGTTGTCATCATGAACAGGTCTGACTACCAAAAGGAGGCAGCCAGACAACTCTCCAATACCAAATTCTACAGGCCACTTCCCTCAGATCCCACTGAGGAATACACTAAGAAACTACAGCATCTACTCAGGACATTCCCTACACTAACACCAGAAGAAATCAACATACCCCTCGAGCCCCGACCAGGGTTATTCTATCTACTACCCAAGATCCACAAACCCGGAAATCCTGGACGACCCATCATTTCGGGCATTGGCACTCTCACTGAAGGACTATCTGGATATATGGACTCTCTACTCAGACCCTATGCCACCAGCACTCCCAGCTATCTCCATGACACCACTGATTTCCTGAGGAAACTACAATGCATTGGTGACCTCCCAGAAAACACCATCTAGCCACCATGGATGTAGAGGCTCTCTATACAAACATCCCACACACAGAGGGAATACAAGCTGTCAGGAACACTATCCCTGATGATGCCACAGCACAACTGGCTGCTGAGCTCTGTGCCTTTATACTTACACACAACTATTTCAAATTTGATGACAATATATATCTCCAGATCAGTGGCACTGCTATGGGCACCCGCATGGCCCCACAATATGCCAATATCTTTATGACCGACCTGGAACAACGCTTCCTCAGCTCTCGTCTACTCACGCCCCTTCTCTACCTACGCTACATTGATGACATCTTCATCATCTGGACCCATGGGAAGGAGACTCTGGAAAAATTCCACCACGATTTCAACAGCTTCCACCCCACCATCAACCTCAGCCTGGACCAATTTACACGGGAGGTCCACTTTCTTGACACCACGGTGCAAATAAGTGATGGTCACATTAACACCACCCTATATCGAAAACCTACCGACCGCTATGCCTACCTTCATGCCTCCAGCTTCCATCCCGGGCACATCACACTATCCATTGTCTACAGCCAAGCACTGAGGTACAACCGCATCTGCTCTAACCCCTCAGACAGAGACCAACACCTACAAAATCTCCACCAAGCATTCTCAAAACTACAATACCCGCACGAGGAAATAAGGAAACAGATCAACAGAGCCAGACGTATACCCAGAAGCCTCCTACTGCAAGACAAATGCAAGAAAGAAACCAACAGGACTCCACTGGCCATCACATACAGCCCCCAGCTAAAACCCCTCCAACGCATTATCAAGGATCTACAACCCATCCTGGACAATGATCCCACACTTTCACAGGCCTTGGGTGGCAGGCCAGTCCTTGCCCACAGACAACCTGCCAACCTGAAACATATTCTCACCAGTAACTGCACACCTCAGCATAATAACTGTAGCTCAGGAACCAATCCATGCAACAAACCTCGATGCCAACTCTGCCCACATATCTACACCAGCGACACCATCACAGGACCTAACCAGATCAGCCACACCATCACTGGTTCATTCACCTGCACATCCACCAATGTAATATACGCCATCATATGCCAGCAATGCCCCTCTGCTATGTACATCGGCCAAACTGGACAGTCTCTACGGAAAAGGATAAATGGACACAAATCAGACATTAGGAATGGCAATATACAAAAACCTGTAGGAGAGCACTTCAACCTCCCTGGCCACACTATAGCAGACCTTAAGGTGGCCATCCTGCAGCAAAAAAACTTCAGGACCAGACTCCAAAGAGAAACTGCTGAGCTTCAGTTCATCTGCAAATTTGACACCATCAGCTCAGGATTGAACAAAGACTGTGAATGGCTTGCCAATTACAGAACCAGTTTCTCCTCTCTTGGTTTTCACACCTCAACTGCTAGAACAGGGCCTCATCCTCCCTGATTGAACTGACCTCGTTATCTCTAGCTTGCTTGCTAGCATATATATACCTGCCCCTGGAAATTTCCATTACATGCATCTGAGGAAGTGGGTATTCACCCACGAAAGCTCATGCTCCAAAACGTCTGTTAGTCTATAAGGTGCCACAGGATTCTTTGCTGCTTTTACAGATCCAGACTAACACGGCTACCCCTCTGATACTAATTGCTTTGAAAACTCTTGGACTAGTTAATCTTCAGGATTCAGCCCGTTTAAAAAAAATTCTCGTGAGAGAGGTAATAAGAAAGCCACAAGAGATATGAAAAGGTTCCAATTCATACCTGTACATCACAGAGCTGCGAGTCTGAAGACTGACGCATTCTCTTTGCACCATGCAGAAGATGTGCAAATTGCTCTGCTTTGCTTCAGTAAAGTGTCTCCACTTGGACCCAGAGGGATCATCTAAGGGGTGAGAGAATTCAGTCTCCTTGATGAATTCATGCTTTGGTGTCTCTACTGAGTCTGCTAATAAGAGGGTTGCTTGTGGTGAGAAGGCTTACTAGGAATGGACCAGCTGTTTTCATAAACCATCAGATGGGTCACAGCTTTCAGTTAAGCACTGGCCAGGTGAATTTGATCTGACAACTCAGAGGTGAAGGATATGAGAGCCCATTTCTCTACCCTGAGCTATCCAGTTCCTCTCATCGGGGGCTTCTAACGTGAACTATGGATGTTCTCTCAAAGGACTTCTGTTCCTCCTTGACTCCTTCAGCCTGTCCTGGTGAGTTATGCAGATGGACCCATAACAGGACACTTCCACTATTTCTGGATGAGGTGTGTGGGTATTTTAGCCCTTTCCTAGCTAATGGAAAATTTTGGGTTTGGTGTATGGTGGTGTGTGTAGACTAGTATGACGAGGACAACAGAAACATCCCTAATCTTTCGCTTGCCAGTGTGGGCATGTCCATCCATTAAATTTAATAATGAATAGTCAATGGAAACAATGCATAAAGGGAACGAGAGGAAAGACAATGCAAGATGTTTAACGTTTCAGCCTATGGGGGAAGCTTATCCATGAAGATTTTCCACATCTAGGGGTCAAAGGTATGGGAGGAGAGCAATGCTGATGCAATAGGATTGGCAGTAACTGGTTTTCCAGCCATCACCCCAGACCCAGGTTCATTTCTTACCTCACAGGCACTGAAGAAGGACCTTGGTGGGGAAAGCAAAGTCTTCTACCAGATTTCTGATTATATCTATGGCAGGGGTCTCCTAAACGGTAACTGCTGGGCATAGCTCTCAATGATACTTGTGCTGCTAAGTCATGTAGGCACTTCTGAAAATCCCATCATAGATCAAGTGGAAAAGAATGCCTCTTTCTGCTTAACAGAAAGCCGTATACCGAGTGAAAAGGTTGTAAGTATTAGCTTGACATAAAGGTCCATTGGTGGGTTCCTTGGATTCCACTAGACTGTGGTTCATTTGTTTTTGGTTATTATTTACTCTGAACTAAGACCCTGCTTGTAAAACTGGTTCTGTTCTAGCTAAGTTGGGAGGAAGGAGCAAATATCAAGTTTCAGCATTAAGGGCCTGATCCAAAGCCCACTGAAACTCTTGACTTCAATGGACTTTGGATCAGATCCTAAGTGTGTGGAGAGTAATTTACTAAGGCAAAAATGAGCTCATGTCTAGCTATGCTTGTTTGATGTATAAGCCAAGAGAAGTTGCCAATTACACAGTCTAGGGGGCAGTAAAAGTTCAGGACCTCTTCAGTGCAGTATAGAACATTGAGCCTAAAATGAGAGAACAGGAGACAACATAAGATTGTGTGAATAAGGTTTTATAAGGAATTGAGATATTTACAGTCTGGGCCTGTTGTCCTGGACATTAGATCTGTTTTTGAGGAGCTGCGAGGAGAGAGAGAGAGCCTTGTGAACCATTTACATTGCCATTCTATGGCTTTCTAATACCGGCTTGATTTCTTTGCTACAATACGCCCATTGTTTATCCTTGAAAGAGGTGTTAAGATCTAACTCCAATTTTTGGCTTGCCTTAACTTGTAGGAGAAAGATGTCATAGCTAGCTAAAGACTGAGAATGCAACCTTGGCTTAGCCTACATTTAAAAAGTAGATCACCCTAACTTCCTTGCTCAGGGCTGTGAAAAACATCCTGCCCTGAGTACCGAGGGTTAGGTCAATCTAACCCCCGTGTAGCTGCAGCTAGGTCAACAGAAGAATTCTTCTGTCAACCTAGCTACTGCCTCTCGGAGAGGTCGGTTAATGACATAGACAGGAAAACCCCTTCAGTTGATGTATGAAGCATCTACGCTGCAGTGGCATATGGCCTTTGAAAGCCTTAGGCCTCATCCACACTACAGACACTTTGCTCTTATAGCTATACTGGCAAAGCCCGCAAGTGTAGCATGCTTACGCCAACAGAAGGAATTTTTCTGTCCTCCTGATAACACCACCTTCCTGAACAACATTAGTTGGGCCAAGAGAAGCATTCTCATGCCAGCATAGCTGGATCTACACTGGGGGTTTTGCTGATGTAGCTATGTCAGCTGGGGTGTGTTATTTTCATACCCCTGAGTACATAGCTATATCATCATAACTTTGTAATGTAGACCTGGCCTTACTCATATTGGCTGGCAATTATTCCTGTGGATAGCCCCACAGACATGAAGAGGACCTCTTGTGTGAGTGAGTGTCATTAATATGCACAAATGTTTGCCAGTGTGAGCGAAGGGTTGAGCCCATTGTAGATTAGATGTAATTAAATGTTTTTGTGCAATGTGATTTTGCTAATGTTTTTGCCTCCAAGGGGTAATTTTCCCCTGGGTTAAAAATCATTTAATGTATTTCCAATTCTTCTTAAATTCTTATTCTTGAACAAATAATTTAGGAAGGGATTTTTAAAAGCAGCCAAAATTGGCCTAACTTTGTTCCTATTCAAGTCCAATGGGAGTTTGAGGAATCAGTTTTGAAGCTTAGGTTATTGTGCCAGTGCAATGCATCACTGCAAAATTAATTTCCCCTAGATTTGAAAGAACATATCGCATTTGATTTTCCATTGATCATCTATTTTTATTAAGACAACTAACACCTTGGGTCTAAGCACAGATTGTTTCCATATGCGTAATATTAGCCTCAGACAAACACATAATTGCGCCCATGTTTTTTGTGGCTTTGAAGAACTTCTTAAAAAATGAGCTTGATGAGCCAAATGTATCTCTAGTGTAATTTGTTTTAATTCAACTGAATTACACCAGGATGAATTTGGCCCAATTTGGAGAACTCACTTCTTTCTAAAATGTCACTTATTTATGTTGAATATGGACATTCCTAAAATGGGTAGCTCTCCATTTATTTATATTCTTTGGCCCTGATCTGATTCCCTCTGAACCCAGTAGCAAAACTCCCATTTACTTCAATAGAGCAGGCTCAGACATCTATACAGGATCTCCAAAATAAAGATCTCTTCCTTGGATCAGTGCTGGTTCACTAAGGCTCTGGTTCAACAAGGCACCTGAGAACATGTCTAGCTTTAAATATGTGAGTAGTCTCATTAACTTCAATGGGACAACGCATGCACTTGAAGTTAGGTACATACTTGAGTACTTTGCAGAATCTGGGTCTAACTAGTTGAGAGACCTATTAAAAAGCAAGAGTTCTGTTGCGCAGTGTGTCCTAACTTCAGAGACATCTGTGGCCTGTGATGAGAGGACCGACAACACACTTCTGAGTAAGCGCACCTTTTAAAGTGTGAAGTGACTGTCATTCCAGGAATAACTTCATCCAGTGTCAATTACCTTAATGTGGACAGCCTATCAGTCAGTGAAAAACACAATCGCGTAATTTATCAGAGGGGTAGCCGTGTTAGTCTGGATCTGTAAAAATCGCCGTGAATGGCTAGCCAACTACAAAAGCAGTTTCTCCTCCCTTGGTGTTCACACCTCAACTGCTAGAAGAAGGCTTCATCCTCCCTGATTGAACTAACCTGGTTATCTCTCTAGACTGATTCTTGCTTGCATATTTATACCTGCCTCTGGAAATTTCCACTTCATGCATCTGACGAAGTGAGTATTCACCCACAAAAGCTTATGCTCCAATAAATCTGTTAGTCGATAACGTGCCGCAGGACTCTGTCGTTTTTTACAATCTCATCATTGTAGCCTAACAGATTTTAAAGCTAGAATTGAAACTGTTATGAGCATCTACTCTAACCCTGCATAACGTAGGCCATAACATTTCACCCGGTTGCTTTTCCATTGAGCCCAGCAACTTGTGGTTGAACTACAGTATAGCTTTGATGTAAAGACTCAGAGTGGCAGAGAATTTACCATGTTCCATGGTAAACTGTTCCAGTGGTTAATTATTCCCACTGTCACAAACTTGTGCTTTATTTGCAGTTTGAATTTGTCTAGCTTCCATATGTAGCTTGGATCGTTCCTTTGTCAAACAGATTAAAGAGCCTTCCACTATCAAACAACTTCTCCCTGTGCAGGTAGTTATAGACTACCATCCTCTTAACCTTCTCTTCAATGAGCTAAATTAGACCGAGCTCGTTAGGACTGATTTTTAAAGATATGTAGGTACCTAAAGTTGTTATATCTAATAGGATTTTCAGAAGCTTCCCACTGATTTGCATTTATGGGCTTTTGAAAATCCTACTGTGCACCTAGCTGCATCTTTAGGCACTTAAATACCTTTAACAATCTGGCCCTTTATGTCTCTCACTGCTGGGTGTGTTTTGTAGACCTCGGAACATACTTGTATCTACAAAAAAAAGGAAACTTTTTTTTTTTAAAGTTGCTCATAGTTATGTAAGCAGAGTCAGGATGAGCTCTACCCTGACATCTGGTGGTGAATTATGGGGAGTGTGGAAAGGAATTTTAGGTTTTTGCATTGGCACACCCACCCCATGTAGCATAGCCCACGGCAGCCTGGGATGATTATTTTGACAGCTCTGGGATCCCCAATTTCTTTGTTATTTGGGCAGGAGGAATAAAGTGTTGTCACCCTGATTATGTGAATGAGGAACTATGAGACTGCTTTATCATAGAGATGTCTCAATATCAATTAAATAGCACTTGCTAGACAAGGGACATGGGTGCCAAAACCCACTGAAATGAGAGAGGTTGGGGACTGGTGTGTGTACCTGGTGGTATGGGTCCCTTTTGAGGGCCTGGAACACCAACTGCACATCCTCCTCTCTCCACTGTTGAAGAGTAGAGCTAATTTTGATTCCATTAGGAGTCCATCTAGAGGCTGTGGAGCTGAATTCATGTTGGGCCAATGGTTCACCAGCACCAGGGCTCCCCTACTGCAAGCTGAAATCACTAAAAGAGCTAAGCTTCTAGCTGAGATCACTGAGTGCTGTGTTAACTAGTGGGAGAGCCTGAAGATCTATCGCTAAGCGGCTGGCAGAGCGGAGCAGTTTGCAGTATTTTGGAGCAGCCCATGGAACAGTGAGCAGAGTGGAGCAGTTTGCAGGGACTGCTGGAGTGGCTCATGGGTCGGCTGGAGGAGTGGCACAGCTGGTGTAGTGGAGCTGGTCATGGTGAAGGCTGCAGTAGAACTCCACGGAGAGGCAGAGCAGTTGGCCCTGGCCCACGTAAGGTGCCTCTTAACACCCTGTGTGTGTGTGCCTCCCCCCATTTCCACCCAGGCTAGGGGGGTAAAACTCTGCAGATAAACTTTTGAACTCGGGGGTGGCACTGACCAGAGACTTTTGGGTTGTTGGACTTTGGGGTGATTGGACTTAAGACCCTAAGGGGGAAAGGACATTGCCAAACATACTTGGAGGTGGGTTTTTGCTTATGGTTTGTGTTATAATCCTGTTTGTGGTGTTTCTCCAATGTGATGCTGCATTGTTTCCCTCCTTTATTAAAAGGATTTTGCTACACTCAGACTCTGTGCTTGCGAGTGGGGAAGTATTGCCTCCTAGAGGCGCCGGGGGGATGGTATGTAATTATCCCAGGTCACTGGGTGGGGGCTTGAGCCGGTTTTGCATTGTGTTATTGAAACAGAACCCCTGGATACTGAACCCGGCCCTTGTTGCTGCCAACTCAGAGGGGAAAACGGTTACAGTTACATTGAGTACATTACAAAGTAATACAAGGCCACTCATATGCATTTTACAAGGCATGGAAAGTGCTGCAATTGGCTGATCATCGATTACTGCTTCCTAAAATAAACTCCTGGCACCAGCAACACCACTGGACTTCCCCTTCTTGACAAAATTTACAGCTATTTTCCTTCTGGGAAATTCTTGTGGCTGTAAAAGGAAGGCAAGTCTCTAGCTTTGCCTGAGGGGAATTAGAGAAGCCTCTGCGGATTGACAGCATTCTGGAACAACTGGATACACAACACTTTCTTGATTATGTGAATTTGTCCCTTTGATCAGACACATCTTCCTCCGCTCTCTTCTGAGTCATAAACATAGGCGAGTCCTGATGACATGGTTGTAAACTATGCTAAAAGTGAGGAGCTAGAGCAGGGTGATACACAAGCTTTGGTTGGTGGCCAAATGGAATTGCAGAGAACAAGAAGTGACCATGCTATCCAAAAGCCACTGGGTTTCAATGGTAGTCACTCTACTGACAGATGTCCAGTAAGAGGCAAAATAATTCTGTCATCATGGGTTCAGCTTGTCTCCTCTGATCTGCACCCCAGATGTCTGTAAACTACATGGATTTCATCTGTGATTGTCCTTAGGGTTTCATATCATGCTTTATTTGCGCCTGATTATGTAAGGAACACGTTAATAGTAGCCATTAATACTAACCCCTATCATGTGACTCTGATCCATATTGCATGGCTGCGGCCAGGAAATTAAATTTTGACCTTTAACAGCACTCCTGCATGTCACACCTTCCTTACATCCTGGCCGTGCTACCTGGTTCTCTGCTTGCTTGGCGGTTACTCTCCTACTGTTCCAGTGGGGCATCTGTTTTCTCTTCATCTCCTCATATGTAGCAGTGGTGCCTGGTGGAAGTAACTGGGCTCAGTTCCTAGTTTCCAGATGGTTTTATGACCATCCAAGGTTGTTCTTTCCAGCAAAGAACCTGGATGCCTGTAGTAGCATCTGTAAAAATGGAGGAGGAGCCAGCATAAGGTGACCAGACAGAAAGTGTGAAAAATCGGGACGGGGTGGGGGATAACAGGAGCCTATATAAGAGATACCCAAAAATCGGGACTGTCTCTATAAAATCTGGACATCTGGTCACCCTAAGCCAGCACCATGTGACCTGTCAGTTTTCTATAGACCCCCGCCCCTGAAAGTGCTCCAGAGAGCACAGTTTGAGACTGTCTGCATTAGATTTGGAGTACAAGGAACAGAATAGCCTTTCCTGGAAGAGTGAACCATGGGGGTTCTAGCATGTGCAAGTTGATACACAGGTATGTGGATTTATTTTCTCTGCAGACTATTGCCTATTTGTCATAGTGAATGCATTTGCTAGATGTCACTAGTTCCTGCCAGATGGCTGGCAGGTTTGTTTTAAGGCCTGAGGTGAGCACAGGAATAATTAAAATGATTGGGAGCGTTAGCAGTAGGGATGGGTGAGGTGCTTCTGGGGAAATAGAATGATCTGAATCTTTGCCAAAAATTCAGACTGAAACCAAATAGAAACTGTTCAGACTTTTTAAAAGGAAAATCAGCTGATTCTCAATTATGTTTGTCCTTTCTGTTGGGCTTTTGTGCTTCTGAGCTTGGCTGGGAATGGAAGCAGAAGAGACCACATCCTGTGAGGAAAGGTGGTTCTCTTTGTATTCTTGACCTAACTGGGAGAAGACAATGTGAGAAACCCCTGAGGGACCCTGTTATTGAGAAAGTTCCCACGCAGTTAGGCAGGACCATAGAGAGGAAGTATGGTCCAATGGTTGGAGTACTAGCTTGGAATTTGGGAGTTCATTTCCATGCTTCACCACAGATTTATTGTGTGTCCTTGGACAAGTCACTTAGGCCCAGATCCTCGAAGGTATTTAGGTGTCCAGGTATTTGGTCCTGCCATGAGGGCAGGGGACTGGACTCGATGACCTCTCGAGGTCCCTTCCAGTCCTAGAGTCTATGAGTCTATGAGTCCAGCTCTCTGGGCTCAGGTCCCCATCAGTAAAATGGAGATAAGAGCCCTGCCCTATTTCACAGGTGTGTTGTGAGGATAAATACATTAAAGATTGTGAGGAGCTCAATACTATGGTAATGGGGGTGGGAAGGCTGTGAGGTTGTAGGATCCCAGAGGTCAGGCTGCAACCCCAGCTCAAACCTCTACGCTGCAATTCAACAGCCCCTTAACCCAAGCCCCATGAGCCTCAATCAAATGGCACCGGCCAGCCACAGGTATCTAATTGCAATCTAGACATACCCTCTTCATTTGGTCCAGGTGAACCAGATTCATCCCTGCTGTAATGCTATTGAGATCAGTAGAGTTATACCAGGAATGCAATTGTCCTGGCCTTTCCAATCTTGTTGCTGATTCCTATGAGGTTAGATGACAATTATTAGAGAACATCTTAGGCGCAGTCTGTGCTCTCATTTTCACCAGTGTAAATCCAGAGTAAGTCCCATTACCATCAGTAAAGTTACTCCAGATATGTATCTGTTTAACTGAGAGCAGAGAGCTCTTCCTTTTCATGTTGCTGCAGAGGAGCAAGGGTGTGGTTAGATTCAGAGGGAAAATTTTGCTGCAACAGAAATGTCTTTAGCATGCAAATGAAATTAAACCCTCACCCCCTAGAAATAAGGGAAACTGCAGAGCTGAAACCACAGCCCTCATTTAAAGGAATGCTGTCAATGAGTTTTTAAAAATAGGCTTTAATTTTATCAGCTGTTGGAAAAACACCTGCTGTCATGTTAAAAATGATCACAGTTCCTTCACTTTCTATGTGCAGTTATTTTTCTTTTTACTAAGCATTGGTTTTGTTTGTGCTGTCCTCCCCATGGCTCTAAAGTTGTATGAGGACTGATTTTAGGGACATATGAACTGTCACAGTGGATGAGACCCATGGTCCACCTAATTCTGTAACCTGTCTCTGACATTGGTCAGGACAAGATAAAGAGTCAGGTGCAAGAAATCCTGCAGTTGGAAGTTATGGGATAACCTACCCCCAGGAAAAATTTCCTCCTGACCCCTGTTAGTTAGAGGTTGGTTTAAGCACTGAAGTATGAGAGTTCATGGGGGTCCAGATCCTCAAAGGTACTTACGTCCTTAACTCATATTGAAATCATACCTTTGAGGATCTGGGCCTACATCCCTTCCACATCCCTTGATAATTCTGTAACATTTACAGCTGTAACCCTGGATCATTGTGTTATCCAAATAAATGTCAAATTCCTTTTTGAATCCCATTAAGATCTTTGCCACAGTGATGTCTTGTGGCAATGAGTTCTACATGCTAAATGTGTAAAATAGCATTTTCTTTGATCAGTTTTCCATTTGCCACCATTTCATTTCATTTCATTTCATTTCATTTCATGGAACATATGCCTTGTTCTTGACTTAGGAGACTGGCGTAGCTCCACTGACGTCAGTGAACTTGCTCCTGATTTACAAGAGTGAAAGTAGGGGAGAATCAGGCCCCATCGTTGGAAATGGTACCATCAAGGTTGATGCATACATTGCCCTGTTTCCAGGAGCATGCACTGATGCTGTTTTCACCACTTGAAGGCCTGGTTGTGCCTGTATGCACAAAGGAAGGAGAAAGTATATGGTAAGGAGGCAACCTCCCACTCTAAAAGGGTCATGCATGCTGTGACTCCTTGCACTCCACAAAGGCAGTGGCGTTGGCCTCTGCAAAGATGGTCGGAAGGAGAAAAAGAGGGGTCATGGCACCAACCTTTCCTCCTCGCACACAGCCAGTTAGCGGCAGGCTCACAGCACCCTCTTTATGGGTTGCACAGTGGTTAGGGGGAGACAGTGCCCCTCCATCCTCCAGGCTCCTACTGAGCTGGAGCAGTTCAGCACTGCTACCTACCTGTGGCTGTAGCCACACCTTGTCATTCGTTATTGTTATAATGGAGCTCTGCTCGGCCGTGCCCTCTGTCAGTCCCCACCCTACTTCTGACATACCCCCTCTTTATAGCAGGGGTTGTGGGGTGGCTTTGTGTCGGCAGAGCTTTCCTCAGTACAAGGGGAATCCTTGGCTGGCTGTTTCTTGCCTGTTTCCACTCAGGCAGTGTAAAAAGGATGTAGCCCACTGGAGAATGTGGCTATTTGCATATCCAGCTAGTAATGTTTCAAACAACACTGCATTAAAGTGCACGGAGGAACCTTCAGTGTGCACTAGCAGGGTCTATATGGACCAATTAATGTGAAAAAGGTTAGTGTGTTTTAGAAACTGCACCTTCGTAGCCCACAATTACTGCTCCATGTAGACAAACACTTAGATACAAGCCAGGGAGCAGGGGTGTCACAAACTCCACTGGGAAAGGGATAAAGTCAACATAAGTCGAGTAACCATTTCTTGTGTTTTTTTCCAGTGATTACTGGATAAACCAAAATTTCATTTTATTTTTTAAATCAAGGTGTTTTATCAGTGTTGAACCCTAAAATTGGAAGCCCTAGATATAGATGTTTTCCTAGGGGAAAATCAAATAATTTCAGCAAAGCAGACAGTTCCTTACAAAAAAATGTCCATTTTTTTGGAAACCAACTTGTGATGGTGCCTCCCATAAGGCTTAATGGAAATATGCTTATGAATATATATATATGACATAACTATAATATGTTTTAAGCTACATATGCCATGTAACATCTGTGTAAAGGTTATGATCTACTGAATCTATTAATCCTATTGGTATGCATGTATCATTTTTGTATTTGAAGTTATGAATATTAGCTGGGCACTGGCTTGATTTTTCAGTAGACTTTGTAAAGCATTTGGTCACTTCTTGAGAAAGGAATGTGCAAATTAAGTGCCCAATCAAGAAGCACTGAAGGACAGTAGATCTTGGGAGGCTCCAATCCACATAAGAAGTCTACATGAAGACATTTGAGGTAGCAGGTAAGCCATGGCTGCTGCCTGTAAAAACTCAGTCATGCATGGACATGTGACTTGCTCATGTGACTCCAAAACTCCATCTTGGAGCTGGACTTTGCACAGGAGAGAGGCAGTCTCCACCCACAAGAGAAAGTCTATTTAAACCCCTGGGAGATGCCTCCATTTTGTCTTCAGCTGGCTAAAGGATAGCCTGTCCATCCCCAAGGATACCTGAAAGAAACTGGAACAAAAGACAGTAACTACAGGGGGTGTGAGTGATTGCTGACCCAGACTAGAAGGAGACTAGTCTGTAAAAGGAATCTTACTGGAATTCCTCTAAGGGTGAGGTTTTTATCTGTATTCAGTTTTATTACTGTATTTAATCTTAAATTTGCTTGTGTTGTTTTATTTTATTTGGTAATTCACTTGTTCTGTCTGTCGCTACTTGGAACCACTTAAATCCTACTTTCTGTATGTAATAAAACCACTTTTTACTAATTAATTAACATTAATTAAAATGTATTAATACCGGAGAGGGGGTGCAAACACCTGTGCATACCTCTCTATCAGTGTTATAGAGGGCGAACAATTTGAGTTTACCCTGTATAAGCTTTATATAGGGTAAAATGGATTTATTTGGGGTTTAGACACCATTGGGAGTTGGGCATCTGAGTGGTAAAGACAGGAACACTTCTGTAAGCTGCTTTGAGTTAAGTCTGCAGCACTGGGGCACGTGGTTCAGACCCTAGGTCTGTATTGGAGCAGATCTGCGTGTCTGGCTCAAGAAGACAGGGTGCTGGAGCCCCAAGCTGGCAGGGAAGGAAAGCAGGGGCAGAAATAGTCTTGGCACATCAGTTGGCAGTTCCCAAGGGGGTTTCTGTGATCCAATCCATCACACACATATTCCATCAAAAAAACATTTTAGCTGGAAAACTCCCAGTTGCCGTGAGCTGTGAGCTCTGTAGGTGTCTAAATGAGCATTCTAATAACAGCATCTCAGCACTGATTGAGAACTGGACACCCGAGGCTGATAAACAATCTGACTCCCTACGCAGTGCGCCTTGTCCTGTCTCTGCGTTTACAGGCATCCAAGTTCTATACTTCAAAGATTTGTTAGTTTATTAAAATCCCCAGTGGAATTGGCTGCCATCCACCAGGTTAGGCTTTGGATTTCCTTTCCCCACCTCCAGCCCACCACCGCAGCATCTCCCGCCCCTTGAAAGCCAGAGGAAAGCTTGTGTGTGAAATGACTTATCCTCTAAAAGAGATTTAAACAAGTGCAAAGGGGAGGGGGAAGGGGAGGGGGAGGGGGAGGGCAGTTCACCCCATGTGGAGGACAAGCCCAAATCCTATGCGTAGCACATTAGTGAAATGCCTGGTTTGTCCTCCTGTTGTGTGTGGTTTATAGAGAAGATAACAGCTTGCTTTTGCTGCCAGTTAGCTCTTTAGCTCAAGTGGAGAGAGGTCTGTGCTGTGGTGCTGAGGGTTCCGGGTTGAACCTGCAAATGACTTGTGTGCGACGTTGTTCCATCAGCCCTGCTCTGATGATTTAAGAGGTGCTGGCTCCTCTGTATAAGAATCAATCTCAAGAAGGGATTATAGCTGAAAGCTGGCAGGTGTGATGCCTCTCAGTTAGGCTAAGGGGAAGGATCCCTTTTTGGATGCACCAGGAATACTCAAACACCTCCAAAGCATCTTGATTTAATTCTCACCTGACGTAATTTGCAGTGAGTCTGACCACAGGCTGGGACAGCTCACTGAAATGGTGCAGCTTTCTCTAGTGCCTGACCACAAGTTAGTAGCCACAGTGGTGCTCAAGCAGAGCTCTTGGCCGGCAGTTTTGAGCCGATCCCCAAGAGGCAGGGACTACACCACACAATGGCCTTCTCCAAGGAAAACTTAACTGAGCAAACCGTGTGGATGGCAACAGGCCACTTACCTGACATGTCATTTCCTCCCCTCCTGGCACCCACCACACAAGCACACGTGCGCAGATCAGCCCGTTCATGGCTGCTGCTGGGAAGCACATCAATGAAAAGGGATATGCTCCCCTGAGATCTGAGAGGTTTGCTGAATTTTTCCAGCACCTGACACTAGCCAACTCTTGAGCACAAAGACTGAGGCTTCCAGTCTATGATTGTCACGGAGTCACCGGGCGATGCTCCGGAACTCCTCCCCACCAAGCCAGGCAGGACTTTGGGGAGCCTCCTCTCCCTTGGAGCAGACTTGTTCAGGGCAAGAAGCTCTTCACCTCCTGGGTCTCCCCTTGGAGCATTCAGCATCCTCTGCCCCTCCGTGCGCTTCCCACAGCAAGTCCACCCCAGCGGGGTCCTGGGGAAGCCACCGGGTTCTGCACCCCCACTTTGCAGTCAGACGTGACTCTCAGCCAGCCAGTAAAACAGAGGTTTATTCAATGACAGGAACAGGGTCTAAAACAGAGCTTGTAGGTACAGAGAACCGGACCCCTCGGCCGGGTCCATTCTGGGGGTCAGTGAGCCAGACCCCCACGTCTGCCCTCAGCCAGCTCCAGACTAACAACCCCTCCCAGCCCCTCCTCTCTGCTCAGCCCCTTTCCCGGGCCAGGAGGTCACCTGATCCCTTTGTCTCCAACACCTTCAGCTGGCACCTTTGCAGAGGAGGAGCCTAGGCCATCAGTTGCTAGGAGACAGAGTGCCAGGCATTTAGGTGCACTGGCCCTTGCTCTGCCAGATACTTAAGAACTGCCATGGGGACACTGAGGCACCAACACAGTATTCAGAGAAAACATTAAGAACATTCCCAGTTTGTCACAATGATGCATAAGCCACTTGGCTAGGAAATAGCCAATAGTCTCTTGGAACCATTTAGACTTCATAATTGAATTACAGTGGGGAAGCATTTAGAGAGAGAGAGATGACACTTATTCATAGCAACAGATAACTTTTGCATTGTCTAATTTCAAATTTACTCAAATGTTCTGGGTTCTAGTGCTGGATTAACTCCACCACCACTGAGTTTGAATTTTAGTTCGGTAAGAGGGAGAAAAGAATAGATAGGACAATATTTTATGAGGAAATACGGTGGAAAAACAGGGAGAAGAGGGGACAGAATGGAAAAAAAATGCAGAGAAACAAGGGCAATAAAAAACAAACAAACTCATACTACTGAAGCAAATACATTTATGCTGGAGCAGGGCAAAACAGACTTCATGACTCTAACTAAAAGTCCTTGTCTTAAAGACTTTGGGCCTGATTCACACCTTCCTTGCACATTGAGTTGTCATTTACACCAGTGCAAAGTGGATGCAAAATACAACCTTCTGCTTTAATAGCATTTTTCACCCACTAGCACTCCTGTAAATTATTATACCAGGGCCAGGGCAATGATGTACTTGGCCTCTTATAATCAATCTCAACGATATTATATTGGGACCAGGCTTCAGATGAAAGATGTTGAAGAGACATTGTCACCGCAGGAAGAGAGACACAAAGAGAAGATAGCTCAGCACTATATCTCCACGAGCTATCTATAGCTATAGCTATTATGGTAAGGTATGTCCTAGAAAAGCCTAATCCTTGTTGTTCACCAAGTCACCTCCTAACATTCAGATCCCTCCTTCTCCAATGCTCCCAAGAAGCGAAACAATCACACGTTCAAAAAACCAAAGCAAACAACCTGTCTCTCCAAGTTCTCCCACCTGACAGCTTTCCCAGTATGTTTGCTGTTCCTTTTGGGCCAGAATGTGATTCCTATCCTCACTGTGAAAACAGCGCTGTGCACCATTCCTATCCCCTTTGCCTCCAATGGATCTCTCCGCCTGCTGTAAGGTGCTATTCAGCATTACAATGTGGCCCTTTGTTTTAATGTCAAGCTCTTTGGAGCAAGGCTGGTCTTGTCTTGAGTGCAGTGTTAGTGGTTAACAATTAAAGAAAATATTAATCAGTAATGATAACGGACAATGAAATTAACCTTTTTTGTGCTTTGAAGCACATTGCTCTCCTTCCTAAGAAAGCGGCCACTCTATAAGCGGGAGGAAATCCATAAATAACATCGACACACGTAATTATGGAACGAATGTATTGGGTGGATGGCACTATATGTATTGCTAATAAGACAGATAAATAATAGCAATCCATGGAGACAGAGGCAATTAAAGTGACAGCAACTCTGATGGATTGCTAAATAAATAGCTGGAATGATTTGCTAATGCAATGACTCGACTAGCAGTAAATAGATATATGGACACCCAGATACAGAGGAAAATGACAGAAATGTGAACCTGGCACATCTCCAAAATGAACACTGAAGAGCTACTGTGGATGCTGCGTGCTACCTACTGTTCAAAGATGTCCAGGACTCACTCAACTGTACTAAATCATAGGGATAATTTATTGAAGCAGTGAATTGCACAGTTTGCTGGGTATCTTTCCCTTTGTGGTTACTCAGAGCATCCATAACTTGACTGGGGGAGCTTTATCCTTCACTGTTTGTTAGGTAGAGAGATTGTGGGGGTAGTGGCTTGCAAGATGTTAGAACTTTAGCTGCATTGAAGAATCTAGTGGGGTATTTTTGACAGCTAATGCTCGAAAACTGAAAAGCAAGAGCCAAAGGCTGGTTTCAGTTAGTTCCCCATGTACAGCTCCATCGGGCAGGTTCTGCTCTCAGCTCCATCTGTCGGAAATCTGGAGGCTCAATCTATCATTTTCCTTTGGTCTCGCTAAGCCGGACCAAAGGGGCCATAGGACAGGCACAAGAAGCCCCCTCTGGGGAATATTGGTCTTTTATGATGAGTGCAGAATTGGCCATGGCTGCTCTGCACTCTCTCTGCCACAGCGCTGGCTGGAGGGGGCATTCTGGGGTAGGCCAGGGGTGGAATGGGGGTGGGCTGAGAGCAGGTTGAAGGAAGAAGGTGTGTTGGAGCAGAAGGCGGGTTGTCTGGGGTACTGTAATGTCCCAGCTATTCTGCATCCTGCAAAAGGCGTCATTGAATCAGGAATGCGATTTAAGGCAGGCCTCAGGACTACCCTAGCCTGTGCTTAAGAATGCACCAGCTTCCAGAGCTGCTGAATAGGAGAGGCTCAAACTGCTTCACCTCTGTCCCTCTGCTGGCACCTGCACTTATGCAAGGAGTAATCTGGTTCAGAGTATGTCTACATTCCAGCCGGGGCAGACCTGTTCTAGTTGTGCTCCAGCTAGCTTGCTAAAGATGGAAGTAGGGATGTCGTGGGCTGGGTTTCAGGGTGGGCTGCACAAACCCACATGACCCCCAAGTACCTACTTGCTTCTGCACCCAGCGCTGAAGCCCACGCTGCAGCGTCCTCACTTCTATTTTTAGTGAGTGAGCTTGAGTACAGCTGGAGCAGGTATGTCTACACAAGCTGCCATTGACACCCTCAGCAGCCATTCAAACCCTCCATGTGCTTCGCTTAACATATATGGTTTAGTAGCAGATCAGAGAGACTCACAGCATATAGCTGGTCTGATAAATAACTCCCTTGTCTCCACTTTCCCCTGTCTATTTCCTGTAACTCCAAAATTTAGTCTTTCTTTCTTTTCTTTCCTACGACAGGGGAAATATCACTATTTACCTTGGAGCAAGAACTAAAAGGCCAAAGTTCGTTCCCACTGACGTCCTTGCCAAAACATCTCCATGACTTCTATGACAGCAAGGCGGGGCTCATCAAAACTCTTTCCAAAGACAAATATCACTCGACAAGACTGTTGGAACAATAAACAGCTGTCGGATGTTCGGGGTACTGGCGTCTTCCCAACTGTAATGCTCATTAAGTCAATAGACTCCGAAAGGCACGGATGTGTTGAGATGTAAGTACCTCGCTGTGCAAAGACACAAACACACACACAGAGTGAAAAGGGAATAGTGAATTCGGGCTGCCCTGTAATTCAGAGCCAATTTGTAATGTGTACACCCCATTCCTCCATGTTTCTCAGGCCGCATTCAAACTGGTGCCTGTTTGGACTTGAATTTGAGTGTAATGAAGGAAGAAAGAGAAGGCAAAGTAATTTTCCCCCGAGGCTGTATTTCTGCTCAGAGCCCTCTCAATTTCTTTGCTTTCATGCTTTGCTTGCATGCACATTCTCCCTTTTTCACTATTAATTAATAAACTAATCTTTGCTTCAAAAATGGTTTTCAAGGTGAAAAGCACTTATGCATGAAGTATTATTTTTATTTTTGTTTCTCCTGGTATTCAGGAGAACAAACAGACATGAAGAGAGTGCGTCCAAATCTATTCCTACACTCCAGAGTTTATGCCGTCATACCCCCCAGTGCCGATGCAGCTCGCAGCCTACACCTGCAGAAGGCATTTTTCTGCAGATGTAGGAATTCCACCTCCTCCAACGACATTCGCTAAACTGATAGACACTCTTCCATCAACGCTGCTGAATTGATGGGTGAATGGGGTGGTTTGGGGCTTGTTTGGCTAGTATAGCTGTGTTGCTATGTTAGTGAGTTTGTTGGGTTTTTTTCACACCCTGGTGGAGGTAGCTCTGTTGGCATAAGTTTTAATTGTAGACCAGGTCAAAGTTAATTTTCAAGTGAGATACTTTGTGTGGTCACCTATGAAAAGTGAGTGCAAAACATGTGAAAAACACTGTCAATTCAGTACAGAGAGACAATGTGGCCTAGCAGCTAAGGCACTGCTCTTAGTAGTCAGCAAACCTGAATTCTAATCTCTCCTCTGTGACTGATGGTGAGTAAATCATTGCATCTCTGAGTGCCTGCCTTCCTTCCCCCTTTGCATGTCTTCCCTTTTTAGGCTGTACACTTTTCATGACAGGGATTCTCTCATGGTTGTACAGTGCGTAGAACAGTAGGGCCCTGATTTCAGTGGGGACCCCTAGATGCTACTGTAATACAAATGAATGAAGATGATGGTAAGAACATGAGCTTAATTTTTCTGTCCCCGTTTTTTGCTTCCATCTGCTCGTCCACGATTCAGCAGGGGACGGTGAATTGAAGTTCCAAAATACAAGACAGGTCAGGATCCGAATGAGGAAATAACAGGAATCTCTCAAGAAAGTTGTTTCTCAAGGCAGCTGGCTGAACACAATTAAGCTTTTGCCATGCAGCTGAACTTTCAAATGCTTGTTCAAATGTAACAAAACCCCAATCCAGACACTACCTTTTTCTTCCTCCTCTTCCTCTTTGCTGCTTGTGATTATTTGCTTAACAATGACCAGGGCTTAATTTCAGATCCACCCGTCATTTGGTTCAAAGATGAAAATAGGGGGGCTGTTTCTGCAAGCCTTTTATGTCTCGAACATGTAGCAATGAGGCCAAATGATTGTTTGCTAAGCTTGTTTATCTTCCATATGTAACAGTGCCCTTGTCTGGGTCACCTGTGGGGATCAGAGATGTGACCTGTGGCTCTAAAAGCATGAACTTCCACTGTCAGTCATACATGAATGAAGCATGTGAATTTAGAACCACAGCAGCCTTGTGTGGTTGAGCCACCAGAGAAAGACAAAGGGCCACCTTGTTTTAGAATCATAGACTATCAGGGCTGGAAGGGACCTCAGGAAGTCATCTAGTCCAATCTCCTGCTCAAAGGGGGACTAATCCCCAGACAGATTTTTGCCCCTGATCTCTAAATGGCCCCTTTAAGGATTGAACTCACAACGCTAGGTTTAGCAGGCCAATGATCGAACAACTGAGCTATCCCTCTCCCAGTAGGTGCATGGAACATTATTAGTTTGTATTTCCAGAGTGCCTTGGAGTCCCAGTCAGAGACCAGGATCCCATTCGGCTAGATGCTGTTCAAACACGTTTCCTTTCTGTGCACTTTCCTAATGCCTGTTAATGCTGGAGCCCTGAGAAAAGTGTGTAATCCTCTTGGGCATGTGCAATCCTTGATAGCACCAGCCATTGGGTTTGCTCTCTCTACCTGAGCGATACTAACCCTGCCATGACACGGTGCAGTACAACCACCAGCAATAGATAACAGTCACAAAATAGACTCGCGTAACTGTTTGTCTCCATACAAACAACTTACGTTCACCCACTGACTTGACCAAACTGAGCCTACTGCGCTGGCATTGCATATGCTGCTGTTATGTACCTCACTGGTTGGAATCTGCACAGACTGTCGGTTCCCATATGTGATCCATAACCAACCAATAAGAAACTCTGGAGGCCAATTATATCCTCAGTCTGAGTCATGACGGCCTGGCTCTGATCCTAGGTAATTAGACAGCTACATTTGCTGTTTGAGAGTGTGAGTTTTATTATTATTATTTATTGTTTCTATTAAGGTAGCTCCCTAGAGCCCTCAGTAAGCATTAGAGTCTCATGATGCTAGGCATTATCTAAGGCCACATCTACACACAAAAGTTGTACTGCTTTAAACGATACCAGTATAGTTAAATTGGTACAACCCTCCTAGTGTGGATGCAGCTATAGCTTATTCCTAGGCTATGTCTACACTACCCCCCGGATCAATGCTCCAGGGATTGATGCACTGGGGTCCATTTAGTGGGTCTAGTGAAGACCTGCAAATCAACTGCAGATCGCTCTTCAGTCAACCCTGCTGCCCTGAACGAGAAGAGTAAGGTAAATTGACAGGAGAGTGTGTCCTGTCGACCCAGTGTAGTGTGGACCCTGCAGTAAATTGACCTAAGCTACGTCGGCTCCCGAAGCAGGAATGAAGTCCACCTGTCTCAGCACATGATAGTGATGCAATGAGTCCAAATGACATATTCTCAAGTAGGTGCTTGCTGTGGACTTGTTCACAGGGAAATTCTGATCAGATGCCAGAATTTAAGCAACTGTCTGGGATGCCAAACCCCAGCCTTCTCAGTGACGTGCTGAAGAAGATGCTCGAGGGCCTTCCACCAAAGCAAAGTGAAAATTGGGACAATTTTCCCGTTTATTACCCTGCCCCTGCCTCCTCTCTGCAGCCCATACACCTCTTGTACATAGTGTGTATCACAGGCTAAGGGGAATATTTTTGCAGGATTCTCCTTGTTAAGATATGGACAGCACTCTGCTGATTCCTTGGGCTTATCTGTGAGAAGCATGTGAGTTCTGGATGTATTCTTGATCCTGTATACAGAAGAATCTGTTCCATTGGTGACAGCTCAGTACCTGGTTATTGTCTGAAATAGGGCTGGGTAACTATCATGGAATTTCCAAAGTAGTGGCGAAACTCGCAAACTACTTTTTGGAGTTTGCAAAACTAGCGTGAGTTCATGAACCCGTTCCCCTGCCATAATTTAAAGCTGTATTTTTCAGTTTTAAAACAAAGGTCCTAGTTCTTTATACCCCTACAATCCCATTTGCACCACCAATCTGGTCACCCTGCATTTGAGGAATCCTCAAGGGGCATAGGCCAGATGTTGTGACTCTGTACCTCCCCTTGCAGCCTTCCCAGCACAGAGAGTGTGGCTGAGGACCAAGAGGTATGTTGTCACATCACTGTGCTCCACTATTCCCACATTCTAGGCCAGCCCGTTGGTACAAAGTTGAAAATGTATGTGCAATATTTATTATTAGGTCTGTGCAAATAACTGATTTTTTTCAATTCAGTGGCTGGACTGAAAAATCAGAAAAACAAACAAACCATTTTTGGTCAAGCTGAAACAAAAAAGAATGTTTTTCAAAAAATTTTGACAAACTGAAAAAAACTTTTTCAAAAAATAAAATTGCTCTCAAATTCAAAATGAAATGATGTTTTCGAATCAAAGAATCAATGTTTCATTTTGAAAATGTAGAAACAAAATGGTTTGATTTTTTTTCCGGATGTTTTCCTGTTGTCTTTTTAGTTCTAACCAAAACAATTCCGTGAATTCCACCTAAATTCTCTACATGTTTCGATCAGTCCGAATTCTGCATTTTTCATCTGGGAAAAAAACCAAAAACCTTTTGGCTAAAAAAATGTACCCGGCCCTACTTATGTCTGAGGCTTCCCCTCGTGTCTCTCTCTCTCTTTCTCTCTCTCTCTTCCACAGGTACACACAGTGCTTTTGTCTTCTGTAAAAATGCCTCAGAGTTATCATCTCTTCTCAACATATTTCCATAACTCCCATTCTTTTATAACAATCAATATGGATGATAATAGAAAATGCAGGACTCACCATCTCTACCCATGTGACTTTTAGGACAGTATGTGTTTGCTTTGCAATCCATATCCCAGTAATAAATAAGTTGCCTGTCAAAAAACAGCCTCAAGTAAACTTGTTTCTCCATGCAACAGGTTATGTTCACATACAAATGCAGTAAAACTCCACCCTATAGTTATGATGTGGTGCTTTTTGTTTGGTTTTTAATTGCAGTAAAATCTGTGAGACAAGCATGTAAAAAAAATCCATAAAACAGTCTATTTAATTATGCCCTGGGACAGCTTCCACAGTAACAGAGCACTACATACCTGTGCTATATTAAACTGGTTGTATTAGTATGAGTTACTTGTTCTTCAGTAGCATCTAGGGGCATTGCGCTAGGGACTGTGCAAACACACAGCATAAAGATGACAGAGAGCCAACAATCTAAGTATGTATCAAGTCTCTTGAGACAGATGGAATTGACAAGTGAGACTGAGGTTGTTATGAAGATTACTGCATTTAAATGCCCCCTGCATATCTCTTCCTGGAGGTAGAAAATTAGAGCAGCATTTTAGAGACTAACATTCAAAATGTGTTGAGGTTCTACCTCTGTCACTCGGATTTGGTAAGTCATCTATAAAAAAGGATGATAATATTTGTCTGCCACATCAGGATGTTATGAGCTTAATTAGCCCTTGTAAAGCATTTGAAACTGCGGGATGAAAGGTGTTGTATAAGTGCAAAGTCCTGTAATGATATATTCTCCAACAGTTGCTTGCTTAGTACTCGATCACAGGGAAATATGACTCAGTGCCAGAATTTAAGCTATTGTCCAAACACATCCTTCTGGCTCACCATTGAAATGAGTTCTCTGAGAACTCTTGATCCTGTATATTAAAATTAATATGTTCACGGTGGATTTGATCCAAAACCCATTGAAGTCAATGGCAGCCTTCCACTGGCTTCAGTGAGCTCTGGTTAAGGTGGTGAGTGACAGCTGAACACTTGTTTATTGTTCTCATGGAGGTCAAAATAGCTTTAGAGGTTGCAAAACTAATTCAAGTTTGTGAGTCTTTTTCTGCTTGGAATTTCAACCTGTGATTTTAGGGGGGAAGTTACCAAGTATGTTTCAATTTAAGAACAAATGTGTTCTGCTAGCTGAAGGAAAGCTCATGTTGTATACTACATGTCAAAGAGTCCTTCTAAAACTGGGAGATGAGTGGCTTCCATGTGGTATAAATACTGTATTCATAAAAAGAAAGAAATTTGAACAAAAAGGGAGCAAAGAAGGGGAGAGAAAAAATCCAAAGAAACTTACGAATTTTTGGAATCTTTGAATTTTTTTTCTCTCCCGTTCTCTGCTCCCCTTTGGTTTAATTTCTTTCCTTCTTTTTCTCCTTGTTCTCTATACCATTTTTCACCATTTCTTGTTTCTTTGGAGATTTAGATATGATTTATTTTTAAATTTATCTCTGGAATATAATCCATTACTTAGAACCTTTTATGATTTATTATTATTTTATTATTTTTGCTGCATCTGTGCCCTCTGCACACACATTCAATTCCTTAAAGAGTCAGTCCAAGAAGGAATATAAAGAGAGATGGGAAAAACCAAATGCAAGCAAAGGCTGTCACATTATGCTCATAAACCTTAGAACTCTGCAGTTTCAACCCCTTGTATCAATATTATTTTTTGTGCTGCGGTAACACCTAGGTTCCTCAACTGAATCAGAACCCGCAGTGTGCTTGTGCTGTAGAAACCCGTGATAGGAGACAGTCCTCACTGCAAAGAGTATAAAATGTAAATAGTGAAAAAACCAGAATGAGATGAAATGACCTGCTTAAAATCACACACACAGTTGGTGATAGAGCCAAAATCTCCTTATTCTCAGGCCAGCACCTTAACCACACAATCAACTTTCATGCCTAAACTAGTTCACCTTCACATCTTGTGAGCTAAACTGTCCCCATGTTATAGGTGAGGCAATTGCAGCTCCCACTTGCTTCACTGGGAGGTGTCAGTGCTCAGCACCTCTGAAAATTAGGCCATGGGTGATTGGCACAAAACCACACAACAAATCAGTAGCAGAGACGAGATTTGAGCTCTGAAGTTTCCAAATCCAGTCCCTGAGCTCAATCCACAAATTTACATTCTCTCTAGATTAATTGACGGGTGTGGAATAATCTCATGAGCTAGAAGAGGATTTATAGCTGCTGTTAGATGGGTGGGGGAAGCAGGCAGAAGGAGAGATTTGAAATTCAAACAGCCATGAAACGCCCAGCCCAGTGTGTTTTATTGTCTTTTAATTGAACAGTATCCTATGTTTTTTTCATCTGGCAGCAGGCCAATGCTTAGAATATTTAAAGAGACAAGGTGGCTGAAGTAATATCTTTCATTAGATCAACTTCTGTTGGTGAAAGAGACAAGCTTTTATGTCTACACTGCCCACGTTACAGCGCGGCCACAGCAGCGTTGTGACATGGGCTGCATAGACACATTTTATCACCAGGGTAGAGCTCTCCCAGAGATAAAGAAAAAACATCCCGACTGAGCAGTGGTAGCTTAATCGCCAGGAGCTGTAGTGCTGTTTGAACCAGGGGCAGCTCCAGGCCCCAGCATGCCAAGCACGTGCTTGGGGTGGCATGCTGCGGGGGGCGCTTTGCCAGTTGCCAGAAGGGCGGCAGGCGGCTCCAGTGGACCTCCCGCAGATGTGCCTGCGGAGGGTCCGCTAGTCCTGCGGCTCCGGTGGACCTCCCGCAGGCGTGCCTGCGAGAGGTCCACCAAAGCCGTGGGATCTGGGGACCACAGGACCAGCGGACCCTCCGCAGGCACACCTGCGGGAGGTTCACCGGAGCCACCTGCCACCCTCCCGGCAACCAGCAGAGCACCCCCTGCGGCATGCTGCCCTGCTTGGGGCGGTGAAATGTCTAGAACCACCCCTGATCTGAAGTGGCACTTTTCAGTGCTAAAACTTTTGTCGCTCAGGGGGATATTTTTTCACATCCCTGAATGACTAAAGTTTTAGTGCTGAAAGTGGCAGTACAGATACAGCCTATGTTTACACCGAGCTCTTCTTCAGGTCTGGGAAAGGTACTCCTAGTGGCACAGCTAAATGCAAGATGGAACAGATTGTTAAGCACAGGGAGTTAACACATGTTAGAAGAAACCATTCAAGGTGAAGTGGGCAGTTGACACCTCAGCAGTCATAGAAAACTCCTGAAAAACCTGGAGTGCCAGCGCCAGCACTTTCTTTGGAAGTTTCTTAAAGTGGGAGGATCGTCACACTAATGTCAGTATCCTCACAGAGACCAACATCTTCAGTGTTGAGGCCCTGATTATCCAGCACTAGCTGAGGTGGAATGGGCACTGTGTGCATATGCCTGATGTATGCTTACCAGAACAACTGCTGTACACCCAGCTCACCAAAGGAGAAAGGAAATGGAAAGGCCAAAAGAAACAGTTTAAAGACATCCTCAAGATAAACAGCAAGAGATGTGGCATCGACACCACACACTGGGAGACAACAGCCCAGGGATAACTGGCGAAGACCTGTCAGAGAAGGAATGTTCACCTTTGAGGACAATTGCCGTGCCTTGGTCGCAGAAAAATGCCAGAAAAGAAAGAAAAGAAAACAGTCCCGCGGCAATAGTGGGCCAACCCTGTCTTCCAACACCCTCTCCAACGTCTGCCTATGAGCCTGTGGCTCAAGGATCGGACTCCTCAGCCACCAAAGGACCCATGAAAAATAAAACCTGTGAAAGATCATCCCTGGCCTCAAGGGATCGCTGATGAGTGGGTTAGAGTCTGGGGTAATGAGCCATAAATCCAGTGTCTTTAATGAGGCCATGATTTTTAGCATCTAGCAAAGTTATGAATTTAAGCTCCCAGGCTCATTTTGAAGGTGTTGTGCAGGTTGCCTTTGAAGCCAAGGACTAAGCGGTTAGATACAGAGTGACTGTTTTGTGAAAAGTGTTAGACCACAGGTGACATGGTGATTTTTGTCTTTTGTCATTTTTCTGTGTGCTACAGCCGTGCTGCTAAAAGGCGCGAAGTGTAGCTGCTGTTTGTCGGCAGGAGAGAGCGCTCCTGCGGACAAAAATAGTTCCATCCCCAATGAGCAACATTAGCATTGTCAGCAGAGTGCTCTCCTGCCAACAAAGCGCTGTTCTTTTGTCTTTTGGGGGTGGGGGTGTGTTTTTTTAACATCTCTGAATGACAAAAGTTTTGTCTTTCATTTGCCAGTGTAGTTAAAGCCTATGTCTTAGAGACTGTATTTAGTATTTAACCCAGGGGTTCTCAAACTGGGGGTTGGGACCCCTCAGAGGATCGCAAGGTTATTACATGGGGGGGGTCACGAGCTGTCCGCCTCCACCCCAAACCCCACTTTGCATCCAGCATTTATAATGGTGTTAAATATATAAAAAAGTGCTTTTAATGTATAAGGGGGCTTGCTGTGTGAAAGGGGTCGCCAGTACAAAAGTTTGAAGACTACTGATTTAGATGCTATGAAATGCGTGTAAGTTGCTGCAGGCATTAATCTCCCTTGTAATATCTGTATTTCAGGCTTTAAGATAATATGTAAGTTTTGAAAATGTTTGCCCTAAACTCATGAACCCAGGCATGGGAATCATCCCCCATCCACTCAGAAGGATGATCAAAATCAGCTGGGCCATGAAGGATCTTTGCAGTACAAAGGATGGGTTAGAGCCCTATTGTACCTGGGAAAGACACTTTGACTAGACTGATCACTGCCACTCTGTCAGTCTAAGGATTTAGGTGGTAACTCACTGGTGTGTGTGTTTCCTTACTTTAACCTGTAAATAACTCTTAGTTCTCTTTCTTAGGTAAGAAACAAACCTTTAGATAGTTTATTACAGGATTGGTTACAAGCATCTTTGGTGTAAGATCTAGGATACCAATTGATCTGTGAGTAAGTGACTGGTCTCTTGGGATTGGAAGCAGCCTGAATGTGGTGTGATTTTTGGTGAAAGTGGCCATTTATCACTAAGTCCAGTTTGTCTTGATAGCAACACAGGCTGGACAGTCACTCTAAAGGACTGTAAAAAGCGACAAAGAGTCCCATGGCACCTTATAGACTAACAATCCCACGAAAGCTCATGCTCCAATATGTCTGTTAGTCTGTAAGGTGCCATGGGACACTTTGTCGCTTTTAGCAGATCCAGACTAACATGGCTACCCCTCTGATACTCTAAGGGGACTGTCTGATTCCATGGTAAGACTGTTATAGTGATCCAGGAGTTCACATTTGTTACCGGCTTAGTGAAATGCACAGACGTTTGGGGCGTCTGCCCTGGTTTTGACCGTCTGCCCTGCGGCAGGCACTCACGGTCGTGAGCCACTGCAGACATTCATTTTATTGGAGAAATGCATGAATAATAGTGGATCTCTGAGACTAATACTACCAGGGCATCCTATTGCCAGGCCTGGACAAGTTTAGCTCTGCTAATGTTCCTGGCTTCTGCAAGCCCCGCTCCCCACCCACACACTTTCACAGCCCTCTCAAGCACAGTTTTCCACTTACGCAAAATTTAGACTCTAAGCCAACAGCCTCTAAAGAGACCAGCACCATCCGAAGTATTATTTATCTTGTAATAGGCTTAGCTCTCCCACTAGCTGGGTTGCTGGTGGGTGTGGTTTGAGACAGACTGGGGAAATAGAAAGTGAAGCAAAGCATTCTGTAAACATTAAAGTTTGGTGGCTTTGTTGTACTGTACAGTGCAAGCTCACCTAATTCAATTCGGATACCCCTTGTGCTACATTGTGCTAGATATGCTCAGCCTAATAGCCTGGAAGCGAACACGGTAAGAAGCACTTGTAACCATTAATATATTATGTCATTCTCTTTTTAAATGGATTTGATTAGATATGGCGTTCCTAATCCGTGCTCAACAGGCAGCCATGTTGCTTACAAGCTATGCCATTTGTGACTTCAGTGGTGCCAGAGCCCAGCAGAAGATGCTGTAAACCAGGTTCCAGTCTGTATTAGAATTGGTTTAACAGTCAGAGGAAAGATTTCAGCGGCTAATCTTCTATCATTCACCATTCTATTAAAATATCAGTGTTCTCCCACAGGGTTGTTAAGTGACTACACAAACAACTCACTTGTTTAATAGTATATTCTGTAGCGATCCCACACAATGACATCTCTACGTCTGGTGGAAAAAACATAAGTGTATTTTGTGAAAGAAATAAAATTGTTTTGCTCAAAGGTTCTGATTAAACTTTTCCTTTAATTTTGGTGTGTTGGGGGGAAATCCTCACTTTCTCCAAACTTTTTTTCCCATTGGAAAAAAGGGAATAGGAAGAGGAATGAAAAAAATCGGAGAAAGTGTGTTCCACCCCCTTCCCCACACACACACACTGAAACAATTGATTTTGTTTAAAAAGAACATTTTGCGTTTTAAAATTTTCTATCAAAAACCAAATCCTGTTTACAAAAACCTGGACCTCATCTCCACTGCTGGGCTCAGAAGCTGATTAATTGACGCTTTTGACCGGAACTTATACCTCCTCGTGTAGCAAGCTGTTCAGAAGCCACAAACTAATTAGGGTTAAACTGGATAGGCATTTGAATGGGAGATCATTAAATACACCAAGGCCTGGTCTACACTGGGTGGGGGTGTCGATGTAAGATACACAACTTCAGCTACGGGACTACCATAGCTGAAGTCAATGTATCTTATTCCCACTTACTTCCTGTCCTCATGGCGCGGGATCGATGGCTGCGGCTCCCCCATCAACTCCACTACCACTGCTCATGCCGGTGGAATTCCAGAGTTGACGGGGAGCACGTTCGGGAATCAATATATCTCGTCTAGATGAGACGCGATATATCGATCCCCAATAAATCGATCGCTACCCGCCGATACGGCAGGTAGTCTGGACATACCCCTAGGTGTTACAGGGTGTGTTGCTGATTCATACATTCCATGGCCAGAAGGGACCGTTATGATCATCTAGTCTGACCTCCCATATAACACTGGCCATAAAGTTTCCCCAAAACAATTCCTAGAGCAGAGCTTTTAGAAAAAATATCCAATATTAATTTTAAAATTGTCTGTGATGGAGAATTCAGCACACCCCTTGGTATATTGTTCCAATTAATGATCCTCACTTAAAAATATACACCTTCTTTCTAGTCTGAATTTGTCTAGCTTCAACTTCCAGCCATTGGACTGTATTAGACCTTTCCCTGCTAGACTGAAGAGCCCATTATTCAATATTTGTACCTCACGTAGATAACTGTAGTCAAGTCATCCCTTAACCTTTTCTTTGTTAAGCTAAATAAATGGAGCTCCTTGAGTCTATCACATGTTATCTAATCCCTTAATCATTCTCCTAGCTTTTTTCTGAACACTCTCCAGTTTATCAACATCCGTCTTGAGTTGTGGGCACCAGAACTGGACACGGTATTCCAGCAGTAGCCACACCAGTGTCATTCACAGAGGTAAAATAACCTCTCTGCTTCTACCTGAGATTCTTCTATTTATGCATCCCCAGGATCGCATTAGCTCTTTTGCCCTCAACGTCACATTGGGAGCTCATGGTCAACTGATTATCTGCCATGACCCCCAAATCTTTTTCAGTGTCACAGGTTCCTTTGCTAATGCTTTCTTCTATGAAGCAGAAATCCATCTTAAGTAGTTGTATGACTTCCAACACCTATAATCCTTAATGTATTTATCCTCAGAACACCCCTGTGAGATATGGCACTACTATTATCCCCATTTTACAGATGGGAAACTGAGGCTCAGAAAGACTAAGATCCAGACCTTCAGAGGTACTTAAGTGCCTAACTCCCATTGAAAGTAACTTGGCCAAGGTTATAGAGGAAGTGTGCAGCAAAGCAAGGAATTGCAGCTGAGTCTCTCATGGCCTAGGTTAGCACACTAAGCAATGGACCATCCTTCCTCTTTACTCAGGGATGGCAGAGAACACTCTTCTGTTGGAAGTTGAGGGCAACTCAGCACCTCTTTGGGACATCACACCAAAGGTCTGGCAACATGGGGTCATTTAAAGACGCAACGGCGTTTTCCCAAGAATTAGGGCATTCACCTGGTTACGTGTTATTGAGTCATTCTGCTGGCTCAAATGGCCCCTTCAGTTTCAACAGGCAGTGGCGTTCTTCACTTCCTGTCCTAAAATGTTGTCTGCTATAGCTGTCTGCTGTTAAATAGATGCAGCTGGAAAGAAAATTGTCTGATGGATGAAGTGATTTTTATACATCTCTTACTCACCTCATACTTCAGAGCAGTATTGCGGGGGAGGGGGCTTAATTACCAGTGTCTGCCAAGCACTTGATTCTAGTGATGAGAAGGACCCCCAGAGATATAAAATGTTCATCATTATGATTATTTATTACTCTAGTGTCACAGCCGTGCACAGTACTTTATAGAGATGTAAGAAGAGATGCTCCCCATCCCTGAGGTAGGCCAGATTCTCCCAGGCTTAACCACAATGAGAGTGCTTGACTTAATGAAATGTCGCTTTGAAATCAAGGGCCCAGGTCTTCAAAGGTACGGCTGTGCTCAGAAGCATAGGCACTGACTCCGGGGATGGAGCGCTCCCTTTGAGGATGTGTGCCCTGGGGTCTCCCTACAAGGTAAGAATCTATTTGCTGGGAGGAAAGATGGGCAATATCAGGCCCTGAGTTTGGAACAAAATTGTTAGATCCAATTTTTTTTCATGTTAGTTATATTTTAGGTCAGGTTCCGGAGCTGGAGCAGGCAGCCTAAGAGAAAAGGTTAATGGTCAGAGGCTAGCCATAGGGAGTTCATTTTCAAGAGCAGGGGGGCAAGATTGCTTGGTGGTTATTATTGTGGGAATGATGTAATGATAGGAATGAATCTATTAGTAATTATGATCATTAGTCTGCTAATTACCATTATTATTAACTTGATTTTCTAGATTGTTGGGGCTGACCACAATAGGAGCAATTTAACTTTAAGACCTTTTTAGCCACATCTACAAAAATGAAAGGGTTTGTGCAGTTGTACAACTTCACTGATAAGTTTCCCAAGCACATAATTTTCTGCAGCCTGTGACTCTTTGCTTCTACTCACGCAGGTTTTGTCAAGAAGAGAAGAAGGGAGCTTGAGGTGTAGAGCTATGAGAAGAATCGTACAGCGGTCTATGAAAAAGCTGGGATAAGGTGTGGAACATTCTCTGTTTAAAAGGGATTCAGAATAAATCAGCGTCTTTTCAGTCTATTCATTCAAACAGACCAACCATCCTTGAGAGTAGATAGACTGTTGCCCTGAGTCAAACTTTTGTCAAGATCAATTGAAGGCCCAGATTGTCCCTGATGACTTTGAAGATGTCATTGCTACAGACCGCATAACATCTAAGATACTTGAAATCTGCAGGCTGAGGCCAGAGGTTATGATAAAGAAGTTAGGAGAAAGACGTGGCTTGGATGAAGGTAGCAGGTGCACTTAAGGAAAGACTCTGAGTGTATGCTGGTTGCCTTGAGTCTCTGGTCTCAAAGATATCTCCTGGTGAGTTTAGAATCATGTATATTTTACCTGTCTGGAGAGCAAGTCCATTAAGTGACTCACTCTCTGCTAAGACCTGAAAGGAAGACCACTGGCTCTAATAGCAGGGGACTCTGTCATTTGACCCAAAGGTCCCCTTCCATTAAGTCATAGTAGTTTGCTGTCTTTCCGAGCTGCCAGAGAACAGGACAGATGCTCGCATACTCCATTTTAACAAAGCCCATGACCTCAGGAACAGAAGGCTGTTCCTGTGAAACGAATGCAAACTGCGCTGTGCTGTACAGCATCAGACGCAACAGAGGGAGTGTCAAACCATGTGCCTGGCACTAGCATAAAGAATCTGTGTCTCTGCTGAGGTATTAACCAAGGATTTCTAAGTAAAAGTGAGTGGGCTGAATGCTGACTTACAGGATTTCACAAGGTGCACATGAGGACAGACATTGGCACATAGGTGTGCCAATTTGATAACACCTTTTGTTACCTGGCTTTACTAGAGCCTTTTGTTATTCTTCTCAGGACTCAGTGCTACCAGGGAAGTGCCAGCTGCTTTGTGTTTATACGTGTGTTGTTTCAATGTTCTCTTTTGTTCCTAATGCCCTGTTTGAAGCTCGGAAAGAAAACAGCTTGGTTTTGTGCCTCTCAGCGTAGACTGAAGCAACGTGATGTGGTAAAAGGAACACTAGGTTGAAATGCAGGGAGCCAGATTTTAGTCACTGGTATGGTCCCTTTGTGTTGCTTCAGCACAGAACCACTTGCACTCCTGCCTATGGCCCCACCTCCAGCATGCTCCTCCATTGCTCCCCTTCCTAGGGTCATGCAGGAGTTGGGGCCAGACTAAGTGGAGACAGGAAGGGAGCTGCCAAAGCGCTCTGCTCTTGGAGCAGCCCATCTGCAGCCGTGGGGAACCGTGAAGCCCTGATCTCATAGATTCCAAGGCCAGAAGAGACATCTGTGGTCACCTAGTTTGACCACCTGTATAACACAGGCCAGAGACCTGCCCCAAAATAATCCCTAGAGCAGAGCTTGTAGGAAAACATCCAAACTTGATTTTAAAATTGTGAATGATGGAAAACCCACCATGACCCTTGGTAAAGTGTTCCCAAGTTGGTCATTGGGCTGCATTTCCATACGGGTTCATTGCGGTAATATTTGTTGTTCACTGTCCAAGGTGAAACACACCCTCACAGGGATAGATGATGACTTGGACGATATACCAGTGCAAGGGAGTAAAGCAGCCATATTTACCTTGGTATGGGGGCTACCTGGACCTTGGGTCTACACACCTAGAAGTGGACATCCTGCCTGCTTCCTTCCTTCCCAGAGCAGGTGGGCAGGGAAGTGAGGGGAATGGATAGGGAATGGGCAGAAAGTTGGATTTCCTCCCTTCCCCACTCCTACACTCCCGGACCAGAGTAGATGGGGGCAGAGGAAGGGAATACATTGCTGCTGATATAGACCAGGAGTAATTTGCTATCCTTATCTGAAGGAAAGGGAACGAGATGTGACTCAGGATGTGTCTACACTGCAGTGAGACAATGTTGGCTGTCCCGTGCCAGCAGACTTGGGCTTGCAGGTTTCAGGCTAAGGGTTTGTTCCATGGCAGTATAGATGTTTGGGCTTGGGCTGGAGCCTGGGATATACTGCCATTCCCCACCCCAAACACCCCCAGGAATGGATCCCTGGCTCTAACTAGAGCCTGAATGTCTACACCACAATTAAACAGCCCCTGAGCCCAAGCCCTGGGACTCTGAGTCAACCGGCATGGGCCAGCTGCAGGTTTTTAATACGTACAGAGGGCTGTCTCTGGGACTACTCCCAAACTGCACACTCTCCTTTTACATCTTTTGGCCTGTGTGTGAATAGGGCAGAGCCCAGTGGGGTCCTGACCCTGCTTAGGACTTTTTGGCTCTACTGTTATACAAATTATATTATAATTATTAATACTACAAAATACACCTCCCTGAATTCTGCCCCTGATTCAGTACTTTGGCTTAATTCTGTGCACGCTAAACCTGTGGCATATCAGAACTAACCAAATGATGGTGCCATAATTTGAACTGGGTAGGAAATTAGTACAAGGCAGGGGTGTTTGTCAGCATTCTCTGCTTTCTGCCATAGGCAAAGTTGCTATCATCCGGCTGAGTGAAGACAGTTGCCAGCTGAAGTCTTTGAAAACAGTGGGGCCTCAGCAGCTGTGAAAAGCAGGTCCAAGGGGTTTACATCTGGGCACCCGAAATCAGTGGCCACTTTTGAAAGGGGCTGGCCTAACCCTCTCTGCATGTCTGGGTCCCATCTGTAAAATGGGGATAACGCTCGTCTAGCAAGCCTGAGATCTGTGAGGCTTCGGTCATTCATACTCCTCAAGAATGATCGGAACCCCGGTGGAAGGCACTAGACATGGGCAAGGTATTATTAAATGCTAATGTGTATGTATTTGTTTACAACCTGATTTGTATTTAAATCAGCAAAGATGTGCGGTGGTGGTTGTTTTTTTAGTCCCCCAAAGCATCGCTTCACAAAGGGGCTAATCAGCACGCACATTTGTGCAGTGCAAATAGGAAAGCACACACACCACTTTGTATTATGACTGCACCTGGAGGCCCCATCGGGCTCAGAGTCTCATTAGCCCAGATTCTCAAAGGTGTTTAGGCTCTGAGCTCCCCTTGACATCAGTGGGAGTCAGATACCTCAATACTTTTGAGGATCTGGTCGGTGTGCAGGCACTGTGTGGAGCCCTAATGAGAGGCGATGATAAGGAAGTGCAACTATTAACACCAAGGGTTAAAAATTAGGAACTTTGGTTCTCAGTCTATATCCACACTGCCCTGCCAATTCAGAGTCTGGGGGTGTGAATAGCCGCACCCGCTGTAACTCCTCTGTGTGGATGCGTGGGTGGCCTATAACCCGGCCGTTGGGGGAGGCTAGCCCCCAGCACCTTCCCTTGTGCCTGAAACCCCACCCCTTCCCTTTGGTCCCCTCCCCTGCAGGAGCCCAGAGCACCCCCACCATGGCCTCTGGCCCCAATTTCAGGCAGCAGCACCCCTAGCCCTGGTGTGCCGGCCTGCCAGCCCTGGAGCACTGGGCAGCCAGGCAGCATGGCCGCAGCACTGGGTGAGCAGCACAGCACCCTGCGCCAGCCACCTGAAGTCCCTGAGGCAGGCAGGTCAGCCAGCCCCAGCCAGCCTGGGTCAGGGCGGAGCGCCGGGAACTTCAGGAAGGAGCCTGGGGATGGAGCATGGGCAGGGCCTCCGGCCTATGAGACCTGCTACCCGTGTGTGGATGCTTGCAGGCCTGAACTAAAGGCTCCTGGTTCACATGAATGTTTGAAGAAGATTCTTTTAACACGCACTAGGAGCTTTTAATTTGTGTTTGCAGTGTCCTCAGGAAGCAGCACAGCACTTTGCTGTGCACTTCTGTTCACACACCCCATAGTCCAAACTGCAGGGCAATGTAGACCAGGTCTTTGACTCACCTGAGCAATGACAAAAAGGTACTTTTTTTTTGGCAAATAAGGTTTGGTTTCTTGTTTGAGAGGCCATGTGATCCAGTGGGTAGGAAATTTAGGGGTCTATGCCCAGTTCTGCTGGAGACCTTGGGCAAGTAACTTCTTTCCTTACCCTGCCACCCTTTGTCTGCCTTGTCTCATAGATTGGGAGAGGCAGTGGCTCTCACTCATTTTTTTGTACAGCCCCTAGCACAATGGAGCCCCGATCTTATTTGGACCCTCTAGATAGTACTATATTACTACTAGTACTAATAATAAATAATAATAATAAAAATATAAATTGGCCTTAGAAGGAGCAAGGCAATCTTAACCACAAGATTTGTATAAGACATGTGAACCTTGATCCTGGAGTTCTTCCTCATTGGACAATCCCATTGACGTCACTGGGGTTGCACACATCAGTAAGCCCTGGACTCTTATTCAGCAGTTTTCATTCAAAATGTGTCAGAAGTGGTAATTAATACAAACACTTCTCTTGCTGCATAAATTTGCTTCAGCCACTAGAGGGCAGTACAATTATACAGATTTTTTTTTTTACCAGTCAATAGGCTTTTGGTACCTGAACATAATCTTCCCAAATACACTACGAAGGTAAGAATAGAGCAAGGAATTGAAGTTATTCTGAGTCCAAGAATCACCACACTTTAGCTGGCTAAGGGATCTGGATGCTAAAATACCACCCGCAATGTCTAATGATGTTTACAGCTACTTTTACCTAGGTGAAAGATCTACATGTGTCTCATAGGCCTGTTGTGCTTGCTTCCCTTTCCCTCAGTAAAGCATCCGAAGGTGAGCAGAAATATTGAAGGGCAGCATCAAGGTCCCTTTAATGAATTTGTAGTGAAGGTGTGTAGCCCAAATACTATGTTACTGGACAATAGCTTGAATAAATGCAAAACAGTTTGTGCATTCAAAAGAGAAGCTAAAACCCAACTCCAAAGGCAACAACAAGAAATGGAAAAGAGGGGCCTCTTCAAAAGTCACATCTGAGCCCATTTGTTTCTGTACAAGTGGCTGAATTATTACATGGGTCTGATGTTGTCCCTAATTTCCATTCAGATTCCCCAGAGCTACACTGTGGGAAGTCTGCAGCTTGGGAGAACTGGGTAATTTCTTTTCCCCGAAGGAAGTTTTCCTCCAGCAAAGGCTGTTTTGTTGACATTGAAATATTTCATGGGAACGAATCGATTTCAACAGGTTTGGATGGGAAAACTTTTGAAATGATTTGAAAACAAAATAGTATATTTCCTTTTGATGTTCTTGTTTTGTTTGTTATATACAGTGTGTTGTGTTGTTATATTAGAATGTTTCAACATAGAAATGAACCAAAATGAGCAAGCTGAAGTGAAAGTTTTGATGAGGACGTGATGATGTTTCTGAATTGAAATATCTCAGAATTTCTCCTCCAAAAAATATTTTGAGATTTCAACCTTCGGGTTTTAGTCAGGTTGAAAACAAAATTTGAAATTTCAGATTTTCTCATGGGATGGAATTCCATTTTCTGAGTATCTCTACATCTTGTCTTAGCTACTTGTTGCATTTCTGAAGTGCATTCGGTCTCAACTTTTTCTGTATTGGGTCCTTCTCTCCAGCACGTTCTCCCATCTAATTAGAACCTAGCTAGGACCTCTCACTATTCAGTGGTATGGGAAGGCTACCACTGGCATCTTTCTGTATCCCCACTGGAAGCCGTGACCCTCCACGTTGGAAGCCCTGTCAGTAGTGTACATTTAACTTGAGATTTCCAAGCTTTTTACAAATATTTCTTAAGTCTCACAAGGCCCTGGAGAAGTGGGTTAATATTACAGCCCCCATTTTTCAGCTGGGTAAGTGAGGCAAAGTCACCTGCGCCAGCTGGCAATGAGCTGGTGGCAGAGCCAGGAACGTAACCCCAAAAGTCTAACCACTAGGTAATGTTCCTTTTCACTGTAACTTTGCAGAAAGACTCGCAGGACAGAGCACCATTAACACAATTCTCCAAGCTGATGTGCTTCTAAATTCAGAAGCCAGAATGCAAAACTTGTCAAAAGATTAATGACAGAATTGCCCTGTCTTCTGGGTCTTAAAGTCCTGGGTCTGACCATCTAGTAGTTCAACATAAGCCCCTGTTGGTGGCAGTATTCTGATTTCAAACCTGCTGTTTACCAGACTTGAAAGATTAACTTATCGTTTCAGTCCAAATGCTGAAAGAAGCCCATTTTTCATTTGGCTGAGTAGCCCTCCTCTTCTTTCTCAAGCAAGATACCATGCACCAACTGATTACAGCAACTACCAGGAACCGTGCATCAAGAGAATGGCTGATAAATGAGCTGGGACTCAGGATACGGTCAATAGAAAATTAAAGGTCCAGGCAGGAACCGACCATGCAATTCTTTTAAAATCAGTGGTGTGACTGAGGGTACAATTTAGCCCCGAGCCTTATATAATGCAACTGGCACCCGTTAATTTTTGGTGATGTAAACCTGCCTTCAGAAAAGCTCTCTTCTTGTCTCATTCCCACCACAGACACAGAAAGGCCTGATTCTCAGCTGTTGTAAATCGACATTGCACCATTGAGCTAACTTACATCAGCTGAGGAGCTTCCCTGTCAGAAGATCTTAGTGGTCTTAACGGTCTCCTGCATGAGCCCTCGCAGGTTTCAGCATGGCAGCCTATCGCATCGCCTCCGGATCAGCAAGCCACCGGAGACCGATCGGTTCTGCGGGGAGAAAAAATCCTGACAGCACACGTGACGTTCCCGTCTTCTTAACGTGACAGGCTGGAAAAGGCTTTGGGAAAGATAAACGACTTGGCTTTTGAGGCTGTTCCTCTTAAAATAACTAAAACCAGTTTATGAAGAGTAAAAAAGTGGCACTGAGGCTAGAGGAAAATTCCTCAGAGATGATTAGTCTGCCTAGAAGATAAGGGGAAGTTTCTCTCTCTACTTTCAGAGCTTGAATCTTTGCTTGCCCTGTATTCAGAGCTCGAATCAGCAGTAAAAGTTTCTCCCCCTCCCATTCCTTTTTTATTGCCCCTTATTTATAGTGAAACCCTATAATAAATTATTTGTGTTGCCCCCATAAAAGAAATCCCGCTTCCAAAACAAACCACCCCACAGGGGTCTGAAAGCAGCATATGCAGGCTACACATTGCGGATTTATTGCTACAAAATGATTTTACCATTGATTTACCAATGATTTTGATGCAAGAAAAGAAACCCACACACACACAAGCCAAAGGAAAGTGTTCAGGATTTAAAATGAGAAGCTCCCTTAGCCTAACAAAGAAAAGATTAAGGAGTGACTTGATTACATCAGTTTGTAACAGTGAGGTTAATTCACTACTGGAACAATTTACCAAGGGTCATAGTGGATTCTCCATCACTGGCAATTTTAAAATTAAGATCTGCGGGGGTTTTTTAAAGGTATGCTAGAGGGGAAGTTCTCTGGCCTGTGTTATACAGGAGCTTAGGCCTTGTCTACACTGGTAACTTTCTGCACAGTAAAGCAGCTTTCTGCGCTGTAACTCCTGAGGTGCACACACTGCCAAGCCACGTAGAGTGCAGAAACTGCGCAGTTGCAGTGCTGTAAAAAAAAAACCACCCTGACAAGAGGCGTACAGCTTTCTGCACTGGGGCTACAGCGCCGTGGTGCCAGTGTAGACACCCTGGTCGATTACAGCGCTGCCATTGGCCTCCAGGAGATGTCCCACAATGCCTGTTCTCGCCTCACTGGTCATCGGTTTGAACTCTACTGCCCTGCCTTCAGCTGTGAGCCCCACCCCTTAAATTCCTTGGGAATTTTGAAGCCCCCTTCCTGTTTGCACGGTGACGTGTGCAGTGGTCTCAGTACATCTTTCCAGGTGGTTAGGCCCACTCCATGCACCAGGCGATCCCCCGCTTGGAGCAATGCCGAGCTGCTGGACCTCATCAGCATTTGGGAAGAGAAGGTTGTCCAGCCCCGGTTGCACTCCAACCATAGGAATTATGATACCTGTGGACAGATTTCTAGATGCATGACAGAAAGGGGCCATGACCGGGACACACTGCAGTGCAGGGTTAAAGGGAGGGACCTGTAGACAGCCAGGATCTCTTCTCTACCCCGGAGGAGGCTAGTCAGTCACAGCTGTCGGAGCTTGGCAAAGCGCAAACAGAAGAGGAGGCTGCTGGTAAGTGGCTTTGATTTGGGGAATTGCTGAAGCGAGTTGTTGGGGGCAGGAGGGTTGCAGAAAGCAGGCTTGTGTCTGTGTGATGCGCGTACCACCACATGCCTAGTCTGAGCGGCGGAACAGGCTGTTGATTGACTCCCTCACTTCATGGGAATCTGCCTCAGAGATCTCCAGGAAACTCTCATGGAGATACTGGGCAAGCCGCTGCCGCGGGTTCTTTGGCAGAGCTGCTTTGTTTCTTGCCCCATTAACAGTTACTTTCCCGTGCCACTCTGCCGTCACGGGGGGAGGGGACCATTGCTGCACACAGCCGAGCACATAAGGGCCAGGGCGGAAGCCGCGGGCTTGGAGAAGACCCTCCCTTGATTCCCTGCTCACCCTCAGCAGTGAGATACCTTCCATAATGAACAGTCTGTGGAAAATGTGGGGACAGTAATGATTACACATGCTCCCCGCCCCCACCGCAGTGCTGGCTGTCCCCAAAAGCCACATGCCCAGTGTACAGTATGGTCCTGGAACACTGATTTTCCCTGCCCCTGCGGCTACTCACCATTCTGGGGGTCTTGTGGCTCATGTGTGCTTGCCTGGGGTCAGCCAGTTAGTGACAGGTATGTGACCAGTGGCTGTTTTAAATCAGTGGCCTGTGTGGTGCAAACGACACTGCTTCTGTGAAATGTTGCGTTTTGGCTTCACAGATGAGATCTTGGGAGCCCAGCCTCCCTCTTTGTTATTGCTGGCCGAACGGCTGCGCAGAATTAGAAAAAAACCAAAGAGGCCTTTCTGCGTGATGTCCTGATGCACTCCGCGGCTGAGAACCAAGAATTGAAGGAGTGGTGGGACAGCGCGAAGAGGGACCAAAAGGAGAGCGTGGCACACCAGAACGAAGCCACGGAGCAGCTCATAAACGTTACGGAGCGCCAAGCGGACATGCTTCAGGCGCTACTAGCGCTGCAAACCAAGCAGCTCCGCACCCGCCCAGCCCTGCAGCCACTATCACAAAACTCTTTCCCATGCGTCCCCCAGACACCGCCAACACACTCTTATCAACTCCTGGCTTCAGTCTGTACTTGCGGCATTCCACTCCTGCCCCAGCACAGTCCAGCCCTGTGGACTCCCAGTACCCACTGCACTCAACACCCCTCCCTCTGCTGTTTAGCCCTGCTGACATACAGTACTTGCTGCACTGCACTTCAAAGGGGAAGGTTGCATATCTTTAACTGTCCTGGGACCCTCCCTTCCCCCATCCCCCACAGGGCTGATGTGCTTTTTTGTTTGTCTCTCTCCTCTGGTGGTTGTTTTTAATAAAATAATTATTTTGGTTTGAAAGCAATCTTTATTCCATTGACTGAAAGCAAACAGAGCCCTGCAAAGCACCACGCAATTTTCTTAAACCTTCATAGTGCATCATCTGCACCAAGCACAATCACCTCCTAGAATTACAAGCACTGCACTCCTGAGCATAGCAACAAATATTAGTGGATTTCAGCTTCGAAGTGCTGCCTTGAGGCATCCCTGATCCTTATGTCCCTGTGCTGTGTCCGTCTAATAGCCCTGGTCTCTGGCTGGTCAAATTCAGCCTCCAGGCACTGAGCCTCAGTGGTCCAGCCCTGAGTGAAAGTTTCACCCTTCCCTTCACAAATATTATGGAGTGTACAGGACGCAGCTATAAGCATAGGAATATTGTCATTGGCCAGGTCCAGACTCCCATACAGGCAGCGCCAGCAGGCCTTTAAAGAGTCAAAAGCTCACTCAACCATTATTCTGCACTTTCTCAGCCTCTTGTTGAACTGCTCTTTGCTGCTGTCAAGGTGCCCTATGTATGGCTTCATAAGCCACAGCATTAAGAGGTAGACGGGGTCTTTCAGGATCACAATGGGCATTTCAACTTCCCCTACGGTGATCTTCTGGTCTGGGAAGAAAGTCCCTGTTTGCTGTTTCCTGAACAGGCCAGTGTTCCAAAAGATGCATGCGTCATGCACCTTTCCAGACCAGCCTGTGCATAGGCACCAACTCTGTGGGTGCTCCAAGGCTGGAGCACCCACGGGGAAAAATTGGTGGGTGCTCTGCACCCACTGGCAGCTCCCCACCCCACCCCCTGCCCCAGCTCACCTCCGCACCTCCTCTTCTCCTGAGCATGCTGCATCCCCGCTTCTCCCCCTAGCTCCCAGCACTTCCTGCCATGAAAGAGCTGTTTCATGGTGTCAAGTGCTGGGATGGAGGGAAGAGGAGGGGGAACACAGTATGCTTGGGGAAGAGGCAGGGACCAGATGGGGCTTCGGGTCCAATAGGGGCAGCGTGGGGGTGGAGTTGGGGTAGGGACTTTGGGGAAGGGGTTGGAATGGGGGTGGGACAGGGGCAGGAGGGGGGCAGGGCAGGGGTAGCTTCTGGGCAGGATGGGGGTGAGGGTGGGGGGGGTTGCACACCCATCAGTGCCAGGAAAAATTGGCACCTATGAGCCTGCGTTAATGTCCATGACATGCCCATGGTGAGCTACATGTGCCTAGAGAACCATAGATAAATACCCCTTCCAATTGAGGTACTCAGCGGCTAGATGGTCTGGGCTCAGAATTGAACTATGCATGCCCTCTATCACCCCTCCACAGTTAGGGAAGCCCATTTGTGAAAAGCCATCCACAATGTCAGGCAGGTTGCCCAAGATTGTCTTGCGGCGCAGGATGCAATTAATGGCCCTGCACACTTTTGTCAACATGAGTCCACCGGTTGACTTTCCTACTCTGAACTAGTCAGCGACCGATCGGTAGCAGTCTGGAGTAGCCAACTTCCACAGTGAAATCGCCACACACTTCTCAACAATGGGGCAGCTCTCATTCTCGTGTCCTTGCAGCGCAGGGCTGGGGTGAGCTCAGCACACAGTCCCATGAATGTGGCTTTTCTCATCCAAAAGTTCTGCAGCCACTGCTCGTCATCCCAGACGTGCCTCATGATGTGATCCCACCACTCAGTGCTTGTTTTCTGAGCCCAAAAGTGGCCTTCCATGGTGGTCGGCACCTCTGTGAATGCCACAAGCAATCTCAGGTCGTAGTTACTACGCGTGGCGAGATCAATGTCAAACTCCTCTTGCCTTTGTAGTTTAAGGAATAATGCCACTGCCACTCATGACGCTTTAGTGAGCACGAGCAGCATTCTGGTCAGCAGTTCAGGATCCATTCCTGCAGACCAAAGAGGCAGCGTGTGCAGTACACAAATGGCTGAAAGATGGCATCAAATGCAGATGGATGCACAGGGATTGGGCCTGCTTTGAGCAGGAGGTTGCACTAGATACCTCCTGAGGTCCTTCCAACCCTGATATTCTATGATGGATTGCTGGGATGCGAAGCAATGCATCATGGGGCATTGGGACAGGGCCCAGGATGCCCTACAACCCCCTCTGCCTTCCCACAACTCTTAGCGGCAGAAGAGAAAGAGATGTTCTGTGGGATCACTGACCAGAATGCACCACTCCAAATACCACTACAAGTGCCGCAAGTGTGAACACGATATTGTGCAGGCATCTGACAGAGTGAACACAAAACAGCGGTTTCCCTTCAGCGCTCTCTGAGTGGCTCTGGAACTGCCAGCGCTGTAACTCTGCCAGGGTAGACATAGATGACCACAGCAGTCCCTTGGAATCTATTAATCGAAAACCACCCCATAAAAATCCCCAAGACCGTGGCTCTCTGTCTCCCTGCCTCTTGGACTCTAGCTGCACCAGTTTTAAGCCAGTCTCTGGAGTTGTTCAAAGCAACGATACCAGCTGCAGTGTGGAATGCCTAGCTTGGGAAAAGAGGGTAGTCATTCAACAGAGAGGTAACCTGCCAAGTGTGTGCTGCATAAAGGGAAGATTCCAGACATTCTTTGGGGTCCAACTCTGCAGCTCTTAATCGGGTAAAGCTTTGACTGGGACTGAGCCCATCATGAAATGGGTGTTACAATCCCTTTGCTCCTATGCAGAGGAGCATTTATCAACATCCCATAGGCTCATGGTGGTTTTATGGGGCAGTGTTTCTAGCCACACCACCAGCAACTCTGCAGTGGCTCACAGGCGTGTGGGTCTTTGGGCTTTGTTCATCCCCCAATTACACCCATCCAGCCCCACGGACATAAGAACGGCCATATTGGGTCAGACCAAAGGTCCATCTAGCCCAGTATCCTGTCTTCCAGCAGTGGCCAATGCCAGGTGCTTCAGTGGGAATGAACCTCCATAGGATTCTATGAGTATATGCAGGGGTAGAATTTTGCCCATCGATTCCAGTGGCAGGTGCATTGTCATGATGGTTTAATTCTGTTCTCATTGTAGTTGATGGCAAGAATCCCATTGACTTCAGTGAAAGCCTGATGTGCCCAGTGGCCAGAACTGGTCCCAATGCATTTATGGGACTTGGATTTAGGCTGGTCTTGGTGGTGCTCTGAGAAACTGGTGCTGATTGGAGAAGGGATGGATTCCAGGCTTTTCCAAACAATTTCAGGGGCCAGATCCTGGTCCCATTGAACTCAGTGGCAAAATGCCCATTGCCTTCACTAGGACCATGGTGTAGTCCTCCAGACCTGAGGGTGAAATTGCACAGTGAGAGCACGTGCCTCAGAAATGGACATTCCCACGAGCGCCTTTTAGTGGCACGCCATGGAGGAATCCGGAATCAGCTTTGTTCAACGGGGCCGGGAGTCAGGCGTTCTATTCCTGTCTCAGCCATTGGATCTGGGACAATCTGAGTGTGCTACTCACCCGCGGCCTTAGTTTCCCTAACCATAAAATGGAGCTGATACTTTGCCACTTTTGCACGTACCTTGTGTTTCTGCAGTGGGAGACGCATGCTGGAGAAGTGCAAAGTATCATTATGCATATTAGTTTTTGATTAGCTGGGCTTTGTGAAGCTGCACACACACTGTATTTATCATAATACTTTGCACTTCCACATTGCCATTCCCCCAAGGCTTTCGAAGTGCTTTACATGCATTAATGAGGCCTCAGAATAGCCTGGTGCAGTAGCCTAGTACCCATTATTATATGCTGTCTATGGAGGAGGAAACTGAGACAGAGAGTGGCTGTCACATCTTGCAGCTTTTCAGTCAATGAGCCAGGAGAAGTGCTTGGGAGGCGTTTGTAGTCCCCTGCTCTGACCGCTCGAACACCCCAGTTCTCAAGGCCATGGCCAATGCAGACAGGTCAAGAATACAAAGCATCTAGCTGTTGAGCCTGACTCTGTTATACCAGTTGTTCTCAGCCAGGAGTATATGTACTCTTGGGGGACTCAAAGGTCTTCCATGTGGTACTCAACCCTTCCAGATCAGTGGTGCTCAGCTTAGGGATTGAAGCTACCGGGAGGGATCACAGGATGGGTTTGGGGTTTACAAGGGCAGGGCTAGCACTAGGGGGTGGCAAGCAGGGTGTCAGCACTGAGCAGCAGGACTTGGGCTTCAGAAAAGGCTCACACATGAAAAACAGGCTCAAGTATCACACTGAAATATTTACCTTCCAATCGATGCATTTTGTAATTGTGTGGTAAAAATGAGACAGGGAGCAACTGGTCAGGAATAGCGTGCTGGGACACATTTGTGTTTTTAGGTCTGATTTTGTAAGCACAGAGATTTTAAGTGAGGTGAAACCTGTGGGGATGCAAGACAAATGAGACTCCTGAAAGGGGGACAGTCGTCTGGAAAGGTTGAGAGCCATTGTGTTATAATAAGGCACCTTTGTGTGGGTCTGGCTACATAAAGGTGCCTTAAAGTGGGCAGAAACAGTCCCCTGAGAATACTCTCTGGACAGAGAGCCTCTTGAGCCAGTGCTGAGCTGGTATAAAGGCTCTAAGCTCCTGGTATAAGGGCCAGAGCTGGGAAATATTGGGGCCTGGCCAGAAAGCACTGCACTCCAGCTAGTCTCTGCCCCCCATGGGGACCATGGGAGGCAGAATGTAAGAGAGAGCAGGCAGAGTCCCAGAATAAGGGGAGCCCAGAGGTCATTAAAGCCATCTTAGGCCCATCCCACATTCTGCCCAAAGTGCAAGAGTGTTTTCATTTGCAAGTGGCACACTCTCTCCGAATGGAAGGATTCCAGTGCCTTGGATTTCACTGCAGATCTACAGTCGGACCCAGAGATGGGAGCATTCTCCCCTGTGATGAGGGGAAAAGCATGGCCTGCGTTGTTATTGAAGGGTCATAGTCACTGCACGGTTTGTTTATCCAAGGAATCAACCCTACAGCCTTCACTGAAAGACAAAACTAAAATTAAAAACCAGCCAAACTGTAAGCTAACTGCAGGTCAGAAAAATGTAATCAGTATACTTCAGTTGGTGCAATCCACTACCCCTCCATGTGGATGCAGCTATACTGGTAGAAAGATGCTTATACCAGAGTAGCTTATTCCCATATGAAAAGGAGAATAAGTTGTACTGGCATAAGTACCTTTATACTGGGAATTGTGCTGCTTTAACTGTTTTGGGTAAAAAAACCCATACCCCTAACCAAAATAGCTAAAGTGGTACAAAAATGGTATAGATCAATCCTTAAGGTGGATTCACTGTTTCATGGCCTCCCACCCTCGGCAGTGCTCCTTTCAAATTCTTTGGTTTAGAGACAAGGGGATAAGAAAATGGTGTTGATTGACTGATGTCTTAGGAGCCAGCGGGCAGACAGCTCGCTAATACATTTCAGGACAGATGCACAGTTCCCTTTCAGACTCCAGGCGGCTCATAACTAAACCACACACACACACACCCTCCCTTCCGTCCCAGTTCCATGTCTCTCTAGTAGCCCTAAGTGGCTTTCCAAATGTGTTTATCAGAAATTCTTTACATTTTTACCCCACGTACCATGCATGGAAACCAACTGGGCTCTCAGATGTGTTGCCCTGAAATCAGTGTCTAATGTGCATCTGGTTGCTAGTGTGTCCCCAGTTATCTAGAGGAGACGATCCTGTTGAAGGAAGAAGAGTACAAGAATCAGCCGTGTGCCCGTAGCAACCATGCTAGTGATAAACGTCTACCACGATTACATTCCTTTTCTATGTCTCCAAGCCTCGCTAGCTAATCCCTTGTGGGAGCGGAGTTAAAGCAACACTGCACTGTATTACATTCAGGCTTTTGACATGATTGGCTGAGACTATGATTGCAACAAAGCGGGGCAGATTTTTTGAAACCTAGAAGAGCCCTAAAAATATTCATGTGGATAAAAAAGAAAAAAAAGACTCTGGCATTTTTAATAGACTTTAGCCGCTTTGATTTATCCAGCTGTGGGATTTGAGTCTCAATCACGAAAGGTTTCTCCATTTTCAAGCCCCAAAGTGGCTTTGGCCGTTGGCTAAACTCGTGTCTATTACCAGCTGGGGCGTGCTTTGCTGAGGGGGCCGGGCACATAGGTGCCATGTTTGCCTGACTTTGTTTGTGGTGGTGAAAGCAACAGTCTAAAAGGCCCAGCTTGCTCTGCAGTCACTCCAAGGGCGCTCAAGATCTTTCCGGTCTCCTTTGCCTTCCCACATGGCTAGACCTTCAACTGAACAATACTGAAAAGACTGGGGGCAAATAATGTTAGCATAGAATTTCCTGCTGCTGTTAGGGCTGATTTCAGTGGGAAAAATATCAGGCGTTATAAGGCACGTGGAATTAGGGATTTTTTAATGTTTGGTATCTACCCATTTATTTATCAATCTAGTAACATTCCAAAATCTCAACTCAATAGTTCAATATGCCTTTTAGTATACACATAGATCCTGTGTTATACACACAGACACACAAATGCAACATTATGTATATGTTTTTTCCTTTTCCAGCATTCCAGCCTTCTAGGGTTGACCTTGTCTCTCTTTGTGATTTAGGTTTTGGAGAAGGAATGGGTAAGGATTTGCTTTGACATTTAAAGGCAATCCAGGTAATTAATAGCACTGGCAGCATCCATCTCTCCCTCCATATATCTGCACAACAGTATCTATTTTTGACGTAGCTGACACGCCATTTCCTTTGGCAGTCCAAGGGCGGATCATCTTTAAATTAAACTCGTCTCCGACTCTCCAATCTGCGAGTTGTACAGAGGCAGACACTGGTGGGGTATATCATCTGGAGACTGTGCAGGCGTATTTTAGCCGGGTGATGTATTAGCAAAAGGGTCCTGCATTACTGCTAGCTGGAACCAAAACAAGCTCTAAAGTATTAACTAATGACATGGGAAGTCCCTTAGGTATCTAATCACCTTTAATGTGCAGATTTAAAAGACAACTTTAAAGGAAGAAAAAGAGATTAGCAGGTCAGGTCACAGCACACACACAAAAATACAATTGCCTTTTTTTTTTAAATTCAAAACCAGATTCATATTTATATTCCACCTGGACGGTAAATAAACTGCTAAAAATTACACACGAGCCCAAGCTATAGGGTTCTGATCTTGGAGTAAAACTTTCCTGAAGTTTAGAGTGTTTTGAAACCAGGGCTTTGGTTCTAATGTGAGCCAGCTGCAAAGTCTGGGGTTGGAGGCAAGCTTCCTCCAAGTTTTGCAGGAGTTTGGCTCGAAGGTTGGTTCTGTCCCCTTGTTGGCGTATTGGTCAAAGGCAACCTTGGACTCAAATCTAGCCATATTGGTTACCTACTGTAGTATCAGAGACCCATAATCTTTGATGTATTTAGCCTCACTACATTCCTGTGAAGTAGGGCGATAATATAGCCATTGTACAGAGTGGGAATAGAGGCACAGGCAGATTAAGTGACTTGCCCAAAGTCATACAGGAAGTCTGTGGTGGAGCAGGGACTTGAATTCCAGTTTCCTAAATCCTATGCTAATGTCCTGAGTGCAGGGCCATTCTTCCTCTCAAGCCACTCTTTGGCTGGTTTACACCTAAAATTTAAGTTGCTCTAGCTACGTTGCTCAAGGTTATGAAAAATTCACATCCTTGAGCAACATAGTTAAGCCAGCCACAGCCCCCCGGTAGACACCACTAGGTCAAGGGAAGAAGCCCATCGCTGTAGTGAATGACTACACTGAAGCACTACAGTGGTCCAGCTGTAGCGGTTTAAGCATAGACTTTGCCTAACTGTGGTGGTGCTATTCCAATGTAACTTCCATCAACCAATGTTTGTATGTAGACATGGGTGTAGACAAAGCCTTCCTCACATTCTTGAGGGTGCTTTTAGCTTGGGACCCTACCTCTGTTAAATGTGGTGATGAGTTGGATGAAAGCTTAAGTACCGTTGAGTAATGTTGAGTTGAGTAAAACCCTCCTTCCAACTGGTGGGTGAGTGAGTCCTCCTTTAAGATATGTGGAAGGGACAGTTAAGGAGACACATCTATAATAATGCCTAATAAAAACTAGCACCATGTGGGTGGAAGGTTCAACTGGACATTGTGACCAGGTGGATGTGTGAAAGAACACACAGAAACTGTGGATATAGCTACTTTCCAAGCCTGCAGTGCTGCAGCTATGGCATGGTAGCGTCGTGGAACAGACCCTTGCTACAGTGCTAGAAGGGATTTTTCTCTTCGCAAGGTGCCAGCCAGGTTGGCAGAAGAATTCTTCCATCCACCTAGCTGTGTCTATATGTGAGGGGGTTAGGTTGACCTAATTACATAACATGAGGCGAGATATTTTCCATAGCCCTGAGCATTGTAGCTAGGTAGACCTAAGTTGTAGTGGTAGACCAGGCTTGAGAACAGATAGGTGTAGATCAGGCCTGGGAACAGACAACCAGGGAGAGGCAAGAAGACAAACCAGGAATCTTTGCACTGTAACCCCAGAAAAAGCTTTTGGGCCTGATGTTGGCCAATGAGGCTGGCGGTGGCAAGCAAAGAAACTGCTCCTTTTGTTATTGGTTCCCTTTGTGTTCAGAGGCACATGGCGTTGTACTTTCCTCGTAAACAAACAAGGCTGCATCAAAGAAAATACCAAACTCCATCCATTTCTACTTTCCAGGGGCCCGAACCTTGACTAGCCACACAGGATGAAAAGTGGTAACAATATATAAGAATATTCGTATATATAAGGGTCAAAGTGACGTGGCCACAGGTAAACTGCTAACAAAAGCCCAGATATGGGTTTTTCATACCCCTAAGAGATGTAGCTATGCGGATGTCAGCTTTCAGTGTAGCCCAGCCCTGAGTGATGACTGAGGGCTGATGTACACTACAGTTAGCTCTGAAAAATTTCACATCCTATGTTATGTAATTAAGCCAATCTAAGCCCCAGTATAGCTGCCGCTAGGTTGACAGAAGAATTCTTCCATTGATTTAGCTACTACCTCTCAAAAAGGTTGATTTACTACAGGGACAAAAGAACCCCTTCCATTGCTGTAGGGTCTATGCTCTCAGTGGTGCAGCTGCAGTTGTGTCGCTGTAGCGTTTCTGGTGTAGACATACACTGAGTAAACCGAAGACCTTTATGATTTGCCCCCCTGGAACAGGGAGAATTGATACAAGAGTAATATGAAAGCTGGGCCATGGGGAGGAGACAACATGATGAAGGAGACAGCAAAATGTCTTGCTCACTGCAAAAACATTCATGCCTACACATGCTCAGTGATATAAATACATCTTGGGGTGATGATTACATCATTAGCCACTTGAACGCCATTCTGAACCCGTTTGTTATGATGTCACCGAACAGATGTATTTATAACTTTGCAATTCACAGGTTCCCCATGAGAGTGAAGCGTGAGTGGTTTATGCTTTCACCAGCGTATTGAGCTTGAACGTGAGCCTTACTGGCAGCATTCCTCCGGTTATGTATTGCCTATAACGTGACTGCCCACATGAAGTCATGCCAGGAGGAATTGGCCTTCGAACTCGAGAGAAGGCGGAAGAAGCAACGGCCACGTTTGTATCTCTCTTCACCCTCTTCCTTCTTATGAACTGTAGCACTTTGCTGTAGACACTACCTACACCAATGGGAAGGGTCCTCCCATAGGCATAGGTAATCCACCTCCTCTGTTGACCTAGTGCTGTCTACACCAGGGACCTACGTTGGCTTAACCACACCACTTATGGGTGTGGATTTTTTTTAAATCCACCCCCTGAGCAACATAGCTGGGTTGACCTAGTTTTTTAGTGGCAACCAGGTCCTAGTCTTTAAATGATCATTGATATTACCAGGGCACATAATGAGAGAAAGTCCCTGCCCCGACGAAGTTAAAGTCTAACTAGACGAGACAAACAAAGAGTAGGCATAAGGGACGATTATTGTCCCCATTTTAAAGCTGGAGAACTAAGGCCCAGAGCCTCAAAAACATTTAGGTACGTAACTCCCATTCAAATCAGTGGGAGTTGGGCACCTTAGTACCTTTGAAGGTCTGGTTCTAAATGACTTGCCAATGTGACAGAGCGTGTGACAGATCTGGGGATATAACCTAGGTACCCAGGCCAAGGGCCTATCAACAAGGCCATCCTGCCTCTCTAACCTGGCTTGCATTCCCTGTCTCTCCCTTTTAACAACCTGGGTAGTTGAAAACCAGCCTTTGAAAGCTAGCTGGCCTGGTTGCTGCCTCAGCTAACGCTCAGCTGGCGGCTGAGCTACTTACATCTTTCACTTTTGATTATACAGTCCCAAAGTGGAACAGGAGATGACTGCGTCAGCGAGCGCGGAAAGGTGCACACCTACATGAAAGGCTATTTAAAGCTACACCGCTGTAGTAATCTGAGGGAGAGGGAGGAGCTTGCAGTGAACTCTTAGAAGGGAGTTCTGCGGGGGTGCACCAATGTGACACCCCCAGAGCAGACAGTGAGTGGTACTGCACCGAAGCTGTGTCATAGGGCGGAAGTGGCAGGATGCAGACTCCGAGCTAAGCTGCCAAACTTATGGAGGGCATTGGAGGCCACTGGCCTTTTGAAACGGTCTTCTCTACTGGGTCCACGCATTCCTCTGAACCATACACCAGCACTGCGCTAGCAGAACCTGGCTGGTGCACTTCCCATTGCCAGACCAAATGATGGAAGCCTGGTGTGTATCTTCGAAATGTCCTTCTTGCCTATGGTGCTAATACTCCAAGAGTCAGGCTGGGGATGGGGAGTTCCCTAGAAAGCGCTGTCTCTTGTGATGTGATCCATACAATGCACAAGCTGGTAAGCCAGTCAGCTACCACTAGGAATAAGGCCAGTGCCAGGCAATATGCCTCACCTTCCCTGTTCATTATTGTGCCATTAATACATCCCATGCCATGAGCCCAGCATGAGGGGTTTGTGTGTGGCACTAGGTGTTTGGAAGATTGTCAGCATCTTGCCAAAGCAATGTGTAAAGCGCAATTGGCATGGCACAAGTCCGCTCCTGGCATTTGCCCTTTTCTGCCAAAGGGCATGGGAGATTTTTTTTTAATACTGCAAAACGACAATTCTAGCACAAGGGGCTCCTGATTCCCTCAATGGGGCCTCTGAGCATTGCATTATCTCAGTGTTACAGTGGCCTAGCGGCTAGAGCCTGGCATTGGGATGTAGGAAACCTGGATTCAATTCTTGGCTTGGCTGCTAGCCTGCTAGGTGACCTTGAGCAAGTCACAACCCTGCTCTGTGCCTCAGTTTCCCCATCCGTGTAATGCTGCTGATTGCCTTTGTAAAGCACCCTGAGAGCTGTAGAGGAAAAGCGGTGTATGAGCAGTAGGCATTATTTGCTCTATACCATTTGTCACCCCATCTATCCATCTTTCTATCATGTAGTCTGTAAGCTCTTTTGGGCAAGGGCTGTCTTGTTATTGTATGTGTATGTGGGCCTTGAGCCCAAATCAGAGCCTACAGGCACAAAACCAACAACGACAAAGAAACTGCAGCAGAAGACGAGCTATCTACTAAATTGGAGTCAGATACCAGAAACCTGTGAATTATGAGACCTGGAGGGAATAGTGAAAATATTCGGCTAAATCAGGGTTTCTCAACCTAGGGGTCATGACCACAAGGGGGGGTTACAAACCGTTGTCAGATCATAACCACCCTGCCCTTCCCATATTGCTACATGGAAAGGAGATCCTGGCTAGACTGGGGAGGGGGGAGGGTTCAAGGGAAAAAGAGGTTCTTGCTGGCAAAAAGTTTGAGAGCCATGGGCTAAGTAACTGTGCAGCATGCAAACTCTCTCTGTCTCTCTTCCTCTCTCTGTCAGCATCTTCCCTCATAATCATTCATTCTCTCTATAAACAGATTTCCTAGTAATGGTTTGCCTTTTCTTTGAAGTGCCCCATTCATTCTCCTGCTCTCCCCATTCATGTGTTCAAGATCCATTGGCAGGAAGACAGAGACAAACATCTAATGTGCTTGAAATATGCTTGGGAGGGAAGGGGGGTGGGGAGGAAAGGGAAGGGAAGGGAATGACCTACCTTAAAATTCTTTATTAAATGTTGCTTTGATTCCTCTTTTACAGCTGTGCCTGAGCAACGGTGAATAATTATTAACTTTTTTTTTTGTTCCGACGTCGGCCCCAATTCAGCAAAATGTTTCAACACATAGTTATGTCCATTCCCATTCAGCAAATCACTTGAACACATGCTTAACTTTAAGCAAGTGCATGAGTCAAATTGAAGTCAATGTGCTTAAAGTTCAGCCGTGGTTTTCTGAACAGAGATGCTGAGCCAAATTCTGGTCCCCTTAATCACACAAAGGAACTGAGTCACAGAATCATAGGAATGTAGAGACCTCGAGAGGTCATCAAAATCCAGCTCCCTGCACTGATCCAGCATCAGTTGTACCTAGACCATCCCTTGCAGGTGTTTGTGTAATCTATTCTTAAAAACCTCCAGCTATGGTGATTCTACAATCTCCTTTGGTAACCTATTCCAGTACTTAAATATCCTTAGCTCTAGAAAGTTTTTCCCTAATATCTAACATAAATGTCCCTTGTTGCAGACCAAACCAACCATTTCTTGTCCTACCTTCACTGGCCATGGAGGTCAACTGATCACCATCCTTTGTGTAATGCCTTTGACGTATTTGAAGATTGTTATCAAGTCTCTACTTAATCTTCATTTCTCAAGACTAAACATACCCAGTTTTTTTAACCTTTTCTCATAGGTCCAATTTTTCTAAACCTCTGATCATTTTTTGTTGCTGTTCTCTGGACTTTCTCCAATTTGCCCACATTTTTCTTAAAGTGTGTCACCCAAAACTGGACACAATACACCAGTGCCGAGTAGCGCAGGATAATTACCATCCATGTCTTAGGCCATGGCTACACTACGATACTATAGCGACATAGCTACAGTGTTATAGCTATGCCACCATAACTGCAGCGTGAAGGCAGCCTACAACAATGGAAGGGGGTTTTCAATTGCTCTAGGAACACAACCTCCCTGAGCAACTGTATCTCGGTGGACAGTAGCATTCTTCCATTGACCTAGCTGCATCTGCACTGGCAGTTGGGTCAGAATAGCTATGGTGTGCAGGGGTATGGATTTTTCACACCTCTGAATGCCATAGCTACGTCAACCTAAACTTTAAATGTACACCAGGTCTTACATACAACACTTCTGTGAATATACCCCGAACAATATTAGCCTTTTTTTTTTGCAACTATATCACACTGTTGGCTCATATTCAGTTTATAACCCACTATGACCCTCAAATCCTCGTCTGCAATACTACCAGTTATTCCCCATTTTATAGCTGTGCACTCATTTTTTTTCTTTCTAAGTGTAGTTCTTTGCATTTGGTTTCACTGAATTGCATCCTTTTGATCACAGAACAATTTCCCAATTTATCAGGTCCATCTTGAATTCTAATCTTGTCCTCCAAAGTGCTTGCAACCCTCCCAGCCTGCTGCAACTAATCAATTGAGTAAGAAGCAGAATTCACCCCTAAAAGCAGGATTATACCAAATCTTTGGAAAAGAAAAGCACAGGGAAACTAAACGTTATCTTACATGTTAATAACTCTCCTCCTGTTTGCATAGCTGCATTTTGAGCTGGAATTTTATTAGCTTTTTTCAAAGGAATCAAGTCTTGATTCACCTTTCTAGGAAAAAGGCCGTGCATAGTGGCAACCAGACAATGATGCTTCTCTCCTGCACCTTCCTGAAACCTGGTCTACACACAGATTTTTTACTGGTAAAACTATTTCAGTCAAGGGTGTGATTTTTTGCTGAAATAGTTATATCAATACAACCACTAATGTGGACACAGTTACACCAGTATAAAGCTGCCTCATATTGATATCACTATTTCCTGACTCCTGCAGGAATAAGCTAAACTGGTAAAAAAAAAATCACCTTTCTACCAGTATAACTGTGTCCATGCTAGAAGCATTGCAGCACTTTAACTGTACAGGTACAGTTAAAGCAGTATCACTTTTGGGTGTACACAAGGCCATAGGCTGTGTCTACGTGAGAGAAACTACACCCCTGGCCAAGATAGCTATGCCAACAAAACCCTCAATGTAGACGCAGCTAGCTGACAGATGACTGTTTCTGTTGACACAGATAACTGTGTTCAGGGAGGTGGTATTCCTACAGCAGCAGAAAAACTCCTTTTGTCAGTGTAGGCTGCCTCTACCTAGGGGCTATGCCAGCACAGCCATGGCAGTATTGGCTCCATAGTGTAGATACGCATGTCTACACTTACCGGGGATCGACGCTGTGGTGATCGATGCACGGGGGTTGATTTAGAAGGTCTAGTGAAGACCCACTCAATCGACTGCAGATCACTCTCCTGTCAACGCCGGTACTCCACCGGAATGAGAAGAGTAAGGGAAATTGATGGGAGAGTATCTCTGGTCAAAGCAGCATAGTGTAGACACCACAGTAAGTCAGCCTAACCTATGTTGACTCCAGCTATGTTATTCATGAAGCTGGAGTTGTGTAACTTAGGTCGACTTACCCCCATAGTATAGACAAGGCCATAGCTGTATTGCCCATTACAGACATTTAGAGTTTGACGGTATGTCTACACTCAAAGTGCTACAATGGGAAGCCACATCTGTGCCACTGTATCGCTGCAGGGTAGACACTTACTACAATGATGAAAATGGTTCTTCTGTCGCGGTAGGAGATCCACTGCTCCGAAAAGTGGTAGCTAAATTGATGGATAAATTTTTCCATCAACCTAGTGGTGTCTACGCTGTGACTTAGATCAGCTTAACTACATCGTACAGGGCATGAAATTTCGCACAGCCCTGAAACTTGTAGTTAAGCCGACCTAACTTTGTAGTGTAGACCAGCCCTGAGGTTATGTCTAAACTACAGAGCCTACCAGTGGCATAGATATATCAGGTGTCATAAATATAGCCTGTTACAGAGCTTTCATGTCTGAGGCTATAGTGTCACTATGGCACTTACCCACCCACTGGCATAGGTGTTGTCTACACTGAAGCACTACAATGGCGCTGCTGCCTTACTGCTGTGCAGCTGTAGTGTTGTAATGTAGACAAGCCCTGGGGGGCTTTTTCACACCCCTGACTGGTATAACTATGCTACTGTAGGCTCCATAGAGTAGATATAGCCCAAGTGACTTGCCAAAGACATAGAGGGCATCAGTAGAAAGCTGAACCTAGATTTCCATAGGGTAGCATCCAAACCAGTGGGCCATCTTCCCTCTCGTCCACTGTGTTTTAGTTTGGTTTAGCTTAATCCGATTCTGATTTAAACTAAATTAAGATAAACCTGGTTTAAACTGAAATAAGAGTGTCCACACAGGAGTTTGCACTAACTTGATTTAAAAACGTATCTTTAGTTCAACTGGTGCAACTTTCCTAGCTTGGGTGTAAAAAAGCATTCTGGCCTCAATTCTCCTCCTTTATGTGTTTGCAACTTTTTATTGGTGGCTCCTTCACATTTTTCCTATCTAGATTGCTTCTGTGCAGGACAACATGTGAGACATATTCAAACTCACCATTAGGGTTCATCTTTTGGAATAGATTCCTTGAATTTCAGCTGGGAATTTGATTGTGCTTAAGTTGTTGGCTGCTTGAGGGGTGTTTTTTGGGGGGAGGGGGTAATTCATTGTACAATTGTGGGTTGATGTGTGTATGGGAGAGAGGTTCAATTTGCTGTTTCTTTACCAGATTTTGCATGTTGTTCTTTGCTAAAGGGGCATTTGTGGCTTTGTTTTAAGATGTATATTATACCAAGCTACAGCAGGCCTTTGAATATGGGCCACTACAGAAATGAAAGTGATTATTATGCTATTATTTATACCATTAAAGAGAACTGGAGGTTCATATCAAGATTAACTGAAAGTCTACTTTGGACAGGCTAAATCCCGTGTGTGTGTGTGAACGTGTGCAGAAAGACAGGCGATTTGACTTGGGGGTGGAGGGAATGTGGCCTTAGAATGAGGAAGGGGGTGGGGTGTGTGTCTGGACCAAACTTGGGAGAGGGCCAGAAGCAGGAAAGGAGGGAGGGGCAAGCCAGCCCTACAGCATAACACCAATGTGTTTTACATTGTAATATCAAACACTGCCTACTCTGTATTTTCTGTTAAAGCAGGCAATAAAAAAGAGCGATTTAAAGGGAACTCTGCTCATTCATAGCTCTCTGTGTATGAAAACAAAGCAAAACATGTGGCATGCAGATAACACTGATCTATCTCTCACATACACACAAACACGCACTGCCTCATTCATCTCAGTGATCGAATAAGAAAAAGAACCGCACTGATGTTAACACAGGAGGGTTTATGAATGTGATCTGAAATGGAGTCTCAATTGGGAATGTTTCAGGAGATGGATGGATGGTCCCGGCTTTGGGGAAAAAATCCTAGCCAATTCCCCTCCACACAACAACAACAATAACTTGCTTTCTCTAGAGTAGCCTCCCCCAAGCACCGATGATCTTGCGGTGATACCTGTGGCTGTGAGAGGATGAAGCCACATTCATGACCAAGTAGCCAAACCCTGGTCCCCCATCAGGGAGCTGTTGAGGTGCGCAGATGTTGGCATGGAGATGGAGTTGCCTCTTGGAACTGTAGTGTATAACCCATGGCAGGGAGCAGCTGTCACAGATAGAGCCTATGTCTGCCCTGGAGAGCCAGACAGTGGCCTAACTCCCAAAGTGTTAACCTGCCAGGCCTTTGTGAGGGGGGAGAGAGAGGCAGGTGGGGCACTCATTTGTAAAAGAGCTGAGGAGGGGGAGGGTAGCATGAACAGGCTGCACGGAGCCAGCGGTGGCGCTGCTAGGCATAAATTGATTAAGCGATTGCTTAGGGCCCCGTGCAGCTCAAGGGGACCCTGCTTTAGAATTACCCTCAAAATACCATTCATCTTATTGAATGAGGAGGGGTTTGAAACAAGTGCATTGGAACGTGTTGTATCGGTCCGTTTGATTGATTGGTGAAGCTCATGCGATTAGTAAACTTAGGGGGTAGGTGAGGGGCGGCGAATTGTTCCTGCTCACAGCCTCCCGATGGGCTAACACCGCCTCTGCATGTTTCCCAGTTGGCATCTGCTTGGCATGAGCCACTTGAATACAATTTAGAAGGGCTCCCAGCCCAAATGTGTGTTCCACAAAGACACCTCCTATTTGACTGCAAGCAAACTGACTTTCCAAATGTCTCCATTTAGAATAGTCAGGCATTCACAGAGCAACCTCCAGCCCCTGCGCTACTCTGAAGTCCTGGGAGGCATTAGAGTCTATAAAGAAGTGGCTGGGGCAAGAGATTCTCCCCCCCCCCCGCAATCCCTATAGACATGAATACTCAGTTCTTGAGGTTGGGCCCGATCCTGCAGCCCTTCTGGTAAAGTCCTCAGCCACCTATTATAACTTTTGCACGAGTAAAGCTCCGTGGATTTTGGCTTCAATAAAACATTTCCAAACAAGACAATCTCAGATCCTCTAGTCTAGGGGCTTGAGCCTGCCACCAGGAAAAACAAACGGGACAATTTTACCAATGGGCAGGATAGGGCAGGACAGGGTCCTACTAATGGACGTGAGCAGCTTTTCTTCTTTTTCCTTTTGAAAATAGAACTTTCTTTTCAAAATCCGCGCAACTCCGATGTCTCGGAATCACTGGTGGGGTGGCTTTGTTCCTGCTCGTTTGTTTCTTGGCGTGTGGCAAGTGAACTCGGTGCAAAATTTAGCGCCGGACTAGGGTACCATGATAGCAGACTGGCCTAACAGGCCAGGCTGTACTGGTTATTTGCGCTGATTCTGGGCTTTTGTGTGCGTGGGGAACTCTGGCGCCTGTGTTGTGTTGTCCCAGGATCAATTCCACGGAACTGGAATGAAGAAGGAATTGGATTGAAAGTCCTCAGCTGGGCCTGGAACAGGGACTCAGCTCGACTGGCGTTTTGGGGAGCAGATGAAAAAATTGGTCCGCCTTGGAAAGCATCTCTGGGGGAAGGTTCATTTCCTACTGAGTCAGAAGGCCGCGGATCGCCGTGCATTGATCCGCGAAGCCAGTTTCTGGCCGGGTTGCGGCTCGTGTAGTCTCCCAATACCTACGAGTCCTCGATGGGGAAGCCAGGGGCACGCAGAGGTGGCCTAGATCCCCGTCCTTCTGCCAAAACATAAAATAAACCGGCCGGGAGCACATGCCCTTGGGGAGGGGGGCAGGGCAAACTCCCCTGCTTCGGAAGCTGAAATCGATCATGTGGCAGATCCCCAGGCGTCTGAAACTTACATTAGTGTAACACCAAAGTGTGTGTGGGGTGGGGACCCCAAAGCAGGCCCCTGGCATGAGCCAAATTATCTCCTATTAACACGTTGTGCCCTGATAATGCAGGGCCCTCCGCAGACATGTCTCCCACCCTGGGCAGTGTGTGGCTGAAATGTCCTCTCTGTTGTCCCGGGTTTTTCTCCTCCAGCCACCCCGAAGTGAGCGCGGGTCTTGTATTTTCCGGCGCGACTCGGGACACAAAGAAACGCTTTAAAGTTGGCTATAAACAACCCAACGAGCCAAAGAAAACGAAATACCTTCTTAATGCTCTCTCTGCACCAACGTCCAGGCTTGGCCCACGTGGGGCTATTGAATTGAAAAGTAAATTTGTTTTTAAGATCATTTAGAGCATATTTGAGAGTTTAAATGCACATCAATTACTGTCCTTCCCCCCATCAATTAAAAATCATTCCTGGAATTAAAAATAAATCTGATCCTGAAAGCAGCTGCTTATCACCAAATGTTCACAATTCTATGTCGTGCAGGGTGTAAAGTTTTATTTTGCAACTCGCTTTCCTTGCAGATCATTTGGAAAATAGGTTCACCCCCCCCCCCCCCCCCCCGCAGTTCCCGGAAAGTCACGTTAAATTTGCTGGGTAGAATTTAGCTCATTTGAACCGGATTCTTACGTTGTTTGTCCATTACTAGGGGGGGATCTTCCAAACAAACCGTGGGTCTCTTCCGCCTTCTGCTCCTCTGCATCACCTACAAATTTTGGAGCCGTTTGGACTTTTCACTGCACGGGACAGAGGAAAGAAGAAACTTCTGGGAAAGCGCCTGGAAAACGGCGGAAGAATCACAATTAGGCAATATTGATTGGTTGTTTTTACTTCAGTCCAGTGCAAAGTTCAGTGCCCCCGACTGGGAGATCAGAGAGTCTGGCGGGATAATGGAGACCAGCTCTTGCAGACAGGGATCGAGGTCTGCTCTGATTAGTACTTGTTTATTGATATAAAAACAGCACCAGGAATAACAACGCGAAATTTTTGTTCTCTGTATAATTCAGACCGCAGTAAAATTGAACTAAACGATGGGAGCTGAATGCCAAGAATCAAGATTTGTGGCTATGGGGGAGTTGTAATGTCCGAGAAGGGTCTGCCACTGTACTGTGTATAAATGTTAGACACACACAAACACACACACACACGATTTGTTCCTTGTTTGTTGGTAGATGGCGCATGACACACACACACACGATATGTTCCTTGTTTGTTGATAGATGGCGCATCACACACACACACGCAAGATATGTTCCTTGTTTGTTGGGAGCTGGCGCATAATAAACCCTGGAGTTTCAGTTGCATTCGGGGCTGGTCAGTACTAGACTATAGGTTGGGGTACAAAGAAATCATTGGCTGATGTGGCCAACACACGCGTTTCTTTAGCCCTGCGATCAGCTTCCGAATATAAACGCGAACGGGGTTTATCTTTGCGAAGAAACCAAAGTTTAGTCAAACGAATCCACTAAGCGTCTGTACTTTCCAAAGCTGACCGCAAAACCCTTTCATTGTGTTGGACACGTGCCAGATGCGTTATGCTGCGATCGTTTCATTCATAAATGCCACTAAATGTCAGTTCCCGCGTCTTCTCAGGCCGGGCGAAACTGTTCTTCTTTGGCATGCAACAGTCCTGGCTCAGATTGTTCCCCGCGCTTCCCTCCTTCGTGTGCCCCGAAAAGCCACAGAACTAGCGCTCGTTCCTCCCCGAAGAAAGCGAGATTGTTTCAAAACGGAACCCAAGCTGATTTCACTTTCTACAAACTAAATCCTCATCTCCTGCTCTATACAAATATTCTTCCGTGGGTGAAAGGATCCAGATGTTTGTTTTTATTTTGTTTTGATCTCTGATTCCCCCCCCCTTCTTCTGTCCAGTACAAACCCTTCCCCACACCAAAAAGATCTTGTCAATTACAGGACGAAAATAACCCCAAACAAACAACAGCAATAACACAGTTTGGCTGCAATTATATTGAGCACGTAACGTTTTCTCAGGGCCCATCGCGTTTATTATTTCTTGTTTCCTGTCCCACAGACACCGTTGTCTCTGTTCCACACACAATAACAACAACATCACTTGTGTGTGGCCTTCCAGGGGGGAAAGCGATGGCGCACTCCCCGTTTCACTGAACCGAGGGTTCTTTAAAACGTGGACACTGGGGCCGCTGTGTGTTGATTTTTCTGAATCAAGGAGGCTCAAGATTTTCGGGTAGATAATAAAGTGCATCCTTTCAAAACATACTTTCTTATCGGAAAAGAGTGGGGTTAGAAAACAATAAAAGAGCGAGAAATGTGCCAGGGAGAGGGAGCAAGCCCGAAAGCTGTTAGGAGAGCACCTCCTGGCTATAGGTACCCCTAGCACACTGCTTGCAGCAGGACACTGGGAAGCTGGTACGGGGTTGCCCAGATGAAGACAGAAGAAAAACAAATAAATCGGTCGCTCTAAAGTCCGCACAAAGGCAACTTGGGGCTGCAGAGACTGGATTTATTTGGCTCACCGTGGAGGGAGCAAAACAAACTGATGGGGTGTCAATTCTTTGAGCTATAAAGAAAAAAAGTGGAGACAGAAGGGATTAGAAGTGTATGAAAGAAATGGTCTGTTTTTCTTTTCTTTCAGGGATCGTCACCTAAAAGTTAAACAAAGAAAGCTCTAGTGGGAGGGGGGAATACCTATGCGCAATAGATTGGTTTGCTTTTAACAAAGAAAGAAAGAAAGAAAGAAAGAAAGAAAGAAAGAAAGAAAGAAAGAAAGAAAGAAAGAAAGAAAGAAAGAAAAAGCATTTAGCTCTAAACACGTCTACTCACAACTATACAGTCATACTAGAAAAAGAGAGAAAGAAAATAAATTATTTTTCAATATATCTATATAAACACCCAATAAAGAGCTAGGTTCATGTATATGTATTTATATATGGTTATAAGGAGACAGAGGGACATTCATGTGTATATATAGTTTTATAGTTGTATAGTGATACATGTTACATGTCTATTATATACTCGCATGTAACATGAGATAGATAGATAGATGAGGAGTATGTAGATAGGTAGACAGATAGATGTATGTAGATAGATAGATATTTAATAGCAAACTGACTCAGAACTTTCCATTTTAGTATCTTTCTTTCCATGTGTAGCCACAGTTAGCCGCTGGCCGAAGAAAAAGGAGTTTGTTTCTTTTCGGTCCTTTGAGACAGGGGATAGAAATTGTATTTTTAGCCCCTGAGCACTAGAATGGAAGCAGGGGGAGCGGAGAAAAGCCCATTTGTTGTTCTTGGGCAAGGTACTGATTTAATGAAACTTTCAAGCTTTTGTCTTAGGGAACCGCTCCAGGCCCGTCGCCTAGCAGCGCCCAGCCCGTCCCGAGTGGACAGCGAAGCATGCCAGGCCTGTTAGCCCTCAGTGATAACCCCATTAATAGCGGGAGCTCGGAGCGTTTATGGCAGCAGCGTGGCTTGGGGACAGGCGCTAGCTTGCCGCCACGGCGGCTGGTCCCTTGGCAAGCGGGCTTCGTGGCCAGGCTGGAGGCTGCCCGCCTTTATTCGGAGACATCATTGGATCCGTTTGTGACTTTCTCCTGGCTCCCCAAGACTGCGCTCGGGGCTCGGCCAGCGGATCAGCCAGAAAGGCTTAAATGTAACCGCCAAAAGCTTCGGTTTCTTCCCACCCCACGGCCAGGGGGCAAAGGGGAAAAGCCAGAGACGAGATTAGGACTCAGACCCGAAGCTAGGTGGAAAGCAAAGGCTGCGCTGGATCCCAGGATCCTTGGGCAACATTAGCAGGGCCGGGCTGAAAGCACCAGAGAGCAATCCCAGAGAACTGGCTCCATGGGCATATTTTTACTAGGCACCGTGGCTGAATATCAGCCGCAGGAAATGTTCTGTAGAACCGTAAACCTGGCCTATAGAGCGCGGCCGGGAGAGTTAGCGGGCAGTGCAAGAGAGAAAGAGAGGGAACGTGGAAGCCGGAGAGAAGGCAGACTGTGCCTGTGCGGGAGAGAGACACAGAGAGAGGAAGGAAGGATGAGACAGAATTAAAAAGAGTGTAAGAAAGAGGAAAGAGAACAGGAATCTGTGTGTGAGAGAGAGTCAGAGAAGCAGAGTTTGTGCATTTATGATTTATTTCTGGCAGCCCCGCAGACCGGTTGCGCGCGGCACACTGTCGGTAGTATGGTAGGAAGCGGCTCTTGCTCCTTTCTGACCTTACTTTCCCGGGAGGAGTTTTACCGCAGGCGTCAAGAATTTTGAAACGCAGCAGTCAATATTTTCTCTTCAGGCACGTTATTTATTGGCCTCAAAGAAAGACCCCCGTCTGCAGCCACAGAATGTAAAGCTACAGGCGGGGACCCGCTAGCATAAGAAATAATGGGGCCGTTTCGGTTTGAAGACCTGCTAATGTCATTAAAGTTCTTACCAGCGCGCGTTCCAGAGCCTGCCTTTTATCCCGGGCACACACCTGGTTGTTTCTAAAGGGCAGGCTTCCTCTCTCTTTTCTACAAGTGCATCAAAAGCAGAGGGTTTGGTGCTGAAGCGGAGAAGAATCTGTTTTCAACTATATTCTGCTTTGGAATCCACCTGGCCAAAATAAACCCTTCGCCCTCCCCCCGCCCCCCTCTGCTATTTTTGTATGTTTCAGAGATCTGAAGAGTCGTCCCCCTCCCCAGACACTCAAAGAGACAAAGAATTCTCCTCCTTTGCTTTATATAAAGAACCGCGCAGTCCACTAATTGTCCATTAGTGCTAAGACGTGGCTAAAACAATATTAGGAGATAACCCAAGCAACCTGTCTTCTTTGTTTTAATTTGACTTACTGAAGTCGGGGCACTTTGATGAAGACCTAACTAGACTTGTCCATGTAATCTGTGTACTAAACTTTTGGACTGTTGATTTTGAGGGTCAGTTATCTAAGCTAAGTTCAAAGTGTCACCTGCTTTAATCCTATTTCTGTCATACTCTGGGAGACTTCCTACAGCACACAGTCCAGTTTCCACTCGCCTGGAAAAAAAACAAGTCTCTATTTCCTCCACCTCCCCAAATACACGGAGAATGACATTTCTGGATTCTAGCAACTCGTAGGAAAACTCATTGAGTTCAGTTATTAATATTTTCCGGGCACGCTCTTTTAGTCTGTCATTTGTCATATGTGAGGATGAATTATATCTAAAAAACTTGAATAGGAACAAGATGGTTAAATATAGAACGCAGGGATTTGAAATCTATTTTCCACACTTGGAAGCTGACGGTGCTAAAAATTCCACTTTGCTGCTTCTGCAATGGATGTTGGTATCTGGGGGAAAAATTCCTAAATAGGACCTTAAAATAATAATAAAATCCCTCTGAAGTATTTAAATTACATTTTCTCTTTCGCTAGGGATTGTCTTTGCTTTCCCCTTGGAACTGCTGAGTGGAGATTGAACCCTCCGTGGTGCTCGCTGGTCCCTCTCCCCTTAACTAAGTTGCTTCGGCTGATTTTCCTTAACTTGCTTGTGCCCTGTGTCCCAACCAAGGAAGATGAGGGAGTGGAGACGTGATGGCATAGAGCAGAAATTAATAGTAGGGCTACTCTGGTCGTAATATTTGACCATTTTTGATCATCAAGTGACATTTTTAACCCATCTTTTAGCTGCTCAGCTGACTCCACAGAAGGCTGGATAATATTCATCAAATACATGATCAATTATGCACTTCCTCACCATTAGTTGACTGTCTATCCCTATTAATGATACATGTGGCAGCATTATTCATAGATCTATGGAATATAAGGCCAAAAGGAACCACTGTGTCTGACCTCCTACAGGATGTCCCTCATCTTTTAGAAACCCAACCACACCTTCTCCTTTTCTTCAAATTGTCTGTGATGGAGAAGCCACCACAATACTTGGTACTTTGTTCCAATGATTAATTGCCCTCACCACTAACATTTTGCTCCTTATTTCCAGTCTGCATTTATTTAGTTTCAGCTTCAAGCCATTGGGTTTTTGTATAGCTTTGTCTGGCAAATTATTATCAATTATCAAATTATGTTTCTCCATGCAGGTGCTTATAGACTGTGATCATCTCATGCCTCAACCTTTCTCTTGCACTACAAGACATGCTCTCCAGTCCTTTAATCATTCTTGTGGTTTGTCTCTCCAATTTTTCATCATCCTGAAAAGGTGGACACCAGAACAGGACACAGTTTTCCAGTAGTGGTCAGCCAGTGCCAATGCAAGGGTAATAGAACCTGTCTCCTCCTACTTGATATTCTCCCTGTAGAGATTCGGTGATTCACCCCTGCAGCGCCTCCTGCTGGTGTCCTAGGAATTACCTCCTGTTCCAGCCTGCTGATGCTGGCCCCTGTGTCACTCTCAGGACATGGTGCCCCTGGTCTTTGGGCTGCTGCCACTGGCAATATCCCCAAAGTCTCAGGGTTTCCCCCAACCCTCTATCCCCACCTCACCTCGGTCATAGGCTACTGCCAGTCACCAACTAGCCTTTACTCCCTGAGGCAGACTGCAGTGTCAACCACTCATCACAGGCAAGGTTGGGTTTGGACCTGCTGCCTATGCCTATCTCTAGGCTGCCCTCTGCAACCTCCAGTACCCATTGGCCTTCTGCTAGGCCACAGCCTGCAGCTTTCCATGCTGGAGCCTCCCCAGCTTCTCTGCCTTTCCCCAGCCCTGCTCTGCTCAGCTCCCTGCAGCCAGGTCTCTCCCTCTCAGAAGCTAGAGGGAATCTGTGTTCCTGCCTCAAAGCCTTTTTATAGGGACTGGCTGTGGTCTGTTTGGGGCATGGCTGCCAGCTGTGCCTACTTCCCCAATCAGCCTGGGAGCTGTTTGCCCCAGCCCTCTGCTGGGCTGTTCTAAGCCCCTTGGGACAGGAGCCAATGACCACCCCACTGCACTCCCCTTCATACATCCAAGGACCACATCAGCCCTTTTAGCCACAGCGTTTCACTGGGAGCTCTTATTCAACTAATTATCCACCATGACCCCCAAGTCTTTTTCAAGCAGCAAAGAATCCTGTGGCACCTTATAGACTAACAGACGTTTTGGAGCATGAGCTTTCGTGGGTGAATACCCACTTCCTCAGATGCAGACATGCATCTGAGGAAGTGGGTATTCACCCACGAAAGCTCATGCTCCAAAACGTCTGTTAGTCTATAAGGTGCCACAGGATTCTTTGCTGCTTTTACAGATCCAGACTAACACGGCTACCCTCTGATACTTGAAGTCTTTTTCAGAGGCACTGCCTCCCAGCTGGCAAATATGTCTGCATTCTTTGTTCCTGGATGTATGACTTCATTTGGTGATATTGATACACATGTAATTAGCCTGTGTCTAGTTTGCCAAGAAATCCAGTTTGCCCTGTATCAGTGACTTGTCCTCTTTATTATTTACCATTCATCCAAACTTTGTGTCATCTACAAACTTTGTTAGTAATAATGTTCTGTTTTCTTCTATATCATTGAGAATGTGAAGCAGCCCATCCCCGTGGAACTGCATTAAACACATCTACTTAATGATAATACCCAATTTACAATTACATTTTGAGATCTACTTGTTAGCCTGTTTTTAACCCATTTGATGTGTGCTGGGTTGAATGTGTCTCATTTTAGTTTCTTAATCAAAATGTTGTGAGGGACTATTCAAATTGAGTGGCCCATCAAAAGAACATTTGACTCACAATGATGACATCCACCTGCCCTGAAGGAACTTCTCTGTGAACGTGCTGTTTGAGGTATAGGCAATGATTTGCTGATGTGAATAGGCAAAACCATGCATGGACATGTGACTTGTTACTGTAATATTCCACAGTAAGAACAATGGGATTCCATTCACATGGCAGAAGGTATAAAAGGCCCTGGAAATGCCTCCATTTTGCCTCTTTCCTGCTCAAACCTCTGGACTATGGGAGCATTCTAACCAGGGGACTGAGATCCTTCCAATGATATGAAAGCAACCAGAGACGTATCAAGCCAGCAGTTTATCCCATCACTGCTACAAACCTGAACCAAGAGCTTTGCATTTATTGTATGTATTTGACTCCTTTAACCAATTTTAACTCTCACCTTTCTTTCTATGAATAAACCTTTAAATTTTAGATACTAAAGGATTGGCGATCATGTGATTTTTGGGTAAGAACTGAGTTGTATATTGACCTGGGTGTGTGACTGGTCCTTGGAGATCAGAAGAACCTTTTATTTGAGGAGTTTGGTTTTAGAGATGAGTGCTTCTTTCAGTCTAGTGTTTTTGGTGGTGACATAAGGACTGGAATGTCTAAGGAAACTGCTTTTTATGACTTCTTGTTAGCCAGTGTGGTAAAACAGAAGTTTACTTTTGTTGCAGGTTTGGTATATCTCATGGGAGAATAACTTCCAGTTTTGGGATGTGTCCACCCTATTTCTCAGCAGTTTTTCCTGAATTTGGTATTCCCAGCTGTGACCCACAGAGGCACAGTTACACCATGAAAACACAGCCTTTCCCCCTACATATATCAGAAGCAGGAAGCCTGTCAAAAAATCAGTGGTGCCACTGGATGATCGAGGTGCTAAGGAAGCATTAATGGCAGACAAGACCATTGCAGAGAAGCTAAATGAATTGTTCACATTGGTCTTCACTGCAAGGCTGTGAGGGAGATTCCCACATTTGAGCAGTTCTTTTTAAGTGACAAATCTGAGGAATTGTCTCAGATTGAGGTGTCAGTTGCAGTTTTGGAACACATTGATAAATTAAACAGCAATAAGTCACCAGAACTAAATAGTATTCATTCAAGAGTTCTGAAGGAACTCTTGATATGAAATTGCAGAATTTACTGTGATATGTAACCTATCACTAAATCAGCCTCTGTACCAGATGACTGGAGGATAGTGAACGTAACACTGATTTTTTAAGAAGGCTCTAGAGACAATCTTGACAATTACAGGCCGGTAAGCCTAACTTCAATACTAGGCAAGCTGGTTGAAACTATAGTAAAGAACAGAATTATCAGATGCATAGCTGAACAAAAACATTTGAGGACAGTCAACATTGCTTTTGTAAGGGAAATCATGCCTCACTAATCTATTAGAATTCTTTGAGAGGGTCAGCAAATGTGGACAAGAGTGATCCAGTGGATATAGTGTACTTGGACTTTCAGAAAGCCTTTGAAAAGGTCTCTTAACAAAGGCTCGTAAGCAGGCATGAGATAAGAGGGAAGGTCCTCTCACAGATCAGTAACTGGATAAAAGATAGGAAACAAAAGTTAGGAATAAGTGATCAGTTTTCACAGTGCAGAGAGAGGTAAATAGCAGGGTCCCCCAGTCATCTGTACTAGGACCACTGATGTTCAACATATTCATAAACAATCTTTAAAAAGGGATAAACAATGAGCTGGCAAAGCTTGTAGACAATACAAACTTACTCAGGACAGTTAAGTTCAAAGCTGACTGCGAAGAGTTACAAAGGGATCTCACAAAACTGGGTGACTGGGCAACAAAATGGCAGATGAATTTCAATGTTGATAAATGCAAAGTGATGCACATTGGAAAACATAATCCCAACTATACATACAAAATGATGGGGTCTAAACTAGCTGTTTCTATTCAAAGATCTTGCAGTCATAGTAGATAGTTCTCTGAAATCATCTGCTCTATCTGCAGCAGCAATCAAAAAAGCTAACAGAATATTAGGAGACATTAGGAAAGGTATAGATAATGATAGAAAATATCATAATGCCAGTATATAAATCCATGGCATACTCACACCTTGAATATTGTGTGCAGGGCCAGTTCCAGGGGTTTCGCTGCCCCAAGCAGCACCCCCCCCCCCAAAAAAAAAGCCACGATCATGATCTGCGGCAATTCAGCAGGAGGTCCTTCGCTCCGAGTGGGAGTGAGGGACCCTCTGCCGAATTGCCATTGAATACCTGAAAGTGCCGCCCCACTCTGGAGTTGCTGCCCCAAGCACCTGCTTGATAAGCTGGTGCTTGGAGCCGGCCCTGACTGTGTGCAGCTCTGGTCACCCCTTCTCAAAAAAGAAAGAGTAGAATTGGAAAAAAATACAACGAAGGGCAACAAAAATGATTAGGGGTATGGAAAAGCTTCCATCTGAGAAGAAATTAAAAAGACTGGAATTGTTTAACTGAGAACAGAGACGACTGACACTGGCAGATGAGGTGCCAGCTCAGGCCGAGACCCCTAGGCCCCAACTGAACAATGACAAATCCATAGCTGAAAACCAGTTTAGCTCAACTGTCTGACCCAGTATGGCCATTCTTATATTCTTAGGTGCGTAAGGAGCCAGTCATCCTGTTCCCTAGTGTGATCTGATGGTCTGTAGCAGACAGCATCTAATATCCCACTTTGTGCTTAATTGGTTAGGACACTGATCCATTAGACAATCAAGATCCTTTGCTTCTGAACTGTCAGTGACTAGGAAACAGGTAATGCCATTTTGAACAGAGTGCCACTCCCTGTACCCTTTTGCCCACCTGATCCTTCTTTAATAGGTTATCTAAATAGCACATAATCAGTAATCTTAGCATTCCAAGCAGGCAAATCTTCCTACCAGGTTTCAGTTATACCCACTAGCTTAAATTTATGCTCATAAATAAGTAATTCCAATTCCTCTTGTTTGTTTCCCAGGCTGCAACTACTGGTGCGTAGGTAATTCAAGAATTTCTTCTCTTCACATCCGTTGGTGACGACTTTTGCTCTCAACATCACAATTTAGTTTTAAATGACTGCACATTTGTTTCCTCTTTTCACCCTCCCTTTTGATTGTTAGTCTGATGCCCTGCTGACTAGTCTGTCCCTGAGGAGATTGGTTCCTCTTCTTTGAGATGGACATCATCCAAATTATGCAGGTCCCTCTCCTCATGGAAGATGGCTTATTATTCCACAATACCAAAACCATCCACCCTACACCATATACAAAGCCAGCGATTTATTTCCAGAAATCTTTGGCCTTCTGTGTTCCTTCATTTATGGGACAGGAAGGATCTTTGAAAAGATCATTTGGACAGTCTTCTGCTTCAGAGTTCCCTGTCTACCCAGCGAAGCAGCATTATTAGTGCGAATATGCCCCATCACCACTGGATCATTGCCTGACAACTTCAGAAGCCTATCTCATCTTAGAGTGAAGTGTCATTTGTGGCTTTAGAAGACAGTTCACCATCCTGCTGTCTGCCTATCCCTTGCAGAACATCCTGTCTGTTCTTCTTAATACAGAATATCCAATAAGGATCATCTGGCTTCCTTGGACAGTTGGGGATCTCTTTGTGACAAACACTGGTGCTAATCAAAGACCCACCAGTCACACAGCCCTTACACAAGCTAACTGATTTGTCTCATTTGACCTGTTCACGGGCCAACACAGAGAACACAAACAACAGAGGGGCCAAACCCACCACTCATCAAGTCCCTCAATCTCCAAGATCAAAATCCACAGCTATGCTCTCCTAAACACCCCTGTTGGATGTTCCTGTTGTTTAACCATTTCAATAAAAGATATATGTAGCAGCATTAATTTTCAGTCTCCATGCATTGGATGGGGGTTGGGTCATCTAAGCTCAAAGACTTGCTCAGCCACAGATTGCCTACATGAGATTGGTCAAGTCACATCATCTGCTCTGTACCTCTGCTCCCCAAATGCAAGATGGGGATCCTCCATCACAGGGCTGTTGTGAAGATAAATCCGCAGTGAGAGCTGTGCCACTGGGAGCACGATCAGTCCCCTCTCCCCTCAAACAGTGTAGTCTCCTTGTTAAAATGTTAAGCATCAGTATAGAATAAATTAGGACCAGGGTCTCAGCAGCTATAAAATGAAGGTAGCTCCACTAGTTTCAGATGAACTGAGGCTCTGGCCCTAAATTTGGCTGCATAATATATTTGCTATGCTAAATTTGTAGCAAGGGGAGGGAAATAAAATGGGTTTAGAAGCATAATCTGGTTTCATACCTCCAGAAGGTTTCTATTTTTTTTTTTAAAGGAAAACATTAGTTCTACTTGCAAAGTAGGAAGGAAAAATACATCCTTTTCCACCCTAAGGGCCACTAAGACTAGGTTCTTGGCCAGTGGTTCTACAGTATCATGCTTTAAAAGAACAAGGAGGGTCTCCATTTACTACCTGTCCTAAACCTCAGGTATTTTAGAAGGAAAATGCTTGTCGTGGTTTAAGGGTAGAAAAATTCATGCATCTGAATTTATGGGTTGCTAAGGAAGCATAAGAAAGAGTTGAGAAAACACGAATGGAAATGGGGACAAACACAGTTACTGCTTGTACCCCAGGGATAACCTCTAAAGAGGTCTCACAAACTGGCAAAATTACTGCAGTGTAGACTAAAAGCCAGTCCTCTCATTCCCCTCAGTGGGCGTTGGATCAGGCCCTTTGCCCAGAGGCAAGACGTTTTTATTAGAAAGGTGAATGTGCCCACATGCCTCTGGAGGAAACGGGCTGCAGGGAATCCAGACCTTTACAAGCGTCAGTGTGGGAGCCAAGTGCAACGAGCGAGACCCAAAGCACGTGGGCATCACCTTGTTCTAGGCCGTGGGGGGAGAAGTGTGTAGAATTTTAGCCAAAGGAATGTGTGTAGCAGAAGCGCCCTAACTCTGCAGCACCAACCATCACCCAAAATGCCAATGGCTGGGCTGAATTTGCATATCTATTTACATAACACTTACATCGAACATGAATCCTCACTGCTTGTCCTCGTATCTCCCTAGATAAGGCAGCTAAAACTCTGGCCAATGGGGTTAGCCCTCAACCTTCAGTAATGGGGAAGGGAGGCCACAGACTGTGTTTTACAATATGACTTTCAGGCCCATACTAGGAGAACTCCCCAGGAAGAGCTAGCATTGAGCTTCCCACAGCATCAGTGGGACTGGGGAAGCAGGAAAAACCCACAGGGGTGCCTTGATGTATTACTTTCTTTTGAAAAGCATTGAAGAGCTGCAAAAGGAGAGCTGGAAATGATGCCCAAGAGGGTGCACATTCTGCCTCAGCCCTTGCCACTACCATCCCCACCTCACCCAATGAGGACCCACAAGCCCAAGGAGCTCTCTCAGAGGAAGCCAGAGAGATGATGGAGCCATGCCATGGAGATGGGTCTACCCACTTCCATGTGTTCCATTTCCTAGATATCCATAGGCTTGATCTTGCAGTGAGCAATGAGCATCTGGACCTATGTTGTTTCTCTTCTTCTTGGTCAAGTATCTATTTCTCGATCATATTTTTAATGGACCCATCACCATAGTATTGAAGTGCTTTTTGGAAGAGAAATTGAAAAGAACATTTCACGGCAGTAGTTCTGCTTCCACACTTGAGGATTGCACCAATTTAACTACATTGGTTTTTCTACTCATTTACTTAAACTGATGCAAAAGCCAAGCATAGACAATTCATAGATTCCAAGGCCAGTAGGGACCTCCTGTGTAACACAGCCCAGAGAACATCCCCAAAATAATTTCCAGGGCAGTGCTTTTAGAAAAAATATCCCATCTTAATTTAAATATTGTCAGTGATAGAAAATCCCCCATGATCCTTGGTAAATTGTTCTAACGGTTAATTATTCTCAGTATTAACATTTTATGACATAATTTTAGTCTGAATGTGTCTAGCTTCAATTTCCAGTCACTGGATCTCTTTACACCCATCTTTGCTAGACTGAAGAGCTCATTGTCAAATATTTGTTCCCCAAGTAGATCCTTACAGGCTGTAATCCAGTCACCCCTTAATCTTCTCTTTGCCAAACTAAATAGATTGAACTCCTCAAATATATCACTGTTTTCTAATCCGCTACTCATTCTCATGGCATTTCAAGTCCTTGACTGGGTCCCTTACAGATCATGGAGGGGAAACAGAGGAAAAAATGAGAGTGGATGTGGGGAATATAACCAGATCCCAGTTTAAACCCTAGTGGATAGGTCACTGGCCTGGGAAAACTAGGTTGTGTTCTCATCTCTGCCACTGATAAACCTGCCTGACCTTGGGCAAGGTACCACACTTCTCTGTGCCTTTGTTTCCCCTGCCCCACTTTGTCCGCAGACTAGTGCAAGGACTGTCTCTCTGCTTGTACAGTGCCTAACACCGTGCAGTCCTGATTCTGGTTGGGGCCTGACAGTCTGCTACTCTATTGCTACTAATGATACTAATCCAGAGGCCTGGAAAGATAATTCAGTTACAGCAAGTCTCAGCTTTATCAACAGTAGCAGATGAAATGCTCCGTTGCTTTATCTTATAATGTTGGAGAATATCACAGGTCTGTTTATTTACAGTGAACATCTTTGCCAACAGTTATAACTTTCTTCCAAATCTTTACTGAAGGAGACCAGGGCACCTCCACTGCCAGAATTCTCTTTCTTTGCCCAACATGAGCGCCTTTAACTGTATGGTCCCCAACACAACCCTGGAATGCTTGTAACGCACAGGACTTGCACTAGTTTAACTAAAACCAATTTAATTAAATGGGTGCAACATTTCAGTCCAGAAGAGCCACCATTGCCAGGAAATAAGCTTTTAAATTCCTCTCCCTAAAAAACATTTATATGCTATAGCGATGGGTCCTTTAGAAATACTGTCAATAGACAGACCCATAACTTCTGCCTACCACAAGCCAGGAATACAAGCTGGGGATGGATCATTCTAAAATTGCTCTGTTCTGTACACTCTCCCTGAAACTCTGGGACGGCTGCTGTTGGAGACAGGATTCTGGCCTCTGTGGACCATTGGTCTGACCCAGTGTGGCCTTTCTTATGTTTTTAACCAGTTGCTCTGAAGTATCCTCTAACATGACAACACTCTGTAGTGGGAGATAAAGGATGGTCCAGTAGTAAAGGCCCTAGTCTAGGACTTCAAAGACTGCATACAGCTCCCTTCTCTACTAGAGACGTCCAGCTCAAGCTGCAACTTCAAAGCACTGTCTACACAGCAGTTTTTACAGCACAAGCACTTGGAGTAGGAGGCTCGCTTCCATGGGCTGTGTAGACTTCCTCTTAGCGGCTCTTTGCCTCAGTTTCCCTTCTGGAAAATTGAAGGCGGTAGCATTTCCTGACCTCACAAGGGTGTGGTGATGAGGAATCCATTAAAGACTGTGAGGCATTCAGATACTACAGTGATGGGGCCATATGCGCATCTTAAAAAGAGTGGGGTAAGATTTACAAGTATACTGGCAGATTAAAAATGAATCACAACTGTGCGTTATATATGTGCTTTGCAGTGGTCTATTTTACAGACTCAACTAACTGGTTAAGTGATTCTCAAGGTATGCGCATGGGTTAAGAGTTCAGGTGAGCTACTCTATTCCTATCAGCCACAGCTTTGTCTACACCCCAGAAAGTGTTTGACATTGGGTCCTACCAGGTATCTGTCTCGCTTTGCTGCAGCAGCAGTTGAAGTTGGCAGAACCCATCTCTACCACAGGGTCAATCATTTCTAACAGCAGCCTTCAGGCAGAGACACCAGTTTCTGTCCGATAGGCGGGGTCTAGAACTCCCTGGGGTCATTGCAAGGGGAAAAGTTGTTAGTTCAGTGGAGGAGAATCAGGTCAAAGTTACTTACAGCCAGTTTCAGCTAGAGGCATTTTCTTCTGTAAATTAACCTGTGAGTGTCTATGACAGAAAGCTGTTTGGAGGGAGCTGCCAGGGACCATGGCATGGTTTTTCTGACTCATAAATTAATCTATGTCTGATACAGTAATGGGATTTTCCTCCATATGCTTTACAAAGGAGGTCAGTCCCATTATCCCCATTTTGCAGATAGGGAAACTGAGGCATGGAGCAGGGAAGTGATGTGTTCACAGTAGGCTAGAAGCAGAGCCAGGAATAGAACCCAAGTCTCTTGAATCCTTGTTTAGTGATCTGTCCAATATGCTACACTGCCTCTGCCACTACTTATTAGCGTTAGTCTGAAAATATAGGTGGCTGCTTGTGCCCCTACTTTATGCAAGCATGGGCCAAAGCTTAGCCTTCCCTAGCACTGTGGGGCCGAGACCTCTGGAGCCAGGAGGCTTTGTGTCCCAGGTGTAGCCACTTACAGACAGATTTTAAAGGTGCTGAGCTCCCACAGTTCCCAAAGAAGTCAAGTGGGAACTCTCACCTCTGGTGAATCAGCACCACAGTGCTTACAGGGGCAGAGGTTCTGAGTCCACACCCCACCTGCGAGTTGGGGGATGCTGTCCAGGAGGCATTGAGCATGGGCAGCACCTCCCTGAGATGGGCGTGACAAGCTGGCTCAAGGCTGATTGACTGACAGCTGGTGAAACTGCACACACCATCCTTGCTGACTTCTCCAAACCAGAGCTGTCACCAAGGAAAGAAAGAGGAGATGCTACTGAGGGATACAGAGCCTCTCACGCACACACACACACTGGCTGTAATAAAGAAAGAATCATGGTTCCTTCTCCCCGCCCCAGGTGTTTGCACAGAGGGGACTGAGGACCAGCAGAGAGCTGCTTAGCAGGTGGATGGAAGGTTGGGGAGTTTACATGCACAACCTCGCTTATCCCTGAGCAGCTCTGCTCATTGCACCAGCAGAACAAGTTTGCCCGCTGTCCCCTTTCCTTCCCAATTGCCCTCAGGGCTTGTGGGTCAAATCCCATGTCAGAGTTGTACTGGAGACTCTGTCACCTGCTCCTGCTTCACTTGAGCGCTTTGTGATGTCACCAAAACCCCTTGCTGGAATGGTAGCCCAAGGACTCCCTGTCCTCCCACACAGGTCAGAAGGCTCTGACATCACCATAGACATGCAGGACTCGATTCCACAAGTCCCGAGTGCCCTCTGCTCCCAAGGCTGGCAATGGTAGACCAGCAGGGCTAGAATTTGGTTCTAAGCACATCCCTAAACAAGGGGTGATGCCTAAATTTGCATCGGCCAAGGAGTAACCGCCAAGAGATGTAGCTCCTCAGCACCATAGCACCCCTCTTGCCCCATAGGGGGAAGTAAGTTACTGCAGCCCTTGAAAAGGCACAACTTATTACACCCCGAAAAATGTCTGGTTACTAATCTGGCAGTGCCTGCCCGCTCCCACCACTCTCCACTCCCTCTCTGCCAATGTGCTCAAAGAGGAGGGGAAATATTCAAAGTGCAGAGGCAGGACCAGGGCCCAAGATCTGAGTAGATGGAGTGAGGGAATGGGAGCCTGCTTGGATGAGAAAAAACAAGGGTGCAATCTCCTTTATCTCTCACTCACCTTGCTCAGACTGAAACTCATAGAACTGCCAACAAAATAAGGTAGATACAACACAATGGGATGTAAGCAAAGGTTGTAGGATAGTAGTTCTCAAACATTTGTACTGGTGACCCCTTTCACATAGCAAGCCTCTGAGTGAGACCCTCCTTATAAATTAAAAACACTTTTTATATATTTAACCCCATTATAAATGCTGGATGCAAAGAGGGGTTTGGGGTGGTGGCTGACAGCTCATAATCTCCCATATAATAACCTTGCAACCCCCTGAGGGGTCTTGACCCCCAGTTTGAGAACGCTTGTTGCAGGAGAAAGTGGCCCTTTGTCAGAACGAGGAGAAGAATCTAAGTGCTCCATGTTCCACTCGTTAGACATGTTTGCATTCCTGTAAGTCTAGTGACGTGTGTGACATATACATTTATGCGGACGGCGGGTTTGCAATCTCATATTTGGGATTATTTTTCTTAGCACCTGGTAAGAAATGTTTAGAAAGGAAACCTGCAATATATAATAGCCAAGAGCATAAAGCTGAAACTGCCGTACACAACCCCCAAGCCACAGGGCTAGGCTGACAGATTTGCCGCTGTAACGTACTTGTGGATAAACAAATAGAAGTAGATTCCACTCTCTTATTGACTTCCCCTCAATTGCATTGGCCTCCTCTTCAGAAGGTAGCTGCAAATGGTAGTGGATAGGGAACTGGGCTTAGCATCAATTAGGCTTCTTCCTGGCTCCGACCATGACCTGTTTTGTGACCCTGGTCAGTCTGTTTCCCTTTATTGGTCTTGCTTATTTTGTGTGAACTGTCTCTTAGTAAATGTTTGTACAGGATCTAATACAATGGAATTCTGACCTGGCTTAGGTCCAGGAAACACTACATAATATAACCTATAAACAGCATCTATTCCTACTCCTGCTCCAAACTGCATGTCCACTATGCAATGTCAATGAGGCCTGAGCCCTAGCACACTCCTTATCCTCTCCAGACACACCCCTTTCCTCAGCTTTCTACTCAGGAGGTGCATCCGTTTGACTAAGACCAGAAAAAGACAGGCAGGTGGTTAGGGCTTTAGTAGAACTTGGCAGATGGATCCAGTGTCAAGCCCATGCTTTCCTATAGGCTTACAATGTGACCCGAGGACCAGATTTTCAAAAGTATTTAGACACAGATTGTAATCTAGTGGAATATTCAAAAGGCACCTTTCTGTATCATTGAGACACCTTTCTGTGTCATTAAGTGCCTAAATATCTCTGAAAAAATCTGTCCTTTTATCTCTCTTTGCCATAGTTCCCCATCTGTAAAATGGGTATAATAGCCCAGCCCTGTCTCAGCAGGTTGTTGGGAGGATAATTACATTACAGCTTGCAACATGATGGGGGCCATATAAATACCTAAAAGAGAGAAGTTGTGAGCAAGCCAGCACCACATGTGGAGTTAACCATACTCCAACGGTAGCCAACACATGTACTGCAAGTGATGGGCAAATTATCCGCTTCAGGGATACACCTGTAGTTACCTTGTGCATCCCTCCACTCCCATACTGAGTCTTCCATTGGGAAGAGCATCCTTGTGATAGGAAGAACACAAGAGATGTATGTTGTCTTCTGTAAAGTAGGGATCTCATTGTGTGATGATAAACCTGCACAATCCTCACTGTCTGTTTGAGGAACTATACACAGCTGTGGGTGGAGGGGAATACACATCCCTGCAAGAGGAATTTCTTTGGGACTTTCACTTGCACAGCATCTCTCAGGATCTGACCCAACAGTAGCTTTGTTTGAGGAAGGAAGTCGGGATTTGGCTCCACCATGAATAAGAGCAGGTGGATGTGTCACATCCCTAATACTGCATGGAGCAAACCGTAGAGTCTGCACACACTCTTTACTCCGGCAGGACACTTGTTGAAATCAGTAGGAAAGCCATCATTGCTTTCAGGGGGAGACGCTGGAGCTCAGCCCCTCTGAAAATCCCATTCCTTATTTAGGCACTTAAATATAGAGTTAGGTGCCTAACATGAGGCACTGATGTGCAAAGGATGTGATTCTGCTGCCCCTTCTTCGGTTGAGTAGCACCTTACTATGCAAGGTCCATGTCAGTAGGGCCACTCAAGGAGTAAGGTTCTTCTCAATGTGAGTATATGCCGCAGAATTGGGCCCTAAATGTTGGCCATACTGCCAAGCTCCTTATGTAGGTAGGCTTCCCACTGACTTCACCAGGAGCATTGTCTGCATAAGAAGTAAAGGCATCAGACCTGCATACAGCTGAGTGAAGCTAGAACACCATATTCCTTCACTACGAGAGCAAGATCAGATCCTTACAGCCTAGCTGGAATTAGAACAAACCTGCCTGTAAAGGGGTCCCACTCACCACAGCTGCGCCTTCTTGTGGCTAGCTCTGGGAAGCAGCTCTTCATGCTGGATGCCCCCTTCAATCAGTTACTCATGCTATGACCCCTCTCTCTCTCTGTGACACAGGATGGTCTCTCTTCATGACTCCACCCTCTGGCCAGGTCACTATGCAGTCCCCTGCCCTTCCGGGGTAACAAAGTCCCACCAGACAAGATGTCTGGATACCACCTCAGATGGTCTTCCAGTCCACATCTCCCACCTTCCCAGTAGCTGGTAGGGGAACCTAGGCCTTTCTGCTACTCCAGGTCCCAGCCCAGAGACTCTATAACTTTCCATCCATATCCTGTTGCTACTCCCTTGACATCTTCCTACCCCATATCTCTATCTCCTTGCTTATCTCTGGTTTACCACTAGAAATTCCCCCATGCCCCATAGCTACTTCACCCTTCTCAGCCTCTTGTGGGACTCCACAGTCCAGGGCAGGACCCCAGGGCTTACTCTTCCCCTAGATCTCCTCCTTGTCCCCAGCCAACTCGCTTTCCATCTAGGGAATAACTTCAGACCTCCTTCCTACTACACCCTTCTACTGCCAGCTTCCTGGTTTTACAGGCCTGTCCCAGATCCTCCCCAGCTGGGCTCTAGTCTCAGTTAACCCTGGTCCTTCCCCTCTAAGGTGAGGCCAGGTGATCTAATTGGCCTCAAGGCTGGTGTGGGATGCACACGTCCATCACACTGCCCCTGTTCACTCTTTCTTTCTTTCTTTCTTTCTTTCTTTCTTTCTTTCTTTCTTTCTTTCTTTCTTTCTTATGTTTGAAACGATTACCTTTACTCCTTCAAAAAACCCTGTAAGGTGCAGTTACTTTTTCCTGGTTCTGGATTTGAAGAAGGGGAAAGCACAGTTAATTTTCCAAACAGCTTGATGTGGCGGTAAGGATGTATACTCTAAACATCATTAGAAGACTTTGCCTCGTAAAGTGTAGCCATGTGTTCTCTACAAAAAATAAACATCCTTTAGCCATGTTCACGCTGCTAGCTTCCAGTTGTGGGTCTGTTTGAAAAGCTCTCATTATAAATGCTCTTAGTCCCAACCACACTTCTTGTGTCAGTGGTTTTATAATGGCCCTTTTGGACTTGTTTAGCCAGAGAACCTTGAGGTCTTTCTTTATTATGCATCCTTATAGGATGCCCAGCTCCCAATATTAGTCAGTGAATGTACCCACACTATTAGCTCCACTTGTCTATAATAGCAACCAAATGTCTTCAGATATTCAAGCACCATTTTATTTTTACTGCCCTGCCTTTACATGTTAACTTGTGGCCTTGCTGGGTAACCTCTTATTTGAAAGTGACTTAATTGACTTTACCAGGCTTTGACCATTTTTCATTTCTTCCTAAAGGGCTCATTATTAGATATGGATGTCTATTAACTGGATCTCTTTCTCTCTCATGCACACACATACACCTCCTGTATCCTCCCTTATTGTTCATATTAGCAGTCCATGATCATATTTACGGCTTCACAGGGTTTGCTAAATATTAATGGTGATGACACAAATAGATATAGGTTTTTCATTAAATAATTAAGTCTTAGGTGTTAAAAAGGAAAGAAATAAATGTTAAAATTATCAGCCACTTAGGGAAAAGCTGTTAAAAACATAATTGCAAAATAAATGGAAATTATCAGAATTAAGACAATGGACCTGATTCACAAGCGTGTGAGTTCAATTTCATGCTGGTGTAATTAATTTCAATGGAATTAGAGTCCTTAAAATGGGTGTGATGCAGTAGTTAATTGGGTCCATGTTTTCTCTTTGCCTTTTGGAAGAGGTGGAGGTCATTATCACTTACAAAAAGGGAAAAGAAATATATTAGATTTGATTAACCTGCAATGCTACAATCTTTAGGACAGCTAGATTGACAGGTAGACGGATATATGTGCTAAAATACAGTGGGCCAGATCCTCAGCTGGAGTACATTGATGTAGGTCTGTTGATGTCAATCGACCTATCTTGATTCACATTAGCTGAGAAGCTGATCCAATAAATGTAAGTGTTGCGGCTGGGTCTGTTTAAATTCTATGTCCTGTAGTTCATGAAGGGACATAGAATGCCAAATGTGTAGCTGCGTTGTAGTCCTGTTGGTCCCAGGATATTAGAGACAAGATATTACCTCATCCACTTTCTCTCTCTAAACTGGTATGAGTTTATTTTGTAGCTAAACCCCACTGTTATTCTTCTAACTGCTGAGAAATGATGTGTGGCTTCTTTGTACCCATTTTCTGTTTTAAATACCAAAATGGCTATCCCCAAAATGAGAAGTGGCAACACCTATCAGATCCTTCATTTCCCCACCAATACAGGATCTTTGTCTCTATTCTACTTTTTTTGCCAACACTTTCCTATGGAGGCTATTCCTCACTCGAATAGAACTCACTGGCAGGAAACGATTCCTGCTATTCATCTTAAATATTCTCTTGCTTCATTTTATCCCATGCCTTTCATTATCATCCTCAATAATGCCTGTTTATCTGCATTGGACAGACTCCCATAGCAACTCCCCTCTGAAGAAAGGAAGTGCCATTTTCCCCATTGTACAGATGGGACACAGAGAAGCTATGATGCTTGGCCAAGAAGAATGTGGGGAGCTGGGACTAAAGTCAGGTCTGTCTACTCCAAGCCATGTCTACACTACATGAGTTTCTTCCACTGGCATAGCTATCGCTGCTGGTTGGGGGTGGCATAATTATGTCAGAAGAGCATTGGTACAGCTGTGCTACCGTAAGGTCTCTAGTGTGGACACAGAATGCAAGGGTGGGGAGCCTTAGCTTCCTGCTCCATGCATTTGTACCTCTGGGGGTACAGCTCATAGGTGTGTTTCTCCTTTGTGTTTCTGCAGGCATTTGGCACCACCAACACAAGTCTAAGTTGCTGTCCACTGCCTTTTCACTCTCTGGGCCTGATCCTCAACTTCACTGGGCTTTGGCTCAGGCCCCAGTTGGGTGATTTTCTGCCAGCTGTATTAACCTCCTTTTTTTCTAAATCGAGGCAAATGTATCATTTTTTACCAATATTTCTACTCTTTCTAGGTCCCTTTCATTTATTTCTCAGTCCTTACAGTTATGCACAACTCCTCCCAGCTAGGAAGCATCAGCCAGTTTTATTAATGAGCTGCATGAGCCTTTTACTAGATCCTTAATGAAAATATAAGATAAGACCTGACCAAAGATCTTTGCAAAGATGCCTCCCACAAACATAATACTTGGCTCACAGTCCTTTAGCTGGTTTTCAATCCACAAGACAGTGGGGGTATTAGGTGACAACAAGAAGTCCCAGCCAAGACCAGGGCCCCTTCTGACTGCACACAAACATTATTAATTAATTAATCTTTAATTATTATTAGAAGTCTTAACCCTTAAAATATCTTAAATAGCTGTGTGTGTATGGATGGGTGTATCTAGATACAGATGTGTGTATACATGTACCAGATGTGTGAGGTGTCTGTGCGTGTGTTAAACACTAGGAAGATGCACATGTGTATCAAACTTCTGGATGTTAAAGACTGAAGGCCTGTTCTTGTTCTAGGAGGAGACCTGTCCTAGTTATTCATAGACAGATAGATATGAATGAGTGCACATAACATACACACACACACACACACACACACACTATCTTGTGTTTGTGTGTATAGAATGGCTAGGACAGGTCTCCGCAAAAGGAAAACAAAGGCATCTCAGTTTGAGTAACTTTCAGAGCAGGGCATTTCTCGAATTTCCCCCACCACACAAATCCAGGAGCGCTGCTCACAGACTCTCCTATTAAACCTAGGCAAAAACAAACAGGCATTATGGGGGGGGGCGCGAGGGGGGGAGAGAGAAGAAAGTTCCTATTGAAAAAGAAGTTTCTGGCTAAGTTGGTTTTATTGGCCTGGTGGAACCCTATAGATTAACAACCAGCAGCAGCAGCAACCCCCCCCAAGCCCGGACCTAAGAAATCCAGTAGAAGGTGTGACTTCAAATGGGGTGGTAGGGGTAGGGAGAAAGGAAGCCGGAATGTAGGCATTTGTGTGATGTGATTGTTACCAGAAATACCTCGACATCTCCCGGCTGTCCGGGAACTGCGGCCAGTGTGTCCCGTGGAGCTCAGAGCTAAGGTGCTGACCGCGGACGAGAGACACGCGGCGATACCTTATCAGCAAAACTCCTTGGGTCCCCGAGTAGTTACAACCGGAAACGGGGCCAGTGGCCAAACGAAGCGGCTGTCAGGGGAAGCGCAGGAGTGAAGCATCCCTGGGGCCGACTCCCTGCCCGGCACCACTGTCTCTAAGGTAATGTCCGCCCGCGTGGGGCCTTGTTCCTTTCCAAAGCAGAGGCCGGGGGTGGTTACCTGGGCTGTTGGCGAGGAGTGAGGGGGTTTGGGCAGGGGATGGGCAGAGCGAAATAACCCCAGCGGCAGGGAGAGATGAAAGCGACTTGTGTTTTGTGTAGCTCCCCTAGCGAGGACACTCTGCGCGCCGCGTTCAGTGCGTTGGTTGTGTGTATAGCTGTGTGCCGATGTTTTGTGTTTGTGTGTGTGTAGCTATATCTATAGGCCTGAATGTGTGCCTCTGAATACGTTTTGTGTGTGTGTGTATTCGCGTGTCGGGAGTGGCTTGATGTATGTTCTCTGTGTGTAGCTGTCTGTGTGCTCACGTGTGTAAACGTAGCTGTGTGCAGGGCAAGAGGTGACCCGAGAAAAGCTCCCATATTTGCTTGCCGAATGTGTTACTAATGTCTTCAACTAAGCGCTACCGAGCTCCAAAGCTGTGATCTCAGGTCAGGGGGGAGAAAACCGATACATTCATCCTCGCTTGTTTTTATTTCAATGATTCCATTTACCGGGGGGAGCGCGGGATAATCTGCAACAGGTGTTTTGATTTAGGGCTGCTCCTTGAAAGGCGAATCTCACAAGTTGCGCGCTTTTTTTGTTTCACCCCTGGGTGCCAAAAAACCCCCACCCCAACAACCCCCACATCCTAATATTGTGAATTTTTTAGAGTCTGAAGGAATTCCCCAAGGAAAATCCATTCCCCACTTCATACACAATAAGTGGGATGGCTTATCCGGTGTTGTAATAATAATAATAATAATTAATAATAAACAGGTACAAAATTAAAAAAAAAAGACGCTGTTCATGAAGTGAAGTTACAAAACTACCTGACTGTCGGCTATGGGGTGTTTGGGGGAGGAACTGCCTTCTGAGGATTGAAAGCCACTGTATGAGTGGGGCCGGGGGGGGCCACGAAAGCGGGGGCAAATGAAAGTCCTCAGTGGGAATTCCAGAGGCTTTGGGGTAAGAATGAGCAGGCTCTGTCTTACAGGCTTGAGGATCGCAGTTTGCGGGAGCAGAAGTTTGCTTTGCTAGCCAAACCTTCCTGTTCCTGACAAACACATTCTTCTTCTTCTTCTGTTGTTCTAAAGTCGAGGGCAGCAGGACTGTGGGGTTGGAGTGCTGAAGTGCGTAGCCCCAGGTTGGTCCAGCTTCCTAAGATTGAGGGGCAGGTTGGTGGACGTGGGGGAAATGCAGGTAGAAGCAGTGCTGCATTCTGCTGTTTGGGGGAAGCGGTCCATTGCTAGTGTAATCTAGCTAGAAATTATAGAGAGAGACAATGTCAGGGCCGATCCTTGCACATAAAGCAGAAGTGTCTCGCAGGAATAACATTTGGAGTCCACTAGCCAGACAGTGATCAAGTATTTTCAGGGAGGGTTGGACTATATCCATGAGGTTCTATGTTTGTTTCTGTGAATGTCTAATACATCTGACAACATGCAAAAGTCTATTTTCTGAAAATAATGAAAGCCATTATTCGTATAACCATGGGCCCAGGCCTGCGATTCCCACTATGTCAATCAATCAGTCAAATCAGCTGGGAGAAACTTATGCCTAAGTGACGCTTGTCGAACTGGGCCATGCTTTGCCCAGGTATATATACATATAAACAGATGGGTTCCATCTAATATGAAATGCATGCAACAGATGTTTGTGTGCTTCGAGATTAACTTTAAATAATAAAAACAAGGCTCACAGATGGTGTTCAATCTAAGACAAAAATAATACAAACCTTCACTTTAGAAAAGGCCTTGTATTGAATAGGCTTGTGAATATGGACGGACAAAGGTGTGTGTACACTCAGAAATAATATACACACGATATGTGTATGTACGCGCAGAAGTACAGTAATTACACTAGGAGAAAATTAACATAGTTGTACATTGCGTTGATGTTCAAGTGTATTTATTTTGTGTACGAATCAATGTAACGATATATCAATGCACTGAAATTCGCTAAGGGCATTGGCAATATTTTCGAAAGCGCCCAAGTGGCAAGTCCCGTCCCTTTCAATGAGACCTCGGCGATCTGATACCCAATAGCTGAGAACTCTAGGGCCCAATCCTGAAAACACATGGGAGTCACTTTACGGGGTCGCTGGTTATATACACTCGTGTGCCTCAATATTTTCAGGATCGGGCCCTCCTTTTGTTTCTTTGTTCTTGCTTTAGGTTATCAAAACCCAAACATGCCAAACTTTTTTTAAACAATCGTTGTACAACTGTAGAAGAGACTAGTACATCTCTGAACCGCCTGTCGGTCTCCTATCCCCTCTTCTTCATCTTCCTCAGTCACAGGCTGAGTAACACCATAGAACCCCTAGGGAATTTGGAAAAAAACATTGTTAATATCCGATGCTTCTTTTAATGAATGAAACCTACAATTTTTTTTCTTTGCTTGGAAGTTTGGATCAAAGTTTTTATTTTGTGTGTACGGAGCCGTTGTAACAAATCGGCACCCTACAGATTTTGAAGCGGCAGAAAGGAAACGGGGAGCGATCGTCTTCAACCTAATTTGGAGAGAAAGCCCTGCGAAAACTCTTCAGACACTCAGCCCCACAAGGGAGCTGAACGGGGAGAGGCACATTCAGGACTTCTCTGCGAGGCGAGCAAGTGCATTGAAAGAGCCCAAAGACACAGATGATGTATGTGTTTTAGATTATGGAAGAAAGAAAAGAAAAGAGAAAAAGTGACGTGTTTTCCTTCTGTAAAACAGAGGGGATTCATTTCCTTAAGATTAGATAGATAGATCGATAGATAGATGTTTTTGCTCTTGTGATTAAGTAACATAATTTATCATTAGAAAGACATTGAAATCATAGAGGGAATAAAACGATGATTTTTTTTTTAAATATTGTGTGTGACCAGTGGCCGGCCTTGCTCCTTCGATAATTAAAACAGGCAGGTAAGTATCTCCTTTAGACCTCTTCAGAAATAAGGGACGCAACTTTATTTCTGCAGTAACCTAACGGGCATACACCCAAACACTCAGATCAAATCCAGACCTGGATGTACCACGGAAATCTGTAATCCCGAAGTGAAGAACTCATTCGTCAAAGTTACTTCGAACACGAATTTGTAAAGCGTTCTTTAGAACTTCTTCCTTTCATGGAAATGAAGTCTCCCTCCTCCCCCAACACACACACACACACACACACACACACACACACACACACACACACACACACACACACACACACACACACACACACACACACACACACACACGTGTCAGATAAATCTCAGTTTTTCTATCCTTTTAAAGGATTCCAGGTTTGGCGTGAGGGAGAAGTGAGTGTAATTTCAAAAGACGATTTATTCAGCCCAAACAATGGAAACCATAACACGAGATGACTTTAGAAAGTTGTCGGGAGGGATTTAGGGACCACAAACACATTTTTTCGTAACCATACAATATGGAAACTCTTAAAGAGCTGTATCTGCAGACATCTTGCAATGACTGGTCTTCCTTGTCATCTAGAGGAGAAAGGGTAAAATATATTAACTGAAGACACAATCTAAAATTACTTATACATTTTAAACATGCTGGCAGAGGTAACTGCCTGAAAGATTTCCTTCTTCTGGGGTAAATTAGTTCAAGCCGTTTCCCAAGGATCTTTCTCTCTCTCTCTTTCTGTTTCTAGTTTTATAAACATTGTCATTTCAAACAAAAGAAAATCCTTCACACAAGTGCAAGAATTCAGATTATTTCAAGAAGAACATACCAGAGTAATCATATGACATATAGATAGACCCGATTCTGCAAGCACGTGAACCCGTGAGAAAAAAGTATTCATCTGAATAACTGTACTTACATGTGCAAGAAGTGTTTCCAAGACAGAGTTACACACACACACACACACACACACACACACACACACACACACACACACACACACACACACACACGTTGGTGCATGCGAAAGTTGTGCGTGAGTGTGTGTACATATACATAATTTATCTACCATTGTAAGCATGCCATGTGGTTATATGTTACACACGTGTGCCCAAAATTCACCTATGCGCAAATGTAGTTTTTCTCTGCAAATATTCTATCCAAGACAACTTTGCCCAAGCCAACAGCTGCCAAACAAAAATACCTGCTCATTTGAAAACTGCCCTTATAAACAACTAACTGCTCTAGAAGTTTAACAGTACTTCGACTAATAGATCTGAATTTTCAGATACTTTTTTTCCCCATAAATACTCGTAAGGCCTTTTTAATTGGAATTTCCAGTACAGAATAGTTTAAGGAGGAACCTGCTGAGCTTCTGTCTCTTTTAATGTATCCAAACGTTCCCTAGAGTTTCCTAGAAATTTACTTTGTTCGAAAAAGAACGGAAAGCCCCTGTTTTGTCCCCAGAACAAAACAATGTGTGAAGGGCCCCGTAATGCAGCGTATAAGGATATTTGCATCACTTTATTAAATCATAATTATTAGAGTAGCGCATCCACAGTGACGGATGTAGGCTAAGGCATGGACAGACAGTGTTACCAAACTGTGTGGCTTAAATAAACTGGTCCTGTACTAGGGACGAGGGGAAGAAGTGAGTAAGGCGTTGCTAGGTAAAAACAGATGGGCCACTCTAGATTGCCTCACTTAGGGGACGATCCTGAGCCTACTGAAGTCAGCGACAAAGCCCGCATTGACTTCAGAGGCCCCAGCCACACGAGTGACCCCCTGAGTTCCACGAGGCTACTCCTGTGCGTAAAAACAGCCGGATCCCAAAACCCGTTGAAGTCCATGGGAATCTTTCCACGGACTTTAATGGGCTTTGGATCAGGCGTGCCAGGATCGGGCTCCGGCTTTGTCAGCTTTATCCCCACCCTACACCTCCCTTTAACCCCTTTCAATTGCCAGCATGAATATAAAAAAAATCTCCCACCCCCCGGTTGGTCTTCAAACTGCTTGGCATTGAACAACAAGAGGATTTTTTTAAACCCTCTTTCAAGCTGAATTGATGTTGGTGTGATGAAATGCCCCTCTGTGTTTAACATTTCCAATGATCATTTGTTTCATTTGCTCCAGTAGCGCTTTATGAGAGCGCCCTTCGCCCGGGCAAGTTGATCAGCCTCACTTACGTAATATTTTCTTTGGGATAGATTCACTCAGCCTACGACATATCAATGATTTCCTTACAACTTCGTTGCACACCAGCTGCCTTGTTATCTGACCGAGCCCGAGAGCTGGTGATGGGAGAAAATGTTTGTTTTTTCTAGGGAGGAAAAAAAAAAACCCAAAACACAACCGCATATTGAGTTGAAAAAGTAAAGAAACCCCGATTGAAGGGTCCCTAGGAAGCAGGGCGTGTAAATGGCCCCGAGAGATGAGCGTGATTAAAAGGGGCTGTGTTAAGAGGATCTGGGCTGTGTTTGAAGGATCGGGCCCAGATCTATGCCAGGTGATTTTCCTTTGAGAGATCGCTGCAACAACTCCAACCAGCTTTCAGAGCAGAAGGAAACTCGTGTACAAAGCCCCTCACTCCCCCTCTCCAACAAGGAGGATAAGATCTCCACAGCTTATATACAGCCCTTCCTCACCCCAATCGGCCCCAGGGATTCCAGCTTCCGGGTAGGGATTAGTCTCTACTAACGATAAGGCTGGCAAAGCGGAGGCCCTCAAATAACCAACAACCTTAGCCTTTTCCTGGAGTGAGCTCATCCAGCGGCCCTATCCTGCCTTCCTAGCGCAAGGATCTACCTGGGTGAGCTTAGTTTTGCGCTCCATTTTGGCAAGTTCCACCCTGTTTGCGCGCTTCTCTCTCCTCTGCTATGCGTTGGCAGAATGAAGAGAAACTGTCTTTACAATTCCCCAGGCGTGTATATATATATATATATATATATATATATATATATATATATATATATACACACACACAAACCCTCTGGTTTGTCTTCTAAGCATCCAATTCTAACAGAGCCCAACTACCTCCAAGCCCGTCTGGAAGGTATATTTTGGTGGAGGGAAGGAGAGATAACTTTACTGTAAATTTTATCAGGATCTTACATCGTAAACACGCTGCCAGAGCTGGCTTCTAGTTGCCGAAATTTGGGGGGGGTTATTTCTTCTATTTCTTGCATCTGAAGATTATTTCACCACCATTCCCCCCTGGCGTATAAAATCTCCGAGCGCAGCTATTTCATTTATTGCAAACCAAAGGTGCAGCTCCAAAGGGCACCTCCACTGCACCCGATCCGGCAAATGTTTTCCCCAGCAAAAGGCTCTTCGACTTATTGACCCGTGGACCAGCGCAGCTCTCAGCGATCTCGCGTTGCCGGAAGGGCTGCGTCTCATAGAGGCCTTATTCCAAACTCCGTGGGGACGCGTCTTTAAAAGCTTCGCGCTCCGGCGAACGAGGGCAGGAGCGCGAAATCTTGCAAAGAAGCAGAAATCTGTGCACAGAATCCCAAACATCGGCCTGAGGAAATTCAGGGGAAATGCACGGGCAGCCTGCAGGGGTCTGTCCCGTTCTGGTTTGACTGGTGCCCCATGTAGACGCACACTGTATCCTTGAGTGTATTAACACTCCCCCCCCCAACACACACACCGTTTGTCAAAACTTGCAGCGAGAGTTTCGCACGCTGGATTAGGACAGAAAGCACGTACACACGCAGATCCGACCCCCTTCCACGCTCGCACACCGATGCTTTCGTGCCACACACACATACACACACAGCGAGTCACATGTAGACAAACATCTGTGAGGACTCACGAGCATTCACAGCACGTGCCTCGCACACAGCCACTTCTGCTCGAATGGACACGTGCACGTTCCCGCGCTCTTTTCACACTCACGTCGCCTCTTCAAGCGTATTGTACAGCGCCTGGCACAATGGGCAACACAAATAGTAACGAACTATATCCCATGCTTCATTTACGACGTCCGCCAGCGTATGTCGGATGAGCTTTTACCTACGCAAAATGTTGTAAAAGTCACAACCACCTGTTCAAATAGCCCCTCCCCCAGCCATGATTGTATTGCGTAAAACTGAGCGCTGCGCCACATCTTGCTGTATTATATCGGTGCAAATAGGACCTACTCAGGACTTACACTGCTTTTCCGGAAAACTGAATTGGGCCTATGGTGCCCTAAGCAGATGATTTGACATTCAGTGCCAGGGCTTATCGACATCTGTATTGCGCTCAAGTCAGACTGACTAGTGCAGGCGCCTCGCAGGGTTCTGAGTTCGAGCTCCCCTCTCTCCCAAATGAAAACTTCTCTCCCCTCCCCGGTAAAATGCCCGTGTCAGACAAACGAATAACACCCCCACAATTTCTCTTGTACCTTTCAGTTTGGCTACACGCGTTTTACCCTTCCGGCTACACAACCGGAGAGGTAAGTGAAATATCTGATTGACAGAGTAGGTATTTAGTAGGCCGGGGCTTCGAGGCTTACGGTGATCATATTCGTTTTCCGTTTACCGAGTCCGACCCATAGCATAGATTTTCGACTCCGAAGAGCACGGCTGAGATTAATCGAGTTAAGATAATGTCTTGATGGAGGAAATGTGCCTCTGTACGTGCTATTAAGTGTGAGCCCCTTGTATGGGGGACGCGTACATAGGCGTGAGCATCAATGTTCCCATGAGCCAGGCTGTGGGTTAATAGAATAAATTGATTTATAAACTATGCCAGTTGAATGGCTAGATAGCAGGACTGACTTCAGCTAATCACCCATTGATTTAATTGGGACAATCTCCCGCGGGATCCAAGGATCAGGATCCGAACTGTTTTGCAATCCGCATTATAAACCGTTGTCACCATTCCCTGGAGGTTGTTTTCTTTTCCTTTAAGTGAGCACACGGCTTGAAACAACCTTAAACTTGCGGCACCAATTGACCAAAGCCAAGAAATTCAGTGTTAAGACTTTCGACTTTGCCTACGGGTCTTTCCAGTGACAAGAAGGTGTTGGTGAGCGACACGTGGAGTTCATCTGAATTTCCTCTCTTGGGTGCTGTTATGTCCCAAGCATTTTGATGTGCAGGCACCCATGCACCCTGACACACACACACACACACACACACACACACACACACACACACACACACACACACACACACACACATTGTTGTCTGTAATCAGGTGATCTGGCTTTATTGAAGCATTGCCTGTACTCTTCAAACAGGTTATACATATGGATATCACACGTGCCACTGCTAAGCTTTCACTAGCTGTAGGTCATTTGATCACAAATGCAGCCATTTGTGAGCGTCTGTCCATATATAACACGTTTGTGTGTGTGTGTGTGTGTGCCTTTGATCTCAGTGCAGAAATAAAGCCCCTAATGGAAGGTTGTGGTGCGGTTAGTTAGTTAATTAGTTAGTTAGTTTTTGTGCGGTTTTGGGGTGGTTGATTGTCTGGTTATTGGGTGGGAGGAGGGTGTTGGTTTTTGTACGCTGAGAATAACAGCACACATGGTTCCAGTAAGGTGGGAAGTCTGGGTCAATTTCCTTGAGCAGCTTTGGCACTTTAAAATGTGGAGACTTAATTAAACAGCGACCCTTAAAACTTGGTTATAACTAACAGTTGCATGATAAAAAGGCATCCGTAGCCAGGTCAGTTTCTTCCGAGAGTCCCACTGGATCTGCTATTTGAATTTCCCAAGTTCCCCCAATAGCTTCTCAAAACGGGATTGTAAATGAAGCCGGGCTGCAAACTGCAGAGAATGCGGAGAGATGTTTATTTTTCAATAGCTGTTGGCTGCTCTCCATTCGGTTATTTTAGTGCTGTAGCTTTCAGGCCATTATTTATTCTGAGCCTCTGGCGGTGCCTTATGCAAGCTCTCGGGCTCTGTGATTTGTCTTTTGCCCGGGTCCCAGAGCGCTGAGATTACAGGGCATAATAGAAATGTGCAAATTCTAGCTTTATTAAACCGTAGGCAACCCAGCTCTCTAGCCTAAGCAGATGCAGGGTGTTTTCAAGCCAGCCCTCCTGACAAACAGCAGAGCACCACGGCAGCTGACTTATCAGAGCGGTATCCCTGCAGGGAGCGAGGAAGCTAAATCTTCAGGTGGGAGTCTGTCAAGAGAACACATATTGCCCCTTAATAAGGAGACCCGGTGCCATAGCTGGTTGTGCTACCTGCCTAGGGGAGAAAGTTAAGGCGCTTGAGGCTAATGAGGAACTGGAGAAGGCAGCTTCAAACGGAGTTCTTTCCTATTACAGATAATGATCATAAAACAGCCAAGCGCTTTACCATGGGGCGTTAGGTCCCAAAGAAATCAGTGGAGAGAGGGGCTGGTTTGCGCTTCTACCCAGCATTAAAGACACCATCTGTGAATTAAAAATCCCTTGTCAGAGTGCATAGTATCGACACCCAACTTCCTCAGAGCCGCCCCTCCGGGTGGGTTTGACTGGGAGCCAATGAAAGGACATTGCTGCCCCCTCTCCCCCGACGCTGGCACTGTAATGGATTCTGGGGCACTGATTCCTTTTGGCTAATTCTCATTTTACAGTTTGGCTTTCTCCGGGCCCTTACAGTCCTCTGGTGAAAAATAAGAGTTACTGATGGCGAAGGAATTTTCTACCGCAACAGCAAGTTGTGGAGCGCACCACGATTTTTAAGCCACGAGAGAGAGAGCAAGAGCGAGAGAGAGAGTCGTTAGGGGTGGGAATGGGGCAAACTTTCCCAGCAATGTTAAGGGGCATAAAGTTGGGAAGGGGAGTCCTCAGTATATTTTCAGGGAATGGGAAATTAATCGGACAAAAAAAAACCAACCACCTCTGCGAAGGAAATGTGCATGGAAACTTGAGCACGGTGCGTTTCAGAAAACACCTTCCCCTCCTGTATCTTTCATCTTGCTCTCTTGCTCCAGACAAGCCCGCCGGCTGCCGGTATTAGCACAGAGGAAAACAGAGATCACTAGATCCCAGTCTGACCCTCTGTCCGGGCTGTTTCTCTGGGCCGCCCCACTCACGCCAGGGAGCTGGGATACAAGGTTTCAATATTCCAAACGGCCCCATGTCGATTGACTTTACTGCTAAATAGCAGCGGCCTTGCCAAACCTCTCCTTGTTAACCAGCGCGTTTGCGATCGCCTATTTTCTGCCCAATTGTCAGGTTACACACGTTTGGACTTGTCACTTTTTGATTGTATAGCACTCCGTGCAATCTGATGTTCTTCCAGAACTACCCCTACTCCCCAGCCCATCGACTCCCCTCGCCATCCCAAATCGGCCCTTTGATTAGACACTGCGACCGCAAGTTTTATGGCTTGCTACTGCCAAGCAGAGCACAAAAGCAATGTCACTTATTCCCTAGCCTCGGGCGGTTATCTCGGGTGGGACGCCCAACGCATAAGAACCAATGGCAGGATGGGCATGTGGGGTGGGATTTTCTAACCTGACTGAGTCTTGTTGAAAACCAGTCAGATTTGGGCTCCTAAAGAGGGAAAACCCACCCGTGGAACCTGAGTCAGAGCCCCGTAAAATCCAGGAAAAGATTCCAGTTGCCTTTAGAGCAACCTCATGGCGCATTTCCAGAGCCGCGGGTTTGACTGTAGCCAAGATTTCAACCACCGAACCTCTGACCATCAGTCAAGCAAACGTGGTCAGATTTCAACACATACTGGTGCCCTTATCTAATATTTGAACTCCTGGCAACTGCAACCACCATCGTCCTAACTGTGCATAGGACCCTCTGAAAATAGAGCGGAAACAAGGAACATCAAGACACTCTCTGATTCATTTATTCTAATCCCCCCCCCCACGGCCCAAAGTAAATATCTATGCAACTCCCATTATTATTATTAGGAATCGAAGGTCAGATTCTGACTGTGACTCCTAATGAGTGGTAGGTACCTTATTCTGTGACTAGCTCCCACTGAAATCAATGGGGCTACTCACAGAATAAGATACTAGCCAACATGAGTAAGGGTGGGCAGAATCTGGTCCAGGGATACTACATTAAAAGCTCCACAGTTCTTACTTACTGATCCATGACTGGCGGGGGGAGGGGGTCTTAGGTAATGCAAATTTGTGGCCTACTAGCTAGAATTCTGGCCTGAGAGCTGGAGTCTATTCCTGCCTATGCCAATCAGTGAGGGTGGGCAAGTCACTTCGTGTCTCTGTGCCTCTATTTGTAAAATGGAGACCATGATACTTACCTCCTTTTTAATGTACTTGGAGATCTCCTAATGAAAAGTTAGAAAAGTGTGGAAGAGTTGGGTACTGTGCAAGGTTTTCAAACTCTGGGCCATTGATTCCACAGAGAGATTATTGGAAGGGCACCTTCCCATCCATTCATGATGATCACAGGAACCAGGCCCCTGCAGTTTATGATGAAGAGCCTACTTTCCTCTAGCAACTACAGCTGGGACTTACATGGAAACATATTAGGAAAGTATTTAATGCATTCTTAGCTCCCTATATCATGTAATTTAGCAAGTCCAATCAAGGAAGAAAGCCATCTAGGTGACTAGCTCTTCAGACCATCAGCAAGTTCTTCGTGAATCATTGTGGTCCAAAGAACTTAATCTGAGAACTGTCGTTTTATGGTCATGGGCTTCTAGTCCTTCTGGGAGCTTTATTAGCCCACACTTTATCTCAGGGAGCAAGATGATGTCATTGACTCTGCAGAATTGCATATTGAGAGCTACAACAGATCCCTATTGGTTCCCAAGTGGTTGGACATGTGAATTGTTACACTACCAAACAGCTGTTATTTGATTTCTGTAGATATTCCCCAATATTTGTAAAAAAAAAATTGAAGCAAACATTCTTTCCAGAAAACTTGTTCACATGTGGCCTGCTTTGACATCTCTCTGAGTCAAAGTATGGCTTCATTGGACATTGGGTCAGATCCTGGGACATTTGCAGAACAAAGCAGACACAAAAGGGGACAAGAGAATATATTTAAAACATTCAACTAGCACCCATTGACCACTCAAAATAGATAATAATATTCTTTAAAAATTAGCATGATTGAAAATATTTTCAGGCACTCACATGGTCATTCTTTAAAAGTCTGATATCTAGATGTTATGCCCACTTTGTAATTTTTGCATCAAAATTTAGCCATCAGACATCCTCTCAGTGAAACAGTTAGAAATTCTGTGAATAACCCCTGCATTCTCTGCTTTTTCTACAGCACCGATTCTCAAATGGTGGTTCAGGAACACACACTGTTGTTTTTCAGAGAGGTGGCCAGGCACATAGGGTTGTCTCCTCCTCCTTCTCCTTGTTTCCAGCTGCTACATTAAACACTCATTAAAAAATTAAGCCCTTATCTAATATTAGTTTTCCATGTGAGTAATTCCCATAGTTGCCACAGGGGTGATATGTGCTCACAAATGGGAAAGAGGTCATCCACACAACTATGAATGGAAGGGGCCATGGTGTCCATACAACCATGAATAGGGAGGAGGTAATGGGGCAATGGGGAATAGGAAGGGAGGTGAAGCTGGCTGATGGGAAATGACAGGGAAGGTGGGGCATGGACAAAGATGGCTGGCCAAGGGAGATGGTCCGTGATACAATCTCTGTGTTCATAGATTCATAGAATCATAGAACTGGAAGGGACCTCAAGAGGTCATCTAGTCCAGTCCCCTGCACTCATGGCAGGACTAACTATCTAGACCATTCCTGACAGGTGTTTGTCTAACCTGCTCTTAAAAATCTCCAATGATGGAGATTCCACAACCTCCCTAGGCAATTTATTCCAGTGCTTAACCACTCAGTCACTTAGGAAGTTTTTCCTAATGTCCAGCCTAAACCTCCATTGCTGCAATTTAAGACTATTACTTCTTGTCCTATCCTCAGAGGTTGAGAAAAACAATTTTTCTTTCTCCTCCTTGTAAAAACTTTTTACATACTTGAAAACTGTTATGTCCCCTCTCAGTCTTCTCTTTTCTAGACTAAACAGACCCAATTTCTTCAATCTTCCCTCAGAGGTCATGTTTTCTAGACCTTAAAATAATTTTCAAGACCTTTAATAATCTCTCCAATTCGTCCACATCTTTCCTGAAATGTGGCCTGCCGAACTGGACACAATACTCCAGTTGAGGCCTAATCAGCGTGAAGTAGAGCGTTGTATTATAGAAAAGTTTGAGAACCCCTGGTTTAAAAGAATGAAAATCTTAATGAGTGCTTTGATTTTAATTAATAGTTTGCTATCGGAAAGGCACATGGAATGGTGGGTTTGTGGATACTGGAAGATGAGTACCGGTTCTTAAATTAAAATCTCCATCTTCTTCTAAATGGAGGTAGGAGCAGAAAGGGGCTGCTTACTGAATGAAAATAGGCCTGTTGTTGTATGAAGACTGCTTATGCACTGAACAATTGCATATTCAGTGCAAAGAAGGTCATTACACAGAAAGTTTAAATAAACCAAAAGTTTTGGAAGCAGATGTCCCTGAGATATCATGTGAAATTGACCACCATTAACATAGGAAATTCTGAAGAACAAAAGTTGTGAATTTCTCCCAGCTATAGTAAAGATGGCAAGTTGTGTAGCATATGTACAGCACCGAGCACCATCATCCTAAATTCCTTGACTAGGGCTTCTAAGTGCTACAACTACTCCTTCTAGTAGGGAAGCAATGCTCATTCCTAGAAGAGGAGGGATTTGAGTCACGTTGGAATCTATATGGTGAACCCACATTTTTGGAAATAGTCAGCCATATAAGTTTTGAAAGCAGCATCCCAGAGGCTGTTTTCAACTTTCCTCTGCAGCTTGGGATGTGGGTCACTTGACAGGATCATCTGGGCATATCTCTTGTAATCAATTCCCTGTCATTGCAGGGGCCTCACACATTGGTGGCTGGATGGTATTTAGTAGCCTGTGATAGACCAGGTCAGACTAGAAGGTCTGGAGGTCCCTTCAGGCTTTACACTTTATGACTCTATGTCCACCATCATATGAATGAACTATAGCAAGGCTATTAGAGGAACAATGTCCAGTTCAGGTGTCCCCGTCTGACTCTGTTTTACTCACAGTGAGTGCAGATAATATTTCTCAGTAATATGGCAATGCCCTCAAGCAGAAGTTGTAAAAGTTTGGCTATGTCTACTGGGGCTGACACCTGCATTATTCCAAGGGCAACTGCACAGTACAAGGGAGATTTTGCTTCACTATTGAGCTCAGGTTCCACTTTCAAAGACAAAGAGATAACTCCATGACAGTCACCCAGGCTTTACAGTTGTTTTTACATCCCACAGGAAGGCTTCTTATGCCACAAAGGCATCTAGGATTTGCTGATTTCTTGTTGACTCTTATGCCAAGGGAAATAACAAGGTCACACATTCTTCCATTGTCTTTCCTCCACACACAGATGTTGGCACATCTTTGAAGAACTATGTTGCATTCTGATCATCTGCCAACCGAGGCCACTTTTGTCATGACTGTAAATGTTTGTAGGTTCAAAGTCTCTTAACGACAGATCTGTTGTTATAACAATTTCTTGTCTCCATGTAATGGAAACAGTTGTCTCTGCATTGGTTACTTTAAAAAAAAAATGCTTTCCTGATTCAGCCCGGCATCTAAGGCAGCGTAATCGGTTTTCTTCATGAGAAAGACAATTTCTGGTAGTTTATGCCGCAGCTGGACAACTGGCTGTAGGGCAGGGGTGTGTGGGTGTGCATGTACATACTCTGCATGTAACTTCTGGCCAACAACTGCTTTGTCCATCTTAACAATTCATTTTCTACATAGAGATCCATCTCCTTTTTCTTCCTACCTGGGTTCTGGTTCCTCTTCCAATTATTCATGATTTGATCTCTGTTTTATATAAAGACAATATAGGCAGAGGGACTTTATTATGTGGTACTGGATTTCTTCAGGGTGAATTAGAGCAAGATTCCCAAGGCCAGGAGTCAGAGGCAGGTACAGTTAATTTGAGACAGAATACCAAGTGGCAGTGTAGCATACAGCTAACTTTTGATGGTTTTGGCTCCCTCACTTGGGAAGAAGATCCAGGATTCAAAAAATGGGAGGTATATAAGAGTCCATGAGGGGAGCAGAGAGGGAAGAGTTTTGAAGGAGAACCAAAATTGTGTTGTAATTTGGCCCTGCATCCATCCCTATATCCCCACTGACTGGTCTGGGGCATTATCTCTATTTTCCCCTTTCCAGTGACATCACTGACCTCTTTCCATCTGATAGGATGGTAGGTAGGTGAATACAAAAGAGGTAGCACCAAGGAGACTTTTTCAAAGTGAACAAGTGAAACAAATCAGATTTTTCTGGAGCAGCAGTGGCAGCAAGTGAAAACAATCCATAAGCTTGGCAAGGAAGTGCAGTTACACTGCTATGATACTCTTTTGCAAGTTAAATAACTAATCACAGTGCATATCTATCAGTCAAGTGACCATTACCATAGCTTCTAAAGCATTAACGATGCGATTACTAGTGATGCACAGTATCATTACATTATTAACAGGGTAATCCTTAAAGCCAAATCCAAGGACTGTACTATAAGGTCTCAGTTTGTGACCCTACACTGTAAAATATTAGCCTATGAAATCAACATTATATAAAACTATTGGTTTTATTTCACTGATTGTAGAGATGCCATGGTCTTATTTTAGATAGATGGAGGGGGGGGGAGGGAGGCATGTAGAAATTCAGCAATGGTGTAATGTCTAATGGACATACTCATACTGCTCCAGGCTGATGTAACAAGATGTAATAAGGCTAATATTACACCAACCACCCAACATTCCTAAAAACACACTTAAAAACTATGCCACCCCACCACCCACGCTATAGTATAAACAGGGGAAAGGGGGTGGGGGTGAGTAGATTTGCAGCTCCCTGAGATGCCTGCTAAACACTGTAAAACAGAGTAGTAGACTCAGCATTCCCAATACACACACATGATCCTTGTCCTGCAGCTTCAGAGACAATTGAGACATGAAATCAAGGCAAAATTAAAAGTTACCTTGAACCCTGATCTGCCCAGTGTGGCTGAGATCAGGGACACAGGGCTAAAGATTTCTAGGTCCACTCTCGTAGGGTATTGAACATTCAAAGTTCACTCTGGCTCTTAGAGGAATACCTTGTGTGGACTCCTCCACAGACTGTGCCTCCAAACCCACATGAAGCACCTCATGGTTGCACTGAGATACAAAATAAGGAGATCTGCCCTTATGCTGGAAAATATAGAGAATTCAACAGTAATTTATAACTGTTCTCTAGAATGTGATAGGGTGTTTAATCAGAAAAACAAACAAAAAATATAGAAAATAAATTATTCCCTATTACAATTTTGTAGGCCAAGTTCTGATCCCACTTCCACCAGTGTAAATCCAGAGAACCTCCATTAACTTAACTTGTGTTGCTCCAGATTTATTCTTTGGAAAATTCACCTGGCAACTACCTGCACTTTTAGATGTCTCCTTATGGCTCTCAGGCCCAGAGTTATTTAGACATTGAACTCCCAGTGATTCCAATGGGAGTTAGGCCTCTAAATACCTTTCATGATCTGGCCCTAAGTGCCTGAGTCATAGCTGATCATGGGACCTGGGTCTTTTGAAGGTTTTGCCAAAAGTGCCAGCCTAAGCAGCTTACCCCACTGTTTGTATATACATTGCAGCTGATGCTGCATACTAACTTTACATTGGTCATTCGGGCTTCTTAACTTGTCTATTTCAAGTGAAATCAGCCCCTGTGCAGAGGGCTTGTGCAAATCCTAAGCAATATAGCCATCCTACTTAAGGAAAATGAAGGACTTGCACACATGAGTAATTGCACACACTCATGGCAGTGTGTGCAATTACAATGGCATTTAGCTGAACTGCAACATAAGCATATTGGTAGCTAGAACAGGACAGTACGGTCTCCACCTATAAGAATGTGCAAAGTAAGATGGGCGCTTGATGTCATAGCTAGATCATAATATGACTATTCGTGTTGTCAGCTGTATTCTGGAGGCAACATCAAGAATGTGTGCATGTGGCCAGAGAGTGCATGAATGAATGATCAAATGAAGTTAGACTGTGATCAATTTTAATAGAGTTTGTAATTAGATAGATAGATAGATAGATAGATAGATAGATAGATAGATAGATAGATAGATAGATAGATAGATAGATAGATAGATAGATAGATGCTGAAATCCTCCATTTATACAAAGAACATATATAACTAGTGACCTCCAGGTTGTAGGCCTGTACCAACATATAGTAAGAGACAGCTCCTTTCCCAAAGAGTTTACAGTCTAAATACACAAGATAGACGAAGTAGTATTATCCCTGTTTCACAGATAGGGAACTGAGACACAGCGAAACGCAGTGACTTTCCAGGGTCACAAAGGGACTCTATGATAGAGCCAGGCACTGAATTTAAATCACCTGTGTTTTAGTCCATTGCCTTAACTACAAAATCCACCCTCTCCTTATGCCCTACCTCACCCATTATCTGGAGGGATTTTTAGAGCCCAGGAAGCAAATTAGTCTCTAATGTCCATTCAGCCTTTGGCCTCTGTGCTGAACTTCCCTGTGCTGAAGCCTGGGAATTGTGCCCCCAGTTCTGAAGACAGGTGGTGTAGTAAAGACAGCCATGCACTAGGGATTGCACAGAGACCATGCAACTGCTTTCACATGGGGTACCGAACAGGATTTCCAAAGGAACCTAAGGGAGTTAGATGCCCAAATCCCATTGAAATTGAGCTGAGCATCTAACTCCTGTAGATGAATTTGAAACCCCCCAGCCTCAGCTGCTAATGTCCCAGAAGGGCACAGTGAGATCGAATTGCCAAAGCTCCTTGAGAGACAAGGTGGGTGAGGTAATACTTTTTATTAGACCCGCAGATCTCCTATTATTAACTGGCTGTATAATTCGCTGGTGGGGGAAGCACATTGGAACTCTGATGGGGGGGGGGGAAGATCCTCTACCCAGGACTCTCAATTCTAGTTCTACCTCGCTACTTACTTGTCTCTTTGGGAAGAGGGGAGAGGACAATAGACCTGATTCAGGATTACGGTTAGGTTCAGGATTGCAAATATCAGTAGCACAAGATGATACCCGGCTTTCACTGAAGCGAATGGCAAAAGAAAAACAAAGACAAATAAAATCCCAACCTTCCAATGGGAGCAGGTCTGGACACAGAGTTTGCCGCAATCTCAGGATGTATGGATGGCTCCAGGGGGAAGGAGCAACCATTATTCTGATGGGATAAATATTTCCCCTTCGTTATTTCTGGGCCCTCTCTTGGGATCCGTTGCTAGGCAGATAAGGTCAATTCCCCCACCACCTGCCCATTGGTTTTAACTGGGATCAGGATCCGCCCCGTTCCTGCCCGCATCGAGGTCAGGGGGAGTTTGGCATTTGATTGGCACACGGGATCAGGATCGGGCCTGTGGCTATTCCTATTGAAATCGACAGGGATTTGAAGAGGGACAGGATCCGGCGTGGTCCCACTGCCGCTGTAGCCAATGGCAGGGTTGCCATTGATTTCAAACTGCGGCAGGATCGGGCCCGTTCTCTCGCTGCTGCGGTAGATCGGGGCGCGCCCGTCCCCATCCGAGTCCCAGCCGGTTGGGCTGCAGCGCTAAGCAACCGTTTAATCGCCACTAATGTATTGACGCTGCTAAAGAGGCGGATGCCATCAAGAGAGGGAGGTTCGTTCCCCCACACGTCCCCCCATTTATAAGGTGTTTTGTTTTTTCAGGTTAAAGGCAAGCGCAGAGTGAAATAAAAGCTCTTCGATACCGAAATAAATATAGCCCAGGTCAGCCTGGGCTGGGCGGGGAGGGGGCTCTTTCCATTAAAACTGACATTTAAACCGAGGGTGAACTTGAAACTTTGACAGGGCAGTGAACGTCCTACTTCAGCGATCGCTTCTGTCTGAGCACTCCGGAGTGAGACCTATTCCGCTAACTCCTGCGCTGCTAGGACTAGAGGCAAACTTCACCTCACGAGGGCAACCCAGACTAGTCTGGGGAAGAGCAAAGGGGAGGGAGGTTGGGCTAACTCAGCCAAGCTTAGCTTCCTCGCTCAGGCCACCCATTCGGGGAAGAATCTAGCAAGTGCTTATGGTCATTCCCGTCCAGGAGGTTCTTCCTCCATCCCTAGACAAGAAGGAGTTTGAGCACGTGCTTAACTTTACGCATATGCACTGCCTTAAAGGCTGGTCTGGACTGGAGATCCTGGTCCTATTGGGATCATCAATGGAACAGTCCCACTGGGTTCCAGAATGTTCACCGCATTCTAATGGGGCCTGATCCTGCTGCTCTTACTCGGGGAAATCTCTTTGAAACCGATGATCTCAAAGGGGAGTGTCGCCTGGCGAGAGGCTGCAGCATGAGACCCGCTAGATCCCCACCCCGCCTTTCCTTTCCGGGGCAGGAGAGAGAGGGCAGAACAATCAGCACATGTTGCTTTGGGAGGTTTGTTCTGTGATCACTTCCCTTTCCAAATTCCCAACCCTCGCTCCTGTCTAAACAATAGCTCGCCCGCTGAGGTGCGTACAGCAAAGGGAACAGAGAGTGGAATTGGCTGGGCTGCTTTTCTTTGCAAAATTAAGCAAATTTTACAGAGAGAGAGAAACCACACACAGCTCACTCCTTTCCCAGGACTCGTGATTTTTATTGGATAATTTGAACCAGAAATGCCTTTTTTTATTTAAGTGTATTTGGAGACATTAGAAAACTTCATAAAGAAGCAACCAGCGGAGGGGATTCTGGCTGGGAAAGACGTGACATCCTAGCTTCAATGAAATCAACGGGAGAATTGCACCGGTTCTACTGGAGTCCGGGTTTCACCCACTGCCTCTCAGCAGCTCCCACTCCGGATTCCATCCATGCCAAAGGGGCCTTTGCTGTTAACTTTAGTAGGAGCCGGATGGGGCACTTAATAGACAACTGGCCTCTCTCCGCAGGAAAAGAAAAAGCCCAGATCAAATGATTGCAACTAATTGCTTGAATTAGGGGGAAAATGAATTATAAAGATTACACACACACACACACACACACACACACACACACACACACACACACGCGCGCGCGCGCGCTATTCTGGAGCTTTTCAGTACACACCAAAACAGAGAGCCCGATTCCGCAGGATCGTCCCTAAAACACACAACCCGCCCACTAACACCCGCCCCGCCCCCTCCCGCCAAGCCCTGCATCTCCGAGGCTAACACTAAACCAGACCGACCGTTGAGTTCATTCAAAATTCATTAATAAGCTTATTACCAGCCTGTACGCGCCCAGGGCAGCGGGAAATGGGTCTAGCTTGGCCGGAGCAGCCCCCGCTGCACGGGCGCCCCAAGGAAGCATTGACTCAGTAGTCAGGGGTCAGGGTATCCTGTCCACCGGGCTCTTTGAATGGGTTTGATTCATGCGCCTGCAGCAGCGATAGGTCAGCTCCTCCATTAATCCCCCCTCCCCCCAGGAAAAGAAAAGAAGCCTCCGCCATTAGTTTAGCGGGAACGTTCCCAGATCCCTTCGGGGTGTTCACACTGCGTGGGACACGATCCGGGAGTTTAAGGGAATGTGAACGTCCAGTAGCAGGTTACTCCTCTTTTCAGGGGAAGAGAAAGGCGAGCCGGGGCCTGGGTTAACCTTCAACCCACGGGCGCGGGGCTCAGGTCCGGGGTCTCTTGTACAATCGCTTGTTACGAAGTAAAACGGGAGCAAGGGAGAGCGCGCAGAGCCGGCGGGCTCGCTGAGTGCCTTCGCCAGGCGTGTGTCTGGGTCTGGGCCTTTGGTGCTGGGGGTGGCTGGGTTTGCCAGGGTGCGCGCGTTGCGCGCACATGTGTCTGTCCAGGCCTGTGTGTTTGTGTTCCTGTGCGCTCCGGGCCATTGCGGAGAAAGTCGATGCATCCTCATACGCCAGCACTGCAGCCTCAAAAATCAAAGGACAGTCCGCGAAGCCCTCATGAGTCCAACGGAGGAAAAGTGTCCTCTGGAGCTAAAACAACTAGCTCAGAGTTAAGCAAGCAACCTCCCCGCCGGAAAGATTAGCTATTTTGGGAGTCATCGGTTGATATCTTCCCTCAGTGATATGGCTGCTTCTTGCCTGTGTCACAGGGCAATTTCTTGTCTGAATCTTAAAAAGAAACAAACCCACTCAACTGAAAGACGTCATTTTAATTTGGACAAACCCGCCGTCGCTGTCCTGTCTACCAGGCAGGGGTGGCGGATGAGCTTCAATTCGGGATTCGATGGTTTCAGATGACTAGTGGTTTCACTACCTTTCACAAAGTTTGGGCGCGTCTGTTGCGTTGCGGCGCTGAATTCATGCATGAGTGATATAAGAGAGAACACGTGGATCACGCTCTGTATCTATATCCGACACCGGGACTAGATCTGGCCCGTTTTGTTTAGGATGACAGACCCCACCGATACATTTGGGTTCCTGAGACAATGGGGAATCTTTGATTGTGGAGCAAAGGTAGGGAAAGGAAGGTGGCTTTCCCCCCTCATGCCCAAACTCTACCGGGAGATGGGAACAACGTCAAAGGTTTCATGACTGTGGCATTGAAGTCAATGGCAACACTTTGGTTGACTTGTGACTCAATCAGACCCATATCTAACTATCTATCCGTCCATCTTTAGAGCGATATAGTTGTACACTATTTAAACACGCTTCGGAAAAGTCTCGCTACTTTCAAATTAGGAATCTGAAGTGTATCCCGGAATGGTTCGCATCCCCTCTCCTTCAAGCCCCTTGGGCACACCTAACTTCAATAATCTCTGCGTTTCTAAAGGCAAAACTATTTTTCCGTGGTCCTGCGGCATACGGGATATCACTAATGAGAGGTTAGAGGGTCAGGAGGCACTAAAACGGTGGGAATAGAAACTATAAAGAAAACAATCTGGTCTCTTTTCCGAAAAAAAAAATATGAGCGGGGGTGGGTGACCAGAAAGAATACAAAGGAATCAGTTTGGAACATTATGCCTCCGAAAAGCTGGCCTCTAAGCTGAACCATGGACTGATTTTTACTACTGCTCTTATTATTTCTTCTTGTTATGATCATTTTAGTGCCCGAAAGGCCATAAACGAATTTAAAAGACTGCGAGAGTTTATAATTTAATGTGGTTGGCACCATTAAATAGTATGTGAGGGCAGAAGTGTCGATACAAGACACTCCAGAGCAAAGGAGGAAAGACTGCAACATGTCACGCTTCCAGGCTGGGAGAAATAGCAGTCTATAGACACATGGGAGCCTGGGGGGGGGTATCCCTTTTGCAGCTGAAAATAGTGTATAAGACGAACCAGCACTTCGGACCCCATTCTGGGCAAATGACCAATTAGGGAATCTTTGTGAGATTCAGAAAAGCCTAGATAAGTATGTTTTATCAGCCTATAAAAATACCACTTTCGCTTATCTGGAGCTACCCTCGCCACACAGCTGCAAAATATAAGAAGGAGGTGGGGGCAACCCTATACTTGCCCAGAGGAGGAGTTATGGAGTGTAACTGACATCCGAGGGGTTGGAAATAAATGTTCTCTTTGCAGGGGAAAAGAGTTTCCCCGAGATCAACATTTCAGGATTTTAGCCACCTAAAGCTCCAACCGTTGGGGACACGTGTTTAAGGAGGTGTCCCCCCCAGATGTCCAGTTCTGTCAGTATGGAGGTGTGCCCGACTATCTCTGGGGGACTTGTCAGCATAGCAGAACCCTTGATGCCCTGTCTCAAGTCCACATACCAGACTGGGAATCAATCACATGAAACAGAAGGAGGTGAATTCTCCAGGCAATGTAAATGTCTGAGATGTACATGAATGTAAACATGGGGTACACATCTTCTATGCATGGTATGTAGACACATATGCTTGGCGTGTCTGACACATTTATATGCATGCGTATGTATCTGTGTATACGTGTGTATCTGTACACACACACATACATACGTGTGTATATATGTACGGTATATACATAAAACCAGACACATACATGTATAAATATGTACTTTGGTATATACACACGTGTCTAATGTATCTGTGTATATATGCACACACATATGTATGTGTGTACATATACGAATTATGTTTGTATGTATATGCGTGCACACACACACATATACATGCAAACATTATATATAGATGTGTACATAGATGTTTTATATATATATATATGAAAAAACATCTATGTACACATATACCTCGCTGGCTCGCTCTCTCCGCATACACATATCTCCATATTTTAGCAGTGATACATATATACGGGTGATTATGTATTTAATATAAAATACGTAATCACTGTTTATATATATCACTGCCAAATTATAGAGCAGTATGTCTGTGTGTGTATGCATATAAACGTCTATGTACATATATGCAGACATATATCTATATAAGTATATGTATGTGTATACTTACAAATATACGTATGCATTCACATATACATGTGTATATGTGTACCTACATATATACCTATATATAAATAGAGACAGATGCATACATAGATAAATATATTTGTATATATGCGTGTGGCGTACAAAAGTACATATTTGTACACATATATGCATGTACATATATATGTATATACATACGGGTGTGGGCATATATACACTCAGACATACATCTCTCACCGATGCTGACATTCCCTACGATTGTTCAGGGGGAAAAAAATGTACTTACGCTACTTTCTCGGAATGATTCCAGGCTGGTGTGGAAGCTGTAGGAAAGCGATCACAGAGGTTTTCTGTGCCGACCATTTTTTAACCAAATATAATTCCAGGCAAACAGCCTAGAGAACACTCCCGTCCCGGCAAAACACCACAGCTAGGGGAAAGATTGATGGAAATTGCAGGCAAATAGAACATTTTCATTTTTCAAACAACTTCGCCCACGTGCTGGCTTTGAGGTATAAGCAAACGTGACTTGCATGTGTGCGCGTGTAACTGTCAGTGCAACATTCTGCCCCTTGGCTGGGGGCTCCTGGGACGTGAACCACTCTGCAAGGACCCAGGACACCTTACAGGTTTTCAGCACAGTAGCTAGAGAGTGCGCGGTTTGCGAAGGCAGTAAACGGGAGACATGTGAAAGGAAACTTGTCAAACTCTGGTTCGAACTTCTGTTTTCAGAGTCTGAAGTGCCTCTGTGGTGCCCGGTGGAGCGTTTACAAATAAGAGTTGGATGGAAAACTAAGCTCAAGGTAAGTGACGCTCCCAAAATGCTGCTTTCTTTCCACTTCTGAACAGAGCAGGCGTCTGAAACCCGCAGGGAGAAGGGAGGGCTCCTTCATTCCCCTTCAGCACACTCGTATCCAGCATTTACAGAAGGAATTATCCCGTCTCTCTTTATATCAAGAAGAATCTATATCGAGCGAGTAAAAATGAAACAAACAAATCAAAGCTCGAGGGGTGGTTAAGCCTCGCACGGTTGATGGGGGCAAGACTGCACCCCGCCCGTTGGTTGTGGATCTATTTTACTAAATGAGATCTCAACTTATTTCAGGATTTAGCTGTTGGGAATCAGGTTCCCTGTCTTCAGAGGGAGGTGGGGAATAATGTAACATTGGGTGAGAACTCTCGCCAGGCTAAAAGAATTCAAGTCACAAATGTGCGTTTCCTTGCTGAGGATGGCTCACGGTGCAACGTGTCTTTTGCTTAAAAAATACCCCGGGAGACAGGAAACGGACATTTTCTAATCACAGGGGGGAAGATGTAGCACCTCTATGGGTCTGAGTGGGGGCTGTCTGTCAGCCCCGGAGTGTTATAACGCAGCTCACCCGCCTCCTTGCCTGCCTGGCGGGTTTGCCTGGTACCTTTTGCACAGCTTTGCTGGAAGGACTTCTGAATTCTTTTCCAAATATAGCCCAGGAGCGACCCTCTTCCCTTCCACCCCTCCCCGCGCGTGCCCCTCACGAATAGAAACCGCCAACTCCTAAGTCAGGCAAGGCAAAAAGTAGTTAGAAAACTAATAACAACAACAATAAAAACAAACACCAGGCAATCCCCGGGAAAAAAAATGAAGAGCTAAATATTGCAGCATGTCTGTCTAATTTTATGACCTCTGATTGTTGCCTCCCATACCCCCTGTACACACACACGTACACACACACACACACACGCACACATACACACACACTTCCTTGCATTGCAATCGGGCAAAGACATCCCTAGACTGTTAATAGGGTTGTAGAATAATTTACACTCAGATTTCCATATTCGGTGAAATATGATTTCAAATGTAAGAGGGAAAAAGAGCTTTACCAAATGGTCTTGCGGAAACCAACAAGAAAAATCATTCCAGTCCGCGGAAGGCGAATGAATGTGTAATTAGGAAAGCAAAAATTACATGTAAAATCAAATCTAAGATTAAATTTAACCACATTCGCAATCTCACTATAATGCGCTTTGATTTTGGCGAAATAAAACCCTTCCAGGTGGTTTCTACGGGCAGCTTCCACAGCTGCGAAATAGGCTAACGCAACTTTCCAAAGGCAAGAAATAATTTGCAGGGATAGGGAAAAATCTAGCTTTGAAAGTTTTAAACAGGCAAAGAATTGGTTTGCAGCTTCTTGATGTATAAAGCGGAATCGGACTGTGAACCAGAAATAAAGGGAAGGGCATTTTGGACACAGTGTATTTTTATTAAATTCTATTATTTCTTTATTTGTGGTTTTCATTCGTAGTCTTTACACTTCGGTGAGATTGTCTTTATATTTTAGATCCCATAGGTACCATATGGGGAGGGGGGAAGGATACTTAATTTATTTCAGTAAATCGGCTGATTGCATTTAAATCATTTCTTATTCTGACTATTGAACTTAAAATAAATACAGAAAAAGTTCTACGGAAAAGTAAAGTAAGGCAAACAAATTGCTGGACAGTTTGTAGTCTGAATAAATGTAGCTAGCTAGCTAGATTATGAAAGAAACACCGCGCGTTATCTCTAACTACATTTATTTCCACAATAAATATTGGATACGAATGTGGAGTTAGCTACAATCAATTGTATAAATAAACTAGTTTATTTATTTTAATTATGTCCACAAGGACTTTGGTGGCTCTTTATATATATATATATAAAATATGCCTTTGAATAAAATCAAAACCATGAACTTTTTCAAGTTATGTGAAAGGAGAAAGTCTCTTCGGGGCGCAGAAAATATCTATTGTCAACACAGAAAAAAATCCATGTGGTCTCCTACATGTTCCTTTCCTTTCATTCTATCGACCTTCCTTCATTTGCACACAGGCAGCCAGCAAAACTCAAGGAGCAGGTTTTATACTTGCAATGCAACTAACAGTGCGCAGAGCTCCAAAGTGACAGCTACAATTGAAGCACTCTGTGCCTTTGGCTTTCCAAACGGGAACCCACCTCAGTCTTTTCGCCCTCAGAAAGGGGAGCGAATTGGAGGAAAGCCGGGCGCTGCAACAGGTTCTTTCTTGTGTTGCTAGGTCACTTTTTACAATTTATTTTTCATTATAAAATTCTTAGACTTTATTATTTCCCCATCAGCTTTTATAGGAAGATCAAGGCCGGGCTTTTCTTAAGAGCTCTTCGGGTTAAACCTCTGAAAAATTTGCTATTTGTTTGGTGCATTTAAAAATATATATAGAAATATTTGATTGCCTCCACGAGTTGAGGGGAATTGATTCTAGATTCTCTTTTATGTTGGGTCTGGTTTCTGGTGATTAAATTTCTCTCTTATGTGTACTGGACCTATGGACAATTGATTAATAACATGCCACTTGGCGCCAACACAGAGGCTCCAATGAGGTCCTAGGCCTTTAATCCGCAAGATGCTCAAGAGAACAGAGAAACAGAGCAGGACAAAACCAAAGCAACCTACATCAGCCTGCTGCTCTCTGGAATTTTTTTTCCAATCTATCCAGTATTTCCTGCTAAACTCGTAAACTTTATTTGATTTACAGCTATTTCATGAACCTGCTTAAACTAACATGTGTTCAGTCTTGTCCAACTGAACCATAAAAAACAGTCTTGGATCCAAACAAGAATCTTTTTTTTTAATGTGTTATTAATGACAGAAAATAAGCATTGTCTTGGAAACTAGTTACCTAGGCCCCTGGCAGTATGAAAGTGAGTTTTACACGCATTCAGAAAAGTTCTGAGTGTTTCAAGGTAAGGAGACTGTACCTACCAGAGGCTTGTGTGTAAAAGTTTGGGATGGGTTAGGCTTTCAATATGATCGTTAGTAATCAGGAATTGTTGATCACCTCCATACACACCCAGAAATGCATAGCAAAAGAGATACAAACTCATATATACACACACAAACATACACACATATAAATACACAAAAATACATTCACACATATATACGCACGCAAATCCAGTCCCCCCATCCCCCCACCCCGCTACACAGATAAGAGGAAAGTGAGGATGAGGTCCTTATTCAAAAAACAAGATAGCTACCTCGTGATCAAACTGTCTTACCGAGTTTTTAATTGATTTTTCCTGCACAGTGTCTATGCCCACTGATGCCCATATAAGCAGCAAAACCCAAGGGAGATAGGGGAGATGTTGCCGCTTAAAATGGTTTTGCTCCTCTGAAAGAATATTTTTAAAGGAATTCTAGTCTCAAACATCCCCCCCGGCCAGGAAAACTCAACACGTTGTGGCTAAGGAAAGGGTGCATATTTTTTTCCAAATGAGATTTGTTTGTTTGTTTGTTTGTTTGTTTTATAAATAGAATCTGGGTTGTTTAAAAATAATTTATTAAAACTTGGAGGGGAAATCGGTCCTTCCACAGGGAAATAAGAGGCAAGAGGAAACACCTATGTGTTGAGGTCGTGAGGCCAACTGAAAATTTGGTGCACGCTTTTAGCAAAAGGAAAAAGATTTTACAAAGATCTTTATAATTGAGAGAGAGAGAGAGAGATCAGTTATATGTCTGAGTACATATATTCGCTCAAATATCAACTGTAGAAAGATATTTTGCCTAAATACCATTGGAACATCATCCTTTGAACACATTAATCACATATAATGTAATAGATGCATTCCACACCCAGTTTAAGATGTTATGTATCTATGTGTATTATTGAGTTGCTTATGCTGTTTGGGAAAGAAAAGAAAGAAAGAAAGAATGAAAGTTGCTTTCCCCAGATGACAAAGTTGTTTGAATGACCTTCACGTGTTCTCTCCCTCCTCTAAGTGCTTGTCTTTCAGAAATAGCTGTACCGCAAATGGCATTAAGAGCCGTCCCTGACTCGTGTTATGGAAAAGGGAGAAAGAAAAATTGCAGGTGTCACTAGTACAGCGTTTTCCAGTGAATGATTCTCACCGGTTTCGTGTGGTTCCCTCCCCCCTCCAAGGTCATTACAGCAGAGATCGCTCTCAGGGACAGGCCCGGGGCACCCAAGGCTTCAGCCCTCCTTGCCCCCTTAACTTTCTCCCTGGGGCTGGCGCGATGGCCTTATCTTACTGTATTTTCTTCTTCAGGCCGAGATAACGTCCTGATTGACACTGTGTTTGGCACTGGAAGATTAGCTTTGCTATTCTGGCGTCAATAGCATGCTTTTACCCCGCTGTAACGTTAGTAACTGATTCAGAAGGTGGGGGGGGAGGTTGTAATGGAGAGAGATGGATTCTATGCAGATAAACCCAACACAGCATCACCTTAAATGACTCAAATTATGCAGGTTCTGGTTGAAGTGCATAGAAGTTTGCAACATAGCCTAGGCTTACCCTGTACCTTGTGCCTAAGTTATGTACAGGAGGGCAAACTTAACTCTGATGTCCCTGGCTTTAAACCAGACCTTTAATACCATGTGAACTCTGGTTTGTGCGCGCGCGTGTATTTCATTTCCGGGGGGATGGTTTCCTTAAGGCCGGGGGGTGGGGAATCTACCGCTGAGATGTGTCTGATACTGTGCACTGAAGCCAGATGAGCTCTGAATCAACAAATCCTTGATATTTGTTCCAGTCTGTGTCTCTGACCCTTCGTCCGAGAGTTACTGACAAAAGACCGTAACATTGGTGAGCTCTGCGCCTCGTAATCAACAGATCGTGGCTATGAGACAGCATAATGCCTCCTTCTGGGTTCCAATTGCCCCTTCTGTCCATATTTTATAGGGAGTCTTCTAATAGGGTCAGGACAGAGGACAAAGTTTTTTACATAACTATACCGTCAAAACCTACCATTAGGGGCAGTTTAGCCGTGGATTGTTGAGGCCAGATTATTCTGGCCTCTGGACCGGTCTGGCATATCCGTGTACATTATTAGGGACTCAATGTGCCAGTTATTGACCCAATAGCCACAACACTGTATGTCCCGGGGACGTTAAAAAGATGCTGCCTGGCCCTGACACATAGGCAGAGTTAGCAACGTTCTGAAAAAGTAGCTACTGTACCTGTACAATATACAGTTTCTAAACCTCGGTGTATTTCCTATTTGCTTATTTTTCATTTTCCTAACTATGCTAAAGCTTCAGGTAGCACGGGGAATTAATGGGCTTCAGGAAAATGGGTTTAAAAATACATATTTTGTAAGGAACAAGAACGGGGGGGAGAGAGAGAGAAAAAGGGCACTTGGAACCACAAAACTTCTAAAAATCATGTTGTCCACCTGTAATTTAAAAATGATCAACGCAGACTATCAGAACCCCAGAAGTTTCACTCTGGAGCAGTCTTGTTACATACAACAGAAAAACGCGATTTTGTAATGGGAAGACTTACACAGCTCGAACCAGTGTGGGAGTTATTTTGACAGAGACATAACTCTGACTATCCTCAAATGAATGAATTAAGTCAAAGCCCCAGAAATTTAAGAAAAAGTGAAGTTCTTTAAATACTTAAACTTTTAAAAGACATATTTCCACCAATGTATAAATGGACATGTGTTGTAGAAAAGAAAGAAAGAAAGAAAGAAAGAAAGAAAGAAAGAAAGAAAGAAAGAAAGAAAGAAAGAAAGAAAGAAAGAAAGAAAGAAAGAAAGAAAGAAAGAAAGAGAATTTGCTCTCATGTTTCGGAGACATTGATTGTTTCAGAGAAGTCTAAAGAGAAAATGGAAAAGTAAAAAGAGCGATAATTATTTCTTGATACACTCTCCGTGAATTCTGGAACACTCCCTTATTTCGTGAATATCATGTTGTTCCTAAAATGTTCAAATGTCACCCTAAAATGTGAAATCCTTTACCAAAAAGGGGATGGCAGGTAGGCATTATTTCTTTTTCTTGATATCTCGACCCACTGCAAGACACCAGCTTTGCCATCTCTCTTTCCTTCCCCGAGTAAATATTTAAATAAACAAGTAACTGATGCGACTGACACAATATAAAATTGCCAGACGAGCTGCATGGGTGCTGCCGCTGTTTCCAGCTAAATGCAATAGCATTGGTAATACATGCGGAACATTGTAGGCACTGCAAGGTCCCCAAAGGCTTCCCCGTTCACAGGTTATGTTTGTAGGCCTGACCCTATAATCTTTACTCAGGCAACATTCCCATTGAAGTCAATGGGTGTTATTGTTGGAATAGAGAAGACAAGGATCCAGCCCTGTGAATAAAGTGAGAGAGTGTCACAGTATATGGAGATGTATATGCAGCCCCCCCTCCCCCGATATACAGATACAGAATGTGATTACCTCTATATCTAAATATATGCGCGCACGCAGACACACACACACACTTCTCTCTCACACACACACATCCCAAGTATGAGTAAACAAACGAGCAACAGAAGAAACACAATATGCGTGTTTATATAGATGTATGTGCTTAGGTATGCGCGGGCGCGTATACATACGCACACATATCTGTATCTCCTGTTGCTTAGGTTTTGAGCGTCTCTGACTTTTTTTTTTTTTTTTTTTTTTTTTTGCAAACCCTAAAGGAAAAAATAATCACAAATCTCCAACCTGCTGCAGTGGAAAAGTTCCTTGCTGGAATGAAAAGGTAGCAGGTAAATTTGTTCCTTGTCGACACTAGGAGTTGGTCTGATTGTTTTAGTGTTGGGGAGAAGGCTTCAAAAGCAAATGCGGCTACTGGGTACCTCCTTCTCCTCTAGCTAACAGGAACTGGTAAATTTCAATATACGGGCCGGGGGTGCGGCGGAAGATCAGCACCAGGGCAGTGTGCGAAGGGACAGTGTTTTCGTTCGAAATAAAACAAAGTCAAGATCCCTCGAGATGAAGAGCACATTTAAGGTTAACACTGAAATTGCAAATACACCCAGGTGAGTGCCAGCCTCATGCAGCCTAGGGCAAAGTAGCGCCAACTGAAGAGCAAAACGTTTCTGGTGAGATTGTTGCTAAATTGTCCGATATTGGCTCTCCGTGCAAAGGGACTAAATCCACTCTGGGCAAACGAGCGGGTTTGTGTATTCCGATCTCGATCGGCGAGCACCGAGTCGGTTTTCCTGGTGATTAATAAAAGTGAGAATTGCCCTGCAGGGCCGATCTATGGGGGTTCCATTGCTTTTTAACCGGAGTTGGGGTTCCATTGCTTTTTAACCGGCCTTCGCTCGGTTCTGCTCTTGTTCGGAAAGCTGCAATCCTCATCCGCTGGTTCTTTAGCCCAGTGAGTACCAGGAAGCACTAGCCCCAACACGGTTCTCTGAATGAAAATCTGGGGCGGGGAGGGAACAAACTCCACCACCAGAAAAAGCCAGGTCACGGGCATGAAACAGGGGAAACTGTAGGGCAGAGAATCAGTGAAACAATAGCTGGGAAGCTCACTGGGTCTCTGCTGTATTCACTTACCTTGAAGTCCACAGATCCTGCATCAACTTCTTGCTTTGTATCTAGAGTTTTCCTGAGGGCCGTGTGGTGTCCAGTCTATTTTCTCTCCTCTTGATTTCTCTTCCGATCTCTCTCTCTCTGTTGGAGGACACAATGTTTTAGCATCTTTTGGAAAATCTTTGTGCCCCAGAGAGCGTGAGGTGAAATGCAACACAAAACTGCACCAGCTTATCAGATCTGTTTTACATGCTCTGGCTATTCATTTGCAGCGACTCAGAGTTTCAGAGAAGGTTTTTCCGGTCAGTTTCTTTGATCAAGAAACCGCCTCAATTTACCATTTTTATTATATGAAGCATGGCAGATAGTAGTTCCCCGAAGCGCACTCGAATCTGTGCCAATAACCAGGTTATCCTCTACTATATACAGCCCAGTGCCCTGGCTTTCAGAGACGCCTCAACATTTATTTGACAAGTTTGCCTATTAATACTAATTGTACATTTTTAAAAAAGTAAGCTGCACCGTGCCAGTACCATGGGATGAAAGGAGTTGATCTTGGAGAGCCAACGGCTTTAATAGTCATTTTCCTCTTCCATTCCAAGACAGCACTCTGATTTTCCAGTCCTTCCCCTTTACATGTATTAAGCACCTTTGTTTGGTTATATTTCCCCCCCAGGCTGGCTGCATTTTGCATTGCACCGAGTGGTTTCTTTGCAAAGGGGGAAACCTAGCTGATAGGGCTTTAAAGGAAAAGAAGAATACAAATTAACCTTCCATTACTGCTGCAGTCAACCATGATAGAATGGGCCAGTTGCGTGTATGATGACGTCTCTGAGTCCTATAGGTGCAAGCGCTTGTGAGATAGCAGCTATCGCCTTGAACTCTCTTTATTTTATTGGAGTATGGCTGGTAATAAACAGTAATATTTAATTTGTCTGAGACCACAAATCGGCTTCTAGCTGGAAGGCTCCTTCTCTAAACAGTCCTATAGCGCTTGGGCTTGAGGTCCTTTCCCTAGATTATTGTTGTTGTTTTTTTCCAATCTGCAGAAGGAAATAAACGCGATTTATCTGCGTCGTTTTCAACTTTTCTTCAAGGTCCTTGAAAAAGCTAGTTTGGATTTGGAGAGGTGAGTGTTTCCATTGCAATATTAGAGCCTAAAGGCAGAAGCATTGCCCGGTGTTTGATCGTTATGTCCCACGTTGTGGATTGCACCTTAGACTAGATCATCGCACTTTGCATTTCTTTCCATTCATGCTACTTTGCTGTCCACTGGGAAAAAACCATTCCATGGATGCAACTTTCTAATTTTATTTTTTTTTAAATCTCAAATGTCACTCGCAGAATTCCGTGTCTGATCCTCACTATTTGGAGACCATGTGCAATTCTGGGATTTTATAAACAAGCTAATGGTTACAAAATATACAAGAGACCTGACATGGTGCCTCCAAGTTGCTTACCTGGAAACTTTCATTCAGAAAGCACTTGGGGGCTGCAGAAAGGCAGAAATGTCATTCTCTTTACTTAACAGCAACAGAGAGTTGAGCTAATGAATTTTACAAGATAAACAGCAGGCATGTTCATGCTAAGGCCAAAGAAGCAGCTTGATTTATTCTGACATGTACAATATTTATGGGAAAATACTTATTTTTTGCATTGCTCTGCATATAATTTCCCTTTTAAAAATAATAAGAAAATAGTATGTTGTAATACCGGTCTCTAATTTGTTGGTTGTAACGGTAGGTTCAGCTATGCACATTTTAAAAAGAATTTACTATTACTCTGCTGATTCTTTTCAAGTTGCAATTAAACTGGAGGACACGTGAAGAGGTTTAAGCAGATGCCAAACTGCGCGCACACACACACACACGCACACGCATTTTGCACAACGTTGTCTTATCCCCACTTCACCTCAAACTTTCATAGGAATCCAGAATTAGCACTCCAGGGGCTTGTTGGCGGAAGTCTGGGTCGATTGTTCAGCTTCTGTGAAACCCTGAAAGAAAGAAAGAAAGAAAGAAAGAAAGAAAGAAAGAAAGAAAGAAAGAAAGAAAGAAAGAAAGGTGGGCAGAGATCTAAACCATGCCATTTATTCCAACTCTTATCAAAAATACAACCCACCAATCTGGTTCTCTTCAGGCTGTAGAATGCGACAGGACGGCTGTTTACCCTGCGTTGACCTATTCAACTTTACCCTCAAAATAATACATTAAAAAGAGAGAGCGAGAGAGAAGGAAGATGCAGATAAAAACACATCCCGGCTTCTCAACTGACGGCTTGATTATTTTAATACAGCAGAGCCTCTGAGCCTTTGTATATATTTGCATCTCGCAGTGAAGGGCTGGAGAATTCCTGCTCGCTTTGCAAAGGTGGGGTAGGGTGGGGGGGTCAAGAGAGAAGGGAGGGGGAATCTATTTTGTAAAAGAGCTTTGATCTTTCTGCAGATAAAATACAAAATGCTAGGCACCCCCTACATTCTGTGTTAAACCCATTTGGATAGAAGGCGGTTGAGTAACGAGGTGCCTTGGTTCCTTCTTTGCCCTGGGTATCCCTTTTATCCAGTCCGGCTTGGGCCAATGAGTTTCTTTTTCATATGTCAAAGCCCCCCAAGAGAACTAGAAAATATTGTTAGTGAGTTGGTTTAAAATATGAACCTATATATTCAGGGGTGTTTGGGGGACTGCGTGCTGGGGGGATGGGAGAGGGGTCGATGTATGGTTTGTGTTAGGGAAGGCAACGGTTTCTTTGGGGGATTCACAAGCTTTGAAATTTCTCTCCAGTTGGGGAAGATGGATGGAGGAGGGAGGGGGTGGGGAAGGAGGCGCGGGGGGGGTTACTGGTGAGTTTGATGGTTGTCTTTGTGCCTTGTTCTTGTTTGCCTGCCAGAAAAATAGGCTGCGGTGGGGGGGGGGGTCTGTCGAAAGAGAGACTCGGAGCAGGATCCGAGCTGGTTGGACAGAAGATCTCAGCACTTTGCGAGCAAAGCTGAGCCCGACCCCACGTCACCGCACTCCGCTCGGCAGCTATTTCCTATGTGCAACGCGCTCTGCTCTCCAGAGAGAGGGGACTAGCCAGGATCACAAACCTGCTGGGGGAGGCTACTCCTGCTACACAGCGACCTCCCTCCCTCAACTTTTGGTTGCCGTCTCCCCCCCTTCTCTCCCTCCCCCAGGTCCTTAGGAGGGGGCTGGGTGGGGGAGAATCCGGACCCGCCTGATGAGGCCGAGAAGGGAGGCTTTATCTCGGTCTCAGGATCCTTTCTGGTGCGTCTGACAACCTGGAAGTGTTTGGAGAGAAAGAGGGCCAGAGACAGTGTTGCGCTGGAGAGCTTGTTTTCCCTCCAGCCTGTGCTTTAAAACAAAATAAAATGCGGGTCTGAACGTAAATAAATTCAAGGACATGCAAAGCAGAAGCCTGATGCCACTCATTTCCATTGCAAGGGGGGGGAAGTACAGGAAATGCGTTGATTGCATGGAATTCAACAAGCAAGGTAACGGATCTTCCATTGCCCTGTCTGTCCGTCACTGTCTGTGTGTGTGTGTGGGGTGGGGGGGGGAGACAGCGAGAAGGAAGTGCTGGCAGGGGGTCCTTGTTACACAGACATTGTCTTTCCCAAGGAATGCCAAGGCCTGTGGGTGGCGGTTTCCTCCCAGGTAACCTCCTGGGATGGGGGGAAGAGAAACACAAATCAATGATGGAACAAAAGGAAATGGATTTCTTTTGCTGCTAACCCACTTTGGTGCTAGCTAACGGCGCAAGATGCATTTTTCATAGCGCGATCGAGGCCTGGTTCTGTCAAGCCCCATTTCCTCTGTGGCGCTCTTAAAGGAGGGGGGAGTGATCTCAAATTGAGCTGAGTCGCTGTGGTTATTTTTCCAGCCCCCCCCCCCTTCTGCTTAATTATGTTTAAAACGGCCGACGTGTGGAGCTCGGGAAATTCCCCTCCGCAGCTGCCGCGGCTGCAGCCCTGGCTCTGGGCTCTTTGTTTTAATGAACCAACTTGGCCGGTTGCGGGGGCAGAATAGACACAGGCGCGAGAGAGAAGCCGATTGAAAATGGCTCAGGCAGGATATCTGGAGCTGGTTGGGAAGCGGAGCGAAAACAGCAGCCCAGCGAAGGGAGCCTTAAACGGTCCCTGGCTCTGGCGTGGCCAGGACAACACAGTTGCCATTAGCGTTCATGGCTGTTGAGTGGAGCCGTGAGACATGGAATCCAGCAGTCGCGGCTCAACCCTTCTGCCCGACTCACGCAATTCTCACACACCTTCGCTGCACCGAGACCTCCCCCCAAACTTCGCCCTTCAGCCACTTACTACAAACCATCTGCCTTGTGCGTTATGGGAAAGGAGCATTTGAATGGGGGGCGGGAGGGGGGCTGGAAGCGAGATCATTTTATAAAATGATCTTGGGAGAGGAAAGTGGCATGTGTCCCCCTTCGCTTTTTGTTTTAATTCGTCTTTTTCGCCCCCAAGCACCAGTGCAAACACACTACGTCACGTCTCAGTATTTAAAGGAGACTGTAAGTGAGGATTCATCTTTAAAGAGGGCACTTGAAATACGGGGGGAGAAGGAAAGAGCCCCCGGAGAAGCAATTAATTTAGTACGCTTAAAACATGTCACTTTCTCCACTTGACCTGGCTTTTCCAAACGGATCTGGTGCATTGTTTTAAAGGTGTAAAAATATTTAAAATGACACTAAAGCTCTGAATCCTTAAAAGAGAGAGAGAGAGAGAAAAAAAACCGGGCAATTTAATCGCTTTTATCCCTCATTGCTTCCTAAAGGACAATTTAATTTTTTTTTGAAATTCACTTTTTATTGTTAGTATTTGATTGAAGTTGTTCTCTCTGTTTAGTTTCTCCGATTTTGCATTTCTGCTGTAACATTGTAAGTTAGATCAACGTAGCTGCAAGTGTAACTGACAGATACATTTAATTCATGAAATTATACAATGGCTCGATTTTATGTATTTATTCGTCACTTCTACTACAGTGACACTACTTGATACTATCTATTAAAGGCGACTTCACACGTTGACTGCAGCTGAATGGAGAAGTCACTTTCATGGGAGAATGTTGCTTGCTTCGGGGGTTTGCATTTGCAAGAGGACTTTATTTTTCTTTGCAAATGAGGTTTTATCATCTGCTCCCAGTCTCCGTGAGGGCAAAGCCCCCTTTGGGGGAATTCAGTTCTCCCAGGGAATCATGTTAAGCAAGATCAACTGTAGATGGCTCCATGAATGGGGCGCTAGTGTCAGAACAAAAGTCAAGGGCGGTCAGTTGCTCACCAGTCAGGCTTGTACATTTTCTTTAAAAAGGTGAAATCTGTAATGAGCTTATTAATTCCACTCTAGAGCTCCCCCCCCCCAAAAATACCCGGTTCTTATCTCTTTTGGCCTTTCCAGATGTATTTAGCCACCAGCTTGCTAGAAGGGCAGCTAACCTATATTGTTAATCTTTTCCTCGTGTGTGTGCGTGGGGAGGGATGTGTTGATTAATAAAAGATCTGTTTCTGTGTGTGTGAGAGAGAGGAGAGAGATGTTTGATAAAAAATTTAATCTCCCCTGCGGACTGGAATAATAAGTCGAGGCTTCTCTTTGCCCCCACCGGTGAAAGGGTCCAATATTTTCTCTCCGAGCAGCTGAAGAGGAGTTGCTGCCAGAGGGCGTGCTGGGGGAGAAGTTGGTCTATATCTTATAGGGCTCTCTATACATTTTCTTAAATGCCAGCTTTGACTTATGTCTCTCTTATCTCCCCTCTCTGCTGCGTGCGCCTGCAGTGGGAGACGCAGCGAAGGAAGCTTGTAACATGGCGGATGCTGAAGAAGGCTTTGGGCTCCCCAACACGCCGGCTGATTCCGAGTCGAAAGAGCTTCAGTCTGAAACCAAACAAGAGAGTCAGCTAGGGGCCAGCAGCAAGTCGCCTGCCTCTCCCCAGGCAGCTTTCACCCAGCAGGTAAGCGGAGGAGAAGAGACATGACGAGAAACAGTCGCTGCTCGCGTTGTCTTTTTCCCTGCTTGGGTTTCTGTTGGATTGTGGCGGAGATGTGTCCGGGTTTCTGGGTCATTCTAGGCACACAGGGTCAAGTGATGAGACTGAACACCCGTGTCAGACCATACCAGCTCTAACAACAGTTAAGTTTTGGTAATCACAAGCAACCATACAAATAGACACACACACAAACATACAAACATTCACGCACACAGACACAAAGATACACATATCTACTGAAACACACTCACTCATTCACGATGCTCGCACACATATACACAGCATATTCCAGTGTCTCCCTCCTTTCCCTGACCCTCCACCTCTCTCCCTTAAGCTGGAGGCTTTGGGGAGCACTGCAGAAGTAACGTGCCCTCCCCGTGTTGCTGGGAAGGGACGCGCATCATTTCTCGTGAGACTTTCCAGAATGCCCAGTCTGTGGCCGGGTATTACCGTGTCTGCTCCGCCTTTGAACCGATCCATTTCCCGTGCAAGTAGGCCAGGACGCCGGCGGCCCAGTTAACGGATTGTTTAGCTCTTTTAAACTAGAGCCCACCGCAAGGATTTGGCTCGCGTGGACTAGAACAAACCATTGTTCGTCTAAACCCAGCCCATTGGATGCGGGGACGTTTTCGTTAAGGCTGAGATTAAGCGACTATTCCCCCCCCCCCCCTTTAAACGAAAACAGAGCACAACACGCCTGATGGCGTAGCCAGGCCGGGGAAAGTCTTGGATACATTCTGAATGTAGCTACGTTGTTTCATCTCAGCTACACCTACAACTGGGAAATTATTAGTGTGTGATGAACAACAGAGGGGGGGGGGAGAGATTCTAGCCTAAATCTGTCCTTGTTCGGATCTTAACTGTGTTCAGGTCGCGCAAAAATCGTATAGGAAGAAGCAGATTTAAAAAGAAATCATGAAATGCCTCACGATTATGATTTCTTTCGGCGTACTACACACACACACACACACACACACACACACTTTAATTGTGTGACGGGGGGAACCTATTTTGAGGCCCGATCCTTCTTTCCTGGTGCAGTTTTTTTTTTGGAGGGGGGGGGATGTTAAGAACCGCAGGCTCGGGTGCTTTGTTGTCAATAGTGTATTGTTCTCGCCCTCCCATTACAATCTCTATAAATATACCGGGCGACACTGTCGGCTGGTGCGAAGCATGGTCTGCGGTGCAGCTAGGGCCCATTACACCAGCAGAGGAACTGAAGCGTGCGGGGCAACTCTCTGGCTCTGCACATGGCATTTTAGTCTCTTTCTTTCTTCGAATCGCCTCTGCCCAGGATCACGTTCCTTCTGGTAAACTCGCGCACCGTCTTGCCCTCACGGCGCTTTCTATTTTGATGCAGTTGGCCCCGTGCCTATCTCTAGCCACACATCAAAAGGCTGCAAACTTCTCCTACGAAAGCGGGTGCTGTGCAGAAATCCGTCTCCTCGCTGCAATGCTTTGCAGCAGCTTCTTTGAATTTTTTTTTTTCCTGGAGATTTCCCCTCAATGAATCATTCCTTTGCGCTGGTCTGGGAGTTACAGTCTTTTAATGTCCCGTCAGTTAGGACTGTATAGAAAGCAGAAGCGCTCGGTGCTGACATGCCAAAGTTCAATCCCTCTTCTGGGTCTCCTGTTCCCCCCCAGCTCTTGGAAAGCTCGCAGCTCGTCCTTTCCTGTGATCACTCATTAGCTTATTTCTTTGCAGGGCATGGAGGGGATCAAAGTGTTTTTACACGAACGAGAATTGTGGCTAAAATTTCACGAAGTGGGGACAGAAATGATTATAACAAAGGCTGGAAGGTAAGGATAATAAAATATCGCATGCTTCTAATTTTTAAAATGGATATATAGAGACATATAGATAGATATTGTATACACAGACGTATATTATGTATGCGCAGATGTTTATGTACATATTCGTATGTATACAGAGGCTGAAAAGAAACTTTTAATGAACATCTCTCCTATGACACAATACACAAACACACCCATTTGTCTATGTGTGTGTGCGCCTTATGTATGACACGTGTCCTGTGAGAGTCAAAAGTTCATTTTAAATCACGGTAAAATCTCAATAATTACGAGTGACCAAGGCCTTTTCACAAAACAGAATGAAAATAAACAGGAAGAAATAAAATAAGATTCGTGCCTAACTGAAGCCACAGAAATGCTGAAGACGTTTTTCGATCGGTATTTGAAGGATTTTGAGTAGATCAGCGAGGAAGGCTGGTTGGAATATTTTCAGAGAGAGGCCTCCAGTACAGTGTATATTAAAAAGATTTGTTTCTTCTGGCTTCTTATTTAACCAGGACAGGGTTCTCCTTAATCCACTTCATTGGAGTATTTCCAAACTCACGCTGGTTGCAATCAATTGGCCAAAATTGTGCATAGTTTCATGTGATACAACCCGGTGGACGATTTAATTTTTTTTAATATAAGCAGTAGTGAAATATTTGATTTCTCTGCTTCTAGACATTTATTTTGTGTTCAGCTCTGGGCAAATACACACATGCAGAGACACATGCAGAGACATCTCCCAGTGATTCTGTTAAAAGTGCATATGATCCTGGGCTACTGTTTATGTCTCTATCTAGAATAACATAAGTTTTCAAATCTAAGTGGAGAGAGCGAGAGAGATCACTTCCATGTTTGGCCTGGTAAATCTGATCACTTAAAAAAAACAACCCACCAACCTCTTTTAAGTGCATTTGGTGCAATTTACCATTTCCCTGGCTATTAATGCGCTGGGGCACCGGAAAGCCCCTTTTGCTGAAGAAACACTGAAATAAAAGTTAAGGAGAAGAAGAACTGGTGATCGTTTGAGACTGAGTATTGCTTAGCACCATGCAAATTCCCATCAGTTAGCTCCCGGGAATCGAAATGTATTATTGTCCTTTTTATATTCAGTTGAACAACGTTCATGCCATCGTCATAGACAGGGGGTCGTTGGATACAGGGAAAAAGTCACCAGACAGAAAAATAGTAATAGTTCCAAATGCTAGTTACACTGCAAACAATCTAGACTCAAACCTGCTTTCTGTTCTGTTATACAGTGCTCGGTGCGGTCTCCCAAATCGTGCTTTAGGGAAACAAAGATCTAGCTGCACAAAGTTGTGCAGTGGATAACAAACAGACCCGTCTAACGGCTCGGCTTCCCTCTGAACGGATCTATTGTTGAAAATATGGTATCGTTTTTAAAGGAGAATATTCCACAGCTAAAGGGGCTGGAGCTCTCTAGAACCATTAGGGAGCACGGTTTGCATAGAGCAGAGCTGACCAAATTAATTGTCCTACTGAGAAAAGGGAAAGGAGCAAAGAGCCTCTAGACTCCAATGCTGTGAAATGACCATCGACTTGTTTCAAAATGCCAGGAATAAGTTGCCTTGCAAAGGATCAGAGTATACAGAGCAGTGAAGAGAAAAATAAAACACCTGGCATAAAATTCCAGTAGAGGCGTGGGAGCAATGAAGAACATTTACAACATGGAGCTTCTATAGAAGTAATTGCATGTATCACCCCAGAATAAACTAAATCGTTTTAGCTATTTATGTAGCACTTTATTTTTATCGTTGTATAAATTATATGTTTATGTCATAGTTTTTAGCTCTATATTTAGGGATAAAGCTGAGTTCCATCGTTCAGGTCTTTTTTTCTTTTCCTGCAATATATTAAATATCAGTTTTTGCTATTTTTGATCAGTAACTTTGCTTCATAGAGCTTTCTTTCCCCTGTTTTCAAATCACTCAGTCTGAACTAATAAATAGGCTTGATTTCATATTGCAAAGATGTGACAGCAAATAACATTTCAGAACTAAGGAAGTTTAAGGTTTTCTTTAAATTCAAGGATACAGTTTCATATGCCTATTTCTGAACACTGGGAAAGCTCAAACCAAAATAATATTGCTTGTAGTCAGTTGCTTGTAGTAAAGGACAATATTTCTAAAAGTCACATTTTCAAGGGGTTTTGCATGTTTCAAAATATTTGTCAAGTGTGTTTATTTACATATGTGTACACATATCCTATGTATGTGTGTATATAACATTTCATACATGTGCACACAAATATATGTACGAGCATGAGTTTTAATAAAAGGTCAAGATTTTAGCAAAAAAAAATCCACCAAATAATGGCTCATACTTACATAAGGGTAATTTATTCTTTGTAGGGATATAAATATAACGATCCCTGAAAGAGATTATATACTCTTGTATAGTAAAAGAATGAAGAATTGAACTACTGGATTGATCACAGACAAAAAGAAGAGAAAAAAAAACCCTAGTAACTTTCATTAATTATTTTTCCTGAGATAGGAACTATAACGGCGGAGCAACACCCACAGAAAGAAAAAAGTCCCGCTTGCACCATAAAGGGAAAGTTTGTTTTGTGTGTCTGTGTTTGGAGGATGCGGAATGGTTTCTCGTTTAATATCGCTGAATTACCCTAGCGTATAATCCCCTCACCATTGCCTGTCGCTGTATTTATGTATATTTGTTTATTTTTTTAGGCGTATGTTCCCCAGTTACAAAGTGAAGGTCACTGGACTCAATCCAAAAACCAAGTACATACTGCTCATGGATATTGTACCAGCTGATGATCACAGATACAAATTTGCAGATAATAAATGGTATGCATGCATGGGGGGACGGGAGAGGTGCAGAGATAGGAGGGAATCTTTGGGTCTGGCTTGCACAGTTAGCAAAATCGAGTTCAAATGGGTTGAAAAATACCTTTTAGCTGTCAGCGGGTGCTATTCATAAGCTACAAAGGAAGAAATGTTAGGTGGGAGGGGGTTTGCAGTCTATCTAGAGATAATTTGCTAGCCAAACTCTTTAAGGGGGGGACACGCACAACATTTTAATTAGCGAATAACTCTAATCCTGTTGGACCCTATTGGTTATCGTGGGGCCAACAACTTAATTGCCTTTGAGAGAGAAAATCGCCATGAAGGTAAATGTTAAGAATTGCCACATTTGGTATGTAGGTAGAGAGGACGCAGGGGTTAAATGGGAAGGGAGCGGGGGGAGGGAGAATCCAACGGTAAACGTGTCAAAAAATCTCAATTCATTTCCAGAGCAGCATGTGTTCGTGTCTCCTTCCGCTTCCAAAATACATGATGCGACCGTCCAGCGGCCCCTTCCTCTCAACTAGCCCAGAGGCGGTAGCTAGACAGACAAGCCCCTTTTCCATAGCCCTCAGCCAGATCTTTCATGCACGTCCCGTGGTTGTGAGCATGGTGTGTAGGCCTGACGCGGGTCCCAAGGGCTAAGTTGGCTTTGTGTCCCTTTGGTTTAGGTCAGTGACAGGGAAGGCAGAGCCGGCCATGCCAGGCAGGCTCTACGTCCACCCAGACTCACCCGCTACCGGGGCGCACTGGATGAGGCAGTTAGTTTCTTTTCAAAAACTCAAGCTCACCAACAACCACCTTGACCCGTTCGGACATGTAAGTACCTTCTCGAGGAGGCGCCCTCCTCTTTCTGTTACCGAGTCCCCGCTCCGGAGGGAGCCCAAACCCTAGGGGCAATCAGCCTAAACCTGCTTTCCGCCCTGAACTCCGCTGGGCAGAGCCTGGTGCAAAATCATTGCAACAAACGTCTGCCAGCCCGGGCCTTAGACACTTGCTGCGCGTGGTGGGGGTGGCTTGTTGTCCAGCGCAGGGTCCGGGAGTTAATATTGAGGCTGATTTTTTGGGGGGCGGGGGGGGGAAGGAAGGGGGACTCGTTTGCTATTTTTGTGGCATCTCTGCTTGTCAGATGAAATGAAAAGTCAAGGGGGGACGGGGAGAAGCTGGAGCGGGATAGAAGTTTAATACGAGTAACAGTGTTGGTATTAATTTCACTCAATGGCTTTTGATGGCTGCTGCTGGTTGACAAAGTCCTAGGACCGTTGTCACCAGTTGGCTATAATTGAGCTGTTACTCCGCACGTTGCATTTTCAGACATTCCTGTAAGACATATGGTGGGGCGAGCGGGGGGGGGGATGCTTTGTGAAATATAAAACAGGAGCCATCTCTCTGTGCAACGTGGTAAATTGCTGGATCTGAGCGGAGGTTGTCCCAGGAACTTGGCAGCTGTAGCGGGACACTACAAAGCGCAGACTTCAGGCCTGTTTAGAGAACCAGCAGAGTGTCATTGGTAGGGCAAGGAAATCCTTGAGAAATCCTATATGGGCCAGTTGCAAAGTCTATGAGGCTGTAATGTAAGGGAATAATGCAACGGGGAAAGACAGGCAATGGAACTAATTAGCCTTTAATATAAACAGCATGGTACCTTTTGTATCCATGTATGAAGCAAAAAAATCATGTTCACATACACACCCCTTCCCCCTCCCATCCTCCATCAGAGCAGCTGACTGGCGTAGATAACCTGTAGAGGTCCTCTTTCTAGGGTTCTCTCTTGCCCCAGAAATATGACACAAGAATCGCTCTCTGGCCCTTTTTTCATTGGCAAGCATGTTAGCCCCTGTCTGTACTTTGCGCTGTGTTGCCGGTATTGCTCGTGCTGAACATTTGCAAGGAGTGTCGGCCCGGGGAAGTCGAGGTCATTCCTAGGATTGTAAGCTGGGGGATGTCTTCTCTTGTTGGTCAGGGGGAGAGTGGAGACATCTGAATTCATGTTCATTCTCAACGTTCTGGGAAACTGGGTATTTAACTGTATGGACCGGGAGTTGCTTATGCAGGTTCGCACCTTGACAGTATTAGAAACAGGCAGGCGGGGCTTTACTGCAGTGAGTAACTGTTTAGCTACCTGGGGTTAACCTCCGGCGCTTTAAAACCTGCTTGCTGCCTCCGTGAGTTGGGGTAAAGGTAAAAATCAAGCGTGATTATTCAAGGAAATACGAGGTAACGGTGCTTTGTGGGCTCCGATTCAAAATAGAACGGAGCTCAAAAGAAAAAAGACCCCCCGCTAGCGCTTGGTACACAAACAATTTCTGCAAGTCCTAGATGCGTAGGGCCAGGAGCGAAAAGGCGTGTGGGAATTGCCAAGCCAGGCCCAGTCATTTTTCAAAGGCTTCCTTTGAACAAAAACATTTATAGTTAGACAAGAGCATATGAATCAAGAGCCCCAGTGCCCAGTTTCCAAGGGTGTATTTTCCAGTCTCATTTCAACACTTTGATTCCCTTGAACACAACAAAGCTTGTGCCATTAAATCCACAGACACGTGGCCTCCACTGATGGAATGAATCCTCCATGTGGCCTGCTGGTGCACAGGGCTAGTACAATGAAGTGTGGGGGTGGGGAGGGGTTGGATGCCAGATCCCAACCTAATCTAACCCCCCTTCCGCCTCTTGATCGTCCTAGGGTTTATCTATCCCTCCCCCAGCTCCCCCAAACAGGGTACAGGCTCTCCTTATGGTTCTTCATTCAGCACGGGTGGAGAAACGTCCCTTCCAGGAACTGAGATTCCTGTTCAAACTCCGGGAGAGGGGGAATAATTCGTGCCCAGCCGATCTTGTCCTGTGTTTGGAGGTTAGACTCCACCAGCAACTCCTCCTTCGAAATTCTCCCGCCGCAAGGGCCGAGGCTTCAAAGAAAGTTGTAGGGAAGGAAGGGGCCGGCGGGTGGCTGAGGCGAGATGCCCCTGGAAGGACTAGAGGCCAGCAGCCATTTTACGCCCCGCGGTGGGCAGGCGGCGATATGAAAAAGTGTCTTTAACCAAACCTAAGGCCGTGCTGAACACTAGGCGCTTCAGAGGAGACGCGGCACCAGCGGTCCCTCAATTAGAGTCGCTGTAATGAAATTAAAAATCATTAGATCGTTGACCGTTGATGTCCACGACTTACCGGGATGTCAAAGCAATTTGGCCAAAGCCCCAGGATGAGGGGGCCTGGCAGGCAGAGATGACTTGCAGGGGCCGCGGCTGGCGGGACGGACTGTGTCTGTCTGTCGCCGTGGTTCGCAGCAGTCATTATCATTGCAGACTGCAAGCCGAGGGAGGGTAAAGCGGGGGTGGGAATCTTTTCTTGCAGGATTAATCCCAGTTGAATGCCAAGCTTTGGACAGAGACAGGGTCTGGTTTTATGGTGGGCACCAGCGCTGCCACCCAGAGAAGTTTATGCAAAGGTTAGAAAAATCATTCAGGTCCCTTCGGCTAGGGTGAGCCCTTAAGGAGCATGTTTAGCTCTTGGAGAAAAATCAGGGCGAAGGCTGAACCTGGAACGGGGGCCAGATCAGCATCGCTGCGTAACCAAAAGAGGAGCTCTGCTTTCTTATTTTGACATTTGTTAACGGCGAGGCCAACTATTGATTTTATAGCTAGAAACAGTTGGGAAAATGGCGATCTCCCCCCACGCCCGGGATTGTTCTTGGAAAAAGTTCTTGGATCTTTCGGGAAAAAAAATTCCTCCAAGTATTTTTGAAAATACTCTTTTTATAAAGAGCTGTGGACATTTTGGCAATTCAAACCATTTCCGATAGCTCTATACTTTTAAAAAGTGGACAAATTTTAAAAAGAGGCAAAGAAACAGACATTTCAGAGGAGAGGCAAGTGCTACTACCTTCAGGCTGTTGGCTTAAAAACAATTTCACACACACACACACACACACACACACACACACGCTCCCCTTGCACAGTCATTTCGACCAGTGCTAAATAGTCCCCTCCAGAGTCATCACTAAGGCAGCTTCATCCTTGACGAAGGCACTTGAGGGAAATCCAGTGTAGTTTTTATCACGCCACCTGGGTCTTCATTTCAGGCCTTTCCCACAATCCGAGCAATGACTAAATTTAGGAGCCCCAGGAATTCTAGCATGTAATTTCTGATGGGTCGGATTTCCTTTCGTACTCAACCCCACCCACAATAAATGCGACTAGCCCAGCATTAACTGTAATGCTTAGGCAGTCAAAATAAAACAGGAGACTAACCCTTCCACTGAGACATAGGGCCAACGAGCCAAATGCTGCAATTGAAGGTCATTACATTGCACCCGGGAGAACTGTTGGCCCAGTGGCTTTTATTAAATGTAAATATGTATGTTAGAGCCAGGCACACACGTGTCCCTTAAGTTCTCTAAAGTTATGTTATTGCAAGATCGTGTTTAGCGAGGAACCTGATTTATGGCCAGGCTGGTTGCGGATTCCTTGTTGAGATGAATGTTATTCCTGTTGGAAAATATTAGCACTGCTCATTTCTGCTTCCCGTGTCAAGGGACTGGCCTGCAGTAGAGGAGAAGATCTGTCTTGTTCCCCCCAAAATAAGTTCAGCTATTTCTACTCCTTGGGAGACCCATAAAGATGCACCCCCCCACACACACATTTTAAAGGGACGTGAAGTCTATGAATGATAAAGACAGCTCACTTGGGATTTCCTCAGGCGCCCCTTTCCCAAGCGAAGCCCCCCCCAGCTCTGTCAGAGGGACCTTGGCTTGAGGAAACAGTGATGCTTGACACCCTCCCCCCTTGTGTCTCTCTCTCTTTTCAAGATCATACTGAACTCCATGCACAAATATCAGCCCAGGCTTCATATCGTGAAAGCGGACGAGAATAACGGATTCGGCTCCAAAAACACCGCCTTCTGCACCCATGTCTTTCCGGAGACGGCCTTCATCGCCGTGACTTCCTACCAAAACCACAAGGTAAGGGGGGGGGGCGGAGGAGCCACTCAACGTGGAAGAGGCTTCGCTACTAACATAGGCACCATTTTCCTCCCCACCCCAATCACACAGAGACCCCTTCTGTATTTCCACACCAGGAGCCCAGAGGGTTTGCACTGTTCACGGGGGGTTATTCCTGGCGTGTCAGCGAGACGAGGTAAAGATGGGATTTAGCGCAAGCCGGGGAGAGGGCGGAAGTTAGTTGAAGAAGAGGGTTTGCTGAGAGGTAAGTTTGGTTGGTAAGGGTGTGCTCAGAGGACCAACCAAGGAAGGGGGTTCTCTCTCTTTCCTCCCCCCCACCCCCCAGCAATCGGTCAGAGGCTTGTCATCTGGCGTTGAAGCAGGCAGCCCGAGCGGTATTTTTCGCAGTTTGGTTTTATACCCTAGGCTGGTTGCGTTTGCTCCCTAAGAATGGGTCCTCAGTGGCAAACTCTTCAAAAGCTCTCAAGGGAGTTGCGTGACTTGTCCAGCCTCTCAGGGGTGTATCTAAGTTTCGTAAGGAAGTCAAGGGAGGCGGGTTGGAAGAAGAGACCCAGAGAATCACTATAAAGGCATGGATAAAATAACACCTTACCTTATTTTTCTGCGCAAGAAATCCCTGAGAGGGCTGGGTGTTCATGTAGCGGTCTCTATACGAGTATATCGACACACACACCTCTACAGGCACAGCGATGTATACAGACGTATTTATGCTTGTGAAACCTGCATAGAACTTTTATGAGCTAGACCCACTTTGTCTCTCTCCTATTGGCTCGTCCGTAGAACTAGTATCCGAGCTTTGGGGCGTCGTATTATTTCGACTAAAAGTGTCCGCCTGACGGCTTATAGTGAAAGCAACCCAGCCCTGGTTTTTTGACTTTAAATTTTTTTTGGGGGGTGGGGGGAGGGAGAGAAGAGAGAGACTACTCTCGACAAAACCGGTTTTCCAGCGGTGGCAAATCGCACGTGTTTCCTTCTGGTGAAGTGGTCCTAACTGTAGGACAGCAGGAACAAAGAACGGAAAATATTAAAAAAAGAGGGGTGATAGAAGGTGAAACAGATCAAAGATAAATGGGGAGGAGCTGGTTAAATTTCCTGAATAGCAATCAGGTGACACTTATAGAAGACCTGATGGGTACGTGGATCTTTTAACTGGAGCCAGATAATCCTTAATTATTAATGCAAATATAAACTTGTGGCGAGAGAGCAGGATTAGACTAGAGGCAAACAGATGATTTTCAAGGTACCGAGGTCATGTTAAGGTAAAATTGAATTTTAATCATTTAAAAAAAAAATCTTCCATCAACTGTTTATAAGTCAGGGCGAGGGCTTTTAATTACACTGCTGGACGTGTAGAATGGTTTCGTTGTGTTTAAAAAGGTTAAATCATGTGGTTAATTTCAAACCAAGAACGTGTCACTTTAATACTCCTGGAAAACATCCATAATTTATCCGGAGATGTGGCTATGAAACGTCTGAACCACTTTAAACAGGTTTCACTTTCTCAATCTCATCGGTATCTCCATCAACCCATTAGATACCAAAACAGAGATAGGGTTGTGACGCAACAGCATCTCACTGGCGCTAGGGAGAAGAAAATAGCTCCAAGCCGTTTAAAACGGGAGATGTTGGCACTGACAGAACAATCCCTGCTAGTAGACTGAAGCCAAATTGAGTTTTAGCCAATTTATGGTTTAAATTATAACCCCACTGTGGATGCTATAAAATCTGGTTTAACTTCTGGTTGACGGCTTCACCTTTATTTTTATACATCTCTCTCCCAAAATAGAATTTATGGTAATAAAAAGGACAGAAAAAAAAGACACCTTAAAATTGATTTCCTATAGGAAATCAAACTCCGCTTTTGAGGTCCTAGAATTTACCTGCTCTTTGTAGGGGCAAGGAGCGTCTTGTGAGCAGACACCAACACAATCCTCATGTGCGGGTAAACTTTCCTTGCAATCAAATATCCCTCTCTCTAGGGGTCTATTCGGTTGATAAGACACGACCTGTGTATTTGCCAGTCTGGAAACGCACACAGACGGGTGGATCTCCTTTCTGCAGCCCCCATGAATTCATCCAAGCGTTCAGGAACAACTAAATAGCTCTAAGCCAGGATAAAGACCCAATTGAGAAATTATATAACTAATGATCTACACGAAATGGCATCTCCCTCCAGGGAAGCGAGTCAAGTTTGCCCAGTTGCAATAAGAGCCAGTTTTCCGAGCCCCCGCACTAGCTGATGTTTTAGTGTATTCTGTGTGACCGAGGAGTGAAATAGCTTCACAGGATTCATATTACTCTAGTGAGGAAAAGAAAAACTCTGAAAACGTGGGTCTATTTCGTTCACAGCGGGGATTGATTTTCCTTAGGGATGAGACGCGAATTGTGCATAAGATATTTTCATGGCACAATGGTGAAGTTTTATTCTCAACTTAGGTATTTGTTCACAGTCCCACCCGTCTGTCTAGTTTACACATATGTACTGGTGTGACCTGTGTGTGTGTGTCTGTCTGTCTCACACACGTTGCAAATGAATTCCAGTATTAGTTGCAAACGGCTTGTGTTGACCCTTGATTCTTTTCGCTGTGCAGCTAGATGCATATCAGAGTCAGCGTGCTCATATAGGCTATCGAAATACCCAACTGATTTATTTCCCTTGCATCGCAGCATTCCCCCTGTTGGATGCGGTGTTTATTTCCCCTGATATTTTAGGCAGCCAGAAAAGATATTTAAACAAACTCGATCTCCCTCTCCCCAGCCCCATCAAGGGAGGGTGAAGCCACGAAGAAAGTTGGTCAGGTTTTTAGTGCAGCTGTCAGCAGCTCAGAGGAGACCCCCCTACCCCAACTCCTACCCTCACCCCACAAACGTTTACCGTTAAACTAGATCACATGCCATTTCATTTCCTTGCCGTTTGCACAATGGACGCATGCAATCAGGTTGATACCCAAATATTAAACTTCCCCTGCAGTTAAGGACTCTTTTGCTGCAGCTTAAATCATTGCGTTACTCGCTGGTATTTATTAGGTACTAGCTTTCTGGTTAGGACCAGGAAATGAACCCTAATAGACAGAAATAATTAAAGTTCTGCTCTCGTGAGGGTTCTTTCCAAAGCAAGAATTCACAATTATTCTCATTAATTTTTACAACCTACTGCCCCCCTAGCTAGACCTGGGCTTTAGATTGCTCCCCCCTCAGGATATCCTGTTTTAATGCTTATTTTTTGGTAGGTTATTTAACATGCTTTATAGCCCAGATCCTTTAGAGTACAGCACTAGGAAAGAACAGCCCTAGCTAAAAAGACGCACATCCCCAGATGTGCTACAGTGCACAGAGATGTGCAGAGGACCATGCACAAGCAAACATTGTAACAGCAGTATTCACACGTCATTACAGATCTGTATCAAACGTGTTGATACATTTTCACTTGTATGTATACACACGTATTACTCAAAGACCTCTATTAAAAGAACACGGCAATCTTAATGAAGTCAAGCACTCAGCAGCTAGGAAACCCAGTACGACGGTAGCCTGGGCAATATTAATTTGGCCTCCATGTGTATGCATTGTACAGTCTCCAGTTGCATGATCACATACTATTTTTTCACCAGGCCCCTGCCTCTTTCAGCACACGATGTCGGCCTCAATTTTTGAGCAGCTATTCAATATTTTGTTTCATACCGATTGTTTGGTATATGGCTCCTGGCCTTATTTACTGCACATTGTTCACATCTAGCGCTGAAGACAGCGTTACTACTTTTCCTCAGTGAGTCTATGACACTCACCACTACAGTATCTGAATGCTCCACAAACATCTATCTTCACAACACCCCTGTGAGGTGAAGGATTTGTATTATCCATTTTTCAGATCAGGACTGGAGGCAGGCAGGCAGAGCGGGAGAGAGAGAAAGAAAGAGAGAGGCTCACTGACTTTGGACACCTGACTTGAGATGCCTGGACCTGGTTTTCAGAGTGCTTCGCATTAGAGCATTTTATGTTCAAAGCTCAGCAATTCTGCACGTCAACCCCAGGGAGTTGAGTCAGGCACCCAGAAAGTGAGGAACACACACTTAGTGCTCACTTGTAAGTGACATGCCCAGCATCGCACAGGAACTCTGTGGCAGAGGCAGGGTTAGAATCCAGCTCTCCAGGGCAGCGTTCAACCACCTTAACTGGGAGACCATCCTTACGCTTCTTGCAAACTCTTAAGAATCCTGTGGCACCTTATAGACTAACAGACGTTTTTGGAGCATGAGCTTTCGTGGGTGAATACCCACTTCCTCAGATGCATGTAATGGAAATATCCAGGGGCAGGTAGGTAGGTATGTGTGTGTGTGTATTATATATATATATGCTAGCAAGCAAGCTAGAGATAACGAGGTCAGTTCAATCAGGGAGGATGAGGCCCTGTTCTAGCAGTTGAGGTGTGAAAACCAAGAGAGGAGAAACTGGTTCTGTAATTGGCAAGCCATTCACAGTCTTTGTTCAATCCTGAGCTGATGGTGTCAAATTTGCAGATGAACTGAAGCTCAGCAGTTTCTCTTTGAAGTCTGGTCCTGAAGTTTTTTTGCTGCAGGATGGCCACCTTAAGGTCTGCTATAGTGTGGCCAGGGAGGTTGAAGTGCTCTCCTACAGGTTTTTGTATATTCCCTGATTGAACTGACCTCGTTATCTCTAGCTTGCTTGCTAGCACACACACACACACACACACACACACACACACACACACCTGCCCCTGGATATTTCCATTACATGCATCTGAGGAAGTGGGTATTCACCCACGAAAGCTCATGCTCCAAAAACGTCTGTTAGTCTATAAGGTGCCACAGGATTCTTTGCTGCTTTTACAGATCCAGACTAACACGGCTACCCTCTGATACTTGCAAACTCTTGCCTCCTTTACTACCTACCTTTCAGCTTCTGCTACAAATGAGGCAGGGGTCCTACAGATGTCAGCCTCCTTTCTTTCACAACCCTGATTCATCCCCAGAGCACCACACATCCTGTGTACTCTGAACAAGGCAAGGAAAAAAAGAGCAGATGACTATACAGTTCATCAGCAAGCTTGAAACCTTTAGCTCCACCTTACAGACCTGTGTCACTTGAGCTAATGGAGTAACTGATAGCAGTAGTAAGTTGTCATCCTCTATGGGGACCAGCACTAGAAGGGGATGACACATTTTACCAGCAGGTTTCACAGATATTTTCCAACAGCAGAGGAATGGTGAGACTTAAAACTTTGGTTCCATTTGGGGCTTTGCTACATCCCCTCCAACATGTTCCAGTCCTGTCTCTTCCCCGCTTCTGGTTCCTTATCCTGGTCTTCTCACCCACCTACTCCCAGGTCTTCTCTCCTCAGGTTACTCATCCCAGTCTCCTTGCTCTGCCAGTCCCAGTTCCCACCTCCCACTACAATAACTTGTCCCCAGTTCCTTGCCCAGTCTATCCCAGTTCTTCTGTCCTGGCTCCTCATCCTGTGTCTCTCCCCCATCCCCCAGTTCTTGTTTCCCACCTGGTTCTTCATCCAATCACAGTGTTCCTTCCAATCTGTCCCCAGATCCTTGTCTAGTCATCCCGATTCCTGGCTGTTTGTCCCAGTCTCCCTGCCCAGCTAGTATCAGTTGCTTTTCCACACCCCAAATTCTTGTCAGGTCTTTCTCTCCTCCCTCTGCAACCCCCACCACTTAACTAGTTCCTAGTCCCAGGCTCCGTGTCCAACCAATACAAGTCCTCATCTCATTTCTCTCACCAGCTCCCAGCCCCAGTCTTCTTGTCCAGCCAGTCTCAGTCTTTCACTCCCTCCCATTGTAGGGTCACCAGATTCCTTATCCCAATACACTTCTCTCCCTCCCACAGGTCTAGGATTTGTTCTCTCTGCATTCAAATCAGCTTCCTCTCTGCGCTGCCTGGGCACCAGCAGGGGTGTCACAGAGCACAGGAAAGACAGGCATCCCTGTCTGCAGTGCCAGTGCCCAGCCCCACCCTGACCTGGAGCAGTTGTGAACAGCCATTACAGGGAGAGTCCAGTTCAGCCCCTGTAATTCTGGACTAGAAAATACTCAGCTCGACTTAATTTTGCAATGTAGACTTGCCCTAAGTTACTCCAATGTACAGCCACCGCAATAATTAAATTGCTCTTGCATGTCCACATCAGACTTCGTGTTGGGGATGCATGTCCTCCCCAGGAGCTCTTGTACCGATTTAGCTCTCAGTGTGGGGTACTGGGGGACAGCTTCTGAAAGCCAGCAACAGTCGATGTAATCAACACAATGGCTTGCGCTGACACTGTTGACCTAACTACATCGACTGAAGTGCTATGCTTCTCACAGAGGTGGAGTTGTTAAGTCAGGGGAGTGGGCAAGTTACATTGGTGGGAGCTACATTTTAGCATAGATACTTAGAGTTAGCCTGGGTGAAGTATTGGCAATGAAGACGGAGACTTCAGATTTGAGCTGTTAAATTGAAAAGTTTCTAATGAACGTGTGCAAACTGCATTTTTTCCCCAAAGGATTATAACTAGACCAAGTTGGGGCAGATTTTCAGAGGGACAGAAAAAGGCATCTTCCTGTGAAAGGATGCCCCCTTGCAAAATTTTGGGATCCTGCTCCAAAATACAGAGAGGCTAGCATTTCAGAGAAAAGAAAGATCGCCAGATTTTTTTTTTGGATGGGAAAAAAAATTATCCCCTAGCTTTGTTTTCAAAAATGGCTGCATTCTGTTGCCTGAAACAAAGAAATAATTAAAAAATCAGCCAGAGGAAGACAGTGGCATGGAAAATGTCAGTTCTAATGGTTAAAGTTAAAAGCAACTGAAAATAGGGTTTTATATATAATGGGAAGTGTTCGGCAACCTTAATAGGCGGCACTACCAGCACATAACACGATGATCTAAAACTGTACATCTATAAAATATAAATATAAATGTTTACATATACTGCCATTCTCTCTCAAATGTTATATACATTAAATGTTATAATTATGGACAGTTTTAAAGTGACCCTTTATATGCAAGCTCCTTCCATAAACTCTGTTCAGAAGTACTTTGTGCCCAGTTTATCATAATAGAGAAGCAGTAAAGCAAAGATGAATCTATAGGTCGGGTGAGAACTTTGACAGTTTCCTTCAGTTAACCCCCTGTCCCACCCAAAGTAGTACAGTATTTAAAGCCCTCTATTTTTATTGCATCCATATTGCATAATACTACCCTTGGCATTCTGTTTGACTTTATGGGAATTGCCTTTACTTAAAAAAATGTAATTGACTCACTTAGAAAGTGAAAAAACCTATCATAGTCAGTGGCAATTAGACAGTGTCATTAAGCCAAAATGGGTTCAGAAGAAGTTAATTTACATCTGTTCACTTGCTGTCAATGCTTTTCCGAGGTGACAAGTCAGACTAAAATGAGCCAAATATTCTGATCATGCTCTTAAAAAGCAAAAGCAAAAAGCGGCTTCCTATAAAGTACGCTTATAATGAATTAAAGAGCTAGGACCTGATTCAAAGCCCACTGGTTAATGCAAAAGCTCCTCTTGACCTCAGCGGGCATTAGATCAGGCCCCTAACAAGGGCTTTAGATCACTTTTTAAAACTTCTCTCAGGGCCCAAATCTATGAACACACATTAATCATTGCTCATGTGAACAGTCCACTGAAGGCTGTGGGATGACTGACTCACATACTTAAGCATTTACACTGCAGGGCTCTAATATTTTCATGGAAATTGAGAGAGAATTCATGTGTGTTTTGGTACCAGTATCAAACCCCAGCTTGCAAGAGAACTTTGCTCACCTCAAGCAACTATTCCCATTGTGTTTAGCAAGTAAGAACTATTCACATGGGCATGGTGTTGCTGAATACAAGTAAATAATGGGAGTTTAGCCACTGACTTCAATAGAGCCTGGATTTCATTTCATTTGTGACCTTGCAAAGACTTACACACATGCTTAACTTTGTACATGAGAAGTCCCACGGAACTCAAGTGGAATGACTGTTCACAGGTGTAACGTTAAACAAGTACAGAATAAGGACCTATGCCGTTATCCAGCTTCAGCAGGAGTCTCTATATTGGAGGCAGCACGGTCTAGAGTCAAGAACAGAATGCTGAGAACTAGGAGACAATCTATTTTCAGATCAGCTGCTGTCAGGCTGTGCTGCCTTGAGTAAAAAAAAGTGCCAGTTTCCTCAGTTATAAAATGGGGATATTACCCATCTTTGTAACATGCAGTGGGGAACTCTTAGTGCACTCCAGCAAGGTGTGCACAACATGTGGGTTTGCTTTGGAATTCACAGCCCACACCATGTAAACAAGCCCTGAGATGAAAAGCACTGTGGGTATCTGTTGATTGATATAAGGAGGGGGGGATTCCTGTTCACTTCAGTTATGTCTTCTCAGATAAAATACAAATATAATAGGTGTTTAGAAAAATGGGTCCGTAATCTTGGTGCTAGGTGCTACCACAATATAAAATTACCTTTAACTCAATACAAAGCAATTGTCATTGGAAGAAGGGTTTACCAGAGTTAGCCCTTTCTCCTGTAAGTGTCTTTACTCAATTTTATGATAAGGGTTGCATAATAAAGCCCAAGAAAGAGGGGTTGTTGACTGAGGACTTCTTGTCAGCTCAGAGATTTCAAATTCTAGGAAGCTTGATTTGTAATGCCTAATTCTTTGGAGTAGGAATGAAATGCTCATGATAAACCACTTCTGGTTCCTTCCTTCAGATAACTCAGTTAAAGATTGAAAACAATCCCTTTGCTAAAGGATTTCGAGGTAGTGACGATATGGAGCTACACAGAATGTCAAGAATGCAAAGGTAAAATATTTATATATATGGTATGAAAATTTATTGCCATTGCAGCAATTATTTTAGTTTATGTCAAATTTAGTCCTCAATCCTGCAAACATTTATGTATATGCTTAACTTGATGAAAAAAAGTTGTCAAGACTGAAAATAGAAATGGATAAGAGCTGACTTGATCATGGTTTATAAGTACCTACCTGGGGAGAAGATTTATAATATCTGAGTTCTTTAATCTAGCAGACAAAGCAGAATAAGATCTAATGGCTGGAAGCTGAAGCCAGACAAATTCAGACGAGAAATAAGGTGTCAATTTTACCATGAAGATAGAGAACAATTGCAGCAACTTAAATAGGGACATGATGGATTCTGAAGGCGATTGGATGTCTGTCTAAAAAAGACCTGCTTTAGCTCAGCCACAAGCAGTTGGGCTTGTTGCAGGAATCACAGGATGAGGCTCTGACCTGTGTTCTGCAGGAGGTCAGACTAGATTATCAGAATGGTCCCTTTTAGCCTTAAGGTCTAAGAATCTATTAACTTGATTCATTCCATTGCACTCAGAGCTCCCATGTGTAAAGTTACTCATGTGTGCAAGCATTGGTAGGATCAGAGCCTTAATGGATATGTAAATCATACTGCTAGACAACGTCTCTGTTGCTGCAAACACTTATGCATGTGACTAATCTTACGCAACTGGACAAATTTATTCACATGTTCAAGTGTTTGTAGGCTCACATCCAAGAGAGCCAAAAATAAAAAAGCTGCCTTATTCTCCTCTGAATCCACCTTTATGATAATCAGCCTGTGTCCTGTGATCCCTTATCATATAACCTTTCTAACAGCTACACGCATCCTGGCAGGTGGTGTAAATATTTTTAGTACACTGAAAAAATGAAATAGCTTTTCCTTCTCTACTTACACCTCCTTTTAAATCTGGACAATCACATCCTGACAAGTTTTTGCTGTTCAGTTACCCTATAGCTTTGGTGAATGGAAAGTCTTGAATCTTTACATTAATTACTATTTTTCCATGGGGTGAAATGCTAAAGACCCTTAGAAAAACTTCATGCTATATGAAAATCATGGCACATGGTCATGCTCAGCTGGTGCTAAAGTCAGTGAATAGTTTTATGCAATCCTGTGGTTGTTGATCTAGTGAACAGAAACTCTTGGAAATACACACACAGTGGAAAGTGGAGTAGTTGAAAGGGTTAAGATACACAGTGCCAACGCAGAATATTTTCTGAGGCTTAGTTTGCTTCCTAAACAATTTACCATATGGCAGGACAAAAAAAAAAAAAAACACAAACAAACACGCAGCATCCTGACATTTTCATAAAGAAGTTCTTTTGGAGAAGGGTGGAGTAAGGGGGTTATTTTGGAATAAATAACCATTCAGGATAGCTGTGTGTGAGAGAGAAAAATGAATTTTAAAATGATGGGCCAGATGTGTAGCTCCATTCATTTATGCCAGCTGAAAACATCGCTGCACTAAAAATATCAGACTACTTGTTATAAAAAAGGAGCTGAAAAGATGTAAAGATAGACCACTAGAAATCAGTGACTTGTCATCTCACTGGGTAATATAGCCATGGATAGAATTAATTTTTCGTGTTCAAGGAATGGCAATGCTATCTTCTTCTAGTTAGAGCTCAGTTCTGTTGAGTTTTAAATACGGGTCTGTGGTTATTACAGAAGGACATTTAATGTAAGACAGCAGAGCAAGTAGAACCAAAACAATTTGCAAAGCCAAGATGAGGCCAAGGACAGGAGGGGAGCATCTACTGATTATGGATTCCTGGTTCTCACACCTGTCCCCACATCAGATCAGCCTGTGGTTTAAGGGATCATACCCCAACTGAGGATCCACCTCAGCATTTTCCTGCCCAAGACATGTCCCCTGGTATCCAGGTTGGAGAGGAGAGGGTGCACAGACATTAAACTAAACCAGCTCTGGCTGCTCCCCAGCATCTTTGAACTATCAGAGTGGCAGAAAGGGGACCAAAAGGCAGGAGAAAATTTGGCCCATTGGGTCTGACTCCTGAAGTTGGTCTGAGTTTTGACATTAAGTTCAATAGGAGCAGGACAGGCCCATTACCACCTAAAAACCCACCACAACCACTGTGAGCACACGCTCTTCCTTGTGAGCAACCTTAGAAAAGAGCAAGTATAGAACAGCCATGTGTCTCGAATTACCCTGTCTCTGGCAGGGTGACCCCTTCAGGTCAGGGGAGAGACATGCTGGCAGTTCCACACCGAGAAGCCCCGATATAAGGAGTGGCACAAGGCAGCACAGCATCCAGTGTGAAGATGAGGTGGCACAGCCCTGGCTGCCCAGCAGGACTCGCCCTCTCCAACCCAGGTAGTCGCTGGGCCCTGGCAGCTCAGCATCCCGGGGCTGGGGCTTCCCCTTCCCGCTGTGGCCGGGGGCATGGCACTCTCGCCCCATCTAAGTGGCACAGCTCTGAGAGTGCAACTGCCTCGAAAAAAAAGGCTGCCTGAATGCTGCCCCTGGAAATGGCACCAGCAAAGCAAGCACATGCTTGGGAATACGCACTAGGATCTCTGCAGAGAGCCCCTCCTTCTGACTCTGGATTCCCCAAACAGCTCCCCCACCCACACCATGGTACCAGCTAAGCCTACCTTGTATTACCACTACTGTCTGCTCCACAGCTGCCTGTGTTTTGCTGAGCCCCCCCCCATCTACAGCAGCATCATGCTACTCTGAGTGGCATTGATATTCAAGGTTATTTTGGTGCAAATTTGCCATTTGGGGAAAGGAATCTACCTGTACCATGGGACTTCTCCCCCTGGCTCCACCCCCACCTGCCTGGACATGCATGCTTTTCTAACCAGCCTTTCAGACACATGGATGTTTTAGCAGAGAGGACCTGTCAACTGTGTAGAACATGTATGCATATGTATGAGTTTGAGAGACCATCCCCCTAGCTGCCTTCTTCTCTGCATGGCACCTCCATGGGGTTGGTCTCCTCCACATACACAGCAGAAGTGAGCATATAGGCCTGTCCAAGTAAAAGACTTCTGTCAACTGGGCAATCAAGCCAACACCTTTCAACAGCAGGTAATTCATATGCAAAGAATAGACTAGGTCTGCAGTGAGATCCAACTTCTAGTTAATGCAGGCCTCCAATACAGGTTTATCTTCCCCTCCATTAGCAACAGGACTATTCATGGTCATGTCCGTTGCATATATACTTCAGGAGTACAGACCTTGTGAGCTTAAGTTTGAGAGATCAAATCTGTTACTTTCATAGTAAGAAAGTGTGTGTGTGTCCTTGTTTGCCTGTTGTGTTCATGCTGAAATTCAAAACTAATTCAGATTAAAATTTGAATCATTTTAATGCTTGGAAATTTTAGGCAAATTATTTCTCACATTCATACCTCAGACAGTGGAGAACTGTTGGGGCATATTTCACCCTAGATCTTTGCCTACAACTCCCTAATAGTGCCAGTGAGAATTAAGACTGGAGATTACATGCAGAATGTTCTGCATAGATCCACAGCAGATTAAATTAAAGCAAGGATCTGCACTGTGCATTCCAGAGTAGAATTTTGCCCGTAAACTTCTCCATAAGCCAATGGAGGTGTAATAAATCATATCTACGGAGTGATTTTTGGGAGGGAGCATTGCCTAGAGAGTTCAGATTTTTATACCTGAAGCTAATAGAATAGAGGATGGGAAGAGAGTTTGAGCACTCAGGGCTGAAGCACAGTAAAAACTACAATTTCTTTTAAGGCCTCTCTCATTTTGAATCTTTTGCTGAGCACCTGCAGCTCCTGTTGACTTCAAGTGGAGTCGCAGGTGCTCAACACTTCTGAAAATCAAGTCCTAATTACCATTTGAACTAATTCAGTTGTATTTAGTTTCACATTTGGGAAGTTCTTGTATGGGAAAAATTATATGAAAGCAAAATTTAAATGGCTCTCACTGGCCTTTATAACATGCGACAAAGTTATAGAATGGGGCAAACAACACAAAACAGTAGAAGAGCTTGGCATTATATTGAGGTCTCTCTCATGGAGATAAAGGGCCACATTTTGTTTTCAGTAGTATATCTGCAGAGTAACTGCATTGGTCTCAAAGGCACTGCTCTGGATAGAGGTTGGTGACCAAAAGCAGAATCTGGTCCAACATCTTTTATCATGGCAGCGTCTAGATTTTAACCTTTCGAGAACAGTTTACAGAACTAAATGGGGAGATGCCCCCTGTTTGTGCAGTATGATGATCAATATGGATCAAGAGTTAGTGCCAGGATTCCCTAGCTGAGACATGCATGTCAGCGTATGTTGGTGCTGGTGGAATTTTGGGGTGAATCTGAGGACTCACCAAGGAGTGTCTGCTCAGGATGACATGCTAACACCAAATCTGTTTGCTAGGTCCATCATGCCTGATGCAACTGGGGTTTGTTCCATTGCAAGCCATCATCTTACCATTGCAACTCTATATGCTTCTTCATTTTCCATGCTCTGGCTCAATGAAATCTCAGCAGCTCCATGCAGCATCTTAGACACTTCCCAAGAGAAACCCCCCACACTAGGGGTTACCATTATCACCCCTGGTGGGGAGATGTTGCTCAGCCCCTGCTCTGCCAAGTTGACTCCAACAGAAGGTTACCTGGGTAAGGACTGAGTACAAACCCAGGGCCTGATGCATATAGTTCACTGAAGTCAATGGGATTTGGATCAGGTCCAGAGTAAGACTAAGGAATTGGCCCAGGGGAACCACTCCAACTTGCTCTGCAGATACCAGAACAGTTGCCAAATCTCCATTAGGGAAGCATAATATTGCTGATGCTTCCTTCACTGCTCTGGTGCTCAGTTACAGGGCGGTCATCCAGTGAGACTATCTCCAGGAGGTCACCACAGTTAAATGCTAATTAATACCCACATCAACATTTCCAGGGTACCTTCCTATTCCCCTGCCCCTCCTCAGTCTCCCATTCAGCAAGAGTTAAGACTAGATATTTAGCCTGAGAACATTATAGCTCGAGAGAGTTTACATTAGGCGTAAGTGTAACCATTTGAGTAGGGTGTATGCCCCAGCTTTTCGCTTGCCTGTTAATCCCTCACCTTAGTACAGGTTTAGGTCTCTTATTCTCAGTTCTGGTTCATAAGAATGGCCATACTGCATCAGAGCAATGATTTATCTAGGCCAGTGTCCTGGCTGACAGTGGCCAATGCCAGGTGCTTTAGAGGGAATGAACAGAGGAGGCAATCAAGTGATCCATCCTCTGTCACCCACTCCCAGCTTCTAGTGAACTGAGGCTGGGCTCCCCCACTGCACTGCAACTCCTCTTCTCTGCCCCCATCAGGCTGCACTTCTGGTATCAGGTGTGGTGTGTGGAAAGTGTTAGGTGTTAAGATGCTACCTGCACTCGTCCAAACTGGTCTCATTAAATCACCTCTCAAGTCGGGAGGAAGGGGGAGGATGGGATATTGGATAGCAATGTGGAGTGCACAGCTGTGGAGATGGAATAGTGCAGCCCTAGCTAGTCTCCTGACTTTCAGCTCATTCCATTACATAACCCTCCCAGCTCTGTTGCTTTCTGTGGCGCTGACCTGCTGGCTCAGGGAGCAGGGGTTTTGTAGGAGATCAGGGAATCATTTGGCGAGGGAAGGCAGTGTGTCAGCTTTTCCTCTGACTCCTCTCAGAATGTAGCTTAACTAAATTCAGGATCCCAGGACACTCTCCCAAGAATGCTTCTAAGACACCTGTTTTTAGTTACACAGGTAACATTACAATTATGCAAGTTTACACTTGACAGGCTTTTTTGTTGGGGGATGGTATGTTAATGAATTTCTCTTCCTCTGTCTGCATCAATTGTGTCTAACCTCCATTCCTCTCCTAACTCCTGCTCTGAGCAATAAACAAAAAATTGGCCTAAAATCAAGCACCTTTGTGCCAAATATGCACATCTGCACTTAGGTCCATCCCCCATTTTGACTCTGCAGCCATAGAGGGGGCATCATACTGATAAGCAGAGAGGGCTTATGTTTACCAGCTTAAGCTAGATGACCAGGTAAAAGTTAAAGATCCCATGACTCTTCAAAAACAAAAACAAAACAACACAAAAACAAACAGTCAAGGATAACCACAGTGTCCTGGCCAACCTTTCAATAAAACCATTCCTGATTGCTCAAGGCTGTGTGTGAATGATAAGTCAGTGGATATGAACTGTTGGGTTTGCAGTTAGCAATTGCACTCATCTTATTTACCTTAGGAACATAGGACTTGTCAGACCAGGTCAAACCCAAGGTCCATCTAGCCCAGTATTCAGTCTCTGACATTGGCCAGCACAAGATGCTTTGGAGGAAAGTGTAAAACTCATGACAGAAATGGAATGATCTGCTGTCACATCAGGTCTCATCCTGATCTCAATTAGAGATTGGTTTAAGCCCTACAGCATGAGGTTTGAATCTCCCTTCCAAATTTTTGTTTAAACAAATCAGGATAACTCTGGATAGTTTTGATATTTGCTGCCTGCCTTGGGGCACCTTTTGTAGAAGACTCACCTTACAAGACCAAATTTTACTTAATGACATGCCAGCTGCTTTGCTTCATGTAAGTGGGGTGTGGACCTCTCTGCAGTCAGCAAAGTGGCATGAGCCTCACATGGTGAGGTTCCATGATGATTCAATTTCAGTTTGCAAAATCCAGTGAAGCTGTTTGACTTTCAGAGATGCAAACTCTGCTGGAGAGCTGAAAATCCAATTGTGCTCCTTGTACCTCTTAAATGCTCAACAGCAAAACTGCTGGGCTTCCTCCCTGCAATGCAAAATGACCTTAAAGCTACTGTCAAGCTGTAACTGAGGATTCTTCCAGCATTGGGGAATCTTGGACTTAGCATAGTGGTTGTATCTAGTTTGGCCGGGGAAAGGGAACTGGAGAGGGGAGCTTGATGTGGTCTTATGTTCCACTGACTGGAAATTTTAGGGACCATTCCAGTTGGTATAAGCTAGAGCAGCCCTATAGCTGCTCTAACTTGCACCAGAAAATAGTTTGGCTGTCCAGATGGCTTAGCATAAATGGAAGCATAAACAGTCTTTGCCTCTTCCTTGAGGCATGCTTGATGTTTGTGGCTTCTAAACTAGCCTTTCAAATATGGCAGCATCCAACTTGTGTGGGTGTGTATCCGTGCAGCTTCAGTGGAGGTGCATAAGCTGAGCAGAGAGTCAATGGAAGGATTATATACCATTTTAAATCTCACTTAACCCCTATTTTGCAGATTTGGGTGATGCATACACCTTAGACTGGTCTTCTGTAAAGCCCTGAATTTAATGCACTGATGTGTGTGCATACACATCCTGAAATCACTTTGCCTGTGCACATTGGAGCTGCCATGCATAGTGCCAGCCAGGTGTGTGCAAAATACACACATGCAGGAAGACCTGGCTCTTTGCCAGCACAACCTAGCTGACAATTCTCGGATGATGCAGGAGGCACATTGGGATGCAGCCTAGTCTCCAATAGCTGCATTAACTCTGCACTGAGGGCATGAATTGTTTGCCAGTAAAGCAAGCAGATACAAATTCAGAGACATACAGGGAGTAGGGATATAGAGCAAAGAGGTGTGATTTTTACAGAACCACTTTTCTGACTCTTGAAGGCAATTATAGTCTCTTTTGCCCTCCCTGTTTAGTTTGCTCAGTTCTCCATTTACCCCTTCTTTTAAATGCCTTTGTTAAAATTCTAATTATCAGCAATTTTGATAATTAGCCTTGGAAGGATCAATTTTACCACACAGACAAAAGAGACAAACAATTTGGACTGATAATTGAAATTCACAGATAGGCAAAGAAACATGTTGCCTGAGAACTCAGTCTCATCTTAATGTGTTTAAAACATGTTGTACTGAATGCTGCCTGGAGCACGTATTTTACAGCTCTGCTAAAAACAGCCAGCTCCAGCATTCACAGAACTAGAGCTGCAGATAATTAGGAAGCATTCAAAGCTTTACATTTTGGAATCTGTGTTTACAGTCATTAATCAATCATCATCATCAGACCCCCTCTCACTCCATAATTTCCTGCAATGTTTGCATAGGTAAAACACTTAATATAATCTCTCAAATGATAAAAAAAAATCAAATTCTGCCAAGCTTATTGATAATAAATAAAACCAATACAGGCTTGTGAACTTTGCCAGCACTTTGAACTTAAAAAGGATGGCGTCGAAGAGCAGACTTACCACTGGCTGATGCACCCGCTGTGGTTAGGGATGGTGGAGTGCCTCTTGCAGCTCTAAAGCACTCAGCTGACAGGTTGCTCCGATCATCTCTTCTCATGGCTCAGCCCTCCGGCCTGGTCACATTTTAGTTTCACCCTTTCTGGGGTAACAATGTCCACACATAATCCAATGTCCTTATAAAAGGTCTTCAGCTCTGAGCCTGACATCACTGTCTCCAGGGCTGACTAGGAGAGCACAGGCCCTCTCCGGACACTGGTTTCCAGTCCAGTATCCTACCAGCCACCAACATCTGCTCAGTCAGACTCTGTGCTACTGCTTCCCTGAACTTCTTTCGACCAAAGCCTGTCAACTGGCATTTCCCACAGCTTCTTCAAGTTAGGCCTTCTGTCAGGGCCAGGGGTCTCAGGGCTGCCTGCTGGAATCCCCCAACCAAAGTTCAAATTTAACCCAACTTCTGCCCTCCTCAGGCTTGACTTCTCACCCCTCTCACATTTCCCTTACTCAGCTGAATGCCTCCCAGGAAGTCCAGTCCTGCACTTTTATCAGGGACCCTCAGCACCAGAGCTTGCTCCAGGCCAGAGGCTGCTCCATGTCTCTATTTAGGAGAGGATCTCAGGGATAACTTGCCTCCTGGGCTTACTCCTTGATACCTTCCCATGTTTCCACTTTGTAGTTCTAAAGCATAACTAGAAAGTTCTTTCCTGCAGCTCCTTTCTCAGCCAGGCTTCCCTTCTTTATAGTCCCCACCCAGCTTCTTCTCCAGCTGGGCTTCATCTTTAATTAAGCCAAGCCCTCCCTCCAGGTGCAGCTAGGTAGCATAATTGGCCTCTCAGCCCCACATTAACCCTTTCATTGCCTGTACATTCTTTGCTGAACAGGCAATGAAACTGGAGTTGACTCTGTTGCTCAAAACATATTGCTCAGGGCTGCCAGGTAAAATTCCTAGTGATGTTGATGGGCACTGTGTCTGAGTGAGGACCTCAGGATTGGTTCCTCTGAGCGTGCAATAGATTTTACTAGAAATGGGCAAATAATTCATCACAGATCATTAATTCCCCCCTATGTCCCCCAAATATCTCCCCTTTTCTATTCATGAGCAGAACAGCTGGTGATTTTCTCTCATTCTCTATAAGCCCTGTGGGTTGTTGCTGAGCAGTTTGTGGTGAAGATTTGGTGTTTAAAACATGAGCTGTACTTAGCCACCACATAGGGGAGCTGCTTGGTAGTACCGCTAGCTAGGCTGTCCAGAGACATTCCAGATCCCCACCTCCAGCGGCTGCTTTCGGTGCCGCTGTCTGGAAGGCAGAAGTGACTGCAGGAATCCCTCATCCTTTGACCCCCCTGCTACTGCTGGTCAGGGGTATGGAGAAGGACCTCTCCCCCCGCCTCCCCTCTTTCCTCTCTCCTTCCCCCACTCTCTCCCTGTCAAGGGGGCAGATTTTAAAACAGCTATGTAGGGTTTTAGCCACGCATCTCCCACTGACTTTAAGAGAGACAGTGAGGCCTTGTGGTTAGGGCAGTAGACTCAGGGCTCATCGCCACTGAAAAGTTACATCAGCATAGCTACGTCTCTCCAGGGTGTGGAAAAGCCACACCCCTGAGCCATGCATTCAAGCCGGCCTAACTCCTGGTGTAGACAACACTAGACTGATGGAATAGTTCTTCCATTGACCTAGCTACCACCTCTCAGGGAGTTGGATTCCCCACCCCGAGGGGAGAACCCCCTCCCATCAGCATCGGCAGTGTCTACCCTGAAGTTCTGCAGTGCAACAGCTGTGCTGCCTTATCAGCTTAACTGTAGACGGAGCCTGAGATGCAGCAGAACTAGGCTCAGTTCCTACATCTGCCAGAAGCTTCCTGAGTGATCGTGAGCAAGTCATTTAACCTCTCTGGGCCTCAGCTCCCCACCAGTAAAATGGTAATAAAACAAAATAATACTGTCTTCTGGCTATCTCTTGCTTGTTCAGACTGTAAGCTCTTTGGGGCAGGGACTGCCTCTCCCTATCCATATGTACAATGCCTAGAAAATGGGACCCTGACCTCAATTGGGGCCCCTCGGTTCTACTGCAAAAGAGTAATAAAATACAGTAACTGAACATTTACCATTAGTTGTTTCGAACGCTCTAAATAGCTTCCCTCCTCGTAAATTCTTTCCTAAACCAGCCTTTTTATATACGATGTTTAATGTGAAAAAAACCATACTACAGTAACATCGTAATATAGAAGTAGAGCCCTGGCATTCTGGCTGTATAACAACAATATCCCCTTGTTGCTCAGAAGGCCGAATATACTTGCCAGTAGCATGCAGCCTTTTACGTTCCCCTGTCCCCCTTCATGCAGTTATTCTGAAAAGCAAAAGTCCTACACCCGGCAACCTTTCCATGCCAGCAATAAGTAAAACCTTGCGTTCCATTAAACCTTTGGCCTACGATTACAATTGGCTATTTTTGGAGCAGTCACTTTTCGGCACTGAAAAATGTCTAATGCATTTTTAAAGACCAAGGGGGCAATCTCAGATGATAAATGTTCACAGTACATATCAAGTGTGCGCTGCAAACATTAATAAATGTTTCAAGACGACTGCTGCTTTAAATGGTGCCAGAGAAATCTCTTTGTGAGAACTTAGACACCGCAGGGAAGACCAAGATATAAATTGGTAGATGTCTGTCTGGATAGATGGATAGATAGGTAGATAGATAGGCAAGTTGGAAGAAGGACATTTTATATAGAGCTGGTCAGAAAATAGGTTTTTTTCCCATGGAAAATTTTAAGTTTTTGGCAAAAAATCAAAATAACATATATTTGAGCTGAAAACCGAAAGGTTTCTGTTCTGACAAATGCCACTGAGGTGTCCCATGGGAGATGTACTTCGAGTTCTTTTGACAGGCCTGCTTCTCTGGCCAGACTACAGTTCCCCTGGGTCTCCTCTCTACGTAAAGGGAGCTGATGCCTCATGGAAATGGCATGGTCATTGTGCATCTTCAGGAAGTAAAGTCTTAGTGGGGAGCCCAACCCATAGAGGAGAATAGGAGCATGAGACACCCAAATTACAACTGCATTAGGCACTGTGGTGGCAATTCTGAATAACAACATCCTGATTTTCAGACATTTGGTTTTTCTTAACGAAACAAAACAAAAATCAACACTTTCAGCTGAAAGCAGACACTTTTGGCAACCCCCCGATTTTCCATCGAAAAGAGCTGTGACACAACATTTTTGACCAGCCCTAATTTTCCATCACTTCCTCTTGACGGTAGTGGTCTATACTGTCTCTCTGTGTATATGTAACTTCTGTGTGAGTTGCGCATGTGAATAGAGAGGGGATGATCCATTCCTACACAGACTTACTCTCTCATAATGTGCTGGGGACAAACACAATGGAAAGTCACCCCTGAGTTCCCCAAAGCAGCCACAGAGTGGGAAATGAAGAAATGTTGTGTTGTCCCCACCACTCCAAGCCTAGGGGAGCCCCTCCCTCCATGTGACCATGCACAATGGAGGCTCTCAGGGTATGTTGGGGCAGAGGGAAAAGGGACTGGGGATCAGGCACTATGTGCAGCATACTCTCCTCTGGATTCAAGGGGGAGTGAAAGTGTAAACTCCTCTTTAGCCTGGCTCCTCTGAGAGGGGCAGACCACTGAAATAGCATTGGGACCCACGCTGCCAGGGGGTCTAGCACACTCCTCACTCGTAATCTGTGTACTCACCAGATGGCCTTCCATTGTGAGGGGTCTCTCGCACGACGCAGGCACACTCAGGTGCTGGGTGCTTAGACTCCAGAGGATCCATCTTGTCATGTAACTAATAAACAGAGTTCTGAATTCCACTTTATACCACTGGTCTCACTCTGGTTTCTGGAGTACAGAGGCTGCAGCATACGCAGGAGGAAAACATTCTTGGCTGCTGACTGTGCTAGAGAGGATGATGTAACCCAGAGTTACAACCCTGAGCTCCATGATGTTTGAGGGCCCTGGCCCCCTGCCCTCTCCAGAAGGCAAAACTCTTTCCCTGACAAGAGCATGGGGCAGAACCTGCACAAGTTGAAGGTGCATCTCTGAGCCCCTAGCAATACACAACGGCCATTGGCTTCCCTGGGAGCGAAAGGTGCTGCAAAACCAGGCCAGTGAATTCATATCACTCCCTTTCCCTCTTTCTCATCCTGTACAGCCCAGGCATGTGAGAGGGGCCTCTGGCCTTCAAGCCCTTCCCAGCAGCCTACTAGACCTTCCCATGGGCTAACTCGGGGAAAGGACCCCACCTTTGCAACGCTCTCTGCTTGGCAGACGACCAGAGCCCAAAATTTGGCCGGCTCCAGGGCACGACACGAGACACATTTGTTTGGCTTTGAGCTCTCAGTTGACTTTTTCTCCCCATGACAGCATGGCTGCTAATGTTTCTGGCAGCAGCAGAGGCAGCGGTTTGGAGGAACGCTGCCTGCTGCAGGGAGTTTTCTATAATTGGCTTTGTTAAGTTTTGTAAATAAGTTCCTAGTTGCCACAGTGATGGGTTCTCTCCAAGGGGCCTTATCCTGGATAGGGCTCCATCCTGCAACCAGGAGTCCCTTTCCTCAGATAAGATGTCCCATTAATGCCCAAGTCTCACAGATGTGTTTGCAGAATCAGGCCCAGACTCCAGCTCGCAGACCTTAGTCACACAAGTAATCTCCATGTTCACATCAAAGGTGGATATAGCAGAAGATTGGGAGACTGAAGACCTGTGTTCTGTTCTGGGCTCTGCTACTTACCTGTGGGCTGAACTTGAATAATTCGCTTCACCTCTCAGAGCCTCAGTTTCCCCTTCCACACTGTGTCTGCCCTGTCTATTTAAATTGTAAACTCTTTGACTGCCTGTCATGATGTGTCAATTAAAGCCTCCTATGCCCTCCCAGACACAGACCATGGGGTCCTGATCTTGGCTGAGGTCTCTGGAACTGGCTGCTATACAAGTAACACGGTGGCTTCAGTTGACCTCAGTGGACCTGTTCAGTTTCCCAGAGGGTGATAATCATGCCAACCCACATTTCTAAAGTGCTTTGCAAACCATGGATGAAAATGACTATACGGCCTGGTCCACCATGAGGTTTTTAGCTAGCTACAATGATGCTTCAAACCAGGTTACCGGAAAGGGAGCAAGTCCCAGTTTACACTGGGGCAACATGTTTTCATTGGGGGGTTGCGTCAGTTCAGCTATGCTGTTGTGCCCCCAAGATGAGACAGGCCTCTGTGCTTAGCTAGATTATTTATAATTGATTATTTATTTATGGTAGCACCACTGTAGGCTGTGTGCTTTCTAGACACACTCTGCTCTGAGATCACAGTCTGAGGACAGACAAACTGACGGAGGCTGGTGGGAAGGAACAGAAACAGCAATAGGCAAGTGATATATAATTTACATCCAAGTCAGCTTGATTCCCCATAAGCAGCATGGCAGAAGTAGGTCTGGTTATTATTATACGTACATAATAGCAGTCAGAGTGGGAGAGGTACACGTTTAAAGAGACCCAGAGGGAAGAAAAATAAGCGGGGCTATGGTCCCCCGTAGTGTGTTATCCTGATAAAGCACGGGGAAGGTGTAGATTCTTGGGGAGATGGTTCTATTGGAAGTCGGAGCAAAGGGACGATACTAATGTGCTGCATTTTTTCACCTGTGTTTTTCAGTAAAGAGTACCCGGTGGTTCCTAGGAGCACGGTGAGACAAAAAGTGGCCTCTAATCACAGCCCTTTCAGTGGTGAGACCAGGGTTCTCTCGGCCTCCTCCAACCTAGCATCCCAGTATCAGTGCGAGAATGGGGTGTCTAGCACCTCCCAGGACCTGCTACCGCCTGCCAACCCGTACCCGATCTCCCAGGAGCACAGCCAGATCTACCACTGCACCAAGAGAAAAGGTCAGGCCCCAGCAACTTCCCTTCATCTTGCTCATTGGTTCCCCAGGCAAAAATGGCTGTCAAACCCATTTGGCATTCCTCACAAACACCTCATTTCCCCAGCCGTGAGTTAGAGTTAAATCCTTTGGATGGGCAAAGGCTTGTTATCGTCAGTGTCGTCTGCGTTACCTGCACTGGGCCAGATCCTCAGATGTTGTTAATCACTGCAGTGGCACTGACGCCAGCACTGGCTGACGAGCTGCCTTTCCACTGTTAGGATCAATAGTACTGATTCAGCTCGGTTCCGAAAGAGCAGCTCAGCTGAAACACAGAGGTGGCAACCCAGCTAAAGTCGAATTCACATCCAGAAAGCTAGCCAGGGACTGAGATAAAGATGACTTATCTGTCTCGATAGCCTCCGAGAAGGTCTAAGGGTTAATCTAAACATGCACATACCTAGATATTCTGGGTTTCAGGTGGTGTTTGCTGAATACTCTCTTATATTTGGGTGCAATACACCCCAATGCAGACAGCCTGCATGGGGCCTATGCTCCCTTTAAGTCTTTGGCCCAGTGAATAGGGAACTGAACTGGGAATCAGGAGACCTGAATTCTTTGCCACTGATTGCTATGTGACCGTAGCCCAGTCCTGCCACAGCTTTACCGGGAACCCCATATTCAGACGGAGGAGCAATTACAGACATGAGCAATCCTGCGAGCATCAGTGGGACTGCTTTTGTGAATAGCTGCTCACCAGCAGGAGAAAGGCATATGCAGTCACTGGGGAAAAGCTTGCAAGACTGAGCTGTAGAGGGGGAAAAATAGTGACTTCCCTAGCACTGATTCCTCAGGCATAAGGCTGCTATAGGTCACTTTTAGTAGCATTATGGTAACACCTAACAGGTCCAACTGAGATCACCCATCCTTTTAGCTGCTGCACATACATGCAGTAAGACATGGGGAATGCCTGGACGATGTTATAATCTAAGCAGAGCCAAAGTCACAAGCAGCAAGTCAATGGCAGAGTCAGGAACAGAACCCAAGCCCCCTAGATCATGGTCCAGGAGACCACCCCCCTTTAGAGCCAGACTCTGCCCTTCAGCTCATTTAAGGTATGTCTATACTACCCACCGGATTGTCAGGCAGCGATCGATCCAGCAGGGGTCAGTTAATCACTTCTAGAGGCAATAAATCGACCCCCGAGCACTCTCCCGTTGACTCCTGTACTCCAGCGCCGAGAGAGGCATAAGCGGAGTCGACAGGGGAGCAGCAGCAGTTGATTCACCGCGGTGAAGACACCACGGTAAGTCTATCTAACTGCATCGACTTCAGCTACCTTATTCACTTAGCTGAAGTTGTGTAACTTAGATCAACACCCCCCTGCCCCCTTAGTGTCGACCAGGCCTTAGTTGTGAGAAAGCTGCCACCCTTTCCCTCCCTTAGTTTGAGCTCTGCCTCCGGTGCATCTGAGCTCCGCTCCATTGCACAACTAGCTTAACCTTTGCCGTACCCTCTTCCCCCATGCTCTTTTTTTAAAACAAGAAAGCCTGAACAACAACAAACACTCATGGCAATCTTTGACTGCTGTGTGTCCTGGCCACACAAAGCAATTCATCATCAGCCTCCACATTGTAAAGTGATAAGGAATCAACAGAGGTTTCCTTCCAGTTTTGGGATTCCCGCTAAGTGGTGGCTCCATGGGTGGTTTCCCTCAATCCCCCAATTATCTCACTTCCTCTTATTGTCACAGAAGAGAAGATATCTTCTCAGCAATAAGTACACCAGCCCCTTTCGGCAGGCATGGCCCTGTGAAAGTGCAGGGGACTGGCAAAGGGAGCCCTCGTCTGGGCCGCTGCTGTCTCCTCGCTATCTCTCCAGTGGCTTGAGTGGCACAAGCAGTTAAGGGCCTTTTATCAAAGCCGCCAAATGCTTTAATCAAAGAGTGGCAGTGTCCTGTCAGATACCACCGACTTCTTCCGTGAGCCCAGAACTGTACCTCTCAGGAGCCTGAATCTCTGCCTTCCTTTCTGTGCTCTTCCCCCCCAGCATCTAATAAATCGAAAACAGCCACCAGGGCTTGAAGAAGAGAAACAAGAAGTTAATGGGAAACAGAGAGAGCTAACATAGCTGCCAAGTGGCTCTTTGCAAAGTGAGATTAATTAAAAAGAAAAGTAACGAAGGATGAGCAAACCAGTTGGGATAAATCAGAACTTGACCCGAGCTTTCACCTGACTCTCAGGCTGCATTTGTCACGGGCCACTTTCCTCTAACACTGAAACAAGGAACTTTATTAGAATAAGGAAAACAGTATCTCCCTAACGTGTTCTCTCTCTTTGCTTCACTGTTCTTTCCCGGTTCCAACTCCTACCAGGCTTCCTGCTACAGTTTTAAGAACACAGTGCACATCACTTCACATCTTCCCCTCCCCGTTCACTTTATTTTCTTTATAAATAACTTTTACTGAGCTTTAATACTTTACAAAAATATAAACTCCCCAGATTCATTATTAACCCAGCTGTGCTCAGCTTCTGGTCTTGAGGAGGGTTTTCTTCAATTGATTTACTTGGATCATCAAATCTGCAGAGGCATTAACTGCTGTATGCTAGTCTCAACAGGAATACCTCCTTTCAGCAAGGCTGTGTGGTGGGTACAATGGTTACTGGGATCACAGAGTGATTCAGCTGCTTTCAGAACTAGCTGAAGATGCTGCCTGTATCTTTCTGTGCTAAACCCTTTGATCAGCCTCTACCATGAAGACTGTCAGAGTGTAGCTGCAACAGCTAGTCATGTCCAGTTTTGTTTCTTATCTATTTTTATCAGGACTGGGTCTCTTGATTTAGGCTTGGGTAAGTTTTGATCTGTATGCCAAAGGCTAAATGAGAATTCCTGAGGCACCTCACATCTCCTAGCAGCCTCTCAACCACTTGGTAGGACAAAGATTTGACTCTGTGGTTAGTAGCATTGTTCTGATCTGTTGAGTAAAGATAGACTTACCTTGGTGACTGATAGGTTTTCACCTGTAGATGAACAGCTGGGCTAATGTGGGATCCTATTGCTGTAGAATTCTCTTAACAATCTAGGCTCCTCAGAGACCACCCTGAGTCCTTCTGCTCGTGGGTGATGAGAGCTGGAAGTACTAGGAAGAAATATTTTATCCCAAAAGTTTGGACTTTAGGGCTGGGCCCCATTAAGAGAGACAATTTCTTCCAAAATGCCAAAATGAGAAAAAAAAGCCTTTTAATATTCCTATGGCCCATTGACTTGTGCGTCTATTCAAACATAGAATTTCTACAAGTTTAGAAAAATAACCAATGGCTTCCAGACATGTAGGTGCCTTTTTGTCACACAGGTCAGGTGCTATTTGTTTCCAAACCCTTCTGGATAATTATGTGGATACAAGGGGTTCTTTGGCTTGTGCTTTTTCTGGTTATCCCAGGATTCTACCTTGTTGTTCACCTGCCCTACTCTGGGCCTGCACACCAGCATTTGGACCAGCTCCTAGCATGTTGTGAAGTCCCTTAGGTACCCTTTCTAATACAGCATCCTGCAAAGACTGAAGGACTAGAGTACATGTGCCGTAGATAATAAGATCTTCAGCTTTGACGAGTTCTTTTCTTATTCCAAAGGGGTCATGTGCTGGGTGAGGATGGTCTGACAAGTAACTGCTCTGACTGGTCATCCCTATAAAATTGGATACAGTTTATAGTTGTTTATTAGTGCTAGTAGTTCTAAATGTCAGTGGTGAGCCTGGCAGACCACTCGAAAGGGTACCCACGTGAGCTTCTATATCATACCAAGTCCTGGAAAATCTGGGTGATCCGTGGTGCTCTTAAATATAGTGCCCGCCACAACCAGGGGCTTTGTTGGGGCAGTACTCCGAATAGATCTAAATCTTAAAAAATGTGGGCACCATCTCAGGAGGTATGTCTAGGTTTTTACTGTTTTTAATAGCATGAGTGGCCTGCAGTCTGTTATAAGCTTCCTATAGATGAGACCCTGCAAATATCTTGTGGCCCTCTTTGCATGCACATACACTTGACAAACATTCTCTCTAGTTGGGCATACTTGGTCTCAGCATCTGAAAGTCATCCGAAATAATATGCTACAGGCTTCCAGTCATCTTGGTGTAACTGAGACCTTTGTTGTTTGTGTCTTCCAAAAGTGTCGTAGACTTGAAACGCTCATAAAATGGCAGGACTAGAGATGAGATCAACAGAGTCTTTAGTTACTTCCGTGCATTCCTGTGCTTTATCCACACAGAATCTGTTTAAAGTAGTTCATAAAGAGAATGGTTTTTAGATGACAGGTTAGCTACTTTTAGCTCCAAATTGTTGTACCCGCGAAGTTGGAGATGATACCATCCATGGTGGAAAGAATATGACTTTCTCTCCTTACTGGTTCACTGAGCCTCAGTAGGTCTTCACAGATATGGAAATGCCCATTTTTCTTGTAACAGGCACCATTAAGGCACACGCCTCTGTCAATTTAGTACTGCACTGTTATACCATTCTTTCTCATCCCTCCCATTTCTTCCTACACTTTGGGAAGCAGCAGGATTGTTGTTTTTTCTGCATGCTGGACAGATAAGCTACAGCCCTGTTTTTCAATTGAATCCACACAGCTTGTCCTTTAAGGCCTTTATTTTATTTTGGCCATACACCATCCCAGTTTCTGAGAGTTTTAGGATGCCCAATTCAGTGGCTGTTGTTCAGTCTAAGGGGTTACTTATGGTTATCCTATTGACACCAAAGGTACCAAATGCATCCTCCCTGCCTTTGCAGCAAACAAGAGGCTTTGACCTGACCCTGCAAATTTATCGGTCTCCATAGGATATTGAACCTCCCCCGCCCTGGGATGCTCCCACTTTGGGCTCCCTCCTTCAAAGTCTCCATACAAATTGCAGCCGTCTCTGCCTTGGAATCTATTTTAAGTTTAACAGCAACATTGCAGATCTTGACATTGTTGGACCAGTGGAACAACAGTGATTTCTAGGAGCTGAGCAATTGGCTCAAAGTCCATTTGTGAGTCCTTTCTTTGACCATGTCCCAGGATACAGGCATCATTCACGCTTGCTTAGGCGATTTTTAAAATTGTCCTTTCTTTGCTACTTCTCGTTGGTCTTATAACTTTTAGCTTGTTATTCAAACCCAGGGAGGGTAAACTAGATTGAGTAGCGTAATAATAACAAAAAGCATTCAAGCCTTCAGCATAAACTCAAATTGAGCCCACCTGATTTTTTTTTTGAGCCTGATTAGTGTGAACAAACTTCTTCTATAAACAAAAACAGGGCCCAATTCTTTGTTGCCTTGAGTCTAGTGGATCGGATCCTCAGTGACTTGAAAGGAGAAACCCTGAGGATCTGACCCACAAGGTACAAAACCGCCCATATAGTTTACATTTTTGTACCTGATTCTGAATGGGACCAGTGGTAGAAACGTGCAAATTCCATTTCAAAAGCTCTTCTTGTGGTATTTACGACCCAGCTGGAAGTCGTAAATACCAAAAATCTTGGGTCCAGTTATGCTCAAATCCTTTCAATAAAAGGAGCACCAAATTCCTTGTGAGGAAGCCAGTTCTCACGAAGTTTCCAGCTAATTTAGCAGTCTCCGTTTTGCTTGGATACACTCTGGAGAAGCTTTGCCCAAACTTTGACTGCTTCTCCACACTCAGCAGAACCCTCAGACCTTTGAGGTTTGCCCATCATAATAGACTGATCTTGTGAGATGATTAGAGGCCTGAGCTCCCAGTGATGGTAGCCAGAGGTCAGGGTGCTTGTCACCTTGCAGGACTGGGCTCTGCAAGAATGAATACATTAGAAAGCTATCTGGTTATTAACATCAAGGAAAAATCACACAAGACCAATTCTTCAGCTGATGTAAATTGGCCCACTTCTACTGAAGACAATGGTCAAGATTATCTGCTATGTTCACTTTAGGCTGGGAAGTGGGGGAGCTATCTGGATGAGGATTATGGCCCTTGGATTCTGTGTCCTGTCCCCCAAACAGTTTAGAGGTGTCTTGGGGTTGCTCTAAACTGTGCCAGATAGCAATGGCTTCTTAGGATCCATTTTCCAGCTGTAGGGAGGGAGGCACAAGAATCTGATCTGCCAGCTCTGTGCCTGCTCAGGACTCCTTGCCAGGTGAATTCCCAGCTGGGGAGCTCTGGGAAGAGTGGAAAGGAAGCAGAGCAGATCAGAGAATCTGGCCCCATGGAACTTTACCAGTTTACACCAGCTAAGGAACTGGCTTCCTCACTGCACAATGGCAACTATTTTCAAGACAAACTGGCATTTTATTCCTTACTGAAGAACTTGTTCAGAGGATGAGCGAGGTGGGGGTTGGGAAGACGGACCAAATGGCAGACTGTGAGCAGTTAGGATAAACTATAGAATTCTTTTTGGAGGGCTGGTATCAGACTTTTGGGGAAACTGAAGTGTGGAAGTAGAGAGCCTGTTTCTCAACTGATGTCAAGCAGCATAGCTCCAGAGCATTCATAGGCACTATGCCAGCTTACATCAGCTGAGGATCTGACCTATAACGTCCTGATTTTATAAAAGGAAAGTCAGGTTTATTTTTTCCCTGCACCTGACAGTAAATCTGGAAAAGGGTCTATAACTTGGAGAGGTTTGCCTGGTTCTGCTGTGGAAGGGAGAAGAATGTCCTGACTAAATGGAAAAATCAACAGCCTGGAGTTGTAACTCAAGCAAATTCTTAGTACAATGAAAAAACGCAAAGTTCAACTATTTTTTAAAAAGGAAAATAAACAGTAAAACCCAATGCTGGTGTTTCCCAGTGCCAGCAGAGCCTGGCTGGGGCTGTGTTACAGCTTAATGCTGAAAAATTTATTAGCAGAACAATGCTTCATTTTACAAGACGTTTTTCAGCCCTAGTGTTCTTATTATTCAGTAGCGGCTCTTGGGACCAGAATTTTGAAATATTCAGGAGGGTTAGACAGGATGTTACTCTAAATCCATCTCCTGATATGGACCCAGATTCAGCAAAGCACAAAAGCATGAGCTTAGCTTTAAGCTTGTGCTTAAATCTCATTGACTTCAAAAGGACTTAAATGTATGTGCTTTGCTGGATTAGGGCTATCATGTCCATGATTCCCTGACACCATGTAAGCTTCATTCTAGTACTAATTTAGTATTAATTTAGTACTTGTGAGGTAACTCCCTTCTCTTCATGTGTCAGTATATTTATGCCTGTGTCTGTAATTTTCACTCCATGCATCTGAAGCAGTAGGTTTTTTTACCCACAAAAGCTTATGCCCAAATAAATCTGTTCGTTTTTAAGGTACCACCAGACTCCTCGTTGTTTTTCTAGTACTACTGAGATCCATCAGATCAATGATAATGAGAATAATGCATGTTTATATCCAAGTAATAATTGTTTAACTGCTTTTAAAATGTCACTAAATGTCACCCCAAAATTGTGCTGTTCTCTTCTTCTACTCTCAGATTTAAGTGCAGCTGAAAGGGTATAATATCCACTGATCATCAGTGTAAACTATCTAGAGCTGTATCTATAGCTAGAGATTCAGATTTATGGTGTTTGCTTAAAATGTGGATTTTAGTGTTGTAAAATGGGATTGCAATCCTCCAGAAATGAATTTGGCTCCAGGTATATGAATTTGGATATACAGGCAATTGTTAAGTATCCCAATTTTCAAAAAAGTGAGCTATGGGCAGGCCTGTAAAAGTGTGTTTCACTGGTTGCACCAACAAGATCCTATATTTGCATGTTTTCCGCATGTCCCCATTTTTCAATGTGGGCTGGGTACTCCGGCAAGAGAACATCGGTCACAATGTAGCATGGCCAGGGATTCCCATGAATCACTACGGTGGATCAGCAAGAGGGGAGCCCATGGTGCATCATGGGAAATGTAGTCTGACAGCACATGCAAATACTAGGTTTTGCAGGCACTCAGGGTGCCTGGGGATTTTTGCAGGCACCTTATGTGAAGACTTGTATTTGCAGGAGAGCACACACTTGCAGAGATGATGGTTGCACATGCACTTTGAAGGTAATATGTGTGCACACATATTTTGGTGGGTACTTGCATCTTTGCATGTTCACTTTTCACCACAACTGGTCTGACAATGTTCATTCCTGCCCCTTCTCTTCCCTTGTCCCCCTCCCCTCATCCTCATGACAATTTTGACTTTCTGACAAAAAAAAAATCCAACCCCCAAATTTTTTGGCCAAAAACTGAACATTTTTATTTGAAAAAATGTTGCTGTGGTTCCTCATGGGAGTTGCAGTTTGAGAGCCTCATGCCCTGATTCTCCTCTATGGAATTGGATATCAGGCCAGATTACAACTCCCATGATGCACCATGGTCTCCCCCTCCTGCTGGGCCACTGCAGTGGATCAAGGGAGTCTCTGGCCACTCCACATCATGGCAAATGTAGTCTTGCTGTGTAACCCAGGCCATGGAGGAAAATAGGGTCCTGAGGAACCCAAAAGAGAACTCCTGTGAGGCACTGTTGGGACAATTCCAAATATAATTTTTTCAATTTTGAGCCAAAACCTGCAAACTTTTCTACTCTGATGTGCTTCATTTTTCAATGAGAATTCAATTTTTGTGTATGAAAAGCAGACACTTTTCACAAACAAACCTTTGACATCAAACGGGGGTTTCAATAAACTATTTAGATGGAAAGTTTTTGACTAGCCCTCATGTTTGCATCCTTCTCTGAAAACTCAGCGTCAGAAGTCCACTTTTCTAGATATTTTCTATACTTTATTTAAAGCATGATCGGTTCTCCATCACTTGAAGTCTTTAATTTAAGAATGGATGTCTTTCCAAAAGAGATGCTAAAGCTCAACTATAGCTCAACTAGACATTATAGGCTTGATGCAGCAATTACTAAGTGAGGTTCTATAACCTGCATTACGCAGGAAGTCAGGCTAGGACATAGTCTAGAGCATCACAGTGGTCCCATCTGGCATTAAAACTACGGGTGAAAGCCTCTCTTATAGAAAGCAATGGGATTTTTGCCTTTGGTTTCAGTAGAGCTAGGATTTCAATCTATGACTAAATACGTATTTATTTGAGTATTCCTTCTGAGATTTGCATCTCAGCTGTTTCTCTTATTCCTCTTACTGCTATGAACTCAACCATTGATGCTGCAGAAACCAAAGACCACCCCGGAGAAAGCTCTTTATGATTTAGTGTTGAAAGCTGCTTTTGCTTTTGTTACACTGGGTTTAGGGGTGTAAACCCTGAAATTAGATGTTTCCGATCAGGCAACAGTAATATAATCCAGGGTGAGTTTATAGTAAGCTCCATATTTATAGCTGAAGTATATCATTATGTATTACTTGAATTACAATACCACCCAGAAGCCCCAGCAATGATCAGAAGTCCATTGTGCTAGGCACTGTACATACACATAGCAAGAGACAGTCTCTGGATCAAAGGGCTTGCAGTCTAAACAGAGAAGACAGAGAAAGGGTGGAAAGGGAAACAGATGTTTGTTGACTTACCAAGGGTCACACAAGGGGAAAGTAGCAGAGCCAAGTGATATAAGCCAGGTCTCCCAGTCCTAGCTAATGAACTATCCATTGGGCCATACTATCTCTCATCACATACCTACACATAAACTTGGATCCTAACAATTAATATTTTCCATTTCCCATGCTTATTTCTAAAGGATTTCCCTGAGACTAAGGTTAAGGTGAAATGTTGGCACTTCATACGGAAAACCTAACATAGCAAAGAATTTTGTTACCTGTTGCTAAATTCTGTCCTGGCTGTTCTCTGGTTATCTTGTAGCCTGTTTTCCTTTCTAGAATACAAAATAGGGATCTGGCACATCTGGAGACCTGGGGCCAAATGCTATTTTTGGTTTTACCAATGTAAATCTGAGTCAGCTCCATGGAAAGGCTCCAGCTTTACAGCAGTGCATCTGAGAGCAGAATTTGACCCAGTTGTGTGTAACTTGTGGTGCCTCAGTTTCTCCTCTGAAAAAACGGGGATAATGATGATACTGACCCATTCCTGTAAAGCACTTTAAGATCCTTGGATGGGAGGCTCAACACAGGGCAACATGTTCTTATTTATAACTATGCATTTTATTTCTCAGCAGATGAGGAATGTTCCACCACTGAGCATCCGTACAAGAAACCCTACATGGAAACCTCACCAGCAGATGAGGATCCCTTCTACAGGTCCAGTTACTCCCAGCAGCAAGGACTGAATACCTCGTACAGGACTGAATCTGCCCAGCGCCAAGCTTGTATGTATGCCAGCTCTGCTCCCCCCACGGACCCCGTGCCCAGCCTGGAAGACATTAGCTGTAATACGTGGCCTACCGTGCCTTCTTACAGCAGTTGCACAGTGACTGCCATGCAGCCTATGGACAGATTACCCTACCAGCATTTCTCTGCCCATTTCACCTCTGGTCCTCTTATGCCCCGTCTCACTGGTGTGGCCAATCACACATCACCACAAATAGGGGACACACACAGCATGTTCCAGCACCAAACATCTGTCTCTCACCAGCCCATCATCCGGCAGTGTGGACCTCAAACGGGCATCCAGTCTCCTCCCAGCATACAGCCAGCAGAATTCCTTTATTCCCATGGGGTGCCCAGAACCCTTTCACCTCACCAATACCACTCTGTTCATGGGGTGGGCATGGTGCCAGAGTGGAGCGAGAACAGCTAACAAGGCAATAAGGGAAATGCAAGAAATCTAGCCATGAAAAATTGAAAACAAACAAGAATATTCTGCAAGACTCCTTGAACTGACTGTTCACAGTTAGCACTCGAGAGATGGACACTGATCCGATCAGCTGTTTGAAACCACAGATTAAATAGTAACTCATTGTGACTTTTTTCTATTATTTTGTTCCAAAAGAAAATTGAAAAAACAGCACACTCCCCCGGCCAATCCCTTCTCCAGACACACTTGCACAGAATTTGTGTTATTGCTGCACAAAACTTGTGCCCTTATTCCTTCTGGTTTTCAAGTGAACACACAACTCCTGCTGCCTTTTAACACAATCAGAGTGCTTGGACGAAAACAACTAGGATGTTACTTTTTTTTTTCTATGTTGACATTGTTATATAATAAATAATAATAATATATATATATTCTTGCAATTATCTCAAAAAAGACACTGTCCCTTTTTAAAGAGGCCTAAAAAGGGTGGATTTCAGTGTGTGTTATTTTTTTTAAAACAAAAACAAATGACACCCCCACAAATCAGAAAAGTAGGTATCTACCTCGGCCATGTGTTATTTCATGATTGCAATTACTCACTGCATTGTGCTATGTTTAAATATAAATGCGACATGCCTGAAATTTGTCTCCAGGAGAAGCAGTCTAGTAAAATAATTTCCTTGCCAAGCTGGGGTCTGTATTTCTCTCTTTCTTCTTCCCTTCACATCTCTCTTTCTGCCTCTTTAACTGACTGTCTCTTTTTTAACCCCTACGTCCTGGGATAGCTTAAAAACTTGAAAGCCAGATTGGTCTTCAGGAGAACTCTTAACAGCAACAAGAAACCAAGGCCTTGAGCCAACCAGGGAGTTGCAGACAGCAAAAGAAATAAAAAAACCCCCCTGCATTCTTAAAGAATGGTGAAAATGTAAATGTGTAAACTCATCTCTTTCTTTTCAGTCTTTATTTTTCTTCAAAGATCAAAGAAAGTAAAGCAAAAAGCACACTATTTCACACATGTTAAACGAGACACTGACCAAAACATGTCTTAAAAGTGCAGCAAACAGGGTTGGCAGGGAAGCAGAAAATGTGTATAAATAAAAACTTTTATTGCGGGGTTCTTCAGATGTAATATTTTACTGGTACTATTTATTTATAAACAGGAGTGCTAATAAGTAATAACAGGTAATAAAACCAGCAACACAGCTGGTCGAAAGTTCTTTATTTTATTGAAACTCAAATTCAAGTATGGTTTCTTTTCTTCCCCACCCCTGCACACTGTGCTCTCTCTCTCTCTATATATATATAAAAAGTGACCCTAACTAAGAGAACAGGGTATACATGATTATGAAGGGGAATGAGGATGTGGGTGGATGTGTGTGTGTGTGTGTATGTGGGACTGTCTACAGAAATGTGACCACATCTATGTTGCAAAGGAAAAAAAAATCCCTACCTAGCTAGTTGTACCATATTCTTATGTGCCAATTTATGTCTAATAAATACCAGGTGCTATGAATATAAGGTACTCAGACACCCATTTTCTGTTCTTTCTAGCAAACAACCACAAGCTAAATTATTATTATGTATTTGTATTTTGCTATCATCTAGAGGCTCTGGAAGAGATTGAGACACCATTTTGTTGCACATACATATAGTAAAAGACACTTCCTGCCCCAAAGGGCCTACAGTCTAAACAGGCACAGAGTGGTACAAAGGAAATATTCATCCCCATTTTGCAGCATGGGAAACTGAGGCATAGAGAGGTTAAATAACTTGTACTGGGTCACAGAAGGAGTCTGAGGTTTAGCCAGGAATTTAACCCAGAGCTTTCAAGTTCCATTTCTATGTCTGAAGCACAAAATCACGCTTCCTTCCAAAATATAAAGGGGGTTTTAATAACAAGTGAAGTTTGGTTTAATATTCTTTTATTTTGCTTATCCTTCTTCATGTTCTTCCCTCTTCCCATTCAATATCCAACCTATAATCTACCCTTAGCATCACACTGGTGGAGGGCTAGTGGTGGGTAGCCGGCCAGAGGCTAGATTCCACCAGCTTTACTCTGCAAATAGTCTACTGAAGTCAGCAGGAGGAGTCCTGAAATCAGGTAGTGCTTACATGAGTAAAGTTGGCAGAATTTGGCCCAGTGAGGTTTATTAGGCTGCAGCATGGTCTCACTGAAGGAATGGCAGAAGCACCATCTCTTAAATGAGATGTAAACTAGCACTAGAAAATATATTGGAAGGAGCAAACTGGAAATGCCTCCCTCAGTGGAGATGGACTGAAATGACCTAGAAGTTCTTCTCCATCTCTAACCTATATGGATCTCATTCTGGTCCTATTAACAGCCGTGGAAAAGCTCCCTTTAACTTCAATGGAAGAAGGCCCACTGAGCCTCTGACTCCTTGGAAACGAGCCTGAACTGGATTGCTGTATTCACCTGGAATGGACTCCCAGCGATGCTCATTCCTAGGCCTCAGTCCTGTAGTTGCGCCTCTCTGAGTCCTTTTTACTCACAAAAATTGACCCATGCACAGACGGACAAAACAAGACCTATTGATCACTTGAACCGTGTTCTGAGAGCTTGATGGGATCTAAAGTTATACACAAAGGCCTTTGCTGGTCTTCTTCATAGCAGTGAATCTACCCAGGGGAATTACTCAATTTTTACACTACTTTATAAAACCTGTGCTAGATCTCCAGAATACTCAGCACCTAGAGAGTCCAAGATAAATTACTAATTAAGTTGCATCTTAAATAGCATTAGGGAAAATAAACCCACATTGGTCAATTATTTCTCATGCTTCAGAAGAGAAGTCTTAAGCTTTTGATTTGACTAATTTTATCCTTGTTTTCCTTAATGGAAAAAACTGAAATCCCTTCCTGGATTCTGGGAAGTTGAGACAGAGTTGGCGACAGTGCCTTATGTATTATTTATTTGAATTATGGTAACTCCCAGAGGCCACATTCAAAATCAGGGCCTGCTTGTGCTAGGTACTGTACAAACACAGGGAGAGAGAGACGGCCTCTTCCCCAAGGCGCTTGCAATCTAAATGGCCAAGATAGCCGATGGTGGGACAGGAAAGAAGAGGTGGCTTGATTGCTCAAGGGCACAGAGCTTGCTTCAGAGCCAGGAAGGTTTCTCGGGTCTGCTGGCTTTTGGCCTACTGCCCCTCCCTAAGGAAAAGCGCTAGATTCCCAAAGGGGACAGAGCATTTTGACGTCTAACTTCCTAAGCGCCCTGCTGTCCTGTGGTATTCAGATCCCAGAGTTAGGAACCTGAGCACTTTGCCTAAGAAAGGGATTCCCAGAAGCCACAAGCTGAGCACTGAGCTACCTACACTAGCCAGGAGCAAAATGCAGAGGAAAGGGGCAAGTGCCCAGATCCTCAAAGATACGTAAGCACCCAACGCCCATTGATCTAGGCCTCAGGTGCCTGACTGACAGGCCAAAAGAAAGTGCTCACCTTCACCAGAATCCCCTTCTTGGAATTAGGCGCCTAAGCCAGCTCAGTCTTTTCTTGCAAAAAAACCACAGAGACCCCTCCTCATTACAAATAAGAACCCAGTGGTTTGAATACCCACCGGGGAGGCAGGAGACCTGTTTGCAAATCCCTCTCCTGCCTGATTTGGATCAGGGGCTTGAACCCACATCTCCCATATTGCATGGAAGTGCTTGAATCTCCAGGAGACGTGTGTGTGTGTGGGGGGAGGGGGAGGCGGTGGCAGCATACGGGTGGGGAGGGAGTGCTCTGGGAATATGTAGAGGATCGGGCCTTGCAGGCGAGATAGATGAGGGAATGCCTTGCTTGAGAATCACGTCAGGGTTTAGGCATAAGCTCAGGTGCCAAGCAGCATGGTAGTTGTGGGATGGCTCAGGACTTAGGCAGCTTGGTGCATGGCTCCCAGCAGAAAGTTAAGCATTTATGGGGATTTAGGCCCCTTCAGGGTTTTGCAGCAGCTGCATGGTGGTTTTGTGAATGCCAGTGGCACTGAAATGTTTAACTAAGATAGCTAAAGAGGCAATTCGGTGACTAAGTTCCTTTGTAAATCTGGCCGCAGGCCATAGTTTTCATACTTAATGCTCTCCTGGCTGAGACTAAGGCCATGTCTGCACTAGCACTTACGTCAGCAAAACATTTGTAGCTCATGGGTGTGCAAAACCCACTCCCTTGTAACTTTTGCTGGCACAAGCACTTACGTGCAAAGCACTATGTCGGCACGAGACGCTCACCTGCCGACAGAGCTGTTGCGGCTAGTTGAGCTGGTTTTATGATGTCGATGGGAGTGTTCTCTCCCGTTGGCATCATGCGGCTACATGAGCACTCTTACAGCGGTGCTGCTGTTAGTTTGTAAGTGCAGACATGGCCTAACACTGCTACGTGGATCTTTAAATATATGGACAGTTTCTCTTATGTTGCCATATTTTATTACTGATTCCCCTAAATCTCCCTTGATTTATATTCTTGAAGGGCTTAAACTATAGCAGGGACGTTTTATAATAAATGTTTGGAAAATCTGCAGAGGAACAATTTAGGCCATTGAAAAAAGCAGCCAAAGGAGGATGTGGGAATCATCATCTCTAAGGCTAGATTAGATATTCTGCAACTAGGGATTCTTAGGCATAATGAAACTCATCCTGCTTTGGGGCAGGAGACATACTAGGTGCCCCAGCAGATGGCCATTCCAGCTCAAATGGTTCTATGATACGCTAAATGGGGGTTAAAGTCTCTGAGAAGAGATCAGACAGGCCAACGCTGGCTTTATATAGAGTGAGGTGGAGATGGGGGGAATGAATGGCATAAATAAAACTAGACAAAAGTGGAAGTGAAGTAGTGACCTAGACAGTTCAGAGGGCTCACATCTGAGCCTTACAAACCTGAACCATCTTCCAAGCTGGCTCAGGCCACAGTGGAATGAATTTGATGGTCTCAAGCCCATCCCCAGCACACACCATATTGGCTTTTGGAAAATGATTAAAGCTGGATCTTGCAAAGGGTCCTAAGAGCATTAGATTCCCAGCTCCCACTGAAATACCCTGGGAGCTGGGTTTCACTCTTTTGAAAAAATAAACAGTAAATGGTAATCTAATCCATAGTTTTCAATGACCCATCAGTTTCAGATAGCAAAGGTGAGAACAGAGCCAAGCCTGGCCCATCTCCTTGAAGGACGGTATCACTCCAATTTACAGATGAAGCCCCTAAGGCACAGAGAAGTTCAATGGCTCAATCAAGGTCACAGTATGTCAGCATCACAACCAAACATAAAACCCAGGACTCCGGACTCCAAGCCCTGCACCTTCACCACAACACTGTCCCCTTTGCTGGCATTTTTGGAGTGAGCAATCTGCACAAGTGAGCAGCTGGGAAATTAACCTGGTACGTTACCACTGGGTATAAACCAGCGCTTTCTATGTTAATCTTGATCAATACATGCATTCTGCTCTACACTGTAACTGGAAAAATGTGTCTTTAAACATTGCCCAAGCTGTGGTCATGAGCCCTCTGTTTTTTCAGCTGCCTTCCTGGGCTAAAATATTCCCTGTGTACCACACAATTTCTGCCTGAAGGGACTGCAGAGGCACAGAGGGGGCAAACACAGGGCTCTTTGTTTGCTTACACCAGCCTCCTTTCAAACGTCAAGTGCCAATAGCTACAGCTCCGTAGCTGTGGTGCAGGTCTCCTTTCCCTGGGCAACCTGCTGGAGGTGGCAGCTCTAAGAACACAAGTGACTTTCTTTATTTCACTCCTGCAGTGAACACAAAAGCAAGACATCTTGCACTTGTCCTTGATGGAATGCAAAACGCTGGAGTTCTCTCTCACAGCGTTGCTGACTCTCCCTATTTCATCGCAAGTCTCAGGATATTTGGCATTTTACTTAAAGACTCAGCTCCCGGAAGCCTGTGATAAGGTGAGAATCTCAGCTGCTCTTTTTCTCTAAAGAAAGTACATTTCTAGCCTATATGACTGTGGAATAAAGCCTGAAAATGCAACCTGAGTGCTGAAAAGCCAGAAGTCAAATAAAGAGCGCCTGATAAATTATTTTTTAAAAAAATCTTGTGATTTTAAACAATCTCATGTTTTGGTGGGAGGTGAGAGGGTGAAGGGTGGCTGACTCCTGAGTTTTAAATGTTTGGGTTTGGCAATACTGATTCTATATACAGACAATCCTGGGTCACGGAGTTTGTTTCTGGACTTTCCCAAAGTTCAGAGATGATGGAATCTGCTATTGACCTATGGACCAGCCATGAAATTGAAATCTGATCTTGGGCCCAAATTTGAACTTCCCTAAACTCTAGGATTGTTTGGATTTTGTGTGGCAATCTGACCCTTTAGAAAGATGGGTTCAGAGCTAGATCTGAACATCCCTAAATTTTGAGGTGGGACTTGGACACTGTGTTGTGGTTTGAGCCGACTTCAGAGTTTGGCTCCATATCAGCAAGGTACTTAACAACATGGGTAGGGCCCATCAAATTCACAGCCATGAAAAATGGAGTGACTTATCCAGAGCCAGAGTGGCTGAATAGAAGAACCAAGATTGGAACTCAGGACCACCACACGCCTAGGCCTAGTCACACACCCTCTCATGCACAGCATTTACCTAGAGTTGAATAAAACCCACTGTTTTGGTTCACTGAGGCTAATCTGAATGTGTCCTTCAGTTCTGAGCCCCATCTTTTCACACCCGCTGAGAACAGCTTCAAGTTTCAGACTCAAGTAACCCCAAATAACTCAGTTCAAAATGTCTGAGTTCCTTTTGGCTTTGAAGGGAGATTGTGAATGAAGCTGGCTGAAAACTAAACCGAAGTTCCCTTGAAAAGCTCATGAATGCCAGCAACCTCCTGAAAAATGGATTGTGCATTGAATTTGCAAGGAAATTAGAAACCAGGTGAGTGCCATGTGTCTTGGGATTTCGTTTTGAATATATCACTAAATTCTGCTCTCTGTGATGATAGCTAGACAGCAAATACTCTTTGTTACAGCTTTGGTATGGAGGTAAATTTATTCCAGAAATATGTATTCCTTAATCTAGCAACAAAAACTCCTTTTCACAGAAAACACTGATATAAAGTGACACTCACCATATACGCTGAAGTGACAGTTTTCGTTTAAACTAGCCCTGCTCCAGTTATACACAGATTAGTTGTGTCAGGGTTTCATTTGGCCCAGAACTCTCAGCCCAGGTGCCAAAGGGACTGGCTGGGTTTCTTGATTTTTAGAACTCATGTGAGACAAATATATATTTTAAATGCTTTTATTTGCTGCTGTATGGTGCATTGCCTTATCTGTAGTGAATGAGGCAGGCGAGCAGACTGTGCATGTTGGGGGATTATAGCATGCGTTCCGTGTTAGTACAAGGCACAAAGCTAAGGCAGACTGACTTTTTGACCATCTCAGTCATGCAATAATCCCCTTGAAATGCATTGTCCCCTGAGGTCTGGGAATTTATGTATAAAAAATGGGGAATGGCCAGGCACTGTGCATTTCCTGGCAGTTAGACACATGGGGATAAATCCTGAATTCTTAAGCAGTCTAATCTTCCATGGATTTTCATAGGGAATTTTGCCTGAGTGAGGACTTAAAGATTTGGTTTCTGGATATTACAGCTATGGAGGTATCTGAGTTGTAAAAGTAGTAGTGCAGGATTGCCTACCGTAAGCATTCAAAAATTATGGGTGAGTCACCCCCACCATCCAGCCCAAATTTATGAGATAGACTTAAAAATTATGATATTAAAAAAAAGATTTGATTGTTTGTGTGTGTGTGGGGAGAGTGTTTCTAATTTATTTATTTGTTTTGCTTTCTGTTTTTTTAACATTTAGAGGCTACTTGCTTCATGTTTTCAAGCTTTTTTCTGCAACCTCGAGGGCTAAATGCTTGCTTTGTTAAAAAAAGCTGAGATTCTCATATAATCACTTGCCTCCAGGAGCTGGGGATTTACAGAAAACGTCAAATATTGCCAGACTTGCAACAAAATTTAAGAGTTGGCAACCATCTTTTATTCTGCAGGAAGTGTGGGTGGGACTTTCATAAGTACACAGCGCTGACTTATCTCTGCTTCCACTCAATAAACTGCCCGGGAGTTCGGGGAGAGCAGCGTTAGGCCAATGCTGCATGCTTCTTCTAACTCCATCCTGTACGTGCACATATCCTGAACTGTATCACAATCAATGATGTTAAAACTGTTTTAAAGCCATACCTGACCTGCAGCCCAACTGAAGTAAGAAGAGTTGCAGGGAGTGTAGGTCAGCACAGAATTGGGTTCTGTGGGTCCGACATGATCCCACACAAGCTGGAAATTCAGGACCAGATCCTCAAAGGCATTTAGACACCTAGTTCCATTGCAATCGATGAGAGTTAGGCTTCTAAATACCTTTGAGGTGCTGGGTCTCAGTTAATATTTTATTCTAACTCCCTGTCCTTAATGTTTGCAATACTCTCAGGATGTCATTCCCATTAGAGATCAACCCCAAAAGCTGTAGGGAACTTACTAGGGTTTCCTGTCACTATGATAATTATGGCTCATGTCAATATGCAGTGACAAATTAAATACTTTTAGGGACCTGAGTACTATGGAAATTGGGGGATCCCCAAATTCACTCAGATTTGGTGCAGTCAGCCCTCCCCATCACAATGTAGGGGTAGCTAGGCTAAATCTTGCGACCCCATGTGCAAGGTCACAACACCACTGACCCAAGTCTGTTGGCCAGAGCCCCCTAGTATGGGGACCCATTCCAAGGGCACTAAGTGTACATTGGTTAATCCAGGCCTGTCAATATGTTTCTTCCCACACTAAGACATCAGGTCAGTATGAGTTGGATCAGAATATTTGCACCAATCTAGAGATTAAAGCATGATCTTTCTATTGCTCACCATACTTACGAACATGCTCCCACCTCTGAAGCATTAGCCCATTTTTGTAGACAGGGGCGGCTCTAGACATTTCACCACCCCAAGCAGGGTGGCATGCCACATGGGGCGCTCTGCCAGTCGCCGGGAGGGTGGCAGGCAGCTCTGGTGGACCTCCCGCAGGCGTGCCTGCAGAGGGTCCGCTGGTCCCACGGCTTTGGTGGCCCTCCTGCAGGCATGCCTGTGGGAGGTCCACCAGAGCCGCCTGCCGCCCTCCCGGTGATCGGCAGAGCGCCCCCCACGGATGTCACCCCAAGCACGCGCTTGGCGTGCTGGGGCCTGGAGCCGCCCCTGCTGTAGAGCTACCATTGTAGAAATGGTACCATGGGTTGCTCCCATGACGATCGAGATGTTGTACCTTTGCAAAACATGGTAGACAGATGGATAGATAGAGATGCACACCACATTACATATATTTTTCCATATACACACCCATTTCTACTCTCTGTAAAATACATATAAATATAAACTCTGCGTGAGTGAGAATCAGGTACATGATGCTGAGAAGGAAAGTGGCTTTTATGAATGGGGTTTCTATGCTATTCTCACTCAGGGGTGTCTAATGTGTTAAAAGCCAGGGGAAGTTTGGCCTCAGCTTAAGACCTAACAAATGACTTTTAATCTGCCTGAAGGCAAAATAATGTCTGAATTCTGAATGGAATGGGGCAGCCTCTAAACTGGGGGGGGGGGGAGAGGGGGAGGAACCTGCATCAGCATATAGTAAAGCCCTTAATACAATCTGACCGAGGCCACTGCCTTTATTCTCATTCACAACTCCTGTCATTTTTGCCTTCTTATTCCTGCATGTGGCTGACATATAATAGTTATTATAACTAGCCAGGCCTCCTCTGCTCATTCTGTTTCCCCTTACACTCTCTGGAAAGACTTATTCATTTGTAAGATCATGGCTTTAGACTATAAGATCTTTGGGGAAGGAATTGTCTCTTGCTATGGGTTTGTACAGCACCTAGCGCCTCACCTCAGGTGGCATTACCAGGCACTGCTTCAAAAGCAACAACAGCAATCATCAGCATCATGGGCTAGTTTTGCTTTATCCTGCCTCAATGCAGAGGCCTGGATTGATGAATTCTTTAGGTCCCTTCCTGCCCTATGGTTCTGCGATCATTATCATTTCATGATGTCCCAAATATTCAACGAGGTCTCAGCCTGGCTCCCTTTTCACGGGTGTGTCACTCTCCAAAATTGTGTCTGCATTTTAATTAAAGCTGTGCAAAAAACTGATATATCAGGTTGCTGACAGTCCCAAAAAAGAGGAAAGCTATCGGTGCCAATAAGGATTAATATCTTTTGGGTCAACCTGAAATGATTTTTTTAATTTTTAAATTTAAATTTTTGGCAAACAAAAAAGTAAAAAAAAAAAGTGTTTCGGGTCAAACAAAATGTTTCACTTCAATTTTGAGTGTTTTTATTTAAAAAAAATACAGCTGAAGGAAATTTTTTAAAGGAAAGGTCATTTCTAATAGAAAAATCAAAACATGTCATTTCAAAAATATCAAAGTGAACATTTAGTGGGTTTAAAAAAAAAAACAATTAAGTGAAACTGACATTAAGTCAGGAAACATTTCTTTGTCACTAAAACTGCATTTTTTGCTGGAAAAAGTTTCATCTGAAAAATTTCTCCCAGCTCCAAATTTAGCCCCCTCAGTGACTGGCAGGTGCAATTATTAGTAATTGGATCCCTCTGACAAAGAAGACCCTCCAATTAGCAATCACATACTGCCCTAGTGCTGACTACAGCAATTTCTTACATGGGAACTTAATAGTCGGATGATATTGGATGTATTTTTAATTGTCTTTCAAAGAGATGTAGCAAGGAGGAGAAACAACACCATTTGATTCAGTGTCATCAGATATTGATGACCTCCCTACAATATATATGATTTTTTAAAGAAGATTTGCTGTGATTTGGTTATTTACACCCCGGCTAATGGAGGATATGAAAAGCAGGGCGTAGTCTGTAATTGCACTGGGAAGAGAGTAAAATACTGTAAGTAATACACTCACTCCCACACAGTTATGACCACTTTGCAGGCCCTCCCTCTTCTGAATAATTAGTTAATTATTATGATTGTAGTAGCACCTAGGAGCTCCAGTCATGGGCCAGGAACCCATTGTGCAAGGTGCTGTACGAATATGTCTTTCTCCGACCCCATTGCTATACCTTGACCTGAAGCTGCTAGGCCGGCAGGTGGAATGACCTTGAGTGAAATTTTGGCTCCGCTCAACTCAACGGGAGTTTTGCCACTGACTTCAATGAGGCCAGGATTTCACCCTTTCTCTTGGTTTGCACCAGTTCCCAGATTCACTGCTCTTGTTTTCCTTGTCTTTTGTAACATGATAGACCAGGAGTGGCTAAACTGAGCCAGAGAAGAACCCAGAATTTACCAATGTACATTGCCAAAGAGCCACAGTAATACATCAGCAGCCCCTCGTCAGCTCTCTCCCCTCTATCCCCAGTGTCTCCCATCCATCAGCAGCACCTAACCTCCATCCCTGTGCCTCCCGCCCACCGTGATCAGCTGTTTCAGGAGGGTTGGGGGGAGGAGCGAGGGCACGGCAGGCTCAGGGGAGGGGGCAGGAAGGGGCGGAGTGGGGGCAGGGCCTGTGGCAAAGCCAGGGGTTGAGCAGTGAGCATCCCCCAGCACATTGGAAAGTTGGCACCTGTAACTCCAGACCTGGAGTCGGTGCCTAGGCAAGGAGACCTATATTAACCTCTGAAGAGCCACATGTGGCTCCGGAGCCATAGGTTGGCCACCCTGTGTTAGACTCACACAGAGTATAAGAATCAGGAGACAGCATTAATGATGGGAGATGCAATTAGCCCAGCTAGGAGAACAGCAGCAATGAGAGAAAAATCAGGGGAGAAATGGAGTCAAAATCAGAACTTTTCTGCTAGCTCACAAGGCGATTTAACAAGTGAGCACTGAACAAGTAATAAACCAAGGTCCTTAACTCCTCAAAAAAGTGTCACGTTTTTAGTTCCCACAGACTATCCAGGCTCTGTGTATAGTGTATGTGTGGGGAGGGAGGGCTGAAGGGGAAGGGTGGGGAATTGTTCAGATAATCAGATCCTATTCTTTATCAAAATTAACATATTTTTATAAATAATCAATCATTCTCATTCATTATTTACATAGCAGGCCATTTAAGCCATGCACAAAATCAGGATCTCTGCCCCAGGGAGCTGATAATCAAAGGGCCTGATCCTGCAGACTCACAGGGAATATCTTGCCAGTCATGCTCTAGCTCTGGTTGAGCCAGCACACTTAAAACAAGCAGTGTGACAACGGCGGCCTGGTTGGCAGCTCAGACCTGCCCCCTGCGTATGTAGCCAGGAGGTCAGGCGGGCTTGTATTCCAGTGGCTAGCCCAAACCATTGCCCGAGCTACTGCAGCTATGTTTGTTCTGCTAGCTAGAGCTAGTCTGCCTTCCCATCTCTGGGTTTGCAGGATCAGGTCCTAATGACACACATGTCCTAGGAGGCTGAGTCTCATCAGAGGAGGCATATGTATGTATGTAGGCCAGGGGACGATGTTCTCTGGATCCAACGCCATCTCAAGTGTGCCCTCAGGGGGCAGGAAAAGGATCATTTAGCAGTACATTAAATGCAACTTAAAAATGAATTCGTACAAATACTGCAGGAACGGGGAAAGGAATGCAACAGCATTAGTTAACAATAACAACAAACTGTGCAGAATTACCCTGTGGAACTCACTGCCACATGTTATCACTGAGATCAATTGTTTAGTAGGATACAAAGCCAGGATTAAAACAAAAACAAAAAACCAAGTGCTTGGGAAGGGATATAGGCCCTCATATTTTGGGGCATAAAGTCAGAGGAATCTTTTCCTGTGGGCAAGTTATTTCATAAATACCTACTGCAATGCTCTGTGCATCTTCCCTTGAAGCATCTAAGATCCCATTGGAGACAGTAAACTGGAAAAGATAGATCACAGATTTGATGCATGAATGCAATCCCTATGTGCCTAATTACTAACAGAATTAATAATGAATATGAACTCATTATTACCTGTAAATTCAGGAGATTTTGATGTGTTTCTTGAGCACCCTCCACAGCATGAATGAAAATTGTTTGTAGAGCTTGCAGCCCTTTCCTCACTCCATCCTCTCGATTAAAACAGAATCGAAAAATCTTCATTGCTACCTGCCTCCATTTCTTGAAATGAAGGAGATGAGGGGAAATGGAGGAAAGCCCCTTACATTGCTGTAATTTCTAAAACATAAAAGCTTTTCTTTGAGAGTAAATCTATTTCTTTTCCTTGTGGCATTAAGGCTAAAGAAATTCCTCAGAAAATAATTTGTCAAGACCCCGACTGATCAAAGACACATATAAAAGGACCCTTTTTTTAAAGGGGAAAAAAAACCCCTTCGAGCTCAGAATGAATTGGCAATTCATTTACTGACTGTCAGATAAAGTAGTTCACTCCCTATCACGTCTTTAGCTGGAGCTGTGGCCAGAAGGAAGCAATTCCCGGCCCACTGTGCGTACATGTTTGGGGTATGTTAGTGATTAGGGTATTCCTGCCTGGGGGATGCAGAAAAATATGATTCAGATTCGCAAAAGTGCCATAAATCTCCCTCCTTTTATTCAAAATGTGTGTTTTATAGCCATTTCCTGGCCAATTGCTGCCTCGAATAAATATGTAACATATCTGTGTGTTTAGCTTTTAGGTCCAGAATTGGGCTCTGTCTCATGAGCTGAAGCGCATTCATGTTGGCTAAGGCAAGGAGAGCGTTAGAACAAGGTTCTCTGCTGTTCTTTTTGCTCTCACAAAAAATCAATATTTGGGGAGCTTGTGCTAATTGGCTTAGCTTTAGTAGAATCGCACCTGCTAACAATCTCTCTTCTTCTCGCCACATGAAACTGACCAATGTGCAGAGAACCAGCACAAAGCCTAGGTCCGATTTCAGCCCTATTGTGAGGGTTGATGGAGAACGTAGGTAATCACAGAATCATAGACTAGAAATGGAGGGCTAGAAAGGACTCAGAGAGGTCATCTAGTCTGTCCGCATGCTCTGAGACTGGATTGAGAATACCTAGACTATTCCTAATGTTAATGTACAGCTCTTGGTTCAGCTGTTGGTATTCCTGTACCAACACACACTCACTGCCACCAGTTGTAGCTGGATTTTCCAATCATGCTCAGAGAGAGACCAGACACTACCTTCACATGAATATACTGTTAAGAACAAAGATGTAGAAATGCTGACAGAGTGGTGAGAATTAGAATCAGAGCTGGCCAGAAAACCGAGGTGGTGGAGAAAGGGGAGTAGTTTGGAGAAAACTTTTGTATTTTTTCATTTTTGTTTCTCATTGAAAATTTTCTGTTCATCAAATATTTCCAACTAGATCTGGTAAAAATTCAGGAGCTAATGGAAACCAATTAGCAAGGAGTCATAGCAAGTCTGGAGATGTGGACAAAACATTTCATGAGATACAGCACAAAGGGGATATTTCACCCCTTTCACATTTCTACCCTTCAGCATAGCATACGAGACATACAAGTTGAGTTGGTTGAAAATTTCAAAATGTTGATGATATTGTTTTCAAAATTTTTGAATTGCAGTAAAAAAAAACCCCAAAACCCCAAACAAACCTGAAATTGTTGTGAAAATTTTCACAAAAAAATTGAAACCATTTTTCAACCGGCTCTGCCTACAAGTTGATCCCAAGGATGAGTCCCATTGGGATGGAAGAATAGAGTGTGAACAGCTTGTTCGGAGATGACAATATCACATAGACCTTCTAGTACAGAGAGTGAGTCTTCCAACTCCTAAAAGGGACAATCCCCCCTAAGAACAGCAACAGGACAAAATCTCCAGAACAAAAGTTTGAGACCCTGTGATACCAACACTTTATCTTTAGCCCTTCTTCTGATCTTTTAATATCGTAGTTCTTGTTTGCTTCCCTTTTCTTGAAGCAAGGAACTACAAGTACTTTGGGCCTGACCCAAACTCTTGAAGTCAATGGCAAAATTCCCATTGATTTGAATGGGCTTCAGATCAGAGGTAAATATTATGTGAGGAAAGACTGATGGAAGCACAATGTTTATCTAATTGAGAACTTAATCCAAAGGCAACTGAAGCTGATGAGAGTCTTGCCAGTGACTTTAATGGCCTTTGGATCATGGCTTTATACAAAACTGTTTCTCTGGCCACCACAATATTTTAAGCACAGATGCTATTTAAAAAATCACATGCATGATTGCAAGAAATTGTCCCCAAAAGTTTGTTAGACTTTTGTCCAGGATTCAAGCTCCCCTCACCCATACGACACAGCAGCTAGAATTCAGAATAAAACAAGAAAGACACAGCAGGGCAATACTGGTGGAAGATGGCAATTATAGAGTGATCAGACACATAGTAATACAGAGATGTTCACTGGCAGCAAAATAAGTCATCCAGACATACATTCTAAAGGCTTATTTTACCCTAGGGCATGTAGGGGGAGAAGGTCCTCCATATCAACCGGAGACTGTTTTCATCCTTCTCCAATTTGTCTCTGCTGCCTCTTGCTTCCTCTCACGGACCTCCTCATTCAGTTTGCTGGCCTAGATCCACTCCACTTACTCACTATGAGGGCCACTCCCTTGACTTTGCCTTTACCAACAAAATGTGCATCTAGATAGCCAAGCAACCCTGTGATCTTCATGGTAATTAGAGCTGGTAGGGGAAATTTCATCCAATTTTTTTTTTTGCTTGGAATTTACCAGTGTGTTGACCCTGAAAAGGACTGCAGGGTGAGCTGCCCCAGTGTCAGGGCTCCCAAGAGAGCTGGGCAGAGAATAGGATTCTGTTTCACTGAGAATTCTGAAATTTGGGGAGTTAGTTTTGAATTGGAATAAGACCAAATTCAGAATCTTAAAATTCTCTGCAAAATGAAATTTCCAGCCAGGAACTGCCCAGCTCTAGTTGTGATCTTTGTTCTCCTCTCCCTTTCTTCTTTTGCTGACTTGAGTACTATGAGTAGTCCCATTCTATCCAGAGCAGTGTTTCCAGGACTGGCCCAACAGAATGTAAAAAGGGCAAGGAGCATGACTTTTCTGCACTCTGTCCAGGGTCCAGCACGCTGGGCCTGATTTTCAGAGGTACTGGGCTCCCACTGGCTACAGATAAGAGCTGGTGAGAAACTGGAATTTCCATCCCATGAGAAACTTGGATCCTTAAAAAGAAATGGTGTGTCAGGTGGGGCTAGGCCCATCTCACCTTATCCTGTGACAAGATAATATAAACTATAATATAATATAATTAATTAATTAAAATGATAAAAATTAAAATAGAACATTATCTTCTTGAAACAAAACATCTCAACATTATCAAAACAAAATGAGAGACACAAAATGTAGTTGAAATTGACATGCTCCCAAAAAATGTTCCAATTTTGACAAAACTGCTTTTTTTGATGGAAAACTGTTCAGTCGAAGGACTCTGCAACAAATGGATCTGTGGGTGCTCAGCTCTTCTGAAAACCAGGTCCTATATAAATTATCATAGTAATTTTCAAGATTCCTTTTTCTGTCAGAGATATCCGGGATTCTACACAACTCTCTGCAGAACCTACCAACACAAACCTTTACTTCAGCCAGAGGGGTCACTAACAACGTGCCAACTGTGTAGTTAGCCAAGATTAGAAACTCTAAATAGGGTTTCATTAAAATACACTTACTTATGAAAAAAAATCAACCTAAAACCCATAAGACATTTTAACAACCATTGGAAACTCCGGGCAGCCCCATTTCCACCTAAATTAAAAGGTCAGTCATTCTAAAGAGGCTTCGGTTTGCTTTTATTGATGTTTCAAAATACAGTGAAGCTTTTCTCTTAATAACTAATCCCTTCTACTCACAGCTTGCACCTCCCCTGAGCTTTAGTATGCCTGCACTGTAATATCTTTGAGGCTGGGACCATCTCTTTGTTCTGTGTTTCTACAGCAGCTAGGAGACGGGGCCCTGATCCATGATTTGGGGTCCCTAGGTGCTACTACAATTAAATAAAAACCAACAATATGTGAAAAAGGGAGCAATGTCCCACTCTAAGCCCTCACCCTCCATCAGGTGTGGGAGGGTGGCTAGTAGGAGCTGGACTTGTTTTACTAATCAACCATCAGTGTTCAAAGAGGCACTCTCTCACCACTAGGCCCTGAAGAAGAATAGGGGAAGCCTGGATAATGCTGAGAGGATCTGTCCTGCAGCAAGTTATCCCGTTGGAAGAGTGGTTCTTCAGCCAGAACAGAGCTAGGGAAAAGTTTGTGGGGATGAAGGTGGGGAAGACTTGGACTGTTTCCCTGCTCCTGTTTGTAAAAGAAAACCAGTGACGTGCCAGGAATAATTGTTGACACTTTCTAGGGCACAGAGGCTGTGAATATCAACGTAACCTAAGGAAGTTAAGCAGTATCACAAAAATGATGATATTGGCTTAAAAATCAAGAGGTTTAAAATGATAATAAATAATATATTTTTAATGCTTTTTATTTGTCTTCTGGGTTTTGAGTCAGTAAGAGACAATCCAATCACATTTTCAGGCTTGTCTCTGCAACCATAAGGGCAAGAAATGTTTTTATTGAAACCAAAGCTGAGATCCTCATGTATTCACATGACTCAAGGAGCTGAGGCTTTTAGAACACTGAATATTGTGAGATTCACAGTGAAATAATGAATGTTGACAACACTGTACAAGGTGACCAATTCTCACTGAAGACTTATGCCACACTCAGGTGCAGAACATTCTGCTTGTGTGAATAGTTCCATTGCAATCACTGACAGCTGAGGGTCTACCCCCTAAGCTCCATTTTGAGGGCTTATGTAGGACTTAAATGGTGCCTTGGGCAGACCTTCTTGGCCAGCTTCAGAATGACAATTGTGCCATAGCATGGGCAATTGGTGATAGTTCAGTACCCAGCATTGCCACCAACTCCCTGCGTGACCTTAATCAAGTCACTTAGCCTCTCTGAGTCTTAGTCCTCAACTGTACAATGGGAATAATAGTACTTCATAGATGTGTTGTGTGGATACAATAAAAAGACTGTAAGGTTCTCAGATATTATAATGATGAAGGCCACATAAATACTTTAGGTTGAACTTATGGAAATGAAATCATTTTCTCCAGTGACCAAAAATTAGGATTTGAACACAGATGAGAAACTAGTGGCAATAACCTATACCTCAAACCCAATTTCAGCAAAACAAAGGGCCTGGTATTGGTGACTGATTACAAGATCTCCCTCGGGCCCTCTTATTTTTACATTATTTTCTTTCCACTCTTTTTCTCCACCAAACCACTAATTACGAAGGAAAGAGAAACAAGAGCTGCAGTAGATTTTCCAAAGGAAGGAAGCACAGAAGGATAGCCAGTTCATATTTTAACATCTGAAACAGACAAATCTAAATTTTGAAATTCAAAGGTTGAGGGAGGGAATGTGTTTGGTGACATTTTTTGTGATTTTTTTCTCCTCATTTTCTGACCAATGATTCATCTGGGGAAAAATCTCAACACCCTTGGTTCATTAGCTACAGCCAAGTCTTACTGGGATAATTTTTTGATTGTCATACAGAAAAAGGATTTTTTGTGTGCATGTTTCAGTAACTCAGAAACTGAGGAAGCAATTTAGCTTAGAACTGAAGAGACTATTTTGAATTTGTGTCCAAGTTTTACATACCCTGAGCAATCTTCCAGTTTATGATAATTTATTACTTTGCTATCACACAGAAAACTGTTTTTTCAGCTGCTTCATGGCTCCATTCTCCTCAATCGGCTGGGATCCACTGCTAGACTTAATCTCCCATGATGCAACGTGGCTACCCTCATCAAGATGGGAGACTGTGGTAAGACACCAGATGTGTAGTCCAACCAGGAAGACCAGCCTAAAGAAGAAAATAGGATTATGAAGCACCCAAACTACAACTCCCAACAGGCACTGGGGTGGCATTTCTGAATTGAATTATTTTTAGCTGAAATATGTTGGTTTTGGCTGAAATATTTCATTTTTTGATTTTTCAACAAAACTCCTAAATATTCCATAGGGAGGAAAAACATTTTCTGACTAGCTCTAGTTTGTGGGATGTTTCCAGTTAATTATTGGTTTATCATCAGTGCCTTAAGAATGACTTGATGACTGGGTAGTTGATGCTGCTGAAAGGTTTTGGATTCTTGTTATTTAGCCCTACTGCAGAGAGATGAGCAGAAGTGTATAAGAAAGAGGCAAAATCCCCACTCTGTTGAAACCAGTAAACTGGTTGCTAATATGGATGATAAAAAAGAGGTTGTGAGACTAGAAATCTAGAAAAATAAGCCAGATTAACCAAGAGTAATAAGGAGAGGGACAAAAGGGAAAAAATGATTGTCAAGTTGCAGACAATATTTCAACTGACATTAAAAGGTTCCTCAAAAATAACTACAGAAGATAGAGAAATATGGTATACAATAGTGGTGGATTGGACATGGGAACAAAGGAATTGTTAAACAATTATTTTACTTCTATCTTTATGAAAATGTAGATAGAACTGGTCAGAAATTTTTTCTTTCCCATAGAAAATTTAGACAAAAAGAGAAAAAAAAGTTTTAATAAAACACATACACACAAATAAAAGTAATGGAAATTCGAAAACATTCATTCAAAAACTTCTGAAAGCTAAGAAATTATCACATTTGAGAGGGAGGAGGGGTTGATTCACTGATGAAATATCAATTTTTTATTTTAATTTTATTTTACTTTTGAGGATAACAGATGCTTTCTGTGAAAATTATCATGTAATCAAAAACTCAGATTTCTACTGGGGAAAATAAGTTTCAGTGCAAAATTTTTGACCAGCCCTGAAGGCTGTTCCCAATGGATAACTACTCAAGAAAGAGTATATCTATTTCCTGGTACCTGATGATAGGGAAGGAGGAGTTATGAGTGCTAGGAAAAAAATTGAAAAGATTTGTTAATGAAGAAACAGTCTAGATTCTTTTCGGGTGCTCACATATTGAGGTAGAGAATCCATAATGACATCCAACCAGGAGTTATAATCACATATTGTGACAAGTTCTCTGAGGATGGTTCAGACTTCTGTGGACAGGCAAGTGGCAAACAAGACACTATCATGCAAAGACTTAGAGCACCGCAAGCAATTACTGACCAGTTACAAATCCACATTGCAAGGAAAGCCTTCCAAACAATCAGGGTTTAGTGAGGGCACACCTGGAAAAGATTGATTAAGAGACAACCAATATGTGTGTGTGATTTATGAGGAGCAGGCCTTGCTTTACTAGGCGTTCTTCAGAGATCTTGCTGCCATGAAGCCTGAGGGAAAAGCTCATGGATGTTCTATAGTTACTAGATTGTCAGAAATCACTTGATAAGCTTCCTCAACAAAGATTATCAGCTTAGTGAGAGAGAAATAGAATCCAGGATCAAATAGACTGTGGGATAGAAAACTGTCTAAAGAAACTGGGACCATCTAGATAGGTTCTTATACAGCATCCATCACTTAATATCTGAGCACCTCTCAAGATTTTAAAACAACAAACATCAGTCCTCCTCTCTCTTCCTTTCTAGCTGGTAGGAATAAATTACTTAGTTAGATTGTTGGGGACAAGAGATAAGAAGAGGGAGCTTTTCTAGCTGGACGAAAATAACTACTGAGACACTCCCAGGGTCTAACTTTGGACCTGTCAGTTATCACATAAGTAAATGACTTGGGCAGAAACATTGCCTGTAGGATATCAAAGCTGGCTGATGATACCAAATAGATGGCTTGTGTTTTAAGACACAGCAAGCAATGAGTAACAGCCTGATTCAGAACGCTGTAGATTTTGACTGGGATTTTCAAAGGGAACTAAGGGAGTTAGGCATCCAACACTCACTGAAATTCAGTGCAATTTGGGTGCCTGAGGGACCGATTTTCAAAGGTATTTGGGCACCTAAAGATGCAGATAGGTGCCTAGTGGGATATTAAAATGTATCTGAGTTAATAGCATCATATAATGCCTGATGATTTCAATAGGATTTAGGCACCTAATCTGTTTAGGGGTTTTAGAAATACCACTAAGAGAACTCTATACACTGTCATAAGGAGTGTGCAGGGTACGCACAGAATGAGGCACAGTAGCCTCAGGCTATGATCAGATTAGTAGCAATAAGAACATTTTAAATAGATTCAAAGAAGGAAATAATTCTCTCAGTTACGAGTGTGAAGGAGAGTGGAAAGGACATGTATGAGCATCTTTGCTTTTCAACTTGAGCGATGGCATCAATGGCCTGCTTTGTTAACCCAGGAGAAACGGACAGTAGTGGAGGAGTGGCGTAAGAACTCACAGTGGCGAATGCTGCTGAAAAGTCCAAAAGACTCCATTCTGTCTGTTTCACTAATTGCAACTTGGAAAGGCGTTGCTAGATTTTTGTTTTGAATTTTGCAGCTTTTATAACATTCTGAATTCTGAACTCTCCAAATATGAAAAACAAATTGGGGACAAATAGATGAAATCTTCTTCTCCTGCCCCACTGCCATTTAATACCAACTAGAGAACTGGCTACGATTTTGTAGATTTCAAAATTCTGAAATTTTGAAATGTCAAATTTTGCAAAAGAGTGGATGGATAGATAGATAGACAGACAGACAGACAGACAGACAGGGTGTATGAGGAGAGATAGGGTGTATGAGGATAGATAGATACATAGGTAGATAGATTAGATAGATCGATCGATGGCTCTTACTCCTGTTCTTGCTCAAGGAGAGGGTTACCACAGTGCTCCTTTGTGTTCTACCTTTCTTCAAAATCCCACGTGTAGTCAAATAATAAGATATTTGTCATTCCTGGTCAGCAATCACTCTTCTCAGGACAAGCAAAAGTACATACATCTGACATCCATATGATAAGGCATCAGAATAAATTTCAAGGTTGCATTGAGAAGCCGGCATATTAGGACAAAGGGCGCAGAAAGAAAAGGAAGGGAAAAAGTCTTTTAATAAATCATAAAAATCTTTTGATGCCTTCAGCTCTGTCTATGGCTGCAGTGAGGGAAAAAAAAAGATAAGGAAGAAAAGAAAGAAACTAGGATATTGTGGCTGCCTCAACCAAGGGATCGGATGGAAACCAAAAGAGGGAATATAGTTACTGTATCACTGTGCAAGCCACAGGTTAGACCACATTTACAATAATGACTGCATTCACTTGTGGTCAGAAGAAGGATATTACTGCCCGGAGGAGAGGGGCAACTGGGATGATTCCAGGTTCTAAGGAGAGCTGAACAGAAGTTTTCCAAATTAGGAAGGGATTGAATGAAGGAGAACAAGATAAATTGCTCACACTAGTGTTGGGGAGGTGGGGGAGAGGGGGATTCAAATGCTGGGAGGACACAATCTAACCATTCGCAAAGAGGGAATTCCAGACGCAGCAATCCCTTGACAAGCAGTAAAACTATGGAGTAAGCTGCCAAGAAGGCCATTGAAGCAAATAATATAAATACATCTAAGAAAGAGCTAGCCATTTTTATATAGAAGGAATGATGGGGGAGCGGTGGGGTGGGGGTAGATTGAAAGAGACAGGAAGATGGGGATGCAATAAGGTGAGTTGGATGAGGGCATGTGCTGGGGCCTGAAGTCCTTTTCAAGAGCTGCCTTTCACAGCTGGATTCGGAAATCTGAGTCCCAGCAGGATTGGTGACACGTGGAAATGGCCTCTGGCAGTGTTGTCATGCTCTTCCCATTTCTGTGTGGAAAGCTGTGTCTCTCATACCTACACCAGGTGATGTGGGCTCAGCTGGCCACTTCCAAGAGGCACAAGATTGGAACAGCAGGGAGTGCTATGGATTGAGGTTGAGAGGGACCAGCAGAGCTGTTCTGGGGGAAGCTTGCACAGCATCCCCACATGCTCTACCTGGCTCCAGCCTCAAGGCTATGAACTCTGCACTCCCACAAACATTGACATCACCAGCAAACTGATAAAGAACTTGCACCAACCCACCACCGTGCCATGCAGATATATTCTTATACCGGCCATGGGAGCACTCAGCAGCACTCTGGCAGCCCTCTGATACCAAAGACCTGCAGAATCATGCAGAGCTCCAAGACATTTCATTAATCTTTTAGGGCTGGATGCTGTTTGCTGAGCCACATGGTGGATCTTGGGCCCCCACTACTGTGCATGCTCCCTCTGCGTGGAGAAACCCATCGGTATTAATAGGATTAAATCCAGCTTTCCTTGCAGTCAGCAGGAGTTTTGCTATTGATTTCAGCAGGACCAGGATTTAGCCCATAGCAAAGGGAGAATATCACAGTCAATACTCCTGGCCACCACACTCAGTGAGGGGATCAGCTGACATACTCACTCATCATGACGACTCAGGGTTTGGCTACACTTGGAGGTGTGCAGCTCTGGGAGTTACAGCTGTCTTCGTACAGCTGTGTAGGGAAAGCGCTGCAGTGTGGCCACACTGACAGCTACCAGCACTGCAGTGTGGCCACATTTGCAGCATTTGCAGCGGTGTTGGGAGTGGTGCATTATGGACAGCTATCCCACAGAGCACCTCGTCCCATTCTGGCGCGGTGGGTTGTGGGAAGGGGGTGGAGGGTGCGGGTCATTCTGCTTCCTGTCCTATCGCCCCGTGATGCATCGCTTCACATCCCTGCAATCCCTGTTTTTCAGTCCATGTTTGGCACCATCTTGACTCTCTCAATGGTTTCTGTGCAGTGCGATTTCTGTAGGAAATGGAGCCCAAACTGCTGAGGAGTAGGCCGACAAGTCTCGCCAGCACATCACGTTTGGCAGTTGAGCTATTCCTTAAGATCCAAAGTGATGAGGAGTCCGACGATGATAGCGAGTCGCGTGATGCATACAACATGAACTTGCCTGTGGCATTCACAGAAATGCTCAGCACCGTGGAACGCCGCTTTTGGGCTCAGGAAACAAGCACTGAGTGGTGGGATCACATCGTCATGGAAGTCTGGGATGACGAGCAGTGGCTGCAGAACATTTGGATGAGAAAAGCCACTTTCATGGGACTGTGTGCTGAGCTTGCCCCCACCCTGCAACGCAAGGACACGAGATTGAGAGCTGCCCTGCCGGTGGAGAAGCGGGTGGCTATTGCAATCTGGAAGCGGGCAATTCCAGACAGCTACTGTTGGGAACCAGTTTGGAGTGGGAAAGTTGACTGTTGGAATCATATTGATGCAAGTTTGCAGGGCCATTAATTGTATCCTGCTAAGAAGAACCGTGACTCTGGGGAACATGCAGGACATTGTGGATGGCTTTGCACAAACGGGTTTCCCTAACTTTGGAGGGGCGATAGATGGAACGCATATTCCTATTCTGGCACCACCCCACCTAGCATCTGAGTACGTTAATCGGAAGGGGTATTTCTCCAAGGTTCTCCAGGTGCTTGCGGATGACCGTGGGCATTTCACTGACATTAACACAGGCTGGCCCGGAAAGGTGTGTGATGCATGCATCTTTTGGAACACTGGCCTGTTCAGGAAGCTGCAGGCTGGGAATTTTTTCCCAAACCGGAAGACCACAGTAGGGGATGTCGAAATGCCCATTGTGATCCTTGGAGACCCCGCTTACCCACTAATGCAGTGGCTCATTAAACCGTACACAGGGAACCTTGACAGGAGCAAGGACCAGTTCAACTACAGGCTGAGCTGGTGCCGAATGACTGTGGAGTGTGCTTTTGGTCATTTAAAGGGGCGCTGGTGATCTCTGTATGGGAAGCTAGACTTGGGGGAAAGCAGCATCCCCACGGTTATATCCGTGTGCTGTACCCTCCATAATATTTGTGAAGGGAAGGGTGAAAGATTCAGTCAGGCATGGACCTCCGAGGTTCAACACCTGGAGGCTGAATTTGCACAGCCAGAGAGCAGGGCTACTAGAGAGGCCCAGTACAGGGCTGCAAGGATTAGGGATGCCTTGAGGGAGGAATTTGAGGCTGAAAACCAACAGTAATGTTTGGTGCCTTGCACGGGAGTAAAGTGCAGTGGTTACAATATTAGTAGGAATCTGTGTTTCCTAAGCTGATTTGCAATGCCTGTTTCTTTCCTGGGCTAAGGTATCTTTGAATTTCTGCAATTATAAAGACTGTTTTCAAAGCCAAGAATTCATTTATTGAAAAGAAAATTACTTTATTGACAGACACAACTTTTTGGGAACCTAAAAGGGCAGGGGAGTGGGGTGGGGAACTGTACAGTCACAGGTTTGAATATGTCCTGTCTGGAGTGCTGTGCAAAGACTGCTGCACTTCAGGATGGCTATACTGCATGGTGATGGGAGCTGAGTGCAGAGGGTAAGGGTTGTAGTTCTCAGAGCTGGTTGGTGAACGTACAGGTGTTGGAGGCAGCTGGTGGTGGTAAGAACCTGGATGCTGGAGAAGGGGGTTTTGAGCTGACATTGGGGCACAAGGGAAAGAGCTTTAGGACTAGGGGGAGACGGAGCGGTAGTGCTCTGCCTGCATGGCTACGAGCGCCTGGATAGAGTCCGCTTGGCACGCCAGGATGCTTATCAGCTGCTTTGTGCTTTTCTTCCTGTCTGCTGCATTTTTCTGGCAGATCCTGCTTTCCCTTTCCCTCCAGTCCTGCAGTTTTTTTTTCTCTCTGGCAGAGTGATCCATAACTGTTTGCAGCAGGTCTTCTTTTCTTTTTCGCAGCTTCTTCTGGATGTTTTGGACTCTTTGAGCTGTTGATAACACAGGCAGCCGAGATCTCAAGGTTGCGTCTGGAAAGGCAAAAAATGCAACACTTAACAGAGGCAGCATTGTTTATACCAGACAGTTATTCCCACACAGTTAAGGAGTAACATTCTTCACAATAGCATAATTTTCCCATCCCAAAGAGAGTGCACATAACCCATGACAGACCCAAAATGATGAGTAAGGGGGACTGATTGCTTCAGGGCTCTATGGTCCTTGGGGTTTCTGTGCATTGGGGAAAGCAAACAGCTGCAGGGGGCACCTACACTGAACACTATCCCAACATTTTCCACAGGAGTTGATCCTGGAAGATATCTCGCTGATGCGGGTCACCTGGGAAGCGTGGGAGGGTCTTCTACAGCAATGTGGATTACGCCCTGGCCCCTATGCAGCTTGCCTATGTCTTGCAATGGTCCCCCCACCCCTTGTGGTATAGTGGCTCGGACGTGTTAGCCTGACTGGGACAAGGACCACAGTGGTTCTCCCAATAAACTTGCGCAAGCGCATTGCCCACACTTTGGCTGAAACTTTTGAAGAGATTGCCAAGGCCGATTACCGCGACGTGATAGACCACATCAATGGACTATTCCACATCTAGGCATGCATGCATGCAGCCCTAATCCTCCCTCCTCTCCCGAAACATTTCCATCCTGAAAATAAAAGCTGCTTACCCGGAATCCACTCCTCTGCTTCTTCTTCACCAACAAGTTCCAGCTGCTGTGACTGGCTAGCTTTCTCTTGGCTTGAGAAGAGTGCCTGGCTGCATGCCTCCAGGGACTCCGGGGTGTCTCTCCCCCACCCCAGTACCATCACTCTCGGTTTCCTCCTCCCTCCGCTCTGAAGTGTCCATCGTGGTCCTCGGATTGATGGTGGGGTCACCCCCAAGTATCGCATCCAGCTCTTTTTGAAAACGGCAGGTCGTGGGGGCAGCGCCAGAGCGGTGGTTTCCCGTGTGGGTTTTGCAATAGGCACTCCGCAGCTCCTTCACTTTAACCCTGCACTGCAGGGTGTCCCGGTCATGGCCCCTTTCCAGCATGGCCCTTGATATCTGCCCATAGGGATCGTAATTCCTACTGCTGGAGCGCAGCTGGGACTGCACAGCTTCCTCCCCGCAAACACTGATGAGGTCCAGCAACTCGCCATTGCTCCATGCTGGGGCTCGTTTGGCATGTGGAGGCATGGTCACCTGGAAAGATTCACTGATTGCACTCCACACCTGGCTGAGCAAACAGGAAGGGGATTTTTAAAATTCCTGGAGCATTTAAAGGGCGGGTCACCTGAGGCCAGGGCAGTAGGGTTCAAACTGATGAGCAGAGTTGCTGAACAGGCATTCTGGGATACCTCCAAATACCTCTGGAGGCCAATAACAGCGGTTTTGGTGGCCACCCTGGCGGAGCAGCGCTGCATCACCAGCACTATAGTCGTTATTCCCCAGGCTGAGTTGGAGTACAGCCAGCACTGTAGCCAGGGAGATACAGTGCTGTATGTGCCTTGCAAGTGTGGACGGTGAGTGAGTTGCAGCTCTGTAAAGCCACTACCAGAGCTGCAACTCTCCAGTGTAGACAAGGCTTCAGGCACTCAAATAACACTATGATGAGTGCAGTGTAAGGCTGGAGTTTACTAAAGAGCTCACAGGAGTTAGGCCCACAAATTCCATTGAAATTGAATGGGATTTGGATCCCTAAATAACTAGACGGACAATAAAGAGATGGAGCAACAGAGAGATCAGTTTCTGCTACCAGATAAGGCCACCCAGTTGTCACCGAATTCAATGGCAGTTCCATACATCAGGTGTCTGTCTGATGTGAATGGTACTTTCATTTTTTTAATGCAAATACATACATAAACAAATGAAACAAAGTAACAACTAAAGCAATACAAATTAACCCTATATTTTATTGACAACATCCCAGCTCTGGCATGGAACTATCAACTGGTTTCCCCTGCCATCAATCACGGAATTACAATGCTGCATGATAGTGAGCATGTAAATAAATGTATGGAGTTCTACATGCTCATGTACAACACAAATAGCAAGAGCTACACCTGCCTGCAAAGGGAAACCGAGCAGCTGGAGATTTACCTCTTGGGTCAGTCTCTCCACCAAAGAATACACACTCAGGGCCTAACGTAGTGGCCATTGAAGTCAATTGCTATCCTTCCATTGATTTCAATGGGCATCTGATAAAGCCCCTAATCAGGAAAAATTGTTTCCTTCTGTAACTGAATAGGATCAGCTCAGGATTTAGGGCAAATGTATTCATGGTGCAACCGTCCCAGGGTTTTAAGTCCTTTGGGGCAGGGATGATCTTTTCATTATTTCTGTATAATGCAACCAAGGATCTTCTTATTATCCATGGAAAGGTTTAATCCAGCTTTAAATCCTGCTCATCTTAATATCTTGTGGCAGCAAGTTCCATAGGCTAACTGTGCTTTGTGTAAAAAAAAGTATTTCCTTTTATCAGTCGGAGAAAAATTGCCTTTCACAGAAGCATGCCATTCATGGTAGCAGCCAGCCTTGGCCCACCACTGAAACTATGCCCCATCTTCCCCCACACACACCACGGAGAGAGAAAATCCCACCCGAACCAACATCTGCAGAAGCTGGCAAGGATGTTGGAAAGGGGGCACAGGGTATGGAATTTCCCCATCAGACTTGGGCTTGGTCAGGCAAGATCAAAGGAGGCTGCCGAACTCTACAGTTTCTCTGTGCTTGGCTAGGCACATGAGAGAGACAGAGAGCCTGCATAATTCAGGTGAACTGGCTGGCCTCACCCAGGGAGTAGCCTTAGGGACTTTTCCATCATACAAGGCCCAAGTCACCAAAACACTTAAACACATGCCTAACTTTAAGCATGTAGGTGATCCCACTGAACTCAATATGAATTCTTAGTGCACTTAAGGTTAAGCACGTGCTCAAATGCTTGCTGGATTGGGACTCAAAGGTTTAGCAACAAGAGAAAAATTTCCAACCTGTTTTTCCCACAGGTTTAAAATACTTTGTATGCTCCGGAGCCCTTAAAACAAAATATTTGGGCATGCAAGAGTAAGGTAAAGAGTTGCCTTCTACAGGTTGGGTTTTTTCATTTTTTTTTGGGGGGGGGGAATGGGTAGTTAAAAAGGAGGGGCTCTGACCCTGGGAAAATATGGGCAAAGCTTTCTTCCACTGGGAAAAGTGAGGTAGGAGAAAGAAAATACCATTTTGACATTGTCATAAAAAAGTACTTTTTTTTTTTCTGACTTCCAGTCTTCGGTGACCATGAAGAGCAGTTCAGTAGGGAAAGCAGCAGGAAAGTTGACATACAGTATATAGAATAACTTCAATCTTTAGGGTCTGATTCTCTACTGTCCTGAACCTTTTGCAGTCATCAATTTACAACACATGTCAACAAGACTCAGAGTTGCTCAGCACCTCTGAAAATCAAGCCTTAGGTGGATATAAGGGGAGAGAGGTAGCGTTGTGGTAAAAATGGAGCGTGTCAGCAAAATCACCATATGGGCATTAGAACAATGTTTGTCACTAGCAGCCATGGCGGGATTCGAACCCACAACCTAAAGATGACATGCTTCTCTTTCTGACCAATCCTTCCACGGTTGGATGCTTTTACAAGTGGAAAAAAGAATGGAAAATTTCCTTAAAATGAAAAGCCTTGTTTAATTTCAGGTCAGGATCCTGATGGAATCTACAGCTGAGAGCTCTACCTACTCTCTGGGGAGGGAACTGTGCCTATCACAACTTGAAAAGACATTGGTAGCTTCAAAGTCAACAACAAAGAACTTCTCCCCACCAGGCAGACCGTGAGAGGGGATTACAGAAAAATCCTACAAGGTAGCCAATTCATGCCTGTAGAAGCTGATGACTTTTCTATTGCTTTGTACCTTGGTAGGCCTCCAGTAATGGAGATATGAAATCTTATGTTTTGGGACATCAGATGATCACCTGTGGAGGCTGGGAAGAGATTTTATTTCTTTGCCCAACGTATAGGAAGGGTGGTCTAGTGCAGTTTTTCTCAATGACCGGGACAGATTTCCATGACACAGAGTAGGACGGCAGCAAGCCCTGGCATCAGAAAGGTTGAGAAACACTGATCTAGTGGACAGGGCACCGGCCTGCATTTCCAGAGGCTTAGGGTACGTCTACACTACAGGATAAATTTGAATTAGCTTAAACCGATTTTATAAAACAGATATTATAAAGTCGATTGTGCGCGTCCACACTAGGCACATTAATTCGGTGGTGTGTGTCCGTGGTTCGAGGCTAGCATCGATTTCTGGAGCGGTGCACTCTGGGTAGCTACTATAAAAGAATGAGGCCAATAATGTCGATTTGCGTCCACACTAACCCTAAATCGATATAGTAATATCGATTTTAGCATTACTCCTCTCGTTTTGTAGGAGTACAGAAATCGATTTAAAGAGCCCTTTAAATCGATGTAAAGAGCAGTGTAGTGTGAACGGGTGCAGCGTTAAATCGATTTAACACTGTTAAAATCGATTTAACAGCGTAGTGTGGACCAGGCCTTAGATTCACTTCCTGGTTCAGTTCCCAAGTTCTTGGGTGACCCTGGGCAAGTCTGCCCTGTGTCTCAGGGCTTGCCATATATGCCCTGCAGTTAAGACTATGGGGATGTGACCTGCACAGTACTCTGGCATGCTCTTCTGTGACTCCCCCATGTGGATACTGCTGGTGCAAACTATAAGGTACCTGGTGCATGTTAACATAGTCCTGTCTGAAAGAGGATTGCATTCATGCAAACTAGGTACCTTTTGTCGCCCCAGCAACATCCATACAGCAGAGCATGCTAATGCGTGCTGTGGTTCACACCCCCATAGTCCAAACTCCAGGGCCATGTAGACAGAGCCTTAGCTCCTCATCTGGGGACAGCACCTCCCTACCCCACAGGGTGATGCGAAGATACAATTATCCATTAACGTTTTTGAGGTGATACGGCCAGGGAACAGGGCCATGTAGGTAGACAGAATAGCGATATGCAGCTGGTCAGCTCTGTAATTGTGTGCATGTAGAGAGTGGGTCGTCTCTCATGGGCGATTGTGTCCTGACTGTCCCTGGAAGCAGGATGCTGGGTCACAAAGACTGGTAGTCTGATTTGGAAAAGCAACTTCTACATTTCTAATACATATTGCTGTGCTCACCAAGCATTTACATTTGTGCTATGTCTTTCCTACCTGCATTCCATGGACAATGTTTGTGTTGGCCAATCAGCACTTCCAATGCTGCCTTGTGGCCTCGCCTGCCTTGGGAGCATATTCGCCCAAGAAGTGGTTGCTCTCATAAATCACCACAAAGGCACAGTCTCTTCTTCCACGCCCCGGCAGTGAAGAGGCACAAGGAGGCGCTGGAGTCTGGTGACAAGTTTTCTCCTTCAAGGCCCACTGTGTCTTTGGATTTCAAACTTCTCCCTCAGCCTGCTGTGACATTTTGGCTCCAATTGTTTCCCACCTCCGCCCCCCATGTTGCTTCCTCCTTCCATAACATTTTCAAAAGTGCCTTGGAGAAGCCAAAACACCTGCTCTGCAAATGCAAGTGCTCAGGGTAATTTGCCAGGCATCTTCCTCTGGGGCTGTTTTGTCTAAAATCTTAGGTCACTGTCTGTGAACTACCTCTCTCTCTCTCTCGAATCACATACAAATACGCTCTCATACAGGTCTCTTCCTTTTCTTTCCCTCTCTACCCTGTCAATGCCCCACTGCAGTATCTGATCCAATGGCTTATTAGCTCTCGCTGATTCCACTTGACTCCCTTGGCAGCTCCTTGACTTTTTCTGACTGAATACTAACCAATGTAGTGGGGAGCAAGTGGGAACATAGGGTCTTAAGGAGTCACCGGAGCTCTCTGAATCAGCCAGCCAATGACCCTCCTTTACTCCCGCCAGTAACGTATGATCTCACACCCTTCAGTTGCCTGTGACAAGCTCATTGCCTCCAGGACATGCTGGATCTCTACCAGGGAATGACAAGGTCATCCCCAAAGCCCCCTATTTTGAGCAGGATAAATAACTGCATCACTTGGTTGTGCCAGCTCCTGTTTCTGCCTAATCTAGAATTGAATCCAGGAGTCTAATCTGGAATTGCACGATTGGTAGAAAGGATCTAGTTTCCAGGAGAGTTGGTGGTGGTAGCTCATCTGTAGAGATATGGGCAAATAGAAAGGACTTCCCATATTCATTTTTTCCAGTTGCAGCTCAATGATTCTGTAAAGCCAACTTTGGATGGCTCAACCATTATTTTGGAAAGGGGGAAAAAATAGCAAAACTAACCCTGTAGAGGCCCTTGAAATGGACTCAAATGAAATTGAAATCCTTGCCTGGAGCGAGCTTTGGCCTTACTTTCCCATTTCATGTCCCAAAATGATCACATTAGCCAAAGCCCTGGATCTAGTCTGCTCTGCATACCTATGCTGCGGCCCAGACCTAGGAGAGAAAGAATAGGCCCTGCAAGATGAAGAGAAGGATTTAAAAATGTGTTTTCAAAGCCTTCTCTTAATTCAAAGAACTGAAAAGAAAAAACCAATTTAAAACCCACATAAAATGTTTCCATTGAGCAGCAGGAAGAACCTGCTTGGATGCCGCTCAACCTAGCAGCTTTCTAGGCTTACAGTGGCAAGGAAACATCAGTTGTAGGCTAGGAACTCTACCAAAATCATCTCCTCAGATGGCTAACTTTGTACATTTAAGGGTGCAGGGTCTAGGAGATTGAAAGTGAGCTGAATGAAACGCTTTAAGGGAGGCCAAGCACTGGATGATGGTTTTACATTTTGGGTTATTTTTAAATGAAAAGCTTGTTTTCTTGTCAGAAGGGCTCTGACTGTAAACCTCCCACGTGCAAGCCTGCTATATGCTAGAGGCAGAAAAACTCCCTCTGACATCTATCATTACCATGCATATGGTACTCCTCTATCTATCTGATAGCTGTATGGTATCATGGTCACCGTCCACCAAGGGCTCAGTTCTGTCTTGGACTGCACATCCATGCAGGAGTTAAATGAAGAATTAGACCTTCTTTTAGGGTCCTGTGGAGCTTCTCTGGTCCTTGCCTCCAGACGTACAGGAAAACACATTCTGAATACCTAGTATTTCACCCCGGCGGGGGCAGCAGGTGGAGCCTAACTTCTGCCCTTTGCCCACCAAAGCACCTGATCAACTTCAGACCAATAGCAATTTATGACTTCTTTGGAGCCAGGGAAGACAATTGTGCTACCTTGACTGCTACCTTAACCTAAGTGCAAAGAGGAGGCAGCCTGCGGAAAAGCAACACTGTGGGGCAGAAGATGAAAATGCAATGGAGCTGCCATCATCAAGAGCTTCTGTGCCAGCCATGGTTTTCCAACCACTCCGAAGAGTCTATGGAGATACCACTGGTGGCTCGATTCTGCCAGCCTTACTAATATGGAGCTAAGGGCTTGTCTATATTGGCCATTTACAGTGCTGCAACTTTTTCACGCAGGGGTGTGAAAAAACACCCCCCTGAGCACAGAGAGTTTCAGTGCTGGAAAGCGCCAGTGTAAACAGTGCACCAGCACTGAGAGGTAGTTTTTTTAAGGGGGCTTTATCTCTAAATCAACGGGCGTAACATGGAACTAACACTAAAATCAAGAGGGCTAGTCAAGCAGTCAAGGGGCCTCCCAACATGCATGGGGACAGTAAAAACTGGCTGAGAGCGAGTGAATGAAGGGCTAACTTCTAAACTCAGATAGCTATTCCATGTGTCAGGAGAGCCAGGTGACCAGACGAGGCTTGAGCAGGAGCTGGCATGGGCTGGACCAGCAGTTGTCCATCAGAACAGATAGCCGGGAGCATCCCCAACAGGATAGCACCACTGGCTGGCATGGCTGCCTCATTAGGAGACAATACACCTACCGTGGGGTCTCCTGGTTAGACCCTGGCTTGTGGATTGGCTGGGCCCTTAGGACTTGCAGGTAACTATCTCAAATGGCTCATTGGGCTCAGAGCACTTATCACACCATGGCCCTGTCATACTCAGGCTTCTTTTTCAAACATTCTGGCCTCATAAAGAACCCTCAGAGATGTTACATTAAACTCCCACTGCAAGGCCCCTATACCCTGCCAGTGTGGGGTAAAGGGGCCTTAGTACAAATGGGAACCAGGTGCAAAATGGGCCAGGTCCCTTCCCATGCCAGCTCATGCACTGGATCCAATGGGGAGAAAGAATATGTTGCATCTCCCAAAAGAAAATGCCCCAGACACACTCTGTTTGCCTCTGTCCCACAAAGAGAGAATACATCCAGGTCCTGTTCCAAGTGTGGTTCCCTTCCACACCATCATACATGACGTGGTGGAGAAAGCCACAGCAATAATTCAAAATAGTCTTATAAATCTCCCTTACTTACCTGCCAAGGTCTGAGCCCCAGGCGCTGTGTTTGCAACAGCCAGTGATTCCAAAGGGCCAGATTTTTGCTTTCAGTTTTAGTTGTGTAAATGCAGGTAACTCAATTGGCTTCAGAGAGTCACACCCCAATTACAACCGTGGAAGTGAGATGAAAGTCTGGCCCATTATCATTACTTAAACCAGCTGCATTGATGAGTTGGGTGATTGTGCTATAGACTCAGAACATTGCAGGTGAGAGAAAGAATTGTGATCGATCCATAGATAGATAGGGGGCAGATCAATAGGACAATAGAGATTCATCTCTGCTATATGCATATAACTCCACTGAATCGAACTCACTCAGCGCAGTATGTTATAAAAGCTTTGAGGTTCACCTTTAATAACAACAGTCACCTATTAGCCGTGTAAGGGTTAAACGCTTCCTGCGCATGTACAACTGTGGGACTACTCTGAGAAGACGCAAGGAAATATTTCCATCTTCAACTCTGATAAGGAGTGAAAATGTGCAACTCATTCCATATGGTGGCTGAGAGCCATGAGCCCAATGGAAAGCCACTGAGTCTGCCAATATGTAAAAACTTGCAATCCTGATAAATGAGTGTCTTGCTTTGGGAAAGCCAGAGTTGAGTTCACTCTGGAAAGCAGCAGCAGCAGCAGCAGAAAAAAAAATGTTAGAGGAAAAGAAAAGAAAAGAAAGAAAGTCCAACCATTTTTTCTTGGACAGCAAGAATTTCCAGAAATGTCTCACATGCCAAAGATTTACCCAGGCTGGAATGTTTGAGGACAAGACATTATGCAGAAAAGTAGTGCGGGGTCTATCTTGTCTCCTGCTTTACAGAGTGATTCTGGATATAGTGCTATATAAAACAAAACAAGACATCTTTGTACACGCCCAAAGCAGCTACAGGTATAAGTTCTTATTATAAGATGTCCATAAGGACTCATGGCACTCCACAAGGTTCAGTAATGGCTTCACACATACCAGCCCTGCAGCTGCATTTTAAAGGCATGTCTTGGGAAAACTTAAAAAGCCTAAAAGTTGGCATCCAAAGAGGCTGGCTGGCATCATCATTACCCACAGAGCACAATTTCCAAAAAGCACAGAAATGAGAGCCCCATTTCATTTTTACGAACCAGATTAGAGATCATATGAAAATAAAGATTTGATTTGCAAGGCATATTTTAAGAGATTTAGTGGGTGCTGCATGTTTATGAGCACTGGAAGTCAAAGCTGAAGGCAGAAGAATACGAGGCAGAAAAAGAAGATCTTGGATGGACAATGTGGTGTTCTGGGTGGCTCAAAAGGAGTATTTATTCACAAGGAGATTAGCAGAGGATAGTACAGATTGGGCTACTATGACTGCAATCCTCAAGTAATGGAGATGTCACATAAGAAGAAACACAACTGAGTCACTTGCAGTCTCCTAGAGTGATCATAAAGCCTAGGATGAACTGTGCAACAATCGGGAACAAAGCATTCTTGGTGTAGTTGGTTCCAGCTAGGGCGTGAACTTCCAGAGATCAGGTGAATTCAGGGCCTGACCATCTTTAGGAAATGCTGCTTCTTCAAAAAAGCCTTTCTACCATAGGAAGAATGACCTTCACAGCACTGACACCTCCTTCGATCCAAACACCCTCCCCACAATAAAACAAAATCGGAAACAAACAAATCAACCAACCAGCCAGCCAAAAACCAAACCACCCTTATCCCAAAAGGAGACTTTACCCATTAGGGAGTTCAGTGTTGCTATTGATTTTATATGGAAGGCACTCAGATACTATAGATTGATAGACAGATAATTCGCATGTGCACTTACTGCAAATTAGGGAAATGAAATTGCATTGCAAATCAAGTAGCTGCACACACAACTGTACATCTGATGGGTATTTGTACCCATAAAAGCATGGCAATGGTACACAAATGAGGCATACAAATGCCACATGCATTTTGCGAGCCTAAAGCTTTGAAAAAATTAGATCAATCCACAAAAAGTAAACAAACTGTAGGGCTGGATGCTATAATATGAGGAGGTATATAGCAACTCCGCTGCTCAACATCCTCTGTCTGGGTTGAAGGAAAGAATCCCACTATCTAGTGATACCAAAAGATTTCCCTCCTCCCAGAATACCCTATTTTCCAAGTACAAACCATTCATTTACATTCACTTATCTGCCACGACTTGAGTTCATGAGTCTGCATTTCTCCTTCAGCTCCAGATGACAATATTGAGGGTACATCTACACTGGAGCTGGAGATGTAGTTACCAGTTCAGGTAGACATATACATCTTAGCTTTGCTCAAGTTAGCACATTATAAAACAACAGTGTAGCCACTGTGCTGTGTGTAGTGGGATAGGTTAGCTGCCCCTTTACAATCCTGTCTGAGACCCTAGGTACTTACGCAGGTGGCTAGCCCATCCTGCAGCTTGCACTACCATGACTACACTTCTACAGCAGGTAATGCATGTATGTCTACCCAAACAGTGCATAGAGAGCTGCAAAATGCTCCTCAGGCTGATTGCCCTATATTTTATATTAGCATTAGGTATTGTGCTAGGCGCTATATAGACACATACTAAGAGACAGACCCTGCCCTTGAAGAGTTTGCAATCAAAATATACAAGACACACGGATGATGGAAGAGGAAAGAGACAAGCAATGTGACGTAACCAAGGTCATATAACAGTAAGTAGAAGAAGTAGAGCATAGCACACAGGTCTTCTGAGTCTCACAGCCCATGACCCAATCCGTCTGACCTCATGCTTCTACTGTAGTGCAGTACACACTAGTAGATATTTGAAAATTTCTCTATAAATACCCTGCTGACCTTCATTATTTTTCAAGATGGGAACTGGGGAGGGTCCCGTTTAAGACTGGATTAAATCACCCATCTTCCTATGCTTCAGTCCATGAAATACCCCTCCACCTCCTGACTCTGCTTTGAGGTTCTGCATGCTGCAGCCTCCCCCACTCAGCAGAGTCTTGTTTGACTGGCCTCAGACTAGTGTAAGACCCTTTATGGAAGTCCTGTCTAGCAATGTGATCTAACTCACACTCAGGTGTAGGAGAATCTTCAGAGAATCCATTGATGGGACTTCTCCAATGTTAGTTAGTTCGGTTATGATTTAAGAAAATGCTAAAGAGGATTTTTGGTTTTGATATCCTGGCAGTTGCCTCTTTCTTCCCTCCCCATCCATCCATCCATCCATCCATCCATCATATTCTAAATCACCCATCACTGAAGTACTTTAGTACTAATCTTAGGGCATGATTCTCCATTGCCTTGCATCTCATGCTGTCATTTATGCCTCTGCAAAATTAATGGATATACTGCACACTGCCCAAATCACAGGCTCCTGTGTCTAATGCCAGTCCTGTTCCCCTTTCCCAAGAAAATAGCTTCAGCTCCTTGTGGATTCCCCAAGCCAGTGCCTAGGAAATTCTAGATCTCCTGATCCCCTAGTTGGGCTGATTTTTCTCTATCTGTTTCATGCCCTGTTGAGGAACCAGTGAGAGCTCTGTACTACCCATTACACCATAACTAATATGAATCCAATCGAAGGTGGCTTCAGCAAAACAGTTCTAAGGAATTGGTCTCTTTCCTCTTGTTTTTCATTTCAATCGGATGAAATTCAAGGTCGCTTAAATATGTTTATAGGTCTTTTAAAATGCCTCTCAGTGTGAGTAACAAATCCATCAAGGCCCATCCAGGATGAGGATAGCTGTCAGCTCTGCTTAAATGGATACCCGCAGTGTGCAGTAAATCTTTCCCCTCTTATAGCTTTATACCGTCATCCTAGCTGAGCAGTTTCATGCAGACATTAGCGAACAGCTAAACATGTTCCTTCCAGAGGATTATTCTTCAACCCGGTATGCAGCAGAGATATTACAGGTCTCCTTGTGGAGAACTCAGCAGAGAGTTCCCACAGACTCCTGGATAGATCACCACACCTGCTACTGATCAGCTCTGGGAAACAATGCCTTGGCTGTCACCCAGTTTACTCCAGCTGAGGATCTGGCCCTGTTGTTCTTTGGAACCTTACTTTAAATGAATGATCTTTTCGTACAGTTCTACCTTCTTCCTCCTCATCTGCTCAGCACATAAAGACCCAAGAATCTCTGCAGCAAGCAGAACCTGACTTGTGCAGCTATGTTCCCTGCTTGCTGTGATGCTCTGGTGCAGCAATGGGAAATTGTGTCTCACTTCAGGTTAAGTCAGAAATGCTTCAGAGGTGCAGTGTGACCTCACAGCCAGGATGAGGAGCACTAGGCTCTATTCCTGGCACGTCCACTGACCTACTGTGTGACCTTGGGCGAATCATGTCACTTCTCTGTGCCTCAGTTTCCCCTCCTGCCCTTTATCTTGTCTATTGAGACTAAACTCTTTAAAGCAGGGAATGTCTCATGTTATGTGTTTGTATAGCACCTAGTACACTGGATCTTGATCTTGGTTGGGAGCTCTCGGGACTACCATGGCACAAATAATAGATGATAAAAAAAAGTAGAGGTTTTGTTTAGACCCTGGATTCAACAATGCACTTAAGCTTGTGCCCTAGGGTTGTCCTCTTTGAGCTGCTCAGCCCACACCCTCAATCCTTTTACCTTCTGCTGGGCTCCTTTGGATTGGTTCTTTCCTGACTGGGAAGAACAAAAAGTGTTCTCCCAAGCATCACCCCCTCATGACTGTCATTCACGGTAGATTGCAATAGAAGATCTTAATATGTTCACCTCTTCTTTCTTATGTACTTTGATCACAAGTGAAATGCTGCATTCAAATGATCATCACTGAGCCTCTGAACTAACCCCTTGCTGAGACAGGCAACTGAGTTCACCCTTCTGAGAGAGATTGTTTCAGGTTCTCTGCAAATTCAGGCAGATCTCTCTGCTTTAATTAGATCTGTGTCACATTTTCAAAGTTTCCTTTGCAACGATAACAGCTAGAGAGCTCACTTAAAAAAAAAAAGGGAAAACTCAGATTCTTGGGCAGAAGGTATTTAGGCTCATAACTAACACTCAAATCAATGGGCCTTATGAACCTATGTTTTTAGCTTGTAAAATGCCACCAGACCAACACTTCAACTTCCACTGCATTTTCATGCCTTCTGCATATGGTTGAGAACATTTTTTTTTTTGGTAAATTAATTTCCCTGTTAATCCAAGTCACTCAGAGGCATCTGAAAAAGAGAATTGCAGCACGGAGCAGAGGCTGCTGCCTTCAGTACATCAGGCAGAGCAGATGAAAGCACTGGTTTCCAAACAATGTAAGCCAACGTCATTAGAAAGCTGAGATGAGCAATGGTCTCCAGATATTTAAGGTAAGATTTTTCGTTTGTTCTTGTTTCACTTGTTAATCACAAGTAACTAGTGATTTTGGATGACTCAGTTCTTGGGCCCACTGAGTGCATTCAGTTCTTGCAGCACTTTAAATGTGCCTGGTTTTCAGGAAGTGTCCTTACTTACCCGATCTAATTAATGGGGGGAAAGCTTCAGCAGCAAGAGGGAATAATGGGAACATTTTCCCATGAGTGATTTTTAGGTTTGTCCATGCACCTTTCATGATTGCTTTCCCATACCCAGTCCCAGGAGTCTCACAGGATCTGCAGAGAGGCTCTGGTGTCTCTACTTCAGCTGTGGAATCCTCTTCTCAACCTCCCACCAAGCTTCTCAAGAGAACCATACAGCCAGGACTTCTTCTACCCATCACTGTCCCTGGCAGCTCCACCACATCAAACAGTTCCACCCTACAGAAGGGGCTGCTTAAAAAAAATTAGCACAGCCTCAACCCACACTATCAACTTGCAGGATCAACTCATTGACAGAAGGAGTGAAATCCAGGCCCCACTGAAGTCAGTGGCAAAACGTCCATTGACTTTAATGGGACCAAGATTTGACCCAATGTGTGTCTTTACAGAGTGGCCTTTCTCCAGGTGCGTTTGATCCACTTCCTAACACTGCTTCTTTCCCTGGCACCACCAGCTCCTGAAAGTTTCTCTTTCCAGGCTACTGCAGTGGGTTTTGAAGGGGAAGAAAAGAGATTTGATTGCTTAATCCTTTCAGCTAAGTAAAATCATCTGCACTGGCAAATTCTCCGGGAGATGTACAGTTCGCTGCTTGTCAGGCCAGGATATTAAATTAAGCAATTTTCATCAGATAACACATCTTCTGGTTCATGTAAAACGTCCGGCAAATCGCTGAGCTCATAATTCAGCCTGATTGAAAGTGAGCTGCTAATCCATTTCACTTTGTAGAGATGCAGTAGAATGGCAGCGAGGCTGTCTACGGAGGATATTCCCATTGTACCCATGCATGCAATCCTCCTAAAACTTGCCTCTCTGACCTGCCCCCTGCTTTCTCTCTCTGTCCAAAGGCCAGGTCATGTTCTCATTCAGACAGCACTACAGTATGCCATGATCCTAGCTGATGCTTTGAATGTCACATATCGTCCTGGAAATCATGCCAGGGGTTAGCTGCAGTGACACCACTCTCAGTGTTTTGGACATTTATTTATGCCTCAATTCTCCACCCCACCTCCCTTTTTTTTATATTGGTTGATTTGAGAAATCTCAAACTGGAGGATAGGATCCTGTTCATTTCCAGTACAGGATTGTCAGGGTTTGTTACCTGACTCCTAAGGGCTTATTATAGCTTTACGCTCAAGCCCTATACTGGACATGGTTCAGAACAGCACCACTCTAATCAGCCAGCCCAGAGACATTATGCCTTAGTAAGGTAGACCCCTGGGGTCCTTGGCATTCTGTATTGCATTTTCGGAGAGTGCAGCATACGCTACTCAACATAGCCAGCCAGCTCTACCCAAGGCTGTCTCTTTTGGTGTGGCTACCAACCAGGAGCACTAGCAAGAAGCTCAGGAGAGCACAGGGACTGCAGTTGTGGCAAGGTTCTCTGCAGAGGGGTAGAGTGCACATGGCTTTAAAATTAAAAAAAAAAGTGAGGGTTCCTTTCATTTACCCTCTGATGCTGGAGCCTTTAGCTGTTTTCTAGCTTTTCTCCTCAAACATGAGGACCGGAAACATACTTTTCTTTTCAATGAAAGCTGAAATTACCATGGAATGACATGACTTCAGAAGCTGGGGCTTGAAGAAGAACAAAACCTCCTAATATTGGGAGAATTGGCAACACTCTACCTATATGCCATATTTTCCTAGCTATTCTGTGGGAATGTGTATCAGCCGTGCAACATAGAAGCTCGGAATGTGACTAGCCTTGATTAATTTTCTTTTATCAAAAAGGAGAATATACAAGTCTTCAGAGGATCAGGCTGGAATTAAGGACAGTCATATACATTTTCAGTGAGATTAACGAGCTAGAAATGAAGCGAATAGTTCAAGACAAGCACCCCAGGCTATAGTTAATTATAAAATAGACCCAGGAAATCTTACAGTCTCATTGGCCAGGGAACACTTCAAACATTACCAGCTCCCGTCTCCACCCCTCATCCCCTCCGACTCCAACCCCAATGTATCCACATTCTTCTATGCCTGATGATCTTATGGTCACATGCTCATCAACTCCTGCTACTTAGCTGTAAGACTCAAGGTCTGCATAAGTCACAAAGGGGTGGATTTTTATTTTCTCTGTACATTTCAATGAGCACTTTAAAGCAGATCTCTGAAGCTCTCCTAAAGGCACTCTCCACAGAATAATTACAGATTAAATCTACCGACCTTACCATTTCTTGAGAAGTGGTCCCCTCTGAACAGCACAGTTTTTGGACTCTCAGACTAGTGGGCTGACTTCCTCTCTCAAGGACAGTGGTGTAAATCAGGAATAACTCAATTGAAGTCAGCAGCACGACACCGGTATCAGACTGGTCTGAGAGGAGAATTATGATCACAATCTTTCTCCTCGATGCTGCATTTTTTTAAATGACTATTTTGTGCTAAACAGAAAATTTCATACAACCAACCCAGCCAGTGGTTTTCTCCATCTCCTTCTCCTTGAATCCCACCCCTGGCTTCTCTCACTTTTATTTTAGGTTCAAGATCCTCACCCTTAAGACCCATCACAATTTTGCCCTCACCTACATCTCCTCACTTCCGCCTACCATCATTCCCCTCCACCCCCCTTCCTGTTGCGGTCTATGCTGCAGCAAGCTCCCTAAATCCAAGCACTGAAGCTAGACAGGAAGGGGCAGGACCTAGTCATGCATCCACCCAGCACTGAGGAAACTCCCACAGTTCTGCTACAGAATGCACTGGGCTTAATGAAAAACTAGGGATGGACTCTCCCAGGGGGTCTCTTCTGAGATTGTTCCAATTACACTCCCAGTGTTCCTCTCTTCTAGTCTTCTACCTTCCATTCGTCTTCTACCTCCATTCTCAACTCTGTGCCATATGTCACCCTTTGTGATGGAACAGCTTCCTATTAGCACGTCTAAAACTTACTACAGGTTGTCACCAACCAAAACCCGTCTCTGACCATCCCTCGATTTCAGGAAGGTCAAAATCCAATTCTAGCTTAAGATCTGAACTTCCCAAATGCTTCCTGTCTTTAGCGGGGGTTTCGCCTCAGATACAAATACCCCAGACTATGGAATGTTCAAAATCTGGATCTAAATCTTGAGATCTCCAGCTGGGATTCTGAAAGGAGTGAGGAGTACAAATTGAATGGGAGCTGGTCACCTAAATCCCTTAAAATCTTTTCAAAATCCCAGACCTCTACATTGAAGCCAGGAGGAGTATGTCTACATGGGAGCTGGGGGCAAGCCTCCACCAATGCGGCAATGTCTGTATAACTGTTTTTAGCACCCTAGCATAAGCTAGGGAGACTAGTCAGTCCAGGCCCGCCAACCGCAATTCTGGGCCCCAGGGCAGAACAGTCAGTGGGCCCACGCACTCACAAGCTGCACCTGTGCGGACATGGTCCGCCTGACATTTGGGCGGTGCTGCGCCTGCGCTGGTTGGTGCCCAGGGAGCTGCCGGCTGCAGTGCTCTTCTGGCACTGCCAGGGCTTCCACATGCCCACCTGGTAGGGCTGCCAACTGTCTAACTGTGCAAACCCAAAGACCCTTACCACAGCCTTGCCACACCTCTTCCCTGGGCCCATGTTCCTTCCTACCCCTTCTCCAAGGCCCGGACCTCTGTTCACTCCATCCCACTTCCCTCTGTCGCTCGCATTCCCGCTCCCTCACTCATTTTCATCAGGCTGGGGTTTGGGATGGGGTATGAGGTGCAGGCTCTGGGAGGAAGCTTGGATGTGGGAAGGGGTGAGGGGTGCAGGCTCTGGGAGGGAGTTTGGGTGCAGGAAGGGGTCAGGGGATCGATGTTTATCTTGGGCAGCTCCCCAAAGTGACCAGCACACCTCTCTGGCAGTGGCTCTTAGGCGGGGGGCCCAGAGGGTGTCCGCACACCGCTGCCCATAGGCACCACCCCCGCAGCTCCCATTGGCAGCAGTTCCTGGCCATAAGGCCATTCCGGCCACTTCCCGGAGTGGCACAGAGTGAGGGTGGGCAGGAAGCCTGCCTTAGCTCCGCTGCGCTGCCAGTGGTAGCGTCTGGGGGCCCCCAGGACCTTTTAAATAGCCCATCGGCAGGCCTGAGTCAGTCTAGCTGGGCTGGGACGCTTGCTCTCAACTGCAATGTAGACATGTCCTAAGAATTTTGCTTGACTAAGAGCTGGAAAAAGAACTCTGAAAAGAATCATAATTAAAGATGACTCTGTCTCTTGGTAAATTTTTACCCTCCTGACAGTAAACTTTTCTGGTCAGAACTGTATGTATGTGCTACTTAGATCAGTTTAGACTTGACATGGTCCATGCCACTTATATGATTATTAAACTGTGTGCCACACAAGTCACCTCTATACCAGGTTTTGTGGCTGTACATGCCTGAGGGCCTGTAATAAAGAAAAAGTCCAAATAAACAGTTGGACTCATTTTTATTACCAAGAGATTTACACACCAAATGTTTAAGTTTCCCGTATTTCTTTACCTCAAAAAATTGGGACCATTTTCACAATGGGGATTTTGCTGCATGATGATATATCTACTGGAATAAAAAGAATCTGGCTTCACCTTGTGGAGCATCTAATATACACTTTTCTTTTTTTTCTGGCAGGGACAGTTTGTGAAATGTCACTGTCATTTGCAAAATGCAGTCATGTAACTGTACTCTGCAAAGTATCTCTGTATTCTCTGTATCACTGGGGGAATCACTAATCAGTGAAACAGGATGTGAGCAGGAGAATGGAAAATAAATCCTACATCTGAAACTTACCAAGTGGGCTGCCTTCTCTGGCAGGGTAGTTCCATCTTCGGTGGCGTTATGGCAACACAGAATTTGGCCTTGTGTTTTCCAAATAATTTTTCTTCCACTGTTTATTTGTAATAGTTCATTAGAAGCCTGGGTTTTACATCTGTTTTCTCATGGATTTTTTTCTTTTCTTCCATTATGACTATGCTGATTTCATACAGGGCTATCCCATTCTCTAAGTTGCACTCCCTGTGGGACTTTTCATGAATGACGGGCTACACACTCAGTTTATTACCGGGTTGCTCATGAGCACAGAACTGCTGGCATTTGTTTCCCCCTTAGCTAGAAAAAGAAAACATGGAAGCATTTAATTTGAAGGAAAAACAAACCCATTTGAAATTTGCCAACAGATAAAAGCAAAAGGGCCAATCAAATGTTTTGACTTAATCAGTCTTAACATTGCAGAAGTTACACTTCAATGGCCAGACTTTAAAATGGCCTTGAAGGCGGTTGCCGAATTTGCGGTCTGTGATTAACTGCGAGTGCAAACAATAACACATACTTTAACTTAAGCAATACAGCTGGTTGGGAAAATGTCCATGGAATAGTTTTTCACTGGAAAATGCAGTTCTATTTAAAACTCAAATACTTTGTGCTCTCTTGTCGATTTCGCTGAAATTTCAGTTTGGAGGGGGAAAAATAAATAGGTGAAAAAAGTTCCCGCAATGTCAAAACATCCCATTTTGACATTCTCAGCGTGACACATTTTGTTTTTTCCTTTTAAAACAACTTTTTATTTTGATTTTTTAAAATTTTGTATTATATCTTAAAATGGGGAAAAAGTCAAAATCAAAACTGTGGTTAGATGAAGCCACAATAAATTTTTTTCACAACTTTTTGTACACTGAGAGTTTCAGAATTTTGCTGTTTCATTTCTAATTTGTAGGAAAACAAATGTTGAAATCTCAATAATCTCTGTGAAAGGAATTTCCATTCTCTACCCATCTCTATTGAGAACGTGTTTTAATGCCTTGCTGACTCAGGTCCCAAGAAGATATTAAGATGTCTAAATGCTATACTTCATGCCCACAGTTATGTACAGGTGCAAAATCAGGCACACAGAGTTGAATGCTGACTGAGGCTCCATTAAAGAATTAGCTTTGGGAGCCCAAAATCTGCATAATTCCTAGTTGGAAATAAAGCAATTTTATTTTTGAAATAAACAATTGTAATTAAAGGGACAAGGTGAGCGAGGTAATATCTTTTATTGGACCAAGTGAGGGCTGGTCCACACTACAGGGGGGAAATCGATCTTAGATACGCAACTTCAGCTACGTGAATAACGTAGCTGAAGTCGAATATCTAAGATAGGATTACTCACCCGTCCACACCACACGGGATCGATGTTCGCGGCTCTCCCTGTCGATTCCGGAACTCCATTGGGGTTGATGGAGTTCCGGAATCGATATAAGCGCGCTCGGGAATCGCTATATTGCGTCTAGGTTAGATGCGATATATCGATCCCCGAGCAATCGATTTTAACACGCCGATACGGTGGGTAGTCTGGACGTAGCCTGAGAGGGACAAGCTTTCAAGCTATACAGAGCTGTTCCTCAGGTCAGGGAAAGGTATTCAGAGTATCACAGCTGAACACAAAGTTGAACAGATAGTTTAACATAAGTAGTTAGCAGGCATTTTAAGGTGAAGTGGCCCTTTAACACCCCTGTAGTCATAGGACAAAAAGAGTATTATGGGGTGTTAAGGGGCTAATTCACCCTGAATAGTCCCTTAGAATATGTGAAAGGTGCAAGATCAAGTCTGAAGTGCTTTGCTGTGAGAGGCACAGCTACAGGAAGGTCTGTGGAAGAGAAGTAGAATAGTTACAGATTAGGGAGTACTCCTTAGAATTTAGATATTTTTTCTATAATGTCTAGCTCTTCTATATCACTTTCCATCCATAGGTCTCAAAGCCCTTTATAAAGGAGGGCAGGAACATTGTCCTCATTTTACAGATGAGGAAACTGAGGCATGGAGAGGGGAAGTGACTTGCCCAGGATCACTCAGCAGGCCAGTGGCATAGCAGGGGACAGAACCTAGGGATCCTGACTTGCTATCTCCTAGGCCAGGGGTTCTCATAACAAAATTTCTAGTGGCCTCTGAGTGCAACCACCAACTCATTAAACAATTTTATGCACCACCCTAATCGTAAATAGCATCCACTACTATAAATATAACAATTTCCCCCCGAAATGTGACTTGCTATCAACAAATAACAGTGTAGCTAGTAGCTGAATCCTTCAGATGAGCTATGAAAATGTTTGGTTAAATCTTTTTCATTATTCTTTTGAATTCAATTTATAACCCACATAGGCTGCTGTTGGAGTGCTAGGCAATGGAATATACCTTCATATGTTAAGCAATTGTATAGAGAGCAAAGACATAACAATGTTAAGAACACGAGGAAACCCAGAACACAGCTGGGTTCTAATAACTGTGTTTGCTAACTATATATATATATGTGTGTGTGTGTATATATATATATATAAAACTTAAAAAGCCTAACTACATATACGCACCTATGCTCTGTTAGGTTTTGATGGCTTCTGCAACAGAAAACAGAGAGGACTCCTAAACTACTTGAGGGGATACTACCCCATTCCTATATACTGCTGATATAACACAGGATAAGGCCTTAAATCATAAGCCATAAAACCTGGGGAATGAAAATACCATGGTAACCACTTTGCTGATTGTGGTAAAGCAGTTTAAATAGATCATAGTAATATTCTCGCTCTGAATATTTCCACAGGTTTCTTTCTGAATATTTCGATAGCTTTATTTCATTCTATTCTATTCAGTTTATAAGAATGTCCTCTGCTTCGTGCCTTTTATTTGCCTTCTGGCTGCAGTCACGTGACATGAAAGAGGGCATGAAAACATTTTCTAGCATATAAGCATGGGTCGTTTGGTTATGGATCATCCATAAAGGGATCTATTCAAAGAGGACCTTGTGTAAATTGTCAAAATTCTTCAGAACAGCACACACTCGTTGATCACCTAAAATTAGTCAGTGCATTTTCTAACAGGATGACCTTGGGTATCACTGCTGAAAGGTCACCAAACTTCCAATTTCACAGGCCCTTGTTGGATGAGCTCTCTAGATCATTTCTGTAATGAAGTACATGGCAACAAAGAGGCTTTTTACTCTGATTCCTTGGTGGCCAGCATTAAAAGGGATCTGAATCCCCTGAGCTTCTCATAACAGTGGCTTGTAAGCAGTTCTGTGGACTTATCCCTCTTTTGAAATGGTGTGTTGTATTTGCCTCTAAATTCCTTCCAGCTGTGGAGTAGGAGAAACACTGATAAGATTTTCCCCAGTGTAGGACTGAAACATTTACCAGAGGTAACTGAATGTACCAGTTTCCCACTCCTTCAGTTTCCAAGCATATGGAATATATTGTGGTTGGAGGAGAATATATTTTAAGAATTTCTCCTGCATCTTTTCAGGGACATTCCAGTGTGGATTATTGCCAGTGTCCAGAAAGGTTGGCGGGTTTATCTCCCCCCACTTTTTAAGTGGGTAAGCAACATTCCACTTCAGAATTGGCACTGCAGGTGTGGGGAGCTGTTCTGTGGAGAATAAGAATAGATGCAAAACTTCAATCAGAACCTGGACCAAGCATTTTCTGAGACTCCAAAATGAAAAGTTCTGCTAATATTTGGTTGCAGATGGATCTAGAAATGGAAGTCCCAAGACACCATGAGCAAGAGACTGTTCTTGTAGTATTTCCAGCCTGGGAAGTGCAAAGAAATACGTGAAATTGTCCAAGAAAATTCTGTTCAAATGAGGAGTCTGATCCTAGAAGGTGCTAAGGACATTCCACAAGGCACTGTGCATCCTCAGCTCCTAGAAGGATGAATCCCCCAGTCCTCAGTAATTCCAAAGATGTAAACAGGATTACTCTGGAGATACATTGTTATACATGATTGTCTAAGATGGCTCTTAATTCTCACTCCATCCTCACTCTCTGATCTCAATGGGGATTTTGCCTATAGAAGGATCAAATAAATTCTTCAGGATTTGGCCCCCTGGGTTCAGTGGGGGTTGAAGAATTCAGTTAGCGCCTTGTGAGAGGCTCTCAGCAGCTGAAAGATCTGGAACATGGCCAGCTAAGATTTACAGTCCTATTCTTTGACCAGTGGTTCCTATTAGCTTTGGATAAGAACCCAGATCACGCTGAAATGCCAGCCTTCCAGAGCACGTTCTTCATTGATAATCCAAGCTTAGCTGCATGGCTGATGGGACCTTGTAGAGTCAGACAAAAATTTGTTCATTGACCCATGACTGAGAATGAGGATCAGCATGGAATAAACAGCTGACCTAATAGTCTCCCAGGAAAAGGAACTGCATATTGAAAAATACATAAGGAGGGGAGAGAAGGAAATTGGGAAAGACAGGTCATTTCCCTTGGAAGATGCAGGCTCTACTGCAGGGTTAAGGTAGATATTTCCAAAATGTTTTACCATGTGCAGGTGTTTCCCCCTAGTGATGTCTTCACTGCAGCACTGAGCAGGGCTTGATTTATTGCCACAAGAGGTTCCAACTCATTTGGGTGTTTTAGGTTTCAGTTCAGTTACCACTGAAAATAGGTCCAGCTAGCACCGTGCCTAATACCAGCAGCCTCTTTGTTTTGCTCAGGCACCTTGCTCCTGACCTATGGTGTCCTATGTTATTCCTCTTCCGAACAGATCTGTACAGAATTCAGTGGTATCATTTCCCAGGGAATTTGCAATCTACTTTTCCAGGACTCAGTTGGGAGCCCTGCTGCATGCCTGCATGGGGTGTAAGAAGATGCACGGAGAGAGAGCAGCTGCCATTGAGCTGTTATTGCGTCTGCCACCCAGGTGAGCAGGGAGTGGGTAGATTCCTGGCTTTGTTCCATCAACTCACTAGCCAGCATTGAAGAGCCGGAGGGAGAAGAAAGCTGCACGTGAGAAAGTGCTGGTGCAGAATGTTGTGTACTGGAAATGGCAAGATATCACTTTAAGACTATGGGATCTCTCAGTCTTACTTGCAGGCTCAGGGACATTGCAGATAAGTGTGTTATCTGGGTCTTCAGCAGTCAGTCTGCAAAAAGCCAGCCTAAAGTAAGGTGCGTTGAGTTGTGCCTCTGCCTTAGGGAGCAGTCTGCTTTGCCTCTTTCTGTTTCTGGGTTCTTGTGTGGTAGGGTTCTGAATTCTGAGAAATATAGTGTTACATTGCAACCTTCCAGCAAGAGTATTTTTTTTTTCTAACTTCTCAGTTTGTATGCTGAGAACATAACACAGAAAACCTCCTGCCTGGAGCAAGGGGAACATGGACTAAATTGTGATTCAGAGTCCCAATTTCATCCCTACCCTGCTCCTGGAGAAAAATTACTATGCACTGGAGTTTGCAAAGTTCCAATCCCATCCCTAGAGATTCCCAGCTCCTTGGACTGCTGCTCAGGCTGAGCACGTAGTGCCCCTTACGTATGACAATAGTAAGCAGGCATGTCTGTGATACCAAAGGCTTCATCCCCCTTTCCAGAAACAAAACTGAAAAAAAAAAGGCAAAGTGGAGCAGGACAGAAGAAGCCACACTGGATGCAAAGCTCTGGGAAACTGGGTTACTGGATAGCTCCTCCTCACCCATATTCTTCTTCCTAACAGCATCTCATTCATGAGTCAGTCTGCCTGCATGGGTTAGCCGAGTGCCAGTGCACTGTGCTGTTACCTATCTTTGTGCTTTTCCTCTCTACAATGCTTGAAAGTTGGGGGAAGTGTTGGACATGGCTGGCCCCAGGAGACGTGGAGGGATACAACAAAGTGCAACTTGAAGGTTTTGCCACCTTGTCAGTGAGCCGTGTTTAATGGGTCAGGCAGAAGTAGGTGTAATGAAATCAATAGAGTTCGCCTGTGTTCGTGCTGATCAGGGGTCTCCACCAATTCTCCCATTGCCAACTTTGATCCTGTTTTTTTTTTCATTGCATCAGAAGTCTTCAAGTTTAATCCTGTGAAGGGTGAGTTTCTCAGTGCAGCTGCAAAAAAGCCCTGTGGTGCAGAGTTCACTTGCAAGGATTGCCTTCATTTGAGATGGGAAAAGAATGTTTTATTCATTGCTTTAAAGAATCGAGATTTGATTCTGTCACCCTTCTGTTGCAGGCTCTTGCTATATGGATGTCCAATACCCAGCACAAGAGAGCTTTAGAACTGCAAGGGGCTTCTGGATAAAAAACATGAAGAAAAAGAAGAAATAAAACCCAATGAACAGAGAATATTGAATTCCCTTCTTTGCAAATGGAGGCCTCATGGAGATTTGTGAGATTTGTGAGTAAAACTGCTATTCCCCAAACATTGGTGTAAACAAAATCTATTTGTGCCAATGTTTGTGAACCATGCAGGAATATGGTCAGAGCAGAGAGCTTTGAGAACACTGTCTTGCATTGCTGAGATTGCTCTACCCATGGCTGAAGGGAAGCAGATAAACATTTGATTCTCTAGCTGAACCAAACCTCTGATCCTTTTGATACTTCTGTTACTAATATTTCTATGCCTGATATAGGGAGTGCTGGAGTCCGAAAAACAGGAAGTGCCAGAACTCAGGGCAGAAAGACACTCTGGGCAGGAGCACAAGGGAACAGGGAGGAAGATAGGGGCAGTGGAGGAGGGCTAGGGAAGCAGGGTCTGATTCCCTGCAGAGTCTGTTCTTTCCCTGCGTCCCTCTCTCTCTGAGCCTAGCTCCTGCTCTCTCAGGAGCAATCTGCTATCTAGGCTGCCCCACTCCCTGGCTTCCAAAATTGCCAAATGCTTCCTGCCCAGATCCAGCACCAGCTGACTTGGAGGATACTCTGCAGCTGGGGAGGCAAAACAGCACCTGGCACAGGACTGGTAGAAGTACTGAATACCATCCTGCTCCTAAAAAGAGTGCCAGAGCATTGCAGCATGACTTGAGCACTGGATATAGGGCAAGTCACTTCCCTGCTCTGTACCTCAGTTTCCTCTCCCACACTTTACCTTTTCTATTGAGAGAATAACATCCACAGAGCAAGAACGATCTCTTACTAGGTGTTTATACAGTGCCTGGCATAGAGAGGCCTGGATCTTGGATGAGGCTTCTTGGCACTTCTGTAATACAAATAAATACATAAATAAAACATCAAGGAATCAAAAGCAAATGTGATCTCTGTGTTACTCAATCCCAGATTTGGAGACACTATGTTGGTTTTTCTCTCACGGGGTAGAAGTGTCCTAGAGTACTAGAATCAGATTATCACAGAAAAGGTTACCAATGTCAGAGATGATTAAATGATTTTATTGGGGTTGCCCAATGAAATTCAGAGGCAGTAGATTTAAAACAAACATAAGGAAGTACTTCTTCACACAATGCACTGCCAACCTGTGGAACTCATTGCCAGGGGATATTGTGAAGGTCAAAAGTATATAACTGGGTCCAGAAAAGAATTAGATAAATTCATGGAGGATAGGTCCATCAACGGCTGTTAGCCAAAACAGTCAGGTGTCCCATGCTCTGGGTGTCTCCAAGCCTTTGAGTGCCAGAAGCTGGGACTGTACAATTCAGGATGGATCACTCCACAATTGCTCTGTTCTGTTCATTCCCTCTGAATCATCTGGCACTGGCCACTATCAGAAGACAGAATACTGGTCTCGATGGACCATTGGTCGGAGCCAGCATGGCCATTCTTACATTCTAAAGTGAGCAGGAGAACTTAAATGGTCCAAATGGCACATATGAAAGAATTCTGAGCTGGATTTGCAATCAGGAGTCAACTGGTATGGTAAAGGTGACAGCTCACATCTTCTAAGGTTTGTCAAACCGTATGCAAACACTCACTATTAAATATACTTCAAAGGATTCAATTTTTAATCAGTAAATATTAATAAATATTGATTTCACCACACACATCGATAACAAATATTCCCATGGATAATAATCAAAATTTACAGATAGGCAAAATAAGAAAAATGCTGCTTGAGAAATTATTAGTGCTTGATTTAAGGACATTTACTGTGCATATTTTTACATATGGGACTGACAATTTGTGTTCTAACAGTTTTGATGCTTAACCTTTTTGAATCACAATGTTTATGGTCATGAAATAATTATTGTCTGACTCACTTATTGACTAGCAACCCATCATTTCTTGCAATGTGAAAATCTAAAATCTAAAAAACCAGAAAAGAATGCTTAAAAACAAACATAAATTTCTATTGAAATAAGAGAGAAAAGTTGAATTTTGCCAAGCCTATACATGTATCAGTTAGAACATGTGACTTTTTTAATATATATAGTTTCATGTTCAAATCTTAAGATATTCCATATATGACAAATGGGTTGCATCGATACTCCCATGTTTGCTTTGATAGCACTTGCACTGTAGTCTTGTCCTTATTCAGCATGTCAGGAGCGAATTAATAAAACACAGTCCATATTCTGTTGCATCCTATTATTGGAGAGCTGCCTCCTCCATATGGGTTGCGGAAGTTCCTACATGAATTCAGCTCATGTTCAGGATTTTTAATGGCCTTCTGGCTAACTCTTCCAGGAAGTGGGATAGGACCAGGTTTACCGCTGGTCTACACTTGCGGGGGTGGGGTGGGGGTCGATGTAAGATACGCAACTTCAGCTTCTAGAATAGCATAGTTGAAGTCGACGTTATCTTATTTAGACTTACCTCCCATCCTCATGGCGTGGGATCAACGTCTGCAGCTCCCCCGTCGACTCCTCTTCTGCCTCTCGCCCTAGTGGAGTTCCGGAGTTGATGGGGAGCGCGCCGGGGATCAATTACTACCCACCGATTCAGCGGGTAGAGTGGACGTACAAGATTCAGGATGGGCAACCAGTTTGAAGTGAGAACTACTATCAAAACCAGCCCACTGGAAGGGAGTCTTTATACTTCCCCACTCTTTATCAGTCTACTTCATTCTCTAGATAGAAGCTCAGACCTAAATTCCATACTGAGAATGACTTACATTTCTAAGATCACGGAAGGATCCCAGAATTCTTGCTCCAACACCAACTGATTTACAAAGGTATGAACCGATTTTTTTTTTCATAAGTCAAAGCAAGCACACCTTTGAATTGAGATCAAACCTGGCATATTTCACCCCCAAAGGAGTTTGTCAGAAAAAGTTACACGCAGAACTGAGTACAAAACAATTGCAAAATTATACTGAGGAATAGTCATTCAAATTCCAAACAGCCTATTGACACATTTATGCGCCTTCTTATTCATTAATATTTGGGCTAGTTTTTGTTGGCATGAATGCTCAAGAAAAAGAAGTCCTTGGTATGATACCTGTATTCATATGCAATCAATAACAATAAACACAACACTATCACTACTTTTCAGCCATAGATCTCAAAGCCTTTACAAAGGAGGAAAGTATTCTACCTGTTTTACAGATAGAGAAACTGAGGCACACAGAGGTAAAATGACTTGCTCAAAGTCACCCATCAAGACAGTGACAGAGCTGGGAATGGAACACTACAGTGTGCTATCCACTAGGGAACACTGCCCTCCCCCCCCCCCCCAAAAAAAAGTGCACAAAAGTGGCTCTTCTGTTTTTGTTATTCTTCAGTTTTAAAAGTTTCAGTCATTCAGTCAGGAGCAGAAGCAATATCATATGATGACCTTGTCAACCAATCACAGCCGGTGAATAATGCTTAGCAAATGGCTCATAAAACAACCCATAGGCTGAAATTTCTTCACCAATACCAGCTGACAAATACTTTAATAAAAATAAGAGTGGGGATAACTTCTTGGCATGAGAAAGGATTAAATTCATTGGATTAATGATCTATTACAAACCATTTGATGAACTCCAGATATCTCATGAGAAAAACGATTCTTGAGAGATTTCCAGTCCACTTTGGCAGACTCAAAAGATTCCCATCAGCAGTGGTTTTATACTCTGGAATTTTATTGAGGGTTTGGGTTTTTTTTTAATTATGAGGGTTTGTGGGCTTTTAAAAATGATGTTATTTTGTAGCAGTGATGGTCCCAAGACTTCACTAAAGTTCAGATCCAAGGTTTGAGTAAGAACTCAATTCTACCCAAGCTTTTATTATGTTTTAATGATTATTATTATTTTTGTTTAAAAAGTGCCAAAGATTTAGTACAGGGGTTCTCAAACTTCATTGCACTGCAACCCCTTCTGACAACAAAAATTACTACATGAGCTCAGGAGGAGTGATCAAAGTCTGAGCCCATCTGAGACCCCACTGCCTCAGGCTGGGGAACCAAAGCCTGGGGTTTCAGCCCCAAGCAGGGGAGCTGTAACCTGAGCCCTGCCACCCAGGGCTGAAGTCCTCAGGCTTCGGCTTTGTCCCCGGGTGACGGGGTTCAGACTATGGCCCCGGGACCCAGCAAGTCTAACGCCAGCCCTGGTGACCCCACTAAAACGGGGTCGCAACCCACTTCGGGGTCCCAATCCATAGTTTGAGAACTGCTGATTTAGTGGATCAAATCCCATTGACTTTCAATGTGACTTGAGCTCCTAAAAGGCTTAGGCATTTTTGAAAAGCCCACCCATTGTTCATTATTACTATTAGTAGTTTGGGGGCTGAGCTAAACTCAGGGTTTGATCTGGGGTTACCCTGCACCTTGCGTTGGCATCTACACTGGTGAAAAGTGGGTGTAAGTCACTACCATTGTGATTTGATGACACAAGGCGCAGGACAGGGAGAATCAGGCTCTTCGACTTCAAATCTTCTGAAATTCACCCTTCATGGGGCTAAAAGCAAACCCCCTTCCCCTCCACGCGCTGCTCTGAAGAAGCATCCCTCACACACTTTCACTGATTTAGGAGGAGTAAGATGCTGGTTTCCTGCAACACTATACTTCATATTCCAAAGCGAGTGACTGTTAAACCTGAAGCTGGACAATCTCTCTCTCTTCTGCAGCTCCCCCCGCCACCTAGCTATAAGTTCCTCTTCTTTCCAGACGAAGCAGCCGTAACTCTTTTGCTTGCTGCCAGTGATCCCTTTTTTACTGAGGTTTCATGAAGATTTCATTACACTTGCGGGATGAGCCGTGCAGCCGCTATTATTCATGCCTTGTTGCACGGCAAGGAAGGCAAGCCAGAGAGTTGTCAGCAGATGCCGGCGTTCCCACGGGGACTGTGGCACCTTGTGTGTTTTGACAAGGGACAGGCTGTTCTCCTGCTAATAGCCTGTTGGACATCATGTTCGCGGCGTCTGCATTAGGAGAGAGTGGGAGTTTACAGAATCCAGGCACAGCTAAAGGTTAGGGATTTAACAGTGGCACCTCAATTCAGCGTGACAAGTGCTGGGATCAATATTCCAATCCATTACTGCTCCTTAGGGGTTAGAGGTCAGCTAGCTCTGTCTAGTCTATCCTGGTCGGGCAGCGTGCTGCCAAAGCACAGAGGGGGGTGGGATAGAAAGTAAAACGTATGGAGGCTCAAGTGCACATGTAGACCATCTGACCAACATTTGGAATGGATAATGTTGCCTCTACAGACCATATAGACACAGTGGTGCTGGGCGGTAGGTGGTGGCCTTCTCCTCTCCAGGCCGGAAGCTATAGGTTTGAGTCCGAGAGCAGATCTCGGGGTAATACCTAATGTAGACTCAGCAGTGCGGTGTCAAGAGGGATATAGTATAAAGGTTAGTCTCCTGGCAGTAACCTTTCTCATGGCGTCTGGCACAGTGTTCTTTATTCTCCTTAGCCTAGAAACCCTTTGGGGCTGGGAGCGAATATAGCTCTGGTCCTACTCAGGCTTATGAGCATTCTTACCATCACAGATTGAAATCAAGGTGGTTACTCAGGGGCACAATGTTAACCATATACACACGTTATTACAGGACTCAGGGCTACGTTTGTACAGATCCAAACACACGGGGGGCCCACCTTTAGTGAGGCCCCGACTGGCACGTACCACAATATAAATGCGATAAAATTACAAATGGAGGATGGAATTAGGCACCCAAATCCCAATAGATTTATGTGCTTAATTTCTTTGGGCTCCTTTGAAAATAAGCAAACCACTGAGATCTACTGGCCACACCTGAGGCATCCCAGACACGTACTTACACAGGAGGAAAAAAAGTGAGAAACTTGATTCTCCAAGGAACAAATATGGGTCTCAGAGAATCACTACAGGCATTTCCCTCTCAAATGTGTTCTACTGCAGAATTACAGATGCCAGCACTGCCAGGATTGCTTAGCCCAAGTAGCCCCTAGCCAAAGCCACAACATAGTCAGGCTAGAACGAATCACATTAGAGTGCCTGTATCTAAAGCTGCCAGAAATCCACAGGGCCAAAACACACTCAAATTGAGAGTGACTTGGAAAAAGTATTTAAAAACTAACTGACCCAGCCCAATGTGGCATTATTTCAATATTAGAAGTGTCATCTTAAAGAAATTAATGCAACTAAACAAGGTGAAACTTTAAGGATAGGTATCAAGCTACCTGTATGGAGTGATAATAAGAGAATGCAATATTTGGGTGTGGCTATGCTAATAGCACTTTGAAGCCTCTGAGCATGCCCATTGTGAACTTGTTTTCAGAAGCCTGAGCAGACTCAGCCTGAGTTGTGTGCTTGTACAGTTAGTAAATGCACTGTACTTCCCTCCCCCAAATAAACTCGATTGATGATTATGCACCAAACATTACACTACCCATTTCATTCTTCTCCTTTCGGCTAGCTAGATGCATGGGATGTGAATATTTTTTATGCTGTCTAATGGTGTCTATTCCACTTGAAGATCACGTACATGATGGTCCCTTGCATTTTGAACTTGTTTGCCGACAAGCTGAAGAGGACAAGAGGCACCGAAGGAAAGAGAGACAGGCTTCCAGTCATGGCCAACAACGTCCTGCTGAGACTGAAAACATCTGCCCTCATTGCAATAGAGCTTGTGGTTCAAGGATTTGCCTTGTTAGCCACCTGAGGACCCATAACTCTCATGGAAGATGATCATATTCGGTAATGAGTGATTGCCCATCATCATCATCATTCCACTTGACTATATATATATATATATATATATATATATATATATATTTAAAGATTTATAACATTTTGTGCTTGGAGCTCTTTGCTATATGCACAATACTGACCACCTCGGTGGTCATTGCCTGGGATCAAACCTGGGACCTCCTGAGCTAAATGACAGGTCTCTCTTATCCACGGTTGTAGCAGACTTATCAATCTCCAGCTGGCCTAGCCACCACTAGAGGGGGACAGAGTGCCACTCCAAATAGGCAGCGGTTGTGTATGATCTGTAGAACCTTCACAATAAGTGCCTTTGTTTCATGGGACAACACAGAAAAAGTGACAAAAATTATTATGGTTGCAAGCTTAAGCATTCAAAACGTAGGAAATGCTAGAATCAAGGTTACCTATGCAACCTTAATTCAGCCCCCTTGTGCCTATGCATTGTGGTAGTCTTAAATTACATGATCACATAGTATTTCTCCACAAGATCCTTGCCTCATTCAGTGCACAGAACAAATAGCACCTAGGGAAGTGGCAGAGAGTGATACCGAAGGAACCCTGACATTCCAAATGGAATGTCCTAGGATGTTCTTTCTGACTCCCAATCGATGAATGGGAGTACTTAGACCTGATCATGAATCACCTGTTAGAGAAGATTATGGATCAAAACTAAGAGACACTAAACCAGGTGTGCAAAGTAGCATTACTAAATTTGTGTAAGGTGTTAAATGTTGGTTGTTAAGTCTGCTAACAGGCTTACTGACATATAAAGAGAATGAAAGACGATGCCTTTGCCTATGTCACCTTGGGGCTTAAATAAATAATGATGATGATGGGTGTCCCAGATGAGTTTAACTTAAATGTGGATGTATGTTTGAAGGTAGAGGGAAAATACAGACTCTAATAGAATGAATAGATGAGGTTTCTGAATGAGACTGTGATTGAGATAATACTGCTGATGGAAAATGAAATATCCTAATTAAACTGCAGCCAAGCATGTGACATAGCGTCTGTATGCCTCTCCATGAACGAGTTAATGGATTCAGAAGTAGGATTTGTAGCACTGTAAGTGCAGAGAATAGTAGTACCCCATGTTCCTGTGATTCTGTTTAAGGGAATCTAGTAAAATTTAATTCGGTGTGGGCAAGGGGTGTGTGTGTGTGTGTGTGTATACACATGTACGTATTATATAAAAATAAATCAAACACACATAAAAACTACTGTACGTTAGAAGAACATTATTAAGTTTGCAAAGTCAAGCACTCAAAAATTAGGAAGTGTCAGATTTAAAGCTGTCCATGCAACCTTAATTCAGTCTACTGTGTGTATGTGTTATAATGTTTAACTACATGACCACATACTATTTTTTCCAGAACCACCTATAATAGTTTAAAAACACACCTGATGCCACTGAATGGGCCAGTGGTTAACAGTAGGTCAAGAATATGACAAGTGAAGCCTGGTCATCTGAAACGTTGCTCTCATACATTTATTAGGATTCATTCTGCTATTTGAATGATGCAGCAAAACTCCCATGATTTCAGTGGGAGCAGGATACGTGGCTTTGTTTTGTAGTAGATTTAAAGTAAGCGGTGAAATCCTGGGCCCACTGAAGTCTGTGGGAGCTGTGCTATTGGCTTCATTGGGGCCAATATTTCCCCTGAGGTGCACATGCATGTGATGGGGAAATAAGTCTCATTCCACAAGAACTGAGTTGGTGAGAGTTCAAAGGATACAGCATACACAAAAGTGAAGGAGCCCAGGCTATCTCTAAATGGCTCTTCCTAATCTGGGAATTTTGCAGCTAGAGAATTTGTGTGATTCTGCATTTTCCTGTAAACCACACTCTTCCTGTAGATTGGTGTGAAAGGCCAATCAGAGCAGGGAAGGATTCTGCACACCTCAGTGATTATAAACAAATATTTGGACCCGGCTTTCTTGTAACAGAACAAACTCAACACAAAGAAAAGTCCTGTGCATCTGGGCATCAGAAACAGATCTGACAGGGCTTCCCTCAGTTAAAGGCAAGGTACTACATAAGCCTCGGGTGGCTTCACCCCAGACCAAAGCAAAGGTCTGAAGTATGGCCCATTTCAATCAAATGCCCCAGCCCTCTTCCCAGAGACCCTTCTTTCACCTTCTTTTTGCCAGATTTAGGTTCAAACTCCCCTCAGACGCTCCCCTCATAATACATGAGAGTTAATTATGCCCCACAGCAGGCCCAGATTTCTTATCGCTGCAAATCCCTGCATACAGGGGCAAATAACTAGTCTCTCATCTTTGCCAATCTCTGGATGAGCTCAGGCAAGACTCCCTATCATGACCCCATTCCATCTCAGTGGTTCAGCCCACTCTGTTTACATGTTAGTACTTAACACCTGCAGTCAAATTCACTGACAAAAAAGGGGAGCAGTGATTCCACTGAATTAGATGTCTTACTAACGGACCACAAGTTATTGGAATCACTAGGTGAAATCTATGGCCTGAGTTATGTAGGATGTCAGACTAGATGATCATATTGGTTCCTTTCCCCCATAAAAATCTATGAGCTTGTGAATTCTTGCAATAAACAGACCTGCAAAAGCATACTCCTTCCAGGTGACCTTGCCCATACATAGTTTCTTGCACCTTTCAAAGCACTTCATAAACATTAATTAAACAATTGTCTGGTTTTAACCTCTTTAGGAAATGGAGGTGAAAAACTGTTGTCACATAGACAGCGAAATGAAATTCTTGTGAGATTGTACATTATGGCTTTGTAACTCTTTGCAATGGATTATCAAATGTATATCTATAAATAGATAATGAAGTATTCACAACAGGAATCAGTGGTCCTTGAAACAGCTCTTCTGGGAGATGGTATTTTAAAAGCAGTAAGAGAGGTTCAGTGAATTACAAACTGTCTGACAGATGTAAAATAAGTGATAATGCTTTATGCCATAGCAAGTTGAAGATTTTTTTAAAAATGCATTTAAATACATAACATTTGACTAACAGGCCTATCTGAAGACTTTTATATCAAGTAGAGTTGGTCAGAATTTTTTCATTAAAATGGTTTTTCAACAAAATTTACATTTTCATCAAAATCAAAATGTTTTGAAACCAAAATTTCATTTCAGAAACAAAAATGAAATGAAGCATTTTGATAATGTTGAAATGCCCCATTTCAACATTTTCAAAAAGGAATTTTAATTTTTTTTAAATGGAATTTCAATATTCATTGTTTTGTGTATATATTTTTTAAAGTATAAAACTGTCAAAATTGGAATGAAACATTTTGATTTTATCAAAACAAAACCTTGTAATGGACCTGAAACTAACCCCCATTCCCCAGAAAATTTTGTTAGTTTTGGTTTAATGGTAAATTTCAATTTTTGTTTTTTGATTCATCTTGGAATAGGGAAAAAAGCCAATATTTCAGAATTTCCCATGAAACAGAAAATCCAGTTCCTGGCCAGCTCCAGTATCCAGCTCTCATTATTGTTTGAAATGCCAGCTCTGGTCCAGGGCTGTGTGCTGCAGGCCTTGCACTGTTCCATCAAGGCAGATGCAGCACCCAGAAAGTGTATTTTGCATAGGAAGAACCTCAGATGAGATAGCAGAGCAATATCTACGTCACCTTCACCCCAAAACCTACTGCCAGAGTAGAAGCTGTGACTGAGGAAGGGAGCATATCTGACACTCCTTTACACTCCAGCAATCCCCGTCTGCCATATCAGCCCCAAGGGGTTTTTGACATCTGGCAAAGGATGCAAGCTTCCAGAAGGATGCTCTATCTTGTATCTTTGCATTAAGGGACCAGTTTAATGTGGAGAAGCCCAGGGCTGGAAAAGCCAAAGGATATCCTTTTGCTACTCCTCCTCCATTCCCCCATCCCCGGCCTTTAATTGGATCCAGCACTCTTCTGAGTGCTCATCTCTTAAATCAGTGGTTCTCAACCAGGGGTACATGTACTCCAGAGGGTGCACAGAGGTCTTCCAGCGAGTACATCAACTCATTAAGATATTTGCCTAATTTTACCACAGGCTACAGAAAAAGCACTACCGAAGTCAGCACAAATTAAAATTTCGAACAATGATTTGTTTATACTCCTCTACATACTAGGCACTGAAATGTAAGTACAATATTTATATTCCAATTGATTCATTTTATAATTATATGGTAAAAATGAGAAAGTCAGCCCTTTTTCAGTAACAGTGTGCTGGGACACTTCTGTATTTTTAGGTCTGATTTTGTAAGCAAGTAGTTTTTAAGTGAGTTGAAACTTGGGGGTACACAAGACAAATCAGACTCCTGAAAAGGATAAAGTTGTCTGGAAAAGTGAAGAGCCACTGTCTTAGTGTTTTTCATCAGTAGATCTCCAGCACTTCACAATCTTTAATGTATTTATCCTCACAACACCCACATGAGGTAAAGAAGTACTATTGGCCACACTTTGCAGATGGGAAACCAAGGCACAGAGATGGCTAAGTGACTTACCCAAGGTCAAAGAGGAAGTCTGTAGCAGAGCAGGGAATTGAATCTGGGTCTCCCCAGTCCTAGGTTAATGCTCTCAGCACTGGACCATTCTTCCTCTCTGATCTGGCTCAAAATAAAGTGGCAAATATGAAATAGCAAAGATAAATTACCACATTGGGCAGGGAGGGGGAAGATTTTTGTAGTGTTCCAGAGGAAACAGGAAATAATTACTGATGTTACAGCTGAACTGACAGCTCTTGGTTCATATCTCATTTAAATATTAATGGAAGCAAAATTAGCACTGAGGATATGATGGATGGTTCAGAGCAACACATTAGAGCTGATTTCATTCTTCCTGTGCTCACCAGGATACGTTCCTATGCCAGTGCTATGGTTTGTATTCATTTGTTTCTGGTAGGGACCACAATATGCTGGGTTGAGCTAGTTGTAAAGAAAAAAATCAATGAAACAATTTTCATTGGCATTTGCTCATTCACCACAATCACAACAATCCTCAGGATTGTGTGGATTTCCACAAAATTCCACTGGAAACCAGGCAGGTTTCCAACTGAATCAAGCTGGCTTCCTGACAGCTCACCTGTCCAGCTCCTTGGAAGCTCATCAGGACGGCAGATGGGGAACTGAGACCCCTGGAGCCCTGGCTCCCAGATTCAGAGCTCCTCTGCAGCCTGGGCTCCCAGGCACGTCTGCTCCAAATCAGAATGAAACCAAATTTCTGAACCTGAAACTTGCCCGCAAAACTGAAAGGCTCATCTCCATCCAGCTCTAGTGTAGGGTTCTGCAGGTAGAGGAAGGCATGGTCCCGATCAAAGAAATTGCAGTCCAAAGCCTCATCCAACCAGTGGCTCTGCCCAGACCAACTCTAGCATCCACATGGAGTCCCATTGACACAAGGGAGGTTCTGTGCTGATGCAGAGGTCTGCCTAAGCACAGCCAGTGGCAGGATCAGGGCCTAAAGTGCCTGATCTTGCAAAGAATCATGCACAAGATAAATAGAGAAGCAAATTACCATGCTGAGGGCCCTGTTCCTCTCACCAGCAATCAGATGAGAGTACTGCTAACAAGAACATCCCAGCTGATCTCAACAGCTGGGAAGGAGCATAAAGAGTGGAGTGGTTCTCTCAAACAGCCAGAACTCAGAGTCATTGTCCAGAGCAGGATTACAATCAGAGTTGATCCTAATGTCAATGGGAGCCTTGCCATTGATTTCAACAGTCACATTTAAGTGGCAAGGCCATCATCACTTGTGCCTTCCGGAGGCTTCACTCACAAGGCTACGCAGAACAGAGAGAAATGAAACAAACTGCTGCCCCCACACTTGTTCTGATGTTAAAGTGAGGCCTGGTTTTCAGAAAGGCTGAGCAAAGAAACAGCTCCCATTACCTACAGCTGGAGTTCTGGGAGCTCTATGCTTCCAAAAAAGAGGCCCATGATATTTCTTATTCAAGCTTCATATGAGAAAGTGGCCATTATGGAGACAACTGGTTGGATCAATGTGGAAGAGTGTCTCTCTCTCTGCAGAGAGAGCAGGTGATAAGAAATCAATGGGCAACATATTGGTCTCTGCAGCTCATTGGATGGAAGTAATCGTTAGCCCTTAATGTGAATTATGACATGGGTTTAGAATGCCAGATGCAAATGGAGCTCTTCAGTGGGCCGCAAACAATGTCATGCCCCCATCACCACCTCCCTGTTAATCCACAGGACCTTGTTTTTTGCCTGGTGTCTCTTTGCAAATTCCTTGTGAAACCAGCAAGACCCACTCCCCGAACTCTTGTGGGCAACTCTTGTGTTTGCAAGGTGCTTCAAATCCCTTGTTCTTCCAGATTGTGTGGCACGCTGCCTGAGGCATGCTGTAATTGCTCGCCAATGCACCGACTGACATGTCTTAGGGCTTGGCTACACTCGAAACTCCAAAGCGCTGCCGCGGGAGCGCTCGCATGGCAGTGCTTTGAAGTGTGAGTGTGGTCGCGGTGCCAGTGCCGGGAGAGAGCTCTCCCAGCGCTGCAGGTACTCCACCTCCCTGTACGGATTAGCTTGCAGTGCTGGGAGCAGCGCTCCCAGCGCTGGGGCACTGTTTACACTGGTGCTTTGCAGTGCTGTAACTTGCTGCGCTCAGGGGTGTGTTTTTTCACACCCCTGAGCGAGAAAGTTGCAGCGCTGTAAAGAGCCAGTGTAGCCAAGGCCTTAGAGCTTGACTAGGGCTGCCCCTAAATGAACAGAAGTTTTAGCTGAATCCAATGTTCATTATAAAATATATAGCAGCCCCCTGCTGCTTTTGAAGTGCTGGGCCCCTGGTGGGGAGGGAATGCCATGGGAGTGACCCTCCCAGCCACTTCAAGAAGGAGATTGATGGAGTCCAGCTGTTCCATTGCCAGAGAAGCCTCACCAATGACACCAGGCCTTTCGAGCTGGCTAGGAGTTATGGAGGCGAGTGAAAGAGGTGGAAATGTGTGCATGTGTGGCAGGGTGAAGGGAATTCTAGGCAGCAAAGATTGACTGATCTGACAGTGCCTCGCACCAGTTGTAGGAGTCGTGTGCTCAGGCTGAGGGCAGACAGGATATGCCCCTTTCTTCACAGCATGCTAGCCCCCAGGAGAGCCATGCTCTCCGACTCTGTATGTGGAAATGCAAAGCTCCACACAACAGAATTGCATCAATGACCTACAACGACCTCTCATTCTCCCGGTATAGAGTGCTAAGTGCATGTGGCTAGATCAGATTCTTGTAGGCCCTTGGATCCCTGGGATTTCTAGTTGGGACAGCTGAGCCATAGGACGAAGCAGGCAGAGCATTTGGGGGTGGCTATAGTGCCCCTTGCAGGTATTATAACAGACTGACTGCAGCCACTGCAGTAAAGACTATAGGCACATATACACCCCCCTCTCCCACCATAGTATCTGAGCATTTCCCAATCTTTGATGTATTTATCCCCCAACACCATGGAAGGGAGGGAAGAGCTGCCACCTCCATTTTACAGCGGGAAACCTGAAGCCCAGATGGGCCCACATCACCAAAGGTATTTTGACACCTAACTCCCATTGAAATCAGTTGGAATTAGATGTCTAAATACCTTTGAGGATCTGGGTCCAAGTCACTTGGCCAAGGTCCCACAGAAAGTCTGGGGTAGAGCAGGAACTTGACCCCAGCTCTCCCCAAGCTCTGTGCTGGTGCTGTAACCATTGGGCCATCCTCTTCTCTATACAAGGGTTTGGGTACCTCTTTTCCCTCCTTAAGGTCCATAGGAAGCTAAGTGAACTTTAATTCACAGAACTTTAAAGAATGAGAAATTAAGTCTTTCAAGACCATCTCACACCATTCTACTCCCCTTCCACCTTCTGTCCACTTTTATTTTAAGAAAGCAGGTTGCTAGACCTCATGGTGGCAGAGAGTAGCCTGAAAAAATTTCTCCACCCACCCTGAGGCTCAGGAACCAGCAAGCAAAGAGAGCCCCACATTTTATTCATTGAAATCTTAGCTTTAAGCCAATCTCGTGCTTTGGGGGCTCGTGGCGTGCCCTCGGACTCCTGCTCTTTGAAGAAGTGGGGTTGGCAATACTGCAGCTGCTTGACAATATTGGGCCAGATCCTCAGCTAGTGTAAACTTGACACAGCTCCACTGAAACCCGAGGAGCTAGGCCAGTCTACAGCAGCTGACAAGCTGGACTATCATCTTTAACTGTGTATTAGCAAGTGACGTTTGGTGGATTTGTATCTAAGAAGTGAAAATTGATACCTTGCAGCATGAGCAGGGCTATCCTACTCCACAAGTAGTCCAGTCCAGGAGACTGAGTGGAAAAAGCAAATGAGTGGAGTAAGATCTTGTCTACACACAAAAATTATGCTGCTTAAAGTGGTTCAGTGCCCTAGTGTGGATGCAGTTATATCAGTATCAAAGTGTTTACACTGGTATAACTATCCCCATACGGAAATGTTTAGGCTAACCTGGGACAAGGCATCTTTATACTGCTAGAACTGCATCTACAGTAGGAGCTGTTCCAGTACAAGTCTTCTAACCCAATCCCTCTCAAATTACACCCTTGACAGACAGTTATATTGGAACAAAACCTGTGTGTAGACCATGCCCTAAGTCTATAGAATAAATGGTATGATATTATGTTACAGGCAGCATGGCCTAATGAACAGAGCAGTAGACTGAACCCTGATTCTATTGCCGGCTCTGGGCTGCTGGGTGACCTTGGGCAAGTGGCTTCCCCTCTTTGTACCTCAGTTTCCCCATTTTTCATATGGGGATAATGACCTCCTTTGTAAGGTGTTTTGAGAGCTATAGATGAGCAGTGCTCTACATAGTTTTATTACCGTTTGAGAAAGATGTATGTCATCACAGAGTTAGTGAATGTACAAGAAAGGAGCGAGAGTTAATGGTTTGGGCCTGTTTCTCCACTGCCTTGCACTGGTCATTGACACCAGCGCAACATAGTTTGAAATGCTACATTCTGAGTGGTGTATTTTTCAGGCCTTTTGCGCCAGGTCCTTGACCTCAGAGGATGCACGGCAGCATTGCGGGATCAGGCCCTGACATTCAACTTTTGCTTTGACAGTTACATCTTTAATGTTGCAACAATTTTGGGCTTGAGGTTTTGCATTAGTATAGATGTATTTCAAAAAGCACTGAGGGACTGATCCTCAGGAGATGTATGTCAGCATAGCTCCACTCATCTCCAGAGATGCTACACTGAATTACACCAGCTGAAGATCTGGCCCTTTGGGTATTAAAAACCAAACCAAACAAACACTTTCATCTCCACTCCTCCCCTCTCTACTATGCAGTCCCTAGCAGTGAAAGTGTATGCTGAAAGGCTACTTTGTAACAGCAGCCTGGGGCTTCTCCACCCTCCCACCCTGTCATCAAAGCACCTGGTTAATACTCAGAGATGCGAGTGACTTGCTGAAGAAACTAATGCCTTGTTTGTCAGCAAGGCTGACAAGGGAAGGGAAGACCAGTGCGACTGGAAGATATTGATCTTGCTAAATGAAGGAACCTGAAAGTGGCAGAAGGAAAGTGTAAGGCCAGACGGGACCTCAGACAATATCCCTTCCTCCCTGCTGCTTGTCGCTCTGAGCCAGGAGAGATCAGGTCCTCAGAGGCACTAAAGTGTCATTTGATGTTATCAATAAATTGTCAGCCTGAATTTCTGCGGATTGCCAAGGGTCACTTGCCGCCACGTCAGAGGCTCTGGCACAGTTGGGTAACAGCTTCCACGGAGAAGGGCAAAGGGGAGCCCACACAATGATCTGACATGTGCAGTGAGAACCACATCAGGAAAGTATTGTCGTCTGAACGGAAAGGTGGAAAAGTTTTTGGTCTCTGCACTGAAGTCTGTTCCAAAGGGACTCAGCGAGATCTGGGACTGGCAACATCAAACGTACTGAAGCTCTGCCTTTTTGTTTGCCTCTCTTATCTAAAGTGTTTTCTCCTGCCCCATGCAGCTGAGTTCCAGCAGGGCAGGGAAGGTCCAGCAGCCGCCCCCACCTCTGAGCACCACAGGACAGCAGCCACTAGAACTTGTGAAACACCAAGTCCTGGGAAGTGAGGTCGCACTCCATCCCAACACACACGTACTGAGCACAGAACGTTTTATAAGAAGCAGCTTGTTGCAGACGCTCATGAAGAGATTACTGCTGTGGTTTGATCTGTGCAAGGCTACAACCACGACAAACTGGCAGAAAGTGACATAGGCAGCTGCAATCAGCATATTCTTTTGAAGGCTGGCTGCAATGGAAAGCTGGCCACGCTCAGCTGATTTGGACTTGTGGGGCTAAAAAAGCATAGATAGTGGGGTTTGGGCTGGAGCCTGGGCCATGGCACCCTGAGAGAGGGGTGGGTCTCAGAGCTCGGGCTCCAACTCAAGTGCATACACTTATTTTTAGCCCCACAGCCCAAACCTTGGGAGCCCAAGTCAATTGACCTGGGCCATGAGACTTGCTGTGGTGGACTTTTTATCACAGCGTAGGCATACTCCTTGTTTCCTTGTGCTCCCCCGTGTGTGATTCCACCTCTTGTCTCTCTTCCTGAGACTGTAAACTCCTTGGGGGCAGTGACCATCTTTGTGTCTGTAGAGGACCTAGCACAATGGGGGTCTTGGTCCCTGATTAGGGCTCCTTGCCACTATGGTAATATAGGCACCTTTATTACTTACATGTGGCTTAAGGGACCTAACTTTAGGCACCCAAGTTTAAAACTTTTAGTCTAAGGCTCAGATTTTATAAGGTATTCAGACATTGTGATGCCTAACTGATTTAGGAGCCTATGATTTAGTCACTTAGGAGCCAAACTCCCTTTAAAATTGTGGACCTCAGTGATTTATAGAAGGTTGCATAAGATGTTTGTAGCAGAAACAGAAATAGGTCTCTTAGTTCCTGCTCCCATTTTCAGCTACAATAGCACCTAGAACCTCAAGATCAAACAAGCTTAAATGAGCCTAAAAACTCATCTATCTACTCACTCCCAGGTGTGCAGAGCCAGGCTGAGGTATGATGGCATGGTGAAAAGGGAGCCATTTGCTAGCAGGAAACAAGATCTAGAAAGCTTGACACATTGTGCAGATACATTAAATAGCCAATATGTTCTCCAAACTTGTCTTTATTGTCCATGTTCAGCAGTTTGGGTCTTTTTAGCCCAAATTCATTCCAGACAAGGAAAAATTATTTTTACCTTTAGTTATTTTAGTAGCACTGCAGTAATATCTAGGAGCCACAAGACATCACTGTGAGACACTGAATAAAACAGTGAACAAAGATGGTCCTCCTCCCGCTCCTGGAAAAACTCATGAAAACAAAACTTGGATTGTAATTCCTAATAGAGTTGGAAGCCTACTGCATAGAGGGAGAACAAGAATGCATTTCGCACTGCATCTGCTCCAGCTCCCTTGGAAACCATTCAGAGTTGGGTGCTGGATCTCCAGTGGAAGCAGAATTGAGCCAACCATGTAGGTATCTCACTTATTCTCTTATGTGCTGAATTAGTGTTTAGGGTTGATCCATTGCAGCACTACTCCATTTTTACATCCATGTGACTGTATTGACAGTTGCATTCCCATTAACTATGCAGTAGCAAATGAGGCCTTTTATTCACATGTACTCAGGTTTTTAAATGTAGAAATAGCAAATTTTCTTGCAAGCAGAGTTTGCCTCAAGTTCCCAAGACTCCTCTTCAGAGGGACTCTCAGCTTGAGCCTGGGTAAATGGTTTACTTTGCTTCCCAAGTTGGGCCTAGCCACTCAGTAATTTCTTCATGTCATAGCGTAAATAGCTAAAACTGTATCATGGTAGATTATTTTGACCGCTCTCTCTCTCTCAAAAAAAAAAATCCCCAAAAAACCCCCACCCCACCACACATAATCCTAATTTTTCTTTGAAGTTGTCCTATAGAAAAGGAGAAATTTCACAAAATTCAAATTTATCAATTTCAAAATGTCAGTCAAAATTCAAAACATTTCAGTCATCTCTGTATAAATATTTAGCTTATAATACCTGACATTTCATTCTCCAGTAGGTCCATTTCCTTGCAGCATATCTAATATGGTGCCATCACTGGGCTAAAATAGTAGCATTTCCAGGTGTCAAACTCAAAGGAGGATGATCTCAGAAAAGAGGCGGTAAAGCCTGGGTTCTCCTAGGTGTTCCGCAGCACTCACAGATCCTTCACTAGTGACAAAAGGTTCACCAGAAACATTGCCCCTTGAAGTACAACTTCAGTAAGAGGGAAATGCTGAATATTGATTTAAAGTCAGAGCCCTAGATCAAGACATTTTACCTTGGAATATACAAGGATTTATGGCGAGATTCACACCCGTACAGTTCCAACAGTACAAGTGTCAGGAAAAAAGGAGTTGTTTAATTCAGCGTACTAAGTATAGCCCAGGCTGCTGCAATTCCCTGCTTCTCCAGGGTCTCTTCACTTCCTGTTACAGTCTCAGCCTGTCTAGGATTTCCAGTTTGCCAATTCATCAAGATCCTGAACCTTGCAGTTTTAGAATCCTCATGTGTCCAAATCCCGAATGCTTCATTCCATCTGTGTGCAAGTGAACAGGTACCTAGGGGATGATACTGGGGAGCCATTAATAAATCTTTTTCCAGCCCTCTTTTCTGATAATGCTGTGTTTTTCACCCTTAATTGGGACAGAAAAGCCCCTCACACAGTTATGTATCCATTTTAAAGACTTTTAAAATAGAGACAGAGAAACAACTAAAATCCAAATCACCGTAGTTTAGCATGGGACTTTTATGCCACAGATGCAAATATAAGCCTTGGCAAAAGTCACATTCCCCTAAATCAACACGTAAGTGTGCTGCAGTGCCATCCAGTGACATTGAGAGGTACGCATTAGAAACAAGCACCCCATTCTTTAGAAGAACTTGGTCTCATGTTTGCTCCTATTCAATAGAGCTGGTTGGGAAATTTGACAACAAATTTTTGTCAGAAAATGCTGATTCCCACACACTTTTGGTTGTGATGAAAAGATTCGTTTTCTCAAGTTTCCCATTTGGAAAAAAAGTTTCAAAATTGTCAAAACATTCCCTTCCAACCTTTTCCCCTAAGTCAAGGCATTCCGACTTTTCATTTAGAAATGTAAGTTAATTTAAGGTACAAAAATGTCAAAAAAATTAAAGATGAACATTGAAACATGGTTTTGAAGTTATTGAAACTAGATGTTTCAATTGACCAAATTATAAAAAAAAGTTAGATCCTTAGTTTGCAAGAGTTTAGGATTGACTTTTGGGTCCCAGTTTGGGTCAGAAGATTTTTTAAAAATCTTGAAAATTCTCATGGGACAGGAAAGCTATTTCCCCACCCAACTCTAATCCATCAGAATTAAGTCCAAAAGTCTGATAAAATGAGGTGGGGTTAAATGATAACCATGCAGAAGTTTCCACCCGTCAGATACCTGAAGAAAGGAAGGGAATTGTTTTGCATTGACCAGGGAGATAGACTGCCATTATTGCTCAATTTATGTGAAGTTAAAGAGGCCAATAATACCTGCATTGCCCCATGGCACTAATTCCCATGGCCTCTTCTATGGAGAGTGTTGCAAAAAGGTTAAGGTGCATCTGAAGAAGATTGCATTTGAGTGGCTGACTGCAAGGGTGATGAGATGAAAGCTCGAGACCTGTGCTAGGTTTTTTGGGGTTTTTTTTTTGATGCACAAATATATTCTCGCCACTTAAAAAAGATTCCTGAATTGCAGAGGAATGATCAGCAGGGAAGGAGAAGATGAGGGAGAAGAGCAGAATGACAGAGCCAGTGGTCCACCCACTGCTTGTTACTGGTAGATGGCTCTGGGAGTTGCTCCTTTTCAGTAAGTCCAAGAGTTAGTGCTGAACCCTGGAGAGAGGTTGAAAGTATAGAGATAACTAGTAATCTCTGGGATAAACATTTCACATTTGCTGGGCTCCAGCTGAGCATTCAGCACACTCTCTTTTGGAGGAAGCAGGCTGGCTCAAGTTTGGAGGAGGAAGAGGGAAGAATTTTTCCTATACCTGAACATTCAGGGAATAACAAATTCTAAACTACAAAGGACACTCGAGTGCTAGAACAACAAAAGGAGGTCAGATTAACATCATGGTGGTGGGCAGTGCTGGGATAGAGGCCCACCTATGAGAACAGGCCAAAAAACAGATTCTGTTCCAAGAAAATCTTAGGGTTTGAAAAAACTGGATTGAAACGATGTCTAATTTTTGAAAATTTTCACTAAATGAAATAAAAGTGAAAACACTTTGATGAATTCAAAATGTTTTTTCTTAACCTTGACCCTTATTATATTAAAAATAAAGTAGATTTCAGAGACAAAAATCAAGACAGTTTTCATTCCACTTTGTGGGACATTTTAACTTTTTTTTTTAAAGTTTTCCCAATTTTCTCTCACCTACATTTATAGATACAGTTTCATTAAAAAAAACCCCACCCTTTCATTGAAACAATTTTTCCATCTGAAAATGCTGTTTCAATTAAAGTTTTCTGCTTTTCTCAGACATTTTCTTGTTCTATTTTATTTGGATTTTGGCATGACAAGGAGAAAGGTCCGAGGAAAGGGGGATATTCTTTTCAAATCCGTAGCCTATGATGTAGCACCATGCCTGGGACGCTGTACTGTCAAAACCTTCTTCCTCAGCTTAATATCTCCGTGGCAAGATCACTCTGCTTGACTGATTGGCTACTTAGGTGGAAGTTGTAAATTCAGATTTGGGTGGAGCTTCAAATGTGAAAATGGCATTAGCATATTGCTGCTAATTATGAAGTCTGGATGTATTTGTATCCACAATTCATATTCTTTCCATAAATATTCCGTAAAGAGCCCCCAATTGTTCCAGCCCTGACACAAGTTGAGTTAGGATGCTAATTAACTGAAGTCTAGCCATGTTTCTGAAAATCTTGAAATAGCCTTAAATACCAGGTTTCCAGACTTGTGTTGCAAATTCAGCTGTAACCAAAAAACAATGTTTTGTCTTGTATTCCAGTGTTTTCGTTTTACCATCACGGGCAACCTCTTTCCTATATGTAAAGATAGCAACTAAATGCCTTGCCTCCTTCCTTAGAGGTTCTTAAGGCCCGGCTTGACAAAGCCCTGGCTGGGATGATTTAGTTGGGGATTGGTCCTACTTTGAGCAGGGGGCTGGACTAGATGACCTCCTGAGGTCCCTTCCAACCCTGATATTCTATGATTCTATGTGCTATAATAAGCATCTTGGGACCACCAGTGGACATCTAGTTTAAATGCAGATTGGCCTTTTCTTCATTTGAGGAAGAGGTCAGAGTGGTTAACAAGAGACCGGGGGGGAGGGGGTTGGGGGGAGACAGAGCTGTGGTTCTGAAGCTTTGGGATTTTCATGAAAGAGTATTAATTACCAGTAGTTGCCAACTGTGGAGCACTAGGTCCCTCCCTGCAGATAACTGATGCTATGGTGTATGTGACAGCCACTAATGGTTACCAGAAGATGCTAGGTAATGGTGTCCTGTCCTGTCCAAACTGTTTAAAGAAGATCTCAATGTTTCTGTTTTGTTTTTTGACTAGCTGATATTCAGCCTATGAAAGATCTGATGTGGCAGCGTTTTTATATTGGCTTCTGTTAGCTGGATTGTCACTCTCAACATCCACTTTGATAGGACAGCGCATAGACTGTATTTAGCCCCTAATAAAAAATAGAAAGCAGTTTTCTTCTTTTGTAATTTGCATCTTGACTCAGATTTGGCATAAGCAAAGTCATTCGCAGTCAGCGAAATTACCACTTATGCCGGTCTTTAAGAAGAGCCATACAATTCTATGCCAAATGCAACATTTGGCAAACAAATCCCAACCATTTTCTGTGTGCCAGACAGGCAAAGAGCGTACAGTGCATAAGCTACATGATTTATGACGAGCTGAGAGAAGAGATCTAGTCACCCAAAAGTCTATGGCACAACTGAAGTTTGTTCTCCCTCCTTAGTGTCTTGGGTGGGAGGAAGGCAGAGTTTATCATATACACTGTGCCCTGGTATTGAAATATGATTGATGATGCAATACTTGGCCCATTCTCATGTAGCTTTTTTGAAAGCCATTAGCCTGGGAATAAAGCACCTTGCCTGAAACTTGTTAGCTATCTACTGGCTCCTGTTACCTGCTTATCTTCAGGAACTTAGGGAGAACCCTCAAACTATGCATAATTTTGCTGCAGCTCATCCCTGGTTCATGTACTTAATCAGGGGAATGGAAAAAGCTGGTTGCAAATATCCTGCATTGCAAATCATTCTTGCAGAGTCTGAAATCCAGCATGGAGCTGCACCAAGCTATTTGCAGATGCTGCTCTCAGAGTGGAGAGGCTGGGTTCGAATTGGAATAGGCTTGCAGTTTAGCTGTGCTTCAGCTCTGCACATAAGAGCTTACGGGGAGGGTGGGCGGGAAGAAGTCCCAGCACTTTACCAGGAAAAAACCTCAGCGGCAATAAAATTAATTTCCTCCACTAATATATACAAGACTTTCTCCAGGAGAATTATGACTTAAGCTGATCAAAGTCTGTAAGTGGTACTTATGCTATCAGTTTCACCCCCTTAATGCCCTCCTGTCAAAACAAAATCTCTCCAAAAGGCTTTGAGGAAAATCACATGAGCATAATGGCTTTAAAAAAAAAACAGCTCTAAGTACTTGAAAACATATACAGAGAGGACTATTATATAGGCTGGTGTAATAGCACTTATATTTGAATGTAAACATTCTTATATTAGCAAGTGACTTCTTACCCATGAAAGGCAGCCATGCAGCTCCGGCTGCACATGGTCAGAGTATCGCGGGAAATGGAGGGGAGGAGCTGGGCAGCAGGGGGAATACTGTACTATGCAGGATGGCAGTTTCAGGCAGAATTGGGTAATAGGGAAGAAGAGGGATGGGGATCATTGAGGAATAATTTTTAAATAGAGCACCACATTAATCCCTCATCCAATGCCACTGATTCATGCCAGGAAGAAATTTGACCCACCACACTATCTGATTCTTCTTTCTTTTTCTATTGTAAAAATGTTTGTTTGAACATGTTTGATGAATTTAGAACTGGCCAGGCAGCCCTGGGAACTTAAGCCATCTGTTTATCCCTGGAATAGAGGCAGATCAGCCCTGATAGAATGACAGTTCAGTCTCCCTGGCCCATGCAGAGCTTGTCTTGGCTGCTGGGGCTGACAGCAAAGGGGCTAAGACAAGCATTTTCAAAAGTGGCCACCGGTTTTGAGTGCTCAATTTGGAGAACCCTGGATTCGATTTTCAAAGGTGCCAAGCAGCCGACAGGGTTGAATATACATGTTAAACTGCCTAGGGCCAGATTGCGATCCTTGCTCTGCCCCTGTGCAGTACCATGTTGGGGTGGAGGAGCTTGTGGGGTTGCTGTTTTCACACCTGTGCAGATGGGAGTGGCCAGACAGGGATTGGGTATGGGCATAACGTTGGCCAGAAGCACAGCTCAGCCAGCCCATAATGAGAAGCAATCTGCACATAATGTAGGGCTGGCACAGATTCTTTCTTCCCTAGAGCCGGGGGAGGGGGGGTGCGGAACAAAACAGGAACCAGACTGTAATTGACTCAATCTAGTTTCTGGTATTGCTCCTGAGGCAGCAAAGTTACATTCTACCTATTCCTTGGAGTTTGTAGCAAAGCCACATTACAGCCATTGTTCACATGGAGAAGTCTTGTGATAGTAACATTGCCCGGATATTGATGCCTTTCCCTTATGATTTTGTAGCTTCGTAATGGAGCTGATCAACAGTTCTGTGGAAACATTTTTTGATGGTAAAAAATTGCTTTTGGACCTAGGAGGAATCTTTGTTTAAAAAAAAAGTGTGTATATAGATATAGATATAGATATATATTTCACATTTCTATCAAGAGTGTTGGAGGTTTTCATTAAAACAAAACCTAAACTGAAAAGTTGATGAGTTTAGATAACCAAAAGTGGCACCTATTTTGATCTGGTTGGTCCCACAAAAACCTGACAAAGTTTCTCCACAAAAACCTGCAATATTCTGAAGTGAAGGGAAAATATAATTTCCTGACCAGCCTCACCTCACGTAGGACCTGACCCAAAGTCCTCTTGAATTCACTGGATAGATGCCCATTGACTTCGATGGTCTTTGCATCAGGTTCACACAGATTTACAACATTTCATGTGGGGATTTCCCCCATCACCCTCCCCCCACACACACACCTCCTTGCCCGGTATTTACTGTCCTGCTCTCACATTTGAGGAAATTCCTTTACTTGTGATAACCATGTCTCTAGCTCACATTTTCTCTATCCTGTTGACAGTTTTAAACCAACAGATTTATGAACATTGAAGGAACAGAAATATTTAAGACATACCTACTATTTTTCTTATCTAGAACTGCCTGGGATGATTTCTAGACACAGCACTTGTAAAGGAAGAAATTTCCTTTGCTGAAGGCAGCTAGAAAGGCAGACCCAATCTGTTTAATGAGTTTTTATAGCTCAGTATTAATACTATCTCAGACTTTTATAGAAAAATTTAATTGCAAATCAGTTATCACTTCTGGGACCAATGAAATGCAACCCACCTCTGGGGTGGAATGCATCAGCTTGATAGACACAGCACAAAAATGCTGCCCAAAGCTTTGGCAGGAAGGGAAGAATTCACTATCCAATTGAAATCGCTGGGGAAATTTAAGCAGACAAAAATATAATAATCTTGACCGGAATTTGGCTGAAACATCAAGGCTGATTTAGCATCAGAAATGCAATGGTAAGGACTGCTGTGTAACATCAGATCAAGAAGACGGCATCTCCTAAACTATGAACTCCTAAAACTACGCTAGGCCAAGGCCACCAGTTCTAGCCCCACCCAGAGAGAAGAGTGCCACTGCTCCCTCAATAATACAGCTTCCCTCAGGACCCTGGGCTTTTCTCGATGGCAGCCAGTCCAAGCACTGACCTCATCACAACCAGGGATTCTATGATTACAGACTAGGAAGGAGCAGGGAAGTGCAAATTAGTTTGCCTAAAACAGGAACAAATGTAGACCCATGCCCTCACAATGGAGCTCTGTTCTCATCACAAGTCAGATTCTCCACCTTGGCTCCAGCCCGTGTGCTGCGGGCATTAAGCCAAAGGAGATGGTTCCTCTCCCAACAGAGCTCTCTCCTCTTGCTGTAGAGGGTGGGGAGGGACATGTCGGGAGCTGGATGGAGAGCAGCTCTGCTCTGCCAATCCATGACAGCCGTGTGGGCTCTTAAGGACCCTAGAATAGTGTCTGAGAGCAGCCCTTGAAGAGGCAGAGGGGAAGGATGGCTCAGTGGTTAGGGTGCTGGTGGGTGACTCAGATGCAATCCTTGCACTGGCACAGGCTTCCTGTGCAACCTTAGACAAGTCACTTAGGGCCAGATTTTCAAAGGTCGGGGGAGTACAGGTGTCTACTCTTCATGGGTATCCTTGAAAATCCTATCTACATCTATAGACTTCTAAGAACCTTTAAAAAAATCTGTGTCTAAGCGCCCAGTGTATAAGAGGGGGGAAATAGCTCTGCTTCACAAGCGTGTGGTGAGCATAACCAAGGACTGTGAAGTGCTCAGATGCTACACTAGTAGAGGCGTCATATAATACAGTTTGGGGCTAGGGAACAGGGCTGCAGAAGCTTGAAAACTGGGCCGCTAAAATTGGTTTATTGACAGCTACCTACCCTCAGCAGATCTTAGCACCTGATCCCTCTCAGATCAACCTGTCGGTAACAAGGAGCCACATCTCTAGTCTCTTGTTACCAATACGGTTCCAATCAGTTCCGGCCAAAGCCAAGAAGTAGAGAAATGTGGGAGCATTTGGATAAAGAGCCTCCTTTTAAATTGGCTCAGGGCCTTCTTCCTGATCCAGGAAATGGACGGGACTGCTAGTCCATGACGGGCCCCAATCCTTAGGGCAGGGTTGGGAAGACAGGGCCTCAGTAAGCCCAGTCCAAGGCCAGGTGCTTGTTCTGAGCTGAAGCTGTGATGAACTTGTAAGCATAAAGGAAAGCCCATGGACAAGGTGTTGATAGATTGCTCCTGCCAGAGCCCATGTTAAGATTGGTGAGTTCTCTGGTAAGCTTATTAGTATGCAGGCAAGTCCTTTGTTTTCTCTGCAGTGCTTTTACCTTAAGAATAAAATAGGCTTGCATAAGAAGTGCTATGTGGGTAACTTATAACTGGAGCAATCTCATAGCTCACGGTCTCCAAAGAGACAGCAAGCAGGTATGCTTGGGCAGCCTGGCTCTGCTGGGAATAACACAGTGAAGGCAGGGAATTGAGCAGCCTGGAAATACCCCAGTCAGACAGGAGTGAGACATAGATCTCCACCCAAGAAAGGCAATGGCTGGGGAGCCAGAAACCTGAGAGTGGATGTGTCCCCAGGGACCACTGAGGGAAAATTCAGGTCCAGTTGCCCTGAACTGAGACACTCAGCACCTGACAGAATCTGTCCCCTTCTTTCCAGTAGGGTTCCATCCAGTTCTGGCCAAAACCAGGCAGTAGAGAAATATGGGCACATTTGTTGATCTCATTTTTAAAGGTAAAAAGTTTTGATACATCTCCCCAAATACTTGATTTCAGGTTGGTTTGATTTTTTTTTTTTAAGTCTCAGCTGGTTTGAATATCCCAATTTACAGTCTCATACAGTGACTGTATCTATACTGCAGTGTGGCCTAGTGGATAGTGCCCTGAACTGATATTCAGGAGACCTGGGTTCTATCCCCAACTCTGCTGCTGGGTGACCTCTGTGCCTCAGTTTCCCCTTCTGTAAAATGGAGATGATACTGACCTTTGTAAAGCACCTTCAGATCTAATAATAAATAAGAGCTAGGGATGATTACTACAACTCTATTTCATGCTTCTGTAAACCCTTTAATCTGAGGATGTCAAACTGCTTCATGAACAGAAACTCATTTTCCACAATCTCACTCTGTAACAGACCTTATACCCATTTCACCAAGAGGGAAACTGAGGCAGAGTGGCCATGACTCACCCAAACCTGCACAAAGTGAACTAGGACCTAGGAGTCTTGGCTGTCAGTCTCATGCTTTAGCCACTACTCCAGTGGTTCTCAAACTTTTTACTGATGACCCCTTTCACATAGCAAGCCTCTGAGTGTGACCCCCCCCCGCCTTAGAAATTAAAAACACTTTAAAATATATTTAACACCATTATAAATGCTGGGAGCAAATCAGGGTTTGGGATGGAGGATGACAGCTTGCGACCCCCCATGTAATTACCTTGCGACCCCCGAAGAGTCCCGATCCCCCAGTTTGAGAACCCCTGCACTACACCATACTCTTCCTCCTCCCATGGATGTTCAGCAGAACAATCCCCAGCAGCTTAGAAGTATTTATACTCTCCTGCTTAAACATCCCCATTCCTAAATGATACGTGGCTGGAGGCATGACTGACCACATAAACATGCCACAGGCTGCACAGAGCAAGCTCACTTTAAGACCAAGCGCCCATGTGCTGTAACTTCTCCCTTCACCATGTAACAGCCGGCAATGGATTGATACTGGGGAGAAATTCTCCACTTCCTTTCACTTACTCTCCCTGATCATACACGATGGGGGCAGAGAAAGGAGGTCCTTTCCTATGGAAATTAATGATGTCTCTGTATACAGCCTGACTGCTGGCATGAAAAACATCAAAAAGAGGCCCCCAGTCCTGCTCCTTAACCCTAACCCTCCGCTTCTAACACAGGCAGTTCATCCTCAGTGGAGCTCTGGTGCTCTTCCAGTCCAGTGGCTCTCGGCCTTTCCACGACTGTCCCCTTTTCAGGAGTCTGATTTGCCTTGTGTCCCCCCAAGTTTCACCTCACGTAAAAACGACTTGCTTACAAAATCAGACACAAAAGTTCAAAAGTGTCACAAGCACACTATTACTGAAAAATGGCTGAATCACTTTTACCGTACAATTATTAAATAAATCCGTTGGAATATAAATATTGTACTTACATTTCAGTGTATAATAAATAGAGCAGTATAAACAAGTCATTTTCTGTATGAAATTTTAGTTCATACTGACTTCGCTAGGGCTTTTTCCGTAGTCTGTTGTAAAACTAGGCAAATCTCTAGATGAGATGATGTACCCGCTGGAAGACCTCTGCATACTGCTGGGGGTATGCGTACTCCTGGATAAGCCCTTAGACCTTAACCCTTGCATTGATTTAGTCTTCCTGACACCAAAGCATGACACAAGTTAAATTTTGATTGCAGAGGTTGTAACAATGTTTCACTTTCATAATTTAATCATAATCCTTGTACAGCTTTTTGTATGGGGATCTCAAAGTACTGGCCATTAGTTATGCCTCATACCACTCTCATGAGAGGTAGGGAAGTGCTAGAGAGTGTAGAACAAATCATTGCAAATGATTATAGGCTTCATCGTTTACCAGACACCTGTCACAGAAGTCTCTGTAGCTAACATTGGGCGCAGGACCGGCGCTAGGGTTTCTCGTGTCCTAGGCGCACGGCCATTTCGCCGCCCCCGGCACTGATCCAGCGGCTCCGGTGGAGCTGCCACAGTCATGCCTGTGGGAGGTCCACCGGAGTCGCACGAGCAGCCGACCGTCAGCAGGCACCACTGCGGCAGCTCCACCGGAGCCACGGACCAACGGACCCTCTGCAGGCACGACTGCAGCAGGTCAACCGGAGCTGCCTGCTGCCCCCCGAATAATCCTGGCGCCCTAGGCGATTGCCTAGGCTGCCTAAACGGTAGCGCTGGCCCTGATTGGGCGCAATCTGGTTCCTATTCAAGGCACTGTGAGCCTTTAACTTTAATGGCAGCAGGATTTGGGCCCACTGAATGCACTACAAGAGTCAGTCATAAGTAAAGAGCACAACCTGGGTAAACAGGCTGTACATACGGGTGCCGTGCAGTAGGTAAGGTGCAAGGGTCCTGCTCCTGACCAAAGCGCAGCAAATGAGTTGCCCTGTGACATCTAGTGTGGCCTTAGGGCTGCAGTCAGCCATGCAGCTGCTGCCCACTCTCTCCAGCCAAAAGGGTTCAGTCAGTGGGTATGCAGAGCCATGGGGATGCCAGCGTAGGGCTACCACTTCTGAGGTACAGAAAGCCAGCACATCCAGATGATCCTGAGCCCATCAAACTGAACGGTTAGCAGTGTGAACTGACAGATTTCCCAGGACAGCTGCCTCAAAAAAAGGGACCAATCTAGGAAAACCTGGAGAGATACCAATATTACCCCAGCCCCACCTCACCCACTGCCAGATCCACTACCCAGCCAGGGAGCCCCTGCAGAGCTGTGCTGAGGATGAGGATCCTTCGAGCTGTCTCTCTGCAATCCCACCCTTCTTAAAATACAGTGTAACCCCATTGGTTCCACTGCCCTGAGGGTCTTCTGTGACTGCACAGGGCCTGCTCTGCCTACTGGGGTAGGACTAGTGGGGAGCTCTTCCCCACTCCTGTAAACTCTAGCATGTCCTTGGAGATTGCCAACAAGATCCACAACCACAGTCATCTCCTCCTCCTCTCTTAAATGTCCCCCATGCTACTTGGTGTTCCTCCAGCTTCAGAAACCTCCCCTCCTACCCCCAGTTGCCAGGTGTCACCAACCCCGTAATTGGTAGGCATGTATGAACTTTATGGTTTGGGTTCAGATAAGCACCTAGCAGCTGGGAAGAGAACTGGGCAGCCCAAGGATCTACCAATGGGCCACGATGCCTTTAGTCTCTAGGTCACAGAACTTCTCCTCCAAATCTAGCAGAGAATAAAAGTTGTTACTTCACTAAGGCCACTGGACAACCTTCAGAAGGTGACTTAGTTGTTTTCTTGGTCTATTTCCAAGGGGACAGGTGTCCTTAATCCAAAATCTGCCAAAGTCAACACTAGTTGCCCCCTTTAACAAGTGGCAAAGCCAAGGATTGACTGATCTGTGTGAATGAAACTCTCCCCTTTCTCCTAAATGGGGTATCTTTAAGATGAAACATATGAGCAAGCAGCAATGTAGGGAGTGTCACACACTGGCACTTCCACCAGCTTTATCTTCTGTGTGGCTTAAACAAAACAAAAGAAAAAAGTCAGCCTCCAAGGTTATAAATCGAGAACCTTTCACCAGCACTCACTGTAATGCAATCACAAACACTGAGCTATTTATCTGAAGTATCAAATGTATTTGCAAAGCTGAGCTGCAGGTGTAGTAAGAGGAGGCCCTAAGATGTAAGCCTTGGTATCAGAGGCCTGGTATGAGGCCTAAGGCCTGAACTAAAGTAATGGTCAAGACTTTGCTAACATAAAGCAAAGTGAAGCTGTGAGCCAGAGGCAGGCCCTGCTCACAGAAGCTGACAATGAAAGGGCTGATACTGCAAGAAGATATGTACCTAAAAGGTACTGAACACTAGATATCAGAACATTCACATACTTGCACATTCCACACAGATAAGAAGGAACAGGCCGACCCATCCCAATGACGGGCAAAAGGGTAAAATGATGGATAGAGTTGTTTTGATCGAACCAACATGTACAAGGTGAGAGGCGGCACTTTACTACGTAGAGGGGTTGTACCTTGCTAGGTAGAAGGGTTGCACCTCAATACATCAGGAGTGATGTGTAACTTGTTTGTACCTGTGTATAAGAATACATCCCTGGGGCAGTGTCTTTGTCCGGCCAAGGGGGCAGTGGAAAGTCCCGCCACTGACTGAGCCGAGTCCATTGACCGGGGACACTTTCTCGTAGTATCCCGGTAGACTAAGTAATCTACGGGGAACTGCAATTGTGTCCATACGGCAATAAACCTGGCCGACGTGCCTTCGTACCTTACTAGACTCTGTGGTCATTGGGGGTTCTCTTCGGGTCTGCTGTGTCAGCTATCTGCAGAGTTGGGGCAGCATACAGAGGGAACACACGCACGCAGCCGAGTGATATCAACACTGAACAGAGCAGTGCACCACACCGGTAGCACCTCTGACAACAGCAGGTTTTGTAACTCTGCCATTCCTCCACTGCACTGGGAGCTAGAGTTTTTCTAGTCCTGACTGTAACCTCAAAAAGGTAAAGGGAGAAGAGAATGGGGATGTCTTGAGAAGTTAACCAAACTTCCTCAAACTCCTAGAAAATGTGGTCTGGGATTTTCCAAAGAACTTAATGGAGTTAAGTGCCCAAATCCCATCGGATTTCTCTGAAAAGTGAACATTAAGGCCTTTGAAAATTACAGACTTAGTTCATTCTTTGGCACAAAGTGCTGGTTGGCCATTGTTTTTTCTAATGAAGTTCTCGTGCCTGGAAGTGAGCACTCAAGGGGTTAATAACTTTATTTATGGACACTGTTCTTTCCATACTCCTTGACAGTCCCAGCTTGGTTAACCATCTCCCCCTGTCCTTTAAACTCTTTTACAAGGCTCAGCAAGGGAATCCCAACTCTCTCCCAACCCAATCACCAGCCTCTCATCCATTAGAGCTAATTGACAGCAGGTTCAAGGCACTTTGTACTGACATAACTTCAAACACTGAGATTGCACAAACTCCCCAAACCACAACTTTCTTTGTTAATCCCAGAGCATGAGGGCTAGGACACCACAGGAAGAACAATGCAGTGGCTGAGGCTATCCCATCTCATTTACATGTAACATCTGCAAAAGTAGAAGCAAATGTCATGTACTGGAGAGATCAAGGCAGTGCTGAGTTTGAGATCTATTTAGCTGTGTGACTGCAGGCTATAACACAGTGTGTCTGTGGAGCTGGGCTGCAATCTGTTTGCTTGGAGATCCTTTCTCTGCTACAGTTCCATTACCATTACTACAACTCACACACACTCCCAAGAGGTTTTAGATACTCCCTTTTATCAGACAACTGGTGACCTCTCACCTTGTATCAGGCCAGCTAAGGCTGGATCATGTCTTGGCTAATCACTGCTGCTGGAGACTGGAGACTTAAAGGTCTCCTTCTACAATGGGAAACTGGGAGATGGGAGTTCTTCCCCCACCTGCTTCCTCTTTCTTATCACTCCCTCCATCCCCCATCTCTCTGTTTGCCACCTCTTAGTTTCTACATCTGCCTCTTCCCTCTCTGTATATACAGTATATGTATTCCACTATCTCCTTCTGTCTATCCAGTCCCCTCAACTTCCTCAGTTTCTTTTCCTATCCCCTCTTCACTCAACTGCTTAAAAGAGCCAGCTAGCAGATTGGTTGGAATTTGTACACATGGCCTTTTAGTGGGTAGTTGTCCACCTGGGAAGAGAAAGGTAGATAGTTGTATTTTTGTATCTCCTGCTTGGATATTATTTACTGATAACAGTCTAAGGAAGGTCTCTTGCTGCAAGAAATCAAACAGGACTGGGAATATAGGGGCCAGCTGGTTATTGAGGGGAAGAGCCAGAAAAATGGCCAGGTGACCATTCTGTATGGCTGTGGGGAGGTTTTTTCCCCCCATGGAACTGTTCCATTTTTGTCATGCTCCTTTTACAAGTTTTAATGAAAATTGTTTTGAAAATTTGATTAATAAAAATTTTAGAACATTGTCACTTGTTTCCTACCAACCAATAGGGTGGTGGAAAACCTCTTAAGATTTTAATGAAATTTCAAGTTGACTAAAAAAAAAAAAGAAGTTTAAAAAAAATTCAGAATACTTTCCAATTTTTCAGGCAGCTTTGTGTGAAGTTTTACAAATCTGATAATTGGTCAGTGAAAACTTGGAAAATCCAAATGTGTCATTTTCAGAGGGGGAAACCATTTTTAAATCACAAATGGACCTATTTTCACTGAAGAGGGTTTTACCATAAAAATAGGATCAGTTGCAAGTGTTCAACAATATGCAAAAAAGCCCAAATTTTAAGCATTTCAAAATGTTTGTGAATATTTCACCCTAGTATTCTGAAGGAAAGTCCTAACCCAGAACTGCTAGGAAATCAACATCATTTATACTAGTAAGCATCAAGATTGGAAAGTTTTAATACTAATACTACTAGGGTTGGCTGAAGTGTTTTGGTCAACATTTCTTTTCAACCAGAAGTGATCTTTTTATGGAAATGAATATTTTGGGAGGAAAGTTGTTTTCCAAATTATCCATTTTTCAAAAACTTAAGAACCAAAATTGAATTATTATTTTTTTTTAGTGAAAGGGAGAAAAGTTTCCAGGTTCTGGCTTTGTTAAAAACAGAGAAAAGATCCAGAAAATGTCCACAGTTTTAAAAAAAGCCCTCCACTTCTTTTGAAGATTTTTTTTCTGGAACACACTTGCCATTTTCCTACAAGGAAAAGACAGCATTTGAGAAAATATTGGAGAGGAAAGAATCAATGTTTCTTCATCAGAAAACCATTTCAGATGAAGTACTACACTATTCAAGCTCTGGATAGGATTCTTCTCTATATCCTCACTGCAGAATTAGACTGGGTTCTTGGTCCTGTTCACACATAAAACTCTCTCATCCAAGTGTAGTGGTGCTTTAAAACCAGGCTCACTCAGGCTGGTAACCTGACCGCTTTATAGTGAGGGTCCAAGGTTAAATTGCTCAAGTGCTGAGAGTCCTCCAATGCCTTACCTCAATTCTCATGCGCCCAGAGAGACAGGAATCCTCCTACCATTCACTGGGAAGGAAACACACAGAAGTGCTGCATCACTGCGGATGCAGTGGGAATGTCTATACTGCAGTGAAAACACCCACGGCTGGCTAGTGTCAGCTGCCTGCAGCTTGGGCTTCAGGGCTGTAAAATTGCCATGTAGATGCTTGGACTGGAGTCTGGGCTCTGGGACCCTTCCCTCATTGTGGGGTTTCAGAACCCTGCCTCCAGCCCAAGTCCAAGCATCTACACTTCAGTTTTGTAGCCCCACGGCTCAAGCCCCACCAGCTTCAGTCAGCTGCCACAGGCCAGGCACAGGTGTTTTATTATGGTGTAGACAGTAACTCAAGAATGGCTTTGCAGTGTGGCTGCTCACAGCAGGCTAGGCTAACCCAGGTGCCAGTCACCCAGGATAACTGTAGTGAGGCCATACACTGCATAAACCAGAAGCAACTCCAGCATAGGCACAGTCGTTACATCTGCGTGCTATAGGTGCAAGGCAGGAAGCGTCAATCGCGAGACCCCTGAATGCTTGTCAAGCCTGGCTCCAAAGAACGGAAGGGTCATAACAATGATGGGCTAATGGGAAACTGGAATCAGCATTCAAATTACAGTGATGTGTCCTGGCAATCTTCTGCTGCAAGTCAGTGTCGCCCGCGTTCCCATTCAGCGTCTCCCTGCTGCAAACAAACCACATCCCCAAATACTGCTCTCTGCAGAATACTGAAGCCTGTGGCGTATCAGTCAAATTTGCACCATATACTTTTCCCCCCTTCAGAACACTGACAGCAAAACAGTGGAGCCAATTAGTACAACCCGTAGGCAGCCTACTCACTGGGAATTGTGATATAAAAATAACTGATGCCTGAAGAAACAGGGAGTTCTCAAACCAATGTTTCCTGTATTATAAATATAATATATATCTGTTATGATGGCATCGGTACAAGGAACATCACAACCCCCAGAGATTTATAGCAGTTATAGTCACCCAGATTTAATAATACTGATTGCTCTCCATCAGGTTTTCCAAAATATGGTGACCCTTGCATTCACCTCTCTCCTGGTGCGATGGGAGAAGAGACTCTCCAAGGGCACCCCCTGCTGACCATTCTGGGGAAAAGCAGCAGTTGAAATTCCAGGGGAAGCTAGCTTTTCCAGGCTCCACATGAGTCTGAGGGCATATCTTTACTACACAGTTAAGTCAATCTAACTTACAGCTTCCACAGTAATTACTTTGTTTGTGTGTATCTACACGTTGCTTCTTGTGTCAGCAGTGTGTGTCTTCACCAGGTGCGCTTGTACTGATTGTACTATCAGCAAACGATGTTGTGGGACGGCTTCTGAAAGCCAGTAACAATCGACATAAGCAACACACTGTCTATGCTGACACTTAGTTGACCTAACTACATCAATGCTGATTCTATGCCGCTCGCAGAGGTGGAGGTAAGTCAGCGTAGCGCAGAAGTTACGTCAGCAGGTGGGAAATTTAGTGTAGATATTTCCATAGGTTGATGTAAGCTGCCTTGCACCAACCTAGCTCTGTAGCATAGACCAGGCCTACAGGAGGTATAGTGATTCTGTTAATGCACAAGCAGTTATTGTGCCTTCTTGGGAAGGCATGATCACCTGTGGGATGGGAGACTGTTTTAGGGATTTCTCAAAAGGATGAGGGGGCCAGTTTTCAGCGAAGGCATGAGATAGAAACTGAACTTCTCACCTCCTAACAACACCTTGTTATATTTTTCATTGATATATCTCAAAGCATTTTTCAAAAAAGAGCAATATCACCTCCAATTTTTAGGTGGGGAAACTGAGGCACAGAGCAATGAAGGGTAAGTTGGGGTCTGTTTTCATAGGAACTGCAGGAACCAGTTTGAAGTGGATCAGGAGTGGTGATAGACTCATATTATAAAACGGATGCTGTAAAAAAGTGCTTGCTTGTGCGTTCTGGCTACCAAGCAAGATACCACATTCTCTTCTCTCTCCCCCCGCCACCACACACAATAGTCAGGGGGAAAGTCTCCCCTCAGACACACCCAGGTACAGCTTCCACTGAGTGGAAGTCTGCCTTTACTCTCCCCATCCCACAAACAAAATCTGGCCTGCTGACTTGAACACAAGTTGCATCTATGTATCTGCAAGCAGATTTTGGTATTTGAAGTAGGTTTAGGATCATTCTTCAGCACTGACAATCCCCAGCCATCCCTTAGTGATGGGATCCCATAAAGCCCAGCCTTAGGATTTTTGATAGGGCCATTACGATGATTTTTCAGAGGTCCCCCAAATAAGCAGGATATTTTTGGAGTGTCACTCTTTTCCTCTAGAGCAGAAAATAGAGGTCCCAGGTTAGAGCAGGTTAAAAAAAGACAAAGTTTCCACAACAATTTGTTAAAATATTGAATTTCAACTTAAAAAATTGTTAAAATTTCAAACTATTTCGAGCAGTTCTAGCCCTGTTGACAACATGGTTGATTAATATTGTGGCGGAGCACAGCAGCAAGATCCAGGTCAGAGACATTTAAAAAACTCTAGATTTATTTTAAAAGGAAAAGCAACAAGGAATACCGTCTATAACATGATAGCCAACATCTCCTCCACACAACATCTACTCTTATAACTAACTGACAGCTGGAAGCCAGGGGAGTTTTATAGAAGACTCCCCTACCCAGAACACTTTGCATGGAAAGGAAGTCCCTCTCCTGTCTCCCCAGGTGATTGACACTCTGTTCCACCATTCAGACCTTTCCTTCACTCCTACCTGTACGAGAGATTCACCCCATCCCAGTTATCTCCTGCCTTTCTCCAAAGGAAACTATAAACTCTCCAGCACATAGGCGCCAAGTCCATGGATGCTCCAGGGCTCAAGCATCCATGGAAAAAAAATAGTGGGTACTTATCGCCTATCAGCCACAGCATTTTGGTGGCTAACGGGAGATGCTTGAGGGAGGGTGAAAAGCACCGAGCAGGGCCTGGGGGAGAGGGGGAAAATAATTAAAAAAAACAAAGTCAGTGCCTATGCCCCAACAGTCAAAAATGTTGCTATACTAGGTGTGCAAAACCATGCCACTGCTCCCCCCCCCCACAGCGAGAGGTGGATAGGGGGTATGCCAAGGATGTACCATCAAACAAACAAGCCTAAGTTACAGTACAAGAGCCTCCAAGTTGTGTGTTTTTAGAGAACACTGGTGAGATGTAAGAAGTGGTCCCTAGCACTTTGGCTGTTGGTAACTGAGCCCTTAGGCTGTTCTCAGTTGTGTCTGGACACCATTCTGGCAGCTGAGCCTAGGGTGACTAAACAGCAAATGTGAAAAATCAGGACGGGGGTGGGGGGTAATAGGAGCCCATATTAAAAAATGTCCCAAACATCAGGATTGTCCCTATAAAATCAGGTATCTGGTCACCCTAGCTGAGCCCTGAGACCAATCCAGCTGCAATTCAGTTGAACTCAGCACAGGATGTAGAGTTCAAGGCCTCTCTTCTTTTCTGACTGTAGGAAGTAACAGAGGAGAGTCTTAGTGTTAGGGATATGGCAATAGTATGCTATTATGGTTGGAATCAGCTGTGAGGAAAGCCCCTACCTGCCCTGGGACCGATTGTTTGGAAAAGGGTGAAAAAGATTAAGATGCCCCACACTAGACTGGGGCTAAGAGGAATTTGGGGGCAAGGGCCAGTGCCAGGCATGGAGAAAGGTCCTGCTCAGAGTGGGGCAGAGGATTGGTGCAGGAGCATGAAAAGAACCTCTTCTTGGTGTGCATGTTTGAAAGGACGAGCTCTCTATTCAATGCAAATCCAAGCACTTCGTCATACCTGAAAGGGTTAATCCCCTAGGCAGTGCACTAAGTGGTCAGCCGCCCAATAAATTTAACTCCAGAAAGACAAACCACAATCATCATTAGTCACGGCTCATTGGCCTGTTAAGTCTCCTCAGTGAAGTTTATCTCTTTGCTTCTGACCACTGGGCAGCCATATTTCATGCTCCGAAAACAGATGACCCCAGAGGTCACTGAAATGAAAGCCCCTATTCAACAGGTCTGTGAAGGACTTGGCATAGGGGGGTGTGGGGGAAAGGCTGGGGTCAAAACAACACTGAGATACGGCCAGACCTTCAGCCGCTGTCCTGCCAGAGCAGACACACAACACACGCTCAAGTGACCAAGACATGTTAATCCGTTTCAGGATCAGCCAGGGTCAAGCTGGGGCTGGGAGGAACAGTGGCATAATTAGATCAGGGTGACCTCCATAAAACAGTAATGGGCTTCCACAACAACATTTGCATCTCGTTTCCCATAGTGCTTCACACCAGTTTACTCATCAGCTATCTAAAAATAGACACAGCAAAGTGGGTTATGTTGAAGTGTCAGGGCAGAGGAATCTGCCTTGCTTTGTGACAGGTGTGTATCTCTGGCCATGCGAAGCACTTTCCAAGGGCTTGGCTGGGTGGGGAATGGAGGAGGAGAGCACCTCTCTGAAATGACTGCTTAAGGGGATGGTATAGCTGGTCAAAAATGGTCTCCTGCCTCCAAAAAAAAAAAAAAAAAAAAAAAGTTTCCATTGAAAATTTTCAGGACTTTGCATTTTAAAAAATATATATATATTTTTTCAGTTTTAAACCAGAAGTTTGAGGGTATTGGTGGTCAAACCCCCAAACTTTTAATTGTCAAGAATCCACTTTTTCCTCTGTTTTTTTTTTTTTCAAAAAAACCTCAAAAGTTGTGGAGAAAGTTTTCCTGTGAAAATTTTCATAAGAAAAAAAAATTGCTGGCCCCCCTTTAAGTGTTTGGGAGCACACGTGGGAAGAGAAAGAGGACGCATGGTGGGAAACATGGTGGTATAGACTGGGCTGAAAGCTAAAGGGCTCTGCTTGGACCTTCCTAGTGCCTGGACCAAGATTTTTCACATCTAGTTATTTTGGATGCCTCATTCTTGGATTACCCAGCCTGATTCCACTTAAAGGGGCCTGGTTTTCACAAAGTGCAGAGCAGCCACCCTCTGAGGCCTAAGTACTGCAAGTCAGGCACCCAAAATCACTAGTCATTTTCAGATGTTAGCCCCTACACTGTAAATATGGGAAGCGTATCTGGAGGTTGAGGTACCGGAGCTGAAGTTGGTAATGAGAATATTTATATAGCACTTGCCATCTCATAGATCTCAAAGAGTTTTCCCAAGCAAACCAAACATCATCATCTCTGCTTTACAGAAGGGACAAATGAGGGGGAAAGTCTTACCTGCAGTTACACAGCAGTTCAGTAGCAGTGCTGGGAATAGCACTCAGGTTAGTAGTGGAGCAACCCAGCCCGTGGGAACGAGAAACTCAGAGGAACAGAAAGCTGAAGCTGCTGCTGACAGAGGGGGTCTCTGCTGCCATGCAAGGAGATGGCTGTAATGTTAAGAGAAAGCTCACCTCACCAGCAAGCTTCATCCAGCTGGATGAAGAAACAGCCCCAACCCACAGTCCCAGAAGCAGAGGGGAGAGAGGAGCAGGCGTGGTTCGCCATTGTGGATTTAAGGCATGAAGACAGAGCTAGGGCAGCAGAGATGCACACTAAGCCTGACACCTTTGCCAGTGACAGTATCAGGTTAGTGCTGTTGGACTGCCACCGATGGTGCTCTGGTGTAGAAGGCTCCTTCACACATAGCCCTTTCCCCCAGAGAGGCAGAATTCCAAGGAAGTTCATTGACACGTCTCAGTGTTAGAGATGGCAGCAACTCCAGATTCCCATGAGCACGAGTCCAAAGGGAATTTCTATTCAACCATCTAGTCATGATCCTTTCACGTTCACTATTCCTGGAAACTATAGTGCTTCAGACACAGCTGCCCAAGAGAGCACCTGAATACCTCAATAACACGTTCTTGAACAAATTTCCTGAAGAAAGGAAGCAGGAGGTCCTAGAACTCTCACAAGAAGTCCTTTTCTTCTGGGATTCTAACTGTCAGGGTGGTTAAGCACTGGAATAAATTGCCTAGGGAGGTCGTGGGATCTCCTTCATTGGAGATTTTTAAGAGCAGGTTAGATGAATACCTGTCAGGAATGGTCTAGATCAGGAGTAGGCAACTTATGGCACACGTGCCGAAGGCGGCAAGCAAGCTGATATTCAGTGGCACTCATGGTGCCCGGGCCTGGCCACTGGTCTTGGGGGCTCTGCATTTTAATTTAATTTTAAATGAAGCTTCTTAAACATTTAAAAAAAACTTATTTACTTTATATACAACAATAGTTTAGTTATAGATTATAGACTTAGAGAAAGAGACCTAAAAATGTTAAAATGTATTGCTGGCACAGGATACCTTAAATTAGAGTGAATAAATGAAGACTCAGCACAGCACTTCTGAAAGGTTGCCAACCCCCAGTCTAGATAATACTTAGTCCTGCCATGAGTGCAGGGAAATGGACTAGACAACCGCTCTAGGTCCCTTCCAGTCAAGGGCGGCAAGTTATATGTGCCCGTGGTGCCCCAGCTCCAGCAATATTCAAGGCCCAGGGGCCTGGCTCCACCAGTGTTTGGGGCCAGGTCTCCCTTCACACTCCCTCCCATCCCCAAACTCCATCCCAGAGCTTGCACCCCTACCCACTCTTGCACACAAGCACCTCTGCCCCAGAGCCTACACCCAAACTCCGTCCCAGAGCTTACACCCCTACCGCCTCCTGCACACACGCACCCCTGCCCCAGCCCAGAGCTTGCACTCAACTCCGTCCCAGAGCCTGCACCCAATCATCCCTGCCCCAGAACCTACACCCAAACTCCATCCCAGAGCCTGCACCCCAGACCTCCTTCCCCACCTAAACTCCCTCCCAGAGCCCAACCTCTCACCCCTTCTGCACCCAAACTCCCTCCCAGAGCCTGCACTCTGCACCCCAATCCCCTGCCCCAGCCTAGGGTCTGCACCCCAGACCTCCTCCCTCCATGAGCCTTAGGTAGGTGGGGAGAATGGACTTTGAGGGGGCGGGTTCTGGGGACCACTAACATTTCTACACACCTGCCACCCCTGCGTCCAGTCCTATGATTTCCAGCCTAGTTTGTCAGACTTTCAGCCCTCTCCAAGCCCAATCAAATGGAAGGCCCTCTATTTTGGGGGTGCTTCCATGCTTACACACCTTATGTCTGTAGGTGCTCCTGATCTCAGCACATCTGAAGATCGGGCCCAATATGGACACTCCAAAAGTAAGACACCAAAAAAACAAATCAGTAAATGCTTTTGAACATTAGAAACAAAAATATCAGTTTCCTACCCAGCTGCTCTGACTAACCTCTCTTAGGCCCTTATCACTGTGGTATCTGATCACCTCACAATCTTTAATGTATTTATCCTCACAACATACCTGTGAGGTAGGAACGTGCTATTATCCCCATGTTACAGATGAGGAAGGGAGGCTCAGAGATTTACCCAAGGACTCACAGCAAGTCTGTGGCAAAGCAAGAAATTAAATCCAGGCTCCCCCAGGCTAGTACCCTAAGCACTGAACCCTTCATCCTCTCCTATTAGCAAGACTAAGGCCACGTCCAGACTACCCGCCATATCGGCGGGTTAAAATCGATTGCTGGGGATCGATATATCGCGTCTAATCTAGACGCGATATATCGATCCCCGAGCGTGCTTATATCGATTCCGGAACTCCATCAACCCCAACAGAGTTCCGGAATCAACAGGGAGAGCTGCGAACATCGATCCCGCGCGGTGTGGACGGGTGAGTAATCCGATCTTAGATATTCGACTTCAGCTACGTTATTCACGTAGCTGAAGTTGTGTATCTAAAATCGATTTCTCCCCCGTAGTGTGGACCAGCCCTAAGTCCAATGACTGCGAGTCCTGTAACTCCATTCTTTTCCTCCCTCCCAACCAACCCCCCCCACACCACATATGCAATAGTATCTAGGGAAAGCCCCCCATCTTTTCCCTCACCATACACAGACACATAGAAACTCCATCTCTTTAATGCTGTAGCTCACCCAGTAACCCAAATGAAAGGGCAGCAGTACAACTGCATCATAAAAGCATCAATGCCTCATTTTCCTCCTTGGTCCTTTTTTCTTTCCATATACAATATTGAGGGTTAATGAAAGAGAAAGCACAAACCAGGTACGATGGAAAGAGGCTGGGATGCCTTACCGAACATGATAGGTTTCATATGGAAAGGAAGCCAGGGGAAGAAAAAAAAAACAGATCAACCTGGTAACTAGCAGTTTATTGTTTAATTATTAGTTGAAATGTTTTTTAAAGTATTGCCTGTGCCAAAGCCCTACCATTACTTAGATACACAAATTAAACTGATATCCAAGTACCAGCACCTTAAACACAATACAGCCTTAATCAACAACACAAGAGATGGCTGGGGTGGGAGAAGGGGAGAAAAGGAAAATGTGTCATGGATTGTCTTTTCCCCCCTTCCACTCCCCAAACATTTTCAGGTTTTCCCCCAAATTGAAATTTAACATTGTCAAATTAAATTCAAAATTTGATTTAAAGCAAGAGAACTTTTTTACAAAATATTTGCAATTTCCTTCCTCCCTTCCCCAGTGATTTTAGCCAGCACTATCATTGGGGAAGGGAGGAAGGAAACTGCAAATATTTTGTAAAAAAGTTCTCTTGCTTTAAATCAAATTTTGAATTTAATTTCATCCAAATTTCAAAATTCAGAAGAGTTTCAACCAGCTCTGGAGTTGGCTGGAAAACAAAAGTTGCAAACAACATCCATAGTTCCCCCCAAAAAGCCAAAAAAGAAAACTGAAGTGAAATTCCATTGTAAGTGAAATGAAACAAAAGATTCCATTTTATTTGGAAATGGAAATTCAAAACAAGTTGTTGTTCTAAATTTTCCTATCAGAAAATTGTCAATTTTGATATTTTCCCACTTCCCTGTAGAAAAATATGGAGTTTGGGGGGAAAAAAACAACCACTATTTTCAAAGGGAATTTTGTTTTTTTGTGAGAAAAAAGTCTGACTAGTCTTAATAATAGGTAACAGTGTGACTTACCAGCTGACACACCCGCCCCCTGCCCCTTTGTGGCTGGGTGTGGCAGGGTCTCCGTTTGCACCCTCTGCTGACAGCCACTTTGGCCTCATGGGGGTCTTTGTAACTTGGCCTTCTGTCTGGACCACATATAGTTCCAGACATGTCAACTCTCACTCATTGGGTGAGAGACTCACTCATTAGCATCCTACCTCACTCACACACGTTCCTAAGCTGCTTCTCGCTCATTTTGAGCAAGCATATAAAGATTTAAAATATTGTTACTCAGGCATGGAAAGAGACAACAATACATCCGGGGCCCTCAGAGAAGGGGCTAAGAGCTTGGAAAGCTGCTTTCCAAGCTTGTGTAGTTTGGTAAACATGGAGACTACAGGCCTGCATTCTCTATGTGCATGAGAGGAGGCAGGAGGCTACACACTTGTTTTGGTTTGTGTGGATATGAATAAAAAAAATATGAGTTCTCCCAAAAAACAAGCAGCACTTGATCAAAAAGTTTGCAGGCTTTGCAAAATACAGTTCAAAATGTAAACTACACTTCACAAATTCATGGCCCTTCGTTGCCCCAGTAGCAAGCTTTTTTTTTAAAAAAAAAAAATGTACGCTGTGTCGCCAGGAGCCATCCTGTGACCATCAAGAAGAAAAAGATGTAACTCATCATCTGGAAAGTGAAATACACCACACAAATAGAGCAGTGTCTTCACAACCACAAATTCCTTTTGTCCTTGTGGCGAATCCTTCCCTGATTACGTAAGTCAAATATGTTTAAAAATTAGGATTACTGTTATTAATTATAATTATCATTAACCCTCTTCAGGACACCTGAGTTCTCCAGCAGTAATTTGTTTGGTGACTCTTTTCTTTTTAGTAGTAGTACAATAATTTATTCCTAGTACTTTGTCAGAAAGTCTAGTTGCAATGTTTTCAGAAAGTTTTGATTAATTCATAAAAACAATTTTCTGTTGGGACCAAGGTTTTCTGTTTTCTATATAGTTTTTCATGCGTCCTGATGAGGGTTAAATGATTACTTAACTGATGGCTTGATCCAGGATTATTAAAATATAGTACGTAACATATACAAAGTTATACAGACACAAACTTACAGTCCTTATTTCACAAAAATCCACTCGTATCATATTACTAACATACATACTCAGGAGAATCTGGTTATAGCATGTGAATGTCTTTCAATTGTCTATTAATTTCCCATTTATATATTTAACTTTGATAAAATATTCATTTTTTGTTTTTTTAGCAATGACCTAACACACCACCTGAAAAGTCTCACTTTTTGGCCTTGAACCTCTCTTTGGGGCCATAAATCTCATTCTTTGGGGCAGCAACCCTTGGTATCTCTATAGCTCATAAGCCAGAAGTCCAACAAAAAAAAAGCAATCCAGTCTTACTTGGGGCATTCAGTCCAACTCTAGACTCACTAGTCCCTACCCTTGCTATCAGGAGGTTTCAATAGCCCTAACCCTTGGCAGGGGGTTTCTCCTCTACCTTCCTCAACAGACTAGTAGGGGAACCTAGGGCCCCCCTCTCCACAGGGTGCTGGTCCAGGACCTCTTTAATAAGCTGTAAAGCCTGACTATCCTGACCCCTTACTGCATCCCTCAGCCACTTCCTACCATGCTCTATCTAAGGCCTTTCTATTCCCATAGCCTCTTCACAAGGTCCCAGTGGATCAGCTGCTGTCTCTCCCTCCCAAGCTCACTGCGGAGCTTAGCACTTTCTGCCCCCCAGGCAGCAGTACTGCAGTAGAGTTTTCTATTCTCCCTTCATAGTAGGAGCCATCCTACTCCCCCGCAGAGACTCCTGGGCAGACTTCCTTCCCCCAGCTTTCCTTCACATCTACTTGGACTCCCCATGGCAGGCCTGTCTACCTTCCACCAGGGCGGCTGTCCACTTCCTGGATCCCAACAGGACCAGGGAAGCTGTCTACCAGCAGACCAACTCCAGACAGTGGTACTAGCCACACTCCTCTCACTAAAGGCCAACTAGCCATCAATTCTCCTTCCTGGTCAGCCCTTGCCTGAGCTGGCTTCAGCCTTTCCAGTGCCTCTATCCGGGTTTAATGCCTACTGCAGGTGTAATAAGACAGGCTGAATGAGCTCACCCCTTCTGGTGCAGTGTGGAATGGGTACACCCCAACCCCAGTAACACAGCATTACATTTTGAAAACCCCTTGGGGCAGATTCTTAGCTGGTGTCAATTGCTATATTTCTATTGAAGTCAATGGAGTCACACTTGATCTTGGTATACAAGCTTAGTGGCATAAAGTGAAATTCATCTCAGCACAAAAGTCCCTCATCATCAATTAAATGCTTTGGGTTTTGTAGGGAGCATTTGTTTCTTTGTTTAACTTTGCCTGCAGCTGGTGATTTTACTGAGGATAACTGATATTTCCAATCTGGAGGAGGTCCCATACCTGATAATATCAATTTCATGGCACCACGGGTCAAATCTGGGGCTGAAGCCACTTTGCCATCAGTGTCTCTTTAAACGATGCTCCTTAAAAGCAGCTCTCCTAATTAAGCTGATGTGTGCTCTCAGGCACCATAAATCAGGAGGTACTAAGTAATGGCTTTTACAGTGAGGGAATTTGAAGAGTAGGAAGTAACCAGAGGAGCCCCAGCTAAAGTTCTGCTGAGGTAATTCAGTTAAAATCAGCTTGCCTGTATCTCATTTTAAAATGGCTGTTTATTTATATATTTATTGCAAAGTACATCACCGGCCATTTTAATACAAAGCAATGGAGATGCAGTAATTTGGGACATCAGATTCCCATCCCTCCATCCCACATTACAGCTGTTTAAGAACGCTAATAATGGTGCAACTACATTGCAAACAGGTGCAGTATATTCTACCCTGCACAGCTGCCACTGTCATGTGATATCTCAGCTGGAGGGGGAAAAACTCTTCCAAAGAGGGTGGAGAGATGGGCCCTTGGCAGCTCCATTCCCTTTCCTCCCACCAGCGATACTCCAGTTTGACTTGCTGTAGGCTTTTGAAAGGGGATTCAAGTGGCTGTCTGCTCTGGGTGTTTCAGTTCCTTGCTCACAATCATCTTGCAGATGGCTGAACTCAAACCAGCACAGTGGAATGAGCCACTGGCAGTGGGGACAGCTGTAAGAATTAGGCCTCTGTGTATGAATTCTGATGCACAATCTGCCTCCCTACATGCATCTTAGGCGGGTAGCTTTTTAGTGTTGGTAAAAGCTGTTGGGGTCCTGGTCGCTCACAGGTATAGCCTAGCCAGCATCAATGCAGCTGCCTCCCAGTCTGTCCTCACAATGTGACTGAAGCCTGACCTGGAGCCAAATGAAAGGCACTCTCTGCTGAGGCAGCCACAGAAGTGTCTGGTGGTGAGGAGTGGGTTTTGTGATGTGGACACCTGTTCAGCAACAACAAGACTCAGACCCTACTGGTCCCATTTTAAGTTTCCTTCTCTGCTAAACAGGAGGGTTTGGAGCTGACCTGCAGCTGGTGCTTTCTACCACAAGTGGAAGTTAGCCACCTCCTTAACACTACCGCCTTCCAATAGCACAGTGATCCCTGAGAGGGACATTCAGTCAGCGATCGGTCAGATGGAACAACGCTACTTTCCATAGCAAGATCTTACTTCCTGTGGAGTGTTGGCCTTTCCAAAGAATGATCCAGGCCAAACCTAATTAGGTTATGAGAGCTAATAGGCTCATAGTAAACTAGGTAATCTATCATAGTAGATAGTAAATGTAGTTTACATAATAAAAATAGTAATCTATCTGCCTGAGGTACTTATATAGCCCCATTGCCATAGTATTTGAGCACCTCACAATCTTTGAGACATATTTATTCACACAATGCCCCTGCGAGTTAGGGCAGTGTTGTTATCCCTACTGTGAAGATGGGAAACCAAAGCACACAGGCTACTACACTGCAAAACAAAACAAAACAACCCATCCCAGTGAGTTCAGGATAAAATATCAGGACTGGAAGGTCATCTAGTCTAACCCATTGCTCAAAGTAGGGCTAATCTCCAACCAGTCCCCTGAAGGATTGAGCTCACAACCCTCAGTTAAGAAAGCCAATGCTCAAACCACTGAGCTATCCCTCATTTGACTAGTATCCCTGGAGCTCAAAATAGCAGTGCAGTGTCCCTCTCAGAGGTTTCTATGCTATTGGAAGGTGATAATGGTAATGCGGTGGCTAAATTTCAAGGGAGAGGGGGATTGGCAGTGTAGAAATACACAGAGAGACTAACTGACTTGCCCAAGGTCACATTGGAAGTCTGTTGCAAAGAAGGGAATGGCACACCTATTTCCCAAAGCCTAAACTAGCACTCTTACCACTAGACCATACTTCCTCTCCCCTAGGCTACTGACACATGATGATAACAATAAGGTGTGAACTGAAGGGCTCTTGTTAAGGAGAGCAGTGGGGAATACCTGCACAAGAATATGAAAGATATAGTGCCCATGGAGGCTATAGGTGGCATTACTTTTATTCAGTTCTATTTGTTTATGGGCCTTACTGTAGCATCCGACTGGCTGTGAGAACCTAGGATGAGATAGTCTAAAAGAGGAGGAGGGAAGAGAACTTTTCACTTCAATTTATTTCTTTACAATTAAAATCTTTAGATAAAAGAAAAACACAGTTAGAGGCTGGTTATTTCCCCAGCGGCACACAAGTTAGTGATTACCAGTGCCACAGAAGTGACCTCCCCTCCAGAACTGCTCCCTACATATGTGCATATGGAACGCAGAAGACTTCATCCCTCCTGTCAGACCACCACCCCAGACCAATCCAATTACCTTATTTGGGTACAAGTAGCTTAATTGCATACCAGTTTTTTCTTCTCACTCTTCCCCATCTCCTGCCAGTCTTCCCTCCTCCTGCCAGTCAGGCTATCTGCCTTAGTGCCAACTGCTTTTACCTGGAATCCTTGAGTCAAGAAGGCAGCAGGACAGTATACAACAACCCAGCTGCAAGACTAGCCTGGTAGAGAGAGACTCAGGAGGACAGGCATGGTGCAGAAGGAAAATTTACAATCACAGGCCTGGGCCTCTTTCTTATTACATTTTACACAGAGCAAGCTAGATTGAGTTACAGCTGAGTTCCCATCTGCTTTACCGGTGCTGTTTCCAGACCCGAGGATCGCAGGGTTAGTCATGGAGATGTCTGCTGCAGCTGTTGATAAACAGAGATTTATAAAAAGAGCAGGAGATATATCATATTCTCAGAATGGGATTTAGACGTCCCAGCTCAATTCAGGATTAAAGACTCCTAGCTAGCTTTTCCCTAGCCCCATGGATATGAAATATTAATAAAATCCAATGAATCTCTTTGTTATGCTGAATAATTCAGGCATTTTTGTGTGTGTTAGCCTGCTACACATTTGCCCTGTGCCTTGTGTCATCGTTTGTATTGGTATAAAGTAAATGTTATTCCCTGTTGTTCTGGTTTGATAATTCTTTGTTCCCATAGAGCAATTGTGAATGAGTCCCTCTAAGATTAACTTCTCTGAGATTTAGCCCAGGTAAGTGAAGGTGACCATTTCTTTGTCTTTCTTTTTTTTAAAAGATGGATTAATTTCAAGAAAAAGCCAAAGCTGGCTCAGGAGATTGGAAGAGGAAACAGAACCTTCTTGCTCTCTACTTGAGTATAGATTGAAGCTCACCCAAATTGGTAATTATTTATAGACTTCTCATATAATGGCTGTTTTTTTCCTTGAATGAAATAAGTTGATGGGTTTTGGTCCAGTTTCTAGTCAACAGCTGTCCACATCCCCGCACTACCTATAACTGGAATTCCCAGCTGAAGGGACCTGTTCTAATGAGACTGAGTTCTCAGTTTTGAAGACCCAGTGGGTTCAGGATGTTTGGACCTGCTCTGTATACGTAAGTATCCAAAGACCTTGGTGCTCACTCAAAACAAACTCGAACTCCAAATCTTCTGAAATTCATCCATTAACATAAGGAAATGAGATATAGTCCCACGCTAAACTCCCATGTCCCAAAAGACCCAAACATTGGTATATTCAAGATCCATATCCCACTTTTGCAATGGGTCCCAGGTTTATAATGGAACAAACTGAAACTTCAGATCCAAATTTGGATGCATTGTAAATGTGAACTTTGCAGTTTGGTACTATTTGTAATAAAGACAAATTATTTCTGGTTCTGTTGGTCCCTGAATAGTCCATGAAATATTCAGGGCTCAATTAAAACTGGGAAACAGGAGTATCTTACCTGACCATAACATTTCCTCAGTTGTTCGGACAGTATTAACAAGAGAGAAAAGAGTCTGCTCCAGATTAGACGCCAGGCTGGACCCCAGAAAAATCTCCTCTATCACGAACAGGGTTTTGCTGTATTTTATGCAGCACATTGAAACAAAATTGGCTGGGAATCATGGCCAATGGGAGCTGCAGGGGCGGTGCCTGCAGACTGGGCAGAGGGAGGGAGAACACACTGCTGCTTCTGGGAGCTGATTGAGGTAAGAGCCACCCGGATCCTGAACCCAGACCCCTTCCTGCACCCCAACCCTCTGCCCCAGCCCTGATCCCCCTCCTGCCCTCCGAACCCCTCGATCCCAGCCCAGAGCACCCTCCTGCACCCCCACCCCCTCATCCTCAGCTCCACCCCAGAGCCTGCACCCCAGCTGGAGCCCTCACCTTCTCCCTACCCACACCCCAACCTGCTGCCCCAGCCTGGAGCCACCTCCCACACCCTGAACTCCTCATTTCTGGCCTCACCCCAGAGCGTCCCCCACCCAATTTCATGAGCATTCATGGCCTGCCATACAATTTCTATACCCAGATGTGGCCCTCAGGCCAAAAACTTTGCCCATCTCTGCTCTACACTCAAGAATACCCCCATACAATGGCCAACTATGTTGCAAATAATCATGGTAGCTGCTGCAGAGCCAGGACTCCTGGATTCTTTCACTGATTTGGTGTGTACAATACTGAATTGTGTGTTCTGCACTAGGCATGGTTATATATGCTTCCCACATCAAAATGTATGTCCTGGCCTGTTATTGAGCTCCTTTAAATATATATGCCCAAATATTTTTAATTTTGGGGAGGGAGGGGAGTGGGAGTGGATGGAAGAAAATAAATTCCCCTTCACGTAATCATCGGAGGAGGACAGTTCTGAACAATGACCAGACCATCCCCGCACCGACGATGACAGCAATTTCAGACTTATCACACCCCAGCACTATATTAAGGAACTGAGATTACATTGTTATTCATTAGGGCAACATCTGTTGGGAATCAGCACGGAGCAGCCCGATGTGATTGCTGAAAAAGCACTGTGACGGGTGCAGGAAGCATCTCCCCCACAGCTTACAGGCCTGTGCCCTTCCTGAGGCATCTTGTGGCCTATGGAAATCAGTGGCATTGAACATACAGTAAGCAGTCACTCACCTTTTTGCTAAGGGGCATGTGCTTGAAGTAGAGAGAGAGAGGTGCATTTACCTGGGTTAGACCTCAGGGAGGTGTGGGTGTGCATGGTAAGTTCTGCTTTATGTTGGGTACCAGCTCAGTTCACCAATGCCTTGCAAATGGGAAACGTCTCTGAGATTTACCTTCCACCCCTGAACTCACCACAAGCCCATCACTGCCTGTCGTTGCAGCAAGTCTCTCTGGAGGGTGCTGAGAACCCTGATGGAAAATATTCATTAATTGATTCACCGGCACCCAGAAAGCATCCAGTCCAATTAGTGATAAATAATGTATGCCATTGAATGCTGAGGCTGGGACCTGGCAGGGACAGTATTGATCCAGGGCAGGGAAGGGAATGGGCAGCTGTTTCTGTAGTTGGAGTTATACAACCTGAACTAAGGAGTTGATTCTTCCATGAAAAGGAAGGGAGGGCTGGCCAAACACTAAGTGAACCGGTCTGAGGTCTCAGTACCAGCACACAGCAAAGGGGCAGCCTTATCTTATTCTGTACAGATAGGGCCAAATTCTGTGTTCAAACATGCAACTCCCATTGACGTGAAAGGAGACACCTGCATGCACCCCACTGTAGAATTTAATCTGTTGATTGCAGTGGGAGCCATCTGTGTGCATAAGAGGGGAGGTTGTAGCCCAAAGTACCCTAAGTAATAGTGTAGTTATAGAGGATGCTGACTTTTAAAGCTCAGCAATTGTGGTCACAGGATGGGCCCACCCTCATAAGTCAATACTCAGTACATGGAAAATAAGGACCCAGTCCTGAAGTCTCATGTGAGAACTCCCACGGAGGTGGCAGGATTGGATACCTAAATACCTTTGAGGATCTGGGCCTTGGTGCCAAACAAAAAACAAGGCTACCATGAAGTGCAAGAAATTACATTAGTGAAACATTAAGGCTGAGAATTTAAACAAACTTCAGAAAATGTAAAGGTTAAAGTTCTTGTGGAAACTCAGGTACATGGCATGTCTCTGCTTACTGCTGTGTGTGTATTCATCAGTAGTAGGCTAGATCATATGCCCAATGCAGTCAGCACATGGTTAATTTGGAAACGTAAACCTAGGATTTCCTGACTTCTGTGCACTTAAATTCTCAACCTTATATGGACAATAAAGGTCTGGGGGAGGGGGAGTTTGGTTATCTAATTTCCTTGTTTTTATAAAGGGGAAGGAAAGGAAACAGGGAAGCAAAAATAAAGAAAAAATGTAATTGCTTTCACTGATGCCTTGAGATCCTTCCCTCTGTCCATCCCTATCAGATCAAGACGTCAATAACTCAGGCATAGGTTAGGGGTTTGTTATAGAAGTGGATGGGTAGGGCTCTGTGGCCTGCTTTGTGCAGGGGGTCGGACTAGATGATTTGGTCCCTTCTGACCCTAGAATCTATGAATCTATGAATCTATAAGAATACTATGAGAAAGAGTTGGTGGAGGATGGGCAAAGAGTTGCAGACCGATGGATTGCAGTATCTTGCTTTAACCAAACCCATTCATCGTTTCTTCTCTTTAATGATCATGGTGTTGGTCCTAGTTAAGTCAACTGGAGGTTTTCTATTGACATCAATGAGAGCTTTGGATCAGGCCCCAGTATTGTGGGTCATTGTACAGTGAAGAGAGAAGAGGGGAAATTCCACAGGGTATAGTTGATTCAGGAGGACAAAGCTGAGACCCCCTTTGGAACAATAGTGTGGTTATTGCAGGCAAAGGAAATATGTTATTTCCACTTCAGGACATTTATTTGGCCCATGGTGGTAAAATATTATTTACTTGCCAAAGTCCCAGTGGGGTGGTAAAAATATAAATACCACATATTATTATGTATTTGTTCTGAAATGTGGTTAATGACTGTGTTTATTGCAGCTGGCCACTGCTTAACAGGATATGGGGCCTGTTGTGAAGTATAAAACTACTGCAGAAGGATGGAACCAGAGCGATTCTGTGCCTGAGTCTTTTCAGGACTTTCAGCAGCACTGAAAATTGCTCATTCTAGTCTATATATGTTTTTATACCGCACTCATCATTGTAGTATCTAAGCATCTTCCAACAGAGTATTAAGCAACGTGACTGTACACTCACATACGCATTTGTTCTCTCATCCTCTCCCCAGAGGGAGAAGCATTTGTAATGGAGTGTCTTCTTTTGGTAGGTTTATTTAGTAAATATCCTTGTTGCTATGTGTTTCTATTGGATAAGGCAAGGTCAAAAAATTGTGCCTCGCACTTGGAGCAGAAAGTGGGGAGGTTTGTGATGGTCCTGAGTTCTTGGGGGACTTCATTCCATAGTCTTGGACCAGCTCTTGGAGAAAGTTCTTCCTCCGGCAGAGATGAGAATTTACTCTTATGGGGGAGAGCTCTGTTGTGCCAGAGGAATGAAGTGGTCAACCATGGTTTTTGTCCCAGAGCTCTAGGTCATGGAGTGCTTTGAAGATAAGGACCAAGACCTTAAACTTCTACAACAATCCCTATCAAACACACTACAAGTGTTAACCCTGCATTATCTGACTTGCAGGCTGGCATTCTTTAAATGGAAACTCTCAAGTTAAAAAACAAAATATATTTTATTCCAAGAGCAGACATCAATTGACCTCATTGTGCATAGGACTTAAAAATAGTAATAGCTTACTAGTATTAAATGTATGCAGCTCACTGGTGAGTGTGTTACAGGTCCCCCTCTACTCAATCCAAAGAGGTTATGAGTCTTTCACAGCCTACCTCACAAAAATTGAGTGCTTTAGCAGGTCATGCTTTTAGCTTTGGAGATGCACAATGTGTCAGACAAGATGGTGGCTATAATGAGGTGTGCCTACCCCGCCCTGGTTCAGAAGGGGTTAACTGTACATTGCAGGCCGAGGAGGCCACACTCCTCCACCTCTGCTGGGCATGCTCAGCCTGGAGATGGGACATAAAAGGAAGCAGCCCAGCTTAGTCTGGACAGGCTGCTGAAAGGGAAGGACACAGATGGTAGGCTCCCTCCCGGGAACTGCTAAAGGCCCTGACCACAAAGCCAAGGCATGCCGAGCCCCAGAGAGGGGACCAAGTCATGAGGAGCTGCACCAGCTGAGGACCCGGAGACCCAGGGGACTGTGGACTCCACTGAGGAAGACAGGGTAGGGAGCAGCCCAGGGGACTTAGACATTGCACTAGTTGAAGAACCTGGGAACAGGTCAGCATGTTTTGGGAAGATCCCCACTGAGTCAGAGCTGAGCACCCTCATGACTGCCAAGGCTTGGACAGGGACTCAGAGGAGCAGGGAGGGCCCAAGTCCCCCTTCGTAGGTGCCACACACCCCTAGGTGGTGCCCTACTTCCCCAACAGGCCAATAGGCCACACAGCTCCGTGAAGGTAGGTGACTACTGGTAGGCCACACAGCCTCACAGAGGTGGGTGACTTTATTGACTCCAGCCACTAGGCCATACCACCACACCTTATAGTCTGGGTCATCAGCATAGGACCTAACCAGCTCCAGTACAGCCTTCCCTTTCTTTTAACCATACGTGACCTGACCTCCATGATAGGGTGTATCTATGTCATGACAATGGCCATTACAAGGGCACTATATGTTCAAGGGCCCCAACCAACTTAAGTTGATGTGTTGCAAACAATTCTGTACTGCCGAGTGTATGGTCTGCATTCATGTGTAGTAGGGAGCCATCTACTATATGTAAAAAGTTAAATAATTTTGCCACTTTCAATTCAGAAAGCTCAATCAAAGAGCATAAGTCCATGTTAGAAACAGAGGCTATATCTACATGGCAAAAAACAAAACTCTCAGAGGAAGTCTCCAAGCCTGGGTCTACAAACACAGGCTCACGATATGGGGATGAAAACATTATAGTTGTTCCTACTTAAGCTCTGAGATGGGGTGAGGCAGGCAGCTCTTAGAGCCTGGGCTCCAGCATGAGCAGGAATATCTACACTGCTGTTTTCAGCCCCGTAGCATGAGCCCAAGTCAGTTGACCTGGCTTTGAGACTTGTGGCCACAGAGGTTTTTTTGCAGTGTAGACGTACCCAGAGTGCATTTTTTAGATTTAAGGGCTAGATGCTGAATTCACTAGTGCAGCTGAAAGAGGGAAAAACACAGGAGCCGATCAGCTATTAAGTATGCTGCTCCAGCCACACACCTCCTAGCCCTCGAACACCCCCACCTCCAAGGACTACATCTGCCAACACATGCTGGTGAAACCTCCTTCCCCAAACAATCTCCAGCCCCTTTGTGTCACAGAATCATAGGACTGGAAGGGACCTCGAGAGATCATCTAGTCCAGTCCCCTGCAGTCATGGCAGGACTAAATATTGTCTAGACCATCCCTGACAGGTGTTTGTCCAATCTGCTCTTAAAAATCTCCAATGATGGAGATTCCACAACCTCCCTAGGTAATTTATTCCAGTGCTTAGCTACCCTGACAATTAGGAAGTTTTTTCTCAATGTCCAACCTAAATCACCTTGCTGCAATTTAAGCCTATAGCTTCTTGTCCTATCCTCAGAGGTTAAGGAGAACAATTTTTCTCCCTCCTTCATGTAACAATCTTTTATGTACTTCAAAACTGTTATGTCCCTTCTCAGTCTTCTCTTTGCCATACTAAACAAACCCAATTTTTTCAATCTTCCCTTATAGGTCATGTTTTCTAGACCTTTAATCATTTTTGTTGCTCTTCTTTGGGCTGTCTCCACTTTGTCCACAACTTTCCTGAAATGTGGTGCCCAAAACTGGACATAGTACTCCAGTTGAGGCCTGATCAGCACAAAGTAGAGCAGTAGAAGTCTTGCTTACAACGCTCCTGCTAATACATCCCAAAATAGTTGAGATCCACTATGGCCCCCAGATCCCTTTCTGCAGTACTCTTTCCTAGGCAGTCATTTTCCATTATTTATGTGTACAACTCATTGTTCTTTCCTAAGTGGAGTACTTTGCATTTGTCCTTATTGAATATCATCCTATTTTCTTCAGACCATTGCTCCAATTTGTCCAGATCACTTTCAATTTTAATCCTATCCTCCAAAGCACTTGCGACCCCTCCCAGCTTGGTATCATCTGCAAACTTGTATTCTCTATGCCCTAGTCTAACTCACTGATGAAAATACTGAACAGAACCAGACCCAGAACTGATCTCTGTGGGACCCCACTTGTTCTGCCCATCCAGCTTGACTGTGAACCATAGACAACTACTCTCTGGGAACGGTTTTCCCACTAGTCATGCACTCACCTTATAGTTGCTCCATCTAGGTTGTATTTCCCTAATGTGCTTATGAGATGGTCATGCAAGACAGTATCAAAAGCCTTGCTAAAGTCAAGATATACCTTATCCACCGCTTCCCCCCATCCACAAGGCTTGTTACCCTGTCAAAGAAAGCTATCAGGTTGATTTGACATGACTAGTTCTTGACAAATCCATGCTGACTGTTACTTATCACTTTATCTATTATCATATAGAGGGCTGATCCCAGCTTGGGGTCTGGCCCTTGTTCTCTATAATGATTCTTTTATATCAACATAGGACAGTCAAACTGGCTTCTGAAAAATCAGTTTGTGGGGCCATTTTGATAGTTAAAACATAATGTCTGATAGCCTAAACGCCAATTTAAACCATGAGTCCCTCTCAGAGGGTCTGTTAAGCCCTGTAATTGACCCATTTGGTATCCCTACTCCTGCCATCATTCATTTCTTGTTCTGACAGGCTTAGCTGGCAGTACATTTGCCCTGGAATCATAAAGTTGTAGGCTCAAGTCCCCTATTAACAGGATAAGGGTATGGTTAGATTATCTATGCTGTAATTCACGCAGGCCTTCATTCTTCTCTCTAGTGCCTATGTAGATGCAAGTTAAAGTTGGAATGGCACTTTTCAGAAAGTAGAACTGTCCTGACTGTGTAAGTATATATCTGTTATCTACCTTATAGATCAGGGCCCCAACTCCGTGTGCTAGTGCTGTACAAAGCATATAATAACAAGACATTCTCTGCCACACGAAGCTTAAATATTTAACTCCCTTGTCTGTCTTTGTTCTCCACTTTTCCTTAAGACTGCTGTGTAGACCTTCTATCCAATAACAGATTCTGAATCCTCCCCCTGCATTTCAGAGACCGATCCCTTCCTATGCATTGGAGTCCTTTTGATGAAAGGTGCCACAGTATATAAATATAAGGGTATAAGTTTTATTAGTAACACCAGCATCCTTGTCAAAAAAATCTTTCTAAGTTCACAGCCGCATGCAGAGCAGCAGCTGTATTAGTCTGAATTGACAGTACTGTGTTTAGCCCATTGCTTTATAAAGTGCGAGAGCACATTGAATACAAAAGACACAAGCTAAAAGCAAATTAAGTCACATTCTATACTGACTGTCATCCGATACAGCCGCCACTAATTTGGTCCATACTATTTTATACTGTGCTGATTTAAAGAATTCATGGTCATATACAAAAGCTATGTACCAGCCCTCTTCTCTTCTGCCCCCCCCCACCCCCCAGCCACTGACAATGGCATTGTAGAAAACATGCTGCTCTTTGGGACGATTTGACAGGTTTATAAAAAGGTGCAGTACATTTCATAGGAAGTTTGGAGATGGATGCATACTTACCAATGAATATAAAATATTTTGTACTCAGATTAGACACAATTTGGTGAGTTTACATTGGGAACACTCACTCGCTGTGACACAGAGGGATGTAGTTGGTTAAGGGCCATGTCTAATTCGCATATGTATTTGCATATTTCATCATAAATTAATGCACACCTCTAGAAATATAGCTTGCCTTCTTACCTTTGACGGACTCTTGGGAAGCATTGGTTGCTTGTATTCATCACAAATAAAAACCTATGGTGCTTCAACCCGCCAATTACAGAGAGGGCTGAGACCACAAGTGGACCACATTTGAGGATATCACAAGCTGCATGTAGACCCCAGGCCACAGTCTGGGCATCTCTTGAAGGATGTTGCCAATGCCAGTGTAAGACAAAAAGGAGTTTTCTTATTTTAAAAAAGAAAATGCAGCTAGAAATTCAGAAAGTGAAACATACAAGATTTATCCCACTCCAGAGGATTTCAATATCCCAAAAGTAAAGGAGTCCAGTCCCTCTGACTTAATGGAAAGCTGCTGCTTTATTGAGGCTGTCTTGGAAAAACTTGTCCATGGGTCCTGGGCAGAAAATCAAGCTCTGCATCTGAGGAGCTTTCCTGGAGGTTGTCATTAATAACAGGGCCAGAGACCCACGGCAAATGTAAAAATCATAAATTAGAGAGTCATGAAAGGACTGAGATTTACTCGCGGTGGACCCAATAGGGGAAAGTGGGAGGGCCCCAGAGCTCAGCGCTGCCAGCGTAGAAGCTATGAACATGTTGTGGAGGCCAAGGTGCTATTGGTGGGTGGGGGAGTTTGCATCAAAGCACCACAGAAGGCATTTTCTTTGAAGCAAACAGCTGGCCGCCTTCCTCATGGCTTCCAGATCGTCTGGATCCAGGAGTGTTTTATGATCTGTCCCCAGCAGGAAAATAGAACAGACTCAGGCAGGAGTGATGTCCAGTGAGCTCACGGCACCACACAGTGCTTCAGGGAGGATTTGAGATGATCCATTAGCAAACAAAATGAGCAAACTAGTTTGGCTCTGTGGGCAGTACGTTTGAGTGATATAAATGGGCCTAGCTCCACTGAAAGCAGTTTGCACTGGCTTAGGACCTTACCCTGTGTAGTAGTAGTACTGATGTGGTTTTATGCTTGCAACAGATCCTAGGAGACCAGCCACGGAGCAGGACCCCATTGTGCCTGGTGCTGTACGAACAAAGACCAGAGAGTTGATCCCTGCCCCAAAGAGCTTGCAATCTGGGTGTAAGACGACAGGACGGGGGGACAATGGGTGTGTGACTGTGTGGGTGTGTATGGAAGGGTTTGTATGTGTGTATCTCTATGAAGACACTTAAGGAAAAACAGAACCCAAATATGAAGAAGCAACACAAACCACTGAAGAAGGAGCACAGAAAAGGAAACAAACCAACCAATAAATAAATCACCAGGCTGGTAGGTGGGGCGGCTGTTTGGTTTTTACTGGGTGTGTGTGTGTGCAAACTACTTTAGATAAAAGAAATAACAGAATGAACCTTCATTTGCAACTCTAGTCAAACCCAGCCTCAGCCTCTTGGGAAATTAGAAAAAAGCCTTCTCATCCCACCACATCCTTCATTCCTCTCTGCACTTGATGTTGGGGGAGGAGGCCTGTCCCTCACGTGGAACAGGGACAGCTAGTTCAATTCCGGATTTGAGCAGGAAAAAAACTCCCTTCCACTAATACATCCCTGCCCCAAAGAGCTTACAATTGCAGCATGTCTTTGAGCGTCAGTGACTAGCACAGGGGGGCCCTGCTCCCTGACTTGGGCCTCCAGGTGCTGCCAGAACAATGATAAATGATGGCTGTGAGAGTTTCATCCCCTGTGGCAAACCCAAGAGGTTCTGACTGAGAGCAAGAAGGAACACTTTTTGGGTACTTAGTCCATTCTTACCTCCAAACTGTGCACCCTACCCCCGTCTCCCTTGGTTACATTCCTGTAAATCCAAAGCAACCCCACTAATGCAGTGGGTTGCTCTGGGTTGATGCTGGTGTGAATGGGATCAGAGCTGAATCCCCTTCACCCTGAATTTCCATCACGTCCAAGCTGTGCTCTGACCTATTGAACAGTGGTGGCTGTAGGGAGCTGGTTGCGACTCATGATCCCCAGTTGCTCAGCCCCGGCAGCAGTTAAAGCAGCAGGAATCCTTCTGCTGGAGATTTCAGCTCCAATATACCTTCTTCCACCTCACTCCCCTCTCAACATGCCCTGTCCTCCTGCTTTTGTTGAGGAGGGGGGGAGCAGCTGGCATGGTAGGTGGCTTTGCCACTTCTGCCAGATTTTTCCTGGCAGAGATTCCCCCTATACAGTGTGAATTCTCCAGTGGGAATCTCTGACCAGTTTAAGGTCACTTTGTGCTGCTTATGTGAGCCAGAGAATCCGACTCTTCGTCTCTACACCCAAATGGGTGGGCCTGATTCTCCCGTTTATTTTTGCCAGTATAAATATGGCCTAGCTCCATTGGCATGAATAGAGTCACACCAGCGTAAAACCAGCATGGGAACTGGGGCTGGTATTCAGTGCATGAAGCATCCAGCAGCAGTCAGACCCCTGTAAACACATTTGAGCTTTAATCTGTTCTCACACTGGTGTAAATCAGGAGCGACTCCACTGAAGTCAATGGGTAACTGGTGTAAGCAAGAGCAGAACTGGGAGTTTGGTTGACAGTCTGTCTAGACTATTTCCTCCCCATGCATTTCATGCAGGGTTTGCTGTATTAAGATCTGCACCATGTCTGTATCTGAGTCACTGGCCACTAGAAATGTGCAAGGGGTGGGGAGAAGCTGGGGGGCTATGTTTCCCTCTTCTCCCCCCCCTGCAGTTGTACCTCAACACTAGCACTTGTGGATTTATAATCTGTGACTAAGAAACTGCAGAGCACAGGGTGTGTAGCGGACACGGGCGTCATCCGATCTGCAGGATGCATTCCCCTGCCTCTCTGTGTTCCTCCTTCAATGCCGTATTGTGTAGCGAAAGCCTCGGTCTTGGCTTTGCGGTGCCAGTCGCCAGCCTCACGGATAGAGTTTCACTTTGGCTTTAGGTTCTGTTCCATATGGAACCACTTCTCAACCTCATCTCCCTCCATTTGAGAACCGAGACTGCAGAGAGACCCCAGCCTCACTGCCCCCGCACCCCTCTCCTGGATCCTTGGTGGTCCAACCTATGGGGGAGGATGTACCTTTGAGATTGCACAGGAATGTGAGTTGAGTAGAACACAAGGGGCCCAATCCTGCTCCCGCCGAACTCAGTAGCAATGGGAGGTGGATCATGCTCATTACATGTGTGAATCGTGTTTCAGCTCATAGGCCGATACAAAGCTGTTTTGTTACCACCGGTTTCTAAGAAAATGTTACATTCCTATTCTAGTCTTCCCAAAGGGTCAGATCCTCAGCTGATGTAAATCCATTGGCTTACCAGCGAAGCCCTGGTGCCAAGGATCTTACAGACTCTACATACAGGGTTATTATATCTACCACTGAAATGCAGCCACCTCTGGGGTGAAATGTGACTGCTCTTTAGCAGTACACATAGATCTGCAAAAAGCACATGGGCCAAATTCTGCTGGTATTTACATCTGTGTAATGCAGAGTAAATCCATTTACTTCAGGGGTAAGTGGGAACAGAACTTGGCCCTTTATCACTATGGATGCAATGCTCCCAAATGCAAGAGCAATGGGAATCTCACTTTCTCTCCATAGGATTCCTGCAAACATTCTCGTCATTTGTGACCCATGTGAGTTTGCACCCCAAAAGTCTTGTTTTGAGTTCTGAATTCCTTTGAATTCAAAAACTCAAAGCGAGGCTCAGCTGAAATCACATCATAGGATCAAGCAGCATAATTCAGATCCAGGGCTAGATGTTGAGTGTCTCAATGTTCAGGGCTGTTTGGATCCAAAGTTTTGTTTCGGCTCATTTATTAATGTGGGGGACCATTTGCAAAATTTAGCTTTAGGTTCAGATTGCAAAGACAGCCATGAAACTCAGGGGGACCCAATTCAATTGGGTTTGTTTGGTCCCATCTCTAATGGAATAAGCTGAAAAATGTGAAGAAATGGGCTAGATTCTCAGATGACGAAAATCAGAGCAGTTCCTTTGAATTCACTGAACTGACTTGACACTAGCTGAGAATCTGTCCCAATAAATGAGCCACAGTTTGCTGAAAGCTGAGCCTGTGTTGGCCACATTGTGATCAATAAGATCTGAGATCCAGGTTTCAAAACCTGGAGCTAGATACATTTTTATGCAGTTTTGGGTCTGGCTGAGAAGATTTTGCATAGCTCTAGAAACCTCATGCTGGGGCAGTGGCTCCGTGCTCTCTCAGTGGAAAGAGCACCACCTACTGTACCACCAGCATCACTTTCTGCGAAACCCTATAAGCTTTCACAGTCCTCCTCTGCTGAGGCCACACTGGACTTGCAAATTCACTGCCTACACTGCTCATTAGAACCCATCCATTGTAGCATTATTCCAGGCATGCCGTGTCCCGTACAAGAACTGACAGCATTGGCAAAGATGGGCTAGGGTAGCTGTGTGGACCAGCTTCTCCATTGCCCAGCACTGTGCAAAGTCACTTACACCAGTCAAAATGAGTAGTACGCCGAACGGTAACACCTTATCACTTTTACTCACAAACACAGCACAATAAAACAGCCTCTGTGCCCCCAGATATATCTGTTTCTTGGATCTCTCCAGATTATTCGGTAAATCCTGCAGATTTCTAGATGTCCCTGGGGGCCTTTGGCAACTGGGACGTTGTTATGGAAGGACATCAAGGAATTCTACTAGAGATTTTTATTTATTTTTTTTAAACACAATTCTGAGGCAAAATGCCATTTTTCCCCTGAATTGGAACCTTTGGAAAACAAGTTGATTTTAACAAAAATTTCCCTCCCAAATTCAAAACGACTTTTTTTTTCTCACGTTGGAAACTTTCCATTCCAGAGAAGGTTGCCATTCCACCATGACAATTTTCCACAAATGAAATGTTCAAAAATTCCTTCTGGCAGGAAATTTTGAAAATATTTTTCATTTCAAATGAAAACACACTTCTGAAAAAGTCAAACTTGCCTGTGAAATGGAAAGGCTGAGTTCTGCGTTCCCCACTGGGAGAACAGGAAAGGCTGTCGAAGTATACAGAGTCATGGAATTTAAGGCCAGATGGGATTACTGAATTTGTAGATTCCTATGTGAGAGTGGAGCATTGTGCTCATGTAATCTGGCCTCCTGTATAACACAGATATTTTTTCCCAAAAATCGTTCCTAGAGCAGATCTTTCAGAAAAATCTCGATTTAAAAATTGTCTGTGATGATTATCTAGTCTGACCTGTTAAACACAGCCCCTACAGACAGAGTCCAGCACTACAGCTGGAGGGTTGGCTCCTCAAATCTCAATTTAGGACCCAAACCCTAAGCCACTTTCAGTGTTGGTCTGGATATACACAGGCTGGAGGGACCTGGGATCCAGAAGGGCTAATCAGTCCCAACTCCCCAGTAGTCAATGCACAGGAAAATTGGGCCCTGTGGTGTGCATTACACGCTGCATTCAAGCCATGTATCCTGTGAGGCAATAACCAGTCCTGCTGCCTGACAGCCAAGTACTTTAGTTTATGCACTCTCAGCCCCGCCAGCTCCTCCCACCTGGCTTTTCAACAACTCTGCAGCCCCTAGCCCTGTCATGACACATTGGTGGTCTGGGGGGTTTGAGGCATTTTCCCAGCGCTCTAATCTAACAGCACCAGTGGGAATGTTTACAGCACACTGCCACTTGAAAAGTCTTATCGTAGTCCTTCCCTATCTTCCACCACTCGGGGCCTGATAAACATGGAGGTAGTGGGGGTGCTAAGGGCAAAGCCTGGGGCTGATGACCGACCAAATCAAAAGCCAGCTGGATGAAACGCTAATGGAACGGCTTAATCACAAATTCCTCTGGCATTTATTAGGATACGGTGGGGCCCACTGTGGCGCTTGCCTCTTTAAGGAAAAGATGAAACAAACTATGAATGGCAACACTGTGAAATGAGCCACTGAGGAAACTAGAAACCTCCAGCCCTGGCACTCAGGGGAAGAATGCAATGGAGACCTGACCTGTTAAAGGGACAGTTCTGGGAAGTAAAGGCATCTTCTGTGGAGCAAACCAGCAAACAGTGGGCAGAGACTTAAATGCATCCCCGTTAAAGGAGCAGGCGTGTTACAGAGTGTGAGCACAATTTACTCCCTGGGGACTATAGGCAAAACAGGTGGGACCCAGGCTGTGGGTGGCAAAACATTCACTCTGAACCGGGGTGCAGTGGAACAAGTCACCTAAAAACAACACTAGGGGGATCTGGAGCCAGCGGACCCTGCTTCCAAATCATGAGCCTCTTGTTGCACCTCCGAGGTGTAGCAGCTAGACAAAATGTAAAGTTCCCCATCCCTGGTGATAATAGAAAGCATTAAATCTGCACTCTGGGAGACCTCATGAACATCCAGAGACAAACACCTGATCCTGTGGGACTTCCCCCATAAGCAGCAGTGATGGATTAACCCTTTCCATTGCCATGGAGTGACGTTAAAAATGGTCCCCACCCACCTACCCAGCCAACTCTATTTAAGGACCAGAAGTGTATGTGTGAGGAATTGTCTGCTACCCACTTAGGCTGCCTAAAGGACTGACACCAAATCATTCAAGGAGACAAAATCACAAGTCACAGGTGATCAGAAATCAGCCCTGCCTGTGGTAGAACATACCGCAGGGTTATGAACATTCATCTGTGGGTTTCTTTTCCCTGTCTTTTGCCCGGAGGGTTGTTTCCCAGTACGTTATTTTCAGCCTCATTCCTAAAACCCCATTCCATATTGCTGTGTTCTCTGGAAGTTTCTCATCACCATAGTGTGATATAAGTAGGCTTGGCAGAATTCATTTTTTTTTGTAAATTTTGATGGATAATATTGATGTTTATGTTTAAGCATTTTTATCTATTTACATTTTCAGTTGTCCAAAATTATGGGGTTTAAGCATTTTTTATGTTTATTAATTTAAATGTTCACAGTTGCGAGAAGTTATGGGGACAGTAATTGTTTAATGAAAGTAGGGGTCGAGATTCAAAAAGTTATAACATTAAAACAAATTGTCCACATCACATGACAAAATATACAAAGTAAACATCCTTAAAGTCTAGTAAATTCTCAGGCAGCATTCTTCTTCCTTTGCCCATCTGTACACTTCAATGATTAGCAATGGAGATATATTTTTGTCTGTGGGTGTATGGTGAAATTGAGAGTTGCTGACATTTACCGGTAATCTCAGCCTTCCAAGCCTAGATATACAGATGTTGCCCTCTAGTGGCTGACATATGCAGTGGTTTAGAGAGATGCTCCAGCTGCTAGCTAAGAGACACAAGTAGTTGAGGCCTGTGCTTTTTAGAGTGATGGAAATCGGGGTTCTAATCCCAGCTCCCCAGGCATGTGTGTGATTTACCTATGAACTGTGTGTGCTGTGCACAGCGCATGGAGTCTCTACAGCAGGAATGAATGCTGCTTTGCTGCTGGTAGAGGCTGCAATGTTTTACCACCTCAGGTTGGCTAAGTCAGTGTGCAGTGTCAAGCTTGCCCTCATAAACCAATGTGCAAGACCTGCCTTGAGTTACAGGGCTCGGAACTGAGATGTTTAGAACCTACAAGAACTCATTCTAACACCTTGTCATGAACAAATTAGGCAGATCTTGCTGGAGGGCTATGCAGTGCAGTGGGTCGGAAAAATAAATCTTCCTCCATGGAAGCTTCTGTTTATCACCAGGACATAAATGAATTATGGATATCACTGGGTGGCATTTGCAGTTTCTGCTCAGGGGAGAACTAGGGCCAGAAGAGCGGGGGATGCTGCTTGTTAGAACTGAGATGCACTAGCTGAGCTGGGGGATGGACCAGGACTGAAAAAAGCAGGAGTGTGGTGCAGGTCAGGATTGAGGGACAGTGATGTGTGGATACCCAGGACTGGATTAGCAGGGAGTGCTGCATGGTGGATTTTAGGTGCATTAGCAGAGCTGAGTGGGGACCCTGGGATGATAGAAACAAGAGGATGCAGGTCTGGTCTGAGAAGCATCAGCAGATCTCCATGTGATCCTAGAGCCATGGGCACAGGCAGAGAAGCAAGATGGCTGGGATCCCAGACGAATGGGGCAAAAATCAGCCTTTCCCTGCTCTATTCTTTTACCCTTTCTAAAGTGTAGGCAACAAATTCCATTTAAAGACGGCAGAGCAATGCATTCTCCCCATGGGGCCTGGATGGGTGGGTGGAACACCCACCTCGCTGCAATTATAGGGAGGATCCCCAGCCCCCTAATCCTTAAAGCCAAACCCAGAGCACGGGTAACCTCCTAATTCCTAGCACAGTGAATGGCATTGAGCTAACAGAGCAAGGACCTGGGCTGATTCTTCTCTGAACTGAATAAGAATCCAGGCCAAAAGCACTCAGATCCCTAATGGCAACTGTGCATTACCCCTAGTTTGTAATGTATTAGGAAGAACCCACAGAAACAATCCCCCTGCCACTCCAAGCATCAAACAAGACATGGGAGTTCTTTCTTATTAACCTGGTTCCAATCCCAGGTTAGATATGAGGGACAGGTACAGAGAAGGGCTACTAGGATGATCTGAGAAATGGAAAACCTGTCATGTGAAAGGAGACTCAAAGAGCTTGGCTTGTTTAGCCTAACCAAAAGAAGGTTGAGGGGGGATATGATTGCTCTCTATAAATATATCAGAGGGATACATATCAGGGAGGGAGAGGAATTATATAAGCTTAGTACCAGTGCGGACACAAGAACAAATGAATATAAACTGGACACTAGGAAGTTTAGACTTTAAATTAGATGAAGGTTTCTAATCATTAGAGGAGTGAAGTTCTGGAACAGCCTTCCAAGGGGAGTAGTCGGAGCAAAAGACATATCTGGCTTTAAGACTAAGCTTGATAAGTTTATGGAGGGGATGGTATGATGGGATGCCTAATTTTGGCAATTAATTTGGCAACTGATCTTTGATTATCAGCAGGTAAGTATGCCCAGTGGTCTGGGTTAGGATGTTAGATGGGGTGGGATCTGAGTTACTTCAGAGAATCTTTCCTGTGTGCTGGCTGGTGAGTCTTTCCCACATGCTCAGGGTTTAACTGATCGCAATATTTGGGATTGGGAAGGAATTTTCCTCCAGGGCAGATTGGCAGAGGCCCTGGAGGATTTTCACCTTCCTCTGCAGCGTGAGGCATGGGTCACTTGCTGGAGGATTCTCTGCAGCTTGAGGTCTTCAAACCAGAATTCGAGGATTTCAATAACTCAGACATAGGTTAGGGGGTTGTTATTAAAGTGGATGGGTGAGATTCTGTGCCCTGCATTGTGCAGGAGGTCAGACTAGATGATCATAATGGTCCCTTCTGACCTTAAAGTCTATGAGTCGAGGGGAGGCCATCCTGAAGTCTGACCCCAGCTCAGCAGTTTTGTGGGTGAGGGAGCCCCCTAGTGTAAGCAGTCATTTAAATGTGCAGCTGCATTCCTCCCAGCACCTCCAGGGATTCTGGTAGAATTGTATGAGTGCAGCAAGCTCCCTGTGGTGGGGTGTAGCGGCTCCGCACTGGAGCGGAAGGGGTTAAAGCAGTGCTCTTAGGGGCAGAAGCCAAGCCCCCCTGACCCTGCTGAGCATGCTCCAACTGCTGCTGCAGTATAAAGGGGAGCAGTCAAGCTTAGTCTGGGCTGGTCCCTGACAAGGAAGGATGCACCTTGCTGGTGCCAGGTGAGGCATAGCCAGGATCCCAGACTGTGGAAGTTGGAGGTGCCCAGACAGGGGCACAAGGACTTGCAGACACCTCAGGGAGATTGCAGTTGCCATCTGAGAAGCCCAGAGACTCTGAAGACACCCTGACTTCAAAGGCAGGAGTCATGGTAGGATGTAGCCCAGGGAGGGACTAGCCAGTATCCTGGCAGCAGCTGGTGTGTTGCAGGTGGATTCCCCACCAATGTAGTGGTGAACCCATTTGCCACTACCAGGGCCCTGGGCCGGGACCTGGTGGAGCAGGGAGAGCTTGGTCTCCCCCTGGCCCCCACCTGGCTGTCCCCTTTAAGAAGTAGCCCACTGAGCCACCTCTGACTCTGGCCTGTGGGCTACGCTTCCCTGCAGCCTAGGGGAGGCCTAATAGCTTTAATGGTGGGTTTTCCCCACCCTCAGGGTGATGGGGTGTATTGGCCCTGTGAGATTTCCCTCTTCTTCTCTTTCTGTGGTTCCCCCTTCCTCCTTCCTGCACATCCCTTTAATACTGAAGGGCTTTCTGCAGCTGATAACCCCCCTGCCCCTCTGTGTTCCCAAGGGTGCATCTATAACCAGGGCAGGTGTAACCACTAGGCGAACTAGGTGGCTGCCTTGGGTGCCAAGATTTTGGGGTGCCAAAAAGTGGTGTCTGGTGTCATGGGAGTGAGCTGAGCGGGGCAGGGTGGGGCGCGAGGCCTCCATAACAAACCTGCCCCCGCAGCGAGAGGTGCCGTGCAGGACAGTCAATGGGAGCCTGTGTCGGAGCAAGGAGGAGACAGCTGGGCACGGTGATCAGCATGGTCGAGCAATGGAGCCATTGGGGGAGATGTGACATGGTCCTGAGCTCAGGTGAGCTTTGCCCTCCAACGTGCAGCGCCTGGGGCTGGCTGCAGCCACCTCCTGGGGTGAGGGAAAGTGATACTAAACCCCACAGTGCAATGGAGGGGAAAGGGCTGGCATAGGTGCTGCTTCCGAACACTGACACACACACCCACCCTGGTGGCACTGTGCCAACGTGGGGAGCTGGCCCTGCTCCCTGGGAAAGCCAGGCTCTGCCCTTCTTGCCCATGGGTCGCCCCCGGAGGGCAAAGTACTCAGAGCCTGGGAACATTTAGAGACCCTGTGAGCTGGGGTTTTTCTCAGTCTCCTCCTTGCTCATAGGTTCCCCTGGGCTAGAAGGGACTGCTGTGATCACCTCCTCGACCCCCTTGTATTAATTCTAACAAACAATGCCACACTATGCAGTATTCATTTTTGAAAGTTTGTAATAAGTGATGCTCTAGAGGGCGCAAGGTGGAAGGTTTGCCTAGGGTGCAAAATATCCTTGCACCAGCCCTGTCTATAACCAGAGGTGCCTTTGGAATTTGCCTTCTTAGCCCCACCTGCAGCAATAGAAACTGTAACACAGCTTGTGGGGATGGGGATGGGGATGCAAGGCTGCTGCTGTTGTCTCATCCCAATCTGCAGTGGATATTTGTGCTTGGTGTAAAAGACCTCCAGGCTGAAAATCTCTATCCCACATGGAAGCGGTGGAATAGCTGCTGGTCATGACTGAGGGGCGTTAACACAGCTGTGAGGAGTTTAAGAGCCTAGCTGGATTAAGATCTAAGCAGCATGTGCCCATGCCTGGGGCTCTAGCTCCTGGAGTCATGTGATAAGATCAGACTCTCACTTTCCATTTAAAAAGTAGCTGTGTTTCCAGCACTCATGGAAGCAAAGAAGAGATTGGAGCGATGACCCTAGTGTATCCCATGCCTGCCTGAGTCTGAAGACAGCCTGAAACAATAGGTTCAAGAGTTGTGAACTGCCCCAATCATCTTAAGGGAAACCTGCTGCCACCCCAAGGTGATGCCAGGCCATGGTGTGGTTGTCTATAGGAGGTCCCACTGGGGGTGTACTGAGAGCCTCAATGGCACATGTTGCAGTTTGGGACCGAGGGGCACTGGAATGAGCTGTGGGAGCTGATCCAGAAATGGAGTGGCAGGTGGGTGCTGCAGGAGATAACAGTGCACTGGTCTAATTGTGTTCGGCGCTCCAGAGCCGAATGCAGGAGGGTGCTGAATTCAGACTTGTTCTGAGGCGCATTGGCAGAGTTGTAGCAGTCTGCAGGACTGGACTAGCAGAGGGTGCTGCAGCAAAGATGCATCGACAGATCTGCTGCACAGCTGGACCAGGAGGGCAGGGGCTAGGACTGACCTCGCAATGGTATTGTGCTATCTAGGGCAGGACTGGAAGAGCAGGGCATGTGTCAGGTTAAGATTGAAGTGCATAGCCAGAGTGGAGGGGTGGCCCGCTGCACTGTGCCAGGTTGTAAGCCACCTGATTCTCCTTCATGAGCATCAAGTTCACCCTTTATTTTTTAAAGGTACATTTTAAAAGCTGTTTGTGCTTTGAGATTGCCAGGAGGTGATCCCTTGAATGCTCTCGGCTCACAGCCTGTGGGGCTAAATGAGTATTCAACCCATCTGCCTGTTGAATGGGGAATTCTTCTAGCTTTGAAATCTGCCCTTAACCATGACTTATTTCCTGAGAAATGTAACCTATAACAAGCTCTGAGATAGTGCTAGGGAGGGAGGGGAATTTTGCAAAACACCCCAGGAGAATCTGTTGAGCAGGGGGAGGCCCTTAAACAACCAGCATTTCTGTTGAGCTGCAGGGATGAGTGGAGCAATCCCAAGGAGCTGGCTAGGCCAGTCTTTGAAGCGCATTATGAAAATTTTAAAAAGAGCAAAGACATGTTTAATAACTCCCCCCCCCCCCCCCCCCCCGAAAAGTCACTTCTAACCCAAGGCAGACAGGCAATCAAACCTTTAACAAATCCTCATGTATAAAATATTCCAAAAGGTTCAGTGTACACAGGCTTGGCAGAATTCAATTTGTACTTGTTATAACTTTGATGGATAATATCAATATTTATTTTAAAGCAGTCTTAAACTTTTTATTGACTTTAAAATTTCACTGTTGTGGGGAATTACTGGGGGCAAGCAATTATTTGAATCTCAGTGTCTACTGCTATTAAAAAGTTAAAGCTCTATCACCATTGAACAAATTGTCAACATCATGTGTCCAAACACAAACTAAACATCCTGAACTCAAACTCGACTAAGTTCTCAAGCAACATTTTTCTTACTTTGCCTATCTGTAAATGCTGATGATTATTGAAGGGATATTTTTTCATCAGTTTGTGCATGTATTGGGAAATTGGATGTTTACTGACACTTACCAATAAAAATCTAACCCTCTTAAGCCTAGGTATACAAATGATCCATTGAAAAGATACATGCATCAAGGGGATGGATAGATAAGTGGAAAAACTACCACTAGGGTATTACCCCTGGATCACTCAGGAGGGGTGAGAAGGAAAGCAGAAAAGGGCAGGTGGAGGGAGAGGAAAACAGAAGGAAGAGGAATCCTAGAATAGTTGGGTTGGAAGGGACCTCAGGAGGTCAGCTGGTCCAACCCTCTGCTCAAAGCAGGACCAATCCCCAACTAAATCATCCCAGCCAGGGCTTTGTCGAGCCTGACCTTAAAAACTCCTAAGGAAGGAGAAGCAAGTCTATGAAATAGAACCACAGCAAGAGGAAAAAGAACAAGATGAATGAGACAGTCTGAGGGAGAGAAAGAGACAAGGTTATTGTTCTCTCACCTTGTTTGCTTTCCTTTTGGATTCCACTTGTCCCCTGGTGACTATACTGTTGCACTAGCTCATTGTATGGCCTGCAGAACAGTTTTCCACTTCTAAACTACAGTGACCTTTGTTATGTAGGGGGAGGCCAGCACAGCAGCTAGGACAAAGCCCTACCTGGCAGCCAAAATGTCTAATACATTGGGACAGGCTTGAACTACCAAAGTTAGAGCCGAATTGCAAAGTGCAGGGGGATGGGTGTTTGGATTTGTGTTGTGGGGGTAGGCCTGTCTCTAGTTTAATGCAGTAGAGCCAAAGTCTGATCTCTCTGACTTGTGTGCAAAGCAGGAGTAACTACTGAAGCTAGTCAAGTTAACTTGGTGTAAAGGAGATGAGAATCAGGCCCATAGCTTTTTGTTCTTTAAGGTAGTTTCCTCCTCTAGTGCCCATCTAACATCTATTTCCTGGAGCTGTGGTTTTCAACCTTTTCCATTTGCAGGCCCCTAAACAATTTTAAAAGGAGGTACAGGCCCCTTTGGAAGTCTTAGACATAGTCTGAGAACCCCAGGGGTCCACTGACCACAGGCTGAAAACCACTGGCCTAGAATGTAATGACTGCACAGGAGGCAAGGAAAGGGAGAACCAGTCTTTCCCCAGTTCAAGCAGTCCTTGTGCTCTGGTCTCCAAATAAACTTGAATTCTCCTTAAAGCAGCAACAACTTAGGCCTCTGCATTGAGGGAATTGGTGGAGTCCCTGGTAAAGAAGATTAGACTGTCAGTTGTAGGTATTTCAATTGTATATGCAACGTACAATAACATCCTTACTTTGTACTGCTCCCTGGCCTGTCTGATGCACAGTGGCCTACAGATCCACTTCTGCCATCCAAGATACAGGCGCAGCTCCCAGTAAAATCCCTGGGAGTTGTGTGCATCTATGATGGGCTGCTAGGGTTCCTAAGGCCCTGCACAGGGCTAATCTGCTGACTCATCCTGGCAGTCAGGCTGCGTGGGCCTCAGTGCCATTCCAGGAGCATAAAAGGATCTGTGTAGCTGTTGCTAAATGCAACACCCTAGAGAGGAGATCTAGCAAGGACAATCTTTAGAAAGGAGTCAGCAGGGACAAGACCAAAATCTACCTTTTGTTGCTCTAAAGGTAAGAATAAAGGGAACTCCTTGGAAAGGAACATAAATGCATGCGTCTGCACTAGGAGTGGAGTAGAGACTCTATTCACGTAGTGCCCGTCTGAGGGCAGGTTCTTATTTGGACTTTCCAAGACTGAACTCCATTTTATAATTATTATTATTGTATTACCATAGCTCTAAGAATCCCTAGCATTGGTCCAGGATTGCATTGTGTACGCACAGTGCAAACACAGAACAAAGATTGTCCCTGCCTGAAGAATCTTCCATTGATTGGCTTCTTTACTATTACTGACCTGAACATTTAGATCTTGATCCCACCAAGTTCAGAGCAATCCAGTTCTGATTTGGCAAAGTATTTAAGCATGTGAATAATACTTCCATCAGGATGATTCCTAGCTTTAGTACTTTGCTGGACTGGGGGCCAGATTACTTGGCACCTGGAAGGATCAAGAAGACCTGAATGAACATTGAATTGTTTTGGAATCTGTAAATCTGCTTATTAATGTTTGGGTCGGTCATTATCAAGTAGACAAATCAACAGACCACTGTGAAACCAGTTTAAGTTCAGACTTGCAAAATTGTCAAGAAAAGTCACCAGCCTCAGCACAGAATCAGCCCTTCACCTCTTCACTTTTGGGAATGGGTACAACTTCCCACCCCCCACACACCTGAACATAAAGGTAAAGGGCATGTGGGAGGGAGGAGCATAGCATTAGGGAGTCTGAGCCAATACGATTGTCCTAAATGGCTGCATCCCTACAAATGCCACCTTGTTAGAATTCTTGAGAGAACTTTCCATGAAGGGCTTGGAACCAAGCAGCCCTTGCTGACCACCTCACAGCAGCTTGGTTTAGTCTCTTCAGGTGCTGTGGAATTTTCATGATGCTATTCAGGATGGCAACAGGAAACATGAGTTGTGAAGCAGTCAGACAGCATAGCCTGTAACAGGCCCTTCATGTCTCCTCAGATGTTGTTAGCAGGGGAAGGAAGCACCTGTTTTGAGTCACCTGCTGGCTGCAATTCTCCTGTCCTTTGGCACTGGAATAGGGGGACCTTCCTCTATATTTTCAGACACTTGGCCTCCTGAAGATGCCCAGTCTGACTGCAAACCTGTGAAATAACTTTGGAGTGACACAATTAGCTGGAAGAAAATAGCCTGAGTCCAGCTTTCCCTCTCCTCCCACCTGCCTTCTCCTTCACTGCTGCAGTCTCCAGGAAATCCTGCAAATGATGAGATTGTTATTTATGGGCAGTGGAGGCAATCCACCTTGGGACTCAACCAGTGAAAAGCCCTGCAGATAGCACTTGTGAGCCAGGGTGGAGAATGAGCCCGTCTGCTGGGTGTTTCTTGACTATCTACAGGCCCTGAATGGGACACACAAGTAATTCAGTGGTCTTTTATCTCCTAAACCCATTGCCTTGTTCAGCAGCTCAGTGGGCTGACAAAGCTCCTAACCAGCTTGTAAGAGAGGTGAGAACTAGCTTTGGAGTTGAGGCTGTTCTAAGCTGAGCTATCACAGCTGCAAACCATTATTGGGAACAGTTACACACACTAACTCTAGCCACCAATGTCCATACAATTTTATGGCCCTAATCCAGCCATCTCATCTAGTAGATGACTATATAAACTGTGTTTAAGTAATGTGACCTGACAGGCAGTGCATTTCTTTGGGATTATAGCATGTGCCATACAGCACAAAGCTAAAGGCAATAATCCCCAAGAGATGTATTGCTCAGGGTGTCTAATTACTATTATGAAATGAATATTTTCATTAACATGTAACTTTGAGAACCTGTGCATTCAAGCTATGATTATGAGGTAACTGACAGCCAATTGAAAGCTCTAGCCCTATGCAGGTTGCAAAAGCCATTTATGCATCATGTAAAAACACATACCTCATGGGTTAAGGTTAATGATATCTGGTTTGCAAATATATTTATTTCTGCAGCCAGGTGATATATGGGACCCTTATGTGATAAGCAGCATTTCATTTTCAACTTGAAGCAGCTCACCTGCTCCCTGCCTACTCATCCACCTGCCCAGCCAGGGCTAATTAACACATGCCAAACTCTGAGCAGCTTTCAGACACCCAGGTAAGAACAAATGCAACTAACAATTTATTCCCTCCCTTGGGGGAAATGAGGAATAACCCCTCAGTCCCCTTCACCCTGGCACTAAAAAAATAATTAAAAAAAAAGCAACTATTACCTTGGTCCAGACTGGGCAATATTCAGTGGTGGACCAACAACGGATTTAAGGTCTGATATCTTGTGACCCATCAGGGCTAGAAATACCTGCAATATCCTGTTGAGGACCTAGGTGTCCTGCTTTCTAATATCTAGCCTTTACGGGTTGTGAAATCACGAACTGTAAAACTGACAGCCTGATGTGAACAAATGTCATGGGGGGGGGCCAATTCTGCTCTCAGATCCATGAGCACAGCTCTCACTGAAGTCAGGTGGAAGTTCGGTGTAACTGAGAGTGTAACCAGGGCCATAGGTTTTTAACAGTTATTCATGTTAAAGATGAAATTGGATCAGAGCCTTGGCTCTAAGGACCCCTGAGCTTCAGGGCAGTTCTGTTCTAATTCTAGACTTCTCTGTTCAAGTTTGTCTGTATAATGAGCCCAAACAACCCACCCAACCCCCAAATCTTGGCTTTGGGCCCTCTTTTTAATTCATAGCAATATTCCTGTCACCATAGAGGCTTATAAAAAGAATTAAGTATCAGGATCTCAGGCACTGGTCAAGGCCAGTAGCCACAATCTACCCAGGTGTCCTGCTGCAGGATTAGGTTGGAGACAGTGAGCTATGCCAAGTTAAAAGTCCACTGTGTCTGCCAAGGTTGGGGTAGCAGAGCCAGGCAAGGTACCAGGAAATGCAAGAAGCCAGGATCTGCCTAGCTGCACAGATAGCCTCCAACTGTTCTCCCTGGCCTTAAACAACACACTGGAGCCAACCAGGGGATTCAGTAGACCCTGCCAATCCTGGCCTCCTTGAGCAGACTCCTCCCAGGTGCCTGTCTGCTGCTCTGCTAGAGTTGTCAAATGGCAGCATGGCTGCAGCAGCTACCAAGGAGCCAGCAGTCATGGGTTCAAGACCTTCATGCTAAAGTAATTTACATACAGGTGGAGGGATCTGATTATTGTTACAGTGGTTCTTGTTGTGCAAGGACCTGCACAAACAGTGACAGACAGTCCCTACCCCAAAGAGTGTACACCCTAAAAAGGTAGGATAGACAAAGGGTGAGGGGAGGCAGAGGCCCTTGATCACCCCAGCAGCTCAGTGACAGAGCCAGAGGATTGGCCCATGTCTCCTGACACTCGGTCCAGTCCCTGATCCATTAGAAAAACATACATGAATCTTTTCTCTAAAGTGTCATACTACCACCAGCTGTTAGGTTTATAATGGGTTGGTTTTTGGCACTTGCTTCACAAGACTTGCCTAAGCTAAGGGCTTTGCTTGTTCTGAGTGATGCAGGTGCCCCAAACTTATGCCAGTATCACCCTCATGCCACCACGTGTTCCGTATGCTGGATGAGAGACCAAGCCATGTAACTTTTGTCATAGTTATATTGGCAGGAGCCTAAGGTGATCACACCCCCTGTGAGTGGCAGAGCAAGTTAAACTATCTTCCTAAGCACACACTAGCATGCCCATCAAAGCATCCAAAGCTTCCTGGAGCCACTGATTGAAATTACTACTGCTCAGCCCTTCATTCTTTCTAAAGAAGAAAAAGTGAGCCCCATACAGTGCAGCATGGTGGTTTTCAGAACACTGGCATTGCCATGTCAGGTCAGACCAGTGGCCCGTCCACTATCCTGTTTCTGACAGTTGCCAGTACCTCCAAGGAATATGCTAAACAGCAGTGATGGGAAAACTATGTCCTAACATGAGCAGGGGAAAGTTTCTTTCTAAGCTAGTCTTGTTGAGTCTTTCCTATCTATTCCGCACAGATGTAAAACTCCCGGAGCTCTTTCTGTGAGCAGGAGTGTGCTGTTGCGTATAAAATCTCACTCCTCAATTAACTGCTCTCAGGGACTGGGCAGTCATACCTAGTGATTGGAGCCAGACCTCCCTGCCTAGTGGTTACAGCCAGGGACAAGAACCAGGAGTTAGAGCCAACGGTCAGTGCTGGAGTCAGAATCTGGGGTAAGGGAGTGGGGTTGGAGCAAGGCTGGGAACAAGGGAAGCATAAGAGACACTACGACTGCAGGCATAAGCACTGAGCAGCCAGCAACCTCCTTGTTTTATGGTGAAGCAGACTCTCTTGCTGAGTCTGTGACCATCAAGTACTGGATTCCTCAGTAACTCAAGAATTAGTCTGTCTTTCTTTGCCAGTATTTTTAAAGAATTGCGATATTGGATGTAGCTTTGTTTTGTTTTTTAAATAGGACCCGATTTTTCTGGTGTTCTTTCTAGGTGTTGCAGTGAAAATTTGGATCGTTTAGGGTCTGTGTTTTTCTCAAATACTTGATGGTACCCTCTTGTCATTCCCACAGGAGATGACCAACTGTTTCCTGGACCATGTACATTCCACATAAACCTTTATTAGAAACAAATAACTATTTATTTAAGCCACAGATGACAGTTAAAATTCTAAATAGGGCCACTTCTCTCTCTTCCCCTTTCCCACCCCACCCCCGCCCCCCCGGCCCTTGGAGTATATCAGAATTTCTGACTCCTGGGCCTAATTCACAGAATCTTTCCCCTTCATTTTGTTTGCCCATAGTTCCTGCCATTCCTCTCAATGACTTTTTAATTAGATTTTAAATCTCCAGTTTACCTAAAGGAATCTCTAAATCAACTTGCTTGTGTTTGACAGCAATTTTTTGCGACTTTGTCTGCCAGGTTGTTGCCCACCATGCCAACATCCACTGAGATCCCTGATATTACTGTGATTCCACCTAACTGCATCAATTCTGTTAACAGTAGCTATCATAATTCATTAGATATCACTTCTGATATCTGATGTTCTATTTCTGATCACCAATAGTCCCAATAAGGAAGCAGGACAGGATGACCATGGCAGCTGGGCACACATCTATGACTCAACTTAATGCCAGCATTATCCCTGCCAGTTCAGCAGTCAAAATGACTACAGAATTTGATGGCCTTGCAGCTTTCTTGATGCCCAGTGAAAACAGAGAATGCTGTTCTCACTCTGCCTGTTCTTACATCTTTGGAGCCATCAGTCGACATTTGGCAGTAGTGTCCCCATTTCTCATAGATATATTGATTTGCTATATCTTGCACATTTACCACTCCCTTTCCTCTGTTTAATTTCATTATATAATTCTATATCTACCTCAGCAGGTATAATTTTCCACTTATAATGCATTCCCCAATGCTATAGATCTTAACCTCTTAGGTTTTTCTTTTCACTAAGATCCTTTTGTCCATGCTTTAATCCTATTTACATGAGACATTTTGAATTTGTCTCTTCACTGTTATCAGTGACTTTAGCACAAAAGGTTAAATCTAAAAACTTCATTCTTAAAGTAACAGCTGCGAGTGAAATGCCTATCTGCAGTACATCAGCATTGTGATGAAGGTGCCACATGGCATTCACAACACCTGAGCTTGGATTGAGTCAACCTTTCTCAAATTCAGTTTTGATGCCAATGTGAAGACTTGGCGTAGTCAATAATTGGTGTTAGCTCTCTGTACCGCATTACACCTGCTTGCTTATCCACACCCCAGGAAGTTCCAAATATACTGTTAAGTCAGTTGATTCTGCCTATACACTTATCACTAAAATTTTCAACTTGATCCTTCCAAGTGCTGTCAAATTTCACACTTAAAAAATCTGAAGCTTTTAACTGTATTTATTTGCTGCACAAATAGATAAGCCAGCAGCCTGCACAGCTGTTGAGCTTAAATACAGACTGGATGGCTCTTTGCAGACAATCAGGCAGGCCACCAATCAGGTGATTCTGCCACAGCCCAGATGGACTCGTTAACTGGCCTGAGGGCCAAACCAGCTAGCTCCAGTCTCAGTGGAGGGAATTCAAACCCATAGGCCCTGATAACAGCAGCCCCCTCCAGTGCAGAGGGGGCTGAATGCTACTGTTGGTATATGTAAATATAAAAATAGAATTACTATGTTGATTTTGTCCTCTTGTCTCCTTCTGCTTTATGTAATGTTTTGAAATGGCTACCATAGCTGTGCAGCTTTAAGACTGTAATTTTATCTATCCCTTATATAGTCATCCCACAAACATTTCCCACATTGGATATAATGTAATCCCATCCTTCCCAAGCCAGTGGATAAACTGTCCAACTATGCAACAAACCATTTATTCAAAGCCTTTAATTCCCTCACCATCACTCTGACCCCTAATTCCCATGGGCCTCTAACATTCCAAAGCAAAGCCACTTTTAGGTGATAGCCATTTTTTTTTTAAACCAGTCTACCACCAAAAGAAAATTTGTTTTCCTTCTCCCTTCCCACAAACAATGGCAGGCCTTGCAAATTACAGACACTGTTGGCTTCAGTCTTGGACAAATGACAATTTAAGGAACAATGTTACTGCTGTTCAGTGAGGTTTGAGGCATTGCCCAGTGCTGATGTCTAAGATTTCCAGCCCATTTTGCAGCAGCACAGGCTCTGGCAAGATTCCCAGGTGGATCAGAACACTCCATATTGTGGCTCTGCACCTGCCCAGCGGCACAAGGAGGGGTGGGGGGGAGGTGTGCATCCTTTGCATCTCCAGAGGAGGATTCAGGCACAAATGCAGGCCTTGCATCCTCCTTAAGGAGGGGCACAAACCTCCACCACAGGGTGGAGTAGTTAGGGGTCAAGGTGAACCAATGGGTTCTACCATCCCCTTCTGCACCCATCAGTAAAGCTGGCCAGGCTCAGACTGTACCATCCCTGAGGAACAATCCCTCCAGCAGGGATATACTCCAGAGGAGGAATATTCTCACTTCTTCATGGTATAGGACAGAAGCTGTATTGTCTCATGGCTACCACCTCCTCTCCCGCTGGCCACTTTCCTCACATTCACAATAACCTAACCTAGCATCATTGAGAAGTACAGTAATTGCTTCTCTCCCAGCTGCCATCTTGGCTGACAAAGCAGGGACTGGACCACATAACCCTACAGCTTGAGCTACAACACTGGGCTTTCTAGCCAGCAGCTGTAACAGACTCTCAGCAGCTATGGGTGGGGGTGCACACTGAGCAGTGGATTACACTTACACAGACAAGCAACATTAAGAAAGGATTTAATGCATTTTTAGTTTCTTTTAATGCAACTTCTTAGTTAGATATTTGGTAGAGTAGAGGGCACCATCTGCCCAGTCAGGTCTCCAGGGGTCACCAGCAAAGCTCTAAGGACCACAGTTAAATCATTGCTATCATAGAACAAAGACACACTATCATACCCAACAAGGTGTGCCATTATACTGGAGACCTACATGCCTTTAGTGAACTGAGTCACAAAATTTAAGGCCTTGAACTATCCAAATTACTTGCTGTTACATTTCTGTTGATTAAAAAAAAATTGTTAATGTCTAGAACTGATCAATCCATCTATTAAAATTTTCTATGGGAAAGTAGAAATTTTCATTTAAAATACCATTTTTTGTTTTAAACGTTTGACTTTTGGCAACAAAAATTATGCCTTTTCATGAGTCTCTCCCCCACCCCCATATTGATGAAAACAAATGTTTAATATCCATGCACATTTTTTGTGGGAAAAAATAAGGTATTTCTTGACTTGCTTCCTTGACCAGCTAGAGTCAAGTCATTATGAACCAACATTTCCATTCCATGGAAAATTCCAACATTTTGAAAAAAAAAATTGTTCCAACTTGGAACAAAAAGGTGAAATTTTGAAATTTCCTGTGAAGTGAAAATTTGAAGAATTGATTCAGGGATCAAAAGGTTTCATTTAGATAATGAACAGTTTCAGTCTGATAATGTGTCCTTTTGATAAGGAAAAATGTTTTAATTTGACCAATATTCATATCACATATAATATTGTGCATAATATTAAATGTTAAATATAAACATCAAAATTAAATGATCAAAATTATAAAGCTAAAATGAAACATTTTTACCTTATTGAAATAAAAGGTTTTGACCTTAACAAAATGAGAAGTCAAAACAATTTAATAAACTCCTATATAGCACTCTTCATCCAAAGGTCTCACAGCGCCTTGTAAAAGAAGGGAAAGATTAATCACTATTCTCATTTTACCTGCAAGGAAATTTAGATTCCCAATTCAGTGTCTTACCTAATGGGCCATATTGCCTCTTCAGGCATTTGGCTGGAGAATGAGTACTTAAAAATCTTCATTAGCCCTATGCCCAACCTAGAATTGGCACCATGCTCAATCCACAGGCCTTTACAAACGGGATCTCTAAAATAGGGCTTTGTACTTTTCATAGAATCATACCATACAGACTAAGGAAAACTCTTATCATTTGTGACAGTTACCCCACAGGAAAGAAACATTCATTTCCAGCCTGTTTCTAAACATACTGACAGTAGGTGATTCAGCTCAGCTGGAGGAAGAGAGGCAGAAATGGAGAACAGCAATATGCCCAGTGCTGCATTGTAAATGAGGAATTAATTGAGCACTTTCTTGTGATTTTGCCCCCACAACCCCAGTCTTTTCAGCTGACAATACACTTCTGAGCAGAGGAGATGGGTGTGGTTATGATTACAGCCATTTATCTCCATGGCCAAGCCTTCCTCTGTTATTGCTCAGCTCCTGACTACACTGCCATGTTTGTCTTCTGAAGCACCTTCCTTTCCACTGCCATGCACCCACCCCTAACTTCCACACCAGTTCTTGCCTAGAGAGGCAGTGTCTGCTGTAGTACCCCTTAGCTTCTGAGAGAAGTCAAGTACTGCCTACTCATGACATCTGTTTGTGGGCCTGGGAAGCCTGAGCTCCTTGTCATGGGCCAAATCCCATCAGCCCTATTCACGTGGAATGTATGTAACCTGGCTGCAGATCCCAGGTTACATACGCTGCTCTGTAGATACAAACATTGAAATCTAACTCTTTGGTCCTAGTAGTGTCCATAGGAAAATATCTGGTTAATGGTAGCTGCTGCTGTAAGCCCCTGGTGAGTGTGGGTTACAGGTCCCACGCTGTGGCACTGCACAGTGGTATCTGTGGATTGGTACAGTGACCACGGAACCAGGGCATCATTTCAGAAAAACTCTGCCTGGGAATTAGGGGGGAGTTCTGTTAGTATCCCCACTTTTAGCTCTGGAGGTCTCCAATTCAATCCCTCTGTCAGACAAGATGGTGGCCATTCCACGATGGCCACTGAATGCTCAATCAACCACTCTCTCATGTTTGTCCCAAAAAGCTTCTGAATTCTCCAGGCTGTTATCAGATACAGACCAGAACAAGCTATTATGGAAAAATAAATCTTTGCCTGCCTGTCAGACCCCAGCATCTGCTCCTGGCAACCTAAATAAACGAGGGCCTTAAGACAGAGGGAGATAATTATTTGGGGTCTGAATCTCAGTTACTCTGTTCCTGCACATGGAGCAGGGTTCAGGGAAATGTGGCATATACTTGCACCATACACGAACGTTCCCATCTTGTAACGGTGGAAGGACATTCAGGACATGCTTGTTCACTATGAGAATGAATGACCCATTCCCAACAATGGACATCATCCATGGGGTTCCAATGCCCTCCTTCAGTTGACAATTTTCCATCAAAATGTGTTTGTGTGAGGAGAGGTGTTTTTGTTTTGCTTTTGTGTTTTTTTTTCCAGCAAAACAGAAATTTTCATGGAAAAAAAATCATTTTCCTCTCTAGCTTTTGGGGCTTTGTATTGTGTAATATTTGGTTGGCTGTTTTTGGCAGTGGAAAACTATTTTCCACCCAGAAACAGAAAATAATGGACTTTTTTCTTTGTCAAAACAAAAATTTTCATGGGGGAGAATAATCATTTCCCAACTAGCATTACCAGAATAGTTCTACTGAGACCACTGGAGTCCCACTATTAAAAAACTATTGGAACACAGAGAATCAGACCTCATATCTATAAGGCCAAAGATGGTCCAAATCTACAACCTCCAATCCAAGCCCTGCTGGGCCATGGGAGAATTAGATACCATATCACAGATACCTACTTCTACCATTTTGGTTCTGGATTGGATCCAAAACAGGGAAAGGCCCAGTTTCCAGTCCTGCCATTTTTAACTTTGCAAGGCCTTGTCACATCTGACCCTTACTCCTGATTCACCCTTGAACCCAGAGTCCCAATTTAACCTTAATTCAGAGCTGAGCACCACTCTCTTGGCCAATCCTATCATGACCAGTCACTGCATGTCTGCGGCCGTCTGTCAAATACTTACCTTTTGGTAACATTATTGTGGAGTAACAACCCCTGGGGTGTGTGTGTGTGTGTGTGTTTCTAGAAACCATTTTAAAATCGAGAGTCAGTAAGGTGTAATGGAGCCTATACAAGCAGACCAGAACACGGGGCTGATGCAAGAGCAAAGGATGCTGAGACACAATCGCTTCTTTGAGGCCCCCTTCCACTAAGAGGGTTGTAATTAGATGCTGGCCCTCAGGGCCAGCTCCAGGTTCTTTGCCGCCCCAAGCTCAAGTGGGGCTGGGGCTCTCAGGCGGTGCTGGAAGTGGGGGGAGTGATGTCACCTTCTCCCAGCGCCTGCAGGGGTTTTACTCCGTCCTCTACCCGGCCGCGCAGAGAAGCCCTGATATAAGGGGTGGCACAAGGCAGTGCAGCAGCCAGTGTGCAGATGAGATGGCACAGGCCCGGCTCCCTGGCAGGACTTGTCCTCTCTTCCCCAGGTAGCAGCTGGACCCTGGCAGCTCAGCATCCCGGGGCTGGGGCATCCCCTTCCCGCTGTGGCCAGGGGTGCGGCGCCCTCGCCCCGTCTAAGTGGTGCAGCTCCGAGAGCGTAACTGCCCTGAAAAAAAGAGGATGCCCGGAATGCTACCCCTGGAAGTGTGCCGCCCCAAGCATGTGCTTGCTTTGCTGGTGCCGGTGCTGCTGGCCCTAACCAGTGGTCTAGCCTCCATCCTGCACCACTTCATATGTACTGGCCGAGGGAGTGGAGCCTAGATACCATCGCTCCCTACCAATTTGCTTGGGAAGGAGGGGACAAAGTCGGAAGATACACTGCACTTTTACCTTGATTAGTTCTCCATCCAGAGCCAATTTTTACAACCAAGTCAGAGGCTTCACAGAGACCCTTTACCTTAGCGGCTGCCACTCCAGGAAGGGTCAAAATGGTTTTGGCTGGTGGCACTGAGGATGACCTAGTTTTTTCTCTTTTCCCTTCCCAAAGAGAAAATTGGGAATCACGAGTCTGGTGCCGCTGACCTTCCCTTCCCTTGTGTATATGTGCGTCTCACTCTCTGGCTCCTTGACAACAAGCTGTTGCCTGCGACCAATTATATTTTCTGGTCTTGCTCTGATGAGATGAGGAGGACTTCAGACAGAACAAAGCCACTAGATACTATTCAAGACAAGGGTACAAAAGCGACATCTTCTGGACTTCTGCCCTAATGAGAGCAATTTTTTTTGGTCCAAACATTTGAAGCAAGGAGGTGCCGTCTATTGCGACCCCCTGCTGGGGTAATACTATTATCCAGTCCGCTCTGGCTGGAAATTAAAACAAAGGCATTTGCCTCTTTTAATGAGAAGTGACAGTGGCTCCAGTATTTCAGAAGGGAATTAGAGAAAGAGGACTTGCTGTGGAGCCAGTCTCCCCAGTTTTATCCATAGGCCCTCGTGCCCTAGGCTTCCCATGGGATCAAAAGGCCATCTACCTGCTGCTGAATACAAACTACCCAATCTCTCTCTTCTCTTACCCCCCACCCCCCGCACTGAAAAATCTACTTGCCGTCCCCTCTATTCCTGCAATATACTGGAAAATGAAACATTTGAAGCACAACGCAGGGATTTATTTTCAAGGGACGTGAGGGGCCAAGAGATGACAAAGCAATGAGGAAACTTTTTACCTTCCCGTCACAGACCCTGGCTCGCCTCTGATAATGAAGATTAGCCAGAGCTGGTTTAGTCAAGATTTAAAAGCAAGAGTGTGGGATGGGATTTAAACTCTGAAGCTAGGGACATAATTCAGCCACTAACAAGACTGGTGAAAAATGAAAAACAAATTTTGTGGAAAAAAATACTAAATTTCAAAGGTGTTTTCATAGCAAAAGCTTCAAAATGAGCCCTTTTTTATTTTTGCAATTTTCCATGCACTTTTTTTGGTTTGTTGGTTTTGGGAGAGAAGGAGGAGGGGGTCTCAATTCTTTTTCTAGCAGTTACCAAATTTTTTTTTTATTTATTTTTTTACCAAAAACCAGGTTTTTAGAAATATTTCAGTATTGGTTTTGATAAAATAATTAATTAATTGTTGACCCGAAATGTGACTCTTTTAATAATTTCTTTTTAAATCCCTTTTTCAGTGGATAAAATTTTCATTTTGGCCAGCATTACTAATGGATGTGAAGCACAAACTTCCTCTGGAAGCAGGTATCCCCTAACTGCCTACTGCTAGGTCTCTTGCATCTTCCTCTTAAGCCACTGGTACTGCCTCCTGGACTAGATGGATGATTTGTCTGATCCAGTCTGGTAATGCCAATCTTCCCATGCAATAAGTACGTGAAACAGTAATGCAGAAATCTAGAGTGCTTTGGATATTGGAGAGTACAGGGCAGGGGCACCATTTGCTATGGGGCAGAGCCCTGCTTCCCCTCCTTTCCTCCCCTGACTATAGGTGGCAAATTTCTGGGCAGCTGCCTAGAGCAGCAGATTTGGCCCAGCTGCCCTTCTGTCAGGAGGGAGGAGTGGCCAGGCCAAATTTGAGTTGATGTTGCAACCCCATGTGCACTCACTCAAATGTGGCCTGGCCACCCGTCCATCATGATGGAGAGGCAACCAGGCTAAATCTACCACCCTAGGTCTATGGGGGCGGAAGGGCAGCAGATTATCTTGAGCAGATTCTGGCACACATACCCTCCCCACCGGCCAGGCAGCAGGATCCTGGGTCAGAGCTGAATGTGGAGAAAGCCATGCCCCAATCCCACTCAGGGCTGGCCATCGGTGAGACACCTCTCTCCCAGCCCACCATCCTCCTCACTCCCCAGAATCGGACTGGCCTCCCACTCACCACCCCACTCTGGGGTGGGCTCAGAACACTGACACCTCCCCCATGAGTGGCTGCAGCCTCAGAAGGGATGAAGAAGTGGGGAAAGTAACACAACTGCCCCCAAAATGTTTTTCTGACGTGATGTCCTGGTAGCGTGGCCACTCTGGCAGAATTAGCATGTCCTAGCTGCAACCACATAGTGGTATCTGAAATTTCCACATAACTGGCCACTAATATTTAATGAACATGGCTTGGGTTCCCTCCCCCCCCCCCCACTTTTCTGTTCTGGAGTGTGAACAGCTGGTAAAATTCTCCAAAGGGCTTGTGATCGCAAAGGATTGGTGAATAATTCTTGGGGCACAGATCATTTCAGAACAGTTTGGGTACATATCCTCAACATGTGCTGTGCTAGTTAGCACTAAAAAGTGTGGGCTAATGTTTCTCTTCCATGATTGGATGACTTAGGTGATTAACCACCGGCACATCTGGGGAAAATATGACCCTGCCAGCCCAATCCTCTGTGGCCTTCATGAGACTTAAACAGTGCATAAGTGTGAATTTCATCCTCTGTGACTACTCACAACCAAAATTCACTTTTCACCATTATTGGCCCAAGTAGGCTTGGAAGGTTCAGATGCAGGCAGGAAACAAACATGAGAGGAAACAAACATTTAAAGCCAGTCAAGAAGGCATTATAGAGCTCCTGTGGGCCCAGTCAGCCAAATGGGAGCATCTGTGATGCTTGTCAAGTCTGGAGAGATGCAGGCCCTTACAAAGGCTGATGCTAGCTCAGTTTGGGGTGGTGTTCTGGGAGGTAGGGCTATCTTCCAGAGCTCCTCAGTGCCTGGAAGCAAAAGTTGCTGTCTTGGAGAAACTGCTCGTGATCCTTGCCTGCCCAGAGCCTCTCAGAAAGGAGAGTGAATGTTCTTTTTTTCCTTCTTTCTCTCTCTTCTGAAGGCTCTGGACTCCACCTTTTGTGGGCTGTGGCAGCATCATTTAGACTTCTTTGTCCCTGCTGTGGAGGACCCTGGAGCAACCCCACCAGGATCTGGGGAGACAACAGCAGTGCCTACTCTCTTCCCAGGAGGGCTCTGAAGAGATATTACCTACTACAATAGTCAATTAGTCATGTAGAAAGTCTCTAATTTAATTTACTCATAGGCCATTTTTTTCCACCCCTTGCTCAGCTCTGACCATTGATTTCCTGTCTGTGTAGAACAGAGGCATTCGATGAGGTCTCTGGGTAGTAATGGGAAGCAGATGAGGACTTCTCTGTGACATCTGTTGTATCAGGAGAACATGAAATACCTGGTTTCCCCCTGACAAGTGTCACAATTACAGCTGGTTGGGAATGTAGGGGTAAGGGGTTGAGGAAAATTTGATTTTGCTTAAATTGGAAACTCAAAAGTCAAAGTATTCAGGTTTTTGGTTTTTAAAAAAATTCAAAATTTTCTGGAAAAGCAGATGCTTTCTATAAAAAATGTCATTTTGTCAAAACCCCTGTTTTCTATCAGGAAAAAAAGAGTTTGGAAAAATTTCAACCAGCCCTACTTAGAATCCTTCCAAAACTAGCCCATCAACCGGGTTTCTCTCCCTGCTCCCAGAACCCCCAGCCTCTCTACTTGACCCCAACTGTCCTGAGAGCTGTGATCTCAGCTGTTGACCCCATTCTGCTATTTCAGGAGTCTAGGAAGTAAGCTCCACTGTTGCTTTTCAGATATTTTCTGTACTCCTCCTCCTGAACAACTCAAATTGACATTTATTAGGCCACCATTTTGCACCTCTCAGCTTCATTTTGAGATACTATTACCCTTAGCTTTACACTTCCCTTTCAATAGCCCCTCAGACATGCAAACATAGTGGGTTTAAACTGGTGTAATTTCATCCCTGAACTAGGGCCACTGGACCAAATTAATCTGTGATATAACTCCCACTGAACCCAGTAGGGGCTCCGAAACTCAAGATGCTGAGACTCCATAACACTACATAACTGAGTTTTTGAACTGTGTTTTATGAGTATCGACCCAACACAAGTTAACCTCCCAAAGTCCTGTCGCAGCATCCACCAACTTCAGTGTAAAACCCAGGGTGGATTCTCTAGTGCATTTGCTGAGGGAGGGGTACAGGTGTTTCTTTGGTTGTTACAAAGTCCTTGTTTGGAATCATGAGGGGATATCTCCCAGAAATAAATCTCAAAAGAACAGGCTTCCTCCTGCAAGATTTCTTGCAAAGTTTCTCTCATGGTAGTTTGATGTTTCTGTTTTTGGCCCCTGATGGAAGACAGAAATACAGAGGAGAGTAAACATGGAAAAAAAGAACTAAACTTTTTCAAATCTTACAAAAGCATTGATTCAGGATCAATATACATGAGGGGTTTGACCTGACTTCTCTATACAAAAAGCAAAGATACTTTCTGTCAAAATGTCCTTTGCTTTACACTAAGAACAAGAAAGAATGAAAGTAAAATTTCTAGGAGAAAGCAGAGTGTATATTTACTTCCTCTGTAACAGTCTGTACTGAAATAAATACAAAATGGCTGCCTTTTTCTGTAGATGGCAGAGTCCTTAGAGATATACTAGCACAGGACATAGAAACCAAGAGACAATTGCAGAATTAAATACACTACAGGATCCTTATCAAAGCTGGTTCAGCCCATTCTTAGGAACGACCCAGAAATGTAAGATCATATCAGATGTGAGAGAGATGGTTTTGAATGTTCCTCAGCCCCACCCCCACAGAAACAACAGCAACCTGCGGTAAATGGGCTGGCACCACGCATGTGGGACTCACCGAGCACACACTGGACATGGTCGCTTGCTAACCAGGGGAATGCAGTATTAATGAAGTGTACCTGATTGCCTGCACTGCTCGTAATCCATCTCCATCAAGGTCGGGGGCTGTTGACAGGGTGAATGGAAGTGAATGAGTCCATCATCCTCACTGAGGTCTGGAAGGGGGTGGAGAGAAATCCCAGGGGAGCAGAAACCCTGCAGCTCTCCCGTGCAGTTACTCAATAAATAGCAAGTGATAAAACAGGAGTCTGCATCAGGAAATCAATTAGATGTGGGGCCTTTGGTTTGCTTTTTTTCCCTCCTTTCTTTCAATTGTTCAGGAAAATGTCTAAGGTTAGGGTTATGGAATTGTTTTCTTCTTAAGGCAGCATCTGTCTGTTACCTGCATTCACAGCTAAAGTGCATCAGAGCTCACTCACTCAGAGGCTTTATGTTTCTTTGCTTCCCCCCCCTTTTCCGGGTTAGACACAGAGTCTGGATTCGGAGAGGTCATTGGGGTCCCACATCTGAAATATGCACAGCCTGGAGATAGGTCATGATTGGAAATGGGCCCCAAGTTGGGAAATTCAGAGTTATATTTTAATCCCTTAAAGCTCAGGATCTGGGAGTGCCCCACCCCATACCAAAACAAGCACCAGCTGCAACATTTTTGCTCTGTTTCAGTTTTGACCACCCCCAAACCTCAGAGATGGCAATGGGGTGGGAGATGGATCGGGGAGGGGGTGGGGCGGTGTTTGGATCCATCTATAGTCAAGGTAAAAGTTAACAATGGGTTTGGAAGAAAATAGTCTTGGGAATCCACTGCCATCAAATGGAAAATGGAATAGCTTAAGCTGGACAATAAGGGGTTAAGAGCAGCGGTTAGGGTCAGGCATGTTATGATGTCTAGCACAGGCTGGGGAAATCAGGCCTAGCTTCACCTGTGATGCAGCAACTAGTCCCCTACCTCTTCCAGGTGATCCTGATGGTTTGGCTTAATTACAATTATTGGACACAGCTGGGAATGAGTCAGGACATTGATTTGTTTGGGACATTGATACCCTGGGAGGTGTGGGACAGAACATAACCCAGATGGAGGGCTACATCCCAAGAAGGGGATCACCAACAGACTGAACAGGGTTTGGTGTAGGTGACTGAAGAGAAAGCCCCTGCAATGTGGTGCCCAGCCATGAGGGGGTATGTGAGTGGTAAGTCACTCTTCTGCAATGTTCTTTGTGTTCAGAAGTTGCCTTGTGGGGGTTCATATTCTGGTCCTGACTCCACTGCAGTCTGCTGTACTAATCCTCGCTTAAGCACTTGAATTATCATGCTGGTATTTTCAGTCACTCAGCAGCATGTTAAGTAAAGGGCACTACCACTCTCTCATACAAGGGAAACAGTCTGATCTCAGGAACCTTCAAAGTTGAGAGGGGAGTGTCATATAAACCCAGGATGGGTTCTTTTTGCAGAATGTATTAAATGCCCCCTTCTCAACTGCAGAGGCAGCTTCATAAATATCCCCTGTCCTACCCCTTTCTGTCTCTCCAGTGCTCATCATTGCAGTATCCAAACATTTTCAGACCGCTCCACTCTCTGGATCCGTGTCATAGCCTTTCTAGAGCTAGGAACTCTTTGAGGGCACCTCTATAGGTAATTCAAGGCTATCTTTGGACAAGAAGGGGGGGATGTCTAGTAGTCTGAGTGTAGGCCTGGGTGCCATGAACCGCTGAACTCTACCTCTTTGTTCCCTTCATTCTATCTTAGGTTGAGTCCTCATTACAAAAAGGCAGGTTTGGTTTAAAGTAGCAGTGAAGACATAGCACTTCATTCTAAAGAGGAGCCTCAGCTGCTCTTTTAAACTTAATCAGCAATACATTTTTTTTTTAAATGAAGACAGATCCTTGGATACTTTTACAGTCCCCAATAACCTAGTATCTGGGAGTACATATTTATTACACTCCTCTGAGGTGAGGAAGTATGATTGTTCTCATTTTACAAATGAGAAACCAAGCCACAGAGAGGTTAAGTGACTTGCCAAAGGTCACACAGGAAGCACACAGAGACACAGGGACTTGAACCTGGGGCTCGCAAGTCCTAGGCTCTTGGCTTAATCTCTAAACCGTCTTTCCTGTGGTTCTTTAACTTTGAGTAAGAATGTGTCTGATCAGCTCTAGCTAAACCCAAGTTCAAAATGTTCAAAGAATAAGTTGTTCCGGGACTCAAACACTAGAGTAATACTGTCATGACTAGAAGGTGCTCGCACACTATAGAATTAGTGCATTGCTTTATTCCTGTTAAAGTACCTTTCCTCTCAGGTAATTCTGAGCATTAGTGGGGCTGCTGTAATATTAGCCAGAACAGACTGGCCCTAGGTCAGTGGATTTTACAGGATGGCAGCCTCCTGAAGTATTCTTGCTACCTTGGCCAGTGTAGAAGAAACCACTCAAAAGCAGCATGTGCTCAGTCTGTTTTCTCCATCTATTGATCAAAATGTGCAAAAATTGTCTGATAAATGTTTTTTTGCAATTAACTCAAGAAGTTAAAATGTTCTACGTTGTTTTGCACACGAAACACTTTTTGCCGCTCAAGACAAAGAGCCTGACGTACCCTGAGGACATTCTGCTGTGTCCTGACTGACTCTAATATACTTTAAAAAATAGCATGACACATTCTCTTGAGCACATTCAGCTTTCCTGAAGGATCACATGACACAGATGGCATTTTAACTTGTCCCAGCATACAGTGGGACTAGTGCAAAAGCTGAAATGGATTCCTGGGGACAGGCCTTGCTTTGGTTATTCCAAAAAATGGATTAGGATTATGGAATGGCTATTTCCGGGATGATACAGCTGTCCCAGAACTAGAGTAGAGGGGATTGCCGCTGATGCAGGACTCGATTGTTTTGGTGGTAGTCTGGGTGTGTTTAGGGCAGGATTGTGGCCTGGATTGAGGGACACTGTCACAGTCTGCGTGGTGCCAGCCTGTAGTCCGTGCTATTAGTCTTTGAGTTTTCATGACCATTAGAACTTGCTTTGTAAATAACCATGTGCAAGGAGAGCTTTATTCCAGCTGCTTCCTCAGCATTTTACAGGCATCACAGCAAAATCTACATCTTTTGTGGTGTGTCTTATTTCTCTCCTGTCTGATTGACCCCCAAATGTTCCTGCACCCTCCTCTCTGTCCCCTCCTAGGGTATGTCTGCACAGCAATTGAACACCCCCGCCTGGCCTGTGTCAGCTGACTTAGGCGGTAAAACTGTGGTGTAGAAGCAGGGAGGGGATGCAATTAAACAACTCCATAGTCTGAGCCCTGCGAGCCCAAGTCAGCTGCGGTGGACCAGCCGTGGGTGTTTATGTAGACGTAGAACCAAAGGGTGGGGGTGAGGGGAAGGAGACAGTCAACCATGTGAGACAGGATCAAAACTGCTTTGGTTTGGTTTCCAGCAGAGATGGTTGGAAAACGGAATTTTTGTTCCATGGGAAATTCAGACGGTGAAATTTTGCTCTCATCCCAAATTGAAACGAAAAGTCAAATTTGAAATTTACCATGGAATGGGAATTCTGAAAATTTTTGATTCAGAAACATTTTGTTTAGATAATTTCAAAGCATTGTCACATAAGTGTGTGTGTGTTTGTTTGTTTTGAGCCAGTAAAGATGGGTTATGCAACCACATGGCAATTAAAAAGCTGTGGGGATCGGCAGAGGTTGTATGAATTCTGCAAGTACGTGGATAGTAAGAAGGCAGTGAAAAGCTTGAGGGGAGCCCATCTCCTTCATTTCTTCCTCCCCCATTGGTGAGTGTGTGTTACAGATCCCGCTCTGCATCCAATCTATAGAGGTTGGGCGTCTGTCAAAGCCCCAGGTAGGCATAACCCATTCGTGCTTTTAGTTGCAGAGGTTCCTGGTTCAATCCTGGTGTGTCGGCCAGGATGGGAACTGTCACGTAAGGCAGCAGGTTACCATTGCACCTCTGTGAATTTGTTCTTGCCATATCTTGTGCTTCATACTGGGACTGAAAGCAAAGCGAATGCGATCCATGTGGGGTTTTGATGCACCCAAAATCAGTTGGAGTCCCAGCACAGAGAGAGCCTGTTCTCAGGAGACTTTAAGCCCATTTTCTTGACCAAAGATGCTGATCCTGCCTAAACAATTTGAGGGTCACTGTCCATTACTAACAGGACATGAGATGCCAACCTGGCTATTACAGGAAGATTTGAAATTGGGGGATATTGTGGGGTTTCAAAAGCCAAACAGATTTCCTCTAATATTCTCTTCCAGTTCCCTGTTCTCTCTCTCACACACACACGGTTTCAATAGTGCGAGGGTCTAGCAATGTTATTTCAACAGTCAGCTGCAAGACAAAACAGCTGGTGCTGTCAGACTCTGCGTGGAGGTGTGGAAAGTCCACTGAGGGATTAGACTGGCCTTACCATCAGTCCTCACTTGTGAAAATACAACCTACCAAGTTATTCTAGATGATGCTGTTTTCAATTGATTTTGTTTGCTTTTCAGACAGGTTCTAAATCACCATCAGTCAGCTTCCCCCGCCCCCCTTCATCTTCAGCTCAGCTTCCAAGAGCTTTCCTGGAGAACCTGTGGTGTCCTTCCCATTGTCATTAATTTATAGGGCTCTACCTGCTGCTCCATGGCAAGGCGCAAGGTGGAGCGGGGTGGGCAAGGAGCGAGTATGACTCCTAACACATTACAAACAGGGCATGTGCTATTTAAATCATGGTTGTGTGAGCTTCCCAAACATATTCACATCTCCTGGGCACCATGCAGCCGATCTGTATGCTCCTACGTAACCAGCCCAGACTGCAGAGGGCTCCAAGGCACAGAGTTTGGATCTTTATCTGGATCAAATCTGGGGCTGGGAGTGGGTGTCTGGATCTAGTCTGGGTTTGGGTCTCTCACTAGCTGAAGCTACAGGAACTATTTCCATGTCTATCTTGCCTGCATGCATCTCCCGGGACTTTACTACATGCACAAGGTGCACTGGTTTCACTAAAATTGTCATTTAAATGGGCTTATTTAAACTAGTGTTGTTCCTTGTGGACACCCTTAAATCAGTTTTGCTTAATTTGGTTTCAGTGTGAACCAGCTGTCAACTGGTTTAAAGAGTGTTTAGATGAATTTAAAAACATATTTGAATTAAACCAATGCAACTCTTGTATATAGACAAGGCCTTATTTTCCTTTCCCCCACTCCTCTGCATTTTTATATGAAGCTGCTGCTTTGCTTGTAGTATTTCTCATTATCATCATGGCTGATGCCAAAAGGACATTGTCATAAACAGATAGTTAAGAGTTAATGCCTCTTTTTACCTGTAAAGGGTTAAGAAGCTCAGTGAACCTGGCTGACACCTGACCAGAGGACCAATAAGGGGACAAGATACTTTCAAATCTTGGTGGAGGGAAGTCTTTGTTTGTGCTTTTTGTTTTGGTTGTTGTTCGCTCTTGGGACTAAGAGGGACCAGACGTCCATCCAGGCTCTCCAAATCTTTCTGAATCAGTCTTTCATGTTTCAAAATTGTAAGTAACAGCCAGGCAAGGCGGATTAGTTTTATTTTTGTTTTCTCAACTTGTAAATGTCCCTTTTTTGGTGAGAGGATTTTACCTCTGTTTGCTGTAACTTTGAACCTAAGGCTAGAGGGGATACCTCTGGGCTATACGAATTTGATTACCCTGTAAAGTATTTTCCATCCTGATTTTATAGAGATGATTTTTACCTTTCTTCCTTAATTAAAAGCTTTCTTTTAAAGAACCTGATTGATTTTTCCTTGTTTTAAGATCCAAGGGGTTTGAATCTGTATTCACCAGGGAATTGGTGAAGTCCCTCAAGGTCACCCAGGGAGGGGAGAGTTTTGGGTGGACAGGAAGTGCTTCAGATACTGAAATTTCTGGATGGTGGTAGAGTTACCAGATCTAAGCTAGTAATTAAGCTTAGAAGTGTCCATGCAGGTCCCCACATTTGTACCCTAAAGTTCAGAGTGGGGAAGGAACCTTGACAGACATAGTCTCTTGGCAGCTTAAGCACCACTTGGATTGATCTCTCTCTACGTCCTTGGCTGTCGGGCTGGATATTTAGTCTATGTCTGTCATTGGTGGTCTGATCGCACTACTGAAGGGTTTGTTGCTCATGTGATCATTGCCAGCGTAGTGGCATTCCTTGGAAAATGTGCTTCAGAACTTGTTGGTCTTCCATCCATCCTAATATGTCCAGACCAAACCTGTGCTGAAAGAGGTGGTTGCTGGGTTGAGCTGTGAGTATCATTGTTGCTGATCTTGCTATGCCACTTAATATGGAGCAGCTTATAGATGCAAATGGCAGAAGGATCCATCATGATCATCTAGCATAGGCGCTGACTTCGTGGGTGCTCTGGGGCTGGAGCACCCATGGGGAAAAATGATGGGTGCTGAGAACCCACAGGAAGCCCTCCTATCAGCTGCCCCTCACCCCCCCCCAGTGCCTCCATCCCACCACAATTAGCAGTTCCATGGCATGCAGGAGGCTGGGATGGAGCAGAAAGGAGCGAGGATGCAACACACTTGGGGGAGGGGGTGGAACTGAGCAGGAGGAGGTAGGGCAGGGGTGGGGCCTTGGGGGAAGGGGTGGAGTGGGGGCAAAGCTGGGCGTTGAGCATCCCCTGGCACTTTGGAAAGTCAGTGCCTGTGCCATCTACTCTGACATCCTACACATTTCAGGGCGCAGACCCTCATCCCCCCCATCCATTCCTCATCTTCCCCCCACCCCATTACATTTGACCAAGTTCCTGAAATCCTAAAGACTTCAAGTTACAGAGAATGCACCATTTACTCTAGTTCAAACCAGCAAATGGCCCATGCCTCATGGTGGGAACGTGGAAAAAATCCCAGGATATCTGGCAATCTGACCTGCAGGAAAATTCCTTCCCAACCCCAAATCTGGCAATCGGTTAGATCCTGCGCCCGCAGGCAAGACCCTCAGACAGACAAATAGGAAAGAATTCTCTGTAGTAACTCGGAGCCCTCCCCATCTAATGTCCCATCCCCAGCTGTTGCAGATACTGCTGGAGCAGGAAATCCCAGCAATTGCATGAGGAAGGCTATTCCCTGGCAATTTCCACACACAGTTTGCAAACCTAACAGGATCTGCAAGATTTGAATAAGTATCCAAATTCCTAGTTCCTTGTGAGTCCACAGGCTTTTTTGATGTTCACCCATCACTGACAAAGCTGTCAAGCTTCATGGAATCACTCTGGACATCAGACGTGAACAGGAGTAGGAACGAAACAGGGGAATGGATGTGCTGTTAAGATGTTGAGGGGCCTGTTGCCAGCTTCCAGGCTCAAAGATCTGGAGAGAAAACAGAGTAGGAGCAACATGGAGTGAATTCCACTTAGGCTCATTAAGTTTGGGAACTGGACCCCTCCCCTCACACCCACCATAGGAAAATCCAGGCCGCTTGGCCTCTCTCTCATCACTTCCTCACACCCCTGTCCCTGTTGTATTTTAACAGTCAGAGAAACATTCTGACTGGAGCCGTTGCTGAGAGTATATAGTCAAAGAGGAGGGTTCTTGTTACACACCCAGAGGCTTGTAGCAGGAGTCAGGCTCAGGGCCCTGCTGGGGGAGAGAGAGCTGCTGACCGTGTCCATGGTGAGGGCTGGTGGTGTGAGTGTCTGACTCCAGCTTCCTGGGTTTGTCTGGGAGGTAGATTCTTTGTGGTAAAGTGAATGGAGAACGGCACCAAGGTGTCAGACCAACATCTTCTGCATAGCCCCATCACAGGCAGCATCAGTGCCAGCTTCTCCCTTACGCTGTTCTCCAGAGACCTAGCTCACCTGGTCCAATGGCCCTTGAGGGCAGAAGCAGCTGGGAGGATCCCTTGGTACAATCCAGACTAATGAGTAGCTGCACCTCCCTTTCTAATGCGGGGTGCCCCTTACACTGCTTGGCTGCTCTATCCTCCAGCCTGAACTGCTCACCAACAGCCTCTAGTATGCAAGTCACTCCCAGCTGTGCTCTGTGAGTGCTGTAGCCAGCCAGGCACACCTAAGCTCCTACTAGCCTTGGTTATATTGCAGGGTGACCCCAGCACACCCCCATCCCTAGATAAAATGCAACTGGGGCCTAATGTAACCAACTATGTTAAATTCAAAGCAAAGTTTTTTCACCACATGTGCTCAGCAGTCTTACTGAACAATATTCTCAGGTCAGGACCCCTTGTCTAGTTCAATGGCTCCTTCCTTTCACTCTTCTGGTGTAGTGAATTGATGGATCGAGAGAAGAGAGGGGTGCCTTGGGATGTTTGTCCCTCATTTTTATGATGTCCATCACCCTCTCGGAAAACATTTTCCAGTTGAGCTTCAGGACACCCAGAGCCTATAGGAAAAGATGTTCCCTGCTGTTTTTCCTCACCTCTTGGAGCTTTTCTGTTTCTCTTCCTGCTCAATGACTCTCTTTACAGCTTCCCTGCACTTTAAGCAGGGCACGCCTTCTTTTGTTTGAGATGGGCCTGTTTGCCAACTTCAGTTTGGAACGTGAGTTAAGATTACGATCTGGTGGGATTGTCACATACAGTGTTGCCACACACATTTTATCAGGACAGTATCGATCAGCAAATTATGAGTTTTTAAGTGACATCTCACAAGGCATATTTTGTACAAAGACTCTTATAGTAGTGTGTAGGGTGTGGACACTGGGGTACGTTCTGTCACAGTCCCCTCATGCAGTATCCCTGGGATCTGTCTGCCTGGGGGTGGGGTTTGCTTCCCTGCTGATCTACCACATGTTTACCCCTTAAGAGCTACTGATCCTGGCCCTCCATTCCAAGGCCTGACATCTCCATGCTGCCTCTGAGGCCCCCTAGCATTATTCAGCTCCCCAGCAGCATAGAGCTAATGGGGCTACGTTGCCGAGGCTTGCCTCAACCACCGTTCCCTCTACCTGGCCATAGAAAAGTTCAGTCTACTCTACAAGACACTTTCTACATTGATGGAAGGAGTTTTGTCATCAACATAAATAACACTCTTCCCAGAGCGGCGGTCCCTAGGTCGATAGAAGAGTTCTTCCATTGATCTACCTGCACCTACACCTACAGCACTCAGGGATGTGAGTGACATCGCTAAATTGATCGACATTTAAAGTGCAGACCAGGGCTAACTGTTGGCTTGTTTTTTCCAACAGGGTTTGGTGGCACTAACGGGGACCTATGCACAAGCCCTTCTCCATCCCAGCAATGGATAGATCTGGGACCCCCTAAATGTAGGCACCTAAATCCATGTTCCATAGGGATGAGACTGAGATACATGGTTCTGATCCAGATCCAAAGGTCCCTCTAATGCAGGACTGGGGTCTAGGTTCATTATAGATCTGAGGACCAGTCACAGCATTCTGATGTGGACTTGCACCAAGTTCAAGTGTGCTCAGACCTCAGGAGCTGGAACAAGCCTAACCATAACATTCAAGTGTCAATGTACTTAGGTGACACTGTGTCTTTAGGCACTTAAGTTTAGACACCCATGTTTGGCAACTGGGCACAGAGATTGCATGGAAGATGTCATGCCAAATAAAGCCCTGTTGTGATAGCTCTGTGTAACTCAAAGACCCTCCAACTCTGAGTCTTGCTCTGACAGACATAACAGCTGCTCTGGCCTGATCAGGGAGACACAGATGTTTGTAACTGATGAGGGCAGTCCCTGCCCCCCTTCCTGGTTAGCAGGCAGACAAACTGACAAGGTCCTTTGCCCGGCATGCTGCGAGATGACTAAGGAATCGGTCTGGTTACCCATAAAGCATGTCACTTGGTATAATATCACTCAGGAACCTGCATGCAGACTTAGCTTCAGTTAGAACTGATGCCTCCTCAGGGGAAAAAGTCAGAGGAGATCCATGCTAAATATTCTCAGTGGCAACCAAGCAGTAGGGACAGTGAAGGGTTAAAGCCCTGCTGAGCTTCTAAACCATCAAAGTGACAGTGTACTTGCAGAAATCATGGTCCAGATAGATACAGGAGAAAGTAACCCTTAAAAAAACAGGCATCTTAGGGCTTGTCTACATCAGAAAGTTGCAGCGCTGGTGAGGGAGTTACAGCGCTGCAACTTTGAAGGTGTACACATCTGCAGGGCATCACCAGCGCTGCAACTCCCTGTTTGCAGCGCTGGCCGTACTCCCGTTTTGTCTCGGGTGTAGAGGATCCAGCGCTGGTGATCCAGCGCTGGTAATCCAATGTAGACACTTACCAGCGCTTTTCTTGACCTCCGTGGAAGGAGGAAGCCTCTGGTAATCAAGCTGGTCTCCTTTCCCGGTTTGCTCTCTCGTTCCCGGAACCCCGAGCAAGCAGGTCTCCTTCCCTGCGGTTTGCAGGGTGGCTCCGGGAACGCGAGAGCAAACCGCGGCGAAGCTGGTCTCCTTTCCCGGTTTGCTCTCTCGTTCCCGGAACCCCGAGCAAGCAGGTCTCCTTCCCTGCGGTTTGCAGGGTGGTTCGGGGAACGCAAGAGCAAACCGCGGCAAAGCTGGTCTCCTTTCCCGGTTTGCTCTCTCGTTCCCGGAACCCCGAGCAAGCAGGTCTCCTTCCCTGCGGTTTGCAGGGTGGTTCGGGGAACGCGAGAGCAAACCGCGGCGAAGCTGGTCTCCTTTCCCGGTTTGCTCTCGCGTTCCCGGAACCCCCCTTGAAGCCGCCCAACAGCGCTGCAGTGTGGCCACATCTAACACCACTTGCAGCGCTGGTTGCTGTAAGTGTGGCCACTCTGCAGCGCTGGCCCTATACAGCTGTACTAATACAGCTGTAACAACCAGCGCTGCAAAATTTTAGATGTAGACATGGCCTTAGTAAGGTGTCTGGGATCTTCCACAGCCAACGCACGTGTGCCATTCCCTACAGCGACTCCTGCTGGTGGAGATTATAGCAGGAGTAGCTGTGACGTACTATACAGCCAATGCTCCTGCACCATGCTCTAGATCGGGGTGGCCAACCTGTGGCTCCGGAGCCACATACGGCTCTTCAGAAGTTAACATGCGGCTCCTTGTATAGGCACCAACTCTGGGGCTGGAGCTACAGGCACCAACTTTCCAGTGTGCCAGGGGGTGCTCAGTGCTCAACCCCTGGCCCTGCCACAGGCCCTCACTCCACCCCTTCCCGCCCTCTCCCCTAAGCCTGCAGTGCCCTTGCTCCTCCCCTCCTCCCCACAAAACATCTGATCGGGAGGTGCAGGGAGGGAGGGGGAGGCGCTTATTGGTGGGGCTGCCAGTGGGCAGGAGTCACTGGGACTGGGGATGGAGGAGCTGTTGGGGGGCTGCTGACCTATTACCATGGCTCTTTGGCAATGTACATTCATAAATTCTGGCTCCTTCTCAGGCTTGGGTTGGCCACCCCTGCTCTAGAATGACTCTTGTTGAGGGAATTTGAATTACCTGTGCACCCATACAACTCCCTGTAGTGACCCCTGCTGGGAGAGGTTGGAATAGCTGTGAGGTCCTTTGCAGCTCCTATAGAACTTGACCTGCAAGCTTACCCGATTCATTAGACGCTGCCTCTCTTGCAAAGGCAATAAATCAAGTAAAACCTCAGACAGAGCCAGCTTTGGCATGTTTTACAATGGAATTAGAGTAATGAATGAGGAGCTGGGTGTTTGTTAGTTTTGGCTGGCAAGGTGAAGAGAAAGTGTGGTGTTGATCATCATGATGTACTCTCAGTGCTAGCACAGCACTTAGATTGGAAACAACTTTTCAAAGCCTCCTGGACCCTCTGAGGCTAGAGAGATGCTGGTCCATCAGTGATGGAGCTCGCTGGCTCAGGCCAATGGAACACTATTTGAGACAAGCAGGGGGTATGTGGTCCAGCTGTTAGGACTGGATGCCAGGACTCCTGAGTGATTCTGCTGCTTAGTCACAGTCTGACTCACTTGCTTGCTTTGTGTCTCAGCTGAACTCATCCACAAAATGGATATACTACTTCTAACCTACCTCACCTGAGTGAAATAGGTTTGGGGCTCTGAGCCTGCCGGAGCTGTGAGAATCAGGCTGCATTCCATCATCAGTTCCTCCAGGATCTAACATGCATCTGGATGGGTCACTGCATGTGTGGCCCAGATTGCGCGCATACAGAAAGAGACTGTATAAAGCTGGACAAGTAGTCACAGGAATGGATGTTAAAGGAACTGCTCAGCAAGGGAGTAAAGGGTGGATGAGGAACAATTCAATTTCTGGCTAGGTGGGTATTAAAGGCAGCTGTAGAAAAAGGAATAGTAACATCTACCAAGCTCCATGAGGGGTGCTCTGAACTGCATTAAAAGTAGAGCCTGTTGTGAAGTGGGGGGGGGGCAGGGAATACAGATCAAGCAACACGGAAACATTTAACGAATTCATGCTGACTTCGCTGAATTGTTCAAGCTATTTGAAAAGATTTTTTTTTCAACACTTTCTTAATTAAAAAAAACTAAAATCAAAGTGAAGCGGGTGACTCAAAATGAACACTCTTTTGACTCTTTGCTTTGCCAAAAAAATTTCAAAATTCAAGGGGCTGATCCAACCCAAAACAATTTTCCCCAATGTTTTGAAATGTTCAATCAAATGAAACATCCATATTTCACCCACCTCTAAAAGGTGTTTTTACAATTTGACCCCAAGCCAAGCATAGTGTTGATGGTGATATACAGATTCACTCTATTTATCTCCCCCGTCCCTTTAAATAAAATCATGGACCTGATTCTCCTCACTTGTACGAGTTCTACTCTGGTGACTCTCCATGGACTTCAGTGGAGTTACTCCTGATCTGCCAGAGTTGCCATGAGGAAAACCAGGCCCTGTGGGTATAGAGCAGCCTGGACTCATTCATTGCTCTGCCAATGTGCTTGCAACTCTCACCCCTGCTATTCCAGTCTTGAACTTTGGCAAAGCATCAGGTTGTGGCAGGGGTGGCCAACCCGAGCCTGAGAAGGAGCCAGAATTTATGAATGTACATTGCGAAAGAGCCACAGTAATACAACAGCAGCCCCCCATCAGCTCCCGCCCCCGCTTCCAGCGCCTCCCACCCACTGGCAGCCCTGCTGATCAGCGCCTCCCCTTCCCTCACCGCACCTCCCGATCAGCTGTTTTGTGGCATGCAGGAGGCTCTGGGGGGGAGGGGGAGGAGTCAGGGCACAGCAGGCTCAGGGAAGAGGGTGGGAAGGGGTGGAGTAGGGGGCAGGGCCTGTGGCAGAGCCAGGGGTTGAGCAGTGAGCACCCCCCGGCACACTGGAAAGTTGGTGTCTGTAGCTCCAGCCCCGGAGTTGGTGCCTATATGAGGAGACACATATTAACCTCTGAAGAGCCGCATATGGCTCCGGAGCCCCAGGTTGGCCACCCCTAGGTTATTGGGTTTGTAGTGTGTACAATGGAGGCTAGAAAATGCACTAAGATGAACGTTTGTCTGATAGGAATCCTTCTGGTGAAGACTCAAGATTTTTTTTGTTTTGTTTCCTTTTATGTAAATTGGTTTTCTTCTGATCTTGACCTTTATATTGTTTGTTTGTTTGTGTTTTCAATAAACTCCACTCTAATTGACCGTTAATTGTTCTCATTCTGCTCTAGTAGCTGGGACAGAAAGTGTAATTGGCTGGTTTATGTTTGGCCAAAGCAACCCTAATCTGTTAGCAAGTTCTGATTCTGGTGGGAAAGTTATGGGTGGGTTCTGTTGGCTCACTGAGGCAGATGACCCATTACTCCACCTAGATATAAATGAAGTGGGATTGTCTCTCAGAGAGGACAGGATCTGTGGTCTGAGCAGCCCTAAGGGAGGAACCCTGAGAGAAGCCACACCTGGGGAGAAGGTTTGAGGTGATTTTTAAGTTACTATGTTGATTTTTTTTTTGTTGTCATAAAGCTAAACGCCAGGGAAGGGGATGAGTTTGGATTCCACACAGCAAACTCGCCGTGTTTGTAGAGCAGATCAGGAATGGCACCTCTTCCCAGACACATTAGTGAATTAATCTGCTGCAGCACATGGCTACAACTCCAGAAGCCCTCCTGGAAGCTAGTTAGTTAGGTTGGACTCTGTGGAGTTATATTGTTCACTTGAAGTGATTTACATCCAGATGGCAGATCACCAGTTGGACTCGGTTCTTGTTAAAAGAAGTATAACAGAATATTATTAATAATCCAATAAATTGCGCTTACAAAGCACTAGCGACAATCTAGGCATGAGGCAGCAAACTCTAATTTCCTCAGCATGTCTGTAGGTTCTGCATTGCTAGGAAACGCCTTTCAGCGTTCAGTGAGGAATGTTTTAAGTGGATAATGGCGTTTAACTCCCTCTAGAAAGCTCTGCATTTTGGACTGTAACTTGCACCTCCACATGACTGACACCCTGCCTCCCCCCGCCCCCCCGCCATGCTTAAATACCATCTCTTACCTACAGGCTGTCCTGCTATCATGGCAGTGCTGGAGAAACTCCCCTAAGTGACTCATATCCCTGCTATGTCAGCTAACTTCTGCCCCTATTCCAAATGAAGTTTTCCCAGTTGCTCTCAGCCAAGACTTCTAGAGGGCAGGCAATATTTTCCTGAAGAAAGAAGTGAAGACTGGAGCAGAGTACTGTAGCAAATATACGTCCCCAGTTCCAGACCCACATGTCCAGATTGCTTTGGTTCAAACTTTTCTTGTCACTGATGGCTTTGGCTGCTGTTCTGCATCCACTCCTAATCCACTTCAAACAGTCCAGTTCAAAAATCCCCCAATTTCTCCTTGTCACCATGCTGGCCCAGCTAGTATAAAACTAGTCATTTGTCCCATGGCTGTTTGACTGTCCGTTCTACTTGGCCTTCAAAGGTGTGGGTGTTCTAGGACCTTTAAAAGCTTGTGTGCATACAGATAAGAATTCTTTTTTATCATCCAACAGAATGGGGAATTACTTGGAATTCAACAAAACTCTCTTCTCTGTACAGATTGTCATACAAACAGTCTGAGCATAAAAATAATCTATTCTCTATTTTTTTTAAATTATTCTTTCGTTTGCTTTCACTGAGTTCAACGGCAAATTTGAAGCGAATCCTAAGCAGAATATTGATTTCAATGAGTTTTACATGAGAACTCAAGAAGTTTAAGTGGGCCCTAAGCTGGGAGAACAGAGAATCTGGGTCTAGTTCTCAACTTTTCTATAGCTTGTGTAGTCATTTACCCTAAGGTCTTTGTTCTGCACTGGTATAGTGCGTAGCACAGTGGAGTTCTGGTTCATGACTAGAGCTTTCCTGTGTCCTTCTGAAATACAGATATGAGATGATGATTGATGATAATAACCATTCAGGTCTAGTAGTTTTCAACACCCACTTTTTATTAGTGTGTGTGAATCACTGCACGAAGCGTGAGGCAGTGGAGAACCATGCCCTCTCCGTTATCTTCCACCTAATTCACATCCATCTGTCCAATGCCATACCCAACACAGGAAATGTTCTATGGACCTTTAGCCTGAACAAAAGCCCATTGAAGTCAAGGGAAAGATTCCCATTGACTTCAAAGGGCTTTGAATCAGGCTCTAAAGGCCAAGATCCTCATAGGTAATTAGGCTCCTAACGTCCACTGATTTCAATGGGAGATAGGAGCATAAATGTCTTTTGAGGATCTAGGCCTAATTACTCACCAGCCCTGGTCCAACCATAATCAAAACCCAGACACCAATAATGACATTAGTCAAAGCCACCTACACACCAATGTCAGCTACAGCCATTGATCTGCACAGTCTGGGGAAAGCACAGTATTCAGTAGGCATTTAAAGCATATTCTCGGGGTGGGAGGAGGACATTAATTCAAAGGAGAGCACCCCACTCTCCCTTTAAAGTCATGACTTGTGAGGCCAGTGAGTAGCACTTTTCCCCAGGCCCACGAATCCATTGAGCTAGCATCAGCCACTTGTTCCCATCCCCCAGACCTATGTACAGTGTCCATCAGTCCAGCTTTTCCTCTCCTCCTTCCCCTCCCTTTTAGCATCTGAACTCGGTCAAGCTCAGTTCAAGTTTATTCCCTGGCCTATTTTCATGCCAGGTGCGGGAGTAACCTTTCCAGTGCTCCTCAGTTTAGGAATCGCTGCTGCCTCCTGGTGGAGTCTTTTTCACTTGGGGGCAGCTGGCCTTCCTTTAGCTCTTTGAAGATTAGGGGGCTTTAATGTGTCTTTAAAGTGAATTTTCCCCCCTCCTCTGTTTTATTATTATAATTAATGACCAGCAAGCTTTTCTCTTCCTTTATCTTTTAAATATGTTTCTTTACCCTTAAAAATGCAATATTTCTTTTAACTCGGAATATGGATGAGTCTGTGCCTAGCAGGGCAGCCCTTGCATCATCTGTCAATTTGATCGTGTAAAGCCTCTGTTTTCAGCTGGCATCCAGCACAGATTTCAAAGCTGTGACTCACCAACTTAGGACTGAAGGGGGGGGGGGGCAGGAATCCACTCCGAGCTGTTAATTGCTGAGAGTTGTGCGGTTCCCACTGCACTACTGCGAGGGAGACTACAGCTAGCTCTCTGTGTATGTGTGTGAGACAGAGAAGGGGGATTAAAGTAACTGTAAGAAGTCTTGAACTAAGACCACCAAAAACTGATATTATCCACTCCTAAAATATCTGTTTCCTATATACATAATTTTGCAAAACTGCGAGCACCAGAAAACAAGAGGGTTAAAAATGGAAATGGTTTGGAACCTTAATCCTTAGAGCTTCTACCACTTTGAGATCTAGAGATCTTGTTATTACTATTATATTTTAAAATGTTATTTAACAATATCTAACAATAACTAATCCAACTGAAAGGTGTCATATAGACTTTTTTTTTACAAAATCCATTTAAAATGTCAGCATTCCACAGACAAACGGTGGAGGAATTTGACTGGATCTATCACCTTATAGGGCCCTCATCACCGCAGTAGCTGAGCACCTCAAAACATTAGTGAATAGAACCAGTCAAAAATGTTCTGACTGAGCATGTGTCAGAAAATGCTGATTGGACTAAATTGAAACCTTTCATGGGAACATACTAATTTCATCAAAATGTTCAATGAAAAATTATAGAAATGTTTTTTGTTTCAGTAAGTCAATGTGGAAAAAGCAGAGACAAAGTGCTTCAGTATTGTTGCAAAGAAAAAGTCCAACACCATCATTTTAATATTTCTGAAACAATTTTGGGGCATTAGTGGGAAACTTTTTGAAATTTTTTTGAAATTCTGACTTTTTTGGTTCTGATTTGAGATAAAGGGGAATTTTGGAATTTCCTGTGACATGAAAGTTCCATGTTTGAACCAGTTCTGTTAACAAACACATTACCCTATACCACTGAGAAGCATTTCCTTCCCCCCATCCGATTTCACAGCTGATGAACACAGATTAAGCAATTTGCAGAACCAGGAACTAAACTAAAATCTGTAGACCCCCCCAGTCTAATGCTTTTAACTAGAGTGACCAGACAGCAAATGTGAAAAATCGGGACAGGGAGTGGGGGGTAATAAGAGCCTATATAAGAGAGAGACACAAAAATTGGGACTGTCCCTATGAAATTGGGACATCTGGTCACCCTACTTTTAACACAAGACCATCTCTCCTCTCAACTGATTTGAATTGATCTATGGCTTTATCCTCCAAAGGGCCCTTTGAACTTTGTAAGAATGTCTATGCATGTGGCCTGCCCTACTCTGGCAGACAGGGGAGCTACAGGAGACTTTTTCCTCCTGAGATTCCTTAGCTGCAAGCTATGCTACAGTTCAGACAAGAGGCTGGCGCATAGAGGGTAACAAACATCTCCCCAGCAGCTCTCTATACAACCAGCTATAACTCTCCAGATGGTTCTTCCCCTGCACACACTCTAGGATCCTGTAGCCCAGCACACCCTGGCTTATGGCTTAGATAGTTTTAAAGGGAAGCACCCAGTTGGGCAGGGCCAACAAGAGATTTACAAAGGTCATAAAATACCCTACCCAGATGAAGGATATGAGTGATGGTTACCCCTCCATGCAGATCACCTGTGTATATGCCACACACATTTGTTCTGGAGGTATTTATAACTGTAGCGGAGCACACAACATTCTGGGGGAAAAGATTACTCTATTTCCTGGCCCTGGTCGTATGACATGGATCACAGTTATAAAAGATTATACACCCCTTCACAGGGCAGGAATCTGCATTCACTGACTCCAGTTGTTCTTATTACAAAACCCTAGACTAACAGCAGTTATCAAAGACACCTCTATCAATAGTGACAGTAAAGAATATCTATGTAGCAAACTTAACATTTCTTCCACTGTGAGTTTTTTATTACATCTTATATGCACTTTAAATCCACATTTATAAAATATGAAAATCTGTAATGAACTGAGGAGGTTGGTTGGTTTGTTTTTTAATACCGCCCAAGGCTGGGAAGTTTAGCATAGATATCGTTTTCAGCTGACGTTCATGGTGCCATTTCCAGAAACCAATGTACTACAACATCAGATTCCAGCTCTTCATGTGCCAAGACACACTGGGCCAAATTCTCTACTGGCACAATAACTCCATTAACTTCAGTGGAATTATGCCAGCCGAGAATCTAGCTCAATATTCCCCTTATTACATTGTTGACCACAACATACTAAGACACAACTTCCCAGGTCAACGTAAAAAGATCCTGTGTTATACAACTTATATTTCCCAGAAAGCATCATGCCAGGGCATGCATTCTATTCTCTGGTTCTGCCAGCAGGAGCTTTGTGAGATCTCCAGAACACAATGGCAGCTATTGACATGCAATGGCCTATGGGGTGATATTGTGGAGTCATCATGTTCCAAGCAGTAGGAAAAGCAATGAAGACCAAAGCAAACCATTTGAAAAGAGAGATTACAGCTCACCAATGGTGCCAGCCTATTCAACCCCAAGCTAAAGGAATAGAAAAAGCCTCTGAAGAGGTATAGAAAGCCCAGCCCTGCAGTTAGAAGGGAGAAGTAGATGACAAACATGGAATGAGAAGTCTTCTATTTAGCTTCACTGCACGTGCAGTATAGAGAGCTCCCTTCTCACTCTTCCCCCGCCCCCCACATGTGCCTCTCAAACTGAAGGGGCTAGATGGCAAATGTGGAGTCTGTACAATACTTGAGACTGCCAAGAAGGGGGCCAGTTAGTGGTTTCTTGTAACCTGGCCACTGGAACTAGCCTAAGCCCACCAGCCAGCCCAGGACAAGCTCTCCCACAGTAACAGTTTTCAGTTGCTATTGACCTAGGCAAGAGTTGAACTGACACCCCTAGAGATGAAGAGCACCATGTGTCAGTACAGATCCTCTGAGCCCACCCAAGTTCCTGAAACACAAAATGCAAGGCAAGAGGATGGACCTACAGGCTATACAAAGACCCCCATCTAGAGTATATTTGGTTTGCCTTGTGTGACCCAGAGAATCTGAGTTCTTATTTGATCAGGCCCTGAGTAATAACCAGACAAATGGCTCTGTGGATTTATAAATAAACATTTTAACAAATGATGGGGGAATTAAAGGAGTGCTCTTTCCTCCTCCCTGCTCACAATATTAATGTGCAAATGAGTACAGACAGCATCAGCCGGAGCCTCGTGTACTGTAAATATATTTCTTGCACTGTCCCGCGTAAACACTAGAAAAGACGAAGATCAAAAGGTCTCCCTGTGCAGAGCGGAGCAGTGTGATGAAATGAACATGTTGCTTTGTGGATGGGGTGGGATGCCTGAGAATAACAGACTGGCTGGAGACGTAGGAACCCAGAGGATCTGGGGGGCCTCAAAGGGGGAAAAAATCCCCACTAGCAGCAGGAAAAATAAATAATTCCGTTATCTCTGATGAATTTCTGCCTTTGATCTCGTTTTTTTTCTCCCTCTCACTGCCTGTCCGTCCCTCTTCCCCCCTCCCCCCAACTCCCCCTCCAACACTTTTTTTTTCATCCCCTCTTGCAGTTTGATTTATCCCATGGCCAGCTCTGAGAGCTTGACGTCCTCTGATGAATTGGCGGGGCTTGTCTGCTCAGAGCCCATTGCTCCAGCGTCTGGAGGGACATCCCCAGCTTTTTTTCATTCTTCGAAAACCAGGCATCCATCTAGTTGGCGTTGCGCAATATATTTAATTCATACGTCTCTCTCTTCCTCATTCTGCATTAGGGAGATTGCTCTCTCACACACATGGCTCAACCTGCCCCATCCTAGGGTTACTTAGCTTAACCCTGACAACTGCTAAATAATTGGGTGTTTCTCCCACAGCCAGTCCCTACCTTCTGAGCCAGTAAAGGTCACATGGGTGCCTCTGATATTTCCCTGCCCTGCTGTATGGAAATGGGCCTTGGAGACAGAACAGCATGGTTAAATGGAAGTGGTCATCAGGACTAATACAGTCACATGGCTTATCTCATACTGACATGGGAGAGGGGAACAGCCTCAAAGGGATTTTAAACTAGTAACTTCAATGGAGCACAGCAAGCAAGAGGGCTTTCTCGTTGGAGGTCCTTAGAGAGGACAGCGACAGAGAGAGGGCTTTCTCGTTGGAGGTCCTTAGAGAAGGACCTCCATTAACATTTCAAAGAAGGGGGAAAAGGAGCTAACACCAAAATAAATGACTAACCTCTCTCTAAGGGTGATCTCCTAGTTGGCCGCACAAATGAGCATGAAGCTCCTGACTTAGAAATTTCCCTGGGCATAGGCAAGATTTTCAAAACTGTCTCATTATTTAAAGAGTCAGTTATTTGTGTTCAGCTTGAGATGCCTTAGAAGGGCCTGGTGTCTCACAGGATGAGAGCTCGGCCCTTTCTGAAAAGCAGGTTGTTGAGCACTTAACTGTCTGATGTACCTTGGCATATCCTGCCCCCAGCAAGGTCTAGAAAACTTGACTGAGAAAGCCTGAAATGAGACCCCACTTGGCTGGCTTTGGGTTGTATAACTTAGTCTACATTCAATGAACTAAGGTCACTGAGGTTTCTGAACCTTTAAGCATGGTGTAGGTAGCACATTGTGTTCCCTTCCATTGAACTCGGTACTTTGATACTGGGGAGAATCTGGACCTGGAGTCCCAATCAGGAGTAGAGCCTGGAATTTCCGGTACATGTGGCTCAGTTTAAGATGGTCCGTGCTAAACCATGCTCCTGTGCGAGTCATCAGAAGTAGGGACTGAACTGGGACCCAAAGGATTTGACACCATAAGCCTCAAATGACTAAGCCAGGTAGGGGTTACAGCACGCAAAACTAGACATAATGTGGCAACTCAGCTATGATTTCTGGATGCACTTGAACTTGAAACGCCTAGTGAGCTTCCTAGTGGATTCAGCCCCAGGCAGAAAATGATGTTTTGGCACATAAGCGAGCTCTAATTAATAGGGTTAGGTAGGACCTTTTCCTGTGAGCATGTTATTCTGTAATTGCCTACTGGAGGTTTCTTGCACCTTCTTCGGAAACTCCTGCCAGAGACAGGATGCAGATAGCTGGACCACTGGTCTGATACAGCTGGTAAGCCCCATGTTCTGATGACTTTAAACCAACCACAGACCCTTGCCAACCAAAACAGCTGAGTTGTTCACAGCTCTAGCTGCTACCCAGGTGGCAGATGGGTCATTGGACCATAAAAACTTCATGAAAAAAGATTGTCCCAGTTCTGGTGCAGAAGCCTTGCTCTGTTAATGTGGGTCACAGAGCGCCTGATTCTGAGTGGTGTTGAGTACCAGCAATTCCAACAGGCACCACTGAGAATTATGGGTACTTGGACTCTCTTTGGCTCAGGCCCATTCATAGCACAGTTCTTTGCTCTGGTTTTCCCGTATTTCTTTTGTGTCTTCACCATCTTTCTCATTGTTAGCTCCTGACTTTTTGTCCCCTGAGGAACTCACAGGAATAACATCTTCATCCTCTGGCTTCCTTGTCCCAGACTGAACTTTCCCTTCTCCCAGAATGCACTGGGACAGAAGTAGTAAATAGCCTCAAGGAAACTTACTCTCAAAAATTCAGTCTATACCCCCAGAATTGTATAATTTTGTATCAGGGGGTAGCCGTGTTAGTCTGTATCCACAAAAACAACAAAGAGTCTGGTGGCACCTTAAAGACTAACAGATTTATTTGGGCATAAGCTTTCCTGGGTAAAAAACCCACTCCCCAGGAAAGCTTACACCCACAAAGTCTTTAAGGTGCCACCAGACTCCTCATTGTTTTTATGGTACATAATCTTGGAGCTGCTTAGGCATATTAGACATAGGAATATTTTATTTCACACATTATTCACTAATCTATTCTCCAACTCTCAGCTCTTTTTAGGGTTTTTTTTTCCTAAGTAATTTCCCTTTTCTGTCCCATAGTAAAATCATGTTTTACAAATGAAAGTTTAAAGAGATTTACTATATATGAGATTTGCTGGTAGAAGTTGTTGGAAACAGGGGCGGCTCTAGGTATTTTGCTGCCCCAAGCACGGCAGGCGGGCTGCCTTCGGAGGCTTGCCTGCAGGAGGTCCCTGGTCCCGCGGATTTGGCGGCATGCCTGCGGGAGGTCTGCTGAAACCGCGGGACCAGCGGACCCTCCACAGGCATGCCGCCGAAGGCAACCTGCCTGCCGCCCTTGCGGCAACCGGCAGAGTGTCCCCCGCTTGGCGTGCTGGTGCCTGGAGCCGCCCTTGGTCGGATAGTTAATCTGTACTGATTTTTTGCCTCACGAGAGTTCATTAACCCCATGAAAGCCCATGTTGTAGTTGTGTATTTGTCTTAAAGCAATGCCTTGAGGTCCTGAGTGACGGTGGAGTCCCACCCTCCTAGGCACTGTACAAACATATAGTGAGAGACAATCCCTGCCCCAAAGAGCTTGTAGTCTAAATAGACAAGCCGGACAAAGCCTGGAAGGCATAACGGGCACAAAGGGGGTCACAGGGCAGGTCAGTGGCAATCAAGCAATGGAATCGGATCTCCTCTCAGGCAATTGCCCTAGACATGGGACGATGATGCCTTCCCTATCCCTACTGGTAAGACGCCCATGATAAGAAACCTACCACTAGTTGCTGTGAGGTTTGGTAGCTGGGACAGAGCTGGTCAAGGCTGAAAGCTGCTGAAAGGTCTAATTGATGTTTCTGATTTGGGGTATCTGAACAATTTTAGTAATTTGTTTTTTTTCCTACCTCAGTACTTACACCTGGATACTCATCTGTGCCTACAGCTTCTTGACAATCGCATCGCACACAAATTGCCATAACAAATCAAAAAATGGCCCATCTGCTCCAGCATCCTGGTAGCCAACACCAGATGATTCAGAAGAAAGGTACAGGAAACCTCCTAGTAGACAATACAGGAATAAACAGGCTATAAGTGAATTTTTTCCCTAAGCTCCATCAATTAAAGATTGGCTTATGCCCTGAAGCATGAGAACCTACACACCCTATTAAGCACTATTTATCCTATCTATCCTGTAACTGTGGACATCTCATTAATCATATAAATATCGAATCCTTTTTAAAAATCTTGCAAAGGTCTTAGCTTTGGTGATCTCTAGTGACAGTGAGTTCCACATGCTAATTCAGCATTGTGCAGAAAAGTAGTTCTTTTTTATCCTTTACACTTATTTACTTTTAAAGAAACACTAATAAATTCAGACTGAAATTTTCAATAGGCCCTGAGGGAGTTAAGCACCCTACTCCCATTGGATTGCCCAGCCTACTCAAACAAAACACGCTACTAAAAATTATCCTTCTATCAGTTTGCCACTGTGGTTAGCAGTGCATGATTCAGAGACATTTACATTTTGCAGAAATATGGCTTAGTCAATACATTCATTTAGATTTTTCAGTTAAGCCTCCGTGTGTCTAGAATAGTATATTGTATTTAACGGTCATTTTACTTTATTTTTAAAAAATTCTATTACTATTTGGTTTCTTGTATTTGTCTTGTTTGTAAGGAAAACAGAACACACTACTCAAAATATGTTAGTAACAAAGGAAGAAAGAAATGTGCCATGGGATATTTTATTATCATAAGTGGTAAGGAACTCAGGGTGTCTTTGTGTGAGTTATGGAAAGATGACATTTCTCAAAGAAGAGTGTCCAGTAAACAGAGCTGATCAAGAACAAGAATTTCTGTTCCATGAAAAATTCTGACTTTTCAGGGGGAAAAAATTCTGGTTCAAGAATTTTTAAAATATCCAGTGAAACAAACATTCAGTTCGGGACTATCGAAACGTTTCATTTTGATAGTGTCAAAATGTTTCATTTCAATAATGTTGTTTCCATTCATTTAGTTTTGATTTTTAGAATAAAATTGTAAATATATGTACATAAATATTACAGTTAATATTGTAATTTAATATACAAGTAAAAATGTATACGATAATAAAATACAATAAAATAATTACAGTAATATACAAACAAAAAATCAAAATGGCCCTACTGAAATGAAAGGTTTCGACACTATCAGAACAAAATAGTTTTACTTTTTCCCATAAAATCAACACATTCCCATGAAAAACTTTAACTTTGACTAACTTTCATTTTTTAATGTGAATTTTTTCCAGCAAGAAATCTGACCAGCTCTACCAACACCACCAAACAGGGGCATTGGTTCAGTGTGAGACCTGTTGAAACATTTTCATCTAAACTTTTTTTCAGTGATAAATGATTTTTTGGTCAAATGAAAAATTCCCATTTTCATATAAATATTTTGGTTGTCAAAGGCTGAAACATTTTCATTTTGGGGATTTTCAGGTTTTCACTGAAAACCCAAAATATATTGGCAAAAGTGAATTGTTTTCATTTTCATCAAATATTTTCATCAAAATACAATGCTTTTCTCAACCAGCTGCAATCATTATTGACAAAGGGCTTGTCTTCACTCCAAACTGTTATCATGTTGGAACATGGCTTTGAAGGGTTAAATTAATCAACGAAATGCTGGCCACATAGTCACTGTAGAGATGGACAAATCATGTTCAGCAGCATGTCAGCTAGTTCTGGATTAAACCCTTCTGGGATGAGTGTTTAACCCTGAGTAGCTGACACAATGCTAAACACAGTATGTGTCTACACTGCTGCAAAGTTGTGGAAGGTTTCCTCTCAATTAAGCCACCAACACCATTTCATGTAGCATCTAGACGTTCCTCAGAGGTCTCCCATCCTGGTATTGAGCGAGTTCAGCTTGTGAATACGGACAGCATCACAACAGAAGGTGTCATGGTGGTATCAACAGAGTTAGAATAATTAGAGTCTGGTGAAGACCAAAGACCCTTCTCACCCCAACAAAGAATAAGTGTGAGAAAAATAGGAATCACTCAGTCATGGCTGGAGTCCATTAAGAGGGCAGCACTGGAAGGAAAAACTCATGGGACAAAACTCCTTTCTGATCCCAAGTGAGGTTGGATCTTCTTGGTCAACACTGTGATGTGTTGATGTAGCAATCCTAAGAAATTCACCCTTTTGCAGAGGGGTCAGGCTATGTAGGTCTTCAAAATTAGAGCTGAGTAAATAATTGATTTTTCTGATAAAACAATTTAAAAAAAATGTTACTTTTGAACTGAAACTGTTTTGTTTTGTTTTTACCTCAACAAACTAAAAAAAAAATTCAGGTCAAACAAAATGTTTCCAATATTGATTTAAAATTACATTTTCTAAACAAAATGCCAATTCAAAATGGTTTTTCTGGTCACGGACTCTATTAAATGACATGTCATTTTGAAAATGTGGATTCAAAACAAAATGTCAAAAGGGTTCATTTTGAAAATGTCAGAACAAAACATTTCAATATTTCCCATTTGTTTTCAAACTTTTCTACATCAAAACTATTCCCCAAAGTTGATCCAAATTTCTAAATAGTTTTGGTGCATTTTTCAACAAATTCGCCAAAAAACATTTTTATCCAGAAACTCAAAATAGTGTGCTGGTCTACTGCACAGGGTTGGAAATCTTACAGGAGTTGAATATAAAGATTAAATTCCCCTTCTTAATCTTAAAAGAAGTGGATTTTGCCAGATGAATAGAATGGGGAAGCCCAGATAGACTGAGCACCCAATCTAATGCCAGGGATGTCAATGGAAAGGCTCCCACTGATTTCAGGGCATTGAAACTGATTCTGAATGACCAGAACAGTATACCCCAGGTGGTCGGCTTCACAGGGCACGTCTACACTGTGATAAAAGACCTGTGGCCTGGCCACAGCTGGCCTGTCAGCTGTCTCAGGCTCAAGCAGCTTGGGCTACAGGGTTATAAAATTGCAGAGCAGAGATTTGGGCTTGGCTGGAGCCCAAGCTCTGAGACCCCATGCGGGGGGTGGTCTCAGAGCCTGGGCTCCAGTCCAAGCCCAAACATCTACACTGCTATTTTTAGCCCGTCAGCCCAAGCCAGCCTGAACCAATTGACTCCAGCTCTGAGACTTGGTGTTATGTTTTGTTGTTTACTGCAGTGTAGCTCTACCCTGAATGGCCAGAACAATATAACCAGGTGGCCCGCTTAGCAGTCCATTGCTGACCTCTTGAAATCAGACCAGATCCTTCCAGTTTAGGGTTTGATCACTTCTGTGCTAACCAGGTAAAGAGCAAAGATGGGAAATGAACAAATAATGTTTCTTTCGCTCCTGAGGCAAGGAGGCTAAAGGAACAGCTTTCAGATGGCCCTGCCCATCTGTCTCAGTACCTGGGGGAGATAGCAAAAAACCCTCCAAATCATGTTCCCTGTCTGGAATTACAGAGAGTTAGATAAGGAGGATGAAAAGGGAGGGGAACTTTTAAAATTAAACCAGGTTAGGTGCCATTAAAAGGTCACTTTGTAGAGCTGGCAGCTCTGATTGTGAAAGAGTGCAGAGCTCATGGGATGAAGTTGAGAGCACAGTCCACCAAGATCCATTATTAAGGGCAGGAGCCAAGCCGCTCGGTGAAAATGGGGAGGAAATAAGAAAATATATGGCCCCCTTTTAGATCACAGGTGGTATTGCTGTCCTGTCACTGCTCTTCAGATTACAGTAGCAGCTATGGGAGATCAGGATCTCCTTTGCGTTATGCACTGGGAACACACATAGTAAGAGACATTCCCTGGCCTGAAGAGTTTGCAATTCGAGCTGGGCAAAATTTTTAACACTAAACTTTTTTTCCGCAAAAAATGCAGATTTGGTGAAACCAAAATGTTTCTCAAAAAAAATGTCAATTTTGCCACATTTTTTCATTGTGGGGAAAAAAAAAACTTTAAAAAGATTCCAAAAAAAATGAAATGACCTATCTTGACCATTTTTAAATGATTTTTTTTTTGAGTTTGAAATAACTTTTTGTTTCTATTAAATATGTTATTCATTCAGCTCTGAGCTGGGGGATGGGTTCTCGGTTCAGGGCCTGGAGTGGGACACGGGAGATCTGGGGTGACTCACAGCTCTGCCAGAGACTCCCCCCTGTGGCCTTGGACAAATCATGTAATCTCTTTCTATTTCACCTTCTCGTTTATAATCAAGCTGCCTTTCTCTGTCTTGTCTATTTAAACTACTAAGCCCGTCAGAGCAAGAGCTGTCTCGTACTGTGTGTTTGTACAGTGTCTAGCACAATAACAATACTACCCTCTTCCAGCACTTTCCAGCTGTAGCTCTCACAGCGCTTTACAAAGGATGTCAGTATCATTATCTCTGTTATACATGGGGAAACTGAGGCACAAAGCGGTAACATGACGGCAGAGCCAGGAACAGAAGTCATGTTTTGCGAGTCCCAGTCCCTTATGCTATCTACTAGGCCAGTGGTTCTCAAACCTGGGCTGCCGCTTGTACAGAGAAAGCTCCTGGTGGGCCTGGCCAGTTTGTTTACCTGCTGCCTCTGCAGGTTTGGCTGATCGCGGCTTCCACTGGCCTCGGTTCGCTGCTCCAGGCCAATGGGAGCTGCTGGAAGCGGCACAGGCCAAGGGACGTGCTGGCCGCTCTTCCTGCAGCCCCCATTGGCCTGGAGCGGCAAACCGCAGCCAGTGGGCACCGTGATCGTCCGAACCTGCGGACGCGGCAGGTAAATAAACCAGCCAGGCCCCCCAGGGACTTTCCCTGAACAAGTGGCGTCCCAAGTTTGAGAACCGCTTTACTAGGCCACACTGGCTCCTATGAGGGTCCATCTCTCAGATGAGACCTGTAGGTGCTATGTTAGTATGGTAGGCAAGTCTGTTTGGTGTTTGGAATATTATTACTTCTGTGAACATATGATTGGTCCCTGACACATTAAATAGCACTGTGAGCTTAATCAGGAATAACCCATTGCTACACAACCTCCTTCCCAGCCTGGAGTAACACAGGGATGACTCTAATGCTTGGGAAGATGCTCATTGGGCGAGAGTTTCTGGAAGATGAGGTTTGGTTGCACTCTGCTGAGTGACTTGTAGAAACAGCCCAGACTAGGTCCCTTCCCCGGGGTACGTTAGAGAGACAGACCACAGCCAGCGATTATACTGCTGCCTTATCTTTCCCCCAAACATCAGAGAACTGATCTTGCTCCTGAGGCCAGGACCTGACAGCCTCGTACATTAGCACTTTTTTAAAATGATGTCCACTTTTGAAATAGTACCTGTCCTGAGAGTGGTCACTTCATTTGACAAATGCCAGTGATGACAGCTGGACACAATTTTACAAACGCCAGCCTTCTGCTCGCCTCCCCCAGCTCCGCCCCAGCTCACGAGCCCCTGGAGAGAAGTAAAGCCGAGAAGGAAAGGATAGCACACAGCACTGTGTTCACATAGTCCTTATCAAGGAATTTAGCCCATAGCATCCCCTTCCCTGAGCTCAAGGCAGCTGGCAGAGATAGTCATTCAGACCTTTCACACACGCTATACACATAGGTACAGCAATTCAGACCCATCACGCAGCCACACACTACAGGCGTGCACAATTAATAGTCAAAATTGCACATGCAAAGAGCACACGAACACAAGCCATGGTGCCCATAATCATAGCAGCGTGCACACCCTCATTCATATACACACAGTGTCCCCTCTTGGACTGCTCAAAGAAATTCACTTCAGCCTTTTTCTTGGTCACAATGCTGCTCCTTGGGGACTGGGATGGGTTCACTGGGGAGGTGGTGGGATCTCCTTCCTTAGAGGTTTTTAAGGTCAGGCTTGACGAAGCCCTAGCTGGGATGATTTAGTTGGGGATTGGTCCTGTTTTGAGCAGGGGGTTGCACTAGATGACCTCCTGAGGTTCCTTCCACCTCGGTTATTCTATGAATATAAAATAATAGCTCAAACCCCCAGAACAAAGTCCACTCCTAAGTCCTCCCAACCCAAGGTTTCTCCTCCTCTTCCTGGCCCAGAGAGAGAGAGAGAGAGAGAGAGATTGCAATTGCCTCTGCCTCTGGCTTGGCTCTGCCCTGCAGCTTCCTGCTCCTTATATACTGGAATCAATCACCTGATTCCTCTCAGGCTGGGGCCATCATAGGCAGGTTTAGCTTAGGCTCAGGCTCTCCAGCCCATGTGGCAAGCCAACTTGTAACAGGGAACCAATATAATACAGAGTCTTTGTTTGGGGAATGCTCTGGGGTAATTTATTCTTTGGAAAACAAACAGGAGATTAACAGGGGACCTCCCAGCAGTTTGCAGTTAGAGCTGGTGCAAGGTCCCCTGTTAATCTCCTGTTTGTTTCTTGCTGTTCTCACAGCAAACAGCAGTTTTGTGACAAGTCCATATGAGCTATTGCCTGAGGTCATAGGCTAGGAAAGCAGGTAAAATGTGTCTGCACAGATAATGCAGAGCACGCATGACCATGGGTGGAGTAAAAGCAATTAGTATGGATGGTTTGTTAAAGATAAGTTAGACAAAAATATACGCTGGATGGATGAACTCCTCCAGAGGTGTAAATCAGTACAGCTCCATTGACTTCAGTGAAGCTACTGTACAGTGATTTATACCAGATGAGGAAATGGCCCATTGTTAAAGGGTACAAGCAGTAATTCAACAGAGTGGATGGAGCTAATATATCCTAGACTTCTTTTGCCCCATATGCTCTGTTTCAGGCTCTGACCTCTTCAGTGACTGTCTTTTCCTGTGTGGTTCTGCAGCTTCAAGTGCAATAGGAGCTAGGCCCTGACTGGGGCCTTTGGGATCTACTTGAATACTACCAGTAATATAATTTCTAATGATCAGCTATTCAACCCTGTGATGGGCTGCGTCCTGACCCTTAGCCCAGTCCCCAGACTCACCCCATTTTCCTGGGATGGATCATGTATAGGCAGTTGAAACAACCAGACGTCAACATAAATCCCAGCCCAAGCCTTCTTCCACACAAGGTGGCTTCTAAGGCTCTTCCTGTAGCGTATAATCTCTCTGTCCCATATCTAGTTCCCTTTGCCCAGAGATCCATTTCCCTCCAAATCCCCAGTGATCTCCACATGCCACAATGAGTCAGCGGGGTCAGTCAGCATTTATATGCAAGGGTCTAATGCCTGCGAACAATCAGGGCCATAGAAGACTCTGCCAGTTTGCTATAAACCATCCCTACATTTTGCCTCAGGCCCCTTTCCTTTCATTCATTTTCTTCTATCTACCCACACTCCCCAGGCTATTTCTCCATTATTATCCTCCATCTATTCAATTCTTCACTCAGGTTTTCATCTGTTTCCCAGCCATCCATCCACCTACCCACCCACCCAACCATCTACATAACAATCTATCTTTTGCTCCTTCATCTCTCCCATCAAGCTACCATCCATCCATGCAGATTTCTCCTTCCATATTAACGATTCCACTGAGATGCAAGTTATGATGTGAAACTTGGACAAATGTGGACACCCGGCACAACCTGAGCTGAGCCTGCAATTTCCTGGCTAATAAAAACATGAGCTTCCTTCAGGCCCGGGTCTCTGCCAGGTCACCCAGATCTGAATATTGTTTTCCCCCCAAAGATTTCACAACACCAGCTACGAGCTTGTTTTTATTGCTCCATATGTTGGAGACACATGGAAAAAACGAACAGGAAAAATCCCCTTAGCGAGGGAGCGAAAAGCCACCAAGTTTACAGGGTGTTGCAAGTTGATCAGAGGCAAAACGAAATGTTTCAGGCTGACCCGGTTGCAAATTTCTAAGCACTTTGTTTTGAATCAGGGAAAACAGACCAAGGGGCAGTTGTTAATGGGCTAATAATTTCCTTTCCTTCTGGACACTAAAGAGCAAAACATATTGAATATTCCTTGAAATCTAATTTTGTTTTTTTATTTAATAAATCAAAGGGCAGCATTGATTTGCCCATATAGAGTGCTGCTCATTCCAGCTAGGAGTTTTTACAAGCCAATAATCTGCCTCTAAAGTACAGCAGCAAGCCCATACAGCCCAGCTCATGGCTTTTTGGCAGTGCTGACTTTTATAAGACACAGTGGGGGCTTGCAACAGACGTGCCTTTTGTAAACCAGTCCATTAAACAATGCAACCTGATCTAAATGGGGGGGGGGGAGGGTGGAACCGAGAGTTGCAAAACCTTGCTGAGTCAGCACTTCTGCCTCCATAATAAATTCTGCAGGATCCCACTTATGGCTCAGGCACTGGGGAGGCTGTACAGAGAGGCTAATGCATCTCCTCAGAGAAGATCAAGGATTAAGAATAACTGGGATGGGATTTTCCAGTGTGCTCAAAACTGACCTAACTCAGCTCCCATTGAAGTCCAGGGAGAACAGTGTTGCTAGCTCCTGTGATATGTCCTGGTGGGGGAGGAGAGAGAGATTCTTAAAGCACCAGCTCCTGGAGTCATGTGATTACATAGGCTTCTCAGCTTTCCTTTTAATGGCAAGTCAGTGTGGCCTAGTAGCTAGAGTTGGGCTCTCAGAGACCTGCATTCTAGTCTCAGTTCTGATACTAATCTGTTGGCTGACCTTGGGCAAGTCATGTTACCACTCCATGCCTCAGTTTCCCTTTCTGCAAAAGGGAATGATGATGCTTCTCACCTTTGAAAAGTGTATAGGGATTCTTATTTGAAAAAGCCTTCATGGCTGCAGAGAGAAGTTGGAAAATGTGATCTCAAAGATCAGAAAACAAATAAAAAGAACCCCCAAATTATCATTTAAAAAAAAAAATCTCATGATATTTAGAGGGCCTGCTTCCTGATTTTTGAACATCTAGACTTGGCATTACTGCAAAAATCCCACCATTCTGATCCCTCTGATCTATTCTCCATCAGCCTCTGGGTGAAAAGACCTCTTTTGCCACAGGTAGTTCCTTATTGCTGGACATTAGCAGCTTGCCTCTCCTGGACCCTGCCCCTGTTCCAGTGAGGTCAGTGGTTCCAGTGAGGTCAGAGGTCAGTTCCAATGAGTTGAAAGCATTTGAATTCAGGCCCCAGTGTCTATTCTATATTCTGCAAAACTCTTGGAGAAGAAATTGCTTCTGGTATCAGTTCCAAACTAGCCAATAACCAGCTTTAGATCATGACCTCTTGTTTGGCTATCAGCCTATAACCTTAACAGAGGTTTTTGTTTGTTCGTTTTTATGTTAGACGCCAAACTCAAATAGCCCTGAAGGGTTCTTTTTATAAGGGTGTGTGGTGGAGGCTGGTGACATAAGAAAGCTGGCAGACTAAATAGAGGTGTAGACATGGCAATAGTGGAGTGTCTCTGTTGTCTCAAATCAGTGGCAAGATTTTTAGATGCCCAGTCAATGGTGTGCAACTTTCCAGCACTAGTATTTAGATTTATACTAAATCACAGGAGGGTTTTGTAGCGGCAGTTACCCTGCTCTGGTGGAGGAAGGCTGGGCTGATTGGGGAGGCAGCTACAGCTGGGGCCACGCCCTAATCAGGCCACACCTGGCCCTGTTATAAGGCAGGAGCTGGGTCTCTCTCTCTCCCTCCCTCTCCAAAGCAGGTACTGAGGCTACCGGGCGGGGGGCAATTTGCCCCAGGCCCTGCAGGGGCCCCGCGAGCCCTGGCTGAGAATCCCTTCCCTGGCTAGAGGCGCCTTTTAAATTTTTACTTATCCGGCAACAGTCCAGGTCTTCGGCAGCACTTCGGTGGTGGGTCTTTCACTCGCTCTGAGTCTTCAGCAGCTCTTTGGCAGCGGGTCCTTCAGTGCTGCCAAACACGTGGAGCGAGTGAAGGACCCGCCGCTGCCGCCCCCGAACACACAGAACAAGTGAAGAACCCGCCACCGTCACCGAACACGCGGAGCGAGTAAAGGACCCGCTGCTGCTGCCGCCGAACACATGGAGAGAGTGAAGGACCCGCTGCCACCACCAAAGACTCGGAGCGCCGCCCAGTGAGTACAAGCGCCGCATCAGGTGGTGCTTTTTTTTATGTCTGCTCCCCCGCTTTGCCCCAGGTCCCCTGAATCCTCTGGGCGGCCCTGCCTGGGGATAGGCAGAGGCAGCTGGTCCTACCCCCTTGCCAGTGATGAGCGGCCATTACAGACTGCCATCTGCCCCAGAGAATGGGGGCTAGATGATGACGGGCAGTAGCCACTGATGCAAGGTGGGTTTAGAGGGTTGGGGGTTCCCCTGGGAGGGGAGACCTAGTGTGTGCGGGTGCTGCAGTGGGTAGAACCCAGAGGTAAAGGGGCACCAGAGTCTGGGAGGGACATGGGGCCTGAGGCAGGCAAGACACTGGCCAGCAGAGGGCGCTCTGCAGCTGAAGTTGAGATAATTCCCAAGATGACCAGCAGGTGGAGCCGCGCTCATGTGTCTTAGCTAGTTACAGGGTTGAATAGGAGGAGATAGGTTTTGATAACCTGAGATTTAAAATTCGTATTTTAAAGTGGAAAGGCAATGTTGTCTAATGGGTAGTGCACTGCCCTGGGCATCCGGATTCTATTTACTTCTCTAAGGTGCTTTGTGATCTTTGGCTAGCCACTTCTCTCTGTTTCCCTCAGGTACTTTGTCTGTACTTTTAAGCTTCCTGGGGCAAGGGTTGTCTCTCTCACTATGTATATGTACATCACCTTGCACAATGGGGCCCTGATCTCGGTTGCAGTCTTCATGTGCTACTGTCATAATAAACTGGCACTCTTCAGAATGTACCCATAGCAGCCCACAGGCCGCTAACCTCCCAGCTGATTTATGGTACTGTCTGGCAGCAGATTTCAAAGGTTGGCCACTCTGAATTAATTAACAAGAATTAAGAGTCTGTGAATTTCCAGCAACCTGAAGTGTGAGCTGGGAAAGGAAAGAAGAGGTAGAGGGGGCCCAGGAGGGCCACAGAGTAAGTGAGCAGAAGGACTGAAGTCAGGGGCTCCTGGGTTATGGACCCCCCACCCCTTTCTGGGGAAAACCCAAAAGAGAGTTCCTGAGAGGAGAAGAGCCTGTGCATAGCCTGCCCCATCAGAAGGAACTGCATCTGAAAGCACATGAATCCTCCACTGGATAACGGGCTGGATGAGGAATCTGGTCATTCTCAGACTTGAGCCAAGGGTTTGCAGCCTTTAGGCTAAGCTCAAGCATCCCGTGGTTTCTGATCTGGGGACTCCATCCTGCTTTGCAGAGGGACTGGCCCTGTCATTACCAGGCATTTGCTAGAGATGTGCTTGAAAGCCCTGATCCAAATAGGGATCCAGCTTTGGGCCTGGTTGAAATCCAAAGCCCGATCTGAGTGTGGCTACAATGCTGTCTCTCTGCCAGGGACAGGGCTCCCTGAGGCAGCCACTCCCACCTCCATATCTCCACAGGGGCCCCCAGCCACTTATCTCCCAGGGCACAACACTGACAAGGGGGCGCAGGAGGCCTATCAGATAGGAAACGGCCATTTAGTTTAATTGTCCTGTCCTGTCCCTTGCCTCCCTTGCCCGGCCCGTGGCCCCCACACCCATCGTGGGAAGAAGACGAGAGGTGGGGATTGGGGTTTTCTCTCTGCTTTTAGCAGCAGGCAGGTGGGCAGTAGGAGGAGGTGTCGGCACGCACACATGAGCTGGGGCCCTGCTGAAAGAGCTGCCTGTGAAGGGTAGAGTCACGCACCAGCCTTTTTCCCTTCAGAAGCTCTCAGCGCTTCCCAGAAGAAAGCAGCCCTCTAAAGCACTTAGCAAACCAGCCCCTTCCCCCTTCAGCACTGGCCCCCTCCAGGTAGCTGCAAAGAAAGCAAACAGGACTAGGTGCAGCTAAGTGCAGGGCTCTGAGGTTCACCTAGCTGACTGAGAGGCATCTGGCCATGAGTAAATTTCAGCTAAGAATTACCCTGGAAAAAGCAAGCTTGGCATTAAATTCAGCCTCTCTGACCCCCCTGCTGGTGTCCTCCAGTGGTGACACGGGGCGCGGGAGTGGATAGGCCAGATCCCCAGCTAATGTAAATGGGAGTCATTCCATTGACTTGAGTGAAGCTACACTGGTTTGCACCAGTTGAGGATCCGGCCATAAACTGGATAGAGGCTCCTGTCTCATCAGTTGAAAGGAAACTGCTGTTTAATATTTCCCCTGAATATAACTGTTCCTTCCCCGGAAACAGGGCCGTCTCTAGGCACCAGCATTCCAAGCATGTGTTTGGGGCGGCACTTCTCAAGGAGCGGCATTCTGGCCATTTGGGGGTGGCTCTTTTCAAGCTTTCAAGGGGGGGGGGGGGGTTTGCTTTGGCGGCAGCAGTCCAGGCTTTTTTTTTTTTCTTTTTGGGGTGGCAAAAAACCTGGAGTATGGAGTCAGCTCATTACATATTGATGGCAAACAGCCAGCCCTACCAATGCCCCAGTATCATTCACCTCTGCTGCTCTCCAGCTTACCCCAGGGGTGATGTAGCCAAATAGTCACCATAGTGACGGCCTGGTGGTAGAACAACTGTCTGATAACGCTCCCTTGGCATCCCTCGCCTGTTGCAAGGCAGTGGCAGGCAATAGGCACACCAGGAAAGGCCGGTGAATGTCTGGCCAGGGTGCAGATGAGCCCATTCAACAACACATGGGGTTCTCTCCCTTTTGCTCAAAGGGTGCTGGTGACATCTTGTGGTGATGTCTTTCCTTGTCGGAGGCATGTGCAGCTGTACTCTTCAAATAGCAGAGGACGCTTACCTATTTCCCTTCCTCTTTTCAGATCAGGCTGAGGCAGAAAAGCCCCCTCCCGTTCACCCAGTCTATTCCCCCTCTGCTTCTGCCTCCCCCCTAGCCAATTGCTCCCTGCTCTCCATTTTGTAAATCTTTGTAACGCGCCTTATTTCAAATGCCCTGGCAAAGAGGCTTCTCCCGCTGCTCAGACTGTGCCGCGGCCTGAGGGAGCCAGCACAAGGCCTGGACACCAATTCAGCTCTAGGAGGTAGGTGTAAGTCAGGTGGTGCGAGGCCTCATGGGGTACATCTGTGCTGCACACTGAGCCCAGGCCACTCTTCCATCCATACACACATCAGTCTGATTGAGGGCAGCAAGCCCTCAGGACCGGGGGGCCTAGGCCTCTGTTGGGGGCTGAGTCAGAGCCAGGTCTGGCAATTGTAAGCCCTGGTTTATAAGGCAATATGGACTTGGAAACACTGAGTCCACAAACCAGATCCCACTGACAGGAGTGAATTTCCCCATAACAGACCTCACTGTTATTCCTTCATGACACTGAGCGTATATTTCCCCTTCCCCTGAGTCCCAGTCCAGAGCACTGTCCACTAGGCCACACAGCTTCTAGGATCTGCAGTTTGTCTGGGCGCCTCCAGCAACAGCCCCTCCACTCATCACATCCACGCCACCCTGGAGCTGTCATTGTGTCTCTTGTGTTCTTGTATTTATCTCTAACATTGCTGTGTCAGTGAGGGGGATTTGACGGCTCTCTGCAGCTAGGGACACAGGTGTTCAAGACCAACTTCTGGCCAGGTCAGCCTGTACCACGAGGAAGCCAGGATTTTGTCACATTCAGAAGGATTATACTTGAATTGGATCTTCAGAGCCAGGAAAAGCCCAGGAATCAGCCAGGACTTTGGATGGGCATCCAGAAACACAACAAGACAAATGAATCCTCACTCTGAGTCACCCCTCTTCCATCCTGCTTCTTTTATGAGGCTGCATCACTTCTTGCAGGGGGGCAGGCATTTGGGATTGGCAGTAGGTAGGACACACCAGGGGGTCCATGTCTCCTAGCTCCTTGATTCACCAGCTTCCGTACCATCTTTGCAAATCATATTCCATCGAACTACGAGGCCCATTTTGCAACAGCAGATGGAGCTATACTGCAACAGCTTCTTCAGACTCAACTCTGAGGCGGGGGTCTCTACCTACAGAGAGCATATATCCTTCCGGGCTATCTTTAAAGCATAAAGCACTTGAGCAGCAAAATAAATGCTGAGGCTACTGTGGAGATGTGCTGAAAGCTCTAGCAGTACTGCACAGCAGAATGCGAACCGAAGGGAAAGAGAAGAGCAGGAGAGACTCCAAATGGGAAAAGTGAAAACAAAAGATCTTTCTCTTTACAGCCACTGCCCAGGGACATTCTTCTAACAAGTTTAGACCAGCTGGCCCTCCTCAGGGCAAAAAGTTAGTGCCCTGACTCAGAAATCACTTTGCACAATCTACTGTACTCAAATAGGCCATGATCGTCCAACTTCTCACTGTGTAAGCTGCTGTCTTGGAGTGTAAAAATCCCACAGGGGATTTTTGGCTTTACATGACGTATCTACAATCCACTGGTCTGTGGGTGTTTCATGTCCCTCTTGGTGCCCAATCCCCAGAGAATAGGTGTCTATTCCAGCTACTATTTACAAGAGCTGGGCTTGGAGCACAAGTCTAGGAGCGGGGTTGTTTGTTTTATTTTAAAGCTCTGGAGGTCTCTAGTTTCAATCCCACGCTCCTCCCTGCCAAGATGCTGGTCATCGCACATCCATTGAATTGCTGTTCTAAAAAACCCAACCCCACTCCCTTCCTAGAGGGCAGGTGGAATGTAAAGGCTGCAGGTCTCCACTCAACACAGTGATTTTTGGAGCCTAATTCCCAGCTAAATGAATGAGTTAGGTGCTGAAATACCTTTGAGGATCAGTGCCCAGGTCTGTTAGCAGACTTCATCCTCGTGGCATTGGAGAGGTTAACATTCTAGGCAGTTCCTTTGCCTCGGAGCCCCGTTGCCTTGATGTGTTTGTAGCAGCTGGCACCAAGCAGCACGTGTGCCTTTTCTTGTTCCCTCTGACTTTGTTTGGGATCTGGCGCCTGTCCAGTCTCCTGCCATCGTCTCCATCACCATGGATGACGGGGATTTGTTTCCTTGGCGTCGGCATAGAAACCCTGTCGACCTACAGATGCCAAGTATGCCCTTGACTTGGCAGTGTTTGGGCCTGGAGGGGGTGTGTGTGTGAAGAGGTTGTCAGATCCTGGAGCCCTCATCTCTCATCCCCCCGTCTCTTATGGACAGGGCTCCAGCCGTTCGAAGAACACACGAAAACAAGGGCAAAAGGAGCCAAAGAAAAACACTCCCATGGAGAGTGAGAGGGGCCACATCTGGAAAGCAGCCACAAGTGAGCTGCAGGGATGTGCAATGTCTTTGCATTGAGACCACAGGGCTGCCATCAGCGTATCCTGGGAAAGAGGCTGGAGTTCAGGTGGGGTCAGCACGCGAGGCCTGAGCCTTCTCAATGGCTTCCCACAGTGACTTTGCGTCAGCGCACGGTGACGTGGGTGGACAACGAAAGCGTAATGACCCCTGCAGTCCTGCACCTGGGCAGCACTGCACCAGCGCTGCACCGTGGTTTTATAGGGTTAGTGGCAGCAGGGGGCGCTCACCAGAGTAAGGGCTGCCTGTAGGTGGGCGAGTTTCAGACTGCTCAGCTGCACACCTGGAGCAGCTTTCGTCTGTGGGAAGGACCCGTACAGCTGATACCCGGCCTGATACTAGTGGTGTTTTCAGGCCCCAGAGCAGGCAAGCAGTGGGGTCTTGCAGATAGGGCATGGTATGGGGATCCAGAAACCTGGGGTTTTGTTGGGTCTTGTGCCCTCTACACACCAAATGCAATCCGAAGGAGCCACATGAGCACGCTGGGGTCCAGATAACAGGGTTTATTAACTAGGTGCAGGGCCTAGCTACATATTAGCATGGCTCTTTTGGAAGGTTTCAAAAAATAAGAACACAGAGCGTGCCACTAGAGGGCTTGCAGACTATTTATTGGGATACTACCCTGTTATATGTGACCATTTTTTCCAAGCTTTGCCACTGACCTGCTGTGTGTCCTTGGGCAAGCCACTTCACCTCTCTGTGCCTCAGTTTCTCTTTGTCTTGTCTAGACTGCAAGGGCGTGATCCGTCTCCCAGTGTATGTATGCAGTGTGCACAGAACCATGGGGCTCTGATATCATTTATACAGAATGTAAGTTCTCTGGGGCAGGGACTGTCTTTGTGCAGCACCTAGCACAACAGGGCCCAGGTCTGGACAGGGGCTCCTAGGTGCTACCACAACACAAATAAAAAATCATAACTGGGGGCCTAAGGCGCTGCTGTGATATTAATAATAAGCCCACAGGGACTTGGTCCGGTGACTACAAAGAGCAGAGGTTTGATGAACAGAGGCATGGGCCTGTCACTGTAAGCTAAGCCCTCAGCCAGAGCCTGCAATGACTTATCCTTCAAGCACATTGCAGCAGACAATCCATGAGTAAGGACCAGGTCAGATGACCCCCAGAGACAGCTACTTAATCCCACAGGAGAAGCAGCAAGCCAGTCTGTGCCACTGTCACCTGGAAACTTCTTGCCCTGTGGCTTGTGGTCTTTCAGGCTGCTGAGGCTTCCAGGCTGCTCTCACCAGCTGGCCCCATCCTGGTATCCAGCTGCACCTGTCTGCGTCAGCTCCACCTCTGCCTCGGTGAGTTACCCAGCAACTCATCCACCCCCTGACACTCCCTGCCCTCCATGTCCCTTTCTTCTGCAGGTTCTATCCTTTGCAGAATCCCTTCCATACTCCTTTTCCTTTCATCCCTCTGTTTTTCCCCTCTATCCACCTTTTTTGTTCTTTCATCTCTTCCTTTCTCAGAGCTCTCATCCAATGAACCAAATGGCAAGAAGAATGCTGAGATCTTGCAGCTCAACTCATTTGTGGCTGCCCCTCCCTGTGTTATCATGCCGATGAGGCCTTTCCATGCAGGTGGCCTTGTTAGCGGAGGGTTAATCAGTCGAGAAGGCCTCTCCTTTCCTCTAGTGGCTCTAAAGGTTAACTCTACCCTGGCTTCGCCGCCATTTTTCTGGTTGGGTGGGCAGGATGCTTAAATTGGCACTTTGCGTGGTAGAAGCAAGGGCTGGGGGAGGAAGAAAAGCTTTTATTTCCAAAAATAACTCTGGAACAAAATGAGGAGGTCAGGAGATGAGCGGGGAAGGAGAAGCCTCTTCCCTCAAGGGCCAGCCCTGAGGTCTTATTCCTCCAAGTACCTGGAGAAGAGAGCTTGGCTATAATAATATGCTGAGAAGGCTAAAGCTAGCAACACGGCCTAGTGCGCGCATGCATGTGCGTGTAGCCTGTGGTTTTGATTCCCTCCTCGCTATTTGCAGTACGGCTCCTCCAGTCCCTTGTCTAACCCTATTGAACTCTGTTGTCCTTTAGCTAGTCAGCCCCAGCAGCAGGGACTGGGATGCTTTCTAGAATGGCCATGGTGTCAGTTCGGTGCTTTCCACCTTTCACCACCTGTGAGGCTTTGCAGCAGGGAAACCAGCATGGACTGGAGGAGATCATGCAGATGGCAGAGCAGGTCATGGTAGAATTTGGGTCATTCTAGGATGAAATAAAACTGGAACACAAGTCACTTCCCAGAGAAATCTAGCATCCGAATCTGGTCCCTTCCCCTTTGTGTATCAACAGCCAGCTCGTTTGTGATGTCTCCACTGGCTGGCCTGAGACAAACCTAGTTTTCTATCTCGTTTCCTTTTTGCTATCAGTGCAGGGATGGGCTCATTAAAGAAATGTGCCCCGATACATCACGTTCACTTGGGTTCGCCCTCCCATTTCATCTTATTTACACAGACCTTTTGGGCTCCCCCTGAGCTCAGGGTCCTGTACAATTATCCCCTCACTTTCTCCCCCTCTTGTCAGACCTGGGTGCAGTGTGGCTACTTTGACCTGGCAGAAAGTGGCCACAGCGCCCACATAACTAGCCACGGGAGTACCGCCCCAGTGTATGAGGAACTCCCAGTGACTGGAGAGCCGTGCTGTAGCTTCTATCTGCTGCTGGTGTATGGAAGGACACGGCTAGGGGAAACATGGGGTCACTGGGGCTTCCCTCAGCCCTGCTGATCCATGGCTCCCATATTGGCTGCTTGGAGTCCTTGGCTGCTAGCACAACTTAAGCCAGAAGTTCAGGCACTGGCTTAACCCTGCATGGGCTTAAGTGGGACCTAAGTTGTTCAGATAGGATGGAGCTGGGAAGCTGAATAAAGCTCTATGGTGGCTATGTGGTGGATAGGCCTTGGGTCAGCCTGAATCTTCCCCTGGAACAGGGAATTCACTTCTAAACCACACAAATGCGTTCCCACCAATATTTGCTCCAGTTCACCCATGAGGGCCCAATCCTGCATGGTCCTTGCACTCCCATCAGAGTACCATGGCCATCCCCATCAGGAGTGGTTTCTAAAGTGTTTTGATGTGAGGTGCTCTCTAACCACAGGCTTTTGTGCAGTGACTGGGGAAAAAGGCAGGAAAGGGTGTTTTCTGGAACAAGCATTGGGTGGGCATCTTATCACGCCTGTGGCCAATACGCCAGGAAATACAGCAACTTGTTTCCCCCATCCAAAGCCTGTCACTCTGACATGATAAACACGAGCCTCTGCGCCCACTCGGCTGGGATCCATCAAGGCTGGAGGGACTCACGGCACCAAAGAGCGGCTGAAGGCAGTTCAGCGATTGTGTAAACAGGCTCTTTGGAGTTCACCTCGAGCTGGGATAACTCTAATTCGTTAGAGGTGTCAGCCCCCTCTGCTTGGCAACTGTACCTCCTTCAGCTCTGGACACAAAAACAAACAGCGAAAGCACTGTGGGCAAGGCAGGGAGAAGGGGGTCTCCCACCTCAAGCATTCGAGTACAGAGTGCTGGCCCCTAGCTGTGGCTGCATGGCATGCAGTGGTTGCTCTTTGCTCTTGCCTTTGAGCTGCTTGCTGTTGTATGGCTTGCAGCTCTCCTGCTAGACCTATTGAGGCTCCGGGGCTGCTTTCAGGGATCCATGGCCTTTTGTTAGCCGCTCGGGATGGAGCCGGTGCTCTGCGGGCCAGCGCTGCCAAGCCCTTGTGTAACAGGAAGGCTGCGGAGTGTTTCCCAGCTGGAACCGCCTGTTCTCATTCCTCCCCTGGGAAGATCTGCTGTAATACTTAACCACACTTAAAAGGGCACTGAAATCTCTTACTACTGTTGGAGGGAACCTCGCCGTAGTATATAAACTGTCAGAGGTGTCCAGTGAGTGGTTAGGGCCCTGGCTTACAGGGCTGGAAACACAGGAGGGAGAAGGACGGCTTAGAGTGCAGGAAGAGCAGAAACACGAACAACAACAAATGATGATATTTGGGAAGAACCTGTCCTGACAGACTGGCTCAGCTGTGACATAGTCTCCCATGTAGCCAGAGGAAGCTCACTCCTTTTAAATTAGACTGGACAATAGGGAACAGGCCTTCATTAGCACAGACAAGCGAGAGGCGTACTTGTCCATCTCTAGCTGATATGGTCCTACAGGCCATATTCTGACTTCATGTACACCAGCCTAAATCAACTGAAATCAATGGGACAGATTCTTAACCCTGCCACCACTCCAGCCAGAAATTCCCCAGTGCCCAAGGCATGGGCAGGCAGCAGCCCAGCAGTATCCAGCTAGCATAAGGGCCTTTTGTGAGGACAACCAGAGCAGGTTATGGCATTTGCAGGGCTGCTCTCAGCTATGTCTGGCAGCAGGCCTGTGTAGAACTGGGTCCAGGATGAATATGCTCTGGAGAATACAGATCTCCCCCCAGAGGCGCTACATAGAGAACCATTGATTTGTAAATCACTCCCAATAATTATACCAGATATTCCTGGGAAGCCAGGCTGAATCAATGAACCCATTTTGACTGCAGCTGATCAGACCGATGTTGTGATGAAAAAAATCTTTTTTGTAGAAATTGAAATGTTTTGAAAAAGTGTCCGTTTCACCAAATTTTGTTTTAGGAAACTTTAAATGAAATGAGGCATTTTGGTAACATGGAGATGCCCCACTTTGACATTTTTGGAACAGCTTTTCAAAATGAAATTCATTGTTTTTTCTATTTAAAAACATTTTAAAGATTAAAATTGGAAGGAAACATTTTGATCGACCCAAACAAAATTTCTGTAGAATTTTGTTTCTCAGGAAACTTCCACATATTTGGTTTTGGTCTGTCTTGGAAAGGAAGAAAAATTGAAATTATAGAATTTATGTCAACATAGAAAATGCTGTTCCTGGCAAACTCTCTAGTTTTGACCGCAGCACACCGTAAAGTGCTGAGAAGATCAACACAGTTGGGTCTGAATGGTGCCAGGAACTGCTCACATGGATAACCTTACAGTATCCGGGCCTAAGCTGAAACTATTTGTACTGAAATATTAGGGCAGAATATAAAACAATTGAATAATGAGATGGGTATTTTCTTATATTGTGTGACTGTGTAGGCCCAATAGTTAGCACATGAGAGTGGACTCGGGAAGCATGAGCTTTGTTCATGTCTCTACTAGTAATATGTGACCTTGAGTAAGTCACTTCTCTTCTGCATGCCTCAGTTTCCCCATGTGTAAAATAAGGTGATGTCTTTCCTCCTTTGTAAAGCGCTCTGAGGTCTACAGATGAAATGTGCTACATAAGAATAAGGTACGACTAACTTCCAACTTCTAAAAACAATCTTTTAAAGAACATTGACTATTTTTAGTAGCTTTCCAAGATAATTATGAAAGCTGATTAATAAAATGCATTCACTTACACAACTTCGCTGATGCAAAGTCAGTAGCAATAAGGATGAATTTTTGAAGGCTTTTTGTTTTCCAAAGCATGCCCTATCATCAAAATAACAATGCCTAACATTGCTTTAGAAAGACATTTTTTTAGTTTCTGCAACCAGTTTGAAAATAAACACTGGATGGCAGGAGGAAAATTAAATAAACGGATTCCTGAGATATAAATCACAGACTCTCAGGGAGGCAGGATTAGTACCTCATCCCGCAGTTCTGAAAGCACACAGCTGTGTCATTTGGGCTACAGGACAAATGATTACCAGCAAGATTTCTGCCACCATTTACTTAGCTATACTAGTCTGGGCCCTGGAAAAAAAAACATGCTGGCTGACATGGCTATGCTGGCAAATACCCCTGTGTAGATGCAGCTATTCCAGCAAAAGAGACCTCTTTTTGGGATAGCTTATGTTGTTCAAGGATGTGGTTTAACTATACCACCAAAAGAACTCCTTATCTGGATGAAGCTGCATCTTCAGTAGTGGGCTCTGCTGGTATAGCTCTGCTAGTTTAGCTGTATGGGCAACAGGGGCGGCTCTAGGGATTTTGCCACCCCAAGCACGGCAGGAAGGCTGCTTCCCGCGGTTTGCCTGCAGAGGGTCCACTGGTCCCGCGGCTTCGGAGGACCTCCTGCAGGCATGGGAGGTCCTCTGAAGCCACAGGACCAGCGGACCCTCCGCAGGCACACCTGCGGGGGGTCCACCAAAGCCGCGGGACCAGCGGATCCTCCGCAGGCAAGCCATGGAAGGCAGCCTGCCTGCCGCCCTGGCGGTGCCAGCATAGCACCCCTCGCGGCTTGCCGCCCCAAGCACGTGCTTGGCGTGCTGGGGCTTGGAGCCGCCCCTGATGGGCAAAGCCTTTCTAGTCTAGACTGGCCTTTAGATTGTAAATTCTCTGGGGCAGAGATCACCTTTCTGTTCTGTGTTTACAGTGCCTAGCCAGTGGAGTGCGGGTCTGAGACTTTGGCTTTTAGGCATTACCGTCATACAAATCACAAATAATGATAATTAAATACGTCTTTTCTGTGTCCACGTTGGAGGAAGCCGTTATTGCCAATATCAAATGTTAAAAAGTCATGATTTAAAAAAAACCACAAAACATTTTGGTATTTGCTTCTTGCTTTCTGAGCCTTTACCCCACACTTGGATTGCATTTCCAGCTTTTCTCCCCCACCGTGAGAGCTAGAAATTTTAATGTATTTCAGTGAAAGTGGAGCTTCTCGTAACTCCAGGAGCTTTAAGAAACCCCAAATATCTGGAGACTTGGGATTCAAATGGCAAGAGCTGGCAATACGACAAAGGCTGAGATGGCAGAAATCTTGTCAAAAAGGCTGGATTGGAGAGAGTTTGACAATTCAGGAGCTCCGAGAACTCTCAAACTCCCAGCTTCCACATGATTCCCCAGCTGGGGCTGAAATCTCCCTCTGCTTGCAAGATTTCAACATCTTTAACATTTTATAGACTTCAAGAGGCCAGGAGGGACCATTAGATCATCTGCTCTGCCCTCCCACAGACCACTGAATTTCACCCAGTTACTCCTGCATTGAGCTCAATGATTTGTATTTGGCTTCAGCATGTTTTCCTGAAAGGCATCCTGTCTTGATTTGAAGATGTCAAGAGAGAGAGGAATTTCTTTCTCTTTCCCTGTTTGTTTGTTCCTGTGGCTACTTACCTTCAGTGGATATATGCCGGTGGTGCGCATCATTCAGAGACAAGGTCTCTGGCCCAAAAGTTTATCAACTAAGGTTTTGATCCTGCAAACACTTACACCTGATGAACTTTACACAAACAAGCAGTGCCACTGACAAGGGTGATTCTCCCTTCCCTTTTGTGAAGGCTAAAGTCTGAGTCACCTCTGCCCCAATAAATCAGCATAAGTTAAGATGCAGGATCAAACACCTGAGAGGAGAGAGCAGCTAGAGGAACTCTGTCCCACAGACTCCACTAGGAATCTCCTGTGTCCACAGGATTAGAATTAATGCCGTTCAACATGGTTTGATGGAAGCTAGATCTTGTCAAACTAACCTGACTTCATTCTTTGAGATGACAGGTTTGGCTGATAAAGGTAATTGCATAGAGGCAGTTCTTAGACTTTTGTAAGGTGTTCAACTTAGTGTTGCAGGACATAAGAACATAATGGCCAAACTGGGTCAGACCAAAGGTCCATCTAGCCCAGTATCCTGTCTGCCGACAGTGGCCAATGCCAGGTGCTTCAGAGCGAATGAACAGAACCAGGTAACCATCAAGTGATCCATCCCATTTCTTATTTAAAAAATAGCACTAGACAATATCAATGAAGCACATGTTAAATGGAGTGAGCCCTGGCTAATCCCAAGAAGTCATTGTCAGTGGAGAATTGTATTTGAATGGAGATATTTGTGGTGGGGCTGCACAGGGGTCTGCAGTGGGCCCAACACTATTACCATTTTCATCAATGATCTGGAAGGAAATAGCAAATCTCTGATCATTAAAATGTGCAGATGACACAAAGGTTGGTGAAGTGGTAAATAATGATGAGGGTGGGGCACTCATACAGCGCGATCTGGATTGCTTGGGAAGATGGGCCTATTCAAACAAAACGGGCATCAATACAGCCAAATGCTACATAATACATCCAGGAACAAAGAATGCAGAAAGGGGCTTCAACCTGGACAGCAGTGACTCTGAACAGGATTTAGGGGTCACAGAGGACAAGGAGCTCAATATGAGCTCCCAGTGCAATTCTGTGGCATGAAGGGGTAATGCGGTAAAAACGGGAGTAGGAGCAAGGAGATGATTTTTACCTCTGTATGCAGCATTGGTGAGAACAATAATGGGATGCTGTGCACAGCACTGGTCTCCAGCTTTTCAACGGCCTTAATAGGTGGCCAAGGGGCAGAAAAGAGCCACAAAAATGAGTTGAGGGCTGGATGAAAAGCCTTAGTGTGAGAGACTTGAATAGGTGAATCGGTTTAGTGTCTCAAAAAAAGAGTTTAGTGTGAGAGGTAACTTGATGGCAGTGTATACGGATCTTCACGTGGAGAAAACACTGGCTCCTTAGGGGCTCTTTGACCTAGTGGAGAAAGGCAGAATAAGGACTAATGGCTGGCATTAAAACCAGAGTAATTCCAATCAGAGATAAGGCCCATGCTTCTCCCAGTGGGATTGGGTGGCCAATGAGACCAACGACCAAGGGGAGTGTTGGATTCTCCCGCTCTTGATAGCTTCAGGTCAGGACTGGACGATGCCTTTCTGAAAGCGAAGCTTTAGCCAAATGCAGGGTCTTGAGCTCAACACGGCTGTAACTCACTGGCTCAGATGTCATGGCCTGTGATATTCAGGAGGTCAGACTAGATCCCTTCTGGCCTTACATTCTATTAATCTAATACAACAGTTCCTAGGGTCTTATCCTTTGTGGTAATGCAATAATCTAATCTAATCTAATCCTACCGATTGGATTGATGAGCCCACTGCCGCAGTATCTGCATGCTACGTTTCTCAACAAATAAAATACCTCCCTGCTCCATCATTTGGTGTGTGCGCGCACGGGGGAGTGTGCATGTGATTATACTAGCTCCCAAGCCGCTTACTGGAATGTGTAAACAAGTCTCGGCCCCCAGCTCTGTATTTGCTAATAAACCATCTGGCATTGCTTATTTTAATTGCACTCTGCTCCTATCTGGGGGCTCCCAAATGAGACGGTGCCCTACATTCTTTTGCACAGCATTTGGCCGGGGATAATTGTTCCATTCAAATGGCACGCCAGGGCCTTTGATTCCATTCCAGGGCAGGCAGGTGCTTTCAATATTCGCCATGTAAAGCCTCTCTGATAGGGAAAGTGTTTGCAAGATGCATGTCGGTGGGGCGGGGGGGCGAGATCCAAACCTTCCCCCAGAGCTGACACTGAGTCCTTCCTGCTGCTGCCAAGGCGCATGGCCTGTCCTCTGGTGAGAGAGAAAGGAGCAGTCACTCTGCCACACCTACCCCCTGACAGCGCCTTGGCTCCCCGGGGCATGAGGGGGGGCTGTGTCCTCGCCGAGGGGATGCCAAGCTGGTTGTGTGTTGAGGGGCTCTGATCTCAGCCTGCATCCTCCTCCCGCTCGCTCATGCATGGGGCTTGTCTGCTCAGTGAGCCAGTCTCCTGCCATGTCGAAATGTCAACAATGACCTGTCTCTACTGCTGCCTCAGAGCCTTTCCCTGCTCTGCCATGTGTTGACAGGCTGTGCCAATGCAATGCCCTCCTCTCTCTCGTTCCTGCCTGTTTTGCTCCCCTGTGTCCGCACCTTTCTCCTTTCGCACAAACTCCTCCTGGCTTTTAGAGTTTCCTTTCTCACCCTTCTTTCATCTGTTTCGCCTTCTTTCCTCTCTCTGCATCTCTCTCTCTCTCTCCTGTCCCACACACACACCTAATTCTTGCTGTACTTGTTGATAAGAAATTGCTGCCCTGAACCCAGCCAGAAGGAGCCTACTTTGGTTTCTAGCACCTGGGAAGATAAGATGGAGGTAGCTGCCTCTGGAAGTGACCACAGGTTCCTGCCTTTTCCTTGTCCACGGGGTGGATGTGAACAGATGTCCTGGGCTGTTTGCAAGGTACCAGCAGTGCTAGCAGGTCTGACCACCAGCCTGCAGTTCTAGCCACGTGGCAGCTGACTTCCTGTGCCCCCTGCAAGCCCTTCAAGTAAATATTGGCTTGGATCCTTCATTGCTCCTGAGACCTACAGAAGAAAAGTCAGCCAGTCACTGGACTGGGAAAATGGAATCTAGGTTCTATTCTTTACTCAGCCACTGACCTTCTGGGTGCCCTTGGGCAAGTCACTTCCCTGCTCTGGGCCTTAGTTTCCCCTCCCACATTTTCACAGAATCATAGGACTGGACGGGACCTCGAGAGATCATCTATCCAGTTCCCTGCACTCATGGCAGGACTATTATCTACACCATTCCTAACAGGTGTTTATCTAACCTACTCTCTAGTGATGGAGATTCCACAACCTTCCAAGGCAACTTAGTCCAGTGCTTAACCACCCTGACAGGAAGTTTTTCCTAATGTCCAATCTAAACCTCCCTTGATGCAATTTAAGCCCATTGCTTCTTGTCCTATCCTCAGAGGTTAAGAACAACAATTCTTCTCCCTTCTCCTTGTAACAACCTTTTATGTATCTGAAAACTGTTATCATGTCCCCTCTCAGACTAAACAAACCCATTTTTTTCAATCTTCCCTCATAGGTCATGTTTTCTAGACCCTTAATCATTTTTGTTGCTCTTCTCTGGACTTTCTCAATTTGTCCACATCCTTCCTGAAATGTGGCACCCAGAACTGGACATAATACTCCAGTTGAGGCCTAATCAGAGAGAAGTAGAGCAGAAGAATTACTTCTCCTGTCTTGCTCACAACACTCCTGCTAATACATCCCAGAATAATGTTTGCTTCTTTTTTTTTCCCAATAGTATTACACTTGACTCATATTTAGCTTGTGGTCCACTAAGATCTCTTTCTGCAGTACTCCTTCCTCGGCAGCCATTTCACATTTTGTATGTGTGCAACTCATTGTTCTTTCCTAAGTGGAGTACGTTGCATTTGTCCTTATTGAATTTCATCCTATTTACTTCAGACCATTTCTCCAGCTTGTCCAGACCATTTTGAATTTTAATCCTATCCTCCAAAGCACTTGCAATCCCTCCCAGTTTGGTATTGTCTGCAAATTTTATACATGTGTACTCTATGCCATTATCTAAACCATTGATGAAGATATCGAACAGAACCGGACCCAGAACTGATCTTTGCGGGACCCCACTCGTTATGCCCTTCCAGCATGACTGTGAACCACTGATAACTACTCTCTGGGTACAATTTTCCAACCAGTTTTGCACCCACCTTATAGTAGCTCCACCTAGGTTGCATTTCCCTAGTTTGTTTATGAGAAGGTCATGCAAGACAGTATCAAAAGCTTTACTAAAGTAAAAATATACCACGTCTACTGCTTCCCCACCATCCACAAGGCTTGTTACCCTGTCAAAGAAAGCTATCAGGTTGGTTTGATTTTGTCTGTCATGTGTACTTAAACCATAGAATCTTCAGGACAGGGACTGTCTCTTAATGAGTGTATTCATGCCTACAACACTGGAGTCCCAAGCTCAGCTGAGGTGTAATAGAGAAGTTGTACAAACCTTTCTCTTCAGTACTATGTGGTCTTCAGGGCATCAGGCCCGTCAAAGCAAAATCATCCTTTGGCATGCTGCATAGGGAGGGAATGGCTAGAAGGGAGCAGATTTGGCAAGTCTCCAACTGCTGGTGCAGCTGAGCGCAGGGAATGCACTGTCTGGTGTCTTATAGAGTGGGCAATTCAGGTATGTCTACATTGCAGCTGGAGGCATCTGCCTGAGCTGGGAATTATGTGCCTGCATTAGCCCTGATTGAGCTAGTGTGCTAAAAATAGCACTATAGCCACAGTGGCATGGATGGTGGCAGAGGCCAGCCATCCAAGCATAAACCACATGTCTCAGGCAGCATTCTCCTTGGGCAGGCAGCCTGACCTGCTGCAGCTCTGCTGCTATTTTAGGGCAGAAGCATGGTTGGGTCACAGTGTAGATGTTCCCTCCATTGGTGCTTCACTAATGTCTGCAAAGCATCTAGAAGTAAAATAACGGTGAGAGGGCCAAATGCTGGGGATGCACTGCCAGGCTCTGGGGCCCACGAGAAATGGGATTTGGGAGCTCCTTGCACCACTGCTTCTAGCACCCTCCAACTCCATCCTTTGTCCATCAGAAGCCCAGGGCCCTGGGTTTCTTTGTTGCAGTCAGATGATGAGAACAAGCTTACACGTTGTGAGTGTCCCCACTACCCGGCCTGGACCACAATTCTATCCTGGCATGTGCTGAGCTTGGTGCAAAACCCAGTGTGGATTTTTGAGTGGGTCTTTTTTCTGACTCTTCCACAGTCCAGAGCAGGAGCATGGATAGGATGCCCCAGGACTTTCTGGTTCTACCTGCCCTTCTGTGGAATTGTGAGACGGAGAAGCAGTGCCCCGTCTGCAGCAATGGCTACTCCAGTCTTTCACTCCTAGTAGTCCTCTAGTTTGATGGCTCCGGTGCTGCTAACTGCAGAGCTGGAAGCTGTTGTGTTTTGGGATCATTCCTGTTCAAAATACTGTTGCTTTTTAAAATAAGGTTTGTACGACAGACTCGATCCTTGAGTAGACCCTTGTAGAAAGACAAGTTCTCCCTGGGATTCTATTTTCTGTTGCTATTTACCTCCCATAGTCTCTCTCACATGCACACTGTGTTGCCTGTGCATGGTCCATGACACCTTCTAAAGCCAAGAAGCTCAGGGCACATAGACTCAGTCTCTGCACTACCCCCTGGCATGATCCCTCCATTATCACCTGGCTTTGGGATTAGCAGCCACCGTCATCTCTTTACTTTCCCAGAGCCTGCTGATAAATTCTGTCTCAAAACCCCAGCCCTGATAGACTCATTATCAGGCAGCCAAGTGTGAGGAAGTAATCTTTGACCCTGCCGGGCAGAGAGTGACCCTCCATGATTAATGCTTATCAGGCCTTTAAATGGTTCTTTTTTTACAGTGACAGTGGCGCCTTGTTCAACAAAAATAAATAAATACATAAGTAATGGGACCCCCCCTCAAAAAAAAATGTATGTGAAAGGAAATGGAAAAGCTCAGGGCTGGATGGAGCTTCGGTAGAAGTGTTGCACCTGGGTGTTGTAGGCACCATGATGGTAGCAGCATGTTCGTTCTCCTTCCCATAGTTGCTGGCTGGGCGTGGCTGAATTTGCTAAGAGTGAGGGCAGACAGGAGAGGTCAGCATGGGCTTAGTGGCAGAGTGACTAAGTGGCTAAGTCACCAAACTGGGACTTCGGAGACCCAGTTCCTAATCCTGGCTCGGCCACTGACCTGCTGAGTGACCTTGGGCAAGTCCCTTTTTGTGCCTCAGTTTCCCTCTCTGTAAAATGGAGATAAGGATACTGACTTCCTTTGGGTTTGACTGATGAGGAGTGTTGTCTAAAAGTAGGTGGTCATATTGACATAGCTCCACACTTCTTCTCGTGCTTCATATGTCATTATGTGTTTCTAGCAGGGCCTAAATTGTGCCTTAAAGGCAAAATTGTTGTGTTGTAGATCCCTACATCCCCCAATCCCAGTCCAGGGTCTGGCCCACTCTGCTTCTGTAATGTAAGGTGGACTTAAAGACAGACCAGTTCTCCCGTAAGTCCCCGGGAAAGAATCAAAGAGCAGCTCAGTTTCTTGCCGCACAACGAATCCTGAGATGTGCCCTCAGAAGCCCAACTGCCACGCACAGTGGAGCAGAGCACCTGTAAGGACACAACCTGGGTCAGGTATTGTACTGGGGCTGCTCACACACACTCTAGGCCACCCCGGGGCTGATCCCCTGTGTTAACGCTGCAGTGAAGTCCTCCCCCTCTAGTCAAACGTTTTGGCCTGAGAGCCGCGTCAGGTTTCAGAAATTGTATGGAGGACTGGTTAGGGGAGGGGATCATGGCCTGGCCCCCACCCCCATCTGCCCCCCTGGGACTCCTGCCCTATGCAACCCCTCCGTTCCCTGATGGCCCCCTGGGATCCCTGCCCCTGACTGCTCCCTGCTGCCCCATCCAACCCATCTTTTCATTTCTGACAGCCCCCCCAGGACCCCTGCCCCCATTCAACCCCCCTGTTCCCCACCCTCTGACTGCCCCAACCCCTATCCACACCGTGGCCCCTGACCACCACCCCAAACTCCCCTGTCCTCTATCCAATCCCCTGCTCCCTTAACGCGCTGCCTGGAGCACCAGTGGCTGGCGGCGCTAAAGCCACGTCGCCCGGCTGGAGCCAGCAATGCTGTCATCACCGTGCAGTGCAGAGCACCGGGTCAGGTAGCTGCGCCACCCAGAGCATTGCGCCGCCGGTGGGGCAAGCTGAGGCTGCGGGGGAGGGGGAATAGTGGGAGAGGGACCCACGGCTAGCCTCTCGGATGTGGCCCTTGGGCCGTAGTTTGCCCACCTCTGCTCCAGACTCTGGTGCTGCTGCACTGTGGGTGAAGCGATGAGTTTTCAGTGTGCCTGTGTTGTGCCAATGCAGCAGTTCTCTCTTCTCTCTATCAGCAGGGAGTTCCCTGGCTGAGAATCCTGCCTTTAACTGTCCCAACCCCTTTGAGATGGGCCTTAGCTTGTTACAGCTCAGTCAAGCCAATTCCCCCAGAGGCGTTTCCCAGACTAACAGCAAGGATCTATCTGCACAGTGGGCTGGAGGGAAAAGAGAGAGAAGGTGACGTCGGAGAGTTCACGGGCTGAAGGCAAACCCACAAATCCTGCACCCTTATACAGGTACCTAAGCCACATGACCTAGTGGGACTCTTGAGTCTGTAATGGAGGGAAAAGAGTGGACCCAGATTTCCCCTTTTCTAGAACCCAGCTGTCTCTCAAGAGGAGTTTAACTGATCTTGGCCACTTTCCCTTTTCCTCGGAGTTGTTTTTATAGCCAGTGCCCTTTTAACCCTCTCCTCATCTTTATGGGGGTGATAAAAGTGTTAGGACATCCCTCCCTCTGCCATCTCTGGCGCAGAGTAACAGGCTGTCTGTTGCAATGGTCCTTTGCCCCTAGGATCTGGGTCCTATTTCTTTCCCTCTTCTTACCAGGTGAGAGCAGTATGATCAAGAAGGGATTAACTGAGGGAGGCTAGCCAGAGCAGGAGGCTGGGAATTTGACTGACTGGGAAAGTCTCTGCGAGCTTAAAAGCAGTGTCCCAAGCCCAGGCAGCTGCCCTTTGTGAATGTGGGAGGAGGGTGTCAGTTTCCGGTTTTCAGCAGTATGTGTTCCTAGGGTTGGATGGGCCTGAATGGTGCCCATATCTCCCAGGGCAAGTGCCCCTCGGCAGTCTGTGTGTCCTGTAGCTGGGAGTGGGGCCCTGTGTAGGCTGGATGGCATGTGCCCAAGGGTCTCAACTGATCTGAGATCTGGGGGCCAGCATCTACCTCCCTGTCTCTCTCCGATGTCCTGCCTGCTGGGGAGACAACTAAAGGATCTGCTGTTTGTTGGGGGGCTGGGGAGGAACATGTGGAATGATAACCTGGGAGTGATGCACTTAGCACGCATGGTAATATATGATAGATTTTTAAAAAAATAATGTAGATGGATAATATCAATGTTTGTTTTCAAGCATTTTTAAATTTTTCTCTGTTAGATTTTTGCAGTTGTGCAAAATTATGGTTTTAAGCCTCCATCTGCCTATTTTTATCAGTTTAAACTTTCTTTCTGATGGGAAGTTATAGGGATCAGCCAACAATCATTTAATGAGAGTTGATGTTGAGGTTCAGAGTGTTAAAGCTTCGTAACAGCTAACACACACATTCTCAGCATCCCATGGGAAAACACACAAGGTAAATATCCTTAAATCAAACTCGAATACGTTTTCAAGCAGCATTTTTCTTACTCTGCCTAGCGGTAAATTTGGATATTTCTCAATGGAAATACTTTTTCATCCATTTGTTTATGCACAGTGAAATCAACATTTACCATTAAAAATCAAATCCTTCCAAGGCGTTGTATGTGCTGTCTATGCTCTTTGCCACCAGAACGTGTCTTCCCAGCTAACCCGCTTGCTGTTTAGTTCCCAGATGCTTTGTTCTTTCTAGAAATCTTGAAAGGGAAAGAAGAACGTGCGTCACCGTGGATACGCAGAAGGAAAAGGAGCGGGGCGTGATCTGATGGATGCCAGTCTGTGGAAGCATGAAATGCTGCAGATAGTCTTACACCCTGTGTGCCCCCTGCTTGGCATACCCCCAGTGTTCGATGTTATCATTGTCTTTTCTGGGTGACTTGGCTTCCCTCTGGCTGGCGTCCAAGGACACAGGGGTCAGTGTCTTCAAACAGCCACCTTGCCCTCCTCTCAATGTTCGTTCTTCCGCCTGATTGGCTGCTGGGCCTCTGACTCTAACAGCAGTGCCTTGAAATAAGTCCCTGATGGGACACAAATGGGTGCCTTTCTTAACCCCCCGCCCCCGGGTTTGGAAGACTCAGATGCACAGCCCCCCGGTTGTGGAGGTTTGGGGACAGAGGACCAATCGCAGGCTGCGGGGGCAGCACAGGCAGGGTGGAGTGGGGGCCCATGGACTGGTATAAGAAGGGGTGCTGCACATCAGCACTGGCAGAGCTGTGGTGGGGAGAATCCAGGACTGGAATACCTGGGCAGAACAGCTGTGTGTGGGGAGCCCTGGACTGGGTAACGGGGTCCTGTAGCTTAGGCAGAAGCCCAATGCTTGACACTTGCTGAACAGACATGACTAAAGCCCCCAATACCCCAGTGCAAGGAGCACAGCTGCCCTGGCTGGGCAGAAAGAAGGGACTAGGCAGCTTGTGTATTTCTTCTATCTGTAAGTGCACTGATTGTGAAACAGTGCAGGGGCATCTCTCCTGTCCCTCCCCCTCACCCCCGCCTTGTGGGCAGAGATTCCTCCCCTGGAGCCTTGATTGGCCGCAGACTGGGCTGCTTGGGTGGGTTAGTAATCCCACCCTTGTGTATTAATACGGATGAGGTTTTGCCAAGTTCTGGCTGTCACCAAGTTCCCACCTTTGATCATAAGGCGGCATTCCTGTCTCCCACATGTTAGGCTGATCAAAGGCAGCTGCTGCGTGGACCCCCCCCAGTCCCTTTACACACACAGTACCCTAAGAAGGAAGCAGAGGGTAGAAGTGTGTTGGGAAGAGGGACTTGGGAGCATTGTGGGGTAGCTTCCCTTCTCCTGACCCACCTCACACACACAAATGGAGAGTCCCAACCGCAGCCACAAGGGTGGCCAGTTCTGGTATCTTCAGTGAACGTAGTGCTAGTGAAAGAGGCTGGCTTTGCACCCTTCAGAAGTGAGGGCTAGGGAATGGCGACAGGGTGGTCCAGGGGCTTGTGTGCTAGCCTGCAGTTTAGGGGGCACAGGTTCAATTCCCTGCTGTCAGACTGCAGGTGGGAGCTTGGGCAAATCAGTTAGCCTTTCTCTGTCTCACTTACCCATCTGTAAAATGGGGTTCCCAGCCCTGCCTCACTGTCTGGAGTATCAGTATGTTGAAGACTGTGAGGTGCTTGGGTCCTGTGAATGTAAGTACCATAGACAGGTGCTGGGCAAACCTCCCACATCCACCAATGTACCTCCCCTTTGCCTTGGAGGAACCACCTCGAGGGAGAGATTAGTTGTATCCATGTTGTACCATCCTGCTCCGATGTCTGAGCAGCCAATCTCCACATTCCTGGTGTCCCTGGTGAATGCCCCTTGTGGTAGTGACATTAGATAGGTAGACCTGGCCACCAGCAGGTGAAGTGAGACTCATTTCCCAGAGGCTGCTGAACAGTCATTAGATAATAATGATTTCTGGCAGAGGTGGCTCTATGTATTTTGCTGCCCCAAGCACAGCAGCCAGGCAGTTTTCGGCGATGTGCCTGCGGAAGGTCCACTGGTAATGCAGATTTGGCAGCTTGCCTGCGGGAGGTCCGCCAGTCCCTTGCCTTCATTGTACCCACTGCCGAATTGCCGCCAAAACCGCGGGACCGGTGGCCCTCCCGCAGGCATGCCACCGAAGGGAGCCTGACTGCCACCCTCACGGCGACCGGCAGGCTGCCCCCCACGGCTTGCCACCCCAAGCACGCACTTGGTGCGCTGGTGCCTGGAGCCACCCCTGATTTTTTGGATCCTTAGGAACATCCGAATTGCTAGAGTGGATCAGAGCACCTAGACCTCGCTGGCAAGGCGAGCTGCGTCAGAGAAAGGCGCAAGAGCCTCCCTGCACCCCTAGCAGACAGTGATGGATTAACCTGCCTCCAGGGAAAGTTTCTTCTTAACGCGTTAGTTACACTGTGGGTTATGCCCATCATAATGATTAGTACTAGTAGTAATGCAGAGGCACAGGTGGGTTTATGTCCTTTCCAAAATACTTGTTCATTTTTTTACTCTGTACCACACTAACTCTGGCATTTTTCTTATTATCCATATCAATTGTCCAGTCCCTTTCTGAATATCTTTAAGCTTTTGTTCTCAGATGTAACTTGTGGCAATGAGTTCCACAGGCTAATTCAAATACGTGACCTAGTTGGGAGTGGGGTGGGGGGAAGCTCCACATCCCAACCCACCTATTTGCTATTGTTATTGATTATGGGTTTATCACATTATTATGATAGCACCCATGGCTCCAGTTAGGAAGGGGACACTCTACAAACAGGCAGAAAGAGAATCTTGGCCCTAAAAGGTTTACATTTGGAAGGCACACAATCCAGCACAGGGCAGGGGAGGGGGATCTGATACACAAGCATTTCTATTTGCTGCCCTTTCCCAGAATACTCTTCTGGAGAGGAGTGTGTTTGTATCAAACAGGAACAAACTCGCATTCTTCCGTTCCTGCCCTCTGAAACCCTGCAGCACTCCAACCTCACAGCCGCCAGCACAGCCGAGTTATTCTGTGGGGCTGGTTAAAACACCTGATCGCTGGCACAAGTATTATCTGCTTCCTGATCAGAATGGAACAAGAGGCAGTACAGGAGGTTGGGCCGAGTCCCAGCAGCCCAAGCAGTACAGGGGATCCCCTCTTGCCCACCTTTGTTCTCAGTGCTTCTGTGCATGGACCAAAGAACGGATGTTCATCAGGGAGCCCTGCTCAAGAAACAAGAGAGGTGATGGAGGCCCTTCAAGAAGACTCCTGGTTCTACATCTCTGTTCAGATCCTTGTGCTGGAGGACTCCTCTGCAGGAGGGGCAGGGAGAGGGCACGCCTATAAATCACTGCATTTCAAAGGCTCCCCTGTCATTCAACGGGGCCTTTAATTTTCTTTCCCCACTCCAATGTAACCACTGGTTGTTTATGAATCGCAGCAGCCACCCGGTGGGAATGACATTGATCAGTGTCAGCTGCGGGTGCCCCTTCAGGAAGCCGGCTCAGAGGAGCATTGCCAACCCTTCACTCCTGTTGCTGCTTACATACAATGTAGGCTTCCTGGCCTTCTCTGCTACCAGCAGCCAGTTCGCATTCAGCCTGCCGCCGCACATGCCAAAGGAAAGTAAACAGCAACATTTACCAACTCTCTCCCACAGAGTAATACTGACTACTAATGCTTCACAGGGCAAGAATGTCTTCCAGCTGCGGATCTCAAAGCGCCTTCTAAAGCTGGGTAAATATTACTGGATCAAATCCATCCCTGACTTCAATGGCGTTACACCAAGGATGAATTTAGCCCATTATCTTCATTTTACAGAGGGAAACAAGCCCAGGGAGAAGGTAATGGTCTGAGTTTCACCAGCATCCCCCACTGAAGTCACTAGGAATGTTTTGTACCTCTAACGAATGAGAGCTGCGAAGGGTCAGGCTTTCGAAAGAGCTCACGTCCCATTTAGGCACCAGAGTAAGGGGCAGTTTTTCAACAGCGCTTGGAAGACTGAGTTCTGAGCCCTCAGAAATCTGCGCTAAAGGAACCTCTACACGGCATACATCTTTCAGCAGCATAGAGATCATGTACCCATGTGGCCCCCCAGCAGGGGTATAAATAGCAGTGTAGACATGAGGCACGGCTTAGGGGAATAAAGGCATGCCTGGAGGATGTGGGTGTCTACTACATGACCCTACTCTCCCAAGCACTGCATCCCTATCGGCTGCATCCCCACTGTTAGAGTCTTTGCCTGCCATGGGGAAAGGCTCTGGTGGGGGAAGGCAGTGGGGAAAGGCTGAACTGTTACCTGCTACCAGAGCCTTTCACTGCCATGCATATTTATGCCCCCCAGTGTGCATGCAGCTCATTTTCCACTGTAGCACGTAGCTACATGTACACTACATGCCACCACCATTGGCGCATAGTGTAGTTGAAAACTAATTGGTTCTCAAACTACTAGACAACACAGCCTCCCAGTATGGGCTTGCTAATGAGCGCAGGGCCCGAAAGCAAGCGGTATTTGATTTTTGAACTGTAACTAGCAGTTTAGAAGTACTGTTTGAGAGGAAATGACAGCACAGCACTTCTGCTGCCACCACGCCCAGGTGAGGAGAGTCAGGTGGGTGTTCTGTGTCTGGGATATTTGGCTGGGCTTTCATCTCAGAAGCCCTGCCATGCTACCACAAGAGCACTTGCTTCCTTGTGTGCCTCCATCCTTGTTTTATGTGCTGTCTGTAGTCTTATTTTGTAAGTGGAGCTGTTTGGAAAATGAGAGATGAGGTTTCCATGCAAAATTTCAATTTTGGGGAGAAAAATTCAAATCCAAGAACTTTAGTCAAACCCCAAGATTTCAATTTGGCAGTGCTGTTCGGGTGCCTCACAGGAGCTGAACTCTGGGTTCCCCATGTTCACATTCTCCACTGTAGGCCAGGCTCACTGGTCATACTCCAACTCCCATGATGCACCATGGTCCCAGCTCTTGGAGAAGGGAGGCAGTGCATCATAGGAGGCCATGGTGCATACTGGGATATGTAGTCTGGTCAGAGGGACCAGCACATTGATACAACAGGTACATGAGGCCACCAAGCTGCAATTACCATGAGGCACTATGGCATCATTTCCAGACTGAAATATTTTGGTTTTTCGGGTGTTCAGTTTTTCACTGAAAAAATTGAAATTTTAGCCAAAAAATTTCACTTTATCAAAATCCAACTTTTCACCAATAAACAGTTTTGTCAAAAAAGTTTCTACCAGCCTTAACTATAGGTTTTTGTAGGCAAGGACAACCTCATGTAATGTGCACAGTGCCTAGCGCAGTAGGGGTCTGGCTTCTAGTTATTACTGTAATAATATGAATAGTTTAAGCATGTTCAACAGCAGCAGAATTTAGACCAGCCACCACCACCTGGCTTTGACCATGGCTGTATAACACAACTACAAAAACTGTTGGGGGGAAATTAAGGGGATAGATGCATGTGTAAGACGCTTAGTGTGTGCAATCATGTCTCCCTCCAGTGGTTCAGCTAGTAACTGTAACAGCCTGCTACTTAGTCAGACCTGATGGAGTTATTCCTTTAGTTTCCATGTTAAGGACCTGTGCTTTTGGTGCTGAATGCCCTAGCTTTGATCCTTCCATGGTGTTTGTGTGGAGGTGGCTGGGGTTTGTTGAACATGCAGACCTTGTGCATGGCTTCACGGATGCAGAAAGTGAGGGTGTTCGCTGAAGTGCTGGAATTCCATTGGCATGTCATCATGTCGGAGGGGATATAATGTGGCACTGGGAGGGCAACTCCCCCCCCCACGCATGCACACTTTGTGTGCCTAGCGTATTAACCAATGCTGAATCAGTGAACCACCTTCCAAAGTAGCTGATTGTCAGGTGCATCTGTGTGAGCAAAGGCTGTCGCTCGCTGCCAGAAAACAGACACCCGGACAAGAGGCCAACCTGCTGGGGAAAGGCAGAGGAGGAACTAGAATGTAGATCCCCGGGCTCACTCTGGCATGGACTCTGGAATATACTCAGCCCCTCTCCTTTGTAGAGAGGAGATTGTCACTGCCATTGTAGCAGCTCTTGCCTGTGAACAGACACTAACACGGGGGACATGAATTAACCACAGTGAGAGGGCATCAGGTACAGAGCCCACACAGCCATTGGCCCCTAGAAGTATAGGGCTTTCTTTCCTCAACGAGCTAGGAAGGAGCTTCATTAACTCATACACAAAGGGGAAGTGCTGTCCACTCCAGCAGGCCTGACACGGGGCAATGATGCATGTGCGAATGCAAGTGAGTTCATTAAAACTTCATCCTGTCTGGAAGAAACCGGCTCCAATCACTTGGGGAGGGAAATTGACTTGTCCTTGATCTGCTCCCAACATCTTGTTAAATGGTCTCCCGGTTGTGGGAGTCAAAAAGCCCATAGAAGAGTCTTTCCACAGATGTCAATGGATGTCAATGGGCTTTGAATCAGGCCATAACTTCCCTATACATCCCTACCTAGTTGTACATAGGAGCTGCAGTATCTGCCTGTTTTATTAAAAGATCAACCTCTCTTTCGCCCTGATTCCTGCAGGTTAAACTTCAAGGACCAAATCAAAAAACATACGTCCTTTTTCTGCCGGGTGTGTTAACCACCCGGGGGAGAATCGCAGACCCACCATCCCCCTGCTGCAAAATGGCCCCAAGACTCTCAGGCTCCCGTTCCGAAGGTGGTTTTGAAAGTTCAGCCGCTCGGCTTCAGGCAGCCCATAATACTATTTAACAGCAAGGTGACCCCTGCTCTTTTGCGCTGTGCCATTCCCTGTCCAGCTCCTCTGATGAGCAGGCCGCCTAATGCTTTGTGACAGTTTGAGTTGAACATACAGAAGGATCATCTTGTTAATAGCCCTCTTTTCCCCTCTCCTGTTTGAAGCGCAATTTGGTGTCACCATTCACCCCCCTGCCCAACCCCCTGCTTCTTGATGGCCATGACAGAGAGAGATCCAGGGAATCAAGAAGGCAGGCGAGTAACAGCCAGAGCTGTGGCTACACAGTCCATTAGAGGCCCTGGTTGTGCTGATCTGAGGGCCACTATCACGGAGATCATGGAAGGAAGCGGGAGAGCAAAGACGCAGCTGCTTGTGCACTTTCTGGGAATCCCAAGGGTCCTCAATGGAGCCTATTTAAAGTTCTGTAAGGGAACAGACCTGCTGAAAGACGCACGTCTCTACAGTAAATGCCTGCTTCAAAAAACAGTCTGTTTAACCCCTTCCTGGATGCTAGGTTTGATCCCTAGAGCAGAGTTCATTCCACCTCCATTCACGGGTTGGTGGGTGCCTGGCCTACCCATGGTGCACCTGGCACACTTCCAGGTGTCCTGAGCATGTTCTGCAACAAGAAAGGGTTAAAGAACAACCTTTCTAGGTGACAGAGGGCACAGACTTTCACGTGCTTGGTATCTATGCCTGGAGCCTGATTTCTCAAAGGGGCTCAGCTCCTTGCTTCTCTTGAAAATCTGCTCATTTATTTAGAGAGCTGAGCCCTTTTGAAAATCTGGCCCCTTGAGGACATCTGTGGGGTGATCCTTCAGAGAGGTGAGTTCTCATCCCAACTCTGCCATGGGTCCAGTGTAGGCTCTCAAGCAAGTCACTGCCCCTTGCAGTGCCTCAGTTTCCTCAGCTGTAAAAGGGGGATCGTGATCCTCACTCCGCCATTGCCAAGCACTCTGAGAAGCAAAGAGCTTGTCAGGGTGTGGTATCAGCGTGTGCCCCCCTGTCGCTGGGCTGGGACGGAGTGGTTCTTTGTTGGCTTCCGATGCATTACAGAACCTTCCGCTGACAGGTGAACTCCCTGGGTGACTTTGAGGCCTTGCCCTGGTGGCGTTCACTGGCCCGACAGGGGAGGCAAGGCCAATTCACAGTCAGCCTCATGGCAGGTAGGTGAAGCCCTGCTCCCTGAAGGACAGATCCATTCCTGCATGGGTGCAGAGGCAGCTTGTGCCTTCCCAATTCAGGAGCAGCTGGGGCTTGGTTCAGTCCCCTCTGCAGGCTGCCCCTTATCAGCACCCCCATTTCAATGCCCATTGGCTTCAATGGAGCATCCCTGATTTAACCCCTGGTGGATTTGGTTGCCTCAGCCTTTTCAGCCAAAACCATGTCCTTTTGGGGATGCAACAGGGTGAAAAACCCACCAGGTTTGCCTTCTCCTGACCCCAGCATGCCCCTCCCCTCTCTGGCCTGCCCTGGAATGTGCCATGTGCTGTAAGGGAGGGGTCTCCTGCAGAGACTTTGCCAGCTCTCTGCCGTGCTGTGCTGGGGGGTTGCCCAGAGGGGAAGGGATTATGCCTGCCTGGGATGGAGTGTCCACCCCACATTCACCCTGAAGGGGTTAATGGAGGCCAGATGGGCCAATTAACCTGTTAGGGCAGGCTCAGAGGAAAGCCCTAATAAGGGGAAGCTCACCTGTGTAGGAACAGCTGGGGCTTCTGTAGCAGGAAGGGGGTTGAAGGGAGGTAGTCTGCTGCCACTCCCAGGGAGAAGGGAGGTGGCCAACCCAGAAAGAGGTACACTAGGGCTCAGGGAAAGGCAGTAAGGTCAAGAAGGGAACAGACTTTGGCTGCTGGTGAGAGGGTCCCTGAGCTGAAACCTGGAGTAGAAGGTGAGAACTGGGAAGTGGCACTGGTGGGGCAGTGAACTAGAAGGCTGCCTGGGTTGCTGTGGGAGTGACTGGGACTTTGAAGCACTAGACCCACAAAGAGGGAATGCTAAGTGACCTGGCTGGGGGGCTGAGTCACAAAGATGCCACAGCAGCTTCTGGAATGAGACAGGGGCTGCAGACAGAGGTGGAGGGACAGTTTACAATCATGGGGAGAGGTGTCAACCTGGCAAGTTACTCCCCAGAGCATCCAGGGGGAGGCCCCATACCTGCAGTGAGTAGAGCACCCTGTTATACTGCCCTAGATCCCCTTTGTGTCAGCTTAACCCATCACCATGGTAGGTGGGAGTCGTGGCTAACACCCTCCTTATTCAGAGACCCCACAAAACTGGGTGACTGGGCAACAAAAAGTCAGATGAAATTCAATGTTGATAAATGCAAAGTTAAGTCCGTTGGAAAATATAACCCTACCTATACATATATAAAATGATGGGATCTAAATTAGCTGTTACCACTCAAGATTGAGATCTTGGAGTCATTGTGGAGGGTTCTCCAGAAACATCCACTCAATGTGCAGCGGCAGTGTCATAAACAGATAGTTAAGGGTTAATGTCTCTTTTACCTAAGCTAAGAAGCTCAGTAAACCTGGCTGACACCTGACCAGAGGACCAATCAGGGAACAAGATACTTTCAAATCTTGGTGGAGGGAAGTCTTTGTTTGTGCTGTTTGTTTTGTTTGTTGTTCGCTCTTGGGGCTAAGAGGGACCAGACATGCACTCAGGTTTTCTCCAATCTTTCTGAATCAGTCTCTCATGTTTCAAAATAGCAAGTACTAGCTAGAAAAGGCAGATTAGTCTTATGTATGTTTTCTTAACTTGTAAAGGTGTATTTTGCTGGAAGGATTTTTACCTTTGTTTGCTGTAACTTTGAATCTCAGGCTAAGGGTGGGGGGGAAGTCCCTCTAGTCTATATGAATCTGAATACCCTGTAAGCATTTTACCATCCTGATTTTACAGAAATAATTTTTTACTTTTTCTTTCTTTAATTAAAAGCTCTCTTTTTTTAAGAACCTGATTGATTTTTTTCCTTGTTTTTAAGACCCAAGGGGATTGGGTCTGAAATCACCAGGGATTGGTGGGGGGGCAAGGGGGAGGGAAGGTTAATTCCTCTCTTTTAAGATCCAAGGAGTTTGGATCAGTGTAGCCTCTCAGGGTAACCCTGGGAGGGGGAAAGGAGCAGGGATGGTTTACTTCTCCTGGTTTTAAGACCCAAGGGGTTTGGGTCTTGGGTTCCCCAGGGAAGGTCTTTGGGGAACAGAAAGTGTGCCAAACACTATATTTTGGCTGGTGGCAGCATTATCAGATCTAAGCTAGGAATTAAGCTCAGAAGGGTCCATGCAGGTCCCTGCTTTTTGGATGCTAAAGTTCAAAGTGGGGGGGGGGAAACCTAGACAGGCAGTCAAAACATTGCACAATGTTAAGAACTAGTAGGAAGGAAAAGACAGAGAATATCCTCATGACACTGTGGAAATCCATGGAACACCCACACCTTAAATATGCGGTGCAGGTCTGGTCGCTTCATCTCAAAAAATATATATTTATAATTGGAAGAGATACTGGGAGGAGCTACAAAAACAGTTTCCATAGGAGGAGAGATTAAAAAGACTGGGACTCTTCAGCTTGGAAGCGGTAACAGATGGGGATATGATAGAGGTCTATAAAATCATGAATGCTGTGGACAATGTGAACAGGGAAGTGTTATTTTTACCCCTTCACATAACACAAGAACTGGGAGTCACTCAATGAAATTAATAGGCAGCAGGCTTAAAACAAACATAAGGAAATACTTCTTCGCTCAATGCACAGTCAACCTGTGGAACTCATTGCTGGGGATGTTGTGAAGACCAAAAGTATAACTGGGTTTAAAAAAAAAAATAACAAAAAAAACTAGACTAGGTCCAACAGTGGCTATTAGCTAGGGTGACCAGATGTCCTGATTTCATATGGAAAATTCTTGATTTTGGGTTTTTTTCTTATATAGGCTCCTATTACCCTCCCCCCCACCCCAGCCCAATTTTTCACATTTGCTGCCTGGTCACCCTACAATTAGCTAATGTTTGTTGTCTGTCTTAAAGCTCCAGCTCCCAGAGTCAGGGGAGTCAGTGGGGATCTCTAACTTTTTAAAATGAATGCAGCTTCTAGCCTGTGTGATTTTTAGAGAAAAGCTTTGAAAACATGACCTAAGTGTAACCTCAAGGTCCAGCAAGCAAATTAAAAAAACAGTCTCATGATATCTGAGACCACCCATTATTTTTAAAGGCTTGGCGCTAGGAATGCTGGGTGCCGTCATGGGCTTTTGGATGAGAGAGAGAATATGAAGGCTGGGGCCCCCTTGTGGGTGTTAAAGATCCCCTGGAACTTTTCACGGGAATCAGGGGGTCAGCCCAGGTATCTGGGCTGAATTCCAGGTTGGCTAAGTACACTCCATCTCCCTGAACGCCCTTTGGGGAGCTGCGAATGGAGAAAAATTGCTGGTCATTTGCATCCCTGTACGAATACAGCCTGGTCTGCTAGTGTAAATTGGCACCACTCCACTGCAGGTATTGTGACATCACCACAGCAAGACTCCACCAGCTTTGGAGCTGGGGACTTAGTCAGGTTAAAGGCCATGGAATGACTGTCTAATATCGAGGTGCCTTCCTGAATCCATCCCTGTTTGTGAGAGCCCATCTGGTTATTGGGCCGAGCGGTCTCTCCATACAGAGATGGCAGGGGCTGCTCTAGGCCTCCAGGGACCCACGGCATCCTGGAGAGGACAGAGGAGGCAAGGACATGCCAGCATCAGTGTGAGCCCTCATGCCGAGTGACAGGTACGACAGCCTTGTGAAGGGAAAGGAGATGAGGTGGGGGGAAGGAGAGAGAGAGACTGGGTGGCTGGCCCCATGACACTGCCCAGAGACTGCTCCATGGGGAAGGCTGGGCTCTGTTTGCCAATACAGTTATTGGAGCACAGGTACCGTCCTTTCCTCATAGCCAAGCCCCCCAAGACACGGACGCCCATGCTGCCAGCCAGAGGACAAGCAAGGGGGCTCTAAGAAGCGGAAGGAAGCATGCAGGGGAAGGCCAGGGTGGGACTTGCCCACCCTTTATCCAGGTCTGCTGTCTTCCCTTGCCTGTGCCTGCAGCTGCAGCCACATGGGGGCCCATTCTCACAGATCTCAGGCCCCCTAGGAAAGCTGTCACCCAGCAACAGGGCATCATGCCAGGTGCATCCTTCTGCCTGCCCCAGCCTTCTAGACTGGAGAGGTGGAGAAAGGTCATGGGGCCAGAAGTGTGAAGTGCCTCCCTGGTGGGAGGTTTGTTTTTTGGGGGAGGAAGTGGGGGAATCACTGTTAAATGGGGAGTGGCAGGAAGTGGATCTGTACCAGGCCCCAATTAGGTAAAGGGGAAGATGACCTGATTCAGCATTTGGCAGCACTATCTGGGTGCTAGGAAGGCTGGATTGTCCCCAGGAGGAAGCAGGCAAGGCCTCTGCCCATGCGACATGTCCTCTGGGTATAGAGGACTTCCCTGATTTGCCAGGCGTTGCTTGCTGCAAGCTGTGCAGACCCTGTTGGCCCCTGACAGTGACTCAGGGGTGTTGGACACCACATTTGAAACAGCTGGAGTCTGATTCTCGGGGGGCGGGTGTTCAGCACCTTCTGGGGTGTCAATTTGGGTCCTAAAACATGGAGAGACTCATCCCCAATCCTTAAATTTGGTCTTTGACCCGGAGCTGGGGCCAGCTCCTCAATGGGGACTCAATGGAGCTATGCTCACTTACACCCATGGAGGACCTGGCTGAGCATTATCCCATAAATGGGACCCCGTCCCCGACCGGCTCAGAAGGTAATGAGATGGGGCACTGGTTGCTGACACATGTAGCAAACAAACATTCTTTCTGCCAAGGAACACTTGTAAAGGAACAGGGTCTGGATGCACGTGGTATGCTAGTAAGCTCAGGAACATCCGAGCTGTCAGCTATGGAGAAGGTCTAGCCAACCTGGGCAGGACAGGGCCTTGCTGTATATTTCTCAGTACTTTCTCCAGCCCAAGCAGCTGAAGCCAGGAAGATTGTTCCAACATCTCATAGACCTCGCCGTCAGCATGCCAGTGTGTCTATACTTCTCTGGTCCCCGTTAAATGATAGGTGTTGTGAAGTGCTCAGATGCTTTGTGGGACAGAACAGGGCTATTCTCCCCAGTGTACAGATGGGGAAACTGAGGCACAGGCTAAGTGACTTGCCTCAGGTCACAAAGGAATTTGTGAGGGAGCAGGGAAATGAACCCAGATATCCCAAATCCCAGGTTAGGGGCCCTAACCACTGTGCCATCCTTCCTTTGGAGCTAGTCCTTCTAACTCCCCCTTTGCTCAGCTTCACCACACTATGCCTAGAGTTCCCAACTTTATATTTAAAAACCAGACACTCCAGCAAAAGTGCCAGAACTTCCCCTGCCCCTTTCTCTGAGGCCCTGCCCTGCCTCTTCCACCAAAGCCCTGCTCCACCGTTCGCTTCTCTTCCCCTCTCCCCTGGTCACTCACTGCTTTTCCCCTTCCACCCGCTCTGTGCCTGGGTCGGGAGCGACTCGCCTGCGAAGCCAGGGCTGGGAGGTGCAGCTGCCCAATGCAGACCGGAGGTGGCCCTGCTGAGTAGGGGCTCTCGTGCAGGCCATGACCCAGCGCCTCCCCACCTCCTGTCTTCAGTAACTGGACGTTGGCTGTCCGGTCAGTAGAACTTACTGGACACTGTCAGGTCCCCTTTTTGACAAGACTTTCCAGTAGAAAACTGGTCACCTGCCACTTTATCCCCCCCGCCCCCCTGGACACTATGCCTATCTGATTGAGAACATAACCCCAATTGGTCTCTAAGGTTAGCAGTCAGGAGTGGAGTTCAACTGGCCTGAGATCAGAATCAGACCCTGGATCTTTTCCGGATGGGGCTGGGGGAGGAGACACTTGGCTCTTTTGTTAGTTTGGGGATCTCCCTGTTGCAGCTCCAGTAGCACAAAGCAGCTTAAGCAGCTGCACAGGGATTCCCTGGTACAGGGGAGGGCACAGGGGGCAGAGAGCCAGTGAACTGGCCAGAAGAGCTTGGTAAATGTCCCCAGCGTCTGTAAGGGCAAATTGTGCATCATTCTTTGGGTGTAGAACTACCAACCACAGGTCTAAACACCTCACAACACAGCCAGGCCCATGTACACCCAACAGACTAACATCAGAGCAAACCACACCTGTGCGTGCCCAGCGCCCTCCCTGTCTCTGGCTCAGTCACTCCTGAATTTCAAGATTCCCTGTTGTGCATCATATCTGGAATCTTAGGGCATTAGACAAGCAAAGAGCTCCCTCTCCGGGTCACGAGTGGCTTCGCTGCTGGAGGTCTCCGCTTGTATTTCAATTCTTTATTGATGTAGATACTGCTTTTCTTCAGTGGAGTGAAAGTATGTAGTGACTACAGTAATGGGCACTACAAAAACAGGTAGACGGAAGCAATCCTGGGGAAGTAAAATCTCCAGGACACCTAGATGCTAAACTAACCCTTCCGCCAGGCGGAGGCAGCAGCAGCAAGGGCTGGGTTCGCTACCTAAGGCAGTGCTCTTCGCTATTTTTGAAGTGGGGGCCACTTGGCAAAAAACCTTCAATGTGAGAGGCACATGGGGTGGGGCCGAGGGGTTTGGGGTGTGGGAGGTGGCCCAGGGTAGGGCAGAGGGTGGAGTGTGCCGGGTGAAGGCTCTAGGATGGAGCTGGGGATGAGGGGTTCAGGGTGCAGGATGGGGCTGAGGCAGAGGATTGGGATGTGGTGGGGGTGAAGGCTCTGGCTGGGGGTGCAGGCTTTGGGGTGGGGCCAGGAATGAGTTTGGGGTGTAGGAAGGCTGTCTGGGGGCTGGGGCCAGAGGACTCCCCCCAGCCCTCTCTCTGCTGGCAACAGCTAGCTCCAGGGAAGGGGCCTCTCTCTCCCCCGTGCTGGCAGGCAGCACAGGAGCTCTGGGGAAGGGGCTTCTCTTTCTCCTCTGCTGGCAGCAGGGAGTTTTGGGGCTGGGGGAGAGGCCAACAGCAGCCCTGCAAGCCCCAACTTGCTTCCCTCCCCAGTTCCCACCCACCCCCTACCTTCTCTGCACCCCACTCATAGCTGCTGTCCTTGGCTGGTGCAGCCCCACAGTTCAGAGGTTCATCCGCAGAGTTCACCTCCCAACTGCGTGGAAGGGGGCACGTAAGGAGGCACCTTACACACTCCTCTGCTCCGGCAGTCGCTCATTGCCCCATCAGCTCATTGCCGTGCCTCTCTGTGGGGCTCTGCTCTGGCCTTCTCCACCAGCCGTCCCGCTGGCTGCGCCCAAGATGTCTTCAGGGCCCTCCCCTGACATCAGCTCACCACTAGATGTCTGGGGAGAGCTCATTCAAACTGCTTATACCAGTGGTTCTCAAACTTTTGTACTGGTGACCCCTTTCACACAGCAAGCCTCTGAGTGTGACCCCCCCAAATTAAAACCTTTTTTATATATTTAACACCGTTATAAATGCTGGAGGCAAAGCAGGATTTGGGGTGGAGGCTGACAGCTCCTAACCCCCCATGTAATAACCTCACGACCCCCGAGGGGTCCGGACCCCCAGTTTGAGAACCCCTGGCTTACACAGTAACAATCTGGCACAAGCAAAGATTTCCAGCGTATTTGTAATGTAATAGGGCAAAGAAAAGATGTATCATTTATAGCAAAAAAAGCCAAGTTTGCCAAAGAGCTTGAAGATCACGCATTGGGGTCTGCTCATCTACCATGTCAGTTTCTACTGTAATAGCCCCAAAAGCTGCTGCCTCACTGAAAGCTACAGGACCTAATTCATCGCTGTCCTGCACCTCGTGCAGTCACTTTCACCTGTGCAAGGCAAGTGCAAAGTGGATATAAAATGCCACTGCTCTGATACGGTGGTGTTTTGCGCCCACTGGCTTAAATGATTGCACAAGATGCAAGGCACTGGAGAATCAGGCCCACGCTGCCATGCTTTGTATCTGGGGGATGAAGTTCTGCTAGGAACGTTATGGAGGGGACCTGGGGGATGTGGTACATGAGTTATCCCTGATATGCTAGGGGCAGGATGCCTTCCTCTCTCTTCACCTCTCCAGACTGAGTGTCCTCCATTCAGACCTAATGCATTTGCCTTGCATTTAAAAAGATCTCATAGCATCTTAGGAATAGTTATTAATGAACTCACGGGCCAACCTCCCTGCAGGGTCCTAGGCTACTGAGAGAAAACTGAGGCATAGGAGGTTAAGACCAATGTTTTCAAAAGTGTCCCACAGTTCTGAGTGCCCCATCTGAGAAGGGCCAGATTTTTAAAGGTATTTAGGTACCTAAAGATGCAGCGACAGCCCAGGTGCTTTTGAGATTCCTGCTAGGCACCTATCTGCATCATAAAAGAGTCTAAATACATTTCAAAATCTGGCCTTAAGTCCTGATTTTCAGAGCGGCTGAGCACCCACAGCTCCAGCTGAAGTCAACCCGGTGGCTCAGCAAAAAACTTCCAAATCCAATGGGCAAGAGTAAATGGGACAAATGCCCACTTTTGCCAAAAAAGGTGGGATGGTCAGGACAGGGCTTGAAAAAAGGACTGTCCCAGCCAAAACAGGTCGTACAGGCACCCTACCTGTAACCCTAGGGTTCTATGAAAATCAGACCAAGGTGTCTCAAGGTCGATGCCCAAAATCAGTGGACACTGGTTTGCGGTGAGTCTGGCAAAATTCCAGGTGGTGTGATCTAGCCGAGGGGATGTAGGGATGTCTCAGTTCTGGGGGTTCCCAGGTGCTGTGATCTAGCCGAGGCAACGCAGGCGTGACTTAGCGCTGGGGGTTCACGGCTGCTATAACATAGTGGAAGTTCTTTCTCTTGACTTTTCATCAAATTATGAAGTCAATTATATTGCACCCATCCAAACCTGCCTTGTGTGAGGAGAAATGCTTCAACCAGATCGTAACTAACCAGGGTCCAACATCGGGTGTCATGGTCCACTTGCCAGCCAAAGCATCCACTTGTAACTAACCAGCAGTCTGGTGTTCCAAAAACGTCAACACAAGCCATATTTCACCCATCTTTTCTATCTTGTCTCTCCTCCACCTTGTTTGTCTGGTAAGAACTGGATAAGGAAGTGAGAATAAAGTTAACCTTTTCCTTTCCATCAAGGTTGCTCGAAAAATAAACTCTAATATTTTGACCACAGAAGGAGAGAGACTTTGATCAGGTCCGACTAAGTTTGTTTTGCACAATCACTCCAGCACAATTTCAATATAAATGCTTGTTTTGAATGTATTACTCTTTGTGTTCAATCACGACCCTTTCAATTTGAACAAATGCTTTCGGCTGTTTAACAAGTAACCAACTAAAACCAGAGCCCTGTTTGAAAATAGACACGGACCTGACTATTGCTGCTGTCTACTGTTGGAAAGTCAAAAAGTTTATAAACACCTTTAACTCTTTGGGCCTTCCAAATCACTATCCAAACAGGTCCTTCATGTGCATCCATCTAGTCTTTTGAAACAGGGCTAGATCTAAGTGTACTTAACAAGCGGCTAATGAACAGCAACAGGACCCACATGGACAGTTGGTCGGTGGCAGGCTAGTGCAGTATAGATTCATATCCCAGCTTGCCGTGAACTAATTGTTTGTGTACGCAAGCCCTTCAAATTCATTTTCTCTGTATTGTGGGCTGCCACTGCTCAGACTTGAGGAACTCCTGGCTCTAACTGCATGAAGAACAGCATCGCGGCCACTAACTCATGGTTTTAGAATGCTAATGGATTTAATGGATATCCCAATGCTGAGCAGGAATGCCGGTTGGGAATCTTTCCACAATTTTTTTTTTAAATGCCAGTTCATTGGAACCAAAATTATTTGTGGGAAAGGGTCAGTGCTGAATTCCACTTTAAAACCGTTTGGAGGGGGGAATTTAGAAATTGTCAAAACTTCTTGTTTTGACATTTTCAAAAAGAAAAGTCTGGATTTAAATCAACTTTTTGTTTAGAAATTAAAGTAATTTTTTAGTACATCGGTGTATTTTTAAAACCGCTTGAAACTGACAACATATTTTTAATTGATATGCTCTGGGGTTTTTTGTTTTTTTTTTTATGATTGGTGAAAATTTTCAAGATTTTGGCTTTTCATCCCTCTTCGGGATGGGAACTTTTCTAAATCTCACCAAGAATGCCACAGTATGGCTTTGCGTGAGTACCTCAAGTCATTCTCAGGCTCGCTTTTTTTCTTGCAGCACTGTTGCCTGGTGGATAGTGCACTGGACTGAGTCTCAGGAGGCTTGTGTTCAATTCCTGGTTCTCCCACTGGCCAGCTGGGTGACCTTGGGCAAGTCACTGCACCTCTGTGCCTCAGTTTACCCAGCTGTAAAATGAGGATAATGATGCTGACCTTCATAGTAAAGCACTTTGATGTCTACTGACACAAAGCGCTGTCGAAGAGGTAGGTATTATTATTTTATCTTTTCACCTGCTCCAATGGGAAGTCTGCATCATACACTTTATCTCACCAGGAAATTCAAAATATTGATGATCCCAGGCTCTTTGCCCCCACTCCCAATTTCCGCCTTCCATTTAGCACAGAGGTTTTCAAACTGTGCGGGCACATGCAGGGCTGTCCCTAGCGGGGTGTGGGGCCTGGGACATAGGCGCCAAGTTTCAATCTGCTGGGGGGTGTTCCCCCCCAGTCCACCCAGGCCCTGCCCCCACTTCACCCCTTTCCCCAAGGCTCCACCTCTGCCCTGCTTCTTCCCACTCCCACCCCACCTCTTCCTGTCCCCCTTTTCCCCACCCAGTTCTGACCTCTCCCCCGAGCGTGCTGCACCCTTGCTCCTCTCCCCTCCCTCAAGTACCTCCTGACGCCGCAAAACATCTTATCCGCGGCAGGCGCTGAGAGGGAGGGGACGTGCTGATCGGCAGGGCCCGCCAGTGGGCAGGAGTCGCTGTGGGGAGGGGGAGGTTCTTGTAGGGGGGGGCTCCTCCTCGCCCCCCCTCTCACCTGCCTGCCTGTCTCCTCATGGTTTTATGAACGCACGGGATCCCCCATAGCACAGGGCCTGGGGCGGTCACCCCTATTCTCCGTACCCAGGGGATGGCTCTGGCCACATGCACAGCAGTCACTCTTCTCTGCACCTGGAGCTACAGGCTCATTCACAGCCCAGTGGCCAGCTGTTCCAGGCAATCTCCTGATCCCCAAGCAGGTGTTTCAGTCCTGAGTCCACTATCCGCTGTGCCTGGTGCTAGCCCCTCCCTCCTACCCTGCAGAGGAGGCACCGATGGCTGTGAATTTATTCCTGCCCTTAGCTGGGGCTGCTGTGGAAAGAGGGAGGCCGACGGGCCCCTGCGTTATACATGGGAGGGCAGCAGCGTTTGTGTCCTGCACTGCCGGGGCAGCTGGGGATACAGACTAGTCACAGCAGGACCTGCTGAATCAGGTGTACTGGTGGAGTTTGAACTGCAGTGTTCAAAAGACTGCTGGGTTCTTCCTCCTGGCCCCCTTCCCAAAGAGACGCTACATCTGACCTCATGCAAGGCTTCCTGTTCCCCTCCCTCCAGCCCCACCGCTCTCTGCCTTGCAGCCAGCCACCCGCAGCTCTGGGTGCTTCTGCCACCCCAGCCATTACCAGCTGTCAGCAGCTGTTCTCAGGCCTCTTGGAGGGAAGGAGCTCGGCCGCCCTGTCTGTCTAGCCATGCAAGCCCAATCCCTAGCAGCACAGTCCCTGCATGTAGGCCATGGATTGAAAAGAACCAGACCCCTCCCCACAAGGTGGGCTCATACGTTACTCTGCTTGCCGTTACTCTTTCCAGCCCCCCATGAATGATCAACCAATAACCCCCAGGCCCACACCCCCACCCTCTCCAAGCTGTCACAGGCCCCCCCACATCTGTGGCAGAGCAGGGAATTGAACACCCTAACCAGTGAGCCTTCACCCCTCCCTTCTAGCTGCCATGGGGCAAAAGAGAGAGGGCAGAGGAAGAATGACAGACCTGCTGGCCATGCTCTGGCTGCTGAAATGAGACAGTGCAAGTGTGTTGGGGAGACAGCAGGAAGTAGCAGGACAGAACAATGCTCCTGCAGCAGTCGAGAATGCTACCTTCCTTCCTCTGATGGTCTCCACAGTCGGACTCACTCATCTCTGATTCCACTCCATCCCTCTGCGGCCTCCTCTCGCCGCTAGAGGCTCATTCTCTCTGGATGTCCGGCCCCTGCTTTTCACAAGCTAGGGTGCTGCTGTGAGCGATTACCGGGAGTGCTAATGGATTATTGGTGCTCAGCCTAGCCGTATGTAACCCAAGCCGTGCATGGGCATAAAGGACACTCTGCTTAATAGTCTCCTGAGAGCCTGCTGTCCAAGGACATATACTGTTTCAAGTAGCATGGCTGGAGCTGTGATAAGGCCACAGAGCCAAGAAAGCTGAGAGCAAAGGTACAGGATATTTCTCCCCTTCACAGCCGCCTTCTCATTTGGTACCAGTCCATGGCCAGCAGCATGGCCAGCAGCTCAGAAATGGGAGGCCACTGCTGGCTCTCGTCTGGCTGTGAACAAGATGAGGGAAGAGATGTGAGAAGCTGGAGAACGAAGGAGTCTAGGTTGGGCAGAATTAACCAGGCCTGTTGGCTGGGCCTCCCCCTCCCAGCAGCTAAACCAAGCGTCCTGGTTCCAAAGACGTTCTGTTTATGGGAGCGCCCACAATGAGCTCGGTGCCTTCCTGACGTTCAAGGACAGGCGGGCTGTGCCTGAGAGCTCCCAACCCAAGGATGGATCCAGAAGTCAGGGGAAGAGGACCACCAACCAGTCATCCAGTGCAGGGTCAGACTGAGTGGAGGTAGCTTGGCAGTCAATGGAGCTATGCCAATTTACACCAGTTGAGAAGTTACCTCTGCATCTTTATGAGGGAGGGAGGGAGGATGGGAGAAGAAAGAGAGGGAGGCAATCAGTGGGAGGAAGATGGAAAGGCCTATTGGGACAAGGAGACACTTCTTTGCTGTGTTTCCCACCCCTTCCCTGGAAACACCCCTCATGTGTGGGGGGCTGACTCCAGCGAACCGGCCCCAGCCTCTGTCCACAGCACCAGGGCCTGGACAGACCAAGGGTCGGCAACCTTTCAGAAGTGTTGTACTGAGTCTTCATTTATTCACTCTAATTTAAGGTTTCACGTGCCAGTCACACATTTTAACATTTTTTAGAAAGTTTTCCCCATAAGTCTATAATATATAACTAAACTATTGTTGTATTTACAGTAAATAAGGTTTTTAAAATGTTTAAATTAAACTGCAGAGCCCCCCAGACCGGTGGCCAGGACCTGGGCAGTGTGAGTGCCATTGAAAACCAGCTCGCGTGCTGCCTTTGGCACACGTGCCATAGGTTGCCTGCCCCAGGATAGGGCAAGGGACGTTTCTGGGGAAGTAACTTAACAGAGACAAAGCAAAGGGCAGCGAGGGTTAGTTTTAGTGAATTTCAGTGCACAGGAGAGTGGCAGGCTGTTATGCAGACATGTGCAAGGCAAGCCCCCCCCTCCCACCAGTGCCTGCCTGGATATCCTCACCGCTCTGCCAGCCCTGGCTGCATGTTCCCCCCCCCCAAGCCCAGCCTGTGCCCTCCCAGCCCAACCTGTGCCCCCAGCCCTGCACACTCCCTGCAGCCCAGCCCCACCCGCTCCCCCCAGCCCTGCCGTGTTCCCAGCCCTGCACGCTCCCCCCCATCCTGTGCCCCCCAGCCCTGCACGCTCCCCGCAGCCCAGCCTGTGCCCCCCCAGCCCGGCTCTGCACGCTCCCCCCAGCCTGTGCCCCCCAGCCCTGCACGCTCCCCCTAGCCCAGCCCGGGGTTTTCATGCACCGCTGCTCCGGTTTGCGGGGCCCAAGCGCCGCACGCCTGGACTGAGGCTCCAAGCCGAGCAGGGCTGGATCCGTTCCCGCCCCGCTAAGCAGCTCAGAGATGCCAGCGCCCCCTGCTGACCGCACATCCGCACTGCACCCACAAGAGGAGGCAGCCCCCTTCCCAGATTCGCGCGTGCGCATTAGCTACCCGGAAGTGGAACGAACGACCCTCCCCCTCCCGCAGCGTTCTCCGTCCCTTAGCCTCCGCGCACGTGCGTGCTGTACTGCCGTTAGCGCGATCACGTGACTCGCGGCGGCCAAGATGGCGGCGGCCAGCGGGAGGCGTGAGCGGCTCTGAGTGCGCGGGGCTCCGTCTCTGAGCGGGGAACGGGCGGGCCCGGGGCCCCTCCCCGCCATGTCGCGTCTCATCGTGAAGAACCTGCCGAGCGGGGTGAGTCCGGGGCGGGGGCGGTGAATGGCTGTGATCCGCCTGGGAGGGGCCAGCCGCGGGGTCCCCCCTGGCTGGGGGAAGGCGGGGGACGGGCATCGCCCCGAGGGGGTCCCCCCTGGCTGGGGGGAGGCGGGGGACGGGCATCGCCCCAGGGGGTCCCCCCTGGCTGGGGGGAGGCGGGGGACGGGCATCGCCCCAGGGGGTCCCCCCTGGCTGGGGGGAGGCGGGGGACGGGCATCGCCTCGAGGGGGTCCCCCCTGGCTGGGGGGAGGCGGGGGACGGGCATCGCCTCGAGGGGGTCCCCCCTGGCTGGGGGGAGGCGGGGGACGGGCATCGCCCCGAGGGGGTCCCCCCTGGCTGGAGGGAGGCGGGGGACGGGCATCGCCCCGAGGGGGTCCCCCCTGGCTGGAGGGAGGCGGGGGACGGGCATCGCCCCGAGGGGGGAGTCTCCTCTGGGAGGGAGAGAGAAATTTGGGAAGGGGGGTTGGGTGAGGAGGAAGGATGGCTGTAGTCCGAGGTGGATTGTGGGGAAGGGGTGGACATAGTCTCGGGTGGTGGTCCCACATGCAGAGGACGGTAGGATGTAGCCCTGGGGACGAGAGGTGAAGCGGGGGAAGGGTCCAACTTGGGGAGGGATGGTTGGGGTCCTGTGGGGGAGTAGAGGTAAATTGGGGGTTGCAGTTGGCAAGGAGGAAGAGAGTAGGATACAGTGGGGGGGGTGTCCCATGGGTTGCAGTGTGTAGACTGTAGCCGTGGGGATGAGGGGGAGAGGTGAGTTGGGGTATCTCATATTGGAGAAGGGCAAGGAGAGTTTGAGGCCAGCTTTAAGGTGAGTTGTTTGGGCTGGAGGGACAAGAGCTAGGGGCTGCCCCTAAATGGCAGGACTAGGGGGCCCAGGTTGGAGATTGCTCTGAAGAGTCTCCCTCTCACTGACCCTTATGCTAGGATCCTTACCATGGGCAAGGGGGAGCCTACTTCTTAGGCTGAGTTGTGGAAGTCATGTGGTGGTTGCCGTTTATTCTGGGTCAGTAACAGACTTGTACTTTACAAGGCACCAATGCAGAGCCCCTGCTCTGAAGATCTTGCGTCTGACAGACAGATATAGAGACAACAGGACTGGCTTGCAAACTGAGAGGGAATTTGACTATTATCAATATAACCTGTGCTTTAATATTAAGGTGATGAGGGCTACAGCAGTGGTGCCCTAAACATTGTGTTTCTGAGTCATCATAAAGTGTACTTCAACTGTGAGCTTTTCAGTGCAAAGACTTGTCTATAAACCACTTTCCACCTGTTTGATGTGCTATAAATAATTTGCCTCCCTGATGCCTATCCTCTTTTTTTGCAGATGAAGGAAGATCGCTTCCGGAAGCTGTTTGCAGCCTTTGGCACGCTGACTGATTGCAGCCTGAAATTCACCAAGGATGGCAAGTTCCGCAAGTTTGGATTTATTGGCTTTAAGTCTGAAGATGAAGCCAAAATGGCAATGAATCATTTCAACAAAAGTTTCATAGACATGGCCAGAATCACGGTGAGTTGGCCTTAAAGTGAAATGTTTGCTACTTGATATTATTTTACTCTTTAGGATGAACTAATCGTGTTTGTGTATGTAAAGAAGGAGGGGAGCTTCACTAAACACAACTGGCTATACTTCAGTGGTGGAGTCTTGTTTACGGACTGATTCTCAGGCATCCCAGTGACTTGTGTTAGTAATTATCCCTGCTCCTGTTCATGGAGCCAGGTTTGATTCCTAGTCTCTTGCTTCCCTCCCCCCCGCCTCCCTCTTCGGCAAGGGCTAGGAGTACTCTGGAAGCTACACGCTAACGAAAGAGTCCTTTGCCCAGTGTCCGGCCTGAATAAGCAGGCCATGTGCTGGGCAAATATGTGGGAGATAAAATCCTTCCCTTCCTCTGTCCCTGCGAGCCGCAGAGCAGCTGTTGGCTACTTGGGCCCAGTAGCTGGAATATGTTCTCAGGCTCCATACAGGGGTTGGGGACAGGAGGATCTGCCGTGTGGGTACTGCAACGTGATCAACATGGCATTTCCCCAGCATCCTATTTCCCTGCACTCAGTGGGACCATATCAGTTCCTCTGCCAAGGGGAACCACTGCAGCGGTAGGGCATGGTCTGCAACATTTGATCTTCGAGCAGAGGAAGGCAGGTGAAAATCTTCTTAATTTTGGTCAGATTGATGGTATGGGGAGCCGTCAGACTCAGGTGTGCAATACAAATTGAATCAATTGAATTAGTCTGCTCTATTCTTTGCTCCAGCAGTGCTGGTCCAGGCTAAGCTCATGTAAAGTCTCAGATCTCCGGGCTGGAGTTGTATGTACGCTTCTTAACGTTATTTAAGAAATTTGCATTTTCTCTTGTTCTGTGGAGACAAAGCACTGGATGACAATGAAGAACAGAACAGCTTGTTTGAATATGTCCAAAAATGATTAATATAATTATAAACTTCCCTCCACTGAAGAGCAATAAACAGATGGTTCTGAATGGGCCCTTAGCATGGTAGTGTCTAAGCCTTTCTGCTTGAAATGCAACTGAAATAATAAAAAGTAGGACTTGTTAAAACGAGGCTTCTTGTTGGTGGCTCTTTTCAGGTAGAGTTATGTAAATCATTCGGTGACCCATCAAAACCCAGAGCTTGGAGCAAACACTCCCGGCAGCCTTCTGCACCAGAGAAACCCACCGATAAGCCCAAAACAAGTCCAGCTGCCACAGAGACAAAGAAAGTAAGTCACACTCACTTTCCTCGGGTATGCCACATGTACATCAGTGACTTTGTGTGGGGAAGTGCACCCTGGTGGCTGCAGCAGGGGTCTGGAATTCGGGGCTCCTGTGTCCTATTCCTGGTTTACCATTCACTTGTGATCTTAGTGAGTGCTTTCTCCCTTTTTCCTGATCTGTATCATGTGGTTCATGGCTATCTGAAAAGTATGTGTTTGCTTCTTTCAGGATAAAAAGAAGAAAAATACAACAGAAAACTTAAAAGAGGTGAGTTGAGAAAAGCAGCATGTGAAAATTGGCCATTTGAGAAGGGTTTGATATAGAAAGCATGGGGTAGAAATTGCTGAGTAGTCTCTGCATCGATCCTGTTCTCGGAGCCAGGACTTCTGGATTCTGTTCCCAGCTTGAGCCAGTCACTTGACCTTTCTGCATCTGTTTCCTCATCTGTAAAATAGTGAACTTTGTAGTTGTCTCTGTTGCGTGCTTAAAGTGCTTTGACATCCTCAGGTTAAAGGGGCTTTATAGAAATGCAAAATACTTATTAGACCATTACAAATTTCACTTGTTGCCTCAGAGTTACCATCTGCACTTGTGTTTAATTAGTAGCATTATAATTAGGGAGGAGTGCTGCTTCCAAAGCTGTTAATTCAGGTGAGACAGGTGGTTTAACTATGACGTAGCCTGTAACACTGGATGTAAATTCATGAATGGAGCATAATTGTCCGCATCTCATGGAAGGGAAATCAGCCCTGGCAGGTGAAAAGCAGACTCCTTCCCTTGAGATCATAGCTGCGAGGAATTACAGAGTGATTGGCCACTTGCCCCAGTGTCTGTCTTCACTGCTCATGTGTGTTGTTTTTTTCCAACAGCTGGAAGGAGATGAGGCATTCAGAGAATTTTTGGTGGTTCATCAAAAACGGACTCAAGTGGCCACTTGGGCTAATGACATGTTGGCGGAGGAGCCCAAGACTGGGAAATCAAAGCCAGCAGATGATTATCTGAACTTTGACTCGGATGAGTCAGAGGAGCTCAGCGAAGAGGAGGAGGGCAGGGGCAAGCCCCATGAGGAGCAAGAAACCACAGGCACCAAAAGTAAATTTCTCCTGCTCTGTTCATCCGTCTCTTCAGTGGTGTACTGATACGGGGCCTGATCCTGAGACATGCCGAGCAGCTCCTGGAAAACGCTGTGTGCCTTCAGATCTCGTTGGAGGTGGTGGGAATTGCAATAGTTCAGCCCCTCACAGGATCGAGCCCTATATCCCAAAAGAGGAGACACAAACTGCATAGTAACTATGGTTTCAGCATGTTTTGTCAGTGTGGGTAACAAAGGGTGAGGCCCTCAGTCCCCCTCCACTGAGCCTGAACAATCTGAACTGCAGACTCCCTGCTTCATCTGCCCAAGTGACTCTCTCACATGCCTCAGTTTCCCCTCCCCTTTGTCCATGTTGTCTGTTTAAATTGTGAGCTCTTTGGGTCAGGGATTGTGCGTGTGTCTTATGCCTGTATAATGCCTAGCACTTCAGTGCCTTGGGTGCTGTTGTGATATGGATAACTAGTAATGAAGAACCCGTTAACATGCAGAGCGTGGATCTCCAGAGTAGTGTGTGTTTCCATGTCCTTGTGTATTGCTGATCCAACTTTTTAAATAGCAGAGTGTTTTTAGTGCCAGGGAAAGGCCGACAGCCTGGAAAGCCAAAGTCTTCTGTTGATCCCTGTAGGATGAACATTAGCAGAGCAGGATTCTCCCCGCTGTATTTAAAACCTCAGTGGTAGGAAGGAGGTGTTCACATCCATGGCCTGTTTAGACCTTGGCCTGTCCACTGAGAGAGTGTAATGCCAGTTGCACCTGTGATTTTTGTGATGGGACCCCCCTGCTGGGAATCGCCAGCCCATCTAATATCACCCAGTAGCTCATTGGATAGTAACAGCTTCTCATCCTTACCAGCTGTGGCTGGATTTGATCACCTGACCTGAGAAGAGGAAAGGGGATTGGTACTGGGATGTAAAACCTGAGCCATCCTCTGGTGCCTCCTGTGCATATAGGGCATCTGTTCTTGCAGTAGCCCAGCTGGGCAAAGGGCTTGTGGGGCTATGGGCTGTTTACCCCACTGGGGAAGAAGGGTGTGTGTGCATGCTCAATATCTAATGCCCATTTCTCTCCTTTCTGGCAGTAAAGAAGAGCCCCAGATCAAAGGCAGCTGCCAGGACAGACCTCTCCGATATGGATTACCTGAAATCTAAAGTGAAAGATTCCTCGTCTTCCTCATCCGAGGAGGACCAGTTGGACAGTGAGCAGCATGAGGGGGGAAGCGAGGATGAGAAGGAGCCCAGCAGCTTGGAAACTATCGGTGCCCAGGGGGAAAAAGGGATAGAGCTGGCAGGACAGATCAAAGGGCAGGGGACAGTGGTGGAGAGGAAGAAGAAGAAAGGAGCAAAATTGGAGGTAAAACCGAATTAGAGATGAGCCTGAGTTGTAACCTTAGGTGCCAGCTCCCCTGCAGCTTGGCTCTGGAGTTGAACTTGGCAGCTTGGTTCATCTCCATTCCTACGGGGAGAGATTTCCAAATCTAATGGTCTGTGTCCTCCTGTCCCTCTCGTAACTCTGGGTTTGCAATGAATAATCACTGTATCTATTCTAAATAGATGCATTTGTGAGAGGGGGAGGATGGCCAGGTGACTAGGGACTTGGGAGAAATGGGTTCACGTGCCTTCTCTGCACAAGATGCTGCCAGGAAACATAGGAATGAACAGGAACATCACGGGGAGAGGTGAGCAAGGTCCCTGTTCATTTAAGCGATCTCATAAAGGCAAACACCGTAGTAGCAGCCATTCGAGATGCAGCAGACACAGACGAGAAGTTTTGGGCCTACACCTGATTTTACTCAAACCCAGATATAACACAGTGTATGGACAGTTTGTGTTTTGGGTTCAGCTCCCTTCTGTGCCACAGACCTCCTGTGCAAACTTGGGCTAATCACTTAGTGTGTCTGGCTCAGTTCCTCCACTGTACCATGGGGATAATAGTTACCTACCTCGAAGGGGTATTATGAGGTGCTCTGACAATACAATGGTGGGGGGGGCATATAAATACCCACACTTTTGTATTTTATGTCTCCTCGTTTAGTGTTTTGTTTCAAAGGGGCAGTTTTCCATAGTGCTGTCTCAAAATCAGTGCCCTTGGTGGTCAAGTTGTGGGGCAGCGCATGGAGAAACATGAAAGCAGATTAAATGATTTGACCGTTGAAGGGAATTTAATGCTACATTCCCTTACTGTTACCTCCTTAGGCTGGGTCAGATGCTCTGAAGTCTTTGGGGATGTAGTTGGAGCCATCTTACTGGCTGCCCTTGCCTAGTCTGCCTCGTTAGGGCATTGTACTACTAAAGGACATATGGTCAGGATTACTACCCTTGGTAGTGATTAATCCTGTGTGTTACCGTCTCGCCCAGGTTGCACTGTAACTGACTAGATATGCTAGCCAAAACTTTGAAAAATGACTAGAGATTTTGGGTGCCTGACTTGACCGACCTTGAAGGGGCCTGAGTTTTAGAGGATGCGCTCTGAAATTTGGAGCCCTTTAAGATGTCTCACATATGATTGGCCACGTGGAATCCCGGCTGTTTTATGAACACTGTGGCACCGGTGACTTTCCCTGACTCTTGGGGCTGTCTCTCTAAGTACCCGAGCAAGGAACAGGCAGAAACTGGGAACTAGTTCTCTGCATGCAGGCTCAGGCCTTTGACCCTAAATGAGGTAGGAACTTCATGGAATAACAGAGCTGCAGACCAAACTAGGGCAGGTGCTGTGTATATGTGGGATCTGTTAGACCCACTGGAGGGCTGAAAGCTTGAGGCTCTCTAAGGCAGGGCTTGAAAAACCTACTGGCCTGCCAACTAGCCACATCTACTTGTCAGAAGCGGATATAAAAGGTGAGGTGGAGATCCAGGGGTAACCGATTTATGTGAGTCCCAGCCCTTTCTTCTCCAAGCTTCTGGGAGTCCCCGATTGCTGTCCAAGGGTGGAAGGGGTGTTCGTCTGTCTTTCATATCCCATGTGTGCCCATCACTGTAGTATCTCAGTGCCTAACTGAACCCTCTACCCCACCTCCGGCTGTTGGAAGGGCTGAAGCGCTGTCCCTCTCTGTTTCCACCCTATCCAAGTCTCCTGACTCTGTATGTGAAGGGTGAGAGTGAGTCATCTGTTACTCAGTCCTTTCCCCAGCCTCCTGCTTGCTGGTAAGACTAGTTCCGTGGCATCAGGCCTCCAACTCTCCCATCTTTATACACTGTGCTGCTGGCCACGGTTGTCTGTTGGTCTGGAAACTGTTCCAGCTCAAACCTCTTGCCAAGGATGACTTTTCAGATGTTGTCTCACTTTTTCCTCTGTCCAGCTGAAGAATCAGGCCAACCCCAATGTAGCCACCACGCCGTATACGGTGAAGCTGCGCGGTGCCCCTTTCAATGTCACTGAGGTATGTTCTTTGCCATCTCGGCCTTGCTGCTCCCTCATTTAGGGCTTAAATCGTGCTTGCAACAGGGAAGAGAACGATTGTCCTTGGATTCCCAAGGTCTACCATTCAGCAGCCAGCAACTTAAACTAGCACGTATTGTGCAGGGGCTTCTGGGTATCTGCAAGTTAATGGGTTAGTTATGAGAATGGAATCTGGCTTGGTATGTTCAGACTGTAGAGGGTCCCTTGGACTCTAAGTCTGTCCTTGACTCTGTTTATGAAAGCTTTTTGTAGGGTCTACTCAGCATTTGTAACATTTACAAAAGTAGGCCCTCGAAATCTGCCTGACTTGCTAAAGTTCTTGTTTTCCGCTTTGCAGCAAAACGTTAGAGAATTCCTCCTGCCCCTGAAGCCGGTTGCGATCAGGATAGCAAGAAACGTACATGGGAATAAGACAGGTACTGGCTGCAGGGGGTTGTGCGTTGTGGGTGCAGGAAACAGCAGAGATGTTTTTCCTTTGCTGTCTCCTGTACCTGTGGTTCCAAATCGCTATGAATTGCCCCATTTCTCATACATCAAGTTCCTTTGAGTTGCTCCAGTCTCCTTACCTTAGAATGGAGTTATGAGGAGTGACCCATAAAAATGGTGTCCTACAGCTCTGTTCCTTGGGTGCAATGAGCCACTTTGGTTTGCTTTGCTAACCAGTAGAATTTATTGCTTTCTACAACTCCAAGCTCTGCAGAGCCAAATGGGAGATGGCTTCTGTTCTGGTTCATGCATCTTCAGTAGAACTGTTAACTAAATTCCAATCAGAGGTCCTTAACCTTGAGGTTCAGCTCTTAACCACACCTGGAACCGAGTTGGGTCATGATTATTGGTGATGGTGCATGGACCAGAAGGGACACAAAATGAGTCCAGGGCTACTAGTGTGTGTTCAATGTGTATTGTTTTCGTTTCATAACCTTAGGGGGGTGCATCTTCTATCCCATCATTAATTCGAGGCATGTAAAAACACATGCTGCCAAATCAGTTTAAGACCATTTACATGCACGCAAGCAAGAACAAAAGTCATCTTAAACAATCATTTTTTTTTAATGAAAGCTCTCTTCCTGTCTCAGATCTGATAGTTGTTTTCAGCCAGAGTCAATTTGTAATGGGAGCTACACACGTGTTATGGAGAGCTAATACAGAAAAAGCTGGCATCATTAGGTTGTGCTTAACTGGCTAGTTAGTGCCAGTGTGTGTGTACGTACGCGCATCTGCATACCCTATGTGGTGCTCAGTTGAATCTGATTTCCTTCCAGGTTACGTCTTTGTTGATTTCAACAGCGAGGAAGAAGTACAGAAAGCCTTGAAACAAAACAAGGAATACATGGGTAAGGGCAGATTGTAGGTCCTTGTTACGGACTCTCATGGGTCTGTGGATGTTGTGATGCTCTGCTGTAGGCCCTGTTTGCTGCTAAAGTGTCAAGAGGATTCTGGTCGGTCTCTTGATTTTGTTCTGGCAGGAAATGATGTCGATCATACTCGCAGGCCAAAAGCAGAGAGCAGCATGATCTACAGCCCTGAGTCTGTTGCTCAGGTTCATTAAAGAACCAAACGCTAAACTGTCACAACCAAACCAAGTAGTATGGGGTTAGGAGAGCAGGGCGTGTCATAAATAAGCTGTCGGACTCTGGCCCACGTTGGTATTGGCTGAAAGCTGTCATCATCTGCTGACTGGCTAGCCTCTGTGAACCAAGTTAGTGCATTTCAGTCCAGTAGCCTCAGCACAAAACCCGCTCTCTCAGTTGGGAGTCTGAGCAGAGAGGTCAAGGATTGGCTGGGTCTAGAGGGTTTTTCTCTTGCCAAATGCAACAAGCTCACTCTCAAAGTCCCTTCACTGGTATCTCAAAAACTTCAGTGCTCTGTGATCAGAAGCAATGGGCAAGAAATGAGGAATTCTGTCTTCTCATGCTAAATGACACTGAGATGGGTACCATAGAAGCAGCTACAGTAGAACTGACTTGTTAACATGCAGCACTTTTGTAGCTCCTAGTGTTAGGCCAAAGCTCTGTTACGCACCTGGAAGAAGTGTCTTGGTCGTTCCATTTGTCTTAAACCTAAAAGCTATTATTTAAACCTGGCTGGGATGGCACAGTGGCTTAGTGCTGAAGCCCTGTGTTCAAATACTGCTCTTATCCCAGTCCTCAGTGAAAGCTGGTCCTGTATTGCAAAACCATTTTTGCGTGGATGCCTAGGACTGGAATGGAGAGGGGTCATGAGAACTGGAACGTGCTTCCCTGACTCTGTGAGGCGTCTGGCCAGTGGTGTTGCTCTCATTTTGAGGAGCACCATGCTGTCCCCAAAACATCATTAACATCCTTCTCACAGAGATGGAGTGGGCTGAAATCATTGGGAGGGGGTGGACATTCCACAGGTGGTCAGTGGAGTTTTGCCAGCTTACATCGGCAGTACATTTGGCCCAGTATCTGTTAGAGGTGACCATATGTTTTCAATTTCTGGGCTCAGGTTTGGCGGAGGCCTTTGGAAATGCCTGAGATGTAATGTTCCCCTCTATCTTGTGTGTGGCAGGTGGGCGCTACATTGAGGTGTTCCGAGAGGAGAGTGGGTTGAAGATGAAGCTCACCCGGAAGAGCGAAGACCAGCCCTGGCAAAGGAGGAAGAAGGCTGATGAGGAAGAGGAGGACCTCTCGGAGTCAGGAAGGCTCTTTGTCAGGAATCTCCCTTACACCAGCACCGAGGAGGACTTGGAGCAAATATTTTCAAAATATGGTAGGTAATGGAGCGCCACTCAGCTTCCAGCTTCCCCCTGGCAGTCTGAGGGCTAATCATCTTGCCTGGCTCTCAGTGCTCATTTGGATGCAGGGAAGGAGTTGGCTGTGGCATTCGCTCAGCCTGCAGATGCCCAGATACTACAGGGATGGGCACCATTTTAAAACTAAATCTTTACAAGTGGAACCCATTTCAAAACTCTCTGTCATGTTTGGCCTCCTGGTTGGCAATGTCTGTATGGAGGCCAGTTATAGAGGAGGCTGAATTCCCTTCCACCTCCAGGACATCTCCTCCTAGCTCAGGGTTGAGTAGGATTTATGGAGCCTCAGTGTGCCACTGGAAGAGAGAAGATTGGGTGATGAACTGCCTCCCCTTCTGGCCCCAGATAGATCTGGCTGGTCTGTAAGTTGCCTAGTCTATGTAGGGCATCAAGCTGCCCAGTTTAGATGCCTGGGGAATCAAGGCACATTGCTAGTGGGGATGTTACTCCTGGGGGAATTCTGTACCATTGCGTGTGTGCAGAATTTATGTCCCCTGCAGATTTCTTTGCTTCCCTGCAGAAAAATGACTTTCTAATGGGGAAGCAAAAGGAAGCCACAAGAGTGGTCATGTGACTTTCCCCAGCAGTGTGTTTTGGGTGCCCAGGGCAGCTGGCAGAGAAGTAAATCTCTGGGGGGCAGGAAGTGGGACTGGGGAAGATCTAGCTGGTGGCTTCTACCCTGCACCTGGCTCAGCGGCTGGTCTGGTCTGGAGAGGACGAGACTTCCTCTTTTCCTGCTTAGCATCTGGGGCCAGGTCAGACTCACCCCTAGATTTCTCCCCTGGTTGCAGGAAGCTCTGCAAACTCTCTTGCCCCCCTTGCTTTCTGTATCCATTGCACCTCAGCTGCAGGGAAGGGGGTTCCCTGTACAGGGAGCTGCTCCCCCATCTGCCCAACCCCCATGCATCCAGACCCCCTCATACCCAAACCCACCTGCTGAGCCTCACTCCCCTGCACTCAGAACCCCTGTGATGAGCCCCACTCCCCCTGCACCTCCACCACCCCGACAAGCCAGCCGTATCCCCACCAGTTGCACCTGGATCCCCACTCCGAGTCCCACTCCCCTAGCATCTGAGCCCCCCCCACCTCCCTGCCAAGCCCTCTCCCCCCTACCCCCAGAGTGCCCACCCCCCGCTGAGTCCCAACCACCTTCACCTGGACCCCCCTGCAGAGTCCTATTACCATGGCATCCAAAAGCTCCAACAAACCCCTGTTCATCCTGATCCCCCCGCACACCCAGATTGCCCCACACAGAACCCTCTCATCCCACACCTGGATCCCCCCACACTAAGTCCTTCCACAATTGAATCCTGCCTTGCTGAGCCTGCCTGCTCGCACCTGGTGCACCTGGCAAGGAGGGGCAGGGCCCTGGGGTGTTTCTGGGGCAGGCCTGGTCCTTGCACTGTATGGGTTGGGTGCAGCCTCATTGCTGAGTCTGTGTCCTGAGGGAGCGGGGGCGGAGATGTACAGTGATCTCCCACCTCTGGGCAGCCAGTGGCCTGTGCTCCTCAGTGCCATGCTGGAGTCTCCCCATTTCTTTGACAAATTTGCAGAATTTTAAAACACTGTGTGCAGAATTTTTAATTTTTGGCAAAGAATGCCCTCAGGAGTAGGATGTGGGGGAAGTTGGTATTCCTGCTGGCTTGTACCAACTTGGTAAATAAAGGTTTCCGTATCCATGCAGTCTACCCTTGAGCAGGTCCAGATTCCCTGAACACATATCTCCTTGCACGTGCTAAGCTGATCCAACTTTCATGGCTTTGTTCCATCAGCTGGGCTCCTACAGAGGACACCAGCTCAGAACCCTGCTCTGCAGTGCCTGAGAAGGGGGCATGTCTCATGGAAAGGATTTGCCTTTTTCAGGTCCCCTGTCAGAGATACATTTCCCCATAGACAGTCTGACCAAAAAACCCAAGGGCTTTGCCTTCATCACCTACATGATCCCGGAGCATGCAGTGAAGGCCTTTGCAGAGGTGGACGGGCAGGTGTTTCAGGTACAGTGACACTAACTTGCCTGCATGGTTAGGTTGCTGGGGAGGGGATGTTGGTTCATCAGGATTATTGCCAGAAGGTCAAATGCTGATGGTTCCACTGTGCACCGCTCAATGGGATGCCCAGCGCACTGGGGAATGGAGTGCTGTTAAGATGGGAAGGGCTAGGCCAGCAGTGTAGCAGCACCAGTTTGCGTGGGCTAGTGGGTTCCGAAAAATCCAGGCTGCTGCTAGCTCGGTGCCGTGCAGAGATCATATGCTGTTACCAGAGGGAAAGAGTTTGGAGTTCATTGATCTTTCAAACTCCCTGTTGGGCTGCTCTGGTGCATTGCACTGATGCCAGCCTGGAGCGGCCGAGAAGGAAGGGGAGGTCCTCCCAGGTCAGGTTGAAAGGCCATTGTGGGAGGACGTTGCATGGGAGTGTTGCACTGACTGTAGTTCAGCTAACCTTGAGGCAGCGAGACGCTTTCGTGAATGTGGAGTCAGAGGCACTAGGTTTTATGCTGTCTGTCTCATAGGGCAGGATGCTGCATGTGTTACCCTCCACCATAAAGAAGGAAGAAGGGGAGAACCTAAATGCTGAAGGATCCTCTTCCTACAAGAAGCAGAAAGAGTCCAAGGACAAAGCAAACAGTGCCAGGTATAGAGGGGAGCAGGGTCACGCAGCAGGGGCCTTTTCTTTTAATATGGCACTAACTGCAGAATTCCTCTTTGGGACCAGAACTGAAATGTGTGTGGCTTCTCTAGAGGGTGTATTAAGGAACAGGGCCAAAAAATTACTTGTTACGTTGCCCCTTCCTTGACTCTAAGTGTCCTCGCATCTTCTCTCTCACTCTGAGGCAGATGACGGTTGGATGATGTGAATGATCTTACGATTTAGGCATCTTATTTTATTTCCTCTTTCTCTGCCTCTAGCTCTCACAACTGGAACACGCTGTTCATGGGCACGAATGCTGTGGCAGATGCAATCGCACAGAAGTACAATGCCACCAAGAGCCAAGTGCTTGATGATGTGAGTTGGATTCTAGCTGGGGAGCAGCGTTTCAGTCTGTGGATGGAAGCATGTGGCCTGCAGCTTAAAGGCTGCTGCTTTGGGTGTCTTTCTTTGAAGGGTCTTAGCACACCACTTGGTACCACGAACTACATTCCCCTTAGTACATGTATCCTAATGCAGGGTGGAATGTAGGGTGGATTTGATTTAAATCGATTTAAATCACTAGTTAGGAAGACTCGATTTAATCATGGATTTCTACATAAAAGTGCATTCTTGTATTAAAATTATAACAATTAACATAGTCTTCAAAACTCAGAGAGATGTAGGGGTTCATTTTTAGAAGGTACACATACATTTTTCAAGTGATTTATTTTGAAAACTTTTCAGATCAGTTTTACAGCTATATCAGAAAATAAATGATTGGTTATTTCATTTACCAAAGGCAATTGAAGCAGATATTTATGTAGTCACTGGGAGGTAAAACTATCTCCAATTCAACAGGTTAATCATTAATATTTGGAGGATTTTCTTGCCAGGCTGTATTACTAGGAGATCATCACCAGAGAGACATTTCAATTGTTTTGTTTAACTAAAACAACAATGTTATGTATTCTGGATTTTTTTTAACAACAAACATAATATTTTAACAAAACAAGCATATGAATTTTTGAATTTAAACATTCAAGTTTTTTTAAATCAGGTTTATTTTTGTTTAAATTGTTTTTAACTAAAATAGCTAAATGAAATATTTAAAAAAAAAAACAATTTTTTTTTAAAAAAACACCTACCACCATTTTTGCTTTTAACAAGCGTGTTGTCTCTGGAGACAGAAATCCATATTTTGAGAACTGCAAAACTAAGCATCTCGGATGGTGTCTTCTAGACTGAGCACTGAGTCCCATTGGGTAGATAGAAAGATTAACCTAAAGAAGCCCCTGGAACTCTATAAGATTGGGTCCCTAATCCATGAACTATTGGAATTCATTTACAAAACTTTTCTTAAACATTATATGAATATATACTATAGAATTTATAATCCCGATTCCATGGTGAGATACTTTTGAGCTATATTGTATCTTAATTAAAATGATCTTTAGATAGGTTTTTTCCCTCAAAGCATTTTATCAAAAAAAAAATCAATGATTTAAATACAATTTTTTTTTAATCATTGATTTTTATTCACCCTGATGGAGTGGCTTTTGCTGCATCTCAGTTTTATCTAGACTCTTAGCTCTTTTGGCTGCATAGAGCCGTCATAGTGTGAACCCAAGTACTGCTGTCGTAACTCAGCACTAACAACTAGATGTGGGCGGGATCTGGGAGTTCCTGTGGATGGGGGTCTCTTGCAGAGTGCTAAATGGAATACAAGGTATGTCCAGGCATCTGGTTCATCCAAGGCGGCTCTTTTCACTCAGCAATGCCCGACATTCCTTCCTGTTCTCTGGGGCGGGGGTTTCACTAGCACTCAGCATTGGCCTATCGCTGCTCCCATTGACTTCAGTGGGAGTTTTATCATTGTGGTGGATGGGAAGCCGAGTTAGGTGGATGCTTGGTGCGTTTGAAAATCCCACTGTGAGTGGTAAGTGGGAGGTTGCAGCAGGGTGCTAGACAGGTCCCAGTGGTGAACAGGGGTAACAGGCAAGCTTGGGCCAGATGGATCAGACTCCGGTTCAGGAAGCAAGAGCCCCCTCTCTCAAGCAGGTGGCATGTGGTTTCTACCCTCATCTCTAGGCTAAATGAGGGCATATTGGGGAGGAGTTAACGAGTCTTAAAGCGAGTGTCTCAGGCTTTAAAAGGAGCAAGTATGTTTCCTGGCTCTTCCTGCATAATTGGAGCAGTATTCACGTGTGCCAGTCTTTCACCTTGGAAGATCTGCAGTATAGCCCACTGAGGTCAGAAGTGACATGCGTGTGAAGTCTCCATCTTGTTACTATGGAGCAGTGGTACCAAGCACCCAGTGGCTGGGCTGGGTCTGATCCCTGTATGCACATTGTCCAAACCACGTGACTTGCATTCTGTAGAATCTGACTGCTTTTATTTAATATGCAAGTAGCTCCTAGCTCTTGTGTGAGGAAGAGAGCCTGTTGGATGTGATGGATGTAATGTTGGTTTAGGAGCATGACACACATTTCAAGGTGTGCCCTGCTCAGGTCACTATATTCACATGTTAACTCTGAAACCTAATGAGAGATCAAAGGGCAGATAGTCAGATAACCTAAGTGCCTAAGTATAGTAGAATCCCTATTTGAACTAATTGGGGGTTGAGGAGTGCATAAAACGGAAGATCTCAAAGTTGCAGTTTGTACAGTGCAAAGCAATTTTCAGTGCATTGACAGCATCAGAATGTGCAGTGATGTCGACTTTTTCTTCATTAACATCATTTTTGGTGTGTGATTAAAAAAAAATTTTATTTTTGCCCCATGAGGAAAAATGGTTCCTACAACTGGTCATTCATAACCCCGGTGTTCGTAAAATCCAGGCTGTATTGCATGTGTCTCATTTGCTTCACAGTTACTGCAGTTGTGTGCTCATATCTACACACAAGTGGCCAAGTAGACACCAGCTGAAACAGGTGTGCTCCTAAAACCACCCTACATAACACTTTACTGCTGCATTCAGCCCCATTCTTTTCACTCGCTGAGGATTGAATCGTGCCCTTGTTACAAGGGGTGGAATTCGCATGGGAGTTGCATCTGCGTAACAGCGTGGAATGGGGACCTAAAAGCTGAATTATGGCCTATGAGTCATCAGCTAACCTCAGGATGACATCCTGGCTTGACTGAAGTCAGAGGAGCCAAGATTTCATCCTCTGTCTGTATGCAAACCTCCAGTTAAGTCAGAGTCTGAGTGGCCTGGGTATTGCAAGTGCTCGATACCTCTGTAGTTTAGACCTTTTATTACCAGCGTAGTTTATGCTCCCGACTTTGTCACTCTGTGGATTTAACCACTGTTGCCCTCGTTTGCAGGAAGGCAAAGGCAGCGTGGCCGTGAGGGTAGCTCTGGGCGAAACCCAGCTAGTCCAGGACGTCCGCCAGTTCCTGATCGACAATGGAATCAGCCTGGATTCCTTCAGTCAGGTGAGGCACTTCAGTAGCTCCGGCTCAGCAGAGACCCTGCTCTCTGCAGCGCAGATGGCTTATTTCTTCTCAAAGGGTCGGGCGTTCAGGAGAGAGTGTTGCAGGGTAGTGGCGTGGGGGTGCTCTCTGTGTAGGGCTGGGTCACTCGTCTATTAAAAATTTGAACGGTGAACAGCAGAGAGAACGGTCTGTACGTTGGCAGTCTGCTCCTGGCTTAGTGGGCAAGCTGAGTGCGAAGAGGATTGGGAACATTGGCCTTTCAGCTCTCTTGATCACATAGTGCACAACGCACATGAAGCGTGAGGCTCCTTCCCTGCCTGACATCCCATTGTTTCCTAGTGCTTAGTCCTTCCAGTGCCATGGCTGGATGCTGAGGAAAACTCTAAACGTTGGAGTCAGTGGCATTAGGATTTGGGATGTTTCTTCTCCAACTTCCAGGGAAGGTGAACACATTTGACCTGGTTCCCTTCAGCCTCCTGTCTCTAGAAATCTCTCTTCAGGGCTTTTCAGTCTGCTTGTGTTCTCCTCCGGGAGGTCTTGTGGGGTAGGGATAGCTCAGTGGTTTGACCATTGGCCTACTAAACCCAGGGTTGAGGTAGGGATCTGGGGCAAAAATCTGTCTGGGGATCAGTCCTGCTTTGAGCAGGGGATTGGACTAGATACCTCCTGAGGTCCCTTCCAACCCTGAGATTCTATGATTCTGCAGCTCCATCAGAAGCCTCAGGATAATCTCAAAGAGATTCTCAGATGCTTGAGTGTAAAAATGTAAACTACAAAATCCCTACTCCATTTTTTTCTGGTTTTCTGTTTCATAGATACCGATTTTGTTTGTTTTTTTATTTTTTTTTTTTGGTCCAGTTTTGAGTAGAGTAAAAACAGCCATGTCTGAAATTGGTGCTAGACTAGAATAACCGGCACAGCATCTTTGCATGCTAAACGTCCCTGTGCACAGATCTCAGCAGCACAGCTCCAAGGATATGGTTTCCTGACTGACGGCTGGTGCAGGACAAGCTGAACGATCACAGCTCATGAATAGTTCTCATCCTTCCCTCTCCAGCCCTTAATATCCATGTGTAAGTGTTAAATAATCAGTTTAGGGTTATGTATTATCTTCTCCCCACCCCAGTATCTCAAATGATGGGGGTTTGATCATGATCCCCTCAACTCTCATTGAAGTCAGTTGCTGAGATTGCTTAGCACCTTGCAGGACTGAACCCTAAATGTACAGGACTAGATTCACCCACCACAGAAATGCGCCCAGCCTGGAGTGGGATGTGGCAGCTGTTTGAATGCATGCAGCGGTACGAAGCTAGCTGAGCTGCAAATGGAGAGCAGCAGTGGGTGTGAATGTGTTGTACTGTTGGGAACTGATGCCTGGCCCGTGAGTGAATGGAGTTTGTCTGTTGGGCCTGCATTTCAGATGTCAGGAAAGGCATTTTACACGTCTCTTTGTGGCTTTGCACTGTATCCTGGAAGCATATGAAATGGAGCAGGGGGGCCCCAAAGTCTCAGACCCCTTATAAGAATCCTCCTCTGTGTTGTTCCCCCTCCCCACCCTTTCAGGCTGCTGGAGAACGGAGTAAAACTGTGATCCTAGTGAAGAACCTCCCTGTCGGCACTAAAGTGGTGGAGCTGGAGGAGGTCTTTGGCCCATATGGCAGCCTCGGGCGAGTGCTGCTCCCGGAAGGCGGGATCACAGCCATTGTGGAATTCTTGGAGCCCACGGAGGCCAAGCGAGCCTTCACCAAGCTGGCCTACTCCAAGGTAAGCCTGGGAATAGCAACGTGCATCGTCTAATGTGGAACTCACATTTCTGGATAAGCGATCCAGGCTAGGCAGGCTAATGCAAATCCGCCCTCTTCTCTGTCCCAGCGTTGGCACTTTGAGAAGCCAGGTAGGGATAATTAGATCAGGGATCAGTATCTTAAAGCCTCAGATGTAATCGTTAGTAATCAAATTCAGAAGGGTGCCTGTTGTTGCTTAATGTGGAGGGGCTGAAGGAAGCAATCTCTAGAAGTGGGGAGAGGATCAGGGCACTTTTAGGAGAATAAAATCCCCCCATGTTGCTAGCAAAAGTCACCGCTGTTAGCAACGTGCAACGTAAAGTGAAGTTATAAAAATCTCCGCTGTTTCCTGGGCCTTCGGCACTGTTGAAACTCAGCCCTAGAGAAGGCTGCTGAACCCCTAGTGAGAACACATCCTGTGAGGAGAGCATGCACCTGTGCCTTTAACCGCCAAACAGCTCCCTCCTCCTGTAATATGTCCCCTGAGAAGGTAGAGCTGAGATTTGAATTTATGCCTCCCCATCCCCAAAGTCACTTCTTCCCTGTCTTGTAGACATCCCTTGTATCTGTCACCCTTGCAGTTTCAGCACGTCCCTCTGTATCTTGAGTGGGCTCCCATGGGTGTCTTTTCCTGCCCACCCCCTGAGAAGAAACAGCCTGAGATTTCAGGAGAGGAAGGAGAAGCCAGGCTGGGAACTGGTAAGAATTTTGACTTGGGGGAGGAGGTATTTACTGTAGTGTGCGTGATCCTGCTCTTCCTGTGGAGCAGTGGATGAGAACCTCTGCCTTACTTGAAGTCCCCTCTTGAAGTTGCTTTGAGGATTTTGTGTCTAGAGATGAGCAGAGCTTCTCTTCCCCCATCATTCTCGACTGCTGACGTGGGAAAGCAGCCATCTCTAGATCTAAGCAATACAGCAGTGCACTTGCTTGCTGCTGCCATTCTCTCCCTTGGGTTTTTGGAAGCCAGTGCTGGTGTTGGAAATGGGGTTAAGATTTGGTGCACTAGGGGGGTTCAGTTGGTGTGAGGTCAGACGGGTGAATAGAGCCAAGCTATTAAGCAGTGCGGGAGAATGATTGTGGCTCAGAAATGCAGGGGCAGCATTATTAATTTGTGTTACCATAGCACCCAGGGGCCCTCGTCACAGACCAGGACCACATTGTGCTAGGTGCTGGACAAGTGCACAACAAAAATACGGTTCCTGACACAAGTGGCTTACAATCGAAGTACAACATAAGAAGCAACAGATGAGTATTGACGTGCTGGGGTGTACAAGTGAACAGTGAGACAGTGTTGGGCAGCGTGAGAGTTAGAGGTCCATGCACACCAACAGCCTGACTATTGCCATGTTTTGCGTAGGCATCCTGATAGAGGAGGGATCTGGAGAAGGATAATGAGGTAAGTGAGCCGATGTTTATGGCAGCGCCTCCCAAGCATATATAACAGTGCAGGAGAAAGCATAGAGGGGTATGAAAATTTAAAAAGCGCGCAGTGGAGGATGGCCTTATGGGCCAAGTATCGCCAACTCAGCAGCAAATGAGATCCTATGAAGGACCTTGAAAGTGATGCTTGTCTTTGATGCAACAGAGAAGGGGGAGCCAGTGGAAGGATGCAGAGAGGGCTGACAGAGTCAAAGCGATGGGCTAGGGAAATGATCTTTGAAGCTGCACTGTGAATGACCCGAGCGGGGATTCATCAAGGCCAGAGAAGGATGCTCTAGGAACTGAGCCGCTTGGTGATGAGAATTTTGTAGCTTTGTGCATGGATAAGAGGGGCCGTATGGTAGAGAAGTTATGCCCAAAGAATAGGCAAGATTTAGATGCAGCCTGGATGCAAGGATCTTGAGAGAGGTCTGAGTCGAAGATGACGCTCAGGTTGCAGGTCTGGATGGTGGTCTCTTGTCGTTGAGAAAGGAGGTAGCAGGGAGGGCTTGCAGGGGAAGATTAGGATCTTGGGCTTAGCCATGTTTAGCTTGAGCTGGTGTCTAGAGATTCATGAGGCAGCGTCATTGGCAGGCTGAATTTTTAGTCTGGACAGGAGACTGGTCTGGAATGAAGAGGTATCTCTGAGTTGTCAGCACAGAGGTAGGTGTTGAATTTGTGTTTGCCAATGAGATTACCCAGAGATGAGGTGCAAAGAGAGAGGAGGAGAGGACCAAAGACAGCCCTAAAGAACCCCCACGGGGAGTTGAAGGGTGGAAGAGGAGGATTCCCCCAAGGAACACGCTAAAGGAGCGATTAGAGAGGTAGGAGAGGACAGAGTCACGGAAGCCAAGGGAGGACAAGACTTCAAGAAGAGCACAGATGACTGCGTCAGAGATGGCTGCCAGATCGAGAAGGATGAGGATGAAAAATTTGATAGGATAGAGAAGAGGGAGCCAGTGAAGAGATGCAAAAAGAAATTGCTTGCTTAGACTTTCCCCTTATTCACCCTTAACACAAATGCAATGTGGACCCAGAAAACGCACGTCTTGCTTGGTTGCAATAATTTTTATGCTTCGTGTGCTTTAGTATCAGTACTGGTGTCAGTTCCAAAAATATGCAAATTCCTTTGTTGAAGGAGGGTAGATTTGAGGAATTTCAGGAAAACTAGGCAGACGACATTAAAGTCAGGCCAAAAAAGGCAGGAAGTGTCTGGCTGAAGACCTTTTTTCCTGCTCCTGAAACACACACATTGCTAGAAGATGACACTCATGCCCAAGGCTGAACAATGTAGCAGTTGTGCTAGTCTCATTGCCAGTCTCAGCTTTGTGTCCATGAAGCCCAACCAGTGGCAAAACTTTGAAACTAGTGAATGTTTCTGGCTTTGTGCGAGGGTCTGTGGTGGCTTCTGTTGGAGCTTCTGATCTTGAGCAGCTCTATTGCCCCAGAAGAGAGAAGTCCTCACTTTCTACACCTTGGAGTTAGGGCATGTTCAGTGCCTTGAGATGCTCAGGATTGTTCTTGATACAGCAGTCTCTGGTGCTCAGTGTAGACCATTTTTAAATGTCTTGGTGGATGGGACTAACTCCACTTGCAGTGGAGATGATCATACTGTCTAGGATCTTGCCATTAGTTGAGGCACTCCTGAGACTGTCAAATCTGGTGACTTGAGAGGTGGCCTCACTGGCGCTTAGATACTGAAGTGACAGCTGATGGGTAGTATTTCTGCGTTAGAAATGGTATTATGATGAACATTATGATAGTCCAGACCTGAAGGAGAGCTCTTCAGAAGCTCGTCTCCTTCACCAACAGAAGTTGGTCCAGTAAAAGATATTACCTCACCCATCGTGTGTCTCAATTATTCCAAGAGGCAGCATCAATAGCTTACAGGGACTCTGTACAGGCCACCACCCTGACTAGAGAGTTCTCTCTTTGTGCACAGTTGGTGTAAATGGAGACTGAGCTCTACAAAGAAGGTAGGAGAAGCAGTCCCAGAACAAAAGGATGAGCAAGGCCAGTCTGCTGCTTTTACTTAACATGCAGCTGTGCCTGTGGGTCTCAACCAGGTAAGGTCCCCATTGTGCCAAGTGCCGTGTGAACATACAGCAATTACAGGCCCTGCCCTAGAAAAGTTGGTCTGAAAGGCAAGACAGATGAGGTGGATGAAAGGAATGGTTTTGGGGGAAGGATTAGATCGTTGTTACAGCATCTGACTAAGGCTTGGGAGAGTTGAGTTCAATTCCTGACTCTGCCGCAGCCTCCCTGGATGAGCCCCTGAATCTACCCAGTGCCTCAGTTTCCCCATCTGTAAATTGGGGCCAGTGCTTTCCTACCCCACAGAGGTGTTGAGGATTAAATCCCCCTGTGACTTCGGGATGATGAGATACCATGGTGATGAGGGGCCCTATCAGTACTGAGATTGGAAGGAAGGATGATGTAACACCAATAGTAGCTGTAATGGGGCGCTTTAGTATAGACAAGTATCAGGAGGTAGCCGTTTAGTCCGTATCCATCTGAAGAAGTGGGTTTATTTTATCCACAAAGCTTATGCCCAAATAAATCTGTTAGTCTTTAAGGTGCTACCGGACTCCTTGTTGTTTTAGTATAGAGCAGTTCTTCTCAAAGTCGGCCACTGCTTGTTCAGGGAAAGCCCCTGGCGGGCCAGGCAGGTTTGTTTACCTACCGCGTCCGCAGGTTCAGCTGATTGCTACTGCGGTTCACCGCTCTAGGCCAATGGGGGCTGCTGGAAGCAGCGCGGCCAAGGGATGTGCTGGCCGCCCTTCCTGCTGCCCCCATTGGCCTGGAGCTGCGAACCATGGGCAGTGGGAGCCGCGATCGGTCGAACCTGCGGACGTGGCAGGTAAACAGACCAGGCTGGCCCGCCAGGGGCTTTCCCTGAACAAGCGGCGGCCCGGCTTTGAGAAGCACTGTTATAGACTACATGACATGAAAGCAGATCCACCCCTCCCCCAAACTTTATAACGAAGCCAGTTATTGACAGAATTTCCCCATCAGAGAGGGAATCGACACAGCTGAGCACATGCCTGTTATCTGCATGTGTTTCATGGTGCCCTCCTCTAAGGGTCTAACTAGCCTAACTGAAGGGCCAGGCCTGAGAATCCCAGCTCTGATTGAACAATGAAGGTAGCACCAGACCAGCTGATCGCCTGGCTGGCAGGTCGTGGAGCAGCGTGTGCATTTGTGTGCTTGCCTGTGTTAATTTCAAGCCCCGCTGCACGCCTTGTGTGAGTGAATTCCCACTGCTCTTATGGTAAGGACGTGACCTTTTTTATGTTTTTCCCCTCCCCATCCCTGGGACTTTTAGCATTGCTCTTGCATATTTAGGGCCTTAAACACTTTTAAAACCAGTATGGAAGGAGGTTGGATAGCTGAGGGTTTATTATTGGTATTTATTTTTTTCCCTGGAAGCCTTTTCAAGACCATCAGGGAGGTGGAGGGAGCTGATGAAAAGCTTTTCCCATTCCAGGTCCTGGGGGAGGGACAAAGATAGAGGCAGCTGCTTTATCTCCCCATAACCGAGACCCTCACCTCCAGATAAAGGGCTTTAAGCCCAGGAGCTCCGGGAAAGCTGCTTCGGTTTGATAATGGTCTTCGCTGTCAGCCTCTGGCACCGTAAGCCTGCGGGAAGGTGTGGGAGGAAGGCAGCAGTAAATTCCTTAGTCTGATTACAGCAGAGCCCCTTGTGGCTGTGTGTGACTGTTGTGCTAACCGCAGATGGAGGCACCTTTCCCCCACCCCTTAAATCTTTCCTCTCTTCCAACCCATTTGTCTTCAAAACCAATGAATTTTCTGCTCAAGTTTGCTGATTTCCAGCAATTACTAAAAGTTTCTCTTGCAATTAAGGTTGAAAGTGCTTGGCCCAAAAAAAAAAAGACTTTTTTTTTTTTCCCAGGGCAGAAGAAATTTACAGTTGATCATTTATGGCCCTGACTTGTCTGGTTCTGAGCAGTTCTTTAACCAAAGCAGAGATTTGGATACACTCTGGAACCAACCCAGCTCATGGCCCTATTGTCTCAGCAGAACATTCTTATTCAGCAGCTTAGCAGATGACCAGCAGTTTTGGAAGGGCTCAGTACAAAGGGGAGATGCAGTAAGAAGGCCAAGCTAGGCATATGTCTGTGGCACCACGTACGCCTTCCAGCACCTTTCTACTGGAATGAATCAGATCCTGCTCCTCTTGGAGACAATAAAAACTCCAACCACCTCCCATGAATTGTAGGGCGAGATAAGGCTGACCCAAAGCCCCCTGCAGTCAGTGTCAAGATCCCTGTTAATTTCAGTGTGCTTTGGATGAGGCCCAAATGCTACAAGGGATCTTGCACCTTCCTCTGAAGCATCTTATGCTGATCACTGAGGTGATGTGGTTTGGCAACTTGTGCATATGTGGTGAGGCCTGGAGAGAGCTGTTCGTGCCCAGTGCTGGTGCATGCTGTCATAAACAGATAGCTAAGGGTTAATGTCTCTTTCACCTAAAGCACCTGACCAGAGGACCAATCAGGAAACCGGATTTTTTCAACTTTGGGTGGAGGGAAGTTTGTGTAAGAGGTCTTTTGTCTGTCTGCCTGTTTTCCTCTGAGCTTTGGAGAAGTAGTTCTATTTTCTAGTCTTCTGTTTCTAAGTGTAAGGACAAAGAGATCAGATAGTAAGTTCTATGGTTTCTTTTCTTTGGTATTTGCATGAATATAAGTGCTGAAGTGCTTTGATTTGTATTCTTTTTGAATAAGGCTGTTTATTCAATATTCTTTTAAGCAATTGACCCTGTGTTGTATCATCTAAATACAGAGAGCGCATTTGTATGTATTTTTCTTTCTTTTTATATAAAGCTTTCTTTTAAGACCTGTTGGAGTTTTTCTTTACTTCAGGGAAATTGAGTCTGTACTCACCAGGGAATTGGTGGGAGGAAGAAATCAGGGGAGAGCTGTGTGTTGGATTGCTAGCCTGATTTTGCATTCCCTCTGGGGGGAATAGGAAAGTACTTTCTGTTTCCAGGATCGGGAACAGAGAGGGGGGAGTCTCGGTGTAGTTTCACAGAGCTTGTGTCTGTGTATCTCTCCAGGAGCACCTGGAGGGGGGAAGGGGAAAAGGATTATTTCCCTTTGTTGTGAGACTCAAGGGATTTGGGTCTTGGGGTCCCCAGGGAAGGTTTTTCAGGGGGACCAGAGTGCCCCAAAACACTCTAATTTTTTGGGTGGTGGCAGCAGGTACCAGGTCCAAGCTGGTGACTAAGCTTGGAGGTTTTCATGCTAACCCCCATATTTTGGACGCTAAGGTCCAAAATCTGGGAATAAGGTTATGATACATGCCATGCTGCGGTGAGAGAGGGGAATTGCAGTCAGCAGTGGAGGTGCCAAGGGTAGGCACTAAAGCCAAGGAATAAGGAACTAGGCTGGGTACTTAGGGGAAACACCACATTTGGTGCTCGGATATGATGATAGTGGAGGGCTAGGTGAGCATTTAGAGAGATTGGGGGTATAGTGATAGCTGTATGACTGCTTCATGGCTCTCTGTTTCTGGAGCTGCCTTTGGTTTTGCACCCCAGCTTTTCTGCAGAGAAGGGAGCCCAGGAGCCTGGCTGTGTTGGCAATATCTTCCTCTCTGGGTGGAAGAGTTTCAGTCACTCTTCTGCCTTGCCTTGGTGCCGAGTCGGAAGGAGGACAGCATGTGGTTTTGAGTTGCTGATAATACCAGAAGCCAACCATGGGTTGTTCACTAACAACAGCATTTGAAATGGAGGTGGGAGAAGGTGGCGGATGGAGATGTTGGAGTTCCCCACTCTGCATGTACATTATTTTCTGGGAAGTTTGGGGCACAAGGCAAATCTCCAGTTTAGATTCTGATATTAGGCATACGCTCTGCATTGTGCATCTCTCCTGAGCCTGCCTTTCCCTTTCTCACTCCTCTCCACCTCCTTTCTGGACAGCCTCTCCAACTTCCTCTGTTGTTGAACAATGGGTGTGAAAGGGCCTTCCTCAGAAAAATGTGACGTTCTTTTCCCCTTTCCTTTCCTTTTTCTTTTCTCTTTGAGGCAGAGATAGGACAGCTGCATGTTCCACTGATGTTAAAAGGACAGCGTTATCATTGTTGCCATTTCCATTAAAGCATAAAAGGGCCATTTCATGCCAGAGCTCTTGAAGATTAATTAGAAGTTTAATACATTCGGTTTGTTTTTTGAAAGTGGAGAAAGGCCGGGGGAGTCTTTGTGGCACTCGCTGGGGTGAGCGAGTCGAACGAGTACAGACGAAAACCTGTGAAGATCCCTTTCATGTACACATTCTTTAAAACCTGATTACAGCCCTCAACAAAATAGAATGATGCAGAAGCTCTTCACGAAGGGAATGTGTTGGCACAACGAACGTGACTGAAGATTGGCCCATAAACTATTAAAAAATGAGACCCAGCATTTGCTACCCTGTTGATTCCAGGATGTTGTGCAGAGGGGATGCTGTTGTCTCTCTGTGCTGGAGGCTCCTCTGTGGTGCACTGAACTGTAGCTGAGGAGATGCAGTTGTGTTAGTGACAGTGGCTCCCAGGTGCTACTCTGTAGTATGGTGAGTGCCGGGGAACGCTACGGTAGAGTTGTCATTAATTGTGGTATTTCAGAAGAGCTGTACAATTGTGTGTTGATTCCCAAATGCTACGATCTGTTTTTCAGTTCAGCTGAGTAAGGTCTATAGATCATGTAAAATAAACTAACAGTGGGTATTTCAGGCCATGGTTGAGGGATACTTGTAGAGCTGTGCAAGAGCCCAGGGTTGGAGCAAGTATCTACCTAGGATTGTGACCATAGTGTCTGGTCTCCTGGGAAGTAGGATGGCGTAGGTCAGAATTCAAGGGTGTTAGAAGAACAGTACATGGCTTACACTAGCTCTCCATACTGTGGCTGCGTGTCCAAGACCCTCAAGTTCACCCACAAAACTGTTACTGAATGCAGCTGGAGGGATGAGTCATTGTAGTCTGGGTGTTGATGGCTCCGACGGTGGGGTCAAAATATAATACATCCCTTCAGTCACCTGAACTGTCTGGAGTTAGTTACGTTTTATGGTGTTTATAATTTGTTCGCTTGCTTTACAGCTGGTGATGAAACTGAGGAAGCTAAAAAGGGCTCAGAAGATACAGCAGTAGATGAGGAGGAGGAGGACGAGGAGAGTGTTCCAGGATGTACACTGTTCATCAAAAACCTCAACTTTGCCACCACAGAAGATACACTGAAGGAGGTGAACAAAGAGAGGTGGTGGGACTGGGTGTTGCATGTCTCCAGCAATGTTCTGTTTAGATGGAGCAACTCGGTTTGAGTGGCTTGGTCAGGGTCAAACAGTGAGTTTGTGGCACAGCCTGGACTTAAGTCCTTCAGCTGCTCTACTCTTTGGTGTTTTAAAGCTATTGATAAAGCATTTGTCAGTACAAGGCTTCCATCCGAGCCTCTGCAAACATTGAGTCTCCTCTGGCCCTTATGAGGAAGGTCTCATAGCCGTTTTGCCAGGGTAAAAAGTAGTAGACAGGTGAGGTAGCTTTCCTAAGGACATACAGTAAGTCAGTGGCAGAGCCAGGAAGAGTAACCTGAAGTTCCTTCTGTTTCCTTTCCCAGCCACTAAGCAACTCTCCCTTTTACTGGTTGGAGACAGTAGGTGTAGCTATAGACCATGCTAGAGCTGTTCTCCAGCTTGGTTGTGAAAATATTATCCTGCCCAGATTATGGCTGGTGGTAACTAACTTTGAATGCCCAGAGAATCATTCAGTTGGGTTTTTTCATTCACATCAATTGTCATGTTAGAAGGCAGTCGAGTAGACTGTCTACCTGGAAAGTTTACCCCAGCCCAGGCACTTTTCAAAGGCTAACTTAATTGCTCAGACATCTCTAACAATCCATCTCCAGACTACAGCATGTTATCCCATCCTGTGTCCCAGTAGAGGTGCCCCATTTCCCTTCTCTTTCATGCCTCGCTCACTGTTGAAACACCAAATGTTTCAATAATCTCCCATACAAGTAGTCAAAATTGGAGGAAACTTATCCATCCTCCTTTTTACTGCCCTATGTTTCCTTCCTGTATATAATGAACCTGAAGGCCTTGAGTTTGTAGAATTGATGTGTTTAAGGGAACCACAAACTCCTGTAGATTCACCGGTACCTAGTTAGGTCCAATCCCTTCACCATACCTTGTATTTATTTACATTAGGGCTGCACTGCATATAATTAAGCTTGGCAGAATTCAGTTTTTATTTTTTATAATTTTGATGGATAATAGCAATGGTTATTGCTAGCATTTTTTTGTTTTAAACTTTCACAGTTGTGGAAAATTATAGGAGTTAGACCAGGGGGGCGGCGGTAGTGTCAGACAGTTGTTTAATTACAGTAGATGTTGAGATTCAAAAAATTAAAGCTTTCTAACCATGAAAATATACTGTCAACATCACACATCAAAATATACAAAGTAAAAGTCCTTAAACTGTACTTCTCAAGCAGCATTTTTCATTGCCTGTTTCAATTTTGATTGTCATTGATAGAAATTTGTGTGTGTGTGTGTGTGTGTGTACACATGGTGAAATCCACGTTTGACATTTGCCAATAAAAATCACATCCTTCCAAGCCTACATATAACACAGCCGGGCTGCCACAGGCACATTTTGGTACCTCCCATGCGATCCTGGAAAGAGAAATAGTCTAAGGATATTGTAATGAATTGGCAATTGTTAGACAGCTTTGAAGGAGCCAGTGTCTGGGTGGAAGCATTCTTTTAAGTACTTCGGTATTCTGTAGCAATGATCTAAACCACTGCAGCTTTCTGTAGCCATAGTGCAGTGTGTTGGATAATTACTGAGAGTGTTTTAAATAAAGGCTGTCACAATAGAATGCATGACGTGTGTCTTTTCCTTGTTCAGTGTGCGCAGCTCTCTGTGGGTTGACTTTGTCTGTTTCAGTTGCTACAAAAGGGGAACGTTGTCAAAGGGTTACACTTTAATTACAAAGAGAACTAAAGACCATGTAAAATTCTTTGCAGACGTTTTCCAAAGTGGGAGCTTTGAAGAGCTGCACGATCTCAAGGAAGATGGATAAAGCAGGTACTCCTATGAATCGCTGTGCATTTCCTTCTGCTTGGGTTGGTTGTGGTGATGCCTTCCACGTTCGTCTTTCTGGGCAGTTGGATAGCTGATGTTAAAAAAATCTTCATGTGCCCAGAAATGCATATGTTGAAATGACTGAAAACGTAAGCACTAAAAATCAAGTTCTGATTAAACCGGGAAGGTCGTGCACCAAAGGTAAGTAAGTGGGACTCATAGTGGGTCAGCTTAAGGCTCTGTAAAAATGTCATAAACTCTACTTCATGCCATGGGCTTGTGAAGAGTTCAGTCAATTTTAAAAAGAAACCTCACAGGCACATCTGCCTGCCCAGCCTCATGTTTGCTCATAAAATAATAAATAACAACAATTGGAGATATACCTGTTTCCTAGAGCTGGAAGGGACCTTTGAAAGGTCATCAAGTCCAGCCCTCTGCCTTCACTAGCAGGACCAAGTACTGATTTTTGCCCCAGATCCTTAAGTGGCCCCCTCAAGGATTGAGCTCACAATCCCGGGTTTAGCAGGCCAATGCTCACACACATGATCTGGTTTAAGAACAGAACCATGTCCAGTTTCACTCTACCTTCCAGGGCAATCAACTTCTGTCACTGAAGAAGGACTTCTGTAGCATAGTACCATCCAAGTTTGGAAACTTGCCATTGTATTTGCTGCTGAGGGCCTTGCTTATGGATCTCTGAAGTTGTGATCCTATGGGCCGGTTTCCTAAAAGCATTGCATGACCTTGAGTGTTGAAAACTTTTGCTGAATAAGGAGATAATTAAAGGGCTGTAGAACCTCGAACTGATAAGTGACCATATAGGGACTATGCTAGTTTGCATCTCTTCTGTGGCGCTCAGAGGGACAAGTGAAATTTAGGGCACAATCTAGGTGATAAAGTGAAAGACAGCACATAATGTTCTCTGTCTTGTAAATAGATCTCAATCCTTCAGTCCCTTGCTAAGACATTTGCACAGTGGTTTGGAGAAGACCAAATATGTATGAGCCCTATGCTCCTGGTTCTGTAGCAGCAGTTAGTTAGCTGCTTCTGTATCTGTGCACTTGCTGTACTGCTGACATCCCCAGTGATGTGGATAACCAGCAAGGGATGAATAGTCATTCTGTCAGCTGCTGAGGCCTTTGGAAATAAAGGGAGAAGTCTATGCCTGGCAAGTGGGGATAGGGCCACCCTAAAGGGCTGACACTGTTTTTACATTAACCAGTGGGAGAATGGAGAGCATGAAATTGTTGGTTCCCTTTCCCAAATTAATTGAACTCCAGGTTTGGAATTATTTAACAAGCAGTTTCCATTCACATATATAGGACGAGAGTTCAGGCCCCTGTATGCTGGGCACTGAATGTATGCAGAGACAGTTTCTCACCCCAAAGAGCTTCCCCTATAAATATGACAAAGGACATATTGTCTCCACTTCATAAATAGTCAAAGAGCACACGCAGTTTAAATGAGCTGCCTATGGATACATGCGATTTTTGTGGCAGAGCCAATTCTCTTCTGACTCTTAGACCAGGGCTCTACCCAAAAGCCCTTCCTTTCTGCCGAGGGATCTACCTATATGGCAGATCAATTTAAGGGTCCATTTATAACTGGTTTTATTGGCTTGTGCAACATATTTCCTCCTTTATGGCCAGAGTGAACTGTTAGGTGGGTTTCAGATGAAAAATACAGTCAAACTCAAGACTCAGATTTTACATCCATCTAAAAGGAAGCATAAATTATTGTGGGGGGTAACTTTGTCTGAATCAGGCGCGTTAGGAATGCCCATAGAATGCCTGTGTCTGGATTATGGTGAAAACTTCATTCCAAAAGTTTACCACTGCAGCAGTGCAGGAAAACCCTGTGCATGAACACATTTGTATGTAAGCAGTATGATCACTGACCTTTTCTGCGCATAGCTATCATGTCTGCAGGACCGATGGTTAGTGTTTTGTTTAGTTGCGTTCACAAAAGTTACATATGAAATGGATTTCCACTATACACAGGTGTTGTACAACTTCCTTTGCATCATCCCCAGGGTGACTGTATCTTGAAATGTCACAATATCATTTAGTTGTTTAATTCCCCATGGGGCAGGTTGTTGTTTAATTCTCCTTTGGGGCAGGTTTAGTCCAGCACAGCTCACCCTATTTCTAGCAGTGTTGATTCACTTTTTCGTTGTCTGTCATTAACCAGTCACAAGGGCCTATCCATTGTACAGGCCACTACCGAATGATTTTCGCCAAATCGTTTACGAGGCTCTTTCCTTCCCTTTCTGGCAGGCACTTTACTTCCTATGGGCTTTGGATTTGTGGAGTACAAGAAACCAGAGCATGCTCAGAAAGCCCTCAAACAGCTCCAGGTAACCATGGGTGACGCAGGCAAAAGGGAGGAGTGGGTGGCTTCTGAGGCATCAAGAACCCCTCTAATATTTGTTTTTCAGTAGTTACCTACAGGCTGCAACTGAGGTCAGAGTCCCATTGTGCTGAGTGCTGAGCATACCCCTAGTGAGACGGTCCCTGCGCCAAAAGGCCTACAAACTAGAGACAAAGGCTGGGAGTGGAAATAGTTGCACAGGGAGGGGAAGTCACTTGCCCAACATCACATCAGTGGCACAGTTGGGATTAACTCAGGTGTCTTGACTCCTATGCCAGTGCCCTGGCCACTAGACCATACAGCTTCCCCATCTGTATTGTGTACTCTTCACCTGTATTAGCTGCGCTTAGAAAGAGAAGAGCTTTGGGTGAAGGAGAGGTGGGGGAAGGAGAACTGAGATGTAAAACTCATCCGTTTTTAAGGTCTCTTTCTTTTTGCAGACTTTGTAATTTGTTTTTTTAGGGTTGCTTAGTAGATGGCCATCGGCTGGACGTGAAGATCTCCGAAAGGGCCATCAAGTAAGTCTGCCTGATTCCTGTCTGACTTCTCTGCACCAAATAGACTTAAGCAGCAACAGATTGCCCAGAATGGCTCTTCCTTTTTACAATGTGGTTGCTGGTGGCCCTTTGTAATTCAGGTGGTGAATAGTGCCAGTCTTAAATACACATTTACCCGGTATGATGGAACAAATGTTTTTCCTGGGGTCTTTCAGATGATCAGATCTTCAAAAATAGTAGTTGTGATAGTGTTAGTCCAGTGTATTAACTCAAAGGTGTAGCCAGTTGTTTGACTGCATTCGCTGTTAGTTCTTAAAAATTTTAGAGACCAAATAACTAATCTTAGCTAAATGTATTGTCTAAAGGCAAAGCAGAACAATATAAAAAGGAAACCTACATACCTTCCCTCTGGGAAGCAATCCTTATCTCACAGCACGTTCACCTTACGCACAAGTTGTGCTTCAAAGATACACGTTGCAACAAGTAGTATTTATAGTATGACTTTTTACAAGTTCCAGAGTACTTTGCATATCACTTGAAGTTTAAGTTTAACCCACTGGTTTATGCCAGCTTTGTCCTTAGTACCTCCCTATATTTTCCCATATCTTGGGTTGAATTGCAGCATTCCAAGTGTTGATGAGCCATGAAAATACTCCCAAAGTGTACTTGGTACAAAGGATTCCTGCATCCTTGCTTTGACAAGTTTCCTATTTTCTAATGCCAAAGCTAATTTTCAGCTTTGCATAGTGTTGTGGGATGTGTGACGTAGGTGAACAGAATTATGGGAAGAGCATAATACATTCAGTTAAGATAATTTTCCATCACCGATGTATATTATATTAATACTGTGTGCATAATACCTATTAATATGGGGTATTTTTGGCCAACAAGTGGATAGGAATAAATGAAATTTGAGGTGGCGATCTGTTTTTATTAGACTAAGTAAAAAATAAAGGAATCACTGAGCTTCTGGGAATCAGAAGAACGTAAAGCAACACTAAATAATTTCATCGCTTAAGTGAGAGAAGCTAGATCTAAGGTGAACTATACTGGAAAAGTTGTCTCAAGGGTCTCCTTGGGTTAATTTGCTATTCTCCCAACTCCTTTAAGAAAAGCATCTTTCCACTGTCATCTTCATCTGTCCTGTAGATGGTATTGTTCTGTGCCTCTTCCCTCATGCTGAAGTCATCTTTGTTAGACCAAAGGGAGCTGCATGGGACTTCCCTTAAAGGCCCATCAGTACAGCTCTTCGGCTGCTGTGGGGTAATGCACCGCTCTGTACATTGAGGCCCAAGAATTGCTTCCACCTTCTGCTGGCTTGGACAGCCAGAATCCATGTCTTGGAATCAAACCTGATGGCTTTACACAGTAGCATTACCTGTTCCTGCTATTTACAGCCTTTCAGAGAACAGTTAAAAGTAAAACTAAAGGCACAGGCTGTGCTTCACTTACACTAATTTAGCCAGCGTTGCAAACTTCTCCCTGTTGTACCAGAGCAGGTGAGCAAACCAACAGAAGGATTGGTCTGTTCCAGAATGGTCATCCCTAGGTAGTGCTTTATTTACTTGTCTTGAAGTAGGACCCCTGTCAGGATTTGAGGTCCTGTCTGCAAGATAATGCACAGACACATAGGAAGACTGCGACCTTTTTAAAATAGTGAGGCAGATTTTTATATATTCCAAGCATAACTAATCAGACTGTCCTGTTCTCCCACCTGATCTGTGAAGTGTCCATTGATTCAAATAAGAAGCCATTGAGCATATCGATCAGGAAACTGGACTCCAGAATGTCTAGATTCGTAAGCTGGAAGGAACCAGAAAGAGAGAGGTCTGTGTTGTGTTGCTCTACAGTGCAACTTATCGTGTCTCCATTGATTTACCAGGCCCACTGTGACACAATCCCGAAAAAAACAAACGCTCAAGAAGCAAAAGAGCTCCAAGATTTTGGTCCGAAATATCCCATTCCAGGCAACCGTGAGGGAAATCAGAGAGCTGTTCAGGTAAAGAAATCTGCTGCTGCTCATCTGCTCAGTGGGTAGTTACTCACTGGGGCATTGGCGGCTGCTTTTGGTAGATGACCTTGCTGTCTGATCATAAATAGTACGGAACTTACGGGGTAAGTGAGACTTGTATGTAATGTAGATATGGACACATGACATGAAATAAGCAGATTACTCCTGTGTCTGAGCTCCACTTGGAGCAGGAGCATGTATGGAGGGAAGGGGAGGCGCATCAGCGAGTGGGTCATCGTGTCTTCATCCTGAGGGCCAAACTGCACCAGCCTCTGCCTGAATTAGAGCAACCCGGGGCTGCACTAATGTACACCAGCAGTGTCTGGTCCTCTAGGGACCATGTGCCCACTAAGGATCCACACTGAGATGCCCCAATACATCCCTATCTCTTCTGACATGTTCCCTGTTCTGCGTTGGTACAGTTGGTGCAGGAGCTGAGTTCTTACCCCAACTCTTCTTGACTGGGGCAGTTCTCAGCTGGTGGGTAACAGACAGAATCTGGCTCCTTTGCACCTCTTAAGCAGTGCAAAGTGTTCAGATCATAACGGAGAATCTGGCTTCAAATCTCTCCTTGTCCAGAATGTGTTCGGTGGCTTTCCCAAGAAAGCGAGGTGTGACGAGCACCAACGAATTAGCCAGACAGCAGATAGGATTGTTTTACATACAACTAACCAAATTCCTCACTGGTCCTATTCACGTGGCACCAGGGTTTGTGCATACCCTTTAAGGAGCTCCTAAAGCTTGGTTCTCTAGCAACAATTAACCTCACATAAAATGGTTTGTGCATGTAAAGTACTTTGTACGGGGTAAGGGTTGCCTCAAGGTCGGCATAGATGAAACAAATAGGAATTATTTTTGAGAGAACACTTATTTCGGCAAGAATCCTCCGTATTGAAAACTACGTGGGATGACACTGGTAGCTAAGCATGGAGTGCTTTAAAACTTCAGGGAGTCCCACCTGCTGCAAAGGAAAATGGGGGGTGACTTTACATTTGTTAAAGTGATACTTGTAGATGCGTGTTCACTGACTGCATCCACAACGTTACTCATTTGGGTGTCGGCTTTTTAAGTGTTGATAAACCATCACAAATCTGGGATGCTTTGCATAATATCGAATAAGGCACATTTCCTACCCCAACCAACCTTGTTTGATTGTGCTGCTGCTCGGATACTAGAGTGAACTGAGAGAGTCATAGAGTTTACAGACACAAGGGAATATCAGATCATCTAGTGTGACCTCCTAGGTTCTGTTTTCAGCTCTGCCCTGACCTGCAGGGTGACTGTGGGCAGGTCACTTCCCCTCTGTGTCTCGGAGAATAATGAGGCTAACCCGCCTTGAGGTATATTGACGCAAATAGCTATATAAGAACAAAGTCTTTTAGAGTGTGAGTTCACCGTGTCAGTGTTTGGAAAGGGTATAGAGAGGACTTCTTCAGGCCTTCTGGGGTTAGGCTGAATGTGTTTTAACTTTCCTAACAATGAACCATGTGAGATTGTAGGTTCATTCCCCGAGGGACCTGGGGGGGAATCCAGTTGCTTAACCCACTCAAAGAAAACCAATATTGTGCCCTGAAGAACAATCCTGCAATGACATGTTGAGGGTGAGCAAAACCAGAGGCCCCTGGAGATTTTATTCATGGGTTTCTAAATACTGTATTAGCATGAAATGTTGTAGAAGTGTTGCCACGGCATAAGAGACAAAATACTTAGGCCTCTGTTGGAGGAAAGTGTGATCCTGTGTCTTCACTGCTTGTTGGAGAATTCTTCTGTGCATGGGGTGGGGGCGGGCTAGGGATGTTGTATCTATTTAATTGGAACTAGGCTGAGGTAACCATGTGTTAGAAGTATGTTAGTCACATTGTTTATGACAGGAAGCTGCTCAGATGCTGTGGTGATGAGCCCAGTAAAAGAACCTATCTAGAATAGCGAGGGCTCTTCTGGCCAGAAGTCTTTGTCTGTTTAAAGGCTCTTATATCTTGTATGCTTGTACTTTGACTGTATAGTGATAAAGTCTGTGGAAATGGTCTGGACCCAAATTTGGATCTTAATGCTATTCAAACTACCTAGGATGGGGAGGAAAATTGCACCCGGATTTCTAATCATACGAGACCCTTCAAGTCCCAAACTTAACTCTTCCTGCCAGTTGTAGATCAACCAACTTGCTGCGTCAAATTGCCAGTGCTCAGCTGATATCCGCAGTTTACTGGCCACCAGACCAAATAATAAACAGAGCCAGGTTGGCTTTCGGCTCTGTAATATATTCAGGGGAACAAGGAATCTGTACTTGTCCAAAAGATAAAAGATCAGTACAGAGAGATGTTTTGTTTCACATTATTAAAAGGGTGTTGAAAAACCGTGCATGGTTGAGAAGACTGGGATATGGGAGCAGTTTGATAGTGTCTGTTTTAAGGAACATGAGGCTTCTATAGCCCATTATCAAAAGCGTATTAAGAACAATGCATGTTAATCAGGAAGCAGTGTTCCACCAAAATGTCAGTTTCACTTAGTTACACAATATATTTAGGAACACATTATTTATCTTCAGAACAAAAGGCGGCATTGAGAGAACTGAGCTGATTTAATAATGTCTCTGCTTATTTTTCAGAAGGACTAAAAATTTGCACACATTGAACATTATTTAATGCCAGGCATTCTTTTGGGGCTTTGTTTAAAATTGTACGCTTTGGCCATAGATTTAGATCCTTTGGTGGGTTTCTTTTTAATAATAATAATTTTTTAGTTTTAAAACAATTCTTTGGAACCAGAGGCATTTCCCTCAGCAAGGCAGCAGGGGGCACTCTTAATCTTCCCAGGAAATAAAGGACCAGAAGAGCTGCAGTTGTTGCTCACAGACAATGACGCTGCAGGCCAGTGGTAGCTCTGCCTGTGGAGGTTAAAGGCTTTGTGGGACAAGCCTCTTCTCTATTGTTTCACATGTTCAAAAGCCACTTTCCAGCCACCCAAGTGATGTCGTCCTATAACCCACTTCCTTTATTCCACTTCTGAATTATTGTCTGGGCAGGATGTGAAACACAGAAGGTTAAAATTCTTTTTATTCTATAAAAATGTCTTCACCTTTCAAGCTTTGTCACGTGAGCTCTCCCTTTTAAATCTACCCAAGAATAGGTGTTAGCAATGCTAGCTGTTTGAAATGGACAATGATTGATTTGTTTCAACGGTGCAGACTTTTGGAGTCTTCCGTTCATGGATTGTTCAGAGTTGCAGCTTACCCTGTTCATCTTTCTCCTCTAGTGTTTTGTCGATTCAAAGATCCATCATCACAGTGCATAGCCTCTCTGTGGAATGAGGATTATGGTTTAGGATGCAATATTAGCAACCTAAGATGTGTATAAAAGCCTGCCTTGTTCCTGCACTCCTGTGTTGTTGCTCTCCTCTAGCCAAATCAAGCTAATCTTGAAGACCTGCACCCTGGTTGCGGTAGTGGTGGATTTTGGATCACTTTAACAAAACTTTCATAGGAAGAGGGAGAATGAAGAAAAACACTTTCGGAAAATCCATGCATGGGTATTAAATTAGTATTGCTTTCCCAAACCTGTAGCTTGCAGGGGATTCAAGGTGCCATGTCTGTGGTTTCAGAGGTTTGGGAATAAGCTTGTAATCCATAGGGAGTATGTTGGAAAGTGAAGGTATTTCATTTTCTTCATGTGCATTTGGTGATGGTGAACACTCCTGGATTGGCAGTCCTGGAGTCTGAATCCTTTTTCTAAGCATGGACAACACTGGAATAAGTTTTCCTCATACTGTATCTGTTGCCATACTTGAATCCTGGCCTGGAGGGACTATCTCTAATAATGAGGGTATTTCAGTCTGTCTGCTCTCTTTGCTGAGGCTGCTAGTTATGTAGTTCATCAATTTATAACTGTCCTTTTAATTCTTTGATACTATATTGAGAGCTCTTAAGCTGATATTTTCAAAAATGATTAATGAATTTGGATGTCTAATTTGAGACCTGTGAAAAGCCCTTATTTTTCAGAGGGCAGCTCCTGAGCAATTTCTGAAAATTAGGTTTCTTTAAAATGTGTCGTGCTGGTCCCACATAATCACCACTTCCCGTCAGAAGTCTTGATCTTAATGCTTTGTTTCATAGCCATATCACTTCCTACCCTAACTTAGAGAGCATAAAAAATGAAGGCATTATTGTACAGACTCACATCACTGAACATGAAGTTACAAAGATTTTTCCCCTCCTAAAATAGGAGCAACTAAATGGAAAAAAGTCCTTTCCATTTTCTCTAGATCAAATAAGACGTGTTGAAGGGTAAACCCTGTAGGCTGCCTTCGTAGAATTATAAGTTCACATGGTGCACACTCCACCAAATAAGGGAATAAGAGCTGTCATAAAATCAGATTCAGAAAAAGCTTATGATGGGGTCTACTCGGGCTTCTTTCTGGAGGAAACATGGTTTTGGGGAACTTGCATGTAAATTTGGCAAGATGTATAAACCCTTTTCTAAAATCAGAACTATCTGTCACTGTCTCATGCTTCCAGATGAGCAGAGGAAGAAAACCAGGCGGCCCACTAGCCTCATTATTTGCCTTCAGTCTGTTTAAAAAAATAAAATAAAATTGAGAAAATCCCAAAGTTCAAGATTTACTTCCAGTCTAAACAAGAAGTTATATAGCTTTATATGAAGATTACATTATTGTACATCTGATCACCTCCATATTCTACCTATAGGAGTCTAATTCATGCAAATTTAGTAAGGCTTTCTGGTTACAAAATGTGTATGGATCTCACCCTTAACAGAAATAAGGTTACAGCTATTGGTTGGGGTGGGGGGACACAGCTGAAAATAGTACCAGAACATGGTTATGGTTCCTAGGAATAAATATAGCATATCACAGTGCTATGTGAAAGTAACATTCTGTTTTAGAGAAACCAGTGGGATTAAAGATTGGAATATGATACTGGACAGGTTTAATGTACTAAAAACAGTCTGTCCATTTTATTATTTTTAAAGGCTTTGTTGTTGTTCACTTTTTTTAAAACCAACCAACCCCCTCCCCCCCACTGAATAACCACAACTCACTGCATAGTGCTTTTAGAGGAGCAATGTAGCCACACTAGCCAGGACAGAAGCTCCCTCTGACCGAAGTAGAAGACATGGTCATGAATCTAAAACTATATTACAGGGGGCAAGATTTGGAAATTGGATCTGTGCTTCTAGAAGAAAAAAGTATGGGTGAAGGATTCAGTTGATAAAATAGGTCATTTTTTTTTATTATTTTTGTTTAACTGAGTCTTTTTCTAAAGTAATTCTTACGTCATTATCCATTTCTTCAAAGCTTGGAATGACCTATGAAAATAAGAGTTGTTACCAGAATGAGCTCTTCATTTCTCATTATAAAGGAACACTGAGATATAATGAAGCCTAGTGCAAGACACACTCCATGTTCACACCTTTCTCCAAGTAAGGGAGGCTACATGACTGGTGAAAATTTTCCCTTCCCCAAGATATCTTCCTGCCCTTGAATCCACAGAAATTTTCACTAACCAAAGGCAGGAGATTGAAAATTATCGATTAATGGACAGTGAGGTTTTACCCATATAAGAGCTAGGTGGTATTAATTGGTACATTCAGCTCCTGTATGCTTGGCTATATGACATACAAAAAATGCATAGATAGCTAAGCACCTGACACCGATTATTGTACTGTGGCTGCAATTTTAAGTGGTTATTTTAAAAATGGTTATTTTAAATATTTTTAGTTTCAAATGTATTGTTAAATCCTTATAGCAGCTTAATACCCAGTACAAATCTTTCTGATCAAATTATTTTCACTCTTCAACAGTTCAAAATGTTGTGCCATAGAAGAATCCTCCACACAACCTCTGGAAACAAAGACTAGGCAGACATATATGTGCATTACCAGAAAGGATTGCTATTAATGCTAATATAATGCTTTCTATTTGTTATATTTATTACCCCTGTAAAACAGAAGCAAAAACAGATCAGCACATATGGTAATATTATGCCAACTAAAATTATTGTGGGATGTGTCAAGTTTGAGTGAACTAAAATACAAAATCAGTGGAAGGCGACAACACAGATAATCAGCTTGTCTACATTTAAAACACTGTAGTGGTGCAGCTGCACTGGTGTAGCAGTGCCCCTGTAGTACTTCATTGTAGATGCCACCTAAGCCGCTGGGAGGGATTCTCCAGTTGAGGTAGTTAATCCACCTCCCCAAGAAATGGTAGCGAGGTCAATGAAAGAATCTTTCAGTCGACCTAGCAATGTCTATAGGGGGAGATAGATTGGTTTAACTACGCCACTCGGATGTGGATTTTTTACACCTCTTAGTGATATAATTAAGCTGACTTTAATTTTCTAATGTAGACCAGGCCCTCAATTTCACCTAAGGACCAGACTGCTTTTTCAGATTTGTTCAGGACAGTAAAATATTAATAAATGTTGTCAAAGACTGTATTCATCCACGAAAGCTCATGCTCCAATACGTCTGTTAGTCTATAAGGTGCCATAGGACTCTGTCTGTTTTGTCAAAGACTTGGTGTCTGTGACACCGAAGATCCATAATTAGCGCTGGTTGGGACCTGGAATTTCCATTCTGTGAGGAAGTTCTGAAATACTTTATTCTGAGTCTGACTGAAAAGCTGAAATTTTGAAATTTCCCATAAAATGAAAATTTCAGGACACTTCAGTTTAGGACTATCAAAATACTTTAATGTCAAAATGTTTTGATTCATATTGTTTCGCTTTTATATTATGTTAACATAGTAAGCGTTGTATGCAATATATACATAAAATATTTTAATATAAATTTGAAACAAACTGAATCAAGTAGTCACAATGAAACACTTTTACTTTGTTGAAATGAAAGTCTAAACAAATTGTTTAGACATTTCCCCTATCAAAAACTTTGTTAAATTTGACATGTCACCATGAGATGTTTAGGTTTCAGTGAAACTGCATTGGTGCAGCAGGTCAGGATTAGCAATGTACCAATGCAAAAAACTTAGTATGCGTGAGCAGAAAAAGCACAGGAAAACTTGGTAATCCTCGAATGACCAAATGCTACTACCACTTGTCAGCTTTTGGCTAGAATTGTTTGAATAATCATATTTATGTACGAAGACACACAAGTACCCTTTGTCTCTTGGGGAACATTGGACTGCCCAGGGAGTAAATTAAAATGTAAAGACGCTGCTATTTCTCCTGGTGCTGAAAGCTATAAAATTCTCTTACTTTTTTGTTAGAGCATGTTCAGACTGAGGAAGGAAATAATTAGGTGGTTGAATATGCAACAGATTTGCCTCTTGGATTTTCCAAAGAGACCCATGTACTGAATGCTCATCTGAATGTTGGCCTCTTACGAGGTGGATAATGTTACTATCTCAGTCTCGTTGGTGTATTTCCTGTAACGATCACAGTGCTGAAGCTAGCTGGAATGACCTGCTTGTGCTAGAGTGGGAAGGAAGCATGATTAATGTGGGCATTGGTTTATCTGAGAGCAGCTAGGTGCTGTGCCTGCTTAAAGAAGGCACATAGATAATGCAGTCCAAATGATACGCCTGATAACCAGGCAAATGTCTAATTTTGAAGTGGAGCTGAAATCCTCTTTCCTACCCATATTTTTGTCAGTAGGTTAGAAGGTGGTTGAAGAAGAAAGGAAACAGTGGTTCTTTGTAAAGCAGGGTCTGTAAGCATGAGGACCCGAGTGGGCCAGCCACAGAAGACAAAAGGGTCAATGATGAGGAAGGGTTGGTTGGTGCAAGAGGGACATGAGCAGTAGGGTTGTCCAGGATTATGAATGTGAATCAGGTGCTTGAACTTCCTCAGGAAGAGGAGAGGAAGCCAGTGAGAGGATTTGAGATGGAGTCATGTAGGCCAAACGGCAGTGCTCGTAAGATGGAGGGGACCAGGAGCAAGGTGAGAAGCAAAGAAGGGAGGAGATTGCAGTAATCAAGGCAAGTGAGGACCAGGACATGGACACATGTATTTTAGGAATAGGTATGAAGAGATAAGGATGGATTTTAAAGATGCTGAGGAAGAATTGATAAGATTTGGTGCAGGAGGATCCTATCGTCTACTTAACTGACTGCAGAGCTGATTTCATTGGGTCTATCTGTAGATGGTAGAGCTAGACTAAAATACATCTGAGATGCATGTGTATGGTGTGTCTACACTACACATGAATTCATGTGTGTGTAATCTTTTGTGTGGGTTTCTGTTGCTCAGTCTGTACATTCACTAGTGGAAAGCCTCTATTCTGGAGGCCCAGTTTCAAAGGCGGCAGCTAAATACAATGTGCAGATCCTATTGTCACAGAGTCCCCAGGTGATACTTTGGAACTGCTCCCATTGAAGCCAGTCAGGACTCTGGTGAAGTCTCCTCACTGAGCAGACTGTCTTCAGGGTAAAAAGCTCACACAGCTTCACCTTCCTGGATCTGACCTTGGAGCATTCAGCATCCTCTGCCCCTCCGTGTGCTTCCCACAGCGAGTCTGCTCAGACTGGGTTCTGGGGAAGCCACCAGGTCCTGCACCCCCACTTCGCAGTCAGACGTGACTCTTAGCCAGCCAGTAAAACAGAGGTTTATTATATGACAGGAACACAGTCTAAAACAGAGCTTGTAGGTACAGAGAACAGGACCCCTCAGCAGGGTCCATTTTGGGGGGCAGTGAGCCAGACACCCATGTCTGCACTTCACTCCACGTCCCCAGTCAGCTCCAAACTGACTCTCCAGCTCCTCCTCCTTTGCTTTATTCCTTTCCCTGGGCCAGGAGGTCACCTAATTCCTTTGTTCTCCAACACCTTTAGCTATCACCTTGCAGGGGGGAAGGGCCTTGGCCATTAGTTGCCAGGAGACAGAGTGTCAGCCGTTTATTTACACTGACCCTTTGCTCTGCAATAATTACACCCCCTTATTCCACCACAAGAGACTTAAGAAATGCATAGGGGAAACTGAGGCACCTTTACAATATTCAGAGGAAATATTAACAGTCCCACTTCATCACACCTATACCTGGACATTTCTTATAGGTGAATTAAAATAATCTTTGATGTACCATTTAGGGCCAGATCCTAAACTGGCATAACTCAGAGTAGTTACACTTTATGCCAACTGAGGATTTACCCTTTAGTGTTTAACTCTAGATTTTAGCTTCCTATTTAGGATCCTGTATCTGTCATTTGGGATCCTCAGGTCTGAACAAACAAAGTGTTGCTACTATGACCAACCCTTGTGTGCTCTGCAATTCCACAGGTTGAAGAATTGGAATGTAGAATTTAAACTGGAATTTTATCTTAGAAATATTGCACTTCTAGCCCTTCCATGCATCCTATCCCTGAGTAGGTGGGGTTTGTGGGGGGCAGGCTGGGGAACACTGATAGGAAGTGCTTTTAAAAAAGCAATTCCTTGATGCTTTTTCATCAGTGCCTTTGTCCCAGCTACTTGCCCTCACCCTTCTGGACTGAGAACCTCTGCACTGTAAGTGTCTTTCCACATTGCCTCACAATCCTAAAGGGATGAAGTTTCTCTGCTCGGCTGCACTTCCCCCCTCCTCCAGAGCATCTCTGGGAATTGTTCCTTCCTGTAGGTGTGAGCCTCCTGCTAGGAGAGTGAATGGCAGCGTTCCCAACAGGTGGGAAGAGGCATTCATTAACAGTGTGTGGGTTGGGCTGCAGTGACCTCACCTGTTGTACTTCTGCGTGATCTTTGTGATGGAAATGACTAAAGATTAAGCACTGGTTTTAGCCTCCATTCTTCGGGCCTGTGTACGCTTCAGTTGGGGTCATGTCTGGTTCCATTCTGTAGTGTAGACAGCACTCAGCCCTTGCGCATATCCAAGGCTTTTGCACATTTCAGGGACACCGAATCTGCACTAGTTGATGGGGCAGGGAATATCTTATGTTTTTACAGCGCCTAGCACATTAGGGTGTCCATCCCTGATTGAGGCCTGTTGAGGCTGTTGCAGTATAAAGAATACTAGAACAGTCTTGTAACTTGCGGTGTTTGTGTTGCTGTTGTCAGGGCCTTAACAGTCTACCCCTAGTGCATGCTTATAACAAGGCCTAACCCAGGGGATTTACTAATAGTTCCACACACCAGCTTCAAAACACCAGGTTACCTCTGACAATAGGAAATTGTGCTTTCCATTGAAGTGCTTTTATTGAAATCAAATTGCAGATGCAGATTCAAGAGATACTAGTACCTACTTTCAGATGCAAATGCAGGGATTGTGCACGTCTGTGTCTGTCGCCACATCATAAAAGTGTTTTTTTTTTTGTTTTTTTTTAAATGAAGATTTTCTTCCTTCTTGAGGTCTGCTCTTGCAGTGCTGGAAACCCTATCAGCGGTATTGGACTAGTGCATGAGAACCCGCAAATGAAACTGACCAGTCTAGTTTCACTGTCCAAGATGAGCCATGTAGGAATCGGTTCAATGGGTTTTCAATGTTCTTTTTGAAAAACTGAAACTGAAAAGTGCTTAACAGAAGAATTTTTTTAACGCTGTCTTGACAGCGTTACTTCAGTGTATCTTCCCTTTCTGAAGGCTGACTATCAATCACAGTAGTTGGTTTTAGTGTGTTGCTAGCAATCCAGATCGTGAGTCTCCTCATTGCTCCCCTAAACCTCTCTGCTGAGCCATTTTCAACTGCCTGTTTTTACTCCGGCAGATCGTCTAATGCAGGGATCGGCAACCTTTCAGAAGTGGTGTGCCGAATCTTCATTTATTCACTCTAATTTAAGGATTTGGGTGCCGGTAATACATGTTAACATTTTTAGAAGGTCTCTTTCTATAAGTCTGTAATATATAATTAAACTGCTGTTGTATGTAAAGTAAATAAGGCTTTTCAAATGTTTAAGACGCTTCATTTAACATTAAATTAAAATGCAGAGCCCCCCAGACTGGTCGCCAGACCCAGGCAGTCTGAGTGCCACTGAAAATCAGCTCGTGTGCCGCCTTCGGCACCCGTGCCATAGGTTGCCTACCCCTGGTCTAATGCAAACTAAGGATTTCCAGGGTCCCTCGTGATTTTTGCTGATGGGGCTCTCACTGATGCTCTAAGCTGAACCTAGTGACGGGGCTTAATTAGTTTCCTACACCCCATTCCTTCTTTTTCATCAGTGCTTTTCTGGTTTTTTTGTTTGAAATGCCATGTTCAAACAGGTTACCCTCTGGCAATCTCCCCACCACCACCACCACCAGCCCCGCACCGTATCTGTTCTGATTGGTGACTCTAAGGTTCGTGTGCGTGTGAATGGATGCTTTTTAAGTTTCTTCTTCATAGGAAGCAACTTGCTGAGCCCCAGTAATCTAGTCCAACATCTCTGTTGGATACCCATTCAGTGCTATTCACATTACAAGGTGGTGGTCTTTTGTCTGACCTGTTAAAAATAATATTTTTGTCGTCAGGCAGGGGCAAAGCATGCATGTTTCTAAGGTGCATGCTTGACTATTAATATGGCTTTCAAGTTGACCATAAGGGTTTTTAGACGCTGCTATATAGAAATTGTAGTTGCTTGACATCTAAAGCTGATTGCCTCTAAGGCTACGTCTTCACTACCTGCCGTATCGGGTAGCAATCGATTTCTCGAGGATCGATATATTGCGTCTCATCGAGATGCGATATAGCGATCCCCGAACGCGCTGCTGTCGACTCCGGAACTCCACCAACACGAACGGCAGTAGCGGAGTTGACAGGGGGAGCCACAAACATCGATCCCACGCCGTGAGGACAGTAGGTAAATCGATCTAAGATACTTCAACTTCAACTACGTTATTCATGTAGCTGAAGTTGCGTATCTTAGATTGATCCGCTCCCCTAGTGTAGACCAGCCCTAAGTTTGTAATTCAAGGAACAATCAGGATTGAAAAGAACAATTAAAAAAAAAATCCATTTCTATTTTTAGATTTCTTGAAATGTTGAGAATGAAAAGCACTTTAAGTTTTTTGCACTTTCACCATGAAGCTAGACAGGTCAATTTCACTCTTTTTTTCAGTAGTACATAGTGTATTTTATTTTTCAGTCTTCCTCCCTTCATGGGAATGTCTTAAACAACTTCACATTCTATTTGACACCCAAATGCTTTACATTCATGTTGACACTTGCAAAATCCATACTTTGCATTGTTTTAACAAGCTGCATCATTGGACTGATGTTGTTGGTGTTTCTTTCAGTCCAGTGGATTTTAAAATTCAGATCTTTTAGCAAGTCTTCCCTCTCCATGCTTGTGAAAAGAGACAGTATGGTTTTATAAACAGCTTGTAAGTTGTCCTTTCCTCCCAGCCTTGCAGGTGAACAGACGCATAGCTTTTACTTATTTTTTGCCTCTTACGAGAGTGGTTTGAGGAATGGAGCCCTCGAAAAACCAGGAGGAGCAGTTGGAATGTTCAGTGTTTGATTTAGCATGAGGGGGAATCGGGCAGCAGCAGAAACGCTCCTCCACCTCCTGCCCAAAGCCCTCACAGTGAAAAAGACAAGTCAGATGGAATTGAGACCCATCCTTCTGTCGCATGGATGAAATTAGAAGCCAGCCTGACTCTTGCACTAGGAGAGACCTTGTTGAGAGCGATGAGATTAGGGGTCACCTGACCCGACTGGAAGTTGTGAACCAAAAGGAAGCTGCAGCATCCATTTCTGTCTTTGGCTGGAAAAGTTAAGCTGGTTCTGTCGTAGCCTCTTAGGGCTGGCTCTCTGGACGTCAGATGGCAATTCACCAACTGCTCCCATTTATAAGCAAGGAATATAAATGCGGGTGGATAAGGGTATGCAACAGCCAGTGCCTGCCGGTGGAACCGCACAAATTTGCTGTTTAGAGGAAAGAGTGAGACAGGGTGGTCTAGTGGATAGAGAATTGCACTAGGTCTTGAGAGACCTATTCCTGGCCATGCCGCTGGCCTGCTGGGTGACTTTGAGCAAGTCCCTTCCCCTCTTTTTGCCTCAGTTTTCCCCTCTGTAAAATGGGAATAAAGATACCGACCTCTTTTGTAAAGTGCTTTGAGATCTATCAATGAAAAGCTCTAGATAAGAGGGGGGGTGTTTTAGAATTAAAAGCTCTTCCTCCTCATAGTTGATCCCACTCACCTTGTCAGATTTCAGTGGCCTCTTTTTCTGTTTAGTAGCCTTGATCACAAGAGCTCCCACAGACTAGTCTGCAAGCAAATGGTATCTGGGCACAGAATATCCTCTCCACTCCGCCTGGTCTGGGGCCCTTCTTGGCTTTTGCACCATTGCTTCATCCCTGTGTTCCAGCTCTGAAGTCTTTTCTGCTATCCTTTACGATATGAGGCAATGATCGAACCCTTTATTCTGAACAGTCTAGCAGCTGCATTTTCTGACTTGACTGGGGAGTTGGAAGAAGGGGCAAAATGGCTCATTGTTTCTAGCGCCCTCATGTGGGGATTCCTTTGTGTGATTCATCTGAGGTCCACCACTTAGGCTGGAAGGAGAGGTCAGTTCAGGGACTCCTGTATTCCAAAGCCCAGGGTGCAATCAGAGCACCTCCCCATACCAGGCCCAGCTGCTTCTAGCATAATCTGGCCTTTGAAAAAAATTACTCTGCAATACAATTGCTTACATGGAGCCAACTGCATCTTCAGAGCGGCTTTCCTGCAGAATTGCCGGTGTTTGCACCTAAAGCCCATATACATACTGCTGCGTTTGAGCCAGAGTGGCATGCTAGCATTGGAGGGGTTATAGTGGAAGCAAGGGGTGGAACCAAGGTATTTCAGATGCTCATTATTCATTGCCAGCTTTCCCCAAAGTTGTATTAATTTCACGCTGTCACGCAGGACTGTGCTGCCTTGCTCATCAGTATCTGGGAAGGCGGGAGCTGCGGTGGGATGGGAAAAGAGTGCACTCTCACTTCAGAACTGCTGGTATTTGGAAAGATCATTGGTAGCCTCTCTGCTACACCACCGGCCCAGCATGTTCAGGCTGCCTGGGTTCTGGGGGAGGGAGGCTGAATCTCGGAAATGGGAGGGGCACGTCTCCACATGATGGCTCCTGATGATCATTTTCCACCCCGCTTCTTGCACAAAAGCCTCATGAAATGAGGTGTACTGCAGCAGGCAGGTCTACTCTGCAAACCGACGGCCCAGGAGAAGGGCGGGAGGAAATGGCACTATCTGTAGGGAATGAGGAAGCTGTTACACATTGGACTTTGGTAAAAACCTTCTTTACATGCAATTGCAATCTGTGGCTGGGAGGATGCTTGAAATGGCAGGGGGCAGATGTGCAGTCAGGCGGTGTCCGTAAATTACTCTCCCATTTTAGAAATCTTCCACGGACCTGTCCCCTGTTTACCTCCTTTTTGTCCCTTCACCCAGTCCAGCTCTGTTGGTGCAAGAGCTTCACCTTCCCGTCATCTGGAGCTGGATCTCTGCCTTTGAGTCTTCATCTTCTCTCCTAATATGCTGTCTTGTGTTTTATGTAATACCTTTTTCATCTTGAAAGGAAAGTGCTGTGGGATCCTAACTGTATATTTAACAGCACTGAGGGGGTGGAGCCACATCTGGGGCAGAGGGCAGCAGCCAATCTTGCAGCGTGCTGTACAACAGTCAAGGAGATGAAAAATTGAGTCCAAAATTCTCAAGTGCGTGAGATCTTCACGTCCATCGAAGCAAAGATCATGGCCTTGTCCTTTTACCGTCTGAAAAGAGCCTTTCCTGGGAAACTTCAGTTTACCTATGTCAGAAGAAGAAAGGACTGCTTAACCCTTTCTGGGTTGTGACTCTGTGGACTTCAGCTGGAGCTTAGACCACTCCGCTATCCCCTTGGCCTCACCTGCAAACCTGCCTCTCTTGCTAATGCTGTTTAACGTTCTTCTCCCTTTTGTTTTTATCCTGTGTTTAAAAAAACCCTTTGTAAAGCTTGTGTCTGAGGTTCTACGCAGTGAAGATGTGATGTAAAATGGTCAGCTTTGAGAGATTAGAGGAGTTGCATGTAGACTCACCAGACCAGATATTTCTTTTAGAGGTGTTGAGCTCCCAGATCTCCAACTGTAGCTGCAAGTGCTCAGTTTCTTTGGAAATGGAGCCCAGCGGCTTTTTGCCTTCTGTTCCTTTTTGATCTCTTGTTGATCTCCCTGGCTCTGAATCTGGATTTTCACGGGTACAGTGAAAGTTGGCCCCCCAGTATAGGTACAGTTGCTCCAAATAATACCCTAGTAAGAGACGTTTGTTGGTGCACTGTGCTTATTGTTAATTCTTTGAGCAGTGACGATTTGCAGGAATACCGTATCAAAACTCATCAGCCAGGTTTGCAGGGTTACATTTGAACTGTGTGAGGCTGCCAGCTCTTGCTGTCTTACTTCTCTTATTGTGTGAACAAAACTGTGGGACTATTTCCAGATGACGATTAAGGGAACTGTCCAACCTTAAAGATACTCTGCTTGAAAAGATTCAGCCTTTCTGCCTCGCTGCTCCTCCGTGCATGTGCCATTCCTCTAAAAAGCCTCCTCTTAAAAGATAACAAGTTACTGTCTTCAGTCCCTCTTTCCCTAGACATCGTGAGCAGATGTTATGTATATTAGGGAGGTAGCATTGTCCAGTTGATATGCCAAACTGGGTGTTGGGAGACCCAAGTTCTGTTCCTCGCTTTGTCACTGACTTTCTACTTTACTGGACAAGTCACATCACAACCCTGTGCCTCAGTTTCCCCATTTGTGACATGAGAATATGCACTTCTGTAAAATGCTTTGAGGTCTATGAAAAAAGCCCTACATAAGTGACAAACACTACTACCCTGTTGCTCCAAGCATCTAGGATTGTGGGTCCCCTCCCCCAAGCACTTTTCATATGACTTAGACTGCTCCAAGAAGACTTGCCTGCTTTCTTTAGATTGCAAGCTCTTCATCTGTGTACAATGTGTTTGTACGCTGTGTGGGGACCCCTAGTTGTGATCCAGTTTATCATATGCAGCACATAGGTTTAGAACTGAAATAACAAGAAGATACACTGCTTCCTGAAGTCATCCCTGGTCTAGGTCTTCTCCAGCTGAAGTTCTGAATGTTTGCTTAAGGATCTCTTTGTTAGTGCAATACTGTGAATTTATTTCAAAGGGCCAACCACACTGGTTCAAACCTAAAACCAATCTTCATGGGGAAACCTCATGTACTCAGAGTGGAAGTAAGATACAGATTTTTAACAGAGGTGGGTAATTAGCCATTGGAACAACTTGATCTTGTGATGGATTCTTCATCGCTGGCAATTTTAAAATCAAGTTTGACTATTCTGAAAGAGATGCTCCAGTTCAAAGAGGAATTAGTTCAGGGAAGTGCTGGGGGCTGTTGCACGGGATATTCCTGAGGGAATTATGTGCCAAAAAAAATAAAAATTCTGTGCACAATATTTTAAAATTCTGCAAACTTTTATGCATGTTTTTATTTGCCAAAATAGCACAGTATAATTACACCAGTTTCAGTTATTCTGGTAATTTTATTTCAAAATACCTGTCAGCAAGTATGTCTGTAACAATGCAGACAACAAAAGTGTTTCAGGAAATGTTTTTTTGACAAATAGATTCCTTATTAGGCATATTAATACAGAACTTTGAGTAATTATTTAAACTACAATACAGAAACATATTTTCTGTACCCCCCTACTCAGCCACCCCTATGCCTCATGTGGTCCTGCACCCCCCTTCAGCCATCCACTTTCATTTGTGTCTGCATCCCAACTCCCAATCAGCTCCCGCCCCATTCCCCCTCGCCCCCCTAGCTCTTCTGGACCCCAGTCTGTGACACCTGCCCACCCTCAAAGCCATGTGCCCCACGCTGGCCGTCCCCGCATGCGTCATGCCTCCTGACATGGCCCCACAGGCAGGGCGCTGTGAAGAATGCAGCCTCTTCTCTTCCCTATCTGAAGCAGGGGCTGCTTCTGCCCTGGACCACCTGCCCTCTGTCCTGATGCCACAGCAGCCCCTGCTGGGTGAAAGGTGTAACTGCAGCATCTCTCCAGTAGAATGTATTTCCTACAGACAAGAAAAAATTCTGTGCGTGCAAATTCTCCCAGGAGTAACAGGAGGTCAGACTAGATGATCACAATGATCCCTTCTGGCCCTGTAATCTTTGAATCTGTTCTGCTCTGAGTCAGCCTATTTCTGACACGTTAGTCAAGGTCTGTGTTTAGGTGAAATGTAAAACCTAGACCACGACTGCTTGTGATCTTTAAAATCTAAAATGTAACTCTTGCCTGCAGCCTTGGCAACCAGGTGCACAGGCAGATTCTTACCTAGGTGCATGCATATTTTGTGAGCATCTGTGTAGGTTCCTATATTTTGAAAATGTAAGCCTGAAGACGTCTTTACCCTTTCACAGCTGTAGGAATGGGAGCCCCATGTTGACTTAGTCCAATTATAGCTTTGGGTAATTGCATCCTATTTCCCTACATTTTCCCTGCAATTTCATTTGGGAGAAGTTATTCTCCCTCCTGACTCTCAAAACAGTATAAATGCATTCCTGGCACAAAACAGCTGTTTTGTCCCACCCCAGAAGTTGCTGCATTTCAGCAAGGGAAAAGATCTCCGTAGCATATACTAGCTTTTAGTACTTTTGGGTCTGAAAATGCAGCTTATAAAAACAAGGTGAATTTAATAGAAATAGTTGCTGCTTAGAAAAGGTGAATTCCACTCTCTGTTTATAGACAGGTCTCTTTAAAACATTTGGTAATGGCAGGTTATTTTAGGGTATCATTTCCTTTCCTAACTTCTTATAGGACTTGGGTGTGTTGCATCTCTCTGAGTGTGCAGTGCCAGTGGACTGAGTAGAATAATGATCCCGCCCCTTGTTTGTATATCATTTTCATGTTATCATCCAGCCCGTGACTGCAAGGCTATTTTGACAGCATCTGTCAGCAAGGTACAAGCGTCTGCCATCGCCTCTGATTGGTTGCAGACACCTATGGCATTGTGCTGAGTAGTATTACAGATGTTTTAGCGGTGGTGGGGAGAGGGGGAAGCAAAACACACACGTTCCCATACTACGTTCTGAGTCTTCAGTGAGCCGTTCTGTGGTCTCTGGATTCATTTGCATTTTTCTGGCTCCCGCTGAAGAATGAAGCAGTAAAATGCTCAGGCAGTGTGGTGGGTCGTGTGTGTGTGTGTGGTTTAATTTGTTTTATTTAAGAGGCTTTTAGTTGGGAGGGGGAGAAATGGAAGAGGATAGTAAAGCCATCTAAGCAGCCACTTAGTCTTGTCAATGTCTGTTTATTAAATTAGTGAGGTTACGTAGCCAGGGTTCACAGCTACTATTACACGGGCTCACTCTGCTTACAATATATTGCATGCCAATAAAATGGGACCATATTTAAGAGAACTGTGGATAAGTACAGCTTTGCTTGAGTAAATCCCATTTGTACATTCTTGAAATCTGTACTGAAATACTGTAGAATCTTACTAAATTAATACCTGATCGAGGAATAAACTATTTTTCCTCTTCCCCTCCAGACAGTATGAAAAATGTTTTAGTGTAGCTTACAATCTAGTGTTACAAGAGCAAAGTGGATGGACTTCCTGTGTACCAAATTCAAAGCACGCAGGAACCCTAGTAAACACAAAAATGCAAAGAACACAATTTTGGTGGTGCAGTTAAGCTATGTTTTTATCATGTGATTACTCTAAACATTAAATGGCAATGTCAATTTGCAACAGTTTATTAGAGTGATCATAGTTTAAAATGTAGGATACTATCCTTCAAACTGGGTCTTATTCTCCTATATATAAAGGCCCACTAACACTACTCTGGTATGTAAAGGGCCCTTAATAGTAGCATAAATTATATGTAAAACCCTTTTACCCCCGCACAGCAGTGTAGTGTAAATGAGGACCACTCATGCTAGTAAGCATTGTTTATTCCTTTGTATTACTGTATTGTTCCACTTAAAAATCAGGACTCCATGGTGCTTGCCACTGTACATGCATACAGTGACACAGTCCCCCCTCTGAAGAGTGCACAAAGTGAGGAGAAAGCAAATACTCTTCCCTGTCTATAGATGGGAAACTGAGGTACACATGTGGCTTGCCCAAGGTCACACAGGAAGTTGGTGGCAAGGCTAGAAACTGAAACATCTTCAGAGTCCCAGTCTAGTGCTAAAACCAGAAGACCATCCATGTTTTCTTGCCTGATAATAAAGATTTCTGCAGAATTTTTCCTGATGGCTTTTGTCTGTATATGCCTGTACCATGGTCATGTCATATATGTGTACATAATACACACGAGAGGCCGCTTAAAAGGATGAGCTAGTTCTTTTATACTAACGCAACATCAACTGGTCATTACAAATGCAAACAGACTCTTAAAACTAAGTTTTGTTATAGAACATATGGACAAAAGTATTCACTTTACTTTAAAACTGATTTAAGTTGGTATGGCATGTTTAAATTCTGAATATATACCATAGATCAGGGGGTTCTCAAACTGGGGTCATGACCCCTCAGGGCATCACGAGGTTGTTACATGGGGAGTCGTAAGCTGTCAGCCTCCAACCCTAAACCGCTTCACCTCCAGCATTTATTATAATTTTAAATATAAAATGTTTTTAATTTATAAGGGGTTGGGGGGTTGCACTCAGAGGTCACCAGTATGAAAGTTTGAGAATCACTACATCGATTGCAAAGCATATCTACAGGAAAGTAAAAGAAAACTACTAGATTTGCAGTGTCCATTTGACAAAAGAAGGCTGAGCTGCTCTGTTGTCTGCAGTACTGTTATTTCTAAGGCTGTACACGCTTCTGCTATCATCATTCCTTGGGCTGATGCGCAAATAACGAAGTAAACTAAAAGAGCAACTCTTTTGGGAGGCTTACCCAACACTTTTTGGCCTCGTCTACACTGGAGGGGAGGGAGAAATCAATCTAAGATATGCAACTTCAGCTATGAGAATAGCGTAGCTGAAGTCGACGCATCTTAGATCAACTTAGAATCACTTACTTCACGTCCTCACAGCCCGGGATCAACAGCCGCCACTTCCCCGTCAACTTTGCTTCCGCCTCTCGCCGAGCTGGAGTTCAGCAGTCAACGAGAGAGTGATCGGGGATCGTTTTATCACGTCTACACTACACACGATAAATCGATCCCCGGTAGATCAGTTGCTACCCGCTGATCCGGCGGGTAGTGCAGACCTACCCTTTGAGAACTGTGGATAAGTAGCCAGATGTTTGCAGAAATACAATAAAGGTGTCTTGAAAAAAAAAACTGTAAAAATAACATTTTCTTGTATGCTGCAGTTGTATGCTTAACAAGATGCTTATAAAGAGAGACAACCTACAGCCAATAGATACTCAGACACGAGGCTTTGTGTTGTTGAACAGAAACAGACACCCAAATTTAAGCTTCACATACCAAAAACAGTTGTTGTTTTTCCCATTTCATCAGATTCTGAGTGGGTATGTTAACTCCATGTACTAATGCTATGTCCATTCCCAATTTTAAGAAGACCTGAGAGATGGGTGGGGAAGTTTCTCTTCTTTGGAGTCCATGCCACACTGTCAGATCTCGTGATTGTTGTTGTACTCAGATAATGAGAACAGAGGCACTTAATGTGAACTTCGTTTTTAATATATTTGCATTTTTTAATCTACGTGTGCTTCTCTGTTCTGATTAAAATCTGATTACTTTTGAAGTTCTTTTGCAGCTTTACAGGAATAGAAATTCTCTTAAATTGTAGCTATGTTCAGATAGGTGTCTGCCTAAAAATAATATCTAGTGCTTCTGTATTTATTCTCCATAAGATCAGATGTAGTCTGCTAAAACTGAACCTGAAATTAATGTCTTTCAGCTGCTAGCACCATAATCTCAGCCTGGTATCTAACAGATACTCTGTTTTCCTATGTAGCACACTGGCTAAATAGTTGGGGCTTTGCTTGATGACACGCAAGGCACAATAGAATGTCTCCTCAGTTACTTAAGTCCTCCATGGAGCTGAGAATTTAAATATCTGGCTTTGAAACTGATTCAGAAGGAGGATCTGGGAGAATGGAGTTGTAGTGGGCTCTCCGGGAATTACTATTTTTTTAGTTTAAATTATTTTTGACCATAGCTGTAATTTAAACATTTAGAGTGGGATTTTCAAGAGGAGGGTTTTCTAAGGGAGTTGGGCACCTAGATCTCAGGCCTGGCCAAGCCGTGGGCTATTTTGAAATTCCAGCTTTTGTGTCACCACAATGGTGACTTGGTGCTTTTGAACTCAGGCCTGCTCCTGCAAGGTGATCTGCACAAGTAGAATTACAGTCTAGAGCCCTAGCTCATGTGGTGCTCTGCCTGGATGGAGTTCTCACATGGTTTCAGCCACACAGTGTCTTGCATGGTTTGGGGCAGTAGATCATAGATCTTCCTGTTGATACATGTAGGTACCACCTAGTGACCCCCAGTAGGAGTTGCATCTGAGTATCAGAGGGCAGAACTTGGCACCTAGGGGTATGTCTGCACTGCAGTTAAACACCTGTGACTGGCTGTTCTCAGCTGACCCAGGCTGCGGGGCTGTAACATTGCAGTGTAGATGCTCGGGCTTTGGGACCCTCCTCCCTTCTAGGGTCCCAGAGCTTGGCCTTCAGCCCGAGTGTCTACAGTGCAATGTTACTGCCCGAGTCAGCTGACATGGGGAAGCTGCAGGTATTTAATTGCAGGGTAGACACACCTTTGGAGTTTGTTGTGTGGTGTAATTTTTAGAAGTGAGGATACTGACATACTAGGCTGTAAAACTGTGCAAAGTACGCTGCAAGTCCCACAAGGGGCAACCTCCTCTGTTTACAAAAAGCCTTTTCAGAGAGATTCTACGCTAATTTCTATTGCACAAAACCCGGGTGGAGGCCTGAATGAACTAGAGTAGAAAGTGACCCATATAGGATAAACTACAGCATTCATGAGTGGTGCCATGAAAGTAAACAATCACCACATGCAAAAATTCGGTGGTGGATCAATTCCTTCTCTCTCTCTCACTCTCACACACACCTCTCAGTGTGAAACCAAGCTGTTAGTTTCCACATGTGCTCTGATACAACGCCCTCCCCCAAATAACTTATCTAAGCTGCAACAAAGCAATATGTAACAGCACTGCCTTTGTTAGGATGGGTAACCCATTCTGCCTTGGTATTAACAGTTCCACGAACCAAGGGCTTTGTTAGTCATCAATGGAATGAGGATTATTCACCTAGTATAAATACCAGTGTCTTTTTAAAAAGTGTGCTATGAAGACTCAAAGGTGGTACTGAGATAGAAAGACTCTTAGTTCCCAAGGCCTGTGCTCATGAGTATGGTCACCCATTTTGAGAGGGGAGATGTAACTGATTGATCTAAAGGAGATTACACTGGGATTTTCAAGCCACCTAATGGAGTTGGATGCTCAGTTCCCGTTAAAATTAAAATGAACGGAGATTCAGTGTCAAAGCCCCCTAAGTGGCTTTGGAAAACTCTCAGTGTGTAAGCATAAATAAAGTTTCAGGGCAAGATTGTTTCTTGCTTCAGTTGTGTAATTTGTGATTAGAGTTTTAAAGTACAAGAATAAATGTAGACATTAAGCAGATACCTGTCACTGATCAACACTCTGATCAAGCAGTTAAATGCTGCAGGGAGGGAAGCATAAAAGAATTTGAGGTTATTGTGGACTTAATAATTTTGGGGGGAACAGACTGAATATGTTTGCAGAGTGCATTCCCAGAAGATCAAGCAGTGGAGCTTGCTAGACTTTACAGCTCTTCCAATTTAATGCATTTCTGTAATTCTCTAATTCCAAAGACATTCCAGTGGGGATCTCTTAATCATTATCTCTGTGGACCTAGCAGAGAGCACCAACATGCATCTTCCGAGATGGGGCTTGAACTAGGTTCTCCTGCAGGTGAAGTTAGATTATCTGGGCTCAGCCACCCAGCATTCTCCACCTCCCCTACTGCCACTAGGGCTAGTTAAATTATTCTGCAGGAGCCAGCACAGTAGAACTAAAGTACTGTGACAGTTGTACCATGGCAACTGTACCTGTCTATGTCTGTCATTCTCTAGCTGCAGCTGAGAAGCTGTCGAAAAATAATCATTATTTGGAAGGTAGAAGGAGGGTGCGGGGAAGGAGAAAAGAGACAGAATTTAAGACAATACAATTCTGCTTCTACAATCACTTGCAAATCTGTGCAGACCTGGGAAAGGAAATGCCCTTTTAACACTAGCTTTAAAGTAAATCTCTTTACGGAATTTAGTATCTTGCACAACATTAAACCTTGCAAAGTGGGATTAAATACAACAAAATTAAGAAGCCAAACCTGATACGAGCACCTGTTTAAAAATGAGTTAAATGGAGGGATATTGAAATTTTAAACCCCTTCACTGTGCTGCTGAAAGGGGATTTTTTTTGCCCAGTTTTTGGAATTATGCTTATTCTGTTTAGCACGCAGCCTAACTGTGTAATTACACGATAGACTGGAGTAGAATTTAGTGCCCGTAATACCAGTTATAAAGAAGAGCCCTAATTATGTACATCTCAGGTAAATAATACATCAGGGGGCATGGAAGGACATAATTATTCTGAAAACCTACATAATTACTAATTTACTGGGAATTTCAGAAAGCTTTTGATAAGATCCCTTATAAGCAACCATGAAGGAAAATAAACTGAGTAAGGGGCAAAACGTTGTTCCATTTCTGAAAACAGTCTAAGCAAGGGGAAATGGTGCTAGTGAATAGTGTCTTTGAGGGCTCTTGGGAGGGGAAGGATGGGTTTGTGGGGAGGGTTCTGGACTAGTACTAAGAAGACCAGGGTCCTGATTCTGGCTTTGCCTCAAACCCCCTGTGTGGCCTTTGGTAAATGTCAGCCTCAGTTTCCCCCTCTATAAAAGAGGATAATTGCTACCTATTTCATATGAGTGTTGAGGGCAAATTGATAAGTACTCAAAAGAAGCACATTTGGTGGTGCCTGAGCACCACAGAAAATTCAGTTAACATGGATAAGTGGTGTGACAAAGTTCCTCTTCTACCTTGGTGGGTCCTGCGCTTATTGGCAGATTTGCTCACCTCAGTGATCTTCCCCACAATCTGGGTCAACTTCTTCTGTGTCTGAACAGGAGTTGGGAGGTTTGGGGGAACCCAAGCCCACTCTCTACTCCAGGTTTCAGCCCAGGGCCTCGTGGCTTGCAGCTGTCTGTCTATAGTGCCTCCTGTAAGAGCTGCATGACAGCTACACCTCCCTGGGCTACTTCCCCATGGCCTCCTCCAAACACCTTCTTTATCCTCACCACAGGACCTTCCTCCTGGTGTCTGATAACGCTTGTACTCCTTAGTCCTCCAGCAGCACACCCTCTCAGCTCCTTGCACCTTTTGCTCCCAGCTCCTCACACACACTTTCTCTCCTCTGGCTCCCCCTCACCTGACTGGAGTGAGCTTTTTAAACCCAGGTGCCGTGATTAGCCTGCCTTGATTGGCTGCAGCTGTTCTAATCAGCCTGTCTGCCTTAATTGGTTCTAGTAGGTTCTTGATTATGCTAGTGCAGCCCCTGCTCTGGTCACTCAGGGAACAGAAAACTGCTCATCCAGTGACCAGTATATTTGCCCTCTACCAGAATCCTGTACCCCTCTGGCCTGGGTCTGTCACAGTGGGTATTGGGACAGTAGGGTTTCTCTGTGCTAACGATTTGAAAGGTGATTATACAGTGAGGTGGTGGTGGAGAGATGCCAAGTTTAATTCACAGAGCAAAACAACAATGGAGCCCATGCCCAGATGGGTTTAAATCTCTCTGGGAGAACAGAGCAGGAGGATGAGAGGCGAAATATGTGGATTAATATACTGAAAATGTATATTACAGTTCCCCACCCCCGAAAACTTTTCTCAGATACTGATGGGCTCTGAACTTGTAGGATCATGTGAAGGGAGGGAGATTTAGGAAATGGGCGAGACTGACTTCAGTGGAGTCGTATATTAGGCAGAACTACACACAGCTTTCTACCCCGTATGTGTCATGTATTATTGAAAAGCAGAGGGGACACTTTGTGAGTTATAATCAGATAACACCGTAGCTACCTCACCTGCAGCACTGTACCTAGTGTCAATCCTCCCCTCTCCATACAGCTGTGAGAAGGGCCTGAGAAGGGGGCTGGCTAGAGGCAGAGAGGCTAAAACTGGTGAGATACGGACAGTGTGCTAGGGTTGTATGTTTCAATTTTGAATTGTATTTGTTTCTCCTGTGTTGAGTCCTTTAGGAGGATGATTAAGGCCTCCCTTAATTTGCGATATTGCGGATCTTGCAACATTAGACTTCCATCGCAGTTTTGACAGCGGGAACCCAGCTGTGTGTGGGGGTGACAGGAGAAGCCTCTGCCACCCTGGGCAGCCGACTGTGGGAGCACCCACTCTGAGCCCCACACACGGCGGAGCTCCTACTCTTAGCCCCAGGATCCAGCTGTCAGCCACAAACAGCTGATAGCAGGAGACCCCACTCTCAGCCCTGGGCTCCCACTCTCTGCCCCAGGTGGCTGACAGTAGGAGCTCCCACTGTCAGCCCCACACATGGCAGGGCTCCCGCTGTTGTCAGCTTTTCCAAATTACTGCAGATAACAGATCTGTTATTACTTTCCATGATTTTCCCTGGCTTGTCTGCAACTCAGCAGCAATTATTTGACAATAATCCTACGATTCAAGTAAGGCCTTAATGATAATGCACGTGTTAAACAAATACTGAAAGCCACCTTGGACTTATTTCTCTTGGGATATAAATTATTCTGGTGGGATTTTGCTTGTGGTTTGGGGGAGTCCAGGTCTACAAAAACTGATGCTTAATCCTCTAAGCAGCTACTTTCCCTCTGTTAATAGTAGATGCACTATGCATTTCTTCTGCTGTATACCACGCTTCCTAGCTCTGCCTGGATCCTGAACCTGAGCTCTGGGGTTGCTCCATTCTTCCCGCAACCATGACATCACGTGATCTATACAGATGCTTTTAATCTCAAATGTGTGGGAAGGGGTAGCAGGACCCAGCAATAAAACTTCAATCAACAATGGAAACAAACCAGTCAACTGGTGGTCCTGAGTGAGAGGAGGACATTAGCAGGAGCATTAAGAAAAGAAGGGATTTGATGTGACAGTCAGAAGACAAGAGGGCTAGACATGCAGAGAGTTAGCGCTAGAAGAGCTAAGCCAAGGTTCTTAGCCCTGGTGCTAGAATCCTGAATCACAGAAGGAAAGTGCCTGAAGGGGTGTGAGCGCCATGCTGGGGGAGTGAGGAGGCGGGAAAGGTAGGTTTGGGACAGTACCTTAAAAGGAGAGAAGTGAGAATGATAAGGCAACAGTTGCTGGCTGGTCTGAGCTCAGCAAAGCGGCAGTGAGGGGGTGTGCTGGGATAGATGTGACTGGCAATGTGCCACTCCTATGCAGTGGCTGAAGAGAGATTTTGGAAGAGCTGCAGAGAGCGCCCACTCCAGGAGCTTCGCTCCCTGCATCCTGCTCACTTCACCAGCATCTTTTTTTTTTCTTTTTTGTACCTGTTCACAACATGTTGTTTTATTTTACCACTTGAAGCAGGTCCCATTGACTAATCCCCACCTCTTCCTATAGTCACAGTAAGCTCAAAAGAGAGAGAAAAAGCCGCACTTCATTTGCAGGTCCTTCTGCTGTGTGTGTCGCTAATGACCACTCTAATTATGATATCGCACAGATATCCTTCAGGGGCTGCCTAATCCAGTTGCCTTTTGACATCTCATTGGATCAGGGGATGTTTGGAAATTTTTGCGATGAAAAGGGAGTGGGTCCGGGGTGAAAGAGTGACCACGGGAGAGCAGGTCTGGGTTTTAGCAGCAACACTTGGTTGTTTCCGCCTACTGCCCTGCTCCCTCTTCTGCTGTATCATAGGTTCGCTGGTGGGCCAGTTCTCAGAAAGGCTTTAGAATCGTTTTCCAAATGGAGGAGCGAAGCGGGCGGGGGGGGGGGGGGAGGCAATGTGTAAGAAAGTGTTTGCAGCGGGGGTGGTGGCAGGGAGTCAGCAGAAATTAGCATGAAAGGCTCCTCTGCCATGCTGTGGAGAGCGAGCGGGGAGATAAAACGAGAGCGTGCTTTGTGCCTAGCCGGCGACATGATAATTGGCTTTCCTTCCTAGCGAACTTTGCAAATGATGCTCTTTAACTCGTCGGCGAGATAAACAGTTGCTGCGGCAGGTGTGCCGAAAGTGCCGTCTGGATGTAATTAGACATGTTCTCAAGAGAGTGCCCTGAGAAATCTAACCGTGGCATTCATTCTGGGCACTTCCCATGGGCCATGCCACCCACCCCCTCTCCCTCTCCCTCTCCCTCTCTGGCACTTCTCCTTTTACTGTGGAAAGGAAAGTCCTCCTGCTGGCTTGCTTCTGTGTTAGTTTGGACCACGTGTGCGCCACAGAATAACTGTTAGGTACCCTTTGGCTGCAAAACCCCAGTTGACCAGCTGATTTTGAAGCCTTTCTCTCTGTCAGTCACACAGGGCTTGAGGCAGTTTGCCTTGTTTGCAAACCAAAATCACTCTCTTGTGTCTTAAAACTCATCAGACCATTTCGAGTGTTTCATTATTTTTCTTTACCCCTTGAAAATATTTGCATTTGCATTGCACCTTTTTTTTTTTAATCTCAATGCACTCTGCTAGCACTAATTAATTAAGGAATTAAGCCTCACACCGCTCCATGAGGTTGGTAAATATTATCCCTATTTTGCAGGTGGCAGACTCCAACAACAGGGCTGTTGTGACTTTCCCAAGGTCATACAGCAGATCTGCTGAGTCTAGAATAGAACCCACAAGTCCATTCTCATGTTATAACTATTGGATTATTTAACAGATCAAGCAGCTGATTAAGGGTTAGCCGAGCTCTAAATACTGGCATCTGCTTGAGCTCTACCCATAAGGGTTAGCTCTGGCTTTTAAAGACAGCCACTCTTGATTTTCATGGGATGTTTAAATAGGGTCCAGCCAAACAGCATTCCAAGCTGCTACTATTATTTCACAGAGTAGTCTGCCTACCTGGAAAGCTTGGTGTTGCCTTGAGAGCTAAAATATTTGTGTTTTCTAATTCTACTTCTCTGTTATTCTGAATCTAGTCATATAATCTTCAGGGAAATGAGCTAAATATGTTGAATGAGATTGCAAAGCACATACAGCATAAGTCAGGATCATTTAACACAGTGCTGAAGTGCAGCTCCTTCTGGGGTGGAACATGGCAATTGTCCAATAGGGCACACCAACACTAACCAACGGTGTAGGTCTGGAAATGGAGAAAAGTTAAGTACCATCTCCATTTGAAACTACGGAAGGGATTAAATAGGCAGAGAATTGTTATGCAAGATGGAATTTGGCCTGGACACCAAGGCTAACAATTCTACTCCTGTTAAAAGCGCCATAGGCTATAAATGACCATAAGTAGGCGAGGCCATCTATTTTCCATGACACCGATAATATGGAACCTCCAGAACATAGTGCCTCCCAACACCGTTGCAGGGCATTTGCTTAGTGCTGACTCGGAAGAAAGAGTGCCCCATGCAAAATCAGCATCACCATGTCTTGCAGAACTCCTGACTTCCTTTGCAGATCTCTCATCCACATACCGGCCATGCTTAGCATGCGAGATCACAGTTTTAGACAGCATGTGCAGTCGTTCTAGACTTCTCTTGCCTCTTCCTTCCTTAGTAAAGATGCTCCTGTATAAAGGGGGGATCTGTTTGCTTTGTGTCCAGCGTTTCCTTCTTCCACAAGGCATACCCCCTATTTCTGGACTCCTGCCACAGTCCTTTCCACAGCACTAGTTTGAGAGGCCTCCAAACAAGCCTTGTAGTGTAGGGTGAGCAAAGAGCCAACCAAGTTTGAAGACAAAGGTGCTATCTAATAAATCATGGGATGCACACTAGTCTGGGTTCTTCTCATCCACGCTAAGAGGACACTTGCTTGTAACACTGGTTTAGGGGCAGTGAAAGGTGGTGATCGATATTTAGTGTCCTGTCCAACAGGATTACCTAGTGCAGACAAAGTCAATCGGTGAGAAGCTACTGCATTAACCTTGTGTTCACATTCGTCCCTTGGCAGGTTATTGTGGGAGTAGCCCCTTCTTAAGATTGCTTTACCTCTGCAAACCAATGCCTGTTCTGCTGGAAAGGACCTCCAACAACCTTCTCCTGCCTTATTTCTCAGTCAGGGCTGCTGGCAGTAAGAGCGATAGACTTGTTTCAGCATGTCAGAAGGCTTTACTCCATTCCTGCCCTCCTTCCCGCGCATTCATTCATTAATTTTCTGAAGTTACTGAGGAGACATTATTGATGATGATGATAATAGTAATAGGGAAGATATGTGGCAGATTAATTCCTGAACTCTCTAACAGGATTTAAGCTAACAAGAGAGGAGGGCTTTTTTCTTCTTCCTCCTTTCAGATTTTTCCTGTGCTGGGGATAACGACACCAAAGAGTGTTAAATTGGTTCTGAATGTCCACCTCTGGCTGTCCACATTCTTGTAATGATTTCATTAGCTTGAATTATCCACGTTATTTTCTTGTAATGGGATTAGCTGTACCGGAGTCAGCTGAAGACCTGAGGGGGAGGAATATTCTGCTGTGTATTTCATTAACTCTCTCATGTAGGGGGTGGAACTGACCACGACTCAGCCCAGGGGCAAACCTATTTGGCAGGGTCCTTCGTTCCAAAAGGAGGAGGAAAAAGAAAAGAGGCCATTATTCCTCTGTAATCAGTAAATCGGTGTAGGAGCAGAGACTGGCAGAACAGTTTGTTGGCGAATTGCTATTTGGGGATGATTTATTAAAAAAAAAAAGTAATAAAGAAAATCATTGCCAAGCAAAAACTAAATTTTGCTCAGATGATGCAGAATTTAGGCCTGATGCTGTAGACAGCATTTTGCAGGTCAGTGAAGGGAGAAGCTACACTGCGCTTGTGTCTGCTTGGGAACTTTGCATTCATTGCCCAGAACGCCCAGTGTTACTGGCAAACTGTTAAATCTTTTCTCGACTAGACTTTGCAGTGTAATTGGTGCTGGATTTGCTTGAAATGGGAGATGGGCTTTCTAGCTTATATATTTGGGGGGCGTGTCTCAGGGGTGATTCCTTGCAACAGTTAGATGAACCATCTTGTTCTTGGGATGCACTGTATATAGTGTCTTGTGTGACCATTTGTATAGATCAGTTTTGAAATTATGCTCTCCCTTTCCTTTTTGGAGTCTTTCAGCGGAGTTTCCTTTGATTAGCTAGTGACTAACAGCTTATCACGCTAATTCTGATTGATCTTTGCTCAGTGTCTTGGGTCTAAGAATAATGACGCCGTTTCAGAAATATATAATGTGAATGGGCTAAATTATGGAAGCATCTAGTACAATCATTATTATTTATGTAGTGCCAGAGGCATGCTGGACACTTTACAAAGAGGAAGAGAAGCTCCCTGCCCTGAAGAACTTACAATCGAAATAGATATTATTCAGACGGAGAATGGGATGAAAGGACACAGCAAAGATGCAGAGCAGTCAGGGTTAGAACATGTCTTGCGGAGCCAGCATTGCTTGGCTGATTTTCTTGTGGGCATCACAGCAGAAGTAGGTCTTGAAGGGAATTTGAAAGAGGAAAAGGAGGGGCCTAGGGACAGTGTGCAGGGGCAGCTGTGGAAGAAAGCATAGAGATAGTTGTGGGAGATGTGGACAGACAGGTCATCGAGGCTGAATTTGGTTCAGCAGTGACTGCAGGTCACAGGGGCAACACAATTATAGAAAAGAACAGGTCAATAAGTGCAGGAGGAATACAAAGGAGTTTGATGATGAGGACAAAAAGCTTGAACTAAACAGGTTGGAGAGCGAGGACACCAGTGGAGGTATCCAGGTATGGGATGATGGAGCCGGAGTGAAGAGTATGGACACTGGTGGGGGGAAGAGGGAGGGGCAAGGGGTGTCAATGAGGAAGAGGGTACAGTAATTGAGATGAGGGCCTGGAAAGGACTTCTGGGGGCATGGACAGCAAGATGGTGATAGACCTCGAGGTGTTAATGGAAGCAGGATTTAGACATGGCCTGGGTTGTGTAAGGCAAAAGAAGGGGGAGAGGTCAGTGATGGTCCCTAGGTTACAGACTTCAGTGACAGGGAGGATGGTGCTTATTGGCAACAGCAGCAGGCACCACAGGGAAATGTGTGTGTTGAGGAGGCGCACGTGCTGCCATATTTATTTGTATTCTCCTTCATGTTCACCATTAAAGGAGCTCAAGTGCTAACACCAAGTATCTGGGGCCTTCCTGTGCTGAGAGGTGCCAAATAGGCTTTTTTGTTATCCACCAAACTAAACCAAGGATCTCAGTCCATTTAATAGTAACATAGCATCCTCACAGTCAGCAGGCCATGGGCTCCTTCTTCCAAATCACCTGTTCCCAGCTGATGGGGAGTCTAGCGGCTTCCGTCTGCTTCTCTCTCTGTTCACCCAGTTGGTTAAGAGGAAATCCACCCAACTGCTGGAAGATTTGATGGTGTGGTGGGAATATTATTGACATCAGGATAGCCATGCAGACAATCTGCAAACCTTGTGCTGCTGTGTATGTTTCAGGGGGAGCACTGATGTGTCCCACTAGCTGGGGTCTTGCACAGGAAATCTGCTCATCTTGCTCATTTGCCACCTGTGACTTTTGGTTTGCCTCGGTGAATCCTCCTGCAATTTGTGGGTTGTAGAGGCGCAGATTGGGGCTTGTGCGCAATTGGGGAGACGTATGTGACCCTCTCTTCCTGAATCCATAGAGATGATTCACCCCAGTAGGGCCAACGTGCTGTTGTCTTTGTGTGAATATTGTTCGGTATGAAGCAAAGTCACCTCTGCGTCTTTTACGGAGTGAGCGGTGATGCACCGATGGCCGTGAGAGTCCTGTCGCGCTCTCAGGCTGTGTATGAACCCTAGCACTGATGCACTAGGGAAGGAAGGCTGGTATTCTGTGTGTGAGGATCCTTTTGGCTCTCACTGAATTGTAATGCCAGAACAACTGTTCTTTTTTACTCTGCTCCATTGGCAGGTATGTAGCACAGTACAAATGAGGGAATTCCAATTCCCTTCCCAACATCTCAGTTCAGTCATTAGTTACTTCAGAGAGTCAGAGCTCTGGTCCTGCCCACGAGTGTCCCATGAAGAAAGGGTCAGTTGCCATTTCTGAGTCTCACTGGTTTTTTCCTTCATCTGTACAGAGGAGGAGAGGGTGTGGGTCGCACAGTGCGTCGCTTTGTGTTAGCTCCGGCAGCAAGGTTCCTCGCCAACCCTCTGGTTGATGAGTCCAGTTTGCCACACACTCATCAGGGAACTATCCCGCAGAGAGAGAGCTGCATTTTCATACTTACACCTGTGGGCAAGTGGGATTTGTGTACATCAGAGTTGGTTATAGGGAAGGGAGGGGGGGAATGTCATTGATCTGAGCTGCCATAAAGCACACCTCCCTCTTTGTACGTGTGAATGCATAGCACACCCCTTCAAACAAATTAGAAATGTGAGACCACCTCCCTTTGTTCAGAGCATAAACTATCTTCCCTGGATAAGGGATATCCCATTCAGGAGAGGGTAATTGCTTCCGCCCTCTCCCCCCCAATAGCTGGATGAAAGAATAATTGCATGCATGAGGTGTGAGTTTCTCCACCGAGGTGGCAAGGGGAACATTAAAGGCCCAGTCTCTCCACTTCATTCACAGCTGCTCGTATGATAATTGCTGTGTTATGGTTTCTAATTATCAACACTGTAGGGTGGCTCTTCTCCCTAGCCCCAGCGGGGTCATCTGTGCTTCTATTGGGAGTCCCAGTGTATCCCTTTCTACTAGGGTGACCATATAGCGTATGGGACAAATCAGGACACAAGGTGGGAGGTAATAGGAGTCTATATAAGAAAAAGCCCCAAATATCGGGACTGTCCCTACATTTTGTCACCCTATCTTCTACCCAGGCCAGGTCTCTCGCTGAAGAAGCTTGCATGGAGTTCCCTTCTGAGCCCCTCGTCAACTGCTCCATGGATACCACTGTCAAGTAGCTCAAGTCTGGTGGAGCTGGTGTCTATGCCCTCCAGTCCTCTCCGTCCCCTAGGCCCAAGGGACTCAAACGTGCTCAGCTCCCTTGATGGTGTCACTTGCTTTCCCAGAGCCCCTCCAGGTGTGTTAAATCTGGCCTGCCGCCCGGGTTGTGGGTATGCCCACCTCATGCTCTTAGCTGATTTTATGCACTTCGGGTGAGTCTGAACATCAGTGGATTTTCAGGTCATCTCTCCAAACAAACAATCCCCAGGGGTCAGTATGAGTGATTATAATAACGTGGTGATAATAACAGCAGGAGAGCTACAGGTGGAGTTCAGCATATTTCCCTCACTGACCTCTTCCCTGGGCTTCTTGTGGGCAAGGCACAGGACTGAGAGGCAGAAGAATAGTGTTCTTTTCCCATCTCTGTCACAGCCTGTGTGTGTAACCTGGGTCAAGTCACTCAAGCTTTTTGACCCAGATTTTCACAGGTATGTAAGTGTTCTTCTTCTCATTGTTCTAACACCTGATTTAGAAGTCTCTCTCATTGAAAATCAATGGCAGTGTACCAAAATACATTTAAAAATCTGGCCCTTCGTGCCTCAGTTTGCCCTTTGTTATAACGGGGGTGATGCCCACCTATCTCACATTAGGGTTGTGGGACTTCCCATCAGGGTTGTACGTGGCAGTGAGAGATTTCTTCCATTGAGAGGAATATCATATAAGGTCAAAGTATAATTCATATTCCTTTGTGTGCATGTCCCATGTCAAAGGCACTTCTTCATGCTCTCCACACCAGGCAGTGCCACCAAAGAAGCAACATTCCAGAGTGGATTTGATTTAAATCACTAGTCAGGAAGACTTGATTTAAGCTGGTTTTCTACATAAAAGTGCATTCTTGTTGGTTGTTATAACCTAAATACATATTCTTCACAACTCAGAGATAGATGTAGGTTTCATTTTTAGAAGGTACACACTATACTTTTCAAACTGATTTATTGTGAAAACTTTTCAGATGAGTTTTCCAGCTGTATCAGAAAATGAATGATTGTTTGGTTATTTCATTTACCAAAGGTAAATTGGGAAGTGAACTATCTCCAATCAACAGGTTAATTATTAATATTTGGAGGATTTTCTTGCCAGGCTGTATTAGGAGGAGAACATCACCAGACAGACATTTAAATTGTTTTATTTAACTAAAACAACAACATTAAGTATTCTGGATGTTTTTTTTCAACAACAAACATAATATTTTAACAAAAAAGCATATGTCCCTCGCTTCTCACATTAATCTTCAGACTTCTTCTCCTTGTCCAGATCTATTCAGTCCCCAACAATCTTCTATTCATTGAACTTTTTGAAACTTTTCACTTTTCAAGAGAGGTAAGGGATTGACTCTGTGTACACAAATTTGCAAAGGGACAATAGAGTTGAGATCTGTTATTTCTCACCTCTATATATTATTTATTTATTTTAAAACGTTTGTTAACAAGCATGTTACCTCTGGGGAGACAAATCCACAGTTTGAAAACTACAAAACTAAGCATCTCTGATGGTATCTTCTACACTGAGCACTGAGTCCCATTGGGTGGATAGAAAGATTAACCCAAATAATCTATACAGAAGCCTGTGGAACCTCATAACATTGGGTTCCTAATCTATGAACTATTGGAACTCATTTACAAATCTTTTTCTTAAACATTACATGAATATGTTGTCTCATATTATAGAATTAGAATTTATGATCCCTATTCCATGATGAGATATCTTTGAGCTATAATATATCTTAATTAAAACTCTTTAGAAAAGATTTTTCCTCAAAAAGTATTTTATCAGAAAAATCCAATTCTTTTGATTTTTTTTTAAAATCATTGATTTTTATCCACCCTGCAACATTCCCCTGTTGGAAGCATGACCTGATGTTGTCTAGTAGTTTGAGCGCTGGTCTGAGAGCCAGGAGACCTGTTCTAATCTGACCATTGACCTGCTGGGGTGGCTTAGTCACGTCACTTCCTCTCTGTCTGCTTCTTTTCCCCTCCCGCTCTTTGTCTTGCCCCTTCAGACTATAATCTCTTTGGGGCAGGGTCTATCTCTTACTAGGTGTGCATAGACCAGCAGGGCCCCAGTCTTGGTTAGCTCACCCAGGCACCACTCTAATACAGATAATAATAGAGAAGTATATAGAGTTCTTGCAGTCTCAGTTCCCCCTAGCCGCCTTGTGGGATACTGGTTCCCCACCGAAAACAATGTCGTGTTTCCACTGTGTTTAGACTTGAGCACTCCTGCTCTCCAAGGCTGTTGCGCCTCTTCTGTTTTATTCTGTTTGTTTGTTTCCTTAGCACCATCTCAAAGGGGCGGGGGGGTTGGGAGGCTGGAATAGCTACGAGGAGCAGACGTGCAGATTCATTGTGAGGATTCATAATGCTACATTTATACACTGCACCGCCTGAGGAAATTGGATAGATGAATGCCTGGTCATGCTGCCAGTGCAGCGGGTTAACTCTCTGGATTTAGCTTATATCATTTCACGAGAGCATTTACGGCCTTTACTGTGTTTAGTCTCGGTCGCTCTTTGGCATTGTAGCATCTCCAACTCCTTTGTGTGTGTGTAGATTTTCAAATAAAATAACATATCTATTCAAACCCAGTCCACATTAAATATTTATTGTCTGCAATTGGTGCATGTGTGTATGATAACTGGACATCTAAAAAAAAAAAAGAAAAGAAAGGGAGCTGGAGCTCAGCTGCAGAGAAAGGTGGCCTCTTGTGGAATTTCTAAAATGGCAGCATCTCTCTCTTTCTCTCTGGGGGTTGTGGGGAAGGTAAAGTATTCAAAATCATCCTTTGGCTCTCACAAGCTCCGTTTCCCTCTGCCCCAGCCCATCAAGGGCTCTGAAGTAAGAGAATAGCTTGAAAAGAGAAGCCCATCGGACAGGATTGGGAAATAACTAGTCAGCTGCCTGATTCTTTAATGCTTTACAAGTTAGGATGCTGCTAAGAGGATACTCGCGTCCACGGGGAGTGAGGAGTGGAACCTGTGGGAGATGGGGGAGCTGTTCCCGGAAAGACATGCTAGCACTGTGGGCCTTCCTGGCTTGGCTTCTATCCCCATAGGCTCCTGTCCTTTCCTGGTTCACATCAGTGCCCTGTGTGCAGCGGCTGATTTTAAATACCGCCTGAAAGGAATGGAGAGTTCACCATAGATTGAGGCCGGGTGCTGCTGCCTAATATTAAACTATTACCGAGGAGATGTACTTGTGCGTTCAGCACTGTGTACAGTGGTACAGCGCAAATCCTTACTTTCTTCCCAGCAGAGAAGAAACATGCCAAATACTGCAAAGACGTCTTCTGCTGTGTTCGGGAGTGTCTGGTTGGAAGACTCTTAGTAACCAAGATCCGTCACTAAATGTGGCCTAGAGAAATGGTACAGCATTTGCCTGCAGTGGTCATTCTGTAGCTGTCATGCCTGCAAGGCGTACATGAAAGGGGACATCCCTGTAATCAGGGCCGGCTCCAGGGGTTGTGCCGCCCCAAGCAGCCCAAAAAAATAAAAAAAAAGGCACAATCGCCATTGCGATCTGCGGCAATTCATCAGGAGGTCCTTCACTCCGAGCAGGAGTGAAGGACCCTCCCCTGAATTGCCGCCGAATACCTGAATGTGCTGCCCTGCTCCCGAGTTGCTGCCCGAAGCACCTGCTTGATAAGCTGGAGACCTGGAGCCGGCCCTGCCTGTAATGACACTGCCTTGGCTCATAAATGAGGTGGGTTTTTATCAAAGTTTTGTTTCCCTGTCTCTTATTCACAGCACCTTTGGAGAGCTGAAGACCGTCCGCCTGCCAAAGAAAGTGGCTGGGACAGGATCTCACCGTGGCTTTGGATTTGTGGATTTCCTCACCAAACAGGATGCCAAGGTGAGCTCAGCAGCATAGTCTCTCTCCCTATCCCTCCCTCTTCCAGCCCTCAAATGTTGTCTGCTTTCTGGCCTTTCACTTAAAGAACAGTGGCCTTGTCTAAGGTAGGATTTCAGCAATCAGTAGCTTACTTTATTGTGGCTTTCCTTGGCTGCACTTGGATTTTGCAGTGGTGCATCTTCCTGAGTGCTTGGCCTGCAATAGTTGGGCTGTTTGCTATTTCCCAATGTAGGCGAGGCCTAAACTATAGAGTTTTCGTCTAAGGTCTTCACATACAGAGGAATCTGATTGAATGATCACAATGGTCCCTTTAGGGCTTGGAATCTATAAATCTAGGACTAGCGTTTCTGACTGGCCAGAGAAGCTGTCGTGTAAAAACCCACCAAATGGTATTGTGTGGCTTGAATAGCATCACAGGTGGAATGGACACAGGTTTGGAAGTTAGAAAGATTCCTCGTTCCAGTTTTGGTTTTGTCACTGGTTGACTCTAACTGGGCAAGTTATTCCCAACTTTGAGCCACCATTTCCCATTCATAAAATGGGGATAAAGATGCTTCCCTAGTCCCACCCTTTGTCTGTCTTGTCTGTTTAATTTAAATTCTTTAGGGCAGGGATTGTCTCCCACTATGTGTGTGTACAGTGGCTAGCACAGCGGAGCCCCGATCTCAGCAAATACTATTCTTACACATATAAGAATAATCCAAGGAGTTCCTGGATCCCAACTGTATGGCAGATGACAGCCTGGTTCCAGTCAAAGGGGTCCTGATTGGGGCTGGAGATAACATGTACAGAGCCCGTCCACCTCAGCACCCTCTACTGGCTGTTGTATGTGTTTATAACTTGTCTCTGTCTCGAATGAGTTGCTGCATCCCATACCCTGAGGCGCAGAGGTTAGGACTTGTGGCAGGGAAAAGCAGCAAGACTCAAAATAAAGGTTTTGGTTTTTCATGCTCTGCTGCTCCCCTTCCCGCCACCTATGCCTGTAAGGGGGACAGATGCTTTAGAGAGGCATCCTAGGCTGTCCGTTTGTCTCCATGGCCCAGGAAAGAGTAAATGCCTTCTCCCAGGCCTGGTCTACAGTGGGTGGGGTGGGGGGGAATCGATCTAAATTACGCAAGTCGGCATACTTAGATCTACTCACCGCGGTGTCTTCACTGCGGTACGTCGACTGCTGCCGCTCCCCCCGTCAACTCCGCCTGCGCCTCTCGCAACGGTGGAGTACAGGAAAGCGCTCGGGCGTCAAGACGCGATACATCGACCCCCACTGGATCGATCGCTGCCTGCCAATCCGGTGGGTAGTATAGGCGTACCCCCAGAGTCTGTTCAGGCCCTTTCTCCATGGCACCACTTACTGGCTGCACTGACAATCTTTAACAAGCCCCAACATGAAAACAGTTCAATGTAAATCCAACTCCCTGCCCCTGGCAGTTCATCTCCAGTCTTCCCCCAGAGACCTGGAAGTCCCTCTTTTCTAGGGCCTGCCACCAGAACCACTCTGCTTCCTCTCCCAGGCCCAAACACTTGCTCTTAAAGAGGACCTGCCTCAAAACAGGGCTGGCTGTCCGCAGACCCCCTGCCCCTAAAGGAGCAGAGTTCTCTGTTACACGTTTCACCTGGGCATCATTCCTCAGATCTGTAGTCCCGTTTGTGACTTTGTTTGTCAATGGACACTGACGTAGCAGTAACTCTCGAGGGCACAGATTCTGTTGTGCTGGAACATTGTTCTGCCTGGTCTTGCTAAGAATCCGAGCGTACGGTAAGTGTGCCACCCATCGAGAGATTCCTTAAAAAGCAGGAAAGCACAAAGCAAAGTAGCTTTGTTTTCTGTTTCTTTGAGGGATTTAATTGTCTTAATAAAGTGCACACCAAGTTCATTCTGTTGGCCATCTAGAAAAGAATGAACCACATATTGATGGGTAGGATTCTGAATATTGTACACACTTGCATAACTGGCTCCCAGTTCAGTGCTATGTGAACGAGAGCGGGGGAGGCAGGCTGAGAGACCTCTGAGCTGAATTGTTGTGGATTGTGAAAGAAGAACCTATTGTAAGGGGTAACATGGAAACATTTTGTAAACGTAAAATGTTTGTTGTGTGATAAAAGCACTTTTAGTTCCTGTGAACTGCCTTGTCCACCCGTTTTGCAAGGCGATTACAATGACTCCGAGTGAGTGAACTGGAATTTTCATAACAGCCTAAAGGAACTGGGCACCGAAGTGTCTCTCAGAATCCATTGTGTTTCAAATGGGTCTTTTAGAACCAGATTCTGATCCCCTTGCTCACGTTGAGTAGGACATTATTCCACAAGTAGCCTGTGATAGCCAACTCTTGTTAATACGGCTGCTGGTCCAGTGGGGCCATGATTGCCTCAAGATGCTCCTGTAGTAAGATTAATAATCCACTACTGAAATGCAACCACCTCTGGTGTATGACACAACTGCAGAACACAGCAGCTCTAGACACATTAGAACAGGAACTGAAGGTATCACCTCTAGTAACTGAAAGTGAGGAATGATATAATGATCAGCATTGGAATGTAGCCAGGGCAACTGTTTTTAACATCCTAACTCTTGTAAAAAAGTACCCTTGGATTTTAAAACTGCAGGCCAGGTCCTTGGTTTACATCTCTTCTGAAAGATGGATGTCAAGTTTAAAGGGAACTGGTTTTGTGACTGCATGGAGGAATTTGTTTTGCATAGATCAGTGTTGCTAAGCACATTGATTCTGATTAAAGCAGCACTAACTTATTTGTATGTTTCCTAGAGTACTCACTGCAGAGAACTGGGTTGTTTTTCCACTCATACTGCAAGCAGAGTTTGTGCTTTCTTTCCCCCCTGCTGATATAAAAATACATCTGGTCTCCAAATAGAAATTGCCCATTCAGGAAAGACATTCAACCCTTTAAAACAAACTTGAGCTCAGCTGGCATGGTAGGGAATGTCCTCAACTGGAACTGTTTTTTTTTAGGACAGAAAAGAAATTTGTCAGCAGTCTAATGTTATCAACCCTTTGTCCCTCTAATGACGCTGGCCCTAAGGCTCTTATGCTTGAGTGTTTAATATGGCAATGGGGAATGAAGAGGCAAAGCAGCAGTGTCCCCAAAATTAAAACAGCATTTGGAGATGGTGAGCCATAGCACTCAAGGGAGATTAACTGAGCGGTCCAGTCTCTTGATCTATGACTTTCCAAATCCCCAGGCCATCAGACACCATTACAAGCAGATTGTCTCTTCCATCTGCACAGCCCAATCCTCAAACAGCTTGACTAGCTGCCCCTTGGTTTTGGAATCCGTCGCAGAATTGCCCTTCTGACTTTCAAAACACCTTCCATCAACTTGTCCCACCCCACCTCTAGGCCACCTCTTCCTCTCTCTACCTTTCCCTGTTCATTTTGGCTTACCCAGCATCTGCCTCCTCTCTAGCCGTTCCCAGGACCTGGCTACCAGTGCTCCCGGCAGCACCACAGTTCAATGGCTCATCAGAAAGCACATTTTGAACATGTGTGTGATGCTTCCTGGCTGTGTTCTGGATTTAGCTGGCTGGTTTTCTTGAGGCTTTTTTGGAAATGTTTTGTATGCTGTTGGTTCACATCTGCATGGGCTCTAGATGCCTTTTAATGAGCGCCCTGGAAATGGATTACAAATAAGCAACATTGAATTTATTACTGAACTTTGCAAAGCATTTTGGGGTGCAGTTTGCTTAAATTTGCAAATGAAAACTGCATTAGGCTGATTTAGTCTATTCACAGCACATGGAGCAGCCATCGCTAACTCAGCTGGCTGACTCTCCCAAAGCCATATTGTTATTTTAGAACTCTGTAAGTGGCAGTTAGCTAGCAAAGAATTCCTGCCATAGTGAGCTGTTACATTAAGCTAAACCAAACAATGTAAAATCAGATCCACAAGGGTTCAGAAGCAAGGTTTTAAGCATGAGCATGTCCTTTTTTCCTTGGAAACTAGGTCTGTAGTTTTCATGCAAGCCCTAAGACATTTTGAAATCGGGAGAATTGTAAGGGTGGTGGAGAGTTGGAGAGGGAAGGATGCCGCTTGGGATTTTCATTTACCTGGCTCGGGTTGTACTAGCAGAGGTTGCTGCCATAGGCGGCAGGTTATATGGGCTCGAGGTGCCCGGGCGCCAGGAATATTCAGGGCTGGGGGCCCTGCTCCAGCAATATTTGGAGCTGGGTCTCTCCCCCGGCCCTGCCTGGATCGGGTCCCAGCCCTGGCGGGTCTCCCCCCACCACACCGCCCCGCCGTGTCCCTGCCTGCAGCGGGTCCCGGCCTCCGCCTGCAACCCCTCCCCCTGTGTCCCCCCCTCTGCTGCATCCCTGCCTGCTCATGCTGCCAGAGATCTGCTCCCGGCAGAACTGCTATCTGCTGCCCCAGGATCCTAGCGCCTGCCGTCCGCTAATGGCAAGGCAGGCTGCCCTTACCTTGCTCTTCTGCCCTAGCCCTGAGCCTCTCCAACACCCTAAACCCCTCATTCCCAGCCAGAGCCCTCATCCCCCTGCACCCTGATCCTCATCCCCAGCCAGAGCCCTCATCCCCCTGCACCCTGATCCTCTGCCCCAGCCAGAGCCGTCATCCCCCTGCACCCGAACCCTCATCCCCAGCCAGAGCCCTCATCCCCCTGCACCCGAATCCTCTGCCCCAGCCAGAGCCCTCATCCCCCTGCACCCGAATCCTCTGCCCCAGCCAGAGCCCTCATCCCCCTGCACCCTGATCCTCATCCCCAGCCAGAGCCCTCATCCCTCCGCACCCTGATCCTCATCCCCAGCCAGAGCCCTCATCCCCCTGCACCCGAATCCTCATCTCCAGCCAGAGCCCTCATCCCCCTGCACCCGAATGAGAGCCATCATCCCCCTGCACCCTGATCCTCATCCCCAGCCAGAGCCCTCATCCCTCCGCACCCTGATCCTCATCCCCAGCCAGAGCCCTCATTCCCCTGCACCCTGATCCTCATCCCCAGCCAGAGCCCTCATTCCCCTGCACCCTGATCCTCATCCCCAGCCAGAGCCCTCATCCCCCTGCACCCGAATCCTCATCTCCAGCCAGAGCCCTCATCCCCCTGCACCCGAATGAGAGCCATCATCCCCCTGCACCCTGATCCTCATCCCCAGCCAGAGCCCTCATCCCTCTGCACCTGAATCCTCATCTCCAGCCAGAGCCCTCATCCCCCTGCACTCTGATCCTCATCCCCAGCCAGAGCCCTCATCCCTCCGCACCCTGATCCTCATCCCCAGCCAGAGCCCTCATTCCCCTGCACCCTGATCCTCATCCCCAGCCAGAGCCCTCATTCCCCTGCACCCTAATCCTCATCTCCAGCCAGAGCCCTCATCCCCCTGCACCCAAATGAGAGCCATCATCCCCCTGCACCCTGATCCTCATCCCCAGCCAGAGCCTTCATCCCTCTGCACCTGAATCCTCATCTCCAGCCAGAGCCCTCATCCCCCTGCACCCTGATCCTCTGCCCCAGCCAGAGCCCTCATCCCCCTGCACCCGAATCCTCATCTCCAGCCAGAGCCCTCATCCCCCTGCACCCTGATCCTCATCCCCAGCCAGAGCCCTCATCCCTCCGCACCCTGATCCTCATCCCCAGCCAGAGCCCTCATTCCCCTGCACCCTAATCCTCATCCCCAGCCAGAGCCCTCATCCCCCTGCACCCGAATCCTCATCTCCAGCCAGAGCCCTCATTCCCCTGCACCCTGATCCTCTGCCCCAGCCAGAGCCCTCATCCCCCTGCACCCGAATCCTCTGCCCCAGCTCTGAGCCCCCCCGCAGCACAAACCCCTCATCCTCAGCCCAAGCCCTCATTCCCCTGCAGCCTGATCCTCTGCCCCAGCATGCAGCACCTCCCCCTTCCTACACCCCCACCATCAGCCCAGAGCCTGCACCCCTCACCCTTTCCTACACCCCCACCATCAGCCCAGAGCCTGCACCCGAACTCTATCCCAAAGCCTGCAGTCCTCACCCCCTCCTGCACACCCACCCCCTGCCCCAGCCCAGAGCCTGCACCCAGCACCCAAACTCCTTCTCAAAGCCTGCACCCCTCCTGCACCCTAATCCCCAGCTCAGGACCTGCACCCCAGGCCTTCCCCCCTGAAACCCCACCCAGAGCCTTAGGCAGGTGGAGGTGGAGTTTGAGGGGGCGGAGTTGGGGGGGCTGGTTCTGGGCACCACCAAAATTTCTACAAACTTGCCTCCCATGGTTGCTTCTGCTAGGTTGTGGTGGAGTTCCTTTTTGATTTGCATTTTTCAACAATCAAGGGCACCAAGAGCTTTTAAAGGTGTATCGCTGTAATGAGACACTAGTAAGTGGACGGTTAGAAGTCTCTTCCAATGAGTTTCAGTCTTGGATGAGCAGCTGGCCATAGCTCTGGTTATCAGCCAGTAGGTTGGATGGGGATAAATTGTGATCCTGAGGATCAAATTCACCCAGCCTCCTCTCAGAAGGTGACCTGAAAAGGAGAGAGAGAGTTGAGTTTCTGCTCATTTCCTTTATGATGTATAAAGAACATCAGATTTTTTTTCTCGGTTTATATTAATGATATTGGGAATGTCAAGTCTCCTCTTGCCTATGTTCTTTTGGAAAAATTCCAGAGGTGAGGGCTTGGGAGGAGCCTTCTCGGCTCTTGAGATGTAAACAGTCTGAATAGAAAAAAATCACTCTCCGTCTATACAATTATGATTTCTCTGGTGACTTCGCAATATCTTGTTCGCTGGTTGTCCATAGATTCTTCCTGTATAGACATGACCTGAATTTCTAATGTTTTTTAAAAAAGGAACAGGGAGGATTAAAAACAAAGAAGAAAAAAAATCCTAGTAGACCTTCTTCATATCTCCTAAAGAAATTAAAAAATGGCACAAACATATCTTCCCTTCCCCTGCACCTTCTTTTGGAGGTCATCTTGAAGGTGGTCCCACAGACACTACAGTTCCCAACATGCAATGTTGGGTTAACGTGTTCAGACGGACTGGGTGGAACATCCCAGCATGCTGGGACCTGTGGTCTTTATGGGCAGCATCCTCCATTAACAATATAGGTGGCTGCAAATAGGTTCATTTGATATAGATGCAGTGCCCAGTTGCCAGGCAAGCGACCAGCTGGAGCCCCCAGTAAGGCAAAATGTGGCTGTCCTGGCAATATATTCTCATTCCTGACTGTTCTCAATACAGCCTTTCTTGTCTTCAGGTTGTGGGAAGTAAGAAATTAAAAAGTATAAATTAACAAATGAAACCTAGTGATTAGAGCTGCAGTTGTTTGCCGGGGGTGGAATTGCTCTTTTTGCTAATGTAAACAGCCATCACAATTTCCTGCTCCCGAGTGCTCCCCCTACCCCTCGACTATTTGTTTAAGCCAACACATTGCTCTGCTAATTGGGTAACATTCCATGTGAAAATAGGCCTTTAAAACAACAGCGGCGACAAATAAAAACAGCTGTAGCTGCAAAAGTACTAGGAGGAGAAAATACACCCAGCTGAAAATTAATGCATCCTTCCTTTTCCAGTTTAGGATCATATAGTTTAGAGAGGAGGAGGAGAAAGAGAGAGAGAGATGAGAGGTCAATAAAATAATGAATGGGAGAGGGCAGGCAAGTCAGGAACTCCTGTTCACACTTTTTTTTTTTTAATGTTAAAATGGGGGAGACATTCACTGAAACAGGCAATATATTGAAATAGCAATTTTTTTAATGCAACAGATACTTAACTCGTGGAATTCATTGCTTCAGGAGCTTTGTAGGAGTCACACAAAAGGATTAGACATTTATATGGATAAGAACATCCATGGTTATGTCTGGATAAACATATATAAAGTTATAAAGTTGCCTTGCTTCAAAGTATAAACCAGCCATCAACAGAGTAGGGCCAGTAAGAAAAATAATACTCCCCCTCTCCCCCTTTGGCAGGTTAGTCCCTAAGGGTTTGTCTACACTGCATTGTAAACCCGCATCTGCGGGACCCAGGCTTGCAGACTCGGTATTTCCAAGCCTCGGTATTTCCATTCTGCATGATAAACTTGGATTAATGATTGCTGGATCCAGGTCTCTCAGCCGTGCTCACACATCCACACTGCACTTTGCAGACCTGCCACCTCGGGTCAGTAGCTTGAGCTGCATCCATACTGCAAAATGACAGAACTTAGAGGGACTCAGACTGTGACCCGTCCCTCAGCAGGGTCTTAAGACCTGGTTCCTGAGTGTTTACTGAGCCGAGTCAGGTTGATTTGTGAGTGGATGGAAAGGGGAGTTGGGTTCAAATAGACATAACCTGTCCTTGCCCTTCTTGCAACTTCCTCTAAAGCATATAAGACTGGTCACTGTTGGAGACAGGAGTCAGACTAGGTTAATTCTGGTATCCTGACCCAGTGCCAGTCTGAGTAACTACATACAATACTGTCTGTCTAAATTGTCCTTGTTTTAATTGCATATGCTGTTCAACTCCTGTCCTGAATAGTTGTGTAGTGTTACTGTATGCTGTTAAACAGCTCTTGTGTTGCACCCCAGTCTTCGTTTCACTTCCTGGTGAATTGATTTGTTTTTCACTCTACATAAATGTAAGTCACTGTAGGTGTTCCCAGGAGCGGCACCAGGGTTTTTGGTACCCTAGGCGGGGGTCCTTCCACGCTCCTGGTCCTTGGTGGCAATTCTGCGGTAGGGGGGTCCTTCTGCGCTCCCGGTCTTCGGGGCACTTCGGCGGTGGGTCCCGGAGCGAGTGAAGGACCCGCCACAGAATTGCCGATGACGACCCAGAGCGCGGATGGACCCCCCGCCGCCGAATTGCCGCCTAGATCACCTGAATGGAAGTGTCAGCCCTGGGTGTTCCATAGAAGTCAGTTTACAAACCTTATAAACACATTTTATTTCAGCCTTATCTGACACATTTAAGAGAACATTTTAGTCTTCCTGTCTAGCCCTGACAGTGTCTGGGCTTGTTCTGAAGCACTTTGCAGTCCCTTGGAATGAATGGTGCTATAGAAGTGCTGGCTCTGTGTGTTTGCATAATGGGGCCCACTCCTGCAATGTCCCGAGCACAACTCCGAGGATCAAGCCAGTGTTTCCTGAGCATTCCCATTGATCAGCTGAGAATACAGAAAGTCTGTTGTGTTAATGGTACTGCCGGCACGTGTGCCTTCAATGTCAATGTGAGGTTATGGCCTTCCTAACGTTCTTTAGCAATAGCAAACAATAGAGAAACATTCAGACCTTTTGATTGTGTGAGAAACAAAACCACAACAATGAAATAGGAAGCAATTCCATTTTGGGGTTCTGGTGCATCCGGATTTGCTCCCGTGACTTATGCAATCACTAGAATTTAATAGAAGGGAAGACTTCTTACCCGCAGTAGCTGGAGTTCTCAAAATGCATTGCCTCAGTGGACCTACTTAATCATAAAACTGTGCTCTTGAATCATGCTTGTGATTCACACTCTCACTTCGACATACCAGGAGAGTGACATGGTCTGTGGTGGTGTCATAGATTCCATGGCCAGAAGGGACGACTGTGGTCATCTAATCTGACCTTTCCTGGCCTGAGAGGCTTAGATGACTGCTCCCGTTCTAAGTAGACGACCACTCCAGGTTGTACCGCTGTTGTGTTGTGCTAAGCGTACGCCTGGAGGCAGTGCGGAATGGCACGTCCAACCTGTGCCAATGTTTCTCAGCCGCACCCCGTTTTATGTCTCCTCCCCCCCGCCCCCACCAAATGCATTCGTAAGAGACCATGCTGAAGAAGACTGCTCTTCCCAGGAGAGAGAGCGGTCCTCAAGGGTACATCTACACAGCAATTAAACACCTGTGGCTGGCCCGGTCAGCTGGCTCGGGCTCTTGTGGCTCGGGTTGTAGGGCTGTAAAACTGTTGTCTAGATGTTCACATTCGTCCTGGAGCCTGAGCTCGGGGATCCCGCAAAGCAGGAGGGTCCCAGAGGCCAGGCTCAAGCCTGAGCCCAAATGTCCACACTGCAATTTTTAGCCCCGCAGCCCGAGTCCATTGAAGCTGAGTCAGCTGACCAGGCCAGTTGTGGCTGTGCCACAGGACTTTTATTCCAGTGTAGCTGAACCCCTTGAGTAGCTGGATTTCAAGGGAAAGAGTCCATAATGAAGGTGTTTAGGAACATCAGCACCCTGTCTGGATCATGAGGTGGGAATGGGCACTGGGGGATGGATCACTTGATGATTACCTGCTCTGTTCACTCCCTCTGAAGCACGTGGCAGTGGCCACTGTCAGAAGACAGGATACTGGGCTAGATGGACCTTTGGTCTGACCCAGTATGGCGTTCTTATGTAACCTCGCTTCCCCCACAATTGGATGCTTTGGGGTTCCAGGAGTCCCTGTAGATTTTTTTTTTTTGAGGTGAAGGGAGGGCAGTGTCTATTACTTAACTCGTACAGATATTAAGTGTGTTTCCTTACATGCAATTTCTTTTTCCCCACCCCTCTTTAAACCTTCAGAAAGCCTTCAACGCTCTGTGCCACAGCACGCACTTGTACGGCAGGAGGCTGGTCTTGGAGTGGGCTGATACGGAGGAAACAGTGGAGACCCTGAGGCGGAAAACAGCTGAGCATTTTCACGGTAATGTAGCAGCATCCAGACAAATGGTAAACACATCTGAGACTAGTGTGTCCCTATCTGGCATGGGTCAGACTAGTTCTTTCCCAGGAGCTGTCTGTTCTCATGGGTTGGTAAATGGATGGTGGAACCTGGGAACATAACTGCAAGGTGTATTGCGTAGTGGGTGTGGAAACCAAGGGTGTCTCCTGTGCTTTGAGAGTAAAGCGCACCGAGGAGCAATGGAGGGAAGCCATGCCCTGGTAATACAGGTTGTGCCAAGGAAAGGTGGCAGGGAACATCCTGACTATTCTTTTGCTCATTCCTGCCTGTATGCATCTATATGTTAACCATTTATGTACTTGCTGGAGCAGTCAATCCATGAAATGATTTTCTGCAGTCCATATTGGTTCACTAGTCTGACATTGCTGTGGGTAGTTCCAAATATTTAGGCATCCCAAACAGGAGGTGAGGTGATACCCATGGCTCTGAGTAATAAGGCAGTGGTACTGTACAGTATGGCCTAGTGGATAGAGCATTGAACTGGAACTTAGGAGACACTGGGTTCTATTCCTGGCCCAGCCAGTGGTCTGCCAAGCCTCAGTCCCCCCTCTGTAAAATGGGGCTAGTCCTACTGATCACCTTTGTGATCTACTGATGAAAAGTTCTACATTAGAGCATGATATTATGTGCTTTGACACGCTGAAATGCCACATCCTCACATGCTGTGTGTTAAGGTAGCATGTTCAGTGCCTGGAATGGCTAATTTACAAGAGATACAGGCCTCCTGAAGGAGGATGATGAAGTCCAGGTAAAACTGGAACAGAGAAGAAGTTGAGAGTTGAACAGACTTATTTGGATCAGATTCCAGAAGCCGACATTTCCATAGATAACCCTGCTGCAGACTTGTATTGACACCCATTGACAAGTGCTAATGCCTTGGTTGGCAAATATTTGTGTAAGAAGCTCTCCCCTGGGTTCAAGAACTATGGTGGAGATCAATGCTCCTCCTTCAGCTTTGCAACGCAGCCTGCCCCAACAGACACGCCAGCTGCCTCCAGAAAAAAAGGTTGAGATGAGCAATTCATTCCAGGAAAGCGCTGAAAGCAACAGTTAACGTACATGGCGATGAGACGCAAAGCTCACTTCTCCCCCTCCCTGGAATAGGGGACTGCATGGGCAGTGGTTCTTGACAGACATTCAGGTTGGGAAGACAGTCTCCAGTGAAATGGATGTGGCTGGATGTGAAGAGGTGAATGTGAAAGGTGACAGTCAGCTGTTGGTGAGAGGCTGGAAAGCAAGTGAAATAATAGCTGAGCCACTCGTGTGACCTAGATATCACAAGGGAGACCGGGTGTGTGGAAATGCCTGCCGGGGGTGTCAGTGCACCATGAGGGAGGAATTGTGCACATAAATGGCTCCAGACATGGCACGTGGAGTTGGGGGTGTAAGGTGGTGACCCTAGAGGAGAAGGGAGTTGCAAGACGATTTGTCCCTATTATATTTAGAATTGCCTCCCCCTCTGTTTTCGCAGTCTCCGGAGCCCCTGTGCCACCTCGGGGAGTCATTTTAAAAACTGATCTCGACTTTCCTTGGTGACTGCAGATCTTACAAAAATGCAGACTGCTCCCCCTGCTGTGTCAACCTGCCCCTTAGCCAGCTCTGCCAACGGGTCACACTGGCCTCCAGCTGGTGCCCTGATTTCTGTGCACTTGTTCTCTCTCTGGTTTTGTCTTCCCTGAATCCTGGGGATCCTAATGTCCTAGCATTTGTATTATCTGCTGTGGATAGAAGTTGGAAGCCAGATGGGCACCATGTCCCCAGGATCTTGGCTGTGGAGCAAGAGAGAGTTCAGTAAACCACATCTGTTTGGAAGTGAAAATAAGAGCAGTGTCTGGCTTGGAATCCTTCTTGGTGTGTGAGTGCTGGGAGATAAGAAACAGATCCAGTGGACTTCCACCCCTGCCCTCCCTCCATGCACATTGGCAGCTGCCCCTGGCTAATTGTTACTTTTAGTTGTCATTCAGTTACTTTGTGCTTAGCCCTGTTTTCAAGGAGATATGTAAGAGGCTGGACCTACTGGACTGGACTCAGGGCTTGAACTGGAGTCCACTGTAAGGGCATCTACTTAAAAGGAATGTTCGTGACCAAGCCCCTCTGTGGGACAGTGAGCAAGTGCATTCAGCTGTTAACTGATTCAGTCCCTCCGGCGATGCTGCTTTTGTTTCTTTACTTGGATCATAAGCCTCTTGTGTTTGTACAACGCCCAGATCCAAATTCGGCCTTGTAGGCGCTTCTGAAATATATGCATTTAATAGCAGTGCACCTTCTGCACCCTGGGTTCAGTGGTTGCCCGATGTGTGACCATGTCTGGGACTTAGCTCATTTCCTCGTGGCCTGGAATTTTCTACTCCAGCATATGGTACTGCAGAGCCACCCCGAAAGGGAACCCTGACAGTGTTACTGGGAGCTGAATAGGCAATGTGTTCCACCAGCTCTGTGGGGCTTTGGTGTTGGAACGTGTGGGAGACATAGACCATTGCTGTAATGATGCAGAAAATGGAAGGGCTAGAAATAAGCATAGGTGAACTGCAAATGCATCTCTCCCTTCCGTCAGCAACCTCTCTGATACACTGTCACCGTTGTTTTGATCAGTATAGCACGTTAGCTGGGGGTGGGGAGAGGATCATTTTTTCCATTGGTGGAGCCAGGCACATTGTGGGTCTGTGCTCTGCGATACCCAGCTTTGTGCCAATGCACTGCAATTCTGCTCTGAAACCTCTCTGACTCTCCCCATTTAGCCCAGTGCTGGGACTCTAATACCGTCCTCTGAGTGATCGTTGTAATAAAAAGTCGACATGTCTGTGTCTGAGAGCCCCAAACTCTTGTCATTGGTGATTGAAGCCAGATACGATGAGATTGTAATCCAAAACCGCTTCACCATCTATTCCCCTGACCTCCTCTATCCCGTCTCGCCACGCAGCTAGTTGTTACTGTGGCACAGATTGTTATAACCACCCACGTGTTCATCTCTCCAGCCGTGCTTCCTGCTCCGTGCCGGCCGATAAGGGAGCTGTTCTGACCACAAGCACCCATTGAGCAAGGCCACGGTTTAGATTAGCAGAGTGAGAGTGAGTCATGGAGCGGAACGTTTTTCATTTGTTGCCAGCCATGAGAATTCCTGCTGGGGGTACACGTACTGTGAACATACAAACACCACCTGAACCCGCTCTGCTCTGCTGAGGCCCCGCGCCGCCTCCTTTGCAGAGAGCACGCTCCATTTTCCTCCTTTCTTTCTGCTTCCCAGCAAGACATTTCCACTGAAGCACATGGTCTCCCCTGCATTTAGTGCACCCCTGGTTCTTCCAAATAATGCGTGGGACAGCCAGGTTTTTTATGTGCAACCCAGTTTGGCTGCTTTACTTTGAATTTGAGGGCAGCTTAAATCGTGCTTTTACCCACGGAGGTTGGGCCCTTGGCCGTGTAGATCATAGTCTTGTTTTCTTTCCCTCGTGTCTCCCAAGAGACGGAGAACACGCACCTTGCAATGCAGTGCACGTTTCAAAGAGGAGCATAAGTCTCCTCAAAGATCAGCAACCTTAGAGGCAAGTTAACTAGAGAGCAGAAAGCATCAGTAGGGACGGTTGGGAGCTCTGCTTGTTTGGGTACAGCATCTTCTGTCCCTCCTCCCCCTCCCCTGAATTGGATTTCGAAAGCGAACCCACATAGCAGGCAAAGAGGGGGATGCTCTGGCGGACATGTGCGTGGGAGGGAGCTCAGGAGAGGAAGAGAAGTGAGCGTGAAAGCACAGCGGAAGAGAGTAAGTACGCTGCTGGCTGTGTCTCATTCATCCAGAGTGCAGTTCAAACAGCAGGCTCATGGCTGAGAAGCTTTCAGTCCTTTTGCAGGCCGCAGTGCCTGCGAATTCTGCAGAGCGCATATAATAGTGCCAGAAGAATCTGATGTAGAAATCTTTGTTTGCTGGTCTCTCAGGCAGGAGGGAAATGGCTTTGTTTGGCTACACACTCAGGTTGTTTTTTTTTAAAAATGCCCCCCTTCCTGTTCTTTTGTTAATAGCAGGTAGGGCAGTGCTGTGGGTTAATGCTCTTCCCTGAAGAACTGGGTTCAAATACGGCTTGCATCACTAGCAGCCGGCAGCCAAGCCAGCACCCCACCACCACCTCTCCCGAGACTCACTCAGGCTGTGATCTTGTCCTGTCTTAACAAGCGAAATGGGATCAGAGCTGATGGTTGCTTGGATTGAGAGACCCTGCCAAAGAGCCAAAGTTGCTGCAGGACGTGGTGCTGGTGAGACAGTAATTGGTGCTCTGGATAAACACTGACATAGTGCCTAATGGTACTGGGGGTGTTGTAGTGGTGGTTTTATGTTTGAGTGACGTGTCAAAGCAAGGTCCTGACCTTGTGTGGTCATTGGCGATCCTGTGGCACAAGAAGAGAGGTGACAGCTGTGTTGCCCTGGCCAGTCTCCAGTAGCAGTTATTGTGGCAGTCATAGTGGTCTTCCCAACGTTATTCTGTTGCATGCATTTCTGAGGTCCCTTCCCCGTAGTACCTAGGCACCGTGATCTGAATTGATTACCTGCCTCGACAGAGAGGAACAGGTCCCTGTAACAAAGCTGCTCACTGACAGGGAGGAATCCAGATGTGGTCTCCAGTGTGCACAGCCATGATTGCGTCTCATTTACCTGGTAGGGGAAAGCTGGCAGGATGGTAGCGGGAGGGAGCTCACATGGTGCCTTCTCCTAGGTAGCATTCTGCTTCCTAGCTCTGAGTTTGAAAGCGGGCTCTGTCAGCCTCGGTGGTATAGGGTGGGCATGGGCAGGATGCAGGTGAGAGATGATCTTCAGGAGAGCCGGGCTCACGCCCATTTGGGGATTTAAAGAATGGAGGCTGTGTTCTTGAAATGGACCGAGAGTTCGACTGACAGACAGTCTAGCACAGTGGTTTTTAAACTTATTTCTGGCAACCCAGTTGAAGAAAATCGTTGATGCTCATGACCCAGCGGAGCTAGGAATGAGGGGTTTGGGGTATGGGCTCTGGGCTGGGGCAGGGGGTTGGGGTGCAGGAGGAAGTCAGGGTTCTAGGCTGGGGATGAGGGGTATGGAGTGCTAGAAGGGGCTCCGGGTTTGGGATGGCTCAGAGCAGGGGATTGGGGCACGTGCTTTTCTTGGGCAGCTCCCAGTCAGCTGCACAGCAGGGGTGCTTAGGCAGGCTTCCTACCTGTCCTGGCACCGCAGATTGCGCTGTGCTCCAGAAGCGAGCAGCAGCAGATCCAGCTCCTAGGCAGAAGTACACAAGCGGCTCTGCACAGCTCTCACCCAAAGGTACCACCCCTCCAGCTCTGACTGGCCAGGAACCAGCCAATGGGAGTGCGGAGCCGGTGCTCGGGCAGGGGTAGCACACGGAGCCTCGTGGTCCCCTCCGCCTAGGAGCTGGACCTGCTGCTGGCTGCTTCCGGGGCGCAGCGCGGTGTCAGAACAGGTAGGAACTATCCTGCCTTAGCTGGGCAGCACCACCATCGGGACTTTTAATGGCCCGGAAGGCGGTGCTGACCAGAGCCGCCACAACCCAGTGCCTGGCATTCCACGATCCACTACTCAAACACTCCGCAGTTTGAAAACCACTGGTCTAGCACGTGCAGCGCTGGGGGGACCAACATGAGCACTGCTTAGCAGCCCCCCTTCATATCTGCCTAATCGGCTATGGTTTCCAGGTGGTTTTCAGAGTCCTACAGCAGTAACCTAGCCTTGGGGGCACCAAGGCATGGACCACCATGACCAGGGTAGCATCTGAGAGGAAAGAGAGAAGTAGGCAGAAAAGGCATTTCTGCCCACCCGAGCGCTGAGTGCCCAGGAGCAGAGAGGAGTCCAGCAAGACCCTGAGACATGGGGATCAGACATCCTACATTAAGGGTGAGGTCACGATTGTTACCAGTTCTTCCAAGTGCTCCCTTCCATCAATAGCTCCCACTTCTGCATTGCCGGGAGTGAACTGCTTTTCATGCCAGTCCCTACTTCTGCTCTACTGTCCACAGCTGAGAAGGCCAATCAGAGCTCGATGTCCTCAGCATACTGACAGCACAGCAGTCCCTTCCTTGAACTGATGGAGCATTCTTTGCTTCCTGCCCTAAACTCTTATGCAGTGTTACTGTGCATTGTTCAGCAGCTGCCTCCTGCCACACCAGATGGGCTGCCTTTCCATGGGCAGTGAAGTGATGCCTGTATAGTTTACAAAGCGCTTTGGGATCCTTTAGGATCAAAAGTGCCTCAGAAATGCAAGTGATTTGTATTCACTGAATAAGACTGTAGACTCTGGTCATGTCAGGCTCAGGACTGGTATAATGAGGTGGTGCCCATCTGTATCACGCTGCCTTGGTGGTGCTATGAAGGCAGAACTGCGGAACATATGCCAGGACTACGGTACACCTGGCTCTCTTCCTGGTTATTAATAAGACTTGCACAGAAATGTGAGCAAACAATTAATGTGTCATGGAAGTTTCTGCCGATACTAGAATAAGGCAAATGTCTGGGCAGGACAAATGTGATGGATATTCCATATTCCTCGTAGGTTTCAGAATATGCCCCTTTTGTAATGCTGTTGTTCTATGTTTCATGCTAATTGATAGTAAACTTAAAAAGTATTTTGAAACACTGGGGGGGATTATTAAAAAACCTTTTTTCAGTTTCTTTTTCTTTGTGGCCACAACAAGGTTGTACAGGTGTTTCCAGCATTAATCCCTCATGTGTCCATGTATAGGACAAGGTGCCAACAAGGAGAGAGATGGGTTTGTAACAATGTCTCCATTTTTTTTAGCAGTGGACGACATGTTGGTGCACTCTCCAAGACTGCTGCGGCCCTCACTTTCAGTAAATGTTTGAGTTGCATCCTCTTCATAGTGATTCTCTTAGAGGGGTGGTTCTCAACGACCAGTCCATAGAGCTGCTATCTCCCTGATGCAGTTTAGGAAGGCAGCAAGACTGTCCCTGGTGTCAAAAGGGTTGAGAACTGTTGTCTTAGACCATAGGATGAGTGCCCTTTTTAGCATTTCTATACATCAAAATAAGTTTAGACCAATAGATTTTAAGGTCAGAAGGGATCATGATCCTCATCTAGTCTGACCTACCAGATAGCACAGGCCAGAGAATCTCACCAACTGATTCCTGCATCCAGCCTATGACTTCTGTAGATCTCTTAGAAAGATATCCAGTTTTGACTTCTAGACGGCAAGTGGTAAGAGGATCCACCATTGCTAGAGAATTTGGTGCAGTGGGTAATTTCCCTCACTGTTAAAAGTATGCGCCTTATTTCTAATCTGCATTTGTCTAAGTTCATCCTCCAATCATTGGAACTTGGTTTTTGCCAGACTAAAGAGCCATCAGCTATCAGAAATGTCTTCTCTGTGTAGGTTTTTGCAGTTGTCATCAAGTCATCTCTCAGCCATCTCTTCAGCAAACTAAATAAATAGTGTCTTCAGACTCTTGCTTGTTTTTCAGACCTCAGATCGTCTTGTAGCTTTTTTTGAAACCTTTCCGTGTTTTTTGCAACTTCCTTTTTGAAAGGTGGATACCAGAACTGGACACAGTATTCCGGAATGGTCTCACTACGGCCATATACAGCTACAGCAACACCTCCCTCCTCCTAATTGATAGTCTCCTGCTCATGCATGCAAGGATTGTGTTTGCCCTCGCATAATATATCAGTATAGGCTCTTTTTGGTGCTCTCGGGTTGTGTACGGTTTCTCTTAATACACAAGCCAAGGTTTTAAATCCTTTTTCTTATATGCCGTGCTGTTAATCTGTGGAACTCAGTGCTATGAGATAGCATTGAGGCAGGAGCTTAGCAGAATTCCAGAAAAGTATTAGATGCTTTTATGTTCAAAAAGAACATTGGGAAGAAAAAACAATTTTAAAGGATAGAAACTCTTCTGCTTAAGGGCATAAAACAAGCTAAAGGTCTGTTCGGGTCTGATTTTTAAGCCGGAACCAAACCCAAGCTCACCTGTCCCAACCCTTCCCCCAGAACCCAATTCGGTGACACTGATGCCTCCTGCCCCAGGGGTTGGCACCGGCGGCTGTGTGCCCTGCTTCTGCCATCCACTGCCCCCTGCTGTGCTATGTGTGCCATGCAGTGAGAGATGCTGCAATTCCTTGGCATGCTCGCACCGCAGTGCAGAAGTGCCTGCAGGAGCGGGGCATGCGGCTGCCACTGTGCTGATCCCATGGCAAGGAGTTGCGCTGACCCAGCCATGGCCCAGGGGGTATTTGTACTTGAGTCCCCATTGAGTTTGCGTCAGGTTGCAGGTCTATAAAACAAACACTAAGGGCTTGTCTACGGAGAGAGAGGAGAGTTCATTCGAATTATCTAAAAATGTGTTTAAAATGGATTAGTTAAACCGTATTAAACCCCTGCGTGAACGCTTAATTCATTTCTGAAGTGAATTAAACTAGACTGCATTAAAGCCACTTGACTTCTGACAAATGCATCCACACGGGTTTAATGTGGCTTAATTAAATCCGAATGATTTTTTCAAGTGGATAACTCTCCTGAGAGTCACTGTATAGACATGCCGTAACTGGGGGATGTCGGGAAGAAACTTCCCCCTGTGAGTAGGTTTTTACGGGGTTTCTTCCATTTTCCTCTAAAGCATCTGGCGCTGCCACTCTCAGACACGTGCTGGGCTGGGTGGCCCACTGGGGTTATCTCTTATGGCATTTCCTGTGAGCCTGTATGGCAGCTGGTCTGCATTCAGCCACTCGAGGCTCCATTGGACCCTGCTCCGAGGACTTACGCAGGGCTCTGGATTCCTGCAGGGAAGGAGCTGGGTGATGAGAAGAATTTTCCTAGAATATTTTTCCATTGGGGAAGTTCCTTCTACGCCTGAGAGCTGCTTTGCACACAAACCAGTGCACGATTGAACTGGGAGCTGAGCACGACTCGTTTTGGGGTGCACCTCGCTGTCACCACTCCAGTCCTCCTGTGGCCTTTGGAAAATGGGGGTTGTGGAGGCTTTCATAAAGTCTGGTCTGTCCAGTCAGTTCCCGGAGGAGGTGATGCCTCAGAGAGGGGGACACATCTATGACCAGACACAACCCCCTCTTGCCTTCTGTAGCCCTTACGATTCCAGACTGCAGTACTGCCAGTGTCGGCCTGCAAGCCTCCCTCTGCCTCTCTCACTCTGGCAGGTGGTGTTTTGGGACTATTTCTGAGCGAGCCGGTAATATCCTGCACACACTCCCTCTCTCCCGGGAGCTGCAATCCGTGCAGGGAAGGTATTTGCTCCCAATCCAGCTAAATTACTATTGACATGTGTTCTCTGTGCTCCACAAACATTTCACTCAGCCGTCACCAGCAGGGCCGGCAATCTCCTGCCAGGGGTAACTTGGAAGGCCAGCTGCGCAGGGCCGTTTTTCCTGCTCTTCCCCATCGATCAAAGAATTCAACTGACGGGGAGGGGGAATTATGCGCTAAGCTTAGGAGCAGGAAAAAGAGTGACTTTTCATTGGAAAGATGAGCATGGGTGTGTATAGGGGTGATGGGTATGTCCAAATGGAAAGCATGGGAGGTGGGGAGAGTGGCATGGCAGGAGATTTGTTTCATGTTTCAGTGCTAAAGAGGCATAGGAAAAAACTAGGCAGTGAAGCAGCAACATTTTATAACCAGTTCCTCTCGTTCTGCAGGAGGCTGTGGTGTGAACAGACATGACCTGCCAGATCCTCTGCAGAAAGCTGTGGGGCTAATGTAAATAATGGGTCAGATCCCGAAATGGTGTAAATCAGCGTAGCTCCATTGATGCTAACTGAGGATCTGGCCCATTATTTACAATCTGCATCAATGGAGCTACACCGATTTACACCAGCTAGGGATCTGGCCCAGTAGTACTTCCTATAACCATCAAACCCGGTGTTGCCATCCTTGAGTCCGTTGGAAGGGTTTTTAGAGGCTTTTCGGTGGCCACTTTTGCTGGGTGCATTGTAGAGACCCCACCTCTAATAGTGTTTGAAGAGCTCCTCAGAGCCTGTGTTTGTTTTCATTTCACCAGTATCTATCTCCCTTCCCCTCTGTTTTGTGCCTCTGTTTTTGTTTTGTTTTTCAGAGCGTCTGTAACCAATGCAAACATGTGCCGTAGCCAGAGAGTAAAACCCTGCCGGATTAGTGTGACAGCCTCAACCCTGCCATGTGATAATCCCATGGTAATTCCCTGTTAGCCCCCGCCCCCGTCGGCTTTTGCTATTGTCTAAAGGAAGCAAATGGCATAGTTAGCAGGCAAACCTTAACCAGCTTGGAGCAGCAGAACAGCGGCGCATGCACCAAAGTCAAACCAATTTGCTTCCCTTTTTTAGAAGGTGTGCAAATGGTTATGTGCGTTCCCAGCAGCTGCCTGCCTGCGTCCTCTCTGGGAGTTCCTAGTCTGGAGAGCAAGGGCCTGCTTATGTGGGGAGTTAGCGCCTGCCTCCAGCGTATGCAGCTGGACCCCCGTACTGAGATTAGGGCCTCATTGTGCTGGGTGCTGTACAGACACATAGGAAGAAGCAGCCCCTGCCCTAAAGAGCTCACATTCTAAATAGGCAGAGAGGTTGAAACTCGCCCAGAGTCACTCAGGATGTCTGTGGCAGAGCCAGGACTCGAACCCAGATCTCTTCTACATTGCATCAGGGCAAGTGCGTGCAGGGGTGGGCAGATCCTCACTGGCAGTTTGTATTTTATTACATTGTTTTCATTTGATGCTGATCCAAGGTGCTGTCTTGGCAGCGCTGCAGATTGAACTCCTCTACCCATGGAGCAGTATGGCATGGGAAAGCGTCCCACACCCACCTCCCCACCCATCAATGTGCATTGCCTCCACCCTGCACAGTACAGTAGAGCTCGCCGATGGTTTGACGGCAGCTGACTCCCTGTGGCCCTTTTGTTCCCGAGCACGTCTGCAGACGCTGCCTGTTGTTACCAGTTGCAAGGGACATGGTGAGCACACTTGCCTATTAGAGCTTGGACTGTGGCTACTGACTTATTTTTCAAAGGCAACCGAATCACCGTCGGGCGGTGGTAACGTTCATTCACAGTGATCTGAGCTAGATTGCAGCTGGTGACCTAGAGGCGGAAGGCTCTGCATTCCCATCACTCATCCCCTTAGCTGGCCAGTCCCCCTGCCAGGAGGTGGAGAAGCTCTCTCCCAGACAGAGTCCCATTCACAGTGCTCTGTGCAGCCCCTCTCAAGACACTTCAGTTGTCTATGCCCAGCTGCTGAAATCTCTCTGCTACAGCTACGTACACCTTGGGACTTACTCATTTCTGGGGAGCTGTAGCTGTAGTAGCTACCACAGGGGAGTCAGGACTCTTGGGTTCTCTTCCTGACTCTGCCACCAGCTTCCTGTGCGATGTTGGCCAAATCCCAGTTCTGTCTGCAAAACAGCAAAGGATCGGACTGTTTCTATGCTGGGCGTTTGTGCAGAGTGGCGTTTCAATGAGTTTCAGCTTTCAGCTGTGATGTTAATTATTCAGAATTAAAATTCAAACTGTTTGAAGCCATGCAAGTTCCCTTCTAGACAGCAGAAGGGATGCAAAGCACTGGAGGTAACTTTGGGTATTTAAGGACAGATTTTACAAAGCCCACAGGCCTGCCAGTGAGACCCATGGTGTTTCAGCTGCTGTTTATAGGCACTTTAGCAGGTTAGAGTGACAATGTAGAAGGGTGAAGGTCCAATGAGACTTGGGAGACCCAGATTCAATTCCCTGCTCCCCCACACACTTCTTGTGTACCCTTGAGCAGGTTACAGTGTGTCTGTGCCTCAGTTTCCTCTCTGTACAATGGGAACATTAGCCCTGTTCTAATGTACAGGAGTGTGTGTGAAGACTGTGTGGTGCTCAGATGCCATAAGGATGACGGTCATGTAAATTCCTCAGACAAATGGAAGGCTGAGAACCACCTGTCTCCTTCTTTTATATCTCCACCATTACAGTGGAGCTGCTGCCCGTGCTCCTCCTTTCCCCCCCCCCTCAAACGCACCTCTCGCACAAACACCTAGCGTGGCATTACCACGGAGAGCCACGAGTGGTGGAACTGCCTTCTCCAGCGTGGGGCATTGGGGCCCGGGTTTGGTAAGCTTCCAGGCTCACTGCACATTGCAGGCTGAGGAGTGACCCGGAGGTGAATGTGAAGTGCCTAGACAAACACTTGAACACTGCCTGATGCAGTGACCTTTGTCAACATCCTGTGCTCCTGAGGAACTATTCAAGCTAAGCGATAACCCGAGATCTGGGCTGTCATTTTCGAGGGATAAGCAGTGGTGTTGATCTTTTGAAGGAGAGCAAGATGAGACCCCTCAGACTCCCTGCGCTGTTATAATACACACAAAGGGGCCATGTTTGGGTTACCCTGTGGAACCTTGATTCCTGCAGTTCCTATTTTTTGAGCGTTTGACTTTTCAACGTTCTTGTAACTCGTTTTTTGTCTGCAACGAGTACCTTATAAAGGGTCAGTAAGTGATAATATGGTCTGCAGATACGGGTGGTAAGTGTTAGGTAAATGTATCCATAGAAGGTGTAACTGATGAGCCGTGGTCATAGGCAACCTAATGACATGTTTAATTTTTGACACTTTAAAACAGCTGCCTGTCAGTTGCTCACCCTTTACCACTATGAATATAACTGTAATAGAAGGTATAACCCGTTTAGGCATCAAAAAGCAACACAGGGATGATTAGGGCTTCTTTAAATTTTGGAAAATTGGAGTTAATATATATAGTTAAGGTTCCATCAGCAGCCTTCTGATTGACGGCATCTCTCTCCAGTCCTTGGTTCCCCCAGATATATGCAGCTTGCTTCTGATCTCCTTTACACTGGTATAACTCCACTACCATCAGCCAGGCTACTCCTGAGTCACCCCTGAAATCTGAAAACAGCCCTGTGTGCTGACTATCACATACAAGTTAACGCTTCTGATGGTAATAGTAATAGTAATAGGATGAAATTTAATAGTGAAAAGTGCAAGGTCATGCACTTAGGGATTAATAATAAGAACTTTAGATATAGATTGGGGATGCATCAGTTGGAAGCAATAGAGGAGGAGAAGGACCTTGGGGTACTGGTAGATCACAGGATGACTATGAGCCGCCAATGTGATATGGCCGTGAAAAAAGCTAATGCGGTTTTAGGATGCATCAGGCGAGGTATTTCCAGCAAAGATAAGGAGGCGTTAGTACCGTTATATAAGGCGCTGGTGAGACCCCACCTGGAATACTGTGTGCAGTTCTGGTCTCCCATGTTTAAGAAGGATGAATTCAAACTGGAACAGGTTCAGAGACGGGCTACTAGGATGATCCGAGGAATGAAAAACCTGTCATATGAAAGGAGACCCAAAGAGATTGGCTTGTTTAGTCTAGCCAAAAGAAGGTTATGGGGGGATATGCTTGCTCTTTATAAATATATCAGAGGGATTAATATTAGCGAGGGAGTGGAATTATTTAAGCTTAGTACCAATGTAGATACAAGAATGAATGAGTATAAACTGGACACTAGGAAGTTTAGACTTGAAATTAGACAAAGGTTTCTAACCATTAGAGGAGTGAAGTTCTGGAACAGCCTTCCAAGGAGAGTAGTGGGGGCAAAAGACATATATGGCTTTAAGATTAAGCTTGATAAATTTATGGAAGGGATGGTATGATGGGAGAGCCTAATTTTGGCAATTTTTTCTTTGATTATTGCCAGATAAGTATGCCCAGTGGTTGGTGATGGGATGTTGGATGGGATGGGATCTGAGTTACTGCAGAGAATTCTTTTCTGAGTGCTGGCTGGTGAGTCTTGCCCACATGCTCAGGGTTTAGCTGATTGCCATATTTGGGGTCGGGAGGGAATTTTCCTCCAGGGCAGATTGGAAGAGGCCCTGGAGGTTTTTCGCCTTCCCCTGCAGCGTGGGGCATGGGTCGCTTGCTGGTGGATTCTCTGCAGCTTGAGGTCTTCAAACCACAATTTGAGGATTTCAATAACTCAGGCATAGGTTAGGGGTTTGTTATAGAAGTGGATGGGTAGGGTTCTGTGGCCTGCTTTGTGCAGGGGGTCGGACTAGATGATCACATTGGTCCCTTCTGACCCTAGAATCTATGAATCTATGGTGGTTGGAGGGTAACCGTATCTGTTCCCACTTTGTGCATCATGTAGCGCAAAGTACCAGTTGGACTTGGTGCACATGCATGGAGAGCATGTTATCCCGTTTCTCAATAACAGAGTTAAGTGTGACCTCAAGTTACAGTGTCCTCACCGGTGTTGCATGTGTGTCACTAGGACTTCTGAATTCACATCCCAGGGTTCTTTGCACTTTGGTGAGCTGAGCTGCTGTACGGTTTTGGTTTTTTGCACCCAGTGAATTGTAGAACTTTTCTGTCCTGGGCACGCAGGATGAATTGAGGGAAGGCATTAGAAGACTTTCAGCACTTGAGTGGCTTAGCCTGTGTCCTCACTGAAAAATAGGTGGGTTACAGCCCCAGTGAAAACCCTGCCGCCCCAGCTAGCCTAAGTTGAAACCACCACCACACTTGGGTGAGAGGGTTTTGTGTGCGCAGGAAAGGGAGATTGGGGAAACACCCACGTAGGAGACTGGGCTAATTCTGACATCCCTGAAAGTTAGTAGAAAGGTGATCTGGGATGAGTCAAAGATGACTGTGTGATGGGTAGCATTAGGGGGGCAATAGATGGCGATCGGGTAAGGATTCTAGGGCAGAGTTAAGGTTACTGGTGGCTGTGAGGTTCCAGACTTTCAGATGTTTGTTTCACACATTTCCTTGTCATGTTTAAGCAAGGCACAGCTGCAGCCTTATCTCTCACTTTAACAATGGGAGGGTTGCTCTCTTAATAGATCATTCTAGCCTTCCTCCTGTCTCCAGGGGTCTGATGCTGAGTGGAAGCCATAGGAGGAGAATTCCCGCCCTGCCCCCCGTGCCGATCTTTACTCCCTTTCTCCTGTCTCCCACAGCATTCCTAAAGTATAGAAGTTGAGGGAGACCAATTCTGGCATTCTGTCAGGGAATTAATTGAAAAATAAAATCATTAGATGGGAACTCCAGAAATGCAAAATTGTTTAAGGGGGAAAGAGGAGGTGTGAGCTTTTGTCAGGTTAATTTCTTCTGTATTGATGCTTTGTGACATTTCCTTGTTGTTTATCTTCGGCAGCAGCTGTAATACTCAAAGAAAATGCACAGCTTGTTCCATTTATTTATTTTACACCTTTCTGCAGTCCTGTGGTATGTTTGTTTGTTTGAGAAACCCAGAGAGGCTTTTGATGTCTGAGAGCAGGATTTAAACAGCTGTTCTCTGAGTGGAGGTGTGCTTCCTCATGGGAGGAGGATGGGGGGGAGGGGGTAGCTTGTCTGTCTTTCCTCAGCAAGCAGGGCTAAAGGTCTACCTTGACTGGTGTCACTAAGCTGAGTGATAATTTTTCCACGGATGCTCGCCTGGAACTTGAAATGAATTCACTCTGGCCACGCTCACTCTCCTCTGGGTTCACTCTTGGCAAGCATATTGCTCAGGCAGGTTATCCCTAACGTCGCACCCTCAAAAGAAAGCCACTGTTAAAGGTGTACACAAGAGGGCTCACCCCACATGCTGGTGCCGTGATCCAACATGGAGACGGAAAAGCCCCATGTGATTTACATGAGAAATCCTAGCTAGCCAGCACAGCTTAACACTCGTGTAACGGTCGTGATCAATCCACAGTGGACATTGTTGGCCCATGGACACACGGGATCGTACCCCAAATGTAGCATGTAGCCCTCTCCTGGGTGGATCATCGTCCTCCTCCATGACAAATAGCAGGGGGACCCTCAGTCCTGACTTGAATGCCTCATGGGGGCTTAAATGCCCGTGAGACGTATTCCTGTATAAATGGAATCAGTAGATCAGGGTGCCTCAAAGGAGTGGGCACTGCAAGGCATCCCACTGCATACTTCTTTAAAGCAATGTGGGGTTTGGAGAGGCCGCAGCAGGAAAGGAGTTAAATCTCTCACCAGCTTCGGAGGCAGTAAGTCGTAGCTGTCGCTCGCCACCCCCCGGAACACCCGGCCCCAGGGAACGCCCCTTATTGGGGAGCGGGTCTAAGTCAGGCTGCGTCTGCATGGCACAGCCCCAGCGTCGTTAACATCAGCCAAGAGAGTGACAGGCACTTAGTTCATGCTTTGCAGCACCTGCCCTTCTGTTTCCGGCTGCCGACGCTGCCACAGCTCCCATTACCTCCCTGCAAATTCAATTTCCAGAGGCCATTGTGCACTGCCAGAGCCCGATTATTACAAAGAAGCAAATGATAGTTGAGGGCTTTAAAGACGAGCTGCTCAGGAGAGCTAGAGTGGGGGAGAGAGCGCTAACGATGGCGTACGCAGCCCGGGGGTGGCTGCGGGGGGGATCGGGGCAGCCGCTTCCCTCCTCTGCACACCGTCCAGGGGATATTATCCTGGTGGGAAAACTGCTGGTTGCCTTGCCCCCTCCTCCCTCTGCCCTGCCAGTATCCCCCTCCATGTGCTCTCCTCTCGCTGAGACCAGGTGTGCTGCCCCCTATCCTGCTCTTCACCCCTTTGCTTCCTGTGATGAGCCCCTCTGATAGGCTCTGCATGCACACATGGTATCTGGCTGCCCCCCCAGGGCACAAGTGTCCTCTCTTGTCAGAGAGAAGAAAGGGGGTTATCTGCAGTCCCCTCCCATCCCCCCCATAACACACACTCATCCTGCAGAGCAGCAAGTGGAAGGAGACGGACTCCCCAGGAGCCCTCTCCTGCCCTGCCCTCCCCACTGCTAGAGAGACAAACCCACAAGAGTCAGAGGAGTGTGGAAGCTTCCACAGCCCGTCCTCTTCCTCCCCACATCCTGCCCCAGGCCCCATGCAGCAGAGACCAGGGTGCAGGCTCGCTCGGCCTTCTGCTCCTCTAAACGAGAGGAGACCCTTTCAGCTTGCCTGGGGTGGAGAAATGTGATCAGAGCTCAGGCCCGAGAGCCAGGAACGCCCTCATTCTAATCCCAGATGTGGCAGTACCGGGCTCTGAAGCGTTCAAACGCGGTTGTTGCCAGCCCTGTGCACTGCTTAGCACGGGCCAGGGGTTGGGAATGCTCCTCAGAAACTGGCTGCAGATGCATGTCCTTTAATTGTGTCTGTCTTCTCTCACCTCACTCTCTCCTCTGCCATCTGGGCCTGCACAGATTCCCCAAAGAAGAAGAAGCGTGCTGTGGCTTTGGACGAAATCCTGGAGCAGCTGGAGAAGGATGGTGATAACGATGCAGGCGACTAGCTGACTCATCGGCTGCTGTTCAGAGTCTGAGGGTATGTGTTCCATGCGGGGCAGGGGCAGGGGCAGGTCCTCTCAAAATTCAGTTGTTTTATTATTTCTATTGTGGTAGCACCTAGGCGCTCTAGTCAAGGATCATGGTCCCATTGCGCTTGGTGCTGTACAAAGAAAGCAGACCCTGCCTCAGAGTTACAGTCTTCGTGTCGGACTGAATGCAGCAGCTGGTCCAAAAAGACAAATGGGGATGGGGAAGGTTGCAGAGTAAGGGTAAAATAAACAGCTTAGCAGAGACTCGGAGGTCCCAGCCCACCGCTTGCCTGGTCCTTTCCAAGTGCGTGGGCCTTTTGGCTGCAGCAGTTGGCGGCTCTTATAGAAGCAAAGGGCAGGTTTCCTTTCAGTGTAGAATCAGTCCCTGTTCTTCCCTGGTTATCTATCTCCTCTCATCGAAACTTCCCAAAGCACTTTAGAAACATTAAGTCCCACAGCAGGTATTAAGTGTCATGACTGAGGTCTCAAAGCAGGTCAGCTGCAGAGCTCAGAGAAGACCCTAGCAGTCTCGACTCCCACTTACCAGATGGCACTGTCTCAAAGGCTGGTTGTTCCATTAGCTGAAAGCAGTTATTGATCGATTTGCGATGCCCCCATGTGCAACCTGTCACCCCCTCACCAGTTTTTTTGTCGTGATACTGGGGTGGTGGATCAGAACTGGGTCCAGTTCTGGTGCCACGTTTGGGCTTTGGGGTGAAATCAGTCTCTAGACTGCTCGTTTTATGTGCTTTCACGTGGCTTTGAGAGGAAAGGCAGTGGAGCTGGAGAATACCAGATTCTCCCTCACGTGCCCCTGCTCCGTTCGAGGAAACAGATGGGCTGCCAAAAGAGCCTGCCTAGAGACCAGCCAGCAGCTGTTGCCACAAAATGTGTAGCTTGGCAATCTCCTTTTCCTGCCGCCACCGCTGACTTGCGCCGCCTCGCTCCATCTGCAGGGACCAGGCGCCTCAAGGTCACTGAGATGCTACCACAGGACTGGGTGACAGCTGTGCTGTTCAGACACCACTGTGACTTTCTGCAGTCACCTGCTACAAACTGCTCTAGACGGCTGTCATACTGGAGGGGTTTGGCTAGCTCAGGGCTCGCAGCATGCAGCCAGTCCCCTCTAGAGTCGGGTTCGTAGCGAGCAAAGGCATCGCCGCTGGCTGGCAGGTATGAACCGAGACTGAGATCTTAGTCCCATTTCTAGTGGGGCAGGTAGCTGCCTCACCATGGCCATGAAATCCAATTGGGACCTCTCACCGTCTCAGCGGAGTGACCAGAGATGGAGTGGGACATAGTGAGCTCCTCCGACCCAGGGGGCTGAACACTCTGTCTGTGTCTCTTGGTGAGCCAGTGTGTGGGTATCATGCCCAGGTATGCCGGCTCTGTGCAGAGAGGCCTTGTCAGGCTGATGCTTCTCATCAGGGCTAAATTTGCTGGCAAAATAGGATGGAAATGAAATGCTGTGACACAAAACAAAAGCCACCTAGCCCGAAAGTGGTATATAATAGGATTCAGGATGTTGCACTGCCTTCTTCCTTTGACTGGTAAGCTACTTAGAGTGTCTTGTTCATGCTGCCTTGAGTGGTAATTGGCATTGCTCCCTGGTGGGGGGCACTGGGAGGGGACACAGTCCCAAAGGCTCTAGGGAGGATGGAACAGCTTCTGTGGAAACCGTTGCTGGCTAATAAATAAGCCAGGCCTGCTGCACCCTTCTGTGCCTGCAGGTTACAGCTCCCCTTCCAACTCATTCCTGCGCAGCCGCAGCAAATTCTGCACACCCAGCACTAGTGCCCGCAACCAGTGGCACTCGTGCCAAGACAGTGGCTGCAGGATAGTGGCTGCTACAGATTTTTTTACATGCGTTTGCTTATGGTGTAGGGGACAGATACAGATGGTACGCTTCACCCTTAGTGTGAATCCCAGCCTTCCTCTGCACATTTTCAGGTTTAACTTAATATTCTATTCATATAGTTGGTTTTTTGGTTGCTGAGTTTCTAGGAATAAATTTATTTTTGGAGGTTTTTTTTAATTGAGTAGATATATCGTAAATCCTCTTCAGCACAGGTGGCTAGACGTGGCTGCATTTTCACCTTCTGCATGTGCAGACATGCATGAGGCAGCGTTTAAGATTGTTGCACCAATCAGAAATTTGTGAGTGTATTTAAGTGCAATGACTTTCATTTCTTCCTTAATGATGTGTCAGTGCGGCTCCCGCTGTAGGGGCACTGGCCCCTCAGGCACTCGATCAGATGTTTTTGAGGAGCAGCATCCATCAGGGGCGTACACGTGCCCTATGCTACCTCATGCTCCCGTGGGAGGGCGTGAAGAGCTGGCTGCCCTTGGCAGCGACACAGATCCTGGCGACTGTCTGACCCGCTGCTCTTTTGTGAGCTTCAAACTCATTAGTTTTGTGAAGAGTCTTTCATCGCTTTCCTCCATTGTTAATTCTTTGAAACGGGGTGTTCCAAAACTGAGAGAAAAAGATCAGGAGACATCCACCTGGGCACAGCAGGGCAGGGTGCTTCATTCTAACTGCCATGGTGGACTCCAAGCCTTCAGGGTTTGTACTCTACCTAACCTACAACAGACTCATCCCTCTCGTCGATGGGCACAGCTGATGCCCTGTCTGTCTGCGGGAGGGTCTTATCCTTGATAGGTACTTGTTGTGCAAATCATTCTTGTCAAGGATTTGGGCCCAAGGACACATGGCTCAGACTTCACCTGCTCAAGCAGTTGATGCATGTCACCTCAATCCGGAGGAGACATCTGCCTCTGAGGAACCCATGGAGTGACCCTCAGCAAGTTCTTCTCTGAGCAGACACTGCATCCTGGGGTCTAGGTCTTAATCCAAGCTGGGTTAAATAACTGTCTGCTCCATGCCGTGCATCTGGAATAAATACAGGGCCTTGAGAGACCATTTGTCCTTTTGGAATGGCTCTAATATAAGGATGCAGAAAGAAAACCCCATCGAAGTCCGCACTGATGACATTGACGCCAGTCACCCAGCACTGGGGCCATCGATGCAACTGAGTCCAGCAACCACCTTGACACATACATGATGCCACTTGCCAGCTCTGGTTCAGGGCAGTCTATTCTCCAGTGAAACCCCTGATAGACAAGAAGGTGATAGTACTGTATCATATCACTAGTTGCTGGCTGACTCCCTCAAACACTTGAAAAGGGTTCCCCTTCTCAGCCCCCTCCCCAGCAAAGGCCTTCATCACAGATGTGTCAGGGACAGGATGGAGAGCGCACTTGCACCACCTATAGATCCAAGTCACCTGGTTCCCAAACAACGGGGAGCTGCATGTGTACATCCAAGAATTCGGCCGTCAGAATGGTCTGTATGCTGTTCCTGCCTCTTCTCCAAAAAACTCAGTTGTGGTGATCTTCGCAGAGAACATGATGACCATGTGCTAGATAAACAAGCAAGGGGGTGCCCACTCCTCACCCCTCTGCCTCAAAGCCATTAAAGGGTGCCATCAGAACAGGGTAACACCCAGTGGCCCGTCACCTCCCAGAAATCAGACCTGTGAGCAGGCAGTTAGTGACCAACATGTATGGTCATTGCACAGATCCATCACAAAAGCGACTTCCAACAGTGGAGACCTCTGAGTCAGCCACCAAGAGCAACACATATTGTTCGAACTTTGGCTCCGAAAGAGGCCTGAGTCATTCCGAATTTCTTCCTCGTGTAGTGGAACCAAGAGTGTCTCTCTGCCAATTCCCCTGATTCCCAGAATGACTTCCAGAATCAAGAGGCAGAACCATGACCCTGAGTTGTTTTCTGTGATGGTAAAGCAAAACCCAACGAAGGAGTGAGCTCAGACTGGGTGCAATTTTCAATATGGCTTGGGGGCCGAAGTTCCAGGAACTTAAGTTGAAAATTAGGCTCCCAGGTCATCTGCGTACTTTTGAAAATGTAACCTGCTCTGTGGACTGTGTGAGTAGAACAGGTCGGGAAAGGCACCTGCACATAAACCTCTTGAGGTTACCTAGGTGTCGCTGCCAATCGTGGGGTGCTCCCTAGTTTTCAGTTGCTTTGCCCTGTCTAGTTTTAATATTTCTAAGGAAAGGGTCCCCCTCCCCACCCTCTTTCCGTCTTAGCTGTGTTCTCAAAACTAGCCCCTTATGTGTGCAGCTAGTCTGCCAGCTCTCAGTGGCATCTGTTGTTTTTGTGTGACATGTATTAGTGTGAGAGAGGCTGGTTTTCTCTGTGATAGCTGTCTGTTGTTGTAAGACTCTTACCAATATGCCTAGCAGTGGGATGCTTGTAACCTTACTTATTATTGGACTTTTGTTAAACCCACAACACCGGTGGCCTCCTGAATAGTGACTCAAAACATATCTGGGCCTGCAGCTGACCAATAACCTTTCTACTATGTCTGCCTTCCCAGGCTCCCATTTGTGACGGAAGCACGCGCAGCATCAGGGCTCTGCTGATAAAAGGAAAGGTGGCTGCATGACCACAGGAATAATCCAAGCTGGGTTAAATAACTGTCTGCTCCATGCCGTGCATCTGGAATAAGTACAGGGCCTTGAGAGACCATTTGTCCTTTTGGAATGGCTCTAATATAAGGATGCCTCCAGATTCATCTCCTGTTAACACCTTCCTCTTGAGCAGGGAGCCGGAGGAGAGACGGGGGGGTGGGAAGGGAGCCACGTGAGGGGAAAGGACGGTGAGCCTTGGTTAGGGCCGGGAATTGCACAGGCAGGGTAGGGTCTGTTGGCAGTAGACACACAGCTCTCCCCATGTACCTCAGGCCGGATCCATAGCATTCTGCCCTTCCAGTCCGTTGTAGGCACCGGGAACAAAGGTTCTGCCATCATCCCTTTCATGTTGTCTGCAGCTCCCTGCTGTTCCAGTCACGCTGAACTGGGCCGTTAAGTATCTACATGGGGAACCAGTATTTAATAATGGGCTCTTCAAATAGCAGCCAAAGGTCGAATGTGATCCAGGGGTTGGAAGTGAAAGCTGGACAAATTCAGACTGGACATAAGGGGTCAACTTTTAGCAGTGAGGATCATTAACCACTGGAATCATTTTACCCAGGGTTGTGGTGGATTCTCCACTACTGACAATTTTTACAATCAGGATGGGATGTTTTTCTGAAAGCTCTGCTCTGGGAATTCTCGTGGGGCAGGTCTCTGGCCGACGTGACACAGGAGGTCAGACGAGATGATCACAGTGGTCCCTTCTAGTCTTGGAATCGATGAATCTGTTAACTGCATTGGTGGTTTTGTTACTTGACCAAACGTCCACTTGGTAATAGGCAAACTCACTTTTGCTTGACACCTAAGCCCGAGATTTAGGTTCCTCTCTGCAGTGGATAAAGACTAGTGCACTAAATGTCACTGCAGCCCTTACGCAGGGCTTCGCATTATGCAAACATGGATTCTCCCAACCCTCTTAAGAGGAAGGATGGACATTGCCTGCATGTTGCAGATCGGTAAACTGAGGCACAGAAGGTTAAAGTGGTGTGTCAACTTGTCAGTAAAAGGGAGAGGTTAAGACTGATTGGAAGCTCTTTGAGGCAGGGGGATCATCATCTTGCTCTGGGTTTGTACAACTCCTGACACAATGGGATCTGGACCATGACCAGACTCCTAAGAGCTACAGTGATATCAGTGATTAATAACCATTGTGGCATTCTTATCTCGCTCAGTCTGCATTACCTTCATCTACTATGCCTTTGGGGAGGGAAAAACAAACAGAAAGACCTATTATTGATCTCTCATTGCTGTGAGGTCATCGAGATGATGATGATTTCACGGCATGAAATTGAGAAGACAGACTGGATAGAGATGCATCTTTTGATGGGGAAGTTTCCAGTTGGCTTGTGCAGGTGGAATTTACATATTTGGAAATGAAAACTAGACGGCTGGGTCGGAGTGGGTGGAAATCATGTAAAAGATAAGTCAAGATTCTGGTTCCTTTTAAATGATTTTTGAAAAGGTTTGTATAAAATGGCTAGGGAGCGAGTAGAGGAGTGGTAAGATGACATATAGTTGATATCCATTCTACCCTGATGACAACTGGTGGGGGTCAGAATGGGGGTTCTGACTCCGGCCTTTTTAAAGCACACGTGGAAGACAACTTAAGCAAGCTTGACGGGGTTGTGGTTTTGTTGAGTTTCCCTCCTCTCCCCCCCTTCCTTTCTTATTGTCTTTTATGGCAGGGCAGATTTCTTGCTGAGAGTCTCTGTGCTCTGTAGCAGCAACGAAAAGGATTAGCGCAAGCAGAGCATGTAGGCTTTAGAGAACAGAGCAGAGTTTGGTTTCAACATCTAATTCAATTTGTTCTGCCGAGATTGAAATATGAAATGGTTGCCAGTCAAACGTTCAAAGGCACAGGGGAGGGGGGGAAAGGAGCCTTCTCGCATTTAAATTTTAATGAAAATTAATTTAACCCTTTGATATGTTTTAAAACATGTTATTCCCCGTTGGTGTACAGGCTTTTCCTCTTTGAAAGTAATGAAGACTTTCTTTTCCCTTAATGATACTTATCTTATTCAGCAGTTGGCATTGGCCAATTTTTCAGACAATTTAGTTTCAAACAAATCTCTTTAATGTTGGTGGGGGAAGCTTTTACATGTATGTACAATATAATATATGTGGGTGTGTGTGTATGTATGTGTGTATTGTTATGGAGGCGCTGATTACAGCTACACGGTGTTTTGTGTGTGTGTGTGTGTGTGTGTGTGTGTGTGTGTGTGTGTGTGTGAGAGAGAGAGAGAATATTATGGAGGTGCTGATCACAGCTCCATCGTACAATTTGAGTTGACTTTTTACTCTTCGAGCAAGGATTCAACTTCTTTGTTATATACGAAGAACATCATGAAGCCTGCCTCTGAAATTACAGCACTTACTCAAAAGGGATTTTCTGACAACATACAAGTATATCCATTAATTAGTTTGAATTGAAATGAAATTGTAAATGGGTCCTTTAAGAAATTTAGCACCCATCGTAAGACCATTTTTGGTTTCAAATGAACCTAATGATGGAATAATACAAACTCTTCTCACTTCCCTTATCATTAATTCCCCAAATATCCCTATACTGATTTTTAGCCTTATGTGCATTCTCAACATGACCTCCATCTTAATGTGGTTATTTTGGCTGGGAATTATCAGTATTATTTATGATTTGTTTTATGGTAGTACCTAGCAGCCCGTCATGGATCACAGAACAAATAAATATATATTTAAATGAAGTGTTGTCAGTCAGATCCTCCGGTGCTGTAAATCGGCATAAATCCATTTAATTTGGCTGAGTTCCACCAGCTAAGAATCCAGCTCAGTTGTGTGTTGGGAAGAGGAGAACTGGAGACCAAAGACCACAGAGAGGGTGGAGAGAACAGGGACAGGGTTTTATTAGAATGTAGCTTTTTAACTGAGTTACATAAAGTAATATGGTTTAATGTAACTGAGCTTTAATGCATAGCTGCTTATTGCCAAAGGCCTAAGTGGCATCAGTACCTACTATGGGACAACAATAATACCGGCTTAATACAAACCGGAATAAACCTGTCAGCCGAGATTTTCAACAGTGATTCTGAGTGCCCGTATTTTGGGGACATCTTAAAGGGTTATGAATGTTAAATGCTCAGCACTTCCTGAAAATCAACTTAAATTGCGCATACAAATCACTTTTGGAAAATCTTGGCCAGGGTCTGTGGGGTTTCTCTGATCAATCCCATATCCCAGACAGAAGGGAAACCGCAGGTATAGCCTGCAATCCGCATGTAGATGTTAAACCAGCATCCAGGCCTGCTGTGCTGTTGTTTCCCACCCTGTACCCTGGTGTGACGAATTGGGGTTTTATTCATCTTATGTTGCATGCAAGTCTTACTGTCCTATACTAATCCTGTGTGTACCTCAGTTTCCCTGTGTACTGCACCAATATTTCAGTGGTAGGAACTGGGTGTGTGATTTTTGCTGAGGCCCTCAGGGCAGGTGAGGCTGCCCAGCTGTCTGCACATAGGCAATGGCCGGTGCCCTTCATAACCTGAGAGACCCAGGAGGGAGATGCAACTAGATGGGAAGCAGGATAAAGACAAGGAGGAGGAGCAATGGGTGTGTTGGAACTCGGGTGGCTGGAAGCTGGGCAGTCTGCCTGGGGGGACTGGAAGAGGGGAATTCCAGGGCGTCCAGCACAGGACTCCCCAAAATGGACTTGGCTGAAAGTCATTGATTTCTATGCTAACAAGTTCTATTCTACACTGTGTTCCTGTTGACTAATAAGCCTTCTGTTTTACCGGCTGGCTGAGAATCACTGTGGAGTTGAGGTGCAGGGCCCTCTGGCTTCCCCAGGAGCTCTGCCCAGACAGACTCGCTGCAGGAAGCACCTGTGAGGGAGAGGATGCTCGATGCTCTGAGGTCAGATCCTGCAAGGTCAAAGCTGTGTAAGCGTCTTGCCCTGGCGACAGTCTGCTCAGAGAGAGGAGGCTCCCCCAGAGTCCTGACTGGCTTTGTATGGAGTAGTTCCAGAGCATTGCGCCGTGACTCCATCACACCTTGTATTGCTGCCTACTCAGGAAAGCCTGATGATCTCTGCGTGTGTTTGTGTGTGTCTCCTTGCATCACTCTGGTACCTAGATCCAGTGATTTCTTCCTATCTCTACTGCATTTGCCCTGGCCTGAGCATACGCTGTTGGTTTTGGCTGCTCTGGACTCTCTATTCCAGCTGTACCTTTACAGAAGGGAGAACCTGATAACCCAGCACCTGTTTAGCTAACTGAATAAAGGCCTGTGACATACTGGGGCACAATCCAGATGGGCGGAGGGCTGTGTCATCCCTGCCCTGCAACCTTGGATGGCTTACAATGCCTTGCTGTAGTAGCTACCACCTGGGCTGCCTACAAACAACCTTCCAGCATACAAGCCACACCCTGAGTGTCGGTATCTGCCAGTTACACTCTGCCTCTCACCAGCCTTGGTTATACTGCAGGGTGGCCCCAGCACACCCCTAGTCCCGGATCTTCTCCCAGAAATGTATGTCCTGGACTGCCCAGCTCTCTCCTGGACAGTGCAAATATTTTAAATCTGTTATTCCTTTAAGGTAATCCTATACCAGCTTATTATCTTAATGAGAGTTACCCAAACACTTATGCTTAACCCCACTGGATTAGATAAAACAGTAAAAGAAGTTTATTAACTACACACAAAGATTTTAAGTGAGTACAAGTCATGAGGCTTAAAAGTCAGTAATGGTTAAAAGAAAAATAAAGATAAAAGGCTTTTTAGTGTCTACTTAAAAAACTATCTCATTTCCAAAGCAAACTATCGCACCTCATGCTCCAGCAGATCACTAACCAAACTTTCAGGTGAGGACCCCTCCCCCAGAGTTCAGAGGCGGTTTCCTTTTGTCTTCCTAGATGCAGAGAGTGAGGTGAGCAGGGAGAGAAAGAGAGGTGGCTTGAGGTGTTTGCCTCTTTTTATAGTTTCCATCTGGAAACTGGGGGACAGAGTCAATGTGGAAGGATGTTCCCTGCTGGTTTTTTCCCCCATCTGAGCCTCCTTTGTTTTGCCTTCCTGCTTGATAACTCTGTTTACTGCTTACCTGCAAATTAAGGCAAACGTGCGCTCTTTTGTTTGAGACAGGCCTTTTAGACCAGTTTGGTGCTATGTGGATCTTGAACATGCACTCTTAGCATCATGCTGGGGAATCTTATAACATCACATACAGTGTTGCCACACACATTTGATCAGGACAATACTGAGCAGCAAATTATGAGTTTTCAAATGAAACCTTACAAGAAATACCTTGTACAAAGATGATTACAGTATTGTGTGGGCAGTGAATGCAGGGGTGTATTCTGTCACAAGACCCTACCTATGTCTCTAGGCAGAATTGAAAGAAGAAACCAGTGCAGCGGACACGGTGAATGTTGTTTCCCAGTCCTTTGCTGGGGATGAAGAAAGAACTCGCATCTTGCCGCGTTGTTGCAACATACTCCCTGCCTTCCCCCGCCCGAGCTCCAGCCAGCTGCTGGATCCTTGCAAGGGTGTGTGTAAGCTCTTTAGTCCTGTGCTTCAGTGCCAATGGTCAGTCTCCTCTGTAACCCTGCCTGCTCAGCTCAACAACCCACAAAGGAAAAGGTCTCCATGTCACTCCCTGTGACTTAGCCCTTTTTGCACTTCTCTGAGCGGCGCGCACATCCCATGCACACACTCTTCCATTTTGGGTCCCGCTAGATTATAAAGCAATCGCAAACCACGTGCCAGATTTTCCAGAGAGGATGCCTCCCGCTGAAGTGCAAATACCCCAATCAGTGTGTGCAGATGTAGGGGTGCAGCCCAGGTCCCCAGCCGGTCAGGTTCCCTGTAGCTGCACAATAATTGCAGGTTAAAGCAGGCAACTTGGCATTTCAGCTGAAGTTACCAAAGTCTCTCAAAGATCAGCTATGGAAGAGCCTGCAGTATTCCCCACCCATGAGCGAGCTCTAGTTTAGAATAATATTAATAATGCCTTACATCGCCCGTACATCTCAAAGCACCTTACAGACGAGGTCTGGATTGTCATCTCCATTTTTACAGATGAGGAAACAGGCACGGGGGTGAAGTGACTTGCCCGAGGTCACTTGGCAGGCTGGTGGAAGAGCTAGGAATAGCGCACAAGTCTCCTGAGTCTAGTCCAATGCTCTGCCCACTACGCCACACTGCCTCCCTCACTCCCTTTGACTGCAGGGGCAGCTAGGAAATGTGGCGGTAGTCAAGTTGCTTAACCTCATTGTCTCAGTTTCCCCATCTATAAAATACCTTGTATCTCTCCGGCTGGAAGTGGCCGCATGCAGTAAGTGCCAGGGATTATTATTGTGGAGTCCACAGTACAAGTTCCTACTGTTTGTGCAGGTGCGCTGTGATTTTTTTGGGGTATTTTTTTTTTCTCAAATGTAGCGTTTTGGACTCTTTCCTTAGCTAGTAATTACGTTCTTTCATCATTATTTATGCCCTTTAAATTTTAAAAACCCTCTGCCTACCCTGCTGGAGAACATGGCATCAATTATAGAAGATTGCATGGCAGCCCGTAACTATTCCTGCCTCGTCGGACTTTCACTCTCCGCGTCATAAGCCAGTGCTGTGTGCATTGGGCTGGAATGTGTTCTTAAGCCTTCTGCACCCAGCAGGAAAAATGCTCCAATTTTCTGAGCTCCTGGGTGGTGTTGGCTGTCTGTCCCATAACCTCCAGTTTCCATTCCTGCTCCAGTTTAAAGCATCCCTCACCTCACTCGCTCCAGGCCTGCAGGTAACAGAATGCTAGCGTCCACCTGCATACTGTGTCCCATGTAAGTGAACATCAGTGCTGATAGGGGCAGGTCCAGGTACACTGGTTAAAAAGTAAATTAGAGCTGTGAAAAGCCACTGTCCAGATTTTCCTTCTGTAGTATGTGTGTGTGTGAGAGAGAGAGAGACACACTACCTCCTATTTTCCCTAAATATATGCATTCAAGAGGGAGAAAAATTGCACGGCAGAGACTGAGATTTCAGATTTATCCATTCATGAATAATAATCAGGCTCAGTAATTCACAGTAAATGGGTATCCAAATTGGCTAATAAGGAAGGCTTTCACCCCAAACTTGGAACTAGGAGAGAGGTAGCGAGAATATCAACAAATGTTGGCTGAGGCATACGTGTATACGATGTGACCTGAATTGGTGAAATATGCAAACCAGTGCCGTACGCGGACGAAATAGCATAAAAATCTGTCAGCAAGGCATGGAAATGGAAGGGGCGAGTGTGGAAGGCAGACATCTTAACATCTCTCCTGAGGGCACTGGCAGCAAGTGCCTTCGGTATTTGACTTCAGCATCTGCGCTGGAGCAGGTGCAGTAGCTCCATGTAATGACCCTTTGCGTTCTGGAGTGAGATCTCGAACGGAGCTGCCATTCTCTGTGGTGAGGTTAGGAGCCTTGGTGGAGGGGCAGGGAGAGGTGGGAAATGTCCTGTGGCTCTCTCCAAGCATATTTGAGCCAGCCTGTGTTATTCCTTGGGAATGAACAAATATCCTAAACCAAACTGAGCGAGCGTTCTCTAGCTCTTTAAATGATCCGGCCTTGTCTGGTTGAGTCCCTTCTGGACTTAACACCTATGAAGTGATAGTTTTCTGATTTCAAGGTGCATGTGTTTTGGGGGCAGGGAGGACCAGTAGAATCTGCTAGGCTCTTTAAGAAGCCCCACTTTGGGGTTGAGTGCCTCAGCAATCAGTTCAGGGAGTAGCGGACACATCCTGCACTGTGTGCCAGGTTGCCCTTGGTAGTGACGCTGGCTCTCCAGCTAGAGTTGAGGCCATGTACACACCTGTCGATACAGAGGAAAGGAATGGCAACCAGACTCTTATCCCTGTGTGGTACAGTTGTTACAATTCACCTTGAGTTGTTTAGCGCCCAGAGAAACGCTGGTCTGTTGAGCCTGCGGAGCTCTGAGTAGGTACAGAAGATATCCAGTAATCCAGGAATCTCCATCTCTCCTCAAACCCCACTGTATAGTCCTTTCAGGCTAGGCTAGGCCAGAATTATCTGAACTGTGAACTGTGGAGTAAAGGTTGGAAAGGGCTCGTTCTCTTCCCCACGTCACACCAGAAGATAAAGATATATTGGAACTCCAGCACCTTTGACCTCCACTGTCCCCCTCAGCCGTGAATTCTCCTTTCTTCTTGCCATTACCTTCACCAGCCAGAGGACGAATAAAGGAGTTGGGAGCACGAGGCTGTAATTCACATGAGCGGCTGTGAGCGCGTCAACCCATGGCAATGCAGCTTGAGCTGATGGTGTGCAGCAGCAGAATGCGAGAGTGTATGGCCGCCTCTCAGTACCCTCCTGTTGTTCTGCAGGTCTCCATCCGTTCACTATAATGCTCTAAGGCTGGGTACTGTGTCAATGATTGCCCACAGTACTGCTTCTAAACATAAATGCGTGACTGGAAAGCTGAGCAGGAGAAGCTGAGATGAAGTATACATATAATAGGGAGTTGTGCCCAGAAAGGCTGGTTTGTTGCCCGTATATTATAATCAAGGAGGGCATTCAATGGCAATAAATGTAAAACTAATAACTGCCTATAAAACTAGTTCCCGTTTTAACTTGTGGAGCTCACTGAGGCAGGATTCTGCTGAGTCAAACTTCTGGGTGACATTTCTAATAAAAGGTTAGACCTGTGAATAAGACTAGCATATGGCTTTCCACGGGGATGCAATTAGATGAGCTTTCATCCTCATCCCAGGTTACAAAACCATCATCAGATTGAATTTAGGAAGAAACTTTGTCCCTTGGTACATTGTGGCACATGGGAGTGTGTTTATAGGCGGCGTTGGGAAATTTCTCTGATACATTTTGCATTGGCTGCTGCTGGAGACAAGCTCCTGGATTGGATGGACCACAATGTTAGATTGAAGCACTGCTGCATTATCTTTTGTCAAGCCCAGATGGCAAGAACCATAGGGTGCAGGAAGTGAAAAGTTTGAGGAGGGTTGTAAGAAGGGGAGAGTGAATGATGTACAATATGACTAAACAGAGTCCTTGAAAAACCAATGGATTTTATGATATCAGCCTGTTCCAGGACATACAACGACCTCTGACTGGCAGGGACTAGGGCAGAACTTCCTCCATAGGCAGGATGTTCCGCAGTTGTCTACTGCAAGGTTTCTGGGACTGTGCTCTGAAAGAGCTGGTCCTGGCTACTGTCAGGCAGGAGACTGCACAGGGCTGATCCCATGAGGCAATCGGTATGTTCCTGGGACTGCAGGAAGAGGCTGGAGGGTCACTCCTACTTAGCCACACCTAAACATGCATCCTGAGCCCTTATTCCGTGGCTGCAAGTCACACTGCCATTGTCTCCCTGTATGAATATTTCTCAAAGAGGTCAAGGTCCCAGTTCAGTGCAGCACTTTCTTAAGCACGCACACTAATCTTTTTGAAGTCAGTGTGACTCTAGCATGTAGTTAAAGTTAAGCACAGTTTTAAGGGTAATATTTTCTAAAATACTTAAGTGACTTAGGAGCTTAAGACCTATTTTTAAAAGTGACACAGGTACTTTAAGAGCCTATGGGAAAGTCTACACTACAAAATTGTTTTGCATGGCCATACTAGCTCCTTAGGTCGCTCACAGCCAACAGAAGTGCTACGCCTCTGGTGCAATTAAGTGGGTTTAGTGAGGGGCTTACACTGGTGGGAGCAACATTGTAGTGTAGACTAGGCCTGAGTCTTATTCAGATTCCAAGAGTCTTTCATTAGAGCGTAAGCTCCTAAATCACCTACTTCCTTTTGAAAACTTTATCCTGAGTGTTTTGCTCAACTGAAGCCTAAAAGACTTCAAATGCAGAGTATATTCCAGTGGCCGGCTCCTTTGCAATTCTGGAGTGCGTCTCCCTGGGACCGAGATCTGGTCTGATAGATCATCAATGGGATATCACAGCAAGTGGCTTGGTTCGTTCACTCGCTGTGGATGCGTATATGGGGTCAGATCCATATTTTATCTATTCCCAAGGGAAAAATTCATTGAGTTAAAGTTGTAAATATTTATCAATAATTTACAGGGAGGGGGGAAAAACCCTTAGTGGGATGTTGTAGTTTAAAAAGCACAAATGGCTGAAAGCCAAGAAATTCAAAGTTAAAGTTCTACTAAAAAGGGGAAGGAACTATGGAAACTGCAGAGATAAAATACCCCACAAAACCTTAGCTCTGCCCTCATCTACCTGCCAGCATGTGTGCTTTGCATGTTCGGTTATATGTCTTTCAATGTAAATAACAATCAAAAAGACACCTTTGCAACATCCTAGGTTCCCTAACACAAAATTAATGCTATTTAAATGTTTATAATAGAACTAAAATCCTGCTATTGGCTAGCAAAAATAGCCCCAACTCTCATCTGCTCTGTTATTGGGCAACATTTCACAGCTGTTAAATTACTTTTTAAATTGAGGCAAAACCTAGAGCAATGTTAACAGTCCCCTTAGTCACTTACATAAGGCATTTCTATGGGCCGAGATCAACAGAATGCTGTTTGGCTGAGTTACCACTGATATAACGGTCATGCCACCCTACGCTGAGATTTGGCAAGATTGCTACGTAAAAGTGTCTCTTTTCTTTTCAAATGTCATTTTCTTCTGGTCTTGTGTTTCTGTAACAAGCAGAATCTTACAAAATTTAGCCCACAGGAGGGATCGAGGAAGAGGGCTGTTTTTCTGAGATTTAGATTTTTTTAAGTATTTGGGGAATTCTTTGTCGCAGGACTGCTCTGCCCTGGGATCTGTCTGATGGGTCAGCCGCACCCACACTAAAATTCTTGGTGATTTGGTGCCCAAATTGTCCCTTCTGTATAAGCCCAATTCCCGTAGATTGTGTCGTCTTTGCCACAGCGCCCAGACTCTGCCTTGTGAAAGGGATAGATTTAGCCACTTGCCATTGGGTTTTCATGACAGTCCTACACCTTCACCTCCTCAGTCTTTACCTCTCCTCACACTTTTCCTTCTTCCTTGCTGGCAGTCTGGAAACAGAAGTGAACCACAGGGTTTGGAGAGTGGGCAATGACATCCTTTAAACACACAAAACATGGGTGAAGTGAATGCAACTAGACACACGCCCCTGTGATTTTTGGAGTCCTAAAATAACTTGCACATGCTCTTGTGAATCAATCCATTTTTTGTTGTATCTCGAACGTGGTGTGAATAAGCAGCTATAGAATTATGAATTTGTTCCATCAAAGAAAGTATTGAGTGATTGCCATAAACTTGAGTGAAGTTTGGTACAGCAGAGCCCCGATCTGAAATGCATTGATCCCAATGTACCCTGAAAGAGAGGACGATGTTTCAGTTAAGAGTCCTATGCCCAACTGTGCTACAGGCTTCTTGGGTCAAATTCTGATCTTAAACGTGTGTGCGCCTGGAATGATTCACAAGGCGAGAGTGGCAGCTTCTGGGGTTATGCTAGTAGTAGATGAGACTAGAATGTGACTCCATGGGGGACCTTGGCTGGAAGCTTCAGTGATATACTAAGCTCACACTTAATTTTGGTGCCCTAATAGGGATTTAGGTGCTTAACTTCAGGCATCCACATTCAAGCCAAATGTTCAAACCTTTCTGCGTCTCCATTTCCACATCTGTAAAATGGAGCTTCTCTCTCTCAGGGATGTTGTGTGGCTCAAAGGCTGCAAGGTGCTGAGGTCTGGCCTAGATCCAGCGAAGCCGACTTCAAAGAGGATAAGCATGTGCTTAAGTGCTTCACTGCCTCTTGCAGGATAGAGCACCAGTTAGTCAAAGTTTGAGTCAAGACCCTAAAATGGAAGCCACTGCAAAGTGGGTTGAAGTGGAGTTACTTTGGATTGAGCCAGGTGTGAGCGAGAGCAGAGTTTGGCTCAGGAAGTCTATAACAGAGCCAAGGACTGAGCCCAGTAAACCCCGTCCCCCAGATCTGTGCTTTACCCATCCTCTGGCTTTGGGTCTATAACTGGGTGACTGAAAGCTGGTGACCTTTTCATAAGACTCTGCATTACAAGCCTCATCTTGCTCTCCACTGAACTGCCGTGTCTGTTGCACTCCCAAACTTCTGACCTCTGTCTAAGCCTCCTGCAAGGGAGTGTGTCAGCGGAGGGCATCCTGGGTAGTGAGTAAAGAAAAGGAGTAAATCCTCTCCTCTCTTTCCTGCTCGCTCAGTCAGGTCAGTGTCATTCATGCAGCAGTTTTCCCTGGATTACCGCACTCAGGACTTATTACTGGGTTTGCTCACTGAGACCTCTTGGGCTCAATGCAGCCAACCCCCTGCATCCAGGCTCATCCCCTTCAGATGCAGTGGGGCTGCATATGAGCATAAGGGGACTCCTAGGTGGAGTGCATCGCAGGATGGAGGCCTGGGTCTTCTGTGACAGCCCGAGTAGACCTTGGTTTTGTAACATGTGAGGCAAATTAAACTGCAAATGCTTTGTTTTGGTTTGTTCTTTTCTCCTGGGAGCCAGGGGGACAACAAGGAGTGGGATAAGAGGCTGTTTTTTAAAAGTGATTTTAAGAACATAGCAAGGGACTAAATGAGAAAATCCCGATTTGCCAGCCATTGAGACGGGGCCGAGGGCTCATTGAGGGTCAGCAAGAGAAAGCTTTGATGTGGAGCTATGCGTTCTTCCGCCAGTAGGTGAAATGGCACTGGGATTCGGGGAGCCCAGGGACTGTCGTTCTACTGCCATGCAGTCGTCTTTCTAGCCACGTGGAAAATAACCGTGCAGGTTTCACTCACTCCATGCATCCTGGTTTTAAAAATCAAACCAGGAAGTTTAAAAAAAGAAATCTGTGTTTAAACTGCTGTGTCTCGAGTCCCTCGCGAGAGGCAGCGGCTGCGGTTGCATTAGATAAAGGCGGGAGTGAGGGGGGATGATAGCAGACAGGGTGGCTGAAGGCAAGAGCGTTGGACTTAGTTAGAATTCAGCCGTTAGATCTTTCCTTTCTCTCTGATGGCTGAGTGTGATTGACACTTACAAATTACCCAGCCAAAAGTGTCGAGTCTTTGACCCCTGAGTAACATCTTCGGCAAGCCTGAGATTTGCCAGCATTTTGTCATCTAATTACTACAAATCCCTTGAAAATTCACTGGCTGGTGAATTTTTAATGCGGGGCAATTTCAATGTGATGCATTGCCCAGATGGGTACGCGCGTGTGTGCTTTCACTCCCTCCCCCTTCTTTCTCATTCTCTGTCTCTCTCTCCTCCTCCATCGCTTTTGCTTACCTTTATCTTGTGTGGATTAAAACTTTTCCCTAGAATTGGGGAGCAGCAGTGTTCATGTTTAATGGGCATTTCACTTAGTGGGCTGTGGCTTTGGGAACTTCACTTAGGGATCTGTTTCTTTGCCCCCAGCACAAGAGCAGGCTGCTTTCAGGTGCATTGGTCTAGTCGCTTTCAGGTACATTGGTCTGGTCACTTTCAGACTCCCCCCACCTCCACACTGCTGCATGCTATTCGCACATTGTGTGTTTTTGGTGGCAGGACATTCTGTCCTGCTTTCTAAACAGTGATGAAAGGTAACAATGCCACATGGTTTTTTTGTTTTGTTTTGTTTTTTCTGTTCCTTCAGGTCATCTGCTGATGGACACAGAGAGAGCAAGTGGCATCCATCCACCTCTGTATTCTGCAACCGAGAAGATGAAGCACATTTGTTGCCATCTGAACCTGCTATGCCAGACCTTTAAACCAGAGGACCAATTCTTGCTTCAGACACAGATCTGGTAGCCAGGCTCTTTAAACCCAAAAGGTTGCCAGGCTCTTTAAACCTCAATCCCCAGATGGAAGGCGAGCCTTTTTCATCTGCGAGCAACACATGCCAAGTAGTGTGCGCCTGTGGAAGGCCCCGTTAAACCAGAGAAGGATTTCAGGCTAGAACATTAACTCCTTCACCTCAGCAAGATGCACTCCCACCAGCATTGCAATCTGGGGAGCTGGCCCTTCAGACAGAGAACGCAACCCCCCAAAGGAACGTCAGTCATTCGCTTTTGTAACCGATTGTTCCTACTGCTTGAATCGTTTAAAAAACATCCGTGTACATTTAAAAAAAAAATTCAAGACTGTTACTAAAAGCAGGTGAATCTCTTTTTATTTCTATTAACCACAACTGGGTGTTTATCCGAGCCCACGAGGAAAGTGAAAATATTAGTGTTCATCTTTGTGCCTGTCATTTCTGTCCACGCTCGCAGCCAGCAGTGGCCCTTCCCTTCCCTGGTTTCAAAGGAAAAGAGGCTTTTGCTTTTCAACCAGGAGTAGTTGTTTACATATGTACACCGCTGATAAAAGTCTTTCACGTCACCTCCTTCTCCCTGGGAATTGCTGTGTTACGGCAAAACTGCTCTGGCTAACAGAGGATTCAACAGATCATATATGTTGGCTGCAAATCTTCAATTTATTTATATATATGTTTTATCACTGCATAGCTTTGAAAAAAAAACCTCTCTGCTATTGGTCAGATTTGCCTGGTTTCCCAAGGAAGTGGATGTGAGTACTATCTCCGGTCCCAGTGTCAGCTTGCTCCCTGGGAAGGTGCCTTAAGGTTTCCCTGGAAGGTTACATTGTGTGGCTGCCTAAAATGATCCCAGAGATTGGGATGTGGTCTTAATTCGTTCCCATCTGTAGAGAAGGGGTTTCTGATGCACTCAGCATTGGCCTATCTCTGCTTCCATTGAAGGCAATGGGCATTTTGTCATTGAGATCACTGGGAAGCAGCATTAGGCAGATGCACGATGCTTTTGAAAATCCCGCTCTGAGCATCAAGTGGGAAGCAGCTGCAGGACGCCAGGCATGGCCCAGCCCTGAACAGGGACAAACCTGGGCCAGGTAGGGCAGACTCCAGTTCAGGAGGTGGTAGCCCCACCACTGCCCCTTTCTCAAGTGCAGGATGTGTGGTTTCCTGCCCTCTTAGATGGGAATGCTCCGGGGAGAAGTTGGTGACTCTTACAGCTGGTGGCTCAGGTTTCAAAAGGAGAATTTTAGATGGTGGTTTGCTTCCATTGAAATCAGTGGTACGAGTTGGGCCAACGCTGAGCAAGTGCTTTTTGAAAATCCTGTCCCAAGTCTCTACTCAGAGGTACTGTGTCATCTTAGAAAGAGCCATGTCATCTCAGAGGTAACTTCTTGGGCTTGGCGGATCAGTCGTACTTGTGTGGAGGTCATTTACTCTTGGCATGAAAAGCTTAAACTAGAGATGGGCATAGTGGTGTGGTTAGCATTGACCGTGCATGTGGCACTGCCCACTTCACAAAACAAGTCCCAGTGCCAGCTCCAAAGAGCTGACGGTCTAAAAGATGCACATCCAGGAGTGAGGTCGCAGCAGACAATCTAGAGGTGGTGAAGACTTAGTGGATATTAATCTAGGTGGAGATTTTTCAGTAGAGTCCAAGAAGATCGGTCCTGGGGCTGGTTTTGTTCAACATCTTTATTAATGATCTGGATGATGGGATGAATTGCCCCTTCAGTAGTTTTGCAGATGACACTAAGCTGGAGGGAGAGGTAGATACACTGGAGGGTAGGGATAGAGTCCGGAGTGACCTAGACAAATTAGAGGATTGGACCAAAAGAAATCTGATGAGGTTCAACAAGGACACATGCAGAGTCCTGCACTTAGGAAGGAAGAATCCCATGCACTGCTACAGGCTGGGGACCGACTGGCTAAGCAGCAGTTCTGCAGAAAAGGACCTGGGGATTACAGCGGACAAGAAGCTGGATCTGAGTCAGCAGTGTGCCCTTGTTGCCAAGAAGACTAACAGCATATTGGGAGCATTAGTGGGAGCATTGTCAGCAGATAGAGGGAAGTGATTATTCCCCTCTATTCGGCACTGGTGAGGCCACATCTGGGGCATGGCATCCAGTTTTGGTCCCCCCACTACGGAAGGGATATGGATAAATTGGAGAGCATCCAGTGGAGGGCAGCAAAAATGGTCAGGGGGCTGGGGCACATGACTTATGAGGAGAGGCTGAGGGAACTGGGATTGTTCAGTCTGCAGAAGAGAAAAGTGAGGGAGGATTTGATAGCAGCCTCCAACTACCTAAATGGGATTCCAGAGAGGATGGATCTAGACTGTTCTCAGTGGTGGCAGATGATAGAACAAGGAGCAATGGTCTCAAGTTACAGAGCGGGGAAGGTCTAGGTTGGATATTAGGAAATACTTTTTCACTAGGAGAGTGGTAAAGCACCGGAATGGGTTCCCTAGGGAGGTGGTGGAACACTCAAATTCAGAAGCCTCGTGTGTAATAATCTCTTACATAGTAACTGCTTTGTTTTTCTCCAGCGTTATTTGTTCTGTGATCTCAAAGCATTAATGAACCCTCTCTGGAGCCCTGAGAGGGGCAGTGTTATGGTTCCTGGGGATACCCACACGTGTGAGGCACCTCGCTACCACCTGCCCTTAGTGCGAGGAAGCCTCGTCTGCGCCTGTCATCTCTCAGACACCCCTAGCCAAAGACTGCACAAGCATTCCCCCACCAGCCTGTGCAGCCTCTGCTGTCTCTCTGCAGGTTAGTGACAGATGCCTGACAGCCCCTGAACCCTCCGAGCATCCCTCTGCGGTGTCCAGCCCCTGTGCTACTGACACACTCAGAATCACCAGCCCCGCTTACCCCTTCGACCCCAGCTCGGCTTAACACACAGCGCTGAATTTGTTTACAGAAAAAGCGTGTGTGAGTTGATTCAGAGGATGGGAAGCAGAAATAAAAATCATAACGCCTGCTAGAGCCTAAACTTAACTAAGACGACATTATGTCATAGCTCACCCCAGAGCCAGGCTTTGTGGTGGTCCTTTGTTCATGAAGCAAACCCACTGGCAGCTTACTGCCTACGTGAAAGCTCTCCTGTATCTCCTTTCGTTCTCCTGGTTACACCAGTCTCATTCCTTGATCTTGGTCATACAGGTCACCCTCTTGCTGTGTGTTCCTTCCTCTAGATTTTGTGATCTCTTATCGACTTCGCAGTCTTGATTAGCTGGTGACTGCATATGCAAATTAACTTCTATTGTAAGACACAGTACAGAATGGTCAGCCTAGAAGAGAAATGTCTCCTGTCCATGGAACCTCTTTACTGCTGTCTGCTGACCTGTTTTACGTACCTTAAGAACACAGTTTTCAGTGTGTGAATATATATATAGCTCTTTACATATTATCTGTACTTACATCTTGCAGTGATTATGCAGATCAGAGTGAAACAGGCTTTCAGTACAGATCTTCTGTGGCACTCTGGTGAACTAGCATGTCAGTGAAAGCAATCCTTGGGTCGCAGACAGTTGTACATAACGATTAGATCCATTTCACAGCCTATTCTTACCAACTTCTACATAACCAGGTAAGAGCTTGATTCTGCAGTGACCTCCTCGTAATCCTATCCTGGAGCTGAGCTTTTCTGAGGAGTTTGTTGGTATTGATGGGAATTACAGTGGCATATGTTGGTCTCAACTTTCAAAAGTGACCAAAGACTTCGGTTGTCTCCACTGTTAAGTGCCCAACTTGAGATGCGTTAAAGAATCCTTGTTTTCAGAGTGTGGATGTGCAGATCTTACTCTGCACCCCCCAATACTGAGGCAGCCAAAGTCAGTTTGGAAAATTTAGGCCACTCTATATTCAATAGATAGTACATGGAATATAAGCACTGGTCATTGCATGTACATGTGCATAGGTGGTTTCAACCCATAGTTAAAGGAAAACTCCAAGGTGATATGAAATATATATTTTATCAATATAGTTTATGAATTAAAGAGTATGTCACTAAAACAGATTCAGATACACCCTTCCCCTTCCCCCCCCACAAAAAGTCAAGAGGAAGCCATCCTCCCTGCAGGAAGTCCAGTCTGATGATGTCATTTGAGACAGCATTTGAATTAATAAGAGGTGGGTGACATTAAAAATTGTAAGGTAAGTTCTCTTGATGCTTCTGTAGCAGTTTAATTTAACCAGACATTTGTCTAAAAAAGTAACGCTGTTATAACATCCGGGTTTTTCCTCATGCTGGGCTGTGTTTGCTGTGTGGCAGCGGCATCATCTGACAGGACTTCCAGGAAGTGGAGCCGATGCTAATTGCGTATGGAGTTACTGGAACAGGAAATGGTAAGGCTAACTTTTAAAAGTTGACTTTTTTTTTTTTTTAAATGTCTCACCTTATTTAATAAATACACGTGGCTGAAAGGATTGTTCTAACTTCTCCAATAAAAAAAGAAAAATGAGTGTAACAATCTGCCGTCACAATGAAAAGCTTATAAATGTTTTTAAGAGTGTGCTTAAGCTTCTTGGGGCATTGTGGGAAGTGTAGTGAGAGGATCGCCATTCCAGGTTTTGTAGTGCAGAATGCCTGGAAGTTAACCCTAACCTGCTCTGTTAACAAGTTAGTGCTCGCTCATTGCTTTGGAACTGGACGCACACAATTCCATTCGGGACCAGGTCACAGTCCGGGGAATAGTTAGCGTCGCTTTGTTCATGCGGATAGTTAAGTGCATGCTCCCTCTGCAGGGACTCCTTAAATGTAAATAGGTGGAGGAAACATAACGAAAAGGTGGAAATTAAACAATTACCATGAATATGGTGAATGTTACTGACGATGTTGCCATCAGGAAGGCCCAGGCCTTTTTAGCAACAGGTGCTGCCCCTCCCTCAGAATTGGCCAGATGGGAACAGCTGGTTCAGCACAGCTGGACCTACTTTGTTTGCCGAGACCTGCCACCTGGTGACACTAGGGCTGCCGCAGAGAGCGAGACAGGAGGGAACCATGACACAGGGCAGAGGAGCCTGTGCATTCGTGACTGGCAGGAGTCTACAAGGCCACCTCCCCTTCAGCTGTGGTCTAGTCTAGGTACTCTTGTTCCATAGTATCTAAGCAAATTTATGTGAAGTACTTCAGTATTGTTCCCCAGGACTCACAAAGTAGATCAAGCAATTTGCCCAAGGTCACACACACGGGAAACCTGTGGCTTAGCTGGGAATTGAACCTGGGTTTCTTGAGTCCCGGCTGGGTGCTGCCCGTTACTAGGCCGTCCTCCTTACTACATGGCCAACACCAGGATAAAGTACCTCTACTACCACGGACTGGATTAAGCGAGTCCCATTGTATTTAAATCACTTAAGAAAATAGTGCTGTCTACAAACCCACCAGCTCCACTTTCTGAGCTCCTTTGTGTTCTTTGGAGGTCAACCAGCTCAGCACTGGGCAGATCTGACCCTGCTTGGCCCAGCACAAGGTGGGTCCTTCAGCCACACTCCTCGTGTGTCAACTGTCCTCCCTGATCCTCCCACCTTCTGCCCAACCATTGAGCAAGAGGCTCCAGCTCTCTTGGGAACGTGGTTGCAAAGAGCCCTCTGGCCAGCCCCCCTGCAGGCAGAGCTGGAGCGGAGTTTATTACATGCAGAAGCAGGAGCAGAACCAGGCAAAACAAAAAGGCAAACAGAACCAGAGTGAATTTGCCCTGCTCTGTGTGCTAGTGGCCGGGCAGCAAATGCGAAGGGGGGTCAGCCAGCGAGAAGGTGGCTTTTCATAGGCAAGAATTCAGATTGGGCTGCTGGGAGTGTCGAGAGAGCTTTGCGCAGTTTCTGAGTGTGAAATTAAACTGGGAGTGAGTGTGAAATTTGCAAAATTCCCCTGGATCTCGAAAGGTAGGTGTGTCTCATTCTCACTCTGCAGACAGGCAGTCAAAGGGGGAGTGTATGAGGAGATGGGGGGGGTTTCCCCTCCTTTCTGCTTTTCTGAATGACCATTTTTTCCCCCAGGTTTGTTGTGGTGGTTTTTTTCCGCTAGGAATCACCCAGGCTTGTCCAGACAATGCAAGGGCAGGGAGTTGTGCAGGGAAGATAATCCCTATGGGACACATGCATTCTCACTTGGCCTCTGTCTGCAGGAGGAGGTGGGGGTAGCATGGAGAGAGAGAGATGGAGCAAATGTAACAATAAGAGCAAAGGCTGAGCCACATCAGTCAAGAGCCACCTCGCTCCTTCGTGGGTGAGGGACCTTCTGGGGGATCATGTGCTTGGGAGGCTGTTGGATTTTGGAGGTTGACAGGCTCAGGTGAATTGCCCATGGGTGATCTACAGATTTCTAATGCCATATCACCAGGGTACCCAGGAGGTAAACAGAGTCATGAAAAGACAATGGGAGAATTCAACAGAACTGGGTTACTTTTCAGAAGCAGACCCTGCTGAGTCAGGTGGGAAAGAGAATACATGTGTGATGGCTGCCATCTTGGCCAGAGTAGTGGGGATTGAACCACGGACCAAAGCGTGAGCTGCTACAGCCCGAGCTCAGAGGCAAGGCTCCGTAGCTGGGGCTACAACAATCCTAACCTTTGTGGATTGGGCACAGGAGGACCAGTACCACACTTCCTCCTCACTTGGATGCTGATCGCCACTGTGGACTCCCCTAGTCATGTTGGGTGGTTCCTTGGTGCTCAAGTGGCTTCCTTCATTCCAGTGGGGCCAGCTGGGAAATCTGGCTCTTAATGCGGGACCTCTAGCATCTGTCTTCCCTGGGAAGTCACAGACTCTCCTGCCTTCCTTGTTCATGGACTCTGAACCCAACACAAGAGAAAAACCGCCCCCCTTGTATGTAGCCCAGTATTAAAGCAGATGGTGAATTGGTTTCATCCCTTCCCTTTGGGCCCTGTGTCATGTGACCTTGCTCCTCAGCAAGATGGCCACCTTGAGCACCAGCCTCAGAAATGCCAATTGCAAACACGTCCTTTATAAAATATTTGATTGTTTGTTCACCACGCCAAAGGCTTCTTAGTGTGTGGTGTTCTCCTGTGGGGCTGAACCACACACAGGAAGGCATGCCCAGTAGTTAGGGCATTAGTCTGGGACTGGGGAGACCTGGGTTCAAATTCCTGCTCTGCCACAGACTTCCTGTGTGACCTTGGGCAAGTCACTTAGCCTCTCTGTGCCTCAGTTCCCTATCTGTACAAGGCCCTGCCTCACAGGTACATTACAGATGGTGAGGCGCTCAGATACTGCGGTAACTCAGGCCAGATAAGTACCTGAGATACTCAAATGAGATGCATTTAATGCCAAGATTTCTCAGCACTGTGTTTGGCACATATTCACTTACTACAAGGTGAGGTGCATGAGTTGGAAATTCTATGCCCGCAAGCTCACCACCCCTCCACAAACTCTCCAGGTGTGGAGGCAGGGAGGATAGACAGGACCTGCTGACTCTTCGAAGTGCCTCTGCTAACCCCATGTGCAGCTGCTTGCTGCTGCCAGAAAGGCTCTTTTTCACATTAGTAATCGTGGTTATTATGGGGGTGCCTAGGGACCGAACTAGAACAGGGCCCTTCATGCTGGGGACTGTCGAAACACAAGGTAGTAGATAGTCCCCACCCAAAGAGCTTGAATTTAAATGAGATGGAAAATGGAGATCCTGGACATTTCCAACAGTTCCTTTCTTCAGCCAAAGACTTCAGCTGCCCTGTCTCTTCCTCCTCCCCATCAGCACCTCCGAGAACTTTGGCGAACCGAGGTTACCTTGAGTGCTGCACTGTATTGCTTTGCATTCCCAGATGTGAAGGTCCCTGAGAAAACATCTGGCTAGAAGGGTGAGGAAGCTTAGCAACTGTATTTTAAACAGGCTGAGGACTGACTCTGGTGTGTTCACTTCCCAGGTTTCTTCTGCTTTATTTCATCTGGTGATTGTTTCTAGACGAGCTGGATCTGACTCCCAAAGACATGGAGTGTTGGTTCTGAGAGGTATTATGGTTGCAACTCTGCCTCTCCCACTGAATCTGAATCCTTCCTGCCCAGTCACATGTCATTTATGGCACAAACAAGGCTCCACCATCCCTGTCTATCAGGCTGTTTGCTAGTACAGCGGGTTTGTTGTGTTTCTAAACGTAACCTTTCCACAAAGATAGGTTGTTGGCCTATCACTCAGCCCCTAATCTGGACGGCCAGTGGGCTGCTTTTCTCTGGCTCCCTATCCTCTGACCTGTCCAGCTTGGATAACCCTACCAGAAATGGAAACTGCTACCAGCTGAGCTCTCAGCGTCAGTGAAACATGCACACCTCACCACACCAACATACAGTCTCCAGCAAAGGCCTCTCCACTAGAAGCCACTATAAGGAATGAGGAAGGACTGCTAACTGTGGGGAACCTCCCAGAAGTCACTTCACTCTCTGCCACTCCCAGCAGAAATATCTAAACAAGCAAGATGCATGTAGGAATCTTGGCTGTGGGGATCTCCAGGCTGATTAAGTCATAATGCTTAGCACTAATACCACTTTGGATGCTTTTCATAGGAGGCTGTTGGAGTACTATGGACAGAGACAAGGGGCTGGGAACCAACAACTGGTCCAAAGTGTGGAGCAGCAGCTCTGGAAGCCCTGTCAGTCAAGGTGTTCTCTTGCAAAGGAATCACCATCAGAACAGGAGAGCGACATTTTTCAAATGACTTACCGTCAGTACTAAAAAGCAAGGCGAGGCTAGGTTCTCATGGGATGAAAGTGAACATGGGTCTGTAAGAAGGACCTGGTGGATTTAGATTTTAAGCTGCACTGGGCCAGGACCCTGTCATCTTACTTGGCTTGTGAAGTACCTAGCACACAGTGGGTGCCATATACGGAGTAAGAGGCAGGAGTGGGCAAAGGGATGTTTTCTTTTGTTTCCCGGCAGTTTAATTCTGATGAATGGGGCACCCCAGCCTAACAAACAGTGAAGAGCTCTGGTCAAACCAGACAGCAGACATCACTGCATTGGTACATCTCAGGAGCTGGGCAGATTTGCTCAGCAGTTCAGGCACACACCTGTATTTCACTCCGGTGGCTTCCCAGTGAAATGCCAAAGCCAGCTGTGCACATGAGTTAACAGCCTGCCACGCAGAGAGAGCTTGAGGGGATAGTATGAGCCATCTCCCTCCTCTGTTCACCTTAGGACTTCTGTATTTGTCAGAGGCAGCTAAACCCCGGAGTTTGGTCCCTAGTGTCCATTGTGAATGCCAGCCGTGCAGTCCCAGTGAGGCCTCTGCTACCCTTAGGACTGCATTGACTTTGGAGGCAGGGGGTGCATTGCAGGACTGGGAGGTGTGCAGCTCGCCCACAAAACAGCTTTGCAATTACAGTCGGCAGCACTCCATAAAACCCTGCAGCTCCTGTGTAACTAAGAAGTAATTAGTGCCACTTTCTATAGCGAGTAAAACCCAAATGTCAAACAATAACAAAGCTATTAAGTCGTGTTTTTACTGCATATTTGAAGCAGGACTCTGTGTGTGTGTCTCCTTTCTGCCAGAGCAATGGCGTTCCCTTTGGCTAGATTCATTTGCAGGAAGAGTCCATGATTTTAAAGCAACTGAGCAGTACAGACCCATGTTAATCACATGCAGAGTTCATCCTTCTTGGGAGGGGACATCTGTCCTCTCACCACACAGGGCACTTTGTCTCTCTCGGTCCTTCTCTGCATGAGGTTGGTTTTCCTGTCCTTGACGTCGAAACTGGTGTCAAAAATATATGGGGTCGAACAGAATGTCAGAACCAGCCCTTTCCCACGAACAGTTCTGGTTTGGATGACTCTGTGTTTTCTGATGGAAAACCATTTCTTTGGAAAACTCCCAACCAGCTCTAGTCACCATACAATGGTTCATCTCCATCTGCGTGTATCCCATGTGCGCATCAGTGTCTGTGTGCAACTTGCCTTGGTAAAACCCACTCTTGGATTCTGACTCAAGCCAGCCCTGGGGTCTGTGGGATCTCAAGTTATTGTGAAGGGGAAATCAGATGAGTTTCCCGCCCCATCCCATAGCTGGATGGGGGCACATGAAGGTCTGGCAGTGGTGTTTCCTCCCCCTCTACTCTTCCTGCTGGCAACAGAGACAGGCCCATCCTGTGAGCTTCAGATCTTTCATGGGACATAGATCCATGCACCCCCAAAGCCCAGGAGTTTCTGGCTGGGTTTGTGCTTAGGCTCAGCCTAGATTCCAAGGTACCTTTTTCCCCATGGCTTCTTCAGCAAACCCCAATCAACTGGCACTTGCATCATCACATGGCTTATGCTCTTTGGTGGGGCTCTAGCAGTACCTGGACGCCAGGCAGCAGCTGTCTCCGTGGCTTTGGGATTGTAACTTCATCTAACTCACCAGCAATGTCCCTGTCCTTTCTTATATCGGCCTAAGGTTCACTCTTCTATTGTGTTCTTCTATGTAGGTTCTTATACATCCTGTGATGGGGTGTGGCTCACCACTGCGGCGCCTCCTGCTGGATGTCCCAGGGATCAGCTCTGCTAGTCAGTACGCCCTCTTCTGGTGGTGTCTCTGCCACCATCACCTCCGCTCCTGGACCAGTCACCCCAAGGACTGTGGCGTCTTCTTCAGGGCACAGCCCTCCAGCTGTGTCTTGCTCGGTTCTCCCCATTTCCAGGGGAATGGCAGTCCACTGCCCAGCCACTTCCTCGGTGGTGATTGGAGGAAAGGGGGGAATCCAGGCCTGCACACTACTCCGGGTCCCATCCCTGTAGATGGCAGCCACGTGCAGCATCCCCTCCAACCGCTTAGTCTGCTTCTCTGGGCCACTTTCCCGCAGCCCCAGCACCTTCTCTGCTCTTGTCCCAGCAGTCTGCTGGGAGCTCACTCTCGCTCCCCTGGTCCTGCCCAGCACTGCTCCGTCCAAGGTGCTAGCTGACCTCTGCCTGCAAGGCAGCCAGTCCTCCTCCCTCCCTGAGCTCCGGGGAGTGACTGACCCGCTCTGCCCTGCGCTCTTCTTATATGGGCCTGCCCGGACCTAATTGGCTGCTCCTCACAGCCCCTCTCCAATTGGCTGTCTCCTGCACAGCCTCCCTAGGGTCTTCTCCAAATGACTGCCTGTTGCGCAGCCTCCCCAGGGTCCTATTAACCCTTTATGGGCTAGTGTGGGGCAGACGCCCCATCACGACAGTCTCTGAGCACTTCCTGCAGTGCATTCTTTCTCTTGCCCTTCTCTGAGGGGAGAATTGGGTGTGCAGTGGAGCATTTGGTTTTGATTTTTTTTAAGTGGACACATTGCTCCGCATGTGGAGAAGGCAGGTCAGAGAAGTCCACCTTGGAGCAGAAGGTGGGCAGGTTTGAGATGGTCCTCAATGCTTGTGATCATTGCATAGTCTAAAAACGAGCTGTACCCTGGCGGTAGAAGGTTCTGTTGTGTCTGGGGAGCGGAGTGGTTGATCATCGACTTTGTCCTGGACCTTTAGGTATCCTGGGCCCAGGCCACTGAGCACCTTGAAGCGAAGGACTGAGACCTTGAACTTGACACCTCAGAGGATCATAGAAGTTAGAGATGGAAAACATCTGAGCTGGTGCAGTCCACCGCCTGGCAGTGCAGTGTATGGGTTATTGCGGCTAGGGGGCTGCCATGAAGCAGTAACCATAGCCTCCAAGACATTTTCTCTCTCCTGATGACGCTGGGTGAAAGTTACCAAGTTCGGCCGCGGGACTCCCAACTCCCAGGCACAGGTACTGATCACTAGGACACAGCACCTCTCAAGTCTTTAAGGGGCACCTGGCAATCTATTACAGTAGTGCTGCAGTTTATCCTCTAATTCGGACTCTAGGGTTGAGTTATTGTGAGGTGTACGTAAATGTACGTACTCAGAGAAGTAGCTGAAACTGCTGGCTAGAGCCAGACATAGCAGTGCAAGGGCTGTGATCTCTGGTTGGAGCAAGGTAGGAAGCCTGGTCCTGAGCAGGATAGAGTCCCCCCAGCCCTGCTGTCTCACATCAGCTCTGCAGCTGCCCCTGCATCCTGACCCACAGCACCAGGTCTGCCACCGTCACTCAGCCCTGACCTACAATACCCCCTTGCTAGTGCTCTCCTTGGGCCTACAGTCCCAGCGATGCCCAGCTGCCCCATCACTCCATGCTTCCATGAAACTAACAAACGTGCCGGGGATGAAATTTCAGCTCAGGTAATTTCACTGGGACCTGCAGCATAATGTTTCGACCTTGGCTAAAAGGCCAGCAAGTGCCTTGACCTCCTGGATCCTGACAGGGATCTTATCGATCCTGGGGATTCAGCTCAGACCTTGCAGATCTCTGCCTGAACAGGCAGGCTCGGTCGTGTTCTGTTTTGTTGCCGTGAAGGTAGCCTGGCAAGAGCCAAAAGCGGCAGTGCCTAGCACAACTCGGGCTGGTCCTTGTAACCGGGCTGCTGAGACACGGTTCCCCGGTTCCCGAGACAAGCCCACCCCCAGCTTTACACAGAGGGGAGGCGCCGGTGCCTTGTAACACCCGAGTCTGTTGCCAAGGCAGCGGCTGTGGTGTGTCACAGGCGGCGTGAATTATGGCGGCAGCATATGTCCCAAGGCTTTCCGTGTAAAGCCCGGCCTGCAATGAAATGGGATCCGGGAGCGGGGCAGTGAGGGCAGCTGTAAATTGCCCTTGGAGCTGGCACACGGAGATGAAGCACAGCGCTATCCTCTCTGCTGGAGGAGGAGGGGGGGACTGTGTTGCAGGTGGTGTGTGCTTGACAGAGGCCACGGCTATGCATCTCTTCAGGCTGCCAGGGTGCGCTCATGTGGAGTCAGCAGGTAGCACTGCATACTGAGCAGAGCAGGAGCACTGACCTTGGACCTGCGCCTGCCTGCTGCATAGCATTCCCTACCCCTCTCCTTTATCTTCCCTTCCCCGCTCTCCCGCTTCCCCTCCTTCCCTCGTGCTGCTTCTCTTCTGCTCTCTCCCTTTCCTCCCAACTTGTAGGAGTGAAAGTCATTTATCTGCCTGGAGCGTTGCTCTAGGAACCGTCTCTTCTCCAAAGCCAGAATCTGGTCTCTTTGTTAGGTAGGATTTTCTGCACTTCTATTGGGCTCTTCTGTTTGTTTTTTATTGTCTGCAGACTGTAAACCACAAACGCTTTGTGTCTCAAAGGGACGCTGCTCGTTCACCGAAGTTTCAGCTCAAAGGTTGTTTTTTAGAGGCAGTTTCATCTAACTACTAATCTGGGATGGAGGAGAACTGGATTCTATGCCTGGCCCTGCTACAGATTTGATGGGTGATCTTGGGCAAGTCACTTCTCCTCTCCGTGCCTCAGTTTCCCCGAGCACCCTTTGGCTTGTCTGCTTAGATTGTGTGTTTTCATAGCACTCTGTGTGTGTACAGCACCTGTGCCAACGGGCCCCTATCTCAGATAAGGCTTCTAGATGCTACTGTAATATAAATGCTTACAAATAATAGGCTTTATTGTAAGTATATAAAGTAAGCCGTGCTAGTCTCTATTATGAAAATGTGCATTCAGGATTTTTAACATCTTTGAAAGAGGAGGAGGATATGGGCTGATACAAGGTTGTGAATCACACACCTCCATCCCCCCACAGCCCAGGGTGTGCTGACTGCATGTCAGAAACTGGATTAGAAACTGAGCCCGACTCTCTTCTCCCTTACACCCCTCACATGCCAGCACTTTTCCCCCGATTTCAGCGACGCTACTCCTGATTTACAACAGTGCATGGAGGAGAAGGACTCCTGTGCTATGCCTCATGAACGGTGCCGAAACCAGCCAGTTTCATTGCCCAAGCTGAGTTCAATGCACAAAGTAAATGTATGCATTAAGTGAATGACCAAATTCTGTCCTCGGGGATGTTGGGGGAAAGCTGGTGTAGCTACGCTGACCTACACCGGTGTGTAGCTGATGGAAGAGTTCTGTCCTCATATAGATTAAAAAAATTATATGAGCTAGAGTAATGGCAAGTGTTGTCAGAGCCTCAGCTCAGGACGTTACTTCTCATCAAGGATTTTGATCTTGAGAGGGGCCCCTTTGAATGCATCTAGGTTTGAACAAAGTGGGGCTACTGTAAAATGCTTTATGATTCAGAAAAGGGCCTTTGTTCAGTGCACACTGGAAACAGACTGTAGCCATAAAAGGCAGTTCGTTCCCTGATGCATTGGCTCTTTGAGTCAACGCTTCATTCTCAGTCCTGATTTCTTGCCTCACCCTCGTACTGGTACCCAGATTCCCTCCCTCCCACCCAGGTCTCCAAGTGGGGCAAAGTGGATCACCAGCAGTGGTATTGTCTTGGAAGATCTCCAGGGGCTGAATGTCGGGGTGGGAGGAGGGCTGATAGAAACCAGGCATGGTTACTGGCAAGATGGAGTGTGGCTTCATCAAAGGCAGAGAGTGGGACTCCCATGGACTTCAAAGGCCCAGGCTAGATTCTTCAGAGTTTCCTGGTGGTCAGCCCAGTAACAACCAGACTACACCCCTGCCCCAAAAAGCTGACAGTTGAAAGAGACAAGCCAAAGAGGGGCAGAAAGGAGGAATCATTCTCCCTGTTTCACAGGTAAAGAGTGGAGGCCCCAGAAATGTAAGTGACTTGCCTCCAGTCACCCAGGAGGCCTGAGGTAGAATCACAAGGCCTCTCGCAGAGGATCATCGTTCCCGTCTACTGCACCCCAAGCATTGCCCCACAGCAGCTATGGCCCCCAGCCCAGAAAACTGGCAGGGGCGAGAGCATGCCCTGTTGGCTCCACTTCTTCCTTGTATGAGCTTCCTTAGATGTGCTCCACCCCCGCTCTGCCCTGAGGCCCTATCGACCCAAACCCTCCCCATTCTGCACTGTCCTTGAGGCCCCTGCCCACTCACTGCTTTCTGCCCTCCCCCAAACCGCTCTTCCAGCCTCCAAAGAGCTGCTTGGTGGCATCTCCCATCAGCTGTTTGTGGCATCTTCAATCAACCAATCAGAGGCCCCGCCAAACAGCTGTGGCTGGTGGGTATTGAGCACCCTTTTTTTTTTCCCCCATGGGTGGTCCAGCCCCGGAGCACCCACAGAGTCGGCACCTATAGACATAGGAGATGCTGGTAATATTTCATGAATCATATATGTTCCATCTGTCTGATTGTTATGGTGGTGCAAAGGGTTAATGCCCACCTGTCCAGGAGACAATTAGCTTCACGGTGCCCTGCTTCCCAATACTTAAAGGACAATGCAAGAGTCTTTCCCCTTAGAGTTTGCCTTGGTCCATGCTGAGGCTGCCTGGCTGGGGGCCTCCAGGCAGGCAACTGCAGAACTTTGGAATGGAAGAGAAGCACAGGGGGAGACAGTCAAGTTACAGGATTGCCAGCCCCAAACGTTCCAAAATCATGAATCAGGCTCACCACCAATCATGAGATTGGCTTTCAAATTGTGAGATTATGTAAAAATACTAGATGGGGGGGGTTGCGGGGGTGCCTTCTGCTTTTTGAGTTCTAGGGTGCACTGGGGTCACATTTTGATGCTTTCTCCACAGTCCCGAGAGCCAGAAGCTTACTGTTTCTCTAAGAACCAAGGCTGAAATGGTCCCATCGCCACATCACTCCAGGAGCTGGGGCTTTAAGGAAAACAGTGATTATTCTGAGACCCATGGCAGAGTCATGAGAGTTGGCAATAACTGAAATTATGTCTTCATTGCAAAAAACGAAGGTGTGTTCTTCATTTGGGTTAGCTAATTTGGGTTAAAATAGCAGTGAAGACACAGCAATTCGGATTTAAACTAGAGTAACCAAATAGGAAGTGTGAAAAACAGGGATGGGAGGTGGGGTGATAAGGTCCTATGTGGGGTGGCATAATAGGGCCCTATTGTGACGTTCTTCTGGTGTTATCTGGGCCAGTGATCTGCAAGGTCACTCCAATCCTTGACTCTGGGAGCCAGCCTTACCCTCCTCTGCTGTGAGAACCTCCACTCCTGGGCTGTTTGCACACAGCCTCTGGCATGTAAGCTGCTTGGATTGTGCAGCCGAATGACACTAGCCAATATCTCTGGTCCCAGACACAACCCTAGGAACCTCCGTCTTGCCGAGTCCAGTTATGCCCGCTGGACACTGCAAGTTTATATGAGTTTGTCAATTTAACAAAGAAATTGATATGCACCAGGCTCGTTATCCCAAGAGGAGTCTCTGACACGCTTAAAACAAAATGCACTGCTTCAAGTAGAATAAACAAACACATGTATTAACTACAAAAGACAGATTTTAAGTGATTATAACTCAAAGCACAAGAAGTCAGATTTGGTCAAATGAAATAAAAGCAAAATGCATTCTAAGCTGATCTTAACCCTTTCAGTGCCCTTACAAACTTAGATGCCTCTCACCACAGGCTGGCTGGTTGCCCTTCAGCCAGGCTCTCCCCTTTGATCAGCCCTTCAGTCGCTTGATGGTGATGTCTGTAGATGGAGGTGGAAGAGAGAGGAAGACCATGGCAAACCTCTCTCCCTTTTATCATAGTCTTTCTTCCCTCTTGGGTTTGCCCCCCCCCTCCCTTCAGGATCAGGTGAGTAATTACCTCAGTGTCGTCCCTGACTGACCAAGGGAAGGGGGATGACTCACTCAAGAGTCCAACAGATCCTTTGTTTCTGCTAGGCCAGTGTCCTTTGTTCCTGTGAGGCTGGGCTGGGTTTGTCCCATACGTGCCCTGATGAGGTGTGAACTGCTGCTCTATTCCAGAGGAGTTTTGCCTGGGCTTGTTTTAAGCCATGAGGAAACATTTTCAGCCTCATAACTATATACGTTAAATTATAACCTACAACATTACTACAATAACAATGCTCTGTGCATCAAGACATCTGACATGACAAACTTTGCATTGGATACCACACAATCATATTATAAGGATGAACATGGGGGTGCAGGGTGTTCTCCAGAGATGCAGAATGTCAAACCTATATAAGACAAAGCCCCTAATATTAGACATCTGATCAGCCTAGTTTAAACTCACATTAGCAATGCCAGTTCAACCCCACTATAGTCTTGAGTTGAGCTCCTATTGCATTTACAAGCCACATTGCTGTATCTTCATAGCTGTTTTAACCCAAATTAGGAACATCCCTTGTTTTGCAGTGCAGACATACTTGCATGGAAGCAGTCTGAGCCCCAGTCCCAGAAGGTGGGGGTATCTGGGATAAGCTAGGCCTCCCTAAGCATCTAGGTAAGATAGAGATGTGTATAGACCTTCCATTGTGTTAAGAACCCTTTGCTCTGGTGATGCCTTGTTCCTACTTTTGAAATTAAAAATACTTTGTTTTGAAAAGTTTGGTGTGAGGTCCCTGTGCTCACCTCCAGCTCCTCATGGGAAGGTTGATCCTGATGAGCAATCACAGCTGATGCCCAGGGAATTACAGCAGAGACCAGCCTGAGTGGGGTTTGTTCAGTGAGACTGGAAGCAGGGGTCCCAGGTGCAGCTTGCCCTGTATCTGTGACACAGAACAAGGTGCATATAACAGATTCTCAATTCACTGGCAATTCTGAAAAATCAGAAAAGAAAAATCATTTGAGGTTGAACCAAAAACTAAATTTTTCAAAAGTTTTGGCGAATCAAAAAGTCTGGGGGAAGAATCGCTTGGGGTCCAACAAAACATCTGAGTTCGATGCTGAGCATTTGTAACCAGTTTTGATGGCTTTTATTGAAAAATTAAACAATTTTAAAATGAAACAGTTTTATCCTAAGAAATCCAACATTTTGTTTTGAAAACAGCCAAATGAAACACTTTGATTTTTTTTAAATTACTTTTAGTTTTTTTTTCCCAGCAGGCACAGTTCTGGGAACCAGACATAAACTTCCGAAATGTTTCTGTGCTGCCAAATCTGCATTTTTTAAGGAAAAAGTTTCAGACAAAAAAATGTGACCCAATAGGAAATAAACTGGAATTTACAAAATAGCTTTAAAATAGAAACAACCGGAAGCCTAAATGAGCCTCCATGTTAAGCAACTTTAAAGAAAATGTGGTTTAATGTAACCACAGCGCTGCGGGAAGCGTCCTACCACTATGGGGAGCAGTGTTCAAGTCTTGACTTTGCCTCTCACTCCCCAGGGAGCCGGGATAGCTGCGGTATCAGCTTGGCTTTCATGCACTGCTCCTATAGCTTCTCTGATGACACGAGCAAGTCTCTGAGGCATCCTGGCTGCTGTCCTGTGGTCATTGTTGGCTATGATGGTTTAGCCCATTGCTGCAGAATGGTCTGGGATATGGAGTTGTCTCCAGGTTTGCTGGGGTGTCACCACAGAACAAGGGCTCTGGGGAGCGTGCGAGGAAGGAGAGAGGCTGCCCTCCCTCCTTCCTTTGATGCAATGATCTGAGAACTGCTAGAATGAAGGGAATCCATGGTTTCGTTCCAATATCCCCTCCGATGCAATTTTGTGTCTTGCAGTGTAGTCTAGTGGCTACAGCCCTGGTCTGGGGGTCAGGAAATGACCTTGGACAAATCATTTCCCCTCTGAGCCTCAGTCTCCCCATGCACCCTGTGTCTGTCCTGTCCGCTTACGCTGTGAGCTGATTAGGGCAGGGCCTGTCTCTCGAGCAGCTAGCACAGTGAACCCCAATCTCAGCTGGGCCTCTGGACTTGACTGCAATATAACACTAATGCAGCAACCCATAGGAATGGATCAGTGGCTGCAGCATGTGCTGGGCCTTGGTGGGCTGTAGCGAGTTCACCCGCTCAATCCTCCCTCCTGGGGAAAGGGGAAGGGTGAAGAAGCACCTGACATTGCACTTCTGGGCTCTGATGGACAATGGGAACGACCTGATGGCAAAGACCTTCCTGGACACTTGGGTCCAGCTTCCCCAAGGTATTTAGAAGCCTGATTCCAACTGCAATCCATGGGAGTTAGGCTCCTAAATACCTCCGTGGACCTAAGCCTTAGCCTTTTGCCCCCTCCGAGTTTGTGGCTGAAGCAAAAGGTTGTTGTGAGGAGAAGGGGAAAGTTCAGAGCAATTAGGCAAAGGGGATGGAGGTGTCTTTCTGTCCAATTCCTGGAGCACCCAAGTCCCTGCAGAGGCTGGGCAACCCAGGGAGGAGAGGGCAAGAGGGAGGGGAAATCCAGCCTGCAGGGTGCGGAGCTGATGGATAATAAAGGGAAGATTCCCCAGTCAAACTACTGAATGTTAGTTTTTCTCCAGCCCCTTTCATCTAAGAACTGATGGGCTCTGTATCTGACCTTTCCCTATGAACTTCTGCAAATATTTGCTTGTGCCACCCAGGCCTGAGCTCTGCCAGGGTGGGGCAACCAAGCTTTGCCACACGGTGCATGCCTGAGCAGTAAGTGAACCTAATTGGAAATGGGGCCTGCATCTTTACTGCAGAACTCCCTTCTCCTGGAGGACAGCAAATGGGAAAAGCAAGTGTTCTCCTCCAGATCTAGCAGCACAGTGCGTGGGAACAGTCCTGGAGCAGGAAGACGGGTTGCAGGCAGATGTACGTTGGCAGAGCTTGCTCAGGACTGCACGAGTGTCTCGGGGCAGGAGTCAGGTACATGGACAGTGCACAGCTGGAGATCGGGGCTAGAAGGCCACGGGGAGCAGCAGGGCATTAGCAAAGCTCTCTGGCCTGGAGTCGCAGCGGTCCGGCCTGAGAGCCACTGGCAGAGTCGTGTGTGGGAGGCCAGGGAATAGCAGGGGGCTGTGGCTGAACTAGCAGGGGGTGCGACAGGATCAAGACTGAGATGCAGTGGCATGAGGGCAGTTTGCACGGCCCTGCTCCCCATTCCCTATCACCCTCCCCATGGTCCCAAGCCCAAAGATTTCCTCTGCTGCTTCCTTGCGGCTTAACTCCCCATCAGGGTGCAAGTAAAAGGCGAAAGCCCTGAGGCAGGCAGCCGTGGGGTCGCTCCCCTTCCTCCCCTCCTGGGGCTGGCTCTAGCCTCTGGGAACAAGCCCAGCAGCCGGTGTGACAAGGACCGAGTGTCCCTGCTTGTTAGACTCCGAGGAATGGGCGAGAGCGAGATAGCGTGAGGAAAAGGACGTGTCAAATCAATCATATTTAAACAAAAGCCTCTCTAGCCCAAGGGGCCTTTTAAAAGCTGCTTATTTAATTAAAAGTCCCATTTTCCATATTTATGGCCCTTATTCAGTTAAATATTAACCGCCTTGGCCAGGGCTGGTTTATTCTTTGGGAAGAGACGTGTTGGGAGGTTCATTACTGCCGCCTGGATTGATCAGATAGCTTCGCTGCCAGACAGCTGGATCAATGAGGAACCGTGCTCGCCACAAACAGGCCGACGCTGCTGGGCAGGCCGAGGCAGGAGGGGTGGGGGGAGGGCTGGGTGGGCTTCAGGGGGGCATGGAAGGATTGGTTGCAGGCCATGGGGTGTGGTGAGAAGACAGGGGCAGGAGGAAGGGGAAAGTAGATCTTTGGCCCAATCCCATGTGCAGGGGAAATGAGGGACCTGTGGAAGGAGGAAGTAGCAGGAATTTGTTGGTCTAAGGTAGTCCTAGACCACCTTGGGGGAGGAGGAGATGCCCGGTTCCGCTTCATGTGAGGCCTGTCATGATGAAGGAGGGTAGAAACGCGATGCTTTGGGGTGGCCCAGGGGATTGTATTGGGAAGGGAGTTTTCGTACTGGGCTGTGGATAGCCAGGCACAGACAGCACAGACCGCCTTCCCTCTGGAGGGACCTGCACCCCTTCGAGACCCCATCAGCAAACGGCTATTTGCCAAGATGTCTCCTATCAGGGCATCTGAGCTAGTTGCCTGTGACCTCAAATTCAAGAGGCCTCCCAGGCCGAGGCCTGAGCACCTAACGTAACTTGAGACGGGGTTAGAGCTGACATCCAGGTCTCTGTGCTGGGGCCAGAATGCACTTCTCACTGTCTCCCTCAGCCATTCCTTTGCTTTGGGTGGCACATTGCCCTGGGGATGATGTCGCAGGCTCTCATGGCCATTGGGACCAGCCTGCACCCATCCCAGCTGGCTACTGGCTCAAAGCACAGAGCTACCCAGGCTCTGGCTGCTTCCTGGGCCTGAGCCACTGGCACAAGATTAAATTTGTTACCATGGCTTGGCAGCTGCCACCTTCTGCTTTTGGTGTCAGGGCGCTTCCCTCTTTTACGAGAGGGTGATGGGACTGAGTTGGTGCCAGATGGCGCTGAGGAAGGACACTGCTTAGCTAACAGGCTGCTCCACCCATGGTCTGGTGGGTCATTGTAATAACCGTTTCTCCACGCTATGGGTTCAGTCCCCTCAGCATCACCAGGTCAGGCCACCTAGGGCTGACAAACAAAACTGAAGGGAAGAAGTCTGTGGAACCAGAAACAGTGTCCCAAGCTGAGGCCTGGCCTACTTAAATGTTTTGTCAGGAGTGAAAAAATCACCCCTAGCAGTGCTGGCAAAAGCCCTAGTGTAGCTGCAGCTATATCTGCAAAACAGTCCTTTTGCCAGCATAGTTAATTTCATCTGGGGACCTGGTATGAACTATTCTGGCAAAAGGACTCTTCCAATGGACAAGCTGCCTCACCGCTAGAAGGGTTTCCCCATAGAACTATGCCAGAAAAGTCTTTCTAGTGTAGACAAGGCCTGAATCCAAACCAATTCTTCTCAGTTACTTGCTGAAGGTCATACACCAAATCTAGCGTAAAGGTGGGGTTAGAACTCAGGCATTCTACTCTAGTTAGGAGCTCTTAAGCCGCGGCTGCAAAGTCTGGGGCTATAGGAGGAAAAAAGCAATCTCCCCCACCCCACCTCACCCCACCCCCCTTTTTTTCTTTTTCTTTTTATCCTACCAACTTTTTCTGCAGCTTCAGCAACAAAGACACTGACTTTTTCACTAAGCAAAGAAAGAAATTTCATCCAGGAGAGGGAAATTAATGAACATCTCAGTATTGCCACAGGTAGTTTTGAAACACAATTATCATTTTTGCCAACCCCTACACCTTGCATTTGTTGGCAAAAAGGGTACATGCCCAAGATCTAATTCAGTCGTCCACCCCAATGTACCTTACATGTGAAAAACTGGCCATGCCTGACCAGGCCTCTGGTATGTTTCTAAAACTCCATGGAAGAAGGCTCAGATCTATACAAAGCTGATCAGACAAACAACACCCACCAGTGGGCTCATGCCACATTCCATACCTGCTAGACAAAGGTAAGCAACAGGCCTGTCTATACTGTCGAACCGTGTTTGAAAAACAACCAGAGACAGAGCGGTCTTGTGCACTGGGCACTCGACTAAAATGCAGGTGTAGAGCAAGTTGAATTTTTTTTGGCAAATCATTTCTCCATTTGAAAAATGCCATTTCATAAAAAATGGGGGGGGGGATTTGTTTTTGCAGGAAAGCATCGGTTTTGATGAATTTCCCATTTAAAAAAAAAGGTGTGTGTGGGGGGTAGAAATTGTCAAAACAGCCCATTTTGACATCGTCAAAATGAAAAGTGCAGTGTTTCGATTTGAAATGACTTTTGGTTTCAAAATTTAAGTTAATTTATAGTTAAAAATAATAATAGTAATAAAAGTCAACATTGACATGAAATGTTTCAAAATTATCAAAACATTTAGATGGATCCAAACTGGGGGGTTTTTTTGGGGGGGGGGTGTTTTCTGGATTAACTTTTTGTGAAAAATTTGGAGATTTTGACTTTTCATCCTGATTCATGATAGAAATTTTTTTTTTTAATCTCCAAATTTTTTCCATTTCCTGCCCACCTCTGCTCAGGAGACCTCCGTTCTAGCACTGTTTCTGCTACTGGTCTGCTGTGAGATCTTGCGTGAGTCACTTCTCTGTTCTTTCTTGTACCATTTGTCTGTCTTACCTATTTGACTGTGAGCTCTTCAGGACTGCAACTGTCTCTTTCTGTGTGTTTGTGCAGTGTCTAGCACAGTGGGGGTTGGGTTTGGTTGGGGCCTCTCGGTGCTTCCATCCTGCCCATTAACAATGAGTTTGAATTCCACTTAAGCACAGTTCCAGTTAAACCGATTTTGAATTCAGTGGAGAAAGCCCAACCCCTGGATCCAAGTGCAGGGGTGTTCTGGGCAGGAGATTTGGTTCTAGTCTGCAGCATTTCTCCTCGTTGAGAAGAGACAGTACTCAACTGTCATGAGAATAAAGGAGGTTCTTTATCAGAGCCCATGGTTGTCGTTAAAAGACTAATGTATTCTGTGCTCTCTCATTTCACCCACACAGGGTCTCCCTAAGTCCTGGCTTGGGCTAAATACTATCATACTGTATTGGTATTGCAGTAGCATCTAGGAGCTCTCATCAGGGCCCAGTTGTGCAAGGTGCTGCACATACATAATGAAGAGATGGTTTTGCTGTCAAGAGTTTACAGGACAACAGTAAACTGTTGTGTGATTGGCTGCTGACTACGCTGCAGGGTCCATGTCTTATATTGTGACAAAGGCAGGAACTTAGGATCCAGCATGGTGAATAGTTTGCACTGAGAGCCAGACTAATTCTGAAACTGAGTTAGCTGGAAGCACTTTAAACCAAATTCCAAGTCATTTTTCAAATGTGGTTCGAAGGTCAGTGCAGACAGGACCTTTGTGGAAAATGCCTTGATTCTGGCAATGCTAGTAAATGCCTTTTGGCCTAGTCCATACCAACAGGCTTCAGCTTTTCTAGTGGAAGGGAAGCAATGATCATAAGTGTTCTGCTTTCCCCGTGCTGCTTATAGGCTAACCCCAATGGTTCCTTAGCCCCAAATTGAAATGTCCAGGGGAGTATGATTACCCAGGCCTCATACTCTTTGCTGCAAGGCTGTGTTTGTAGTCACGAGAAGCCAAATTCAGACTAGAATTAGCGTACATTTTTAACAGTGAGAGTCATTAACCGCTGGAACAACTTACCACAGGTTGGGGATTCTCCATCACGAGCAATTTTTAACGCAAGATTGGTGACAAAAATGATTAGGGGTATGGAACAGCTTCCATACAAGCAGAGATTATACTACAGACTGGGACTGTTTAGCGTAGAAAAGAGACGACTAAGAGGGGGATATGGTAGAGGGCTATAAAATCATGAGTGGTATGGAGAAAATGAACAGTGCAATGTTATTTACCCTTTCACATAACACCAGAACCAGGAGTCACCCAATGAAATTAATAAGCAGCAGATTTAAAATGAACACCAGGAAAAACTTCTTCACACGATGCACAGTCAACCTGTGGAACTCATTTCCAGAGGATGTTGTGAAGGCCAAAAGTGTAACTGGGTTCATAGAAGAATTAAGTAAGTTCATGGAGGATAGGTCCATCAATAGCTATTAGCCAAGATGGTCAAGGATGCTGCCTCATGCTGTGGGTATCCGTCTGACTTCCAGAAGCTGGGATTGGACCACTGGGGATGGATCGCTCAATAATTTCCCTGCTCTGTTCATTCCCGCGGAGGCATCTGGCACTGGTTACTGTCAGAAGACAGGATACTGGGCTAGATGGACTATTGGTCTGACCCAGTATGACCGTTCTTATGTTCTTATACTAGATTTGTTTTTAAACTATACACTCTAGTTCTAACGGGTTTTAATTCAGGGAAGTCCAATGGCCTGTGTTGTATTAGAGGTCAGACTAGATGGTTGCAATGGTCCCTTCTGACCTTGGAACCCATGAAAGTGCCTTCAATAATCAGCTTTGCCCTCCAACATCCATGTGCATGGAAGGGTGGTCCTTGCAGTGCAGTCAGCAATCAGGCCCATGACTATTGATACTGTTGGGGTAGGGGCCATCTTTTGTTGTGTGTGTACAGCACCTAGCACAATGGGGGGGTCCCTGACTGCAGCCTTTAGATGCTATTGCCCTACTCCACGTGCTCCCCGTTCCCCCGAAGACCCAGGAGCTAGTTGCTCATTGGCTGTCTCCAGCTCCATGATCACTCTGAAGCGCCAAAATTTACATTACATTAACAGCCGGTGCCAGGCAAAATATTCTCCCTCTGGTTTCAGTCCGGGCCCCAAAACGGAGCAGGGGCAGAAATAATAATTTATTTTAAAAGCAATTACACCACTTCTTTCAACACTTTGTCCCTCTCCACATCCTTTTGCCTGAAAAGAGAGGGCAGGAGCCAGAGGCCTCAAGCACCAGGCCTAAGGTTGTCCCCAGGACAGACTTCTTGTGTGAGTGAGAAGGGGGTGCCTATGTGGGGGGGTGGGGACACACAATAGCTGCTGTTGCCATTCCCCCCACCCAGAAAGGGGGACATGCTTCTGAACTCTTGTTGTTCCCTCTTGTCGTACAAGGGGCGCCGTGAGCCACTATCCAAATGTCACATTGCTTGACAGCATCCCGCAGCCCTCACCCTGTGCTGCTCAGGGATGTCACCTGACACAGCCCCGCCAGGGGAAAGGAGGGTGGGCAAAAGTGGCCTCCCGTACCAGCCCATTGTGGGCAGAAATCTGTCTCATTTTCATATCTAGCTTACCAAAATGACACCAGACCACACAGCCGAGCCCCAACAGGGACCTGTAGGGTTGGGGCACGTAATGAAACAGAGCCAGTCATTTTCTCCTGGGAGGTGGGGTGGGGATGGCGCTGGGATGGGGGAGAAGGTGAGAGTGAGCGAAAACTGTGGGGCTGGTGGAGAAAGAGAGAGACACCAGGTTATCAGAGAAGTGTGAAGACAATAATGCAATCTGACATTTCTGAAATGAGCCCCCCTGGTTGCCCTGGCAACGGCTCACGTGGGAGCAGTTCCCGGGAGACGGCTCCGAGATGTACTATAAATGATGTTTGATTAGAATTTAAATCATTTAGGAGGAGAGAAGATAGGCCTTTTGTCAGCAAGGGGACCTCTGGGGGGTCAGCTGCTGAGCAGCTGGGCTCAAGTGTATTAGCCCCGGCAGCATGTTTCGCCAGGGCTGGGGTGAAAGGTCAGCCAGGGGGTTGATTACTTTTGCCCTCTCCTTCCTGCGAGTTTACAGTAACCTTTCCAGCCAGCCGAAGTGGGATCTGGAGGCCAAAGCAAACACTGTGCAGCGAGTGGGGAGAAGGAGGCAGTCACACTGTGGTAATGTAACTGGCTTCTCAAACTCAATATTCTTGGAGAGATCGGGCCAGAGCTCCAGCTGCCATAGATCAAAGATCCATTTTCACACTAGTTTTCTTTGGTTGAGGATCGGACCTGTGATTTTACTTCCTTTGGTGTAGGATTGCAATCGTGCCTCTTGTGTAAAATAACAGGGAAAGTTCAAAAGTCAACTTTCTCTCTCTTTAAAGTTTTCCTGGCCAAAATCCTGCTATGTTGTCTTGAGACATGTAGTGTTCTTCCGGAGGAGAAGAGACAGGGTGGGGTTGTTGTGGATATAAAGGGGATGGCTCTTCATTAAGGTTACTAGACATAGAGAAGCACCTGGGGTCCTCTCTGCCTTTCCAGCTCTCAGCCTGTGCTGCCGAGTCCTGGCCTTGTCACAGAAGGAGCAGCTGAATTTGTGCTTGCTTTGAGGGCTTGCATTCCTCTGATCCCAGGTGCATCTTTTAGTGCCATTTGATCAGCAGAAGATGAGGTGGGGAGGAACCAGTAGATGAGCAGACGGACCTGATGACCCTGCTAGTTTTTGAAAAACTTTAAGCTTTCATTTAAAAACCAACCAACCAACCAACTTCTGAATGTGACCCGATGCAGTGCTGTCTGCTGAAGTGTACAGGCCAATGCAAATGGTATGTCCAACAGAGAGGTGAGTGGCCCTGTCCATGGCAATGTGGTGTTAAATCTTGAACTCTAATGAACTCACCCACCAACATTGCTTACCATTGCACTGTTGGTCATTTTAGCAGGAACGCCTACCATCTCCAATACAGCCCCACCCCGGGCAGAGAAGTCTCTGAGAATCTGAGAAATGAGATGGGCAACTCAAGGCAGATGACATAAGAAACCATCTGAACTCTTGCTCTGAACTAAAACTCAGATGGAACTACATTCCATCCCCCCACCTTGCAGTGTTGAGAAAAGTGGTGTAATTGCTTTTAAAATAATATTTTATTTCTGCTCCCTGCTCCGTTTGGGGCCCGGACTGAAACCAGAGAGAGAAGTGCTGAGGTCGGGAGGCTGTTCTGGCAGGATCCTTAGCCTGAAATAAAGCAGGAAATCTTAGAAATGCTGCAAGGAAATTATATAAGACTTCTACCCTGTTTTATAGGAATGCGGTGAGGTCAGTAGGAGGCCTATTCTTTGGCCTGGATCCCTCCCATCTTAGCTGCAGGCCTATAGCTTAACAGCTTGAAAGAGCCCAGCTCCTATGGAACTACCAAGGGAAACTTTTCTTTGCAGTATAATGTTTTAAGGCTGCAGGAACTTGGAGGATACAAAGTCAGACACCTTCAGATCTCGGGAACCCATTTGAGCAACTAATAAGCTAGGGAACAGAATTGCCATTTGCTGTGTCTTTTAAATCATGGGACAAAATCTTCACTCTGCGATGTTGGGATTTTGCAGACTCCACCCAATACAACATCCTTGTACAACTGTAACCCCTGGGTGAGGATGTGTTACGGGTCCCTTTCTGTGCCAATCCACAGAGAAGACTGCTGCAGACCCAGCTGGGGAGTCTTGCCTCTTTAGCTCAAGCTGTAGCAGCTCATGCTGGGTCCCAAGCATGGACTTACTGGTGGATTACCTAACATCAGAATGGGATGGCATCATGTTATCCCCAGGGACAACCAGAGCCTCCTCCAATGACCTGCAAATGGTGCTGTCAAACCTGGGATGGTCCTGTGAAAATTGGCAGGTGGCAACCCAAATGAAGGCAACTTATTTCTACGGCCAATCATCTGTCCTGACTTTAGGCCCCATGTCACTTCATTGGCTCCCATGAGGATCCATGAGAAGGGGAGAATTTGTCCCTATGATGACTTATTAGGTTCACATGCTCTTTTTAATGTGAGTTTCATGGTGGATGGAGACTCCTGTCTACAGCTCCTTCTGCCAGTGTGCTTCAACCCTGACGTGCTGGGACCAGAGCTGAAAGGGTGCTGAGAGTTTATTCTCTTGTCCTGTTCAGTCCTTGGTCTCTCTCTGCTGAGGCTACTAACAATGGTGCTACCTTTGATGCAGACAGATGTCTGCTATGTACTGAACCCCACGTGCCCCAGCTTGTTTCATACAGGCCAACAATCTTAACCATCAGATGGCAACAATTTTTGGTGATGGGTCAAATCCATGACTGATGGTAACAGACTATGGACCATTTTTCAATTCCCCATTGCCATCATGTCCTCCAGTCTTGAGTTAATATTTAAACTGATCAGCCCTTCATTTAAAAAGGTCAAAAGTCTGTAATAACTAATAGCCTGTTTCCCAAACGGTCTGAGCAGTACATGTAAGATCACTCCCATTTTGACCCCTAAGAACCAGGATGTTATTAAAGGTAAAGTGCCAACCTTAATTGTGAATTTTCTGTCTCTTCGAATCTTTAGGTCTTTAATGTAACATTTTTAGGTTCAGTGAATTTTTAGAGCTTGCCTTTCATTCCCCTGAAAATGCAATTTGATCATGAAATTAGAGCTAAGCTAATAAGTCTCAACAAATAAAGATCTAATGAATTTAGCCTCCTTTCTGGTTTGTGGCATGTCCATGAATGATTCACAATGTCCTCAAAAGTATTCATAATTTGAATGTATTCAACAATGATCTTTCCAAACTATTTTAACCACCTAGCTTGATCATGAATATTAACACTATATGAATATTAGCATTCCACATTGTGTTTCTTAATAGTGGGTTGGCCAGTAAGTCACATGGTACAGCTCAGTCTCCTGATTGGATAAGCATGAAATCACTGCTGAGGCCAGTACTCATACATGCAAATTTAAAATTCTTCATGCACATCACTTTGAAGTTCATTTTCTGCTAATATGTTGTCCAGCAGAACTCAACCCCCTGAATATGCCCAGAAAATGAACATGAAGAGAAGATGAATGTGACTGAAGTGAATCCATTTATTAAATAAGACAGATTTCAAATCTCCGAACCCATCATGTCAATGTCCAGTGCAGTCAGTGCTTTCAAAGATGTGTTACAGGGGCTGTGTTGAAGTTGAGGCCTCTGAGTGGAGCTGCTGACTTTAACTAGGTCATGCTATCAGGTTCTTGAAGTTTCATATTCCAGTTTGATGGGTCTGATTCTGATTTCACTGACACCGGTATAAATCAAGAGTGATTCAATTGAAGTCAATGGCATGTCACTAGAGTAAACTATATCAGAGAAAGGCTCAGTCCCAGTGTGTATCTTCCTATTTTTAAACAGAGAAAGTATACAGGTTGCTGGCTGCAAGGGGAGATTAACGTAGCAAATGGCTCCTGATACGTGGCTATTATGGTCATCAAATATTGTGGTCTATGCAGCAGACCCCTAACTGCAGGAATCTTTACATTCCCTTACCCTGCACATACCAAAATAGTTTATTTTTTACATTCACATATGGGACGCGCACATAAATATTTTATTTTTTGTATTTGCATATGTCACAAACACTACTATATAGATACATTATTCATGCGTGTGCTGTATATATGAATGCATATATTTGCATAAGCAACATACATAAATACTGTATTTTATGCATTCACATATACAGCACATATATGTATACAAGCACAGATAAACGTATACATGGACAAACATACTTAGCATCATACATGTTGTTCTATATTTCTTAAAGTCAATGGGAATTTCGGGGGAGGGATGCAAGAGGATTAGAGGTTCCATTGATGTATAGAAACAAGAGTCATTGTAACTACCAAGTAAATCTACTAAGCATTCTGTTGAGTAGCCCACTAAGGAACTACAAGGTAATATATAAAGTCATCATTGCTTCATTGCATGAAGACAGTCAGAAAAGGCTTTGCTTTTACGGTATGTCAGAAGTACAGAGTATTTATAATATGGATTTGAGGCCTATGTAATAAAGTGTTAGTCATTCATCAAATGCACATGCATGCAGGCTGTGAACTTCAGGGACTTTTGGGGTGGGATCCCTGATGCCATATTACATATTCTGCAGATCCATCATAATGAACACAGGGCTGAATATAGCGAGGGAGTCAAATCCAAATTGTCTAGTGGAAAACCTGAGCAACAGGTGCCAATTCTTTTCTTGCTCCGATTGAAGAGGTCAATTTCTTTTGACCGGGATGGGATCTGGATTTCGGAAGCCTCCGCTGTGATTGCATATGAATGATGTGTGGGGTTGGAAGTGCCTTTGTTATCAGGGATCTGTCTTTTCCCCCAGCAATCTCCTACTGCAGTCTCCCTTTCAGTGCTCTGAAAGATCAGTCTCATAACAGGTTTAAAGCATTATTTTAATTAAAAAGGGCTTCTTCAGTTTCTCTGTGTGTTTTCCCTGAGGTGACTGTCCTGTACTTCTAGAATGAAACGTACCAGGGAGGATGGCAGCAGAGAGCTATCCAGATGCCTGGAGAATTATCTGCAGTGAGAAGAGATGGGTAACACACTGTAACATGTGGGTCCGGGTTGGATTTTATGCTCCAGTCTATCCTCTTAGATGAAGCCCTGAATTCCCACCTGATTGCATAGAGGCAACAGCCCCATGTTTCCTGGCTGCATGCAAAGTAAAACGCTGCCTATAGTGCAAAGCCATGTCCAGGAGGGGAAAACTTCCAGCCAAACAATGAATCCCAGCGAGGCGGGATGGTGCCCCACAGAGAGAAGAACATGAGGTGCTGAGCACTGCCCAGCACTCTCCAAGCACAGAGGACACAGCTGCACCATGCAGCAAGGTTGACAGAGTGAGATCTGGCTAATTGGGCACTCGATGAAAGTGTAAACCTGTTACAGGAATGGACTTGCTGTTCAAGCCACGCTCCTGCTGGGTTGCCCAGGGAAGGCCTTTGGTAACTTTTTGACACCCGCATTTCCTGATGTGTTTGGCATTAGCTCTCCTAATCCAACTAGCAGAAGAGACCTGCTATAATAATAGGATGTTGTAAATGCAAAGACGAGTTACCGGTACATGCGATGTAGGAAGACTGAGCCGAGATTGTCCCAAATGTGTTGTGCTTAAGTCCTCACCTGGTTTGAACCTGACACTCTAATAGCTGGTTGGCCTGGCCAGTTAATCTGCCTATTAGATTAGCCCGACAAGGAAAATTTGCCTCACAAGTTGCAATTTGGAGGAAACTGACTTACACGTGTGTGTGTGTGTTTGTTTGTTTTTTAATTAACACTGAATTTATTTTGTTTGTTTATCTTTGCAAAATTGTAGGCTCGGATTTACAAAGGCATTGGGACTCACAGGTCCAGTTTAAATGGATGGGGATTCACACATCCAAAAAGCCTTAAATGGCTTTGTAAATCAGCCTGTGCCACTGAATGGTGGCTCTGCCACAGACAAAAAGCATTCACGTTAGAGAGGGGGCCAAACCATGCACTGGAAAGCCAACTTTCCCAAAGCCTGGTGATACTTGAATCCAGCGTTCACAATAGACAAAAAGGTGGAGTATCAAATTTGGAAACAGATCAGACCTTTCATCTGGGTGCTGAGCAGTTCTAGATTTATGAGTTGGACCTATCACTACTTCAGATACAATGAGCCCTCACCCTACCCCAGACTTCCATCCTGAACTGAGCAGAAACTTGATGGTTTCAGAAGCATTTAAGTTACCCCTCTCTTTCATTGTCATGCAACCTCTGCATTGCCCAGCTCCAGCTGTCCCGGGCTGGAATGCTGCCCACATGCCATGTTACTGGGAGCAAGACTTGGCCAGAACCTGTCACTCGATCTCCAGCCTCATTCTATGGGCCCTCGGGTCCAGTGTGTTGGGAAAGAAGCCTCCGAACTTTTGGGTGGGTGCATATCTGAAACCAAACTCTGAGCCTTTCCTGTCCATCCATTACTACACATGTGATGCTGGTTGAATCTTTCAGCAATGTGTTGTAAAAGCAAGTGCATCCTTCAAAGGGGAAAAGCTAGTGCATGGAGTCATAATCTAATGCAGGCCTGCACAACATGCAGCCTGAGGGATGCATGCGGCCCACGTTGGCTCACTGTGCAGCCCGCGGGGGGTGAGTAGGTGGGCTCACTGTGTGGCCTGTGGGGGCGCGAGTAGACAAGTGATGGGTGAGGGAGAGGGGCTGAAGAGACAGGTGAGCAGTGACAGAGGGTGAGGAGGAGAGCTGGGGGGCTGGGGGGCTGAGGAGACAAGTGGGTGGGCAATGGCAGGGGGGCAGGTGAGCAGGCAGCAGGGGACAGGGGGCTGAGGAGGTGAGCCGGGGGTTGGAGGGGGGCTGAGGAGGCGAGCGAGGAGTCAATGGCTGACCTGTTCTACTGATCTTGTCTGGCTCCCATCCTCTCTCCAAGGGTTGCAGCTGTCTGGAGGTGCTGCCTTCCACACCTTCCTCAGTCACACCTCATTCATTCAACAAGGCAATTGATTACAAAGTTGGGGGAAGATCTTATTCTACTTCTAGCAAAAAGACATTTTTCTTTTACCTTAGTTATACTACCTTAGGGGCCCACTATAATATATTACCAAGGTTCAATACCGCTGTTTCGGTGGGGCAGCGATGGGGAAGGAGGGTTTGCTTCCGTGGGGCGGGCAGTGCTGGAGGGGCGGTGCTGGGGGGGAGTGTTGTGTTTCAGGGGGACTTTGTAGCTCTGGGAGGGGTTGGCAGGTCCGGGGGAGTTTGGCCCTCAGCTGTTTTCTTTGGAGTAATATGGCTCTCGCCGCTTTACGAGTTGTACAGGCCTGATCTAATGCCTGCTTGCAGCTTGATTCTTATTCACATGGTTATAGAGACAATAAAAGTTACTTTCATGTCCTCTCTCTGCCACCCACTAACCAACCTACTCTGTTAACATCCAGTGCACCCTCAGCCAGTAAGGTATCCATCCACTTCTCTGTTCTTAAAACACCCACTCTATTGACATTGCCCGTACCCATCCCACTCTCCACCATTATGGTACTGTCTCGTTCTCACAGCTGGTACCCATCCAATGCTTTGTTGGCATGGTACCAATCCTGCTCTCTCAACCAGTACACAATCCACTCTCAGATCATACTTCTCCCATTCTCTCTCACTGGCCTTTGGTAACTTTTTAACACCCACATTTCCAGCCGTGTTCTATGTTCGATCTCCTAATCCAGGCAGCAAGAGAGACCTGCTGTAACACCGGGACGGCGTTACTGTGGATTTACACATCATAGCTAAGGGTGAGGCAGCAGGTGGAACACCGAGCTGGGAGTCAGGAGATCCCAGGCTCCTCTGCCAGCCAGCTCCTGTGTCTTGCATGGCTGGCACTTGCCCCAAAGGCAGCATGTGGAGGTAGAGCTAAAACGCTGCCCTGTTCCTGGGGCACGAGGGGAAAAAGTCATTGATCAATTCGCCCAGAGCAATTGCTTGACACTTGGATGTAAAGATTCCCCTTGATGGTGTTTGAAAACAACCCCTTGTTTTCCCACCCCCAAATCAAACAATTTCCCTCCTTAGTGAATACGGGTTAATCACATGCAGCTTGCCCTGCAGCTGAATGGGACCAAAGTTAATCGGAATATTTTAATCATTTCCATGTGCGCTACTCATTATGCTGATTTTCTTTTGTGGCCGCCTGTGTGGGGTTCCCCCCTCCCCTTGGTGAGTAATACAATCTGCAGTTTTGATTCTTACATTTCCCTTGGGCTCCAAAGGAAAAACGCCTTACCCCATACCAGGGGAGCAGAAGCAGACTATCCCTTAGCCCCAGAGGGGCTGCCATCATTCAAGGAAGATAAAAAATTATACCCTCTATGCTGCCGCTATCACAGAGCAATGTTGCAGAAGAGATGGGTAAGCCAAGGAGAATTAGCACATCCTCTCACTGCTCTGCTAGCCTAGAGGCTACTTCCAAAAACAGCCACTTTCAAAAGCTACACCTCTAAAATGTTGCTCTCTGAACTCCTAGGCGCAGGGTCCGTATTGAGAGCAGCAGGCTCAGCTCTGCCGTGAAGGGGAAAGGTGGCTGAACACGAAGACTTGCCGGCTAATGGCAAGCAGCAGCTCTCTCTAGCCACAGCCTGCATCACTGGAGTATCTGAGTGCTTCACAGCCATGCAAGGATTTTGTCCTGGTGGAACCCCGTGAAGTAAAGCAGTGATGTTAGCTCCATTATACAGGTGGAGAACTAAGGCACAGGAAGACTAGGGCCTGGGTCCTAAAGGTAAATCAGTCAATGGAAGTGAAGAGCTGGGCTTAAGCAACTCGCCCAAGGTTACGCAGGAAATTTGGGGTTGATCCAGGAGTTGAACTCGGCGTCCTAATTTCAAGGTGAGCACCCAAACTATGGGGCTGCTCTTCTAGAGAAAAGAGATCAGTAACCCACCTGCCCCATCTCTCTCTCTTCCCCACCCTTCCTTCCTAAAAGAGAGATGATTACCATGAAACCAGCTTATAGGAAATGTGGACAAAATAAACCTCTATGGTGATGGAGAGCCCTGAACTGGTTATTCTGTACTATGTCCATCACCGTGGCATCTGAGCACCTTCCAGAAGTGCTTTAAGTAATGCAATTAGCATTTGTTATAGGTGAGCCTGACCATCTGTCTCCTTTTCTGCAAGTGGCCCAAAAAGTTTATTGAAAAATGTGTCCCTCTATTCATCAAAAGGGTTTGAACTTTGTTGACCATCTCCACACTCTCTGTCTCCTGGGGTGAGGAAATGATCTAAGAATTTGTTTATTTTATTGTGATAGTGTCTCTGCTGTGCTCTGTTGGTATTCATGAAGACAGGTGGAAGACGTATGCCTTGCACTTGGAACGGAAGCTCTAAGTAGAACTTGTTGGGAATTTCATTGAGGAGGTGCCTCAAGTGTAGGACAAAATATGAGACAAAGCATGAGCTTCCTACCCCATTATAACCAATAGCCCTGTGCTAGGGCACTTACCTGGGATGTGGGAGACTCCTGCTTAATCCCTGATCTGCCCAGCAGAGCAGAGACTCATAGATGAATGCCCTTACCACTGGGATATTCTGGGGTCTCTCTCTCTCTCCACAAAGAAGTTTGACAGGTCACATTTTTGTTCCAATACAGAACAAAAACAAATGTCAACATTTTTCATGAAGCACAAAGCTCATTTTCCGACCCGCCCTAGTGATGAGATCCGTGGTGGTTCTTTGATCATGTGGTGTTTGTTCCATGGTCCTAGACTGGGTCCCAAGAAGGCTGTCTTCTGCATAGACCAGCTTTGCCTTTGCAATAGATGACTCCGTTGTGCCTGAGGAGCAAAGCTATTTTGGCCATTCATCCTGGAGCTTTAGGCTTCAGTTGTCTCAATATCCTCGGCCCAGAGCATTCAGCATGTTGAAGAGATGGTCAAAGAGCTTGAATTTGACTCTCTAGAGGGTGGTGGTGTGTGAGTACAGGAGATGAGAGACAAGCTCCTGAGTTTTAACCCCAGCTCTGGGTAAACCAGTGGGGACAAGTCACTAACCAGGGCATCATATAAAGCTCCCAATAGCGGCAGAATTTCAATCACTTTCTTCACGGATGGATTTGTGTCTCAAACCCAAAGAGTCCAGCGTAAATTAAACAGATAAACCAGGCCCCTGCCTCTTGACTCAAGTTCTTCTGCAGCGCTTAAGCTGCTTGGTGGCCTTTCATCTAAAGGCCAGGTGACTTGCTGGCTCTCACCTGGTCCCTGGTCTCAGACCCATTACCTGGGATGTGGCTAATTAGTCACAGATAGAGCTAAGGCAAATTCCATTAAAGGGCCATCCCACCCTGTGACGTTGCTTCCGCCTTGCTGTGTGACCTTTTACAAGCCACTTAACCTGTTCCTGCATCACCTTCCCCACCAGTAAAACAAGGATCATGCTGTCTAGGGCTTATCTACACTGGAAAGTTAACACCAGTGTGAATGTAAAGCCCCTTTGTATTCATGCTGCTCCTGCCTCTGAAACAGCTTTGAAGTGTAGACAAGCCCTGAGCTAATTTTGACTGGACCCTCTCTGCTTTGTGCTGATTGGGTGTTTGCTCCAACTCACCCTCTCCCTTAAAGGCTTTTCACCTCAAGCTCACTCTATACCTGCGTTTGTCTCCTCCCATGTCTTCCCCATCCCTGACACCCCCCTGCCTTCAGTATCCCCTCTCCCTTCACTTTTCTTTCCATTTACCCCATCCCCTCTCAGCTAAACCCCCTTTAACAAACGCATACATCAAAATAGGGCACTAACATGATGTTTTTCACCATCACGTTGTTACCTTTGCTTAGATGTTCCACCCCTTTCCCTCCCCTGCATCAGTCTTCGGGGCAGGGACTGTCTATTCTGTGTTTCGTACAATACCTGCCACAAGGAGGCCCTGATCTTGGTTGCTCCTTAGGCACTGCCATAACAAATATGATTAATAATAATAACAATCTGTGATCCAGACTTGAAGTGAGGGACCCAGGGAACATATCTCAATTCAGCTTTAATTCTCCCTTGTAAACTGTAACCTCGGGGTTGTATGGGACTGAGGTCAATTTGAGTCCTTCAGTAACTGTCAGATATTCCCTCCTCTTTGCTACAGTTGATATCAGGACTGGGCAGGATCCACCACTCCTGGAGTTGCTGCATCCATTGGATACTAACTACGGCTCCAGATACTACTTCTGAATCTGCCCATGTCAATCCCCCTGTTCCTTCTTTACCCACCCAGTCCAGCTCCCACTTCTCCATTGACTCCTACCACAGGAGGTGAGGGGGCTCATGGATCAGGAACAACTAAGAGTGATGGGTCAGGGAAGAGGAACTCTGCGAATGCCTGGACGGTTGCAGCTGGGAGCCATGCCAATCCTAAAATGGCTGCCACATAGTGGTGGACATTTTAAGCATCCAGATCTGGCTCACATTTTGGAGTCAGATCTGTTTAAGGAGCCACCCAGGAAAAAAATGGTCATTCGGGCTGTATTAAAGGGAGTCTGTTCAGATGGAACTTGAGAACGTGTGAGGGGAAGGGGAATTGTCAAGGGAACAGGCCTTATATGTCAGCAATGACTGTTCTTACCATAAATTAGAGAACTTGCATATGGCATAGGGATACTAAACTGTCCACTCCATGCTCATGCCCTGTGACCAGACAGGCACAACAGACTTCAGCCCTAGAGATATCGCTTATGATGGCTGGCCTGGTGGTTCCGATAGTCCTGTGAGTTTGCCATTGCTCTAAACCCCTCATAGCCCTCTCTTATGTGCAAATATTAATGACCACATCCTTTCAGAACAAGGCTTTCCCACTTCAGGCCCTGCAAAGTTGGATGTGGCATGACACACTATGAAGCTTCAACCACCGGTGAATTTGCAGACAGGCTCAGAAAGCCGGAGCGTAAAGACAGCCAAAGGTTAGTGAAGCTGTTTTGCCAAATTTATGCCTGTTCCTCTGACTGAAGGAAGGGAGGGGACTGGAAGCCAATGGGAGCCTCGCAGGAGCCATTACTGCTGTGACTTGATAGCCTTATATATCACGGTGTATAAATGGCTGCGCTCTACAAAGTATCGAGCGGTGTTTGTAGAGAGACAGTGCTGGCTGTATCAGTGCTCCCTCGTTCATCATGCTGCCAGGGGTACCTGGCCTCACCCAGGCTGCGTGGAGAGGGAGAGAAGCCGGGTTTGTCAGACAGGTGGCCGGCCTCCTCTGCTAAATCAAATTGTCCCCCTGCTTGCTGGGATGGCCGTGTGTCTGCCTGCGTCGTACGTATGCTTATGAAAGTTGTACTAGGTCACATGGGTGTAGATTGGGAATAATTCCAGTTAGGTCCATGGAGTTACTGTGGATTTACACAAGCATTGCTAAGGCAGCATGTGGTGAGGCAGCAGGATCTAATGGCTGGAGCTTTGAGCTGGCAGTCAGGAGAGCCAAGTTCTAGTCCTGGCTTTGCTGAGTGGTCTTGGCCAAGTTGTCTCCCTCTCTGTCTTGTCCATCAAGCTCTTTGCAGAAGCAGCTCTCTCTCTCTCTATCGGTATGTACAGCACCTGGCACAATGGGCCTGTGATCTGGGTTTTGGCCCACAGCTGTTTCTGTACCATAGTATGTATTCATGTTCTTACAATCTGAAGCAAAATAGCCACTGAAGCCAGTAACCTCTGCTGCTGATGCGCCACTGTTGAATTCTTCAAGAGGGATCAACGAAAGAATGGCTGGTAGATATTTAAGTCTGATAGATAAGATACGGAGAGGCCGGTGGGCTGAGACAGACACCTCCGCAAAGATAGGTATGTGCAGTTGATAGTAGTTGTGATAGATATGATCTGGGTGGGTCAAAGACAGATAACCACAGGCCCCGGTAGACATACATATGGAGAGACAGCAGTGATCTATGGGTAGCTCCATAGACTGACAGGTAGATAAATGGGATGGAGAGCTGGAAGCAGGTGATAGGATAGGGACAAGAGGACAAATAGGTCTGGTAGGGCGGGCTGGACAGAGCTGCTGCTACAGGACTGGACCGCAGTCTCAGTTATATAGCTGCACCTCCGGAGTAACTGCTGAAGTCAATGGACTCTGGTGTGGCTGAGATCAGAATTTGACCCCCTGAAATCCATAGAGCAGTGAAGAGAAGGGTAGATGTAGGCAACAGAGCTGTGCTGGTGGATAGGAGAACTATTCCCCGCCCCCATCCAATACTAATAATTTTCTACATAAACTTTGGGGCAGCTCATCCACCCAGGCAGAAGGAAAAGCACGCCACTGCCAGCGGGAAGCCGGATGGCTAGGAGAGGCAGGCCGTGGAGAGACACTGATGAGCCTGCTGAGGGAGCAGGTGGATACTGCCTCTGCTGGAGCTAGCCTGGTTTTCTTTGCATCTTCATTACCAGGGTTACTGTGCCTGGAGTAGTATTGCCAGGATTAGGCCAAACCAAAGCGAAGTAACAAGCAAAGGCTGAGGGGCTCAGGGCATTGGTAATGGGCTATAGGATGTGTTGCCTATTGGCCACTGGTTCAAATGATAACAGGGGCAGCTGGTGGAGTGCATGTGTTGCCCCTATACCCTGTGTGCACTTTGATTTCAGTCTCCAGGGCTAGTAATCCTAAACTGAAACACTGTTTGGTGCTGTACATCACATTCCTGCAGTGGTGTTTTCTAGAGGTGGAAGGATGCCTCCGTCTGTAACAGCAACTCCTGAGACAGGCTGTCATTGACTTCTTCAAAAAAAATCGGAATACCTAAACACTGCTCTTTGCTCAGTGGCCTTTACATTCCCTGCACTACCTACTTGTCTGTGACCCACGCTTCCCAGGGTGAATCTGACGTCTCTTCCTCTCTCCCTGCAATTCACACAGAGCAGGAATTGCACTATAGTGATAGAGAAGGTCTGAAACAGATGCACTGATGGATGAAAAGCCCTACCTGAGGCTCTCATACTTGGTGCAGGCAGTGTGATGGGTGCACTTACCGTACTAGAGAATGGGATGCTCTTGCTAGGGCACCATGGAGATCATGCTTTATAACAAAGTGTCACCTGGCCATGTTGCAATGAAAACTGGGGATTACAAAAAGTCATCCCTGATGTTACACCACTGAGTAGAGATGGGCTTGATCTCCCAAGGCCTGATACCGGGATGCTGCTGAGCACTATCCCTAAAGTCAGTGGAAGCCAGGGGTGCTCAACCCCTAAAAGGATTGGCCCAAGAGTTTGGATCCAAGCTCCTCTGAAGTATACAATATGGAAGGATGCAAAGGAAGGGTTCTCCAGTATCCTAATTGTTGGGAAACCTGGACTCTATTCCATTCTCTGCCAGAGACTTCCTATGTGACCTTGAGCAAGTCACTTAGCCTGACTGGGCCGCAGGTCACCATCTACAAAATGAGGACAACAGCACTGCCTTACCGCCTGGTGGGGTTATAAGGATAAATGCCTTACGCACTGTGAGGCACTCAGCTATGATGATGAGGGTCATGGAAGTGCCTACACTAGACAGAAGGCTATTTAGCGAGGTTCTGCCAAGCATTATTTAATTATTTCCCCCCAGTTAATATGTTGGTTTTGCTTTACGGTGAGCTATTAATGTCCACAAGGGATGTTTTATTAAATGCAACCTTTTAAAAAGATGGTATAGTGGCCGCTACCTATGCTGCTGATCAACTCTCACATGCACAGGGGGAAAAAAGACAGGAAAAGGATGGGGTGGGGAGTAGAACAGATGCTAAAGGGCAGAAGAGGGAAAAGTGGCAAGGCTAAATATATATAGTTTTTTAAAGCTGTAGTGCCTCTTTTGCTGTCACAGTACTCATCTTGTCTTTTTCCCTGCTGCCTCTTTACATTATACACCTTAAGTGGCTTTTATGTGCTTATTTCATTTAATGGCATCAGGCTTACAAGTGGTTGGTGAGCAGTCAAAATGAAAATACTCATACTTTTTTCTTGCATTAAATCAGAGCTGGGAAGAAGAAATCATGCATTTTTTCTCTGTCATTACAGGACTGGTCCCTATAGTCCAGGCTCTGTGGTGAGCGAACCCTAAATTATGCACCACGGTGCCAATTCTGTGGCACTCTGGTGAAAATTTTGCAACCAGCTTTATGTACATTTGAACTATTGAAAGGTTTTATTGAGTTAAATCTGCAAATGACTAATGCATTCAGAACAGTAGCCCTCAGATCATTCACTGAGATACTAAATTCAATTTAATTTATGCTGTTGCTGCATTTTCAGTATGCTCCACATTTTTGCATTGGCAATGTCTTTGGTGTAATCATTATGTTTCAGAGTCAACAGTGGCCACTGAGATGGGCAGGGCAGTTTATGCTGGTTAGAGCTCTTGTTTCAGCCTCTCTGCAGACTCAGGAAGTCAACACACTGCATTTGTGGCAGTAGGTTTTCAGGGTTCACAGCCATGAAGGCTAGAAACGGTTTTCAAAATGAAATCACAGCAAGGGGTGAATTCCATGTGTGCGGAATCAGGGACTACATTGTCTACAGTATGGTCGCCAGTACTTCGTTCAGTTCAGTTTTAAATAATTCAAGCACGCAGGGCTCCTACTTATCTCCCTTGGGAATCTATTTCACTGCCTAAATCCCTACTCACCTTATAACTGTGCTGTTGTAACCAATTTGTGATACTCCTGTGGCCCAGATCGAACAGACACAGCTGAGTTTCAGCCACACAGCAGTGTTTGTCACTGTTCTGCATCAGCCCTGTCTGTACATCCCCACGTACTGCACTGCCTACCTGTATTTGTATCAGTGCGTCCTGAGAAAATCCAATCACTGCTCCCAGAATGCCAGAGTGTGCAGAGCAACACCAGCAGTACGTGATGCAGTGCTTGCTGGGGTGTCCTACCGCCCTGAAGGCCCCACTCTAGCAGAGTCATTGGCACTGACTCCATGGGTGCTCCATGGCTGGAGTGCTCACGGAAAAAAAAAGTGGGTGCTCAGCATCCACTGGCCCCAGCTGGTGAGGGCAGGGACTTGAGGGAGAGGGTGGAGCAAGGGCAGGACCTCGGGGGGGACAAATTAGGGGCAGAAAAAGGCTGAGCAAAGGCGAAACCTTGGGAGAAGGAGCGAAGTGGGGGCAGAGTCTGGGGGCAGAGTGGGAGTGGAGCGCCCCCAGGGAAAAGTAAAAGTCGGCACCTATGAGCAACGTGCTTAAGTCCATGCTTAACTTAAGCACGAATGTAGTTGTGTTGAAGTCAGTGGAACTCAAGCACTTGCCTCGAGTTCAGCACATGCTGAAGCACATTGCTGCTGGACTGCTGCTGGACTGCTGACTCAGGGCCTGAACGCGCCTGGAGAGGCGTCAAGGCAAGTACTCCAAGAGGGCATTCTAGCCATTAGCGCCGGGTGTACCTTGAGACTAGAGGGAACAACATATTGGATTTAAAATCCTCGGCATTAGACCTCCCTTGTGACTAGGCTGACACAGTCAGTCAAGCCCTATCCATGACACAATGTACCCTCCTGATTAGTCCAGTGGTGGTGGGTGCCGGGGACGAAAACAAGCTGGGCCAGTTAATTTTGCCTGACAGTGCAAAGACATGTTGCCAACTCACGTGGGGCCAATATTTATGTAGGAAAGTGGTTGCCAAGGGGTTAACTGGGTTGCTCAAAGTATTATGAGTTGGACTCATGCTCCACCCCTCCTGGACTTCATATTTTAGTCAGTGGGAGTCTTCCTCCCCACTTTTTGAGGCAATGAAGTGAAGCATGGAGTCAGAGGTGTTAAGGCCAGAGGTCTGACCTCCTGTACAGCCCTTATGTGTCCCTCTTTCATCTCTACTCCCCCTTGCGCACTCTGGCTTATGTGGAGGATGGGGGCCACCCTATATTTTCAATGTGGTGGCACGTCCTTTTGAATCCACGCTTATAGCATCGTCTCACAGAAAACAAGCTGACAGGGCCACTACCCATAAGCACTTTTCCTTTGATGGCAGAGAGTGAGGAATGCATTTTGAGTCTTCGACCTCCAAGCATCACACGCAATGACCACGTGTTTTGGAATTTGCGCTTTTCCTGTTGAAGTTCTTCTCCTCACATTCCACAAGGCTTCTTTCTCCTGTGAGGGGGCGTAACAGAGCCCCAGAGAGGGGAACGTGCAGCTGCTCAAAGGAATGGAGGTTCCTAACTCTCACTGATTCAATGGGCGTTAGGTGCTCAAATACTTTTGAGGAATTGGGCTTAAGCACCTTATCCAAGATGGCGCAGGAAGTCTGTGGCATTTTAGGGAGCTGAACTCAGGTCTCCCAAATCCTAGGTTAACACACTAACCACCAGATAACCCTTCCTTCTCCACAGATCACGTACCAACTCTCCCTCTCCCATATTGGATGAAGAGGAGGAGAATGGATCACAACCCTGCAGAACCCCGCACAGGGGCAGTCGCCCAACACGTTACCCACCGAGTCCTCTCGAAGACTAAATGATGGAGCCGAACAAGAGTGGGTCCTTTCCTGCCAAGGTCTGCGGCTATGTCAGCAACACATCTCATGGTCAATGGGTTAGCTACTGTAGGGACGAACTGGCTGGTGTGTATGCACACCATTGCCCTCTGCTGGACAGGATTGGAGCTGCTCTATTGTGTGTCATTAACTCTCGACTGCTAACAGAGGTTTTTCTGTTGCTAAAGAGGTAGGGCTTGTGGTTTTGGAGCAGGGGGATCTAGCCCAGGGAGAGTCCCCCACCATTGCCGTGAAGTTCCCAGTGGCTGTGGTGAGCAGCATTTTAGTAACTAAGTGGCCATGGATTTATTGCAAGCTACACATGCAATGGGGTCGTTGCAGTTGCTGTGAGAAACACAGCTGGGGATTTCCTGGCATCGGTGAGTTGCAGTCTAGCCTTAATTTTGAATTAACCAGAGCTGCCTGCAACCTGATGCTTCTGCTTCATGGGGTTCACTGTGAACAGGTCCCTTGGGTTCACTGATCATGAGTTCACACTCCTCTAGAGAATCATTTCCAATTCAAATTAACCCCAGAGCTCCGTCCAAACCACAGAGTGACACCTGTTCTTTGGTGGTTAGACCCTCTGCTACTGTGGGCTTTGTCTGGTGTCTATGTGAAGCCATGAACTGGTCTCAGGTCAGCTTGCAGCTCGGCCCAAATTCCCTTGAAAGGTTCTAGCCACTCGCTTGGCTCATGTGTCTTTCTCCCATCTCAGAATCACCTTGAACACCAGGCGTGGGGTCAGGAAGGAATTTCCCTCTAACTCAGATTGGCAGGTTTTTGCCTTCCCGTGCATGCGTCACTGGGACATATTTCATCTAATCAGTTCCCTGCCACTGCAGAGGCCTTGGGCATTGGTGGCACCTCAGTCTCTCCCAGGTTAGTCTCCTGAACACTGAAATGCTTTACTCTACTCCCAGCTATTGGGTTCAGGCTCGGTAACTGGTGAGAAGCATCAGAGGGGTAGCCGTGTTAGTCTGGATCTGTAAAAGCAGCAAAGAATCCTGTGGCACCTTATAGACTAACAGATGTTTTGGAACATGAGCTTTCGTGGGTGAATACCCACTTCGTCAGATGCATGTAGTGGAAATTTCCAGGGACAGGTATATATATGCAGGCAAGTGAGAGATAATGAGGTTAGTTCAATCAGGGAGGATGAGGCCCTGTTCTAGCAGTTGAGGTGTGAAAACCAAGGGAAGAGAAACTGGTTTTGTAGTTGGCAAGCACTGGCCTGTGCTGCACAGGTGATCAGAACGGGGATCGCTTCTGGCCTTACATTTTTTGAATCTGGATCCGACCATCCTCAAACTTTGGAGGGAGAAGTTTCAAAAGCCAGGCCAGAATGTTGTGGCTGGAGGAGATCAGATTCAGGTCTAGCCTTTTATTTGCCTGGAATAACCCTCTGACCTATACGGTAACTTGTCGCCACATCTACCAGACACACGAGGCTTGTCTTGGTTTCTTCTTGTAACTTTCCTACCCAGAGTTCCGTCCACGTGGTGTCATATCAGTGGGCGCGACTCCCTAGACAGCTTACAGAACTGGTACCGTGGCACTGTGATCTGTCCATCTCCTCATCCTCTCTCTTTCTCTTTTTCTCTCCCTCTCCTTCCTTCTTTCCTCACAGCTGCGCTCTCCTTCTGCTCCCGCGTCCCGCTTTCTCCCTCTGCTCTGCCTCAGAGACATACATAACTCTCCCGTGAAATATATACAGTGTAAATATATAAAAAGCCGGCGTTTGCCTGCTGCTTATGTATTCATGAAATAGTAAATAAATTTTATGGGATAATGTGAAGGCTGCCAGGGAGCAGGAAGATGAAAACTAACCCTCTAATGAGACTCAGTGTCAGCTTAGCACACTTGGTATCGATCTGCCGGCTCCAGCTGAAGCCAGTGGGGGGCGGGGGTGGCTTTTCCATAGCATCAGCCCCAGGGTTTGCTGACATGAGACAGTTTTATGTCATTTGGAGGGGGTCGTAAACTAGCCGATGCTGGACACGCATGGTGAGGGGGGAGCAGCATTGGGAAATCGGAGGCACTGGGGGTTGGGGTGGAACGGGAGAGTGAGATTGGGATGTGGAGTGGACATGGGAGGAGAGGAGAGTAAGTCACAGCCTGAGGGCTGAAGGGAGGGGAAATGGGGTTATTGTGGCATGTGGGGCACAGGGGAGAAGGGGAACAGCCCCTAGGGTGCAGGGAAATCCCTTGTGTATAGGGAAGATAGGGTCAGACTCTATGGGATGTGGGGGTAAGAAAGTGCAGCGTGTAAGGCAGAGGGAGCTGGATTGCAGTGCAGGTGGATTGCAGTGAGTGGCACATGGAGGGGGGGTTGCAATGGGGTGGGAAGGAAGGATGCCAGCATGGGGGATACAAGGGGATCAGGGTGAGGGCGTCCACAGAGCGCAGAGCAGCCCAGTGCAGGAGTGACTGAGAGTGAAGCATGCCCACAGAGTGTGGCATGGGGGCAGATGGTGCTAACTGAGGCAAGCTCTAGACTCCATGTTTTCTAGCTGTCTCCCTGTCCAGTCTTCCAGGCCTCTCCTTGCATGTCTGGGGGCTTGCTGAGCAGCTCAGCCGGCCGTGAGGCTGCCTGGGTAGTGACTGGTGAAAAAGGGGGGCTCTGGGTTCCTCCTTGCCCTGGTTCTGAGCGGTCACTTCAGATGCTGGCAGATCCGTTAGCGAAAGGCCAGCCTCACTTTGCCGTTCGGCACAGGACAGGCCATGAAAGCGTTAAGCATCGAGCTGGTTTTTGCTGGTGCCTGCTGCCTGCAACCAGCCTCTCTGCTGCCAAGAGAACAGCCCAGACCGTGCGGCTGGCTCAGTGACGGCCTGCAATTTCCCCACGCAGCAGTGTGTGGAATTGCACAGGCAGGAAAGGAGGAGGGCGGAACGCTGCCCCCAGCTTCCCTCCTGCTGGCGCCTGCCGAGGGCACGCTGAGGGGACAGCCATTATGTTCTGCAAAGCACTTCCCTCTGCTCCCTTAATCCTCTCCTCCAGGACCCGAACCCTGTGGGGAGCGGCATCCTGCGGGTCAGAGGAGCCTTGGCAAAGAACCGACCCCGGGGGAATTAATAGGACAACAGGGAGAGTCTTTGCCACTTGGAAGAAGTAACAGGCTCTGTCGCTAGGATCCTCCCAGCACAATAGTCTTTCAGCTACACCTCCGTGAGCCTCCCGCTCTGCCTTGGTTGGCATCCACAATATGACACCTTTTCTTCAGGGTCTGACGGACAGGAGAATCCTTACCAGATGTGCCCGGCAGGCGGGAGTCATCGCTCAGGGAGCTGTGGGGAATCTGTTTCCAAAGAACAGCAGATTTCCCAGTCCTTGTGATGTTCCCAGTTCTTTATCCCTGCGGGGCCCTGGCAGCACCTGGTATAATCAAGGTTGCGTTAGGACTTTCATTAGAAACAGACCCCTCCCCCCTTTTATTATTACAGTTGTTACTATGGTTAAGGTTTTGGGTGCCCAATCCCCATTAAAACGGAGGGGAATCGGACATCAAGCCAAACTCTGTTATATGCCACAATAATTCCCTACTGTGCCAGGCACTGAAGAAATGTTGGGCCCAGATCCTCAAAGGTTTTTCGGAGCCGAACTCCCAGTCATCCCAATGGGCGTTAAAGCACCTTTGAGTGCCAGCCCCAAAGACCTTTCAGTTTAAGTAGATGACAGACAGAGGTTTGAACAGGTGGGACTCTGAAGCACAGAGAGGTTAAGTGACTTGTCCAAAGCTATGCAGTTATTCTGTGGCAGAGCCTGGCATTGTACCCTGATCTCCTGGATCCCACACCAAGGCCTTAACCACAAAATCATCCTTTGCTCTTCCCTTTTTTAATAATGTTCTGAAAAATTCTCTTCTGCTGCTAAAATTTCCCCTGCTTAGGCTTTGCCTGAAGGAGGAATTTGGGTGCAGGGGATGGTGAAAGGTGTTAAGATTCCTTCAGCTATTTTTGAGCTATTCAAGAGTGAGATAAACAAATCAACATCCCCCTTCCTATTGCAAGATCATTTGAAGAAGCTTTATTTGCTGGTCTCAAGCTCAAAAATGGCTGAAATTATTTAAAAAAGAGTAATGTGGGGAATGCCCAGACATTGGTTACTTTACTTTTCCCGTGTATAGTTCCATCTATCTGACCATCGCTAACTGCTTCAAAAATGTACAATCATTAAACCTCACAACCACCACATGAAATAGGTCAGTATTATCACCTTATCGTACAGTTCGAGAAATCGGCACACAACGAATTAGTCTGGCAGAGCCGGGAAAAGGACCCAGGAGTCCCAATTTCATTCATGTAATCTATTCAGAAGACACCTATTGTCATGTGTCTGAATGCAACATACAAACGGATACAAAACTTTAAAAACATCATGGCAGAAGGATTGAGCCGACAACTTAAATACCCAGCCAGACTGCATAAAATGCAGCATTACAGCAGACTCAGTACTAGAGCAGATCATACATTTTCCAAAGGAACAGATTTCCACTGGGAAATGCTGATTCCACAAAATTGAAAAGTTTTGCAGGAATGTATCAATTTCATCAACATTTTTGCAGAAAATGATTGAAACATTTTGTTTGGACTTTAATGTGTATAACATAATATATAAAAGCTGAAATGATCCAGACAAAATGAAACATTTCAATAAGGTCAAAATGAAACATTTTTGGAATATTTTCTTTCAAAAAAATTCGGAGATATTAACATTTTGTCCCAGTGCTGCTGAAATCAAATTTTGCAATCTCAGAATTTTCTACAGGAGGGGAACTTGACTGACTCTACTCAGTACGAAGGGCTCTCAACTCGTTCCCCTCCCCATCACCAAAAAAAAAGGGAATTGGTTCTCCATGAGTTCAGAGAAAAATCAGGCTCACTGATTCCTTAGTGCAAAGGCAGGGTGGGGGAGAAGGTAAATGGCCTTATCAGCAACTACAGTACCACTGCCTGGGAAACAACTCCTTGGATTGTTCTCCAGAAAATTCAGTCTTTCTAAGTGGGTTCTTGCACGTCTGTGAGGAATTAAATCACAGCCCTACATGTCTCAACTGAGGTCAGGCCCCACGTTGCAAGGTGCTGTACATAAACAGTGGAAGCTGCAGTCCCTGCCACACAGAGCTTGCAGTGTAAATAGCCAAAGGGTGAGAGTAAAATGGAGTGATTTGCTCAAACTCACATACTAAATCGGTAACAGAGCCAGGTATAAACCCCACTTTTCCAGTGCCTTCTGCAGTACCCTATGTGCTGGCCCACAAAGAGCAGCCCCTAGGGAAAGCGGTTGCTGCAAAAAAACAGGTTGGGAGGTGTGCTGGAGTGTCTACATTTCACACTGATTAGCCATGGGTTAACAGGACCCTGAGCCCAATTAGGCCACTGACTGGAAGGGTACTAGGCATAATTGATTTTCACAGAAGGTGGGAGGAGCTGGGTCTTTGTAAAGGAAGGAGCAGTGGGCAGTAGAAAAGAGGCTCGGGAGGAGACCCAGGAGAGGGGCAGCTGGGAGTTTATTCTCTTGGGCTAAAGCTGGGACCAGAGGATCCTAAGACAGAAAGAAGCCTACAGGCAGCGAAGCCTGGGGCCAGCGGTGAGTTGTCCTGGGCTGGAGGGAGCCAGAGGCAGTGGTGGCAAAGCCGAAGGGGCATTTGGACTGAACAACTGTGAGTGGTTGCAGGGAGAGAGGGACAAACTCTGCAATGGCTCCCTGGGTGGCAGAGAGTGAAGAGACCTGTGGGGGGCAGGACGGGTCTGGTGGGGTGAGGGGGAAGCCTGTGGAGAGGGGGTAGGAAGATAGGGGCAAGTCCTGTGGTGAGCTTTGACACAAGGGTAGGAGCCAGACCTTTGAGGGTGCTGAGGAAAGGGGTGGGGATAAGGCCTGAAGAAAAGCTAATGGTAGGAAGGAGTCCAGGGAGGCAGCGGTGAGGTATCTGCTGGAACAGCACTGAGTGCTCATCCTATGGTCTCTGGCCTGGTGTAGAGGGAAGGCCTGGGTTCCCCTACCAGCCACGGGGCAGATGTCATAAAGCCCCTTGACATCAGGGGACAAGGTTGATTTAAAATCCTGAGAGCTGGGTGAAGGGTCACAGGGCTGAGGCCAGGTGGAAGGACTGTGGATTCTCTGTTGGACTCTGTCCCCGAGGAAGGGGTAGAACTAAGATATGACCTTGCCAGAGCAGTCCACCATGAGACTGATATGACCATCCGCAGGGGCTACTAAAGACCTGCTATGCCATGCCCTGCCATGAGATGGTTCACCCGCGCTCAGTCAACTTTTCTACAGGGGTCTCCCTATGGAAAATAGGATTGATCACTTGTATATTATTAGGGATAGTGGAGATATTTAGCATTTGACAGAAAACTTCAACTCAGGATCACAAATTGCTGTGTGACATTAGTTAATTTTAAACCCTAAAAGATCCCTGTGCGGTAGAGAGAGGATTTATGAACACCATCCCACCCACCACTGAAATGCAGCCCACTCTGGGGTGAAACACAGCAGCCACTGAATAGCAACATGACAACAATTTAGGTCAGGCACTAAATACCCTTTTTTATGATGCCCCGTGGCTGGTCTCCGAATCACCCTCCAAAACAATAGGTGATGTTGGTTTCTTTCATCCAGTCTTTGTTCACTGCCTATGCAATATAGAGGGAGACCCCTTTGCTTATTCTGCCAATTAAGTGCAGCCATTTCTGAGGTGGAGCACAAAAGCTGTTTAAGTGCCTACAACAACATTGCCTAGCCATTTAACACCCAATATTTTTTATTCAAAAATTCTCCCTATTAAAAATACTGCAGTGGTATATTCTAGATATTCCTTGCTCCTGGGAGTCTATTCCTCAGGGACTGTTACTAAGCTTTTTTTAAAACAACTAACAAAATCATTCAAAGCCCAAGATTTGGTGGTGATGGGGGACTTCAACCATCCAGATATATGTTGGGAAAATAACACCGCGGGGCACAGACTATTCAATAAGTTCCTGGACTGCATTGCAGACAACTTTTTATTTCAGAAGGTTGAAAAAGCTACTGGGGGGAAGCTGTTCTAGACTTGATTTTAACAAATAGGGAGGAACTCATTGAGAATTTGAAAGTAGAAGGAAGCTTGGCTGAAAGTGATCATGAAATCATAGAGTTTGCAATTCTAAGGAAGGGTAGAAGGGAGTACAGCAAAATAGAGACAACGGATTTCAGGAAGGCGGATTTTAGTAAGCTCAGAGAGCTGATAGGTAAGTTCCCATGGGAATCAAAACTGAGGGGAAAAACAACTGAGGAGAGTTGGCAGTTTTTCAAAGGGACACTATTAAGGGCCCAAAAGCAAGCTATTCCGATGGGTAGGAAAGACAGAAAATGTGGCAAAAGACCACCTTGGCTTAACCACGAGATCTTGCATGACCTACAAAATAAAAAGGAGTCATATAAAAAATGGAAACTAGGTCAGATTACAAAGGATGAATATAGGCAAACAACACAGGAATGCAGGGGCAAGATTAGAAAGGCAAAAGCACAAAATGAGCTCAAACTAGCTATGGGAATAAAGGGAAACAAGAAGACTTTTTATCAGTACATTAGAAGCAAGAGGAAGACCAAGGACAGGGTAGGCCCACTGCTCAGTGAGGAGGGAGAAACAGTAACAGGAAACTTGGAAATGGCAGAGATGCTTAATGACTTCTTTGTTTCGGTCTTCACTGAGAAGTCTGAAGGAATGTCTAGTATAGTGAATGCTTATGGGAAGGGGGTAGGTTTAGAAGATAAAATAAAAAAAGAGCAAGTTAAAAATCACTTAGAAAAGTTAGATGCCTGCAAGTCACCAGGGCCTGATGAAATGCATCCTAGAATACTCAAGGAGTTAATAGAGGAGGTACCTGAGCCTCTAGCTATTATCTTTGGAAAGTCATGGGAGACGGGAGAGATTCCAGAAGACTATAGATGGGCACTATATTTGCCCTTTTCCAAAAAGGGAAATAAAAACAACCCAGGAAACTACAGACCAGTTAGTTTAACTTCTGTGCCAGGGAAGATAATGGAGCAAGTAATTAAAGAAATCATCTGCAAACACTTGGAAGGTGGTAAGGTGATAGGGAATAGCCAGCATGGATTTGTAAAGAACAAATCGTGTCAAAGCAATCTGATAGCTTTCTTTGATAGGATAACGAGTCTTGTGGATAAGGGAGAAGCGGTGGATGTGGTATACCTAGGCTTTAGTAAGGCATTTGATACGGTCTCACATGATATCCTTATCGATAAACTAGGCAAATACAATTTAGATGGGGCTACTATAAGGTGGGTGCATAACTGCCTGGATAACTGTACTCAGAGAGTAGTTATTAATGGCTCCCAGTCCTGCTGGAAAGGTATAACAAATGGGGTTCCGCAGGGGTCTGTTTTGGGACCGGATCTGGTCAATATCTTCATCAATGACTTAGACGTTGGCATAGAAAGTACGCTTATTAAGTTTGCAGACGATACCAAACTGGAAGGGATTACAACTGCTTTGGAGGACAGGATCAAAATTCAAAATGATCTTGACAAATTGGAGAAATGGTCTGAGGTAAACTGGATGAAGTTCAATAAAGACAAATGCAAAGTGCTCCACTTAGGAAGGAACAATCAGTTTCACACATACAGAATGGGAAGAGACTGTCTAGGAAGGAGTATGGCAGAAAGAGATCTAGGGGTCATAGTGGACCACAAGCTAAATATGAGTCAACAGTGTGATACTGTTGCAAAAAAAAACAAACGTGATTCTGGGATGCATTAACAGGTGTGTTGTAAACAAGACTTGAGAAGTCATTCTTCCACTCTACTCTGCGCTGGTTAGGCCTCAGCTGGAGTATTGTGTCCAGTTCTGGGCACCGCATTTCAAGAAAGATGTGGAGAAACTGGAGAGGGTCCAGAGAAGAGCAATGAGAATGATTAAAGGTCTTGAGAACATGACCTATGAAGGAAGGCTGAAAGAATTGGGTTTATTTAGTTTGGAAAAGAGAAGACTGAGAGGGGACATCATAGCAGTTTTCAGGTATCTAAAAGGGTGTCATCAGGAGGAGGGAGAAAACTTGTTCACCTTGGCCTCTAAGGATAGAACAAGAAGCAATGGGCTTAAACTGCAGCAGGGGAGATTTAGGTTGGACATTAGGAAAAAGTTCCTAACTGTCAGGGTAGTTAAACACTGGAATAAATTGCCTAGGGAGGTTGTGGAATCTCCATATTTGGAGCTATTTAAGAGTAAGTTAGATAAATGTCTATCAGGGATGGTCTAGACAGTATTTGGTCCTGCCACGAGGGCAAGGGACTGGACTCGATGACCTCTCGAGGTCCCTTCCAGTCCTACAGTCTATGAATCTATGAATCTATAAGTCTCTGGCCTGGGGTCAGATGCATCCCTCCATCCAGATATCCAATGGACATCAAGCGCTAGACTCTCCTACTATTTCCTCTTCAGGACACTCTCCACTGTGTCAGGTCTCCAAGGGGGTGGAGGCTGGTGGGGGGTCTGCTACCTATTAGTGGGCTGTTTTAATGCAGTTACACTTAGGTTCCAGTTATGAATGGTTAATAAACCATGGATAGATTGTTTTTAATGAATCGATTGTTTGCCACCGTAGCTCATAAGCATCTAAAGCACCTTCTACTTATGAGAGAGGAAGGCTTGTCCAATGGTTAGGGCATGAACTTGGGAGACCTGGCTTCAAAGCCCTGCTCAGGCTTCCAGTGTGTTCTTGCACAAGTGTCTTTGTGTGTGCAAGGGAGTTAATGGTGTTTCCCTGCATCACAGGGTGATGTGTGGATAAATACAGGAAAGATGCTGAGGCAACTGGGCCCAGATACTACAGTAAAGGGCCACGTGTCTGCAGACAGATGTTCTTAACGGTTCTAGTGCATATTATTCATGCTTATAATATTCCATAGTAATTCCATTATAAACTCTTTATAAATGGAAACTTAATATAATGTATGGCCTGAATGGTGAAGTGCACCCAGATACCGTGGGAATGGGCACCGGGAGAGACATGCAATAAAGAGAGTTATCAGGTGTCATTGTGAGTTAGATCTGGGTAACAGAAGGCAGAATTAGGCCCTTGGTCTGTTTTCCTGGTTGAGTCCTTGCCTGTGTGCCCCTTCCATGGAGGGGCTACGGTACACAAGCTTCTCCACAATGCAAACCCAATCCAGTCCCAATACCAAACTCAGCTGTGGGGCAGCTTCCTCCTAGTGCTCTCCATCCTGCAGAGGTGCTGAGCACCCTACTGAAGCCAGCAGGGGCAGAGGAGATGCAGCACTTCACAGACCTGGGCCCTTTCTTCCTTGCAGAGAAAGTCGATTGCGAGGTGAGGTGGTGCCTGGGCTGCATTTGGCTCCTTGCCTTCCTCCATCCCTTCCTCTTCCATTTGCATTCTCCTTACTTCTGCCCTTTGGGACTCGCTGCACAGCTCGGTCCCGAGGTCGCACCTGTCCTTGGTCTCCTCTCAGCTGAGAGATGAATGGCTGGACATACCAGGCAGGGGTAGGGATGCCCACACAGACTGATATGGAATAAAACAATAGCTGCTTTGCAGCCACTCCTTTCAGTGCTGTTAAATAACCTTCAGCAGAGCTGCTGTGGCTACTTCCAAACCAAACACACATTCCTGTCTCCTCTCTCCCTGCTCCCTCCCCCGCTTTTTTTTTATGGAGGGAATGAGATGGAGAAGTACAAATTATTAACCCCAGGGTCAGCTCTGGCTGCCTCATTCCTCTCTCTAGCTTCAAGCACTTTCTCCCTCATCTGTTTTACAGACACTGATGTTCAGCTCAACACATTTGCATACACTTATTGCATTTATTTTAGTCTTTATCTATTTATTTATTTTTAAAGAGACAGGGTCTCATTATTTTCCTCCAGCTTGTAGTTAAAAGCCTTCTTCCTGAGGCCTTTCTTTGTGTTTTTTTCCCCCTCCTTCGTTTGTTATGTGTGGAGCCGGGAAGGGAATGTTTGTTAGCTTGTTTTCCTTCCCCTCCCTACCCCTCCTCAGTTTCACTTTTTCTTCCTGTGTATTTCACCTTGATTGTGTTGAGGTGTGTGCACACAAACACCATGGAGCCAATAAGACCATTAATGATGAAAGAATTTATAGTGTTGCAAACTCTTCTGGGTTTAGCAGGACTCTTGAGATAACTAGTGTTTTCTAGACCAGGAGTTCTCAACCTTTTTCTTTTTGAGGCCCTCCCCAACATGCTATAAAAATTCCATGGCCCACTTGTGCCACAACGACTGTTCTTCTTCGAGTGATTGCTCACATCCATTCCAGTTAGGTGTGCGCGCCGCGCGTGCACGTTCGTCGGAAACTTTTTTACCCTAGCAACTCCAGTGGGCCGGCAGGTCGCCCCCTAGAGTGGCGCCGCCATGGCGCTCTATATATACCCCTGCCGGCCCGCCCGCTCCTCAGTTCCTTCTTACCGCCGTGTCGGTCGTTGGAACTGTGGAGCGCGGCTTAGCTGTCCTCCACGTCCCTAGCTCTCCTAGTTTTCAATCGCTTATCTCTAGTTCTATATAGTGTTAATTAGTGTTGTTAAGTAAATAGTTTAGTCAATAGTTGTTAAATAGTTCTTGGCCGGGGGCTTAGCCCTTCCCGGCACCCGGCGCCAGGCTCATGCCTGTTTCGCCGGGCTTCAAGCAGTGTGCGGCCTGCAAGAAGCCCATGCCCACCAGCGATCCCCACGAAGCGTGCCTGAAGTGCCTCGGGGAATCGCACAGGTCTGACAAGTGCCGCATCTGTAAGGCTTTCAAGCCGAGGACAAAAAAGGAGAGAGATCAGAGACTCCGAACTCTCCTAATGGAGGCGGCACTTGACCCGTCGACTTCGCGGACCGTGGTCTCGGCACCGGCACCGGATCGCTCCGGCACCGAGAAGACTCCTCGGCACCGACCTTCTCCGGCACCGGAATCACAGCCTAGGCCGTCGAAGTCTGCTACTCCGGCCAGGCAGACCCGGCTTGAGCGCCCGGCCTCGACATCGGCCGCGGCACCGCCGGCACCGTCAGCACCGTTGACTCCGGGCCAGGCGGGTCCGTTGAGTCCGGTGCCGCCGAGCTCCCCCATGAGATCTGGGGTTGAGATAGTGGTCCCGTCAACACCGGAGACCTTCGCCTCGGCTCGGGACCTTATTGCCCTGACGGAGCCCACTCGGCTGCCACCCCCGGTACCTCCGGTGCGGGTCGTGTCCAGGGGCAAGCCCATGATGTCGGCGCCGCCCAGAGACAGTCCTTCGCCATCTAGGTCCCGACGTCTTGGGCGCTCCAGATCCCGACGCCGCTCGCAGTCCCGGCACCGCTCCCCTCAGCGGCACCGGTCGCACTCGCGGCAACGGTCGACCTCCGGACGGTCGCGGTCAAGCTCCAGTCGGCGTCACCGGCACCGCGACTCCAGGAGCAGGTCCCATCGCTACTCGCCGCACCGGTCGACCTCCCGGCACCGAGCTGGTGGCAGGTCCCGGTCTCGGTCGACCTCCCGGCGCCGAGCCGGTGGTAGGTCCCGGTCGACCTCCCGGCACCGAGATGGTGGCAGGTCCCGGTCTCGGTCGACCTCCCGGTGCCGAGCCGGTGGTAGGTCCCGCTACCGAAGCGACACCCGGTACCGATCAGGATCCCGGCACCGTGACAGATCCAGGTCCCGGTCCCGATCCCGGCACCGATACGACTCCCGGCACCGGTCCCCGGCACCGAGACGATCCTCCGTGCCGACCCGCGCCGGCCCGTACCATCCGGGGTCGGCCCCGCCGTGGCCCTCGAGACAGCCGTCCGTATCTTCGCAGGCGGACAGTGCGTATGCGCTCGGCACCGACCGGCAGGCGGCGCTCTTCGGGGATCCGCCGCTGGAAGACCAAGGCCCACCACAGTGGGGATTCTGGACACCCTGGGCATACCATCAGGCCCAGGGCCCCCAGCAGCTCCCTCCCACACCGGCGAATGCGGAGCGTAGGGCCCCTGAAGCCTCCTTGTCTCGCCCCCCTCCCTCCCCGGAGGCGGAGGAAGGGTCCAAACAGCAGGACTCCGCTGTGGCTCCGGAGGTAGAGGCGAGGGCTGAGGAAGACCCTCAGTTGGACACTATCGTGCCTGGGGTCTCCTCATCCTCCTCCCCGGATGAGGCGGTGGCGGGTACCTCCTCCAACAGTCCCCCCCCGCTGGATCTCAGGGCGCACCAGGACCTCCTCAGGCGGGTGGCCCAAAACCTGAGTCTGCAGGCAGAGGAGGTCTCGGAGATAGAGGACCCGATTGTTACCATCCTCTCTTCCGATGCTCCCACCAGGGTCGCCCTGCCCTTTGTACGGACCATTCAGGCCAATGCCAATACTATCTGGCAGTCCCCGGCCTCCATCCCTCCGACAGCGAAAGGAGTCGAGAGAAAGTACATGGCCCCTTCCAAGGGGTATGAATACTTGCACGTTCACCCGACTCCCGGTTCACTGGTGGTGCAGTCGGTGAACGATAGGGAGCGTCACGGCCAGGAGGCTCCGGCCCCCAAATCCAGGGAGGCCAGGCGCATGGACCTCCTTGGCCGTAAGGTATATTCGGCTGGGGCCCTGCAGCTCAGGGTCTCTAATCAGCAGGCCCTGCTGAGCAGGTACGCTTTTAACTCCTGGGTGGCAGTGGACAAATTTAAAGAGCTGCTGCCACAGGATGCTCGCCAGGAGTTTACGGCCATCCTGGACGAGGGCAAAAAGGTCGCGCGCACGGCCTTACAAGCATCCTTGGACGCTGCGGACTCGGCTGCCCGTACCCTCGCGTCGGGAGTTACGATGCGTCGCATCTCCTGGCTGCAGGTTTCCGGCCTTCCGCCAGAGCTCCAGCACACGATACAGGACCTTCCTTTCGAAGGCCAGGGCCTGTTTTCGGAAAAGACAGACCCCAGACTCAAGAGTCTGAAGGACAACCGGGTCATTGCGCGGTCCCTCGGGATGCACACCCCCGTGACGCAGCGTAGACCCTTTAGGCCACAGCAGCAGCCGTACCGTAGGCCGTTTTCCCAGTTCCGCCAGCGGCAGGACCCTTACAGGCGCCGCGGCAGGAACGGCAGGCGCAGGCAGTCTGGGAACCAAGGGGGGCAGAACCAAGGCTCCTCAAAACCCCCGCCTGGTCCTAAGCCTTCATTTTGAAGGTGCGCCCGAGGGCGCTGTAGCAGTTTCCCCTATGGATCCTTTCCCCCCGTTTTCAGACCGCCTTTCGTTTTTCCTCCCGGCGTGGTCCCAAATAACATCGGACCGCTGGGTCTTAAACCTGGTGCAGACGGGATACCGCCTGCAGTTTGTTTCGTTTCCTCCTTCCCGCCCTCCTTCCTCGTCCCTCTTCAGGGACCCCTCTCACGAGCAATTCCTTCGACAGGAGGTGCAGACGCTCCTCAGCAAAGGAGCCATAGAGGCGGTTCCGGAAAACGAGAAAGGCAAGGGGTTTTATTCCCGCTACTTTCTGATCCCCAAGGCCAAGGGGGGCCTCAGGCCTATCCTCGACCTGCGAGAACTCAACAAATACCTCGTGAAGTTGAAGTTCCGCATGGTATCCCTGGGGACCATTATTCCATCCCTGGATCCGGGAGACTGGTACGCCGCCCTCGACATGCAGGACGCGTATTTTCATATTGCCATTTGGCCGCGCCACAGACGCTTTCTCCGCTTCGTTGTGGGGGCTCTTCATTATCAGTTTGCAGTCCTCCCTTTCGGCCTGTCCACGGCCCCAAGGGTGTTTACAAAATGCATGGCAGTTGTCGTGGCGCATCTTCGACGCAACCGTGTCCACGTGTTCCCTTATCTGGACGACTGGTTGATTCGGGGCACGTCGGAGCAGCAGGTCAGCAGCCATGTCCGCCTGATCACCGCCGTATTTGCAAGTCTGGGCCTCCTGATAAACACAGACAAATCCACTCTGAGGCCCACGCAAAAGGTGGAATTTATCGGGGCGGTCTTGGACGCCACGATGGGCAGGGCCTCGCTGCCTCTGCAACGGTTCCAGACCATGGCGGCGATCGTTCAGCGTTTGCGGTCAGCCCCGTTGACGTCAGTAAGGACATGTCTAACCCTGTTAGGCCACATGGCAGCGTGCACTTTTGTGACCGGCTACGCTCGGCTCCACATGAGGCCTCTCCAGCTGTGGCTTATCAGCCGTTACAGGCCGCAAAGGCAACCTTTAGACATGTTAGTCACAATCCCCCAGAAGGTCTTGGACTCTCTCGGCTGGTGGTTGGACCAGTCCGTGTTATGTGCGGGTCTTCCCTTTCACCCCTCTCAGCCATCGGTATCCCTGACAACGGATGCCTCAGATCTGGGCTGGGGGGCCCACCTGGGGACCCTGCGGACACAGGGCCTGTGGTCCCAGGAGGAGGTGGGGCTCCACATCAACATACGGGAGTTGAGAGCGGTCCGCCTTGCTTGTCAAGCGTTTTGTCATCAGCTTCAGGGTCGTTGTGTCGCCGTGTTTACGGACAACACGACGACGATGTACTATATCAACAAGCAGGGCGGCACCAGGTCCTCCTCCCTGTGCCACGAGGCGATACGTCTCTGGGACTTTTGCGTAGCCCACTCCGTTCACCTCAGGGCTTCCTTCCTCCCTGGAGTACGGAACACTCTGGCAGATCGACTGAGCAGATCCTTCCTGTCGCACGAGTGGTCCCTTCGCCCGGATGTCGCTCTCTCCATTTTCCGGAGGTGGGGTTATCCCCGGGTGGACCTCTTTGCGTCCAGGGGGAACAGGAAGTGCCCAGCATTCTGCTCCTTTCAGGGCAGGGAACCGGGGTCGATAGGGGACGCCTTCCTCATCCGGTGGTCGACCCACCTGTACTATGCATTTCCCCCGTTCCCTCTGGTCCACAAGGTCCTCCTGAAGGTGCGCAGGGACAAGGCGCTCGTGATCATGGTAGCCCCGGCGTGGCCCAGGCAGCACTGGTACACCATGCTGCTGGACTTGGCCATAGCCGACCCAGTTCCCCTGCCCCTTCATCCGGACCTGATTACCCAGGACCACGGGACCCTGTGTCACCCAGACCTGCAGTCGCTGCACCTAGCGGCGTGGCTCCTGCGTGGCTGACTGGCCCAGAGCTGCGATGCTCCACGCCTGTGAGAGAGGTGCTCTTGAGCAGCAGGAAACCGTCCACAAGAGCCACGTATTCAGCGAAATGGAAGCGCTTCTCCTGTTGGTGCGTAGAGAGAAATCTCCGCCCTATGGAAGTTTCGGTTTCCGAAATATTAGACTACGTTTTGTCCCTCAAAGGGCAAGGTCTGGCCTTATCGTCGTTGCGAGTCCACCTAGCTGCTATCTCCACCTTTCACCCGGGTGCGGACGGTCGCTCCGTTTTTTCTCACCCGACGGTGTCGAGATTCCTTAAAGGGCTGGAACGTTTATTCCCTAACGTCCGTCCCCCTGCTCCCACCTGGGATCTTAACCTGGTGTTGTCCCGACTCATGGGGCCCCCCTTTGAGCCGTTAGCTACTTGCTCCCTGCTCTACCTCTCTTGGAAAACTGCCTTTCTAGTGGCTGTCACCTCAGCTAGACGGGTGTCGGAGCTCCGAGCTCTTGTGGTAGACCCCCCATATACGGTCTTCCACAAGGACAAGGTGCAGCTGAGACCACACCCTGCTTTTCTGCCCAAGGTGGTCTCAGCCTTCCATGTCAACCAAGAGATTTTCCTTCCGGTTTTTTTCCCAAAACCTCACTCCTCAGGCAGGGAGCAGCAGCTCCACTCGCTGGATGTCCGTAGGGCTCTCGCGTTCTACATAGACAGGACTAAGCCCTTCCGAAAATCCCCCCAACTTTTCGTGGCGGTAGCAGATCGTATGAAAGGTCTTCCTATCTCCTCCCAGAGGATATCCTCTTGGGTTACGTCCTGTATCAGGACTTGTTATGACTTGGCCCATGTCCCTGCGGGCCGTGTGACTGCGCATTCTACCAGGGCGCAGGCGTCATCGCTGGCTTTCCTAGCCCGTGTGCCCATCCAGGAAATATGTCGGGCAGCAACCTGGTCATCGGTCCACACTTTTGCTTCCCACTACGCCCTGGTCCAGCAGTCGAGGGAGGATGCGGCCTTCGGAACTGCGGTGCTCCGGGCCGCGACTTCTCACTCCGACCCCACCGCCTAGGTATGGCTTGGGAGTCACCTAACTGGAATGGATGTGAGCAATCACTCGAAGAAGAAAAGACGGTTACTCACCTTTGTAACTGTTGTTCTTCGAGATGTGTTGCTCACATCCATTCCACACCCGCCCTCCTTCCCCACTGTCGGAGTAGCCGGCAAGAAGGAACTGAGGAGCGGGCGGGCCGGCAGGGGTATATATAGAGCGCCATGGCGGCGCCACTCTAGGGGGCGACCTGCCGGCCCACTGGAGTTGCTAGGGTAAAAAAGTTTCCGACGAACGTGCACGCGCGGCGCGCACACCTAACTGGAATGGATGTGAGCAACACATCTCGAAGAACAACAGTTACAAAGGTGAGTAACCGTCTTTTTTTTGGCATATAAAAGCCAGGGCCAGCATTACGGATTAGCAAGCAGTGTAGTTGCCTAGGCCCTATGCCACAAGGGGCCCCACGAAGCTAAGCTGTGCCGGTTTCAGATTCAGCCCCAGGTGGTGGGGCTTGGGGCCTGGGCTTCAGACCCATATGGTGAGGCTTCGTTTTCTACCCTAGGCCCTAGAAAGCCTAACACTGGCCCTGGTTGGCAGCCACCCTGAAACCTGCTCACACCCTGAAACCTGCTCACGGACCCCTGTTTGAGAACCACTGTTCTCGAAAACCCCAGCTTCTGGGGTCGTGTGAATATGAGAAAATTCTCCACTTTCACTTTTGAAAAAGTAAGTTTTCTAGCCCCCAGGGCTGCAGGGAAAAGCTTGAACGTATGACCTGAGTGTGCTCTAAAAGCTCAGAAACCAAAAGCAAAGATGGGAATAAAACCAATCACTTTTTAAAAAAAAATCCTGACTTAAGCCGGTCTCATGATACTTGGGGGGGGGGCAGGCATGGTTTTGAAAGTTTGGGGATGGTAGTTCAAGATTGCCAACTTACAGAGGGTCTTTGATTTTAATCAGGAGATGCACCCCTGGTGATTCAGCCACAGTGAGACTCTGCAGTGCATCATGGGAGGTGTAGTCAGGCTAGGGCATAGGATCCATAGGAGAGAATGGGCGCATGGGGGACCCAGAACTACCGCCGTGAGGTAGCGTGGTAGCTCAGGCAGATGCAAAGTTGAACATTGATCCAACCTGAAGCAAAGCATTTCATTCACTCCGCATGGATTTGTCCAGAGCAAATTGGGTGCAATCAACCTGATAGCTTTCTTTGACAGGATCACAAGCCTTGTGGATAGGGGGGAAGTGGTAGATGTGGTATATCTTGATTTTAGTAAGGCTTTTGATACTGTCTTGCATGACCTTCTCATAAACAAACTAGGGAAATACAACCTAGATGGAGCTACTATAAGGTGGGTGCAAAACTGGTTGGAAAACCGTTCCCAGAGAGTAGTTACCAGTGGTTCACAGTCATGCTGGAAGGGCATAATGAGTGGGGTCAGGTATCAGTTCTGGGTCTGGTTCTGTTCAATATCTTCATCAGTGATTTAGATAATGGCATAGAGAGTACACTTTGGACAATACCAAGCTGAGAGGGGTTGCAAGTGCTCTGAAAGATAGGATGAACATTCAAAATGGTCTGGACAAACTGAAGAAATGATCTGAAGTAAATAGGGTGAAATTCAATTAGGACAAATGCAAAGTACTCCACTTAGGAAGGAACAATCAGTCGCACACATACAAAATGGGAAGTGACTGCCTAGGTAGGAGCACTGCAGAAAGGGATCTGGGGTCATGATGGATCACAAGCTAAATATAGTTCAACAGTGTGATGCTGTTGCAAAAAAAGAGATCATCATCCTGGGCTGCATTAGAAGGAGTGTTGTGAGCAAGACAGGAGAAGTAATTCTTCCACTCTACTCGGCGCTGATACGGCCTCAGCTGGAGTATTGTGTTCAGTTCTGGGCGCCGCATTTCAGGAAAGATGTGGACAAATTGGAGAAAGCCCAGAGAAGAGCAACAAAAATGGTCTAGAAAACATGAGTTATGAGGGAAGATTGGGGGGGAATAATGGGGTTTGTGTAGTCTGGAGAAGAGAGGACTGAGAGGGGACATGATAGGGTGACCAGATATCCTGATTTTATAGGGACAGTCCCGATTTTTGGGTCTTTTTCTTATATAGGGTCCTATTACCCCTCACCCCTGTCCTGATTTTTCACTTTTGCTGTCTGGTCACCCTAGGACATAACAGTTTTCAAGTACATAAAAGGTTGTCACAAGGAGAAAGCGTGGGGACTATGGTTCTACTCGAAGTGAGAGTGTGGCATTTTCACCCTGAGCTGGAAGGTCTTGGGGGCAAGGACTGTCTCTCTCTGTGTATCCACAACACCTAGCACAATGGGGCCCTGATTTCAGTAGAAGCTGCTAGGCAGTGTTGGAAAATAAATAAGGGGGAATCACACACTTCGTAACTCCTGTAGGCAGAGCTCAGCACGCACACAAGGCCTCCTTGCATCCTCCATCCCCCTCTTTCAAGAGCTTCCTGCAAGTTCCCCCACACCTCCCTACTGCCAGGGGCTCTGTGTTCCCATTATGCCTCCCACCCATGCCAGGGGCTCTATGTGCACCCCCCACTTTCTCCCTTGTCAGGGTCTTTGTGCGCCTCCTTGCCTGTGAGTCTTTCTGCCTGAGAGTCAAGGCCTTCAGGGTGGCAATATTTTAAAGAGTCTGGGCAGAGCTGAGACTGGGTGGCGTTATGCTGGGAGGTGTCAGTGTCTGACATCATCCAAATCTTTGATCTATAGACCATTACAGAGGCAGCTGGAGCTGTGACGCTGCTCGCCAGAGGCTAGGGACTCTGGGTGCCCCACATGCCCCCCTTCCAGTGTTCTGACTTTTCACCAAATAAAAGTTCTGCCCATTGATGCCTAGAACATACCCTGAAATGCTGGGGTTGATCATATGCAGTGCTCAGTGTTGATCATCTTAGAGACAAGGGAAGCAGAGAAATTGAGTGTAAGGGTCAAGAAGGATGGGGAAGACAGTGCAAAGACTGGGGGCAGGGGGCAGGCAAATGGGTGATCAGGCTGATATCAGTGAGTGCGTGGAGGAAGCCAGGTCAGTGCAATGAGAGCAGCTAATTAGAGAGGGGTGATGCGGAGAAGGGCTTTGAAAATGAAGGTCAGAAGTTTGAATGTGTCCTGGAAAAATCTGGCCTGAATGGATCTGCCTGTTTCCCTAGAAGTGGTAATTGCTTTCACTTTAAATTGCACTGTTTCTCCCTGTTTTGTACCTGGTTATTTTCAGCCACGCTGGGAATCGGGACCGTCTGTTGGCTTCCCCACCTTGGTGGCCAGGGTTCAGTACAGCACTGCTTGCGGCCCAGCACAAAAGGTGCACCCAGCGAGAGGTGGGCAAAGGCGGCTGTGAGGCAGCTCTGCCCATGTAGGATTCTGGGCTGCTCTGGCAGGAGAAACCAGCCCCCACTCAAAATTAGAGGTGCCTTGGGGGTGCCCTGACTTATCCTGAGGGCCGTGGTGTCGAGCAGCCCAGAAACTTTGCGGCAGTGTGTGCAACAGAGATTCCCTGACAGGTCCCCCCATGTTTCCCTCCCCCCCGACCTCATCCTCCCCTCTTCCCAGCACTCTATGAACTGATGCTCGCAGGGCTGGCAGCACAGGGTCATTTATGGTGGGCTGACACTGCCTGCACTGGGGTGAGAGGGGGGATTTCCCCCTGGGTCTTTTAAGTCACACTACTGACCCCATGTACCCTTGGAGTAGTGTATAAAGGGGCACCAGGACAGGAGACAGAATCTATCCCCATGGAAGGAAACCACTGTTCTAGAGAGATGCTTGGGCCACCCCTTTAGCCACACCTCTTCATATCCCAGCTGTCTTGGCTGGGTGTCTGTTAGGGACTGAAAGCTGTGCTAGGAGCAGGTCAGGTACGAGTGGACAGGTCAAGTAAGCGGCGTGACTTAGATCCTGGGAGTATCGCCTCTGGGTTTCTGACCAGAATTTAAGAATAACTCAAGAAACTGCTCTGATAATCCATCCCAGGCTTTCCATGAAGCCAAGTACATGCTGGAGGTCTGGTGACTACCTGTACCTGTTCAGTGGGGACATGGGCAAGGAAGTTTTGCACCTGATTATGGGGTCTCAGTGCCTTGCTGCAAGAAATTCCCCTGAGACATTGGAGGTGTTAATTTAGATTTGACTTCTTTCACAAAGACGGTGCACATGGCAGCAGCTGCTTGCAAAGTAATCGGACCCTTTCCTTTTATTCCTCCGGGGCGTCCATTATAGCACGACACTGATGTGATCAGGGATTGCAGCGGAACTACAGAGTCACTGGAAATTACTTTATTCGGGCCCTGTACAAAGAAGCGTGCTGGGCTCAACTAGCTAGCACAAAACGACTGTGCTTCTCTTTCCTGGACCAGAGGAAACCAGCGCAGTTCTGATGACTGTGGGAGAGCAAAATAATGGGGTGCGGGTTTCCAGGAGAAACTAAACTCCTTATAAAGGTGGTGCAAGGTTTTTTTCTCTTCCAGAATGGCTGGAATTATCCATATACAAAAAGCTTATTTCTTAACATGTGTCATTCTGAGGCCCTTTTCACTGTGTCTTTGTTGTTAAAACCTTGATGACAAGGTTGTCTTTGACAGAAAAAAATTAGACACTTTGTTAAATTCCTCCTTGCTTGGAAAACAAAAGCCACAGAGCTGGCGGTCTGAGCCCGTCATATCCAGCCTCAGTAATACTGGAGTCAGTTTAAATGCCTCTTCCCTAAAATAGCCTTCCTCTTACATCAACAACTGGCGCTGCATCGGGTTGAGCTCCTACTGAGGGCTGAGTTACTAAACAGAACTGGCGTGTTTAGGCTCTGTGGTGTATTTATTGATGTGGAAGGGGGGAGGAGGTTGAGATTCAGAGAAGGAAATCAATGCAAAGATGGGGCAGAGGGTTAAAGAAAGTGATCCTCAGCAAATACAGACTGACTCCCAAGCAGAAGGGCCAGGCTGTAGGATGGCTACCCACAGAGAAAAGTTTTCTGTTTACGTGGTGCTCCTTAAAAATGACATTGCATTTTGCCCTAATGGCAAACAGCCAAATTAAAATGGACCCACTATCAGGGCCATGTTCATGAACATAATTTTCATATTTTTCTCTCTCAATTTCAGTGACTTTTTTTTTTGAAGTGTTCAAGTGAATCTTAGCTAACATTCACAGCCCCTGCTCTGTGTTAAAATCCCAAACTCCTCCCTAGCACTCTCCCAGAGATGGACGGAAGCAAAACCCTACATCCCAAACAGCTCAGACCCATCTTTGCTTTTTTGGAGGACTGGAATAAAACCCTCTAGCTGAATTCAGAGCTGGCAAGAATGGTCTGGTTCCTAGGATCCTTGTCTGTCTGGTGTGAACAGCACAGAAGGTTAGGTTTTTGATTCGGGTCCAGATCTTCAAAGGTATTTTGTGCCTACCTCTCATTGATTTAAATGGCAACTTGGTCCCGAAATATTTTGAGGATCTGGTCCTTTATAGCTGTGGAATCAGTTTGCTCTGCTGAAGCTTTTTCTCTCTGAATTTCATGCTGGTGAAAGGATGAGGTCTCTTCCAACCCTAATCTTCTATGATGGCCATCCTAAAGGCTGCTCAGTCATTCCCAGAAGAGGGACAGCACCCCAAGCATCCCGACTTTGCTACACCAACCTGCTTCAATTTTGGTTTTGAGGGATCATCTCCAGGCATGAGAGAGGAGCCCTGTCTCTGAGCCTCCTCAGTCACTTACCTACTTCCCTGTTGATGACAATGGCCTGGAAACCATGTCCTATCTGAGGTCCTGAAACATGTTTATGGAACTCACCTTGGTTGCTAATGCGAAGGTGCTAACCTGGAACTCGGGAGACTGGGGTGTGAGTCCCTGCTCTGTCGCACACCCCTTGTGTGACCGCAGGCAAATCTCTCTGTGCCTCTGTTCCCCATCTGTAAAATAGCCCTTCCCTATTAGCCATATCTCTCAGGGGTGTTGTGAGGAGAAATGTGTTACCAGTTGTGAAGTGCCTCTGGTACTATGGTAATGGGGTCATAGAGGTACTTAGGATAGACACATTTCCATCTTGGCATGGCTGAGACCTCACTCAGGCTAATCCATATAGCAAGAAAGTAAAGGCAGCATTTCCATTTCAGCATGAAGCGGGGACCAGGGACGGTGGTTCTTGGAAGGGTGGGGCATTAGGTGGATGTTATGTTTCTGTCCTTTCTGTGACAACAGGGAGACTACAGCAGCGCCCCCGTGGCTAGAATCCAGCTCTATTGCTCTCCCTCAGTTGGGCAGCACTCTGATTAAATTATCTCAGTTTGTCCTTTTTTTAAATTGATATCTTTTCTTAAGTACTGATTTACCACAATTAAGTCTCTCCCACCCACCCCTCAAAAGAATTAAATTAAATGTATTCTGTCGTAGGCTTGGCATTTCCAGGAATTGCTTGCAGATCTTCAGAATGGTCCAAGATGCTATTAGAAGCAAAAGGGGAAAAATGAAAGGAAATGAATGGTGGGTGAGGAGGGGAAATTCATAGCTCCGCTGATACACCATGATAAATAATTATGAGTTATTAATTTTAAATTAAATCTTTAATGCATTGCATGATTTTAATTCCCACTACACTATTAATATAGGGACCCTGGGTTTGATTAATTTAAAGCAGAACGGAAAGGTGCCAATTAAGGGGACTGTCTGGGAACTTTCAGGTGTCTATAGCTCTCAGACGCTATTTTCCTGGGCGGAGGAAAGAGCCGGGAGAAGTGGGGTGCTTGCTGGTAGCCAAATGCCACAAGGCAGGTGAACCCTTTGAGGCCCTAATGGTAAACTGCTCAAGTCGCCTTTGTTTCTGAGATTTGCCAAATACATCACCAAGCTCATCGTGTGCTCAGCTTACTGCGAACAGATCATGGGACAGGATGATTCAGAGTCGGAAGCCACAGGGTTAATCCGTGAACTCACTTAATGATTTTACCATGTAGCCCTGTGCTGACTCCAGACTGAGTGTTGGTATTATGGTCACACCTGAAGCCCCAAGCTGCCATTGTGTGAGGCATTGTACACCTAGCTGGAGAGAGCCCTTGCCTCAAAGAGCTTACAATTAACGGGTAGATGGTCTAAGGAGCCAAGAGCTGCTCGGTTCTCACTGAAATGAGCAGGGACAAAACGAAACAACGCTCCCAAGCAGGCCCAGCAAGGCTCTCCTGGCTCTAGGGTCACTGCCCTGCGTGCTGGGCCGTTCTGCTTCTGGTGCAGATAGGTGCTCTGCCTTTACACTGGAGGCTGGCTTTCCCCCTCCCCACATCGGCAATAAGGAGCACAGGGCTGAGAGACAGAGTCCAGTGGTTCTGCTCTGAGCCAGGCTCAAGACGAAGCTTGAGAAAAGACCCAGTAGTGGGATGGGGGAAGGGGTGGTGTTTAAATTATTGAGGGTTTTCCCTACTTATTTCAGTTTTCTCTGAGCCAAATCCAGAAATACCTGCTGCTTTCTACTTTGGCGGTGGGGAGGTGACTTCCACTGATGTCAATGCTAACCCCTAGCTGAGACAGAAGTGAGTAGGGGCTTCAGAATTCTGCCCCAAATCAACTGTGATAAAGAACATCATTTCTCTTGCTCTCAGATTAAAGAAGCTCCCCTAGCCACAGCTGGAGATGGGCTGGCTCAGTGCTCTGAGTTGGTCCAGATAATCTTCTTTCTAGATGCTGGGCTCATGTATCTTGTTCACATGCTCAAGATCACGCCGATCACCAGAATTAGCATTGGGAAGGAATTTCCCCCCAGGTCAGATGGGATAGCAGTTTAACTTTCTCTGCAGCATGGGGCATGGATCACCATCTAGGATTATCTGGGTATCTCCCACCCAATCAATTCCCTCAAACAGTGGTGGCACCTCAGTCCTTCCTGTTCTCCGCCTGTGGCACACAACAGTTGTGTCTCCCAAGGACTGAAATGCTTTAGGGAGGCAAGGTGGATGAGGTAATATCTTTTATTAGACCAACTTGGGACCGACCCAACTACAGCTGCCCCACATACAATAATGGAAGGGATGGGATTTAGCCATCTGAAGTGCTTTAACTAGACTCAAGTCATTGGGCTCAAGGTAAAAGTATCCTGGTGAAATGTAATGGGTTGTGATATACAGGAGGTCAGACTAGATCTAATGATCCATCCTGGCTTATACACTCCATGAAATTCAGTCATTGGCATTCCCTTTGAACAAGTCTGTCAGATGCTACACACACCACTCCTGATGGTCCAATTTTTTCCTGATTGTTACATGCATGCAGCCTAAGAGGAGCTGAAAGGTTCAGTAACTGAGCAGCCTGGCTCACCGATTTAATATTTATTCCCATAAACGTTTTGTACTAAGTCTGGATTCACCAACCTAAAACCGCTCTTCATTTTCCAAAGCAGAAACCATAAGCGCTGAAAGCTGCTAGGAGAACTTGTCCAGCCGTCAGTGTGACGCAGGTCCGAGTCACAAAACCCAGTTCTTCTCCCATTCCCCTGCTGGAGTTTAGCCGCAGACTCGAAGCTGCTATAAGTTTGCTTTCTGAGTAAACTTCTCTAAGTGTGACAATCGCTTTAGCTTCCCAGCGAGGATTTACCAGGCTTCTGTTATCTCTGCAAGTCGGAATTCTCCAAATGGGCATGAGAGAGCAGCCAGAGAGGTCAGCCAGTTAGGTTGCACAGTCGTTCAAAACTCCGTTCCAAGAGGCATTAAAGACGGGATTATGTCTAAGAGGGTTAGGGAGGGAGGAGTGAAACAGGCTTGTCTTGCACAGAACCTGGGAGATAAGGCTGTGTTCTATAGGTGTGAACTCTCTGGTGTGCAAGCTGAGGCACTGATATTTTTTGAGGACGAAATTGGAAGGATAATACCACAGGCGGAGGGATCAAGTCGGAGTCTAAACTGCCTTCTTTCAGGAGATTGCGGGGTAGAGAGAGAGCATGTGCTCTCAAACTTTTTAACGTGAGTACCAATTGCACAACAAAACTTCTCCTTGTGCCGGACAAGCACTAGCCCACGGATATGGGTTCTCAGTCACAGAACTAGCCCTCCAATCAAGCAGGGTTCTGTCGTCATCTCTCTCATGGGTTGTGGCAGATTCTCCCTCTTTGACCATTTTTAAATCAAGACTGGATCCCTCTCTAAAAGATCTGGTTTAGGAATTATGGTGGAAGTTCTCTGGCCTATTACACAGGAGGTCAGACTGGATGATCACAATGGTGCCTTCTGGCCTGGGAATCTGTGGTCACCACCAGACAGTCTGGACATCCTGTAGGCTAGGCTGTATTTGTATGTGTCATGGGAAGTGCTCAGCTCCATCAGCTCTTACTAACACTCTTAGGACCTGCAGCAGTTCTGTTTCTTCTGCCTATCTCTGATCTAATTTAAGATGTTTATGGGGCACCATTCACTGCAACATCTTGATGCCACAGCAATGAGCAAACCCATTTGGGTATAACAAAAACACTTACCCTCGAAGACTGGTGAGTGTCCTAGTGCATCAGCCATGCTAGTCAGAGACATAGGTTCCATCTCTGACTCTGCCACACTCTTACGAGGTGACCCCCACCCTTCCTTGTCTATTTAGTAGTAGGCACTGCCCAGACACAGTCTATGGGATAACTAGGTGCTGCATTAATAATAATAATTAATAAAAGAATCCCCTTCATCCAGAATTCAAGCCAAGCTGGTTTTGAAGTTCAATTAAATGCAGGTAGCTCTTTCGCTGCTTTTCATTTTTATAATACCACATATTGGAATAGACATGCTGAGATGTCATGTTTTTCTGCAACCTGCCTGGAAGCAGCAAAAATCTCCTCAGAGTCTGTTCCCTTGAGATTTCCAGCCTCATTTCACTGCCTCAGGAGGCCTGAGTAGTTCAGAATCCGCCCCTCCCCCCCTGACTTTTTGCAGGCTTATCCTAGTCCCACGTCCACAATATTCCAGGTTTCACTGTAATTAACTGCCAGGCAATGACAGCAAATGTAGGGATGAACTCTGTTCTCAGTGAGTCTTCACTGAATGAACAGCAGCATCTGTAAGTATTAATAGAGAGTTCTTACCCAGAAAATGTAAAGCCTGACCCAAACTTGCAAAGCTTTTCTTCTCCATTAGCTATTATTTGTTACTGTAGCTCCTGTAGGCCCCAACTGAGACCATGGCCCCATTGTGCAAGGGGCTGCACAAACACATAGTGAGAGACAGTCTCGGCCCTGAAGAGCTCACAATCTACACACGACAGCATAGGAGGGATACATTGAAGCACAGATTGTGGAATGACTTGCCCTAGGTTGTTCAGCAGATCAGTGGCTGGGTTTATAAACCAGGTTTCCTGACTCCCCGTCCAGCGCCCTATCCACTAGACAACACTACCACTGTGCCTTTAAAACTCCCAAGAGTTTGGGCACCCTCTGTTGCGGCCATTTTGGTCTCAGAGCAGTCACACGTACCATGATCTCTCTCACTGGGGGATTTTATTTTTTCCCCCTTATTCCAAACTAAAAGTAATTTGATGCTAAAAGAACATGTTGGCCTTTGTCTATGGAAACAGAATGATGCCTATATCTAATCATCCGAGAACTGTAGCTGCTTAAGGCCCAGAGCAGTGTCAGGAGTCCAATTTTCAGAACCAGGCAGTTGAATCTGGAGTCAAATGGGCACTTTGAGAAACAAGTATCTATTTTAACTGGTGAAAATCCAAAATTTCAAACAAGGATGCCTAATGTTGGGCATCTACATCCATATTTAGACATTTTAAGCATCTAGGCTTTAATAAGGTTGTCCATCACTGGGCTATCATACAAGTCATCCCATCTTTCCATAGGATCTATCTGTGCCATGCCGTGCACACTCCCAGCATTCTAAAAATAAGTGACAAGAGCACAATAGCTAATGATGCAAATCAGTTCCTCGGCCATGCCTGGAGCTGTGTTCAGGGTTAGCTGTTGGCTCTTCGGCAGCTGATCCCCTAAAAAAAATAGATTTGGGTTTGGTTTTGTTCCAGTGTCAGGAAGAATGTCTGTCTGTATTGCAAGGGGATGTGGAGCTCATTTTAATCCTGCGTGGTCTTTCTGCTGTGAATGCTGTACTCACTAAGGGCCCTGATCCAATGCCCATTAAAGTCAACAGGCAACTTTCCATGGACTTTCGCAGGAGTTGAATCTGACCTTAAGTAACATTTCCATTCAGATCCTTTCCGGACGTATAGACCATGGGTGAAATCCTGGCCTTCAAAGTCAGTGGGAGTTTTGTCGTTCACTTTAATGGGGCCAGGATTTCACTCTCTCTGTATGAAGTATAATGCCAGCCCTCTCTTTCATGGGGTTTTCCTATAGCTCCCCTCTCCTGCTTTCCCTTTATCTCCTTTACACCAAAAGGAGGGCAGCCGCATAAACCTTATCTAAGCCCCACCCACCTTCCCTAAAATTGTTCATTTTGGGGGTTCATTGCAGAGGGCAAGCCAAAAACTGACCCTGAATCCAAATCCCCATGGGCCCAGATCCTCAGCAGCTGTAAGCTGGCCTAGCTCCATTGCCTTAATTGGAGCAATGCTGATTTACACCAGCTGAGGATCTGACTGTCTGATTTCTTTGAGGTGGCAGTGGCAGGTCAGATTTCAGTCTCTGTGCCTGACTCATCTCTGCGGGGTTGGTTGCAGGTGGGAGCCAACCCCAGAAATCACCTCTTGCCCACTTCTGGTTTAAATCCAGCCGAAATCTCCTTGGAATGGTTGATCACAGATGTCCCGCTAATGAGATTCTGGTATCATTGGATCCAAACCCAAACCTTAAACTTGACTCAGGCTTCGACCTCCGGGTCAGTCAAATCTAATCGGTATATTCATCCAAACACAGCCTCTTTGGTGTCATGAATGCCCGCAGGGCAAGGACAGAAGGGAATAACAAAATAAGGTTTCTCCTCCTTTACCTGTGGGTGAGAAGGAACAAGGAGCATCTAATCCTTATCCCTAGAAGAGAGGCAGGGTTGTCCAATGGTTAGAGTGATACTATGGGTTCGATTCCCTGATCTCGCCCCAGCTAACAATTTTAGGATTTTATCCTGCTACCCATCACCACAGGATCTGAGAACCTTCCACATAAAATCTATAGCAATAGTGAAGACCCTAGCAGACTTCATGGAACCTCTGGCACTTTTTTCCATTTGGGGATCAAAACTCTGATTGGAATAAGGCATTGGGGGTGGGGGGATAGAAGAGGATGTTGGTATTGTGAGCATCACTTATGGTGGACAGGCTTTCTCAAGGAGGATGGTTTTGATAATCCACATCTGCAAATCCAGATGTGCAAATCCCATCCCAAAGATGGTCAGATCTGGATTTGTCTGATCTCCTCCAGAATTTGATCCACAGCTGGATCCCCTGCTTTTCGCCCAAATCTCATGTGCTTTGGGCTTTGTGAGCTGCTTTGTCCTAGACCTTGTCTACACTACAGGTTATTTCGATATAATTTATGTTGCTCAGGGGTGTGACTAATCCACATCACAGAGTGGCGTAAATTACACAGACCTAAACATTGGTCTAAACCACACTATGTTGCCGGGAGTGCTCCTGACAACTGCCTCTCACTGATGAGACAGGAGTTATTAAACTGACGGGAGAGCTCTCTCCCCCATCAGCTTAGAACGTCTCCATCGCAAGTGCTACAGAGACACAGCTGTAAATGCTGCCGTCTAGGGTTAGCCCTAGAGTAACGCAGCTGTTGTAGGGGTTCATAGACTGAAAATTAGTCTCTGATATTGCTGGGGTTTGATCCATTCATTGCTTTGAAAACTAGGCCTTAAAGCGGGCGTGCCACTTATACTGGAATTTTCAAAAACACCAAAGCAGTTTAGGCACCTAACTCTCATTGACTTTGATGGGATTTATGCACCTAACCTGCTTAGAATAGGGCTAACAGTATCCAAAGGAGGCCCTGTGAAGATAAATACGTTAATGATGGTGTGTTGCCCATACTATGGAAACGGACAGAACCCTTATGCTTTGCCCCAGCCCAGCATAATCAATGATTTTGACAAACATTTTGTAGTTTTCACCAGCAGATTTTGGTCCTAATTAGAGTGGGGCAGCAGACAGAAGTTTTATTTCATGAAGAATTTTAAGATTGGGAAACCTGGCTTTGTTCCCTATCAGAACGCAAACTGACCACTTGGAAATTCTGAAAAAAATTCATTGTCCAATTGAAACACGTGTTCATAATACGACACATTTTTGAAGAAAATTCAAAACAAAGGCATTTTAAAATGAAAAATCAAAACGTTTCGTCCAAAGGGGATGTTATAGCATTATGTGAGCTCTTCTCTTACCCTGATTTGCTCACCAAATGAAATTCCAGCACAAAGAACCTGACCGGGGGAAGCGTTTTGATTTGGACAGAACTGCACATCCCAACCGACTACCGGTTTGGTCCGTGTTTCTCTGACCAACTGCAGCTGCGGTGACTTGGATTTGAAAGGCGTTCAACTGAATTGTGAGTTCCCCACCCTTCTGAGCCAAAGACTCTCCCTACCATTGACCTCCACTGACGCCTGACTTGCACACCATGATGTAGACCATTGCCTGACATGAGATGAAACCCTAAAGTCTTGCATGAGTGCTGCACGCTAGGACGTGATCTTTTCTCACATGCCGCACAGGAGAGGAACCCTTTCGCTGTTGGAGAAACCCCCTGTATTTATCCACTGGGATATTCTTTGGGGCTAACTAGCAGACAAAAGGGCAGTGAGCCATTAGCTGGAGAGGTCCATGGGGGTGCGATTGAAGGTGGCACAAAGGAATGGCACACAACACAGCAGTGAGGCCCTTCTGGAGCATCTGAGTGTAAGAGATGGGGGTTGAATAACCAGACTGTCCTTCTTGTCCAACTCGCTTTTCGATTTTCCCCGTTGCTCTGGGGCATGCACGACAGCTGCACAGCTAAGAGGGCCTTAGCAGCTGCTTGTGCCATCTTGAAGGGGGCTGGTAAAACCTCAGTGGCTTCGGGAAGTATGGGCAGCCAGGCACGCTGTTCCCACCCTGCAGTGCAGCTGGCACCAGGCCCTGTGGGGGTCTCCGCTCCCCTGAGCTGGCTCGGAGCAGAGTGGCAAGCTGGCAGGTTGGAGTGAGCAAGAGAAGGGAGGCCCTGCTGCAGCAAACAGCTGGCATCACCTGCTCTCCCTCTGAGTGAGGGACCAGGGGAAAGGGGCCCCTGCTGGCATTGCAGAGAGACCAGAAAACAGACGCTTCCCAGGCCTGTGGGTAACACTGCACAGCATCACCCATTCTCTGCTTTACCAGGCAGAAATAACCACGGACCCCACCCTACACGCTGCTGCTGAGCATCTCTGGTGAGCCACTGAGCAGCCACAGGCGGCTTCCCATTGAAGCCACCAGGAGCTGAAGGTTGCCTTCGTTCCCAGTTGACCCATCGAGTCGCTGTGCAGGTGGACGTGGTGTTGCTAGTGAGCCCTTACTTGATTTCTGCCCTCCCACGCCCCTTCAGCCAGGATATCCCATCCAGATAGATCCTGGGATGCTGAAAAGCGTTGCCCCCTTGTGGACGGTCTCAGTTATTGACAGCAAAGTCCACACACAACATAAACAAAACTTTCACCCCAACATCCCAGCTGGGTGACTAGGTCAGTCTTAGTCCATCTGCCTCTCACCCGAGGCCAATGCTCACCTCTACCCAGCTCTTCTCTCAGTGCTGGTCTCTGCCCCTGCTGTTAGGTCTTTTGCCCCTACCAGGGCAAGATCATTCCCTGGGGAGGTCCATCCACTGTGACTGTCTGCAGGAACAGTGGGTGATCCTTGCCAGGCCAGGCTTCCATCCAGCATCAGGAGGACACCTGGCTGAGACCAGGCCTTCTTGGATGCCTGCAAAGTGCAACCCTCTGTCTAGACATTTCCTCCCTCTAGGATCCCCTCGGGCAGACTCACCATTCTGGTGGATTCCCTGGAGAAGTCCCCTTTCAGGCTCCCTGCTCAGGCCTCTCCTGGGAGCTCCTCTCTACAGGCACTTCATGTCTCCCTTTGAAGTTCCCTCTACCTGAGCTTTATCAGGCCCAGGTGCTGGTTTATTAATCAGCCAGCTAGGGCAATCAACAACCCCCAGGTGGGGCCTTCATAAGGCAGTTCTGGGCAGACTGGGCCCTGACTCCTTATAAAGGGCAGCTGCTCCTTGACAAAGGTGCTCAGCACCTTGCAGGACCTGGGCTCAGCTTGCAGGCTCTGTCTATGCTAGGGGTCCCTGCCAGTGTTGCTGCACCGTGAGTGTAAATAAAGCCCCTGTGCAGAGGGGCTGCCCTGGGGGAAGACAGATTGCATCCATGCAACTTATTCTAGCACATTATCACATTAAGCCCTGCCAGTGCCAACTCTGTTATAGGTGCTTGCAGCATTAGTGATTTGCACAGCTGTATCCACGTTGAATTCAAATTCCCCACGTCTGGACAAGGCCCTACTTACTTCTTACTCAAATAATATGCTCCATTGACTCCACTGGGTCCCAATCCCCTAATGCCAATACTCAGCATCCCTCAGGACTTGGCTCTGGGAATCTCGCTGCAGTTAGGAGGGAGTGGAGCCTGCAGGCGATGTGCTGTGTCACTGTCTGGGATGTAGCCGGTAGAGCTCTGTCCTCTAGTCTGAGCCACTCCTACACAGCACTGTGCTAGGGAGCAGCCTTTCTTCTTTGTCCACTACATGGTATAAGTTATAGAATCTCAGACATGATGGGCTGTAAGGGACCTTGAAGTCATCAAGTCCAGCCCCTGCACTGAGGCAGGAGCAAGTAAACCTAGATCATCCCTGCCAGGTGTTTGTCCCACCTGTTCTTAAAGCCTCCCAATGATGGGATTCCACAAGTTCCCTTGGTGACCTAGTGCAGTGCTTAACTATCCTTAGAGGTAAAAAGGTTTTTTTCCTAATATCCTACTTAAATCTCCCTCGCTGCAGATTAAGCCCCGTTCTTCTTGTCCCACCTTCAGTGCACATGGAGAACAATTAATCTCCAGCCTCTTTATAACAGTCCTTCACATACTTGAATGTCCCCCTTCAGGTTTTCTCAACGCTAAAGATGCCCCCGTTGTTGTTGGGGTGGGGTGGGGGGTTAACCTTTGCTCACGGGTCAGATTCTCCGAAGCTTTTAGCACTTTTTGTTAGATTTAGGAAACCTGGCCTATGAGGAAAGGTTTAAACAAAAGTTGTGCCTAGGCTTGGAAGAGTTTGATTTAAATTGTTAGTTGTCAGTAAACGTCAATTTCACCTGACACACAGAAATCGATTGGGAGGAAAAACATATCCATCGATGTGTCAGCAAACACGGCCCTCCCCCACACCTGCTGCCTGCAGAACCCAGTGTGACCAGCCATGCGGCTGTGCAGGGCGCCCCCTATAGCCCCGCTGCCATTGCCCCCCTCACAGCTGGGAGTTTGGGGCCATCCCCAGGTAGGAGCCATTCTGCTGCGGCGTGGCCTCCCCTGTAGACGGTGACTTGTCTTCTTCCTCACAGCATCAGCCAGGGGGTTCTCTGCTCCACTAGGCCAGGAATCTCCTGCACCTTGAACCTGGGTGTCTCAGGACCCTTGGTCATGCAGGGAGCCCCCGGCCGCTGTATTGTCAGCCTGCCCTAAACCCCCTTAATTTCCCCCATCTGTGAACATTTAAATTACAAATTGAATTCTGCCAAACCTTGTTCTATAGCACTTCTTCCTTGTCATTGTATGTACCACATACCATTCCTCACAGCTCCACTATACTGCATTTACTATGTAATTGCAACTCCCAGTAGTTGATTTGGGGACTTGAGCTGATTTTTGAGGCACCTTGAATCATTTCTTTAGAGGCCTGGTTGAGGAAATTGGCACAGAATGCCCTCATCTGTATTCCTTCCCAAACAGATGTACTTGGTGCCATTTATTCCTCATGTTCTTTCTGCCTAGAATTGCCCCTGGTACCCACCCTTTTCCAGCCCCTTCTAGTACCTCTTCCTCCTGCCATTCGCATCCTGAGCACTACTTTGAGTGAGGTTCCTCAAGTAGCATCCTCTCCCAGCAGAAACGGTATTGCAGAGATCAGAGGCACTCTTGCCCCATGCTCCTCCCAGCAGGCTGTGTGGCAGAGAAGGAGGTAGCTGTAATGGGACTGGGGGAATCTTACCTATACTTTTTCCCCTGCAGAGTGCACTGGAATCACAAACCAGGGAGAATTCTCCTAGCCTCTCCAGGCACAGCCTCTCCCAGCAAGTCATGGATCAGGGAAGGATCTAGCCCCAGTGGCTGGAGGGAATCCCTAAAGCAGTCACAGTAGGTAGCATCCTAGAAATCCTAGTACCTGTTGGAGAGCTCACAGCTACCCTTGCAGCCAATGCCACGTTGTGCTTGAATCCCAGGAGCTGCCAGGAGCACAACGTGGTGCTGGTGATTTAACAAGTGGAGTGTTTTTTAACTCACTTTCTACTGAACCAGTGATGCCATGTGGTGCAAGGAGGCTCTGTGCAGCTGGAGGAGATGTGATGGTCTTATCCCTTGTAGCCATTAGCAAAGTACCCTGGTACTTTTTAATAGAGAATATATGTGCTCCCGGTATTCAATTTTAGAGCATTACATTCTGCTTTCTTGAATTTCCCCTACTATTTCAATTGGCTGCAATATATCCTTCCTTATTTCTTCTGATTTTCCATGTGATGTTACTTTGTGCTGTTAACCAGGTGCCACCTTTCACCCCAGAGGTGTGTGCATTTCACTCATGAGCGACAAAGCTCCTATACCAATTTGTTAGCTTTCCCAGGGTGCTGTAGAACTATAAATGTTATATTGTATGCTAAGAATGTATCACTCCATTTCGAGCAGGGGGCAGGACAGAGAAAAATGTCAGAGCACTGCCCATGGGGAAGCTGACAGCTACTCCCAAGCTAGGCAGAGTCACTGCAGGAATCTCTTATGCTGTAAGTAAGAAACAAGGGAACATCATGCCAAGTTAGGAGAAAACCAATTCATCTTCCCTGACCTATTTCTGGACATGCTCTGAAGGGAAGAGAAGAAACTGTCTGTCAGGATCAAAGGAAATTATGCATGTTGAACTGACAACCGGTCTTTCTGTGAGTTCACACCATCAAGTGGCAGATTGGCACTGCTGTCTCTGTTATATCCCCGATTTTTCCACTCGGCAGATCCCCTGGCAATGCTCACTATATTTAGGCTGATAGAACCCTTCCAAAGCTGGAGTGGCTACCAGCAGTAGGAGACAGACCCGAGAAGCCAGCTAAATAACATGAGTCTGCTCTGTTACTCCCTTCCTTCCCCTGAGGTAAGGATGCTGTTGGATTGTAAAGGGAGGGGGGTGGGTATTCTAAGACCTGGCTCCTGGTGTAAATTAGTGCAGCCCCAAGGCTGCTCTAACTCATTCCCCATTTCTCATGGCCCTGATGGGGCCTGAGGAACAGAGAACAAACAGTTCAGCTTACTATGGCCATGTCCCCTATGCTGTGGGATGGGAGCACAGCCTTTGGTGGCCCTTATGCCAGCTCTACGCCTGCTGGAGAGGCCCTCTGCCCAGCAGGAATTCTAAGGGGAAGTTTTTACCCAATTTGAGGCCCCTTTATGCTTTCAGAGCAGTATATAGGGGCTTTAGTGTAACCAACACTCACGTGCTCTGAGGCAATTGCAAAAGAGGAAGCAGGAATGAACAGAAAACTGAGCTGAACCTTTCACACACACCCCACACAGAGAATCTAGATTCAGTTATGACTTGAGTCATAAGTGGAAAGGAATTTGGAGCTAAAGCCTGTCCTCATTTATGTCCTCACTCTGGCTGTACTGGTGTAACTGAGGCCAGAATCTGGCCCTTGATGTCCTGGTAACATCAGGCTTTTGTCTAATGTATGCACACACACATGTGCCCACACACAAAGGATAGCAGGGAGTGTATGAGGTCAGCATTGAGGTACATTGGCAGAGCTGTGGGGCCTTGTACCCAGGAAAAATCCACAGTGTACTGTGAGCATGGGCAAAGCATGGCTGTGGGGCTGGAATAGGAGCAGGTGCCGCAGTTCAGTGCTGAGATGCGCTGACAGGGCTGTGTGGCCAGGAAGCCACTTACATATCATATCCTCACTGTCTCACAGGCTCAGCATGGCCTCATGGGATGGGCAATGGACTAATAATCAGGAAACCTGGGTTCTGGGCCTATATGTTAGGTGATCCTAGGCAAGCTACTTTACTTCTGCTTCCTCTCTTTCATTAGCGGATTTCGTATGCAAACTCTTTGGGGCAGGTGCCGTCTCTTGCTATGTGTCTGTACAATGCCTAGCACAATGGGGCCACAGAACAACACTTCTTCCTTACCGCCATGAGCACCGAAATCATTGTGGAAGGAAGAGGGGTGTTAAACCTGAATCATCCCCTGAGTTGTCATTTCTAGGGTACATCTGGCGGGTAGTGATCGATCTATTGGGGATTGATTTATCGCGTCTAGTGTAGTTTTTATCTAGCCCTTACAGGGAGCTGGAGTCACTTCTAACCAGATCGACTTCTAACTTTTGTGGGAAACCCTAGTCTAAGCAGGTGGCTTTCGTTTTGTTGCTCGGAGCTCTGTCGCTCTCCTATTCACAGGGCAAGGTAGAGAAAAGCCGTTCCGCAGAACATGCAATTAAATCCAATCCACTGGCCATAGACAGAGATTTCTTTACCCTCCTCCTAATACAAAGCTGCCCGGGTCCCTGCGCTCCCAGTTTCAAGCATAAAAATGATACTTTACATGCGGTGCCGCCTCATTTCAAAGCATGCCTGAGTTTTGGCTCCCCAGACTGCTGAGGGGCAGGGAGTCTTAGCAGCCCCATTTTACGGATGGGGAAATGGAGGGGAAAAGCCAACACTTCCAAACTGGAGAGCCTACAGCTCAGCACCTAAACACAGGGCATGATTTTTCAGAGGTACGGAGCACCTAGCAGCACCCACGTCGCAGGAATACTGGCTTTATTTTAGCACCTTGTTATTGGGGGGGTTGAAGCCAGGCTGGGCAAACACTTAGTGCTTGATGCCCCGTTCTAATGTTTCCTAGACTGAATGGGCAGGATGGGAGCCTGGCAGTGTCTTTCTGCTCAAGGTTTTCCCAATGCACATCTCTAACCTGCAAGGAATGGTAAAGGTGTTCCCTGCCCCTCCGTTTGCTCAGGGTGTGGCTATGCTGCAAGGCTTGCTGAGTGCTGTCCCCCAGGCTATCCTCATGCAGAATCCAGGAGGACGTGAGGATGTGTGCGTTGGGCTTGCACTGTCATGCTCAGGTGTGGGGATGGGGTGAACCGTGGGCTGCACTGTGAACTGCACCCCTATTCACCCACTTTGCAGTCTGGAGTGCAGGTACCTGATTAGCTGGTTAGCTAGTCCTCCAAGGCCATCCCACAATTCCTGCTCCCTGGCTCCAGCTGCCCTGATTTTTTTTTTGTTTTGTTTTGTTTTATTCCCTGCTTTGCCGGCCGTGCCGTATTTCCCGCCCCCCCCCCCACTCCAGCCCTGCCGTTTTTGTTTTGTCCCCCCACCCGCTTTGCCGCTCCAGCCGCGCCATGTTCCCCTCCCTCCTTTGCCGCTCCAGCCACGCCATTTTTTTGTTTTGTTTCTCCCCTGCCCGCCCCTGCTTTGCCACTCCGGCGCCCTCCTTCCCCCCCCCCCTTTTTTTTTTGCTTGGGGCAGCAAAAAAGCCAGAGCCGGCCCGACCCCTCACCCCTTGGACTTTATCACTGTTCTGCCAAAAGACCCATTTCATCCCACCTCACCCAAAGGCCGCAACCACCCACAGCTGTGAGCTGGAAAGACTTCTGTCTCCAGCAGTGGAAGGGGAATGAAGTCTCTTTGTCCATCTGCTCCAAGCTTAACCCAGATGCGGAGAAGATATCTTGGGGGTGAGGACAACTCTAATGGCTAAATGAATTCAGGCTTTGGGCAGTCTCTTGGCACTTTGCCGGCAGCACCTAGCCACAGCCCATATGGCGTCCACTCTGCTGTTCAATGGGACAATGTTCCCTTTTGCAGCTGCAATGAACCTAGCGCCCATGAAAGGTGCGTAATGAACAGCCTGAAGTCCTCTGCTCTCTGCTGACCAGGTACAGCATGGAGAGTGGCAGCACAAGCGTCCCCCAAGTCTCACCTCCAATATGCCTTATTCTTGCATCGGATGAGCCCATCTCGAGGGGTAAGAGGGGAGCCCATTCAGTCCTTGCCAACACAGGGTCCTGCGGTGGGGATGGCTTTTGTGAGTGGACTCTAGAACTGGTCACAGCCTTTGAAAGTCATTGCAAGGCTCTTTTGGCTAAAAAAAGGCTGTTGGAGCATGTGACGAGGTGTCCACCCCACGCAGGAGTGGAAGGGGCTAACAGAGGCCAGATAGGCCAATTAACCTAGTAGATCGGAGGCTGAGAAGAAAGCCCTAATCAGAGGAGCAGGCTCACCTGTACAGGAACAAGCAGGGCTTCTATAAAGCCAAGTAGCTGGCTGCAGACAAAGGGAGCTGTGCTGGGAAGGGCTGGGGCTGCTGCTATTGGGCAGTTGCTCCCTGGGAAGAGGGGGGAGTGTTTAGGGGACTGCTGCTGGGAAAGGCTGCAGGGAAGTAGGCTGCAGTTTCCTCCTGAGGGGAGGGATTTGGAGGCTGGCAAACCCAGAGAGGCAGGCTCTCCGGAAAGGGAGGACTTTAGTGACCTGGCCAGAGGGCCAAACCACAGGGAGGAAACTGCAGACCCAGGTGTGGGTGGGGCAGGAGAGCAAGAAAAAATCAGGGAAGACCCCACCCAAGGGGGAGAGCAAGCGGGTAGAGCTAATTCCCAGTACAGCCAGCAGCAGGCGCAGTAAGCACTGAATGGACCCCAGGACAGAACAAAACTTTTGCAATCTATGCATCCTATGAAGTGGGTGGTGGCCCACAAAAACTTATGCTCAGATAAATTTGTTAGTTTCTAAGGTGCCTCAAGTACCCCTGTTCCTTTTGTGGATACAAACTAACATGGCTGCTACTCTGAAACTTTGCAAAAAATGTTCAGGTTGACTCATATTTTCAGGGATGTCCTCAGAAACATGGGAACTGATTTTTATAGATCCGAAAGAACTTTACAAAGGAGTCAGTATCATTGTCCCTATTTTACAAATGGGGAAATGGAGGCACAGAGGAAGGAAATTACTCGCACCAGTCACTCAGCAAATCAACAGCAGAGCCAGGACTAGCACTTGGGTCTTCTGAGTCTTAATTCATGGCCCTCCATTCATTATGCCACACTGCCCTGTCTGGCCCTGAGGCTGAGACCCAGCAGCCCATTTCACAGACTGCTGAGCACTCCCTAGATTGTAATGAACTGCTGTTAATTAGTACCATGCACTCTTATTGGTGGCTCTGTGCCCTTGTAATTAGGCACCGTTGCATGTATTAAAAAGCATATCAGTGATCCATCAAAGGAATGAATGTAGAGGCTGCTTTTCTCTAGTATCTGAGAACAAATGTCATGCAACATTCCTGTGAGTGAGGGAAGTATTATTACCCCCATCTTAGAAATGGGGAAACTGAGGCATGGATAAGTTAAGTAACATGCTCAAGGTGATGCTGGAAGTCTGTGTCAGCCAGCCCTGCTTAGACCCAGCCTATTGTTTTTTACACACAAGGCCATCGTTCCTCAGTGAAAGAACCAATTCTCCTCCCAGCCTCAAAGATCAAGAACTCCCAGTCCCCAGGTAGGAAACTGTTCCATACAGCATCTATCTACCTGCATAACCCCCATCACTGCCCTTCACAAGCCCCACTGTGCAGTTAGAAAATGTTGGTAATCCCATTCTACAGACTTGGGGAAACTGAAGCACAAAGAGGGCTGCACAAGGCTACACAGGCAATGTGCAGCAGAGGCAGAGCAGGGTATAGAAGCCAGATCTCTTGTGTGCCTGCATCGTGCTCGAACCACACAATTATCCTTCCTGGCTTGGTTTCCTGCAACAGATGCTGTATGTGCCAGCCAGTCTCCTGGGCTCAGCCAGTCTCCCGTGGAGGCCTGTGGAAAACATCCCGTCCTGCGTCACTGCTGTTTGTTGGTATTTAAGGCATCGCTCCATTTCAGTGCTAGCCTGGGTGCTGTGCGTTTGTTTATCTAGCAACAGAAGGCATCCTCAACGGGAAAAGCAACCTCTCCCCCCAGCCCTCCCCACGCACAGTTGCTCACACACCCTGCTTAATGCTGCGTGGCGAGAACAGTCGTGTAATTATGAGACATAACCAAATAGAGAAGCCACAGAGCGTCATGCCCTCGGGTTACCTTCCGACGGAAGCCAGGCCCTGCTGCCAGGGAGCAAGGGGGCTGATGCGCTACATGGAGAGACCAGCCAAGTCAGGAATCTTAAAGGGACAGGATGGGTTTTGAAGCTTAATGATGAAGCCAAGGGACAAGTAGTTTCTAATTTCATTTGCATTTATCATTCTGTGAGGCCTGGGATGCTCTTGGAGCCTGTAACTAGACTGGGCAGATTCCCTCCCCCTTCCTTATCCAACCTCCTCTGAAAAGGAAGTTGAAGCCCCAGTCTGACATGGGGCGAGGGACTCCCTAGTGGTGCTGAGTAGAGCTGGTTGGGAATTCATTGCTGAAACAGCTTTCCAGTGAAAAATGCTGCTTTGGTCAAAGTCAGAACGTTTTTTAAAAAAACCTTGTAGATTTTTGAGGAAGTTTTGTTTGGAACAAATGCTCCCAATGAAACCTTTTGGGAATGTCAGACCAGCTCGTTGTGACATTGTGGGAATGCAACACTTTAATGTTTTTGATTCAAACTGGATTTTTGAAACCAAATTCCTGTAACTGGTTTTAATAACATTTAAAAGATCGAACTCAAAACGAAGTATTTTCATTTTATCCAGATGAAACATTCTGAACAACCCCAACTGAAATGGATTTGGAATTTTGGTTTTGCAGGAAATTTTGAAATGTTTTGGTTTCATTCTGCTTCAGTCCAGTCCCTGCCCAGCTCTAGTGACCAGAGTCCTAAGCTGATTTTAACATCCCTGGGGGCTGGTTACTCCTGGCTCTTCTTGTGGGGTGTTCAGGGCCTGGCTGCATCAGGTCCTGAGCTGCTATTCCTTCTCTTCTTCTTCCAAGCACTTTGCAGAACCACAGACTACACAGGCCAAATTCTATCCATACGACTCTTTCTCTCAGTAAGGTTAGAGCAGAATTTAGCCCTTCCAGAGCTGCTGGAAGATTTAGCCTTTTTTTTTATTTGTCCAAAAAAAGACGCAGAAAACTTCAATTTTTCCGATAACTCCAACAGAAAAAATTGGTAAACATGTTTTTGTGTAAAATAATAATAATAAATCACTTTTAGAAAACCAAAAACTTCCCCCCACAATGAGGGGGGGCAGATGTTTGATTTTTTCCATCAAAAAATCAGAAATTTTAACAATCATCCTTGAACCTTTTCATCTCTTTTGAAAAGGCTCTTTTGTCTAAGACCGATTCTGATGAGAATTTTAACCAGCTCTAAGCCCTACACTAAACATGGCTTGTTTTTCTCCTCTTCTGCAATGCAATGCTTTCTGAACTGCTCTAGAAAGTCTCCTGAGAGACACTGGCTAAAACGGAAATACATGGCTGGGGAGGGGAGAATGCTGCTCTTTATAAACCTGGGGGCAAAGGATGCTTGTTTATAATCTGGTTCCAGGTGGATTGACATTGATCCCTCTTAAACAGGACTGCGTCTGATCTGCATAGATCTCTCCTTCTCTGGGGCTTACGGAAACATCCTATCCCATTGGCTAGCTAACGATTCGGAACCACCCCCCGTTGAAAAATAATTAGAGGGCGGTAGGTGAAACTACATAACACACTTAAACTGCTATGAAATTGGCCTTTCTTTGATTGGTACCCACCAATAGGCAGCAAGACTCTCACTGGGCCAAATTCATCCCTGGTATCAGCCAATTGCACTTAGGATGAGCTTGTCCCTGTATCTTTAATACTGTACATGTGCAGTGCAGAAACGTACGCTCTGTCTGGAAGACGTGTGTCTCCACTGGCTAAGAAGGTCACTCGTCGGAAAGTAAATATGTCATGCGGCAAGGTAACCATGCAGTTTTGGGGGGTTAGATGTAGGAGCCAAGAGAACCTTTCGACCAAGCATGCATTGTCATCAGACTCCTAAAACAGTTCCTTGCTCACCGTTCTTTTCAGACAGCATTGACATAGTGCCATAAATAATCACACCTCTTCATAGAACATAAACCCTCCAGCCCAGATCCACAGAGTTATTTAGGTCCCTAAAGCCCACTGAAATCAGGGGGATCCTTTGAGGCTCTGGGCCTCTGAGCTTGTTTCTCAGTGGCCCCTCCCTCACCCTGTGCAGTAATAGACACCAGTGAAAAGTGAGTCCAGTATGCTCTAGGTCAGAACAGTAATGGTTGATGCTCACTTTGCAGGGGTGCAAATGATGGCACAAGCCGCAGGTCCCACATTCTCTGCCCCAAAGACTTTCCACTCTAAATATGTCTGAACTGAATTCACCTCCCTTAATGTTTGCCAGGGGCATACACAGACAAGGAGCCCAGACAAACCCTTTTGCTGTGTGGTTCCATGCTGCATTGTGAGACGGGTAAAGCAGAGGGCAGGGAAGCATGCAGCTAGAGCGGATTGCCCTCCTGCTGACTCCTTCTGCGTGGGTTACATGGCATGCTGAGTGGAACTGAAGAAAGGAGGTCAAAAGGGCTGCTTTCCCTCAAAACTACTTTTCACCAGAAAATTGGGATGTTGACATAACTAAATTTTTCACGAAAACTGCCTGCTTTCTGCAGGAAATTTTTATTTTTGGCGGAAAGCCCCAACTTCAAAATTTGCATTTGGAAATGCTGTCACAGTGCCTCATGGGAACTGTAGTTCAGTTGCTTCATGTCTCCAGTCTCCTCTCTGGGCTGAGCTCTCCAATCAGACTACATCTCCAATAAAGCACTGTGGCCAGAGATCCCAATGATCAACCACGGGAGTGAGTTTTCAGGAGCCACCTAGTTTTGTGTGGCACAAGAGGCTCAGGAATGCAAGCCAGGGCCACAGTGGAAATGCTTCAGCAGGCCAGGCTCTCCCATCGCTGTTCTTAATCCACCTCCCCGAGAGGCAGTAGCTAGATCAACGAAAGAATTCGTCCCTTGAAATAGCATCGTCTACACTGTGGCTCATGTCAGCTTGGGTGTGGATTTTTCACACCCGCTGAGCAAAAGAGCTGGGTCAACTTAACTTATAGACCTGGCCTTAGCATGTAACACTGGCCTCTCACCATACCCAGTAACGATCTCTTTCCCACTACTCCATCTGCATCACTTACTGCTAGGAAACAGGTTGTGCACGATATCTTCTCCCCCTCCAAAATAATTACTTGACAATCTAAGGCCTTGCTGCCCTTCCCACATTGTAGACATGTAGTTGCATCTGGAGTCTGCCATCTGGGAGGATCTAATATGTCCTAATGTGAAATAAGCAGAAAAAGCAAAGAAATCCCATTAGCAATGTTGGAAAAACCAGTCTGCTGTTTTGTGTTCAAATTCATAGTTTATTTAAAATGTAAACCTGGCCCTTGCTCTGGGCATGTGCCTGAAGGCGTGAGGTTAGCAATATACAGTATTATCATTAGTAGAGCATGTGTACAAATCCCTTCACCAGCAGGGGGAGCAGCTAATTAATTGGCTTTGAGAGCCTCAAACAACAATAGAGTATTGCTCTTTTCTTTCATTGGCTGCGTCCCGAGTCCAGTATGGAATGAGCCAAGTTCCCCTGTTGTGTCTGCATGTTCAGAGGCTGTCCAATTAACCAGCTCAGGGAATTTAGGGTGTACACTTGACCAGTGCTTTCAGCTAGTGGATGGCTATTGTTTGAGTCCACGGTGCACCCATTGGAGACGCAGTGCAAGGTGCAGCCAAGCTGGAGAAGGACACAGGTGGCCACATGTTGCTTCTGCATCCGCCAGATTCTGGGTTGCTTGAGAGGCTATAAAACGGCCCATGGTGTAAATTCCATCCCCAGGGACTGCTCTTCTGGCTACCTGTGCTCAGCTGCCTAGGCAGGAATCCTTGTAGCACCACTGGCCTGCCCCCCTCCAGCGCCTCGCCCCCGCCCCGGGGTAACGTAAGGCAATACCGTGCCTGTGCTGTGGAGTCACACACCGACCTGTTGTGGCACATGAACGGAGGAGGGGCAGAAGCTGTTCCAGTTGGTGCAAACACAGTTTGTGAATTAGGCTGTTGTGTTGGCTATTTATCTGCTGTTCACCCGGTGTGATTGGTCACCTGAGTCATGGTGTTGCGTTTGTTCCCTGACCAGTGCCCTAAGCTGTGTAAACAGGAGGAGTAGCCATTGCTTTGCTGTTCTCTTACATTCTCTGGACGTTCACAGGAGCTCAGCAAACCCCTTGAGACCATGCAAAGGGCTTTCTAAAATGGCTCTGAGCCCCTCTCCGGTGGGGAATGTGTCCTTCCTCTAGTGTGCACAATGCTTTCACTCTGCACAAAGAGGCTTGCGCAGGGAGTCTCACTCCCCCGAATGGCTGCAAATGAAAAGTGTCCGTGAACGCCAGCACGAGGAACCAGCATGTCTTCTCTGCAGGGAGAGTTGTGGATACTCTGCTGCTTGTGGCTTTGTCTTCATGGCAACAAAAGATGTATTCGTGTGTCAAGCTAGCTCTCTTGCTATAAAACACTGTTGGAGACAAAGCACAGGTAGTTTGACCTTGGTACCTATTTCAAGGTAAAGTTATACCCCGACCTGGGCTTTACCTCCACTAGCTACATTGAGCTAAACGCTCCAGTGCTTTGTCTCTACTTTTAACATAACACCTATTGTTGTAGCAGTGACATAGCCTATAATCTCTCCCATCTCTACTCACAACTCCAATGATTCCTCCAGGGAGGCTGTTGGTGATGTATGTGGGAGAGCAATATCTTGCTGGATCTTCTCACGTCTTTAAACCAGGCTCTAAATCCAGACCATGGCACTCCCCCAGAGTATGAGTGTGGGGATCCAAGCCTGGATAGTTTGCGATTTCATAGTTATAGGGAAAACAATCTTTCTTGCGATTGGCCATTTCTTCCCAAGGAGGCCCAGGGCTGCTCCAACAGCTCAGGGGTCGGGTGTGTTGGCCACCGTGTTTGGGGTGTGTGACGGGAACAGAGAGGGGTGGTGCAGCCGCACTGAAGTACACCCACAGAACTCAGCTGGTGCACGACTGAGAGACACTGGGGCTGGAGGAATCAGGATTGAGATGCATTGGCAGAGCTGGGCAGTGAAGGGTGCACAGTGCCCATCCCTCTTTCAAGAGGCCTATACAAATAATCAGCCTGCTTGTCTAAACACTTGCAGTTAGAACATTTTGCATGCGAAGATAATACATCTTCCCATCCCATCAGTGACACTGTGGATCCTCTCGGTTCATTGCTGCCTGGAATACCACGGAGCAGGGTTATTTAATATCTTCCCCTTTGAGCAGGGGCCATACCAGGTTCAAACAAGAACTTCCCAGCTTGCATTTTCCAAGGGCAGACTGTGCCACTGCCTAGATTTTGACAAAAGGGCAAAGATGCCTGATTGATTTCTTTACAGAGATGCATTGGAGCTGGACACATCTCTACCAGCCAGCTGGGGTGCCACTAGGGTCCACGAGCTCCCAAGAGTCAGTGAGTAGGAATTTCACTTTGTCACCATGCTGCTGCTTTTGGATCTCAGGGTTTGAGTTCTAGGATGGGCCCATTTCTGAAACCAGACTTAAGACCTCCGTATTGGCCTCAGCAAATCCCTCTCTGCCAATAGCTCATCTTTGTGCTCATCACTGCCTCACCTGCTGGCTCCCACAGCCTTCCACTTAGAAACCGTGACCTGACACCTCCCAAGCACCAGATACTGAGGTCTGCTAAAAAGCCCAGGGAGGGGTCTGGGGGCCCAGTGGTGCTGGAGATGCAGCAGGGCTCCCTGGGTTGAAGTAGGGGTTTGCAGTTTGGTTCAATGGCTCTCAGCACCCCCCTACACAAATTGTTCCAGTGCCACTGTGGGTGCCCAGTTACCTGTGGTCTTCACTTCCATAGCTAGGCTCAAAACACGGAGGGATGTGTTGGGTTTTTTTAGCTGGCCCCCTCCCCTCTCCGCTGTCAGGAGGAAGACTTGGAGCAATCACAGCACTGTGCTGCAAATATTAATTATCTCCTAACTGCTCTCCAGGCAGCCATTAGATCTCAGCTCGCTGACAGCTGTTCTCGCAAACCTACCCAAGGAATCGACAGGCGTAGGAGGGGAAATGGAAGGGGGTGGGGGAGGTACAATCAAAGGAATGGGGGTGAAAGGGGGGATTTTGGTAACTAAGTCCCCTAAGCACCTTTGGAAACCCCCTCCTATGTAACTAGACAATAGAGCTTATTGGGAAATTATTATTTCTTCCCCACAAAAAAATGTGGGTTTTCATCAAAACTCCAAAATCTGGGGGTCGGGGTGCGTAAAAAAACCTGCATTCTTTTTTTTCCTCTGGATGAAAATCATTTTGGTTTCATGAAAAGCTGCATTTTGTCACAGGGTTCTTTAAGGGTCCCCCCCAAAAAAAAAGTTATCAAAAGAATTTTAACTGGCTCTACTTGACAATGCTACTTGAATGGTGAATACAGCCACCTCCAGCTCGTACAGCTGCTGATCCTTAGGACATGAACTCTTTCTGGAGGACACTTGTTTTTAGCCTCCATTCTAGCCATTGACACAATTGCACTAGAGTAAACTCATAGCACAGCCTAGAAAGGTGGCCCCAGGGTTAGGCCTATCACTGGGGAGGTCTGGATTCAAGACCTCGCGCTGCCACACACTTTGTGAGACCTTGGAGAAGTCAGACAGTCGCTCCGTGCCTCAGTTTCCCCTTTGTAAAGTGTGAGTAATAGCACTATCCCATCTCCCAGGGGTGTTGGAAGTTTCTCGGGTACTATGGGAATAGAGACTTTGAGCCAGAGAGTAAGATGAAGTATTTAAGATAGAGAGACAAAAGGGCTTACTTCAAGCCCAAAGTAAACTTGACAGACATGATTTGCATCTTTCGTTGCCAATGTTTGAGATTTGGGGCATCTGGCCATTGTCCTAAATAAGCCAGTGATTCATGACCTTGTCTCATCCCCTGCATTCTTCCGTCGCTTGAAGCGTTCCCTCCACAGAGAACTCCAGTGGCCCGAAGTAACATAACTAGGGACATGCTAGCCAGTGGCTGAGCTCAACACTGTCTGCTAAATTTATGTGGCCATCTCTCTTTATATCCATCCATCAAAAGGCAGAGAGGGAGAGGATACCAATAAGTAGCTAGTTAACTAAATAAATGAATTGGGTAGGCCCTATGTAGAGATAAATCTCTCTGAAAGAACATTTAGACGTTCCATATTTGAGCTGGATATCATTTAAATTACCGCTCTACCTCCCCTCAACGTGTTGGCCCTCATTACCGTGTTTTTAATGCTCCGGGCTTAATTGCAATAGCTGCAGCCTTCCCCTCCAAGCTCCTCATGGAAATTAGCCCAGCTCTCCTGCCCACTTATTATCCAACGCTCTCTGCAGCATGTGCTTTTCCACAGCCCCGGGCTTGCCCCACGGCTCAGCCTGGCCAAAGGGAGAGAGCTGCTGCCTGGAGAAGGGGGTCAGGACTGCTTTGCAGTGGGTGCGCCTGGGTGGAGAGGATGGGAGGTGACACCTTCCCAACACTGGTGGAATTGGAGGGGAGGGTCTGGCAGGCTCCCTGGAGAACTTGCCTGCTTTTGCGCTCAGGAGTGTGTGGGTGAATGTGTGTGAGAGGTAGAGAGTGTAGTGGGAGCTTATCCCAAAACTGAGAGGTTGAACCCTTCCAGCAAGAGCTGCACAGCACCAAACCCAACACTTGAGGGGATGACACCCTCCCAGTGCCCCTGCCTGTTCCTTGTGATCTGCAGTGCCCTCTAGCTGCCACCAAGAGGAAAGGCTGGCCTCTGGAAGTAGCGGTGCAGCAACCGGAGAACATCAGGAGAACCTGTTTGGCAGAGCACAGGTTTCCTGAGAAGTTAAACAACCAAGAGCACTGCCCCTCTTCTGTCCCTGTAGAGGTTATTTCCCTAACATCCATTAGGGGAAGCTAATGTTTCATCACCTTCTCTTCTTCTCTGCTTAAATATGCTATTATCTGCACAAGGTGGGAAAGGTCCCATCCCCACAAAGAGCACCCACTCACCCTCAGAAAGAGAAAGACAAACTGGAAGGGGTAAAGAGCAAGAACTGTGACTGATGGGCTGAAAGGATTGTCCAAGAAAGAAGAGCAAAATAACTCAACTAGCAAAATTTGGCACCATGTGACCCAATCCATCTCCTACTGAAGTCAATGGAGCCTCTTGTGTTGACTTCAACGGCAGCTGGAGTGAACCCAGGACAACCCTGTGGCAATATAGGCATTGGTGGTACGAAGAGGCATGCTTAGGAGTAACAGAGTGCAGTTCAGAAAAGGGAAATTTAGTAGGAGACAAAGAATTTCCCAGCAGCAAGAACTGTTCCACTGACATTTAGATTCCACCAGTCTAAAAGTGGAAGCCCCATTGTGTAGGGCATTTAAAACTGGATTGTAGAAGCCCAGGAGAGCCTATGAGGAACAGTCCTTCAAAGGCAGCGAGATGGGGGTCAGAGGGATCAATCAGTGGATGTGTTCTTCGACCAGTGGGAAATACAAGTTGCGTCAAGTTAGTTGTGTCCAGAGAAACACCAATGATGAATGAATATTGAAGCATGAAAGCAAAGCATGAGATCAGCCTCCACCGCTCATGTCTGTAGCAGATCTCACACTGAGCACTCAGTGTTGGTCACTGCAGTCAAAGACAATAGGATGCCACAGCTCAATTTAGGTTATTATAACAAGAGATGGAAATGACCTGGAAGTCATCTAAGTCCATTCTCTCAGCATCAATGCGGGATTGCTCCCTACAGTACATAGCAACAAATTGATTTGTTCACAAGGATCTTCTGCACGGCATCACCACTTGGAACTTCAGTGTAGCCATAGTGACAGGATTTCCTGCTCTAAAAAGCACATGCCACCCCAACATTAAGGCTAAAGGCAAATCTTCATTATCTGTTAGCGGCAGAGGACCTATGAAGCTCACAGTAGAGTGCAGTTCTGATTCCATTCAGTAGAGGCCAGTGGCAAACATTCCCACTAGTGAATATGTCTGAGATGACTGCAATATTTGGTGCTTTACCCAGTATACCCTAGCTTGATATGTTGTGAGTTGTCCAGTCCAATTTTCATGAGCTTAGACAGTGGGGTCTTCCACCCCCTTCCTTATGTCCATTCCCACACAAAACCAGGGCTGCCTGCAATGGATACTCTCTTTACACACTTGTATTATCTCCCTGCTCTTTTCTTCTGCAGGGATCCCAAGTCACTGAACATTTGCAAACTTCAGCAAAAGGGAGACCCCAAACCAAACGCAAGCAGAGCTTCCTACAACCAGATAAGGGAGAAAGCAGATGACTTCATGAAGGCCATTCCCCAACAACCTCATGCTGCTGCTGTAGTTTCCATGGGAAGCACTCAGGTACTATGGTGGTAGGTTTTCAAATAGTGTCCATAACAGATTATTTACATTACACTGATAGCCTGGAAGCCCCAGTCAAGATAAAGAAAGTATCCCGGGTGATTGGAAAAAGGCAAATGTAGTGCCCATCTTTTAAAAAGGGAAGAAGGAGAATCCAGGGAACTACAGACCAGTCAGCCTCACCTCAGTCCCTGGAAAAATCATGACGCAGGTCCTCAAGGAAACCATTGTGAAGCACTTGGAGGAGAGGAAGGTGATCAGGAACAGTCAACATGGATTTATCAAGGGCAAGTCATGCTGACCAACCTGATTACTTTCTATGGAGATAACTGGCCCTATGGATATGGGGAAAGTGGTGGATGTGATGTATCTTGACTTAAGCAAAGCTTTTGATAAGGTCTCCCACAGTATTCTTGCTGGCAAGTTAAAGAATTATGGATTGGATGAATGGACTATAAGGTGGATAGAAAGCTGTCTCGATTGTCGGGCTCAAAAGGTAGTGATCAATGGCTTGATGTCTAGTTGGCAGCTGGTATCAAGCAGAGTGCCCCAGGAGTTGGTCCTGGGGCCGGTTTTGTTCAACATATTCATTAATGATCTAGATAATGGGATGGATTGCACCCTGAGCAAGTTTGTGGCTGACACTAAGCTGGAGGGTAGGGATAGGGTCCAGAGTTCACTTAGGATGGAAGAATCCCATGCACTGCTACAGGCTGGGGACCAACTGGCTAAGTGGCAGTTCTGCAGAAAAGGACCTGGAGAATCTTGAACAAGAAGCTGGATATGAGTCAACAGTGTGCCCTTGTTGCCAAGAAGGCTAATGGCATATTGGACTGCATTAGTAGGAGAATTGCCAGCATATCAAGGAAAGTGATTATTCCCCTCTATTCAGCACTGGTGAGGCCACATCTGGAGTTTTGGGTCCCCCACTGCAGAAGGGATGTGGACTAATTTGAGACAGTCCAGCAGAGAGCAACGAAAATGATTAGGGGGCTGGGGCACATGACTTATGAGGAGAGGCTGAGGGAACTCGAATTATTTAGTCTGCAGAAGAGAAGAATGAAAGGGGATTTGATAGTAGCCTTCAACTACCTGAAGGGGGGTTCCAAAGAGGATGGAGCTCGTCTGTTCTCAGTGGTGGCAGATGACAGAACAAGAAGCAATGATCTCAAGTTGCAGTGGGGGAGGTCTAGGTTGGATATTAGGAAACACTATTTCACTAGGAGGGTGGTGAAGCACTAGAATGGGTTACCTAGGGAGGTGGTGGAATCTCCATCCTTAGAGGTTTTTAAGGCCTGCTTGACAAAGCCCTATCTGGGATGATTTAGCTGGTATTGGTCCTGCTTAGAGCAGGGGATGGGACTAGATGACCTCCTGAGGTCTTGTCCAGCCCTAATCTTCTATGATTCTATTATCCATCCCCATTCTGCAGAGGGGGAATAAGGCACAGAGATTGAGGGCCAGGTATTTAGGAATCTAAAGATTCAGATAGGTGCTTAAAGGGATTTTCAAAAGTATCTAGGCACTTCTTCTTCTTCTTCTCCTCAGCATATGTGCAATGTGCCTCAAGTGGCCAGTGACCAGGCTTCATCGCCGAATTTGGTCTGCTGGTTGTATCATTAGCTTCCCTAGCCCAGGTACTGAGTGTGACATGAATGCTGATCCATGCCCCCCATCTAGGCACTTAAAGGTGGGAGTTAAGCACCTATGTGCTTTGGAAAATCCCACTAGACACTTATCCGCCGCGTTTGACGCCTAAATACCTTTAAAAATATGTCCTGGAGTGATTTGCACAAAGTCGCACAGCAAAGGAGTGTCCAAGCCAGTCTATTGATAAATCCTTGATAAATCCATGTTGACTGTTCCTGATCACCTTCCTTTTGAGTGCCAAGCCCGTGCCTTTCTCCCAAGACCATCAAAGGCACTAGAAAAAGCCTAGAAGAGCCAAGTGAGCTGGAAAAGGGACAGTCATCAGGCCCCCTGAATTGGAAGTGAAACAGAGAGTGGGTTAGAGGGGAGGCAAGTCGTGTAGCGGGGTGCGGGCAAGAGGGACAGAACTCAAGGGAAGCACGCTGCAGTCCTTTGCAGTGGAAGCTTGTCAATAATTGGAAACCTCTGTTCTTCTGCCCTTTTCTGGGCCTTGTTGTTTAATTGCACTGGCTAGCAGTTCATGAGAAAAGCTGCTCAGGGGCCTTATCTTTGCTTTCACCATTTTTCTTTCTGGGAAATGAGGTTAAAAATCCCTTCACAGCAGCTCCAGCGCACGCAAAAAAAAAAAAAAAAAAAAAAAAAAAAAAATTAGTCCCCTATCACTATTTAACATGCACTGCTAAAAACTAGATAAACACTGGCCGTCACTTGGAGATTAGCTTCTCACATGACTAAATGATTTATTTAGAAGATTCCTTCTCTTCCCCTCTCACTCCCCCCCCCCCCAGTTTTTCCTTGGCTAAGAACATATTAATCAGAAATTAAAGGCAGAAAGAGAGTGAAGGATGGAAGACTGAATAACAAAGAAGAAATGGAGGGAGAGAGAAGGAACCCGTGGGCAAAAAAAATGAGGCTGGAGAAAGGGAAGAGTCAAGCAAGAAAGGTGGGAAGAAAAAAATGAATGCAGAGAAAAATGGAGAGGAGAGGAAGCGGAGAAAAGGAATGAAAGAAGAAGGGAGGGAAAAAGTAGAAAGACAAAAAGACCTGAATTTGCAGAGAGGGGAAACCAGATAAGGGAAGAAAAAAGCAAAGCGAGATGTTGAAAGAAAGCAAAATGGGAGGGAGGGAATAAATAAAGCGTGAAGAGGGGAAGGAATGAAAAAGAGTGAAAATGTGTGTGTGTGAGAGAGAGCGAGAGAGCCTTAATTGTGTGAAAGAGGAATTGGTAGGCTTAGCCTGCTCCCTGGGGGAGTGCTGTCCCTTTAATGATTAGCGTGTTTATCTGGCTGGTATTACAGGCCTTCCAAAGGGGTACGGAAGCTGCCTGGCTTCCCCCTCTAAGCCTTCCAACTGGGACAAGGATCGGGAATTTCCACTGCCCCCCACCCCTGCTTTCACACTCCAGGTGTTGATGATAACGGAAAAACCCGCCCGCTCAGTCTGGTTGCATCTTTTCTGCCTCCCTGGTCAGGCGTGAATGACCTGGGGAGGGGAGAGGGGTAATTCTCACCAGGGATTTTCAATACCAGGATAAAGGGAGAAATAACTCGGCTAGGATTAAAGGGGAGAGGTCTCCGCTGGGATAGGTGCTGTGCAGTGTCCCTTTTCTTTTATCCATCTAGATAACCAGGCCTGGAGGCTGAGGCCTACAACGATAAGGAGATTAGGGGATTGGCTCATTTGTTGTGGGATCCTCCAGCGGGGATATTCTACTCTCTATAGACCAACCAGCAGGTTATCTAAATAGGCTAGACTTGAACTAACCTAGAGCGATTCCTCTGTGGGGCGTTACTGGGACAAAGGGGGAAAGAGGCAGGAGCGGGAAAGATGGATAACCATGATTATTTCATTATCTCGGGCTTTAACAAACCCAGCCTAGCTGGCCCTGGCCAGTGGGGAAAATTAGCTGCTCCAAGGGAGACAAATTTCTAACTGTCCATTCATTTAGATGCAGGTAAACGACAATGACCTAAATTATCCTCACTTCAGCCTTAGGGTAACGTTGGTATAGAAACAAGTTCTGTTTATCTTAAATGCTGATCGTTCATCTGTTTTGGATTTCCCCTGCCACTTAGGGGGCGAGTTTCAAAAGTCAATTGGAGCTGGGTGTCTAACATCTATTTTTGCCTGTGTAAATTTCTCCCTTACAGAATTGGATCTAGCTATTTATGTGTCACTCCACACACACACATAGGTCCACACACTGCCCCTGCAGCTCCCATTGGTCGGCAACTGCAGCCAATGGGAGCTGCAGGGGCAGTGCCTGTGGACAGGTCAGCACGCATGGATCAGTGATCGCTATAAGGCCTAAAATCTTTGCCCTAAGATCCAATATACCTTTTAAGGGTCAATATCTAAGTCTAGGAACAAATACTAGGAGCCTCGGATGAACTAGAATTCCAGCCTTTCTGTGATATAGGCAGCATCCTTTTCTAGCCCAGGCAGGTCTCAACAGTGTGAGTACGTGTCACGGACTCACAGATCATGCCCACTCTTGGCCCTGTGTGGTCCATGGGGGGTGCCTCTTTTAGTGAGACAGCCCTTCTCGGGGGTCCACTCTCTCTCGGGGTCAGGCCCCTCCACCTCCTGGAGCCGCACCTCTCTGAGCCTTAGCACGTCTGTCTCTGCCGTGGGCCCCCTCTGGGAGTCCACGCACTCTGGACCCCCTGGGCCTCTTCACCCTCGAAGGGGCTGATGCAGCCCTGTTCTCTAGACCAGAGTGACTCTCAGCCAGCATAAAACAGGAGGGTTTATTGAGAGTTGAACACAGCACAGGAAACTCTCAGGGCCTCAGGCCTGGCCTCTCACAATAACAGCACATCCCAGTCTTCCTGCATCCAGGTGGGCTCTGTCTGCTTCCTCTCGCCAGCCCCGAGCCCCCCTGCTTCCCAGCTGGGCCTCTGATATCCCTGGCCTCAAACTCCACCTCTGTCCATTGTCTTCTCTCCAGGTAAACAGGGTCGTAAACAGGCCAGAACTGGTTGTGTCTCCTGGGCTGGGGTCCCAAGTCCCTCTCCGGTCCTCTGTAACAACAAACTCCCTCTCCCCTCACCTCATTAAACCAGTAACACCCAGGTACATTGAGTCCCACCCCTGTGCATGCAAACCCTGGAAAAGACAGAAAACCCCAAGAAAAAAACCCCACTTCGTCACAGTACGTCAGGCAGTGATGCCCTGAGCTGTCTTTATTTCTTTAGATTTAAACACTATTGAACATTGTTATTAGTGTTTTTCAAATCCACAGAAGTCTGTGAGTGGTAACTAAACCAGCCTGACTTTCCAGGCAGAGGGATGGAAAAACTATATCAACCAAAAGTGGTCTCTAAAATAGGTTCTCCAATAACTTTGCTCCAGAGTGTGGTATCAGCATAATACAAGATGGGGTGTAGTGTATTGTTATTGCAGTAGCCATGGGACTCCATTGTGCCAGGTGCTGTACGAAGCCTATTTCTCATAGAGCGCTTTCCATCAGTGGAGCTCAAAGCGCTTCACAATCGTGTAATGCAGGTAGCCTCACAACAGTGTTATTATCCCCATTGCACAGATGGGGAACTGAGGCTATGCAACTTGTGCATGGTCACACAGGAAGACCGGGGCAGAGCCTGGAACTAAATCCAGCTCTTCCATGTCTTAAGCCAGGCTCCTAACCACTGGACCATCCTGCCCCAAGGACTTGACAGTCTCAGTATAAGATCAGAGATAACCCACATGAATACAGACAACCGGAAGAGTGCAAGGAACCAAGGGGACGATACTGGTTAGTAGGATAGGCAGTAGTCTTGGTACACTAGCTACCTAACCATTGTTTCCTCTGTGAGTAATGCAGCCATTCCAAGTTCATGCCAATTAACTCTTTATACCGCCACATACCACTATGTGTCTGCCCACTGTTATAGCCACATAGGCCATATTTTCAAAGGAGCTGAGCAGCCCCCATCAGCTCTCTCGTTCTGTGCAGCTGCCGGGCATTTGAGGGGTTGCAGATACTAACACATAGATAAATACTCTACTTTTCATATTCAACTCTCGGAACACGGAGCACTGAGCAAATCTGAACACCTCAACTATTTATTTAGGGTCCTCAATGGAGCTGGGCTCTTTTGAAAATCCAACCACCTTTTTAGGTGGCTAAATGGGAGCTGATCTTCTTAGGAAGATGGGACATAGGACAGGAAGAGACCTCTTGGGTCATTGAGTTCAGTCCCCTGCTATCAGAGGCAGTCCATGATATCACCTCATTCATAAACCTACTAAGCTCTGTCTTAAAAGTAGCTGGGTTGTTTGCCCCCCACTCTCCTACTAGGGGGGCTATTCCAGAACCTCCCTCCCCTTCTTCTCATTTCCAGCCTCAGTTTATTCATTCTGGCTGAAAATCAGCCCCATTTTTTTGCACCTAAGAAAAGATGTGGTATTAAAAGCACCATCCAGCCCATTTTTGGACGTAGTGTCGTCCTCTGTTCCATTACCTTAGTCATGAATTTTTCAAAGGAACCTAATGGAGTTAGAGACTTGACTCCCACTGACATTCAATGTTCCGGGCACCTAATTCCCTTAGGTCTTGTGGCAGTTGCAGCCTTAGAGGTCACACCATTATTCTGAAGGTCAAACCCCCGACCTTCCCAACCCTTCATAGTCACTCAAAGCAATTTGGTTCCACCAAGACAACTTCATTTTGAAATTCACATTTTCTAGATGTTTTGGGGGGAAGTTTTTCTTCAAATGCATTCCCGCTATCAGCTTAATGTCAATGGGACTTGGGGTCAGTGTGGTCATAAGTTTCAGTAGGAGGTATGGCCAACATTCCAAACCCCCCCCGCAGCCAGGAGTGTGACATGACTGGTGCTCTCAGCTCAGGAGAGTGCTGGGATTTGAACACCAGTGTGCGCTGAAGAGTACGAACAATTTGCATCTGTGGAGCTGTGGGTGAGAAATTTAAACAGCACCTGCCTGCACTGTACCTGCCTCTGTCCAGTGATATGGGGGATATCGAGTAGAAGTGCGGTGGTGTTGTGGTCACTGGAGATGGCATTAGTGAAACCACTGCTGGAATACGGTGTCCAGTTTTGGAGTCTGCACACCAAAAAGGATGCTGACAAATCGGAAAGGATTCAGACAAGACATACAAGTTTGATTCCAGGTCTGGAAAACCCACCTTTCAGTGAGAGACCAAAGTTTATTTCATTTATCCAAGGGAGTAAGTGGTGATTGATCATGGTCTATAATTGCCTACACAGTAAGGAGATTTCTGACAGTACAGGGCTCTTTAATCTAGGAGACAAAGGCAGAAGACGACCCAGTGGTTGGATGCTGAAGCTAGACAAAACAAGGTGTAAACTTTTCACAATGAGAGTAATTAACCTTTGGAACAACTTGTCTAGGGCCCTCCAAGTCTTCAAATCCTGCTGAAATGTCTCTCTAAAAGAGATGTTCTAGCTCAAAGAGAAGTTCTGGGCTTGATGTAGGAATCACTGTGTGACATTCCTGCACGTGTGTTATGCAGTAGGTCAGAACAGATGACCATCACCGTCTCTTATGGCCATACGAGCTATGAATTTTGTTCCCTTTCCTTTCAGAAGCTCTAAAATTCACCCACCAGATCCAGACCAAGGCCATGTTCGTGGCTGGCGCAGAGGCAAAGTCTGTCTGTCTTCATGGGCAGAGGACTCTTCAGAGACAATTTCCAAGCCACATACATGGGCCCTGAGCTAAATTCTCAGTTGCAGACATGCAGCCCCGCTGAATGTTGATAATGAATGTTGCAGCAATGAAGGTGGGACAGTATCTTTGAGGGCCTTATGAGTCCACATACACAGGAAGACACATAGAGACCTGCCCCAGGACACCCTTCTGACACATGCATGTGCACAGAGTGCCAGATTCTGCTCTGAGCGACACCAGCCGATGGGTTATACTCACCACCCCTGGTGCAGATTAATCACCCCTTGCTCCAATGAAATCACGATGTCCCCCAGCAAGGAGACAAATCTGGGAAGGGCAGGCAGCAGTGCCACCCCTCCCCCTCTTCTGAGGGGGGTCATGGCAGGAAAGGCAGCTTCTGTTGCTGCGGGAAGTTCCATTGGATCCCTGCTGGCAGAGGTTGCCAGTGGGATGCAAAGAGTTAGCATCTCTGCCAGTCACCCTGGATCTACGCGACATCCTCTAGCCTCAGAACAAGATCCAGCACGTGGATTATTGGGCAAAGACTCAGGAGCTCTGGGTTCTATTCCCAGCTCTGCTACTGACCTTCTGGGTGACCTTGGGCAAGTCACTTCTCCTCTCTGTGCTTCAGTTTCCTCTCCCACTCTGTGTCTTTTTAGATTGCAATCTCTTTAGGGTGGGGGCTTTTTCTTACCATGTGATTGTCCAGCACCCAGCACACTGGGGGCTCAACCTTACTTGTGGTCTCACATACGACCCCAATAATAATTACTTGCTTCATACCGCCCACATTTTGAGCCACGCTGGTCCTGGCAGGTAGCCCCCTGCACATAGATCCAGGCAGGCACAGATACACAACCTGATGCATGTTCCCCGATACAGAGAGTGAGAGAGAGGCACAGATATACACAGCGTAAACACACACACATACAGAGATACAGGCATCGATACACACCCTGGGACATCATTCCCAGCCCTGCTGCCTGATAGCCTCTATTTGTGCTTATCTGCCCTATGACACCAGAAGCCAGAAAATGATTGTTTTTTGTTCCTGTACAGCTGCCTTTATATTTTCCTTGAGCTTCTTTTCTTTTCTCTATAACCACACAAGATCAGAGCACAGAGACGCTCCCAGAGACTGACAGCCTGGATCCAACCCCTTCTCCCTTTTTCTCTTTCCTTTCTTTCTCTCCCTCTCTGGTCACCCTTTTTGCTTATTCTTTTCCCATACACTTCTTTCTCCTTCCTCTTTATTTTATCTCGATTTGCCACAAATCTGTTCCCCTACAAAGCAGCTGCCATCTTTGTTCTTTGCCATTATCAGCCTCAGCACACGGGCCCCGGCCGGGCTGCCTGGCAGACAATTGCTGACTAATAGACTGTCTGAGAGCTATTGTCGACTGTGTCCAAGGCAGATCTATCACTGTGTCCTATCACCTGCGCTGCACTGACACCCAGGTGGGGAGGGGCGGCGGGAGAGGGGAGAGAAGGAGGAAAAAACATACACATCCCTATTGCAAATCTCCACTCTGAAACATGCAGGGATAGGTATCTTCAAGATATCCATCTGGCTTCCCTTTGTCCATCTGCCAGGATAGTTCGGGAAGGAATAGGGTGGCTGAAGCAGAGAGATGGCTCATGGAACGAGGGAACTAAATAGTGCACTGGTATTTCAGATGTATTCGCAAGTCAGTGCAGCCAGGTCTGGGGTTTCCAGCTAAAACAGGCGAAAGGTCCAGGAGCGAGGTTTGGAGAAGCAGACAAGAGTACAGCTTCTGGCTGGCCCAGGGTTGATGCCTGCGGTTCTAAGGCCTGTCCATGCTGTATCTATTCTGCTGCTAAAGACAGAACTTCAGCTGTTAAATCTGGCATCTTCCTACAGCGCTGAATTCACGTAACAAAAATAAACCACTCTGGACCCCTCCTAGGCTCTCTTGTAGGCCTGAAACTGGGTACTGATCCGAGGTAGGTGCTGCTGAGGTGCAAAAAGAAAATTAAATAAACTCAAAATATGCTTTTCGGACCTCTGAAAATGATTCAGATGCTGAACAGAGTTTGGGTTCTGTTCTTCGACATGGTTCACTCTTATCTATCACTGTTCCAGCCCTGCCTGGGTGGTAAATGGTAAGCCCTTGGGGGAAAATGTGTCCTCCCTCATCTTCTTTCAGCAAAATTACTCCATTTTCATTAATAAACAGAATTTAGTGCTTGACCCACTTATAGGGGCATGAGAACATAGTCTACCTTCCCCTGACACTATGTCTTTAGCTGGCTAAATCTTCCAAGGTTGGACTTCTTTGGCTATGCGTTTTGGTCTTGAATATTTATCTATCTATCTGAACTCTTCCCGTAGTTCAACTGGAAATAAAGGGTAAATTTTTAACAGTGAGAGTAATTAACCATTGGAACAATTTCCCAAGGGTTGTGATGGATTCTCTATCGCTGACCATTTTTCAATCAAAACTGATTGTTTTTCTAAAAGCTCTGTGATACAGGAGGTCAGACAGGATGAGTTCAATGGTCCCTTCTGGCCTTGAAATCTATGAATTTAAACTCTTTCCTGAAGAAACAATGTCTTCTATTGTCTAGCTCTGGGTTTCATACATCTACTCTGCCAATTCCCCTTAACTCTGACCAGAAGGCTGAATAGAAGCAGCCCAATCTGTGGCACAAAAGGAGAATTTGTTTTATTCGAGTCTTCCCTTCAACTCAAACAAGCCATGACCACTCCTTCCTTAAAGAAATATGTTTGTCCATATAACTACAATTTTTGAGTCTTGGTGTCTTGACACTGTGTCCCTCACAATGGGAAAAGCAATCAAACAAGTTATCTGCTCCTGCTCTGGACAGTCTCAGAATTTGAACAGCAGGGGGGGCTGCAGGTCAGAATGACTAAAGGGCATTGGTAGAGCTGTGGGGGTGGGGGGGGCAGAAATAGCATGGGGATCAGGACTGAGGTGTGCTGTAGAATAGCTATATGAGGCGCAAGTCAAATGCATCAAAAAAATCTATGTGAGCACCTGGGACTACACTAGGCCCAGGTCGGACTGAGGGGCACTGCCCAGGGCCATATCAGCCACGGAAGCTGCGGGTCAGGATGGAGATGCACTGGCAGACCTGTCTGTGCTATCTCTGGTTTAGACAATTGCTATTAGTCTCTTACTTCCTTGACTGCAAACAGGCATCCACCAATATTAACGGACGGTCCCATGTGGTAGCCGGAAAGGTAGATTTAAGACTTTTATTTCTCGTTCATTTTTTAAAAACAAAGAGAATTTCAGAAAGAAGCCCTGAAAGATTAAGGCAACTGCCTCATAATTCGCAATGGGCGTGGACTTTATTTTAACCAAGTGTGTGTATTTACTGATCTATGCATGTGCACACCAGGTGAGATGAGCTGAATGGTTAATTTCCCAGTGGGTTTTGCTCCCGCTTGCTGTAAAGTTGTGAACAAAATGACCAGCCATGCATTGAACTGGCTTACACGGCTCTCCATATGGAAATGAAGATAATCCAGGTCTGAGCTTTGTATTCTCTGGTAGAGCGGGGAGCAAAGAGGGAGTTGGAAAGGGGGAGGGGGCGGATAGGGAAGTTTAGAGTTGGTGTCAATCCATGCCCTATCACAGAAACAGTTTGCTGCTCAGACTGGGGGAATTTATTGGGGTGTCCATATTCCTCTTCCCTACACCTCTTCTTCACCAGCAGTTTTTTTAAGTCTCACCCTCTCTAACTCTGGTGTGTGCTGGATGATGAAGACTTTTAAGGGAAGCATCAGCACAAAGGAACGAGGATTATGGGTAAGGTCAGAGTGCAGGAGGGATTAGAGATATGATGTACTAAGAGGGCGCAATAGGCAGAAATACTTTCCGTTCCTAGGAAGCCCGTGTTAATTGAGGGGGGTGGGAGAAATTGTCTCTTGTTTGAGTCTCTTCCCTGTCTCTCTCTCCCTGGCTCTCGCCCTAACCTCCCTCACGCTCCCCGAAGCTGCTTACCATGTGTTTTGTGCGCTCTTAGCCAACGTAGGTGGGGAAGCAGAGAGGTTGGAACAGCTTAGATGCCATTTAGGTTTGCCTAGGCTCCTTTCTCAGCTTAGATTTAGCCAATTTACCCCTGTTTCAAATGCCATTGTATTTTGGATGGGAGCTTGCCAGGTTCCGCAGGCGTTTGACAGAGAAGAAACAAGGCCTAGTGTCTGCTAGTGGCAGGTGCAACTTCCCACTGTCCTCCTTGTACACATTTCTAGGAGCACCTACCTGGCAGTGTTGCAGTTCAGGCAATGGACTGTGGCTCAGCAGACATGGGGCAATGCCCAGCTCCACCACTGACTTGTCAAGTGTCCTTAGGCAAGTTACTTAAGGAGTGTCAATGCTGCAGCTGGATGTGTTATTCCCAGCTCGGGTAGACATACACATGCTAGCTCCAATTTAGCCGGTGTGCTAAAAAAGCAGCATGGCCACAATGGGAGGGGTAGCACTCAGACTAGCCACCTCCGTACAGTCCTCTCTGAGATCCTAGCTACATGCTCGGGCAGCCAGCCCAAGCTGCTGCGGCCGCAGTGCTCATGTTAGCTCGATTCATGCTAGTGCATGTATGTTTAGGCATGCTGGGAACTACACAGCCAGCGGCACTGCAGACATACCGTTCCTCTTCTTGTGCCTCAGTTTCCTTTCTCTGCACTGACATTCCCTGTGTATCTCCATCCTGTAAGCTCTGTGGGGCAAGAACTGTCTCTCACTACATGCTTCTCATTTGCTGAGGAAAACAGAGCCCTGAGCTCAGCTGAGCCTCTAAGCACTACGGTGGTATGAATAATAACAAAACTCAAGTGCGTAAAGAAAACTCAGGCCTAGCTGAGAGGAGGTTTAAATCGCACATGGTGGTAACTTAGCCTGAGTGATTGCAAGGTGTAATAGGTGGAAGGGTAAAACTGAAGCAGGAAAAAGTGGGCCCTTCTACCCTTACTTATTCGCTCACTTCCTATTGGTTTGCTTTCTTGCTGCAGTCCTGGCATCCCACCCCTTTTCTATATAAATTACACCCCTCTGCAGCAATGTACTAATGTGTAACTTGCCCCATCCCATCCCAATTTTGCTCTGTGATTTTCAAATCCATCATGGTGAGCTAGTGGGCAGTGCACTAGGCTGCGACTCAGGAGACTGGTGTTTTGTTCCGAGCTCTGCTACTTTCTTGCTGGGTGACCTCAGAAAAGTCACTTTGCTGCACTGTGCCTCAGTTTCCCCATCTGTGAATTAAAGCTATTGATACTGACCCCTTTTTGTAAAACTCTTTCAGATCTGCTGATAAGCACTAGGTATTATTATGCTATTCGAGACATTTACTTGGAATGGTGTTAGACAGCAATGCCATTCTCCAGCAGAGCTGCGGCCACCTTTGTACCCTTGGGTCTGAAATGTCCTGAATCTCTAATACTCCCCTCTGCTCCCTTCTCCGCATTTCCCCCCCTCCTCAATGCTACACTGTGTGTGATCCTTTTGTACTGCTTTCTTGTTTCAAAGTGATTATTTCCAGAGATCCTTTTGCTACAGTGTAGAATGCATGAGATCCTTTTGCCATAACGTATAATACATCTCGTTATACTGGTAACATGTATAATGCTAGGGATCCTTTAGCTGCCACAGCATTTGCGTTCATATGTAATGATTTAGCCACAGATTTACATTTCAAATGATGTTTAGAGTGGTGGGGGGTGGCACTGAACAATTTATTCAGCAAATTTAGTTCTTTCTCCTTTTTGCAAACTGGCCTCCATTTGTACTTTGGAAAAATGAGATGCACGTTTTTCCCCATTCCTGGTAGAGCGAAGAAGAGAACCTTGAATAGCCAGGAGCAGAAAGCAGTTTTGGAAGAGTGTGGCTGGTCCTCTGAGCAGGAACATTTTCAGCCTGAGTGGAAGAAGGTAACCAAAGTTGCCTCTCCTAATCTCAAGCATACAAGGTTAGATGGGGGTAGGTGTGGGCTCCTCTGAGAAGATATAATCTTAAACCTTATCACTAGTTCTAAAATGCCATAGTGAGAAGTGCCTTGGAAACCCCCAAGATGCTTAGCTATACCAGCCTGGGTTGCCTTCTGCTCAGCAGTGTCTAGGTAGTGCCTGGCCATGCGATACTCCACAGCCACATAGCACAAATCCTTAGCACTCTAATCCCACCCACGCAGGTGGGCTCAGGCCTATGACGTCAGTGATGTAAGAACTATTCCAGCAAGAGGACCTGCATGCTCATTTTCCATAGGCTGGATTTGAACTGGTAACCTAGAAGCAAAACTGCCACATCTTCTCAGTCATCCAGGAAATTACCATGCCTGTGCTGAGCATGTGCGTAAAGTTAAGCAGGTGCTAAAGTGCTTTCCCTAAGCAGAGCCCCAACCCCAACATTTTGTCCATCTAACTCAGAAGTAGATTAGTTGAATTGATGACACACACACGGAGTTTTACTTGTTCCGAATAAAAAAGGATTATGCTTGCCAGAGTATTACTAATTAGACAGACTTTCTTATTGGGTGCTTGTAATAAGCCCCTTGAAGTGCTGTTAACATACTTCTAATTTTAGGAAAAACTAAGTAAATAATTACATGATTCAAAATTATCTACAAAATTAAATCATTCTTCACTAGACTTTTTTTTAGGCTTTGAGTTGTTGGGTCTTTCCTGGCAAAACACACTGCAGTAATTGTGTCATTTGTAACAAATGTGTCATCCACATAGTCTGTTTTATTTTAGTTCTTTTTTTTTTGCTGAGACAAAATATACAGCAGAATCTTGGTCTTAATGACAGAGAGCCCCACTGTGAGCTAGTAAATGGTCTGAACTAGTGAGTGAGTGAGTGATTGAGCTCAATTTAAAAAAAGAGAGCGAGCGAGAGAGAGAGGACTGTATGATTTCTAAGGCATTAAGCTGGGATTCAGGAACTATGTGTTCTGTTCCTGGCTGTACTACAAACTTCCTGGGTAGCCTTGGGGCAAGTCCAATGGGAGTTAGGGGCTTAAAGGATCAGGGTCTTAGTCCTTTTGTGTCTTATTTTCCCATCTGTAAAATAGGTCTAACAGTATTTTCTTTCTCCCATCCTCTGTTTTGTGTAATTAGACCGTAAGCAGAGTAGGTACTTTCTCTGACTGTGGGCATCATCTGGGGCAATGTGATCCTGATCTGGGCTGGTCAAAAACAAAAACAAAAAAAAAAGAAGAAAAAACAGATTTCCCTTTTTCTCAAAATTTTGGCTGTTTGAAATTCAAATCAAGCATCAAAATGTGTTCATTTATTTTGCCAACCATAGTTTAATTTTTATCTTTATGCCCATACTTATCTGTATATTTGTCAATGAAATATAGTGTATTTTATAAAAATAAGAGTTGATGGAATCATATTCACCTAATTAAAAAGTTTGGTGGATTTTGGTGTGCTTTAAAATAAAAAAAAAAAGCTTCTTGAATTCTTTGTAAACTTGTTCCATTCTCTGAGCATCTATTGGGTATTTAAAAATAGTCTGTGCTGTTTGTGGAATAACAATTGGTTGGAATAACTATGACCACTCTACGGGACGTACTGTAACTATACCAGTGTAGTGTAAAGCTGTACAACTTTTGTGTGTAGACAAGGCCTTAATGTAAAAGAGAATCAGGCCCATTCGTGAGTCAGCTGTGGCCTGATCCAGCCAGTGACATGAGGCAAACGCAATCTCCTCTTGGAATTGTGAGCTTCTCACAGCAAGAACTATTGCTTGATTGCTCTGTGAAGTGTCGTGCACTGCCAAAAGATCATACCAATAGCTAAGCTTGGAAGGGTGAGATTTTTATCAGGAAATGTCTACACATGCAAAGCGATCACAAAATATCTCCAGCAATCATAATCCAAATGTGCAGACAGGCAAAATAAGACAAATGTTGCTTGAGAACGCATTAGAGTTTGATTTAAGGCTATTTACTTTGTGTATTTTGATGTGAGATGGTGACATTTTGTGGTTTTCACGGTTATAGAGCTTTAACTTTTGGAATCTCTGCATCTACTGTCATTAATTAAGTATTGTCTAGCCTCCCCCATAATTTAGACACGACAAATCCTGCATCTTGACAGGGGGTTAGACTAGATGACCCTTGCTGTCCCTTCTAATCCTATGGTTCCACGAGTCTCACAACTGTGAAAATGTAAATGGATAAAAATGAAAATAAATGCTTAAAAACCATCATTTTGCACAGCTGTGAAAATTTTAAAAGATAACATTTGGGAAAAAAGCTGCTTAAAATAAGCATTGCTATTGTCTGTCAAAATTATTTTAAAACGCTGAATTCTGCCAAACCTCCAAATATCAAATAGCAAATATTAATAGCAGATAGGAGGGCAGGGCACTAGACAATACACTGTAAGGAACGATACTGCTCTGGCCGGAGGAAGATGTGTCAGATAACATAGCAGGTCTTTCCTATCTCGGAATCTCTGTGGGATGAATCCTGAATGCCTTCCTCAGTTTCACCCTTACTCATTCTATTCTAGTCTATTCAAGGTCTTATATTGTGCTCATCACCCACCTGAGCGCCTTCCAGTCGTGCATCAGACGACATCACTATACATCTGTCACATGTGCTTAGTTCTCTCGTTATAGTTAAGCCTTCAGGATTTGGGGCCTGTGGTTTTATCTGCAGAGCATGGGTTTCTAAAAGACTTGGTAGAATATGTAATGTTGAGTTAAAAAGATCTCCCTCCCTCCCCTTGTTTCAGTCTAGCTGGGTTCTGGGATGGATAAGGCTTCACCAGCAGAGTTCGTGGTAGGGTTGGATCTTGGCACTGTAGAAGAGGCAGGAGGACTAGGGGCTCTCAACAGGGAAAGGGCTGAGGGCTGCAGAAGGGGTGGAGTTAAACAGGAGCTGGACTGGCCCTCTCATGCCATTCTGCCCCTCTTTCTGTTGGGAGGGGTCCCCTTTAGCCAGTCTGGCTGAACTCAGACATATACGTTGGAAAAGTCCAAACTTCTGCAGCCCAGGAGGGCTTGGTCCATCTCTGAATGGGGCATATAGGGAAAGTTAGAAAGCTCCCCTGAGCCCCAGACTGAAGGAACGGAAGGAGAGTACAGGGCAGCGCTACTCCTCTGTGGCAGCTTCGCGCGGCCTGACAAATTGCCTGAGAAGAGAGGCATCAAAGATATTTGAAGGAGTCATTTGTAATCGTTCCTGCTGACACAGAGCTGCCAGGGCTGCTGCAGACATGAGTGGAGGCGGGAGCAATTGCTCCAGGACTGGGCAGTGGCCTGCAGTGTCTGCCAGGGAGGATGAACGAGGAGAATGCAGGACAGATGCAAAGCTTTGCTGGAGACACATGGCACAGTCTGAGGAAAACCAGTCGACCCAGTCTGGCACCTTCATGCATTTGGGGGCTATTTTCCAGCATTCTCCTACCAGCTGAACCCTCTGGAGGTGTAAACCACCTCTCCCTCCCATTGGAGTCCATGGGCTACCTACTGAAATGCTTCCTCATCTTTTGCACAGTTGAGGAAAAGCTCCCACTGAGTTGGACAGAGTAAAAAAACGAATAGAGGTGTTTGACTGTGTATGCGAGAGAGGGAGAGAGAGAGCTGCTGTCTGGTATTGAACTAGGGATCTCCAGCGCTAACGGCACATGTCTGTACAGCTTGAGCTAAAGAACGACCCAGGCTTTGTAGCTAAGGGCTGTGACTGAGCAGCAGGTGACATGTTTCACCCACAGACCAGTGAGGTACATGTGCACAGCACCCCCCTTTGGTTAGAAAACAGAGTGCAACACCAGCGTCCCTGAGCAAGGCAAATCGGAGGGAAAACCCCACCCTAAGGAGGAGCTGTGAACAGTGTAACAGGCCGATCTGCAGGATTGGCATCTTGCTAATTTGAGCAACATTTTCAAAGCGGCCGTTGATTTCAGGTGGTCTCAGTTTTTGTCGCCCACCTTGAGCCACCTTGTCCCTGTTTTCCAGAGATGCTGAGTGCTTGGCATGCCGTTGACTGCAAGTGGAGTTCTGGGAGCTCAGCACCTCTGAAAATCAAGCCTTTTTTGTTAGTTCAATACCATAGACTTACGGGGTCATTTCTTCAGTGCAGCATGAGATGAAGGCAGGTGTGAAGTGATGCTGTTAAAGCATTATATGCTATTTGTTCACAATACTTTAGTGCAAAGTCAGTGGCTTTGATCTAGCGGAATGAGTTACGGGGCTACCCCAGTGGTGCTTCTGTATGTACAGCAAGTGCTAAGACATAGCCTTGATTACTATTCTCCCTGCTGGTTGTTAATAATAATACCTAGTTTCTAGCTAGTGCTTTTCACCACTAAATCTATAAGCACTTCACATTTTCCAGAAAGGGAAACTGAGGCAAAGGGTGACAAAGTGACTTGCCCATGGTCACCCAGCAGCCAAACTCCTGATTACCAGTCCAGAGCTCTGTCCATTAGGCCATGCCGCTTCCATGCCCCTCAGACTGTTAAAATCCAGGGGGCTGGCCACATCTATCTAAGGGATTTATACAGGCATCCATCACTTTAGTATCTGAGTGCCTCCTGTCGTCAAATGTACCTAATGTTTTACAAAACATAGTCCATGGTATGATTTCTGACCTGAAGAATTTAATATATGAAAGAGACATGTATGAAAATGCTGCACGGGCACACAGATCCCATCAGAAAACATATACACATGTGCAATCATTCAAGCACACAGAAACAGATATGAGTATATAGAAATGAACACAGATACAAACACGTCCAGGGCTTGATTCTGCATGGTGCTGGGCCTTGATACTCATGTACACCAGTGCAAAGTGGTAAAACATCAGAATGGCAGGATTTCACACCCACTTTGCTTTCCTTTTGTACAGGTCCAACCACGGTGCAAGGCAATGGAGAATCAGGAATACACAGTGCACTGGACAGCACATATCAAAACATTCCTATACGCACAAATACATGCACGAATGTATAGATGCATCAGCTCACAGATTCGCATGAAACTAAGTATTCACACTCGCCACCAGCCACCTTCAGAAAACTTTGCATGTTCAACAGCTGGAGGAAGATTTGACAGCTGTCAATCAACGCACCTCCTCAAAGCTGGGTTCTTGTAAGCTCAGGAGTATGTGTTGGGGGGCTAGGTTGGGGGGAGGCTGTGTGTTCCCACTCGGGGGGTGTTTTTTATTTCAGTAATTCTTTTATCTTGTTCTCACACCCTGAGCATTATGAGCATTTATCAAAGTAATTGACGCGGATGAAATTAGTGCTTCCTGCTATGTTGGACAGATAAACTTTGCTGAATATTGATTTTGCACAAAGAAAATGACATGTGCTTGGTCCTCACCCTTTATCTGGATGGACCAGGGAGATGCTGCGGGTGTGGGGGAAGGGGAGGCAAGCCTTCACTGGAGAAGCATCCATAAGAATTACTTTTATCTCTTCTTCCACAAGAAGACAACAGAAGATAAGGACGGGGCTGGGGGTGGATAAGAAAGCGCCTGGCAAAGACCTCCATTGCTAGTAGGATGCATTGTTGGGATGGGGCGAGGAGGCTGTTCCTGTTACTGATCTGACAATTGCAGTGTTTGGGAAGATAACCGGTTTTTCAGGGCCCCACAATGGGACATGCCTCCCTATGGAAGAGCTGAAGGAAGCATGTGTTTCTGTGAATAGCTTCTCGCCCCACCCCCACCCCATTTCTACATTAGCAACATGTTCTATTGCAGGGCATGGGAGGGTTTGGATTGTATTGGGTATTCCGTTGCGGGGACATGTTGTTTTCACCCTGTGGCTTTTAGCTTGGTAGGGAAAAGCCACCCTAGGAGAAGACGCTGCGAACGTGTGGTAACTAACACAAACTTACACGCAATTTTTCCCTTTGTGTCCAGTCCGTGATGCTGAGCAGCTGGAAGTAGCTGCAATGGTGCAGCTGCTGTGCCTGCAGCTCCCGTCCACCTCGGCACTGGGGCAGGCGTGTGCAGAGCTGGGACTGGTTCTAAGGTGACACATGCTCAGCAGTGCTAGCAAGATGTCCACAATGCACAGGTGCATTTCTGCATGTGGAGGTGAGGTATTTTGTAGGCGGCGCATGCTCTCCGTGTTGCAAGCACCAGAGATGATATCCCCTCCTCCCCCAGTGGAAGAATCCTTAGGTTCTTTCAGTGAACCAACCCTCCTCTCTGCTATTATTGATTTCAATGTATTAAAAATGTTCAATATGGAAGTTAATAAGACTATGCAATCAGGCCCATGCTGGTGTGCTTTGCTGGATTGGAGCCACAGTACTCAGTGCTCGTAGGGTCGAGCCATTAGCCAGCATTTTATTTTTTCAGTTTCATTGGAATAATCATTTGCTTTCCTTTTCGCAAAGGAGTGCCCTAATCGCTCCCTAAGGGCTCTGACATAGCAAAGCACTTCAGCACATGCTAAACTATAAGCATAGGAGTAATCCCATTCCTTTTCAGAAAAGGGTTTCACCTTAAACACTGAATTCAGCGGGACATAAACATGTGCTTAAATGCTTTGCCAAATCAGGCCCCAAGTGATCAATATCGTCTCAGCTGAAGGACTACTTCTGCATGTTGTTTAGGCCTTTGGCATGCCACTAATCCCTAGGAAGATGTGTCTCCTGCCTTGGTTAAATCATAATATTTTTAAAGCAAGTGGATTGGTGATCAGTGTGTTTAACCTCTCAGATGTCTTCCAATGCCCAGGAATGTCATCCGCCATCAGTTCCCTACAGAGCTTATTGACCACAGATAGATTTGGAATGTATTGTGCCTAATCATCTATCATCCACAATAATCTCTTTCTCTTTCCACTTTGCATTGTGTGGGCATTTCAACGATTGCTTTTATTTTATCTGAATCAGCTTTTCTCAGCTTGTATCCAGGACAGAAAACTTCTGTTCTGTTTTGCTTTGGAAAGCCCTGGGTTAGGTGTCTTTTTCTTTCATCTCCAACAGAATTTACCTAGAACTTTCCTTGTGTTCTTTTAGGTACACCCCCTAAATGTTCTAATTAGCATCACCATCATCCTCCATTATAATTTTAGTACCTTGTAATGACTCCAAAAGCTGTGCAATTACTCTTTGAAAACCTTGGGAGCAGAACTAATACCAAATGGCATTTGCTTAACTTATAACTTCCAAATAACATATTAAAAGCCACCAGCGTGGAGTTTGTATGCTCCAGCTCTACATGGGAAAATGCACATCCTGCAGCTAATGCCGAGAATACTGTTTGCTTCTGAGAATTTAGGTGCCACTTCTTCGACATTTTTCATTGGGTAATGTTCACTTTGGTATGGCTTAATTTAAATCCATGCATGTCTCTATCTGTCTTTTCACGTGCAACCATAAAATAAACCTAGTTCAGCAGTTGTTCTGCTTTTCACTTACGCTCAGTTTTTCCATATTATCAAGTTTTGTTTTCACCTTATGTGTTAAGGCCAGCTGAATTTTTCTTATTGGATAGATTGCAGCAGTTTCTGATTTGTCTCATTTAATATATTGTTTTTCTTTTGCACATACAAGGCCTTGGAAGACAACTAAGAAGTCTCCTTAGTATGCTGCCTGTGTTCTCTGTGTATAATACTGTGGCATTGTGTAGGGAACCGCGGAAGACTGTGTTACGGCCTAGCTAGGGTATTTTCGCTTTCTCGGCGGCCGGTCACTGTAGGACACGGCACACCAGTTATAACCCGTTCCTAACGGGTTAGAACCAGTTTGCATGGTCCTCAGCCAACGGGCGAACACCGCCTGTGGAAAGTCCCTGGCCTTTGGCCAAGGGGCAGACACAGCCTGTGGAAAGTCCCTATTTGCTTATGTATGAGTTGTTTTTGTGTCTTGTATATATAGCTGCATGGTCCTGGTCCTGCCCTTGGACTCCATACCAGGCCGAGCTTCGGTGCGCTGGGTTCCCCGCCTCCATGATAGCAACGCCAGAAGTTGCCATTGCGGGTGTGTCACTTTACCTTCATTATAGCCAATAACTCACAGTGTGTGTGGGCCTCGTTCTTGCAAAGCACCCTGGGTTGACCCGTAGCCTCCCAAGAACCTTACACATTGATAGCAGACACGTTTTGAAAATAACTTCATGGCTAGGCATGCTTTTAGTCCTGACACATATGGTAAATCCACATTTACTATTTGGCAAATTAAGTGATACTGATTTTAAAACAAGTTGTAATGGTTGCAGGCCCTTGCACTTGTCTTTTATGCCCTGAATATGAATAAAAACTTTGTTTTGTACAGTGTCTTTAGCTATTGCATTATATAATTTCCTTTAAATAACATCACGTTATATTCCAGCCTGCAGTTCAACAGGTACCTAACTGCCATTAATGGGGAGCTGTATTTGCCTGTCTGAAGCAGTTTGACGTGCAGTCACTGCTCCTGCAAAGAGATTTGCTGTTTTTATTCTTCTCCAGTCACATGACCGTTTTTGGCTCTGCTTGGGCAACACACATTTTAAAAGTGAGCTTTACCATTGCATGTATTTGATAGCTGACTGCGGCAGGGTGCACTCCCCGGCGTGGCTCTGAAAGAGCTCGCTGGAGCTCAGTAACAGCACCTGGTTGCACCTGCAGGCTGGGCCGGGCCCAATCATAGATGAGTCCCAGCTGGGTGATTAGTATAAAGAGAAGAAACCCAGAGGAGAGGAGGGCGGAAGTCCCTCTCTTGGCAGTGGAGAGTCTGGCAGGGCTGAAGAGGAACCTCAGAGCCAGGAGAGACATGGAGCAGCTACTGGAGTGGAGCAGGTTCTGGCGGTGAGAGTCTTGATGGTAGGGCAGGCTCTGGACTTCCAGAGCAAGAATGCTAGCAGGTGTTTGAGGAATAGGGCAAGGGAAACGTAAGCCTGAAAGGCCAAGCCTGAGGAGGCCAGAAGATGGTTTGGTTTGGGATGCCAAGAGGAGGAATCCTTGCAAGTCCTGGCTCTCAACAAAGGGAAAACTTGGAGAGCTGGGGACTGAAGGCCTGAAAAAAGCCTATGGTAGAAAAAGTCCAAGGAGGCAGCAGCCAGGATTCTAACGGAACAGACGGTGGCTGCTGGTTACTGGGTCCCTGGACTGAAACCCAATTTAGAATATGGGCCTGGCTTCCCCCACCAGCTTCTGAGAAGGGGGTAAGTACGACTGGAAACCCTGGGTGTGAGGAGCACAGGACCCAGAGCCAGGGCTGAAGACTTGTTGTAAGTACATTGGACTCTTAGTTGTTGGACTTTGTTACCCTGGAAAGGAATTAAAATGTGACCTGACTGGAAAGCTGAGTTGCAAGAAGAGGCAAACCACCATGTAACTGGAGTGACCATCGGCAGGGGGCATTGGAGAGGAAAGAACTGCTATGTCACACTCATCCACTGGGGCATGCCAGCAGGGAATCCACTCTTCTACACCCACCGAACGCTGGGCAGATGTTCTTGAGCACAGCTGGGGTGTGGGAAATGTTGCTTGTCAACAGAACCTTTTCTCCTTCAGGCTAAGCATTGCATCTCTAAGGTGGGTGGGCCAAGTTGTGTGAATGGCATTACTTGAGTAAGTAAACACTTACCAGAGTGAGTAAGGGTTGCCAGGGCCGGCTTCAGGCACCAGCTTATCAAGCAGGTGCTTGGGGCAGCAACTCGGGAGTGGGGCGGCACTTTCAGGGATTCGGTGGCAATTCGGAGGAGGGTCCATCACTCCCGCTGGGAGCGAAGAACCTCCTGCTGAATTGCCACAGATTGCGATGGCGGCTTTTTTTTTTTTTGGTCTGCTTGGGGCAGCAAAACCCCTGGAGCCGGCCCTGAGGGTTGCACAATCTAGTCCTTGCTTCAATGGTCATTTTGGTGTCTGTCATTCCTAGTTTTCTGTTTCTGAAATGAGGTCACAATGAGTAGTTGCTGATTCCCTACCAGGTCACTCAGAGCCTGAATCTGCATTTTGCTAATTTCACTGGTTTTGCAGATGTCTGGCTCAGGTTAAGGTTAAAGATGCTTCCCTTAGCAGCCTGTCTTTCACACGGCCATTATGTATTCCACACGTGAATGCCAAATACAAATTATTTTGTTAAGGAGTCGCATTGTTCATCACATTCGCAGGGGTGATCTTTCAGTCAGCCACATGTGCACCCACTGGTTCATATCATAAATAAAAGCCAATAATTACTCAAAAACAACTTTTTTTTACCATATCTCTTAATTAATCCCTAATCTGTGATAAATCCTCGATCTTTTTCCTTCTCGCATGTATTAAAGAATTTATATGCTTGCAATGCAGTCAGATCTGCCATGTGGAAGGAAAGAAATGCCTGAATAGAAAGTACTTTTTCTCTTGTGGACATAGCAATGACAAAAATTTTAAAACTCTGCCCAGTTTCTGCTAGTTTTCCTTGCTAATCTGGCAGACCCGGGGGAACAGCTATCTCTTTGGTCTGACAGACCTTCTGATGCCATCTAGAGCCAGGTTCTGCTGGAGGGACACAGACTGGGTAGTTCCTGACTCCAAATGGTAAGATTTTGTGCTGTGGCTCCAAGAATGCAGCCCAGAATGCGCAATTCTGGGGGCAAGAGGGCTAAGGTAGCTTTTAGGCCTTGCTGTGCCTCCCTGATCGTGGCCTTCTTCAGGGGATGGAGAGGCCCCAAGCATAGGTTAGCCCTGGGGCCTGTCTAGGTTAAGGTGACCTCCATGTATAGCCCTCTGTCCCTCAATGCTGCCCAGAATCTCTGCAGCACTGCATGCTACATCCTCACCCTGACATTCACCTCTGGTTCCCAGCCTCATCCCAGGCATGCCTCCTATGCCAGAGTTTGCAATGGCGGTCCTCTGAGGGCAATCTGATGGCTGTCTTCTGTAGTGCCTGCACCTTGGGAGACCTTCCTCAGTAAAGATGGGATTTTTTTAATCATAGAAATGTAAGGCTGGAAGGGACATCAACAGGTCATCTTGTCCTGTCCCCTGCACTGAGAATTATCTAGACTATCCCTGATAGATGTTTGTCCAAATGGTCTTAAAAATCTCACATGACTGAGACTGCACAAACTCCCTAGGTCATTTGTTCCAATGTTTAACTACTCAGACAGAAAGTTTTTCCTAATGTCCAACCTAAATCTCTCTTGCTGCAATTTAAGCCCATTGCTTCTTGTCTTGCCCTCAGTGGATAAGAAGAACAATTTATCACCTTCCTGTTTATAACAATCTTCCACCTACTTGAAGACTTCTCATGCCCACCTCAGTCTTCTCTTCTCCAGACTAAACAAACCCAATTTTTTCAATCTTTCCTTGTAGGTCATATTTTCTAGCTCCTTAATCATTTTTGTTGCTCTTCTCTGGATTTCCTCCAATTTGTCCACATCTTTCCTGAAGTGTGGTGCCCAGAACTGGACACAGAACTACAGCTGAGGCCTTATCAGTGATGAGTAGAGTAGAAGAATTACTTCTCGTGTCTTGCTTACAATGCTTCTGCTAACACACGCCAGAATGATGTTCACTTTTTTTGCAACAATATTACATTGTTGACTCATAACTATAAACTCCAGATCCTTTTCTGCAGAACTTCTTCCTAGACCATCGTTTCCCATGTTGTATGCGTGCAACTGATGATTCCTTCCTAAGTGGAGTACTTTGCATTTGTCCTTACTGAATTTCATCCAATTTATTTCAGCCCATTTCTCCAGTTTGTCAAGATCATTTGCAACCCCTCCCAGCTGGTATCATCTGCAAACTTTATACATGTACTCCCTGTGCCATTATCAAAATCATTTATGAAGATATTGAATAGAACCAGCCCCTTGACCAATTCCTGTGGGACCCCACTTGATATGCCTTTCCAGCTCAATTGTGAACCATTGATATTTATTCTCTGAGTATGGTTTTCCAACCAGTTGTGCACCCACCTTAGAGTAGGTTCATCTAGACTATATTTCCCTAGTTTGCTCATAAGAGGGTCATGTGAAACAGTATCATCCCTTTGTAAAAGGAGTGCAATGTTGTATAGCGTAAAGGGACTGGAACAGGGGTGAGATCTTGCTCCAAAATTAAATCCAATGCTTTCAATGAACAAATCTCAGAGTAAGTTCCTGTTCAACATGAGTAAGGATGGTAGAATATGGCTCATAAGCTATAGAATAAGATTCCAGGATTGTCAATGCTGAGAGTCACTCTGAAACCTATTATGTCTGTAGAGTGAGTTTGAAGTGATGGAAGCAGCTACAAGCATGGCTGAGGGCTCTTTTTGTTCAGAATATCACCAGGTTCAATCATCACTGGGTTTCATAGTCTGTTGCTGTCCAATTTTAAATTCTCAAGCATTTTGACTTTACAAGTCACACCCGTACATTATACAGCTACAGTAAGGCATATATCTATGTCATGCCAAGAGTCCTAGACCATTGTGAGATAAGGGATAACTCAACCAATCACCATCCTTACTCTGCATGCAAGTTAGCTGTAGCAATTTCATTGGTTGTATGGGGGAGACTGCACAGATGATGGGCCCAACTGCCACCTGCACAAATCAACACAAATTTTCTAACAACCCCTCCAACACAAGTCAACTCAAATTTCCTAACACACACACCCCAACATAATTCAACACAACCATCCACACAACAACACAATAACCCCCAAAACACCCATCCCCTCACTGCCGCACACCCTCCTCATTTACCACATGCAAAAATCTTCCAGCACAACACACACACTCGCCCACCCTCAGTCATCATTGAGCAGCGACACATATATTTGTATGTTCTCAAGCATTTTGGCTTCAAGAATCAGACCCATGCAACAAACGCTTTCAGCTGCTAGTGTTCTGTAAGCATTCAGAAGCTGGGTTTGTCCAGAGAGAACGTTATTAACTGAGTCCAATCCTGCCAGCTGTACTCATCTTCAGCAGCCCCCAGGACTGCTCACAAAGTGAGATGCTATTTGATCATGAGTTGTCGGATCAGGCCCAGGATGAGCCCTGATTCTTCTTCCAACTTCTGAAAACAGCAACCATCCTTAAGCCTTGAAATCCCACCTGTCCAGTCTAAAGCTTGTCCGAATTTCAAAATCGAAGACTTGGCTGACGTTTCCAAATGTGGCGTGGGAGGGGAAGAAGATGGGAACAGATTGGGAAATGTCCCTGTCGTTCTCAAGCCAGCCAGCTCCTCTGCACATAGCAGGAGGCAGCGGGCCTCCCTCTGCCTGCAAATCCTTTCTCAGGATGCACTGTGGATGCACTCCCACTGTGCAGCTAAATTCACTGTCATTACCATGTGCCACTGCAAATCTCACAGAACCAGGAGGGCAATTCTGCAACACTCTCTCCGCCTCGAGCACGTGGCTCCCGTTGGTTCTGGGGAGCAGTGAGTGGAGGCGTGATGGTGCTGATGGAACACACAATGCAGTAGTGTTGGCAAGACTTGTGCTTTACCACTGAGACCCACGTTGCTAAATTCTGTTTTCCCCATCGTCTCCCGTTACGTCACAATCAGCCGTGCTCAATGGCCAGTGAGGCTATGGCCAGCCTTGGGCTTTGGCGGGACTGGGGGCTCATAGGCTTTCAGGACTCCTCGGTAGCTCTTGGCTTAGGGTGAGGACTCCAACTGCTCAAACTGGCTTTCTATCCCTGTGGTGTTCCAGCAAAGACATTGGGCAACCCCTGTGCTGCATACACACACACCACACCAACACGCACAGACTGCCACCCCTCTGCACACCTCCTCCCACATATAAAAACATGTTCGCCCACCGTGTGCGCGAACATCCCCACTCCACACTGGTCGACACCACCAATGCCCCCACTGCACACCACTACCATGTACAACCCACATCTCACACACATCCTCCCACCACATACAAAGACACACGCAAACAGCCATGTAATAACCAGACCAAGCCCACACGTGTTCACCCCCACTTCCCCTCCCCATACAAACACACAAATGCACCAACTCTGCACAAACACACACAAAACACCCCATACACAAACCGCACACAACTTGCACACCATGCCCACTGCCCAGTCCATACACTCCCAGCCCAGCATATGTGCGACACCCCAAACACACCCGACTACACTTCCACAGGGGCTAAACCCACCACTGACCTGCAAGGAGCTGCAGCCACTAACCCTCAGGCTGACCCTAATATTCCTGCCTGAGCCCTTCGAATGGGGCAGTAGCCTCTCTTCCCACCACTCAGATTTCCTCTTACCCACCCTTCTTTCTCCTAGTCTGTTTTTCCATTTATCTTCTTTGGCAAATATACATAAATATGAACAACTGTATCTGAGTGTGACCTTACCTGCCCTGACTAAATTAATGTAGTGTCTGGGAAGATAATTCTAAAGCCATAAGAAGATAATAAAACAGGAAAGATTAAAAAAAAAAAAGGCAACCGTTGTGGTTTGTATTCTCTTATCTAACCTTCTGCAGGCCCTGACTGGGAGTTCAATCCCATGCTATTTAAAAGGATGCTACAGTCAGGAGTAATACAGAACAACCCTAACTAGGTGGAGAAGACTTTGCAGCCTCCCTGAATGCTTTCTGCTAGGGATGGGCCCACTCGATAACATTTGGAACCAAATCCAAGCTCCAACAAAATTTTGTACTGCTTTGAGGCAGCTTTTTGGTTCAAGCCACTCAGTGCCTGTTACGGTTGTCATGTATTTGTATTGTAGTGCCTCTGAGGTCATGGATCAGGACCTGCTAGGATAACCGGGCTTACAAATTTACCCTAATCATGAGCGCGACTGTAAAAATATGTGAAAGTTCATAAGATGCCAGAACCACCTAAAATAGCAAACGTTGATGGGGAAAGGTACACCAGGGAGACAGACTGATTATTCCAAACAAAAAGGCCTACTGGTCGAACTCAAGGACTGTGTGATCATGCCTGGGAAACAAGAAAATGTGGGATTGGAAATCAATGAACCAAAATTGGTGTGTTGGCAACTAGGCAATTAGTGAACAAAATGAGGAGATGGGCTGTTCCATGGATCGCTCCCTTTGTGGGTCCTTAAAGAGACTTTGGGGAGAAAAATTTGGCTACTGGAGCAAGCTTCACTCAGGGTTGCCACCCTCATCATCTCTTAGGACCAGACCTTCATCATCCTGATCCTGAGAGACGGGCCAGAGAGAGAGAGAGAGACCCAGATGCCATCATCAACTGTACTGCTCCAGCTGAATCCCAAACACCACCTGGGATGAAACAGTGTTGGACTTTAACAGCGGCAGCTCCAGCCTATCTCAACTCACGTCTTCTCTTTTCCCCAAAAGGACAGTTATTACCGTCTTTGATACCATCTAAGAGACTGACAAACACAGGAGGGTTCTTTCTAAAAACTCTCTCCAGCCAAAGGGGAAGGGAGCAAGGGAGATGTGAAAATGAAAGCCTTCTATACTGCTTCACATTTCCAATGCTTTAACTGTTTTTCCTTCTTTTCTTTACCTTTAATAAAATGTTAAAAGGATTTTCAATGGTGCATTTGCCATGGCACTAAGCAGGCTGAGGTTTCTGTAGACCAAACCCTGAACCTTGTTTAACACTGTTTCATGCTGGACAGTGCCTGCATTATGTTAACATCTTTGGGTCTCTATATTCCCTCTAAACTAATAGAATGGATGCCACTGTGCTAGGTGCTGTACAGACACAGAGCAAAAAGCTGCCCCAAAGAGCCTACAATCCGACAGTCTGTCTACACGGTAATCGTAGGGCATGATTCCAGCGGTAATGGACGTACCCCAGACATACTCACCCGGAGCACTACAGTCACAACAGCACAGGCGTCAGTATGGGATGTACAAGCTGGCCCAAAATGCTGGGGAAGTACTTGGGTGGCTAACCAGAGCTTCATTGGGACCTCAAGCTAGCTAGTGTAAAGCCAGCCTGGGTATGTCTACACAAGCTGGAATCACACCCAAGGATTACAGTCTAGACACACCCAAAGGAGGAGATAACATGCTGATGCAGCTGGGGAGCACAAGGAAATAGTGAGACGATACCAGTCAGCATGATAGGCAGTGGTTTCAGCACTGCAGCTGACTACCCATTGGCAAGTTTGTTTGTAGCCATCCTGGTAAAGCAGCGCTTTACAGAGGACAATGAGGGGACTTTACAGACTGTTACAGGGAGCTCCTCCCAAGCAGAACTGGTTGAACATTTTCTGATGGAAGAGTTTTCTATTGGAATATGCTGATTCAATGAAATGCAAACATTTCGTGGAACTGTATCGATTGCATCAAAATTTTCATGGGAGATTATCGAAATGTTTCATTGGTTTTGATTTTTCAGCCTATTATAATTACATCATATTCTATAAACGATAGTCAAAATGAAACATTTTGGCCGTATCTAGGCATAACATATCGACCTTCATCATTTTGATAAGGTCAAAACAAAATATATTTGGGATACTTCCTTTCACAGAAAATTCCAACACTTCAACTTTTCATCCTGATTTGGGACAAAAAACAAATGTCAAAGTCTCAGAATTTCATGTGGGACAGAAACTCTGAATTTTGAAGACAGGATACTGAACTAAATGGATCATTAGTCTGGTCCTTTATGACAGTTCCTATGTCTTCATGATTATTCAGATTAAAAAAAAGAAGCAAACTCAAAATATTTCTGAGACTCAAACAAATACAAGTATCGGGGGGCAGCCATGTTAGTCTGTATTGTGGCAAGGCACCTTCTCAGTCTCCCCAGTCTCTGCTGCTTTTAGCTCTGGTGAGACAGGCTCAGGTAATGTAGTCCCCCTTGGGACACAGGGGTAGTCTGCTCCCCGTATCTCCACCAGTCGTGGTTAGCGAATTCTTACCCCCTTGTGGGAGAAAGTACTGCCTCTCCTCCTGGAGGGTCTAGCTGTTTTGCTGCTCCTGGCAGCAGGGCTTCTTCTCTCACTGTTCTGCCCCACTTCCTTCCACAGGGAAGGGTTTAAAAAGGTCTCAGGCAGCCCCAAGTTGGAATCAGCTGATCCCAATTAACCTCAGGTAGCTCCCCCTCAGCTGATTCTAATTTGCTACCTTGGTAACCTTTCACAGCTGAACCTGATTGACCTGTGGTTGCCTCTCAGTTGATAAGGAGGAGAGCCTTTTAACCCTCTGGTACTGATTCTTATCCCTCCCTTACAGCTGTCTGTCTCGAGTTTATCACAGTATCCACAAAAACAACAAGGAGTCAGTTGGCACCTTAAAGACTAACAGATTTATTTGGGCATAAGATTTCACGGGTAAAAACCCCACTTCTTCAGATGCATGGAGTGAAAGTTACAGATGCAGGCATGAATATACTGACACATGAAGAGAAGGGAGTTACCTCACAAGTGGAGATCCAGTGCTGACAGGGCCAATTTGATCGGGTCGATGTGGTCCACTCCCAATAACAGATGAGGAGGTATCAATTCCAGGATAGGCAAGCTGCTTTTGTAATGAGCCAGCCAGCCCAGTCCCTATTCAAGCCCAAATTAATAGTGTTAAATTTGCAAATGAATTTTAGTTCTGCAGTTTCTCTTTGAAGTCTGTTTCTGAATTTTTTTTGTTCAGGAATAGTTACTTTTAAATCTGTTATAGCATGTTCAGGGAGATTGAAGTGTTCACCTATTGGCTTTTGTATGTTACCATTCCTGATGTCCGATTTGTGTCCATTTATTCTTTTACGTAGGGACTGTCCAGTTTGGCCAATGTACATGGAAGAGGGGCATTGCTGGCACATGATGGCATATATCACATTAGTAGATGTGCTGGTGAAAGAGCCCGATGATGTGGCTGATGTGGTTGGGTCCTATGATGGTGTCGCTAGAGTAGATATGGGGACAGAGTAGGCAACGGGGTTTGTTACAGGGATTGGTTCCTGGGTTAGTGTTTCTGTGGTGTGGTGTGTAGTTGCTGGTGAGTATTTGCTTCAGGTTGGGGGGCTGTCTGTAAGGGAGGACTGACCTGCTTCCCAAGGTCTGTGAGAGTAAGGGATCATTTTCCAGGATAGGTTATAGATCGTTGATGATGCACTGGAGAGGTTTTAGCTGGGGGCTGTATGTGGGGGCCAGTGGTTTTCTGTTATTTTCCTTGTTGGGCCTGTCCTGTAGTAGGTGATTTCTGGGTACCCATCTCTCTCTGTCAATCTGTTTCCTCACTTCCCCAGGTGAGTACTTTAGTTTTAAGAATGCTTGATAGAGATCCTGCAGGTATTTGTCTCTGTCTGAGGGATTGGAGCAAATTCGGTTGTATCTTAGGGCTTGACTGTAGACAATAGATCGTGTGGTATGTTCTGGATGGAAGCTGGAGGCATGTAGGTAAGTATAGTGGTTAGCAAGTTTCCGTTATAGGGTGATGTTTATGTGACCATCACTTATTTGCACTGTAGTGTCCAGGAAGTGGATCTCTTGTGTGGACTGGTCCAGGCTGAGATTGATGATGGGGTGGAAATTGTTGAAATCCAGGTGGAATTCTTCAAGGGTCTCCTTTCGGTGGGTCCATATGATGAAGATGCCATCAATGTAGCGCAAGTAGAGGAGGGGCACTAGGAGACGAGAGCTGAGGATATGTTGTTCTAAGTCAGCCATAAAAATGTTGGCATATTATGGGGCCATGCGGGTACCCATAGCAGTGCCGCTGACTTGAAGGTACAAGTTGTCCCCAAATCTGAAATAGTTGTGGGTGAGGACAAAGTCACAAAGCTCAGCCACCAGGCGTGCTGTGGCCTCATCAGGGATACAGTTCCTGACAGCTTGTAGCCCATCCTCATATGGAATATTAGTGTAAAGTGCTTCTACATCCATGGTGGCCAGGATGGTGTTTTCAGGAAGATCACCAATGCATTGTAGTTTCCTCAGTAAGTTGTTGGTGTCTTGAAGATAGCTGGGAGTGCTGGTAGCATAGGGTCTGAGGAGAGAGTCCAAATAGCCAGATAATCCTGCTGTAAGAGTGTCGATACCTGAGATGATGGAGCGTCCAGGGTTTCCAGGTTTATGGATCTTGAGTAGCAGATAGAATACCCCTGATTGGGGCTCTGGGGGTGTGTCCGTGTAAATTTGTTCCCGTGCTATAGCTGGGAGTTTCTTGAGGAGATGGTGTCATTTCTTTTGGTATTCCTCAGTGGGATCAGAGGATAGTGGCCTGTAGAATGTGGTGTTGGAGAGTTGCCTGGCAGCCTCCTGTTCATAATCCGACCTGTTCATTACAAATGCAGTTAACTTTATTTTTCATTTTGAAACATCTCTGAATATCTGGGATCTGGCCATGCTCAGAAATACCAAAAATGGTGCTGGAAAATCTGGGATAATAATATTCTTGCCCTGACAAAAGGAATAATACAAAATTGTTGTTACTTGAGTACCCTGTGTCTAGTTTCAGACCCACTCAAACATTCCTGTTTTGATTCATATTCGCAGTTGAGTTGGTTGGAAAATGTCAATTATTTTTTCCTGGGAAATTTAGAAAAAGTTCTTTCTAAAAAATCCTAACAAATGTTTCACTGAAAAACCTAAAAAAAGTTTGTTTGTTTTAAATCAATTTTTGAAAACCATTTTGAGTTTAAAAAAAAGTGTTTTGGTAAAACCATTCAGTTTTTGAAAAACCAAAACCCATTTTTTTCCAAAATCTGAACTGAAATCTAAGCATTTTTTTTATCAAACAAATGAGAATTCTTACCAGAAAATTTGGGGGGTTGCTTTCCCATATTTCTTTTCCATAAAAATCATTTTGGTCATAAAGAAACATTTTTAACTGAAAAAGTGATTATCTGGAAACATTCTGAGCGGCTTCAGTTCTCAATCTATCTGTGCACAGGACAACTTTCATGGCCCCTATTCCTATGGCATGTGACCAACTCAGAAACATTCATATGTATATCCTCACAGCACCCCGTGAGGCAGGGCGGATATCTCCATTGTGTAGATGCGGAACTGAGGCACAGAGAGGACAAGGTCACCCAGGGAAATCTGTGTCAGAGCAGGAAATTGAACTCAGGTGTCTCAAGTCCCAGGCTGGCACCCAAAGCACTGGCTGACTTGTTGGGGCCAGGGGCTACTAGCATGTTGTCAGCATGGCCTTTACTACCCACCCATTGAAGCCTGGTAGCCTTATAGTCCTTCCAGAGTACTGGTCTTTGAACCAGTCTCCCACTTCTTGCTTGTGTCATTACTGTTGATGGGAGGCTTGATTCTGCCCAGTTGCTGCCTTCGTTCCATTGGGGGCATCCTCTTGGTCTTCTGTATTATTCATAGACCTTGTTCCTTCTGGCTCTTCTCCATCAGGCCAGCTGATGGCTGGTGCCATTTTGAAGTCCTCCTGGTCCTTGGCCATAACACCATTTGTGTGAGTGTGCTGGCTGTTACTCCGCAGTTGTCTTTGTTTAGTCTCCACCCCTGTCCTTCATGCCCTGTGTCCCCTGTGGGGCCATTGTCTGTTGTGGGTCTGGTTGGATCCAGACCTGCTCACCTGTGTGTAGTGGTCTCAGGTCCTTGGCTCCCTTGCTGGAGCGGGCTGACTGCCTAGCTCAGTGTTCTCTAAACTGCTTCTATATCCTGCCTTCCTTTCCTCCGCTGATCTGCCACAGACTGACCTCACGGGAAGCAGACGCTTGGGTCTCTGGCCCATCAATCTCTGTGCTGAACAGATATTGTGATAGTCCAACATTGCCAAGTAGGGACCCCTTCCAGTCTTGCCTTTGCCATCAGTGTCTTGGCTGTCTTTATTATTGACTCTGCCTTCCCATTGCTTTGCGGGCACCCCAGGCAAGACGTCTTATGCTCAGATTCCCATTTGTTGCTGAATCTTCTGCTGCGGTACACTGAGGCTTATTGTCTGACCATAGCGTGTCAGATATGCCAGACCTTGCAAAATGTGCCTTCAGTTTCCTGAGCACCATTCTTGGCTAAGTATCCTGAAGATCATCCACCACCCAGCCATTGGAACAATAATCTCCTCTGACCATATAGTTTCTGTTGTAAAAAGTGAACAGATCTGCTCTGACATTTTCCCGTTCAGGTTGGGATTTCATGAGGCTATCAAGCCTACTGTTGATCCTTACACCCTTTGCACATCTTGCACTGTTTCACATACACTCTTAATTGGGGATTTGTGTCTGGCCAAGCCACATACTCCCTGGCTCATCTCAGGAATGTCTCTGTCCCTAGGTGTGGAGTATGTATACATCTCATTCTATCAGCCCTTCAGTCTACTGGGATTACTGCTGAGTCCCCTCTAAATGAAAGCCTTTCTTGCACAAGGATTGGAAGAGGTAGATTTCTATGGCACGTGCTCCTTGCAGTCTGGCCAGTGCTGCAGTATGAATCATTGTACTGCCTGCAGCACCCCATCTTGTGTGGTGCTTTGTTAGCTTGCCTGGACTCTCCCTTCTGAGAGGGGAAGGTATTGTAGCATGTTGATAGACTCTGTCTCCTGTCCCACGAAGCCCTCTGTGTGTGGTACTGTGGAAGATATGCCCAGCTCATTGCATCTGGGCAGTGCCTTTCCTAGGTGGTACCATTTCCTCCCGTCGCAGCAGTGGAATCTCAATAACATGTGTCGTAGTTGTGTGGGTGCACTCAACGGTGGCTTTTCCATGGTGCTTTCTAATGGCTTGTGATCAGATTGCATGTAGCTCTAGCTGCTCTGAGGGGCTGCAATGCTTTAGGACTGGGGCCGTACATGATTGTTTTCACTCTTGTCAGTTCCTGCTCTTGGGTTTCTGACCATTCCCACACTACATCACTGCCTCACGGGTTCACAGGTTTCTGATAGGTGCGCACAGAATCTGGAATGAGAGTTGGCCATCCCTATAAATCACAGGGCTCCCTTCACATTCATACGTCTAGGCATTTTCTGAATGGCTCTTAGCTTCTCCGGATCTGGCTGCAGCCTCTCAGAAGTCAACAGATGTCTGGGTAGGGGACCTCAGTCCTCCTCAGCTTCAGCTTGTCTGCATTCAGCCTAATACTCTACTCCTGATACTTGTGTAGGAGTTGTCACAGCTCGGCATCATGGTCCAGGATTGCCTCTTCCCTGACATCGCCTTCTTAGAATAAAAATAGCATTAGCTACAATCTGGATGTCTGGGAGTTCCTCTAGTTCCTGGTTCAGTTTCCACTGGATCATCTCTGGGGCTGGGCTGAAACCCATAGAGAGACATACCCAGTGGTACTTGCCAAAAGATGTGGCAAAGGCTGTCAGGTGGGCCCATTATTGACATCACAAACAGAACACTTTTTCCCTAGATAAATCAGGACGTATGTCCTCAGTCACTGATAATGGGTCACGACTTCTTTTTTCAATGCTCTGTTCAGCGGTTTTGGATCAGTGCAGATCCTCAGTTTACCGAAGAGTTTTCTCACCGCTACTAGGCTGCTGATCCACTCTGGGCTAGTTTTAACAGGTATGATGATGATGACATTGTCTTTGCAGACTTGCCAGTTCCTTCTTCGGGTACTCCACCACAGCCAATGGAACTGTGTTCTAGTCTCATGGGCTGCATGTGGAAGTCTATTGCTGACTTCAGCCTGCCCCAGAGGTGTCCATCTCCTTGAAATACATCTTTGTATTTGGTTAGACTGCTGGACAGGGCCCACAGCAACTGTTCTCTCACTTCTGTCATGTTGAGGATATGGTGGTGTTGTACTGCGATCAAATCCTTGGCTTGTACTGCCCTGCTGCCCAGCAGTGGGTGCTTTTCCTGTGTGTCAACTCCTCTAAACTCCAAACGATAATTTCTCTTGTATCGTGGGTTTCTTATCGCCAGTCTGCATTTGCCCATTGGCCTCCGAATGGTTTTTATTGTACATCCCCAGTACTTGATTACATTTCTCCAGTCTAGGATTGCTGCTGATCAGTGTTGATGGGATTACATTACAACCCAGCTGGACTCAAATTGGTCCTTGATCTAAGTGCATAGCTGCAAATATGGCAGGTGAACGGCTAGCAGCCTTCCACTGCCATGTATGTCACACTGCAGATACCCTCCTCTTCATTGGAAGTTTCTCTGTCATCAAGTTCTGCCTACACTGCTGTTTTTTTTCTTCCTGAGGTAGAAAGGGAAGGGTCGCTACACCCCTTCCATCGTTGCCCATGGGGTATGCATTTTTCTTTCTGCCTGTTGTGTTTCTTTCTATAGTGCGTACGCTGGACCATGATGCCTGCACTGTTGGTTAGTCTGTCTGTGTCCCACTTCCTGGATTCCTTTAGCTTGAGCCTGTGTCCTTGTTCTGCACTACCGGCTGCTGCTGTTTTGACCTTTCCCTGGACAGTTCAGCTGCCCCTGCTATTTGGAGGCATTTCTCCAGGGCTAAAGCTGTTTCTCTCAACAATCTCTCTTCTAAGCTGGAATTGTGTGTCTTACAAACAAGCCCTGTCTCTAATTAGGGAATTCTTTATGTCTTCAAAGTTAGGGTGCCAGAGTTCTCAGCACTAATAATGCAAGTAACTATTCCATCGTTTGCTTCTTGGGATGGGTTACAAAATTAGTCTCTCTCGACAACAGCGGTTACCAACCAGCTGATCGCGATCGACTGCCAGAGGCTCCGTGATCTCAATCTCAGTCACTGAGACCGAGATCGTCAGAGGCTCCACGATTAACCCATCGTCCGTGATAGGGTTGCCAACCCTCCTGCAGCCAAACAGAGAATAAGTCCGATGGCACAGCGGGGCTAAGGCAGGCTCTCTGCCTGCCCTAGCCCTGCGCTGCTCCCAGAAGCAGCCGCCATGTCTGGCAGCAGCTCCTGGGATGGGAGGGGCAGCAGTTCCCATTCCTGGCCAATGGGAGATGCAGGGGTGGTGCCTGCAGACGCGGACAGCACATGGAACCACCTGCCTCCCACCCCCAGGAGCTGCTTGCCCCACCCCTTGAGGAAGAGGTGGGGCAAGAGTGATTGGGTTTGTGTGATTACTGTTATTTCTACATTTTCTTTGAGGTAGATCCCAGGTTGCACTTAAATTCAAAAAGGAATCTTGTGCTTAAAAAGGCTGGAGACCACTGCTCCATAGTCTCATTCTGTCTGGGGTCACAATACTCATCAAACTCTCCCCAACTGTTCCAGTGTTTTAGGCATTATTCCTGGCAACAGCGTCTCCCTGGCACAAAAACCTTCATCTTCAGTGTCTTGTCTTTATCCCCCAAGCTCTGCTTTGTATGCAGACCCGGTTCTCACTTCCATGCTCGTGCAAGGTGTTTTATCTGGAAATCCCAAGCCCCTCCATGTTGCCTGTTTGCTCCATTTCTAGGTGCTGCTTTGTGTGCCTGTCAATAACACTCTCTTTCTTCCAGTGGGTCTCATTAGTCTGGCCTCTGCCGCCATATACCTTGGGCTGACTTGTTCTTTATTATGAGACTGCTTACAGCAGTGCTGCAACTGCAGCTAACATTCCAGCCATGTGCACACAGACTGGCACCTTAGTGCCTCCTCCAAGCCCTTCCCTCCTGCAACCTGTGCTCCTCCCACCATGTTTCATGCAGGTTGCGACAGATAGACAGGCCCAGCACTCAGAGACAAACATGACTGTCCTGAGCATGATGTTACAGGTAACTTTGCTTTGGCTTAGGGAAAATGTAGTCTCTGTGATGGTCAAGGGTAATTGTCCTTGTGTTATAACACTTTCCTGGGTGAGTGGTAACCTAACGTGGTTTGGGGACTTTGCTCTTTATCTCTCTGGACGTGTGCTGGGAGCAGTGGGGACAGTGCATGTCCCCATCCCAGCAGTCCTCCTAGTCTCCCAAAGCAGATCCTCAGGCCTAGAAGGGGGACATGATGCCAATTTCCCTTCTGCACATGGAGCGGGGAGATCCCTGTGATGGCACAACCTGATGCTGGCTTATTAATATGGCTTTGTGCTCTATCATCATTGAATGCAAAAGAAGCAGTGCAGCTGGAGAGACGTCACCATTTGACCCAGTGTCCTGCAAAAGTCCCTGCATGGAGAAATAGGGGGCTCATTCTCCACTCCAGCCCGGCATTAAGCAGGCGTTGCAGTGCTCACATCAGTGGGCTACCCTGGGGTAAGGTGGTTGTGAGAGAGTGGGGAATTAGTCAGTGGAAAACATTTCCCCCGCCTTGCACACACACCAACCCGCCCATATGTATCTGTATTGCGGTTGGCAGAAAGGGAGGGCAGCTCCGAGCAGGTAAAGGGAGAAGGTTGCTTGTGGAAAGCAAAGTTGGATGAGCAGTGGCTGAGAGGAGAGAGAGTTCCCTTTTGTTCCTGATTGACAGGCAAGACACGGAGAGACATCAACATACAGGGAGAGAGAGAGAGCCATGACAGACACCAGTCTTGCTCCCAAACTTGTCTTGGCCCGCTCCCCCCTCCCCACCCCGCTTCCCCCTCAGTACATGGAGAGGGCTTTCGTGCGCCTTTGTTCAGCGGCTCAGAAGTGGTGTCGTGACAATGGCCGAGGTGAAAGGGGTTAATTCACGTTACAGAGGTAGGATGTGAGGATGGCAGAGTGGAACAATGGGCAGCCTTCCTCCTTTGTCAGCGCAGCCATTGTGCCGCGTGTGAAAAATGAAATCTGTTTCATTTCACTCCCAGATGCGATCAGCTGGCTCTATTTAGAAACCATCAAAAAAAGCAATCTAAGTGCGGAGGGGTGGGAGTGGAGAGAGAGGGACCCCCATTATTTATTTATTTAGGATTTTTACATTTATTTTGCTTTAACCCACTCTCTCCCTCCGGCGCTCAAGTTACTGGAACATGATTAAACCCAGAGGGAGCTTCCTGTCCTTGCCAGTGCTCCTGCCCCACGCTGTTCATCCTGGCTACTGCAGGGCATGTCCCCAGAGCCAGAGCTCCTGCCCTGTGTTGTATACACAGGCTGCTGCAGGGGATTTTCCCCAGAGCCAGCCCTCCTGCCCCACTCCTTCCAATCTCCAGATGTCGGAGGCTGAGATTGATGTAGACGCTCTCCTCCAGCAATCCTTAAGGAAGCTCCTGCTTGGAGAAGCTGGCACGGGTGTGGAAGAGGTGAGCTCTCCCATGCCATTCCCTATGGCACCTCTTGCTGAGAAGGTCTTTAGTAGCAGTGAACCCCCCCACATCCCATAATGTAAAGGAGCAGACTGACAGTCCTGGCGCTCGAAATCTCACCTTAGGAATAGATATAACATGGGCAGCAGCCATGCAAGCTTTCCCTGCACTCCCTGTCAGCGGGACTCAATCCTGGCCTGTAGGGATCACCAGCAGAGATCAGAGGGGGGCTCTGCCCTTGGCTTTTCTGTTCATGCTGCCAGCAAAGCGGCCAATTACTGCCGATTTGCAAACACCTGTTTACTTAACATCTGAGCCTCACCAGTTCTTCACCTAGTTAACAGCTTCTGGCCATGGCCAATCCAGGCTGAACGTGAACCCGTTGTCTAGAGGTGGAAGGTTCCATACCCCAATTATCAAGCCCTGTGAGCCATCCTAACCCCTGATCCTGCAAAGTCTTATGCAAAGGTTGAACTTTACATACGGTAAGTGCTCCTAAATCCAATGGGAAAACCTCCCGTTGCCTCCCATAGCAGAGTTGTTGCCTTCTGCCCATGGCGTTCCCAACAGCTGTGCTGTGTGGTGTAAAATGCATGAGGTAGAAGTACCTGCGCTTATGTCATCTACTGCCCCGGGGTCCAGAGTTCTTCCAGTTTAGTAGAGCTAGAGGTAACCAACTTTGCAAAGAGGAACATGGTGCTCTGGCAATTTACACCTGAACAGTGCAATGTGGCTACTCACACTGGGTGAAGTTAAGTGTGCACAGCAGGACAGCAACCCATGGCAGAAATTTATAAAACTGTCTCATCTTCCTAATGTCAAGAGAGTGGGGAAAATCCATATATTAACAAACGTTTTCACTAGGAGGGTGGTGAAGCACTGGAATGGGTTACCCAGGGAGGTGATGGAATCTCCTTCCTTAGAGGTTTTTAAGGCCTGGCTTGACAAAGCCCTGGCTGGGATGATTTAGTTGGGGATTGGTCCTGCTTTGAGCAGGGGGTTACACTAGATACTTCCTGAGGTCCCTTCCAACCCTGATATTCTATGATTCTAATGATTGTCAAAAACTGAAATGGAAGAATTCTGGACCCCAGGTGCATAGATGACATAAGCTGATGCTTTTTCTTTTTAAACAGATAATGAATTCACTAGGTTTTGAGTGAACTTTTTATAGTTCCTGTCCCAAGCAGGGATTTCCCTGAATGGAAGAATACATTCTTAATTAATTAGAGGGAGGAGTGTATTTGTATTGCCGTAGTGCCTAGGAACCCCAGACACGAACCATGACCACATCGAGTGAGGCCCTGTACACAGGGGTGGCTGCAGGCCCCAGCACACCAAGTGCGTGCTTGGGGCGGCAAGCTGCGGGGAGCGCTTTGCCGGCACCTCAAGGGCAGCAGGCAGGCAGCATTTGGCGGCTTGTCTGTGGAGGGTCCGCTGGTTCCGCGGCTTCAGTGGACCTCCCTCAGGCACGCCGAAGCCGCGGGACCAGCGAACCCTCCGCAGGCAAGCCGCTGAAGGCAGCCTGCCTGCCCTGCTTGGGGCAGCAAAATGCCTAGAGCCACCCCTGCCTGTACAGACACAGAACAAAAAGGTGGGTACAAGACAAAAGACGACAGGTGAAGAGCGACAGCGAGACCTGGGAAGCACACAGAAACAATGAGACGAAAGTTTCAGGTTAAAGTATTGCTCTTAAACAACGAAAACAAAAATCTCGCGCAGACTAGCATCAATGGCAAACATCCCAGCTGTTTTATGGGGTGAGGCTAAAGGGAGTTCTAGGGGGAACTAATTACCCTGCAGAGGGGAAGGAGAAGAAATTTCACTTTTTCACTGGAAATTCCAGGGTGGGGAGTGAAACATTTTGTGGTTTCACTGCAGTTTTATCACTGTTTTTCCTTCCATGCCAACAAAAGGTGATGTAAGCGAAAGAAAAACATGACTGACATTTTGCCCCCAAAAGAAAAAAAATCACTGTTTTTTTCTGTGAAACTGACAAATTTTCACCTAAGGCAAATGTGTGAAACTGCAATTTTTCTAGGAGTGGAATCATCTCATGTCATAAAGCAAAGAAAAAAAAGGATGAAAATTATTATATTTTAGCCTTTAGAATGAATTAAAAAATTCAGTGGAAACTCCTGACAATTTTTATTTTTAAATACAACAATGTGACAGTTTCTCTTTTGAATTGTATTTGGTGCTGATGACTAGGCTTGGTGCGTGGAGGTCACCACAGCAAAAGAAGGCCACCCCTTCAGGTGAGGGAAGGGCCACAGAACCTAGACATCAATCAAGCACTGGGGACAAAAAAATGAACAAACAGGAGTGGGGATGCAGATCATGGGGTCAAAACAAGGGAACCAGAAGAGGACAGGGAGCAGAGGACTCCCAGACCAGATCCATTTCTCCAAGGTATCTCACAACGTCAGAGTGAAGTCCTGTATCCTCTAACTCTGAACCTGCGGCATGGACACTGAGAATGAAGATTTCTCAAACCACTAGTCCATGCTGTCCTGAGGCCAGGCAATGAGACACGGGCATTGGTGCGAAGGGAGGAGTGCACATGGGGTGAATGGATGTTTAGACTGATGCCGGTGAATTCATTTGGATAAAGCTTGAATCTGCCTTTTCCTCCCAGCATGCTACTCCTGCAGTAATCACCAGCCATGCCCACCGTGGGTGGTTGTTGTTTTTTTCTCTTCCCATGGCCTTTGTGAGCACGTGGCAAAGCTGGGCAGATGGGTGGCCCTGCTAGCCAAACAGCTTGGTGGGCTATAGCCCATTCTGCAACCCACTTCATCTGTCACTTAATAACCCTTTCGTTCTCATTACCTCGGCATTGTCTTCCCCGACATCATCCTTCTGTCAGTTCATTGTGGTCCTTCCGTGGAGTAAGGAACAGCCCTCTCTGGGTCTCCGGAGATACGGCATGAGAATGGGTCTTTCTTGGCAGGGTTGGAGAGGGAAGGAGAGGGCGGGGAAATGGCAGCGAGAGCGGGGATGTCAGATCACATAAATCAAGCGCTGTAGCATTCCTATTTAACACGCTCTTCCCCTTTGAGTTGTCAGTGAAACCGTTAATTAATTAGCTAATCCTGCACTGAAGTGGATTCTAAATAGATCTCCCCTCCCCTCCCCCCAGTTAGGTAATTACTGCTGAGGGAGGTTTTGTGAGAGTAATTTTCCAGCAGGGACAGCCCCGGATGGCTGAGGGAGATGAATTCAAAGAAAGTTGGGGTGCGGGGGGAATCCTATTGCCCTTCTGCAGGGCTAGTGTATTTTCTTTAAAGATACAGAGGGGGCAGGAAGGGCTGGGAATGTGGGATGGGCACTAGAATTTTTCTTGTTCTCTCTGTCCCTAGGAGATGTGTTGCAGAGAGAGATGGTTGTGCCTCTCGAGTAGGTGGAGATGGGTGAACTTCTTTCTGCTTAGCTCACCTGCCCTGGGGAAAGCACCCAGATCCTGATCCCAGGCCCAGGGAAGTCAGGAGACAGCTTATCATTAACCTCAATGGCATTTAGCATACGGATTGTTGAAGGTCACTATACCAGCTTCTTCCCTGGTCCGTCTCACGGTGGTATCCTGAGACTAAAGGGAGAAGAAGTGATGAACTAGCTGGTCATTTGGGCTTTAGAGCAGCGGACATATGTGGCTGGGTGGTACCCATCTGCCATTTTCTCCTCCGCGAGAGAAACTCCTCCCTGGTGCTGCTCAGGGAAGTGCCAATACATTCTCTGGGCCAGCCCTGATGCTCAGCCATTACTGCAGGAGTGCAGTGTCCTCTGTCTGAGGGGGTATTGCTTAGTGAGGGGGCTCAGTGACCCCTCCGTGGCCACGCTACACACCTCTGTACTGATACTCAAGTGTATATAATACTTGATTTGTCACCCCTGTTGTTACAGCTGTAGTTTGGAAATGGAACTTTGCAAATCCAAATGTCCCTCAAACGCTTTTATGCAAAAATACCCAGGTTTTGATTTGGAGATTTTCATTTCCAAAATGATTATTAGGAACCCCAACAAAAAGGCATTAGTATCTGATGCCTGACCGGTGAAATAAATGGGTGAGTCTTGGTCCAGCTCCTAGTGCATAGCCATCCAGGTTACAGAATCCGAGCCCCACAATGGCAGCACCATGTTGGCAGAAAACTCAGACAACATTATCTTTGCTGTTTATCATTTCCGTGTTCTGCATTTGCAACTTCCCCACCCTGAGAAGAGCAAAATTTCAGCAGTGAGGTCTGAATTCCTTCTAAACTCTGCATGCCTAAGTGATTCAAATAAGAATCCAGATCCAAATGTTCAAAAGTAACTTGAGATGTTAGGTCCTCCGTTCATGGTTTCCAACTTGCAATACCTTAAAGAGGCTGATTTTCAGAAAGTGATGGTCCTCCACCCTCAGGAAATTAGACCCCCCTGATTTGTCTTCAGCGGGACATGCTAAAACAGAGGCACCCAAAATCACTAGCTGCTCCTGTGAATCTTGGCTTTTGGGTGCTTATAAAAGCAAATATCTACCCAGGTTGGTGCAAGCACTTTGCCAGTGTATGGCACATGATCTGCGCAGAAACATTTGGGATGGAAGGGGCCGCTAGTCCATCCACCTGCATCTTCGTGTATCACTTTGCTATGCCTAAATGCTCTTTAATGGCATCGCAGGTGGCTGGCTCCTTTAAGGAGTGATGGGCCCAGCAGTTCCACCTGTGACGTAGCCTACTCTGCTCTGCAGGTGGCGAGAACAGGCCAAGTCATGTGACTGGTGGGTCATCAGACCCACTCAGGCCTCTGGGTGCATAAGGAAGAGGCCTGGGGCAGAACAGAAGAAATTGCAGTGAGTAAGAAGAGGCCTGCAGAGAGACAATGGCGAGTTGCTGCTTGGAGAGCGGAAAGAGGACACCTGTGCCCAGCTAGAGGCCAGGTGAGGACTCTTTGAGTTTATTTTGTGTTGGAAAGACTTTCTTGCTTATCTTGTGGAACTGGATTAGGGGGCTATAAAGGGGCCTGCTGGAAGAAGCTGGCCTGAAGTTGGCCCTGCCTTTAGAGGGAAGGGTTCGGTATTCCTTTGACCAAGGAGAAGGGTCTGGAACTGGAGGGCCAGCAGAAATAGTATAAAACCTTAATAAATTAGATCCCTACAAAGGGAATTTTGTTTATGCCTCTGGATTGTGTGGAGTTTTTGAGGCGCCACAAAGGGGACACTGAGGCAGGGTGCTGCATAGCCATCGCAGGCTATGAGGGGATGCTTGAAAGGGGGCTGGCCTGTTACAAAGGGCTCGGAGCTAGATTTTTAAAACCAGCTCTGTACAGTCAGTTTATGGTAGTTGCTGAGCTCTTCTGAAAATCTGACCTTTAGCATGCAGTTGAGCCATGCACATCTCCAGTGGTGGAGATCGTTTGTTCTTTCCCTGCTTTTATTTACATTTGGATGATCAATATGCCTTACAATAGAGAGCGATGGAGTTGCCTTGCTTCATTTTTGGGAGCCATCACATATGATTAATAAAATATGTTGCACCAGAGGCTGGGATGAACTAGGGCCTACTGGGTCTCTTTCTGCTTTGAGCTCAGTGACCTAATGTGGTGACCTGTAGCAGATTGTCCAATGACCTTTTCCTGTGGATTCTCACAAAACAAAGCATCTGGAGTGAGGGCTATATCCTGACAGCCCACTATTATCTTCTTCGGCTGCTGGATTGAAGGTAATACCTTACAGGGCAATTTCAAACTCATCTCTCACCCCCTCCTGGTTCCTATGGGCCATTCCTCCTCTCTGCTACAGCTATCTCAATCCAGCGTGTGTCAAGGCAGCTCATTTTTCCTACTGTCTTTTCTCCAGGGAATCTCACACAGATTGGAAGGTGGGATTTGACCAGGACACTACAAGATACTTTGAGGTTCAATTCTTCATTAGCAAGGAGAAGGACTCTTGTCTGTCCTTAATTTCTGTGATTCGATGACTCTGGGGCTTAGAGCATCTAGGTGGGTTAGAGGAAATGGGAGAGAGACAGGCAAAGGAATGAGCTATTGAGTTTGGTGACGAAAGGATGAAATAAGGGCCACAAGATGCTAGGAAAAATTGCAAACCCTTCCCTTGGTTAGACAAAAACATGGGTGTCCTGAAAGAAAGAAGATACAGAATCTCCTTGGGGCTCCGAATGAGAGTGTTATTAAAGGGGCCATCACAAATTAACAGCTCAGTGTCATTCCATAGGATCCTAGGCTATAGCCATGGAGAAGACTTCCATGTAATGACCAAAGGACATCGCTCCCTTCAAGTTGTTGGGGATTCTCGACTAAATGAATTGGGAGGTCTCAGTCCAGTTCCTAGTGTACAGATGCCAAACCCATCCCAAGTGGCATCCCCATAGCCTTACCAGAGGGTGCATGGCTTGGACTGGCCATGGAAATTGAGCTATCCTTTTCTCCCTCCAGCCTGCGGTTGAAACACATTGGTGAGAGAGCTGGGGAGAATCTTGCCCAGTGGTTGCCTATATTGTACCTGGTCTATGGATAAATGGAGACGCTGGTCTCCAGGGTTGTCACCGGAAATACTTATAGGCCCTGAAATACAGCCATCGCAGCTGTGTTATTCGTGCATTGGTGCTGCATCTTCCAGTCTGTCCCTGCTGGAATCCACAAATACAGTCAAAGATATGAGAAACAGGTTTGAGCCTGTGGGGTGGGGGCATGTGGTATGGGGCTTCTGAGAGACCAGGCCATATAGCATAGGCCTTCTATGGCTGCTCTCTGCCCTCCACCCCTCACGGGCACCGCCACACCATTCCACTCCTTTCCTCATTCTTTGCCTAAGTCTCTTCTCATTTGTGGCAGTGCTGCGTCCCCCGGTCTCTGTTCAGCTGACAACGGAGGAGGCAGGTGGGGGGAGAGAGCGCGGTAAATCACCTTTCTGACAGCTCTCCGAGACGCTCGCCAATGAAAGCGTGCGGCTCCCTTCTCTGTCACGTGCAGCTGTCACAGGCAGAGGTCCAAGGTCAGCTAAGTGTTTAATGGGCCTCCTGTGAAGACTCGCAATGAAGGGAAGGGAGGGAGAGGGAACAAACATATGCTGCTGCACAGGCACCGGGGCTGTGCTGTCTTAGGGAAGAGAAGTGTTTTCTCTTGGCAGTGCAACACTTGTCATGCAGGGCCCAAGCACCGCAGGATGACTCTCTCATGCCATTCCCCCTCCCTCCCATTAGCTCTGGAAGCTGGTGCAAATGTGATGTTTGGGGGTCCCCTGGATTCTTTACTCTACCATGTGAGTTTTCAACCTGAGGGGTCAGTGGTCATGAGCAGTTGCGGGGACAGAGCTGCCTATAAGATTAAATAGAAAGGAGGTCCCAGCTCAATGAGAATTGTGGGGGGATCCTGCTGTGGGCAAAGGTTGAGAACCCCTGCTCTCATGACAGGTGTACATCACAATAACTGTATTCCTCTGAAGCTCAGGGAAGGTTTAGTTTCAGTTTGGTCCCAATTCTGGGTCAGTTCTTATTGAACCAACTCTGGTTCTTTGTGATACCCTCTGTTCTGCCCAGGATTCCTGCACCCCACCTCCCACCATCTCTCCCCATCAAAAGGGCTATGATTATTGGGCTCTACCCACCGATGAACTAGAAGACCATGACCCCTTCTGATGGGTGCATGCAATGATGTCACCCTGTGGAGCTGCCAACTCAGGGATTGCCATCATGCATAGCCCTCTTAGCCAGCATTGGGTGGAGAGGCAGTGATATCTACATCTGGATACGTGACCCTAGCAATGGGTACGACATTTCTCAACCTTTGTGCAATATCTGCTGGACAAAATCAGAAGTCTTTGGTTTTAACTCAGTTCTGACTCAGGCAAAATGTCTTTGGAGTCCATAGGAATTTGCCTGCACAAGGACTGAATAAAAACTGAAAAGGGACCTCCAGGTCTGTCGCTATCTGAATAAATTGCAGGGCTGCTCTTGGGCAACCAGCTCACCTGGCTTGTTTAGCTAACCCCTGCAGATGCTTATCTCCAAAGGTGTGGCTTGAGAGGGGCTAGGGTGGCTTAGTAGAAGGTGAAAGTAGCTATGCAGGTGATTTTGGAAAGGTGATCTAATATCCTCACAAACTAGGGAAGTCTGGAGAGGACAAGTCACACAAGTCAGTAGGTTGGGTGGAAGGTCACATAGTGGTTACATGGCTTTTGGAGAAAACCCAGAAAATATAGTTCCTATGAAATATAGAGACCCCATCTACAAATGAGAGCCCATTCTAGTCTGAACCCAGGGTCAGTCAGTCAGCCTTGCCACTCTGCACTGCCACTAACTCATTCCAACATGTGATCATTGGCAAATCATTTCCCATTTCTCTGTGTATAAAATGAAGAGCATACTCTGAGTTATGGTGTCCTCAGTGATCGCGTGCTCTCCTGCATGTGTGTCGATAGGACGTCTGGGGGCATATCCCATGGTTCTTTGTGCTGCAGTGAGTTGAGTCACTCTATGATTCTTTCCATGTGAATTGTGGGAGAACTTGTCTGTCCTGCTGGGCTTGCTCTTTCAGTGTCCATCCCATCCAGCCACTGGCTAGAGCCACCCATCAGAACCTAATCGCTAGCGTGACAGTCTGGGGGCTTTGATTATGGGGGTATCAGCTGGGCTGTGGCTGTTGCCAAGTATTGCCAACATCCCAGGAAAACACTGCAACCTAAGAATCTAAACACTTCCCCCTGGGGGCTGACAACACAATAAAACAAACCATGGTACAGGGGGGATGTCTATCGGCCACCCGCCACCCCCTCTCATTTCGATACTATCACTGTCTTGCAAACCTGCAGCACATCAGCAGATGCCTCGAGTGGGAAAGACCTAGGGTGACCAAACAGCAACTGTGAAAAATCAGCACTTTTCCCCCCCGCAAAGCGGGGGTACAGTTTTGTATAAAAGACAAAGCCCAGAATATCAGGAGAGTCCCAAGAGTATCAGAATGCCTGGTCAACCTAGAAGAACAGGAGGTTCAGAAGTGGGGTAGGCATGAGTAACAAGGCTGAGTGCAGAGGGAGGGGTAGTTGCTGGGAACGTAGAAGACAAGGTTTGCTTTTGCAGACTGAATCAAACCAGGGAAGCTGGTGAATTAGTGCTGTTTGCTGAGCAAACACAGCCAGGTGGGGACAGGCTGTGGAACAATATTTAAACACAGTCTCTTATTTGCTGGCAAATATCACCTCCCCCTCTTTCTTTCCCCCTTAGCCCCTTCCTCTCTTGTACTCCAATTAGAGGAGATTGGGCAAGACATCTCAGGTTGAGGAGGGACAAATTCCTATAGGAGGAGCTGGAGGAAGGAAACAGGAAAAAGTGTAATTTCCTGCCGAGATCGCGCTACCCCTCAGATGGTCAGGGACAGACTGTGTTGTCTAGTGGTAAGCACAAGAGACCTGGGAATTGGCACTCTTGGGTTCTGCCATTAGAGCAGTGTGACCTTGGGCAAGAACCTCCCAGCCTCAGTTTTCCCCTCTGTAAAAAAAGACTCAATAATGCCCATCTTTGTGGAGCAGAGAGGGGTGCTGGGAAGTTTCGTTCAGGTGCATGTGGAATCTTCCAGCACAAATGCACTACAGCTGGGCCAGGTAGTGATGTTCGTTGTTACAAGGCAGCCTTGGTTATTAAGGGGCATATCCTCAGCTGGTGTAAATTGGCATAGCTCCACTGACTTCAGTGAAGCTGCACCAATTTACAGCACCAGCAGATTTGACACTAAGTTTCTAAAATGGCTGCACGTGGGAAATTGGTCCAGAATCCGCCACAGTTCTTTACTGAGAACCACTGTCTCTCTCCCTAGAGAAAGTGACCATTGAAGGTCCAGTGTTTCATCCACCAATACTCGGCCAGACACTAGCATGATCTCGGCCAGTTAACAGAATCTCCTGTCCGGGGTCCAAATCACAGACTCTTGTGGTCTGTAAACAGCTGCTTAGACAGGTGAGTCCAACGGCGTGTACTTCCAGCAGCAGGAGCTGTGCAAAACTTGACTTGGCTGGAAGTCGCTCGGGTGATATTCAGTGTCTGACTACATCACTGTGGAGCAGTGGACAGTGGGGGAAAGAGGGTAATGAGCTGGGGACATCACTTCCATATTCCTGGTCCAGGACTTTGGAACAGCTGAAGATGAGTCTTCTCTGGAAACTCCGGCTGAAATTCTCTGCTGTCTTCCAAGCTGAACCCTCACTGCTTTGCCAATACCTCTCAGTTCTGATCCCTGGCACTGCCTGCTATGCCAGTCCTGGGCTCCCCTACTGCTCCGCTGCTGCCTCTCAGCCCTGACCCTGGCACTCCTGCCAGGCCAGTTTATCGTACATTCCAAATCTTCTCATGTTACTATCAACTGCTGCAGAATGATAGGTCCACGTTTCAGCCTCCCTTCATAAAGCATCCCCAACTGCTGGGCTGGCTTTATGGAACAGTCTTAATGCTCATTCACCCTTCGAAGGCCGGGAGCTTACACAGCAGCTGTTCTGTACATGCCACTGCGTGAATTACAAGTCGCTGCCGATGCCTGCATCATTCATTATTAAACCGCTCGTGTGTTTGGCCTGCGGCTTAATCTAACGCCACCATGGTGGCTGCAGGAGAAATCCAGCCATCTGTAAAAGCAGTATCCCCATGCCTATGTCAGCAGCATCACTGCTTTTTGTAGCAGTCGTGCCAGGGCTTTCGGGGCTCAGAAGGAGCTGCGCCCCAGGTTCCCCTAAGAAGACTTGCAGTCCGGTTAGGAGCGGGATCAGAAGCCAAAATGATTCATTCTCAAGAAATAAATTGTATCCTCCACTGGTGTAAATCAACATTGCTGCACTGGGTCCCTGGAGCGCTGCTGATTTACCCCAGCTGGGGACCTGGCCTGGTGCCTTTAGCTGTGTTCCTAATATCTGAGATTAGGAGAGGGGCAAGGAATTGTAAAAATCGAGCATTGTTGGCACTGATCATACCGTTGCTTTGATTTGCTCTTCTCTGGGCATGGACAATGAATCTGGAGTCTTCACTTGTATTAAGAGAGCTGGCTAAACTCTCTACTGCAAGGAACTGATCAGATTGTCCTCTCACTCGCACTAGTGTCACTCCATTGACCCCTGGACAGTTAATCCTGATTTACACCCATGTAAGTGAGAACAGAGTCGGTTATAAACATGGGCCCTGATCCCACGAATCAGTCAGCGTCATTGGTTAAATGCACCTTTGCAGAGTGCCACTGGCTCCCAGGGGACTCTGACTAGACTTGGGTGTCTCTTTACACAGATGCAGTTGCAGGATCACTCAGCGAAATCATTCAACTGACCCTAATATTTTTCTTTGTGAAAGATTTGTTATTTGTGCCATTTGTCCAATAGTTTGGACAAACAGTGTTCCGGCCACAGGCCGATTGCAAACTGTTCCCTACGCTAGTCTTTGTTCATGCCATGTGGTGTTGCTGATCAGACGACTGAAACAAGAGAACACGGACTAACAGTGTGCAAATAAGGCAATTCCTGGTGCACGTTTCCAGGTGAATCCTCATTTGTGCTAAAATTTGTGAAACTTTGGGGATTCGTGAGCACTTTGACAAATACCCAGCGGTGGCTTGAATAGTCATAAATAGCAAGTAAGGTGATGACCCAAATCAGGGCAACCTGAACACTGCACTATTTAGTTATGAAAATATTAACAGTAGGTTAAATATCTTTTTATAGATAAGGAAAGGGAGTCCCAGGAGGCTGGATCTTGAAAAAGCTGAGCACCTAATGTGCTGAGTGCTTTGGAAAATCGGACCAAAGTCATCCCAATGGGAGTGGAACACTTTTGCAGATCTATCCCTTATTTAAGTAGCTAAAGGGTGCTGAGCTGAAAATCTGGCTCAAACTGTGGGTGCTGGACACTTCAAAATCTTGCTCTGTGCAACGTCCTCAAGGTCATGCAGTAAATCTGTGTCCAAACTGGGATTAGAACTCAGGAAGGCCTAGGTCCCAGCCCTGTGCTAACACCACTAAATTACACTGCCATAGCTGCTCTGTTTTTTTTCTTACCCATAAATCCACTTTCTGACCCCCACCAAGAAGTCCAAACACCTGCTGGAGAGGCAGCAGGGAGTCAACTTTCATCTGTAGAAAGATACAGACTGGTTTGCTGTTTCTCTGCTTAGCAGGTTCCACAAAAATTGCTAGCAGCCATTCACAATTTGACTGGATATCTCTTTGGGAGTGACTCAGTGTGTTTGCTTTGTCATGCCCAATATCCCTATTACTTGCCTTCAAACCACCCTTTTTCTTTAGTTGGATGTTGGCAGAGACCTCCTCTCTGATGTTGCCATTAGGGAACTGTACTGAAGGCCTCAGCCTGCACAGGGAGGAGAAGCAGCAAAGAGGAAAGGTGGTGCCATTCAGCCACTGGGGCCCATCACTAGCTGTAACGACGTTTTGTGGATGAGGGAGGTGCATGCCAGTGTAGATGCCTCCCCAGACTTAGCTAGGCCAAACTGAAGCTCCAGGAGACAAACTCTGAGATGCTCACTCAGGCAAAACTTTTGTTAATGTCAACGGCACAAATGCTGAGAGGTGCTGGGAAGCTAACCCCCATTGGCTCAAAGTTCTTCCCCAGTGCTTGTTCAGACTAATTCTCCTTGACTTAACTGGAGATTGCCTGAGCAAGGAGCAGATAAGAACCTTGAGATGGAGGCTTCTCCAGGGAACTTGCTAGCATGGGTGGGGCCAGTTTAGATGGAGAAAGGACAGTCCTAGAACTCCTCCCTTCTCGCCCTAAACTCACACCGAAGTCTTTTTGGGGCTCCAAACGTTCAGTCACGGCACAGATCATTGCCGGTTAGTGTCAAAATCCCATGATTTCCAGGGCACATCCCACAGAGGTGGAAAGTGATCATCTTTTCAGCTAAGCCTGTGCTCATGAACCAGGTTGTTGGGTTAAGCAACCAAAGGTTTAGGGGGGTCTTCTGAACCAACATACCAATCAGCTGCAGTAGAGCGTTTGGTTCAAAATTAGACTCCGTGCCAGAACAAAGTAAATTAACTCGGGCTAATACAAACATCAACAGAGCTGAACTTGCCATGGGGCCTTGTGACATGAGAAACATCTGGGTGGCAAAACCATTCCCAGTGTTGCATCCCAAGGTACCTGGAGCCATGTTGACAGAGCAAGCCACAGTGATGGAGTGACTGTGTGTGTGTTCACACAGTTCCCCTTTACTAATGCCTTCCTGGTGCTTCTGATTTCAAGTCCTGGCTTTTTAGACTCATTTTTGGTCAAGGGAGAAGTCTCCTTTGCTGCCCCTTGGCTCCAGATATAAAATACATCGCAAGGCCCTGTGGGTCATTCTACCCATTGAGGAAGGTAGATTTAAAGGGTCGCTAAGTGGCAGGTATTTAATGGCTGTGAGAGAGAAGAGAGCCTTGCGTATCCTCAGATCCATCAAATACCAGCCACTTAGACCCTTTAAATCTCCCTCCCTCACTGGGCAGAAGGACACAAAGTGCCTTGCAATGCACTCTGTACCTGGAGGCATTAGCACAGGCGAAAAGTGCGCACACCCTCCACCTCCCATCAGCTCCATCTCCCCTGGCTTCTCTCTTGTGCTCTTTCTCTGAAAGAAATACTTTGAGATGATCTTGGTGCTTTGTTGGTGGTTAGGAGGACACTGGATAAAGAGTCTGAGAAAGTGAAAGAGGGGTGTGTGGGGTGGTGGGAAGAGGGGGGCCGAGGGGCAGGACAGATTCTCAGTATCTAAAAAAAGAATTAAAGTGCTTTGACTAGTGAAGAAATAAGCTGAAGAATGGCAGTTGAACAAAGGCAGCGAGGCTATGGACATGTCAGCCTGAATAGGCCCAGATCTCCTTAAATTTGTAGGAAAAGCCCCACACCCTCCCTCCCTTTTAAGCCTCTGCTCCTTACTACTTCAAGAACAAATGCAGACCAAGAAAAACACGAGGGAAGGGGGGGAGTGCCGGGAGGGGGGAGCTAAAAAAAATAAAATAAAAGGTAATCCTCAGCCACTTTGCCCGTCCCGGGGCTACCAGGGGCCTGATTAAAGGTCCGGTGTGAAACCATTCTGCTATTCAGATGCAATAAGCAGGATTTGCAAGCAAAGAGAGAGAAGAGAATGGGCAAGGGGAGAAAAGGAGAATTATTTGTGTCTCTTAATACTTGTTAAGCACTTCTCTTTTGCTGGACCAGACAAGACACAGCTCTGCTCAAAGTCCAGGCGCAATCCCCACCCCCCACGCCACTCCAGCTTGCCATCCCTGCCCCCACCCATGGAAACCAGGCAACACTTTGTTGCTACTGAGCTGAAATCGGTCTCCTCTCCGAGTGGCACACAAAGAGAACGGCAATTAACCTCCATGTTCCCCCACGACAGCGATCTAATCAGCGCTGCGCCAAGCCCTGCGCCGTCTTCCAGTCGGCAGCCTTTGTGCAAGGCCAGGGGAGTGTGTGAGGGGTGGGGGTTGGCTGGGCCTGCTTTCAAGGCTGGGGGGGTGACAGGACTGTTTGTTTTGCTTTAGCGAAGGGGACATGGACCATTTTCTGCTGCTGTCCAAGTTGCCAAAGGGGCTTCAGAGCCGCGCTGGGATGCTCATGGTGGAGGGGGCCGAATAGCTATGGGATGACCTTGCTCTGTTCAAATGAGACCCCTCCCCAGTTGCAAACCTTTGGCCCAGTCCCGGTCAAACCTTTGCATGGCTACATTAATTGCTGACATGTCAGCGCGACCCACTTCCCCTCACTGAGCCCTGCACCTTCCTCCTAGATTGGGATGATGTCGTAAGGAGGCAGCCTGAGGAGATGGGTGAGCCAGTGGCCTGGGAACCAGAAGACCCAGCTTCTATTTTATTTACTGGTATTGTGGTTGCTGCTAAGAGACCAGAACCCTGTTGGGCCAGGAGCAGAACAGAGAGATGATCCTGACCCTGGAGACCTTGCAAGCTAAGTAATTCTAAGTATTCCTGCCTCTGGCACTGGTGCGTGCCTGGTACAGGGCTTGCTCTGTGCCCGAGTTGCAGAGGAGGTGCCGTTGTAGCAGCTCCTGCTTTTAGCTCTGGAGAGCCCCACTGCTCAGTTGCTGCCAAGATGGTGGCATGTGAGTCACTTCCCCTCTTTGTCTGTCTCCATTTGGCCCCTCACTGAAACAGGCATAGTGATACTCGCCCACCTTTTGGTTTTGATCACAGATGAAAAGCTCCAAGTGTTAGGTGCATGACAAGTGACTAGAGACCCCACACACACTAAGATCTGGACAACCCTCCACCCAGTGCTAGGCCCTGTACACACACACACCCCGTGAGAGACAGTCCCTGCCCTGAAGAGCTTCCCATTTAAATAGCTAAGACAAAGGATGAGAGGGAAAATTGAGGCACAGAAAGGGGATGTAACTTCCCCAATTCACCCAGTAGCACAGCGAGGAACAGAACCCAGCTCTTGTGAGTCCTAGCCGTTGAGCCACAATGCATGACTATGATTGCTGTCCTGGACAACTCAGGAGTGGGCACAGAAAGCAAATAAATTCTCGTGTTCCTCTCTCCATGGTAGTTTCTGTCACAGATTCCAGGGTCAGAAGGGACTCTTGTGATTTAGTCTGACCCCTGCATAACACAGGCCAGAAAAGTTGTCCCACAATAATTCCTAGAGCAGAGATTTTAGAAAAACATCCAATCTTGATTGTAAAATTGTCAGTGACAGAGAAGCCACCATCACCCTTGGTAAGTTGTTCCAAGAGTTAATTACTCTCATTTTTTAAAATGGCCTATCTTCCAGTCTGAATCTGTATAGCTTCAACTGTGAGCCAGTGGACCATGTTATATCTGTCTCTGCTAGACTGGAGATCCCATTATTAAATATTTGTTCCCCATGTAGATACTTATAGGCTATAATCAAGTCTCCCTTTAACCTTTTCTTCATTAAGGTAAATAGATTGAGTACCTCAAGTCTATCACTACAAGGCATGTTTTCCAATTGTTCGTGTGGCCTTTCTCTGGACCCTCTCCAATTTATCAACACCCCTCTTGACCTGTGTGCACCAGAAGTGGATGCAGTATTCCAGCAGTGGTCACACCAAGGCCAAATAACATAACCTCTCTACTCCAACTCAAGATAATTGAGAGATGGATGGATGGTAGGGAAGAGTCGTGGCAGGCTACCAGGGAGAATCTACTTCCCACAAGACTTTTTCTGGCCCACTTGGGAGGGGATCCTCTCTCCTCATCACTCCCTGTGGTTAAAAGGAAAAAATATTCCTTATACATTGGGTGTTTCATAGGCCACTAGCTGAGTCCTGTGAGCATAATCAGTAGGGCTGGTCAAAAAATTTCCATCACAATTTTTTTTCCCTCCTTTGGTGGAAAATTGGAGTTTTGACTAAATGTGATGCATTGCTATGGGTTTGGTTTGGTTTGGTTTTGGGTGTGGGGTTGGGTTGTTTTTGTTTTTGTTTTTGTTGTTGTTTGTTTTATTTTCAGAAAGTGGCCACTTTCTTCAAATTTTCAATGTTTTCATCAGGGAAACTGGGAAATTGGAAACTTTCAGCCCTACACCAATTTTTACCCATATTTGGAAGTTTTGGGATGGAAATGTTTAGTATTTGGTTGCTGAAAACCAAAAAAGACAGGTGAAAAGTCAAAATTTTCTATGGGAAAATATCAATATTTGAATCTGATGCTTAGTTTCAGGAGTTTCTCTGGTCATGGCAAGGTCAGAGCTGGTCAGGATCTCTCTACATCAGGAATTATTTAAAAATTTCAGTGAAATTTCCAATGTTGTTAAAAAAAAATTAAAACTGCATGAAAACATGGATCCATTTTTAACCAGTTCTAGTGAAAACAATTTAACAATGATGTTGAAATATCTTAACTAAACTTGTCTGACCCTCAAAATATATGTGGTTCAGATATGGGGGGAAAGTGTTTCATTTCTAGTTTCATCTGTACAGATTTGCCCATCCTTCATGAAATATAGTAAAACTTTCCATTGCGAGTGGGGTGAGCTAGACACAGGGTTGCAGATGGTGGTGAATCTTGTATTGCAGCAGGATTGCTTAGTTAGGGCTTGTTTGGTGCAATTAGCCGATGGGACTCTTTCTGTATTCTTCTCTTCCTGCCCTGAGCTAGCTCATAGTGTTGTGCTGTGCTGTTAATCCACTGGTGTGTTTTACCCCACAGTCAACTGCATTTCCATGGTGAATGAGTGAGAGACATGGGGCCAAGTTCTGGCAGGCACTACACATAGACACCTGCCTCCAAAACCCACGCTTGTCAGCATGAACATGGGATGGAAGTTGGCTCTTCAGCCTTTTCGGTGCAAGATCCAAAGAGTGTTATTCTAACGACCTCCACTTATTTGTGCTGTCGTCATTTCCACCAGTGCAAAGTGCGGATGAAATGCTATCCAGTCAGAAAGGTAGAGTTTTGCCCTCATTTGCAGGGCTGTGAGTGTCCCTGACCTCCTCAGGCTGCTAGAGGCTTGGTTTAGTCTAGGCAAGACTGCACATACTTCTGCTTGGATGCACAAGGGAGCAGAGTTCATAAAGCCTCCCTGACACCCTCACACAGGGACCAAACACAGTAACCCTCAAGACTAGGGCTGCCATTGGTGCAAGCCTTTCTCTGAAGGGGTGAAGAGAGACCAGGGCTGGCCACACACAGGAGGGCATGCTGCACCCTCTGAGTCAGGAGTGTCAAACATATGGCCAGCAGACTTCTCATGAATCTTCAATCTTGTCTACATCATCCCAAAGTCCACACCACTGGGGCATGATCTGTAGAGCACATAGTGTGTTGTGCTCTAACTCCCCCAGGTAGATTCTGCTAGTGTGCACTGATGTAGTCCTATTTGAAAGAGGACTACATCAATGCACACTAAGGAACATTTAGTGCATGACAACAGGGTCCACTGGGCAGAGTTAAGGCACAACACATTGGTTCCCCCTACAAATCCCACCCCCGTAATCCAGACTCCGAAACAGCAATCCAGCAAAACCCTGCATACAGATGTAGAACTGCTTTAAGAGGCACAGAAGGGGCAGTAGCTGGTACACGTCTGGGTGAGGAGAAAGCACTCTTAAACACTCCTCAGTGCCCTAAGAGATGCCAGGTATCAGAGAGCAGCATTAACAGTCACTAAGGTCTAAAATAAATAGAAGGAATCCCCATCTTTATGTAGTTCTAGTTTAGCAACTTTGGCTGGCTGTGGCCTGTGCTCTGTGGCAGGATATCGGAGCAGCACCACCATAGGAAATGAGTCCGACACCCCTGCTCTAAGCAGATCGCGAGAGCAGCTCTATTCTGCCTGCTCTATGCAGCGCTCCAGGAGGTTATTGTGCCTGCCTCAAACAGACAGGTGTAATTGAGGTGTGTGTGCCGAAGAAAGAGGGATAATTGTGCCGAAATTGATTCAAACAGAGGCAGTTAAGGCAAGATTCTGCTCCCTGCTGGGAACGAATGACACTATTTATTTTTAATTCACAGTAATCATAAAAATAATAATTAAACAGCACACTGATTGCCACTCTCATCCTGTAACTGGAATTACCGGTGAGACTAACTTGTTTAGCAGCCTCCTCCTTTCCCCCTACGCATCCAAGATTTTATACAATACTATCTTTGAGGCCATTGTCAAGGAGACCCAGATCCTCAAAGACAAATAGGCACCTAACTTCCACTCAAATCCATGTGTGCAGTGTAGTTGTAGCTATGTCGGTTCCAGGATATTAGAGGGACATGGTGGGGGAGGTCGAATCTTTCTTTGGAACAACTTCTGTTGGTGAGAGAGACGTGCCTTCGAAAGCTGGTCTCTCTCACCAACAGAAGTTGGTCCAAAGAAAGATACGACCTCCCCCACCTTGTCTCACTAAAATCAATGGCAGTTATGCACCTAAATACCCATTGGGTCTGGGCCTAAGAGCAGCTGTGGTAATTTGGAGAGTTCCCAACTGTTCTGCACATGATTTTATTCCATGTATTTCAAATCCAACCTTGGTCCTATTGAATAACACACCTCCCATTGACTCAGATGCCATGGTGAAGGCTGTGATTTGAGAACCATGATGAGGGAGATTTTAACTCAATGTGGGCTGGCTCCAAGCACCATTTGGGTACCACAATGCATTCGAAATACACAGATGAGTTAGGAGAGAAGGGACATGGTCTAGTCATGGTTGGCCTGAGGGCTGGAGCTATCATGAGTTACCCATGAAATGTTACATGGCACCAACAATGTCTGGACAGCTGAGAAACGTATTAGACCTGGAGCTTTATCATCATCCCCCAAAGTTATTGCTAGGGCTTGGGCTGTTCTTGCCAGGCTGCCATTCAGCACCGTGGCCAGTGCCTCGGAGTGAGCGATGCTGGGGAACATAAAGGAGATGTGAGCAAAGGAGAGCAGGGAAATGGGAGAAATGCAGGGGAAGGAGCATTCAATCAGTGCCCGATAAGCAAGCCCTGCCTGGGAGCTGGTGAGCTTTCCAGTGGGTGCATCTGTCTACAGAGGGAAACCCTATTTCAAGAGATTGGTGGAAATAGGTCACCTCTCGGCTGTCTGCCTTTAGCTTAGCATTGAACAAACTTGGATGGGAGACCTTGAGCGTGTGTGGAAGGAGCAGACTGCTGACGTACTCCATGCCTTTCAAAGTAGGCAGGATTCTACCATCTTTTCAGTAATGCACAGCCTGCCACATCCATAGGGCGCAAACTCACCACCATGTGTCCAGGGTGCAAACTCACCACGTGTCCCTGCACAGACTGATGCTAGGCCAGCAGGGGAGGAGAGCAGTGCCCAGTGAGGCCATTTGGACATAGGGCTGAGCTCATCCCATGAGCTACACTGGCTTCTGCTGGCATAGACCTTGGACCAGGGCTGTTGGGAGAGAAGCTGCAGGAGTGGAAAGTGGCTACAACTTCACTTTGGTCGGGGCACATGAGGTGGGCAGAAAAAAAGGCAGCAGTGCCCAGGGTAGGGGTGTGGCCAAAGCTGCTGTAGGATGTGATCGCTCAGGGAAATTCCATAGCAGCCTCTGGCCGGAGGGTCCTGTGGTGGATATTATGGGCCTGCGAGAGTTGTTATAGTGACTGCCTGCCCCTGAGGGTTTCCCCCCACCCACTAAGGCTCAGACTGGTTCCCAGGTTTACTCACTGACAGCCAGGCATGGGAAGGACAAATTACAGCTCCCGGCATGAACCTGCTCTTCGCTTAGATGGCAATGGTGAAATTGTGCATGTAAATATCAAGGCCTGGCTGCACGAAAAGTATTAGCTCCTAAATCGCTGTGTTAGACTCCACTGGAATACACAAAATGCCGGCTTGGCTGCTGCCGTACCCTGTAGGTGCCCAGTCTTGCTCCATGCCTAAGTGTTTGCAATAAAAATTTCCTTGGTCCCCATTCCTCTGCCTTTGGGACATGCTCACTGCAGCCTTCCTCCAAGTGGGTGGATGCCTAAGCCCCAGAATGATCCACAAGCCAGGGGAAGATTGGCTTTGGCCACCCAAGTCACATGTGGGGCCTGATCCCATAGGTGCCCTCTGAGCCTGCTGACCGAATCGGGGCCCTCAGGTGAGTTCCTGCAGAACAGCTCGTGGGGGTGTGGGGGAAGCACTCTCAAACTTTTAGCCCAATGGATGTGGGACAGCCCTGGTTCAAGTCCCCTCCCCAGCTAAAGGGAGGAAGGGATTTGCAGAGGGAGCTGCTGCCTCCTAGGAGTGTGCTCTAACCATTGGCCTATGGGCTATTCTGAGGTGGAGCTCCCTCGGGCTCTCCTATTGAAGCTGTTGCACTGGGGATAAATGATAAGTCATTAGAGCAGGGGGACCAGACCCTGTGGGGTGGGGATCTCATTTCCTAGGTGAGTGCTCTAACCACTAGGCTGCAGAGTCAGTCTCATGCTTGTGCTCACTCTCTTAGTCATGGGAAAGGGGGGCAGGAAGAGGGAAAGAGACACTGACTCTATAGGATGGTGGTTGGACTACTCACCTGGGAGATGCAGGATCCAGTCCGCCTGCTCCAATGACTCCTCAGTTACTTAAATGCAACAGGAGAGACTGAGGGAGCCCTATAGTGGAATAGCCCATAGCCCAGTGGGTAGGATGCTTAACTGAGAGGTGGCAGATCCCTGTTCCCATGAGGGGGAGGCCTTGAACAGGGAAGTATCCCAAAGGAGTACCCTAACCACTGGCCTAAATGTTATGTGGGGTATCTGTCCTCCTTCCTCTGCCTCCTGGCTTCTTGCAAAAGCAGCATAGATGCCTTGCCCCAAAGAGTTCCTGGTTGTAGATCATACACACAAGCTGGCATCTCCCTGCAGCCTGGTGTTTATCTCCATGGGAGGGGCAGGGCTTAGCACACACCCCTGTCATGGCATCTCCCACTGGCTAGCTTAGGCGGCTCCCTGCCTAGCCTTCTGGCTTTTGTGAATGGCTGTCTCATGTGTCCATCTCTCCCCGAGTCATTGTATAGGAGCCACTCAGGCTTTGTGAATCACAAATGACTTTTCTAGAAACCTGAAACTTACATGCTGTGATGCTCAGCGTTGCAACACCTAAGTCCTCTTGTGCATCCACGCCCAGGTGCTCAGTGCTTTTTAAGGTCCCTTTGTGCCTCCAGCCACCTCTAACAAGAAATGGGCAAGGATTCCCCTGGTATGGGCTGCAAGTTGGGAGGCATGGAGAGGTGCGGAGGGGACAGGCCAGGGGCAGGAGGGTTTAATCTGGTGCCCACAATGATTCACTCTACTCTTAGGCTGTTCTAGGTTATAGAGGTGGCATTTTCACCCCCCAGGGTTCCACAATGAAGCGAGGTGGAAAGCTGACGTAAAACCATTGTCCTCTTCCTCCCACTGCTCAGCTGCACCAAGCATGACTTTGGTGCAACTGAGGATCTGGCCCAAAACTCTTCTGTGACTCAGCAGCAAATCAGCCCAAATAATTTCTGCCACAGCCTCCTTCACAACCCAAGAAAGTTGTGCTGGCTCTTTCACACCTCCCACATTCAGAGGGATAAAAGAAGGGATGGGAATGAAGAAGATGAAGGGGCAGAAAGATGCACATGATGAATGGTCTCATTGCAGGAATGCCTTTGCTACTCTTGGTTAACTTCCTTGCCAAGACACGGCATGGGATTGGATCAGCATTTCCCCACGTGAGAGCGCAAACAAGAAACGTCAATTAGAAATAATTACCACCCCTTCCCTAGAACGAAGGGTCTAATATTGGGATTCATTTCTAAGAAAGGTAATTTGATGACAATAAATTACAATTATAAAAACTTCATTAGAGTCAGGAGCAATCTATCTACCATTGTTCTAATTACACATTGTAGGAGTAATGAATGCTAATGGCTTAATGCACAATAATTACCCCACTTGAAAAATAATAATAATAATACAGAACAACCTCGATTAACCAAATGTCACAGAGGACAATGAATGAGCTGAGTTAATTGTGGTTTCAGAAAATCGAGGGAATCTTCAGAGTCATTAATAGATGTCATGGAATGTGACCCCATTGTGGAGAATAAGGAGTTTTGTGTAATCTGGTGTGGATCAAATGCAGTTATATTGTAGAGGCCTGGAGCACGGACAGACCTATGAAATTTCAGGCTTAGATTCATATTTTATGGGGAGAGAATGGGATAAACAAAAAGTACTTTGTGATTCATGCCACTGAAAAAACCACATGATTCCTTATGGGGTTGGGCAACATAAAGGAATATAATCTGTCTCCTCTTGCTCGTACAACTAATCCCATTCAAGGCAGTGGAATTGCTCATGGGAATAAAAGGTTATGAGATCATCCTAAATGTTCTAAAATGGAAGCCTGAATGCACAAATTGAGTCATCTGGGCTGTGGTAATTACATAACATTGGAACCAAGAGCCAGCCAAAAATACTTGCAGTGTATTTCTTCTGCAAAATAGTGCTGTGTTAGGTTTAAAACTAATCTACATTAGCGATCAGATGCAAAATATGGTACTGCCACCTAATATACCACACCTTGCAAGAAGGAGGGCTCGATGATGCTCACCAGGACCTTTTTAAAAGCCATCAACTCAGCCCCAGCCACCTTCCATGACATGTATGTATCTGCAGCCTGTTTGCAAATGCCAAGTGGGTCTAGTTCAGCCTGTAACCTTTCTGCTTCTCTACACACACAATAATTCTATAGTTTCAGCCTGAATTAGTTACATCCCAGATTAAGGGAAGTGACTACATAAGAAAGAACTGAAGCAAAGTCATCGAGAGAGAGCACAGTGTACAGCACCTCTGTAACATCCTGCATTAACTCCTCCTTGCAAAATGGCAACAGGCAGCAGACTCCTAGAAAGGTAGCACTGCAGCTGCAGAAAACCAATCCAGAGTGGTTGCACAGATTTTGTATGCATACGTGTGTGTGCTCTTTGACTGGGGATTGTCCCATTCCTGTCTCTCTTCTAGCCACACACCCCTCTAAGATCTTCTTCTGGTCAAATACCTCATGGTTTATTTCACCACCAACGCTCTCATTGAAAACAGTAGGAGACTTTCTGGGGTTATTATGCCTTAACCTCACTGAGACTGCAGAACATGCAAGGGCACATTCTAACTTTGGCATGAATAGGATTATTAAAGATGTCTAAATAGTGCCCAACTCCCACTGAATTCCATTGGGATTTAGGCACCCAACTCTAACTCCTTTGAATATCCCAGTCATGTATTAATCCCTACTGCTCACAAAGATAAGAATAGCCCCCTCTGTGTCCCACAAGATGGGTAGGAGTAGGAAAAAGGAATTCTTTACATGCATCCTCTTTCACAGGATCCTAATTTATAAGAATGCAGAAAATACATCAGTGGAAATTAACAGCACACTTGCCTCATACAGGCAGGTTGAGCTGCAGGTGAGTGCGATGTAATTAAGAAATTAAAAGGTAATTTCCACATATGCTTTCTGTTAATCTAACCCAGCAATCATTTACTTTACAGCAGGGAACTGGCAAGGAGGCAAGCCAAAATAAATAAGATAATACTACATTTAATTGCTTGACTGAATGTTAATGGAACAGAGTGGCTGTTGAGCAGAGACAGCCAGGAGAGGTGGGCCGACCCCTACGAGCTGGTTATTGAAAGCAATTTTTGCTTTTAATTTCTGTTCCACTGGAGTTAAAACTTCCACCTGCTGAATCCAACTTTTATGAAGTTCTGGCTTTAAAAAAAAAACAGATTTAAATAAAACCCCTTAAATGTCTCATTGCTTCATTTCTTTTCTTTTCCCATCAACTTTTTCTGGTCTCCTGCTGCAGTGGGGAGCTTCCATGGGTGGGCTAAATCATTCCATGTCCAGCTAATAGCAGTGCCCAGAAAGTGCACAGCCATTTGCCAAGGTGAACGAGCAGCTGCAGCCCTGTGGTACTGATGGGGAAACTGAGGCATGGGTTGGTTTAGAGTTATATTCTTGCTTTAGGCACAGGCCAGAGTGAGGGATGGTCTGGAAGCTCTGGAGCACTAGGAGGCATTGTGAGTGCATCTACCTTTGAGCAGGAGGTGTAAAACTCCAGCTCCAGGAGCCATACCCATGTCAGCTCTAATTGAGCTAGCACACTAAAAATAGAGTGTTGCCATGGTAGCATGGGTGGGGCCAGCTGCCCTGAACATGTACCTAGCATCTGGGATGGGATGATAGTCATGGCAATTACTCCCTCCTGCTGCCATGGCTATGTACTATTTTTAGCTCATTAGCTTGATCAGAGCTCAGGCTAGTATGTCCTCCAGAGCTGCAGTGTACATCTCCACTGCAGTGCCAACTCTCATGGGCCTCGGGATAATTGTTGTTTTCCTTAAATCCCCAGCTCCTGGAGTCAAGTGGAAGTGTGCTGATTTTAGGCTTCATACTTTTTTTTTTTTTAAAGACTGTTTCTGGCCCTTGGTGCTGTGGAGAAAACTTCCAAATATAACCCCTGGGCGCCCTGATGGCTCAAAAAGCAGAAGGCAAAGAAAAAGAGGAATAAATCTGTTATTTGTACATAATCTCATGATTTTTAAAGCAAATGTCAAGATTGTTGGTGAGCCTCACTAGTGATGTTTGAACATTTAGGGTGGGCAATACAGACTCCAGCCTGAAGGGCAGACACCTCTTCAGACTTGCACCTGGAGGAAAGTCATTTGCTCCTGGCCTGTAACAGCAGCAATTACTATCACCCTCTCCCTCCCCCCCAGCCATGCAGACACACCATTTAATAGACAGATGAGCTAAAATACAGGGAAGTAAAGGGCCCAATACTGCAAAGTGCTGCTTTCCCTCAGCTCCCCCTGAAGTCAAAGTGGAGTGAGGGTGGACAGCACCTTTATAGGTGGTGTGCAGGACCTGACAGGATTGATCCCTAGAGTGGCTTTGCCCTATGTCAGGCAGCCATGTTCAGGGACAGGACCCACAGCCTTTTGACTCCTGGAGGCTTGTTTGCCATATCTGCACAGGGAGATAATGGAAGAGATAGCACCAGGGCCCCAACCCTGCTGCCAATGCAATCAAACCTGCACTGGTTTCTGTAGGGCCCTACAGCCAGGTTACACTAGCCCAGCAGCCAGGTTTCCCTTTTAAATGTGGGGAAAGAGCAGTTGATTAATCTCACCTGCTGTAAAAGGCAGTTCATCCCATCACCACCTCAGAGCAGAGAGGCCTCTTGCAGAAAAAACTCTATAGGGTCCAGATGGGGGAGTTGTTTGCTCCCCTGAGTCCAGTGAGGGGGCACTAGAATCACAAAGACTGCTATAGCTAGGATGATGGGTGAGCAGTAGGAGGGAGGCTTACGCGTGCCTTGCTGAGTTACTTGGGGAGAGGCGTTTGGCTGAATGTCCTTGCTGTGGGGACTCCTGCTGCTATGCATTCCTGAGCCGGAGTCAATAGGGTCAGCAGGGGTGGCTCTGTGTGTTTCCCAAGCTTTTGTTCCAACCCTAAGACACCTGAGCTGCTGGGGAGAGTCTCCACTACCTCCCTGCTTGGGCCCATGCCCTCCAGCTGCCTCTCGCACAGAGAAGCAGGGCCAGCCCCAAGCACCAAGGCCCATTCATATGGGAGGTGGTGGCCACCGCAATCCTGAGATGGCTGGACTGGCAGCTGGCAAAGCAGGCATCACAAGCTTACCTAGAAAGGTTGCACAGCTCCCATCCCAGCTGTTCCTGAAACATGGCTTAGCCCAGACATGCCAAATGAGTCTCATTTAACACCATTTAATGCTTTCCTAACTGAGCTGTTACATGGGTTTCACCCTGATAAGAGCAGCCACACTACCCTCCCAGAGAGCCAGATGTGATTTGCAATTCATGAACTCCTGATTCCTGGAGCAATGGAGTAAATCACCCGGGAATGCTGCCTGAACTCTCTCTTCACTAATACTAGAACAGATGGCCTTCAGGACTGGCCATTGCCCACCCAGACGAAGGCAGGTGAGTTTATTCCAGCAGGCTGGAAAAAGAGCAACTCCAAGGTCCTTCATACCAGTGGTATCTAAAAGCACCTTAAACCAGTGGTTCTCAATCAAGGGCCCACGTTCCCCTGGGGGTATGCAGAGGTCTTCCAGGGGGTACTCAAGTCTTCTAGATCACTGTTTTGCAACCTGGAGGCAGCCCCTGGGGGAATCACAGGGTGGGTCTTCAGGGGATCAGAAGTGTCAGGCTGACATTTGGGGTAGCAAGCAGGACAATTGCCCAGGGCCCTATGCCACAGGAGGTCTGTGAAGCTTAGCTACATGCTTCAGCCCTTCTGCCTGGAGCTCGGGCTTCAGACAAGGCTCACAAGTGAAAAACAGGCTCAAGTGTTGCACTGAAATGTAAGTACAATATTTATATTCCAATGTGGTTGTTTTATAATTATAGGGTAAAAATAAAAGAGTCAGCAATTTGTTCAGTAATCGCTTGCTGGGACACTTTTGTGGTTTTATATCTGATTTTGTTGGCAAGTAGTTTTTAAGGGAGGTGAAACTTGGGGGGTAGGCAAGACTAATCAAATGCCTGAAAAGGGGTGCAGTAGTTTGGAAAGGTTGAGAGTCACTGCCTTGAAACACAATGAGTTAAGCAGGGTGGTTGGGTTACAAGCTGGTGACCTTATGCTAGAACTGATCTAACTAGTTAGAAGCATCAGCTGTCTGGAGGGAGCCATCCAACCGATTTGTTGTTATTTATCCGAAGTGTAGCATCTTTTGTTGAGTAAATGATTCTCACCTTTGGGGGTTCCTTTGTACTATTCAATCAGTTCTAGAGATGGCCAAATAACATTTGCCCAGCCCATTGTTCCAAGACATTTTTTCTGTGGCTCATTGGTAAATTATTTACATAGAGCTTGTTTAACTTATTCAACCAGCTCTGTGGCCTGCAGGTTGTTACGGCTGGTGCTCAGTGGAGGACTGTCAGGATTGGGGGAACAGCTCTTCCAGCAGGTGAAGGTAATGCTCCTCTGACTTCAGCTGCAAAGTTTAGAAACTGCTCCAGATTTTCCTGAGGTTGGGGTATTTGGATCCAAGCTTTTGGTTTGTCCCATGACAAAGAACAGAATCCAGCCTGAACTTTATCAGCAGGCAAGGAAGTTCAGTTCCAAGGTTATAAGACCCAGCCAAACAACCACTGAACTGAATGGGCTTGGATGGAGCCATTTATATAGCTCCACTGTTACGCTTTCAGATACATGACCTTTTGGGGGATTACCTGGCTGAAGGGCCCCAGTCTGAATCTGGCAAGCAGGAGTGTGCTGGACACACACACAGCTCTGCGGATGGGAGATGTGGCTTAGTAGTTAGGTTGATTCTTGTGACTGTCCCCCCACTCTGCAGAAACCCAGCCCTGCTGCTATCCAACCCCTATTGTAGAAAACACTGGAAGATACTGCAGGCAGGGAGCATGCTCTAAAAGCCACCAGGAAAGCACAAGGCTAGAGCTGATCACATTTTTTCCACCAGAATGTTTTTTTCAGTGCAAAAATAGCTTTTTGATAAAATGGAAATGATGTGGGGACAGCCTGTTTTAATAAAAAATGTGGGTTTTTATTGACACCCCCCCAAAGTAGTTCTGTCTTGTGATTTTTTTTGAAACCAAAAGTGTTCACTTGCTAAAACCCAAGAAATTCCATTTTCAGTTGCTGAAAACCTTTTAAAATGTCGTCCTCCTCTCTCTCTTTTTTTTTTTTTTGGTAGAAAAACCCAAAATACTTTTACCAAAACAAAACAAAAAAAAATTTTTCATCAAAAATTGCCACATGAAATCAAATAATTTCCCAACCAGCTTTGCTGGAAGTTGCAACAAAATTCACAGTCTGAGCTCTCTGCTGGGGCTGGTCTTCCAAGGGCTGAATCTTTGTAGCCTGTTCCCTCTCAACCCCCCCCCCCCCCCCCCCCCCCCAATAAGATCTGTGGTCATTTCCCAAGATCTAAGTGAGCTCATAAGTTCCTCAGGGCAGGAACCTTGTCTCCTTCCATGTCAGTGAAGTTCTCTGCAGCAACAGTCTCCTCAGCCGCTGTAAGTCAGTGCAGTTCCATTGAACTTTCCTGGAGCTACGCCAGCATACGTAAGCTGAGGAGGCAGCCCTGAATTTCTACTGCATCTTCCAAATACCACAATGCCCAGCCCTGCTTACCCAAACCCCAGTCAAGTGAAAGGCTTGAGGGACAGCAAAGGCGTCTGGGATCACACCTTTCTCTGCACAGCCCTCTGGGTTACCCAGATGCAGGAAAAAGCTTTCCTAATGCCAGCTGGCTGAAGGAGAATCCAGCCAGATTCGCAAAAGCTTGCTGGCACTGCTGGGACAGGCTAGAATGTAACTTCCCATCCACAAACTGGAGTGAAGTGGAAGCCACCTGTCTTCTCCAAGGCTTTCCAGCACTTCAGGGGCAGGCTGACTTCCCCAAGGCTAACGGGCATGGCAGGAGCTGGTCCCAACACCTCAGAGCAGAGCAGAGATAGGTTCCAGCCATCCCTACAGAGTAGCTGCCTTCCAAAGGGCTGGAGTGTGTCCTTCTCTGTCCTCTAAAGTCAGGGGATCTGATCACTGGCTTGGATTATTCTCTGTAAGAAAATAGATGAGCATGGCTGAGTCAAAGGTGCTTGTGATGATTCCAGGAAAGGCTGGGATGGAGTTCAGTGGGTGGACTGATAAGAGGTGTGGGGTCCAGTGTGAGAAAGGGTAACAGCCTCCCTATTTCTGCCTCTCTTTGGCCCTGTCTTCATCCCTAGGAAAAGGTGTGGTTTTTACCTCAGGGTTACTAATGCGCCTGAACTCTCCTGTTGTAAAAATCACAGTGGAGCTGAGGCACTTCAGTTTTACCTAAGGGTAAACCAAAGACAGTCAGCGCTACTGACCTTGCTAAATTTAGCTCACACTAAAATGACCAGGCCTTGTCTCCACTCATTTTTCCAGCAGGTGAGCTCATGCATTGTCCTGAGGTAAAAACACACCTTTTCTTATCAGCGAAGAGAAGGTTTCTGTCTCTCTCTGAAAAAAATAAGGAGAAGGATGTTAACACTTGTCTGTGGAGGATGTGTGTGTGTGTGATCGCTCTCCCTGGGTGTTGGCAGGAAGGTGTGTGATATCACACAGCTTCTAATTACCTCCCGCTCTTTCTCCCCTTCCATCATGTGAGTCAGTTACTGCTGCTGGTACAACCACCATGGGCACGTTCTTTAGAAAAGGGAGTCTATGCATACCTTTACTACAGACATTCATACAAATGAACCATGTGCACACACAGACAATCATGCACACATCTTCATAGACTTGCAGGCATGTGCATACATGCATGTGTGTCCATCTACGTAGCTAGCTGTTACGTGAAGCTGTAATCACTAATAGAAAGGTGTCTTTCAAGCAGCCAAGGCCAGTATCCTGGAGGGATTTGAATAGCAAGGCAGAGACCTTGCACTGGATTGACCGTTGTCAATGGCTGAAGGAACAGAGTAAGTTTGGTTTGGAAAAGAGGAGAATAAAGAGGGACATGACAGCGGTCTTCAAATACTGGAAAGACTGCCATAAAAAAGATGGAGAAAAGTTGTTCTTTCTTGCTACAGAGGGCAGGACAAGAGGCAGTGGGTTCAAACTGCAGCACAGCAGATTTACATTAGATCTCAGGAAAATCTTCCTCGCTGGATGTAGGGCCAGTGCTACCATTAAGGCGAACTAGGCAGTTGCCTAGGGCGCCAAAAAGCGGTGCCCCCAATTTTTTTTTTACAGCAGTTCCTCCCCAAGTGCACAGTCGCTGCTCCACTTCTCCTGCCTCTCAGGCTTGCAGCACCAATCAGCTGTTTGGTGCCACAAGCCTGGGAGGGGAGGAGAATTAGAGTGAGGGCAGCATGCTCGGGGAGGACGCGGAGCAGAGGTGAGCTGGGGTGGGGAGGTGTTGCATGGCTCCCCGGGGAGGGGGAGCTGCTGTGGGGAGCGGTGCCTCAGGGAGTGGGGGAGACTGCCATGGGGGGAGCACCTCAGGGCGGAGGAGGGGCGAGGAGCTGCCACAGGGCTTGGGGGACACAAGGTGGAAGTTTCGCCTAGGGCACAAACCTTCCTTGCACCGGCCCTGACTGGACGAATAGTAGGACAATGGAACAGACACCTAGGGAGGTTGTGGAAGCTTCTTCTCTGGAGGTTTTCAAAAGGAGGCTGGAGCCATCTGTCTTGGATGGTTTAGACACAGCAAACCCTGCATCTTGGCAGGGGGTTAGACTAGGTGACCCTGGTGGTCCCTTCTAACCCTACAATTCTATAATGCAAAGCCATGTGAGCAAATATGCTCATAGAATTTAAGGCCAGAAGGGACCACCAGATCAGCTCGTCTGACCTCCTGCACATCACAGGCCACTAAACCCCACCCAATTACCCCTGAACTGAGCCCTCAGGAGACTAACCTTGTGTGTCACAGGCACAGAATAGGAGGAACTGAGGTGCACCAGTATCTGAGACCCCTGAACTATCAGGGAATTAATTGGGAGATAGATGATCCTAACACTCACATGCTTATATGCATTCACATGCCGGCTCACACTCAACCATCACATTCACATTTACAAGCACACTCATAATTCTGCACATTGCACATGTCCAGGAGTTTTGATTGCTAGCTACACCATTCAACACATACTTTAATAGATCCACGATGTGCAATGTGGCAAATTACTATTGCTATAAGAACCTTCTCTTTTCTTTCGCTGTCAGACTTTGGCATGTTCAAACTTGCAGTCGTAACCTGCTGAGAGGGGCAACGCAGAATGGGGGCCTTGAAATTTAAGCTCTTAACATGGAAAGGAAAGATGGGGTCTTCTCTCACACCTGATTTACATAGTAGTTCCAGTCACTGCAGTGGAGTCACTCCTGATTTACACTAGAGTAAATGGGAAAGAGCCAGGCCTAAAATGGATAGAGAACAATGTTAGATCTCCAGAAAAGACCTAGACAGGGAATGAATGTGAACTGAACCCACAGTTGGGTTTAATATACAAAGTTAGTGTTTTTTGAGGGGGAATTCTTTATTGTTGCACTCTCATTCAAATGGTCTGTTTTCAATCTGACCATTTGTTGTTATGATTCATACATCTGTTGGCAAAAGTCAATAAATAAATGGACCCTTTGGCTTGCTTACTTGGACTTGACAGGTCACAAAAGAGTAAAAGAATTCCAATGAGGTTGCCAAAAATGGTAACTCAACCTAGATGCCAAGGTGATAGACTCTGGGACAATGAACCAGGTTACCTCTTTTAATCTCTGAAGATCTAGGTGAAAAGAATTCCTGATGGGAGGCTGCACTGTGAAAGGAAATCAGACACTGCCCTGACTCATTTTAAGGATGTGGTCCTGTATCCTCACCTGAGCAATCTAAGGGTAAGAAGGAAAAATGAAGGTTGCAAAGAACAACACAAACTGAGGCCTGGATGTAATTACCATCATTGCGATTGCACCAGTAAAGGGGTAACATTCTGAGGGGGCTGGGAATGGCAGCACTCCGCAACAAAGAGATGGATGCACTGGATAGACTAGAGGGATAGAATTACAGAGTTACTTGAATTATTTAACCAGGAACGTGGAAAGCTACAATCTAGCATGAACATACTAGATAAATGGCATGGTGCGGATATTCCAGAAGGGGGTACTAGCTGTGGGCTCCTCCTGAGACTAAGTATGGATCTTCAAACCAAAGTATATGCTCTGTGGTACACAATAGCACTGGAAAGGCTTCTGTAGTACCATTTCATGGCTCCATGTCAGACTGCTTGCTAGCCATATTTAACAATTACACTGAGTGTGTCAGGGAGGGGGAGGGTAATGGCCCTTAATGTTTCCTTCATTTCTGCATCTTGTTAACATTTTATGTTTGTATATTATCACGTATGATTGATAATATTGTTGGCCTCACAGTCCTTTCTTTCAAACTTGGTCTGTTTGAGGCAGCCGTAGATCAGGTTGTACACAGACAGATCCTTTGGTTTCCCTGTTTGGACTGTAAGGACCACAGAGGAGGGAAAAAGAAGACCGGTTTGGTAACATAGACTAGATGATCACAGTGATCCCTGAAAGATGTACATGTCTTACGCTATAGGTAGATGCCCCAGAGTCTGTTCTCGAGGTATTCACAGACTGGGGGGAGGAGAGAAATGAAGATCAAGACAGTGTGATTTGTGTGTAAAAGGCAGAGATGGCCAGAGAGAGAGATGAAGGAAGTGACAGAAAAAGAAAAAGAGAGAAAAGGAGATGGAGCCTTGACCTCTCAAAAGATTGAGAGGCAGAGCACTCTAGAGCAGTAAGAAAGCGAGGGGGGGGGTTCATCACTGTAGAGTGAAGAGCACCGGAGGCGAGGTGTGAGCTGCAGCCAGTCAAAGCCATGCTCTGCACAAGATTAATGATAACAAGGCTGCACGTTAGAATACCACATTCATTACATTAACTTTCATCCCCCGCCCCCCTCTCTGTACCCACCTAGTTCTGAAATGCATTCCTGGTCAGCGTCCCCAGGGGCTGGAGATTACTTCCTCCAGTCAAAGGCAGTGGAGAAAATGTGAATCTCTCCAATCCTGGCCAGGGAAACAACCTTTCACTGTAATGTAATCCCAGGCAAGCCCATCTCCACCGGGCAGATGCCTGCAGCAGAAAGGACTAAACACTGGTTGTTAAACACAGACGCTAAGGCCCTGATTCAGGAAAGCATGTGCTTAAATCCTATTCTGACACATACTTAACCATGTGTTTGATTTTAAGCATGACCTTAAATCTCATGGATTTCAATGGGACTTTAGCCTGCGGTTAAAGTTCAGTGCTTCCCTAAATCTAGGCTGAAGGGCTAAGTTCATCCTGTCTCTGGAGCTGAGCTCTGCACAAGAGGGGAGAGAAGGGAAATAGAGGGGTGTTATATGCTAGCTTGGCGCTTTTCTTATGCTGAATCTTACCAGGGTTGCTGGCCCCTGGCATGTTACAGCAGTTCAACACACCTATGGCCCTTACAAATGAAATAATATGCAGCTGCCCGGCCTCCTGCTCCCACAAAACACCCCCAGACCTGAGCTAATGCCATTCTGGAATGTATAAAGAGGGGAATCTCGAGAAGAAGAGAGGTGATTTTTAACTCTTTAGTTGACACTGTTGTGACCCTGGCTGGAACACTATATCCAGTTCTGGTGCCCCCAGTTTGAGAAGGAGGTTGATACATTGGGGAAGGTTCAGAGAAGAGCCATGAGAGGAAAACCTGCCTTGTAGTGATCGACTCAAGGAGCTCAATCTGTTTAGCTTAGCAAGAGAAGGGGAGAACTTGATCACAGTTTGTACATATGTAACCCACACGTGTCCTGAGTGTGGTGTTCTGTCCCCTCTAGGGGCACTGAGGCTGCTTAGAGAGAGAGATTGAGTCTGCTGTACAAATTCATGGTTTTTAGCTCATGCGATAGAGGCTCATGCACTAAACTGCAGAGGTCTCGGCTTCGATCCCGAGGACCAGGGCCTGTTGGTATTACACAGACATGGGGAACAAATATTTGACAGAGAATGTGGCAGAGAAAAGTGTAACAAGATCCAATGGCTGGAAGTTGAAACAAGACAAATTTAGAGCAGAGATCATGGGTAAATTTTTAATGGTTAGAGTAATAAACCCTGGAACCATTTACCAAGGGTCATGGTGGATTCTCCATCACTGACAATTTTACAATCAAGTTTGGAGCCTTCTCGATAAGCTCTGTTCTAGGAATTCTTGTGGGGCAGTTCCCTGGCCTGTGGTCCACAGATGGTCGTACTAGATCATCACAGTGGTCCCTTCTGGCCTTGGAATGTATGAAAGGACTGAAAATTTTTTTTTTCTCTACTTGTTTTTCACCTTAGAAATATCAGGAATGTGAAATCTAGTCTTTCCTGTTTCAGCTGCAGGATGGAAAAAGGGTAGTTTAGGAGTTCTTTCAGACCTCGTCTCTACTAAAAATGATTTGTCAGTATGTAGCCATACTGGTGTCATTCATCCCATTGTTTCTGTTTGTGATCTTTTTTCTTTCTCCCTCTATTTATTTTGATTCCCTCTTCTCTTCCCTCACATTCCCTCCTTCCAGAATTATCCACCGGACTTCCCCCCCCCCCATTTTTCCAAAATTAGCCACTGAGCATACCCAGTCTCCTCAGAATTATCCACCAGCATCTGCACTAGGGGGTTTGCTGGCATAGAAATGTAAAAAAAACCTCTCATCTCTGACTGATATTATTCCTGCAAAGTTTCTAGTGTAAACCTGGCCTTGAACTTTGGTTGAAAGTGTGAGGATGTTAAATCTGTAAGAAAAAGAGCTTGTCTTTCAACTGTTTGTTAGGAAATTGAGATGAGTAGCAGTTAACAAAAAACAAGGTTTAAATAGCCTGAATATAAACCACTTCTTCTCTATTATATTTTGCATAATATCTGGGATGTCCTATGCCTATCATTTCTCCAGTCATCCATAAAGTGTTTCAGGTAAAGCACTTGTAATCAAGACAATGTAAAGTATGTACTGAAAAAAGAGTATTTTTTTTTTAAATAAAGCCTCCTGCTCTTCTTTAACCATCATAAAAAAGCAACAAAAGGGCACAAAACCCCTTTTTAGAAAAAGAACATTTAGGCTAAACATCAAGAAAAATATCTTGACAATGAGTGTTTGCCTGGAAATGAACTCCCAAGGAGAGCGGCTGAGGCACCATCTCATGGCGTGTTTAAAACTAGAGCAGACAGTAGAAAATGTGCAATAGGGAATAATCCTGCATTGGCCAGGAAATGGATTAGATGCAATGCAGGAGAGGTTTGTTTTTCTGTAGCTAGTCTCTATGATCATTATTGTTACTAAGGCCATGGCTACACTGGCGCTTTATAGCGCTGCAACTTTCGCGCTCAGGGGTGTGAAAAAAACACACCCCTAAGTGCTGCAAGATACAGCGCTGTAAAGCCTGAGTGTAAACAGTGCCGCAGCGCTGGGAGCCATGAGGATGTGGAGTATGTGCAGCGCTGGGAGAGCTCTCTCGCAGTGCTGGCGCTGCGACTACATTCACACTTCAAAGTGCTGCCGTGGCAGCACTTTGAAGTTTCGAATGTAGCCATAAGTGTAACCCTGAACCTGCAAATACTTATACCTGCGTATAACTTGACTCTTGCAAGTCATCATGGACTACTCATGAGTTACGCACGTGCTTAAGAGTTTTCAGGATCAGTGCCTATATTTGTATGAACGGAAGTTGGATGCTCCTGATTCTATTATTATTATTAATAATAATAATAATAATAATAATAATAAAAAAAATTTAGAATATCTTAGAATTTACTCCACACATGTAACTTCTTTCAATCAGCATGATTTCCTCACATTTATTTATTATTCATGTTTACTAAACAAGGGCCAAAGTTCCCAAAGAGCTCAGCATGTCAGGTGCTGAGGACGATTTGTTTAGGGGCCTAAATGGGAGCCGAGCACCTCTGAAAAATTGGCCCTAGCTGTTGGGTGCTGAGCCCTGGACAATCTGGCCCCAAATTTGTCTTCTGTGATGGTGGTTTTACCTCCATGAGGATTAACCACAACCTGCCAGTAGTCAGTGCTCGCCATTCAAAATTTGAGCTGTGTTGGTTAGCCGTGATTGGCCCCTTGAGTCACATGGTGTTGTTCTGGTTCCTGATTGGATGAGGCCCTGGAATGTTGACTCTCTCAGGCAGAGGGAACAGATAAAGAGGATTAAGGCATTTAGACCATTTTAACCTTCGTCCGATCTTCCCCAAGGGCCCATGGCTGGAAAAAATTGGCCCCTTTTAAGATTTATTGGCTGAGTTTCAATTTAATTAGCTCCCACCTTCACCAGCCCGCCCAACCTGAATCCTGTCTTGCTCCCCCAGATACTCCCCACACGCACCCCACTGTCCCCCACTCATAATCCCACTCCGCCTGTCTTTTCCCCCAATGTAGACCTCCCTCTGCCCTCGACTCCCACAATCTGTCCTGTCTGGCCCTGCATGCTCCCACCACCCATCCCCACCAGGGCCGGTTTTAGGAAGTGCGGGGCCCAATTCGAACAGTTTTGACGGGGCCCAGGCAGGGAAGACAAAAAAAAGAAAAAAACCACCTGGGGCTTGTACTCACCAGGCGGCGCTTTGAGTCTTCGGCGGCACTTCGGCGGCGTGTCCTTCACTTGCTCCAGATCATCGAGGGCATGGAAGGACCCGCCACTGAAGTGCCATTGGAGACCCAGAACAAGCAAAGGACCCACTGCAGAAGTACTGCAGAAAACCGGGAGCACCACCAGGTGAGTAAAAATTAAAAAGGCGTCTTTAGCCTGGGAAAAGATTCTCACTGGGTGCGATGCCCTTTTACGCACGGGGCCCGATTCGGGGGAATTGGTGGAATTGGCCTAAACACCGGCCTGATTAGGACCCTAACCCTAGAGCAGGGTGCCTTACCCATAGGAACCCCAATCCTAGCTCAAAGTTTCCTACGAATAGGAACCCTAACCCTAGGGCGAGAAGCCCTACCCATAGGAACTCTAACCTTAGGTTCTAGTGCCCTACCCTTAGGAACCCTAACCCTAGGGCAGGAAGCCTTACATATAGGAACCCAAACCATAGCACCAAGTGCTCTACCCATAGGACCCCTAACTCTATGGTGGGATGCCCTACCCATAGACACCCTAATACTAGGGCTGGAAGCCCTAACCATAGGAACCCTAACCCTAGCTCCAACTGCCCTACCCATAGGAACCCTAACCATAAGGGGGGAAGCCCTACTTATAGGAACCCTAACCCTAGCCCCAAGTGCCCTACCAAAAGGAACCCTAACCCTAGCCCCAAGTGCTCTACAAATAGTTAACCCTAAACCTAGCTCCAAGTGCCCAACCCATAGGAACTCTAACCCTAGCTACAACTGCCCTACCCTTAGGAACCCTACCCCTAGGGTGGGAAGCCCTATCCACAGGAACCCTAACCCTAGCTCCAACTGCCCTACCCATAGAAGCCCTAACCCTAGAGTGGGAAGCCCTACCCACAGGAACTCTAACCTTAGATCCTAGAGCCCTACCCATAGAAGCCATGCCACGGGGGTCGCTCTGCCGGTTGCCAGGAGGGTGGCAGGCAGGGTGCCCTCAGCAGCTTACCTGTGGAGGTCGGCTGGTTCCACGGCTCCACCGAACCCACGGGACCAGAGGACCCTCCGCAGGCACGACTGCGGGAGGTCCACTGGAGCCACGGGACCGGCGAGCGGCAGAGCGCCCTCCGTGGCATGATGCCATGCTTGAGTCAGCAAAATGTCTAGAGCCGCACCTGCCAGTGCTCTACCCATAGGAACTCTAAACTTAGGGCGGCAAAGAATCCTGTGGCACTACCACGGCTACCCTCTGATACTAAACTTAGGGCGGGGCACCCTACCAATGGGAACCCTAACCCTAGCTCCAAAAGCCCTACCTATAGCAACCCTAACATTGCTCCAAGTACGCAACCCATAGGAGCCCTCATCCTGGCTCCAAGTGCCCTACCCTTAGGAACTCTAATCCTAGCTCCAAGTGCCCTACACATAGGAAATGTAACACTAGGGAGGGGCGCCCTAACCATAGGAACCATAACCCTAGCTCCAACGTCCCTACCCATAGGAACCTGAACCCTAGGGCGATACGCCCTACACATAGGAACCCTATCCCATTCACCAAGTGCCCTACCCATAGGAACACTAACCCGAGGGCGAGAAGCCCTGCCCATAGGATCACAAACCCTAGCTCCAAATGCCCTACCTTCAGGAACCCTAACCCTAGATTCAAGTGACCTATCCATAGGAAACCTAACACTAGGAAGGGCCACCGTAACTATAGGAACCCTAAACCTCGCTCCAACGTCCCTGCGCATAGGAACCTGAACCCTAGGGCGATACGCCCTACACATAGGACCCCTATCCCATGCTCCAAGTGCCCTATCCATAGGGACCCTAACCCTCGGGTGGGAAGCCCTACCCATAGGAACTCTAACCCTAGCTCCTAGTTCCCTACATTTAGGAACCTGAATCCCAGGGCGGGAAGCCCTACCTCTAGGAACCCTAGCCCTAGCTCCAAGTGCCCTACCCTTAGGAACCCCAACCTTCTGGTGAGAAGTCCTACCCATAGGAACTCTAACTCTAGCTTCATGTGCCCTACCCATAGGAACCCTAAGACTAGTTCCAAGTGCCCTATCCATAGGAACCCTAATCTTAGCTCCAAGTGCCCTACCCTTAGGAACTCTGACATTAGGGCGGGAAGAGTTGCCCATAGGAACACTAACCCTAGCTCCCAGTGCCCTACCCTTAGGAACCCTAACACTAGGGAGGGGAGCCCTACATATAGGAACCCTAACCCTAGCTCCAACTGCCCTACCCTTTGGAACCCTAACCCTAAGGCGAAAAGCCCAACCGATAGGAACCCTAACCCTTGCTCCAATTGCCCTACCCATAGGAACCCTAACCCTAGCCCCAAGTGCCCTTATCATTAGGAACCATAACTCAAGGGCAGGAAGCCTTACCCGTAGGAACTCTAACCCTAGCTCCAAGTGACCTGCCAAGAGGAACTGTAACCCTAGGTAGGGGCGCCCTACCCATAGGAACCCTAACCTTAGTTTAGTGCCCTGTCCACAGGAACGCTAACCCTAGCTCCAAGTGCTTTACCCATAGGAATCCTTAGCCTAGGGCACGAAGCCCTACCCAGAGTAACCCTAATCTTACCTGCAAAAGCCTTAGCCCTAGGAACCCTCATCCTAGCTCCAAGTGACCTACCAATAGAAACTGTAACCCTAGATAGGGGCTCCCTACCCATAGGAACCCTAAGCCTAGCTCCAACTGCTCTACCCTTAGGAACACTATCCATAGGGCAGGAAGCCCAACCCATAGGAAACCTAACCCTTGCTCTAAGTGCCCTACACATAGGAACCCTAACCCTTGCTTCAAGTGCCCAACACTTAGGAACCCTACCACTAGGGTGGGGCGTCCTACCCATTGGAAGGCTAACCCTAGCTCCAAGTCCCCTACCCATAGGAACTCTAAACCTATTTCCAACTGTCCTACCCATATGAACCCTAACCAATGGGGCAGGGCCCCCTACCCATAGGAACCCTAACCCTAGCTTCTAGTGCCCTACCCATGGGTACCCTAACCCTATCTTCAAGTGCCCTACCCTGAGAAACCCTAACCCTAGCGTGGGAAGTCCTACCCATGGTAACCCTAACCCTAGCTCCAGCTCCTTTACCCATAGGAACCCTAACCCTGGACCGGGAAGCCCTAACCACAGGAAATGTAACCTTGGCTCCTAGTTCCCTTCACTTAGGAACCTTAAACATAGAGCGGGAAGCACTACCCAAAGAAACCCTAAACCTAGCTCCAACTGCTCTACCCATAGGAAACCTAACCCTAGGACCAAGTGCCCTACCCAGAGGAACACTAACCCTAGAGCGGGAAGGCCTACCCTTAGGAACCCTAAGCGTCACTCCAGCTGCCCTACCCAAAGGAATCCTAACCCTAGGGCGGGAAGTTCTACCCATGAGAACCCTAACCCTAGCTCTAACTGCCCTACCCATAGGAACTCTGACCCTAGGAAGGAAAGCCCTTACCATAGGAACCGCAAGCCTAGCTCCAAGTGCCCTACCCTTAGGAACCATAACCCTATGGCAGAAAGCCCTCCCTACAGGAACCCGAACCCTAGCTCCAAGTGTCTTACCCTTAGGAACCCAAACCTTAGGGAAGACCTATCCAAAGGAACCCTAAACATAGCTCCATGTGCTCTACTCATAGGAACCCTAAGCCTAGGGTTGGGTGCCCTACCCTTAGGAACCCCTAACCCTAGGGAGGGAAGTCGGACCTATAGGAACCCTAACCCTACCTCCAATTTTCCTACCCATAAGTACCCTAACCCTAGCTCCAACTACCCTACCTTTAGGAACTCTGACTCCAGGGAGGGAAGCCCTCTGTAGAGGAACCCAAACCCTAGAACCAAGTGCCCTACACTTAGGAACCCTAACGCTAGGGTGGGAAGCACTACTCATAGGAACGCTGACCCTAGCTTCAAGTGATCTACCGAAAGAACGCTAAGCCTAGCTCCAACTGCTCTACCCTTAGGAAATCTAACCTTAGAGCGGAAAACCCTGCTTCTAGGAATCCTAACGCTAGCTCCAAGTGCCCTACCCTTAGGAACCCTAACCCTAGGGTGGGAAGCCCTACCATTAGGAATCCTAAGCCTAGAGTGGGGTGTTCTACCCTTGAGAACCCTAACCCTAGGGCGGGAATCCCTACCTATAGGAACCCTAAGCCTAGCTCCATGTGCCCTACCCATTGGAACCCTAACTCTAGCTTCAAGGTCCCTACCCATATGAACCGTAACCCTAGCTCCAAGTGCACTACCTATACAAACCATAACTCTAGGCCTGAAGCCCTAGCCATAGGAACCCTAACGCTAGCTCCAAGGTCCCTACCCATACGAACTCTAACGCTAGCTCCAAGTCCCCTACCCAGAGGAACCCTAACCATAGGGCTGGAAGGCCTACCCATAGGAACCCTAACCCTAGAGCGGAAACCCCTACCCATAGAAACCCTAATCCAAACTCCAAGTACTCTACCCATAGGAACCCTAACCTAGCTCCAAGGTCCCTACCCATATGAACCCTAACCCTAGCTCCAAGTGCACTACGCATAGGAACCGTAATCCTAGGATGGGAAGCACTACGTATAGGAACCGTAATCCGAGGGCGGGAAGCCCTACCCATAGGACCTGTAACCCTAGGGCGGGAAACCTTACCCATAGTAACAATATCTCTAGGGCAGGAAACCCTACCCATATGAACCCTAACCCTAGCTCCAAGTGTCCTACCCATAGGAACCCTAATCTTACTACAGGAAGCCCTAACCATAGGAACCACAATCCTAGGGCGTGAAGCCCTACTCATACAAATGGTAACACTAGGGTTTGAAGGCCTACCCATAGGACCCCTAACCCTAGCTCCAAGTGCCCTACACATAGGATCCCTATCCCTAGGGTGGGAAACGCTACCTATAGGAACCCTAACCCTAGCTAAAAGTGCCCTACCCATAGGAACCCTAACCCTAGTTCCAAGTGCCCTACACATAGGAAACCTAACCCTAGTTCCAAGTGCCCTACTCATAGGAACCCTAACGCTACGGCGAGAACCCCTACTCATAGGAACCCTAACCTTAAGACGGGAAGCCCTACCCATATCAAACCTAATCCTAGGGCCGGAAGCCCTACCCATATGAACCATAACCCTAGCTACAAGTGCTCTACCAATAGGAACCCTAACCCCAGCTCCACGCGCCCTGCCCATGGGAACCCTAACCCTAGGGCAGGAAGCCCTATCCATAGGAATCCTTACCCTAGGACGGGAAGCCGAACTCATACGAACCTTAATCCTAGCTCCACGTGCCCTTCCCATAGGAACCCTTGCCCTAAAGCAGGAAGCTCTACCCTTTAGGAACCCTAACCCTAGGGTGGGAAGCCCTACCCATGTGAACTGTAATCCTGGGTCGGGAAGCCCTACTGTAGCGAGTTGGTGTGGCTCCCCTCCTGCCCAGGAGAGGGAGCGCCCAGCCAGAAGCCTGAGTGTCGGGGCTAAAGAGCGGTGAGCCCGCCCCTCAGAGGTTCAGGTGACGACCTGGAAGTACAAAAGCTGGCCATCAGAGCTCAATTGGAGCCCAGCCGCCGCCGGGAGTAGACCTGCCGCAGGGAGCTCAAGACTGGGAACCCTCTTGGGCCCAGGGCAGCCGCTCTGACTGGCGGAGCTTCCCCGTGCCCGCTACCAGGAGGAGCTGCCGGAGTCTCCCCGGCCCTGCTGTTTCCCGGAGGAACCGCCGGAGCTAGCCAACCCGGACTTCCCTGAGGAACTACCAGACCTGCCACCCAGTCTTGTCCACGAGGAGCCAATGCTGCTGGACTTCCCGGGAGGCGACCCTATGGACCAGGTAGGCCCTGAGGGGGAGGTCGGAAGTAGCCCGGGGGCAGCCGACTCCGGTCAGGCTGCAACCATATCGGAGCCTACATCAGTGTGTTGCGGGCAGGATCCCCATTGACGCAGCAGCGGACCGTCTGCCGCTGTTAGGGTCCCGGGCTGGGACGCAGTGGAGTGGGTGGGCCTGTGTCCCCCCTGCCATCCCACCTACGGGTGGCAGTCTCCCCCTCTCCCCGGAGCTCAGACCTACGGGCCTGGGCTTATAAACTGAGGGCTTTGCTCAGCCCTGAGCCAAAAGGGCCTGAGCTTTGTGACTCTGCGTTTGGGTGCCCCGCCCGAACTTAGGGCTGGGCCCTTTTAGACTGTATTGATGCTCAGCCCTGAATCAGAGGGCTTGCGCTTCCTAAACCCTATGCTTTGTTCAGCCCTGAGCCAAAAGGGCCAGAGCTTGGTGACTCCGCATTTGGTGCCCTGCCCAAACCCTAGGACAGGAAGCCCTACCCACAGGAAACTTACCTTACACCTAGGGCGGGAAGGCCTACCCATAGGAACCTTAACCCTAGCTTCAAGTACCCTACCCATAGGAACCTTAACCCTAGCTACAAGTGCCCTACCCATAGGAACCCTAACCCTAAGGCAGGAAGTCCTACCCATGGGAACCCTGACCCTAGCTCCAAGTGCCCTACCCAGAGGAACCCTAACCCTAAGGCGGGAAGCCCTGTCCATGGGAATCCTAACCCTAGCTCCAAGGTCTCTACCCATAGGAACTCTAATCCTATGGCGGGAAGGCCTACCCATAGGAACCCTAACCCTAGCTCCAAGTGCCCTACCCATAGGAACCCTAAGCCTAGGGCGGAACGGCCTACCCATGGGAACCCTTACACTATCTCCAAGTGCCCTTCTCATAGGAACCCTAACCCTATCTCCAAGTGCCCTACTCATAGGAACCCTAATCCTAGGGCGGGAATCCCTACTCATAGGAACCCTAACCCTAGAGCGGGAATGCCTATACATAGAATCCCTAATCCTAGCTCCAAGTGCCCCAAACATAGGAACTCTAACCCCAGTGTGGGAAGCCCGACCCATAAGAATCCTAACCCTAAAGCGGGAACCCCCTACTATAGGAACTCTCGCCCTCGGACGGGAAGCCCTACCCATAGAAACCTTAACCCTAGGTCCAAGTGCCCTACCCATAAGAACCCTAACCCTAGGGCAGGAAAGCCTACCCATAGGAACCCTAACCCTAGCTCCAAGTTGCCTACCCATAGGAGCCTTAACCCTAGGTCAAGAAGGCTTATCCATAGGAACCCCAAACCTAGCTGCAAGTTCCCTACCCATAGGAACCGTAACTCTAGCTCCAAGTTCCCTACCCATTGGAACCCTAACCCTACTTTGGGAAGGTCTACCCATAGGAACCCTAGGCCTTGGATGGGAAGATATACCCATAGGAACCCTAACCCTAGGGTGAGAAGTCCTACCCATAGGAACTCTAACCCTAGCTCCAAGTGCCCTACCCATAGCAACCCTAACCGTAGGGTGGGAAGGCCTACCCATAGCAACCATAACCCTACGTCGGGAAGGCCTACCATAGGAACCTTTACCTTAACTACAAGTTCCCTACCCATAGAAACCTCAACCCTAGCTCCAAGTGCCCTACCTATAGCAACCGTAACTCGAGGACTGGAAGGCCTACCCATATGAACCTTATCCCTAGTCTGGGAAGGCCTACCCATAGGAACCATAGCCCTAGGGCGGGAAGGCCTACCTATAGGAACCCTATCCCTGGGGCCAGGGGTAGGGGGCCCCCACAGCCTGGGGCCCCTGGGGCCAGGGGTATGGGCCCCGCGGCCTGGGGCTCCTGGGGTCAGGGGTAGGGGCCCCGCGGGCCAGGCCCCCTGGAGGTAGGGGTAGGGGCCCCGCGGGCCGGGCCACCTGGAGCAGGGGTTAGGGGCTCTACTGGTAGGGAATCTGGGCCTATGGTAAAGGGACCCACGGGCCGGGCCCCCGGAGCCGGGTGTCGGAGGCCCCGCGGGCCGGGCACCTGGCGCTAATGTTAGGGGTCCCCATGGGCTGGGCCTCCGGAGCTTGGATTAGGGGTCCCTGACGGGCTGGGCCCCTGGAGCTAGGGTTAGTGGCCCCGCGGGCTGGGCCTCTGGTCCCAGGTTTTGGCTCCCACGGGCTGGGCCTCTGGAGCTAGGGTTAGGGGTCCCATGGGCTGGGCCCCTGGAGCTTGGGTTAAGGGCCCCGTGGGCCGGGCCCCCTCGAGGTAGGGTTAGGGGGCCTGTGGGCCAGGTCCCCTGGAGCCGGGGTTAGGGGCTCCACTGGTAGGGAATCTGGGCCTATGGTAAAGGGACCCATGGGCCGGGCCCCCGGACCCGGGTGTCGGGTGCCCCGCGGGCCGGGCACCTGGCGCTAATGTTAGGGGTCCCTGTGGGCCGGGCCCCCAGAGCTTGGATTAGGGGTCCCCGACGGGCTGGGCCCCTGGAGCTAGGGTTAGTGGCCCCGCGGGCCGGGCCTCTGGTCCTCGGTTTTGGCTCCCATGGGCTGGGCCTCTGGAGCTAGGGTTAAGGGCCCCATGGGCTGGGCCCCTGGGGCTAATGTTAGGGGTCCCATGGTCTGGGCCCCTACAGATGGGTTCAAGGCCCTACGGGCCAGGCCCCTGGAGCTAGGGTTAGGGGCCCGACGAGCCGGGACCCTGGAGCTATGCTTAGGGGTTCCACGGGCCGCCCCAATGGAGCTCAGGTTAGGGGTTCCATGGGCTGGACCCCTGGAGCTAAGATTAGGGGGCCGAGCCCCAGGAGCCGGGTGTCAGGGGCCCTGAGGGCCGGGCCCCTGGAGCTAATGTTAGGGTGTCATAACATAATTCCCTTTCCAGGTGAAAGAGACATTAACCCTTAGCTATCTGTTTATGACATAGGGGTTCCTGCGGGCCAGGCCCCTGGAGCTGGGTTTTGGGTCCCATGGGCCGGGCCCCTGGAGCTAGGGCTAGGGGCCCCGCGGACCGGGCCCCTGGAGTAGGGTTAGGGGCCCCACAGGCCGGGCCCCTGGAGCTAATATTAGGGGCCCCGCGGGCCAGGCCCCTGAAGCTAATGTCAGGGGTCCCGTGGTCCGGGCCCCTGCAGCTGGGTTTGGGGTCCTATGGGCCGGGCCCCTGGAGCTATTGTTAGGGGCCCCATGGGCCAGGCCCGTGGAGCTAGGTTTAGGGGCCCCGCGGACCGGGCCCCTGGAGCTAGGGTTAGGGGCTCTACAAGCCAGGCCCCTGGAGCTTGGGTTCGAGGCCCTATGGGCAGGGTCCCTGGAGCTAATGTTAGGGGTCCCGCGGGCCAGGCCCCTGGAGCTGGGGTTAGGGGTTCCGCGGGCCGGGCCCCTGGAGCTAGGGTTAGGGGCCCCGTGGGCCGGGCCCCTGGAGATTGTGTGAGGGGCCCCATGGGCTGGGCCCCTGGGGCTAATGTTAGGGGCCCTGTGGGTCGGGCCCCTGGAGCTAGGGTGAGGGGCCCCACGGGCTGGGCCCCTGGAGCTGGGGTTTGGGTCCCCTGGAGCTAGGGTTCAGGGCCCCACGGGCCAGGTCCCTGGAGTTGGATTTTGGGTCCCACGGGGGCCGGTCCCCTGGAGCTGGGGTTTGGGTCCCCTGGACCTAGGGTTAGGGGCCCCATGGGCCAGGCCCCTGGAGCTAGGGTTAGGGGCCACACGGGCAGGGCCCCTGGAGCTAGGATTAGTGGTTCCCTGGACCTAGAATTAGGGGCCCCACGGGCTGAGCTCCTGGAGCTAGGTTGAGAGGTCCCACAGCAGGGCCCCTGGAGCTAGGGTTAGGGGGCCCCACAGGCCGGGCCCCTGGAGCTATTGTTAGTGGTTCCATGGGCAGGGCCCCTGGAGCTAGGGTTAGAGGTCCCACGGGCAGGGTCCCTTGAGATAGGGTTAAGGGCCCCCCGGCCGGGCCCCTGAAACTAGGTTTAGGGGGCCCCATGGGCCGAGCCTCTGGAAATATGGTTAAGGTCCCCAAGGGCCGGGCCCCTGGAGCTAGGGTTAGGGGACACATGGGCCGGAACCCTGGCGCTCGGGTTCGGTTTCCCACGTGCCGGGCCCCTGGAGCTAGGGTTAGGGAACCCATGGACTGGGCCCCTGGAGCTAGGGTCAGGGGGCCTACGGGCCGGGCCCCTGGAGCTAGGCTTAGGGGACCCACGGGCCGGGCCCCTGGAGCTCGGGTTACGGGCCCCACTGGCCCGGCCCAAGGAGTTAGGGTTAGGGGGCCCCATGGGCCGGGCCCCTGGAGCTAGGGTTAGGGGGCCCCATGGGCTGGGCCACTGGAGCTCGGATTAATGGTCCCCTGGACCTAGAGTTAGGGGCTCCAAAGGCCAGGCCCTTGGAGCTAGAGTTAGGGGTCCCCACGGGCTGGGCCCCTAGAGCTAGGGTTAGGGGCCCCACGGTCCATGTCCCGGGAGCTAGGGTTAGGGGACCCACGGTCCGTTCCCTGGGAGCTAGTGTTAAGGGATCCATGGTCCGGGACCCTGGAGCTAGGGATAGCATCCCCATGGGCCGGGCCCCTGGAGCTAGGGTTAGGGTCCCCAGGCCAGAGTCCCTGGAGCTAGGCTTAGGGACCGCACGGGCAGGGCCCTGTAGCTAGGTTTAGGGGCCACATGGGCTGGGCCCCTGGAGGTAATGTTAGGGGTCCCACGGGGCGTGCCCTAGAACTAGGGTTCGGGATCCCAAGGGGCAGGCCACTGGAGCTAGGACTCAGGGTCCAACGGGCCGGTCCCCTGGAGCTAGGGTTATGGGCCGGGCCCCTGGAGCTAATGTTAGGGGTCCCACGGGGTGAGCCGCTGGAACTAGGGTTCGGGTTTCCATGGTGTGGGCCCCTTGAGCTAGGATTAGGGGTCTCACTGGCCAGGCCCCTAGGGTTAGGGTTCCCTCGGGCCGGGACCCTGGAGCTAGGCTTAGATGTCCCACAGCAGGGCCCCTGGAGGTAGGGTTAGGGGGCCCCCAGGCCGGGCCCCTGGACGTTGGGTTTCGGGCCACATGTACTGGTCCCCTGGACCTATGGTAAGGGGCCCCAAGGGATGGGACCCTGGAACTAGGGTTAAGGGGCCCCACAGGCTGGACCCCTTGAGCTAGGACTAGGGGCCCCATGGGTCGGGCCCCTGGAGCTAGGCTTAGGGGGCCCCACGGTCCATGTCCCAGGAGCTAGGGTTAAGGGCTCCACGGGTTGGGCCCCTGGAGCTTGGGTTAGGGACCCCACGGGTCGGGCCACTGGAACTAGGGTTAGGGGCCCCACAGGCCGGCCCCTGGAGCTAGAGTTAGGGTTCCCATGGGCCCCTGGACCTAGAGTTAAGAGGTGCCATGGGCAGGGCCCTTGGAAGTAGGATTAGGGGGGCCCATGGGCCGGGGTCTTGGAGCTAGGGTTAGAGGTCCCCATGGGCCGGGCCCCTGAAGCTAGGGTTAGGTGCCACATGTGCCGGGCCACGAGACCTAGGGTTAGGGGTTCCACGGGCTGGGCCCCTCGACCTAGGTTTTTGGGTCCCAAGGGCCAGGGCCCTGGAGTTAGGGTTAGGGGCCACACGAGCCAGACCCCTGAAACAAGGGTTAGGGGCCCCTGGAGCTAGGATTAGGGGCTCCATGGGAAGTGCCTCTGGAGCTAGAGTTAGGGGCTCCAGAGCCGGGCCCCTGGAGCTAGTATTAGGGGCCCCACGGGTAGGGCCCCTGGAGCTTGGGTTAAGGGTCTCAGGGGCAGGGCCCCTGGAGCTAGATCTTGGGCCCCATGGGCCTGGCCCCTGGAGCTAGGGTCTGGGGCCCCATGGGATGGGCCCCTGGAGCTAGGGATAGGGGCCCACGAACCGGACCCCTGGAGCTAGCATTGGGGACCCAACCGTCCGGGCCCCTTGAACTAGGGTTCGGGGTTTCATGGGAAGGACCTCTGGAACTAGGGTTAGGGACCCACGGGCTGGGCCCGTGGAGCTTGGGTTAGGGGCCCCACGGGCAGGGATCCTGGAGCTAGGGTTTGGGGTCCCACTGGCCAGGCCCCTGGAGATAGGGTTTGGGGTCCCACGGGCCCCTGAAGTTAGGATTAGAGGCCCTACAGGACGGGCCCTTGGAGCTAGGGATTGTGACCCACGAGCCAGGCCCCTGGAGCTAGGGTTAGGGGCCCCACAGGCCGGGCCCTTCGAGCTAGAGTTAGGGACCCCAAGACAGGGCCCCTGGAGCTAGGGTTAGTGGTCCCTTGGGCCAGGCCCCTGGAGATAGGGTTACGGGTTCCACTGGCCGGGCTCCTAGAGCTATGTTTATAGTTCCCACTCGATGGGCCGCTCGAATTAGGGTTAGAGGTCCCTCAGGTAGGGCCCCTGGAGCTACGGTTGGGGCCCCACTGGCCGGGCCTCTGGAGCTAGGGTCAGCGGTCCCACGGGCAGGGCCCCTGGACCTAGGGTTAGGGGGCCCTAAGGGCTGGGTCCCTGAAACTAGGCTTAGGGGGCCCCACGGGCCAGGCCCCTGGAGCTTGGATTAGGGCCCACATGTGCCAGGCCCTGGACCTACACTTAGGGGTCCCAAGGCCCAGGACCCTGGAGATAGGGTTAGGGGTCCCATGGGCCGCGCCCCTGGAACTTGGGTTAGGGGGCCGTATGGGTGAGGCCCCTGGAGATAGGGTTAGTGGCCCCACAGGCCGGGACCCTGGAACTAGGGTTTGTGGGCCCAATGGACGGGGCCCCTGCAGCTAGGTTAGGGGCCCCAGGGTCCGGTCCTCTGGAGATAGGGTTAAGGGCCCCAGTGGCCGGGCCCCTGTAGCTAGGTTAAGGGGACCCAATGGCCGGGCCCGTGGAGCTAGAGTTAGGGGCCCCATGGAGAGGGCCTCTGAAGCTAGGTTTAGGGGCCCCATGGACTGAGGCCCTGGAGCTAAGGTTAGGGGCCTGATAGGCTGGGCCCCTGTACCTAGGGATAAGGCCCCACGGGCAGGACCCCTGGACCTAGGGTTAAAGGACCCATGGGCAGGGCCACTGGACCTAGTGATAGAGGTCCCACGGGCCGGGCCCCTGGAGCTAGGCTTATTGGCCCCTCAGGCAAGGCCCCTGGAGCAAGGGTTAGGGGTCCCTCGTGCAGGGCCCCTGGAGCTAGGGTTAGGGGTCCCATGGGTTGGTCCCCTGGAGCTAGAATTAGGGGCCCCACGGGCCGGGCCCCTGGAGCTAGGCTTAGGGTTCCCAAGGGCCGGGCCCTTGGAGCTGGGGTTAGGGACACCAGGGGCCAGGTCTCTGGAGCTAGGGATATGGGTCCCAAGGGATGGGCCCCTGGAACTAGGGATAGGGGCCCCAAGGGCCCAGATCCTGGAGCTAGGGTTAGGGGCCTCACGGGCCGGGCTCCTGGAGCTAGTGTTAGGGGTCCAACCGCCAGGGTCCCTGGAGTTAGGGTTAGGGGCCCCAGGGACCTGGAGCTAAGGTTAGGGGCCCAATGGGCCGGGCCCCTGTACCTAGGGTTAAGGGCCCCACGGTTCGGGCCCCGTGAACTATGGTGAGGGGCCCCGTGGTCCGGGCCCCTGGAGCTAGGGTTAGGGGACCCATGGGCCAGGCCTCTGAAGCTAGGGTTAGGGGACCCACGGTCTGGGCCCCTGGAGCTAGGGATAGGTTCCCCACAGGCCGGGCCCCTGGAGCTAGGGTTAAAGTCCCCAGGCCAGGGTCCCAGGAGCTAGGGTTGGAGTCCCTCAGGCCGGGCCCCTGGAGTTAGGGTTAGGGGCCCCACGGGCCAGGCCCCTGGAGCTAGGCTTATAGGTCCCACAGCAGGGCCCCGGGAGCTAGGGTTAAGGGGCCCCACGGGCCGGTCCCCAGGACCTACGGTTAGGGGCCCCAAGGGATGGGACACTGGAACTAGGGTTAGGAGGCCCCATGGGCTGGACCCCTTGAGCTAGGCTTAGGGGACCCCACGGTCCATGCCCCTGGAGCTAGGGTTGGGGCCCCAAGGGCCAGGCCCCTGTTGCTAGGTTAAGGGGACCCAATGGCCGGGCTCATGGAGCTAGGTTTAGGGGCCCCACGGAGAGGGCCTCTGAAGCTAGGTTTAGGGGCCCCATGGACTGGGGCCCTGGAGCTAAGGTTAGGGGCCTGATAGGCTGGGCCCGTGTACGTAGGGATAAGGGCCCCACAGGCAGGACCCCTGGACCTAGGGTTAAAGGACTCATGGGCAGGGCCACTGGACCTAGTGATAGAGGTCCCACGGGCCGGGCCCCTGGAGCTAGGCTTATTGGCCCCTCGGGCAAGGCCCCTGGAGCAAGGGTTAGGGGTCCCTCGTGCAGGGCCCCTGGAGCTAGGGTTAGGGGTCCCACGGGTCGGTCCCCTGGAGCTAGGGTTAGGGTTCCCAAGGGCCGGGCCCTTGGAGCTGGGGTTAGGGGCACCAGGGGCCAGGTCTCTGAAGCTAGGGATATGGGTCCCAAGGGATGGGCCCCTGGAACTAGGGATAGGGGCCCCAAAGGCCCGGATCCTGGAGCTAGGGTTAGGGGCCCCACGGGCCGGGCCCCTGGAGCTAGGGTTAGGGGTCCAACCACCAGGGTCCCTGGAGTTAGGGTTAGGGGCCCCATGGACTGGGGACCTGGAGCTAAGGTTAGGGGCCCGATGGGCTGGGCCCCTGTACCTAGGGTTAAGGGCCCCACGGTCCGGGCCCCGTGAACTATGGTGAGGGGCCCCATGGTCCGGGCCCCTGGAGCTAGGGTTAGGGGATCCATGGGCCAGGCCTCTGAAGCTAGGGTTAGGGGACCCACGGTCTGGGCCCCTGGAGCTAGGGATAGGTTCCCCACGGGCCGGGCCCCTGGAGATAGGGGTAGGGTCCCCAGGCCAGGGTCCCTGGAGCTAGGGTTAGAGGCCCATGGGCCGGGCCCCTGTAGCTAGGGTTAGGGGATCCATGGGCCAGGCCCCTGGAGCTAATATTAGGGGTCCCACGGGGCGAGCCCCTGAAACTAGGGTTAGGGTCCCTCGGGCCAGGCCCCAGGAGCTAGGGTTGGGGTCCCTCAGGCCGGGCCCCTGGAGCTAGGGTTAGGGGCCCCACGGGCCGGGCCCCTGGAGCTAGGCTTATAGGTCCCACAGCAGGGCCCCTGGAGCTAGGGTTAAGGGGCCCCACGGGCCGGTCCCCTGGACCTACGGTTAGGGGCCCCAAGGGATGGGACCCTGGAACTAGAGTTAGGAGGCCCCACGGGCTGGACCCCTTGAGCTAGGCTTAGGGGACCCCATGGTCCATGCCCCTGGAGCTAGGGTTAGGGGACCCTCGGTCTGTGCCCCGGGAGCTAGGGTTTAGGGCCCCAAGGCCCAGGCCCCTGGAGCTAGGGTTAGGGTTCCCATGGGCCCCTGGACCTAGGGTTAAGAGGTGCCACGGGCAGGGCCCCTGGAAGTAGGATTAGTTGGGCCCATGGGCCGGGGCCTTGAAGCTAGAGTTAGAGGTCCCCACGGGCCGGGCCCCTGGAACTAGGGTTAGGGGCCACATGTGCCGGACCACGAGACCTAGGGTTATGGGTCCCACGGGCCGGGCCCCTCGACCTAGGTTTTTGGGTCTCCAGGGCCAGGGCCCTGGAGTTAGGGTTAGGGGCCCCTGGAGCCAGCCCCTGGAGCTAGGGTTAGGGGCTCCATGGGAAGTGCCTCTGGAGCTAGGGTTAGGGGCCTCATGGGCAGGGTCCATGGAGCTAGGGTTAGAGGCTCCAGGGCCGGGCCCCTTTACCTAGTATTAGGGGCCCCATGGGCAGGGCCCTTGGAGCTTGGGTTAAAGGTCTCACGGGCAGGGCCCCTGGAGCTAGAGTTCGGGGTCCCACTGGCCCGGCCCCTGGAGCTAGGGTTCGGTTCCCCATGGGATGGGCCTCTGGAGCTAGGAATAGGTGCCCAACGAGCTGGGCCCCTGGAGCTAGGGTTAGGGACCCCACCGTCCAGGCCTCTGGAATTAGGGTTAATTGCTTCACAGTAAGGGCCTCTGGAGCTAGGGTTAGGGGCCCCAGGGGCTGGGCCTCTGGAGCTAGGGTTAGGGGCCCCAGGGGCTGGGCCCGTGGAGCTAGGGTTAGGGGCCCCACGGGCTGGGGCCGTGGAGCTTGGGTTAGGGGCCCCATGGGCATGGATACTGGAGCTAGGGTTCGGGGTCCCACGGGCTGGGCCCCTGGAGATAGGGTTTGGGGTCCCACGGGCTGGGCCCCTGAAGCTAGGATTAGGGGCCCTACAGGACGGGCCCCTAGAGCTAGGGATAGCGGCCCGACGAGCCGGACCCCTGGAGCTAAGGTTAGGGGCCCCACGGGCCAGGCCCTTTGAGCTAGAGTTAGGGGTCCCAAGACAGGGATCCTGGAGCTAGGGTTAAGGGCCCCAGTGGCCGTGCTCATGGAGCTAGGGTTTGGGGCCCCATGGTCCATGCCCCGGGAGCTAGGGTTAGTGGCCCCACGGTCCGTGCCATGGGAGCTAGGGTTAAGGGCCCCACGGGCCTGGCCCCTGGAGCTAGGGTTAGGGGCCCCACAAGCCGGTCCCCTGGAGCTAGTATTAGGGGCCTCATGGGCCAGGCCCCTGGAGCTCTGCTTCGGGGCCCCATGGCCAGGGTCCCTTGAGCTAGGGTTAGGGGCCCCACGGGCAGGGCCCTGGAGCTTGGGTTTGGGGCCCCAAGGGCCAGGCCCCTGGAGCTAGGTTAAGGGGACCCAATGGCCGGGCCCGTGGAGCTAGGGTTAGTGGCCCCAAGGGCAGGAAACCTGGACCTATGGTAAAGGGCCCCACAGGCAGGGCCCCTGGAGCTAGGGTTAGGGGCCCCACGGGCTGGGCCCCTGGAGCTTGGGTTCAGGGTCCCACGGGCCAGGCCCCTGGAGCTAGCGTTAGGGGCCCCACGGGCAGGGCCTCTGGAGCTAGGGTTAGGAGTTCCACAGGCCAAGCCCTTGTTGCTAGGTTAAGGGGTTCCACGGTCTGGGGTCCTGGAGCTAATATCAGGGGTCCCACAGGGAGGGCCCCTGGAGCTTGGTTCCGGGTCCCTCTGGCCGGGCCCCTAGTCCTAGGGTTAGGGGTTCCACGGGCCGCACCCCTGGAGCTAATGTTAGGGGTCCCACGGGGCAGGCCCCTGGAGCTAGGGTTCGGAGTCTCACGAGCCTGGCCCCGGAGCTAAGATTAGGGGCCTCATGGGCAGTTCCTGTAGATATAGGGTTTAGGGCCCCTGGAGCCAGGGCTAGGGGCCTCACGGTCAGGGCCTTTGGATTTAGGGTTTGAGGCCCCACAGGCAGGGCCCCTGGAACTAGGGTTAGGGGCCCCATGGCCCCCTGGACCTAGAGATAGCGGTCCCACAGGCCAGGCCCCTGGAGCTAGGGTTAGGGACCCCAGGGGCGGGGCCCCTGGAGCTCAGTTTAGGGACCCCTCGGCCGGGCCTCTGGAGCTAGGATTAGGGGCTGCAAGGCTGGGCCTCTTGAGCTACAGTTAGGGGCCCCATGGGCCGGGTCCCTGGACCTACAGTTAAGGGTCCCACGGCCAGGGATTCTGGACCTAAGGCTAAGGGCCCCACGAGCAGGGCCCCTGGACCTAGCGTTACTGGCCCCAGGGGCCGGCCCCTGGAGCTAGGGTTTGGGGACCAACGGGCCAGGCCCCTGAAGCTATGGTTAGGTGTCCCACGGGCCAGGCCCCTGGAGCTATGGTTAGGGGCCCCAAGGGCTGAGACCCTGGAGCTAGGGTTAGGAGCTCCAGGGCCGGGCCACTAGAGATAGGGTTAGGGGCCCCACGGGACAGTCCCCTGGAGCTAGGGATAGGGACCCCACAGGCTGGCCCCCTGGAACTAGGGTTAGGAGCTTCACGGGAAGGGCCTCTGGAGCTAGGGTTAGGAGCCTCACGGGCTGGGCCCGTGGAGCTAGGCTTAGGGGCCCCATGGGCCAGGCCCCTGGAGCTAGGGATCGGGGTCCCATGGGCCGGGCCTCTGAAGCTACAATTAGGGGCCCTACGGGACGGGCCCCTGGAGTTAGGGATCGGGGTCCCATGGGCCGGGCCTCTGAAGCTACAATTAGGGGCCCCACGAGCCTGTCCCCTGGAGCTAGGGTTAGGGGCCCCACGGGCCTGGCCCCTGGAGATAGGGTTAGGGGTCCCACGGTCTGGGCCCCAGCAGCTAGGGTTATGGGACTGATGCGATGTGACTCAAATTAGGGTTTGGGGTCCCTCGTGTAGAGCCCCTGGAGCTAGGGTTCAGGGTCCCAAGGGACGGGACCGTAGAGCTAGGTTTAGGGGGCCCCACAGGACGGACCCCTGGAGCTTAGGTTAGGGGCCCCATGGGCCAGACCACTCAAATTAGTGTTAGGGGTCCTTCTGGCCTGGCCCCTGGAGCTAGGTTTAGGGGTTCCACATGCCGGGCCCCAGGAACTAATGTTAAGGGTCCCACGGGCCGGGCCCCTGGAGCTAGGGTTAGAGGTCCCACGGACCCTGCCTCTGGAGCTAGGATTAGGGGCCCCAAGGCAGGGCCCCTTAAGCTATGGTTCGGGTCCCAAGGGCCCAGCCCCTGGAGCTAGGGTTAGGGGCCCCACGGGCCGAGCCCCTGGAGCTACGGTTAGTGGTCCCACGGGCAGGACCCTCGGACCTAGGATTATGGGACCCTACGGGCTGGGCCCCTGGAGCTAGGGTTAGTGCTCCCACGGGAAGGGCCATTGGAGTTAGGTTAGTGGTCCCTAGCTCCAAGTCCCCTACCCATAGGAACCCTAACCCTGGGTCGAGAAGTCCTACCCATCGGAACCCTAACCCTTGCATCAAATGCCCTACCCATAGGAAACCTAACCCAAGCTCCAACTTCCCTACCCATTAGAACCCTAATCCTTGGGCACGAAGGCCTACCCATACGAACCCTAACCCTAGGACAGGAGGGCATTCCCTTAGGAACCCTAACCCCTATGGTGGGAATGCCTACCCAAAGGAACACTAACCCTAGCTCCAAGTGTCCTACCATTGGAACCCTAAACCTAGCTCCAAGTTCCCTACCCATAGGAACCCTAACCCTAAGGCGCGAAGGCCTACCTATCAGAACTCTAACCCTAGAGTGGGAAAGCCTACCCATGGGACCCCTAACCCTAGCTCCAAGTGCTCTACCCATAGGAACCCTAACCCTAGGGCGGGAAGGCCAACCCACGGGAACCCTATCCCTAGCTACAAGTGCCCTATCCATAGTAACACTAACCCTTGATCGGCAAGGCCTACCCATAGGAAACCTAAGCCTAGCTCCAAGTGCCCTAACCATCGCAACCCTAACCTTATGGCGGGATGGCCTACCCCTAGTAACCCTAAACCTAGCTTCAAGGACCCTACCCATAGGAACCCTGACTCTAGGACGGGAAGGCCTACCCATAGGAAACCTAACCATAGCTCCAAGGGCCCTACCCATAGGAACTCTAACCCTAGCTCTAAGTGCCGTATCCATAGGAATCCTAACCCTAGGTCAGGAAGGCCTACCCTTAGAAACCCTAACCTTAGCTCCAAGTTCACTGCCGATAAGAACCGTAACCCTAGTGCGGGAAAGTGCAACCATAGGAACCCTAACCATAGGGCGGGAAGGCCAACCCATAGGAACCTTAACCATAGGGACTGAAAACTTACCCATAGGAACCCAAACCCCAGCTAAAAGTGCCCTACCCATAGGAACCCTAACCCTAGGATGGGAAGGCCAACCCATAGGAACCGTTACCATAGCTTCAAGTGCTCGACCCATAGGAAAACTCACCCTAGCTCCAAGTGCCCTACCCATAGGAACCCTGACCCTTGAGTAGGAAGGGCTACCCATAGCATTCCTAACCCTAGGGCGGAAAGGCCTACCCATGGAAACCGAAACCCAAGGTCAGGAAGGCCAACCCATAGGAACCCTAACTCTAGCTCCTAGTACCCTACCCATAGGAATTTTAAACTTAGCTCCAAGTGCCCTACTCATAGGAATCCTAACCCTAGATCGGGAAGGTCTACCCATATTAACTGTAACCCTAGCTCCAAGTGCCCTACCCATAGGAAACCTCACTCTAGGTCGGGATGCCCTACTCATAGGAACCCAAAACCTAGCTTCAAGTTCCCTATCCATAGGAAACCAAACCCTAGCTCCAAGTGCCCTACCCATAGCAACCCTAAACCTAGGTCGGGAAGGCCTATCCTTAGGAACCCTAATCTTAACTCCAAGCTCACTGCCCACAGGAAACCTAACCCTATCTCCAAGTTCCCTACCCATAAAAACCCTAACCCTAGTGCGGGAATGTCTACCCATAGGATACCTAACCGTAACTGAGGAAGGCCTACCCATAGTATCCCTAACCCTAGCTCCAAGTGCTCTACCCATAGGCCCTTTGTCCGGAAGACCTACCCATTGGAACCCTAACGCTAGGTCCAATTGCCCGAACCATAGGAACCCTAACCCTAGGGCCCGAAGGCCTACCCATAGCAACCCTAAGCCTAGGGCGAGAAGGCCTACCCATAGGAACTCTAACCCTAGGTCTGGAACGCCTACCCAAAGGAACCCTAACTCTAACTCCAAATGCCCTACCCATAGGAACCCTATCCCTAGCTCCAAGTGCCCTATCCATAGGGAGCCTCACCCTAGGTCCGGAAGGCCTACCCATAGGAACCCTACAAATAGTAACCGTAACTCTAGGTCTGGAAAGCCTTCCCATAGGAACCCTAACCCTAGTTCCAAATGTCCTACTCGTAGGATCCCTAACCCTAGGACGGGAAGGCCTACTCACAGAAACCCTAACCCTAGCTCCAAGTGACGTACCCATAGTAAATCTAAAACTAGGGCGAGAAGGCCTACCCATAGGAACCGTAATCCTAACTCCAAGTGCCCTACCCATCGAAACCCTAACCCTAGGGCGGGAAGGCCTACCCGTAGGAACCTTAACCCTAGGTAGGGTCGGCCTACCCATAGGAACCCTATCCCTAGCTCCAAGTGCCCTTCCCATAGGAACCGTAACCCTAGCTCCAAGTGCCTTACCCATACTAACCCTAACTCTAGGTCGGGAAGTCCATCCCATCAGAACCCTAAATCTAGCTCCAAGAGCCCTACCCTTAGGAACCCAAACCTTAGGACTGGAAGGCTTACCCATAGGAAGCCATAACGTAGCTCCAAATGCCCTACCCTTAGGAACCCTAACCCTAGGGCGGGAAGGCTTTCTCATAGGAACCTTAACCCGAGCTCCAAGTTCCCTTCCCATAGAAACCCTAAACCTTGGGTGGGAAGGCCTACTCATAGGAACCCTAACGCAAGCTCCAACTGCCCTATCCATAGGAAGCCTAACCCTAACTCCAAGTGTCCTACCCATAGGAAGCCTAACACTAGGTGGGAAAGGCCTACCCATAATTACCTTAACCCTATGGCGGTAAGGCCTACCCATAGGAACCCTAACCTTAGCTCCAAGTGCCCTAACTATAGGAACCCTAACCCGAGTTCCAAGTACCCTAGGTCGGGAAGACCTACTCATAGGAACCCTAACACTAGATCCAAATCCCCTCCCCATAGGAACCATAACCGTAGGTCTGGACGGCCTACTCATAGGTACCCTAACCCTAGGTCCATGTTCCATACCCATAGGAACCATAAACATAGGGATGGATGGCCTCCCCATTGGAATCCTAACCCTAGGACAGGAAGGTCTACCCTCAGGAACCCTAACCCTCGGGCAGGAATGTCTACCTACAGGAACCCTTACTCTAGGTCAGGAAGGCCTACCATTTGAACCCTAACACTAACTACAAGTACCCTACCCATAGGAACCCTAACCCTAGCTCCAAGTGACCTACCCATAGAAACTCTAACCCAAAGATGGGATGGCCTATCCCTAGGAACCCTTACCCTAGCTGCAAGTACCCCACCTCTTGGAACCTAACCCTAGCTACAAGTGCTCTACCTATAAGAACCCTAACCCTAGATCCAAGTACCCTACCCATAGGAACCCTAACCCAATCTCGAAGTGCCCTACCCATAGGAACCCTAACCCTAGGTCGGGAATGCCTGCCCATAGGAACCCTAACCATAGCTCCAAGAGCCCTATGCATAGAAACCCTAACTCTAGCTCCAAGTGCCCTATTCAGAGGAACCCTATCCCTAGAGCAGGAAGGCCTACCCATAGCAATCCTAAACCTAGGTTGGGAAGGCCAACTTAAAGGAACCTTAACCGTAACTCAAAGTACCCTATCCAAAGGAACCCTAACCTTAGCTCCAAGTGCCCTTCTCATACGGACAATAACCCTAGATCAGGAAGGATTAACCATATAAACTCTATCCCTAGCTCCAAGTTTCCTACTCATAGGATCCCAAACCGTAGGTCGGGAAGGCCTACCCATGGGAAGCATAACCCTAGCACCAAGTGCCCTACCCATAAGAACCCTAACCCTAGGTTGGGAAGGCCTACCCATAAGAATCATAACCCTAGCTCCAAGTGCCCTACCCATAGGAACCCTAACCCTATGTCAGGAATGCGTACGCATAGGATCCCTAACCCTAGTACCAAGTTCCCTACCCATAGGAATCCAAACCCTAGGTATGGAAGGCCTAACCATAGTAACCCTAACCTTAGCTCCAAGTACCCCAACCATAAGAATTCCAGCCCTACGTCGGGAAGGCCTAACCATAGGAACCATAACCCTAGGTCGCGAAAGCCTACCCATAGAAATCCTTACCGTAGCTCCAAGGGCCCTTCCAATAGTAAACCTAACCCGAGGTCGGGATGGCCTACCCATAGGTACCCTAACCCTACCTCCAAGTGCCCTACCCACAGGAATCCTAACCCTTGCTCCAAGTTCTCTACCAATAGGAACCATAATCCTAGGTCGCGAAGGCCTATCCATATTAACCCTAACTCTAGCTCCAAGTTCCCTACCCATATGAACCCTAACCCTAGCTCCAAGTGACATACCCATAGGAAACCTAACCCTAAGTCAGTAAGCCTACCCATTGAAACCCTAACCCTAGCTCCAAGTGACATACCCATAGGAACCCTAACCGTAGGACGGGAGGGCCTACCCTTAGGAACCCTAACCCTAGAACGGCAATGCCTAGCCATAGGAACACTAACCCTAGATCTGGAAGGCCTACCATTGGGAGCCTAACCCTAGCTCCAAGTACTCTACCCTTAGAAATCCTAACCGTAGGTCAGGAAGGCTTACCCCTAGGGACCCTAACCCTAGCTCCAAGTGCCCTACCCATAGGAACGCTAACCCTAGGGAGGGAAGGCCTAGCCATAGCAACCCTAACTCTTGGGCTGGAAGGCCTACCCACAGGAACCCTAACCCTAGGTCTTGAAGACCTACACATAGGAACCCTATCCCTTACTCCAAGTGCCCTACTCATAGTAACCCTAACCCTAGTTCCAAGTGCTCTAACCATAGGCACTCTAACCCTACATCAGGAAGGCCTAACCATAGGAACCATAACCCTAGGTCGGGAAAGACTACCCATAGAAACCCTTACCGTAGCTCCAAGTGCCCTTCCAATAGGAAACATAACCCTATGTCGGGATGCCTACCCATCGGAACCCTAACCCTACCTCCAAGTTCCATACCAATAGGAACGCTAATCCTAGGGCGGGAAGGCCTACCCATAGCAAACCTAAACCTAGATCGCGAAGGCTTATCCATATTAACCCTAACCCTAACCTTAGCTCCAGGGGCCCTGAGAATAGGAAACCTAACCCTAGGTCAGGAAGGCCTTTCAATAGGAACCCTAACCCTAGCTCCAAGTCCCCTACCCATAGGAACCCTAATCCTAGGTCGGGAGTGCCTATCCATAAGAACCCTAATGCTAGCTCCAAGTGCTCTACCCATAGGAACGCTAACCCTTGCTCCAAGTGCCCTACTGATAGGAACCCTATCGCTAGGGCAGGAAAGCCTACCCATTGCAACCCTAACCTTATGGCAGAAAGGCCTACTCATAGGAACCCTAACACTAGCTCTAAGTGCCCTGAGAATAGGAACCCTAACCCTAGGTCGGGAAGGCTTTCCCATAGAAACTCTAACCCTAGCTCCAAGTCCCCTACCCATACGAACTCTACCCCTAGCTCCAAGTGACATACCCGTAGGAACCCTAACCGTAGGTCGGGAAGGCATACCTTTTGGAGCCTTAACCCTAGCTTCAAGTGCCCTACCGAAAGGAAACCTAACCCTAGCTCCAACTTCCCTTCCCATATGAACCTTAACCCTAGCTCCAAGTGCCCTAGCCATAGGAACCCTAACCCTAGGTCGAGAAGGCCTACCCATAGCAACCCTAACCCTAGGGCGGAAAGGCCTACTCATAGGAACCCTAACCTTAGACCTGGAAGGCCTACCCATAGGAACCCTAACCCTAGCTACAAAGTGCCCTATATATAGGAACTGTAACCTTAGGTCGGAAAGGCCTTCCAATAGGAACCCTAACCATAGGTGTGGAAGGCCTTCCCATAGTAACCGTAACCCTAGTTCCAAGTGCCGTACCCATAGGAACCCTAACCCTAGGTCGAGAAGGCCTACCCATAGCAACCCTAACCAAAGCTCCAAGTGCCATACCCATAGGATCCCTAACCCTAGGACGATAAGACCTACCCATTGGAACCCTATCCACAGGTCTGGAAGGCCTACCCATAGGAACCCTAAACACAGGTCAGGACGGCCTACCCATAGGAACCCTAATGCTAGCTGCAAGTCCCCTATCCATAGGAACCCTAACGCTAGGACGGGAAGGCCTACCCAGAGAAACCCTAGCCCTGGCTCCAAGAGACTTACCCATAGGATCTCTAACCCTAAGGCGGGAAGGCCTACCCATAGGAACCCTAATTCTAGCTCCAAGTGCCTTACCCATAGGAACCCGAACCCTAGCTCAAAGTTCCCTACCTATAGGAACCCTAACCCTAGCTCCAAGTGCCCTACCCATAGGAACCCTAAACCTTTGTTGGGAAGGCCTATCATTAGCATCCCTAACCTTAACTCCAAGTTCACTGCCCATAGGAACTCTAACCCTAGCTCAAAGTGCTCTACCCATAAGAACCCTAACCCCAGCTCCAAGTGTGCTACCTATCGGAACCCTAACCCTAGCTCCAAGTGCCTTACCTATAGGAACCCTAACACTTGATCGGGAAGGCCTACCCATAGTAACCCTAACCCTAGATTGAGAAGGCCAACCCATAGGAATCCTAACCCTAGCTCTAAGTGCCCTATCCATCGGAACCTTAACCCTAGCTCCAAGTGCCCTACTCAGAGGAACCCTATCCCTATAGCTGGAAGGCCTACCCATAGCAACCCTAACCCTAGGGCGGGAAGGCCTACGCATAGGAACCCTAACCTGAGAGCGAGAAGGCCTACCCTAAGGAACTCTAAACGTAGCTCCATGTTCCCTACCTACAGGAACTCTAACCAGAGGTCAGAAAGGCCTTCTTATAGGAACCCTTACCCTAGCTCCAAGTGCCTTACCCATAGGAACCCTTACGCTAGCTCCAAGTGTCCTACCGCGAGGAACCCTAACCCTAACTCCAAGTACCCTACTCATAGGAACCCTAACCCTAGGTCGGAATTGCCTGCGCATAGGATCCCTAACCCTAGTACCAAGCTCACTACCCATTAGAATCCTAACCCTAGGTAGTGAAGGCCTATCCAATGGAACCCTAACCCTAACTCCAAGTGCCCTACCAATAGGAAACTTAACCCTTGCTCCAAGTTCCCTACCAATAGGAACCCTAATTCTAGGACCGGATGGCCTACCCATAGGAAACCTAACCCTAGGTCTCGAAGGCCTATCCCTATTAACCCTAACCCTACCTCGAAGTGCCCTACCCATTGCAAACGTAACCCTAGGGCAAGAAGGCCTTCCCATTGCAACGCTAACCCTAGCTCCAAGTGCCCTACCAATAGGAACCTTATCGCTAGGGCGGGAAAGCCTATTGGAACCCTAACCCTAGGTCGGAAAGTCCTAACCATAGGAACCCTAACCCTAGCTCCAAGTGCCCTGGCAATAGGAACCCTAACCCTAGGTCGGGAAGGCCTTCGCATAGGAACCTTAAACCTAGCTCCAAGTCCCCTACCCATACGAACTCTAACCGTAGCTCCAAGTGACATACCCATAGGAACTCTAACCCTAGGTCGGGAAGGCGTGTCCAATGGAAACCTAACTCTAGCTCCAAGTGCCCTACCGATTGGAAACCTAACCCTAGCTCCAAATTCCCTACCCATAGGAACCCTAACCCTAGGTCGGGAAGGCCTACCCATAGGAACCCTAACCCTCGTAAGGGAGAGTCTACCCTTAGGTGCCCTAACCCTAGAACGCAATGACTACCCATAGGAACCCTAACCCTAGGTCTGGTAGGCCTACCATTGGAAGCCTAACCCTAGTTCGAAATGCTCTACCCATAAGAACCCTAACCGTAGGTCGGGAAGGCTTACCCATAGAAAACCTAACCCTAGCTCCAAGTGCCCTACCCATAAGAACCCTAACCCTAGGGCGGGAAGGCCTACCCATTGCAACCCTAACCCTTCAGCGGGAAGGCCTACCCATAGAAACCCTTATCATAGCTCCAAGTTCCCTATCCATAGGAACCCTAGCCCTAGCTCCAAGTGCCCTGCCCTTAGTAAGCGTAACCCTAGTTCGGGATGGCCTACCCTTTGGAACCCTAACCCTACCTCCAAGTTCCCTACACATAGGAACCCTAACCCTAGGTCAGGAATGCCTACCCATGGGAACCCTAGCCCTAGGATGGGAAGGGCCTACCCATAGTTATCCTAACCCTAGCTCCAAGTGACTTACCCATAGGAACTCTATCCCTAGCTTCAAGTTCCCTAACCATAGGAAGCCTAACCCTAGGTCGGGAAGGCCTACCCATAGGAACCCTTATCATAGCTCCAAAATCCCTATCCATAGGAACCTTAACCCTGGGACGGGATAGCCTACCCTTAGGAACCCTTACCCTAGGATGGGAAGGCCTACCCATAGTTATCCTAACCCTAGCTGCAAGTGCCCTACCTATAGGAAGCCTAACCCTACTTCAGGATGGCCTACCCATAGGAACCCTAACCCTACCTCCACGTGCCATTCCCATAGGAACCCTAACCCTAGGACGGGAAGATTTACCCATTTGAACCCTAACCACAGGTCTGGAAGGCCTACCCATAGGAACCCTAACCCTAGCTCCAAGTGCTCTACCCATAGGAACCCTAACCCTAGGACAGGATGGCCAACTCTTATGAACCCTAACCACAGATCAGGATGGCCTACCCATAGTAACTCTAACGCTAGCGCGAGGAGCCCTTCCCATATGAACCCTAACGCTAGGACAGAAAGGCCAACCCTTATGAACCCTAGCCCTGGCTCCAAGTGACCTACCCATAGGAACTCTAACCCTAAGGCAGGAAGGCCTATCCATAGGAACCCTAACCCTAGCTCCAAGTGCTCTACCCATAGGAACCCTAACCCTAGCTCCAAGTGCCCTACCTATAGGAACCCTAACCCTGGCTCCAAGTGACCTACCCATAGGAACTCTAACCCTAAGGCAGGAAGGCCTATCCATAGGAACCCTAACCCTAGCTCCAAGTGCTCTACCCATAGGAACCCTAACCCTAGCTCCAAGTGCCCTACCTATAGGAACCCTAACCCTAGCTCCAAGTGCCCTACCCATAGGAACCCTAACCCTAGGGCTGAAATGCCTTCCCATAGGAACCCTAACCCTAGTTCAAAGTGCCCTACCCATCGGAACCCTAACTCTAGCTCCAAGTGCCCTACCTATAGGAACCCTAACACTCGGTCGGGAAGGCCTACCCAGAGTAACCCTAACCCTAGCTCCAAGTATCCTTCCCATAGGAACACTAAACCTATGTTGAGAAGGCCTACCCATACGAACCCTAACCCTAGCTCCAAGTGCCTTACACCTAGGAAAGCTTACTCTACTTCCAAGTTCCCTACTCAAAGGAACCCTAACCCTAGGACGGGAAGGCCTACCCATAGTAACCCTAAGCCTAGGTCTGGAAGGCCTACCATTGAAACCCTAACCCTAACTCCAAATACCCTCCCCATAGGGACCCTAACACTAGCTCCAAGTTCCCAACCCATTGGGAGCCTCAGCCTAAGTCGGGAAGGCCTACCTGTAAGAACACTAACCATAAGTCTGGAAGGCCTTCCCATAGTTACCCTAACCCTAATTCCAAGTGCCCTACCCATGGAAACCCTAACCGTAGGTCGAGAAGGCCTACCCATAGCAATCCTAACCATAGCTTCAGGCGCCCTACCCACAGGATCCCTAACCCTAGGATGGGAAAGCCTACCCATAGGAACCCTAATCCTAGTTCCAAGTAACCTACCAATAGGAACTCTAACCCCAGGGCAGGAAGGACTACTCATAGGAACCGTAACCCTAGCTCCAAGTGCCTTACCCATAGGAACCCTAATCCTAGCTCAAAGTCCCCTACCCATAGGAATGCTAACCATAGGTTGGGGAGGTCTACCCATAGGAACCCTATCCCTAGCGCTAAGTGCCATACCCATTGTAATCCTAACCCTAGGTCGGGAACGCCTACCCTTAGGAACCCTAACCTTAACTCCAAGTTCACTACCCATAGGAACCCTAACCCTAGTGCGGGAAAGTCTAACCATAGGAACCCAAACCATAGGGAGAGACGGCCTATCCATAGGATCCCTAACCCTAGGGAGGGAAGACTTACCCATAGCAACCCAAACCCTAGCTAAAAGTGCCCTCCCAATAGAAACTCTAACCCTAGATCGAGAAGACCTACCCATAGGAACCCTAATCCTAGCTTCAAGTGCCCGACCCATAGGAAGCCTCACCCTAGTTCCAAGTGCCCTACCCATAGGGACCCTGACCCTTGGGCCCGAAGGGCTACCCATAGCAAACCTAACCCTAGGGCTGTATTGCCTATCCATAGAAACCCTAACCCTAGGTCGGGAAGGCCTACCCATAGGAACCCTAACCCTAGGTCGGGAAGGTCTACCAATAGGAACCTTTACCCGAGTTCGAAGTGCCCTACCCATAGGAAACCTATCTCTAGCTCCAAGTGCCCTTCTCATAGGAACCCTAACCCTTCCTCAAAGTTCCCTACCAATAGGAACCCTTATCCTTGGGCGGGAAGGCCTACCCATAGGAAACCTAACCCTAGCTCCAAGTGCCCTACCCATAGGAAACCTAACCCTAGCTCCAAGTGCTCTACACATACAATCCCTAACCCTAGCTCCAAGTGCTCTACCCATAGAAACACTAACCCTAGCTCCATGTGCACTATCCATAGGAACCCTAAACCTAGCTACTAGTGCCCTACCCATAGGTACCCTAAACCTAGGGAGGGAATGCCCAACCATTGAAACCCTAACCCTATTTTCAAGTGCCCTACCAATAGGAACCCTCAGCCTTGCTCCAAGTGCCCTACCCATAGGAACCTTAACCCCAGGGCGCAAAGGCCTACCCATAGGAACCCTAAGCCTAGAGTGGGAAGGTCCACCCATAGGAACCCTGACCCTAGCTCCAAGTGCCCAACCTTTAGGAACCCTAACCCTAGCTTCAAGTGCCCTACCCATAGGAACCTTAACCCCAGGGCGCAAAGGCCTACCCATAGGAACCCTAAGCCTAGAGTGGGAAGGTCCACCCATAGGAACCCTGACCCTAGCTCCAAGTGCCCAACCTTTAGGAACCCTAACCCTAGCTCCAAGTGCCCTACCCATAGGAACCCTAACACTTGCTCCAAGTGTTCTACCCACAGGTACCCAAAACCTACGTCGGGAAGGTCTACCCATAGGATCCCTAACCTTAGCTCCAACTGCCCTACCCATAGGAACCATATCCCTAGCTCCAAGTGCCATACCCATAGGAACCCTAACCCTAGGGTGGGAAGTGATACCCATAGGAACTCTAAGCGTAGCTCCAAGTGCCCTACAAATACGAACTCTAAGCCTAGCTCCAAGTGCTCTACCCATAGGAACCCTAAACCGAGATTGAGAAGGCCTACCTATAGGAACCTTAAACCTAGCTCCAAGTGCCCTACTCATAGGAACCCTAACCCTAGGTCGGGAAGGCCTACCAATAGGATCCCAAACCCTAGCTCCAGGTGCCCTTTGCATGAGAACCCTATCTCTAATTGCCCTATGCATAGGACCCCTAACCCTAACTCCAAGTTCCCTACGCATAGGAATCCTAACCCTAGCTCCATGTGCCCTTTCCATAGGAACCCTAACCATGGAGCGGTAAAACCTACCCATAGGAACCAAAACCCTACCTCCAAGTGTCTAGCCATAGAAAACCTAACCCTAGCTCGAAGTGCCTTTCCCATAGGAATCCTAAGCCTAGCTCCAAGTGCCGTTCCAATTGGAACCCCAACCCTAGCTCGGGAAGGGCTACCCATACGAACCCTAACCCTAGCTCCAAGTGCCCTACCCATAGGAACCATAACCCTAGCTCCAACTGCCCCACCCATTGAAACCCTAACCCTAGCTCCAAGTGCACTACCCCTAGGAACTGTAATCGTAGGTCGGGAAGTCTTATGCATAGGAAGCCTAACCCTAGCTCGAAGTGCCGTACCGAAAGGACCCATAACCCTTACTCCAAGTACCCTACCCATAGGAACCCTAACCCTAGGTCAGGAATTGCTAACCATAAGAACCCTAACCCTGGCTACAAGTGCCCTACCCACAGGAATGCTAACCCTTGCTCGAAGAGCCCTACACATAGGAACCGTAACCCTAGTTCAAAATGCCCTAACCATAGGAACCCTAGCCCTAGGGCGGGAAGGCCTACACATAGGACCTCTATCCCTAAGTCGGGAAGGCCTATCCATAGGAACCTTAACCCTAGGGCGGGAAGGTCAACCCATAGGAACCGTAACCCTAGCTCCAAGTGCCCTACCCTTAGGAACCCTAAGCCTAGATCCAAGTGCCGTACCCATAGTAACCCTAACCATAGCTCCAAGAGCCCTACCCATAGGAACCCTAGCCCTAGGGTGGGAAGGTTTACCCATGGGAACTCTAACCCTAGGGCAGGAAGGCCTAGCCATAGGATCCCTAACCCTAGTTCCAAGTGCCCAACCTATAGAAACCCTAAATCTAGGGCGAGAAGGCCTACGCATAGGAACCCTTACATTAGGGTGGGAAGCTCTACCCATAGGAATCCTAACCCTACCTGCAAGTGCCCTACCCATAGGAATCCTAACCCTGGCTCCAAACACCCACTAATAGGAACCCTAACCCTAGCTCCAAATGCCTTACCCATAGGAACTCCAACCGTAGTGCGGGTAGCCCTCCCCATAGGTACCGTAACCCTAGGGCTGCACGGCCTACCCATAGGAACCCTAACACTAGCTACAAGTGCCCTACCCATAGCAACCCTAACTCTAGGCCGGAGAGCCCTATGCATATTAACCATAACCCTAGCTCCAAGTTCCCCACTATAGGAACGCTAACCATAGTGCGGAATGCCCTACCCATAGAATCACTAACCCTAGCTCCAAGTACCCTACCCATTGGAACCCTAACCCTAGCTCCAACTGCCCAACCCATAGGAATTCTCATCCTACGGCTGGAAGCCCTACCCATAGGAACCATAATCTTAGGGCGGGAAGAACTACCCATAGGAACCCTAACCCTAGCTCCAAGTGCCCTATACATAGGAACCTGAACCCTAGCTACAAGTGCCCTACCTATAGGAACCCTAACCCTAGGGGGGGAAGGCCTACCCGTGGGAACCCTAACCCTAGGGGGGGAAGGCCTACCCGTGGGAACCCTAACCCTAGGGCGGGAAGCCCTGCCCATAGAAACCCTAACCGTAGCTCCAAGTGCCCTACTCATAGGAACCCTAACCCTAGGCCTAAAGGCCTTCCTATAGGATCCCTTACCCTAGCTCCAAGGTCACTACCCATAGGAACCCTAATCCTAGCCCGGGAAAGCCTTCCCATAGGAACCTTAACCATACGGCAGGAACCCCTACCCATATGAACCCTAACCCTAGCTCCATGTGCCCTACACATAGGATCCCTAACCTTGGGACGGGATGCACTACCCATAGGAACCATAACCCTAGGCCTGAACACCTACCCATAGGATCCCTAATCTTAGATCCAAGTGCCTTACCCATAGGTACCCTAACCCTAGGACTGGAAGCCCTACCTATAGGAATAATAATCTTAGGGCAGGAAGCCCTACACATAGGAACCCTGAACCTAGTGCATGAAGCCCAATCTATAGGAACACTAACTCTAGCTCCAAGTGCCCTTCCCAGAGGAACCCTAAACCCAGGGCGGGAAACCATACCCATGGGAACCCTAACGCTAGTCCGGAAACCTTACCCATAGAAACCCTAACCCTAACTCCAAGGTCTCTACCCATTCGAACTCTAACGCTAGCTCCAAGTGCCCTACTGATAGGAATTCCAATCCTAGGGTGAGAAGCCCTACCCATAGGAACCCTAACCCAAGGTCAGGAAGCCCTACGCATAGGACCTCTAACCCAAGGTCGGGAAGCCCTACCCATAGGAACCCTAACCCGAGTGCGGGAAGCCCTACCTAAAGGAACCCTAGCCCTAGGGCTGGAAGCCCTACCCATATGAACCCTAACCCTAGTGGCAAGTGCCCTACCCATAGGAACCTAACCCTATTATAAGTGCACTACCCATAGGAACCATCACCCTAGGGCAGGAAGCCCTACCCATAGGAACCCTAACCCTAGCTCCAAGTGCCCTCCACATAGGAACCCTTACCCTAGCATCAAGTGCCCTACTCTTAGGAACCCTAACACTAGAGTGGGACATCCTACCCATAGGAACCCTAACCCTAGCTCCAACTGCCCTTCACTTAGGAACCCATACCCGAGCTCCAACTGCCCTCATCTTTGCAACCTTAACACTAGGATTAGAAGCCCTTCCCGAAGGAACCGTAACCCTAGCTCCAAGTGCCCTATCCTTAGGAACCCTAATCCTAGATCCAACTGCCCTACCCTTAGGAATCCTAACCCTAGGGCGGAAAGCCCTACCCATAGGCACCGTAACCCTAGCTGCATGTGCCCTACCCATAGAATCCCTAAACCTAGGATTGTGTGCCCTACCCTTAGGAACCCTAACCCTAGGACGGGAAGCTTTACCTATAGGAAGTCTAACCCTAGCTCCAACTGTCCTATCCATAGGAACCCTAATCCTCGCTCCAAGTTCCCTACTTATAGTAACCCTAACCCTGGTCCTGGAAGCCCTACCCATTGTAACCCTAACCCTATCTCCAAGTGCCCTATCTTTAGGAACTCTAACCCTATCTCCAAGTGCCCTACCCTTAGGAACCCTAATCCTAGGGTGGCAAGCTCTACCTGTAAGATCCCTAACCTTAGCTCCAAGTGCCCTACCTATTGGAACCCTAACCCTAGATCCAAGTGTCCTACGATCAGGTATCCTAACCCTAGGATGGGAAGCCCTACCCATAGGTCCCCTAACCCTAGATGCATGTGCCCTACACATAGGAGCCCTAAGACTGGGGTGGGTTGCCCTACCCTTAGAAACCCAAACCCAATGGTGGGAAGCACTAGCTATAGAATCCCTAACCCTAGTTCCAAGTGCCCTACCCACAGGAATCCTAACCCTAGCTCCAAGTGCCGTACCCATAGGAACCCTAACCCTTGCTCCAAGTGCCCTACCCATAAGAATTGGTGGAGTTGGCCTAAAGCCAGCCCTGATCCCCACTTTCCCACACTCCTCCTCCCCTCATGCACCAACTCATGCCTGCTTCCCACCCAAACATCTCTCCCCTGCCTTCAATTCCCACACAGTTTCCACCCCATGTACACTTCTCCCCCGCTACCCAATGCTCCTGTTCTGCCCACCCCACCACTGCCTCCTTCCCAGGCAGGCCTGCTGGCAGCTAGCCGAGAGAAGCCGCTGCAGCAGGAAGTAAACATTGACAAGCACTGATAAGGCAGGTCTTATTGGCACTGAGGATCTGTCAGAGGGGAAGTCAGCATTACATTTTCATTTCATTCACCTCATTGGGAGAATGAAGTGCGGTGCATGTCAGACCTGTCATCAGATCCTCTCACTTCCTCCCATCGCTTTATTTCTCTTTCCCACTGCGTCGGTTTCTCCCACTTCCTCCCTCTCTCGCCGCACGTTTCTCAGTCATCCCCTCCTTTCTGGCTATCGGCTTTTCTTTCTTTCTCCCTCTATTTCTTTCTCCTTTGTCCCTTCCCTCACATTCCCTCCTTCTAGAATTATCCACCGGACTTACCTCCCCCCCAAACACACTTTTTTCCGGAATTAGCCACTCAACATATCCAATCTGCTGAGAATTACCCACCTGCCCTAGCCTCACCTCCACCCCCAAATTATCCACTAAACCTACCCAACATCCTCCAGAATTGTCCACCAGCCCTACCCCCCCACACTCTAGAATTATCCACCAGCCCTAGCTCCTCCTTTTCCCCCCAATTATTCACTGGCTTTACCCAATATCCTCCCAAATTATCCACCAGCTCCCATCAAACAAAAGCCTTGCCCTCCCCACCTCTCTGCTACAGCCTTTTCCCAGAGCCAGCGGCACCACAACACAGTGCAAGGGGATGTATTTCGTATGCATGGCCTGGGATGTTCCTGGCCTCTCCAGCCAGTAATTTGCTGATTGGAAAATGTTCCAGAGAAAGGAAATGGAAAGAGAGGAGGGAGGTGGCAGGTCGAGGAGATGTGTGGGGAGAGAATGGGAAGGGATCGGAATTTTCAAACTGCGCCTCCTAATACCAAGCATGTGGCCATATATTATTTTAATAAAGCCGGCACATCCTGCACTCACGACAGCTGCTGTTCCCCTTCTCTCATCCTGTGGATCTCATTTATTCTTCATTAGCAAAATCACCTGTTTGTCAAATAGGGACAGATCTGTAAGACATTAAATTGTGCTGAGGCTGACAGGGGTCTGGGGAACGAGGGAAAGAGAGAGCGGAAAAGCAAGAGGGAGGGAGGCATGCCAGAAAGCCCAGGCCTGCTATGGAGATTTAAGCCAGAACTTTAAGCAGCTCTCATAGGTTGGTGTGGGGGAGGAATTTCAGAATTGATTGTGTGGCACCTTGTGGGCGCTTGTTTCTGATACCATTTGGAATGGATATATTCAGGCCTGGATATATGCTCAGCACTTCTTTAGATCTGCGCCAATGAGGCCTGCTACTGAATGTGCTAGGCACTGAGTCTCCTTTGCACTACCATTTGTACTGTTATTTACCCCAGACATTTATACCAGACCAGAAATGACACTCACCCACTGTGCATTGGCGTGAACAGCTGCACAAAGACAAGGGCAGTGAAGAATCAGGTCCACTGACTTTCACGGGAGTCGCAAATTGACCGTGCTAGAGCTAGGCAAAGAATGGATTTTTCAGTTTGTCGAAAAGTCAGGGAAAACGATTCTTCGGGGCCAGCAGAGAAATGGACATTTCTGGAGAATCAAAAACTTGAAAAAATGTTTCTGATAGAATTCAGTGTTTCATTTGAACAAAACTGGAACGTTTTGATTTCCACGTTGTTGAAACATGGTTCAGTTTTGTTTTAATTCAATTAAAGGATTTTTTAAAAGTCCTTTTCAGCTAAAAAGTGGGAACTTTTCATTTCAAAAACATCAAACTGGAACGTTTTGTAGGAGTGGGGATGACAATTTATACAAAATTTTGAGGTGTGTTGGGGGAAGGAGGATGACAATTTGACAAAATCAACACAAACTCTCAAAATGTTTCAGTGGCCCTGAATCTGCATTTTTGGCCAAAAAAGAAAAAAGTTTGCCTGAAAAATGTTGCCTCGTTCTGCCTAACACCTTTTCCGATTAGCCCCTTAAGGTTTGATCTTCCTTTAACTCTTGATGGGAGAAACCTGGCCCCCATTGTCACCATGAAGTTGGCACCCTCTTGCTGCCATTGCAGCTTGTTTGTAGATTACTGCTAAAGCCAACCCTGGCTTTCCCCCTTCTCAAAGGCATGGCACTGGGGGATGCCCCTCAGTGGAGTATCTGGAGAATGGGGCAGAAAACACCTGCAACCCCAGAAAACAACCCCAGTTTGCAGCTAAAACCATGCCCACTTGAGCAAATCTACATGCGTCAAAGGAAAAGGGCAGTTGGGGGCTTTATCGATAGACAAATTGGCACTGGGGATTGTGTGGACAGACTGATTTGAGTTTAAAAAGGCAGGGGGGTGGGTTCCACACAGTCATCTACACTGGTTTAGCGAATTCAATTAGAAATCATGCCTTAAGTGAACCCAGTGACACTCTGCTTGAGGCAAGCCCTGGTTGGACTCAGTCCTGCTGACTCATCACCGTTCCTGTTTCCCTTTTCGTGAGGGTTATTGGCAAGAACACGACCTTTCTTTCTCCTGCTTGTTCCCACCAGGAGCCAGAACTCTGTGACACCACAGAGAGTTGCCATGAATATCTCATCCCTGTTCTTGTCAGTCTTCTCCTCTTTTTGCTCTTCCTTCCCTCTCTGTATCCTTCACTCCTTCTTTCTTTCTCTTTGCTCCACCCATTCCTCTCTTTCTTGTGTTTTTCTGCCTCACTTTCCCGTTATCCATTTTTCCTATCCCTTCAATATTTTCTCCTCTACTTTTTTCTATTTATCTTTTTTCCTCTCTCCCTCCTCTTAATTTTTTCTCCTTTCTGACCATCCCCTCAACCATCTGCCTCTTCTCTTTGTTTTACTCTCTCTCATAATTTTTCCATCTACCTTTTTTTCCACCTTCTTTTCCCTCTCCCCATTCTCCCTTTCTGTCTCACTTCAGCTCCTATCCACCACCTGTCTGTTTCCCTGCTATGTACAAAGATCTTCCTTTCTAATATTCAAGAGTTTTTCCATCTGAATAGAGATCTCCCTGCTCAGCTGCATGATCTGAGAGGAATCTTCTTTCCTGAGGTGTTCATGCAAAAGGAGAGGATGTAGAGCTTGCTGTCCATAACCTTTAATAATAACACAACCCTCTCCACTGGAGAAATGATGAATTTCTGTTGTTGAAATCACAGCTAAGAGAAATAGATCAATTGATATTTCCAGGCCAGAGAGCTCGGCGATATCACAGCAGAGGAGAATGACACCTTCACTTCTTCCTCTACCCCATTTTTAAATTTGGGGTGAAATCCTAGCGTAAAAAAGTTAGGGTGACCAGATAATAACTGTGGAAAATCGGGACGGGGGTGGGGGGCAATTGGCACCTATATAAGAAAAAGCCCCAAATATCGGGACTGTCCCTATAAAATCGGGACATCTGGTCATCCGAAGCAAAGTCAATGACAAACTCCTTCTGACTTCAGTGCCATCAGGATTTCATCCTCTGCCTTTGCTTCCCCGCAAAGTTCATTTTAGATCTTTTGGCTACTGAGAAGAAGTAACCAGTGCTGGACTAGGAACTTAGTTCAGTAAGGCACCACAAGCCAGTGTGGCATCTTCCCCAGGCACAAAGGGTCCCAAAGCCTACATCAGGATACGACTATGTCTCCCAAGAGAAAAGGAGCCTGTATTGCATTCCAATGCCCACCCCTGCAGACACAGACCACCTAAAAGAAATCTACTTTTGCATACAGCATGTCTTGCATAAAAGACACTTTCCAATCAGTTTTCGTTCTTTTTTTCTGCTCTTGTTTTCTCTTTCTTTGCTTCTTTGTGGAAAACAGAGAATCTCAGAGGAGAGAATGGGCTGCCATGGCCGAGCCATGAGCCATCGTGATCTGTTTTTGGGGGGGCCTATATTTTAGTTGGATTTCAAAACTGTGTGCTTGTTCCAGGACTGTACAGACAAATCCCGCCGGCCTCTCACACTAGTACGGTCTTCAGGCTGAATGCATTGCAACCACCCAGGCTCAAGGTGATGCCCTGGGGAAGTCTGCACCAGAGACAAAGGCCTGATGCTGCTGGTCTTCATTCACCATGGCTGGCACTTCCGGTGGTCAGTTACGGGCAAGGGTAAGACTCTGTTGACCATGCCCAAGGGCACTCTGCAGCAGGAGGCACTCACTTCTTCAGCTCTTTGTAGGGGAGAAGGGCTAACGAGGAGACAGAAAACCTAGGGCCAGATCCTGGCCTGTTTGTTTAGATGAGAGCCTTTTGGAGCTGGAGCAAGTTAGAGGAGTCTCGAGGCTGCTTAAATTGTACTGGGGACCAAACCAGCCCCCGCCAAGGTCAGGGGAGCTGCAAAGGGGGACTCAGAGCTGCCTTTGCCCTCCCACACCTCAGCTGTACTGAGTAGAGCTCAGCCAGGAACATTGTGTGGACGGGGGCTTGGGGGGACCTGTAATGAACTTCCCAGGGCAGGTGTGTAGTTCCCTTCACAGTCCCAGATCCCTGACTCAGGGACCAGGAAAGGGTAATGAACATCCCAATCTCCGGGGATCAGGCCCCTCTCAAAGCCCAGCCCTAGCTCTAGGATGCAGCGAGGGGAGGATAATGAATTTTCCAGACTGGGGGTTAGGGGGGTGTCATGACAGCCCCCACAGTTCAATCAGGTCAGCCCTTGGGGGAGAGTATTCCTGGATTAACCCATTCCACTATCCCTCCCCTTCCCTGAACATCTCTCCCCAGTACAGAGGTACATTTGCCATGTACCTTTCATCCTTTGCAGAGTTTAGATAAATCTCTCCCCACTACCACCACTGCCAGCCCTCCCCCGTCCCCCCCTTCCTCCACTCCCTCCACAGCTGAAAGTCATCAGACCCAGCTAGGTCTTCTCCCACTTATGCAGCTCATGAATATTTAACAGCATCTGCTCTGGAGGCGATAAAGCCTACCAATCCTTGACAAATATGGCCTAATCTTTTCAATTTCGGGGTGCAAATATTCCTTCTGAGTCCTGTTTGTCACCTAGATTAATGACCGTGGGTCCCATAATCCTTTGGTGCTAATTCAAGTGGTGGCTAGCAGGAATGTTCGTGGCAGGAGGATGCTGGGATACATATGAAGGAGAGATTACTCACTTGAGGTTTCCTTACAGCAGGGCTTTGTTTCTTGGTTGTTTTTGCTTCGTACCAGCTGAATATTCAACTGGATTTCGCACTGCGAGGTGGCGGGGGAGAGGACGGTGCTGAAAGAGCACACGCAAGTAACATTTCCAAAAATTAAACACATCTTCTCCTCTTCAGCCTTATCTTTTCCACAGCCATCCTAGGGGGATCACAGCTCCTTGAGCTGCAATGAAAGAGAGAGACTTCTACCAAAACCCAGTTTCAGATCTTCATAAAGGACCAGATCCAAATATCCCTTCCAAACAGCCCAAAACTTTGGAAGTAACTTTTGTTTGTTTGTTTGTTTTTTGGCTAGCACTCAAGTTTTGCAGCATTGAATCCAGGGTTTTAGTTCATCCCTTCTGAGAGAGATGGCTTTTGGATCCCGATCTGTAGCTCAGAGGAAGGGTTCGGACTCAGTGGTTTGGTTCAGCCCTTATCTGATTGGAATTGCTATGAGGTATTGTGCAAGAATGGATTAGCTATCTCAGTCCCAGTCTATGCCAGCAGACGGCTCTACAGGGAATAATATACAAGGCCTAGTCAGCTAGTCTGCTCCTAATCTATCCCAGATTTCACTGTGGGCAAAATTTCATTGTGTGTGTTTTGTAAATTGCTTTATGTGTCAACCAGTGCTCCTTTGACATTCCCCGCAGTGACTCCTGCTGGGATAGGATGGGCCTGGGGTTGCTCCGAGTTCTCCCACAGCCAACACTCCTGCATCATCAGTTGCAGAGACTGCTCTTTATACTAGATTTGGGTGGCCTGGATTCCTACATCATTTCCTATAGTGATTGTTGCTGGGAGAAGTGTCTGAGCTCCATTATAGCCACTGCTCCTGCATTGCTCCCTACGCTAGCTCCACCTGGAAACAGCTGAGATTAGATCAGCGGAGAACCAGCTGTGATTGTGGTGGAGCTCCCAGCTACACTGCTCCTAAGTTCTTCCAGCAGGAGACCCTGTAGGGAATAGCACAAGATCAATGGCTGGGCTGGGAGAGCTCACGTATTCTGGCCCCAGCTTTTCCCAGCCAGAACCACTGTGAGAAATGATATAGATTGGAGCTCTGGCAGCATGGGAGCTCCCAGATCCAATGCTAGCTGCAGATGTCAGTAATAGTGCAGGAGCCCTGACTGTGGGAGTCATCCCAAAGCTCCCCCAGTTCCGGCCTCTCCCAGCATGCATCATCATGGATGTGTTGCAGCAAGTGTTGGTTGCAGAATAAAGGGTCACAAGGCAATCCAGAGAGAGCACACAAGAAAATCTTACCTAGGGCGAAATCTGGGCCACGCAGCCCTTTCAGCAAATAAAGACAGTATTGCTTTTGCCCAGCCAAGAAAAAGGAAAATAGGGAGAGAGAAAAAAATCAATGCTGGAGCCGATCAGTGATATCGACAACTTAGCTAAGGGGGCTGACGGCTCCTGTTCATTGCATCAGAATGCACAGGGGCAGCTTCATTCTTCCGCTCCAGTGCAGCATGAGGCTTTCAAGAGGGACATTCTTAACAGGTCTAAATATAGCCCAGTGTCAGCGAAAGCTGTAATGGCCAGCCACAAATCGAAGATTTGTTATTATCTAGTACTGGAACAATAGCATGGCTGGTGTATTCATCACTGCCTCAGCCCTTGGGGGGTGAAAATATGTTGAGATTGCAGATCATTTATTTATAATTCGGCAGATGGGGCATAGTATTGGCCAGCAGGAAGGATATTTTGCCTGCACTCCATTTAAAGATGGCAGGAACTGAAATGTCCAGGAGCCAAAATGTCCAGGGGCTTTAGAATTAGCACCATGTTCAGAAAAAAACAGTGGGCAGATTGTCATGTGGTGACGTCTACTGAGCTACAGCAACTGTGAATCTGGACGGTGGTGCATCTGGGGTGATGGTTAGAAAAGTGGGTCGAAATAGGTTGTTTCATTGAAGCCAAAACATTTTGCGGAAATGTATCAATTTCAACAAAGTTTACATTTATGACCAGAGAGAGAGAGAGAGAGAGAGGGTTTGTCTACACAGTACAGCAATGCACATCAGAGGAGTGTAAACAGTACATTCGCTCACACTAGGGAACTAATAGTGTGCACCAGTCGGGTGTAGATGGGGTACATTAGAATTCATACCCCATTGGTGCACAGTGCTGCACCATGTAGATAAGCTGATAGACAAAGGTTGAAAACTTAAATTGGTTGATCCAATAACAGATGTTTTCAAACATTTTTGAAATAAAAGTATGTGGAGGGATTTTGTTTTTGTTCCAATGTGTAACAAAAACAAATCTCGAAACCTGGAATTTGTTCCAATGTGGAACGAAAACAAATCTTGAAACCTGGAAAGTTCTCACAAAACAGAATTATCATCCTCTGGTCAGCTCTAGGGGTTAGTGGTGGAGTAACCTCAGAAGGATCAACATGGATCAGTTCAGATCAACACCAAGAATGTGGTTGTTTATCAGAACAATGGCTGTGCTGAACACAGATTGGTTCAGACTAGTGGTCCATCTAATCCAGAAATCTGCCTTCAGCACTGGCAAGTCCTAGATGCTTCAGAGAAAAGTGCAAGAAAATTTGCAGTAGGCAGTTATGGAATAATAACCCATCCCATTACTGAGGGCACCCACTTCCCTATGGAATCAGAAAGAAAGGAAGTTAACATTTCTGAACCACCAGTAGAGCTAGTTAGAAACTTTCCATTGAAATATTGTTTCAGTTGGGGTTTATTGGTGAAAATTGTTTTTCGATTAGATTAACATTTTTATGAAAACAATTTCACCTTTTTTGAAAAAATTTTCAAGTAAAAAGTCAAAACCCAATGAGTCTTGGCATCCAAAAACTGAACATTTTTCTTTTCCAAGTGCCAAAAACAAAAAGAAAATTCCAAGACATTTTTCGATCAAAACCAAAGAAAATCCATTTTTGTCCAAATTTCTGGGGAAAAGAAAACATTTTTTGACCAGCTCTTACCGTAAGTGTCATTTCAAGTTTGCAGTGAATAGTCGATTCTGTTCTTGTCCGTGAAATGATTCCCACTCCTGCTGCTTGTGTCTCAGGCCAGAAGAACTCAACTGGGTGATTCAGATGGAGTTTCAGGTTTGTGTTCACAGTAACACTGACCTGAGGCTATAGTGTTTGCTACTTCCCATTTTCCTGGAGGCAGTAAGTCAGAAGGAACACAGTGATGTCTTTGAGAACCAGACATGCTCACATCACTGAGAAGATCTAGTGTTGACATCACCAGGGTCAAATGTTCCTCCAATAAACCTTCCATTGTTTTTTTGACTGAGTAAAGGCCTCAGGACTTGGCCTCATGGAAACAAGCAAACAACACCTGGGCAGGGGAGTGGGAAGAGAAGAGAAAGGAGAGAAGAGATGTGCTGGCATGTGTGCTGACAATTCAGTGTTCATGGAAGACACAACAAGGCCAAGAAGGACCCTGGAGGCTATTTTGTGACTGTCATGGTATAATTCCCCACTCTGAACCTTAGAGTCCAAAAGATAGGGTACCAGCATGAATTTCTTTAAGCTCAATTACCAGCTTAGAACCTGTAGTGCTACCACCAACCAGGAATTCCAGTGCCTGGTACACTCTGGTTCCCCCAAAACCTTGCCCAGGGACCCCCAAGACCCAGACCCTCTGGATCTTAACACAGGGAAACTAAACCCTTTCCCTCACCATTGCCTCTCCCAGGCTTCCCCTCCTTGGGTTACCCTGGAAGATCACTGTGATTCAAACTCCCTGAATCTTAAACAGAGAGGAAAATGCACCTTCCCCCCTCCTTCTCTCTTCCCCTCCCAGATTCTCCCTGAGAGAGATAGTAATCCTAACACAGAGAGAAATTAGCCTCTCTCTCCCCTTCCCTCCTTTCTCCCCACCAATTCCCTGGTGAATCCAGACCCAGTCCCCTGGGGTCTCACCAGAATAAAAAAACAATCAGGTTCTTAAACAAGAAAAGCTTTTAATTAAAGAAAGAAAAAACAATAAAAATTATCTTTGTAAATTTAAGATGGAATATGTTACAGGGTCTTTCAGCTATAGACACTGGGAATACCCTCCCAGCCTAAGTATACAAGTACAAATTAAAATCCTTTCAGCAAAATACAAATTTGAACTCCTTCCAGACAAATACACATTTGCAAATAAAGAAAACAAGCATAAGCCTAACTCACTTTATCTACCTAGTACTTACTATTCTGGACATATAAGAGACTGTATCAGGGAGATTGGAGAGAAACCTGGTTGCACGTCCGGTCCCTCTGAGCCCCCAGAGTGAACAACAACCAAAATCTAACAGCACACACAAAAACTTCCCTCCCTCAAGATTTGAAAGTATCCTGTCCCCTGATTGGTCCTCTGGTCAGGTGACAGCCTGGCTCACTGATCTTGTTAACCCTTTACAGGCAAAAGAGAGATGAAGTACTGTTGTTCTATTAACTCTTAACTGTCCTTTTATGACAGTGACACACACCACACACACGCACGCATCCAATAGGGTGAAACACAGATAAGGAAGTCCCAGTAGCCTTAGCCCAAGTTCTGAAGTCAGGATTTTGGAATACAAACCCATTGAAATGTCATGTACTGACCAAAGGGTGGGCAGAGTACATGTGAGTGGGTGTGAGCTGTGTGCTTTCTAATCCACTCAGCCAGCCCCAGAAGGCTACCCCCACCAGCAAAAACAAAACATCAAGATGAATATCAGAGCATCAGCTAGCCACGCAAATCCCTCTGTTCCTCACAATGACCTACAGCCTGCATTCCTGCTGGAATGTGGCAATGGTGCCGGAGAGCAGGGGGCTTCCCATTGAATCAAAGGAAAGTTAGTTTCCCTTCCAAAGAGGGCTGCAAAGAGCTTTTCTCTCTAACTATGTGTATACACTGCACCTATCACTGTGTGTCTGAGCACTTCCCTCCCTTCAGCTGTCTAGTGTTTTCTTTCTATGCATTTATACTGTGCTCAGCACCTTGCCACCGTCAAATGGTTTCTTTCTATGCATCGTTTTCACAGACTCATGTTTTTGTCCTTTATTCTCTTAGAATTTTCTTCCCATACAAGTAATTTGATGGCTGTTTTGTTTTTCCCCTTGGTGTGCATGCTCCTTTACTGCTGTTTGTTTTATTTTGGTCAGTTGGTTGGTTGGGAGGTGGTACTTTTTTTATGTTTTTTCCTTTTGCCATTTCTTTTTCTGAGTGGAGCCGAGCCAAAGACCAAGACCCTATATCTTTGCAATGCTGGCACATCACTGCATGGAATGTTGTCCCCATGAAATAGCAAGAAACTAATTAGCTTTAGGCTCTGAAGTGGTTCTGTTTTGGTTCATTTTTATTTCAGCAGATGCTAAACCTCAGGGTTTGGGGGTTTTTTTCTAGAAAGGCTACATGGAAACAAAACAAACAAACATGACCCAGAGATGCCTTTGCCATGGCAAAGCATCCCATTGAATGGAGGCCAGGACTGCAAAGAGTAAATGGAGTTGAAAACCAGAGGATTGAATTTCTCTTTCACCACAGGACACTTGTACAGTGGGGACAAAAGCGACAAATTGCACAAGGGATTCGGCCAACATGCCCAGCTCAGAGACACGGGGGTGAGCCCATCCCCTCCTGCTGTGAGGAGACTTGCCAAGTTTCCATAAGAGAAGCCTGATGATGGCCCTTTCTTTGGGGCAAACAACACTAACAGTTTCTAAAGTGAATCTGATCTAGTGTGGGAGAATGGGGCTTATGGCAGAGCCCTCTTCCTCCCACCCAAAATGTTCCTGCTGTATGAATTGCATTCAAGTGTTGGCAGAGGGCAATCCATTTTCCATCTTCAGTGAGCAGCATTGTCTGGGTCTGGGCACAGGAGAGAAAGCCAGAAAGAACTGGTTTTCATTTCCTGCTGCTACTGACTTTCTCTGTGACCCTGGCGAGACCCACGCTGCCAGTTTTCAAAAGTACCCAAAGATTCAGGGTGCCTCCATGTAGTGGGAAGGTCTAGTGATCAACTGACCTAGTGGTCAACTCATGGCTTTACAGGTTCTGCTGGGGATTCATCCCTGAGGGAGGTGGCCTCAATCTTCCCCTCATGTGCTGAACGCTCCCCCAGAGCTCATCGCTGCAAAACAGCAGGGGCAGAAGGGAGGGACAGACCCAACCCCACTCATTCCACCAGGTCCGAACCTAGGGCACCAGGGGGCACTCAAAGTGTTCAGCCCAGCTAATGAGCTACCCCGAATGATATTACCCCCTGGGCCACATCCTACCAGTCTGGAAGGCCTCTGTTTGGAGCATGGACATGGGTTGAGCAGACTCTTCTCAGTTTCTCAGTGTCCAATTCAGTGAGTAATTCTCTTGGGGGGGTTTCACTTCCAAAGAGGCAGGGAGCTCAAGCTCCTACTGGTAGAGCAGACTTCTCAGACCTGTGGCCACTCCCTGCACAGCTCTCAGTCTCAGCCTGGCTTCCTGGTGCCATGTACAGCCCAGGCCGTTCCCACACCCTTATCCTGGCCCACCAGTGTCCTTTTAAGCTATCCTTCCACAGGGAGCATGCCTTCTGCCTGTTGAGGAGCAGGGCCTCCCTAGCCCAATGTTGCTCTGTTCCCTACTCTGGTTCAGTGTGGGGCCTGTAGATCCCATCACACTCATTTTGGGCTTCCAACTTGAGACCCCTTGGGACTGCTTTCCAGAGGTATTGAGCACCCACTGGCTTCAGCTGAAGGGCAGGGTGCTCAGCGTATTCTGAAAATCAAACCAAGGTAGCTCCTAAACCAGGAGGCAATGAAAATCAGAGGCCACTCTTGAAGCATTTGGCCTGCCCCTCTCTGTGCCTCAGTTTCCCCATCTGTTAAACAGGGATAATAATATTGACCTGCCTCTGCGTTGTGCATCTTACTAATGAGTAAGAGAGGAAGGCAGACTCCATCCACCCTAGAGAAACTGCTTTGTCAGGAGATGGAGCTTGCGTTTATTGGGAATGTTACATTGGCATTTTTCCAACGGAAGCCCATTACATTGAATCGGTTTCAATGAAACTGTTGTTGGGGAAGTTGCTCAGGTCCAGAATGGAATTTCTGGTCCTAGAGATAGACCCACTCTAAAATATTCAATAGTTCAGTGGTTACAGAGCTCCTCTCCTCTGGGATTAGGGAAACCCAGGATCAAATCCTTGTGTTGTCCAGTTGAGAGCAAGGGCTTCAGCCTGCCCCTTCCACATCCCATCTGATGTCCCTATGGGCTATTCTGAGTGGAGGGGGCACCGTCTCCATCATGGGATTTCTATGAAAACTTTTGAATGATCCCATTTTCATTCCAATGAAGAACAAAGAAAAAAATATTTAAACCTCAACATTTTTCATGAAACAGAATTCTTGCATCTCAGCCAGCCCTACTTAGGGCACTGGAGTCTCCTAAGCAGGTGATATCTCCATGATAAGGAGCAGGAGCGTGTCCCAGTTTTGGAACACTGATTTTTTTTTATTATTATTAATTTGTATTGTGATAATACTGAGAGGCTCCAGCTGAGATCAGGGCCTCGTTGTGCTAGACATTATACAAACCCAGAGTGAGAGAGGGTCCCTGCATTCAAAAGCTTGTAGTCTAGAGAAAGTAGGGTGACCAGACAGCAAATGAGAAAAATCAGGACAGGGGATGGGAGGTTATAGGTGCCTATATAAGAGAAAGACCCAAAAATCAGGACTGTCCCTATAAAATTGGACATCTGGTCACCCTAAGAGAAAGGGTGGGAGGGGAACACGTGCTGCGAGGTGGAGGCTTAGACAAGTTCACAGAGCTGGGAGGAGAACCCTGCTCTCCTTACTCCCAGGTGAGTTCTCGATCGATCCGGTAGACAACACTGCCTTCCCTGCTCCTTGCTTTGGTCCTGTGTCTCGAGGCAAAACCCGCCCAAGTTGCAACACCCTGAAGGGTGGGAGTGGCCCAATCTGCTATTGCATTAGCGTTGTGTGAAGAGGTGGCGCCTTGTTCTTTAACTATGTGGAGGCTAGGTGACCAGATGTCCAGATTTTATAGGGACAGTCCTGATTTTTGGGGTCTTTTTCTTATATAGGCTCTGATTACCCCCACTCCTGTCCCAATTTTTCACATTTGCTGTCTGGTCACCCTAATGGGAGCAGCCTCATTTTGCTTCTCTGATGCGCTTCATCCCTGACCAGCCACTCTCTCCTTGCTGCGCCCTTTCCACTCATCTCTACGCCCATTAGGATGGGAACTTGCCTTTAGCCTTGAGAATACTACAGTGAGACTTTCCCTCTGAGCCTTTGGAAAGGTCCGGTCCCCGGCTGCCTCGGCCTGGCCAGAGTTACACAGGCAGCTGGGGCATTCATCCTTGGGCCTGTTTGCCTGTGTAGATTTAATGTTTTCTATTAAATACTAAGGCACAAAGGAAATGTGAAGGCTCCCTCATTTCACAGAGGGATGCAGCTGGGACACACTCCTGAAACTAGAGAGCAGCCATACAGTTAGGGGATCAGGGCTAGGGGTAGAGGGAAGAGCTGCCACTCAGTAAATAAACAGCCCGAATGGCTCCCTATTCCTCTTTCCATCTCTCCCTCCTTCTCTCCCCTCTATAGTCTGTCCACCTCCTCCTGCCTGCCTGCCTGCCTCTTTCTGGCTCCAAGTGCCTCTGCCTCCCGCTCCCTCCTCCAGTCTGTAGTGCTGCCTGTGACAAGGAGTGTTTGGAGAAAGATGAATTGAAATGACACGCGAGCTCCAGCGTGACTGCTGGGGTGATGCATGAGGAGCCGTCACTCGCTTTCTGTGGTGAGCAATACAGATGAGATACTGACCTCCCATGCGAAGGGGTCAAGGACGCGTGAAGGGCACAGCAGCTGGAGCCAAGAGCGAATAAAAAAACAGGAGGGAAATATTCTCTTCTCTATCCCGCCTTTCTGTTTCATTTTCTCTCTCACGCTCTTTCTTCAGGTCCTGGACCTCCTGATGCATTTTGAAAGCAGGTGTGTAGCGTGCCATTGGATGCCAGGCTGTTCCTCTCTCTGTTGGAGATAGCAGCTCAGACACTCTCCCGAGCCTCCAGCCACTTCGCTTTTGGAAGAGCGTTGCAGACATGACTAGACACTTCTAGCTCCAGCTCCCCAAATCCCAGGAACTCTGGCTGGCAACCAGCCTGCAGTGGATTTGCATGGCCCATCAGACAGGTTGAAGCAGGGACAGAGGCTCCTTTAGCAGAGCTTTGCAAATATGCCACAATGCCAGGGTTTTAAAGTCCCAGCACTCCGGTCCATTGCTCTTTCACCATTTAAAGGACCCATGTTGGCATCCTCTGCATGTCCCATGAACCTGCAACTTCTTTGGTGCTCCTTTGGGGATCAGCTCTTTTAGGGCCTGATCCTGAGCCATGCAAGTCAGAGAGAATTTTGCCATTGACTTTAATGGGCACAGGCTCACCCCTCTAGTGCAGCCCACTGGAATCATTAATTAATTAATGCTCATAATCTGCTCTGAAAATGCAAAGGCTACGCTATAGGGGCCAAATTTTGAGAGGCTGCAACCCCCATTGGGCCAAATTCTTAAGACCCAATGGTGCCTGCCCAAAATTTACTCAAATCCCATTGAATTTTGGGGGAGTTTGTGCATATGGACAGGATAAAAATGAGTGATGACTTTAGGATTTGGCCCAGAGTTTAAGTAGGAGTAAGGAATAGGAACAGCCTTGGGATCCGGCCCCTTTTGCACAATGCACATCTGAAAGAAGCAAATATCCTGGGGGTGGCTGCAGAGAACATCTGCCATTGGGGCTGGCTAACAATGGCAGAACAAAGTCAGCACAGAAAGTGAGCCAGAAGGCCTCGAGACATCTCCACCTGCTCTCCAGCCTGTGGGCATGTCTATCATGGCACAACCAAAGGAGCAGTTAAGAAGAGTCTATGGTAGGCAAGAACAGATGTAGTGAGTTGGCACCAACCACTACATCACCAGCCTATTTATGGTAGGTAAGGGAACTTTGGCAGGTAGACTTTCAACTGAGCACACAGACCATAATAGCCAGTGCGCATTTTAACTGCTGTAGATATAAATGCACCCCCACACCCACCCTACCCACACCAAACTTTGATTGCTCTGGTAGCCTGTACAATGCAATAGTCTAAGTCTTGCATCAAGGCACTGGCCCAATTCAGCTTTAGCCAAGGGTTAATAACCCAGGCCTATCCTAGATGAGTCATAACTGGGCTTGCGGGAGGCTTTTTTAACCCATGTCCAAGAATGAGTGGTAGAATTTTTTTTCCCTTTTAGGAAGAAAGTTAGGCCGAGGCTGGTTGCTGTGGTAACTGACAGCAGGCCTCAGACTGGAGCACATGGAAGAGGTAATAAGTCAAGCAAAGGTGCCACTTGAATGCCATTCCGCCCATTTGAAGCAGGGAATCAGAGGAGCTGTGAAATCCTTAGCAGGTTCTGTCAGCCTTATTCACACTTTATCAGATGGGGAAAGCCCAAAAGGCTGTGAGGCAAGTAATTAATCTAGGGCTATAATGGAAAGCCCTGTTGAGTTGGGGGGGAAGCGGGGACCTGGAGAGAAGAGAGGGGAACTTTCCAAAGTTTTGAATGTTTTTTTAATCAGAAGTTCACTCCTGTTTTAGCCATTTTCAACTTCTTTATATATTTTTTTCTAGTTTCTTTGTTCATTTATTTAGGGTCACAGTTTCTCCCACTATAAAACATGATGAGGAGGAGGAACTGAGTGTTTAACTCATACTAATTAAACCTCTGACTATCGCTATGAGCCAGACAAAGCATGTACAGATAGATAGGTAGCAGCCTCCATTGGTAGAGGAAGGATGGGCTTGTGGGCAAAGTACTAGACTGGCATTCAGAAAATAAGAATTCAGTTCTCCACTCTCTACCTCCAGCATGACCTTAGACAAATCACTGAATCTGGCTGTGCCACCATTCTTCCTCTGACATTCACATATACTTATTTCAATCTGTATGTACATCGACATTAGAATTGCCTATATGTCCAGGGGACAAAAGAAAATGTGAGTGATGGTAGCTTAGCCTTCTGTGGTTTACTGAGACTCACCCCTGAATCTGGCCCAGACAATGCTGCCATCAGACATCACTACCCTAGTGGCTAATGCACATGATTTTACCTTGGTACCCAGCTACTCTTCCCCTGGTCCCCAAAACTCTTCCCTCAAAGGAGGCAACAACCCCACTGGAGATGGAGTTAAACCAACATTTAGATTTTGTTATGAGCTAATAGGATCCCATCACAAGACAATGACAAGCCCCCATGCTTAAAACCATGTCCCCTAGACAAGCGTTGGGGAAAGCCTCAAAGGCTGTACCCTGAAGTTTGAGAACAACTATATTAAAGGAAAGAACTATTTACTCTAGGCCTCTTCGCTGGTGTTATGTGTCTTATTTGGGGCCTTGGTCCCATGTTTAGGTCCCAGAAGATGGAGAATTATGGGCTTGTAAGGGATCTGCTTTCTTCTTTCACATGGAACATCAAACAGAGGGCTCAGCATTCATGGAGAGGGTGCAGATTTCCAAAAGGAGCTCGGCATTGGCTTAACTCTGCTGCCAGCAAAGACGATGGGTGCATTCATGCTGACTTCAGTAGGATCAGAGTTAGGCCAATGCTGAGTGCTCTAGAAAATCCCACTCATGGTCATTAAAGATCCTGGGGCATGTTCTGTGAGAGCAACAACTTGGCTGAACCCCAGCTCAGGTAACTGCATTCTGACGCCATACCCCCAACCCGCAGAGCCCTTTCCACTCTGCAGAGGAGGGGTTATCTTCATAACTCTTGCTCCCTGTGAAAAGGTGTATCTATCTCGCACTGGCCCAGGTAGGGTTAACCACAACCTGTGGGCTGAAGAGGCCACACCCCTCGCCCTTGCTGGGCATGCTCCGATTGGAGGCGGAGTATAAAAGGAAGCAGCTCAGCTCAGCTCAGTCTGGGCTGACTGAGGAGGAGAGCAGATGTGTGTTGCAGGCTCCTGTCAGGAAGCTACTGGAGCCCCAGGCTGCAAGGGCCAACCACCCTGAGGCCTCTGCAGACACCCAATCAGCTGCTGATGACAGCAAAGAAGAGATTGCAGATGCTGGGAGACTACTGCCACTGGAAGTAAGGGTAGGAAGTGACCCGGGGAACAGGACTGTTGCAGTGAGAAACTGAACTTGAATGCAGGAGCACTGGTTCCTTGGGGCCCTGAAGGCAAGGGCTGCCACCTTGACTTGGGCCACTAGGCCACATGGCCCTGAAGATGGGACACTCTAGTGGCTCTTGCCACTTGAACTGTAACTACCCCTTTCATTATTGGCCTTGAACCTAACACCCTACAATGGAGTGTACCTATCCTGTGATGCCCCCCAGAGCTCCCTCAGCTCCCCCCTGAGATGCAGCAGTCATCCCCATACCTACAATCTCCCTAATCTTTGTCCCATACTGGGGGAGAGCAGTCAGAGGAGAAGCCCATTTGTGCTTGCCCAATCTCTCCTTCTCTCCCTTTTTCCTTCTTGCCCATTTGGCTGTCTGTGGGTGGGTCAGTAGGAGCAGGGAAGTGAAGGAGCAGGAGCCTGTGCTTGTGAAAGACCAAGGAGTTGCATGTTTGCCTGTACACACCACTGAGGACCAACTGCCTCTTGCTTGCTTACCCGTTACTGCTGCTGCCCCAGTAGTGGTGATAACAATAAAAAAGCACCAGGTTCCATGATCACCAGGGCAGTATCATGGGGTAAGGTATGTTTGAGAGGCTGTCCCTTCCCTCCAAGACCTCAAGGCAAGAAGCCTTGTGACTAGTCTTTGATCTGGAATTACTGTACACCTCTTCCCTGCACTGTCTGCCCCACGCCATCACTAAATCCTTTCTCCCAGGGACTGTTTCATCCATAGGCCAGTGCAGGGCCTGATCCAGATGCTGGAGGGAGGAATGTTGTTCCAGGGCTATATGGACTATTTTGGCCCCAGCAGAGACTAGGGCATATTGAAGGCTTCTGTAATTTGCACTCCCAGCCCCTGTGAGACCACCCTCACCATGCCTTCTCCCTTCCCAGGCATGCTCCTCTCCACATCATGCCCTCCAGCAAGGGCTCCTGCAGTCAGAGGGTAGGCAGAGATAGCAGATTTGGCTCTGGGCCTGTCCTAGAAGCCCTAAGCACTGTGGGGTGTCCCCAGAGGGGAGGGCTTACACCTACTCTGTGGTCCCTTTGCCTGCTACCTAATTGTCCCAAAGGGGCCACAGAGCAAATAGGAATCTGGAAAAGCACCTAAGTGATTTTGGACTACAGGAAAAGTCAATGGGATTCATGGTCCTAAATTACCAAAGGGCTTTTGAAAATGCCACAGTGGCCTCCAGTGCTCAAGATACCAGAAAATCAGGATTAGAAACAAGGAGGTGAAGGGAGAAAGAAATGAATCTTGGAATGTGATCTAACAACGGACTAGTATCCACCCCTCTCCCTCAGCCCTCTCCCTTTCCCTTTTGACAAGCTTTGCTTTAAAGTTTCCTAATCATACATACATAAATTTCAAAATTTCCCTGTGCAAAGGCCTGTTTCCTGTATCTGTTGTCTAATCTATACAGCATCTCTCCTCTGCATCAGTGTCACACTTGTTAGAAAGGCACTGAATCCCAAGCAATGTTTACTGCTGATTTGAAATTATCTATCACTCAGCCTGCTTTTCTCTACAGGGCCATCAATCTTATCACCTGCAGACGGGAGTCAAGCGGCAGAGTTCATCTCTCTCTGGAACCCTTTTGTTTTCTTTCTGCCTTGCTCTTTCTCTCCCTTGCAAAAGAATTTCTCTTTTGTTGAGAAGATGCTTGCCTTTCTTTCTGTGTAAGGTGCAGATGACTTGTCTCTCTGAACCTTCCAGGGGATTTGGCTGCTGGCCACATCATCAAGGTGGAAACCATGAACTGGTGGCCTGGGATGTTTCAGGTCAAAGAGACTTTAGGATCTGGGCTGCTAAAACATCTCTTTCAAACTTCATCAGTTAAATCAGGGAGAGCGGTGCTGGCAGGGAACAAAAGAACCTTAGAACCAGGAACATGCTAGAGATTTTGTGGCAAGAGTCAGGGATCAAGTCTACATACAGCTGAACAAAGAAAACATTTATTTTATTTTTACAAAGCCAGATTGGTGCTGAAAGGAATAAGGAGTCGCTGTCTTTGGCCTTATACATTCTGATCCCTTAGGTGTAAAAGAATGAAACTGCATTTAAATGACTCAAGGAACATTTCTGATGCAAAGTCATCAGATCGGGACTCTGAAGAGAGTTGTGAGTTTCAGAGGTTGGAGAGCAAAGTTTCACATTAGCTGTTGGAGATGCATGTCAGACTTTCTCACTGGAGAGCAGGGGAGTGCACAAGGTGAGGCAAGCAGGAGCAGGGGTCTCCCCAATAATTGGTGGCACAGTGGTCATGGGGCCCCAACGGGGCACAGGTCGTGCCCCTCCAAAAGCAATGAAATTTAAATTCCTGTGCACACCTCTGCTCGAGAGTCATGATGTTTCAAACTCAGGTTCGTATTTAGATGTTTGCCTTTCACATGTTGGGCAATCCTGCATGGTGTTTGGGTGTTTAAAAAAACTCAGATAGGGACTGAACTGTAGGTTAGGTTTGTGGAGATTCAGATGCTGAGAGATTCAAGTGTTTGGGTGTTGGAGAGTCAGACATGTGTTCAGGTATTGAAAATGCTGTGTGTAGCTTTTCATAGCCCAACATGTAGACTTCTTCTCTTGGGGAGCTCATAGTAAAGTTTTACGTGTGTCCTGTTGTCTAAAAAAGTCTTATCCTCAGAAAGATAAGAATACATATACATATATTTAATTTTATATTATATTAAGATATAAATATACACAAAGACACACACACATTGACCTTCATGTGTGTTAGCTCTGTTTTGTGTTGGTAGGCAATAAAGGTTAGTGGAAACTTCTACCTTAATACTTTCAGTCATATTATGCCCTTTATTTTGTTGTGTGGGTGATTAGTATCTTTAGCATGTAAAAATACAATTTCATTCACTTTGCTGCTCCCTGCAATTCTTTTCAATGAGCAAGTGGCTCTTTGGTGATTAAGAGTTGAGGATCGGTCCTGTAAATCATTAGCTTCAGAAGTGCTGAATCATTCAACTTGATGCTGTAATCTATTTCTGCTGGATTTCAGATTGAATTTCTGGTCGGGCCCCTGGTATCCTTGGGTACTTAAAAGCAGATGCCCACAAAAGGAATGCAGCACCTTTGATTGGAACTTTTATATTCACCCACTTTACAATAATTAGACTCATCGGTTGCAGTTATTTGTAAATCTACTCTAGGTTCTATTCGGGTATCAGACACTGGATTTCCCATTTGCAGTCTTTGGGATAGATTTTCTTCTGGTATAAATGAAATCAATGGAGCCATGTTGATTTACCCCTGTTGAGAAACTGGTCAGCTGAGTTTATGGCAAAGGAACTGTAGTATTAAGGGCTGTCCCTTTAAGGGCTGAACTTCCCAGACACAGAGACTGGGAGGAGCACTAGGAAGTTGCAACAATGAGGATGGGGGAAACAACAAGCATCTGATTCCAATTAGCTAGTCAGCTCTGAGGCTGCTGGGAGTGGGAGGAGTCTGGGGTCTGTAGAAGTCAGAACCAGCTCACTGCAGAAAGATGAGCCGTAATGGCTGGGAAGCCAAAGGAGTGCTGAGGGGCAGAAAACAGCTCCAGAAGGAGTAGGAGAAGAGGGGATCATTTTGATGATGGGGGGGGGGGAAGGTACTGAGTTTGGGAACAGTTGGGCTGCAGCTGGATCCCATCTCCTTACCAAACTTTGAACTTGCCTGAGAGCTAAGAGAATTTGTTGCAGAATGGGCCTAAAGATTCTGGGTGTAGATTATGGTAACCTAAATACAGATATATCCCTTTTGTAAGTGTTCCTGCGTTCTTTCTCCCTCTCCCCCCGCCCCTTCTGTGGGGATATTTGAAGCTATGGGATATGGGGTATAGCCAGAAGACCATGTCACCTAAGTGACCTACCAATCTCCCTGAGGCTGGTGAGAATCCACTGGCCTGCAGAAGCTTTTGCTGTCTTGAGCAGCCAGTTGGAACTAGACACAAAATAAAGAGTTATCTTAAGCAGGGAGGCCCAGATCCTCCAAGGAATTTAGGCACCTAACTTCCTTTGTTTCAGGGGAGTTTGGAGCTTAAAGACCTTTGAGATGCTAGGCTTGAGTAATCACTGAATGCTATGTGGTACCAAGCAATTAAGAAAATACCCTGGGTACCACAATGGAGCAGTTAAACACTCCCCCAGAGCTGAAACTCTCTAGAAATGTGCAAGGCCACTGGAGGAAGTTCAGACAGCACTTCACTGTGCACATGCAAGCTCTGGGCGTCAGTAAAAGGGACGGCATTCAGAAGGGAACCTTAGCTTTGACAGTGGCTGGTTCTGAAGCATTTGCTGTGCCCCTGTTCTTCCCTTTCCTGTGGGGCAGTCTTTGCAGCACTCCCAGCCATTCTGTCCCAGGGAGCTTGGGACTTGAAGAAGAAGGGAGGAATCTGAACTCAATTGAAATGTGGCCTGTTTTCAGCTAAAGCTCCCAATGCTCTTAACAAAGTGAGCTCTGGGTTCTGAGCACGTCTGGCGCATATGGAAAACTCAGCTCAATACTATTGGGAATACCCAAACCCACTATGGAGACAGTGTTTCCTAGTGGGTAGTGCACTGGGCTAGCACTCAGGTTCTATTCCCAACCCTACCATTAGCCCCCTGAGTAACCATAGACAAGTCATGTCCCTGCTCTGTGCCTCAGTTTCCACATCTGTAAGATGGAGATAATTCTACTGGCCTCCTTGGTAAAGTGCTTCGAGGTATGTTGATAGAAAAAACACTGTTTATTTTTATTCTGTTAGGCACTGTACACACACATAATGCTGCTTCTAAGAACATACAGTCTAGGTATACAATGAGACAGCATGGGAATACATCAGACATGGGGAGCCCGGGCTAACAGAGTTTATTATGAATATCTCAGCATCCAAGCTCTGCGGGCTCTGTTCTGCCACCACATGGTAATGGGGAGATACTAATATTCTGCATAGCAAGTTTCAAGACCCTATGATTTATGGTGGTTCAGACATCACCCAACTTGCTGTCCTGCCAGCATGTTCTGTAATGGCTAGTCATCCTCTGCTACACCTTTTTAGAAAGGCAACAGTTCTTCTAGGGCTAACTAACTGGAGTGCAGCAGCAAGAGACTCTACAGCATAGACAGGGCAGTGGGAGAAGGAGGGGAAATCAAGAAAAGAATAAAGATTATTCTTTCGGTTGCCATGAAACTACAAAAATAAAATAAAATGCAACATGTTCTCCTGACATTTTTAATTTGTTTTTTTTTTTAAACCAATCTCCCTGAATACATAGCTGAATTCAGGGGGATTCTCCCTGCATAGGCTTGCCACCTGCTTCCTGGCTTTAGCATGTAAACACCAGTCCACCTCCAGGGGGGAAGAGATGGAAAGGAAGATAGCAAGTGGGTTTGGCTCAGGTCCACAAATGCTCACCTAACCCCATGACACCTGTCATCCCCTTGCTAAGGCTACGCCTCCGTTTACAGAAGTTCACACCTACCTCCTTGCGATCTGTGGGAGGGTCCATAGAGACCTTGTCTACATGGGGAAATTGACCAGCATATTTATTGCAGAATAAGCTATTCCGGAATAGTACCCCAGGTGGACACTCCACCCCAGGACAAAATGACTTTATTTCGAACTAATTACTCCAAGCAGGGTAGAGTATCCCTAGGGGGACATCCAGGGAGCTCTTACACAACAGCTATTCTTATAGCAGAATAAGGAGGTGCTGCTTTTAGCGCTCCTGTTTTCCTTTCCCTTGCTAGTGATACAAAAAAGGCAAACAGGAGTGTGGAGTGTATATTTATACATCCACCACCTATAATGATGAGAACATGTGTCTAGTTAAAACCACACTTCTGGTAGCTGGATACTCCTCTGTAGTGTAAGCTTGGCATATAAGTAGCTCTCTCTTGTGCACTGGAATCTACGAAGTTCAGCTTGGACCTCCCTTTTCTGGGTACACTATGACCTTTGCCCCTTGATTTTCTATCTGGAGTTGTTGGAGGCCATTGGGCTCAGGCTAGAATGAAAGGGCTCCATCCTGCCATGCACTGAGACCTTTCAGAGTTGCTGATTAAGTTGCTCACTGTCGTTCTGGAGGAGATGTAGGGAGTTGTAACTTGGACAGTTTTTGGAGCAGCCTGCACGTTTGCTGGTGCTGCTGCTGTCAGCAGCCCTCGAATCATGAATGAGTCACTAAAGAGCTGGCCCATAGGTTCAGGAGTAGGTCACCACTTCAAAGCCAGCTCAGGTCAGATGGAACCCAACCCCTGTCTGCTTGAGCTGAAAAGGCATTGGGATAAAGAACGGGTAAAGGCCAGTGGTAGCAATAGTGGGACGCTTTTAGGGAGCAAGTGTAGTGAAAACAAGGCTGGCAGGAACCACTGTTCTCATCATGGATTTTTCCGTCTCACTTGGAACATCCTTCCCAAAACAGGAAGGGTATCTCCTTCAGGAAGCAGGATCATGGGGCACACATAGGCATATAAATTCTCTTCTGGGAAAGCAGCAGCACTCAGCTGCATTAGGACAGTAAATGGAGCTCAGAGGCAGGAAACTCACTGGTTAAGTTGTTTCATTCTGTGAAGGGCCAGATCCTCTGCTAATGTAACTCAGCAGAGCTCTGCTGAAGTCAGTGAAATTTTGCTAACTTACACCAGCTAAGACCCTGTATTTAAAGGCCAGAACTGTCTAATTTAGCAGTGATTCTCCATTGGATTTGTCTCAGACTGGAGTTCCTGTTTCCAAATCAACAGCCTCCCAGCTCAGAGCTCCATGCCTTGTCGTCCAGAAAATCACCTGAGACAGAATGTCGTGTTTCTTCAAATACAGAAGAATTAAAACACAGAAAATAGCCAATGTCACATAGGTGGAAGGTGATTTGATTTTGATCCTTGCAAAAAAGGTTGAGCCCTGAAAGACCTCACCCCTGGGACTAAGTCGAGGTTGAAGCAGGTGAGAGCTAGAGACAAAACATTCTCTGAGGGGATCCAGCAATGGAACGATCTTCCAGAGGAGACTGAGCCAATCCAGCATCACGCTGTCTTTAGGAAATACTGCACAGCTACCATCTTTGAAAAGGCCTTTCCACCATATGATCAACACGACAGGGACCACCTCCTGCATGCAAGCCGCCTCCTCGAACGAAACTAACTCTGAAACCAAGCAGTCAGCTGAAAAATTAAACCCTACCTCAAGCACTTTCACCCTGAAAACGGTAATGTGCCAGACACTCCATAGTGTCCACTGGGGCCTTTGCTGTTTTACAGGAAAAGTGCCCAGATAGGCTGGTAGTGGGTGGAGGAATGAAATGCTAAGGTAGATGGAGGGAGAGATATGGGGAGGGAGGGATGGATAGATGTGTGGTGGAAGGAAAGGCATCTTTCCCCTCTGGAGACAGGAGAAGCCCCAAAGGCCTGGAGATGAACTAAGTCTGTGGGACAAGGGTAACATGCAGGAGGCTTGAAAGCCCCAGTGAGAGGATGTCTCTGTGCACAGAGCAGTAAGCGCAGCATGGCAGAAGGGGCGGCAGTGAGTGAAGAGAGGGCATCTGAGATGGGTGGGGCAGAGCCCATGGTGCAGAGGGGATGGGGGTGGCAGGACAATAGCCCAGGAACTGCCTATTCGGCACAGGAATGCTCAGCCACCTGGGAATGGAAAGAACAGCCTGAAGCCCTGAGACAGCTCATTTGGGGAATGGATGCTAGAGAACAGCTTCATTCGTTTGAATGGCGCATCCCTGGTGCTCCCCGGCCCTTTGTGTTCTCATCAACTGAACCCCAATGGGGGGGATGCCAAGAGGCGAGACTGCTTTGCCCCTTGCTCACCCACCCTCCTGCTGTAGCCTATCCGCACAGAGAGCTCGTTGGCAGCGTTGCCGCCGGGGACAGGCTGAGATTGGCAGGACACACTTCTGCTCTGTGGCAGGCCTCCTAAAAAGAGACCGGGCCCCACTTGTCTGAGCACATGGCTCTCCCTTTCCTCCCTCCCCACAGTGCACCTCCCCCCTGCCAGATGACAGACCATCCAAGAGAGATGGCAAGTCTCTGCAATCACAGGCTTGCTGGCCCCCTCCCCACGCCAAGGCCATTGTCTCCTGTGGCAGCCTTCTCTCCCTCTCCTCTCGATCCTGGCAAACTCCCCCAGCCCTCCTCCTGCAGCCAGCCTTTCTCATAATAGCATCCTTTTCATGGAGACAAATTGTCCAGCCGGGGGCCGCACCTGAGGGCTTTCACCCTTTAACAAATAGCCTTTTAATTTTCTGCCAGAAGGGCATGGAAAGCGGGGAGAGCTGGGGGAGGTAGAGTCGAGAGAATCAATCACACATCCATCTTCATCATTGCTGCCGGGGGACCATTTTCACTGGCTGAATGCCCCTAGGGGAGGTGGGGTGAAAAAGACAAGAGGTTGGGTGAGGGGAAGGCAAGGTGGGGGGGGGTACACAGCCAGAGGGGGGTCACCTCCAAAATCCATGTGGAACACTAGACTTCAAGCTGATAAATAGCCTTGTGGTATAACAACAGCAGCCTTTAGCCTGGGGGGGGGGGGAGGGGGGGAGAAGAGAGTCATTTTCCAGGCTTGCTGTTTTCTCAGAGATATTGGGCCAGGGTTCTCAGCCAGTGTAGCCTTGGGGTGCCATCCGTTTACACCAGCTGAGGATCTGACCTGGCAGGGAAGCTTATTGTGAACATTTGTATTGCTTCTCCCACCCCGCGCTGAATTCACGCCAATAACTCTCAGCTAAAACTAACCATGAGAGGAACTTGGAGAGAAACCCCAATATTCATCCCTGTTCCAGGACAGCGGCACAGCCCAGCTAAATGCTACACAGCAGCTCCCACCGACACGCTGGGGCGAGAGAAGGGGTTTTAAAAAGAAAGCTCCCCCGGCCTTTAGCATCCTGGTTTCCCAAGGTCTTGTAAGAAAGAAAGGTGCTCTCAGAACCTACGGAGTTGAAAGTTGGGTGGTTAGGTAGGAAGGTGGACGGGCTGAAGAGAGGAGCACAGATGTCACAGTGTTACGTGCAGTATAAATGCATAGTTAGCCAGGTAGCGACGAGAGAGAGAAAATACCAAATTGTATTTAAAGCCCAGCACCTTCCATCCTTTGAGGGAAGCGAGACACTGTAATGGTATTGGCTCTGACTGGGATCCGTCTCTTTCCTGAATGAAAATAAGCAAGGAGGTTAATTAGATGTTTGCATCCAATTTACGTCTTGTTTGTGAAACCAGCATTTCAGCTGTAACCCAGGCTGGGAGCCCCCTGCCCTCTCTCTCTTGCTAAATTTATTTCACAGCTCTGCAGAACTGGTTAACCCGGGTCAAAACTCTCCCATTATCATTTTATCACTGCCTCTTACTCTATAATTACAAAGCTGCTTCCTCTTCTTTTTTTAAAAAACCTTTTCTTCTTCCTAGCCCCCACTCTTCCTCCTAGCCTGATGCAGGAAATTTGTGCTCTCCCTTCTACAATTTCTCTCATCCACAAAGGCCTGGAAAAATTTGGGTCTGGCTTTAAAAGCTGCTGACCCGGGATTTTGTATTCTGTTTTACCCACATATCCCAGGACCCACAGCAGCTTTTGTGTTGAGATCTCCACCTCACAGTCAATCCCAGGAGCCCCCAATCCCAGCCCAGGGCCTGAATCCGGTGTAAATCAGATGCGACTCCACTGAAGCCAATGGAGTAAAGCTAGTAAAAATGAGAGGTGCATCAAGCCCAGGCACGTGCATTTCTGTCTGTTGTGTGCACTCTATACTACCGCCAGGGATCTGGCTCCTGGTGGATGGAGGCGCTCCCAGTGACGATATTGCCGTCTGGCTGAGATTTTTTTCAAAGCTGCCTGAAGGATTTGGATACCTAGGTCCCATGTAAAATTAATGAGATTTGGGAAGCCAACTCTAGGCAGCTTTGTGAGTCCTGTCTTTCTGTAGTCCCTTTAATGCAAGAACCACATAGCTCTTTACACATGGATGGATCAAGCCTCCCACCCCTCCTCTGAAGCATGTCACCCACATTTTGGAAAGGGGGAAACTGAGGCATGGAAGTGGTTTTGCCCAAGGTAACCAGCCACTCAGGAGTAGAACCCAGGAGTCCTGACTCCCTGTGCTGTGCAGGACTAGATGATGCTCCCTTTGCTGTGTGGGATGGGAAGGAAGAAGTCTTCTGGCTCCCTGTGAGACCCTCCACAATCTCCTGCTGCCATGCACAATTGTGCAGAGTGGAGGTAAAACGCCACCAAATCGGAGCGAGGTGTTTACACTCAAACTACACAAGTGGCTGCAGTAGAGGCTAGCTAGGCAGTAGCGAGGCAGGCCCAGAGTTGGGACTGGAATAGCCTTGCTAGGGACACCGTAGTATCAAGCAACCAGCATCGCTGTGCCTCTTGCGAGGAGAGATGATGCTGCAGTGATTCCCCTCAGCTGGTTTGGAAATGACCTCCCTTTGAGAGGGCGTTGGTTTTACACAGCCTGGTGCTGCTGACCCCACAGTAGGAGTGTGCTGTTCACCAGGGCCTTTTACTCCTTGCTGCTTCTCATGTGCCCCAGCAACCCTACCTGTAGCGGGCTGGACACAGCTTCCACTCCACCTGCTATGGGCGTGCTGCTGATGAGCCCTTTTCTGTCCCCTTCCCCTTCCCCCAGGGACAGTCTTCGCAGCACACCCAACCATGGCATCCAAGGAGCTTGGGACTTCGGTTCTGACCCCCCCCCACACCTCCTCTCCAGTTTCACTGCTTCCATTGAGATCACCGGATGCTCTCCTCTGGTTTAACAAAGTGAGCCCTGCATCATTTGGGTCAGATCCCTGTTCTGGGTCATTTGGCATCATGGGGTCATCTACACTGGGATATCCAAATCAATTAGGGAGGCAGTGTGGCCTAGTGGAGTGGCACTCAGGAAACCTGGTTCTGTTCCCAGTTCTGGCACCGACCTACAGAGTGACTCTGAGCAAGTCACATCCCCCCATCCGTGCCTCAGTTTCCCCCTCTGTATGATGCAGGTAATGATACTGGCCTCCCTTTGTAACGCACTTCGACAGCTACTGATGAAAAGTGTAGTATAAGTTTTATTGTTACTATTATAAGGACAGTCTGGGAATCACTGCACCAAACTCTTCAACCAGCTGTAATCAGAGCCACTGGCATATAATTAAATCCTAGCCTGCCAAGCACATGGCATACCACAAGCAGGCATGATGAAGGTTTCCACACCCCCCTCTTCCAATGCTGAGTCCCCACACTGCTGTTTAATAAACGTCCATGTTTACTAACCATCCGCATTTTCCCCACTTTCCCAGCCTTGGGCTCCCCACACACCGCTCTGCTGGTGCCTGTCAGTCCTGTCGCTCCCAGCATTCTGTCCCCATCCTCCGCCTTGCCATCCACGGTCAAGTCATCCAAATTATGTGGACAAATGTCCCTGGAAGAATAAAAGGAGGCCTCTGAGTTCATTTCAGGAGATGTCACTGAAATGTATGTTGCAGTCAGAAACGTGTGTGTTAACCCATATAGCCTTTCAGGGTTTGTTTCTTTGTCAGTCAGAGCCTAACAAACCAGGACCCTCAAGCCTTGAGCCAGGTGATTTTGGATGCTCTAGCTCTGGAATCAAGCAAAAAAATACAACAAGGGTGCCTGAGTGGGCAGAAATACCTGGAGGTGCACCTTGCTAGATCACACACCCTTGGCAGCTGTAGTTGCCCCAGCTGGCCTAGGGGAGGTGCTGCAAGCTAAGGGCCATGCATGTTGGAAGAGCAACCGACTGCACTGTGTGGGTGGAGTTTGAAGAAGCACCAGTGGGATGTGGGATGTAGGACAGGCAGGATAGGGACCCAGGAGAGGAGCCTGTGTGTAAAGAAAGGGAGGGATCGCTGTGAACCTGTTGGTCACTGGACTGTTCTGGGCGCAGAGGTGAGTCGTGTGCATTGGGAACAAAGGGTTAAGCATATGGAGCTGGTGTACAAATGTTACAGCCTCTTGTGACCTCTTGAATTAACAAAGCCCAGGTTACAGGTGCACACAGCCAGGGGCTAAGGCTTGGTCTATGCTATCTATTTATGGCGGAATAACTGCATTGCTCAGGGGGGTGGATTTTCCACCCCCTTGAGCGACGTAATTGTATCACCCTAACCCCTGCTGTAGACAGCCCTGTGTCAATGGAAGGGCTTCTTCCATCAACATGGCTACCGCCTCTCGGAGAAATGATGTTCTTATGCCATCGGCATACGTAATGTCTTCACTACATGTTACAGCAGCAGCACTGTGAGTGTAGAGGTGCCCTGAGGCTTTGTTGTGGGATTTGGCTACTTTTCAGTTAACACCAAGCATAAGTCACCAAAAAACCTGCAGGCAGCGTGAAAACAGCTGGCCCAATCGCCCAGGAGAAATTTCAGGTCATTAAAAGATAGCCCATTTGTCTCTGATGTGTGAGAGAAAGGATTGGGGAGGTATTGGGGCCTGATCCTTTGCAAGTGGATTTCAATGAGGCTGCTATTCACATGGGTAACGATTGCACGGCCCAAGGAAGAAAGAAAAGCTACCCGCCCTCATTGGCAGTAATTTGCATTTAGTGAATCCCTGGAGATCTGTTGTTGGCGGCCCATACCCCGACTGGGGTGACAGGCATGAGTGAGCGAGTGAGTGTGGAATGAAATGACCGTGGACACCAAATTTGCCTTTCATCTCCAGGACAGGCTGGAGAAACATTGGCAGCGCTGGTGCAGTGAGAAGCTTGCATTCTGCTCTCGATAGGTTCTTCTAGGATGCGCATCTTGCCATATCTGAGCATCTTCCTGTAGAATCATAGAATATCAGGGTTGGAAGGGACCTCAGGAGGTCATCTAGTCCAACCCCCTGCTCAAAGCAGGACCAACCCCAACTAAATCATTAAGCAATGTGACTACGTATCTGTTACGTTCCTGCCATAGTGGGCACGAGTAGAGATGTTCAGTGTCTAGCCACTGGCATTAAAATTCACTTTATAGGCGCCTGGGAAGAGGGGGTAAGTGGTGTAGGGACTGGCTTAGGAACTGGCAGATCTGAGTCCATGGCTGGCTCTACTGTGCGACCTTGGGTGAGTCATTTCCTTCCCGCTCTTAGGGCACATCTGCAGGTTGAGGTAGAGGTGTCAGTTCCAGTTGGAGGAGACGTATACACGCGAGCTCTGCTGAAGCTAGTGAGCAAATAATAGCAGCGTAGCCAGGGTGGCACAAGCAGTGGGAGGGGCTAGCTGCCCTTAGCACATACCTAGTGTCTCAGACAGGACGGTCCTGGGGCAGCTACCCCCTGGCAGCTACGTTCTGGTTCTAGATCACTGGCTCCATCAGAGCGAGCACGGACCCGTCTGCTCGAGCCAGGAATCACGCCCCCAGTTCAAAGCGTCGATGTGCCCACAGTCTATGCGGATTACAAGCTCTTGAGGCAGGGACGTTTGTCAGTGTGTGTGTGTGTGTGTGTGTGTGTGTGTGTGTGTGTGTGTGTGTGTGTGCAGCTCCTAGCACAACGGGCGTCTAGTCTCTACCCTGATACAAATTAAAGGGGGAAAGAGAAACCTTGGCTCTCTGCAGCAATGGTTTGGAGAGGGGAAAATAATTCTATTTCTCAACTGCTTGAGGGGCATTCAAACCCCACCAGTGCGGTTTGCTATTCATAATGCAGCATTACACAATGGGAACATTCCTGATGCACCCCCACCAGCTCCCCCTCCAGAGCTTCAGCTGACGCAGTCCCCGAGACAGGGTCAGATTCATTTATAACCAGGTGAAGCACACCAGCTCCAGCCAGGAATTTCCTCCAGGTCACAAAGGAGGAAAGCTTCCCTGAGATTGGAAATAATTGCCCCGAGGCCTTAAGCAGCAAGCAAGGGACTGGCCTCCAGATGCCTCTCAGCCCTGCAGCCGATAATCCCCTTTGTGACCAGGTTAAAGGCAATGCTGAGAAGCCACAATTTATCAACTGCTTGAACTGCAGCCACTCTAGGGAAGAAGACTGCCTGGAACACTGCAGTGCACGGCCCAACAGATTCCCTGAGTCGACCCTAAAAGATTCACATGGCTTCCGTGACATCCTAGTGACATTGATGGGGAGACTTTTTAGGATGGGGGTGAATTTTACCAGCACTGAAAGGGTTAATCCAATAGCGACACCTCTTCTGTCACATATGTGTGCTGAAGCCACAGCAAGCCCTTGCAGTTCAGTGATATTAAAGCCTGCTCCTCGTGCATTGAAGCAAGGGAGGGGGGCTAATTGCTTCTTATGACACTATAATGGTAGGACTATTTACAGTAGATTAAAATCCAATTCATAATGAGGTATAATAACTTTGCAAACGCCAGGATTCGTCAAAGGGTGAGGCGCACTGCTGAGCCTCCGAGCCAAGCAGCCTTGGACTCGGGGTTCGCGGCTTGGCGATGGTGGGCGAGGTGCTTGCCAAAGCGAAGTTGGCTTTTCCGACTTGGTCGTCTTCCTGTTGATTAAGCAGAGAGGAGGGGGAAGGGGGATTGGCTTGGTGCTGAAATGTCTGCACAGACTGGGAGAGCCATGGCAGCAGCCATAGACGGTGATTCACAAAGTTCCCTCCACGATGTGAATGGATTTAAGGGGCTAGCCGGTGCTGTTACAGCCAACTGTTTGGGAAATAATAACTTCATCCACAAAATGCCTGGAGTTCTCAGTCAGTTTGTCTGCCAGATAATATTGCTCTTTCTCCAGGGGAATCCTGCCTCCTATACAAAGGCCTTTAATCCTCAGGAAAAATCTAAATCGGCTTTATAATGAGGCCACTGGAATCTTCCTCTAGCTCCAGCATGCATTTTCATGAAGGGAAATCTCGTGGTCAAGAGGGGTGTAATGGTGAACTTTAGCCTGAATCAGGACATTGGGCTCAAAGCAGAAGTAACTGGGTGGGGGTTAGTGGCCTATGATAGGCAGGAAATCAGACTAGACAATCTGATGGCCCTTCAGCTCTAACTCCTGTTATGCCACATGCCCCTGGATCCAACACTAGACCACAGTCGGCAATCGATATACCCGTATCAGGGGTAACTGGGGGGTGCCTATGACCACTGGGGAGTCAGATCTCTGGGAAAGAGTCTTAGGTGATGGGTGTTCAGTTCCTTCCTCTCTCATAAGCATTGCGTTCTCGTGGGCAAGCTGGAGACACACTCAGGGCCGGCTCCAGGCACCAACCCAACAAGCAGCTGCTTCGGGTGGCCAACAGTGAGGGGCGGCACGTCCGGGTCTTTGGCAGCAATTTGGCAGTGGGTCTCTCACTCCCTTTCGGAGCGAAGGACCAGCCGCCAAATTGCAGCCAAAGACTGAAGCAGCAGCAGTAGAGCTACAGATCGCAATCGTGGCTTCTTCCCCTTTTTTCTTTTTTTGCTGCTTGAGGTGGCAAAAACCCTGGAGCCGGCCCTGGACACACCACTATTGCACTGGGGGAAGATCTCTGAAGGAATTTACCACCACCCCCAATCCAAGCTTCAGCAAATGTAGTGAGAGTGGCTTATATCTTTTTTAATAAGATTTTTGCCGTATTCCCTTAATCAGGTACTGACCTGGCAGTCAAAATACAACATCCAAAGAGGCACCAAATGACCCAGAGAAAGGACTGGGGACAGATGGAGTTGAGAGACAAATTGTTTTCACGGAGGGTGAAATTCATCTTGTGCAGAGACGACAGCGCACGGCCTACATGTTGCTTTAAGCCATCTTTGGAGGGCTTAAGTGATACATAGGCCTTAATGTCGGCCTAGTTCACAAGGCTGAACTCCAGCCATTGGATACAAACTACTAAATACAGCTATAAGACCAAATAGTATGAAAATCTTTAAAATATACTTACAATGGGGCTTCAGGGGATTGGTGAATGGGATTTAGAGACTTTTATCTCTGGGTCACCAGGCTAAATCTAGGCCTGCTTGGTAGTGACTGGAAGTCGTTGCCATCAGATGGCCTAGGTGAAATGAAGCCAGCGCTCTCAGAGCTGTTCCTCACAGAGAGCCATCCACGTCACAAAGCCAACGCCAGAGTGGCCTCACTGTTGGAAGAATTGATTAGTCCGTGACCATTGACGTCCCCTCTCCCACTAGACCTGGCCTTTCCTGGTCAGGTTTAGGCCTGTTGTCAGGGACAGCTTGTGGGAGAAGCTTGCCCTGCTGTGTCTGGGCTGGATCCTCACTCAGAATCAGTGCCCAATCTGACACCTTCCACACCGTCACTGAAAACACTACAGGGCATGACTCTGTGGGCTCCGTAGATGGAGCAGATCCACAGAAGTCTCTTTAGCCTGTTTCCATCCTAAAATATCTCAGTTTGGGTTCCTGGCGACAGACTCAAGGGAGAGAGTTGAGTATGTAACCTGATCTTCCTCAGTGGTGCCCAGGGCCGGCGCTACCATTTAGGCAGCCTAGGCAATCGCCTAGGGTGCCAGAATAATTGATGGGCGCTGTTTTGCCGGAGGGGGCAGCAGGCGGCTCCGGTGGAGCTGCTGCAGTGGTGCCTGCGGAGGGTCTGGTGCTCCACGGCTCCGGTGGAGCTGCCGCAGTCGTGTCTGCGGATGGTCTGCTGCTCGCGCAGCTCCAGTGTACCGCCTGCAGGCACGACTGCGGCAGCTCCACCGGAGCCACAGAGCACCGGACCCTCCGCAGGCACCACTGCGGCAGCTCCACCGGAGCTGCGGGACCAGCGAGCGGGGCAGCGAAATTGCCGTCCGCCTAGGGCGCTCAAACCCCTAGTGCCGGTCCTGGTGACGCCCCTCTATGCACATGCAATGATCGGTCATGTTATGGTACATGTAGTGGTGCCATGTGTTTCCGCTGCAGTGGAGGCCAGCTGAGGCACTCATGCTATCAGTCCCCTGATTTAAACCAAGAAGAGCCTGGTGGAAGAATCCTTTTAGTGTGGGGGCCTTGAATCTAGAATTTGCTTCCCCTTCCCTAGATCAACAGCCAGAATCTGTTAACTTTCAGGGCACCTGCAAGACATACCGATTCTCCCAACCCTTGCAGAAGGAGACTGCTTCACAGGGATGAGTGGTGGGTGCATATATTAGCTGTTGATATTGGTTGTTACTGATGGGTTAACTGGTTAGGAAAGAGATGGTAACTGAGTAGGATCTGCAATTGCTCCTTCTGTGCATATGGAGAACTAACGTTAATAAATAAAAATACATGAGACAATAAACAGCAAGAGCTCTGAGATGATGCAGAGCAGGGGCTGCAGCCCTGTTTTCATTCCTCCTGGCATTCTCTTGTGAGTGTCCTCATCAAAGGTGAAATTCACCTCTATATGGAGGGCCAGCACAAGACCCTAAAAACAGGGTATAAGTCAGACTTACGTGTTGCATGGGCCTCATCCTGTCCCCTGCACAGGAAGGGAGTGACACCCTTAAAGCAGAAGCCTCCCTTGTAGTGATCCCCATGGAAGGGGGTAGGCCAAAGGCTTATGACCCAAAAACTACAAATCCAGCACTCTTGAGATCCCCACAGCCTGTCACAGCCAGAATAGAAATGACTCACTATGTGATGCCATTGCAACATGAACATCTATCTCTTAAAACAAGGATAGTTATAGGATCCAGAACCCTTCTAGACAGTTATTTATATGATGGTAGCACCTCCAGGTGCTAACCGAGGTCAGGGCCCCATAGTGGTAGGCACTGTACAAGCATATAGCAAAAGATGGTCCCTGCCCCAAAGATCTTACAATCTACATAGACAAAAGGCGGCGGGTAGATGACTTCCTCAGGTCACACAGCAGAATAGAGGCAGGAACAGAACCCAGGTGTGCTATGGCTGAGGCTAGCATGCTACCCACTATACAAGACTGCCCCTCCCTCTAGAGATACTGGTCCCAGTACCAAACTATCTGAGCAGCTGGATAACCATTTGTCTCTCTCCAGAGCCCCTGCCTCTAGTCATGCTGTGAAACAGCTGTCAGATTTAAAAAAAAAAAAAAGCTACAGCAATCCATTCATCAATACCTAAGTCTGTCAATCACCCTGCTGCACCATCAATATCTCCATCTCGCTGCTGACAAGTCAGAGGACAAAAAAACAGATGAAATATTTATGCTTTCTTAAAGGATAATGTTTCTTTTTCTGCCTAGTCATTTCCCCAGCTCCACCCAGGAACTGCTAAAGATGCTGTGGCGTCTGTGGTGAGGGGTGAATTGTAAAAGCAACAGAGGTTTTAATTTTTTCTTTAGCTGTCTCAAAACAAGTTACAGAGTGCCTGGAATTGAAGATGGGAAAGATCTGTTCATTCCCATCTAGTCTATTTCCCTGCTGGAAAAGGTCTGTTCACTACAATGGGTTTCATGCAGTGTTTTCTCCAGACTGTCTGAAGCAATGATGCTTCCACCCCCTCCTTTGGGACAATATGCCAGGCCCCGGTACGTCTCACTGCCTCAGAGGTTTTCCTGCTGTTAATAGCAGGCTAGGCTGGCATTTGCTCACAGGAGTAGCCTCAGTGAAGCTGCTGGCAGTAGTCTAGAAGTGAGGAATTACTTAGTGTGAGTAGTGGCATAGTAAGGAGGTATCAGATCCAGGTGGTAACCAAGGGAAAATTGTCCTGGTGACTCCATAATTCTCTTAAGGGAATACCTATACACAGGTGAGTTTTGAAGTCTCTCCAAGCATGGGAAGATTGCGCTTCAGTTCTTTGGTGGGTGCAGATTCCACAGTCACGGACCACCTGCTGAGAAAGCCTTCCCCTTCCCTCCCCCAAAAATCTAAAATTTCCCTTTGCTCTGTTTAGCTCATTATTCCTTGAACTGCCCAAAACAAATTTCTCTCCCTCCTTTGTGTTTACACCCTACAACTGTTTGTTAGGCGGTTATCATGGTGTCGTTAGTCAACTAGTTAACTAATTGTTGGGGCCAGGTCCTCAGCTGGTATAGAGCCATGGACTTCAACCAAGCCACACTAATTTATGCCTGCTAAAGACCTGGCCCAGTGTTTTTTAGAGCCTGTAGTTTGCCGCCTTGCATCAGTCCTTCCAACCCCTCAATCCTCTTTGTGGCTCTTCTTTTAATTTCTTCCCATATAGTCCCAGAATTAGTGGGTATTTTCCCTCCAAAATGGGAAATCAATTGACTTCAGAAAGCAGATCAGTTCAAATGTCCAACATCTATCCACCAGTCTTGATGAGTGCACATAAAGGACACTGTATAGACTTAACTAATTACGTAGCTTGTTTCCGACCAGCTTGGTTACAGAATTTCATACAGTGCAGAACCAAGTCAATTGTCAATATAAAGAGGACTGAAAGGCAGCATTTCTTCTGAGGTGAAGAGGTCTTTGCCACATGACCTCAGGAATAACAGCCATCTTCCTGAAAATGAAACAAACCGCCTCATAAGATTTGCTAGGGGGCTAATATATAAGATTTAAACAATAGGAAACACCATGGAGAGTCATGCTGTATGTATAGATTGTGGAGAATATCTCAGTCAATTCCATGTAGTCTCTGAGTGCCCATTGTAGTGTAGGGGAGCTGAATGGTGCCCCAGAACAATAATCCCCTTAGCAGTACTTTACACTCAGTTCATTCCCTCTCATAGACAGAAGATGCTCAGGTCATGGAGGATCCAATCTTAATCAACATCAGGATGCTGGGTCACTCAGTATGTCCAGGTTGTAAAGGACGATACCTCCAGAAGCTGAGTACCTCTAACACTATGGTGGGCTGACGGCAGATGGAACAGGTCCCAGCTTATGAAATATTTACAGCAGCGCTCCTAGAATCATACTGAGATGTCACTGGGGTGAGGTTTCTTGGCCACGGACTGAGCCAATTATCTTATGGTGAAAATGATGCTCTTTAATTCATTGATAATTAGAAGGAAAACACTACTTTTTCCCTCTGTTGCTGATTCCCATTTGAATATATGTGTGCATGAGAGAGAGTGAGTTTGAAAGGAAGAGGGAGAGAGAGATGAAAAGGTAAATGGGTTGAGAGAATGGAACTGCATCTGGATCGGAGAGAGAGCCAATGGCTACCACTCAAGTGAAATTCCAACTTTATGAGATAATAGGCTTTTCCTAACCAGCGTTCACTATTAACTTCAGCACTGGCTTAAACCCCATCGCCTCAGGCACGAGAGAAGCAGAGCTCATATACGGTAAATGTTAATACTGCTTTAGCACTGTAATAAGCTAAAAGGTAGATACAAGAGCTGGCACATTAACGCCTCTTTTTCATCCTTTTAACACGTTTTGGGGTAATATGAATAATAAATATTTGAGCTCATGAAGGTTAACAGATTGATAGTGCTGGAGATGGACATCCCCTATTTATGAGCAAGCCTGTGTAAGTAGCTGTTGCACAAGCTGTGTCCATCTAGTATTGAAATGTCAGGGGGCTCGGCTCTGATCCGGACAGCATGCCTTCTTTAAAGTAGGCCTCACTGGGCTGATTTCAGATAAGTCGAGATTCTTGTCAGCAAGGAGATAAGCTCTGGAGCAGGCTTCCAAGGGAGGGTGTGGAATTCCTGTCATCGGAGGTATTTAAGAACAGTTGGGCAGACACCTGTCAGGGATGATCTAGGTGTACTTCGTCCTGCCTCAGCACAGGGGGCTGGACATGAGGACATCTCAAGGTGCCTTCCAGCCCGACATTCTGGGATTCTATGTTAGTCATGAGAACTTGCTGCTTGTTTAAAACATGAGGATATCATGGCATTTATATTACATTGTAACAGAGAGAGATTATTCTTATTTATTTGTACTACAATAGCATTTATAAGCCACAGTGTGCTAGGTGCTGGACAGTCACCTAGTGTGTGAGTCCCCACCCCAAGGAGCTTAAATTGAAATAAACAAAGCAGGGTTATTATCCCCATTTTGCAGGCGGGGAGCTGAGGCACAGAGAGATTAAGGGACTTGCCCAAGGTCATCTATCAAGGCTATGGCAAAGCTAGGAATTGATCTTAGCTGTGCTGAGTCCAAGTTGAACATCTTAATCACAAGATCGTCATCCTTCTTTGAGAGGCAACTATAAGAATTAGCAAGAATTTAGAGATTAGCTATGGAGACAGAGCGAGAAACCCAATCTTGAAGTCTTTACTCAATCTCTACTCAGAGCCTCATTTTCAGCCTGTCCCTCAACATATCATGACTTTGTGCTTCCTCTGGTTTTATTCTGTTTATCTGGGGTAATTTAGACCTATAATAACTACCAGAATGCACCCGTTTAGACCTCCCCATGACCTGGGTTGCACTCACAAATAGCTGCAGGAGGAAAATGGCAGATGCAATTAAAACTGAGGGCAAAAAGGCCCAGCTTTTAAAAAATCTTCACTGGAGTCAATCGAGGTCTGCATATGTGATGTACTGAGGACAGTGCTGGAATTTAAAGCTATCACTGTAAGAACAGAGGGGGTTCCTGGTCCTACTTGCAGGCTAGGGGGCGCTGAGCAAAGTCAGTCTTGAAAGACTCAGTTTAAAGCAAAGGGTGGTGCGTTGTGCCTCTCTGCCTTAGGGAACAGCCTGTTTTCTCTGCTTTAGGATTCTTGTGTGTTCTCATTCTGAATCCTAGGAAACACAGTAGTGTTACATTGCAAGCTTTGCACCAGAATGTTTGTTTTTACCTGATTGTTCTGTGTGTGTGATCTGAACATAACAACACGCACCTCGCCTCGTTACAGTGGCTCTGACAGTGGCTCCAGAGTAAAAGTCTCCATCTGCCCACACACAGCATTGCTATTAAATCAGGTGTCCCAAGAAAGGTTGGCCTTGGGGGGAGAGTGTTCCCTGTTAGGAGCAGGAGAGTGGAAGACCTTGCGTTCTTAATATTCAGGAAAGCAAGATGACCTTTTCAGGAAGGAAGCCTTTGTACATGAGAGATTTGTCACGGTTCCCCCTAGGTCATGGAGACCGTCCACATGGGAACTATTAACAAGAGGTAGGGCAAAAACACATAGGAGCGGGACTGCTCTGGTAAAGTGCTAGTATAACCCATTGCTGAGTGAGTGTTACAGGTCCTTCTTGAGCCTCATCAACACAAGGTATGAATCTGTTACAGTCCATTCATAGGAAGCCTAGCTGTTTATCTAAAGCTGTAGCTGCTTGTGCTGTTATCTCAGGAAGCCCTCTGGTTCACGTCCCAGTAGGATAGCCATCACATAAGTGAGAAACAGCTAAGGCTCCATAGATGAAACCGTAACACATTCATATCCTCTGTGGATCAGGACCAGTGGGTTGCAGGAGGACTGTGGGAGAGACAGAAGAGAGTATGGCCTTCAGCGTTGGGCAGTGTGATCCGAGTAGGATGGCAGAGCTGGCCAAAAAGCGTGTGTGCAGGAATGATGGGGAGAGAGCAGGAGTTGGGGAAAAGGACAATAACATCTCCCAGGGGAGGAGAGAGGATGGCAAAACAGGACACCTGCAAATGAATGCAGAGGAAGCAACTATAAAATACGATGCAACTGGGTTAATAGGCAGGTAGGATGGAGACCCTTGGAGCCTTGCTCATTCAGGGTGAATGGCTGGCAGAGACAGAGATGTGTGTTTGCAGCTACAATCAAGCATAGCATAGGGGCCCTTCCCACAGATTTACCAGCGGAGGTGCAGTGGGGTGTACAACTCTGGCAATTTGTCTCCGATGTGAACGCAAATTGCCTCATTGTGGCCTGTGGATGTAACCAGCATATGCAAACTTGCGTGTGCCTGGGGCATGTTTTGTGTGAAGGCTTGAGGAGTACTTGTCTATCTGGGGGGTGTATATTAATGGTATGTGCATGAGAGAGAGGTGGACACAGTATGTACTGATAGGGAACCCCCCCCAACCCTACCTTACCCAAGGCCCCAGGCTTTTTGCTGAGAATAGAGTAAAAGTAGGCCTAAAAGCCTTTAGTTAGGAGCAAGAGTTTTAACTTCTGCTAAACTTGTTTTTTTGTATAAAGGGCATGCCGAGGCAGAAAGAGGTAGTCAGGGCCCCAAAAAGAGGAACTAGAATTGGATAAAGGGGAACCAGAAGATCTGTTAAGTTATAACAGCTGAGCCTGCTGTCGGGACTACAGAAAAGGTGCTAGAACAGTCAAACCGCAGACTTGATTGGCAAAGACAATAACAGGAAAAGCCATAGATGGAAAATTGGGGTTTTGCCATAGATGGAGAATTAATTGGTTAGCTTGCTTGTTATCAACATTATATTCCAAATAAGGCAAATAACATGTGTAACCAGCGTGCTACGTTTTGCAGTTTTAACCTTTATAAGCTTGGTAAAATTTGTAACATGTAGAGCAGCCAGCCTCTTGCGTAGGATCTATGCTGTCTCTCCCTGCATATATGCTTGTATGAAATAAAGGAGCCTCAGGCTGTCTGATCAACTCATTAAGGTGGTGGTCTTTTCCCTGACAATACTGACATGTACCAAATGCATGTCTGATGCATACTTGTGCATATAGAACGCTCTGTGTGTGTGCTCATGCATTCGTGCGCCTTGGCCTCTGTGTGTTTGCCTTTTACTTTGCTCACTGCACTGTGACAACAGAATGCTTCTTTTCCTGCGTACCTCTTTTCCACGTCGCAATCCTTTGGGGATATCAAGGGCAAGCCAGAGAAGGGTTACCTGGAGAAAAGAGTTGCTAGGCAACCAAACACCCACCACCCCCAAGCACCACAAACCCAAAACTCGTTCCAGGCCTGCAACCAGATTAGCATATTAATGAGGCTGTAATTTCCCTAGAATTGTCTGCACGTACGCGCTTGCTCGCAGCACACTGGCCCAGGAGTTTGCTATGCAAATAAACTGGTTTTACAGGCTGTGGCTTAATTAACTCATCAAGTTCATCTTCCTAACAGAAAAGGCAGACTAACTGCAGATTAATGGACCTGTGTTTGCTCTTCTCTCTCTCTCTTTCCTCCAATCCTCCCCTTCTCTAGCTAAGCCCTTCTGCCAAATATGCCTCCTCCCTTCTCTGACATCGCTCAGTAGAATGAAAGGGCTCGTCCACACTAGGGGGGGAAATCGATCTTAGATACGCAACTTCAGCTACGTGAATAACGTAGCTGAAGTCGAATATCTAAGATCGGATTACTCACCCGTCCAGATGGAGCGGGATCGATGTCCGCGGCTCTCCGTGTCGATTCCGGAACTCCGTTGGGGTTGATGGAGTTCCGGAATCGATATAAGCGCGCTCGGGGATCGATATATCGCGTCTAATCTAGACGCGATATATTGATCCCCGAGCAATCGATTTTAACCCGCCGATACGGCGGGTAGTCTGGACGTACCCAAAGCAAGGTAGAATCTCAATCCTACAGAAGGACTAAAGTCAGAAGGGGGCCAATCCTGCTTCCATCAAAGTCAATGGGAGTCTTTCCATCGACTTCAAGAGCAATGGGTTGGATTGGGCCTTGGATGTTATAACTACACCCTCTGACTTAAGAGGGCAGGTGAGAGGTTGCAGGTAGGGGTTGGAACTTTGTGACCCTGTCTTTTTAAAATAGCTGCCTTCAGTGAGGTTGTTTTTTGTGTGTGTGTGGGGGGGGCCTGGATGTTTTTGACCTGCCATTTCTAGCAGAGCTTCAGCAGTGATATTTAATCGCCAGCGATGCTGGATCTGGGAGAGAAAGGCATTCTCTCTGCCTGCCTGTGAATTAGAAATGTCAGTCTTGGATGCCTCCCACACTAAGCAACTTTCTCTAGTTCTTGATGTCTGACCAAAACAGAGGTTTCACAGAAACTCACAGGGAGAAAGTTAATATGGCCTTGACTCTATATTCAGCTGTGAACTTTCAAACTGAACGTTCCTTTGAACATTGGCTAACTTGTATGTGTCTTCTCTTGAACAGATGTTACCTTCTCTCTCCCTCCTCCCCACCCCCCCACCACACTCCGTCCTCTTCACTAACTCTCTGATGGTTGAGTGGAGGTGAGAGGAGGAATTTTCCATGGGACAAGCATTGTTAGTTTGTCCTTGTTCACGTGCCCCCTCCTCAGATCCTTCAAACTTGCTTTACTTGCAAAATGCAATTAAATTTTCCATACAGAACAAAAGGCCCTAGAGGCAGTTTTCAAAGGAACTCACTATTTTGTGGGTGAAATAGTTGAGTGCATTTTTATTTTATTTTTTTCAGATTGCCTGGGGCTGGGTGTTCAGCTGAGGAAAAGGGACATGCCTCCACCGAGTTCAGTGAATGGCTTATGTCAGCTGAGGGTCTGGCTCTAAATGTTTAATTAATAATTTAGTTATAATTAATTATTTGGTATTTGCCTAGAAGCCCCAAATGAGACCATGCTAGGGGCTGTGCAAACACATAGTGACAGATGGTCCTTGCCCCGAAAAACTTACAGTCTGACTAGATAAGGCCGAGAATGGATGGAAGGGGAGAGAGACATAGTGAGGAGAAGTGACTGGTGGAAGGTTACCTAGGAGGTCAGTGGCCAAGCAGAGGACAGATCCCAGGGCTCCTGAGCTCCACTCCAGTGTTTGACCCACTGACAGACCATATAACAATGATGCACTGAAACCACCATTTTCAAAGTTGGTTGTTTTGGTTTTTTTCCATGAAGAGCCCAATCCTGCCAGATGCTGAGCTTTCTGGCTCTAAGCCAGCTCAGCACTGAAGCATGTACTTTCCTGTAAGTGTATGAGGAGACCCATTGAATTCAATGGGATAAATCATATGCCTGAAGCACATGTATTGCTGCATTGAGATCAGAGTACTCAGCACCTTGCAGGATTGAGCACTAAGCATCTTAACCCATGTCCTGGTGTGACAAACAATCCAGGCCAATAAGTAGCTGTGGCACCCCTGCCTTCTAACCCGGGATACCCTTTACAATGTTTTGCTGCTGCAGCCTCCAACCTGGTCTGATCACAGTCTCCAGCATGAAGGTCATTCCCAGCTATGTGTGTGTGTGTGCACTGCAGCCAGCCAGCCACACCTTGGGTCTTACTAGTCTTAAAAATTACCATACGGTGACCCCAACATACTCCCAGTCCCAGATTTCTCCTGCCCCTACCCCCCAAAATGTATGTCCTGTGCTGCCCAGCCCCCTTCTGGATAAGACAAATACATTGAGTCTGTTATTCCTTTAAGGGAATAATATGCACACAACTTGTTACCCAAAATGGAGTTACCCAGACAGTTCAATTGAACACACTGGATTAGATAAAGCAATAAAACAAAGTTTATTAACTACAAAGCAATTTCAAGTGAGTACAAGTCATGAGGCAGAAAAGTCAGAAATGGTTACACGAAAAATAAAGATTAAATGCAGCTGGTGCCTAACTTAACAAACTACATTAGACTCAAAGCAAAGTTTTCTCACTACATGCTTTCAGCAGTCCGACTGACCGTATGCTTTTGGTCAAGACTCCCCAGAGTTCAATGGCTGCTTCCTTTGGCTGTGCCTACACTCTGAACTTTACAGAGGCACAGCTGTACCACTGTAAGCTCTCCTGTGTAGCCACTCTATGCCGGCGGGAGGGAACTCTCCTGCCAGCATAATTAAACCACCCCCAGTGAGCGGCAGTAGCTATGTCAGCAGGAGAGCATCTCCCACCAACATGGCACTGTCCACATGGACACTTTTGTCAGTGAAACTTATGTCGGTCGGGGTGTGTATGTGTTTTCACTCCCCTGCCCAACAAAAGTTTTACCAACAAAAATGCTAGTGTAGACAAAGCCTACAATGGAGGTTTGTTTTGGTTTTTTGTTTGTTTGGGGGGGGTGAGGGGGGTTGCCCCTGCCTCTTTATCTGCCAGAGAATGACCACTTAGCAGGTAATGGTCTATCAGCCTTGTTTACACCTGGCTGAGGTGTCAGCCTGCCCTTTGTCTCTGAGGAAATGCTTTGGCCACTCCCCAGACTTCCCTGGAAAACATACTGATTTCAGCTTATTTATAACTTCCCCATAACGCTGTTACCTGCGTTGTACTGTGATATTATTGATCAGCAACTTATGAGTTTTAAATGATACCTCCCAAGGCATATGTTGTACAAACATTACTACAGTAGTGTGTGGGGTGTGAATTCAGATATACTCTGCCACTCTTGGCTTTCAGTGGGCACTGCAATTGCTTGGCTCCTCTGAAAAACAGGCTGATTGTTCAAGTGCCTAAATCTGGAGTTGGACGTTTAACTTTAGGAACCTAGCTTGGAAATGTGGGTTTTGTTCTGTCTCTTCTTATCCCCCTCCACTTTTGGATACGTTTTAAAAGGCAGTTTGGAGAATGGTCTTTTATAGTGGAAGAGCCCATGGTACGAGGATACATGCCCCGAGCCAAAGCTTGATGCTATTGTCTTCCAGAGGCTTTGGATCAGGCCCATGAACACTGCCGTAAGAGAAGAACTGTTCAGAGTGCTCCAAAGGGGGCGATTATAATTAAGGTAAACGATATGAAATTAAGCACAATAGTTCTTGTGCAAGCAAGATGCAACTCCGCTGGCTTCAGTCAACTGACATCAAGGGCACTGTAGCAGGGTGGTCCCCTGCTCCTGCCCTGAAGGGCTTAAAACAGCCCAGGAGAGGGCTGTGGCTTGGGCAAGAAGCCTGGGCTGACTGGGGAAAGTAGGCTCAGCTGTGGCCATGCCCCAATCAGGCCCAGTTGGCCCCTATAAGAGGCTGTGAGCCAGAAGCCCAAACACTCTCTCTGGCTGTAGAGGGAGATGGGCCTGGCTGCAGGGAGCTGGAGACAAGGTACCTAGAGTGGAGCAGGGCTGGGGAAAGGCAGAGGAGCTGGGGAGCTCCAGCCTGGAAAGCCCCAGGCTGCGGCCTAGCATTGGGCTAAAAGGTACTGGGGGTTGCAGAGGGCAGCCCAGAGGTAGACCAAGGCAGCAGGTCCAAACCCCACTTGCCTGTGATGAGTGGCTGATACTGCAGTCTGCCTCAGGGCGTGGGGGCTAGACAATGACTGGAAGTAGCGTTATACCGAGGCGAGGTGGAGATAGAGGGTGGGGGTTCCCCAGGGAGGGGAGATCCTGAGAGAAAGGGATTACTGCCAGGGGGCAGCACCCCATGTAAAAGGGCACCGGTCCAGGGAGGGACACAGGGGCTAGAGGACAGGCAGATCACTGGCCTGCAGAGGGCACTCCAGAGCTGGAACCAGCTAATTCCCGAGGACAACCGGCAGGAGGCGTGGAAGGGGTGAGTCCGCAGGTCTACAGGCACCATTTAACCTAATACTGCATTTCAAGAAACACTTGCTAACAGTGGTGTCCCTGAGGGTCAGACTGTGCACTCTTTATGCACATTGGTGAGCACTTGCTCACATGACTAGTTGCAATGATGTCAGAAGGACCACTCCAATAAGTAACACCTCACCAGGGTGAGTAATGATGACATAACCTGCCCTTGCAGAATAGAATTGTTCCACAAAGGACTTCGTTGAAGCCATTTTCCTGAAGTTGTTTGACTGGACAGAGTCCTAGAGAATATACTGTACTTGGAAGCTATCCTGCATTGGCAGAGAAATGGACGAGCTGACCTAACAGGTCGTTTCCATCTCTAATTTCTGTGGCTCTATGATTCATCCCCCTTATTTGAAAGCATTTCATACATGGCGTGCCTAGCACAGGGAAAGAATGATACTAAATAATCTTTTTTTCATTTCCTCTCCTCATTGTCAGAGATGATGAGAGGTGAGGGGTAGTTCTGCCATGACATTAGTGAAGCAATGGAATAGAAAGGCAGCCAGGGATTCGGCATAACATCAGAAAAAGAAGAGGCTATTCACTCCAGATGGGGCTAACATGGTGAACACTGGTGACACTCTCAGAGAGCCCCCTATTACAGTCTTATCTCTACCCAGGAGAAGATATTTTGATACCAAGGGAACAGACCAGGCATGGAGAGACACAAATAGATGGCCCTGGCAGATGTGCCGGAGGTTCACCAGGAGGCAGTTGTGGGCATGTTACTCATTCTATGTCCTGCACTCAGGAAGAACAGTCTTGTGACCAAAACACTAGCTGAGTGATCAGGAAAATGAGGTTCAGCGCCTGGCTCAACCACGGTCCTGTGTAACCTGGGCCTCCATCTCTCTAGACCTCAGTTCCCATCTGTAAAATGGGGACAATAATACTTCCCCTGTCAATTTAGATCATAAACTCATTGGCAGAGGAGCTGTCTTGCTATGAGAACGTTCAGCACCGGTTGCAATGGGGCCCTGATCTTGGCTGGAGCTCCTAGGTGCTATTGTAATAAGAGTTGATAGCTAATGAAATGTATCTGGCTTGGCTTATATGTTATAACAGGAGAATAAGTAGGCTGGGATGATCGGAGGGGGCGGGGGAACTGTTCTATTTTTAAGCTTTGGTTTTAAATCGCTATCTACAATAGTCTCTGAGCTTCATCTTCATGCCTCCAGCTTACAAACAGCGGCTGGCTTGGTTTCAGAAGTCACTCTTCCAGCTCCAGAGATTGCTTCTCAGAAGTTTTGGCCTCCTTTCATTGGTGGGCCTGAGGAATACCAAGCCCCCAGTCAGTTGTTGTGATGATGCATTTACCTATGCATGTCCCTCATTCATAGTAAACCCAGCCTGCCTACTTCTCTCTGCTCATCTTCCCAAATTCCCTACAAGGTTTTCCAGTTGTTCTCAATCATCTGAGACATTCCAAGGTTCAGATCAAGGGTTGTGGACAATGCTGTAGGGCTAAACACTACTCCCTCACCCTGCACAAAGTCCAAGCACCTGGGCTTTGTGCAAGAGAGCTAAAAAGGATATGTGTACATTAAAGGGACTAGCCCAGCAAAGCCACACTGCTGTAGCTCTGCCGCACGAACCCCATCGGATTTTCCCATCCATGTAGGAACACCACCTCCCTGAGCAAGGGTAGCTAGGCCAACAGAAGAATTCTTGCACTGACATCATCTGCATTGGCCACTCCCTGGTTCATTCCTTCTTTCCAGTTCTCTGACAATTTGCTACTGCTTTCAAAGGGAGCAAGACCAGGCCCTAAGTTTTCGGGTGAATCTGCATTCTTGTTGGGCTGCTTTCTGCTTACCTTATTTTTCCTGCTCTTTTCACCATTACTAATAATAAAGATATTGCGATTATCTGTGATCTTTGTTGACGAAGGGCAGAGCAGCTTCTTCTGTGTGTTTGTCATGAGGTGGGAAAGGCCCTCACTCGCTCTCCCATCACTGTATTGTAGGCTCAGCATATTATTCCCTACAAATAACATTTTTTTATTATTGACCTTTCTTCTGTTTGCAAATCACTCACAAACCAACCCTAAATGTTGCTAATAATTTATTTGTCCTCAGTGTTCTTCACACAGACAGATGTCAGTGTCTAGATTGCCTGCACACTGTTCACTTCCACTCTTCTCTGTTCACTATTCACGTTGCATGCAAGGTCACCTAAGTCACAGGGTATCATTTCATTGCTGGATGACAGAAATTTTCTCAGCAAGGGACTAATGAATAACAAGTGGCAAATGACAAATATCACACTTTGTGGGAGGAATGTTCAGATGAATATTCTGGTCATGTGTGCTAAAAAATTTGGAAACTTTGGGGTTCCAGGAGTAATTTCATGAATACTCAGTGGCCCTCTGCATGCTCACAGATAATACGACCCCACCAACAGCAGCAAAATGAACTCACTGCTCTTATTCATGAATAACTGGCTGTATTATTCAAAAAGATCAAGTAAAAATTTGTTTTCACCAGCAATGTCAGCTAAGGAAAGAAGTTGTGGTATTAGAGGGGGACACAGAGTGGGGTTTGGTTCCCCTCTGCAATAGGCTACCTGTGTGCCGCATCTACAAATCTCTCTCTCTCTTTCTCTATGCCTCCATTTCCTAAGCTGTGCAATGGAGATTGAGCTATTCTGCTTGATAAGAAAATTGTGATGGTGTCAAATACTATGCTGATGGAAGCCATGTCTAGATAGGCTCAAAGTTACACAGGGAGCAGGTATGTTGAGTTAGTAGGTGCAATTTTTTACCCAGAGCTTAATCCTGTCATAAATCTACACTTAAAAGTCTCATTGATTTCACCATGAATTGTGGATCAGACATAACCATCTTTCTGACTAAGACAACCTCTCCGTACTACTTCTCCTTGATAAAAGAATGCAGTGAGGTGAGGGATATGTCTGGTTCTAGGTATTTACCAGTTCTGGAAGAAAATGAGAGAGAAACTTTATTTCCACTTGTGGATTGGAATTAAAAAAAAAACATTATCTGGGGAAATTCTGGGCTTGATCCCAGACCATTAGTCAGCAGAACTTTTATCATTTACATCATTAGGAGCAACAGTGGGTGTGATCGGTTTTATGTTTCTCCTATCTGCTGAACGTGTTTATTTGGTTATGCTTAAGGAATTTTTATGAAATGTATTTGATTTTTTGTACTCTTATTTCTGTGTTTTAACAAATTAAATATATTGTCCTGTTTTGAAAGAAACTCTATATAAACCAGATTACTTCTTTATGAATTCTCAGCCCTTGCTACAAAAATAGTTACGAATTTTCTGAAACAAACACCTTAGCTATACTGTAAAGCTATTCTCAAAGGATGCTCAAAACACTAAGTTCTAGATATTTGCGCTCACCGATGTAATTTATAAATAGGTTTTTTTTAATTTAATTTACAAATAGATTTTTTTAATCTAATTTTTTTCATACAATAACATGTGGACTCCATGATTCCATAATATAGATTCCTCCCTCTCTTTTTCATAATCTTTTCTTTAAAAGGTTGCTTTAAACATTTGTCTGAGAGTAGACAATTATTTAATCCAGCAAGAAAAAAAGCAGAATGGTTGGAAGCAGATGCTAGACAAATTTAGGCTGGAAATAAGGCACAATGTTTTTAAAACAGTGAGGGTAACCATTGGACCAATTTCCCTAGGGATGGTGGATTCTCCACCATATGCAATCTTTAAGTCAACACTGGATATCTTTCTAAAATTTAACTGTAGCTCACATAGAAGTTATGGGCTGGATACAGAAATTATTGGATGAGGTTCTGTGGACTGCGTTATGCATGATGCCAAACTAGGTGATCATAATGGTCCCTTCTGGCCCTGGAACCTATTAATCTATTGACATTCTGGGGTTTAAAAAGCAGCAGCTGATCCTGTGCATCCCCTAGTTCTCATAAGCATTTGGTATAATAGATCCATATTGTGCCAATGCATACTAATGTTCATATACATTTGCAGCACATAGAGCAATGCTTCGGAGACTGCCAGATGTCAGATAGAATCAGACTCAAAGATACACCTGTTCTGCACACCAGACCAGGATTTCTCCGCTAGCCCCGCTGGTTTCTATAGCAGAAGAGCTTTCATTTCCCTAAAACAATTGGTTTTTATCCCTTACGGCTCTGAAAAAAAATAAATTCTGAATCCACCCTAATCGGGTGCTGTTTTCCTGAGTCTGCAGACAGACAGAAACAATTAGACAGGTCCTGGGTTCAGAGACAGTCGACGAGAATAATTAGAGGCATGGAAAAAGCTCCTCCCTGAGAGAGATTGAAAAGATTGGGACTGCAGATCCTCACTTCCAAATTGTTAATTATTTAACATGCTATTATTCAGTGTCAAAGAAATGGACAGCAAGGGCCAGCTTCTGCTCTCAGCTATGCCCAAGCAGCCTCCGTTGAAGTCAACAGAAGTAGCATGCCAACAAAGGGCTTGATTTTGCTCCCATCAAATGTAATGGCAGAGATCCAATTGACTTTAAAGGGGCAAGTTCAGGCCTAGGATTTAGAGGGCTCTTTTTTGTTTTCTCAAGCAGGTTTACCTGTGGAAAAGTTTGTCTTATATTTTATTTTGGATTGAAACTCCTGTGTGTCTGTAAAGCCTTTTGATACTAAGAGAGGGTTCTGGTTTTCTATGTAAATCTACTCATCAGGCTTATATGAGCCCCAGTAGGAAACTAATCACAGTGTCCTTTGCTAACAGTAATATAACATCACAGGACCTGGTCCTACAAGTCCTTACTCATGTGAATAGTCTTTGTTTCTTTGCTCATCTCCTTGAATACTGTCCTACTGTTATATGTTAAAGACATGGTGATAACTAAATTTTGTCATTAAATCTCTTTTATTGTGGGAATCAGAACCATTCATATGAACATGGTGTGACAAAGTTCCTCCTCTACCAGATTTGTTCACCTCAGTGATCTTCCCCACAGTCTGGATCAACTCCTCCTGTGTTTGATCAGGAGTTGGGAGGTTTGGGGGGAACCTGGGCCCGCCCTCTACTCCGGGTTCCAGCCCAGGGCCCTGTGGATCGCAGCTGTCTATAGTGCCTCTTTTAACAGCTGCATGACAGCTACAGCTCCCTGGGCTACTTCCCCATGGCCTCCTCCAAACACCTTCTTTATCCTCACCACAGGACCTTCCTCCTGGTGTCTGATGATGCTTGTACTCCTTAGTCCTCCAGCAGCACACCCTCTCACTCTCAGCTCCTCACACGCACTTCCTCTCCTCTGGCTCCTCTTCGCCTGACTGGAGTGAGCTCCTTTTTAAACCCAGGTGCCCTGATTAGCCTGCCTTGATTGGCTGCAGGTGTTATAATCAGCCTGCCTGCCTTAATTCATTCTAGCAGGTTACTGATTATTCTAGTGCAGCCCCTGCTCTGGTCACTCAGGGAACAGAAAACTACTCTCCTAGTGACCAGTATATTTGCCCTCTACCAGATTCCTGTACCCTACTGGTTTGGATCTGTCACAATGGGTTTGAAGGATCTGGTTCATCATAATATTTCAGGACTGAAGGAGGCCATGCTACCTGTAAGGGCCCATCTGGTTATCTGCCTTGTACTGTTAACATGCCATGATGGCCCGATATATGTGTGTGTATGTGTCTACTGATCATTGCACTGAAAATACCATATTTTAACACCATAAGGGCCCAATCCTGCTAATTCTGACTCACCTAAATTATCTTACTTAGGTATCAGGGGGTAGCTGTGTTAGTCTGTATCCACAAAAACAACAAGGAGTCCGGTGGCACCTTAAAGACTAACAGATTTATTTGGGCATAAGCTTTCGTGGGTAAAAAACCCAACATCTGAAGAAGTGGGTTTTTTACCCACGAAAGCTTATGCCCAAATAAATCTGTTAGTCTTTAAGGTGCCACCAGACTATCAAACTTAGGTGAGTAGTCCTATCCATTTCACTGGAACTCCTTACACAGGGAAGGACAACTTGTGTTAAGTATGGGTTTGCAGGAATGGGCCCATACATCATATAAGGCAGGATCCAAACCTCTTTGAGGTCAATGAGAGTCTTTTCATTGAGGTCAGTGGCCTTTGGGTCAAGCGCGTAGTGTCTTTGATTGGGCCAAATTCACATCTGATCTTAATAAGTTCATCTCTATTGAAATCTATGAATCTATTGATGCTGCACCCACTTTCCCTAGGGGGAGCTAGTCCCCTCCCTTTCAAAATATGGAAATTCCTGTATCAGCATAATAAGAATCTCTGTAAATTCTGCTTTCAACATATGGGGGCCAGTTCTGAACTCATTGACTCTGGTGTAAATCCGGAGTAGCTTTATTTTTCCTCATTGTGACCGAGATCAGAACCTGGTTTTAAACGTTACCTCTTACTTTTAAATAGCAGAGTCGGTGGCCCCAGAACCCCACTACATCTCGGAGCCCCAATTAAGGTGTCAAGGAAGAGAGGATGCTTAGTTCAGGTTGAAGCCGGATTAGAAAGATCACAGCCAGGGAGCAGAGAGCATGTGGGAGGCAGGGGATTGTTTTTTACAGCATATGACTCCTTGGTTTTCAGTCTTGATTCTCTGACGGAGCAAATGTTGCTAAAACCTCCCTTGGAACTGAGAAAGGCAAAGCTACCTTAGCAAACATTTATTCGCCAGCTGCTGAGTGAGTTAGTGCAGGAGAGGCGCACAGACGCCCATCAGGAATCGTTCGGGCCACACTCCAGTGCTCCAAAGGACCCGCTGGAGAGATCTGCCCTTAAATAGAGATGCGCAGGGACCGGCTGCTGTAAGCCGAGAGGAGCAGGTTTGCCTACGTGTTCGGATTTGATTACCTTCCGCAATGTTGCGTGTTTCTAAGGGGGGCTTCTGCCCTGCCGTTCGCCGCAGGAGAGATCCTAGGAATGAGCCTGGCGAGGTCTATATGGCACAGGAGAGAGAGGGCACATATATGAGGATGGACACTAAACTCTGCCTCCTCCCTGCACATCCCCTCCATGCAATGGCAGGCTTGTAGGGAGGAGGCCTACCATGAGCTCAGGCACCACTCGTACCGTTTCACCGAGAGAGGGAACTCTGTAGACATTCATTTATGTTGGGCTGGGTCATATGCAGGAAACCAAGCCCAACTTGTGTCCTGGGGAATCCGCCCTGGGGCAGGACTTCCCCGCTCAGCCCAGCTAATGAATAAGTGGCAGAAAAGTAGGGGGAGGAGGGAGCCTTCGCCTGCATAGAAAAAGTGGCTGCTGGTATTTTGTTCGGAGCCGATTCAATCGCACCGGGCATTGGTAGCAACGGGGGCACCCGAGGGTAACTTTCCCGGCGCAATTCGCTTCCAGGACACACCCCGCGCCGCGCTCTCCTTAACGAAATGACCCAAAGCAACTTTCAGTCTGAACTCGGGGAGGGGTCGCTCCGTTCCCTCCAGCTCTGAGAGCGCGGAAAGATGGAGAGGTTTGGGGGGATTCTTCAGAGGAAAACTCCTGTCCTGCAAGCAGGGGCAGACGAAGCGCCGGCGGGAGAGGTTGGGCTCTGCGGTGACTCATTTCAGAAGGCAGGTCGCCTGGACTGGGGGGTGAAGAGAAAAGTGAGTGTGAGAAGGGGGGGGCGGGGCTGAATGAGAGACGCCAAATACAGGCAAAACTGGGACTCTTCTGCAGAGAAATCACCAGGGTACTTTAATCTAGTGGAAAGTCTGCGAACTTTGAAGTCTCCCGCTTTGCCCTGACTGTTGCTGAACTTCCCTTCTGTTCAAAGCACTGTTTGATGGGCGCTTCCGCGGGTGGGAACTCGCGCTTTTGTAACGGGAATGTGCTATTTATCCCAGTGGGACATGACCGCCTGGGTTCTCGCTCATCTCTGACTGTCGCGCTAAAGCTGTACGGAGAGGTGTACATGGCACAGCTCCAGCAAAGGGCAGCGGGCTATACAAATTCATCTCCTGGAAGCCCTGGTTCTGTATGACCCCGATTGTGCTGTTTTCTGACTGTCCGGCTTGCAATAGCCAGATCACTGGCTAAACCCTCGAAGGCTGGGGCTGAGTGGATCAGGATGACCCGTGACTTGCTTTCTAGACAAGCTCTGTTGCAAATCGTTAACGTTGCCTGGGGCGTCTGATCTCCCCATCTCTCCCCGAGGCTAGGGCTTCCATTCGCGATCAAAAATGAATGTGAAATTTAAAATTAATTTAAGCTTGTCCCCCCCCCCACAGTTCTTCCCCCACGATGCAAACGAATCCAGCCGGCCCACGTGAGCTACTTGTTAATTATGTTGCTTTAAAATCAGAGGACACTGATGAACGTGTGCTTGTGTGTGAAAGAGTTTATTGGGTTGTTAGGTCGCTGGGGTCTGAAAGACAGAGGGAGAGACAGAAAAGGAAAGAGAAAAATCGTTTAACTATGTTTTTGTGTGTGAGTTAGTTGAGAAAGAAAGAAAGAAAGAAAGAAAGAAAGAAAGAAAGAAAGAAAGAAAGAAAGAAAACCGGAACCGTCTCCAGTAAGAGTTAAATAAACCAGGCTTGCAACTTTGTATGTGACAATCCGACTCGAAACACGTGGATTATTTTTAACTGTTTCACTCAATAAAGCCAGTGGTGCTTCTCTTTCTTAGGTCTCCGAAAGAAATCCTGTTTTGGAGAGGAGAGGAGGTTTTTCGTGTCCCTCAGAAATCTCTGAAAAATAACCCTTAGAAATTGCTATGCTGTGTTTAGCGGGTTTAGCTATATTACCTAGAGCTTGTTTATGAGGTTTAATCACAGCTGGTGAGAATGATAACATAACGATAAAACCGTTTCTGCACCGAGAAATAGAACCGGTGCCTGCAATTGACAATTTATTGTAGAAAAGCAGCGAGTTCGCTCATTGTAATTAATTAGTTAATGTTTATACAGCGCGAGGAAGATATAGAGTCCTATCTAAGTACTGCGGCGTCTAATTACTGTATATGATGATATTTGTCATTGCTTTTCAGTGTGTTACTGCAAATCTAGCTCTTTGCGAGAGGCGTGAGAAAGGCAGAGAAGATCTGTGCGGGGTCAGTGTTTGGGTCTGGGGAGGGAGGAAGAAAGTCTGCAAGGACGAGTAGCCTCATTATAGACGCTTCCAGCTTTCAGCACCCTGGCCAGCTCCCGGGCGCTTCGGCGAACGCTCCATTGTCTTCTTGCGCCAGGATTGCGGAGTACAAAGGGGTGTGGAGAGACACCATACTGTGCACGCTGCTCTCTGGGGAAGATGTGGGACTCTCCACCCCCCTCGCCAACCTCTTTTTAGGAGAAGAGGGAGGGAAGGCTGAGAGAAATCAGATTATTTCTTTCCTTTAAGGAAAGAACAGGCATAGGAAGCACAGGTATTCCACAATGAGCAACTTCACCACGTTAGCCGGGATGAAAGAAATAATTATTAGATCTGTTTCATAATCAGATTTCAAGACAAACCAGAGATTTAAATTATAGACCTGGGGGGGGGCTCTGTATATGTTATTTTATGTTTCCGCTTTTTCCTTCTAGCCAGTTCCTTCGTCCCTCAGAACAGCTAAATAAACCTTGTTAGCTTAACGTGAGGTTTAAAAAAACAAAACCAAGTCTAAACAATAAAAACAAGTCGTTTTACATTTTATTTAAGTCACCCGACAGGGGAAAAATATCAACTCTTTTTCTAAGCTCTTAAATTAAATATTTTAACATCATTTCCAACCTAAAACCGTGCGCTGGCGAGAGACGCCCATGTATTTAACAGCTGCGTGAGCCAACAAAGAAGGCGGTTCACAATTTTTTGGTTTAAAATGCATTTCATTTTTAGCCCCAAAAAGCTGGACGGGCCTTCCAAAAAGTAGCGTTCATTTTTTTCCCCCGTGCAAATCGGTTTGAAGCGTGAGGTGTGGAGATAAATAAGAAAGGAAAGATTTCATCTTTTAACTATGTCAGATAAAACCCAACACTTGTCTGCTCCTGAATCAGAGCCAAAGGAGAAAAGTGGGGCTTTCCGTAAATTAATATAAAGACTATTTAAAAAATCCCAACTATCTAGCATAAAGTTTAGGACAAGAGAGGTGTTGGCATTTTCTTGGCGGACACCAGTTTCTTGGCCACGCTCGCGTTAACCCTTCCAGCCATATCATTTCATCCCCCTAGAAGTTAACCCCAGAGCTCGCCGCCGCCGCCGGAGTGTGTGTAACTGTGACAACTCACACACCCCACAACAGTCTCCAAGCCGGGCAGCGGGACGTAGGGAAGAGCGGAGTCTGTTAAGCCGACATTTCGTTTCTTTCCCGTCTGTTCTGGGCCGCGCTGGGAACGGACCCGTTTTCGATTCCGCGGAAGGAATCTTGGACCTAACCACAAGGTTTTGTTCTCCTCGAGGAAAGAAAGAAAGAAAAAAAAAAACCCACAGACTTTGCTTGGCCCCTGTAACGGGATCAGAGTGTTGCCTTCTCAAGCCCCTGGGGTAGATCTGGGAGGCAGGGAATTAAAGTTTCACGAGACACCGCCCTCCCCCACCACCATCCGCCCCCATCGGCTCAGTTCACTTCCAAAGATATTGGAAATGACTTTAAAAAACCCACTCCCCCGGCCCCCTGCTTTGCCTTCTCTCCCCCTGCGGGCCCAGCTCTCAGGACAGGGCTTCCCGGCGCTGCGTTGAGCTGTGGATGCCGCGAGCTTTCTAATGCAGATTTTCCTTTTAACACTTTCCAAACAAAGGCAAATGAGGGCATTGCCTCGCTATATCAACACGCGATCATTAGCGGCAAATACAGAGACACACACAGCGCGAATTTCTCCACCAGAGTACGAGTCACTCAAAGGGGCAATTAAATTAACGCAGGGGATATAACAGAAGAACGTTGCAACCAAAATTTGGATCAACAACACTCTGCAAACCCTCCCCCGTGTTAACAAAGGCAGAATAATTATGTCCTGGGCTGTTTTCTTCCTGCTGCTGGAGTTTCCAAGGGCTGGCACTTCTGTCTTTCTTCCCAGGCACACTCTTTATACCAAGAAATCCAGGATGGCAAGTGTTCGTTTGCCTTTATTAAGTTTGTCTCTCTCTCTCTCTCTCTCACACACACACACACACACACACGCCAGCAAACTCAAGATCAAATCTTTGTTCAAGATCCGATCCAATGATCGAAACAAGATCCAGCCTGCCGTCGGTTCTCTTTCAGATAACCAGTAGCCCGCGCCTGGCCAGGCTGTAGCGGGGAGCAGTACCGCGGGGAGCTGTTGGCAGGAGGCGGGGAAGTGGGAAGGATTTGGACATCGGACACCGCATGAGATTGTTTTGGAGGCGACTATTTAATGGAGCTGTGCTGGGCGTTACCCCGGGCACTGGGCTCCGGGAGCGCTGGGGGTGGGGATGGTGCAGGAAAGCGCCATACAAAAATCCACTTCAAAATCAACTCTCCAAACGACCCTTCCAATAAGAGAGCGCGCACTGGTTGGAGAATGGGGACCCCGGACAGCTTCGCAGGCCAGGGCCTCCCGTGGCTCCGTGCTCCGACCTCGGGGCCTGACCCGTTGAAGTCAGTGGAAAGATTTCCCCTTGACGAGGCTTTGGAGCGGGCCACTTGCGCTGTCAGGTCTCCCGGCCGCAGGCTTGGGAGAGGCGCTGGCGCCACTCGCCCGGCCCGCAGCCTGGACGCAAAGCAGCGGGGCTCGTGGCCGCTAAGGTAACTGGGGCTCGAGCGCCTTGTGCTGCTCACGGCGACCCCCCTACCCCCAAACCTCGCTTCTTGGCGCTGGCAGGGCAAGGCAGGTCGGGGTCAAACGAGGCCAGTGGTCCAGGAGCCCGGCCTGGTTCCCCAGGAATGCCAACCAAGGGAGCCTCCGCCTTTTTAAACAGCCCCCAAAGGAGAAACAGGCCTGATTGCTGTAAGGAGCTGTCACTGAATGGAATGACAATTGTGTATAGCTCTGTGTGTGTACACACCTATACACTACTCTGCATAACACACATGCGTGTTATACACGCGCCTGGATAGAGGCTGATACACAATGTGGAATAGCATTATAATAGGATCCGTATTAAGGGATTTATAGGTCTCGGTGACCTGCCCTACAGAATATATCTGGGCAACAGCCGTATGTTTACATTCATTCAACCAATGTGGGGTGTGTTTGGGGAAAGAGAAAAGGCTGAAAGATGCACCGAGTACATGCATTGCTCCTCTGTGTGTGTGACAGCTTCAAAGTAAGTAACTGAAATTACCCTAAAATACCGTTTGCGTCTCCCTCCCCCCCCCCCCGCCTCTCCCGAGCCCGCCGGATACACCAGCTGCTTAAATCCGAATCCAGCCACCCCGGAGGAGCAAACGAAGCGTGCAGAGGAGCAATGTCTCTCAAAGATCCAGGCGAGCTGTTTATTTTAAAAAGATCCCAGCATTAATGTGCATCCGATTTTTACACCGGTTATAAAACACAGGGAAAGCCATGTTGTGCCTCGCCCTTCCGATTTTCTTCTTCAAACGGTATTGATTTAATTTGGTCTGTTTGAGTCTTTCTCTCCCCGGCGCTAGTAATTCAGCCCTGCGCCTTTCAAAGTCCTGTTTGGGGCTTAGTTTGTTACCTTCATTTTCCACATCTTCCTCCGAAACAGACTCTGCGGGAGAGCCCGCGGCCGCTCGCAGAGAGAGAAAGATAAAGGAAAGGAAAAACGACACCTCCCCCCCAATCCTTTTTGTCTCGGTGGCACATTCATTTCATAGGTGAAAGAAATGCCCATTTAAGGAGACAATTAATTACCAGGATTTAATGTACTTGATTTGGTTTCCCTCCCACCCGCCTCCATCCCCTTTTTCCTGACACTAGAAATTAAAAAAACCCAGGACGGAAGATGCCAAGAAAGAAAATCGGATTGGAATTCAGAGGCTGCAGGAGAAAGTCTCCCTAACAGTGCAGACCTGCCCAGCTCCAAATGGCTGATGGGCTTCCAGATTCTTATCAAATATTAGCCCCGTTTGTATTTGCATTTAGCCTATAGAGAGAGACCATAGGAAAGACACAGAGAAACACATGCTCTGGGCTGGACAGAGAGATCTTGCAAAAGTGTGTATGTACACACCCAGGGGGAAAGCGGTCCCTCTGGACAGATGTTTAACTGCAAAAATCTGTTATAATATTTTGCTGTAAATTACTAATCTGAATGCTACCTTCAGAACTACACATTTATAAATACATATGCCCCACCCTGTGCAAAAACACGTGTGTCTTGTATGCAGTATAATTATCTTGTTTTGTGTTTGCACATGTGTGTGCTGCAATCATTGGGGAGGTACTGCAATTATTTTGTTTTGTATATGTGTGCATATAAGGGTGGGTTATTTTCTTGTGGGGGTGTGGTATCATTGTGTTTTGTTTGTGCATGGGTGGTGTGTGCAGTTATTATGTGAAGACGTGTTATCTTGTTCTGCTTGCGAGTGTGGTGTCATTGGTTTTTCTGGGTGCATCCATGGGGTTGCATATTATTATTACTTTGTTTTGCGTAATGTAGGAATGTTATAGTTCATTGGTCGTAGGTTTGTTTCTGTGTGCAGTGGAATTATTGTCTTTTGTGTGTTATTATTTTGTATGCATGGATACTGGGGGAGGAAGGCATGCAGTGCTATTACTTTGCAGGGTGGAGGTGAGTGCGTTCTGTTGTTTTGGCATTGTGCAGTGGTGTGTGTGTGTGTGCGCACTGAAGTTCCAAATTCCCCAGCTGCCTTTCCTTTAACCTTGGTATTAATTTAGGACAGATCTCTTTAAACGCTCCTGTAATGCATTCAGACGCTGTTGGAGGTTTATCTTTTTTGTACCATGGGTTATATTTACACCCAAAACAAAATAATTACACTTTTGTTGGAAAGAGAGAGCTGGTGATTAGACTCCGGCTCTTTGCAGCAAAACCCTTTCTCAGTGGTACACCAGTACAATTTTTCACGGCTGGCTGAAATCAAACGCAGGAGGTAATGAATCCTGTGAGCAATTTAAATTTACAATTTGCAACGCAGCCACTCAGAAAGCGCCTATAGCCCAGCCACGAGATTCTTGCTGGGTTTGTTTAATGTTAAAAACTGCACCGTCCCTTTACCAGGGGAAAGGAGGAGATTTTAATGATGAAAATCATGCAAAAAAATGTGCAGCCTCTCGAATGACGCAAGTGTGGGGGGGGGGTTTGCACAAAGTTACCAACGAACTCAAATGGCTTTCACATCGCCCTCTTCCAAGCTATTATTCCAATGCTTCTACCAAAGCCACTTTTGCAAGAAGGAGCAAATGCAATTTCAATGCAAAATGGGGGACTCTGTCTCTCGGGTTTTTTTTTTAATAGTGTTTCAAACCTCCCAGTTGTTCGAGGGGAGCTTGTCTTCAGAATAACACTCCCCTGCACAAAGTCAACCCGCTGCTGTTTAAAGTAACACGGCTAAGATAGCCCATTGCTGACGATGAACCACGACCAGAAAAAAACCAGCTATGAAATATCAACAAACTCGTCTGTGGAGCATCCTAACAGATAGATAATTAATTACAAAACGCAAGGGGGAATATGCAAACTGCAAATTACAAATTCTACAGGGCTTAACTGATTGGAAACAGATTATTATCTTGTTTGTCTTTTGTCTGTTTTACTTATCCCTCTGCCGTCTGTTGTGTTGTAATGTTGATACACTTGACTCTTGAAAGGGGATTTTTTTTATATAGTAAATTCCATCAACATCTTGTATAAGTGACACTGCTTCTCCATGCATTACCCTGTTAAGACACAATAGGTTTATTAGTTACATATAGGAGGACATTATGTTGCCTGAATAACCATCTGTCACCACTGTTAGCATAGGGGTAATGTGCCCAATAGTCCTTGCTGGGGCTTTGGTTTCTGGCATAACTTGTAAAAGCAGCAAAGAATCCTGTGGCACCTTATAGACTAACAGACGTTTAGTCTATAAGGTGCCACAGGATTCTTTGCTGCTTTTACAGATCCAGACTAACACGGCTACCCCTCTGATACTTGGCATAACTTGGGAGATTTCCGAAAGAGAAAGCAACCCCCTTTTCCCAAAGCGAATGGGGAAGAAGGGTTTGCTGAGGAAAGCAGTTAGGGGAAGGGGGGGCCGGGCTGATGGAAAGCCACAGAACCAAATGACGGCTGTTATCTGCTAGTTGCAGGTGCTGATTGCCCAGGCTACAGTGACTGCATATTTATTCTCCACATTACCAGTCAAAATAAATACCAGGTGACATAGAGGGACTGGACCCGGGACCTGTAGAGGACACGTTTACTGCGCAGAAAGGATAACTTCGCCTGAGAGGAAACAGGAAAGAACGTGTGTGTATGTGAGAGAGAGAGAAAATACTATGTGTGGGTGTCATGTTGTTTGTATCTATCTGTATATAGCATGTGGTTCTAACAGACACAACACCCTATTTGCACTGTTCTTGGCCCACAGTTCTGTTCTTTGAGTCTTTCTCTGCATTGGTACATACACGCAAATATACAAAGGAACTCACCATGAGTCTAGATTAGTGTGCATATAAGGATGTATGCGTGTGTTTGTATAGAATAGGCGCAAGAACACAGAACAGATATAATCTGAAATGCAGCTGTACGTATATAACCGTCTATACACACATCTCTGCGGTTCATTTCTGCCTGTAGTCATCAGAAAATATTTATAATATATTAAAATGATAACGGGAGAATTACAATATATGCAGTCTGATGAATATAGGCTGAAATGAACCTCGGATGTGTGTATAGACGGGTACATATCTATGTGTATTATACGTCTGTATCTTACAGATCGAGCTAAGACGAGTTGAATAATGGAGCTAGCTGGCTTCTCCTTTTATACCCTGGCAATTTAAATCCGGGTCAGTTATTCGTCCACAGTCTCTGCAGGGCCGAGTGCAGAGCGGTCCCCCTTATTATGGTTCAAACCCTGCGAAATTGTCTGCCCCAGCGGCTCCCCTTTCGCCGTAACATCGGGCAGGGAGATGCCAGCCACACACTGCGTAGTTCGTACGCGCTGCTCGGGGGGAAGTTTTCAGCCTAGTTCGTTTGTGGCCGGGATTAATGAGAAACCGAAATCAATCCGCCTCCTTTCATTTATACTTTTAACGTCCCTGGAGTTAAAATGCTCCATGTGAGGGGGGTCACCTGCAGCATATCAAAGATCACAACTACGAGTCCTTCCGGAGTGCGTTTCCTTGAGAGGGTGGGTGGAGGAAGGGCTCCGATCATAAGACAATCAGTGTGAATTATTTCGTGGTAAATGAACGCACTCACAGCCCCCGAGAATAGCTCGGACCTTGCAAAGTACCCGCAGGCTTCGCTTTAGCGGCCTTTCCTGCTGGTGTTATGTGCACACGATGGTAAAATAAATTCTTGGCGTGGGTATCTGGCTAGAGCGCGGAGCAGCTTTCCGGGAGCTGGCTGGTGGGTGAAATGTGATGACTATATAAGGTGCGCAGGTATAAGTGTTCGGATATTAGACATGTGGCCAAATAAACGTGAAAAATCAGGATAATTGTTATATTAGGTTAGCTAGCAAATGTGTGTGAATATGTGTATAGTAAAGTATGTATGAATATGTAACAGCAGCGGATTTAGACTACATATGTTTATAAATTATATATTAGTAAATATTTTATATGTACATAGACAATGAAGCAAAGAGACCAAGGGGTGTGTGTGTGTGTGTGTATATATATATATACATGCGTTTGATTTAGTGTGTGTGTTTGTGTATAAAAATTGTGTGTCTGTGTGTTTTTGAAATATTCACACATTTGCTTTGTATCTCCAGGAAGAACTATTCCATTCCAAAGCAAAAAACAAAACCGAAAAAAACCACGGGAATTTTCGTGTTGCCCCGAGATACAATATTTTGACTTAACCACTGTAAAAATATTCCCTCCGATTTTTCTCCCCTCCCCCCTCACGAGACTATTCCCCTGTTCGTGAATTTCAGACTCTGCTGTTTGCTCTGGCGAATGATCCGTTTGTTTATGTATTGAACGCAGAACATTAATGGCTATTGACTTCTATTTATCCTACCAGGGGCACCTCTCCGCTACAATGGGGAATTTCCCTATTGACATATTAACTAGTGCAAAACATTCATGAAATACAGTTTTCTGACGTCCCGAGAAGGTGTCAGACACGTTTTTGGTCTCCCGACTTTTAAAAATACAAGAAAACCAACGAACAATAAGACACCTCTGTGCCTACAAATAGTTCGCAGAACGCGGTCCTGAAAGAAGGCTGGGAAGACTCTCAAGGGGTTTTATTTTCCTTTGCTTTTGGCAGAAAGAGAAAGGTATCACCAAACCTCAAGCCAATTGCTTTGCCCTAGAAGAAAGGTTTTTAGTAAGTGTGCAAGGGAATCTATTTCTCTTGGAGTCTCGAGCCAGCGATGCAGCTGACTGAAGGGCTTCTCCCTGCACATTCACCTGGGTTTCTAACGAACCTCGTTTGCTGGTGGTGTTCAGGCTCTTGCAAGAGAGATTATTTTATTTCTAGCAAGATAGCTCTGGGCTGCGTTTAAACTCTGCCCCTCACCCGCTCCTGGCCCCACACGGCTCCCGAAAAAATGCTGCTCTCCACATTGGTGTCTCTTCATTACCAGACTTAATGAAATGACTAACTAAACATTTGGGCACTTTCCTATTAACAATGGCTTTGTGCAACACTTGTCCGGCCCTCCCCTTCTAGAGGGGGTTGGGAATGGGGAGGGGGGACACGGACGGAGCAAGAGAACCTTATAACTTAATCTATTGTACCAGCATTGTCATTTGTCCCTCACATGACAAAAGGAGGAGGAAGCAGGGGATCGGCCTTCCCAACACCCTCCTCCCCCCAGACACCTAAGTAAAAACAACCAAATCCTGCAAACAAACCGTCCCTCCTTGTTTAGCAAGCCAGCTGCAGCCGGCCTCGCTCGCTAAGCCATTGTGGATGGATTAACTGAAATACCTGTCTCCAAAACTCGGATTTACATACTTTCAATGCGCTCTTACTGAAACATTTGCAAATATTCGATTTATTAGGTTCAACAAGTATATTAATCCAACGATGCTAAGTGAAATGTACTGATGTCTCTATAGCTATACAGATTCACCTAACTCTAGGGAGATCTATCAATCTATCTATCCCCATCCACCCCTCTATCTGTCTATCCCTGTACACTGATAGATTCATAGATTCCAAGGCCAGAAGGGACCATTGTGAACATCTAGTCTGACCTGCTGTGTAACAGGCCCGAGAACTTCCCACAAAATTCCTAGAGTAGAGCTTTTAGGGAAAAAAAATCTCATCTTGAGGTTCTTCACTATTGTTATGCATTTGTATCTGTTTAACTGTATTTCCATCTATCCATCTATGGCTACACCCACTAATCTGTCTATTGTTATTTATTCTTATCTATCCTATATCGATTGCTGTACCTTCTCAGATGTCCTCCCCAAACATTCCCATCTACCTAACCATCTATAGACATTCTTCACTCTGGTTATACATTCTGATCTATCTAATTTTCTGTCTATCTGTCTACACCTTCTAATCTCTCTGTTGCTAGCTAGATCATGTATCAATAACATTTTATCATCTAATCTATTTTATCTATTGCTATAGCTTCTCATCTACCTAGCAATTAGATAAATGATCTATCAACATTTTATCATCTATCTATTGCTATACCTTCTCATCTATCTATCTGTCTAGCAGTTCAAGACAACAACTTTTATTTTAACTCAGACATATTTTCAGCTCTAGAACATTTCTTTAAAAAGGTTAATTCGTTCGAGCCATCACCTTGCGCACAAGGTGACTGGGCAATTTAAAAGTCCGCAGGACCTGAAATTAAAGAGAAAAATCATATACAACAGCACAAGCACAGCAAGGCTCTCTCTTTCCAAAGGGGGTTTGCTTTCCTGTTCTCCTCCCTTCGTTCTCATGTTGACTCTGGTTTTAAAGATGTTGTAAATTACTCAAAGTAAAACTTTTTTAAATGCCCCCCCAGCCCACCAATCTGTATAACAAAGGCCAACTCGCTCGGCAGGGGGTCAATTACCTTCATATCTGAGAAGTACAAAACAGATAACTTCTCATCCCAATACATTGTCTGAACCTGCCTTCTCCTGGGGGGGCCCTCCCCTCAGCATGCCAGTGGCCTAAACACCCCCTAGATCGGGGTCCTTTGGCTTTTCTCTTTTTTTATTTGGATTCATGGAGATTACTTGACAAAAGAGCAAGAATTTCTACCTTTTCTGCTTATGCAAAGAGGCAATTAGCTGCTTTCACCGGCTTTCTGTTGACACTGAGGCGAAACAGAATTTGTTTTGCAGGTGCAGTGACCTCCCCGAGGTCTCATTCCCCCCAGCTCCCCCAGAAGAGAAAGATAAAATATTAGCCCCCCCCCTCCACCGCAAAAAAAAGAATTCAAATCTGCACCCACCCACCCATGCAAACAAAATAAAGGGTAAATACTTACTTAGCCCCCGCACCAGGTAAAACCTACTACTGAACAATAGTGGTGCCTTGTTTTTTTCCCTCTGTGCCAAGCACAAGGCTGGAGCCAATTTAGATATGCTATAAATTAAGAGGTTGCCATGGCCACTGCCTTTTCATTGGCCCTCGGCCTCTCTACGTTCTGCGAGACGTCACCAAATCTGAATAAGGATGCGCGAATTACTAAACCGGGAGACAAAGCTGAAGATGGGAACAGCGTGAAAGTGGAGAAAAGTCCCAACCAGCCCTCTACGCGAAGGAACGAGGGGCTCCTGGCTTTCTGATCATTGTGTGTTGTTATTAATCCCGTTCGTGGACCGGCTGCTTCCACAGAGGCGCTGATGCTGCTCCAGGCCGAGATGCTGCTAAATTGAAAGGCACCGGGAGAGTCACCCCCCCGGATATCTTTGCTCGGCTTCCCCCCACTGAACCTGCTGGGAGAGGTGCGAGGGGCGTGGGGGAAGAGAGGCCTCGGCCTTAGTGGAGGGAGTCTGGAAAGCCCCCGCGGCACTTTTCGCCTGCCCTCAGGGCGCCCGGGAGAAGAAGGCACGAAGCTGCCAGGGGCGTTCTCCGTTTCCCTCCCTTGCGATCGCTTGCGGCGGCAGGGTGGGGGTTGCCTTCTGCTTTAGTTTGCCGGTCTCGCCTTTCTCTGCGGAGGTCATGATGGTGCATTGTGCAGGCTGCGAGCGGCCCATCTTGGACAGGTTTCTGCTGAACGTGTTGGACAGGGCATGGCACATTAAATGCGTCCAGTGCTGTGAATGCAAGTGCAACCTGACTGAGAAATGCTTCTCCAGGGAAGGCAAGCTTTACTGCAAAAACGACTTTTTCAGGTAAGTCTCGCAAGAAGGAGACGAACCTTTTCCTCAACTGCTTGGCTAGCATAGCGGGGCAAGGTTATCTAGCGATACCCTACTTCGGTGCTGTGCCTAGCTTCCTAGCCACACGCTGAGAGCTGTCGGTAATTGGTACAGTTGCTGTGGCCTCCTCATGCTGCAAAAGGTGTCAGATCTATATGCCACTCCAATGCCCCAAAGGAACCCTATATGTTCCCATAGTGGGTATCCATTTATTATCAGCCCGCCAGATCGGTTTCAGTGATTTTTAAAATCAGTTGTATCTATTGTCAATTTCCTCCTTTTGCGATATTCCTCAGAGTTTTCTGTACAGAAGGGAAGATCCTAGAACTGGGGGGGGGAGGCAGGCTCCTTGGTCGCTCGGTAACCCGATTCGAATGTATTTAATTTAGGTATATGCACGAGGTTGAGCCAGATCCGAGCTGATCGGACGCCAGGCCAGAGGGCACGGGTTTGTAGGTTACTTTAAAACAAATCATTCTGGAGTGAAGAAGAATAAAACTTTTCTCAGCAGAAAACTGATTTTCGAATGCCCCGGGCTTTAAAAACAAAGCTACCTGTATTGCGGAGAGGCAGAGCAGAAATCGGAATCAATCCGAACTAAAGTGCACAGAGAAGAGAGAGCGAAATATGGGGGGACATCCCTAAACTCCTTTGCCCCAACATTCCAGCCTTAACTGGGAATTCTCAAACGCACACTAAAGTTCCTAGCAAGACTTTGTGGTCTAATTGGCTGTGCATGCACAGAGCAAACTTGTCCCGCACCCCCCCCCACCCCTTTTCTTTTAAATCAACAAATGAACTCATTGAAAATGTAAAATCGGCCTAAATATCGCTTGGCCTTTTGTTTCTGGCTGTAATTGAGGTAAATGTGGGCATTTGTTTAGCTAAAGGGTGAAAAGCTCAGGGGGTGATTAATACAGAGGGGGGGAGACGGCAGTTTTCCTAGTCCTGTAGGCCCTGATGAAGGTGAATTTCAATAGGTTAAGTGTCACACTCGCCTTTACACATGTAAACTACTTTTAATGGCCCCTGTGCATTCAGCACCCCTCCCGCTGCAACTCCTTAAATGCCTTTAATGATTTTTGATAAGGTGCAGATGAGCCAATTAGGCTCCAGGATAAGACCAAAAAAAATGACTTATGACTTCTAATGTTTTCACTAAATCAACGTCATGGAAAGTGAAGCGGTTCGAAGTTGTGTTTAAACAAGGGAGGAAAAAAACAGTTTTATTTCTCCCCTTATTCCCCATCGTCCATCCCACTTCCACGAGTGCCCCCAAACCTCTAGGGAGCCCGAATCAACGCCCCAAAGTGGAAACTAAAATATCTGCTTTGAAAATACAGGTAGGATCCTGCTGCTTGATAGTCATCATTCACTAGGGATAATATACCCTTTCTGCAATGCAAAATAATAATAATAATTAATAACAACTAATAAATAAATCGGAGGGGTCTGGAATGCGGAAGAAAAGGAGGTAAAAACTCGAACCATTTTCAGCACTGATGTGGGGAAGGGGGCGACCATTTTTAGGATCCTCACATCCCCTCTCCCCATCAGTGTTTTGAATTCCATAAGCAGCCCCTTTTCTCTTCTGGGTCTAACCACCCCGCTAACCAAAGTGTCCTGGTTAGATATTTACTGGCCGAAATGTGACATCATTGAAGAGGACACGAATATTCATACGAATTATGACTGTGCGGGAAGATCCATTGGTTACCTCCTGTGCCCTCGCGAAGTGCAGCCGGACAAAAGCATGCAAACACTCTGCAGCTTTTCGGTGCATACAACGGGGTGTAAAAATCGCTCCATAAATCCCGCGAAATCAAAGCGGGTCGTTATTTTTACACCGACTCGTGGCTGCTGTTTGAAGCGGCCCACCCGGAGCACACGCGTTCTCGCGCGTATATAGGAACCTGATCCCCTTCCCTCGCCTTCTGCTGAGCGGCGATCTAGCGCCCCATTTTTGTCTGCCCCAAAATACAGCTCCGAAAATGGCCCCTTCGCCTCCCAACTTGGGCGCCCCGGAGAGAAGGATTTTTCCTTCCTCCGCGCCGTGTCTGAGCCAAAGCTCTAGGTAAGGTCGGGCCCGCTTTTTACCTGCGGCGGATATGGGAGGGACCAAACAAAACAGACACCCCAGAATATTTCCCGTGGAGACGGAACTATTAAAGTGGGGGTGAGGGAGTGTCCATTTGTATGGAGTTAAAAAAGGAAATTCACACGGAAATGCGAGTCCTCTCTTGGGCTGCTTGAGACGCGCTTTGCTGGCCACGAGAGGAATAATTTTGCGCACGCATTTTGCAGGCAACCAAATCCGCTTTCCTTGCATTGTCGCAATCCAGGCAATTGCTTTAATGGCCTCATCTCTCGCCCCCCTGCACCCACGCGCCTGCAGTTGGGGACGAGACACTTATAGACTGGAGGGGACTCTGAGGCCGGGCCGCTAAGCACCCGGGTGTTTATCTTCCTCCAGTCTCTCTCTCTCTCTCTCTCTCTCTCTCCTTTTTTTAGGAGGTTCGGTACCAAATGCGCAGGCTGCTCCCAAGGCATCTCTCCAAGCGACCTCGTCAGGAAAGCCCGAAGCAAAGTCTTTCACCTGAACTGTTTCACGTGCATGGTTTGCAACAAACAGCTCTCTACGGGAGAGGAACTTTATATCATAGACGAAAACAAATTTGTTTGCAAAGAGGACTATTTGAACTCGCCCAGCTTAAAGGAAGGGAGCCTCAACTCAGGTATGGAGCCTCCACCAGCCTCTAATCCGGTATGGGACCTTAGAGCATAGGTGTGAATTCAAAAAAGCGTCCTGGAGGGGGTTTTAGTTTCATATTCCAACAGCAAATTCTAGCAACTTGGGGACTTGGAAGTCTTTTTTGTATTGGCCTCTCTCTCTCTCTCTCTCTCACACACACACACACACACCCTCTCTCTCTCTGGCACCAGATACAACCTGAGCTATAGCTGTCGGATACCCACAACCGTGGGTGTGCTGGGGGGAGGGGGAATCCTTTCCCGATTTATCATTTTCGATCTTTATACACACATCTGTTTACCCCCCCCCTTTTTTTTCTCTTTTTTCCTATTTCTCAAAATATTTGCGGTTCGGAGAGGGTGGAGGGAGAGTAGAAAAGTGGACTGAAAACTGGAGAGGAGGGGGAGAAGGGGCTGGAAGGGAGGACGATGGAGGGCTTCCAGGATTGGAAGAGGAAAACGAAGAGATATTTCCATTTTAAACAAAATCCGGGCCGCACCTTCAGCGGGTGCTGGGGGAAAGCAGCCTTTGTCAATTACGCCTACAGACCCAGCTGGGAACGTGTGACCAGTCCGGGGAAGAGGGGTGTGGGAGTTTAGGGAGACAGGTGGTTTTTTCCGGGTTCCTGTTTGATTTGGCCAGGAACATTACCTTCCCCTAAACTCCACCCACGCTCTGCGATCTTACAAAAAGGCCCATGGCCTGGGATATTTTCCCGGCTTCCTTACATGCGAAGAGAACCCAGACAAGGCCCCAAGCTTCCAGCCCTCCATCAGGGGAGCGATCCCTTCACTGCCATGGGGCTAACAGCTTCCGAGGCCTTCCACCTCCTCCCTCTACTGAGAAACTTCCTTCCTTTCCCCTAGAATCACACACGACTCCTCAGATTTTCCTCCCTTTCTTCCTCTCGCTCTGCCTTTCCCCTGTGGCGCCAGAGCCCCAGGGATGTTAATACCCCAGCTTTGTTAGTCTGCTATGTCCGTGTCTCATTGTGGCGGGCGTGGACATAACACGTACACATGAGCACCCGTTGTGGACCCGATCCTTGGAAGTTGTCTCTGCATCAGGGCGGCGGGATCGGGCCCTCACTGGCCCAGCGGTCTGTGCCTGTGGCCTGTGCTCAACCCCTTTTCCTGGGCTTTGTCTCCTTTCAGCACCTGCGGCTGCATCTTGCCAGGCGAGCAGAGGTTGCCCGGCGGGCTTCACATGAGGGCCCTGTTTGGGGGTGGGCCCATTTCCGAGCCTGGGGTCAGGGGTTCGCTGGCTCCGAAGCGTGGGGGGATGAGTCAGGGCCAAGGCGGTGAATGAACTCCCCGAGGCCAGGTGGCTACAGCCAAGGCTTTGTGGCAGTGGGTTCTTGGCCCCCAGCGTGGCTCGGTTTGTGCCTGAAAGGAAAACGCTCAGCTGGTCCAAACGAAAGCGCTTCCTTCCCCATTGTGGGAGCCTCGGGCCTGGGACAGCTCCCTCTGTGCCAATGGGCTGCAAATCTGCCATGCGGATCCAGTCACCCTGGTGTAAATCACACCGGAGTCACACCCTCTGCCTGCTCCAGTGGCAGAAAAGGCCAGGGGTGTAGTGCGTCCCTGTTGCCACATAGACCGAGGAGCCCGTTTTGCTGCTAATTCAGACCCCTCATTAACTCTTCGTGGTGTTCACTGGGGAGTGATTGATTCATGTTACATTAGCGCAGAGAGGCAGGAGGATCTGGCCTCCAGAAAAGTTTAACCCCCTCGGCTCCCCTGCCTGGGAGGGACAGTGGGGGTGAGGGTCCCATCTCTGTCCAGAGTCATCCATCTCCCTCTGCCTCTCCCTTGCAGTGTCCTCCTGTACAGACAGAAGTTTGTCCCCGGATCTCCAGGACCCCATGCAGGATGATACAAAGGAAACAGACAACTCCACCTCCTCGGACAAAGAGACCACCAACAACGAGAACGAGGAACAGAACTCGGGGACCAAGAGGAGGGGACCACGGACTACAATTAAAGCCAAGCAACTGGAGACTCTCAAGGCTGCCTTTGCTGCTACCCCCAAACCCACCAGGCACATCCGGGAACAGCTGGCCCAGGAGACTGGGCTCAACATGAGAGTGATCCAGGTACAGACAAGCCCGGCTACAAGGGGGGCCCTGGCCCAGCATAGGAGAAAGAATCAAAACCAGGGACTAGCGTGACCGCCCATAGCATCGCCATCTGCTTAACCAGCTGGAGCGAGCCCTTGTACTAGCTATTTCTGTGTCCCACTCCATTGGGTCACAGCGCTCAGCCACCTTTTGTTACATCACAGCCTGTCGCCATGGAGATGACTGTGACGTCCCAAGCGCAGCAGTGTGACTTCAGGTGGATCCATGGGTTGTGAGAAGTGCGGGATGGAGGGGGGAGAAAATGGTGCCATTTAAAGAAAAGGGATCTGGCAAGCCGCCAGTGTCGGAGGAAATTGGCATATAAACAAAGGTCAGGCCAAGTAGATCTTTGCTCTGAATATCTCCCCTTTGTAATCATTATGCACGCCCCTTTAATAGGCTTTACGAATGAGGTAACCCCCCATTTTACAGCTGGGGAAACTGAGGCATGAGGCAGTGAAGTGATTTGCTCAGGGGCACCCATGTGGCTTGTGGCAAAACTGGGACTTGAGCCCAGGGCGCCTCTCCCCCACCCCACTGCTCAATTCTTACTGTATCTCTCGCGGGGTTATTAGGATACTGAACGTTTCCTCTTGCCTAGCCAAGAGGCCAATTTCCTGTTGTCAATATTATGATAACAGGTCTAGTAATTGGCCACTGTTAGTAACGGCGATGGTGATCAGAGATTTTTGTCTCTAGTTATATAATTGTTTTCTTCATCTGGCGAGTCCTCAGGCAAAACCCAGCGCTCAGTCCCTCTCTCAGGCGTTCTCCTCCAAAGCCCTGCGAACTCAATGGAAAGACTCCAGCCTCTGGCGCTGGCCCTTACGCCAGACGTGCTGACCCACGCAGGCCTGGAGCTTTGGGGCTCAGCCTCCTCCGTGGGAGCTGGAGCCCCCACGCACTCTGGGCAGCGCGTTGAGTGAGTGCTTCAAAGTGGAGCGACTCCCATTGACTTCAGTGAGCTTTGGATCAGACCCAAGTTCCCTAAAGACCTGACTCAGCTCCCATCGAGGTCAATGACAAGGCTCCGGGTGACATCAGTGGGAGCTGAAGCCAACGAAAATGGAAGCAAAAACCAAACAATGATCAAGCGGTCCCCACCTGACTCTGGGTCTGCGGGCTGTATCTGGCGCTGGGTTACACCTCCAGCCAACAGCTGGTGGGAATTTCTTCCAAGCACGGTGTCAACCTGCAGCCTCAGCCTCCCTTCCGTTTCCTGCTAACTCCAGTCCTTTCAACTGGGTCAACCCGAGAGCTGTCTCTATCTTGACACTTTGCAACAAGATATAGTCACAGAACTGGTTAAGAGAATCTGCAGGTTTATATTAACGAGGAAATGGGCGGAGGGGGGATAGACACAATCCCCAAAACAAAGACAGATTGAGCTGAACCAGAGAAGTATGTTCGGGTCTTTTACTACTGCTAAAGTAATTTTCGCAATGGCGGTTTTGCTGTACTGCTGGCAAATATACAGTGTTAAGCGTGTGAAAAAAAAATTGCCTCCGGCCAAACAAAAGGAGGGGATGAAGGGCTCTGTATTTCATCTCTGAAATCTGCAAGATGGGAACATGTCCAAGAATTCCCCCTTCCCTCCCCCTTTAGCATCGGGCGCTGTACATATTCATTCATGTATCTAGGTGTCTGTGTTCTCATTTATCGCTATGCATTTCTGGCTCTCTGTTGCTCTACGTGTTTGTCGATGGCTGGATAGCTAGATTAGGAAAGCAGGCACCCCCACAGCTGTCTGTAGTTTGAAAACGCCCTTTAAGTGCCTTTATGACTATGTCTTCCAGGCTTTAGGGGAGGGAGGTAGGAAGCACACTTCATTATAAACCTCTCCAAGGGTGTGCAAAAATCCTTCCCTCTTGAATGGTTCTGAGTTCACTCGCAACTCTCCTCTTCTTGTTAATTCAAAGCCAAGCTGCTCCATTGGCTAAACTGCCGAGTTTAATCCCCCGGTTGAAAGTTTCTCCTCATTTTTCTTCAGAGCCTCTTCGCCTGCCTCTTGTAAAGGGTCCAGAAAGTACCCAGTTTGTCCAAAGATTGGAAAAGCGGATCTTCGGGGAGCCTGTCAGTTGGCGGGGGGAGGATGTGACTTGCTGCTGCTTTCATCCGGCAAATCCTGCAGGGAAAAACATGGAACGTCTTGAGGCGATCATGTGGAGGGAACCCGCCTCTGAGCTGGCATGCTCTTAGCACCAGCTTCCTGCTCTGTCTGTATATGTGTGTACCGCAGCAGATCCGTGCGCCCCTGCTCAATCAGCGCGTTAGTCGATTAATCTAGAGACACGTAGTGCAAGAGGCGGGCCAGGCCGGTTAAAAGCGGGCAGATCCGAACAAATGATCCAACTTGTGCCTGCCCCTCCAAAGCGCCCGCGTGGCTTGGCAGGGCCTTGGGAGACAGCTGGGCTTGGGGTGGGTGTTGTCACCACGTTGCTGAGGTTGTTTAATTTGCCCGCAGGTTTGGTTCCAGAATCGAAGGTCCAAAGAGAGGCGAATGAAACAGCTGAGCGCGCTGGGGGCCAGGAGGCACGCCTTCTTCAGGAGTCCGCGGCGCATGCGCCCGCTGGGAGGCAGGCTGGATGAGTCTGAAATGTTGGGTTCTACCCCTTACACTTATTACGGAGGTAATGAGCATTTTATGGATCACTTCCTGGATGACCTCCTAACACTCCTTGTAGTCAAACATTGTAAAAAACCAAACACACACTGATCCCAGCGCAAACAAATGAAGGCTGGAGGAGCCTTTCTGTCTTGATCATTTTCCATTCTTTCACTTTTCTTTCTTTCATTTGCATTTGATCATAGTTCTTTCCTTCGTGTTCATCCCTTCATTGTTCGTTTGTATTTGATTATTGTCCGTTTTCATCTTTCTTTCTTGTTCATCCATTCATGTGTTAATTTTTATTTGATCATTGTTCATTCTTTCATTTTTCTCTCTTGTTAATCGATGTTCTTTTCTATTTGATCACGGTTCTTTCTTTCTTTCTTTCTTTCCTTTTGTTTTCCTTTGGGTCATTTGTTCTTTCTCTCTCCTTTCTGTTTATTCTTTCTTTTGCCACCTTTAGAAATGAAGCCTCTGAAGTTTGAACTCTACTGCATTTTAGAGCATTTCACTGTGTCTTTTAAAGGGGAGAGCCCGCTGCTCGCACTCTGTGGTAGCTGGCCGGGAGACTCTGGAGTCTGTTTTTAAGGGAAGGTTTTGATGCTTTCTCCCAATCCGGTTCACGCCACTTCTTCCTTCCAAAGTGCTAGCTCCGGATTCTATTCATTGTTACCACCTTTCCAGGCTGGGCGCGGGGGAAGGAATTTGTGGGTCTGGTAAAGTTGTTACCTTCTGTGCCTTGAACTGAACCTCGCCCGAGTCCAGCAAACTCCGGCGCGTAGGCCCTTGTCGGATTGCCTGGAGCCCCGCAGCCCGGAGAAGTCGTGGAGCGGGGTTTCTCCAGGTGTGTCTCCTTCTACTCGGAGGTTGTACATAGACCTGAGGAGATGTGAGGGGGGGGGGCGGCTTTGCCTCCCTCCCGTGCCCCTAGGGTTAGATCGCACCCATATGCTGCCCATGCAGTCTGGGGTTCCCAAGAGAAAGGGACGAGTTAATCTCCGGCTAAAGCCCCTCTCCGTCCCGTGCTGGAAGGGAAGGCTCCGGATTTCACAAGGAACTGTGCGGGACGTCACAGAGAAGCTCCGCTGGGATGCTGTAGGGTTCGCTCCTCCAAACTTTACTAAGGGGAGTAAATTTACTCCTCTGGCGCGCGGTCCTGCCCTGGTTACCTTACTCCTGTCCACAGCCAGGGGCCGGATTCTGACCTCAGTTACCCCTGGTGTGAATCCGGAGTCACTCCGGTGTAGCCAACCCCGGATTCTGGCTCTGCAGGACACGTCGCCCGAGTAAAGTTTACTCTCAGGAGTAAACGCTCCGGATTTAGACCCATAACTGGCAAATGATCATGAAAACCGCCGCACAGACAGGAGGAGAAACATTCCTTCCCTGCGGCTTGGGGGCTGTTTCCCGGCCAGAGGAGAGGCGCAGGGGGGTGGTTGTGTCGGTTCGGTTTTGGAGGCAGAAGGGGGCTCCCTTGTCTTCCCCTCCCTCCCGTAGAAATACATCGCATGGCAGATGGAGCGCGCTCCTGCCCTGACATATCTTGGGTGGGTTTTTTAAAGGAAGCAGCGGCTTTAGAGAAAGTAACCCGTGACAGGCGCGGGCAGCCCTGCTCTGCCGCTGCTCCCCAGCAGCGAAACCCGGGGATATTGGGAGTTCACTCAGCGCCCCGCTAGACTCGCGCTTCTGCAAACCCGCCGCAGGCGCTCGGGGGCCCGGGCAGCCACAGCCCTGGGTTGTAGCGGAATCGTGCTGGATCCGAGGAGTTTAAATACAGCATCTTCCCAGACTTCCCCTCTTCCCATCCCTGCACCCTTATCTCTTTCCTTCCATCTCTCCATCCCTTCTTCTCATCCCTTCCTCGTTCGTCCATCCCTCCACACTTGTCTCTTTCCTTCCATCCCTCCATCCCTTCTCCTCATCCGTTCCTCGTTCTTCCATCCCTCCTTCTTTCCTTCTTCTCATCCCTTCCTCGTTCGTCCATCCCTCCACACTTGTCTCTTTCCTTCCATCCCTCCATCCCTTCTCCTCATCCCTTCCTCGTTCTTCCATCCCTCCTTCTTTCCTTCTTCTCATCCCTTCCTCGTTCTTCCATCCCTCCACCCTTGTCTCTTTCCTTTCATCCCTCCATCCCTTCCTCGTTCGTCCATCCCTCCATCCTTGTCTCTTTCCTTCTTCTCATCCCTCCATCTTTCCTTCTTCTCATCCCTTCCTCGTTCTTCCATCCCTCCACCCTTGTCTCTTTCTTTCCATCCCTTCTTCTTTTCTTCTTTCTATCCCTCCATTCCTTCTTCTTTCTTTCTTTTCATCCCCCATACCATTTTCTTTCTTCCTTCCTTTCTTTCCAGCCCTCCATCCCTTCTTCTCTCCATCCCTCCATCCTTGTCTCTTTCCTTCTTTTCATCCCTCCATCTCTTTCTTTCCATCCCTCCATCCTCGTCTCTCCTTCTTCTCATCTCTCCTTTCTTTCCAACCCCCATCCTTTTCTTTCTTTCCATCTCTCCATCCCTTCCTCTTTCATTTTCATCCGTCCTTTCCTTTTTCTTTCCATCCCTCCATTCCTTCTTCTTTCTTTTCATCCCCCATACGTTTCTTTCTCTTTCTTTCCATCCCTCCATATTTTCCTCTTTCCTTCTTTCTATCTCTCCATCCTTTCCTCTTTCTTTCCATCTTTCCAACCCTTCTCCATCTTTCCTTCACTTTCTTCCAGCCCTCCTCTCTCTCCCCTCCTCCCCTGCTGCTCATTGGCCTGGAGATACCGATCACGGATCATTCTCGCCCAGAAACCAACGCGCTAAGGCTCCAACTGGCCAAGGCAGCGGGTAGGAGGGAAGGTGAGGGCCGGTTGCCATGACTTTGCCACCCTTCCTGTGGCATCTGTTTGAAGGGTCCCCCCCTGCACACACCCCCGCCCTCCCTCGCCTTGAATGCGAGCTCAGCTTGTCGAGATCCCCTCTAATCCCCCTGTTAGAGATTCCGTCCGGTCCTTGGCCAAGTTTGCACCCCTGCAGCAAGCAAGAAAGGGCCATTGTGATGAAGCTGTCTGCCTGAACAGAGCCCCGCTCCCGCCCGGCCCCCGCCCCCCCGCGTGTGTGCCCGGGAACAAAGCTCCAGCTGCACCCTTTTGTACCTCTTTCAGACGGCATTTGTTCCAATTACCTCCGCGCTCCCGGAGCATATGGAAGGTCACTATCACAGGGGCCGGGCCCCGCGGCTTTCCTCCTTCTTTGCTCCCCCTCCCCGCTCGGGCCATGTGGCCCCGGGAAATCCGGCCCCTTCCCCACATGCGGCGGCCGATCTCTCCCTAGCGGCGCCTGATGGGGTGCTGGGATGGGGGAACTGAAGGCAATTTGGGATGGGGGGGCTCTGAAAAGTTGGAGCTAGCCCTAGCTGGGGGTGGGGGGTGCCAGCCGGCCTGGCTGCTGCGTGAGCCGGGGGCTTAGAAAAACGACCCCTCGCTTGCATCCCTGTCATTGCTGAGCGGGGGAAAAACATTCCTTTTCTTTTCTTCTGTGCCAGCTAAATAAGACATTTTCCCCCCATCCAGCCATTTACACAATCCCCCCATCCTGTGTCTACAGAGACACCCCCCCCAGCAGTTCTGAGTGTCGATTTTTTTTTTTATAGACAGTGACACCTTTTCTAGTTCTTCTTTTTAATTTTCGATCAGTTACAATTCCGGAGACTGTTTTGGTTTTAGGGCTGGAAAGAAATTCAGCGCTTTCAGCTACTCCTGCCCCCAGCGGTTTCTAATCAGGTCCCAGATTTCGCGACTTCCGCTATTTTCAAAGATTCCGACTGCGATGCTGCGGTTTTGGAGGGTGTTCGGGGGTGTTCGCTTGTCAGGGTGCCCGCTCAATCAGTGGCGATGTCACCGAGGCGGTTAATCGAATTAAACACGCCATCTTTCCCCATCCGCTCCTGTTGATTTCAAGCAAAACCTTTCCAAAATGATACGCTGACCCCCTCGCCCAGTTCTTAGACGCGTTGTTATCGTTCTGCGCGCTCGGAGAGAATTTCCGCTCTCTCTGGTTAGCGGAAGACGTTGGCTTTATTAGCGGGTACACTCATGAGTGTCCGGTTAGGAATCTATTTAATCTGTTATTTTGCACAGGATGGGCGGGGGCTACTCTGCAGCTTGGTGGCTTCCCAAAAAGCGTGCAAGTGTCCGATAAAAATCTCTGCCACTGCTCAAAATGTGCCGGGTTCTGATCCTAGACCTTGCTGGCCCCAGATAATGGTGTGACCCCAGCAACGCGTTTGATCCAATCCCTTCCTGGCTTTTATCACCGAATCTGGCAATCGGGGTCACTAGACTGGGGCGGGGGGGGGCAGCCAATGAAAGAAGCAGCCGGCAAATAAATGCCGATCACCGAGCTCCACCGGAGAGTCGCTTTCTTGCGCTGCTCTTCTGCGGTGGAGCGAAGGCGACGGGCCAGACGGGTGATCCACCCCTCTGCGGGCAAAGGAGCGGGGTGACCAGGCGAGTGCGCTGCTATTCCCGGGCCCCCGGCCGCCTTTGTGTGCGCGTTGCAGAGAGGTGCCCGCCTGCCTCTCGGGGCGCGTCCCTACGCGCAGGCAGGTCGCAGCCGCTGCTGGGGCTGGGAGGCTGGGGGCCGCTAGCTCCGGGCAGTCCCGGGAACCCCTCGGGTTCTGCGCTGGGCTGGGGAGGCTCCGGAGCGCCCCGGCTCCGCCTCACCCTCCTCTCTCTCCCCTGCTCCAGATTACCAAGGAGACTACTACGGGCCCGGCGGGAACTACGATTTTTTCCCCCACGGGCCTCCCTCGCAAGCCCAGTCCCCAGCAGACTCCAGCTACCTTCCGACCTCAGGGCCCGGCTCCACGCCCTTGGGGCCCCTGGAGCCCCCGCTCCCCGGACACCACGCCTCCGAAAACCAAAGGTACACCGACATGATCTCGCACCCCGACACCCCGAGCCCAGAGCCGGGCCTGACCGGCTCGCTGCACCCCATCCCCGGCGAGGTCTTCAGCGGCGGCCCCAGCCCCCCTTTCTCCATGTCCAGCAACAGCGGCTACAGCGGGCCCCTCTCGCACCCCAACCAGGAGCTGAACGAGGCAGCGGTGTGGTAGGGCTGAGCCAGCCAGCGGGGGGCGCGGGGGACCCCCGGATCCCTCTGCCCCAGGCAGATCCCGCCTCCTCGGCCCAGCCCCGGCTAAGACACCGGGAACCAAAACCGGCCGCCGGACACTGATGCCAAAATTCTCCGGGGTCCCCCCACGCCCCAAGCCGACAGGACCGCAGGCCGCTGGGGCTCCCCGCATTCAGTGTCTTTCTTCCTCGCCACGTGTTAGCAGGCACGGTGCCGAGACGTGCCAGCGCTGACTAACCTCTGCAAGTATCTGAAGCAGCATCTCTTGGACCAAAGCTGGACTGGACTGGATCACTGATTTCCTGACTGACTGAACTTCCTACTTTTCGGGGGAGAGGCGGGAGTTTTTTCTTTCTTTCTTTCTTTTTGCTCTATCCAGAATTGCATCTTTTTTAATCTTAATCTGGAAAGGGGGGGAACCCCTCGTAAGCCACTAATTTTGTTTTATTAGAAGGTTGGTTTTGTGGTGATGGAGGTGGGAATGGAAACTGGTGTGTCTTGCAAAAGGAAACCTTCACTGATGACAAGGCGCCCCCTGGTGGTTAGTTCTGGCTCAGCTTTCCAGGACTGCAGGACTGCTGTTTGGAGAGACTTCCATTGGGGTTTGTTTTGTTTTCCACTGGGCAGAAATATAACTAAAACTACCAATAAAAAAGCGATCCAAGTCTGAATGTCTCTGGCAAACACCACTTCAAACCCGAAAGTTTATTGGAGGCTACACGGATTGAAGGATGTATTATAGTTTTTGCTTCTAGTTTCTTTATTTTGTATAAAGAAGAAACAAATAAAGTATGTTTTTGTGTTTACTGCTTATTTATTGTACTTTAGTCAACTAATGCACCAACATTTTTATAGTTTGAAGAGGGGGGTGGGAGGGGAGTGACAGGAAAGAGGTTTGCCGAAAAAAATTAAAAAGGTGAATCATTTTTTTAAAAGAAAAGAAATTGCTTTTCCCAAGTGTTGTGGATTTCCCTTCACCATGGCCTCTTTCAGCTGGTGCCAGGGTGACTAGCTTATGGTGTTCAGTGTGAATGAAAAAAGCCTGTTAGTTAACTAATCCTCATTCACCTGCTCCCTTTTTTTAAGAAAAGGAAAATAGCAACCGTGGTTTTAAAAATGCTGCCATGATAGCTTTAGCTTCTTTTTCCAAGGCCTTCTTGCTATTGTGGGAAAAACTCGAGCACGAGACAGTGCAACTAAAATATAGTGCAGAGATCATTCAGCTTTACAATATACTTTAATTACACTGCCTAGTGTCAAAGGTATTTATTCATTAGCGTTATTCTATCCCCGCTCCAGCACTCTGCAAGAAACGTATATAACATCCAGGGTTTAATCCTGCAAGCCTACCTCAGCTGGGTAGCCCTTACTCATGGAAGTACCCAATTTCTGTAGTCCCATTAAAACCCTTATGAGTCAGGAGAACTCCAATGACCCTGCAGACTCGAATACCAATTCATCATCCCTCAGAGACATTTGCCAGGCTTTCTTCAAACTGCCTGATTGTACGCCGGAGCCCAAGCCCATCCAAGTCAAGACTTTTGTTGGCTTCATCAGTGGGCTTTGGCTCGAGCCCCCGTGAGATTCAAGGAGGAGTTGCTTTCAATTTGTTTTTGCCTCTTGAGATTCATATTAGCTTGAGGTCAATGCATACACAACACAGGCAAAGCGTGATAATAGATGTTTTGATTATCTTTTCATCTTCTCTGCGAAATGCGCCCCCCCCCCAACAAGTCTCCAACCCTACCCAGAAATTGAAGCTCTATAGGAATGATTTACCAAGTGAGCGCCACACTTGTCACAATAGCCCGAGAAAAGAGCCGGAGTGAGACCATTTTAATTAGGCAGCCACATTTCTCTCCTCCTCATGCCACAGCAGCCTAGAGAAGCAGAAAGCCCATTCAGAGAGGACTGAATTGTGCACATTCTAACTCACCCAGCAATGGTGGAATCAGTAGAATAAAAGCTATGGGATCTGTAACTTCTTAGTGCTGAGGCTCTATAACTAGCTAGGTAATCATTTTTGTTAAAATAAAATTGTCTACAATGATTGGTTTAAAAGTAAGAGTGTGTGTGTGTGTGTGTGTGTGTGTGTGTGTGTGTGTGTTGTGTGTGTGTGTGTGTGGTGTGTGTGGTGAGAGAGAGAGAGAGAGAGAGAGAGAGAGAGAGCCCTCAGTCTCTCAGCATGAATAGCTGAAGGATGGCATTCAATTGTTTTATACACATAATTTCTTTACATGCATGTACAAACGCACCTGACGCAGATGCGCAGCTAGACGCACAGCCAGAGACACCCACACCCAGCTTTTATTTTCAATGTTACTTTACAATTCTGGAAATAATTGCCCTGATTTTTTTGTTAATCACCCCCATGCAAACAAGGCCTCTCTCTGCTAAGACGCAAATGCTGCCCATGGGGTGTTAGGAGTGAGGCTTGAGGGGGGGGTAGCATGGGGGCTGTAAGAAGTGGATTTCAAACTAAGGGTCACGGCATGTCATAGGCGCGTCATCAGTGCAGAGGTATTGGAAAGGCTGGTGCTGTTTCCAAAGGCTGATGGTGGTAGCTTCTCAGCCCAAGATGGCAGGAGAAGATGGGGGTACTGGGAAACAAGAAGTGAAAGCCCCAGAACCAGCGCTTAGCTTGTTGGTGTTCCTGGATCTTTCTTGCAGTTGTTTGTTAACCCCGTTGAGCGAAACTCATTCTGCCAAGGAGAAGGGGCAGGGGAAAAGGTTTAGAGACTGAGGCCTTTTTACATGGCTCATGCTCCCTTTCAGCGTGGGTGAAAAATACCTTCTCCAGGCTGGAGCAGGGGGTTCTGCTGATGGACATCTCCCCCCCGCAGGGAGTCCAGGGCTGGTGCTGGCCCATACTGCCATGCAGTTGCCACAAGAAAGTGCAGCTCACGATCTGTGGGTGTGGGGGAGGGGGTATATTCAGCAGACCCGTCACTGCTGGAGAAAGCGAGTGGAGCTGGTGTTGTGCTGTGCTCATTGTCTGGGGTACAGGCAGGGAAGGCGATGATGAGGCGGCTGGGGCTGAGGTGTTGATGTGAGGCTAACCTGCAGTAGCCAGGAACCATCCCTGATCCTCCCCTGCCCAACGTTTGAGGGCATGTGGTTCTTGTGTATCCGGCGTTGTTAAGGTTCCTTCTCTGAGGGCAGCCCAGCTGCCCCTCATGCTGGAAATAGCCCCTACCACTGTGAGATAATCGAAGCACCCGCTGGGTGAGGTGACCCTTTCTTGGGCCCGCGCCACTCACCAACAGCAGTTGGTCGAGTAAAAGATACAGCCTCACCCAGCTAATCTGTCTCCTAGCCTGGGCCCAACATGGCGACTGCAGTCCACTGCGGGAGAATGGATGTGACCTACCCCAGGAAGGCCATGCGGTGCTTGTCGCAAATGCTGCTCCTTCACACAAGGCCTTGCTGGCTGCTCAGTCCCTTCGCTGGGGCCTTCTCCCCACTGTAGGATGGGCTGACTTTCTCACAGGAACCCCAAACTGGTCACTTCCCTTAGGGCCTGACCCAGTGCCCACTGAAATCAGTGGAAAGTCTCCCCGGCTCAGCAGGGCCTAGGAGACTCTCCGGGGCCCCCCATCCTGACCTGAAAAGGGGCCCCCAGATCAAAGATGGGAGAACTGAGCTTTACACACTATTCTGGAGCTGGAGCATTGGGGCATGAACCAGGCATCTGATTATGGCTGTCAGCATCAAATTAATTTTGGACTATCAATGGCTATTAGCCAGGATGGGCAGGGATGGTGTCCCAGCCTCTGTTTTCCAGATGCTGGGAATGGGTGATAGGGGATGGATCACTTGATGATTCCCTGTTCTGTTCATTCCTTCTGGGGCACCTGGCATTGGCTAGTGTCAGAAGACAGGATACTGGGCTAATGGATCTTTGGTCTGACCCAGTATGACCTTTCTTTCTTATTGTCTTCTTCTCTTTTCTTTGTTCCTGCTCTTTCATCATTATCTATCTATTGCTCCACCCACCCCACCCATATACCTCTCCACCTACCTCTCTACTTTCATCTTCTCATTCCTCCCCTCTAATCTGTGAGATGACTTCAGAGGCTGGCAAGTCGGGGTGGGGCACGTCTTTAACAAAACAAGGACCGTTCTAAGACAGCTGGCCTAGGTGCAAGGCTTTAAAGCCCAGAATCTGGGTGCTTTCTTTATCCTGCCTTGCACAGAGCTGTAATTCTTGGTAAGAAGTGGCAGTTAAACTATATCGATTCCAGCCCATATCACTCACTCAGCCCTGCTGCCAAACAACCAAAGAGTCTCGCCTCTTTTTTTTTTCCCGCCCAGAGGTATAAATAAATAAAGTCCTAGGAAGGCTGCAGCTCTGAACTAATATTTAAAATGCAAAATCATTGTGGAGTTTTTTTTCCCTTGGCTTGCAGTAAAAAGCTATAAACAGAATAAATTACCTTCCCTTGGTGGATTATGAGAATACCTATCTCCTGACCTGAATTTTAAGTCCTAACTTGATTGTACCACCATGCACTAGTGATTTATGAAAACCCAGACACTTCTCTGCATATTTTCTCTGTTCAGCCAAGTGATGGAATTTATCCTTCCTATACTATTAAAGATTTTTAACAATGGGGTTACCTATCATTGTAAATGAGCCATTCTAATGATGAACTGAAACCTATGGGATTCCTGAGGAATGCGATTGTGTTCTCACTCCTACTTTGGCCAATGCGTCGCTTTTAGGCAGCACCTGTCTATTCTAGAACCTCAGGTGGGCAAGTGGCTTTATCCCATAATACTTAATACTTATTCCCATAATACAAGAAGGGAGGGATAGGATACAGAGGGGCCTAGATAAATTAGAGGACTGGGCCAAAAGAAACCTGATGAGGTTCAACAAGGACAAGTGCAAAGTCCTGCACTTAAGACAGAAGAATCCCATTCACTGTTACAGACTAGGGACCGAATGGCTAGGCAGCAGTTCTGCAGAAAAGGACCTAGGGGTTACAGTGGACGAGAAACTGGATATGAGTCAACAGTGTGACCTTGTTGCCAAGAGGACTAATGGCATTTTGGGCTGTATAAGTAGGGGCATTGCCAGCAGATCGGGGACGTGATCATTCCCCTCTATTCAACATTGGTGAGGCCTCATCTGGAGTACTGTGTCCAGTTTTGGGCCCCACACTACAAGAAGGCTGTGGAAAAATTGGAAAGAGTCCAGCGGAGGGCAACAAAAATGATTAGGGGGCTGGAGCACATGACTTATGAGAAGAGGCTGAGGGAACTGGGATCGTTTAGTCTGCAGAAGAGAAGAATGAGGGGGGATTTGACAGCTGCTTTCAACTACCTGAAAGGGGATTCCAAACAGGATGGATCTAGACTGTTCTCAGTGGTGGCAGATGACAGAACAAGGAGTAATGGTCTCAAGTTGCAGTGGGGAAGATTTAGGTTGGACATTAGGAAAAACTTTTTCACTCAGAGAGTGGTGAAACACTGGAAGGGGTTCCCTAGAGAGGTGGTAGAATCTCCTTCCTTGCCCTGGCTGGGATGATTTAGTTGGGGATTGGTCCTGCTTTGAACAGGGGGTTGGACTAGATGACCTCTTGAGGTCCCTTCCAGCCCTGATATTCTATGATTCTAAGAACTAGGAGTCACCAAATGAAATTAATAGGCAGCAGATTTAAAACAAATAAAAGGAAGTTCTTCTTCACGCAGTGCACAGTCAACTCTTGGAACTTCTTGCCTGAGGAGGTTGTGAAGGCTAGGACTATAACAATGTTTAAAAGAGAACTAGATAAATTCATAGTGGGGAAGTCCATAAAAGGCTATTAGCTAGGATGGGTAAGGAATGGTGTCCCCAGCCTCTGTTTGTCAGAGGGTGGAGATGGATGGCAGGAGAGAGATCACTTGATCATTGCCTGTTAGGTTCACTCCTTCTGGGGCACCTGGCATTGGCTACTGTTGGTAGACAGGCTACTTGGCTAGATGGACCTTTGGTCTGACCCGTTACGGCCGTTCTTATGTTCTTAGCCCCGTTTTACAGGTGGGGAAACTGAGGCACAAGATGGCAATGCGATTGGGTGGGTCAGTAGGAGACCTGAGACTAGAACCCAGTGGCCTAATTTCCTGTTGTGTTACCCCTAGTTTTATGATCGTGTTACTACGGCCTTACACCAAAATAAGTCTCCAGGTGCAGCTGACTCCTATACCGTGGCATAGCTACCGGGTACCCAGCCCACACCCTCCCCCCCCCCCACCCCTTTCTCAGCAGTCCATGCCTGGAAGACAAGCCACTCTCGCTAGCAGGATAAACACAGTAGAACCAGATCCTCAGCTAGTGTGTCTGCATCACTCTATTGACATCTCTGGAGCTGCACCAATTTATGCCTGCTGAGGCTCTGACTCACTGGACCCCACCGATCTTGGCTGATGGTTAAATAGGGCCCGTTCCCATTTTTCGTGTTGTTTGTATTACTCAAGTAACAAGCATTTTTATAAGGGGACTGAGGCAAGTTTCAGAAGTTGTTAAATAACTTTTTCAGAGTGCGCATATGGTGATTATAAAGCAGAGGCGCAAGGTCTCTTCCTGGGTTATTAGCTGGGGACAGAACCTTGGGTTTTATTTTGTCATGTTAAAAAAAAATTATTTATTTATTTTTATTCTAAGGAACCAAACTGAGCTCTCCAATGTCAAGGGATTTTTTAAGCAAAATGGAAAATTGGCACCAGCTTCACTGCAATTACTGGGGCTGCTTATTTCCTCCTCTGTCACAGTCCCCATCTCCAGCCTCACGTCTTTCCCTTGCCCAGCCCATGCTCTGGCTAGCCAGTTAGTCGGCCTCCAGTTCAGGAATGCACATAAGGTCTAGCTTAGCCAGACACCTGGGAAAGAATTCGCTGTAGTAACTCAGATAGGCTGCACCAGGTCTTTTTGGCTTGGCATCCTCAGTTGGCCTCAGATCGAGACTAGGGGCTTTGCCATCATGTCAGAGAAAGGGGAGGACTGGATCATTTCAGACCCCCCCTAGTCCTACTAGCCCTACATGGAGAACCACAGGCAGTGGCAGCCATGTTTCACACCATAAGAACAGCCATATTGGGTCAGACTAATGGTGCATCTAGCCCAGTATCCTGTCTTCCGACAGTAGCCTGTGCCAGATGCTGCAAAGGGAATGACCAGAACAGGGCAGTTAGCGAGTGATCCATCCTGTGTCATCCAATCCCAGCTTCTGGCAGTCAGAGGCCTGGGGACATCCAGAGCATGGGGGCTGCACGTACCACTGTTTTTCCTATTAATACAGTGTGATGTGCTGAGAACTCTATTAAAATTGTGATCTATCACTTTAAATTCTCAGGGGGGTTCCTGATCCTGCTTGTAGGCAAGAAGCTCTGCAGGAAAACATGTGATTGGGCCAAGTGTTAGCAGTGGTCAGTTTGCAGCCAGGGTAAAGTGGGGTGTGTAGAGTGTCTCTATTTTTTACAGCATAGCCTGCTTGGCTGGCTCCGTTTCGGGGTTCTTGTCCTAGATGCTAAGAAATAAAGTAGCGTTCTGCTGCAGCCTGCCAGCAAGAATGCTTTCATTTTATCTAACGTCTCTGTGTGTGTGTGCCGCAGATAGAACCGACAGAGTATGTCCACAATATGGCACTGTGGCACAACAACAACAATAATAACAGGTAATAACTAATATAGGGCCTGATCTAGCGAGGGGCCAAACACCCTCAGTTCCATTTTGGCTTCAACTTGAATGTGTGCCAAGCCTTCCAGCATAGTCTGCAGCCCATCCTGAAGGGCTCTGGGTACCTTGTCAAAGGATCATTTGAAAACACACTGCAAGCAGTAACGCTGATGTCAGTTTCTGAAGCGAGGGTGCGGACTAGTGGTTAAGAGTAGAGGCGTGGGAGCAGGGGCGTGCACAGGAATAAAAATCTGGCTGCTTTTGGAGGGGAATCTTCTGTGCCTCCCTTGGCGGAGAAGCTGGCTGTCCCCCGACAGCTGGAGTGGCTGTCTTCCCAGCAGTGGTCCCGGGGCCGGTGGAGCTCTCACCCCAGCAGCCAGAGGAGCTGGATCTCCCCCTGCAGCCCCAGGGCTGGAGAAGCTGTCAGGAGTTCTTTGCCCTAGCTAATTGGGGGCTGGCCTGGGCTTGCCTCCTTTTGCGCACGTCCTTGAGTGGGAGTCAAGTCTCCTTGGTTCTAAGCACAGAATTGTTGTTGGATTGGCAAATGACTTTGGGCAAATCACTTGACCTCTCTGCGTCAGTTTCCCCAGCTGCAGAATAGAGCATTGTGCCCCATCCTACAAACACGTCTGCAGAAAAGGACCTCAGGGTTACAGTGGACGAGAAGCAGGATATGCGTCAACAGTATGTCCTTGTTGCCCAGAAGGCTAAAAGCATTTGGGGCTCTATACGTAGGGGCACTGCAAGCAGATCGAGGGATGTGATCATTCCCTTTTATTAGGCATTGGCGAGGCCTCATCTGGTGTTCTGTCTCCAGTTGTGGGCCCCACAAAGGATGTGGAAAAATTGGAAAGCGTCCAGCAGAGGGCAACAAAAATGATTAGGGGGCTGGAGCACATGACTTATGAGGAAAGGCTGAGGGAACTCAGATTATTTAGTTTGCAGAAGAGAAGAATGAGGGGGGATTTGATAGCAGCCTCCAACTACCAGAAAGTGAGTTCCTAAGAGGTTGGATCTAGACTGTTCTCAGTGGTACCAGATGATAGAACAAGGAGTAATGGTCTCAAGTTGCAGTGGGGGAGGTTTAGGTTGGATATTAGGAAAAACTTTCACTAGGAGGGTGATGAAGCACTGGAATGGGTTACCTAGGGAGGTGGTGGAAGCTCCATCCTTAGAGGTTTTTAAGGCCTGGCTTGACAAAGCCCTGGCTGGGATGATTTAGTTGGGGATTGGTCCTGCTTTGAGCAGGGGGTTGGACTAGATGACTTCCTGAGGTCCCTTCCAACCCTGATTTTCTATTATTCTATGTGCTTAACTTTGAATAGGTGTGTGATTTCAATGGGGAACATTGCTATATTATAACAGAATCTAGCAACACGGGTTGAGAGTAGGGCCCATTGTTCCAGATCATAAGAGACACTTCCATACCCCAGAGTAGGAGGAGAAACAGTGTGGTGAAATGAATTGCCCAAGTCATACAACACAGTACTGACAGAACTGAGGCTAGACTCCAGGTCTTCTGAGTGATAAACCAGTTTTTTAGGCATGGCCCCATTATGTCTCTTGAAAGCAAAGGCCTTTGAAAATTTCAAATGAGCCTCACTGTTATGACATCATTCCACTGCTAGCAATTAAAAGTGCTAACGACCTGCTGTGTAGGATCCTACCCAATACAAAGTGACTTATGGTAAACCCATACTGTCCGTTGATCCAGATGAGAGTTTGCAACATCGTTTTTAAGAGAAACTTTTTACATTTGTTCTGAAACATTTATGTTATTTTCTGCTTTTTTTTTGGAAGAGGAAGGATTGTGGAAGGTAGAAAATAATCAGTTTTTGGACTTAAGATAAAAAATTGCTGGAGTAAGTTGAGTTGACTTCTTATAATTAATGGCACCTCTTGTAATAGGATTCTCCAGCCTTTGGCGCTCCGTGGAAACACCTTTTTACATAAGATATTGCCCATCATGGAGCAGCAGGGTTTTGATTTATGGGGTTCCATCCTCCAGAAAACATCTCCTGGGGTTGCCTGACCAGTAAAATTTATCAGGGGGCAAAAGAAGGGACATAAAGTAGGAAAGATCCTTTAGTGAGGGTTGCAAACTAGGCCCCCAACAAAATCAGCATCATTCAAAAAAAGAAAACCTAGATTGCTCCTCTTGTCATTCAGCTCTGAAAGGTCTGGCCTGGGCAGCCACCACTTGTGATCATCTTTCACCTCCAGATCTGACAGCAGCTCTCTCATCTCTCATGGACAACAGCGTGAAATCTACAGCTGTTGTTGCTGTTTATTATTTGTATTACTACTGCCTGGAGATGCTGACTGAGGTCTCCATTTTGCGAGGCGCTATACATAAACATAACAAGAGATTCATAGCTTTCAAGGCCAGAAGGACAATGAAGACAATCTAGTCTGATGTCCATTTTAATACAGGCCAGAGAACCCCACCTGATTTTTTTTTCCATCAAGCCCATAAGTTCTGTTCTGCAGCATCTCTTTTAGAAAGACACTCAGCCTTTGCATAAAGACCATGAGTGACAAAGAATCCACCATGACATTCCTGCCCTGGAAACCTTACAATTGAAATAGGCAAAACAGATAAAGGAAATATTATGATCCCAATTTTACAGATGGAAACTGTGACAGAAAGAGGGTAAGCAGCATGACCAGGGTCACATAGAAAGTCTGTGGCAGAGACAAATATAGATTCCAGGTATTCTGAGTCCAGTGCCTTAGATACCAGACCATCCGTCCTCTCTCTACTTGCACTAATGCAGAGGGACAGTCATAACAACAGCAGCATAAAACAATAATGGTAGATTATCTATCCTAGCTGGTATCTAACTTAGGTTTCCTATCGTGCCTAGAGTGTGTGCACTGTAGTATCTAAGCATTTAGCAGCTTTAATATCACCGTCACTGAGCACCAAATGCACTTCTCAATTACATGCATACAGCCCCACCAAAAACTTCTTTGAGGGTGGAGGATATTAGGTCACTGCTGTTAACTAGCCTGCATCTGGAGCGTGACACCTGTGGATTCACTCTGTCGCCCACTGCCCTTTTGGATACACCTTATCACCCACATTCTGCAAGATCCATGCACCAAGGCACACAGGGTGAGTTTGCAGGAGAGATGGAGAAGGTGTTGTTACTATAAGGTCGTACAGTGCCTAGCACAATGGGGCCCAACCTGGCTGTGCCCTTGAGGTGGAGCATACCGCAGGTAATATAGGCAGGTGAGTTTGCTGCAGAGAACTAGCCATATGGAAAGAGGGGGTTATAATGGGTGGGAGTTTGTCACGTGACCAGCGCTACCACAAGTACTTTATTAAATAGCCAGTGCCCCCAAACAAAGCCTTTCACTGGGCCCAAACATGCCTAGTGCAAAGGGCCCTGAAATACTAAGGAGCCAAACCCAAAGGGGCTCAGCAAACTCCAATGGGCATCAGGCCCCATTAAAGGACTCAGGATCTGGCCCCCTGATTTCAGTAGGAGTTGAAGGAGCTCACACCTTTCAGGAGTGGGACCACGGGAGTAACCAAGCAGAAAGAGGCTGCTCAATCAGCAGTGCGAGCGACTGTCACAGCCTGGCACAATATTGCCCAGGAGCTGCAGCCAACCAAAAAACCAGGGGGAACGCCACGGGTTGAAAGAGGGGCAGGGTTTGCCCCCCAGCCAGTGAGCATGTCATGTGCCAGCCAGCCCTGCCACCAGGAATTGACTGCGCTCCCCACCACAGGACAAGCGGACTGGCCCCCTGGAATCCTGATACAGGCAGGACTTCTAGAAAATAGGTCATTCTCGGCAGCACTTTGACATCTCCTTGAGGTGTGGCCTTTGCTTAAACAGGCTAGGGATGGTCACATTGCAGCTTAACTGGAGTGAGCCAAACCTGGAGTGCAAGTTATTCAACTGGGGGGGTGAGGCGGGGGGGTCCATGCCTGGGTAGAGGGGTTGGCTCTGTATGTGTCTGTGTCTGTGTGTTTAGGATGTGTCTGTTTGTGTGCATGGGTAGCGTGTCATGGGATAAGAGGGAAGATCCATTCATGGATTGAGAACTGGTAAAAGACAGGAACAAAGGGTAGGAATAAATGGTAAATTTTCAGAATGGAGAGGGGTAACTAGTGGTGTTCCCCAAGGATCAGTCTTAGGACCAATCCTATTCATCAATGGTCTGGAGAAAGGGGTAAACAATGAGATGGCAAACTTTGCAGACGATGCTAAACTGCTCAAGATAGTTAAGACCAAAGCAGACTGTGAAGAACTTCAAAAAGATCTCACATAACTAAGTGATTGGGCAACAAAATGGCAAATGAAATTTAATGTGGATAAATGTAAAGTAATGCACACTGGAAAAAATAACCCCAACTATACATACAATATGATGGGGGCTAATTTAGCTACAAGTCAGGAAAGAGATCTTGGAGTCATCATGGATAGTTCTCTGAAGATGTCCATGCAGTGTGCAGAAGTGGTCAAAAAAGCAAACAGGATGTTAGGAATCATTCAAAAAGGGATAGAGAATAAGATGGAGAATATATTATTGCCTTTATATAAATCCATGGTACACCCACATCTTGAATACTGCGTACAGATGTGGTCTCCTCATCTCAGAAAAGATATACTGGCACTAGAAAAGGTTCAGAGAAGGGCAGCTAAAATGATTAGGGGTTTGGAACAGGTCTCATGTGAGAAGAGATTAAAGAGGCTAGGACTTTTCAGCTTGGAAAAGAGGCGACTAAGGGGGGATATGGTAGAGGTATATAAAATCATGAGTGGTGTAGAGAAAGTGAATAAGGAAAAGTCATTTACTTGTTCCTATAATATAAGAACTAGGGGCCATCAAATGAAATTAATGGGCAGCAGGTTTAAAACAAATAAAAAGAAGTTCTTCACACAGTGCACAGTCAACCTGTGGAACTCCTTGCCTGAGGAGATTGTGAAGGATAGGACTATAACAGGGTTTAAAAGAGAACTGGATAAATTCATGGAGGTTAAGTCCATTAACGGCTATAAGCCAGGATGGGTAAGGAATACTGTTCCTAGCCTCTGTTTGTCAGAGAGTGGCGATGGATGGCAGAAGCGTACTGGTTGATCACAGGATGACTATGAGCCGCCAATGTGATATAGCTGTTAAAAAAGCTAAGGCGGTTTTAGGAGGCATCAGGCGAGGTATTTCCAGCAAAGATAAGGAGGTGTTAGTATCGTTATACAAGGCACTGGTGAGACCTCATCTGGAATACTGTATGTCGTTCTGGTCTCCCATGTTTAAGAAGGATGAATTCAAACTGGAACAGGTACAGAGAAGGGCTGCTAGGATGATCCAAGGAATGGAAAGCCTGTCTTAAGAAAGGAGACTGAAAGAGCTTGGCTTGTTTAGCCTAACCAAAAGAAGGTTGAGGGGGGATATGCTTGCTCTTTATAAATCCATCAGAGGGATAAATATCCGGGAGGGAGAGAAATTATTTAAGCTTAGTACCAATGTGGACACAAGAACAAATGGATATGAACTGGACACTAGGAAGTTTAGACTTGAAATTAGACAAAGGTTTCTAACCATCAGAGGCGTGAAGTTCTGGAACAGCCTTCCAAGGGGAGTAGTGGGGGCAAGAGACATATCTGGCTTTAAGACTAAGCTAGATAAGTTTATGGAGGGGATGGTATGATGGGATAGCCTAATTTTGGCAATTAATTAATCTTTGATTATTAGTGGTAAATATGCCCACTGGCCTGCGATGGGATGTTAGATGGGGTGGGATCTGAGTTACTAAAGAGAATTCTTTCCTGGGTGCTGGCTGGTGAGTCTTGCCCACATGCTCAGGGTTTAACTGATCGCAGTATTTGGGGTTAGGAAGGAATTTTCCTCCAGGGAAGACTGGTAGAGGCCCTGGAGGTTTTTGGCCTTCCTCTGCAGCATGGGGCACGGGTCACTTGCTGGAGGATTCTCTGCAGCTTGAGTTCTTCAAACCACAGGTTGAGGATTTCACTAACTCAGACATAGGTTAGAGGTTTGTTATAGGAGTGGGTGGGTGAGATTCTGTGGCCTGCATTGTGCAGGAGGTCAGACTAGATGACCATAATTGTCCCTTCTGACCTTGAGTCTATGAGAGAGATCATTTGATCATTACCTGTTAGGTTCGCTTTGTCTGGGGCACCTGGCACTGGTCACTGTCGGTTGACAGGACACTGGGCTGGATAGACCTTTGGTCTGACGCAGTACGGCTGTTCTTATGTATAAATAGAAGGTGTGTCAGTATGAGTGTGTGATCAGAGGGGGGGTGTGTGTGTGTGTGTGTGTGTGTGTGTGAGAGAGAGAGAGAGAGAGAGAGAGAGATTGTGATGGGGGTTGTTAAGAATGTTTCGTGTGGGAGTACAAATGTTTGTGTGCACAGTGCGTGTTTGTGTACACAAATGATGTGTCAGTGTGTGTGTGTGTGTGTGTGATCAGCAGGTATGTGTGTTTAGAATGTTTCACTGTGTGTATGCTTGTGTGCATGGTTAGAAGATGTGTCAGTATGTGTGTGTGATCAGAGGGTGGGTGTATGTGTTCAGAATGTTTTGCTGCTTGTGTGCATGGTTAGAGGGGTGTGTGTGTGTGCACGCCCGCATAGCAAATGGGCATGTCTCTGTGTGTGTATGCATAGTTTGTACTGAATGTCTGTGAATCTGTATGTGCAAATATGGATAGAGGGTTGGCTGCATGTTTGGGTGTGTCTTCATGATGAGAGACAAAAGAGAGTGTGTGTGCACATGCAGGATTAGAGAGTATGTGTTGGTGAGCATATGGTCAGGGGGGTATGGGTGTCTGCTGCACGGTGACAGGTGGGTGTCTGTGGTGGGGGCAGGAGAGAATACGGGTGTGCTTGAAATATGGCCGTGTTTTAAATACAGCTCATGAACTCAACCAATAAATCAGTGTAACAAGCAGGTCTCTGTGTGTTGTTCTCTTCTGACCAGAGACTGCACAGCGGGACTGGGAGAAGAGTGTAATAATTAATAATAATTATAATAAAAATGCAGAAAGACAGCGGCAAAGTAATTAAACTGAGCCGGAGCGCTGGCTAATGAATGCAGGGAGCTGCAGTCTAAACAATCTGACTGAGGAGAAATATCAAGTGTAAGAAATAACAATATTTGCCGTGGCTCAGAAGCCAGCACCAGTTAAGGGTTGTACACGAGCTGCCGTTGCTTTGACTGCTGTGCTACACTGGAAGCTCCATTGAGTTCAGTGGGTTTGGTGGGGACTTGAGGGGCTGGAGGGACAATTTGAAGGAACAAACAAGACTCTAAGAGCCTGCCTTGGGGTCTTTGCTATGATGCAGAGCACTCTGTTTATAAAGGGCTGCAGCTTCTCGCATGGTACATCTACACGGCAGCTGGGAGGCATAATTCCTAGCTTGAGTGGACGTACATATGCTAGTGCTGGTCAAGCTCGCATGTGGGCACCATGGCAAGGATCTGGGCTTGGATGGTATTTGGGCAACTAGCCTGAGCCACCGCCCATGCTGCAGCCACAGTGCTATTTTTAGAGCCCTGGCTTGATTGAGGCTAGTGCCTGTTTTTTTCGCAAGCTGGAAATCACACTTCCAGCTGTAGCATAGAAATACCGCCGAAAGGTCCAGGTTAGGCCGGAGAGTTGGATTCAGTTGGGATTATGCTATAGCTGGAGACCTGATAGCTCTGAAAGGTGCCCAGATACATCTGTCAAGGGGTGTCAGACTCAGGGGAAAAACCCTGGTTGATCAAGCCAGCGCACTGACTGTTCCTCCCATGGGAAGTCAGCAGCCGGGGTGGAGGTGTTTGGTTAACTCCCAGGAGAGTGAGTCCCACTCTTGACTGCACCAGTGACCGGTGGTGTGCTCATAGGCAAAAGTCATGTTGTCCCGTGCCTCAGTTTCCCCATCTCTAAAATGAGACTAATGATACTTACTTTGTTCAACGAGCTAACAGGAGGCTTCACTCATTGACAGGTGTGAAATGTTGTTCTTGTCCTAAACAGCTGCATATCCATTGTGCTGTGCTATTAAACAGCTTATACAATCCACCCTAGAGGTAGCTGCTTTTCAGTGGGTGGCTCAGTGAGCTATGCAAAGAACAAAGGCATAAACAAAGGGATGGTCTAGATAATACTTAGCCCTGCCATGAGGGCAGGGGACTGGGCCAGATGATCTCTCAAGGTCCCTTCCAGTCCTATGATTCTATGAGAAATAGGCATATTCGTTAGCTAGCTAGACAGACAAACTGTAAAACACAGTATTTATATGAGGGTAGTGCTTAGAGGCCCCCAGCTGAGATCGGTGCCCCGCTGTGCTAGGAGCTGTACATACACATCACGAGATAATCCATGCCCCAAAGAACTCACAGTCGAAATAGACAAGATAGAGAAAGGCTGAGCTTGGAAATGACACAGCAGATCAGTGGCTGAGTCAGGAATGGAACCCAGGTCTCCAATTCTAACCCCTAGCCCATGCGCTAAGTGACAAGTTATATGTAACATCAAAGCCATAAGGCGTGCAGGATACACCTGGATGAAATATGTAACCATAACATTGTAATAAGTCTCCCAACATGCCAGAGCCCCTGGTAACAGACTCACTGAAGTCAGTGGCATGATGCCAGTTGATACCAGCTGAGCGTGTGGTCCCATATATTTCATTATGTCAGATCACTTACCAAGAGACGCCTGGACACATGAACATCCTCCATGATCTTAAAGGTTGCTGGGTGAAGGGGGATGGGGGACAAGCCGAGCTGTGGAAAGGTACTAAGGAAAATTGGCCTTGCTAATTATTCATGTATCTCTAGGTGAGTTTTAAGGGAGAGGTTTAGCGGGCATCTGAAAATCTCCCCTATTTTTAGACAACTGGCTCACACACCACTCACAAGTTATGCAGCGCTGGATCCTTGGTAATTACCGGCCACCAATGAAAATTACCAGTAGAAATGCCAGTGAAAACATGCAAGAGATGATGGCTAGAACAAACCAACAGGCCAAGTTCTTCGGGAGAAAGCAAAGGATGCAGGGAAGGATGAGCCAACTTCCCACACAATCCTCTTGCACCGGCCCTGTTTTCAAGAGTCCGCCTTCTGCAGAGCTTTGCTGGTTCACAATCCCAGCCCGAGAATGGGAGAGTTGGTCTCTTCCCAACCTACCTCCTCCAGTAGCCCCATGCCTCACTCCCCTGCTCTTTCTGTCATGTGAAAACAGCATCTGCTGGCTCAGGTGGACAGGAGAGGTAATAAAGCCGGGGCTCCTCGTACTCCTGTACGTGAGCTCCATAAACAGGAGACAGCTGAGAACAGCTGTTGCAGGGCCCAGGGTTTCACACAGCAAACAATGGGGGAGCGGAAGCCTAGCAAACAGGTGAGAGGAGGTGTGGTGTGACTCATCCAGGAAAGACAAAGCCCCAGGAGACGAGAACGCGCAGAGGGGAGCAGGGCTGAGTTATTTTTATACCTTGGAACAACAAGCCACCCTGGCATCAGCCGCTAACTGCGTGTCACTCAGACAGACACGTGCCAGGTTTGCCCACTGTGCCAGCTACAGTTTAACCAGGGGGTTGGCTCTGCTATGCTGGCCTATGTCCACAGAAACCAGAGTTGGCCTTAAAGTCAGTTGCGGACGGGGAGTTGGATGGTTCGTGAAGGCTACACCCTTTCATCTCTCCCGTGCTCAGCACAAGTCACGGGATGCCGGCCAAACCTTTGTGGACTCCTAGTGGACTGACCAGGGCACAAAGCCACTGGTGTGGGTGGCAAGTACCAGCCAACTTGGTGAGTAGGAAGGTGGGGCTCAGAACATCCACACAGGGGGAGGCAATTATTGTTTGTCAAGATCCAAATTTCTTGGTCAAGGTACAGCCAAGGGCTACACTCCAGAGAAAACAACACAAAAATAACGGACTGTCCATTCAAAAGCGTCTGGTGGTCCTGATTTGGCCCATGGTCTGCCTAGGGACTATCCCGATGCTGCTATTTTCACCCCACTATGTGAGCCCCACAAGCCCGAGTCAGCTGACCCAGGCTCTGGGTTTTGGGGATTTTTTTGGCTGTCTACCCATACATGAAGTTACTTGCCCAAGGTCACAGAGGAAGGCTGTAGAACGGCAGATAAATGATCCCAGCTCTGCTCAGTCTGAGTTTAATCCCCTGACTAACCCCAATCCCAGCCTTCCTCCCACTTGCCTGTTCATTCTAAACTTTCCCATCACTGGCACATTTCCCCACCTGGAGGATGGGCTAGGGTTGAAAGTAATCGGGCAGCTGCTGTCATTTTACCCAAGGTGTCACGTCGAGTTATTTGGAGGCTCCAGCACGGCACCGGCTCAAATTTGTCTTGTTCACGATGTCGACCTAGGGCTCATGTTTTCAATGCTGCTTCTAGAGACAACCAGATGAAATAAGTGTCATATAATAAAATCAATACTAGTGCCTAGCTCTTGTCTAGTGCTTTTCATCAGCTGGTCTCAAGGCACTTCACCAGGAGGTCAATATCACAGCAGGCTTCCCTTGATCCAGCAAAGGGAAGATCATTTGAGATGGTCTCTAAACTAGAGAGGTAGATATATCTATATCACCATTTTTGAAAGCGTGGGCTAGCCATTAGGGAAGATGGGCAGGGGGGGAGGATGTCTACACAGCAGTGTTAGCCTAGAGTTAGTGGGAGTCAAGTCAGCTGACCTGTGTCAGGGAACCCTGGGCTTGAGCGCAGGGCCGGCTTTAGGCAGTGCGGGGCCCAATTCAAACAGTTTTGACGGGGCCCCAGCAGGGATGACTAAAAAAAAAACAACCAAAAAAACACGTGGGGCTTGTACTCACCGGGCGGTGCTCCGAGTCTTCAGTGACACTTCGGCGGCGGGTCCTTCACTTGCTCCAGGTCTTCGGCAGCACCAAAGGACACACTGACAAAGTGCTGCCAAAGACTCAGAGCAAGCAAAGGACCCACCGCTGAAGTGCCACTGAAGACCCAGAGCACTACCAGATGAGTAAAAATTAAAAAGGCACCTTTAGCCAGGGAAGGGATTCTCACTGGGCAAGGGGCCCGATTCAGGGGAATTGGTGGAATAGGCCTAAAGCCGGCCCTGCTTGAGCACCTACACTGCATTTTAACCCCAGGTTAAGGATTTTCTAATCCATGCTCAAATCTAAGGCTCTGGCATCCACACTGCAGTGCTCAGATCCGAGTCAAAGTAATCCTACCCCGAGCACCTAGCGCCCCCCCACCCCAAGCGTTGACACTCTAGCCCTATGAACGTGTTGCACTTTGGGGAAACTCTACTGCTCCCCCAGTTTGCTAACTGCGGTGGTGCTATTGATGGGACATGGGTGCCATACAGCACATCATGACCTCCTTTGACGGCCGTGGCAGTTGTGAGAAGGCTTTATACTGACCTACCAGCTAACCCGAGAACTGGGTTCTGCACCCCTAGGTGGAGTCAGGCTGGCTGGAAAATGCCTGGGAGTGCCTGGCCTGAGGGTAATTAGAACATCAGGCACCAGGGCTGGGAAACTAGTCAAATGAAATGTGCAATTCTGAATATTAAAACCGGCTAGTCAGGGAAGGGGGTTTGGTTGGTGGGTTTTTTTATTTATTTTTGTCCGGTTGTGTTGAAATTTGCCATAAAATGGAGGTTTCAGAGGAAAAACCCAGGCTGGCTGCTGCCGGCTGCAGTGCAGGGAAGTGCATCCCCAGGGCTTGGGGTGCAGTGTGCTCCAGCCACACCCCTCCAGGATCCCTTCTCCCTGTCCCCTCCCCAGCCTGAGAGGCAGGGCTAAGGGATCCCCAGGAGGCTGTGGGGGGAGTTTGGGGGCTGGCACCCACTCCCCAGCCTGACAGTGCACACTGCCTCAGCACACACAGCCCCAGGGAGCATGGGGGGCCCAGGAACAAGGGACAGGGGGTGTAGCAGGACCAACTGGCTGCCCTGCAGAGAGAGAGAGGCAGAGCTCCCAGCTCAGCACAGCTGGGGGATGGATGACCCTCAACATCCTGGCAGCCAGGAGCCATCTCCCGCCTGTCAGCTTTGCTTCCTGCTCTGGGCAAGCTCTGCACAGCAGCAGCTGGTTCCGTGGGAGGCTGCTGGGAAGTTTTAGGGCTGAGTCCCACTCATTGCCCTGACAGTCCATGCTGCCCCAGCACTCCTCCACACGCAGTCCCAGGGATGGGGAGTGGCTGGGGTGTTGGGGGATCAGCCCTGCCATCCATGCTGAGCTGGGATCTCAGCCACTCCTGCTTCCAACAGGGCAGCTGCTTGGTTCCCACTTCACTTCCCCCCTGGGCATGGGCATCCAGGCCATGTGCACCAAAATCTGGCTGTGTTCTTGTGACCAGGAAGCAGCTCTCTTTGCAAAGTCTCTCTGATCCGTCTCCATTGCAAATCCTGGCGTTCAGCAGACGGTAGGTAGTTAACGCTGATCGGAGCTGCTGCCATCTGCAATAGAGTGCAATAAACTGCACCCCAGATTGTTGGCATAGAGAGGACTAAGGAAATTGCCCCCAAAGAACTCTGGGATACATCCGGAGGACTGGTGGGACCCAAGTCAAGCTGAGCCCACATTCATACAGGAAAGCAACAGGGCTTGGCCCCTAGGTCCCACTTTAACACAGGCCTGGTTCCTCCATCCCCTCAAGGTCCTGGGCCCCTATGTTTGAGCGCTACGTTAACACAATTGGTGCGTAGCCTCAAGGGGGGTTAGGCTCAAGCCTGGTCTCACACTGCTGTGGACACATACCCCAGGAGTCAGGACTCTTGGGTCCGATTCTTGACTCTACCACAGACTTCCTGTAACCTCGCTGTGCCTCCATTTCCTCTTTAAAAAGGGACAGTGAGACTTGCCCACCTAGCAGGTGGCTGCATGCCTCAATCAGTGTTTGGGAAGTTGATGCAAAAGCCACAAAGCATTATTATTATGACTGAGTCTGGAAATTAAAATTGGCCTGAAATATGTTCAAAGAAGGTCTGATTATTCCCAATTGTTTGCAGTGGGGTTGTAGCCCTGTCGGTCCCAGGAGGTAGAGACAAGGTGGGGGAGGTAATTTACTGGACCAAATTCCATTGGGAGGAGAGACAAGTGCAAACAGAAGCTGGCTCAATAAGAGATATTGCTGCACTCACCTTGTCTCTCGAATTAGTCCCAAGACAAATATAAAAACTGGAGCTGAATTGGTCGCCTGCCCTAATTGCTGAAAAACAGAAACCCTTAATTTCCTCACTTACTACTTCATATTTGGGGCAAATTTCTGCTCTTTGATCTGCTGAGCGGAACTCAGCTGTGCGCTCTGCAGGTATGGAACTTCCAGGTGGGAGAGACTCTGCTTCCCCCTTGTGGACTGAAATCGTATAATTTCCTTGCATCAAAAGCTTATTTTTTCTCTCCAGTACCTGCTGTGACTTCAGGGGAGTGCATAAAGCAGGTTCCTTGGGATCTGGGCCCAGCAGTCTGAGGGAATCTAATGTAGCAGTGAGGCAGTGGGAAAACCCTACAGGTCTGATTTTCAGAGATGCTGAGCTCCCACTCCTCTAATTAAAGACAGTGGGAGCTGTGAACGCCAAGCACCTCTGAAAAATCAGGCCCTGTGCATCTCTGAGGAGGGTTGAGGAAACAGTAGCAGGGAACAGAGATCAAGGAGTACCTTGGAGGATACAGAGTGGGTGTGGCTTATAAGAGAAGGCCATTTAGGGGAGTTTGATGGAAGATGATGATGTATCTAGGGGACATTACAAAGTTTTAGTGGATTTAATAATACAGGAGACCCACAAAGGATTCTGTTTACATTTGCTTGAGTCTTGCTCCTTTCTAAGCCCTGAAAGCGTTTTTAAGTATTTTTTTTCCAGCTTAGAAATATAAGCAGTGTTGCAAACTCTGAAATTTGTAAGTTGCACTTTCATGATAAAGATGTTGCATTATGGTTGCTTGCATGAGGTAAATTGAAAAACACTATTTCTTTGTTTATCGTTTTTTACAGTGCAAATATTTGCAATAAAAATAATAATATAAAGTGAGCACTGTACACTGTGTATTCTGTGTTGCAATTGAAATCAACATATTTGAAAATGTAGAAAAGCATCCAAAATATTTAATAAATTTCAATTTGTAGTCTATTGTTTGTGTGACTTTTTTAATCGCCATTATTTTTTTTGAGTTAATCACATGAGTTAACTGCGATTAATCGGCAGCCCTAAAGAAAAGCACAAAATATCATGAGACTGACTATAAAATCATCAGAATGGGCAACACAGTATCTGGAATAGCCAGGCCTGTTTTGCTGGAGGACTCCTTGGATGGGCTCAGAGATGGGTATTTTCAGATCTGACACCTTAGTTGAGCAGGCCAAGATGTTAGATCTTTAACAGAGACTTCCTTTCTCCCTAGTGTGCAGGCAACTGTTGAGTATTCATGAAAATGATCATGAAGCCAGAAGGGTTTCACAGATTTTTAGCACAAATATTTATTCATCGGAGCATTTGGCCTGTGAATAGTGCTATGCAGACTCCATCAGTCACTGTCCTTTATTTGCTAGCTAGACAAGTTTCAGTCATCCAACCAGGAAGCAGAAACAACTCTGTTATGACTGGTGACCAATCACGAATAAAGAAGAGCTGACAAGAACATTTTGCCCCACTGTCTGAGAATTATTCAGCAAATAAACCTCTGTGAATAACAGAAATCAGCATCAGTCGTGAACGATTCACACTGAGAAAGATAGGTTAAAACCACAGTGATGGATAGTCACAATCCATAACTTGCCTACCTCCAGTGAGTGCCCTAAAGTACCTTCCCAAATGGCACAGCTCATAGAGAGCCAACGTTGCTCAGCTGACTCCTCCTTCATTCCTACCCAGGACACACAGAGCAAGCAGCCACACCCAGCAGTATTAAAGCAGTCAGTGGGGAGCTCAGGATCCAAGAGTAGCTTGGTATTTATTCTATAAACTGCTTTGAATTCCATTAGATTCCACTTACAATAACACAACAATATGATTTATTAGTGTCTGCCTGGGATCACATGCACCCCTGCCCCGTGAGCTGTCCTGGTGCTTGGGGCAGCAATCTGCAAGGGGCAGCAGTGTGTGTGTGTTTTTGCCGCCCCAAGCAGCATGCCGAATTGCCGCCGGACGGCGGGGAAAGTCCGTGTGCTGTTAGGGTGGCTTGTGCATTTCGCAGTGGCGGCAATTCGGCAGCAGCTCCTATGTTCAGCTGCTCGTGGCGGCAATGCGGCAGCAGCTTCTGTCTTCAGCCAGAAGACAGAAGCCACTGAACTGCTGCCGCCCCGGAAATGCGCGCGCTGCCCTAACAGCACACGGACTTTCCCCGCCATCAGCGGCGGCAATTCGGCGCGCTGCTTGGGGCGGCAAAAACAGTAGAGCCGGCCCTGCCTGGGGTTGGCATCCACTGTCATTTCATGCCCAGCTGGGTTTTCAGGGCCCAGAGCCCAGCCAGTTGGATGCTGCTTCCCCCGCACACGATGACGACAATGGAGTCCAGGCCCGGGTTCAAGTGCCCTTCCCGCTGCAGCTGTTGAACACGACCCGTGTAGAGCAAGGCCAGAGGGGCTCCACAGGCCGGCTGGACCAGCATCCGCTCATCATCTGGGCAATGCCGGCAGGAAGGAGAAAAAAATCACAGAATATCACAATTGGAAGGGACCTCAGGAGGTCATCCAGTCCAACCCCCCGCTGAAAGCAGGACCCATCCCCAGATCCCTAAATGGCCCCTTCAAGGACTGAAGGCTCACAGTGCTGGGTATAGCAGGCCAATGCTCAAAGCACTGAGCTATTCCTCCCCCCCGTAAAGGAGGAACCCCGCTATGCAGTGGCAGTAGGCTGTTATCCTCACAGGGAGATGCCACTAGAGGGGAGAATGACCATAGGCACTAATTGGAGACTAGCCCTTGTGCTTTCAACCTAAGCTGGTAGACTGCACATGTGACACGCTTAATCTGTCCACTAATGTTCAGATTTCCTACCATTACATTGTGCTCCAAGCCAGTTGAGGAAGCCTGTCTCTGCACTTAATTTCTTCAGGCCTATAGCACAAGTCCTTTAGTGGCTGTAGCACAGTTTGGACCCCTCTACTTGGGTGAAACCAAATATCCATTATTAGGATACATTAGGGTCCCAGCTGGGCCGCAATTGCGTGGCACAGCGGTAACTGTAACATAGATGGGTCTGCCAGTGCCTCTGACCCCTGGAGCTGATTTCCCCAGTCCCGGTTTGACAGAAAAACAGTAACTAAACCCATGTTCCTATTCTGCAGAGAATTGGCAGAATCAAGGGTCAACAATTTCCCTATCCAAAAGAGAGAACTCGGAGCACGAAGCACCTCTGACAGGCGTTAGGTGGTGCTGTTGGCTCGCCGTAGTCAGCCAGAGAGCAGCATCAGCACCCGGCGTCTGCAGGACTTACCCAGGAACAGCTCTACGGCTTGGACTGCTTCCACATCCTCCACCAGCTGGGAGATGACCTGGCATTCGCTGGCACATTCCAGTGCCCGGGCAGACACCGTCTTGGCTCCTAAACATTTGGCCACGCTGGGAAATGAATAGCAAAAGAGAGAGCCCCCATTAGCACTCCAAGCTGGGAAATCCAGCCCAGGCCAGGGGAGAAATTCACCCCTTCGTCTCTGCAGCTAGGACTTCGTGGTGGTGCAGGGTTCTAGGCTGGCAGCCCTTGAGGAACGACATTTGACCAGACACAGCATGGGACAGCTGTGAATCCCACCAATGAGCCTCAGCCTTGAGTAAGAGGAAACCATCACAAGGTTACAAGGCAGAAGTTTGGTCTCTAGGGCCCATCCAGTCTTTTGCCTCTCTGCCAGGATTGCCCCCAAGGTGGTCAAAAGTGTTGCTGGGTTTTGGTGATGTGGAGCCCTGGATTGAGGCCTGCCAACTCATTGCACACAAGGGCCACCAAAGGGTCAACAGATGGAGTAAGAACTTGCAGTCATTACTGATGCAGGCTGGATCTGAACCCAGTGCCCCTAGAGGCGGAAGGAGCTGGAGCTCTGCAACGTTTGCATGCTGCTGCAGACCCAGAGCATGGGCAGCAACCCAATCCATGTCCCACCTATAAAAACCTTTCAATGTGGTGTTCTCCGGTGCTTGTTACAAGTTGCACCCTAGACAGGACCTGACTGGATCACCCTGACTGCAGCAAACCAGAGCACTGTCCACTCATTTCATCCAGAGCAAAGGGATGGTCACAGGTGGCCTTTGAAGTCTAAGGCTGGGATTCCCGAAGGAGCCGGCAGAGTTGGGCTCTTAGCTATCAAAGTTATTTCCACAGTCTCTCTATTGTAGTGTCCGAGCACCTCATGAGCTTCAATGGATCTGTCTTCACCCCAGCCCTGGGCAATACTCTTAGCCCCATTGTCCAGGTGGGGAACTGAGGGACACAGAAACTAAGAGACTTGCTTGTGGTCACACAAAGTCTGCAGCAAAGGAGGGAACAGACCCTCTGTCTCCTCAGCCTGCGGCTACACCCAACCACTGACCCAGCCTTCCTCTCCTAACAGGCTCACGCTGTTCTGGAAACCCCAGCCCTTAGAAGGAAGGCTAAGGTGACTAGCTGGCTGGCCAGTTCGATCAGCTCCTCATGGACAAAATTCATGGCAGAGAAACTCTTACTGGGGCTGTTTCCTGAACTCCCGTATCTCCTTTGCTCATCTTGGCTGAGGACACGGTATTAGCTCCCCAGATCCCTGAGAAAACACCCTGCTCCAAATCTTAGCAGGTTTCTGGCCAGCTCAAAGGCCACACCAGGTCCAGAGAGTGAGGAGGTCACTGCAGTCGGAAAGCAGGACCACTCTCACTTCTTATCTACTACTACTACTGGTCACTTTTAAAAACCAAGGGAACATTGTGGGTTGTGGTTTTAAGTGCCTATCCTAGCACCTCCCTAAAGTTTTGACGTGTACAACACACTGATCTGTGTACAAGCCAGGGCATATAGTCCAGGGACACCTCTGAGATTCTCTCTTGAAATGAAATGGAATTAGCAATAATTAGAGGATTGGGCCAAAAGAAATCTGATGAGGTTCAACGAAGACAAGTGCAGAGTCCTGCACTTAGGACGGAAGAATCCCATGCACTGCTACAGGCTGGGGACCGACTGGCTAAGCAGCAGTTCTGCAGAAAAGGACCTAGGGGTTACAGTAGATGAGAAGCTGGATATGAGTCAACAGTGTGCCTTTGTTGCCAAGAAGGCTAATGGCATTTTGGGCTGTATAAGAAGGGGCATTGCCAGCAGATCGAGAGATGTGATCATTCCCCTCTATTCAACATTGGCGAGGCCTCATCTGGAGTACTGTGTCCAGTTTTGCACCCCCACACTACAAGAAGGATGTGGAAAACTTGGAAAGAGTCCAGCAGAGGGCAACAAAAATGATTGGGGGCTGGAGCACATGACTTATGAGGAAAGGCTGAGGGAATTCAGATTATTTAGTCTGCAGAAGAGAAGAATGAGGGGGGATTTGATAGCTGCTTTCAACTACCTGAAAGGGGGTTCCAAAGAGGATGGATCTAGACTGTTCTCAGTGGTAGCAGATGACAGAACAAGGAGTAATGGTCTCAAGTTGCAGTGGAGGAGGTTTAGGTTGGATATTAGGAAAAACTTTTTCACTAGGAGGGTAGTGAAGCACTGGAATGGGTTCCCTAGGGAGGTGGTGAGATCTCCTTCCTTAGAGGCTTTTAAGGCCCGGCTTGACAAAGCCCTGGCTGGGATGATTTAGTTAGGGATTGGTCCTGCTTTGAGGTCCCTTCCAGCCCTGAGATTCTATGATTCTATGATTCTTAAGTTGGGCCCTGGACAGAGATCAGATCCGTCCTGATTTCTGGCTTTTTCTGTCTTGAACGCAGCTTCCTGGCTGGCTGCTGGCATTCATAAATCAAGGGAGTTCAGGATGCGACTATCATTCACAGAGGGAGGGTGGGACTAAGGTATCCTCGCATGGCAGGGCTGCCCCAGAACTGCAGACCCTGGAATCCCAAGATGACTGTCTCCAGCCCCAGGGCAGCCTGCATGGCGGGGGCACCGCAGCATCCAGCCAGGCAAGCTGTCAGGGAACCAGGCAGGTTCCCAACAAAACCAGGCCTGTGATTCAGCCAAGCAGGGGTGTGCTGCAGCAGCAGGAGGTGGGGAAAGGAAGCCTGGCCTTGAATTTCCTATTTGAAAGCCAAGCAGAGGATTTCAGCCTCCAGAGCTGTCAGTCCGGCAGCTGATACCAGCTGCAAACTCCCCACAGGAGAGTGAGTGAGGGGCATCGGCCAAGATGTGCAGGGGAGGGGAAAATCGGAGTGACAGCCCCCACCACCACATTGAGTAAGGGCCACGCCTCTTCTGAAGCACTAGCTTGACTATTACTGGTCTCATTTGCTCCCTTCCCCACCCACCTGCTTGTGTGTCACATGCGCCTGCATTTCCCTACCCTGTCATTGTAACGAGTTTGTACAGCCCCTAGCGCAACAGCCAAAGCCTCAACATGCTGTTGCAAGGCAATTAAATAATAATAATAATATCCTCAGATCCCACCTCCCCTGCCAGCACCCGCTCTGAGCCCCTCCCCTCACCCTCTGCAGATCCTCAGCACCCCCTCTGAGACCCTCCCCTCCCTGCACCCCCTGCAGATAGTCCCCTCCCCAACCTGCACCCCTTCTCAGCCCCTTCCCTCCCCGCACCCCCTGCAGATCCCCCTTCCCTGCCCGCACCCCCTGCAGAGCCCCCTTTGCCATCAATTCCCTCCTGTCTCCGCACTCACCTGGTTATCTCCGGCAGGGTGACCAATCTCCCAGCCTTGATTGCTGCATTGAAGCTGTCAGCTCCTTTGGTCTCCACAGCAATGATGGGTACATCCTGCCAGCCCACATCCTGCAGGCCGGCCACCACTCCAGCCAGCAGCCCTCCACCACCCACCGCCAGGACGATGGCGCCCGGCTTGTGGCCTAGCGAATCCTTCAGCTCCCTGACCATGCTGGCATGGCCTTGCCTGTGGGAACAGGGGTGGGGACAGCAAACCGGCTGTGAGAAACCAATCAACGAGCACTTCGGTGTGACGTGTCCCTGCCGGGCTGGGCTCTGACAATGGGCACACGTCTGGGCACCCCCTAGTCCCAGGCAGACCTAGCTGTAGTTCCCCAGGGAGCTGGCCAGGGCACATGCAGCAGCAAGAATCTTGGAGGTGGCAGAAGTCAGCAGAGGTGAAGAGGGGGCTTGGGACCATGAGAGGAGGGATGGATAGATGCACAAGCACAACCCAGGGGGGGTGAGGGGCTCCCCAAATGTCTCCTCTCCTGAGGCTCCCCCTCAGAGCAATGGCAGGATTTCAGGGCTTAGCCACACCCTGCCTAGCAAGTATGACATCGGTACAGCGCTGCCTGCCTCCATCCCGTCGTGCCAGCCTCATGTGGAACACCTGCTCCCCCAGAGCTGTTGGGAACCTCCCGCCTTGGCTTCCTGCTCCTGCCCTCCGCCCATTGGATTGGAGAATGTAGGAGACGAGACCACGTGGGGCTGCTGCCCCAGGGTCTGAATCAAGGACAGGGAGACCAGCCTGGCTGCGTGTGACCATTAGGAGCATGCCCAGCCCTGCAGGAATGGGCCAGAGCCCAAGGGCACGGGGCACCTGGGCCAGTGACTGAGGCTGGAGGGCCACTCAGACTGGTTGTTTGCGGACAAGGGTGCTGGAGTGATTTTGGGGGGGACTCTCACCTCCCCGAAGGCTGTCAGAGGGTGTTCGGAACAGGGAAGCTGCCCCCTCCCTTCATTCCCTTGAGCCCCATTCCCCCACACTAGCCCCTCAACTTTTGCTGAAGTTGTGCACCTGCTTCAGCATCTTCCTCAGTCAGGACCTACCAGGTCAGGTTCTCCCACTGCTCTGGGGCAGAGAGACTCTGGGACGACCGACAGGACAGGCCCAGCTAATTCCCCTTGGAGACACCCAGCTGGTGGCATTCCAAGACAACCCTCCTGACCCGACAGCTGCCCCAGAGAGTGGAGATCTGGTCTAATGAGCAGCTCCTTGCTCTGGAGCTGGGCTGGGACCATGCCTTTACCAGCTCAGTTGAAAGGGAGGACAAAGGGGCTTGACCCACCCACACTCCCACCACACACAGAGTCCACCGGGAGCAGCTGGAAAGTGGAGAACCCAGCAACCTCAGTCAGTTATCTCCCCCCGCGCCACCTCTTGTTCACCCTGCCTGGCTCCTTGTTCATCTCACCACGCGGATCCCGCCGCAGCCCGAGGTTAGTCAGACTGGGGCTGCTCGGCAGTAACTCCCTGGGGGCTGACAGAGAAACCGTGCAGTGGGAGAGGGGACACACAAGCCCCAAAGGGGCACAGGGCAAACCCTCTGTAGCCTGATTATACTAACAGCACCCCAGCCACGAGCAGGGCATTTGCTTTGTAAAAGGAAGAAAGGGGAAGACACAGAGACTGAAGGTGGCAAGACCCCAGGTGTGGGCCGGGGGGATGGGAGGGAGGATCCTGGCGAGGCCCCAGGTGCGGGCTGGGGGGATGAGAGGGAGGATCCCGGTGAGGCCCCAGGCGCGGGCCGGGGGGATGAGAGGGAGGATCCCGGAGAGGCCCCAGGCACGGGCCCCAGGGAGCAGGGGAGGGATGGGTGTGGTGAGGCCCCAGGTCTGAAGAGACAAAGCGCCAACCTCTCACCAGATCAAAGGATGGTCGAAGGGATGGATGCTGACCCAGCCTTCGGTCTCCGCTAACGCCAAGGCTTTTGCATAGGCATCGTCCCAGACCTGCCAACACAATGATGCAGGGAAGGATCCATGACCTGCCTGCCGCTGCCAGCTTCAGCCAGCCCTTGATCCCCTGGCTGGCTAGGAACGGCCTGCCCACCGCTTAGACTGTGTGCTCTGTGGGGCAGAGACTGTCTTTCCTTGATATGTATGTGCAGTGCTGAGCACAATGGGGGTTGGCTGGTCAGGGGAGGCTATGCACCAGGTCCTGTTTACCCTCTCCTGGCAGGTTCTGTCCAGTGCAATGGAGTTACACTGATGCAAAACTGGTGGAAGAAGAGAATCTGGCCCAGTGACTTTTAGCGGGTGCCTCTGTGTGTTTGGTCTGGTGCGTGGTTGTGCCTGTGTGTGTGAGGAGAATGAGGCCTCCAGCTCTGTGAGCACGTTTGTGTGCATGTGCCAGGCCTGGCGTTCAGCCCTGTTCCCTGTGACTTGCACTGGGTTGCGTGCCCATGGGTGAATGAGGCTGGAATTCAGCCTCTTTTGTCACCTCAGTCCAGGGGTAACGGCTGTTTTTCTGAATTTCAATTCTGCTAATAGCCTGTGTCCTCCCCACAACCCAGCCCTAGTGTGTTGCTCACCGGCTGAGTAACTAGCAGGAAGGCTGCAGAGCTGCAGGTTGGAAGGGGAAGCAGCTGCAGGAGAGTGTTGCCGGGCTTCTGTTGGTCCCAACGCCCTGTTATCCAAGGGTGTCAGATCCCCCCCAGGCCATTGAGAGAAATGGAATTCACCCAGATACCTTGTTACTAGCTCCCCATTAGCAATGTGGGGGAAGTGAAAGGCCAGGCAGAGTGAAAACAAGGAGGCTCTGAGCCAGATGGAGCTATCCCAGAACCCCACTGGTGCCCATCGCTGGCCTCTAGCAGTTTTACTACCCACTGCCATTCTGCAGGGGTTTCCCGGGTCATGTTTTCCCTCCTTCCCAGGGCACAGGCGTGACCAAGGTGGGAATTTTCTGTACTGTTTTTATGAATTATCCATATGACTCTCTCCATCACTTTGGGATTGCTAGGCAGTGAGTGCAGAGGGGTTCAAACGCTGCTGGTGGGCAGAACGGGAGACATGAGGGGTTAGCTCAGGGGTGGGCAAACTTTTTGGCCCGAGGGCCACATCAGGATTGCGAAACTGTGTGGAGGGCCAGGTAGGGAAGGCTGTGCCTCCCCAAACAGCCTGGCCCCCGCCCCCATCCAGCCCTCCACTTCCTATCCCCTCAGAACCGCTGACTCATCCAATTCCTGCTACTCCTTGTCCCCTCCCGGGATCCTCCACTCCTAACAGCCCCTGGGCCCCCGCCTCCTATCCAACCCCCCTGCTCCCTGTCCCCTGACTGTCCCGACACCCATCCATACCCCCAACCCCTGACTGCCCCCCTCAGAACACCCACCCATCCAATCCCCCCTGCTCTTTGTCCCCTGATTACCCCCTCCTGAGATCCCCTGCCCCTAACAACCCCTGGGACCCTACCCCCTATCCAACGCCCCCCCCCCGCTCCTTGTCCCTGACTGCCCCTTCCTGGGTTCCCCCACCCCTAACTGCCCCTGGGAGCCCACCCCCATCCAATTCCCCCTGATTGCCCCAACCCCTATCCACACCCCTACCTCCTGTCAGGCCCCCCTGGGACCCAACACCCTATTCAAACCCCTCCCCGCTCCCTGTCCCCTGACTGCCCCGCCCCATCCAACCGCCCCCTGCTCCCTGTCCCCTGACTGCCCCCTGGAACCCTCTGCCCCTTATCCAACTCCCCGCTCTCTTACCGTGCAGCTCAGAGCAGCAGGAACTTACAGCCACGCTGCCGCGCTCCCCGGCAGAAGCGGCAGGCCAGAGAGCTGACGGCACAGCGAGCTGAGGCTGCAGGGGAAGGGGGACAGCAAGGGATGGGCTGGGGGCTAGCTGCCCTGACCGGGAGCTCAAGGGCCAGGCAGGACGGTCCCTCAGGACGGATGTGACCCTGGGCCATAGTTTGCCCACCTCTGGGTTAGCGTCACATGGCTCTCTGGGATGATGCGACTAGGTCGCTGAGGACTGGCTGGAACCAACCCAGATCAATGGAGGATCTGGGAAGCCAACGGGAATCCCAACGACTGAACCACTGACGGGTAGCGATGGCAAGGTCTGGCAGGCAGAACATCTGAACTCAGCCTGGACCTGCAGGCTGAGGGCAATGGGCTGAAAGGTGTCAGCTATCTGGGGTAAGATCTGAGCCCACAGACACACAGGAGCTCTCCCCTGGCACTGACAGACAAGGGACAGAGAGAGAGAAAGAACCAAGATGGTTCCTCCAGCATGGCTGAAGCTTTGCCTCTCCGTGCTAACAGAAGGACGTTTGGATTCTGGAGGCCATGAGACTAAGATATTGTTACCACGTCTGGGAAAGGCAGTCCCTGCAAATACTCCCTGGGAGCAGGGCACCCCAAAGGGGCCGATACAAGCCTCCCGTCAGAGTCTGGCTCAGCTGCACTGGCTGCAGGACCCACAGAGAGACAGAGATTGCTGGTGTCCGAAGGCCCAGCTTCAGTGTCATGGACTCCATGGACCTGCCCTGTGGTCCTTGGGGTCTGGCCTGCTACAGGGGTCACTCCCAAGGGACTGGTTACAAGCTGGGGCAAAGACCAGACCCTGTGCATCCGTGATAACAAGTACCTTCCCAAAGACCTGCACCTCCGTCCCCTGCTCTTCCATCTTCTGCACTGTGGCCTGGGGGGTGCTCGTTGGCACTATGATGGTGGCAGGGATCCCCAGCTTCTTGGCAGCGTAGACCGTGGCGAAGCCAGCATTCCCCCCTGTAGAGACAAGGAGACGGGGTCAGTTACGAACAGTGGGGAGCTTGGGGACCCCCCAGCGTGTCCACGGAACAATGATCCAGTGGGCTCTAGATTCGGGCCCCACTTGATGAATCAGAAACAGACCCAGGTCTCCACATCTGGGTCCATGCATGGATTCCGAACACAGCGCAGATGAGGGCGACTTGGATCCAAGGCTTGAGTCAAGCTCCTTCCTACCATGTAGGGAACCCTAAATCACAGCATGAGAACCCATGCTGCTCCCTTAACATAAAGATCGCAGCATCAATCGCTGCCCCCTGCTGGCTTCAGGGGCAGAGCTGGAAGTGGGCGTGTGGAGACGGGCACCCCAGGTGAATACAGAAATGCGCAGTGAATGACACCAGTGCATTGGTCCAGCCTGCGACAGAATCTGGACAAAGCAATTCAAATAAAAGGGCTCTGATGTGTCAGCCTGTAGTGGGCTCTAATCCTCAGCCCTCTTCAGTGACAGATATCCACTCTCCCTGGCAGAGATCAGGCAGGCAGGCAGGCAAAGGGAGAATAGGATTATCAGATCTGTTCACTGACACACAGCATAGAATAATCCTCTTTGGGGCTATTTCCCCATGTGGATTTACAGACTCCCCACTCACTGGACTGTGGAATGAGCAAGATCCTGCCAGGCACAGTGTTATACAGACCCACCAATACAGGCCAAGCCCCCATGCCCCCCCCCCAATATATCCTGCAGTCAGACTGAACTTGAGTGCAGGGAATGTGGTGGCTAGCGCCGCTGAGAGGGTGAATGTCCGGCTTTCCACCCTTCAGATGACCAGCCATTTCTCCTTCCCTCTGTCCTCCCAGACTGGCTGCTCTCTGTTTACTGCTGAGGCTTGAAAGCTGAGTCATGAGACTACGTCAAGACACAAACATTATGCCCAGAAACGATCCACTGCATCATTTCACACTGCTTCCCTCTCCTTGGGTTCCTGGCTGAGTCCCAAATGTGTCTTCTGGCCTGGATCTGAAAGGCTGGATGCCCTCACCTGGGCCTTGGCAAGGTGAGAGCTGACGTCCCACTTCCCCTATGCTTTAAAGACATCTGCATCGGTACCCCATGGAATGCCTGGCTCACCTCCCCAGGGATCAGGTGATGGAACAGAACAGCCCGTCTTGCTAAATATCCCAAGGGAGAAGAATAGTTGGAAGTAAATTTACCTGTTGAACAAACAAAATGTTTGCAGCCCTTCTTGGCAGCCTGAAACCAAAGAGAAAGTAGAGCTCGGAATTCACTTAACTCACTTCTCAGGGCTGGTCCTGTACATCAGCCAACACAGTTTGGCGGTAAAATTAGTAATACAATTACAGCTATAATACTGCAGCGTTTGGACTACACACCCACACCTGAATGCATTCTGTGCCATATACACACAGACGTCTGCACCACCACATACACCCCCCAATGTATATTGCACCCATACTGCACACACATACACACTAATGTTTCCGCACCATTTTGCAAGCACATACAAGTGTGTTTTGCAACGCGCACCCATGCTAGTGCATTCTGCACACACCAATGCATTTTGCACCACCCTACCCACACATCCTTCTTCTGGGCATACTCATGGCACATGGTGTCAGTCACCAATCTCCTCCAAACACCTCAAGAGCAAGGGCTAAGGTCCCAGTGCTGGGCTCACCTCCTGACAGAAGTAGCCAATCCCCCGAATCTTGAACGAGCCAGTAGGTTGGACATTCTCCAGTTTCATATAGACCTTGGTGCCTGCAGCCTTGGACAGGGCGGCGCTTTCCAGCACAGGAGTGAGGACGTGGAACCCTCTCCCATCTCTGTCCAACAGGGCTGCCATTGGTGTCAAAGGAAACACCTGAAGTACACACAAGGCATGTCCCAAGGCAATGAGACAAGACAAGAGATACCAGAGGCCAAATCCTACTCAGTTAAATCTGGAGCATTTCCACTGATTGGAAGTTAATGGATGGGCCGACAGATATTGTGCTGCCCTACACAGGCCTCCACGGCAGGGGGGGTGTCCCCAGGGCTCCACAGAAGAGGAGGGCTGTGCCCAAGGTCTGTGGGGGGCAGTGGCAGGCTTGAGGGCAGGTGGGAACTGCTCAGCACCCACCAGCCACAGCTGTTCGGCAGGGCTGCCAATCAGCTGTTTGGCGGCTGCCCGGAGGTGCTTGCGGGAGGGTGGAGACAGTGAGCAGTGGCGGGGGCCTGAGGGAAGGGGGAGGGAAGAGGCGGAGCAAGGGCAGGGCCTTGGAGGAAGGGGTGCAGTGAGGGCAGGGTCTCGGAGCACCCCGAGGGAAAAATAAAAGTCAAGGCCTATGAGAGGGTTAGAATTGCAGGATCTGGCTCCAAGGGAAGGATATGCCTTGCAAGCTACTTGCAAGGACATCTGAATGGCTGAAATTGGAACATTTTTGCAGTTTATTGCCAAGTTGAAATCTCCCTCCCCCCCTTTTTTTTTTCAAAAACGCCAAGAATGAGCTATTTTGAGTGAAAAGGGGCCTCTGTATTTGAGCCAAATTGCTATCACTGTAATGACAGGGCCTTTGGTGATTTTGCATGGCTTTTGCTGCTAAATTGTTGCTTTAAAAAAAAAAAAAAAAAAAAAAAAAAAAAAAAAAAGAGACAGCACCACAAAAACTGATGAAATCAATACATTGTGGAAAATGTCATGAACAATCTGCTTGAGAAATTGTCTGCCATTTGCCTAGTAATTAACAGAACCCAGATATTCTTGTTCCAGCAGCAGCAGCTCTTCCCACTTACTCTAAAATTCAAGGAGACTCTCCTTTAACGAAAGCAGTATAGGACATAAGACACACAGTTACATAATTTTGATATCATGCAGTGGAGGACAATGGTGACACCTGGACACTAGTCTGCTTATTACAATATAAAATGTAAAATAAAATTCTTCTCTTTGGGGGAAAAAAAGAACATTGAACAATTATTTATTGCAGTTACTCTGGGTAACTGCACTGACATCAATAGTCAATAAGTTGTTTCTTGGCTTTCTTTACTCACGTGGGACCAGACATTTGGCTATTATAAATCAGCACAGATCCATTTACTTCCATGGTGCTTCGCTGATTTACACCAGCTGAGGATCAGGCCTGCGTTCTTTCCAGATCCGAGCATCCTGCACAGAGCACGCCCAGCTGCCAGTCTCACTTCCACTGGTACAAACTGCCTCACTACTGGCCAGGGAGATCTCTCCAACAGCTGGGGCAGTTAGGGCCTTAAGGATCAGACCCAGTACTTTAGGCTTGCCCCAGAAATCACTCAGCAGATCTCAGAGGGTGGGTGTCGTGGGCTCCCTGCACTAGGCCCTGCTAACCGCAGCTCCTGTGTTCTGTGCAGGGGCGGCTCCAGGCACCAGCAAGCCAAGCGCGTGCTTGGGCAGCAAACCAGGAGGGGCGCTCTGCTGGTCGCCGCGAGGGCGGCAGGCCGGCTTCCTTTAGCGGCTTGCCTGCAGAGGGTCCGCTGGTCCCGCGGCTTCGGCGGACCTCCCACAGGCATGCCACCAAAGCCGGAGGACCAGGGACCTCCTGCAGGCAAGCTGCTGAAGGCAGCCTGCCTGCAGTGCTTGGGGCGGCAAAATGCCTAGAGCCCCCCTGGTTCTGTGCTAGGAGATATTTCCCAGTGGTCTTGATGTGCAGCCTCGCAAAGAACCCTTGGCAATGATGGAGACAGGAAGGAACAAACCAAGGGATGACTAAGCGTGGTGAGCTCCCACGGCCGAAGGAAAGGACTGAACCTCTGTGCTAAGTGCAGGCAATAGGAAAAACACATAGCAGCAGCCGCAAGCTGGGAATCCAGCAGCAGCTGGGGATGGAACAAAGTGTTAAACCTTGGAGACAAGTGATAGACGCACCCTGTCAACCATGGGTGCTGCTACAATCTCTGTGATTTCTTCTGGCACATTCCCTATCATCCCCCTTTCATCTGGTTCATAGCTAGCCAGCTGCCTCTCTGTTAGACACTGGGGGCTTGAGGCTCACTTAGTCTGTGCCTACTCTGCGGGCAGGAATGGGGGGGTCGGAAGAGATTTTAACCATCTTTGTGACTCCTTTAACCATCCATGTTTCTGGGGGCTCTGCAGGACCCTGTCCAGTCCCTGGTGTAAGTTAGAGCAGCCTCATTGCTGCTCTGATTTAGGATTTGCCCCCTGCAGGAGCAGAGAGTAGTACAGTGCACATCAGCCATGCTCCCTTTTTGTCCCTAACATGCCCTCTATGGCAGGAGCTGGAAGTAGGGTCATTGCAGAGCTCTCATGCTAGTTCCACATCAACCCAGGAGAACCTCTGCACAAGGGGGTGTTTCATTCCTTGCCCCCTTATGCTGCCAAGAGGGCACTGGGGACATTATTATAACGGAGAGTCGGACCCCAAGCAAGCCCCTCCGATGCATCTTGAGAATCAGAAATCTGTCTGTCTATCTAGCCTGTCACCGGAGTTATCAAACACATTGCTGAGGGTGACAGCACTGCTTCAGAACAGAGCACCAACTCCCCACTTCTCTGTCCCTGCCATTTCCTGAAGACCTTGGGCCCCAATCCTCGAAGGTATGTAGATGCCTAAATCTCTATGAGGACCTGCGCCTGTCTGAATCCACGTTGGATCCTTTCTCCTGATCCATTCAGGAGCTGCTCTTCATAGTCCCCAGGCAGTTTGCTTCAGAGAGCACACTCATGTGAAAGCTAGAAGATGGCCATTGCTAGCAGGGGCAGCTCCAGGCACCAGCACACCAAGCACGTACTTGGGGTGGCAAGCCACGGGGGGTGCTCTGCCGGTCACCACGAGGGTGGCAGGCAGGTTGCCTTCGGTGGCATGCCTGCGGAGGGTCCGCTGGTCCCACGGTTTCGGCAGACCTCCCGCAGGCGTGCCGCCAAATCCGCGGGACCAGGGACCTCCAGCAGGCAAGCCGCCAAAGGCAGCCTGCCTGCCGTGCTTGGGGCGGCAAAATACCTAGAGCCGCCCCTAACTGCTAGCCACACAGCTTCAGCCAATGTCACCCAGGGATCGAGGGCGGCTGCGGTCAGCGCGGCCTTCAGAACCGGGGAATTCTTGAGAGCAGAACCTTTGACCAGTCGTCAAAGGCTTGACCCGCCCGAGGGCTGAAGAAAGAGGACGGAGTTCACTCACTCATTTATTATTTACTGACGCGGAGTGTGATCCCGGCACATATGCATGACCTACATGCACCTAGGGAAGTGCGTCAGACTCATCCAAGGGTTAACGGGTATAAACAGATAATCCCAGCCTAAACTGAAAATATTATCTCCCTAAAAGAACAAGGCTGTGTCCTTAGCAAATTCCTTTTAAGTTAGACACTCCCTCCCCTGCATGCAAGGACAGGATTGGCTCCCTGACCTCAACTCTCCCCAGCCCTCTTAGCTATGTCCTTAGCCGTTTTGCCTGTCAGTTGGGTTGCACAGCCACAGGCCTGCCATCTGCTTCATATTTGGAATATTTACCTTGATTCTGGCTGAGATCTCTTGCCTCCTTGCCCCAGGCCCGAAAGGCGATGCCCTTCCCAACGCATACAGATGGGGAGGAGCCGGTGATTCCAAACTGCAAGTAGCAGAGCAAAGGTTAGGAAATGGAGGTGGGGAAACAGAGTTAATGAGAGTTACATTAAAGAGACCCTGTCATCTTGATGAGCCCGCTTCTGTCCAGACAATGTTTCATGGGCTCTTGTTGCAAACATCACCGAATAAAACAGAACCGGACACGATTAGAGAAGAACGGATTACGCTCTATTCTCCAGTCTATTTACTTGGTGTTTTGCATGCTGTCAGTTTCACTGTTTAGTCAGGGGAACATTTCCCAAGGCACCTGAGTGACTAAGCTGCCAAAGCCTCATTGCCACAAGTGATTAGGGACAGGACCAGCACCAAATGTTTTGCAGCCTCAAGCAAAAAAATTTTCCAGCGCCCCCTTGGCCCCACCCCAACTTTAACCCTTCCCCGCCCCATTGCAACCTCTTCCCCAAATCCCCAGCCCCGCCTCCTCCCCCGGGCGCACCGCATTTCTCCTCCTATGCCTCCCTTCCGGGGGGAGAAGCAGAGCATCAGCGCGCTCGGGGGAGGAGGCGGAGGGGAGCTGGTGGGGGGGAGCGGTTCCTCTGCCCACCCCAGGGTTACTTTCTATGGCCTTTCCCACACACCCCACCGCCGCAGCTCACCTGTGCTCTGCCTGCTCCCCTGAGGGTGCCATCACCGCTCCGCTTCTCCCCCCTTCCTCCCAGGCTTGCAGCAAGACAGAGATGCGGAGCAGTGGCGTACTCGGGGGAGCAGGCAGCAGTGGAGTGGAGGTGAGCTGTGGGGGGGGGAGAGTTCCTCTGTCATCCCCCAGGGTTACTTCCTGCGCCCCCCCGGCACCTCCCACCGCTGCAGCTCACCTCCGCTCAGGGCCGGCTCCCAACTTTTTGCACCCCAAGCAAAAAAAAAAAAAGAAGCCGGAGTGCCGCCCCTTGGAAAGTGCCGCTCCAAGCACATGCTTGGAGTGCTGGTGCCTAGAGCTGGCCCTGGAAGGACCACATTTTCCAAGTTATTAGGTGTGTAACCTGGTGTGCCTGGGGCAGCCCTCACTGAAAATGCCAAGGTCAGGGTAGGCTGCGAAAAGGGAAGCAGATTCTCCCAAAACTGGCGGTTAACACGGAAGCTAAACTTACCAACCTGCCACCAAAAAAAAAAAAAGAAAGAAAAGAAGAAAAGAAAAAGAAATCACACAGTCCCCTTTATTGCTTTCCAGTTCTCTGGTTCCCAGTCAGCAGCTAGGTCCTGCATGGTGAGAAGTTATTTGAATACAAAGTGCTCTTCTGAACCCCAAAGGGCATCAATATTAGGTTGGATCTTACCCAAAATACCACGCTGCCAGCCAATCCTTTAGGGTCTAAAAGAGAAAGAACAAGAAAAAAGTTGTTAAACGATAAAGCACTTAGATACATACAGAGACTACAAAGACCATATAGCAGGTTCTTAGCAGTATTAATGAGTTTGCTGGCTTGAAAGTCTCTCTGGAACACATCCACAGCTGGGATGGGTCATGCAGTCCTTTGTTCAGAGCTTCAGGTTGTAGAAAAGTTCCTCCAGAAGTAAGAAGCAGGAACGAAGACAAAATGGAGATGATGCAGCCGCCTTTTCATATCCTTTGCCAATGTGGCTTGTACTTCCCGGGCCTCCCAAACATGAACTTCACAGCATATGGCATGGAAAAGCCTTAGAGTTCTGTCCACAGGCCTGCCCCTACATGCCTGGCCTTCTCTCAGTGGGTCTTTGCCACCTCCGTACCGGGGTTCCACCAGCCAGGGCTCCCTCACCATGTCCTGCTGCCCCACACCCAGCTGCAGAATCACACAGAGTCTGCAATCAGCTCTGTGTAGGAAGACTCAGCTCAGGGATTGCCCTGCACTCAAGTACACACCCTCTCTGGAGTGCAAAGCCAAAATGATATTGTCTTGCGCTGTATAGAGATCTACACAGCGTCAGCGCGTAAAATCTGCTCCCTCCCTCAATGTGGAGGAAGACACTCACAGCTTTTTGCCCTCCCCCCCTTATGAATCACACAAACTGGGTTTTAGAAAACAAAACAAGTTTATTAACTACAAAGGATAAATTTCAAGTTATTATAAGAGATAGCAACTGATCAAAGCAGATCACTGAGCAAATAAAACAAACATGCAAACTAATCTTAATACACTAATTTAACTGGTTAATAGAAGCAAATTCTCACCCTACGTGTTGTTTTATGCAGGTTGCAGAGTTCCCTGAAGGTAAATGGCACTGCTTGCGGCTTAACTCTCCAGGGATTCCTTTCACAGGCAAGACCTTTCTAGCCTGGGCTCAGCCCCTGCCACCCCCAGCTTAGTTCCTTTGTTTCTTCAGGTGTTTTCATCAGTCTTTCTTCTTGAGTGGGGAGGCAGTGGAGGAGATCCAAGATTAACTCACACCCTGGCCTTAAACAGGAGTCACATATGGTGGGAATCCTTTGTTTCCCAGTTTGACGCTCGCCCCCTTTCAGTGGAAAAATACCAGCAGATCAAGATGGCTTCCTGTACCAGGTGGCATGATCACATGACCCTGCAATGTCAAAGCAGCATCCCAGGAAGCTTCTCAGGAAGGTGGGAAATTAGTATCTTCAAAATCCTATTGTCCTTCCTAATGGCCCATCCAGGCTGATTGTTTACTGTCCGGTGGGCGCTCCCCAGGTGCAAGCACTTTTGTAATTGATACATAGTCCATATTCCTAACTTCAGATACAGAAATGATACATGTATACAAATAGGACAATCATATCCAGTAAATTACAACCTTTCCGATGATACCTCACTTGACCCATCTTGCATAAAACATCTTAGTCATGCCATATTCATATCATAACAGTGTTTCTATGAAGAATATGGAGCGTAATGTCACAGGATCAATTGTATAGTTGATGATCCTTGATGGGCCGTCGAACAGGCTAGACAGTGCTGATGCCAATGTGTCTAGAGGTGTCACCTAGAAATACAGCACAAGTTTAGAAATACAGATATACCCTACATATCTGTAACAAAGGTGATCATACTTGGCAAATCATAACATCTTTATAGATACCTTCCGTGGCATATCTAGCACGATTCATTGCAGTTTTATAATATTGGTACTAATAATATCGTGATGGGTTCCACATATTCCATTCAGCGTCACCAGGTGCCTAAAGATGCAGACAGACACCTACGTGAGTTTTTTTAAAGCATTGAAATCAATGGGAGTTTGGCACCTAGCTGCTTTGGAATATCCACTAGACACTGATCTGGAGCTTTTGGTGCCTAAATACCTTTAAAAATCTGGCCCTCGGGACTTTCAGGGAGACTTAGGATCCTATAATGGCAAATAATACATTATAAAAACAAATGCCCAAGTCACTTTTGAAAAAAAATCATCTCCTAAGTCACTTAGGTATAGGGTGACCAGACAGCAAGTGTGAAAAATCAGGATGGGGGTAGGGAGTAATAGGCGCCTATTAAGAAAAAGACCCAAAAATCAGGACAGTCCCTATAAAATCGGGACATCTGGTCACCCTGCTTAGGTGCTTTTGAAAAATATCACTCTCAGTTTCTCCCCGTTTGTGTGGGTCTTTCCTGCAGCAGCAAGGGAGAGGGAAACCACAGAAAAATATGGCTATAAATGCACAATTAGCACAGAGGAAGGGGATGCTTTGGGGGCAGATGTAGCACCAGAAACTACTTTGAACTCATTTTATGAAATTAACCAGATTTCAGTTTGACACTTCCTCAGCAGCCATGTGTGGTCCATGTAACTGTTCCCCTGCAATCCAAGGGCCACTCCTGATTTCCAGTCTGGCCTAATTCCTGCAAGCCAGGCTTTGCCAAAAATTTAATAAAACTCTGGGTTTAGTTTGGAGCTTGTGACACTAAGCTAGGATTCATCTTCACAGCATCATGATACAAAATTGCCATATGAGTAAGCAAACATCCTGGCATCGTGCTGCAGTGACAGACAATTGCAATGGTATTATTTTGCTCCATTGATCAATAGATGGCATTCCCTGTCAGGGCATCACAGTATTTTCCAGTCCTCATGCCACTGCTGCTTTGCCAGGCATGCACCAAACAGCCACGCAGCACCAAAGAATTCCTCAACAATTCTAGGAACTTTAACTCCTTCACGGCTGGGTCTCCATCCTTCCTGCTGTCCAGCTGTTGTTCTATTAACATACCATGGGACTATTTAGATAGTGGGATGCACTTCCCAATATGTTCAGGAACTCAGCAGATGCCTCCCATCAGATCTCTCTGGAATGTTTGGCTGCACAGAAATAAACTAAAATCCATAAACGGGTGTGGCGCATGTGCATTCATGAGGACGAGAGAGCCATGTGTGCAAATCCCACAGGCATGTGTATGCCAGAGAACTTGGTGCACAAAACCTGCATGTGTGTGCACATGCAAAATGCAGGGACGTGCTTGTGCATGCATGCACACATGCAAACTTACATGCAAAAGCCGCACGTAGCCATGCCAGCTAACATAGGATTGCTCAGCAATCTGCACGAGCAAATACATAATTTGCTGCTGCCACTTAAGGACTGAGTTTTGGAAATTTAGCTCTGAATGCTGCCCAACTACAGGGTCCCTAAATCCACTTGCAGACTCCCAGCTGCTGGCATTCCCAACAATGGGCAAGTTGAGGGCATCAGCTCAACAACCAAAGATGCAGGCCCTGCTCTGCTTTGTGAAGCATGAAAAAAACAAGAGCACCACACAAGCTCAACGCTGCAGCAGGGTCTGACCGACAGTTGGAGGGGCAGGTCTGAAGCAGGGAGGGAGGGATCATGTACAGTATAGCCAGGGTCTAGGTGCAGGTTTTTTATTTGCACAATAATGCTTCAGTCTGCACCATACTCACAAGTGTACTTGGATTCTACAAGAGCTGTATTTTTTAATCAGGCCCAGTGCATCAGGCTGGGTACATCCAGGTTTCCTGAGCTGCAAAGGACGGGAGTGGTAATTATTTTTGCAGCCAGAGTACTCGTGGTTTTGGCCTGTGGCTGTCACATACCTCAAACAGAACGTTGAGATTTTCAGACTAATCAGACATGCACACGAACTGTCCATCTTCTTATAAAGTAAAAGATGCTTGTGCATGCGTGCATACATGTGTGACAGCAGTTGTATGCATGTGCATATATATTACTTGTGCACACATGTGTGCATGTGTATATGTAGGTAGCGCATGTGTGGGCATTCACAGAGTGCAAGCTGCTGGTTGTATGTGTGCATATGCATGAATGAGCCTTTTGTTTATGTGTGTATACATAGATTTATACCATCATCTGTGTGTGTACATATGCGTGTGCGTAAATTTGTGTGCATGCATATTTACACGACTGTATGTGTTTATGTTTGCAAGCACATGAGGGCCTATATGCCTGTGTATGGACACATATATGTGTGATCATTTGTGCATGGATGAGTATGTGTGTGTGTGTCAGCACATGTATCTTAATATGTGCAAATACATGTGTGTCAGCACCTGTATTCATGTATGTGTAACAAATCAAGTGTTATGTAGGAACTTGTCTACATGGGGAAGTTTTTCCACGGTAACTTTAGTTTACTCAGCATAAACTGCCTCGCAGCCACACACAAAAGTGCTGTTTTCAATTTATCTGGAGTCCTAGCCCGCTTTAATCAATCTGCTTTGAAAGGCAGCATAATGCTATTTCAGAATGGGTTGTATGGGGCTACGGTTCCTGTGAACCCACCCCTATTTTGGATAAACTATACAACCCCCTGCTATCCCATACTGCATTGCTTCACACCTGAAACAGCCTCTCTGAGGGGGCCCTCCTCTGCTCATCTTGACCAGATGTCACCTCCCTGTTTAAATCCTGACATACACCTTTTCGATTCCAGCTCCTGGCTGGTTCACATACCCAGAGTACATTATAGTGACCATGCCCTGTGCTCCTGCCCGGTTACATCTGAACAGGAGTCACCAAAATGCCAAGCTCTACGGGCAGCTACAAGCACAAATGCAGGGATGCACCCTGTACCAGGCCAAAGCCGGGGAGTTGAGGCAGAATTATAAAAACATAAGAGACAAAATGAGACCTCCCAGGACATTTGCTTACTACAGGGAACTGGATTTTTTGCCAGGGAGGCCACTACACCCCACTACATCGTGGGCAGTTTGGAGGAAATCCAGGTGACCGTGGGCTCTGAGGAGATCCGCCCCCTGCCCACAAATAGAATCATAGAGTATCAGGGTTGGAAGGGGCCTCAGGAGGTATCTAGTCCAACCCTCTGCTCAAAGTCAGACCATCCCCAACTAAATCATCCCAGCCAGGGCTTTGTAAAGCCTGACCTTAAAAACCTCTAAGGAAGGAGACTCCACTACCTCCCTAGGGAACCCATTCCAGTGCTTCATCACCCTTCCAGTGAAAAAGTTTTTCCTAATATCCAGCCTAAACCTCCCCCTCTGCAACTTGAGACCATTACTCCTTGTTCTGTCATCTGCCACCACTGAGAACAGTCTAGATCCATCCTCTTTGGAACCCCCTTTCAGGTAGTTGAAAGCAGCTATCAAATCCCCCCTTATTCTTCTCTTCTGCAGACTAAACAATCCCAGTTCCCTCAGCCTCTCCTCATAAGTCCTGTGCTCCAGCCCCCTAATCATTTTTGTTACCAAAGGTCTCTGTGAGCCAACCAACCCTGAGCCAGGGCCAGTACCAGAGATGGTCCCCAGGTAAAGAGACAGTTGGACAGTGCTGCTGAGGAGGCCTCAGCCAGCAAATATTATATCTTGTCTTACAGCTAAGCCTTCCCCCGTTTTTTCTAGGGGTTCAAGCCCCACGGCCTCCTGGAGTTGAGGCCAGTGGTTTTATTGCTCACACTTAGCAATTCCTGTGGGAGGAACTCAAAGCACTTTGCAGCCATTAATAAGAAAAGTCTGACAACAACTCCAGTGAGACTCCAGAGTATCATTATCGCCATGTAACAAAAAGGGAAACCGAGGCACCATGCAGTATCACAACTTGCCTGAGACGGCTCTAGAACTGTAGGGCAGAGCTGGAACCACATTTTCTGGCATCTAGCCCTGCACTTAAACCACAAGACTATTCTCTTTTTGGATATGAGCACCCAAGGTGTCTCAAAGCCATAAAGGTAGACAAAGGTGGGACCATGCCTGTGCACTCAAACACTAGCACCATGCTGTGCAGCTTGAGGCCAGAATCCCGTTCACTGGATCCGGCCAGATGACAGGGGTTATGCCCTTGTCTTTCTGAACAGACCCATCTGAGTTTTAACTTCCACCATCACGGACAACAAAGAGTTACTGCTCCCCTTCAGCATTACCCCACTGGGCACGAGTCCCGCTCCGGGAGAACCCATGATCCGATACCCAGATACCAAGCCACAATATGGCAATAAATAGAAATCCAAGAAACTCAAACTACTCTGATGTAGATGGGCCATTCCATCTTATTCACTTTGATGTTTACTGTCTCTCTGCTCAGGCTTTCTGTTGCCAATACCCTTATTGGGGCTTTGTTTTGCCTTTAAATTTGTCACTGTTGATAGTACTACAATCAGCCATGCTCCTACACCTCTCAGGCAGGAATATCACCCACCGTAGGTGCGGACTCCATGGGTGCTCTGGGGCTGAAGCACCCATGGAAGAAAATAACGGGTGCTCAGCATCCACCAGCCCCACCTGTTTGGTACCTGGGGGAGGAGCTTGGGAAGGATGGAGAGCAGCAAGCGGGTGGGGGCAGGCGGGAGCCTCAGGGAGGGGTCTGAGCAGGGCAGGAAGAGGTGGAACAAGGGCAGGGCCTCGGGGGGGGGGGGCAGGGCCTTGGGGAGGGGGTGGAGCAAGGGCAGAGCACCCCCAAGGAAAACTAAAAGTAAGTGCCTATCACCCCCACAATCATTAATGTCCTTCACCAACTCTTGCGCATTATAATTATAGGCAGCACAACATCACCTATAGTTAAGGTTGCCCAACACTTTCCATTGTAAGCCCCTGTTTTCAGTTGCTTACAACTTGCCAAACTTTAATGACATTTTCCACACCAGGTTTTCGCCACAAGATGATTTTTTTAAGTTTCAGCTAAAACAGATCAGTCGTTTCTGCCAATGAAGCTAGGGGCAAATATGTTGTTTTGCCTGCATTAAAAAAATTCTTAGTTTCCCTGATAATACACTAATAATCACCATTAAAGTTCATAGCTGCTTCTTAAAGGCACAGACTACCTTAACTTCCCCTCCCTGCCCACAGAGCTTGGACAGATCCCTAGGTACTAAGAAGTCAAAAGAGTGTGACAGCTCAGAGAACTGACTCCCAACCCGCTCCTGCTGAAGTCCGAGGGAAAACCTTTGGACCAGCCCAGGGCCAGGGGCAAATATTTATCTAAGCTGTTTAGTGCAGGATCCCTTAGGAAATGACATCGCTTGTCTCCTGTTTCGCAGGCCTGGTCCTGAATCTCCCGGCAGAAGGAGGGGACACAGCCCACTCAGCCCCTGGCTCAGGGCAGGTTTCCTGATGAGCTTTTCTTCTCTTAGCCCAGTTGCCAAGGGAAAGCAAGGCTGGCACAAGCAACTCCAGCAGCCCCTGCTTCCCCTCCACCCCCCTCCAGCTGTGAGGCACAATGGTCAGAGGGCAGCACCTGGTATTCGACTGCTCTGCCACGCTAGCTGGGGTGGGGGTCAGTCCTGCAGGGAGAGGAGACAGCGGAGGAAAAGTGGAAGCAGGGGAAGAGAGGAGATGGAGGCTGACTGTTAAACAGAAAGCTGGGGAGAACTGCAGTAAAGGGGGAGATACCCTGAGTCCATAGGGGGGCCCCCAGTCAGCACTATGCAGCTCGCACTCTGCCCCACGGCACATGAGCAGAATTATGACACTCCATCAGCTGGGTGAGAACCCCTGACTTCCCCAGGGCAGCCTGTCTGAGCTGGCCTAGAGGGTGTGTGCTCCTCCTTGGGGTTAGAAACAAAACATCCCCATTTGTCCCTCCAATGTCCCCACCACCCTCTCTTTCCTTTGCCTCCTAACTCCTCGGTCCCCTCCTCACATTCCAGCCCCTGCAGCCCGCAGTAATTGCCTTCTCCTGGCTAAACAGCTCAGCAGGAAGGAGATGGCTTGAAAGCCAGAGCCAGATACTCACGTGGGGCAGCAGCCGGTGGCAGGTGCCCTGTGTCTGACGAAACGGGCCACATTTCTCTCTACTCTTGCACTGCAGCCACTCGTGGGATCCCTTGCCTCCCCCGATAGCTTAAAGCTACAGCACAATTAAGGCCTGTTCACTGGAACAGTCTCTCCAGGTTTCCTGCTCTCTACCCATTCGTGTACTGAGAATTGGGGACGGGGTATTAAAGACTTGGGGGTCCCAGGGCATGAGCATCTCAGTCCTGGAGACCTGCACTGTCATCCTGCTCTAGGAGCTGTGACAGAGTCTTAGCTTGAGGTGGGTCAGCAGTGGGGGACCCAGGGCAGGGAGAGCAGCAGGGGGGCTGCGGGCTGAGGTAGATGGGCAGAGCTACTCTAGGGTGTGTGTGTGCTGGAATACACTAGGGGAGGAAGTATTGTCTTGTGGTTAAAGCACAGAGCTGGGCATCGGGAAGTCCGGATTCTTTGCCTCTGTCTGCCATAGATATTAGGTGCCCCTGGGCAAGTCACCTCACCCCTGCTGTCTGTTGCCTCACACTGTGCATTCCCCTCCCCTTGGGGATAATACAGCTCTTCTGAGGCAGGTTGATTTGCAGCGGCTTCAGGGGAAAAGCAAAGCACCTGAGCAATCTTTGAGAACGACAAACTCCACAACAGCTCGAGCACAGCAAACCCGGAGCAAAGCAGCGCCAGCCGACAGGGCACCCGCATGGAGATAACCAACAGGCACGAGCTCGGGGAGCAGCCTTGTTGGCGGACCCCATTCTCCTGTTCCCAGCGAGATACAGCGGAGGCCTCCTGTAATGCAGTTCAGCGTCCCAATCAACAGAGGCTTCCAGGGCAGAAGCCTAACGCAACTCTGAAGTGGAGCTGCGGCCTGGAATCCCCGAGCCCAGGAGCAATGGGACACTCTCATTCTATTCCTGGCTTTTCACTATGTCCAAGGGGGTTTCGGGCTGTGTGAGGGGGCAGTTCCCCTGGGGGGTTGCTCCTGCTCAAGCCCAAACAATGACACAATGGGACACTCTAAGGTGTCCAGAATTCAGGGTAGAGAAGGTTGATTCAGTTGAATAATATTTGTATTTGATTCTGCCAACTGCTGGATACTCCTGACCCCCAAAAAGCCATAACGGTGAACGGAAGGGCCCATCAATGACTCAAGACTCGCAGCCCAAGAGGGTAACTGGTCCTCCACCTGCACAGCCCTCAGCCGTAGAGCTCCAATCCCATCGCCATTGCCAGTCACTACCTGCATGAGGCCATGGGGGGAGCTGGGGAGATGCTCAGGGCAGCTGTGCCAGCAGGAGGCAGTATGCCACACTTCTGGCCCTATCTCCCCACTCGCTCAGCCAAATTCAGCCCCTGGATAAAGAGCAGCTGGCTAAGGCCGAATGCAGACGAGACAGAGGGGAGATCAGCAGGAAGGGAGAAGTGCTTTGAAGAACCTGCTGCCTCCTCGGAGCAGGGATCACCTTTCTGTTCTGTGCCTGTACAGCGCCTGGCACAGTGAGGTCTTGGTCCATGGCTGGCACTATGGTAACGCAAATAATAACAGTCTGAAACATTCTCCATGATCGAGGGCACCTGCCCTCACACTGCCAAATCCTTCTGCAGCCTTACGATCTGTTTGGACTTGCCAGTACTGTTAGCTGCTCAAAGAGCGCCCAAAACACCCACTTCCAGCTTCCACTGACCCGTAGACTGCATCCCAACCCATTGGTCAGAGACCTGCCCATGGTGAGCCATACACTGGTGACACGTAGGCATAGGTATTGCAACTCACTGGACCAGAGTCTCGTCCCTGCACCAGTGTCAATCAGGAATGAATCTTCGTGAATGTCAGTGGTATTACACTGGGCTCAGAGTGGCATAAGTGAGACGAGACTCCGGCCTCTATGTCTACAACACTCCCTGAAAAAGCATCAACTGGGACAAAATGCAGCAGCTCCCTGCTAGGTCATCATGTTCCCCCCGCCCCCAAGTATCTGTTCTCTGTACCATGTCCCCACTGAATAGCAAGTCCAGGGCAAGGCTTCTGCCTTCACACTCAGCACCCTCCCTGTGACTGGCCCAGGCTACCTGAGTGACACCCCCATCACAGTCACACAGAACAGCTAAGCACACCCAGAACTACATAACTGTGAATGTATATGGGGAGGCTCAGAGTGCAGGAGACAGAACTTTCAGACCAACTGGAACATAGACTTTGGAACTTCCTGCCACAAGAAGTCCCAGGCTCACCTTTTTGAGAACTAAATTAAAAAAACTCTCTCTGACTGAGCTTTCCCTCAGTGTGTTCTTCGTACTCAACACACCTGCGCTCTCTAGCTCACCTCCCTCCCCAAACAGAATACCAAACCAAGCCAGCATTTGCTTCTACAGGCTGGGAATGAATGGAGATTATTATTGCTTTTTCTCCTTTGAAATAGTTGGGAGGTGCTGGTAGATGGAAGGAGGAGGCCCAGCAAAGCTAACTGATTTGTCCCTGATCACACAAAATCAAGAGCAAATAGAACCCTGAAGTCTGGCCCCATTTAATCATTTCATGACACCGCTTCTTAAAAACTAACTAACTATAAAGATGCAAATGTTCCAAAGTCTGGTGGCGGAGCGGGAGTGAGAGAAAGTTGGGGGTAGAAGAGTGAATAAAAAGAAGCCAGGTTTGGAGAAGCAGTGATCTCCGGTTTATGAACTCCCTTCGGTTGTTCCACGGCTTACATGCATTTCTCTGAGAAAGCAAGGGGACTGGCTGGCCTTGTGAAAACAAAAGGCCCCCTCTGCCTTTCCCCCTAATCATAATTCCAGACCTGGCTCCTCAGCCTGGTTTGAGCCGGCTCAGAAACATCTGACTCAAGGAACCTTTGTCTGAGCAATGTCCCTCCCCAGTGTGCGTCACCCTCCTTTGGGCATGGGAGCGCCTGAAATAGGCTCTTTTCCTTTTGCAAAGAGCCTGAAGAATTCCCCCTCCCTGACTTCTTCCCTTTTGGTATTGTTGCTGCTGGTTTCCCTTTAGCTGGAATCTCTGTGCTGAGCAGGGGAGGGGAATGACATCAGAGGCAAGGGGGTGTGGGGGGATGCCCCATTCCCCAATTGGCCACCAAGCAGAAACCATGGGCCTATAAAACTTGCCAAGGGACTAGCATCCTCCAATGAGACCGTGGCTCCACAGATTACCCTGGCTGCAGAGAGGGGACCACAGGAGACCGGCAGCCTTGCTCACTCCTGCCCTGAACAGCTGCAGCCTCTAAGCCATCAGGGCATATATTAGCTAAAGGCCCTGCCGCTCTGCTCTAACTGCTAACCGGTAAGTGCCTTCACTTCTTTCCTTCCTTTCCCAACACTCAGTGAGATTATCGTCTGTTACTAATACATAAATAGGAAGGTAGGATCAGAGCCCAGGGCTGGGAGCACTCCTTCTAGGGTCGTAGGCAAGTGACTGCATCATTCCGTGCCTCAGTTTCCCCATCTACGCATTGATGATAACAGCATTTCCCTGGCTTGCAGGGCTGTTGGGTGGCTGGATTCAAGCTTCAGACGAGAGGTTTGGTAAGCTGAATTAGGGAAGGTTTCAGAAGTGCTCCTACTTACCTATTCTGCTTTCATCACCTTAGCAGCTGAAGATCTTGAAGACAAAGGATGATCATTTTCAGAACTGGCCCCTGATTTTTTTGATTGTCTTGGTTTCTTTGGTGCCTGACCTGAGATTTCTTTTAGCTCAGAATAAGTGGCCACTTCTTCAGAAAACTGGCCCTCAACTGCTTTGTCCAGTGCAAGTCCGGTAATTACTAATCGGGTTCCTGTGACGGGCTAGGCAGCTGCTCAAATCTATGCGGAGTCAGGCATCTCCACGGGGCTCTGCACACTTTTAACAGTAATAGGCAGGATTCCAAAGGAGGTTGCTTGTCTGTCTCTCCCTCACACACGCTGCTCCATGCCTCCGTTTCCCTGCTGGATCTCTGGGGACCCCTCCCCAATTCCTCCCTTCCTTTCCTAGCTTTTAACTCCAAAGTCCCTGCATTTCTGCCAGCGCCCGTCTAACCAAGAAGGACTCACTTTGGAGCCACAGTCAGCCAGATGGCCAGAGCTGATGCTGTGGGGCAATGGTGTAGCCTTCTCTCCTCCCTCCCCACCCTCTGCCCCAGTCCCCGCCCCGTGCCAAGCGACTTGCCTTCATAGGGATGGTCTGTTTGTGCATTTCCCCTGGCAAATGATCCTCCCGGGGGATCAGCTGCAAATGGGATGGCACTGAGTTATGGCCCAGAGCTAAGAGAAGGATTTACAGCAGCGTTGCAGCAGAGGGGAGCTCTTTCAGCTCAGAGACGGTGTACCCCCTGCAAATAGGCTGTCCCTGAGTTAGCTGCAGGATCTTTGCCTTGTTCATGTCTACAGAATGAAGTCCCCCGACTGGACTTATGTCTGAAGACAGATGCAGTGCAGGCAGTAGCAGGGTAAGTTTCACACACACATGCCCCAACATAGTGCCTCTGTCTCCACTTCTGGGATGAGATAGAAGTTCAAAACCGTGGTATGGTCAGACCTCTACCTAGATGCTAATGAGGCCCAGCAAGGGGGGTGGGCTGCGGTAACCGAACGGGACTGAAACCCCTAAGTCATTCCACACAGAGCTAGGTGGGAATGCTACACAGGAGGCCCTGATCTCTACAGCTCGTTGGGAATTTCTCACCAAAACATCTTTCCATCCGAAAATGCTGATTTGTCAAAACCAAAACTTTTCCTGGGAAAAGGTCAGTCTTGAGAAATGTTTTGACTGAAAATTTTTTTTCACTAAGTTTCAAAATTGCCAAAATGTTTCATTTCGCCATGTTCTAAATAAAAAAATTCCAGTATGCCAGCTCAAAAGAACTTTGTTTCAACTTTTAAGCTAATTATAAGTAAAAAAAAAAATCAAAATTGGAACAAAACATATAAATTGACCGGAACCAAAATTTGTTTCAGATTTTTAATTTGTGGGACTTTTCAAGTTAGTCATTTTGTCCTGATCTGGGATGGGAAAATTTGATATCGCAAAAGTTTTCGTGGGCCAGGAAAACCATATTGCTGGCCAGATCACTGTTTACTAATAATTACTGATTCATGGCACTGGTAACAACAACAACAAAAATCACTTCCCCCCTGTCCCACAACAGACAATGGCTTTTTGACCAAATCAAAAATTTGTGTTTGGCTGACATTTTTCAAAGAAAACTGAAAAACATTCATGTGTTTCTCTTTTGGATGCAGTGAGAGGCAAAAAGGGGGCAAAAAACCAAAAAGCATTCCATAAAATTCTGTGGAAAAAAATTGCACAAAATGAAAACAATTTCAAGTTTCTCGTGGAAGATAAAAAACTTAGCATTTTTTGACCAGCTCCACTGATACATCAATTCTGTGCATTCTAAGGAGATTATAGACAAAAGTGAAGGGAGGTCTTTGCCCCCCAAAGAACCTACCTTCCAGATATACAGATAGACAAGGGATAGGGGGGCAGTGATTGTGTGTGCCAGGTTAACAACGCTAGCCAAGTGTCTTATGTCCCCCTCTAGTGGCTGGTCCATATACAGGATAAAAGCCCACTACTGCTGTTAAGCTACTGTAACTCAAGTAGCAGCTGCAAGGATTCTTTTTGGTCCTGGAGGCCCCAATTTGCAATCCTGCTGATGGCCTGTGGTGGAAATGTTACACAGGCATCTTACTAGTTCCATGGTCTGTTTTGCGGGGGTCATTGAGGGGAAAAGGTGGGTTTATAGGCCTCGCCGTGTTTTGAGATTATTGAAGGGTGAGAGAGGGCAGGAACATGGCAAACTGTGCCCACGCCTAGCAGGCTACGTGGAAGACAGGACAGGAGTGGAAGAAAGACACAAATGGATGATGGGGCTTGGGATACAATCTCCTGACTGACCTGGGGTCATATGGGAGTGGCACTCAGGCCAGGTCTGGATTTGGCCTCTCAAGCTGAAAGTCTCCATATCCCATTCCCCCCAATGCAGTTCATCCTGAATGACATCTTTCACACACAGAGACACAAAGTGCTTAGCCAAAGGGAGCCATAAGCTCAGGGGCAAAGGAAGGTTTTAATGTGAAAATCTACAGAGAGAATGAGACTCAGACATCTGGCAGACACAGTCCAGCATGGCCTGCAGCTGGGGAGCATAGAGGGGACCAGGTCTACACCAAGAGCTGAAAAGAGGGAGTGGCTGGACTTGAGGCCATGGTGGTGGGATAGAGGTGGCCAGAGAGAGCCTTCGGAGGGTGGGGTACTTGGGCAAGGACCCATGTACCCCAGGCAGGGCCGGCTCCAGGCACCAGCCGACCAAGCACGTGCTTGGGGCGGCACCTTGGGGCAGGGCAGCGCTCGGATTGTTTGGGTTTTTTTGGTTCAGCTGGGGGGTGCTGGAAGGTGTGTGTTTGTTTGTTTTTGTTTCGGCGGCATGGCACTCGGGGGGGGCCTTGGGTGGCATGGTGCTCAGGGGGGGCCTTGGGTGGTGCCGCGCGGAGCTCGGTGGGGGACTTGGGCAGCATGGCGCTCTGGGGGGCGGGGGGCTTGGGCAGCGCGGCGCTTGGGGGGGTCGGCAGGGCGGCGCTCACGGGGCGGGGGTGTTACGGCAAGGCAGCACTTTTTTTTTTCTTGCTTCAGGCGGCAAAAAAGTTAGAGCCAGCCCTGAGTCCAGGGCAAGTTGGGTGTAGATTCTGCAAGATGATCTCCTGGTTATTTGATGTTGGTTCCACACTTTCATTGTGACACAGATTTTTTTGCATTGTCCACGTGGGAGAAGGGAGAAGCTGGAACAGCTGGGTAGGGGGAGCTGACGCTTTTTATGCCTGGGGAGGAGGTAATTTGGAGGTGAGGCATAAATAAATTAGCTGAAATGATCAGCAGTGAAACAGTTAATCATCCCAATGCTTGAGCTATTATTAGGCTTCAGGGGCAACAGTTCATTGAAATGAATGGGCAGCTCACACCTCTATAAAATGGGGGCTGAGACCCCAGAGCATGAATTCATAGCAAGAAGTGGGTTCCATGGTAAACCCACAGAATACCCTGGGTCCTGATGATGGGTCTTATTTCCCCTATTCCCTCAGAGCCCAGCATGACTTCTGCCAGGAGCTTGCATGTGAATACGCCCCTGAGGGACAGCGTCCCGCTTTCCAAGGTGGCTGGCACCAATGTCTACCTGAAGCTGGACAATGCTCAGCCTACAGGCTCCTTTAAAATCCGAGGCATCGGCCACCTCTGTAAAACGGTACAGACTCTGAGCAGCACTGCCAAGGGCACAGCGTTCCATTGGTGGGAAAAGGAGATTGCAGAGCCAAGCTCGAATGTGCCATTACTGGCGGGGGGGGGGGCAGGGAGGGGAAAGAGGAGCGGAGAGATGGCAGGTAGCATTCCCTGCAGTAATCCCATATAGTACTGTAGGGAGCATTAGCCCATGTGGTGACTAAGGATAACCTGGCCTGGATTCCTATGCCCACCTGGAATGGACTCTGGTGCAACCCCTAGGAGGGGAAGAACCTGGCCTGGATTCCTGTGCCCACCTGGAGTGGACACTAGCTATGCTCCCTATATATCTCCAACTGGCTGCCGTTGAGCAGCAGACTGCAGCAGTCCCATAGCATGGGCATGCGCTCACTGAACCGTCTGCTCTCAGACTGGAAGAGGAGGGTGGAAATTGCTGAGACTCTGCATTATTGGGGCCACGGGAGCAGAAGGGAGGCTGCTGCTTGGCCTTGCGTGGTCATGGCGGCTTTGATGATGATGCAAAGACTCTATGGAAGGGGCAGACGAGAGGTATAAAAGGAGCCCCCAGGGAGAATGACCTGAGAATCAAAGGGGTTGGAGGGGCTAGACTGCAGAGAGAGGAGCAGCTCTCGTGTGGTTACCGGCTGAGGCCACGTTTGCTCCCACTCACTCCTTCCTCTTGCTTTGTCTCCACAGTGGGCTGAGAAAGGCTGCAAGCGCTTCGTATGCTCCTCAGGTGAGATACACCAACTCAGGGCCCTGGCTCCCTGAGAGGGCTGGAGGCTATGTCACACCCAAGTCCATACTGCCCCAGAAACTCACGGGCACTGGCTCCTTGTCTTGGGCCTGGATGTAAATAATGTCCGCTAGGATGGCCAAGAATCCAAATCCAGGCTGCCTCCTGCTGGCTGGTGCTGCCATTGGTGGGACAATTGCCAAAAGAAGAGAAGCCCCAGGGATGGTATTGGTGTGGGTCATGCGAGAGTGGCCACAGGGCTTTAGACATCTTTGGTCACATGAGAAATGCAATGTTGAGTTCCTGGGAGGTTACAATCCTCCCCACTTCCCTGCCACACCCTGACACTGTCTTTCTGTTGGGGTGCTGCAAGATTCCCACACCTCCTGAAACTCCTGGGCAACCCCCAGGCTTGGGGAGGGCTGAAGGAGAAGAGGGCAGGGGGACACACTGCTTTGGGAGGCACCAGAGGCAGCACCGTGGGATGCAGGAAACCATGAGGCCCAATGTGGTTGCTTTTAGGTGGCAATGCTGGCCTGGCAGCTGCCTACTCTGCCAGGAAACTGGGCATCCCAGCCACCATCCTTGTGCCCACGTCCACGCCAGCTTTCACCATTGAGCGGCTGAAGGATGAAGGGGCCACTGTCTGCATTGTGGGAGAGGTAGGTATGCGCATGGCTGGGTGAAGGGGTATACGAGAGAGCAGACTGCCTGCCTGGGGTGAGAGCCTCAATATCTCCCCCCACCATGACCCAGGGCCTGGGACAGATCTGCAGAGGGAGCTGCCCCACTGGCTGTGAGGTTCATGGTTCTGTGCATAAGCCACTGTGAGTGGCTAATAAAACGTCTCTTCTCTGCAGATGCTGGATGAGACCATAGAACAAGCCAAGGAGCTTGTGAAGAACAACCCTGGGTGGGTCTATGTGCCCCCTTTCGATGATCCCCTCATCTGGTATGTGGCCTGAGGGAAGGGTGGACACCAGAGGCTGGAAGGCTTCATTTCAGCCATTGCTGCCTATTAACCTCCCTGCTTGCCTGAGTCACCATGGGCCGAGATTAAATCTGACTGCATACAGCCCTTGACAAGGTCATTCTGTGTTGCACACAAGGGGGTGGACTATCTAAGCAGATTTCAGAGGGGAAGCCTTGCTACACTGTATCAGCAAAAAGAATGAGAAGTCCTTGTGGCACCTTAGAGACTAACAAATTTATCTGGGCATCAGCTTTCACCCTCTGCTTAGACTGTGTTAGTGTGGCCACCATTTCCTTGGCGCACCAGGTGTGGGATCCAGCATGAAGCTTGCTGGAGAGAGAGTGCACGTCTATTGATCACCCACTGTTGTGGCCCACGCACCACATGATGAATCTCTAAAGTCAGCACATCCACAGAAGCCACTGCCACCAACTTAGCCTGGATAGCTGTGCATTGTACCTGGGCTGGGAGCTAAAGGACGTAAGAAAGGGAATCCATGCCCATTTCCATGTTCATTAAGATCTGGGCTTCCCCGGCACCACTGCACTGATACGCCCCACCCCTGCCCTAAAAACAGTAGCTGTGTCTCAGTAGCACTGGGACAAATGCCTCAGAAAGTCCTGTAGCTGGGAAGACTTACAGGGATCTTCCCATGCTGAACGGAGGCGGGACCTCAGTCTGCTTGTCCACAAAACCCCTTGCCTTCTAGTTCTCATGCCTGGGCTTGTTCTGAGGTGTCACTCGTCCCCAAAGGCAGCGAGATGCAGCCTGAGCCGCATGACTCTGGAGCGCAGCCTTTCAAAGCTGATATGGTCTCAGGCTGCTAAACCAAAGTATTCCAGACTGGGGGAGACCCAGCTTCTCCGATTTTGGAGTGAACCAAGAGTAACTCCACTGAACTCAGTGAAATGACACTGATGTCACTGAGAAGAATCAAGACCTGTATTTTCCAGGATCTTATAGAGAAACATAGTCAGGACTGTTGATCTTGGGTCATCTCTAGCCATGGCCTTCACATCCCATGGTCCCAATCCCTCTTGCTACCTCCCTGTAGGAAAGGCCACATGTCCATAGTGAAGGAGCTGAAGGAAGACTTGGACACCAAGCCTGGGGCGCTGGCCCTGTCTGTGGGAGGCGGTGGGATGCTGTGCGGAGTGGTCCAGGGCCTCCGTGAGGCAGGCTGGGAGGATGTGCCCATTGTTGCTATGGAGACCAAAGGGGCACACAGCCTGAATGCTGCCATGGCTGCTGGGCAGCTGGTGACACTGCCAGAAATCACCAGGTGAGTGAGGGGAGGAGGGCGAACCGGAGCACTCGGCCTGTGACCAGGGAGAGGAGCCGTGGCTTGGGATGGCCTAGGCAGAACCACAGCTTGGGGGCTGATGGAGGAGAGACTTGAGGCGGCAGCCTCACGATTCCCCTCCCTTTTCTCTACTCTGCAGCCTACATGTCTTGGATGCTCTTTGGTTTTGGTTTATTCCTCCTATGGGGCTCCTCCAGTCAGCCCCCTTCTGTGCATAGCACAACAATGCTGCCCCACAGGGGCAACGGGGGGCAAAGTTCTCTAGGCACCGCAGATGGGGGTACGCACTTGGGCCCAGATCTACAAAACTAAGCTCCTTTGTGCTCTAGGGCGAGGTGGGAACCAGGCTTCACCAGCTGGTAACTAATGCCACGGACAGTCAGTGGCAGCAAGGGAGAATTGAAAGGGCTGTCTGCCCAGTCAGAGACAGGGGCCAAGGAAAGATGCTCATACAAGGGATTGCTCAGTGGTACCCAATGTGGTAGCAGCACTAAAGCTGGGACACTCTGTCCTGTTCAGAGAGATGCAGCATGAATGCAGGGATCCCTGCTCTAGCAAGGGTAATGTGGGGATCAGTGGGAACTCCACCTCGAGATCCCACAAGGCCCTGCCTGAAAAAAACCTGGCTGCCTGCATGCTCGTAGGGATAGGGAGCACCGACCTTACAAGGATACGCTGTGGGGACTCCATTATCACCAGCTGACCTGTCTCTTTCCTCTTTTCCTCTCCTGGATGCAGTGTTGCAAAGACCCTTGGGGCAAAGACGGTGGGAGCGGAGACGCTGAAGCTGGCCCGAGAGCACCCCGTCTTCTCAGAGGTTATCACGGACCAAGAGGCAGTCATGGCCATCGAAAAGTTTGTGGGTATGTAACAGCCCCCTCCTTGTGCGTGAGGCTCCCCACCGCCACCACTCACAGACCGCCACATGCCAAAGGAGGGTCCTTTGTTTCAAGGCATTACTGCTCCCCAAAGGTGAATAGTAACATTTTAAATAGCCATGCTGACCATGGCCAGGTGTTCTAGTCGAATAGCATGGCAGGGACAGTCTGTGTCCCATTCATTTGCCAAGTCATCCCCACACAATAGCTGACCATCTCCCTGCAAATTGCAGGCTCCTCACCCTTCTCCCCATCCCCAAGCAGGTGCTGTCCCAGTACCAGATTGTGCCTGTAATAGGTCAAAGTCTCCTGCTGCCTTCTAGTGGTAGGTACACATCCCTGCGGGTCTCACAAATCATTGTAGAGCCCACTAGACTAGAGAGACAACGTGGGTGAGGTCATAGCTTTCATTGGACCAGCTTCTGTTGGTGAGAGAGGCAAACTTTCCAGCTACACAGACAGAACTCTTCTTCAGGTCCTAGGAACAAGTGTCAGAGCTAAATACAAGGTGGAACAGATTGTTTAGCATAAGTAGTTAACATCTATTTCAGGGGACCATTCAAGGTAAAGTGGCCCATTAACACCCCTGCAAGCACAGGAGGAAGGGGGAGAAGGCAGCAGAAAGGGGGGGGGGTTGTTAATGGGTTACAGATTGCTGTAATAAGCCATAAATCTAGTGTGTCTGTTCAGTCCATGATTTTTAGTATCTAGCAAAGTTACGAATTTAAGCTCCCCGGCTCACTTTTTGAAAGGGTTGGGCAGGTTTCCTTTGAGGAGGAGGACTGAGAGATCAGCTACAGAGTGATCACTTTGTGAAAAGTGTTCCCCCACGGGTGACAGGATGTTTTAAAACCCCCTGGAAGAACCTGGCCAGGGCTCCTTTATTGAGTTACAGGGGCCCTCTCCCAGCCCAAACCATATTCTTAACAAAAATTTCACACAGGACTGCTTCTCCAGATCCTTCCTAAACCTCGGGCCACTCCCCTTCCTGATGTGCAGGAGCACTGGATTCTCCCCTTCCCAGTCACCCTGACAAATGAAGCTTTTAAACAGTCCTCCCCATGCCTTGGCTTTTAAACCTGAACCCCAAACAATTACCCCACCCCAGGGCTTGCTTCTGAGATTCTTTCTGCCTACTGCAACCCAGACCTTTGCTCCAGGCATAAATACACCAGAGAGGGCCAGCAGAGACCATCTCAGCCTGGGTCCTCTTTATAGAAAGCACACCTGGCCCCACACAGCTGGGACAGATGCCACCAATTGGAGTAGAACCAGGTGCACTAAATTGACCTCACTGAGAAGCAGCACAGGAACTGGTCCCCTTGCCTCTTAAAGGGGCAATGCCTCCTCTGACTGCCAATGAGAATGCCTCTCCTGCCACCCGCTGTGTTCCCTAGACCCACAGCTGTCCTCGAGTCCCTGACAGGCTAACAAGCCTCCCTCCACATGCTGACCCTATCCCCTCCCTCAGGGCCGGTGCAAGGATGTTTCGCGGTCTAGGCGAAAATTCCACCTAGCGCCCTCCCCCCCGTGCCCCTGCTGTGAAGCACTCCCCCCTCCGCCCTGAGGGGCCCCCCCACACGGCAGCTCCCCCCCTCCAGCCTGAGGTGCCCCCATTGGGGCAGCTCCCCACCTCCCACTCTCCGCCCTGAGGCACCCCCCCGCCCCAGCTCACCCCTGCTCCGTCTCCACCCCGAGCACACCGTGACTGCTTCACTTCTCCCACCTCCCAGGCTTGCGGCACCAATCAGCTTAGGCACCGCAAGCCTGGGGGATGGAGAAGTGAAGCAGCGACGGCGTGCTCAGGGAACAGGTGGGGCAGGGGTGAGCTGGGGCAGGGAGTTCCCCTGCGTGCCGCCCCCTACTCTTACTTGCTGCAGGAGGCCCTCCCCATGCTCCCCTGCCCCAGCTCCCTCCACCTAAATGCTGGCGGCGACTGGGGCGGCCGAAGATCCGGCCGCCGCGGTCGCTGCCGAAGAAAATGGCGTCCCCCAAATCCCAGCGCCCTAGGCAACTGCCTAGGTCACCTAAATTGTTGCACCAGCCCTGCTCTCCCTGCCTTCTCTCTCAGAAACGATCTGTGGTGTGGAGGAGGGGAATCCAACAGAGCAAGCGAGAGCGCCCCCCACCGTTCTCATTACCCCAGGGGGTGGTCAGTTAGATCCAATGTGTCTCTGACTGCAGGGGGGAGCAGTGGCTGCTTTGACCATGGCCAGACAGATCATTCTCTCCTAGCTTTGCCCTCATTGTAGGGGGAGAGGAAGAGCCCACCACAAGTTTTTCCAGCCCTGTTTCTGGCTTGTTCTCTCCATTGGCCCTTTTCCCGCGAGCTGTCATGGATCAAGGCCAACTTTCCACCCTCATCGACGCTTGAAGCTGGTGACATACCTCCCCATTCATGGGCCAGCAGCGAGCTCACCCCCCATGTCACCTCCCACCCCTGCTAGCTGAGGCCTTCTGCTCTGGGATGGGCGAGAGACCCCACGGCCGCTCGGAGTACCAGCTAGCCCCTCCCCCATCTCTCCTCCCTCCCCCCCGTGCAGACGACGAGAAGATCCTGGTGGAGCCGGCCTGCGGGGCGGCGCTGGCTGCCGTCTACAGCGGCGTGGTGCAGAGGCTGCAGGCGGAGGGGAAACTGTGCCATACCCTGGGCTCCCTGGTGATCATCGTGTGCGGGGGCAACAACATCACGTTGGCCCAGCTGCAGCGCCTCAAGGAGCAGCTGGGCATCCAGAACGTCATGGCAGCCTAAGCTGGCAGGGCATCACGTGTGGGGGAGGGACGGGAGCTCTGGAGTTTTATCCAGGGCCTTATTTTAAGTGTAGGATGCTGGTTTTAATAGTCTGCACATTGGCAAAGATGTGCGTTCCTAACTAGTGGTCACGTCACGTCACCTCGAGCGCTGGATCACACGGGCTGAGGATAAACCTAGGGCTTCCAACCTGCCTACAACTTCCAGGCATAGGTTTGTCCCCAGCCCCCGGGCAGGAAGGAATTTCCCCCACGGCCCACACCTCCTCACACTACTGTGCATAATCACCATCTGTCCCAGTAGCCCCTCCAAGCCTGCTCTGAGATCAGGGCCCCGACGTGGCAGGCGCTGCCCAGACGCGTAGCGAGAGACAGACCCTGCTCCCAGAGAGCTGGCAATCTAGCCTGACAAAGGATGGGAAAGAGGCCCAGAGAGAGGAAGTGACTTTGCCCAAAGTCACGCGGCAGAGTCAGGAATAAACCCAGGTCTCCTAGCTCCTTATCCACTGCCCTGACCACCAGGCTATGCTGGGTAACCAACTCACCGTCTGCAACAACGGTGCAGGTTTAGTTTGAAGAAGACTTGGGCGGAGTCAGGGACCTGATCGCAGTCTTCAGATATTTTATAAAGAGCCTGTGATCACTGTTCTCCGTGTCCACTGGCGGTAGGACAATTTGAATGGGGCTTAATCTGCAGGGAGGGAGATTCAGGTTAGATATTAGGAAAGACTTTCTAACGCTAAGGACAGTTAAGCTCTGGAATAGGCTTCCAATGGAGGCTTTTAAAGACAGGTTGGACAAACACCACTCAGGGTGGGCTAGGTTTACTTGGTCCTGCCTTAGAGCAAGGGGCTGGGCTCGAGGTCCCATTCCACCATCAATTTCTGAGATTCTCAGAGGTGAACTCCTAGGTCTGGACGGACGGTAGCTCTGTTTTGGCATAGCCGGGAGACCGTCTACCATACTAGATCAGCCACGGGGTTGGTCTGATCTGGCCTGCCACAGTGGGCTGATCCTTACCTGGATGAAAGCTTGAGCTGGTGTAAAAGACCATTGGAATACCTTGCCTAGTGGTTGCACAGCCTATGCCTTCTGGGAAGGGCCCTCATGCCTGCTGGTTTAGCATCACTGTCTTACCAGCCTGGACCTCTTAGCATGGGGGCGGAGAGCAGGCCGGGCCAGTCTCTCTGGAGCTACTACCTCTTTCACTTCACTGCCTACGCTGCCAGCTGCAGTTGTCAGGAAAGGTTTTGTGTAACATGAGGTTAGTCTGAGGCATGAGTATTGGATGTTGTAGCCAGAATTCAGAACGCCCTAACATGCTGGCTTTTCTAATAGTGTCCACTATTTACCTTTTTGCATGTAAAAAAAATTCCGTATTTCTATAAGGCTGCGTCCCTCGTTTGTTTCCAGACAGAGCTGCACGGCCATTTTAAGTGAGGCTGCCCCGGTGTCACTATCTTGGGATTTTATCTCACCTCTACTGCTTGGAGAACGTGAGTGCCTCATAACAGCCCTGCGAAGCAGGGCAGGGCTGTTACCCCATTGTACACATGGAGATCTGAGAGAGAGAGAGAAATGACTTGCCCAAGGTCATCCGGAAAGTCTGTGGCAGAGCAAAAAATGGAACTTAGTTTGCTAGCTGATACTCTAACCCCTGGACCATCCTCCCTCTCTGCTGTGGAAATGTAACAACTCTTTTCTGTAGGGGTTTGAATCCAGAAACTTTTGTACCAAAGCACAGGCCCCTGTCACCTGAGTTAAGGGAGTAGCTCCATTAGCTATGGGCAGTAGTAGGTTTTTATCCTTTAAGTCAGTGGTTTCTCACTTTTGCAGTCTGAAGGTTGAACATATTGTGACACACAAGGTCAAGGTCAGAGTTTATAATTTGGGGGGTAATTCTTGTGTCCTGATATGCACCCTTTGTGCTGCTCAGGTGGGGCAAAGGGAAGAAAAGTCTGATTTCCACCCACACCCCAATGTAAGATAGTCCCCATTGGCACAGAGCCAGTGTAGCTGGCTCCTCTACCTCCCTCTTTGCAAGTCCTGCAGTGTTAGGGAAAGCGGCTGGTTTCTGGCTGTCTCCAGCTAGGAGGCGGTTGCCATTTGGTGAAAGGCAGAGCAACCCCAAGGCTGCTCAAACCAGAATTGGGGCAAAGCCTCTTTCCTCATCTCTCCTGTGATGGCCTGCATGGGAGAGGAGGTAGTGTGTACAAGGAGCATCCCTTGGCTCAGGCAGAACCAGTAACCCTCCTCTCCTACTCTCCCTTGGGCTCCCACAGCCCAGCAACAGAGCAGAAAGAATCACTCTCACCTCCTTCCCCCGCAATGCAGCAGGCCACCAGCTGGGGCAGTGCTGAAAAACTGCATTCCTGGCTCACACTGTCGCTGCTACAGGGGCAGCAGTGGGAGATGGCTGGGAATGGGTAGCACCCGCTTCTGTCTCCCTGTAGCAACAGGGCTTATTTAAATCTTACAGCTTAAAAAACAAAAACAAAAAACCCCCACAGACCATGGCTCAGGGAGCACACTTCAACTCACAAGGGCCACAGGTTGGACGCGGTGGCTGTATGTGGACCCAGCCACTAGAGGGAGACAAAAACACTCAGCCAGTGTGTCACAGAAAGTGACACAACAGCCATGCCCCTCCAGCATTTAACAGGGACAAACAGATGTGGGTGATGTTTAGTAAGTGACCAAACCCATCCTGGAGAGACCACCCTGCCCTGTTTTCTCTCACCCACAACCACCTGCATTTAAGGTGGGAGGGGAGCCAAACAAGAGAGGCCTCAAGCAAGACCACCACTGGGGAGAGCACAGGGTGTTCTCCTCCTCCGTAGCAGGCAGCATGTGTACTGAATATAAAACAGCAGCTGCCTGGCACTGTGAAATTCAGAAAACAAGACTGCGTCAGTAATAAACCTCCAGAATTGCCCAACTCCTCAGAATGATTCGTTACTAATCTTGTGGCCTATTTTCTAATGCCGCAGGCCTGAAGGGCTGGGAGGATTTCTGCCAGTTCGGTACAGTTGCTAGGCACACAGACAGTGTATGCAAACTAACCATTGCAGCAGTGTGAAAGGGCATGAGCACCTACAAGTGAAAAGCACCGGGAGCCCAGGTGTCAATCCCAAGCATCCACAATATCATCAGAATGAATTAAAAATCATGACAGTAAAAAAATATAATAAAAAAAGGATTTTTTAAAATTTTGTCTTCTGATGTCCTAGCCTTCAGGATGCACTACTAGGGTCAGACTTTCAAGCTTTCTCCTGCAACCAGGAGCACTAAAAATTTACATATTTTTAAAATGAAAAGGTTTTCCTCTAACCACATGTGACCAGAAGCTGGGGCTTTGAGCAGCACAGCTGGTATCTCAAGAGTGCAAATGTGAGCAAGACACACACATCTATTTAGATTCTTGATGAGAGAAACACCGGGAGGAAACAAACAGCATAAATAAGTGCCAAGACACAATAGCAATCCCCCTGATTTGATGGCATTACTGATACTAGGATTCACACTGGTCTGTAAAGGAGGGGTTTTTAAAACCCCTATGATCTTTCCCTTTTTAATCCCCATGAAATCAACCTATTCTGCTCAGTCAAACAGAAATGTGTCTGGGAACACTGGGTGATGATGTCTTTGAAACGGCTATCCCTGTGCTGGGCTCTTCCAGCTAAGGCAAAATTGTCCTGTCCCCTTCCATTCTATGTTTCTGAGAATCCGGGGGCGGGGGTTCCTTCTAGGAAGGAAAGAGATCGACCAGTTCCCTGTGACCCCACCTCTCCCCCCCCTTCTCTTGCTCAGCTGTTGCTGGATTTAAAAGCAGGCACTGAGATTCCCCATCTATACCCTACATCCATTCTGCCGTGGACTGGCCCACACAGGAGCTCTCTGCAACGGTGTCTTGGGGTTTCCAGAGGAGGGAACTGCACAGACATGCGTTGACAGCAATGGTCTCTCATGGCATTAGTGTAAGCTGATGCCATTGGGGGGTGGGTTGTCAGCACGGGGGTTGAACCTGTGACTTTTCAATCCAAACCCACGAGCTTCTTGTGCCAGATCAGTGAGGGGTTGTGCAGATAAATACATTACACATTGTGAAGTGCTCAGATAACTGGCCCCCATCACTATGCTAAGTACCATCCCTCGCTTCATCAATTATAAGGTATTATTGTGAACATCGAGTCTGACCTCCTGTATAACAGGCACAGGATGCCCTTGAATTAATTCCTGTTTGAAAGAAGGCAGCACTTTAGAAAAACCTTCCATCTTGATTTTACAAAACTGAAGGGATGGAGCATCCACCACAACACACAGTAAATTGTTCCACTGGTGAATTAATCTCAGTGTTAAAAATGTGCCCCTCATTTCTCACCTGAATTTCTCTAGCTTCAACTTCCAGCCACTGGATTTGTTATACCTTTGTCTGCTAGTCTAAAAAGTCCTCTAGCTACTGTCAAATTTCTTTTCCTTATATAGGTACTCTAGGTAGAGACACAGACAGACCGAGAGTCTGAACAAACACTCTCAGCTGGGGTGTCCTTCACCCACCCAACCGAGCCTGAAGGGCTGACCGAGGCGAGACCACTGAAGGGTGAGAAGTAAAACAGGGAAGGAAATGCTAATTATTCTGCCAAAACACCAAAAAAGTCCATTGTTTTCTTAATCGGCCCATGCACATTTTTTCAGTTTTTAAAAAAATCCTGAAAACATTTCAATTTTCTGTACAAATGTTTGGGTTTCAGCAAAACTGGGATTTTGACATAAAAACCTAAAAAGCCCCCCTCACAATAAAAGAAATTCCACATTCAGTTTTGAATTTTTCACCAAAAAGGCTGTAAAATGTTTACCAAAATAAAAATTTCACTAAAAATGTTTATTCAGTAAAAAAAATAAAAGTTTTTGTTTAAAAACTAGAAGGTGCATTGAAACACAAAAGCCCCCGCCCCCGCTATTCTGCAGGAGTAGCATTGAGGGCAGCTGGCAGCAGAAACCGCTGCATGGAAAGACACTGGTAAACCAGGTAAGGGCTTGATGGGGTTCGAGGTAGGAGGCTGGTACTTTAGCTGGAGATGCACAAGGCTCTGAGCTGGCTCCAGAGCGGCTGGAAAGTGAGGGTTCTTTTGGGCCCCACCTCCAGCCATCTGCTAGGCCTAGAATCCTCTCACTCCTCCAGAAAGACAAGATGAGAGCTGGGGGTGGGCAGAATCTGATGTTCAGTCCTAACAGGTTTGGGTGAAGGGGGTATCTGGAGTCTGTCCCTTCCCTGCTCTTCTTAACCCATTGCCTAGAACAGCTTGGATAAGTCCCCCTGCCTGCCAGAGGCTGGAGGAGTTTCTGTGCTTGTACCACACAAGCAAGGAGCCCCAACCCTCCTCCCCTTCCCCTCAATCAACAGCCCCCTTGCAGTAAGTGCTGGTCCCAGCTAGAGGAAACTGGCTGCTGGGCAGCACCTGGGATCAAACTACCTGCTGACTGGAAAAAACAGCCAGACAAAACTTGACAATTCTCTAGCACTTGTGCATAAAGAATCTCCCTCAACAGTTAGCAGCATAGAGACTATGATACAGAAAGTGTGTCTCTTTCACCAACAAAAGTTAGTCCAATGAAAGATAATCAAGTAGTTTTTTCCTGTACGTTCCCATGTCTAGAAAGATTATGTCAATAAGGAGAGATTTGGAGGGTGTGGATTCTTTAGCATGGACTGAATTTACAGAGGGGCTTTGCCCGAGCCCTGAGGTATTTTGAAGGGCATGATGAACACATTGCCACTCCTTTGCCGCATTCCCTAATCCAAGAATCTAAACCAGAGGGGGCAGCTAATTAGCCAAAGATTAAAGCCTCCCAAAGGAAATCTCTCCCTTATGGTTGAGTTTTGCTGTGGAGCCAGATGGACTTAGCCCTTCGTGAACCCTTTAGAAGAACCTTCAACACATTTTATAAATATTAGCTAATCAGCCCCAACCCAATGAAGTGATCACTCCCAACTGCTCCCTGCCTGCCAGAGCAGATCAAGGAATCTAGATTAAGAGGACTTTGCAATCATTTTAGGACCACTAGAAATCTCACAACCAGGCCCCATTACCATTGCTCTAACTCTGGTACTCTCAGGTCTCCCATCACTGAATACTTCCTTGTCTTTAAGGTATTTATCTTCATACCACCGCTGAGAGGTAGGGCAGGGCTATTATCCCCACCTCAGAAATGAGGAAACTGAGGCACAGAGCGGTTTCCTCACTTGCCCAAGGCCACACCGGAGGTTTGTGCTGCAATGGGGAATTGAGTGCAAGTCTCCAAGCTGCCAGCTGGTGCACTAACCCAGGGGCATTCCCTGCTTTTCTCCAAAGCAGTCCCAGATGCTTGGCTGGGCAGACAAGGGTCTATGCTAGAGGTCGGCACTAAGGCTGGGACACAGCTGCTGCCCCACATGCTTCATGGCCGTACCCTGCTTGGGCCCTGGCTCCAAGACACCCCTTGGGCCACAATCGGCTTCTAACACAGCTCATCTGCTGCCCCCACAGACCTGAGCCTATGAGCTGGGTTAGCCAGGCCTCCCACCTCCTAGATCTTGCTGGATAGCTGTCCTCAGCTCTTGCCCGTGGCCCCAGCAGCTGAGGCAGGATGGGATGGCTGCCCAGCTTTTCCACCCCATCACGTTCCGGTAGTTGAGCAGCATGGACCGAGCGACCCAGTTGTGCTGAATTGCTGCTTTCATTGATGCACCCAACTGTGCGAGCAGTAAAAGCATCAGAGCTGGGGGCGAGGGGAGGGGCTGAGTGGTGCAGGTGCATCTGCACGCTCACGCCAGAAAGGGCTGGCGGGGTTGTGATGGTGAGAGGAAGGAGCAGCAGACAGCAGCTAGGAGCCCTTGCTGCTAGCTGGAAAAGCGACCTCATGGGAGATCTTCTGCACCCCATACATGAGCTCAGACAGAAGTTATGGGCCTGGAGCAGGAATCCCAGGGCAAAGTTCTCCGGCCCGTGTGCTACAAGGTTCGGCTGGATGGTCAGAATGGTCCCTTTGGGCCTTACCAATCTAAGAGTCTTCAGGCCAGCTGAAACCCCACCCTGCCTTGTCTCATCCCGAGAGCCGGGCAAGAAACAACTCCGTGAGTTTTATTACTAAAACCAAGCCAAACAGCTCTTTTAATCCTGCTTATACACGATTCCAGAACTCCTGGGTTTGCACTGGGGACCCAGCACAAGCCACTCAGAGCCAGCTGGCATCTAAGCCAAGGGGGTGAGAAGGCCTCTGGCCAGGGAGCATCTGAGGCTGGCTTTAAGCCTTCCCTTTTCGAGGGGAGTGACGTCTGCCCTGGTGGTCTCCTGACGAACTCTGCTCCATTCCCCTTTAACGGGCAAAAACCTCCTCATGTGCACAAGCCCCACGCCTGTGGCGCCATGTGGGTCCAGACCTAAGGAGGAAGTGGGCACAAGAGGCGAAAAGCAGAAAGATTTCAGGTTGAGGCCGTGCCCTGCGGGCAGCCCGCTGGGCTTTTCCTCTGGACTGATGCCAGCAAAGCAAAGGCCAAGGGCATCACCCAAGCCCCAGCTGCATCAAAGAGCAGCGGAGGATTCAAAGGCAGCATGAGCAAAACAGCAGCAGTTAGTCCCGGGCACTGGAGTGCAGTGCAGAGAGACACAGGCCTCCCGCCCCCTGGACAGCACTTTACCAGCGATCCTCCTGGGGCTGCCAGCCACCAGCTAGGACGACACACCCCCAAGGCCCAGCGCTGAGGGGCAGGAGATGGCGAGGCAACCCCCACCCCCACATTACATTCAGAGGGGACAGCTCCACCTCCGCTACCAAGAACGCCAGCGCTCCTTCCCATGGGTCACCCCCCGGGTTTATAGCATGGACCCGCCCGCTTCTCGGTGCCACCACACAAGTTGGCAGCCCATGGGAGTCCCAGCTTCACCATCCCAGCAGGCAGCTCCTCCTTCCCCGGGGACCTGGTGGCAGCTCCGGTCTTCAGAGGCGGGAGTGACAGTGACGGAACCACCAGCGGGGCAGGGAAGGAGGGGAACTAGGGGGCAGGAGAAGAGGCTGGGGTTCCCCTGGCTTCTGGGGAGCGTCAGTTTGTTCAGAGGATGAGAAGCCAGCCTGCAAGTTAAGACAATGCAGCAAAATGACAAGCTACATCCATTGGGAAAAACCAAGGCCTGGCAGAAGCAGGTGCAATGACCATCGGCTTCACCGAACTCCAGCCACTTACACCAGGGCTAAATTTGATGCAGTAGCTGCACTGTACCCAAGATCGTTATGTTGCCCCCTCTGTCATTTCCCCCCACTCCAGGTATCCCCTGTGCTCCCCCTGCAGAGAGAGACATTCTACCCTTATTGCTCAGGGGAAAGGCAGCTGGGGGCGGAGCAGCCCCACAGCGGACAGGCCAGAGTCCAGACCAAAAGGAGACAGACAGGGACACGGGACACACCCTCAGCACCCCTGCTCCAACCCACGTGGCCACATGCGCCAGGGGATCCAGTCTCCACTTCAGTCCCACCAGATCTTGATAGGGGGGAACTTCCAAAGGTCAGGGTGCCCCATGTGAAGCAGGTTGCTATAGGGAGAGGTGCTCCACTGGAAAGGGGGAACGTCGTCCCAGGTGGGCCCGCTGGCGGCAATCAGGCTGTAGCCCTTGGCCATCGCATAGGACGTGATCTAGGGAAGAGAAAAACAAGCATCTGATGATTTCTGCAGAGTCAGTGGGAACATCTCAGGGCACAGGTCCTGCCGGACAGCCTCTAGCCACGCGGGGGCAAGACAGGCGGAAACGCTCGAACGAGGCTGAGTCCATGAGTTGTCAGCAGCAGGGATCGAATCTATGACCTCTGGATCCACCATCAGAGCCAGAGGCTGCAGTAGGTTCCCCCCCCCGTAGGAGCATGAGCTCACCTAACACAGACTCCCCCATCACCTCCTCCCCGTGGCTCTCACCTTCATGTCCGTGCCCCCGTGCGACCGCTGGCGCAGCGCAGCGAAGGGGTAGGTCCCATTGGCGGGGTTCAAGTCCGACCTGGCGGCAATGGCGTTCTCGGCATTCTGGGGTGGGTCGCAGCCCTGGCAGCGGGAAAGCGGGTCCTTCAGGAAATCGTTGAACCTGAGAGGCAGCACGAACACGTTCAATGGAGGCAGCTCCAAGGGGAGGAGAGCTGGGCCCCACCAGGTGCAGGCCTGGATTAGCCACTGGGGCAGCTCTGCCCTGGAAGGGAGGGAGCGGGAAAGACCCTAGGCTGGGTTTCAACTGGGGATGGAGGGTGCGATTCTGCTCTAAGTTCTTAAACCAGGATCATCGCTGTAGCAGCTGCCCTCAGAGCCTGACCCAAAAAGCCAACGTTGCCAGGGCAGAGTCTCGTCACCTTCAGTGAGCATTGGATCAGGCTCCTGGAACTATGGAGGTGGGATCTAACCTCTGCCCTCGCTGGATTAGGGGGCAGAGGGAAGTTGAGATTGTGGTCAAGGGTGATCAGGAGATCAGCCCCGGGAGGGAAGCACTGAGAGCTTAGCCTGGTAACCAGAGACAGTCCTCAGGAAACCCTCAGGATCCAAACATCTCCATGCTGAAGGATGCTCCTGATCTGGCTTTTTGAGCCCACCTCTCTGTGTAACTGCACCTGCCCCAACCGTCCCCTGGCCTGACACACAGGAGGGGCTGGCTCCTTTGAGACAATAGCTATAGTGCATCATTGTGCCGTGACACGATCATCGCAGTGACAGCGCATCAGCTCCAAGGATGTGCCAGGACCCATTGTTAGCATTCCACGTGGCCCGCACGCACAGCTGCCTTGTCAACATCAGGATAAGCGGTAACCCTACAATAATAAAGCCTTTAACACTCTCCCTCTGCCCCCACACAAACACATCGCTTGGTTCCTCATCTGTGCCCATCTCCCCCGCACACCTTTGCCCATGCCAAGGTGCCAGAGCACATGGAGCGCTTGTGTCTTGAGGGCCGCTCTTCCCATGAGCGATACGTCCTCCTGGCACGAGACGTCGCCAAGCTCCCTCTCCCCACAGAGAGGTCCTCACCTCATGAGCCGGATCATAGAGTCCAGGTCTTGGACGAGCGTCTGATTGCGCCTGAAGATCTGGGCCCGGGGGCTTTTGTCATAGGTGAACCAATCGCCGTATTTCTTCACCAGCTCCAGCTGGCCACTGGTGTTGAAGATCTGCTCAAAGTACCTGGGGATGGGGAAGAGAAAGTAACACACAGATTGAGCAGGGACCCCTCCTGCCTTTGTACATGTGCTTCAAGGAATCCCACCCCCACCCCCACCCCAGGGAGGCGAGGCCAGGCCAGGCGTCAAAGGGATGGGGGAAGGTAACGGATGGCTGGGTGATTACAGCACTCGCCTAGGACTTGGAGGTTCAACTCCCTGCTCTGTCCCAGACTTCCAGTGTGACCAGAGGCAAGTCATTTAGCCTCTCTGTGCCTCAGTTTCCCACCTACAGAAGGGGGAGAATAGCCCTGCCCTGCCTCAGGGGGGTCATGTAAAGCGCTTTGAGACCCACTCAGGGAGGTGTTATTAGAACAGCCTATCAGGGCAAGGCCCTTTCTAAAGGGGCATTTCCACCCGGTTGTCACCCAGCTGCCAAGCCCACCCCATGCCAACTGCCAGACAGCAATTAAAGGCGGATTCTCGCTTAACAGCTGAGTGCTGCCCCCTTCTGGAACCAGGCAGCACAGCTCCCCGAGAGCACAGCACTCCCAGGCCTAGCTGACGAGGGGAGCAGGGGAGAACGCTCCTCATAAACCCAGCAGGGTTTGGATCAGGCCTTCAGTGTGGTTGGAAGAGCACCCCACGGATGGCAGTGAGGGAGATGGCACCAGGGGTTGGGTGCCTATTCACCCAGCTGACCCTTCCCTCCCCCCACCTCCCTGGAGTAAGATGCCCTAAGTCAGGGGGTTGGACTGGAGAGAGAAGAAAACCTCCTTACGGCACATTGTAACTGGCCCAGTACCCCTTTTGGTACAGCTCCTCTGTCTTGTCAGCCACGACCACCAGCCCCCTGAGGGAGAGCCAACGAGACAGGGCATGAGAGATCAGAACACAAATGGGAAGCAGATTGCATGCAGGGAAAGCAGGAGTGCAGCCTCCATCTCGGATAACCAAGAACCGGGACAATCGGGGGCCAGAGTACTGCCCAGCCAGTGCCAATGGGCAGCTGCCCCCAGCACAGGCAGCCACTGGCTGCCCCAAGGCCCCCAGCTCAGCAGGGCTTCCACATTTGACCAGCACCTAGCAGGACTGACCCGCAACCCAGCAGGAGAGCCCAGCCAGGTGCAAATGAGCTGGCCAGCCTTGGGGGAGCCAGCCAGACCTCTGTTATCAGAACCCTCCCCCCCGCATCCAGGCGACAGCCTCAGCATTAAAGACAAGGAATGTGACCTCGTCTCAGAGCAACAGGGGAGGTCTCAGCCAGTCAAGGCTGTGCTGTAAACACAAGTGTCACAGCTAGACCCAGAGCAGGGGAAACAGGCTCCTTTGGGCGTGGGGGGGTGGAGCTGTAACAAACCAGGCATCATCCTATCGCTCTCCAGAGCCCATGAGGAGGGCTGGGACAGGGATTGAGTTCACAGCTTGATAACATTACAGCCGGAAAAAACAACGAGTCTGGTGGCACCTTAAAGACTAACAAATTTATTTGGGCATAAGCTTTTGTGGGTAAAAAACCTCACCTCTTCAGGTGCATGGAGTGAAAGTTACAGCTGCAGGCATGAATATACTGACACTTGGAGAGAAGGGAGTTACCTCACAAGTGGAGAACCAGTGCTGACAGGGCCAATTCGATCAGGGGTGATGTGGTCCATTACCTCTCCTGGAATTGATACCTCCTCATCAATTACTGGGAGTGGACCACATCCACCTTGATTGAACTGTCCCTGTCAACACTAGTTCTCCACTTGTGAGGTAACTTCCTTCTCCATGTGTCAGTATATTCATGCCTGCAGCTGTACTTTTCACTCCATGCACCTGAAGAAGTGGGCTTTTTACCCACAAAAGCTTATGCCCAAATAAATGTTAGTCTTTAAGGTGCCACGAGACTCCTTGTGGTTTCTGTGGCTACAGACTAACACGGCTATCCTCTGATACATTACAGCCAGATGTTCCCCTTTGAAGGTACTTACGGGATTTGCTCCAGCACCGTGAGCACCCCCTGCTGGAGGCCAGCTTTGCCCGGCAGGAAGGTGTTATAATCCACTATCATCCACTGGTTGTTGTACCTGGGTAAGAGACAAGAGGGGAAGCATTTGGCGTTCAGTGCCCGTGCGCCATGGTAGGAAATGTCAAGTAATAGTCCTGGTGTACTTATACTGTCACCACATGGCTACACTCTTTGGCATGTGATTTCCTTACTGTTAATAAATGTACACAGTCAACCTGTGGAACTCATTGCCAGGGTGTGTTGTGAAGGCTCAAAGGATAACGGGATTCAAAAAAGAATGAGAAGTTCATGGAGGATAGGTCCATCAATGGCTGTTAGCCAAGAGTGCATTCCCTTGCTCTGAGTGTCCCTAAACCTGGGGCTGCCAGAAGCTGGGACTAGACGATGGGATCACTTGATAATTTTTTATATGGAGACATACCTATCTCATGGAGCTGGAGGGGACCTTGAATGGTCCTTGAGTCCAGTCCTCTGCCTTCACAGCAGGACCAAGTACTGTCCCTGACAGATTTTGCCCCAGATCCCTAAGTGGCCCCCTCAAGGATTGAGCTCACAACCCTAGGTTTAGCAGGCCAATGCTCAAACCCCTGAGCTATCCCTCCCCTGCCATTGCCATGTTCCATTCAGTTCCTCTGAAGCACCTGGGACTGGACATCGTCAGGGACAGGATACTGGTCTAGATGGACTGTTGGTCTGAGCCAGAATGGCCATTCTTATGCTCCTGTTTGAAGGATCCCTGTGTGGCTACACTGCAGGCAACTCTCACGTGACTGCAGTGGACAAACAGACACCACAGCGAAGAACAAACTGAACACAGTCAAGGTTTCAAACAAAGAGATTCCCTCCTACTCTGGTATTTCCATTCATCTGCCCCCGCTTCTCACCTCCTCGCCATGTCAGGTCAGGACATCGTTTGGGGCTGGTTTCAGAACAAACTGCAGAGCAATCAGAAGGAGTTGTCCCATAAACAATGCCTGCAGCATCACAGGCAGCTCTGAGAGCCAAGCAAACTGCCCTGTGGCCAGAGCAATGGACTCACTTATTGTTACAAATCCATGGAGACCTAGGACCTCCCGATGGTCCCTGGACCAACTCACAGAGGCTGAGTTTCAAAGCAACAATGGAGACAGAACTCAGGTCCTCCTCCTTCAAAACCAGAAGCCCCTTTTATCTGCATAAGAGGAGAGACTCCCTTAGCAGTACAGGTCCTATGACACACAGCTGAACAGTTTCAGTGTTCTGTGCCTTTCCCCTATCCTTGATCTACCTTGGCTATTTAGCATATACGTTCCTTATGGCAAGGACTGTCTGCTACTGTGTACGTACAGCATGTGGCACAAGGGGCCCTGATCTTAGCTGGGTTCTTGACATTAGAGTAATAAACAGGATGACAATGACGAGTAAGAATAATTCCACCAGCAGCGGTGCACATACAGACCAGACACAGATTAGCAGCCTCTAAAGTCTGCTGCTTGGTCTCAGTGCCACTGACATCATGCAATGTGCCAAAACTTAACACATTAACTAACACGTGGCACCACGTGGCCAAGGCATGTCACAAGGTCACATGATGCCCCATGATATTGTGCCATCACCACAGAGCACCTTGTGCAATAACCTGGCATCAGAGACAGGTTAGATCTTCCTGCTCGACTGAACTCACCCATCCCATCACTGCCAAAGGGAGGGGAGCAAGGGGGACACGACAGGAGGCTCTGGATGACTGCTAGTCGACTTACGTGCCACTGTTGAACTGCTGGAAGATGGCAGCCCACTCGGCCCCGCTCCTGGCTAGCCGGTTTGCCACTATATTTCTCAGCCACTCCAGGACACTCCCTTCTGGATGGATGTACTTCCACAAGGCAGCATTGCTGTTCCCGATGGTGGTTTCCAAAGTCACCTGCAGGGGACAGAACAGAGTCATAAGCGAATCCAGACAAGGATGCGTGTGACCTAACAGAGGCCAGACCTGGACTCCTGGCAATGGGGCAGGGGAGTGACACAGGCAGAGCTGGAGGGACAATCTGCCTCATTGCCCATGTGAAGAGTGCAGTAGCAGGATAGTATGCAGGCAGAGGGAGATTTTGGTTCTGTACCGGGGTGATAGGATTCCTGGTGTCGACAGCAACCCAGGGCCTGCTTTGAATCCCAAAGCAGCAATGGTGCAGGAGGCTCAATCCCCAGCTGGCAGAACTCAGGGACAGCTGGATCACGGGGGGAGGGAGGCAGGGGATGAGGATCTAGGCAGCAGCTGCTCACCAAGCCACTGCTCAAGATGTAGAAGTCATCTCCCGAGAAGATGGTGCCGGGATAGGACGAGAATGTCTGGATGTGCCCCGAGATCATGTCATCACCTGGGGGAGCAGATGGCAGGGAGCCATCAGGGGTGCAGAGGCCATGCCCCATCACCTCCAGAGACGGGCCCTGCCAGCTTCCCACAGCAAACTCCGCCCCAGAGCGGCAGCAAGATCCAGCGGCGGGGGCAGGGGCAGCGGGACCCTTCTCTCTCTTTACATAAGGAGCAGGAAAACTTACACAGCATCTTTGTGGGGTCTGGAAGTGCCAGTCTGGGGCTACCCCTCTCGCCCTTCCCACGGGGCAGCCAGCAATCCCACTTCCTGGTAGCGGGACACATGCATACCCCTGCAGCCTTATCACCCCCTCGTCCTGCCTCCCTCCTCCTGCCCAGGGCCAAGGAGCACCGATCCTGGCACCGACCCACATGGCTACCTCCCAGGCCCCTACCCAAACTACGCACTGTGGGCTGAGGTCCGGAAGGGCAGCGTGTACTTCTTGATGACGCGCAGCATGGACTGGTAAGTGTTCCAGGTGTCATGGGAGACCAAGAGCTCCTGGTTCCCGGGCAGCAGCTTGAGGAGCGCAGAGCAAGACCCGGAGCCCAGCATGTGCTCGCTTTCCGTTCGGTTCAAGGCCGATTCCAGGTCCTCCAGGTCCCCACCCAGCTGGAACAAGCTGGACGGGGGTTTGGGGGGGCGGGGGGGGGAAGGAGAACAGACACACCTCGGTTCATAACAATCCCCAACAGCATAGACAGAGGATTTGCCAAAGCAGAGTAGACCCTTGGCCCACCTACCCTTACCCTGGCTGGAATCCTGCTATTGGTTACCCCAGCTATGCCCACTCCCTGGGTTGGAGGAAGCAGGAAACTCCACCCTCCTGATCCTGGTCATTTGCATGCGATAGCCGTAATGATGTAATGATGCCTTCTTTGTCCCCACAAGTTCTCCCTGCAGCCTTATCTGACCATGGATAAGCCGCAAGCCCTAGTGACGGTCATAAAACTGCAGCCTGAGGCAAATGCAGACACAGGGCATGGGGGGAAGAACTCCCGACCTTTGGCTTCAGTGACTCAGGCCTCGCCTCAGCCCCAGGGGCTAATGAAGCAATAGTACATTGTTCGAGCCCAAGGCTGGGAGCATGTGTGTATTTGGGAGCGGTCTGCCTGGATATAAATGCATTGTGGGTAGGAAGGGCTAAGAGGGTCCGGGCAGAGGTACTCTAAAGTAGCTGGCGGACTGTATCATATTTTAATTAAAATGGGAGGTCCTCTCCATGTTGGGGTGTCAGCCCAGAGAAGTCATCCAGGCATCATGCAAACGTTAAGCAGTTCTCAGCACCCTTGGAGGAGGCAACTCCTCTCCCTGGTTTACAAATGGGGAAACTGAGGCACAGAGTCAGGCTAACCAGGAGGGGGCCTACATTCAGAATCCAGCAAGCAATACGTGAGGCAGAAGCAAATCTGGCCTCACTCTTCTTCAGCGACTTTGGCTCTGCAGGACCGACGAGAGCCAGGGCATGCTGGCTGGTCGGCAAGCTAAGTAGATGCTGGGGGGAGGGGGTTCTGCAGAGACATGGGATCAGCAACAAGTCCCCATGTCCAACCAGGACCCTGTATTTTAAAGAGCATGTGGTGGGGGTGCCATCTAGGGCTCAGAGCAGAAGCACAGAGTTAGAGGTCCTGAGTCTACTCCCAGTGCTGTTGCTGACTCACTATACGACCAAATTACAGCGCCTCTCTGTGCCTCAGTTTCCCTCTGTAAAATGCGAATTATAGTGGATCCCTAAAGCCTACAGCTTCCCTTTGCTGCATGCCTATGGGACGCAGCCCCAGCTCTTCCCTACAGCCACCAGCGAACGCAGCTGCTGAGCACGTACCAGGCCAACATCCGTCTGCTTCCCCCAGCCCCACTGCGCTGGAGCCGCCCCATTCACTCCACCCCATGTCTCCAGCTCCCCCTTTGCTCCTGACATCAGCCAGGACCAAAAGAGTTAAGTCCAATCACCCAGCTCCTGCCTCACACCCAAAGGGACTTACAGGAAGCCAAACGGGGCGATCGAGAATCGTCCAGTCGGGAAAGCCACTCGCCCGTTATAACCATCCTCCAGGCCCTTGAGCTGCAGCAGAGCCAGACGCACCTGTAGGGGGAGGGACAGGCACACGTGAGACCACCACGCACAGGGCCCCACATGCGGAGGGGAGGGGCTGGTAACAAGAATCGTAAAAGGGGAATCTAAAGGGAGGAGCAGTTCTACTCTGAAAAACGGACATCCTGCTCCTCCGTGTTTAATTGCATCTCAGTGACTCCTGATGACGCCACTCAGCCTGCGAGATGGATCTCCCCCGAACCTCTAGCCCAGCACCTCTGGAGACCCCCAGATCCAGGCTGAGAGCGCTTCTCCACCAGCATTAAGGGCTCTGCCGGCCAAGTGAGGCCACTGGACCGAGTGAGAACTCATTGATGGATCAGGCGCTCTATGGATCACCCCTGAAATCCATCCTCCTGCCCATACAGAACAACCCAGACAACGCTGCCCGTGCAACGTCCTGTAGGAGGGGAAGTGAGGAGGAACTTCTCCAGCTCACGCTGCAGAGGAAAGAGTTACGAAGGACGGATCCACTCACCCCAGCTGGAATCTGGCCAGGACACCCAGGTTAACTTCAGTCCTGCATTTGCTTAAAAAGCCAGGGGGGCTCTAATGGCCATAAGTGGCCAGGGGTCCAGTTTTACAGCTCATGGCACCAAGTGACATCCAGTTCCTGGCTACCCTTTGTATTTAAAGTCGAGCAACATCCAGGTTTTTACTGGCAGGTGCCTGGTCTGGGGCCCCTGTTGGAGAGCGGTGGGAACTGGCGTCTCAGACTCCAGCCCTGGGCCCAAAGAACCTGTCCTTTCCCGACAGCAACCAGCACACCCATATAAATGCAAGGCACTGCCCACCCCTAGCAGCATACACTCACCTGGTACCAGTACTCTGGATCGTCTCCTTTCTCCATCTGCTCCTCCATCCAGGCCAGGTTGGTCTCTATGTAGTTCTTCAGCTTCTCGCAGTAGTCAGGCTGGTATTTAAAGGGGCCGCAGTAGCCCACCATGGTGTTCATCCAGTGCATGTAGATGAGCTGGAGGAAGAAGGGGGCACAGTGTAACCATGGGCCTGCTCATCCCTTTCCATCCACTCAATGTCCTGGAGTGAGAGGCTGGTTCTCCATCACCTCTGGTGAAGCCAGGCTTTCCTCGCTAAGGCATCTCCTGTTGGCTGGCTGGCTGGAGAGCCAGGGACAAGCCACAGGGCAGGAGGCAGCTGAGGAGAGCAGAGAGGCAATCCAGCCACCCTGCGGTTCTATAGGATTCAGTCTCGGGCAAGCTTAGCTCACATGTGAAATGAGCTTTAGAATCTCAGCCTCGCCCTCCCGGTACAAGCGAGCTGTTAAACTGTGATACCACTGGCCGTTTGTGATAGGAGAGGCCCAGAAATGGACTAAGCTGGGCCTGAGTCTAGGTCAGGAGTCGGCAACCTGGCACACTGCTCGCCAGGGTGAGTACCCTGGTGGGCCGGCCCAGTTTGTTTACTTGCCTGGTTGGCAGGTTTGGCCGATCACGGCTCCCACTGGGTTCATTGTCCCAGGCCAATGGGGATGGCGGGAAGCCGCAGCCAGAACATCCCTCATCAGCGTCGCTTCCCGCTGCCCCCATTGGCCTGGGGTGGTGAACTATGGCCAGTGGGAGCCGCAATCAGCAGGTAAACAAACTGGCCCGGCCCGCCAGGTGCTTACCCTGGCGAGCCGCGTGCCAGAGGTCACCGACCCCTGGTCTAGACTGAGGTGCAGTGGCATAGCAGGGCGGGGGGAACCTAGGACTGGGACACCAGGGGGCTCTACAGACCAACCCTAGCAGAGCTCCAGGCTCCATGGGTCTGACTGTCCTCTACCAAGCACCATCATTTACCTGCTCGGACACAGCAGCTTCAGCCAGTCCCGCAGCATAGGCCTGCAGGCTGTCGTTGTACTTCTCACTGGTGGCCAGCTCCAGGAAGGACCACCTGCACCAAGCAAAGACACCGATTGAACAAGGGGAAAAAAAAGTCACACACAATGGAAAGTCTCCATGTGGCCCATGGTAATGCACTCCCTCCCCCTGGGCTCCCATCTTACTTTATCTGAAGTGTCCTTCAAATAAAGGCTCCAGTTCGAGACAAAGCAAACCCCTCCCTGGGCCTGTCCGTCCTTCGCTTCTTGTTTGCCTTGTCTGGAGTTGCTCCCAGAAACCCCCCAGCACTCTGCCCCCACACAGCTGGGGCTCAATGGGAACCGGGGGAGGTGCTCACTGGGGTATTCCTCCAGAAGGTGGACATCAAGGGCAAGAGGAAGCAGAGGGGGGGACCAGACAAGCTTCTGCTTGCCCTTAAAGGGTCTGCACAATCATTGCCCCTTACGTGGGGATTGGCATTTCCATGGTACCCAGCACTGCAGGGGCTTCTACACACAGTGCTTTGCACTTGCACACGCGTTCGCTAATTCAACCCCCCCACACACTCCAAAAAAAATCCTCAGGAGGTGAGATGTGGAGGATTAGCAGTGGACAGAGTCTTTACTTTGGGGGGCCCTCCACAGGGGCCAGTGGAAATACAAGGGGGCAGGGCCTTTGGCAGCTGGCTCAGGGCCATCCGTCTCATAGGCACCCCTTTGCAGCCCCCGCATGGATCAGCCACCAACAGCAAATAAAACCCACCGGCCAGCAGTACCTGGTACTTTCTGTACCCACAGAGCTACTGGGTCACTTTGGAGAGCAGAAGGCACCTCCCCCTCACATCACAAAAAACCCAATCCAGCTCATTCGATTACTTTGATGGGAGAAACCGGTGTTTCCAGCCTCCTGCCTCTGACCCCAGCCTACAGAACAGGGCCAGGAGCTCATGCCCCTGAATCAACCCTGCTGGGATCAGTGAGCAAAACTCAAGGCCAGCGCAGGAGGGCACCAGCAACTCCGATTGGCTCAGGCAGGTAGATATTCACACCGAGATAACGCATGGCTCCACTGCAGCTGGCTAAGCGCCCACGGAGAAGGAGAGTTATTCAGTCAGTTATCAGAGAAATAGTGCTGGTGCCAGCCCGATTGCCCTGGAGACAGAGGGCCCCTAGGACGGGTATGGTGGGATGCTGGTACTGTGAGCTTCCCCCTACAGGTGCTAGAGTCAACTCAAAATGGGATCCCACTTGTTAATGCAGCGAGATCCTATTAGGGGTGACTTGATAGTACAATACTCATCCAGGCAGTACTGGTGCTAAGTATTTCAGAGTGCTAGGCGCAGCTTAACCCCTCCAGTATTAGGTACACAGAAGCAGCTTGACCAAGGTCACACAGCAAATCAGACCTGAATGCCACACCTCTGCCAGAACCAGCAGCCAAACTTCCTTCTTCCAGCTGACCTAGGTATGTCACCGTAAGATCTAAACACAGCAGAGCGGCTGCTGCGGGGAGGCAGCTGTCATTGTGCCCTGCAAACTGTTCCAGAGGGAGCAACAAATGCAGTAGTGCCGACTCCAGCGACGCTGGGTGCTTTTTGTGAAGCCCAAGCTCCTGGAGTCATGTGATCACTAGACTCTCAGCTGTTTTTTTTTTTTTTTTTAAATTTTATTTTACTAAAGGTAAGTTTCCAGGCCTCACAGTTGCAGAGAAAAGCTTGAAAATGTGAAGCCTCAAGGCTACGACACCAGAAGATAAATAAAAAGAACCCTAAAGTTATTATTATTATTATTATTTTTAAAATCATGATTTTTTTACACCACTCTTGTGATTTTTGGAGTGTTTGACATGACTTCTGAATACCTGGGATTAGCAACACGGACTGCTCTCTCATCTAAAGAGACTAGATTTCTTGTTTTGCTTAAATCTGAAATAAGCCACCTTTATTGTGGTACGGAGGGATTGCTCTTTACATGCACACGGTGAGGCACAACAACAATTTCTGCTACACTGGGTTAAGGAAAATGCCACACATGACAGCCCTGGGGTGGGCTGGTGAAATGCAGTTACTTATTGCTCTCGGGGCCAGCTTTGGACCTGGGAGACGGGACTGCCCAACATGTCCACCCTGACCCAGACAGCAAGAAGTAGCCTCTCGCCTCAGTAACCTTGCTAACTGCACTGAAGGGCAGAAGAAAAGGGGCATTTATCGTCCGCAGCCTGCTGCTTTGCTAGACCCACACTGTGACTCTGTTCGGCTAGCTGATGTCCCACAATGCATTTCAGACAAACACCCATGGCTAATCAGGGATGCTCACCCAAAACCTGGAGCATCCAGACTCCATCAGTAGCGGACAAGTCAGGTCAGGGCTGTCCTAAGGTGAGTCATAGAACCATAGACTTTAAGGTCAGAAGGGACCATTAGGATGTCTAGTCTGACCTCCTGCATGCAGGCCACTGAATATCACCCACCCTCTCCTGTATCAAACTCCTAACCAATAGCTCAGACACAGAAGTCCTCAAATCGTGGTTTAAAGACCTCAAGGTGCAGAGAATCCTCCAGCAAGTGACCCAGGCCCCACACTGCCGAGGAAGGCAAAAAAAACCCAGGGCATCTGCCAATCTGCCCTGGAGGAAAATTTCTTCCCGACCCCAAATATGGCGATCAGTTAAACCCTGAGCAGGACTCACCAGCCAGACACCCAGGAAAGAATTCTCTGTAGTAACTCAGATCCCATCCCATCTAACATCCCATCACAGACCACTGGGCGTGGTTACCACTAATACTCAAAGATCAATTCATAGCCTAATTCTAGCAATCCCATCCTACCATCTCCTCCATAAACTTATCAAGCTTAGCCTTGAAGCCAGATATGTCTTCTGCCCCCACTGCTCCCCTTGGAAGGCTGTTCCAGAACTTCACTCCTCTGATGGTTAGAAGTCATTTAATTTCCTAGCCTGCCAGCAATACCAGATCATTTCACCAGCCAGATGATGGGGCGCTGGAATGACAGAGGTGCCCTGAATAAGGGGCATTACGCCGCAACCTGGGGCTGACACTAGCATAAGCAGAACCAGAGTTTGGAGAGCAAGGATTGTACCAAGAAGGTGGCTGGTTCTTTCCTGTAATCAGTTATTTCAAATTGAGAAGAAAAGCTGAAGCAGCTTCAGTTTCAAAATATTCATCACGACAGCAGTGATGCATCTTTACCCCATTCCCTTTCAGACTGTTATTCTGGACCAGTGGCTCTCAACCTTTCCAGACTATTGTCCCCCTTTCAGGAGTCTGGTTTGTCTTGCGTCCCATAAGTTCCACCTCATTAAAAAACTACTTGCTTACAAACTCAGACATAAAAATCCAGAAGTGTCCCAGCACGCGACTACTGAGAAATTGCTGACTGTCTCACATTATCATATTATAAAATCACCCAACCGGGCTATAAACATTGTACTTACATTTCAGTGTATAGTATATAGAGCAGTATAAACAAGTTGTTGTCTGTATGAAATTTTAGGTAGTACTGACTTTGCCAGTGCTTTTTAGGTAGCCTGTTGTAAAAATAGGCAAACTTCTAGATGAGTTGATGCACCCCGGCAGACCTCTGTGTACCCCAGGAGTACACATGTACCCCTGGTTGAGAACCACTGTTCTAGACTAGGGGTCGGCAACCTTTCAGAAGTGCTGTGCCAAGTCTTCATTTATTCACTCTAATTTAAGGTATCGCGTGCCAGCAATACATTTTAATGTTTTTAGAAGGTCTCTTTCTCTAAATCTATAATATATAACTAAACTATTGTTGTATGTAAAGTAAATAAGGCTTTTTAAATGTTTAAGAAGCTTCATTTAAAATTAAATTAAAATGCAGAGCCCCCCAGACTGGTGGCCAGGACCCAGGCAGCGTGAGTGCCACTGAAAATCAGCTCGCATGCCGCCTTTGGCCCCGTGCCATAGGTTGCCTACCCCGATCTAGACCATAAGCTCTTCAGGGCAGGGGCTGTCGTTCAGCATGTCTTTGTACAACACCTGACACAGCTCCAGGCTCTAAATGGTTGATGCTCAGATACCATGGTGACAGGCAGCAGCATAAAGCTTTAAGACAGGCTCAATCCCAACTGGAGCCTCTTGGTGTTACTGCAATAGGAATAATAACGTCTAAAACACAGAGGAAGAGCCATTTGACAGCATCCCTGTCACGAGCAACCCAGATAGATGTGCACATGCATGTGCCTGCAAGGCCTTCACCACACCGCAGCTGGCAGCGTGCTTCCCACTGCAGGTAGACAGCCTGTTTGTTCTGCTCCAGCCAAAGCACTGCAGGTAGCAGCGTGGCACAGGCGGCAGCGTGGCCTAGCGGAATATGCACTGCGAGGGTCGAAGGGATCCAGGCACTGTACTTGGGCGGCGAGCCAAAGCCCCCGCCCGCACCACTCCAGCCACACTGCTACTGCCAGCGCACTCGCTCCAGTGCGGTGAGCCTGCATCGGTCTCCCTGCACTGGAGGGCACCATCCCAGCTGCCAGGTGGACATACCCAGAGCGGTCTCAAGGGTGGAACTGCACGGATGCTGCACACGCCGCATTACTCTCCCTTTAACGGCAAGAGGGGATTTCTCCTCACGCCGGCGATTTGCAACGGGCCTTGCCACAAGCGGAACACAATAACCGCAATGGAAAATGAAATCAAACGCGCGTGGGGCCACTGGGCTGGAACAAAAGGCCCTGGGCTGGACTGCGGGAAGGTGGCGCCAAGAGGCCTGATGCTGCAGAAGTGGTTGAGTTGAGCCCCTGGTTAGGGGCACTGAAGCGTCACTGAAAAGCAGAAGCGAAAGGGGTGTGGGGGTGAGAAAAGACACAGTTAGATCTTGTTGCCAACCGTTTTTGCCAGCACAGGGCCCGGGGGGGGGGAGATGGAAAAAGGCCAGAGAAACCAGCTCGAACAGCCCCGGAGCAGAAACTCCCCCAGGCACAGCAGCTCCAGGACCCGACCCTCGCCCCCACCGCACCCCAGCCTCGAGAGCCGCGAGGGGCCCCTTCAAAGGAGCGACCCCCTCCACCGGCGATGGAAACCCCAGCCCCGCAGCGCAGGCTCGCTCGCTGCCAGCTGCCGAGCTTGGGCTCGCCCGGGATCAGCCGGATCGGGCCCCGGGGTTGCATACACCCCCCGCCCCGGCCAGCCTCGCCTACCCCGTGTCTTGGATCCGGTCGGTGAGATTGGCCCAGGCGACGGCGGCGGGGTCCCAGCGCGGGACGAGCTGCAGCTGCCCCGAGGCGGGGTCCAGCAGCACCGAGCTGCGGCGCGTCTCGGGCCCGGCGAGCGGCAGCGCGGGCGGCAGGAGGCTCAGGAGCAGCAGCAGGGCCATGGGGGCGGCGGCGGCCGGGCAGCTCCGGCTGCTCATTGCCCAGCTCCGGCTGCACCCGCCGGGACCGGCCTGCTCCTGGTCCTGGTCCGCCCGGGCTGTGCACGGCCCCGCCTCGCCGCGCTGCGCAGCGCTGCTCTGGCTGTGACGGGGCGGGGGCGGCCCCTTGCAAAGCTACGCCCGGGGCGAGCGGCGGAGGAGGAGCTGGCGGGCCCCAGGCAGGGCTGTGTGAGGCTGCATCGCCACAGGCATCTTCTTCCAGTGCCTGGACCCCCGTGGGGCTGTCATCAGACACCCGCACCCCATCCTCCGTGGCAACCCCAGCATGAAAGAAAGCTTTCCCCAGCCTCCTCTTCTGGCCTGCCGGGAAGCGCCCCACGGCCCAGGACACCCCAGCTGAAAGCAGCACCAGACCCTGCTAGAACAACAGATGCAAAATCTGCAGCCATCTCGCCACTGCTCTGAGGATCAACAGCCCCATTAGCACCTTTTGAGAGATCCCAACATGTGGGGTACCTCCGCCAGTGCACCAAATGCCCCAAGAACAAGTGGGTTGGTGGAACCAGACAATCAGGATGCGCTCGAATGAACTCACACAGGGAAATGATAAAAGATGGACTGGAAGGGACCTTGAGAGGTCATCTGGCCCAGGCACCTGCATTCAAGGCAGGACTAAGTATCATCTAGACCATCCCTGACAGGTGTTTGTCCAACGTCCTCTTAAAAATCCCCATTGATGGGGGTTCCACAACCTCCCTAGGCAATTTATTCCAGCGCTTAACCACCCTGACAGGAAGTTTTTCCTGATGTCCAACCTAAACCGCCCTTGCTGCAATTTAAGCCCATTGCTTCTTGTCCTAGCCTCAGAGGTTAAGAAGAACAATTCTTCTCCCTTCTCCTTGTAACAGCCTTTTATGTACTTGAAAACTGTTATCATGTCCCCTCTCAGTCTTCTCTTTGCCTATCACCTGTGGGGGACACTTCTTTACAAAGCAATTGCCCTACATCTGACCTGTCAGTCCGCATCCTCAAAGGAAACCTGCACAACACCTTCAAAAGAGGAGCCTGGGAGCTTAAATTCAAAACTTTGCTAGACACTACATATCACGGATCAAATAGACACACTGGATTTATGGCTTATTAGAACAATCTGTAACCCACTAATAACCCCCATGGCTGCTTCTCCCCACCCTTCCTTTTCTCCCTGTGATGGGGTGTTAATGAGACACCTTACCGTGAATGGTCCCTCAAAATGTGTATTAACTACTTATGCTAAACAGTCTGTTCCACTTGTATTTAGCTGTGACACTCTGAGTCCGTTTCCCAGAGCTGAAGAGCTCTGTGTAGCTGAAAGCTTGTCTGAACTCTCTCATCAACGCAAGTTGGTCCAGTAAAAGCTATGACCTCACCCACCCTGTCTCTTGGCTGCACCAAACACAACTGCAGGGAACCCGGCTGCCGGTGTTGCCAACTCTCATGATTCTGTCATGAGTCTCAGGATAATCAGTGTTTTCCTTAAAGCCCCAGCTCCTGGAGTCAAGTGGAAGTGTGATGATTTCAGCCTTCATTCTTAAAGAAAAAGTAAGTTTCTAGTCCTCATGGCTATGGTGAAAACTTCAAAATGTGACCCCAGCATGGGTGGTGGGTGAACCACTGGCTGGGGGAGTCTAGTCCCTCCCTGGCCATACCCGCTCCCCTGCAGCCCCACCCCTTTCCCCCACTGGAGCCTGGAGCCCCCAGCCCTGTGGTTGCCAGCCCCCACCCTGAGTCCCAGAGCGCTGGGTAACATGTGGTCCTCCCAGCCCCCAAGTGCAGATCAGGCAGTGCATGGCTCCCCTTGACTCCCCCAGTCCCAGTGTCTCCAGCCCCTACCCCGATCACCATGAGGCATGGCCCCAGCCCCCATCCTCCCCTCAGTGCTGGGCAGCCCCAGCTGCCCCACGTCCTGGCAGCCCTCACTCCAGCCCCACTGAAATGGAGCAGCCTGCCTGGGCTGGGGCCAAGGAGGACAGGGCAAGCAGGAGGGGGCTTTGGGAGGAGCATGGGCTGGGTCATGTGGGCTGTTTGGGGAGGCACAGACTTTTCCAGCCTATTGGACGTCCTGCCCCTGGACCCCAGTGCCCCCTATGGGCTCAAAGAGCAGAGGGGAATAAAGAGAAGAGCAAATCTAGTATTTGTATGTAATCTCATGATTATAAAGCCAATCTCGGGACTGTTGGTGAGCCCCTCACATGATTTTTGAACATTTTGGGCTGGTAATAGATCAGGACAAACAGGGAGAAGCCAGTGGCAGAGTCAAGTTGCCAGGGACAGAGGGGCAAGGCTGTCCCACAGATGGGCTGTTCCTTGTCGTCAGGGTTGGTTCTTGGCTTCTTTGCAGATTCTGTGACGGTTAAAGCCAATCCAATCTCCCAGCCCCTGAGCAAGACAACTCTGCAATCAGGGGAACATCTCACTGGGTAGAAGGGGCATGGTGTAAGGATGCATGTGAGCGGGTCCAAAAGGTCCTGACTGGGCAGGGATGATGTAGTACAACCACACAGGTCAGAGCCAGGTCAGACACAAGACGGACAAGAGGTAGTGAGAGATTCACCCACCAGGGATTAGGCTGTTTTATTACCTAGCTCCAGTGCTACAAGGCCTGGCGCACGGGCTGCTTTGTGCTGATGGGGTTATACCATGGAGGATCTAGGTGATATGTATTGAACATGCCAAGCAGCCCTGGCAGAACAGTTTGGGCAGGGAGGGTGGCACAGTGCATGAAATCCTGGCTCTGTTTGAAAAAACAGAGGGAGTTTTCCCCTTGACTTCAATAGGGCTGCGTTTTACCCCGGGCTCGATCTTGGTTTCTGCCACTACAGTGCAATTCCGTGGTTTGAAGAGTGTCTGAGATTTGCTTGAACCAGCCCTGCCAGCTGTAACAAAAAACATGCAGAGACTGTATTCACTCGGGGGAAACACCTGCTGCTTCAGGCATCAGAGGGGTAGCCGTGTTAGGCTGGGTCTGTAAAAAGCAACAACAGAGTCACTGGCGACCTTCCCTCTCTGACTCAGATGCACCTGAGATGTGGTTTCCAGGGCCCTCTGCTGGATGGACTCAGTACAAACACCACCCACTCCAGCCCGTGTTGGCTCTGGGATCTGCACTGGTTCCAGGATGTTTCCAAGGGGAATGATTTTAAAGCCCTCGGTTGTTTGGGACCTGGTTGTCTGAGAGCTGCATCTCTCCCCGTGCAGCTGCCCTCGGTAGGGACATCTGAGAAAGAAAAACAAAAAATATCAGGCTTTTGTGAAAGAAGCCAAAGAGGGCACATGGGCTCTCAGCCTCTCTCCTTGGCCTCGGGTGGTCCCTTGGAAGTACTCTGACCCTTTAAGACCTTGCCCTCCTAACCTTCTAGTTCAGTGGCTCTCAACCTTTGTAGACAACTGTCCCCCTTTCAGGAGTCTGATTTGCCTCCCCCCCCCCGCCACTTCACCTCACTTAAAAACGACTCGCTTACAAAGTCAAACACAAAAATACAAAAGTGTCACAGCCACAAACCCGGGGTGCGAGTTCCAAGCTGCTTTAACCCACAGAATCCATGTTCATACCTAAAAATAGACCCTTCTTTCTCAAATATTTCTACATACTCGGTAAGTTTTCCTTTCTATCCTTCCTCAGTTTGCTAAACTCACGGCTGCTGCCTGTATTTTAACATACCTTAAACCAGTTAATCTCTCTTGACTCAGGTCTCCCACCTCTCCCCACTTCTGCTCTCTCTTTGTTTGAAAAGTTTAAAGTTATAATTTTTACAAAAACCTCCAAAACATAAAGCAATTTCAAACTGAACAAAACAACAACCCAAGAGAAAACGAAGTTAAAAACTTTACTTTAAATAAATCCTGTAAATTAATTATTTTTGCCCTTCAGAAATGCAACAGCTGGAATTACTCCTAACTTTCTTAAAGATAAGGTTGCCAAGCAACAAAAATGTAGACTCTGCTTCTAATCCTAACCACTAACTAATATTTGAAACATGGGCTTTCCTTATTACCGCACAGCAAAGTTTTAAAATAAAGTTAACATAAAGTAATAAACAATGCCTTAAGTTACTAAATTAATACAAGGGACAGCACACAGAAATACTATAAAATAGTAATTATAAAATTGAAATATAACTATTGTACTTACATTTAAATATGGAGCCGTATAAACAAGCCATTGTCTGTATAAAATTTTAGTTTGTACTGACTTCGCTAGGGCTTTTTCTGTAGCCTGTTGTAAAACTAGGCAAATCTCTAGATGAGTTGATGTACCCCTGGAAGACTCTGTGTACCCCTGGTTGAGAATCACTGTTCTGGTTCAACTCCAGTTATCCTCAGACTCCTAGGCCATATCCTGCCCCCTCAGGCTGCCAGCGATTTTTAATGAGCCTTATTAGTATTTGTTAGTTCTATTCTAGAAGCTCCTAAAGGCCCCATTTAAAATAGAGATCCCACGGTGCTGGGCAAGCATACAGCGAGGGACAGTCCCTGCCCCGGAGCGCTTACAGTCTAAAGAGACAAGTCAGACAGAGGGTGGGAGGGGAAACAGACAGGCCCAGAGAGGGGCAAATTGCCTATGTCAGTGGCAATAGAACTAGGTGTCCTGAGTCCTACTCCAGCTGCCCACGAGCAGGAAATATTGCACAAAAAGGTGAGTCGGAACTTGTGCTTCTTCCCCATAGTCAGGGCCGGCTCTATCATTTTTGCCACCCCAAGCAAAAAAAAAAAGCCACTGGGACTACCGCCCGAACTATGCCGCCCAAGAAAGGACAGAATGCTGCCCCTTAGCATGTGCCGCCCCAGGCATGTGCTTCCTCTACTGGTGCCTGGAGCCGGCCCTGCCCGGGGTGAGAACTGCACAGCATGGAGAAAGCTTTCCTGACATTGCATTGTGATGCCCTGGGCATGGAGCAAAGAGTGTTGCTTTGAAATCACATCAGCGGTTGGAGATCTTGCTGTGAGCTCTCTCTGATGGGCACCAGGGCACATTTTTGCAGTTCTGAGTTCTCAGGGAGGCTTGATCTATACGGCAAAGGCATTTGTAACTTTCCTGAACACAACAAACCCAGTGCCCCGGGGTGGCTGGGTTCATTTTTTGCTCAGTTAAAAGCATATTTTTTTCCCCTTACAGGCATGTGATTTTAGTGGGCAATTTAACAGGGTGGGAAATTGACCCTTTAAGCTCTTAAGGCTCTCATGTCGCCCACAGCCAGGCTTCTGTTTTCCCATTATCAGCTCCCTTGGCGGCCTGAGAGGTCTCTTATCTGATCCATGTTGTCCCATGAGCACTGGGAGGGGGAGGAAGCAGGAAGCACAAAATCAAAGCCAAGCACAAGGACTTGGCCTCACGCTGGCAATGCAGGAGAATCAATTGTGGTGGATGATCTTCTTCCCAGGTGGGAGCAAGGCAGGCTGGAGATTCAAGATGGTTTAGGTTTGGTTGGGCAGGGCAGGGCCAGAGATGATTGCAGCGCCTCCTGCTGGAAGATACATGAACTGGTGCCCTTGGCTGAAGACCTTCTGCCTTGTAATGTGGAAGAAAAAGAAGGTGCCATTTGAGGTGAACCAGCTCATAAAGAACACGCCACCCCTCCCCATGAACAAGAGGTAGATGACTGGGCCCAATACTTGCTATGGACTGTTCTAAAGCCAAGGTCTCGACAGGCATTGTCCCATGCCCTCTTGTTTGTTCAGAATGGCCTAAGCAGCCCGATGTGTAATATCCCGATAGCATGTTCTCCGGGGGTTCAGCCATCATGGGGATGAGTGTAGTCCATGAAGCAGAGTAGAACAGCAAGCAGGGCTTGGGTTGTGACCTTTCATTCAAAACCATCCCAGAATGTATGCTGAGCCGAGTGCATGACAAGAGAAGGAGGTGGGGACAACTGTGTGGATACCTATGCAGACACCTGGGACTCTCCAGGTGAGCTGTCTTTTTGTCCTGTGTCTGTACAGCACCTAGCACAATGTAACTGGGGCCTATGGGCCTGACATCAATAATAGTCATTAACAATTAACTACCAGCGCCTCTGCCCCAGCTCCAGCCAGTTGCTCTATGGAGGGGCTGAAGACACAGTCGGTGATGGCCTCTTGTCATCACCAGGCCCTTAATCTTTGGTCCAATCCCTTGGGGTTGCTGCTGCTCCCCAGAGCTAGGAAGGGAACCCAGGTGTCCTGACTTCCTGTCCTCTGCTCTAACTGTTAGAAAATGCTTCCTCTCTGGCGTGGGCTTCTCTGGCAGTCTTGGTTCATAAGAACTTCAGACCCAACATTGGGATCATTCCAGATTGTCCTGGAAGGATCTGGAGAAGCTCTATGTACTGTCCTCAGGGAAGAATCTCACATGATGGGTTGAGTGGGGCATGAGTGTGGGTTTAACCAATTGGTGGAGGCCCCCATCTGGTGACTGCACCCGGTGCGTGTGTATCCTGCATGTGACTGTCACGGAGACTCAGTTCAACACCCCTGAGGTTTGCAGACACAGCATTACTGGGGCAGTTGGAAAAGCAAAACCTGTGCTGAAGTTGGAAGCACATTGGGGAAGTTGGAAGAGCGGAACATGGCAGGGATGTGCCTTTGGATTGCTAGCTGCGTACTAGTCAAAGGGATCGTGGGTCACACAATCAGCCAGAGAGCGTCTCATTTACAGCCGCTCCAGTGTAGCTACACTTATACAAACCCTCATGTAGACAGGCAAAGTCTCTGTAAGCTGTGATGTGCTCTGGTGGATTCAGAGCCACCCCGCTCACCCCCACGTTTCAAGCCAAGCTATCCAGCTATTGCTAAAGTTTAATAGATGGTGACATTGCCTGTCTGTCAGAAGCCAGGACAGCCCATCCAGAGCCAGATTTTAAAACGTAGGTGTTACGGAGTGGCTATTTGCCAGGCACACCCTTGTGGCCCTCCCTCTGCCCATCTCTCCGGGAATCCCTGGGAGCCCTGTATAGGCTCTCTCAGGGCTCTCTCTCAGGTCAGGAGCCCAAAGTAATTCAAAATATCCTCAGTGTCCCAAACACGAAATCCACCATAGCAGCGCCATAGTTCACACCCATCACCAACACTTCTGTCTTCCATGGACCCCATTCTCCTGCTTGGCAGCAGCCCAGCCTCCTGGCTCAGCCTTCCTTCCTCCGTCCCTGAGCACTCTTTCCAGAGGAAAGCTGGCATATATGGTACAAGCTTTCTGAAAACCTCTCCCGGCTGGCTGGAAGGTGGAGGAGTCCTGCTCCCACCCTGCACTACAAGGCTCCTCATCCAAGGCCTTTAAAGTGACAATGCTCCATCCCATTGCTAGCCTCCTATGACCACCACCATTTTCTAAGCCTGTGCTCACACCATCCTCCTAGATGCAGGATCTTCTTGCCCCCCCAAGGCTTAACTGACGCCCTGTCACGTAAGGCATGGAACCATAGATGCAGAACGTGTCTGCCGTGACCGGCCTTACTTGCACATGCAGCTATCAAGCCTGAGCCCATGATGTGGTTGCCTATGCTAGCAGGGGACTGGATTTGATGACCCAGGGAGGCCCCTTCCAGTCCTGTGTTCCTAAGCAGCTTGCAAATTGGAGGCACAAATAATCAGAATCCTGTGAAATGATCCAATTTGCACGTCCAGTCACAGTAATTGTGCTTGCAAATTAGGCATGTAGCAACTGGTGCCCACAGATTGCTTGCACGGTTGTACACCGGAGTCATTGGGAATCCTAGCCCCAGGTGACTGCTCGGGTTAGGGATCACAGTAGAGTTTGGGGTCTTATCATTTAGCATTTTACTGCCCTTGGCGGGCAAAGGAACGGGCTGCCCAACCCAGACCTGGATGCAGGAAGAAGTGAGGAGCTGCAGCACCAGGAGACTATGCTGCATTGTAGCTGGAGTAATTCCGGGCTTTTTCAATGTCCCTCAGACCTGTGAAAACTAGGGCATTGTGTGAAGGGTGGAGGAGGAGGTATGAATTAGTGATGAGGCGACAGCAGCACCTAATCACAACCCCTTCTCCCCCCCTAGTTCAGACAGGCTGTCCCGCCATTGACAGCCCCACCCTCTGGAGTTCAGAGAGGCAGAGCAAAGCAAGCCAAGTGAAACTTTGAGGAGCTGAAGGACTGTGGAGATCAGGAAACTGGCCCAAGGGAGAAAGGTGCGTACAGCTCCAAGGTCAGCAGCATGGGAGTCAGGGCTGACTCACAGAAGGGCTCTACAGTTTTCAGTGTCAATAACTTTTTTGGCACGACAAGAGTGCGGATTACAGAAGTGCTTGGCTGCCAACTGGAATGATGCATTTTTAGGCAGTCTGTAAGGTGCCTCTTGAGTGCATTTCAATGAGACGCGCCAAGTCTTTCTTCCTGTTTCATACTGGGGTCTTGGGAACGGTGGTTTAGATTCCCAGCTGGGAAATGTGCTGCCGAAGCCCCCGTTCTGTTATGCAGGGGCATGGGAACTGCACCGCCGAAGAAAGAGGATCTCGTTCAAACCCACTGTGCCCAGAGTGGCTCCCGAACACCACACATACGCCACAGCTTAGCAGTCCCTTGTACCTATCTCATAGAGCTAGAAGGGACTTTGAAAGGTCATTGAGTCCAGTCTCCTGCCTTCACAGCAGGACCAAGTACCATCCCTGACAGATTTTTGCCCCAGATCCCTAAATCCTCAAGGATTGAATTCACACCCCTGGGTTTAGCAGGCCAATGCTCAAACCACTGAGCTATCCCTTCCCCTCTTGTATATCTCTATAAAGCTGTATTGATCTATAGCTATTTGCAGCACCTAGCACAATGGGACCCTGGTCCGGCACTGGCACTCCTACAAATAATAATTAATATAGGGTGTATACACATGTAGAGGCAGCCACCCACCATGCTTGGGCAAGTTGGGATGGCCCGAGGCCTCCTGGATTTCAGGCGCTCCAGTATAACTGCCCTATCAGGTGCTATGGTGGAGTCCTCCTCGGCCCCCTTCTGCTGTCACGGCAACAAGAACAGATCCTGGATGCAACACAGTTAAACGCCGTTGTGGAGACGGGGCCTAACTGGACTGCCATGATCGGGCTAATAAAGCCTGGCTTCTCGAGGGTTTGAATGCAGCTTGGTCTTGGCTATGCAGCTTTCAATCACAAGCCCTCCTGGCTCATCTGTAGGGGCAGTGTTGCCAGGACTTTTCCTCAAAGCAGAGCTGCAATTTGCCCCTTGCAATGCAATGAAGCAAGCCTGGGATTTTATTCTAACTTCCTTACAAAGGAGTTTCACTATGAGTCCCTTATGAGCAGGTTCTGTTTATCGTAAGGTTTCATTAAAATTAGGGTGACCGGATAGCAAATGTGAAAAATCGGGACAGGGTGGGGGGTGCTGATATAAGAAAAAGACCCCAAAATCGGGCCTGTCCCTATAAAATCAGGACATCTGGTCACCCTAAACAAAATACAGTCTGATGTAGGCCCCAGTCCTGCATGTGTGTTAGCTACTCACACGAGCAGTCCTACTGGCCATTTGCAAGCTCAGGGCTAGAGCCCGTTGGGAATTTTTCATTGGCAAAGCCAGTTTGCCAAAACCAAAACCTTTCGCAGGCAACGGTCAGTGCGGACACATTTCTCAACTTGAAGAAGGTTTGAAAAATAAAAAGCTTCAAAATAATTGGAATGTCCCGTTTTCAACATTTTCTACATTAAAATGTTCAGTTTTCCAGTTTGAAACAACTTTCTGATTCAAAATGTAAACTACATGATAGGACTTTCAAACAAATAAAAAAAATGGTTGAAATCAAACCAAAAGGTTTGGATTGACCTGAACCAACTTTTGGAGGGATTTTCAGTCTATGAACATTTTCAAAATTTAGTAAAAAGCAACAAAGAGTCCTGGGGCACCTTATAGACTGACAGACGTATTGGAGCATGCGTCTGACGAAGTGGGTATTCACCCACGAAAGTTTATGACCCAATACATCTGTTAGTTTCTAAGGTGCCCCAGGACTCTTTGTTGCTTTTCACAGATCCAGACTAACACGGCTCCCCCTCTGATACTTCAAAATTTAGATATTTTGTCCCACGTTGGGATGGGAAAAACGTCCAAAATCTCAAAAACGTAACTGAATGGGGAAACCGTTCCCTGTCCATCTCCAGTCAGCTCACATGCCATCCCTAGCTCTGTCACTGGCTGCCTACCTGCTGTCATCAGTTCCCCGCTTGGTGCCTCAGTTTCCCCCTGAGAAGGAGGAAGGTGTTGCTATTGACCCACCTTTGTAAACCAGGCTGAGATGGCTAAGGTGATTATTGTTAGAGGAGTAGGGGGATGCTTAAAGAGAAAAGTTATTAAACTCCAGAGGCATGACCCCCCCCAACCATTCCTGTTCAAAGTTTGTGCGGAGATCTGTGGGGGTGGGGGGCAGCGGGGAGGGGGACCGAGAGGAAAAAGGAGTCTAGCCCTTTAAGAGAGGCTGGCCCTGGCCGTGTGCGAGAGGGAAGAGGCGGAGGGGAGCGGCTGCCTGGCTGCTCCGTGGGACTCGACAGCCCGGTCACGCGTTAGCCCGGCCCTGTGCAGGAAGCCAGCGGGCGAGCGTTGCAATTCAGCCCGGATCTGGCTGCGGGGAGGGAGGCTCGCTCCGGCCCCGCCCCGGGGGCTCGTATTTGGAAAGTTTATGGCGTGGATTAAAGGCGGCCGAGCTGCCCCGGCGCCGCGGCTCAGGGTCCAAAGCCGGTGAGCTCAGGGGTGGCCCGGTTCAACTTTTGCAATGTCCAAGTTTTATCCCGCAGCGCGGGCGCCCGGGGTCACGGTTGAAAGACCCGCCGGGCCCCCCCGCAGCCTTGTTTGCTCCCCGGCGTGCTGAGGCTGGCGTTTTGCAAGCCCCGGGAAGGAAGACAAATCCACAGGCTTCGGTGACACCTTTCAAGCTGGAGGGACCGGATTTCCCTTTGCAACCCTTCGCCTCCCTGCGGCGTCCTGCAGCCTGGATATAAACCCCCGGCCCGGTCACCCCTCCCCGTGCTGCACACCTTCAGCTGAGAAGGGGCAGTGCAGGGAAGCCAGGCTGTGACTCCCCTGCCCCAGCCACAACCTGCAGGAGGGTCCAGGCCTCTGTGCCTGCAGAATGGGCCGGGGGCTTTGAAGGCTCCTGGGGCTGGTTAGACAGGAGACAGCCACATTCCGTGCCATGCTGCGGCCAGGACCGTGTTGGGCTGATGGTGAGGACATTCTGCCTGGGTTACTTTCGCTGTAGTATTTTTTTTTTTTAAAAAACTTCCTTGTATTTGTTCATCTTTGGCTCCTGCGTGGATGCTGAGAGTGGAGTTAAGGAGCTCTGCCTACTTTAGTATCCTCGCCTTCTTCTCTCCGCAAAGGAAGCGGCGTATAAAGGAATCCCAGGCATTGCGGCGGTAAAAAAAACATTCATTAGTGGCTGGGTTACTTCTCTATTTCCATCAACGGCTGAAATTGCAAAATTGACCAAACATCCTAGACACCCAAAGAAACAGATGTTGGAGGCGACTGATCCAGGAAGAGAAGCTGAGGTGCCGTAAGCCAAGGGCCTGGCTTCACGGTAGGAGCCCAGACACTGCATCGGGATGGCCCTGGGACCTGTGAGCTGGAGGGCTTCCTGCATTCTGGGGGTGCTTTGGATGCTGAGCTGCGGGGCTGGTGCTTCGGGAGCCGACGCTGGATCTCGGGGTGTTGGGAGCCAAATGCCCCCCCAGCTGGAAATCGGGAGCAAGTCTGATGGCATCCGGTATGCCCAGCACCAGGGCAGCCCTGCAGATGTAAGTATCTGAGATCTTTGGGTACAGGGACAGTTCAGATTGACGGAGCCCTAGAAAAGTGCTAGAAAACTTCCTCAGGATGTTAAAGTTCTGGGGCCAGATTCTCCTATGGTGTAAATCAGCAGCACTACATTGGCATCAGCTGAGAATAACTTCTAGTGCATGGCTAATACATCCCTCCCTGTGGTACGTAATGTGCCTCCTCCAGAGGAGGGAATTGCCCCAGCAGAGAATAGGGGTGGAACTGTTACAGGTCTTCACTGGGAGTCTACACCATGACCTATTTGTCCAGTGCTCTGAGACGTACGAGTGGAAAGCACCAGCGAAGAGCTGGTATTTTCCTGGAGCAGCAGCCATGCTGCACTTGGTTTGCCGAGACCGTGAAAGATTAGCTGGAAGTGAGCGCAGCATTTGCAGTTCCAAGACAAAACTGGGGGATGGCATTTGTGCCTGCACCTACCCACAAGCTGCCATGGGCAAGCAAGCCGACAGGAACTGACTGGGCACCGCACGGGTCACATCTGTATTAGTAAGAGAAGTGAGGTCAGTGTTCATGCTTGTAAATAAATAAGCGATAGGATAGGAAAGGTGAGCGACCTGCCCCTGCCCACAGTCACTCTATAGAGAGGCCTGGAAGGAAGAAATAGCGGCCTCTGGTCAAAGCTTATTAACATAGCGACCTGTCCTGCTTGCTTTGGTCACAGGCCCCCCCGAGTCACCAGGTCGATGTCAGACCCAGGGAGCAGCCAGCCAAGCAGAAGTTCCATTCACCGATTTGTTAGAGTGCAGTGTAATATTATGCCATTGAGTAGAGCATTAACAAGAGGAAATGATTGAGACAGGCTGCTGAGGAGCAATGCAACTGCTTCCCAACCGCACATTAATGCTCTGGCGTTAGCCATCATTGACCTGGTCGTGGGAGAACATGTCCCTGAATTACAGGGTTATGAATTCCTCAGGCTGGCTGGTGCTGGCGGAGGTAGTCCAGCCCCTCCCTTGGTTGGATGTTCTCCCCCCACCCCACTGCTCCAAGGCTAGCAGCTGCAGAAATTTGCTGATCCTGTATCTTTTTTATGCTGGTTTGGCAGGCCAGGGACTTTTGCCAGTCTTTCCATGTGCTTTTTGTCAGGAAGTTGCTCAGAAACTGGTGCTAAGCGGAAGTGACCTGTTCCTTCGTTATCGGGCGGGTGGCGTGTGTTAAGACTAGCTTTCTGCCAAGCACATGATTTTTCCAAATGTGCTAAAATCCACATGCATACTTGGATGGTCTTGAAAATTGCTGGCTCGGGTGGGATCCAGGGTAGCATTAATAGTCAAATTTGAGTTCATTTGAGCCAGGCCGCTTTAAAGAGCCAGCCAGCTTGAAAGAAATAAGTGAACCCCATAACATCAACATTTTGTGGTTCTTACAACTTTTAATACAATTAAGATCCTGTGGAAGGTGCTGTGACCCAGTGAGTTAGATACTGTGTGGATGCAGGACATGGGGCATGTGCCATGTGTGAAGGGCATGAGTTAGCTGTGGAGCCTAAAGAGCTGTATTCTAATTTTGGCTCTGAGCCTTGCCTGCTATTGGACAGTATCAACTCTAACCCCCATGATTGTTCACTCTCAGCTACTGGTATAAATCATGAGCGAATCCTCTGAAATTGTTAAAGCCCTATGAGCGTGAGAGAAGAACCGAGGTCCTTTAGCAAGTAATAAGCAGTTGTAAAGGGTGGGATTACATGCTGCTTTTGGAGGGTATGGAGCATTAATTTCTATAGCTGAGGGTTCCTAGAACACCCACTGAGGTAAGCTTTAGGGAGGTAACATGGAAGGAAGACTGTAATCAGACTGATGGGATTAAAGTTTCTTATCCCAAGGCAGGGTCAGGCCCGAGACAGATGCTTTATGCCACTGGAAAGCGCAGAGCCAAGTCTAGCTCTCCGGATTTGCAAGACGGCTGCCCCTTTTAAAGCTGGGCAGTTGCAGGATGGTGCACTGCAAACTCTTGGCCTTTCTGGCCCAGCACATGGCTGGAAACCCATCCAGCGCCTTACGGCTGATGCCTCCAGCTGATTTTTGAAGATCCCCAGCAGAACCTGTCCTTGCGGAGCAGAGCAGAGCGAGAGAGAGAGCAAGCGAGCTGTGCATTCATCCTGGCCTCTCTGAGGAGGAAGGACTTGGAAAGGATGCCAGCAGCATCCACAAACTTATGGGAATTCCTAGGAGCTTGCTCTCTTCTGACAGTTAGCTTGGGCTATCCCATGTGGTTCAGTTCGTTAGCATCTAGCACTAACTCAGGACTGACTGACGACAGCCTTCCCTCCCCAGAGCAGCCTAACTCAGAGGCTGAAAACAAATCAGTGCAGTTTTTCCTTTGTGGTGCCAGGCCTGAGGCGGACTGGACCAGGCGTGTACTTTCTTTAGTCTTCCCGACTTCCCCCTGCACTGACATTTTCATACCAAAGACACCAAGCTTCTCTATAAGCAGCTCTGTCAAGCCACAGAGGATGGCTTACAGGGCCAAACATAAGGTTTGAAAGGATAAAACCGGGGGTTCAAAGCCCAGCAGGGTTGACCTATCTGCAGGGTGGCCGAGTGGATAGAGGGCTGGGAGGTGGAAGACCTGGGTCTTGTTCCTGGCTCTGACCTGCTGGGTGACCTTCAGTCAGTTCCCCTCTCTGTGCCTCAGGGCTTGTGTACATTTGAAACGCTCCAGCACAGCTATGTAGATATTCCCTGCCCAGGAGGGAGGGGTGCTCCGGTCCCTGAAGGCGGTAGCTAGGTCAATGAACGAGGGTTAGGGTCAATGTAACTACATCGCTCAGGGCTGCAAACCCCCTTCTTCCCCAAGCAATGGAACTGGGTTGATGTAATTTTCTAGGGGAGGCCAGCTGTCAGTTTTCCCATCTGTAAAGTGGGGGTAAAGATCCTAACCTTTAGGATCTACTGCTGGGAGGAGCTGGGTAAGAGCAAAGTGTTACCCTTCACAGCAGACTGCCAGTGCAGGCCCAGGCACTGTGGTGACTCACTTCTGCGCCATTCTGACAGAACCAGGTGGCTTCGTTTCTGCCCTCAGTCATCAGGACTGCAGCAATCAAACCCATCCGGGACTGGATGGTCTCCCCATGTATGGGAATGCAGTCAGGCCAGGCCATGCTGGGCCTGTCTAACACAACACAGTAGCTGGGTGTTTCTCAGATGGGATCAGGTGATTAATGATGCTGGCATTTGTCATAACATTTTTCCCAGATCTGAACCTTAGCGTCCAAAATATGGGTGTTGGCATGAAAACCTCCAAGCTTAGTTACCAGCTTGGACCTGATAACGCTGCCACCAGCCAGGGATTTATACAGTGCCTAGCTCACTGTGGTCTCCCCAAAACCTTCCCTGGGGCACCCCAAGACTCAGATTCCTTGAGTCTCACAACAAAGGGGAATAAACCATTTCCCTTCCCCCTCCTCCCCTCCAGGTGTTCCCTCCCTGGGTTCCTGGAGAGATACACAGAAGCAAGTTCCGTGAATCTAAACAGAGGGACGCCACCCTCCCTGTTTCCAGTCCTGGAAAACACCAGTACCGAGAGCGCTAATCTCTCCCCCACCCCCCTTCACCCAGAGGGTATGCAAAGTCAGGCTAGCAAATCTAACACAAAGATTTTCCCCCTGACTTCTTCCTCCCACCAATTCCCTGGTGAGCTGCAGACTCAATTCCCTGGAGTCCCCACTAAAGAAAAACTCCAACAGGTCTTAAAAAGAAAGCTTTATATAAAAAGAAAGAAAAGGACATAAAAATGGTCTCTCTGTATTAAGGTGACAAATACAGGGTCATTTGCTTAAAAGAAAAAAATGAATAAACAGCCTTATCCAAAATGAATACAATTTAACACATTCCAGCAACTACACATGTGTAAATACAAAAGAAAACAATATAAACCTATGGTCTTACTATCTTTGTACTTAGAACTTGGAAACAGAAGATTAGAAAGCCAGGAGATAGAAAAATCACTCTCATAGCCGAGAGGGCACAGACACAAGACAAAGAACAAAGAACTCACACCCGAAACTTCCCTCCACCCAGATTTGAAAAAAAGTCTTGTTTCCTGATTGGTCCTTTGGTCAGGTGTTTCAGGTTACTCCTTTCCAGGTGAAAGAGACATTAACCCGTAGCTATCTGTTTATGACAGCATTGTATTTAAATGGTGAATAATAGGCTGGGAGGTTAACGCCCCTGGTCACCTTTATCTTTGTGCTGGAATTTCTGGCTGGATGCAGGCTGTAAACACAGCTCTGCCTGGGTGATTCTGTCTCCATTGAGGACTTTCTAACCCAGCAGCCAGGCAGGCTGCACTCATGTCACAATGTCAAAGGCCTGGCTTCCCCACAGTCGCTCATCATATCCCAATGACGCATTGCATGCTCCAGGCTAGGCAAACACACCCCAGCATTCCCCATGCTCACACTCTCCCCTGATGTGCAAAGAGGGGGGAGCACCTCCTGCCCCTAACTGGGGCCTGCCCAGACGGTGGCCCCAGCGACACTTGTGTTCTGGCTGGCACAACGGTCCTGCAGAGAGCGAGTGAGTGTGAGTGTAAAATGATCCCATGAAGCCAGTGCGGGAAGAATTTAAGAAATTCCTCCACCCAGACAAGGGCTCTGAGGATGAAAAATTCTCATCAGGAGCAGTCTGCCCTAGAAACATCACATTGGGGAACCTGACTGCAGCTCAGTTGCCCCCCTCCCCTAGTTACAGACCTGGTTCCTTTCTCTGGTGTATATGCAACACCCACTCAGGGTGGTGCTCTGTCCCCTCCCCTCCCCGAGGGACTGTCTTTCCTTCTTGTGTTTGTACAGCACCTAGCGCAAGGGAGTCCTGATCCATGACTGGGACAGCTCCTAGACACTACCACAATACAAATAATAAATCATACCAGCAGCAGAAGGTCCTGGGTTAAGATTCAGAGGGCCTAGGTTCGATCCCTGCTGCTGGTGAGGTGTTCTCACGTGCTGTGCCTTCGCTGTAGCTAGGCCAAACCAAAGCAGGCAAAAAGGGGAACTGTAATTCTCCACAGAGGTGCAACTCCACAGGCGTCAGCAGGGATGGGAGAAGTGGGGTTTTAATGAGGGGTTTTCACCACACGCTCTGGCCAGCATTAGACAAATGCTGGAGCCTCGGCTACACAAGAGTGATGCAGTTGCCACTTCCGGGGTGCAGCGTGGCTGGAGAATTCCAGGACCCCCTTTGAGCAGTGTTGCTGAGGCCCTCGTCAGATACCATGGTGATGGGCACCTGTAACATTGCCAGCTCTGTCACTTTGCTGCTGGGTGACCTTGAGGAAGGCACGCCCCTCGCTCTGTGCCTCAGTTTCCTTTCCCTCATCGTCTTGGCGTTTAGATTTGTGTGCTCCTCAGGGCAGAGTGTGCCTCTCACAGGTGCTTGGCACCTACTGTCATACAAGTGACACGAGCGAGTATTGTAAGAGCAGTTTTCAGCACTAGAAATCAAAGCACTTGACCAGTGAAGCCACTATTATCCCCATTTTACAGGTGGGGAAACTGAGGCCCAGAAAGAGGCAGTGACTTGCCCAAAGTCACCTAGCAGGTTAGAGTCAGAGCCAGGAATAGAACTCAGGTCTCCTGAGCCGCAAGCCAGTGCTCTACCCCCTAGGTCATACCGCCTCTTAATGAGGGTAATAGTATGGGGCAACAAACACCATCCTGCAGCCATTTACCTACCAGCTCAGAGTGCCCAGGAGGCCGAGGCTTTTCCAGGTAGGCCTCAGCTGCACTCTGGCTTTCCAGGGCGTGTTGCTAGCACTTGACTGGTGACTCCTCCTCTGTTGGCAGTGCTGGGAAGTACGGACCCAGAACAGCTCCAAGTGGTGCCACTTCATCTGGACCACCCCGGACTGCCAAATGGACAGCGGCTTCCTCAACTACCTGAACGGGGTCTTCTGCGTCTTCCCCTCGGGGCTGCTGCCGCTGGTGGTGACCCTATATGTAAGGATCATCCACGGGGAGGCCCTGCAGGGAGGGATTGAGGGAAGGTTGCGAAGGGAGAGCTGGAAGGAGGAAGTGACTCACCCACTGGCCAGTGTTACAGACAGACAGGGCATTACACACCATGGTGTGACCTGGCCCCTCGCCCTATGGACACCCAGGGGTGAGCAGGGAGAGGCTCCGAAAGTGTTGGGTCCAGCTAAGTGCCAAACATTAGCTGCTTCTTTTTGTCCCCTTTTTCTCCTGCTGTTTTTTTTTTTTGGGGGGGGGGAGAGAGGGAATTTACCCAGAAGCCCCCCCCCGGTTTCATCTTTGCCTCTATCCTGCCCTTTGCTAATTCGCTGTTGGCTTATTGCAGGCACTCTGGCTGCTGTATCTGTTCCTTATCCTGGGAGTGACAGCTGAAAAGTTGTGAGTAGCTGCTGGGCCCGGTTCCTCCCCCCAGAGGGAGCGGGGTGCTGCAGGCAGAGAACCTCCTGGCCAGGACAGCTTCACTTGTCCGTCTAGCCAAGGTTAGGGCTGAGCAGGGCTAGAAACTGACCTGTTCTAGTGGCCAGCAGGGTGTTACACTCCCTGCAACCACTGCCCTGGATGCCGTAACAGCCAGAGCTGCCTCAAACCCTCATTCCCCAGGCATGGCCTCCTTTGCGGTGAGAGAGGGATGGCAGATCCGTGCTCTGCTGGCAGCGTCTGACTCCTCTCTCAGGAGTCCCCTACAGAGACGGGGGCTTCTAATTTAAGAAGTCACAAACCGAATGAGGTTGACAGGCTCGGTGGAGGACCCTCGTGGCTGTTGGTTTGCACTTAAGATGCAGGGGGGCTGCAGGTTAGGACTGAGGGGCATCGAAAGAGCTGGGTGTGGAGGGTGAGTGGGACTGGAGTAGCAGAGTTGGGGTGTGGGGGGGGTCCATGCAGTGGAGTGCAGGAACTTTCCACAGCACCTTGTCTACACCTCACTGGGTCACCAGCCCCTGCCTGGCCCAAGCCTTGGCATTTACTTGCTGCTAAAACGCAGACTGGATTGTCCCCGCACCGACTCCAGGACTTGTGAATCGTTCGATTGTACCTGCCTCTGTCTTCTCTCTCTCTCCAGCTTCTGCCCCAATTTATCTGCGATCTCCACCAATCTGAGACTGGCCCACAACGTAGCAGTATCCTTCTGCTCACCCATCTCCCGGGGCACGGAGGCTGAGAGAACTGATCTTTCTGCGGGCTGGGGAAGCCAGTGAGGGCCAGCTTCAAACACAGAGCACCACCACCACTGGGGAGGAAGCACCTGAGGAAGTGAAATGTCCCGAGAACGGACTGAGCAGGAGCCCAGCCCTGGCACTGCTGAGTTATGAGCGAGGGGGGCATTCGGGCCAGGGCTGTGCTGGCAGGGGCCACCTGGCCAAAGCCAAGCCGTATTGATTCATTTTCCAAGCTGTGGAAATGATGGCTTGTGGGGAACCCATTAGAACATTAACCTTCATTCCCTGGGCTAGCCAGCTACTAGCTACAGGACAAACCTCTGAACCAAGGGCTGGTATGTAAGAGTGGAGCAGGAAAAGAGGATGGCCTCCATGAGTCCAGGTGCAATGGGGTCTTGGCTGCTATTCACCCTCTTTTGCAAAGAGTTCAGAGGTCTACTGCCGAGATAGCGTAAGGGGGCAGGAGATTTGCAAAAGCCCTCAGTGTTGGTCTGACTAACTGCTCCTGGTGAAGCCAGAGGGAGTTTTGCCCTGGACTTCAATGGAAGCAGAGCGAGGTCAGCGCTTTCCAGACTCTCATGCACTGTTGCAGAGCCAGGCCGGGGGCCATGCGGCTCTGATCGCTGTGGCAGTGTCACTCTCTGGTCCCCTGCACTAGCTTCCATGCAGACACACATTTCCCAACAGAGGGCCACAGCATTACCCCATTTTACAGAAGGGGTAACTGAGGCACAGAAGTCACCCAGTAGGCTAGTGACAGCGTGGGGAGTGCAAACTGGAGCTCCTGCTTCCCATTCCAATGTGCTGCATACTAGATCAGACTACCTCTCTCAGCTGTGCTCCCCCCGTGGGAATTCCTGGGGAAGGGCCCGGATTGCTGGAGCAGGCAGCGGCGCTCCTGTGGGCCCGGGGCTGGCTTGTCTGCACATGGTAGGAGCGAGGGAGGGGAATAGATTGGAGACTGTGAAGTGTCAGCTCTTCCTTGACGTTCTCCTCTCCATGGCGTCACCTTCCTGGCCTTTGGGAACGGCGCGCCCGATGTGTTCAGTGCTGTGGTGGCGTTCTCCGACCCCCGGACTGCTGGGCTGGCTATCGGCGCTCTCTTTGGTATGGAATGGCACCTTCCCCTCCCCAAGGACCCCAGGGGGCCCAGCCACAGCTTGTCAGTCCCTCTCCATGCATGTCTCCTCTCTCCACTGCCCATGGCTCAGCTTCCTTTCTGGGAGGTGTTTTCCCTGGATCCGTTCCAGGCCCGATGGTTTCATAGCACCAGCCCGCAGCATGGTGCCTTGCTAACCAACTCTCCCTCACCCCCAGCATCTTGGTATAGACTACTCTTATGTGGTGGGCATGGTGTCCTGACTTCTGTCCCCCCAGCCCCACTCTCCAGTAGACAGGGTGGCCTCCTCTGAGATAATCATTGGTGCTGATGCAGGGCGTGGCCAGCAGGAGGTGCTGTAGGGTCAGAGTGCCTGTCAGCTCCTTGCTCTGAGGGGTCTGGTCCCCTGAGGTAGCAGGAACTCAGCGGTGGCTTTGCAACCAAGTCCCTCTGCCCTGGGCTTGATACCAGATGTGTTCCATTCGCCAGCTGCCCACCTGCAGACTTGCCAGGGCAGCGGGAGGTTGCCAGCAGCTCAGTGCCAGGGAGCTGGGGGAAGGGGGCTTCCTGCCAGCTGCCCAGCGGTGCTGACTTGGCCCCGTTTGTGTTCACAGGCGCGGGCGTGTTTGTGACCACGGTGGTGGCCGGTGGGATCGCCCTGCTCAAGCCCTTCACAGTGGCTTCCAGGCCGTTCCTCAGGGATGCCATCTTCTACATGGTGGCCGTGTTCCTGACCTTCACGATGCTGTACTTCCGGAGGATCACTCTGGCAGGGGCGCTGAGTAAGTCACTGGCCTGCAGCCGGCAGATCTGGGGGGGCAGGGAGCCAGTGGCAATAATCACCACCTGGGGGAGCGCTTTTGAGGGGTGCAAAGGAGCAGCTGGTGGAGGGTGAGATCCTGTGGCTGAGGGGGGTGGCGTGGACGGGGGAGGCTGAGTGTGAAGCTATTTCCCCCTCTCTGGCCAGGCTACCTCGGGCTGTACATCTTCTACGTTCTGACAGTCGTGATCTGCACTTGGATTCACAAAAGGCAACGTGGGGAAGGGTTGTCTTCTGCCGGCTCTGGCCAGCCAGGTAAGAGAGCTGCCATGCAGGGGACCCATCAGGCCTCTTGGGTCTCCACAAGCCACTCACGCTCTTGAGCTCCTTCAACATACCCACCTCCCCCTTCTCTCATCTCCTCCAGATCATGCGTCCGACCCAGAAGATGAGGATTCCCTCTCCTCCAGCGTTCACCGTGAGGAGTACGGTAGGTCTTTTCCTGGCCAGGTGGGGCTGCAGGGGCCAACCGGGACGTGCTCAGCATTGTCCACTTCCATCGTCATGAGTAGGCCGAGTGGGCCGTGAGCATCTGTGCTATTTCAGTGGCTCCCCAGTCGGCCATGCTTGTGCTCAGTCAGTGAGAAACCTGGGGCTTGGTGAACAGGGAGAATGGATTTTCCTTGTGTCAGGACAGAGCTGTCCCAGGCCAGAGCTGGGCTGAGGAACGAGCACCTACACCCATGTCCCCAAAAGGGGCTGATCATGCACCAATCCCCTTGGCAAATTTTGGACAGAAGAAGAAGAGCCTCCCAGGGACATAGAGTCCAGCAGGGTCCTTGTAGTCTGTGAAGCTTAAGAAAGCCAGCCCAGCTCAGCCTTTGTGCCTCTCTTGCAGAGGAGGAATACCGGCCCCTGCTCCCCTCCGAGGAGGGGACTCTACAGATCCTGACCAACTCCATGAACCCTCTGGATCGCAGGAAGTGGAGGAGGAAATCCTGCTACTGGAGATTCCTCAAGGTTTTCAAGGTGCCTTGGTCGCAGCCCCCTTGTGACTCCTCTAGCGCGTGGGACAGGAAGCTAGGTTTAGGGTGCAGTCTGGGGCATGCTGTAGACATGAGACACCCAAGGAAACAGAACATCCTTGCTGCTGACATAGACAGGTCCCCTCTCTCATTCTGCCAGCCCACTCCCAACAGGGGTAGAGAATCTTTGTAGGTCTCCCTTCAGCACAGGGAGGGGACCAGCCTCTCAGAGTGCAGCTCATGAAGGCTGGACACTTGAGCGATCTGGCTGAGCTGTCAGGAGCCTGCTATGATGCATCCCCGGAGCAACTTGCCCTGTATCTGCTGGACACAAAGGTAGGGGTGCTGGTCCAGTAGGCAGATCTCTCAGAGCTGGCCTGGATGTGAACTGGGGATAGAAGTGAAGGCTCCTGGCTCCCACTCCACCAGTCGCTTTCTAAGACCTCACCCCACATCCACCGGCAAAGTGTCCGGGTCACTCCCAGGAGTCTGGCTGGGTCCCCCAGGGTTGCACTGAGCCCTTCAAACTCCTCTTAGCCGAGAGAACTCTCCAGGCAGGGGAAGGCCAAGCGCAGAAGTCACAGCCCAAACAGTGAAACTTGGGTACGTAAGGAGGCAGCCCAAATCCACGGCTGGGCACCTCCGTAAACGGCCTGTTTTCATAAAGGGAGCCCCCCACCCCGCACTGAGAACAGGCCAGCACCAGGCCGGCAGGGATCGGCCTTTGAAAACGTTGGCCGGTGTTTCTGTGGGGATCTGCTGGGGGCCACACGAGAGCTCTCCCCGCAAACCTCTGGCTTTGGAGAGCGGGAGTTCTGCGAGGCTGGGGTCCGCGTGGAGAAGGCTGCTCTCTCCAAAGCCCACCTGCAAGTTCAACCTCATGTAAGCTGCCTTCTTGGGGGCGGTCTCTTCCCAGATGCCGGTGGAGTTCGTGATGCTGCTCACGGTGCCCGTGGTGGATCCCGATCAGGAGGACCACAACTGGAAAAGACCACTGAACTGCCTGCACCTGATCACCAGCCCTTTGGTCTGCATCCTCACGCTGAAATCTGGTGCCTGTAAGAACCTGGCGTGCTCCCAGCAGTACCCCCTTGGCAGAGCTCTGGTCCCACGTGCGGGCATTCCACGGCCATAGGCGGTGCAGCTAGCCCGGCTTTGCAGCTGGAATCGAAGGGAGCAAGCACAGCAGCTGCACCATGTGTCTGGGGCCAAGGCCGCTGGAGCGATCACTCAGGAAGTCGCGGCATTGCTCAACTGGTCCTCAGGCCGCGGGGCTCACTTCCCTCTCGAGTCCCAGCTTCTGCTGGGCGCCGCTCGGCTGTTCTCAGCGGTGAGCTAGAGAAACTGAGCACTGTGCTGGGGGCTGCCAGGAGAGCAGAGGCCCTGTTTGCTTTGCCTGGGTAGGGAAAAAAAAACCCATCAAGAAGAGGGATTTTAGCCCAAGATGTCCCTAATCCAGTATAATTGTGCACTGTTTCAATCAGCACTGTTCCTCCCCCCCCGCCCCCCAAACCCACCCAGAGGTGGCTGCATTTCAGTGCTGGGGGGAATCCTCAGCTGCTGTACAGCTGGTATATTTGGCTTTGCTGCAGCTGCTCTGACCATCCCACCCATACAAGTGGTGTTGGGGGAAGAGGTGGGGTGAGTGTGGAGTGCATTGTACTCTGGGAGTCCTCACCAGCAGAACTGCCTCTCGGGGGCCAGAACAAGCTCTTAGGCTAATTTAACTTGTATGAAGGATCCTGACCAGCCACAGGTTCGGGGGCTTGGAGCCCCCTGGCAGCCCATCCTTGAGCTCAGCTGAGGACTGAGACCCTGCTTTCTTCCATGGGTCCCTGGTGGGTCCCTCCATGGTCTGAGGGGCAGTTGGTGCCCACCTTGCCCAGTTGGGCACCAGGTTTTCCCAGCACCGGGACGTGCGAATCCTCATCATGGCTTTCTCTCTCCCTCCCCACCCCCCCTGCAGATGGGCTGTATAAAATCCAGGGGGTCTTCCCAGTCTGGGGCCTGGGAATCCTGATTGGTGCTTTCCTGGCTGCTATTGTCTTCTGCACTACAAAGAACGAGGAGCCACCCAAGTATCACTGTGTAAGGACCCCTGGCATCACAGCCTCCATCCGCCCCTCCCTGCCCATCAGCTCTGTGGCCCAGGGGGACACCGCCCCTCCCAATCCTTCAGCTCTGTGGCCACGAGGACCCCACTCCGGCCCATCTGCCCCTCTTCTACCCAGCCACAGGCCTGGCTCATGTTCTGGCTGCCTGTGGAGAAAGCCAGGCAGGGAAGGGACCCAGCCTCACTGCGACGCAATGCTAGCTGGTGAACTGTCCCTTGAGAGAGGGAGCCAGGCTATGCGCCAGCGCTGGGGTCAGGAGGACATTACAGAGCTGCTCCAGGGGGTCAGGAGGACATTACAGAGCTGCCCCAGGGGGTCTTCCACACAGCCTGGAGGCACTGATCTCAGTGTGGCCCTGCGCTCGCTCTCTCTCTCCTGGCAGGTGTTCGCCTTCCTGGGTTTCTTGGCCAGCGCCCTGTGGATTAACGCAGTCGCCACAGAAGTGGTCAACGTCCTGCGGACCTTAGGCGTAGTCTTCCAGCTGAGCAACACCGTGCTGGGCCTGACGCTGCTGGCCTGGGGGAACAGCATCGGCGGTGAGCGGATCTATGCGCGTGGCAGAGAGGAGGATTTCCCAGTGCAGGCTGGCTGGTCCCGGGCAGCATTTGCTGGCTCTGGAGCCAGGGGCAGGCCAAGCAGCAGGGACTTTAATCTGGGTCCAGCGTGTAGTCAGCTGTGTCCAAACCCCGGCACAGTGACCTTAGCAGCTGGTGTGGGTGGAGGACTCATGCCCCTCTGTTCTCCAGCAGGACCACATGGTGGGTTAAGCTTGGAATTCATGCCTCACAGTGGCAGTATCTTTGTGGCTTCCGTTGCCACCGTTACACCAAGAGCAGCCGCTAGCTGTTTTGCACATGTGGCATCCTTAATAGAGGATGTCCCCTTCAGTCCTGCCACCGATTCCCCGCAGCACATATGCTGCAAGGCACAAAGGCTGCCATGTACTGGGAAATACAGGATTTTGCCACTGTATTGATCTCACTGTTCTTGATGATGGTAGCTACGTGGTGGCATTTCCAGCAGGAGGTTATGGCAGGGAAGCAGCTTCCAGTGCTACAGACCACTTAGGAGCTGTTAGCCTGTGTCCTCTGCTTGTCTCCATGGAGGTGCCAGGGCTCCATTCCCAGCAGGCTGTGCCAACTCATGCACGAGAGTTTTCTGGTGCAACCTGCATCTAAACCAGGAGATGAGGGCTGCATCTCCCCCAGGACTTTTCCAGTGCACCTGTGGATACACACCGTCCTCTGTGCAGCAGATACACACCGTCCTCTGTGCAGCATGGCTGGGACTGCATGGCTGAGGAGTGAGCCAGTCCTCAACCACAAAAGCATTCACGCAGCATCCAAATCCCACTTAGGGACACCTCAAAAAAAGCCCACCTCTAAGAGATTGAGCCTTCCTTGCGCTGGGTCTCATGAGCTTAGAGGTTGCCATCTGCAACACTGGCGCATGCAGATGTTTGTTGTTCTTCCTTTGCAGACACTTTCTCAGACCTTACCATGGCGCGGCACGGATACCCCCGCATGGCCTTCGCTGCTTGCTTTGGGGGCATCATCTTCAGTATCCTTTCAAGCTTGAACTCCTTTGGGCAATTGCTAAATCAGGCAGCATGGCCTAGTGGATAGAGCTCTGGACCGGGCCGCAGGAATCCTGGGTTCTGTTCACAGCTCTGTCACTGACTTGCTGGGTGACTTTGGGCAAGTTTCTATGCCTCTATTTCCCCATCTGTAAAACAGGGATAACAATACTGACCTCCTTTGCCAAGCGCTTTGAGAGCTGATAAAAGCTAGGTGTTATTAAACTTTTAAACTTGTGCAGAGGAAAATCCCTGGGCACAACTCCCTGTTTTTTCCCTCTAGCTGTGTAGCTGCTGGGGTCAGGATCAGAGACTGGTGCAGACCTCACACTCGTCTCTTAGGAGTGTGTACCTCTGCATGCTGACACGTATAGAAGTCCCATGCAACTGCAGTTGGTCTAGGACCCCTCACAGGAGGTGTGATTGTGGGTAGGGTGGCTGGATGCACGAGCCCTCTGTTTCCAGAGTGAAGCCTAGGTTAGGAAGGGGATGTATGATTGAGGCACTCTGACAGAGCTGTGCCAAGGAAACTTACATGGACTCTGTCTGGTGTTAGCATGGGCTTAGCTTTGATTTTTAGTGCAGTGACCCACCCACCATCCCTGCCCAACATAGTCACAAGCCGAACCAATTGTAAATCACAGATTAAGTTGGACTTGGAACTTCAGGTGTTCAGTGTGGCATGCAGACCGTTAACCCTTGTAGGATCCAGGGCTGGTAGGCAGCAGTGGCTATACTGCACGGATGGGAAAACGGGGGTGGAGGGAGGGGGAGAGGGGAGGAAAGAGATTGTGACTTGGCCCAAACTACATGGCAAATTAGTGCCAGGGGCAGGATTAGACCCCAGGAGTTCCTGGCACCAAGGCCCTAGGTTCCCCCCGGCTGTGCTGAAAGTTCAGCACCTGCAATCAGGGAGTCTGGCTAGGTAAGGAAAACCAGGCCCATTTGCCCAGGGGAGGAACGTGTGCACCCCAGGAGGAGCCATCTGGACCCAGCACTAGAGGTGCCCTTTTTTACTCCTGCTCAGTTGATCTCTCAGCTAGTTGTAGGGTCCACCATCATGGTAGCAGCTGAGAGCTGGGGTGCAGCTGGCCTGTAGCCAGGTCTCTGAGCCATTTGCAGGCCCTGGATTGTAGGACTTTGTGGAGAAACAAGCCCTTTCTCCAGGGAATCAGGGCGGACAGGTCTCAGCTGTCTCTTCCTTCCCTCCTTCGCCAGGTTAGACTGGTCAAGCCCATGTCTCACCAGACAATCCAGCTGTTTGTTGGCCCACTTTTGCCCCCTAATGGCTAATTCCATTTCCTGCAGGGTTTTTTTTTCCCTGAGCCTGGCCACAGATATGCTGGTGGGAGTGGGACTGGGCTGTTTGCTGCAGATGACAAGTGGCCAGCTGATGGTAAAGGTAGGGCTGTCTCTCGCTGACTTCATGCTCCTCCTGTGCGCTGGTGAGTTGGCTTGTCTTGCTTTTACTCATCTGCTCTGAGCAGGGTTAGGTGATGCACTGGCTTAAACAACCAATGTCCATGTTACAGCTTCCACTTCTGTGCTGGTAAATGGTCGCTTTGAATTTTTGCCCCGTGTAGTTGTATGCTGGGGATGAACACCCATCGCTTTATGGTGGGAGCTGTGGGTGAAGACACAGCTGAGAGAGAAGGGAGAGCATTTCCACATCTAGAGTCAAATAGAGTGGTGGGCCCCTCATTGGAGACAAGGATTATCCTATCCCTTTTAGGATTTACTTCTGGAATCCCTGTTCTTGGAGTCTCAGAAGGGAATCTATTTCTGGCAGGTGGCTCCTGGCTGTACAAGATTGGTTGGTGGTATAGAAACCCAGAGTGCTGATGCACTGTATTGATGTACTGCTTCCTGAAGTAACCACGTGGCACCAAGAATTAACTCTTGCCTTTCCCTTCTCAGCTGGAGCTGGATGGTCTTCTGGTCTGGATTCTAGCTGGAGCACTGGGGCTGAGCCTGGTGTTTTCCTTCATAACAGTGCCGGCTCAGTGCTTCCAGCTGGGCCGAGGGTACGGAGTCTGCCTCCTCCTCTACTACCTGGCTTTCCTCACGGTAGCTTTGCTGACGGAGTTCAAGGTGATCCAACTCCCTGCCCTCTGACGGCATCGCCACCGGATGCCATCTTGTCTCTTAGCACCTCTGGTGAGAATGGTGGGAGCGGGTTGATGAGCCTGCAGGGCTTGGACCAACCTGCTGATGGTGAAGGGGCAAGAGGCGACGGTAGGACGGGCCAGATGCAGGTGAGCCACTAGCATGAGACTTTCCACATTCGCTGGCTGGACCAGTTCTATTCCCAGTGACTCATTGAAGGACACGCCACCGGGGAGATGAGGGACACGGAGCTCCCTTCCTGGTGAGCTCAGCTCTGGAAACGTATCCATTTCTCTACGCTGAAGGCATGACTACCATTGGAACATCCCACCTGGAGGGTGTGTGCTTTGGATCCTGTACACTAAGGTTCCTGTGACCCTGCCACCCCAGGAAAGGAAACTGGAGCATCAGGAGTTGAGGTTACATTGCTGCTCAGTTTAGCCATCCTCTAGGCCAGGGGCTACCCAGCCAAATGAGAGCTCAACCTAGGGCTGCCTGGACTTCGTCCCTGGGACTCCACTGCCAGTACTGATTTCCAATTGATTTTTGTAAGGAAAGGGATTATTTAGATTTAGAATAGGGGCTGGTTTGTTAATTAAAGATTGGTTTTCAGAGGAAGGCTTTGCATTACATTACAAGTGGGGATCAGTTTAAATCCCTGCTGCCGTAAGTGGCATTTTGCAGCTGCACGGAAAGGGGGAGGTGTTACCCTTCCCCCTATAGGACAAGTGATCGTTATTCATGGCACAATAAAGCGATTCTGTGAAATGACTGTTTCAGTGCAACTTTGAAAGACTTCTCAGTGTTCCAGTGGCTTCGATACGTACCCTTTCAGCCTTTGGAAACCTAGGTTAGGCTGAGATGCTTTATGGAAGGGCTGCAAAATAAAACAGTGGTTTCTGCATAGTGCGGTCGTGGTCCATCACTGGGCTCACAGGAGCTATTACAGCACATCTGTCCAGCCATGGAGCAGTGGGGAAATAGATCGCTACAGGGGCAAATGCAGCAGCGCTGTAGCAGAAGCTTGTACCATACCCAGCTGTACTGGGAGTACATTTAAATTTGCTCTAGTGCTGACGGGAAGTAGCAGTCGTCTCCCTTCAATAGTGAAGGACCTCTGAACAGCAGTCACATGTGGATTAGTTTGCCATTAAAGAAAAAAACAATCCTGGTTTTCTAGGAAATTGCATTGTCATGACTTTCTTTAATCCTGTGTCAGCACTGTGCTTGGACTGAATGACCACAAGGGTTAGTCATGGGCCTTGTGCAACAGGGATGGCAAGAAGCCTGGTGAAATAAACTTATCCATCAACATACAGGCAGCCCAGGGAGTGGAGACTGCCTGAGGGGGAGAGGAAATAGTGGTGAACATGTATAAAAGCTTAACGGTTCGAGTTGTGGCCGCTTCGAATGCCCAGAAAAGTGAACTGCACAGTTCTAAGAGATTGTTTTCAGGTGCCAAATCTGCACAAGATTTAAAAACCATCTAAAGGAATATTTGAGAAAAAAAAAAGCCCATTTTCAAAAGTGACAGGCACTTCGAATCTTAAATTGCACTGAAAGTCAGTGAGACCTGGGCTCCTAAGTCACATACAAAAATGGGATCTAGGCACTTCTGAAAATTTCACTCTAGACCACAAGGGATAACTCTGGTGGGTTGGAGAAAGGGAGCAGCCAGTTTACAAATTCCTAGGGTTACTTAGCATTTTAAATGCATCGCAGCAGAAGTTTCCGGCAGCTTTTAGAGTGGGGGCAACGGGAGGGGGGGTCTCTGTACCTAGCGACTGCAATCTAAGGAGGACAGGGATCCTCTCAGTTTGCCAGTAGCTCACCCACAAACCAACTAGTTCTTGAAACGGACACAGGAAAGAGGAGCTGAGGCAGCTCTCTATGTAGCAGAGGATGTTTTTATTAATGTGCCTGAAAATCTACAGACTGTTGTACAGACATGTCCATAAAGTTATTTATAAACAAACCACCAGCGTACAAAACTCTGCAGTGTTTCCTCCCTTATCCCTACAAAATGATTGTCTTTGTAGTCACAGTAAGTCAGTGTCTAAGAAGGGGATGGGGAGGACAATTGGAAGGGGATGCCCCGTACTCAGACTTTTTTCCCTTGCGACTGTTAAGTCATTTGGAAAAAGTAACTGCTACAAACCTCCTCAGTTTAAAAAACAAACAAACAAAAAAAAATACAGCGCATATTTCAGGCCAGATCCAAATCTCAGCAATAAAACCACAGAAGGCAGAGTAGCACTTTTACTCTGGAAAACGTCTTTCAGCAATCCTGTGCACCCTTCATCACGAGGTCTCTCCCGAAAACTCCATGTTCTGCATGTTCATACCCCCTTCATATAGTCCCGTGCCCACCAGGAGTGCAAAAAGGCCTGAATGATGGCTTTGAAAATCATCTTTTTTTTCTTCCCTAACAGCTGCATTTGTTTTTAACCCTTGCAATCCTGGTGCTTTCCATCCTGCCAGCAATAGGAGTTGTGCTTGTGCAGCATCTAGAGACTAGTGTAGAGTGAAACACCAGAGCTAGCATTCCATGTGTAGCAGCAGATGTGCTATTTTCAGTGCTCCTCATCAGGGAGTGCCCTGGACGTGATCTACACGATTTGGAAAATGGCCCCGGTTTCTCAAGAGGCAAACTTGGCAGGGCTCAAGGGTCACGTCGTAACTCCGGAGTCCATTGCACACAGAAAGGAAGCAAAGAGTTTCATTTGAGAATCCAATGAATGCCAGAATGCAGCAGCGAGGACAAGCAGCATGCAGTGGGTGCAGGCATGGTGACTACCATCTCATTCACTTACCCAGAACACACTGAACCACTACCCGGGGGAGGGGGGGGACGGGGGTTGTCAAAAGCATGTGAGACTTAAGCCATCAGGAACTGGGCTCTTAAGACATTAAGATGTTTTTGAAAAAAATCTCACCATAGGCCATAATGGGAATGGCAGAGCAGCTCCTAAATGAACAGTGCAGCCAGCTGTGGAAACGCTTTCCCTTCCCTCAGTATAGTGCAATATGGTCCTTCACAGTGGGTCTATAACTCCAAGGATGAGGGGGCATTACCTTACGATTAATGCTGTCTGATTTAGGAGGGAGGCATTTCCTATGCAATAGCTTTGGAGTGCAGATTGCCAAAGGGATTCCTAAAAGCTCTCACTTCATTTAGAGGGATCTACCCACCCGAGACAGCAAATTTAAAAGGTGAGATGCCATGGCAACCTCTCCTTTGACCTGCCAGTGCACATGTGCCATGACTACATGTTTTTATAATACTGAGCACTTTCCATCCACAGACTGTGGCGTGCTTTACCCAAGTGGGTTTTGTTACTCCCAGTGTGTGGAAATAGAAGCACACAGAGATTAAGTGACCTTGCCCATGGTCACAGAGCAAGTCAGAGCAGAGAACAGAGGCTGACTATGTATGATACAAAAGGACAGGTGGATGGAAGAGTTTTCCACATCTCTAAGTCCAGTTCTCCCATTAGAAAAGCTTCCCAAACTGGCTCCGATTCATAAAACAGTGGTTCCCAGAGCTGGCAAAGTTTTTGCAAGAGAGAAGGCAAAGAAGGAGAAAAGTTCCCTTGTGGTCACATCAACCTACCTGGGAAATCAAAGGCAACATTACCCTGGTGGTGATTGTACAGAGGTGCTGTGCAGGCGCATATGCACACACCTCCCCAGCACTTCTCAATCCAGCCCCACATGAAGCTCAATCACTAACCTTGTGATGTCTCATTCTCATACCAGGCAAAGATCTTCCGCTTATAAACTGGAGGGTGGAATGGCAAAGGCTCAGAATCACCGTCCTGTGGAATTTGCATCTCACCTACTAACAGATCACCAGAGTTTTGGGATTTGTCAAATGGCTCCCAGCCTGCATAGCACAGAACACTAGAGAGAGAACTTGGATAGCTTCAACAAGGGCATTGCTCCAGAACTCTGTCAAGTTTCATAATTTTTAGTAAGGATCCAAAGAACTACTGGAGCTCAGTTCTACAGCCATCCTCCAAAGAACAGATTTAAGAGGTTGGATGATCTACTGAGGAATGAAACAGGGAGTGTCTCTAGAATGGTCACTAAGCCTAGGTAGTTAGGAAGAGGCAGAATGGGTGTAGATTAAAGTGGTAAACTTCTCATCCAACCCCACCTTGCTGGATACTAGTTGGGGAGGGAAATACAAACTTGCTCCCTGATTCTTTTACTTAAGAATTAATGGGTTAAATAAACTATATTTTAAGCACAGGATTTCAATATTAGCAGCCGGGTTCAGTATTATTTCCTTCTTCCAAAGGATTAAATATCCCTCCCCATGGTTTCCGACTGGTAAAACTAGTCGTAGGCCTGTGTTGGGGAAGCATAAACCAGGAAGAACAACAGAGTATTCTGCACCAGATGGTCATCAGTCACAGTTGCAGTGTAGGGTCTTGCTGAAGGGTTATATTATAACATATATATATTTTTGGTTCCAGCAGTCCTATTTTGAGTCCTCCGAGTCTTTGCTTTTCATTTATTCAAAGCAACTCATGATGTCTTCCGGGGAAGAGATGTTTAAAACCAAAACGTGACTGATATACTGACTATATCTATATACATTATAAAATACTACGGGATTATTGCATAGAAGAATGGTTTGCACTAGCTTGGCCTAGGTAACTGTTTGCGAGCGCTGCCTGAGGCCCGAGGACAGCATGCGGTTGCCGGACGGGAAGACATCTTCTTGCCACTGATATTCTTCTTTTCTGGAATGCTCTTCATACCACTCCTGAACAGAGGGAAGAACACACCCAATGAGAGAAGTCTCTTTGCCATACCACACAACTCTCCTTCAGGCCCCTCTTGTTGTCCTGAACAGCCACCCTCTCCCCTTTCCCTGTGAAACACAAGAGGGGTCCAATACATCTCAAGTGCTTTGGCAGTAGTAAATAGCGAGGGCTTAGTTACACTCTCGCTTTTCAGGCTTCTATAAAACTCTGTTTTTCCTCCAAGGCAGAGTTTGGATACAACTGGAGCTGCTGTCAGGAAAGAGCTAACTAGAGCATCACTAACATTTGCAGGATGGAAGCCCTGAGCTCTCAACTCCTGGTTAATGCTTTGAACCCATCACCCCACATGCAGTTTGCAACAGCAGGATGCACTGGGAAATCCTGGGGAAAAGGTGTTTCATCTTTCAGTGACATGCCTCCTTTGCAGGCGTTTAAGATTCATTTGCTAAGGACAGACTGGTCATTTCATTCGCTATAAATTAGAAGATTCTCAGGAAATTCTGACCAACACTAAAGATAAGCACCAGGGTAACACTCATTGTAGGAGCCACAGGTCATCACACTGCTAGCAAGAGAAGGGACACCAGAAAGATGCAGAGAATAACTCCTTTGGCATCCATCATCATCAAATTAGTCGTGACAAATTCCTGTGGAGTTAATGGCCCCTTCCCTCCAGAGAGGGATTTTTCTGGTGCAGTCCTCTCAGTGTACGAGCCTACCAGTGTTTGAAAAGGCTCCTGATGTTTAGAGCATGTCAGCAGCTTTTCAACAAGAGGTTTTTGTTAAAACCAAAATTTTGTGGAAATGTTTTGGTTTCGCCTGAACTTTCACTGGGGAGCGCGAGTGCCCACGCGCCCTTAGAACAAGTAGTTGCCCGGTGGTTTCGTAGGAGATCCCAGTTCAAGTTCCTGCTCAATCAGGCAGGGCCAGGTCTCAAACGTGGAGATGCCCTAACCACTGGACTATTAGGTAGCTTGGAGTGGTTGGTCAGTCTCTTGCTCTCTCATTTCTGAAAGGTCTTTGTTTAGTTCAACATTTGTGACCCATGTCAAACTGTTCATTCTTCATCAAACGGAATGCTTCTTTTCCAGTCAGCCCTGGTGATTTCACACTAAGCCTCCAAGGAAATCAAATGGCCGGAGTGCACCCACAGTTTGCACTGCTCATTAGTGAGCCCCTGCCAACTGACCCAGGAGAGGTGAGGCGGGAGAGGGCAGGCTCAAGAGAAGGAAGGATGATGCCACCCTCCACTTGCTCAAGCGGTGAAATAGTCTATGCCCACAGCTCAGACTGACTACAGAGGATTAGCATGATAGGAGTACCTCAGGGTTAAGAGTGGAGTTCAGCCTCCATAACCACTAAGACCATGGTCTCTCCATCTGACATGGACAAGGGTACCCTATCACGGTGCTATTTAATGGAGTAAATAAGACTAATAACTGACGTAAAAGAAATTGGTAAAGATGGAAGCATGAAAACAACTGTCCTTTGCAGCAGAGACCTTCTATGGTTGAAGAATATTATCAGGAACTGCTTCATCAGTTAATCTAGGTCCACGTTTACACTACAGCCTATGTTGGTATAATTTGTGTCATTCAGGGGTGTGAATAAGCCACTCCTGAGTGATTTAAATTATACCAACCTAAGCGTTGGTGTAGACTGTGCTGTGTGAGCAGGAGAGCTTCTCCTGCCACTCATGGTAATTAAGTAATTGCATAATGGAGTAATTAAGGTGATGGGAGAACTCTCTCCTATTAGCTCAGAGCAGTGGTTCTCAAACTTTTGTACTGGCGATGCCTTTCACACAGCAAGCCTCTGAGTGTGGACCCCCCACTCCCCCACGTAAATTAAAAATGTTTTTATATATTTAACACCATTATAAATGCTGGTGGCAAAGCGAGGTTTGGGGTGGAGGCTGACAGCTTGCAACCCCCCATGTAATAACCTCGTGACCCCCAGTTTGAGAACCCCTGGCTTAGAGCAGCTGCACCACTTAAGCTGTGTAGCGTAGCCATAGCTTAGGTGTTTTTAATCCTTATTCTTCACCTCCTGCCCTGAACTGCCAGGCAATGTTGCTAGCACTGGTAAATGTGTGTTGTGTTTCACCCTGGAGCACACTTCATTTCAGTGGCACGCACAGTTTGCGAAGCACTTTGGTCTGTAAGGGGCTACATAAATTTAAGAGGTTATGAATATTGTGAGATGACCTTTATATACTGTATATTCTGCAGAGCATCCTGCTGTCTGGTTCTTCTGGGTGGAAGACTCCCAACATTTAAAGAATGATTAAACATTCTAACTAATGGACAGTGTCCTGCTAATCAGAAACTTATGAGGATGTTTGCAACTTGATGTTTCCTACCTGTATCTCCTCCTCGTACATTTTCATACTTAAGTCACTTTTGGTCCTCGATCTCCATCCCAGAAACAGCATCGATGTTTGCTGAGAAGACAAAAGTAGAGATATTAATAACAATGGGAAAAAGAACCCAGGTCCTTCAACAACTCCCTGCCCTACTAGGTCACAACTAGGTCAGTGGTGAGATGAGAATCCAAGTTTCCTGAGGGAGACTGTGCCTAACTAAACTTTCCTCGTTCACCTATACCTGCTAGCTTACTCAAGGGATCTTGTTAGTTTCAACCCATACAAGCAGAGAGTAACAGCCTAAGTTTCTGTGACACCATTTTGGGTTATTTATAATTGAGAAGTATTAAGAATATCCCTACAGTTACTGGTTTATTTTGGGTTATTTATAATTGAGAAGTATTAAGAATATCCCTACAGTTACTGGTTTAACTTTCTTATTTGGACTGTTATTTAAACTTTTCTTTTAAATGGACATGGTTGAGGTTAGAGCCATTTTTAGACCAAATATCTTGAAAACTGCCTCTTCTTTGGCAGATGTAACTGTCAAGATTCCAGATCTGAATTTTACCTGTGTGTACAATTGCTCAACATTTAAATACCCCAGCAATGAGAAATGCAGCAAGCCAACTGATGCAAATATGCTGTTATCTAGTACAGCAAGTCTGGTGGCTACAAATTCATGGGGTGGGATGGAAGGGGCAAATTCCAGCTATTACAAAGATCAGTTTAAAGTCTCCCAGCATCATGAGAGACAGAGCTCTTGAAGGGAAGAGTTTCCAAGGTCACTTCATTTTCAGACTTGACAATATCCCTTTTGCGATACCAGTGGTACAAGTAATTGCCATTGTCTACAGAGAAGCAAGCCTGAAGCTTGGAACTGACAGAGTTCTATTATTGCACAATGCTTCAGAACTGTATGGACACAATGGTACAATAGTGAGTCGGGTAAAAAAAATAGATGGGGCAGCACAGGTGAATTACAGGATAGTAACTGCAGTATTAGGAACGCTCAGAAAACAGAATGCTCCTTCCAGTGGGGTCAGCTGGCCAGGATGGCTCTTAGCAATGTATATTCTGTATAGTGAGATAGGTCCTGATCAATGCTCTCTGGAATACAGTGGGAATTCAGCCCAATGCCCTGGGAATTGAACTGCAGTTGCTTCAGTGCAATGAGTTTTAAGTGCTAATCTGCAGGGCACCAATCCAGAGTCCCTTCTACACAGCAGATTCTAACAAGAACCAAAGGCGTATGTGGAAAGAGGCTCCTGCTGCACCCTAGCAGAAGAGCTCCTTTAAACCCCACAGCTGTGCCTCTGCATGTTGCACCACAGAAGTGCAGGGATTGTGGCCTGAATCCCAGCTTCTCTCTTTACCTCATATTTGTCCATTTGTGCAATGACCTTCAGCAGCGGGGCAATTTCAGAGGCAGCACAATTCCGTCTGTAGAGCTCAATTACGCCTGCCATTTCCTCTTTGGAGATCTCCTTCTCCAGGACAATGCCATTGTCTTCTTCAGAGGGAGGGAAAGAAAACAAGGAGAAGACATTGGGAAGTCACAATTTTAAATCAGCAATGGCAATAATCCTAAAGGTTTTCAGTGATAAGGGCAGAAGGGACCACTGTGATCATCTAGACTGACCTCCCATATAGCATAGGCCAGAGAACATCCATGAATTCTTGTTTGAACTAGGGCATATCTTTTAAAAAAAACATCCAGTCTTTATTTAAAACCTGCCAATGATGGCGAATCCATCACAATCTTTGGGAAATTGTTCCAATGACTAATTACTCTCACTGTTACAGGTTTACTTCTCTTTTCCAGCCTGACTTCGTCTAGCTTCAGCTTCCAGCTGCTGAATCTTGTTATATCTTTGTCTGTTAGGCTGAAGAACCCATTATCAAATTGTTGTTGCCCACGTAGGTACTTATAAACCATCAAGTCACCCCTTGGCCTTCTCTTTACTACACTAAATAGATCAAACTCCTTGAGACTGTCACTACAGGGCTTGCTTCCCAATCCTTTAATCATTTTTGGGACTCTTCTGAAGCTTCATAGCACACAGCTGACTGTACAGGAATAAACAGGAAGCCAGTCAAGGTGTTGACTTATTCCTTTAGAGGCATATGCCCAACCTCTTCAGAGCGAGAGCTGGCAAGGGAAGCCACATCTTACCAACAAGTTAGAAAAGAACAACCAATCAGGAGATGGCAGATAAGTCAGACTGGGAGGGTTTTTCTAGTTCCTATGATGTTTGGGGCCAAAGGTCTGATTTTTAAAAAAAGAAGGACCTATACCTCATAGCCTATTTTGTGTGCACTCAATTGGGAGTGCAAATAACCACAGTTACAACTGCTGCCATTGGATATTCAGCTACCTGAGCTGGATGCAATCGGGCAGCTTGATATTTAAATACAGCAACTGCAGTTATTTGCAACCACAGATTTGTGGGTGCATGCAAGGTGGTTACAAAATCAGGCCTTTCCTGTTCAGTCATTTTCTCTCATATGCACAAGCCAGACTTTGGGAGCAAAGATATACAGACCAGCAGGCTGGCCAGGCCTGGCACTAACCTTCTGAACCTTGGTTCTTTCGGGTGTAGTTCATGCGGAATACAAAAGCCTCCAGTATAAAGGCCACAATGATCGTCATCACCACCTGGGAAGGGAGCCAGAATGAATAGAGAACGTCACAAGGTTTGGAACTGCAGCGTCCTTCCAAGTCTGGTTCTAACTGAACTGCACTTGAATTCCTGCTGCTTCCCTTCACTCCTCCTTTCAGCAGAGGGAGTGTACAAATCCTAATCCATGAGTCTAGGTGGTGTGTTTGTGTAACAGCCTGCCAGTGAACTGGGAATGGGCGGTATGACAAGATGTATGCAGTGATGCCCCCCACTATAACTCCCATCCAGACACAGACACTCCCTGGGTTGCGCAAACCCGACTTACAGAAATGTGGACTTATGGAAAAAGTTCCATAAGTTGTTTTTTTGTTTTTGTTTCTTTTTGGGGTGAGAGGGGAGAAACATAATTGTCAGAGACACATTCCTGACTTATGAAAAACTCGACTTATGCAAGGCATTCCGGAATAGAACACTAGCATAAGTCAAGGAGCTTCTGTACACAATGTGTCGATTCTGGCAACACTTGTAGTTTTTGCCATACCAAAGTTAGTGTAAGTGATTTGGACACATGCCTCTTTCTGAGCTACATTTCATAAAGAGGAGAACTTCCCTAATTGGCCATGGATTCTTCCATTAGAGTGCAGCAAGACTGCCGCTGGCATTTAGAGATTTTTCCATCAAAAGTGCACGGAGAACCTACCATGGTCACGATATAGAAGATCATGAAGTAGAGGCGGCTCCAGTGAGAGGTTTGCGAGGTCACCCCTTCCTAGGGGCAGAAGAGGGAGGAGTTCAGTGGCAGGCAAAGAGGAGGGAAGCTGCCATCAGTCCCCTTGAGAACAGACAAAGCAGCACGGTCCCCAAAATATAAATCTGTACCTCATGACATAAAGGACAAGTAGTGCACCTCATGTATCTAACCCCAGGGACTGCATCCACCATATTCAAAGTCCCAGCAGGTCCCTGGGCCTGAAGCCCTTCCCCTAAAGGATTGAACACAGATTCCCATATAGTACTTTGAAGTGTAAATACTCACACAATGGTGATGAGTGCTACAGAAAAGTGTAAAGACAGCAGTCTCTCTACATATCTAGCTAACAATATACAGCATGGTGCCTGGGACAAGCTATAGTACAGAGGTGCTTGAAGAGGTCACTAAGACCCTTACACCGAAGGTACAACAGGTCTACCATAATGCATTCAGAATTCATTAGATCAGGGATCCTGAGGTTACTCCTAATGCAGATTTCCTGCATAGTATTACAGAGAATGGCAGTCATTCGACCAGATAGAGCAAGGTGGGAGGAGGAGAGAAGAAATCAGAAGACTGATGAGAAACCTCATTGAGCAATACATGAAGTAAAAGGGCAGCATTCAGAATCTTCCATCTTCTCCCTAAACCATTCAGAATTGCTCAATAGCTGTATCACATGCTGTACAAGAGCCAAAAGGTACAGTGCTGAGCCAGCCAGTGGGGTCAGAATACCCGAGTGATGGTACTGGGGAGGACAGCTCCTGGCAGGCAGCTAACAGTGCCACCCGTGTGAGCCAAAGCTGGCCATTTTCCATCAGAGTGATGAAAAAGGATCTGTGCTAAAGAGAATCTTTCCCTGAAGAATTGATGACACAGCCCTGATGCTGACTACATTTAAGTACCCCAAGATCTACGTACCATGATGATGTACCAGTCATTGACAACTGTCAACTCAAACAGCGTAACTGTATGGAGAGAGAAAGGACAAAACAAGTGATTTAGCCAGCCTGACCTGTTTCAAAGTCATTTCAATGCCTCAGTTTCCCCTATTACGTGTTTTCTCCCATTTTCTTCGTAAGATACCTCATTTCATTATAGCCCACAGAGACCGAAATACTTGAGTGCTGATGACAGGAGACAGATTCTGCTCTCAGTTACAATGCAGTGAATCTGAAGTCACCCTACAGAGGACAGTGGAGTGACTCTAGAGTTATAATGGTATAACAGAGCACAGTTTGGCCCATATTTCTTAGTGGAACCAGAGTCTGCCATGCCAGTCCACGCTAAGCAAGACTCTGGACAGATACACAAAGATTAGAAAAAAAACCCCACCACTATCAGCCGCCTCCTCCTCCTGCAGGCCTGACTCATGTTTAAAAGAGGAAAACAAACAAACAAACAAACAAACAAAAACAAACACAACACACCCTGCAGGTCATTTGGCACAGCCACACGTGGGTAGCAGGGTTAGAACGGGAAGGGGTACTGTGGACCAGGACTGACACTCATTGGTACAATTCTGGGGACTAGAAGGAAGCATGGATGGGTGTTATGCAAGCTAGGTTAAGAGTCTCACCCCTACATAAGTACCAAATTCACATAGGGTCGTTCTGCATTCAGCAGCAGTAGATGCGAGGGAGTATGGTCAACAGTTATCTTGGATAAGAACCAACGTGTAAATATTCCTCTTACCAAAGCTGTTCAAAATGTTGTCAAAGTTGTTCAAATAGTAGTAACCTTCTTCCACCACGGTCTTGTTTCCAACCGTGTTATTCACCCAGCGATAGGCATCTGCAACTGTACTTGTGCTGATTAGAGAAGCCAGCACAAACGTACAATGAGAGGTGCTCTGGAAAAATGTGCAAAGCTACAGGTGCTGACAGATACCGGCATACTTAGAGACCTGTGGGCAGGGAAGCTTTTTTTTGCTTTTTGCCAACACTTGTTGCATTTTGAATGCCGTTCTCTAAAGTGGTACCTCTGACAGGGGCACTGTAGCATCCTACATACCACATGGGTGCTTTGCTGTGGTGCCATTATAGAGCATACATCCCACTCAACTGCTTCAGGCAGCGATTCAAATACTCAGCTACCAACTAGCACATTGCTACCCCTCTTCCTTCTCAAACTGTAAGTAAAGATCATTGCACTGAGTCTCAGCGAGAGGAGTGGCAAGTCTCTCTTTTACTGGGAATCCCTCCCAGTTCAGACCAACCACTCTCAGTAAACACACATCCACTGGCCTTTTTTTGATAGGAAAATACGGATATGAGAGACAATGCTCCTGGCTTGGCATTGAACCAGGCTATTAACAAAGCTATTTCAGAGGAAGGGCGTTGCTGGGTACTCACTTGCAGCAGTTTGGGTAGACAACCCCAGAGAAGAATTCCATGCCGACAATGGCAAAGGAGTAGTAGAAGATCAGCAGGGTTAAGCCCAGGCTGGAGGAGAGAGAAACAAAAGTAAGGCCTTGTCTACACTGCACCTTCATCATGAAAACCTTTGTCCCTCAAGGATGTGAAAAAACAACCACCCCTGAACGACAAAAGTTTTAACGATGAAAAGCACCAGTGTGGACAGCACTCTGTCAGCGGGAGACACTCTCCGGCCGATGAAGCTACTGCCCCTTGTTTGGCGTGATTTTATTTTGTCGGCAGGAGAGCGCTGTAGCATTGTTGTAAGGTGCGCAGTGTAGACACAGCCTAATCTGTTATTCACCAGTTGGTAGGACAGAGAAAAAGCTAAGTCACTCAGACTGGCTGTTCTCTAAGCAGTTTCCCATCTCTACCATCTACAGTAAACCCTAGTGTAGCATCTAGACCACCTCCCTGCAATGCTGTTTTGTTGCCTATGGAACACGTGCAGAGTTTGTCTAGACTAGTTTTAAAAGTTCAGAGTCATGGAGTTCTGCACCACTCCCTTGGTGAGAAATCAGCACTGAGAAACTTGGAGAACCCTTCTTTCCTTACAGATCTGCTCCTTTCCACTAAGCCATTAAAATATTTATTCCCCCTCCCCACCACTCAGTTTCTCTAATGAGGCACAAGCCAACATTGCTCTATCCTCTGTTTCCTTGACCATCAGCAGTGATGTCAGAACAGCTTCAGAAATAAGCCTAGTTGGTAATGTTTGAACACCTAGCTAGTTCTGCAGCAGGGGAATAAGATACTGTGATGTCATACACGGACAATGGCTACTTATCTCAGTGACTAATTAAAAGGGCATTCCACATCACTTCGCAATAACTGTAACCTCTCTGGTCCCCTATTGTACTAAGGACATAAGGAAACATCTCCTTTGTGAAAGCTTCTTTGCACAAAAGCCATCACTTAAAAACCAAACAAGTGCCATAGTGGGATTGCCCTTGTGCTCAGGAGCAAAAGGGTTAATGTGGAGAAGGTGTTAGGCCTAGTGTGCTGGAGAGCTCTTTATGTATTTTTTTTGCATTGCACTGCAAAGAAAGAATAAAAAAAGGGATCGCTTCTACTCTGACCCCAGCCCAGGTATTTAGTATCCTGGAAATGGCAGCGCCATATTAGTACACGCTTCTTTGGGATGTTGCCCATTTTTCCCCCTCCAAGCAGGGCTGTGCAATACCTGGCCATCCTGGGGAATAACTCAAACATTGTATCCAGGACATTCCTGTAGCGCTTCTTCAACTTAAAGAGCCTGAAGCAGGGATGAAAAGCCAGTGGTTACTTACATGAGGACAATTCCTGCCTGTTTTATTATTAGTTGCATAAAGACAAGTAGCATGTACAAGCAAAACAAGGCCAAGAGAGAAGCATTTTGAATACAGGTTCAGCAAGGGTCCATGTGGAGGCTGCACCAAAGCAGACCACCAACCATGTACTTTCCTCGCTGTGATGCTACTGATGAGAATCTGGGGACTGTACACCTGCACTTAGCCAGGGAAGCACGGACAGCAGAAAGATAAAACATGATCCACTGGCTGGAAATTGAAGCTAGACAAATTTGGATCTGAAATACAGCATACATTGTTAACAGTGAGGGTAATTAATCATTGGAACAACTTACCAAGGATCTTGGTGGTTTCTCTCCCACTACCAATTTCTAAATCAAGACTGGATGTTTTCCTAAAAGATCTGCTCTAGGAATTATTTTGGGAAATTTCTATGGCCTGTGTTCTACAGGAGGTCAGACCAGATGATCACAATGGTCCCTTCTGGCCTTAGAATCTATGAATTATTTTGCACTTCCATTATTCACCGATAAATTTCCCCAGAAGTGGAGTGGGACAGGATAATATCATCGCTCTTTTAATCAGTAGCTCTCAAAGCACTTCACTACAGGAGGTCTGTATCTTTATCCCCATTTAACATATGGGGAAACTGAGGCACAGGGCAGAGGAAGTGACTTGCCCAGGTCACACAGCAAGTCAGCGACAGAATCAGACACAGAACCTAGGTCTCCCAGGTACCAGTCCTATATCCACTAGGTCCCATTGCCTCCCCTTCACTTGGTTGGGATATTTAGACTTTAGGCACAGCAAAAGTGGACAGGTAAGGCCTCCCAGGTCCTGATCCAGACCATCTTTACTTAAATAGTTTTCACCCTCATGGGTAAGCCCCACTGTCATGTGATGACGGACAAGGTCTACAAATAAGCATTTGCAGGATTATGCTTCTTAGGACAAGGACAGTGTTTTACCAATAAAGCATCATGCATAAATAATTATTTATAAATCATGAGCGCCTACATCATTAACATGTGTATACTTAGCATTTACAGAACACATTTTAAAGGTGAGCCCACTTACCAAGACAGAAGCTCAGTTATCTGTTTTTTTCCTGCAACAATGAATGGGAGAAAACTGCATTCCTCACACATCAACCATTACAAGCGAAAAACAGACTTCCAAGTGCAGGCTTTGGCAGGTGAGTACATTTTAAAAGAAACCATTTTCTCCTTTCACTAACCCAATTTTTAAAATCCTCACATGTGCTCCATTAGCAAGTGGGGATCCTAGACAGTGTGACCTAGTGAATAGAGAATTGGAGTGGAACTCAGGAGACCCAGGTTTTATTCCCAGCTCTGCCAGGCTTCCTGATTGACCTTGGGCAAGTCATGTCTTCTCTTTGGGCCTTAGTTTGCCCATCTGTAAAATGGGGATAATACAATGATACTGACCTTCTCTGTAAAGCACTTTGAGATCTACTGGTGAAAAGTGCTACATAAAAACTAGATATTAGTTCACCTTTAATAAAAGAACACTTTGCCCTTCTATGGAACTTTCCTGTGATGATCTCAAAGCACTCTACAAGGATGAATGAATCTTGTGAGGCAGACATCATCATACCCATTTTCTGAGGGACAGAGATGTTAAATTACTTGATCAAGGTGTCACTGCAAGTATCAGAAGTGAGAAGAGAACTCATGCAACTTGCTTTAACTAGTAGACAACAATTTGCCTCAATGATTGGCATTTCTGGGACCTACAGCGTTCTGCACATAGGATTCTAACAGAAGCTAGGTTAAGCCCTGAGGCATGAGCTTTAATATCCCTTCTGAAGTTTGTCATAATTAATTCTGATAACTCAAGATAATCTTATTATCCATATAGGGTTCCAGTTCCTTTGTGATACAGTCACGTAACCATGCAACCCTCCCAGTTGGGTCCTGCCAGTGAGCTGAGCCCTGGATTGGGGTGAAGGAAAAACAAACCTCCCTCTCTCTGCTGCTTTGAAAACAAAAAGGAGTCTGGTGGCACCTTAAAGACTAACAGATTTATTTGGGCATAAGCTTTCATGGGTAAAAAAAATCTCACTTCTTTAGGCGCATCTGAAGTGAGAGTTTTTTTACCAACAAAAGCTTATGCCCCCCAAAAAACTGTTAATCTTTAAGGTGCCACCGGACTCCTTGTAGTTTTTCTGGATACAGACTAACATGGCTACTCCCTGATACTCTGCTGTTTTGGTTATTTTCCCATTCCCCATGTGCCTTTTCTGTCTCACCTGAGCAGCTGAAGGGGTCGCAGGACAACGATGAAGTAGAATGGCTCCATGTTAAATGCCAGCGCCAGGAGACCCAGAAATGCAAACAGAGTGACTGAAAAATCAAAGCTGGAAAAGGAAGCGTGAGAGCAGAAATGGCCCGGTTTAGCCTTGCGAGGGGCAGAGTGCTCATGGCACTCTAGTTCAAAAAGAAGACAAAAGGGAAAGGTGATGGGGTACTGGAATTTCCTGCAGAATCTCTATTGAAATAAAGTTTTCTAATCTATCGGCCTAAGACCATTTTTGAAAGAAGGCAACTATATCCCAGCATCTATCACCTCAAATCCTGCAATTTTGAGTTCTCTCTCTTTAGATCCCCACCAAATTCAGCTGATTCAAATTCAGATTGCTCAAGTGATACTGATGCAATGCAGGTTAGCACAACAGCTCTGGGTATTATGCCTCCAGCCCCCATTCACTCTTCACAAGCAGCACACTTACAGATTCCATCCAGAAGATAGATACTCAATGGGTCCCAGGCCAGTGGTTTTCAGGAGCAGCTCTACCCCATAGACTGCAAAACGAGAGAATCTAATATCAACCCTTAAATGAGTCACACCTTAACCATTCCTTATGTGCAGCTTGAACATGTAGGTTTCTTGACCGTACATTTAATAAGCTCCCATTTCCTTCCTTCATATTTATCCTCAAGGGGATGATAAGTGGGCCCCACTTTTCTTCTAGATCACTAACTTCTCCCTTAGCTACTGTGCCAAACATTCAGATCTCTGGACAAGAGTGAGTGCCTATAAGAAAGGCGAGTCAGTCATCCAGAGGAACTTCAGGGCACATACTCACTCCCACATACTCGCCCAATTTAACCTCAATGGAATGTAATAAAGAATCATATCTATGAGCTCATCGGACCATGGGAGATAGTTTTAAACAGGGTGGAGGAAGGCTGTTTGTTTCATACACTGCCACGAGGGCACTCTGAAGTTCTTGAACTGGTAGAACATTATGACATCAGGCAACCGTTCAGTGATCAAAGTATTTCTATATATCTGGGAATAAAAACATAAGAACGGCCATACTTGGTCAGACCAACGATCCATCTAGCCCAGGATCCTGTCTTCCAACAATCGCCAGACCAGATACTTCAGAGGGAATGGACAGAACAGGGCAATTTATTGAGTGATCCATATCCAGGTTCTGGCAGTCAGAGGTTTATGGACACCCAGAGTAAGGGGTTGTGTACCTAACCATCTTGGCTAACAGCCATTGATGGACCCATTCTCCATGAGCTTATTGAATTCCTTTTTGAACCCAGTTCTACTTTTGGCTTTCACAACATCCCCTGGCAACAAGTTTCACAAGTTGACTGTGCACTGTGTGAAGAAGTACTTCCTTAAGTTTGTTTTAAACTTGATGCCTATTAATTTCATTAGGTGACCCTGAGTCACGTGTTATGTGAAAGAGTAAAAACACTTCCTTATTGACTTTCTCCACACCAGTCATGATTTTATAGACTTCTATCATATCCCCCATAAATCTTTTCTAAAATGAACTATCCCAGTCTTTTTAATCTCTCTTCATAAAGAAAATGTTCCATAATCCTAATCATTTTTGTTCTCCTACCCTGTACTTTTTCCATTTCCAATACATCTCTTTTGAGAGGGGGTGACCAGAATTGCACACAGTATTCAAGGTGTGGGCATACCATAGATTTATATGGTGGCATTATGTGTTTTCTGTCTCATTACCTAGCTCTTTCCTAACGGTTCCTAACATCCTGTTAGCTTTGACTGCTACTGCACATTGAGAAGATATTTTCAGAGGACTACCCACAATGACTCCACGATCTCTTTCTTGAGTGGTAAAAAAAAAATTTTAGACCCTATCATTTTGTATGTGTAGCTGGGATTATGTTTTCCACTGTGCATTACTTTGCAATTAATCAACACTGAATTTCATCTGTCATTTTGTGTTTCAATTATCCAGGTTTGTGAGATCCCTTCGTAACTCTTCGTAGTCAGCTTTGGACTTAACTATCCTGAATAATTGTGTGTCATCACAAACTTTGCCACCCCACTGTTCACGCCCTTTTCCAGATCATTTATGAATATGTTGAATAGCACTGGTCCTAGTATAGATCCTAGGGAGAACCTATTATTTCTCTCTCTCCACTATGAAAATTGACCATTTATTCCTACGCTTGTGTCCTGTATTCTAACCAGTTAATGACCATGAGAGGACCTTACCTCTTATCTCATTATTGCCTATTTTGCTTAAGAGCCTTTGGCGAGGGACCTTGTCAAAGGCTTTCTGAAAAAGTCTAGGTATATTACATCCACCGGGTTACCCCTGTTCACATTTGCTGACACCCTCAAAGAATTCCAAGACTGGTAAGGCATGATTTCCCTTTACGAAAGTCGTGCTGGCTCTTCCCCAACATATTGTGTTCATTTATGTGTTTGATCATTCTATTCTTTACTATAATTTCAACCAATTTGCCTGGCACTTAAGTTAGGCTCATTGGCCTGTAATTGCCAGGATTGCCTTTGGAGCCTTTTAAAAAAAAAATAATAATAATAATCAGCATTACATTAGCTATCTGCCAGTCACTTGCTACAAAGGCTGATTTAAGTGATAAGTTATATACCACAGTTAGTAGTTCGGAAGGAACTCAGATGTGAAATTGCAGAACTCTTGGGTGAATCCTATCTGGTCCTGGTGACTTATTACTGTTTAATTTATTAATTTCTTCCAAAATGTCCTCTATAGATACCATAATCTGAGACAGTTCCTCAGATCTGTCATCTAAAAAGAACTGCTCAGTAGGAATCCCCCTTACATCCTTTGCAGAGAAGACCGATGCAAGAAATTTATTTAGCTTCTCTGAAATGTCTTTGTCTTCCTTGACTGCTCCTTTAGCGTCTCGATTGTCCACTGGCCTTGATCATCCAGTGGCCCTTCTTGGTAGGCTTCTAATGTACTTAAAAAGAATTTTTTGCTGTTAGTTTTGGGGTTTTTGCTAGCTGCTCTTCAAGTTCTTTCTTGGCCTGCCTAATTTAACTTTTACACTTGACTTGCCAGTGTTTACACTCCTTTCTATTTTTCTCAGTAGGATTTGACTTCCAATTTTTAAAAGATGTCTTTGTCTCCAACCACCTCTTTTAGTATGTTGTTTAGCCATGGTGGCTTTTCCTGTTACCTTCTTTTTTGGGGGGGAGGGTGGAGTGTGTGGGAGGAGGAAACATTTAGTTTGATCCTCTATTATGGTATTTTTAAAAGATTCCATGCAGCTTGCAGGCAGCTCCCTCTTGTGACTGTTCCTTTTAATGTCTATTTAACTAGCCTCATTTTTGTTTAGTTCTCCTTTTTGAAGGTAATGCTACTGTGGTGGGTTCCTCCCTACAAGGATGTAAAATGTAATTACATTATGAACATTATTACTGAGTGGTTCAGTTATAGTCACTTCTTGGACCAGGTGCTGTGCTCACTTAGGATCAAATCAAGAACTGCCTCTCCCCTTGAGGGTTCCAGGAGTATCTGCTCCAAGAAACAGTCATTAATAGTGCCTAGAAATTTTATCTCTGCACCCAATCCTGAGGTGACATGAACCCAGTCAATATAGAGATAAATGAAATTCCCCATTATTTTTGGATTTTTGGGTTCTGTAGCCTCTCTAACCTCTCTGAATATTTCACAATCAGAGTCACCATCCTGGTCAGATGGTTAGTAGTATATTCTAACCGCTATACTCTTATTCAAGCATGGAATTTCTATCCACAAAAATTCTATGGTACTGTCTGATTCAGTTAAGATTTTTACTATATTTGATTCTAAGCTTTTTCTTTCACATACACTGGCGCGCACCCCAGCACAACCTACTCTGTCATTCCTATATATTTTGTACCCTAGTATTATGTGTCCCATTGATTATCATTGTTTCACCACGTTTCTGTGATGCCTATTCTACCAATACCCTCATTTAATACCAGGCACTCAAGTTCACCCCTGTTAGTATTTAGGCTTCTTGCATTAGCATATAAGCACTATAAAATTTGTCAATATTTAGTTGTCTGCCTTCATGTGAGGTCAATAATTAGGACAGCTCCAGGGGAAACAAAAACAAGTCACCACATCCTCATAAAACAAACAATGAACATTTTCTCTAACTTCAACTTTTCTAACAACTCCTCTGCTCGCAACTGTAGCCAAAGGAGCTCTCCATGCAGTTAAGTGAGAGGTTAGCAAACAGGTATTTGGATTCTCCCAATGTCACCTTTACTGCAATTGTCAGCTTTACTTAGTAACAGCTTTAGCTCTGTTTCAGTAGAATTGCTCAGCAGCAGCAGTGAAAAATAATCACCACCTATAGGAGAGGATGAACTCACTTGGATAAGTAATGAATTCCATGGCAGAGCAACACACTGGCATATAGGGATCAAAGGTCAGACTCACTCTTGCCTTGCTCTGTTCAGGAGTGCTTGACAGTACAGTCAGCCTCTGCGAGAGGGGCAGCAGTATACTGCTCTCTCAAGAGCGCCTCCGATTTGTCTGAAGTGGTGCTGACAGTCTCAGAGTCGCCACCTCCAGAATGGAAGGAGGACTGCTCAGACTCAAAGGTAGGGAATGGCAGTACCATGGAGGAAAATGGAAGAAGATTCCAGGTGAAAATAATTAAGGGAAGAGGAGGATTCCACAAAACAACAATTAGCAGAGCAGGAAATAAATAGGGTCTTGGTTCAAGATATGCTTCCAAGATGATAATTCTACCAAGAGGGCAATGCAATGTTACCCAGTCTGCATTGACAGTAACGTGAGCATGGACGGGGTCAGTAAATGTCCAACAGTTTATGGTTGGGGTAAAAATAGAAAACCAGATGGGTGTGTGGTTTTGGGGCAATGTTACTAGGGGCTGAGACAGAACTACATTCCCATTTAGCTGCATCTCATTACATAGATAGCAGGGGTGCAAGAGGTTCCCTCTTCAGCACACCAAAGGTTACCAGAGGCATTTCTTACAACCAAGCAAGGTCAATAAAATCTGTTCAGATCCAGGCACTGAGAAAAATGGCTTCCAAGGAAATGGATACTTTAAGCCCTTGAATGACTAAAATGCACAACTGAGAAACCCCAATATACCCTTCCGCAGCTGTAATGGAAAAAGGCAGTGCTGGTCTGGCGCAGCAACTTACTTGTAAGGAAGACGATGTAACTCCACGGGACATCTCTGGGGAAGAAGTTCCCACCTGCAAGGCACAGGAACAGCACCTTCTCAGAGGGCTGATCAAACTTATGAAAGACGACAAGTCAAGAAATGAACCATGTATATCCTACCTTGCAGCATGAAGGTTTGAATTAGAATCCAGATCCCATTCACAGCTACCACAGTATCTGGAAAACAAAATACACTGCTGCAATGAAAAGTTGCTGGGAATCAGATGTTAATTTTCTAAACTTTCAGGCAGGCAGTGTTGTCTAATGGTTAGGGCACAGGCCTAGGCATCAGAAGATCGAAGTTCTGTTTCCAACTCTCCCAAGGTTACGCAACCCATTCACTATGAAAGCCCCCCACATTCTGTGCTTCGGTTTCCCAGTAAATAACATGAGTATAATAATTTATCCACCTATGTAAAATGCTTTGAGAGCCTCAGAAGAAAAAGTGTATTGTTGAATCTCAGTCTGACATACCAGTTATTTTTCCTGGTACATTATTTAGAATTACTTCTATATTCCAGTTTCTTTCCATCTCTGCACAATTGTTCCAGGACCGTACATAGCTCCCAGCTCAGTTACAATGCAGGAAGGATACAGCACCATCAGAAGGCTCCCACAGGCCTCTTTGTAGCGCCCACCATTAAGCCATTGGGACACAGGAGGATCCAAGATGTAGGAACTCTCCCTTTCACTCCTCTTTTTTTCTTCCTTCATTTTACCATCATAATCAGCAAAAGGGGCACTTCTCTAACAGAATAAAACTCAATCAAAATTAGAGATTAGCGTAACAAGTGGGACCAGGAGTCAAACATGCTCTCCTCTCTAGAAGAGCATGAGAGCAATTCTGCTGCTCTGCTTAGTACAAACTCCAAGCAATACCCCTTGGAATTAAGCTATTTGCACTTTCTGAAGTACAGCAAACCACGGGAGCATTGTGCATCAAGTCAGGTCCTTTTATCAACATCCTCAGCTGCGGTGTCAAAACTGAAAGCATGTGAAGTGTAATCACGCACCCTCTGAAATGCAACAGGATGTAAGAGCCAGCTTCTGAAGAAACCAGTCCCATAAAACACACTTTAAAATAATGTATAAACTAGTCCTTATGAGAATCTCACACGCACACACACATGCAAACTCCTTCCCTGATCGCAGATAAGCACAGGAATTATTGTGTGTATTGTGGCTCCAGTCAGAGATCAGGTTCCATTGCACTAGGCAGTGTACAAACACACAGCAGAAAGAATCCCCGCCCTGAAGAACAAAGAGAGCCGAGTAGGTAAAATCATGAGATTTTGTTTTTCACACTTACACATGGCATACTGGAATGCTCGGGACTTCACCAGAATGTTAATGCCTGTATGAAGAAGGGAAATATTACAAACAAATAGATGTTTGTTACAAAAAATACTCAGAAATAAACTCACACGTGTACCAAATACTCCCTCTTCTTCCTCCGTATCTATTTAATGACCTCTCCAACATTAACTGGGCTCATTTTTCATATCCGTTCTCAGCACAGGGTCTAGGTAGGACAGTGGGCAATAGTGCACTTACATGTCTTTCACTTATGCCTTGAGTTCAAATCCTGACCTAGAACTCAAGTGACAGTTCTCACCCTACTGCAGTTCCAAATTTGCCCACATCTTGAAACCAGTGCACAGTTCAAATGGAGATGTCAGTCTCTGCCCAGTCCTGGAACAGAGGAAGTGTTCTAACTCCGGGCTAAAGTGTATTAGCACAGCTGCATAGGGATCTTGTACCGGTAGCTGCCTGCACTATCCTTGGTTCAGGCTAGTTGTCCCTCACTAACCTACATATATATTAAACAAAAAAAAACCCCACTTATCCAGGGATACAAACTGGTAAGGAAAAACTGGGACATTTGCAACAGTGGCATGTAGAGGATATATTATGTTTAAGGCTGTATCTAGGACACATTATAACCTCTATTTTCTCCTTTACAGCAACTGCACATGCTCTGTGCAAATGTGGCATCCACCAGAGACTTCGAAGACCAGCAACCCCTCGGAGACTGCAAATCCACTCCACAGCCTGCTGCTGTTGGAGGAGAGCTGCAGCCTCGGATACTGAGAAACCAATCTCCTAGACTCCAGCAAGCTGGATCGCTGCATCAGACCCCCCTGCATGCTGTACCAGAAGATGAATCCAGCAATGGGTGGGTTCAAGGTATTTGCTAAGAAACTTTCCTTATTTTATAAAGTTGGTTTCTGGGTCAGTACACAGAATATATATTTATGTGACAGATGTCCTCCTCCAACAGGCCAGAATACCGTGCCTTTTGAATGGATCAGCAGTTAGCAACTGTGCCTGTCTCAGCAGTTTATCTGGAGTATTTAGACTGTTACTGTATTTAAGCTTGGGGTAGTGTACAGAGAATGTATTCTTTCAGAAGGCCTCTTTTTTTTTTTTTTTTGAAAAGAGATATTTTTGAACAGATACATGCTTCTGCACATGTTGAATTTAAAACATAAAAGACCATAAGAACGGCCATACTGGGTCAGAGCCATGGTCCATCTAGCTCAGTATCCTGTCTTCAGACGCTGGCCAATGCCACATGCTTCAAAGGGAATGAACAGAACAGGGTAATCATCAAGTGATCCATACAGCAAGTTACCTTTAAATATAAGAAACGCTGTCCGTGGAAGGTCATCAAACCAGTGCTCGCGGTTTCGTTTTGCCTGGAAGTAGAACAGACCTGATCAGCGAGAGGTATGAGCAGAAATTTATCAAAGTAGGTCAAAATTACATCCATAAGAGAATGGAGCAAGACCCATCTTCTCCCTATGTGATATCGGTCTTGTTCCAGTCTTGATTTCTCCTCCACCTTCTCTCCATAAACTTCCCTCCAGTCCTCATCCCCTTCTCTCCTCACACTCTCCTCCATGTAACACTTGCCTTCCATTTTAAGCCAACAACTTCATAGAAATTGTAGAAATCCTTTAGGCTGTAAGAGAGAAAGATAAAAGGGTGAATCAGATCAAATCTCGGTGGTATTTGGATTTTGCCATCATGAGAACCAAACGCTTCACTATTTAAGTATATCAAATGCCTAATTGTGTCACCTGATTGTGGGAGAGGGAGGAAGGTTTTCCATGCCAGACCTTCTTTTTGGGAGAAGTTCCCTTAATTTCTCTTAATTCCCTGTTCAAATTATATGAAAAATCAACATTCAGCTCATCCACTGTTTGTGTCACAGGTTTTCCTAAATGCAAGTGGGCCTCAGGAGAGAGTAAAGACCACCACATTTCTGTAGCAAGGCCTGACAGACTGATACAGTCTGAGGGTGAAATCTAGGCTTCGCTGAACCTCAAGGAGAGTTTTGCTATGGATTTCAGTGGAACCTGGATTTCACTTATATTGTAAGCTATCAGCCAGGAGGCTTACGCAAACCTTAATATTGGTGACATCTTACCTTATTTATTTATATGCATGTTTACTTGTATGCACTACATGCATATAAATAAATAAGGTAAGATGTCACCAATATTAAGGTTTGCATAAACCTCCTAGCTGACAGCTGAGCGATCAATTGTGTGGTTTGAAAAACGTCATTTACAAATAACGGGACCTGAATCAACCTGGAAGCACAACTCTTCCTTTCCTACTAGGTTTTGGTTGGTTGTATTAAAAAGGTAGTTTTAAACTTTTGAGCAACAATAAAACTGGTGCAAAGACATGATTTTTAAAGGTGTTTAGATGCCTAAAGATGCAGATTTGAAAAAGAAAAAAAAATCTTACTTGGTGCCTAGTTGAACCTTTAGACACCTAAAATCTTTAACAATCTGACTCTTGGCCCCTATCCCATCCTCAACAGAGCACACAGATGTTGAACTCGCACCCTGATTCATTCCCTTCCTGGGGGTTTAGTTTTATTGAGAAATGAAAACCATTATCTACAACCACATAAGCGTCACTCTAAGATTTCACCCCAAGCTTAGCTATGCCCTGAGTTTCCCTTCAGGGTTTCCTTGTCCTATCATTCTAGGACTCTCTCCCCAAAAGACACACTCATCTCTTTATAGCCAAAGTGGAGTTAACTGGACCCACCCAACAACATGATTCAGCAAGAATTACTCTGACTCTTAATGCAGGGCTCTGCAGTGTTTTTTGGAACTCCAAGAGAGTGGTGCTTTCGTGACATGCCAGGGGACATAACCAATTGCCGGTTAACTGGGAACACGTTACGCTAAAGTTGCATTGCATGTGCAGAAGTTTTCCTTTCTTTGGTTGTCTCATGTCCAAACAGGGTCCTCAGTTTCCCCACTCTTTTATTCCAAGGACCTCTGTTTTTCACCTATCTCCTTCTGCTTAATGGCTATCATCGCAGTACTGTCTCTCCAACGGGGCAGAAGGGAAAGTCACTTACTGATGGGGAAGATCATAAAGCAGCAGGGGATTATCACTTTGACACTTCTTTCAAGCCCAAATTCACCTCCAATAGCCCAAGAAGGCAAGAATCCCAGAAGTGTTTCCCGACCCCAGGCTGCATCTAAGCCTGCATTCTGGGATTGATTTTCCTTGATAAGCCACATCATTCCCTCTGACACATGGTATGGGCCCACAGTGTCATGAATCCTGTAGAATGTCGCCCTTTTCTAGGTTACAGCAGCAGCATCCTACCTGACTAAAGTTGTATTGCTTTGATTCAGTGCTTTGAAAGTTAGATAACGCTCTCTGGCGCACATTCGAGGCTTATAAAACCGCATCAGCCCTTCAAACTGCTTGAAGGAGATACCAGACGGTCTCTAGAAACACAGAAAGGGGTTGCCATAAGTGATGCTGTAAGAGGAAGCATAGGAACATATAATTCTCTCTTAGGACTGCTTCTAAGCAAGATTTTGTCAGGACAAGATGCTGTTGCTACCACCTCTAGAAGGCACACGCTCACTTATTACTCTAGAACCTAGATAGAGGAAGTCTCCTGGGATTAGCTCCTCTGCTCGGTCTCCAGATCAGTGGAAGAACAGAGAAGAATCTCGCACTGAAGTTCTGTCCAGTTCAAGTGCCAAGCAATAGGGCTTCCACCACTTCCCTTGGGAAACGGTTCCACAGCCTAACAGAGCTCACTGCCCAGATACTTTTACTGATACTTAACCTACGCTTTCTCGTTTCAATTTCATTCCATTACTCTTTGTTATACCATCAGTTCACCATGCTAAACCATCCCTCTTCTCCCTGCATGTGTACAACTTGCAAAATATATTTATAGGCTTAACATTCCCTTTCGTTGCCACTTAGCCATCCTGTATCTATTGAACCCTTCAGGTTTCTGACCACATTGAACTTTGTCATCAATTACTGCTGGTGGAACACCACCTCTTTAAACACTCAGTGTCTTCTGATGTGCTACTAGTGGGTGTCAGTGACAGTTTCTAGTGACACAGGCTGGGTATTTCTTGCACACACAGAGAATATCCCTTACCTGCTTGCTGACAAGCAGGCGGTAGGCATGTTGTATGGCTGTGCGTTTGTGCAGCAGCAGCGATTTGAACTTCCTCTTTTCAATATCACTGAAAGTGTCAAACACCACAGCAAGAAGCTGAAAAGAAACAGATGAGACAACGCGGAAGTCAGGCTTTGATCGCTACAGCATATGGCCTCTTATGCCACATGGCATCTTGACACTTATGAATAAGCACCACAGAGAGGCACAACAGATGCCAGCAGTATGGGTTTTGCTAAGTGCTGTGCTAATGCAAGGTACAGTAGAGTTAATAAGAATCTCTAAGGAACCCGGATACCAAAGGATTAACAAGGGCACACACCCACAGTTACATTTTTAAATGGTGCATAGGTATTTGGCTACACAGCTCCTATTACCGTTAATGAGTCACATAAAGAAGTGTGTACAGTGACTGTTCATACTAGGACATAAGTTCAGAAGAACAGGGGAAGGAGACTAATTGTTTTTAATCAGACAGACCCTGTCACAACACCACAAAAGATTACAACAGGCACTATTACCAAACCATTGTGACAGGTGAAGAACTCTACTGCAATATCAAAATGAGAGGAAGGGGAGTCCCAGCCGCAGTAAGAAACTTACCAAGTTCATAATGAAGTAGAGCTCAATGGAGAGGTACACTATGAAGAAGACACAGGACCAGGGGTTCCGGGAATAAGATGGCATCATCACATCAGGGAAACTGCCCCCCAAAAGATACAAGCCAACTTATTAGCAGCCAGAATAGTCTCATTCATACAGCATTTCACACTGACTAGATGATCATACTATGTACAGGAACTGTGTATATGAATAAACAAATCAACATCCTCATATGGTTATGCAGACTATGTAGCTATACACAATATACACATTATGAACCTATACATTAGCTGCAAGAGTTTGAAATGCAGTGAAGATTATGTATCCCTAAACATCCCCAAAGTTTGATGGGCAACAGAAACTTACAAAATATTTATGGTTTATTTATGTTTTAATATTTTGCAGTTCTACAGAGATCTTATTCGAAGGATTGCAAGTTAATTAATCCTCACAATCACCCTAGAAAATGCACAAGCATCATTATCCCCATTTTACAGATCGGAAAGAGAGGCAGAGAGAGGTGAAGTGACTTCCCCGTGCCTGTATAGTGTGTTAGTGGCAGACAAAGGAGCATAACTCAGACCTCTGTATTCTTAGACTTGTGCCTTAACAATGAGACCATCCTTCCCCTTCAGTGGCTTCAGAATACTTAAGGGTGAACTAGAGCAGTTCCTTTGGGGCGGGTCATCGAACATTAGGCTGCAGTGAAGTACAGGTTCCCCGTTGGGAAACGCTGCTCTGATGCTACGAAGAAGAGGTCACAGCGGCAGACCCAGAGGTTTCACAAATAAAAGATCTGCTGTGAGAGACTTTTTCCCAGGGGTGAGGGGAAAGGAGGGAGCCCTGGTAAAAAGGAAGCATGGACTTACTTTGAAGTGGTCAGAAGAACAAAGAGATTCACAAGGCTGTTCTCTAAGGTATTGAAATACTGAAAGAGAAAACAAATACAAACCAGCCCCACACTGACAGAATTCCTTAACTCATCTCCTAACCTCTCTCAGTAGCTCTTGACATGTAGTTGCGTGCCCCTTCTGCAGGCAAACATAAAGGTGTGGCATGTGAAGAGTTAAAAAAATAAAGCTTGCCTGCACATTCCTGTAGGTTACTACCAATAGTGGTCAGACTTGGCAGCTGGAACCTGTGGCTGTTGAGCAGTAAGGCCATCATAGGTTGGGAGGAGGAGAATAGTTTCTTATACCACTCTTTCACTGCAGACCCAACTGCCGCCCACTTGGGATGGAAAAGTACTATTTCCCTTAAACCTGTGATCCAGTATCCCAGTTTTGGTGTATCACAAGAGGTTGCCAGCAGCTGTGCTGGGATCACAACTCTTTATTGGGGATGTTCACTTACTTATCCGGGCAGAAGCACTAATAGCAGGGCAGCAAGGTACATCAAGGAAATTGATGCACCAGCCCACAAGTGTCATGGGCTGGTGCATCATGCAGTTGCGTGCAGTGGGTGATGTGGTTTGCCCTGATTGGATTCAGACATCAAGAAGAGGGGGTGACAAATATATAGTGTCCCCTTTTGGATTTCCTGCCATGGAGGGGGGTATCATTTACTTTTTCCCATTGGAGTCTGATCCTTGGTTAACTACATTTAAGAAAAATAAATGGTCAGTCACGGCCCTCTGTCCTCCTTATTGCTAACTCCAATTAAAAACTGCACCCCCAGAGACAATCCATTCAGGAGAAAAACAATATCAATACCATATAGACGATTTGAATTTGGTTTTCAAGATGACCAAATGGGTCTTAAAAAGCTAAGTCTGACGAATTTGTTGTTTACTTACGGGATCTGAGTGGTTAGAAGAAAACAGATAAAAACCTAGAGAAATGGAAGAAGAAAATGGGAAAGGGGAAAAAAACCCAAAACCAAAACATTTAATTTCAAACAACAATATAACGAAGAGTCGCTATCCTCAAATCGTGGCCATAAAACTCAAGAACATCAGCTAAACGCTCTGCTAGTTAATATCTAACATCTAATATGCAGCATAATGCATGTGCACAGTGCTTTAGAGAGGATGAAGATATAAGATCTCATTCTCCACTGCACGGACACCTTGTGTCAGCATTTATACCTATGCTAAATGGGTGCAAGTGAGTGGGGAATCCTAATTTGGTAGCACTGTACACACATTTTTATACAATCGTAAAGGACAAGAAGATGTGAGAATCAGACCCACAATCCCCATCCCAGATTAATCTGGAACACTGTTGTAAACATAAGGAGTAGCATGGAAGACGACAGACAGAAAGTATCAGGAGAGAAGGTGGCTGAGGGAGAGAGAAGGTGTCCCATGCCCTTATCACCAGCACTGACATGCTTCTGCAGAAGACAGCAGGATTTGAGTTTGTGAATCTTTTTCTCCTGATCTGGCATTCCTTCTCTCTTTTCCCCCCTTTCATTACTGATTTTATTCCATCTTGATTGGTTTTATTTTCTCTTCCATTTCTCAAACCTCTGCTTCCTCTCTCCTTCCCACTTTTCTTATTCCCTTTTCTCCTCTACTCTCTTTCCTTCTCCAAAACAGCAAGAGGTTCTTCAGTCCAAAGATTTAGCACCTGCCCCCATAGTTGAAGATCCCCTCAGAGCCTTTCCCAGCTAGTGCTACAAAGTGTCAAGAGACCTAGAGAGCATGCTTTCATTTCACAAAGTCCCATGATTTGACTGAAGACCTGGCATGCTGTAAGCTTGGACACACTGGCTGACCCTTAGTCTGGGCAGTGACTGTTTTGCAGAAGAGGCACTGTGTGCCAAAAGCTCACCATCCTTGGCATACTTAGTCACGCAACTGTTAAGCTCTCTAATACCATGAAGGTGAAAAGGTATTGTATACACTACACAGTGCCAGTTCCAATACTGTAGACTCCTTGTACTTACTAACACACATTCAAATGACCCCTCTGAAAAGCAAATTCTCTGAGACTCTCTGAGGATAGCATTGTATAAGGCACAGTACAGACAGTAATTTTCAGACATTTAAATTGAACCTGCAGTCTGAAGTTGGTTAAGCAGAACTTGGAAGTTGCACATAAAGCATACAAGAACTCCTTTTGGCAAAGTTCCCTATTTCTCATGTCACTTGTGATGTTAACTTATGGGGCGGAAATCCCTGATTCCTATGTTTTCCAACTCTTCACCTGCCCTCACCTCCCAGATAATTATGAAGTGAATCGGACAGAAAGGAAGTGAAGCACTCGTCAAGACATCTTATGTCCATTCAGCTTTACATTCCCCCCTGCTCTTTTGTGGCACATAGACAATAATTATTGCAAGGTGCCATACAAGAAAGCAGATAGCTTAACTTTTCACACAGGCAACTTACCTAGGATGGCAAAAATCACCATGAAGAAAAGGAGGAGGAGGAGGATATCAATGAAAGGAGGGAGAGACTGGAAGATCTGTCGCAGGTTTCTGAAAAGGAGGAAACATTTATTCCATATTTTAAACTGAAACCTGTGCATGGGCACCAGACAGTGAGGATAGATCAATTGTACATTGGCAAGCTGATAAACTGGAGAATCTAGTCAGCCTTTTTCCATCTCTCACATCAATGATTGGGAATGGAATGCTCCGGATTTCTAGCACATTGTTAAGTTCTGTTAGCTCTGAGAAATAAGAATCTCAAACTCATTCTCTAGACCCAGGTCTCCCATGCAGCAGTACAATGCTATACGGTCCCCAGAACATCAAGTAATTTTCCAAGCCATATTTAGTTTCTTTGCAGTTAGTTTTCAGGTAATGCATGTGATACAAGTTTCACCATGTCAATTTCTTTCTGCAGGGTTAAGACATACAGCCTCCCAATAGGACCAAAACACGAGACTTAAAAGGTACAGTAACATTTCTGAGACTGCCCTGCTACAATTCTGCTCTCTCACACATCTCCAAGGTAAATATGAAGTCTCTATGAAAAAGGCCTGGACAACCACAAAGCTTTAGTTTGATCTCCTTCTCAGTCATGACTGCAGGAATCAGCCAGTTGGCCAGGCAGCCAGTCACCTTCTGACGGCTCCACAGTAGCGACAGTCCACCAAGAAGATACACCGCAAAGCTCGAGTTATCCGGACGTGCGAGGTCTGACGCACCAAAACCACTATTGCTTCTACAAACTGCACTAACAGCACACAGGTCTGCAAGGAGGGAGAACAAAAGGTAAGTGATCAGCATTACAACGGTAACTTCCTCTTCTTCCCTCCCCATTCCCGATTAGTGAGACAAAAATCTTCTTTATGTTGGCTGAACTGTACATGTGACAGCCAGTATAGAGAAAAGCAAAAGAGCAGAGTTGTAGTGTTCAGACACAGACAGAGAAAGCATGGCCTGCATTACTCTTATGCCATTTCTCAACAGCCAGACAATGGAATAGCATTCGCAGAGTGGAGGAAACAAAAGTTGTGAAAGTGTATCCTGAGTGGTACATGTTCATAGATAGCTGGTATCCCTGTGTACTGTGATAACCAGGGAAAGATTTTTAAGGCGGTGAAAAGAACCCCAAAATTCAGACATGGACAATAGCTCACATAAGTTGGGAGACAACTCAAATGCCCTATATTTAATAGCCCAATATTTATTCTGATTCTTTGGTTACAGAAGACATTGAAGGAGAAACAACACTGAAGACAGGCAGGCAGTGGGGCAAGCAGCTTACCTTAACCATGGTTCTTTTGTGTCTGATATAGGTGTAAAAGCCCATCCATCTCATCTTCATAGAAAGTTCAAAGACCACAACCACTAATGCAAAGAGCTCCAGGGTGGCATGGATCTGCAATCAGACCACCAGTAAATTTTACTTCTCATTTCCACTGGTTCCAGAAACCAGAGTTTTACTCTCCCTTCTCAAGAAGCTTGTGGCTTCTGTAACAAACCTCTCTGCTTTGTAGCAGTCAGGCTTTTTCTACAGAGATAGAAGACCTGAATATAGATTGAAAACATGTGCAAAATCAGAACAAACAGTCCTCTGTCTTTTAAACATTCTTAAAGTTAGCCTTGCACTAATATTCTAAGGGTTAGATTAATGCTCAGCATTAACTGACAACAGCTGCTGAGCACTTTGGACAAATCCAGCCTTATATCACTTAGCACTTTCTCTAACAAGGGTTACCTTTGACTGAAAATGTTTTCTGTTTGGTGTTATCCCAGAAATAATATGTGATAAAAAAACAGTCAATGAAAACTATTTTGCCATTTTTATGAGCTACTAATGCGTGATAAGTATTTCCATGTAAATTAGCTCAGCACACTTTTTGCACATCTGTAACTCAGAAATGGCTTTTATTTATTTATTTATTTTTGAAAGATCCAAGTCTGGCATATACCCTCCCAATGCAGTACGGGAATAAGAGCTTGATGGAGAAAGAGCCTGCATATATGAAAAAGTTATGGATGATCAGAAATAGCACTCTGAACAACCATGGTTATAAGCCTTAGCACTTAATTGTTAGGGTCAGCTTCTCTGTTTGCAGGTGCAAGCTGCACTCACAAATCAGAGTGCTTGCACTTCTCACTATCTGATCTGTAGCCACAATGAGGTAGACACACAAGTCCTCTGATTTGCACTCATAATTCATTTTTGCAGACACACTGCACCCACAGAAAGAGAGGATGGGTCTTTGAAAAAAATTTAACCATATAGCTTCAAGGCACTTCAAAATGAATTCTCACAAACAGGGCGAAGTAAATATTTTTATATCCATTATAACCCTTGGGAAACTGAGGCACAGTGCCTCAACGACTTGTCCACATTACAGGAGGAATCTGAGCGAGAGCTGGGATTAGAATGCTATTCTCAAACACAGCAGGGGACAAAGATCTGAAATGTTTGCATTCTAAGAGCTGCTAATGATTTTGTTTGAATACATCATGGGTAGTATGGTCTGGGATGATGGTGGCCTTTAAAAGCATCATACACATCCTGTCTTGCTCGTTGATCTGAGTGAGCCTGATCTCATGGAAAAGGAATTCTTCTCTATCCATATCCAGTGCAAAACAACACTGCTTCTGCGCCCCCCATGCCCTTACACAAACCAGATGGTATTTCTGGTGCTGCTGCCTTCTCTCTGTGCCCATCCACTCACGTCATCATTCTTTGACTGAACTACGTACATAGATGCCAAGGCGAAGAATGGGGACAGCAGGGGCCTCGCAGAGGGACAGCAGCAGGAGCAGCAGTGCCGTGATCAGCTCCATTAGGTAGAAAAGGTGATTGTGTACAAAGAGGTAGGCAGCCAGCGCTTTGGCATTCTTGGGGTGGGTGAAGAATTTATCATTGTTTTCTCCTTCCTGTAGATAATAATAGCAGCAACATTACTAATGTTTTACACTACAAGAGCACCTTCCAACCAAGGAACACAAATCTTACATACATCGAGTTAGTTTCATAAATTGCCCTGTGAGGGAAGTAGTGTTATTCCCATTTTACAGACTGGAAATCTGATTCATTGAGTTAAGTGTCTTCGTCAAGTGGCAGAGATAGGACTAGAACTCAGAAGCTTTGGGTCCCAAGGCCTTGCTCTAACCAGTAGGTAACATCACATGTATTATACACGAGGCACACTCCATTTTTTCCTGTATATATATATTTCAGTAGTACAAAATACATTAAGAGCGGTGAGCTTCCCTTTTAGAAAGCTATTAGTTTCTTAGGAAAAGGAAGTGTCCAGGTCATTTTGCAGGGTAGCCAAAGAAACTTAGCTAACACTTCAAATAAACTCTGGGGTTTTTTAATTAATTTCCACATTTGTGACTTCCCACATCAAACTGATGAACTTATCCAGGACAGAACTCTAAAGAACTCAGATAAGCTCAGGGCCAACTGGTTAACAGTCATGGTTTCTTATCGCAACCTCACAAAATGATTGTGCAAGGAACATCCTTTTGTAGAACCCAAATACTGTCCAGTACATTCTGGAAAGGAATGTGGGAAGCTGGAGACCATAAAAAATTAAAGCAGTCTATACGCTGATGTGTCATTCCCTCTTGCTTCAGGATCTTAACAACATTAAAGTTCAGTTACTCCACTCCAACAGTTTGCTTGCAACTGATTTACAGCAGTAGCTTTATGACTACTTTAGCTCATAAGAAAAAAGACTGCTCTGGTTCCAATGAGCTTACATGTAAATAGCTCTCAGTCTTTCAATATAAGACCATCAAGCAGCCACTTCTATTGTTTAAACTAGAGGTTCGCACACTATGGACCAGTGGTGACCTGCAGAGCACTTGCTGGTTTGTCTGAAGTTGTCACCTGGTGCTGGCTAGTTTTTGCCAACTGGGACGGTTAAATATATGTTAAGTATGTCCGTAACATTACATTTCTAGGTAAGGCAAGCAATTGCTGCAGTTATTATGAGGATGTTAAGCAATTATGGATGGGAGGTTGGTACTTGTGGTCAGGAGTGGGAGATGAGGTCAGGTCCACAGGACAGTTTTTCCATTAAGAGGTGATTGACACTATAAATGCGAGCTAACAATCCCAACTACACACATAAAATGATTGGGTCTAAATTAGCTGTTACCACTTAAGAAAGATCTTGGAGTCATTGTGGATAGTTCTCAAAAGCATCCACTCAATGAGCAACGGCAGTCAACAGCGAACAGAATGTTGGGCATCATTAAGAAAGGGATAGTGAATAAGACAGAAGTTACCATATTGCCTCTATACAAATCCATGGTACATCTACATCTTGAATACTGTGTGCAGATGTGGTGCCCCCATCTCAAAAAAGATATATTGGAATTGGAAAAGGTTCAGAAAAGGGCAACAAAAATGATTAGGGGTATGGAACGGCTGCCACTGAGGAGAGATTAACGAGACTGGGACTTTTCAGATTGGAAAAGAGATGACTAAGGGGGGATATGATTGAGGTCTATAAAATCAGGACTGTGTGGAGAAAGTAAATAAGGAAGTGTTATTTACTCCTCATAACACAAGAACGAGGGGTCACCAAATGAAATTAATAGGCAGCAGGTTTAAAACAAAAGGAAGTATTTCTTCACACAATGCACAGTCAACCTGAGGAACTCTTTGCTAAAGGATGTTGTGAACGCCAAGACTATAACAAAGGTTCAAAACAGAAATAGATAAACTCATGGAGGATAGGTCCAGCTATTAGCCAGGATGGGCAGGGATGGTGTCCCTAGCCTCTGTTTGCCAGACGCTGGGAATGGGCGACGGAATGGAGTCACTTGATGATTACTGGTTCTGTTCATTCCCTCTGGGGCACCTGGTATTGGCCAATGTCAGAAGACAGGATACTGGGCTAGATGGACCTTTGGTCTGATCCAGTATGGCCATTCTTATGTAAGGACTTCATCCCATGTAGTCATCTCACAAGGAAAGAGCCAATTCTCAACAGTTAAGTGCAAGCTCATGTTCTGTTTAACTGTTAGCATATTAACAGTCAGTTTGGTGATCCAGATTGCAAACAAGACAAAAAACCTAAACCAGATGAAACAAGCTCCCACTCAGAGACAGAGCGAGCTTTACATCAGCAGGGCATTCTTATCCAGGCCTTACCAAAAACAAACTTGCGGAATGAAAAAGAGCCAAATTCTGCCTTTTGGTAACTAACCAATTCAGAACATTCTCGGGCTGCTAAGCCCTCTTATTCAGATAGCAAACTCTAGCCTGAAGCTGCTAATTCAGATACACAATCTGAGTGCTATTTAAATTATGTCTACTTCATTTCAAGGACATCATCAATATGGCAATTGGTCAAGACAGCAACAAGAATAATTCTTGGATCTCTACTGTATGTGTCATAATCAGACAGACAATGTATTAACTCAGCAAACTTCCAAGATAAACATGAGTTCACATTAGACTTGAATGAGGTTGAATGATTCTCAGAATCACACAGTGAGTCTGGCAGAGTTAGGAATAGAACCTAAATCTCCCAAGTCCTCATCTTTTGTTCTAACTATAAGGAGACACTCCCATATAGAGAATCAACCCTGCAACCTCGAAACTTCACAAATACAGTTTTCTATATTTAATGATTATGATTTAAAAGCCCACATTACCAATTTACACATCAAAGGGTTACTGCCCTGTTCACAAGCCCTTGATGAACAATTTCAAACACAGGGTGGATACTTCTACCACAACACTGAATAGCAGGCCTTACCTGGAGGTAGATTGCTGCCTCTTGGTAGTTCATTTCCCAGTTGTGTCTTGCAGATCTTTGCTGAGAATGGTAGTCCCCTGTTGCTGGGCTAGACACATCATTAACAATGTCATAGCTGCCTCCATCTGTATCCGTAAGATTGGGGGGAGGGTGGGAGAGAAGAGAGAGATAGATACGTACAATTAAGTAGGCTCCATTTGATCAAGAGAATGCACCAGCCTTGTCTAGAACACAAGCAGGTCAGGTATCATGTAATAAGACAAGTGACAAGCACCAAGTGACAATGTAGACACTGGCTAAATGATTCTTCACAAGAAGCAGCTTTCAAAAGCTAGCATGTTATGATCAGCTCTCGAACTCAGCAGTTAAGGACTTCTGAATGCTTGCACATGAGCATCTTATAACAGGATATGCCAGATTCTCTCAAAACAGAGTCAACTGCCCATTTAAGATAAGAAGATGGTCTCTTGGTTCATGACATTAATGCTTTCAGGTTCATACCTCTACCATAAAGAGCAACAAATTAAGAGGAGATGGCAAACTTCTGAAAACCTCTTAGGGGGCATGCAACCCAGAAAAAAAACAAAGAAAATATCGCAAAACTTTATTTTTAGACCAAATACTAGGGAAGACTAAGGAAGAGTAATGGGCTACAGCAAGCAATAGAAACTAAATCATAATATTTAACATTGATAGACAGTGTTATATTTTCAGAGCGCTCTATAGTCATTAATTCATCTGCACAACGCTCCTGCAATACAAGTAAATATCAATATCCCCATCTTACAGCCTAAGAGAAAAAGTTAATTGTCTATCTTCATGTTCTAGGTTAGTTCAAAACTTCTGGGGTCTTTTTAATCTCTAAAGAGCCACACAAACAGTGTGCTACCATTTATATAAAGATTCCAGAGACAAAATCCGTGTATAAAAAAGGGTATTAGGGATAACTGCAATATTTCCTCCCCAACTCAAACCCTAAAAAGCAAGGAAACAAGTTATAGCACAGCAAACTTCCTATGACAGTGACATTGTTGGTGGGCATGTGTGAAAACCAAATACTTGCTGACATGGAGGTTGTAACTGCACTACCACAAAGACAACACCCCCCATGTCCAAGAGGATCATTATCTCTGTTTTACAGATGGGAACGGACGCTCAGAGAGGCTAAGACTTAATTTTTCAAAAGTAATCAGTGATTGCAGATGTCCAAGTTTTTGATGGTTGCTCAGTCAATCCTTTTTGAAAATTAGGTTCCTTTAAGGTTTGGATACCCAGAAACTAGAGAGATACACCGCTACCTCGATATAACACAATAAAGCAGCGCTCTGGGAAGATGGGGCTGGGCACTCCGGTGGATCAAAGCAAGTTCAGTATAACACGGTTTCACCTATAACGTGGTAAGATATTTTGGCTCCCAAGTACAACGTTATATCAAGGTAGAGGTGTACCAAAAATTCACGTGTCACCTTTTTAAAGCGTTAGGTCTAAGTAACTCACCCAAGGTCACACAAGAAGCCCTTGGCACAGCAAAGACATGAACCCAGTTCTTCTGAATTCCAGTCCTGCACTTTAACTACAAGGTCAATCTTCCTCCATGGTAGTTTCCTTACAGAGGTACACATAAGAATAGTTTTGCCAAAGTCTCAGCATGGGAAGTAGTTGGATTTCCCTCTACAAAAGCCCCAGTCCTGTTGTTTCAAAGTTTCTATGCAGCAATTCTTAATCTCTGTGTTAGGAGCAGCACCCTACCAAATTCACATCTGTGGAAAAAAGTGTCACAGATCATGAAATCAGACCTCCCCCATGAAATCTAGCTATTGTAGGGGAGGGACAGGGCTGCAGGGGGCATGTCAACCGAGGGCTCCTGCTGTGCCCTCTTCTCCAGCTGCAAAGGGACTTACTCTTCCCCTGCACAGCCACTCTGGGGGGGAGATCATACCCGCCTTTGGATACCTACCCAAGTTGCATGAAGTTGCTGGAAGTGGGTCTGATTTCCACCATGCTGCTGGGAGCACCCCAGCCAGGAGCTCCTAGCTGCTAGCCCCAGCCGGGCTGGGGAGGGACAGGACTTGGTCTTTTCCCTCCAAGTGTGGCCATGCTGGGGATCAGACCCACCCTCCGGGTACCTCCTGCAGCTGCAGGAAGCTCTGGGACTGGGCAGCAGCCCAAGAAGCTGCCAGAGGTGTAGGTAGGTCTGATCTCCCCCAGAGAGCGACCATGCAGGGGAAGAGCAAGTCCTGTCCCAACTCACTCTAGCTGGGACTAGCAGCTAGGAGCCCCTGGCTGGGGCGCTCCCAGCACGGGGAAGATCAGACCCACCTACACCTCCAGCAACCTCCTGTGGCTGCAGGAAGCTCCAGGGATGCTGCCTTCAGATCCCATGTCTAAAGGCAGCAGAGAAGTGAGGGTGGCAATCCCACAACCCACCTACAACAGCTTTTGGACACTCTGCCCCCCTCCCCCCATGACCCTCTTTTGGGTCAGGACCCCCCCAGTTATAATACCCTGAAAATTCAGATGTAAACTGGAAACATGCAATTAACTAATTTTCAAATCCTAGGGCCATGAAATTGACCAGAATGGACCATGAATTTGGTAGGGCCCTAGTTATGAGACTATCTGGGGGTATGGGGAAACTGTAATTGTGCTTTCATTTCTTCTCTCTTTGCTATAATGTTCATGCAGATTTGCTGAGGCACTTTGCAGCAAGGTCCTTCTCAAATGCCAGAATAACCCCATAAAACTGATGACTCAGTTCCTGTAGTACCCCTCTGAAGCACTGGGTAGACCTGACAAATATTCTGGAGCACACCAAGAAGTAATTGAAAGTAACTGCCTATAAGGACATGGCATGCAAGGGACTGACAGCAATTGTGTCAATGCAGCATGACAATTGCATTCTAACTTGGAATCAAATGAACATAAACACAGCTGCAGAGTGACCATAAAAAGCTTTGAGATCCCAAACTTCAAAGTGATCTAAACATGCAATGTTCAGTCAGTCTATTCTTTCTTTTCTTTTTTAACATGTAGATGAATTTGGTGACTATTTAATCCTCTCCTCCACTGAAGCTTCTATGAATGCAATGCAACAGAATGCTGAAGCCCAAAGATTTCTATTTATCCACGACAGGTGCAGCATTTTTTAAATGAAAGATTATAAATCGGCAAAAATTTCTTAGAGATCTTTAATTGTGGGATCTGCTTTATTATGTTTAAAAGGATTATGCATGTGTGCATATTTCAAGGAGACCAGCTTCCTTATGTAAATTTTAGCCTGACAGCAGAAGCTGCCAAGTATCCTGGTCAGAGAGAATGTTTAGTGGACTTACAGAGGGACCATGGTTTCATCAGTATTTGCTAACCTCTCAGCACATATACATTTTTCAGTCAATATAAAAAAAACTTTATATTTTCAAATCCCCAGCCCAACAAAGCAAAGACCTCATTGGGAACTCTGCCCAGCAGAAGGTCCAAATGTCATCCCACGACCCAAATGAATGAAGATTTTTTTTCCAGTTACACCCACCCACCCCCCTCTCTCGGAGCAGAGACTAAAATGGAAATTTCAAGCCCAGAACGGTGAAATGTTTAGAAAAGTTATTAGCATGCAAAGGAAACAGAATTATAATGGAAACCTAGTTTGTTGCCTTAACTGCACACAGTTTTGTAACTGGCACCTACTACTTCTGCATTTTTAAGTGTTTAAATTCATAATCCTAATAGTGCATTAATATATATATATCTTTGCTAAATACATTATAATAATTTGCTTAACAAAATTTCTGAAAATATATCCTGCAAACAAAATATTAACGGAAATGGAAACTCAAAAATGAACTCAACACATTAGCAATAAACATCCATTTGTCCTATGGCAGGATGTTAGGGATAAACAGGGACCTCTGAAAAGCTGTAAAAATCGACCCAGAACTGAGGGTAAGGGGCGAGCTGTGGGAATCCTCTTAACTGCTGGTATCAACTGGCTGAGAGTACATGGCTACTTTCTGGAGACAAGTATATTTATACCGTTCCTATTTTTCGTCATTGTGAAATATCACCAGGACACGTGGGCCAACTGCAGTTTGAAAGCAACTTTACTTTATTTATTTCATAAACTGCAGCTCCTTTGTAGGCTGGGATTGTGTCCAGGTGCCTCATCCACTCACTCAGACTTGCCCAGTTTGATACAAGTCCTAAAACGATTGGAAGGCTTTCAAAATATCAGAACTGATTTATTTCATTTCTCTTCTTCAAAAATATTTCACTACCAACAAAACTTGACAATACCCACAAGATTTAAGAGCATCAAAACTTAAGGTCAGATCAATTTAGTCACACCAACATTTTGAATGGAAAGAAAAGGCAGCACTGGGTTAAACAAAAACTTTTCCAACATTTTATACACAAGATGCTCACTGCTGAAATACAAATGAGATGTCCCTGGGGGAACAAGTGCAAAAACAACAACAGCTCTCAGAGCCATGAGTCAGAAACAAACACTTTTGGAGACTGCTATGTATTCTCTCTGCCCAAAACAAACATCTCCATGCTAGTCTCACATAGAATGGAAGACTGATTAGTGAAGTGTCCCATTGCAGAACTCCATTTACTCTATCTGCTTATTCCCATTGGGTTCCAGAAAGTTGAGCTAGAATCCCAGGGCACTCGTATCATCTGGCTAAAATAATAATACATTTAAAATGTGACTCTCTGACTTTAGCTTGGCAGCCATCCAGGTAGCTAATTTCCTCAGCTGCTCCCCCGATAACAATGACACAGACTAATGCAACCTTTCACTCTGCTCCCATCACGCTGTGGAACAGCCGCAACGGCATTTACCATTAGCGTCAGGCTCAGTCAGATAGGAGGATCTCTCCACGGGACTCTCGGAAGAGTGGATAGCAGGCTGCTTCCACCACTGCATATCAGTCTTTGCTTCAGGATGCAGATGCCAGGATACTTGGAGATGGCAGAAGGAGAAGAGTCAAACAATTTAAGTTCTCCCCTCTCTGTTGTCTGAAAGCTTCCTTTCACCTTCAGAGGTTACTCAAGGTTTTAAGAACAGCTAAAACAACTAGATTCCCTTTTACTCTCTGCAAAACAAAACCCACAAATAAAACAATTTGTTCCTGTGTGGAAAGCGGCTCAAGGCTCCAGATAAAAGTTCGTCCCGGCTATACCAGAGACAGGATGCTTTGATTTCTCAGAAGGCTTAGCAACTGGATGAAGAGTTTCTAAAATTAATTCTAGTTATAAAGCAAGGACTCATTTGCATTTCCCCTTTCTTTTCTTGGCATGCATCAGAATCTGCTCACCCCCACAAGTGTACTGCTAATGGGAAACGATTCTGCACAGTGCTGAGCGATCCATGTAAAGAACCTCCTCTCCCAACCAAACACATCCAAACATTGTTTGGAAGTTCATAATACAAAGGGCGCAAAGAAATAAGCCAGCTGAACTGCTCACAGAGATGGTAATATTTCCTCCACACTGATGTAACTTATCACAGCCATTCCCTGGCCTGCTTACACAAGGCATCTGGAATGATACTGCAGGGATTCCAACATTTTCATTCACCAGAGCAAAGCATGCTCCAGTGTAAATAGCTTCCATATGCCATCATTAACAACAAACAAAATGAGAGAGAAAGGAGGGGCACAAAGAAAAAAAACTTTCCTCATGCTAAACAGCTCCCTTTAGTAAACAAAGTTCCCTGCCATTGGTTAGCAGCATAAGCAACTTCTGCCACTGAGATTTGGGCAAGAGGTACGCAGCTTTTAGAAGTGGATCAAGGCCAACACAACTTACACATGGCCATGTGTAAACTAGTATTAAGTATGCTGGTCCATATGACAGAACAAGGAGCGGAGCAATGAAAAAAGAAATCCCCCTCTGAGTTGGGACAAATCTCCTTCACCATTCTGCATTTGAATCCAAGTTGATATCAATTTGGCAGAAGTCTTCAACTGCATTTCTTTGATGTAGGGTGGTTTGTTTTTCTTTAAACCTCTCCTCCCCACAACGAGCAAACTGATAAATATAAAGTTATATATAAGAGCCTCTCCCATATTTCCCCAGATCTCCATGCCTGGCTTCTGCTTACCATATCCCCTGTGACTCTCTCTTTTCTGGATGTAACACACCATTTAAGGTGTTGAAGCAAAATAGCCTTAAGCTGCTTCTAGTTAGCTCCTCAGCTGACTACAAACCCTGGCTAGGAATTAACAGCCACTTAGTACAGCCAGGTCCTAAGGGTATCACAGTAGAGGGATCAGCACTATTGGCCCTTCTGTTCAAATACGTGAAGCCACTGGAAGGACACTGCAAGAAAGTATGGGACTGTAGTGGATTAACATCCTGCTTATATGCAAAACAGTACAGAGGCCCTTCTATCCCAAAACCTGAAGTAGAGACCTGAATAAAATAAGAATTCAATCCAGGCAAAAACAGAGGTGACGACTGTTGACAGGAAGAAGCATTAGGAGCGATGAAGTTACATCAGCATCATGAAGAAGTCTGCTTTCCAAATGCCAACATGGATCTTGATGGAATTATCTCTGCTCCTGGACTCTCCTGCTAAGAGACTGCACCCGCTCTTCTCGGATGCTGACTGAGTCATGACAGTCTATATTTCCGACATTTCAAGACTAGTCTCACCCTGTGGGAGACAACCCTGAAACCCACCTGGAAAGCACTGCCAATGTGACATTTAGCTGACCATAATATAGGTAGTGTGGGCCAATGAGAGCACAACTCACCAGCGCTGTTTGACTGCCAGTTAAATTTTACATCTCCCTCTCTCTCTCTCTCTCTCTCTCTCATATATATACACCAGATGAAGGAGGAACAATCATGGCTGGGCACTATGGGAAGCAAGTCACCTGAGGTTTTTTATTGGTTTGTTTAGGTTTTGGTTTTTTGAGCCAGTGGCTTGGTTACTGGGGGGGCAGGGGATGAGAGCCATGGTCTTGTCTGGGAGAAGACCTGATGTACTTTACATTCATATGATAGTACCTGGATCCTATGGGTTGAGCACCTTAAATAGTAAGTGCAATAAGCATGCATGGGATCCATCTGGAGCAGGGATTAAAAATAAGATAACCAGAGCTGCCTGAACAAATTACTATTGTAATTTTGGTGCCCAGAACATACAGCGTGTCCCCAATGACAGGCATTGTCAAGCCACGATGTTTCAAGAGAAATAAAATGTTGACTTGAAAGGTTAGCATGATATGCAGACAGCGTGTCATTAAAAAGAAAGGTTGGTTTCAGCCAATCACAATTGTTAGCAGCCACAAAGTATGCAAATCCCTGCCCTCTCATTAGCTAGACCCTCTACAGGCAACAAAATTATGCGGTCACCTCGGTGTCTTTTAATGCTGTCTCAAAAAGATTTAATTTTCAGCTATTTTAGCATTAAAAAACTGGATGGTACTTCCTGTTAACAATAACTGTAACCAAGATTATAAAGCAGCCTCGACTTCTGCCTTAGTGTTTAGTCCACAATACAATTACCTCATAAAAATGAGGCACCCTCAAGTTAACATCCAAACGACTGGATTATGAACCTTTTAAATGGGAGTTGAATACACATGCTGAAGGATGAACAGACCCCCTCCCCAGCATGGAAAGCTATTTTAAATATATCATCAACTCTTTTATAAGCCATGCTGCCTAATTTCTCATATCAAAAAAAAAACCAACACACCCAGAAACTGCACTGTTTGACTAGATGAGTCTATGGTATCTGCGTTAACGTTTGTGCTACACACACTTAAAATATTGGTATGCTAATGTTAAAATGTTCTAGGGAACCAAAGACAATTCTCATTTTTGGTACAACAGTGCTCCTAGAGCACTACTGTAGTATGAGGTACCATGTTACCTGATGTACACATTACATCTTAACATTAAATTAGCAGTTAGTTTGTAAAAGGATCTTTCTTATGTTTTTATCGTTTGAAATTGTTTACAAGTCATTAAACAATCTCCTATCCAAACTTGTTTCCTTGTGGCAAGTACAGTGAATTTTCACATGAAAAAACAATGGAAAGGACAGCATAAAAGAGCAAAGACAAAAATAAAAACTTAACCAAGCAACCTCAGTTATTGCATTAAGACATGTACAACTCCCTTATGCATCTGTGCTGTTTGTTGCCTCATTTTGGGTGCTGCACTGATGCTTATTAATACACAAGTAGTTGTGGCACCTTCGAGACTAACCAATTTATTTGAGCATAAGATTTCGTGGGCTACAGCCCACTTCAAATGCATGAAGTGGGCTGTAGCCCACGAAATCTTATGCTCAAATAAATTGGTTAGTCTCGAAGGTGCCACAAGTATTCCTTGTTCTTTTTGTGGATACAGACTAACACAGCTGCTACTCCGAAACTTATTAATAAGAATTCCAACTTGTTGCCTGCTCCCTCACTCTCCCTCTCTGAGTCACTCTGTGGTTTATCTCCTGTAATTGTGCTGACTGCCCAGTTTTCATCACAGGAAAATTTGATCACTGTTGAATTTCCAAAGACACGTCCTAGATTCACAGCAGCCATGCAGGGCCTACAGAAATGTGTTCCCTCTTTCATTTAGCTGGTCCAAAACACCTCTGGAAACCCTAAAGAGTCCTAAACTACATTACAACTATCCGCAGGCATCATTGACTCAACACTGACTGATGCTTCACTATGACAGAAGCTGCTACATGGACCAATACCAATTAGAAGCTTTCTATGGAGCACTGGTATACACATACTACAGTTTGAGAGCCACCCAGTTCATTCATAGTTAGTATATAAAAGTATGAAGATAATTGTTCACTTTATGAAGGGTTGCACCCGATTAAAAAAATATTGTTACTTATCACCAGTAGTTCTCGCTCTCCATCTGTATTGCCTTCACAGAGTCACATACCTAGCCCTTTTCCACAGAACCTTTTTCAGCTTGGCATTCAATTCCTACACGGAGGCTTTCTGGATGTAATATCACAAGGGAGAATATTAACTGCTATAAGCAGGGGCAGATTTCAATATTCTTACATCCAAAGTCTGATGACAAAGTACCTGCTCCTTTCTGCATTGCTCCAGTTGCTGAAGTCAGATGTTATTTGAATTCAGGGGATTCTGACTAGCAAAATACATAGTCCCACTTATTTTGACATGTTGGGGTACAAAAGACAAACTAGATCCTTTTTGCATATATTTAAAATCCAAAACTACTTTAAGTTTCAGATCTTTTATTTTGACCATAACAGATCAAAATCAATCCTGCAAAAAGGAGAACCCTCAAACCACAATAAAGATATAAAATTAGTCTCCACAAAGTGATTTTGATGGCCATTTTGTCAGTTCTTTCAACTAGTAGTATGCTTATGTAATCCTATTAGACCTCTGATATCCCATTATAAATACATACATAAATTCTTATAACTGACAAATCTTAACTCCTGAGGTGAAAACAGGGTCTGCAAATTTGTTTCCAACAGGGAGAAAAAAAAAAGTCAACTTAAGTTGTAAGATCCATGTTTTCAAGACTACTACTTAAGCATACAGCTACCCTACCGTGTTCAGTAGGAGAAAGGCAAGCTCCCTCTAACAGTATAAATGCAGAAAGGTCAGTCAAAGAATGCATGAAACAGAGCTTTTAATAGGAGTGTCAGAAAGAAATCCAGAAAGACAATATCTGAACTCGCCCACTACTGTCCATCTTTAATACAGTAAGTTAAAATGAATGTTAAATATTCTCTCCAGTTTTGCAGCTCACTTCTAATGTAATGCTTTCAGATGTCAGCACTGACTATTTCTTAAGATGAAATCAGAATGAAGTAATCCAAAACTGGCAGTGAAAAGAAAAACGTGATATTAACACCTGAAGACAAACATAGACTGGAAAAATCTGAAATTTGTAAGTTTCGTGGGAAAATCTGCATTAATCAGTAAAAACGGAACCCACAAGAACCTGTTTATAAATTCTCTCTGCGCTAGCTAAACAATTTTACAAAGTATACACCCTTAATTATAGTGATAAATCTCTGTGGTATTAAAAATATGTTCCAGCTTGCGATACCTGTGGAACACATTATCACCTCCTCTTCCTTCTCTACCCTGGCAGAACTGGGGAAAAGAAGTTGCTAATAGCCCATGAGCCTGTAAAAAAAGGAATAAAGAGAATCCCTGACTTCTTGTCTCACTAAACTGCTGCCCAAGGAAAATAAAGAGGAACTGCGTAAGATCAGCCCCAACAAGATTTAACAGGGAGTAAAGATACTATCTTCCAGAGGCTTACCCAAAACTGCAAGATTTATAAGTTTTTTTTAGGTCATGAGGGATCATTATAAACATCTAATCTGACCTCTTGCGTGATTCAGGTGACAGGACTTCCCTGAACTAACTTCTGCTTATCTGTGTTTGCTAAAGCATATAATTTAGAAAAATATCCAATCTTGATGTAAAAATTGCTAGTAGTGGAGAATCCACCAGAACTCTTGATAAAGAGAACGAGGAGTACTTGTGGCACCTTAGAGACTAACAAAATATCTCTTCCTACTGTATTTTCCACTGCATGCATCCGATGAAGCGAGTTTTAGCCCACGAAAGCTTATGCCCAAATAAAATTTGTTAGTCTCTAAGGTGTCATAAAAAATCCTCGTTCTTTTTGCTGATATAGACTAATACGGCTACCACTCTGAACTCTTGATAAATTGTACTAATGATTAATTGCCCTCACTGTTAAATTTTTTTTAACAGTATTTCTAGTCTAAAGTTGTCTAACTTCAACTTGTAGCCACTGGCTCGTTATACTTTTGTCTGATAGTTCGAAGAGCCCTCTAGTACCAAATTTCTGTTCCACATGTAGATACTTATAGGCTGTGATCAAATCACCCAATATATTTCTCTTTGATAAAGTAAATATATTTAACTCCTTGAATCTTTTGTTGTAACAGACAGGTTTTCCAATCCTTTAGTGGTTCTCATGGCTTTTCTCTGAACCCTCTCAAATGTTTCAACATCCTTCTTGAAGCACAGACAACAGAATTGGACAAAGTATTCCAGTAGCGGTCACACTAGTGCCAAATACAGAGGTAACATGAACAGGGGAGCACTGAGTTTAAGCATCTAAGGATCGCATTCACCTTTTTGGAAGCATTGTTTTAGTTTCTTAATCAAAATATCATAATGCTACCAAGTCTATTACATCAACACTATTCTCTTTATTAACGAAACTTGTAATGTCATAAAAAGATAAGGTTAATTTGACAAGATTTTTTCCCCATAAATCCATGTATATTGGCATTAATAAAAAAAGTTCGGTAACAGATATTCCACTATTTTACCTGGAATCAATGTCAGGCTGATTACAGGCCTATAATTACCTGGGCCATCCCATTTACTTTTTTTAAAATATGGGCACAACATTAGCTTTGGAACTTCCCCAGTGTTCCAAGACATTGGGTTAAAAAAAAAACAAATACAAGCATTAACGTTTCAGAGAGCTTCTCATCCAATTCTTTTAATATATTTGGATGCAAGTTATCTGAACCTGCTTATTTAAAAGATGTCCACCTTTAATAGCTGTTTAATATCATCCTTAGTTACTGTTGGAATGGAAAAGTGTATCAACATATGATTTGAATACATCATATGGCTTTTCCCCAAATACAGAACAGAAATATTTACTGAACACTTCTCCCTTTTCAGCATTAATGAAAATTCTACTATTTCCACTTAATAATGGACTAATCCCATTGTTAGCATTCCTTTTTTCCTAATATACTTAAACTCATCCATACTATTCTTAACTCTGCTGGCCATAGATGTGTGTGTGTGTCTTTGCGCTTTAGCAATCTTCTAGTTTCCTAACTTCTAGATTACATTCTCTACCACCAATTTTATCCTCCCTCCCCTCCCATTTGTTATGTTGTTTATTTTATAGCCGGTTTTACTTTCCCAAAAGCAGAACACTTAATGTGCATACAGGTTGCAAAGCAGAGTCAAGGAATAAAGTGACATGGCCAAGTAACACCCAGCAAGTTTGCAGTAATTGCTGTCACATTTCCAGTTGTTCTGGAATGACCACCAGACTACTAAGTCTCTGCCCCACCCAGGCATCAGTAAAGAGGTGCGACTGTCCAATACAAGGCGTACTTTCAAGTTTCAATGATGACTTACTGTTGACAAAATTAATAAAATAATCAACTCGAGTTAGCAGTGTCACCTTGTAGGAACATTGCGTGAAGAGGATAGCATTTGGACTGTGAATGGCCTTCCTCAAGATACACTTTTCTGAGGTCATTATCAACTGTGGTGCCAAGTGCTGCTCACCCCACCCAGGCAAGCAATCCCACTGACATCAACGGGACAATTTACATGAATAAAGCAAGCAGGATTAGACTATGGCTCGATACTTCAGTTACTATTCAAGAAAACACCAAAGACTGATTACCCCCCGCTCCCCCCATGTGGCAGTCCCGATATTTTCCCCTTAACATATCTGGTCACCCTAGTGGAAATACCATTCTACTCAGACCCACCATTTTTCCTAGGATTCCCTCACCCCAGCTTAGAAATAGCGGAACATATTCCTATGCCTTCTGGAGCCCAATGATTGCAGCTGATGGATTGGAAAGGATTAGCTCTGGAGGAGATAATGCTTCTCTTTACCTCCTTACATGTCTGGTTATCTCTTAAATGGCAATATAATCTGCATTTAGAAATGGGATGAGGCCAAACTCACTAAAACGGCTGGGCCCTGGAGATTTTTTCATTGCTCCTACATATGGAATTATGTGCTCACGCCTCAGTTTTATGAGCATCGCCCTCATTCAACCCAATGCACAGATGCATTTAGGTATTCCATGCAATACATTTAATGGGTTACATTATCTTCCTGTATGCAGCTTTCCCCCATGACTGGTAAAAGTAAATGCCACAAACTGTATTTTGTTCTCATATAAATAAATTCACAGAGGACATCAGAGATTACCAGATTATGATTTACAGAAAAAAACAATAGCATGTACCATATTTGTTTATATTTCCAAGGCATCTCTCATCCTAGCATCTGAGTGCCTCACATCTACTTGTATTGATATATGTTCCATAATTTTTTATTTCCTCTTGTGCAAGAATAAAAGCATTGTTGTGAATAGGTTTCACCAGGTCAGGATAGCTTTCTCACATGTAGTAAGCAGTGTTTTTTGCCTCCCCAATGACCATGACACAAGCCTCTTAAAATTCTGATTTGATCTTAGGTTTGTAAGAGCACCTCTTTGTCAGCTGTGAAGTTGTCCATCAATACCGAGCAACTTGGGGTTGAACCAGAGATATATTTAACTTTCTTTTCCCCCAAAGGGAAAGAGTTCCCATGTCTCCTCCATGGCATGTGGGAGCCTGAGCTTTCCATTCAAATGCTCAATGGGTACCAATAGAATCCCAGAGCCACTCGACAGTTCACGTAAAGTTGCACTTAAAGAACTACTCAGATTTATACTCTAGGATGAACATTTCCTTTTTATTAAACACATTGCACAATTGTGCTATAAACACATGGAAATCCTTGGAAGGTGCAGATCTAAAGCCAGAGCCTGTCAGAGAAAATGGAGACCTCTCAAACTCATTCCACTTTCCCCATTTTAGAAAATCAGAAATTGAGTGTTCTGGCTCATAAATTCTACTCCTGGTGAATGTGAGCTTAGAACCCCAGAGGCAATAAGGAAAAGGCAATCAACAACAACTCTAACCACTGCACAGATGCTGCTGTTTAGTTCATACAGCGCTTCTTAAAGCATTCAGATGGATAAAATGGGATTTCAACGCAGGGGGGCTGAGGGCAGCAGGCAGGATCCCTCAGTGAAGACACCGAGGGCAAAGGAAGTTCTGAGGAGCATCATATTGGTTATGATGAGTTAACTCAGCATGTTCAGCTTTTGTTCATTTTAATCTGCCAGTAAGCAAACTTGGCCATACCAAACATCCTGCTTCTAAAATGCTCTAAAAATCCACAGGAACCATAAAAAAAGAGGAAAAACAAACTGATGTCTTCCCTGGGAAGCCATGAAAAGCTAATAACTATTTGTTTCCAACTGTTGTTGGGTTTCCTATTGTCATTTCAGAATCACAGTCTGAATGTTTTCTAGCTCTTTAAAACCTTTTATAGTTCCAGGACCACCTGTTCAAATACTTTGACACTACTACACATGTGCACTTCTCTATGCATCCCTCAACACAAACCATCAGCCTGGGAAGGAAACACTTAACCTGTTTTTCTGTTCTCCTATCATGCAGAGCCAAGATGTGCTGAAGAAAAATGCAGATAGCTTTCTCAAAGCATCAAGGTCATTGCTGGCTTCTACACAAAAGGGGAGATGAGTGGCTTCCAGATTCTTCAATCCCCATTTGTCATACCCTTAATGACTTACGTTATGTGTGTATAAAACTGGAAATGTGTTTATAATTCTGGAGATAGAGTGGGGAAGAGAAGGGTTTTACTTTAGCATAATTACTCCAGGGGGGATTCTGTGCCAAAAAATTGAAAATTCTGCACACTATTCTAAAATTTTGCAAATTGTATTTGTCAAAACACTATATAATCATGCCAGTTTCAATTATTTTTGTAATTTATTTCAAAATACCTGTCAGCAAGTATGTCTGTTGCAATATAGACACAAAAATTCCCCAAGAATAGAGAGTTAAAGAAACCCCAGTTCCAGCTTCTCTTCCCCCTACCCCTCAGAGCCCAGCTGGGGGGCCAACACTCTCACCCCCTACTCCCCAGATGCCAGCCATGGGGCCCTCCCCAGCCCAGATGCTCACATCGCCTATTCCTCAGAGCCCAAGGATCCAGAAGGAGAAACAGCTAGATGCTAAGTCCCAGGCTAGCATGGCATTGTGTCACCACCTCTTTCCTTTAGGGCATGCTGGGAACTGCAGCTACTGGGAACCCTCCAGTTCCCTCTCCCTCCCTCTGACCTTCTCTTCTATTTGTGAGCTGGGCTCTGCTGGGTCCAGCGGCCCCTATTGGCAGTCAACATCTCTGCAGCGCATTTCTGTGGGGCAATAGGGAAATTCTGCACACGCAACATTAATTTCTGCAAAATTCTGCATGGCACAATGGCGCAGAGTTCCTCCTGGAGTAAATAATGGAATCCTTTATAACACACCATGAAATGATCTTGTGCATCCTACTTCTGTGCAAAACAAGTAGGATGGGGAGCAGGGGGAAGTTGGACTATTCAAAATACCACTGGGGGACAGACAAGACAGTCACTTATGAAACTTATTATACTACATTCAACAGTGCAGCTGTTATTTTTCAACAAAGTGCCCTACTGTGAAAGGCACAATGTCTGAATTAATGTAGATCAAGCCCCCGCCCGCCGACTGAAAAAACAAGACAAACACAGTGAGTTCATGCTAACTGCAAGACAATCCTTCATAGTACTTGATTAAGTTGAGAGTTACTCTTCTATAGTTACCATGCACTGTGGTCATATATTACTTTTTTTTTTTGGCCACAGATGCTTTTGTAACGCATGGACACCACATTAAATTCAAGAGAGAGTATATATTTAAAAGAGTAACAATATTACTCTCTCTTACTATAACAATTATGCATAATTACAAACTCATACCCAAAGCACTGCTGTCTCACTAAAGCAGACACACAAGGAGATGATGTGTTAGGAGTCTAGCACACAACTGTGTATTCTTCAGTGTTAGGAGTCTAGCACACAACTGTGTATTCTTCAGTATTAGAAGACACACAGCAGCTCCTGAATGGAATGCAAATTGGAAACCAACCTTTCCAGACTTCATCCGAGTTTACAGGGTGTGGGCACATCACACCAATAATCACAGTGACAGGGGAACAGTGTTGCGAGAGAAATCAGTACATTCTGATGTTTTGTGTGCTGATTTCCTCTGCTGTAATTTCCATCTCCTACAGCAGTGTTTCCTCAACCTTTCTGTGCTGGCAATCTCCCTATTTGAAAAAATTGAGACCCTCTACCTACCTTAAGCTTGGCCTTTGGCTTCAGCCCCCCTGCTGCTGCTGAAACCATGTAAACTGGCAGGAAGCAGGGCAAAAGCCAGGTCCCGCAAAGCTATCTAAAGCTGACTGTGTTCGCAACCTCCCTAAACCCACTCTGTGACCTCCGATAGGGGTCATGAACCCAGGTTGAGACATTGTCTTAGGAAGTCATATTGGAGACAGCTTTCCTTCGGGGGCAATTTGCTTTTCTAAAAAAAAAAAAAAAAAAAAAAAAAAAGAGTTCCATTGTAAGTTATCTGGGCTAGATGCATATTATAAAAACCCCAGCAGACATTCAGGCTGTACAGTTGTGAGTTTGGGAAGAGATTTTTATCAGTTTGATGCCTCTCATTGAAAGTCAATGGGAATTAGGCACCAAACTGCCCTATACACTTTGGAAAAAAAAATCTCACCCTTAAATAAATATAACAGAATAAAAATACTTCATCACTACAAAAAAATCAGTCCTTCATAATACATTAATTACTCCTCCCAGACCCACTGTGAGGTAGGTATAATACACATTTTACCAATGAGAAAACTGAAGCACGGAGAGGTTAAGTGACTTACCCTAGGTCAAAGAAGGAATCTGCGGCAGAACTGGGACTGGCATGCCTAAGTTTCTGTCTCTCAGACCTGTGCTCAAGCCATGATTTATCTCCAAATGAAGTAGCTGAAGCAACACTACTGGAACTATTTAAGAGGAGATCAGTGGTACGAGAAGGCATGTTATAGGAAAATATACTGAATGATATGTAGAAAGTTTAAGATTCTGCTATCAGATCTCATGAATTATCAGGTCAAATGCAACCGCCTTGTCTTCCCTCACTTCCCCTCCCCATTACTTTAGTCACAGTCATCAATTTCCACATAATCTGTAATGTCACCTTTCAAATCTCTCACTGCCATTTGGATGATCAATATCTTCATTTCCTGGAAGGTTTTCAAAGTCTTCTACAAAACTAACTTTTAGTATCCATTTACTTTCAAAGTCAGCGAAGTCAAAGACCTCCTTGACAGGGAATCTGTTTCCTCAATGAACAGAGTATTAGCAGAAGCACAGAGTTTGCTGGAGATTACAGTATTTTCAAAAGAGCCAAAAAGCTGTTCCCTACTTGTTCTCACTAGGAACATCAGAGGATATGGTGCAATTTCACATCTGGGGAACTCTCACTCACTGGCTGCACTATAAAAGTTACATTATTAGATGATAACAAGGATATTTCCTAAAGAGATGCTAACTGTTCAGATATGGTATCCCTGCTAAGCATGAAGGGAAAATCCTTTTTCTTTCACTGCTGACACAAATATGTTCTTGAACCAGAATTTATACAAGGAAATTTGTATTCCTTCAAGCTTTATGCGGATTACAGGAGTCAGCAAGTGGATATTCACATCCCTGAATGCTGGTGTATTTCAGCAGAACTTACGTCAACCATTCCTGGGCTAGATTCTAGCCCAGTGCTTTGGGCACGTGCCTACAAGTGGATAAGTAGATAAACTATTCAAAATGAACTGGTTTATTGTACATGATGTGCCCTTATTCCATAATTATACTCTAAAACTGTTCTGAGTTATTTGAACAGAGCATCAGCCAACTGCACATCTGACAATTTTGCTCAAAGCCTCATTACAGTCTCCTAGTTCCTTGATAGGATTTTTCTAATATCAAGACCAGAGAGTACTTGATAAAAAGAACTCCTTTATTCCCAACTTCTTATGGAAGTTTAGCACTTTCTCCAATACTTTGAGAACCTGTAATGAACACTCACACAGTAAGTACTGCAGCACAGCTTCTTATAACTGAGGAACTTTGGATTCATAATCTTCATGCAGGAGGGTTATGTACCACTGTGAAGTATCTGCAGCTTCGTCCTTTGCAGGTCTCATGCTATAAATTTCAGGGTGGCCCAGAACATACTTAGAAGTGAGCTTGGGTAATAATTCTCTATTTTCCACCCATTACAAATTAAATGGGGTGGCTCAGGCTTTCCAAAGTTTCCTTTGATTCACCTTTAAGTAGAGCCCAAGTTTGGAAAGGCTCAGCAAAGGCATGAGTGTTTTTGCAAAATTACAATTGCCTGAAGACAGGAAGCTTCATTTAAAATCTAGGGTGGACACTGACACTGCTACTAGAATTTATTTTTGCCTCAGTAGCAATCAGTGTTTTTCTTATTCAAGCCAGAGTTTGACTTTTTCCACTAGCTATAAATCCACTAGCATGGAAGTATTGTGGTAACACAGAACAACATTGTTGCCTATATAACATTTGTACTGTATGTTCTGCTCTGAATGCACTGGACCTGCACTGCTAGTTGATGCAACAGGAATTTCCATATAGAAGAGTACATCTTGAACCTCAACTAACATGAGGGTAAATCATCATATGTATATGTATGTATGATTTACTGCCTATAAAGCTCGAGAGATGCTGCCCAATACTTGCAAGACTTATGTATCAGACTTTGAGATATGATGAAAATCTTAAATTTTAAAAATGTTCTTCCATCAGTAGATCTCAAAATGCTTTACAAAGCAGAGCAGTATCATTATCCCCATTTAACAGATGGGGAAACCGAGGAACAGAGTAGAGAAGTTACTTGTCCAATTTCACCCACTAGGACAGTAGCAGAGGCAGCAACAAAACCTCTATCTTCTGAACCCCAGTCCAGTGTTCTTTTGAGTAGGCCAGCCAACTGTTTAAAACAAGGAACTAAAAGTCAGGAGGTCCTGGGCTATTTTTTCCACAACTGTTAGTGACTGACTGTGTAACTGAGTAAGGTCACTTAATTCCTGTGCCTCGGTTTTTCCCCCACAGTAAAATGAGGGTAATAACACTCATTTAATTCACAAAGGAGTTATGAAGCTTAATTAGTGTTTATTCAGCACTTTGAGATCCTCAAATAAGATGTGCTATAGGGAAGGACAACATAATTTCTTTAAGCAACAGACTCAAGTGATGACAGTACCTCTCTCCCTCTCTGTCTCCTGAACTGCTGGAGTTTTGAAGACTTACTATCAAGCCTCACAATTCTTTTTGTTCAGACTGCTGCCTGCATTGTGTGAAAACCTCAATACTGCATCTGTTAGGAACAAAATTCTAGTCAGCTTTGCAGAATACTGACAATCTGGAGAGACAGAAAAGTGATAGCAGCCTGGAAGACATGACAGGCAGAGTTTTATATTGTACTCTGAAGTTTCTTAATCTCAATTATAAACCTTTTATGTACTCCTCACTCAAGTGTTTTCCTCTATTCAGTGTTTAAATAATTAAATAGACCAGGGGACATTTTGTCTTTACATTCTTATTTTAAAAGGAAATCCAGCTTCTATCTTCTCATTTAATTTTCTTTAAATTCATACCCTTGTAGCATTAACTTTACCCAATAAAAGGTCCTTCCTGCCCACCCCTCCTGCAACAGTTTTAAGAAACACACCCCTGTATTTAAGTTACCATTTTTACTTTGTATCATGGTTTTGAGAAAATTGGCATGTAGCGACTTACAAAATATTGCAGTCTAGTTTTTACAGACTATCAACACTAACAACCCCCCCCCCTCTCCACAGGTCTGAAGGCCCAGTTCTGTGTTGTAAAGTAGATGGGACCTAACTGTGTTGCACCCACATACTTGAATTATGCTATAACGTTGGGACAGATCAGAACTATAACATGGTTTGGGAGTATGGGTTAAACCTTGGAGATATTCCATCTACACAGCAAAATGGAACCGTTGTAACTCAAGGATTCTCAACCTACAGGTTGTGGCTAGGTGCCAGGAGGTTGAAACCAGGCAGCTCTATCCATATAGTTACAGGGAACAAAACTACTGGCTACTTTGTAAGGAGCAGTCCCAGCTTAGAAGAGGCTGAGAACCACTGTTTTTGAGGACAAACTATAAAGTAATTGAGCCCCCCAACATGGTTGTGTTTACACTACAGAAAGGCCCTTAGAAATCTGATATCAGAATCACTGACAGGTAGACCTTGTCATGCAATTCCTCAGAATCCCTTTAGTTTTGCTAACATTTCTAGGACTAAATTCATTCATGGAGGCGGGCAGAGGCTGAAAAGAAAGCAGGGAGCAGAAAACAAGGAAGGAAAGAGGTCTTCGGTTTCCCTTTTTTGGTCCTCTTTCCCTATGAATAGTGACTGCTTCTACTCACAGCTTTCCCCAAGCATCCACAAAGTGAAACAGACATCTCTAGTCAACTTAAGAGTTATCAACAAGGTTCTGAAACAGGAACTTCAATTTAGGGGCAAGAAAGTCCCAATTTATTACCTGAAAGTATCCAAGGCTGCATGACACACAGACTCAAATAAAAACCAAATCATCTACTCCTTGATCACTCAAGACATTCACTAAAATTATGAGAGTTTTCAGTAAACAATAAAAAATTCCTAATAGGTTTTTTTGAGGCTACTCCGAATACTGTGAGTGATTAGGTTTTTTGGTAAGATTTCAAAGAATACAGAGCAACTGCTATGGACAGGGGAAAAAAAACAAATTAAAAAAAAAAACACAAACCCCAATTATGGCATCTGACTGAAAATAAACTGTGCGCTCCAAAAAACAAAGTGGTCTTACTTTCATTAGGCAGGTCCTCCCGATCCAGCTGCTCGTTGGGTGCTGAGGTGTTGCTTCCACTCTCATCCAAAGTGAGAATGAGGGGAACATCATCATCCATGCTCACAGCCATTCTATTTCCTTTCAGGCTCCTCTTCCAAGAACTTTAAATAACGTCTTTTGCAGTTCACCTTTCAAAAACACTTTGTCAAAAATATTCTTCAGAAAGTCCTCCATCAGGTGCATCTTCTAGACTTAAAAATATGCAGAAAGATACACCCATTTCCAGGGGATCTCAGTCCAAAAAAAGAATCTACCAAGCTGTTTGCTAAGAGTGGTGCAGAACAGCAAGTTCACTAGCAACATTAGTTTATATCCAGCCACTGGCTCTTAAAACAAAAAAAATTATCTAACTTAAGCTACTTATTCGCAACCATAATACTCATGATCTTAGCTGCAATAGTCATGATTTAATTTAGAGCAGAAAGAAAATAATTCCAGGTAAATCCCTCGATGTTTATGAATAACAAAGAATAGGCAGGAACTCCATATATACAGTTAACTTAACACTGCCACTTTCATACATGGCTTCAAATCCAAAACTATTCTGCTTTTCCGTTTCAAAACTGCAGCCTCCAAGGGGGAAACGGGAAAAGGAGTCCGAGGAGCGTGCACACTCATGGATTCACTAACCGAACTTTTCCTCGACTACACTTGTGAATCCCCAAGAACCCAGAAGTTACCCTAAACGTGCCTTACTAATGCTGCCACCCTCCCCGCGGTTAGGGCGGGAGTCTTTCGGGGGGCCGAGGGGATGGCTGGGGTAAGTCACAGTGAGGGCTGGAGCTGGGGTAAGGCCGGGTCAGGTCACGCGAACAGCAGCAGGCTCCCAGGACAGAGTGCTAGCTGTGCCAGGCGCCCCCCGCCGAAGGGAGGCGCGCTGCCCGGCACGGGGGGGCTGCTTTGCACCCTGCCTAGGAGAGGCGCGGGGACCGACTCCGCACCTGCCCAGCAACTCCCCGGCGCGCTACACGACCCGGCCGCGGGCCCCTCCCCACACAGCGACCCCTCCCCCCGCGTGCACGTTTCACGAGGACTTGCCGCGCCCAGCCCACGCGAGAACCCAGGTCCGCTCCCCGGGGAGCCCTGCGCCCCAGCCGGCGAGTCCAGCAACAGAACCGACCCCTCAAACCACCCCCGGCCGCTGCGCCAACTCGCCTCAGCCAGCCGCCGACTCAGAGCCTAGCCCCGCCCACCGGCACCGCCCATTGGCCGCCTCCCTCCAGGCTGCCTTGTGATAGCTCCCCCATCCCAGAGACCCACCAATCGCCCCTTGGCACCCTCTCTGCCCCGCCCTCCCACTACCGCGGCGAGTGGAAGGGGATCCGGGTTTCTCCCCTTTTGTCCTGCCATTGGATGGAGGTCTCGCGCATCAAAGTAGAGGTGAGCGGTGACGTTTCTGATTGGTCAGAAGGCTCGGTGACACACTGGAGACCCCGCCTTTCTTCGGAGATGGAAGGGGCGGGACTAAGCGTGCTAAGAGAGGGCGGCGATTGGTTACGGGGAGGGGTGGGGAAGAGTCAGGGAGGTCCTGTCCCCGCCTTCTCCGTTTGGGGTTAAAGGTTAGTGACGCAGTAACCTAGCAACAGAGACACGCTGGAAATAGGACGGCAGGCGGCGGTGGCTTTGATGTGAGCACGGGAAGAGCCAGGGAACCTCCCCGGGAGCCCTGCCCCCAGCCCGACCCCCGATAGACCCGGGAGCCTCCCCCCGATCCCTGAGGGGACCCCTTCCCCCCTCCCACCTCCAAGAGACTGGGGAGCCCCTCGCCGCAGTCCGACCCCCCAAGAGAGACCGAGACACCACGCTCCCAACCTGCCCCCCGCCCCACCTGCTCAGACAGACCAGCCCGTTCAACCCACCTTCAGAGGGACCAGGGGGCCTCTTAACCCAGACCCTGAGAGACCGAAGAGCTTCCCCATCCCTAGAAACCAGAGATCCCCACCACCATCCCAGTCTCTTCTCAGAACTGGGGAGCTTTCCCTCCGCCTTTCAGCATGGGGAGCAAATAGCTCATCGCTCTGTCTCAGTGCCACTGGAGGCTTAACATATAGTTTCACCTCCAGCACAGAGACAGGCTGTCAGAGGTGTAAGGACCCAATATCCTGAACCTACAGAGAGCCCCCGTATAATTCAACATTCACAATTTTTACCAAATGATATCGTGTTGCTAATGCTGAAATCAAACTTTTTTTAAGGTAAATTTTGTGAAAGAAGAGCATGCAGCTGAAGCACCGGGAGGATCGAGATGTTGTTTGATTGAGATGTCCTCTGTGGCCCTACTCATATAGAAGATTTTTGCTCCCTTTCACCTTAGAACATTCAACTTCTAAGCATTTAGCTGAGAACATGGCAACAAAGGTGGCTACCATGCTTCAGTTACCGTATGAGTCTACTGATTCAAGCAGCAAGTCCTCGGTGGGACACAGTCAGACTCCAAAAAAGTCAGCGATCAAAACAAGCCCACTAAAGCTCTTGGATCCAGGTCGTTCAAAACTTACCACTGTTGAGACCAAGAGGATCGTATCTGTTTTGGATGAGGCCATCTTTAAGGTAGAACTGATCAGTCTGATCTCTCACATTACTGAATTTCTGGATGACTTAAGCACTATACTGGGATCTGAGCTCATGGGTACCCTTAAGGAGCATGAGCGGCTTTCAAACAACATGGAAGCTCTACTTACCCAGCTTCAAAGAGAAGGTCTGAAGCAGGAAGATGGAAGAGGGGACCTTGTAGGAACTGAGGAACAAATCCGCCATCTTCAATTGCATCAGCAAGCTGTAAAAAGCTCTATCAGAAATATTCTGAGACTCTTTCAGGCTGACCCCCTAGCTTCTCAAGCCGTGAGAGATGAGGCCTATGCTAGAGATTTATCATTTGAAATTTTTATCAAAGGCCTTTCAGAGTTCCGGGGCTTCTTGCTTGAGAAACTCCTGACTAGTCCCTTAGAAGAACAAGAAAAGGTTCAATTCATGGAAGAAATCTCCCTCCGGGATAAGAAAAACACTGAAACCATCGCAGCTTTAGAAGCAGAACTTGCAACGGCAATCCAGAGTCGAGACAATGAGGTACCGTGGTACTAAGACTAAACATTTCAGGCTAGAGGGGAAGATCATTGAAGGAAAGGCCAGTAAACTAAAATATAATCTGTTGCCTCTCATAAAGTGGAAGTCACTGAAATATTTCTTGAAACATTTCCTGAATTAGAAACAGTTGTTACATTTTAAATATAATTAAAATGAATCACTGCATATTTAGATTGAGGCTTTCAAACATGGTTCAAGCATGTTTTGACCCCATCTTCATTGGCCAGTTCAAGCCCAGTTCACCCACCACTGAGTTTAAATAGTATTTAAGAATGGTTAAAACAGTTGAATGTCTCATGTAGACAGGGCCATATATATACTGATGGAATTTAAAGTGACAGTGAAGTCAAGCATGCTAGTCTATGTGTCTGAACTGTTCAATAGCTAAAGGAAGGGCATTGTACAAATCCATAAGGGAACCAGGGTGCAGCCTGCAAGTATGTGGCCTATATCTTCTAACTGACCACCATGGCAAAGAGGGAGTCACAAAGGCCCCTCGTGATCAGGGCCATAATGTCAGTTCTCACTGAGAAGCACTAGCACCATTCCCTGTAACTGAGATAGTGAAACAGTGACAGGCAGTTCTAAAAAACTGTTTTAAAAAAATCCATTTTTAATACAGACTCCACATTCACTATTTAACATGTTTGTTATAGGCATTTTCTATGGCCTTCATCGTAGTATCTCTGTGCCTCGTAAACATTAATGAACTAAGGCCCACATCCCCAAAGGTATTCCCCAAAATACCTACAAGGTTCTGGCCCTAAGGCTCACAACCTCCTTCTGAGGCAGTATTGTTTCTTCATTTCACAGCTGTGGAAAATGAGGCTCAGATCACACTACAGGTTGGTGGGCAGAGCCAAGACAAGAACCCAGATCTCCTGACTTCCAGTCCATCGTTGCCTTATACACAAACTATTCCTTCCTCCCTAATTATTTAACTAGTCATTTCAGTTTTCATATGGGGTACTGGTAGGGTTGCCAACTTTCTAATCACACAAAACCAAACACTCTTGCCCCGGCACTGCCCCACCCCTTCTCTGAGGTCCCGCCCCCACTCACTCCATCACCCCTCCTTCCGTCACTCACTCTCCCCCACTCTCACTCACTGTCACTGGGCTGAGGCAGGGAATTGGGGTGTGGGAGGGGCTGAGGGCTCCCGCTGTTGGTGCAAGCTCTGGGGTGGGGCTGGGAATGAGGGATTTGGGGTGCAGGAGTGGGCTCCAGGCCTGGAACCAAGGGGTTCAGAGTGTGGGAGAGGGCTCAGTGTTGGGGCATGGGGTTGGGGTGTGGGAGGGGGTGTGGACTCCAGCTGGAGCTGGTAATGAAGGGTCTGGGGTGCAGGAGGGGGTCACGGCTGGAGCAGGTGGTTGGGGTGCAGGAGGGGGTGCGGGCTCCGGGAGGGAGTTTGGGTGCAGGAGGGAGTTCAGGTTGGGGGTTGGGGGTCAGGAGGCGATGTGGGGGGGTGGGATCCAGGAGGTGGTTCCAACCTGGGGCAGGGGGGTTGGGATGAGGGAGGGTGTTTGGGGTGTGGGCTCCAGCCAGGTGGTGCTTACCTCAAGAGGATCTCAGTCTGCAGTGCATCAGGGCTAAGGCAGGCTCCCTGCCTGCCCTGGCTCCACACAGCTCCCAGAAGTGGCTGGCATGTCCAGCTCCTAGGCGCAGGGGCAGCCAGGCAGCTCTGCGCGGTACATGCTGCCTGGATCTGCAGGCGCTGCTCCTGTAACTCCCATTGGCCATGGTTCCCAGCCAATGGGAGCTGCAGAGCCAGTGCTTAGGGCGGGGCAGCGCATGGAGCTTCCCTGATTGCCCCTGCGCCTAGGGGCCACAGAGACATGCCAGCTTCCTCTGGGAACCAGAGGGAGCCTGTCTTAGCCCAGCTGCACCACCAACCAGACTTTTAATGGCTTGGTCAGCAGTGCTGACCAGAGCACCAGAGTACCTTTTCTACTGGGCATTCTGGTCGAAAACTGGATGCTGGTAACCCTAGGTACCAGTCTATCTTGTAGGCTTTGCATAAACAATGAAAGAAAACAGAAGTAAGGAAACGGATTAACAATGGACAAAGCGTAAATTCACAAGTGAGCTTGTAAACAACATGTAGTTATTAGATAAAGAAATAGTAAGAAGAGTGATGTGTGATAAGTTTACCGCTGCAGCTTTGCTTATTAGCAGTTCCAAATCTGTACAGAGGCTGGCTACAAAAATTAGTAAGCCAATTATAAATCATGATGCAATGTAAAATGTAAAGCACATGCATTCGTTTGTTTTCAAACACGTATATAATCTGATGTATTATTATGTGCTTTGGAGCTGTGGTAAACCTCCATGCCCACTCCACTGCATTTGAGCTTGATCACCTCAGCATAGTGTTGCTGTGTGTCAGTTAAAAAACTCTTAAGTGATGAGTCCAGATTTGAGTTAATTTCTTGGGAACCAAGTGGAAAAGGCCTCGGAGAAAATCCCAACATTTCTACTAAACTTCTGTAATATATATGTATGTATGTTTGTTTTAATTCTGGGAGCAGTTTCCAAACTTTTCCTTTCTGTCCAAAAGACCTCCACAGTGACTATTTAAAACCACAATCTAAATTTCCATTAATGCATTCCAATCAGCATTCCAAACAACATACACACACGCGCGTGCATGCCAACCAAAATCACTTCTCTTTCTGCTTGACTTTCCAAATGTAAGGTAACTACACAAGCTCTGAGGAAGAACATTGAGCAGCTATTCTAGCCAGGCCATTTGTCATGAGGATGTTCATTATGCAGTATTCAGGATTCCCATTGCTTTGAGAAGAGATTAATTAAAAAGTCATTTTAATCTCTTTCTTTTAAAATTAAGAGTACAATAAAAATAGCAATACTCTTGTAGATGTTAATTAGACCAAAACCAGTTAAGATCCAGCGTAATCTATTAATCCAGTGTAAATGAGCTGACATCTAGTGTAACCTGTTAATACAGCCTTGCAAAAATCTACCCACCCAGTCCTCTGGAGTGAGAAGTATTTTAGTGGGGTAAGTGATAGGGCCGATTTTTCATCATCATCATTGCAGGGAAGGGTAGCTGAGTAGCTTTTGGGCTTGGACTGGTACATTTCTGTGATGACTTTATAGGGATCTATTAGCTGCAGCACCTAGTTATTTTTCTTTTACAATTTAAAGCTATGATCCTGCAATCAGATCCATGTGGGCAGACACTGCATTCATTTAGAGCCCCATCAATTTCAGTGGGGCTCTGCACAAGCCCTAAGGTCCACTGGAAATGGTCCAGTTGAATGATTGGGGTCAAAGTGTACTTAGCAGGGCAGTAGGTCAGGCAGGATAATCATCCTTTTTTTCGCACTTGGGGGATATCTACAGAGGAACTGAGGCATCGGGGGTGAGTTCTAATTTTCAGGCTCAGGTCAGCCATGCTGGTAATTCAATGCACTCATTGTTTTTAAGTGCAGTTTAGCAGTTCGCTCAGTGCTAGCAAGGAAATACATTTCACTTGTCGGGACTGTATTTTTGTCTGTTCTAGACAACCAATAGGACTGGTCGCCCAGTCTAGCCACAGAACAGGCACAATAAGCCTGATCTCAAGCTCACTGAATTCAGTAGGAGTCTTTTGCACTGACTTCAATGGGCTTTGGATCAGCTCCAGTATGGATAGCAGCTGTGCCAGCTTCCCTGTGCTGCACAGCCGGTGTTCTTCAGTGCTGCCCATTCACCCCTGGGCCTGTCTGCTGAACTTCCAACAAGAGTCAGTGAGGAGGGGAATTTCACTCCGGGCTTGTCTACACTAGAAGTGCTACAGCAGCGCAGCTGCAGAGTGTCTGGTGAAGACACTCATTGCCACCCAGAGAGAGCTCGCCCATTGGCATAATAAATCTACCCCTGTGAGAGGCGGTAGCTATGCTTGTCCACACCAGGGCTTAGGATGGGGTAATTTACATCGCTCCGAGGTGTGGATTGTTCATGCTCCAAGCAATGTAAGTTATACTGTAGTAAGCGCTAGTGTAGACCAAGCCTCAGTGTCGGCCCAACTCTGCTCCCTTTGAAGTCACTGGGAGTTGCACCAATAATTATGTCAGAGTTCTGTGCAAATGCAGTGTCCTCATTGTCATCAGAATGTAGTTACTTATCTTAGGACACTGGTGTCTTTGTAACTAAGTCTTAATTCTACCAGAGGTTTGATCTGAAAACCCCTTGACATACCCAGCAGTTCCTTATGGTGCCTCTTTTTCCTGAGTTTAGATTATGAAAATGAATGCTGCAATCAGGGATCTCAAAAGCCACTTACTTCATCTGGAGAAGTCCTCTGAAAGCCACATCCAACGCACGAAGCAGGAAGCAGAGAAACTCCAGAAAGGGGAGCTGCGAATTTCCCAGGCAAAGTGTGCCAAGATACAGCAGGATATACATCAGTTAAGAGCACAGCTCAACGTTCTCATCATAGACAATCGAGACTCAGAGCTGGCTCTCAGAAAGGTATCGAGGGAGGGGAGTTCTAGAGAAGCAAGCAGACCTGTTAAAGTGCTGTGAGTTCTTCATGTTGTCTGCTAAGCTTAACCACTTAACTGCTAACAAAAATGATGAGGGGTCCTTGTGGCACCTTAGAGACTGACAAATTTATTTAGGCATAAGCTTTCATAGGCTAGAGCCCACTTCATCGGATGAATGAAGTGAAAAATACAGAAGCAAGTATAAATACATGAAAGGATGGGGGTTGCTTTACCAAGTGTGAGGTCAGTCTAGCGAGATAAATCAATTAACAGCAGGATACCAAGGGAGGAAAAATAACTTTTGAAGTAGTAAGAGTGTGGCCCATTACAGACAGTTGACAAGACTTCATGTATCTGATGAAGTGGGTTTTAGCCCATGAAAGCTTATGCCCAAATAAATTTGTTAGTATCTAAGATGCCACAAGGACTCCTCGCTGTTTTTGCTGATACAGACTAACCCGGCTACCATTCTGAAACCTGTTAACTGCTAACAGACATTCCTGGCAGAATGTATCACTGTGCAGCTGAGCATATCAGCTATGATCTAACATGCCACTGATTTCACTGGAAAGCAGCATCACAGCAACCCATCAGCGAAGGGTCTTATTTGTAGTTACCTATAGCTCCCACAGGACATGTACATACTGGGCGCCAGCCTGCCTCCGAAAACACTTGCAATATATAGCACAGGTTACACAGTGCTCTAGTAGGCCAATGAAGCAGTCAGAATTCATAGCCCCAAAATGACTACTGCAAAGTGCAAGGGAGACAAACTTATTCTGAGAAACAAGGGAAGAAATCTGAGACCATCAGAGGAAATGACATCAGTCAGACAGCATCCTCACTTTCCACTTAGCTAAGTGCCCTCTCAATCACCAGCATCTCCAAGGCCTCACAATACGACCCTCGTGGTATTGTTCCTGCTGGAGAGTGGCTGAATTGTGCAGGAAAAATCTATAGTGTTAAAAAACTTTATCTTTTCTTTTCTAATCAGTGCTCAGTCCAAATGGGCAGAGACCAATTTGCAGGCAGAACATATTACATTATATATCTTCTCTAGCTCTTTCAAAACACTGTACAGTCCAAGGCAGAATAAAGCTTCATAGTGTAGGGACTCTGCCAACATGGCAAATGAAAGTTTCTAAAGCAGTATGAAATCCAAGCAGCCCCATCCATTGTAGGCCTGCTTTGTCATCCGGCTCAAATTCAAGCTGCAGGGCATTTCTCTGCTTTCTGTTAAAAGCTGCTCAGCTCAATCAATTATACATGTTGAGGGAGTAGGGGAAGAAAGAAAACACACTTTCTCACCACTGAAGTCTCCTTTCCCTTCCTACGTGCTCTTCTCCTATGACCCAATGTTTTAATTGGATTGAGGAATTCATGTGTGAAGAACTGGGAACAGTCATAGTGAAGCACTGGAATGACTTACCTAGGGAGGGGGTGGACTCTCCTTCCTTAGAGGTTTTTAAGGTCAGGCTCAACAAAGTCCTGGCTGGGATGATTTAGTTGGGAATTGGTCCTGCTTTGAGCAGGGGGTTGGACTAGATACCTCCTGAGGTCCCTTCCAACTCGGATATTCTATGATTCTATGATAGGCTAATCTACCTCATATAAAGGCAGGAGCTGGTCATCAGGGCCTGCCAAAAACCTGGCTCTTATACCATCCATGCAGAAGAGATGTGGTCAAGTAGGGAACTGGGTCTTTTAACAGTGAATGGGTAAACTTAACTGGTGAAATTCTCTGCCCTGTAATATACAGGAGGTCAGACTAGATGATCTTCTGGCCTTAAAATCTGAGTGGTTCTATAGGGTGCAGATACCATCAGCTTGAAGGAAACTCTAGGATTCCATCACACAGTGAGGTCAAGTTATTTTCAGCTCATTTTCCAACAGTCCAAAATATTTCTGTATTTTAACCACCCCCATCATTACAATCAGTCTAGTGTCTCTGTGCTGCAGCTGAATCCCAGCCACTTGCTGTAGACCAAGCGTGCTCCATATTCTGTAGGTGAAAGATGTCTGCTCTCCATTAGAGGCCCAGAGTCGGAGAAGAAGACATCTTGGACTGAAGAACCTTTCCGAAAGGAGACGGCATCACTCAAGCATACTAGCTGCTGGGATTCAAATCCACAGCTCCTTTCATCCCAGCATACTGCATGTTATATTTCTATATTCAGCTGCCTGTAAATGTCATTTTTTCCTGTGTCGTTTATTTTAGAAGAAGTACAAAGTGGAGATGGAAATCGAGAACTGGATCCAGAAATATGATGCTGACATGGGAGAAAAACAGGTACCCTCAGTGGTCAAGACAGTTGGTTCTTCTTCGAGAGGGCTTGTCCATGTGGATCCCACAGAAGGGGTGCATGTGATGTATACAGACAAGCCATTTCAAAGAAGAACTACAGTTATTATCAGGCACGTAACCATTTTTGTGCTTTTGTGTTCAGCTGCTCTCTGCTGTATAGGCATTGTTGAGAAGGGTCATGTCAGCTGCGGAATCCTATCCTATTCTAGCACTGGATGATTGCTTTCTGAGTGTATTGGATGGAATTGTCGTGTTAGTTTCCTTAGCCCTACTGGCTCCACCTAGTGTACAAATCAAGTGCTCTTCCACATCACTGCTAACTTGTTAGACAGATAGCTCAGAGTCTGGAGAGCAACAGCAAATGCATCATTGTCTATCTTCCACATTAAGCTTAACAGTCTTAAAATCATGTCCACAACACCTAATCCCTCCTAGAATCCACTAATTCCTCACATGTTCCTTGCATCTTAGTGGATGTTTGCTTCATTATCCAGATCAAGACAGGGCGCTTGGATAACAGTAAAGCAAGGGCCCAAGGAGGGGGACCTGGAAAATTGTTGTTGATTGGCCTTAATAGTAGGTCCCTTCCTTGTCAACCTTGTAATAGGAAGCAGAAATGAGCTAAGTACATGATGGCTTGTGGCACCAAGCCCTGCTGGTTCCTGGCTGCCCATGAAGCCATCATCATGAGCGCAGAGGCAGAATTTGATAAATAAGGGTTGGTAGGTCTGACACACAAATGTTGCTGGTTCCCCTTATCCTATCATGCGAGCATGTTATCTCCCTACAGATGGGTTATAATGACAAGAAACCACCATCATCCAGCTGATTGTGTTTATACTATAGATAAAAAGTTGCTTAATAAGTTGAGAGTTGCCTGGCCTTGCAAGGCAATGGATGGTAACAACTGGAACCACGCCTGCAGGTTTTAAAGAAGCCTAAAGGAATTGGGAACCCAGCTCCCACTGGCGTTGGGCGTCTCCTTTTAGACCTCTTTGAAAATTCCATCCCAAGAGATGAAAAGAATAAGGGCTGCAAGTGGCCCTGCATGCATTTGTGATGGATGAAACGATCTCTATTTGTATACAGTCTGTAAAGCTCTTTGGGATCCTTCTGGAAAGACACCACCTATGCGAAATCTAGGGTGATATTATGAATGTCATTTATAAGTCTGGTGTTTGCTGTCCTCCCAGACTGAGTTCGAGGAAGTTGATGCTGTCTATACTGAAGAGAAGGCCCAGCTAGCTGAGCTGAAGGAGAAGTATGCTGTGCTTGAACAAGAGTATTCTCAGATCAAGGAGGAGAGGAAGCGATCCCAAGAGAAGAAGGAAAGAGCTGAGAGGGAACTGGCTATCATGGTCCGTGCTGCCACCCACATTCAGGCCTTCTGGAAGGGCTACTTGGTCAGGTCACTGTTAAAGTCAAAGAGAAAGAAGAAGGGAAAAGGCAAGAAGAGCAAGAAATAAATTAGTTCCATCCTTTCCCCTCACTCTCTCTTCCCAACATTGCAGACGTTTCCCCTTGGACCTCAGCTGTCTAGGGTGTCTTCACTTCAGCCAACCAACTAACCTATCCAGGATGTCTATGGTTTTTATATACACAGATTTGGCATGTAAAAGTGATTCTATCATAAATAAATGTCAGCCAACGTGTTAGACTTCCAGGTGGGATATTTTAATTGCTTTTGGCCCTAATTTAAGAGAAGAAGGATGATCTTGTAGTTAAGGCACTGGACTGGGAGCTGGGACTCCTGGGTTCCTTCCCCAGCTCTGCCACACATGGACTGTGTGACCTTGTACAAGTCACTTACGGCTCACTCCTGCTTCTGCTGAGGCTAATGGCAAAATTCTCACTGACTCCGGCTCCAGTCCCAGTAAAGACCCCAGCAACGGTCCCATGTGACATACCCAGAGTATGATCTAGACTAGGTAGTAGCTGTGTCACCTCTGCTCTCTAACTTGGGGTGTCCTTTGCACTGCTTTGCTATTGTTGCCTGCACTCCTGGAGTGCTCACACACAGCTTCTGGCATGTAAGTCACTCCCAGCTATGTGTGTGTGCAATCATAGGCACCGACTCCATGGGTGCTCCGGGGCTGGAGCACCCACGGGGAAAAATTAGTGAGTGCTTTGCACCTACTGACAGCCAAGCTCCCTCCCCGCCCCTCTTCCTCCTCCTCCCCCCCCCGAGCGCTGCGTCCCCGCTCCTCCGCCTACCTCCCTGTGTTTCCCGCCCAGCTGCTGCCAAACAGCTGCTTGACGGTGTTTGCAAGCTCTGGGAGGGAGGGGGAGGAGTGGGAACGTGGCATGCTCAGGGGAGGAGGCGGGGCCAGGGTGGGGATTTGGGGGAGTTGGAATAGGGGCAGGGAGTGGGCAGAGTTGCGCAGGGGTGGGAAAAGGTGGGGCAGGGCCTCATGGAAGGGGTGGAGTTGGGGCAGGGACAGAGTGGGAGTCCAGCACCCAGGGGAAAGCAGGGAAGTCGCAATTGCAGCCTCACACTCAGGATTTCACTAGCCTGACTTGCGCTGTAGGGTGACTCCAGCACACTCCCAGTCTCAGACTTCCCCCAGAAATGTATGTCTTACACTGCCCAGCTCGCGCCCGGACAATACAAACTCCTATAAAGTCTGTCATTTTATTAACAGAAATTATAGGCACAAATCTTGTTACCCCATATGGAATTCTCCAAACACACTGATTTAGATAAAACAATAAAACAAGTTTATGAACTATAATAGAGAGATTTTAAGTGAATACAAGTAATGTGGCAAAAAAGCCAGAAATGGCTACAAGAAAAAGAGGAAGTTACTCACTTTGTGCAGTAACGATGGTTCGTTGAGATGCGTGTCCCTATGGGTGCTCCACTGTAGGTGTATCTGCGCCCCTGCACCTCTACTCAGAGATTTTAGATAGCAGTCTCCATTCAGCTCGCATATGCACCCTTGTTCCTTGTAGTTTGCCTCAAGGCTATCTAGCACGGGGGTTGTCAACCTTTTTCTTTCTGAAGCACCCCCCCGACATGCTATTAAAATCCCCATGGCCCAGCATGGGGAGGAGGGAAACTCAGGGCTCTAGGCCGGGAGGGGAGGGGACTCTTGGGCATAGGAGTAGTTTGACTTCTATTTTGCGGGGGGCAGAGGCCAGCAGGGCCCAGGCCGGCTCTACATGGCAGGGTCAGGGGAGGGAAAGGCACCTCCACCCCCTGACTCACCTAAGCCAGCCACACAGCCTGTCTGGGTTGTGTTTGGGGGGATGCTACCAAAAAATTATAACTCAAAGCAGGAGGGTTCAGCTGGCCCTGATAAGAGGGCTGGGGGCCAGGAGCAGAGGGAGTCTCACTCTAGCCCTGGAGGGAGAAGGGCGTGGCTGCCTGGGAGCAAGGTACCTGAGGTGGAGCAATGCCGGGGACGGGCAAAGGGAGCTGGGGAGCTCCAGCCTGGTAAACCCCCAGGCCGCAGGCGTTGATGAGGCCTACAAAAGGTACTGGGGCTGCAGAGGGGCAGCCCAGGGAAAGGCAAAGGCAGCAGGTCCTAACCACTTGCCAGTGATGAGTGGCCTTTACAGTCTGCAGTTTGCCCCAGTGAGTGGGGGCTAGATGACAAGTGGCAGTAGCCACTGAGGCAAGATGGGTGTAGAGGGTTGGAGTTCTCCTGGGAGGGGAGACCCAGAGTGGGGGTACTGCAGAGGAAGAACCCCAAGGTAAAGAGGCACCGGGATCCAGGAGGGACATGGGGGCTCTCGGGCAGGTGAGACACTGAAGCAGAGGGCTCTTCAGGCTGGACAAGAGCTAATTCCCAGGATGACCAGCAGGAGGCACCTCACCTCTCGACCTTGCTACACTCCTGTACTTACCTACATGCCTCCAGCTTCCATCCAGGACACATCACATGATCCATTGTCTACAGCCAAGCTCTAAGGTACAACCGAATTTGCTCCAATCCCTCAGACAGAGACAAACACCTACAAGATCTTTATCAAGCATTCTTAAAATTACAATACCCACCTGGGGAAGTGAGGAAACAGATTGACAGAGAGAGATGGGTACCCAGAAATCACCTACTACAGGACAGGCCCAACAAGGAAAATAACAGAACACCACTGGCCACCACATACAGCTCCTAGCTAAAACCCCTCCAGTGCATCATCAACGATCTACAACCTATCCTGGAAAATGATCCCTTACTCTCACAGATCTTGGAGGCAGGCCAGTCCTCCCTTACAGATAGTCCCCCAACCTGAAGCAGATACTCACCAACTACACACCACACAACAGAAACACTAACCCAGGAACCAATCCCTGTAACAAACCCCGTTGCCTACTCTATCCCCATACCTACTCTAGTGACACCATCATAGGACCCAACCACATCAGCCACACCATTGGGCTCATTCACCAGCACATCTACTAATGTGATATATGCCATCATGTGCCAGCAATGCCCCTCTGCCATGTACATTGGCCAAACCAGACAGTCCCTACGTAAAAGAATAAATGGACACAAATCAGACATCAGGAATGGTAACATACAAAACTCAGTAGGAGAACACTCCAATCTCCCTGAACATGCTATAACAGATTGAAAAGTAGCTATACTTCAGTAAAAAAAACCTTCAAAAACAGACTTCAAAGACAAACTGCGGAGCTACAATTAATTTGTACATTTAACACCGTTAATTTGGGCTTGAATAGGGACTGAGAGTCGCTGGCTCACTACAAAAGCAATTTTCCCTCTCTTGGTATTGACACCTCCTTTTCAATTATTGGGAGTGGACCACATCCACCTTGTCTGAATTGGACTTGTCAACACTGGTTCTCCACTTGTAAGGTAACTCCCTTCTCTTCATGTGCCAGTATATTTATGCCTGTAGCTGTAATTTTCACTCCACGACTCTGAAGAAGTGGGCTGTTTACCCACAAAAGCTTATGCCTAAATAAATCTGTTAGTCTTTAAGGTGCCACCAGATTCCTCATTGTTTTTGTGGATACAGACTAACACAGCTACCCCCCCGATGCATGAGTGAAGTAATCAATTAGAAACTGAATGTCGTCACTCGTGTGAGCAACTGATGTACAGTTATTAGCAAATAAAAGCTCCTTAATGAGTAAATTTGCCACTTGCATGCAAGTATGGAAGCATGGCAGATTGAACAAATTTCCATTGGTGCAGAACTGGATAAGTACTCCTCTGTCAGTATCATGAAATTCATCCATAAGCCTAGCTGAAAAAAGGATGGAAAAGAGTGCGGGAGCCAGCACACAGCCTTGTCTGGTGCCACTGGTGACCGTAAAGGGGTCTGCAGTGAAGACCAATGCAAAGAATTCAGTTAGCTTCTGCACAACAGCTGTGTCTTCCTTCAGTGCTGTTTTAGCACCTCTATCATTCAGTGCCCCCCGCCCCCTGATTGTTTGCAGGCTTCCTGCTTCTCATATACTTAACTTTTGTTGGGTTTTTTTTGCTGTTTTGTTTAGTTGCTCTTCAAATTCTTTTTTGGCCTCCTTAATTATACTTGTACATGTGACTTGCCAGAGTTGATGCTCCTTTTTGTTAGATAGCAAGAGAAAGCCAATATCATACTGATCATTGCATGGAGAGCAAAATCTAAATTACAGATGTATTGGGAATTATATTATCAAAGTGTGTCTGCCAGGCAGGGCTGAAGTTACCACACCTTAGATAGAAGAATGTGGTTCGGTCACCTGGAACATATTTCCAAGTTACATTAAGAGACACTGGGAATGCAAATTACATACAAGGTAAACAGGACCATCAAGACAGCAGGGAGATTGTAGGAAGCAAATCAGTTTGCATTTTAGCAAACTTCAGCAGGAGAAGAAACCAGCATGGAACTTCCTTCACCATGAGACCTCATGTTGCCTTCCTCACAGCTTGAATGAACTTTGCTTTGTGTGTGTGTAGCGGGGGTGACCTTCAGAAGGATCCATTTTAAAGGCTCACTGGACTATAAAGAAAGGGGCAGAGAAACACAAGACTGTAGTTTTGTTAACTCTTAGCCTCTAGAAAGCATTTTATTTGCTTGTACCCATTTCTAACTCTATTTTTTATATTTGAACTCATGTAAAATCCTATCCTTTTTGTTACTAAACTTGTTTTACTTTTAATCTAAACCACCCCAGTGCTGTATTTGATTTAAAGTGAATGTTCACTCCAGTTAATGTGGCAAGTTGCTGGGTATTGTATCTTTAAAGGAACAAACAAACTTGATCTCTCTCTCTCTGGTCCAGGAGAGGGTTGGACATTGCAAAGTACATGGTTTGGGGAAAATCTGGGACTCAGAGTGTGTTGGCATCATCTTGCCAGGTGTAACCAGGGTGTGGTCAGTGTGTAACAAGCAGGCATGTGCTGGAATGAGAATTGTTGAATCAGAGCTGCTTAGCTCACAGACACTCAGTGCAGGTGTGTGTGCTGGCTGGAGCATCTGGGCAAAGGCTGCTACAGTAACTGAGCCTTCTGAGGTGCTTAAGGTTACAGGCCAGGCAGTGACAACTCCTCACTGGTCTGCGTTAAACCCCAGAAAGTGACAATAACTAATTTTTTAAAAAGTCAATGGAGCAGGGGTACTGGATGCTGGGTGTCCCATAGCTGTGCGCTAGCCCCCCAGCTATAAAATCATTCTTGTGTCTGTGCCTTCTCACTCCCTCGCCTCCTTTCCCTCCTAATGACTTTACTTAATTAGCCAAGAGGCCTGCTTCAACAGGAGAGACTGAGGGATCCCTGCTTCAGAATATCCCAGTCTCCATCATCGCTAATTTTAAACAGGAATTAATTCAGGGAAATGCTGTGGCCTTTGTTATGTAGAAGTTCAGACTAGGTGATCAATGATCCCTTCTGGCCTTCTAATAAATAAGTCTATGGAAAAAAAAACAAACCCTGCCTGCCTTATTCCGAGAGAAATTGACAGCCCACAGCCCATCCCACCTGCAGCATCGCTTCCACAGAGACACTGATGTCATATCTCTAACTCACCACAGGATGGCAGGGTCTGTGCACCTCTTGCATGTGTCTAACCCCTACCGGTAGTAGCAGGGTCTGTAAGGTTTTGTGTCATGTCTCAAAACTACCTGTGTGTGTGTTGCACGGTTCTTTCCATGTGAGAATACCGAGTGACAGGGGGCAATTGTTTGATGGACCACTGGAAAGGCCACAGATTCATGTGCAAGGGGCCAGTCTCAGATCCAGTCTCTCAGAAGTGATTAAAAAAAATCCAAACTGATGCCCTCTTCCTAGCTTCTTTCCTTTCAAATTTTACACAGCCCCATGATGAATTTTATTGCACAGTGGCTTGGCTGGTCTCATGGCAAAGCTTCCTGCTTTGTTTACAAATGCTTCCAGATTCCCATCCTAGCTAGGCTCTTACAGACACATTCAGTAACTTCTTATGTGGGGAGAGAGAGAGAGAGAGAGAGAGAGAGAGAGAGAGAGAGAGAAAGAGAGAGAGACTCCATGATTTATTTAGTTCTTCCTGTTATATTCAGGAAAAGTCTGGGTCAGGAGTAACCACATCTAATATTTTAAGACTCTAGATTCCTACCACTGCCTTTTTGTGTGTGGCAAGGTGGTGTGGCCCTCTAAAGAGGCAAACTGAGGTTGCTGGAGTCCTAGGATAGGTCTACACTACCCGAATCGGCAGGTAGTGATGATCTATTGGGGATCGATTTATCATGTCTACCTAGCCTTATCTTTAGTGTCCCTTACTTTCCTATCCTGACACCCTGTTACAGCCTGGACTCCCCTTAATGGTTCTTTCTGGGGCCTCTGTTTTTAGGTTCTTCTGTGTTTTACTGTGTGCTCTGTCAAGTATCAGAGGGGGAGCTGTGTTAGTCTGGATCTGTAAAAAGGGACAAAGAGTCCTGGGGCACCTTAGAGACCAACAGCTGCAAGTCTAAGTCTGTTAGTCGATAAGGTGCCACAGGACTCTTTGGTGTTGTGTGCTCTGTATAGCTTTTGGGCTGTTCTGGCTGGGATGAAGGGGTTGTTTTTCTGTTTCTCGTTTCACAGAGGTGTTCTGTGATCTATTGGGTCTTTATTTGACCCCACTACTACCACCAGATAGTGATTACAGAGACCCATGAGGCCAGGACACCATGGTCTGAATGAATGTTTTTATTTCCTGTTTACATAGATACATCTCCTTGTGCTGTGCCTGCTAGTGACTCTCAAAACTAACACCACACTTCCACATACCCAATCACGGCTTGAGTGGCTGGTGGCGGAGCAGTATGGTTCTTGTCCTGTATGCAAGAGGTCAAAGATTTAATTTGCTGTGGGAGTGGAGAGGGCGTTTGCTCTATTGGGATGTGTAAATGGGGGAATCCCTTACTGTGGGTGTTGTGTGAGGGGGGGATTCCCTGACGTGCATGGTGTGTGTGCACTATCCCTGAGCTAGGGATACCATTGAGTAGTGGGAACATTTGCTGTTTGCAAAGTTGTATGTAACCGCAGGTTCAAATTCCCTTCTCCCCACCTCTTGCAGAATTGGTAAAAATGTTTTTCCCTTTACATTTAAGCTCCACAAGTGGAGTTATGGTTTTTCCCATGTGGCAGCAGAGGCAGCCTGTGCAGTGACTTGGCTGGTCTAGTGAAAAGCTTCCTGCTTTATGTGCAAATGGTTGCTGGACCGACTAGCCACTTGCAGATGTGGTAAAAAAAATTTAGCATCTCAATAAAATATCCCATATATCGGAGGATACAATGAAACCCTATATGAAAGGGGAATAAATAAACCTGTATGTCACTGAGGAGTAATAAAAGTCACATATCAGGCAAGAATGAAAGAAAAAACTATGTTCAGAAGGAGTAAAATCAATCCATAGATCAAGAGGAATTAAAAAAAACAAACATTTCAGGGGGAGTATAAAAACTCCATAAAGTAGGAGATAGTACAACCTCCTCCCAAAAACAAAACAAGACCATCCGTATGATTAAAATAATCTCATATATTAAGGGCAACTGGAGAATGCCATACATCAGGGAAGTAACAAAATCCTGTATCTAAAGTGGGACATCCCCGACAGCTCCCAGCGCAATAGTAACCCTAAGTCTGCCGCCAGCACTGGGTCAGATACTGATATCATACAATTCTTGCAGCATGAGAAGATACAAGTGTCCAACAGCAGTGAAGAGGTTAAGCAAGAGAAGTTCACTGGCCTTCTTCACTCTGACATCACAGCCAAAGGCCTCCTGTCAGCCCCCAGACGGTTTAGGCAGTGAAGCCCTTGGAAAGGTGCGTGAAGTTCTTTAGCAAGCCAGAGTGACTCTAAAGGTAGAGACAGCCCTAGCAGCAGCTAGATGAAAGTGGGTGGGCTACGGGAGAATTCCTGCCGCCCTGGCATTCTGAGCTACTTTATTAAAACTGCATGCAGCCCAAGAGAACTGGCTGTACTCCCTGCTGCAAGCCTAGGACAAGCTGCATTACACATGCTGTAGCTCAGCTCTAGCCTCTTCTAAACTGGAATACAATGCAAAGGATTTCCAGTCTCCCTTTCTGTTGCCTGAAGGGACTCTGAACAGCTTTCTTGTAACCTTATGTTTTAGTTTCACTGTGGCACCAGGCTTTCCGCTCAGGTAAGCAGTTATTTTAGGTTGTGCATTATTTTGCTTTATGAGCAGCAAATGGATAGATTCCTCTTTGGTTGAAAACTGAAGTGCAGAGAAGCTGTTTCTCTCAGATTGTGATCATGTTCATGCTAAACGCTATTCTGTTGACGTTGCTACCGGGATACAATTATGGCTTTCTGAACAGATTGACTATATCATCCTACGCAGTATTTGCTCTAATTTAAAATTAAAACCTAAGAAAAGGTACAGGCCGGTGCTTCTAATTTAACATTGACAGATTGCAGCTCCTATATGCTGCAATGTGTGTTATTACTGCCAGCACAGTTCAGCTGATCTGCTCTGCTAGCATTATCAGCACAAAATGCAACATTTTATTTAGGTTCGGCTGCCTCAGATTTCTTTTTACATTCAGTTTGGGCCATTCCTAGGCTTCATTAATGATAAATGTTGAATCAGTTCTGCCAGTATAAACAGCACTCACGTTTATTAATTATTCTTAGTAGCCTCCAGTGTAAGTTTGACTCATTAAGCACAAGATGCACGGGCTAGTAGTTAAAGCACAGGACAGTGAATTGGAACCGCTGGATCAAGATTTCAAACTTGGCTCCCTAAAATTAGGCTCCTAAATCCATATTTAGGCATCTAAATTGGGATTTGGGGGGGCACCTAACTCTCTTAGGTTCCATTTAAAAATCAAGCCATTTATTTAAGGGTGGAATTTTCAAAGTGCTGAGCACTCTGCAGCACCAAATGTAACTGGTGAAATTAAGTCCAGTTAACCAGCTGTTTAAAAATGATCTTAGGCTGAGATTTTAAAAAGTGCCCAGGAAAGTTGGGTGCCCAGCTCCCACTGACTTTCTGTGAGATTTGGGCTCCTCGTGCCATTTGGCCCCCTTGAAAATCACAGCCTTAGGACCCTAACTATAGGCAGCCAGCTGTGAAAATCTTGACCTTGAGTAAAGCAAAGTTGCAGATACAACTCTTCCCCTCCAACTCTGAGATATTTAGATTGAATTATAGAGCCACATTTCATGGCTTGGGCACCTTTCTGCTGGGCTGCCTTTTTAGCTCTGAAATAGTCTTCCAGGACACCATTATGTCAGGCACTGTACAAACAGAACAAAAAGTCCCTATCCCAAAAAACTTATAATCTAAGACACCAGACGGACGGAGGAGTACAAGGAAACAACGAGACATGATTGGTCAGGGTGCCAGGCAGTGATCTCAGCACACCAGTGGCCTATCATTGATAAGGGGAAATTCTCACTAGTATAAGGGGCAGCATGGGAGAATGCAGGAGAGTGCTTGAAAATTTAACAAGTGGGTGATGGAAGCCCATCATGAGCTAATGGGAGGCAGAAGGAGAAATGATAGGTGAGGTAGGCATAGGTCATGAAAAGACTAGAAAATGAAGACAAGGAGCTAATGTTTGTTGTAACAGAAAAGGGAAAGCCACTGGAGGGATGCAAAAGAGGGATGAAGTGGTCAGAATGATGGGCTAGGAAAATGATCTTTTCAGCAGCGTTCAGAATGGAGATGAGCAATGCAAAAGTGTATTTATCAAGGCAAGAGAGAAAGATGTTGTGGTAATCAAGACATGAGATGATGAGAGACTGCATGAGAATTTTAGGTATGTGCATGGATAGGAAGGCCGCATCTAAGAGATATTATGCAGAAACAATCAGCAGGATTTAGACTTAGCCTGGATGTGAGGATCTAGACAAAGCTGGAGTCTAATGTGATGCCCAGGTTTTGGACCTTAGTGACAGGTAGGATGGTGATATTGTCCTCAGTGATCAAGAAAGGATGTAGCGGGAAGGGACTGGGGGTGATTAAGAATTCTGTCTGAGCCATGCTGATCTTGAGGTGATAGCTATAGATGTCAGAGAGGCAGGCCAAGATATTAGTTTGGACAAAAGGAGACTTGTCTGGAGTAGCAATAGAGATCTGAGAGTTATTACAGATGGTACTTGATTTGTGTTGGTAGATAAGATTACATGGAAATCCAGTGTAGAGGGTGAAGAGAAAGGGACTAAGGACAGACCTGTGTGGAACCCCCACAGAAAGTTGCAGTAGGGGGATGAGGAGCATCCTCCAGACGACATCTGAAGGAGCAACTTGTGAGGCAGGAGGAAAACCAGGAGAGGACAGAATCACAGAAGCTAAGGGAGGACAAGATTTCAAGAAAGAAAGAGCATGGTTGATGGCCTTGTTGGTGATTGATGAATCTAAGAAGATGAGGATGGAGTACTGGTTCTGAGCTGTCAGTAGGAAGAGATTATCCAGGCTTTGGTAGCAGCGGTTTCAGTGAAGTGCAAGGAGCAGAAGCTGGATTGGAGAAATTCTAGGCTGGAACTGGAGGAGACCTCAGACAACAATTGTAGACAGCACATTCAGTAAGCTTATATGTGAAAGGGAGCTGGGCCGTAGCTGGAGAGGCAAATGGGGTCATGGGTGGATTTTTTTAAGGTAGGAAAGAATAAAGTGTGTTTGCATTATGAGGGGAAGGAGCTGGAGGAGAGTGAAGAGAAGAGAAAGGGAGTGGATGAGAGGGATTTGAGGGAGATCAGGAGATGGGATAGGGTCACTGGGGAAGGTGGAGGGTTTAGAGAAGAGCAGATAAACTTCTGTGACAGGGGAGAAAGGGAAAGCAAGCTAAGGGGAGAGGAAATGTTACACGGTATTTTGTCAACTTTCTCTTGGAATAAATTGGCAAGAACCTGTGTAGAGACAGAAGTGGAGACAGGAGAAGGGAAGAGTTTGAGAAGTGAGTCAAAGGTAGCTGGGATTGAATTAAGGCAGCAGTGGGATTCAGTTAAGTTGACACAGTGATTTAGCTAGGAAGATGGCGGAACTGAAGGAGAGGAGAATGACTGTGCAGTGGAGGAAGTCAGCCTGGTCACAGGATTTCCACCAGCAATGCTTTGCAATGTGAGGGCAGGAGTGGAGGGAATGAGTTAGGGCTATGGGCTGGCGGAATGGACTTTGTGATGAGCGAGAGGGGCAAAAGAGTCAAGGGTGGAGGAAAGTGAAGTATGGGGAGAAACAACAACAATAGCCATTAAATAAATGGACGAGAAGGCTGAGAGCAGATGGAGGCATCGGCGCTGATGAACTGGAAGACCCAGAAAGGCAGAGTGACAGTCGGTACCCTGACATGCACTCCTTTTTATAGGACAAAGTATGTATTGGGAGGTATCATTTGAAAGCTCATGATTTGCTGATCGTTACTGTCCTAGTGAAATATGTGAAGCAACATTGCATGAAAAGATAAACGATTCCTCTGTATACTGTTAAGACATGTTCCAAACCTGGAGAAGCAGCCTCAAACCAGTTCCCCAAAGACCAAAGGCCAGGTGTCTACAAATGGACAATCACCTAGTGAAGTGGCCACTCTTGGGTGGGAAAAAGGGTGTGTGCAGAAAATCTACACCTTGAACAAAGTAACAGTTTGAGGTTCTCTTCCACTCAGATTTTCTGTCTCCTGAACCTCAGCGGGAGATGATTCTTGTGCAAGAGAAAGGACAATAAAGGGAGCGGGCAGACTTCCCAAAATATCTCCCTCCTTATCTTTCTACCCGGTGCATCAACAACACCTGAAGAACAAGGAAAGCAGCAGTGGACTGAGGGAGAGATCTTGTCTGAAAGGGGATCAGCTAGTAAGACTGTTGGGACATGTGATGAGAGGGACTTTTGCTTTGAATTCATGTAGCTTATTAAATTAGGTATTAGTTGAGTCTTACTTTTCTTAGTAACCAATTCTGATGTTTATGCCTCATTACTTGTAATCACTTAAAATATATCATTTTCTAATTAAGAAATTTGTTTAATTTTTTTATCTAAACCAGTGTGTTTGGACTGAAGTGTTTGGGAAACTCCATTTGGGATAATAAGGCTTGTGCCTATCATTTTCTATTAATAAATGACAGACTTAATATGAATTGTATTGTCCAGGAGAGGGCTGGGCAGTACAAGATGCACATTTCTGGGGGAAAGTCTGGAACTGGAGAGTTTGCTGGTGTTGTTCTGCAGTGTAATTCATGAGTGGTTGGCAGTAGCATTCATGCAATGTAATGGAAAGTAATTTATGTACTGGAGGCTGTGTGGAAGCAGACCAGAAGTGGTACCTCTCATAGCAAAACAGTGAGAAAAGCACCCCAGTCTGGAGGGTTGAAGGGACACAGCTGTTCATCAGTCCAGATTGTACCTTGGGTAATGTCTCAGGGCATGGGGGATAGGGGCTCCTGGGTGACACTGAAGCAGACCAGGTGATGGTTGGAAAGGGGGAACTTTTCAATAGAACAATCAGAGAGAGAGAGAGAGCAGTGCTTGCTGAAGATCAAGTAGTTGAATGGCCATTTGGGTGAGTGGGAGAACTGAAGTAGGGCTTCAGGTCAAGAGAAGAGATCAGAGTGAGGAAACATGCAACAAAGAGGTCAGGTGGTCCATCAGCATGGAAGCTGAAGAGACAGAGGATGAGTGATAGAGATTGCGAGGAGAGGAAGCCAGGAGCTGGGACAGGAGAGAAAGGCTGATGGGAAGGAGTTGGATGGACAGCAGATGACAGCAACGTGGAGGGAGAAGGTAGAGGCACGTCAGATGTAGTGCTGTTCAGAAGGTGAGACCGTGGGAAGGGAGAGGCCAGAGAAGCTGGAAGCAGCAGGAATGGGGAAAAAGAAGTCTAAACATTCCATGAGTAGTTCAACTGACTCCACTGTCATTCAGTCTCAGTAAAGGGATCAGAAGCTGGCACTTTGAGAACATCAGCTAGAGCGTGCTATAGAAGATCAAGAAATACTATTGTTACTTTTATGACCTGATTTGAAATACAGCTAGTGTCTGAAATACCAAAGCACCAGGCAAATGGAATATGGTTGTTTCAAGATGACAGACACATTTGTTATTAAAATCTACTATTTCAGAAGCCCTATTTACATGGGGGCAAAGTTTTCAAATGTCTACTAAGTTTGCTTGTCTCAGTTGTGGGGACTATAAACCCTTTGGCGCAAACAGGGTCACATTTTCATTGGCCAGCACCGGGGTCCTGAGACAATTTGAATAGTGGTGGTGCTGAGAATCACTGAACCAAACTGTGAACTCTGCATATGATGGAAACCACTTCAAGCCAGGACGTGTGGCAGCACCTCTGGCACCCCTAGTTCCAGCACCAATGCTGTATCTGCAAAGGGCACACTATCCTGGATTTGCATGCAGAAATCTGCACTTGCACAAGCGACTGAGTAGTTACCCATGCAATTTCCTGTTTCTACAGGTAAATGTGAGACTTCTGGGTGTAATGGATTTATGCACAAATTTTGTGAGTGCAGCTTAGTCTCTGGTTGTTGATGTCCCTTAGTAAACTGTCCTTATTGGTTTTGCACACCCTATCGCAGACATATCCTTTTTTTTGTGCAAAAGTCTAAAATTAAAAACTACGAAAAAGATTTGAAAATAATTCACAGCTTCAAAATGAAAGTTTCATTCTTACCATTTTGTGTGTTGTGAAATCCTTCAGTTCCACATAGTGCAGTCTGACACCTGTGAAACTTTTCAATGTTTCTGTGTTTATTGATGCATCTTTGAGATCTTAATTGCGTCTCTTGTTTAATTATTAATGTCAGAACATTTCCAGTCCATCTTGCAAAGAACATACTAAAGCAGTGGTACTGAAAGCTCTGTTAATGACCCTTTAGCCCGGAGAATATAAACTGCTGAAGCAGCAGCCAGTAAAACAATACTAATTGTTGCTTTAAACAATGTTCATGGGATACATCTCAAAAAACATCTGAACACATTAAATGGCAGCATGATAACATTTAGTGACAGTGAAGGTTGCACCACGACACTATCCACTGAAACCTTCATAGCAGAAGATAAAGGAGAAGTCTCTTGGATTTAATGCCACAGCACATCACTTACAGCCATGTGGAAAACACTTCAACACTTGGCAAGGCTTTCACTTCCATTGCCCATGAACACCAAAAGCAACATCTCACTTTCAAACCGAAATCCAGCTGTCACCAATATGCAGTTGATTCATAGATTTACCCTCTATACTCTGTATTTGTCTCTTTCTGGCCAAACTAAAATCTTGCCCTGTCTCTCTGACATCTTCTCAAGGACATCCAGGCTTCAACTTAAGCTCAACATGGCCAGAACAGAGCTCTTAATCTTTCCTTCCATGCCGTCCTTTCTCTCTCCTTTCTCAGTCACAACGTACACGACAACTACAATATCCTCTCTGTCAATCGGGCCCCTAACCTGGGTGTCCTCTTCTACTCAAGGCTCTCTAGGTCCTCACATGCAGGCTGTGTCTAAATCTTCCTGGTTGTTCCTGCACAACATCTCTAAATCCAGCCTTTCCTCACCATCTGGATTGCTTGATAAACTGGGTGCAAGTAAACAATACACATTTTAAGATGGCTAAATGTAAGGCTATACCGCTAGGAACAAAGAATATGTAGGTCATACTTACAGGATGGGGACTCTATCCTAGGAAGCAGTGACTCTTTGAATGATTAGGGGGCCATGATAATCAGCTGAATATGAGCTCCCAGTGTGAAGCTGTGGCCAAAGCAGCTAATACGACCCTGGGATGCATGAACGGGGAAATCTCCAGTAGGAGCAGAGAAGTTATTTTACCTCTATATTTGACAACGGTGCAACTGCTGCTGGAATCCTGTGTCCATTGCAGGTGCCCACAATTCAAAACGATGTTGATAAATTGGAGACAGTTCAGAGAAGAGCCATGAGACCGATTAAAGGTTTAGAAAACCTGCCTTTAACAATAGACTTAAAGAGCTCAAGCTATTTAGCCTACTAAAAAGAAGGCTAAGGGGTGTCTTCATTACAATCTGTAAGTACCTACAGGGGGAATAAATATTTAATAATGGGCTCTTCAATCTAGCAGAGATCCAATGGCTGGAAGTGGAAGCTAGACAAATTCAGACTGGAAATAAGGTGAGAATAATGAACCACTGGAATGATTTACTGAGGGTCATGGTGGATTCTTCACCACTGAGAGTTTTTAAATCAAGACTGGATGTTCTTCTAGAAGCACTGCTCTAGGAATTATTTTGGGGAAGTTCTATGGCTTGTGTTAGTCAGGAGGTCAGACAAGATGATCACAATGGTCCCAAAGAACTTTCCTGTATTCATTTCTACTTTAACTCCAGTGGCTGTGCCTGAACTAGATCCTATCTATTAGAGGAACATAGAATCTTGATTTAAAAATTTTCAGTGTTGGAGAATCCACTACAAACACTAAGTTGTTCCAATAGCTAATTGCCCTCCCTTAAAAATTTGTGCTTTATTGCTAGTCTGAATTTGTCTAGCTTCAACTTCCAGCCATTGGATCTTGTTGCAGTGTTGTCTGCTGGAGTGAAGAGCCGTCTATTTTCAAATTTCAGTCATCCATGTAGGTACTTATATGATCAAGTCATCTCTTAACCTTGTCTTTCATAAGCTAAATTTATATGGCTGAGGGGGGAGGGTTGTGTGTTTGGGGGTGCTCAGTAGCTGAAGGGAGAGGGTTGCTTCTGAGTGTGTGTTCTGGTGGATTATTTGTAGCTAAGGGAACAGGTTTATGTTTCTTCTGGAAAGTGTAGGTGACGGGGTGAGTTGTGTGTATATTTTGGAGATAGTGTATAGACTACAGGAGAGGTACTTGTGTGTGTTCTGGAGGGTTGTGTGTAGCTGAAGGGGGAGGGTTGTTCATGTGGTTTTGGGTGCTTAGATGAGGGTGGAAGTTGTGTGTTTTAGGGGGTGGTTTATACCTGAGGCAGGGAGGGGAATGCATGTGAGTTTGGGGCAGTGTGTAACAGAGAGGAAGGGGTGTGTATGTATGTTTTGGAGGTGGTGTGTGGGTGAAGGGTCCCAGACCGGTGTGTTTGTGGTGGTGTTTAGCTGAGGAGGTGTTTAGCTGTGTGTATTTTGGTGTCTGTGTGTGTTTGTAGGTAGTGTGCAGCTGTGGAATGGGGTTGTGTGTGTTTTGGAGATTGTGCGTAGCTAAGGGATGGGGTTGTGTGTGGTGTGTAGCTGAGGGATGGATTGAATGTAGCTGACAGGCAGGGTAGTGTGTGTTTTGTGGGTGGTGTTGCCATGGGGCAGGGTTTTCTCTTCCCCTGAGGAGTAAGCTGGTGGTGGTGGGTGGCAAAGGAAGGAGTGACCTCATTCTTGGTCTCCCCCATACAACCTGTAATTCCCTGGGGTGTCTGTTCACAGCTCCTGCTATCTGTGGGGAAGGCTAGTCCAGCACTGGCGTGGGACACTCTTACTAGGAAGTGAGTGTTGTGAACACATTTGCTACAGGAAGGAGGTGGGATTTCTGCCACTTGTTAATTAAATACTTGTCCTGAGTCAGCAAGGTCAGAGGCCAATTGCTCCTTGGAGATTGGGGCTCTGGCTGTTGACCCTTTGGCTCTGTTCTGTCCTGAAGACACAGCCCTAGTTCATACTGTGCAGGGCTTTTTTGCCTTGGCCTCCAGGTTAGCGACCATTTCTTTGCATATGCTCTTTGCTTCTGACTCTGGCTATGAGTCGAGGCTGGGAGTGGGTGTTGGAGGCTGGGAGATCACCCGAACATTGTTTATAAGTAACCCTGGTTAGTTAAACCCAACGACAGTGCAAATCCTAACTTCACAGACTAGATAGCTTCAGCACAGTAATTTTTTTTTAATCACCTCACCCATCTTGTAAAGATAACAATGTACTAAGCACTTAGCTTGGAGATAACAAAGGGCATTTGTGTCCAAAAGATACACTTCACTCATGCAAGGATTAGCCACTCATGAATGGCATCCACGTTTACTCCATATTGTAGGCAGCATGAGTAATGACGCCTCTAATGAAGGTTGCCTAACAGGGTAGCCCCACCTGGGATGCCCTCTTGGAGGAGGTCATCGTATGACATGTTTACTGGCCTTGGTTTCCCTCTTTAGAGACCCCCAGTAACTCCCCCACTGCTCTCTTGCCTCAATTGTTCACCTCACAGGGGCCAGTTTCTTACAAAATGTAAATTAAACTAGTTTCATAAACAAAAGTCCCCAAACATACACCCCAGGGCATATAGTCCTTAAATACCACCCCCTCTAGTCAGGTCCATTGACATATCACATACCACACTCAAGCATCTTCCACCTCATCCAGACGCCTCCTCAGCTCTCTCCTGTCCTTTTATCAGGACAGCCACCCCAACACCTCACTCTTCACAGCAGCTTCTTGGCTGGGAGATCATCCTCACCAGGGGAGTATGCTTGATCTTCCCATGGCCCTCTCACTGGTCCCCTGCATCCAGCTCCCCGTATGGAGATATCAGTGGGTAAGCCCCTCTGCTGCTCCCCTGCCTTCTGCCCTCTCCAGCCAATGCCTTTGGTTCTCCGGCTTAGAGTCAATAGACAACACCCTTTGCTGCTCTTCTGCCTTCAGCTTCCCTCAAGGACCTCCTTGAGTTTCCTGGTCTCAGACAGCACTCACCTATTGACTACCAGCTCTCCCCTGCCCCTCTCCTGACTGACTCCCTGAGGACTAGCTGCCCTTTTTAAAGCCCATTTGGGATCAGCTGACCAGTCACAGGTGCACTGACCTTTTTCCTCTTAAAGGACAAAGGTCATCCTGTGACATCCCCTTGCTTAGAACAGGCCTGCACAACTTGTAAAGCGGTAAGGACCATATTCCTTCAAAGAAAACAGCTGATGGCTGAACCCTCCCCCTAGCTCTGCTGAACCCCTCCCCCCAGCGCCGCCCCGCCCCCCTGAAACAACTCCTCCCCAGCACCACCCGTCCCATGGAAACAAACCCTCCTTCCCCAGCATCTCCCCGCCGAAACAGTGGTATTGAACCTTGGTAATATATTATAGTGGACCCTTAAGGTAGTATAATTAAGGTAAAAGAAAACTGTCTTTTTGCTAGAAGTAGAATAAGATCTTCCCCCAACTTTGTAATCAATTGCCTTGTTGAATGAATGAGGTGTGACTGAGGAAGGTGTGGAAGGCAGCACCTCCAGACAGCTGCAACCCTTGGAGAGGGGATGGGAGCCAGATCAGATAAGTAGAACAGGTCAGCCACTGACTCTTCACTCCCCTTCTCAGCCGCCTCCTCCCCCGCTGCTGGCTCACCTGCCCCCCCCACTGCCCACCCACTCGCCTCCTCATCCCCCCCCGCTCACCTGCTCACCCCCTGCCACTGCCTGCCCGCTTGCCTCCTCAGCCCCCCTGCTCACCTACTCACCCCCCACCACTGCCCACCCACTCGCCTCCTCAGCCCCCCCCGCTCACCTGCTCACCCCCTGCCACTGCTTGCCCGCTCGCCTCCTCAGCTGCCTCCTCCCCTGCCACCGGCTCACCTGCCCCCTGCCACTGCCCGCCTGCTCACCTCCTCAGTCCCCTGGCTCGCCTACTCACCCCCCACCACTGCCCGCCTACATGCCTCCTCAGCTCCCCTCCCTCACCCGCTGCTTGCCTACTCACCCCCCGCGGGCCGCACAGTGAGCCCACGTGGGCTGCATGTGGCCCCCAGACCGCATGTTGGGCAGGCCTGGCTTAGAACTTTGCCAAACTGTAATCCTTTGGGCTGAAATGTCTCATGCTTGGTGTCTGCCTCGATCAAATTTTTTTTTTTAAATTTCAGATAGTTATTCAACCACTTTCCAGATTGAGATTATAGGGCGAAATATGTTGTTTTGTCCATGTTTACAAATATTTACAGCCTTTTTGTTAAGAACCTCCAGCACCCCGAGTCTTTGGAGCAGGGACTTTACATTTTGCAGCAGGGTCACTATGATATCAGGGATGTGCCTTTTGCTGCTCCTGTGACAATCCAACCAGATGTAGCCAAATTATGTAAATTACAGTGTGCAGATTCAAAGCCAGTTAGGCCAGAAAATTTCACCACTTGACCCTGCACTGGGCTCAATAACTTGCATTTGGCTAAAATGCCTTCCAAAAAGGCATCCGGTCTTGATTGGACATATCAAGAGATGGAGAATCCACCTTGATAGTCTGTTCCAATGGTTAATGACCCTCACTGTTAAAATTGGTGCCTTATTTCTAATTTGAATGTGTTTGGTTTCAGCTTCCAGCCAGAAGCTGCCTGCACCCCGATTGGAATGCCTAGGTGTAGGACAGGAGCTGAAGAAGGGGTGGTGGGATGGGAGCACAGAGAATAGTGAAAGGAATCAGGGGTGAGGGGGAATAGGAGCAGAGAGGGATGTCAGGGACAGGTTAGGGCACAGGCGTAGAAGAGTCTATATGTTCCTCTCTGGAAAAACATAGGAATGAAGCCAAGTACCCTGAGTCTGCTGTTAGCCAATAGCTGTAAAAACCACTGTATATCTCATCCCATTGTACTGACTGGTCCATATTGAGGAGAACAGCTTGCTACTGCTATCAGTTATCTTATCTCTAGAGGTAGAGGTCTGTGCTGTGAGTCTAAAGGACCCAGCCCTGCTGTTGTCCCATGTAGGGATCACTATGGTTCCACATAATAAAATTTCCATTTTAATCAATTTGCTTTTTAAAAATATAAGAAATTACATTAAAAAAAACTACATTAAAATAATGTTATGGATGGAAAGTCAAGCACTTGAATGTTAGGAAATGCTAGAATTAAGGTTCCTAATGCAGCCTTAATTTGGCCCCCTTGTACACGTCATACAATCTTTAAGTATGTGATCACACATGATTTATTTCCACAAGGTCCCTGCCTCATTCACCAAGGAGGAGATCTGTTTGTGCGCTATACTTACATACAGGGCGTGGTCAGGGTTTACACCTCAGGGAGGGAGATTTGCGATTTAAGCTAATGGATAATGTTGGCACAAAACCAAATGGGAATAAATGAGCCATGAACAAATTTAGGCTGGAAATTAGAAGAAGGTTTCTAACAATGACAGAAGTGAGGTTCTGGAACAGCTTCCTAACAGGAGTTCTGTGGGCAAACAACTTAATTAGTCTTAAGATAGAGCTTGATACATTTATGAGTGGGGCTTCTGTTGTGGTTGGGAGGCAGGGCTTGGTGAGTCTTTCCAGTTCATGATGTCTTATGTTCCCAAAATCTCATGCTTCAGGACTTCAGCCAATCACCTGTAGGGTCAGGAAGGAATCATCCCCCACCTGATATATTCATATTTTTTTGTTTTTCTCTCCTTCCTCTGAAGCATCAGAAAAGGTCGCAGCTGGAGATGGGACACTGAACAGGGTGGCCAGTGCTGTGAGGTAGTATGGAATATTCTCTCTCTCAGGTGCTTGGCTAACTGGTTCTTAGTCATGTGCTCAGAGTCTAACTGATCACCATATGTGGGGTTGGGCAGAATTTTCTGGCAGATCAGACTGGAAGGCACTTTGGGGGTGTTTCACCTTCCTCTGCAGTGTGGGTGTAGGTCATTTGCTAGGATCATCTGGGTATATCTCATTAAATCAATTCGCTGCCAATCCAGGGGCTTCAGGCACCTGTATACCTTGGTCCCTTCTGTTCTCTTCCTGTTGTGCACAATAGTTTAGTTTCTTAAGGGTTACTTTGGTGTAATTTTGGTTGTTGGATTTAGTGTGCAGATGCTGGGTGATGTTGGTGGCCTGCGATACACAGGAGGTCAGACTGAATGATCTGATGGTCCCTTCAGGCCTTAAATTCAATGACTCTATGACTGTACAGGACAAACAGTGCTCTGGGGATGAACCAGCGTTCTGCAGTGAATGAGGCTGTTTGTAGAAGGACCTCTGTCTCATTTGTTGTAGAAGTTGGAAGGTGTGAAGTGAATGAGGCATAGGCTTGCAGGAAGAGAACACGTGGTCTTGTGGTTAAGGTAGTGAATGTCAGTCTAGAACAGGGGTCCGCAACGTGGTGCCTGCGGGCGCCATGGCGCCTGCGGGGGCATCTTAATGCGCCCACATCCTGGCCCCTGGGAGAGCACCCGCCAAAATGCCGCTGAATTTCAGCATCATTTCAGCAGGTACGCCTCTCGATGACGCCGCTTGCCATCGACAAGTGACGTCATCGAGAGGCATCACTCCTGAATTTCTCCCGCCAGACGAAAAAGTTGGGGACCACTGGTCTAGAGAGTGGGATTTTATTCCTAGTAATATAACAAAATTCCTGTGTGATACTGGCAGGTCACTTAAACCAAACTTTTCACAGGCTTTCAAATAAGGTATTACTCATTTTATGGGTGCCCAACTTCAGACACCTGGGAGGGAATCCTGGCTTTTTTGGAGTAAATGGAAAAACTTTCACAGATGGCAGTGGAGTCCAGCTTTCACCACTGAGGCTACATTTGCAGAAGTGCGAAGTGCTCACAGTTAACCTGAGCTCAATGAAACCTGTGCTTTGAATACATAAAATAGGGTTAGTCAAAATTTTTCCACTGAAACCATTTTTTGAAAGGACAGTTGGGTATTCCATTGCACAAAACCTTTGTGGAAAGTGTCTACTTTCTTCTAGAGTTTTTCAGTTTTTGCCAGGAACTTAAAATCTTTAGAGGGAAAACAGTGGGTTCTGGGTTTTGATGAAAAGCTGAAATTTTCTGCTGAAAATTTCACTGAAAACAATTTTTTATTCTTGTTTTCATTGAAAATATCTGGCAGAAATACAAATTGCCAGCTAATAATATTATACAAATATTTATTGAACACTTCTGATTTTTCTGCATTATTATTGATAATTCTACCATTTCCATCTAGTGCTATTGTCAGGATTTTTTTTTTGTTCCTAATAGATTTTAACTCTGCTGTCTATAGATTTTGCTTTCTGGCCCTTTGCTTTTCTTATCAATTTTCTACAATTCCTATCTTCTGATCTATATTCATTACTGTCAACTTCTCCTTTCTTCCTGTGACGAAGTGGGAATGTTTTTAATGTTTTCTCTGAATACTGTGTGGGTGCCTTAGTTTCCCCTATGCATTTCTTAGGTATCTAGGTGGGGGGATCAGGGTGTGTAATTGTTGAAGAGCCCAAAAGGGCCCCTGTAATACTGTCTGCACAAAAAATGGCCAACACTCTGTCTCCTGGCAACTAATGGCCTGGGCCCCTCCTCTACAAAGATACCAGCTGAAGGTGTTAAAAAACAAAAAGATCAGGTAACCTCCTGGCCTGGAAAAAAGACAAAAGAAGAGGAGGGACTAAAAAGTTTTTCAGTTTGAAGCTGGCTGGGAAAATGGAGGGGAGGCCAGACAGGCCTCCTGGCCTCCCCTGGCTTTCCAAAATGAACCTGACTAAGGGGTCCGGTTATCTGTACCTGCAAGGCCTGTCTTAAACTGTGTTCCTGTCGTCTAAATAAACCTTCTCTTTTACTGGCTGGCTAAAAGTCATGTGAATCGCAGAAAGGCGGGGGTGCAGGTCCTTGTCTCCACCAAACTCCGTGAGACTCCCATTTGTAATACATTAGGGCAGGGGTCGGCAACCTTTCAGAAGTGCTGTGCCGAGTCTTCATTTATTCACTCTAATTTAAGGTTTCGTGTGCCAGTAATACATTTTAACGTTTTTAGAAGGTCTCTTTCTCTAAGTCTATACATATAACAATAGTTTAGTTATATATTAAAGTAAATAAGGTTTTTAAAATGTTTAAAAAGCTTCATTTAAAATTAAATTAAAATACAGAACCCCTCAGACTTGTGGCCAGGACCCGGGCAGGGTGAGTGCCACTGAAAATCAGCTCACGTGCCGCCTTCGGCACCCGTGCCATAGGTTGCCTATCCCTGCATTAGGGTTTGTTAAATAGCTGCCTTCACTTTCCTTTTAAACCAGGTAGGTTTTTTTAATCAAGACAGCCTTCTCCCTCAGTTCTGGGATTGTGATTTTTGGGGCATCTAGTTAAGTGTTCTTAAACAATTCCCAATTATCAGTCATTTTTCTGATTAAATTCTTCCTGCCAGCTAATTTGACTCACAATTGTTTTCAGCATTGAGAAACTGGCCCCTTTAAATTACTCAGTTTAGATATTCCTGGTCTGGACATTATTCTGTTTGCACATTATAAACATGATCAAGTCATGATCACTTGTACCTAAGCTATGATTAACTTTAAGTTCTGTGACCAGTAGCTCATTATCTGTCAAGATGAGGTCTAATATAGAATTCCCCTGCATCGGATGCAACACCTTTTGAGTTAAGAAATTGTCATCAATCATATTTAAAAATATCAGGGATGTTTTAGTATTGGCAGCATGAGACCTCCAGCATACGTTACTCAGATTGAAGTCTCCCATGATCACAAAGTTGTTTTTCCTACATATTATAGATAGGCGCATAAGAAGCCTGTCATCGTGTTCCCTAGTGTGATTTGGTGGTCTCTAGCTGACACCAGCTAATACCCCATCTCATGCTTTATTTGCCTTTTGAGGGATCTGTTTAGTTAAATATACTGATGATACCCTTTGTACTTTGAATGACTCACAAGCAACATTGTGATCTCGTGGGGTATATATCCACCCCTGAAAGAAAACAGGGAAATCCACATGCTTTTTCAAGACAGAGACATAGGCCAGGTACTTTCTATCACCAGAGATCATCAGAGACCCCCAAGGAAGAGTCAGAAATACCAGAAAAAGAGAATTTCTGCCTTAGCCACTCTTACATCTCAACCTACAATACTGTGCCAATCCCCTACCCCCTTCCACATTCCTCTTCAGAGACTTATCTCACGAGAGACAGTGGCATCAGGAGGTGCATTCATTTCTGTCACTCACAACAATAAAAGACGTTCCATCTCAATTCTGAGGAAGATGTTTCTACTCCAATGCCTTCCTGATACCAAAGAAGGGTGACATCCCATTTTGCATTTGAGCAGGATCAGCATCTTCATTCATCACATAACGTTCAGAATAGTGACCCTAGCATCAATGATTCCACCTCTAGATTGGCAAGACTGGTTTGCAACTCTTGACTTGCAAACTGCGTAATTCCACGGCGATCCCCACGGAGCTGATCGAAGATTCCATTAATCACATTCTTCATCTCTTCCTTGCTCTCAGTTTCAAAATCAACAGAGAAAAATCCAGATTGAAAGAATACAAAGACTAGAATTTATAATTGCAGCCACAGATTCCATCACAGCCAGATGGAATAGTGCAGACTGTTCCTTTGTCCAGATTTTTAAAAGGATTTTGAAAAATTGGAGAAGATGCAGAAAAAAGCCAAAAATACCTTACAGTGAGAGACTTGGGACATATCTACACTGCCTTATGGTGCTGACCAAAGAGATGTGAATAGCAGAGCACACCAGAGTGCTCTGCTGTAATCAGGGCCGGCTCCAGCTTTTTTGCCACTCCAAGTCGCGAAGAAAAAAAAGAAAAGAAAAGCCCGATTGAGCAGAGCTATTGAGCTGCCGCTAAAGTGCCGCCGAAGAGGAAGCGAGGCACTGAAGGACTCGCCGCCGAATTGCTGCCTCAACAATGGACAGACTGCTGCCCCTTTCTATTGGCCGCCTCTTCCTTCACCGGTGCTTGGAGCCGGCCCTGGCTGTAACTCCCCCATGTACACATTGTGGGCATAAATTTACAAGTCCAGATTGGCGCTAAGGTAATTGAAACCTTTAAGTTCACACTCACAGGGTCCACACAGGGGAATGACAGTGCAGCACTTCGATGCACACTGCTAGTCACACCCCGTTAGGGCAGGTTTCACTACCCACCAGATCGGCAGGTAGTGATCGATCTATCGGGGATCGATTTATTGCATCTTATGCAGACGTGGATAAGTTGATCCCCGAACACGCTCCCTGTCAACTCCGAAACTCCAGCTCCCGAGAGGTGGAAGCAGAGTCGATGGGGGAGTAGCTGAAGTTGCATATCTTAGGTCGAACCCCCCCCCAGGGCTTAGGGTCTGAACTGCGGCAGTTGAGATGTGCACTTACAGAGCTCAGTCTGTTTAGAGTATCAAAAAGAAGATTGTTTGGTGACTTGATTATAGTGGATGAGTAACTTCACAGGGAGAAAATAATGGGTCCCAACAGGCTCTTGAATCTAGCAGAGAAAGGCATAACAAGAACCAATGGCTGGAAGATGAAGCTAGACAAAATAAAATTAGAAATAATTTTTTAACTGTGAGGGTGATTAACCATTGAAAGAAACTACCAAGGGAAGTGGGGGAGTCTCCATTTCTTGGGCTCTTCAGATCCAGAGTGGATGCTTTTCTGGAAAACGCGCTTTAATCAAACACATTTATTGGGCTCAACGTAGAGGAACCAACTGAAATTCACTGGCCTGTGTTTATTGAGGCCAGACTAGATGGTTCCTTCTGCTATTAAACTCTATGAGATTCTTTGCCATTTTCACATGAGGAGCACAGTCCAAACAGCCTAGTTTAATTTTCAGAATTTACCAAATTTAAGAGCAACATCTTTCAAAGTTAGCCAAAGTAATATATCCTAATGAGGACCGTTTTCATGCCAGGTTTGAACTTTGAAATGCTTAGCGTTACTGGTTTGAAAAACTGGTTATCTGTTTGAAAGGGTCTGATCTTGCAAACCCTTTCTCCAGCGAGAAGTCCCTTTGCAGTCAATAACACTATCCACAGGAATTTTAGGTGCACACATGATAATTTTCAGGATTTCTACCGTCTTTTTTTTTTCATATTCTTTTAATTTGAAAACCAGCTGAATGAATTTTTCTCCAATTTTCAATCAATCATATTTGGGTTGAGATCAAGCATTTAAAGATTTAGCCCAAAAAGATAAGATTGTAGAAAATTACGAGAGTCTGGAAACTGTTTTTTGTAACTTTATAAATTTAAAACTGTAACTTTATTTATCTGTAATTTTAAACATTGTGAAATTAACATGCCATCTGCCAACCATAATTCAAATTGCACTTCTTGTATGTTGCATCCCTTTCCTCTCCCGCCCCAGCCCTTTTCTGTCTTGTCTATTTAGATTGTCGTCTCTGACTGTCATCTTTTGGGGTGGGGACTAGCTGATACATATGTTTGTACAGTGCTTCGCACAGTGGGGCATCTACTGTAAGACACATAATGATAGTTAATAGGGCGACTCGGGGAGCTTGTTATAGAAACACTGAAGCAAAACAAATATTTTCCAAATTAAACTCAGTCACAGTTTGTGTGTGCTGGTGTCACTGAGACAGTATTGCCCCCGTGATCAGCAGCAGGTCTAAGCCACTGTCTACTGAAGACATGGATGGCTGGATTTTCAACCAAATTAGTGGGAATTAGGCTCCTAAATCCTACCTGGGAGTCTTCAGTGGACACTGGCTGTAATCCTATGTGTGTAGTTCAACCTCAGGCTATCAGTGAATTTTGGGATTGGTGCAAATCTAAACTGTGCATGAAAATGTAATGCCCTGGGGCTAGATTCACAGAGGGACTGAGGCACCTAAAGTGGGAGTTGGACACCTCAGTCCTAGGTTTAAGTGCCACTGGGATTCACAGAACATAAGAACAGTCATACTGGGTCAGACCAAAGGTTAATCTAGCCCATTATCCTGACTTCTGACAGTGACCAGTCCTATCTCCCTCCATTCGTTGGAGAGGAAGCCTGAGTGGCCTAACTTTGGCATTGTGAATCCCAGGGATTCTTAAGTGACTGAAAGTCCCTTTGTGAATCTAGCCCTAGATGTCTGGAAATGAGTTTGTTTCTGATTTGGAGGCCCCAATCCCCAATGTGTTAATCAGTTTGCAAAGAGACTCATGGGCCTTACTTGAATGTTATTTGTGAGCCTTTATTTCATGTAAGGGAAGTGCCTTTGATTTGTGTTGCCTAGCCTGTGGGTGAGTAGTAATATGAAGGAAACAACATCTGGGGTGACTTAAAAATAAGAAAAATAAAGTATGTGTGTGAATGTATTCCAGTTATTAATTTTTAATTGAGCTTTTCCATTTAATGTAGGTTATGAAGACAGCCTTATACTCCCGCTGGCATGACTGGCCAGTGTACCATGAAAGGACATGCCAGTCTTCCTGGTGAGCTGATTGCTCACTTTAAGCCCTAATGGTCTATCCCTTCTGGAGACTGGGCTGAAGCATCCACTAGCTGACTTGCCTCCTATTCCTGCTGTGATTCCCTCCTTCTACTTGGCGCGCCATGGGAGGATGCTTCTCCAAACCAAAACCAGGTGACTGCTGTTCAGTGTTCCTCTAATCGTCACATGTTTGCCTGAGTAGCTGCAGATGAAAGTAGGTCAGGCCCGCAGAGGTGCTCCACGGGGAGGCCGCTTCAGAGAATGTTAATTCTCTGCTCTTACACAAAGGATTACAGGGCAGTTAATCCACAGAACATTCCATTTCATTTGCACTCACATGCAGTGAATTGTGTAAAAACCTTTCAAAGTGCTGAGAGGTAGGGTGAAAAACTCAAATCTCAGTAAACTAGAGATATAAAAGCTCACTGGGATGTCAGCTGCAGCCTGGGACAAAGGTAAGAATCCAACCTTGATCTAAAAGACAGAGATTCAAAATCTGTAAGTACATTTCCTGTGTGATTTGCCCTCACACATAAACTGCACACTCCCATCCTGCTGCCCTGTATATAACCACACAGAGCAGTTGTTCAGTCCCCTTGTGGCCCACATCCACACAATGATGGTGTGGTCTTCCCACATGCTTGCCCCACCTTGAGGTTACTGCTGTATACTTCCCTATCCCTGATCCTCTGCCTGATTCACAACACTACTGTATTCTCCCTCACCCCACTTTCAGAACTGCACTGCTCCCAGGCTCAGCCCCGAAGGCACCGCTGTACACTTTCCATCTGCCCCCCGGATCCTCATGGTGAGTGAAAACTCTTGGGGAGGTAATAGTTCCATTATGGAAAAGGACTGTAAATTGCTTCAAAGAAGCAGTGTGACAACTATCCTTAAACAGGCAATATTGTGACCTTGCTCAAGAAACAATCTCAGCTCTAGTAATCTCATCAATTATTGACCAGCCTCAAATCTTCCCTTTTCGGAAGATCTTCCATAGTTGCATGCAGTATTGTTGTAGCCATGTGGGTCCCAGGATATTAGAGACACACGGTGGGCGAGGTGATATCTTTTATTGAACCAACGTCTCTTAGAGAGAGAGACAAGCTTTCAAGCTACACAGAGCTCTTCCTCAGGCCTGGGAACCCTACTTACGGTGTCACAGCTAATTACAAGATCAAACAGATAGTTTAACATAAGTAGTTAGCACAGAGTCTTTATTCTTTTAGTTAGCACATCTTTAAAAAATTCATTATTTTAAGCTGATCTTATATTTTGGGGGCCTGATTCCTCATTTTTGAATTCTTGAAGCTGGCACTTCTGAGCATGGCATATACCGAGGTGATGCTCTTTTGTACAATATTAGTATTTGCAAATAATATAAATAAACCACTTCATCTACTTTATTTTGTACCTTTAAAAAATACTCCAGTCAGATTAGTTCATGTGTCCTTCCGTTATATGTACCTGCAGAATAGTAGCTGCTTTGCAATGAGAAAGAACTGATTTCTCATTCCTGATTATCTCAGGACTTAGATGGCAAGAGTCCTGGTCTTCAGTACAAAAGTTCCCCCTTTTGTTAGTCCAAGAGATGTCAGCCCTCACTGTTATTGAGTAAACAGAAGAACAGTCATATGTGACTGCTTAAAAAATTGCAAAACATTAGATCGCATTCACATTAAGCTTAAGACTCTCTTCTGGTAGGTTTAAAAAGGGCTTAAAATATGCTGGAATGCAGTCCAAGTACATCAAGCCAATCGGATTAAAAAAGTTAAGAAACTTGGTGTTTATAAACCTCTTATTTCTTAGAAATCTCATTTTCCTTGATCAAAATAGACCTGTTTCCATTCTGGACAAACCCAGTTACCACAGAACCCCAGACTCCAGAAAGGCACAGCAAAAGGGAACACAGGTCCCTACCTAGAGCAAAGGGGTCTCCCAGAGGCACCCAGTGTGGGGCAGGGTGGGGTGAAGCAGTGAGTTGCCAGGGTGGGGAATGGGTGAGGTGGACGAGAGGGTGCCATAGAGAGGAGCAGGTGGGGTGAAGATGGAAGGTTGTGTGGGGAGGTGAAATGGAGCCACACTGTAAGGGTGTGGGGTGAAGCCCAAAGGCACCATGTGGGGGAGTGGAGCCATGAGGCACAGGGAGCAGGTGGAGCTGAGAGGTCCAGTGCAGGGGAGGAGGATCTGGGAGGTGTCCTGAGGGAGAGGGATGAGGTGGAGCTGAGAGGTGTCCTGAGGGAGAGGGATGGGGGGGAGCTGAGAGGTGCAGTGGTGGTGGGGCGTAAGGAGCTTGGAGGCGTCCTAAGAGAGAAGGTTTTTGAGGGGGGGAGCTGAGAGGTGCAAGGGGGCAGGAGCTGGGAGGTACAGTGGCAGGGGAAGGGTCTGGGAGGTGTCCTGAGGGAGAGGAATGCGGGGGGGCTGAGAGGTGCTGTGTAGTGGAGGGAACAAGTGAAGCATCCATGGTGCCTTTTTACTAGGGACATTTGTTTTGAAATTACTTTAGTGATACTGATTATTGTGTGAGCTGCCACATTTGTGTGAAGTGCTGCACTAGTTAGAACCTTATGGAGCTGTCTAGTGTCATATGCTGCCCTCCTGGTTTTGAGTAGCAGTGGTTCTCAGCCTGTGGTCCATGGACCCAAACTATGTCTAAAGGGTCTGCAAAAGACAGATTGAAAACGAACTGAACAGAATTCTACTATATATACAGACAATAGATTTCCAAAGGAGCCCACACCTCCGTTCAAAATTTCTTAGGGGTCATTAAATGAAAAAAGGTTGAGAACCACTATTGTATAGTGCCATAGATTTGTTGCTCTGCCTGTTCCTTATCCGCTGAATTAAGTACATATTCCCACATATCTGCTCACAAAACTCCTCCTTTGTCCATGGAGACTCATATTTGCATGGGTTCTTTAGGTCATGTCTATACTATAAAATTAAGTTGACCTAATGCCCATTGGCGTATAACCACTGCAGTAATTATATTTCTTGTGCAAGTCTACACTTCGCTCCCTGTGTCAGCAGTGCACGTGCTCGCCAGGAGCACTTGTATCGGTTGTACTGTCAGTGTGGGGCAGTTCCTGAAAGCTAGTAACAGTCAATGTAAGCAATGCAGTGTTGACCTAACCTAACTACATTGACCTTGACTCTACGCCACCTATGAAGATGGAGTCATTAAGTCGGCGTAGTGGGGCAGTTATGTCAGCGAGAGTGAAATTTGAGTGGAGACACTTCCAGCTGAGCAGCAGGTTCCACAAGGCTGCATGACCATAGTGTGAAATTATTTATTTTTTACCATGACTGTGCCGCGCATTATGCACAATACTCATTTTGGAGAGTAGCAGAGCTTTGCTCCATCAAAGCTCTAGGCGGCCTCTTAGGCCATGTCTACTATAAGGAATTTTTGTACAAAAATTGCCACAGGTGCTACCTCTGGTAACACCCATAATAGCACTGGTGGGAACCCAGTGTCAGTTAACATTGCTGAGGAGAGCAAGTCTAAATGTCAAGATCCTGTACACTGCTGCTGAGCTAGAAAACTTTCTATACTAGGCCTCCCATTAGTGCAATTATTGGTGCAGCTGAACCAGTGGTAACATTAGTGAGAAATTTTTTTACTAAAGTTCCCTAGTGTTGATAAAGCCTTCATAAAAAAGATGAAGGTCTTTCTTTGTAGAGCTGGCAGCTAATGTAGGCTTTGCATGATGAGACAGGCCCATTTCTTGGTTTTACCTCTTCAGTACTGTACTGAGTACGCGGTATGTACACCACACTACAGAAGGATTGAAGAGAGGGTTGTTTACAGACTTTGAGCTCTGCTCAGAGGTAAGGTGTGCAAATATTATGGCCTTTGCACTGTAGTAGAAGAGTGCGATTGGGTGTGCACAGGTCTTTGTTCATCAAGAGGTCATTGAAAGAGGCCCCTCTCAGGTGAGTGAAATGAAATTGGGCAGGAAGAGAAGAACTCTGAGGAGGTTTGCATAGGAGTAAAAAACAATTTGGGTTTGTGATGTGGGAATATCCTGACAGAAAAACAATATGTAAATATGTAAATAGTTAGATGGGTCATATAGGGCATCACTCTTTGGGACTCCATAGAGATGATGGGCGAAGCTGAGACAGGAATGTTGTCATGTTGGGCAATAATATCTCCTCCTGGAAGTTGTTGGGCAGGATAGCCAACTTCTATTCAGATCAAGTGAGGGAACAATGACATGCCGCTTTGGCTAGTGAAAGCTGAAACAGGGACTGGGCCGCATACAAGCCTGGGCAGTGGCTGTGCCATATGGTCCAAGGGGTTTTCCAGGGGATCTGATAACAAATGCTGGGGCAGGGGTTTGACTGGATTGCAGCTCTGTGTGCGTGTGTGTGTGTGTGTGTGTGTGTGTGTGTGTGTGTGTGTGTGTGTGTGTGTGAGAGAGAGAGAGAGAGAAGCAGCAGAAACATCAACGAAGCACACAGAGAAGGCAGTAAGGAAGCCCTAGGCACGTCCAGAGAAGGTCTTGTAGCGTGACCTTCAGAAAAGATTAAAGCTTGTGGATAAAGGGATGGAGCTGGAAAAAGGCTTGCCATTGAGAGCAAACAATCTGTCTTCATCTATTTGATTCCTACTGTGTTCTGGGAAACAGGACTGTAAGCATTCTTCGTAAGTAAACAGGATTGCATCCAAGAAATACCTGACTGCATCAATTTCTTATGCTCACAAAAATAATCTGCTGGACCCTAATTACTGGCTAATCACTTGAGTCAAAAGCAGTAACAATACTGGATCTGGGTCCAATCCTTGCATGGTGTTTCTGTACCATAGATACGGATGGATATTTCCCCCAGGGGTCTAGCTGGGTAGCAGAGCCTACACATCTAGACAATGACTTTATTACAAAAAGTGTGTTTTTACATGAAGATAGCGATCTCAAGATAACCATCTTGCTGTAAAATCAGTGTGGAGACAAAGCACAGTAGTTTTTAATTCCAGGTAGCTAGTCAAGGTATATTCCAGGTGGTGCTATACTGTGGATCTTGACTAACTATACCAAGGTAAAAAGAGCTGCATTTCATCTCCACTGGGGTTTTATATCAAGATAGTCATCTGGAGTTAGCTCTGTCAATGAAAGAACACGCCTTTGTTTGCAGCTAGGGCATAGCCACAGGGCAGGGATGGGAGGAGGACATGGCTGTCTAACAGTCACCTAACAGCTTCTATTTAAGGGCTGTTAAGAGACACTGCCAAGCCCGCCAGCCTTAATGGTTCTAGCCTGACCTCCTAGGCAGCCCCTAAACTGGTTTGAAGAGGGTGGGTGAGGCTACAGAATCCAGTGGGACAGAGGGAGGTTGTGTGGCTTATATAAGGACAGAATCTGAAGAGGAATCAGACAGAACTAGAATGAGACCGACAGAAGAATCTGGGCTTTCTAAGAGTATGTGAGTTGGGTCCGTTTTGTTCTTGAAACTTAACAGGGAAGTCTCTCTCTCCAACTCAGCTTGCAGAGAACATAGGTGGTTGGTGTATGTGGAGGAGTGTGCCAGGTCCTGGTTTAAGAGTGGGAGAATTGTGAGATTCCACCCTGACAGAGGCCTATCTCCTGAGGGTTGTGCTCAGTGAGACCAGAAAGGCACAGAGCTGCAGCTAGCCCGGTAACTGTGGTAATGCCCAGTTTCTTTTACAACAAAAAAGAATGGGGAATTTACACCTCTTAGGAGACTTTAAGAATCCAAGTCTAAATGTTTGCTCAATAAGTTATGTCTTTCTATTTCATATGAGAGTTAACTAGCGCACCAGCACCTCGTTCTGGAAATCTAGAAATCAAAATTCTCCACTATAGGACACGTCATGCCTATTCACTTCTGAGCAGATGCTCTGCATGTCATATCAACCAATAAGTCCATCAGGGACCACCAATTTCTGCATTCACCCCCACTTTTGTCTGCCTAGAACAGCAGCAGTGAGGGATGATCTTCTCTTGACCAGTGACAAGGGCCAGAAATCCATCACTGCGCCTCTCCACGTCAGTTGACATGTCAGCCATGATGCAGCTCAGAGACACAGTCGAGGTTGGGGGATTGTGCTGTGATAGCTTTTGTTACCTCTCTAAGACTGTTATCATGCTGTCCTGCTCCTCCAGCTCCACAGTCCACAGTCACAGCCCAGTGCTATACTAGCGGGGGGGTCGACCTAAGATATGCAACTTCATCTATGTGAATAGTGTAGCTGAAGTCAGTGTATCTTAGGTTGACTTACCTGGCCGTGAGGACACCAGCGAGTAGACCACTGCCTCTCCCCCGTCGACTCCGCTTCTGCCTCTCGCGAGCTGGAGTTCCGGAGTCAATGGGGAGCGCAATTGGGGATCAATTTTATCACATCTACACTGGATGTGATAAATTGACCCCCGATAGATCGATCACAAAGACCTGCCCATAAAGTCCCAAAGGAATCCATTCTCTTCTGCAACTTGCTCCACATCTGTGTGAAGTTGCTAGGGAAGAATATGAAATAGTAGAGAATAATATACCAGCAATACACTAATAATAACTAGCCCTACATCAAGGGCAGCTCCACTCCACCATGTCCTCCCTGCCTGCTTGTGTGCCACCCCAGAACTGTCCACACACAGCCCCCTCCTCCTTTTTACCCTGGGATGGGGGTTTAGCTGTCATAAAAGGCCTCAGAGCTGCCTTTGTCAGATCTCCACCAGCGCAGAGTTCTCCTACACTGGGAATTCACTGGCCACCTCCTGCCACTTGAAGGCCACTTTGTACTGTGGTCTTAGCAGGCCAGAGACTCAGGCCTTTATCTTTAGCTTTCATTTTGTAATCCTTTGCATCATAATGGTTTATGATGGAGTGTACAAACCCCACGCTCAAGAGTGAGGGATTAAGGAGCAGCTCTGGGCCCAGGTGGCCCTGCTCAGCAGCACTTTCAGAGCCTGCACAAGCTGAAGGCAGAGCTTAAAGGGGGAAGAAGAGATGTTCAGAAGGGGACAAGCAGGGGAAGGGAACAGATTGGTGCTCTGGGGAAATAATAGTCCAACACCTCCTGTATCCTGAGACCTGACACACCAAGCCTTCAAAAGAGCCTGGTCACCGTTTAGGAAGACCAGACACTATTGTCAGTTCAGTTCTTTAGTTTGCCCTGTGGGCAGAGGTGAAAGAAAGCCAGTACGGGCCGGTACGGCGGACCGATAAGAAAAGGTGCAGTAGCTGCCGGCAAGAAAATGGAGCACTTTCCCCTCCTCCTCCTGGCTCCAGCAATAATGAGAGTTCAGGGGCCTGGCTTCATGAATGTTAGGGGCCGAGTCTCCCCTTTGATTCCACCTGCTGCTCCCCCCTCCCCTGAGTGTGCCCTGGCCCCCCTTTGCTGCCCCCATGCACCTCCCTGGGTCCGGCCAAGCCCTGTCTCTCCCCTGAAGCTCCATGCTGCCTGCTTGCATTAACTGCCGCCACAGGATCCTAGTGCCCCCCCGGCTGCCCTTCCCCCTCAGACCCTTTCATTTTCCGGTGGGACCCTCCACCACTACACCCTCCCCCACCCACAGTCACTGTTCTTGCCCCACTCTGGGCAAGGGGCAGCCCCATTCCCCACCCCTAGTAAGGTTACAGTGAGGGGCAGCAGCAGAGGAGGAGGGGCACATGTGCTGGCAGCCCCCCACGCATGGCACCCACCACAGGGGAGGTGAGGGGGATTCCTGGACCTGAGCGGGGCCCTAGGAGCACGTGCAGTGACAGTAGGGGGGGTGAGTGTACTTCCAGGCGGGGAGAAGGGGATCCCTACCCCAGAGCTTGCTGCTGCCGGCAGGGAGAGGGCTGGAGGGAGTCCTCCTCTCTGGCTTCAGTCCCAGGGCAGCCTGCTTGCACCCCAAACTCATCCCCAGCCCTGTCCCACCCCAGAGCCCACACCCCCAGCCAGAGCCCTCATTCCCCCACACCCCAAACCTCTGTCCTAGCCCTGAGCCTCTCCAGCACCCCAAAACCCTCATCCCCAGCCACATCCCAAATCCACCCCCAGCCTCACCCCAAGTCCTCACCCCTGCACCCCCTCCCTCCACACCCCCTCTTATCCCCAAGCTCCCTCCGAGAGCCTGCACCCCCTCCCTCCACACTTCCCCCATCCCCAAACTCTCTCCCAGAGTCTGCATCCCCTCCCTCCACACCCCCTCTTATCCCCAAACTCCCTCCCAGAGCCTGCACCCCCTCCCTCCACACTCCCTCCCATCCCCAAACTCCCTCCCAGAGCCTGCACCCCCTCCCTCCACACTCCCTCCCATCCCCCAACTCCCTCCCAGAGTCTGCACCCCCTCCCTCCACACCCCCTCTTATCCCCAAACTCCCTCACAGAGCCTGCACCCCCTCCCTCCACACTCCCTCCCATCCCCAAACTCCCTCCCAGAACCTGAACCCCCTCCCTCCACACTTCCTCCCATCCCCAAACTCCCTCTCAGAGTCTGCACCCCCTCCCTCCACACCCAGTCTTATCCCCAAACTCTCTCCCAGAGCCTGCACCCCCTCCCTCTACACTCCCTCCGATTCCCAAACTCCCTCCCAGAACCTGCACCCCCCTCCCTCTACACTCCCTCCCATCCCTAAACTCCCTCCCAGAGCCTGCACCCCTCCTGCACCAGCCGAGGGCCTGCACTCCAAACCTCCTCCTCTACCCAAACTCCCTCCCAGAGCCTTGCGCAGATTGGGGGTGGAGTTTGTGCAGGGGCAGGTTCTGGGTACCACCAAAATTTCTACAAACCTGCCAACAGTGCCGGCAAAAGTTGGTGTGCCATACCGGGGTGGACTGGCTTCCTGAAGCAGCAATTTAAAGGGCTGGAGCCCAGGGCCCTTTAAAATTGCTGCAAGAGCCCTGGGGTAGCAGTGGCAGGGCTCGAGTGGTGATTTAAAGGGCCCAGGGCTCCTGCTGCTCTACTGCCACGAGCCCTTTAAATCTCCGCTGGAGCCCCACTGCTGCTACCCCAGGGCTCCGGGGACAATTTAAAGGGCCTGGGCCCTTTAAATAGGCCCCAGAGCCTGCCGGAGCCCTGGGGTAGCGGCAGCAGGGCTCTGGTGGCTATTGAAAGGGTTTGGGGCTCCCGCTGCCTCTACCAACCCGGGCCTTTTAAACAGCCACCGGAGACCTGCCGCCGCTCCCCCAGGGCTCCAGCAATGGGGCTCTGGAGATGATTTAAAGGGCCCTGGAGGGTAGCAGCAGCCGGAGCCCCGGGCCCTGCTGCTGGATCCCTGGGGCTCTATCGGCAATTTAAAGGGCCTGGGACTCTGCTGCAGTAGCAGCAGCTAGAGCCCCGGGCCCTTTAAATTGCCCCCTTTAAATTGCCCCCAAACCTCAGGGCTCCCAGACCCTCTGCAGCTGGGAGCTCAGGGGGTGATTTAAAGGGTTTGGGGCTCCCAGCTGCTACTACCACAGCCCTAGCCCCGGGCCCTTTAAATCCTGTTTTAAAGGGTCTGGGGATTTTAAGGTCCCACCTCTTCTGGTAGAGGCCACGCCCCTCATCAGGATTCCAGAGTACCCGCAAGTTCTTTAAGTTACTTTCACCCCTGCCTGTGGGGGGGAAATGGGGAACTCAGGAAAGAAGTGATCCTGTTTAGCCTGCCAAGGTCTGAACTTAACTATCCACTGCTGGGCCCTGGATTACGGCCTGGAGGAGAGTATGGACCTGGGCTCCCCTACCAACCCCTGAAGGTGGGATGACAACAGGAGTCTACTCTTGAGTGGGAAATCCTGCTGGGAAAGACTCTCAATACACAAGGGTCCAGACCCCTAGTCCCAGAACTAAGGAGAAAATCCTGAAGCCCTTGTGGACACAAAAAGATCTCTGCTTTGGGATTTTTCTCTCTGTATATCCCAAAAGGGATGGACTAGAATGTGTGACCCAGCTGGAGGGCTGAGCTTCAAAAGAAGGGACCAGCCCCACAGGACGGAGCTGTAGATGAAAGGTGGACCTCTGGTCATACCCTGCCTGACCACTAGGCTGCACAGCCAGCGAGGGTCACCTTTCACAGCTTCCCAGACAGTCTTTCAGCCTGTAGGAAATCTTGTTCTGAGCCAGTTGAAATAAAGGCACCAGGCAGGGGCCCTTCATTTTCACACATTTCAATGATGTGTCTTCTTTACTTTTGGCCTGTGACACACCCCATTTAGCCTGTTTTCAGTCCATTTTATATATGCTATTGATTGTTTTACGGTCAAATGCTTTACAAAAATGCAATATTATATCAAATCTGTTTCCTTTATCAGTTAACTTATAATCTTGCCAGAGGACAATTTTCAAACTTATTTAACAAGAATTATTTTCTAGGAAACCACTTTGATTGCCAATAATTATATTCCATAAGTGTATATCGGAAAATCCCTGTTTGCCCTTCGCAATGTTTTAGCTTAGGAAAAAGTCATCTGACTGTGCAACTGACATGAACTGAATGAGTCAATGAAGTTCACTTGGAACCCTGCAAAGAAACTTGTTCACAGCCTGAGATTTTTAAATTGGTAAAGTCTGGCACATTTGATTGAAGGTAGCTACTGCAGCAGTCAGTTATAATCACGTGAAAGAAGTTCACAATCTGTCTCTTCCAGTGAGTCGACATGGAAGCACTGGCCTGAGAGAGAGAGAACAAGCATGAGCGTGATTCTGTAAACTGGTGGTTGGAGCACTCACCCAGGATGTGGGAGATCCAGGTACTCCCCCTGCTCCACTGACTGATTTTAATTATGGTTCCACAGTGGAACAGCTTCAGAAGGAGAGGCTGAGGGATTCCCAATCTCAGAACATCCCCTGTTCCAATGGTTAGGATCACAGGCACCACCTTTTCAAAGTGGCAGGGGAGTGCTCAATCCCCATCTCTGTCCCAGGCCCTGGCCCCACTCCACCCATTCCCCCAAAGCCCCACTCACGCCCCACCTCTTTCCTCCCGTATTCCACCCTCATCCCTCCTCTTCCTGTCCAGTTCAGCCTGCTCCCCCTAAGCGCACCATATCTTCATTCCTCCCCTCCAGAGCCTCCTGCATGCCGCGAAACAGGAATGCATGGGGAGGGTGGGGAGGGCGCTGATCCGCAGGCGGGCAGGAGGCACTGAGGGGGATGCTAATAGGGGGGCTGGCTGGTGGTCACTCAGCACCCACCATTTTTTCCCCATGGGTGCTCCAGCCCCGGTGCACCCAGAAAGTCAGTGCCTATGGTTAGAATACTCACCTGAGCAGTGACAGATCCCTGTTCCAATCCTTTCTCCCCCTCAGGCAGAGAGGGGATTTGAACCAAGCATCTCCCACATTCTAGCTGAGTGCTGTAACCACTGGGTTAAGAGTCCTCCTCCGCCATCATTTTGTGTGAACACACCTGGGGCCTGACCCAATAAGTAGCCTCTGAACACGCCTACCAAATCAGTCCCCACACCTGACTAGATCAGCTGAATGCATGTCCTCCCTCCCCCACTCCCCCATTTTGTGAATCACTGTGGGGCTTAGGTGGGAGACAGGTGCCCGGATGCCCACAGGAAGGCAGTAGGGCGCATACCCAGAGATACCTCAGGAACTCTGACTAAAAAATTACCTGGATTTGGCAGCAGATGGTGGGGTGGGTTGTGTCTTGAAATCAGGGGCGCCAGAGGGCCATGGTCCCATTACTTTTAAAAGTGCACTTTTTACTGGCAGTAAGGGCGAGTGCTGGGGGGGAGGGGGTCGAGAGGAGTGAGTAGGGGCAGGATCTTTGGGGGGGTGGAGAAGAGGTGCACAGGAGCAGGGCCTTGGGGGAAGGAGGTGGTGCAGGGGCGGGGGCTCAGGGAGAAGGGCCGACATGAGGTGGAGTCTCGGGGGAATGGGCACCATAATGGCAGGGACTCAGGGGAAGGAGTAGGGTGAGGGCAGGGGCTTGGGAGGAAAGGGTAGCATGGGAGGGTGGGACCATGTTTTAGGCACCGGTGGCCCCTCAATTTTAGGGAGCTCCCACTGCTCCTGACCGAAGTGGTACCAAAAACAGGGATGTAGGTACCTAACTCTTATTGTGCATTCAGGCCATGGAAACTGCTATACTGAGCAGACCATCAAGACCGGTAATTAGTGTCCTTCCTCTGCTGAAGGCCAGTACCTAATACTTCAGGAGAAGGTGAACTCCACTTTCATGCCTCTGCCGTGCTGGAGATGGGAGCAAAGTTTCCTTCCTGGACCCTGAATGATGAGTTCCATATCCTGAAGCGTGAGGTTGGATTAATCCTGTCTAATCATGCATGACTACAAATATTATTGGTCAGAATTACACAGCCTTGTTTTAAAATCAAGCAGCAGGTTTGGACTTGATGACCTCTTGTGGCAGTGAATTCCACAGCTGGACCACATACTGTGTAATGAAGTATTTCCTTTATTTCTTGCAGTTTTGTTGGCTGTTGTTAAGTCATTGAGTGACCCTTTGTTCCTGGTACAACACAAAAGATAGAAACTCACAGCTTGATCAGCACAAGTAGCTGCCCTCGGTTTAATGAGGGGGTGGGAGAAGAGAGGGAAGCCAAATGTTCCTTAAAGAGAAAATCTGCCCTACATGCTCAAAAACTAAGGTATATAGTCCTTAATCCCCCTGCTCTCACCGCCACCTCTGCCTTAGGAGAAATGCCAGTTCTGCACAGGAGCCTCAATCCCCCCATCAACACCAGTGGTGCAGCCCCAAAATGCCCAGATAAACTGCAGGCCCTGGAGGGGTTTCAGGAAATCTAATAGGAAAGGGGAGGTCACACAGAATGCAACAGAATCAACGTATTTACAGTCCTCACCTGGAGCTCTCCTGGTCCCCAGCCAAGGCAGAGGGGCCTTTCTCCATTCCAAGGGAATCAGTGATTCCCCATTAGGACAGAACAATGGGTTTTTTGTGCTCTGGGGTCTAATGGCAGGTGTCAGCCTGTTTTCCTCCGGAACTGCATACAGTGAGGTGCCTCCATCAAACTCTAGGGTGAATAAATGAATATGTAACTTCTAGGGCATGAATAATAATTGAATTCAAAAGGAATCACGGTCCAAGAGTGGTGAGAAGAAACAACACTTTTGTAAGTGGCAGAATAGGGCAGTGGTCATCTGCTTGCACCCATAGCACTTGTCACCCCAGCACTAGCTCTGTTCTCACACACACACCAGAGTCTCCATAAGGACCATTAGGGGCATGTCTGACTCCTCCCCTTCCTGACATTTCTTGGCCCTTCCTCCATACCCCTGCTATGGTTGAGCTGTATTCCATCAGGCTATACTCTTCCCTCCTGCTTCCTATGGCTTTTCTCTATCCCCCTCCCCATCTCCTCCACAAACAGTTTCTCCTTGGATTTCAATGCCTGGCTTACCTGTGTCCTTTCTTTTCACTTTCCCGCCCCCTGCAGCCATAGAGACTTCCCTTTCCACATCAGTGCCCCATCTGGTGCATTAGCAGTTCCCTTCTCACCCTCATTTCCTCCTGTGATCTTCAGTCCTGGTTCCACTCTCCTAAATGGTCATTTGATCTGCTTCTCACCAAAAACTCTTTGACCCTGTGTGACACAGAGGACCACTGGTGGTTCACTGCTCTGTCAGCAACTCATCAAGCCTGATATTCCACACTTAACACACTGTTCTCATGTGATATACCCAAAAGGTGGCGTGTAAGATATCATTGGAAAACTACTCACTGATCATTAATATTCTTGCAGGAGGTGTGGGGGGGGGTGTACAAAAAGTTATGGATATGTGCTAGAATTCTGTTCTTAAAATGTGTTTGGCAAGCCATGCCAGTCTGCCCTAGACAAAGGGATGCGTATTTGTTTGGGACCTGCTTGGTTGTTAGGCAGAGACAATGAAAGCACACTCATAAAAGCCATCGATCTATTGAGTGGGGGAGATATCATTTGAGGTTCAGTTTAGAGGCTAAGTAATTAAATCAACTGATTGTATACAATGACTGTATTATAAAAGTGCATCAAGTATGGTCTCTGCTGAAAGCTAATGACACAGTGGTGATTGATACCATGGTGAAATCTATGGATTAACACCATATGAGGAAATATGGATACTTGCAGATATTATGCTTTAAAGTCTGTGACCAAACACTGGGAGAAACAGGTTTTCTTGAGGGAGGGTAGCAGTATGGAATCAATACAATGGAAGCCTCATTTACATAAGAATTGATCGGGGGACAGGAAGCCCACAGGAAAGGAAGAACAGCATGAGGTCATCCTGAGTCTGGGGACAAAGCAGCGAGTTAGGGAAGATACAAGAGAGAGAAGACGCCATCCTGGCATCCGTCACTAGAGCCAGAGCCTCTAGCAAGATGAGAAGGATGGATCCTTCTGCCAAGAAGTTTGACATCTCTGGGAGAGAAACCTGCTTAGGCAAAGATCTTTCACCTAGGAAGACAAGAGAAACCAGCACCTTGGGCTTCTGTGCAAGGTCCAGTTAAGAGAAAGTCAGCAATGGCTGGGAAGAAAAAGTTAGTAAGAAAGCTACCTTGAACCACGGCTGTAGCTTGCTGAATTAAGTCTTAACCACTAGAAAGTGTATGTTTACCTTTGTGTGTTAGTAATTCTTTCTAACTTTATTCCTTCTACTTGGTATCACTTACCTACGTCCTTTTGTTAATGCATTTGTTTTATTTTTACAGTGCTGTGCTTGAAGGGAAGGGTGTATTAACAGCTTATTAACTTAACTGGGGTAATGTGCTTTTGCCTCTTTAAAGGAGCAAACAAACATTATTTCTGAGTGGTCCAGAACAGGGCTGGGCACTTCAGGGCAGACAGTTTGGGGGAAATTCAGGACTAGGGGTGTGCTGGGGTCACTTTGATAGTAGTGACTAGGCTGCTGGAGTCAGAGTTGCTGAAGCAGGGTTGCTTATCACACAGACATTCAGTGCATGCTTGTCTGATGGCTGGGAGAATCCAGACAGGGAGCTACTGCAGCAGAGCCTTTTAAGGAACACAGGGTTACAGGACAGGTGTAACACAACCTCTCACTGGTTTGGGTTGCACTCCAAGATGTGACACCCCGCCCCTCCATCTGGGCCTTCTGCAAACTCCAGTCTATTGCTGCCCTTGACTCAGTCCTCTCCGTGCTCTCAGCTGTCTCCAGCACCCAGTTGTTCTCTGCCTGCACTCTGCTCTCACGTATCTTTGATTCCAATGCCACATGCACCCACTGTCCCAGCTCACTCTGTGCTCCTGCTGCTGAACACCATTGATGTGAGGCCCATGATCTCACAGACTTCCTCCATGACAGGTGTTCTTGCCTGCTTCAGCTCTGGCACCTCTTTGTCCAAAACCAGTACTTTGGCCTCTCACTGCCTCCCATGCCCACAGTCCTGTCATTTATCTACTGTCTCTGGCCCTGCCTCTTCCTCTGTCTCTGCACAGGATCTTGCTGATTTGTCCAAAGAGAAAAATTGACCAAAACTGCTGATTTCTCTCCCTCAAGCAGTTTCTCACCATCCCTGACTTGGAGGTCGTCTACCTCTAATGCCCCCCCATGTCCCAGTGATCCTATCCCTACCCACCTCCTTAGGTCCATTTCCTTCATGCTCACCCCTTCCTTTGCTTATCAGCCTCTCATTGTTCTTTGTCTCTACCTGTTAAAATATAAATATGCTTCGCTCTCTCCTACCCTCAAAATAGTCTTTGATCCTTGCCGCCTCTCTAGTGACTGCTCCATCTTTCTCCTCCCCTTTACCTCTAGACCTGGCACCTTCTAAAACTACACAGAACTCAGACACTCCTTGCTGATATTCTCCTGCCAAGCTTTGCCTCCTCTCAGATCCTCTCACCCCTGCTCTGCCAGTGCCCGCAATATTGGCACTTTGTTTCTCAGATTCCTGCCCAGTCCTCTGTGACTTGATGGTAGTACCTCCCTGAGCTCAACTGAAAGGCCCCTACCCTGCCCACTGTCTGCCATGCTCCCACTACTGTGAATTGAGGTGACTCATATGCAAGTTGCCCTAATGTTCTTCCCCTTCTCCTAACCACTATCTACCTGTCTGTCTGCCCTTATATTGTGAGCTTCTCGGAGGAGAGACCGCACTTCCTGAGTGTTTGGAAAGTGCGCAACAGATACTGGACACTAATGTTGGTAATAATAAAGGGAGGAACCAGAGATAAAAGGAAAGCATGGGAGTTGAGGGCACCAGATGTATAAATTAATAAATTAACCTACAGCAATTGGACTCTTACTTTCAAACAAGGAGAACCCCACAAACAGTACGTGACTGCACTCTATCAAATCAGCAGTCATCTGGGCATCGCTGAGGACTGCTCAACGGATACCTTGGCTTAGTGGGTAGCTAGCTGCAGCCAAAGAGGCCAGCCAGATGTTGAGATGCAGTAGGATATGTGAAATGTAGAATGTAAATGTTTGGTATTGGGATAGGTGAAAAGATGCCTGCTTGTCTGGCAGGGAGGGAGAACAGCCAAGGGAAAAGCTGAGCCAGCAACCTAATCAGGTGAACACCTGGGTCAGCAGTTCAATCAGGTAAACAAATGAGTTAGCAAACTAATCCTAGTGTTAGGCACAAATGTGTTTATACAATATATAATGAGTAACTTTGTAATAATATCTTTTTGAGTACCTGAATGAGGCTGTTCACTTTCATTTAACCCTATGCTGTGCCCTATTTCGGTGAACTGATCATTCACTGAAGCAGCAAATAAACGACATATTTCTTCAGCTCAAGAATCTGTCTGTAGACCTGTGTGTTCTGGGTAGGAGGAAAAAGAACCCGTCAGCAGATGCATAAGGAATAGGATGGAGAATAATGCAGAAAATATTCAATGTCTTTGTACAAATCAATGGACCAGCCTTATTAGAATACTAGGGGTAGGACTGGTCTCCCTGTCTCACCCAGGATATTGCAGAACTAGCGGCGTCTAATAGAAGAGCAATGAAAAGGATCAGTGGGCTGGAAAAAGTGTCTCATGGAGAGAGAGTGACAAGACTGGGGTTGTTGCCTTAGAGAGGAGACAAACAAGAGTGGATATGATCAATGTTTATAAAATAATAGACACAGACTTTAAGGTCAGAAGGCACCATTATGATCATCTAGTCTGACCTCCTGCACAATGCAGGCCACAGAACCTCACCCACCCACAACTGTAATAGACCCCTAACCTCTGGCTGAGTTACTGAAGTTCTCAAATCATTCTCAAATCATGGCCTGAAGACTTCAAATTCCTTAGAAGCCACCATTTGCTCTAGTTCAAACCAGCAAGTGACCCATTCCCCATGCTGCAGAGAAAGGCAATCCCCTCCCACAGCACCTCTGCCAATCTGGAAATTCCTCCCTGACCCCAAATATAGTGACCAGTCAGACCCTGAACAGCTTGGTGAGACCCATCAACCAGACATCTGGGAAGGAATTCTTTGCAGTAACTCAGAGCCCTTCCCATCTGTGTCCCATCACCCGCAGTTGGAGATATTTGCTGCTGGCTGTTGCAGATTGGTGACATGCCATTGTAGGCAGTCTCATACCAGCCCCTCCATAAACTTACCAAGCTCAGTCTTGAAGTCAGTGGGGTGTTTTGCTCCCATTGTTCCCCTTGGGAGACTGTTCCGCAACTTTACTCCTCCGATGGTTAGAAATCTTAATCTAGTTTCAAGCCTAAACTTGTTGACGGCCAGTTTATATCCATTTGTTCTTGTGTCCACATTGGTACTGAGCTTAAATATGAGGGAAGGAGAGGAGCTATTTATCCCTCTGATATATTTATAAAGAGCAATCATATCTCCCCTCAGCCTTCTTTTGGTTAGGCTAAACAAGCCAAGCTCTTGGAGTCTCCTCTCATAAAGTAGATTTTCCATTCCTTGGATCATCCTAGTAGTCCTTCTCTGCACCTGTTCCAGTTTGAATTCATTTTTCTTAAACATGGGAGACCGGAACTGCACACAGTATTCCAGATGAGGTCTCACCAGCGCCTTTTATAATGGTACTAACACTGGAAATACCTCGCCTGATGCATCCTAGGACTGCATTAGCCTATTTTCATGGCAGCATCACATTTGCAGCTCATAGTCATCCTGTGGTAAGTCAATACACTCAGATCTTTCTCCTCTTCTGTCACTTCCGACTGATACATCCCCAGCTTATAGCAAAAATTCTTGTTGTTAGTCTCTACGTGCATGACCTTGCACTTTGCACTATTAAATTTCATCTCATTTCTATTACTCCAGTTTACAAGGTCATCCAGGTCTTCTTGTATGATATTCTGGTCCTCTTCCATATTGGCAATACCTCCCAACTTTGTGTCATCCACAAATTTTATTAGCACACTCCCACTTTTAGTACCATTGTCAGTAATAAAAATGTTAAATATGATTGGTCCCAAGCCGGATCCCTGAGGAACTCCACTAGTAACCTCCTTCCAGCCTCACAGTTCATCCTTTAGTATGGCCTGTTGTAGTCTTCTCTTTAACCAATTACTTATCCACCTTTCAGTGCTCATATTAATCCTCATCTTCTCCAATTTAACTAATAATTTCCCATGTGGAATTGTATCAAATGCCTTCCTGAAATCCCAGTAGATTAGATCGACTGCATTTCCTTTGTCTTAAAAACAAGGTTGGTCTGGCATGACCTACTTTTTGTAAAACCATGTTGTATTTTATCCCATTACCACTAATCTCTATTTTAACTTAACTTTCTCTTTCAAAATGTGTTACAAGACCTTGCATACAACTGAAGTCAAACTAACAGGCCTATAGTTTCTCAGATAACTTTTCTCCTTTTTTAAAAGATAGGAACTATATTAGAAATTCTCCAGTCATAGAGTATAACCCTGAAGTGTACAGATTCATTACAAATCCTTGCTATTGGGCCTGCAATTTTATGTGCCAGTTCCTTTAATATGCTTGGGTGGAGATTATCTATGATTGGCCTAGAGAAGGAGCATCTGGTTTCCCTGTGTCATTGTTATAACCTTATTCCCAGATTTGGACCTTAGCGTCCAAAATATGGGGGTTAGCATGAAAACCTCCAAGCTTAGTTACCAGCTTGGACCTGGTACTTGCTGCCACCACCCAAAAAATTAGAGTGTTTTGGGGCACTCTGGTCCCCCTGAAAAACCTTCCCTGGGACCCCAAGACCCAAATTCCTTGAGTCTCACAACAAAGGGAAATAATCCTTTTTCCCTTCCTCCCTCCAGGTACTCCTGGAGAGATACACAGACACAAGCTCTGTGAATCCAAACAGAGTGATTCCCCCTCTCCGTTCCCAGTCCTGGGAACAAAAAGGACTTTCCTATTCCCCCAGAGGGAATGCAAAATCAGGCTAGCCAATTCAACACACACCGATCTCCCCTGATTTCTTCCTCCCACCAATTCCCTGGTGAGTACAGACTCAATTTCCCTGAAGTAAAGAAAAACTCCAACAGGTCTTAAAAGAAAGCTTTATATAAAAAAGAAGGAAAAAATACAAATGTTCTCTCTGTATTAAGGTGATACAATACAGGGCAATTGCTTAAAAGAATATTGAATAAACAGCCTTATTCAAAAAGAATACAAATCAAAGCACTCCAGCACTTATATTCATGCAAATACCAAAGAAAGGAAACCATATAACTTACTATCTGATCTCTTTGTCCTTACACTTAGAAACAAAAGATTAGAAAACAGAACTACTTCTCCAAAGCTCAGAGGAAGCAGGCAGCCAGAAAACAAAGAACCCAGACACACAATTCCCTCCACTCAAAGTTGAAAAAATCCGGTTTCCTGATTGGTTCTCTGGTCAGGTGTTTCAGGTGAAAGAGACATTAACCTTTAGCTATCTGTTTATGACAGTCATAACAAAAAACGAGGGGACATAGAAAGAAATGGAAAATGGCAAATTCTAAAGTGATAAGATTTTTTTTTCCCACATGGAACAGCTTGTAGAACTCATTGCCATTGGCTGGCATTGAGGCCAAGAAGTCAAAGAAGGCTTGGACATTTATATGGGTAATGAGACTTCTGGATATATAATAGTAAATGCTAAAAAAAAAAAAAAAAAGCACTAAAATAAATGGGAATTTGGTGCACAGGTGCTTCAGAAAACCCCACTAGGTCAATGATCCCTAAACTACAGGGCATGGAGGAACATTCAGGGGGCACACAGTGGGGCCTAGGCCAGTCCCCACTGGAAGCCATCCAGACCCACTCTGTCCCCAGCCCAGCTGCACTCCACCCTGTGCACCACCCCCAGCCCTAGCTCCACTCTGGCCCCTGCTGCACCCCCCTGCTCTCATTCCCCCTCTGACCCCAGGCCAGATCTGCCTCTAGCTCCAGCTCCTCCCCCATCCCAAGTTCTGCCTCCAGCTCCACCTTCAGCTCCAGCACCTCTGCTTAGCCAACAGCCCAATAATGGAGGGGTGTGTGGAGAGATTCCATACTGGTAAGGGGGGGTGGGAGGATGCAACAGAAAAAGTTTGGGCACCACTGCATTGCATTCAGTATCAGATAATTGCCTTTTTATGCTGCCTTGTCTTGTAAACAACTACTGCCTAATTTGCTGTCTACTCTCACCCTTAACTCTTTCATTATGACAGCATCCCAGGGTGCTACCTACACTGAAGTAACCTGGCAAGTTTTAATTAACTTAATGTTTACTCGCTGCATCTAGATCACCAGTAAAGGTGTTAAATTAAGCTGGTACCAACAGCGATCTCTGAGACATCTCCCCAGAGATCTCCCACACGCCCATCAACCAGCTAGTATCTAACCAACCTAATTACGTGAAGGAAACTCACCTCCAGGTTCTCTCATGGCATCCTACAAGCTACCCATTGCTAGACTGTACTGGTCTTTATGAAGATAGTAGCACTTTAAATACCTGTAACATTTCAACTCCTATTAAACCAAACTCTTTTTCTGTTACTACTTTCCAGCCACTGTCTTCCCAGGTTGACTTGCATTTGCAGTTCTGTTCCCCAAGTAGAGTCATTTTCATTTATCTTTTTATTAACTGGCCCAGATTTTCACTGATCCTCCTGCAGGGGAGCGAGGAGCCCTACCTGCTGGCAGCACCTGGGCAGATTGCAGGAACAAGCTTAGGGCTGAGAGCAGTCTCAGCAGTGAAATGGAGGGGGCAGTGTGTTGCCAGCATGGCTGGCACAAGGTAAGGAGCAAGCTGCACTCTGCTGTAAACCTGAGCCCCTCCCTCCCTGCCAACTCTCCCAACTGCTGCAGAAGAGGCATTAGCTATGCCTCCTTTTCTGTGGCTGTGCACTGCCCATTTGACAGCTAAGAGTCAGGGGTCCCCTGAATGCTGAGCTGCAGCACTTTCCTCTCCCTCCTCCCTGGCTGCTGCTGCTGCTCCTCCTGCCAAGGTGAAGCTGGTTCTCTTGTGTTGTTTAGTCCTGGCTGAAGGCTTCCTCCTCCACAGCAGACCAGCTGGTCTGGGTCAGTTCCAGGTGCATTGAGAGGTAGGGGGCACAAAGGGCTGGATTCACAAAAGGACTTACGAACCAAACTGCCACTTTAGGTGCCTGAATCCCAGAATGAGGCTCACTGGGATTCACAAAGCCCTTGCTCAGCTGCCACCGAACTCTGTAGGTACATAAACTCTCTCAACACCTACACGTTTGCAGTAAAAGTTTGCTCGGGGGCTATTTTTCTGCCCATGAACATGCATGCAGCTGCCTCCCTCCATGTTTCCAGATGCCCAAGCCCCAGAGTGAAACACAAACTGAAAGAAATAGGTGCTTCTCAATCTAACTCACCTGTGAAGTGGTGTGCTCAGAGCTCGCCTACCAGAGCAGACCCCCCATACATGAACATACACAAATAGCTGGGGAAGGAGGATGTCCCTCATAGCTTTTAGCCCCATGGGGAGGGTACTCTCCTGGGATGGGGAAGACTCCTGTTTACCTCCCTCAGCTGAAGGCATCTAATGCCAAGTAAGGATTTTGGAGATGAGAATTCCAGGGAGAGGGAGGTGCCAAACTCCCAGAGGGGATGCACTCACCTTGGCAACTCCCATTGACTACCTGAGGCAGGAAGCCACCTCCCATGCTGGCTTCTATGGATCCTATTCTCAGGTGCCTCTCTCTCCTTTTCCAGTGTACAGGGAGCACAGGCACTGACCTCAAATGTTGAGAGTCCCAGTGATTGTCTAATCCCCTGCACATGACCACCCCTAAGTTCCTTTGTGAATCTAGCGATAAGCAATGGCTGGGGGAGATGGGTGAGCAGCAACTGACCAGTTTGTGGGGAAGGAGAGTTTGTGCAGCTCCATGTGATGTTCCTCACTAGTAAGAAAAGGTCATGATTGTCCTCACCTGAATCTCACCAGTGAGGAACCACGCACAAAACCTGGCAGCTATGGGAATTCCTCTACAAGTCACAAGAATATCAATCTCCCCATTTTCCAGCTGCTAATGCAGACAATGATTATTTCCTTATGTTATGACACATAAACAATGTTTGCTGCCACAGTGTGAGGGTAACTGCCCCTGTATTCCCCCTTCTGTGGCCCATTCAAGGAGTGCCCAGTCAGGTCTCAGGTGTCACCTCTCTCTGGGCAGGGAATGTTGCCACATTCCCTTCTGACTGCACAGCTCCCTGCCTTACACAAGGATATCCCCAGTCTGCCTAATGGCCAGCGCTTGTGCATGGCTCTCTCTCTGAGGGCTATGCACAGCGTATTGCCAGCAGTTACAAGTTACTGCACTGGTGTTTCTAAGCAAGCATGTTTATTGTTATATCACAGAAAAACATAAAATCAATAGAAGTTCCAATACACATGCTAAAAGCTTAGCAGAGGTCACCTCATAGGTCTTTTGGAGCCTTAGTAGGCCAAAGCCCTTCAAACACCTCAACAAGGGTTGTGGGGGGACCCCTTGGAGAGACTGTCCTGGCTGCTGGTTCAGAAAGAACCTTTCTTCATCTGTTGATCTCTGGAAAAACTATGTTTGGACCAGTATGTGCATACCTCCTGTACAAGGGTTAGCCGGGGCTCGACCCTCTCCGGGGCAGCAGGGAGCCACACCGCCTCATTACATCTCCCCAGCAGGTGTCCCCTTTTTGGGCATGTTGACCGTTTCAGAGACTTGCCTTAACCACCCCACCATTGCTTTTAGCTCCCGGGGGAGCGGTAGTAACCCTCCCCCTTGGAGTTGCAACACTCCCTGGCCCATAACAATAAATAAACTTTTCCTACACTTAATACAGTATTGTCCTCAAAGATACTGCATGCAGTTGCAATATCATTTAGACTTGCAAGTACAAAATATTAAGGCCAGTTAGCAGCACAGCTGGGACTAGAACTTGAATGTTACCAACACACAGTGTTAGACACAGGTCCTGACACAGGTCTTGGGGCTACATGGCTTTTAGGAAGGCTCTCTCTCCTCTAGCAGCTTCGTCAAAAATTAGAATTTGAAAACATTGCTGGAAAATGTTTTCTAGGAACATCTCGCCCAGTTCTAATACTACTGTTTATCCCCAGGATGTTTTTCATCTTCTATTGCCAAATTTGTGCACCTTCCCCATTGAATGCTCAGGATCCATAAGGGTCAGAACTCAAATAACAGTTGAAATTCATAACATCAATTTCTTATTAATTGCCATCTGAACCGGTAGCAAAAGCCTGCTCAGCTGTGTACTGATTTAATATACCATGCTGTATAGGTTTAGCTTTACCTCTCATTTCATATTGGTTATTAACGATGGAAAATTTTTCTTTAACTGTTTTCAGATGAAGAGAGGCCCATTTACGACTAGAAACTGAAGCGTCTAAGCCTAAGCATAAATTACGCCCCGTTGCCAGCAGCTGTATTTCATTAACAGGGAACAAGCCTAACATTGATTGGGTGGTGTTTCACAAGCTTTAATATTTCTGTTTGCAAGAATACCTGGTTGGTGCATATTGGTTGGTGCATATTGAGGAAAACCGGTGGGTTGTGATTAAAAAGGGAATATAGGGGTCATGGATATTAAACCTGAGTCAAGACTGAGATTTAATTTGCCACCTTCCCAGCCAAGGCAGCAAAGGTGGCAATTCTGAATGGCATGTGTCAGGTCACCTAGATTTTCCTGAATGCTAGAGTTCCTAGGAGAGCTGGAGGTAATGTCTCAAGGCCATAATAGCATTATCTGCAGATTTCTGGAGAAATTATACAGTTTGACTTAAAAAACTGCTGCTTAGTTTGAATGAAGATTTTTGTTCGCTCCTGCAGTTGAAGTGAAAATTGAGGTGGTGCTACCAGAGAAAGAGAGGGCCAAGGAAGAGATGTCACCCAATGGGAAAGCCAGTCCACTTGTTTACAAAGTCAATGGGACTGCCCGGCATTACCACCTTGAAGAACATCCCATCACCATCAACCCCTACCAGAATGTCAAGGATGTAGTGGAAGCCTCTGTGTGTCATGTGAAGGACCTTGAGAATGGACAGTAAGTGTTTAACATTTTTAACAGCCTGAAGGATCCCAGAGGGCTTTATACGTGCTACCATATACTATGCCAAAACTGAAATGCTGCCATGTGGTGCCGAAGCTGAACAGCAATCCTGCACAAGCCTGTGAAATGTGGCATGTTATGACCCCAATTCATCTAAACACTTGAGCATGTACTCAACTGTAACTTTGTGCTTAAATTCATCTCCAGTCAGCATGGCATTTAAGCATATGCTTACAGGTACTCATGTATTTAACTGCTTTGCTGAATCAGGGCCCATGTCATGGAAATTGTCACTTTTTTCTCACTAGCTCTTTAGCCTTGACTAATCCAGGATGATTGGACCATCTGTGACCAGTATAATTGATCTTTATAATATAGGTGTGGTTATCTTCCTCCAGTTTTAATACAATAGAATCTTGTACAAGTGACAACTTGTCTTTAATGTTTTTGGATACATGAAATTCTTTCATGTTCTGTGCCTGTGGAACTCCTGTTAGGGAGATGGGACATTAATTTCCAGTAGACCCTTTCTAGTACTCTTTAGTTGGTTCTTTAATTATTTGTAAGTTTATTTGCAAAGCATGTGTAGAGTTCATGGCGTAGGCCCCATACCACTTCTACCTTGTCTTGTTTTTCTAGTTGATCTGGTTCCTTGTCAATTTGTTCTCTCACAAAGAATGGAATTTTCTGATGTTTTTGTGCTAATGGAAACTCACTTTGCGTGCAGTTTCACAGTCCTGATTTTTAGTGTAACAATGGAATCTGTTAGGATATCAGATAATAAATCATTGGCACATATTGATGAAAACACATGTTTATACCAGAATAAAAAATAACTGATTATGTAGCAACCTAGAGGGGGGGGAAGCCAGATATGTAGGAAGAAACCCAGGAAAACAGCAGCAAGGAGTTGGACTGCCCAGAGACTGTGGCTGCTTGTTATAGGGTCACTGGACTGGAGCCCAGTGTAGCGGGTGGACCTGGGTTCCCCTACCAGCCTCTGGGGAATGGCAAAAGGTGTTGGAGATGCCAGAGAAACAGCAGGTCTGGAAAGACTGCAAATTCCCCAGAAGGGGAGGACTTCAGTGAGCTGGCTGGAGGGAGGAAGCTGCAGACCCTGGAGTGTGACAAAACAGGAGAAGACAACATTGGAGGTAGAGCATAAACTGGCAGAGCTAATCCCCAGGATGGCCAGCAGTAGGTGCTGCAAGCAGTTGAGCGTGCCCCATGACAATGTCCCTTGGCATCATGTTCCCTTATTTTCATGGGACCTACAGCCTGGTTTGTAAGTATAAGCCACTTTTTTTTCATCTGGTAGCAAGACTATAGTTTTGGGTCATCTCCCATGAAAGCACCGCCTCCCTCAATCATAAATCTCCCCTTCTTCATCCACAGCTTCATTGCTGCAGCAGAACAAAACCGTCATGGGATAAAGAGAGACATTCCAGGCAGAACTCTGAAAATCAGGTCAAGCGTTTGCACAGGATTCTGTTCAATAGGGACCAGTGCAGAGTGGCACGTTGGAGTGATATGTTCTTCCTGGTGACCCTCAGATGCTGAGCCTGAGGCTGCCACATTCTGAACTAACTGGAGCATCCCCTGGGCATAGCCCTTCATTCCTAGAGACAGAGAACTGCAGTATCCGAGTGTAGATGCATGGATTGCCATGGGCCACTCTGAGTGTGATGGGATCAGGTGCAATATTCTGACCAATCGCAAAGGAAAATGGGAGTGCAGGGTCTCATACCTATGGACTGCAGTGCAGATGCCTTTGGTGGGAGGGAGGAGTGAGTTATTCCAGGTGCTAACCCTGTCTCACCAGCATTGCTTCAGACTGGTCTAGGTTCAGTTTCAGTCTGCTGCCCTCCAGGCAGTTGCCCATGTCTGCTCGTCACTGAGAAGGCGGAAGATGGGTGCCATTTGCAGTTCATGTGAAGGAACTGTAGAGCTGGGTTTTCACTGCACGCTGATGGTACTTCAGCCTTTGTTGTTTCAGTCCCAGTGGTTTCGTCTAGACATTGAACAGGACAGCAAGGGACCACTGCATCAGTACACTCAGCCTGAAAGGGCAGCAGCACAGCTGGAGTTGGCTGCACCCAGACAGCTGAAGTCAGGGATGTTTTGTGCTCCCGTATTCGGGACTTGCATGGCCCAGTGGAAAAGGGGGAATAGTATCTTTATGGATGTGCTTGTGCAGAGGAGGGAGAATGGAGCTGATTGATTTGGGGATGTCCAGTGCTTGGGAACAGGTGGGAACTTGACTGCCATGCAATGGAGTTATGAATGACCTGAAGATTCACAGTATGGATTCGTATGAGGACATGACTGACGTGGATTGCTGTGTCTAACCGTATGGAGGAATAGTGTTTGCTCACTAATTCCTAATTGTTTCTGGCCATATTTAGCTTTATTATATCAAATGCTGATTGTATGATGAGATGCAGTGATAGCAATAAACTTTCTTGATGACATAAAAAGCTCAGTCTATATAGTTTAACAAAAAGAAGGTTAAGGGGTGACTTCATCACAGTTTAAAAGTGCCTGCACAGGGACCAGAAATGTAGTAATAAGGAGTTCTTCAGTCTAGCAGAGAAAGGTCTAACATGATCCAGGGGCTGGAAACTGAAGCTAGACAAATTCTGACTCAAAATAAGGTGCACATTTTTAACAGAGGTGATGTAACCGTTGGAACAGCTTGTGGATTCTCCATCGCTGAACATTTTTAAATGAAGATTGGATGGTTTTCTAAGAAGTCTGCTCTAATTCAAACAGGAACTGTTTCAGGGAAGTCCTATAGTGTGTGTTATGCAGGACATCAGAAGACATTAATCTATTACTTCTTTGAGAAATAGCCTGGGATCTTTCCGTGAAGGAGTGGGCCGGAAATGTACACACATGTGGGGACAGAACCAGAGCTGAGTATGGCATGATTGCATTCTGTGTATTGACTCTTTCACCTTGCTCATTTGCTCAGTTTGTGAGTACAGAGCTATTCTTTCTGTCAGTCCTTTCTGCTCCTCCAGAAGTCTGAGATTAGAACCAAACTGGGCTTATCTGGAGCCCAAATTCTCCCTTCACTACACCCATACAAACAAGGCCGGCTTTATGACCCGCTGGGCCCAATTGGAATACTCGGCAGCGGTCTGGGGCTTCAGCAGCACTTCGGCGACAGGTCTTCCATGGCACCGAAGGACTCCCCCACTGCTGAAATGCCGCCGAAGACCCCTGGAGCAGACCCTCCACCAACAAAATGCTGCCAAAGACCCCGGAGCAGACCCCCCGCCACCAAAATGCTGCCGAAGACCCCTGGAGCAGACCCCCAACTGCCAAAATGCTGCCGAAGACCCCTGGAGTGGGGCCCCCTTAGGTGTGGGGCCCTCTTCAGTGTGGGGCCCGATTCTGGGAAATCGGGGGAATCTGCCTAAAGCTGGCCCTGCATGCAAACCCCCAAGCAAGTAATGAGAAGGAGTGAGATGGAGAGGAGACAGCCTGATTCTCAGAGCTGAGGAAGTTTTAAAACAACATCTTTGTGCTTAGAAACTGATGTGGAGTCAGTGAGACCAAATGAACAGGGAACACAGACAGAGGCTAGTTTTCTAAACGCTTTTTTTTCAGGACAGAGCTACATTTTAACTGGTATTTCCTGGCTTGTGAGTGCAAACTGGGCAGACATGACAAACCTTAACACTCCCCCCCCCACACACTTTTTTTTTTTAAATATGGAATAAAATCTATCTTAATAGCAATGACTCGAAATGAGCAGAGTGCTTCATTCTAACAGCCCTCGGTTATAAATAGCCATCTCGCTCACTTGCGGAATGAGTGTGTCATTTGAAATCTTTTGCACAAGGTTTCTGTATTTACTTCAAGACATCAGGTGCTGATGATTATCAGTCTCAGGTCAAGTGATTCCTTCGGGTGGCTGTAAACCATTGCTCTTATCTTTTCATAACTCTGAAGTTGTCATTTAACAAGAACTGCGGGTTTGCTCTGAAATAAAATCCACCCGAAGAATGCAGCAAGACTTGTTCCTTTTGCGTGTGGTAAAGCATGAGAATGGATTGAGCTCTTTATTTGGGTTGAGTTTACTGCAAGGACTAAACAGGTACAGGGGAGGGAGCAGAGCCCTTGCAGCATTCTGCTCAGATAAAACTGTGGTATGCCCTTAGCAGGAGCCCATACTGCTGCTTAGGGCCCCATCAGCAAGGTATTTAAGCACATGCCAAAAAGGACTATTCCATTGGGACAATTTGGGAGTAAAGGTAGGCAGGTGCAGAACTGAGGTCTGCCAGGTGCTCCACTTTGTTGCACAGCAGGGGTACTCTGATGATATCCCCATGGGAGCACCAGCATTCTAGCTAGGACCCCAGCAAAAACCTACAAACCACCGGAGAGGTGGGATTCACGAAGTTATTCAGGCACCTAACTTCCAAAAATAGGTCAGCTAGGATAACTGAGACTTGCAGCATAAAATGAGGAGGCCATGGGGGATTCTGCCATTCCTCTGGGAGGGAGCTTAGCAATCAAGGGCACTGGGCCCAGAGAGATCTGCCAGCTGCCTGGTTCAAACTGGACTGAGAGATGAGACACAGACCCACCCACCCTGGATGGCAGTTGTCAGGAGGGGACGCAGATTTAGAACCAATTGCAGAAGTGTATTTAGCTCATTAAAGGCTTCAATAAAAGGCCTTAACAGAGGGACAGGGGCCATGCTGGGCATCTTAAGGATTGGAGAGTCTGAAGGTTGTGAATATTCCCCTGTGAACTTTTGTCAAGTGTCACCATGGCTGTCTGTGGTGTGGGAATAGGAGGGACAATCCAGAAGAAGAGTAGGTCTCTTAAGAGATGGGGAGATTTGGTTCATATGCTGTCCCGTAGGGTAAGTTATTGTCAGTCTAGCCCTATTGGCAGCAGAGGCAGTAATGATTTCATAGATCGTTAGGGTTTAAGGCCAAAAGGGACCATTGTGTTAATCTGGTTTGAACTGCATAACACTGGCCAGGGGGCTCACCCTGTGATTTCTGCATGGATCTCAGTAACCTGTGGTTGACTGGAGCAGAACTTGTAGATAGAGATCTAATCTTGATCTGAAGATCTCTCTCTCTCTCCCCATGTACGCTGCCATTGAGAGCGGTGGAAGAGCACCTTCTGCAGTCCCCTGGGTTTACATGGAGGGATTTGCTAGCAAGTGTTCATTGTAAAGGGCAGGGATTTCAACCTGGTTCCCTCTTAGTCTGCCAAAGCCCAGTTATTCTTCCTGGCATGCCGCAAAACCCAGCTCTTCTCCCAGGTATTTGGGGATGAAGCCGATGGTGAGACATAGTGTTAAGTGGCTTCATGTTAATGATTGTACAAGCTATGGACAGTTCATCTGACATGATGATACTGATGAATGTATATTTTGCTAATATGTTGCAGAGCTGCCCACCACAATGGAGGGAGCTGTTTGGTTATAAATAAAGATTCTTCATTTTTTATTTTAATTGCAAAAACCTGAATAAACATCTCTGCTGCATCCTAAAACATGCAGTTTGGAAACTCTCTCCTGCAAGTGAGAGCGTTTGCTTTGGCAGCATCACTAAATATACTCCCAGTGATCCTGAGGGGAAGCTGACAGGACACAGCCGGGCTCCACAGAAACGGCAACAACTCACCATACCCAGGAAATTGAGACGAGAGATCCTTGCACCAGAACTCCCTGGAGAGCAGCATTCCGTGTGTAAATGCACTAGTTGGGAATGGAATACCTGCTGCCATGCTGCTGAACAACTTCCGCCAGTTCCTTAGCCAGCAGAATGCGTGCCGCCCCATGGAAGGAAGGAAGGCCAGATCCTCTGCCAGTGTAAAGCAATTGGATCTCATTGTAGCAGTGGAACCAGACCCCCTGCTGGTGTCAGTCAGCTCAACATTGACCCAGCCTCATATTGGATTCTCCTTCACCGGCAACTTTTCAATCAAGATTGGATGTTTTTCTGAAACTTATGCTCTAGTTCAAAGGAATTATTTAAGGAAGTTCTCTGACCTGTGTACTACAGGAGGTCTTCTGGCCTTGGAATTGATGAACCTCACTGAAAGGGGATTTAGTTTTACTGGTTTCAATGTAATCTGAACAATCCCATTGAAGTCAATGGGCTCAAAATGCCAAATGGTGTAAATTGGCCATTGAATTTAATGAAGCTGCATCACTTTATGCCCTCTGAGAACTGGCCCATTTTTTAAAATCAAAAGTGCACATTAAATTGAGGTAACCAGTACGAAAAATGAAACAGATCCATTCCAGATGTTACTGCTACCATAAGTCGATTCAAATGAGAAAGGGAAGATGGGAGGAATTTAGCCCAGGAGCTTTCTAGAGCCCTGGTTTGATCAGGAGTCCGTCTAAGCTGCGCTGATGGTCGTACTGGTGATCTGTGTCACCAGCATCCCCCGGCAATTCAAATCAAGCCAACCATGTGAAAAATATTGACCTAAGATCTAACACAGATGCTGAATACATTGTTATGCACTTGAGTCAATGTTTGAGGTGCTGGGGGGTTCACGCAGTGTTGATGCATGATTGGCAAAGCTGTCCTAGTGACCAGCACAGCAGTGACTGGATCTGCAATGATGTTTGTAAGAGCTACAGAAAGAGTTAGATAATGTCACCATATGGCCTGAGTTGGAATCCAGTGCTTCAGCCTTTCAGAAAACCTGTAGATAAGATTGTAAATAGTTATTCTTTTAGTTTAGTTCAGTTAGTCTTAGTGTAATTAGTGTAGTTTGTTTTCCTGGACTGGGGATTCTCTCCGTGGAGTCGGGGACCACGCCTAGACTCTGGACTTCAAAAACAGTGTTTCCTGCCCTAAATCCTTCTATGTCAGCAACAACACCAACGCTGCCTCTACTGTCTAGGGGAGATGCACGTCTTGGGAAGTGCAGCATTTGTTGCTCTTTTCCACCAAGAACTCTATGGAAGGGATTCTGACCTAAAATGTTTGGTCCGTAATCTTGATGGAAGCATTCGGTGAGACGTTTTGCTTAGGCACTAGAAAGTATTTTATCTTTATTTTTCTTGTAACCATTTCTGACTCTCATGACTTGCACTCACTTGAAATGTATCTCTTTATAGCTAATAAACTTGTTTTATTGTTTAAGCGGAAGTGACAGGGTAACTCCTATTTACAGTGGTGAGTTGGTATATGATTCCCTTGAGGGAATAACAGAATTAATATATTTGTACTGTCCAGGAGAGGGCAGGACAGTACAGGACATACATTTCTAGGGGACAGTCCAGAACTGGGAGTGTGTTGGGGTCACTCTGCAGTATGCCCAAGGCTGGTGAGAGCCAGGGTGTGACTGGCAGTCAGAGGTTACACAAACGCATCTGGGAGCGACCTGCATGCTGGTGGCTGTTTGTGAGCAGTCCAGGTTGGAGGCTACAGCAGCAAGGCAGGTCACAGGGCAGGGGTGACACAGCCCACACTGGTTTGGACCGTACTCTGTTCTTATGAAATACTGTAAAGGAGGCTTGACATACCAAAGTATCCCTGCTTCACTCTAAATTTCTACCCAAGGTCCTCTCCAAATTCTACCTTCACCAGTGTATTTCCTTACCTGTCCTTCTTCTGAAACCCCATGCTTCACATGAAGAGAAGAGACTTCATTCCCTCAACATCAGGTGTGCACTGGCTTTGACCTGCAAAGAACCAAGTCCATCAAAGTCCCAAGACTTTATTGTGATAGCAGGGAAATGCTGAAGACTAGCTCGCATCCCACCTCAGAGCAATATAATGGTCCACTCCATGGGTTTGCAGGCCACTACAGTAGCACCCTTGGAGGAGGTCCCAATGCAGGATATATGCAGAGCAGCCACCTGGAGCTCCATATACGTGTTTGCTAGACATTATACACTAGTCCAAGCCACTGCTGCAGATGCAGCAGTGGGATCTGCAATACTGCACACATCTTTTTTGCCAGCTTCCTGGCACCCACCTCCAATCTGAAAACTGTTTGTCAATCTCCCATGTGTGGAATACACACGGGAACCAGCCCTCAAAGAAGAAGTGGAGGTTACTTACTGTCACTGGTGATTCTCTGAGATGTGTGGTCCCTATCTGCATTCCGCTACCTGCCCTCCATCCCCTCTGCTGCAAATCTGATTAGATGTGCTGTAAGGAGAGGAACTGAGTGGGCGTCAGCCTGCACTGCTTCTTATATCCTCACTCAAGAGCACGAGGCGATCTACTGCACATGTGCACGCCAAGGGACATTGCTTGTTAAAATCTCTGCACTCAGGCCCACGGTGCGCATGCGCACCCAGGGCTATCCTTAGGCATACGCAGCATACACGGCTGTGTAGGGCACCTGAAAATTTGGGGCACCTCTGGGTCTTATTGTCCACCCCTCACCTCTTCCTATCCCTTCCTGCAGGCTGCCACCACAGCGGGCTGCTTCAGCCTGGTGAGTCTGCCTCCTAAGGGAATCTAGTACTTAAAAGTGAATCCCGCCTGCCAGATCTATTAGCACAACGCTGAAACTGTTAAAGAGTCAGTCAAGTGGTAATGAAGCCATTTAACAGGCATTTGCCAACCCCCAGGTATCTGTCAGTTTCTGAATGTACTGACAAAAACAGTTGTGTGTTACTGTAATAGTCACTCAGAACATGTCAGTCTACAGGACCTTAGTTTAAAATTTGCTTTAAAAATATTTCATTAGTGTGTTGCTGAAGATGATAAAATCATATCTCTAAAAAATCCTTGCACAGATTTTTAGATGCACAATCTGAGTATTCATCTTTAGCTTTAAATTCTTGGATCTTCAGACATAATATTGTTTTTAAATAAATCCTTCAAAGGACCCCCCCTTATCTACAATACACATGCGAGCCCGGGCTGCCGTCGGGCATAGGGGCACCAGTTTAATAATACTCCATGGGGCCCCATAAATCCTTAGGACAGCCCTGTGCGTACCCATGGACGGAGTACAGCTAGAGACCACACATCTTGAAGAATCTCCACTTACTGTAAGTAACTGTGCTTATAGCGGAAAAGAAACCACTAGCTAATGTGAAAGCTTGGGACTGGCTGTCTGACATGTGACAGCCCAAGCAGATCAAAAGGCAGTGATAATAAATCATAGAACCAATAATAAATATCTATTATGTATACTATATTTGTCATGCTTTTTACCTCCAGGATGCGCGAAGTAGACCTGGGTTGTGGGAAGGCTCTGCTGATAAAGGAAAATGGAGACTACTATGCAATGGGACACAAATGCCCTCACTACGGAGCCCCACTGGTGAAAGGTTAGTCTGTATGCTCTTGGTGTAAGAGTATGAACATGAATCAGACATTCACAACAGATTATGGATCTGCATGAAGAATCTGAGCCATTTGATATCATTCACTACATTGTAGAATATTCAGGTCTGTAGAGACATCCTGCCTGTGAGGTAAACATACATTTATAATCCAGAAAAGGGATCAAAATCCTCTGCAGAGCACTCTGTCCATGTTTGGTTTGCTAATAGATCTCGTGCTAGCCTGTGCAGTATATCTCTGAGTGAAATCTCTTAAAATGATGTTTGAAGAATAGGAAGGAAATCTTTCTGCCAGTCTGAGTTGACAGCAACAAGGGCCAGGTTCGGTATCTGGGGGTTCCTTTTCAACAATACATCATGAAACTGGCTTGAGCCCCCCACCCCTGGGTGCCTCTAAGAGGCAATATTTCCCCTCTTGCAAGCATGCAGTCTGAGCGTAGCAAAGAAACTTTTAATAAAAGGAGGGATGTAACCTGGCATTAAATTGGGAAAACACCACAAACAGGGTTCATAAACATAAACCATGAGCAAAAGACCCACCCCTAAGTAAGTTGGACAGTGTCCTTTTCCCCTCAGGTTCTTAAGTCCAGCAACCAAAAGTCCCCTTAATATGCCCATCCCTTCTCTGCAGCCCTCTCACAGTTGTTATCCTTGGTCAGGGCAGACCCAGGATTGAGAGGTCCCTGGTGGGGGAGTAAGAAGGCACCTTACTCACTCCACTGCCCAGCTGATTGGCACTCTGCTTCTCTCCACCGGCCGCCCTGCTGGCCAATCGCCATGCCTCTCCACCAGGCTCCACTCACCGCCCTGCTGGTCAATCGCCGTGCCTCTCCATCAGGCTCCACTCACCGCCCAGCTGGCCGATCGCCGTGCCTCTCCACTGGCCGCCCTGCTGGCCGATCATCGATCCACTGGGATGTCTTCAGGTCTCACAGCTTAACACAGGGGCCTGAGACTTTCACCCAGTGATTTCTGCAGTGGAGGGGAACTATTCTTCTCTACAACAAAGCAGTTAGAAATTCCATCCTCTATGTGGATGGCTCTGCTGTGGTCCTGCTTCTTATCTGGAGCCAGAGCTCTTCAAACCCTCCCCCCCCACCACACTAACAGTCTAGTTCTGCACATACCCAGCCACACCACATAAACATTCTTACCTCAAAAACCATAAGAGCTGCTCTACATGCCATTTTTTCAGCAAATGTAACTATTCCAGGTGAAATTGGTGCAGCCCATAGTGTGGATACGATTTTCTTGTTACAAAGGAGCTGATACGGTTATAGCTTACTGCTGTATGTTTACCTGCAGGGCTTGTAGGAGAGCTGGCTTTGGTCCCTAGACACCAGACTTCCAGCTCTGCTCCAGCTCCCAGCTGTTAACTAGCATCAGGGGCTGAACCAACCACTGCCACCCCTGCAATAGGGGAGCACAAGGGTCTATATAACAGCCTTTTCACCCCCCAACTCGGGTCCCTTGCCTGAGCACTGGACTGCACAATTTAAAATCCAGTGAGCCCTGTCACAGTTCCTAGGCGAGTTGCACCTCTGATCCCTCCTGGTCTCTTCAAGGGCACTCCTTTCCCAGGCCTCGAGCCATCACCTCTCTGGATGGAATCACACAGTTCTCCCATTCTCAAGCCAGGCCTTGGACTGCATCCCTCTGCGATCAACCCTGATCACCTCAGCAGGACTGACCTATCTTCAGCCCCTGCAGTTCCATCCCCTCCAGGATCAATGACAGGCTAATACAGTGGCCTCCAGATCTGTGACTATATGTTGACATGCTTCCGCACTGTCAATGAGCCAGCATGAAGGGGGCCAGCACCTGGTCACTGGCCATCAGGAACATTGCCAGGATGTTGCTGCACTAAGATCTCACCGGGATTGCTAGGAAATGGTAGGGAAGGATCTATGGTGAAGTGTGACTCGCTCCTGCCATGCCTTTTGCAGGGGTTTTATCCAAAGGAAGAGTGCGCTGTCCCTGGCACGGGGCTTGTTTCAGCATTGGCACTGGTGATATAGAGGACTTTCCTGGCTTGGACAGCTTACCCAAATTCCAGGTGAGATCTTTCAATCTGTAGAGAAAGAAATGACCAACAAGGGAGGAGGGGGCGGGGAAAGTATTTTCCTTTCAGAGTCCAGAGCTGGGGTCTCCCAAGTGCAGGGGTGGTGGTGACTTCATGTGACCCAAGTCACTGCTCCCTGCACCTGACCCCCGTGATTCCAGCTGACCTCTTTGCCCTGCACTCATCTGCAAGTGCCAGCTAGCTCCTGTGAAACCGAGTCTCCAGGGTAAGGAGAAAGGAGAGAGAAAGGAAGGGGGCACATACATGGGAAGGGCTTGTTACACAAAGGCTGCTGCTGATAAAGAGTGGTGGGGCGGGAGAAGGAGGGGAGAAGGGCATCCAGGTGCCCCCCAGGACACACTGGTGCTGAGAAGTCACTTAGGCATGTGAGATAAAAACCCAGACAAACAGAGATGGACACTCTGCTAACGATCCTTGTACACCTGATACTAGTTAACAGGGAAAGTCCCAGCCCCCTGGATGTAGGAGAGCCACCCAGCTCCTACACGGGCCATGCAGGGAGTCCGGCGAGCGTGCAGTGTGGCTGAATGGACAGAACCTGCTTTGCATTGTCCTATGTTTAGTTCAGCAGTTAGCACAGAACCCTCCCTTTAAACCCAGAGACACTAACTGCTCTGCAAACTGCTGCTGTCTTCTCGCCCCAGGTGAAAATCGAGAAGGAGAAAGTGTACATCCGAGCGAGCAAACAGGTGAGGGGGAGAGATTCCAAACACAGGGACTGGGGACGGCAGCTTGCTGGGAGGCAAGGGTGATTTGATCCTTTGGCCCTCTGGTTAGATAAAAAATAAATAGCCCTTCCACACTCAGGGGTCCACATTACTGAGGTTATCTGCTGCCCCCTATGGAGTACCACAAAGAATGCTCTATGTTTGCTTTTAGACACTGCTCAGATATGCAAGAAAAGTGATTAAAGGTCTAGAAAACATGAGCTATGAGGGAAGAGTATAAAAATTGGGTTTGTTTAGTCTGGGGAAGAGAAGACTGAGAGGGGACACAATAACAGTTTTCAAATACATGAAAGGTTGTTACAAGGAGGAAGGAGAAAAATTGTTCTCTTCAACTTCTGAAGATAGGACAAGAAGCAATGGGCTTAAACTGCAGCAAGGGGGTTTAGGTTGGACATTAGCAAAAACTTCCTAACTGTCAGGGTAGTTAAATGCTGGAATAAGTTGCCTAGGGAGGTTGTGGAATCTCCATCATTGGAGATGTTTAAGAGCAGTTTAGATGAACATCTGTCAGGGATGGTCTAGATAATGCTTAGTCCTGCCTTGAGTGTGGGGACTGGACTACAAGACCTCTTGAGGTCTCTTCCAGTCTTATGATTCTATGCACATTCTATCTATTAGGAGCCACATTCTGATATCCACCCATACACATCTAAGGAGCTCCAGTGACTCAGAGATTTGGCCCAAAGTGATCACTAATATCAGTTGTGGCTGCCAGCATGTGGACAGATGATTTGTGATGCCGTGTCCCATTTACCCAGGTTACACATGTGGATGTTGGAGTTTGATGAAAAGGAATCACACCTTCCCATCCCTGCCATCCTGTGCTGAGCTCTCCATTTGGCAATGTGGGGGACCATACATGGGGTGATAGAAGTTACACTGTACTTTGCTTTGCTTGGACTTGCTGATGTTTAGTTGTAAGGCTAAAAAACATTTAACCAGCACTGCCACAGCTTTGTTTGGTACCCAAACTTTCCGACCTGGATGAATTTGTGGCTGGTGGTGGATTTATTCTTCAGCTGCCTTCTGGAAGTGGCATAGTGACATATCTGGTGGAAAGGTTTTATAGTCCCATAGTGCTTTTGTTGGGTGTGGGTTTGGAATCGTCTTCAGGCAATAAGAGTGAAGCTTTCATCCAAGCTGCTTTACAAAATAACTCCTAGCTGTTCCCATTTGTACCTGGCAAAGTTAAAGCTTTGAACCATTAATGACAATCATCTCCTTAATTGCTACGCAGGCTCTTCTGACGCAAAGAAGGACAAAGGTTATGGCAAAATGTATCTCCCTCAGCAACTACAATATCAGTAGCACCAACGTGCTGATCATCGGAGCAGGTATCAAGATGTGCCTGCTGACAGCAGCAGACCTCTGTCTTTACAGTGCAGGATATAAAGAGAACAGTAAATAGTATATGTTAACTGATGTACACCCTTCATCTTCCCGGCCAGTCTGTAGATACACCCATCCCACTCCCAGTCTGGGTTCATAACTGTCCATTCTCCTAATGTGTATAGACCCACACACCAGATCCAGCAATACAGAACTATTAACTAAGCTCAAGATCCGTGTATGCCACTACGCTAACCATTGGCCTGGGCAATGCAGCAAGTCAGACTAGATGAAAATCTACAACTCTATGTACAATGTCCCCATGCATCTAATTTATAGACATTTACTCCCAAACTTTGTGGAAACTCTTCCCCAACCTTCCACACTGGGTAAATAACTACTGCTCCTACTGCAAGTTTCTCAGAGTATTTCTCCACTGCACAGTTAGCCCAGTAAGTTATGTTCCTGGTCTGTATTGAGACCATACACACCCTAGATTCAGAGCAATAAAGGGACATGGGGAGGTCCTGTGTACAGGTAACCCCTAACTTCTGCACCTGATATGTTTTAATTCTCCCACTCTGTGAATACAGTTGTTTCCTCCTAAACTGTCACCAGACACCCAGGCAGCTCTCTGTCTAATCACCACCCCAACTACCCATTCTTTAGGCCTTGTCTACACTACGGGAGGAGATCAATCTAAGTTACGCAACTTCAGCTACGTGAATAATGTAGCTGAAGTTGACGTACTTAGATCTATTTACCGCAGGGTCCATACTATGCAACATCAGTGGGAGACGCTCTCCTGTCGACTCCCCTTGCACTTCTCATTCATGTGGAGTACAGGAGTTGATGGGAGAGCGATCAGCAGTCGATTTAGACCTGCTAAATTGACCACCAATGCATCAATCACCATGCCTTGGTAAGTGTAGATAAGGCCTTAGACACTCCCCCACCCCATTCTCCTGAGCTGCTGATAACCCCCACTCTCCTAGCCTGTATAAAATGCAGGTATATACTAGCAAAGCTTCTGGCCCTGCTGGCCTGTCCTCCCCAATCTCTCTTCCATCTGGTGTGTATTAAATTTGGAATTAAAGCTTTGTCTACAGTAAGAAAATTTTGCAAAACTTCCACCATTGCTCTGTCACCAGTTCAACTGCATTGGTTTTCACAACCTAGTTTTTCCAAAAGATCCGCTCTAGTTCACACAGGAATTAATTCAGGGAAGTCCTACGGCCTGTGTTATCCAGGAGGTCAGACTAGATGACCACAGTGCTACTGTCTGTCCTTGGAATCTATGGCTCTAGCACAGATGGGTTACTCTCTGCAGTACTTACTTTAAGCATCAGGTCTTATACACAGCTCAGAGTATGTTTGATCAGTTCAGTGCTTAAGACAGCCCCTTAACACTAGTGCTCTCACCATAATTAGCACCAGCCAAGCTGAAATGATGATAGCAACAATGAGATCATTTTACAGAATTTCCCTAGTGTTGACATGCTTTAATTCCAAACTTACCAGAGACGAATTGGAGGAGGGGTGGGAGTAGGAGGGGCCAGTTGCATTCGTGTTGGTACTTTGTGCTTTTCTTTAAATGTTTTTCATGGATGGAACAAAACTTTACAGAACAGAAGACCCCACCAGTCTGTAGGCAGCAACAAACTTCCCTGCTGTTGCTTTTCTACAGAGGACAGGGAGACATGGTGGATGCTGCCTTTCCAATGACGGTTAGCATGGACTAGTCATTGCTTGCAAAGACACCATTATTGCAGGCTCCATTGCAGAAGAGCCCCAAGTCTGAGAAATTTCTACTCATTTTTCAAAGCTGCAAGTATACACCTAGAGCTGGTTCAGTACTGTTTGGCCAAGACATTGTTCGGCATATGTTGCCATGGCCTGACTATGTAATAGTGGTATTTGATTATCTCTGGAGCTAGTCAAATCCTAGGCCAGATTTCACGGTTTACTCAGATCATGCTTAGCAAAGTACAACAGGGCTATCAGGGAGCCAGCTGTTGATTTTCTGCTTGGCCTCGGGCCCTGGTGCAGATTACAGCCTGGGGCTGTTCTTGCGTATGCCAGATGTCTGTAGTCCCTAAGGTGCCATATGCCATGGGGGAAGGCCAAAGCACATCATGCTCCACCACTCCTTGTCCTCTTGCTTCCTGCCCCAGGTGCTGTGGGAAGAGCGGTTTAGAAGCCAGCTATGCCTGATCTTCTCCTGTAGCATTTCCCACACCCTTTGTGCCAGTGCACTTTGCTGGATACAAGCCAAATTCTGATGCTCCTGCCCCTTGGTTTCAAGGGGACTGTTCCTGGAGCAAGACACAGCTACCCATGGGAACGGACATCAGAATCTGGACCCAAGTTACTCATCAGATGATGATGATTTAATCAAAGAACGTGTTTGATGAATGGCTTTTCTAGGCTTCAGCCAGCTCCTTTTACAGCCCTCCTAATGCTCCAGTTCCAACCAGAAGGGAGGGAGTTCACACCCTAACAAGTGAGGCAGAAGCTCTGAGGACAGAGTAGGCCTGCTACCCAATGGAGCAATTCAGGATCCACTCCCTGTGCCAAGCGATCAATTACTGGACTAGCTAGGCAATGGTTTTATTTATTTATTCATAAAAGCAAAAGAAACAAAGGACTAGATTCACAAAAAAAAAAGGTGTGAGAGATTATGGAGCCTTCTACTGGGTGGATGCTAAACTTTCATTTGTCAAATAAAATACATACACCTCTACCCCGATATAATACTGTCCTCAAGAGCCAAAAAATCTTACCATGTTATGGGTGAAATCACGTTATACTGAACTTGCTTTGATCTGCCGGAGTGCCCCTCCCTGGCCCCCCCCAGAGCGCTGCTTTACCGCATTCTATCCGAATTCGTGTTCTATCGGGTAGCGTTATATTGGGGTAGAGGTGTATGTAGCAATTACTGGCCTTCTGTCTCTTAGGTGCTGGTGGATTAGTTTGTGCAGAGACCTTAAGACAGGAAGGTTTCTCCGACAGGATCGTCATGTGCACAATGGACAGACACTTACCCTATGACCGACCCAAGCTAAGTAAGGTTTGTATCATCCAGAATGTTTCATATTCTTACTGAACAGCTACTGGGCTCCCCTCTCAGACTGTTTCTCTCACTGGCCAGTGGGTGTCCCAGGTCACTAGAAACTTTGCCAGCTTTGTCCTTTTATTGCACTGAGGCACTGTTGATCAACTTAATTCCAGGACTTCTGGAATTTGTCACCCTTTTAGTGTGTGTTTTCGGAGGCAAGCCCGTGAACCCTCCTCTTGCCTCGTATAACACCGTCTAAGACCAATAATGGAAGGAGCCTGATGAAAGCTGGGGCCGAGATTTCCCAATGCACATGCTTTATGTCAAGTGCATAAGTCCATAGTTAGGTATCTAAATATGTGGCCTCATGTTCATAAGTACTGAGTAGCTCTCAGCTCCCAATAAAACCAGAGGGAGCAACTGGCTACTGCGCACTTTTCCACAGTCAGGTGATCTAGGTCTCAGGTTACATATCCTGTGTTAGAAAACCTTGGCTGGGGACCTTGCCCAAACATTATTAAATCTTCTTCTTCTTTCACGTGGCTGGTGTAGAGCAATAACTACAAATTCACCTGATGTTGATTGAGCCAAATGGCTTTTTCAGGAGTAGCAGAATTTATTGCAGTGATGCATCTTTTACTAAATATACGAGCACCTTTTGTTTCATTTTGGCCTCTTGTTTCTTCTTTTGCTTGAAGTTTCTTTTCTGCAAACAACTGAGGATATTAAATACAAACCCTATGTTCAACTTTCAATCATAGTACTGCCCCGTCTGCATAAAAATGAGGAAATTGTAAATATTCCCAAAGCAAATCCATATACAGGGAGAATTGGTTTTAATCTCTATATTGTTACCTTTAATTCTTTAATATATTCCTAGGCAGAAATCTTTACAATGAAGTGAAGGTTGTAAGCATAAATTATTTTTAAAAAAATGACATTCACGGTACCATATTTCTTTCACACAAAGTTAAAGTGGATTAGTTAGTGATACACCCTTCCAGAACAGGGAGGATGGGTAACGTTTAATCTCTGGAAAGCAGAAAATAAAGAGATAAGTGAAGAAAAATGTAAACCTCTGGAAACTAGAGAAAACAGAGTTAAAAATGTCTCCCACCCCGACACAACCTTAACTCTGCTCCTCTGGAGCTGGCATTAGGCACTGGGACAAATACTGATCTATCACTAAAAAACTGCCACCCATCAAGCAGAGGCTCAGCTCAGCTCACTCAGTGTATGGAGCTCTTCACCCTCCGTACTCCCTGCTGCGTATTTCAGGAGGTGAGGGCAGCCTTGTCACCCGCCTCTCGAGCTTACCTCGAGCAGGTCCTGAGGGAGGGTGCTCCCTGCCCACCCCACACAATGGGCCGTCTGGATCTTTTCATCGGTCCCCTGTCCCGTAAGCCTCCCCGGCTGCCCCACCCTGATATCTCAAACCAGCTGCGTGACCTGCAGCCAATTCACTTTTGAACCATGCCAAGGGCACATCTGTACATGCTTGTGCTCCAGACTCCATTTCCTCACCCTCGTGTCCTGCCCCAATACCAAGTGGCGGGACCTAATGTCATCTGTCAAGGGTGAGGAACCCCAGTGGGCCAGCCTATATTCCATCCTAGTCCTGCGGCCCACCAGGGGTATTGGCTGGTGACTCCTGTGAGCATGGGCATGTAATGGGTGCAGTTCACTCCTGTCCCCAAAGCCTGTCCTTTCTGCGGCATGAGGGAGACCCTGATGCACATTTACCGTAAGGGCACCAGGTTGCAACCCTTTTTCTGGCTCCTCCTGGACCTACTTTTATGTTTTTGGCTGCACTTCTCCCCCCACCTCCTTATCTATCACGCCCTGTCTGTGGCCCCACAAAGTTGCGGGACCTCCCAGTTAACTTCCTCCTAGCGATGGCCAAGGTGGCTGTCTGTAACCCCAGGGAGAGGATGTTGGCTGAGGGGTTCTCTGCGACTGTGGGGCCTATTTCTGATCCTCCCTCTGTTCATGCATCTGGGCAGGGCTTCTCTGCTCAGAGTCCCCTGGCTCCCTTGACGTCTTTGAGGATAGTGGGCCCTGTGCGGGATTCTCTGCTCAGTGTCCCCGTCAGGTTTCCTTTTTTTGACTCTTTGACCTTCACACCAGTCCTTGTTATTTTTTCTGTTGTCCCCCGTAATTATGTGAGTTTTCTGGGCTGTGTGGATCCTCCCCATAGGCTGGGGGAGGGTTCTTTAGCCATGGGCAGCTTGCGCCCGCCCAGCTTTCTGGAACCCAATCCAGCAGGATCCAAGCAGAGGACACTGCAGGGTTTGTGTGTGTGCTCGGCTGACATCACCCTGTCAGAGGCAGGAGTGGGAGGGGAGGGTGTTATGTTGTGCTGTGCTGAGTCCAAAAGAGATTGAGCTGCTGGAGCCTGTCAGTATAAGCAGGGGCAGCTCTAGGCATTTTGCCGCCCCAAGCACGGCAGGTAGGCTGCCTTCAGCAGCTTGCCTGCGAAGGGTCCGCTGGTCCCGCAGCTTCGGAAAGGCACTCCTGTGGGATGTCCGCCGAAGCCGCAGGACCAGCGGACCCTCCACAGGCCAGCCACCGAAGGCAGCCTGTCTGCCGGCCTCGCAACGACCGGCAGAGCGCCTCCCCCGGCTTGCCGCCCCAGGCACGTGCTTGGCATGCTGGGGTCTGGAGCCTCCCCTGAGTATAAGGCAGGTTTTCTAATCCCTTGATCATTCTTGCAGCTCTTCTCTGAACTCTCTGAAATTTATCAGCATCCTTCTGGACTTGTGGGCAGAGCCGGGAAGCCTGGGCCCTTCCACCTGCTCGGAGGGGGCCTGAGAGCAGCCCCCAGTCCGTGTTCCTAGCCCCCCCAGACCCTCCACCCAGGGCAGAGGGTCCACGGCTCCCCTCAACTGCCTGCATGGCTCTTATCCTGACCCGGCTCCAGCTTCTGGCCTGGCCAGGGAGATTGGGGCCGAAGAGCTGCAGCTGGGCTGTGGTAAGAGCCATTGGGAAGCCATTGAGCCTCCATCTGCTTTGGATGGGGGGGTCCAGGGAGTGGGCACGCAGGCCAGGGACTGCTCTCAAGCCCCCTACCTCTGGGCAGAGGGAGGGTCCACAGCTCCCCACAACTGCCCAGGCTCCTGGTGCCATTCTTACCCAGGCCAGGCTCCAGCTTCTGGCCTGGATGGAGCAGGGGAGGAGGAGGGCCATGATCCCTTGCCTCCCCCTCAACCCCCCTGTTTCAGCGCCCTTGCTTGTGCACACCAGAACTGGATACAGTACTTCAGCAGCAATCGCATCAGTACCAAATACAGAAATAAAATAACCTCTCTGCTCCTACTCGAGATTCTTCTCTTTACGAATACCAGGATTACATTAGCTCCTTTGGCCACGGCATCACACTGGGAGTTCATGTTCAGTTGATTCTCCACCACAACCCCCAAATCTGTTTCAGAATCACTGCTTCCCAGGACAGAGTCCTCCATCCTGTAAGTACGGCCGGCATGCTTTGTTCCCAGATCTATACATTAGCTGTATTTCAATACATGTTGGTTGCTTATGTCCAGTTTACCAAGCAGTCCAGATTGCTCTGTATCAGTGACTTGTCCTCTTCATTATTCACCCACTTTCCAGTTTTTGTATCAACTGCAAACTTTATCAGTGATGATTGTATGTTTTCTTCCAGGTTATTAATAAAGATGTTAAATAGCATAGGCCCAAGAACTGATCCCTACAGAACTGCAATAGAAACAGCTCCATGTGATGATTCCCCATTTACAATTACATTTTGAGACCTATGTTAGCCAGTTTTTAATTCATTTAATATGTGCCCTGTTAATTTTATATTGTTCTAGTCTTTTAATCAAAATGTTGTCAGGAACAAATCAAATAGACTCATAGACTTTAAGGTTAGAAGAGCCATCATGATCATCTAGTCTGACCTCCTGCACGTCACAGGCCACAGAACCTCACCCACCCACTCCTGTAATAGACTCTCACCTCTGAGTGACTGAAGTCCTCACATTATGGTTTAAAGACTTCAAGTTACGGAGAATTCATTATTGACACTAGTTCAAGCCTGCAAGTGACCCAGGCCCCATGCTGCAGAAGAAGGCGAAAACCCTCCAGGGTCTCTGCCAATCTGGCCTGAGAGAAAATTCCTTCCAGACCCCAAATATGGTGATCAGCTAAATCCTGAGCATGTGGGTAAGATCCACCAGTCATACACCTGGGAAAGAACTCAGAACCCACCCCATCTAGTGTTCCATCTCCAGCAACTGGGGATTTTTGCTCCTGGCAGTTGCCAATGGGCCACATGTCAATAAGTTTCTATGGCATTCCTGTGGTTGAACATCTGCTGATGTTCCTAACCTAAAATATCTAAAGCTGGTATAAACTAGCATTTTGCTGTCAACTCTCAGCAATTCAGCCACATTTACTTATAACATCACTTTATCTTATGACATCTTGTAATACAAGGTCATGTATAAGTTAGTTACTTGTGTCCAGATTTCAAGCCTTTGGCCTCAGTTAGTGTGTTAGTTATTGCCTTACGGGCTTGGGACATGTACACTTTTGTGTTACTGCCTTAATTCATACTTATTCCTTACCTATGTGCATATATGTTTGTATCACTGGCTACAAATTGACTACAATGCAGTGAAATTACTAGGCCTCAGGTTTAATACAAAGGGGAGGAAGTACTCTTTCTCGCAATGCACAATTTATCTGTGGAACTCGTTGCCAGGGGATGTTGTGAAGGTCAAAAGTATCACTAGGTTCAAAAAAGAACTAGATAACAGCTTGTGTTTTGACTTTTGCCAGGACACTTGCTCCTAAATAAATTGGGTGCTTTTGAAAATTCTGCAGTTATCAGTGGATAACTGATCCTCTTTCCCAAAGTAACCATTTTCTTGGCCCCTTTGTCTGTCTCTGTGTCTTCCATGCTATGGCTTTTGAACGTCCACTTTACAGCTATTCAAAAGCCTTCCCTTCCTGTCTTTCTCAGTAGGTCAATTCTTTTACTGCAGTGTGAGTTAATATAAAAGGAATTAAGGCCCTATACCAAATCCATTCAAGTCAATGGAGATCCTTCCCTTAGCCCTGGTCACCTGCAGAGATTTCCTGTGTACCAGGTTACTGCAAGGACAGATTTCAGGCTATCACCGAAAAGCACTGGGAAAAAGGCTCTTACACATGTGTAAAGGATGTAACTGGGAATTCACACATCTCTCTCACACTGTGAACTGTGTAACTGACAGCAAAATTGCTTCTTTGTTGCAGTCAATGGATTCCCACTTAGATCAGATCACCTTGCGCCCTAAGGAATTCTTCCGTACAAATGACATTGAGGTCCTGACTGAAACACAGGTAAGGAGCACAAGATTTGCATGGTGCAGTCATACAAAATAGCATACAGTGTACATCTCGGGAGTTCTGTGTCGAACACAGAGACTGGATGTGGCTAGAAAAAGCCAACCCTTGCTTCACTAGCTGGCACTGGCAAATTGCCTCTACAGAAATATTACCAAAAGCTGCACCAAAGCTCTCACTTCATAACAGGATCCCAACTGGATGTCGCTATTGGAAGCTGCTGTGAGCTTGACTAGCAAATAGCTACAAGATGGACGCTCACTGTGGCTGTTCTCGCACTGAACATGCTCAGTGGAACCCCAGTTCCTCTGGCCCACATTTAAATGCCTAACTCCTGTTGAGAGGTGGGGTTTAGGCTTAGGCCCCACCCTCTTCTTGGCATTTCCTATTGGCTGGTTTATGTGGCCGTCTGCTCAGCATGCTGACTTTTGTAGCTCCTGGTCTTAGCACTGAACTGTCCCTGTGCATTGTGTAGCGAGCCTGAGCCTCTCACTGTGGATTCCGCTATGGCGCAGGGTGCCTAAATGTTAGGCATTGCAATGCAGTTACCCCCATATGGATCTAGCCCCAGGGGTCTCCCAGTTCGCGTGGGAATGTCCTGGACTCTGACAGCTGGCCTAACTCCCTTTAATTTAGCAGCGATTGTTCAAAAGCATCTCTCTCTCCTGACAGCACCGGGTTCTCTTCACTACCTCAGGTGACCTTTGGGATTTAAGGAAGGGCAACTAAAATGATGCAAGGTCTGCACAGATGGAGAGAAATTAAGACAACTGACAGCAAGACTCGGAAGACCCAATACTGGGGGGGGGGGCGGAAATCCCTTAAAACTAAAGAAGTAAAAGCACTATGTGGAGAAAGTGAATGCAGCTACTGTCCAAAAGGAGAGGGTAGGGGATTAGTGGATAAGTCTTTCTAGGCTCAGCAAAGAGTTGCCACTTCCTTTAAGTAAGACACACCTGATTAATTGAATTAACTGGCTTTAACGAGATGACAAGTGATACACATCTTGATTAAACAAACAAATGGGGAGTGTGTTGATATAGAAAACTTAGCAATAAAATTGATAGGGAACATGGGAGATACCTAGCTGTAGAACTGCAAGTTTCTGCAGCAGCCAAGTTTGAAATCTCAGGTAGAAGTCAGGAGAACAGATCTCAAGAGCCTTTGAAAAACATGTACTTGCTATTTTATTACACCAGTCCAGCAGCTGAGCCAGCTCTTGTTTCTCACTAGTGGAGACAGGAGCCTAGAAATAAAATGTTTATACGTAAATGGTCCCAGCTAAAACCATGGCAAAAATACCAAACTGACCCCTGAGCTACAACAGGTTCATCAATCCCAAGGCCAGAAGGGACCAAGCTAGTCTGACCTCCTACATAACACAGGCCAGAGAACTGCCCCAAAATAATTCCTAAAGCAGATCACTTAGGGAAAAATATCTAACCTTGATTTAAAAATTATCAGTGAGGGAAAAGCCACCAGGACCCTTGGTAAATGGTTCCAGTGGTTAATTACTCTCATCATTAGAAATTTACCCCTTATTTCCAGTCTGAATTTGCCTAGTTTCAGCTTCCTGCCATTGGATCATGTTATACTTTTCTCTGCTAGAGTGAAGGCCTCATTGTTAAATATTTGTTCCTCATGTAGATACTGATAGACTGTAATCAAACCACCCCTTAACTCCCTCTTTGCTAAGCTGAGTAGAATGAACTCTTTGAATATGTCACTATAAGGCAGGATTTTGAATCCTTTAATCATTCTTGTGGCTCTTCTCTGACCCCTCTCCAATTTATCAACCTCCTCCTTGAATTGTGGGCTGGGCAGAACTGGGCAGAGTGTTCCAGCAGTGGTCTCACCAGTGCCAAATCTCTCTTCTCCTCCTTGTGAGTCCCCTGTTCATGCATCTCAGATCGGATTCGCTCTTTTGGCCACAACTTCGCACTGGGAGCTCATGCTCAGCTGATTATCCACCGTGACCCCCAAGTCTCTTTCAGAGTCACTGCCTCCCAGGATACAGTCCCCCATCTCACCAGACAGCTGATGGGTGGGTGGCTGGTGGGTGCTGAGCACCCATGGTTTTTTTCCTGTGGGTGATCCATTCTTGGAGCACCTACAGAATCAACACCTATGCTGCTATTAGCCCTCACATATATGCCCCCCTTCTCCTCCATGGAGGTTAGTGCAGCCTTGGCCCATGGAGCTGCCATAAAAGGAGGGGAGTCCAGAGCGTGATCCCTGTGGATGGAGGGGCACTGATGTGGTCTTTACCTCCCCCAGCTCACCGTTACCGGGAGAAGGAGAACTTCCTCCCGGCTGGCAGTTCTACTCTGGAGCTGTCTGTGGTCCTTCAAGGATTCCCACACAGTTGCCAAGACCTGCCCTGGACTTCCCAGGCTTGGGGAGGCTTTGTGCAACATGCTCCTCATGGGCCCAGGGGTGGGAGGCTGCTAGATAGATGGGGGGATTACACAGCTCTGAAGCCATTGCACAGGGCCCCTTCAGCAGAGTCCTTGTTCTCTGCTCAGGATGCAGATACTACTCCACAGCCAGACTCGTGCTGAGCCGCAGAGCAATATGCTGCAGCGGAGTCCACTGGGGCAAGATTTGTCTAGAACTGTCTCCAAAAAGCAATCCAATATGCTGGCAGGACATGTTCTCTCCAAGCTAGATTGCTGTTGCTCATGGCTGTCACCCTGCAGGAGTTAGGCGCTGAGCACTGCCGCTCCATGCATTGCAATAAGAATTACCCAGCACCTCGAGGAATTGGACCCTGACTTAGGCTCTTCCACTCAAGACTGGTTGTATTATTTTACCAGGGATACTAGTTAGACATACAAGGACCCAACTTCCTTCTTTTATCAGCCAGTTTCTCAAGTTCCCCTAAATTGCTTGTGGTTTTTCCAGAGTCAGTGTCAGGGATACAATAAAGCCATTAACTATTGTCTTAATACACTTGGAGGCAACTTATCCTGGCTCTCTCGTACATCTAGATTTTCTAACCATTGCCTGCCTTGCTTTTTGTCAAGTTATTTTTACAGACTTCTGCTTCCTACCTGTTCACGTTTCCTTTCTTGGCCCCTTTGCTGGCCACCTTAGTACGGTCAGTGAGTGATGCAGCGCTGCTGAGTGCCAGGGTGCTGATAGGCCCACAAGGTGCTTGGACAGCTCATTCTCCGTGGCACTGGGTAGAAGAGACAAAACAGGGAAATCAAAATGTATGTTGGGTATAAACCTGGGCCAGGAACTGTATTATTCTCTTTATGTGTATGACAGCGGCGCTCCGAGGCCCCAGCCCAGGATCGGGGTTGCATTGGTCTAGGTGTTATATACACAGGTATAAAAGACAGATCATCACTACCCTAGATGGCTCGCCTCTAACACCAGACCCACTGCTTTTTCCTTGTATTAATTCTCAGCATGTTGGGCTCCTGTTCTTCACTTCCTGCTGTTTAATGTGAGGTCAGTAGCTTATAAAGTTACCACCATCCACAGTGTAGTTAAGGATGCAGCCCTGACTCTACTTTTATCACAAAAACCTGGTTGCATGAGCCTGCGGGACGGGTGCTGGCTTAGCTGCCACTCGATCATAGACAATGCGGCTCACGCTAAGAAACAACTGACCAAGGGTCAGCGTGGATTCTCCATCACTGACCATTTTTAAATTAAGACTGGCTGTTTTGCTAAAAGATCCACACTAGGAATTATTTGGGGGCAGTTCTCTGGCCTCTGTTCTGCAGGGGTCAGACTAATGATCACCATGGTCCCTTCACGGCTCTGGTGTCTATGAATCTAGAAGGGGCGTTCAAAGAAATGGTGTTGCTGTGCCACTTCCATCTGCTGCCTCAGACGCAGATTTCCTGCTGCATTGGTGTGTGTGTGTGTGTGTGAGAGAGAGAGAGAGAGAGAGACCTGAGATAGGATTAAGGCAGAACTAGTGTTACAGCAGAAGTTGCCCTGCTGCACCAGGTTCCTGTCTGTGATCACCCTGGAATTGTCAAGGTTCTTTCCTCTTAGTAACTTTCATGTTCACACAGATGATCATGATGATTCCTGCAGGACAGCTCAGGATTAAATGGCTTGGCTGCTGTGGGAAAGGCCTAAGGGGAAGACCACTGCTCATGAGAACCAATCCAAACCAAAACCAAAGGGGCTGGTTTTTCCAGACCAAGCTACCAGTCTCAGCTGGGCTGGGCAGGGACAGGATCTTCCTCTTCCCCTGAATGGCTCCTCTCAGGGAGGAGATCAGACCCACTTCTGGGTAGTGTCCCTGGCAGAAGTGAGGGTGGCAATCCTGCAACCTCCCCTAAAAGAGCTTTGTGATACCCCACCCTCCCGCCATGGCTCCTTTTTGGATCAGGACCCCCCATGATTACAACATCATGAAATTTCAGATGTAAACATCTGAAAACGTGAGATTGACTAATTTAAAAATCCTGTGACCATGAAATTGACCAAAATGGACCATGAATTTGGCAGGGCCCTAAAATGGTGAACAGCCTATTGTGAGTGCCTTCTCAGAGCACTAATCAATATTACAGACAGCTCTAGGCCCATGCCTTTCGCCTAGGGTGACCAGACAACATGTGTGAAAAATCGGAACCGTATGTGTGTGGGGGTAATAGGACCCTATATAAGAAAAAGGCCCAATATCACGACTGTCCCTATCAAATCAGGACATCTGGTCACCCTACTTCAGCCACAACACTTAAATAAGGATGGTAATTTCCTCAAACTGTTGGATAGGGAATGAGAGGTTGTAACAGACATGGCCGCCGATGTCTATTAAAATTGAACGACACACAGCGCTGAAACAAGTGCCCATTTTGTAGCTGCCCTATTCAAAATGGGCCCAAGGCTGAAATAACAAGTAATGCTGCAGGCAAGTCTGTCTGACCTGCCTGGAGACTCCTGTCCAGAACTCCTCCAGTCTCAGCCTCCTTTGCTTTCACCAGAACTAATCTCGCCCTGATTTTTTTTGAGCAACAAACGAATTCATGCTGACAACCAAATGAATTAATTGGTTGCATGAGCTAATGTGATGTGATCCTTGGAAAGTTCAGCCCAGAGCACCAGGCAAGGCTGCTACATGCACTGAGATGAGACCAGCCCTTTGCCCTAGTACCTTCCAGGCTATTCCACTTGGAGCAAAACCCTTTGGTATCTCAATAAGCATCTCAGATTTTGCCCGGTAATGTTATTCAGAACTGATTGCAGGTTGCGGCTGTGGACATCAAGAACAAGATAGCTGTGTTCAAGGATGGATTTAAGATGGACTATAACAAACTGCTGATAGCAACTGGAAACACGTAAGCTACGAACAAACATAATCCACCCCAAGACAAATTCTACTCCTATGAGAACGTAAGGAGCTTGTGCCTAGGGAGAAAGACCTAGACTCACAAAGGTACTTGGGCATCAAACCCCTAAATTTAGGGTCTAAATCTCACTTTCCATCTCCATTGTGACCCACAAAACTCCCACTGAACCTTGTAGGTGCCTTAACTCACTAGGCACCTACATTTTTTCCAGTTAAAAAATTATCTTGATGCACATTTCTGCCTCTGAGCAGGCACAAGCTGCCTCCCTCTAGGTGTTTTGAGGCCTATCTCCCACTTGAGCCCCAGAGTAATTCATGAACTGGGAGCAGATAAGCATTTGGCCCCCTTATATGTGTGCAGGCCCGGTCAGGTAGGTGTGCTCAGAGCATGCCTCCCAGATTGTGCCCCTCAGGGGAGTTGGCACAACAGCCAGTGAGAGGGACAGGGAAGGAGGAGCTCCCCAATTCTTAGCCCAGTGATTAGGGCATTCACCTGGAATGTGAACCCTCACTCCCAGCTCAAGTCTCCCCCCAGCCTGATGAGAAGGAATTTGAACAGGGACCTGCCATCTCTCAGGTGTGTGCTCCAAGCACTGGCATATGGGTATTCTCTTGTGGGGCTCCCAGACTCTCTCTAGCTGAGGTTGTGCCGCTGTGGAGAAACCATTAAAGAAACATTGGTGCAGGGAGACTGAACCCTGGCTTTCCCACATCCTGGGTGATGTACTAGCTATCAGGAGAGTGAGTCTGTCTGTCTGTCTCTCTGACCCAATGAGGAAGCGTCTTCCTCTTCCCAAAACTTTCCTGAGGCAGCTAACTCCAAAGAGAGTTTACAGCTGAAATCACTAGCCTCCCAGCCACCCCGACTCAGACACCTCTCTCCAGGAGAGGGGCGGGGCTTAGGACACCCCTCTGCTTGGCATCTCCCATTGGCTAACTTAGGCAACTCCCTGCCTAGCATGTTGGCTTTTGTGAACCGCAGTCTAAGGCACCTGTCGCTCCCCATTCAAAGAGAGCCTGGGAGCCTAATTCAGACTTTTGATTTTCTAGGCACCTCAAAATACCTTTGTGAATCTAGGTCAAGCAACCTAACATGGGAACTGACGTAACCATTTGCATGGGAAAATTTTGTTTGCAAGAATATTTGTGAAAAAAGAAGGTGGGATTGTGTGGATCTATGAATCCTGGTCTGAATATATGTTTACATGGCTAGCCATTCAGGCTGGAAAGGTTGGTGTCACCAAATCTGAAAACTGTGTTTTGGAGCGATCCAACCAGGAAGCAAAACCAATATCATGTTACCAGTTAGGCAGCTGGAGTTGCTAACTGTACATAGTGACTGCCCAAGTCCTAACTGATGACCAATGCACAGGTTAAAATATTGTTCACGGAAACTATTTATGAATTATGAATAAATGTATATAACCAAAGTATCAGTGGGTAAATCATGAGCAGAGGGGCAGGGGTTCAAACACATCTCCCACTGGCTAGCTTAGGTGGCTCCCTGCTCTAAGTTATGGGGCTAAAAGTTATGAGAGGGAAGTCCTCCCCCTGCTCCTCCCCAGGGCTTATTTAAAGGGCCGGGGCTCCCACTGCCTCTACTGCCCTGGGCCCTTTGAATAGCTGCTGGAGACCCACTGCTGCTACCCTAGGGCTCTGGGGGCTATTTAAAGGGCTGGGGTGGTAGAAGCAGGGGAGTCCGGGGCCCTTTCAATAGCCCCCAGAACCCTGGAGTAGCAGCGGGGCTTCAGGGGCTATTTAAAGGGCCCAGGGCTCCCACTGCCTCTACAGTCCCAGCCCTTTAAATAGCTGCCGGAGCCCCGCTGCCGGAGCCCTGGGGTAGCAGCAGCAGCCGGGGGCTCTGGCAGTGGTTTAAAGGGCTCGGGGCAATAGCGGCGGCCGAGCCCTGAGCCCTTTAAACTGCTGCCGGAGCCCTCAGCTGCCGTTGCTACCCCAGTGGGGGAGGCGGGGCCGGGGCTGGCTCTTACCCTCCCATCTCTGCCCCTTCTGCCCAAGGTCCCGCTCCTTCCAGGGGCCAGAGCAGGCCCCAACCCAGCCCCGTACTGGTAAGTCCCTATTTCTACTTTCACCTCTGCTAGTACATGACTCAGTTCTGCTACATTTGTTGGTGTGTTCAATTCTCAAATTGCTTTTACTTTGTAAGGGCTCGGACTGATTCTATTGCTGCTTAATGTTTGTCCCAAAAAACATGATTTGGGGTAGGCGGAAAACACACTTTTCTTTGTTTAGCTTCACTCTGGACAGATTGATTATGCTTGAACATCACTGAAGATTTTGTTGTGGTCTTCCTTCAAAGTCCCATATATCAAAATATAATCCATGAAAACTACAACTCCATTTGTTCATTAACAGTTCTGCCATTTGTCTTTGGAAAATTTCAGATGCACTGGAAACCCCAAAGGGTAATCTTCGAAAGCAAAATCTCCCAAAGGGTGTGATAAATTGAGTCAATTTACAACTCTTTGGCTAAAGGAAGTTTGCCAGAATCTGCTTGAGGAATTCAGCTTGGAGAAGACTAGCTCCTTTTGCTTTGGGAAGGAAGTCATCCAGTGTTGGGAGAAAAAAGTTTTCTTTCACAGCTGCTTCATTAAGTCTTTTTGGGCCACACAGATTCATATTTTTCCATTATTTATAATCGATATCACTGGGGCACAGCATGCAGGTGGCTCAGATTTTCTTGATAATGCCAATTTGTTCCAGTCTCTCTAATTCATTTTCCCCTTTATGAAGCAACAGGATAGGAATCTTGCAAGGTGTGTATACACTACATGGTTCAGCATTTTCTCAAGTTTATTTGTGCTGGATCTCATTTCAAAAGTCCAGTATCATGAAATTCTGTCAAGTTCTTTGGCCTTTCTTACTAAGGTTGCCACACTGCAGTTGAGAACTCTTTTGGTCTTTGATCATTTGATCACATGCACTCTGAATGCATAGCTTTTGTCTTTGTAAGCTGTTTCTGTGGTGAGCTGGCCCATGCAGTTCAGAACATCTCTGGGGCTACTCAAGGCCATGTCAGGTGACTTCAGCTCTGTGAAAGGTTGAAAGTGACTGCAGGTCCCTTCTGAGATGAGAGTTGTGTCTACTCCTGAGTCAGTTTTAAAGTAAATAGTCATTGCATGAATATTCAGTTTAACTTTTCAAACTCTGTCATCACACATGATAGATCCCAGAAACAATGGCTCATGATTGTCTGTAATATGAATCAATTCCTTGACTGCTTTTGTATAGCAAAGAGCTGCAAAATGTTCATATTTTTTGCATTTATTCTCTATTGCATCTTTAGCTGGCTACACATATTGAGCTGTGAAATTTTCCACATCTTGTGCATTAAGTCTGAAATGCCTTGTAGTTAATCTGGTACTCCCCTTATAACTTCAAGGCTTTTATGGTAATGACTTTTAGCATTCATGTTGCCCATGTTTACAGCCTCCAAGTTTCAGGGTTTTCAGATTGCTCCTGCCTTTTGTTCTGCTGTTTGACTATCAGAGTGCTTTACTATCTACATAGCTATGGGTAGTTTTAAGTCTGTCTTTTATTGTGGTTGCTGAGAGGTTCTTGTCAGTTAACCCAATAACCAGCCTGTCTCTGATACTTTCATGGTTTGTGTTCCCAGAATCACTTATCAGCCAGTGCACTGGGGGCTTTTATAAAAGATTCAAATTTTCTCTGTTCCTGAATTCTCTTGTGAAAACATGCTCTTTCATAAAACATATTTCTCTGAGGTATAAAGTATGCATCAAACATGGCCAAAACTCTTTTTCATAGTCATCTTTGTGACTCTTCAGTAAAGTCAAAGGATTTAAAGATATGCTCTAATGGTTTCCCCATAGCATAAATTAAAGTCGATACCTAGATACATCCAGGGTCCCAGTAGAATTTTGTAGCAAGGTGAAATCTTGCAAAATGTTGCTTCCAGTCTGTTCATGATGAAGCTCCGTCTAAGCTAATGTTCTCTGGAGCACTGAAGAGTGGTATGGTGATGAGATCTTTGTTTTGTGCCCTCTATTCCTGCTCTCCTCTGGCACTTGCTTACTTCTGACACTATGTCATGTACATCTGGTACTTAGTACAAGCCTGATTGCTACTAGCAAGTGTTCACTATAAAATCCTTTAATGCACTGCCAGGAAGGAAAAGACGGTTACTCACCTTTGTAACTGTTGTTCTTCGAGATGTGTTGCTCACATCCATTCCAGTTAGGTGTGCGCGCCGCGCGTGCACGTTCGTCGGAAACTTTTTTACCCTAGCAACTCCAGTGGGCCGGCAGGTCGCCCCCTAGAGTGGCGCCACCATGGCGCTCTATATATACCCCCGCCGGCCCGCCCGCTCCTCAGTTCCTTCTTGCCGGTTACTCCGACAGTGGGGAAGGAGGGCGGGTGTGGAATGGATGTGAGCAACACATCTCGAAGAACAACAGTTACAAAGGTGAGTAACCGTCTTTTCTTCTTCGAGTGATTGCTCACATCCATTCCAGTTAGGTGACTCCCAAGCCATACCTAGGCGGTGGGGTCGGAGTGAGAAGTCGCGGCCCGGAGCACTGCAGTTCCGAAGGCCGCATCCTCCCTCGACTGCTGGACCAGGGCGTAGTGGGAAGCAAAGGTGTGGACCGATGACCAGGTCGCTGCCCGACAGATTTCCTGGATGGGCACACGGGCTAGGAAAGCCAGCGACGACGCCTGCGCCCTGGTAGAATGCGCAGTCATACGGCCCGCAGGGACATGGGCCAAGTCATAACAAGTCCTGATACAGGACGTAACCCAAGAGGATATCCTCTGGGAGGAGATAGGAAGACCTTTCATACGATCTGCTACCGCCACGAAAAGTTGGGGGGATTTTCGGAAGGGCTTAGTCCTCTCTATGTAGAACGCGAGAGCCCTACGGACATCCAGCGAGTGGAGCTGCTGCTCCCTGCCTGAGGAGTGAGGTTTTGGGAAAAAAACCGGAAGGAAAATCTCTTGGTTGATATGAAAGGCTGAGACCACCTTGGGCAGAAAAGCAGGGTGTGGCCTCAGCTGCACCTTATCCTTGTGGAAGACCGTATATGGAGGGTCTACCACCAGAGCTCGGAGCTCCGACACCCGTCTAGCTGAGGTGATAGCCACTAGAAAGGCAGTTTTCCAAGAGAGGTAGAGCAGGGAGCAAGTAGCTAACGGCTCAAAGGGGGGTCCCATGAGCCGGGACAACACCAGGTTAAGATCCCAGGTTGGGGCAGGGGGACGGACGTTAGGGAATAAACGTTCCAGCCCTTTAAGGAATCTCGACACCGTCGGGTGAGAAAAAACGGAGCGACCGTCCACACCCGGGTGAAAGGTGGAGATAGCTGCTAGGTGGACTCGCAATGACGATAAAGCCAGACCTTGCCCTTTGAGGGACAAAACGTAGTCTAATATTTCGGAAACCGAAACTTCCATAGGGCGGAGATTTCTCTCTACGCACCAACAGGAGAAGCGCTTCCATTTCGCTGAATATGTGGCTCTTGTGGACGGTTTCCTGCTGCTCAAGAGCACCTCTCTCACGGGCGTAGAGCAGCGCAGCTCTGAGCCAGTCAGCCACGCAGGAGCCAGGCCGCTAGGTGCAGCGACTGCAGGTCTGGGTGACAGAGGGTCCCGTGGTCCTGGGTAATCAGGTCCGGATGAAGGGGCAGGGGAACTGGGTCGGCTATGGCCAAGTCCAGCAGCATGGTGTACCAGTGCTGCCTGGGCCACGCCGGGGCCACAATGATCACGAGCGCCCTGTCCCTGCGCACCTTCAGGAGGACCTTGTGGACCAGAGGGAACGGGGGAAATGCATAGTACAGGTGGGTCGACCACTGGATGAGGAAGGCATCCGCTATCGACCCCGGCTCCCTGCCCTGAAAGGAGCAGAACGCTGGGCACTTCCTGTTCCCCTTGGACGCGAAGAGGTCCACCCGGGGATAACCCCACCTCCGGAAAATGGAGAGAGCGACATCCGGGCGAAGGGACCACTCGTGTGACAGGAAGGATCTGCTCAATCGATCTGCCAGAGTGTTCCGTACTCCAGGGAGGAAGGAAGCCCTGAGGTGAATGGAGTGGGCTACGCAAAAGTCCCAGAGACGTATCGCCTCGTGGCACAGGGAGGAGGACCTGGTGCCGCCCTGCTTGTTGATATAGTACATCGTCGTCGTGTTGTCCGTAAACACGGCGACACAACGACCCTGAATCTGATGACAAAACGCTTGACAAGCAAGGCGGACCGCTCTCAACTCCCGTATGTTGATGTGGAGCCCCACCTCCTCCTGGGACCACAGGCCCTGTGTCCGCAGGGTCCCTAGGTGGGCCCCCCAGCCCAGATCTGAGGCATCCGTTGTCAGGGATACCGATGGCTGAGAGGGGTGAAAGGGAAGACCCGCACATAATACGGACTGGTCCAACCACCAGCCGAGAGAATCTAAGACCTTCTGGGGAATTGTGACTAACATGTCTAAAGGTTGCCTTTGCGGCCTGTAACGGCTGATAAGCCACAGCTGGAGAGGCCTCATGTGGAGCCGAGCGTAGCCGGTCACAAAAGTGCACGCCGCCATGTGGCCTAACAGGGTTAGACATGTCCTCACTGACGTCAACGGGGCTGACCGCAAACGTTGAACGATCGCCGCCATGGTCTGGAACCGTTGCAGAGGTAGCGAGGCCCTGCCCACAGTGGCATCCAAGACCGCCCCGATAAATTCCACCTTCTGCGTGGGCCTCAGAGTGGACTTGTCTGTGTTTATCAAGAGGCCCAGACTTGCAAATATGGCGGTGATCAGGCGGACATGGCTGCTGACCTGCTGTTCCGACGTGCCCCGAATCAACCAGTCGTCCAGATAAGGGAACACGTGGATACGGTTGCGCCGAAGATGCGCCACGACAACTGCCATGCATTTTGTAAACACCCTCGGGGCCGTGGACAGGCCGAATGGGAGGACTGCAAACTGATAATGAAAAGCCCCCACAACGAAGCGGAGAAAGCGTCTGTGGCGCGGCCAAATGGCAATGTGGAAATACGCGTCCTGCATGTCGAGGGCGGCGTACCAGTCTCCCGGATCCAGGGATGGAATAATGGTCCCCAGGGATACCATGCGGAACTTCAACTTCACGAGGTATTTGTTGAGTTCTCGCAGGTCGAGGATAGGCCTGAGGCCCCCCTTGGCCTTGGGGATCAGAAAGTAGCGGGAATAAAACCCCTTGCCTTTCTCGCTTTCCGGAACCGCCTCTATAGCTCCTTTGCTGAGGAGCGTCTGCACCTCCTGTCGAAGGAATTGCTCGTGAGAGGGGTCCCTGAAGAGGGACGAGGAAGGAGGGCGGGAAGGAGGAAACGAAACAAACTGCAGGCGGTATCCCGTCTGCACCAGGCTTAAGACCCAGCGGTCCGATGTTATTTGGGACCACGCCGGGAGGAAAAACGAAAGGCGGCTTGAAAACGGGGGGAAAGGATCCATAAGGGAAACTGTTACCGCGCCCTCGGGCGCACCTTCAAAATGAAGGTTTAGGACCAGGCGGGGGTTTCGAGGAGCCTTGGTTCTGCCCCCCTTGGTTCCCAGACTGCCTGCGCCTGCCGTTCCTGCCGCGGCGCCTGTAAAGGTCCTGCCGCTGGCGGAACTGGGAAAACGGCCTACGGTGCTGCTGTTGTTGCGGCCTAAAGGGTCTACGCTGTGTCACGGGGGTGTGCATCCCGAGGGACCGCGCAATGACCCGGTTGTCCTTTAGACTCTTAAGTCTGGGGTCTGTCTTATCGGAAAACAGGCCCTGGCCTTCGAAAGGAAGGTCCTGTATCGTGTGCTGGAGCTCCGGCGGAAGACCGGAAACCTGCAGCCAGGAGATGCGACGCATCGTAACTCCTGACGCGAGGGTACGGGCAGCCGAGTCCGCAGCGTCCAAGGAGGCTTGTAAGGCCGTGCGCGCGACCTTCTTGCCTTCGTCCAGGATGGCCGTAAACTCTTGGCGAGCATCCTGTGGCAGCAGCTCCTTAAATTTGTCCACTGCCACCCAGGAGTTAAAGGCGTATCTGCTCAGCAGGGCCTGCTGGTTAGAGACCCTGAGCTGCAGTGCCCCAGCCGAATACACCTTACGGCCAAGGAGGTCCATCCGCCTGGCCTCTCTGGATTTGGGGGCCGGAGCCTCCTGGCCGTGACGCTCCCTATCGTTCACCGATTGCACTACCAGTGAACCGGGAGTCGGGTGAACATGTAAATATTCGTACCCCTTAGAAGGGGCCATGTACTTCCTCTCGACTCCTTTCGCTGTCGGAGGGATGGAGGCCGGGGACTGCCAGATAGTATTGGCATTGGCCTGGATGGTCCGTATGAACGGCAGGGCGACCCTGGTGGGAGCATCGGAAGAGAGGATGGTGACAATTGGGTCCTCTATCTCCGAGACCTCCTCTGCCTGCAGACTCAGGTTTTGAGCCAAACGCCTGAGGAGGTCCTGGTGCGCCCTGAGATCCAGCGGGGGGGGGGACTGTTGGAGGAGGTACCCGCCACCGCCTCATCCGGGGAGGAGGATGAGGAGACCCCAGGCACGATAGTGTCCAACTGAGGGTCATCCTCAGCCCTCGCCTCTGCCTCCGGAGCCACAGCGGAGTCCTGCAGTTTGGACCCTTCCTCCCCTTCCGGGGAGGGAGGGGGGCGAGACAAGGAGGCTTCAGGGGCCCTACGCTCCGCAGTCGCCGGTCTGGCAGGGAGCTGCTGGGGGCCCTGGGCCTGATGGTATGCCCAGGGTGTCCAGAATCCCCACTGTTGTGGGCCTTGGTCTTGCAGCGGCGGATCCCCGAACAGCGCCGCCTGCCGGTCGGTGCCGAGCGCATACCCACTGTCCGTCTGAGAAGATACGGACGGCTGTCTCGAGGGCCACGGCGGGGCCGACCCCAGATGGTATGGGTCCGCGCGGGCCGGCACGGAGGATCGTCTCGGTGCCGGGGACCGGTGCCGGGAGTCATATCGGTGCCGGGACCGGGATCGGGACCGGGATCTATCACGGTGCCGGGATCCTGATCGGTACCGGGTGCCGCTTCGGTAGCGGGACCTGCCACCAGCTCGGTGCCGGGAGGTCGACCGGGACCTGCCCCCAGCTCGGTGCCGGGAGGTCGACCGGGACCTACCACCAGCTCGGCGCCGGGAGGTCGACCGAGACCGGGACCTGCCACCAGCTCGGTGCCGGGAGGTCGACCGGTGCGGCGAGTAGCGTCGGGACCTGCTCCTGGAGTCGCGGTGCCGGTGACGCCGACTGGAGCCTGACCGCGACCGTCTCGATGCCGACCGTTGCCGCGAGTGCGACCGGTATCGCTGAGGGGAGCGGTGCCGGGACTGCGAGCGGCGTCGGGATCTGGAGCGCCCAAGACGGCGGGACCTGGATGGCGAACGACTGTCTCTGGGCGGCGCCGACAGCATGGGCTTGCCTCTGGACACAACCCGCACCGGAGGTACCGGGGGTGGCAGCCGAGTGGGCTCAGTCAGGGCAATAAGGTCCCGAGCCGAGGCGAAGGTCTCCGGAGTGGATGGGACCACTATCTCAACCCCAGATCTCATGGGGGAGCTCGGCGGCACCGGACTCAACGGACCCGCCGGGCCCGGAGTCAACGGTGCTGACGGTGCCGGCGGCGCCGCGGCCGATGTCGAGGCCGGGCGCTCAAGCCGGGTCTGCCTGGCCGGAGTATCAGACTTCGACGGCCTAGGCTCTGATTCCGGTGCCGGAGAAGGTCGGTGCCGGGGAGTCTTCTCGGTGCCGGAGCGATCCGGTGCCGGTGCCGAAACCACGGTCTGCGAAGTCGACGGGTCAAGTGCCGCCTCCATTAGGAGAGTTCGGAGCCTCTGATCCCTCTCCTTTTTTGTCCTCGGCTTAAAAGCCTTACAGATGCGGCACTTGTCAGATCTGTGCGATTCCCCGAGGCACTTCAGGCACGCTTCGTGGGGATCGCTGGTAGGCATGGGCTTCTTGCAGGCCGCACACTGCTTGAAGCCTGGCGAAACAGGCATGAGCCTGGCGCCGGGTGCCGGGAAGGGCTAAGCCCCCGGCAAAGAACTACTTAACAACTATTTACTAAACTATCTACTTAACAATACTAATTAACAACTATATGGAACTAGAGATAAGCGATAGACAAGCGATAGAAACTAGGAGAGCTAGGGACGTGGAGGACAGCTATGCCGCGCTCCACAGTTCCAACGACCGACACGGCGGTAAGAAGGAACTGAGGAGCGGGCGGGCCGGCGGGGGTATATATAGAGCGCCATGGTGGCGCCACTCTAGGGGGCGACCTGCCGGCCCACTGGAGTTGCTAGGGTAAAAAAGTTTCCGACGAACGTGCACGCGCGGCGCGCACACCTAACTGGAATGGATGTGAGCAATCACTCGAAGAAGAATGGCTGTTGTGAGCTTAAGGTATGTAACACAGGGTAGCCACCTTGTGGCTAAACAGTATAATACAGTTTAGCATTCCAGTCTTAACTATTGTGTTGCTTCCATGAGTAAAAGATTGCTCCTATCGTCTCTTGGCGCTGGTGGGTGCTCAACCCCTCACCTGCCCCCACACCAACTCCATTCCTGCCCCACTCCCTCCTTCCCCTGATCCTCCCCCATTGCAACCCCATCCCCAAAGTCCCTGCCCCACTTCCACCCCTCCCTGCCTCTATTGAACTCCTTCCCCAAATCCCCTCCCCAGCCCCACCGCTTCCCCTGAATGTGCTGTGTTCCCGCTCCTCCCGGAGCTTGTTACCTCGTGAAACAACTGTTTTGCGGCAGCCAGTGCTGGGAGGAAAAGCAGGGACATGGCAGGCTCAGGGGAGGAGATGGAGGTGAGCTGGGGCAGGGAGGGGAGCTTGGCTACCGGTAGCCCTGAAGCTCCAAAGCCCTGAAGCACCCACAGAATCAGCCCTTATGGCTCCTATGGGTGCGTTTTGCAGAATTAGACCCTAATTCTGACCCTGGAAATAGAAGGACCCTGTTTCAGGATGGAATCAAATGTTGAAATACCAGAAATTTCTGGGACAGAAATACCATTTTCTGAACAGCTTTAGATCTGAATGTGCATAGAGAGCAGGACTATATATGTGACGTGACTATGGAGGCTTACCAGTAGATGTTATGGGCCTGAAAGTCACGATACAGAACCAAACCCTGTACTAGAAGGCATACTAGTAGTCTTACCTTTCACATGTATGTCCTTAACATTCCCATTTCCTGGTTTGTGAGTATTTAAATGTACAACATTAACATTGCATTAATGTAGTTTCCTGCTTATGATAGCATTAGGTATGTATAGTAGCACAATGGGACAATCCACACCAAGATATGTGGTCAAGATTGTACCCCCTGAAATTCACAGACATACGTAGATTTTCCTTTTCCCAGCTTTGTGACACCATGCCCCAGCTCCCTGGGCCCCACATAACTCTTAAAATATTTTCCATACATACATCCCTCAATAACCATGACCACTAGAAAGTGCTTAGCTTTTGGCGGAGACCCCAGATGCCCTGCCTTTGGTGAAACATCATGAAGATGGTGACTGTAGGGGAAGCATGCCCATCTGGGCATGTTTTGGCATGCAGACTAGGAATTATGTATCCCTAGTCTGTTGCCAAACTGGGGCAGTTGGGTCATAACACCTAACTGAGGCTTTGTGAATCCCAGTGATTTTTTTCCAGGCACCTAAAAATTAGATGGGTGATACTCAGCATTGCCATGCCCAAGTTTCTTTGGGAATCTAATCCTAAATGTTTACATGTTACTATATTGTTTGAAAATACTTTAAAAATCCTTATATGTAAGCACCTGGGTAAAATTGTCAAAAGCACCAAAGTTACATAAGAGCCTGAATCCCATTTTCAGATGTAATCGAAGCCCGTATCTGCCTAAGATCGCTTAGGGCTAGATCCACACAGAGACGTAAGTGTCGCAAAGCTGAGCACTGCAATGCCTAATTTTTAGTTGCCTGCCATCCAGTGAACTCCTCAGATCTGAGTTAGGTGCTATGGCAAATGGCCAACGCTACTGTGGCTGCAGGTGCTCTGATTAGCCTGTAGTGACCTCTCCTTACTCCAAAGGGAATGAGGCTCTGATCACCCTGGGGCTTACATACCTCCCCTCTATCACACCTCTGTTGCCCTCTGGCCCTGCTGCATCCCAGTGCCCAGACTCCCTGTGCAATGCAGGGGGAGAGTTAGAGGCCTAAGAATGGGGTTGGCAGACCCCAGCAAGTGGAATGGGGAGCCCCCTGAGCTAGCCAATTAGAAATGCAGAGGAGAGGGCGGGGCCTAAACACATACCTTCGCCTAACTTTGGGCTGGAGGAAAGTGTCTGTCTCCTGTGGGGACTTGCAGCTGTGACCCTTTTCCTGGTGCTAGGTGCCTGAGCCCACGTCCAGACTAACCCGCGGCATCGGCGGGTTAAAATCGATTGCTCGGGGATCGATATATCGCGTCTAGTCTGGACGCGATGTATCGATCCCCGAGCGCGCTTACATCGATTCCGGAACTCCATCAACCCGAACGGAGTTCCGGAATCGACACGGAGAGCCACGGATATCGATGCCGCGCCGTGCAGACGGGTGAGTGCCTCGATTTTAGAAATTTGACTTCAGCTATGTTATTCCCGTAGCTGAAGTTGCGTATCTAAAATCGATTTTAATACCCTAGTCTGGACGTGGCCTGAGCAAGAACAGCCCTTTCTCATGGAAAAACCAGAGATAGAGTCAACGGCCCAGTGGTTAGAGCACTCACATGAGTATATGGCAGGAGAGCTGTTCTCAGACACTTGATGTGGAACAGGGATTTGAATGTGGGCAACCTACTTCCCAGGGCAGTGCCCAGATCACCAGTATGGGGGCTGTTTTGGGATGTCTCTTTCTCAATTTCTGTTCTGCTGTGTATAAGTAATGACACAGGCATTACTGCAACATTGGGCCCCAGAATCTCGCATTTCTCTAGTTGGTAATTATGATTCCAGCTCTTTTGGTAGTGGAAATCATTTTGAAAACTGGACCCGCTGTCACTGAGGCAGGGTCCCGTGAATGAACTGTTTCATTCATCTCAGCCAGGGTCCCTGGGGTAGCTGCAGTAGTGGACATTTTTTTCAAGATGCCACCAGATTCAGCATTTCTGCTGTACAATTTGTTGTTTTGCTGCAGTGTGGCTCCAATCTCTGCCTCGCACCCCAGCACCATGCCCCTTGTCACTGGCACGGAGGGAGGGAACTGGTTCGGGTCTGGGTTACCGAGCCCCAGGCAGTCTGGAAAGCATAATGAAAACACCCATCTTCAGAAGTAACCTGCTCCCATCTCGCTCCGATAGCAAGGGCAGGTCAAGCTCAATCATGAATACAAATGAATATGTTACATTAAATGGGACAAACATTTATGAGAGAGAGAAAACCCCTCCTGCTTGAGCTCACCAGCTAATCAGTAACTGCTGGGGATCGGACAACTTCCTCTGTCACCACCTCTGTTATGGAGATTTTACATTTTATTTTAGAGATTGCAACAGCTGGTAGTGGCCAGTGTCAGAGCAGCAGGCTGGAAGATGACTTGCAGTTCTATTAGATAGTGTGATGGCTTCTTGAGTCGCTCTGTGCAGCGCTTGCAGAGACATGTTTAGTAACAGAAAGGATGCAGCTCAGAAAACCACAACTGAAACCTGACACATTCTTTTCCTACATGTGTGTTTTTCAGGCCCAAAGCCCTTAGCTGTAAAGGCAAAGAAGTTGAGAATGTTTTCAACATCCGAACCCCTGAAGATGCCAACCGGGTAGTGAAATTGGCCAGCAGCAAGAATGCAGTTATAGTGGGAGCCTCTTTCCTTGGTGAGATTTGGTCTTGGGCAGATCAACTCAAGATTCCCATTCAGGGGAACTTTGGGCAGAATTTTCCCTTTGAGATGTTATATTATAGTTTTCTTTATAATTCCTCATTTTCCACATGGGTGGTTAACCATTGGAACAGTTTACCTAGGGAAATTGTGGAGTCTCCGTCCCTTGAAATCTTTAAATCAAGATGTCTCTCTAAAAGATCTGCTCTAGCTCAGTCAGAAGTTATTAAACTGGCTGCAGGAACCACTGGGTGAAGTTTGATGTCCTGTTTCATTCATGAGGTCAGACCTTAACATCTGTTAATCATATTTTTGACCTGTGCCTAGCCCTTGAATTTCCTTGTGATCTTTTTGGCCAGTATAATCTATTGTACATCTTTAAAAGATGTAGCTGGTTCATGGAGCTAGTGAATTTTCTGGGATGTTTTATTTTTGTATGCAGCCACATGACGTCCTTTAAATGAAAAATTCCCTTCTTATGACTCACTTGTGGCTATTGCCACAATTGTCTACTTGTATTGGTAACATTCCATTCTCTTCAGGTTCTTAGAATACTTCTTGGATACCCACAGACAGAGGGAGTTACTCATTACGAATTAAGATGGATTTCATAAATAACAAAGATTGTCGTCATGACTTCAGACATAATGGTCTTATAAGCAGGGGACTATCGAGTCGGAGTAGGGGATGAGATATTGCCTCTGCACAAAGCGCCAGTAAGACCAGCCCTGAAATACCATGTCCATTTAAAAGGAATGTTAATAACTGGAAAGAGTGCAGAGAAGTACTATGAGAGAGATTCACTGGCTGGAAAACATGCCTTACTGCAAGAGGCTAAAGCAGCTTAAGCTGAGATTTGCAGTGACTTCTGCTCCTAACCTAACTAATGGTGGTATTGCTGAAAATCCCATCCCATCCTTGTCCAAGAGCAGGTTAAGAGGTGAGTTCATCACAGTCTAGAAGTACCTGCATGGAGAGAAGAATTTTGTAATCTAGCCGATAAAGGCATACCAAGATCCAAGACTGGAATATGAAAGTAGACAAATTCAAATGGGAAATTAACGAAGCTGACCAGTCTATGGACTGCATGCACATATTGGACACTTATTGTTGTTGTCTGAAGTGTTGTCAGATGTTTTGTCAGATGCTACCAGTGTGGTGTTCTACTCTTTCCTTGTTAGTATCACTCGGCTGCGTGTGTGTGTTCCCTCTTGTGCGCTCCCCCAGCTCTGCAGATAGCTGACACAGCAGACTTGACGAGAACCCCCAATGACTACAGAGTCTAGTAAGGTTTGAAGTCACGTCAGCTAGGTTTATTGCGATCTTGGACACAATGGCAGTTCCCTGTAGGTTTCTTAGCCTAATTCAGGGCATACTACGAGAAAGTGCCCCCTGGCAATGGACTCAGCTCAGTCAGTGGCGGGACTTTCCACTGCCCCCTTGGCTGGACAAACACACCACCCCAGGGATGCATTCTTATACACAGGTACAAACAAGTTACACATCACTCCTGATGTATTGAGGTGCAAACCCTCTACGTAGCAAGGTACAACCCCTCTACGTAGTAAGGTGCCGCCTCTTACCTTGTACATGTTGGTTTGAACAAAACAACTCTATCCATCATATTACCCTTTTGCCCCTGTCATTGGGATGGGTCAGTCTGTTCCTTGTTATCTGTGTGGAATGTGCAAGTATGTGAATGTTCTGATCTCTAGTGTTCAGTACCTTTTAGGTACGTATCTTCTTGCAGCACCAGCCCTTTCCTTGCCAGCTTCTGTGAGCAGGGCCTGCCTCTGGCTCACAGCTTCACTTTGCTTTATGTTAGCAAAGTCTTGACCATTACTTTAGTTCAGGCCTCAGGCCTCATACCGGGCCTCTGATACCAAGGTTTATATCTTAGGGCCTCCTCTTACTACAATTGTTTCGGTCAGTTTCCTGGTTTCAAGATGTAATCCATCCAATCAGGAAGCAGAAACTATAACACGCAACCTTGGCAACCAATCACATACTGCAAATAGTCAAAGTGAACAATTCAGAAACAACCGATAGGTTGAAAATCTCTTGGCCAGGCTATTTGACAATGCTTCCAAATAACAAACACATTCCCAGACATCGGGATTGGTTCATGATTTTAAAAAAAGCTAAATTCACAATGAATCATACTTGCAATGTATAATTCAGTAAGCTTGACTATGATCCCAGCCACAGAATGTATGTTCCTCCTAGTTCTTCTATTCATAATGTTTTGGTTTTAAATGTGGTAATATTTTTATCAGACCAACTTCTATAGGTGAGAAAGATGAGTTTCGAGCTCCACAGAGCTCTTCAAGCTTGTGGAGTTCGACAGCTTGTCTATTTCAGCACATAAGTTGATCCAATAAAAGATGTTACCTGACCCACCTTGTGTCTCTCATATCCTGGGACCAACACGGCTACAACACCACTGCAAACAGCGATGGTTCTCAGTGACCATTTGCTAAGTATATTACAGTGCATCACTTACTTCAGTCTTCAAAGCCTTTTTGTGGCTTCCTCCTTGTAAAAATTTCACAAATAATTGGTCTTGTGGTTAAACACAGAAATGATCACTATGAAGCCCTTTGGAGAGTAGAAGGTTTCTGCCCACCCTATGAATACTCTTAGTATCCCAAAATAGCAATTCCAGTTCCCATCGCAGGGAATCAGGCTGCTTGAGCAACCTGGGTCATGCTGAGCCACAATTATCATTATGCATACCAGCAGTAGTCCTCAAATTGCAGTCATACCAGAGATCCCAGTATGGATCAGACCCTGACAGTGCTAGGAGGGAAAGAGTGGTGTTACGCACGTATAACAAAAAGATGGTCCCTGCCCCCTAGCGCTTACAATAGACTGAGAGAGAGGCTTGCTAGGAAAACGTTCTTCATACCATCTGCAGTGTATCCTCATGCTGAGCCCAAAGGCAGCTGCTCATGCCATGGCAGCTGTTCCCAGCCCTGAAAGGGCGAATTGAAAGTTCTCACATCTCTAGCTGCCACCTGACAGCTCTTGAATTCAGCTCCAGAGACCTCACTGCAGTGCAGGGGGTGGCGTGCGCTGTCTCTGACCTGCTTCTGTTCCCCAGGGATGGAGGTGGCAGCCTACCTGACAGAGAAGGCCCATTCCGTGTCTGTGGTTGAGCTGGAAGAAGTGCCTTTCAAGAAGTTCTTTGGGGAAAAGGTTGGCCAAGCTCTTATGAAGGTGATTATGACTTACCAGTCTTTCAGAGGATTATTTTGGATCAGACAAGGGGGTCAGTGACCCTGATTCCTGCTGTGCAGAGGACGGTTGCGTGCATCTTACCTCCCTGCTGGCACTATCAGTTAATGGCATCATTGTGTTCGGTTTATTTGATGTGTTAAATGTGCATGCATTGTTCTGAAGCTATAAAGTGCTGCACGGTGGTTGACACCTAAAAGAAAACATTGGCCATGTCCTCCCATTGGCCTAATTGCAATATGCTCAAGTATTGTGTGTTCCTACACTGCAAAATTATGACACCCCACTGAGCAGGCGAGATGCAGAGATGCTCAGAGAGCCCGTTTCCAGTGCACCCTCAAGCCGAGTTGAGAGCTATAACTCAAGAGGGAGGGAATGGGATTGTGGAGGAAAAGTCAGAGAAGCCAGAAGTGGATGGCAGCTCCAGAGCATAAGGACTTTTGTCTCTCTCTCGTTGCACAGATGTTTGAAAACAACAAGGTGAAGTTCTACATGCAAACTGAAGTGTCTGAGCTGCGGGAGCAGGAGGGCAAGGTACAGTGGCTGGTGCTCCTCAGGAGCTGAGCGTTGCGGGGCTGAGGGAAGGGGATGGTGGTCCAGACTGTGCCTGACCTATGCATGAGTGTGTGGAAGGGCAGGGAGAGTGTGAGGAGCTCAAAGGAGTGCAGGAACCATTCCCAACCTTCAGCCCTAGGGACACCTATCACTCCAAAGTGGGTAGAGAGAGCTGAGGAGGAGGCCAGGCCATGCCCCCCATCTCCACCTCCTCCTAGCACAGTCTGCAGAGTAAACTGGGTTCAAATTAAATATAGGGGTCATTACCAGCGTCTAGTAATTATGGGCTGAGGGATTCTCCTGTTTTTGGTGATTCCACACTGTACACTGCTGGGACAGGGCTTATCCTGTGACATCACTCAGAGGGCCCAAATGCCCGTTTTGCAGTCACGGTGCCTAGTCCATCCATTAATGAAATGCTGCATGAGAAAAGTCAAGCACAGAGAAATTAGCAATGCCAGAATTCAAGTCACCCGTGCAATCCTAATTTGGCCCCCTTTGTGTGCATGTCTCATCGTGCCCACCAACACGTCTCTGAGGGCAATACACATCTCAGCCCACTGGATTCTATTGTGGAGAGATTTCCATGATAGGGGCCTGGACAGCAATTAGGATCTAGGATGGTTGATGAACACCAGCCAAAGAGGAGGTTGGTCGTCATATATCACGCATTACCACTTTCATAAGAGACCAAAAAACCTGCACAACTACAGGGTTTGCATTAGGGAGCCAAGACCCAAGAGTGAGAATCCTGCAGGATGATCTCTTCATTGAAGCAGAATTACAATTGATTCATTTTCTCTTATTTCATGAACTAGAGTGAGATTCCAACTCAGCTAGGTACTGCTAGGGTTTTTTTTGTCCTTAAAGTAACCGTGATTTTCATCTGTGTCCCTTAAAGCTTAAGGAAGTTGTCCTGAAGAATGGGAAAGTCCTCCGTGCGGATGTCTGTGTCATCGGCATAGGTAAATGAACCCTGATGTGCAAAGCTTCAATGTTTGGCAACAGTATGGCTTCTGCTTCCGCAAACAGAGGGGAGAGCTTGTTAGCTCTTTGGTCATTGAGTCCAGCCCTCTGCAACCCATCAAATCCACCATCAACACCCGAACAAGGGGAACCTTTCCAGCTGTTGGTTAATTAATCCATGCCAAAGAGATGTGAATATAACAGTGAGATATAGTATCTGAGCCGAAGTCCCTTGTCAGAACTGTGGTTAGGTAATAGATGTGGTCATAAAACTTACTGTCTCCCTCAACATTTTTCATTTGATTTTTGTTTTCCAGGAAAAAAATCATTTAATTTCAAATTGATCTTTTTGTTTTGATTTGTTTTTTTCTTTATTACCTGATGTGGTAGAATGGATGACATTTCGAGTGTTTTTTTTTTCCTTTTTCTTCTCTATAACTTTCCAAAACATCTCCAGCATTGGAAGAGTCATGAGGTGACAGAGTCCATTTTTCCTTTTGCTGCCTGTTGACTTCTCCAAAATTGGCAAAGTTTTGAAAAGTGAGAATGAAAAAAAGGAAAATAGAAAAAAAAAGGAAGGAAGAAAAGAAGGGGGAAAACTATCTGTAATGCAGAGAAACAGAGGAGAGCCACTTTGAACATGGCTGTGCTAATTTTAATGAGAGATTGGTGCTTAGATACCATCACTTTTTGAAATATTTGTGATAGAGAAACAGACTAAAACTATTCTCAAGCATTGATAAGCCTCACCCAATTCAATGCCCATTGATCACACCCTTGTGTATTTTAAACTTGAAGTGCATTAAAACATGGTAATATTCCTTGTGTAGTATGTGGAATCCTATACATCTGTGGTTCTCAAACTTTTCCATAAGAAGATCCCCTGACCACTGTTCAAGGACTCCCACAAAACCTCTCTCTTGTTTAAGCAGGCAGTAACTATTGACATAAAGTACTTGTGCATCGTTTTGTACAGATTAGGCAGTCTACACAGCCTCGCTTTTATTTCCCATCTTTTATTTGCATTTTGTATTGATATTTTAAAAAGCTACAACCAAAAACATTTTCAGATTAAAAGTCATGGCCATTGCTTCGGGCGCTCTATTTATGGCCATGCTTCGGGTTCAGGGCGCTATGTCACCTCCTTGTGCTCTCTTCCTGGACAAAGCCTCAGTCCTGCAGCGCACTCAATGCAGGTGACCCCTCTGCCCGTGTGGAATTCATTGCAGGAGGGGACTTGAACGTACAAGCCAGGCAAATGTTATAGGAGCAGGGATGCAGTCTACACGGGTGGGTGGCGATCAGCATGTTAGCTCCACTCTACAAAGGAGATCGTTCTGCTATTTTTTAAAATGTGTATATAGAGTGGGAGTGGGGTGAGTTAACTGGAGCACAGGAGTCTGGAAAGGAAGGGCAGTACTACAGAGGACGGCAACAGGGAGAGGAGGAGCACTCTCCATGTGCCATCTGATAAGAACAGAGTTACCTGGTTTCCAAATGCAGCTGCACATGTTGTGTGTATTCTAATCAGTTTATCCCTAGGTCGGTGCATTTCCACTTTACTTTAGCTTCTGCCAAATCCTCCCCATCCACTGAACTTGGCCAACAAGGCTCTGAAGCCCCCTGTCAATCATTCATTCACTGCCCACTGTGGTTCCCAGCACAGCTGCATTCGTGAGACCCAACGGAAGCTGTTAACTGAGCAGCACCTGATATCATGGAACTGAACACTGGCAGGAGAGCGACTGCTGGAGTTAGCAGGTCCTTTCTCGCTCTGATATCTGTTTCCATGAGAGAGACAGTGTCTGGGAGTCAGACCCACTCACACAGTGTCCTTTGCCTTTCTGGTAGGTGCAAGTCCAGCAACAGGATTTCTGAAGCAAAGCGGCATTAACATTGATTCCAAAGGCTTCATTGTCGTTAACAAGGTAAACACTGTCAACGCATGGACAGTTGCAAGGCCCTACGCAGGCTGTGATGGTAGGTGTGGAGTCAGCCATATAGCGGAGGAGTGGGAGCAAGTCCACAATTAAGGTTGTAGTGCAGTTGCTGTTTAGAGCCAAATTTGCAAAGTCATCTGCCTACGCAGGTGTATTTTAGAGTATCTAGAAAATTGCTGGGGCTCACTAAGGACGTGGTTAGACTATGTGGGATAAATATGGGGTCATTTAGCCAAAGGATTCTTGAGATATAGGTAACCCCGAAGTGAGTGGTTTAAGATTAATAGATTCTTATGAATATTGACTCACAATAAAATCGCGCGAGACAATGCGATTTTGGCCCCTGCTGTGGACTGTCCCACGAGGATGTGAAAAGCTTCAGACATCAAATGATTCTGAGGAAGCAAAATGAGAAAATAATAGAGAGAGCGCTCCCACCCCTTACCACAAATTCCTGGAGTGTATCCACAGTTGCACTAAACTACACACTTGGTAACAAAGAGGTCTACTCACAGAACTTACACTAACTGCTGTTAATGTTTCTGTGCCATGCAGAACCCTCACTGTGTTACTGTGGCTGACTCTAATGTACCCATTTCACAGATCCAGGATAGGACCCAGTTCCTCTAAGGTATTTAGACCCCTAATTCCCATCCACTTCAATGGGAAATGCCTTTGAGGACCTGGGTCCCTATCTCTCCTATGACCAAGCCAACTCTCATCCACTTCGCCACATAGTCTTCAAGAAGCAGCTTGCCAGATCAGATGCACGTGTAACCCACACTAACAGTATGACTCTGCAGCAGTCACCCTCTAGAAGTTATACCACGGATCAAGGTTTATGACTGTACTGCTTATTGTGTGTTACATGATGTCATTTTTTAGCTCAAGTGTCAGGGGCTTGTGCTTCTACAGCCGGAGGTTCTGGGTTCTGTCATCACAGACAACCCGCACAGAAGCATGTCTGTCTGAAGGATGCTCGCATAAACAGGAAGCCACACCTAGAATCTTGATGCCTAGTGTCCCACTGCTCTCTCAAATACTGCGTAACCTAGTAACAACATGTGATTGTGACTCCCTACATGGTCCACACAGAGAACAGTAGCATGGTTTATACATTCCCCTTCCCCCCTCCCAAGAACCACGCTCTATTGTCCTGTAGGTGAGGTGAAAAAGGTCTGTGCTGTGAAGATGAAGGTTGGGGGGGTCACATCTAGTTAATGACCCATGTGAGTGTAAAAATACATCTTTATGTATAAACGTTCACCATCAGCAGGTACAGTGGAACGGGACAAGCTGATTGTCTCCGGGAAGGTACTGATATTAGGACTGTTTATATGGCATGGTATGGTTTTGCAAGACATCTCGTAGTGCTGACACTAGAGATTATGGGGGAGGCTGGATTCCAGATGCCCAGGGCTTGCTATCCTTTCATCCAGTGGGACCTATGTGGGTACAGCTGGCAAAGGAGAAGTGGGAGTAATGCATTGGGGTGTAGATGGGGAAGCAACTTCTTTTCTCTCTCTCATCCCTTCCCTTCTCCTCTAGTGCTTGGATTCTTTTTGCCTGATTTGGCGAAGTGTTATAACCATGGTGAAGCAGTGCTGCTGCTGACCCTGCACTTGTAATGCTGATTGTGGCGTAATCACCAGTGGTGCTTGTGGTTAGATGTTTGGCTGCGTGTGTTCCCTCTGTGCGCTGCCCCAGCTCTGTGCAGACAGCTGACATAGCAGACCTCGAGCGAACCGCCCAATGATCACAAAATCCGTTAAGGTGCAAAGGCCCTTGGTCAGGTTTATTGTCAACGAAGCATGGTCCTAGCTCTCCGGATCAGTGTCTACAATTCTCAAAGCACATGTGTGCCCATGACAATGGATGCAGCTCAGTGTATGGTGGGACTTTCCATTCCCCGCTAGATTGGTCTGCCTCTTGCTCACAACTTAACTTTGCTTTATATCAGCAAATTTTTGACTACTTTAGCCCAGGCCTCAGGCCTCCTACCAAGCCTTGATGCATGGGCTTATGTTCCAAGCCCTCTTTCTACTACAGTGCTAACGGCCCCTTGCTTCTTTTCAGATGATGCAGACCAACATCCCAGGAGTTTTTGCAGCTGGTGATGCTGTCACCTTTCCACTGGCCTTGCGTAACAACAAGAAGGTGAACATCCCTCACTGGCAGATGGCACATGTGCATGGTGGGTGTATTTCAGTCTCTTCACATTACGGCTCCTGAACTACTTAGGGACAAACCTGTCTTGAAGATGTGCAGGAAGTCAGCCAGCCAGACCCGGCTAGATAGAGAGACAGTAAGGAATAGGCAGCAGGGGAATGGGGATTTATTATTCACCATTCACTTGACTGTTCAATATTATCCCTCCCACTTCAGTGCTTGTAAATCTGACTAGGTGCCCTAGTCCTTAGCTGTGCAAGCCAGGGATTTTTCTGTGATGTCTTTAGCTTCCTGCCATAGCACAATCTTTCCTGGAGCGCCCTCCTGCAGCAGACTGTGGCATGACAGGCACACCTGCCTCAGGTTCCTTCCTTAAGAGTCCCCAGTAACTTCACACAACCTTTCTTGCCTCAATAATAACCCTCCTTGGGGTCAGTTTCTTAGCCAAACAGTGCAAATCAGACAGCATCCCTCACTGCCCCGGCCCGCTCACTGTTCCAGGGTCCAACTCTCCAGTGTGGAGATGTCGGCAGATCAGTCCCTCTGCTGCCTCCGGCCCTGGCTCGGGGAAGCCAGACTTCAAACCCTTCTTGCTGCTCTCCTGCCTTCGGACTTTGCCCAGGAGCCACCTTCTGCTTCCTCCAGGCCTCTGGTCTCTGGCAGCTCTCAACTATTTTTTTACTGAGTGAGTCTGGCAGCCCTGACTCACCAGGTCTCTCTTCCCCCGATCCTGTCATAACTCTGGGTGCTGCCCCACCTTCTGCTGGCTAAACTAGGAGCAACTGTACAGACACAGGGGAGCTGGGCCTGCTTCATTTAAAGGGGCCAGTCATCCTGTGACATATGTTCATCCTGCTGACATCTCCATGCTGGACAGCTGGCACCCCTGCCTCAGTTTCCTCCCTTCAGAGTCCCCAGTAACTACATATCAGCTTTCTTGCCTCAATACTACCCCTCTGTGGGCCCAGTTTATTATCAAAACATAGTGCAAATCAGTCCATAATTGAAAGTCCCCAACACAGTTCATATCACTGCAGTGCATGTAGTCCTTAAAACCCTCTCTTTCCGCAGGAACCTCACCCCGCAAGCCTCTCTGCTGGGACTGCATCCTCATACTGCAGTGTCTTCCACTACATCTCGGGTCTTGTCAGTCCTCTTCCAGCCCTCTGCCAGGACAGCCACCCTAGCCCTTCCCGACGGAGTGTAACTCTGCTCTTCTCAATGGCTGGGAACCCCACAGCCCTTTTGCCGGGAGATCATCCTCTCCAGGGGAGCATCCCTCACTCCCCCAGCCCTCTCACTGTTCCCTGGGTCCAGCTCTCCAGCATGTCAGCTGCAAGCCCTTCTACTGCCCCCCTGCCTCCAGCCCTCATTCACCTTCAGCTTTCCGGCTTAGAGCCAGCAGGCACCTCTCCCTGCTGCTGCCGCTCCTCTTCCTGCCTTCTGCCCTCTCCAGCCCTGGCTCAGGGAGATCAGCCAACACAACCCACTTACATCGCTCCTGCCTTCAGCCTTCTCCCAGGAAATATCTTCTGCTTCCTACAAGGACCTCCTGTAGTCTCTTGGTTACCAGTAGCTCTCACCTGCCTTCTTCCGAATGAAGCTGGTAACTCCAACTCACCCAGATCTGTCTCCCCACTAAGACCCTGCTGCCTGGCTCGTTCACAGCCCTAGGCACTGCCTCACCTTCTTAAATGGCCAAACTGGCACAAGGGCATTGGACCTGCTTCATTTAAAGGGGTCAGCAGCCCTGTGACACTTCCCTTATCAATTTTGTACACTTCATAGCCTCTAACTGATACTGATTTCCTTCTATTTCCCTTTTCTTCCATTAGTTATGTGTTTCTTTTTTATTTCTAATGCTGCCTTCCCTTCACCATTGAACCAGGATGGGGCTTTAGCCCAAGTTGTCATCTAACCCGTGTGTGGAGTCCTGGCTTTTTGGCCCTCTAATAAACTCCTAATTTTCATTCACATTTTTCTGTCTCAGCTTTTCCTCTTATTCATTTTGGTTCATAATTGTTCCCAGTGTTGGGAAATGAGTGATTTTCAAGCACCAAGTCTAGGTCATTCTGACTGCGACTGTCTTTTCTTTGCCCATATTGAACATAATCAAATGTGGCCTCGAACACTACTAGAATTCCTCTTCTTCCTTATGTATTTAAAAATACCTTTATTGTCCGTAACCTACTGGTCGTAGGCATTTGGCTTCTCTCAGTGTCCAACAGTTTACCCAGAAAAAAGGAAAACCCCCCAGGCAAGTTGAAGGACTCAGTCATCCCCCAACTTGCACTCTAGCCCCTTTCTCCTTTTTGCATCAGCCTTTTTCTCTGCCCCCCACTCTCATGCCTCCCTTTGTGGCACTGCCAGTCTGCCAGCCAGGTGCCCCAGTGGTCAGTTTTTGGTCTTCTATCACCCAGGTTACCCTTCTTTTTGAATGCAAGACTCAGGTTAGCATCGTTCTAAACATGCTTCGAGGCTTTGAATATCATTACATGACATAAAGAAGCATCGGCACTGAAAACATGCTCTCCTTTACCTACAGCTACGCCATTCTCAGTCTATGATGCCCTGAATCACCACGGCGCCAGTACAGATTCTGGGGGGGCACTGATACTTTGCCCCATAAAGGTCTCTGCTCTTGAGAAGTGTTTTATCCATTGTCCCTCCTCTCTTCCTCTCTCCTTGTTCTTTGTTCGATATCTGTGAAATGTGCCAGGCGCCATTCTGCCCTGTCATGGTGGGAGAACACAGAAAGGGGTAGGGTGAGACTGGTAGCAAAGGTTAAGATTCTGTCACTGTTATTTTTAGTAAAAGTCACAAACAGGTTGCAGGAAATAAACAAAAATGCATGGAAGCCTGTGACTTTTACTAAAAATAATGGGGGCGGGAGTGTTGACAGGGAGCTGACTGATGTCCAAGCAAGCGCTGGGGAGGAGGAGGAAGAGAGCCTGAGGTCTGTTGCAGGAGGGAGGGGGAAGTCCAGCACCTGCTGCTGCCGACAGCTCCAGATCCCTCTCCCACAGCCCCCGCGGCTCAGAGCTCTGGGTCCCACCATCCATGGTGGCTCCAGGTCCCCCTGAGGAAGCTGAGAGCTCTGCTCCCCCCCTAGCAGCGAGAACTCTGGCCCTGCTGTTGAAGCAGGAGGTCTCTGAAAGTCAGGGAATCCGTGACCTCTGTGACATAATCTTATCCTTCCTGGTAGCCAAACTTCTCAGGGGTGGGAGGGTGCAGATTAACAAAAGCCACCAACCTTCCTTTGAAGGCAGGTAGCTGAGGAGCTTCACCATGACCTTGCTAGCATTGTGGTTCATGAAACTTCTACTGTCCTCCCTCTGCTTGGTTGTCTGATGGGCATTTTTTAATCCAAGGTGAAAGTTCTTAGGCTCCACTTAAACTGTGATTAGAGCAATTGATAGCAAAAGGCTTTAAACCATCCCAAAGTCCTGGGCGCAATCCAAGTACTCTGGGCCTGCTCTGGCACAGCGCATGTGGCAAGACTCCCACACGATTTCCTTTCTTACGCTCTGGTTCTTTGGTTTTCCAGGCCGCATAGCAGCTCTGAACATGCTGGCCCATGGCACGGAGATCAGCACTGTCCCGTACCTGTGGACGGCTGTGTTTGGGAAGAGCATACGATATGCAGGTCAGACATACTAATATGAGCCTGAGGAGCCAGGCAGCCTCTTGAACTGGACAGGAGCCTTACATAAATCCTGGGGGGATAACACCCAGCTCCCTACTCCAACCTGGAGGGATCTCACCGGCGACTGATGTCTGCACTGTAGAAAAAAATGCCACCTGTGCTACTGTGGGAACAGAAGGAGCCCCTAGCGCCCCAAGATTTACCAATGGGAGATGGCTCTGAGGGTGCAGTGCTGAACCTGACTAGGGCAGGGCAGGGTCTGACCTTCAGTGGGGAGGAGAAGCCTGTCCTGACTGAGGCAGAGGAGCAAAACCTAAACCTGACTAGGGGTGATGGGTGACAGCTGAATCTGACTGGGGGGAGGGGCAATGCCTGAAACTCTTTCGGGAGGGCAGTGCCTGAACTGGACATGGCACCTGGACCCTGTGAGGGTGGCCAAGTTGAAGGGTGAGGTAGCTGGACGGTGATGACTGGTATCACAGGCTCTGAGGTTTATTTTTCCCCGGTGGGTTCTTCACCCTCACTCCATCCCGAGGCCCCGCCCTCACTTCACCCCCTCCCCCGATGCCCTGCCCTCACCCTGTCTCTTCCCGCCCCTGCTCCGCCCCTTTCCCCCAAGTGCCTCCCTCCAGCCACTGAACAGCTAATGGGCAGAGCTGCTGAACAGCTGTGGTTGGTGGGTGCTGAGCACCCACTTCTTTTTGCCGTGGGCGCTCCAGCCCCGGCACACACACCAAGTCGGTGCCTCTGGCTGGCATTGCTGATGTGTGAACACGAGGAGTTCTGAGAGAGTTCCCAGACAAAAACTATGCTAACAGGGAGTTAAAGCGAAGGGTGCATATTTTGAGTGAAATACATGATGGCGGTGTTGTCAAAAAGAAGCATTATAAAGCCACAGCATTCAGAGTTAAGGTTTAATTTAAAAGAATTCCAAACAAGTTAAAATAATCATATCATATGATCATGATGTCTGAGGCTTTTCAGTCTCTGTGGTCCCAGGTCAGATGATACAGGAGATTTGTTTTCTTTTTTCTTCACCATGGAAACATTTATTTATAATGTGAAGTTTTCCTGCAACCCAAATTGTGCATGAATTCAAAACGTCAGCCTGAGTTGCCACATCATTTGTATGTTAGAGACCTGCACACATAGTACTGGATAAGCCCATTCTAAAACATCTGAACAACACCTGAAGGTTAATTTGCCTGTTCACTTGGTTGGCAGGAGATTCTACTGGTGAAAGGTCTGAGCATGTCCAAATAGGGAAAATAACCACTGTGCTAATCTGGACATCACTTCTGGGTCTGAGTCTCTTCTTCATCCCATGTAGCCTCAGCAAAGGGGCTAGAAAGCCACTCATTCCCCCCCCCACCCCCGGTGAAGCAATCCCCAGCAGAGAGAGAGCTAGGATAGCTACCACCCCCTGCCGCTTCTAGCACAGGGGACCAATGTGCTGCTTTGCTCTGGCCATTCTCAGTTCATGTTCTGGCCAGTTGGAGCCAGAGTCAGCCAGTATAGGTTGGAGGAGCCTCAAGGCCTCTCTGAAGTACACTAAGACTAGAACAGGAAGTCACAGTTCCTTTGCCCATGTCCTCTTTCAGCTTTGCCTTCTCTCTCCAGTCACCTGAGATTGTTGGCTTATCCCTCTGAGGTCCTTATGCTCACAGCCTTATTCTGAACCTCCAGTGCCTCCAGCATCAGTCAGGGTCCATCTCTGCTGGTGCTGGAAGGTGGCATTTCATACCTGCACTAGCTTGAGGAGCGTTAGCGTGCTAAAAATAGACATGTAGCCTCAGCAGTGCAAGAGGCAGAAGGGACCAGCTGCCCCGGCTCATTAATTATCCACAATCACTGGTCCAGGGAGACAGACAGAGAGAGAAATGAAAAACATCTTTATTCACATAAAATGACATTAAAATGATTTAGAAGTATTGTAAAATTGTAATATATACACCAAATGATGAATAAAATAAAGCAAAACATGTCTTAAGCAAACATTACACGTGGATCACTAAAGCATCGTCATCACCACGTTCACTCAAAATATTAAACACACCGAGTCAACCAAAAAGTCACTCTGTCCTCCCATTCTGTTCTGGTGAGATTTCAGAACAGCCAGTTTTGCCCAACCTAGCAAAATGTTGGCCAAATGTGAGGGCTCTGTTTCCTGACTGGCTAATGTAACTCTGAGAACAAACAAGGGCTTGGGAGCACTGTCTGGAATTTGGCAAGGACCTTATCCAAAAAGCACACACTCCCTTTGTCCCATGACTCTTTCCTTGTTTGTCCTCAGTGCAAAGGCTTCAACAGGAGACACTGAGGGAGCTCCCCAAATCCGACTATTCCATACCACAGTGATAGTCACTCACCTGAGAGGTGGCAGATCCCTGTTCAAATCCTTGCCCCCACCCAGGCATAGGGGGTGACTTGAACTGAGGGTATCCTATAGCCACGCTGAGTACCCTCACCACTGGGCTAAAGATTATGGGGGAGGTCTTCTTCCTTCTCCCTGGACATCCGGCATGGAGCTGCAGTGCCCATGCCCAGAGGCAGAAACATGGGTACTGAGCAATTTTGGGAACCTACAGGGTTCGGTGGCAGCTGAGCAGTGGTTTTGTGAATCCCAGTGGGGCCAGATTCGGGGATTTAGGCACCTAAAGTGACACTTATAAATTTAATTTCTTAATGACACTATCTCTTAGTGGGCAGACTGTGGCTTTCCATAGCACTATGATTGAATCATTTGGGAGATGGCTGAGCAAAGAATGCTGGGATTTTATGACTGTCACGCCAACCCCAGCACATGGTGAGGGTATGTCCGGTTCATAGACTGTTGTCCAAAAAGAGGTTGTGGCTGTAGAACAGACCACCGCCATATGGCATGTGTTGTCTTCATATGCAGGTGCTTGCCTGTGTGCGTATCTGTGCGCACATGAGATTGCACAATGTGGAACCATAGGGGAGGAAGGGCAAAGAGAGCCGTATCCTGCCTCCTGCACCACTTTGACATTTCCCTGTTTTTCAGGCCACGGGGAAGGATTTGATGATGTCGTCTTTCAAGGCGATTTAGATGAACTGAAGTTCGTGGCATTTTACACCAAGTAAGTGTTTCTCTTCCCTTTGAGACATTCCAACATGGACATTAATCTGACTGCCCAGTTATTGAAATATTTCCTTTTACTCTGTTTCTGCTTTAGTCACTAGCCATCAGTTTTTCCCCCTCCCAGGATCCAGGTTGCTGTGCATTAATGAAATGATACATTTGAAATCAGAGGAGTTTTGAGACCAATGTTGCATGAGGGCATTAGGTTCAGCTTGTTCTGCATGATGAATGTTCTCTAGGCATGCCCAACACAACGTAGACCTCAGAGCGGGGTGGATTAGGTGCAATGGGTGAGATTCTTAAGAGTGACTTAAGCACCTAACTTACTTTAGGCACCACCATCCAATGTTTAGATGCCACTGGCATTCACAAAACCACCACCCAGCTGCTGTCTAAACCTGTAGGCACCAAGTTCCCACTTTTAAAATCCCCAAGGCACCTCGATTTCAGCATCTGGGCCTTCACTGAGCCACCTCACTCCTGACATCTCCCAGCAGGTCAGCACCTACCTCACACCTCAGCCCCAGTGGGATTTGCAACTAGGCATTTCTCACCAATCTTGCCTCCAAGGCCTGATGCAGTAGACATGCCAAGAGAATGCCTAAACCCTTACACAGGACACTGGAGAAGGAGGTGCCTCCTTACGTTTAGTGGTTAGAGCACAGACCCAGGATGTGGGAAAGCTGGGTTCAAATCCCCCCTCTACCTCATGTGGAGCAGAGATTTGAACTTGTGTCTCCTACCTCCCTAACCACTAGGCTATAGGGTAGCCAAGAGCAAGGCTTGCTGAGTCTCTCCAGTGGACTGTATATATTCCACTATATATAAATACTTAACTATTCACTGGGGCAGCAGGACTCTATTAGGGCACTGTTGGGAGAGGCTTAGGGTTCAGTCCCCCTGCTCCAGTGGAGAGCTGACTATTTATAAATATAAGGCTCCCTTCTGAGAGGTGGGGGACCTTAATTTCCTCCCCCACATCAGGCACCAGGGGGATATGAACCCGGGTCTCCCACATCCTGGGCTAAAGATTATAAGTGGGGAACCATCACCCCTGCTTTGCATCTAGCATAGGTCCCCCCTTCATGCACCTCCATCTCAGACTTAAGGAGCAAAATCCATTTGAGGGTGTGGGTCACATACCCCCTCCTCAGCCTTTCCTGTTGGCTAGCTTAGGCAGCACCCTGCTCCCCCTGCTGGCTTTTGTGTGAATCCCATTCTTAGACACTTAATTCTCCCCATGCGTTGTGTAAGGGGCGCCTAACTCAGACTTGTGAATTGCATTAAGTGGTAGGGCACATAAATGTTAGGGGCTGCATTGCAGGGGTGGCAGAGCCTTCCCAATAGTTGGGGGGGTCAGGCGCCCCCACCCGTTCAGTGCCCCCACCCAACGTCTTTCACCCAGGGCCCCATCCCTGGCCAAGCCAGAAGCCGGAGCAGGCTGGGAGCCACAGACCCTCCATCTGCCTGGGGTGGAGGAGCCAAGAGCAACCCCCAGCACATGTCCCCATCTGGGAGCCCCCCGGTCCAGGGCAGGAGGGTCCACGGCCTGCGCAGCTCTTACCCGATCCGGCGGTGGCTGTGGGTCCACAGCCTAGCCATAGTAAGAGCTGCATGGGCAGCTGTGGTAAGCCGTTGACCCTGACCTGCCCTGGGTGGGGGGCCTGGTGCCCCACAGCTGCCTGGGCTCCCCGGCCAGGCTCCAACTGCTAGCCGGGCTCCTGCGGATCGTCCTAGAAATTAAATCTTCCAGCCCAGAATGCCCTCTGCAGGCCAGTGTCTCTCCTGCCGCTCGCCCCTGTGTCCCTCCTGGACCCTGGTGCCTTTACATCAGGGTTCTGCCCCCAGCAGTAACCCACAATCTGGGCCTCCCCACCTATGGGAACCCCCAACCCGCTATCCCCACCTCACCTCAGTGGCTACTGCCAGTCACCATCTAGCCCACGCTCACTGGGGCAGGTGGCAGTCTTTAAACCATTCATCATTGGCAAGGGGGGCTGCTGCCATTGCCTGTCTCTGGGCTGCCCCTCTGCAGCCCTAGTACCTTTTAGCAAGGCCTGCAGCCTAGGGTATGACTAGGCTGGAGCTCTCCAGCTCCCTCTGCCCTTCCCCAGCACTGGTACCCTGCTCAGCTCCCAGGCAGCCAGGTCCTTCTCTCTCTACCCCTAGAGAGAGACTCTTCTTAGCCTCTGGCCCTCAGCCCTCTTATGGGGCCAGCTGTGGCTGCTTCCCCCAATCAGCCTGGCTTTTCTCTGCCACAGCCCTCTCCAGGGCCGCTCTAACCTCCTCAGCACAGAAGCGGGGTGACTGCCCCGCTACACAGCCCTTTTGGGGTTTGGCTTATCAATTGGTCTTTGTCTTTAATTAGGGTCTCCTCCAGCCCCTCTCTTTGGAGCATCCTGCTTTACAACTGGTCTGTGCAGTTTCAGGAGCAATGAGGCCTGCAGCTGTCTCCCTCTTGGCTGATCTGTCTCTGTTGTCAGCAGTCTCTGAGGTGTATCAGTCTTCTTCCTGTTCACCACCCCGTCCCTTTTTAAGCTCCCTCCTCTAGGCAGAGTAAGCCTTGCAGGTGCTGAATGAGCCCAGAAGAACTCGCTGCCCCCTCGCCCCCCCCCCCGGCAGAGTGAGTGCACGGCCCTTCACAATTATATATATTAAATATAATATATAAACATGTAATATTAACATTAATGTTTTGTTTTAATGGTTCAAACAAAATGAATTGAAATGATAAAGTTGGAAAGCAACATTTTTACATTATCAAAATGAATAAGTTTTACACTTAAATGAAATGAGAAAATCTAAACAATTTGTTTAGACTTTTCTCAACAAAAACTTTGTTGAAACTGAGACATTCCCCAAAGCCATTTTTATTTCAATGAAACTGCATTTTCCAACAGAAAATTCTTCCATCAAAACATTTCTTACCAACTCTATTTTGGATATGGACAGGCTTTTGTTCCCCCTTAACTGCTGCTTAACTGACTGACACACATATAGCTCCTTCAGCCTTTCCAAATAAGTCCGTTAACCAGTTCCTCCAATCCCATGATCATTGTTGTTGTTGTTCTTCTCAGAACAGTCTCCAGTTTGTCAAGATCTCTAGGCTAGTGAAGTGGTCAGAACTGAATGCACAATTCCAGGTGTACTCAATAAAAGTTAGATGGTGATGTGATTCTTTCACATATTGAAGCTCAAAATGGTGCTTTCGTTGAAGCCTCATTATATTCCTCCTCTTCAATACCACAGGAAAATATTTGGCATATTTTGGTATTTATTCCATCCCTAATTAGGAAGGAGATGTCAAATCTCTTTAATTAAACATCTGTAAAGTACTTTGAAGCTGAAAAGCTATGGATAGCTAATATGAATAATGACAGCATGTTATTATGGTAATTGATTCATCACTTTGTGTTCAACACTCAGTAAATCAAGGAAGTGGCAGAGGTTTCCGAGCAGTGAACTGTCAGGGAAAGGAGATCTGCTTGAACAGAGCCTGCTGGCCAACCTTAACATAAGTATTACAGGTTGTAAGTAAGCCTTAAACAAACCAGATAGAAAGTGGGAGTCTGCTGCTAAAAGTATGTATGTTATTCTGCAACTTAGGAAAGCCCACAGGAACTGGCTTTTCTATAATAGGACGACCACCTGCATAGAGTCCTTGAGGTGTCTTTGAACAGATCAAGCTAGTGGAGGGCTGCACTGATTAATCAGTCTGAGGTTCTTCTAAGCTTGGGACATCAGTATCACCTTCTTTTTATCTCTTTATATCCTATTACTTGGAATCAAGGGCAGTCTTTGCCTCTCAGGCTCTGGGAGTTATTTCTAGGTGCTTGGAAAAGTCTCTTCTTTCTAACTTTTGGTGTCAGCTCCGTATGGTGCAGTGCTGATGCTGGGAGGGAGGCCACTGCCATAAATTGACTCTCCTCTGACTTCCAGCACTAGTCAAAGCTGAAGAGACTGTACCTAGCTGCCTATTTGTCCTTTGAGCTCCCCTCTCTCATTCATTGCAATGAAATGCAGGTGGCTTACATTCCAGGGCCTGCTCCCATGGCTCAGTTTCACAATTAAACTAACATTATTTTTCAGAGATTGAAGAAGAAATTGGTAAAAAAATACAATTGGTAAAAAAAGAAAACCAAAAAAACCCAAAACACCAAACCTGCCTGATACCCCAGAATTACAGGGCAACAGTGCAAGCAAAGCCGCTATTGGTGCCATAGGTGCTGGAGTAGAGGTGCTCCAGCACCCCCATTACATACAAGGTTTATAGTTTGGTTCAATGGCTCGTAGCACCCCCACTATACAAATTGTTCCAGCCCCCCCAGTTGGTGCTGCTAGAGCAAAGGTTGAAGTGCTCTTGTCACAAAGGAGGTTGGTGTCTTATCACCATATATCTTGGTGCTAGATCAGCCCAGGAGAGGAAATATAAGAGAAAGGGCCCTTGTCAAGTATAATTACTAAATCTAGACCTTAGCGTCCAGGATATGGGTACTAGCATAAAGTCCTCTAAGCTTAATTACCAGCTTAGATTCTGTAGTGCTGCCACCAATCAGGAATTTTTAGGGCCTGATACCCTCTGGTCCCCCCAAACCCTTCCCAGGGGACCCCAAGACCCAGATTCCTCGAGTCTCACAACAAAGGGAAATAAACCATTCCCTTCCCCCTCCCTTCTTCCTCCCAGCTCCTTCCCGCCCTGGGAACATGAGGAGATCGCCTGATTCAACTTCTTGAATCACCACACCGAGAGGAGTGTTACCTTCCCCCTCACCCAGAGGCAATACAAGCTGTGTGAATATAACACAAAGAGAAGAATTATCCTTTCCTTCTCCCCACCAATTCCATTGAACCTTAACTAGGAGAAAAAAATCAAACAGGTCTTAAAAAGCAAAACTTTTAATTAAAAAAGAAAGAAAAAAAGTAAAAGGTTTATCTCTGCACTTTAGATGGTAAACAGTTACAGGGTCTTTCAACTATAAACAATAGAAAGAAACTTTCACCAGCAGAAACACAATTTAAGCTACTTCCAGTAAGTACACATATGTAAATGAAAAAAAAACCAAATTAAAAGACTATGGCTGCCTTTTCTTACTTACAATTCTGAATAGATAAAAGACTGTAGCAGGGAGATTGGCAGAAACCTGGTTGCACCTCTAGCCCCATCCAGGACCCAGAGAGAACAAAGCCAAACCCAAAATCCACAAACAAAGGCTTCCCTCCACGAGATTTGAAAGTATCTTGTCTCCTGATTGGTCCTCTGGTCAGGTGTTTGCAGGTCACTGTTTGTTAACCCTTTATAGGTGAAAGAGACATTAACCCTTAGCTATCTGTTTACGACAGCCCTCCATATAGTTCACCCTGTGGAATCTCTTGATTATTGTTCTGGGACACTAGGGTTGCCTCCCAACCTCAAAATTGACCTACATTTTCCTGCAAAGCTTACTGATACCCAAGGTCAAGATGCTCCCAGAGGATCCATCATGAAGGGTCCTTGCTGTTGCCTTTCCCCAGAACCTCTCCTCCACAGTTGTAATCTCTATTTCCTCAATCCTCCCATTCCCGCCAACCCCATCCCCACATACAGATTCCCCAACCTCACTGAAGGGCTCCTGTTGGGAAGGGAGGAATGATGTTGCAAAGGTGGTGGAGATCCATACAGATTTCATGCCCTCTGTCTGTGGGCCTTGATTCCTAATTTTTCCACACCCCAGTTTCAGAAATGGTGCCCCAGTTGACTTTAAGAGGCTTTTTGTATAGTTTCTCCTATGGCCAAGATTTTCAAAAGTGACACGTATTTAAGATGTCCTATTTGAGACACCATAAAAGGACCCAGTTGTCCATAGTTTTGTTGACATTACAAGACCTAGAAATGTTTTCAAAGTAAATAATTCGAGTGTATGAGTCTATAAGAGGATTTCCCCATTGATAATGGTTCTGTCTTTGTCTCAATCATTCCCAATTCTCAGTCAACGATAGGTAGGGTGACCAGATGTCCCATTTTTAAAGGGACAGTCCTGTGTTTTGGGACTTTTTTTATATAGGCACCTATTCCCCACCATCCACTGTCCTGTTTTTTCACTGTTGCTATCTGGTAACCCTAAGTTGATAGGCTACCTATTTGGAAAGTGTTTGTGCCATCTCTTTTCTTTCTCTCAAATATATAGATTGTTTATCCCTTGCTTCAGAATAGCAAATCTTTTACCCTAGCTGATTGATAGAGCCTCCCTCTTACTTCCTTGTCTTTGAACAGTGAAGTGGAAATTGTAATTTTTCATTCTCACCTTTCATCTAAGCTACCTAATTAGGTGCCCGTAACAGTCCAGAAGTTTTATACTTGTCTGTATCTATTTCTAGTTTTGTGCATTGATCTGATATTTAGATAAGAGACTGCATTTCTCTGTAGTGAGATAGTTGCACAGAATTAATTGTTTGCAGTCTAGTTTGTAACTTATCTGGCGTTCCCAGCAGGCAGGGTACTAGCCTGCTAGTGTTTGGGTTAGTTGCTTGAGGATTATTGGTTTTCACCCCAGATTGTGTACAACCCAGATCTGAAGGTCATTGCTGTGACACCTGGAGTTATGGGAGTGGTGTTGGTGTCGAATGCAGGTTAACCAGGCTTCTATTGCTGCTCTTCTAAGCCCTGTCCACACTAGTTTCCACTGTGTTAAAAAAATCATTTTTCAACATAGTTTTTACAAGTGATTGCTGCAAACATCCTGTTGAGGTGGGGGAAGAGAGACAATCTGGTTACTGAAGTATGACTTCACTGGAGCTATGCCCATTTACACTGGTTAAGAATCTGGCTCAGGGATGTTAAAGCTAGAAAGGACCATTCTGATCAACTGGTCTGCCCACTTGCTTAACACAGGCCAGATAATTTCACCCTGTGGTTCCTACATCCTGCCTAGTAACTCGTGGCTGAGGTAGGGTATATCTTTCATAATGGCATCCAATCTTGGTTTAGAGGCCCAGCTTCTCTCCTCATGTTCAAACCATTTTGTTGCCACCTGCAGAATCTGGCCTCAGCTAGCTGCCTAAGAAATTCTCGAGTGGTGGGGAGCTCTGATCTGGCATAAAGGGTCATCGCTGGTTCCTAGACCAACGACCACTAACATTCTGATGGGGCTGGAGGGGTGTTGGGAGTGTGAGGGGTAAGGATGGAGATTACTTCACCAGGCCAATTCATAACTGGTTCAAGGTCCCATAAGGACCTTGGTGAACGTTTCACTTGGTGAAAGTTACAGCAGCCCCGAAACTTTGCACTGTTGTGCCAGGGCCAGGGCAGATGCACCTTGAGAATCCAGTAGGCATAACTGGATTCCTGGAGCCCCATCCCCATTTCCCGTCATCATCACCACCATGGCAAATCCCAAAGGGACATGGCCTCCTTGCGGAACAAGCACCAGCTGGATTTATTTCCAGCTAGATCTTGCAGGCTGGCTGGCTGTTCAGTTTATGCCCATCACTGGCAATCTTATCACAGCACCAAAGCTTCAGGTGGCCACATGACCACTAGCTGTGTAGTGGCATTCCTGGGTAAACACACTTTGTGATTTGTTGGTCTTCTATCTTAATAACATGTCTGTGCCAAAAAATTCACCAAAACCAAACCATTGCTGATGGAAGCCATTGCTGGGGTCAGCTTCAAATATCCTCATTTCTGATCTTGTCCTGCCTCTTAATAAGGAGAAACTAACATAGACGATAAGAACTGAAAACATAAATCAAATACTCGTTAGCCTTCCTCAGTATACACATTTCACTGGCGTACAACAGAGTGGGTAGAACCATGGCACTATAGAGCTGCGGTTTTGTAGCAAGCTTAATGTCATGACATTGCAACAGAGGCTGATGAAGGGTGTGAAACATGGCAGCAGCTGCTGCTATACAAGTGCCCACATCTCTTGAGCAACCTCCAGCACTGTCTGTGACACTTCAGGTATTTGCCAGTTGCCACCTGCTCAATATTCAGTCTGGACTGTTAATAGCGAGCTGCTTGAAATCTGGAGTTGGAGAATGCTTGATAGCAAGGCCCAGGATTGAATTTTATCCAGATTAATAATCAGACCCGTACACACTACTTCTTGCCTGGCTGCAGCAATTCATCCAACTGAGCCAACAAGACAAGGCCATCGGTGCATTTGAGATCTCAAAACAGAATGTTGTTCAGCTCAACAGCATCAACAACTGCCTCCTCAAGCTTATCCATCAACCCATTCAATGTCCAATTTCCTGTGGGACGCTTGCACAGAACTGGAGAATTAACCCGATCCCTTGATAAATTCTTCCAAAGGTTAATTACCCTCATTGGTAAAAATGTGTGCCATATTTCTAGTATGAATTTGTCGATCTTCAGCTTCCAGCCATTGGACCTTTGTTCTGCCCATGCTAGATTAAAGAGCTGTTTGCTGTCCAAATCCTTAATCTAGGTACTTGTCACCTCTTATGCTTCTCTTCAATGAGCTAAATAGATTGACGATGGGGATTTTCAAAAGTATCTAATTCTCTCAAGGTAGAACATATTAATCCAGCTGATTTTTCTTCTATCCCTATTGGAACTACCATTCTGTTGAATCAATGAGTTTAAGTACTTTATCATCACTCCATCCCAGCACTTTGATACAGAAGGACCCTTTTATTGGAATATTTCTTACTTTGCTCTGTGAGGGATTGCATTGCTTTTCCTGTTGTTCTACACATGAATCTCTTTGCAGGTCTCAGAGAAATTGTGAACACATTGTATTCTTGTCAGAAGCATAATTGTTATTTGAATGCTGTACAGGTTCATTTCGATTTAGGCTTAAGTGCTCTGCACAGACTGCATGTCTCTTTGTCTGTATGACATTCCCGACTCTTTTTTAGCAGTGAAAAACCATTGTACGTTATTAGGTGTGGTCCTCATTAGAGCTGGGGGAATATATGATTTCTCAGCCCTGCTGGCATTTCCAAAAAAAGCTTTTTTAAAATTTCAGCTCAACTAGACCTAATCCCAAAACTCTGAAAAAACATGGTGATTTGAAAAAGTTGACAGACATTTTGTTCAACCTGCAATGAACCATTTCACTTTGTTTCTGGGCACTTTTTAACATACCAGCAGAGGAAATAAAAGACTAGAATCACATTCACCTAATTTTTCACCACTCGCAGCACTGTGGTTTCTATGCACACTAGAAGGCATCTATCATGTTGTCTAGGTTCTGCCCTCCTTCTCCAGAGGCAGCTGGACATTTTTTTTCCACCTCAAAAAATGTTTTGGGTTGTTTTAGTGCTTAAAGCCACATCAGAGCACCACAGGGTTGGACTGCGCTGCCCTAAGTAGGGGCAGTGTGTAGCTGTGCTGTCCCATGAGCAAAGCTGGGACCAGGCATGGAGCCAGGGCTCCATCCACTCCCCACCAGTGCCTGCCCATGTGCTGCTCACTGACCGCTCTCCCTCACCGGGTGCTGCTGTCTGAGGTAACAAGCACATGGGCTAACGGGGGCTCCTGAAGCTGGGAAGAGATTATAGGTTCATAATCCCTGGTGGTTCTATCAAGGAGTTTATCCTTTCATGAAGGAAAAAAGTGTCCATCTAAAGCCATTCACTTCCTTACTTGCAGTGTCTCCTTCACACCTCTGATCTTTGTTGTAGGAATGAGGAGGTGATTGCTGTGGCTAGTATGAACTATGACCCGATTGTGTCCAAAGTCGCTGAGGTCATGGCTTCTGGGAGAGCAATCAGAAAACGAGATGTGGAGTAAGTAGACGCTGCTAAAGACAATTGAACATACTAACATTGTGACATAAATCGGGCCAAGTAAAATCAAAACCATATGGGCAAGTGATCCATCAGCTGGCAGGTGCTAGAGTAGAAACGCCACCTGGGCTAGAAGCAATGGTTCATCCCATTTTAGTTCAGATGAATGACAAATGGCAACCCATACTGCTGTTTGCTAATGTCAGCGGTACTTCCTAAACATACTCACTCCTCTAGTGCCACTACCCTCATTAACCTTCCACCACACACTATCCCTTGCTCCCTCCCTTAGTCACTATTCATCATCCATCACATTTTCACATGGATCGCCTCATGGGGAATGGAGCGGGGTGGTGACCCGATCCTGCCCTGAAGAGCTTGAAATCAGCCCTGGGAGAGGGCTGAGACTGCGAGAGAGCTGCTCCTAGGAAAGCAGCTATCCTTGCCAGGAGCGCCAGGAGCCTTTTTGGTGCCCTAGGTGGTGGAAGGTCCCGCCCCCAAAATACCACTGACGACCGTGGTCGCTGCCCCCCAATATCAGCGCCATATGTGACAGCCCAGGTCGCCTAATGGGTTGCACCAGCCCTGAGCCTTGGGGAAACAGCTGCAGCCGCACCTCAATCAGGTCATCGCTGGCCTGTATAAAAAGGCTGTGAGCCAGAGGCCCAGAAGTCTCTCTCTAGGCTGGGAGAGAGCAGGGCCTGGCTGCCTGCAGGAAGGGTACTGGAAGTGAGGCAGGGCTGGGGAAAGGCCAGAGGAGCAGGGGAGCTCGAGTCTGGCAACTCCCCAGGCTGCAGGGCCTGGTCCAAGGCCCATAGAGGTACTAGGAGGCAGAGGAAGGCAGCTGGTCCAAATTCCCCTTGCCTATGATGAGTAGCTTTTACACTGCAGTCTGCCCCAGGGAGCGGGGGCTGGATGGTGACTGGCAGTCGCCCAAGACTGGGCAGGGTGGGGAGAACCATGAGACTGGGGGGAGTATTGCCAGGGGGAAGCACCCCAAAGACAAGGGGCTCCAGGGTCCAGGAGGGACACAAGGGTGGGGGGCAGCTGGACACTGGCCTGCAGAGGGCGCTCAGAGCTAATTCCCAGAGACGACCAGCAGGAGGCGCCGCAGGGGTGAGTCGTGCACGTTTACAGGGAAACTAGCCATGCAGGCCCAGTTCGGCAGGATCCCTGCCTGTGCACTGACCAAACCACAGTGGCTGAGGAGGGCGCCTGTATATAACAGCATGTGGACCCAGAATGGAATGTGGCATAGCACATACCCATAGGAGAAGGGGAGCATTCTGAAGGCAGACCGAAGTTCCACTCAACTTACATAAGTGATGTCAAGAAAATATTGGGAGACCAATGTCTACTGAATGAAAATCCAACCGTGTATATAAATCTTTTAACTCAGTCAAGTTGAAATGGACATGCCCCAGATCACTCCAGACTGTCCCTGTGACAAATTTCGATTTCTAGCTTAAAGCACTAAGGAGCTAGGGCTTTAACAAAAAGTTGCATTTTTATAATGCCCCAAATGTATTCCCCCCTGCCCCCCATCCCCTACTTTCCTGGTTCTCAAAGGTGCCCAACTTATTTTTGCTGAAACCTTTTTAAAAAAATGTTTACATTCCTTCAAGTCACCAGATAAGAAAAATGTCATGTTGAAAGGTAAACACAACTGGCAGGTTTAAACTAGCGTAAATGGAGAATTCTCTGGAAGTTGAAGTCTTTAAACCGTGATTTGAGGACTTCAGTCACTCAGCCAGAGGTTAAGGGTCTATTTCAGGAGTGGGTGGGTGAGGTTCTGGGGCCTGTGATGTGCTACATCTTGGTCAGCAGTGACTTCCCACAGTGGGAGTCTGGCATTTCACCCTCCCTGCCTGCAGAGCATAGAGAACAGTCTCACTGCTCTGGCCTTAGAGTGCAGAGGCTGCTTTTTGCTCACTGGTCAGGAGCCAGCCTGTTCCCTGCCCCTCCTGGGGGTGGGGGTGGGAAAGGACCCTTGGCCCTGCCATGGATCAGGAACAGGACGCTTAATACTAACCCAACGTTCTCTCCTTGTTTTCCTGCTGCATACACCTATTAAAGGCTGTTCATTCGCCATGGCAAGTATGTTTCCTTTTGTATCTTGAACTTACCGCATGTTAGCAATGAAGGGTTAAAGTGACAGATTTTAAGTTAACGTCAACAGCCAAAGCCCTGATTTGGGAGATGTTCCTAATTCCTGCAGAAATGTCATTTACTCTATTTGCCTAAATGGAGCAGCCCCTCACATGGAAAAGATTCCTTTGACTGGAATGAAGTGGTTTGACTGTGGTTTGTTCCCTCTGCATTGAGCAGTTGATAAATCTATTGCTTATGTGGAAAAGGAGTTTGGACACGTGGGATTGGATTTGTTAACGTGTACCTGCAATAGTGCTCATTCCTCAACTTGTGCATGTACACCCACTGCACCGCTAGACCTATGGGCCTGGTCTGTATTCCTGGTTGCACTGGTTCACCTGTACTGAACTTGGTTCAACAACTGATTCCATTAAACCAGTGCAAAACCCAGTGTGCCCATTTGAAATTCAGTTTAAACCCGGTTTTTAATAATTTCAGCTAAAACAACCTAAACCAAATTTAAATTGAATGAAGAGCCTCTACACAGGGTTTTGTACTGGTTTAACTAAATCACTTTTTTAAAATCACACCTTTTATTTAAACCAGTGCAACTTGGGATATAGACAAGACTTTAATGACACAAAGCCTGGACATGCTCCCCTCTCTGCATTTGGCTATATCAGGTCAATATTGTGCCCCAGCTCCTCCAGCAGGGTTGCAGGCAACTCAGGGAAGAGAGAGTGTTCGCTGCAAAGAAACTGGAGCAGCATGATAGCCAGCAATATGGCCCCGTGCAGAAGGCAAACTCAGAAACACTAGGTGAGCAGATTTGGTTAATTCTGTTGTCCTGCCTTTGTCTTTGCCTTAGAACTGGAGACATGTCTTGGTTAACTGGAAAAGGCTCTTAACATGGAAGAAACTGATTTCTGCTGAGGCTGCACTTGCCCCAGAGGAGAACGGGATGACCAGGAGGCTCCGTTGCTAAATGCAAATCTAATCACCTGCGTCATTGCCTCCCTCACACTTTGAAGAATCCAGCATCTTTCACTGAACCATTATATTCCCAACAACGCCCTCTGTACACACAGCTGGTGGTTCTGACACACCAGTGGCAACCTGCATGCATGGGCTCTGCAGAATTTAAAAACTCTGTGGAAACACAAGGAGAACACAAGATCCCCGAGGAAGCACTGACTTGCCCTGGTCTTCAGAGTCTGAAGCAAACATATGCTCTAGCACCGACAGCTGCATCTCTCCACGAGCCCTGCTGGCTGCAGGGACATGTGGTGAATAGAACGGAACTTACTGGCACTTTCTTCTGGTAGGGAGGGACTGCCTGACTAAACAAGACAAACTAGTCATCCTGGCTGCATGGTAAAGTTGGCCCCCTCCCTGGGACATGTCTGCTCCCCCTATAAACAATACCACAACCTTTCACTGCACCCCATGCTCCCGACTTCACCCACAATACGCACCCAACTAGCTTACCCCTCACACACAGGCCACTCACATCCAAGCATGCCCTCACCAACACCCTGCATCACTCTCCAACCTGCACCAACCCCCCTGCTCTCCCCTAGAGACCCTATGGTGCCGCCCTCACACAACCGCTTGCCCCCCCCGAATTCCCCCAACCACATTCACTTTCCACCCACAGTGTCATCTGCACCCACACAGCTTCAACCACATCCACGGGCTCCCATTCAGATCCTTACCTGCACATAGCTTCACCTTTATCCACACCCTCAGCTGTAAGCACAGGTACACAGCTCCCAGGGGCGAGCCTCCCAGCCCAGGTCGACAGACTCCAGCTTGCGGGGCTAGCACACTAAAAACAGCTCTGTAGACAGTGCTTTGCCGCTGCAGCTTGGACTGAAACTTGGGCTCCTCGACTTCCAGTCCAAGCACTGTCTACACAGCTATTTTTGGAGCACTAGCCCAGCAAGTATCCTTGGAATGTAGAGTCTGACTCTTGTGTTAATTGCAGTCAGTTGCTAGATGTGGAAGTTAAACTCCCTGTTCTGTAAAGACCCGGGTCTCTCTTTTTCAGTTTGTAAACACATGGGCTAGGTTCAGCCTTTCCCAGTTCCCCAGGGACCAGTTTTGACCTCACTTACACTGGAATGATGCTGGTGCAACTCCATTGTTCCAATGGAGTTACTCCTGATTTACATCAGTGTAAGTGAGACCAGAACAAGCTTTGTGATCTCCAAAAGATCTCAAGTATAATTGTCAGTGGTTGTGATACCATTTCATCTTATTCCTTTAGCATCTCAGGGTGAATGTTATCACATCATCCTGTTTTGAATACAGATCTAGTCATCTTGGTCTCTTTCACAGAATCATAGAATATCAGGGTTGGAAGGGACTTCAGCAGATCATCTAGTCCAACCCCCTGTTCAAAGCAGGACCAATTCCCAACTAAATCATCCCAGCCAGGGCTTTGTCAAGCCAGGCCTTAAGACTCCTCCAAGGAAGGAGATTCCACCACCTCCCTAGGGAACCCATTCTAGTGCTTCACCACCCTCCTAGTGAAAAAGTTTTTCCTAAAATCCAACCTAAACCTCCCCCACTGCAACTTGAGACCATTACTCCTTGTTTTGTCATCTGCTACCTCTGAGAACAGTCTAGATCCATCCTCTTTGGAACCCCCCTTCAGGTAGTTGAAAGCAGCTATCAAATCCCCCCTCATTCTTCTCTTCTGCAGACTAAACAATCCTAGTTCCCTCAGCCTCTCCTCATAAGTCATGTGCTCCAGCCCCCTAATCATTTTTGTTGCCCTCCGCTGGACTCTTTCCAATTTTTCCACACTCTTTAACTTGCTTCTGCCTGATCCAGCCCCATAAACACTCCCTTCTTCTTCAGTTGTTTTGCGTAAGTCATTGGACAGCAAGGCCTCCCTGTCATTGGTATCACTCATTTCTAATCCCTGCTCTTTCTGCTGTAACTATCGGCAGAGGGTGTAACCGGAACAGAACACAGCATTTCAGTCAGGGATGTACCAATGATTTACAAATGGCATGATCAGCTTTTCAGTATTATTGTCCACAGCACTCTTTGCAGTGATGCCCAGGTCTCGGTCTCTGTGACTTGACCTTACACATCCCTGCTGTCACCCTTTCTCTCCACCCCCTCTCTGCCCCCTGGAATGAATCATTTTCCATATTTTTTTATTCCCTTTGTTTTAAGATCTTTAAGAAGTTTTCTAAGACCCCGGTGCAGCCATACTGGCTCTTCTCTTCCTTCCCTGCTGTGGCCTTATCCAGACTAGGACAAAGGTAAGTTTTTAAAAAATCATGTTGGCTAATACATTTTAATTAAGTGCTATTTAAAAACGCATTAGCCACTAATGTAGATAGGTTTTAACTCCTTTAAAATGTGTTAGCTGGTTGTGGCCAGTCCTAGCCCATTCCAAGAGTTCATGTCAGCCAGCTAACATGTGGGAAAATACCACTTGCCCTGTCTACTCCAACGTTTTGAGCTGTTAGTTCACCCTATTTTAAAAGCACCTCTTTCTCCATCCAGACAAGGCCTGGGATTGGGAACCCCCTGCCCCCATAGCAAGTAAGCAGGAGTAGAGGCGAGTCTAGGGATGAAGGTGTGAGCGTAGGGGGCAGGTGGAAACTGAGAAGCACATGTCCTGCTGCCTCTTCGGCAGAAGGGGGAAAGACAAGCAACAGGCCCAGGAACCAGTAGGGTTTTTTCATGAGGGAAGGAGCAGAGAAGGGGGCAGGGAGTGAAGGGCTGAATCCCAGTCAGAGAGGAGCAGCTGGAGCCACTGCTCTTTTAATGGAGGTGGGAAAGGAGGTGAGGGACTCAGCCATCTGCAGGTGGTGCTGGAAGGCTTCCTGCTCCCAAGAGAGGCAATAGCAGCAGGAACAACAATGGCTGGTCCATGTCAGCAGGCTGGAGAGCAGCAAGAACTGACTTGGCTGGAGGACTGGGATCAGCAGAAACCTGTAGGGAACAAAGAAGGTTCAGAGGCCCCTTGATGATGGGGGAGCCTGGAGGCCCTGGGCACTGTTCAGAAACCCCTTCTTCAGCTTCAGTGCTGCTTCCCATCTGTGCTGGTCCCACTAAATGCAGCCCATACCCACCTGCAGGATCCCCAGGCAGCCACTTAAGTTTTCTCCTTTTAGAGCTGTCCCATTAGAGTGCGATTGAACAGGGATGCTGGGCTTTTAAGCCCTGTGTAGCCTCTATGGCTCATTTAAACTTTCTGAGGCTGAGAAATTTCCTGGTTCCTCTTGAATTCTCTTTCTCTCCTCCCCTCAAGGTCACTCAAGACCACTCCTCCGCAGGCTGGAGGTAGGAGGGGTCAGCATGGAGGAGCCTTTCATGTTTGCAGTCTCATTGCCAGGTTATTTTCATATGTCCTTGGCTACTTCCTCCATCCTCTGCCTGGAGAACCCACCCGCTTCCTCTTTCCATTCACTACCTTCTCCTCTTGATTTCTACCTCGTAGCTAATTACTGCGCTGTGTTCCCCCAACAAACTACCTCTCTCAGTTTGTCAATAACTAATTATCCTGCTTGGGTTCTCCAACTTCCCACAGCAAATCCAGCTGTCTGCCTCCTCCATGTGTTTTCTGGTTTCCTCGCTCTCTGGCTCGGCCTTATGCAAAGGGCTCTTGGGTGTAAAGACAAGCAAAGCAGCCCTTGCCCCTGTGTCCATTAGCTGTACGTACCAGCCCCTTTCCACCTTTGCCCCACGCACATAGACACTCATTTCTTCTCACACCAAACCTGTCCAGCAGGCCACAGGAAGTGTATGTGGATGCTCAACTCCTTGGGGCAGCAACTGTGGCCAGAATTAGACCTCTGAAGGGGAAGATTTTCAACAAGAAAGCAGCGACCTGCCCATTTACAAGTGAAAGTCCTATCTGTGCCTTTGAAAAAAACCTCACCTAGGGGCCAAACGTTAGGCATCAACACTTGAAAATGTTGCCATTTGTTCTTACTTGCTATTGAAGATGGTCAACATTTTTTAAATAAAAGGTTTTCCATTGAAAAAAATAGCTTTCCCCCCCCATGTGAAATATTTCATAAACTTTGTTGTTATTGACATGGTTCGTTTTCTTTGGAATTTGGGGAGAAATTTTTAACTGACATTTTTAATCTAAAACGTTCATTTGTCAAAAAGTCAGGTTTTGGCAAAAACATAAGGGCAATATTGGTTTTGATAAAAGATTAGCTAAAAAACTTTGATTTGAAACAAGGCACAAAATTCCTGAAAAATGGAAAAGGTTTCATTTCAAACCAAATGAAATTTGTTACGAAATTGTGTTGCTTCCTTTTTTGACCAGATCCGTTTGCTGTTTAAAGAATTGTGCGCTGCATCCTCATTATACAAAACAGCCACCAAAACCTACTATGCAGAAGAAGCAATTATGTATGGCATGGAAAGAGAATCTAAGCTTAACACTCAGTAATATGCATGGACTTTCTTATTTATTGTGAATGCCATGAGCATGTTGCAATGCATAATGAATAGATCTCTGCGCAGATTCTCCTGCAGTTACATACACACAATTGCCACTGGATTTAGCAGGAACTAAGTGCAAACCAATGTGAGAGAATCAGGCCTGGGTCTACATTATATCCCTCCTGACTGTAATCAGCTGTAGGGCATTCAATTGGGGCACTCCCAGAATGCCTTTCTTTCCCTTTTTCCTTTTGTTCCTTTCAGAATTTTTAAATTAGCAATAATTAGACTGATTATAATGAAGCCCCTCCTGAGAGGGTAATGAGTGATTGTGAACTGTGGGAGGAGCAGGCAATGTGTGAGGATCTGTGTGAGAAGGGAGATGAGACATTTTCTTATCTATTGTTATTATCTGTACTGACAAATGTTCTGATTATAGGTGGCTAATCTTCCTTTCCTCACTGTAGACACTTATAGGGGGAATCTGCATATTCATCTAGTGCTCTGCATGGATGAATGTAAATGTAACCTGAATAATAAAGACCAAGCTTCCAGCTGATAACTATTGTAATTTATTTGCCTACAACTAAGCTGCCCCCAGATCCTCTATCCTTCCATTTTCCTGCCGCCGAGCTTTTCTTACAAATGGGGAGTCATCAAAGAGGGGGGTCTGTCTGTGGGGTCCTGTAGGGGTCAGCTTTTAGCCCAAAGCTATTCAATGTCTGTGTCAGTCATCTGGAAGAAAACATAAAATCACTACTGGCAAAGTTTGCAGATGGCACAAATGTTGTGCGGGGGGCGGGGGAGGAGTAGAACAGGCCCCTGTTACAGGGCAATCTGGATTGTTGGGTAAATTGGGCACAGGCAAGCAGTAGAAGCTGTAATGCAGCCCAATGGAAGGTCGTGCATGTAGGAACGCTGACGGGCTGGGCGACTGTACCCCGGAAAACAGTGACTGACAAGGAGTTGGGCATCGTGCACCCGGTTGAATACGTGCTCCCATCCAGTATGATGTTGTGACTAAGAAAGCTAATGCGAGCCTTCGATGTATGAATGGGGGAATGTCAATGAGAAACAGGGACGTTTTGTGACCTGTGTAAGGCCCTGGTGAGACCACTGCCTGTAGGCAACGCCCAATTATAGAAGGTGGCTGAATATTTGGGGTGGGTGCTGAGAAGAACTACAAGAGTGACTTAGAGCCTGGAAAACAGATGAAAGGAACTCAGTGTAATCGATGCAATGCCCTGGGTCTCGAATACAGGCCTGCATGTCCCCAGCCAGCTGTCGCATCCTGGCCACCACCCAATGTCTGCTGAAATGTGGCGGTCCAAGGAGCTAGCAGGACTACAGCCTCATCCAAGGCACCGCCCATGGGAGCCTTGGTTGGAGGATCACCCAGCTCCACCATGCTGTTTAAGCCAGAAAAAGGCACAGGAAGTTGAGCTACTAGGTGATTTCCTGCTTCTGCACTGGACCCTGCTCGTGCCTGCTGCCTGCATTCTGCACTCAACCCTGTTCCTGATTCCTGCTCTGCTTCTGGCACCTGCTTCACCCCCAGTTCCCACCGTGCCCCTGATCCTTGCCTCTCCTCCAGTTCCTGGCCTTACAGCTCACTGCTGACCATCAGTTACCAAGCCTGGCTCTGACCTCTAATTCCAGCTCTGGTTTGACCCTTGGCTTTGGCATCTGATCCCAGCTCCAGCCCTCAGCTTTGGTTCTGTCTCAATCCCTGGCTCTGGTAATCGGCAGTTGACTCTGCCAGTGCTGTCCCTCAGTGCTGTTCCCTGACTAGGACTCCTCCTCTGTCCACTAGGCAAGACTGCCTTCCTTCTTGTTCCCTAACAGTGTATTGAAGAGAAGGCTAAGAGGTGACTTGATCACTGTCTGTAATTATCTACACAAGAAGAACAATACTGACTTAGTCCAGCAAAGAGATAACAAAATTCAACTGCTAGAGGCTGAAGTCAGAAAAATCCAATATGGAAATAAAAGTGGCAACATCTTAATAATGAGTGTGTCACAGCTCAGGGCAACTGCACTGTATTCCCCCTGTCAGGGCCTTGAGGACACCTACTCTAGGCTCCCAGCTCTTCAGTCATCACTTCTCTTCAGCTGAGACCCATGTTTCTCTCCCTCATGATTGCAGTTTTTCCCAGGCTGCATGGTTCCCTGCTTGCACTGTGATATTCCCAGCAAGCCAGATTGCCTAAATAGACCAGTGTCTGTGCTGTGCTTGCTCTTAGATGGCTATAATTGGTGTAATTGCCACCAATTACAAGTTACCACACAGCTCTTTTTTAAGCAAGCATATTTATTGAGGTGAAAACATTACAGAGAAAACATATTAATAAAGGAACATACCCTTCTGCTAATAAGCTTACCAGAGATCACTCTGGGACGGGGTGTACTTACCCTGCACTGGTTCAGAAAGGGTTACCACATTCTGTGGCCCAAGGAAGCCACGCCCCTGCTGGGCATGCTGTAGCTGGAACCAGAGTATAAAAGGAAGTATCTCAGGTCAGTCTTGGCTGACCACTGTTGAGAACAGATGTGTGTTGCAGGCTCTTATAGGGAGACTGCCAGAGCTCCTGGAGCCAGCCTGAGGCTCCAATGGACTCCCTGGTGGAGCACTGCCAACAGAGGAGAGACAGTAGAGGGTAGGAGACTACCAGCCTTGGAAGGAAGAGTAGGAAGTGAATGAAGGATCAGGACTGAGGTACCAAGTGACTGAGACTGACTGTAGAAGTACTGGGGGAGCATGGTAGGCCTGGGTCCCCCTGCCCTGCCAGTGGGGCAGCTGACACCTGGAAGGGTGAACTGTGCGGCAGAAGGACTGTCTTACTGATTGTAGCTACTTGGGCTGTGCCACCCTGCCCCGAGGGGCAGCTGCATTGGCTTGGGCCACTGAGTCACTAAATCTCCACTTTGATTCCCCCACAACCTGATGCCCTTTGATTGGGTGTACCTGCCCTGTGACACTCCCCCATAACTCCAGCCTTGGGCTCTAGTAGGTGTCAGTCCTTCAAAACCCACAATGAGTTTTGCCCATGGTTACAAGTTCACAACTATCTCCGATTCTGAACCAGAACCAACATGAATAGGTCACTCTTTCCTTTATGCAGCTTGAGGCTTTGATTTTGGCCTCATGAAATGGGTGATCAGCTAACAGAAGCTCACACTTTGGGACATACCTTCTAAAGGCTGGGATTTTGCAGAACTGTGGGGGGTGGGGATTGGTATTCACCTCCCCATGGACATTTCCCCCAAGCAAACCACTTGACATTGTTTGCCCCAAAAGTCCATCCTTGTCTGTCATGTTGTTCAGTATAGTCTTGTGATCAGCCAGGCCTTACATCCCATCTTCCCCCCAGAGAGGTTACTTGCAATCCTGATGCACAACAATACCTAAAATTTGCATTTAGTACTATGGACCCTAATTCAATAAGGGTTTTTCAAGAATATTGCAGGAAATTGCCATTTCTGTACAGAGGGTTTTGGAGCGTTGGAACAAATTACCAGGGGACGTGGTGAATTCTCCACCATCTGACTCTTTAAATGAATGTTGGATTTTTTTCCGCTCAAAAAGGTCTCTTCTAGCTCAACCATGAAGGACTGGGGGTGATGCAGGAATCACTGAGTGAAATTCTCGGGCCCGTGTTTTACAGGAGGTCAGATTGCATGAGCAGAATGCTCCCTTCTGGCTTTTAAACCTGGCAATCTAAAACTAACAAGGACATTTTAATAAAACATTGTATAAAGAGTTTTTGGAAAGCCCAATTTAGTAAACCCCCAGAGTTACTTTAAAGGAGCAGGGATTTTCTTCTCCAGCATTGCAGGAAGACAGTGTCTTCAGAACTGAGCTAATATAAATCCTCCAAATCCATATCCTGCAGCTAGATTCCCTAAGTTGGCCCAGAACAGCTTGCTCTTTTTGGTTTCAGATCACTTCTGATAGCATCTCCCCTGAATCCGAGTCCCTGGGTAGGTTACAGTGGAGGTAGGGCAACCCACCATACCTCTGTTTTCCTTCCACATGGTCCACTTATTATTTGACCTGTTCTGGGAGCCAGCCAGGCTTATCATCCTGGTTATTTCACTCTTCATGTAACTGATGGCTTTTTGTGGCTGACTCCGCACCCCTGTGAGGGAAGGAAAGGTCCCTGTTTTCCATAGGGGGAACTGAGGTACAGAGTGTTAGAGCTAGATTTGTGAGATGTTTGGTCACCTATACACACAGGTGCCCGGTGGGATTTAAAAAAAAAAAGATTAAATCCCGCTAGGTTCCTAAACACCTTTACAAATCTGGCCCTAAATGACATGACCAAGGCCACACAGGGCATCTGCAGCAGAGTAGGGAACTGATCCTACATCTGCCAAGTCAGCTTCCTAGCCACTGGGCTGTCTTTCCTACCCTTTAGTAAGCTTTGCAGCTGGATAATAGGAATAGTTCTCTGCATGTCACAAATGTTATTACTGAGCATGGCCTCACCCACCAACCGTAGGAGGGAAACCACGAAGAACAGGGTCACATCGCACTAGACACTGTACAGTCCCTTCACTTACTAGGGCTAGATGCACAAAAGTACATTGGTATTGCAACGTCTGACTTCTAAGCACCCTGCTGTCCAGTGGGATTCACAGATGAATTAGGCAGACACTTCCCAATGTATTGTATGGGGAGAGTTAGGTGCCTAAAGGGATTCTAAGGGTGTCTATGCTGGTGCTGGCTCTGTAATTCCCAACTCATGGAGACATACCCAGGCTAGCTCTGATTGAGCTAGTATGCTAAAAATAGCAGCATGGCTGTGGCATTTGGAGTGGCTAGCTGCACAGGGTATGTACCTAGAATCTTGGAGGAGACAGACAGGGTCTCGGGACAGACAGGTCATGGCACAAGGTTTGTATATTTGTAAATAATTAAGACTCAAGACAGACTGACAAAGACACAGGTGAGCCGTTTCTGTGTCTAGAACTATTCCTTTAATGCTTCTAGTTCCCTATTAGATTAGATTTGTTCTTATTGTAATAAATAAGATGTTATTTTCACTAGCTCTCAGGCTAAGTCTGATATGTGTTACTAAGTTATTTAGGCATCTGACTGCTGCTTCTCAAAGTGATGCCACATAATAATTACCACGTGCTAGAATGCATCTCTGGGATTCCAATTCCTGAGGAGAAAACATTAAAACCCTTATGTCTAAGCATACAAGAGACAAGGAGTGAATACTGGAATGGTAGCAGCAATGGTACCAAATAAAGAGTCACCAGGTGTTCATCTGGGGGGTGAGTGGGAAGAGCAGCTTGTCACACTGGTGATATTGTGAACAAAACGAGCCCTTGACCTTACTTATAGCTGTTTCCATCACTTCACACTGACTTTACCGATATTCTAGACATCAGAGTGATATTTCGGGTTATTGTGTGTGGTTGTGTTGTGTTGATTTGTGTGTGTGTGTGAGAAGGGTTGTGCTGGGAGATTTCTCTGTGTTGATTTGTGTGGGTCGCAGCTGGGCACACGGGTGGCAGCTGAGGGCTTGGCTACACTGGCACTTTACAGCGCTGCAAAGGGGGTGTGAAAAAACACCCCCCTGAGCGCTGCAAGATACAGCGCTGTAAAGCCTCAGTGTAATCAGAGCCGCAGCGCTCTCCCAGCGCTGCATGTAAACCACATCCCTTACGGGTGTAGCTTGCAGCGCTGGGAGCATGGCACTGATTACGCTCCCAGCGCTGGCGCTCTGACCACACTCACCCACACGCCGCGGCACCGATTACGCTCCCAGCGCTGGCGCTCTGACCACACTCACCCACACGCCGCGGCACCGATTACGCTCCCGGCGCCGGCGCTCTGACCACACTCACCCACACGCCGCGGCACCGATTACGCTCCCGGCGCTGGCGCTCTGACCACACTCACCCACACGCCGCGGCACCGATTACGCTCCCGGCGCCGGCGCTCTGACCACACTCACCCACACGCTGCGCACTGATTACGCTCCCAGCGCTGGCGCTCTGACCACACTCACCCACACGCTGCGCACTGATTACGCTCCCAGCGCTGGCGCTCTGACCACACTCACCCACACGCTGCGCACTGATTACGGTCCCAGCGCTGGCGCTCTGACCACACTCACCCACACGCCGCGGCACCGATTACGCTCCCAGCGCTGGCGCTCTGACCACACTCACCCACACGCCGCGGCACCGATTACGCTCCCAGCGCCGGCGCTCTGACCACACTCACCCACACGCCGCGGCACCGATTACGCTCCCAGCGCTGGCGCTCTGACCACACTCACCCACACGCTGCGGCACCGATTACGCTCCCAGCGCTGGCGCTCTGACCACACTCACCCACACGCTGCGGCACCGATTACGCTCCCAGCGCCGGCGCTCTGACCACACTCACCCACACGCTGCGGCACCGATTACGCTCCCAGCGCCGGCGCTCTGACCACACTCACCCACACGCCGCGGCACCGATTACGCTCCCAGCGCCGGCGCTCTGACCACACTCACCCACACGCTGCGGCACCGATTACGCTCCCAGCGCCGGCGCTCTGACCACACTCACCCACACGCCGCGGCACCGATTACGCTCCCAGGGCCGGCGCTCTGACCACACTCACCCACACGCCGCGGCACCGATTACGCTCCCAGCGCCGGCGCTCTGACCACACTCACCCACACGCCGCGGCACCGATTACGCTCCCAGGGCCGGCGCTCTGACCACACTCACCCACACGCTGCGGCACCGATTACGCTCCCAGCGCTGGCGCTCTGACCACACTCACCCACACGCCGCGGCACCGATTACGCTCCCGGCGCCGGCGCTCTGACCACACTCACCCACACGCCGCGGCACCGATTACGCTCCCAGCGCCGGCGCTCTGACCACACTCACCCACACGCCGCGGCACCGATTACGCTCCCAGCGCTGGCGCTCTGACCACACTCACCCACACGCTGCGGCACCGATTACGCTCCCGGCGCTGGCGCTCTGACCACACTCACCCACACGCCGCGGCACCGATTACGCTCCCAGCGCTGGCGCTCCGACCACACTCACCCACACGCTGCGGCACCGATTACGCTCCCAGCGCCGGCGCTCTGACCACACTCACCCACACGCCGCGGCACCGATTACGCTCCCGGCGCTGGCGCTCTGACCACACTCACCCACACGCTGCGGCACCGATTACGCTCCCAGCGCTGGCGCTCTGACCACACTCACCCACACGCCGCGGCACCGATTACGCTCCCAGCGCTGGCGCTCCGACCACACTCACCCACACGCTGCGGCACCGATTACGCTCCCAGCGCCGGCGCTCTGACCACACTCACCCACACGCCGCGGCACCGATTACGCTCCCAGCGCTGGCGCTCCGACCACACTCACCCACACGCTGCGGCACCGATTACGCTCCCAGCGCTGGCGCTCCGACCACACTCACCCACACGCTGCGGCACCGATTACGCTCCCAGCGCCGGCGCTCTGACCACACTCACCCACACGCTGCGGCACCGATTACGCTCCCAGCGCTGGCGCTCTGACCACACTCACCCACACGCCGCGGCACCGATTACGCTCCCGGCGCTGGCGCTCTGACCACACTCACCCACACGCTGCGGCACCGATTACGCTCCCAGCGCTGGCGCTCTGACCACACTCACCCACACGCCGCGGCACCGATTACGCTCCCGGCGCTGGCGCTCTGACCACACTCACCCACACGCTGCGGCACCGATTACGCTCCCAGCGCCGGCGCTCTGACCACACTCACCCACACGCCGCGGCACCGATTACGCTCCCAGCGCTGGCGCTCTGACCACACTCACCCACACGCCGCGGCACTGATTACGCTCCCAGCGCTGGCGCTCTGACCACACTCACCCACACGCCGCGGCACTGATTACGCTCCCAGCGCTGGCGCTCTGACCACGCTCACCCACACGCCGCGGCACCGATTACGCTCCCAGCGCTGGCGCTCTGACCACACTCACACAAGTGTAGCCATACCCTGAGCCACGTAATCCATAAATTGTGCAGTCACCCTCATACAACCAATGAAATTGTTGCGTGCAAATTAGCTGTAGAGTAATGATGGTGATTGGCTGAGTTCTCTGCTACCACAATGGTGTGGGACACTTGCCGTAGCACAGATACATGCATTACACAGGTGTAATGTGTAAAGTCAAATGGCTGAGAACTTAAAATTGGAACCTAAGAGACTGCAAGACCCAGTGATGTCTGAAAAGACGGTTACTCACCTTTGTAACTGTTGTTCTTCGAGATGTGTTGCTCACATCCATTCCAGTTAGGTGTACGCGCCGCGCGTGCACATTCGTCGGAAAACTTTTACCCTAGCAACTCCAGTGGGCCGGCAGGTCGCCCCCTGGAGTGGCGCCGCCATGGCGCCCAATATATATCCCTGCCGGCCCGCCTGCTCCTCAGTTCCTTCTTGCCGGCTACTCCGACAGTGGGGAAGGAGGGGGGTGCGGAATGGATATGAGCAACACATCTCGAAGAACAACAGTTACAAAGGTGAGTAACCGTCTTTTCTTCTTCGAGTGATTGCTCACATCCATTCCAGTTAGGTGACTCCCAAGCCATACCTAGGCGGTGGGGTCGGAGTGAGAAGTCGCGGCACGGAGCACTGCAGTTCCGAAGGCCGCATCCTCTCTCGACTGCTGTACCAGGGCGTAGTGGGAAGCAAAGGTGTGGACCGATGACCAGGTCGCTGCCCGACAGATTTCCTGGATGGGCACACGGGCAAGGAAAGCCAGCGACGACGCCTGCGCCCTGGTAGAATGCGCAGTCACACGGCCCGTAGGGACATGGGCCAAGTCATAACAGGTCCTGATACAGGACGTAACCCATGAGGATAACCTCTGGGAGGAGATAGGAAGCCCTTTCATACGGTCCGCTACCGCCACGAAAAGCTGGGGGGATTTGCGGAAGTGTTTGGTCCTCTCTATGTAGAACGCGAGAGCTCTACGGACATCCAGCGAGTGGAGCTGCTGCTCCCTGCCTGAGGAGTGAGGTTTTGGGAAAAAAACCGGGAGGAAAATCTCTTGGTTGACGTGGAAGGCTGAGACCACCTTGGGTAGAAAGGCAGGGTGTGGTCTAAGCTGCACCTTGTCTTTGTGGAAGACCGTATATGGGGGGTCTACCACAAGGGCTCGGAGTTCCGACACCCGTCTAGCTGAGGTGATGGCTACTAAAAAGGCAGCCTTCCAAGAGAGGTAAAGCAGGGAGCAAGTAGCTAACGGCTCAAAGGGGGGCCCCATGAGTCGGGACAACACCAGGTTAAGATCCCAGGTTGGAGCAGGGGGACGGACGTTAGGGAATAACCGTTCCAGCCCTTTAAGAAATCTCGACACCGTCGGGTGAGAAAAGACGGAGCGACCGTCCGCACCCGGGTGAAAGGTGGAGATAGCTGCCAGATGGACTCGCAACGACGATAAGGCCAGACCATGTTCTTTGAGGGACCAAACATAATCTAAGATTTCGGATACCGAAACTTCCATAGGGCGGAGATTTCTCTCTACGCACCAACAGGAGAAGCGTTTCCATTTTGCCGAATATGTGGCTCTTGTGGATGGTTTCCTGCTGCTCAAGAGCACCTCTCTCACAGGCGTGGAGCAGCGCAGCTCGGAACCAGTTAGCCACGCAGGAGCCACGCCGCTAGGTGCAGCGACTGCAGGTCTGGGTGACAGAGGGACCCGTGGTCCTGGGTAATCAGGTCCGGATGAAGGGGCAGGGGAACTGGGTCGGCTACGGCCAAGTCTAGCAGCATGGTGTACCAGTGCTGTCTGGGCCATGCCGGGGCCACCATGATCACACGAGCCCTGTCTCTGCGCACCTTCAGGAGGACCTTGTGAACCAGAGGGAACGGAGGAAACGCATAGTACAGGTGGGTCGACCACTGGATGAGGAAGGCATCCGCTATCGACCCCGGCTCCCTGCCCTGAAAGGAGCAGAACGCTTGGCACTTCCTGTTCCCCTTGGACGCAAAGAGGTCCACCCGGGGATAACCCCACCTCCGGAAAATGGAGAGAGCGACGTCCGGTCGAAGGGACCACTCGTGTGACAGGAAGGATCTGCTCAATCGATCCGCCAGCGTGTTCCGTACTCCGGGAAGGAAGGAAGCCCTGAGGTGAATGGAGTGGGCTACGCAAAAGTCCCAGAGTCGTATCGCCTCGAGGCACAGGGAGGAGGACCTGGTGCCGCCCTGCTTGTTGATATAATACATGGTCGTCGTGTTGTCCGTGAACACGGCTACACAACGACCCTGAAGCTGATGACAAAACGTTTGGCAAGCAAGGCGGACCGCTCTCAACTCCCTCATGTTGATATGTAGCCCCACCTCCTCCTGGGACCATAGGCCCTGCGTCCGCAGGGTCCCTAGGTGGGCCCCCCAGCCTAGATCTGAGGCATCCGTTGTCAGGGATACCGAGGGCTGAGACGGGTGAAAGGGAAGACCCGCACACAATACGGACTGGTCCACCCACCAGCCGAGGGAATCTAAGACCTTCTGGGGGACTGTGATTAACATGTCTAGCGGTTGCCTTGGCCTGTAATGACTGATAAGCCACAGCTGGAGAGGCCTCATGCGGAGCCGAGCGTAGTCGGTCACAAAAGTGCACGCCGCCATGTGGCCTAACAGGGTTAGACATGTCCTCACTGACGTCAACGGGGCTGACCGCAAGCGTTGAACGATCGCCGCCATGGTCTGGAACCGCTGCCGAGGCAGCGAGGCCCTGCCCACAGTGGCGTCCAGGACGGCCCCGATAAATTCCACCTTCTGAGTGGGCCTCAGGGTGGACTTGTCTGTGTTTATCAAGAGGCCCAGACTCGCAAACATGCCGGTGATCACGCGGACATGGCTGTACACCTGCTGTTCCGACGTGCCCCGAATCAACCAATCGTCCAGATAAGGGAACACGTGGACACGGTTGCGCCGAAGATGCGCCACGACAACTGCCATGCATTTTGTAAACACCCTCGGGGCCGTGGACAGGCCAAACGGGAGGACCGCAAATTGATAATGACGAGCCCCCACAACGAAGCGGAGGAAGCGTCTGTGGCGTGGCCAAATGGCAACGTGGAAATACGCGTCCTGCATGTCGAGGGCGGCGTACCAGTCTCCCGGATCCAGGGATGGAATAATGGTCCCCAGGGATACCATGCGGAACTTCAACTTCACGAGGTATTTGTTGAGCTCTCGCAGGTCGAGGATAGGCCTGAGGCCCCCCTTGGCCTTGGGGATCAGAAAATAGCGGGAATAAAACCCCTTGCCTTTCTCGTTTTCGGGAACCGCCTCTATAGCTCCTTTGCTGAGGAGCGTCTGCACCTCCTGCCGAAGGAATTGCTCGTGAGAGGGGTCCCTGAAGAGGGACGAGGAAGGAGGGCGGGAAGGAGGGAACGAAACAAACTGCAGGCGGTACCCCGTCTGCACCACGCTCAAGACCCAGCGGTCCGATGTTATTTGGGACCACGCCGGGAGGAAAAACGAAAGGCGGTTGGAAAACGGAGGGGAAGGATCCGTAGGGGAAACTGTTACTGCGCCCTCGAGCGCACCTTCAAAATGAAGGCTTAGGACCAGGCGGGGGTTTTGAGGAGCCTTGGTTCTGCCCCCCTTGGTTCCCCGACTGCCTGCGCCTCCCGTTCCTGCCGCGGCGCCTGTAAGGGTCCTGCCGCTGGCGGAACTGGGAAAACGGCCGACGGTGCTGCTGTTGTTGCGGCCTAAAGGGTCTACGCTGTGTCACGGGGGTGTGCATCCCGAGGGACCGCGCAATGACCCGGTTGTCCTTTAAACTCTTAAGTCTGGGGTCTGTCTTATCGGAAAACAGGCCCTGGCCTTCGAAAGGAAGGTCCTGTATCGTGTGCTGGAGCTCTGGCGGAAGGCCGGAAACCTGCAGCCAGGAGATGCGACGCATCGTAACTCCTGACGCGAGGGTACGGGCAGCCGAGTCCGCAGCATCCAAGGAGGCTTGTAAGGCCGTGCGCGCGACCTTCTTGCCTTCGTCCAGGATGGCCGCAAACTCTTGGCGAGCATCCTGTGGCAGCAGCTCCTTAAATTTGTCCACTGCCACCCAGGAGTTAAAGGCGTATCTGCTCAGCAGGGCCTGTTGGTTAGAGACCCTGAGCTGCAGCGCCCCAGCCGAATACACCTTACGGCCAAGGAGGTCCATCCGCCTGGCTTCTCTGGATTTGGGGGCCGGAGCCTCCTGGCCGTGACGCTCCCTATCGTTCACCGATTGCACTACCAGTGAACCGGGAGTCGGGTGAACATGTAAATATTCGTACCCCTTAGAAGGGGCCATGTACTTCCTCTCGACTCCTTTCGCTGTCGGAGGGATGGAGGCCGGGGACTGCCAGATAGTATTGGCATTGGCCTGAATGGTCCGTATAAACGGCAGGGCGACCCTGGTGGGAGCATCGGAAGAGAGGATGGTGACAATTGGGTCCTCTATCTCCGAGACCTCCTCTGCCTGCAGACTCAGGTTTTGAGCCAATCGCCTGAGGAGGTCCTGGTGCGCCCTGAGATCCAGCGGGCGGGGACTGTTGGAGGAGGTACCCGCCACCGCCTCATCCGGGGAGGAGGATGATGAGACCCCAGGCACAATAGTGTCCAACTGAGGGTCTTCCTCAGCCCTCGCCTCTGTCTCTGGAGCCGCAGCGGAGTCCTGCTGTTTGGACCCTTCGTCCCCTTCCGGGGAGGGAGGGGGGCGAGACAAAGAGGCTTCAGGGGCCCTACGCTCCGCAGTCGCCGGCCTAGCAGGGAGCTGCTGGGGGCCCTGGGCCTGATGGTACGCCCAGGGTGTCCAGAATCCCCACTGTGGGGGGCCTTGGTCCTGCAGCGGCGGATCAGCAAACAGCGCCGCCTGCCGGTCGGTGCCCAGCACATAGCCGCTGTCCGTCTGGGAGGACACGGACGGCTGCCTCGAGGGCCACGGCGGGGCTGACCCTGGATGGTACGGGTCTGCGCGGGCCGGCACGGAGGATCGTCTCGGTGCCGGGGACCGGTGCCGGGAGTCATAACGGTGCCGGGATCGGGACCGGGATCTGTCACGGTGCCGGGCGCTGCTTCGGGACCGGGATCTGTCACGGTGCCGGGCGCCGCTTCGGTACCGGGCGCCGCTCCGGTGCCGGGACCTACTACCAGCTTGGTGCCGGGAGATCGATCGGGACCGGGACCTGCCACCAGCTTGGTGCCGGGAGGTCGACCGGGACCTGCCACCAGCTCGGTGCCGGGAGGTCGAGCGAGATCGGGACCGGGACCGGGACCTGCCACCAGCTCGGTGCCGGGAGGTCGACCGGTGCGGCGAGTAGCGTCGGGACCTGCTCCTGGAGTCGCGGTGCCGGTGTCGACTGGAGCCTGACCGCGACCGTCTCGATGCCGACCGGTGCCGCGAGTGCGACCGGTACCGCTGAGGGGAGCGGTGCCGGGACTGCGAGCGGCGTCGGGATCTGGAGCGCCCAAGACGTCGGGGCCTGGATGGCGAACGACTGTCCGTGGGCGGTGCCGACATCATGGGCTTGCCTCTGGACGTGACCCGCACCGGAGGAACCGGGGGTGGCAGCCAAGTAGGCTCCGTCAGGGCAATAAGGTCCCGAGCCGAGGCGAAGGTCTCCGGTGTGGATGGGACCATTATCTCAACCCCAGATCTCATGGGGGAGCTCGGCGGCACCGGACTCAACGGACCCGCCGGGCCCGGAGTCAACGGTGCTGACGGTGCCGGCGGCGCCGCGGCCGATGTCGAGGCCGGGCGTTCAAGCCGGGTCTGCCTGGCCGGAGTATTAGACTTCGACGGCCTAGGCTCTGATTCCGGTGCCGGAGAAGGTCGGTGCCGAGGAGTCTTCTCGGTGCCGGAGCGATCCGGTGCCGGTGCCGAAACCACGGTCTGCGAAGTCGACGGGTCAAGTGCCGCCTCCATTAGGAGAGTTCGGAGCCTCTGATCCCTCTCCTTTTTTGTCCTCGGCTTAAAAGCCTTACAGATGCGGCACTTGTCAGATCTGTGCGATTCCCCGAGGCACTTCAGGCACGCTTCGTGGGGATCGCTGGTAGGCATGGGCTTCTTGCAGGCCGCACACTGCTTGAAGCCTGGCGAAACAGGCATGAGCCTGGCGCCCGGTGCCGGGAAGGGCTAAGCCCCCGGCAAGAAACTACTTAACAGCTATTTACTAAACTATCTACTTAACAATACTAATTAACCACTATATATAGAACTAGAGATAAGCGATAAACAAGCGATAGAAACTAGGAGAGCTAGGGACGTGGAGGACAGCTATGCCGCGCTCCACAGTTCCAACGACCGACACGGCGGTAAGAAGGAACTGAGGAGCGGGCGGGCCGGCAGGGATATATATTGGGCGCCATGGCGGCGCCACTCCAGGGGGCGACCTGCCGGCCCACTGGAGTTGCTAGGGTAAAAGTTTCCGACGAACGTGCACGCGCGGCGCGCACACCTAACTGGAATGGATGTGAGCAATCACTCGAAGAAGAACCTGCCGATCTTGCTGTGAGCTAGGTTAAACCTTCATAGAATAATCATAGAATATCAGTGTTGGAAGGGACCTCAGGAGGTCATCTAGTCCAACCCCCTGCTCAAAGCAGGACCAATCCCCACACAGATCTTTGCCCCGGATCCCTAAATGGCCCCCTCAAGGATTGAACTCATAACTCTGGGTTTAGCAGGTCAATGCTCAAGCCAACCTTGTTATTGGCTGCGTTAAGCCCCTCCTTGAAACTGATGTGTGAACACACCCTTTACGTGAGAGAGCTGTACGAGACAGTGCAGGGCCCACATCTAAAACAAGGCAAATAGAATCCGCCCAGAAACTACTACCAATGTGGGCTAAGGGGTGTGTGTGTGTTTGTGCGTGCACGCACGCACACAGAAACTCAGAACAGACGAGGGGCTAGAGGGAGACGGGGAAGGGGCAAAAAGCAAGAATGTCAAGCAATGTCTCCTTGGTAAAAGCCAGAGAGAACTTTTTGGTGTGTTGGCTAACGATGATTAGGGCTGTTAGGAACCGTTCCTTTTGCCCTGTGCTCAGAGAAGGACTTTGTACGTTCCTTGTAAGTAAACAAGACTGCATCAAAGAGGATATTCTGCTTCCACCTGGAACGTCCCTAAAGCCCCAGAATTTGACCAGCCACTCAGGTCTAAAACAGGTAACAATATTCTGCACGAGAGGCGCTCTCATGCTTGTAGTTGAATCTATCACTTCAGACTGACTACAGACATTCTGGGCTTCAGAGTGACAATCCTGTAGCCTTAATATATAGATACTGCAGACCTCATGTTTGTGCCAGCAGACGGCACTCTTTATACGTACAGTACTAACTATATCCACATAGAGGTACACATAAAATGCAGTGGTGTATTTACAATTAGTCTAGCACCTCTCTTCCTAGGAGGCAACTGAATTCAATGGACAATAGAATCTTTGAGATGATCAAAGGTCCCTTCGAGTCCTAGAGTCTATGAATCTATGAAACTCTTCATCTGGCTGTGGTTTTATTTTGTTCCCCTTCCTGCTATTGCTCTTTGCAGAAGCTGGTCTTCTGTCTTCACCTCTGTCACCTTCTCATGGTCATGGTGTGTTTGAGCGGCACACCTTGTATCTGTAGCTGAGCAGCTGGGCCCTCATCCCTTGAGGCCCATTGTTCAGTGGCTGCTCTGAGGAAATGAGGGTCATAGAGTTGTACTCCATCATGTAGGACCCTGGTGCTGTTCTCTCTACCCACCGCCTCCATCACTAGGGTGTGGCTATACCTTGGCGCGGCCCTAGATGGAGATCAGGGTCCATCCTGGTGCCTATCTCTCAATAATATTTGACTTGCTGCCATTAATGTTTAATTTCTTCTGTCACATTTTCCGCTACTGCTGGTTCCTGTTGCCTAGGAGGAGAAGGACTCACTGCCCACAAGAGTCATTGCAACCCCACTGGAGCTGGCTGTGAATTGGGCCCTGAGCCAGACCTGCTCAGCTCAGCAGGCTGCTGAGCCATTCTAACAGGCCACTTCTCTCCAATCAACATTCCTCCCACTAGGGCTATGGAGTCCCACAGCCAGTGGCTACAGCACTCGCCGAGGAGCTCACCTGGGTAGCCTATATGATGCAGGGAGGTAGTTGCTAGGTGAGGGACAGGTGTAAGTTAAGGCAGTAATGCAATGAGCTTACAAGCCTCAACAACTGTAAGGCAATAGCTTAGCTAAACTTATCAAGGCCCAAGGCTTAAAAAGCCTTAACGCTGGAGTAGCTGACCAGGAGTAACCCTGCATCAGAAGACAGCACAAGGCAGAATGCTGTAGGGACTAAACTGCTGACAGGTAACCACAAGATGCTACTTTATGCCAGCTTGGGGTGTTTAAAGTCAGGAACATCAGCAGATGTCTGACCACAAGAAGTACCATGGTCATTGATTGACATATATGCTAATAAGCTTGAGGTTAAAGGATTCATAAGCTATGGGAGAAGGGCACCCCAACATCAATAGAGGGAGGATCTACAAATAAGAAAAAGAGGCTGAACTCCCTCCTGAATATGCATTAGGCAGAGTGGCATCAGTATAACACATGACAACAGCTGTATCCCGGCCTGCACCCCTGGGGCGATGCTTAGATGACAGCCCCTGGTGATGGTGAAGGGGAAGATAACTGATACATCAGGCTGTTCAGCAAGGGCTGGGGCAGCTCTGTGTATTATCTCTAGCTGCCTTGCTGGGTTACAGTATTCATGACTTTGTGGGCTGTATTCACAAAATTATAAACATTGTGTGATTTCCAAAGTGTGTGTGTTACAGCCATGCAGAGCAGGGGTCTCACTGAACAGTCATTCTGGGAATATGGGGCCTGGTCTAGCAGAACCTACCATATTTCCAAGTGCTAACTGGGGAAACTGAATCAGTAATATAATCACTAGCCAATCAATAAATCAGGCAACACCTGCTCCGGGCTTTCTTTTCCCTTCTATGCTAACTCCCACCACAGCATAGGAGATTTATCCCCAGTTGCAGCTTGGAAGGCCAGCCCTATAATTTCATTAAAGCCAAAGAGCTTTTCTTTAATACCATCTTATGCAGGTCAGGAGGGACAGCGGGCTCAGATGGCGCCAATGGCTCTGCCTCACAATGTCCGAAGGGGCTTGACAACTTTCAGTGGATCGCTGTTCATTGACAATAAAACGAGGGATTGCGGAGCTGCCCAGATCTACCCTCCAGGTACAGTACTCAGTAGTACAGTAATCCCAGGGCCTGGGTCAGGGGCTGTGTGCTCTCTGCTTTGCCTGCCCCAGATCCAGCGTGGATTAAGCACAGTTTACGAGGGCTCTGCTTCAGGACTGTGGTTGGGTGTTTGCTGTTGCTTTTACTGCTGCAAAGTCAAAATGGGCTTTGCTTTATTCCATGAATAGCTGCGTTTGTCTCCTACACTGAGAGAGGCAGAACTCTGAGCAGCACAAGCACCGGCCTTCCTGGCCTGCCCCATGTGTTGTGTGCTCACTCTGAGGTGCCTTACGCAACACGGTGCAAGGTGAAGGAGATGGGCTTCAAGTGAGATGGGGAGCGGGATGGGTGCACAGGCAGGGAGCCTCTTTGTATGATCCTTGTCCCGCCAGCTATGTGGGGGAGAGATTGCAAAGGTTGGGATTGTTTAGGATGAAGAGGCCAGGAGTAAGGACAGAGGTGGACAGGTTGATCAGGAACTTATTTGGGCTAAGTCTCTGGGCCATGTTATACAAGTCAGACTAGATGATCACAGTGGTGGCCTTGGAATCTATTAACCCTACTGACCTTTCTCCTAATACAGGAACAAGGGGCATTTAGTGAAACTGAGCAGCAAGTACAAAACTGGTAAAAAGTGAATTTGTTTTACACCATCATATGATTAACCTGCAGAGCCCCCTGCCATTTATATTGCTGATGCCAGGATGTTGGTGGGAATCATAAAAGCATCAGCCACATATGTGGATAATGTGAAAACCCACATTTACATTAGACAGGATTAAAAAAACTGGAGGGATCTAAACCCACAAGCCAATCTTGAAAGGGGTCACAGTGAAACCCCATTAGGATCACCCATGGGAGAGTTCCTGCACTTTCCGCATTAGCAGCTGTTGCTAGCAACTGCATGGGCCTGGCTTGATCCCCTGGGGAGGGGCCATGCTCCTGTGTTCAGAAACAGTATCTGTGCCACGCAGAGCAGGCTGCATTCTCAGGTTTGTTTTTCAGTAAAATGCCTATTTTGTGGGGCAGGTTCTCCCCTGTGAGACTGGGATTTGCAGTGTGGTAATGGGAGAGACCTGCTTACCTTGTGCTTTTTCATTCCTGCCTAGGGCATGAGGTGCTGTCCAGCCTGCCCCTCCAGATGCTGCTATTCTTCAATGTCGTCTTCTTCCCATTCTGGTGCCTGTCCGAGGGGATAATGCTGGCATTAAAGGTACCATATAACGAGGGATGTTAGAGCTGGGCAGATGAGTGAAGTCCCACCTAATGCGTTCCTTCAGCACCCAAACAACTGCACGATTGCCCTTTCTTGGCAGGCTGCCAGCCAAGCCTGTGTCTAGGCCAGGGTTTATCGAGCAGAAAGGGTTTTTGTCGACCAACAGCCTTTTGCAAAAACTCTTTCTCAGACTGAACTTTTAGAAAGTTTTTGTTTTTCATCCATTTTTGCATGAGATTTTTATCAAAACTTTCCTTGAACCTGTTTCCAAGCCAGCCATCAAAATCCTTCCTTTCCCAAAACACAAGATGAGTCCATTTCAAACCCTGAGAAATGGAAACTCCTGTCAAATGGCAAAACTTCTTGTGCACCTCTTATGTTTTCATTTGATTTAAATGTCCCAGGCCAAGGGAGGTCCAAGAGAGGATTTTTCTGCATGATCCATCCCATGTGCAAGAAGCATCCCTCTGCAGGGTACTGGGCCATGGGCAGTCAGGCCTAGTGGTGGGAGTGAGAGTTCAGCCTATTGGTTAGAGCTGGATCCAGGGTGGGCAGAGTCTGGGAAATGAGCCAAGGGTCAGCGCTGGAGAGACAGAAACAGTCTAGCGGAGAAAGATCTAATATGGCTGGAAGATGAAGCTAGACAAATTCAGACTGGAAATAAGGTGCAAATCTTTAACCGCGACAGTAATTAAATCCTTGGAACAATTTACCAAAGGCCATGGTGGATTCTCCATCACTGACAATTTTTAAATTAGAATTGGATGTTTTTTCTAAATGATCTGCTCTAGGAATTATTTTGGTGGTCCAATGGATGATCACAATGGTCCCTTCTGGCGTTGGACTCTGTGAATCCATGAATCTGGGCTCGCAGCAGAGTCAGACTCGGGGCAACCTAATGAGCACAGCTGGCCTGTAGTCCACTGCCTGATTGGCTGGAAAGTCAGCAGACCAGCTGTTAAGCCCAGCAGCAGCAGCTGTCATCGTTGCTGTTCATGCTGTGACAGCCCCTGTCCTGCCTTGCCTCATTCTAGCTCACCCGCTTCTGACTCTTGGCTCCAATGTCTGATTTTTGGCTCTGACCCTGGGCTCCGGCACCTGGCCTCTGACTCTGGATTTAACCACTGGTCATGACTGCCCATGTCCCAGTCCCTGACAAGGGGCGCAGCAGTGGCACGGTAGCAGTAAGGGAGGCAGGTGAAGTGGATGGGGAGTGAATATATGGAGCGATGGGGTGGGAGGGGTTTGTGTTGGGGCTGGTGCCAAGTGTGGGGCTGGTGGGATGAAATGGAGATGATCTGTCACTAATGCCCTCCTGTTACAGTACGGCCTGTTGCCCTGTTACTACCAGTTCCTCCTTGTTGCTGCCTTCCTGATTCTCACAGTAGCTGAAGGGTTACGCTTGTATCTTGGATACATTGGAAATCTGCAAGAAAAGGTAAGAACTGACGCAAGGCCTGGGCAGGCTAGTGGCCAGGGCATGGCAGCTACAGCTCCTCATCAAACTCTGCTTCATCACTTCAGCTCTGGAAAATGTGCTGGTCACAGCTCTCTTGCAGGGGGAAGGGCAAATATTTTCATTAATGACTTGAATAATGGAGTGGAGCATATGCTTATAGCATCCGTGGATAACACCAAGCTGAGATGGGTTGCACTCATTTTGGAGGGCAGGATTTGAATTCAGAACAGCCTTGACAAATTGCAGAATTGGTCTGAAATAAAAAAAGATGAAATTCAATATAGAGAAGTGCAAAATAGTCCCTTAAGAAGGAAAAAATAAATGCATAATTTCAAGAGGGGGAATAACTGGCTAGTTGGTAGTACTGTTGAAAAGGATGTCGGGGTTACAGTAGATCACAAACTGAATATGAGTTTGCAATGTGATGCAGTTGGTAAAAAGTAGGGCTGTCAAACAATTAAAAAAATAATTGCGTGATTAAAAAAATGAATCGCAATTCATCGCTCTGATAAACAACAATAGAATACCATTTATTTAAATATTTTTGGATGTTTTCCACATTTTAAAATATATTTATTTAAATTACAACACAGAATACAAAGTGTACAATGCTCACTTTATAATTATTTTTATTACAAATATTTGCACTGTAAAAAACAAATATTTTTAGTATTAGTATATTAGTGTTTTTCAATTCACCTAATACAAGTGCTGTAGTGCAATCTTCATGAAAGTTGACCTTACAAATGTAGAATTATGTACAAAAAATAACTGCATTCAAAAATAAAACAATGTAAAACTTTGGAGCCTACAAGTCCACTGAGTCCTACTTCTTATTCAGCCAATTGCTCAGACAAACAAGGTTGTTTATCTTTTCAGGAGATACTGCTGCCTGCTTCTTGTTTACAATATCACCTGAAAGTGAGAACAGGCGTTCGCATGGCACTGTTGTAGCTGGAGTCACAAGATATTTACATGCCAGATACGATAAAGATTCATATGTTCCTTCATGCTTCACCCAGCATTCCAGAGGACATGCTTCCATGCCAATGATGGGTTCTGCTTGTTAACGATCCAAAGCAGTGCAAACCCACGCATGTTGACTTTCATCATCTGAGTCAGATGCCACCAACGAAAGGTTGATTTTTCTTTTGGTGATTCGGGTTCTGTAGTTTCCTCATTGGGCTGGTGCTCTTTTAAGACTTCTGAAAACATGCTCCACACCTCGTCCCTCTCTGATTTTTGGAAGGCACTTCAGATTTTTTAACTTGCTTTGAGTGCTGTAGCTATCTTTAGAAATCTCACATTGGTACTGTGACAGAGTGCTGGGCAAAGGGTTGCTGGTTCAGCCCTCTGTCACGCCAGCTTCCATTTAGGGGGATAGATTAGAGCTGGCTGGAGATAATTTGGCCCTAATTGGGGAGGCAGAGACAGCTGCTGCCTAATTAGCCTGGGGCTGTATAAAAACCTCAGGGGAAAGAAGCCAAGGAGGGAGCAGAAAGAAAGGGAAAGGCAGAGAGGTAGCTCTTTTCTGCCTTCTGATGATGAAGGGCTAACTGTTCATGGTGAAATGGTGGTAGGAGTAAGCCTATGAATTAACTTTATCAGTGGATACTCACCCCAGGCTCTGAGTGATTTTGTGGACTTAGCAGAGGCAGGAGCCAAGGGGGCCCTGCCATGCTCTGCTACAGGTACCTTCTTTGCATTTTGACAAATCTGTAGTGAAAGTGTTCTTAAATTGAACAATATGTGCTGGGTTGTCATAACATGAAATATATGGCAGAATGCAGGTAAAACAGAGCAAGAAACACAGAATTCTCCCAGAAGGCATTTAGTCACAAATTTAATTAACATGTTTTTGTTTTAAATGAGCATGAGTGGCATGGAAGCATGCCCTCTGTGTGATGGGTTGGACCCCCACCCTCAATCCCGGTATGTCAGCTGATGTACTGGGGTTTCACAACTCCTCCTGTTTCACCAGCCTGGACTCCCTCTCCCTGTTTTGCTGAATTAGGCTCTCCGGTCTCTTGCAATACACACACCCCATCCCACCCTACCCCACCCCAGCTGTAGCAGCTCTCTATGGGAAGACTTGGCTAGGAAATTGCCCAGCACTCATGTGCAGCTCCCCTCTGGAGCATACACGCAAGATGATATTGTCTTGCACTGTATAAAAGAGCTGCACAGTGCAAGCTCATAAAAATTTGCCCTCTCCCTCAATGTGGAGAGAGAGTTGCACAGCTTCTACCTGCGTCCCAGATATAAATTGCACAAACTGGGTTATGTTATAAACAAGAAATAAGTTTATTAACTACAAAAGGTAAATTTTAAATTGCTAAAAGGGATAGCAAATAGAACAAACCAGATCGCTGAGTAAATAAAACAAAACACACAAACTAAGCTTAATACTCTACAGACAAGGTTACAAAATGTAGTTTCTCATCCTAAATGTTGTTTAAGCTACAGAAACTCTGCAACCTGCCTAGAGGTTCCAGTTATTTCTCTTACAGAGTAGAACTCCTGTCTTAGTCTGGACTCAGCCCTTGCCTTTCCCTCAGCTTAGTTCCTTTGTCCCTTCAGGTACTTTCAGCAGCCTTTCCTCTTGGGTGGGAAGGCAAAGGACAAGTGTGTTGGATTGACTTGCTTCCTAGTCTTAAATAGAATTTACATAAGGCAGGAGGCCTCTGTTTCCAGGGCAAAAGTACCAGCAGTGTCTGAGGTGGTACTTTACACCAGCTGATTTTATCACTTGACCTTGCAGTGTCAAAGCAACATCCCAGGACACTTCTCAGGAAGGAGACAGATTGGTATCTTCAAAGTCTTATTGTTTCCTCCTAATGGCCCTTCAAAGCTGATGGCCTGCTGTCTGGTGGGTGTTTCCCAAGCACACACCAATTTGTAATGGTTACATAGTCAATATTCCTAACTTTAGATACAGAATTGATACATGCATACAAATTGGATAATCACACTCAGTAAATCATAACCTTTCCAATAATATCTTTCAAGGCCCATCTCGCATGAAATATATCTTAGTTATGCCATATTCATATTATAAGCATATTTCTATAAAGAATATGCAGCATCACGTCACACTCTGGAATGGTGGCCAAAGCATGAAGAGGCATATGAATGTTTAGCATACCTGACACACACACATACTTAGCAATGCCAGCTACAATAGCGCCATGCAGACACCTGTTCTCATTTTCAGGTGACACTGGAAATTCAACCAGGTGGGGGAAAAAACAGCAGGGTTTCCTTCCACATAAATCTCAGCTGTAAATGTTTTCAAGAGGGGGAATGAAACTATTAAAAAAAGAGACAAACATCCCAAGGATCCCCACCTCCTCCTGCCCATTGCATTCACAGCACCTGAAGCGACAAAGGAAGCATTCATTGGATTCTGGGAGAAGGGGTCCTGACCAAAGAAATGTGGTCAGCAAAACTGCTAAAAGCATGTGATGAGAAAACTTTGCTTTGAATTTAACAGTATTTGTTAGGCACCAGTTGCATTTTATCTTTATTTTTCTTGTAACCTTTTCTGACTTTTATGCCTCATTACTTGTACCCACTTAAAATCTCTCTCTTTGTGATTAATAAGCTTGTTTTATCTACTCCAGCAGGTTTAAATTGAAGTGCCTGGGAAACCCCATTTGGGGTGGCAGGTTGTGTGTAAAGAAATAACGGACTTGTAGTGTCCAGAAGAGCGCTTGGGAGTACAGGACAGACATATCTGGGGGCAGGAATCTAGGGTTGGGGGATGTTGGGGTCACTCTGCAGTAAGACCCAAGGTGTGGCTGGCTATCTGAAGCACACACACAGACATAGCTGGGCATGTCTTGCATGCTAGAGGCTGTTTGTGACCGGTCCAGGCTAGAGGCTATAGCAGCAAGGCACTGTAAAGGGCACCCCAGGTAGGAGGGCAGGGATGACGAAGCCACTCATTGGTCTGGATTGTACCCTGAGTATGTCTCACTGAGCACCTCTCAGTCTTTACTGTATTCATCTGCACAACCCCCCGTGGGGTAGGAAGCACTGTTATCCTCACTGTACAGCTTGGGAACGGAGACAGATGGCTTGTCTGGACAGCATGTGGCAAGCGAGGGTGTAACTTACCTCACATTAACCTGCCGAGCATTCACTGATGATGTGGACCTACTGCCGTGCACTAAGTTCCCTAGTGATCCTTGATCTATGTGTATTTCAAAGCCCACTATGAAACTTTTAGTGCACAGCAGCAGGGTCCACGTGGTCACTTAGTGCTCAGCAAACCCGAGTGTAAATCTATCTTGCATTATTTGTCCACACAAGCCCGAAGTGACTTGCCCAAGGTGTCACAGAAAGTCTGTGGCAGAAAAGAGAATTAAATCCAAGTCTTCCAAGCGGCAGGTTAATATCCTAACCACTGAGCCACACTTTCCTAGCTCAGTAAGACCTGTTAATGTATTTGACTCAAGTGGTCCACTATGCACCCAGCTGTACTTCACTTTGGGGCAAGAGTCCTGCAAGATCTGTGCCTGGGCCCCACTGGAGGCTAAGCAGACAAGCAAAGGAAGAGTGAAATATGGGAGCATCCTTTATGGAGATGCTCAGTGGGGAATGTCCAAGTTCTGCATAGAATTCCCAGTCCTGGGCTCCAGGTCCTACACAGTGATCTGCGTCTCACTTCGCACAGTCTCTTGAGGTCCCAGCCCCAAAGCCTCGGCTGTGTGCTGCTCTTTGTCGCATTTGCTGTGGTGTTTTCAGTCTTTCCTCTCAGCTTCCTTTGCTTCTGCAGGTCCCTGAACTGGCTGGATTCCTGCTCCTGTCCTTCCTGATACAGCTCCCCCTCCTGCTTTTCCTCCTCACGGATGACCACATCATTCGGCTGCCCCTGGAGACAGCTGTGCATATCATTTACCTGGGATTTCTTGCCTCCGAGATCACAACTGCCTTCTTTGCACTTAAAGTGATGACAAGGCAGCTTGCTACACAGTTCTACCTGAAACAATTTGAGGATGCAGGCAGACCGTGGCAATTGGGGCATAGCGTGAGCCAAGGCAGGGCAGCCCATCCAGGCAGAAGCGGGCAGCAGGAGAGAGAAGGGAATTGATACTATGTGAACATGGTCCCTGTGCAGGAAGCCGCAAAGCCAGAACACCCTCCTTCATTAAGTGCCCATTGACTGGAAGTATTTTTTTCTGAGAATGCTTTAAAATAAATGTCTGAGAGAGAGCGCTGACCTATACGTACATCCTTCCAGTGGTGTCAAGTATCAGAGGGGGAGCCGTGTTAGTCTGGATCTGTAAAAGCAGCAAGGAATCCTGTTGCACCTTATAGACTAACAGACGTTTTGGAGCATGAGCTTTCGTGGGTGAATACCCACTTCGTCGGATGCATGTAGTGGAAATTTCCAGGGGCAGGTATACATATGCAAGCAAGCTAAAGATAACGAGGTTAGTTCAGTCAGGGAGGATGAGGCCCTGTTCTAGCAGTTGAGGTGTGAAAACCAAGGGAGGAGAACTGGTTTTGTAGTTGGCAAGCCATTACAGTCTTTGTTTAATCCTGAGCTGATGGTGTCATATTTGCAGATGAACTGAAGCTCAGCTGAGTTGCAGCTTATCTGCAAATTTGACACCATCAGCTCAGGATTAAACAAAGACTGTGAATGGCTTGCCAACTACAAAACCAGTTTCTCCTCCCTTGGTTTTCACACCTCAACTGCTAGAACAGGGGCCTCATCCTCCCTGACTGAACTAACCTCGTATCTCTAGCTTGCTTGCATATATATACCTGCCCCTGGAAATTTCCACTACATGCATCCGACGAAGTGGGTATTCACCCACGAAAGCTCATGCTCCAAAACGTCTGTTAGTCTATAAGGTGCCACAGGATTCTTTGCTGCTTTCCAGGGTGGGAGCTTCAGGGCTAACAGAGTTAATTCAAGGGTCTTTCAGATGACTGAGCCAAAGTTGGAGAATGTTGGTGCTGCAGTTGGGCACGGAAATTAAACTGGCTTTGAGTGACAGAAGGGTTTAGCGCCCTACCTTTGGCTCCAGTGGGAGATGCAAGGAGCTCAGCTCAGCACCAATGAAAGGCAGCCAGAGCCATTTAGGTGCCTAATGCCACGTATGCAGCCTGGAAAATGCCAGCCCTAGTATATTGTGAAGAGTTTGCGTGGCAGACTGTTTGCGCGGTGGAGCTGCCACGTGAGGGGTTTACACCCTCTAGCTGCCCTGGAGAGGAACTCCCCATGCTGCCTCAGAGGGAGCCAGCGCAGAATGAGCCCAATTGCTTGAGCTTGGAGCCAAGTGAGCTGAACTTCCCCCTTGGAGAGGAAGAATTTTCTTCTAGGCAGGTGCTGCTTTGCGTGCAAGGAGTTAAGAGCATTTTAAGATACCAGGAAATAAATTTGTGCCAGATGACTTAAGATTTTCCTAAACCACAACAAAGTGTCAGTAATTTCCTGCCTGAATGCAGTTCCTGGTGGAGGCGACAGCAATGGGTTGCAATGGCGGGTGTGTCTCCTCAAGCCAGCGCGTTTCATGGGGCCTGGTCTGAAACACCAGTTCACATTCCCCCCTTCAGTTGAATAGTGGCTCACAGGTGCTCTTAAAATTAGACTCAGCTAGTTGGTGCATTTACACTTGAGCTTAAACTTAGTCAACTGAAGTCAGTGGGAGCTTTATGTGAGTGAGGACTGGGGGATCAGACCCTTGTAGATGGTCTTGTTACATGGGTATGTTTTAATATGTGGGGGTCTTAGAAAAAACAGCAACAGTTGCCTGTTAAAGAAAGATGAAACTGTCCTCTTCCTAGGGGAGTGAATGCAAAACTCCCACTGATGCATCAGGGCAGGCTGGGCCACAGCACATGTGATTATGACCAGCTGGAAATGCATTGGCCATTCTAAAATCTCAGGGATGGGTCTTTAGCTATTGTACTGAATTCACTGGAGTTCCATTTTTTCATGTTCTCTGTGTATATATATCTCCCTACTGTATTTTCCACTGCATGCATCCGATGAAGTGGGTTTTAGCCCACGAAAGGTTATGCTCAAATAAATGTGTTAGTCTCTAAGTTGCCACAAGTACTCCTGTTCTTTTTTCTAGTATGAAAAAAGAAGCTGTCGGGATATTGTAGAACAAAGGGTCTACAGAGTTCCAGCAAGACAGTCACTTACTAATCATCTGCAGGGATTGTCAGTGCAACCTGCACTCCAAAACCCTATTTATTGGGGAAAACGCCCTCATTCCAAATCACTCGACTGCCAGGAGGCTAGTTGGCCAATCATTCCTGCAATTTTTACTTTTTTTCTCATTTTTCTGGCAGGTCCCAATTAGTATCAGAACAAATGGAAAGTAAAGGTGATTGGAAAAGAAAAACCATTTAATAAAAACATGTTTTTGTTTCCCCAGGCTCAATGGACCACTAGTTCCATTATTTAAAAGTTTTCACATTTTTTCTGAAAATGTTCCCCTAGAGCAGATCCTTGCAAATATTCAGGCAGCACAAAGGGTGTTAAACCACCTCATCTGCGTGGCATGGAAGTGGACTGCAAAGGCACAACCAGCACCTACATCCCCCAGCAGCCCTGGTGTAGGGACCGGGAAGGTGCTGTCAGCTGTACTGAGGGCTTGTCTACACCTATAGTGATGCAGCGTTTAGTGAAGACACTACCTATGCAGTTAATCCTCCTCCCCAAGAGGCAGTAGCATATAGATCAGAGAAGCCCTCCCCTTGACACAGCACTCTCTGCACCAGGGGTACGTTGGTATAACTAAATGGCTCAGGGGTGTGGATTTTCCATACCCCCAAGTGACACAGTTATATCGCCAAAAGTTGGTGCCCTATACCAAGCAGGAGAGCACAGCCATGCACCAGGTCTGAGGGTAGCAGATAAAGGATACAGAGGTCACAGCAGGGGTTGAGGCGTGGCCTAGCCAAGCTGAGAGGCGTGGCCAGGGTGGAGCCGGGACACTCAGGGCACAGTGGAGCGCTGGGGGCACAGCAGGGCGGGAGGTGTGGTGGGTGTGGGGCACACTACTGGGGGGCACAGCAGCGGTGGGGCTGGGAAACTGAGGGCACAGGCAGGGACGGGGGGCCACTGGGGGCACAGCAGCGGTGAAGGGCAGGACCGCGATACTGGGGGCACAGCAGAGTTGGGGGAACACTGGGGGCACAGCAGGAGTGAAGGGCAGAACCGCGATACTGGGGGCACAGCAGAGTTGGGGGAACCACCTGGGGGCACAGCAGGAGTGAAGGGCAGAGAACCGCGATACTGGGGGCACAGCAGGGATAGGGGAACACTAGGGGCACAGCAGGGGTGAAGGCAGGACCGCGATACTGGGGGCACAGCAGAGTTGGGGGAACACTGGGGCACAGCAGGGGTGAGGGGCAGGACCGCGATGCTGGGGGCACAGCAGAGTTGGGGGAACACTGGGGCACAGCAGGGGTGAGGGCGGGACCCGCGATGCTGGGGGCACAGCAGGGGTGAGGGGCGGGACGGCGATACTGGGGGGCACAGCAGAGCTGGGGGTGTGGCGGGGCACGATACTAGCGCACAGAGGGGCTGGGGGCGGGGCCTTGCCGAGCATTGCCATGGCAGCAGCACAACAAGCCCGGAGCGGCCGCCTGCTCTTTAGGCGGCCCCTGATCTCTGATTGGTTCCACTAGAGCACGTGAGCCACGCTCACCCTTCTCATTGGTCGTCGTAGCCATAGGCGCGGTTCGTGACCGGCCCGCATGGCGCGTGCGGGGCCCGGCTTGGCGCTGCTCGATGTTGCCGCTGCGGAGCGAGCTGGGCCCGGCGCCCGCGGGGGCTGTTGGGGTCCGGCCGCCCAGCCGGCCCCGGGCGGAGCTCAGCCGCGGCAGCTCCTGCGGCGCGGTGAGCCCGGGGCCCGGAGGGACCGAGTGGGGTGCTGCGGCTCAGCGCGCCTGCGCCCTGCTGCTTGTGAGGGAACCTAGCGCGTGTGCCTGAGTCTGCAGGCAGCCTGGGCCTCTGGCGCTGCCCGGGACACCAGGGGTGGCCGGAGAAAGGGTGGGGCCGTTTCACCACTGAAATCAGAAAGTGACTGGGTTGTTGGTTTGCCCAGCAGTGACCTGGCTGTCACGCGGGACCCGTTGCTTTCCCCCTGCCCTGCTCCAAGCCTGATGGTGTTTCAGAGACTCCCCCTTGATCTGTATGCCAGCCCCCAGGGCAAAGTTCCCAGGGTGCAGTGGGAGTGTAAAGGGTTAGCTGGCATGGAATACATGTGCTAGGTAGGCCTCAGCTACTCTCCAAAATCTGAGCTGCCTTTTTTCAAAGTAATCTCCAGCCTTGTGGTTGTGAACAAAGCCTTGCATTTTGTTATGTACACACTACAAATGCTTCAGCAGACTTGATACATCCTACATTGCTGGAAAGGCTTTTGCTGTTGATGTAGTTCGTCCATCTTTCTGAGAGGGTGGTAGCAAATTGATGGACTAGGAGTTAATCTCATTGGAGTGTGAGATTAGCCAAGGTAACGTTTTTGAAGTACTTAGAGATCGTTGGATGAAAGACGGTGCAAGTGCAAAGGATTTAGACCCAAACATTGTGATTCCAGTTGTCTTTCCTTTCTAAGTCATCAGCTCAAATGTAGTATGAGATGCCCAAAACTCATGTGAGGTGTCTGAAATGCATTGTGTGGTGGAGACAGTCCAGTTCTAGAGGACAAGTGGTGCTGTTGTCATACGCTTTAGCAGTTTCAACTGAAAGTGCCTACACTGAATGAGCATAACACAACCCCTCATCAATAGACGTGGTCCTTCCAGGTCAGAGCTGTTGTTTAGGTATCTTCAGTTTCAGACTATGAGTCCAGCTCCTTCCACTAGTACAGAAATAGCTTATGGGATGGGTGCCTGAGAATCACTCATTGGATTTCTTACCGGAATGTTAGTAAGAGTTGGCTCAATAATAACGGAAGTTACAAAGTAGCCCTGTTTCTCTCCCTCTCACACTCCTGTGCAATTACTTACCAAGAGTAAGATCTTTACTTTCACTGAAAAGAATTTCTGTGTAACTTTCTTATGTTTTTTAAGACTGTCCCCACGTCGGTTTGTGAGCAGTCTGTGCACCAGGAAAGAGATGCTAGTAACGGAACAAACACACCGGATGATTCGGAGGGGAACGAGAGTGAGGAGAAGGCTGATGAAGATAGCGAGAGGGAGGAAGAGTGGGATACTGACCTTGAAATAGAAGGTAACGAAATATCCCAACTGCCCTGATTTATCCTGTATCTGTAGAACAGTATCAAAACTGGCTGTGAACATGCAGTTTTCCCTGATCTTCTCTAGGTGAAGAGTGAATGGCCTCTTAATTCCTTTTTCTTTCTCTTTACACAACAAAGTAAAACCAAAAATAAACACCCCTAGGCAAGGCCCTCCTTAGGCATATGCAGCCGTGTAGGACACCATGAAATTTGGGGCACCTAATTGCCCCAAATTTCATGGTGCCCTAGGCAGCTGCGTGCTGCATACATGGCAGCACCAGCCCTGGTGACCTGCCCTATCCCTCCCCACCCATGGACTGCACCCACTGCAAGGGGCAGGGCTGTCCCTAGGGGGTATGAGGCGCTGGACAACTCCCTGCTCCGCCCCCATTCCACCTCCTCCCGCAGCGACTCCACACTCACTGGCAGCGGTGGGAAGTGGAGAAAAGTGGCCCTAGCCTCCTCTACTCTGCCAGCTCCCAGCCATGGTGCTCTGCTTCCTGCCGCCAGTGAGTGCGGGGAGGTTGGAGAAAGGACACCCCCTGCACTCACTTGTGGCGGGAAGCGGAGCAATGCGGCCCCAGCCTGCTCTGCTTCCCTTGCCCCGGCCCCAGCTGTGTTGCGGAGCGGAGCAGCTGGGGCTAGGCTGCTCCACTTCTGCTGGTGAGTGTGGGGGGGATCCCTTCCCCTAAACCCCCTCCTCTGAGCGACACGGCTAGGGCTGGGGCAAGGGAAGTGGAGGCAGCTGCTCCTGGCCCCCTGCTAATCCCCTGGGCCACTCTGAGCCTGTGGAGCCTCCAAAAAGTGCCCCCCCCAGCTCCTGCCTCCCAGACTGGGAGGTGGTGCTGCATAGGGCACCCAAATGGCTAAGGACAGTCCTCCCCTAGGAAACTCTGTGCAAACAGTTTGTGATCTCGTTCCCTGACTAAAAAGTTGGGAGATGGAAAAGTTAAGGTAAAGTGTACATACGCTCCCTTGTTCATTATGTTAAAGTTCTTAATTACCCATTATACATTATTAATATTTTTGCAAATATAAGGCCACCTCATTCCTTGTGAGAGATACATTCTGGTGAGTCCAGAATGTGAAAGGGTTTCAATCTTTATTTTTATATAATTTACTGAAATAAAAGTGAAGAGGAGGTCTGCACACAGAACACTTGCTTTTAATCTCATTTAAAATTTTAATTAAACATATACTTTACATTTTTACAACTTCATTTATATAATTTTTTGTTACATTGCTTTTATCTGTATCACTCGGAGAACTCACTGAGCAGGATGCAACTTGTGGACTGAGGGCTTGATCCAAAATCAATTTGAAATCAATGGCAAGACTCCCATTGATGTCAGTCTTTTTTTTTGGATCAAGCCTCTGAGGCAGGGATCTTGTAAGTAATTATATGTGATCATGTAATTAAAAACTCTATCAGGATGCCTACACAACAACTTTGCTTTCCTGAGTCTTGCCTCACTCTGCTCTGTTAACTTTGAGTGCTTGGGGGCTCTGGGGAAGGTGCTGCAAAAAATATAAATTCTTTAATTTTTTGGTAAAATTATTAATTTGGAAGTGCTGTTTTTTGTTTGTACAGCTTGTTTTCTCTATGTCAGTTGTCCCTTTTTCTAATGTAGAAACCAAGGAACCTTTTGACCCAACTGGAAAGACCAGATACATAGCAGCCTGCCAACTATTTGGGGTGGTACCCATATCTTATTTCCTGCGTCACATGAAGGACTCTGAGCTGATTATGAAGCACCATGGACTTGGCCCCCAGGTAACAGTTACAGAAAATAAAATAAATCACTTTTCCCTTTGGCACAATTAAGGCTGCAATATGTGCGCTGAATTTATATGGTGGTCATGCCAGTGGCTAGGGGTGTGTCTCTGGGTGGGGGAATAATGTACTAATTAAACTAATATTAGCTTTTCACTCTCTTGGTTTTGTGGTGTTTGTTATGTGAAGACCAACATTAAATATATCATGTTTGGGTGGGAACAAAATAAAACTTGGTGATCTATTGAAAGTTATTGGACTGGCCAGAACAAGGGGACTTCATTTAAACCTAAGGAGGAATAATACATTTTAAGAATTTCAGCAAAGAATGGCGAGTAGGGGAAGTGACTAAGTGGCAGAGGGAGTGCAGTGAAACAATATAAATGTATATAAGCAGAATGAGATGCCGCATGAAATTCAGCACATTTTAAGGGGAATTTGTCAGCTTTGTCATCTTGACAGCACCTGCCGTCCTTTCGGTGGGACGGTGGATTAGATTTCTCCACACCTCACCCCACAAGAATGTCCAAGGCTTTGTGATAAGATTTTTATCCTCCTTGGATGTACAAAGTTTTTTTGTTTATATACCGTAATATGCGTAGGTGGGTCTGTATGCTATATGGTTAAAATTCATAAATTTAAACAACATTCTAAAACTTTTTGAAGAAGTTCTGTACGTAGGTTAGTGTCACAGTCCTATCCACGATGGGCTTGTAGTTGCTTCTGGTTTTACACAGCTTATTTTGCAGGAACTTTTGGCTTATAAGCATGACTTATGCTGTAAAATGCAACAAGCTTTAATACTCACTTGGGATGGTAATAAACATGGTAGAATTAGGGATATTAGAACTGAAGTAGACCTATTAGATCCCTTCATTCTCTTATTCCTTGCACTGTATTTAGGGTTGGAGAGTATAGATTTTTTTTTTTAATTTCATGGATAATGTCAGTCCATTTACTTCCAAATTTAAAATATTTTAATCAAGTTAAGTCATTTATTCCAAACTTAGTGACTCTCTATTGGGGTGGCCAACCTGTGGCTCCAGAGCCACGTGCGCCTCTGCAGAGGTTAATATGCAGCTCCTTGTATAGGCACTGACTCCGGGGCTGGAGCTACCGGCGCCAACTTTCCAGTGTGCCGGGCAGTGCTCGCTGCTCAACCCCTGGCTCTGCCCCCACTCCACCTCTTTCCCCAAAGCCCCTGTCCCTTCCCCCAAATGTGCTGTGCCCTCCCCCGCCTCTTGTGCATGCAAAACAGCTAATCATGGCAGGCAGGTGCCATGGTGGGGGGAGCTGGGGTGGGGGAGGGCTGCTGACATACTACTGTGGCTCTTTGGCAATGTACATTGGTAATTTCTGGCTCCTTCTCAGGCTCAGGTTGGCCACCCCTGCTCTAGATCCTAGGAGTAATAATAGAAATAAAATCCTAAGTGGTGCTTATCCTAGTAGTAGTTACTGATTGCTTGATAGAACTGACAGTGAGTGAAGGCTCCAGGTGTCCTTGAGTTGAACAAATCTGACATTTTACCTTTCCCTCTCTCTATGTTAGGATATTGGTGGTAAACTTATTATTTCTAGGTGGGTGGAGAATAAATAACTAATGACACTTACCAACTCAGATTGCATCCTTTTGAACTCTAACTATATTCTGCATTGCTTTTTCCAGTCTAGTTTTAAATCACTCACACAAGGGGGCTTTGACTACTCTCCTTAAGAGACAGTGGGTTAGATCCTGCCTCCATTGAAATTGTTGAAAATTTTGCCATTGACTTCACTGGTAGCAGGATGGGACTCTGTGGTGGTGCTTTATTGAATGCAGCTGGAGCCCTCTGCTGCCCGTAGAGATCCTTTTCTTTCAGTTGTGTTCTTTGGAAATGCAGCCAGGGCCTGGAGAGCTTTTGTCAATCTATATATTCTTGATAGGTTAAGGAAAACTGAAATAAGCAAACCACTAAAAGTGCTCCTTGTACCGAATAGACCAATGAGTGACCCATTATGCTGTCATATGTTCCAGGGTGCCAAAGCTTTATCTCTTTCCTTGATGACCAACACCTCCATCGTAAAGTTAAACCTGCGTGATAATTGGCTGAATGGAGACGGGGCAGCTGCAGTTGCAGAGATGTTAAAAGAAAACTGTTACATTTCAGGTTTGTGTCTCAATTCAAAGGTAATTCTGTTGTAAGGCATGTATCAGAGTGTGGCAATAAGGTTTTGTGAGAGGAGGGAAGTTCTTGTTTGCGTATTTGGCTGATCCATTGACTTCAGAGTCACTGCTCACATGAGAGAGGGCTACAGAATTGGGCCCTACTTTGAAAGCGACTACTTAAAATAGGGAGAGCTGAATAAAAAGGCACTGTGTGTATTCATAGCCTTACTTTCATCAATTAATGTCCTTACTGCTGTTATCCCCGCAAAGCCAATAGCGTTCTGGGAGAGGGAGCTGAATTCTCTTCTGGCTCATGAATCAGTAGTGGAACTGGAATTTGGGACAACAGTTGCAGAATATTGTTGAAGATGCATAAGGCAGAAAAAACCCATCTTAACTTTCAGATTCCAGGTTGAGTTTGCTAGACTGGCAGTTAGAACAGCTGTCTTCTAATTAGGGGCAAGCGGAGCTAAGCCCCCTCCAAAGTGCTCCAGCCAATTCTGTGCTGTAAGCACTGGCCTAGAGTGACATAGTGGACTTTGCTCAGCTTTGCACACCTAATTCCAATGAGTGGAATCCACATTCCTGAGTTAAGTGCTCTGGCTTTCCAGACAATGCATGGGGAGAGTTAGGTGCCTAAAAAATGGAGCCATAGAAGCTAGCAAGCTGAGTGGGCAGCTGCCGAAGCTGGCCAGTAAAAAGTGGCTTAAGGGAGGTGGTGATGGTGTTCCCTGTATACCCAGTAGCCCAGTGGTTTGAGCACTGGCCTCCGAAGTGGAAGAGCTCAATTCAAATCCCAAGACTGCCTGATCTGGAACAGGGACTAGGTCTCCTACCTCAGATATCTGAGATCTCGGATGGGTGAGGTTCCAGGAAGCTGGAGTAGCACTAGCCCCAACAGATGGCTTCTGAGGTGTAAATGGCAAAGCAGGTGAGGGAAGAGTGTGTCCCCTTTTCTATGCACCCTTACCCTCAGTTTATCACTCTTGACAACCTGGTAGTTGGGAAGGTAGGAAGCAGTGGAAGCAGGCAAGGAGGATGGGCTGGACACTAGTGTCTGCAGCTTATTTGGGGCACAAACTGCCATAGTTTTACTTGTAAACTAAGTACATTTGCTCTGGGAACTATTGAGACACACAAACATGAAATCCTCCATGCCATTTTTACAGTCCCTTTTTGGAACTGCATTTTAATTTATAAATATTGATATCTGTTCAGACAGTCATCAGAATTTATTGACTCATGAATTTAAACCCTTGATTAATATTTACCTTGAAAGACAATAGATCTTGGTGTCCTCTAAAACCTGTTTTCAGTGTTTGTATTATAACAGATAATCCAATTATGTAACAAAAGTAACTGCTGATTAAATAAATTTCTTAACCCTACAAGTGACAAGGTGGGGGAGGCAATATCTTTTATTGCACCAATTTCTGTTGGTGAGAGAGACGAGCTTTCTAGCTTATGCAGAGCTCTTCTTGAGGTACAGTAACAGTGTTCTTAAACTAACATTTAATAGGAGATGCTTAGATTTGAGGGGCAGTTTAAGATTGTCTAGTCTCACCTCCAGCACTACAGACAATAGAACTCATCCAGTAACTTCTCCATCAAGCCCCATAACTTCTGTTTCAGCTATAGCATCGTTTAGAAAGTTATCTAGTCTTGATTTAAAGAATTAAACTGATGGAGAATTCACCACATCCCTAGCAAGTTGTTCCAGTGATAAATTACTCTCACTTTTAATAGTTTGCACCTTATCTGTAGTCCTTATTTGTCCAGCTTCATCTTCCAGCTATTGGTCTTTAATCTAGCAGAAAAAGGCAGAATGAGATCCATCTGTTCACAGAAATCTCTTCCCTGGGGAGGTGTTTGTAGCCATGATCGAGTCCACCTCTTTCTTGCATAAACTAAATAAATTGAGCTTTTAAAATCTCTCCCTATAAGTCAGGTTTTTCCAGGCCACTCATCATTTTATAGACCTCTATCATATCCCCTCCCTTCGCCTCTTTTCCAAGCTGAAAAATCCCAGTCTTATTAATTCTCTCCTCATATGGAACGTGTTCTATACCCCAAAGCATTTTGTTGCCCTTTTTTAAACCTTTTCCAATTCCATACTCTTTCCTCTAGATGGGGCAACCACATCCGCACCCAGTATTCAAGATGTGGGCGTACCATGGATTTTATATAGAGGCAATATGATATTTTTGTCTTATTATCTATCCCTTTATTAATGATTCCCAACATTCTGTTTGCTTTTTTGACTGCCGCTGATTCAGAGAACTATCCACAGTGACTCCAAGATCTTTCTTGAGTAGTAACAGCTAATTTAGACCCCATCATTGTGTATATATATAGTTAGGATTATGTTTTCCAATGTGCATTACTTTGCATAACTTCTTGTAGCTCTTTTCTGAACTCTTTCCAATTTTTCAAAATCCTTTTGAAAATGTGGATTCCAGAATTGGATGCTGTAATCCAGTAATGTTTTCACTAATGTCATATACAGAGGTAATAACACCTCCTTGTTCCTTTTTGATATTCCCCTGAATGTACCCCCAAAGATTGCATTCACTCTTAGCTACTGCATTGCACTGGGAGCTCATGTTCAATTGGTTATCTAAGTCCTTTCCAAGCTACAGTCCTCCATCTTGTAAGCATAACCTCTGTTCTTTGTTCCTAGATGGATGGCTTTGTATTTGGCGATACTCATGCATTCAAACAAGACTGCCTTCCTGAACAATCCAGATCATTCTGTAGAACTGATCTGTCTCCATCATTATTTACAATTCCAAGTAGCTTGTGATTAAACAAGATGAGCTGGTTACCCTTTTTTAAGCAGTGGCACTACACTAGCTTTTTTCCTGTCTTTCTGAGCTTCCCCAACGTGCCAAGCAGGGTTCAAATTCAACAGGGAAATATTTTCAAACCCACAGGAGCCCCAGTGCCCCTGCCTGCCCTGCAGCTGAAGCCTGGGGCCCCAAATAAGGTGTGGGGGGAGAGAGGAGCTCCAGGAAATAATGTCTGAGAATTTAAGCCCTGGTGCCAAGGTTTGTTTAAAAAAAATAAAAAAAAATCAACATTTATGATTCGGAAAGCTCCTTGGAAAAGTCTTTTGATATTCTTGGATGGAATTTTATCCAGTGATGTGAATGCAGATGTAGTGTTAATATTTATTTTACTGTTGCATTTGTAGTGTTTTGTTTTTTAGTTGATGAGAGCTGTCCCTTTAAGAGCAGGTTGTGGCACACTGTGTGGGACAGTGCCCAGGCAGAAGATTTTGCATGTGTGTGCAGAGAGGAGGTGAGCCACAAAATGGTCAGAACTTGGTTTAATAAGCCTGTCTTTCAGAAAGAGTCTCATTCTCCAAGGTGTCCCATTAGTGCTAATGGGGTCTGGATGCTGTGGGTGTTGGTAATGATCAACACAGTATTTCCTCTGTGGGGCAGTAGTGTGAATCCTACCCTGCCCAGCAGAGGTTAGAAGGTTCTTCCCATCTAATGGCTGGTTGGAAGCTCCTAGATGAGATGAGTGTGGTGGGTCCTGGCTCTAGCTGCCATAGCACAAATTCACCAACGAGCTGTGCACTACACTGTAAGAGCTTGCGGGGGCAGGAACTGTCTTTCTCTGTGTTTGTGGGCCACCAGGCACAATGGGGCCCTGATCTCCATGGGGTATAGTCAGAGCTCCATCAGCTGCGTCAAAATCGCCTTATTCACTATACATTTGGGAGAGTTAACAGGGTAATTGTCACACACATACACACTAGAGGTGGGCAGGGGGAGTTAAAAACTCAGAAGTCAGAGCAAAAGCCACTATTTCAGCTTTTCTTTAAAAATTAATGATTTTTGGGGAGGCAATCTTATAATTTTTTAACTTTGAGGATTGGCAATACTGCTGTAGAAGTTTGCTATTGCAGCGAACAGCTGGAGGTTTTTCCGACATCTTCCTTTTAGCTAAATGGTGATTTTCTTCTTGGGTTTTTTCGCTCTCCCCCAGATGTTGATTTATCTGACAACAGACTTGGAGTTAAAGGAGCTGCGGCCCTTTCTGCTATGCTTCTGGAGAATACAACAGTTGTTACCCTCAAACTTTCAGGAAATGAATTTAATGACCATGCAGCTAAGTACCTAGCCGATGCCCTCCCGGCCAACAATAAAATGGAATCTCTGGATCTGAGTCACAACATGCTTGGTGACACATCAGGTAAAGCAGTGTCTTTGTAGACCCACGCGTTGTATAGTGTTATCCTGCTGCAAATTCACACTCCAAGTGGTGAAAACTGCACTCCTCTCTTCTCCCAAAACCTCCTTGCTCCCTCCCACTTTTGTAACCACCTAAAGCTCCACCGTCCTCCTTACCACCTAGGCTTATAACCTCTGTGTCATGTTGGAATCCTTGCTCATTAAACATTCACCTCTTCCTCTAAAAATCCATCCTTTTCTCTCTACCCACCATTAATCTTGTCTTCTCACCCTGGTCATCTCTATCTGCCACTTTTTGAGATCTTCCATGTTTCATTATGTCCCCCACAGAGAATGGATCAGCCAAAAATATCTCCTCCTCCTGCCACTCAGAGCATGTCACTCCCTTCTCTGAATTCCTTCACTTGACATCATCTTAGTTTCTGTACTAAGTTCATGTTTCTTGTTGTTCACCTTCAAAGGCCTGAAAAAGCTCCACCTGCCTCCATCTCTGCCACCATTGTCTCCTGCTCTCTCCAGACCTAAGCATCTTTTCTCTGTCCAACTCTTAAGTTTTCTCTTTATGCTGGGATTCACGCCCTCTCCTCATGCGCTGAATGGCCTTCCTCACATCGTTCAAATCCCTCCTTTCAAATAACTTGTCCCAGGAGGCCTTTCACTGAGAACAGAGTGAAGAACTGGGAGAAGACGAGCAGAGCGTAGAAAATTGGGAAGAACAGAAAACCCAGGGGAAAGAGGACAGAGTCTGTTTAGAGATAGAAGAAGAGGAAGAAATAAGGATGCAGAGAAGAGAAAAGCAAAGCAAATAGAATAAAAAGGCTGCTGCTCCTGATGAAATAGGGAATGAAATGAGGTGATCTGTCTGGGACTGCAGGCATTGGGCAAATACTGATTCATCTTTCCTACCCTTTAATGTGTCTTCATTTTTAGTTCTGGAAAGTGGGAGAGGGGATGTCAAGCGATGGGAGTGACTATCTTGTCTTCACTGACCCTCCATGGCTGTCAAAACTGCCTGGCTTGAACCTCTACTACCTCTGGCCAAAGGCCCCCCCCTCCCCAGATCAGTCAGGTTGTGGAAGGCAAAAGGGGGGGGGGGCTGTAAAAGAGATGGTTGAGCTGAAGAGAAAAGCAGGATGAAAGGCGGGATAGATCAAGACAGGGAAAATGGAAGACGTGAGTGGGAGTGGAAGAGGTAGAGGGAACCAGAGAGAGCTCACTTCTGAGAGGGGAAGGTATTGGCAAAGCAGGAAGGAGAGATGAACCATGATGCCATCTTAAGCATAGATATGTGGCTGCATTACCTGCTTCTATCTGTCTCATGATCTTTGACCTCTCTAGAGTATTAACTCACTCCACAAGATCCTTCTCTGCTTCTTAGCCTTTCTTAAGATCATTCCCATTGCAGAAATATATAGAGCTGTGACTTGGACGTGCATTCATACATTTGCTGAACACTATGCAGTCACTCATGCCTCTGCTTCTGATGCCATATTTGGCTCCACTGTTCTAGCTTCAATCTTAGACTCGACTTCGAAGCCTCCCTCCTTCCGTAGAGGGAATTGCTCAATAATCATCTGGAGTGGAGCACCTATAGGGGATGCTACTTGATGACGAGATGGTTACTCCCCCTGTGCAGTAACTGTTTTTTTCAGTGTGTGTTTTTGTGGGGGATGGTGCAGAAGTGGGTGTTAGATGGGATTTGACTGTGTAGCTGAGAGGGCTTGGAGACTTGGTTTTGGAAGGATGTTCAGGGATAAGGGGCAGCCTGGAAGTAGGCACGGAGAAGTTGGGGAGGGAAAGTGAGGGATATTTGTGGAGAGGGTGCAAAAGGATTACAAAAGGAGACCAGGTCTGGGGTGTAGACTGGGCAGTGTGATATAGGGCTTGAGATTAAGGACAAGACGTTTGAATAGAATTTAATGGGCAAGGGAAGAATGTCCATTGACTTCCAAATCCTTCGCCACCTATAGCCCCCCATTGAAATCTGTGGGAATCCCCTCCCCTTAGAGCCCTGAGGGGCAAGAGAGTCTTTCTAGGACTGGAGGAGGGTTTGAATTTTTTTTCTCCTCACTTTGATTCCTTCCTTCCAATCCTACTCATCTCCCTCCCTTCCTCCTCCTTTCAGGGTCACCCCTTCGTTACTGGCTCCGGCTCTCCTGATTTCTCAGTGGTGAGCTCTGCTTCTCTTTGGTTTTCCTGCAGGCTGATGCTGTGTCCCTTTCCTATCCTCTCTGTGAGCCATTCTGCACTCTCTTCCTCTTTTTCCCTTGTTGCTTTATCCCCCCAGTTGAGCCCGATGTCGTCTCTCTCCTTCCAGAAACCTCCTCCCCTCCTTATCTGTTTCAATCCCACTGAGCCTTCTGCACAGAGGAAACCTCTCAACAGTTGTAATCTCACTTGAGGGTGCACCAGGGAGCACAGGGTTGAGGAGCACAGTGGAATTATTTTGTGTGGTGTAGGCACTACTGGTTCTGGACTTCAGCCAGCCCACGAGAATGGCCCTGCTCTGATTTCGGCCCTGTTGGGCTCTGTTTTGCATTATGGGGACTTGTCCTTGTACCACCTTTTATGGGTGCTAGTGGTCTCTGACCACGTGGGGCCTGTTTTCTGGCTCTTCCTGCAGCCCTTGCTCTGTGCTTGAGCCACAAGATGCATAAAAGAGAAAAATCTTCTGTTTTAATTTCTCACCCAAAGAGTTTCCTGCGCTAATCTGAGCTTCCTGCCCAGCTGAACCACCTGATCCTTTCCTGGGTCTTTAAAAAATTTCTTAACCTGTTTCGTAAGGTGAGCTTCTTGGAATGGCAATAGCAGAAAACACTGGACTAAAGGAGCTTAATATCAGCTGGAACTACTTCCGTAGCCAAGGAGCAGCTGCCTTAGCCAGAGGCTTTGAGGTAGGAAGTCTGTGTTATCTCCCATTTTTGCACCCTGTAATACTCAAGTTAAGCTTCATCTGTTTGAGTAAACACTGCCATCATGACTGGAACATAAAAAAACTCTGAAATCTGGAAGTGTATAGGCCTTGAAATCGGAGTGATAAAAATCACGATTTAAAAAAATTAAATCTTGATTTTCAATTCCAGTTGCAGTTTAAAGTTCCTCCCCCGATTCCTTTCTTCCCATTTTATAGTCTTAAATTGCTGAAATGAATGTTTTATATAATTTCCAACTGTTAGTAGAATTTCTGATTGTACATAGTTTCCCCCTCCCCACCCACTGTGAGGTTTCACACTTATGTAACCCTTCTGCCCCTCTGAGTTGGCAGCAAAAGGGCTGGGTTCAGTATCCAGGGGTTCCATTTCAATAACACAATGCATAACCAGCTCGAGCCCCCACTCAGTGACCTGGGACACTTACACACCACCCCCCCAGGGGCCTCTAGGAGGCAATACTTCCCCTCTTGCAAGCACGGAGTCTGAGTGTAGCAAAATCCTTTCAATAAAGGAGGGAAACAATGCAGCATCACATTGGAGAAACACCACAAACAGGATTATAACACAAACCATAAGCAAAAACCCACCTCCAAGTACGTTTGGCAATGTTCTTTCCCCCTTAGGGTCTTAAGTCCAATCACCCCAAAATCCAACAACCCAAAAGTCTCTGGTCAGTGCCACCCCAGAGTACAAAAGTTTATCTGCAGAGTTTTACCCCCGCTCCAGCCTGCGTGGAAATGGGGGGGCCCACACAGGATGGTGGGGCCCACACTGAGTGGTAAGGGGCACCTTACCTGGGCCAAGGCCAACTGCTCCACCTCTCCGTGGAGTTCTGCTGCAGCCTTCACCATGACCAGCTCCACTTCACCAGCTGTGCCGCTCCTCCAGCTAACCCGCGAGCCACTCCAGCCATCACCACAAACCGCTTCACTCCGCTCACTGTTCCATGGGCTGCTCCAACATGCTGCAAACTGCTCCGCTCTGCCAGCCGCTTAGCGATAGGTCTTCAGGCTCCCTCACTGGTTAGCACAGCACTCAGTGCTCTCAGCTCAGTAATTCCAGCTCTTTAGTGATTTCAACTCTTAGCGATTTCAGCTCATAGTAGGGGAGCCCTGGTGCTGGTGCACCATTGGCCCAACACGAATTCAGCTCAACAGCCTTTAGATGGACTCCTAATGGAATCAAAATTAGCTCTACTCTTCAACAGTGGAGAGAGGAGGATGTGCAATTGGTGTTCCAGGCCCTCCAAAAGGGGCCCATACCATCAGGTACACACACCAGTCCCCAACCTCTCTCAATTCACTGGGTTTTGGAACCTGTGTCACTTAATTTATATTGAGACATCTCTGTCATAAAGCAGTCTCATAGTTCCTCATTCACATAATCAGGTGACAACACTTTATTTATCCTGCCCCAATAACAAAGAAATTGGGGACCCCAGAGCTGTCAAAATAACCATCCCAGGCCACCATGGGCTATGCTGGCTGTGCCCATGCAAATACCTGAGATTCCACACTTCCTGAAATTCTTTCCACACATCCCATAATTCATCACTAGATGTCAGGGTAGGGCTCATCCTGACTCTATTGACACTTAAAATGCTTATTGAAACTGAAAAAGACCAGTCCAGGGCCTTATTAGCATCCTTACTGTGAGACCAGCACAAACTCACACACAGATTGATAAGCAAACTGCCTGGACTATTTTCGCAATCAGCCCACCTGCTGATATACTGCACTTCCACATGCCAAGAAAGCTGAAACATTTCAAGGCTGTACTGCTCCCTCAGGGTAAGCAGTTTGAAGTTGATGGGACTTGTGCTCCCAAATAATTTCGGTGCTTTTGAAAATCCCACTCAAGGGGACTTAAATCTGAGTTTAGGAGCTTAATTTTAGGCTCCTGGTTTTGAAAATGTAGGGCTGTGTGTATTCAAAAGTTAGTAACTTTATTAATGTGTTGAATAAGTCTAGATAATTTTACATTGTTAACATTGAATCATTTTGTTTTGAAGTGAGACAGACTTCACACTGCTCAGACACAATTTTAAACCATTACTGAAAACTCTTATGCATATGCTTAACTTTAAGACCATAAGTGGTCCCAGTGAATGGGTAGGACTATTCATGCTGATAGTTATATTCTGATCTGGGATCAGGGCCTTAATTTTCAATATTTTTATTTTTGTTTATAGCAGTTTTATAACATTCAAGTAAAATCTCCTACTAGAAGTTGCATTTTTTTTTTAAAAATCAGCTCTACTCTTTAACAGTGGAGAGTTTAATTTAATTTCTTGCAAATTTAAATTAAAATTTATAAATAGCATACATTTTCAAGCTATTTTATAAAGCCTGAACCTGACTTAATGATTTTTTTTAAATCAGATGATTCAGATCCATTCCAGATTAAATTAGTAGTTCAAGATTAAATTTGTTTCTTTATTTAAAAATTGTAGACAATTCCATTCATAAAACTGGTGAGTACATCAGGATGGCCAGGAAATGCCAGCGTTGAGGCTGTGTGCAACTTTACTTCTGTCCAGTTGTGCGTGTGCTTTATCATGCTGTTTTTAATTCTGATTATTTAATTCTGATTATTTATCTAATACAATACATTGTACTACATTTTTTCCCTACCATTTTATATGATGCATCTTGCAAGATTGAGGAGGAAGGGGATCCAACAAGAGAAAAATGAGCTGCAGAGGAGACACAGTTGTTCACTTCCTTTTTTTTTCATTGTGTTTCTTTTTGTTTGTTTGTTTGTTTCATTCTGATGAAGATATTCTGCCTGGCTTTTGTGTGTGTATTTGTAAATATAGGCAGATATTGACATTGGAAAGCTCCGATTTTGACTTTCTTGTTTTGCTGGAAGAATCTGAGGTGAAGTGACCAATGAGCTCATGACATCACAAGAGATTGAGACCTGAACAGTTGAAAGAGGAAGAGATTTCTAGTCAGATTGCTTAAAACCTGTGGGTTTTTATTTTTGTTAATACGTATTTAACTCAAGCTGCCCACTCAACATCAATACCCCCTTTCCTTTCAGATGAGGGCTGCCATTATCTAGTTCAGGAAGCAGTTGCCCTGCGCAGAGAAGACCAGGCTTGATATTCCTGAAGGAACTGCCCCACACCACCAGAAAAGCATCTTAAAAATCCTTCCTGACTTTGTGATTTTTTTGGGGCTGATTGCATGATATTTTGGTGTCTGACTCATGACTTGAACTGTCCGGGTTAGTAGAGTGACCACATGTCCCGATTTTATAGGGACAGTCCTGATTTTGGAGGCTTTTTCTTATATAGGTACCTATTACCCCCCACCTCCCCCAACACACACACTCTGTCCCAGTTTTTTACACTTGCTGTCTGGTCACCCTACGGGTTAGTAATACTGGAGGCATCCAGACTGAGCTCACTGGCACGATCCCATCCCAGACTGTTCACTCAGCACTCTTACGCTTTACTGCTCCTTCTTTAGCTGTCATCCTGCCCCTTTTACAAGGAGTTGGACTAGGTGCCGGGGACTGCGCTGAGCATGGCACCAACGGTGTGGATCTCATCGTCCTGCGAACCATCCAGTAGCGCCCTCAAGAAAATGTGCTAATTAGCCACTAGCCCCCCCTCGGCCAATAGGTGTCCCCACTGAACAATTCCCTCACTTGTGAGATTCTTTCTGGGCCCAGCTACTGGGCTCCAGCTGGCACTAATCGTTTGTGCCGTTCTCTGTGAGACTCACAACCTACTTGCATGTGATATTGACATCAAACAGCAGCTGTGGTTAAGTCAAGAAGCTGCCAGACCTGTGAGCTACAGGTGGGATCTTCCAAAGGAGAGGAGAGGGGTTGAAGGAAGAGGGAAGCCTGGCACTTTAGGAGGGTCATGTAGGGAGAAGAAATTTTTCTGAGGTTCACCCACCACTAGTTAGGATTGTTGGTATGAAATGTCCTTTGCTCAGTCTCTTCCTCTCGCTCACTTTCCCTCTGCATTTATTTTTAACTGTGTTTTGGAAGCATGGGCCATGGAAGGTCAGTTCTGCCAGGGCGACGCAGATGGCCGTTTCTGTCCCAAGCTATGGTGAGGTTTTTTACAGTAGTTCTGGCTTGTTCCATAGGCAAATGTATTCCTCAGAGTTCTGGACCTTTCCTACAATGGCTTCAGTAACAACGGAGCAGCTGCCCTGGGGGAGGCCCTTAAAGTCAACAATGTGCTGGAAGAGCTCAACATTAGGTGAGTCAGGCTCAGGTCATGATGTAATACATCCCCCGCTTCAAAGTGAGAGCGCCCCCCGGTGCTGAAACCCTGAGCAGCCGTTGATCTCCATTTTATGTGTAAAGAGGGACGGTCTTGCTGGTGCTAAGATGACAAAGGGAGTTTGGCCAGGAAATTTCTAGCTGGGTAAGATCTGTTCGCATCTGTTATTTACTGCCCTACCCTCAGTCATGGCTGCCAGGTCCCCAGCTCTGTAGTCAGCCTGGTGGCCCCAGAGAAAGTGCTGGTGTAAAGGAGTGAGGAGGATTTCTGGGGACAAGGTGACATCATTACAATCTTAAATTGGGAAGGAAATAAATTGATTCCATCTGGCTGGGGAGGATGGATGGAAGGAAATCTAGGGATAAGGATCCAGGGTTACTAGCACCTCTGGAAATGAGAAGAAAAGTGAAATGAGACTTTGGAGTTTAGAGGGCACCTTGTGCAGCAGGAGAGAGAAATTTCCGGTTTGTGCTCACAATGAGAGCTGGACAAGTTCCTTTGTCCTTCAAAGCACTGGCTGATGTACTTGGAGACCTGGGACTGGCCTATATAATAAGGATAGTTAGATGTGAGAAATATAAATAAATAATAATAATTGGAGATATACCTATCTCCCAGAACTGGAAGGGACCTTGAAATTTCATCAAGTCCAGCCCCCTGCCTTCACTAGCAGGACCAAGTACTGATTTTTGCCCCAGATCCTTAAGTGGCCCCCTCAAGGATTGAACTCACCGCTCTGGGTTTAGCAGGCCAGTGTTCAAACCACTGAGCTAGATTTGATCAGGCACACAGTGGACATGTTATGCTAGGAACCGATTCAAAGAGGAGGCTGATTGATTCAGCAAAGGGAGAGTCAAGAAAACAAGAGGCTGGTGAAGTTAGTGGAAGAGCCATGAGACCGAGTGATTTTCAGAGAGATGCAGTTATGGAGACCATGAACGTAACCAGAAATGGTCATGAGACAGGCTGTGAGCAAGGGGGTAGTGGCCAAGTACTCCCTGCAGTGTAAAATCCCACAGGCGAGCTGGCAATGACCCTCCCATCCCAGTGCATTAGGTGCCAGTGGGACCTAAGCTCCGACAGAGCAGGCAGTGGCTGCTGCTATGCTAGGGGCTACCTGGATATACTCACGAAATTAAAATTTCAGGGAACAAACCCTGAGGTTTTAACTGTCACACTAACAATAAAAGCAAATGCTCAGAAACAGACATGCGCTAAGCAGGGCCAATCCGAGTCAGTATTTGGATGGGAGACCTGCAGGGAAAACTTGTGCCCTTCAGGAAGTGGCGTAGCTACGGAATGCTGTGCTGCTGGAACTTGCTCTACAGATGAGATTTAAAACAGAGGCCGTGAGCATCCAGGGTCACTAAAGATCTCACAGTGCTTTCCATGAGAGTAGATACATTAACACAGGTGTCCCAGACAGATATGTCTACTCCCTGCAATTTCAACTGGAGATGGGATTCTTTGTCACTTCCTCTCCTTCAAATTGCATGTAGAGAGCTGTTAACCTCCTGCTATTAATGCCCCTCCAGATGTGTCCGCATGTCAGTGGTGGGAGAGGTGATTCCCTGTACCTTTCCATGAGTTTGTAAAGCATGTTGTCCTCCTGTTGCTCCTACTGTAGTAAATGTCTCCGTGACAGTATGACCCTGGCTGGTGGGTGGAAAACACGGAATAAAAAATGTAAGAAGTCTCCCTTTTCTCTATTCTAAGCAATAACCGCATTTCAGTGGAAGGAGCTCTGCGCTTTGCAGTAGGCCTGAAAGAAAACCGGACTCTGAAGAGCCTTAATGTGAGTAGCTTTTTTAAGCAGACATTGGAAAACACAGTAAAATGTATATTTAACCTGTCACTGGCATGAGTGCTCATTGAATCAGATCCTGCATGAGCCATTCTGCAGCAGCAGCAGCAGGGGAGCCTTTAGCATCAGTCTGTGAACTGTGGCGTGCAGATGCTCTCATGTAGACAAGGAGTGCTTGTATTCAACAGTCTCTTGAATTCCAGTATTTTATACCCCTCCCCCTACATGAGCCTGCAGCCTGCTGCTCCCTGTTCTGCCCTGCAGTCTGGCACCTTGCCTTCCAATATAGAGGGTGATCTTCCTGGCCTCTGCAGTCAACTCCTTACTTGGCAGCCACATTCGCTGCACACATCTGGGAGCTGGAGGGAGACGTGGTTAATGGCCACTGGGTGTCTGACCTGTCCCTCAGCGCAGCATAGTGGGGCAGACACTCTGCTCTGTTCTTCTTCCTTTCCATTCCTCAGACAGCACAAAGGGAGTTTCTGACTCTCAGGGGAAGGTGGTCATGGAGTGGGTATGACCAGGTGTACTGCATTATAGATATTCCCAGCTGGTGGGTTGCTCTTTGGGGACCACTGGCAGCTCTCCTATTGTAGAGTGGCCTCCAGGGTCAAGTAGAGAATTATGGCTCCATAACCCGCTCCCTGACAGCTTACCCCTTCTTCCGCATTGCTGCATCCAGCTTCCGCTGGGCAAAGAATCTTGTGCTAGTGTAAAACACAGTCGAGGTCAGTTACACGTAGGTAAAGTCAGCCAGTGATGGTGTATAAAGGGAGAAGAGGAAGAAAGGCAAGGATGGAGCCTTGTGGGAACCCCCATTTGAAAGATGGGATGAGGAGAAGAACCAGAAGAGAGTGGAGTTTTGGATGCTGAGGGAGGACAAGACGACCATAATAAGGTTATGTGGTTGCTTTACTGAGGCCTAGGCACATCCTGATCATCCAAAAAAGCTACTTTTTTTTTTTAAATAAATTTTGGTTCTTGTAGACATGAGATTTTCAAATAGTCATCACCATCCATTCTTATCACTGTGAGTTCCTGCTTTTGTTCCATGCCCATGGCATGTGCCTGAAGACACTTGAAAAGGACGATTTTGCTCTGTAAGACAGCTGCAGTTTGAGGTGTGAGTTCCAGATATCAAAGAAAGGGGTATGAATGAAAAGAACATGCAATCTGTATTGTTCCTATTGTTGTTTCCTGTGTCTGCCTTTAGATGGCCAGAAATCCCATGCAGAGTGAAGGGTGCTTTGGGATTCTCAAATTGTTACAAGCAAATTCCGGGGCCGTGGTAGAAATCCTGGACTTCTCAGTAAGTGTTAACAGTGGGGGGCAGGGGCAAGTTTGGTCCTTCCAAAGGAGACTGATCTGAACTGTAAATAACAGTGCCATCAACGTGAATTACTGCAGCGCTATCATTGCAGGCCTCTGTGAGCTAAAGGACCATATCTGAGTGGGCCCCCAACTTGAAACCATGGGCACCTAAATACCTGTCCAAACATCACCCTTGGATGTTCACAGTGGCACGTAGGTGCATAAATGCCTGATTCATGTGCCTACATGCCAATTTTGAGCGTCCAACTCTAGGATATGGATGTCCAGGTGCATAGGCATTGCCCTTTACGCACTATTCTTGACCTTGTCCTACTAAAACAGCAGAACCTGGAGGGAATTTGAGCTACTGCACATCCTGAAACCTCTGGAAAAATCTGTCACACCTGGTCTGTGAAGAACCAAATAGTTTTATAAAGATTTGTGTCCCATTTTCATTAAAACTAAGTGCCTTCAGCTCATGATCCAAGAGGATGGGTTGAGGCTCAAAGAATTTTATCTGAGAATACATTCTCCCACTGGCGAAAAGTGCCAAACTGAGAGCTCTGAGGAAGGCAGGCCTTTGTCCACGTTTATGGCATGGGCAGTGTTGGTGCAAGCTTCCTTACAGTACCCTGTCCATGTGCCTCACCCCTGTAACTAGGTGAGATGGGACTTCAGTCTGTAGTCCATTCCATCCAGAGCCTCTCTCCTAAGGTTTGGCAGCTGGTCCCTGCCAGGTGTGACCGTTCAGTAACAACTTCTAGTCACAAGTGGCCTGGGATGCATTCATACAGTGACCTAAGGCTAACAGTCCATTGGCATGTGGGCTGCCAGAGCTGCTGGGTGCCTTCCGAGATCATCTGCAAAGCGGGGTGTTGATCTGAGCGTGCTGTCTACACGGGGAGTGTGCGCAGTCTGTTCCGTGTGTGAATTTAATAATGATTTGATATTGTCAGATAATAGGCTCAAATGGAATTATTTAATCAAAGATTAATACAGCACTATTCAGAAGGAAGACCTACTTTATCTACAGGGGATGGTGGTGAAGTGAAGGTAGTTTGGTCCCTTCCTCTGTACCTGGTGGAATACTGACATTGTTCATTCCCAAACTACCTTTCCAACCCTCTTTCCTTTCATTGGGTGTGAGATGAAACTCCTTTTTGGGAGGAAAAAGTACTTTCCCACAATTAATTTTACTATATGTTCTGTTTTCCTAATTGCTGATAGAATTTCTTTTATGATCCTCAGTTTACCTGATTGAAGAGTAAAAACGGAATCTCTTATCAATATATTACTAACAGCATGACACCAACCGTTCTTGAGCATTGAAAGATGTTTTTAACTCATTATTATTTTGTCCCTTACAGAACCCACTCGGTTTATTTCTCATATACTTTTGTAGACAGTGTCATTAGGTTGAGGGGTCTCTTCCTGGATACCTGGACCTATATTAGGTAAAGTCAGGGTAAAAGTAGGGTAAAAGATACATGCACTCCGTTATTGAATTCATTTTCCTTTCATCCATTAGGTTAAACTGAAGGACAAAGAACTTTTTACTTTCAATTATATATAGGGCAACAGATACATAAAATAAAGACTTTAGTTAGTATATAAAAATTACAATTTTAACATACAAAAATCATAAAAGTTAATATTTACTAACAAGACAGACAAAGATTTGAACAGACACTGTGGCACCTTTCTATTTTTCTCTATTTTTGCTGTAAAAATACAGGGAATGAAATCCCAAAGGTATGTGTTACTGAAAAAGGAGGGTGGATTATGACGGCCCAAAGTCAGAACATTCATGACTGATTGTTTCTGCAAATAGCGTAGTTCCACCGCATTGCAGCTATGCAACATGGCATAATATAACATTGAACAAAGACCAATATTGTAGTTAGACCTATTGTGACTGAGCTGCAGATACTGTGGTACCCATAACTTAGCTGTCTGACTTGTGTAATTACATCATAAACCACTATCTGGTTTTAACAGAGGGTCTCCTTCTATCTAATGTTTGTTTGCCAACTGCCTCTTTTCAAATGTTTTTGTTGATGGCTTATTGTTAATTTATAAAGAAAAACGCAGGTTATAATGCTCTCTTAATTATTAATAATAGAGCAACAGCTGCTCCCTGTTCCTTACTGACCCGTTGCATTCTGACTAGCTGAGAACAGATGAAATGTATTCTTCAACCAAAGAGAGATCTGGCTATCCTGCCTGTCCCAGTACCCCCTTTCAAATGCTATTCCTCATGTTCTTACAAGCCCTTCTCCTGAGCCTGCTCTCTGCTCCAGCACTTTCCTGACTCCTTCCTCAGGCTTTGTGTGAACTCTGCGGACAGGCTGCGTATTGCATTTTCTACCTCACCCTCGTGCCATGTTTTATGCATTTCAGCCACTTTGTGCTCTGATCATTCTAGGGACACGGCCCTCAACAGAGTTGTGAGTTGCTTGATTGGAATCTCATGTCCTCCCTTTTTGACTTGTCAGCTGCTTTTTCCCCTTTTCCTCATCTTCGCGTTTCCAGTTCTTCTCCTGATAGTTGGCGCTAGTTTGTTTCATGTTTTGTTTTATATCCACCAGAGCTGTGGCATTGCTACTTGCTGGTGAACTGGTCGATGGCTCAGGTTACTGAGCTGAAGGAGCTTTGTCAGACCTTGCATTAGTTGCATGGATGCCTGAGAGCAAGAATGTGTTGTGCTGCCTGTCTTTGCTGTTGTGACACTTACCTTTAGAGAGAAGGTAAATCGTACTGTACGCTGATCTGTGATACTTTCTCCCTCTAGGAGATCCCTGTGAACAAAGACTTTGCAGACCTGTGTGATGCTGTGAAAATGCTTTTCCCAGATCTTCAGATCAGACATGGTGGAAATGCAACATTGCACAGAAAAGACCAACCGAAGGTTGAGATCCAATCTTGGTTCAGTGTGGAGGGTGATTCATAGAATCCCTTGGCCTAAAAGGAACCTCTTCAAGGTCATTTTGGGGTAGGTCTGCCCAGCCTGCCGAAGAGAGACTCCCAGCCTGGGTAGACAGACTTGGGTTTGCAGGGCTCGCACTAGTGCTCTAAAAAGAGCTGCGTAAACAGCACTTTGACGTTACGACTTGGCTTGGCTACCTACCTCTTAAGGCTTCAGAGCCCGAGCTCCCACCTGAGCTGCAACATCAAAGTACTGTCTGTGCCGCTATTTTTAGAGCACTAGCGTGAGCCCCACAAACCCAAGTTTGTCTACCCAGACTGAGAATCTTTTCCACAGGCTGCCTGTGTAGACATACTTAGTCTATGCCCCTGCACTGTGGCAAAATCCTAATGTCACTGACCATCTTCAAGCCTTGACGTGAGGCTACAAGTGCCTCCCATGGAAACATTTGCCATTCACTCAGTGATGTCATTTGTTAAAAGCTTCTCCTTGCTGTAGCTTTAAATTAATTGGACTAGATTCACTGCTGTGACCTTGTGCTGGATCTCACCAGCAGGGCGTTCTCCTGGTGCAGGACAGTCCCCAGTGGGTACAGAGCCGGCATAATTAGCTCCTTACTCTACCTTTCTCCTTCAGTCTTCTGCACAGGGCCTTTGTCAGGGCAGGGAGGGGGCTTGCCTGGAATACTCTGTGCCCAGCTACACCTTCTGCGTGGGGCCGTAGCCTGCAGCCTGAAGACTGCATTAATCTAGGCTGGGGCCGTGACTAACGTAGAACCAGACCCCAATTCAGGGAGCCACAGTCACAATCTTTTCATAGATTGTAAAGCCAATAGGAACCATTGTGATAATCTAGTCTGACCTCCTGCATAACACAGGCCATAGTATTTCACTCGGTGATTCTTGCATTCAGCTCATAATCTTCTGCTTGAGCAAGAGCAGATCTTATTGAAAGAGCCTCCAGTTTTAAGGCTTTGAGAATCCATCACACCCTAGGTAAGTTGTTCCAGTAGCTAATAGCCCTCACACCTTATTTGGAGAAAACGAATGGTGTAGTGTGTGGAATAGGACAGTATCCCTTAAAATAGTTTGTGGGCCCTCTAGTGTACTCCGTGTTCCGTGTGTTGGTTTCTGGCATCTTCTAATCAGAGAAGCAGTATAGGTAGCTAGACCTGGAATGTTTGCGTATATTCAGTAAACACGGTTATTTGGGACTCAACTGTGTTTGTGCAGATTCTTCATATTTTATTTGTTTTGTAAAGACCCAACAGATAGCATAGTGAGCAGGACACTAGACTGGGACTCAGGAGACCTGGCTTCAGTTTTCAGCTGAGGAAGAGATTTCTTGTGTGATGTTGAGGAAATCACTTAGGCCTTGTCTGCATGAGAAAGTTCCACCAATTAAACTTAAACTGGTTTTTAAACCAAGTTAACTAAATAGGTGCAAACCCCTGTGTGGACACACTGGTTTTGGTTTTGGTTTTGCTTAGGTTAAACCTGTCCCTAATTGATTTAAGATGAACCAAAATAAATCTGATTTGTACCAAAATAAGTGTCCACAAAACCTTTTTACACCAGCATAATTAACCTGGTTACACTTGCTTATAGCAAGACTTTAACTTTCCCATGTAAACCAGTCCTTACTCTACACTGTGCCTCAGTTCCCCATCTCTGAAAAAGGGATGGGATACCCTCGCAGGAGGGTGTAGGGGCTTCTGAAGATGAACTTCATTAATGAGTGTGAGGTGCTCAGATGCTGTCAGAGAGGGGTATATAAATACCAAAGTAAGTAGATTATTTCCAGTCTATTTACCCAGCTTCAGATCCCAGCCTTTGGATCTCATTCTTCCTTTTTCTCGGAGATAAGAGAACTCTGCTGTCAGAAATCTTCTCCCTTTGTAGATCATCGTAGGCTGTGATCATCCCCTCTTAACCTTTCTTTGAATAAACTAAATAGAGCTTATTTAGTCTCTTGCTATAAGGTAGGTTTTCCAAATCTCAGATCATTCTTGCAACTCCTTTTCTGAGTTTTTATCAAATTTATCAACATCATTTTTAAAGGATGGACACCAGAACTGGATACAGTATCCAGTAGTAGTCTCACCAGTGCCATGAACAAGCCACCTCCTCTCTCCTATTCAATATTCTCCAGCTTCTACATCCAAGGAGTCAGTGCCTTCACTCTCTTAGCCACCACATCACACTGGGAGCTCGTGTTCAGTTGGTTTCTGCCATGATTCCTTAACTCCTTTCTTCAGTCACTGCTTTTCAGGGTACAGTCCCCATCCTGTAATCTGTGTTTTTGGTTCCTAGATCCATTGCACCTTGCATTTGGCTGTATTAAAATTGTAGCACCAGGAGGTATCAAAATGCCTGGAAATCATAAAACAGTACAGGCACACAATATTAACTCTTCCTTCAGTTTGATAACAATAGCAACTGGGAATGTAACAGTACCTTACCCCTCCTTGACCATTCCTCTGTTCCCATCACAGCTTCACATCAGCATAAAGTTCTATGGACCCTTATGGTGCTTTGTGTAGAACCACTGATTCATTGTCCAATTTTTCTAACAATCCTACAAATATTGGGGTCATGGTGAGCCCAGCTGTATAATAGCAACCTTAACTTCACCGTAACAAAGTTTGGGCTGAGTATGAATAAATGGTCTTTTTCTATTCTGTAGGTTTCCCAGGAATTTTCGTAACACTACATGTGCTCAGTGGAATCAAAAGTCTTCCTTTTATTTGTGACTGGAACTGGATGAGCCTTGGACACACCAAAATACGTGATCCTTTGATGATTCTTTCTTTTGATCTATCTTACATTGAATTGTGGGGACAGTTACCATCTACAAATTGCCCCTCTCCAGTTCCCAGACAATGAAATTTTCTCCAGGAGGCACCATATTGAATGTGCCAAAGTATGAGACTGCGCCTACCATTGTCCTGGTAAAATAGGATCCTGATATTCTGTATTTTGTTGAAGCTTCACATTTGGTACAGAATGAATGTGTTTGTCCTGTTCAGTGTTGTGGGGAAATCTGCCGGGGGGATAGCTCAGTGGTTTGAGCATTGGCCTGCTAAACCCAGGGTTGTGAGCTCAATGGTTGAGGGGGCCATTTAGGGAACTGGAGTAAAAATCTGTCTGGGGATTGGTCCTGCTTTGAGCAGGGGGTTGGACTAGATGACCTCTTGAAGTCCCTTCCAACCCTGATATTCTATGAATGAGATTTTGTTTACTATCGCTTTTCAGCAAAATAATGATAATTTTAAATAAGCAATATAACTTCTTGATAAAATTGTGTAGCTAAATGAAATTTGTCCTGTAATTGTGAGAATGGTTTCAAATTTTTATATCTAATAAATATTTACTGTCATTTAAACTCACTTTTGTCTGTCTGGTCTATTTCTATTACATCAAATGAGTGTGAATTAGGAAAAGGGTTGCCAGGTGTCTGGTTTTCGATCGGCATGCTCAGTCAAAAAGGGACCCTGGCAGCTCCACTCAGCACTGCTGACCAGGCCGTTAAAAGTCTGGTTGGCAGTGCAGCGGGACTAAGGCAGGCTCCCTGACTGCCCTGGCTCCTGACAGCTCCCGGAAGCAGCTGGCATGTCTCTGTGGCCCCTAGGCGCAGGGGCAATCAAGGAAGCTCCACATGCTGCCCCCAGTGCCGGCTCCACAGCTCCCATTGGCCAGGAGCAATGCAGAGCCAGGGCAGGCAGGAAGCCTGCCTTAGCCTCGCTGTGCCACCAACCAAGAACCACCTGAGGTAAGCGCTGCCTGGCTGGAGCCCACATCCTGAACCTGCTCCTGCAACCCAGCCCTGAGCCCCATCCCAGAGCTCGCACCCCCAGCTGGAGCCCTCACCTCCTCCCACACCCCAACTCCCTGCCCCAGCCTGGAACCCTCTCACGCACCCTGAACCCCTCATTTCTGGCCCCACCCTGAAGCCCTTACCCCCTCCCACACTCCAACCCCCTGCCTCAGCCCAGTGAAAGTGAGCAAGGGTGGGGGAGACTGAGTGACTGAGGGAGGCGATCTAGAGTGAGTGGGGGTGGGGACTCAGGTAAGGGGCAGAGTAAGGATATTAAGTTTTGTGCAATTAGAAAGTTGGCAACCCTAATTAGGAATGATGTACATATTGGTTAAATTTGGTATCTTTGAAGACATCTTGTTTTCTGACCTCTTTAATATATAAGAATTCCATGGGTTGATCTCCAGACTCTGAGGCCATAGGAAATGGATCTAAATCTGTAGTAAAACTGTGTTTTAAATCACCTATTTATTCATTTTTCTGTTTCTGCAGCCCAGCATCTCCCACAATTCTTTATAAACCTTAAAGTAGATAAGTATTTGAATCAAGAGGTGTCTCTGCCTGTTAATAGTACAAACAGTCTACCCAGCTTTCATACACAGGCAGGCTTCCTTCTTTCCCACCTGAGACCTCCTTTTCCCTGTTCAGTCTTCGTTCCTGAGGTGTCGTGGTCTCCCCTTGTATAGTTTCTTACATGTCGAGGGAACTCTTGTTTCAGGCCAAGCCCCTAGCACAGTTTGTTGAAAAGTACAAGCAACAAGATGGAGTCCAGTCTCACATGATCTAATCACATGCCTTTGCATGCTTTGCTGAGTCCTAGCAGCCATTACTCATACCCCGACTGAAAGGTTCACAGGAAAGATCTCCATGGCCCATTGTTTTTGTTGATGGACCATTAGCATTGTCTAGCATCTTTATTGTTGTACCTGAAAGGCTAGTTGTGGGTGTTTCCAACTTCACAACATCTTTCAGAAACACACACAGCGCAAAACTTCATATACAATGACAGCACATACAATCCAACAGGATATTAATGTTCAGCATACCAAGACTTTTGAAATGATACCTCACTGTCATAGTATTTTTCCCCAATCTGAACCTTAGAGTTCAAAAGTTGGGGTACCAGCATGAGTTCCCCTAAGCTTAATTACCAGCTTAGATCAGATAGCTGCCACCAATCAGGACTTGGAGTGCCTGATACACTCTGGTCCCCCCAAAACCTTCCCTGGGGACCCCCAAGACCCAGACCCCCTGGATCTTAACACAAGGAAAGTAAACTCTTTCCCTCACCAGTGCCTCTCCTAGGCTTTCCCTCACTGGGTTACCCTGGAAGATTAGTGTGATTCAAACTCCTTGAATCCCAACACAGAGAAATCAGGTTTGTTCCCCCCACTTCTCTTCCCCTCCAGGTGTTCCCTCCCTGGGCTCCTGGAGAGATAGATTCAAGCTCTGTGAATCTAAAACAAAGGGATTCCACCGTTCTCCTCTCCCTTCTCCTTCCCTGTTAAGTACAGACTCAATTCCCTTGAGCCTCAACAAGGGGAGAAAATCAGACAGGTCTTAAATGCAAAACTTTTAATAAAAAGAAAGAAAAAAGTAAAAGGTGTCTCTGTAATTTAGATGGTAAAAGTTACAGGGTCTTTCAGCTTATAGACACTAGAAAGAAAAACCTCCTCCAGCAGAAATACAATTTAACATACTTCCAGCCAAATACACATTAGAACTCTACCAGCCAGATACACATTTGCAAATAAAGAAAGCCAATTAAAAAGACTAAACAGCCTTTCTACTTGCACTTACTACTTGAATAGAAAATTAGAGCCTGTAGTATGTCCGGTCACTCTCAGATCCCAGAGAGAATACAGACAAAGAACACACACAAGCTTCCCTCCACCCAGAGTTGAAAGTATCTTGTCTCCTGATTGGTCTTCTGGTCAGGTGTTGTTTGTTAACCCTTTACAGGTGAAAGAGACATTAACCCTTAGTTATCTGTTTATGACACTCACAAGGCATACTTTGTACAAATCACATAATTTATGACAATGGTGAATACAGGGGTGCCAGGGTGTTGCTTTGGGGCACACACTGTCACAAAGGTATTTGCTGTCCCCGCAACAAAACCTTAACTTTGCCCCCTGGAGCTGGCAATAGTACAGGAAGCAGGGTAGCGCAATAAGTGGACACAAGGAAACACTAAGAGTATGTGCTGCTGTTTGTGTTCCAGCATTTAAGTACATACACTCCAGCTGTGGTCACTGTGTTGGGTATTGCTGTATTCAGTGGTGGCAGGATTAGTTGGAGCAGGTTGTTAGAGTTGTTGCTGTGATACAAGGAAAGGTGCTTATGTACAGTAACTCCTCACTTAAAATTGTAGTTCTGTTTCTGAAAAATGCGACTTTAAACAAAACAATATTAAGCAAATCCAATTTCCCCATAAGAATTAATGTAAAGGGTGGGGGGCTTAGTTTCCAGGGAATTTTTTTTCACCAGACAAAAGTCTCTCTCTCTCTCTATATATATATATATACACACACACACACCGAGTATAAGTTTTAACAAACAATTTAATGCTGTTGCACAGTGATGATGATTGTGAAGCTTGGTTGAAATGGAGGAGTCAGAGGGTGGGATATTTCCCTTACTGCTAAATGATGAACTAGCAATTGGCTGAGCCCTCAAGGATTAACTCTCACATTCCACTGTACAAGGCAGTGGGAAAGGAGGGAGGGCAGACAGAGACAGACATACACACCGTGTGTGTGTGTGTGTGTGTGTGAGAGAGAGAGAGAAAGAGAGAGATGCGCATTTCTCCTTTAAGTATGAAGAGTGGGGTCTGCCTTGTTAATTAGATCAGTAAGCTGAGACCACAGCTGCTGCTGTCTGGATGCTCCCTCTGTCGTGTGTCCCCCCTGCTCTATGGAAGATGGAGTAAGTGGGGTGCAGGGGAAGGGGACACTCTGACATTAGCCCCCTCTTCCTCTCCCCCGCAACAAGCAGGCATCTCAGGGAGCAGCTTCAAGGCAGAGGGCAGGAGCAGCACATGGTAGTGTGGGGAGGGACAGCTGAACTGCAGGCAGCTGCTGCACAGGGAACTTAGGGGAGTGGGGAGCTGATTGAGAGGGGGGTTGCTGGTCCATCCTGGTTCCAACCACCCACTAGCTAGCTACAATGGGCTGCTCTTCCTGCAAGCAGCAGACAATACAGGCAGCTGCCAAACGGTGTTAGAAGGGAGTATTGCACAACTTTAAACAAGCAAGTTCCATAATTGACCGAAACAATGTTAACCGGGACAACTTTAAGTGAGGAGTTACTGTGCCATAAAGATGTTTCATTTGAGCCCTGTGTTCTCTGGGTCGTGTCAGTAAAGATGACTTCCTGCTGTGGAGATTGTCTGCTGCCTGACTGCTGCCATGGGCTTAATGAGGGGAAAGTGAAGGAAATGTCTTAGACAATCTGCAGGGGAATTTTGTAAGTGTGGGGTGCTTTCTGTGGAGTAGGCTGAGGGCTTGGAGGTAGCCAGGTGAGGTAGCTTCCATTCACTGTGCTTGACCTAAACCCAAGTGTTGCCATAGGAAAGAAAAGGCATTTGACTGTGTCCTACGGTGCTCGTGTGCATTGTTCCCGCAGTGTTCCACAGTCTCTAATGGCAGAGTGCTAGTATGCCTGTTGCAGCATCGCTCAAGGAGGACAGGGCTAAGGTTTCAAGGGGAGGTGTTCCTTAATTTTCTACCTTCTGGAAGGGCATACAGCAGCATTGGGCAGCCTTTACTCAGCATTAACAACGTGTTTAGGCAGTTAATAGAAAAAGGGCTAAGGGGAAACAGAAGCCCAGAGAGGGAAAGGGACTCGTCCATGTCACTCAGCAAATCAATGGCAGAGCTGGGAACAGAAGCCAGGTCTCCTGATTCTGAGGCCAGTGCCCACCCTGTAGACCATCCCCCGTGTTCACTCCCCAGTAGCACATAAAAATGAAATGAATAGCTGCGAGTTGGGCTCCACTTTGTCCGACTTTATTTTTGTATTTTAAAATGTTTTAAAAATTGTTTGAGGAGTTACTTGCCCCATTCGCTTTGCTGTAACAGAGCAAGAGATCCGCTTCATGTCATGCTGGGCCACTGAAAGTACAATTACAATGGATTCCTCGACTTCTCCTGGTTCCATGACGTCCACGGGACTCCCTATGGCTGCACTCCTGTTCAGCCTGTATATTAGGCAGCCTGTGGACAGTTTGGGCTGCAGTGCTGATAGGACAGTGGAGCCTCTTTGCTTTCCCAAAAGAGCTCCACAGTTGGGGGTCGAATGAGAATGAGGTGGTAGATTTACAGATCATAAGGCCTGACAGGAACATATAATTGGTAGTGTTCTCATCAATCTGTCCAGTCAAGGGTAGGGGCCCAGGCAGACACATGGTGGAGGTGAATGCATGGCTGTCCGGATGGTGTCACCAGGGGGGCTTCGGCATCCTTGAACATGGGCTGTTCTTCTGAGAAGAAGGATTGCTGAGCAGAGACGGGGTCCACGTATCAAGGAAGAAGAAGGGTATCTTCAGATACAGACTGGCTAACCCAGTGAGGAGGGCTTTAAACTAGGTTTGGCCTGGGCAGGAGACAAGCCCACAGGTAGGCCCAGAACATGGAGACCTGGATGAAGGATTGGGATGTGGGCAATCACAGTAGGCACAAAGAGGAGACATGAGGGAATATAGAGGGGAAATTTAATTTACATCTTAGATGTCTGTATATTAATGCACATAAACAGGAACAGAGCCGTGCCCAGGGGCTGGGGCCAAGACCGGGGCTGGGTGCAGAGCCGCAGCTGGGCTGTGGTCAGGGGCCAAGGCAGGATAGTTAAGCACCAGAACAAATTATCTCTAGCGAGATTATAGAATCTCCGTCAGAGGAGGTTTTTAAGATCAGGTTAGACAAACACCTGTCAGGGATGATCTAGATAATACTTAGTCCTGCCCCAGTGCAGGGGACTGGACTTAGATGACCTATCAAGGTCCCTTCTAGTCCGACATTTCTGTGATTCTATGATCTTCTCTAGTCTGACCTGATTTGGGTGTCCACTGAAGCCTGATTTGGGAGTTTGAATTGTTACATAACTGGATTATTTGCTATTAGAGTAACTGCTGATTAAATAGATATCTGATGAGTACAGTGACACTGTTTTTTGAAAACTAGCATTTTAAATAGGAGATTGTGACAGATTAGACTAGGTCCTGAGGCTCCCTGCTGGAGGCCTCATGGGCCGTACCCCACCACGCCCCAGAAAAGAGTAATAGAGAAGTCCTCCAAGCTGTGTAGAGCAGCTTATGGGATACAGCCAATGAGAGGGGCTGCAGGGAGCAGCCAATCAGGGCCCAGCAGGCTCATATAAAAGGAGCTGAAAGGCCTGACTAGATCAGTCTACTAGCAGTGACTGAGGAAGCAAGAAGTGGTCTTGGTGGGCTGTGAGGGCTAAGGCAGGTATTTATTGGTGAGGAAGCGAGGGAATAATTGCTGGCTGGCTGCCAGGACTCAATTAAGATGGGCTACTGGGAAGTGGCCCAGGGAAATGCAGATAGTTAATGGGATGTGGCACATGGTTGCTACTTAGAGGGTCCTTGGGTTGGGTAGGTCCAGGTTCCTCCAACAGCCATTGGGGAAGTGACTGAGAGAAGGGAGTTTAGACAGGTCCAGGGAAGGGACTGTACATGGACCTATTAGCCCCCCAGAAGGGGGCTGAACTGAGACTGACCCATCTGGAGAGCAAGGGTCAGAGGACTAAAAAGCAGGTGAAGAGCCTCTAGGGAAGAATCCCTGGCAGTGCTGCTCCATCCCAGAGCAGGAATCTTCACATATAAGCTGGCCAACTAGGGTACTGAGAGAGGCCCTGTTGATCAGACTGAGGACAGGTGTCTGGGAAGAGCTAAAGAGATGTTGCCAGTGGAGGGGTACCATGATGGGCCTGGTTGGATTGTTAAAGGACTGAGCCTGGGGAAGGCTGCAAGACATTTTGGACTTATAGCCCAGAAGGGGTTTATTTGTTTGCACATAGACTGCATGTGACTTGACTGGAGGGCTGAGTCACTAAAGACCCACCTGACAAGCAACAGTGCCCTACAGGGGGCATCACGAGCTGAGACAGTAAGAACAACTGCAGACATGCACACACTTGACCAGGAGGCACTTGCAACAGGTGGGTACCACCCCATTATAGAGATGCTTCGATCTGAAGGGGCTGTTATGGCCATAGGAATTTATCCTGTAATTTCTGCATCAAGCCCATAACTTCTGTTTTGGCTACAGCATCTTTTAGAGAGTTTTATTTTTGTCTTGATTTAAAGATGAGATGTGACAGAATCTACCACGTGGCTAGGTAAATTGTTCCAATGGTTAATTACACTCACTGGTAACAATCTATACCTGATTTCTAGTCTGAATTTGTCTAGTTTCAGCTTCCAACCATTCGCTCTTGTTCTGCTTTTGTCTCCTAGATTAGACCCACCAAATATTGGAAATCTCCCCACGTAGATATTTGTAGGTTATGATCAGCTCTTAACCTTCTCTTTGATAAACTAGATAGATTGAGCTCCTTGAGTCTGTCACTATAAAGCAGGTTTTCCAGACTCAATTGTTGGAACTCTTTCCTGAGCCCTTTTCAATTTTCCATTTTAAAGTGTGGACACCAGAACTGGACACCATCGCCTGGCCTGGTCTCATTAATGCCATGTGCAGAGGTACGAACACCTCCTACTCCTTCCTGAAAATCCCTGCTTATACCTCTAAGGATCACATTAGCCCTCCCAACTACAGTGTTACACTGAGAGCACATGTTTAGTTTATTCTCTAAGACCTTTGCAGAGTCACTGCTTTCCAGGATACACTCCCCCATTGTTTAAGTGTGACCTACATTCTTTGGTTTTAGATGCATTTTAGTTAGGGCTGATTGAAAAGTTTCCATTAAAACTCCGAGTACTTGCTCATATCCATTCCATATTAGGCGTGTCTGCTCTCCACATGCACCAGTTCCAGAAGTTTTCCCCTCAGCAGTATCCATAGGGGACTGGCTCTGGTGCCTTCTGGAGTGATGCCCACATGGCACGGTATAAGGGGCACTGCTGGTTCCTCCCACACTCAGTTCCTCTTGCACCAGTGACTGTGCTGGAATATCTGCTGCTTCAGCTAGCATTGTTCATTCTCTGTTCTTGCAAACTTTGAAAACCTGTAATATAGTTAGTAGTTTATTAGTTACCCTTAGTAGTAGTTTTCAAACTCTTCATTAGTCCCAAACAGGAGTCAGCCGGGGGATGGGGCATGCCCTCTTCCCCAGGTCTTAAGCCCTGCGATTGCTGCAAACAGGGCCGGCGCTACCATTTAGGTGACCTAGGCAATGGCCTAGGGCGCCAGAATTTTGGGGGGGTGCTATTTTGCCAGGGGGGGCGGCACGCGGGTCCGGTGGACTTACCGCAGTGATGCCGGTGGACGGTCCGCTGCTGGAAAGGCTACGGTGGAGCTGCCGCAGTCATGCTTGTGGCAGGTCCACCGGAGCCTTTAGACCAGCGGACCGCTTGCCGGCATCACTGCGGCAGCTCCACCGGAGCCTTTCCAGCAGCGGACCATCCGCCGGCATTATTGTGGTAGGTCCACCGGGGCCCCGGGGGCGGCGAAATGGCCGTCTGCCTAGGGCGTCAGAAACCCTGGCACCGCTCCTGGCTGCAAACAGCCTGTGCCTGTCAGCGATCCACATACCAGCTGCTAAGGTGCTTAGGCAAAGGGCACGTAAGCAACAAGTGCCATAGCTGTAAGTCCTTCAAACCTAGGATGAAGGAGCATGATATCCATCTAAGAGCACTCCTAATGGAGTCGTCACTCACTCTGGCACCGGAGCAGCAGTTCAACTCTGCACCAAGCACCACGGCCTCTGTGAGCAGTGCTCCACTGGCACCATCCACAAGTCGGCACTGGTCTCCCTCCACGGCTCCCGTCAAGAAGCCAAAAAAGACTGAGTGGAAGATCCCCTACCTCCCATAAGGGAAAGGAGAGGGCTAGGGTCGAGCCAAGACCCATGCTGGACAGCTCAACATCCCCTTTGGGAAGTCTGGCCCCAGCTCAGGTCAAGCGGTGCAGCCCCTCCCACACTTGGACTGCAACTCCAGAGAGTGGTGCAGGCCCTGGCCAGCTTCAGGTGCCACTGATGCCCAAAGCCCTTCAAGCAGCTCAGGAGATCCTAATGCTCTTGGTGCCACCCACACTGGCTCCAGTGGTACCCCGGTCCTGGGGAAAACCCACGTTGGAACTAGAGAGGCAGGCTCAGGGGAGCCCTCTTGGGTCTCCACACAGGGAGCACCGATCGAGGGACTTGAGGTGTAACTCGCCGGTAGATTGGCGCAGACCCTCTGAGCAGGGTGGATTTGATTTAAATCACTAGTCAACTGAATTTAAGTATAGATTTCTATATAAAAGTGCATTCTTATTGGTTGTTATAACCTTATTACATATTCTTCATAACTCAGATGTAGGTTTCATTTTTAGAAGGTACACACTATACATTTTTAAGGTGATTTATTTTGAAAACTTTTCAGATTAGTGTTACAGCTGTATCAGAAAATGAATGATGGTTTGGTTATTTCATTTACCAGAGGTAATTGAAGCAGATATTTATGAAGTTCACCTCCCAGTGACTCTCTCCAGTTCAACAGGTTAATCATTAATTTGGCAGATTTTCTTGCCAGGCTGTATTAGGAGGAGAACATCACCAGACAGACATTTAAACTGTTTTAACTAAAACAACAACGTTATGTATTCTGGATTTTTTTTCTTCAACAGCAAATATATAATAGTTTAACAAAACAAGCATATGAATTTTTTAATTTAAACATTCACTTTTTTTTAAAATCAGGTTTATTTTTGTTTGTTTTTAACTAAATTACATGAAATATTTAAAAAAAAATGACTGTCTGGCAGGTCAAAATGAGAAACTTAAAATATTGGCTTCTAATATTAAAATATTAGCTGCTAACTCAGCCATCTTCACCTTCATTTTCCTGTTTGTTCATAATCTGGAAAGAAAACAAGCTTTCCTGCTTTTTCAGGTCCCAAATGATTTCTCAATTTGGAATGAATTAGTCCAAAGGAAGAAAATATTCTTTCTACACTAGCAGAAGAAGCAACTGCTGTTAAAAGTGAGATTATCAGTCTCTGGATCCAAGTGGTTATGACTCATGATGGTCAGATTCTTGAGGGCTTGAGACTCTTCTCACAGGTACTGACTCCTGTCCTGCAGTGGGATCTTAACTTGGTCCTCTCTAGGCTCACTGGTCTGCCCTTTGAACCACTGGGTTCCTGCTCTCTTTCCCACCTGTCATGGATGGTCACATCCTTGGTGGTGGTGACGTCGGCAAGACAAGTCTCTGAAATTAAAGCCTTGGCCTCAGAATTGCCCTACACGGTCTTCCACAAGGACAAGGTTCAGCTGTGGCCCCACCTGGCCTTCCTGCTGAAGGTGGTCTCCATCTTCCATATCAACCAGGACATCTTCCCCCCCAGTGTCTGTCCCAAACCACACAAGACCAGTGAAGAGAAGTGTCTTCACACCCTGGATGACTGGAGGGCTTTGGCTTTCTACTTAGAACATACCAAACCTTTCTGAAAATCAACTCGACTCTTCATCGCTGCAGCGGATAGGATGAAGGGTCATCTGATGTCCTCGCGGAGGGTTTTCAATTGGATCATCTTGTGCATAAGGACCTGTTGTGACCTGGTGGGGGTTCCATCACCGCCAATTGTCAGAGCCTGCTCGACAAGAGCACAGGCATCTTCGGCGGCCTTTCTGGTTCACATCCCTATCCAGGATATCTGTAGAGCCACAATGTGGTCCTCTGTTCACACATCTACCTCTCCTTATGCCATCACTCAGCAGGCCAGAGGCGATGCTTGGTTCAACAGAGCTGTGTTGCAATTTACATTTCTGTGAACTCCTATCTGCCTCCACGGGGTGCTGCTTTGGAGTCACCTAATATGGAATGGATGTGAGCAAGCACTCGAAGAAAAGACGACAGTTACCTTTCCTTAACTGGTGTTAAGGACCCGCCCTCCTTCCCCACTATCCGAGTTTCTGGCAAGAAGGAACTGAGGGTGGGGGGAGCTGGCGGCACCCCTTATACCGTGCCATGCGGGCACCAGTCCAGAGGATGCCAGAGCCAGTCCCTTACAGATACTGCTGAGGGGAAAACTTCCAGCACTGGTGCATGTGGCGAGCACACACACTGAATATGGAATGGACATGAGCAACACATCTCGAAGAGCACCAGTTATGGAAAAAGTAACTTTTCTTAAAACAAACAAAACCCTGAATTTTTGAAGAAACACAAATTTATATCTATCTTAGAAATTTGTGATTTTTTTTTTTTTAAATTAGATAATCAAAATCTACCAAAACCATTTTCCTTCTCTTGGTGTCTGTTTGTTTGTTTGTTCCCAACAAAGCAGATCTTTTTGGGGGTGCAGGTGGAAAGTACTTAAGTATATTATGTCTACAACCTTTATCAACCAAACTTATGATCTCATCAATAAATGTTATAATGCTTGTTTAACAAGACCTGTTTTCATCCTTTTTTTTTTTTTTTTTAAACTAGGATCAGTGTCAGACTAACCAGCCTAAATCTTCCATTCACCCTTTTAAAATATTGGCACAGTAGGATTTTTCAGTCCTCTGGAACTTACTTTAATTCTTTAAACAATTTTTTTTCTTTTTACAAATCTAAAATTTGCTAAATATCATCAATGGTTCAGAGAGCTCCTTCACCAGTTCTTTTAAAACTCTTGGGTATAATCTGTCTGTATCAACCAAGCAAGGTACTAACAAACTGCAACAGGACTCTGTTTTGAAAGTGGAAACCTCTTTCCCAAGCTGCTGCTGCACCCTCTGTAACTCTCACTCTGCCTCCTCAACTCCTCCCCCACTCCTTCCTGTTTCCTGTCCTTTCAGACTCCCAGCAGCCAGTGCTCCCAGTTCTAATAATTACAAACAATATCTAAACTCTGCACTGTCTTGCTTATTTAAAAATGTTTATAGCAGTTGCTGTTTAACATCTGTTGGAATAGAAGATATTGTATATCAGTGAAAACTGAATGTCATACAGCTGCTTCCTTCCAAATACAGAACAGAAAATTGTAGTGAACTCTTCAGCCTTTTCTGCATCATTCTTGACAATTTTACCATCCCTATATAGTAATGGACCTACACTCCATTGGCAGGATATCTTTTTTTTTATTCCTGATATATTATTAAAATTCCTCATTGTCTTTAACCCAGCTGGTCATGGCTTTTTTTTTTTTTTCATTGATAGCTTCCCTTTAGCTTTCTTATCATTTATGTGCATTTCATAACCTCTCATTTATAGCCTTTACTGCCAATCTCACCTGTTTTCCATATGCTTTATTTTTTATCACAGCTTTCACTTCCCTTCCTAAGCAGGTTTTTTTAACTGAGGAACCTCTTTCATAATTGAGGAATGGTTTGGACCATCTAGAAAAGTTTGTCTTGTTTAAAATTTCCCACCAATTAATTTTCCACTATTCCATTCTCCGCCCTGTTTTGTCATCATGGGCCAGGCCTAGTGAATCCAGACCACCACTCCTCATCCTCTGGTTATGCAAATCCCCCCCCCCACCCAGCCTTTTGAAGCTATGACCTGAGGAAGGGACCAGCATCTACTGATTGAGGTTTGCACCAGTGCAGTGTACCATGGCTTGAAACTGTCTTTTGGGTCCCAATGGTCTATCACCCAGTGTCTTAATGACTGCTCTAAACCTTCCTAGCAGTAACTAAAATGCTGATCAGAAGAGTAAAATGCTAACAGCAGGTTCTGAAATGTGTTCCTTTCTTAATGAAACTCGAGACACCTTTTCTCTCACAAGTGTAAAGACACTGATTGTTGAAATAGGCTGCTGGAGCAAAAATTCTCCCTAAAGCTGAGTTGGGGAGGGGAGGGCTGGTGCCCCTTTGGTATGTGGCAGGATGTGGTATCTCATGCGGAGCGAAGAAAATTCACACAGTCAACACAGCTGCAAACAAGTCAGGAAATCACCTTTATTCTCTTCCACCACCTCCTTATATAGTTAAGTCTGGTTACATAAGAACCAATCATGTGGGCTAACATCATACATGCTAGCAATCTAATTGGACAAGAAGAAAAATCACGCGCTTACCATGCCTCTAATCACGCGATTGGCCAACCGCAACAACGCAATCCCCGACCATACAAAGAAGGATCTACAGCCTCCTCCCCTCTCCTCTCCTGAACCAATCACTCCGTGTGGAACACAGAGAACAAGCGGCTCGGACCAGCCCCCCCAGCCACAGCCACAGGACTCCAGCTGAGGAGGCAACGGACACCCACGTGTGACAGCTGCCGCCCACCTCTGCCCGCGGAGCGCCCTGCGCAGGGACCCACACCTACCCGACATCAGAGCAGGAGCGGCGCCGAGCCCAGCCGCCTGGGCTCCCCGCGCTGCCCGGCCGGGGCCCCAGCAGCGCCCGGCGTCCGAGCGCATGAGAGGGAGCGAGGAGCGGGGGCCGCGGCCCGAGCCGCTCGCCTCCTCTCCCGGACGGCGGCAGCAGAGAGACCGGCCCGGGGGGAAGCAAGGAGGCAGCGAGGAGGCGGCGGCTCTACGTGAAGAGCCCGGACACAACCCCGGTCCAGCGCCGCACCCGACCAGAGTAGGGAGGATAAGTCCCTACAGCAGGATCCCTTGAGTTGGGAGGATAGTGCCCCATTGTTGTGAGGCTGGAGCCCTCAGTAAGGAAGTCAGTTCCTGGGTTACCATACCGGGGTAGGGCTTGGGCCTGTTGAGGGAAGTATGTCGGCAGCCCTTGATCACAGCATGGTGTGTGTGTGTGACATTGCTGCCTCTAGGAGGACCACTGTGCTTTGCTGTGAACATGCTACTAGGGGTGTGACCAACACCTTCCAGGAGCTGGTGCATGCCCCAGCCTGGGGGATGTCTGCCTCTTTGTGCCTATGTAGTTGTAGGAGTCATTAGTCAGTTGGACCCAAGTTAAAGGAAGTTTTAAGCTTCTGAAAGGATTTAGCAGACGGCTGCCTCTTGCTGCAGAAAAAAAATCAAGGGTAGAATTTCCTAAAACTATTAAATTATTTAGAAGTCTAGGGTTTTTAGATACTGTGACAGACCCAGGCCAGTGGGGTACAGGAGTCTGGTCGAGGGCAAATATACTGGTCACTGGATAAGTAGTATTCTGTTTCCTGAGTGACCAGAGCAGGGGTTGCACTGGAGTAATCAGGAACCTGCTAGAACCAATTAAGGCAGCCAGGCTGATTAGAACACCTGCAGCCAATCAAGGCAGGCTAATCAGGGCACCTGGGTTTGAAAAGGAGCTCACTCCAGTCAGGAAGGGGGGAGCCATGGGAGAGGAAGTGTGTGTGAGGAGCTGGGTGCAAGGAGCTGAGAGTGAGAGGCTGTGCTGCTGGAGGACTAAGGAGTACAAGTGTTATCAGACACCAGGAGGAAGGTCCTGTGGTGAGGATAAAGAAAGTGTTTGGAGGAGGCCATGGGGAAGTAGCCCAGGGAGTTGTAGCTGTCATGCAGCTGTTACAGGAGGCACTATAGACAGCTGCAATCCATAGGGCCCTGGGCTGGAACCTGGAGTAGAGGGTGGGCCTGGGTTCCCCCTAAACCTCCCAATTCCTGATCAGACACAGGAGGAATTGACCTAGACTGAGGGGAAGATCATTAAGGTGAGCAAATCTGCCAATAAGTGCAGGACCCACCAAAGTAGAAGAGGAACTTTGTCACAATACACAGAAGCCTAAGTCACTTAGGCACTATTCAGAAGGTTGCCTCACATCAGCATTCAGTACTGGTTAAGAGAGAATTTCTCAGCCAGTGGGTCACAACCCCCATGGTGATCACAAAAAGCAAGTGGGGGAGTAGGAGGTGCTGAAAACTTTATTACTAAAATCTCATTCCCCGCACGCCCTCCCCCTTTAAGGTCGAGTTCTCTGTGTACCTTTCCAAACATTCCCCCCATCCGTTCTATAGGCTGATCACTGTTGGCATTGATCCATTTTTACTCTCACTTTTCTACTCAATATAAGGGGGGGGGGGTTGTGACAATTGGAGTGAGGGGGCATCAGCCCTCACCAGCCTAAGGCAGAGGATCAGTTGTGTAGTGAAGGAGGCAGCAGGAGGAACCAGGAGGGTCTCCTGGTGAAGGTAACAGAGCTGGGCCAAGCAGAACCACTTCCAGCTTTGTCTCTGTCACAGATTTTCTTTAACTACCCCTCGTGTGTCTGGCTTTGGTGCAGAAACTGGCCTTGCTGGTTAGAAAGTGCCACGTGCCTCACAAGCTGGCAAGGACTGACTCACACCCAGGCTTGCCCATAGGGTGACCAGTCAGCAAGTGTGAAAAATCAGGACAGGAGGTGGGGGTCATAGAAGTCTATATAAGAAAGACCCCAAAAGTGGGACTGTCCCTATAAAATTGGGCTACTAGGGTGACCAGATGTCCCAAAGGGCCAGTGAGCGAGGGCAGCTGGAGGGCTCGGGCTGGCCACAGAGCAGCGGAGGCTTTGGCAAATGTTGGCCTTTGTGTCCCAGGGGCGCTGGGAGAAGGCTCCTGCCCTGCGGGGGAGGCCCTGATAGCGCGGTGAGGGGCGCGTAGGGAAGAGACCCGCCCTGGTCAGGGCGCGGCCCCGGGGGCAGCCGCAGCCAGGCTGCAGCACCAGCCCTGCTCGGACCGCGCAAGCCGAGCCCGCGGCGCGATGCCCGGGCGCAGCCTGATCCGGGCCCTGCCGGCCGGCCGGCCGCGGGGCGGGGCGAGCACCGGGGCGGGCGCGGCGCGGAGCGGAGGTAACGAAGCGGGGGCAGGCTGGGTCGTGCGCGGGGAGACGGGAGCGATCCCCGCGGCAGGTAAGCGCGGCCCGGCCCCTGGGCACCTGTGCAGCCCAGGGCCGGACCCCCCCCCTGGGGTCGCGGCGAGCAGGAGGGGAGACGTGCCCCCCTCCCCTGCCAGCCCCACCGGTCCCCGCCCTTGCACGCACCCCCCCTGCACTGGGCGCTGCGCAGACCTGCGGGGGGTGCAGGCTCTGACATCCGTCCCTTTGGCACCCCCTACCCCCCGCCGCTCAGTGGTGGCAGGCTGGGTCTGGGAGAAGTGCTTCCACCCCGAGCCGGCCGGACAGGTGGCAGGACCGTGATCACAGGCAATGAGCTCCCCGCTTCCCCCTTGCATCCCCCCGATGGTCAGGCCAGCAGGGGAATGGGGAGCCAGTCCCCTTGGGCGTGGGGGGCAGGGGGAAGGGACTGCCTGTGCCCCCCCAGGACCTGTATCTGAGCTCAGCAATCTCTGCCCAGCTCTCCTGGGTACAGGAGGGGCCAGCTTGTTCGCTGGCTGGGCTTTGGCCTGGTGCTGGGAGGAGGGTGCCATCCTTTCCCCTGAATATTAGAGTTCCCACAGGACTTGGGGCTAGTAGTCAAGCTCCATTGGTGGTCCCTTGGGATAGAGGGAGCTGGTTACCCCTAAAAGATGCAGGATGGGAGAGAAAACCCCCAATCCCTCTCCCCCGGAGGGCAGTGCAGCCAGTGAGAGCAGAGTAACTGGGGGTTGATTGGGGCAGATGAAAGAAAACCTGAGGATGGTGTTAACTGAGGGGCTGGAGAGAGTGGGGCAGTGGGTAATAGTGGGTGCGGGTGGGGAGAAGCTGAGGCCAGAGGAGCAAGAGGCTGGAATTAAGGGACCAATAGCTGGGAGTCAGTGGGTATATGAAGGGTGGGGCCTGGGTGAACTAGCACCCAGGTTGAACAAGTGGATTTAGGGTTGCAGCAGCTGGGGTCAATGGTGGAGAGGAGCCATAGTCAGGAAGCTACTAGGTTCAGGGCTCCTGGGGGGAGCTGGGGTCGCTCTGAGAGCTGGGGAGGGGATAGTTAGGCTGGGGGAGCATGGAGGGTTGTTGGGAACTGAGCCCTCTGTGGGGCAGAGAGCTTGGGGGCAGGTGGTTTGGTCCTGGGAGACTTCAGGGAGCTGAATAGAGGGAGAGGCTGGTCTCTGGTTGAAGAGTGGGCCGATGTTACCCGATTCCCCGAGTGGGTGTCGACACTGCTGTTACTGGGGCTATCTGGTTCTAAATGCAGGTGCTGCTTCTCTTTGAGCTGAAAGAACCGTCTCTGTAGCAGGCTCCTCCACCTGTGGATGTGGCCAGCCGTTGCTAGAGAGGGACGGAGCCTCATGGGGTGGGTGTGGGTTGCACACCAGAGAGGGACACCGCAGGAGCTGGGACAGGGCAGGGATGTTTATACTGCAATCACAGCGTACGAATGCCGTGTAGACATACCTTGAGTCTGCTCCTGCACGCACCACCTCAGCAGTATGATGGAAAGAGGGGCAGCCCTGTCTCCAAGGCGTGTCCAGTGTTGATCATCTAGGGAGCGTGGCACAGGGCCCCTCCGTGCCTGACTGTACTTGTTGAGGTTTATACAGTCCCTCAGTACGAGGAGCCCACACACTTCTGACATTTGGGAAATGTGTGATAGAAGTGGATTAGTCCAGTAGCCACCATTGACAAGTAATTTGCATCAGTGGCCCAGCACCTGGGAACAACCCAAGATCTTTGTGACCTGCAGTTCCAAGCAGCTCAGGAACAATGGTCTTTGCAGCGTGATAGACTAGGGCTCTTTGCTGTGCTAGCCAATGCCCTGATTGTGGGCCATGTGTGTTTAGCATAAAAGGGGGTGGAGCCCAGGCACAGGAATTCCCCTGGTGAAGGTGGGGGAGTCCACTGATGTTAAAGGGGGGCTGCTCATTGCCCCCAGATTAGGGGCATGTTGGAGGAGGAGGGAAGGGGAATTTCCAGAGCACTGCACTCTGGCTGCCCTGGTCTGCTAGATGGCTCTATAGGAAGTAACCATAAGTTAGGGCAGCCCCTGGACTGCTCTAGTTTACAGCTGTAACAGACTGTGGCCCAAAGACACCCCCAGAATCATGAAGGTGCAAAAGTGGCACCTTTGTGCTCCTTCCTTCCCTCCCTGTCAATTCCAAACCACACCGGAGGTGTCAGCAACACTTGAAGAGCTTAATGTGCTCACGTTGGGGGGAACCCAGTAATTTCCATCCCAGAATACTGAAAGCGCTGGCACCTGACATTTAAATCCAGTAGCAAGGATGTTAATAAAACTATCAAACTAGGGGTGGTACCATGTGACTGGCAAATCACTAATGTAATACTTAAGAAAGCGGGGTAGGGGAATGATCTGGGCAATGAGAGACCTGTCAGGGATGTCTACACAGCAAAAAAAACCCCTGCAACTGGCCTATGCCTGCCGACTCGGGCTCGGGGAGCTTGGGCTGCTTCATCGTTGTGTAGATGTCCAGGATCGGGCTGGAGCCTGAACTCTGGGACCCTCTCCACCTTGCAGGGTCCCAGAGCCCGGGCTCCAGCCTGAGCCTTGACATCTACACTGCAGTGAAACCACCTCACAGCCTGAGCCCCGTGACCAGGTGTCCGTTTGTTGTGGAGAAATACCCTTAGTCAGACCTCAGTAGTACATCAGGCTTTAAAATAAATGGAGACGGAAAGAATAATTAAATACATGGAAGTAAACGGAGAAAGGAAGGTAATGCAGCATGGGCTTACCAAAGGAAAACAATGCCAAGCTAACCCAATGTCTTTCTTTGATAATTGATATTTTAGGTGAGGGAAATGCCATAGATCTAATATCAGTAAAGCATTTGATACAGCACTACATTGTCAGGGAAACAGGAGAAGATGGGAGTCTGTACAAGAATTGTAAGGTAGTAAGGAGAGAAGACAACGGGTTGTGCTGAAAAGTGAATGATGGACTGGTGGAAGGCTACTCAAGGATCGGTTTTTGGGGCCAATCTTGAATATTTTTATTAAGGACCTTGGCACAAGAAGTGGGACGAATGCTAATGAAATTTGCTGATGACACAAAGTTGAGGGGCACCATCAGTACAGAGGGGGATCAGACTAGTACACAAGAAGAACCGAATGACCGAGAGGACTGGGGTAAAAGGAGAGGGATGAAATTTAATAGTACAAAGCTCAAGATCATGCAGCTAGGGACTAATAACAAGAACTTCTGCTGCAGGCTCATCAGTTGGCAGTGATGAAGAGGAAAGAGACCTGGGTATGTGGGTTGATTGTAGGATGACTGTGAGCTGCCAATGTGACCCTCGGCTGGATCAGGCGAGGCATTTATTGTAGATATTGAAGTGTTAATGCCATTGTACAAGGCACTGGTAAGACCTCCTCTGGAATACTGCCTACGCTTCTGGTCACCCATGTTAAAACCCAAACCCTCCACACCACCTGGAACAGATGCAGAGAAGGGCTACTAGGTTAATCGGGGGAATGGAGAGCCTGTCTTAGTAGAGGAAATTAAGAGCTTGGCTTTTTTAGCCTTGCAAAAAGGAGGCTGAGAGGGATCTGAATGTGCTCTATAATTACATCGGGGAGGAAGGGGGGAGTGGAAGTGGGTAAACTTTATGAAGGGTGAAGAGCTATTTAAGCTAAAGCACAATGTTGGCACAAGAACAAATGAGGATAAACTGGCCATGAACAAATTTAGGTCTGAAATTAGAAGCTATGTGAGCAAAAACACTAACTAGTTTTAAGACAGAGCTTGACAAATTTCTGAGTGATTGTGTGATGGGGTTACTTGTGGTATGGGGGCAGGACTCAGCAGCCACGGAGGTCTCTTCCAGTTCATGTCTTATGTTCCTAAAATCTTGTGCTTCAGAACTTCACTGGTCACCTGTAGGGACCAGAAAGGAATGCCCCCCAATGTATTCCGGTGTTTGGGCTGGGAAGCGTTCTTCCTATGAAGCATCAGAGATAGCCAAAGCTGGAGATGGGACTCTAGATGAGATGGGCCTATGCTCTCAGGTGGTTGTGCAAATTCTCTCTCCGGATTTGGCTATTGAGTCTTGGCCACATGTTCAGGGTCTAACTGATCTCCATATATGGGATTGGGAAGGAATTTCCCTCAGGTCAGATTAGCAGTGACCTTGGGGCATTTTCATCTTCCTCAGCAGCATCCGGTGTGGGTCAGTTGCTAGAGTGATCTCAGCATATCTCACTAAATTGATTCACTGCCATTGCCTGGGGCATTGGTTCACCCTTGGTCCCTTCTCTTCTCTGCCTGTGGCACATCATAGTCTAGTCTCCTGGAGTCTGTAATATGTTGGTCTAATTCTGGTTGTTCGGTTTGATGTGGGGGTGGCTGGAAGGGTTGTTGGCCCGTGCTATATAGAAGGTCGCACGAGAGGATCTGGGGGTCCATTCTAACCTTAAACCTGTGACTCTGTCCACCTGGAATGTTGATACATTTTCTGCTTAGACACAGCGGGGCCTAATTCATCCCTTGTCCTAAGGGTCTCCAATTCAAATGACCACGAAGGCCACATGAGGGCTAGTTCATTGCCTGAGGGCTGCATAACAGATACCCGCCCCCTCGCTGCCTCCAGCTCTGCCCCCACCTCTTCCCACCCCTTCCCTGCCCCCATTCGAACCCTTCCCTGAAGTCCCCGCCCCAACTCTGCCCCCTCCCTGCCCCCAGAGGCACATGAGGGGTGTGGTGGGGACTCAGAACAGGGAGTTGGGGTGCAGGCAGGGGGCTCAGGGCAGGGGGTTGGGGTGCAGGCAGGGGGCTCGGTGCAGAAGGGGTGTGGGATGAGGCAGGGGGTTGGGGTGTGGGATGGGGCAGGGGGCTCAGGGCAGGGAGTTGGGGTGCGGGCAGGGGGTTGGGGTGCAGCAGGGGTGTGGGATGAGGCAGGGGGCTCAGGGCAGGGGGTTGGGGTGCGGGATGCTCAGGGCAGGGAGCTGGGGTTCAGGCAGGGGGCTCAGGGTGCAGTCGGGCTCTGGGGTTGCAGTGGCGCACACCGGGGCCAGGGCAGCTTGCCCCGGCCACACTCCGCAACATAGCTGGAACCATGTCACTGTGGCCCCTGGGGGAGGGGGGACACAGGGCTCCACATGCTGCTTGCCATGCCTCCAGGTACCTCCCCCAAAACTCCCATTGGCCACGGTTCCCCATTCCTGGCCAATGGGAGCTGTGCAGGGGGGTGAGGGGGAGGTGTCAGCCGCTTCAGGGAGCGGCGCGGGGCTCGAGGTGGGCAATCCTGCGGCTGTAGTTTGCCCACCCCTGGCCTGGAGATAGGCCGGGGGGAGAGGCGCGGGCCGCAGGAAATAGCCCTATGGGCCGCGTGTTTGAAGCCACTGCCTTATTATCCGTTCTCCCTGCACCCAGCCACCATGTGTAGATTGTCTTCTCCTTTCCTGAATTGTGCTTTGCCCAGGAAGATCTCTGCGAGATCCTTGTGTAACGGACCCCGGTTGTCGGCAGGCGGGATCGAACTGGGGTCTCTGGAGCTTAGTGTATAAGCCTCTACTGCGGGAACTGAAAGCCATATGGCTGTTAGCTAAGGCTTTAGAGCAGACTCATTAATCTCTCTCTCTCTGTGTGGTCTCCGTGCCACTCGCTGGGACAAAGCACCACGCCCAGGAGATGTGTGAGTTACACACGTCAAAGCACACAGCATAGCTCCTCCCCTAGTACTGGGCTAGCCAGAGGCCCTCAGCATCTGTTCGGGAGCTGATCCTGCTAGTTGCTGTAAATCACCAATTCCAAGGCTGGTTGTTTTACTCAGCTGCAGTTTTAAAAAAAATGGAGGAACGAACATACACTAAACATTCAGCACGAGAAAAACTGCGTGACTCCGTGTATTGAAACGTAGCATTTTTTAAAATATAATTTCATAATTTTTTTAAAAAGCCACGATAACATTTCTGTTTGTTCATTTTGGACCATATGTCTCCCCCACGTGGGTCACCAGCAGAGCGGGAACCTTTAGATGCACAGCACAGACCACTGAGCATTAACAGACTTAGCTTCTGAGGGACCATCCGCTAACGAGGGATGAGGCAGACACTTTGCCAGTGGGTTTCATGGCTGCTGGCTAACAGCAGAGGAATGTGGAGACTCAGGAATCCTGGGTTCAGTTACAGGTTTTGGAGGGGAGTGTCCTCTAATGATTGAGGCCCTTTCTGCCCCATCTCCTCTGCCACTACTCCTCCCCTCCAGGCCCTGCCCCTCTGCTCCTCCACCCTTTGTATTGGAGCCAGACTGCTGCCTTGTCCTGAACCTGTCCCCACAGCAGCTGGGAGGAGGAATTAGAGGGACCCACTGTCCTGGGATGGAGCATGCTCTGTGGGAACAGAATATGATCAGTCTGATCAGCATGTATGAGGCAGGAGGGAATGGTGCATGTTCAGTGCAGTTGGTCTCATAGATAACGCTGCCAGTCTACTGAGCATTGATGTGTGAACTGAAATCTGAAAGGCTTAAAATGGGACCGCATTTGGGCAAGTTTTCAAGGGAACACCAAAAGGCACATCCCTGAATACAGGGTAACCTCCCTGCCAAATGCCAGGCACTGCTTCAGAGCCTGGAGGGGCTAGAGTTTCGCAGTGAAATGGTTGTAGGGGGTTTTGTGCACAAAGGCAAAACAATGTATTTTTTCCTCTTAACCTTGTGCTCAGAAACAGCTGAACAGGTTCTGATCACCTCTTAAAAAGAGTCAGGCTGAGGTGGACACCCAGCACTAGGAATTTCAACCCAAACCCTTAATGTTTGGCAAAGTGATATGCAACTGAAAATGGGCTTTATCTTTGAAAGTGGCAGTCAGCCTTCACTAGAGGTGATACTACCAGCTCTGCCTAAAATACCCGTTTCAAAGAAGTCATAGGCTCCCGTGTAAATGGTTTGTGGATACACACATGGACTCAATTCTGTGATCTGTTTACAAAGGACAGGTTCACTCCTGGGTGAGCAGGAATCCTTCTGGGAAGGGACTTTTTGATGGAACACCAGTACATCCTTAATAAATCACTGCTTCTTCTCTACTTCTCTTGGATTCCCTGGCTGCAATGTACAGCCGTAACACACAATTCCCCATAACTGGTGTGATTCCCCGAGGAACAACCGAGGCAGGCCTGAGTCTGGGAACATAGGGGCTCAGCTGGAAACCTTCCTGAGCCCTTGCCACCTGCCTGCCCCCTGCTGGTAATTGTTGGGAGTTTGGAGAGATGTATCCTTGGTCATGTGATGTGGGTGTTAACAATCAAGAACCAGGCTAGTGCTTGCTGGACCTGAGTTAGTTAAAGTGCCGTGGGGAGCAGGGAGGGAGAGAGGGCTGGCTCGTGTTTGGGCCACGTGTGTGGGGGAGAGAGGGGCTGGTTCATGCTTTTTTTATTCCTCGCTAGGTTTTTGACGTGGAGACTTCTGCGTGACACGCTGCTCTGACCCTCCCTCTCCTTCTGCCGTCCCTGCTGCAGGCGGGGCTGTCTGTCTGAGATGGCGGGCCGGCTGCCTCGCTCTGCGGACCTAACCCGCTTCTGCCAGAAGCTCAACCGGGTGAAAACTCTGGAGGATGACATGATGGAGACGACCTTCAACAGATGCCTCTCCACCATTGACCTGACGCTGCTGGGCATAGGGGGCATGGTTGGTTCTGGGCTGTATGTCCTCACGGGCACAGTAGCCAAGGAGATTGCTGGCCCTGCTGTCGTTGTCTCTTTCATCGTTGCTGGCTTTGCCTCTCTGCTGGCAGCTCTCTGTTATGCCGAGTTCGGTGCCCGGGTGCCTAAGACAGGTTCCGCGTACATGTTCACCTATGTCTCCATGGGCGAGATCTGGGCCTTCCTGATTGGCTGGAATGTGCTCCTGGAGTACATGATCGGGGGCGCTGCGGTGGCGAGGGCCTGGAGTGCCTATCTGGATTCCATATTTAGTCATAAAATAAAAAATTTCACTGAGACCCACATTGGCACATGGCAGGTACCGTTCCTGGCACAGTACCCAGACTTCCTGGCAGCAGGTGTCCTGCTGATAGCCACAGCATTCATCTCCTTTGGGGCCAAAGTGTCCTCCTGGCTTAACCACGTGTTCTCAGCCATCAGCTTAGGTGTGATCCTCTTCATCCTCATTATGGGATTCATTCTCGCAGATCCCAAGAACTGGAGTGTCCAGGAAGGCGGCTTTGCTCCGTATGGGCTGTCGGGCATCATGGCAGGCACGGCCACCTGCTTCTATGCCTTTGTAGGCTTTGATGTCATAGCAGCCTCCAGTGAAGAAGCCAGAAACCCCCAGAAGGCTGTTCCCAGAGCAATAGCCATCTCCTTGGGCCTGGCTGCGGGGGCCTATATACTGGTGTCCGTGGTGCTGACGCTGATGGTGCCCTGGCACACTCTGGATCCTGACTCTGCCCTGGCAGATGCGTTTTACAGACGAGGTTACTCGTGGGCAGGGTTTATAGTTGCTGCTGGTTCCATTTGTGGTAAGTATGGACAGGCTGAAACCTCAGGTCCAGACACCCAGTGCCCCAGTCCCTGGGCTAGCAGTTAGGCCTGTGTCCTCTGGCAGGGTATGCGAAAGCAATGACATCTCGGGTTATGCACTGCACGTTTCCAGGGCCTGAGTCATAGCCGCCAGGCTACTGGTTAGTGCTCAGAGTCCTGGATGCCATTTCCATGTTTGCCACTGACTCGCAGCATGACCTTGGCCAAGTCACTTAACTGCTCTGCTCCTTTTCCCGTGCTGTACAATGGGGATGGGAAATGCTGGGTGCTAGCTCCACCTCCTTGGAGGCTGCCTCCCCTCTGAGTTGCTCCCATTGTCTGGGGCTGCCTGTTGGTCTGTCCCAGGGCTGAGGGACCCTGGGAATGAAGCAGAGTCCTGGATGGAGTTCCTATTCCCAGGCAATCTCTCCCGATGGCAAAGTATTCTCTCGGGCTCGAGGGTCCTGGATCTACCATTTGCGTGCTCCCTGGAAAACCACTGAGGAGCGATGGACTCCACTGGAGTGAGCAGATGAGCCTGACCGTGGCTGCCTCGTGGGAGAGATCCCCACACTCACTGGCAGGTACACATGAGCTCAGGAACTGCACTGCTGCCTTGTCCCTGAGCCAGCTCTGGTCCCGAGGGTGATGTGGGCAGGTTCGGGTGTGTGACTCTGACCCTGTGGCCTCTCTCTCTTTCTTTATCCTTCCCACCCCCCAGCGATGAACACCGTTCTGCTGAGCAACCTCTTCTCCCTCCCCAGAATTGTTTACGCCATGGCGGAGGATGGGCTCTTTTTCCAGGTGTTCTCCAGAGTGCACCCCCGCACGCAGGTGCCCGTGATCGGGATTGTGGTGTTTGGGGTGCTCATGGCTCTGATGGCCCTCATCTTCGACCTGGAGGCCCTGGTGCAGTTTCTGTCCATTGGCACTCTGCAGGCTTACACCTTTGTTGCAGCCAGCATCATTGTGCTGCGCTTTCAGCAGGAGAAGTCAGCAGCTCCCCCTCAGCCTGTCAGGAGCCAGCCCAGTCCTGGGCCCAATGAGGGGGCTGGGCCCAGCGAGCTAAAGGAATACGAATCCTTCTCGGACAAGCTGCAGCTGGTGGGCACAGACAAAGCCAAAGTGCACCGGGAGCCAGGGCAGCTGAAGGCAGCTTTCGAGCCCTACCTGGAGTTCCTCAGCGACTTCTACCCTGGGGAGGTGGTCACCATTGCTGTGGTTACCTTGATGGTGTCTGCCATATGCCTGTGCTCCATTTTGGTATTTGGCAACACCCATCTTCACCTGCCCACCTGGAGCTACTCTCTGCTGCTGCTGCTCTTCAGCCTGGGATTTCTGCTCAGCTTGCTTCTCATTTGGGTCCATGAGCAACAGCAGAGCACCAAGACCTTTCAGGTAGCCATCTGCCCCTTTCATTCTCATTGGTTGCTATGGCCTGGGGGAGGTTGGATTGGCCCTTGCACAATAATGTCTGGAGTAGAGGAAGGCTGGGCTTGTGGTGAAAGTGCAGGTTTTCTTTTACTGGACCACTTCTGTTGGTGAGAGACAAGCTTTTGAGTTACACAGAGCATTACTTCATCTAGGACACCTTCATCTCCATCTGTGGCACTCCGAGTGCCCACAGTTAAGCATAATTAATATAATGTAGTTAACTCCAGCGATTAACTCAAAACAAATTAACTCAATTAAAAAATTAATCATGATCAATCAGAGTTTTAATCACACTGGTTAACAAAAATAGAAAACCAATTTACATTTTTGATGCTTTTCTGCATTTTTCAATTACAAGACAGAACACAAAGTGTACAGTCCTCACTTTATATTTTTATTAAATATTTGCCTTGTAAAAAAAAGATAAACACAAGATAGTAACTTTCAATTCACCTCCTACGAGTACGGTAGTGCAATCTCTTTATCATGAAAGTGCAACTTACAGATGTAGAATTTTTTTTAATAACTGCACTCAAAAATAAAACAGTGTAAAACTTTAGAGCCCACAAGTCCACTCAGTCCTACTTCTTGTTCAGCCAATCGCTCAGACAAATGAGTTTGTTTACATTTACAGGAGATAATGCTGCACAATTCTTCTTTATAATGTCACCTGAAAGTAAGAACAGGCATTCGTGTGGCACAATTGTAGCCAGCATTGCAAGGTATTTACGTGCCAGATATGCTAAACGTTCGCATGCCCCTTAGTGCAGTCTACAAGTTGAAGCAAGATCTTTTGTTTCTCTTTCCAGGGCAAATACTTGTAATAAAAAATAACAAAGTGAGCAGTATACACTTTGTATTCTGTGTAATTGAAACCAATATGTTTGAAAATGCAGAAAAACATTCAAAATGTTTATTATACATTTAAATTGATATTCTGTTGTTTCACAGTGTGATTAAAACTGCAATTACAATTAATATTTTTAACCATTTGATAGCCCTAGTATTAACCATTTGCATCAATCCTCTCTGTCGTTTCCTAACGATTCCTATGCATCAGTGTGGTCTAACTACTTGTCTAGTGCCTGGTAACCTAAAGACCAAACCCACCCTGAAGTCCCTTCTTCAGAAATCTCACCCCATCCCTTTCATGGTCTCCTGCTCACCATCTACGAATAAGAGTGCAAAATTATGACCTAAAGTTGTATTCTTCTAGGCCTGTATGATCACAAATAAAACCCAGCCTTTAGCATAACTACTGCTATTAGGCCTTCTACAACAAATCCTTAATATAGCAAACCTGGTAACCCAATTGCTTGTGTTCACCTGCTTGCCCCCCAGGTCTGTTTCAACCTAGTAAGCAAAACAGCAAGACAATGAGGCATTGAGTATCAGTGTTTTGATACTCAAAACATTCAGGTCAATCATATACCCCTGTATCATTATACTCATTGCAAGCAGGGGAAAGGTCGTAGGTCAACAACACTTTTAAAGAATTTTTCTCAGCAGTTGTCCACCCTTCTGTGTCCTTTGAATGTGTGAGCTCAGCCTTAGTTGTGACTGTCGTAGGCGTGTTCTCTCCTCACTGGCTGCTCTTTTCCTTGCAGATTCCCCTTGTGCCACTCACTCCTGCGCTGAGTATTCTCCTGAACGTCTATCTCATGCTGAAGCTGAGCTACATGACGTGGCTTCGATTCTCCGTCTGGTTGATCCTAGGTGAGTTCCGGTGGTGGCTAATCAGTGGCGTTACCTCTCCTGAGAAGCAGGCCCATTCTGAGCTGAGGAGCTGGTGACATCCATGGTGATGCTGGGCTGGGTCATACAGGTCCCTGTAAGAAAGCCTGGAGAACGATGTTTGAATGACTAGGGAGTCGGACGCAGGCAAGGATATACTTGCATCGCTTAGAATAGCGTGGAACAAAGGATAAGAGAGCATCAGTAGCTGCCTATGGGGTGTCAGAGCCAAGGGAGTGATCTGCTGTTAGAGTAGAGAATCAAGAATCGACTGCTATTTACTATAAAAAGCTTTGGCAGAGTGGAATGCAGCTTGGCTATGGAGTTGTAGGCCAAGTGTTTGATAAAATGCATTGTGCTGTCAGTGAGAAAATGAATTAAAATTGTCTTGAGTTAAAAATTAAAAATCAGTGAAATGGCCCTGACTGGTCTGGGGAAGTAAGGAGGGAAATCAGGCTAGGGGCCTGTTGAGGTTTTGATTTTAACTCTCCGGCAGGGTATGTGAATACAACCATGGTCAGGGCCATTATAAAGAGATGGGAAGGGATACTGTCACATGGTCTGAAACTGGTGGAAGGACCATAGACGATGGGCCATGGTGAATGCCAACTGGTTGAGTAGGCGGGTGGGGGCCGGTGGGGCCCTGCAGCACTGGTGTTGGGCCTGTTTTCATTTTCCCTCCCTTTCCTAGTCAGAACCTCCATCGCACACATTGGGGGGGGTCTCTCCCTCCCACCTTGGCTGAGTCAGACACAAGCTCCTTTGCCTTGCCGCTAAAGCAAACTCTCTCTCTGCTGCAACAGGCCTCCTGGTGTACTTTGGTTACGGCATCTGGCACAGCAAAGAGAACCTGCGTGAGCCCACATCCCGCAGTGTGAGCGCCCGCTATGTGGTGTTCCCTAGCAGCAGCCTGGAGGAGACGGTGCAGGCGGTTCAACCCAACCCCCAGCCCTTGATGGAGCTGCCGGATATGGTGACTGAGGAAGCCAAGCGATGATGTGTCAACGGCGTAGCAGCCTCCCTGCGTGAAAAAGGACACCCCCCACCCCCACTTTCCTCTGCCGAAACAGCTGCCGGGGCTGGGTCTTTCCTGAGCAAACTGGGCTCTGGAGGCAGGATGGTGATACACACACTTCCCCCTGCGCACTCACAGCAAAAGCACTAGGGAGGTGATGGCTGCCTCCTTTCCCGTACCCTGGCACACAGGAATCTGGCTTTTATCCCCCTACTTCTAGCTCGTAGTAATGTGTAAGCCGCGCCTTCTCCAACTGCTCCACCCGAATCCCCTGCCAAACCCACCACAACCCTCGTAACAATAGAGGGATCACGTTTCAGCTCCACCACTCTGTGCCCTGCCTGTCCTGAAATAGCGGGGGGCGAGTAACAAAGTCAATGTGGCCATTCCCACCAGAGCCCACTGTCTCTTCCCATGGCGCAGGGTGTATGAAGAAGGGTCTCTGGCAAACAGGCAAGAGGTGCCACCCAGGTCACACGGGGCTGAGAGTCAGGACTTTATCCTGGCTCTCATATGAACTCCTGGCCTCGGCTGAGTCCCTTCTCCCTAAACCTCACCCCCAGCCGAGGGTGATGCTTAATTAGATGGTGTGTGTAAAGCACTTGGAATGTGCAAAGCACAACAATTGCACAGTGTTAGGGCATTTCTATGCTAGCTTTTCTGGGGTTCTTGATACAATTGGGTGCTGATCAGGCATCTGCTGGCATTCCCTGCCCTAGCCCAGGTCAGCATAAATCATAGAATCTCAGGGTTGGAAGGGACCTCAGGGAGATCATCTAGTCCAACCTCCTGCTCAAAGTAGGACCAATCCCCAGACAGATTTTTGTCCCTAAATGGCCCTCTCATGGATTGAGCTCACAACCCTGGGTTTAGCAGGCCAATGGGCAAACCACTGAGCTATCCCCTTGAAGTTACATGTTCAAGCACCTAGTTCAGTGGGGTCACACCCAGGGCACATTTGTGTGGTTCCATTATTCTAAAAGGCACAGAAATGAGTGTGGTGCTGGGGTGCGGCCCAGGCCTTTGTACTGAGTGGGGCTGGCAAAGGTGAGGCTGAGCCAAAAACCTCTGGTTGTAAATCCATGGCCACACTGGGGCAAGTGCAGAGGGAGCAGAGATTCCCCCTACCCTTTGTTAGCTAGTCCCATGCAAATGGTTTCTAGACAATCACTTTACTAGTGCAGTGAAATAGCACATTACCCTGGCTGTACCCTCACTCGCTCATCCCAAGCAGCTGGGCTGCCTGACCGCCAGCCTGACTCTCATGTGCCCCCGGCCTCCCATGCGTAGCGCTTAGCCCTGTACGACACACAGGATGGCTAGGCCCTGCCCAGCAGAGAGCGCGCTCTGAAAGCGAGCGGCAGCTCTGCGTTTCCGAGAATGGCCAGGGACGTGTGTCCTGATGCAGGGCTGAACTAGCTTGCAGTGGCCTGGGGCTCCATCCATGTGACAGCTGCCTATTCAAATTTACAGCAGCCCTCCTGGGGCTGCCTCTCAATCCCATCCCCCCCGCTGACACTGGGCCCCACAAGGGGCTGCTTTGGGCTCAGGCTCCTGTGCCCCTCACCTTTTGCAGTTTCCTTGTGGCCCTACAGGCTGCTGTCACAGCACACAGGGATGGGGGCAGGCCCTCGTGTCCCCTGCGCCCTTGCAGGCTCTAGCCCCTAGGCTGACCCTGCTCTGTTGCCAGCTTTCATGTAAATAGGGCTGCGGCCTCCCCCCACAAAGCCAGCTTTTGGGCTGCCCTTTGCCTGGTGACAGGGTGAGGCCTTGCCCTGCAGATCAGTTCATTTCTGAGCAGAGGTGAAAGTAAGCCGGTCCAGTCCGCTCCGGCATACCAGCAAGAGCCAGTACGCTGTACTGGACCGCACTGGCTTCCACAGCAGGGATTTAAAGGGCTCTGGGCTCCCTGCTGCAGCAGGCAGCCCAGAGCCCTTTAAATCTTGCCTGTGGCTCCGGCAGCTGGAGCTGCAGTGGGGATTTAAAGGGCCTAGAGCTCTAGGGGGGCCCGAGCCCTGGGCCCTTTAATTTTCCCCTGAGCCCGGGGGCTCCCAGCCACCTCTGCAACTGGGAGCCCCTGGTTGATTTAAAGGCCCTGGGGCTCCCAGCCAAAGCCGGTGCCCCAGAGCCTTTAAATCTTGAAAGACCCCGCCTCTTCTGGTTGAGGACACGCCCTTCTTCAGGACTCCGGCTGTACTGGTAAGTCCTATAAGTTACTTTCACCCGTTTCTGAAGCTCCTCTTTCCATGGTTCCCCTTTGCCCATTTTCTCCTCTTGGCTGCTGTGCCGTGAGCCACTGAGCCCAGCTCTGACTTTAGGCCAGTGCCCAGGGAGAGCGGGAAGGTGGCTGTTGTGTACTGTACATGTCTCCCACCCTCCGCAGCTGCATACCGGCAGTGGGCATGTCAGCTGTCCCCCGCCCCCCTCCGAGTCTCTGCCATGGCCCATGTGAGCTGCAGGTAGGGCTTGGGCCAGGTGTGAGTACAGCATTGTTACTGCATGAGCTGCTGGCCGAGGCCTAGTTACTAGTATTTATTAGGAGGAAATGTGCAGACCCAGTGCACGCACCACAGAAAGCACAACGGCCAGGCCCTGCAGCAATGCCTGCCCTCCATCCACCTCCCCTGGCCTTGTGGAGTACTGGGAGGGGGTTGTATAAGGCAGGAGATAGGGGGCAGGGGAAGGGACTCCGGGCTTACATTCTGACAGCCTGGCTCTTTGCCTAGTGGGGAGCCCACTGGAGGCAGCTGTGCAGCCTGGGCATTGGCTTGTGAATTTGCTGTGACTGCCTGAGGTGGTGTATTTAGCACATGCTGTTCTGGGTCCTGGCTGCTCTGTTGGTGCCACCTTGCCCTGCCCTGGCACTTGTGTGAAATGTACCACACAGGGGGCTGTTATTGCCAATGGAGTTGTGTGTCCCTGCTGTGCTGTGAACAGTGCCTCTGTGTAACAGCTTTGTAACAAAGGTGCTGACACTAGCCCTGCTTATAAATTATGGTTCTACAGTCACTCTGCCTGGGCGGGAGTCTGTCCGCACTGTGCTGTAGTCAGTCTACCTGGAAGTGGAGCCAGCCTGGTGCAAGTCTGAGGCCAGCCCTGCCGGTCCCACAGAAAAGCCCCTTCTGAGGCACCCCACTGCACCAGCAGGGCACGGCTCTTCTTGTGCTTTGCTCTTCCAAATCTCCAACAGCTTTGCTGCATTGTGCCCAAGTCCTGAAAAGACTGGACCCAGGCAGAAGCATCAGGGCTGGGAGGCTGGCTGCTGACTCCAGCTGGAGATGAGTTTGAGGGGTCCCTTTGAGGAGCAAGTCTGCAGAGCAGCAGGGGTATAGTATCTTTGTTCCTATGTCACCAGCCTCAGCCTTGAATAGGCCCCAGGGCCAGAGGAACACATAGGCACTGTAAACCCACGTCTAGGGCCCTAGCTGCCGGAGTAATGTGATGAGGGCAGAACCCTTAACTGTGGTCAGTCTCTGGCTGTAGTGTTTGCATAGAAAACGTGGAAGATGCAAACTCTGCATAATCAGTGCACTGACACCTCCGGAGGAGTTACCCTAATTCACTGCCGTGCAATGCACCATCAGCCCCAGGCCACCAAGAGACTGAGAGTAGCTGGAGGAAAAGCGAGTTGGCCCACCGACAGGTGGATATGCCCCAGCTGCTGGGGCATGCACTGGAGGGGCCCCTGCTGCTACACCTGCCTGTCTGAAAAGGGGGAGGAGGAGAATGGCACTACCACTTCAGGCAGGGGGTGAAAGCATGATGGGGAGTAGTTGTGCTGGGCCAGGCCTAAAGCTCTGCTATGCCTCAGCCCATCCCTCCAGCTTTGCCATAGCTCTCTCCCCTGCCCGTCCCACCTGTCACATTGTCAGGGCATCTCCTTGCCCATGGGCCAGTCCAGGCATGCCCAGGCAGATCTCAGCACTTCAGCTGTCACATCTCTGGGCAGTGACTCTTGGTCCCCTTCCCTCACAGTGTGATGTCCCCAGCAAGCCAGTGTGCACCTGTGCATTGTCCTGTCTCTGAGGGCCCTTCACAGTGTATTGCCAGCAGTGATAAGTTACAGCACAGCTCTTTTGAAGTAGGCACTTCTAGTTTTACGGTAAAAACAATAAAAGTTCCTATGCAGATGCTTAAAGAATACAAGTCCCCCCCCTCCACCATTTGGAGGGCTGCAGGCTGTCAGGGCAGCCTAACATGGGGTGTCCTCCAGAGTCAGGGTGTGGCACAGCATAAGCCCCAAAATATAGTCCAGTGCACATAGTACTTAAAATACCACAGCTGGTCCCTCAGTGCCCCTAATACAAGACACTGGCATCATCTGCCACAGCCATGCTCTTCAGTCCTTTCCTGTCCTTATACCAGGACAGCTCCCACAGCCCTACCAGCTGGAGTGCAACTCCGCTCTTCCCAGCAGGCACCTCCACAGCCTCTCTGCTAGGAGATCCTCCTCACCTAGGGAGCGACCCTCAGCCCTCTGGTGCTAGCTCTCCAGTGTGATATCAGCTGGCAGGCCCTGCCACTGCTCCCCTGCCTTCAGCCCTCTCTGGCCCTTGGCTTTGGCCTCCCAGGCTTACAAGTCAGCAGCCTGCGCTGCTCTCCGACTGAGCATTCCTCCCTGCTGCTTTCCTACCTCCAGCCTTTCCCCAGAATCACCTACAGCATCTTTCAGGTGTTTGAAGCTCCCACCTGCCCCTTTTCTTCTCTTAAAATCCAAATTGGAGGCCGCTGATCAGTCACAGGAGTCCTGGCTCTTTTTCCTCTTAAATGCCAGTGCCATCTTTTGACAATACCAAAAGATTGGAACATCTGTTAGAGGCATTAGGTAGCAGGAAATGAAAGCCAAGAGCCAGACATGAATTGCAGATGAATTATTTATTTCTAAACATTCTGAGGCCGGCATTTTCAAGTAGCACGCAGTAACATAACCCTTAGCATCCCCCCGACAGGCTCAGGCTCCTCTCTGACAAAGTGCACAGCTGCCTTCGCAGCCCCAGAGTGGGCAGGCACAGGCTTGGCTTTCTACTTCAGGTGGGAGAAGAGAAGTGGCAGCTCACACTGTAGGGAAACCTGTGTCGTCTGCCCCAAGGCTGCTTTGGGAAGGAAAGCGAACTCCAGCCAGATGTCTGCTTTTAAAAAGGCCAGCTCCTGCTTTTAGTACCAGAAGCTGTTAAACACCGTCCTGTCATTTGCAGTTCTTTACCTGTGACACATGCTCCCCCTCTGAGAAGCAAGGCAAGGCTGCATTTGAAATGGAGCAGCAAATACTGCTCACTAATCCAGACTGATCCACTCAGACATATGCGTCACTAAGATGTGGCAGCCATTTCCCTGCTCTCCAGAAGGACCCACTCAGCTGGGCACTGAACACAATCCCAGGGCACTAACTGGTGCCAAGGTCATATCGAGCATATGTCTGCTCTCTGTTGGGTTGGTAAAACCATGCCAACACTGCCCATGAAAGAGGATTACTGCTCTTGAGAAATCTTGTGCCTTACACATACCCTCCAAGTGCCCAGAAACTGTGTCTGGTCCTGTGAGCACGTTTTCCACACAGCACATCACCCAAGCGCGTGGACTCGGGGCTGCATGGACACAGCACTGGCCACTAAAGAACTTGGGGTCTCTGAATAAGAGGCCACAGGTTACTCCTCAACAGCTGTACTTGAGGAGCTGGGTAGTGAACAGCTGGGGAATGAGAATGGATGCCATGTGCTGAGGGGTGAAGGGAACAGAAGGAGCACAATGCTCTCTACTTGTCTCCTCTGCTGTTCATGCCCCCCTGAAGGAATCGAACAGTTTCAGCTGTTTCTTCTACACTTGGTGACCAGTGGCTTCTCTCTGATGTTACAGAGCAAATGATGTAAGTAGCCTGTTATTTAGTGTGAAGTTTAGCGGGAGATTCTGGACAAAGAGGAGCTGTGCCCTACTCAGGAGAAAGCCTTCTCTGGCTGCGATTCCTTCTGCTGCAACTTCCGTATCAGCTCCAACAAGTTCATCTGTAAAGTCAGCTCCTGCAAAGGGAAAGACTAATGAAGAAATTAGATGGTCCCATTTCTTGGACACTGGCTGCTAGCAAGAGCTGCTGAGGGAGAACTTGGTCTGCAGCACACAGACTATCAGTCGCATGAGGGGAGTGAAAGAGAAAAGCTGCTCATGCAAAACTAAGGCTTTTTCTGGTTTAAACACATTCACAAAATATGAGGTACATCACCACATGAGATCTGATGCAAATCATCCCATTGCAGCAGGGGTGGGCAAACTTTTTGGCCAGAGGGCCACATCTTGGTATGGAAATTGTATGGCTGGCCGGATGGGGCAGGGGATTGGTGCACATGGGGATGAGGCTCCTGCTGGGGGTGCAGACTCTGGGGTGGGGTGAGGGGGATGGTTTGGGATGCAGGAGGGTGCTCCAAGCTGGGATCAAAGGGTTTTGAGGGCAATTAGGGCTGGGGCAGGTGGTTGGGGTGCTGGGGGCTCAGCAGTGCAGGATCTGGGCAGCACTTACCTGAAGCAGCTCCTGGAAACAGGCCTATCCCCCCCCACCCCGTAGGCAGGGCCATGCCATTCTGCCGTGTGGAGCTGCTGCATGCACAGAGCAAGGCAAGCCCCTGAGCCTGCTCACCGCCTGGAGTGCCAGAGCAGGGGAAGCTCCCAACCCCACTCCCTGGCAGGAGCTTGAGGGCTGGATTAAAAGGTCCATCGGGCTGTACTTTGCCCACCCCTACATTACAGGGTACTGATGATTTAAGACTCACTTTATGAAGGTTCCCTCCTTTTCCACTGCTTCTTTGTCAATATACCAGGTGAGGGGCACAGTGGCCTGTCACCTTTGCAGCATGTATGGCACTAGGTGACACTTTCCATTAAAAACTTAAAAGTTAAAATGCTCACAAAAGGAAAAGGTGGAGTGAGGTCTGGCTGGGTTATTACTTGTACTCCATTGGCAAACAACATGACTCAACTGTGAGGAACTCCCCTGTAAAAACCACCATTATCCTCCTTCAAAACCCTTCTTATAAATGTCCTTTTCTGGGATACTACAACAAATTTGACCATGGTTAGGCCCCTGGTAATGCCAATAATGCTGACCGATAGGGGGGTATGAGAAAACGGACACTATCTGTTGTTTCTTGTCATACTTAGATTGCAAAGTCTTTTGGGCAGGAGGCCATCTTTTTGTTCCATTTGTGTGGAGCACCTAGCAGTGGGGGCCTGGTCCATGACGAGGCCGCATAGACACTAAGGTAATACAGATCAATAATATTTCTGTATTTTTGAAAAAGTAACTTTATAGAGGTGTTTAGTAGAGCAAACTGGAGCATGAGCTGATGGGTGCACAAGGAGATTGTTTTCCATCAATCAGTTATTTCTATTATGGCAGTGGCTGGAGATTCCAACCAAGAACTGTATCCTTCACCAAGTCCCTTTACAGTAGGCAGCTACACAGAGGTGATGACAGTGATTTATAGATGAGGAAAGTGATCAGTTCACTATAATGTTATGTTTATGTTCTAGATAAGGCAAACTAAAGTTTCAGGGTTGAGAGGCTCCTGGCATACATTTCTCCTCATCTCAGTAGAACCCGCAGTAGAAGAGTGTGGCTCTTTGTCCCCCTCTACTGGTTGGGCTACAAAAGTAGTTTGAGCCTGCTGTTGTTTCCAGCCAGAGGACTTAGGCCAGTGGTCCCCGCCATGGCGCCCGTCTGGGCATCTATGTGCACCCATGTACTGCCCAGCAGACAAGAATCCGCCGAAATGCCACCGAAAAGTGACATCATCAAGAGGCGTCACTGTCGAAATGCCGCTGATTTTTGGTAGCATTTTGGTGATGACGCCTCTTGACGTTGCCACTTCTCAGCGGCATTTTGGTGGATGCTTAGCCACCAAGGAACATGGCTGGCGGACGTTGTCTGGCGCCCGCCACCCGGAAAAGGTTGGGGACCACTGACTTAGGCCATGTCTACGCAGGAATTACTGTGTGCAGCAAGCCAGGTTGGAAGTCTACAGTGCACCAGGTTGCCAAGCATTAATATGCCATGTTGACAAGCTTTTAGCCCTTCAGTTCATGCAGCAGAGCAAGGATCACACTTCTAACACTGGAGACTGAGGGTTCAACCCCTCTGCCATGCGGTTGGACAAAGCCATGAGGATGGCTTCTGGTATTTTACCCTTCATTTCTCATTTTTGTTTTTAGCCATTTACTTGTAAGAGTATTGACAAATCTTGCACTACTCCCTGCTCACACACAGACCTGTGGGTTTGTGGTGATGTAAAATCCAGACACTCCAGCTTTCTCTAGGGTGCTCTGCTGGTCAACTACTTTCTGGTCCAGTTCCAAGACTATTTTCTCATCCATCAGTCGCTGTTCCTCTCGAATACGCTGCTCCACAGCCTGAGAAATGAGAAAAAGACACTGGGATTCTAAAGGTAAAGACATTTAATGTTCTTCCTCTAGTTACTTTCCTATTAGCTTTTCTCCTGCCCCTGTCTAATGAAACCCAGAAGCTATTTGATCCTTTGGAAGCTTTAAAGGGGCCCAGGTCCTGTTTGTACTCCAAGAATATCTTATTCCCCGCATTTCTGAAAGGCAGGGAGATAGACTAGGCAGCACCGTCACGTTGCCCACCACAATGCATGGGACAACTGCTCTCCTCATGAGGCTGTGTTAGAACACCAAAACTAGGTGCATACTTCTCTGCAGAGCAACCCCTGGAGCCGATTTGTTCGCAGACCTAATTCCCCGAATCCTGGCTTTCTAACAGGAAGGCCAGTTCAGTCACTGCTACCTATGCAACTACAAACTGACTCTTTGTGGAACTGCAGCCCCCTGGGGAGAGATTAGCCCCCAATTAGGGGCCATGAGCAGGTTTCAGGGGGTCTGCCTAAATAACCAGAGAGCAGGGCTAGCATTAGACTCGCTGAGGCCCAAGCAACTTAGCTTTGTGCCCCCCACCGTGGTGAGGGCCCCAGGCAATTGCCCTGCTTGCTACCCCCTAATGCCAGCCCTGGTTTTTAATCCACTCGATATGCAGAAATACAGTTGTTGTGGCACAGGCAGGAGGTGGAGTTTTTATAGCATATTGGTGGGGCCTCAAATGAAAAGGTTGAGAACCCCTATCCTATGTCACAAGAAAAGGTTTCTGGGATAAATAGAGGCATAAACAGAGCAAGGGAACAACCCCACAGGGGGCATTCTGGGGATTGGGCATGGTCAGTAAGCAAACCAAGATTCCTAACCTGACTCCCTGCCTCTGCTCACAGTCCTTGCCAGCTCTGATCTCTAGGAGTCTAGCAGCAGAAGCAGGCAGCACTGTATTTCTTGTACGTCACTGTCTAGTATGGAGGCCTTAACAGAGTCAGAGCAATCCCTTGGGTAGGGCAAATTGGGGTGACAGCTCTGGGCCCCGCACTTTGGGGGGCCCCACGGGCCGGTGCGATTAGCTGGCACAGTTGGTCCTGGAGGAGACGAATCCATTGTTTCCGTCTCGCACTTTGGGGGCCCCGCAGGCTGGTGTGATTGGCCAGCACGGTCAGTCCTGGAAGAGACGAATCTGCCCCAGGCCCTGCACACCCCTAGTGACGGCCCTGACTGCAGATGTAAATATGCTGGAACTGCTATATGCCACCAGAAGTTCACAGTACACAAATAATCAATTACTTTCACCTTCTCTAGTGACTTCTCAAGATAGGCCCCTGGGAGTGGTAGTCTAGAGCACACAACAGGGTTTGATCATCACTACTTACTGATCATCAGATCCTATAGCCAGAAGTCTAACTCATAGGTCTCCAGACTGATTTCAGAACCAGCTTCAATATTTGTCCCCTACGTTTAAGTGTGGCTTTACTGGTTTTTACGAACGACACACGCTACTGCAAGAAGGTTGCAATTTGTAGTTGGTAGGAACAGCTTCAGCAAGTGGCAAAGAAGAAAGTGCTAACGAAAGCCTTACCTCCAGCTCCCTCTGCTGAGCTGCTTTGAGAACTGGCAGGTTGTGAGGTTTGCAGGACTGCTGGGCCTCCTTGTGTTTGTGGAACATTTCCTGCTTGAGCACTGATTAATAAACACAAAGTTAGACTCTCCATCCAGAATGACAGTAGGCAAGGAAGGTACACCCATCATTTCCCCTATTCCCAGCAGAAGGCTAGGCTTTGGAAGTTAAATATCCTATTTCAGAGAACACTGCTTTCAATAATTCCCTTGCAATCTGGAGCAGAGCAGTTCTGGGGAGAAGTGGATACCCTGAGGCAAAGTACAGAAGCTCAGCCACTACACTAAGGTATTTATCAAGGTGTTTGAATAGCAAAATTCTGTCCACAAACTCTCAGGTCTCTTTGCTACCCACAGGAAGACAGAGCGCTTTAAAAATGCAGCCACTAATGTAGCTCACTTATATTAATTCTTCCATCTGCACAAGAGCATTGGTTCTGCAGCATAGCCATACACATACACTGACAAGGACATGCTCCCAACATCCCTGCCAAAAGCACACACTCAGTGATGTTATAGCTACTGGTTGGCCACTGCTGCTTCCTGTCCTGGGGCTGCCAGCCCTTTCCATCAGGCTGCGAGAGGCTGGTTTCGCCCCGGGCCAGCTGTTACTCTCAGGACAATCTGACTTCACCTGTTCTCGGTGTCCAGCGCCGAGCAGGGGCTGCAAAGCAAGGGACTAAACGGCCAGTTTACTAGGAGGCGGGAGAGGGCTCGGGCTGGCGAGGGGCTCGGCGCTGCAGGGCCCTCACCTCGGTGCTCGCTCTGCAGCTTCAGCCGTTGGTTGTAAAGGTTTTTCTCCGTCAGGTGCTGGATCTCCAGCAGGCCCTGGACGATCTCAAAGACGGTGCCATCGATGAGCGCCAGCGCCAGGTCACTGAGGATGGTGTAAGACAAGCGCTGCTGGCAGGAGCTGCAGGGACACGGGAGCAGTCAGCGAGCCGCCCCGCGTTAACCCCCCCCATCTCGGGACTCGGGCCCCACGGCCCCGCTCCTCCCGGGGGCTGCCCCGCCCCGCAGAGCTCAGCAGCGGGCCGGGCCGGGCCACCTACCTCCCCCCACGCGTGTCACACGCCGGCCGGACTGGGCCTGCCACGCGCGGGAGCGACACGCGGGGGGGGCTCAGGCCCGGCTCCCCCTCCCCCTCACCTGGGCAGCCCCTTCACCAGCGCCTGCAGCTCGGACAGCAGCTGGTAGTGCCGCTCCTGCTGCCGCGCCCGCTCCGCCGGCTCCTCGTAGGCGAGCCCGGGCCCGCAGCGCTCCATGCCGCCGGGGGCGCGCTCGGCCGCTGGGTGGGGCTGTACGTGTGCGGCCGTGCGCGCGCGCTCCCTGCGGGTGGGTTGGGCTGTACGTGTGCGGCCGTGCGCGCGCGCTCTCGACAGGTGGGTGGGGCTGTACGTGTGCGGCCGTGCGCTTGCGCTCTGGGCAGGCGGGGGCGGAGCTGCAGGCTGAAAGCTCCGGGGGGCCTGGCCCGGGGGGCTGTGGGGCAGCAGGAGCAATGTGCCTGCGGCCGCGGGCGCTCTCGCGATTTGGGGGGCAGGATCTGTGCGGCTGTCGGGGTTGCTAAATGCATTAACTGGGGCTGAGGGCTCCCCGAAATACCTACACACTCCCCTCCAGCACCCCCAAATACCCCTCCCAGTACACACACCCCTCCAGCACCTCCAAATACCCCTCCCACTACACCCCCCCAAATAGCGCCCACACCGCTCCAGTACCCCCAAATACCCCTCCCACTACACACACCCCTCCAGCACCCCCAAATACCCCTCCCAGTACACACACCCCTCCAGCACCCCCCAAATACCTACACACTCCCAGCACCCCCAAATACCCCTCCCACTACACGCACCCCCCAAATAGCGCCCACACCGCTCCAGTACCCCCAAATACCCCTCCCACTACACACTCCCCTCCAGCACCCCCAAATACCCCTCCCACTACACACACCCCTCCAGCACCCCCCAAATACCGCCCACACCGCTCCAGTACCCCCAAATACCCCTCCCACTACACACACCCCTCCAGCACCCCCCAAATACCGCCCACACCGCTCCAGTACCCCCGAATACCCCTCCCACTACACACACCCAACACCCCCCAAAACCGCCCACACCGCTCCAGTACCCCTAAATACCCCTCACATTACACACACCCCCTCCAGCACCCCCCAAATACCGCCCACACTGCTCCAGTACCCCCAAATACCCCTCCCACTACACACTCCCCTCCAGCACCCCCAAATACCCCTCCCACTACACACACCCCTCCAGTACCCCCCAAATACCGCCCACACCGCTCCAGTACCCCCAAATACCCCTCCCACTACACACACCCAACACCCCCCAAAACCGCCCACACCGCTCCAGTACCCCTAAATACCCCTCACATTACACACACTCCTCCAGCAACCCCCAAATACTGTCCACACCGCTCCAGTACCCCCAAATACCCCTCCCACTATGGACACCCCTCCAGCACCCCAATACTGCCCACACCGCTCCAGTAACCCCAAATACTCCTCCCACTACACACACCCCTCCAGCATCCCCAAATACCGCCCACACCGCTCCAATACCCCCAAATACGCCTCCCACTACACACACCCCTCCAGCACCCCCAAATACCGCCCACACTGCTCCAGTACCCCCAAATACCCCTCCCACTACACACACTCCCTCCAGCACCCCCAAATACCCCTCCCACTACACACACCCCTCCAGCACCCCCAAATACCACCCACACCGCTCCAGTACCCCCAAATACCCCTCCCACTATACACACCCCTCCAGCACCCCCAAATACTGCCCACACCGCTCCAGTACCCCAAATACCCCTCCAGCACCCCCAAATTCCCCTCTTACTACACCCCCCAGCACTCCCAAATATCCCTCCCACTACACACACTCCCTCTAGCACCCCCAAATACCCCTCCCACTACACACACTCCCTCCAGCACCTCCAAAGACCCCTCCCAGTACACCCCCCCTCCAGCACCCCCAAATACTCCTTCTAGTACCCACCAATTGTATCCTTCCAGCTGCCCTAGGGTTGCCAACCCTAGGATTGTCCTGAAGTCTTCAGGAATTAAAGATTAATATTCAATTAAATATTATGTTATGATGAAACCTCTAGGAATACGTCCAACCAGAATTGGCAACACTATCTCTTCGTAACAGCCCACTGTCCTCTGTTTGGGAACTTGAAATATGGTAATTTTTCTGGGCCTAGATTCGAAAATAAATGCTGCGTTGACTTTAGTGCCATCTACTGGTAGGTTTGCTAATAGCTAGCTTGGTACATACTGACATCTCTTGTAGACCAGTCTCATGGCACCTGCTGCACTGGGATAGCAGTGGGAGAACTACTTGGGTTAGTTTTGTTAAACTGCAAGTGGGATGTGTCCACTCTGCCTCCCAGCAACAGGGTTGTTCTGGTTGAGAAGCAAAGTAACTTCTATCAATGGATGTCCAGAGAGACATCAATGGGAGAAAAATTGTGCATGGGAAAAGTTAGCTACACCAGAGCAGCTCTTGTGTATACACCAGGCCTCTGTGTGTCTGCATAGTGACCTTACGTACCTTTTCTTTTGTATTTTGGCCTCTTAAAGTGCCAGAAATCATATTTCTTGTAATAACTCTTAAATAATTGTATTTCTTTTAATAATTCCTCTGATCAATGTCCCTTCTCGGTGTGAAATGAAATGTTAATTGACAGATACCAAATCATCTGTCACACTATGACAGCCAATAAACAAAACCAGCCAGAGAGCATGGGAGCAATCCTTTGAGGCTGTGTCTTGAACATTTGCATTTCCTGCCTAATGAAAATGGACATAACCTGAAGCCAAACTCTTTTGTTTAATGTTTCACATTTGTGTTCTCAGTTACCATTCATACAGCTGATGACTTTAATGTCAGATTTGATTTCTGTATAGATATCTACAAGGACTGCTGATGTCAAGGAAGTTGTTGAGAAATGTAAACTGACTGCCCCTCAGCACTAGGGATCTATTGTTCGGGTCTGTGACCCAGGGTTTAGCTTTGTGTGATTGTGCCATTTCAGCCCAGGGAGGGAGAGTGGCTTCCCACCCCCACCTTATCCAAGTCAGTAATTGTGGGGGCATAGTTTGGACCTAGCACAGGCTAGGGTAGCCCTCAGGTTTGCACTAACTCATGCCCTGATATGTCACTGCTGCAGTGTCACAGATTCCCTGTGATACATATTAGCCCTGGCCCCAGCTTCTCTTGCCTGCAGTCCAGCCTCTTCTTTTTCCAGCCTCTTCTTTTTCCAGCCTTTTTCCCAACAGCTTCCTGCCTGTTTCACAGGCACAGTTAGCCCGGTGATTGGCTCCCAGATTGGAGTATTGGCTTAGCCTAGCCTGGGGTGTGAGTCCTCACTGCAAAGCCCTCCAACATTACAGCATCCTCACTAGTTCTGCTCTCGCCCATGGGTGTGCATCTGGGTAGGGTTACCGTACGCCTGGGTTTTCCAGGACATAGCCTCTTTTTTAAACCTTCCTTCTCTGTCCATGGGATTTTAAAAATAACAGGAAATGTCCTGGGGTTTTGCAGAGCAGGCAAGCTGTCGCTCAGAAAGAGCCCTGACTGGTCCGCTTCCTGATTGGTCCTACCTCTGCATCTGGAGCTGATTGGTCCATACCCCAGTAAGCCATAGCTGCCTGATCTTGCCCACCCAGGCCCGAGCTCCCAGCCCTTTGGAGGGGATCCTGCAGGGAGGCACTGACTGAGGGCTGTTGCTGTGTCCTGGGCAGGTGCCTTGCCACCATCACAGGGAGTGACACTGCCCCCCATCTCCAGTGAGTACCCCCACCACAGGTACCCCCTCCTCCAGCAGGATCTTCTTTTGGGGAAGTTGAAATATGGTAACTCTACATCTGGGGACGTATCCCATGGCTCTTTGTGCTGAAACTAGGGTTACTACCTGGCTGGTATTTGACCGGCCTGGCTGGTTTTTTTTTATGGATTTGTCAATTGACAGAAAAATAATTTAATCTGCTAGGGCTTTTTTTTACGTGGGTCCATAGATTTGCATTATTACCACAATACATGGGGAAATGTAATTGTCATAAACAGATAAGTGAGTTAATAGAACAGAAGTGCTTCATATGTCTTTTGCCTGTAAAGGGTTAACAAGATCAGTGAGCCTGGCTGTCACTTGACCAGAGGACCAATCAGGGGACAGGATATTTTCAGATCTTGAGGGAGGGAAGTTTTTGTGTGTGCTGTTAGATTTTGGTTGTTGTTCTCTCTGGGTTCTGAGAGCGACCAGACATGCAACCAGGTTTCTCTCCAATCTCTCCGATACAGGCTCTTATGTACTCAGAATAGTAAGTACTAGGTAGATAAAGCGAGTTAGGCTTATGTTTGTTTTCTTTATTTGCAAATGTGTATTTGGCTGGAAGGAGTTCAAATTTGTATTTTGCTGAAAGGATTTTACTTTGTACTTGTATACTTAGGCTGGGAGGGTATTCCCAGTGTCTATAGCTGAAAGACCCTGTAACATATTCCATCTTAAATTTACAAAGATAATTTTTACTGTTTTTTCTTTCTTTAATTAAAAGCTTTTCTTGTTTAAGAACCTGATTTTTTTTTATTCTGGTGAGACCCCAGGGGACTGGGTCTGGATCCACCAGGGAATTGGTGGGGAGAAAGGAGGAGAGAAAGGTTAATTTCTCTCTGTGATAGGATTACTTTCTCTCTCAGGGAGAGTCTGGGAGGGGGAGAGAGAAGGAAGGGGAAAGGTGAATTTTCCTTTCTGTTTTTAGATTCAAGGAGTTTGAATCACAGTGATCTTCCAGGGTAACCCAGGGAGGGGAAGCCTGGGAGAGGCAACGGTGAGGGAAAGGGTTTACCTTCCTTGTGTTAAGATCCAGAGGGACTGGGTCTTGGGGGTCCCCGGGCAAGGTTTTGGGGGGACCAGAGTGTACCAGGCACTGGAATTCCTGGTTGGTGGCAGCGCTACATGTACTAGGCTGGTAATTGAGCTTAGAGGAATTCATGCTGATACCCCATCTTTTGGATGCTAAGGTTCAGAGTGGGGAATTATACCCTGACAGTAATGTAAAAGGTCTGGTGTCCATCTAAAGATGATGCAATGTTCCCACTTCTGCAGTTTCAGTGATAACAGATCAAAACAGTTGAAAATACAGCAGCTCATGGGTGGCGGGTGAACCGCAGGCTTGGAGAGGCTGGCCCCTAGCCAGCCGGCTGACCAGCCCCTTATTCCTAGCCCCACTCCTCCTGCCCCTTTCCCCCACCGGAGTCCAGAGGCCCCCGCCACCAGCCCCCAACCCTACGCCCCCAAAGCCCCAAAGCACCTGGCGGGTGGATGGGCAGGCAGGCAGGAAACGTGGCCCCCAGCCTGAGCCCCGGAGCGGCAAGTGGGCGGGCAGGCAGCATAGCCCACAGCTCCATAGCACTGGGTGGACAGGTGGCACGAGCACTGGCTCCAGCCGTCCAGAGTCCCTGGCTGCAGACTGGCCCCTCGGTAGCCCCAACCCAGGGCAAGGACACTGGAGCCTTCCCAATAGGGTGACCAGATGTCCCAATTTTTGGGTCTTTTTCTTATATAGGCTCCTATTATCCCCCCCCCCCAGCTCCTGTCCAGATTTTTTACATTTGCTCTCTGGTCACCCTACTTCCCAAAAGAGTGTGTGGAGCGGGGAGCCCCTGCCTGACGTGGAGACGAGGGCAGCCCCCGGCCCAGGGCAGGTGGAGGCACCCAGGCTCCTCACAGCTGCCTGTGCAGCTCTCCCTGACCCTGGCAAAGGGGCCCTGGAGTGCAAGGGTGAGCACGGAGACACATCGGAGGGTTTGGAAGTTCACAAGGCAAAGGGACAAGATGGGCGTGTGTTTGTCCATGACTTTCCCCCAAGCAACCCTGGGTCTGGCCTCTTGGGTGCTTGTTAGCAAAGGAGTGCGAAGAGGCCTAGCAAATGCTCCCATTCTGATTAGTCGTGTTTCCCCCACTGTGTCCAGGTGTAAGTAATCTCCAAAGGGCAGGGCTGAACTGGGCTCACTGATCACGCAGGCTAAAAAGAGGTATGTTTTGGGGGTGCCACAGTGACTGGCATTGGTGATGTTTCTGCAGTGTGGAGACTCAAGTGTCTGAGCTGGCAGTGGGATGTGGCTGGGGCTTGAGGGCTTCTGGGTGCCTATGGGGGGAGTGGTCAGAGCCCGAATGTGGGAAGGGGAACCCCTGCATGCAGGGGTCTGCATCTTAGGCAGGAGAAGCTGCTTCCTGAGGACCCATGTGGTGCAAGGAAAGAGACAGGAGAGGCTGCTGCTCCTAGGGGCTCTGGTGAGGAGAGAGGCTGCTGCTGCTTGTGCCTGGTTGTGGAGGGAAAGGTCAGCATGGTGGGGCCTCTGTGTATGGGACAGGCCAGTACCCTGGGGCCTCTTTCTGAAGTGGGACATTCCTCTCTCCTGCTTTGAGCTGCAGGAAATATTTGCTTCCTCTGTTCCCGATGCTTTTCTCCCTCAATAGCTACCAGATGTGTGTCCCATGCTCTTCTAATTAGCCTGGCAGGCTCAGGACTCTGCATTCTCCCGGGCTCAGTGGCTGGATCTTGGAAAGGCTGGGCTTACTGTGGGAACTGGCGGTGCCCACAGATATTTGGCTTGGCAAGAAGCAGGATATGTTAGGGTAGCTAAATGAAGCAAACTTGGCCTTCGGGATGGGGCCTGAATGTGTGGCATGGGCCCTTGGTGCAGGAAGGAATTGACTCAGTGTGGAGGTTCTGCACTGATGAAACCCCGATTGTGGTGTGTTACCAGCAGGGGCGGCTCTATGTATTTTGCCGCCCCAAGCACGGCAGTCCGGCGGTCTTCGGCGGCATGCCTGCGGGAGGTCCGCCGGTCCCGCGCATTTGGCGTACCTGCCGCCAAATTGTTGCGGGACCGGCAGACCTCCCGCAGAAACGCTGCCAAACTGCCACCCTAATGGCGACCGGCAGGCCACCCCCCGGGCCTTGCCACCCCAGGCACGCACTTGGTGCGCTGGTGCCTGGAACTGCCCCTGGTTACCAGTGTCAGCCCCACATTGGGTCTGTGCAGCCAGCCTCCACTATGGGGTTGCACCAGTGGGACTATATGTAGGACGTTACCCCCGTGTAAATTCCTTGCATGTAGAAAGGGCCCATGAAAAGCAGCCTATGTACCCCGGGGCACGGTGTGTACTTACAAGGACTGTACCTGTGTGACCCCACTGCAGGGTGGGAAGAGGGAAGCGTTACACATGGGGTACATGCAGGTCGGTGGCCTAAGGTCTAGGAGACAAGCCGAGAGAACTAAAAGTCAGTTGGGTCTTTTAATACAGTGATTTTCAACCTGTGGTCCATGGACCCCTTGGGGTCCGCAGACTATGTCTAAGATTTCGAAAGGGATCTACACTTCCGTTCGAAATTTGTTAGGGGTCCGCAAATGAAAAAAGGTTGAAAACCACTGTTCTCTGCAAAGGGGCTGCCCAGCCCCTGTTCCTGAGTTTACCCAGAATGCAAAGTGAGTGGAAGCATTGAGAAAGCTGGCAGGCAGCGTGCCTGGGTACCATGATCATGGGTATGGCCCCAAATGTGGGGAACCCAAGGGGCTCCATTTGCACAAGGCATGGGAGGGCCTAGGGGGCTATAGTGATATTTAGCGTGGTCCTGAATGGGAAGGTTTCTAGTAGCACAAGGTGCGCTCACAAGCTGAGGTCTGAGGGGGCTCTCGGAGAGAGGATATTGGGTGCCACAAGTGGCAGTGGTTCAATGCATGGTCCAGGGTAAACTGTCTGGGCTGGGCCAAGCAGCACACTAGACAGCCCTGGTCGAGGAGTGTTGGCAGCTCAAACAATGTGACATGGTCCAAGGAAGGGGTGCTAGGCTGGCTCAACACACGCCAAGGCTGGGCCCCATGAACTCTGGGGCACAGCTCCCTGGGACTGCGGCACTCTGGGGGACAGCTGGCAATCGTGGGGCAGCTTCAAGTATATCGAAAATGGAGCCTTTGTTGCAATAAAAGGAACAGTGCGTCAATGAATAATATCAGCAGAATAGTCTCTCGGGGTGCACCAAGGCCATAGTCTGCCTGAACCTCCCCAGTGTGGGGGAACCCCCAGCTGGGATGAGCTGGCATAGCTAGCTCCTCCACCAGCCCCTTGCAGCCCTTGGCGTGGGGACAGGGATGGCACACTCTGGCAATTCCTCTGGACAGCTCCTGGGAGGCTATAGTCAGTCCAAATAGATTAGGGTACCCCAAGGAGTAGGACTGGCTTAGTACCAGGATCAGGGCTTTGCAGCCAGCGTCTCTGAGGTCCTTCCATGTCGGCTGCAGCCAGCATATACAAGGGGCAGTCGAGGAGCTGGGCCATGTTGCTCTTACACTCAGTAATGCCCCCAGTGTGAATCGTCCCACTGGTTGGCCTGGCATCACTTGCAAAACAAGGCCCTGCTCAGCAGGACTAAGGGGCCGGTACTGGACTTGGATAGTGTGCCTTGAAATGTTCACTGTGCCAGAGCTTTGTATTAACAACCTGTAATGAACATAGGTCTGGCTGCTGGCTGGAAAGGTTGGACACTCTTGACATTGGGCCTGTCAACTGGGGCAGGTTAATTTCAAAAACTTCATGGATGAGATTTGGGTCTGCCATATTAGAGATGTGGGTTCAAGTCCCCACCCTACCAGAAATGGCCACGTGCAATTCCTAGGCATCTCCATCTGCAACATGGGGTGAATGGTAGCTGTCTCCCCCTAGGACAGAGACTTGAGGCCTTGGTTCATAGTAGGTGCTTGTGCAATGCACAGAAATATTAACAGTTGTCAATGGAAAAAGAGACTTGATGACATGATCTTCTGGCTTCCAAGCCAGTGTCTGTCTCTCTCTACGTCAGAGGGTACTGTGTGGGAGGGCAGCTTTCTGTGTGTCTCTCTGTCCGCTGAGGTGACAAGTCTGTGCCGTGTAGCTATGAGGCAAGCCTGTCTTGTTGGCTCACACAAAGCCCAAACCAAACTCTAGTAACTTTGTAATGTTGACACAGTGGAGGTTATTCTCGGTGGTGGATAGCAGCGCTCAATGGGGCTCTATAGTGATATGGGCTTCATAGATTCCTAGGTGTTAAAGTCAGAAAGGACGATTATGATCATGCAGTCTGACCTTCTGTATAACACAGGCCAGAGAACCTCACCCAGTCATTCCTACCTGGATCCCAATAACTTCTGCTTGAGCTAGAGTTAACCTGGGCTCTTACTCAGCTGTTTCCTCTAACCCCCAGCCTGTCCACACACAAATCCTCTCACCAAGTGTAGTGGTGCTTTCAACCCGTGCTAGCTGTGGGTTAGAGTGCAGGGGCTGCTTTCACTTGGGCTGGTAACCTGTCTACTTTACAGCGAGGATGCTGGCTAAACCACTCTAGTGCTGGAAGTTCTGGTGCCTTCCCACAATTCTCTCAGGTGCCTAGAAGGTAAAACAAGTTCTCCCACAATTCAGTGGGAAGGAATCCTAGAATCAGCTCACCGGAGCCCAGAATCTCTAGTGACAGCCACGGGGGAGCACAGGAACAGTGAGGACACAGTAACTGGAGCGTGGCTGCTCACGCCCAGCTAAGCTAATCCAGTGTGTAGACTCTGGTGCAGATCACCTGAGTTAACTTTGCAGTGAAGTCCTATCCTTAGAGACTCCCAATCATAATATAAAGACTTTAGGGGGTGAAGAATCCACTACATCCCTGCGCATGGCCAGTTTTGATAATAACAGTTCTGTGGGGGTAAGATAAACATCTATGGCCACTTTTGCCTGTTCAGAAATACCTGTCTCTCCTGCAGGAGGTCAAACGACATGATCTTTGTGGTCCCTTCTGGTCTGAAAATGTATGCATCCACGAGTGGTGCAAATTCAGATTGAGAATGCAAATGGCTTGCGGACCCAATTGACTATTATGTAAATACACGATGAGAATTAACTAATAACTGTGTTAGTCTAGCACATTTCAACTGGAAATTATTTGACATCTTACGGGGATGTGTGTGTGCAAAACAGTGCATGAAAGATTCTTGCAGCAGCAGGGTTTAACCTAGGAAAAGCAGTGGCAATGACTGAGCAGAATGTAGTATTCTCTCTGCTGTATCAGCAGATAGGAGTATTTACAGAATGCCACAAAAAATGTTGTTTCAGCATAAGCCCAAAATATGGATTTTACCATTGTAAATAATACTATCAGCTCTTGCTGAAGACTGCCCACAGGTTCCAAAGATAAAGGTGTGGTGATGTATGTCAGATGTATGTGCTACAAAAATAAAGGCATCCTCTGTCAGAGTTGGCAGTGTGCCTCTCAACTTCCAAACCTGCCCAGTTGTGACTCTAGCAATCAAAAGTGTGGAGCACCCGTGTTTTGTTGTGTGTCATACCGCAACTGACAGACCCAATGGTTTTTAACTCACAAACCCATTTTGCAGGATATTTTCTGATTGGATTAAATAAATTAGTGTTTTAAAAGAAAATTGGAAAAACAAATTCTCCCACACGCAGCCACCCACACTGGCCATCATCAGAACTTTCAGAGCTCTAGCATCAACATCGACCCCTTGAACTGAGAGTAACTGCTATCCTCTATGTCAGTCAACCACTAGAGGGGGACTTGACACACGTTTTGCTAGTGCATTACAAAATGTTTGCTAGACAGCGGTGAAATATTGGAAATCAGGAGTCCTGAGCTCTGTCCCTGGCTGTAGGAGGGGACCAGTTGGCAGTAATGAGAGACAGGATAATGCATTTAGTTGGAAAAGCAAAGTGGCTGAGTAGGTAAGAATTAGAAAGACAAGATTGGGGAGGTGATGTCTGTTATTGGACCAACTTCTGCTGGTGAGAGAGACTTCAAGCTTACACAGAGGTCTTCGCCAAGACCTGAAGAAGAGCTCTGTGTGGCTCGAAAGCTTGTCTCTCTCATCAACACAAGTTGGTCCAATAACCAATAATACCTCTCCCCCATTGTCTTGCTAAGCTCCTGGGACTGACACGGCTACAGCAAAACTGCAAATAACTAAGAGTTAGGCACGCTAGACTCGTGGGGCTGGATTCACAAATGGACTTAGGTACCTAACTGCCCCTTTAGGTGCTTAAGTCCAGCATCTAGGCATCCCTGGCACAAAACCACTGCTCAGCTGCTGCCTAACTCTGTAGGCACCTCAAATCCCTAGACACCTTAGTTTCTATTGGTAAAGTCCCCAAGGGACATCGATGTCTTCTGCTGGGCAGGCACACAACCACTTTGGTCCTGACGCTGCCGAGCTGTTGGGGGTCTAACCTGTGGGATGATTCACAAACTGGGTGTTCGCCTATCCATGGGCCTCAGTCCTGTAGGTGTGCTCAGAGGCAGCCAAACAGAACACCTACTGCACCGGGCCCTCGACAGCATGAAGCCAGAAGTGGTGGTACTCCCCTTATTCTCAATAGTTAGAGCACTAATGCTGAATATGGGAGACCCATGTTCAAATCCCCACTCTGCCCGAATCAGGCCAGGGGCTTAGATCCATAGAGTCCAAAGCCAGAAAGGATCATTTTGAACATCTAGTCTGACCTCCTATGTAACACAGGCCTGAAAACTTCCCCAAAATAATTCCTAGAGCAGATCTATGAGAAAAACCATCCAATCTTGATTTAAAAATAGCGTAGCTGAAGTCAAGTATCTTAGATCGAGTTACCTACCGTCCTCACCACGTGGGATCGACGTCCGCGGAGCCCCCTGTCGACTCCGCTACCGCCGTTCGCATTGGTGGAGTTCCGGAGTCGACAGGAGTTCGTTCGGGGATCGATATATTGCGTCTAGATGAGACATGATATATCGATCCCCGAGAAATCAATTGCTACCCGCCGACACGGCCGATAGTGAAAACGTACCCTTAGAAGACAATGACTTAGAGAGACTAAGTGAGGTAACATCTTGTATTGAACCAACTTCTCTTGGTGAGAGAGAGACGCTTTCAGGCTACGCAGAGCTTTTCTTCAGGTCAGGGGAAAAAAGAAAGAAGAAAAGGAGGAGAAGGAGGAAGAGCATCTCTGTGTAAGCTCGAAAGAGTGTCTCTCTCACCAACGGAAGTTACTTCAATAAAAGATATTACCTCACCTACTTTGTCTCTCTAATACCCTGGGACCAACATGGTTACAACAACACTGCATAACATAACGAATTGTCTGTTAAGAAAAGTTTGTAACTGGTTCCAATAAAGGGGACTGAAACATTATAGAAATAACAGTTTGGAGTTAATGAAATACACATATTAAGACATTTAGTAACAGCGAATGGTATTGAGTTTGGCCCAAAGAAAATAGAAGTTATTCCTAGGCCCCCGAGACTAGAAAAAAGTGGGACAATTTCATTCCTTCACAGGAAATTGTGATTTTTTTTTAAATGAAGTGTTTGTCAAACTATGTGATGATTTCAGAACTGGTGATGGATCAGAAAAGATGCTGTATAGATTCCTTAATTACAAGGCTAGAAGGGACCATTGTGATCAGCTAGTCTGACCTCCTGTACAACACAGGTCAGAGAACTGCCTCAAAATACGAGAGTTGGGGTGAAACAGCACTCTTCAGATACTAAAACATGTTTTAATGAAAGATCCATGTCTTGCACCACTGTTGATCATCAAGTGGTTTAGGTGCACTGTTGCTCCCAATGCAAAATAATGTCTCTAAGAAATCTGGGGCATAATTCATTTTTTTGCTAACTACTATGGAACAATCTTATCCCCAAACTGAACAGGAAGTTCTCGGCTGTGTGTGAGCCATATAACATTTTAATATGTATGTTTGGGGATGTACATTTGTTTTAGTGGCTGATCATAAGCCCCTAATTCACAAATTGAATCCTAGCAAATCTACCATGGAATCTAGCATCTGGGGTGACTATTTCATGTATGTGGTTATACCATTGAACATATCCCAGGAAAAAGCAATATTGTCAGTGCTTTGTCATGCCTTCTGCTTCCAGATACTCTGTCTGGCCCAATAACAGAAGACTATGTGTGAAAGACAGTGTCAGTATGTATAGCAGTTTTAGAAACATTATGGAGTAACTAAAGACTGGGTCTTAGCAAGACAGTCTCTTCAATTAACTTTATCACACTGCCAAATCTAATACAAGTTAATCTTATTCCATCATACAGCTGCAATGAACTATCTACCCTGGATATTACTCTGGGTTGAGTTAAACTTTGCTGTAATGGGTTGGATTAAAACTGCATTGAAACTGCCGAGTGTAAACATGGCCTTAATTTACGATAGCTATAAGAGACAGTTAATGAGCCCAAGGCATAATGGAGTCTGCCTAGAAACTAACACCATAATGGTGGAGGGTCCCAGTGGATGTTGTTTGACCAGTTGTTTGTGTGTGAGGGTATAGACAAGCTGTAGTACAACCAGAAACTGAGAGCGCACACGGAGAGACACACAGGGACAGCCAGGTGCAGAAGCAGAGAAAGAAAGCCAAGTAGCTGCCTGGAAGCCTGGGAGAAGCCCCCAGACTAGTTCTGACTAGGGCTGAAAGAAGCTTAAGTCTGGGAGAAAGGATAGCCACTCAGGTCAAAAGTGGTCACAATACTATATTAAGAAACTGCATCATTGTCCCAAAACTCCAAGATTAAGAGAGTACTGCCCATGAGCCTCACCCGGGTATAGTTCAATTTTAACACATTTTGTGCAGTAAGTTATTTACCCAAACATTGTATTGGTTGTTGAACAACTGAGAAGAAATGCTACTACACAGGCTGTGGATAAAACTAGATATGGGTCTGGTTGAATTTATTCAACAATATTATCATGATTGATTATGACCCATCATATCTCGAGTCTAATCACAGAGCGTCCATCACCCACCTTTGGAAGGACACACGAGGCAGTCTGCATGTTATGGATACCCCTTTGAATTGGTTTCAGCAATTTCATTGAAAAATTCTTTACAAACTGGATTTAAACACACAAGAGCTTCCCCCAAATGTCCCAGAATAATTAAAAGATTTAAGTCTTTTCGTCATTCTTGAAAAAAGCCTCCAAAGAACTGGAAAAGTTGCCAAAAATCCTAATGGCCCTGATCAACTGTGTATAGAGCCCAAGGTGAAACTCTTGCAACCCTATTTCTGGCTTGTGAAGTCTCTATGCTTCACCGCCAAACTGCAGAGAATTTATCTGTGGGCAGTTGTCTATCTATGGACAATGTACTTTAACAGCATCAAGTGCATATAGAAAAGATAAAACAAGATGCTGATTGCAGACCTAGATTATTAACAAAATGAAGACCATGTCCCATATTGCCAGTACCACAGGCCTGGGAAGGCTGAACTCAGCCTACAGAAATGAGCAATGTTTCATCAGAAATTTGTCAGATAATGAGTTCATGCTTTGATTCGCAATGCTGAGCCTCTGAGCTGAACACCATCTGAATCTACATCTGAGGCCTCCCTCACAAGAACATAAGAACGGCCATACTGGGTCAGACCAAAGGTCTATCTAGCCCAGTACCCTGTCTTCCAACAGTGGCCAATGCCAGGTGCCCCGGAAGGAATGAACAGAACAGGGGATCATCAAGTGATCCATCTCCTATCACCCATTCCCAGCTTCTGGCAAACAAAGGCTAGGACACCATCCCTGCCCATCCTGGCTAATAGCCGTTGATGGCCCTATCCTCCATGAACTTATCTAGTTCTTTAAACCCTGTTATAGTCTTTGCCTTCACAACATCTGCTCACAAAGAGTTCAACAAGTGATTTCCGACTTTAATCCAGACAATGACTCCATGAGAGGAGACAAGAATGCACAGCCAGGATGGAACTCATTGAAGTTCTGATTCAGGAGCTGGGTTTTGGGGTCTGAACATGGGAGATCCTTGTTTTTGGGGCACTGCTACGAGTGGAAGAGTTATGAAAAGGCCTGTTTGATGTTTGATTTAATGATGGGTAAGTCAGCTCCCCACCCACCTCAAAATAAGGAATGTGGCATACTGCCATCTTGAGGATGCTGCCTGTCTCTAACAGAGAGTGCAGAGGTGGGAGGAAATATGCTAGAACAACACGAAGTTACACTAGGACTTACTCTCAGTTATCCCAGCCTTATGCTTAAGGAGGTGGGGGTGGTGGTAGAGTGAGTTCAGGGCACCTTTATGTTCCCTGTTTTCTTGGGCTGTGCGGGTATCTGCCCAGCCCCCAGTGTAAGTTAGAGCAACCGCAGGGGCTGCTCCAACTTACATTCTTCTTCCCATAGTCCTTTGGTCTGTGAAAGTAGAGACTAGCCACTGGCCAGGCCCCAGGACATTCCCAGCTCACCCCTGCTGTGCCAGGGGCCGAGACCAGGAGTGTTGAGCTCTACCCCAGCTCACCACACTGGGGGAATTCTCAGGGGGTTGTTTACACCCATTTTAAGGCTTTACACTGCCCGAGTGGCAGAAAAGGGCTGCAGCATCACTGGGAATCAGGCTCACAGAGTGTAGGGATTCTCTGTGTCTGGTTTCATCCATTACGCTGTGGACATAAGAGTTAAATGCAAACATTTCCCTGAAACCTGAGACTCCCTGCTTGTTTGAGAATACAACAGTAAGCACAGTGGGCCCAACTCTCTATTGATGTAAATTGGCAGAGCTCCATTGGCTTACCAGTCCTGCCCACCCCCCAAAGAGCCGAGCCTCCGGTGCCTTGGTCCCTTTGCACTTCTGCTCCTTTGCCAGGTACAGAACTCGCTCTTGCAGGTCTGGGAGCTAAATCGAACCAGCAGTGGAGCTGGACTCAGGGAGCCACTGCTGATCTTCACTTGAGGACAAGGAGTCCATTCACCGCTGAGTGAGGCTCTGTTGCCCCTGTATCCTGTGCAGAATATTTGCACTCTGGAGAGTGAGAGGTCCAGGCGTGAGCAGCAGCTCAAGCTGTCACGTGGCTCCTAATGAAATCCAGACGCTAGAGGAGTGATGACATAGTGCTGTGATTTGCGCTTCCATGCAGACTAAACAAGCAAAGGAGCTTTATATGTTGTGCTGTAGCCAGGAGAGCACAGACGCAAATATAAATAAGGAGTGGGGACACAGACACTCATTCTCTGCCTCAGCGTGTGTGTCTTTTGCAGCAGCTCAGGTTGGTGTATGAGAGGCAAATGCAGATCAATGCAAATATTAGGCAAAATATCTTTTCTACACTATATTTTACAGGGCTGCAAAGAATCCTGCCTCTGGTATCTGTTTATAGACCCTGATTTGTATTAATCTATTCACTATAAGAGTTGGCAGAACAGTGCCTGCAAACAACTTTCAGTCCACAGGTGTTTTACTTTGACTGGTCCATTCCAGGTAGGGTATGAATTGTCACCTAAGACACGTGGTATTGTTTCCTTTTCCTTATTTTTTTATTAGAACTTTTAAAACCGAACAAAAATGAGTAGTGACTTCTGCATTGTCCACATAGAACGTGCCAACGCCCGAAGCCTTGGGGATTGCTGACCATTTTCATGAATTAAATGGCGTTGTCCGAATACTTGTGAACAATAGAAAAGATGACTTCATGAACATCAGCCCCTGGCTCCGGCATCTTCATGTGAAGAGTGCCGCTCAAAGCACTGCATCGCCATGTGATTACTGAGAACCGCTTGAGTGCCGGGTGTCTGTTCCACAAACGCTTCGTCAGTTCCTCAAACAAAAGACTCTTACTTCATTTCCTGAGAAGCAATTCATGTTTTCATGTATTTATTGATTTATTATTTTGAACACCAATCCCAGATTCTAAATACTTTACAAAGCTTAACCCCTACAGCATTCATAGTCACAAAATACACCAACTGACAAACAAATGAAACAAAAAAGACAAATGAGCTGCCCATATGTAAAACCTAGAGTCCGCAGGCCTGGTCACCCATAATTACATAGCAACATATTATCCTCTAAGTGTCAAACCTCCCTCTTTCCAAAACCTCAGAACAAAGTGGCCTTTGTAACATACCTGGATGGTTAAAAAGTCTGGGCTCTGAGAGGGTTACAGCTCAAGCATCTGCGCTGATTGCATCTGGGGTTGAACAGCTCCAGAGAGAGGCAGGTCTCTCAGGTAATCCGCAGGGATCCTAAAAAAGGCAGAAAAGGACAGAATTTGCATTTTTACAGAAAATCATTAGTTTTTAAAGTGGTGGCTGCTGGCTGGCTGCCCAGCTCTAAAGGCAGCACCGCCGCCAGCAGCAGCACAGAAGTAAAGGTGGAATGGTCTGGTATTGCCACCCTTACTTCTCCACTGCTGCTGGTGATGGCGCTGCCTTCACAGCTGGGCACCCAGCCACGAACTGCTGCTCTCCAGCCACCCAGCTCTGGAAGGCTAGGAAACTAAGTTCAGCATTTCATTTTAATTTCAGAAAAATGTGGATTTTTATGTTTTTTACTTAGATAATTTTGGGCTTTTTTATCATGGAAAACTAGGAACCCTGGTAATCAGGGCCAAACCACTTAGGACTTTGTAGCTTAAGACCAACTCTTTAAATCCCAACCAGAAGGCATTAGGCAGCCAGTCCAGATTCTGGATCACAGAGTAACAGCTGCGTAATGGGGTAGCCAATTTCTACATTTAACTTTGGCTTCTTTCTGGGTGGTTTCATGGTGTTTGCATTGTAGGAGTCTAAACATAAGATGGCAAAGGCCTGGGTAATTGTAATTGTAGTGATACCTCTACATTTGAAAGCAAATGAGTTACCCTTCTCACCAAGCAGAAAGGAGACAAGGCATCCCAGGCATTGCAGTTATCTGTGCTCAGCCTTAAGCAGCCCGTGGGTTTAATATGAGCCACAGGACATGAGCCAATGGCGCAAACGGTGGATGCACTTCATCAACGGGTGGCTGCTGTAACCCGTACCAAATGGCCAGATAGTGCCTCATCCTACCAGCATCTTGTCTGAGCCGCAGCCAGCAAGTTTACACACACACCCTTTCCAAGCCCACGGAGACAGTGGCTCAGTGATATCCAAGGCCCCTGTACTTCACAGCAAGGTGGCAGGTTCTCCTGTCATTTGCAGCTCCTCCGTGCAGCAGACTGGAAATCCTGTGGCAGCTTCAAGTCAACTAAACAACAGAGTTTTTGTTGAATTAACTATGAAAAGGACTCGAACAATCAGCACAGTGTAGGAGGCAGTTTGGGATTGGAGGGAAAACACGTTAGCTGGATGTTTCTGCTAAGAAACTCAGAAGTGAAATAGTTAATGTTGACTCATAGAACCAGATCTTCTGCTGTGCCCAGCTTCCATTATGTGCAGCCAAGTGTGTGTGAGACACTGTAAGGGAGCCAATTACATCTCTCTGATTTTCTGTGCCGAGCATAAATTAGAACAGCCTTGGGGTTGCTCTAGCTTGTTCCCTTTGCCTATGGAGAATGAGGGAGATCTCTGTATCACAGCCCAGCTGACACAAAGAAAGAAGCATGGGGTAGAGGAATGGCCCTTTTAACTGTAAGCGAGGCCTCAGAATTAACAGACTATTTTTGTCGGAATTACAGTAGGCAAAATTTTCTCACCCAAAAATGAGGAATAATTTTCATTTTGTTTAATTTCAAATCTGTAACTTTTCTAAACAACTCCAACTTGAAAGCTACAGAGCAGCAAAAGGAAAAAGTGACTCCCCCCCGCCACTCTCACCCCCATACTCTGAAGATATTGAATTTGTTGCTCTGAGTGGAGTAAGGGGAGGCAGAGCAGACAAAAATAAATACATTTTTTTCTGTATATAACAACTGAATCAAAATGAAAATTGTTATTTGAATTGAAACCAAGTGGAAAAAGTCATTTTGTTTCATTCTGAATTTGCCCCAGGTAAAATTGAAACATTTTCAACAAAAAATTTCAAATGAAAAATTTTCATTTGACATTTTTCGAGGAGCGAAAGCAGGTTTTTGGACCAGCTCTAGAGCCCAGGTCTGAAGCAAACTCCACCATTGCAGAGCCACAGACTGCAGAACCAGACATACAGTAAGACAGGTGCCTTCCAGAGCATCCCCTTGTAACCTTAAGCAGCCCCCTTTCTTCACCTATTTCCTTATCTGTAAAAGAGGGGGAGTATGGTAATACTGATGTTCACGAGGCTAAACAAATTAGTGCTTGTGAAAATGCATCGCACACTTCCGTGACACTTGGCTAAGTATGTCAATGACTAAATGAAACTTCACCAGTAGTTCTTGTCTTGAAACCATTTATAGAAAGTTAAGTGGGTAATAGGTGTTAGCTTGACCCGTAACATTTTTGTGTGGAGATATTTGAAAATACAGGCACCAATGGCAAAGCCCGTGGAAAAAAATATTTATTATTGGTTTTTATCATTTGTTTAGGCTAAAATATGACAGTAAGATGAACTCCGGGGACTCTGATGAGGTGACAAGTTACTATGGCAATGAACTTAGGAAGGAATAACTGTAAACCATCTTAGCCTGGGCGCTTTGGGTGACCGGCGGATGGAGCTCACACCGCTTTTGAACACAGCAATGGAGGAAGCACTTTCTTTGGAGGCCCAACAGCAAATCACTGGCTCGATGGACATCAAAAGCCACCCTTAGGATTGCAGGAGATTGCTTGTGGACCTTGGGGGCCTTTTCTGTACCATTGGGGAGCCTCAAGGAAGCAGACAGAGCCCCCATACCTCAGAGGAAAGTGGCGGGAAGCAGCGGAGTTCACAATTTGCTGTCCTCAGGCTGCCAGTGTCGTTCCTTTAGGTGGCCTTCTACTGCCGTGAATGGACAAGGGTCTCTCAGTGGCTGATGCCTGTTGAGTTACTCCAGGTATCATGCTCCCGTCTTAGTGCTGTCCTGCCTTGCCTGAGCTGCAGGGCAGGGCATAGCCACTAACAACCCCAAATGAGCCTTTAAAAACCCAGCGCATATTTTGTCATCATTACAGAACAGCTGTCTGACGTGTGCATGCACTGTCTCCTCCCCCGCATCATATCATGGACAAGGCAATCCAGGTTGCAAGTCTGTATTGATTTTGATAGTTGCAAGTGGAGAGGGGAGGGCGCTACCTTTCAGCTGGGTCAGATTCCATAGCCAGAGTATTGTTCTGATTCCTTTGTGTTGGTCTAAATCTTGTAGGTAAAAAATCAGTATATTTTAAATCCCGTTTCATTTTATCTAATGTTTATGGGGGTCACCATGCTGCCAGGCTGTTAGCAATCTGCTCTGAGCTGCCCAGTAATATGCTAGTAATCTTGATACTGCCATTCTCCCTCCCCGAATGGGTCAGATGAAAGTTTTCTTATTTACTTTAGGGGATGTATTGTCTCAAACAAATTTAATAATTCTTGTTTGAATTTCCTCTAGAGATCTTGTTGGTGGGACCTGAAAAAGAAAATGACTTTTTGGCAACCAATTCATTTTTACCACTGCTACGCAGCCAAGCCAAGCCAAACATCGTTTTTTGCAGTCTGACAACTCCTTTTTCACTTCTAAATAACAGGGATGAACATTAATTTCATAGAGCCAGCTGAGGTTAGGAGAAATATTGACCACTGAGGACACACAGACTCAAATGTGTTTTGAAGCTGTTTGATCATAGATTCCTCTGAAACCTATATTTAATGTTATATTTAATGTAATTCATTTCATAGCCTGGCATATCATTGAATTCATTAACTTCTTTCCGGATGTAAATCATTGTACTGGATTGGTAGCAGCCAGTATCATATTTGCATACAAGTTGTGTTCTGTTTTATTAACTGTAACTTCTGCCAGGCTGTTATGCTGATATATATATTTTTTGTACCAGCTGCCCTTGTCTGGTTCCTCTTTGTAACTGAAATTCTTTGAGATGTGTCCCTATAAATTTGTATTCTAGCCAAAACCCATCTCTGCCAGCGGTGTTTTTAGAACAGGCCAGTCTACTTTAGGAAAGGTTTCAGAGTAGCAGCCGGGTTAGTCTGTATCCGCAAAAAGAACAAGAGTCCTTGTGGCACTGTAGAGACTAACACATTTATTTGGGCATAAGTTTTTGTGGGTTACAGCCCATTTCATCGGATGCATGCAGTGGAAAATACAGTAGGAAGATAGATATTGTGATGGAGCAAGGCCAGATGGCTACAGTAAAGTAGTAAGGAACAGGTATGTTAGCCCCAGGCTAAACAAATCCCTAGGACCATGGTAACCAAATCGCCCGCCCACCCCCGCTGGATGCCAATAGGACCATGGTAACCAAATGGCAGTTGCTCCAGGTTAATCAAGGCACCTGGGGCCAATTAAGATCTTTCTAGAAGGCAGTGGAGATAGCTACATTGATTAGAACACCTGCAGCCAATCAAGGCAGGCTAATCAGGGCACCTGGGTTTAAAAAGGAGCTCACTCTAGTCAGGGTGAGGAGCCAGAGGAGAGGAAGTGTGTGAGAGAGGAGCTGGGAGCAAGAAGCATAAGGAGCTGAGACTGAGAGGGTGTGCTGCTGGAGGATTGAGGAATTATCAGACAATCAAGCATTATCAGACACCAGGAGGAAGGTCCCTGTGGTGAGGATAAAGAAGGTGTTTGGAGGAGGCCATGGGGAAGTAGCCCAGGGAGTTGTTGCTGTCATGCAGCTGTTACAGGAGGCACTATAGACAGCTGCAATCCACAGGGCCCTGGGCTGGAACCTGGAGTAGAGGGTGGGCCTGGGTTCCCCCCAAACCTCCCAACTCCTGATCAGACACAGGAGGAGCTGATCCAGACTGTAGGTTCCACCAGAGAGGAAGATCACTGAGGTGAGCAAATCCACCAATAAGCGCAGGACCCACCAAGGTAAAGGAGGAACTTTGTCACAATATATATATACACAGAGAACATGAAAAAATGGGTGTCACCATACACACTATAAGGAGAGGGATCAGGTAAGGTGAGCTATTATCAGCAGGAGAGAAAAAGAACTGTTTGTAGTGGTAATGAAAATGGCCCATTTCCAGCAATTGACAAGAAGATGTGAGGAACCGTGTGTGTGGGGGGGGGGGGGAATAAGCATGGGGAAATAGTTTCAGGCCTTGGCTACACTCACACTTTACAGTGCTGCAACTGGGGTGTGAAAAAACACCCCCCTGAGCGCTGCAAGATACAGCGCTGTAAAGCGTCAGTGTAATCAGGGCAGCCGCGCTCGGAGCGCGGCTCCCAGCGCTGCACACTACACCCGTAAGGGATGTGGTTTACATGCAGCGCTGGGAGAGCTCTCTCCCAGCGCTGCCGCTCTGACTACACTCACACTTCAAAGCGCTGCCACGGCAGCGCTACCGCAGCGCTGCCGGGGCAGCGCTTTGAAATTCCAAATGTAGCCATACCCTTACTTTGTGTAATTTTCCACTGCATGCATCCGATGAAATGGACTGTAGCCCACAAAAGCTTATGCTCAAATAAATTTGTTAGTCTCTTAAGGTGCCACAAGTCCTCCTGTTCTTTTTACTTCAGGAAAGGCGTTCTCACTGTCTAAGGACAGCAGTAAACCTCTTTTATTCTGCATATTATGACTCATTCCTATGATTTGTCTAATGTTGTTAGTCATCTGTCTGTTACACATGTGCTGTCTATTATGTATATAATCAATTTGCTTTAGCTGAAGAAGGACAGCTTCTAGTCTTCTGTCAGCAGTCTTTGAAAATAATTTCCTGTCTACATTAAGACATGAGCTTGGACTGCACAAGCCACAGAGTAGCTTGTCCTTTTGTGGCTTTGGTATTGCTACCTTCTCCACCTCTTTCACTGATTGGGGAATCTCCTCACTAACAAAATCATTAAATAAAGTGGCTAGTTTGTTTGCAGTGATATCTAATGTCGTCTTACAAAACGCTCTTGGGATCCTATCCGGTCCTGAGGATTTTCCTGTTGGCTTTGATTCAATCACTTCCAGAACCTCCTCTTCCTCGACTCATCTATCAGCTGGTCCTGAGTTAACTTTGGTATGTTGGCCTCATTAATATATTCCATATTCTTCCCCATAGGCTCTTTATTGATGGAAATGTAAAGATTTGTATAAAACCTCCTACTTTCTTCAGCGATCTCCCTGGTTTCAAATTTTACTTTTTGTGTGTGTATTTATTTGACTCTTTTCCTTCTGTTTTCTTTATCTATAAGACTTATTTTCCCTTCATAATACTTCTAGTTCACCTAAAGATCTCTTCAGGTTTCTCTATAAGTATGGCATGTACTGGTCCTCTGTGGAAGAAGAGGGGTTTAAATGAATGTCCCATTCTTTTATGCAAGGTTTGCAGGTTTTTTTCAAGTATCAGAGGGGGAGCCGTGTTAGTCTGGATCTGTAAAAGCAGCAGAGTCCTGTGGCACCTTATAGACTAACAGATGTATTCGAGCATGAGCTGTTGTGGGTGAATACCCAGTTCATCAGATGCATGCTCCAATACATCTGTTAGTCTATAAGGTGCCACAGGACTCTTTGCAGTTTTTTTTTTTCAGTCTCTTTTAAAATGTTAATTTTGATTTTTCTGTCCCTTCACCCCCCAGGATGCCAGACTAATCAATTACCTTCAAATTACTGTTTTATATGCATCCCAGTCAATGTTTTTAAATGTTTGACCTTTATCATTAGTAGCTAATGATCAAGGAATGACCTAGATACTTAAGAAAAACTCCAACTTGACAAAACTTCTTGTAACATATGCCATTACAAGACTGTTCTAAAATCTTGAGCTCACTTATTCTTAAACCTCCCACCATAAGTGACCCTTCTGCAAAGACAGTTACAAATATTCTGTTATTAATAGATCTAGAATGAAGCTGCATGCCCGGGCTGCCCAGAGGATTCAGAAGCCTGGGGTGTTCAGCGGTGGGGGGGCCCCTGCTGCTGAATTGCCGCCGAAGACCCGGAGCGGAAGAAGCTCTGAGGGCCTGTGCTCCAAAAGTTTTCCAGGGCCTCTGGAATGAGTGAAGGACCCCACTCCAGGGGCCCCGAAAAACTCTTGTGAAGGCCCCTGCAGGGCCTGAGGCCTGGGGCAAATTGCCCCACTTGCCCCTGCCCCCCGAGCGACTCTGCTGCCTGCACTGGAAGAGGGCTGGGTCCTGTGCTAAATTATTATTGACTTTGTTTATTAAAGCCTAAGAACCACAACATTAAAATAGTGACAACTTTATACCCATCAAGTATGCTGTAACTATATGAAGTGTCTGGGTATGATACAGACCAACTAACTTCCATTTAATTATATTCCTTTGTTGGTATAACCCTATCAAAATAGGGCATCTAGCAGCAGCCTTCACCACCTTTCTCCTTTTCATACTTTTCAACGCTGTCTCCACTGGAGGCTACTCATATCTACAGTATTGCTAACTCCAAATGGTGAAAAATCAATCATGAGTCAGGCTCACCAAAAATCATGAGTTTGGCTTTAAAATCATGAGATTATGTAAAAATAATAGGTTTGCTGTTCTTTTTATTTGCCTTCTGCTTTTTGAAACTTTAGGATGTGCTGAGGTCACATTTTTGAAACTTTCTCCACAGTCACGAGGGCTAGAAACTTATTTTTTTTTTTTTACGAACAATGGCTGAAATAATCACACATCCACATGACTTCAGGAGCTGGGGCTTTAAGGAGAACAATAATTATCATGAGAGTCATGACAAAATCATGAGAGTTGGCAGCACTGCATCCAGGGTTTAGTTATGTGGATTGAGGCTGGTTTGCTCTTTTATAAATCTTCATATGTGTTCTTAATTTATACCAACCCTTTTGCAGAAAGCAAGATTAAGCCGCCCCCTTGTTTGCTGGCACCTTTTAAAAACAGTAATTGCTGAGGTGGGGCTAAGCAAATGGGAGCCCAGAGCCTCTCTCTCAGCCATGGCCGGCGGGTGAACATTGGGGGAGGCTAGCCCCCAGCCCATCCCCCTCTGCGTGTGGCCACCGCCCCCACCCTCACAGTCCCAGCCCCGGAGTGCCAGGTGGGCAGCATGGCTAGAGTGTCCCCAACCCCAGCTCAGGGTGGCCGGGTGGGCGGCACAGTGTGGCCCCAGCCCTGGGCCTTACGAGCAATGCCCCAGCCTGCCTGCCCCACCTCTCGGCCCTCGGGAAGGGAACTGGAAGCAGGCACGTGGGGGCCTGGGGGTGGAGTGTGGGCAGGGCCCTGCCAGGCTGTTTGGGGAGGCACAGCTTTCCCCTGGCCACCACCGCATGCTCTCAGGTCAGAGCAGACAGGGGCCGTTGGGGGAGGCAGTGAGAGGCAGAGCAAAACTCTTTGCTCAACAGCAGTCGGGTGAGGGGAGGAGAAGAAGAACCAGGAGCCCCAGCCAGCCAGCCAGGGTGAGAGCAAGGAGACTTCAAAGCTCTGGTTTAATGCAGCATTACCAGCTCCAGGTCAGCACCCCGCATCCCCCAAAATCACGAGCCTGGCTTAAAAATCACGAGATTTAAAACAATAACATTGGGGGATAAGTACATTTTCTGGCTGGTCTTTGAACTTTTAGGGCAGCATTTCTTGAACTGGAGGGGGGAGGGGTCCTATCCAAAAGGGGGGACGCAAGCCTATTGCAGGGGAGTTGTGGTATTGCCACCCTTACTTCTGTGCTGCCTTCAGTGCTGGGTGCCACCCGGAGAGCGGTAGTTGCTGGCTAGGCGCCCAGTTCTGAAGGCAGCGCCACCATCACCAGCAGTGCAGAAGTAAGGGTGGCATGGTATGGGGGAGGAGGGGTCATCACACCCTGAAATATTTTCAAAGGGGGGGGTCCCAGAAAAAAAAGTTTGAGAACCTTAGTTTCAGGGGTTGTTTTCCAGCTTGCTGGCTGGTCAGTTTTGTTTGTAGTAGAAGCTGGGGCTTTAGAAGCAGAGGACTCCAGGGGCAGGGCTTTAAGAGAAACACTACGGAGCCCGATCCAACTGCGTGAGTGGCAACACTATAATGGGGCAGGGAGAAGGTGGCGGTGGAGAAACAGAAAGCCCAAGAAGAGGAAATGGAGCCTGAGGGGATGAAAAACCCCAAACCAGAGGGGGGGCAGATGTAGACACTCCTAGACAGAGCCTAACTCAAGTGAAAGGGGAGGAAAGGAGAGTCGGCCAAGCGGGAGCCGATCATAATTAAGGAAGCAGGGACGGTGGAAAAAGACATCCCAGGCTCCTTCGGAGCGGTCGAGGGACCCGTGCAGATGCCCCACCCCACTGCAGTCCCAAGGAGCAGCAGCACAGGCTCTCTTTGGAGAGTCAGGAGAATCCCAGGCCTGGAGCAATCAGGGAGGTGAGTGGAGGGTCCTCAATCCACTGCCTGATACAAAGGAAGAGGATAGGGAGACTGACCCTCCCCATGATCAGACCCCAGTGCACCCCTCACAATGGGAACTGCGCCCCATTGAGAGCTTGGCATTGGCTGGAGAGAGGTAAAAGGTGAATTAACTCATTAGCCCAGAGGTACCAACGGCACAAGAAGGACGTGAAAGAGAGGAACAGCGCAGCCACGTGCTCCCCGACCTGCCTTGTCTCTGGCACTGTAGCTATAATGGCACTGTAGCTGTAATGCTGCATAGGCTGTAAAGTTGGCGGGAGTGAACACTGTAAATAAACCGCACAAGGTGTCTCCGAGCCGTTTGGGGGCGAGAACGTAGGCAGGAGTGAGCCTGCCATGCCAGTGCCCTAATGACCTCTGTGCTACTTAGGTGGCGCTCTTGCATTTTTTGGGGCTGGGTTTGGTCTGCTATGCTGGGGACAGGCTGACCTGGCTTTGGCACCGAGAGGGACTGAGGCTGAGCATCCTCAGCAGAGTTTGTTGCTTCCCTCCGGCTTGCCATGTGCTTAAGGGCACATCTACGCTGTGGTTAGACACTCTCAGCTGACCCGTGCCAGCTGACTCGGTCTCAAGGGCTGCTGGGTCATCTAACTGCAGTGTAGCCCCTTCCCAGGAGCCTGCAGCCTGGGCTCCAGCCCAAGCCCAGACCTCTACGCTGCAATTCAACAGCCCTGTGAACCCGAATCAGCTGGCATGGGCCAGCCCTGGGTTTCTAATTGCAGTGTAGGCACACCCTAAATATCTCTGGACCCCTCTCCTTTACATTTCCTACAGGCCAGCGCAAGCGGCTCCCTGCTCAGCTTGCCCGCTTCTGTGAAGCCCTCTCTTGGGCACCTCACTCGCTCCCTATAATGCCTTGGTGCCTTCCTTGGTGTTGTGCAGGGTGCCTAGGAACTGGGCCTTGCAACGCCGCAGTCCTCTTTGTGGAGTGAGCAGTCAGGGCGGGATGGTTCAAGGTATTCAGGCTCCTAAGCTGTTGCTAGGCTGTGAGAGAGCCATTATTGCCTAGCATAACTCCTGTGGAAAGCAATGTGAATTAGGTGCTTAGGCACTTCTGCAACTCCCATTAGGTGTCCAAAAGCATCCTCAGGCATGTTATGCCTTTACCAATCTGGTCCTTAGGTCCTACAGGCCTCCTGGCTAGCCTCACTGTCCTCTGGTGCCAGGGGTGATTTAAACCAGTTTGAAAGGGGCCTGCTGAGGGAGCCAGCCTAGGACTCTTTTGAAGACAGACAGCACAGTTTGTGTCCACTGCCTCCCCAGTTATAGAAGGGTCTTGGGGGCTAGTTCAGGCTCTTCTGCCTTGGTGAAATTGTGAAAGGCCCCCAGAAGCTAAGGCAAGCCCCCCCCCCCAACCTAGCCCAGCTCACACCTTTGTGGCTCACCTGCTTCCCTTCCCTGCTGCTCTTATAGAAGAGCTACAACCATCCCACTGCACCTCAGGGGGGCTTCACAGCATTGTTAACTCTTCCAGTGCTGTGACTCTGGCCCCTGCTGCAGGAGCTCTCATGGAAAGCTCCTACCATCAATAATATGGGGGAAACACAGCATGAGTGAATGCCTGATTGCCTAGGGGCAGATGTGGTGAGATGCAAGTCAAGAGATCATGAGTGATAGCCCTAGTTCTTCCACTGCCAGTTGATAATATATCTGCTCCTCTTCTTATTAACCAAGGCCTCATACTGCTGTCTGAGGGGAGATAACAATAGCTCATCTATTTTCCCAGCTACAAAAACGAGGGTTATGCCCAGTGTCACTAATGGTAGCGATGAAAATGAAACACAGGCCTCTAATATAACAGACCCACATCTCATCTGCTTTGCCACACTGCCTGTCAGAAGGAATGTGCCAAATTATGTGCTTGCATAACCCCTGCTAACAGCGTGGCTATGTCACCCTCTAGTGGCTATACTGCATATGAAGGTTTCTGATTTTGCGACTGTCTCCACGCTAACAGCTGGTTCTTCTTCAAGGAGTGTCTACGGGTGCTCCACTTCAGGTGTGCCTATGCCTCTTGAGCCCTTCATTGGTGCAGTCTAGCTAGCAGCGCCTGTTTGGCCCCGGCAGGCGCCCTGTGCCTTCTCACGGCAGATACCGAGGCTATTCTGGGGGTGCACAGGCAAAATGCCCTCACTTCCTTCGCTCCCACCACAGCCTGAGACAGAACCCACGCATGTCCACCTAGACTGCTCAGCCTCCTGGTTTTTCTTGCAGGTAGGGAGTTTCTAGTTGTAAGTTAGGGTTCCGTATAGTTAGTTTTCAGGGGAGAGGGTAGTTTTATGACTTTACATCCAGAGGTCTAGGATTCCATCCCTGTTGGGACCCCAAAGAGGGGCTTTGTCAGACATGGCTATACTGTCTGTAACCACTAGAGAGATTTGGGCACCTACCTGCTTAGCTCATTTGGAAATTCTGGCTTGCATGAATTTTTGGGGTCCAGCTCATGACTTTGGAAGATTTAGGCTGGCCATACAGCACCAGCTCCATTTCCCTTTTATTTGCTTCCTCATTTCAATATGGTGCTTGTTTTATACATAAAGGACTTATCAGTGGCTAGACCGTGGGCTGAGTGGGCAGAGAAGCAGCTTCAGGTTCAATCTGACCAGCTCAGAGGCCCTGAGGCTGAAGTGACAGAGCAAATTAATGATAATGCTAACAGCTTATGATGCCATTCCCATAACTGTGCCTTGCTGAAAAGCAGCCACCTTGGGGGTGGGAGAGGGCAGCCATTTCATACAGTCTGCCCTGCACAGGGGTGCCAAGCAGGGACTTGGTCTGTGTCATTGAGATGTTTGGATTTGAAGGTCTCTTCTGAAGGTGTGTGGCTCCTCCCTGTAATCTGCAAGGAACTCCACATCCCCTCCAGAGGGAGCAGGGCTAGGTCAAGGGGCAGGGTCTCACACCACTAAGCATTAAAATAAACTGAAAGGAGCCCGGTGGGAGCCTTAATGCAGCCACGCAGCAGGCAGTGATCGGCAGAGGGCACGGGAGGAGAGAGCACCAAGGATAGAGAAGAAATACACTTTTATTAGGAAAGCTTTCTGCAGATGTGCCAAATTCTGTAGTACCAATCACGCCACACAACTCCAGTGGAATGGACCCCCTTAACTGGGACAGCCTCTCTGAATGGCGTCAGGCCATAAATAGTACTTTCTTCACAGCCACCACCAGCAGCAACATCCTCAGACACCGGAGGGGGCATCAGTCGAAACCAGCTCGACCCCACGCTGACCGAAGCAGCGTGCCTGCAGAGGAAGGTGATGCCCGGGGGGAGTTTACATCTTCAGAAGATAAAAAGCTACATGGCAAGGAAGAAACACAAACTAAACCCAGGAGAGTAAGCACCGCTGGTCCCCGTGCTCCACTGCTCTGGATCACGCAGGCTCCGCAGCCGGCTCCTCTCTGCCACAGCCACTTTCAGGATGGACCACACAGGGGCCCTTGGCCTTGGGCACATGGCTAGCAACAAGGGAAGACTGGCACTGGCCTTGTCTGCCCCTCTAATACATGGAGCAAGAGCCTTGGCCTCTGGCTGCCATTCGCCAATGTGAATGCGACAGACCGGATTAGGATACAGGAAGCAAGCTAATCCGTTACTGCAGAATACAACATGGGGATTTCTAGTAAACAAGCGCTGCTTATGCAACCAATAATACTGCTACAAAAAGGACAAGGGGCCCTGCTCAGAGTCTCATGCAGCTACCCCCTCAGAACTCAGGGCAGGCCAATGCAACCCGGCCAACCCTTCCACATCTGGGGAGCTCCATGCAGTCCTTCTCCCTGCAAAAGAAACATGGGACGCAAGCTGCTCCAGCCCCCGGGAGGAGAAGATACATGGCAGAGGGCGCAGCGCAACTTGGAGGTGGGCATCTGTGATGGGCAAAGAGTCCGAGGCCCCAGTGTGGGACAGAGATGGCTCGGAGGCTTCTCCAGAGCCCACTTCCCAGTTCAGACCTCCATTTCCACTGACCCTTCCTGCAGACTTGCTGAGAGCAGAGAGGCTTCCTCTGCCTGCCAACACTTGTCTGGTGCAGTAAGAGGTCAGCACCTGGGGCCCACGGGACTCCTCTACTGAACTGTCTGAGGGGGCATTATGGCTGCTTTGGGCTGCTCCAAGGTGGCTTCTCTGCTCTTCTTCCTAGGGGGCTTTTTAATGGGTGTTTTTTTGCTGGTCTGGTCACTCGGGGGCGCGTGCTCCTGGCTGCTGCTGCTGGAATTTTGCTTCTCTGCCCTTTTGGCCTCATTGACCGCGGTCTCCGATACAGGGCTGATCAGTTTCTGCAGGTTGGGGGAGGTTGGCAGTGCAGGCTTGCTGGATTTCTGGCTGCTGCTGGTGGCCACAGAGCGCTTGGCTTTCTGCGGAGGGGTGGGCTTCTCCCTCTGGGACTGCAAAGGGCTCACCCCATTTTGCCGGGTGCTGCCATCGCCCTTGTTGAGGCTTTGAGTCTTTTCCTTCAGTTGAGCGGCCAGTAAAGTGGCTGCCTCCGAAGACAAATGGGGGTGGACAGCCTCGGAGCGTAGCTTGCTGTGACTGGGGCTCCGGGGGGCTTCCTTGCCTTCCCCCCCTTTCCTGTCTGGGTGGTAGGTTCCCATTTTTTTCAGAGCATTTTGGACGGCCCCATTGATGTTCTCCATCTGCTCCGAACTGGCCTTGGTCTTCTGCTTGGGCTTGGATGGTGACTGGGGCTCCCCAGAGAAAGAAGCTTTGCCCTCTGGGAAGCTCAGCTCTTTCAGATGTTTCTGCGCTTTCTCTTTGCTCCTCGCGTTGCCCTTGTCATCGGCTTTTCCATGGAGACCAGCCGAGGTCTCACTCGGGCTTCTCTTTCTCTTGGCCTGAGTGTGCTCAGAGCAATCAGGCTGCATGGCCGCTCTCTCGGGCGACCTGCTGGGAGCGGGTAGCGAGTTGGACTGGTTGGAGTTGTATTTCCCATGAATCCAGGACACTTTAGGCTTTGTGGAGGGATCGGGGGGAGGGGGCTTGGTTCTCTCCGGGGAGGGGGATTTACCATTCACTCCAGGGCTTTTGGTGTCCATTGTATTTTCATCTTCGTCCTTGGACTGCTTGGAGAGGCGGGCGATTTTGGCATAGAGGGCTCCGCTGGTGGAGCCGGAGCCACAGGATGACCTTTCGCTGTCAGAGGATTTGAGCAGGGGTGTTTCGCTGCTGTCTGCTTGGAAGGCCTTGACAGAGCCTGTCTCTTTCAAGAAGGTATACTCTCCAGCCTCCTCCGCGCTGATTGGGGGTGCCAGCTTCTCCACCAGGCTGCAGGCAGGGCCTCGCTCTTTGCTTTCACCCACACCCTCTGCAAAAGAGAAAGCACAGATACATTACACTGTACCATGGTGCACAGGAGCCAGGATGGGGCATGAGGGCTCCACAGCGAAGCGACAGGAGGAAAGGGTTGGGACACAAGCTATAATCAGGCAATGCTTTATACTACGCCCATGGGCCTTCTGTCCCTGCTATTCACTGCCCTATGGACCTTATACCCCTTCCCATAGTCCTGTTATATACCCACACACATCCATTGTTCCATAGGCCTTATACCCACCCCCTCACATGGGCCTGCCATACCGTCCCCACCAGCCACCCCCTCAGAGCAGAGCAGTCTCATTTGTATGTTGGGGTTGGTTCTCTTGAAGGGGTTGATCAGACAACCTAGGGCAATGGAGCAGCCAGAACACAGCTCAAAACCCCTCAGTACAATAACAAGGCCACGTGCTGGAAGCTGACAACCTACAACTAAGGTCCAAGAAAATCATGCTTCTGGGACAAGAGCCTGCTGAGACATGGATTGCCACGAGGTGAAATGCTTGGCCCTCCTAAAAGGTTGGTGCGGCATCCAGGAGTCCTGGGCCCAGTGTCCCAGAATGAGGATCTGCAGGAACAGTGTCCATTCTGAGCAGAGATATGTGTTCTCTTGGTTTCTAAAATAACCATGGCTTTTATTTTAGAGCTGCTTTGGTGTTGTCAGGGTGTTGGTTTGGTTCCTTTATTTTTGAAGGAGAAAGAATCGTCCCATTGGCTTGGGAGAACCACACAAAGCATTGTACGCACTTTGGACAGCTCCAAGAGCAGAGGAACCTCCAGGATGAGCCTTGGCAGCGTGCCTCTGAGACGTCAACTAGACAGAGGAGGAAAGAGTGCAACGGGGGGAAGGCGGGGCAGCATCTCTGCTGAGCTCCCATCTGTTGGGCAGGGCTGTCTTTCGGCGGATGGGTGGGCTGGTGCCAATCCCAGTGTGCACTGACAGACATTCTGTATCACTCCCCACTTGTGAAGGCATGTTACCCCCCTGCATCACAGGGGATGCTCTGCCAGGGGAACAACCCAGAGCTGGAGAGCCCAAATTGATTAGCAGTGGCAGTGGGGATCATCCTATCCAGCCGCACTACCAGGCTCCTGGCTCTGCCCACCCTGCCCAACATCCACTCACCCTCATGGGGTACACAGTACACTGGTCCCTCGTCGGTGGTGTCAAAGGAGGAGAAGGAGCCCCGGGAGGACCAGGAGGGAGACGGTTGCTCCACTACTGATGGTGGCTCAATGAAACTGCAGTTCATGGTGTTCTCCAGGTCATGGTGAGCCACTGCAACGGGAGAGAGTGGAGAGTTTAGAGCAGCACTCTCACATCACCTCCATGTGCAATCTTCCTTGTACAACCTTGGGGGAGAGAGAGACTCCCACTCTCAGAAAGCCAGTTCAATTTCCAGAGAGTGTCCATCCAGAGCCATCCGAGCACTTCCAACAAGGGCTACATACCAGGGAAAGTGGTTGAAATAATAATTAAAAATGAAGTAGTAAAACATCTCGATTATCATGGTATGATCTGAACTAACCAGGGTGGCTTCTAAAATGGAAACTCATACCTCTCTAGTCTATTACAATGTTTTGAATGTGTCACTAAAAATAGCTCGTAAAGGGAGAACCTGCTGACATAATTATTTGTGCTTTCAAAAAGCCTTTGAGAAAGTCTCTCGTGAAAGTTTTAAGACAGCTAAGTTGTCATGAGTTGCAAGGTGAAATTTGTCATGGATAGAAACTAGTCTAAAGACAGAGAGCAAACAGTAGGAATAAACAGTCAATTTTCAACCTAAGTGGTTAATTGGAGGTGTTGCAAGACTCCATACTAGGCCCTGTGTTGTTTAATAGATTTATTAATGGTCTGGAAATGGGGAGGGGAAGAAGGGTGATGGCAAAATTTGCAGATTACACATTATTTAGGTTAGTCATGAGAGAACAATTGTGGATATTAATGATGTTAATGAATTTATATATCGAATGCTCTCTGCATTATATATAGTGAAGCCCTGTATGTTATGCGATGAAAATGCATCCCCCCCCCCTGCCCTCGCCGCTTGGAATAGTGAAGACAAGAACAAGCTGTAACTATCTGCAGAATGTACTTTTGGTACTGAGCTACACAGGACACCACTGGGTTGGAGGCAGACACAGGCCCAGTGTTAATGATTTACTGCAGTATGGACAATGGCTAGAGCTAATCAAAAAGCAGAGAAACTGTGTGAAAATTTTCAAAATGTTGAAGTTGTTTCCTTTTTATAGAATCCAAACCAGAACAATATTTTATTCATTTGAATATTTTTACCAAATATGTATTGAAATGCAAGGTAATTTACATCCGGAGAAATAATTCAAACCCCTCATACTCCTCACTGGGTCCTTGATTCACAGATTCCAAGGCCAGAAGGGACCATTGTGGTCATCTAGTTTGACCTACTGTATGACACAGGCCAGAGAACTGCCCCAAAGTAATTCCTAGAGCAAAACATTTAGAAAAACATCCAATCTTGATTTGAACGGTGACTGTGATGGAGAATCCACCACCGCCCTTGGTAAATTGATCCAATGGTTAACTGCCCTCACAGTTAACATTTTACACCTTATTTCCAGTCTGAATTTATTCAGCTTCAACTTCCAGTAATTGGATAACATTAGACCTTTCTCTGCTAGACTGGAGAGCCCATTATTAAATATTTGTTCCCCATGTAGCTACTTATAGACTGTAATCAAGTCGGCCCTTAACCTTCTCTTTGTTAAGCAAAACAGATTGATTAGAAAACATGTCGTGTAGCGAAGCCTCATTCTCATGGCTCTTCTCTGAGCCTCTCTAATTTATCAACTGCCTTCTTGAATTGTGGGCACCAAAACTGGCCACACCAGCGCCAAATAAAGACGACATGAGCATTGTTGTAGAGAGCTCTGCTCCATTTGCAAGAGCAACCAAGAAAACAAACAAAATATTTTGGTGCATAAGGACTGGCATGGAGAATAAAACTGAAAATCTTGGCATGCCAGTGTAGATATTCAGTGATACGATCTCCTATGGAACACTGCCCAGTTCCAGTCCACATGACTCTAAAAGGATATTGTGGAAATAGAGGAGGTTCAGACACAAGAATGATTAGAGGTGTGGGAAAAGTTCCAGATAAGGAGAGATTAAAATGATGGGGATTGTTTGAAAGGAGACAAATAAGATGAGATATGATAAAAATAACCTAGCCCTAACTGGTGGGGGTCAGGAGGAACTCCCCACGTGCACAGTATATCCCGTAATTGCCAGCTGCAGGTGTTCTTGCCCCTTCCTCTTCAGCAGCTGAACAGTGCATGAGAGCAAGGCTCAATGAAGAGAGAAGGGCTGTAGAAAGCAGCTCACCAGAGTGCAACCTATAAGTAGCTGGCTCCTTGACTGAAAGTGCTCTGCAGAGACACACTGGGTCCTGCCTTGGGAGTGAGCCAGCAGGCTATGCAGTGCCAGCTCCAGAACAGGAGGGTCCTGTGCAGAACAAACCCCCAGGGAACAGCGTTTCCTGTAGCTGATTGGCTCACAGATCGGGCTCTGAGTGACTTTCAGATAAATCATAGGCTGACATTGGCTGGGAGAAAGCTGGCCACTTCCTATGGGCTCTTTCCACGCTGCTGGAGGTTCAGCCACTAAACACACACCGAATTCTCGCTTAGACTCAAAGAGCACAGCAGCACTGAGGTTTCCCCACTCACCCGAGGCAAGGGGCCAGCTGTTATATATGGTCTTTCCTGCTGCACAGCGGTGGCTCTAGACATTTTGCCGCCCCAAGCACGGCAGGCAGGCAGGCTGCCTTCGGCGGCTTGCCTGTGGAGAGTCCGCCAAAGCCGCGGGACCAGCGGACCCTCCGCAGGCACGCCGCCGAAGACAACCTGCCTGCCGCCCTCAGAGCGACAGGCAGAGTGCCCCCAGTGGCTTGCTGCCCCAAGCACGCGCTTGGCGTGCTGGTGCCTTGAGCCGCCGCTGCTGCCGCAGTTCCCAGGAGGTGCTAGAGGTTTCACTTGAATATCATCCATGTGGCAAACACGGGGAGGGACAATACCGCCCCGCAAAGCTTCCAGGCTCAGCCTGAAATGGCAGGTTATTCCCTGTCATGTACTCAGCCAGAGCACCTTGCACCATCAGCTCTCGAGAGCCTGGGTACGTATATGAACAGGAACAGCTGGGTCCTGGGGATAAGCAGGGGGTGCCCTTGCCTAAGCATGGGCCCACTGGAAGGCTAGAGAGTGCTAACCTGCTAGAAGGTGTTCTCTTTAAAGATCCCACGACACTTTGGGCGGATTTCAGAACTCCTGGTCCCATTAAAGCATTGGCAAAACTCCCACTGACTTTGATGGGGCTAGGCTTTCACCCGGCCTCCCTTTTTGCACTCTTAGTTTTTGGGCACAAAAATTGCAGGCATATGTTTGCAAAATATAGAGAAGAAAGGCTGTGACCCCATTCAGATTCCTGTAAGAGCCTGGGTGCTATGCCCAACATCCTGGCCAAACTCCTACTCAGGCAATTCCACTCAGCCTCTGTAAATTTTCCCTGTAGTAGCAATTGCACTGTGATATTCACCTTCATGTCCTCTCCTAAATGGCTGTGTAGTGTAACATAGCTGCCAAGTCCTGCTCCTGAGGTGGCATTTTAGTGGCAGGTGACATGATCGCTGTATATTTCTTACTTTGCAGTGGGAGGGAGGGTTGAGAGACTGCATGAGTGTTTACAGAGCACTTTCAGATCTTCAGGTGGGATGTGCCAGAGGAGCAAGGACACAAAGCTGCGTTTGGCACATTTCCGCAGGAGGAGGCAGGCCCCGGGGTTGAGTCTGGAGGTGGGAGGGCAGTGCAGGTCTGGGGAGAGGATGTCAGTGTGTACAGAGAGACATGTGCAGTGGGGCGGAAAGCGCATAGGATGTTGAATACTTCCTGCATTTTAATGCCAAGTGTTGCTGCTGATTTCCTAGACAGGGTAGGTTTTGTGCGGCGTGGGCAGGGCAGTGAGAGGAAAGGTTTGCTGGGATTTCCCTTGCTGCTCATGGAGTCATGTGGGCCAGGAGGGGCCATCCCAACCGAACTCCTACATAGCCTGTGAGGAAGCTGCACGGAGGCCAGGCCAGCTCAGCATCAGGACTGGAAGCGAAGGCAAAGGCAGATCCCTGCTCTTTTGGTGCATGGTACCATGTGGCTCTGACTTCAGCTTCCTGTTCTTGCACGCAGGAGGCTCCCTTTGAGCTTCCATCCACTCTTCACATTCCTCGCTGCATACGGAAAAGCCAGCAGTAGCATGGCCCTGCCTCCTGGGGGATGAAGCTGCGTCTGTGGCAAAGTCCCAGTGCGCCCCGTTGGATCAGCTTAGCAGGGATGCAAAACAGCTTTCCCAGCGGCTGGGTGAACAGAAACTTACTCACAACCGAACCATCTTCAAAGCTGGAGGATGCTGCCCATACAAAAGGCAGTCTCCTCCAAGCAGTGCCAGGCCCATGGAGAGGAAGGCTGGGATGGACTGTAGAGGGCCGGTGCTGAGCAGCAGCTGGCTCGCAGAGCTGAGTATTCTTAGCTCTCGGCTGTTCTCAGATCATTCCTTTCCCCTGCTCAGTCCCTAGAAGTGACAGAATGAAATTCTCCCTTCATTGTTGTTTAAACGTCCAGAGATTTCAAACAGGGAAATGAAGCCCAGCCGGTGAGAGGGAGCATTTGTGAGCAGCTGCAGGGGAGAGAGGAGCCCAAGTCAAGACAGGCCCCAACTAGCCTGAGGCGTGATGCCTATTTGTGAAATAAACACGTGCTGAGTAGTGTGTCTTGGGGCTGGGGCTATTTATATGTAACAAAAGACCCCTGGCAGAGCAGATGCACAAGGAGGCCCCAGGAACCTTTCTTCTGGCACCAGCTGCTGGCAGCACGGACTAGGTGAGTTTTCTCAAATCAGCAGCTCTGAGGTTTCTGAGACTGGCCCTGGTGGTGCTTGTTTGGAAGGGACAGCACAGTGGGGAAAGGCCGCTGTGGTGCCAGAGGGTCAGGATCTTATGCAGCTGGGCTCATGGCCTGAACATTTAGCATGTTCCTCCAGCAGCGAGGAAGAGGAGGGATTTGAACTCACGCTCTCCAGCTCAGGCCACCTTTCCCTAAGCCAAAGGGGCGTGCTCACGGCTTGGTTCGGCTACACGGCGGTGTCCTGTCGAGCTGCGAGGAGACATTTTGTACCACAAACCGCATTTGAGATCAGGAGTTGCAGCTGGGGTTCCCTAGATATTGGAGCTACAGGCCCCTGTGCGGGGGCTGTGAAGCTTTAGGCAAGGCTCCTGTGCTCTGAGGACCTGTGGCTACCTTGTGGAGCAGCTGTGGCACTTGGCAGGTTCAGGCATCATTCTCTGGGAGTTAAAGAGGGTAGAGACCAACTTGCCAGGCTCCCACCACACTGTGTCACCTTCCCCTGCACCTCCGACATTCCTCCTATCGCCATATCTCTACACCATAGGGGATGAAACAGGCTTCCTTGTCCCCCTTCCATGCCTCCCCCCACACCCTCCTACATTCGCCGTATCGAAACCCGAGGAAGTCACATCAACAAACACTTTGTACACCCAGGATGAAGGTTCAGTAAGTGCAACATCCCCCAGTGACACCTGTAGAAGCAAGGTAACGTTAAGCTGTTGGACAGACCCTAATGGGCTCATGGTACATTTCCACCAGCTGTAACACACTACTTCTTCCCACAGAACTTCACCAGCTAAGGAAACCCACCACACATTAGTCCCCTCCGCAGTATGGCATGGTTCTTAGTGATGACGTCATGCTCCCCCCACAAACATGGAGCCCATTGGAGCTCGGACTCTGCACATCTCTCAGCACAAGAGTATTTGCTGAGGTTGCAATTAGGGTTGTTTGTTATTGAGGAGACAGACCCCCTGGATTGATCACAACCACGTAACACATTTTTATACATCACTCTCTCTTCGTCTACACTAAATGCTGAGTGGTGTTTAGAAGCACATTAGCACGTGTCTGGACAAACCCAGTCTAGACAAAGCCAAAGTGCATTTCACTCTGTAAATGGTTCTGCTCCGTTTCTCACTTTCTAGTTTCTATTCAAAATTTTCTGCAGCAAATACTTACCCTTTCTGACCAGCGACTGGCCCTCGCTGTGCCTTGCTTATCTTAAAATGTGGAGATTTTATTTTCCTGGGTTTATATGGTTTGTTTTGAGGATTATCACAATATCCCTGCACTGTATATTACCCTGTCTTACCGACATGGGCTCAACCGTAACTCCTCTTAACATATTTTTTTTTCTGGGAATTTCCTTGAGTTCTTATTGTAAAATTTCATCCATGAAACAAGAAACTCCCAGAGAATGTCCCCAGGGTTTATTTTTAATGACGTGATTATATGAAGTGTCAACCTCAGGTCATATTTATTGTAACTTCCAGGGCCAGACTCACTGATACACTCTGGAGCAGCACAATGCAGCCATAGCATAAGCCACTTCAGTGGGTGCACACTGCTTTGTATCACCTAAAGCAGGGGTCGGCAACCTTTCAGAAGTGGTGCACCGAGTCTTTATTTATTCACTCTAATTTAAGGTTTCGCATGCCTGTCATACATTTTAATGTTTTTGAAGACCTCTTTCTATAAGTCTATAATATATAACTAAACTATTGTTGCATGTGAAGTAAATAAGGCTTTTAAAATGTTTAAGAAGCTTCATTTAAAATTAAATTAAAATGCAGAACCCCCTGACTGGGCAGTGTGAGTGCCACTGAAAATCAGCTCACGTGCCGCCTTTGGCAGGCGTGCCATAGGTTGCCTACCCCTGACCTAAAGCAATACAGAGCAACTGCAGTGTATGCCCCAGTTCCCTCTCCCTCCTGTACATCCCCCTGCACACCCCCTAAACTCCTCCTCCTTCCTGTACTCCCTCCCATATCTCAGATCCTCCTCCCTTCTGTAACCTGGGCATTCCCCTAGACACACACACAGACCTCGCAGAGAACAGGGAACTTGCGTGGAACTTTTAAAGGTCAAAGGGCAGGAAATTGCTTCTTACAGGTCCTCCTTAGCTTCGCAAGACAGGAGCCCTGATTGTCAGGCCCTACAAAGATTTGCAGGACTGAGACTCCTATTTTGCAGACAGAAGATCTGCAGCACAAGGACTGCATGCCACAAGAGATTGTGCTTGGCCAGCAGACCCACAGGCATTGCCTACCTTTGGACCTCCATGGGTCACTGAGTTCCTAAGGCCGCAGGAGAAGCCGAGAAGGACTAATTTCAGCGGAACTGAGGAACATTAGAAAACAAACAAACCCTGAGGAAATTCTCACATACCAACTTGGTTGCGGTTGCTGGCACAGACCAGTAGGGTGAGCACATGTTACCTTCCAAGAACAGGAAAAACACACATACTAGAAACCCAGGCAAGGCGGGATTACGACTGCACTTGTAGCACAAGTCGCCAGACAATCCTCCTGGGGCAGAAGGCAGAATTAGGCTGGGTGCCTAGTGTTCAGACATGCACCTGTCACTGCACTTCCTGGGGTTTGAATAATATTTGTGTTTGTTTTAATTCTAAGGCCCCTGCAAGGTGCCCCTGTGCACTCCCAGCACTGCCCTGCGCCTGAAATGGGAACTCCACCTGAACTGATGCATTCGCCTGGGACCTTCAAATTATCCTGGACAAGACTCTAGAGAAGGCCAGTAGAGACCCTTCTGACCTGGGCTTGGAAAAGAATTCCTATCTCTAATTTCTATACAGAATATGTAGAGGTCTTTGCATTACATTAGACCTCCAGCAGGCAGACTGGACGGTCTTGCGCAGCTTTTTCACCTGTGTTCCTGCACTGAAGTGCTAATGTCCGTCACGGGCTGTCATAGGAACACAGGCCCTGTACAGCCCAGGTCACAGCAAGGTTCCACCTCGCCCAGTGTCCTATCTTCGAAAGAGGCCACACCCAGCTGTCCAGAGGAAGGAGTAAGAACAACCCCCTACCAGACAATTCTGGAACAGCATGTGCAGAGGGGAAATTTCTCCCTAGCCCTATCAGTGGTTGGTGGCTCATGGCCTGAAGCAGGAGGGTTTAGGTTTTATCCTATCCTCTGGAAACACCCAAAAGGGAGGGCAGATACAATGTTGGAGAGAGCAGTTGAGGGGCTTATTCCAGCATATGAAGATAAGCGTGGCCCTGCTGGGTCCATAGAACCCAGTATCCCATCTTCCAACAGTGGCCACTGCTAGACACTTCGGAGGAATGACCACAACAGGGCAATTATCAAGTGAAGTCCCAGCTTCTGGCAATCAGTGGTTTAGGGACACCCAGAGCATGGGGTTGCCCCCCTGACCATCTTGGTTAATGGACCTATTCTCCATGAACCGATCTAATTTTTTTTAAACCTAGTTATACTTCTGGCCTTCATAACATCCCTTTGCAACAAATTCCACAGATTGACTGCGTGTTCTGTGAAGAACAACTCCCTCATGTTTGTTTTAAACTCCCACCTATTAATTTCATTGGGTAACCCCTGGTAATATTTCCTTATTCCCTTTCTCCACATCAGTCATAGTTTTATAGACCTCGATCATATCCCCACTTAGTTGTCTCTTTTCTAAACAGAACAGTCCCAGTCTTTTTAATCTCTCCTCAGATGGAAGCTGTTCCATAACTCTGATCATTTTTGTTTACCTTCTCTGTACTTTACAATTCTAATATGTCTTTTTTGAGATGGGGTGACCAGAACTGCACGCAGAATTCAAGATGTGGGCGTACCATGGATTTATATAGTGGCATTATGATATATTCTGTCGTATTCTCTCTCCTTTTCCTAATGGTTCCTAACATTCTGTTAGCTTTTTTCATCCTTGCTGCACATTGAGTGGATGTTTTCAGAGAACTATCCACAATGATTCCAAGATCTCTCTCTCTTTTCAAGATTTCTTGAGTTGTAACGGCTAATTTAGACCCCATCACTTTGTATGTATAGTTGTGTATAAGTTCCAATGTGCATTACTTTGCATTTATCAACACTGAATTTCATCTGCCATTTTTTGCCCCATCACCCATTTTTGTGAGATCCCTTTGTAACTCTTCATAGTCTGCTTTGGACTTAATTATCTCGAGTAATTTTTCATCATCTGCAAACTTTGTCCCTTTTCCAGGTCATTTACAAATATGTTGAACTGCATTGGTCCCAGAACAGCTCCTTTAGGGATCCCTCTATTTGCCTCTCTCCTCTGTGAAAAGTGACTTTTTATTCCTATCCTTTCCCCCCTATTGTTTATACACAGATCTATGAGAGAACCTCACCTCTTATCTTATGACAGCTTACTTGGCTTAAGAGCCTTTGGTGAGGGACCTTGTCAAAGGCCTTCTGAAAATCTAAGTACACTATAGCCACTGGGTCGCTGTTCTCTACATGTTTGTTGGCAGCCTCAAAGAATTTGAATAGATTGATGAGGCATGATTTCCTTTACAAAAGCTGTGCTGATGCTTTGCCAACATATTGCGTTCATCTGTGTGCCTGATAAGTCTGTTCTTTATCATAGTTTCAATCAATTTGTCTGGTACTTTAGTTAGTACTCATTGGCTTGTAATTGCCAGGATCACCTCTGGACCCTATTTTAAAAATCGGCATTACATTAGCTATTCTCCATCTGATACGGAGGCTGATTTAAGTGATAGGTTACATGCCACAGTTCATGGTTCTGCGATTTCATATTTGAGTTCCTTTAGAATTCTTGAGTGATACCATCTGGTTCTGGTGACTTATTATTGTTTAATTTATCAATTTGTTCCAAAACCTCCTCTATTGGCACCTCAATCTGGGACGCTTCCTCAAATTTGTCATCTAAAGGAATGGCTCAGGCGTTGGAATCTCTCTCAGGTCCTCTGCAGTGACAGTAGATGCAAATTAATTATTCATTTAGCTTCTCCACAATAGCCTTGTCTTCTTTGAGTGCTCCGTTAGCACCTCAATCATCCAGTGGCCCCACTGATTGTTTGGTAAACTTCCTGCTTTTGATGCTGTTAGTTTTTGTGTCTTTTGCTAGTTGCTCTTCACATTCTTTTTTGACCTGTCCAATTATACACTTACACTTGACTTGCCAGAGTTTATGCTCCTTTCTATTTTCCTCAGTGGGATTTGACTTCCAATTTTTAAGATGTCTTTTGGTCTCTAACTGCCTATTTTACTTTGTTAACCATGGTGGCACTTTTTTTAGGCCCTCTTACTGTTTTTTTTTAATTTGGGGTATATATTTAGTTTGAGCCCCTATTATGGTATTTTTAAAAGTTCCCATGCAACTTGCAGGCATTTCATTTGCGTGACTGTTCCTTTTAGTTTCTGTTTAACTAGCCTCCTCATTTTGGTGTAGTTCCCCTTCTTGATGTTAAATGTTACTCTCATGGGTTTATTTGGTATTCCCCCCCCAAGGATGTTAAATGTAATTACATTATGGTTGCTATTACCAAGTGGTTCATATATATTCACCTCTTGGACCAAATCAAGAATTGCTCTCCCCTTGTGGGTTCCAGGAGTCAGACTAGTTGCTTCAATAAACAGTCATGAATGGTGTCTAGAAATTTTATCTCTGCATCTTGTCCTGAGGTGACATGTACCCAGTCAATAAGAGGATAGTTGAAATCCCCCATTATTATTAGGTTTTCTGGTTCTGTAGCCTCTCTAATGTCCCTGAGCATTTCACAATCACCATCACCATCCTGGTCAGGTGGTCAGTAGTATATTCCTACTGCTATACTCTTCTTATTCAAGCACAGAATTTCTGTCCATAGCAATTCTGTGGTACTGTTTGAATCATTTAAGATTTTTACTATATTTGACTCTGTGCTTTCTTTCACATACAGTGCCATTCAACGCACTCTGTCATTCCTGTATATTTTGTACCTGGCTATTACCATGTCTCGTTGATTATAATCGTTCCACCAAGTTTCTGTGATGCCCATTATATCAATATTCTCCTTTAAACCCAGGCACTCAAGCTCACCCATCCTAGTATTTTGACTTCTTGCATTTGCATACAGGCACTTACAGAATTTGTCAATATTTAGTTGTTTGCCTTCATGTGATGTAATTCAATGGGACTTTTTTTGTTTGACTGTTTCTCTTCTGTTCCTATCAGTACTTTATTGGCATCTATCCTCTCCTCCTTACTAGAATACAGAGAATTTGTTAATAGATCGCTGCAGGTCCCCTCCCTCAGCGAGGTGTTCTCAGTGTGAGAGGAGACCATGACATCATCTGCAAGGAGGATCCCGACTACAGGATCACTTCCCTCTGCTCCAGCTTAATGTTCCCTTCCTCTGAAACTTTCATCCTCCTCAACAGCACAGAGGCGGTCAGACCGGGGGTGCTGTGTCCTGGAAAGTCTCCTCTATGTACTTCTTTGCCTCCCTTAGCATCTCCAGGTTAGCCACTCTGGTCTCCACAGCCCATACTGTGTCTCTTGAGGGCCAGGAGCTGCTTACACTGAATACACACATATGCCACCAGCCCACAGGGCAGGTAATCCCACACGCTGCATTCAGGGCAATAACCTGCATAGCCCCCACTCTGCTGCTGGACTTCTGCCTGCGTTCTCTTTACTCTGGCAGGGTTTCTTTTTTGTTTCTGTGTGTGTGTTTCTTTGAGGGACCAGGGCTACTGACATAAGTTTAGAGAATGTTTGTTAGGCATATCTGGCTCTTATGTTCCCTCTCTAAATGCCCCTACAAAATTCCACTGTTTGCTGCTCCTATCTTCTAGCTCCTCTGGTCACTTAGGAGCTGGCTTTAAAAACCCTTGTTCTCCCTGAGTTAGCCCCACCCCTTCGTCTGGGATCCTAAAGGGGATCAAAGGAAGCGGGTTAGAGCCTGGTCAGGAAGCTCTCAGCTGAGCCTAGTGGGCTGCTAGGATCAGCTAGGGTGACCAGATGTCCCAGTTTTATAAGGACAGTCCCAATTTTTGGGTCTTTTTCTTACATAGGCTCCTATTACCCCCCACCCCCGTCCTGATTTTTCATGCTTGCTGTCTGGTCACCCTTGGCTGAGCACACGGCCCCCAGACAGACCACACTATAAACCTCAATCAAGCAGGCCCACAGCAAGCAAACCCACTCCGTGTGCCTCCTTCCCCTGGAGAACTAACTCGCAGCCTCCTGTTCGCTGCTCCTGTTCACTAGCTTCTGCCCAAGTAGAATCACTCTATTTTTGACTGCTGGCCCCTGCGGACTCACTCACTTCAGTGCAGAATAGGTGTAAAACACGACTGCATCACAATGGGAGCACCCTGCTCTCCTGCGCATAGGTGCAAATGGCTACAGCCAGCCCGGCTCTGAGCCTTGGCCTTCCCCTCACTGACACACCCTCTGCCCTTCTCCACTCACGTGGATGAAGAACCACACCAAGCTGGATCTGGCAAGAGGCACAACTGGACCCTGTAGGCCCACGAACTGGCATTGCCTGGGCTGTGCCCAAAATCACAGCGGGGGGGGGGGGGCGGGGAGGTCGGGCGACAGGGCTGGGTTAGGGCCCAGCCTCTCCTGGAGCTCCCAAACCTCGGACTGGATTTGTGCTTCTGCCCAGTTCCTCGAGGGGCTGAAGCCAGACTCCCCAGTGGGAGGGCGTGTTTGCCCCTTCCTCCCAAAAGGCTGCACTTCTACTCCTGGCACTGCCCCTTCATCCTGCTGAGGAGCTGCAGAGGGATCGGCCTCCAGCCCACTCCGAAGCCAGGATAATAATGAGACCACATGGCAAGGTCTGCGAGCCAAGGCAAACAGAGCAGCCTGTGACCAAAGCATTTCATTCCAATGAACTAACAGGCCCCTGGCAACACAAACAGTCTCTGCGGCTGCCTGCCTCCCCCTCGCCTTAGCGGGAGAACCATGTGTGAGAGCCGATCATGGCTCCTTGGCCTTTTGCTCAGCCATGCTCCCAGGCAGAAGAGCCTTCCTGTAATGGTGCATTGCCGCTCCGCTAATTAAAGTCCACTAGCCATCCAGAGAGACAGTGGGGACTCTGCCCTTGACAGGTCAGGAGGAGCCGTGCCAGTCAGCCTGGGGCAATACCCGTTGAATGGGCGAGTGACGCTCAGGAGCTCAGCCGTAAGGAGCCGCCTTTCATACAGCCGGGGCCCAAGAGGAGCTCTCCCTCTGTCTCCCTGTTTACACAAATGTCTGATTTGCAGCCTGCTCCAGGAAGTGCACACAGCTCCATTCATCCTTCCCCACCGGAGCTGCCGCTCTTCGAGAAAGGCCTGCTTCACTCGCTCCCATAAACACAGCATTTGTTATCGTTTCGGGGTAATGGTCCTCCCGCTTTGGTTCCCTTGGCTCCCAGCCACAGTCCTAGAGCTACAGCTACGCCACGAGAAAGCAGCGTCTCAGGAGAGCAGCACTCAGCGCAGCCGCCCGCAGTGGAGGGGAGCAGCAAGGCTCACGTGCCGTGAGCTCTTATGGAGAGCTGGCACCTGAGTGCCCTGGGCTGAGGATGGGATGGGAATGGGGCGGCTCAGCTCTCCTTCAGTGCAGGGCTGGGAGAGGAAGTTATACCCCAACCACAGCACAGGGGCAATCACTCAGTTGTTACAAACCAACCCAAATGCATTGCAGGTAAGACTCCCAGCCTATCCCCACCACCTCACTCTAGCTCCATTGTACAGCATGGGATGACTTTAAAAGAGGTTCCGTGGATGGAACATGGGTACAAGAAGCAGCGCAAAGGTCCAGAAAGGCATTCCCACCCCCTGCACAAACACTAGTGGGATGTGTGCGAACAGCCTGTCGTTGCCCAGACGCTATCCTAGCAGCCAAGCTGCGGGCAGCTCCGTGGGACACTTAGCGCAAATTATTCAGGGAGCTCTTTGGCAGACTTCCACATAATTTGCATGTGACCATAAACTTCCAGGCAGTGACAGGGACATGGCATTGAGTTGCACAAATTGTGGCAGCTATGGTTGGAGCAAGTGAGTGGGTTCTGGAGAGGGTCTCAGGCAGATAGATGGGTAAGTGCTGGGATGTCTGGGAGAGGCTGCAGTAGGTGAGTGCATGGGTTTGCAGGTAGGGGAATCTAGTCGGTGTTTTTCTAAAAGCCCTAGCTCCTGGAGTCAGGTGATTACAGGAGAATCTCACCTTGCATTAACAAAGGTTAAGGTCACATGTTCTCCCCAGCCATGGCAGCTTTCATATTACACCTTGCTACTAGAACATGGGTACAAGAACAGTGCAAAGCTCACTGAATAATTTGCACCAAGTGTCGCATGAAGCCACACAAAACTTTGCAGCCAGGATAGGGTCTGGGTGCATCAACTCTGTGCATCGCTCATTATATATGCATGTTCCATCAGCAAGGTGTTATGTGAAAGTTGTCCGGGCTGTGGAGAAAAATGTGACCCTTCAAGGCTCAAACACCAGAAGGCAAATAAACATTTATTTTTAAAAAATCCTGTGATATTTAAGCCCATGTCATGATTCTTGCACACTGGATGATAGATGTGCAGATTCTGCCATCTCTCCTGCTCCAGATTTTGGTAGGGTAAGCCCTGCATGGACACCCAGAGCTGGGCTTCTCCCACCTTCACCCTCTGAGTGCCTGGGCAGGGCTGAGCAAGGTCTTCATCTTTAACATGAACAAGGTGCTTCGCTGACACCCCAGTCTGTATTTGGAGAATTTAAATTCTAAACAAGACCTCACTCCTGTCAAAGAACAGTACATTCCAACGTACAATTTGCACTTCTTTGTGTCTCCCGCCACATCACACATGACACACGATGGAAACAGCAGGAGATTCATAAATGAACCACCACACTGTGACAGCGGGAAGGTTTTAACTCACCAGCACAAACATGAGCCAAGACAGAGAACAGCTAAAGCATCAGCAAGCAACCTCCAAGAAGAAATTAAAGACTTGTTGAAAACTCCTCACATTGCTACACCTAGCCCCGCCACCCACTGCAAAGCTCACTGCTACCCATGGCCCTGCAATCATACTCTCATTGCTACACACAGCCCTGCAATGCACTGCAAAGCTCACTGCTACACTCAACCCTGCAACCCCACTGCAAAGCTCATTGCTACACTCAATCCTGCAACCCCACTGCAAAGCTCACTGCTACACATGGCCCCGCAATCACACTGCAAAGTTCATTACTCTCATTGCTACACACAGCCCTGCAATGCACTGCAAAGCTCACTGCTACACTCAACCCTGCAACCCCACTGCAAAGCTCATTGCTACACTCAATCCTGCAACCCCACTGCAAAGCTCACTGCTACACATGGCCCCGCAATCACACTGCAAAGTTCATTACTCTCATTGCTACACACAGCCCTGCAATCCACTGCAAAGCTCACTGCTACACTCAGCACTGCAACCTCACTGCAAACTCCACTATTCTCATTGCTACACACAGCCCGGCAATCCTACTGCAAAACTCTCTGCTCTTATTGGTGTACACAGCCCGGCAATCCCACTGCAAGACTCACTGCTCTCATTGCCACACAAGGCCCTGCACTCTCTTCTTCAGACTGAAATGGAGGCAAAGGGATTTTGCACAGAGTACAGAAGGGTAATACTCTGGAACACACACAACCACACACAGCACAACCCAACGTGCAGCATACCACACACATATTTTACATCCAGAACCACATACAATCCCATCAGTTTATCCATTGCAACGCAACACAACAAACACACGTTACACCTCCTTCAACATATACATACCATGCATTCAGACATCACAACAGCAAATACAGCATAAGCTAGTTTTAGAAGGGCACACATTCCACACTTGGGCCCCATAGCAGCTGGAGTCAGGGGGCCAATAGCTCCTTGCAGCAGGACAGAGAAGTTTCCTGTGCAGCACAGGGTGGGCGTACTCTGAGCAGCAGGCAACAGAGTTGGGATTGATACTTGGCTGTTGATTGCGGAGGGCCCCTTAGCTGTTGATTTGCTTGTTGCTAGCCTTGGGGGATAGTGGTTGTCTAGGTTAGAGCCTTCTGCTCCTTCCACAGCTGGGTTAGGGGCTGGAAAACACACACCAGAGCAGTTAATGAGCCCTACCACCTTACCGACAACTTTAGGCAGTTTCTGGCGATGCAGAGGAATTCGGGGGAGTTTCATGCTAATTCGACTGAACCGGCCACACAAGCGCCCTGGCGATTTCTTGCTTGCTGCTGGGTCCTGGTTCCCACTGCAAGAAAATACTGTGCATCAGTCAGAGAGCTGGCAGAGCAAGAGCAGGTGCAGCCACACCAGGCCTGCAGGGGCAAGTACAGGGATCCCAACAGCCGCATGCTGGAGATGTTTCAGATGGGCCAAGCCTGGGCATGGAGCCAATGCTGAGAGCCCGAAAGTAAAGTGTATGGTGTAGGTGGCTTCATTTGTCCCGAGAAGGCCCCAGGTCCCCAGAGAGCTGAGCTGAGCAGGGTCAGCAGTCGCACAGACTGGGAATGCAGGTGCAGCACCACCCCAGGGGGAGCCATCGCCAGCGAGGTGCCAGACTAGACATGGGTTTACAATCTTAGCCCTGAGCAGTCTGGGGCTGGACAGTGAGACATGTGTGTCGGCATCTGTGCTCCCAGCAGCTCAGCCCTGCCCTTGGGTGGTAAATTCAGTCTCAAGTGCAATTCTGACCTGACGGGTACCTGAGGCTCAGTAACTCACTGGCCTCTACAAAGCTTGCTAATGGTGCTGGCACCTGTATCCTCAGAGACCAGCCTGCTGGGGGTTATAAGAAATCTCTTCCCACTTGCTCCTCTCTGCCACCACGTCCTCTCTCATTATCCATCGTTCCTGACCTCACATGAGGCCTCCCGCCTCTATGCTCCAATCCAGGCTGGGCTCAGAAATCCCATTCAAAGGTACAATGGCAGGTAATTGAATTTATTATTACTGCACTGACTCTGCCACAGCTGCGCCATCCTGGAGAGCTGCTTCTCCCACAAACACGTGTGCTCTCCCATTCCACCCTTTGAACATGAAGGGAACTCCCGAAGGCATTCACACTCTTAGTGGATGTCTAATTCAAGTCCTCTTTCAGCCTCTCCTTAACACCTGGCAGTGCTTTGGCTGGGACCCCAAATCCCACCCCTTGGCAGTGCTTTCACTGGAACCACCTGCAGCTGCTGAGACTACACCTGTATGCCAGTGCATCTCCTTTACCGTCTCCCTCCTCTGCATGCTGTGTCATCGTTGGTACCGAAAGCATCCCTGTATTCACATCCTACCCACTACTGTAATAATCTTTGTGCAAAATATGTCTTGTGAAGTATTTAAAAACTAATGACACACTGATCATCAATCTTGTTGTGTAATGTGTGTAAAAAATGCATATTAAGCCTTATGAACATAAGCTGAAATTATAACTATAATGCATTTATCAGACAAGTCTGGAGTGGGGGTAAACCAGTTTCTCAAGGATGAAGGACAAGTCGACATCTCTAGCCATCAAAGTTGACTGGCAATCACCTGTCAAGTGACCATTCTTTGGCAAGAATCAGGGCAAGAACAGAGCCACCATGGAACCACCAGACTTCATGTCTCTGTCCTCACAAGTGGAATGAACTTTATCTAGGAGTAACCCTCAGGAAAATCCATTTCAAGAGGTGACTGGACTATAAAAGTGAGGGGCAAAAACACATCATGTTCTCTCTTTCTCTCTCTTTGACCTAAGAAGACAAAGGAACCAACCTTTTGACTTTGGGAAGAGATCTTGACCTGAGACAGAGCTGGTGCCAGGCATAAGCAGATGAAGCAATTGCTAGGGCCCCAAGAAGCTCAAGAGGGCCCACTATACACTTTTTATTTATTATTATTGGGGGAAATATTCCTGCTTAGGGCCCCAATGGGCTAGCACCACTTCTGCCTGAGAACTTGGCCAGCCATGTTGCTGGGACCCTGCAGTGAGGATTTTACCTTGAACCAAGTCTAGCTTGTTAAGTTTTAGCTATTAGGAAGCATTTTATCTTTATTTCTCTTGTAACCATTTCTGACTTTAATACCTTATTAAGTATCCACTTAAAACCAACTTGTTTTATTTTTAATGGAAACTAATCCCGTGTTGTGTTTAAACTGAACTGTTTTGTCACTCCAGTTAGAGAGCAAGCCATTGAATCTTGACCCCTTACAAGGGCAATGGACCTTTAATATCTGAACTGTCCAGAAAAGGGCTGGACAGTGCAGAGCACAGGTTTTGGGGAAAATTCAGGACTTGGAGTGTGTTGGGGTTACCCTGCTAGTAGTAACCCAGGCTGGTGGATCTGGGGCTAACCGCAGTCTGCCCCCATCCATGGTCTGCTCACGGGTCCTCGTTTACATCTCAGGCCACCTGTCATCTCCCTATGAGTAAGGACCCATGTGCTTCATTTTCCAGATTGGGGTTTTAGGCTGCAGTCTCCATGCAATTCACGGTAACTATCCAAGCATGTGTGTCCAGCGCCTGCTGTTGTCTTATCTCCCGGGGTCTATAACAGGGTTAGCAATGAGCAACCAGCTTTCACAGAGCACAGTCCTTTTATTTAGGACAAAAACATTACAGAGGAAACCTATCATAGCACAATACACAGTCTACATGAAGGCTAGCTTTCCAGGTGTCACCAATCTTCCACATGGAGACCCTGGCAGGTTCCAGGCCTTTCAACTTGTTCACCAGGGATGCAATCTCATGTCAATTTGAGGAACCAAATGAGGGACTTGAGTCAGTTCACACACACCCCTTATACCAAAAGCTTGTTCTTTGTCTGCTGGATCTGAGCCAGTCTATGCAATTCCCCCTGATGCTGGGGTGGGACTTCTCTGGAGTTGTTCACCTGTCCGGGCATTTGCACTAATAATTCATCTCCTCACTGTTTTTAGCTCCTCCATGAAGCTCTGTACCCCTTTCCCATGGAGGCAGAATACAATTCCTAGTTCCCAAAGACACAGAGAACACATAGAGATACATGTGTACGAATAAGCCTGGTGCCTACAGTGCACATCTCAGTATACTTCCAAGATCTCAGATCTGTCTCTCTAATAATGTTCTAAAATACAGATTTTTTGGGCAGGGGGGGAGGAGGATATTTTGGGCAGGTGGGTGGGCAGGCAAGGGTTCCCCTACAGTATTTGCAATCCAAACACAACAGTATGGGACTCCTGCAGGAGACCCACAAAGTGAAGCCAACCAGTCTAGTTTTGGTGTCCAAGCTGAGTGAACAGCAAATCTAACAAATGCAACAGTAAAAACACTGCAGATAATGAACTTGCTTCCAAACTGAGGGAAGAGGCCATGTTGCAAACTCACAGTTTGACCATGAATCTTGTGCCTGATGTTGTATGATTGAAGATGACCACATCAATCATTGTTGCTATCACTGTCCTACAATTGCACTAAATTATGATGCAAAGTATATAATGTAAGGTGTCAATGGAAAAGTTATACTCTGTCAAGTATGATTATCCTGGCAGGGGGTTGGACTAGATGACCTCCTGAGGTCTCTTCCAACCCTGATATTCTATGATTCCATGAAATCCATGTATTGTCACTATATCTGAAGTTATGAGTTTTGGCTATGTATTTGTATCTCAAATGTGTTTACTCTTGGGGTGTAAGAGCATGTGATGCAGACATGTGACCTCTGACCCCATCTTTGTAAGTAACTTTCTGTATGCAGGGGCTGTGGGCTTTGTTTGGGACAGTAAATTTCCATGCACATAGCAGAGGATATAAAAGACACCTGAGACATCTCCATTTTGCCTCATTCCTACTCCAATTCTCTGGATTGTGGATTTACAACTAAATAGAGTATTTTGAACTATGGACTGAGGCCCTTCCAATCTTTCGGAAGTTACCAGAGGGGCCTTTGCAAACCAGCAGACTGCTCTATCACTGCTATGAACCTGATCTATGAACACTGAAAATCATCTATATGTATATGATTATTTAACTATTGAATACACTCTTCCTTCTTTTATTAATATATCTTTAGTTAGTTTACTAAGGATTGGCTGACAGCATGATGTTTGGGTAAGCTCTGAGATACATACTGACCTGGGGGTAAATGTCTGATCCTTTGGGATTGGGATTGGTAGACTCTCAGATATGGTGAATTGGGTTTTCACTAACATCTCACTATATTAGACAAGTGGCTATTCTCTGACAGGAAGGATGTAAACAAGTATTTACAATTCACCTGTAGGACAGTTTGCAGAGCACGTACGGAATGGAACAGCCTAACCCATGACCTAGCAAGGGTTTTTCTAGCACAGAATATAAGAAGAGTGGGGAAAATGGCTCTGGTCACTTCTCCTCTCTCACCTCTACTGATGGCAGCAAGATCGTCTGAAAGACAAAGAGCCATCACTGAAGTGGGGGTAGTGGTCCTAGATGGAAAGTTTTCTAGTAAGTATGGACTGCTGAAAGCTTTTGGGTGAGAAACAATGTTTTGGTTTCAAATCTTATTTAGCTTGGTAAAATTTAGAAGATAGTGTGTGTGTTTATCTTTAATTTCTTTTGTAACCAGTTCTGACGTTTATGGTTTTATTACTTATAATCCATCTTTCTCCAGTTAATAAACTTGTTCAGTGTTTTATCTAAACCAGTGTGTTTTGGCTGAAGTGTCCGTGGAATCTTTACTCAGGATAACAAAGGCTTGGGCATAATAAAAGCCATGCTGACTCTTCCTCTGCATATCATAATTCTGTTCTTTACTGTAGTTTCAATCAATTTGCCTGGTACTGAAGTTAGGTTTACTGGTCTGTAACTACCAGGATTGCCTCTGGAGCCTTTTTTAAAAACTGGTGTTACATTAGCTATCCTCCAGTCATCTGGTACAGAGGCTGATTTAAGCAATAGGTTACATACCACAGTTGTTAGTTCTGCAATTTCATATCTGAGTTCCTTCAGAATTCCTGGGTGAATACTACCTGGTCCTGGTGACTTATTCATGTATCGATATGTTCCAAAACCTCCTCCATTGACCCCTCAATCTGGGACAGTTCCTCAGATTTGCCACCTAAAAAGAATGGCTCAAGTGTGAAAATCTCCCACAGCCTGTGTTATGCGAGAGGTCAGACTAGGTGGCCACAATGGTCCCTCTGACTTTGTAGTTTATGAATCAGTGCTGGGCATAGCCGGCATGATCTTCAAAGCAGGTCAGGAACCATAAGGTACCTGGCAATTTCAGGAAAACAGCTTGCTGCAGCCATCAGCATCACTGACCACAAGAGTTTGAGGGTTGGGCCCCTCAAATAACGACATTTTAAAAAATAATAAATGTTGGTTCTGTTTCTTTGCTTCAGGAATCATGTTTTTAAGCTTATTGTGATGCTGGCAGAGCAGGCACTAGCTGATGCCAAGTCCCCTAGGCCTCAGCTGAACAATGACAAATACACAGCTGGAACCACTCAGGTTCACCTGTGTGTTAGTGTTGTTAATCTATGTATTAGAGTTATACACATGTGCTTGGTATTTAGGCTTTATGTGTATTAATCTCACTTACATCATCTATACCTTGGGTTATAATGTGACATTACATGTTTGCATTATAATCCTGTAAGTCATCATTGAATATCAGGGTTAGAGGGACCTCAGGAGGTCATCTAGTCCAACCCACTGCTCAAAGCAGGACCAATCCCCAACTATCTTTTTTTGTGCCTCCAAATGGCCCCCTCAAGGGCTGAACTCACAACCTTGAGTTTAGCAGACCACTGCCCAAACCACTGAGCTATCTTTCCCCCACATCAAACAGGAAAGACATTAATCAATGTACAATGCTGGCTTCCCACACAAGGTGTTAGATCCTGCCCATCAAGAAGGCCTGGAAACCAAATGAGCCATTGTGAAACATGAAGGAACAAAGACTCTGTTAACTGCATTCCTCCTCTCCATTACCCATGAAGAGGAAATGAGTGCACGCACTCACCCATCAGCTTGAACTCTGGCGGGGGGGTTGAGGGAAGGGAATAAAAATCCCTGACAAGAAGAAACTGTGTCTCTGTGTGACTTGGACTTTGGGAGAACAAGATTTCTAAGCATAAGCGAGGGATCCCCAGCTGCTTAGCCTGGATTAGCCCTAAAAGACATATGGAGCTTGCATATTACAGCAGTGCCTATCAACTTTTGGAAGCTAAGACTGTAATTCACCTGTGGGTGTGGGTGTATGTTTAGCTGCTCTAACGTTCTAAATGACTCATTTCTTTTTCTTAGCTGATAAATCTTTAGATAGTTTATTATAGGACTGGCTACAATAGTTGTCTTTTGTTGTGAGATCTAAAGTGCAATTCACCTGGGGTAAGTGACCAGTCCTTTGGGACAGGGAGTAACCTGAATATTGCTGTGATTTTTGGTGGAAGGGACCAGCTATCACACAGGCAGGCTCACCTGGGCACCCAAGGGGACTGTCTGTGACTCCATGTTAAGGCTGTTATAATGCTCAAGGAGTTCACAGTTGATATTTGGTTGGTGAAATATAAGTACAGAACTCACTGCCAATTTGGGGTCTGTGCCCTGCTTCTTAACAGGTTGGTCCTCACTCTCCAGCCACTCCAGACAGCTTGACACTTCTGCAGCCATGAGGGCTGTTCTGTTCTAGATAGATTTTTATACCATGTCCATCACCATAGCATCTGAGCATCTTCCAGTAGTACATTAAGCAACATGACTAATAGATCTGTCCCATTTTTCTGTTTTCATCCTCTCCCCGGAAGGAGATGCAGTTCCAGTGAAGAGTCTTGCTCTGGTAGGTTGTCTCCTTTTATTAACTGTCATTATGGTAAGTATACTGTTGCTCTGTGTATATGCCACAGAAGACAAGGTCAAAGAAATGTGCCTTGCACATGGAGCAGAAAATGGTGAGGTTTGTGATGGTCCTGTGTTCCCGGGTGTAATGGGGTGCACTCACCTCTCATGAGCGCCCCCTGGCCGAGTGTGTACACCCTCTGTGTGTGTGGGCTGGTCCACACTAGGTGGGGGAAATCGATCTTAGATACGCAACCTCAGCTACGTGAATAACGTAGCTGAAGTCGAATATCTAAGATCGGATTACTCACCCGTCCACACCGCGCGAGATCGATGTTCGCGGCTCTCCCTGTCGATTCCGGAACTCCGATGGCATTGATGGAGTTCCGGAATCGATATAAGCGCGCTCGGGGATCGATATATCGCGTCTAGATTAGACGTGATATATCGATCCCCGAGCAATCGATTTTAACCCGCCGATACGGCGGGTAGTCTGGACGTGGCCTGTGTGTGTTTGTGGTGGGTCTTCGGTGACTCAGCCCTCCGGCTGAATCATCACCAGTCTGTGAGGTAAAAGCAAAGCAACAAGTCCAATAGGGGCCTTTCTCAGTGTCCTCCATAACATCTCTCTCAAGCTGTCCTTGCTCTGGTATAGAGCAGTGTCCCGGGGCTCCTTCCCTGGAGGCAATGTCTTCGCCCTCTTAGGGCCTTTCTGGCTGCTGCTCTCCAACTCCTATGGTTAAGTTCCCCTTCTGGGGTGTCTTAACATCCAGGCGACTTCCCCAGTGGCTGGGGGAGGGGCAGAGGGACCGAGCCCACACTGGGTCCCAGCCCAGGGACCCTATAGATAGCAGCCATCTGCCCTGTCCCTTTAAATAAACTACATTGCTGCTACAATTCCCTGGGCCACTCCCCCTGTGGCTCCAGCACATTCTTCATCCTTACTTGAGGGCCTTGTCCTGGTGGAGTCCCAGCAGCCAGCCTGGAGCTCCTTCACATTCCCCTCAGCCTCTGCCAGCACTGCTATGTCTGAGGTCCTGTAGCTCTTCAGCCAGCCAGGCACACCCTCCACTCTCCTCCAGGGCTAGAAAGGTATTGAACTCACACCTGCTCTGCAGCTCTTCTTATAGTAGCATGCTGGGCTCTGATTGGCTGCTTCCCACACAGCCACTCTAGGCAACTTGGAGGACCACTCTACTGCCCTTTTCTGGGGCAGGGTGTGGCAGGGCCACAAGGCCTCCAGCAGGGGGCCTCAGGGTCTAGTCAACCCCATCACACTAGGGGTGTTCATTGCAGAGTCTTGACTTGAACCCAGAGAAGGTCCTGGCCCCCACACAGACAAGCTTTACTCTTATTGTTGAGAGTATATCAGAGGAGTAGAGTTGTCTTTGACCATGGTCTTTGACCCAGAGCTTCACATGATCTTTTAGATACCCTGGTCCCTTTGAAAATAAGGACTGGAGTCCTGAACTTGATCTGAAATTCAGTGTACGAAGGGAAGGACAGGTCTGATGAGCTCCCACTAGCCTGTGTTGCTAAGGAGACATGTTTCAGTGTCCTGAACTAGCTGGAGTTTTTCAAGTGCTGAAGGCTTCATGCCCAGGTATAGCCCATTGCTGTAGTCCAGCCGAGAGGCAACTGAGCCATGAATAACTGAGGCCAGGTCTTCGTCCACCAGGATGTGATGGAGTTTCATAGCCAAGTGGAGATGATAGATAGCTTTACTTGTGGGTGCTGCTATGTGAGAGCTCAGCATCAGAGAGTATGGTCCGAACTGACCAATTGTGGCTGTGTATCTTTAAATAATAGAGACTGCACCGTAGCTGCAAGCTCTTCAAAATGCTTTCCTCTGCCCACCAGCATCACCTCTGTCTCGTTCAGGTTCAGCTTTAATCCAGCTCTGTGGGATCCTGTTGGCGCAAAAGGGGAGGAGGATGGCCCTCTGCCAGTGCAGACCTTCTCTTCCTTAGATGACGCTGTGTCGGGGCAGGAATGTCATCTCCTCAAGACAACCACAAAGCCCACTTGGAGCTGCTGAAGAGAGTGGCCTCAGACTTAGCCTTACAAGTGGAGGTAGCGAGGGACTCCTCCCACAGCCTAGTTGGCATTGTGACTGCAGCAGACATGTGAAAAGTAGCCCTACCTCTGACTGAGGCCATTATGGACCTAGTGAAAGCCCTCTGGCAAACCCCTGACTTCTTTACCCCATCTCAAAAAGGGCCAAGAGGAAGTACTTTGTGCTTGCCCAAGGCTATGAGTTCTTATTCACTCACCCCTCCTTGGGTGTCTGGTGGTGTCCACAGCCAAGAAAAGGGCAGGGCCTGCAAGGGGTGATTTCTAAAGCAAAAGACTCCAAGAAACTAGACCTTTTCTGCAGAGAAGTTTACTGTACTGTGCGACTGCTGCTGGGCAGATATGACTTCAATATGTGACCTTTAAAACCTCTAAGGATGAAGATTCCACCACCTCTCTAGGTAACCCATTCCAGTGCTTCACCACCCTCCTAGTGAAAAAGTTTTTCCTAATATCCAACCTAAACCTCCTCCACTGCAACTTGAGACCATTACTCAATCCACCTCAAGGCTTCTCATGTTCCAGAAGCACAAAATGAGCTGGTAGATTGCCTCAGCAGGTCTTTCAAGTGGTCCCTTCACCTGGAAATCATGAGGGATTTTTTTCAAGAAGCAGAGGACTCCCCGGATAGACGTGTTCGCAACCAGACACAACAGAAAGTGTCACCAGATTTGCTCTCTATGAGGCCACAGCCCGGGTTCACTCACAAATGCCTTCTTACACCCATGGACAGTGAACCTATTCTATGCTTTCGCCCATCCCACTTGTGCACAAGGTCCTACTGAAAATCAAACAGGATCAGATGAGGGTCATTCTCATAGCCCCAGCTTGGACCTGTCAGCACTGGCTTGCCACACTCCTGGGCCTTTCCATATTGACTGCACTACCTCTACTTCCAGACCTGATCTTTCAGGACGACGGTTGACTGCTCCAGCCAAATCTCAGCAGCCTCCACCCAATGGCCTGGAAGCTCCAATTGCTAAATAATGCAGAGCTGGCCTGCTCGGAGCAGGTTCGCCAAGTCCTATTAGGTAGCAGGAATCCCTCCACCAGGGCTACATATCTCTCCAAATGAAATAGGCTTCCCAATGCGGAATCTCGCCCACACAGTCTTCTCTGTAGGGTGTTCCTGAATATTTGTTACACCTGAAACAGCAGGGTTTAGTAATTTCATCAATTAAGGTCATCGTTGCAGCAATTTCAGCATTCCATCCCTCGGTGAATAATCAGTCCATTTTTTCACATGAAATATCCATCCATTTCCTCAAGGGCCTGGAAAAACTATACCCCCAAATATGAGAACCTGTCCCTCCATGGTCTTATCAAAACATATGAGTCCCCCATTTGAGCTGCTGGCAATGTGGCCATTGTCATACCTTTCACGGAAGATGGCTTTCTTGGTGTCCATTAGGGTCTTGGAGATCCACACCCTCATGTTGGAACCCCCATGCATGGTCTTCTTTAAGGATAAGGTGCAGCTGTGTCTTCAACCTGCCTTCCTTCTGAAGCTTTCTCAATTTCATAGTAATCAGACAATCTTCCTGCCAGTTTTCTACCCAAAGCCACACATGAACAGGGCGGAGCAACATCTTCACACTCTGGGCATTAGATGTGCCCCAGTGTTCTACACAGAGAGGACCAAGCTGTTTCATAGATCCACCCAACACTTTGTAACGGTAGTTGACAGGATGAAAGGCCTCCTCATCTCTGCTGAGAGAATTTCATCTTGGATCTCATTGTGCATTCACACGTTATGAGCAGGCAGATGGTCTGCCACCAACTATCCTGACTGTCCACTCCACAAGAGTGCAAACATCATCATCAGCATTCCTGACCCAGGCCCTTATTCAGGACATTTGCAGAGCCGCAACTTGGTCATTGGTGCATGTTTTCTATTCAGTACGCTATTACTCAACAGGCTAGGGATGATGTCAGTTCAGTCAAGCTGTTTTACAGTCAGCATGTCCATGAACTTTGATCCCACTTCCAATCCTACTGCTTGGGAGTCACCTCCAGCGGAATGGACATGTGCAATCACTTGAAGAAGAAAAAATAGTTACTAACCTGTCTGCAACTGTGGTTCTTCAAGATCTGTTGCACGTCTGTTCCACGACCCACTCTCCTACCCCTCTTCTGGAGTTGGACAGAAAAAGGGGACTAAGAGGGTGCGGGGTCGTTTGGGCCCTCTAGACTGGTGCTACGCGTGCGCAGCCCCAGAAGGTGCCAGAGATGACCCAATGGGTACCAGTGAGGGAAAAATTTCTGGCAGCTGTGCTCAAGGCGTGCACAGACCTACAGTGGAATGTGCCACACATCTTGAAGAACAATAGTTATGGGAAGGTTAGTAGCTGTTTTTTCTGCCTGATGCAGCCTTGTAGTGTGGGGCTCCCCTAATTTGGTTTAAGCAAAACAGTCCTTGACTAGTGTTTTCTAGCATGGCTATAGGTAGTACGGTTAGTTCTCTGTTTGTACTGTACCTCGCACAATGGAGCCCTGCTCCATGACTGGGACTTCTAGGTGCTATGGGAGTATAAATAAATAACCATAGTAACGCTGTGATGTGAGCAGGCTGAAAAGCCAAGGCGACACCTAGAAAGGGAAGCACAGAAGACAGTCTGTGTGTTCACCAGAGTTTACTCTAGCCCTCCCACACTTTCATTAACTACAGGAGCCCACAGCTGATTGCCTTGTGATATGTTGTCATGCTGTCACTAGAGGGTGCTAAACAGTGACACTCCATATTCATCTAGGACAGAGGTCCCCAATCTGTGGAGTGCGCTCCTCTTGGGGGCGTGGAAGAATGTTTGTGGAGGTGTTTGCGGGGGTGTGGTTGGGCCCTGTCCTGGCTCTGGTCCCGGGGATTGGCTGCCGACCCTGCACCCGGGGATCTATTTCCAGGGCCCTGGCTGCCAACCCCATGATCTTGGCCCTCTGCCCAGGGCTCTGCTCTTGGCTGCATCTGCCATCCCTATGCCTGGGACCCTAGCTACTGGCATCAGCTGCTCCTTCCCACAGGCTGAGCCCCCTTACCCCTGTTTGCGTCTCCCGCTCCTGGCTGGTGGGGGGTGGGCACAGGTAAAGGGGGCACAAGATGAAAAGTTTGGGGACCACTGATCTAGGATTTTGCACAGAACACGAGGCAAACCTGCCAAAGTTTAGAATTAGCCACAACCTAAACTTGTCCCACTCACTGTAAAGAGATTCTGCCATTCCACTGCTGCTAGCAGGGGTGCTGCCATTTCCTCCTGGAGCTCTGCACCGGGGAAGCAGCAGGCTGTGCTTTCCAGAGCTAACCCCATCCTGCAATGCGCCAGCACAGCCACAAAGAGCCAGAGAGCCCAACAAATCACGGATGAAGGAAACTATTTCGAGACTTTTCCCAAGAAATACTTCTGACAATGAGTCTGTGTTTGTGAAGTGGCTTCTTTTATCTGCACAATAATTAGATGCAGACCACACGTTCTCCAAACCAGATGTACGGGTTTGGAATTTAATTGGCACTACTGCCAAATGGAGGTTTCCTGCAGCAGTCGACAGTATGAGATGCAGCCACACTGCAGGGAGATTTTTTCCACAGCTATTTCAGTTGGAAAGGAGCTGCTACTTCCCTCTTTGCTCCTTCATAGCAGCAGGATAGAGCTATGGCTGGCCTAGTCATTAAAGCTAACAACCGCCTACCCAAACGCCACCAAGAAAGGTGGATGATACTCTGAGCCATGCCCGGTTTGATGGCCCTGACCAGCCAATCTCACGTGCCCACACTGCAGTCCAAACCCATGCAGGTTGATATGGCCCAGACCCACCTCTCCAAAGGGGAGTAGGCTCAATGCCAGGCAGAAGACCTCTGTCTGTTTTGTGGACAACCTGAGCATTTTGCTTCATTCTGTCCATGTAAGGCCTAACCCACACCTCGATCAGGAAATGCCCCAGCTCCAACAGAGGGATCTAAGCTGGGCCAGTTTTCCTCCCTCATTTGGCCATGCAGAGCCCACATCTGTCCACCAGGGCTTTTGCACCATCCAACCAACAGCCAACATCCCCGCAGATTCCACTTTGTCTACGGCACCCTGCCATGCTGGCCAGTCAAGAAGCACTAGTCAATTCCAAAGCCTCTACTGCATGGACTATCTAGCCTTGAATGAGGTCACCATCTGGAATCGATACCCTTCTACTGCTCTTGAGACACTTCGCTCTGCTAAGATCTTTACCAAGCTGGACCTCCATGGAGCTTATAACCTTGTCTGTATTCAGGAATAGGATGAGTGGAAGACTGCCTTCCACACCCGGTTCGCACATTTTGAGTACTTGGTAATGCCTTTTGGATTGTGCATTGTCCTTGCGATGTTCCAACATATAATCAAGGATATTCTTAGAGACATGTTGGACCAGATTGTTGTGATCTGCCTTGATGATATCTTCTCTGAGACCCAGGTCCTTCATGACCAATATGTGACCTGGGTCTTGGAAGGGCTCCATCAGAACCACCTTTATGCTTAACTGGAGAAGTTTGAATTTGACCAGAGCACAATCAGCTTCTTAGGATACAGCATTTTGCCTGAAGGGCTGACTATGGATCCATGTAAGGTATCTGCCATCTCCAAGCGGGCAGCTCCGAGGGACGTGCAATAGGTATAATGATTCCTCGGTTTTGTCAACTTTTCCCCACCTGGTAGCCCCTATGAGGGCGCCCTTCCAGAAGGGAGAACGATCTGTCTGGTCTTCTGAGGCTCAGTTCAGCTTTGACCAACTAAAGAGAGCTTTCACCATGGCGCCCATCCTTGTCCATACAGATCACAGCCAACCATTTACTCTGGAGGCCAGTACATCAAAATTTCACCATTGGAGCCATACTGTCACAACAAATGGGTCTCATAATCAGCTCCACCCACATGCCTTTTATTCACAAAAGTTAACCCTGGTACAAAGGAACTACAACATTTTGGATAAGAAGCTATTGGTGACCAAGGCAACCATTGAAGAGTGGCGCCACCTCCTGGAAGGATCCTGGTGCAGGTCAATACTAGCCACAAGAACTTGGAATATTTTTCTATGGCTCAAAATGTAAATCAGCATCAGATCTGTTGGTCAATATTTTTTGCCCAATTTGAGTTTGTCATGACTTACTGCCTGGGTGCTAGAAATGGAAAGGTGGATGCCTCGTCCCTCAAGGATGACTACGTCAAATCTCACACAGAACCTTTTTTGAGTCCTTAAACCGTCACATTTTGTCAATGGAACGGTGGCGAAGAGCCTAATGTCCATCATTTGGTCCTGGCTGCCTCATGACCCATTTGCTACCCAGATCGACCAGGCTTTGGACAATGCAAATACCCAGCCTGGCTCACATTTACTCTACCATGGGGAAAACATTTATGTCCCTGATGGTCTACCTTGATGCGAAGTCCTGAAACTTTGCTACGATGCACCTCTCAATGGTCACTTTGGCCAAACTAAAACTTTGAGCTTAGTTTTATGGACCTTCTGGTGGCTGGGTGAGCACCCTGTCAAGAAATACATTAGCTTTTGTGACTTCTGCTCCTGAATCAGAAACACACATGTGAAGCCATTCAACCTTCTCCAGACACTGCCCAACCTGCCCTAGCCCTGGTCCACTGTGTCTCTGGACTTCACTATGGATCTGATTCGTTCTCGGTAGTGCACAGTGATTGATCAAGATTGCACATTTTATCCTTCCTGCACAGTACCAACCACCTCAGAGACAGTCCATCTCTTTTAGAACATGTCTTCCAACTGCCATTGTGTCAGATTGAGGCAATTTATTGCGCACTTCTGGCATGACTTTTTGAAGCTCCTAAGCATAGCACTTCTTATCTCACCAGCGTACCATCCACACACTATGGACAGACAGAATGGGTAAATCAGATCCCGGAGCAGTACCTCCCAATTGTAGTGTTTGTCTCATAGATGCCTCCTGAACAGTTCAATTCTGGGGCCCCTGCTTGGGACTGGGAGGAAGATGGGGGTAGTGGTGGAGCTGGGAGAAGCCCAGAGAAGTAGCGAGTGACTCCCCCTAGAGCCCATCCTTTCCCTGTGCCTCCAGCTGTGGGCTCCAATGTCCAGGCAGCTCTGCTACTCAGCTCTGACCCCTCCCCCCGAGTCCACCTCGAACTCCTAGCACCTCCAGCCCCTGCACTCCCCTGCCCAGTTCTGGACTGAAAGTCTCCTGCCCTGGCCCACCTCTGAGAACCCCCCACTCCTGCCTGAGCCCGGCATTGGCACCTCTGGCTCAGAGAATGCTCTTCAGGGGAGGAAAAGGGGCCGTCTGGTAAGGGAGCACAGGTACAATAGCCACCGGCAAAGGCCTTCTGTTTGGCCCACCAGGAATAAGCTGTTCCTTCTTGTTCCAGCTGGGGGCTCTGCTGTAAAGGTGGCCCTGCTACCTGGCTCCAGCTGGCCCTGGGCTCCTCTTAGCTCTGGCCCTTGTGTTCCCTGGCTGCGAGGCAGTCCCCTGGGTGGGGCACGCAGAGGTGGGTCAGCGTGGGAACTGCTGTAGTTGGGAATGAGAAAGGGAGAGCAGGTGCTGGAGCCACCAAGAGTGGAGCTGGAGCCAGGTAGCAGGGCTGTCCTTCTATCAGAGCCCCCATTGGGGAGCATGACAGAGCAGCTGTCAAGCAGGCCAACAGAAGACCCTTATGGACTGGATCAGGCTTTCAGGGGACTCTCTAGCTTCCTTGGAGCCTTCTGCGATTGCCTGGATTGCAGGTGCCTAACGCTGCCATAAGCACCACTGTTGCTTCTTAAATTGTCAACAGGATGACTGGGTCTCCCTGCTGCCTTTTGTAGAATTTGCCTATAACAATTTGGGCCACACCTCTACCCAACACAGCCCGGTTCTATGCCAACTTTGGCTTCCACCCATGTTTCCACCCAGTGTTACCCATAGTTTCCTTGGTCCCTGCAGTGGCAGATCTGGTCACTCAGCAGGAAGCTGCCAGAGACCTACACGTGCTGCCCAAGGGTGAGCCCATCTGCTCACATACGTGTGTACTTGGCCAGCTATCAAGTCAGGAGGGCAGTACTTGGTCGGGAAGCCCCTAGGGAAAGCTGAGGGCGTAATGGCACCAGTTACTCAGCAGGTCGTTCACTTTTCTCCAAGTCAGTGTCACTCTGCTGCTATGCCTGTTGGGGAGGTTCCAGACCTGATCCCTTGTGGGTATCAAAGATTTCATGGCACTTGAAACAGCACGAGTTTGACCCTGATGTCTTGTCCAAATTCTGTGAAGGTAATTATGTTCTTCCTACCTACATTTCCCTGAGCTTCTGCTTGGCAGTGCTATCCCTGACTCCCAGGGCCTCTTTGCAGTGTAGTATTGGATGGACTTTCTGCCCACAGGTGGCTGCACCATCCCCCCACCAGCACCCTGCACTACAGGATGGCTGCACTGGCAGATGGCAAAGCCCTGTGGTTGGGCCCAAGCCAGGGGAGTCAAGGCTGCTAAGAGTGGCCATTACAAAAAACCTGTTTGCAATTACCTAGAGTTTTCAGAAATCTTCGCCTTTTTGGTTGAAATTTTCCAGGCTCAGTCTGTGTCTGAGGTTGAAAATGTTTGGAAAGTGTCTGCAAAAGTAGTTCAGTCATTGCAGAGAATGAGGGAAAACGCACTCCCCTGCTGTGGAAACATTTTATATTGATTTTAACCAGCTTTACTGTGGAAATGGGTGGGAGTGCACCGACTGGGGGCCCTGGTTGAGCAGCAGAGGGGAGGGGAGGGGTAGGGGTGGCTAGAGACAGGTCTGAGCAGAATGGAAGGAGGAGGAGGGGTGAGGGGGCTAGAGTCCTGGCTGAGCAAAAGTGCTCCCATTCCAGTTGGATTTTTCTCATGGATTCGCAGATTCCAAGGCCAGAAGTGCCCATTTTGATCTAGTCTGACCTGGGTTTACAGGGCAGAGAACCACCCAGGGATTTTAGCCCAATAACCTCTAGTTGAACCAGAGCAGATCTTTAGAAAGAGACCCCCAGTTCTGACTGAAGGCCTCCCAGCTATAGACAATCCCCCATGTCCTTGAATAAATTGTTCCAATGGCTACTTCCCTTCACTGTTGAAAATCTGTGCCGTGTTTCTATTCTGAATTTGCCTAGCATTCGCTCCCAGCCGTCAGATCCCATTCTGCCTTGTCCGCTGGATTAACCAGCTCCTATGCCAGCTCTCATCTCCCTGTGTGAACAGGCCACTTGATGGATCTCCGAGCATTTGGCAATCACGCAGCGTAGTGCCCATCACTTAGATTTCTCATTGATCTGGTTCTGTGCCCTCCACCAGTGACTGCTTTGTGGGAAAGCTAGGGAAAGAGCACACTCACTTCCTTGGTTCCTTGGATGATGGGCAAGGCGCCATTTCCAACCAGGTCGGGGAACACCTTGGTCTGGTTAAAGGCATCTTCCCTCTGCTGGCAATGCTGCATTTTCCCCTTCCTGCCCCCAAATGCCCCTTTGGCCTAGGGGCATGAGCCAGAGGCTGAGAGCACTTGTATAGGGAGGATCTCAAAGCACTTTACAACCACTATTGCATGGTGCCTTATCATGTCTCTGCAGGGACTTCCCCCTAGTCTGCAGATGGTGATGCTGAGACACAGAACAGCGATGAGACCAGTAGCATAGATCAGGGTAAACAGTTTCTCTGTTTCTCTTTCTTGGAAAGTGGAGTTTAGTTAGGTTCATGTACTCAGTTTTTTTCTTACACCACTCTACCACTGGACGAGACCCCTCTAAGATCACAGAGTCAGTGTTGGGCCCAGGCTTAGCCCGTGCAACCTCTGATCCCCAGAGCTGCTCTTTGATCACAAGACCGTCCAGCTCGGAACATGCTCTGGAACAGTTGGACACATGCTATTTCTGCCACGCCCTTGCCTGTCTGGTGTACACTGCATGGCACACGCCCAGGGCAGGTGCTACACGTGTATCCTGAGTGGCAGTAAGAATCACTCGATGATCTACCGTGTAAATAAAATGAGAGACTGAGCCAAGAGCTGTGACTAGGGACAGACGGTAACACAGGCTCACGGGGCTCTGGCTGCAGCCCGACCTCTAGCAGAGCCTGACCTCGGTGGCTGGAATCCCCATTGAGCTCCCACAGGCATGAGGGGGTCAATGGCAAGAGGCTGATTGGCACTACCCAGTGCATGGCTGGGCCCATGCTGGAAGGGTCTATGACCCATCTAGGGGATGGTGGGAGGAGCAGAGGCTAAGGTCATGCGCACACAAGCGTTGATATGGCCATGCTGAGTGCAGTTTACCCATGGAGATGCCAGGGCCCAGGCCAGTAGAGCAGGGGGCTCAGAACCTGCTCCCCACTCAGGGGCACAGGTACCTCAGTACAGCACTGAGGACATGGTGGCCAGGCAGGCTCCTGGACCGCACTCCATCAGGACCGGCTCTTTGCCACTTTTCCTTTTCAGGCAGCAAGATAAATGCTGACCCTGCAGGGAGGTGACGTTCAGGGTGGGGATTTAAACGGGCCTGTCAGAGCCTGGCACTTTGGGGCCCAGACATGCTGCACAAGGAGAGGGATCGGGACGCTTGCTAATGAGGCCATGGGTTCAGCTGGCCCAGCAGCTGCTCCGCAGGGACATAGAGGCAACAAGGTCCCATTGTTACTGCTGGAAACTCTACACTTGCCCTCCCTGGCTTCAGTGAACTCAGCCCATGCGTTGTATTAACAGATCCCTGAGAGCTCAGCTTCTGCATTGCACCTCCCTGCCCTTTGCTCAGCAGCTGCACCCAAGGGGCAGGCTAAGGGAGCGTCTACACTGCAACAGACATAGAATCCCGAACACAGGCCTGGCAGGAACCTCGAGGGGTCACGTCGTCCAGCGCTGAGGCAGGACCAAGTAAACCTAGAACAGCCCTGACAAGTGTTTGTCCAACCTGGTCTTAAAAACCTTCAGGGACAGGGATTCCACAACCTCCCTTGGAAACCTGGTACAGGGGCTTAACGATCTCTTTAGTTAGACAAGATTTCCTAATATCTAACCTAAATCTCCCTTGCTGCAGATGAAGCCCATTACTTCTCATCCTGCCATCAGGGGACATAGACAACAATCCACCATCATCCTCTCTATAGCAGCTCTTAACATATTTGAAGACTGTTGTCAGGCTCCCCACCTCAGTCTTCTTCTCTCACTACTAAACACGCCCCGTTTTTTAACCTTTCCACCTGCGTCAGGTTTTGTAAACATTGGGATGTTTCTGTCACTCTCCTCTGGAGTCTCTCCAATTTGGCCACTTCTTTCCTGACCAAGGCAGCACTAAAAGCAGAGGCTAGCCGCACCTGGATGAGCGGCGGGGAGGGGAGCTGGGGCTATCTGGCCAGGTGCGATCCTGTCTAAGATCCTGGGTATGTACTCAGGACAGCTTGCCCCTCCCGCTGCTGACTGGCTCCTCCAGCTCCAGTGCAGACATACCTTAAGCCATCCTGGCTGTTGATCAGTTTGTAAGGAGTGTGTGACCTTTGCAGGGGTGGGGGAAAGGACATTCTAGGATCTCTCTCTCAGGGGGGATTAATCTAGGATAGCCTCTCCTGTGGGAGTTTTCAGGCTATGGATGGTTTCCAAAACTCAAAGGAAATTTTTAAATTTTTTTCTCAAATGTTTTCATCCCAAACCTGAAAAATGCCATGGCAGATTCCAGCTGAAGAGAACATGTTGCTTCATTGGACAGGCTCGGTGGCTGGGAGCCCGGCAGCTCCGGGATGGATGGCAGCGGCTCCAGGAAGGCCGCACGCTGGGCTCTCACTGTTGAGGCAAAGGCACAGACACTTACCCCTGAGCTTCCTCCTTCTTGCGACAGACACAGCAGCAGCAGAGCAGCGAGAGGAGAAGGATGAGCAGCAAAGCTAGCAGGGCCCCCGCTGCGATCACCCCCATCCGCTGATTAGCCTCTGAAAAGACACACAAGGCACTCCATTAATGCACTGCCCTGGGGATGGGTGGAGAGCCAGTGGCCCATCCCAGTCATGTCCCAGATCCTATGAGCTGGCCAGTCAGAGTGGGGAAAGAGGGAGAGAAGGCACCTCCCCTGTTTCCTGCCCCTCCCCACCAAACGCCAAGGCAGCTCAGACGCCCTCACTGAGTCCAATCACCAGCACTCCCACCAAGCAGAGACCATGATAAAATCTCTCCTCAAATCTCCCCTTTGGGGGTGACAGTTCCTGAGCTGCCCCTCTGCCCCACGGTGAACCCTGGGCACCTCTGCCCCACGGTGAGCCCCAGGGCTGACGTCACTGGTGGAGCAGAATCGGCATCAATAGCATCTGAGAGATGATGGGTAGGTGGGGACAGCCATGAAAGGCCCTGAAAGTGAAGCCCAGCAGTTGGTGTTTGATATGGTGGAGAAGTGGGAACCAAGGGAGGGATGCAAAAAGAGGAGTGACACGGCCAAAGCAACGAGCCAGCATCATTTTGAGTGGAAATGAGTGGGGCAAATTGGTGAACGCGTACAAGACATTTTAAACCCAGGGGCACCATTGTGATCATCTAGTCTGACGTCCCCTATAACACAGACCAGAGAATTCCCACACCCAGAGAACTGCCAGAGCTGATCTCTTAGAAAGAGGCACCCAATCTTGATTTAGGCTCGGATTTTCAAAGGATCCTCAGAGAGTTAGATGCCCAATGCCCATTGTAATTCAGGCCTTGATGTCCCTCTGAGAATCCCAGTGTTAAAGAATCCAAGTGACGGAGAATCCACCGCACCCCTAGGTGAGATGTTCAGTGCTTAATTATCCTCACTGTTAAAGATGTGTCCCTTGTTTCCAGCCTGAAATTCTCTAGCTGCAGCTCCCTCCACTTACATCTGGTTCTGTCTTTGTCACACAGATTATTCATGGATTCCAAGGCCAGAAGGATCCCTTATGATCATCTCGTCTGACCGCCTGTATCAGACGAGCCAGACACCTGCCCCACAATAATTCGTAGAACAGAGCTTTTAGAATAAAACATCTAATCTTGATTGAAAAATGGCCAGTAGTGGAGAATTCACCACAATACTTGGTAAATGGTTCCGACGGTTAATTACTGTCACCGTTAAAAATTAACACCCTATTTCCAGTCTGAACTTGTCTAGCTTCAACTTGCATCCACTAGATTGCGTTATACCTTACTCTGCTAGATTGAAGAGCCCATTATTAAATATTTGTTCTCCACGTAGATAACTAAAGACTGTGATCAAGTCACCCCTGAGCCTTCTCTTTGTTAAGCTAAACAAAGCTTTTGCATAAACAGATAGCTAAGGGTTAATGTCTCTTACACCTGGAAAGAGGTAACTTGAAGCAGCTGACCAGAGGACCAATCAGGAAACCAGACTTTTTCAGGTCTGGGTGGAGGGAAGTTTGTGTCTGAGTTCTTTGTCTTGTGCCTGTCTCTCTCTCGGCTATGGGAGGATTTCTGTCTCTTGCTTTCTAATCTTCTGTTTCCCAGTGGTAAGTACAAAAGATCAGATAGTGATTTATATGTTTTTTTTTGTATTTACATGTGTGCAGTTGCTGGAATGTGTTAAATTGTATTCTTTTTGAATAAGGCTGTTTATTCATATTTCTTTTAAGCAATTGACCCTGTATTTGTCACCTTAATACAGAGAGACCATTTTTATGTATTTTTTTTCTTTTTATATAAAGCTTTCTTTTTAATACCTGTTGGAGTTTTTCTTTAGTGGGGAACTCCAGGGAATTGAGTCTGTGCTCACCAGGGAATTGGTGGGAGGAAGAAGTCAGGGGGAAATCTGTGTGTGTTAGATTTACTAGCCTGACTTTGCATTCCCTCTGGGTGAGGGGGGAAGAGAGATTAGCTCTCGGTACTTCTGTTTTCCAAGGCTGGAAACGGGGAGGGTGGAATCCCTCTGTTTAGATTCACGGAGTTTGCTTCTGTTTATCTCTCCAGGAACCCAGGGAGGGAATACCTGGAAGGGAGAAGGGAGAAGGGAAATGGTTTATTCCCCTTTGTTGTGAGACTCAAGAAATTTGGGTCTTGGGGTCCCCAGGGAAGGTTTTTTGGGGGGACCAGAGTGCCCCAAAACACTCTAATTTTTTGGGTGGTGGCAGCTTTACCAGGTCCAAGCTGGTAACTAAGCTTGGAGGTTTTCATGCTAACCCTCATATTTTGGACGCTAAGATCCAAATCTGGGACTAGGTTATGACATGGTGTGCAGTGGTGAGATGGATAGAATCCAGAAGCCAGTAGGAATATTATATTTTTCTTTTCTTTGCTAGGGGCTTTTTAGCAGAGAAGGTTTGGTTTTAAAAGCAACCAGAGATAATTTTTTTTCTCTGCTCTCTCTTGCAGTTTTTGGCTTGCATATTAAGCAAGGAACCATTAAGCTGTGACAAACAGGTCTTTTGTCAGACAATAGCACTCCCATTAGGAGTCAAATACCAGCACTATACACATGCAAATAAAGTGATTTTTCTGGTTTACTTTACATTGAAAAGATTAGCTAAAGGAAGAAAGGGGAAAAGGCACTGTTGCTAGGCAGACCCCAGGAGGCAACAGAGAACCTGCAATTCAGAAGATAAACACCAGAGGGCACCCCAACACAAGAAAACAGGAACCATGCCTAACAAGACAAAAATGGAGGCCGAAGGACAAATCAAAGACGCTGAGCACAGGCGACAGATGGGAAAAAAAATACAGGAACTAGAAATAAAACAAAAAGAGATGGAGCTGAAAGAAAGAGAAGAACAGATCAAAAATGCAGCCCACCTCAGAAAACTACAAGAAGAAGAGGTGGCCTACAAAAGAGAACAAGCAGCCAGAGAGGCAGCCTACAAAAGAGAGCAAGAAGCCAAAGATGCAGACCACCAAAAACAGCTGGAAATAAAAGAGAAAGAGTGGGAACTCCAGAGGGAAGCCCACCGACAGGCCATGGAATTAGAAAAGGCTAAGCAAAACACAGCCAACCCTAACAACCCTGCGCCAATGATTGTTCCACAGCACAGGAAATTTCCCACCTACAAGGCAGGTGATGACACTGAGGCCTTCTTGGAAAATTTTGAAAGAGCCTGTCTTGGGTACCGCATCTCTGAAGACCAGTACATGGTAGAATTGAGGCCACAGCTCAGTGGACCTTTAGCAGAGGTGGCAGCTGAAATGCCTAAGGAGAACATGAACGACTATAAACTTTTTCAAACCAAGGCCAGATACAGAATGGGGATAACCCCGGATCATGCCCGTCGGCGTTTCAGAACCCAAAAATGGAAACCAGATGTGTCATTTCCCAAACACGCCTACTACGTTGGGAAAAATTATGAGGCCTGGATATCAGGACACAATGTTAAATCCTTGGATGAACTGCACCTCCTCATACAAATGGAGCAGTTCTTGGATGGTGTTCCTGAGGACATAACACGTTACATACAAGATGGAAAACCCAAAAATCTCACCGAGGCGGGGGAGATTGGAGCCAGATGGATGGAAGTGGCAGAAAGCAAGAAAGCTACTGTCAAGGGGAACGAATACCCCAGAGGGCACACCGACCATAAATTCTACAACCGAGGGCAGCCAAAAACCCCACCTACAACCCAAGTAAAGCCACAGATACACTATTCTTCCACCTCACCAGTCTCCAGTAACTCACCTCGACCCAGTGACCCATCAGATGGAAGATGCTTTAAGTGTAATGAACTGGGACATATCAAGGCCAACTGTCCAAAGAACGCCATCCGAGTGCAGTTCATTACACCACCATCACCCAAAAGATCCCCAGGCCCAGATGCCTCTCAAATACCCTTGAAGCGAAGGGAAAATTTGAGAGTGGGCGGAAAGAAGGTTACTGCGTGGAGAGACACGGGGGCACAAGTGTCAGCTATCCACCAATCCTTCGTAGACCCCAAATTCATCAACCCAAAGGCCCAAGTGACAATTTACCCCTTCATGTCACAAGCTGTAGACTTGCCTACCGCTGAACTGCCTGTCCAGTACAAAGGCTGGTCAGGAATGTGGACTTTTGCAGTCTATGACAATTATCCTATCCCCATGCTACTGGGGGAAGACTTGGCCAACCAGGTGAAGCGGGCCAAGAGAGTGGGAATGGTTACACGTAGCCAAACCAGGCAAGCTTCCAGACCCATTCCTGTTCCTGAGCCGTCCACAGACGCCCCGTCTGTGTTACCAGAGACCCAGACAGAGGTAGTGGACCCGGATTCCATGCCAACCACTGAAACAGCCACAGCGCCTCCAGTCCCAGGCCCGGAACTGGAACAGCAACCAGCACCAGCAATTGCAACCACATCTTCAAACTCAACACCAGAGGGCACCAGCGAGCCAGAACTGGCAGAAGTAACAGACAGCCATACCCAAAAGGCTCAGCCAGAGCCTGAAATACCCTCAGGTGCACCAGCGGAGAGCGGTTCACCAGCAACGGAAACAACCCCATCACCTACATCGCTTCCAGAGGGACCAAGCCCAAGTCCCCAGTCTGAGGAAGAACTGGTGACCCCAGCCTCAAGGGAACAGTTCCAGACTGAGCTGGAAGCAGATGACAGCCTTCAGAAAGCTTGGGCGGCGGCATGGAGCACCCCACCGCCTCTCAGCTCTTCTAATCGATCCCGGTTTGTTATAGACCAAGGACTTTTATACAAGGAGATTCTTTCTGGTGGACACCGGGAAGAATGGCAGCCGCAAAAACAGTTGGTGGTTCCAACTAAGTACCGGGGGAAGCTCTTAAGCTTAGCCCATGATCATCCCAGTGGCCATGCTGGGGTGAACAGAACCAAGGACCGGTTAGGGAAGTTCTTCCACTGGGAGGGGATGGGCAAGGACGTTGCCAAGTATGTCCGGTCTTGTGAGGTATGCCAAAGAGTGGGAAAGCCTCAAGACCAGGTCAAGGCCCCTCTCCAGCCACTCCCCATAATTGAGGTCCCATTTCAGCGAGTAGCTGTGGATATTCTGGGTCCTTTCCCAAAAAAGACACCCAGAGGAAAGCAGTACGTACTGACTTTCGTGGACTTTGCTACCCGATGGCCGGAAGCAGTAGCTCTAGGCAACACCAGGGCTAACACTGTGTGCCTGGCCCTAACAGACATTTTTGCCAGAGTAGGTTGGCTCTCCGACATCCTTACAGATTCAGGATCTAATTTCCTGGCAGGGACCATGCAAAAACTGTGGGAAACTCATGGGGTGAACCACTTGGTTGCCACCCCGTACCACCATCAAACCAATGGCCTGGTGGAAAGGTTCAATGGAACTTTGGGGGCCATGATACGTAAATTTGTCAACAAACACTCCAATAATTGGGACCTAGTGTTGTAGCAGTTGCTGTTTGCCTACAGGGCTGTACCACATCCCAGGTTAGGGTTTTCACCGTTTGAACTTGTGTATGGTCACGAGGTTAAGGGGCCATTACAGTTGGTAAAGCAGCAATGGGAGGGGTTTACGCCTTCTCCAGGAACTAACATTCTGGACTTTGTAAGCAACCTACAAAGCACCCTCCAACACTCCTTAGCCCTTGCTAAAGAGAACCTAAAGGATGCTCAGGAAGAGCAAAAGGCCTGGTATGACAAACATGCCAAAGAACGTTCCTTCAAGGTAGGAGACCAGGTTATGGTCTTGAAGGCGCAACAGGCCCATAAGATGGAAGCATCATGGGAAAGGCCATTCACGGTCCAAGAGTGCCTGGGAACTGTGAACTACCTCATAGTATTTCCCAATTCCTCACTAAAGCCCAGAGTGTACCATGTTAATTCTCTCAAGCCTTTCTATTCCAGAAACTTACAGGTTTGTCAGTTTACAGTCCAGGGAGATGATGCTGAGTGGCCTGACGGTGTCTACTACAACAGGAAAAAAGACGGTGGCGTGGAAGAGGTGAACCTCTCAACCACCCTGGAACGTCTGCAGCAGCGACAAATCAAGGAGCTGTGCACTACCTTTGCCCCATTGTTCTCAGCCACCCCAGGACGGACTGAACGGGCATACCACTCCATTGACACAGGTAATGCTCACCCCATTAGAACCCCACCCTACCAGGTGTCTCCTCATGCCCAAGCTGCTATAGAACGGGAGATCCAGAACATGCTACAGATGGGTATAATCCGCTCATCTGCCAGTGCATGGGCATCTCCAGTGGTTCTGGTACCCAAACCAGATGGGGAAATATGCTTTTGCGTGGACTACCGTAAGCTAAATGCGGTAACTCGTCCGGACAACTATTCAATGCCACGCACCGATGAGCTATTGGAGAAGTTGGGACGTGCCCAGTTCATCTCTACAATAGACTTAACCAAGGGGTACTGGCAAGTACCGCTAGATGAACCTGCCAAGGAGAGGTCAGCATTCGTCACCCATGCGGGGGTGTATGAATTCAATGTCCATCCTTTCGGCCTTCGAAATGCACCCGCCACCTTCCAGAGGCTGGTAGATGGTCTACTAGCTGGACTGGGAGAATTTGCAGTTGCCTACCTCGATGATGTGGCCATTTTTTCAGACTCCTGGCCCGAACACCTACTACACCTGGAAAAGGTCTTTGAGCGCATCAGGCAGGCCGGACTAACTGTTAAGGCCAAAAAGTGTCAAATAGGCCAAAACAGAGTGACTTACCTGGGGCACCAGGTGGGTCAAGGAACCATAAACCCCCTACAGGCCAAGGTGGATGCTATCCAAAAGTGGCCTGTCCCAAGGTCCAAGAAGCAGGTCCAATCCCCAAAACACTCTAATTTTTTGGGTGGTGGCAGCTTTACCAGGTCCAAGCTGGTAACTAAGCTTGGAGGTTTTCATGCTAACCCCCATATTTTGGACGCTAAGGTCCAAATCTGGGACTAAGTTATGACAACTTTAAGGCAGGTTTTCTAACACTTAAATCATTCTTGAGCCTCTTCTCAGAATCCTCTCCAATTATCAACATCCTTTTTGGATTGTGGGCACCCAACCTGGCCATGGTAGTCCAGCAGCGGTCCCACTAGTACCAAACAGAGGTAAAATAACTTCTCTACTCCTAATGGTGATCCCCCTGTTTATACATCCCAGGATCGCGCTAGCTCTTTTGACCACCACATCCATTGGGAGCTCATATTCATCTGACTAACCACCCAACTCCCAAATGCTTTTCAGAGTCACTGCTTCCCAGGCTGGAATCCCTCATCACATATGTGTGGCCTACATTCTTTGTTCCTACATGTACATATTTACATTTATCCATATTAAAATGCATATTGTTTGCTTGTGCCCAGTTTACCAATTGATCCATAGTGCTCTGAATCAGTGACCGGTCCTTTTTGTTATTTACCTCTCCCCCAGTTTGTATCATCTGCAAACTTTATCAGGGAAGATTTTAAGTTTTCTTCCAGAGCACTGATAAAGATGTTAAATAGCATAGGGGCAAGAACTGATCCTTGTGGCACTCCACTGGAAACACATCCATTCAACAACAATTACCTGTTTACAGTAACATTTTGAGACCTACCAGGTAGCCAGTTTTTAATCCATGGAATGTGTGCCAGGTTCATTTTATATTGCTGTAGTTTTTTAATTAAAATGTCATGTAGTGTTGGGTCAAACACCTTACAGAAGCCTAAAGATATTACATGAACACTGTATCAGCCAAACCTGTAATCTTCTCCAAAGAAAATCTCAAGTTAGCTTGTGGCACAACCAGCATGTGGGTGGTCTGAGCTAATGGATGCAGCATGAGTTGGGGCCAGGCTAAACGCACACCAGGAGATCAGAGTCCAAGACAGGCCAGCAGGTAGATAGAGAATCAGGCGTCATGAGACAGGCAGGGTCATGTTTCCAAGAGACCATAGTCAGGCAGTAGGAGCAGGTCGTTCGGCGGGGGGAGGGGCATCCTAAATAGGAGAAACCTCATTGCACAGACAACTTCCTATTCCTCTGCTTGGTTTAAATAGACCAGGGGACTAATGGCGACTGTTGGAGTTCCACCAATCAGATCCCAGAACTGGAGTTCTCCATCAGTGTTGGGCATGTAGTTCTGGGGGTCATTAAGAGGACGCAAGGTGACAGGTCAGAACTTATCGACTCTTAAGAGCCAGTGTTCAAGACCCATTGTCCCTGACAGCATCTATTTTCCATAAACCCAGCTGATTGGCATTAATTGCATTCTTCCCATTTAGTTATTAATTGAGTTCTGGGCAGCTGCTCCATTGTCTTGCCCAGGATTGATGTCAGGCTGACAAGCCTATAATTATATGGGTCATTTACCTTTTTAGAAATTAGCACACTATTCACTTTCTTCCCGTCTTCTGGAACTTCTCCACTATTCCAAGACTTTTGAAAATCAACATTAATGGTACAGCACAGTCCTCAGCCAGCTCTTTTAAAACTCTTAGATGAAAGTTCTCTGGAGCTGCAGATTTAGATCCATCTACTATCAGAAATCTTCATCCCCTGTAGGTACTTGTGGGCTGTGATAAGTCACTTCTTAATCTGCTCTTTATTAAGGTAAATACAGTGATCTCCTTGCATCTCTCACTATAAGGCAGGTTTTCCAGATCTTGAATCATTCTTGTGGCTCATCTCTGAATCCTCTGCATTTAGTCAACATGTTTTTGAATTCTGACACCAGAACTGGATGCAGTGTTCAGTCATGGTCTCATCTAACCTATATGTCACCTCCCTGCTCCTACCCAATCTTCCCTCAGAATTCATAGGGCTGCCCCTAAGATCTGGGGATTGTCAGCAGACGGACAGTAGTCAACACATGTTTTTGAGTGAGATTATGCAGACCAGGTTAAAGGGAGAAGGGGAAGCGACAACAAACAGCTCTGGGGGACCCTCTGGGCAGGTAAGAAGAGGATCCTCCATCTAAAACATGGACAGAGTGATGAGAAAGGGAGGAGGGGACCTGGGAGAGGCAAGTGGCTCAGAACCCAAGGGGCGCAGCATTCCAAGAAGATCAGCATGGTTGATGGCATGGAAGGTTGAGGGGGATGGAGCACTGGCTTTGGGTTTGGCCAGGGAGAGGACATTCTGGTGAGAGCTGTTTTAGTGGTGCACAGAGGGAGGATGCTGGATTGAAGATGGCATTGGAGGAGAGGAACTCTAATCAGCAGTTGCAGACAGCAGGTTCAATGAGCTTCGAGATAAAAGGGAGAAAGGAGACGGGGTGGCATGGGAGAGAAAGCATCTGGCACATTTCATGGGTCCCACAGGAAGAAGAATCATTTTAAACCATCTGTGTAATCAGAGACGCAGGAATGAGCGTTGCTCCCATTGCGCAAAGAGGCTGGCGCTGCCGTCTGCACTGTACAGCCTGGAATTTCCTGGCCCTGCAGGATTTCAGCTGGAGCGTTCCATGCATTTCACTTCCTAATGCCACAGAATCGTCTCCAATCTAGTGGCTGCTACCGGGCTTGGCTGTGATGTGGTGGGACCGATTCCTGGGGAATCCTGCTGGGGAGGAAGGAGGATGAAGATGGAGCCAGCCAGGAGCCAGTTCCACTCTGGCTCCCAAGGGGCCTTTCCAGCTGCAGGGAAGAGCCAGAGAGCAGCAATTCTTCAGTCGTGGCCCTTATGCTGGGGCTGGGGCTCTGCAGAAAGAGAGGAACCTCCCAGCCACTGGTGCAGGGGAGGCAGAATGTGGCTGAGCCCCCCTGGGCTAGCAGATCCCTGACACTCTGCGCATAATGGTGCACTGCTCCTGCTCCTACGCATCTCTCTGCTGGTGTTCAGACTGGTTCTGGTGCTGCTCAACCCATGGCTGTCTTGATCTCTTGTCTCGGGTTCCCCAGTGTTGCTTGCAAGGCGGCTCAGCCAGGCTTCTCAGTCACTACCCCTTGGAGCATGGCCTCTATCATCATTCTCTGGGGGTCCATCATGGGTCCCCCATGCCTGAGCAAAAGTGAGATCTGGAGCCGTCTTGCCCAGCAGGGCTCAGTCCAACTGTGGCTTCTTTCAGGCTCCAAAGAGACCCTCACATGGGGCTTGAGGGCAACAGAAAAGCAGATCAGAGCAGGGAGTTGGAGCCAGAGGGCCCAGGTGACCAACAATGAGGAGTCTTCAGCTTCCCCTCCCGCCCCTCCCTGTGCAGGGAACCGCTCTGTGCAAATTCCAGATGGAATGGTCTGTGCCAACCACTGGACTGACCGGGGTCCCCCAGGGGAGACAGCAAACAGAGCTGCTATCTCAGAGAAGTGAACAACCTGCCGATGGGAATGAGGGGGTGAGTAGGGCATTTGCTGGCAGAGCAGCACGGGGCCCGGCAACACCGAGGCCAATGGAGTCGCTAGATTGAACATGGCGACTCTGGAAAAGGAGCAAGCAGGACACCCAGCCCGAGGAACTGGAGCTCAGCCCTGAGCCGTTAGGTCTCTCAGGCAGCCAGCTGCACTCCCCAACGCGTGCCCTGCCCAAGCTGCCAGGAAACAGGAACCACGGCCTACTGGCTCCGGGCATCCCCCATTCCTCACATCGGTGCATGGGTTTCACAGCCAGATGTGGGGGCTCAGGCAGGCCGCATGCCTCGTCCCACTTCCCAGAGAGAATCAAAGGGAACGGCACAGAGCTTGGCACAGCTGGCAGCCCCTGGCATGCAGAGCAGAGAAAGCAGCACCCCAGTGAGCTTGACTCCTCTAAAGGTGCCAGCATCCAGCACAAGGGGGCTGACCCACAGCCCAGCCCGAAGCTCTCTGTGCAGAGGGCCAGGGGATTCTCCTGCCGATCACACTCCTAATGGATTCAGCGCTGTACAAGGCACAAATAAAGAGGCCCCTGGTTAAACCTCAGCCAGGTGACCGAGCGGATCTCACAGGCAGCCCATCATAGACGCCCATTCATAAATTTATCAAGCTCCATCTCAAAACCAAGTCAGTTTGCCCCACACCTGGTCCCAGAACCTCGCCCCTCCCATGGTGAGAAATCGTCTAGTTTCCAGCCTCAATTTACCTGTGGCCAGTTTATCCCCATTGGTTCTTGGGCCAACACTGTCCTTTAGCTTCAATAGCTCGTCCCTCCCGCTGGCGTTTACCCCCCGATGTATTTCTAGAGAGCACCCAGACCCCCTCTCAGCCTGTGTTTCGCTAGGCTACACAACCGAACTCTTGTAGACTCTTCTCATGTGCTAGGGGCTCCCTTCCCCTGCTCCGCCGAGCAGCCCTTCTCTGCCTCAGCTTCAGTGTGAGTTCATCTCTCTTGAAGGTGGCTGACCAGAACTGTACCCCGTATTCCAGATGAGCTCTCATCAGTGCCCTGTGCAATGGCATTCATACTTCCCTGACTCTAGGGGCAATTCCTTGCCTGATACAGCCTAGAATCCATCTGCCTATTTCACAGCCACATCGCACTAGTGGCTTAGAGCCAGCCTGTGATGAATGAATGCACCCAGCTCTTTCTCGTTCTCTGTCCATTCCAGTTGATAAGACCTCAGCTGACAGCAAAAATTCTTTTCACTAGTCCGTATGTGCACGAACTTGCACTTTATACTATTGAATTTCATCCCATTTCTACTACTCCAGGCCTCTAGGCCATCCAATGCTCCCTGTATAATCTTCCAGTTCTCTCCTGGCGCCTACCAGTGTGTACACTTGTGCAGAGCAGAAGCAGGTGTGGAGGAGCAGAGCAGTGCACAGCACAAGGGAGGATGCTGGGAAAGGGCAGGGTCATGGCAATGTGCTAACGTTAGGAAGGGCGGGCAGGGTGGGACAGGACAGGCTCCATGGTGCAGGATAGAGGCATATGAATTGCCAGGGTGAGCCCATGCACATGGCTTTCACTTCTGGTCACCCCCTCACTGGACACGTACACTGACCACTCGGCAGCATGTCCCGTGGCTCCGCTGTTAAACACGTGTCATTAAACACCACTTCACTGCTTAGCGAGGATGAACCCCCATAGGTCTGAGTTCATGCTACAATACCCACGGAGTCTGGCATGACCGGTCATTTCAATCACAGCAGATCCAGGGCTAGGGTAGCAGGTGCTTTGCAGGTCAGGACTGAGAGGTATTGACAGAGTTGGGTGCATGGGAGGGAATAGAACTGGCCGAGCAGGAGGGCTGTAGGTCAGGATTGAGGGAAATCAGCAGAGCTCCCTGCATGTCTGAGGGTGTGCCCAGGACCAGAAGATCAGGGCACTGTGGCTTGAGATTTATAGGCAATGGTGGAACAATTGGGGAGAAGCTGCTGCAAAGCCAGGCTGAGTCCATACTGTTTATACACAATGCAGTTAGACTGTTCCCTACATGAAAATTTCCTGTTGCTGTGGTCACTGCACGCACCCTGGCAGCCTAGGCTGATAACATCTTCACTGTTGCTGGTCCTAACAGACTCGAAGCATCAGCAGGAAAGCGAGTCTACAACACTAAATGCATTCAAGAATCTATCGCTGCACCTGCTTCCTTGTCCGCCTGATTGCAGATCCTGGGTCAGGCTCAACAGGCGAGTCTCTGGCTCCACCAGAGCTGCGGCACCCATGCACCAGCTTGTCCTGGTTTCCTCCCACATGGTGATGGTGGGGCAGCTTTGCAGCCAATAAATCATATGGTGGAAGAGTGCCCAACCTGACATCTGGAGAGTGGCCTACAATGCCTGGCCTCCCTGGACACAGTGGCCATCCTCTGGTTATGGAACCTGGACAATGAACCCTGAGGTCTGCACAGGAGAGAGACTGAGGGGCCTGGTGTGTGCCCCGTATAAGAATTGTGCCGGAGCTCAGGCGGTGGCTCTAAGATGCACATGCAGTGCTCATCTGGTGCAGTGAGAACCTACCAGATCCAAGCCAACCAGTGAGGGGGGGAGGAACTGGGGGGCTCTCCTGGACTGTGGGTGAGGGAAGAGATGGGGAACATCTCAATTATGTCCTCTTAGCAACAGAGTTGGGTGCAGTGGGTAAGGGGGGCTGGAGTGCCTGGGGAGGGAAGCACCAGGATAGCTGAAAGCCCCACACCCACAGCTTCTGTTTTCTAGATAATATAGCAGAAACGGGCCCTGTCCTCCTCCCCATCTGACCCCACACCCAGACACAACCGCTCCACTCACCCATGTGGCAGGCTCCAGTCAGGGGGTCACATGTGTCATCATGGCAGCTGCAGGACTTGGCGCAGTTGACTCCGTACTGACCAGCTGGGCATGTCAGGTTACAGCTGGAGAGGAAAGAGAGAGTCCCACATCAGCAGTTCTGAACCCCCCACAGCCCTCTCTGTGGATCAGACCCCCTGGAGCCACAACACCTGCCCTAGATCTCTGACTGGGGGTGGAGCTCTGCTGGGAGGAAACTCCCATAACCTGGAGGCTCAAGCAACAAGAGCCGTGTGTGTAACAAAGAAGTGGAGCTGCTCAGGGCTTCCCCTACTCCCCATTCCAGGCTTGAGCTGCTGGCTGGAAGGGACAGGGAGGAACTGTATGGTCACCACCGGCCAGACACACAACCATCTGCATCAGCCTGGGTCAGGGAAGCAGAGGGCCACAGCCATGGAGGTTATAGATGGGAAAGCCCTGCTAACTTCTGTGGCACCCATCCTGGGGGCCAGTGAAGGAATGGCCCAGGGTAAATGAGGAATGGGGATACAGGCCTGGACTGAGATCCCAGCTCCTGTCACAATTGCAGGTGCGGGCCAAGCCCACAGTGCACAACCCAACAGGTCTTAACATCTGGTATTTATCCACCAGAAGCTGTGCTCTGGGCCCACGCTTCGTGCAGCAGTCCATGATGCCATCAGCACCCAAAGCACCCAAGGGACCATGGCTCCCCACACTGTCCCAGGGACCAGGATACCATCTGTCCTGGGAAGGAGCAGACACTTGAGGGCTGCAGCTGGGGCATTGGCAGGTAGATTCCATTGCTACTCCAGCCTGAGCAACCATGTACCTCCCTCTAGCAGGAGATGATGGGGCTCTCCTGGACCAGTTGCTGGTGCTGGAAGGGCAGAGTGGGCAACGAGCCAGAAATAAGAGAAAAAGCATCACTCCGTAGGGCCTGCATGGTCCCTCAGGGTGTTTCCCAATGCTTGGTCCTGCCTGTTCACACTGGGAGGCCATCACGTCCCTCAAGGGGCCAGGTCATGATGACCAGGGATCCTAGTTTTCCGTGATAAAACCCCCAAAATTCTCCAATAAAAAAAACATAAAAATCTGTGTTTTTTTTGTGATTAAAATGAAACACCTAACTTTAGATTTCCTAGCCACAATATATACAGTATCAGCTGAACACAATGTTTTACTGATATATTTACAATTTTTAAGCAAGTTCGAAGCCTACCTGTGACACCAATCATTCTAATAAAATAGAATTGCAATTTGTATTTCTTCTAGATTCCAAATACTTCTATGTCTGTATTCTATATTTTCAGATTTGTTTTTTAAATGCACAAAAAATAAAGTGAAAATTGCTTTTATATTAACAATACTCACTTTCTGAGTTAGTCCTGGAGGCTGAAGTGAAATCTGAGATGCATTAACACACGAACCCCCCTATAGGCCATTGAGTAACCTCTATACGCCGGAAAGAGTTTATTGGAATCTGTTTAGTGATGTAAATTTAACGGGCATTCAAAAATCAACCACAAGAGGGGGAGGTTACGCACATTGAATAAATGACACTGGTGCTTTCATTAAAATGTAGTTACTGGTTAATATATGTGTTTATTTTTTCACAAAAGGTAGAAACTAAAGGTTCTCTGTAAAAATGCAAATTCCACATTTTTCTGTGGCAAACGGATTTCTAGGATCCCTGCTGATGACACAAAGTTTGCTCTGGGATTTGGCCTAAATTTCCCCTTTCTCACTTTCATCTCATTTCTATCATAGGGTGACCCTCTCAGAGCAGCCTGTATGCCCCTGCTGTGCCCTCACCTATGGTACCTGCTGAGTGGTATCCTGCCCCTGTAGGAACTACTCATTCATAGCTAGCTATTTAACCTCCTCTCACAAATCGCCAGCTTTCTGGTCCTTCCTTGCTTTCTTCTGAGCTTCCTCCAGCCTTCAGGATTGTTCTTGTAACCAAGTGCCAGCACTGAAGACAAAGTGCCAGGTGCAGTCACCCCGGAGTCTCACATAGCCAACACGGCCCCCCCATACACACACCATCCACTGTGCAGCCCCAAATCACAGAGCCCTGTCTGCAACTCCCTGCTTACTGCTCTCTGCTCCCACCCGCGTGTTTCACGGGAGGTTGGGCACATTTCTCCAGAACCAATCCCACTTTGTTATTCCTCTCCATTCTCAACAGTCCCGCTGGGTTCCTCATCTCTCCTCACTGGGGTCTGAACGGCTCCCCGTTTATTCATCCCCTGCAAATGCATGAATGTGCTAGTTGCTGCCACTGCTGATCTTGACTGAATGTACTGTGAGAATGGAGTTCACACTGATCCCTGCCACACTCTGCTAGTCACCAGCCTCCATCCTGGGGCATCGCAGCTCTCGGGCACTAGCACCACAGCGGCAGGGTAGGCTGCACAGCTGAGCGATGTGCAGCTGAGGTAGGAGACCAGTGAGTGTGTAGAAGGGGGTGCATGGGACTAGGGCCAAGGGGGGCACAGGCAGGGAGGCATGGGGGCTGTGGAGAGGGGAAAGACTGCAGAAGGCTAGGGCTGCGGGGGACACAGGGAGGAATGTGCAGGGGGCTGAGGAGGGGGGTGCAGCTGGTGCATGGGAGACAGACTCTAGGTGGGGGGCTGGGTCATGGGGGGCAGTCCCTGGGTGGGGGCTGGCTGCCAGACAGGGCAGTCCTGGTGGGGGGCGTTCTGCCCTTGACAAGGCCCCGTGTCTCTGCAGAGCAGGCATATGTGCCAGCCCAGCATTGGGGGTTCCTGGATGCTAGGGGGATAATCCCTGCAGGGTTGGATGAAGAGGGCAGTCCCTGACTGGAGGGGCAGTCCCCAGCTGGGCTCCCAGGCTCCACAGCTGCGTTTTCCAGATGCTCAGCCCAGCGTTGAAACGAAAGGTATCAGGTGGGTTGAACCGTAGTGCTGTCATATAACAAACACGAAACATGCTTTTGTTTGTAGCTACACAGGTAGAAGATATATTGTGTGGATGCAGCCCACATAGCACAGAGAGAGCTGCATATGCAGCTCACAGTGGTAAATAGGGAGAGACCAACTGCTTCAGAGGAAGGAAATAAAAGACAACAATCCCAGAACACAGGGGGGCACAGGAGAGAGGCAGAATCCCTTCCTGAGCCCTGCTGGTTGTGGCTGAAACCCTGAAGCATGGGCTTTAGGGACATAACAAGGCGTGCTGAGCCCTGACCCCACCATCCCAGGCAACCCCATCATACCATTCCACTCATACATGTGTCCAGTTATCACTTAAACCAAGTACGTTGTTTGCCCCCATAACTCTCATTGGGGCTGTTCCAGATCCTCACCCCTCTGATGGTCAGAAACCTTCTTCTAATTTCCAGCCTCAATTTGTCCCTGGCTGGTTTGTTGCCATTTGTTCTTGTGCCAATACTGACCTTTAGCTTCAATAGCTCTTCCCTCCTCCTGGTGTTTACCCCCCGACGTATTTATAGGGAGCAGCCAGGTCCCTTCTCAGCCTTCATTTTGCTAGGCTAAATAAAAGCAAAGCTTCTCCAGTCTCCTCTCGTAACACGGGCCCTCCACTCCCTTCATCATCCTACTAGATCTTCTCTGCTCCGGTTTCAGTTGGAATTCATCATTCTCAAACACAGAGATGTACAGAGTATTTCAGATAAGGTCTTACCAGAGCTTTGCATGACGGCATTAATATTTCCCTAGCTCTGCTGGAAATGCCTCACCTGATCCTCCCTTGTGAACATCCCGTTCACATAGGTCTGAGTTCCTGGAGTGCTCACTAAAGCTCTGGGGGCATTCAGGGAGCTGGGGCCACAACATGTGGGCTGGACCCATGGCTCTTTGGCTAATAAAATCCAGTGGGGAGACCCAGTGTTGGCTTTGTCATCTGTTGGGATTGCCAATGCCTCTCCTTAGGTCTGCCTCCAGCCATGCAATTCAGCATGTAAGGAATCCCATCGAAGTCAATGGGACTAGTCAACCCATTCTCAGTGTACTCCTGCCTTGTACATGGTTTGGTGACTGCTCAGTTGGGGCCATAGTGAGGCCAAGGTGCCAGCTCCAATTAGCCATTCTGCTAACTGGACCCCCTCCCCAACTACTACATGCTCTTCAAATCCTTTGTGAGGAAGATCATAGATCACAGAATCATAGAACTGAAAGGGACCTCGAGAGCTCATCTGGTCCAGTCCCCTGCACTCATGGCAGGATTAAGTATTACCTAGACCAGGGTTGTCCCTAGAGATTGTGGTGCCCTATACAGCCCCCCTGCGGGGGGGGAGGGACTGGCCCTGAGCCTCAGAAGGGGGGCCTCCCAGGCCTCTGCAGGAGGTGTTCCAGGCCTCTGAGGGGTGGGGAGGATGCACCCAAGGGCTTTGGGAGGCAGGAGCAGCCAGTGCAGGAAGGCAGCAGGGGTTGGGCCTGCTCCTGCACTCACAAGGCAGCAGGAGGTGGAGCAACCTGGCCCCAGCCCACTCCACTCTGCTCCTGGGCTTGTGGGAAGGAGGAGAACTGCCCCCCAACACTCACCGGTGGCGTGGCTGGGAGCCGGCGTGGCAGAGCGGAGCAGGTTGGGGCTGGGTCGCTCCAATTCCCGTCACCCGGTGACTGCAGGGAGGGCCCGACCCCTGCTGCAGTGCCCCGGGACATGTAGCTCAGGGGACAGGGTTTGTGGGGAAAGGGGCAGAATGGCGTGGAGCAGGGGCAGAAAGAAGTGGGGGTGGGAATGGAGCAGATGTGGGGGCTGAGGGGAAGGGTTGGGGCAGGGGCTGAGGCAGATTTCCTGAGCCCTGCTGTGCGCAGCCCACGAGGGGCTGGCTCAGCCATCTGAGGGATCGGGCTGGCTGCTGGAACTGGCTGCAGCACGCAGTTGCGTAGGGCACCATGAAATCTGGGGGGATTTGGTGCTCCAAATTTCCTGGTGCCCTACACAGCTGCATAGTTTGTGTATGAGTAGGGACAGCCCTGATCTAGACCATCCTGACAGGTGTTTGTCCAACCTGCTCTTAAAAATCTCCAATGATGGAGATTCCACAACCTCCCTAGGCAATTTATTTCAGTGCTTAACCACCTTGACAGTTAGGAAGTTTTTCCTAATGTCCAATGTAAACCGCCCTTACTGCAATTTAAGCCCATTGCTTCTTGTCCTAGCCTCAGAGGTTAAGAACAACAATTCTTCTCCCTTCTCCTTGTAACAACCTTTTATGTACTTGAAAACTGTTATCATGTCCCCTCTCAGTCTTCTCTTCTCCAGATTAAACAAGCCCAATTTTCAATCTCCTCTCCTAGGTCATGTTTTCTAGATCTTTAATCATTTTTGTTGCTCTTCTCTGGACTTTCTCCAATTTGTCCACATCTTTCCTGAAATGTGGCACCCAGAACTGGACACAATACTCCAGTTGAGGCCTAATCAGCAGAGTAGAGTGGAAGAATTACTTCTCATGTCTTGCTGACAACACTCCTGGTAATACATCACAGAATTATGTTCGCATTTTTTGCAGCAGGGTTATACTGTTGACTCATATTTAGCTTGTGGTCCGCTATGATCCCCAGATCCCTTTCTGCAGTACTCCTTCCTCGGCAGTCATTTCCCATTTTGTATGTGTGTAACTGATTGTTCCCTCCTAAATGAAGTACTTTGCATTTGGCCTTATTGAATTTCATCCTATTTACTTCAGACCATTTCTCCAGTTTGTCCAGATCATTTTGAATTTTAATCCTATCCTCCAAAGCACTTGCAACCTCTCCCAGCTTGGTATTGTCTATAAACTTTATTCGTGCACTCTTTGTGCCATTATCTAAATCATTGATGAAGACACTGAACAGAACCGGACCCAGAACTGATCCCTGCGGGGCCCCACTCGTTATGCCCTTCCAGCATGACTGTGAACCACTGATAACTACTCTCTGGAAATGGTTTTCCAACTAGTTTTGCACCCACCTTATAGTAGCTCCATCTAGGTTGCATTTCCCTAGTTCAGTGGTCACCAATTGATTGACTGCAATCGACTGGTCGATACTAGAGCATCTCCCAGTCCATCGTGATCTCCAGTGGCGCAGTGTGACTGCCGCTAAGGCAGATTCCCTGCCTACCCCAGCCCCACGCCGCTCCTGGAAGGGGCCAATGCACCCCTGTGGCCCCGGGGGCAAGGGGACAGGGGTCTCCCTCCGTGTGCTGCTCCTGCCTGCAAGCACTGCCTCTGCAGCTCCCATTGGCTGGGAGAGCTGCAGGGGTGGTGCTTGCAGAGAGGGGCCAGAGCCATGTGCCCTCCATGCCGTACCCAGGGGCCACAGGGGTGCTTTGGCCCCTTTCAGGAGTGGTGTGGGGCCAGGGTAGGCAGGGAGCCTGCCTTAGCCTTGCTGTGCGCACCACTGACCAGGAGCTGCCAGAACTGCGTGCTGCTCGGTGGGAAGCTGCACTCCAACCCCCATCCCTGAGTCCCCTCCTGCACCCCAGCCCTGACCTCGCTCCCAGAGCCAGCATCCTGTACCCCCTCCTGCACTCCAACACTCTGCCCAGCCCAGAGCCCCCTCCGGCACCCCAACTCCCTCCTAGAGCTTGCACCCCATACTCCTCTTGCACCCCAACCCCTGCCCTAGGCTCAGCCTAGAGCCCCCTCCTACCCTGCAAACCTCTCAGCCCCAGCCCAGAGCCCGCACCCCCTCCCAAACCTCAACCCCCTGCCCCAGCCCATGAAAGCGAGTGAGGTTAGGGGAGAGTGAGCGATGGAGAAAGGGGGGGATGGAGTGAGTGGGGCGGGGCTTTGGGGAAGGGGCAGGGCCTTAGGGTAGGAGTGGGACAGATCCTGGGTTGCCCTTAGATTCAAAAAGTGATCTTGGGTATAAAAGGGTTGGAAACAACTGCCCTAGGTTGTTTATGAGAAGGTCATGCGAGACAGTATCAAAAGCTTTACTAAAGTCAAGATATACGTCTACCGCTTCCCCCACAATCCACAAGGCTTGTGACCCTGTTAAAGATTTGTTCTTGACAAATCCATGCTGACTGTTACTTCTCACCTTATTTTTCTTCTAGATATTTGCAAACTGATTGCTTAATTATTTGCTCCCTTACCTTTCCGGGTTACAGAAGTTAAGATGATTGGTCTGTAATTCCCCAGAAATTACAGGTTGCCTTTAGGTGTTGACAGCAATACATGGGGCCCTCAGATTCCCTGGAGCCCATCCCTCCAGCTTTTAGGATTGGGTAAGCAGGGATTGCTGGTCTTATCGGCAGATGGCTTCCTCCTGGTGGTGGACCAAGATGAGTAACTGTGGATCTGACAGCATCCACAGACAGCGCTGACTGTGAGGTCCTGTCCTATAGAGAGCCTCAGATGGTGCCCATCACCACGGTGCCCTGGCTGCTGGTGCCATGCCTGTGGAGCTCAGCTTCTATAGTCAGAATTGTGCTTAAGTGGCTCTGTTCCATTCTCACAGGAGGACCAGCCCAAAGGGCTCTGTTAGGTGGTGGCTCATCTCACCTGAGGGCTCTGCCCTGTCACCTGTTCCTCTCTGCAGCACACCTGTAGCCTCAGGGTGGGGGGTTTGAAGTGCCAGGAGTTGGAGAGCTCTATACCTCTCACCTTGGATGGGGCAGGTTCCCAGCTTCCCCTGCTGCAAGTCCAGACTGGGGCTTAAATGCGAGCAGGTGCCTGTAGCTCTGTGCAGACACAGCTAAGGAAGTAAGCCAAGGAAAGAGCAGAGATGGCAGCTGCCACCATGTTGTGGGGATTTGCCACCTCACATTTGCAGCTGGCCCTCTGACAGTGCCTGAGTGGCTAGACAGCTGGGGTGGCCCCGAGTGCAAAGAGAAGTTGGCCTTTCCAGGCTCCTTTGTCTCCTGCAGCCTGAATCAGCCTGAATCTACATGAGCTGTGGCCAGGCGTGGGATGCAATCACCTGCTCATTAGCAGAGCTGCACTGGGGCTGCTGCCTGTCCAGGTTTTCCCTGGATCATCCCTTTTTTGACGTAGCTGTCTCGAGAAATCAGTCAGGGTGCTCAGGACATGCTGCCGGCTGTCCAGTTCTGAGTTCAGGCTCATCCCGGATGTCCTGGGGTTTGTATCTTACAGGTGGCAACCTGACGTGTTACCTCTCTGCTGCACAGGCTGCCTCTGCTTCTGGTGAAAGTGAAGACATTAGCTTGGAGCCATAAATCCTTCATAGTTTGGGCCCTAACCTGGCAGAACCTGAATCTACGGCCCTTCCTGCCATGTTAGCAGCTTCTCTCCAGGGGTGGGGTGAAGGGCCAGCACTTTAGCAGAGGAGGTGACATGCAGAGGGGATGGGGATCCCCTGTCTGCTGTGCAGATCTGAGTGTGTGAGAACTTATTCTGGTGTCTAGAGAGCAACAGGTGCGGTGGGTAGCAAACAACAAGCCAATCAATGAGGCATGAGCTCTGAGCTGCCCCCAGTGCACTCTATGCTGGGTCCACTGTCCCCTCCAGACATATGCTCTGAACTGGGTCTGTCCATTGCCAATGTGCTCTGCGCAGGCTGCCTTCCTCTGTGAAGTTTGCCAGTGTCTAAGGTAGGGGTGGGCAAACTATGGCCCAGAGGCCACATTTGGCCCTTCAGACATTTTAATCTGGCCCTTGAGCTCCTGCTGGGGAGTGGAATCCGGGGCTTGCCCCACTCCATGAGTGCCATGTCTCCCGGAAGCAGTGGCACATCCCCTCTCCACGCGTAGGGACAGCCAGGAGGCTCCACACACTGCTCCTGCCCCAAGCGCCACCTCTGCAGCTCCCACTGACCGGCAACCGCGACCAATGGGAGCTGCAGGGGTGGTGCCTGTGGATGGGGCAGTGTGCGCAGAGCTGCCTGGAGAGGAGCTGGAGAGGGGACATGCCACTGCTTCTGGGAGCTGCTTGAGGTAAGCACCGCCTGGAGCCTGCACCCCTGACCCCTTCCTGCACCCCAACCCCTCCCCCAACCCTGATCCCCCTCCTGCCCTTCAAACTCCTCGGTCCCCCCTCCTGTACCCCAGAGCCCGCACCGCCAGCTGGAGTCCTCACCCCCCCACCCACACCCCTGCCCCAGCCCAGCGCCCCATCCCGCACGCTGAACTCCTCATTTCTGGCCCCACCCCAGAGCCTGCACCCCAACTCCCAATTTTGTGAGCATTCATGGCCCGCCATACAATTCCCATCCCCATATGTGGCTCTCAGGCCAAAAAGTGTGCTCACCCCTGGTCTAAGGGTTCCCGCTTCTCTGTACCTGGATGAGCTCCCAGACGCTCATGACCTGGGAGGTCTGATATGAAGCGGTGATAACCCTCATTCATGGGATGCACAGGATCTGCTTGAGGGATTCACCATCTGGCTCTGCCTCCTCTTGCTTTCCCCACCATAAAACCCAGCCCTCTCTCAGTGCCACGTCCCTTGGCTTGACCGTAGCCCCTTCAGCAATGATAAAACACACAGACTCTCAAGCGCCCATTGTCTCCACCAGGCAGAGCGTAGCTGGCACGTTCCAGCCTGCTGCCAGCAGCTGCTGCGCTGTCAGGCCTCAAAGGGATTCAGCTGGGCTAGCCTGGCCTTAGCACATTTCATGCCTTTTAAACTTACCAAGCTTCCCCCGGCCAGCTCTGTGCCCATGTGGCACCATGTGCCAGGCAAAACACAGCGATTAGCACAGAGTCAGTGCAGGCGTCACACCCACACAGAGCAGCTGGGTCAGGGATTGGATGTCAGCTGTTAGAAGTAGTGCTGCTCTCCGTTCTTATCGACGAGGCGGGTAGCATTACCTATGATTAAACTTGCCTGACATTTCTGTTATAAGACCCTATTTCCAGTTGCATATAATGGTGCCAAACGTTAACTGTTTGGGATGACATTTTTGATGCTGGGTGCCTGCCTCCGGCTGAATTGTTTTGGAAAATTTCAGCCTGAGTGGTTCAGCCATTTCCAAGAAGGAGGCTAGTGAAAAATTCCTTATTTCGCTCATGTGAAATCGTAGTGAGAAAAAATTATTTGAGAAGTTCTCACACCCCATGGTTTGGAGCAGGGATTTGAAATCTGCAGGGGGGTGGCAAGCACCAGACCTGGGTGCGGGGGCAAGGGAAGTAGATTTGAACAAGGAGCCCAGGGAGGGAGACAGAAAGGACGAGGAAGTGGAGTGTGCAGGTTACTGGAGGGGGGAAAGAAGAGAAACAGATTAGATAGAGAGGGGAAAGGTGGGAATTAGGACTGGCTGGGCAAGAACATGGGGGAAAGTAGCTATCAGTGTTGGGGGAGGACTAGGAATAGCTGGGCAAGAGGACTGATGGGCTGCAATGCCTGCGGATTGGAAAGTGGGACTACCTTGGTGAGGAGAATGGAACTGGGGTGCTCACTAGTCTAAACTCCTCTCCAGAGCCTGCAAAGGAATCCAAGGTTCAAAATCGCACCATTCCTCTAATGTCAACAAACATCTGTGAAGCTCATTAGCAAAGTGTCTCATCTCCCCCTAGTGCTTGGTCCACATAGAGGATGATAACCTACTACTGCTATCAGTTACTCCATTAGCTTACGTGGCAGAGGTCTGTGGGGTGGATTTAAAGGTTTCTACACTGCTGATGACCCATGTGGGTGTGAAGAGGAGACCACATGATGGAATCTGTTCAGGTTGCTTTTTTTTTTTAACAAACTAGGAAATGCCACAGAACTGTTAACAGAACACTAGTAAGATTGCAAAGTCAAGAAATGCCAGAACTAAGGTTGCTTGTGCATATGAATTCTGCATTGTTCAGGGCTGTGCAGTGAAGGAGGCTGCTGTGTGTAGGACCCCTGCTCCATTTGTTGGAAGGTGCCTTGTGCCCCAGGCAAGGGGTTACAGGAAGAGAAAGGATGGCCTCAAGCATCACAACACCTAATTTTTATGCACCTATAAAATCACAGGGACACCACTGAGAGTCACAAAGCCTGAATTCAGTCGCTAGGCTCCTATACAATGAATGGGGAGAAGTAGGCACCTCAGACTGCGAGTCATAAAAGCCAGCAGGCGGGGCAGCCAACGGGCGGGGTGTGTGCTAAGCCCCGTCCTCCAGAGACTGGCGCCTAAGTCTGGGCTGCGGAGAGGTGCCTCCCGCTGGTAGCAATCACAGCCAGGCCCCCTCTCCTGGAGGCAGGCGCCGAAGGCATTTCTGGGGAGAACACGTTACTTCACACGGAAGGGCCAGAGAAGGAGTGGTGCCCAATGGTTACAGCGCTTACCTGGGACTCCCCCCTCTTTCTGAGGGGAGAAAGGTCTCTCAGCTCTTACCACTGGGCCACAGGATAGGCTGATGTGGGGCTGCCCCCATCTCTCCTGTTGAAATGGTTTCACTCTGGATAAATACTTCAACATTCACCAGGCCAGAGAGTGAATGACTCTGTAGCCTGTTGGTTATGGCACCACCTAAGAGGTGGGAGAACCCGGGTCTAATCCCCCTTCTCCAAGAACTGTTTCAACAGGCGAGACTGAAGGACCCCTGCAGTAATCTTGGTATCACCCTTTACCTAAGTCTCTGCTTTTCAGTTCCAGGGGGATGGTGATGGTGGAACAGTCTCCAAGCTGTTCTTCAGCTCGCTTCCCTTCTTGTAATTACTGGTATTTCTTTAACGTTACTGTCAGCAATAAATGCAGGTTTACTCCTCACTGACGTCAGCGGGTGCCCTGCAGAGAAATTCCCACATGCTGTTCGGGAAAGTTACCACAAAGTTTTCTGTCCTGAGCAAAGTGAAGCCAAGTCCGTTTCTGAAGTTAGTCTGTAAGCCAGGGGCAATGAGTAACTTCTGACCAAAGTTATATTTAACCCATTGGCAGGGGTTTAAACTGCTGACAAAGCCTTCTGGATGGGATGGCTCTTCTGGAGTCAGGGTGTTCGTTCAGCTACCAGAGTCCTCCATGTGACACAAGCACACAGGACATCAGCTCGGCCTGACTTGAAACAAAGGTCTAAGATGCTCTTATAATTAGAAGGGCCTACACTCCAGGGGGGAACATCAAAGAAAACCCAGCCCACGAGGGTCAGATCCCAGGTGAGTCTGCAGAACAGCGCCAAGAAAACTAGCTCTTGCCTCATAAAGAGAGCAGACAGTGTGGAAGGGTCAGCGCAGGACTCCACCCAGCACGATACCACCCTGCTTTCCAGCCATCAGCATAGTGAAAGGTGAAAAAGGACCTGGTTGTCTCTGTGCACAAAAAGTGAAGGGGAAAGTCTGGCTATGCTGCTTTCACCCCATTACACTAATGTGAGTGTAGCCTGGACCTGTACAGCTAGGAGACACTTTTGTTCTTTGTGGCTTTAGGACACAAACCAAGTCTCTGCAGCATGTGCACATAAACCTTCCATTGGCAGCCCGTGGCTTGTGCATGCTGTGTCCCATGCCTCCCTAAGCAGCCTGCGCCTGTCTGAGTATGCTGGAGAGGTTCTAGGGAAATGGGCCCCCACAATGCGACTACACCAGGAGAAGCACGTCTGACTGAGCCCAACGCTCTTCCCTACAAGGCTCTGGCAGCGTCACCAACTCTTATGTTAACAGGATCGGCACCATAGCTGGTGTTTTGCTTAAAGCCCCAGCTTCTGGAGTCAGGTGATTATGAGAGACTCTCAGTTTCCACTTACAGAAAGCACATTTCTAGTTTTTGGGGATCAGGAAGAAAGCTAGAAAATGTGAATCTTCCAGGCTTAAGACCAAAAGGCAAATAAATAAACCAAAAACATGTTTTAAAAGCGCCTGATTTTTAAGCCAATCTCATGATTTTGGGGCCTGAACCCTTGGGGTGGGTGACACTGCAGGGGGCATTGGCACTTAAACACCATTGCCTTCCCCTTTCCTCCACTTGAAAAAGCAAGCTGGACAGCTCTGCTGGGTCAGCGAACATCTGGGCACCCTGAAAGCCCTCCCTGCCAGGTGCTATGCATCAGACATGACTCTGGCCTTGACCTTCCGCAGCCAGGGTTGGAACCACATGGTGCAATTTGTAAAAGGGATGTTCCAGCGCCCCCTGCTGGACTCAGCCGGTCAATCACAGAGTTGCTTTCCAGATCCCTAAGGAAGCCATCAAAGCCCTCCTTGGAAGCATAAGCCCATCTCTACCCCACGGCTAGCACGGTTTCCATGGGACACATGGGAATGCAGGCTGCAGCAGGACATCTGGGAAGCCATGAGTGTCTTAGCCCCAGCCCCAAAACTGGACCACATGCCTCAAACATCAAGAGAATCAGAATTGCGAAGCTGCAGCATAGGTGTGCATGCATGTGTGCCCACTGATCTGTGCCAGGCCATCAGCAACTTCCCACCAGCCCCTCTCCCCAACTTCAGGGAGAAGACGATGGCCCACATGCCTCTACTAGGGTTGGAGACAGTACTGCAGCTTTTGCTCCTGATCTCTGGCAGCTGCCATAATGACAAGGAGAGATTATTTCTATCCTGGCTGCTATTTCTCAGTTTAGTAGTAAATCTCCCAGTCTGACTGATAAGACCCTTTGAGGGAGACATCAACACAACTCTGTTTAATAAGGGCCAACAAGAAGCACTTAGCATCGGCGACCTGGCTGTCCAGAGTTAATCACTGCGGTGTGGTTTTGAGGAAGCAAAGCAGAGCGGTGAGGCAGACAGTGATTAGTCAGACAGCATATTTCCCTCAGGTTAGCGGTTCCATCAATCACTGAAGGGGAGTCTGGAAAATGAAGAGTTGAAACAAACAAGTGATTTCACTACAGGTGCTGCTGGAGATGCAGTGAGCTGGGTAAGCAAGACAAATGGTCACAATGCTCATCTATGCAGTACGTAAGGCCCTGGGCTTACACATGAGAATTATCATTTGCTGTGAAAAACAAAACCTCTAGGAAAAGAGTGAAAATCTAACCTGGCCCCCATTTTTTGCTCACTGGGCAGACAGCAGCCTGCACAATAGAGTTGCACTGCATGACAGAACTCATTCGAAGAGGGGAGCACAAGACACGCAAGTCATTCACGCAGCTAGATTGAATGGAAAGCACTTCCTGGGCCAGTTTTGGCAGAGAAGGAAAAAACCTTCCTAGGACTTTTTTGGTTTCTCAGTTTGTTGTTTCTCCCTTTTCCAGTGGGAAAATAGAAAAAAGGAAGGGAAAAAAAAGGAAAAGCGGAGGGGAAGAAAGGGAGAGACTGTATGTGCACAATGGTGGCAGGGAAGGCTGGGGGGGTAAACACCCCCCCCCAATAAATAATTTTCTGATTACTTTTTCTGGTATCAAATTTCAAATAAGTAAAAACAACCCACCTTTCAAAAAAATTGAAAAAAAAATTACCTCCAACTTTTTGAATTTTACGTTCCACCTGGGTTGGACTTGCTCCAATCTAAAGCAAAATCAGCACTGGCTCAGCTGATATAGATTCAAGGCACCCATTGTGATCATCTAGTCTGATCTCCTGTATCATACAGGATATAGAACGTCCCCACAATAATGTCTAGAGCAGATCTCTTAGAAAAACATCCAGTCTTGATTTTAAAATGGTCAGTAATGGAGAGTCCACCACAACCTTAGTAAATTGTTCCAATGGGTAATTACTCTATTAAAATATGTGCCTTATTTCCAGTCTGAATTGATCTAGCTTCAATGTCCAGCCATTGGATTGTGTTCAACCTTTAGCTGCTGGATTGAAGAGCCCATTATTAAATATTTGTTCCCCATGTAGGTACTTCTAGACTGTGGTCAAGTCACCCCTTAACCTTCTCTTTGTTAAGCTAAACAGATTGAGCTCCTTGAGTCTATCACTAGAAGGCAGGTTTTCTAATTGTTTGATCCTTTCCCAGACCAAAGAGGGGAAGAACATCTTCACACACAGACTTGCCAACCTGCTGAGGTGGGTTGTAAATTACTTTCAAAGGGGGCAGGTGACAAAAGGTCACAGGTAAGCATAAAAACAAAATCTAAGAGAGAGCTAAATGTTGGGGGCAGTGGGGAGGGGACATGGAAATTTACAAGAGGCTCATAGGAACATCAAGAGGGAAATCAGGGAGGGAATCTGCTCAACATCATAAATTTCTGTTATACAAAAATGCAAGTAGTGTGGGGGAAAACAGGAAGAACTAGACGTATGGGTACATAAGCTAATTATGACATAACTGGTGTCAGAAAGACTTAGTGAGATAAGTTTCATGATTAGGATATTGGTATAGGGGGGTATAACTTCTTCAAGAAGGACAGGCAAGGAAAAAGGGAGAATATATACATGTGTTCTCAGGTCCAGAAGGAGGAGGGAGGAAGACCGGTTGAAAGTCTCTGGGTAAAGCTAAAAGCAGGTGAAAATTGGGGTGATGTCATGGGAGGGGTATACTCTAGACCCCCAAATCTGGAAGAGGAGGTGGATGAGGCATTTCTAGAACAAATAACAATATCCAAAGCACAAGAACCTGGTAGTAATGGCGGACTTTAACTACCAAGACATCCATTGGAAAAGTAACATGGCAAAGCACAACATTTCCAGTAAGTGCTTGGAATGCATGGGGGACAATTTTTTGTCCCAGAAAGTGGAGGACGTAACAAGGGGGACAGCCATTTTACACCTGACTCTGACCAACAGGGAGGAATTGGTTGCAAACGTGAAGGTGATTCTAAGGAAAGGAAGGAGTGAGAGCAGCAGAATAAGAACAATGGACTTCAAAAAAGCCAATTAAGGTAAGAGAACTGGTAAGGAAGGTCCAATGGGAAGAGAATCTATGGGATAAAGAAGTTCAGGAGAGCCGGCAGTTTCTCAAGGAGACAATACTAAAGACACATCTGCAAATTATCCCAATACAAAGGAAAGATAAGAAGAACAGTAAAAGGCTAATGTGGGTCCATCAGGAGTTCTTTAACGACCTGAAAATCAAAAAAGAATCCTACAAAAACTGGAAACATGGATGAATTGCAAAGGAGGAAGAGAACAGCACAAGCATGTAGGGACAAAATCAGAGAGACAAAGAGACAAAATAAGTTACATCAGCAAAAGACATAAAAGGTGAGAAGAAGAGGTTCTTTAAATACACTAGGAGCAAGAGCAAGAAAAAGGGAAGTGTAGATCCTCTACTTAGCAGGGAAGGAGAGCTAATAACTAATGACATGAGGACAGCTCAGATGCCCCAGCTCCTGTTTTAGTTAGGGGTATATAGTACAGGTCATGGGCAGGTCACAGGCTGAATTGTTGTTTACTGCCTGTGACCTGTCCATGACTTTTACTAAAAATACTCGTGACTAAACCGTAGCCTTAACCATGATCCTCAAATCTTTCAGAGTCACTGTTTCCAGGGATAGAGTTCCCCATCCTGTAAGTAACAGCTCTGAAGACTATTATCAGGTTTGCCATCAGTCTTCTTTTCTCCAGACTAAATATGCCTAGTTGCTGTAACCTTTCCTCATAGGTCAGGTTTTCTAAACCTTTTATCCTATATTTTGTTCCTAGATGTATATATTTATATTTAGTTGTACTAAAACGCATATTGTTTGCTTGTGCCCACTTTACCCAGTGATCCCAATCATCACTGACCAGTCCTCTTCAATATTTACCATTCCTCTAATTTTTGTGTCATTCGCATAACAACTAAACCTGTCTTCCCATCAGAACGAGGAATATGGCAGCTTTTCTCCCTCCCTATTACGTGCAGCAATTCATACTCCTCCCTCCAAACACTATCTGCTCTCATACAGGAAGAGGGAATGCTCTTAGGATTCAAGATAAGCCTCTCCAAGACAGAGATCTTACCAATTAATTGAAAGAGAAACCTGAATTTCCAGTAATCTTCAGGCTTGGTAAACTACAAGAGGTAATAATTTCACCCTGTGAATGAAACCTCCCCTAGGATCCTTGACTAGAGCACTTACTACCTACCGTTAAAACGTGCAGTGAATCACTATTAGCAAAGCTTGGTGACCATGAATTATTCCCAAGGTTGTTATATACACCACAAGGGCTGACCATGGAAATATAACGAAGGGGAGGAGAGAAGGCGCAGGATCATCCTTAGCTGAAACCACTCCGTGAACCGAAAAAACAACCAGCACTCTCCTAAAGCACATTGTGGAAGTTCACACCTGCTTCTGCAATCACCGTCAGTCTCCCGGCTGCTTAACTGGACAAGAAAATTTTCCAGTGACTCTTGGTTGAACTCTCAGGAAGAGCATGTCTCTATATTCTCAGCCAGTTACCACCAGAAGGACTTTGAGAAAAACCACAGTGGACATTTTCCACAGCAAGGGGCTCTACAGAGAGGCTTCCCTAAGCAATTCAAGGTGCTTTGGGTGGGACCTGGCAGACTCATGACACCACTGTCGTTGTGTCAGCAGAATCTGGCTCGATCTAATTACAAACCAAGCACACCAGTGGATTCTGGGCTTTTTGTGTTTTCCTCACAGCACGGCAGGTTTTTCGTGTTGAATGAGGTGTGCCTGTTTATGTTTGAGGGATGAATGTGCGTGTGACATGAACAACACAGGATGTGTTTTCTGTTCCATTTCAAAACCCTTCTGAGAGTTCTGCTTGTTTATTTGCTTTGCCGCTGAATTTCTCAGTGGGTTTGTGTTGTTGGGTTTGTGTTTGGCTGGTTTTTGATTGGTGAAAAACACAAAAAGCCCCACCTTCCCTGGACTGGGTGGAACACTCTTACAGGAGTGAGTGGGTTAGATTCCGTGGCGTGCACTGTGCAGGAGGTCAGATCATAATGGTCCCTTCTGACCTTAAAGTCTAAAAGCGGCACTGGTGTACTCGGGGCTTTTTCCGAGTCATACATTTACAAGGTTTATGAAGGATCATAACGAATGTGCAACAGTACTGAGTTGTCTCTGGAATGGAGGCAGATGACAAGGGTTTGGAACGTAAGCTATTGCTTTACTTGCAATTACTCTCTTGCATTAAGAATTGCGTTCAGTTTATCCCTCTACTTTGGGATCTCCCAGTGAAAACCAGCATAACAACAAACAGAAAATATCACACAAAATCCAGGTATATTCTTCAGCAAATTCTGCTTGATGTCTAGATGAACACCGGGCAGCCTGGAAGGGGTGGTTTGTGAAAAAGAAAAATATATAGTGCTTGGTCTGCACCTGAAAATAGGAAACAGGCTCAAGATAATTTCATTGATGGGGTTCAAGCAGATGGAAGCCGGGAATGAAGAAATAAGAATAACTTTGCACTGATACATTGCGGGTTCATTTGATCTGAGACATACAGAGTCCCTTTCACCTGCCACCCCAGCTAGTACAAAAACGAACAGCAGTCAATTAGCTCCCCCTGGAGGGAGTTGTGCTTCCAATCAAAAGGCACCGTCCTCCTTCTGCAGGCTCCAAAGAGATTATTTAGGGGACACTGTCAGTGCTTCCTAAGGCTGAGCCCCGGCACCTCTAGACTTGGCAGTTCATAGACCCAGCACCTCTGGGTTTGCCATGTCAGTCACGAAAGTAAATTGCTTGAGCCCTGGCACATCTTTCACTACAAATTAAGCACCGGTCAGTGTCATACTCCTCTGGACTCTCACCTACACCCTCCTCTCCTGGGGATGTCAGAGACAGCCCCACCCCTGTGCCCAAATCCAGGTGTGTTTATCCAGACCTGTCTGCAATGGCTGGAGCACCCAGCACGCCCAGCCACACAGAGCGCGAAACACGAGAGTTACTTACTAGGCGCCGTGAGATCCTGCCCGGCAGAGGCACCGGCCCGTCTCAAAGTGGCATTCCCCGTTGAAGCAGTCGCTGCACACAAAGGCGCAATTCTCGCCGTATGTCCCGTTGCGACACTTGGTTTCACACCTAGGAAAGGGCCAAGAGGAGCAGGTCACAGGGCGGGCACCGGAGGAGAGCACGCCCTGGGAGCTGGCATAGCCATGCTGGCAGGGTCAGGCAGCCTGGTGCAGCTGCTGGACTCTCCAGACAAACACATTGGAGTGCTGCAAAGCCACTGCCCTTGCGTGGTCCCTCCCTGTTCCGAGTACAGGGGCTGTGCGGACGGAGTCACCAGGAGCCTTTAGCCGGTAGAAGGACTGAGCTTAGCTGTGGGGGGCGGCCAGGCCATTTTCCACCTCAGCTAGTTGACCCTTGGCTCCATGCAGGGAGTGCCGGGCTCAGGGTCACATATTGCTCACAATGTTTGTGAGGTATGTGGGCAGCACAAGGAAACGTTCTGCTGCCTCTCTCCACACGCTGGGCTCTTTCTAGACCTCCTGGGAAAGCAGCAGCGTACGTCAACCCCAGCCCACAGTGCTGCCCACGTGACACGCTAGCCGGGATTCAAAGCACAAGGCCACCACAAACGCTCTGAGAGCTCCACATTGTGAATGCAGGTGCCATGATCACTGGTGGAACCCGTGGCCATTGGGGGAGGCAGCTTTAGTGCTGGCCTGGCACTCTTACTACCGGATTACAGCCTGTCTGGTAGGTGAAGCTGTGATTGCAGCAGAGAGGCACCTCTCGAGACCACACAGCACAGACAGGAGTTGGCAGAGCCTTCAACACCATCCTGGGACACTCTCCTTCTCTTCACCTCACTAACCATGCTCTGCCTGAGATACCTTTCCCCACCATTCCCTGCCCATGCTGTGCTCTGAGACTGGCCCCCAGGGACGTCCCCCCAGCCACTGCCCACACTATGCCCCAGGACGTCCCCACGGGTCACTGCCCATGCTCCGCTCTGAGACTGGCTTCTAGCTGGAGCCCAGGCACAGCCATAAATTCCTCCGCAGAGAACGCAGAGCAGGAGCTGCTTGGATGGCACTTTCTGCCAGGATTAGAGGTGGGACAGGATATCCTGCCAACCTGATGAGACAGTGACCCATCCGGTTAGACAACAGCCCAGCAAAACACGACTCGTCTTCCTGCTAACGATCCTCCCATTTGCTGGGCTTACAAGCCCCCAGTGAATTCCAGAACTGACTACATGGAGTGTAAAGAAAGGGTCTGTATGAGCATCCCCACGGAGCTGCCCACACAGACCACCTGCTCCAGTGTAGCAGCAAGCACTGGGCACATTTCAGTGCACTGGGACAAGGAATGACTTGACGGAGCTGGGGTCCCTGGAGTGAGCAGTGCCCTGAAGCAGCCAGAGCTGCCAGAGCTGGGAAGAGCTCACCATAGCCTCTGCAATGCATGGCAAGAGGCCACAGTTCTGTCCTCTGCCAGCAGCTTCTGGGCATCGAGGAGGGTGCTGCCATTCTCTCTCTTGGTCCGTCAGAGGTGCTAGGGCCCTGTTTCCCTGCAGGCTGGATTAGGCCAGGCCTCAGAGAATCAGGAACATCCAGTGGGCAACAGGTTTGGTTTTTCTGATGTGTTTCCATTGTACTGGGCTCAGATGATGCATCCTGTACTCCCTCAGGGCGACACGCTTCTCCCTGGGGTGCTGCATCCCACAGGCTCACACACAGCAACAAAGGTGCAAGCTGGGGGCTTTCAGGTACTGAGGGAAACATTTTGCAGTTCCTGACCTTAGAGGAAGCAGGCTGGGGCCAGAATGCTCTGACCAGCCAGGACAATGTCAGTCTGTGACTGACCAGAGCTTCCAGCAGGGCGGCTCCATGGCAGGACTGGGGCATGTTGACCGAGCGCTACACAAAGAGCCAGAATGTTGATGCCCCAGGAGGAGGGGAGAGCCAATCCTGGAAGAAGGCTTTAAATGGTGTTCAGAGGAAGGCAGCATCGTCTAGTGGCTAAGGCAAAGATTAGGAGTCAGGGGACCACATATCTAAAGCAGGTAGTGCCACAGCCTTCCTGCGTAGCCTTAGTCGCTTTGGCCAGTTGAAGAAAAACAGGAGCGTGCAGCCTGATTGCGCACAAAGCAGCCTCCACTCACCTGTCTCCAATCCAGCCGGGATTGCAGTGCGAGCATTTGCCATTGATGTGGTTGCAGGTGTGGCCATCTTTGCACAGGGGGCAGATTTTCTCACAGCCGTCTCCGTAGAAGCCTGAGGAGCATGCCTGATCGCACTTGGTGCCGTTCCAGCCAGCTTCACACGCCAGGCAGCGGCCATCCGCGATGGTGCAGGGCTGCAGCCCTTTGCACTGCCCACACCTACAGATGCCAACAGGGAGCACAACCCAGAACATGAGCAATCATTTGAACATCCCCCGCACTAGTCTCGTGCGCCTGGGGCTCACCCCTCCCTCCCATCCCATCATGGGCAGGACCAAGCCGTGACTGCACAAGGCAGGTGAAACAGGGACCGTCCTCAACTTGCAAGAACACCAGGCGGGCAAGGCCCGGTGCAGCATGGGGGCCTGAACCTGCCCAAAGCCCTGCACACTTACCGCCTCCTGCAGCCTTGTCCGTAGAAGCCCGCTGGGCAGGGCTCCCGGCAGTACTTGCCCCGATATCCCGGCTCACAGGTACAGGTACCATCCACCTGGTTACACTTCCCCTTGTAGCACTGACAGTAGCGGTCGCAGCGTGGGCCAAACATTCGCTCCCGGCACTGGCAGCGCCCGGTGAACTGCTCACACGGCGAGTTGTTGCAGACGCACTGGTTGTTGCAGCCCCGACCCCACCAGCCAGGCTGGCAGAGGCACGTCCCCGTCTGCTGGTCGCACTGGGAGTTGAGGCTGCAGTAGCAAGAGCTGGAGCACTGGGGACCCCACCAGTTGGGCTCACAGGTGCACTTGCCCGTCTTCTGGTCACATTTGCCGTGCTTGCAGAGACAGGCGTTCTCACACTTGGGCCCCCAGCGATTGGGGTTGCACGTGCACTGGCCCGTGACGTCCTCGCACTGGCCATTGGGGTGGCAGCTGCACATTTCCTTGCAGTCTGGACCCCAGAACTGGCGGGGACATTCTGCGAAACAAGCAACACACCAGGACTTACTGAGCTGCCACCGAGCCCAAGAGGAGGGTGCAGGGGTCCCTGGGTCGGTCACCAGGCCCCTCCTGCCATCATCCTGTCAGCTTACATACCAGCTGTAGCTCCTTAGAGGACTGCACTTCCAAACCCAAGTTTCAAGGCGCCCCACCCAGCATACTCATCTGCTGACTGTAGGTCTGAATACCCCTGGTTCGGCCCCAAGAGCAGTGCAGGGCCCTTGCACGACAGTCAGCAACAGCAGCCGAGCATCATTTGCACGCTCGCTTCCCCAGCACATTGTGCATGGGCTCTGTATCTGCACATTGGTCTGCCCTGGCAGGGGAAGCAACCCAGCAGGTCCCGCGGGAGTCTATAGTGCCTGCTGCCTGTGCTGCTGCTCTTGCTGCCACCGACCATGCGATTCCGAGACGAGGCGGCCAGGGAGACAAGAACGCAGTAGCCGTGCCAGCATCTCTAGCCGTCTCAGTCTGGAAACAATGTCAGCTTCCAACGGAAGAGACAGCCGAGCAATTTCCAGCAGAACCCCCTAAAGCACCCTGTAACACGCAGGCCTGGGCAGGCCCCAGGGAAAGGGGCTGGGAGCCAGCACTGATGCAGCTTCCAGAGGCAACAATTCCAAGAGCCGCCTGGCTGAGCTCAGGACAGGCAAAGCCTGGCTTCTCCCTCCCCTCCTCTCATGGCTTTCCCACTGCAAAGTGCCTCTTCTCCTTGGTAGAAGTTTGTTCCTATTCAGGTGAACGTGTCTGTTCTGTTGCATGACTTCCGTCCTTATCCTTACCTGCTTCACCCTGCACACGTAGCTTTGTAACAAAAGCAACTTCTGGTCAATCAATCAAACACACCTTCCCCTGTGACTGACACGGAGTCTGATACCCAGCTGCTCAGAGGTGGGGAGGAGGCCTCCTGCCTAGACAAGGAGGCAGCAGAATCTGGGTAGGCTCAGAGAGAGAGGTCTGGTGTGTTTGCCATTCCTTAGCTACAGGGGCTGGCCAGTGCTTAATTTGTAATTAAAGAGGTGCTGGGACTCAAGCAATTTTTTTACTTTCATAACTGATGTGGCAACCCCAGCAGTGCTGGGGCTCTGAACTGCCAAGCCCAGCGGTGCTGGGGCTCTGAACTGCCAAGCCCAGCGGTGCTGGGGCTCTGAACTGCCATGCCCAGGGACACCAGGGCTCTGAACTGCCAAGCCCAGTGGTGCCGGGGCTCTGAACTGCCAAGCCCAGGGACACCAGGGCTCTGAACTGCCAAGCCCAGTGGTGCCGGGGCTCTGAACTGCCAAGCCCAGGGACACCGGGGCTCTGAACTGCCAAGCCCAGGGACACCGGGGCTCTGAACTGCCAAGCCCAGTGGTGCCAGGACTCTGAACTGCCATGCCCAGGGACACCGGGGCTCTGAACTGCCAAGCCCAGCGGTGCCGGGGCTCTGAACTGCCAAGCCCAGCGGTGCCGGGGCTCTGAACTGCCAAGCCCAGCAGTATTGGGGCTCTGAACTGTCAAGCACTGGAGCTGTCACCAGGAGCGAGTGAGCAGAGGCTGGTTATGAGACATGTGGACTTTTCCGCTGGTTCAGGGTTCTGATTCACACATAACTCCACCTCTCCCCCAGGAAGCAATAAATGAACCCTGAAGTGACTGGCCCTTCCAGGCTCTTTATAATGCAAGGCTCTGGGACTGAGACTTCCCCAACACACCTTGCGAGGTTCCAGCCCAAGCCTGAATGTCTACACAGCAATTTTACGGCCCCACAGCCTGACCCTCACAAGCCCAAGTCAACTGACCCGGGCCAGCCCCAGATGTTTAACTGCGGGACCCTTAATGGAAGCAGACTTTAGCCTATGCAATCCGAACACGGTTAACAATGCTACTGATGATGCCTAATCCAGAACAGACTCCAGCTGCCTCTTTTCTGGCCTGGCCTGGGCTGGGCTGGCTCCACAGGGATAACCGGAGTAAGGAGGAATCAAAGCCTGTTTACGTCAGTGGCATGAGCAGACTGACTGCAAATCCAGCAGAAGCTGATCTGCGGAGTAAGACGGGACCATTAGTCACTCTACTGGCCACACTAAATGAACAAAAAGATTTCGGCCCCAACCATTCCCCTAGAATTGCCGGGCATCTTGCTGCAGGCTGAGAGACTCTGCACTTTGCTAAGCCCTGGCAGCAGGTAAATGAAATGAGGATTTCAAGAGGCTGTGGGGACCAATAGTGTCAGCTAACGCCTCATTCTCGTGCTCTCTCCGGGGTACGGACAAAGAAAGAGAGAAGCTTGTCGTTATTCAGCAGCCAGCGAAACGTCTCAGTTTGCTTTCCCAGAAATCCCCCTTGTGGCTTGAAACTTTCCATTCCTGGTGCCAGCCTGAAGGAGACGTGGGGCAGGGAATTTGGGGGAAAGCCTGCACCACTTCTGCCTGCGAGGAATACGTTGCTGCTGCTCTGTCGCTTGCTTAGAGAGCGCTGTCAGTTTCAAAGAGAGTTTGGGTGATTTGCATTCTGTACCCAGTGTCTCGCTGGGCGGCTGGGGGAGGCGAGCCTGCTGTGTGAAGTGTCAGATTGGTTTGGGGAAAAATACAGCTCTGAAGCTTTGCAAAACACTGCAGTGAGCCTGCACCCTGGGAAGCGGCCCCACTGGAGCGGGAACAAGGATTTTGAAAGGGGAAAGTTTTGTCCAACTGCTACTTCTAGCCCTGCCACCCCTTTCGCCCACAGCTCCTGGGATGGGTTGGTAGGGGTGATCACTCCTGGGCACTTGGACCCAAACTGACTCCCTGGAGGGCTCCAGCCTTGTGCTTGTAACTCAGTAAGCATGTATAAGCAAGCAGCTGGAGCAGCATGTTGTCACCCACACACCAGCGTGGCCCTCGTAGGACCCAGCATGGGCTCCCAGAGTGCACAGAGGCCGCCCTGCTCCATGCTTCTCTTTAGAAGATGCAATCCAGCTAGAACATGTCAGCTTTCAGGCAAGGAGCAAACAGAACAATTTGCAGCAGAGACTCCCTAACAGCAACCTGTAATGCCCAAGCCTGGGCACGTCCCAAGCAAAGGGGGCAGCGGGCATCTATCCCAAGTGCAATTTATAAAGGAAAGAGCACAACATGCCAAGGGGCCAATACCACATCAAACTCTTAGAGGGTGTGTGCAGTGGGATGAGTTAACCCTGCATTCCCTGGCTGCTTTTATCATCAATACTGCAGAAGCAGAGCTTTGGCACTCACTGACTTTACTGTGTATGCACCAACCCGAGCTCGGCGGGGCTGTGTCACTCAGCTACGGGATGGTGCCAGGACCAAGGTAAGAGCTGCTGAGGCCAGCTCCAACAGACGCCCGATACTCACTGGTGTCACAGTTGGCCCCGAAGTATCCATGGCGGCAGCGGCACTCGCTGGGTCTCACGCACAGCTCGTTCTCCTTGCAGGTGAAATTCCCCTCGCACACGGCTGCCAAGAGACAGGGAGAGACGTGATACAGTGATGGGGCAGGGAAAGGCAAAGCCGGGGCTTGGCACTCTCCGCTAGAGAAGGGAAGGGAGGAAGTCCTCCGGCAGTCTGGGAGAGTCGGCACTAGGCAGCACCACCACTCTCCTCCCTAGCTCCCCTTAGGAAGCCAGTGGCACCAGGGCAAGTCCCCGGGTGGAGATGGGATCCTGGATGGAGCCAGGAGTCAGTGGCAGAACAGCAACTGGTGCCTCAGTGCTCTGCGGACTGCTGCCTTCTGGCCACCTGATAAGGTGCTTTGGGTGGAAGATCAAGGACACCAGGGTGGGAGAAGGCAAGAATCCAGCCTGGGGTGGTCAGGGTGACCAGATGTCCCAATTTTATAGGGACAGTCCCGATATTTTGGGCTTTTTCTAATATAGGCATTTATGACCCCCCCCCCACACGCTGTCCCGATTGTTCATACTTGCTGTCTGGTCACCCGCGGTGTGGTGCTGGTCTAAGAGAAGGGGGCTGCTCCCCCTTAGCCTCTTCTTGCCCTGGAATCGGGCAACGGCAGTCTCACAGGACTCTGGGTGCCACACTAAACCCCGCAGTGAGGACTTAGCTGGCAAAAGCAGGTGCCATGACACTCTGGGATCTAGCAGGAGCTCTGCCTGGGAAGTGGAGGGGGAGAGGCCTAGCTGACAGGGAGGCCTTGCCCTGCCTCTGGGCGAGCGACAGGCCAAAGGTGCTGCAAGAGGGAAGGATCAAAGTCACCTGCAAAACTCTGGATGGAACATGGCAGCTACAGGTAGAAAGGGCCAATCCTGTTACAAACCTAAATGAACACAGTCATCAAAAGAGGCATCAGCCGGCCATCTTCAGGAGGTGAGGGGATGCCAGCCTCCAGGCCTTAGGAATGCAAAGCAGCCTCTGGCAGACACAGCTAAGGCAGCGCCTGGCAGCACAGTGCCAGCTGACTCGGCCAGGTTGGCACCCCCCGGAGCATCGCAGGGCGAGGAGGGGAAGAGTGCCTGCCTCCTTTGTCACAGGTGTTGACCTCCAGGAGGTATCACATCTCATGGAGCTTTGGTTGCCCCGGCAACAGCACACCACACAGATTTGGCTGGGGCATGACACAGGAGGCAGAGTGTGGGTCAGACACCTCTCCTCAGCCACCTGGGTCCAGCAAAGCCAGCAAGGGTTAGCAAAAGGCTCTCCATGTCCTCTGCTGGAGATAACTCCCTGCCAGCGCGGGCTCTGACCCTTCTGCTCTGGGAGGAAGCTGCTCCTCCTCCGTCCTGGCAGCCAGCAGCAGTGCGTGGAGGGGCGCCCAACAAGGAGGCAATGTCGCTGCCTGGGGCTAGCCCGAGGCTGAGGAGAGCTCCGGCTGGAGAAAGCACAGGTATCCTGTCCAGTGCTTGATGCTGTGCCTGGCTCCTGTTCTCCCAAGGTGGCCTGGCTGGAGCCCTGCCTGCCCTGACCAGCATCCCTGCGGTGTTCCGCCCACAGGGGCAGAACCTCACTGGCCCCGGAGCAGCTGACCCACACTCAGAAAGGGGCAGCATGACTCCATGGTGCTCTCTAGTCTGGGTGCGTCTTCGCTAGGCACCTCCGCCCTTCCTCCTGCATGGGAACCAGGCTGCATCGATCCCTGTGCTGGTCACCTCCAGGCTGCATTACTGTCGCACACTGTGCGTTGGGCTGAGTGTGGGCGAAATGCAAGAGCTGCAGCCTGAACACAGGGTAGCAGCCCCTCAGTGGGCCAGGCTGCTGTGAGCACTTCTCCCTTGGGCTCAGTTCCTTCCACTGGTTCCCAGTCCACAGCCTGTAAAGCCAGGTTTCAGCTACCTCAGCAACCACATCTGCACCCATGACCAACAGCTATGCACAACACAGCTCACAAGCCCCAGCCGCAGCCCACGAGAGCTGTAGGTGAAGTGTTGTCAGTCACCAGCAGAGCCTCCTCACCCAGGGAAGGGAGAAGAGCAGAGGACTCCATACAGTCCATCCTCCCTGGGAAACTCCCAGATGCTGTGGTGATGACATTGAAAGCCCTCAAAGAGACAGCTAGATTAGATAAACCAGACTAGTGGTGAGAACAGGCCTAGGGCTGAGGAAACCTGGATTGCCTTCCTGATTGACTCCGACTGCTGTGAGACCTTGAAAGAGGCTTCCAGATGGAGACACTAAGAAGTTAATGAGTCCCCCACCTCATGAAGCATTTTGAGAGTGTCAGATAAAAGTCACGAAACAAAGTATCACAATTAGCATTAAATGCAAACCTTGAGATATTGGTTTGTTATATTGTTACCTCCGTATATGCAGGAGATGAAAAGGGGCTCTCTTAATTTTCCTGCAGGAACCGTAACCTCTGAATTCCCTGGAGTCATGTGATACATGCTCAGCCTGGATGTTGCATTCAAGTGAGGCTGTGCACAGAACACACATAGGCAGGAAGCCTTTCCTCCAGCACTAACAACGCAGCAGCTGAGCAGCGCAGAGCAATACCACACAACAGGAAGTCAGGGATACTGGGGCCAGCTGGAACTGCGGGAAGTTTTACAGGAATCCAAAAATAGCCTCCCAAAGTTTCACAGCCGCGCTCTGGGAATGCAGATTCCAAGAACTCTCAATCCCCACACACTCACTCTTGCAGAACTGAACTCGACAAAGCCCTCTAGACTGAGACGCTGAAAGCCGAGCATCAGCCCCCAGGGAAGCTTTGAACCACAGACAATAGCCGATTGATTGTAACAGTACCTTCCGATGACCCGACCCTGGAGCAGCCCTGGCTAGAGCTCTCCTGGCAGAAACGAAGAGCGCGTCGTGGAATACCCACTATTATCCTGCCATATCTAGGACGTGCCTTAGGTTACGGCCTTGCTTTCCACAGGGGACTTCAGTGAGTGTCCACAACAGAGCCCCAAATTCCCATTACTTGCTTCTTCCACTCACTGCAGACATGCTCAGGCTGAACGTCAGGCACTGGAGCTGTAGCAACGTTCACTGAAGCGCTTCATGTTCCACACATGCGGCCTCTCTTTTCTTTCCAGCCCCGTATCTCGGTACCCCCTCCTTCACTTCTCTTCCTCTTCCCTCCCTCAGAAATGAGGCCTCTCAGGGAGCTACATCATCTCTCCACGGGGGCTGGGCAGTACACTCTGAAACCCATCAATCTACTCCCCTGACTATCCAAACACAGGCCAATACAGAGCTGTGGGAGGAATCTGAGGGGCAGAAAGGGCTGTTCCCAAGGGCTGCACAGAGCATAAATGGCCAGCCCAGAAGCTGAGTTTCATTCTCCTGCCAAGGCCCAAATGAGGAACCTGGTGTGTGACAAGGGCCCAAAATGAGGAACACTTCAAAATGATTCATGCAGGACAAACTGCTGTGGGCTTCTTCCCCTGAGTGCACGGCTAAACAGCTGTCAGCAGTAAGAGCGAGGAGACCCCAAATCTGGGTGGACGGGCAGGGACTAGTGCTCGGACCCACCTTTCACAGAAGAAGCCAGACACTGCTTGTGGAACTGACATCTGCACTTTGCTGTCTCCCGGAGGCAGCTGGCACCATGCTGGGAAGGGACGCCAGCTGTGACTAGCTGTCTGAGGGGAGCCCAGCTCCAATCCATCGGCTGCAATGCCAATTTACCAAGTGAACAGGAGTTTTGGGATATGCCCACTGCCCTGGGTGCTCTTGGTGTCCTGCAGACATCCACTGTTTCGCTGCTGGTCCCTTTCTTGCCCCTAGGGCTAGTTCTGATCAAGGAAGGAAAGGTGGGACCTTCCCAAAGGAAACCCCTGGACACAGAGCTCTGAGTAAGGCAGGCTCTGAGGGAGCCACACTCAGATACAAGGGGGCTGAGAACACCCTTCAGGGATGGGAGGACAGGTGGCTCTGAGGAAGGAGGAAGAAGCAGTGTCTAAAGAAGGGATGCTGGTGCTTACCTATCAAACACTCGTCTCCTTGTTGTCGCCATCCTGGGCAGCACACAGACCCAGAGAAGCTGCACAAAGGAAAACACAAAGGTCCGGTTACAATTCTCATGTGCCTCGGTCCCTCTGCCAAAGGCTTCCACTTCCTCTGGAGAGAGTTCGCTCTTCTGCATGATGGGCCACAGCTCTGAGACAGCCACCCCACCCCAAGGGCTTGAAGTGAGTCAGGAAGGCCCAGGCCTCCACTATACCCAGCAGGCAGGCCTGTTGGAGAGGAAGGCAAATATCTACAGCCAGCGGCTGCAAGTCCTGGCCAACACAGGGGCTGGGGCACTCACTCATGGTCTGCTCTGCTCCCCCCACCCCTTGGAGAATACTTTGGGGCAAATCTCCTTCTCCTCGAGGGTTGTCCAATGCAGGGTGCTGACGGCTACAATGCAAACCAAACAAAAGAATGCAGCTGCAGGGAGTCTCAGAGCCTGAGTCAACTGACGTGGGCTCACCTTATGGGGCTAAAAAGAGCAGTGTGGACACATTCCTGCTTGACCTGGGGCCCAGGCTCCAAGACTCTCCCCAGGTTTCAGACCCCAGGCTCCAGCCCAAGCAGGAACGGCTGCACTGCTAATTTTAGCCCCACAGCACAATCCCCGCGAACCCGCATCATAGAACCACAGGGACCCAGGGCTGCCCAGAGGATTCAGGGGGCCTGGGGCAAAGCAATTTTGGGGGCCCCTTCCATAAAAAAAGGTTGCAATATTATAGAATACTATATTCCTGTGGGGGCCCCTGCAGGGCCCGGGGCAAATTGCCCCACTTGCCCCCCCCCCAGGCAGCCCTGAAAGGACCACAAAGGTCATCTAGTTTAACCTCCTACCAAGATGCAGGATTTGTTGGGTCTAAACCATACAAGACAGATGGCGCCAGTCTCCTTTCAAAATCTCCAGCAAAGGAGCTTCCACACCCTCCCTCGCGTCAGTTGGCCTGGGCTCTGTGACTTGCTCCACGGTGTTTTTCTTTGCAGTGTAGATGTATTGTATGAGGCTGGTCGGAGGATAAGCAAGGGATGATGCTTTCAATATGCCACCACCACTCACAGCCATATCTCAGTCTCATCTGCCCCAGCTGGTGCAGAGGAACAAACCACCATGTGTCTACATGAGACGGGGTCTGCTGGCGTGTGAGTAAAGGGCCAATCCAGACACGCCTGAAGTGATGCTAGGTTGGGGGAAGAAGCAGGAGCAGCTGGAGAGGATACCAGCAACAGAGGGGCCACCGTCTTGACAGGAAAAGTTTGTCATCCACATTTCCCATTTGCAAATGGAGTTACCATGATGGTTTCATTTCTTCCAAAAAATCTCCATTTTGAAAACTGTTCAATGGAAACTTCAGAAGAAACAAAGAGTCCTGTGGCACCTTATAGACTAACAGAGCATGAGCTTTTGTGGGTGAATACCCACTTCATCGGATGCATGCACGAAAGCTCATGCTCCAATACTTCTGTTAGTCTATAAGGTGCTACAGGACTCTTTGCTGCTTTTACCGATCCAGACTAACACGGCTCCCCCTCTGATACTTCAGAAGAAACGCCACCTGATGCCTGGTCTAATGAAATGGGGGGGGAAATGGGGAGGCTTCCCATTTTTCTGCATGGCCTGTTTTGATTGGCTAACTCGGTCACGTGCTTTCTAAACAAAAACATCTCATTTTCAGCATCCCCCTTTTGAAAACGAAATACATTTTTTCTACAAAAAGTTGCACAATAATGAAAAATTGGAGCTTGGTGGAACACACGGAGCCCAAACGTCTTCACCTCATCCAGATCCATAGAATCCTTCAACTTCTTGACCAGCTCCAGTCAGCCAGCAGGGAGGGGAGAGGGTCTGTTACACAGGTCTGAAGCTAGAGTCATGGCAGAGACCAGCTGCAGTGGAGACAGCACTCTGGGTATGTCTACACTATAGTAACACACCTGCAGCTGACTTGGGCTCACGGCACTTGGGCTGTGGAACTATAACTTTGCAGTATTGAGGTTGGGGCTCGGGCTGGAGCCCAGGCTCTGAGACCCTCCCCACCTTGCAGGGTCTCAGAGTCTGGGATCCAGCCTGAACCCAACTGTTTTCACTGCAATTTGATAGCCCCACAGGCCAAGCCTTGCAAGCCCAAGTCAGCTGACCTGTGCCAGCCGTGGGTGTTTTACAGCAATGTAGACATACCCTCTGAGTCTATACCTAGCGAGAGGGGTCAGTCATTTTCTATTAGACCATCAGACAGCGACCCAGGCCTTCGTTACCGAGATGAGACTGGACTAAACTCAGCTCCTGCTGTGGCCCAAACGTCACTTGCAGCTCCCACTTGCTATTACAGAAACTGCCCCAGGAACGTTGAACTCTCACTGCTTCAAGCCTATGTACAAGTGGGAACTGCAAGCAGCTAGAAGGGAGCAGCTGAGCCAGCCAGCCATTCTGCCTGGCCCTTGTCTCCCAGAACTTCCCCATTCCAGTCGGCCGTTTCCTCCCTCTCCAAACTTGGCATCTAGAAGCTGAACAAGCAGCTTCTGCAATGGTCCTAGCTCAGCTTCCTGGAGTCAGGCCATTTCAAAGCAGCTCAGCTGCTCTTCTAAGCGCTAGACTGGAGCAGCCAGAGGTTCCCCTTCTGAGACTCACAGGGCAGTTGCTCATCTGTTGCTCTCTCAGGCAAAGTTCTGTTCTGCGGACCATGTGGGAGACATCTTCTGTCACACATATTTGACAGCCTTGTCATAGCTCTCATCCCCTGTGCGTGTTTGTGTGTGAAAGAGAGACAGTTGGAGATTGTCAGTGACAGAGATTCTGCCACGACCCTTGGTGAATTTTTCCAGTGGCTGATTACTCTCTCTGTTAAAAATGTAAACTTTCTTTCCAGGCTGAATTTGTTTCGTTTTAGCTTCCTGATATTGGCTCGTGTTATACCTTTCTCTGCTAGGTAGAAGAACCCATTATTAAATATCTCTTCCCCACGTAGGTACTTATAGATGGTGATCAAGTCACCCCTTGACCTTCTCTTTGTTAAGCTAAACAGATTGAGCTCCTTGAGTCTGTCACCATAAGGCAGGTTTTCTAATCCTTTAATCATTCCCATGACTCTTCTCTAAACTCTCTGCAATTTTTTCAGCCTCCTTCTTAAACTGTGGACACCAGAACTGAACACAGGATTCCAGCAGTGGTTGCATCAGTGCCAAACACAGTGGCAAAATAACCTCTTCACTCATATTGGAGATTTCCTTGCTTATGCATCCCAGTATTACATTAGCCCTTTTGGTCACAGCGTCACACTGGGAGCTCATGTTCAGCTGATTATCTGCCACGAGCCCCAAATCTTTTTCAGAGTCACTGCTTCGCAGGATAGAGTCCCCAATCCTGTAAGTACAGCCTACAATCTTAGTTCCTAGATGTATACAGTTACATGTAGGCATATTGTTTGCTTGCACCTAGCTTAGGAAGTGACCCAGACCACTCTGTATCAGTGACCTGTCCTCTTCATTTTTTACCCCAAATGTTGTGTCATTTGCAAACTTCATCAGTAATTATGTTGTCTTCTTCCAGGACATTCATAAAAAAAGTTAAATAGCATAGGGCCAAGAACTGATTGCTGCGGGACCCCACTAGAAACAGACCTATCCGATGATGATTCCCCATTTACAATTACATTTTGAGACCTGTCAATTAGCCTGATTTTAATCAATTTAATGTGTGCTACGCTCATTTTATATCTTTCTAGTTTTTTAAATCAAAATGTCATGTGGTACCAAGTCCAATGTCTTACAGAAGTCTAAGTATATTAAGTCAACACTATTACCTTTATCAACCAAACTTGTAATCTCGTCAAAAAGAGATACTAAGATAGTGACAAGATATATTTTCCATAAACTCATGTTGATTGGCAATAATTATATTACCCTCCTTGAAATCTTTATTAATTGAGTCCTGCAACAGCCCCTCCATTATCTTATCAACATCAGACCAACAGGCCTATAATACTTGGGTCATCCTATGACCATTTTAAACAATGGCACAACTGAGCTTTCTTCCAGTCTTCTGGAAATTCTCTGGTGCTTCCAGACTTAGTGAAAATCAACGTTAGCAGTTGAGTGAGCTCCTCAGCCAGCTGTTCTAAAACACTTGGATGCAAGTTTTAAAACAGGACCTACTGATCTGAAAAGTTTAATTTTAGTAGTTGCTGTTTAACATACTCCTGAGACATTTGTGGAACAGCGTGTTATCTTATGGTAGGATTACATCATCTGTTTTTTCCCCAAATACAGAACAGAAATATTTAATGGACACTTCTGCTTTTAACTGATGATTCTGCCATTTCCATCTAGTAATGGACCAGTATCATTTCAGGATCCTTTTTGTTCCTAATATACTTTAAAAATTCCTTCTTATTGTCCTTAACTCTGTTGGCCATAATTTCTCTGTGTGTCCATTTGCCTCCCTTATCAATTTTCTACAATTCTAGCTTCTGATCTAAAGTCACAAAACACTTCTGATCTTTATTCACTATTCTCAACTTTTCCATTCTTCCATTTGTTTACACACATACACACACACACTTGCCTCACACTTCCCCTCCTAGTCAGGCCATTTTTTAATTAATATGGCCTTCTTCCTCGATTGTGGCTCTTGGGCATCTAGTAAAGTGATCTTCAACAATTCCCAAACATCATTCATGTTTTTCTGATTAAATTCTTCCTCTCATCTGATCTGGCTTATAATTGTTTTCAGCTTTGTGAAATTGGCTCTTTTAAAGCACCAAGTATATACATCATTGATCTAGACTTTATTCTGTTTGCACATTAAAAATGTGCTCAAGTCATTATCACTTATAGCTAAGCTACCATTAATTTTTAGTTGTGATCAGTTCCTCTTTATCCATCAAGACAAGGTCTAATATAGAGTTCCTCCATGTTGGATGCAACACTTTTTTCATGCACAGCTGCATGCAGCTGAGGGGAAGGTCAGACCTTAAATGTCAGAGAGAAGCTCCCAAATGCAGAACAGAAGTATGTTGCTGTGATGATTTACAGCCAGCTGAGAAGTGTCTCCCCTCTTCCCCCTAGTTTGGAGGTGGGAAGAAGCACAGTCTCTAATGGCACCAGGAGCCTCTCTAGAGCTGGTCTGAAAAATTTTCTCACAGGAAATACTTTTAAATGCTTTTTTTTCTAAGTTCTCTATGAATAATTTTTCATTTTTTTCAACAGAAACACAAAACAAAATATTTTCAGCTTCCAAAACCCCCAAACGTTACCAGAAATGGAACATTTTTACCAAAACAAACAAACAAAATCTGTTTCCGGGGTTTTTTTTTCAGTTAAAACATTTTGAGATGAAAATATCAAATCAGTTCTAAGACTGTCTCTTTCAAATGCAGCAACTAAACCACCAGACCCTCCGTCGTCCTCACACACACAGCACACCAGTGCAGGGCCTGGAGTGAGCTCCAGGAAACACTGCATCCCTTATGGCCAGCAGAGGAATTTCTCCAGCTCACACCAAAACGTCAGACTCTGGACAGCTTGTTTTAATTCAGCTCAAAGGCCCCTTCTGGGCTGGATCTGTGGCAGTTTGCACTCATACAAGGCACAGGTAGTGAAGAATAAGCCAGCTCCAGCCTAACATCAGTTCTCTATAACTCATCATTAAAGTTGCATGGATTTTACTTATCAGATTCGACTCCCTGGTGCCAGCATCTCCACAGCAGCAGCAGGAATCTGATGTGACCTGTGTCAGCTTCACTCCTGCTCCAATTGTTGAAGCACCATGTGCAGCAGAATCCAAGGCACGTTCTCAAGCCTCCATTGCTGCTGGAGGAGTTAATTGTGGGATGGGCAGGACAGTGGCAGAAGTAGACACACAGGAACACAGACATTGCCAGACAGGGTCAGACAGTGTCCCGTCTAGCCCAGTGGCCTGTCTCTGACAGATGCCAGTACCAGCTGCTTTAGAGAAAAGGGCAATAAACCTCTAGTGGACAATACTGGCCATAGGGGAACTTGATGGATGTTGCACTACCAATATTAATGTTAATCTGCTTTTGATTCCTGCTCAGCTCTCAGCTTTAGCAGTATCATGTGGTGGTGAGTTCCAATGGCCAATAATGCACTGTGTAAGAGAATGTTTAGTTATCAGTGTTAAATTTGTTGCCTTTCAATTTCACTGGACATGCCTTTGTCTGGATTTGCTATTTCAAGGTCTTTCATTATCTCATTTACCTCTAATATGAGCCCTCTTATTCATCTCCTTTCTAACTAAGCAGTCACAATCACTTCTGTCACTCCCTTAGGGGTCTACCCTGCCACCCATCACTGTAGAATCTAAAAATAAATAGCAACAGTGAAGAATCGAGTGGACTTTATGGGGTTTCTGGCTCTTCCTCCTTTTCAGGATCAAACAGTCTCTGCTTGCAGCAGGGCAGTTGTTTTTCACTCTCCTTTCATACAGAAGTCTCTCCCAGCCTCTGATCATGTTTATCATCCATTTCTGGACACGTGCTACATCGCTGTAGTGCTTCTAGTGCAGTATAGGCCTAAGGCACCTCTCTCCCCCCATTCATTGTACAGGAGATCAGGCTTTGTGAATTATAGTGTGCTCTTGTGATGTGATTTTCTAGGTACCTAAAAGTTAGGCACTGTCATGCTGCACCTAAGTTCCTGGGTCACTCAAGGCCCTAAGTAACGCCATCATTTTTGCAAATCTATTACCCTAATAGATTAGTGAGGCAGGATTTTCCTTTGCAGAAACTGTTCAGATTAATCCTTGTTGTATCATGGTCAGGCAGATGTTTTGTAATTCTACTTTAAGTTATTGTTTGAGCCCGTTTTCCTGGTCCTGAAGTAAGGCTAACTGATGTGGACAAATTTGACCCTCCACTACTATAAGGGAGCAGATGTAGCCATAACCAGGAGGTTACTCCTGGCAGTGAGGAGAATGCAGGAGTCTCATGGGAGTGTGTGAAGAAGAGAAGGTGAAAAGTTTTCTATAACTTGGATTGCCAAACCAGGTTGTGTAGAGGCTCAATCATATAGGTCACCCCACTTGGCTAGTGCAAGAGTGCTCCCTGTTGGACATACTAGCATTGTGATCAGTCCACTTTTCAATATTCCAAATGACCGGATCCCCATCACGACCCCAGGCAGGCACTTGCCCCAGTCTGAGAAGTGGATTATCCTGACAGTCAGACTAAATTTACTCTTCCATCCCACTTCTCCTCATTATTCCCCCTTCTATTTGGAAAACAATACCCCCTCGATGGTGTTTAACTTGCTGCATGCAGTCACTCCAGCTGTCTCCCTCCCATGGAGGATTTGAGGATTGGGATTAATTTCCACCACCCTCCCCGCTCCCAATTATTTGCTGCATTTCCCCAAAATTCATCTCGTTTTGTTATAATGAAAATTGGACTCTAAGGCTAGTACAAAACTAGAGCTTGCTCCTACCACAGTAGAATCACCCACTTCAAAGACAATGCTCCAGAAAACCCCAGTGATGGGAGAAGTTCTAATCCTGAGGAGCAGATGAAGGAACATTTTATAGTTATGTGGTGCCTGCTACCTCATCAACGTAAAGCAGTATACAAACTATATACTTTAGCCAGGGATCTCTCACCCACCACTGAAATGCAGCCGCCTCTGGGGGGGAACGTGGCCTTGCACATAGTGCACTGCGATGCAACACAAGAGAGGAGGCAGGGAATTCAGAAGTTTGGGGAAAACTGTCTAGTTAAAACTGCAGAGAGAATTTAAGGATGCAGAATGTGACTACTCCAGTCCCGGTGGAATTTGGATAGGCCAGGGTTAATATCCCGACTCTGAGGAAAAGGCAGAGGGGGGTTACAAACAACATTATTCTCCTTTTCAGAAAAAGAAAACAACAAGGCATCATAATATCCAAGATCTCAATAAGCAACTTCCGGACATAGGGAAGGAACACTGGGTTCACAGAGCACATGCTCATGCAGCCGCTCCCGTGGTACAGCTGATAGAGACACTATGGGACTCTAACAAGCAGACGTGGACAGGACCTCTGCTAAACACCAAAGAGTAACAAGTGACGGGAATGTAGAGGCCTGGGGCAGGTCTACACTACAGCCCTAGGTTGACCTATGTTAGGGCATGTCCACACTACCCTCCTTCTGTCAGCAGGGCACGTCCTCACCGGGAGAGCTTCCACTGACTGAAGAGGAGCGGGGGGAGGGCAGAGGGGCTCTCAGCTCCCCACCGGGAGCCCAGCTGCCCTTCTGGTCTCCCAGCTTCTTGACTGCCCAGCCGAGGAAGAGGGGGTACCTGGGCTTCTCAGCTCCCAGAACAGGGAGTCCTTGGGTAGCAGCCAGCATGGAGCTGAAAGACAGCCAACAGCCCATGTAAGGACTAGACCAACCTAAGCTCTGTGTCCCTTGCAGAGGTGGAGTTCTGATGATGGTGTAGCAGAGCACTGATATCGGCGGGACAAGGCTGTAGCACACACTGACATAAGTCGGTCGACGCGAGGCAGCTTACGTCGACCTAACTGTGTAGTGTAGGCAAGGCCTACGCACTGTACAGCACGACAGCATGGCATCTTCTGACCAGGTGAGGCCCTGCTTTATCATGTCATGTGCATAGCCTCAGAGCCACAAAGTTAAAGGCCAGAAGGGCCCGCCACATCTTCCAGTCTGACCTCCTGTATAGCATGGGCCACCAGCCCCACCCAGCACCCGCACACTAACCCAACAACTGAAATGAGACCAAAGTATCTCAGCCCACAGGAAAGCAGACTGGTGTGTGCCACAGGCACCGAACGGGGGGACTGAGGTGCACCAGTGCTGAGGTCCCTACAATGGCAGGGAAATGATTGAGACAATCCTAGCAAGTGACACCCTTCACCCCAAGGCTAATCAGATCTGGGGGGATATTCCTGCCCAACCCATAGATGCAGATCACTTAGACCCCGAGCAAGGACTAGCCAGCCAAGCACCTGAAAGAGAATGTTTGGTACCACCTCAGAGCCCTGGCCCTTCTCCTCCTATGTCCCTTCTCCAGCCATGGACATCCCTGATGCTTCAGAGGAAATAGATTTAAAAAACCCCACAGAATACATGGGGTGGGGGGGCCAGAATCCCTTAATGACCTCTGCTGGTCGCTGGCTGAAACCCTGAAGCATGAGCTTTAGAAACATAAGACATATACTGGAAGCGAGCCCCATGGCTGCTGAGTCCTGACCCCCACCATCATAAGCAACTCATACAATCTCACTCATAAATATGTCCAGCTCCCTCTTAAAACCAAGTAAGTTGTTTGCCCTACAATTTCTGTTGGAGCTGTTCCAGAACCCCACCCCTCTGATGGGGAGAAACCTTCTTCTAATTTCCAGCCTGAATTTGTCCCTGGCTGGTTTATCCCCATTTGTTCTTGTGCCAACACTGTCCTCTAGCTTCAATAGCTCTTCTCTCTTTCTGGTGTTTATCCCCCTGACATATTTATAGAGAGAGTAATCAGCCCCCCTCTGAGCCTTCTTTTGGTGAATTAAACTAGTCAGGCTCCTCCCATCTCCTCTCAAAAGACAGCTCCTCCATTCCCCCGTCCAGACCTATAGCTCTTCTCTGCATCTGTTTCAGTTAGAAAAGACGTCTGCTAACCTTTGTATAACTGCTGTTCTCCGAGATGTGTTGCACATGTCCATTCCATGTTAGGTGTGCATGCGCCGCAAGCATGGACGCCGGAAATTTTTCCCTCGGTGGTACCCATCGGGTCAGGTCTAGCGCCTTCTGGTACTCGTTCTTGTCCTCTGAATATAGAAAACCAGGGCGCATCTAACATCTGGTGTGTGGAGACATTGCTCCTCCCTCCTCGTGTGCAATTTTGGGAACAAAACTGGCTGGAAAACAGCCTGATTATTGTGAAACTGTGAAACCACCTTGGGAGGAATGTGGGGTGAGGGCGGAGCTGTACCTTGCCCTTAAAGAAGACTGTGTACAGGGGTTCTGATGTAAGGGCCCAGATCGCTGAGACCTGCCTGGCTGAAGCAATAGCCACCAGAAAGGACACCTTCCAAGAAAGGTAAGATAAGAGGCATGTTGCCAGTGGCTCAAATTGGGGCCTGTGAGTTTTGACAAGACCAGGTTTAGGTCCATGGGGGAATGGGCTCCTGAATCTGAGGGTATAGTCTTTTTAGGCCCTTGATAAAACGAATGGACATCTAATGCGAAAAAAATGATCAGCCATCCATGGAGCATGGCCAAGGGTATTTTAACTGATGAGATTGCCAGCCCTGGCTATTTCAGATGGAACAAATACTCCAGAATGGTCTGCAGTGACAGCCGGGCGGGTGAGAGACCTTGCTGGGAAGACCAAATGGAAAAATGCTTCAGTTTGATTATTAGCAGGTAAGTATGCCCAGTGGTCTATGATGGGATGTTAGATGGGGTAGGATCTGAGTTACTACAGAGAATTCTTTCCTGGGTGCTGGCTGGTGAGTCTTGCCCACATGCTCAGGGTTTAACTGATCGCCATATTTGGGGTCAGGAAGGAATTTTCCTCTGGGGCAGATTGGCAGAGGCCCTGGAGGTTTTTCACCTTCCTCTGCAGCGTGGGGCACGGGTCACTTGCTGGAGGATTCTCTGCACCTTGAGGTCTTTAAACCACGATTTGAGGACTTCACTAACTCGGACATAGGTTAGGGGTTTGTTACAGGAGTTGGTGGGTGAGATTCTGTGGCCTGCGTTGTGCAGGTCAGATTAGATGATCATAATGGTCCCTTCTGACCTTAAAGTCTATGAGTATGTAACTCTGGTAGAAGGGTTCCTAGGTAGCAGCACCTGGCGGACTTGCTTGGAACAGGCCAGCTCCTTGAGATTTAATCCTGCAGCTCCCAAGCTGTCAGGTGGAGGGCACTGAAGTTTGAGTGGAGTATCTGACCATGGTCCTGGGAGATCAGGTCCAGGAGGAGAAGGAGCAGCAGCGGAGTCGCTAGTGAAAGGCCTAGAAGTGTGGCGAACCAGTGCTGGTGCAGCCAGGCCGGGGCTATGAGAATGACCTGTGCTCTGTCCCGCTTGATCTTCAGCAGGGCCTTGTACACGAGAGGAATGAGAGGGAAGGTGTAGAAAAGGTGCTGTGTCCCAGGGACCAGGAAAACATCTGTGAGCACACCTAGGCTGTGGCCTTGCAGGAGCAAAATTGGTGACATTTCCTGTTCTGTTTGGTCACAAACAAGTCTATGCGGGGAGTCCCTAATCACTGGAAAATGACCCTTAATACATTGGGGTTCAGAGACCACACCTGGTGACTGAAGAAAGACCCGCTGAGGTGATCTGCCAGCTCGTTCTGGGCTCCCGGATGGTGAAAAGCTTTGAGGTGGATAAAGTGCTTTATCCAAAACCTCCACAAGCTGATAGCTTCCTGACAGGGAGGAAGAGCGAGCGCCTCCTTGCCCTGTTGAGGCCGAACATGGCTGCCATGTTGTCTGTGAGCATTAGCACGTTCTTGTTCGCCATGTGGGGTAAAAACACCTGACAGGCCCCAGATGAACCCCCCATCCTAGTTCTGACACATCCAAGACTCAGGATAATGAGGGCTGAGGCCTGGAGAAGGGGATGCCTAAGAGGTACAGAGGATCCCTCCACCAGTCAAGGGAGGCAAGGACCGTAGCAGGTGCAGTGAGCACCGTGTCCAAGTGGTGGTGGCTTGGTGAGTACGCTGAGGCCAAGCAAACTTGAGGGGTCTGAGACGTACTGCACTAATATGTGCACGCGGCCAAGTGACCTGACAATCTGAGGCAAAACCAGGCCATTGTGACCGGGTGGGCCTTGACCTGCTCTGTCGATGATGCCATTGTCTGGAAGCGGGTTTTTGGGAGGAAGGCCCTGGCCTGGGAGGAACCAAGCACCACTCCAGTAAACTCTATCTTCTGCACAGGGGCCAAGGCAGAGTTCTGTTCGTTTATAAGCAGGCCCAGTGCTTGAAAGGTTGGCTGTATGAGGTAGATATTAGCCTCCGCCTGGGCCTCCGACCGGCCTTTGACTAGCGAGTTATCAAGGTCTGGGTAGACTTGGACCTCTCATCTTCTCAGGAAGGCCACCACTAACTCCATACATTTTGTAAAAACCCATGGGGCTGCCGACAGGCTGAACGGGAGAACCACAAATTGGTAGCGAGTATAGTCTACAGCAAACCTGAGAAACCCTCTGTGGCCTTAGAAAAGTGAGATGTGGAAATAAGCATCTCTCTAATCGAGGGCAGCATAGCAGTCCCCTGGATGCAGGGAGGGAAAGATGGAGGCCAGGGAGACTACGTGGAACTTCAGCTTTTTGAGGTAGCTGTTGAGGCATTGTAGGTCTAAAATGGGTTGGAGAGCACCCTTGGCCTTTGGAATTAGGAAATAGCAGTAGTAAAACCCCTTCCCCCTTAAGTCCTGGGGAACCTTCTCCATGGCTTCCACTCAGAGAAGGGCTGGCACCTCCTGGGCTAGCAGTTGTTCATGAGATGAGTCCCTGAAGAAGGATGGGGAGAGAGGATGGAGGGGAGCAGTGGAAATACACTGGAGTGTATAACCCCTTTCCACAGTGCTCAGCACCCAGTGGTCTGTGGTGATATGAGACCATGCCGAGCTGAAGTGGGACAGCCGGTCCAAAAACAGCAGAGAGACAGAATCTGGTGACACAGCAATTGGTATAATGCCCTTGGGCGTCCTGTCAAAAGTTCTGCTTAGCTGCCCCTCAGTATCTGAGTGGGCTGTGTAGGGACGCTGAGGCAGAAGGGGCCAGTTGCCTGCGTCTAAAATCCCTGCTCTGTTTCTTTTGCAGGTCCTGATGGGGTGGTAGAGCCAAGAAATGGGTGGAGTGCTGGGGCCTGAAGTGCTTCCTCAAAGGCGCCAGAGCATAGAGACCCAGGGACTTGAGGCTGGCTCTGGAGTCCTTCAGGCCATTGAGCTTTGCATTTGTTTGCTCTGAGAAGAGTGAAGCACCTTCAAACAGGAGATCATGAAGGGATGGCTGGACCTCCATCAGCAAGCCTGAGCACTGAAACCAAGAGCACCTGCGCGTGACCACTGCAGAGGCGCTGGGTCTAGCCGCCAAGTCTGCTGCATCCAGGGTGGCTTGCAAGAAAGCCCTGGCTACAGACTTCCTCTCCTCCACTGGAGCGGAGAAGTCCTGCCTGGACTCTTGGGGAAGCGAGTCCTTGAATTTTGACAAAGCCCCAGACCGTGAAATCGTACCTTCCTGGCAACGCCAGCTGGTTGGAGATACTGCACTGTAGGCCCATGTAGAATAAAACTGTCTACCAAAGAGGCCTAGTTTCTTTGAGTCCTTCACCTTGGGAAGGGGGTTGCTCTTTGCAGCCCTGGTCTGGAGGGGAATACAAGTACTCATACCCCTGGGCGGGAACAAAGTACTTCTTTTTGGCCCTCTTTGAGTGGGAGGCAGGGAGGATGGGGTTTGCCACAGAGCTTTAACAGCTCCCATGATGGCCTCATTGAGAGGTAGAGCCACCTTAGAGGGGGCCTCCATGGTCAATATATCGACCAAGCTGTGGGAGGACTCTGACTACCTCCACTTCCAGCTCGAGGTTTGAGACCACAGGACACATTTTCCCTTCTGCCCACCGGCATTGCCAGCAATGGCTCTTGTGCTGCTAGCAACAGAGGTACCAGAAGCACCAGCACCTCTCTGGATGCACTAAAGGCCTCCAGAGGGCACAGTACCATGATTACACTGGTGCTGCACTGTCCCTCCGGTGCTGATGATGGGGATCAGACTCAACGAAGCCTACATACAGAACGGAATCAATGGTACTGCCCGCGGAGGAGTGGCCAGACTCCACTGCACTCCCTGTGCCTGGCCTTCCTTCGAGTTCGGGAACACCACCTCTTGGCCAGCTGCTGCTTCTGTTTTTTTTTGGCACCAGTGAAGGGGAACAGCGCTGAGAGTCTCTCACAGTGGGAAGAGCACTCCACACTGACACGGAGGGACTCAGTGTTGAGTCCAACCGACTTGGCTCCGAAGAGGGTCAGAGCATCACCTCCATCAGGAGGAACTTCAACCTGGCCTCCATTATACACTTCTTTATACACTGCTTGAACGAACAGCAGATCTAACAGTGATCCCCGATATGAGTCTCACCCAAGCACTTTAGGCAACTGGAGAGTGGGTCACCCACAGGCCTGGCCTTGACGCAGAAGGCTCAAGGCTTGAAGCCCAAAGTCTGAGGCATGCCTCATGAGGTACTGGGGACAGATGAAACTTCGCTAACAGCAAGAAGCACCAACTAACTATGTATAACAAACTAACAATAGTCCAAGCGAGAAATAAACGACTGGGATAGAACGAAAACAGAGAAAATGAAATAAAACAGAGACCACCAAGTACAGTCAAAACAAGAACAGTTCCAGCAACAGTCATGGGTTATAAGAAGGAACTGAGAGGATGTGGAGTCAGCCAGACCCCTTATACCAGCGCATGAGCGTGCGGCACCAGAGGGTGCTAGAGTCAGCCTGACGGGTACCACCAAGGGAAAAATTTCCGGGACTGTGCTCGTGGTGCACACATCTAATGTGGAATGGAACACGGACGATCGGAAGTGTACACAGTGTTCCAGGTGAGGTCTTAGCAGTGCCTCGGACAATGGCATTAATACTTCAATATCTCTGCTTGAAATGCCTTGTCTGATACAACCTAGGTCGCATTTGCTTTTTTCATTGCTGCATCACATTGGTAGCTCAGAGTCATCCTGTAACTGATCCACACACCCAGGTCTCTCTCCTCCTCTGTCACTTCCAAATGCCCCCAGCTGGTAGCAGATATTTGTATTAGACCCTAAGTGGATGACCTTGCACTTTGTATTATTGAATTTCATTCCATTTCTGTCACTCCAGACTTCAAGGTCATCCAGATGTTCCTGGAGAACCTGCCCATCCTCCTCTGTATTGACAATGCCTAACTTTGTATCGTTAGCAAATTTCACTGTCACAATCCTTTTTTTTTGTGTGCCAATATCATTACTAAAACACTGAATAAAATGGGTACCCAGACCAATCCTGGAGGAACTCCACTGGTAACCACCACAGTGCATAGGGGTGGGAAGCTCCCATGAAATGTATGCCTCCTTTTCTGGGGTTCCTAAGTGCCGCTGACATTAGGATGAGTAGATTTAAAAAATATACAGATCAGGTCCCTCTCAGGTAGACTAGGTGAGGGGGCAGCAGCAGAGTGGGGGGATGGCTGGGTATGGGAGCAGGGCACTGGTACTGGGTATGCAGGGCAGAGGGTTAGTGGGCGATCAGGACAGAACATTGGGGGGCGGGGAGAGGCTGGAAAGTTAGACTGGAAGAAGAGGAGCCACCTTTTTCCCTCTACCCTGTCCCAGCCCACACACCCTGTCCCCATCAACTCTCCTATCTTTCAGATTGGATACTGGGATTCATTACAGAGGTGGGTAGGGGAGAATGACTATTTACTAGTGTCCCTTTCCAGGGTGCTGCCCCCCTCCCCACGCTCCCACCCAACCTGCCTCCTATATTGATTATTTCTATTAGGTTCTGGAAACTCCAGCTGAGATTGTGGCCCCTGGCACCAGGCACTTCACAGGCTCTGCAATAAACAGGTCTTGCCCAGAAGAGCTTCCACAGGTTAATCCCACTGCAGAGACCAGGAAATGAGACAGCTACCCATCCACCTTGCCTGCCAGGCAGAACCAGAATAAGGCACTAAGGTGGGGAAGGGTCAAGTTCAAGGCCTCATGTGGAATGTAGTTTACTTTGGTAGCAAGGGCACCAGGTGAGATGTGGCCTCCCTACAGAGAGTGGGGAGGTGACAGGCAGGGCTCCCTCAGTTCTGGCCTGCCCTGGAGCAGGGATTTTGTTTCCACTTCCCAAGCACTGGTTCTTTACAACAATATGGCTATTGCTGCGCCTGGAAGCAGGCTCCAGGCAAGTCCCTCCTTTTAAGTGCGTCTGGAAAACACCAGGGGTGGTGGGGAGCCAGCCTGGACGTGGTCTCTCCGCTGGCTTTTGTTCCATTTTTGGAATGAAGGCGGCTGAAGGAAGGTGTGGGGCGGATACTCGGTATTTTTTTCAGAAAATTGGAGGGTTCCCCCCCCAAATAGCAAATGTGAAACCCTCTAGTCCCCCTGCAGCAAGAAGGCCAACTCCGAAGAGAGCACGTGGCTGGGGTCTGAAGCCTGTTCTGGTTCATAAACTGTCTCACTAGAAAACACAGCCTGTAATTTGAGGCGAGGGCACTAGAGCTGGGAAGATTTGCTCAATGAGCCCATTATCCAAGCCCCTCGAGAGCCCATGAAAGGTGCGTGTTGTTCCTGGAGTAGCTTGTGGACTCACTTGACCTCACAGGCCGTGACATAAAAGGTGAATCTATGCACTATCCCCAGGCAGCAGCCCACTCCCAGCACAGGCTAGGGGCTAGAAAAGAGAGGGGCTTTTCCTTCCCGCAAAGAGCAGGTCTCGGCTCCTGCGCCACAAACCAACCTGCTGCTTGAATGTCAGATTTGTTGGCAGTTCTTCTGACCCCCTTCCCTCCTCCCCCTCCAGCCGCACGCTGAAAATGAGCTCCTGCTTCAAACCCAGCGCTGTGGAGCAGTTGGGCTTGTGAAAACAATCTGCAGCGTCAGGGATACAATCAAATGGGAGGAAGTGGTGGCCTCTAAGCAGCTGTTTGGAGAGCGAGGCAGGGACTCTAGCAACTCCCTGGAGTTCCTGGGCCTTGCAAGAGGAGTCAGACACTCTGGCAAGACAAGAAGGGGAAACAGCGCCAACCCTCGGCATACCAGCCCTCCGTGGGCTCCACCACAGCTCATCTAGTGACTAGGAGAGTCAGGCCATTTCGAACCAAAATTAAAGTATCCTTAATTCTCTACTGCTCCAGCCCATGGGCGATCTAACCCCGAACGCCCCTCCTCCAGCCCCTGCTCAAGAGTGGGCCAGTGACCCCAGAGAGGAGACTGTCTTCTCCGCGCCAGGAGTCGCCAATCGCCACGTACTGTGTGCTCACGGTCAGCAGAGGGCAGGGCAAGGCGGGCTTCTCACCAGCTCTGGTGCCCTTTTTTACCCCCACCCAATTGCTCTCCTTCCCCCAGACATGGGCCCTAGCGCCTCATGAGACACCTCAGCCCCTGACTAGCCCCCCACCCCAGACCCGTGGTGTCAGACCCCACCGCCCTGCAGTACCACACAAAAGGGACTTTGTCCTGCAAAAAAAAACCCAACAAACCAGATGCTTCCATTGGAAGGGGGGGGGTGCAGAAATTCCACAGAATTGGAAAGTCTCTTGTCTAGGAGGGTTTGTTTGCAAGAGTATAAATCTAAAGCAGATGGAGCCTCCTTTCCATTGGGTTTTAGGTTACGCCTGGGCTGCGTTTCTCCCTCGGAACCGCGGGGTTGTATGGACTCTCCCCAGAACTGCCAGCCCCGGGCGCTCCGCGGGCTGGGGCGAGCCGCACACGGTTGCTGGCGGGGTTCGGGCTTGGCCGGGGGAAGCGGGTGCTGCAGCATCCCGAGAACCGTAGCCCAGGATGGGGTTAATCCTCCCGAAAGCGGCGCTCGCTGGAAGGGGTGGGGGGGAGCCAAAGGCATGCGGAGCTCTTAGCTGGCAAACTCCACGCAGGGATGCCGAGAAACGTGCGACTAAAGTTACAGGCTCGGCCAGCCCGAGTGTGGCAGCGGGGGCGACTCAGGTGACCCCCCCCGCGGACCCAGGTGGTGCCGAGGGCAGCTGTGCACAGATGTAGGAGCACCCCGAGCCTGCCAAGCCAGGTGCCTGCGGGTCGGAGCCAGGCCGGCGGGCCGGGGATCGTTAGCTAGAGCCTGCCCAGTCTCCGCAGCCACAGGCGGGACCCAGCCACCCAAAGCCTCCTCCGGAGGGGCCACTGATCCCCAGCGGCCAGTAACCCACCCCCTGGAACGGGCACCCCACCTCCTCCCGGACTCCCCAGCAGCCCCAATCCGCGGGGGGCCAGGCCATGGCCAGCGGGACCCTCGCCCCCAGCAGCCCCTCTGGGGATGTGGGGGGGGGCGGATCTCAGAGCCAGCGGGACCCTCGCCCCCAGCAGCCCCTCTCGGGGGGGGGAGATCTCAGGGCTAGCGGGACCCTCGCCCCCAGCAGCTCCTCTCGGGGGGGGGGGGAATCTCAGGGCCAGCGGGACCCTCGCCCCCAGCAGCTCCTCTCGGGGGGGGGGGGAATCTCAGGGCTAGCGAGACCCTCGCCCCCAGCTGCCCCCCTCGGGGGAGGGGGATCTCAGGGCTAGCGGGACCCTCGCCCCCAGCTGCCCCCCTCGGGGGAGGGGGATCTCAGGGCTAGCGAGACCCTCGCCCCCAGCTGCCCCCCTCGGGGGAGGGGGATCTCAGGGCTAGCGGGACCCTCGCCCCCAGCTGCCCCCCTCGGGGGGGAGGCAGGGTAGGGCCCCGCTCCAACAGGCAGAGGCGGCTCTCTCCGGGTTCCCGCGGCGGGACAGCGGCTGCTCCTACCCGGTGGCTCCGCACACGTTCCTCCCGCCGGGACGCAGCTCCTGGGCAGCTCCCCAGCTCAGCAGCAGCAGCAGCAGCGCTCCAGCCCGCCCGGGCCGAGGCAGCCCCCGGAGCCGGGCGGCCCGGCCCCTGGGCGCCTCCATCGGCGTCTCCTCCGCTCGGGTCCCGCGCGGGGCAGCGCGCTCCGCTCTCCGGCCCGAGCGCGGCCACCCTGGCTCCCCAGCGGCGGCTGCCTGCGGGGTCCCGGCCGGAAGCTGCAGTGCGAGCGCGGAGCTGCCCCGCCGCCGCCGCCTCCTCCGCGCCCCTCTCGGCAGCAGCGGGAGGGCGCCCGGCCAGCCAGGAAATTCCACATTGGTTCCCCTGATCCCGGGCCAGGCTCTGGGGGACGCGGAGCCGCCGCCTCCTGCCCGCCCCGGGGCCTCCCCGCCCTGTGCCCGGCAGGGCTGCGGCTCCTCGTCCCGCCACGGCCCAGTCCCCGTCCGAGCCCTTCTCCCCCTAGGGCTCGGGGGCAGAGCGAGGGGCGCGGCCGCCCCCATCCCAGGTCCCGCGGGCGTTTGTTATTGTAGGGTCGTTTGGGAGGAGCGGGACCGTCCCTTGGTGCCGCGATTCCTAGCGGGTCAGGAGGGCACGGTCCGAGCTCGCTGGTCTGCGGGGTTTGCCTGGCGCCGTCCCCAGCCTCCCCGCAGCCCGTGTCCGAAGCTTGCTGGGGAGCGAGAGGGGGAGGCTGCCCGTCCATGGCTGCGGAGGGGAAGGCTCTCGCAGCAGCGGCGTGGGAAAGAGACAAGGAGGGGAGCGGAGATGGTCTGTCAGGTTAGCGGTAGCCCATCCCGCAGGGGTGGGAAAGCAGGGGCAGCTATGACCCTATAGTAACGGAGAGCCCATGGAGAGGTTCAGTTCAGAGGGGGGGATGAAGCGCTTTGTCCAGGCAATTAGGCTGGAGAACAGACTTGGGAGGTCACTGCCAGCCGCAGATCGAGGGAGGGGGGCAAGGTGACATGCAAATGAGCTGTCCTCATTAACTGCATCTCTATGAGAGACGGTGAATGGCACGAGAGCCAGCCAGCCCTTTCCAGACATCGAAGCCAAGCCATACACAGGGGGACTGTACCCTGGAGAGCAGACTCTGAACGTGACAAAGGGCAAACACACTCCTTGGATGTCTAAACAGGGTCCACACTTCAGAAAAGGATGCTGAAAAATTGGAAAGGGATCATGGAATCACAGAATATCAGGGTTGGAGGGGACCTCAGGGGGTATCTAGGCCAACCCCCTGCTCAAAGCAGGACAAATTCCCAACTAAAAGAGTTCGAAAAGAGCCTCCCAGGCTGGCAAACCTGCCTGATAGTGAGAGATGAAAGAAGTTCAGGGAAGGGACCATTCTGATGATCATCTAGTCTGACCTCCTCTAAAACGCAGGCCACAGAACTTCCTCACAATAATTCCCAGAGCAGAGCTTTTAGAAAAAACAGCCTGTCTTGATTTAAAATAGTCAGCAAGGGAGAAGTCACCAAACCTTGATATATTGTTCCAATGGTTAATTATTCTCATCTTTCAAAATGCATGCCTTGTTTCCGGCCTGTCTAGCTTCAACTTCCAATGATTGGATCATGTTATAACTTTCCCAGGTCCATTGAAGAGCCCACCATTAAACATTTGTTCCCTAGCTCCGTACTTACAGACTGTGATCCCATCATCACTTAACAGAGTCTGGCGGCACCCTAAAGACTAACAGATTTATTTGGGTATAAGCTTTCGTGGGTAAAAAAACCCACTTCTTCAGATGCGTGGAGTCAAAATTACAGATGCAGGTCTTATATAATGACACATGAAGTCCTACTTACAGACTGTGATCCAGTCATCACCGAATGTTCTCTTCGTTAAGATAAATAGATGGAGCTTTCTGACCCTCTCACTATACGTCATGTTTTCTAATCATTTAATCATTCTTGTGGCTCTTCTCTGAACCCCTCTGATGTATTAATAGCCTTCTTAAAATGTGGACACCAGAACTGGGCACAGGATTCCAGCAGTGGTCACACCAGTGCCAAAAACAGAGGGAAAGTAACCTCTCTGCTCCTGCTGGATCTGCTTAGTTTAGCCAAGAGAAGGTGACTTGGGCACGGTCTACCTATACCAACGTGGGGAATACAGTTCTGATACCAGACTGCTATTTAATTGAGCAGAAAAAGGCACAGTGAGATCCCATGGTTGGAAGCTGAAGCTAGAGAAATTGAGATTAGAAATAAGAGGCATGTTTTTCAGAGTGAGGGTCATTAACAATTGGCAATCCGGAAGGAAGTTGTTCCCTTACCTGAACTCTTTAACTCAAGACTGGAAGTCTTTCTAAAAGATCTGTCATAGTTCTGACAGAGGTGGTTGGCTTGATGCAAACATTACTGGGTGAATTTTCTGGCCTGTGCTATAGCTATACAAGTCAGATGAGACAATCATAATGATTCCTTCTGGCCTTCAGAGCAATTAATGTTGTCTTCCCTAGGGGGAAAAAAGGTGAGTTTTCAAGCACCTGTTCAAATTTTAGGTTTAAAGGGGGGTTCCCTTGACAGCTGAAGTGCTAACAGAATAGTTTGCCTTGTCTGAATTAGAATTTTAACACGTGTTAGCTAACATATGTTAAAACACACCTTTTCCCCTAGGTCTGACATGGCTAACCAGACCTTAGTCACTTTGATGCAGCAGTAGTTTTTTGGGCAAGCAAGGGAGGAAAAAGAACATCCCCCAGTAGCTGCAGTCACAGGCAGAGTAGTCAGTATTCTTAATGACATGTGGATGCTTGAAAAGAATATTGGGTCATGTTGAGCTTGGTAGTCAGTGAAGACTTGGGTGGAAATCCTGGATGAACTGAACTCATATTGACTTCAGTGGGGCCAGATTTTACTCCCGATGTTTGTCATCAGGTAAATACAGTATATAGTAGCTAAGTCATTTTCCAAGTAGTACAATGTAGTTGTATTTGTTGAAATAAATAGGCAGAAAAACAGAGTTTTATTACAAGCTCCAAATGTGTTATTTAGCTGTGTGGGTAGAGCACAAATGGAAGAAACAGGGATCGTTTGTAATGTGACAGCCCAGACTTCAGAGGTGCAAACCCTGCTGGTGGTGGTGTCACTTGACACATGGACATGGAAAGCTCCAGGCCAGCATCCCTTCCTACTTGTTTGGCTTTTGCAGAGTTTGTTGAATGCATCACCCTTTGGCTGCCATTCTTGGAGGCATCACTTCACCTTTTCGGTCTGATCGTTGGCCATGGCTGGCATGGATATTCACCTTGGTGCACGGTAGTGCAGTGCTGACACTACCTCATGCAAAGGTGCCTCCAGAATGCTGAGCGAGATGGTAAATTCTATGTTGTAAAACATGAAGGAGAATATTTGCATCTCCTGAGTGTTTTGACCTTTGGCCTCCTCCGCAGTATGCCAACTATGGGGATAATGGTGCTGGCATGCTGATCAACCCAACTGCCCGTGAATGTGTGGGCCTTTGACATGATGTTCCAGACAGATCATGTTTTGGCTGAACATTGTTCTTTTTGCAATTGTGCTCCAACAGTTATGAATTGCAGGAGCCTCACTAGATTTACTAGTAACTAATTTTAGCCACTGACTTGGGCATACACCAAAACTGGGGCCTTACAGAAAACTGAGTGCCTGAGCTCCAGGAAAATCATCTGCTCTTTGCTTTAGCTCCATCAAAGCCCAAATCCAAAAATCCATTGAGATCATCAGCTCCTAAAATGTGCAGCTCAGGCAATATCTTCTCTGCTGTGTCTCTGCAAGGCATATCATTGCTTTCTGTTAACTGGAACAAGTTCTCTCTGAGTATATTGTGGTGCAAGTATCTAAATCAAAATGATTATGCATTTCTTTTCTCCCCACTGCCTTTTGTTTCAACCACAGTAACAGTCAGAAACTTTGAATTGCTGATTTGTTTCATATGGGTATCTGCTATTTCTTAACTAATGTACTCAATTGGCTGATTTTAACTCAGGAAGATGTTAAAGAAAAACTGCTAAAGTTAGATGCTCTTAAATCAGCAGGTCAAAATAACTTGCATCTAAGAGTTTTAAAAGAGCTGGCTGAGGTGTTCACTGGACTGTTAATGTTGATTTTCAATAACTCCTGGAGCACTGGGGATGTTCCAGAAGACTGGAAGAAAAGTAATGTTGTGCCAATATTTCAAAAGCGCAAATGGGTTGACCTGGGTAACTCTAGGCCTGTCAGCCTGATACCTATCCTGGGCAAAACAATGGAGCAAATGATAAATTTGGTTGATAAAAGTAATAATGTTTGTAATATACTTAGATTTCTGTAAGGCATTTGACTAGGTATTGTACAACATTTTGATTAAAAAACTAGAATAACACAAAAATAGCATGGACACACGTATTAAAAACGAATGGACAGGCCTCAGGGTGTAATTGCAATTGGAGAATTATCATCAAGTGGGTGTATTTCTAGTGAGGTCCTGCAGGGTTTAGTTCTTGGCCCCACACTGCTTGACATTTTTATCAATCACCTGGAAGAAAACATAAAATCATAATTGATCATGTTTGCAGATGATAGAACAAAGAATGTAGGCCATACTTACTGAATGGGGGACTCCATCCTGGGAAGCAGTGAGTTTGAAAAGACTTGAGGGTTATGGTGGATAATTAGCTGAACATTTGGTCCCACTGCAATGCTGTGCCCAAACATGGTAATATGATCCTCAGTTGGATAAACGGGAATTTCAAGTAGAAACAGAGAGGTTATTTTACCTCTGTATTTGGCACTGGTGTGACTGCTACTAGAAAACTGTGTCCAGTTCTGGTGCCCACAATTGAAGATGGAGGTTGATAAATTGGAGAGGGTTCAGAGAAGAGCCATGAGAATGATCGAAGGGTTAGAAAACCTGCTTTACATTGATAGATTCAAAGGACTCAAATGATTTAGCTTAAAAAAGAGAAACTTAAGGCATGACTTGGGCATACCTAGACAGTGCTTAAGTCCAGGGGTTCTCAACTTTTTTCTTTCTGAGTCCCCCTAACATGCTATAAAAACTCCATGGCCCACAGGGCTCAGGGCCCCAGGCTTCAGCCCCATGCGGTGGGGCTTCAGGTTTCTGCCCTGGGGATAGGCACCGAAAAAAATTAGCTGGTTCTTAGCCCCCACCTGGCAGCCAGCTCCTCGCTTCCCCCCAGTGCCTCTCGCCTGCCAGCAGCCCCACTGATCAACTATTCCCCCTCCCTCCCAGCACCTCCTGCCTGCTGCAATCAGCTGTTCCATGGCATGCAGGAGGCGCTGGGAGAGAGGGGGAGGAGCGAGGACAGGGTGTGCTGAGGGGAGAGTACGGAAAGAGGCAGGGAAAAGGTGAGGCAGAGGTGGAGCGGGGGTGGGAAGAGGTAGGCTGGGGCCTAGGGGAAGGGGTGGGGCTGGGGCGGAGTGGGGGTGATGCTGGGGTGGAGGGGGTGTTGAGCACCCCTCAGGTAGAGAGGAAGTCGGTGCCTATGGCCCTGAGCTCCCAGCAAGTCTAATGCTGGCCTTGCTTGGCAGGCCTCCTGAAACCTGCTCGTGGCTGCCCCAGACCCCTGAGTGGTTGAGAACCATGGCTTTAGTCCATATCAGAGGTGTGTAAATTTTAATTTGCACTAGTGTGTTGCACACTTACTGGTCTGTATGAACTCCGCTGGTGTGCATGAAAAGTTCCCCAGTGTAGATTAATGTAGGATTGTTTGAAATGGGACTACACTGATGTGCATGTTTGGTCACACTCTGTAAGTACCTATATAGGGAACAAATATTTGATAATGGGCTCTTCAATCAGACAAAGGAAGAACAAGATCCAATGGCTGGAAGCTGAAGGTAGACAAATTCAGGTTGAAAATATGGCACACATTTTTAACAGTGAGGGTGATTAACCATTGGAACAATTTACCCAGGGTTGTGATGAGTGACTGGCCATTTTAAAATCAAGATTGGATGGTTTTCTAATGGGTACATTGTAGTTCGAGGAGGAGTTATTTCTGGGTGGTTCTCTGGCCTGTTATGCAGGTCAGACTAAAAGATGACAATGGTCTCTTCTGGTCTTTGAATCTCTGAATAGCTTTGTGTGCTGTTCATCTTTGGGACCAAGACATCCCAAGTCCTTGTAGCCAATTTCAACAAACACTCTGATAAACCTCAGGCAGGATTCCGTCATTCTGAGCAGAATCACTCTCTAAGACATGACTGTCATCTGTGACCACTAAACAAGGCCCCACAGCATTCAAGAGAAATGATTCCCAGATCGGATCAGACCCAACGTCCATCTAGATCAGTCTCCTGTTCAGCACCATCTGCTTCAGAGGAAGGTGCAAGAGCCTGCAGTTATGGGCTAACTTCTCCACAGGGAAAGTTTCTCCCTAACTCCTGTCAGTGAGAAGCTGTTTCCTGCCTGGAAGCTTGATGGCATCTATCCCTTCTCAAACTCTTGTTTATAGAAAATGTTTATCAGTAGCAATGCCCAGTAATTTTTTGAATCCTGCTGAACTTTTGCACTCAATGATATCTTGTGGCAATGAGTTCCACAGGCTAATTGTGCACTGCACAAACAGGACCATTTAAAATGTGCTGACTTTCAATTTAATGTAGTGCCCCCTTGTTCTTAGGTAGATGACAGAATGAATAGAAACACCTAATCTACTTTCTCTGTACCAGTCACAAACCCACTGCTGCTTACTCCATTAGCTTCAACACATTTGCAGAGATTTCCCCCTTAATTTTTATACCTTATATCACAGCAAGCATTAAGGTGTCCAGACAGAGCTCTCAGGGTCAGTGCTATCCCTGAGCAGACGTCAGTGCTGTGTTTGCTTCATTCCAGGCATGTGCTACAACCCAAATGCTCCAGGATTTTACATGAGCAATGGACTGTGGGTAAGTAAATTTAGGCCTGATCATGCCACTCTGCTGGCCAATTCTTGACTGGCTTCTTGATGGTCCAACCTTTTCTGTATTCCAAAGCTAGATTTTAGAAAGCAGTTTATTTTTGTAGCTGCTTTTATAACACCCATGTTGCGTCCTCCCTGAAGACCATGAAATCCCTTCTTACTCCCTGTTCCTTTGGGGGCTGTAATGCAGTAGTCACCAGGGGGTGCTGTTACACATAATGTTGCGCATTCTTTTCCCCAGTGTGTGAGTGCTGGTCAATTGTTGAAGAAATGATGTGTTAATGTTAGTTGTGTGTCTGGGGAGCTATGGCAGGCAGCAAGGGAGTGTGCTCTCTGCCTTAATCCTTCCAGCTAGAGTCATTCTGGAGGTAGATTAACTCCCTGTGAACCAGGCACTGATGTTGGGCTGAGATTCATGAAAGAAGGGAGTAGATGTGAGTCATTTGTGACCATCTCTGTTCCAGGACTGGTGTCTATAGCATTAAATAAACAAGTTGTCCTAAGAATATACCCAGATGCTGAGTCCCTGATTTCTGCTCCAGTGGGAAGCTGCCCTGCCCTGACCCTTGCTTCTGCTCAGCAAGAGGGAATGAACTTATGTCTCTGACAGTGTGGCCCTGTATCTGGTTGCCTTTCTGCTGTCCTGTTTCCAGTACAGAGTTTTCCTTATTACCTGTTCTTTGAGCAGCCCCTTTTGAAGTCCTCCTGGCTGCTTCCTCTCCATTGCATTCTTGTCATGCAAAGACATGACTTCTGGAGTCCTTTTCAGGGGACTTCTTGTATTCCCTGCCTTCCTTCTATGACACCCGGCATGCAGGGCTGGAAGCTCCGGCTGCCATGAAAATCAATGGGGCTTTTCACTGACTCTTAGGGCAGCAGAATCACGTGCCTCTCATTCACCAGCCTGCATCCCCATCCCTTCCAGTGCCAGTGGCTGGGATCATCAGTGCTGTGATTCTCAGGCAGTGTCTTGCTGTCAGCAAAAGGCAGCTGCTCAGCCATTTCTTCTCTGGCTGGGAAGTTTTATTTTCTGCATCATTTTATTTTCTGCACTGGAAGGCAAACTCCCTTGGGCCGTGGCTGGCTGTATGTGTGACCCAGCATTTACTGGGTCCTTAGCCCCCTATGAATATGGGATCCAGGGAGTCTCAACTCCAGGAACTTTAACCTAGAAATGGCCTGTCTCGTTGTCCTCTGGACCTGGGCTCTGTGGCAAGCAGCCACTGGAGTTTGCTCTTCTTTTTTCTTTGTGATTCTCCCCTAGGATGACCAAAAAGCAAGTGTGAAAAATCAGGACGGGGGTGTGTGGGTGGGGGGTAATAGAAGCCTATATAAGAAAAAGCCCCAAATATCGGAACTGTCCCTATAAAATCAGGACATCTGGTCACCCTATTCTCCCCCGACCCCTTCATTTTCATAGAATCATAGAATATCAGGGTTGGCAGGGACCTTAGGAGGTATCTAGTCTAACCCCCTGCTCAAAGCAGGACCCATCCCCAACAAGCTGGATCTCCCTAGTTTTCAGTCTTTTCCAATTTAGCACCAGGCCTCCACTTCCCCGTCAGGAGAACGGGACCCTGGCAAGATTTACATCCAGTTATAACCTGCCACTGGCTTTCACTGCACCCACAGGGCATGCTTACTGCAGACAGCACCAAGAGGCAGCACCAGCACCTCCTGGGAGTATTTCTGTCTTAAAGAGTTTGAAAAGAAGCTGTGATTTGCTTGGTTCCTCACCACACCCTAGTCACCAATCACCCCAGCACAGGGCCATGAATACAGCAACCCTGTGTTCATTGTTCAGTAGATATTTACACGAAGAGGCAGGTTAATATCTACATTGGTTACTGAGGGCTCAGGGTAGGCTTGACCTGGTGCATCTCTCCCCCCAGGCACATTGGGGCTGTGTGGAGTCGGTACATTATCCGATTCCTGCAGAGCAGAGGTTCCCACAGCTGTATGAATGGACCTTAGCCAGAGAGAGCACTGCCCCTCTGGCTAGTCCTCAGTACGGCCCACTGGCTAGACCACTAGCTAGTCCCTGGCAGTTGACACTGGCTAATTGCTGAGGGTTTGGAGAAGCCATGGGGATGCTGTGTTGAGGAGGAGGAGGGGGATTTATGGTCCTTGGGGTGACGACTTGGATTCATGCCTGAGTGAGTTTGGATGGGTTCACCCGGCTGAGACCCACCCTCATACCCACTCTGTTCTCCTCAGGCGACATGCCAAACCCTGCTGCAGGTCTCCAATCCCCGGACAGAAACACAGACACTTAACCACCCCCCGACTAGGCCAGAGTCCAGGAGCTTGGGCGGGAGAACTGGCAGAGGATGGGCAGGGGTGATGTGCCAGTGCTGCCAGCAGGTCTGTGTTGAGGGAGAAAGGCAAGGCTGAGGGCAGGTTCCCAGTACAGAAGGCCTGGGCCCAGCAGGCAGCTCTGGGGCTGGTGCAGCTCCCCATAGCATAGCCCCAGCTCGCTGCTAGCAGGCATGAAGGATGCTCCAGATCTGTACCAGGCACGTAGCACTGCCTCCCCCTTGTGGCCATGCTGCTGAGCTGCAAGATGAGGCAAAGCTGATGGTCCTGTGTCAGCCTGCACACAAGCCTCGTGTCTGGAAGAGTCACGCAAAGGCTCAATGATGGCTGTAGATAATCCACATTCACATACTAGACCCGACGTACAAGTGGATCAGGGCTTTAAGCCCTCCTGCTTCAGGGCACGAGCCAGAGATTAGCTGGAGGTGGGCCCAGACACCTCTTAGTGCCACCTGACAAGGGGCACCGAGGGGCTCTGAGGGGTTGCAGGGGTATCCTCGGGCTGGCAGGTGATGGGAGGACTCACATAAGCACTGGGGTGTGGGTCACACTATCACAGTGAAAGGCATGCAAGCCTGATTTGTGAGGAGTGATCTATATACACTGAAAATTATGGTCATAAGGCCTGTTTCAGCTGAGGTGAAAAACAGGTTTTCAGTGAGCCAACCTAAGAATGGTCAGACTGGGGCAGATCAAAGATCCATTTAGCCCAGTATCCTGTCTGCCGACAGTGGCCAATGCCAGGTGCCCCAGAGGGAATGAACACGGCAGGCAATTAAGTGATCCATCTCGTGTCCCATTCCCAGCTTCTGGCAAACAGACATATAGAGCTTGCTTATTATGGAAACTTCTCTTACCTTTTGAAACTTAAGACTGTAACTTGGGTGTGTGTATGTTTGCCTGCTTTAATCTTGTACATAACTCTCATTTCCTTTCCCTAATTAATAAAGCTTCACATGGATTATAGGATTAGCAACGAGCATTGTCTTTGGTGTGAGATCTAAGGAGTGATTGACCTGTGTTAAGTGACTGATCCTTTAGGACTGGGAATAACTTGAATATTTCTCTGATTCTTGGTGTAAGGGACCATCTATCACAAAGGTAAGCTCACCTGGGTAGCCAGATAGACTGGAGTACCCAAGGAGGACTGTCTGTGACTCCATGTTTAGCTGTTATAGGGCCTGAGGAGTTTACACTTGATAACTGGTGGGTGAAATCCATGTACAGAATTCACAACCAATTTGGTGTTTGTGCCCTGGTTCCGAACAGTCTGCCCTGAGGTTGCTACTCTCACTCTTGAGTCACTGCAGGCAGTTTGACAGTGTATTGTCACGATAGGTGGCTACATATTGGTCCAAGAGGTCCCAGAACACGTCGTTAAAGTGCTAGAAGGTTGCCAGGGTGTTTGTAAGATCAGACGCCATCACTAAGTTCTCGAAGTGATCGTAATGGATTTGGAAGGTGGTCTTCCATTCATCCCCTGCTCAGATGTGCACCAAGCTACAACCATCCCCCCAAAGGTCCATTTTCGTAGATAGCCAAGAAGACCTTACATGGTCTAGCAGTTCAGGGATCAGAGATAAGGGGTACATATGTAGGGTGGCTGGCTCTGGTTTAGACATTGTGTAGATTTGACCCTAAAAGGCCTGGGCCCCAGACCACATATTTATGGGACAGTTGTAGTCCCAGTGCGAGAGTAGGGTAGCTGCATTATTTTTCACAAAAACATCCCTAGTTTTGCTATTGACAGGTAGATCAAGGGTCAATCCTGAGCATGGACCCACCTGACCCCTCACCAGTGCCTGGGATTTCCTTGAGATGATCACTGCCTCATGCTAGAATGGTCTATCCAGGTCCAAAGACCCACAGCCGGCTGTGAGCAGACAGACTTGCTGGCAAAATTTGTAGGGGAAGCTGATGTTTTGTTACCACCAGACGACCTGGGCGTTTTAGAGAGCCAGAAACAAGACACTGAGTATCAGTGGGAAATGCAGGTAATGGATTGCACTGAATCCTAGTGTCGCTCGGTTTCCTTGGATGGTGACTTCCAGGGATGCAGTCTCTTCCTCCATCAGACCTGGGGACAGGAGTGACCAGACTATCATCTCTAGGAGGTCCAGGGTAGATTTCAGCCATTCGGGGATTTCCACAGCTTGAGCTGTGCTGGTGTCTATAAAGTTATCATCAGCATCAGAATCAACAAGGGCCCAGTGTGGACCTATCTGTCGGGACTCACCCTGAATGTGTAACTGTATCTGTATTTGAAAGTATGCTGAGGACCTATGTGGCCCAGGGCACGTTCCAGTCACGTCTCTCCGGGCTAGTGTTTGCAAAGGGCAGGCAGCCAGTTGGGGCTGGGCTCACTGCCACAAAAACATAGGTTATTACACCATCATTGCGCCTCCTCCTTGGTGGTCAGATGCCACTGAGCCAGACTGACCTGCCTGGACTCAGGGGTCTGGTCTGCGGATGATGGGGCTGGGGTATTGACAGGGCAGCTGTGATACCCTTTTTTCTCCTCCCTTCACTCACACAACTGGCTGTCAATACAAGTTGATGAAGGCATCCAGACTTGTAGGTGTTTCTGCTCAGACCTGCTCATCCTTGGTCTCTTCCTGGAGCCTGCCTCAAAACAGATAAAGCCGAGCTGTCCCATTCCATTCTGTGTCAGCAGTGAGCCATTGGAGAGGTGAGGTGTACGAGGTAGCCCGGCCCGGTCAGATCCTCCACAGGGTGGCTTCGGCTGAATAGCACTGCAGAGTTGAGAAGGCTTGCAGGGAAGTGTTCCAACCCTACACCACTGGGGTATTTTGTTCCAAGAAGGGAAGGCCAGTCCAACACTTCCACTTTTGTCTGCTCTGTGGAATAGGTCTGGGGTGAAGCAGGAAAAATAGGTGGCATTGACTGAGGAACCCTCGGAATTTTTGGCTGCTTCTATCAAAATGCTCAAGCAGGGGGTACCTGGGAACTTATTTGGGAAGCAGGGCCACAACCCATGCCTGGCTGAGGTTTCTTTGAGCAAGTGGGCCACTTGTTCCTGAAGGGGCTGATTCTCAGCCAGAAACTGCATCACCTGAGCTCACCATGCATGATTTTCTGCCTGGAGATGGTCAGCCTGCTCCTGCGGTCCTGGTGTCCCTTGGGATGTGCTGGGGGGCGGTAAGCCTGCTGCTTCCAGTTCCTCACTGAGGCCATTTCCACAGAGGGAGTTAGGGGTACAAACTTTCAGAACTGGGGCGTGGGTGGTCAGGCATAGTGACTGGACCAGTGACGGCCAAGAACAGCGACAAAGGGCAGAGCCTGAGTCAGGAACCAAGGGTCAGAGCCAAGGCTCAGAGCTGAGGTCAGTTGTCCAAGGGCAAGCTGGCAGGCAGATCTGTAGCTATAGCTGGTGGAGGAGTCTATCTTATTGCACAGACGCCTCCGGGAACCCCTCCTGGGCTGAAATAGGGAGCCTGGACCAACAAGGAGCCATGAGAGAAGCTGTCAGTTTGGCCATCTGGGGTGGTACTTTCTGTGGTAGATACGTCCATAGGGTTTATGTGCTAACACTGCTGGGTAACAGCATGGAGGCACGGGCCATCCCGCACCCTGCTCATCTGGGTTGTGGTCTCTGCAGAACCTCACACCCTGGCATCCTTCACCTAGGAGGTAAATGGACAGCATGAAAGAGGGCTGTTGGCCAGGCCTGGCTGAAACCACTGGAGAGAACTTTGGGTGAGAAAAGCTTCATTAGACAGGAGGGTCAAAAACCTGGTAGTTAAGTTAGGCTCCAGAAAGAGTGTTATTGTGTTTTATATGTAACCATCTGTTTCCAATGTTCTGACTCACTCTAGACTGTTCTTTGCTAATATTCTTGTTTTCACTCTTGTGTGTTTAGCAGAGCTGGGTTCTGAGGCCCAGTTAAGAAGCTGGTGTGTTGGGAACAGCGGTCCTGGTAACTCAGTGTTCAGGGGAGCAGGGGCTGGATACTAAAGGGAACATTTGGAGGACTTGGGGCCTTTCTAGCACTCGCTGTACAGAGAGAGCGAGGCCTGGGACCCAGTTCTTGTGCTACTGGAGGCTGGTGGTTTCAGGGAGTTAATCCAAAGCAGGGCCAGACAAGACGTCCTCACAGGAAGGGCAGGGGCCTCACAACCCTGGGTACTCCTAGGAATGTCACTGATGGGTACAGTGAGAAACTTCCCTGGGGCAAGTTAGTCCACCATTATCCACTGCAGGGTTCTTGCCACGGTTGGAAAGAGGCCCTGGGCAAGATGGACCATGGGTCTCTGGCAGTTCTTGGGCTCCTCCAAGGGGCAGTGCTGTATTTCTTACATGCCATGTTATATCTATTACGGACAATATTCCAGTCTTTGCTTTAAGGCAAGCGCACGGGTGTCCCAGAGGAATGTAGTCTGGAGTATGCCTGCACTGCCACGCGTGGGGATGGCACAGGGCTATGCCAGTGTGGGAAGACAACAGGGGATCCTGAACTCATCCTTGTTTCATGTCACAAAGGAACAAGAGGCCTCTTGCCTGCACTTCTAGAATTTACTATATTGGATAAGCTCCATCTCGCCCAGGGATACATCACGCAGCACATCGGATGGGCAATGCTCAAGGCAGGGCTCCTGCCTGAGGATAAAAGAAACATGACTCAGCTGCCTCATCCACTGTTTCCAGTCCATCTTGTGCACTGAACAGGCCGGAGTTTGGCAGGAACAATGTCTGTGAGCACAGAATTAAGGACTGTATCACAACGAAACCAGAGGGCAGAGCAAAGGCTGCATGGACATAACTGACATTTCCTGCCTCTTCAGCACTTCATTGTGCAGCCTTAATGGGCTTTTAACAATTTTTACATGGTATTATTAGAGCATTAATTAAGCCTAATGACTGGTGGTTGAGATACAGAGTATCCTTTAGAAAGAGACAGCCAGTCTTGATGTAAAAAGACTCCAGGTGATGAAGAATCCACTACATCACTTGGTAAGTTGCTGCAATGGCTAATTATTCTGTTAAAAATTTGTGACTTAGTTCTAGGCTTGGCAGAATTTGATGGTTTAAACATGTCATTGGACAAAGTTGATATTTATTTTAAAGAATTTTTATGACCAATTGTTCACAGTTGTGGTGAATTATTGGAGGGGTCAGACAATTGTTTCATGACAGAAGCCCTTTTGTATTTCAGAAAAGTAAAGCTTTGTAAACCATTGAAACACCCATTGTCAGCATCATGTCACAGTATACAAAGTAAATACCCTTAAGTCAAATCATAACTGTTTTCAATATTCATTCACTAGCCCATTTGCAACAAGCCTGACCCAGAAGTCTAAATTACTGGGTTTTGACTGATGAGTTCTCAAGCAGCATTACCCTTCCCCACCTCACTTTGCCTATCTGTAAATTCTTTTTATTGATGGAAATATCTTTTCACCCATTTGTGTGTACAGTAAAATTGACATTTACCGATCTCAAATCCTTCCAAATCTACCAGTACCTATTTCCCGTTTGAATGTTTTATCTTTAAATTCCAGCCCTTGAACCTTGGCCTGCCTTGGTTTGCTAACTTAAATATCTCTGTTATCAGAGATCTTCTCACAGAGGTACTTAAACCCGTCATCAAGTCTTATCTCACCCTTCTCTTGAACAAACTAAACAGTTTGAACTTTAGTTTCCTGGGGGAAGGTAGGTTTTCCAGACTGCAAGTCATTTGTGTGGCTCTTATCTGAACACTTTCCAATTTTTCAACCTCCTTTTTTGAAATGTGGGCATCAGAACTGGATGTATTCTCCTAGAACTGTCTCACTCATGCCATATACAGAAGTAATCCCATCTCCTTACTCCTGCTTGATGTTCCTCTGCTTAACATCCAAGGATCACAGGATGTCTCCTATACACTGCAGTGCACTGGGAGCACGCTTAGTTGGTTTCCACCAGAACATTTAACTCCTTCTCAATGTCCCTGCTTTCCAGGAGACAGCTCTGTATCCTGTCATTGTCACCTATATTCTTGGTTCCTAGATGTATGACTTTGCATTGGGCTGCATTAAATCACATTTGTTTGTGCCCAGGTTACTGGGTGATCCAGGGTTTAAACAGTGAAATCCTGGATTGGTCTGTTTCCTTCTGCAAACCTTGTGGACATCAGTCACTCAGGGGAGGAAGCTGGGTCGAAGTGTTTTTTTTTCCCACTCGAGGGTTAATAAAGGTGACTCCTTGTTCTAGGTGGAGCAGTCGTGTGTTTCTGTTTCTGAGCTGCATGTGAGTAATAGCATAAAGAGTGTCTACCCTACAAAGAAGCCCCATGGCAGTGAGTCTGAGGACCTGGGTTCTATCAATGGTTCATTGTTAAACTGGGAGGGTGTACCTAGTGGGGTCCTGCCGGGGTCAATCCTGGGTCTAGTACTATTCACTACTTTCATTAATGATTTGGATAAGGGAGAGGAGAGTATGTTTATAAAATGTGCAGATGACACAAAGCTGGGAGGGGTTGGAGACACCTTGGAGGACACAATTAGAATTCAAAATGACCATGACCAGTTGGAGAATTGGTCTGAAATCAGCAAGGTGAAATTCAATAAAGACAAGTACAAAGATCTTGACTTAAGATGGAAAAATCAAATGCACAGCTACAAAGTGGGAATAACTGGCATGGTATAGTACTGCTGGAAATAATCTGCGGGTTATAGTGGATCATGAATTGAATACAAGTCAATAGTGTGACGCAGCTGCACAGCAGGCTAATATTGTGGGGTGTATTAACAGGAGCATTGAATGGAAGATGGGGGAGTAATTGTCCCACTCTACTTGGGCTCAGCTGGAGTACTGTGTCTAATTCTGGACACCGCACTTTAGGGAAGATGTGGGCAAAATGGAGAGCATCCAGAGAGCAACAAAAATGATAAAAGGTTTTGAAACCTCACCTATGAGAGGTTTAAAAAAGCCCCAGTAACAACTGGATATGTTTAGTCAAAAGAAAAGACTGGGTGCGGGGACGACCTGATAAAAGTCTTCAAGTATGTTAAGGTCTGTTATAAAGACGAATGTGATCAATTGTTCTCCATGTTCACTGAAGATAGGACAAGAAGTAATGGGCTTAATCTGCAGCAAGGGAGATTTTAGGTTAGATAGCAGAGAAAACTTTAACCCGAAAGGTAGTTAAACTCTGGTGTAGGCTTCCAAAAGAGGCTGTGGAATCCCAATCATTGGAGGTTTTTAAAAACAGATTGGACAAACACCTGTTAGACCCTCCTTATGTTTACTTGGTCCTGCCTCAGTGTTGGGGGCTGGACCTGATGACCTCTTGAGGTCCCTTCCATCCCTACATTTCTATGATTCTATAAGGGAAGACATTATTATAATCTAGAAGTACCTACATAGAGAACAAATATTTAATAATTGGCTCTTCAGTCTAGCAGAAGATATAACATGATCCAGTGGCTGGAAGTTGAAGGTAGACAAATTCAGGCAGGAAATGAAGTGTGACTTGTTAAGGGTTGAATATAATTAACAATTGGAACACAGTTTACCAAGGGTTGTGGTGGATTCTCCATCACTGGCCATTTTAAAAATCAAGATTGGATTTTTTTTTTTAAAGATCTGCTCCAGGAATTATTGTAGGGGCAGGGCTCTGGCCTGCATGAGGCAGGAGGTCAGACTAGATGATGACAAAGATCCCTGCTGATCTTAAAATCTATGAACACCACAGGCCAGACATGGTGTTGCTCCCACCACCAGTTCAGGGAGCTCTTCATGTGTAAGGGGACCACAACCTGTCTGTCCAAGCTGTCCCTAGTCAGAGAACAGGCAGTTTTCAACCAACCTTGCATGACTGATCCCAAAGGTACATGCTACCATATTGCCAAGGAGTTGAAGACAGCTCCTTCGTGATGTCTGAGGGCTTCCCTGAATCATCCCTACCAGTCCTGACAGTCACAAATCTGTTTGAAAGAAGGTATGCGCCGGCTGTCCCTGAGTCCATATATGCCCCTATAAATGGTATTCCTTGCACTGGTACTAATGTGGGTTTCTTTACATTCAGCTATAGGCCCAACTCTTAGAACAGAGCCTTCTTACTGGATGACAACTCCACCTGGAAAGAGCAGCCTTTGAGTAGCCAGTCGCTGAAGTACAAGTAAGTCACCACTACCACTCGAACCTTCAAGAACACTCTTGGGGCTGAAAACAGACCAACAGAAAATCACTTTTTATTGGAAATGATCTTTGCCTACAGTGAATTGTAGATATTTCCTGTGTGATGGGTGTTTGGCTATATGGAGAGAGGTTTTTTGTAGGTAAAGGGAAGAAAAACAATCTCCTTCCTCTAGAGCATGAATTATGATTGTTAAGAGTCACCATCCTGTTTTTTTCAGGCTTCACAGATTTGTTCAACTGTCTTAGATCCAAGAGTGGTCTCCAACCTCCATCCTTTTTCAATACTAGGAAATATTCTGAATAGAACCCCCTGCCCCTGTGAGGGGAAGGGACTGGCTCTATTGCTCCTAGCTGGAGGAGTGTCCAGCTCTTGCCTTAGTAGAAGACCATGAGAGGGGCCAGGAATGGGTGTGAAAGGGAGTGGCAAAAACTGCCGGCCATCACAATCGATTGGTCTATGGTGATCCACTCCCAGGCCTGGTGAAAATGGACACGGCGGTCCCCAGAGGGAATGAGGGTGCAGCTATAAAATCAGAGGAATGGAAGGAATTGAACCTTCATCCAACCCACCAAAGCTGCTGTTTAGATGACACCTGGGTGGTTGTGAAGAGAGGCTGGATGGCCCTCTTCCTCTGAAATCTCTCTTTCTGGGGAGTTCCCTGGGTCTTTGGTGCCCTGAGAACTGAGCAGGGCATGATCTCTGGGCAGTCTGGGACCTACTGAAATGCTTCCTGCTTGTAGACATATAAACACCCAATGAATGTAAGCTAGCTCTGGTGTCCTTAAGTATGTGCAGGGAGTCATTTGTGGTCTCTGAGAAGAGTTTATGACCATCAAAGGGAGGTCACCTATTGTGTCTTGAACCTCTATTGGAAACCCCAAAAGTTGGTGTCATACCTCCCTGAGCATAACTATCACTGTGGAGATAGACCTGGCAACCGTATCCGTAACAGCTAAGGATGCTTGGAGAGCTGTTCTGGTCAGCAGTTGACCCTCTGCAACACTAGACTGGAATAATTCACTACAGTCACATGGCAGGTGTTTAATAAAGGCTGTAAACGTCTTGTAATGACTGGTAGTTACGTTCTTTTGGCCATGGCCACCTGATAGTGTGTGATGCAGAACTGCAAGATTGGGGACGTGTAAGAAAAGACTGGACCTCTGGACAAAAGTCTGATCCTTGCCATGTGGTAGCCCTTGAAAAATGCTGCCTAGCCCCCTCATTTGCAGCATCCACTATGAGGCAGTTAGGTCAGTGATGGGAAAACAAAGTCCGAGTCCTTAAGGGCGCATAATATACTTGTTGTCCTTTTGCATGTTGGTGGCATGGCCTCTGCCATGCTGTCTGAGCTGGATCCAGGAGAGCCTCATTAACAGGTGGTGCCACTCTGGAGGGTGTTGAAGTGCAAAACATCAAGCAGCCTGTGCTGCGAGTCTTTGACATCCTCCAGAGGGTGCTGTAGTGCACTCGCTACCCTTCTAATAAGGCCCTGAAATTGTCAGCGATGGAAAGAGGGGGAAGCATGACTGCCTCATCCAGTAGCGACAACAAAATGGGACTTTCGGGGGTGACTTCCTCATCTGCCCTTCAACATCTCCTGCCTTGGAAGGGTAGAGGGAGGATGTGGAACCCCGGTCTCCCTAAGGGACAGTACCAGTAGTTTACTGGATTGTTGCAGCTAAGCAGCCCACAGGTCCCAGTATAGTCATTGTGGGGGTCCATAAGGGAGCAGAAGTTGTATACAGGGCTGGTTCCACCACACCTGAGGAGCTGCAGAGTCCTCACTGTAAGAGGGCAGGTTCCTACAGGGTGAAGTAGGAAAACCTCCAACAGAACTTGAGGAGAACGACAGAGTCCACTTCTTTTTCCTCAAGATCTTCCTGTGGGGGAGCAGCCACTGAGGACAGAGGAGAAACCTCTGCCAAGGAGTGGTCACTTAGAGACTGAGATCTTGGTACCATGAGATGCTCAGTACCTGACAGCAACTGGGACTCTGGTTCATCCGACACCGAGCGATCCATCAAGTATCAGAACTGTGGTACTGGAAAGGACCCTGGTACTGACACCACACCTGAGGTTGCTGTGGCTGGAGCTGCTGGTGCCAATAATGAGCACACCCCAGGCTTTGCAGATGTCAGATACCGCGCTTGCTTGGTACAGAGGGTCCAGGCACCCCCAGCTGAGCTTGCATCACCACCTATGACTTGTGTGTCACAGCACCAATGGCTGAGCAGGAGGCTTCAGTGCATAGGGGAGTAAGTGTGGGCTGAATGGGCACCGGTAGCTAGAATGTTCCGATAAGGGCTTGAGGGGCACGTGCACATGCACACCCAGTGGGATGCTACTCGAAGAAGGGGGAGCACTTGAGCGGAGGGGAAGAGAGTTCAGGAGGAAATTGCGGTGAAGAGCCCAGGGCAGTGGATTAGGGGAAGAACTCAGACAGCAGGGGTTTTTTTGCAAGGGGGGGAGAAGCATCAGCAATTTGTGGGGGAGGGGCTGGAGAAGTGCTTAGGGTGGAGCAGTTTAGGACGATGTTTGTGGCTGGCTGTGGGTTAGAGAGAGGGCTATATTTGGAAGTGTGAGTTTTAGGTGAGCTCCCTGGTAGATCAGGGAACACATGCTTAGGGGCTGGGCTTACAGGGAGTACACGTAAGGACAGATCAGGACAATACTTGATGTTTCAGTTCAGTGGCCAAAACAGACACAAACAAAAACCAACCCATTTGCTTCAGTTTTTCCATCCCAAAATGAAAAATAAAAAACCCCCAGGTTCAGGTCACATGAAACGCTGACCAGGGATTCAAGTCAACATTTTAAAAACAAAACATTGATTTAAATTGACATTTCATTTAAAAAATGTCATTGAATTGACATTTTCCAAACAATGTTTTGCAAACTGAAACCTCAAAACTGGTCATTTAAAAAAAAAAAAAAAAAAAAAAAATGTCCAACCAAACCCAACCATGACTTTTCCAAACATGTTCCAGGTGAAACTATTGGCTGAATCTGATCCAGATTAGTGAGTAGGTGCAGTGCCCTCCCCCCACCCCCCATCAACTTTTTGGGGCACATTTACTATTCACCAAATTTTGCCCCCCTCTACTCCAGCAGGAACTTTGTGCAACACCTGCTGATTCATGATCAGAACCCTTACGGTTGGCAATAGTGTGAATCAAAAATCAGGCCCTTCAAAATCCTGAGATTTTAAAAGTGTCAGGCTCTTTACACTGACCTTCTGGTGTTTCCATCCCCGCCTGTAGGAGCCACTCCAGCTTTTTCCCCACGCAGCAAGGCTAGAAAAAGACGGTTACTCACCTTTGTAACTGTTGTTCTTCGAGATGTGTTGCTCATATCCATTCCAGTTAGGTGTGCGCGCCACGCGTGCACGTTCGTCGGAAACTTTTTTATCCTAGCAACTCCAGTGGGCTGGCAGGTCGCCCCCTAGAGTGGCGCCGCCATGGCGCCTGATATATACCCCTGCCGGCCCACCCGCTCCTCAGTTCCTTCTTGCCAGCTACTCCGACAGTGGGGAAGGAGGGCGGGTGTGGAATGGATATGAGCAACACATCTCGAAGAACAACAGTTACAAAGGTGAGTAACTGTCTTTTCTTCTTCGAGTGATTGCTCATATCCATTCCAGTTAGGTGAATCCCAAGCCATACCTAGGCGGTGGGGTCGGAGTGAGAAGTAGCGGCATAGAGCACTGCAGCCCCGAAGGCTGCGTCCTCTCTGGACTGCTGGACCAGGGCGTAGTGGGAAACAAAGGTGTGGACTGATGACCAGGTCGCTGCCCGACAGATTTCCTGGATGGGCACACGGGCGAGGAAAGCCAGCGACGACGCCTGCGCCCTGGTAGAGTGCGCAGTTACACGGCCTGTAGGAACGTGAGCCAAGTCATAGCAGGTCCTGATACAGGACGTTACCCACGAGGATAACCTCTGCGAGGAAATGGGAAGCCCCTTAATGCGGTCCCGCTACTGCCACGAAAAGCTGGGGGGATTTGCGGAATGGTTTGGTCCTCTCCACATAAAATGCGAGAGCCCGACGGACATCAAGCGAGTGGAGTTGTTGCTCCCTGCGTGAAGAATGAGGCTTCGGGAAAAAAACTGGGAGGAAGATCTCCTGGTTGACGTGAAAGGCTGAGACCACCTTGGGGAGAAAGGCAGGGTGCGGTCTCAGCTGCACCTTATCTTTATGGAAGATCGTATACGGGGGATCTACCGTGAGAGCCCGGAGTTCCGACACCCGTCTAGCTGAGGTAATAGCTACTAAAAAGGCAGTCTTCCAAGAAAGATAGCGGCTTGCTCCCTGTTCTAACGGCTCAAATGGGGGCCCCATGAGCCGAGTCAAAACCAGGTTAAGATCCCAGGTAGGGGCAGGGGGTCGGACGTTAGGGTATAGACGTTCCAGCCCCTTAAGGAATCTAGTCACCGTCAGGTGAGAGAAAACTGAGCGGCCATCCCCACCCGGGTGAAAGGTTGAGATAGCCGCCAGGTGGCCCCGAAGGGACGATATCGCTGGGCCCTGTTGCTTGAGGGACCAAATATAGTCCAAAATATTGGCCACCGAAACTTCCATCGGGAGGAAACCCCTCTCCGTGCACCAACAGGAGAAACGCTTCCACTTGGCCGAGTACGTCGCTCTAGTGGAAGGCTTCCTGCTGCCCAAGAGTACCTCATGTACCGGGGTGGAGCAGCGTAGCTCGGATCTGGTCAGCCACGCAGGAGCCACGCTGCTAGGTGCAGCGACTGGAAGCCCGGGTGACAGAGAGTACTGTGGTCCTGGGTGATCAGGTCCAGGTGAAGGGGCAGGGGAACTGGGCTGGCTATGGCCAGGTCCAGCAACATGGGGCACCAATGTTGCCTGGGCCACGCTGGGGCTACCATGATCACGCGGGCCCTGTCCCTGCGCATCTTCAGAAGGACCTTGTGGACCAGCGGGAACGGGTGGAACGGGTAGAACAAGTGGGTCGTCCACAGAATAAGGAAGGCGTCCGCTATAGACCCGGGTTCCCGGCCCTGAAAGGAGCAGAACACCTGTCATTTCCTGTTCCCCCTGGACGCGAAGAGGTCCACCTCTGGAAGATCGAGAGGGCGACGTCCGGGCGGAGGGACCACTCGTGCGCGAGGAAGGATCTGCTCAGGCGGTTCGCCAGCGTGTTCCGTACTCCGGGGAGGAAGGAAGCCGTGAGGTGAATGGAGTGGGCTATACAAAAGTCCCAGAGTCGCATCACCTCGTGACATAAGGGAGAGGATCTGGTGCCGCCCTGCTTGTTGATATAGTACATGGTCGTCGTGTTGTCGGTGAATACCGCGACACAACAACCTCTAAGCTGGTGACAGAACGTTTGACAAGCAAGGCGGACCGCTCTCAACTCTCGCATGTTGATGTGTAGCTCCACCTCCTGCGGGGACCATAGGCCTTGTGTCCTCAGGGTTCCCAGGTGGGCCCTCCAGCCGAGATCTGAGGCGTCCGTCATTAGGGACACCGAGGGCTGGGGTGGGTGGAATGGGAGCCCCGCACACACGACGGACTGGCCTAGCCACCAACTGAGGGGATCCAACACCCCCTGGGGGATTGTGATAAGCGTGTCTAGTGACTGCCTTGCCGGCCGGTAATGTGCGATGAGCCAAGACTGGAGGGGCCTCATGCGGAGCCGTGCATACCCCGTCACAAACGTGCAGGCCGCCATATGGCCTAACAGGGTTAGGCATGTCCGTATCGATGTCAGGGGGGCTGCCAGCAAGCGCTGAACAATCGCCGACAACGACTGGAACCTGGGCAACGGTAGAAGGGCCCTGGCCAAGGTGGAGTCTAGGACGGCCCCAATGAACTCCACCCTCTGCGAGGGGAGCAGAGTGGACTTGTTCACCTTGATCATGAGGCCGAAGGTAGCAAACAGGTCAGTGATCCTGTGGACGTGGCTAAGGACCTGCAGCTCTGACGTGTCCCGAATTAGCCAATCGTCGAGGTAAGGGAACACGTGAATGCGACTGCGCCGAAGATGTGGCACAACGACAGCCGTGCATTTTGTGAATACCCTCGGAGCCGTAGAGAGGCCAAACGGGAGGACCGTGAATTGGTAGTGATGGCGGTCGACCACGAACCGAAGGAAACGTCTGTGGTGTGGTCATATGGCAATATGAAAATAAGCGTCCTGCATGTCGAGGGCGGCATACCAGTCTCCAGGATCCAGGGATGGGATAATGGTCCCCAGGGATACCATGCGGAACTTCAACTTCACTAGATATTTGTTGAGCTCTCGCAGGTCGAGGATAGGTCTGAGGCCTCCCTTGGCCTTGGGGATCAGAAAGGAGCAGGAATAAAACCCCTTGCCCCTCTCGTTCTCCGGAACCGCCTCTATAGCTCCTTTGTCGAGGAGCGTCTGCACCTCCTGGTGGAGGAATTGCTCGTGAGAGGGGTCCCTAAAGAGGGACGAGGGTGGGGGGGCGGGAGGGAGGAAAAGATGTAAACTGCAGATGGTATCCTGTCTGCACCGTGGGTAAGACCCAGCGGTCGGATGTTATTTGGGTCCACGCCTGGAGGAAAAACGAAAGGCGGTTGGAAAACGGGGGGGGGAAGGATCCATGGGGGATACTGGTACTACGCCCTCGGGTGCACCTTCAAAACGAAGGTTTGGGTCCAGGTGGGGCTTTAGAGGAGCTTTGGTTTTGCCCCCCTTGATTCCTTGACTGCCTGCGCCTGCCATTTCTGCCACGGCGCCTATTAAGGTCCTGCTGCTGGCGGAACTGGGGGTATGGCCGGCGCTGCTGCTGTTGTTGCGGCCGGAAGGGTCTGCGTTGCGTCCCAGGCGTGTGCATCCCAAGGGAGCGCATAATGACCCGATTGTCCTTGAGACTTTTCAGTCTGGGGTCTGTTTTCTCCGAGAACAGGCCCTGGCCTTCGAACGGGAGGTCCTGGATGGTGTATTGGAGCTCCGGTGGAAGGCCAGAAACCTGAAGCCAGGAGATGCGGCGCATCGTCACCCACGAGGCGAGGGTACGGGCAGCCGAGTCCGCAGCGTCCAAGGAGGCCTGCAACGAGGTTCTTGCGACCTTCTTGGCCTCGTCAAGAATTGTCGCAAATTCTTGACGCGCCTCCTGTGGTAACAGCTCTTTGAACTTATCTGCTGCCACCCACGAGTTAAAGGCGTAGCGGCTAAGAAGGGCTTGCTGGTTGGAAACCCTGAGCTGAAGGGCCCCCGCCGAATAGACCTTGCGGCCGAGGAGGGTCCATACGCCTGGCCTCCTTGGATTTGGGGGCTGGGGCTTCTTGCCCATGACGCTCCCTCTCGTTCACCGACTGTACCACGAGGGAGTATGGTGTCAGGTGAACATGGAGGTACTCATAGCCCTTGGAGGGGGCCATGTACTTCCTTTCAACGCCCCGTGCAGTAGGGGGGATGGAGGCCGGCGATTGCCAGATCGTATTGGGGCCTGGATCGTCTGAATAAAGGGCAGGGCGACCCTAGTAGGAGCATCGGAGGAGAGGATGCTGACGACGGGATCCTCGATCTCAGAGACCTCCTCAGCTTGCAGGCTCAAGTTCTGTGGTACACGCCTGAGGAGGTCCTGATGTGCCCTGAGATCTAGCGGAGGAGGGCTATTAGAAGAAGTGCCTGCCACCGCCTCATCGGGAGAAGACGATGAGGAGACCCCCGGCAAGAGTGCGTGCAGCGGGGGGTCTGCGTCAGCCCTCGCCTTTGACTCCGGAGGGAGCTCAGGGTCTTGCTGTTTTGACCCATCCTCCCCGTCCGGGGGGGGGGGCGAGACAATGACGCCTCCGGCGCCCTGTGCTCTGTCGTCGTAGGCCTAGGAGGAAGCTGTTGGGGGCCCTGGGCTTGGTGATACGCCCAGGGTGTCCAGAACCCCCACTGCTGCGGTCCCTGGTCCTGTTGCGGAGAGTCGTGGAAAAGGGTCGCTTGTCTGTCAGTGCCCAGCGCATATACACTGTCAGCCTGCGACGACACCGACGGCTGTCTGGAAGGCCATGGAGGGGCCGACCGTGGCTGGTAAGAGTCTCCGCGTCCTGGCGCCGAAGATGTTCTCGGTGCCGGGGACCGGTAGCGGGAGTCATACCGGTGCCGGGATCGGGACCGGGGTCTGTCTTGGACTCGGTGCCGGGATCAGGACTGGTACCGGCCGCTGACTCGGTGCCGGGATCGGGACCGGGACCTGCCACCGACGCGGTGCCGGGAGGTCGACCGGGACCTACCACCAGCTCGGTGCCGGGAGGTTGACCGGGGTGCTGATCGACAGCGGGAATGGCTCCTAGAGTCCCGGTATCGGTGGCTGGAACCAGACCGGGACCGTCTGGAGGCCGATCGGTGCTGCGAGTACGACCGGTACCGCCAAGGGGAGCGGTGCCGTGACTGCGAGCGGTGGCGGGATCTTGAGCGACCACGGTGCCGGGACCTCGACAGCGAGCGTGAGTCCCGAGACGGCGCTCTCCTCATTGGTTTGCCTCTGGACATCACCCGCACCGGAGGTATCGGGGGTGGAGGCTGAGTTGGCTCAGCCAGGGCAATGAGGTCCTGTGCCGAGGCGAAGGTCTCCGGCGTCGACGGGACCAATAGCTCAACCCCAGATCTTATGGGGGAGCTCGGCGGGACTGGACTCGACGGACCCTCCGGGCCCGGAGTCGACGGGATCCCTGTCGGTAGTGCTGCGGCAGAGGTAGGTGCTGGGTGCTCCACTCGAGTCTGCCTGGATGGAGTTGCAGACTTCGAGGGCCTTGCTTCTGTACCCGGTGCCGGGGAAGGTCGATGCCGGGGAGTCTTTCCGGTGCCGGCGTCGAGGTGACGGGCTGTGAAGCTGCTGGGTCGAGTGCCACTTCCATGAGGAGAGTCCTAAGTCTCTGGTCTCTCTCCTTCTTTGTTCTAGGCTTAAAAGCCTGACAAATGCGGCACTTGTCCGATATGTGCGATTCCCCCAGGCACTTTAGGCACGCGTCGTGGGGGTCGCTGGTCGGCATCGGCTTCTTACAGGCCGCACATTGCTTGAAGCCCGGCGAACCAGGCATGGGCCCGGTGCTGGGAAGGGCTACGGCCCAAACCGGCTAATAAATATTTACAAATATTATTTACACTATTTACTATATTACTACTTAACTAACTACACTTAACAACTAACTACAACTATAAACAGTAGAACAAGGAGAGCTAGGGACGTGGAGGACAGCTATGCCGCGCTCCACAGTTCCAACGACCAATACGGCGGTAAGAAGGAACTGAGGAGTGGGGGGGCCGGCAGGGGTATATATCAGGCGCCATGGTGACGCCACTCTAGGGGGCGACCTGCCGGCCCACTGGAGTTGCTAGGGTAAAAAAGTTTCCGATGAACATGCACATGCGGCGCGCACACCTAACTGGAATGGATATGAGCAATCACTCGAAGAAGAACTGACCCTTATTTTAAAGGCTGGCTGAGATTCTCCTAGATTCATAGGAGTTCAGAAGCTGGGGTTTAACTGAATTCATCACAGATCATGAGACTCTCACTAACGCCCTGAGACACAACCTTTCACTCTTGTCTCTCTCACCAACAAAAGTTGGTCCAATGAAAGGTATTAACCCCCCCAGCCCCATCTCTCTGATGTCCTGAGACTGACATGGCTACAACACTGATGATAGCCTGAGTCAGTCACACTAGACAGCAATTATAGGTGAGGCCTTGACAGTGGGGAACACCATCGTAGGGATGTAAGTGGGGCCCTCGGCTTCAGGGTGAGAACCACTTGCAGGAAGGGGTGGTTTTGTGATCACCAGGGGAAACAAGCCCTTGCCCAAGGACTTTGCTTGAAGACTTGTGTGCCGAGGGGAGGAGGAGCAGGAGATGTGTGAGCAGCAAGGAGTCTTATGGGCAGGGAGAGAATGACCCCAGCTGGGTGTGTGTGGGGGGAAGGCTAGCCCCCAGCCTCATCCTATGGCCACAGGCTCTCACCCTAGGTGAGTACCCACAGCCCGGGGGAGGGTGGGCAGTGCGGCTACAGCCTCCCCAGCCCCAGGAGGCATGACCCGAGCCTGAGCTGGGGCCATCACACAGGAGCTGCAGAGCAGGAAGGGGCCTAGGTGTATAGCCGTGCCTGGCTCTTTGGGGAGGCAGATCCCCCCCTGTCCCCCTCCCCACTCTACAATACCCACTGCCTCAGAGCCTCTGGCAACCTCTGAGGGGGAACAAATGAGGGTAGCATTCCTAGGGGTTGCAGCAGGGCTAATCCTCTGAACACCTTTCAGGCAGGGGTGCTACTCAAATCCTGTAGCAGGAGAATCAATGAGGATTAAGAGCCAGGGCTGCTTTCTCTCTTCCCTTATGCCTTGCCAAAGGTAGCTATGCACATTCTGGGGCTTTTAATGAAAGAAAGCTGCTTTAGCCACCTCCCTCTTGTGCAGGGGAAGCTTCATGAGCCAGGAAACCATTTCCACATTGCTTTGTTTCATACCCTGCTTGGCAGCACTTCTCCCCCTTGTGAATCAACTAGCTGAACTGCAAGCAGGACGCAGATACCTCTCCTTGTTCCCAGGCACGCCTTAGACCCCCCCCAGGCCCACAGCAGGGAAGGCAGGACGCCCCTTCTGCATTTGTGGGATCCGTTTTATGCCCTGGGAGCAGGTGCCAGCAGTAGCAAAGCGCCCAGTAGGTACAGTGTCATTTTAAAGGACGGTCTGTGCTAGTTCTTCCAGAGGCTGCAGGGCAGCTGTTTAAATGCTTAGTGCCCTTTCCTCCACCCACCTTTCAGTTGCATAGGACCCTGGACCCCCAATTTCCTCCCGCCCTCCAAAAGCAACCTGCATTTTAGTGCCTGCCCTCTGGGCTACTCCCTTGGGGGCCCGAGGCAAAGGCTCAGAGCAGATTGCTAAGAGGTACTCACCAATCCTCCACTAATGGACCGTGCTAGCTCCACCCAGGACTGCTCTAATATAGCCCTGAGGGCAGGTCCTTCTCCCCTGCAGCCAAGGCTCACCAACCGAACAAACAGCAGTGACAGAGGTCTAGGAACAGGGGTAGGTTTAATACAATCTCAGTTCTTTTTTCAAACTTGGGGCTCCAAGACAACCCAGCAGCACAGACAGCTGGGCCACCTATAAAAACCCCAGTTCTAACAGCAGCACATACCACCTCCCACCAAATTACCTCATTCCCAAGCACAGCTGCTTCCCCTTGTGCTGCAGTCAGCATCCCGCCCTTCCTCCTTCAGCTGCAGGACAAGGGAAGTGCTGGCATGGTGCAGTCTGTGCCCAGAGCCCAGCCACACTGCCCCCCAGACTCTGTTCACAGCCAGGTTGAGCGGCAGGTGGGAGAGGCATCACCCTCACCCTACATACACATTCCAGCAGCTAGGCAGGCCCTGGGCTCGAGTGACCAGCATCAAGGGCAAGGTCTACAGGCTTTGGCTGGTGAGGGCAGGGGGGAGACTTTGCAAGTGTCATGGATTAGAGTTCCACCCCTTGAAGGCAGCTGGTCCAGCCAGCAGAGGGAAATCCAGCTCAAGCTCATCAAACAATCATACCCCTCACAGAGCAAAGTCCACCCTCAGCTTAATCCCCAGCCCACTTTAGACAGCTAGGCTGGCCCAGCCTGGGGAGTGAAGGGGGGTGGGTGATGAAGGCACTAGCCTGAGAACCAGTCCTGGCTCTACTAGACTTCCTTCCTGTGTGACCTCAGACCAGTCATTTAATCAGTTTCCCTATCTGTAAACCAGGGACACTCCCCCTGGTCAGGCCACAATTCAAGAGGTATGTAACCCCTAGCAACATGCAGGCCACAGAGCTGCTTGGATGGAACCTCCCCCTACATTGTGAACAGCCAGCACTCACCATCCTCACCTCACCCTGGGTTAGCACCAAGCTACAACTGCTTTCTGATGACTTACCCTTTGATCCCTGGGACATGCCATCCATCCTCCTAGAAGCCAGCAACAGGATCTTGCCAGCACCAGGAAGATGGATGGAGTCACAAGTGGGTGGTTTTGGCCTGCAGTGACATTGAGAGTCCCACTGTTTACACCCATCGCTGCTCTCCCGCAAAGCCCTGCCTTTAACTGGGGGCCCTTCTGCAGTTGTATTAAATCCTGGAGAGGCAATGGTGTTCTAGGGCAACATTTAACTGCACGGGTGTAAGGATGTCCTTAAGGAAACTGCTGCTCCTGAACCATCCCACATGGGCCCGCCCCATACTGGAGGGTCACTGGTGCAGGTCAGATATTAATGCACTAGAGAATGTCTTTGCCACGGGAGAAGGCCACTGTGGGGAGGACGGAGATTGGTAGAAAGGGGTAGTTGGAGAAAAACAGCAGCAGTTCTATTAAAAAGCCGCTAGGTCTGCCTCTCTGGGACATTTGCTGCAGCATGGCAGCGGTTCTACTTCTATATCCCAGCCCAAGGTAGGGCAGCTTAGTGGCTTGGATTACAGAAGAGGCTGCCAGTGATCAGTCTTCTCTTGAACTCATTCCAGAGGAGCTCCCTCTCGCGTTTGGCTCTCTTCATGAAGCCCCTGTTTTCCAGGGCCCTTCTGGACAGGTACGGCAGCACTTCGTTCACAGGGCCGTAGGGAACGTATTTGTAGACGGGATAACCTGCTTGCCCTGAGGACAGAAATCAAGGTAACTTACAGGATACAGTGGGCATGAATCTGTGCTAGTGCAAATCAACCCCACTCCATCGACTGCTGAGACACCAGTTCACACCAGCTCAGGATCTGGCCTCTCAGAGCAAGACTTTGGAACTGCTCCTAGTGCAGCTAGACCAGAGGTGGGCAAACTACAGTCTGCTGGTCCCATCTGGCCCACAGGACTGGCCTGCCTGGCCCCTGAGTTCCTGCCTGGGGAGGCTAGCCTGGCCCCGGCCCCCTACCCCTTCTTCCCCCCCACCCCAGCCGCACGGGCCGTGCTCTGGGTGGGGTGTTTGCGTGCTCCTGCCGAGCAGAGCGGCAGTGTGTCTAGCTCCAGCCAGGTGGTGCAGCTGCCAGACATGCTGCTCTGAGAGGCATGGTAAGTGGGCCAGGGGGTAGGATAAGTGGCACGGGGTCCCTGGGGCCAGTCAGGGGACAGGGTGCGCGGGGCAGGGCGGTTGGATGGGGTGGAGGTTCTGTGTGGGGGGCGGTAAGGGGACTGGGAGGTTGGATAGGCATAGGGTCCTGGGGGGCCTGTCTGGGGCAGGGGTGTGGATAGTACTGGGGAAGTCAGGGGACTAGGAGCAAGGGGTTGGATAGGGGCAGGGGGTCCCAGGAGGGGGCAGTTAGGGGACAAGGAGCAGGGCGCAGGAAGTGGGAGGGGTCAGATGGGGGCAGGGACCAGGCTGTTTGGGGAGGCACAGCCTTCCCTACAGTTTTCCAACCCCAATGTGGCTATTGGGACCAAAAAAAAAAAAAAAAAAAAACACCTTTGCCCACCCCTGAGCTAGACCACCTCCATGGCCTCTGGATGTTATGCACTGCAGAGAGGACTCTTGTTTCAATGTCCCAAGCAAAGGAATTTGCACCTTGGCCTCGAGGGAGCCCAACAGGAAAGAGCCACCCTACATGATCTGCTAACACCATTTCTTCTCATTCCTTTGTTACACCCCACCACGTTCACTACAGTCTGACTGCAGCATGTTGAACCCTTTCATGCTTCATGCAGAGACTGCAAGACTGGATGCAGGGAGGAGGGACAATTCTGGAAGTGCTCTGAAGGTACCAAAGGGACTCGAGAGAAAGGTTCAGACTCCAGTCTGAACCTAAGTGACTCTCCCCTGAAGCAGAGCAGAGGAAGACGAGCCATAGAGAACATGTCTCAATCATTCAGTAGTCCTGAGAGGCAGATAATACCCAAGTTCTGACATATACTTGGTCTTTTCCAGCCAGCGCCAGCAGGCCAGTGACTTGGCTGAAGGAGACTGGAGGGGCCAAGCCCCCCTCAGCTTGCCAAGGAAACTGCTGTGACTCCAGTGGGATGAAGAGCAACAGCCCAGCACTGCCACTGCATTAGTGACAGGCACGTGAACTGTTACCGAGTGCCTTGGCACTCCTCATCCGTGCCAGCCCAGGCAGTGCAAAGAGCACTGTCCTATGCACGGCTAACGCAAGGGTGGAGCAGCGCTGGGCAGCTCTGCAGTGCCACAGGCAAACCACACCACACCCAACTCCACTCACACGACATTCCCATGCAGATTTAGTTCCACAGTAGCCACAGCATCATGCACGTTTCCTCCTCTTCCCTGTAGAGATAGAGGAATGCTGGCAAGCGCTAACATGCATGTGTCAGCACAGCATGCGGGGAGACTGCTGCAGGAGGATGGGATTTGATGCCATGGCTACTTACACAGGCCAAGGGTGGAAGAAACCACTTGACTCAGTTCTTCCAATTGTCCCACAAGCTTTAGTGATTCAGAGCAGCCAGCGGTTCCACTATGAAGGTGCATCAGAGCTCCTGAAGCCAGGCCAGTGTGAACACAGGTATTGCCAGACTAGGTCAGCATTATGGCCCAGCACTATGGCCCACTAGGCCAGTATCCTGCTTCAGGGCAAGGTGCGAGACACCTCACAATAAGTAGTGATGGGATAGGCACCTGCCCCAGGGGAATCCGTGAGCTCTAGCCTGGAAGCAGAGGAGTTGATGTCTTTTCTTGAGCTTTTGAAATTTAATTCAACTCCTCTGGCTTTTTGTTACCCACAGAAGTGTCCAACAGCCTTTGAATGTGGCTAAGTTCTCTGCCTTAATACGCTGTGGCAGTGAGTTCCACAGTCTCGTTACAGCTAGAATGAAATGTTTTTTCCCCCCTAGTCTTTGAGTTCGTCACCTTCCAATGTCGTTGTCTTAGCACCAGAGCAAGGAACATCCAGAGGACAAGCACACAATCTCCCTTCTCTAGATCAGTCATTTTATACACTTCTATAGTGTCCTTTATGTATGCATCTCCTTTCATAGGAGACCAGTGCCCGTCTCTTCCATCTCTTCATCCAAAGCTTTTCCTGCCTCTGGTCATTGTCACATGGCTCTGTGCCCTTCTAATGGTGCAATATCCTTTGAGATCGATGAAAGAAATAGAACGCAGGAGCAGATGCGCCAACCATGGATTTGTATAATGACTTATGACTATATTCTCCATCCTGTTTCTTATGCACCTAAACATCTTGTTGGAGTTGACCACAGCTGTGCATTGAGCAGATCTTCAGTGAGCTGGGCACACACACTGGCCTGTCCTGAGTTCACAGTTTGTTACAACATGGCAAAGTGCACAAGCTATTGTGTCCGTTCCTGCATTGCTCAGCACTGAGCTGCTCTCTTGTCTGGCCTAGCCAGGCCCCTCAGAAGTGCTGCTGCACCCATGCTTGACTTGACTAACCTAAGTTAGGGCCTCTGCAAATTGCATCACTTCGCTGCTTCGCCCCTTTCCCAGATCATTAAACCACATGCCTCTGGCACCTGCTCTTCACTTCTGGCCATGATAAAAGCAACTTAATTCCTCCTGTTTTTTCCTCTCAGCCAATTTCTGATCCATGATAACACCTAGCCTCCTACCTCATGACTCATCCCTTTAGTAATCATGCATGAGAGATCTTGTTCAAGGCCTTTTGAAAAAGACAGTCAGCTAGCTCTACTCACTGACAGCAAACAGCACAGCAAACCCCACCCCTTCCCTCCTCGGGCACAGACACTTACCCAGAGGGAAGGTGATCTGGTCACACATGCCCAACAGCTGCCCGAAATACACTTTGTTCTCAGAGGGATGAATGCCAAGCTCTGCCATTCTGCAATGGAAGCACCACACAGTCACACCAGGAGATGCCCAGCAGGAAGGGGGGAGGGCGAGGGATAGCTGAGTGGTTTGAGCCTGCTAAACCCAGGGTTGAGAGTTCAATCCTTGAGGGGTCCATTTTTGCCCCAGAGCCCTAAATCTGTCAAGGATGGTACCTGGTCTTGCTGTGAAGGGAGGGGACTGGACTCTACGACCTTTCAAGGTCCCTTCTAGTTCTAGGACATAGGTATATCTCCATACAACAACAGGAAATGCTACACTAGGAGGACAGAGTGAACTGGAGGAACAGTGAAGCAGCCTCTGGTCAGGGAATCCTGCTCCTTTTCCAGAGGTCTATTGCCCACAGGCCTGGATTAACAACTTCCCATAGGGTAAAAAAAGCAGCAGACTGCAAGAAAAGCATGGCAGAGTTGGGTAACTACTGCCCATCCCCTAAAGGTAATAATAAAAGGTAATAATTGGAGATATACCAATCTCCTAGAACTGGAAGGGACCTTGAAAGGTCATTGAGTCCAGCCCCCTGCCTTCACTAGCAGGACCAATGCTGCCTGGAACAGTTTACAGCTCCAGCACATCTTCATCCGGCTACTGTGCAACATCTGCGGTCACTAGCCTTCATACTCCCACTGATACAAAAATCCAGGAGTCTGGCATTCAGCACTGGTCTGAGCTAACAGATTTACATCCGCAGGCCAGAAAGGTCACTGCAGAGCAAGCAAGGAAAGTCCCTTCTTGAAAGCTGTTTCTGCCAGGGTCTGACATATTTGCCAGACATTCCAGGACCCAATTCGATGTCTCCTAACTGCACAAGGAGGTACATGAATTCAATTCCATTCCATGCACAGGCTCTCTTCCTTCCAGCCCCTTTAGAATCATAGAATATCAGGGTTGGAAGAGACCTCAGGAGGTCATCTAGTCCAACCCCCTGCTCAAAGCAGGACCAATCCCCAACTAAATCATCCCAGCCAGGGCTGTCTCAAGCCTGGCCTTAAAAACCTCTAAGGATGAAGATTCCACCACCTCCCTAGGGAACCCATTCCAGTGCTTCACCACCCTCCTAGTGAAAAAGTTTTTCCTAATATCCAACCTAAACCTCTCCCACTGCATCTTGAGACCATTACTCCTTGTTCTGTCATCTGCTACCACTGAGAACGGTCTAGGACCTATCCTCTTTGGAACCCCCTTTCAGGTAGTTGAAAGCAGCAATCAAATCCCCCCTCATTCTTCTCTTCTGCAGACTAAACAATCCCAGTTCCCTCAGCCTCTCCTCATAAGTCAGGTGCTCCAGCCCCCTAATCATTTTTGTTGCCCTCTGCTGGACTTTCCAATTTTTCCACATCGTTTTTGTAGCGTGGGGCCCAAAACCGGATACAGTACTCCAGATGAGGCCTTACCAATGCTGAATAGAGGGAAATGATCACATCCCTCGATCTGCTGGCAATGCACCTACTTATACAGCTCAAAATGCCATTAGCCTTCTTGGCAACAAGGTCACACAGTCAACTCATACCCAACTTCTCGTTCACTGTAACCCCTAGGTCCTTTTCTGCAGAACTGCTGCCTAGCCACTCACATTTCCTTAGCTCTGGCCAGCCTGTTCCTAGTGCTGTCAGATGCTGTGCAAATGTCACCCACACATTTCTGCCGCCACTGCTCAATGCCTTCTTGCAACAGCGGCCCCTGCTATCCTCATCCTAGGCTCCCACGTAGCTGCTCTGCTGCAGCCCCACCTCCCACCCTATTCAAGGCCTGGCACCCACAGCTCCTGCCATGCTGCCACCAACCTGCGAATGGTGAACTTCACCGTGTCCTCGTTGTGCGATGCCACCATCACTTTGACTTTCTGGCTGTACTTTATCTCCTCGAGAACGTAGTCCAGGCACCTGCAACAAATCACATATGGGCACAGGGAAGTGCCCAGGGCACCACCTCCTTACGCCAGCGTCCCAGCTCTGGCACCCCTACCTCTGGTACATCTCGTTGGTCTCTTCGTATGTAGGGTTGAGGGGATCCTCGTAGCCGATTTGAGCAGCTCGGGCATGCTCCTGCTCCATGTACGCGCCTCTGACCAGCTTGGCCCCGAAGTGCCAGCCCTCACGGCGAGAGAGCTCCACGTCCATCGTGACATTGTCATACGCCTCCTGCAGCGGAAAGATGGAGCAGTGCCATCCGCAGCCAGGAGCAGTCGCTCACTGCACTGACACATGCTGTTCAGGATGGGGGAAGAGGAGCAAGGCTCCAAGCCTGCTCCTGGAATTCTGCCCTGAAACTGAGCTGCTGTTGAAGCACCCTCTCCTCCTGCAGCGTGACCCATCTCCACCCCACTGCCTGCCACCACTGCTTGGAATGCTGCCATCACCACTGCATCTGGAGCCCTTCCGGCATGCAGGCTGCACCCTGCACACCGCTGGGCCCCAGCTCCCCTGCCCACAGCTCATGCTGGCCAGACCTTCACCTTCAAGTAGCACTGGAAGGTGTTAAATATGACAGCCTTCTCCATGTTGAACTTGCGCTGCATCTCCAGGGTGAGCCGGCTGATGGCTGGCTGGAAGTAGGTCTGCTCAGCGTCCACCATCAGCCTCACTCCCAGCTCCAGGGCTCTCTGCAAGGGGAAGGACACTCCTCAGGTCAAGCCACAAGCAGTGAAAAGGTTCTGCTCAGGTGAAGTCTGCAGGGCCAACTCTGAGCCCACCGCTGTGTGTAGTACTGCACAGGTCCTGCAGATGGCAGCACGCTCACCTGCAGGCCAGTGCCTCCAGGGAACACCTGCTAGAAGAGCCCTGTGACCCTAGCCCAGCAGCAAACAGCCACAGAGAGCGGCCCAAAAACTCTTCTGGCACCGAGGCCATGCTGCGGTATGAGTGAGCAGGTCCATCTCACTTGCCGCGGGGCCAGGGACAGGGCCCACTCTACCCGTCCCCAGCTCGAAAAACTTCCCACCAAGACCCCCATGATGGTACTGCCTGGGCAGCTCCTAACCGTGGCCAGGACATCCATCCTCTGCAGCATTCGCTTCATCTGCAGGTCCTCCTCTTCGGTGAAGTGCGAGAGCAGAGGCTCCAACTGGCCAGTCTGAAAGGAGAAGCACTGGACAGCCTCAGTACTATCCCACCCTCGTGGCCACAGCCTGGACATTACAAACCATAAGCCTTCCCTCCCTCACCCAGGGTGCAGAGCAGGACATGGCACAAGGCATCAGGACAAGTGCTAATCCCAAGAGCCCATGCAGCTAACCACTCCCTCTCCAGGCACATGGGACAAGCATTGTGTGCTGAACTGTCTGCATCAAAGTGCAGCGGGAGGGGGCCCAGCTGGGAGCAGGTTCCTAGGAGTACCAGCATGCTCCAGACTAACGGGCAGCCACCCAGCCCCATTCACCAACCCTGTGCACCTGCCACCTTTGACTGGGAGCCAGAGCTGCTGCTCCCCAGATATTACAGAAAGAGTGTAGAGGGTGAGGGGCCTGGGGTCATGGCAGCTGCTAACTTGCAAGGGCTGGGGAAGCAGGAAGGAGCCCCAAAAGAAGCTGTTGGAGAGAGGAGAACTCTTGCACCCCTAGCCCCGAATCTGCCCTGGTTCCTTGCCAGGGGAACAACTCCACTGGCAGGCCTGGCTGAGAAGCCTGACTGTCCAACCCATTTCTCTGCTCAGGCCAGCCCAGCAGCACTGGGCTGTGCAGAGATGAGGCTGAGGCGGATGCTCAGGCTTGTCTCCCCACCCCACTTCCTCATCTGGGAAGAGCAGATTAGAGCACAGTTTGGCTGCTGACACCCACAAGCCCCAGCTCCCTTGCTCTAGCGGGAATGTGACTGCAGCGCTGCTACAGCTCTGAGCTGCTGGAGCTGGACCCCAAGAGGCAGCAATCATAGAACCTCAGGAGGTCATCTAGTCCAACCCCCTGCTCAAAGCAGGACCAATCCCCAACTAAATCATCCCAGCTAGGGCTTTGTCAAGCCTGGCCTTAAAAATCTAAGGAAAGAGATTCCACCACCTCCCTAGGTAACCCATTCCAGTGCTTCACCACCCTCCTAGTGAAAAAGTTTTTCCTAATATCCAACCTAAACCTCTCCCACTGCATCTTGAGACCATTACTCCTTGTTCTGTCATCTGCTACCACTGAGAACGGTCTAGGACCTATCCTCTTTGGAACCCCCTTTCAGGTAGTTGAAAGCAGCTATCAAATCCCACCTCATTCTTCTCCTCTGCAGACTAAACAATCCCAGTTCCCTCAGCCTCTCCTCATAAGTCATATGCTCCAGCCCCCTAATCATTTTTGTTGCCTGCTGCTGGACTCTTTCCAATCTTTCCACATCCTTATAGTGTGGGGTGCAAAACTGGACAGTACTCCAGATGAGGACTCAACAATGCTGAATAGAGGGGAATGATCACGTCCCTCGATCTGCTGGTAATGCCCCTACTTATACAGCCCAAAATGCTGTTAGCCTTTCTTGGCAACAAGGGCACACTGTCAACTCATATCCAGTTTGTCTACTGTAACCCCTAGGTCCTTTTCTGTAGAATGCTGCCTAGCCATTCGGTCCCCAGTCTGTAGCAGTGGATGAGATCCTTCCATCCTAAGTGCAGGACTCTGCACTTGTTCTTGTTGAACCTCAGATTTCTTTTGGCCCAATTGTCTAATTTGTCTAGGTGCCTCTGTATCCTACCCCTACCCTCCAGTGTATCTACCACTCCTCTCAGTTTAGTTTTATCTGAAAACTTGCTGAGGTGCAATCCGTGCCATCCTCCAGATTATTAATAAAGATATTGAACAAAACTGGCCCCAGGACTGACCCTTAGGGTCCTCTCTGAGGCCCCAGAGTCCTCTCTCCATCCAGGGCAGATGGATTCTAGCCACCCCTCCCCCCAGCCCATGCAGGGCCCTGCTTAGTCTGGGAGTGCACCTGCACACACCACCGTGTACATCTGACCAACCATCTCCTCCATCCAGTTCAAGTTCTGTCCTCAGAGCCCAGCCTAGCATCAACCAAGGCCATTTCATCCTGTTACTGCCCACTGGAGACAAGAGCCCTGCCACCGGATTTACTTCTACCCATGTGGCAGCTAGCAACGTTCTACCATCACCCACACTGGCACTGAGTATTGACAGGTGCCTCACCTAGTCACCCCTCCCTACCACTACCAGCTCCCGATTGCCACCTGAGCATTGCTTCAATGCAGAAGACATCTACGTCCATGTCTGCTCCTGTAGGGTTCTCTTCACTTCTGCCCGGGCCCAAAATGCAAGTCTTGGCTTAGCCACAAACACCTCAGTAGCACTCCTCCGAGTGCCCGTAACAAGCAAGCAGAGTGCCTCCCAGATGGCTCCTGACTGTGGGTGCCCCACCTCTATGTCCTAGGTCTTTGGCCCTTTCATTTATAGACAACCTTAATTCAGTACTTCACCATGAAACAGGGTTGTGGTCATCTCCTCTCACCTCCAATGGCTCCGCTGTAGCCTATAGGTGAAGGTACTTGCTAGGTGAGGCATAGGTATAAGTTAAGGCAGTAATGCAATGAGCTTACAAACCTCAACAACTGTAAGACAGTAGCTTAGCTAAATTAATCAAGGCCCAAGGCCTAAAAAGCCTTAACAGGAGTAGCTAACCGAGAGTAACCCTAGATCATAAGATAGCACAAGGCAGAGTGCTGTAGGGACTAAACTGCTGTAACCATGACATGCTAGTTGATACCATCTTGGGATATTTTTAGTCAGGGACATCAGCAGATGTCTGACCCCAAGAATGTCATGGGAATTATCTGACATCTACGATAAAGGTTGAGCTAAAAGACTATGAGAGAAGGGCACCCAATTAGTAAGGGGGAGGAACTGTAAAGGAAAAGGAGCTGAAGCTCCTCCTAAATATGCACTAGGCCTAGTGGTGTCGGTGTAACACAAGTTGTATCCCAGCTTGTGTGGCTTGAGAGGTGTGGCTCCTGAGGGCGGTGAGGGGGAAGATGAGGAAGATAACTAACACCAGAGGTGGTTTTTCAAAGGATGGCAAGAGAGTCTATGGATGCTCAGCTCCATCTGTATTACCTCTAGCTGCCTCACAGGGTTAGAGTGTTTGTGGCTCTGAACTGTATTAAAACTAGAAACAGTGCGATGGCTGAAGTGCGAGTGTTGCAATCCTGCCTCCTGTGTCACCAGACCTGATCCTGGGTCAAGAACCTACCAAATTCTAGCGTGGTAACAGGGGAAAACAAGTTGACCTAATCAATAGATCAGGCAACAATTCCCTCTTGGATTATTTTCTGCATGGCTCAGTTCTATCAAGTTCAGTGTGTCCCACCTCGTGGCTCCTTTTCCACATTCAGCCAGCACACCTCAAACTTGCAATGACATTAACAAGAGGTCTGACTTTTCCTACCTGCCAAGACCCGAGCTCAGGCCCTCTGAGCATTTCCCCAGCTAGTGCTAGTGTCACAGACCACCAAGGGGAGGTCAGGAATGTAGGTCCTTGCAGCCCAGTGCATGGAGGGATACAACAAGGACAAACTCTTGGCCCTCCCAACTCCTTTGTGATGATGGAGAAAGAGGGTAACCCGGGGCTGACAGGTGAAGACCCCAAGGGGAGAGAATTTATGGTGCATCGCATAAGTAGAAGCAATGGGATGCAATCAAGTTATCAGACAAGTATCAGGATGAAGTGCCTGACAGGAAGCGCCTCCCATGTGACTGGCTGATCCCAGATACTTGGGAGTTTTAGAAAAGACGGTTACTCACCTTTGTAACTGTTGTTCTTCGAGATGTGTTGCTCATATCCATTCCAATTAGGTGTGCGCGCGCCGCGTGCACGTTCATCAGAGACTTTTTACCCTAGCAACACTCGGTGGGCCGGCAGGTCACCCCCTGGAGTGGCGCTGGTATGGTGCCTGATATATACCCCTGCTGGCCCGCCCGCTCCTCAGTTCCTTCTTGCTGGCTTCTCCGACAGTGGGGAAGGAGGACGGGTGTGGAATGGATATGAGCAACACATCTCGAAAAACAACAGTTACAAAGGTGAGTAACCCGTCTTTTCTTCTTCGAGTGCTTGCTCATATCCATTCCAATTAGGTGATTCCCAAGCCTTACCTAGGCGATGGGGTCGGAGCGAGACGTTGCGGAATGTAAAACCGCTGCACCGAAGGCGGCATCGTCTCTAGCCTGCTGGACCAGTACATAGTGTGATGCAAAGGTGTGTACGGAAGACCAGGTGGCCGCACGGCAGATTTCCTGTATGGGGACATGGGCCAAAAATGTGGCAGATGAAGCTTGAGCCCGGGTAGAATGGGCGGTAAGAGGACCCGTCGGAACATGGGCCAAGTTGTAATATGCCCGAATGCAGGATGTCACCTAGGATGCAATATGCTGGGAGGAGATTGCCATGCCCTTCATGCGTTCCGCCACTGCCACAAACAATTGAGGTGAACGGCGGAAGGGTTTGGTCCTCTCAATGTAGAAGGCGAGAGCCCTTCGGACATCTAAAGAATGGAGCTGTTGCTCCCACCTCAAGGAATGCGGCTTTGGGCAAAAGACTGGCAGGAAGATGTCCTGGTTAACATGAAAGGCGGAGACGACCTTAGGGAGGAACGCCGGGTGTGGTCACAGCTGTACCTTGTCCTGATGGAATATAGTATATGGAGGGTCCACAGTCAGTGCCCGAAGCTCCAAGACTCGTCTAGCCGAGGTGATAGCGGCTAGGAAGGCCACTTTCCAGGACAGGTACAGCAGCGAGCATGTGGCTAAAGGTTCGAAGGGGGGGCACCATGAGCCTGGTTAAGACAAGGTTTAGGTCCCAGGTAGGGGTAGGCCGTTTGACCTGAGGGTATAGTCGCTCCAAGCCCTTGATGAATCTTAACACCATACGGTGGGAAAAAACTGACTTGCCAGCCTCGCCTGGATGGAAGGTGGATATAGCTGCGAGATGTACTCGTAGAGAGGAGATCGCCAATCCCTGCTGCTTGAGAGACCATACGTAGTCCAGAATAGTGGGGACTAATACGGAATGTGGAGAATGGCCGTGCTGGTTGCACCAGTGGCAGAAGCGCTTCCATTTCGTGAGGTAGGTTGAACGCGTGGAAGGCTTCCTGCTGCCCAGCAACACTTGCTGTACTGCTGCGGAACAGCGCAACTCCGACTGGCTTAACCAGCCAGGAGCCATGCAGTCAGATGGAGGGACTGTAGGTCTGGATGGTGCATCCTGCCTAAATCTTGCGTGATCAGATCCGGCCAAAGAGGCAGGGGAATTGGGTCCGCCAGGGACAGGTCGAGCAGCATGGTGTACCAGGGCTGCCGCGGCCAAGCTGGAGCAATCAGGATGAGGCGGGCTCTGTCTCTCCGGAGCTTGATCAGGACTCTGTGGACGAGAGGAAAGGGTGGAAAGGCGTAACAAAGACGTCCCGTCCATGGGATCAGGAATGCGTCTGACAGGGAGCCTGGGGAGTGACCCTGTAGAGAGCAGAACACCTGGCATTTCCTGTTCAATCTGGAGGCAAACAGGTCTATGCAGGGAAATCCTCACCTCTGGAAAAATCGAATAAAGGACGTCCGGACGTATGGACCATTCGTGGGACAGAAAGGATCTGCTCAGGTGATCCGCGAGGGTGTTCCGTACTCCCGGGAGAAAAGAGGCCACTAGATGTATAGAGTGGGCTATACAGAAGTCCCACAGGCGTATTGCTTCCTGACACAGCGGGGAGGACCGAGTCCCGCCCTGCTTGTTGATGTAATACATGGCCGTTGCGTTGTCTGTGAACACCGCAACACAATGGCCGTGTAAATGGTGTTGAAACGCTTGGCATGCCAATCGGACTGCCAGCAGCTCGCGCACATTGATGTGGAGCGTCAGTTCCCTTGGCGACCAGAGACTCTGTGTGCGCAGGGTCCCCAGGTGGGCACCCCCGCCCAGCGAGGACACATCCGTTGTCAGGGACACGGAGTGCTGGGGGAGGGGGGTGAAACGGTCGGCCCGCACGCACTTGGGAGGACGTCGTCCACCAGCCAAGGGAGCCTAGAACATTCGGTGGAATCGTTATGATTGTGTCTATGGCGTCCCTGCCTGGCCGATAGACCGATGCGAGCCAGGTCTGCAGCGGGCGCATTCGCAGTCTTGCATGCCTCGTGACGAAGGTGCATGCCGCCATGTGCCCCAGGAGAGTGAGGCAAGTTCGAGCAGAAGTGGTCCGAAAGGCTTGTAGACTTTTGACCAGGGAAACTATGGCTTGGAACAGGTGCAGGGGTAAACTGGCTGTCGCAAGGTTGGAGTCCAGCATTGCCCTGATGAACTCTATCCTCTGTGTAGACACCAGAGTGGACTTGTCTGGGTTGATGGTCAAGCCTAGACTCACAAACAGCTCCCTGATGATGGCGACGTGGCCGATCACCTGCGCCTCCGAAGTGCCTCGGATAAGCCAGTCGTCGAGGTAAGGGAAGACGTGAATACGACGACGGCGCAGGGAAGCAGCGACGACTGCCATACATTTGGTGAATACCCGAGGGGCCGAGGAGAGACCAAAGGGGAGGACAGTAAATTGGTAGTGATCCCGATTTACCACAAAGCGCAGATACCTCCTGTGCAGAGGAAAAATTGCAATGTGGAAGTATGCGTCCTTCATGTCGAGAGCGGCGTACCAATCTCCGGGATCCAGGGAAGGAATGATGGTTCCTAAGGATACCATGCGGAACTTGAACTTTTTGATGAATTTGTTCAGTCCTTGCAGGTCCAGGATGGGCCGAAGGCCCCCTTTTGACTTGGGGATTAAGAAATACCGGGAATAAAACCCCTTGCCCCTTAACTCCTCCGGCACCTCCTCTATAGCTCCGGTGAATAGGAGCTTGCGAACCTCCTGGATGATAAGTTGCTCGTGAGAGGGGTCCCTGAAGAGGGACAAGGAGGGAGGATGGGAGGGGGGTGGAGAAATAAACTGAAGAAGGTATCCAAACTCCACCGTGCGTAGGACCCAACAGTCCGAGGTCAGTTGGGACCAAGCCGGCAGGAAGGGGTGGAGGCGGTTGAGAAAATGAAGAGGATCCAGGGAGGGGATTGGTATACTGCTCTCGGGCGCACTCTCAAAAGTTTGCTTTGGGTCCCTGCGGTGGTTTGGTGGACCCAGAATTGTTACCCCCTTGAGGACCCAACTGACATCTGCGGTTCAGGCAGCCTCCTCTCTGGGTAAAATCCTGTCTGGGTTGAGGCAGGGGGTAAGGGCGCTGAGGTTGTGGGCAGAATGGCCGTCTCTGAGTCTGGGGTGTGTGCATTCCCAGTGAACGCATGGTAACCTGGTTATCCTTCAGACTCTGTAGTCTGGGATCTGTTTTCTCTGAGAAAAGACCCTGCCCGTCGAATGGCAGGTCTTGGATTATATACTGCAACTCAGGCGGTAGTCAGGAAACCTATAGCCATGATATGCGATGCATGGCTACACCAGATGCCAGCATTCTGGCTGTCGAATCTGCGGCATCTAAGGACGCTTGCAGTGTGGTCCTGGAGATCCCACTTCCAGGAGAGCTGAAAATTCCTGGCATGAGTCCTGGGGAACTAATTCAGTGAACTTGCCGACGGCCTCCCAGGTGTTGTAGCTGTATTGGCTCGAGAGGGCCTGCTGGTTCGCCACATGGAGCTGAAGGCCTCTCGCAGAGTAAATCTTGCGGCCCAGCAAGTCCATGCGCCTGGCTTCTCTGGATTTTGGTGCAGGAGCTTGCTGGCCATGACGCTCCCGTTCGTTGACTGATTGTACCACCAAAGAGCAGGAGGCGGGGTGTACTTAGAGGTACTCATACCCTAGAACTACAATAAAAAACTACATACACGATACTACACAGGAGTGAAACGCTAGGGAGGTGGAGAACAGCTAGCTGTGCTCCACAGTTCCAACGACCAACACGGGCAAGCACTCGAAGAAGAAAAGACGGTTACTCACCTTTGTAACTGTCGTTCTTCGAGATGTGTTGCTCATATCCATTCCAAACCTGCCCTCCTTCCCCACTGTTGGAGTAGCTGGCAAGAAGGAACTGAGGAGCGGGCGGGCCAGCAGGGGTATATATCAGGCGCCATGCCAGCGCCACTCCAGGGGGGGACCTGCCGGCCCACCGAGTGTTGCTAGGGTAAAAGGTCTCCGATGAACGCGCACGCGGCGCGCGCACACCTAACTGGAATGGATATGAGCAAGCACTTGAAGAAGAACTGACTGGCTCAAGCATCGGAAGGCCTGATGCATGGTGCCCCCTTCCCAGTCCAGCACAGCACCATGGAGCTCTCCAGCGGCAGCGTCCCATGCCATTACCTGGGTGGAGCTCTACTGCTCAGGAGGGTTCCCTTGGGGCCTCTCCCTGGGCCAAAATAGTGCCACTCACCCACCTTCATGTTTGGTATGAGAAGTAGTTTGGAGAGCTTCGTTCGGCTGTCAATCAGGCTGTTCCAGTCCAGCAAGTCCACAGTGCTGCAGCGACAAAGACTCGTGTTAGCGCCGGCTCCAAGCGAGCTGCAAACTGGCCCCAACCTCAGCAGGCTTCCCCAAGGGGTGCACCGGCAGCTCCCACACTAGTCAGGATGGATTAGTGACCCAGAGCCCACTGCTGCCCGTCGTGACCCAGCTTGGGGGGATTTCAGCAGAGCTCCCTGGGCGTAGGTCCTTGGTTACCAGGAGCCTGGCAGAGCAGCAGGATCCACATGGCAACCCTTCCACCCAAGTCACTCCGAGAAGCAACACGCCCCTCAAAATGCCCACAACAAACATGGCCACCACCGCTTCTTATCCCTTCCCAGTGCAGCTCCCCGGCCTCCAAGAAAGGCAGCCTCTCCCAGGACCCCTGCCCCAAGCCATTGCTCTAGGATTTGGGAAGCTCCCCTCTCTGCCTCCTACCCCAGTCCCTCTAGCAAAGCACACACTGGCTGAAATGGAAGCCTTTGGGACCCCTCCATGTGCTCCTTTCTGTGGCACCCCCATCTCTCCCCATTCTGCAGCACATTCTGGGAAGGCCAGAGGGTCAGGCTGGCTGCAGCCCAGGAGGGAGCTCACCCAGACACGCCAAGGTCCTCGCCGGTGAACCAGTGCTGGCTCTCTGCTTTGGTCGCAATCCCAAGGTTCGCCAGGGTCTCCTGCAATGAGAAAGGAGCGTGTTACCCTGCTGCCGCCTGCTGTCCCCAAACGCTGCAGTGAGCAGCAGTCCTGCTGCCTTTGCGCTGCAGGCCCGGACTCTACCCTGAGTCATGACTCTGCTCCAAGACGATGGCTGGGGTGGGATTGTGCCAGTTCCCACACACTACATAGCCCCCGTGGGTCAAAGTCACTGAGCAGCCACTCAGCACTTCCCAGAGGGTTCTCCCCTGGTGCTAAGCAGCTCTCGGGAGAGAGGGCTAGTGCAGGAGCTATGCATGCACGTGCACCAGCAACTGGGACAGACCTCACTGGTACCAGCACAAGAGGGGCTCCTACCATTGCTCTGCCTGGAAGGGGCAACAATGGATCTCAGGAGTCTTATGGTGCACTGGGACCTATGAAGGGGGATGGAGATTCCAGCATAATCCCAGCCCAGGGGAAGGACTGGGGGAAATGCACAGAAATGAGCTCACTTGGCTAGGGAGGAACAGGGCATGCATTTTACTGGCTGCTGCATCACGCTCTTTTGGTCACTAGGCATGGAACCAGAACAATGTTCCTCCCAGACTCTCACTTTAAGGCCAGAAGGAACCATCCTGAACACCTAGTCTGAAGTCCTGCACGTCGCAGGCCACAGAACCTCCCCCACCCTCTCCTGTAATAGGCCCCTCACCGCTGGTTGAGTGACTGAAGTGCTCACATCATGGTCTAAAGACTTCAAGTTACAAAAAAAAAAAAAATCAAAAAAAAATCCAGCATTTACACAAGTTCAAGCCGGCAAGTGACCTGTGCCCCATGCTGCAGGGGAAGGCAAAAAACCCCCAGGGTCTCTGCCAATCTGACCTCCAGGAAAATTCCTTCAACCCCAGAAATGGCATCTAGCTAGACCCTGAGCATGGGGGCAACACCCACCAGCCAGAATTCTCTGCACGAACTCAGAGTTCTCCCCAGTGCTTTGATCCAAGGCTCCGAAGTGTATCACAAGCCCCCGACAAAGGTGGGGGCACAATCCACCAGGAGGGTGATGCACCCAGAACATGAGCAGCACAGATGCCCATGGGGCAGAGTTGGGGAGGACAGCTCCTTTGGGAGTGCTGCCCCTAGCTCACCTGCAGCTTTTTCACCTCCAGCCTGGTCTCCATCACAGCCAGCCCGGCCTTGCCCTGCTCTGCAGCCATCTGGTGAAAGAACTTCCTCCACTTCATCAGCACCTCCGAGAACTGCATCTGGTGGAGGGAGGAGGAGAAGCAGACCGCAGGGTGAGCTCCCTGCTCCTCTCCCCAGCCAGGGTGGCTCAGAGCTCCCCCACCCTGTGATTGTATCCTAGGGGTGCTGGGCACTTTGCCACACCAAGTAAGCAGGACTGGCCCTGCTGGGTGCTCAACCAGATAGTGCTGGTACCTCTCACTACCCTCCTAGTAAAGATCAAGGCCCCTAAAACTGACACTAGGCAGGAGATAACCTAGCATTTAGCCAGATCTTCATCCTCAAAGCAAGAGGCAAGCTCAAGCCCTTCTACATCGGGTGAGGCCTGGGCCAGACATCAGGGGAGCTCTGACTCTCCAGGGATGGACTGAGGCCCAAGCTGCTGCCCTGAGCAGGATACTGGTCTCTCCAGGGAGTCAACTGAGCATCACTGACAGACAGTCTGTAAGCATGTGCCTGGCATGCACCCGATAGGAGGGACCATCCTGCCTGGCACTCAGCTTGCTGCATGGAGCCCAGGCAGTGGGGTGCTGCCTGCGATGAGCACAAGGAGGCAGATCTGGTCCCAAAAATCCCTCATCTGGTGTTAGGGGCCTCCATCCTCTCACACACCACAGCCATCTCTTCTGCAGCTCCTGCCACCTGGAACAGTCTCCAAGTAACTCCCAGAGCCTGTCTCAGCCTGAGCACCTCTCCCTCTGCTATAACGCAGGGGCCCTGGCACCAAGAGTCACTCACCAGGAACTGAGGCCTCCCTAAAGCCGTCAGCTTAATGGCCGAAAAGCTGTCCTCGGAGCTGCCACCTAAACGAAGGTAGAGAGAGCTGAGATGGCTGCAGCATCCAAACTCCAGGGCAGGTAAAGGAAAGCAGCCTAGGGCAATCCAGAAAGCCCATGTGGAGCTGGCATATCTGCCCTCTGCCCATGCTGGGTACTCTCCAGAGACCGCAGCAGCACCTGGCCTCTGCATTGCAGCAGAAGGGCACCCGGAGAGCCATGGCCCACGGATGGCAATGCAGCCTGTTGGGGGAGGAGCACAGGGCCAGGTGCTCCCAGAGGGACAGTCAGGCACAGCCGACACAGGGGCACTTTGGGGGTGGCATATGCAGAGCGCCTACCCGAGGCCTCGATACAGCGCAGGAACGCCTCCATATGCTGGTCACACTTGGTTTCATCTGCGTAGAAGTAGGTGCGGGCACTGATGACCCTGTCCCGGCGGTCCCCAAACCCCCGATGCGCAAGGTACTGCTTCTCTCTCTGGGTGGCACCTGAGGACACATAGAGGGAGCGTGCTGCAGACACGGCAGAGGGGAGGAGATGGCCAAGAGCCCACACGTCCCTGGAACAAGTCCCCTTACTCTTACCAAGCCCTGCCCAAGCCTCTGTGGGGATTTCTCCCACCCTAGGAGAAAGTCCCAGGGCTAGATTTTCATTGGGTTGAGGTCCTTCTAGAAGATCTGCTCTACCTCCAGGACTCATGGGGTGGGATTCCCTGGCCCGTGCTATGCACAAGAGCAGGTTAGATGTTCCAGCCTTAACACCTATGTGAGAACCCAGAAGCTGCCCAATCTTAGGGATCTCTGCTTCGTAGCAATGTGACCCCCCGAGGTCCCCCCAGAGCAGTTTAAACACAGTCTGTGTCTGGGTTTTCACAGTTTATGAGCAGATCAAGGTACTTTCCACACATAGGCCTGGGACTCGAGTGGCCATTCTGCACAATAAGGGCGTGAGGGCCAGAGCTTTGGAGCATGCTGGGGAGGGGATGGTCTGGGCTAGAGTCTCAATGGATCTGTGTCCAACTAGGATGTGTTAGGAGCAGTTGTGTCACTCACCCCCTGTCTCCTTCTCAGATGCAGAGGTACAGGAGCTAGAGGAAGGAAACAGATGGTGAGACAGGCATCAGGGCAGCTCAGGAGCCCCCCTGGGACTACAGTGCACCGCCCCTCCCAACCAGCTTGCTTGGCTTCACAGGGGTCAGCTCCCCATAGCCAAAGGGCCAGGTCCCCACGAGCCCCTCATCCTTCCTGTTCTTCACTCCGGCAATGGCCATTCACAGACGTGCTTCTCTTGGCCTCTGGGCCCAGAGCACTTAGCTGGTGGGGAAGGGGATATTTTCCAAAGCCTCCTTCGGGCCTATGCCAATCAGAGTCAGTCATGTGCAACTACCTCCTCCCACCATATGAAAATCAGTGGGACCTTCAGTGCCTTGGAAAATGTTAGCTGAGATTCCTACCCTACCCCATGGGGCAGCCAGCTCAGGGGTGGAGAAACTGCCATAGGTGAGGAGAGCAAATTCCCCTCACGAAACTGCAGGGGAACCAGAACGTCCACACTCTAGTTCAGCTGGACGCTGGGGCAAATGCCCCAACTTTTGTGACAAGTGTCACACTGATAGAAGCCCTCATCTCCCTTCCACAGGGTCTTTATACCAAACAGCACCAGCCTGAACCACCCTGGGCTGCTTATCCCAAAGCTTTACACTGTGCCAGCTCACACCCTCTACGGAGAGCTGAGCCTCAGCCCCTTCATTGCATCCATCTCCCCACCTTCTCCAGGCCTGTGTCAGAGCAAATTATTGTTGTTTTCCCAGGCACTGACTTTGGGCTCGTTCTTCCTCCTGCCTCCGCTTTTCTTCTGGATTATTTTCAATGCCAATTGCTCAGACAAACAAGTTTGTCTACATTTACAGGAGATAATGCTGCCTGCTTCTTATGTACAACGTCACCTGAAAGTGAGAACAGGCATTCGCATGGCACTTTTGTAGCCGGCGTTGCAAGGTATTTGTGTGCCACATATGCTAAACATTCATATACCCCTTCATGCTTCAGCCACCATTCCAGAAGATATGCTTCCATGCTGATGATGCTTGTTAAAAAAGTAATGCATTAATTAAATCTGTGCCTGAACTCCTTGGGGGAGAATTTTATTTCTCCTGTTCTGCTTTACCTGCATTCTGCCACATGTCATGTTATAGCAGTCTCCGTGGATCATGACCCATCACGTTTGATTTAAGAACACAGACGGTACCAATGTGAGTTTGAGGATAGCTATAGCACTTGACCCAAGGCTTAAGAATCTGAAGTGCCCTCCAAAATCTGAGAGGGACGAGGTGTGGAGTATACTTTCAGAAGTCTTAAAAGAGCAACACTCCAACATGGAAACTACAGAACCCCAACCACCAAAAAAACCCCTTCTGCTGGTGGCATCTGACTCAGGTTATGAAAATGAACATGTGTCAGTCCACTCTGCTTTCAATCATTGTTGAGCAGAACCCATCATCAGCATGGACGCACATCCTCTGAAATGGTGGTGGAAGCATAAAAGGATATGAATCTTTAGCACATCTGCCATGCAAGTATCTTGCGACACCAGCTACAATGCCATGTGAACACCTGTTCTCACTTTCAAGTGACATGATAAACATGGGGCAGCATTATCTCCCATGAACGTAAACAAACTTGTTTGTCTAAGCCATTGAACAAGAAGTAGGACTGAGTGGACTTGTAAGTTCTGAAGTTTTATATTGTTTTATTTTTGAATGCAGTTATTTTCTGTACATAATTCTACATTTGTAAGTTCAACTTTCATGACAAAGATTGCACTACCATACTTGCATTAGGTGAATTGAAATATATTACTTTTGTTTTTATAATGCAAATCTTTGTAACAAACATAAAACAAGCAGTGTACACTTTGTATTCTCTTATAACTGAAACCAATATATTTGAAAACATAGAAAACATTCAAAAATATTTAAATAAAAATGGTATTCTATTATTAACAGTGCAATTTATCATAATTCATTTTTTTAATCTCTTGACAGCCCTAATTTTAATGTAGTTTTTTGTATTTAGTTTACGAGGTTTTTCTAAAAAAGTGCAAGTCCCGTCATATGCAGCAAATGTTCTTTCACAAGTCGTCAGCAAGGCTGGAAGGCACCCTTTGGTGAGATTTTGATAGGGACTGCCCTCATGCAAAACTCCCTCTGGTCAATTTGAGTCTCTCCTCTTAGCCAGAGGCAGCGCAGATCAGCACGTAAAGAAGTGGCTAGGTCTAGCATGAAGCTGAGGGAAGGACCGGTGGGGCCCTGGGGTCAGCCATGGGTTCTGGTTGGTTTAGAAGCGGAATGAAATTCCATATGAACAAGCTATAAAGCTGCCCAATTGCAGCGAACGCAGCAGCATGGGGCCCCCTTGCTGAACTCAGCGTTCTGCATTCTCTCTGCTATGGCCAATGGCACTGCTGAGTGCAAGAGCAGTATAGGCAATACCCCACCTGCCTCTGCATTACGCACCCATGGACCAGTTCAAGGGGGGGGGGCATTAATCTGATTGTGGCAGTGAGTAGAGGAAGCACTGGCAATTCAAACAAGCCAGGAGAGCTGCAAATACCAGCCCCACCCCCCCAAGGGAAAGCTGAAAGAGAAGAGTCAAGAGGCAGCATTAGCAGACAGAGGTACTGCCTGGAAAGAGCAGCCACAGGGCTGGGAGCAAGGGACATGTAATACAGCAAGGCAGAATTCTCCTATGAGTACGGCTGGGGAAGGGACATGCCAGGGGTGGCAGCTGTGAAGATGATTTCTTAATTTCACTAGAAACAAGGACTTTTCAACATGCAAACACTAGGCTGGTAGGGCCAGCCTACACAGGTTGTGTACCAATTCAGAGACAGATACAGTTAAAGCCATGCAACCCCTCAGTACTGGTGCAGTGATCTCCATACAAGATGCTCAGTGCCGTAAATTTAGCAGAATAAGCACCTTTTATGCAGGCTTCGCTGTGCCCACACTAAGGGGCTGCACCGGCTTAACTGTATGTGCTTTCAAATTTGTACAGGCAAGTCTTACCTTACGTGGGGGTTCCGTTCCACGGTTGTTATCGCGTAAAGCAAAAACCATGTATATGCAAAATTATATTCCCAAACCCTTTAAATCTCACCTGCAGATCCGGTGGCTGGGCCGGAGGGGCATGTAAAGAGCACCACCGGGCTACCCGCCGCATCAGGAAGCCCGGCGGAGCCCTGTAAAGCCCGCCCGCAGCTTTGGCAGCCGGGCTGGAGAGCCCAGAGAAGCCCTTTAAATGCCCCCCCCACCCCCCCCGGCCCAGCTGCCGGAGCTGTGGACAGGGTTTAAAAGGCTTCACTGGACTTCCTGCTGCAGTGGGGAGCCCGGAGGAGCCCTTTAAGTCCCGCCTGCAGCTTTGGCAGCTGGAGCTGGCATTTAAAGGGCCCGGAGCTCCACGGTGGCCTTGGGCCCTTTAGTTCATCACAGGGGCTACCAGCCACCTCTGCAGCTGGGAGCCCCCTGGGTGATTTAAAGGCCCTGGGACTCCCAGCCACAGCTGGTGCCCCAGGACCTTTAAATCTTGAGGCCACGCCCCCAGACTGTACACGTAAAGTTGAAATCGTGCATGTTAAATGTGCGTAAGTTGCGACAGACCTGTACACTGTGTAGCCCAGCCCTTGGGATCTCCAAGCGCAACTGTGCAGCTAGAGGCTGAGTAGCAGGAAGTGAAACAGGCCCAGCCTGGTGTCCCAGTGCCAGACTCAGTGAAACGCAAACCGGACCAGCAGCAAGAAGTCCATTGTTGGTTTGTTAACATAGGAGAGCGCTCACGTGTGTCGACATGCCCACCTGGTCAACATTCCTTTAACATTATAATACAGTGTGGCTTTTTGGTTCCTGGCCCAGGTGTGTGAAGTATTAGTCAGAATGGTGCATTGATAGAATGGGTTTTGCCTTTTCATAAAGCCAAAAAGAAGAAAATCCTTTTCCCAGCTGAACAAACAGACAAGCTCCCAGGAACAGCCTGCTTTTTGGAATGTTAATCCTGGCCAGCAAAGCCATCACAGTAGATAACCCAGACTTGCTTAAATATTTGCCCACAACATCTTATAGGATGGAGCAACAAGGGAATAAACCTTGTCAGGAAACTAAAAACATCCCGTTTAATAGAGTGCAAAGCAGCCTACTGCGACACCAACACACCCTGCACCAGAACAGCCAGCTCCATGCACACTCAAGACAAGACTAGCACGGAGGTCCAGCAGGGTTTGGAGGAATTACACACCTAATACCAGCACCCCTCATCTCCCAGGGCTCAGCTGCAGTGGTTCAATTCCTTCCCCACTTGTGAATTCCTACAGCCCAGGTCTGAAGGAGGCAGAGCTAACATGTATTTGGATCTCCCTGGGCACAGTACCCCACAGCCTGGGACCAACCTGGAAGTGCCTCCGATCCAGGGCCAAGAGCATCATGCTGGCTTTGGAGTCTGTGCCATGATGAGAGCAGTGGTCTCTGGAGTCAGAGAGAACCAGGTGTTCTGGAGGCCTGGCTGCAGCCCAGCAGGGGCTTTAGAGATTAGGACCTGAACCCGGAGTGGGCAGGGGTGGCATTCTGGTGCCACGTGCCTTGGGGCTGCCATGAACCATGCAGGCTACAGTTAAAGTGGCCTGGACTGATGTTCCTAGTTACAATCATCCAGTCTCGGAGTGACACTCAGGGTTACTAGGTTTCCATCAAGAGGAGCAGTTGGAGCTTCCTAGCTAGCTGGATAACAGGCAACCATCGGTATCGCTGTGTGGCTCTCTGGGGGAGGGGAGGGGGAAGGAGATGAGTCTATTAGTATGTTGAGGCCATGCCTGTGGGAGGTGCACCTCCTGTGTAACAGGCACCCCAGAAGTAACTGGATCCCCAGACTCGCTGGACACTTCCTGCTGTCTCTGGGCTTGACTAACCATTGCCCGGCACCTTGCGCAGTGGGTGTGAGCTGCTACCAACCAGGCCCACTGCACTAAGCACACAAGATAATAGTGAACCGGGCTCTTGTTTCTTACATAGCCCCAAGAACAGTCAGGACTCAAAGGGCTGACCCAGCTCCCCTGGGCGCCACAGACCCTAGATAAACAGCCCAGGTTACAAACCACTGTCCACACGCAGTCTTTGATTTGGCTCGTGGGTTAATTCTGACCAGTCTGCTTTGGTGAAAGCCTCATGGTGAGGCAGAAACTGAAGTTACTCATCTGGGGAGAAAGCATGTCATTGGTGCTTCAACACAGACTCACTCCTGTGCCGTAGTGTTCTGGGCAGAACTCTGCACAGGGGTGATGGCCCAAGTGGATGTCACAAACATGGGAACGGCTGGAGCCTCAACTTCCCGTTTTCCAAAACAGAGGATGCAAAAACGGGCACAGTGAACTGAGAAAAAATGTAGCATGGAATTTATGAGAAGTATTTCCACGACATTTGCCTCGCGCTAGGACTGAGCACCCCGGCAGCAAGGGCACCCAGTTGCATGCTAAGTGAATGGAGATTGCCAGCCGACAACTGCGAAACACAGATCAATTTCCTTAGCTGTGGGGCTCCTGTGCAGAGCAGGGTTCTCTCTATCATCACACTCTTCACTGCACAGCCAACTTAGGCACACGTAAGAGAGCACAACCATTACCAGCTTAGCATAAGCCATGTGCTAAGTGCACTTGGTACGTCCAGCTGGTGACTGTCAAAAGTCATGGCTTTACCAAATCAAAACTAAAATTTCATCAGAACGCTTGAGGTGTCCTTGGCAGCGAGAACCATCTCATGTTCAGCTTTCTGCCCCAGCCAGCTCTGCTGTGTGCCTGGGCTGGCGTAGTCTCAAGGACTGGTAAAATACTCCCGTTCTCTCACCCACAGATCCTTGTTCTCAAGCAGCTGAACTTCTCCTCCCAGCTTACAAAAAGACATTCTTACAATGTCAAGGCTGGACACATTTTACCCAAAAATTAAGTTCCAAAAAGTTCTGAATGCCTGAAAACTGGAGCTTAGAGTGGTACTCAATGACTTACACGAGTACCCTCTAGTCGACACTAGAAACCCTACATTGGCACAGCTACACTGATGCCGCAATGCATCTGGTGAAGACGCCCTATGTCGATGGGCGAGAGCTCTCCCACTGTAAGGTCTGAGGCCTTTTCTTCAGCCATATTAGGAGAGCAGCAGCCATGAGCCAAGAAGCAAAGTCACCGCCTCACATTTCATCTAAATTACTTTAAAACAATGTAATATCAGGCTTTTAAGAAGGCAATCCTGTACTAACAGTACCCTCCACCAAACAGATCTTAGGATGCCTAAAGAAAACTTGCTTGATAGTATTCTGTCTAGCAAGGAATCACTTCAACAGCTGTGGTTGTGAAGTCTCTATTTCATTATTTTGTCTTGTCTATGGTCCCTGCTTCTCTTTTTGTCTGGTTCTTTGTTGCATAACTAATTTTGCAAGATTTAAATCAACTAAGGTGGTGGGGTATGACTAGGCAAAGAATTGTTTTGCAATATGTTAGGATTGGACAAAACTGCCTAACATTTTAGTAAAATGACCGGCTAAGGCGGGGTGGCCAACCTGCGGCTCCGGAGCCACATGTGGTTCTTCAGACGTTAATATGCGGCTCCTTGTATAGGCACCTGTGCCGGGGGGGTGCTCACTGCTCAACCCCTGGCTTTGCCCCCACTCCACCCCCTCCCCCCAGCCTGCCATGCCCTAGCTCCTCCCCCCTCCAGAGCCTCTTGCACACCACAAAACAGCTGATCAGGAGGTGCAGGGAGGGAGGGGGAGGTGCTGATCGGCAGGGCTGCCAGTGGGCAGGAGCCACTGGGAGAGAGTGTGTGCGCGCGTGGGTGGTGGGGGGGCTGCTGACATATTACTATGGCTCTTTGGCAATGGACATTGGTAAATTCTGGCTCCTCCTCAGGCTCAGGTTGGCCACCCCTGGGTTAAGGCATAGCTAAGCAGGACTCCAGTTTCACTATATAAACTGGGTTCCAAGAAGGAGACTGTTGGGGCAAAAAAAGGAAAAGGAAAAACCTGGAAGAAGAACTTGCCTCCAAGAGACAGCCCAGAGCAGAGCTGCTAGAATCCGATGCACGACCCTGACATGCAGTGTAACCCCTTTGGGGTTTGGAGAGCATGGCCCCTTTAAATCTTTTTCCTGGAGGAGGGGAGGGGGAAAGTGAGAAAAAAAGGAGGGAAACTCCAGGGGATGGGGATGGAGCTCCAGGGGAGAGAGGAGGCTGCCTGCAGGCCCTGGCAAAGGAAGCAGTAGAGAACCTGCCTGGAGCCTGGGAAGGGCAGGGCAGCCAATTGGGGACAGCCCAGGAGCCAGGAGGAGCACTGGGGCAGGGAGGAATTGCCCAAGGATAGGCTGGAGCTGGACCCAGGATCACAGCTGCCCAGGGCTGCAAGTACTGGGGCTTGTGACTCTGCATTGGGAACGAGGGAGGTTGTAGCTAGTTAAGTGGGGAGGTGGTCGCTCTGTCTGGCTTTGCAGAGAGCGACAGAAGAGGGCACCGGAGGGGTTTGTTGGCGGAAAGTTCACTGACACCGAAGACGACCAGGAGCACCCAAGACTCACCACTGGACTGGAACTTTGCTCAGGCCTCCTGAACTCTGTGTGCAGACATGTTGTTCAGTGTCTGCCCTTCCAGACTGTGCTACCACTGGGCCTGTGGGGCCTTGGTTTGGATGCATCCCTGTTTTACCGCTCCCCCTATATTTCTCCTTGTTGTATTTCTCCTCTCATCCCTCTGTAAATAAATACCTCCCTTTGTTATATCCATTGTACTTTTCCTGTGGGTGTTCACTCGGAGGGGTTTGGAATAGGCGCCCCTGGGGTGGAAGGGATTTCTCCTGCTGCATTCCTGCACATGCCTTCTCTTGGCCAGAGCTGCCTGCAGAACAGACTCCATCTTGGCCACAAGGGCGCTAAAGTTACACTGCAATAAGAATTCAGGTGAGACTGATCTTGCCTGGCCAACAGGTAAAGTCTGCCTGCATGATCAGAACTGGTGAGGACAGCATTGTATTCTTAGCACGTGTATTCTGCTCTGTGATTGTGAACAGAGGGAGGTTAAGGATATTTCTGTGCAAGACTCTTTCACTGATAAAAAGGTCCTGCAAACCCACAGAAGAGCACACCTTGATCCCTGGGAACTAGGTAAAGGCGGGTGCCCTAGAGTGGGCCAGTAACACCATTGACAGAACAAATCCACCTCTGCGAGACCTCACCCGATGACTTAGCGCAGTCCACGCTGGCACTTAGGCAGATGTAACTTATGCTGCTTGCGGGGGGGCGGGAGGGGGAGGAGAGCATATTCATACCCGAGCAACACAAGTTATACAGATGTAACCTGTCGTGTAGACGAACCTTCAGGATGGCCTTGGTGTAACACCATTTGTCTGGAGTAGCTTCTACTGAGGTCAAGTTTGATCTCAGAGAGTTAGTTGGTAAGTCTCAAGGGAAACATTAAATCTGATTAAAGCACCACCACTAACAACTTTTACTGAGAAGAAACAGATGCCAGGAAGTTAATGAACATTGCTGTACAGTTACTTAGGCCATGCCTACATTTGCGAGTTTGCAGCAGTACAAATCTATCGCTCTAATATTGCTCGGGTAGCCGCTCAATGCTGACAGCAGAGAGCTTATGTCGAACAGTACAATGTGTTGCTCAAGGATGTGAAAAATACTCCATGAAGCAGCTACTGCACTGATACCTGGATCAGAGACATGACAATTCACCACAAAGGAGCAGGCAACAATCCAAGAGCAGAGTGCAGTATGGGGAGACTATTTGATTCCAGTGACAGCAACACCTGCACCCTTGTGTAAGACTCTGAAGACAAGCTGTTTGCAAAGCAGCCTGCTGGAAACAGCAAGAGAACTGCTACAAGGATGAGTCAAATCCATCCCTCTGCCATTAACTCAGACACCACATGCAAGGACACTAGCAGGTGAATATGGCTACTTCTACAGGCCTGTGTTAGTGACACTGTGCAGTTACTTATTGCATCTCCTTAGCACAATCTGTTGCCAGGACACATCACAGCTCTGCACAGGGCGGAGCCAAGACCGGATATGTGTCTAACTGGAGAAATGCACAAAGAGCTTGTTAGACGTTCACAGCCTTCACAGCCACTTTTGTACCAAGTCTGCGAATTCCAGGTAGGGCTACTTCTAACACTGCTGGTGAACTGAGCAATGTCCACCATCTCACAGCCAGTACATGCCAACCCCCCACTCTCCATATGGAGCCAGAACAGACTGGGGGCAGCAGACATGTAGTGGATTGAAATCCTTCTCCTCGAATCAAGGCTCAGCCTCCCCTCCTCTTCCCCACTTCAGCCACATACACAGGACCCTGAAGAGAGAGGAACCAGTTTTCCTGAGTAATGTGGAGTGGAAGGGAGGGAGCGAATGCATGCGTTCCCAGCAGGCCAGATGCGTGAAGCTGCCCAGGACCAGGCTCTATGGAAGTTGTTTGGAATCCACCAGGCAGTGGACATGGTGTCCCCAAAGTGCCCTCCCACCCATCCCATGGGGAGGTATCAGAGCAGCACCTGTAGCAAACACCTACAAGAAGCTCAACAGGAGACTGAACTGTGGCCCAGCTGCATCCATTTATCAGGGTAAATAGTGTTCCTGAAGATGAAGGGGGTGGGTGTGTGAGTGAGTATAGTGCACTCTTAGCGGCTTTTGGGTCTTTGGGCAGCTTCCACAAGGATTTCTGTGGGTGCCTCAACAGCTTCCTGTCCCCAAAGACTGTCCAGCAAAGCAGGTCTGCGGCTCACCCCTGTAGAGAAAATAGGAATCTCAGGCCTTCCCTGCCCTGCATAAACACTGTTCTGAACAGTCTGAGACCCAGCACCTACCATGGGAGGAATCTAGGGACACAAATCTTGCAAGAAATTGTCCTTTTGGAGCAGAACTCGAGTACACCTCTGAGAGGATGGAGAGGGATTCCTGCAGCAACTCCAAGGAGGAGGCAGGCAGGCTAGAACTGCCTGCAGGGAGTACTCAAGCTGAGCCTTCTGGGAAGCAGCACAGAACTTGGCAACTCTAATGCTTACCTAAAGGCTCTGCCTCTGTGACGGCCAATCAAATTGAAGGGGATGGGCCCTATTGGCCAACTGCATTCCCAGGAAGAAGGGCAAGCCCTTGGCAAGTTTGAAAGGGTACATTCTGTCCAAGGCACTTGGAGGCGGAGGCAGAGAGGACAATTTCCCTTCAACGGCACCACCTGCTCCACAGTAATCTAGTCCTCGCCCACTACCAAGGTCACAGCAAACTGTCCCAGGCCAGGCTTGAGGATTCAGCAGCACTGAGGCCACCTGCATGAGGGGAGGACATAGACCCTGTGCACTCTGGTTCAGGACACATGCCATGTTGGCACAGGTTCCATGCAGCACCACAGGCCAGACACAATCCGGCTTTGCCAAATGCAACTCTGATCCCACAGCAGATGCACAGATCAGAGCATTGGGTCACAGGTTCTGGACTGGGCATAACATGCACTGGGCCTGAATTTCCAAATGACTAGTGATTTTGGGGATCCAACCTGAGACAGCCTAGGGACCCAATTTTCAGAGGGTGGGTGTTCAGCACTTTTTAAAAATCAGACCCTTTAAAGGCATCTCAAATTGGGTCCTCAGAAAAGAGGCCCTTTTCTCCACATAGAGGAAGGAACATGTAAATTCTTCACCCCCACCTCTCAGTCTCTGGGAAAGGGCATGCAGGTGGGATGATGTCTCAGAAGGAAAATGCTCAGTGGCACCTCAACTACACAATCCTTTGGAGGAAGGGGTGGCTGGCTGGCTTTTTGGTGCCAAAGCAGAGTGGTGTCAACGACCTGGGAAGCTAGAAATCTGAACTGTATGTTCTCTTTTCACACATGGGCTAGTCTGAGGAGAACATGACCAGAACAGCAAGGCAAGGTCAGCATGTCCATGCAGGGCAAACTACAGTGTGAATGAGCAAACGATTTGAAATGGCTGTAGTGAACGTGTAACAGCCTGAACCGGTGTCCCAGGTCACCAGCTCAAATCTTAACCTGAAGGAAAGTTTGAGGGAGAACAAAGGAACAGTGATGACGAAGCTGTCATGGGCCTGAAGCAAGGCCAGGAAAGGAAAACAAAGCAAAGGGACCAGAAGACAGAACAGAAGCAGCCAAATCAAGACTTAGCCATTACATTTGTTCTGGGGTGTGCTTCTTCCCTGGGAAAGCTCAGCATGGGCATAGCAACCTCCAGCCATTCCCTTTCATAACGAGGCTGCCTGGGCAACAAGGCCTGAAAAAAGGAGCTTAACTCACACTATCAGATAGTTCCTTCTGCTGTGCCAGCAGCAGCCCTGGGATAACAGAGGCAAGTTAAAAAGGGAAAATCCTCACCGGATGGTTCCCCCTTAGGTAACACCCACTACTGGAGTACAGCCTGCTGCTTAGTTCATCTCACCCCACACACTAACTCTGCCTTCCCTCAGCACTCCCTGGGATACCTTTCTACATCAGGCACTTTGAAGAGTCAAGCTCTATTTTCTTTCTCCCCTCATGAGCCAGAAGAGCTCCCCAAAGGTGGTCCCATTTCTGATCTCAGGCTTTGGGAGGTCTGGTGTGTATTTATAACCATCAACACAGATTGCCCAAAGCTTTGCTTCTAACTGCCTGCAGTCTAGCAGTTAGAAGTGCTCAAATGCTTACTCCATTTCCTTACGTTCCGCCTCCTCTGGTGTCAGATCCTCCTCCACACTGTAGTCCAGCACCGAGCCCACCCCAAACGCACGGTTTCGTTGGATCAGGGGTTTGATGGCCTCTTGGTCCTCGCCAGCCACAAACTGCCCATAGAAAGTCATCTTCATCAGCTTCTCAAACAGATGCTGCCCCAGTAGCTTCCTGCTGAGGTTCATCAGCTACAAGACACAAAGCCCACGTAAGACACGGCTTTCTTCGGTGCGGGCACCTCCTTGCCTCACCATACCTGGGGTAACAGCTCTGCATTAGCTTTCAGTTGAAGAAATAGTGCTGGGGAAAGCCAAGACCCAGACACACCAATAGCCGCAGGACCATGGATTAGCCTGACCTCAGGGTCCAGCCAGTGTTGGACACACCAGCGCTCTGGCCTTAGCTGTAGGGACACCACCCTGCTCTGCCCGTCAGAGGGTCCAAGCCATGATCCCCATTTGTACAGAGGAGGGAGACGAGGGCGGGCCCAGGATCTTGCCCGAGATCCCAAAACCAGGTCTCCAGCCCGTAATCCAGGCACTGGACCATCCGCTGAGACACGTTAAATTAATACTGAAGACAAGATCCTATGGGCACCTGACCCCAGACTCTCGCTCCAGAGAAACCCCGGGGCCTGCGCCGGGGGGCGGGGAGGCAGAAGGCATCACTTACACGCAGGATCGAGGGGTCCCCGGCTGACCCGGGGAGGGGGGTCCCCGTCGTTTTGTCCTGCTGCAAAGCGCCTCCCCCCAACTCCCACCCCGGGAGACACGCGCCCGAGGGACCCGGGCCCCGGCTGCGCCCAAAGCTCCCCGCGGGCAGCAGCCGAGCCCCGGCGAGCCCGCTCCGAACCCCCCCGCGCACGGGCCCGGGGCTCCACTCACCTGCCGGCTCCGCGCCACCAACGGCTCCAGCGCGCAGAGCCGCAGCACCACCAGCGCCCGCACCAGCTCCGCGCTGCTCTTGCTGCGAAACGCCTCCCGCGGGTCCCCGAACTGCACCGCGGGCGGCGGCGGCTGCACCCGGCGCGTCCCCCGCGGGCCGGTCCCGCCGCGCGCCGAGCCCCGCTCCGGGGGAGAAGGCGGCGGCGGCCGGGCCGCTTCCCCCGGCTGCTCCTGGCGGGCGGCGGCGGCCGTGGAGCGCAGGCAGCGGGGAGAGCGCAGGCTGGAGGCGGCGCGGAACGCCAGGGACCGGGCTGCGCTCGCCATGGCGTGAGACCCTGCAGCGCCCGCCGGCCGGAGCCGGTTTAAAGAGCGGGAGCCCCGCCCTGAGCGCCCCGCCCACTTATTGGAAGGCCCCGCCCCTTCTTGGAACGCCCCGCCTCCTTGGTGTTTAGCTCCGCCTCCTACCCGGAACGCCCCGCCTCCGTAGTGCTTAGCTCCGCCTCCTAACCGCAATGCCCCATCCCCTTCGTGCGTTGTCCCACCCTCACTGCCTCGCCCCTGCGCCTGTTGGTGCGCTGAGAAAGCAGAGTGGGCCCCACTGCCAGAGTTAGGCCCCACAGCGCAGGTGGGGGCTGGACTCCATGATCCCTCCCCTTTAGTCCTATGTCCCTAAGGGGTTTTGTGTAATAGAGGCACCTAGTGCCCATCCATTACCCTTCCCCGCCATTTTCATACTTGCTATCTGGTCACCCTAGTCCCTATGTCAGTCCTAACCTTCCCACAGGGACTGTGACCCAAACCCCCTCCCATCCTGCCCCTCAGAACTGTGCCCCAAGCCCTCCAACCTGCCCCCTAAGGGTGGTAGCACAAATCCACCCTATCCTGCCCCTAGGGACTGTGCCCAACAACCCCTCTTAACCTGCCCCTAGCAGGGCGGATGCAAGGATTTTTCACGCCCTACGTGAAAGTTCCACCTTGCGCCCCCACCCCGCTCCCGAGCCCTGTGGCAACTCTCCGCCCCCTCCCGCTCACCTCTGCTCCGCCTCCTCCCCTAGCATGCCATCGCCGTTCCACTTCTCCCACCTCCCAGGCTGGCGGCACCAATCAGCTGTTTGGTGCCACAAGCCTGGGAGGGAGATAAGCAGAGCGGGGCGGCAGGCTGATGATGTCAGAGAAACCAGAGAGCAGCTCCCTGGTCACATTTCCATCTCCCCAGGCTGTGAAGGCCTCAGTGCATTATGGGGCATGAAAGTCGATGCCCCAGGGGTTTGCAGTGAATCCAGGATCCAATGGCCACACATTGTAGGAACAACTCAGTGAGCTAGAATCTTGCCTGGTCCCCCCTTCAGCTGTCAGGAAAGGTGCAGCCGTTGCAGCCCACCATGCTCTGCATGTGCCCAGTACGGCATTGCCTTCCTTAATCAAACTCAGTCTTCTGTACAGGAGAGCAAACGGCTCAGGGAGGCCTGAGCGTTGGGCACTGAAGTGAGGGTGTTTTGCTGTCGCCCCATCAAAATTAGAATTTTTTAAGAGCCTTTTCCCAGCCTTGCCACAACTCAGAACCAATCAAAGAATAATACACAACACCACACACAACAACACACGATGCACCTTGGGCACAACCACAGCTGATAGCTCCAGCCCCTAAAGTATATGGAAACAGGGCTAGGATGGAGGTTGCTCCAGTTGCACCAGCAGCCCCTGTTCCAATCATCCTGCCTGGCCAGACGCAGTAACACACCTCAGTGTTGTTACCCACGAGGAGGGCGAGGAGGAAATCCCCAGTAATCCAGGATGCAGGACAGGTGACTGGTGACGGGTGACCATGGGCCAAAGCAAGGTCCGGGCGGCCTTTCTAAGCTGGTGTCAGAGGTTGGGGCTGGCCGTGGACTCTGAGTAGAGCTGGCTTCTCATTGGCTGGCATTTGAATTTTTGGACCTGTTTAATACATTTTCAGTGCTAGTGGTCCTGAGCATGAGTGCTAGATGGGGCAGGGAGGAGTAGGGGCAGGGAGGAGTGGGGGCATGGGGAAGTGCTGCGAGGAGAGGAGTGGAGATATGGGGAAGTGTGGGGGGTGGGGAGATGTTGGGGGCAGAGTAGGGGGAGGGAAGGTGCTAGAAGAGGCGATGAGAAGTGGGGGTGGGAAGTGCTGGTGAGAGGAGTGGGAGGTGCTGGGGGTAGGAGTGGGAAGGTGTGGAAGGGGCAGGGAGGAATGCGGGGTGGGGAGGTGCTGGAAGGGGTGAGAAGGGTGTGGGGAGATGCTGGGAGGTGCAAGGAGGAATGGGAGTGGGGAGGTGCTGGGTGGGGTGAGAGGGGCTGGAAGGGGTGGGAGGAGCGAGGGGAGGTGCTAGGAGGGATGGGAGGTGCTGGGGGAGGAGCAAGGGAGTGGGAGGTGCTGGGAGGGGTGGGAGGAGCGAGGGGAGGTGCTGGGGGGAAGATGGGGTGGGGCGGGAGGTGCTTGGGGGAGGACGGGGGGGGGGTGGAAGGTGCTGGGAGGAGGAGCAGGGGGAGGTGCTGGGGAGAAGATGGGGGGGTGGGAGGTGCTTGGGGGAGGATGGGGGGGTGGAAGGTGCTGTGAGGGCTGGGAGGAGCGAGGGGAGGTGCTGTGAGGGGTGGGAGGTGCTGGGGGGAAGGAGCGGGGGAGGTGCTGGGAGGAGTGGGAGGAGTGGGGGATGTGCTGGGAAGAGTGGAAGAAGTGGGGATGGGAGTGCTGGGGGGAGGAGCAGGGGGAGGTGCTGGGTGGGGCAGGAGGAGTGGTGGGTGGGAGGTGCTGGGGCGAGGACCGGGGAGGAGGGTGGGAAGAAAGAAGCTTTACTGTCCTGGCTGCTGCCACCCCCAGCTTCCCAGCGGACTCGCCATGCCAACATCAGGCCTTGATTGCCCTGGCCCTGAGAGATCTTCTAACCCAGGGGTGGGCAAACTAAGGCCCACGGGCCACATCCGGCCTGTGGGACCCTCCTGCCTGGCTCCTCAGCTCCTGGCCTGGGAGGCTCGCCCCTGGCCCCTCCCCTGCTGTGCCCCCTCCGCCGCAGCTTCAGCTCACTCTGCAGCTGGCACAATGCTCTGGGTGATGGGGCTGCGAGCTCCTGGGGCAGCGCAGCTGCAGAGCCCGGCCTGACCCGGTGCTCTGTGCTGCGCGGTGGCTTGGCCTGCTCCAGCCGGGCGTGGCGGCTGCCTAACCTGGTCTCTGTGCTGCACGGTGGCTTGGCCGGCTCCAGCCTGGCGGGACGGCTGCCTGACCCGGTGCTCTGTGCTGCACGGTGGCAGGGCTGGCTCCAGCCTGGCGGGGCGGCTGCCTGACCTGGTGCTCTGTGCTGTGCGGTGGCGTGGCTGGCTCCAGCCGAGCAGCACTGTTTCCTGTCCTGGTGCTCTGGGTGGCGGGGCTGTAGTGCCACCAGTGCTCCAGGCAGCGTGGTAAGGGGGCAGGGAGTGGGGAGGGGTTGGATAGAGGGCAGGGGAGTTTGAGGTGGTGGTCATGGAGTGGGGGTGTGGATAGTGGTCGAGGTGGTCAGAGGGCAGGGAATGGGCAGTTGAATGGGGCAGGGGTCCCGGGGGGGCAGTTAGGAAGGAGGGGGTTTGGATGGGGCAGCTGGGGGCAATCAAGGGAAGGGTTTCTGTGGGCCATCAGGGAACAAGGGGGTTGGATGGGGCAGGAATCCCGGGGGGGGGGAGCGGATTTGGGGGGGTCTGGGCCATGCCTCCCTCCCCTGGCCCTAACCAGCCCTCCATACAATTGCTAAAACCTGATGTGGCCCTCAGGCCAAAAAGTTTGCCTGCCCCTGTTCTAACCACATCAGGCCAGAGAGGGAACCGATGCCCTGCCCACCTCTAGCAGCTCCAGCGGAGCCTCGTGCAGCCCCTGGCCTGAGAGTCCAGGTCCCTGCTGTCCCCCCACTCTCATGGCTCATTTTTCTCTCCCACCTTATTTCTCCTTTTGCCTCTGAGGGGAGTCTGGCTTCCTCCCCAGGACGGCTCCACCTTGTACCAGCGCTGTGAGCAGAGAGACAGCCATGGCAGTGCTGCAGCCAGCCGGGCAGTGAGTACAGCTTGCAGGGCTTGAGGTGGCTGGTCAGAGCAGGTGCTGGTTCAGCTCAGCTGCCAGCGACAGCCAGCACCAGGAGCACAAGCCGCTTTCCCTCTGGGCTTCCTCCCTCTGGACATGCTTGTCTTGTTTCATCTTAGAGGAAATAGGATCGGACACTGACAAGGCAACAACAAAGGCCCAGCAAACAGAGGGTGCCCCTAACTGCTTAATGCTGAGTCATCAAACAGGAGCTTTATCACCATCTCCCTCTGTGCTGGGCTGGACACTCACCTTATCCACACAGCACAGGCAAGAGGAAGGGAGGAGGAGGGGAGGGGGCTACAGGCCCTGGGGGACAAGAGGGCAGCATTGCACCGTCTATTTCACGGACCCCCATGAACAGCCCACTCCTGCTCCTAGCGACCAGGCTGCTGCTCAGCACAGAGACCATCTTAGACAGAAAGATACCAGTTAGGGTTGCCAGTTTTGGTTGAACATATTCCTGGAGGTTTCATCACATGACATTAAATATTAATCTTTAATTCCTGGAGACTCTAGGCAACGCTAGTACCAGTGAATGTCCTTTCAGTTATCTGAGCTCCCCTGCATTCACAAGGAGAGTGGCCTATTGGTTAAAGCAGTGGACTGGGAGCCAGAGCTGTGATCAAGTCCTGGCTTTGCTGTGTCACCAGGGCCTCCCAGAGGATTCTGGGGGCCTGGGGTCTTCAGCGGCAGGGGGCCCCTGATTCGATGGTAAGTCGGTGGTGGGGGGTCCTTTCGCTCCGGGATCCGCCACGGAAGTGTCCCGAAAACCCGCGGCAGGGGTTCCCAGCTGCCGAATTACCATGGAAGTAGGACCCAGTGCCGAAGTGCAGCTGGGTCTTCGGCGGTAATTCGGCAGCAGGGAGCCCCCACTGCGGGTCTTCTGGGCATTTCGGCAGCGGGTCCCGGAGCGGAAGGACCCCCCCGCCGGCGAAGACCGGGAGCAGAAGAAGCTCCAGGGGCCCGGGCCCCGCGAAAGTTTTCCGGGGCCCCTGGAGCGAGTGAAGGACCCCGCTCCAAGAGCCCCGAAAAACTCTCCTGGGGTCCCCTGTGGGGTGACACTTTCTATGGGCCGGTGCTCACTGGCGGACGAGGTGGTGTTAGTTCTCCAGTGTATGTAAGCCACTCTGAGATCCTGGAATGGAAGTTGCTCTAGAGTTATGATTCTATATGATTATTTTCAAACCTACTGGGCTCGTTTCCACAGGAACCCTGGACTGGCTTTGAACCATGCTCCTGGCTCCCCAGAGAAATGTGTTGTGGAAAACTGCAAACGCAGAGAGATTCTGGGAGCCCCAGTGACATCTAGTGGCTAGTTATGTTAATCACGTATGTGTATGAGATCATGTCTACGCTGCAGCCTACATTGGCAAAACTTACCTTGCTCAGGGGTGTGAATATTCCACGCCTCTGAGCAACATAAGTTACACCAGCACATGTGCACAGTGTTATGTGGGCAGGAGAGCTTCTCCCCCCGACATAGCTTATGCTGCTCACGGAGGTGGTTTTATTATGCCAATGGAAGAGCTCTCTCCCATCACCAGACGTGCACAGTGCCTCAGCTGTACGGATACAGATGTGCCGCTGCAGCACTGGACGTATCGACATGGCCTTAGAAGGACCCTTCTCTTAGGCAGAACCGATGAAGCAGTAGCAGAAACTACCTGCAAGTATTTGTTTGAAAGCACATTTTGATTAGACTGTGGTTGTGATAGAAATGGTTTGCAGTATTTTTAACTACTACCTCCCCCCTCCCCGAATTTTTGTATGGAGTTGTGAAGTTTTTACACTTAGTTTATTTAAAAAAAAAATTCAAAGTCTTCCAATTTTAAATATATTTTTTGCCTGGAATGTCCAAGTTTGGTCACCAGAGGGAGCTTGCAATAAATGAGCAATTTTTAAAATAAGCAATTTTTCCTTCAAAACAAAGCAGAAATATAGCCATCATTTTCACAAATAATTTAAGAATTAATAGTTATACCTAATTGTTGAGGTTTCATGGAAATATTTTGTTAAATTCATATTGTAGAAAACTGGAGCCTGGTCTACCCTTGAAAATTAGATCCACTTAGCTACATTGCTCAGGACTGTGAAAAATTTCATACCCTGAGCATCACTGGAGATACAGCTAGGTTAATGGAATAATTCTTTCAGTGTAGACATAACCCAGCGTTTCCCTCTGTAAACACCCTTTCAATGCATTCCCACGATGTGTCCCTAGAAGCGAGCTACAGAGCAGGCTTTTAATTGCTTTATGGAAATAACTCCTTTGAACATCATTACTGCAAGGGGTTAAACACACCAAGTCCTGCATAGTGGGTTGAACTTGAGGGTACAAAAGATTAAAAACATTGTGGTTTGTGATAAATCCAGAAAGCCGAGGTTAAAAATAAAAACCTCAAACCCAACATTTTATTTGATGTTTTAAAATAAACTGGATTAAAAAAGTGGCAAAGAGTTCTGTGGCACCTTACAGACTAACAAATGTATTGGAGCATGAGCTTTCGTGGGTGAATACCCACTTCATCGGATGCATGCTACCCCTCCGATAGATTTAAAAAAAAAGTCAGAATCTGACCCTAACATTGCTCCACACCTAACACTAGCCCTAACCCTACCCCCAGTCCTCACATTCCTGTGCATTCTAGGAAACACATGGTTTCGTTTTGTACCTGGAAGAAACAAGCAGAACTCTAGTACTTCCTTCTATATTGTGATTAGTGCCGTGTCAGACCCTAACATCCATGACTGCAATGAGGCTAATGTCATGGACTTAACATATGCAGTGTGTCAGTCCCACCAAGCAAAAACATCTCATCTCATCTCATCTCATCGTTCTGTTCTGTTCTGTTCTGTTCTGTTCTGTGGTCTTCCTCTCAACCTCCCCTCTCACCCCACCACCACCACCACCACTGCACTGGGCTCTGGCAGCTGAACCCCTAGCTTAGCAAGTGCAGTTCAGCTGAGGGTGACCTATTCAATCAGGACAGGCCAAGCACAGTTCTGCTGCCCTTCACTTGTACAATCAGGGTAACAACATTTCATTCCCCTGCATTCTATTAAAGTGATCTGTAACAACAGCCAAAATTGATCACTTAGGCAACACAGTTCTGTCAGCTGGATACCTAGGCAGAGAGTGTGTGTTCGTGTAAACATAGGCTGGTCCTGAAGCCTTTCACCTCAGCTCATCATTAGCTGTCATGGTAGAGCTCATTCAGACCTGGCTTACGCCTATAACTGGACAGACGAAAAACATCACCAGCATGACCAAACTCTTCTGCTTCCCTCCATATTGCAATGAGTGCCCTTCGAGCGCTCACATCCCCACATATCCCAGTGGGAGGAATCTGATGTCCTTAACATGTCTTGGGAAAACGTGCCTCTTAGAGTGAAAGACTCAAGAAGATCAGTCTATTTAGCCTAAATAAGAGAAGGTGAAGGGCTGACTTGATCACAGTCTAGAAGTACCTAAACGGGGAACAAATATTTAATAATGGGCTCTTCAGTCTAGCAGAGCAAGGTTTAACGTGACCCAGTGGCTGGAAGCTGAAGCTAGACAAACCGAGACTAGAAATAATGTGTACAGTTTTGGCAGTGAGCGTGTCGGCAGTTGGCTGTGTGTTCTGGGCTGGCAGTACTGCCTAATGGTGATACTCGAGGGTGAAATGCTTAACTGTGAGAGTCTAAGGGTCACTTTACATAAGAACATAAGAATGGCCATCTAGCCCAGTATACCATCTGCTGACAGTGCCAATGCCAGGTGTCCCAGAAGGAATGAATAGAACAATTAATCATCAAGTGATCCATCCCCTGTCGACTATTCCTAGCTTCTGGCAATTTCAGTTCAGGGTAGTGTTGCCCACTGGCAAGAGCCCAAAGGCCACTTTGCCTGGCAGCAATAGTTTGGGGTAGTGTCCCCTGCTGACGAGAGTGGGGAGACAGAAGAACTTGGGCCCAACCTATTCCACTAGGTTCCAATCCAGAGCCTTTCAAAACAGCGGCCCTTGCACAAGGCTCAGGGTGTGAGACCACTAAGTCAGTGGTCCTTAAACTTTTAAGGGTCACCCCCCTTTCCCCTGTCCTCACCCTCCTGCCCCCCTCTAAAGGAGGCCAGGAGTGGGTTGTGGATACGCGGGGCATGGACAGGGGTAAGGGCGCTTAGGCTGGGGCTAGTGCTGGGGTTGGGTCAGGGGCTGGGAGCGGGGTTGGGACCAGGGGCCAAGGTTGGAGGTGGGGGCAGGAGTGGGGAGCCACACTGAGGGGAGCCAGGGATGCAGCTGGTGATGGGACCAGAACAGAGCTGGGGGTGGGGAGAGGCTCCACCGCGCACCCCTGGACATTACTCTTCTCTCCCATCTCTCTTTGTTGACAAGCGCTGACTCCTCTGTCAGCTGCTGTTCCCTCCACCCCTGCTCAGTGAAGGACCATCCCCCTCGCCACCACCAAAATGAGCAGGGCCTTCTGCTTAGCCAAGCTCTAAGGGCACATCAACGCGTCTAGCCAGGGGCATGATTTCCATGAGATAGACCCATAGTAGCTAGCACATTGAAAATAGCAGCGTAGCCACAGCAGTGTGGTTGCCAGCAGCACCGAGTACAGACCCATCTGAAACCCGGGGTTCATACTCAGGCAGCTAGTCCTTCCTGCCACTCGCACCACAGTGGCTACTCTCCATTGCAGCATGCTGGCTCAATCAGAGGCAGTGTGGCGATGTCTCCTTGGGCTTGAAATCACATGTCTGGAAGCCCTTCATTTCCTGTCTCTTTGAACAGAGCCAGCCATGGAGCTACAGATAAGCACCATCCCCGCTCTTTCATCTCCACTTACCCCGTGGATACAATGGCACTTGCTTTTCCAGATGCTGCAGGTATCTGGCACAGGATAGAATCCTGGAGGACAAGGGCCCTCGCTCCTCTGGGGATACAACTGAGCATGAATCTCTCCCCATCTTCCTGGGCTGCTCAGCCACACCTTGCTGATCATGCCACACCAGGGAAGAATCTATTATTGATGGCCTGAGAATTCATAAAATTTAAGGAAACAAAAATGAATGCAAGATAAATAGGTGGGAAGCGGATTTAGTGCTGGAGGAGATGACAGTTTGGAAAGGAAGGAAGGCACTTCATGCATATTTCATAGGCTAGTGCTCAGCAGAGGGGCTTTTTGACACAGCAAAAACAACAGATGGCAACAAGTTATGGCAAAGACTCACAGCACCTGAGAGGGAAATTTATGAGGTGAAAATTTTGCCTTCTGCATTTTAGTAAAAATGTCAAGCAAGCCTTCCAGGTGATTTCCCTGCAAATGGCTCTGGTGCAGCGTATGCTAATGGATTCCCTATCTGAGCCAGCCACGGGTGCCTCAGCAATGGGCCGCGGGTGGTGAGGGCTTCACACTGGGGGACGGCCTGAGGGTGAGTGCTCTGCTGCCTGCGACCTTTCCACTGAACCCCCAGTGGGATTCTCAGCCTGCATATTTCTGCCGGACCACACAGAGCAAGGTCTTGGTGCAGGCTGTGCATACGGGCTTGTCCATGGCCCTCAGATCCAGAAAGCACACAGCCAGCCAGGCATCTGCCCTGATCCAGGCAGAGAGAGCTGGAGGAGGAGGACGGGTCGGGGATTGAAGGAGAGGGCATGTGAGCACCCGGACTGGCTCGGGGGGAGCCAGAAGTTGCTGGGCTGGGACTTGGGGCAGCTTTTCCCACTTGCTCCCGAGGCCTAGGCCAGAGGGCTGCTCTGCAGACCAATAACAAACCATAACGGCAAACAATAGCCCCCACCCTCCCCCGTCCTCTGCAGAGTTATGAAGCCTCCTGGACAGTCCCAGTTGGCATCATGTCCCGGCACCATGAGTGCTCAGGGCAAAGCACAGAAGCACCAAGGGACCCTCAGAGAGCGCATCCCCATGTGGCTGCAGGGGCAGCTGGAAGGCAAGCGTGGGTCTGCTGTCTCCATGCACAGCAGCCTGACAGCTGGGGGCCAACCAGTGCCTGGGGGCACGCCATGGTTCTGCATTCAGTGGCCATCATGGTGCTCTGTGTCCCATGTGAGGAGGCCGAGTAGCCAGCTCCTGGAATGCTCTCCCAGTCCGTGCATTCTGCACCATGCACCGGACAGCAGCAGGCCAAGGCAGGTGGGTGAGTTGCTGAAGCCAGACTTTAGCCAGAGGTGGGGGTCTCAGCGCATTGCCAACAGGCCCTGGGGTAGAGAAGCGCTCTACCCAGCTGGAGGTTGTACTGCCAGGGGGCCTTTCTCATTCACTCCTAGAAGCATTGGGGTGTTTCACGCAGGACACGTGTTGTTTCCCTTGCTGTTGTGCAGCTGTTAAAGCAGCTGGAGGCAGGACAATCTAACAAACTCCCTGCTTCCATCAGATTTAGACACTCCGAGACCAGCTGCTCAGCCCCGGTCCTGCATGGTAAGGCCATTGCCCCTCTTCCAAGAGCCTTTCAGCATCCCATGCTCGTCACATTAACCTTCTCTCCAGCAGCGCTGGGAGGCCTAGGCTAGGCCACAGAACAGGAATGACCACTGTAGCAGGGATGGGAGGGTCCCACTTTATGGATACGCTCCACAGTCCCTCACCCCACTGCTCCTCTCCTCTCCCCGCCGGAGTAGTCTCATGCCCCCCAGGGAGGGCCTTTCCCTCAGGTTGGGAAGTACCGTACTAGCCCTTGAATATGTTGGCACATGATCTGTTGCCCTGGGACTCTGTGTAAGTCCAGCTGGCTGCATGCTTTCCCTGAGAATCAATCGCCCGCACTCTGTCTGGCCTGCATAGCCAGAGCTTTGCCAGGCATTCCCCAGGGAAGAGCGCTGGATCAGAACGCTAGCAGCAATCTGCTACCCCCCGCACCCTCCCGCCAGTCAGTGGCACTCATTCAGTACATGACATGAGAAACGCAGTCTTGCCAGATTTCCTGTCCAAAGACTTGTGGTATCAGGAGAGACATATCTATGGATATAGTTACAGCCAGTGCTGCTGATGTGACTAACTGGATGGAAGCCCTTAATCCCTCCAAATTCCTAGCAGACAGCTTTCCCTGGACATTAGCGGTGGCTCAGCACACTTCTCTTGCCCCTGGCATCTCTTCTGTGTGCTGATTCCAGGCTGCCCTGACAAAAAGACACTTATGCAGCCTGTGAAAACTGGCAATCCGGTGCTAATGCTGTGGTGAAAATGGAGATGCTAGAGATGGCGACAAAATACACCGGAGGGAGAAATGTGCTAGGTATAAACAAATGGAAAACAGCCCAAGGGCATGGGAAGCTGAGTAAACCCTCGTTCACATACAACGATGGCATTTAAAATCAACCCACACTCCGCTGGCTGAATCTGCTAGTGACAGACCCTGAACATGCTCTGCTCGCTGCTAGAGAGAATCAGGGTGCAGAGTCTCCCTCAGGCCCTATCAGTACTGAGAGGGCTGCTGCCGTGGGCTAGCCAGAGTCCAGCAGCCTCCTGGGTTTCCACTGAATGACACTTGGAGGGGACACAGGAAAGTTTGTTGCCCAAATGCTGCTGCTAGAGTTGATGTTGTGGTTGCCAGTCATCTGCATTTGCAATGTGGTTGGGGTTTCGAGTCCACAGCTTGCCCTATTGCAGAGGAGTGGGTTAGAACCTGTGGAGCTGAGCGGGAGATGCGCAAAGGTGCTGGGCATGGAGAGTTGTATATGCCCTTCCTATCCAGGCACAAGGAGCTGGTGTTAGCAGGCACGTTATTTTGATTTAAATGTCCCATAACCCTGCAACATGAGCGAGCTGCGAACTGCAACCAGTCGCAGTGCTGCCCTTCCCCCCAGCATGCAGGGTGCCCTTTGGTGTGCCGCTAGGAATGGGGAGTGTGGCCAAGAGCCCCCAGTGCCAGGAGCCTGAGGCCCCAGGGCTCGCATAGATGCTAATGGGTTGGAATGACTGTTCGAGGACTGTTAATAAAAATAATCACCTGACCGTCCATCAGAAAAGTAGCTTCTCTTTGTGGAACATTCCAGTTTCCTGCCATGATGATCTCCAGAAATACCCAGAGGAGACCCCAGTGTCATCTACTCTGGCAGACGCAGGCAGATCAATGCTGCTGGAACACCACCCAGCAGATCCCACCCTGGAGCAAGGGGCTGATGATAGTACTGAGTACAGAATGACAACCAGACCCGCAGGAGAATCGATGCCCGGTAAGCTCCTTTGCTGTAAGCTGTGGAAGGAGTGGCCGAGCCAGAGATCTGGGGGAACCTGTGAGAGGAGCCGACATAGCAGCAGGGCCGCCCAGAGGATTCAGGGGGCCTGGGGCAAAGCAATTTCGGGGGTCCCTTCCATAAAAAAAAAGTTGCAATACTATAGAATACTATAGTCTCGTGGAGGGCCCAGGGCCTGAGGCAAATTGTCCCACTTGCCCCCCCCCCTCCCTGCAGCTCTGCAGATCAGAGAGCTGCTGGCAAGGGTTTGGTTTTGAGAAATGCATTTCTTCAGTTTCATCTTTGTATCGTGGGAGTGCTGAGAGGTGTTCCCCGAGTTCAGAGCACCAGAGTTCTAGATGAGACCTACAGAGGATGGAAGAAAGGAAGGATTATTATCCCATCGTACCGGTGGGCAACTGAGCCACACAGAAATGAAATGACTTGTCTGAGGTCACAGAAGCAGTCCTGGGCCAGTTCCATAACTGCTAACCCACCCTTCCTCTCACTGGACATTGCTGTTGATTTTTTCATTTGCAGATATCAGAGAAGCTGAAGTGTGTCCATAATCTGCCAATCACAGACTCCCATGGATAATGCGAACGCCTACCAGCCAGCTATTGATGTTCTCGGGTGGAAATCTCCCTGGAGACTGTGACTATCTCTCTAATCTTCCGCTGCTTTACGCTGTTCTAATTCCATGGACTTCAGAGGACTAACTCCTGATTTACTCTAGTGTAGATAAGACCAGTATCTGGTTGTGGGACTGCTCCGAATTCCCGTGTATTTTCTAATGGATTAAAACAGACATTCAGTGACTTACTTTCAGTGCAAGAAATAAAACTGAGTCAGACTCTTTCTGAGTCTTGCTGTGAGTTGCTGCAGGTCTAATATTGCTGAGCAGCCAGCTGGAAATACCTTGGTGAATTCCCATCTCCAGAAAGGTCAAACCTCTGCAAAAAGGAGGTTGCATCTTAAAGGGCATCTGGGAAATATTTCAGAGCGAGGAAGTGAACATCAGATTTTCCCAGGTTGTTTTTATTGGAGGGGCCCTTGTGGCATTCCATCAATTCTTAGAATCTGTCAGGCGGAGCTCTGAGCTGGGGCATCCTGGGTAAAAAGCAGGACGCCTGTGCTGGCTGTGCATGGCTGCGGGAAGAGGGAAGGTCAGCGAGCACCTGCAAGAATTCCGAAGCAGTGAGAGACTAGAGAAGAACAAGTGTAAAGGTTTCTACAGGAGCAAGGCTGGGATGATACCTGAGGAATAGATGTAAAAAGTCTTTTTCCAGGCTGGTTCCCTGGGCTGGTAGGTTGTTTACAGAGTCTGGATTTCAAAATGCCTGGAAGAGAATCAGTTCTATTTCAGACCCACGCAAATGATTTCAATGCCTCATGCTGAAGACAATTCCCAGGAAAACAGAGGGAAAAAAATCAAAGGAGGAAAAGTCTCAAGTATGGTGCTTAGAGTCCCCAGCACAGGGAAACTCGCAGAGCACCTGGGGGACTGAGACAGAGGAAGCAAACTGCAGGAAGCCACCTGAACGCCCCCAGCAGCTGGGCAGGGCCGTCTGAGCCATGGGGGGCAGGGGCAGAGGCTGTTGAAGGCAAGGGGACAAGTGGAATGACGGAGGGAGGAAATGATTCGAGCCACAGGGGAAGTGGGGTGTGTGTGTGTGTGAGTTGGGGACAATTCCTAGGTGGGGGGAGAAGTTGGCCCAGTCACAGTAGATAGAGTCTGCAACTTAAGACAGGCTGGTTTCTGCAGCCGGTGATCGCTCACAGTCTGTACCACTGAGGGTACATCTACATTTGAGCTGGGAGGTTGGATTGCCAGCTCACGCAGACATAGCCGGCCCTGGCAGCAGCAGCGCGTCATGTGCGGGGGGCACCCTGGGGCCACTGTGGTTCGCGCTGTGGGGGAGCAGTGCCCGCATCTTGTGGCTGGGCTGGGCAGGCTCTGAGCGGGGGACACTCAGGCTGGGGGCTGCCCCACAGGGCACACGGAGCCGCCTGCAGGTGTCACAGGGTGGTCACCCTTCAGCACTGCAGCCAGGACTGAGCGAAGCGGCCTGAGCTGGCCAGGGACTGTGGCAGGCCTGCCAGAAGCAGCAGCAGCTGCAGGGCCATAGAGGGTGGGGCGCTGCTGTGCAGGGCCTGCGTTCCGCTCTCCGGGGATCCGCTCCCTCTGGGGATGCCCTGCCCCGGCTCCTCAGACCTCTGCTGGGGCAGTCCCCCGGCTCTGCCCTCCCGGGTCCCGTCTGGTCCTGGAGGTGGGAGCCCCGACTGGAGGGACCCTGGGCTGAGGCGCGGCCTGGGAGCCCCGCTGCCTATCCCGACCCTGCCAGCACTGGAGCGGGCAGAGTCAGCACTGGTGGGGGGGAGCCCAGGGCTGGGGCAGCAGCGGGGGCAGGTGAGAGAGGGCACTGGTGTGGGGGGGTGAGAACTCAGGGCTGGGGTGGGGGACAGCCAAAATTTTTTTTGCTTGGACCGGCAAAAAACTAGAGCCTGCCCTGCTCAGGTGCCTCGCCTAAGCAGCCTCCCACGCCGCCCAGAATACACAGCTATTCGTAGGTGCTTCTGGGTCTGTCCGCGCGAGCTGGGAATCCCACCTCCCTGCATAAACATAGACTGATCATCTGTGTTCAGCTCTGATTCATCAGCATTGCCTAACATGAGTCTCTGCAACTGCTTCCAAGTAACTCTTGCCAGAGTCTCTGAAGGGGACAGTTTCCCACATGAAGCACACATGGATAGAGACTAATAATGGCAGCTCCTCACCCCTTGCTACCACCCAGGCTCCTTGCCACTCCCATTCCTCATCTCCTGCCCCACCTCCTTCCTGTTTCCCCATCATCCAGTTCTGCCTTTCCTCCTTTGCCCAGCTCCGCTTTCCTTCCTGTTCCCTTTTGCCCAGCTCCTCCTCTCTTCCCACCCCCTCTTCCCATGTTGGTGCTTACAGATCATCACCCGGAATCTTCTGTGGGCTCCTTTATCTCTCCCTCTGAGGCCCGTTCTCCAGACTGATTTCTGAACTATTCCCAATTTGTCAATGTCCTTTCTGAAGTGTGGACGCAAGACCTGGACGCAGTATCCAGTAATGCCCTCCCAGGGCCTTATACAAGGCAATCTCACCTCCCTACTGGTCCTGGATAGTCCCCTGCTAGTAGGTATATGGATTGTGTTAGCCTCTTAGCCAAATCATGGCACTGGGATCTCATGTATATAGGTTTGCATCATCACCCCTAATCCTTTTCTGAATCCCTGCTTTCCAGAATACAGTCAGCCCCCATCCTGTCCCACACACCCCAGTGTGACCTGCCTCCTTCATTCCTAGATATGTGACCTTGTGTCTGGGTGTACTAATACACACGTGTTCAAGTGAGAACAATTTACCGAGTGTTCCAAACTGCTCTGTATTTGACCTGCCTGAATCATTACCATGCTACCAATTTTTGTGTCATTAGCATATTTTACGAGCAGAATTTTTAGGGCTGTCAATTAATCACAGTTAACTTACGTGATTAACTCAAAAATAATCATGATTAATCGCAGTTTTAATCACACTGTTAAACAATTGAATATCAATTGAAATTTATTAAATATTTTGGATGTTTTTCTACACTTTCAAATGTATTGAAAGTGTGCACTGCTCATTTATATTATTTTTATTACAAATATTTGCACGGTAAAAATGCTAAACAAAAGAAATAGGATTTTTCAGTTCACCTCATACAAGTACTGAAGTGCAACCTCTTTATCATGAAAATGTAACTTACAAATGTAGATTTTTTTGTTACATAACTGCACTCAAAAAGAAAACAATGTAAGAAAACATGCCAGATATGCTAAACATTTGTATGCCCCTTCATGTTTCAGCTGCCATTCCAGAGGACACGCTTCCATGTTAATGACGCTCGTTAAAAAATTAATGCGTTAATAAAATTTGCGACTGAACTCCTTGTGGGAGAATTGTATGTCTCCTGGTCTGTTTTACTTGCATTCTGCCATATATATCATGTTATAGCAGTCTCGGATGATGTCTCAGCACATGTTGTTCGTTTTAAGAACACGTTTGCTGCATATTTGACAAACACAGAAGGTACCAATGTGAGATTTCTAAGGATAGCTACAGCACTTAACCCAAGATTTAAGAATCTGAAGTGACTTCCAAAATCTGAGAGTGATGAGGTGTGGAGCATGCTTTCAGAAGTCTATAAAGAGCAACACTCCAATGCAGAAACTAAAGAACCCGAACCACCAAAAAACAAAACCAACCTTCTGCAGGTGACATCTGACTCAGATTATAAAAATGAACATGTGTCGGTCTGCACCACTTTGGATTGTTATCAAGCAGAATCTGTCATCAGCCTGGACACATGTCCTCTGGAATGGTGGATTAAGCATGAAGAGACATATGAATCTTTAGTGCATCTGGCATGTAAATATCCTGCGACATCGGCTGCAACAGTGCTATGTGAACATTTGTTCTCACTTTCAGGTGACATTGTAAACAAGAAGCAGGCAGCATTATCTCCTTCAAATGAAAACAAACTTGTTTGTCTGAGCGATTGCTTGAACAAGAAATAGGACTGAGTGGACTTCTAGGCTCTCAAGTTTTACATTTTTTAATTTTTGAGTGCAGTTATTTTTTGTACCTAATTCTACATTTTAAAGTTCAACTTTCATGACAAAGAGATTGCATTACAGTACTTGTATTAGATGAATTGAAAAATACAATTTCTCTTTTTTACAGTGCAAATATTTGTAAAAACAATAAATATAAAGTGAGCATTGTGCACTTTGTATTCGGTGCTGTAATTGAAATCAAATCAATATTAGAAAACATCCAAAATATTTAAATAAATGACATTCTATTTTGTTTAACAGTGCGATTAATCACACAATTAATCACAATTAATTTTTTTAATCACGTGATTAATCGTGATAATTTTTTTAATAGTTTGACAGTCCTACTAGTGTTAGTTTTCTTCCAGATGAGTGATAAAAATATTGAATAGTGTAAAGCCAAAACCAGATCCCTTTGAAACCCCACTAGAACACCCCCCATTGAGAGATGATTCCCCGCAAACAATTACTTTTTGAGATTTGTCAGGTAGGGTCCTAATCCAGTTTTTAATATTAATTACATTGATTTGTATTGTGATATTTTTATTAGAATATCATGTGGGACTTAGTCAAATGCTTTTCAGAAGTCCAAATCTGTCATCCTAACATCTCTTTATCAGGCAAACTTGTGATTTTATCAAAAAACGATATCAAGTTTTTGGACAAAAACCAAAAAAAAAAAAAAAACCAAAAAAACCCAATACCAAAAAAACTCAAAACAACACCCAATCATGCTGATACTTAGTCTGCCATCCTTCTTTTTTACTGCTTGCGTCCAGCATCAGCCTTTCCTTGATTGTCCTTGCGATCAATGTCAAACAATGCAGCTATAGGCACCTGGATCATCCCTTATACCCTTTTAAAATATTAGCAGAACTCTAGCTTTTCTTACACTCCTCTGGGCCTTCCCCACTATTCCGAGCGTTGTTCAATATTAACATAAATGGTTCAGAAAGCTTCTTGTCCAATTCTCTTAAAACTCTTGGCTGCAAGTTAACAGTCCTGCAGATTTAAAAATATTTAACTTTTAGCAGTTGCAGAGATTTATTCTTTGCGGTTAGGCCACCCCTACTATTCAAACACAGAACCCTTGATACGTAAGGAAAGGCTGTACCCCAAAGCCCTGTTAATCAGTCTTCTTATTTTGTAATCCCCCAGGTTTGAAGAATTCAATATTCCTTTGTCAAGACAGACATTTGGTCTCCAAATAGCTCAGTGCTCCTTTTTTAAATGGCCACATACACACCCAGAATCCTTTGCCGTTACGAGGAACCTCTTTGATATACTGCAGAACTGACAAGCACTCCAGGATGTGTTTTGGTCTGAATCTGGTAGAGGAACTGCAAACAGTGAATCCAAAGAAGAAGGAATATAGAGTAAAAAAGCTAGTCTGGTTGTGACCGGCCTGCTGCTTGGCTCCATTTAACAGAGCAGGAGCAGGCACTAAAATCCAATGAACTCTGCTGGGGGAGATGGAAAGCAAGAGGCAGCCACAAATAGGTCCCAGCAGGGCAGGGAGACAGAAAACCAAATGCTGGATGCCTGGCTACAGAAAAATGGCAAATTCGATGGCCCCAGAATGGCAGTATCCACAAGGTTCCGATGGAGATGAATGGGCCAATTTCCCCTTTAGAGCTATTGTTTCAGGCTCTTGCAGATTCAGGCAGGTATCAGTTAAACAAATTTCCTTCACAAGGTTATCTCAATGATCATAAGGGCTGGGAACAATTATTTTTATGTAAGTGAGTAAGAAAGGGAGAAAAGGGAAGGTGCTGGCAACCCTCTTAAAAACTGTTTGTGAGGATATGGCCACGGGAAGGAGGACTCAAGATAGCAAAACTCAAGCTGCCTGGTGGAGGGAGAGCTACCGCCCTTTCCCTGTGATCCTTTTCTTCTGCTGGATTGGAGGGCACTTCTCCCCCATGGACAGCTTCCCACCTAAGGCTCTGTGGTGAGACCTGAGGGCAGAGGAAAGCCCCAGACACTCCTGCTGGTCTCCGTAACAATGTTCCTTTCCCCAGATGAAAAGCCTTTATAGCAACCCAGGCATGGCTGTTTCCATCTCTTCCCTTACTTCCAACATCCAGCACCCAGGACTCTTGTAAAAAACTAAACAGGGTACAAGTGAACATAAAAGCCAGCATACTCAAATCCCAATCTCCGAGAAGCTGGGCCAGCTCTTACCTTTCTTCCACCTTTGCTGTGCCCAGGAGGCCAAGCTGTCTGTTTTCAAAGGGAGAAGAAGCTCGCTCCCAGGGGCCCTCTATAGTTCAGTAACAATGAGCTGGGCATGGGCAGTGGTGTTCTCTGGACACTGCTTGGGTGTTTAAAGGCCTCTAGGTGCATTGAGGAGGAACATACGCCTTGGTAGAGCTTCTTGCTGGAATAACGGGGAGGGGACCCGTGCGGTCAGCGTGTAACGCTCTGACATGGCGTATCAGATGGGCCCTGCCAGGTGACCATGCAACACTGTCTGACTCTGTGTGTGTTATAAATACTGGGCCAGGCCTGGTGCAGCCAGAAGTTGGTGCAGCATTAGTCAATTAGCGATTGCAAGGTGGAGGTCTATTCACTGAAAGCCGGCTTTACCCTTGAGAACTCGGCTGTTACGTATTGATCACTGTAGTTAGTGTCTGATGCATCTAAAAATATTCTTAATTACTGAGCCTCAGGAAGATAAGACAACTCCCCGTGCAACCCATCGATTCCTCAGCCTGCTGCAGATGCAGTAAAGCCCCTTGTTACAGAGCAGCTTGATGTCCGGTTCAGAGCCAGCTCCTTTCACAGCAGCTGGACCCCTGACCTTACAGGTTGAAGGGAGTCGATGGAGGGTTTGGCAGGCCAAGACTGGCAGCGGGACTGCAACACTTTCTCATGTCCAAGTCTCACTTTCACTTCTTTCTATTTACTGGAGAGGAAGTAACACCGAGGAACCCTGCAACATTTTCCCAATTGCAAACAAATTAAAAAGTCAGAGAAAGTACTTTTTCTCCTTCTCTTTTTAAAATTATCACACCTTTTTCCACTGGAAGGAAGGGGGAAGTGAAAATCTGTTGTTTTCTCCCCACTTTGTCTCACTTTTTTACTCTTTTCCCCCCAGTGGGAAAAAAAGGGCAGGAAAAATGAAACAGCACGAGAAAGTGGGATTGTCCCTACGAAAATGAAAGGAGTTTGAAAACTGGCCTGTTGCACAGAAGGGCCCTTCTGGCTTTACAATCTAAGGCTCTCTGAATCATTTCCAAATGAAAAAAAATCAGCTCAATATTTTGTGACCAACAGACGTTTTGCCAAATCCTTGTAAATGACACCACGCTCTTTTCATGTGTGCCCACGTTCGTGGAAAAGATGAGCCGTTTTGCCCAGCTGAAGAAGCAGAAGCTGGGGTTAGCAGGGTCACGCCAAGCTGGCCAAACCAAAGGGATGTGATGGGCCATTCTTCTTCCATCCCCAGAGCCCTCTTCTGTGAAATGCCGCAGGAACTGGTCCTCCTTGATCTCCACGTATGTGCAGCCAGCAGTGAGGCCAGCCCTTGCGGTTCTGTTGCAACTTTATGATGTGTGTGTGTGTGTGTGTGGGGGGGGTATTTCTGATCTCCTGAAAACATGATGGAAGGCGCCAACTCACAAATTCTCCCTTATAAAATGGCTGCCAGCTCCTGTTCCTGTCAATGGGGCTGAGTGAACAAGATGCTGCCTTTCCCCTAGAGTCCGCTGGCAGGGGGAAGGGAGGCTGCCCTGAATAAAGTTGACTGCCACCTCCCCCTGTTTTCAGTGAGATTGAAGCCAGGCCTAGAGACAACATGGCTGCCAGTTTATGGGTCAGGGGCTGGGCAGGACACAGGGACTGGGAGGGGCAGCAGAGATAGAAAATGACAGGGACCAGGCACTGGCAGGGGCAGGAGGAAGATTTAGGGGCTGCTGTGGAATGGGTGCAGGGGATGTGGGAGCAGGGGGGAAGCCGAGGGGGCAGTAGAATGTAGGGGCAGGAAGGCAGCGGTGGGGTGCAGGAGGTAGGCTGTGGGGTGCAGAGGACACTGATGGGGCAGGAAATAGCAGGACGGTTGGCAGCTCCCCCAGCCAGGTGGCAATGGTGGGGAAGGGGAGCCCCCTCCATGCAGCCAGGGGAAGGCCATGTGGCCATGTTGCCAGCTCTCATGAGCTGATAGTGAGTCACAGGATGTTGGCACCTGCAGGATGTGCTGTCACGATGATGCAGGTAGGTCCTCCAATCCCGTGATTGTCAGGGCTGGGCACATGGGCAAAGCTGTGTGCTATGGACGCAGGGCTGAGGGCACAGACCTGCCCTGCCACTGAGCCCTGCCTTCAAGTATGACCCTGGAGCAGAGAGAGGGTCCGGGGGCAGCAGGAGGGGCTAGCTGGGAAAGGGGTGTTGTTGGGACCAGGGAAGAAGAAAAGCCCTTTGTAGGGGGTGGTGCTGTCCAGTGCCAGGGGGAGAAGTCCCAGGGCAGAAGGAGGCAGAGACATGGTTGCCTTGGGGTCAGAACAGATCCAGGAAGCGGAAGGCAGTTCCCCCACCTTGAGTGAATGGAGTCTCCGTCAGAGCAGCCAAGAAGAGCACGGGCATATCTGTGTGTATTACAAGTTGACTTTTCAACCTGACATTCTCACTCACACACTGGCGAAGGCTAGAGGGGAGTTAACAAGTCAAAAGCCCGACAAAAGCCTGATTTGATTTCTTTAAAAATCTCATGATATTTTTGGCCAAATCTCATGATTTTTGATCTCTTAAGGCTGGCAATACTGAGTCTCCATCTCATCACAGTCATGAAGTGTTATCTCCCAGGTGGCTGCCCGAGACGCAGAAGCCCCTGCCTGGGAAGCTGCTAGTTGAAAGAAATCCCAGGTAAGTCTGAGGGGATGTTGGTGGGGAGGGGGAGCACTTAGAATGACTTCCCATCACAGCCATATCACCCTGTGTCGAGGGCTTCTGCCCACAGAGCCTCCTGTCTGCCCACTGGCTCGGGGGTCGTCCCATACTCCTGACTGATGCAGGACACCCAAGAGTTTGCAGCTAGAGAAAGGCTTTACTTGAGTGGCAGACTTAGCCCCACCCTGTTGGACTCAGACCTGGCCACAGTAATCCAGAGACCATGGAGGCGATGTAATATCTTTTATTGGACCAACTCTCATTGGCGAAAGAGACAAGCTTTCGAGTTTCCACAGAGCTCTTCTTTAGATGTAATCTCCTGGGACAAACATAGCAAACAACACCGTAATTGATGCATTCGTGACTTCCTGACCTGACTGGTGAGATATGTGCAGCTGAGGATGAAATTGCCAACCTTAAAATGGCTCCAGTCATTCACAACGCTGCAGCCTGCCTACTTAGCAACAGTTGCTGCTGAGCACACAACACAGTGATGCTCTGCTTCCTACACTGGCGTCAAAGTGAATACGGAGCCAAGTTCAAGGCTCATCTGGTTGTCAAAGCCCTCTGTGAAAACAGCCCAAGCTACCTATGGGATCACTGCACCCTCCATGACCTTGGCCATGGACAGCTGAGTACCACTGGAGGAATGGGATTGTGAGACACAAGGGTGAGGCCTGGGGTGGTGGGGGGTGGCAGAGGTCTCCCAGAAGCTGTGCCCTGGCTTGGAACTCACAACAGAGCACGCATGAGGTTCTCATGTCACATCACCCTGCTTCAGCTTCTCTTTCCCACACTGACCTCACATTCAGACAAGGAAAGGATGACGGAGGGTAGGACAAATGTTGCCTCGGGTGGGTAAATGCCATAAAGAAACAGTGGCTTGAATGAAAAGTGACTGTGGCTGCTGGAAACCTATGGCAGCCTGAGAGGCTGCTGTGCCTGGCTTTGCTCCTAGCAAGCATTTCCAAGGGCAGTGTGCAAGCTATCAATCATCTGACAGATGAGCCTGGCACGGTTTTATATCTCCATCTGCCTCTGCCCATGCTCCATGTACTCTGTCTCCAGATCTCTTCTATCTGCAGCCCCGAGCTCTCATTTTTCTTCTGCAGTCTGTAGCATTATTATTGCATCCAAAAAACCCCGCAGTAAAGAAACATTAAAGTTGAAAAGACAAACAGTCAAAAGTTAGGCAATGTCAGAGCTAAGGTTGCCTGAGCAACCTTAATTCAGCTCATCTGCATCTGCGTTATGGCACAATCTTTGGTTACCTGAGAACATGCTATTTTTTCCACAGGACTCTGCCTCATTCAATGCACAGGATGGACATTGCTCACTAAATGGGCAGCTATTCAATATTTCATTTTATCCTCCACATGCAACGTGTGGCCCTAGACCTGGTTGACTGCACATCATCCAAACTCAGCACTGAATACAGAATTGCTAATTGCTCATGGGCATTTCATGGTAGTATCTGAGTACTTCACAGACATTAGAACATAGAACATAAGAACGGCCATACCGGGTCCATCTAACCCAGTGTCCTGTCTTCCGACGGTGACCAAGGCCAGATGCTTCAGAGGGAATGAAAAGAACAGGGAATCATTGAGTGATCCATCCCCTGTCACCCATTCCCAGTTCCTGGCAAACAGCGGTTAGGGACACCATCCCTGCCCATCCTGGCTAATAGCCATTAACATTAATTAACTTATTTTCTCAACACCCCAGTGAGGGGAGGGGATGCCATTATCCCCATTTTACGACGGAGAACTGAGACATATGAAAGATTAAGGCCAAAATAGTCAAATGTTTTCTAACTTTGGTTACCCAGATTGAGGGTCTGATTTTGCATCGTATTTAGCATTTTTATAGCACTTTCTATGTTGAAAGCACAGCTTCCATTGACTTCAGCTGAGTGCTCAGTGTCAAGCTCTCCTGCAGTGACTCAAGAGCGTGAGTACCAACCTCAAGGCAGATCACTGAGAACCAGGTGACAAACCCAAATTTGTTGTGAATTCTATATTTAAATTTCACTGACCAATTATCAAGTGTAAACTCCTTAGGCGATATAACAGCCTTAACATGGAGTCACAGACAGTCCTCCTTGGTTACTCTGATCTGACTTGCCACTCAGGTAAGCCTGCCTGTGTGAGGGCTGGTCATAGCAAAATTCAGGCTACTTCCTGTCCAAAAGACTAGTCACTTCCCCCACGTTAATTGCACTTTGGCGCTCACACAAAAAACAACACTTGTAGCCAATCCTATAATAAACTATAGATTTATTAATAGGAAAAGGATATAAGGGAGTTATTTACAAGGTTAAAGCAGGTAAAGATACATACAGAAATGAGTTACAATCTTAAGTTTGAAATGGTAATAGAAGCTTCCATAATAATCAAGCTCTATACATCTTTTAGGGCTAACCCAAACTAAGCACTGGGGATCTTTTGCTTATGCTTAGTAATCTTTTCCCCCCAGAATCCAAGCAGCATAAAGATACAGTTCCTGCTTGTTAGGACTTTTTATTCCATTCTCCCCTTGTGCTTTGGGCTGCAAACTCAGCTAATGGAAGGAATTCAGTTGCAAGACTCATCTTCATAGTAGGGGGAAGAGCAAACAGTGTGTTGATCACAGATTACTCTCGCCCCTTGCTCCACCGATATGGCCACCAGGTGCCCGTTATCTACCGGGTAATGAGCGTTGGGGTAGGGCGGAGGTTCGATCACTGGATGCCCTGGGGGGGGTGTCAAGTGCCCAAGGGCAGTGACGGAGAACACGCAAGCAATCACTCTTAGTGTTTAAGAGAATAAGGGTTTATTAAATGAATCACGGATAAGGATAAGGGATAACACGATTAGTTACAGCTGGGGCTTACAATACACTACCAAAGCAAATAATACAAATACTGCAATTACAAATAAAAGCTGGCCCTGGTATTTTTCCAAGTCCCAATAGTTATTCAGGTCGTTCCAGGGGTTAGTAGAAGTGATATTGGTGCTATTAGTAATCATAAATGCAGCAACTAATTTCCCTAAATAAATTGTGAGGCTTGACTGATCCCCCTTGCTTTCAAGATCTCCTGGTCAACGGGTTTCCCCTAGCAGGAGTCTTGGGGCGGCTGGAATCAGTCTTTGCCTCTTATCTAGCAGCACAGTATACTTACATATACAAACCACAAAAGTTTCATTACGGCCGGCAAGCGGTTAGGCTTCAGGAAACGCGTGAGCCGAGAGAGAGTCTTCAGGTTGATCAGGCCTGGATACGGTTTCGACAGGAATTCGGGGTCTCTCCGCCCGTCCCCGGGAGGGGACCGGCAATAAATAGCGAATTTGTCGTCATAATTAGTGATAAGCCAACTGGGGGGTCGCGAGTGGCAAATGCCCATACAAGGGAGGCAGTCGGGCCCCAACATCCCTACCCAGGAAGCAACCGTCGTGAGGGGAACTTTGTCCCTCCAGGCTGGCCGACCACAAGGCTGCTTTTCCTGTTGCAAGTTCTGCTTTCCAAGCGGCTACGTGACTAGTGGCAGTTCTGAGGGGTGGGGGAAAATTCCGTTGGGGGATGGAGGCCGGAGCACCCGTAGTCTGGCCCTGGGGCCCCACTTGGGGGTCTAACATGCCCCCATGCTCCGGCCGACAACGCCCCACGTACCTAAACCTCAGTGTCTGAGTCAGCATCCGCCCCTACGAGCGGACGTTTCTCAGTAGCCGAGGCAATAAGGGCACTTCCCACCATCCGCCGAACACAGGCCTTAACAAAAGCGCACCTGAGGCAGAGGAGGCAGAGGCCCACCACAAGCGACACAAAAAGGGATTGAAAGTAAGCCTTATAGGCTCCAAGGCCCAACCACTCCAGCCATGACCAGAAGCGGAAGGTCTCTCTGGACTCACGCACAGCGGTTCCTAAGGCCTTAAGATCATCAATTACTTCAGTTAAGTTTCCAGAAATAGAAGAAAGAGAGATACAGCACTTATCTTTAAACTGTGGATACATGGATACAAGGGTTTCACAAAAATCCCGTGATTGTAACAAAAATTGTATCATTAAGCGATTCTGAAAAGAATAATCTGCTAATTCACCTAGCCGCTGATTAACTAAACTAAAGCCTTTTGCAGTAGTATTGGCTAGCGTTTCAATAGCCAGTGATTGGAATAATACTTGCTCACGCAATAACATGTACCCCACGGGGTTAAACGAGACCGCTGAAGAAACCATAGAGGACAACGCCCCCTTCGCCCTCTCCCACCATCCCCAAGAACGTCGAACCCTCCCGGCTGAACTGGGCTGCCAGGTCTTAACATAAACACCGCCCCCTTTTATCAGGATAGAGCCAATGGTACATATGCCTTTGGGGTTGGGGGGGAGTGCCGCAAAGGCAACTTCGCCACATAGCCAAAAATGACCGGGTCGTAATCTGTTTAAAACCCAATTAGAATAAAAATAGGTGTGCCTAAGAGGGTTAAAGAAGGTGCTAAAGGGTGGGGCCCAGACATCTATTTCCACGACAGTTTTATTGATAATTGGCAAGGGGGTGTCCCGATCCATAACAACGTCACCGTAAGACACGTTGCCATAGACAAAGGTTTGAGAACAATTCGGATACGTGCCGACCCAATAGGGTGAGTCTGACCGGTTTTTATGTCCCTCCTTGCCGTAAAATGCCCAACAATGGGACGCCATGGGTCTCTTTGCGGGTGACAAGGGGAGGGGGTCCCTGCAGCGTGCGCTAGTTCTATTAAAAATAGGGAAGACAAGAGGGGAAATGGGGTTAAAAAGGTCTTTTGTGCAACCTGTCCACTGCGCGGTAGGGAGCCACTGAGCTGAGGGGGAAGAGCAATTAAGGGGACCATTAACACTACTAAAGTTAAACACTAACGGTAATAAATCAAACAAAGGCCTATTTACAGACAGCTTGTTAGAACATGCAAGGCAGTTATCAGAGGTCAGCGAAGATAAGTCGATGTTTCCTCCCAGGGCTTCCTGGATCCAATAGGCTGCAAACAGAAGCTGATGGGCATTTTCGCCCACAGGATACTGTCTCAGGTTCAGCAGAGGTGGGCCCCTCCGATCGTCGTTCTGGCTTCCTGCCGCTATGGCGAACTGTAAGACAGAACAGAAGGCGGCCTTATTGGCCCCCGTTAGTTCGCTCCTGACTCAGAACGTTTGCTTATCCAGTTGTGGTGGACCAAGGTATGGGTGCCCTGGGCATCCACAACCGTATAGGTATTGGGATATTTACCTGCACTTACAATTTGTGCGGCGTAGGGTTCCCGGCGACCTCAGGCCTGTGGCTCAGCCACCCAGACTAGTTGGTCAGGGTGATATACGGGAGTCCAGGGACCTCTAGGTCTGGGGCTGATTTCCGGCCAACGAGAATAGTTTGCATTGAGGGAGATAAGAACCTGGGGTAATAGCGCACTCCAGCCCTTATAGTCATCGTTGGGATTAACTGAACGTATCATGGTTTTCAGAACCCCGATTTTCCGCTCTACAACACCGTTACTTTCGGGGTGATACTTCAAGTGAATATGGAGGGAAGCCCCCCATCCCAGCACTAATGCTTCGAAGCGTTTGCTGGTAAACGGGGGTCCTCCATCTGCTTGAACCTCGGAGGGCACACCCCATGCTGCAGCTACCTGTTGCAGCGCCCCAGCCACGGCCGCAGCCGTGGTGGTATTCAGGGGAATACAGTGAGTTTGACGGGAGCCCAAATCTACCACTACCAGAGCCTTAGGGTGGTGACGGGCTCCGGGTAGGGGTCCCATTAAATCTATTTGCCACACCGCGCCAGGAGGGAAGTACTCTGCAGCGTACGCCCACCGCTCGTAGCGCGGGCGGTTTTGGGACTTGATTTGTGCACACTTAAGGCAGGCCTGCACGACTCTTTCGCAGTCCTGCCGCCGCACCTCAGGCTTTCCCTGAGCACCTAGGGCTAACTGATTGTATAGGCGGCCGCTAGGCAAATGCCCCCAATCCTCATGAAGCCATTGGAGGAATGGGTCGGTGTTAAGCTGGGGCTGCTGCCCCAGGCACACTTGGGGTGGTGCCTGAATTTCCCTCATTCTGTGATCCAATTCAGAGTGGAGGGGGTTAGAGTCAGGACGATGTGACGGGCAATGAGTTATAAACCAGGGCCATGGAAACTTACGTACGAGGTCGAAAATAGTCTCCCACAGAGGCGTAAATGCTGTGGGGTTAGCCTCTCCCGTGAGGATGCTGAGACAAAATTGTGAGTCTATGCCTAGCACGACCTGAGCAGAAACGGAATGGGCCTGGGTAACGTGCTGGGCAGCGAGAAGGACCCCATGAACTTCGCTATGCTGGGCCGATGAACCCGGGGGAAGGAGGTCAACCTGGAAGTGGTCGCATTTAGCACAGAGGACACCTGCCCGGGGGGTCGGGGAAGTGCCCCCATCAGATACAATCCAGGGGTCATATTTTGTTTCTATACACAGGGGCTCCGAGGCTATTGGGAATCGGACATCGTTTGGCAGCGATTTAAGCGTCCATTCCCGCCACGTGATCTCCCCCACATAACACAGCTGTTGCCACGTTAGGCTGGTTCCATGAAAACTGGGAGGGGGCAACCGTGTGAGCCATGGAATGAGGTGTACCTCAGGGCCAATCAGGGTTCCCTTACTAGATAGCGGGGCCCAAATGCGTGCCTCACCTGCGGCTAGTAACATGAGTCCTATGGGCCCGTATCGATACTGAGGGCCCTTGAGCCGTCGGGCCCAGTTATAGACCGGTTGCCCGTCCTGTGATACTGAGTACCCATAGTGATGTTGTGTAAAGAAAAGGGTGATGGTGAAAGGTGAGTCCCTTTTATATCGGGCCAGCCGTGGGTTAGAGGCAAACCAAGTGGCTATTCGTTCCAGGCTTTTTTGGGCTTCAGGACTCCATATTTCCCGTTTCCGTTTAGACGAGAGGGGTTCCTGGATCACCTCCAGGTCTACAAGGTGTTTATCTGGGATGAAGTGTCTGTGATAATTAATTAGGCCTAAGAGTCTTTGCAGTTGCTTTTTATTCTCGGGCGGGTCTGTTACCCAAGGATCTAGAATCCCCGAGGTGGGTTGGCCACAGTCGTAGGGGTCATAATGTTGGCCTAAGAAGGAAAAGCTTTGAGAGGGCACGAGGTGGCTTTTTGCCTCATTAATTCGCCACCCATTGGCCTTTAGTTCGGCTACCACGGTGTTAGTTACGTGCTGAACTATGTGTTCGTTGGGCCCAATTACAATTATGTCGTCCACATAGGCTAAAATGGTGGTGCCCCCAGTGGCTTCTACCCCTTTTAAGGTCTTCGCAAGAGCGGCCGTTGCCAAGGCTGGGGAATTACAGAACCCCTGAGGGCACACCTTCCACTGGTACTGCGCGCCCTGGAAAGCGAAATTTAAGATTTGGGGTTTGTCCTCCAAAGGGATTTGATAGAACATATCCTTTAGATCTAGGGTGCAGGCCCACCTCCCACCGGCATCGCTTAGCTGCTGCCGTATTTCTGGGATGGTGGCTGGGCCTGCAAACGGGAGGTGTCGAACTCGGCTATTTGCCTGCCTATAATCAATTACCAATCGAAATTCAGAGGGGTTGCCGGGCTTGGGGATACCCCAGCCGGGAGATAGATAGTTGGACGCGGTCGCCTGTGCTATCCGTCCCTCCTTTAACAACTGGTCGAGCAGCTGCTTAATGAGGGGGATGCCTTCAGGCTTCGTGGGAATAGGGGAAAATTTCCATGAACTGTTATTAACAAGCTCGGGGCTATAAGGGGGGGAGGCATCGGGCGACAGGGTGACAGGCAGGGCCTGACAGACCTGTTTTTGTAATCGCAGTCGTTTTATATCCCCAACCCCCAACAAATTTGTCCCTCCCAACAAAGCCTTTACTTTTCGCTTATACCCCTTATGAATTAAAGTAAAGCTGACTACAGGCTTTTCTTCAATACTGTTAAGACCCTGAACAAACATAGTAGAACTAGTGGGTACGTGGGGCACATCGGATTTTATAACGGAGATTTGAGCTCCGGTGTCCAACAGAAAAGATACAGGGGTGTAAGGGGGTTTGGGACCGGCTACTAACAGGGTGTGATATGGTCGGTCATCCCAAGTCTCTGTGGAGGCCGGGGCGCACCCGGCCTCTACTCGTTTTTTGTCCTCAAATAGTCATCCCAATCCTTCCATCCTAACTGTTTTCCCAAATCTTGCTGTTGGGTATCAGACATCTTCCGCAGTGCCTCCTTGGGGATCCCCTTATGTAATAGGAACCCAAAAAGTGCCCTTTCAGCTTTAGTACGTTCAGGGTGCTTAGGTTGACCCTTATTAACGGGGCTCTCAGCTGGAAGGGCTGAAATGGGATTCTTCGGGGCTGGTGGCATTCGGAGCCGAGACACGGCCTCATATAAGGTGATAAGGGGTTGCCCAATCCAACCTTGCAACAGCAGGAGTCCCCCTGTGTCAATCGGTGGGGCACCCTCTACGGCCGAGTCCACCGCGTCCCGGTGGACCGGAATTTGACTGGGGTCTGTGACATAAACAAAGGGGACAGCTGACTGAACCCGTCCCTCGTCTAAATTTAACGGTACCGCTCGTGGATCCCACACTACGATGGATGCTCCGGCAATAGCCCAGATGATCTCATGGGGTGTATTTACGCTGCCGGGAGGCACATACAGCCCCCTAAAACTGCCCTTCATGGCCAAGACGGCCGCGGCCGGGGTGGTAATCGGCCATACCTGATTTTCCAAGAGATGATGACCCGGGAACCCCGACGCCCAATTGGACGTTTTTGCCAGAACAGCGGCTTCCTCCCTGTCCACCATCTCTGCCCCGTGATCAAGGGCCAGACGACCCAGCCACACTAGGGGTGCCTCGCCCTCCCTGCGCCTCGTGTCTGCCAGAAATTCCTTCATCTCTGCCTTAGTGCGAGTTTGATACTCGGTAGTCGAAACTGTCTGACCTGCCCCATAATCCACCTTAGTTTTAGTGATAGAAACGGGCATTGCTTCCATCTGCCTCTCCCGCTCAGGCGCAGGTGGGGCTGAGGGGAGAGCAGGGGGGAGAGCAGGGTAGATCGAAGGGGGAGCTTCATAGGGGGGTGGGCTTTTACCAGCCTGACTCCCGTCCTCCTGCTCCTTGCCACTTATCTCACTTTCTGCACTGTCGGTACCGCTCGCAGCGGCTTGTTTAGCAGCAAACATAGTGCTTCCATGAAGGACCGCACAGAGGTCCAGCGCTTTGTTAAGTGCACTGAACAAGACCGTGGACACGTCCTCCGACTTAAACTCGTCTGGTCTAAGTTTCTTTGTCCGCCTGGTCTGCTCTAATTCCTGCAGTAACTGGGCTAGCAACCTGTGGGCAGGATCACCTGGCTGTACCCGGGGCGGGGGTATGAGTTTAGAAACGGTGGCCCCGGATTTTTTGATGATACGGCTACACTCCTTCCAGATGCCTGATGGTGTCTCAGTCCGACTAGTTTCCGCAACCCCCGTGCACTGGGGTTGCAGGGAACCATCGGCCGGCTGACACTTAAAGGTGGGATGGCAGTGGAGGAGGCATCCTACGGCAGGCAGGGTTAATGAGGTAGTATAGCTTTTCGACCCTGACCCTGACTCTATAGTACAAACCCAATCTAGGGTGGGCCTCGCAGACTGTCTGCTGGCCACTTGGTGAAATTGTAAGTGTTGAAATTGCTCGAGCTCAGATTGTTCACGGTCCCCACTACACCACGGGCACTGACCCTCCTGAAGGCATCCTGTTCGTGACGCCATGTTGATCACAGATTACTCTTGCCCCTTGCTCCACCGATATGGCCACCAGGTGCCCGTTATCTACCGGGTAATGAGCGTTGGGGTAGGGCGGAGGTTCGATCACTGGATGCCCTGGGGGGGGTGTCAAGTGCCCAAGGGCAGTGACGGAGAACACGCAAGCAATCACTCTTAGTGTTTAAGAGAATAAGGGTTTATTAAATGAATCACGGATAAGGATAAGGGATAACACGATTAGTTACAGCTGGGGCTTACAATACACTACCAAAGCAAATAATACAAATACTGCAATTACAAATAAAAGCTGGCCCTGGTATTTTTCCAAGTCCCAATAGTTATTCAGGTCGTTCCAGGGGTTAGTAGAAGTGATATTGGTGCTATTAGTAATCATAAATGCAGCAACTAATTTCCCTAAATAAATTGTGAGGCTTGACTGATCCCCCTTGCTTTCAAGATCTCCTGGTCAACGGGTTTCCCCTAGCAGGAGTCTTGGGGCGGCTGGAATCAGTCTTTGCCTCTTATCTAGCAGCACAGTATACTTACATATACAAACCACAAAAGTTTCATTACGGCCGGCAAGCGGTTAGGCTTCAGGAAACGCGTGAGCCGAGAGAGAGTCTTCAGGTTGATCAGGCCTGGATACGGTTTCGACAGGAATTCGGGGTCTCTCCGCCCGTCCCCGGGAGGGGACCGGCAATAAATAGCGAATTTGTCGTCATAATTAGTGATAAGCCAACTGGGGGGTTGCGAGTGGCAAATGCCCATACAAGGGAGGCAGTCGGGCCCCAACATCCCTACCCAGGAAGCAACCGTCGTGAGGGGAACTTTGTCCCTCCAGGCTGGCCGACCACAAGGCTGCTTTTCCTGTTGCAAGCTCTGCTTTCCAAGCGGCTACGTGACTAGTGGCAGTTCTGAGGGGTGGGGGAAAATTCCGTTGGGGGATGGAGGCCGGAGCACCCGTAGTCTGGCCCTGGGGCCCCACTTGGGGGTCTAACACAGTGAAGTCTTTTGTCCTCTTTAATGTTCCACTCAGGTCCATCCGGTGTTGATGGGCCTTCCCTGTTGGGAAGGACATAATGGCTAAATTTAGAGATCAGCACTTCACACTAGTTAATGTTCCTTTCCCGTCTGGTGAGTTACATAGTTATGGAGGCTTACAATGCAAATGCTCAAATATTACCTTACTATATGGGGTGTCAGGATCTTGCTATGCTCATCCCAGGAAAGGAGCAGTAGAGTAGTCCTCCAAACAACCTAGAGAGGCTGTGGTCAATCGGGGGAAGTTGCAAGGGGCTAGCCAATCAAAGCATTGCAGGCTAATATAAAAGGAGTTGCAGTGCAGCACTGAGTTAGTTGCTGCTTGAAACCTAAGGAGGGAAGCTGGTGCTCCTGGCTGACCAAAGAGAACTGCAACACCATGGACAGCACAGTGCTGGCAAGGACTGGGGGAGACAGAAAGAGCTCGTCACTGGCTGCTGGGCCTGAATACAGGAGATCCCTGAGGTAAGGGTGAAGCATTGGTGAAGACTGGGGCTGAGGGGAATTGTCCTAGGGAACTGAAAGCAGTTTTGTTAAAGGGACATGGTAGTGTGTGACTGCTATTCTTAGGGTTCCTGTGCTGCGACCTGAAGTAGTGGGCTGGCCTGGGTCTTTCCCCTCCCCACCCCCCAATAAGCCACTGGGGAAATGGCCTACAACTGGACAGTGATACACTGCCAGAAAAGGATCTGAACAGTTAAGAGGCCCAGCTGCAGAACTAGGCCCATAACAGACCAGGGTGGGTGAAGAATCTCCAGGGAGGCAGCCCTGGGTACATGCCCCTATCTAGGCCAGAAGCACTTAAAGACTTTGTTGGACTAATATCCTGGAAGGATCTGCTTGAGTTGTGTTTTGCACAGACTGTGTGTGACCTGGCCGGAGGGCTGTCACTACAAATTGCCCAAAAGTAGCCATCTAGCTGCACAGACTGAAAGAGGTGCAGACACAGACCCGGACAAGAGGGTGCTCCATGAGAGCAATTTTAAACAGCAGAAATCCCATTATGGGAAACATTTTGACCCCTATGTGGGATGTCAGCAAGGTTAGAACCTTCAGATTTCAGCATGGACTTCTGATACCTGAGCTAACTCATTTACTGCTAACAGTAGTAGGCTGTTATCCTCTACGTGGAACAGTTGCTAGAAGGGGAACAGACACACTTTGGTGTATTCAGTGTAAAGTCGTGCACAATCAGCTTGACAACAAAAGGCAGTGTTGCTCCTAAATCCCCCACCCCCCAAACCATTGCTCCTAAATCCCCTCCCAAACCATCTCACCTGAGTGTGGCAGGGCTTTCAGTTGAGGCTATCTGGCCTGTCTGGGCTAAAGCCCAGGAGCCGCTTTCATATGGGCCGGTAACCTGCCCAATTTGCAGGGAGGATGCAGGCCAAATCACCTGAATGCTGGTAGTTCTTCAATGCCTTCACACAATTCCGTGGGAAAGCATTGTACAGCCGCTCAGTTTACTGCAGCTTAAGAACCATGGGCAATGCCCCTAGAAGTCCTGGTTTCATACACAGGGGAGTGCAGCACCAATGAGGACACAGTAACGCTACTGTGGCTTTGCTGGGTGGCTGCCCACATCTGGGCCAGGATAACCGGAGCTCAGACCTTGATACCAATCAGCCATGTTTACTCTGCAGTGAAGACACACCCCTTCCTCACCCCCAAAGACTTCAGTGTCACAGAGGAGGTGGTCGGTGTTTGAGCACACATTGGCTGCATCCAGTCTCACTCAGTTCTTATTCTGCTGTGATTTAGGCGATGTTCTAGTTTAAATCAGTGAGGCTTTGCTTGGGTAACGATCGAGTGAAGCCCCAGCTGATCATAAAGCACATTTGTGATCATGTAAAACACAAAACAAGTGTTAATCTGCTTCTGAGCTTTAACCGTCCACTGATATATTTAATACCCTCTGAAGCACAGTTGCCAACTTTCATGCGGTAAATAAGCCCCCCAACTTTCACAGTAAGCCAAAAATCAAGCTAATCCCATTTCAAAACAAGGCCAAAACAAGCCAATCCCTATGAACCCCAACACTCTGTGACTAGATCCCCCCCAGTGTGCAGTCTGGGACTGTGGTGGGCCCGCTGTGCACCCCTGACTCTCTTTCCTCCCCCCCACAGCCCCTTCTTGCCCCCAGGGCCGGTGCTTCCATTTAGGCAACCTAGGCAGTCACCTAGGGCACCAGGATTTGGGAGGGCGGAATTTTGCCGCTCTCGGCGGCAATTCGACGACGGGTGGTCCTTCCACGCTCTGGGTCGTTGGTGACAATTCTGCAGCGGGTCCTTCACTCACTCCGGGACCCGCCTCTGAAGTGCCCCGAAGACCGGGAGCGCGGAAGGACCCCCCTGCCGCTGAATTGCCACCGACTGGGAGCGCGGAAGGACCCCCTCCTAGGGAGCCAAAAATCCTGGTGCCGCTCCTGCTTGCCCCCAGTGCCTGCTTGCTGGGAGTCGATCAAAAAAAAAAAAAAGAAGCAACAAGATACAAGCAAAAAACTAGCCAACAAGCAACTCGCAAACCAATTGAGCCAAAAACAAGCCCAGTTTCTGTGTTTTTTTTTCCCTGCGGGTTTGGCATGTCTGCTTCAAGGCATGGACCACAGGCCTGGAAGAAAACTCCTTAGTCATCATGTCCAGTCCCCTGCTATTGCAAGCAACTCTAACAATGAGTTTTAAAGGAGCCATTTAGAATCTAAATAGTCAGTTTGTAGCACTACTGTAATATGGAGATGTGGCAGGCCCCACCCCACAGCTAGGGGTGCAGCTGGCTTCTCTCATAAAACTCCATTTTAGCCCCTCCTAACTTTGGCTTGGAAAGTTTGGGAGATAAGCCTTAGCATTCCTCTAGCATAACAAATATTTCCATCAGCTCAAGTTGCCATATTGCACCAGTGGTGTCACCAGCTATTTCATGCAGGCAAAGTCTGTGGCGGGGTTTCCGTGAGTGATGTAGAAGCATCCTTTGCTGCCTTGGTGTCATTGCACCTTCTTTTGACACTTCTGCCTTGGATGGTGCCTCCTCCTCTTGACCTGTAAAAAGAAACTCTGGGGAGGCATTTCTCCATCCTCCACTGCAAATATGGCATCCAGCTACTCTTCTCTGCAGGGAATTGACAAGACTGGTATGACGTTCCTCTGGAGTTATCTGGACCAGTGATCTGCTAGGTCACGCCAACCCTTGACTGTGGGAGCTGGCCTTACCATGGTCGCTGTGAGAACCCCCACTCCTGGGCTGTTCATGCACAGCCTCTGACATGTAAGCTGCTCCTTGGATTGTGCAGCCGAATGATACTAGCCAATATCTCCGGTCCCAGACACAACCCTAGGAACCTCCATCTTGTAGTGCTCAGTTATACCTGCTAGATGCTGCAAGCTTATGAGTTCATCAATTTAACAAAGAAATTGATATGTACCAGGCTTGTTCTCCAAGGTGAGTCTGACACGTTTCAAACCAAATGCACTGGTTCAGGTAGAATAAAAAACCAGATTTATTAATTATAAAGATAGATTTTAAGTGATTATAAGTCAAAGCATAATAAGTCAGATTTGGTCAAATGAAAAAAGCAAAATGCATTCTAAGCTGATCTTAACCCTTTCAATGCCCTTACAAACTTAGATGCCTCTCGCCGCAGGCTGGCTGGTTGCCCTTCAGCCAGGCTCACCCCTTTGATCAGCCCTTCAGTCCCTTGGTGTGATGTCTGTAGATGGAGGTGGAAGAGAGAGGAAGACCATGGCAAATGTCTCTCCCTTTTATCATGTTCTTTCTTCCCTCTTGGCTTTGCGCCCCTCCCCTCCTTTCAGAGTCAGGTGAGCATTACCTCATCACAGTCCCAAACTGACCAAAGGAAGGGGGGTGACTTCCTCTAATAGAACCTTTTGTTGCTGCCTAGGCCAGGGTCCTTTGTTCCTGTGAGGCTGGGCTGGGCTGTCCCATACATGCCCTGATGAGGCGTGAACTGCCTCTTTGTTCCTGGAGAGTTTTTGCCTGGGCTTGCTTTAAGCCATGAGGATACATTTTCAGCTTCGTAACTATATACATGAAATTATAACCTATAATCGTACTATATCATTACTGTAACAATTACTATACCATCACTATAACAACAATGCTCAGTTCATGGGCCTTCCAAAGACACCCGACATGGCAAACTTTGCATTGGATACCACACAATCATTTTAAAAGGATAAAATGGGGGTGCTGGGTTCCCCTGGGGTAGAGTCACAACTGGGCCTTTAGATTGGCACTCCTTTAGCCTGCATGCACCGCAATGCTCTATGTCCCCTCCACTCTCCAGCCTTGAATCAATGGTGGCAGCTGAATGGAGAAATGAGAAACCCGATATTGAGCATCCAGATTTTGGTTCCAAGCATCTGCCAGATCATTGTAACTCTGGAGGAAGAAAATCAGTTAACTTCCTGCACAATCCATTAATGAGGTCGTTTGAAACATAAATTCAAGCTATACTATATAGAGCAAACGGTAAGTCAAGGCCCAGGCTTTCTGAAGACGATGTGAGGCATGCCTGCAGGAAAGAAGGTGCTGAGGAACTTAGGGCTGAATGGACAGGTTGGCACAGCAGAGACATTACACAGGATGTCCTAGAGCCAGAGGAGGGACCCAGGTTTGGTCAACTCTGTGCAGCGCATCAAGAAACTTGCAAAAGCAAACTGAGGATTGCTGTCCTTTGCTGTCCCCATAGTCACAGAGTTTAAGGCCAGAAGGGACCAGCGGATCCTCAAATCCTGTGCAGCACAGGCCAACACCACCACCCAGCACCCACACACTAACCCCAACCACCAAAACCAAAGTGTTACAGCCCTCACGTGACTAGACTCATGGTTTTCAACCGTTTTTCATTTGCAGATAGCTAACAGGACTTGAATGGAGGTGTGGACCCCTTTGGAAAACTTAGACATAGTCTGTGGCTCTCAGGGGTCTGTGGATCCCAGGCTGAAAACCACTGGACTAGACCGTTCTGTGCCACAAGTGCAGAGCAGGATGGACCAAGGTACACCCCACAATGGCAGGGCAATGATCACGTGAGAGATACCCAGATAATGCTGGCAAGTGACCTGCACCCCCACGCTGCAGAGGAAGGTAACCCCCTCAAGGTCACTGCCAATTTGACCCGGTGGGAAATACCTGCCCAAACCACAGGCGGCAATCAGTTAGACCCTGTGCAAGAACCAGCCAGCCAAGCACCGGAGCATCGGTGCCACCTAAGGGCCCTGGCCCTTCGCATCCTATGTCCCTTCTCCAGCCTGATGCTTCAGAGAAAGGAGATAATAATAATAAAATGAGCCTGGAATGTTGGGGAGAGGGGAAGGATCTCTACCTGACCTCTGCAGATCACCAGCTGAAACCCTGAAGCATGAGAATTAGGAACATTAGACACACACTGGAAGTGAGCCCCAGAGCTGCGCCTTCCCACCATCCTAAGCACCCCATCATACAATCCCACTCTACATTTGTCCAGCTCTAGCTTATACCAAGTAAGTTGTTTGCTCCCACAACTCCTACTGGGGCTGTTCCAGACCCTCACTCCTCTGATGGTCAGAAACCTTCTTCTAATTTCCAGCCTGAATGTGTGTCTGACCAGTTTATCCCATTTGATCTTGTGCCAACACTGTCCTTATAGAGCTTATAGAGCGCTTCCCTTTCCCTGGTGTTTTCCCCTGATATATTTATAGGGAGCAATCAGGTCACCTCTCAGCCTGCTTTTCATGAGACTAAATGAGCCCAGCGACTGGAAGAGGTTCATCAGCTAGAACCTGCATTGCCCTTATCAGTCTAGCAGATCTTCTCTGCCCCTGTTCCAGGTGGAATTCATCTCTCTCGAAGATGGGTGATCAGAGTGGCAGATAGTGTTCCAGATGAGGCTTACCAGTGCCTTGTATAGTGGCACTGACACTTCAATATCTCTGCTGGAAATGTCTTGCCTGATACAGCCTAGGACTGCATTAGTCGCATCCCACTGGTGGCTCAGAGTCATCCTGTGATCGATCCACACTCCCAGATCTCCTCCTTTGTCATTTGCAACTGATGAGCCCCCAGTGCGCAGCAGAAATTCTTATTAGCCCCTCAGTGAATGACCTTGCACTTCATACTATTGAATTTCATCCTGTTTCTGTTGCTTCAAGGCCATCCATGTCTTCCTGTGTAATGTTCCCATCCACGTCGCAGACAAAGTGGCTGAGACTCCTTGAGTCCCTAGCGTGGGGACCATGTGTTTCACGTGCCTGCCACTAGATGGCACAGCAGCACTGCACTTTGCTGGGCGCTGGCTTTCCAGGAGCTGGGCCAGGACCTTGGAGGGGATTTGACTTTAGTCACCTCTCAAAGAGGGAGTGAGTGAGAGGGCCTTGCCTGGTGTAAATGGGCCATGCCCCGGCTCCCTCTGCTGCTGGGTGGGTTAGGCCTCCAGCCAGACGAAACCAGTGTGAATGGCGGTCCCCAAAGCAGAGAAAATCCCGTTCTCCTATTTCCCCACCGCCTGGGCCCAGCTCTCGTCCCCTAGCTCTGTGTGACTCTTCCCCCGCTCACCCCTCGGGGTGCAGGGGTATGAACACCTTGCCGCTGGGTGGCAGTGCGCGGCCTCCCTCGCCCATGGACACCAGCACATGGCCCTTCAGCCTAAAGGGGCTGACTACACTGCCAAGAAAAACCCGCAACTCAGATCACGGGGCAACTGACTTGGGCTCACGGGGCTTGGGCGGTGGTCCTAAAAATCGCACTGCAGCACCGAATTCTGATTCCCTGCCCCCCTTCCACTCCTATGCAGGCAAGTGGGGCCCAGCAGCACTGAGATTCCCCCAGGAGAGGCAGGACCACAGGCCACATAGGCTCCCTGACCCCCCTCTGTCTGTCTCCTCTCCCCTCTGTCCATCTCAGTTGCTCTCACTCCTGCTCCATCTTTCCCTTCTCTGGCAGAATGCTGTGTTCTGAGACACTTTTTATTCTAGTGTTCTCACACGCCAGGCCCAGCTGCCTCCCTCGCACACCCCGATGGACCCTATGCTCAGCCTTTGCGCCTTGGCCGCTGAATTTCCCACTGCTGTCCCAGAAGTCCCTTTGGAGCCAGGTGCTACTTCCTCTGCAGAGCACAGGATGGCGCTGGACCCTGGAACATCCATCTGCCAGCTCTGCCCCTGCTGCCCAGGGAGCTAAGCACTGGTCGGCATCACCTCGGCTATTCGGTTAAGGGTGTTTATAAAAAAAATTGTTTATGTGACGAAGTGCCCCTCTCTCAGCCTCCTGGGGTGTCTATGTGCTAAGTCTTGGGCCTGCAGGGCTGAGGCTACCACGCAGGTAAAATTGCAGAGGGCAGCGAAGTATTGATCTGCTACCGCTGTTGGGGTGAGCGCGGACTGCTCAGGGATGGTTTATCCAGGGCAGCAGAACTGGAGCTGGTTCTCTGCAAATCCCGCCCTGAAACACAGCAGAGGGCCTGGAGAGAGCGAGCTGCGCCAGCCCTGCAGACCAGCATCCGGAGCCATTCCTGGGGACTGCAACCAGCCAAACAGCTTCACCATCCTCATTCCTTCTCGCAGTGGAGCTGGTGTGCATTCTGTTTTGCACTTAATCAAATCGATCTCTTTGTTTGATATGAAACACACAGTGCATCTAGCCCAGATTTCCCCCACACAATGTTGGAGCAAAGCTTGAATTTTTGGAGGTGTTTTAACAAAGTAGATTGATTAGCTTCTGAGCTCTAATCAATTAAAAATTGTCTCCTCCCCCCATGCCAAGTCTCATGATTTTTTTCCAGGTCCCTTAACTTAAAAACCACAAACTGGGGGCAGTAAAAGCCTGCACGTAGTGAGAGCGTGCGGGGATCTCTGGGCTCATGTCACTATTTTAATTCAGAAAAGGAAAGCGTTAATAGTGCTCTTTGTAGTAACTGGTTTTGGGTGTGGCTCTTTGCCCATAGTGTCCACATCGGCTATGTCTGTTCTCCAGTGCGGTACATGGGAGCCTTTTAAACGGTTTAGGAGAAGGATGTGAACCTGCCTGTAGAGGTGCAGACTCACCTCTGCGGCGCCTCCTGCTGGTCTCTTAGGGAATTAGCTCCTTCCAGCTCTGGAGTGCCCTCTGCAGGCTGGTGCTCTGCCTGTTCTCTGGCCCCTGTGTCCCTCCCTGGACCCAGTGCCCTTTTACCTGGGGTGCTGCCCCTGGCAGTAACCCCCTCAGTCTTAGGGTCTCCCCTCCCCAGGGAACCCCCACTCACTATCCCCACCTTGCCTCAGTATATAGCTACTGCCAGTCACTGTCTAGCCCCCACACCCCTGGTGATGCAAAGCTGCTGCAAACCCCACTTAACTCACCAGTCCCCTCTGGGACAGGGCTGTCTGCCCCCAGAGAAGAACCCCAGCCTGACTGCATCTGAGGAGTAGAGATTGGCAGGACGATCCATAGATGCCTGCAGTGGGGCAGGATGCAGGGCTCCATGGTGACACATACTTCTTGGAAATGCTGAAATCCATCTCTGCGATAAGGGTTTTCACCTCCACAAGGCTCCAGGGTGACTTTTTCTGCTATTAGCCCTAGCACTGATCGGCAGGTGTTACACTGCAGCTCTCTGGGGACAGTGAATGAAGCAGTTCCCTAGAGCATCCCGGGAGGAGCTCCTGGCCTCATCCATCAGGCACGAGCTTAGCATTTCTGAGGCAATACATTTTCCCAGGGAGGAGGCTTGAAGTCAGGTTGGCTCTGAAAACCCACCCCAGCCATGGCAGGGTCACGTTGCAGCTTAAAATACCCTGCTTTTACTCAGCCCAGCTGGGCTTGTGTTAATGCCTGTTGTGTTCAGGTGTGAGCATGGGGCCGGGTCCCCCTGGCTGGCACTACTGCCCTCTTCCCCGGCTGGCACACATAGGGTGCTGCTCCCAAAGGGCTTGAGAACTAGCAGCAATATGGCCAGGCCTTTTCCCACCATGTACTGGAGGACGGGGCAGAGTACTGCCAGCTGGGCTATCACTGCCAAGTTTTGTGCAGTTCCATGTGTGTCACTTGATGCCAAAAATGTAACAATCTGATTTGCATATTTACAACAGGCTTTCACTCCTGTAAACTTTGTCTTTTAAAAATGATCTGGCTCTAGTGCTGGGGAAAGGCCTCTGCAGAAGAGCCCTGGAGAACAAAGCCCTGTGTCTGTCTATCTGCAGGGCACTGTTGGGTGAGTTTCCCATCTGTGCTCCCTGTCAGCCAGCCTCACCCAAACCCAGGAGGAGCTTTTCTGAGGCAAAGGGGCAGCTCAGGCTGCATGACCCATCGAGGTTCTTTGCCCCACAGCTGTGTCTGCTATTGGGGCAAAGTGTGGCCTTCGTTTGTGATGTGGGAGTTAGAACACACACAGGATGCCCTGCCAGCAGGGGACGGCTCACCCTCATTCTATTGAGCAGCTCTCGAGCATGGCGGGGGGGTGGTTCTTACAGCTCCAGTGTCCTGAGACTAGTCATTATGGGAGAATATTCCCTTTTAAAGGAAAAGGAAGTTTTTAGCCTCTGTTGGTTGCAGAAAAAAGCCTGAAAACTGGAAGAAATGTCCCCTATAGGTTCCCAAAACAGAAAACAAAGAAAAAGAAAATAAAATAGAATGTCTGGGCCCCCACCCCTTTTATTGTTCATTTCCAAGAACTTTTCTGGAAGAGCTTCTCCAACACTGGAAAGTGACAGAGCAGCAAAAGCGTGTATGTGGGAGGGGGAGGGGGAAAAGTGAAAAAAAAAAAACAACTTCCAAACCCATTCACTTCAATGCATTTAGTGTCAAAGCGGAAAACATCTGAATTTTTTTTTTCAGTGTTCAAAAACAGAAACAACGAAAAATTTTCATTCGACACAAAATGAGAAACTTTCTTTTCAAAATCTGCCACTGACATATAAAGAAACAAATAACTGACAACATCCTCCTTTGGAAAATGTCATTTGTGACACAATCTTATAATTTAGCAGGAAAAAAAGCCTGTTAAATGCTCACCTGCTGTACTACACAGCGCAGCTCCACTGATCCAAGCAAACAGGGCAGCTGGCCAGAGGTGTGTAACTTTTTTTTCCCCCTCCAGTGAAAAAAAGGGGAGCTTTTCCCACCCAAACAATTTCCCCACAGAATATTTTTCTATTGGTTGTAAAAATGTTCAGGTTTTGGTAAAAACCAGATTGATTTTCGGTCATATTTTTTATCAAAGTTGGCTTTTGAAAACTGGTGGTTTTTTTTTTAATTCCAGTTTTTGTTTTATTTTTATTTTTTCATAGAGAACGCAAAATATTCACAGGAAATTTTAAAAAAGTGAAAATGATTTGAATTTTCCCATTAAAACAATGAGAGACAAGATGGGTGAGGTCATAGCTTTTATTGGACCAGCTTCTGTTGGGGAGAGAGAGAAGCTTTTGCGCTACACAGACAGAGCTCTTCTTTGGGCCTAGGCTCTGTGCAGCTAGAAAGCGTGTCTCTCTCACCAACAGAAGTTGGTCCAGTCAAAGATATGACCTCCCCCACCTCCTCTCTCTCATATCCTGGGACCAACACTGTGATAAATGAAGGAGGGGGGTAGCTCCCTTTTTTGGACACTCAGCCAGCCACTTAGCTATAAAACCCCTTTTAGTAGCTGTTCTCTGCTTGCTTTACCTGTAAAGGTTAACAAAGGTTAAGGTTAACAAGGCCTCAGGTATAAGAAAAGGAGTGGGCACCTGACCAAAGCAGCCAATGGGAAGGCTAGAACCTTTTAAAATTGTTCTGTGGTTGTTCTCCGGAGAGAGGGAACAGAGCAAAGTCAGGGCTATGACTACGGTGTAAAAAGCTTTTTGCCAGGTATGGAAATCAGCAGATTCTACCCAGAACTACCCAAAAATATAAGTAGATCAGGAAATGTCTAGAAAGATGCACTTAGGTTTATTCCTTTTATTTCATGTAAGGCATGTGGACTCCTCTGTGCTGACCCCAGATGCTTTTGTTTTGCTTGTAACCTTTAAGCTGAACCTCAAGAAAACCATTCTTGATGCTTAATTTTGTAATTGCTTCTTTTAAGATCTAGCAAAAAGCCCAAGTTTCAGATTTATTTTCTTTTTTTTTGTTTATTAAAAACAAACTTTAGTTTTTTGAAGACCAGGATTGGGTTTTTGGTGTCCTAAGAGGTTTGTGCACATGTTGTCAGGAAGACTAGCTAGAGGCAACAGCTGATTTCCTTTGTTTTCTTTCTCAGCTCTTCCCTGGAGGGGGGTTGAAAGGGCCTAAGGGTACCCCACAGGGAAGAATTCCCAAGTGCTCCTTCCTGGGTCCCAAAGGGTTTTTGCATTTGGGTGGTGGTAGCATCTACCCAGCCACGGTCAGAGAAAAGCTGTAACCTTGGGAGTTTAATACCAGCCTGGAGTGGCCAGTATTAATTTTTTGAATCCTTGCGGGCCCCCAACTTCTGCCCTCGAAGTCACAGAGTGGGGAAATCAGCCCTGACAAACATGTTTATGGTAACAGTGCAAACAGGAAAAATAATTGTCATTTCTCAACCAGCCTGATCACTTAGATCAGGAACCTTCTGTCCCTAGTATGGGAAGTTATTGCTAATATTTCAGGGGGCCGGACTCAAAGCTGAAGGGGGAGTTGGAGCTGCTGCAGACAGAGATGATCACACTGTGACGTTACAGCCTATATGATTTTATAAAAATATGCTAATAAGTGAATATAATGTAACTGGAATATGCTTCATGCAAAAGGTCTCTTGTAAGGTATCATTACAAAGCTTATAATCTACTGAGTGTGTTCATCCTATTTGTATAAATGTACCACTCTTGTATCTGAAACTAGAAATATAACTCTGAGGGCTGACTGTAATTATGCAAAGTGTGGGCCATTAATGGTGGTTTGGAATCTTGATGACTCCCTTTAACCAGGAGAATTGACTGGATGGCACTGTTTGCAGGCAGACCTTCCTATGAGTAATGAATCATAGAATATCAGGGTTAGAAGGGACCTCAGGAGGTCATCTAGTCCAATCCCTTGCGTAAAGCAGGACTAATCCCCAGACAGATTTTTGCCCTAGTTTCCTAAATGATCCCCTCAAGGGTTGAGCTCACAACCCTGGGTTTAGCAGGCCAATGCTCAAACCACTGAGCAATCCCTCCCCATGAAATCTTGCAGTGACATACGATCATGTCACCTGAACTGGAATCCATCTTTAACCTGGTGTCTTTCCATTGAGAAGGAGGGGGGTGGGAACCCAGAGAGAGACAAAGAGATTCCCACCTTATGCAAAAAATATATAAAGAGGTGGAAAAGAACAAAGGGGAGAGAGGATCCATCATGAAAAATCCCCTAACTGCCACCTGGGCTGAGCTGGAACAAGAGCTGTACCAGGGGAAAGAATTGTACTCCCTGGCCGCCCATGCATCTAGGGACTGCAGGGACCTGGTGGCCGCTTCCTGAGAACCACGGGGGTGGGGGGGGGAGTGCACTACTGGCAAGATTCAGCTCCATCAGTGCAACAGCAGGGGATTTCTCAACCTTGAACCAGCAGGGGATTTTTCTGCGGCCATGACAGCCTCCTGGGTGGAGATGGGAGGCAGAGAGCAAAGCAACAGCCCCTCCCTGCAGAGCCCAGCTGTTGCTCCTGGGCCTTGGTGTTTGCTGGCACCGCCAGCAGGAGATCAGCTTCCTGCATCATGCAGCCTCCTGGAGGCTCTGAGCAGTGCCTCTGCAGACACATGGGGCCAGTGTGTGTGCTCTGTGTGCTTTGGGCTTCAGGTCTGAGCTTCGGCCTGAGGCAGCAGGGGCTCAGGCTTGGAAAAATTGTCAAATCGGCCACCAGCAAGGGCTGGTGGCTGCACTCTGAGGCCATAAAAAAAAAATTGTTCTGAGAGGCCCAGGCCTAGTCAGTGGCTGATGCTGGTGAGGCTGGCCCAGCCCCGCTGTGAAGGACACACACATCAGGAGTGTGACCTCAAAGGAAGGCACTATGCTGCTCGGCTTCTGGAGGAGCTTATTACTTAAAGCTGATTTCAACAGCTTTCCCCATAAGTTTTAAGACCCGCCACTAATCAGCAGCTGGTTTATGACTGTTGTAAAAGATCAGGAAAAATAAAGAAATCTCCCGAAGTTGAGGGGAAGCATTTCCCACCTCCTCCATCCATCACATGCAACTCTGACATTTATGAGCCTGGGGAGCCATAAATCCAAGCGGGACAGTCACCGGCCTAGGACTCAATGCGGAAGGGGAAGGATTGTCTGGGTCTGTTTCCTGCCCTGGGAGAAACTTTATTGATGCTTAAAGCAGAGGAGCCAGATTTGTAAGAGCGTTGGGAGCTTTTATTCCTCTTCAGGTTTGGTAGGATGCTCTTGCTGTTTCCACATGACAGGATTTTGTTTGGAGTTGGCTTTTCTGCCCGCTCAACATCAGCCCCCCCTTGCACTGAACACCAAGGGATTTGTTACTGAGGAGAAGCCAGAGAGTGGCAGCTTCTGCTGTGGTTTCTATTAATTTGCAGCTTTCACACCATGTCACTGCCTTTTGAAGAACAGCAGTGAAACTCATTGTGCTAGCCTGACCGAGACCCCACAGTGCATTCTGAGCCAGCATGGGTAACGCACGGTGAGCCCAGCCCGCCCCAGCATGGGTAACACAAGGAGAGCCCGGCCCGGCCCGGGTAACGCACGGTGAGCCCGGCCTGGCCCGGCCCGGCATGGGTAACGCACAGCGAGCCCAGCCCGGTATGAGTAAAGCACGGTGAGACTAGCCCGGTCCGGCCCAGCATGGGTAATGCCTGGCGAGCCCCGCTTGGCCTGGCCCGGCGTGAGTAATGCCCGGCGAGCCTGGCCCAGCCCAGCCCGGGTAACGCACAGTGAGCCCGGCCCGGCCCAGCATGGGTGATGCACGGCGAGCCCGGCCCAGCCCGACCCAGCATGGGTTATGCCCAGAGAGCCTGGCCCGGCCCGGCCCGGCCCGGCATGGGTAACTCATGGTGAGCCTGGCCCGGCCCAGCATGGGTAACGCATGGCAAGCCTGGCCAGGCCTGGCCCAGCATGCGTAACGCACGGCGAGCCTAGCCCGGCCCGGCATGGATAACGCACGGTGAGCCCAGCCCGGCATGGGTAACGCACGGTGAGCCCAGCCCGGCATGGGTAACGCACAACAGGCCTGGCCCAGCCCGGCCCAGCATGGATAACGCACGGCGGGCCCGACCCAGACCAGCATGGGTAACTCATGGCGAGCCCGTCCCGTCCCGGCATGGGTAACGCCCGGTGAGCCCGTCCCATCCCGGCATGGGTAACGCACGGCGAACCCCGCCCGTCCCAGCATGGGTAACACACGGCGGGCCCGGCGTGGCCCAGATAACACACACTTTCCAAAGCTGCTTGGAGCCTCAGGTCTTGCTCTTCTACTGTTTTTCCCTAGATCAAAACCTCATCATACCCTCTGGACCATCAAACCTGCCTTGTAGTTTCTGGTGGAACACCTTGGGCATGCGACACAGCCCAAACAACAGGCTGCAGAAACAGTGTCTCCCACCGGGGGTGTGAAATGTGCACACAGGTGAGCTCTGTTTTCAAAGGTCCCTTGCCAGAACCCAGCTGACACACCAAGTGTAGAAAAGTATTTGGCATTAGCCATATCCCCAAAATGATTCTGCCTGTAGGTAGCAGGACACATTTATGTCATTCCTTTGGGTCTATACAGAAGAGAAGGATTCCGTCTTTTTCTACGACCAATGAGTGTACTGGTCTGTTAGCTCATGTACTCGCTCAATGAGTTCCAAAGCAATGAGTCTATCTAGCTCCTCTTTCAGTTGTGGCTGTAAATGCCACTTTCCTAGGGGTGTGGATTGGGGGTCAGGTGAGCCCTTCATTCTCTGTCTTGTACTCTGGTAACTGCTTCCTTATCCCCTGGAAGACGCCCACACACTCTTCCTCCAATGTTCTGGTCCCCTGCCCCTCCAGTGAGCGCACCCCCTTGATGAGACCCAGGGATTGACACCCTTCTGATCTGATAACAGGGGCTCTTTTCCCTGCTGTTATTACAAATTGGAGCTTTTCCTGTCTGTTATTTAGCCATACGTGTAGTCCACACACTCCCTTAGTGGGGATCCGCTCACTACGGTAAGCCCTGAGTTTTACCCTCTTGCCCTCCAATACCTGTGGCTTTCCCCCCAGTGCTAATAACCATTGTTTTGGTGACATACTGGCTTGTGCACTGGTGTCCAATTTCAGACAAACACAGACCCCATTTGCTTTCAGGGTGACAATCCGATCATCGTCTGCTGCCCATTGCTCCTGTGGAGAATTCCTCTGAGCAAGGGGTGCTGTTGTCACCCTCCCTGTCCTTGCTGTGTGTACTCTGCTGGGGCTTGCAAACTCTTGCATAGAGATGGAACCTGTTGTGTTTGGTGTATCTTTTCCCATATGCCAGGCATTGGCTTGGGCTGGTTGCCGCAGTGTGCCGCTCCGTGCGCTGTTTTTGTTGCACTCTGAGCTCTGAATGCTTTTCTCTCTCAGGGCTGGTATTGTCTTATTTTGGATTCTCTGTCATGCGCACAGTGTCAGAGCACTATCCACCCTCCATAAGTTTCAGTCTGGACTGGGTGACTTCCACTGCTTGGAAAATGCTAAAGTTTTCCACATTTACAGACAGTTTCAGCTCGGGTGGGATTTTCAACGGCGCCACTTGTCCACTCAGGGCATTTTCTTAATTTCTCTTTACTCCTGGTACCAGGTGCTGTTCTGCGATCACTCACTGCTTATGGTGCTTGCAAGAGATCTCTTTATTCTGTGTCTGGTTCCATCGGGCTGTGCATAACAAGAAGACACTCACAGCATCTTGCCTTGACTCTCTGTCTGGGAAGAACAGCCCTGAAAGGCAAAGCCCTCAATACAAAATAGACCAGCATGGGCTCCCCATGATGTCCACACCTCAGCCCAGCCTTACCTTTCATTTATCTTGAACTCTCCCATGGACACTTAGCTGGTGTGGGGGTGTACTCACCCTGCATTGGACAGGAAGGGGTTTACTCTTTCCTGGTGGCTGAGGAAGCCACGCCCCCCCAGCTCTACTGGGCATGCTCCAGGTGCAGTGGCTATATAAAGGCAGGCAGCCCAGTTCCGTGGGGACTGACTGCTGGAGGGGAAGGATGTAGCATACAGGCTCTCACCAGGGAGTGGCTATTAACTTGCCCCATAGAAGCCCAAAGCGCTGAGGCCCCAGCCGACTCCCAGGTACCCGTTGATACCCAAGAGGGAGCAGAAATGTCGGGAACAGCCCCAGCCAACAACCTGAAGATGTCTCAACTACTGCCACCAGAACCACAGTGGGAAGTACCCCATGGGGGGACTAGCAATAGGCAGTGTGTTGTGGTTGGACCCTGCTGATCTCAGTGGCAGAACTGTCTGCCACTAATAGGGCCCTGGGTTGGGAACTGGTGGAGTAGGGAGGCCTGCTGACCCTGTCAGTCCAGGGACGCCTCATGGACTCTGGTTGCTAGGCCTGCCAGCCCAGGGACACAGGACAATCTTATCAGTGTAAGTCTGTCAGGTGTCCTACCCCAAAGAAACTGGTGCTCAAGGGACACGCTGTACTCACCCCACACTGGACAGGGACCCCCACCCAGACACAGGCACAATGTGTTCCAGCCTAGTCCCTCATGCCAAACAGGCCCCATCAGCCAGAGCAGATCCAGCACCTCACAGAAACGGGTCACCTCCCAATGTCAGCCTGGAACAGCAATGGGGCTGACATGGTTGGAAACAAATGCCTGGTACAAATATTTCTCTGCTGGTGCTGGGAGGTGTCTAGCTTCAAGTTTGCATTTAAAAATCCTGGGGAGGGGATTAGTGTCAGCAGCACAGGTTCCTGGTGGTGTTGGTGGATAGTGCAGCTGTGTGAGTGTGATCTTTGGGCACTGGAGGGAGCAGAAGAAACTGGGTTGGTGGGGACCTGGGACGGGCAGCAGGAGTGCAGGGCTGTGCAAGTGCATAGGAGAGGTGGGCAAACAGATGCTCCCACAGGGTGCTGATGGGTTCTGCAGTACAGACTAGGCCTAGGGGGAAGACAAGTGTCAGTGCTGGCTCAGGAGACTTGCTTACTCGAAATGCAGGTTCAAGTAGCTCAGTAAAAAAATCACACTCCACATATGAGGCTTTGCAGCAGCCTGGTAAGACGCACCATGTAATTAGTGGATTCCTCTGTAAGCGATAAATATGTAATTAGAGTCTCTCCCAACAAATTACCATGATGGGGCTGTGGGATCATTTCCCTGGCACAGCTACCTCTGCCAGAGGAGCGAGTCACATTCTTACAAACCTGCAGCATTTAACGCCCACTTAATATTCTGCTTGCAAAAAGGTGGTTTATGAAATGCCAATTTGAAATGTAATTGTATTAATTTTCCATTGATTGCATATATAATTTTAAATTAACTACCTTGCATCTCACTTCCCCTCTTGCATGTTGAATTAATCTCAACATGAGTCACATTTGCAAACACACAAAAGCTAACAACTGTCAGAGCTTTGCCTTTTGCATTCCCTAGGTTTGCTGGTGCAGCGTATTCACCCTTTAGGACCAAGAGGCAGGCAAGGCTGTTTCTTAGAAGAACGTAACTTTCCTGAAGCCGCCAGTCAGACAATGACCTTGCCCCTGCGTGTGCCTCTTCTCTGCTCATTGATACCCTATCAGAGTGGAGATAATTACTCACCTTAAACACACAGGGCTCTTCAGAAATGGAGAGGATGCTCTGCAGGTGTCACTCCAGGGGAGCCAGCCGCTGCTGGGAAGGTTCTGCCTACATCTCTAGTGGAGGGGACTCTCTAGTCTTAGGGATGGAAGCTGCAGCCTAGCAACTGAGGAGGTGTCGATCATCATGGGGACATTCTGTGTCTCCTCCAGTATCTGTTCTTCAGATTTCCTGTGTTCTTGGTCTGTCTGAACAGCCCACACCTGCTTCTCCTCTCAGGGATGCTGCTCTAAGCCGGGGCAATGGGCAGCATGAAACCCATGCCAGTGTGGAGAGAATGGGGACCTGAGAGCCTCTGTGCGGTACCATTGCACTGCACCTTCCCTCTCAAGGGTTGCTGGGGGTCAGTTTGGCCCCTGGAGCAGACTAGGGCATCTCACTTGTGCCCCTGCTGCCAGCCATGGAAAATTGCTGAGGCAGAGAGCCACTCTGGCCATGCCCCATCCTGCGGCTGACACACACCCTGCTATCAGCCTGCCTGGAACACCCTTGTGCTGGGCTGACCTACAGATGGCAGAGCCAGCTCCGCTGCTTCTGCTCCGGGACACCGGCCAGGGTCCTGTGGAGGGGATGCTTTGTGTAGCTTGGCTGGCATGAGGGGGTAGCACAAGGCTAAATTTCCTGAGTATATCTAATGGATGCAATCATACCAGCCTGAGGGACCAGCCCCGTTTTGCCTTTGAATTTGCATATATTCATCCAACTCCAAAATTGCCCAAACTCACCCGAACCCCAATTTTCCACCTGAATTCTGCACAGCTGTAATCATCAGGGCCACAGAAACTGTCTGCAGATACCACTGGAAAAGAGCTCAGGGTCATGGTAACATTTTGGCTGGGCATGACTGTGTCAGGTGCTGTGACGCTGGCAAATCAGGTGCCAGCTCATGCCAAGGTCCCCATGACTCACCTAACACACAGTTGAAATCAGCTTCAATAAGTAGATATCTAGGGGACAAAGCTTGGCTTTTATCAGACTGATTTGCAAACCATTATTTGGCATTAGATCCAATGTGCCAGTCCCACCTGCCACCCTGCAAATGTCCAAGCTTCTTCTGAAGCTGTTTGAAAATACTGAACAGAACATTCTCTCTAATCCATGAGTCTCAGAGCCAGTCATGTGGGTGTGTGACAGTGTTAACATTTCTACTCACCTGGGGGCCATAGTGAAGCAAGACTCACCAGCATGACACCTCCTGCTGGTCGTCTTGGGAATTAGCTCTCCAGCATATGGAGCGCCCTCTGCAGGCCGGTGTCTCGCCTGCCACTGACCCTTTGTCTCTCCCAGACCCCAATGCCCCTTTTCCTCAGAGTTCTGCCCCCAGAAGGACCCCCCACTCTGGGACTCCCCCCTTGGGGAACTCCCAACCCTCTAAACCCATCTTGCCTCAGTGACTACTGCCAGTCATCATCTAGCCCCCACTTGCTGAGGCAGACGGCAGTCTGTAAAGGCCGCTCATCATTGGCGAAGGATTGCCCAGCTGCCTCTGCCTAAGCCCGGGCTGCACCTCTGCAACTCCAGTACCTGCTTTGGCCTTACCCAAGGCCTGCAGCCTGGGGGTTTGCCAGCTTCTCTCACCTTTCCCGAGCCCTGCTCTGCTCCCAGTACCCTGAGCTTCCAGGCAGCCAGGTCCTTCCCTCTTCAAAGCAAGAGAGAGACTCCTGGCCCTCCAGCCCTCTATCAGGACCAGCTGGGCCTTGATTGGGCTGGCCCCAGCTGTGGCTGCTTCCCCAACCAGCCTAGCTTGGGTGCTTTTATCCCCTGTTCAGCAGGAGTTGGGCAGCCGCCCCACTACAGGGGCCATGTGAAAAAGGGCACAAACCCAGAGAGTCACTTTCTGCTAGCACTGAACAAGGAATTTTATGAACATAAAGGAAACAGCATTATCCCTAAGGCCCCTCTGTCTGGCCTCTACCTCACTGTACAGCTGCTGCCCTGAAGCCTCCCCAGCCCCGGCCTGCTAGCATGCTCCTGCAGATTTAAGAGACAGTGCAAATCTCCTCACTTGAGCTCGCCTGACAGGTGGTGTTTCCATTGTATGGGAAATGCCAAAATTGTGAAACTATTTCATTCTGTTTTGGAACAAAAAGTGTAAATTTTACAATGTCCCATGGAAGGGAAACCTGAAAAAAATCACTTTGAAATAATCAAAATATCAAAAAATAAAATTGGCCCTGGGAGCTCAAGCTCTGCGGCCCCCGGCTCAGCTGTGGCTCCGAGGTTCTTAGTCCCGTCAGCCTTAGTGGACTGATGAGGAGCCACAGCTGAGCTGGGAGCTCAGCACATGGACACTGGGGCTGCCAGTTCTGCCGCAGGGAGATTGGAAGCCCTACGAGTTCCAGGCCCCTGAGCCAGGGTTCGCAGGGCTTCCAGACTCCCTGCTGCAGAACTAGGAGATGAGCTCCTGGAACTACAGAGTCGGGGGTCCCTGACTGGGACAGACTGCATGGTGTGACTGCCGTCGAGCTGCAGATCCTGCAGGCTACAGGCGCTGACTTCCATTTTTCCCAGTGGGTGCTCTGCCCTGAGGACCCACCCCAATCTGTTCCTTTCCCCAAGCCCACCTTGCTCCGCCTCTTCCTATCCCTCCCATCCCTTGAGGCCCTGCCCACCCTCCACCTCTTCCTGTCCCCACTCCTCCCCCTCCACGAGGCTCCCTGCCTGCTGGCCGCTTGCTGCTCTCCACCCTCCCACAAACGCTGTCCTGCCAGCAACCAAATAGCTGATTGGTGGCCTCGCCGAACAGCTGTGGCTGGTGGGTACTCAACACTCTACTTTTTTTCCGTGGGTGCTTGATCCCTGGAGCACCCATGGAGTCGGTGCCTATGCTGTAGGGGCTGCAGTGGGGGCTGTCCTGGAGCCAGGGGGCTTGGAAGCCTGAGCTCTCCAGCAGCTGGCAGGAAACTTCACTGGAAACTTATCCAAACCGACACATTTTCAGGAGACACTCTGGCTTTGATAAAGCAGCATTTTCAGCTGAAAACCTGTTTAACTGGAATATGCCCGACCATCTCCGCTCCTTATGCTGAGCAAGCAGATGGCGCTGGGAGATGTGCCAGTGCTTGTTAAGGTCTTGTGAGGCTTCTGTTGTGCCAGCCTGCCCCATGGCTGAGTGCTCTGCAGAGCTTCTGCAGGAGCTGCGTTAAAGGCCTTGTCACAGGTTGTGATGTCCTAGATACTCCCTACCGTCCTCAGACTCACTGTGCTGAACTATGAGATCTTTGCTATTATGGGAAGTGGACCAGCCCTTTGCTTTGGTAGAATGCAGGCTTCTTGCCATTTCATATCACTGAATATAGATGCAGCTTGTGTTTTCAGAAGCCATAATGTCCTTTCCTATTCCTGCCTTATAATTCATTGGGCTATAAAGCTTTCAAACGTATTGTTGATACCAATTCCACTGGTGTGAAGAAAAATGTTTTTATTGTGCAATTACAATGCCCGTAACAATGCAAGCTGTTTACTCCCAGCAGATATTGGGACTTTCAGGGCAACACCACTGAGAAACTCAGAAATGGGATGGAAACCACCATGTCTCCATGCTGCTGAGAAGAGTTCTCTGCTTCCTTTTACATCTTAATACAGACTATCCAGAAGGGATACCAGCACTCATGCAAGTGATGACCAGAAAGCATTGGTGAGATGCAGCTAAGAGCCGTGCCAACTTCCAATGTATCTCAGTCCTGACCTGCAGCCCCTTGCTACTCCATCTCCAACCCTTCTGTTAGCTTTGTCATTCAACTGAACTCCATTGATATCACCTAGCAGGTTCCTAAGTGCTTTACATCCTGAAAGTACTCTACACACTTTCCCATACACTCATAGGCCCTGGGAGGCAGGTCCCTGCTCCACTCCAGCCTGCCTCTGAACCCTTGATCCCTAGCTCCAACCACTGGCTTGTCTCCTGAGCATGACTCCAATTCTTCCATCTGATTCTGCTCTGACCACTAGGTTGCACCACCTACACCTGGGTCTATGACAATTTGAGCAGCCCACTAGAAGATAACAGGGACTTTGTCCCATGGCATGAAACTCCCCTCCAGAACAGCCCCAGCAGGAGTTCGGCCCATCTCCTCACACATGGTTGAGGTCCTGCAGGCTCAGGTCACCACTCTTTGTGACCAGAATGAAGCCCTCTAGGCCCAGGTACAAGACTAGGCAGCATCTTCTTTCCTCCTCCACCACATCCACTTCTGTGAGCCCAAACTGTCCCTACCCAATAAGTGTGAGGATTATGCCAAGTTTCATGGGTTCCTTAACCATGTTGTCTCTAGTTCGTGTTGCAGTGCAGCTGCAGTTATACCCTCCTGATTGGTCCTGAGTGGGATTAGTACATAGACCGCTCATCAGAGCGGCCCTGAAGTGGGTGTCCCTGCTCCAGAAAGGCTCCAGTCCTCTTTTTTTGAACACTTCAAGAGCTTTGTTTGGGCAATAGAAGGTATCTTTGACCCTAATTGAGAAAGTACCACAGAAGCTGCTCTCCATTGTCCAATTGACCTTCAAATGGGAATTAAAGTCCTTTTTGGATGCATTTATAGCCTATCTGAACCTGAGCTGCAGGAGTCAGGGAGTACCTTGAGGAAAATCTGCAGAAGGGATTCATCAGTCACTTGACTTTCCTAGAGGGAGTACCTATCTCCTCTGTGGCCAAGATGGATGGCTACCCTCAGACCTTGTGTTGATTGAGCCATTAACAATTGCCTGCAATCAATACTACTTCCTCTCATAAACAGACTCCTGGAAAGACCTGCATGGAACACACAACTTGCTCAGAGTCTGGCAGGGGAAAGAAGGGAAGACAGCATTTTGAACCAGATCTGGCCATTTTGAATATTTGGTCATGCCATTTGGTCTATGCAATGCTCCCACTACTTTCTAACATTTTTATGAATGACGTTTTCAGAGACATCCTTCACCTAATTCTTGGTCATCTATTGAAATATTATTCTTTTTTTCCCCAGAGACTTAAGAACTCTATGATTACCATGCATACACTGTTATTGATTGGCTTTGCCAAAATCAACTTTACGCCAGACCTGAGAAATGTAAATTTGAAAAGGATACTGGGCTATGTCATCTCCTCCATGGGACTTGCCATGGACCTCTCAAATGCTTCAGCCATCACCAAGTGGAAGGCACCCTTCAGTATGGGTGTGGTGCAGCAGTTCCTTGGGTTCACAAATATTTACCAGCAATTCATCTAAGGATTCTCTAACTTGGTAGCCCCCATTATGACCCCTCTCCTCGAGAAGGGGGCTAAGTTGACTTGGTCCACTGACAGGCAGCTTTTGACTGCTTTAAAAGACATTTATTTCAGCTTCCATTTTGACCAATCTGGACCACACAGTCTTCTATAGTCAAGACCAGTACTTCAGACTTTGCAGTAGGTGCAGTCCTCTCACAATTCACCAGCCCTTGCAAGTTGCTTCATACCTTCACCTTTTTTCCTCTTGGAAACTGATTCCCACTGAGAGAAATTAGGACGTGTGGGACAAGGAAGTCCTGACCATCATGGCCACCTTCAAGAAATGGAAGCATCTCCTTGAGGAGATCTGCACCCCTGTCCAAGTCTCGATTGTTTACATGAATTTGGAGTATCTACAGACAATATGACAACTAAATCCATGCCAGATTTGCTGGGCTCTTTTTTCCTCTCCCAGCTTGACTTCATGGTTACATACACTCTAGGGACAAAGAACAGGAAGGCGGGTGCCATATTGCACTGGGACAGATACTGTGGAGTGGAGCAGGACATTTCATGTTATGACCACTATCTGTTCCTTGCTTTCAAGGACCTGTTTGTGTCCCCAGTCTGCCAAACTCTAAGCCACTAATGTTTCCCCATACTCTGTTTCATTTACAATACAATCTCCTTTATTATGGAGATTGTCTGTCCATTCCCAAAGGCAGCTCCAACTTCAGATGCTAAGGTTGTGACATGTCCATGATTGGACATTGCAGCCAATTTAAAACCCGGACCCTGATTGCTAGGTACTTCCGGTGGCCAGCCCTATGAACAGAGGTTACAACTATGTCAAGTCATGCGCCCTCTGTGCCCATGTAAAGCCAAGCCTGTGGGCCTCCTTCAGTCCCTCTCCACACCTCCATGTCCTTGGTTCAGCCTTACAATGGACTTTATTGTTGAATTACCACACTCCCAAGGGCAGTCATTTATCATGAGCATAATGGACCTCCTGACCAAGGTGGCCCATTTTATTCCCTGCTGCACTGTTCAGTCTGCCCAAGAAACCGCACAACTCTTCCCGAAGCAGGTCTTCAGGTGCCATGACATGCAGCCATGCCTCAGTTTGGATCGAGGTCTCACCCTTGCGGCTGCACCAGACCTGCTTCCTGTCCAGCCCTTGCTCCTCCCTTGCTTGCTGTACTCCAGCCCCAGTCCCTGCCTGCCTCTGAACTCCTGATTTCTAACTCCTGGTTCTGTCTACAACCATGGCTCTGCCCTTTGGTTTTGTTCTAGTTCCCGGATCCTACCCTGGACTTGCTTCCTGAACACACCTCTGGTTCTGTTCTGGCCACTAGGCCAGATGCCTGCTCTGACCACTAGGTTGCACTATTTACGCCTGAAAGTGTGACAGGTTCAGTGAATCACTTAAGTCCCTCAGCAAGTTAGTGGAGGGACCTGGAATTTTATGGCTCATGGGTTCCCAGTGCCATGTGCTGGGACTGCATTCCCTCTGTCATGTCAGGGCACCCAATGCCCTTCTCTCCTGGGATTGTCTTGAGGAGAGAGACTAGAAAAAGTGCTGACTTTTGCATATTGGGCAGTAAATTGGATGTACTCACCTGGGGTCTGTTCTGGGTACAACAGAAAAGCACCCGAGGCAGCTAAAGCCCAGCTCCAGTTTTACCCCAACCAGAGACCCTGGCTGATTTGGTTGCTTCCTCTGAATCTGTGCGTTTAACCCGTCAGCATGGGACAGGGCAGGAGTGCAACTGCATTTTCCTCTGTGGAGGGTGAGGAATCCTGCGTCCCCGGCAGGATATGTTAGGCTACAGCCTGTGCTGGGGAATTTCTGTCCTGAGTTTACGTAACTCTGGCTTTTCTATTCAACAACTAGTAAAGAGAAGCCTCTGGCACCAAGTGGAACAACATCTTTCTAGCACTCCAGCATGGGCATGCAGTGGGAGAACTCACGAACATGGGTGGGAGTGGCGGGAATCCATTGGTGCAGTCTCTGCACCCCTGCTATAAGAGTCCAGGCCAAGATAGGCTGCCCCAGAACTGCTGCTGGCATGTGTCTATATAGATGAACATAGAGTGCCCTCTGCTGGCACATAGGAATATGCAGCATTGTGTTTACTTAGGCTAGCAGGGGCAATAAAGATGAGTTGTGTTATGCATTGCAACGTTCCCCATTCATTCCTCCAGAAGGTTGGCCGACCCCAGGAGACCAGCCTTGTGCTTCCAGCCCTTCCCAGGCCAGGTCCCTGTTCACGTGCAGCTTTTCATTTCCTGGGGCCATGGCAGGGCATAAGTGCCGACCTACGTGCTGGTGTAGACAACGCTAGGTTGGCAAGAGAACAGCTACTGCCTCTTGCGGAGGTGGCTTTATTATGGCGATGGGAGAGCTTTCTCCTGTTGAGGTAGAACGTCTTCACCAGATGACATTTCTAGTGTAAACTAGCCCTTAGTTTTCCAAGCCTGGGGTTTTCTTGACAGTTTCAATGCCTTTCCATTAGCTTTAATGGCTCCCCCTTTGTCCTTCCTTGCCTGGACAAAGGCTGGGTACTTGAAGTGGATTTTGTGTAAACAATTGCTTGGGACTTGGGAGGTGTTCCTCGCTTCAGCACCCTTGTTAGGAGGCGATGCTGTAGTTCAGGGGTTCTCAAACTGGGGGTTGGGACCCCTCGGGGGGTCATGAGGTTATTACATGGGGAGTCGTGAGCTGTCAGCCTCCATCCCAAACCCTGCTTTGCCTCCAGCATTTATAATGGTGTTAAATATATGAAAAAGCGATTTTAATTTATGGAGGGGGTTGCACTCAGAGGCTTGCTGTGTGAAAAGGGTCACCAGAACAAAAGTTTGAGAACCACTGCATAGTTGCATCAGTTATCGTTACAATTATATACACATCCATTCATAACCGTAACCTGTATACAGTACTCCTAATGGCCATCAAGTTCAGAACATTACAAGCTTTCATAAAAGTCCTTACTTGACATATTTTTATACACAAGTTGTGTATAACTAGTTGATTCAATTGCTTATTCTTTGGTGTTCAGACCCCCTATCCTTTTGTTGGGGCATCCAGATTGTCTCACCTACTTACCCCATGTTGTAACATGGACAAGGGACATTTAATGGAACTGAAAGACAGGATGTTTAAAACTGAGAAAAAAAATAACATTATTGCACGACATGGCCATGACTTTAGCCTGTGGAACTCATTACCACAAGATTACACAGCAGCCACGGGCTCATTGGAGTCAAACAAGGGCTGGACACTGATATGGATAATAAGAATGTCCTTAGTTACATTACACAGGACTAAAAATGTTAAGCAGGGCTACAGGGTAGTGCTATGATCCTCTTTGGTGTGAGGGGTCTGAGAAGGAAGGAGAGGGGCCATCCAAATGCTGAGTTTGGGTAGTTCTGGATGTGGCTGTGCTGTGGCCATTCAGCCTCTTAGACCCACGGTTTGGGACTACTGGCTGGCACTTCCACCATTCATGGAAGAGGATTCCATTGGTAGAGTTGACAGTTACACTGTGGAAAAAGCACTAAGTAGTCAGATACCTGTCTTGTGACTGCACTTTGAGTACAATTTGCAGAAGGGATAGAAGGGATTGTTCGTATATTCCCTTTTTCCCCCTCTCCTTTTGGAAATGAGGAAAATTTGTTAAGGCTTGAGAGAAAATGATTTTATTTCCCCTTTAATAGCAGATTTTGTTATCCCTGCTTATCCCTAATATGACTGCTGCTTTCACATTATTGCCTGCAAGAAATAGCTTCTCATTTGTAGATTTCTCTCTAGAGAGGCAGGTTGTATCCTTCATGAAGGTGAAAACTAATTAGAGAAGTAATTGAGGACTCGCCTGATGGGTCAGATATCAGAAATAAACACAACAGGTTGTCGCTTTATTATTATTACGGTTTTTGCTCTTTTATCTGGTCATGAACAGAACACATTATGCTCAGGAAAGATTAATTTCATCTCCCCCAAAGATGGTGCACAGAGTGTGTTATTACAAAGAGCTATGGGCTGATGTTTGAATGCTGCACATAAAACTTTCTTCTGTAGCTTTTGAGAATAACTTCAATCTCTTTGTGTGTGTGTGAATAACTTCAATCTCGTGTGTGTGTGTGTGTGTGTGTGTGTGTGTGTGTGTGTGTGTGTGTGTGTGTGTGTGTGTGTGTGTGTGTGTGTGTGTGTGTGTGTGTGTGTGAGAGATACACAGAAGGGTAAGGGGGGGAGGGGTAGCTCAGTGGTTTGAGCATGGGCCTGCTAAACCCAGGGTTATGAGCTCAATCCTTGAGGGGGCCACTTAGGGATCTGGGGCAAAAATCAGTACTTGGTCCTGCTAGTGAAGGCAGGGGGCTGGACTGAATGACCTTTCAAGGTCCCTTCCAGTTCTGGGAGATAGGTATATCTCCAATTATTATTAAAGCTGGTTCTCTCTTCACCAAACCTGCAACTTGTAATCTGTCCAAGACTTGGGTTAGCAACATGTACTCAGACCCAGGGAGTCGGGTGGGCTTGAGAGTCTGAATCTTTGCTCCAACCTCAATATCCAAGGGTTGAGCCCCACTAGTCTGTCTCCCTGGGCTGGGAGGCTCCCTTTCAGCTTCAGTGTAGACAGACCCATGCTAGTCCTTGACACGGGAGTGAATTTCACTCACAGCTCTTAAAATTTGAAGCAAGAAATATGGCCACTGGGCAGCATTAGCTCTCTCTCTCGAGACCTTGTTCAGCAAGGTACTTATTCACATGCTAACTTTAAGCATGTTGAAGTCAGTGAGATTACCCACAGGCTTTAAGTTAAGCATTCCAGAGGTAGCTTATTGAATCAGGGCCAGAAGGTATGGGAGAGAAAGTAACATAGACGTGGCAGAGTGAAAACGGTGGCAGAACTAGCCTGACAATCTGGGCACTGGATGGATCCACTACTGCTGGGAAACTGGTCCTTGGTGGGAGTCAGATTGGGCTGCATTGACCTTTGGCAACACCTTTGCCCCCTGTCATGCCAATAGAGTTTATTGGAACTGAAATTGACTTGCATTATGGGAAGTGTGAAGCCAAGAGGGGGAGAAGGAGCTAAGGGGAGCAGAGAGGGACTGGGACAGGCAGAGCAGCAGAAAAGATGGGGGTCGGGCCAGGAAGATGGATGGACAGGAGATCAATGCAGGAGGTGGGGAGTAGGGCGACAGCTGAGGCCAGAGACAGGGAGAGGGGAGACAGATCAGAGAGAGCAGCATCTGGTAAAGATATGGCCCAGGGCATGACCCAGAGAGTAAGCAGGGGAGACAGCTCAAGCTGGAGCTGAGAAGCAGCAGGGTCAGGTTGGCCACCTGCATGAGAAGGATGGGGAAAGGCAGCAGTGGAGGGGCTGGGGGGTGGTAGTCAACATCCAGGCCTGAGGATAGGGGGCTGGGTGGCATGGATTTCAAAGGCTGTGAAGAAATGGGAGGGGAAAAGACCAGAGGCTGAAGTGAGAGCAAGGTGAGCGACACCCTGTCACTGATACTATGGGCTCTGTGCACAGGGGTGGAGGAGGAAGAAGGATAGGGGAGGGCTGGGGGGAAGGGTAGTGGCAGAAGGGGATGGTCAGGTGCTGGTGGGAACTGAATTGAAGGAGTGAAGTATCATGGAGGCCTTGAACCCAGGGAGTTTTTTATCAATGGAGAAGGAATCCTGGAAAGAATCAGGGGGCTTTCGAGGTGGAGGTGGAGCCCAGAAGTGGAGGGCAAAGGGTTGGCAGAGCCTGGTGGGGCAGGGGTGGGAGTGCTATGGCTGAAGGTGGGTTGGTGAGCTGAAGGGAGGTGGCAGAGGGCAGGAGGGGATGAGGGAAGAGCTGGAGGAGAGTGGGAGAAGCTGTAGGGGGCAGATCATGGAGCTGTGGATGGTGAGAAACAAGTGCAGAGATTGCAGTGATAATGACTGTTGCAATATGGGGGGAGAGTATGGGGAAAGGGCAGTGGTTCAATCCTGGCAGCTGCTCTTTGTATGGACCGGAGAAGGGAGGCTGTGGGGCTGGAGCTGTAACCCAGCACAGCAGCAACTAGTGTGGCAGGTTCCCAGCGTGTGGGCAGCCTCGGAGAGCAGGACAGGGAGCCCCAGCGGGTCCTAGGGCGATGCGCTACTTCATCACTGAGCAGTCGCTCTGCAGGACCTGGCAACAATGGCCCAGGAGGCCCAGCAGTGTGTGCAGGCTCTTGGGTGGCGTCACTTGGCCTGGGGGCATTGCAGGGCAGTGGCTGGCACAGGACAGAAGAATGAGGGCATGCGCTTCACGAATTGGTTCCCAGGACAGAGGATACAGGGAGCACCTCACACTCCAGTTGAGCGAGTGTCCTAATGAACCGAGCAGCAGACCTGGATCCCAGCAGAGCAATGGTTGAGGTCAGGCTCCATTGCTCATCGGTCATGGTCACTCACTCTCTGAAGCTGTGTCTGACCCTTTGCAAAGGCTGTAGTGTAATACGCTGGCTTCCAGCCACCACTGCCCCTGGGGCAGGGCATTGTCATTGGTAGAGTCTAGGGTCTGGAAGCACAAGGGAGAATTAGGAAGAAGCCCTGGAAGGGAGATAAAACCTGCCTCAGGGCTCAAGCTGATCTCTGACTATTAGAGACCAGGCTGAGATCTGACTGGGAGGCAGATTACCCCATATCTGCTACTGCAGGTTTCCTGAGGCCTGCAACCTGGGGAAAAGCCTGCAGTGGCTGGTGCACAGTAGCTGCTCTGCACTAATGCCCCATGCTAAACCATTTGAAGGCAGCCCCTGTTCAAATTCAGACCCTAGTTCGCTCTGCACTGCCTTCCCTCTAGAGCTGAGCCGTCTGTAGCATCTGGTGCTGGACGCTGTCAGAATCTGGGCTGCCTGGAGCCTGGCTCTGACCCAGCCTGATCATTTCTGTTAGCCAGAGCTGTATCCCTTTCCATAAGGCTGGTTTGGTCCCTGACTCCCCTCTCTTCAGGCTGTTTCTGTTGGAGAAGGGATTTGGAGAGCCCTGCTCCTGTGCATGCATCCAGCCCCATGGGAGGCAGCCTGTATTTTCACCGTGGGAAGCAAGTTGAGTTTTGACCCCAGAGGCAGGGTCCCATTTCAGCAGATGGAGCCTTTGCCCTGCCTGATGTTCTGCGAGCTCCCTGTGGGGACAGCATCTCTGCCTGTCCCGAAGAGCCAAGGGGCAGCCCAGACCCTGCTGTCTCCTGGAGGCCTGGTTGTCTTCCAGTTGTGTAGCCCAGTAGCCCTTGAAAGCCCAAGTTCTGGCCAGATCACAAACACAAGATAAAGAGCTGGTGTCTGGGCCAGGCCCCGCCCTTGTGTAGGCCCACCAAGGCAAGAGAGGCAGGTGCACTGTCACTGCTTGTTAGCTCTGCCTTTCCTGGCATTTCTGAACTAGGACAGTCAAGTGAACATGAACGGTGGCCCATCACGCCCTGAGCCAATGGAAGGGCAGCAAAGGGAGGAAAGAAACTCAGTGTCCAGGTCAAAGTTCCCTCTTCCAGCACCAGAGCCTCTAACTTGCCTGACTGATGCAAGTTTTTGAGGAGGGCCAAGCACCTGCTGCGTGGGCCCACCCATGGCTCAGATGGGAAGCTGCCAGGATCCCCCAGCCACTGTCAGCAGGACACAATTGTCCCAGATTTAACATACACGGGGCCAGGCTAGACTGGCTAACAGAGTCCCTCGCTGTAGAGCGTGATGAGTGGACCCTCTATTAACCTGATCCGTGGTTGTGAGAGGTGGCCAGGATCCTGCTGTCGTAATTTAATTTGTGTATTGATTTGTTTGTCGCAGTACCAGAGCTCTGACTGCTGTGCTCTGGATTCACCAATCAGAAAGTGTCAGTAACAAGTCTACACAAACTGAGATCTTTGCCCTTCCCTGTCCTGGCAGCTGCGTGTGACTGGCACATAGAATCCCTGCATGCATGGCAGCCCCTGCTGCCCCTCCCTGGGCCAGAGTTAATTCACAGGGCACAATGCCTTTTTCTATGGAGAGCTAATCGAGTCGGAACCTCGTTAATTCCAGGTTTCAGAGCAGCAGCCGTGTTAGTCTGTATCTGCAAAAAGAACAGGAGTACTTGTGGCACCTTAGAGATTAACAAATTTATGTCAGTGTGCAGCGGAGGGAGCAGAGCAATATGAATCGTTTCTGGTTCATCTTTGTGCTTTTATCAAGGTAGGTTTGAAAGAGAGCTAGTAAGGGGTATGTCTCAGAGGCTTTCTCTGGAGCTGGGACACTGTGCAGCCAGGACACCTATGTATGGTTGATGGAGAAGGATGCTCTCTCCCACCCTTTGCATCAGTGGGTGAATGGATGGGGGGCAGTGCGGAAAGGTAAGATACTTAGGGCTTCAGTGCCATGGAGAGGAGTAAACACACTGCAGTATGGTGATGTTAGGGTGACCCAATGCAAGAGTAGTTGACATTTTCCTCTCCCCCGTGCAGTACCTTGCCTTTATCAACATTGAACTTCATTTGCCAACAAGCTGCCCATTCACCTGGCTTTTCATTAATACATGACCAAGTACAGATCCTTGAAACTCCTCTATTAGCTTTTCACAATATGAAAATTAATGTAACCTTCATGTGTGTTCCTCCTACTCTGTGCAGGTTTTTGTTTCATGACAAGACGTTGCCTTTCGCCCTGTGGCTGCTTAGCTTGTTTCGTAGGGTTTTCTGCAGGGCCACAACTGCTCTTCGAAGGGATGCTGCAGCATAAGTGATCTCTGTTTACTATGGGAGAGGGGACTTTGGAGAACTGGTGGCCTGACGAAAGAGACAAAGATTTAATATCAATATTTTCTGCAACTGTATGAGTGTTTTTGTTTCTCCTTGAACACAGACAGTAGAGCTGCCTTTTTCCTCCTGGGGAGATTGGTTTCCTTATTGCCGGAGAAATTATACATTTGCTGCATCAGGATGGTGTCATTCAGGAGTTGTTTTCTATATGCATCACCCCCAGAATGTCATATTAATTTCAGTCCTCTTCCAACGAGGAACAACCAGCCAGGTGGGAAAGGAACTTAGTGGGGAAGGAAAACATTGGACAACTTCTGAGATGACGTTGGGATGAGACTGGGAGGCACATGCACCCAGGAGTTCTGGAAGGACCATGGAAATGTAAAGATGATCTAGCCACTGGAGTCGATGGTGGAGAATATCTAGCCTCTTGCCCACAAAGCTGAGAAGGACACTTGTATTGGGAGATGTGGGACGGGCTGTCCACTTGCAGCTTGTCTGTGTCACAGCCTGTGTCACCGTGTTTCACCCCCATGCTGCAGTGCTTCGACATGTGGGCTCCAGGCTGAAACATCCACCTCCTTCAGGAAGGGCTCAAGCAGTGGGAAGGCTGGAGTCAAAATCGATGAAGGCTCCGATGTGTCACCATGAGAGCTGGACTGGGGAGGGGACTAGAATACGTACAAGGGATGTGAATCATTCTCATGTTACCAGCTCCTGGATCCCTGCCCTGTGGAATCTGTCATGCTGTCTGCTCCACGGCTCAATGCTTTGACTGCTTTTCCTAATCCCTGCTTCATAGGGGCATGTTTCAGTGGTTGCTTGTCTCTCTTGCTGTAAGATGAGCTATTCCTGGGGGCAAGAAGGCCCTCCCCATGCCGTGACTAGAAGACTCGCTCAGGCTGGGCATGATAAGAAGTTAGAACTGTAGCTATTCCCTTCCTCAGCTTTCGGCTTCTCTCCCTTCCCTGCCATTTGCCTGGCACTTTCACATCCCTCTTCCAGTAGGCAGCCCGTGAACCCTGACCAGCAGAGGGCTCTCTGCTCACCTTCCTGGCTGGGCAATGCTCATGTGCATCCTGTGGGAGCAACCAAGCAGGCCAGAAATAGCCAGGGAGGAACTCTGGGGCTCCTCCCTGATGCAAAAGGAGGGGTGGCCTTTTCACAGGAACTCAATGTTATCCAATAGACTTCACCCTGGAGAACAGCTGGGACTTTAATTTCAAGACAAGGACTCTCTCTTGTTGGTAGCTATGTTAAACAACAAGTAGATCAGCACAGCTATAATTAACTTGGCAGAATTCAATTTTTATTCTTTGGTCATTTCAGTGGATAATTCTGATGTTTATTTTTAAGCCTTTTTTATTTGTATCAATCTAAATTTTCATACTTGCAGGAAACTGGGGTGGGGGGAATCAGACAGTTGGAGGAGTCAGACAATTATTAATGACACTAGACACAGATTCAAAAAGTCAAAGCTTTATGATTGTGAATACATTTGTCAGCATCACACATCAAAATATAGAAAGAAAATATCCTTAAATCCAACTCTCATAATTTCTTAAGGAGCACTTTTCTGACATTGCCTATCTGCAGCTTGTGATGATAATCAGGGGACATATTTCCCCAGCAGTGTGTGTGTGCACGATGAAATCAACATGTATTGACATTTTCCAATGGAAATTGAATCCTTGCAAGCTTAGCTATGACCAAGCCACTGAATTTGTGAAGGTCAGCTATAGTTATTAGAGTACGCTGAATTCAAACAGCCCCAGATCCCTGGTACAAAGCTGCCCATTCCTCAGAAGTTCTCAGCCAGTTGTTTCCTGTCAGTATCTTGTTCTGGATTGCACAGCTGCCCTCTGGCTGTAGTTGTTAAACAAGAGCTCTCTGGATTGGCAAGGATCTGGAATGACACGAAACGACAGACTTCACAAGAAGCAGGATATGCCGAGCACCCAGAGGAGGTGCTGCTTTTCCAGTAATCACTGCCCTTTCCTAGAGATAACAATGCAATCGTTACACCAGGCAGCAATTGAGAACCATCCCTTTAATGAAATGTCCTGTTAATGTATGTTACATACTGACCAGCCCCCAGCCCCCTGCTCACTCTACGTTTACAGATGGGGGAAAAAGAACAGGGTAAATTAAAATTAATAATTTATGAGTGACAGCAACAATTTACATCATTGAAGGAAGCACAGAAAACTGTTGCATAAACATTTTTCTTTTCAATTTCCTACCTGTTAGTTGACATTTGATTTTCTTCTAGTTTGTTTCATATAGACTCCCCAGTGTGATTTAAAAAGTGTCTCCAACAATTACCCAGCAGCCGAAAGAAAGAAACAGCAACGGGTCAGCTCATTTCTCCAGCTGGAAAGGAAGTCAGGGGGTTTTAACTAGTGCTTCATAATTGTTTCTCCACCAGAAATTGCTTTTAGGAAGCTCAGCTAATGAAGACCAAGCCATGCTGATCTGATAGGATGTTGCTTTGCCAGCTGCTGGGAGCCAGAGAGACCACAACACATCTTGGAAGACAAGTGAGAAAGAATCTAGGTGTAGGATCCACAAAGGAAAAGGAATGCACTGCAGCAAGAATCAGCTCTGTGCAGGAGATTATTCTGCCTGTCCCGAAGCGGTCATTAGATCTTCTAGTCTGATGTCCTGCACAAGACTGCCTCACCTGGAGCACCTGTTTGGGGTGGAGGGATAGCTCAGTGGTTTGAGCATTGGCCTGCTAAATGCAGGGTTATACATTCAATCCTTGAAGGGGGCCATTTAGGGATCTAGGACAAAAAATCTGTCTGGGGATTGGTCCTGTTTTGAGCAGGGGGTTGGACCTGAGGTCCCTTCCAACCCTGATAGTCTATGAAGACATGCCAGATAAATTCTCCCAGTACTTGTAGTGGAACAAACTTAACGGGTGTTCTCCACACTCCTATCACTTCTAAATGCTGTATAGAGTCTTGGAGTGAGGGTCAGAGTAATGATTCACTTATCTGAAATATGGAAAGGATTGGGGTTGGGAGCACTGTTGGAACATACTCTCTACATCCTCTGCTGTGGATGACTCCCTGGGACAGGTGAATGAACTCTCCCATCCCTTCCTGCTAAGACTGTGGTGCAGACCAGCCAGACATTTTCCTATTAGATTTTTAAAAGAATCAGAAACTAGAGCTGGCCAGGAAACCACATTTTAATTCCATGCAAATTCTCTCAGTGATGCCAAATGGGTTTGTTTCTGTCCCTTCTGGCACCAGCTTTTCCTGTGCTTTGCAAAGCAAAGAAATCCCATCCATCCAGAGGAACCCAGTCCCTTTGGTCCTAGACCGCACATTATTGGGTTCTGCTCCTTCCTTGGCAGGGAGGGAAGGGAAGCTCCTTTCACTCCTTAGCATTTCTAGGAGCCAAGGTGTCTCAGGCCCTTCACTTCTCGCTAGCATGCAGATGAGAAGGAGGGAAGCTGTGTATTTGGGTACCTGGATCCCTGCCTCCAACACAACCCAAAGCAGTTCTGAGTCCCTGGGAGGATTCCTGGCAGTCATATGTTGCTGCTACAATTTGATTCGCACTGCAGCAGATGCTCAGGCAGTCTCGCTCCCAGCAGTTGGGACCTGCTATAGAGATTTGATTATTTATTTAGTGCCAAATGTTGGTTTTTTGTTTAGCAAGGGGAAGGAGAAGATGCCCTGTGAATTCAGACGGGGGCGGGGAGCAGCACAAAGCAGCGCTGTTCCCCTTGGTGGGGATGTCAGGACTGTGGCACTATGGTGTCTAGAAACACAACTGACCCCACAGAAGACCCTGGTCTTCAGTGTTGCTGGGAACAGACTGGGACTAGAGGTGAACACTGGACATTGCCATGGCGAATTCTGACCAGATCGCCTTGCTCCCCAGCAGAGGTGGGAGCACATCCTGTTGTCCATACAGGGTATGTCTGTGGTGTACTGTCTCCCCAAGGGGGAGGGCTCTCTTAGCAGAGCCCCAGCTCTCTCGTCCCACCACTAGCTTGTTCACATTATTTTGTCTCACAAACTTGCCCCGTTGGCAGGTTGAATCTCATTTTCCTATTTCATATGGCGATCTCTCCTTGCAGCAAGTCTCCTCTGAAAATGGCACTGGTGTGCACCTGATGCCCTGCCCTTCCAAAGCAGCACTGAAGAAGCTGGACACGAGTGGACTAATGTAGCCCATTGTCATGCAGGGTGTAAGGGTGCGAACAATGATCCAGTTTGGGTAAATATGATAATAATGGCACCCTGAGTAAGCTGCTGGCTAGCACCATGCATTGTGAGGAGTTGGTGACATCATCTAAAAGGCTGAACTGGCCAATCAAAACAAAGCTTGGGAGGGGCAATAATTGTCCCCAGCCAGACTCTAGTTGGAGTGAATGTTGCAGTAAATGTTGTGAGACACTGTCCTAAACTCAGCATTGGTGGGGCTTGACTCGGACCTCCCCCTGTTGAAAATCAGGAATAGCTGAATTCAAAGGAGTCACCCCAGGGTGAGAGGAGAACCCAGCCCCCATGAGAAGAGATGGGGTCCTCTGACCAAGAAGGGGAAGAGCATCTTTGGACTCCAACTTGCCAACCTAGTGTGGAGGGCTTTAAACTAGGTTCAATGGGGACAAGTGCCAAAAGCCCACAGGTAAGTACAAAAAAGATGACTTTAATAGGTTAAATTTTTGGGGGAGGACACGGAAAATTACAATAGGGTCAAAGAAGCAACAAGATGGAAATCAGTGGGGGAATCCAATCAATATATCAAATGTCTGTACACAAATGCAAGGAATATGGGGAGTAAACAGAAATAGCTGGAAGTGTTAGTATATAAGCAAAATTATTATTTAATTGGCATCACAGAGACTTGATGCAATACTGATATAGAGAGGTATAGCTTGTTCAGAAAGGATGGGCAGGGGGGACGGGAAGAAGAGGTCTTGCGTTATATATAAAGGATATATACACTTGTTCTGAGGTCCAGAAGGATGTGAGAGGCAGACCAGTTGAGTCTTTGGATAAAGATAAAAGGGCTAAAAATAGGGGTGATGTCATAGTGGAGGAATCTCCAATATACCAACAAATCAAGAAGAGGTGGATGAGACATGTCTAAAACAACAGAAATATCCAAAACATAGGACCTGGTAGTAATGAGGGATTTCAACTACCCAGAGATCTGTTAGGAAAGTAATACGGCAAAACACAATATCTGCAGTAACTTATTGGAATGCATCAGGGATAACTTTTTATTCCAGAAAGTGGAGGAAATAACCAGGGGGACAGACATTTTAGACGTGATTCTGACCAACAGGCAGGAATTGGAAGCCAATCTGAAGGTGAAAGGCAACTTGGGTGACAGTGATCAAGAAATGATAGATTTCATGAGCCTAAGGAAAAGGAAGGAGTGAGAGCAGTGGAATAAGGATAATGGACTTCAAAAAAGACGAGTTTAACAAACTCAGAGAAATGGTAGTTGAGGTCCCAAGGGAAGAAAATCTAAGGGGAAAAAAGAGTTAAGGAGAGCTTGTCCCAAGGAGACAATATTAAAGGAACAACTGCAAACTATTCCAATACAAAGGAAAGATAGGAAGAATATTAAGAGGCCAATATGTTTCCATCAATTTAATGATATGAAAATCCAAACAAATCCTACAAAAAAATGGAAACATGGTCAAATTGATAAGGTGGAGCACAAAAGAACAGCACAATTATGTAGGGACAAAATCAGAAAGGCTAAAATCAGAAAGGCTAAAGCACAAAATGAGTTACATCTGACCAGAGACATTAAAGAGTCTCTTCTTATTGCCTTTTAACACGTTAGGAGCAAAAGAAAGATGAAGGAAAGTGTAGGTCCTCTATTTAGCAGGGAAGGAGAGCTAATAACTGATGACATCAAGAAAGCTGAGATACTTAATGCCTATTTTGGTTCAGTCTTCACAAAAAAGCTTAATGACGGCCAGATGCTCAACACAATTAATATTGACAACTAGGGGGAATGCATGTCAAAATAGGGAAAACAGGTTAAAGAATATTTAGATAAATTTGATGTATTCAAGTCATCAGGCCTTGATGAAACTCATCCTTGGGTACTTAAGGAACTGGCTGAAGCAATCTTGGAGCACTTAGCAATTATTTTTGAGAAATCCTAGAGAACGAGAGAGGTCCCAGAAGACCGGAGAAGGGAAAACATAATACCTATCTCTAAAAAGGGGAACAAGGAAGACCCAGGGAACTACATACCAGTCAGCCTAATTTCAGTGTCTGGAAAGATACTGGAGAAAACCATTAATCAATGAATTATAAGCACCTGGAGAACTGTAAGGTTATAAGGAACAGTCATTATGGATTTGTTAAGAACAGATCATGGCAAACCAACATATTTTCCTTCGTTGTTAGGATTACTGACCTAGTGGATAGGGGAAGCAGTAGATATGATAGTAAGGCTTTTGACACAGCTCGGCGTGATATTCTCATAAGCAACTAGGGAAATGTGTTCTAGATGAATTAACTATAAGATGGGTGCACAACTGGTTGAAATACCATACTCTGAGTGTAGTTATCAGTGGTTTGCTGTCAAGCTGGGAGGGCTGATCTAGTGGGGTGTCACAGGGATTAGTCATCAGGCCAGTAGTACTAAATGTTTTCATTAATAACTTGGATAATGGAGAAGCGAGTATATATAAAAAATTGCAGATGACACCAAGCTGGGAAGGATTGCAAGCACTTTGGAGGACAGGTTTAAAATTCAAAATGACCTTGACAAATTGGAGAATTGGCCTGAAATCAGCAAGATGAAATTCAGTAAAGACAAATGCAAAGTACTTCACTTATGAAGAAAAAAATGAAATGCACAACTACAAAATGGGGAATTATCATCTAGACAGTTGTAATGCTGAAAAGGATCTGGGGGTTATAGTGGATGATAAACTGAATAGAAGTCTTCAGTGTAATGTAGCTGCAAAAAAAAGCTAATATGCTTCTGAGGTGTATTCACAGGAATTCTATATGTAAGGCACAGGACGTAACTATCCCACTCTATTTGACCCTGGTGAGGCCCCAGTTCTGGGCACCACAATTAAGGAAGGGTGTGAATAAACTGGAAAGAGTTCAGAGAAGAGCAACATAAATTAGAAAAGGTTTAGAAAACTTGAGCTATTACGAAAGGTTGAAAAAACTAGGCATGTTTAGTCTTGAGAAAAGAAGTCTGAGGGTCAACCTGATAAATCTTCCAATATGTGAAGGGCTGTTGTAAAGAGGATGGTGATCAATTGTTCTCCATGTCCCCTGAAGGTAGGACAAGAAATAACAGAATTAATCTTCAGGAAGGGATATTTAGGTTAGAATTTAGGGAAACCTTTCTAACTCAGGGTAGTTAACCTCTGGAGTAGACTTCCAAGGGAGGTTGTGGAGTTCCCATCTGTTAGGGGTCCCTCCCAGCTCTGGGGTACAGATGTGGGGATCTTCATGAAAGACCCCCCTAAGCTTATTTCTACCAGCTTAGGTTACAAACTTTCCCAAGGAACAATTTCTTCCTTGTCCTTGGACGGTATTGATGCCACAACTAGTGAGTTAGACAAAGATCAGAAAAAAGACCATTGGGAGTTCCTGTTTTCCCAAAATATTCCCCCAAGCCCCTTCACGCCCTTTCCTGGGGAGGCTTGAGAATAATAAACCAACCAAATAGGTAAACAAGATGAGCACAGACCAGACTCTTTGGTTTTTAGGACACTAAAAATCAATCAGGTTCTTAAAAGCAGGTTATTTGAGCTTCTTAACCCCTTCCAGGTAAAGGAGGGATTTTATGCTACCCTTAGCTGTATGTTTGACGCCATCTTTGAAAGCTTTTTAAAACAAGTTGGACAAACACTTGTGGGGATAGTCTAGGTTTACATGATCCTGCCTCTGTGCAAAGGGACTGGACTTGATGACTTCTCGAGGTCCCTTCCTGCCCTACCATTCTATGACTATTGCTTTCCCTTGATTTATTTAAAATGGGATCCTGTTTGTTTGCCAGGAATTGTGCTTTGTAGACCGCATGCTGCCAATTGCTCCTGCCTCTATGGCCTCGCAGATGTCTATGAATCTGGGGGAAATGAGTTCTCTTTTCCCAGGCACACATAGCACTACAGAGCTGGACATGTGGGTGAGAACAGGGTTTAGTTCTTTGTTTTACTAGTGACTGAAGTTGGACTCAGTCCACAGTAGCTGCCATGATCATTGCTTAAAATCATTATGGTTTGGACAATTAGGCCCACATCTGTTGCTTTCCAGCCTCTTACCACTTACTCAGTCCTCCTGGAGTCTGAAACCCGATGTCCGTGGTGGCATAGTGAATTCACTGGTTGTTTCTGTTAATGCTCTGGCTGAATTTCTTCTGGAGCCTCTGACTGGTGGTGAATCAAGCTCTCCAAATGTTCCCTGACTTGTTTTGTATCAATATTTGTTAAAGGCAGGTTTTAAAAGCGGTTTGGTTTAGCTGCTTCTGTACTAGTTCAGAATAGACATTGTATAGTCATCGCTGCTTCAGGGCTAGGATAGTGTAGACATAGGAAATAAATAAAATGAAAAATAGCACCCACCCAGCCAGATCCATGTTATTGAGTTGAGTTTAAGACCTAGTATCACTTGGAGTCAAGGAATTACTAAAGCATAAATTTAACTTCAGTGCCTGGTAAATCTCTAGAACAATTCATGGAAGAATCCGTGTGTTGTCAGGACTGAGAGATGGCAAACAGAACAGTCAAACAGGCTGAGTGTCTTTACTGGATGAGAGAGATGTAGGACATCTGTAGTTTAACCTAGTTTAAAGCCCACCTAGTGGTGACTTAAGCCCTGAGGTAAGTGGGGAAATGGGATACCAGAAGGAAACACAAGGAGGAAGGTGCAACAGTGGGGGCCTCCTGATTCATACTGAGAGAGCAGGGCAATCGACTAGTTATTTTAGGTGCATGTACATGAACACAAGAAGCCTGGGAAACAAGCAGGAAGAACTGGAAGTGCTGGCACAGGCACTATGATGTGATTGGAATAACAGACTTGGTGGGGTAGCTCACATGACTGGAGCACTGTCGCGGATGGGTATAAACTGTTCAGGAAGGACAGGGAGGGGCGGTAAGGTGGAGGAGTTGCACTGTATGTAAGTGAGCGGTATGATTGCTCAGAGCTCCAGTATGAAACTGGAGAAAAGCCTGTTCAGAGTCTTTGTGTTAAGTTTAGAAGTGAGAGCAACAACAGTGATGTTGTAATGGGTGTGTGCTATAGAACACCAGACTAGGAGGATGACGTAGATGAGACTTTCTTTGGACAATTAACTGAAGTTACCAGAACATGGGCCCGGGTTCTAATGGGGGACTTCAATCACCCTGACATCTGCTGGGAGAGCAATACAGCAGTGCACAGACAATCCAGGAAGAATTTGGAGAGTGTTGGGGACACTTCCTGGTGCAACTATTGAGGAACCAACTAGGGGCTGTGCTCCTCTTGACCTGCTGCTCACAAACAGAGAAGAATTGATAGGGGAAGTAGAAGTGGGTGTCAACCTGGGCAGCAGTGACCATGGGATGGTTGAGTTGAGGATCCTCACAAAAAGAAGAAAGGAGAGTAGCAAAATACGGGCCCTGGACTTCAGAAAAGCAGACTTTGACTCCCTTAGGGAACTGATGGGCAGGATCCCCTGGGAGGCTAATATGAGGGGGAAAGGGGTCCAGGAAAGCATTTTGTATTTTAAAAAAACCTTATTGAGGGCACAGGAACACAGCATCCCGGTGTGCAGAAAGAATAGCAAATATGGCAGGCGACCAGCTTGGCTTAACAGTGAAATCTTCTGTGAGTTTAAACACAAAAAGGAAGGTTGCAATAAGTGGAAACTTGAACAGATGACTAGGGAGGAGTAAAAAATATTGCTCGAGCATGCAGGGGTGTAATCAGGGAGGCTGAAACACAGCTGAAGTTGCAGCTGGCAAGGGATGTGAAGGATAACGAGAAGGGTTTCTACAGATATGTTAGCAACAACAACAAAAAAAGGTCAGGGGGAGGGTGGGACCCTTACTGAATGGGGGAGGCAACATAGTGACAGATGTGGAAAAAGCTGAAGTACTCAATGCTTTTTTTTGCCTCGATCTTCACAGACAAGGGCAGCTCCCAGACTGCTGCACTGGGCAGCACAGTATGGGGAGGAGGTGAGCAATCCTCAGTGGTGAAAGAACAGGTTAAGGACTATTTAGAAAAGCTGGACATGCACAGACCATGGGTCCCGATCTAATGCATGCAAAGGTGCTCAGGGAGTTGTCTGATCTGATTGCAGAGCCATTGGCCATTATCTTTGAAAACTCATGGTGATTGGGGGAGGTCCTGGACGATTGGAAAAAGGCAAATATAGTGCCCGTCTTTAAAAAAGAGAAGGAGAACCTGGGGAACTACAGACCGGTCAGCCTCACCTCAGTCCCTGGATAAATCATGGAGCAGGTCCTGAAGGAAACCATTTTGAAGCACTTGGAGGAGAGGAAAGTGATCAGGAACAGTCAACATGGATTCACTAAGGGCAAGGCATGCTGACCAATCTGATTGCCTTCTATGATGAGATAACTGGCTCTGTGGATATGGGGAAGGCAGTGGATGTGATATATCTTGACTTTATCAAAGCTTTTGATACAGTCTCCCACAGTATTCTTGCCAGCAAGTCTTCTGATCTAGGGTTACTCCTGGTTAGTAAAAGTCGTGGGACGGTACGCGGACAATAAATCATGGAAGTTGGAGCCCCGCCTCCCAGAGCTGACAGCCTGAGCTCTACCGCCAGGACTGAAGTTGTGGCTGTCACGTCAAATCATGGAATTTGTGACCTGCATGACTGACTCAGCCTTAGTTATCAACACTTCGACGCCATCGCCAGGGGAGACTTGCATATTCCAGTTCAAACTGGATTCTTGAGGGACAGACAAAGGAAGGATTTTTGGATAAATAGCCTGCTTTTACACTGGCTCAGGACCATCTTCCTGATCCAGCAACTGGACAGAACCCCTGGAGGGCTCCAATCCTTAGAGTAGATTTGGAAAGACCGGACCTGTTGAGGCCCCATGAGACTGAGTGCTTGTTCCAGGCTGAAGCTGTGATGGACTTGTGACCACAAGGAAACCCCTTGGGTGGGGATTTGAGGACTGCTCCTGCCAGAACCCACATTAGGGTGAACTCTGATAGGCTTATTAACCTGCGAGTGGGTTCTTTTATTATTTTTAATAACGTAGTCGCGTGGTACCTTATAACTGTAGCAATTATGCCTGTGAACCGGCTCTGAAGAGAAAGCGAGCAGGAGTCCTTGGGCAGCTTTCTATGCTGGGAATAACACAATGAAGGCAGGGAACTGTGCAGCCTAGAAACACCTTGATCAGAAGTGGAGGAGACATGGGCCTCCACCTGAAAGGCAATGGCTGGGGTGCCGGAAGCCGGTGAGTGGGTGCCCTTGCTGGACCAGCGAGGGGAGAAACAGGTGCAGTTGCCCCGACCTGTGACAGAGAGAAAGGGAAATATTGTCTTCTGCTTAAATACCACTAGCTTAAAAAAAAATCAAAATTGTTATCAAAGAAGGAAGTGATTTAAAAGCGTGGAAGGCAAGTCATTAACTAACGTCCATAGCGGGTAATAAATCAATGAACTGCACTTCATCTTGAAGTTAAAGAACAGGAACAATGAGACTGGTGATAGCACAAAACCCAAGCTGCTCACGCAGAAAGAGATGCCAAAGTTTTCCTCTCCTGCCAATAATTGCAGAAGGCATCGCTGAATAGCCTGCCGCACTCCAGGGACATCATCCAAGCTTGAAAGGGTTTGCATTGTCATCTCTCTGAGCGTAATGTGGAATTACAAGAATAGGTTTGGCTGAGTTTGAAAAATAATAGCTTTGTTACAAGCAGTTAGGATCAATGGCTACTCATCAGCACCAGGAGTGTCTCTTGACGGTTGCTAACAAGGAATTGCTAGTTCGTTCTCGAGAGGACCCAGGTAATCAACGCAATTATTTCCCTGCTAAAATAAATGAAAATAAACAAAAGGAGAAATTAAAACAATCCAGGGTGCCTGTTTGTATGAATTGTGCCGGTTGCCTAATGCTTCCAAGCAGTGATCCTCTCTGTGGGAATGAGCTGTCCTCTCTCGATCTTTTGCACTGAAAGGCCACACAGAATGGTGATAGATGCTCGGCATGTGAGTCCATTACCTGGAGGACAGCTGTACAGGAGGGAGCATGGCTGACTGGAACTGCACGTTGCTTTTTGTGGCCAGGACTCGCTTCCTGCCAGCAGCGCTGGACAGACACCTTCTCAGAGTGGTGATTAGCTGCAGCCGGCAGGGAGCTGAAGAGGCCCTAAGAATAGCTTGAGTGGAAAATGTCAATAAAGCAACTCTGCTAAAAGAGATTATCATTCTTGTTTGGGGCAAAATTCTGCCCCGGCTTTCGTGGGTCTGCTGAGGGGAAAGACAGCCAGGAGCTGCTTCTCACTCTAGAGCAGAGAAGGGCAGGTTCCCAGTACTCTTCTGTGTGCTCAGCTCGGGGTTTAGGACCAGATTTGTCAAAGGTCAGAGAGCAAGAGTCAATGATTCTTTAGCCCCATGGTTAGGGTTCTCCCTGGGAGGTGGGAGAGTCCGGATCAAGTCCGTGTTCAAATGAGTATTTACAAAATTGGATTAGGTCCAGCAGGAGATATTGCGAGGCTCAGCCCAGACTACCCCATAGCCTGGTGGCTAGGGCATTGATGAGAGAGGCCTAGGTAGTCTTTGCTCTAAATCAGACAGCAGGGATGTGAAAACAACTCTCCCATATCCTGATGGGTGCCCCAACCACTGGGCTATTGAGTATCCTGGAGACACGCTTTGCTTCCCCCAGCTGGCTTTTATGCGAATTAAGCATGCTCTGCACAGGCAAGATAGTAGTGGGATTGTCTAGGGTGAGAATTTCCCCAGCACTTAAGGGTGAGCCAGGGCTCTAGGCAGCCCATTAACTGTGGAGAGCCATCAGGACTTAGGTGCATTTGCGCATGCCCATTGGGGGAAACTGAGGCACTTAGAGGACTTTAGGTGCCTCCAAGGTTAGGCACCAGCCAAACAGGGGTTTTGAGAATGTCAATGATGCCTCACTGTTGGACTTAGGACGCAGCCTAAGTACATTTGTGAAATTGGCCCATTGCACTGAATGGGAGTTCGATGCCTTGGTGTTTTGAAAATCCCACTACCTGCTTATCTGCATCTTTAAATGCCTAAATATCTTTGAAAATCTGGCCCCCTAGTAACCATGCCTAGCACTCCAGTGCCCCAAGGGCACACGGCTAGTGGCCTTGAGGGTGTGGCCAGGGCCACTGCCCCTCTGTGCAGGCTGCCGAGTGCAACATGAAAACGGGAATATGAACATTAACATGAACTCAGCTGACAAGCACATTGCTCAGTGAACCTCCTCCCCCTGGGCAGGCAGGGCAGCTCAGGGGCCCTCCCCCACATTTGCTAGGGTGAAATCCTGGCCCCACTGGAGTCTTTTGAATGGGGTCTAGATTTTCCCCTTAGTATGCATGGCTATCATAAGGGCAGGAGTTGCTCTGACTTTTCTGTTGATTCAATTACGGGGCAATACGGAATAGAGCATGCCAGTAAAGATGGAGATGCCAGGGGTAGGGTAGCAGGTGATGCACTTTAATGTTTACAGTTCCTGACCTCTGAGTGCTTAAACAGTACTGCCTCATGTAATTACAGACTGTAACATAATGCACATGTGTACCGGGGCCCAAGTTAAGGTTGCCAGGGTAACCTTAAATCTGTCATTTCCTACTTTTCAAGGGATTGAATCTACAACCTTAATAATTTTGACAGTTTTTTTGTGTTTATAATGTAAACTTCTCCAGAATTAAGATTCCAGGAAGATTCCATTCAAGCCCTATTTTTAACTTCACTCTCTAATTGGCTTGGCCTGAAGATTGATGGTGTACTCTGGAGGCTAATTAGAATTTTCCTGCAAAGTCTGAGTAAAACTGGTCAAATTGTTTTTGAGTTCTAGGTCAGAAAAAATTATCCTGATTTGAAATTGCCACTTCTCATGTTTCCTTGTGTCCCGCCTTGCTGAAAAATGGCTTGTTACTAACTGTTCCCATTTGCCCCAGAGCTAAATCCCTTTGACAGCCCACGCCTAGGCTGTATTTGCGGAAGAGAGGTGGTAATTAGGCACAGTTATGAATGATAATTTCATCTAATTCGTAGTGTGTGCAAGAGAAGCTTCCCACTGGTGGCTGTTGGCAGCTTAGAGAAAATAACACTTATGAAAAGCTCCTAATCTGCTCATTGTCCCCATATTTTTTTAAGGAGATTAAGAAACAAAAATACTGTTAATTTTAAATTAAAATTGCTCCCATGGATGTACATCAAGGACCACTGGAGTTTAAAAAATGTAAGCAGGGTCTGTAGATGGAGGGTAAGAGGCAAAGTGCTGGTGACTCAAGGTGATAATGGGTGTGCTATTTGTGAGTGGTAGAACAGGCAGTTCGAGGCCTCCCCCAAGCTAGGGGCCCAGCCCCTCAACTGAGGGGGGAGAAGCCATTTGACCCAGGCTGGGAGTGAGTACTGGGGACAATGAATGGAAAAAGAGGGATGGAAGTAAAGGTTAAAAGTCAGGGATCCAGAGGAGGACTGAGTAAGGAACCCTCTAATTATGGGTGTATGAATTGAAAGCTGGTCTGTGGCTGGGTGTTCTGGCTGTAGGGGATGGGTGTTGGTGTTGTGTGGCAGCTGGCATCCCTGTTGGAAAAGGGGTTGATTCAGTGTGTGTGTGTAAGAGTTTCTAGTCTACTGGTTGTTAAGTTTGAGGTATGCATCTTAGCAGAGATTGCCCATGATCACTGCACCTTTTGACCCCTCTGTGGTCTCGCTCTGCAAGCTCCTGCACAGGTGACAGGTCCTGTGCCTTCACCTCTCCCAGGGTGGAATCCTGTAATTCTCTGGCTCCTAGCTTGTGTCCAGGCCGCAGCACTGTGGGTACCACCCGGGATTGCTCAGCTGGCCTGGTTGGGTTTGTCTCCTGTCAGTTCTTCCTTCAGGAGCTGTGACCTAAACGGTTCCCTTTCCTGTACCTGCCACTAATCCTTGGCACTTACCTATAGCAAACCACCACAACGATCTAACAAACAAATGGACAGATACTAGTCACACATTACAAGCAACTCCCACGTCCTTCACACCAGTTATAAGGGGAGGGGGGCCGACGGCCAGACTCTCCAGCCATGCTCCCCATGGGGGTGGGCACACAGCTGGGCCATCCAGCCACATTTACCGTGGGGCTGGGCCCATGTCTGGGCTCTCCAGCCATGCTCCCCCATGGGGACAGACCCAGATGTGGGCCATCCAGTCGTGTTCCCCCTGTGGGGACAGGCCATACCCGGGCCCTCCCGTCGCACTCCCTGTGGGGATGAGGTTCAGTCTAGCCGCACTCTGCAGAGCAGAAGAGAAAACTGAGGAAAGTCTTCCTGGATGAGCAGTCTCCATCTCAGACATGACTTGTTTTGTTCTGCATTTACCTGTTCATTGTGCCTAGTGATAATGCTATGTGGACGCCTCCAGGTGCCTCCCACACATCTTCCCTTGTAGATTTTACCCTTCTGTATTAGCCTTGGTGTTCCTGGTACATGGTCATTAGACTACGCTGCCTGGGCTTGTTTATCATGGTGACAGAGTGCTGGGATTCAGTACTCTGATCACCATGTAACCGGTGTGATCGGGCAAGGCCAGATGGCTACAGTAAAGTAGTAAGGAACAGGTATGTTAGCCCCAGGCTAACCAAATCCCTAGGACCATGGTAACCAAATGGCAGTTGCTCCAGGTTAATCAAGACACCTGGGGCCAATTAAGATCTTTCTAGAAGGCAATGGAGATAGCTACATTGATTGGACCACCTGAAGCCAATCAAGGGCTAGCTGGAACTAGTTAAAAGCCTCTCAGTTAGTCAGTGAGATTCGCGTGTGAGGAGCTGGGAGCAAGAGGTGCAAGGAGCTGAGAGTGAGAGGGTGTGCTGCTGGAGGATTGAGGAGTACAAGCGTTATCAGACACCAGGAGGAAGGTCCTGTGGTGAGGATAAAGAAGGTGTTTGGAGGAGGCCATGGGAAAGTAGCCCAGGGAGTTATAGCTGTCATGCAGCTGTTACAGGAGGCACTACAGACAGCTGTGATCCATAGGGCCCTGGGCTGGAACCCGGAGTAGAGGGCGGACCTGGGTTTCCCCCCAAACCTCACAACTCCTGATCAAACACAGGAGGAGTTGACCCAGACTGTGGGTTCCACCAGAGGGGAAGATCACTGAGGTGAGCAAATCCGCCAATAAGCACAGGACCCACCAAGGTAGAGGAGGAACTTTGTCACACTGATTAGAGCCCAGGGAGACCTGGTTAAGGAGAGGAGTGCCTGACTACCAGGCCAGATGGGGGCTGCAGAGCTGTGAGCCCATTAACTGGATAAAAGAGCACAAGAAGGAAGGGGAAGAAGCAGAAGGGAGGGAAAGGCTAGTGGGGCTGGTAAAAGGAGTTTTCTTTCTCCCCCCTTCTTTGGAGAGGCAGTAGTAAAAACTGGAGGCCATTGTAAATACTGTGATTGCACTAGTATGTAGAAGGTGGCGGAGTGAAGCACTGTCAATAAACCACGTGGTGACCTACGTGAGAGAAGGTCTCTGAGCAGTCTGTGCAAAGCAAAGAGGAAGGGAGCTGGGGTACCCCGTCACAATCACCAAAGCCATTCAGCTACCAGAGCATTGTGTTTTCACACAACGCACAATCGATCTGTGGAACTCCTTGCTAGAGGATGTTATGAAGGCCAAGACTATAACGGGGTTCAAAAAAGAACTAGATAAATTCATGGAGGATTGGTCCATTAATGGCTATTAGCCAGGATGGGCCAGGATGGTGTTGCTAGCCTGTTTGCCAGAAGCTGGGAATGGGCGCCAGGGGATGGATCACTTGATTACCGGTTCTGTTCATTCCCTCTGGGGCACCTTGCATTGGCCACTGTTGAAAGACAGGATACTGGGCTAGATCGACCTTTGGTCTGACCCAGTATGGCCATTCTTATGGTCTGCTTTATTACTAACAGTCCTGCTCTGGTGTATTGCATGGGGACTGGTTTGACCCTGAGCAATCTGTGGTGTCAAGTTCCAAATCTTCCCACAGAGATGCTGGAGTGAAACATAATCTTATTTTAGAGCTGAAGATACTTTTTGCAAAAGGTGAAGATCAATTTTGCAGTGACACCCAGGGCTGCTTGGGTTTGGCTAAAACTACTTTTGGCATTAGGATCTTTGCTTGTTTGCTGCATTTCTGGGGGTATGTTTACATTACAAACTTAGGTTGAATTTATAGAAGTTGGGTTTTTAGAAATCGTTTTTATACAGTCGATGGTGTGTGTCCCCACACAAAATACTCTAAGTGCATTAAGTCAGCGGACTGCGTCCACAGTACCGAGGCTAGCATTGACTTCCGGAGCATTGCACTGTGGGTAGCTATCCCACAGTTCCTGCAGTCTCCACTGCCCATTGGGATTCTGACTTGAGATCCCAATGCCTGATAGGGCAAAAACAGTGTCATGGGTGGTTCTGGGTACATGTCTTCAGGTCTCCCTCTCCCACCCTCCCTCCATGAAAGCAACAGCAGACAATCGTTTCGCGCCTTTTTTCCTGGATTACCTGAGCAGACACCATACCACGGCAAGCATGGAACCTGCTCAGCTCACCGTCACCGTACATCTCCTGGGTGCCTGCAGACGTGGGACTGCATTGCTACACAGCAGCAGCTCATTGCCTTTTGGCAACAGATGGTGCATTGGTAGCCATCGTCGTCATATTCCTGGGTGCTCTTTTAGCTGACCTCGGTGAGATTGGTCGGGGTGCCTGGGCAGACATGGGAGTGACTCAGCCAGGTCATTCCCATCTTCTGGCAAGCAGCCAGGAGATGACGATGGCTAGCAATCGGTTTTGAGTTCAATTCTTGAGGGGGCCATTCTGTGTGACAGTTGTTTGTTTCTCCTTGATGCAAAGCCACCCCTTTTGTTGATTTGAATTCCCTGTAAGCCATGTCGTCAGTTGTCCCTCCCTCCATCAGAGCAACAGCAGACAATTGTTTCGCACGATACCAGGCTAAGAGGTGACGACAGTGCGGTGACGAGAGGGACATGGTCATAGACTTCTCACAAAGTACGGGCCGGGCAATGTGCCCCGGCAATGTGCACATCATGCTGATGAGCTCGCAAACACACTGGCCAAACAGGAAATGAAATTCAAAAGTTCACAGGCCTTTTCCTGTCTACCTGGCCAGTGCATCTGAGTTGAGAGCGCTGTCCAGAGCGGTCACAATGGAGCACTCTGGGATAGCTCCTGGAGGCCAATACCGTCGAATTGAGTCCACACTACCCCAAATTTGACCCAGCAAGGCCGATTTCAGCGCTAATCCCCTTGTCAGAGGTGGAGTAAAGAAATTGATTTAAAGAGCCCTTTAAGTTGAAAAAAAGGGCTTCGTCATGTGGACGGGTCCAGGTTTAAATGGAGGTAACGCTGCTAAATTTGACCTAGAGTCACAGTGTAGACCAGGCCTGGGTATCTGATAATAAGAGATGTCATTTCTGAGCAGCTAATTAATATGAATTCAATGGTCATGTGGAAATTCTCCATGTTCACTTGTGGGATTTGGATTCAGGCTAAAAAAGGGTTGGTTCCCAACTGCTAAGCCCAGTGCAGTCAGTTCTGCTGTCCTTTGCTAGCTCTCTCCAGGCAGGGATACTGGGGTTTTCTTTTACTATTTTACAGAAAAAGATGGAGCCTTGAAAATTTTTATGTGAAGCACTTGGAAGAAAAATACAAACTTCTGTATTTTGATGACACGCGAACCCTCTATTAGTGTTTGTAAACTCTTTTCGACACTAGCACTTCATGAAAACTTTGATTTCAGTGGTTGAATGACGCTTGAATGTTTCTCTAGCTGCTAGTTCTGTCTCCTTCTCTTACTTAAAAAAACATTTTGGATTTGTCTTTGCTGGCACCTTTCAAATGTCAGCAGTTATGAGACTAACATGGAATGCAAAGCTTTGTGCAAACTGTCTTTCAAAGAGCTGGGGCACATAAATTTAAAGGCATGATATAATCTAGGAGGAATCCATCAGCCATGGGAGCCCCTTGCATGAAGTGTATTGAGAACTAAACACAACTTGAGAAGAAGGAAAATTGCTTTTTCATTTTTGAATTTTTACTCACTTACCAGCAATATTTACCAATCGCAGGCAGAATCTATTTTTCATTTCCAGGAGAGATGGAAGAACACTGGGACCACTCATCTTGTCACCAGATGAAATGTCGAGCGTTGCTAGGTCATTGTGATATTAATGATACACTTGTAATCCATTTCACTGGGAGGGACGCATATGGGGAAGTCAGACATTTGCCCATCGTTCGCACATTGTAATAGAAGGGAAGTAGCACTTCTGAAATCCCAGGAAATTGCAGCTCCCTCAGTCTGTCATTTACTCCTGTATGTTAACATCTCAGGGCTGCAATCAGCTTCTGTCCTCGGCGTGTTCAGGCTTTATTTGGTATGATGGAATTAGTGGATGGAAAGCCAGGGTCAATCAGTGTATTTTCATGTTGTCATTGCTTCCTTCTTTTAATAAGACAGGAAAAGCAAAGTGAGCAGCTGCCCCAACTTTCCTCTGTCACACGCACTGTGATCCTCGCCCGTGTCTTTGACAGGCTGGATATAAGCAGCCCTGGGAATCCTGGAACCTAGAGGATCCTCCCAACACCTGCACTGGGAATGAGCAGTGACCAGAGACAGGTGCCACCTGGCTGCAAAAAAGAAACCCGATAAGATATTTTCTGGACCAAGTAATAAACCTTCCCCTGTAGCCAGGTGGCCACCCGCTGCTGCCCTGCAGGGCTTGAAATCAGCTCTGGGAGAGGGCTGAGGCTGTGAGAGGGCTGCTGCTAGGAAAAGCAGCAAGTCTCAGCTGATTGGGGAACTAGCCACAGATGCACTTATAGAGGGCAGTCAGCCGGGAGCAACCACTCTCTCTCTAGACGTAGAGAGGGATGGGCCTGGCTGCTAGGAGCTAAGCAGGGTACTAGGACTGGAGCAGGGCTGGGGAAAGGCTAGAGAAACTGGGGAGATCTGGCCTAGAATCCCCCTGCCCTCCCAGGCTGCAGGTCTTGTTAAAGACCAAGAAGGGTACTGGGGTTGCAGGGGGCAGCCCAAGGGTAGGCAGAGGCAGCAGGTCCAACCCCCCCTTGCCTGTGATGAGTGGCATTTACACTGCAGTCTGCCCCAGTGAGCGGGGACTAGTTGATGACTGGCAGTGGCCATACACTGAGGTGAGATGGGGATAGAGGGGATTGGGGGTTCCCGGGGAGGGGAGACCCAGATCTGTGGGGGTACTGCCAGAGGACAGCACTCTGGCCTGAAAGGGGTGCCCAGCAGCAACTGGGACACCTGCCTGCAGAGGGTGCCCTGGAGGCTGGAAACACTAATTCCCTGGATGACCAGCAGGAGGCGCTGCAGGGGTGAGTTCTGTCCCGTTAAAATGCCCCAGTGGCAGAAAGGGAGCCAGCTCTCAGAGCAGAGAAGTGAGGGCCAAATAGAGGTGAGGGATTTCCAGTGGGTGCAATTCACCCTCTGCTTGTGAGCCTCACCCACTCAGACTCAGCCCTTCCTGCTGTGAGTAGCAAGGCTTATATGGGAGCTGGGCTGGAGAAAGGGGGGAAACACCGCTCTTCCCCCGCCCCCAGTCATCACCCTGGAGTGGTATCTGAGTGACAGCACTCTGGAGCAAGACAGCCTGATGGAGAAATTACAGTCCTGGCAACTTGTTGTCTAGTGCTCTCACTTCTACGCTGCAGGAGAGCTGTCGCAGAGCGAAGCTGATTGCTCTCAATGGTGCAGAAAGGCCTACAAGGGAAAAAAGATGCACTTGCAGATTGGTGCTGTTCCCAAATCTCGCGACAGCATTGCTGCAAGTTGGGGTCTTACCCTCAATGCCGCGGTTTTGCCAGGTGTAGAGGGAACAGGGGGCCTCGGGTAGGAGATGCACCCTGTGCCCAAACAAGGGCCTGAGGCTGAGACAGAAAAGGTGCCGCATCCTGCCAGTCCCACCAGCTGTGGCGTGACATCAGCAAGTGCACAGCCTGTGATGGACAAGGGCAATTCCATGGGAGGCTAGGGAGGTACCAGGCCTGGCAGAGGGGACTGAAGTCTCAGGTGCTTGTCACAGCATTAGGACACAAGCCTGCTGTGCATTCCTGAGGGGGGCTGCACGTGGACAGCTTTGACAATGGCTCCTGCTGCAAGGACCCCGAGAGGCACGCACATGAGCACAGAACAGCACTTGGCTTGTTGGGGCAGAGCCACAGAGGGGCAGTAGCACTCACCCAGCATTACCCAGAGGCTAGTAAGGCCCATGGAGCAGGTACTGAGACAGGGAGACACTGTGGGGAACAAGAGCCGAGAGCAGGGGACACGGGTACTTGGCCATACAGCACCCACTCACCCAGCTCCATGACTAGTCGCCATCTGCTCAGTGGGGCAGTCCCCTCCACAGTCCTCATCCTGATGCACTCGCCAGCTAGTAGTCACGTCCTTCTTGCTTTCCTATTTTTGCCTTGGGGCCCTGTTAGGGTGACCAGATGTCCTGATTTTATAGGGACAGTCCCGATTTTTGAGTCTTTTTCTCCTATAGGCTCCTATTACCCTCACTCCCATCCCAATTTTTCATTTGCTATCTGGTCACCCTAGGCCCTGTGGCCCACTGCGTGGCTCCCGTTCCCAGTCATTTGGCCTGCAGAGGCTCTGCACTCATCACTTCCCTTCTTGGTGTGTTCTGGGGAAAGCAAACATCTAATCTGAGTGCCGGCGTTCCCCACAGCCCCCAAACTGGAGACCAGGGAGTTGGTTCAGACACTGCCTAAGCGAGTGCCAATCTGCGAGGCAGCTGAGTGATCTTGGCCAATGATGGAACGAACTGGGATTGGGGCTAGAGTTGTTTGAAAGTCACAGGAGGGGCTGAGTGGGAGCTGGCATTGCTGAGGGGCCTGTGCTGAGCAGGGGGCACTGGCTGGGTGCAGTGGGGGACTCCGCACTCAGGTATGGCTGGAGTTCTTCCTTCCCCCCAGTAACTCCTAGAGAGCCTGGCTGTGCCATTTGTTTTTAGTTGTGTGGCACAACGACTCCTGCTTGTGCGTTTCTCCTTGGTCACAAGCTGCCTTGAATTAGGCCCATCCTGGTTTCCTTGGGAGGCCTGGCTCTGGTCTCACATAGATTTTACACCAGTGTCACTCCAGTGGCTTCAGGGATTAATGAAATATCCTACATTACATGGATGCAAGAGGGAAGTGAGGCTCTGCTTCCTTGGTTTGGTGTGCATGGTGGAGCTGGACTGCACTTTCCATCCATGGACTCAATCGACTGGGGGTACTAGGATCTACAAACTATTTTTGCTCCTGCTAGAATATCTTTCTGGAGAGGCTGGATCTACAGGGACTGGTGCCATCCAGAGTAGCTGGTCCGCTAGGCCTGCCCCCGAGCCCATGCAGATTCCTGTCTGCACTGTGCACAACTAGAGAGGCTCCAATCCTGTTCCAGGCATGGTGCTGCAGAGGCAGCATACCCCATTCTGTGCTGGCCAGCAGGACCCATCACGCAGGCTCCTTGAGAATGTACATGAGCAGAGGCTCCAGTTCTCTTTTCTTTCTAGCTAAATTCCGTATCATTTCAGCTGGCAACAACATCCTCCTATTGCCCTAAACTGCCTGCAGCACTGCTGTGTGCTGTTAAACACTTGCTCAGTTCCACGCCAGAGGTGGCTGCATTTCTGTGGTGGGGAAAACAATTCCTGACGATACTTTGGACAGAGCCTTGACCATAGCTGCAGAACAATGCCTGCCTGCGCTGTTTGTCCCAGTCTCCCCCTAGGAGCAGTGTACAGCACAGCAGAGCCAGCCTCGGCACTTGCCCCAGTGCTGTCTATGTCCCATGACATTCTGGTGCTCGTTTGTGTTGTTAAAAATTGCTGCTGTCAGCAGTTAGAAGTAATGGAGCCTCTAACTGAAGAGGCTTCCCTAAACTCAGCCTTTCTGTATCCACATGGTGAGACGGTCTGGCCAAAAGCCAGTGAATCATGTTGGCACATCTGTGATGTAGGCAGGGAGAGAATGAGAAACGGAGGCAGCGAGGACTCAATAATGGATCGTGGGGCCTCAAGTTTTGGGTGCTCAACTTGAGACATCTTGGTCCAATTTTCAGAGGTGCTGAGCACCCACAGGGGCCGTTGACTCCTGTTGGAGTTATGGGTAGGGCCTTACCAAATTCACAGCCACAAAAAATGCACCACAGACTGTGAAATCTGGTCTCCCCCATGAAATCTGGTCTTTTGTATACTTTTACCCTATACAATAGGATACTATGGGATAAAAGTATACAAAAGTTCTCAAACTGGGGGTCTCAACCCAAAAGGGGGTCACAAGCCTATTGCAGGAGGGTTGCAGTATTGCCATGCTAACTTCTATGCTGCCTTCAGAGCTGGGTGGCCTGAGAGCAGCGGCTGCTGGCCAGGCCACCCAGATCTGAAGGCAGCGCTGCCGCCCGCAGCAGTGCAGAAGTAAGGGTGGCAATACCACAAACCTCCCACCCTCTGGCCAATAAAGAAATGCTGACTAAGGGCTTTACATGTGTATATTTTGAACTTTTAAAATACGTATTCCTGCTTTGTTAAGACACCGTGAACTGTAAGAGTTAAATATCTGAAACTGAAATTGAAGATTCTTACACGGCCATGAACTTTACCAAGATGGACCATGAATTTGGTAAGGCTCTAGTTATGGGCATCAGCACCTCTGGAAATCACTGAAGTCAATGGGATTAATCATGTAAGTTAGTCAGTGAGCAATGGTTGGAAAGTTATGCCCTCAGCAAGGAACTTCACTTGGTCTATGCACACTCCTCATGGTGTTTTAGGGTACATATACACTACCCGCCGATCCGGCGGGTAGTGATTGATTTACTGGGGAACGATTTATCGTGTCTACACTAGATGCAATAAAATCTATCCCCGATCGCTCTGCTTTGACTCCGAAACTCCACCACGGTGAGAGGCAGAAGCGGAGTGGACGGGGAAGTGGCAGCAATCGACTCGCTGCTGTCCTCATGGCCAGGTAAATCGACCTAAGATATGCCGACTTCAGCTACACTATTCGCATAGCTGAAGTTGCGTATCTTAGGTCGACCCCCCACCCCCTGTGTAGACCTAGCCCTACTGACATGAATAAAACACACATGCAGGTAAGCACACACAGCTGCATGCACCAATACAGATGCACATTGCATGCAACAGACCCCGGCATACGCAATACACATGCATACACACCTATTCACAAGCACATGCATATAGAAAAACAAGCGTAAACACGCACACACAGAGTATTGTGCAGTGTTTTGTGAACGATTCTCTCAGATGTAAGATATTTTGGAGATAACTCAAAGTCTCCTAATCAAACAATAGATGCTCTGGGTTTCAGAGGCCATAGTGTGCTTCATCTTAGAATTCTCCTAGCAGAGTCATTAGTGTGTATGAAGTGTGTGATTTATTGAATGTGTGGGGCCCTAGCTGAGTCAAAACAGGAAATTCTGCCTCTTACAATCACTATTTTTTCAAAAGTGAATTTCATGAAATTATAGCACTAAATGGCATGGTACAGAGAATCTGCAAAAGAACTGCAGCCCCCCGAAGAGAGTGTGATACGAAGGGCTATGGGAGGAGTCGGAGCAAAGGTGCTACCTCACAAAAGAAAGTTAGAGACTCCAGACAACTGACAGCAAGGGAAGGCTGCTGTTTGTCTCTGCATGCTCCCTGCTGGGAACGACTGGCCCTTTCTTCTGATGAACGTCTGGCAGGAAATGTTTAAACAAAGGCTGTGACTGGCTAGCTAACTACAAAAGCAGTTTCTCCTCCCTTGGTGTTCACACCTCAACTGCTAGAAGAAGGCCTCATCCTCCCTGATTGAACTAACCTTGTTATCTCCAGCCTGATTCTGGCCTGAATATTTATACCTGCCTCTGGAAATTTCCATGACATGCGTCTGATGAAGTGGGTATTCACCCACAAAAGATCATGCTCCAATACATCTGTTAGTCTATAAGGTGCCACAGGACTCTTGTCGCTTTTTACAGATCCAAACTAACACGGCTCCCCCTCTGATACTTAACAAATGCAGTTCAGGATTGTAGTGCATTTTCATTATCAATAGATGTCTACAGCCCCATGTGTTCAGTAAGTGACTAATCAAAATCCTGCAGACTAAACTTGGGGTGCTGTTGGCCAATCACACGTAGAAAGTGCGATTGGCTGGGATTGGCTAGCTCTGCTGCAACTAATACATGGGCCCATTTGAAGTCCTTTACATGTGGGGCCAAGCATCTGTCCAGTGAGAAAATGCAGAGAGGACACAAGTTAAAGTGACCAAAGGACTTAGTGATTGGGCTATGTTGGGATAGGTGAGCATGCAAAGAGTGTAGCAATGGTCCAGCAATGTGTGATGGGTGAGGGATAGCTCAGTGGTTTGAGCATTGGCCTGCTAAACCCAGGGTTGTGAGTTTAATCCTTGAGGGGGCCATTTAGGGATCTGGGGCAAAAATCTGTCTGGGGACTGCTCTTGTTTTGAGCAGGGGGTTGGACTAGATACCTCCTGAGGTCCCTTCCAACCCTGATATTCTATGAAATGTGTATAATGAGTGAAATGTATATGCCAGTTTCAGTTATTTATTATGTCATTCACAGAAAAGCATAGCAGTGCACATAGTCATTTTGCATACTCGTGCAGGGTTTTGTGCTTAGTTGGAATTTGCACATTAGTATTTTTGATACCATGGCATGGTGCTATTTTTGGCTCACATGCATTGGTTTTCCATAGACAGTAGTTCTGCACCTAAGAAACCATTATGGCTGAAGTTTCCAAAGGAACCTAAGGGAGTTAGGCACCCAACACTGACTGAATCCCAGAGGGTTTGGGCATCCCATTCTGCTAGGCTCCTTTGAAAATCCCAGCCTCAGAGGGATGTGCACCAGCTAATGATCAGTGCCAGCATCACTCCCTGGTACAACAAGGTGTCCCTGGAAGTGTGCTAGGCGAGGGCTGATGTGCTTTGATCATAGTTCAAGGTGCAACAGCAGAAGGCACACTCACATTCCTACCATGCAATGCAGGGTCTTTCATTTGTGCAATTCTGATTTTGCTTCTTCTCTGCCCAGCCTGTTCCTTGGATTTCTCTAGTTACGTTTCCTAGAATATAAAGAAATAGAGAAATATAGGTGGAGTGTTTGCACTCTGTGTAGCCACTACTGAGATGCACACGCAGGTAATCGGAATCAGACTTCCCCTAACTGAGTGCCTTGTAGTAGAAATTGCTCCATTGATTTTTCCTGCATCCTATGAGCAATAGTCATCTTCACAATGCAAAATGCATATTCTCTTTGTACAACAGCAATACACATTACCTGACAGTTCATCAGGTGGCTAAGCATCCCCAGGCAGGATGCAGAGGCATTCTGCACTTGCCCATCTAGAAGGGGGAAACAAAGAACATTGCATCCAACTAAACTTGCAGGGAGAATTTGGGAAGACTATTTAATTACTGGGCCTGGAGTTTGATCAGGAACAGTTCAGCTTTAGTTAAATACAAACATATATTGGTACCTTTAATGACCATGCTGTAGGAAGGGGAGATTATTGGTAGCTCAAATCCCAGTAACATGCCTAGACAACTGCCCACAGCTGGAATACCAACTGTTATGCTCATTGCTGAAAGCAATTAGAAAGACCTTTGCTGACAACTAACAGACCAGGAAGGAGGGGGAAGTGAGTGACCACGAGGAGTAAAGATGACCCAGTGCTCTCCACACTTAACTTCTGCTCAGCAGTTTTTTTGATGAACAAGCTAAGCCACAGTAACAATTTGGGGATAAAAAGAGGAAGACTTCAGAGCTCGGTGAACACTTGAGACACCTTAGATACCTCTCAGGTTCCCCTGCAGACAGAAGGCTGGGCACTGGAGGTCTACAGATATCCACTTAAGACTTCCTCAATACCTTGGGTAAATATTTAATCTGGGGTAAATCTCGAGTCCTCTACTAATCCGTTGACACGTGTAAGTACTGGACACAAAATAAAGTAGAAGCTTTGAATAAAAGCTCTTGTTTGCTTGCTTGAATCAACTCTATATGGACTGGATGTGCTGTGTCCCCATTGATTTATTCCTTGCCACCGCTTCACAAAGAGTAGTTACCAAAAGCTTTGGGTTCAGCCAAACCCTGGGTAACAATGCATGGTCAGGGCCTTGATTTTATCTCTTGATTGCAAGTTGGGACCTTCTTTCCACTCAGAGTGCTTAAATAAGTGGTGGTTGCAAAGCTAAGCTGGATGGAAGGGAAAAGGTCCAGAGTGACCTAGACAAATTGGAGGATTGGGCCAAAAGAAACCTGATGAGGTTCAACAAGCACAAGTGCAGAGCCCTGCACTTAGGATGGAAGAATCCCAGGCACCGCTACAGGCTGGGGACCGACTGGCTAAGCAGCAGTTCTGCAGAAAAGGACCTGGGGATTACAGTGGACGAGAGGCTGGATATGAGTCAGCAGTATGCCCTTGTTGCCAAGAAGGCCAATGGTATATTGGGCTGCATTAGTAGGAGCATTGCCAGCAGATCGAGGGAAGTGATTATTCCCCTCTATTCGGCACTGGTGAGGGCACATCTGGAGTATTGCATCCAGTTTTGGGCCTCACACTACAGAAGGGATGTGGACAAATTGGAGAGAGTCCAGTGGAGGGCAATGAAAGTGATTAGGGAGCTTGAGCGCATGACTTATGAGGAGAGGCTGAGGGAACTGGAGTTATTTAGTCTGCAGAAGAGAAGAGTGAGGGGGGATTTGATAGCAGCCTTCAACTACTTGAAGGAGGAGTCCAAAAAGGATTGAGCTCGGCTGTTCTCAGTGGTGGCAGATGACAGAACAAGGAGTAATGGTCTCAAGTTGCAGTGGGGAAGGTCTAGGTTGGATATAAAGAAACACTATTTCAGTAGGAGGGTGGTGAAGCACTGGAATGCGTTACCAAGGAAGGTGGTGGAATCTCCTTCCTTAGAGGTTTTTAAGGCCCGGATTGGCAAAGCCCTGGCTGGGATGATTTAGTTGGGGGGTTGGTCCTGCTTTAAGCAGGGGGTTGGACTAGATGATCTCCTGAGGTCCCTTCCAACCCTGCTATTCTATTATGCTAAATCTCCATCCCGGTATGTTGCTTCAGCCACCTGCAATGCAGCACAGTAATTCACATGAACAGTGTGAACGGCACAGCTGAGTCACAGCCTTAGTGATTCAATATTTCCCAGATTAGTGGAGGGCAGCCATTTTGGTTGCCATTTCTCCCAGAAGCATTGCCCTGGAAATGTACATAGGAATGGCACCACCAGCCAACTGCTGGTGATGCTTGGGTGTGATCCCTAGTTTAGCTCTTGCAGTGACCTCAGGGTGTGATTTCAGGGCCCCTCTTCCCCAAATCCTCCTGGAAGGAGAATCCTTCATCATGCACCAGTTACACAGTACTTGGGAAAGCTCTTCACTCATAGCAGAGACAGCACTGTGTGGCTCAGTGATCTAGCTGACTCCTCCCTCCAATCTCTCTCTGATCCACAACCCTATGGCACTACCCTGCGCCAGCAATTCCATGTGTGGGTCTCACCCCTTCTCCTGAATTAGATGAATAGATTTGTTGCCCAGCTTAGGAGATGTTTCATTTCAAGAGTCTTCCCATGAACACTATGCTGAAAACAATCAGTTCCTCACTATGGAAAAATCTCTAGACAGAACCACTTCAGAGTCAGCGGAGCAAACACCAGCAAATGCCATCAGCCCCATGTGTCTGATGCTTCTGTTTCCTGCCATAGGTGTTGGCCTCACAACAATTCCTCTAGTGACAGCACCCACCGTGGTGCTTTTTAAGCTCTGAATCTCCAAGAGCAGGATCTCAGGTAGCCCAGCCCAGCTCTGGGGAATGTGCCAACCCAATCCTGGGCTTCACTACTGGACATGGGCCTCTCTGTTCTCTCCCCCCATTTCCATTGTCATGTGGCTATTACCTCAGGCCCACATCTGCCATGGTGCTAAACTCCTGCCTGATTGAGCAGGTCAGCCGGCTCCTTGAAGTTGGTGGGAATTTACTGGTCAGCCTTTCATGTTTTAAAACATCTGTTTTTCTCAACAATCTGTCCAAGTCAGCCCTGTGCAGGGTGTATCTGCAGAGGGGCTGACCCCTTATCTGGCTAAAATACGCTTTATAGCAGACTGCACAGATGGTATCTCTACCCCTTTGGGTGCATTATAGATGCCTCTGCTCACAGCCCTCTCAAGAAGTAGGTGGCCTGTGAGTGTAAATCTCACACAGCGTCTATGTTAACCTCCTCTGGATTGCCATGCACTTTGTTTGTTTGTTTGTTTGTTTTTTCTTACATTTTAAGCCAGGGTCTGAATGAGCTCTCCTCTGCCATCTAGTGATGACCTGGGGGGAAAGACTTCTGGAGCAGACTATATTTGCATAGACACACCTACTCTGCCTAGGCATTCAGCCAACAAAGCTGCTTTGCCAGAGTGATCGATGTTGGCTGTTTTGGGTTAAAGCTGAATGCAGGGGTAATGAAATGTTGTTCTTATTGTCTGAGTGAAGGGCAGCAGAACTGTGCTTAGCCTGCCTTGATCAAGGGGTGGGGGGTCACAGTAATGTGAAGCTCACTCACAGAACAGGGGGTAAAGATGCCATAGCCAAGTGACAGGTTAGGAGAAGTGGTGGTAATGGAGTAATGGTTCTTACCTGATGGAGTAGACTGTATTTGATGAAGTCTAAAGGCTACTTGATTTCCCTCCTGCCCCCAGCATTTAAAGTTAGAGCTGCTAGGATTTAATTGAGAGTTCTTCTTTCTGTTTAGTAGTTAGTGGCAATGAACCTATCGAGGGTCAGATCTGGGGGCTGAGATACAGCCGATGTGGAGGCTGCAGTAGCAGTTCTACACTGCACTGTGAAATCACTAAGAGGTAGGCTAAGCGGTGGAACCTCCGCACACAGCATCACAGAGTGGGCAGTGAGCACAGAGACGATGGCTGTGCTGAGTGGTGGCCAGCATGCCAGCAAACAGCAGAGATGCCAGCGGCAGTGATGCTCAGTGGAAGTAGCAGAAGCATTGCTCAATGGTCTTCTATCTTTCAGGGGTGGGAGATGAACCCATGTGAACGCACTCCTGAATTCTGAGACCTTGCTGACCTCAGACAACCAACTGTGACTTGGGTGCAGCAGAGGGAAAGGGGAGTGGTGTATTAAGGGGGCATTTGGCCTTCGCAGTTACACACTGCAAGGTGGGAAACTGAGGCAAAGGACAGTGCCCAATGTACTGTGGGGTGGGGGTTTACTTATTGTTTACCTGCTTTGGAATCGTTGTGGTAGTGACATTGCATCCCATAATGCTTTATAGAAATATGCTTATGAATGTAATAGAAATGTATAGAAATATGCTTATGAATGTAAATATGGCATAATTGGAACAGGTTTTATGCTAGATATGCCATGTAGCATGTCTTTGCAAAGGTTATGTTCTACTGCATGTATTCATCCTATTCATATGCATGTATCGTCTTTATATCTGAAGTTATGAACATTGGCTCTATGCTTGTATTTTAAGTGTTTGCTGTAGAAAGCACCTATGGCAGATTTGAGCAACATAGAGTGAAGGGGTTATTCAAGTAATTGGAAGTACTTGGCAAACAATGGACCTTGACAGATGCCAATCCACACCTGAGCTTTCCTGTTAATGTCTCTGTGGAGAACTAAGTCATGCATGGATATGTGACTTGCCCATGTGACTCCAAGACTCCATCTTGTAGCTGGGATTCTACACAGGGGGAGGGAAGGGTTTCCACCCACAAGAGAGAAACTATATAAAGTCCTGGGAGACCTCCTCCATTTTGTCTTCAGTTGGCTCAAAAGGTAGCCTTTCCACCCCTAAAGGATACCTAAAAGAAACTGGAACAAAGGACAGTAACTACAGGGTGTGAGTGATTGCTGGACCCAGACTAGAAGGAGGCTAGTCTGTAAAAGGAAGCTTACTGGAACATCTCTGAGGGTGAGGTTTTATCTGTAATCACTTTCTTACTGTATTAGGCTTAGACTTGCATGTTTTATTTTATCTTGCTTGGTAATTCATTTTGTTCTATCTGTTATGACTTGGAACCACTTAAATCCTACATTTTATATTTAATAAAATCTACATAAGCTTTATGCAAGGTAAAATGGATTTATTTGGGGTTTGGACCCCATTGGGAGTTGGGTATCTGAGTGCTGGAGACAGGAGCACTTCTTAAGCTGTTTTCAGTTAAGCCTGCAGCTTTTGGGGGACGTGCTTCAGACTTGGATCTGGGTTTGCAGCAGGCAAGCATGTGGCTCAAACAAGGCAAGGCACTGAAGTCCCAAGCTGGCAGGGAAAACAGGCTCAGAGGTAGTCTAGGTACATCAGCTGGCAGTCCTGGGGGCGTTTCTGTGACCCAATCCATCACAGTGATGTAGTTGAGCAGGGTCTGTGCACAGCTGATTGCTTTGCGTTGAGTTACTGGTAGTGATTTTAAGTGAGTTTTGGGTGTGGTGGCTGGAGAACAGACAAAGTGGTTACTGGTTTGTTATTTTCTATTTGCTTATTTTGGATAAGGGAAATAGGGACAGAAAAGTAAGCAAAATAAGTAAGAGTGATGATCAGAAGGAGCTAGCAGCAGGCTGGCGTGTCTGGCTCAAACCAGGCAGGGCACTGAAGACCCAAGCTGGCAGGGAAAACAGGCGCAGAGGTAGTCTAGACACATCAGGTGGCAGTCCCGGGGTGGGGGGTTCCTGTGACCCAACCCGTCAGAGTGGTGTTTTCTCAGATGAATTCTCGGTCCCCTTTCCTTTTTAATAGAAGGGTTTTTGTTGTTGTTATACACACAGTGCATGCGCGAGGGGAAGGCACCCTGGGGTGGTCTTTAGTTAGTTTAGGCTTGAGCCAGTTCTTGAGCCCCTAGACATTATACCCTGCTCAAGCTGCTGCCAACACCACTTAGCAGAAGGGTCACATGTTTGGAATGGGAAACCTTTGAATCTGGGTTCTGCCTGTGATTGGTCCTTGGCAGCCCAAGGTTCCTGATCTCTCTCAAACTTGTTATGTAGCCTCAGCGGGCACACACACAGACTCTGCCAGGGGAATGTGGTTCTGTCAGGTTTGACCCATGGCAAAGAGTCTCATACACAGCTGCTGCTGGATGAAATATTCTCTGCCAGCAGCTGTATTTCTACTCCCAGACCTGCCCCCCGCCCCCACTCAGCTCTATTGCACTCTAAGGCTGTACTTCTAGGGGTGGGTGCTGAGGCAGGATGGGAAGGGATCCCTCAAAGTACAGAGGTGCAAGGACTCCGAATCAGTCTCCCTTCTCCCACCACATGCTCCCTTACATCCCAATTTGCTTTCATCCCAGCCTCCTGCATTTCCTCTCAGTCTTTTCTCTCCATAGGCAAACCCCACTGGCCTTTGTTTAGGGCCCAGGTGAGCTCACTTCTCTCTGGACAATTTATCAATGAAAGCATTTCTCTGTCCCCTCAAAGAGTACCATCCGATGATAGTTTATGGGCTTTGTTTGTGGTGGAAGCCTTGCCAAAACCAGTTAATACAATCACAAATAAGACTGCATGGAACAGACTATATATCAAGAGATACCCGGCCAGATCTGCAGCTGAGTGACTTTAACAGAGCTATGCTGATTTACATCTGCTGCGGATCTGGCCCCTCATTTACAATTACAATATGCAGACGTGTTAAAAAATCAACAGAAACAAAATACTAAACCCAGCTCCAGCTTCAAGCTTTGTAGCCCATAAATAGGTTAGAAATAAATCATCTGTCCCTCCTTGGCTTCATAACTCAGACTACTCAGACTTCCAGAGAAGTTTGGTGCAAAGATAATTATTCATCCCACCTGCTTAAACATGGTGAGCTTTGAAATACTGTGGCATCATATTCCACACAAAAAATGACAGTCAAAGAACGTGGTTAAGGTTGCAAAGTCAAGTGCTCACCAATGAAGAAATGCCAGAGTAAAGGTGGCACAAGCAACCTTCCTTCAGCCCCCCCTCGTGTGCATACTTTGTAATGCAGTTTTTAATTACATGACCATGTATTTTACATTCCCCACAGGACCTTTGCTCTTTCAGTGTCCAGGATGAACATGGGCAAATATTAATTTTTTTTCCCTCATAATTTTTGGGCATATTTGTTTAGATTTTTGCTAAAGCAGTAGCAGCATTTCCCTGACAATTGACCTACTCTCCGTGCCAATTTTTGAGGTCCTGCTTTGAATCTTTGAGGTGCTACTGCTGTTCAAAAAAAGGGCCAAAACAGGTAAATTATGACTTATTTCCACATATCTCATTCTCCAAAATGGCTGCTCTGCTTTCAAAAGCAAATTCACTTCAAGGAAGAGAGCAAGCATGGGAAATTTCAGTCCTATAATGTGACTGTGAATGGCTAGCCAACTACAAAAGCAGTTTCTCCTCCCTTGGTGTTCACATCTCAGCTGCTAGAAGAGGGCCTCATCCTCCCTGATTGAACTAACCTCGTTGTCTCTAGCCCGATTCTTGCTTGCATATTTATACCTGCCTCTGGAAATTTCCACTACATACATCTGACGAAGTGGATATTCACCCACAAAAGCTCATGCTCCAATACCTTTGTTAGTCTATAAGGTGCCACAGAACTCTTTGCCGCTAGTCCTATAATCATTCAAGTTAAAAGCCAGTGAACACAGAGGGTTACAATGAAATGTGTCAGACAGCCACAAGCAGGTTGCATTACTGCTTGCCCTGAGCTCTGGGAAAGATGCTGAAAGCTATCGGGGCGCAGTATATTCTTTGCTTGGCTGCTTCAGAGGCTTTTCCTCCTTCAAGCCTCAGTTTTTGTAGCGGATGCAAAGCTGGGCATGAACCATGTCACTGATGATAGGGTGAGTTCGAGATCCCTTTTCCGGCTGGACTGAGTGGTTGGTTAGTGGTGGGTCACCGATGGCAGCTGTACTTTGGAGGATTTTACATGTACCTGTATTTACTGATGCTCAAACTACAGCCCGAGACAATGGGAACTGGTTAGCTAGAAACACTCCTGGGTTCTTCCAAGAGACAGAAGCAAGGCATTTATGGGGAGAGGACTGTTGGTCTGTCATGTCCCTGCTGTTCTCTGATTGTGCTTCTGAGGTCCTGCTCCTTAGCTTAGCAGCAGGGACTTCCTGGAAGATTGAGAAGGACTAGTGTAAATGGTTCTCCAGTCTACTCGCAAGCTCTTTAATACTGAGGCCTAATGGGTGAAGTGACAGCTCCAACAGCCAATAGGAAAACTTCAGGGGCTGAGGAGGGAATGTGTTTGCTGCAGAGTGCTGCATTTATTGAGTAGATGGCCATGGCACTCAGTCGCTGTTCCTGGAGCTCATTTGCCGGACTGGTGGGTGTTATCTCAGGCCTTCTGGGATAAAAGGAAGAAAAAATTATTGTAGACTTACACGACAAGCCCAAATCCTGGGAGCTGTGGCTGCCTCCTGGGGGATTAGACCAGCTGGAAGGAGCAGAGCCCCAATTCTCTCTTTCTGGTGGCTGATCGCCATGTATCGTCTCTCTCTTTTTAGATTTTCCTGATAATGGTCTTCAGCTTCAATAGCTGTGTGATAAATTGTAGGGTTGATGCACAGACCTTTGCACCAGCTTAAATTACTGTGCGGGTTTGACATTTCCTCCCAAAGTGCCTGATAGCATCAAGTAGCCACCTCATTACAGGGGATCACGACTCTACTCTGACCTTATTTCAGCTCTTGAGTGAAGTACTGGGTCATCACGTGGCGCGATGATTTCCAGCTTGTGCACTGTGGGCAGAGCTGGGGCAGATGCCTCCGCCGCTTAGCAAAGCAGCACATCATGACCCCTTCGCAGGAAGGAAGCATCAATTGTCTGTGTTCATCTCTGTCACGTCCTTTCAGCTCTGGAGACAAGCAGCAAATTGGTATTCAGTGGTTGCAAAGTGTTCCCAGGAGGTGAGAGTGAGCAGCTGCCTATGGGAGCAGCAATTTGGAGCATCCTGTCCCCAGTACAATCAATCCAAAAGGATCCTGTGGCCTGGAGAGCGAAAGGTCTGAGGTGATTTCTCCCTTAGGGCAGGCAGCAGGAGACTGGCATGTGGCACAAAGCACACCCTGCGTGGGCCCCGGTTCGAAGATGCAGAACAGAAATGATGGAGTGCAGTGAAGCATTAAAGAAGAACCCTGGGGTCTGATCTTCCACGAACTGAGGAGCAGCAAGAACTGGGAACTGTGGAAAACAAAACTGTTGAAGTATGAGAGGTCACCAGTCGCTGACACACCTGGGACAGGGTGCAGCAGAGGGGCAAATGAGGTGTCAGAGGAACATTTGTCCATCAGATGTTCATACCAGCAGGTGGGGAATGAAGGCAAAGGACACTGCCCATGATTGTGGGGTGGGTGTTTCACTTTGTCTGTTTGAAAGTAGGGTGATTTATTATTGTGTTCCTCCAAGTTAATGCTGGATTTCTTTTCCCCTTAAAAGGACGTCCTTGTTTTATGCAGAGGCTCAGGGCATGAATGAGGGAAAGTGTTGCTTGTGAAAGGTACACAAGGGAGGTATTTAGTTTTTCCCAGGTTTCTGGGCAGGGGCTAAGGCTGATCTAGTTCTTAATATTAAGAGGACCCCCTAGGTATTTGACCCTGTCTCCTTTTGCTGCTGACAACACCTGGCAGAAGGGTTATACCAGAAATTAGCCACTTCCCCATCATGCTTCTCAGCTTTGGCTAGCAGGGCTCTAATCACCACATATGTGGGCCGCTCTATCCCATGCAATGGACACTTTCACAGTACTAGAGAGGGACTCTTTTGCACCACCACCACGCAGAACATTACCTGGCATACTGCTCAGCTATACTGCGGAGGTGGGGAGGGTGTCTGGCACCCGAGAACTGAGTAGGGTGACCAGACAGCAAGTGTGAAAAATCAGGACGGGAGTAGGGGGTAATAGGAGCCTATATATGAAAGACCCCCAAATCAGGACTGTCCCTATACAATTGGGACATCTGGTCACCCTAGACCTGAGAAGCTGCCCTGACTGCACTACCAGGAACTGATTGGCTTGCTGGGGATTGTGGGGTGTGGCTTACCATGTGCTTGTGTGTTGTGCTGCACACTGGGAGGTGGCTTGCTGCATGGGCCTCCTTTCAAAATCTGCCATCTATGCTTTTTTTCATGCTGCCCTCTATGCTGGGAATAACCCACTCTTCGAGCCCACCAAGTCTCCTCACTCATCTCCCTTCAAGTCCTATTCTAGATGTTACCTTATCCACTCCCACTCCTTTGGGTACCACACTCCCTTCCCAAATAGGTGGTCTCATTGCCAGGCCTTTGATTAACTTGCCAGCATCCACCCCCTCTGGCACTAGCTATTCCTTGGCTCATCCTTATGGGCAGAGTTTTCTTCAAGAGGAACTACAGGCGTCTGAGAAAACACAATCCATTCTCTTCCATTCTTGTTATTCCTGGTAGCAGTCACCTCTCCCTCCATCCTTTTCGCTCCTTTCATTGTTTGTCTCACAGAGCTTGAGAACTGCCCATCGCAGGGACCACATCTTTTTGTTTCTGCAAAGCATGCTGCAGACATATGGCTCTACAGAAGAGCTAGGCTTTTTCACCATATCAGTATTCTACTATCATCAGGAAACCCAGGGCAAGAAGCAGATGGCTCGTGGAACAAAGCATGCCAGGCACAGCTGATCCCTTTTGTACTACATGTTTTGACAAGATCACAAAATCTGCTTTGAGGTTTTGCAGCACCTATACTCCCACAAAATGGAAAACCAGGAGAGAAAAAGATATGATTGATGACCACACTGGATAATCATAGCGGCAGAGCTGACAACGATACTTATTGTGTATTTGAAAATCTTATACCTGAGTCCCATCATTCCTAAACAATATATTTCATAAGCATTTTTCCAGAGATCACCCACTTTCCTTGTATTCTGTCTATTATTCTACAATATGATGCCTTTTCTAAGGGAATGATGGCCTTCTGATGTCCCAGCATAACACTCCTCACCCTCATTCTATCACTCATAGACATGTCAGGCTGGAACTGACCTCAAGAGATGATCAAGTCCAGCCCCCCGCACTGAGGCAGAACCAGTTACACCTAGACCATCCCTGACAGGTGTTTGTCCAACCTGTTCTTACCAAGCTCCAATGACAGGGATTCCACAGCCTCTGCTGGAAGCCAATTCCACAGCTTGACTACCCTGAGAGTCTGTAAAAGAGGCCTGTTGGAATTGGAGTGTTTACTAAATCTCCCTGATCTGTTTCAGTCGGAGGGGGCCCTGGCCAGATTCTTCCAGTTTCTGAAGATCCAACTTAGCTAAGAGAGGGAAGCCCATTGCATTTGGTACGTGGCCCATAGCCCTACCACCATGACTGATGAGTAGTGCCGGCTCTGAAATGATGAGGAACGGCAGCTAAAATAATGAAAAATGCTAACATGGAAAAAAAGAATCATTTTAAATACTTTCAAAGAGACTTGTTAAGGAAAAATGGGTGTTTATAAATCCAAATATTAGCACATCCTCCAATGTGTTTTCCCCATGAATAATTGGAGAGAAGATTGTAAGAGACCTGCTATTATAATGACATCTTATTGTAATCTGTGTAAGTTACGTATTTTTATTAAATATTTGTTGTTAGAAAGCAAATATTAGACATTTTATTTAAAGGTAAATGGAACTGATGATGTCCCTAACTATTAAAAGAGAGGGAACAAATATAAAGGTGTGTGGGGGGGGGAGGTGGGGGGACAGACAGCAGAACTAAGACATTATAGTTATGTGCTCCAGTGTGTGTTCATGTTGTCCTGAAATTTTATCTCTGCATCACATGTACCCAGTCAATATGGGGACAGTTGAAATCTCCCATAATTACTGAGTTTTCTATTTTTGTAGCCTCTCTAACTTCTCTCAGCATTTCACTGTCAACATCTCCATCCTGGTCAGGTGGTCAGTAATATATTCCTACTCCTATACTCTTATTCTTCAAGCATGGAATTTGGATCCGTAGAGAGTCTATGGTACGCTTTGATTCATTTAAGATTTTTTACTATATTTGACTCTGTTTTCTTTCACATATAGTGCCACTCATCCACCAGCACAAGCTACTCTGTCATTCCCGTATATTTTGTTCCCTAGTATTCCCTTGTCCCACTGATTATTGTCATTCCACTTAATTTCTGGGATGACTATTGTATCAATATCCTCATTTAATACCAGACACTCAAATTCATCCTTCTTAGTATTTAGATTTTTAGCATCTGTTTATATGCACTTATAAAATTTGTCACTTTTTAGTTTTCTGCCTTCATGTGAGGTAGTTGAATGTGACTTTTTTCACTTGACTGTTTCTCTTCAGTTCCTACATGTACTTTATCAACGTCTATCCTCTCCTCTTGAGTAGGATATAGAGAATCTCCATTAATAGAGCCTCCCCTAAGGTGTGACAGATTTCTGCTTCCAATCTGCCTGGGGCACTAGGTGATCAGGCTGAGGCTGTAGGATTGTTAGGGGAGGAGATGAAGGCGCACACCAAGTGACTAATTTTAAAGCTTTATTTATAAAATAACAGCGGTGAGTGTTGGGTTCTCTCCATGTCACGCGAAGGAAGGAAGGAAGCATTAGTGCCCAAGCCCTCACCCATGTTCATATTCACACATGCACAACACAAGGCTGGCCAAGCCTGGGTGTAACGTAAGAAGAAGCAGGGGAAGGGTGGATGAGAATTCTGTCCTATGCACAGGCTGTCCGGGCCTGCTGTTGATCTCCGACTTATTTTAGCTTTTGGAGGGATTTTTAAGCCCTGGGTTCTTCTGGGGGCGTTTTGTTCAGGGACCTCTGTCTCCCGTGCTCTTTGTGCCAGTCCCATCCAGCTTTCTGCAGCTTCCTCAACTTTCCCAAAACACACCGGCTTCAGGGATGCAAGACTGTTGTTTTCCAACTTGTTGACCTTCGCAGTCTCACTAGATTTGCAGCCCATGCAGTTTGATTCAACTCAATTCCTTCTCTTTCTCACGTCTGGTCAGGGTTAAGATATGAGCTGCTGGCTTTTTGGCATCAGAGAGTCTGTTTGTGTGCATTGGCCTTGAGCGGCTGGAGTTGGCTCCTTATCTTCGGACCTAGCTGGAGCGTTGAGTTAACCCGTTCCCTTCTCCCTTCCTCCCCCTTTGGCCTCTCGCAACCTGCAAAGGAATCTTTCACTCCACACTCACACCTTCAACCCTTCCCGAAATCCTTTCCAGTGTGTCTCAAATAATTAGCAATATACAATGCTGGTGCTTACCCAGGGGACCCCAAGGGGGTGGGGGCAATTTTCTGAAAACTGCTGCCTAGCCACTCGGTCCCTAGTCTGTAGTGGTGCATGGGATTCTTCCACCCTAAGTTCAGGACTCTGCACTTGTCCTTGTTGAACCTCATCAGGTTTCTTTTGGCCCAATCCTCTAATTTGTCTAGGTCCCTCTGTATCCTATCTCTACCCTCCAGCTTATCTACCACTCCTCCCAGTTTAGTGTCATCTGCAAACTTGCTGAGGATCCAGTCCACGCCATCCTCCAGATCATTAATGAAGATATTGAACAAAACCAGCCCCAGGACTGACCCTTGAGGAACTCCGCTTGATATCAGCTGCCAACTAGAAGTGGATATGATGATGTTAGAGATATTTCTCTCTGAAACACATGCAAAAAGAAAGCAGTTGATGCCTTTGCCAGTAAACATGGTTTCAGAGCACAGTTATGGTATTATGATGAATATTTTGCATATTGGAGTTGAATTATAGAATCGTAGGACTGGAGGGGACCTTGAGAGGTCATCTACTCCAGTCTACTCCACTTATGGCAGAACTAAGTGTTATCCAGACCATCCATGACAGGTGTTTGTCTGATCTGCTCATAAAAATCTCCAGTGATGGAGAATCAACAACTTCCCTAGGCAATGTATTCCAGTGCTTAACTATACTCACAGTTAGGAAGTTTTTCCTAATGTCCAGCCTAAACTGCCCTTCCTGCAATTTAAGCCCATTGCTTCTTGTCCTATCCTCAGAGGTTTAAAAGAATACTTTTTTTTCTCTCCTCCTTGTAACAACCTTTTATGTACTTGAAAAGGTGTTATCATGTTCCCTCAGTCTTCTCTTCTCCAGCCTAAACAAACCCATTTTTTTCAATCTTTCCTCATAGGTCATGTTTTCTAGACCTTGAATCATTTTTGTTGCTCTTCTTTGAAATTTCTCCAATTTGTCCACATATTTCCTGAAATGTGGCATCGAGAACTGGACACAATACTCCAGTTGAGATCTAATCAGGATGGAGTAAAGCGGAAGAATTACTTCTTGTGTCTTGCTTACAACACTCCTGCTAATACATTCCAGAATAATGTTTGCTCTTTTTTTAATTTTTTTCAAAAGTTATGCTGTTGACTCATATTTAGCTTGTGATCCAGTATCACCCCCAGATCCCTTTCTGCAGTACTTCTTCCTAAGCAGTCATTTCCCATTTGTGTGCATGCAACAGATTGTTCCTTCCTGTAGTGGGGCGGACTGCAGCAGGCCAGGGCGCCTGCACACACAGGGAGCCAATTAAAGAAGGGCTTATTGTGAGCCAATCAGGGCCCAGTTTGGAGACAACCAATCAGAGCCAGGCTTAGCCATATATAAAGACTGTCCAGAGCAGGAGCAGTCAGTCTGTCCCAGGCCTTCGAGAGGAGATGATCAGTCTCCAAGGGTGGAGACTAGCACTGCAGGCAGCTCAGTGCTGGCCAGGCTCAGGGAGGCTAGACAGCTTGAGCCCATAGCTGCCAGGCTGCAGGCCCTGAAGGGAAGGGCCTAGTAGGTGTAAGGGGCTGTAGGGGAAGTGGCCAAGGGAACCAGACAGCGGAGGGGAGAGAAGGAGGACAGCAAGGCTGCTGCCAGAGGGTCCCTGGGCCGGGACCCAGAGTAGAAGGTGGGCCTGGGTCCCCCCCTCTCACCCTTTGCAGTACACCTAGCCATTGGCCGTAGGAAGCGGCCATTGTACTATGCCAGATCCCTGACAAGAGGGATTGGTCTCAGAAGGCGGTTGGACATGTGGCTGGGGTGTAGGACTGCTGATCGTTGATCCCTGGAAGGGGGTTCAGATGGACTAAGGGGCATTGCAGGAGGCAGTGACCTCAGAGAGGACACCGCCAAGCAGGGAGCACCGCGGGTCCAGAGACGGCAACTGAGGGCAGAAAGACGGATGGGACACCACCAGGAGGGGGCGCTCCGCTGGACGGAGCTAATTCCTGGATTCACCAGTGGGAGGTGCCAGGTGGTGAGTCCCAACCCATTACGCTCCCTAAGTGGAATACTTTGTATCTATCCTTATTGAATTTCATCCTGCAGACCATTTTCTGCAGACCATTTCTCCAGTTTGTCCAGATCATTTTGAATGTTAATCTTATCCTATAAAGTTCTTGCAACCCCTCCTAGCTTGGTATCGTCTGCAGACTTTACAAGTGCATTTTCTATGCCATTATCTAAATCTCTGATGAAGATATTGAATGAAACTGGACCCAGAACTGATCCCTGAAGACCCCACTCAATATGCCCTTCCAGCTTGACTGTGAATCACTGATAACTACTCTATACGAACGATTTTTCAACCAGTTATGCACCTACCTTATAGTAGCTCCGTCTAGATTGTATTTTCCCTAGTTTGTTTGAGGTCATGTGAGACAGGATCAAAAGCCTTACTAAAGTCAAGATATACCATATCTACCACTTCCCCCTATCCACAAGGCTTGTTACCTGTCAAAGGGCTGGTCTACACTAGTAGGGGGTATCAATCTAAGATACTTGGACTTCAGGTACACTATTCATGTAGCTGAAGTTGCCTATCTTAGATCGATTTACCTCGGGTCCTCACGGTGCAGGATCGACGTCCGCAGCTCCCCGTGTCAACTCCGCTACTGCCGCTCGTTCTGGTGGTGTTCCGGAATTGACAGGAGCACATTCAGGGATCGATGTATCACATCTAAGATGAGATGCAATATATTGATCCCCGAAAAATTGATCGCTACCCGCTGATATGGCGGGTAATCTGGACGTACCCAAAGAAAGCTATCAGGTTGGTTTGACACAATTTGTTCTTGACAAATCTATGCTGACTGTTACTTATCACCTTATTATCTTCTAGGTGTTTGCAAATTGATTGATTGCTTAATTAGTTGCTCCCTTATCTTTCTGGGTACAGAAGTTAAGCTGACTGGTCTGTAAGTCCTCAGGTTGTCCTTATTTCCCTTTTTATAGATGAGCACTATATTTACCCTTTTCCAGTCTTCTGGAATCTCTCCCGTCTTCCATAACTTTTCAAAGATAATCACTAATGGCTCAGATATCTTTTCAGTCAGCTCCTTGAGTATTCTAGATGCATTTCACCAGGTCCTGGTGATTTGAAGACATCTAACTTGTCTAAATAATTTTTGTCTTATTCTTTCCCTATTTAAGACTCTGATCCTGCCTCATTTTCACTGGCATTCACTATTTTCAATATTGCATCACCACCAACCTTCTTGGTGAAAACCAAAACGAAGAGTCATTGAGCACTTCTGCCATTTCCACATTTTCTGTTATTGTCTTTTCCCTCTCTTTTAGTAATGGGACTACTCTGTCCTTGGTCTTCCTCTTGCTTTTAATCATCTTCCTTTTCTCTTCATTTGGTTGTGTCTTTAGATTGCTAGTGCTTCAGGGCAGGCATTGTATCTCTTCTATATTTGTACAGAGCTCAGTACAATGGAGCCCTGATCCCAAATAGAGACTTTGGGTGCCACAATAATATTTATTAATAATAGTAACTATGATTTTGGGAGCATTTTAATAGACCAGAGCACTGAATGAAGGCTAGAATTGCATAATAGATTTATTAGGTGTATGCTTTACTAGATATTTAAATCCAGTATGTGAAAGGTTAATTATGCTCCATCCAATCCCACGTCAAGCTGATTCCCTCACAACTCCTCTTGCATGTTATACTGGTAAATAAAAGTAACCATGGCTAACGCTGGTCTTTCTCCCAGGCCTGCAGCCTTCTCCCCATGCTCAGTCATGCATTCCAAGACCACCATCCTCCTTTAGCCCAGATGTCTATTCATTAATGACATGGGCCTTTCGCATAGAGGCTGCATCCAGATCTTACCATTTTTCCTTTATAGCATCTGCAGGTAATAGTGTTGGTGTGGTACACTTGGACTTCTGTAAGGCATTCGGCTCGGTACCACATGACATTTTGATGAAAGATGTATAATTAGCATGATACACATCAAATTGATTAAAAACTGGCAAATGGATAGGTCTCAAAATTTAACTGTAAACAGGGAATCATCATTGACTGGGTCTTTTACTAGTGGGGTCCCACTGAGGTTAGTTTTTGGCTCTACACTATTTAACATTTTTTTCAATGACCTGGAAGAAAACACACAGTCATCATGGATAAAGTTTGCAGATGACACAAAGATGGGGGGAGGGGTGGTAAATAATGAATACAGCACAATCTGGATAGCTTGGTAAATTGGGCATTTTAATGGAGCTAAATGTAAATGTACGCATCTGGGAACAAAGAGTGCAGGCCATGCTTGCAGGATGAGGGACTATTCCTGGGAAGCAGTGACTCTGAAAAAGGTTTGGAAGTCATGATGGATAATCCCCTGAACATGGTCCCTGTACAGCCCTGTGACCAAAAGGGCTAATGCATTCCTTGGGTGCATAAATATGGGAATCTTGAATAGAAGCAGACAGGTTATTTTGCCTCTGTATTTGACACTGGTGTGACTGCTCCTGGAATACTGTGCCCAGTTCTGGTGCACACAATTCAAGACAGATGTTGGTAAATTGGAGGGGGTGCAGTGAAGAGCCGTGAGAATGATTAGAAAATGTGCCTTATTGTGATAGACTCAAGATGCTCCGTCTGTTTAGCTTAACAAAGCGAAAGTTAAGGGGTGACTTGATCACTGTCTATAAGTACCTATCTGGGGGGAAATATTTAATAATGAGCTCTTGAATCCACTAGACAAAGGTCTAACGTGATCTAATGGCTGGAAGTTGAAGCTAGACAAATTCAGACTAGAAATAAGATGTATATTTTAACAGTGAGGGTAAAAACGTACACCCTCAGTGAGAGTAATTAACCACCAGAACAATTTACAAAGGGTTGTGGTGGATTCTCCACTTCTGGCAATTTTTAAAATCAAGATCGGCTGTCTTTCTAAAAGCTTATGCTGTAGTTCAAAAGCAATTATTCTTGAGAATTTTCTGGTCTGTGCTATACAGGAGATCAGAATAAGTGATCACCATGGTCTCTTCTGATATTAGAATATATGAATTTTTTCTCTCTGCCCCCATTAGCAGAGCTTTGGTCAAGGCCCTCACAGTCCCATGTCTTGACTATGGTAATCTCTCTCTCCAGCCTTTACCGCTGCAACCTTGCCACCTCCAGTTGGTTCAGAACACTGCTGTCAAAATCATCTTTCCTGCCCCGGTTTGATCATGTCACTCCTTCCACCAGCTCCTCTTTATGGCACTTCATGATTTAGCCTCACTCCACCTATCAGATCTGGTACCCTAGTGTGTTCTCAGACCCAGCCTTTCCCCTGCCAGCATCCCCAGACTTCACTGTCTATTAGTCCCCCTCTGCCAGAAGCACATTCTTTCCTCTTCCATGCAGCCTCTTATGTAAGGGAAAAACTCCCTGAGAAAATCCACATTGCCTTCAGAGCACTCTTTAACACCTCCTGCTGTGCGATGTCTGCAGACTTGGCCAGCCAACAACAACTAAATGGGTAGGCAGTTCCACTGTGTTCACAGTTATTCTACGTGAACATGGGTTGGCACTACCGTTATCCGTCCTCCCTCTCCGCTGGCCTCACGTATGGATTTGTTTCACCCACTCTCTGCATCTTCTCATTGTTACTGGCATGCTCTGTACATGAAAGGTCTGTACAGAAACCAACAGCTGGTGGATAATGTAGTGATCAAGAATATGTAGCATAGTTCCTGGGGTTTGTAGAAACAATAAAACTCGTTGCACAGAGCAAATGATTTCCTGTGTGCAGAACTTTATGTGGCGCTTTTAGCAATCATTAAACTAGACTGTAAACTTTTGGGGGCAGGGGTTGTCTCTTTACTACATGTTTGTCCAGTACCTAGCACAATGACTGGGGATACTAGGCCTTACTCTAATATAATGCTAATAATTTCTCACTTTACTGCACCTAGATAGATTAGGGCACTGGGTATCTGGTGTGTTATACAGAACAGGACACGTTGTTGTAGTTTGTGATGTTGCATGCACCTGTATGGCAGTCAGAGCACCGTGATTGCTGCTAGTAAGAAGATGCTGGCTTTTATGAGTTTTCCTGCTGTTCTGCTGTCACCCTTGGAATCTCTGTTCTCTATGTAATAAAAATGACGATTTTGTTAAGGAAAATCAAAGTAGTTGCTGTACAATTCTCCAGGGCACAGGTTTGTCATTGTGATATATTGCTGCAGTGCTTGTTTTTGTTATCTTGTTTTTCTGATCTGAAGTTCAGATATTGCTATTTGAAATGTCTCTTCATCTGCTAGGCATTAAAAACTCCTGCTATGGCAGTAAAGACCCTGCACTGTGGCACTGAAATGCCATCAGGGCTTTGAGTGCAGTTTGCTGCTGCTCTGTGAATTCAGAATCCTGCCGTCGGGAGAGCAGGCAGCTTGGTTACTCACTGGGAGTGTTGGAAGCACTCGTGCTCCAAAGGCTCCCAGGCGTAGGAGCTATTGTGTGTTTAATTACTGTGCGCTGCAAATGATGTAACCCCGAAGTAACCCACCAGGAGAGAAATGCAATCACTGTCTGGTGGGGGTCTGATCCTGATTTCACTTGAGATCAATAGGATCTCTGCCATTGTCTTCAGTGGGAGCAGGAGTAGTCCCTTCAATTGTGCCCCAAGCAGGATGGACCTGCGGGCAGAGATGTTGCTATATTCTGATCAGCGGAACTGGAGTCAGAGGGCCTATGTTCTCTGGAGGGGCTGTTATTGCCAGGGGGACAGGGAGTGTGGGGAGTTGGGCTGGAAGCCTCCAGCCCCATGGACAGAGCAGTGCACAGCGTTTAGTAAAGCTCCACTTGTGCAAAGTAACCTGCCTTTGGCATCGCACTTTTCTAAAGAGGCGTGGGGGCCGTGTCTGAGCTGCGAGTTCTCTGCTGTGTAGCAGTGGGCAGAATAAACCACAGAACTCAGTCTGAAGCTCCCCAGAGCCCTGGATTTTGCAAACACAAACCGATGGACCCCGTGGAAGGTGGCGTTTGAGCCGCTCGCAGCCTTGGCCATGCAGGAGGACAACGACAGCAGGAAAGTAAAACTGTGATTTCACCTTATTGGGGAACATTGTAATCAACCCAGACGATAAGAGATGGTGCCAACTGAAATACAAGGGGATGGATGGTAAGCACCACAGACTCCTCGGGGGGAATACACCATGCAAGCCATGGATGTGATAAAGGTGCTGGGTCAGAATTTCATAGCTGCCCATGCAAGGCTCAAAAGGGGAAGCCCCTAGTTTATACCTCTGCATAGACCCAAAGCCACTGAACTGGGCATTGAAAAGATACCATTATCCAGAGCCCTCTGTTGATGACATCGTGCCAGGACTGTCCAAATGCAGCATCGTTCTGGTCTGTGATGTGAGGAATAGGTTTTGGCACGTAAGCCTGGATAAAGTGTCCAACATGCGGACAACCTTTCTTACACCATTTGGTTGGAACACATGGTTGCGCATGCCAGTGGCTCTAAGCCCAGAACCTGGGGTGTTTAAGATAAGACTCACCCAAGAGCTCAAAGAATTGCCCGGGGTGAAAATAACTGCAGACGATCTCCTCCTTGTTGGTGACGGGTGCAATGATACAGAAGCTGAACAAGACCATGACCAAAAACGACTCACTTTTTTCTACAGTGATGCAGGGACAAGAACATAAAATTCAGTTCAGAAAAATGTGACTGTAATAGCAAGAGGTGATGTATATTGCACAGCAAAGGGACAGAAAACAGTTGCCAACTAAATTGAGGCAGTCAGACATGCCAGCTCCAAAGGATGTGGAAGGGGTACAGCACTTCATGGGAATGAGGCATGTTCTGTCCACACCTGGCTGCAGTAGTGGAGCCCAAACATCAGCGAACAAGGCAGGACGTTGAATGGGGATGGGGCAGGTGAGCATTTGAGACACTGAAACAAATGATACCGGATGCTCCAGTCCTGAAGGGAACATCTACCAGCCAGGAGATCCACTGACACTACAGTGTGATGTGTTGGAGAATGACTGTCGCTCTTCAACAGGAGCAGGCAGTCTTAGCTGTTTTCACAGGTGATTCCACCTTACCAGTACTCTGTGGGTGCATTGGGGATGAGGTCTGGTGGTCAAACTCCCATCTGCCTGCAAATTCCTTGAAATGCTCCAATGGAATTTGGGATCACCATTAAGGAAGGGATAGATATCACAAATGCTACTCCAGAAATCCATCGTATGCCCATACCTCAGCCATGGGTCTGATCAGAAAACAGCATCAGTGAACATTTGACATGTTGAAACAAATCATACTGAATGCCCCTTTCCTGAAGTACAACCAGCCAGGAGAGCCACTGACACTCCAGTGTGATGCATTGGAGAACTGATTGGGTGTCGTTCTTGAACAGGAGCAGGCAGTCGCTTATGCTGGTAGAACCCTGGCAGAGTCTGAATGGGTGTACGGCCAAACAGAAACAGAGCTTCTGGCTGCAGTATTTGGAGTTGAGCCACTTATGGCCACCCAGTAATTGTGCAATCAGACCATAACCCCCTAGGGACAGGCTTTGTGAAGACTTTCTTAGCCGTCCAAAGAGATTCCAGCTCATGTCAGTGGTGGTTGCCCTGCTTAGGATGGTTGCAGAATCTTTGTTGGTAGCTGCTTGATTCATATGACAAGGACACCCATCAGGTATTTCCTCTGTAACTTTTTCTTCTGTTTCTCCAGAGATCGATTCCTCAGTAGGTCACTGACTTGCAGAGTATCTGTAATGATTCAGTACTTCTAGTCAAGTGGATACCTCCTGACTCTTTCCCCTCTTGATCACAGATCACAAGCCCACTTCTTCAGTTTCTATTCTCTCTCCAGTTCCGTCATCGCGAATCCTTCCCTCAGTAGTGTTGTAGGCAACGATCTCCGAATCTCGTTGGCCAAACAGCCTTTGTTTTCTCAGATTCTGTGGGAAGATCTGGATTCTGGGGTCAATTCCATGACCATGGAAACCTGGCGTGCTGACTACAGCTGCCACAGTGGTGGTGTGAGGCACAAAGGCAATGTCTGAGAGCCTGTGCAGCCATGGGAGTGTTTGTCTCTCTGTGTGTTGGTGTTGGCATCTGTGTGTGTGTGTGTGGGGGGGAGTGTGACAGGTGCAATATTCAATTATCAAAGTGGGAAAGAGGAAAAAAGCTTGAGTGAAAAGTAAAAAAAGAGTGCCAGGAGCCCTAAGGAAAGCGAAAGGAGCCAGCACCACTCTGCAGTCACCGTCTGAGGTCTGGTCAGGCTGTCTTTGCTCAGGAGGGCTGCCTGCTGCACAGGGGGAGATGCTGGCTTCCCCCAAAGGGAAGAGATGCCAGCAAAATCTGCTTGAATCCAGTGGGAAGCATGTTTGGTCCTGGGGATTGGTCCTGCTTTGAGCAAGGGGTTGGACTAGATACCTCCTCAGGTCCCTGCCAACCCTGATATTCTATGATTCATTAGACTCCCTGGGCTGTGTGATAGGGGAGCCCTGTGCTGCACTGTCTGTGCAATGACCTGGCTGTAGGCTCAGTGGAGAGGGGTGGAGGGATGCTGCATTCTCTTCCCCAGGGGAAATCTAAATGATGGGTGGGGGAGGCTGTAGGCTACCTGGGGCACAGTGGTGTTTTCTTTCCAGGAACTGTTCTGAGAACCTGGCTCAGGACAATGAATTTGTTGGTACTTTGTGGCACCGGGTTTATCATTTGATTTTGCAAGAAGTTTCAGTTGTTGTTTAACATTGATTCTGGTGTTTAGCCCTGAAACCTCAGGATTAGTGTTGAACGTTTTCTCATGGGCTCAGACAGCTCAGAGGGAACAGGCTCGGTGCAACTGTGCAGAACTGCCCACCTGGGATTTGTGTTATTACCAGAATAAAAGAGATCCACCCCCCCAAAAAAACGTCATATAACCCAGGGGAAGGTGGGAGCCAGGAATTCTTGTCTCACTTCTACTGGGTGTTTATATTTCTGTGCCTGGGTTGGGGCGTGAGGCCTTGGTTCATAAGGAGGGGTGTAACACACACAGAAATACAAACACCCAGTCTCTCCCCTTTCACGAAGTTACTTGAGGAAGTGCTGGGAGTGGAATCCAATATGACAGACCCAAGGTTCATCTTTACAGAATGACTGTGCCAAATGTATGTTCTCTTCTAACCACTCCACCACACTCTTCTCTCAGAGCAATGAGCAGAGCCCAGAATTCCTGATCTCCACTGTTCTTCTGGTGTCTAGCAAATAGTTGTGTGATGCACTGGCAAAGTGCATGTTGTGTCCCCCTCTAGTGGCTGGGGCAGAGAGGACACAGCAATCACCCTCGTAGCTCAGGCTTTTGCAGTCTGCGATGACACTCGGGGGCAGGGCCTGCTGCAGGCTGGGGGTTGGCTACAGTTATAAGATTTTATTTTTCAAGTTTTCTTTGAGAAAATCTGCTTTATTTAATTCACAGAGTGAGAAAATGTCCTTTAACCCAATGTTACTAGGTAACAACCAGTCTAATCTGTCATCTGAAATGCAGTGTGCATCAAACACACACAGATGTCCCATCCTTTGATGGCTAATCTCACACACTGGCGGGTGCGAAGGCAGAGAGTTAACCACAGGGTGAAGGGGAGCTGTATGTGAATCCAGCACATGGACTTGGAAGGCGTGTGTCTCCCCATGCCTTTGAGTCCCTGAGCCCCTCTTACTGCCCAGACCCTGTCACCCAATCACCCACACAAATGCCTCGAGCTGGGTCTTTGATCCTCTGTCACAAGCCTGGTGCCCCAGCTCTGCCCCTAACTGATTCAGGGTTGCTTTGGCTCAAAGGGCGGGTGAGGAAGGAGGCAGGGGATGGTTTTGTACAGCTCTTCCATGCTGGCTGCACCACTGCACCTAGACACCAGGTCCCATCAACAGTGGTGAGGCACACATAGCTCCCTCCTTCCCTGCCGTCTAGCTGAGCTCTCTATCTGCTCTGCAACCGGGTTCCTAGGGCTGGTCCATCACCTTTATGCCTATTTCCGAGGTGCTGCATCATAATGTTTATAGACTGAGTCTCTCTCACACTGACCTGTGCCCAGAATCTTGGCCATTGGGACAATGGAGATCTGGGAACTTTACATTGAGACACTCTAGGCCATTCTTCTACCACAGAGCTCCTTGCGTGAGGGCCAGCACAGCACCCAGGGTAAGGAGAGCAGGCCAGGAACAGTTAACTGGGTCTTTATTCTGTGCATATCTTTTCTGTAACAGACCCATTATTTCATAGCTACTTATTCCTTTCATTGAAACCTTCTCGTAATTCCCCCTATAATCAAACTTTTCATAGCCCTAAATCATTTTTATAACCACCTTGTTATACCTTGAAACTCAAAATGAAAAATTTCTCTTATAAATAATTGGGCTGTGTGGTGAATACTAACGGTGTCCATGTATTTCATAGCAAAGGGTAATGGGAAAGCTCTCGGCAGCTTGTCCTAGTAAAACACAGACAATCCTGACCCTCTTATATCAATCTGATTTCATGGCTCTCTCCTAGAGTCTGTCTCACAAGTGTAGCAGGGAAGCGGTGCTACAGAACACTTCCATTACTTGGGGTCCCTGAGATGCTGCAGATCTTCTGGCCTGTCTCTTGAAATGGCCCCCATTAGTGTGAAGATGCACAGAGCATTTGTGCGAGTTACCCTCCCTGGGAAGCACATGCAGATAGGCAGCCTTGTGCCAACGTGATCGGCCAAGGAGCACAGAAGGGAACGGTGGCACCAGTAATGCTGGTTGTAAATTCCTTCATGGGCCGTACTCACCCCACATCTCCTGGGATTCCTGACTTTGTACAGAACCAGCCCCTTGCCCCTTTCAGATACACAGATACATTGTGGTACTGTGATGAGGGGAGCCCAGGCAAGGCTCTTGAGGCTTGATCCATGGCAAGAAAAGGAATCGAAGGGGGCTGGCAGCGCCTAAAAGGTGTAATACCGGCAGTTCAACATCAAGCTATTCTATGCAGAGGAAAGGTTAAAAAGAGCCACAGGAGGCCAATGTGACTGCACAAGGAGCTTTGTAGGAATCTCAAAACCAAAAGCGTTCCATGCAGGAAATGGAAGGAGGGGCATGTCACCAAGGAAGTATACCTGGAAATAACGTGAGTGTGTAGGGTCAAAATCAGGAAAGCCAAGGCAAAGAATGAGTTACAGCTGGCAAGGAATGTTAGTGACAACAGATACAGGTTATTCAGGTAAGTCAGACAGAAAGGAAAGATCTGGGATGGTGCAGGTCTGCTGCTCAATGGAGAAGGTGAGCTGGTAACGGAAGATGGTAGGAAAGCAGAGCGGCTAGCGAAGTTACCAGGAACAATGAAGGGGGAAAGGTGACAAAAATGATCAAAGGGATGGAATGCAAGTCATGTGAGCAAAGGCTGAAAGACCTGGCTATGTTTAGTGTGGAAAAGAGGAGATTACTGCTGATATGATAGTGGTCTTCAAATGGTTGAAAGGCTGCCATAAAAATGATGGAGAAAAATTGTTCTCTCTTGCCACAGAGAACAGGACAAGAGGCAATGGGTTCAAACTACAGCACAGCAGATTTAGATTAAATCTCAGGAAAAACTTCTCAACTGTAAGAATAGTGGGACAGTGGAACAGATGCCTAGGGAGGTTGCAGAAGCTCCTTCACTGGAAGTTTTCAAGGGGAGGCTGAATAACCACCTGTCTTAGATGGTTTCAATACAACAAATCCTGCATCCTTCAGGGGGTTAGACTGGGTCAGTAGTTTTCAACCTTTCTGGGCTCAGGACCCATTTGTAAATGTTCATGGCCTGTAGCTACCTAGTAAAGATAAGTTAGCTGGATATAATTTGGCAGGGCCTCATGAAATTCATTCTAAGGAATTTAAGGAATGCGCTGAAGCAATCTGGAACTATTCATTCTTTAAGAGTTCCTGGAGGCCAGGTGTCCCAGATGACTGGAGAAAGGTAAACTCAAAATCTATCTTTAAACAGGGGAACGAAGAGGACCCAGGGAATTATAAACTAGTCAGCCTAACTTCAGTACCTGGAAAGGTCCCAGAACAAATGATTAAACAATGACGTTGAAAGCACCTAGAGGATAATAGGGTTATAAGGAGTAGCCAGCATGGATTTGTCAAAACAAATCATGCCAAACTAACCTAACTTCCTTCTTTGACAGGGTTACTGGCCTCATGGATAGGGGAGGATAGAGTGAACATGAAATACACCTCTACCCCGATATAATGCCGCCCAATATAACATAAATTCAGATATAACGTGGTACAGCAGTGCTCCTGGGGTGGGGGGAGGGAGAGGGGCTGCACACTTTGGCGGATCAAATCAAGTTCGATATAATGCGGTTTCACCTATAATGTGGTAAGATTTTTTTTACTCTCGTGGACAGCGTTATATCAAGGTAGAGGTGTACCTTGATTTTAGAAGGCTTTTGGCAGAGTTCCACATGATATTGTCATAAGCAAAATAGGGAAATGTGATCTAGATGAAATTACTATAAGGTGGGTGCACACTTGGTTGAAAGACCATACTCAAAGAGTAGATATCAATGGTTTGCTGACAAACTGGGGTGGTGTCTCTAGTGGGGTTCAGCAGGAGTCAGTCCTGGGTCCTGTACTATTCAATATTTTCATTAATGACTTTGATAATGGAGTGGAGAATATATTTATAAAAATTGCGGATGACACTATGCTGGGAGCACTGAGGAGGACAGGATTAGAATTCAAAATAAGCTTGACCAATTAAAGAATTGGCCTGAAATCAGCAAGATGAAATTCAATAAAACGAGTGCAAAGCTCTTCAGTGAGGAAGGAAAAATCAAATGCACAACTACAAAACGGGGAGTAGCAAATGAAAAGGATCTGGAGGTTATAATGGATCTCAAATTGAATAAACGCCAACAACATGCTGCAGTTGCAAAAAAAGGTCGTATCATTCTGGGATGTATTAACAGGAGTGTTGTGTGTAAGACATAGGAGTTAATTGTTCCATGCTACTCAGCACTGGTGAGGCTGCTACGGGAGTTCTTTGTCCAGTTCTGGGTGCCACACTTTGGGAAAGATGGGGTAAATTGGAGCAAGTCCAGAGGAGAGCAACACAAATGATAAAAAGTTTAGAAAACCTGATTTATGAGTAGGGCCCTACCAAATTCACGGCCATGAAAAACACATCACAGATCGTGACATCTGGTCTCCCCTTGTGCAATCTGGTCATTTGTGTGCTTTTACTCTATCCTATACTATACAGATTTCAGGGGGGAGACCAGTGTTTCTCATATTAGGGGTCCTGACCCAAAAGGAAGTTGCAGGGAGGTCAGGAGGTTATTTTAGGTGGGGTTGTGGCATTGCATAGTCTTCAGAGCTGGGTGGCTGGAGAGCACCCAACTCTGAAGGCAGCACCCCGCCATCAGCAATGCAGAAGTAAGAATGGCAATACCATACCATGCCACCCTTACTTCTGCTCTCCTACCTTCAGAGCTGGCGGTTGGAGAATGACAGTTGCTGACAAGGGCTCAGCTGTGCAGGCAGCAGGACAGAAGTAAGAGTGGCAATACCATACCCTGCCATCCTTCTGCACTGCTGCTGGCGGCAGCTCTGCCTTCAGAGCTGGACATCCGACCAGCAGCTACTGCTCTCCAGCTGCCCAGCTCTGAAGGCAGTGCCGCCATCAGCAGCAGCTCAGAAGTAAGGGTAGCAGTACCGCAACCTCCTTCCCCCCTAACTCCTTTATGGGTCAGGACCCCTACAAGTACAACACCATGAAATTTCAGAGTTAAATAGCTGAAAATATGAAATTTAAGACTTGGGGGATGAGATAGCTCAGTGGTTTGAGCACTGGCCTGCTAAACCCAGGGTTGTAAATTCAATCCTTGAGGGGGCCATTTAGGGATCTGAGGTGAAAATCTGTCTGGGGATTGGTCCTGCTCTGAGCAGGGGGTTGGACTAGATGACCTCCTGAGGTCCCTTCTAACCCTGAGATTCTATGATCCTGAAATGGACTGTGAATTTGGAAGGGCACTACTTATGAGGACAAGTTTAAATGTGTGAGCTCTCACAGACACCCCCACCCCACAGACAGAAAGCTCCTGGACATCTTGGGGCACGGGATGCTCTATTACCTGGACCCAGCCCCTTTCTCCCTGCAGTGAGTCGCGGGGAGGGGAGAAAGCCATGGGAAATTGTAGGCAAAGTGTGTGCCATTTCATAGCAGTGCCAAAGGCCTCACTCAGTGTCTCTGCTCATGAACTGGGCAGGGTGGTGGCTAGCAGGGACCTCGCTCATTGAGTCCTGCCGTTAAATGCAGAATTGTGGCTGACAAAGTCGTCTTCATCAGGGTTTCGTTAAAAGCATGGCTGGATTTTTGCAGTCCCTGGCCATTGACACTGCGGTTCCTCGGTGCTCATTCTGTAACAGATATCGATAGGTAATTGCTAGGTGAGGCACTGGTATAAGTTAAGGCAGTAACAGGGTCGCCCGGGGGGGGGCAAAAGGGGCAATTTGCCCTTTGCCCCAGGCCTTGCAGGGGCCCCCACGAGAGTTTTTCGGGGCCCCTGGAGCGGAATCCTTCACTTGCTCTGGGGGCCCCAGAAAACTCTTGTGGGTCCCGGAGCTTCTTCCGCTCCCGGTCTTCGCTGGCGGAGGGTCCTTCCACCCCGGGGTGGAAGGACCCGCCGCCGCCGAATTACCACCGAAGCGCAGCCAGGTCTTTGGTGGTAATTTAGCGGCAGGGGGCCCTTCCATTCCGGGACTCGCCACTGAAGTGCCCCAAAGACCCGCAGCGGGGGCCGCCCACCGCAGAATTACGACAGAAGACCCGGCTGCACTTCTGTGGCACGTCCTGCTTCGGCGGTAATTCAGCGGCGGGGGGGCCCCCCGCCGCGGGTCTTTGGGGCACTTTGGTGGCGGGTCCTGGAATGGAAGGGGTCCCCACCTCCGAAGACCCCAGGCCCCCGGAATCCTCTGGGTGGCCCTGAGCAGTAACGCAATGAGTCTGCAAGCCTCAAGGCCTGTAAGACAGTAGCTCAGCTAAACCAATCAAGGCCTAAAAAGCCTTAATAGGAGTAGCTAACCGGGAGTAACCCTAGATCATAAGACAGTACAAGGCAGCACAACTGCTGACAGGTAACCACAACATGCAACTTTGTACCAGCTTGTAGTATTTTAAGTCAGCAGCTGTCTGACCACAAGAAAGCCATGGTAACTTGGATGTATACGCTAATGAATGTGAGGTAAAAGGATTAATAAGTTATGGGAGAAGGGCACCCCAATGTTAGTAGGGGGAAGAACTACAAAGAAGGGAAAGGGGACGAAATTCCTCCAGAAATAGGCCTACTGGTGTTGGTGTAACACATTATACAGCTGTATCCCAGCCTGTGTGCCTGGGGAGATGCCAGGCTGATGACTACTGAGGCTAGTGAAGGGGAAGATGAACTAACGCTTCATGGTGTTCTGCAGGGGCTGTGTAGGTCTAGGGATGCTCAGCTCATTCTGTGCCATCTCAAGCTGCTTGGCTGGGCTGGAATGTTGGTGACTTTGCAAACTGGGTTATTAAAACCGTTACAATTACAAAAGGCTTTTTCTTCTGTGTGAGCTTTGTCGTTGCTGTGCCCGTCGAGGCTCCTCCCTGAACAGGAATTCTGATAATCCTGGGCTTAATCTCGGGACAAGAACTTATCACATTTCAGAGTGCTCACCGGAGAAACTAAATCAGTAACAGGTTTCAGAGTAGCATTTGTGTTAGTCTGTATCAGCAAAAAGAACGAGGAAGCCTTGTGGCACCTTAGAGACTAACAAATGTATTCTAGCATAAGCTTTCATGGGCTACAATCCACTTCCACTACATGCATTTGATGAAGTGGGCTGTAGCCCACAAAAGCTTGTACTCAAATTAATTTGTTAGTCTCTAAGGTGCCACAAGTACTCCTTTTAAAATCAGTAATATGATCAATATACAATCAGTAGATCAGGCAACAGTTCCTCATTCAGCCATTCATCCCCTGGCCCTTTATCCCCCCGTACCCCAGTGAATCCTCAGGCCTACACTGTGTGACTCTCCTCTCCCCTCGGAGCCCCCAGAGAGGTCAGGGAACAAGTGTCTGAGACGTTGTCCCCACCTCTGGGCTCAGAGAAGGGAGAGGAGCCAGTAAGCAAGGGGCAGGCAGCTGAGATGGAGCCGCCTGCTCTGCTACGGACACTGCCCAGAGCGGCACCTGCTCCTGGTGGGAGGGGAGTCTGTGGGGATGATGCGAGAGAGTGAGCCAGGGAGAGGGTGCCCCAGTGCCTCCCCACAGCAGTGGGCCTGGCTGTCTTCTCAGGCAGAGACCCTCTCTCAGTGATCCAAGCTACCCCCCGCCCCAGAGGGTGGTGCTGCCATGGGAGGAGATGGGGCAGCATCCATCCTGGCGGCTAGAGGGATTCTCCCGAAGGCTTGTTTCCTGCTAATGTCTTTCAGCCAGGCCGGATTATTGTTTGTGCCTATGACTTCTGTGACACCCCTGAGACTGCCATGAAAGGGGCAAATGAACATCTAGAACCAAACAATCAAGCCTACTGGGGAGGGCGATGCCAGGAGGCTCCCCAAGCCCCTTTCCCCACCCACTCTCAGGAGGATGGATCAAATCCAGCACTGTCTGTGTGTCATCAAACCCAAACCTGGCTGCTGTGTCAGTCCAAGTGCTGCAGGCTGGGTAGAACCAGACACCATTCCAAGAGGTCTCCCATACAGAAGATTTCGGGTTAGCGTTAGCACCTTCCGGGTACATTCTGCAGGCTGTAAGGTGGAATCTAGGAAGAGATTTAGGGTTACATGCAGCTACTCTGCTTATAATGGAAACAGTGCCCGACCTGGCTGCGTCCCGGAGGCACCACCAGTCATTTCGGCCTGGATGCTCAGTGTGGGGATGTGATCCCTTCCGGATTAGAATCTCCATGACACTGCTTTTCTAACATCGGCATTAATGAGATGAGAGCAGAGACAGGAATCCGTCCTACGTCTCTCCAGCTTTATCAGCCCATTATCAGTGATGTGCAGCTCCCGAGAGCCAGCGCTAATGACTCCTAATGGCACAAGGAAAAGCCCTGGTTGTAATGAACTCTGCAGCAACAAGGATGATTTCCAGCGACATTATCACTGTCTTCTCATTCAGCTGGCATTTCTCACTGCGATTTCTCCTCCCAGTTATTTGTTAGCAGGGTGCTGTGGGGGTATTTGTCAAAGCTTCACAGATCGTGGCAGGAGTTGCTCTTTTCCATAATTACTCCTTGAATGTGTGACCCTTAAATCTGTTTCCTTATGAAATGTTTGACTTCTCCATTAAGCATTATTTTAGGGAGGCTGGCTGCACGGCCAGTTTGTTATTGCAGGGTTGTTCAGAAGCGCTGTGTCAGGCAGCATTTATTCATTTACCTAGACAAATTAGAGGACTGGGCCAAAAGAAACCTGATGAGGTTCAACAAGGACAAGTGCAGAGTCTTGCTCTTAGGACGGAAGAATCCCATTCACTGTTACAGACTAGGGACCGAATGGCTAGGAAGCAGTTCTGCAGAAAAGACCTAGGGGTTACAGTGGACGAGAAGCTAGATATGAGTCAGCAGTGTGCCTTTGTTGCGAAGAAGGCTAACGACATTTTGGGCTGTATAAGTAGGGGTATTGCCAGCAGATCGAAGGATGTGATCATTCCCCTCTATTCAACATTGGTGAGGCCTCATCTGGAGTACTATGTCCAGTTTTGGGCCCCACACTACAAGAAGGATGTGGAAAACTTGGAAAGAATCCAGAAGAGGACAAAAATGATTAGGGGGCTGGAGCACATGACTTATGAGGAGAGGCTGAGGGAACTGGGATTGTTTAGTCTGCAGAAGAGAAGAATGAGAGGGGATTTGACAGCTGTTTTCCACTACCTGAAAGGGGGTTCCAAAGAGGATGGATCTAGACTGTTCTCAGTGGTAGCAGATGACAGAACAAGGAGCAATGGTCTCAAGTTGCAGTAGGGGAGGTTTAGGTTGGATATTAGGAAAAACTTTTTCACTCAGAGTGGTGAAGCACTGGAATGGGTTCCCTAGGGAGGTGCTGGAATCTCCTTCCTTAGAGGTTTTTAAGGTCAGGCTTGACAAAGCCCTGGCTGGGATGATTTAGTTGGGAATTGGTCCTGCTTTGAGCAAGGGGTTGGACTAGATGACATCCTGAGGTCCCTTCCAACCCTGATATGCTATGATTCTATGATTTGCCTTGCACTAAACTGAAACCCAGCTTTCATTGCAAGATTAGAGGCCATGACCCACACCCCAGGGCAGAAGAGTCTGTATAGGCTGGGAGGTGCCTGGTAGGACAGTCACGGCTAACATGAAAGGTTGGCCTTCTGCTCCTTTTCTCTTTTTTTAAAACCTTGTCATTAAGGTACAGTGACAAATCACACTTCACTCCTTATTCAGGATCGGGTTCATCTTCAAAGAACCTGTCTTGTTGGCTGGGGTGCCCACATTTCTAAATGCCTGTCCTCTTTTTGGCCCCTCTCCTGTGGACGCACTTGTGTGAAAGCTTTTCCAGTACAAGGCCAGTCCATACTTTACTATACCCACAATCGCATAGGAAGAGGGAGGTGGGAAGGTCACGTTTTTCTAATAAAGTGCAACACAGAGCCCAGCCACTAACAATAAAAAAAAAATAATTTGTAATTTGTTCTGTTTAAAATCAAGATCCTTTATTGGAACATTAAGTGGGTCTGGGAGTCTCCAAGCCCTCAGCATTTTGTCATAAGATAAATCTCTTCAATAATTTCCTCCCCAAACCGTGTAATTCCTGGACACAGCACATGTGCAAGTATTTTCCCCCCGTCCCTGAAACCCTTCCAACAGAGCACCTCCCTCGTAGCAAAAATATGGTACATCTTAACTGGACTCAAATCCCATCTACACTGTGATTTATGAAAATGTCTTTGAGCTATACAAATTGAAGCTGTATATCCCTTTTCCCATATTGAGATTCATTCATCCAGATCAATTTCTTTGTCCAAATCCCTCTGCCATCTTTTCATCTGAGTTATTTTCTTATCAATGGCTCTTTCAGGCAGAGTTATACAGATCTTAGAAAATAACCCTTGTTGTTCTGGCTCGCTCCTGGGTCAAATCCTCAAATGCAGTTGAAGCTGGGGTCATTTTGCCAGCAGAGATTCCAGAGTATAAATCAGAGTACTGATCCCCACACTGTGCTCTGTGGCGACCTGAATAGCACCTGCTGATGGTCTGCCAAGAGCAAGGGCATATGGGGATCAGTCCTGCCAGATGCTGAGCACCTCCTGGAAGATATCCAGCCCCATCAATGGCCAAGAACTTGAATGGGTGCTAAGAGGTCTAGGCACCTTGCAGGACCAGGACCATGGTGCTGGATCTCCCTCCATCCACCAGCATCCAGACGGCTTCCTGCCAGTAAAAGCAGCTGGAAAGAATGAAGAGGAGCCAGCCCAGCTGTCTCAACTGTGGATTGATGCTGCAAAGGGGAAAACAGGCACTCCTCTAGGGCCTTGTCCCACCAGTGAAACCAGAGTTGCCGGCCGTTAGTGGGAGAGAATGGTCCTAGGGAGTGAGGAGCCCTATGGCAAGGGGAGAGTAGGGGAGCATGAGCAGGAAGTGGAGCAGGAGACCAGGTGGCAGGGAGGCAGGAGCAAAGGGAAACAGAGACAGGAAGGGGAATGAAGTGGACAGCAAGGGGAGAGCCTGAGACTCATGGTTGTCCCACTCAATCGCATTTAGGAGAGTCACAGACACATCAGGACGTCTCCAGGGGCAGACTGTGAGGGCTGCCACAAACAGGGATGTTCTGCAACCCTGAATGAGTGAGGCCAGGAGGGGAGTGGAGGCTGGGAGAAAGGGAGAGCTGGGACTGGGTGATAGGGACAAAGGGAGAGGGAAGAGGAGACACAGTGGGTGCAGGTGATGGGAGCTGGGAGGGGAGATGTACATGAGACAAGCTCTATTAACCGTTGTCTCGTTAGCCCTTTGTAGCGCCTTTGCACCATAGCTGTGGCCTTCCACTAGACAATACCTGCCTGGCTGTAGCTCATCTGCACGGCTCCAGGCTGGGATCTGCATGTGCGCCCTGGCCCCTCTGGGTTGGGAGAGCCTTAGTGGTGATTTTATTTTCTTGCATTTTTCCTGCTCCGAGTTGCGAAGCAATCCTGGGAGTCGCAGGCACGCTTGCTGCATTGGGTGACCTCCCCTGCTCATCGATAGTGTCCCTAGGTAGGGTGAGCATTAAACTGTTGGAGGACGTGTTTTAACCCTTCTTGCCAGGTTTCCTCTCCCTTTGTGGGGTTTGAGTTGGTCAGGGTAGTGCTGTCCTTTGTGTTTCGCACATTAGGACCCACTGGCGTGTAGGGAATAAACGGGGCCATGGAGGGAGGCGATGGATGGCACATATTGGGGCATTGTAAAAGAGCTGGAATGAAGCAAATGCTGCAATTGATGTTGGGCAATCTACAGAATAAATAAAAGCCGATGACATATTCTAATTGGGATGTTGGGAACATCTCTGCAGTTTGGAGGCAGAGCCACCGTTTTCTGTAAATGCCTCATCAAGAAGGTAATGTATTCTAATTATTAATATCAGGGCTCCGGCTGCTGCTGTACGTGTTCTATTTTGTGGCTTGTGACATTATGATGGAAACGTCTGAATAACAATTTTTCATTTAAATTACAGAGCGTGTGATCAGTTTTGTAGTATTATGCTTTTTTATGTAAATAGTCTATAAATATGTAAATAACGGGTGACATTGTTGCAGTAGGTAATTGCAAAGGAACCAGGGCCGGTGCTTCGGCTCTGGATCAGCGGGCCGGTGCTTTGGCTCAGCTGGCTGTGTCAGGAATGCACAATGGCTCAGTTCTCCCACCCAGCTAACAAGCAGCTTGAACTTCCTCCTAGAGAGTCCCTGCTTCCCTCTGATATACCCAGATTCGTGTGCTTCTGGGCGCTTGTCCTCCCTACATCCTGCTCAGAGCCGTCTGCAATACACAGCACAACGCACTCACTAGAACCCAGAACCTCACTGCTTCAGGCGGGTGCACTGCTGTGGGCACTGGGAAATCCGCCGCCTGCTCTCACCTTCCTTCTGCTTACTGCTCACAGGACAGGAATCATCCTGGTGGTGTCTGTCCTCCAAGCCCCTTTTCACCCACACTGTCCTTTAGGTGTTGGGGGTTGACTTCTCTGTGCCATATGCCTCTCTCTTCTTCTAACCTGCCCCAAGCTCGGCTTCAGCCTCTGGTCTCCCATGATTTCCTCACAGGCTGGGGGGCTGTAGGGTGACCAGATAGCAGATCTGAAAAATCAGGACGGGGTGGGGGATAATAGGCAACTATATAAGACAAAGTCCTGAATATCAGGACTGTCCCTTTAAAATCGGGATATCTGGTCACCCTCGCTGCCAGCTACCAAACCCCACGGTCCTTACAAATGGCCTTTCAGATAGCAGCATGCTCTGTTTCCATGCCAGGGTCACCAGTCACCCTTCTGGCCTCTCCATCTTCCCTCCACAAGAAGACAAAGCCCAAGGCCGGATTAACCTTTTGTGGGCCCGGCACCAAACTTATTTGTGGGCCCTCATGGCAAGAATGGGCCATGGCACGGGGAGGTGAGAGTGAGGGGCCAGCCAGGGGCGATGGGCCATGGTACGGGGAGTTGAGAGCGAGGGGACAGCTAGTGGCAATGGGCCATGGCATGACAGGGGTGGCCCAGCTCCGCTCAGCCCAGTGCAGGGCACTATTTAGAAATTGGCAGTTGCCAGACACACAGTGGCCTGCCAGGCCTTGTGCTGCCAGCATATCCCTTCGCCTCAGGGGGGCGGGCCCATGCCGTGCCACACAGCGCCCCTGCCCAACATCCTCCTTATGGCCAAAGCCCCCTCAGACCCACTATGCCCAGCGCCCCCCCATTCCCCTCCACACAAATGCACAACACCCTGCACAACAACCTCCCTGCCCAGTGCCCCGCTGCCCACAGCCCCACCACAACTGCCCAGCACCACCCCCCAGAACCCCCATTCGCAAGTGCCCCAACACACAGATCTTCCCTGCCCCCTCACAGTCCAGACCCCCTCCCCACCCTGAGACCCACTCCCTTGTTCCCTGCCTCCCGGCCACACTCCCTGGCCCTGCTGGGAGGCGACTGTGTCTGCTGGGCTGAGCTGCCAGTGCAGCTAGAGCTGGTCTCGGGGTGAGGAATCGGTCCGGCCCGTCGGGAGTGGTGTGATCAGCCAGGCCATGGCCTTCTGGGCATGGGCCCGGCTCCATGGCGCCACTGAAGCCATTGTGAACCCGAGACGGATTCAAAGCCCGACATTTTTCATTAGTGCAAATCAGCAGGACAATGGCTTGCTGTGCACTAGTGATTGTCCAGATCACCTCATTGGTGCAGGTGAATACTTCGTCATTGTTTATTATCTACCCCCAGCAAAATAATTCCTCGGTCTTTGCTTCTGATCCCTGGATCAGTAACTCAGAATTCATGCACCACTCTAGTTATACAGCTCTGTGCTCAGGCTGTGAGCAGTAGTGACCCATGGGAGGTGGAGTGTCCCCTAGGGGCACAAAGGGAAAGTTCTGCCCCCTCTGAAACCCTCCTTCTCATGGGGATACCACACAGCTCCCCATAGGGTGAACTGTGTGAACCAGGCTCCGAGGACCTTCGGGCAGAAGGAGTGGAGCTGCAGTTGTCTTCATGCACTGGGTGCTGATGCAGCATTCCCCTGGGGGCTGCTCAAAGCACTGGCCTAATGGCAGTGTGGCCCATGGGTGGAGAGGGGTCGCTGGGGCAGTGCTTGGAGAGCAGCCCTCTTGCCTTCACCCATCTGGGGATTGCAGTCCTTGCAAATCCCAGAACCCCACTTTTCTCCCCATCCCCTGAGCCCCACTGGCTGAGAGGAGAATTACCTGGACACTCCTGCATGATTCACCGGGGGGCGGGGGGCACGGATGCTTCAGCCCGGAACAGCTTCCACTGGGGTTTTTACTCCCAGTTCCTTTCAGTGGCAACTCAGCCCTGGGCGGCGTCCTGCTGCCATCCAGGACTATAGGGGAGCACAGGCTGGAGGCCTCCCCCACAACTCCTGTGCAGCCCTCTCCATGGGTCCTGGAGCAGGAGGTGGCTAGCATCCTGCTCTGGAGTCAGGGTGCGGGGGGACATTTCAGTGCCTCCTCCGTGTGCCTGCACACACTGCTCTGGTCACCGCAGGCCCATCTGGGGCTCACGGCACAAGGCCACATGATCAAATCCCAGTCCCAGTGTCTCTCTGCTGCCCAGCATGATCAACCTCTCTGCTACCCTCATCAGGAAAATCCGGGGAAAGCAACTGGGCTAGAAGGCCAAAACTTCAGGTCCTTGTAAATGTTTCAGGAGCAAATCAAAGCATCATAAATCGCTGCCTGGGAACTTGCTGCCGCCAGTGCCTTGTGGCTAAGGCAGGCTCCACTCTTCCCACCAAATAGCATTGTTATAAACAGAGTTACTATCCCCACCGTTATTCTGGGGGAACCCCACATATACCCCCTTTTGCTTTGGCTTACGAAACTGTACCCTGATATCAGAGGCCTTGGCAAAAGAAGGTGTAATTACACTCTCAGCAGACATAGAACGGTTGTTGAATGTGCTTTTGGGAGACTCAAATCCCGCTGAAGATGTCTACAGACCTGTTTGGGTGCCAGTGTCATCAATGCTGTCTGCATCACTGTGGCTTGCTGTGCTCTTCACGCAGTGAGTGAAGCCAGAGGTCTGGTTCTATTCAATATCTTCAGTAATGATTTGGAAAATGGTGTACAGAGTGCACTTGTTAAGTTTGCAGACAACACCAGCCTGAGAGGAGTTACAAGTGCTTTGGAGGACAAGATTAGAATTCAAAATGATCTGGACAAACTGGAGAAATGGTCTGAAATAAATAGGATGAAATTCAATAAGGACAAATGCAAAGTACTGTGTTTAGGAAGGCATAATCAGTTGCACAAATACAAAATGGGAAATGACTGTCTAGGAAGGAAAAGAATCTGAGGGTTATAGGGGATCACAAACTAAATATGAGTCAATAATGTAATACTGTTGCAAAACAAGGGGTGGAGTAGTGTGTTCAGTTCTGGGCACCACACTTCGGGAAGAATGCAGACAAATTAGAGAAAGTCCATAGAAGAGCAACAAAAATGATTAAAGGTCTAGAAAACACGACCTATCAGATAAAATTAAAAACGTTGTATTTGTTTAGTCTGGAGAAGAGAAAACTGAGGGGAGACATGATAATAGTCTTCAAGTACGTAAAGGGTTGTTATAAAGAGGCAGATGATAAATTGTTCTTCTTAACCAATGGGTACAGGAAAAGAAGTAATGTATTTAAATTGCAGCACGGGAAATTCAGGTTAGATATTAAGAAAAACTTCCTAACTGTCAGGGTAGTTAAGCACCAGAACAAATTACCTGAAGAGGTTGTGGAAACTCCATCACTGGAGCTTTTTAAGAGCAGGTCAGACAAACACCTGGCAGGGAAGGTCTAGATAATACTTAGTCCTTCCCCAGTGCAGGGGACTGGACTAGATGGCCTCCTGAGATCCCTTTGGCCCTACATTTCTATGATTCAGTGTTGGGGAAGGCGGGTAGGGAACACCAGGACGTGCAATCTGCCATCAGTGGATACATGCTGCTATCCGGGGCTTGTCATAACTTTTGCATTGGTTCACAGAATGGAAATTCCTCCCATTCCAGAAACTGACCAGGCTCTGGGGCAGCTTCTTCCTCATCCAATTCTGCTCCAGTTCCGCAGCAGGCTGTCCCTTGGAGGGCATCAAAAAACTCCTCTGTGTATGGCCCCAGGATGTGCTGCAGCTGCTTCTGTTGCAAAGCCTCCTCTGGGACCAGTGTCAGCAGCAGCGCCACTTCACTGGACTCATTTGGTACCTGCTGCTGGCTCCTATTATTTCCCATGCTGGATTCTGGGATCAGCAAGTCGCTAGGTCATTGCACACCCCCGTGGACTCCATGCTCAGTGCAGAGTCCAGCATCCAGTCAAATTCACCATAAAATGGGCACGTTGTCAACGAATTGCTCAGGGTGCAGTTCTGGTCCCTGGTTTTCCAGTACTCAGTCTTGAGCCACTTAAACCGCTCCTTGCATGGGTCCAGTACATTTTTCCTACGCTGCCTGTTTCTTTGCTCTTTGATGGTGTGTGGTCATTCCTGGAACTCTACTAAAATCCATTGCTTTGCTGGCCTTGCACCAGAGATTCACCAAAATCAGGGACTATAGCGGCAGAGCTGTGGCACGGTCACTATGCTGGCATAACGCTGTCTTGTAGATGCAGCCTAAACTGACAGAAGAATTTGTCCCTGATTGTAGGAATGCCGCCTTCCCAAATGATGGTATGTCATAACTATAAAGGGAAGGGTAACAACCCTCCTGTATACAATACTATAAAATCCCTCCTGGCCAAAGACACCAAAATCCTTTTACTTGTAAAGAGTTAAGAAGCTCAGGTAACCTGGCTGACACCTGACCCAAAGGACCAATAAGGGGACAAGATACTTTCAGATATTGGGGCTGGGGAGGCTTTTGTTTGTGTCCTCTTTGTTTTGGGGGTTGTTCGCTCTTGGGATTAAAAGGAACCGGACATCAATCCATGTGCTCCAAATGTTTCTGAACCAGTCTCTCATATTTCAGAATTGTAAGTAACAGCCAGGCAAGGCGTGTTAGTTTTATCTTTGTTTTCTCAACTTGTAAATGTTCCTTTTGCTAGAGGGTTTACCTCTGTTTGCTGTAACTTTGAATCTAGGGCTAGAGGGGGTTTCTCTGGGCTCATTGAATCTAATTACCCTGTAAAGTTATTTTCCATCCTAAGTTTACAGAGAGAATTTTTACCACCTTCTTTAATTAAAATTCTTCTTTTAAAAAGCTGATTGATTTTTCATTGTTTTAAAATCCAAGGGTTTTGGATCTGTGTTCACCAGGACTAATCGGGGAGGGTATACTCTTAAGCCTACCCAGGAAAAGGTGTGTAAGGACTTGGGGCAGGGGAGAAGGAATTAGTCTCAAATCTGCCCAGGGAAGGTGGGGTTGGAGACTTGAGAAATCTTTGAGAAAAGGCAGAGTTCCAAGAGGCTCTCCCCTAAGATTTGAAACACGCTTGGTGGTGGCTGCTTACTATTAACCTAAGGTGGTAAATAAACTTAGGGGGCTTTCATGCGGCTCCCCACATCTGTACCCTAGAGTTCAGAGTGGGGAAGGAACCGTGACATGGTAGATAGGTTGAGGGAGGCATTCTTCCATCGACCTAGCTGTGGCTACAGTGTGGGATAGGTCAGCACAGGAGAGGGATAGCTCAGTGGCTTGATCATTAGCTTACTAAACCCAGGGTTGTGAGTTCAATCCTTGAGGGGGCCATTTAGGGACATGGGGCAAAAATCTGTCTGGGGATTGGTCCTGCTTTGAGCAGCGGGTTGGAGTAAATGACCTCCTAAGATCCCTTCTAACCCTAGTATTCTATGTCAGCTTGAGAGGTGAATTTTTCACACCCTTGACCAACATAGTTATGGCAATCTAAATTTTAAGTCTATACCAGGCCTAAGACAATACACCAGGCAACTGACCCGGCAGAGCAATGCCTCACACAAGCAGTGAGGCCACGACAATGGTAGGCAGATTATTATACCCTATTTGTCAGACTAGAGGATCACAATGGTCACCTCGGGCCTTGGAATCTATGAATCACTTCTAGTTTCTGCTTTTTTTAAAATCCCATACAGTAGACATGTGAAAAATGGGCTGGGAGATACCACCCAGATCATACCCTATCAATACACATTATAGACTAGTTTCTATAGACTTTTTCTATACAGCCCCACCAGCCTGTCCATTGTCCATGGTCCCAGTCCTGGAAGGTGCCATGGAAGAAGGCGGGGTGTGGGGCGGAATGGGACTTCACAGACTAGTGCAGGAAATGCTCCATGTGCAAGGGCAGCAGTGGGGAGGGTTGTGGCTTGAGGTTATTCCTTTGGCTCATTCTTGGCCATTTGTCACAGCCGATGCGGAAGCACCTGGCCCTGAAGACACTTTCTCATGGGAGTAAATGCACTTGTGTGAGCAGTTCCATTAGGCACAATGCAGTTACTCATGTGAGTAAAGTTCTTTGTGTGCACAAGGGTCTTCAAGGTCAGGCCTGAAATGGCAGCAAGGTGGTAAATGATTGCGTTCAGGGTCAGGGCTAGATTGGGCAGAGGGGCACAGGCCTGCATTGGGCATGCTGTGAAGCTGCCCTGCCGCAGCTCTGGCTGGTTCTATGCAGCTTACACAACGCTGAAGGACGTTTCTTATTCCCTCATGCCACATTGGGCAACCGCGCAGTGAGGGAGGAGGCCCAGTCCTGCGTAAGCCCAAAATAATGTCAAACAATTCCCTCCCTGAGTGCGGAGTGTATTGCTAGAGAGCACTAGCAGTCACTGCCTGATGCTGCTGATTGCTCCTAAAAAATGAAATCCCTAATCAGAAGTAGCTGTAAGTTGTCTGTGGGCACTGATTATCTCTGTGCATGGGCTTGCCTAACAGCTGCAAAAACGCATACAATTGGAGCAACCCCCACTGCGTGCATTGTCACCTCTTACTCACTGAGTGCTGGGCTGTGCCTCATGCCACCGTGCGGAGAGTTGGTTTGTAGTGGCTGGTGTTAGATGCTGATTGGTGATTTGCACACACCATGATCTAGTAGATTCAGAGATTCCAAGGCCAGAAGGGACCATTGTGATCATCTAGGCTGACCTGCGTAACACAGCCCAGAGAACTGCCCCCAAAATCGTTCCAAGAGCAGAACCTTTTAGAAAAACATCCAGTCTTGATTTAAAAGTTGTCAGGGATGGAGAATCTGCCACAGCCCATAGCAAACTGTTCCAATGGCTAATTACTCTCCCTGATAGAAATGTATGCCTCATTTCCGCTCTGAATTTGTCCAACTTCAGTTCTGGCTGGCGGGAGGACATGCAGAGGAGATCTGAATGCACACATTGCTGGTGTAAAACCTCACCTGAATAACCAAAGAAGGGGCCACATAAAAAGTTAGTGGCTGGAAAAGCCAGAGAACACTTGGAAAATGGACCCTAAGAGGAACAGGAGTGAGGCAGGACCATAGGCCATGCTTAAAGCTCTAGGATGGCTCAGGTAAAAAGTGATTCCTTTGAGTGGGGAATATCAGTAGGATGAGAGCTGGACAGAGAGCTCCAAGCCAGCAGGAGCATTTCAGAGCCCTTAGGACTGATGGGGACTCAAGTCAAGCTGTGGCCATATACCCGCTGCCCATCACAAGAGATAGCAGGAACAAGGGGCACGATGTCTTTGCTTTTGCAGACTCACGTCCAGCCCATGTCCTGAGGCCTAGGGCAGGATTGTTCTTTTGGGGCATTTTCTAGAGTATGATCCAACCTGGTTTTAACAGTCGCCAACAATGCGGCTGTCACCCCACTCCCTACTCCAGAGAGACTGCCACTGGCTTCACACTCTCACTGATGGAAAACTTTATTGATATTTTCATGAATTCTCTTTTTCTTAATTTCATCCTTGTGACAGGGTCTACTAGGCCCTTTGAGGGATCCTGCTGGAGGCCTTAGGGTCCTACCACACCCTGTCTCAGAAAGGCACAGTAGAGAAGTTCTCCAGGCTGCCTAGAGTGGCGGCAGGGGAAGCAGCCAATCAGAGAGGCTGCAAAGAACAGCCAGTCAGGACCCAGCAGGGCTATATAAAAGAAGGTACAGTACTAAAGACAGTCAGTTGCTGCCTGGAGTCAGAGGAATGAGGATGGTATTCCTGGCTGGCTGACTGAAGGAACTGCAGTATCTCAGACAGAGCAGTTGTTGGCAGGGACTGGGGGAGCAGAGAAGAAGCTCTTGTCTGGCTGCTGGGATTGAGCCCAAGACTTCAGCCCTACAGTAAGGATGAAGCATCCTTGGGGTTGTGCAGAAGTGGCCCAGGGAACAGTAGCATCAATGTAGTGAGCAGTAACGGGATGCAGCAGGTGGCTGCTATTGGTAGGGTCCCTGGGCTGGGACCCTGAGGTGTGGGCAGGCCTAGTTTCCTCCTCCCTATTAGCCATTGGGGAAGTGATCTGAATACTGAACTGGGATATACCCCTGGAAGGGGAACTGAACAGTTCAGTGGCCCAGAAAGGCAAAGAGTCTCCAGGGATGAAGCTCTGGGGGCATGGTCTCATATCAGGGCCAAGGCTATCCCAGGAGGGGCTGAGAGACTAACTAAGAACCTGAACCCAGGGAGGGCTGCAGGCTGACAGGCCCCTGTTGGACTTGTTTCCCCAAAGTGGTCTGTTTGCGTTGTTTTACATACAGACTGTGAGAGACGTGGCCAGAGGGCTGAGTCACTGAAGACCTACTACAAGCAGAGAGGGCAGGCACATGCACTCAGCCAGGAGGCGCTCATGAGAGGAGGGTGCCAACCCATTATAATCCCATTGTTCCCTGAGTATCCCACTCACTAAATATCCCTTCTCTCTCCGTGGTGTAAATGCCCCACAGGCATTGTTAGCATGCCCCTGCTAGAGCCATTACTAAGCCAGACAGATTTAGCTTGAGAGGATGGACAAGAAAACCAACCATCAAACAAACCACAGCGCTTGGAGCTCCCTGTGCAGCATTGCGCCAGTAGGAGAGGGGGGCTGAGCGAGGGTTTCGTCCTGACACCTACTGTGATCAATGTCTGAGCTGAAACATGAGGTTTGATTAGCGTGGTCACCCCACACCTGCCTTTAACAGCTGAGGTGCTCTCCCCTGTGGTAGGTTGGAAACATGATGGTCTGCGAATGCAGGTGTCCTCTGCCTTTCTGCTGCTGAACTGTTGCCTGAGTTGTTTCTCACCTGGTGAGCAGCTGTGATCATGTGCAGCGGGGCACATTCAAGGAGGCGGGAAACTGTTGGAAGCTCCTAGAGGTGGGGGAATTCCACTGGGGGGCTTCCTTCCTCCTCCCTGCTCAGAGGGGGACACCACCCCTGTGTGGCTTTGGAATGTGGTTGTGGGGGCGACATGTTTCGGAAACAGGATTTTCTTTCTCCAAAGTCCTTCAGGCGGTTGAGACAATTAAAACATGAGCGATGAACGGCGCATGTTTGCACCAGGGAGAGCTGAGCATGGCACTGCTTTCTTGTGAAAATAATTGTGACAGGAAATCACTAAACTAAATTGTGACAGGAATTCCCTAAACTAATCTCCCTGGCAGAGCTGGGGGTCAGTGCCTGGATGGGTAGAGAAGCATTCTGAGAGCAGTTGTAGCCAGAGCATTAACAGCAGTCCGTCACAAGGGCACGCTGAACAGCCCCTGGGCTCAGCTTGGCTCCAGGCTGTGCCTACAGCTTTCTCTGTGACGAGTGGGAGAGAGCGCCCCAGAGGCTGTGTTCATTCCAAAATGGATTCATATAGAACCGTCACTGAGAAGTGGGGCAGAACCATGCCTCCTGCAGGACCCTCGATAAAGGAGCAAGCTTGTATTGTCCGTGTGGTGCTAGTTAGAACTTCTAGTTGAGGTAGCCTCTAGCAGGCATGGAGCAAACGAAGATAATTTTGCGTTCACTCCCTTCCACAGTGTCCTGGGTCTTTGCAGTCTCTCCATGGGTTCAATGAAGACCCAACATCCCACAGAACTCCCATGGGGAAAGGGAAAGGTGAAACAGACAGACAAGCCCTCCAGTCTAGTCAGAATGGCCAAAAAGCTGCACAGAGCCAGCAGCAAAACGGGCAGACAAGAGCTTAAAAACAGAGGCCCCAGAAAGGATTGCTAAGGGGAGTCCAGGCTGCAACATGGCGTGAGGAAGGGACTTTGAAGCTAAGCCTAAATGCACAGCAACACCAGTTTGCTTCCTTAAGGGGCCACACCACCTTACTCCACAAAGAGAGAACAAAAGGGAAAAATGTGTGTGTTTTGGGGAATCTATCATCTGCTGGCTGATAAGGATCTGGAAGTCATGGTGGATCAAGACCTCAACATGAGTCAACAATGCGCTACTGTTGCACCTAAAAGCAAATACAATTTTGGGTTACATTAACAGAGGTATAGCATGCAAGTCATGGAGGTGATAGTACCACTATACTCGGTGCTTGCTAAGCCTCAGCTGGATTACTGTGTCTGACTTTGGTCACCAATGTCTAGAATGGATGTAGCTAGAAAGGATCCAGAGTGACACAGATGATCAAAGGGATGGAATGCAAGCCATACGAGCAAAGGTTGAAGGAACTGGGTCTGTTAAGTTTGGAAAAGAGGAGATTAAGGGGGGACATTGTAGTGAGTTACAAATACTTGAAGGGCTGCCATAATAAAAAATGGAGAAAAGTTGTTTTCTCTTGCCACAGAGGGCAGAACAAGAGGCCCTGGGTTCAAATGACAGCACAGCAGATTTAGATTGACCCTCAGGGAAAAAATTCCCAACTGTAAGAGCAGTGGGACAATGGAACAGATGCCTCAGGCGGTTGAGGATGCTCCTTCACTGGAGGTTTTCAAAAGGAGGCTGGAGCCATCTGTCTGGGATGGCTTAGACACGACAAATCCTGCATCTCGGCAGGGAGTTAGACTAGATGACCCTTGTGGTTCCATCTAACGCTAAGGTTCTATGATTCATGCTCTAGTGAGGGCTGCAGCATGTTGCCAGTGCCTTCTGCTCATCTAGTGTTGGAACCTCATTGGCCTGGTGCTTGTAGCAAAGATCAAGAGCCGCACAAAGGTGTCAGCGTCCATTCAAACCAAGAATGTCCCTGCGGGGCTAAACTGTTTTTCTATTGTGTCTCTGTGGGCTGGTCTACACTATGGGGGAAAATCGATCTCATATACGCAACTTCAGCTACGTGAATAATGTAGCTGAAGTCGAAGTATCTAAAATCAAATTACTCACCATCCTCACGGTGGGGGATCGATGTCTGCGGCTCCCCATGTCGACTCTGCAACTCTTTTGGGGTTGGTGGAGTTCCGGAATCGATATAAGTGCGTTTGAGGATCGATATATCGCATCTAGATGAGACGCGATATATCGATCCCCGAGCAATCGATTGCTACCCGCCGATATGGCGGGTAGTGAAGACGTAGCCTGTATGTAAATCCCTTTGTTAACAAGAACAAGTGTCGGTCTCCAGTTTGTCAAGGAAATGCAGAGCAATGCCCTTGGCTTTGGGGGTGACTGTAGAGGTACGCTGCTGTGAACAAGAGCCTTTCTCTAATTTTTACTAGCCACATTATATGACCAGATTATGCTGATGGAGAAAGGATGCCCCAGTGGAAATCGTAATAGAGTCATTTAACTGTATGATGTCCACAGTTCAGTGCAGGAGGAGGAGTTGATGGGGCAATGGGCCCTTCACCTCTACAGCCCTGTGTTCAACCTGATCTTGGTCACAAAAGAAGGTGAACTAACTAGTCTCATCCCATTAGAGTCCTTGGTAAGTGCAGTGTATTTATAGGAGACACATGCAGGTCAGGACAGAGTTCATGGGGCAGGTGTTTAAGACTGGCCAGCAGAGGGTGCTCCAGGGCACGGCTGAGGTGCACTGGCAGAGCTGTGCAGTGTGGTACATCACCTGCTGGTCATGGCCACTATTTTCAGTCCATCACTCAGGAGAGCACAAGGTTCATTGGCAACATTCTATTAAAAAAAAGAAACAAAACAGATTATTTAGCTTTGCATGAACCTCTTTGGAGGAATTAAAATATGCCCGTCAGCCAGGGATGTCCAGAATGGATCTGTCAGCCAGCAGGTAGCGTCACCATGGCCCCCTCTGGCTTCAGAGGTGCCATAAACCCAGCCCCTGGCCAGCCTTGAGACCCAGGATTCCAGCCGAGTTCACATTCGGCACAAGTTCAGACCTTCCCAGACATCGACACAGGCTCAGGATGGAGCTATGCCGCCACCAAAAGGCTTCTTTCAAATGGAGAGCGTAAGAATAGAGCAGCATAGCATAGTTCTTCTTTGCCCAAGTTTTCTAATTACACTCACAGCCATTTAGAGATGTAATGGAGCCAAGGCAGGGAATTCCACAGCCTAACAGCACAACTTAAAAGAGAGAATATTTGATGAGGCTGAATTCTGTGAAGAGAGAACAAGGGCTGTTACCATAGCAGATATTTCAGCACAGATGCTGCAGAAGAAAGACGTCAAGCTTTGTAAAGAGCCTTTGTATTATTTCCAGCCTCTCCAGTTTCATTGAACTGAAAATGAAGCTTAAAAAAAAAAAAGATGAGGAGGAAGAAGAGAGAGCAACTTTTTTTTCCTTCTTGCTGAAAGCGGGTTGCTAGGCTTTTAGCTTTGTTTGGTGCTCAGATGCCAACTCAAGGCTTTGTGGGCTCTCCAGATTTCAGTACCGAATGTTTTCTATATCAGAGCCCAGTAAGTTATTTTCTTTCCCCAGATGTATCCTCCATACAAGCAGGAAGGGAAGGTTCTGTTCTCAGCCCTTATGGAAACAGCGGGAAGTGAGTCCGGACAAACAATATGTTGAGTCATTGAGCTCTCACTCTGGGTGAGGGCCCCAGAGCCAGGTGGGCCTCCTTCCAGCTGACCACTGCATTTTACGGGCTAGCTCCCTCCAACTGTTAATTATTGTTACTGATTCCTGACTCTGGAATCTCTGCTGCGGTAGAGGCTCTCTTAGGAGCTCAGGAATCTCCTGCATTGAGAATTTTTCCTAATTTGCCCCAGATGTTTCATTTCCCAACTTCCAGATCTTCCTCTCTGTTTTAGTAGCACATGAGAAGGAGGCATTCCCATCCCTCATTTATGTTGCTATCTTTACATCGACATCAGACGCCTGTGGCGGAAAAGCAAGGCAACGCCATCCAGGTGTTGAAATCAGCACTGTTTTCTGCCCCTACCCTCGAGCCCTCCAAATGAGCTGCTGACTAATCTTATTGAGAACCTGGATCTTCTGACTCATCCTGGTGGGTTTCTGCATGTGCTCCTTGGAGTCCCCCATCTTCCTATTCATCACCCAGACTCCTCTACTGTCTCTAGGGAGCGACAGAGCTTTCCTCTGACAGCAGGACTAGCTTTTTCCATTTTTGGTGCTGCAGAAAGAAACACTCCAGATTGTGACACGTACCTTTGAACCATCCTGCTCAGATAGGACTGCACAGTGACTCTCTGCTTAGCCGATATTTCTCTGCACCCCACCCTCACGGTCATCAAACCTGCCCCACAAAAGTAGGCCCAGAATGTGACCCGAGTTTGGCCTGGCAAGTGGTCAAATGCTTGCTGCACCTGAAAGTCTCCGTATGCTCACCCGTGGTGGTGAGCATGTCCAAGGAAGGCGTTGGAAAGGGGGCACTACCTACTGCTGCTTGAATAGTCAATTGATTTGCAAATAATTTGGGGAATCAAAGCACTAAGCTGGGCTCACTACAATTTGTGGAGCTCGCCTATCGATGGATATTCAGGCAGCTGGAGATGGTTTGTGGAAATGCTAGTGCGTCCTGCAGGTTCCATGCATTTATCTTTTCACCCCAAATGTTGCACTGGAGATTCATTGGCCACTGTTTTCTACTCATTAGGCTCCTTTTGAGATGTTTCAGTCAGGCATGCAGGAAGCAGTAACAATGACTTGGGGATCCAGTCATGGCACACCAATAGTGCTCAACAGAGAGCCAATATGACTAGCATGCTGTAACATATGGGCTGACAATGACTTGGACCCAAGCTGTGTAAAATCTTTATAGATAATGGTTCTGTTGTCTGGAACCAGGATGATGCGCGAATGACTCAAACTCTCACCTATATGTCCCTACTGAGAATATCCTGCTGCTCCAGATGCAGCTGGGCAAGCCCATTCTCTGCATTGCTTGTGTCTTGCCTTGTTCTCAGTCTACATGGGTCTTCAGAGAGAGGTGCAGCCCAGGCCAGACTGAACACCCCCAGCGAGCCATATCAGAATCCATCGCCTTTCCCTTCAATTTTTCTATATCAAAAATAATAGGTACATAAATTCCATTGTCCTGAAGACAAGCAGGATGCAAATATGAATTGACAGGCAGGTAACCTCCTGGCTCATCAGTTCATCAGAAAAAGAGAAAAATAGATATCTTCTAGGCAACGAGAAAGAGCAAAGTTACCAAAACCATTAGGAGCTTTGAAGTATATCCTTCCTCCTCTACATTACTGCAGCTCATCTCTGTGGAGTTTTGTTCCCAAAGCTACATGTCAAGCATCTGGCCAAGAACAATGGTAATGATGGAGGTATGGCTATGACTCCATGATTACCCTGTGCTGACCCCTATTTTCAGTTCCTGCCAACTTTCACAAAAACCTCCTTTGGAGCTGAAATTTCTTATGCCCAGTTTTCACCTAAGGAGATTTTTGGGAAAGTTTTACCAGAATCTGTCCAGCAATTTTTGGCTTATGCAACAATGAACCAACTGGCTTTTTCTGTTTTTCACAGTAGTAGTAGTAGTATGCAACAATGAACCAACTGGCTTTTTCTGTTTTCCACCTTCTGCTATGTCACGTAACTCAAATCCTGCTCTGTTTCCAGTCTTTAAACCTACACTTAGTTTTCAAACAGGATAAGAACCTTTGACAAGTTGGGAGAAAGTCATGTCATAAATAACAAAGTTATGACCTTTTGAAAATATTGCACCGAGCATGCTCAGCTGTGCACCAGTCTCCATAATGCTTCTTTGTCATTTTTATTGCAGTTCTCTTCATGGGTTAGCAGTTTAACAATAAGGCCATCAGGATGAAGGAATTGTCAGACAGCTACATTTAACCAGAAATGATAACAGCTCTTTCTAAGAGAGATTGCTGGGGTGGAATGGTGAGAGGTTTGATTGGTTGATCCCTTATTACTGAGTTCTCATCAGGAAGATTGATGGAGAGTAACCAATGATTTCAGTCAGATTCTTGTCACATTTGAACCTACTCGGTTACCATTGTGACTACTCAGGCTACATCTATACTACAACCGGGATCGATGTTCTGAGATCGATCCACCGGCGGTTGATTTTAGCGGGTCTAGTGAAGACCAGCCAAATTGACAGCAGATCGCTCTCCAGTCGACCCCTGTACTCTACCCTTGATGAGAAGACTAAGGTAAGTAGACAGGACAGTTTCTCCCGTCGACTCCCCCCCCACCTCCGGGGGTAATTCGACTGGAGGTACGTCGAATTCAGCTACGTTGTTCACATAGCTGGAGTTGTGTAGCATAGGCTGACATCGCAGTAGTGTGGATGTAGCCTCAGACTCAAACACTCTTGCGCTTTCGTTATGTAATATAGTTACACAACAGATACATGCTTAGACTCTGACTTACCTTGTTAGTGTAGACAAGGCCTAAATCTAATTTACTCTAGTTAAGTTACACAACTTAAGTTGATGTAACTTAGATTGATTTAGTGCAGAGTAGACACAGCTGTATGTCAACGGGAGACCCTCTCCTGTCAACATAGCTTCCACCTCTTGTTGAGGCGTACTGAAGGCAATGGGAGAGCACTCTCCCATCAACTTATTGTGTCTTCAGCAGACCCGCTAAACTGAAGATTCTGCATCAATTGCAGCGGTGCTGATTTAGCCTGTAGTGAAGACAAGCCCTTTGATACACTATTACACACACAAAACAATAGTAAAGGAATGTTAAGGTTGCACAGTCAAACACTCAGTAGTTAGGAAAAGCTAGAATTAAGTTTTCCCATGAAAGGCTTTTTCTTTTCTTTTTTTTCTTCTCGCAGGATCCTGCCTCATTCACTTCACAGACTAGGCCTGCTCTGGGAATGTTGGGCACAGAGCCGGCTCCAGGTTTTCTGCCGCCCCAAATGGTGCCCAAAAAAACCAGCGATGGCAGTGCAATCGTGTCGCTTCACTCTTCAGTGGCAATTCGGCGGCTGGTCCTTCGCTCCGAGAGGGAGCAAGGGACCCACCACCAAAGACCCTGACCTGCCGCCCCAATAGCGGCTGGAATGCTGCCCCTTGGTATTGGCCGCCCCAAGCACCTGCTTCTTTAGCTGGTGCCTGGAGCCGGCCCTGGTTGGGCATTTCTCAACTTTTGACTGCTTGACTTTGCAACCTTAAGCTTGTTGTAATGTAGCTTTTATGCTGTAATTTTCTAGGTTATTAAAAAAGGAAACTGGAAAAAAACTCAAAACATAAATTTTATCTTGTGGAACCATACCATGGGTAATCAGCACTATAGAAACCTTTAGATTCACTGCACAGGCCTCTGTCACTTGAGCTAATGGAGTAACTGATAGCAGTAGTAGGTTGTCATCCTCTGTGGAGCAACACTAGAGGGAGATTCAGCACATGATTTTTTCAATGGGTTTCACAGATAATTGTGGACAGCAGAGCAATGGTGAGACTCAGGCATCTGGAGTTCCATTCCAGGAACTGAGGGAAGTGTGGTCCAATGGGCACAGACCCTTCTGCCCTTGTTTTCCCCGTCCACAGACTAATTCTTTCAACCCTGTGCCCTCCAGCCCCTTCTTATCCCAGGACCAGTTTCTCTCCACCACCTTATCTTGTCCCATTCCCAGATTCCCACCCATGCAAGCTCCCCATCCCCATGGGCTTGTGATCCTGGCCCCCCTGTCTCCCTGTTCCAGACTTCCCTCTCATCACCCATCCCCCCTCACATTACTGTCAGGCAGCTTTCTCCTTCTCAGCCGCATTTGGGCACCAGCAGAAGCACTGAGAGCACAGGGGAGCCAGGCTCCATTCTCTCTGGTGCCCAGAGCAGCAGTTGCAGGGCAAGTCTTGCTCAGCTGTTTCAACCCTGGGCTGGAACATGCTGTCACTCTGGGGATGGCACAGGATTTCCCTACCCCACCCCAATTTCCCTAACACCCGCCCCCCCAGTTCTGTGAACTAATTACATGCAGTGTTGCCAATTTAGTGATTGTTTGGAAATTTGAATTGAAATTGAAACATTAATACACCCTTTAAAAGCATATACAGTGTATGATAAAATACGTGTATCTGAAAAAGGGTAATAGATTTGAAAAGTAGGAACATAGACTAGCTTCCTTATACAGCTGTTGTTTTTATGACGATGTCAGTGCATTCATTTCGGTGATGTTGGCCAACCTAATAATTTCAAATGAGGATTTGGAAGCAAAGTCTAAACGAGCTCTCCCTGACAGCCAGTGATGAGCTGGGGGGAAAGGTTTCAGGACCAGGCTGTATCTACATTCACACTTAATCTACCTAAGTATCCAGTAAACAGAGCTGTGTAGCCCAAGTGATAGATTTTGGCTGGCGTTGGGTTACAAATCACTTGAATGCGGGGGGGGGGCATTAATGAAATGTTGTTATTCTTATTGTATGAGAAAAGGGCAGTAGAACTGTTGACTGAGGGAGTCAAGAGAGAGGGTGGGGACAGGCATTTTGCTTGATGGTCTGCTTGAGTCACAAGTACTGTTTGACTTGCCCCTCTCCACTGTTTAAAGACAGAGCTGATCAGGCTCCCTAGAGTCTTTTGTTTTGTGAAGTAACCACTACAGCTGAAATCACTGATAATCAGGTCTAAGTGCTTGGACCTGCTGTGGGACAGTGTTTCTGCGGAAGAGATGGCCCAGTCTGCACTAGCAGTGAGGTTCCCTCCACTGAGAGCTCAGCTGAAATCACTGAGAGATGGATGGAACCTCAAGAAACCAACTTGCAAAGGTCACAGTGGCAGGTGGCAGCAGAAGTTGATGGCATAGGGCCATTGGGAACAGAGCGATGGAGTGAACAATGGCACAACCAACAACAGTGGGCAGAGTGAACAGGGAGCAGCTGGAGGAATGAGCAAGGTGCCATCTTACCCTCCACCTGGGAGGTGAACTCATGTGAAAGCACCTCTGAACTCTGAGTCTCCACTGACCAAGGACAACACCAGTGAGTGTTAATGAGGCTGTTAAAAATGCTGGAGACACAACACAGTTCATGCAAACAAACATGGCTGTGGCATCCTACTTTCTATTTAAGCAAGAGATACCACACACTACAAACTGGAGGCCAGTGTTAATTGCATTGTCACTTGTTCATCCTGAAGCTGAACACTGGTTCCAAACAAAACCAGCAAGAAACTCAGCTGAGTGGCTTCTAATGGTGTTAGAAGCCTGTGGTGCAACAGTGAAAGACTCAACAGTTGAAAAAGTGAAGAACTCTCTCACCACATTCAAAAAATTTGCATACATGGCTGATGAATGCACCAATGCAAATAGGCATCAAGTATTAAGTCACTGTGTATGTTATCCTGACATCAGGGGTAGGCCAGTAGATGCATTTCTAGATGTTCAAGTTATAGAAGACACATAGGCTGCATCTGTGACAACCCACATCTTAGAAGAGTTAAATGCTTGTCAATTGGACCCCAAAGAGATGGCTGCTTGTGCATTGGAGCTGCAAACTTCTCTGGAAGACATGGTGGAGCACAAGCTTTGCTCAGAGAAAAGTGTAACCCTGATCTCTCCTATACAGACTGCAGAGGCTATCCAGTCCAACTAGCACTAGTACGAGTTGCAAACTCTTCAAAAGACATTTAAAAAGCTATAAATTTAATGTCTTCATTATAGTCTTTTTTCAGCAAGAATCCAAAAAGACTGAATATCTTGGAAAATATAGAAGATACACTGGGACTGAAGTTCAAATTAGTCCAACCTGGGAAAACCCTCTGGCTTTCTCATGAGCGATCCTTGGCTATTGTCTTAAAATTACTCCAGTCGTTATTACTGGCTTTGGAAAGTGTCTACCATAATGGGATGGACCTAAGTAGTGAGGCTGGTGGACTACTTTTGCTACTATGTTCAGAGAAGACAATTGCCGTTCTCTCTCTTGTAAGTATACTGTTGAAATCGCTTGGGTCATTAAATAAAACCATCCAGGCATCTGTTACAACAGTAGTGGATCTTTGTCCACCACTAGAAGCTACATTTGGATCAATCAGAGCTATCCATTGAAAAAGTACTGGAAGAAGCAAACACTTCAGTCCAGATGTTGACTAATGAAGGCATTTATATTGAATCCTTAAGTGAAGAGGACAAGATGTATTTGTTAAGACAACTGAAAAAGTATACAGACTTGATTCTTAAAATTCTACAACAGTGACTACTAGATTCTACTCAACATCTACGTAGCTTTTACAGATCCCTGTCCTATAAAACACCAACAGCTGAGTGGAGTGAGGCACTCCCAGCAATGGGGCTGCCATGTGCTCAGGATAGAATAGAGAATTTGAACACGGAGTGGAATATCATACGACGAATGAATGAAGATTTGACTTCAACTTCTTTTTTTATCATCACTAGTGGCTCGACGGGATCTTTATGCTGTTTCCTGGGATGAAAGAAGTAGGAATTCATCTCTTGCTACTTCCAGTCACAACAGCTATAGTTGCGCACTCTTTTGCCTCACTGAATAGAATTTTGTGTTCTGAAAGAAGTCGCCTTCTACTTGATCATTTGAACGAACTAATGACCATATCAGTTGAAGGACTGGAAGTACCGGACACATGGGAAGCCACCAAAGATGAACATGTTGCATTCAAGAAGTTCATTAACAGACTTGTGTAAAAGTATCACAAGAAACCAAGAAGGACGTAGATGTCATGCATCGTAGAAGGCTTGAGTAGCCAACTTTGATTCATGAGATGTTTTAAAACATGAGTTAAATCTAATAAAATGGTCATTAAATGTTTCAGTTTTTACTATAGTGCCAGACAGCCCCCCCTTCACCCTCACAATCTCACCCCTCATTGGCCCTGACCCTCCCCCCCCCGGAAATTCAAACACCCCCCCCATTTCAATTCCTGGGGAAAACACTGGGATGACACGTGCAATTTAGCCACAGGTAGGAGCTGTGAGGGGATGGAGCATGCTCAGTGCAGATGGAGTCTTTGGAGAGTTTGAGCTGTAACAAATCTCTACTGAGCATGTGTAATTTTGCCAAAAAAAATTACAGTTTGGGCAGCTTTTCATAAAATCTGCAAAAAGCACATCTCTAATATCAGGGTGACCCCCTTCCCCCCACACCAATTTCAAGTCCTTGCTACAGTCTGATTGGGCTACAGCTTCTCAGCAAAAGTATTATAAGAATGTTTTTAACCTCAGCAGAACAACATATTTTCCCTATTTGAATCCTGAGAAACGACTGAACTTTCTTTGAAACTTTCCAAAAAACATTCAGCCTGAAGCAGACACCTAGGAGGAAAAAATCTCCATCTGAGTGGCTAAAGGATAGCAAAGTTATAAGCAACTGAATATAGGATCTTATAATGGGAAGCGTTAGGGAAATATAACTATAGGCAGTTCTACCTTCCCCACCTATAAAACCCACTGCTAATTTCTATACATTAATTACACTGGAGTGGCGTGGCCAATGCAATGAGCATTTAAGTCAGTCAGAAATAATTCATTACCTTTGAGGGCACAGTGCAGCATGAATGTCAATGAGAGCACGGCGTGGGGCGGTGTGTGAACATTTTGAGTCAAGCCCCTCCCAGACTGAGTCAGTGTTATTGGGGGCAGGATGTGGCTCTTTGTCTGTAGCGATTTGTGCAATCATGTTACAAGGGCCTGGCTATTCGCTCTGTAGCCAAATGAGGAGCAGGGACAGCACTGACCCCGAACGGACCCAGTGTTGAAAACCTTAATTCTCTGCTGTACCCCAAGGGGCTCTGTCTCAGACATCACTGCAGTGAGCAGGCTGCCCACAAGAGGCAACTCAGTTTTATCCTTTAGCAGCTGGCTCTGGGCATGGGCAGTAAAACTAGCTGATGGCACCAGGGCTGGATCAGGAACCTACAGGAGACATTAAGATGGAGTTAAGCTGAGAGTCTGTATCATTAATTTAGGGTAAAAATCCATGACACGGATGCTGTGATTATCCCCAAAGCAGGCGCTGTATACCCAGAAACTCCGCCTTAAGGTTAAAGAGAGTGAGCTCCACACATGCTAAGGGCTGGAAATGCACAGTTCTGGCACCCAAACAGCCTTACATCTGCCCCGTCACAGACGCCTCCAACCGCCCATAGAGTGAAACCTCCCTGACATCATGGGCAGGGGCTGTTGTTTAGGATTAATAGTCACTTCTCCCATTGTTATTCCAAACGGAAAATTTTGCCTTCAGCAGACATCTTAACTTTGCCTAGCTGTGACACCAGGAAGAGAAGCAATGAACAAATCAGCTGGATGCATCTTTAAATGTCACTTTAATCTAATCTGGAGCCCTAAACCCTAGTACGCCTCATTGGAGCATGTGGCTGGTCAATGGTGTCTATGGGACTGGGATGCAGGATTGAAGGTTCCCACAGCTGGTGCCCGGCCTTGCATCTCCCCTGCTGTGACAGCTGTTTGCAGGACCACCTTCCTTCCGCCAGCCAAGCTGTCTTGGAAGCACAGTAGAGCTGCCCCTCTCCCTTCCCAGCTCGCATCCTGCTCTCCGGGCAAGGCCAGAGTGCCCTACGCTGGGGGAACAGGCATGGGGTTGGCCTTCCCTGCCATGCTTCAAAGGGTGCTGCTGTCTAATATCTGTACCATTTTTATCCAGACCCCAATAATGGACCCAGGGGACAGCTCAGACCATACTCTTGGGATTCTGATATGATGATTTTAGTTATCAGCTGACTGACCGACTTACCAATGTGTTGTAGACATGACACTTAACCTGTATAATGCCCCCTAATGCTAAATGCAGCATCATACTGATTCCAAGTGATCTCGGTTGCCAGGGCAAAGATTCCTGTCTCACTCAACCCCCCCCATACCTTCCATCCATGAACCGGTGCCTGCCCAGAGTCAGGTAAAGGCTTGAGTCAAAGGTACGTCTCAGTTCATCACCTTGCACTCTGGCCAGCTGTCCAGTGACATCAGTGTTACCACCAGGAGGCTTTCCTTTTTGTAATTTCAGCCCCATAGTGTTTATTTTATAGCAATTCCCCCATGTATGGGCAAAATTCCTTGTAGATTTAGCACCTCCAGCACGGAGCCACCTTTCAGCTGTGTGGGGCCACATCCGTGATTACAGAAGTTGAAACCGAGTGACAACGTGTGAGGTGAACCCAGAAATGTTGAAAAAATCTGGGTTTAGTTGCAGTTGTTTAATAAATGAAAGCAAGTGAGTGATCACCCACGGAAATGTCAAGAGGGAGTTTCTGCAGCAGACCAGGACTCTTCTGAGTGATTACTGATCACAATCCCCCAGTCCATTCCTCCATGCCTTTGTTTTGCTTCAGCATTAATGACTTAAATGCTTTGCTGAGTGAGGGTGGTCAACTGAATCTTGGTCTGAGACAGCACACAGTCAGATGCTGTCAGATAGTTGTTTGCACATGTACCTCATCTCCTATCAATCCTCACTATTACTGGCCATGTGCCAGGCAAACAGACTCCATATATGAAACATACTAGAAGAACCTTCAATAACCCAGTATTAACTGCAGACCTAGACAGGGGTTTTACAATTAAATTGCAACATGAAATTCAGTTAATAACTGTCGCCGTCAATTGTGCTTCGTTGCTACATCTTTCTGTTAAATGCCTTAGTGCTGTTTAATATAGGAACGCAGTATCAGGAAATACATGTACAATTTTATATCTCTTTATGGAAAATTCCAGTTTCCAATTTGCATATACTTGTCTACTTAGAAATTTTATTATGTGCAATATTTACTACAGTAGCCACTTTTTCTTCTTAAGAGGATTATTTATGGCATGTTATATTTTTATGCAGTTGGCTTTAGCAGTATATGTATTTACAAGAATAGCATTTTAAAGTCTCTTCGTTTCACCATGATACACAGTCACAAAGTGCACAGGACAAACTCCATCTTTTTCCACTGGCTGTTGCAGCGATGGAACCAGTTTTCAATTATGATGGTACAAACTTTGTCAGCTTGGGGACAACAAAAGTAACAGTGGAGTCAACTGCAGGCCTGGGGTGGGAAGGGAGGGAGAGACAACGAAAAAGAGAAAAGCAAAGAGCAGGATGAGGAATATAGGAAAGTAGCAGTTGTTAAATCTCTCTTTCCCCTCACAGGTGCTGGGAAGGGTGACGTGGGGGGGAATGAAAGCTCAGACCTGCAGATGATGACAGATTTCTGTCGCTTTGGCTGAAGTAATGTACAAAGAGGTGCCAGTTTGCTGAGAACTTTGCCAGGAGTTGCCTGAGACAGTTTGCCCTGCAGCCTGCTTGGCAGATCCATTTGAGAACGTGGTTCTATGCTGAAAAGCAATTCTGTAGAAACAGCATCTTCTCACTCAATAGATCTGTTCAGTGGGGCCCTTCCATTGACTTCCATGGGCTCTGCATTAGGCCCAATGAGTAAGAGAGACAGATTTGTTACTTCGGTGACAAACAAAATGTTACTGCTTTTCCTCCTGTTAATCCTGCAGAAACAGCCCACCTGAGAAAATCTACTGCCAGGAGTCTGGAGCATGTATGCAAATATACCTAATTTGCATGCATGAATATGCCTTCTCTTATTTACATAAATACTCTATGCTATATGTATATCCATGCTTAGCGGTGCACACCTCCCTGCTCCCAAACCAGTAGCTGTGGGCTAACATCAGTTAGGCTCATCACTGGGTGTGGGGCTGCCCTGGTCACATCCCTGTTCCAACAGCCAGGACGGGGGTAATGCAGAAAAGCCCCTGCCACTGCTACACCCCCAGGGATCTCTATGAGTAGAGTATATTCAAGGGTCTGATTAACCTAGTTTTATGGCTTCTTTGCCCAGCAAAGTAGCAGATCAGAGAATCTGACCCTATTCATCTGCAGTCTCCTCTCCAGCCCACCATGTGGGATCTCCTGAGCAGAAGGATGTTTGTGGTGTTTATTACATGGGTACAAGAAATAAACCCCTGCACTGTGCTCCTCACCGTACAAAGTGCCGAGACGTGGCTTTTCCGCAGGGGCTACATGGTCTTGGCCAGTAGCTGGTAAAAGTATCCTTTCCCCGCTCACCACCTCTGGACTGTAAGAGCGAATTCTGGCGGCATTGGCCAGTTTGCCTCATTGCCCCTTGCCCTGAGTGCCAAATGGCCAGCTACATTTCCATTTCCTCGAAAACCAAGGGAGCCGAGGCCTGTGCTCTGTGTGGAGAAGGGTAATGCATTCCCTCCTGTGCCGGCTGCAGCATATGAATATTCATTAGTCAGTTCTTCGCTGAATAGCGATCTGTGTTTATGATGATGAAGTGAGACATGCAGATACACTTGTTAAACTGATTTCACCGTAATGCGAGCAGGGCACAGACCACAGTGAGCCTTGCAGGCTGTTGTAAGGGAGATGGTAATTAAGCACTAATATGCAACTGGGGTTGTCAAAAGACAGAGACAGAAGCAAGGGCAGGCGGGTGTTGAGAGGAGTCTGTGCAAAGGAGGAGGAATGGCTAATTTAGTGGCCTTCATAGCAGTGATTTGGGCAGAACTGTTAACCATGGGGCAGCCTAGTCAGTCTGTTTGTGTAATAAATATCTGCAGGGCCCCACAAAACCTCTGTAAAGAGGTAAAGGCTGAAAAAACAGGAAACCAGTGATGGTGAAATCTACTGCCAACCCTGGGGACATAGGGAAACAGAGGGTCTTAGCCTGGCTGGGAGCAGTGACGGGTCTGAGCAGTGTCCAAGGAGCCAATGGGATTGGGGAGGAAGTCTCATGCATGGGGAGCTAACCGGAGGTTTGCTTAGGCATGCAATTGGGGTTTGATCAAAGCAGTGACTGTGACAACAGGATTTGAGGAGCTCGGTGGCTGGTGAAACTACAGCTAGAGAGAAGGTGATTAGCATCTCATGGAGGAAACAGGAGTCCAGTCCTGAACTCAGAAAAAACAAGAGAGGCGAGGGCTGTGGATACACATGCGGAGAAGAGCAGCCCTGGTCAAGCTCCTTTACAAATACCAATGTGGGCCGGTGCAGAGAGCCAGCAATGAGGGAAGCTCAGATTCCCTAGAGCTGAATACAAAGATCATGGTGCAGGCCGATCTCTGCTGAGGAGGAGAGACCAGTGGCAGGGTCTCAGCTCTAGAGTAATGAGAAATGAGAAGGGTATTCTGGGGCTTTTGGTGGTGTAGTTTCGCTGGTTTTGTCATGGTCTCTGTAAGAACAAGCCTGCTCCCTTGGGTTTATTTGTCCCAGGTTTGAAATTCAATAAATCAAAATCTAAGGCCAAAATGTTCAAACTCGGGTGACTAATTTCAGGCTCCACAATTGACAGTTTGGCTCCTAAATCATTGATCTAGGGAAAACATTTCAATGCATCTAAGTGGCTTCCATTTTCCAAAGAACATGGGCAGTTAAGACACTTAAAATGGGACTTAAGGCTCCTAAAATCATTTAGGTGCTTTTGAAAAGTTATTTTTCCCCTCAGTGCCTGACATTAGCCAGCCAGGGGGAGATGTGTGTGTTTGGGGGGCGGGATCAGGGGAGGAATCAGACAGTCAAAGTCAAAGTGAAAGCTTTAAACCATTAACACACACACTGTCAACATCCCAGGCCAAAATATACAAAGTAAACTTCCTTAAACCAATCTCTGATGTGAGCAGTGTGACCTAGTGGTCAAAGCAGGGTCTTACTAGGAGCTCAGAGTCCGAGAGAGGCCAGAAGGCAAACCAAGAGTCAGGTAGGGTCAGGTTACTAGGAAAGCAGAACCACAGAGCAGCATCCCGGGGAGCAGGAGCAGGCAGTACAAGGCACACAAGTCAGACCCTGGTGCATGGACAACTTTCTGTTCCTGTACTGTGTTTAAACAGGGGTTGTGAATCAATCAGGGCCCCTGGCATTCAGCCAATCAGCTTCTGATAAGAGTTAGCAGACCACTGGGTGGCAGGTTGGAACCTATTAGCTTCAAAGAGTCCTGTGCAGCAGGGCTAGAGATCCATGCTCCCTAAGAAACAAGTTCTTAAGCAGCGCTTTACTTTCTTTGCCTGTCTGCACATTTCAGAGATGAGGGGGAAGGAAAGCTCAGTGGTTTGAGCATTGGCCTGCTAAACCCAGGGTTGTGAGCTCAATCCTTGAGGAGGCCACTTACAGATCTGAAGCAAAAATCAGTACTTGGTCCTGCTAGTGAAGGCAGGGAGCTGGACTCAATGACCTCATAGACTCATAGGTCAGAAGGGACCAATATGATCATCTAGTCTGACCTTCTGCACAAGGCAGGCCACAGAACCCTACCCATCCACTTTTATACAACCCCTAATCCAGGACCGAGTTATTGAAATCCTCAAAACTGGTTTGAAGACCTCAAACTGCAGAGAATCCACCAGCAAGCGACCCATGCCCCACGCTGCAGAGGAAGGCGAAAAACCTCCAGGGCCCCTGCCAATCCGCCCTGGAGGAAAATTCCTTCCCGAACCCAAATATGGCGATCAGCTAAACCCTGAGCACGTGGGCAAGACTCACCAGCCAGCACCCAAGAAGGAATTCTCTGCAGTAACTCAGTTCCTATCGCATCCAACATCTCCCCGCAGACCATTGAGCAGACTTATCTTGTGATAATCCAAGATCAATTGCCCAAATTAAACTATCCTATCATAACATCCCCTCCATATACTTATCAAGCTTAGTCTTGAAGCCAGATAAGTCTTTTGCCCCCACTACTTCCCTCGGAAGGCTATTCCAAAACTTCACTCCCCTAATGGTTAGAAACCTTCATCTAATTTCAAGTCTAAACTTCCTAATATCCAGTTTGTACCCATTCATCCTCGTGCCTACATTAGAACTAAACTTAAATAATTCCTCTCCCTCCCTAACGTTAACGCCCCTGATATATTTATATAGAGCAAGCATATCCCCCCCGCAGCCTTCTTTTGGCCAGGCTAAACAAGCCAAGCTCTTTGAGTCTTCTTTCATAAGATAGGTTTTCCATTCCTCGGATCAACCTAGTAGCCCGTCTCTGGACCTGTTCCAGTTTGAATTCATCCTTCTTGAACATGGGACACCAGAACTGCACACAATATTCCAGATGGGGTCTCACCAGCGCCTTATATAATGGTACTAACACCTCCTTATCCCTGCTGGAAATACCTCGCCTAATGCATCCTAAAATCACATTTGCTTTCAAGGTCCCTTCCTGTTCTAGGAGATAGGTATATCTCCAATAATAATAATAATAATGATTGTTATTAGATGGAAACTTTCCCATCGGTTTGTGTGTATAAGGTGAAACCAACATTTACCAGTAAAAATCAAACCCTTCCAAACCTAAACATGACTAACCACAGAATTCATTATGCAAACAGCATCACATTCCTTAGTTTTCCTTCCTAGGCTATTTTAGCTATGCCTACACCCAGCTTACATACACATACGCATGCTAGCTCCATGAGCACTGGCATGAGTGTAAGTACTAGCGTAGCTGCCGGTTGCACAGAAGGGAGCAGCAGCAGCAGCTTGACTTGTCTACACTACAGGGTTAAGTCGAATTTAGCCACGTTAGGTCGATTTTATAAGCAATGCGTCTACACAAGCAATCCCGTTCCATCGACCTAAAGGGCTCTTAAAATCAACCTCTGTACTTCTCCCCAGCGAGGGGAGTAGCTCTAAAATCAGCCTTTCTGCACTGAATTTGGAGTAATGTGGTTGCAAGTTGGTGATATTGGCCTCTGGGAGCTATCCCAGAGTCCTCCATTGTGACCGCTCTAGACAGCACTTTGAACTCTGATGCACTAGCCGGGAACATACGTAAAGCCCTGGGAACTTTGGAATTTCATTTCCTGTTGGTCAGCGTGGCAAACTCAGCAGCACTCAGCAGCACGGGTGCCCATGCAGTCCCCCCAGAATCGTAGAGCGTAGAATGTTTCTATGCTCCCCCTATCATCTCCGTCCCTGAGGTTATCACAGATTAGAAGGGAGGAAAAAAACCATACTCGCGATTACATGTTTTCTCAGTTCATGCAGTCCTCCCGCATGATAGGGCAGAGCTTAATTCATGGAAGCATTCAGAGGCAGAGGCCAGGAAAGCATTAAGTGAGTGTGCAGATCGGATGCAGGACGCGATGCTGAGGCTAATGTGGATACAAATGGACACGATGAAGCATCTGTTGGAGCTGCAGGAAAGCCAACAAGAGCACAGACCCCCTGCTGCATCCACTGTATCACCGTCTGCCCTCCTCCCCATGTTCCATAGCCTTCTCACCCAGACACCCAAGAATGCCGAGGAGGGGTGGGGGCTTCAGGCACCCAGTGACTCCACTCCAGAGGATGGCCCAAGCAACAAAAGGCTGTCGTTCATACCGTTTGTTTTTTAGTGTGGCTACAATAAGCAATGTGGCCTTGTCCTTCCCTCCTCCCCCACCCCACCCATACTACCTTGTCCGTTATCTCATTTTTTTTTAATTAATAAAGAAAGAATGCATGGTTTCAAAACAATAGTTACTTTTTTTCAAAGGGGGGAGGATGATTGGCTTACAGGGAATTAAAATCAACAAAGGGGGCGGGTTTGCACCAAGGAGAAACACACACAACTGTCACACTGAAGCCTGGCTAGTCATGAAACTGGTTTTCAAAGCCTCTCTGATGCGCAGTGCACCTTGCTGTGCTTTTCTAATCTCCCAGGTGTCTGGCTGCTCAAAATCAGATGCCAGGCAATTTGCCAAACTTTCCACCCTACCATAAATGTCTCCCTCTTACTCTCACAGATATTATGGAGCACACAGCAAGCCACAATAGCAATGGGAATGTTGGTTGTGCTGAGGTCTGACCAACAGCGCCAGCGCGCTTTTAAATGTCCAAAGGCACATTCTACCACCATTCTGCACTTGCTCATGCTTGCCTTGGTATGGCTCCTACACGGGTAACCCAGGAAAAAAGGTGCGAAATGATTGTCTGCCATAGCTTTCACGGAGAGAGGGTCAACTGACGACATGTACCCAAAACCACCCATGATGATGTTTTTGCCCCATCAGGCATTGGGAGCTTAACCCAGAATTCCAATGGCGGCGGAGACTGAGGGAACTGTGGAATAGCTACCCACAATTCACTGATCCATAAGTTGATGCTAGCCATGGTAGTGAGGACGCACTCCTCTGGCTTAATGTGGACATGCGCAATTGACTATATAAAATTGATTTCTGAAAATCGACTTGTATAAAATCGACCTAATTGCTTAGTGTAGACAAACCCTTAATTTTGTGAACCATGTACCCAGGGATGCTGGAGGGTTTCTGGTGGCTACCCCACTGTTCCTGGGTGTGCAGGCTGGGACTCAGCCCTATTTTGTAGTATAGATGTAGCCTGAGCGGATCCTGCCACTTCAGTGTTGGTTGACACATCTGTGGATGTTTGTCCTTTCATGTGATAGATGTGAATAATCGTTCTCTTCCCCCCTCCATCCCACAGTACTTTTCCAGTAATGCTCACCACACGCATTCTTGAATCACCTCCTCCTTCACTGCTTCTCCTTCCCCTGCACCCCAGCATCTTCATTTCCCCTTCTCTTCTCGACTGGTCCCACCAGCTGCATTGTCTTCACTCATCCTCTCAACCCTACTCCCCACCTTCACCAATCCCCACCCCACCTCTGCAATGTTTTGGTACTGTGTAATGTTAGCAGCTAGAGCTAATAACAAGATTCGGAGTCACAAAAGGTCTCGAGAGACATTCCAGCAGAACAGACTTTATTGTTGATAAATTCAGCTTCAAGAATGTCATCATTTCAGCTGGCACTTTTTCAAGTCCCGTCTCTAAGATCCAAGACGTTTAGATAAACAAAACTGGCATGACCATCTGCAATTGCACCATCTGTAATTTCAGTAGTGTTACTCTCCTTTTTCCCCTCTATATAAATGGAAACTTCTCAAAGGGACCATTAACAAAGAGTCAAAGGCCAATATTCTCATGCCTCGTGCTTGAAGTTAGGTACCTAAATCCACATGACCTGAGAAAACAATCTGTGTCAGCATCTGGCATCTTTTTCTGGTCTGGGTTTAATAATGATATCATATTTCTACAGGTGCAACAGTGTTCCTTGCAGCATTGATTCTGCAGTAACAAGAGGTTTTCCTAGCTGCCACGGTTGGGTGATGGTCAGGTTCCACCGTCCATTTCCTCCCATGGGCATATTGATGGAAGTGCTCACTGGCAAAGTCTACCCCAGACATTTCCCTTTCATCTGTGCATAGTTCCATTCTGTAGCTGTTTGAAAGGGTCCTGGATAAAACATGGTCTTCTCTGTCTGCAGCAGCGCAGGCCAGGTCTTTGTCTGGAGGCACGCCCCTGCCCTGCTCTCTGTGCATTCATAGCTCAGTGTGCATGCACCGCTGCAGGCGGAATCCCAAACATCTGGTAGGTGTGATATAAACATGGCAGCTAAATCACTAGACCAAGTGTGTTTCCTAGTGCAACATGGTTTTCGGTGGCCTCATTTATCGATTAATACGTAGTTCAAGACAAAAGCCTATTAGATCACTTAATCTGACCTATATAGCACAGGCGATGGCCTTTCATCCAGTTACCCCTGTACTGAGCCTGTTTGGCTAAAGCATCTTCCAGAAAGGTGTCCAGTGCTGTATACAGAGATGAGATCCCCTCCCTGCTCCTGCTTCCCTGTTTATATATCCAAGGATCACACCAGTCCTTTTTGCCACAGCATCACACTGGGAGCTCATGTTCCGTTGTTTGTTCGCTGTGACCCCTCAATCTGTTTTTTGGAGTCAGCGCTGTCCAGAATGCAGGCCCCTAGTCTGTGTGTGTGGCTGGCATTCTTGGTTCCTACGTGTATAAGTTTGCATTTGGTTATATTAAAATGCATTCGTTTCAATGGGCCCAATCTCCCAAATGATCCAGCTGGCTCTGTCTGACTCCCTCTCTTCGTCATTGTTTCCACTTGGCCAATCTTTGGGCCAGCCACAGATTTTATTGGCAGTGATTTTATACTTACTTCCAGCAGGGATTCAGGGGGCCTGGGGCAGAGCAATTTCGGGGGCCCCTTCCATAAAAAATAAAAGTTGCAATATTATAGAATACTGTGTTCTCATGGGGGCCCCTGTGGGACCCGGGCCCTGTGGCAAATTGTCCCACTTGCCCCCTCTCCCCCCCACCCTCCCCGTGGTGGCCCTGACTTCCAGACCACTAATGAAAATGACAAACTTCTAGCCTAGTACCAGTTCCTACAGAGCCTCATTAGAAACCCTCCCAATCAGTGCTGATTCCCTGTTGAAAACTACCGGTACTTTTTTTGAGATCTGTCATTTAGCTAGTGCTTAATCTATTTAATGTGTCCTCTTTTGATACTGAACAGTAGTAATATTTTAATCAGAATGTCAGCGGTACTAAATCAAATGCCTTACAAAAGTCTAAATCTGTTACATCAACACAGTTACCTTTATCCATCAAACTTGTAAGCTCATCAAAGAATGAAATCAGCTTTGTTTGACAAGAGATTTTTTCCATAAAGCCATGTTGGCTTTTATTAATTATATTCCTATCCTTTAGTTAATTTTCAAGTGTATCCCTCATAAGCTTTTCCATTATATGTTGCTCGGGACTGATCAGTGTTGGGTTTGGTACCATTACTTAAGAAAATAAAGACCCTAATATTTTACTTCCATTGCTCTGGTGACACATTTAACATGGCTCTGTTTTCCTTGGATCTCTGCATTGTGGGACAGAGACTGGCATCATGTTCTTCCTTGGCAGCTCCAGTCTGACCCAAGCAAGCCCAGCATAGGCATCATCCTCTTTCTCATGACATACTTAATGGGCTGAATGAATATCAAAAGGGAAGCGGCTGGATCTGTCTTTCCCTGGTGGGGTATTACACGTGCTTTGTTCGGTCAGTTTTCTCCCACAGTTTTCTCCTCACAGGGATGGAGAAATAGAACTCAGGAACAGGTTTGCTGAGTTGGGAAATGAAGATGGAGCACAGCAGGCTGCTGAAGGAGAGAGGGCAAGGAAAAAGAGAAGAGCTGATAGTCCTGCAGAAGGAGGGGAGGAGTCAATGGAAGTGGCACCAAGTATGAGCCCTAGGAGGATTGTAAGGGCGAATACAAATTGAGAGGACTTGCGGCAAGCTGGTGTGGGGGATAGACCGGAGAATCACACTGTCGCCAGGAAAAGGCAAGTCTATGTGATTGGAGACTCTTTACTGAGAAGAATAGACAGGCCTGTAACTAGACCTGATCGGGAGAACAGAAGGGTGTGCTGTCTGCCAGGGGCTAAGATACAGGATGTGGACCTGAGGCTGAATAGGATCCTAGCGGGAGCGGGAAAGAATCCGTTGATTGTCCTTCATGTGGGAACGAATGATACGGCTAGTTACTCGCTGGACTGTATCAAGGAGGATTATGCCAGACTGGGGAAGACGCTCAAAGAAATCGAGGCTCAGGTGATCTTCAGTGCGATTCTGCTGGTTCCTAGGGCAGGGCGACGAAGGAGTGACAAGATTATGGCGATCAACAGATGGCTCAGGCATTGGTGTTACAAGGAGGGCTTTGGGATGTACGGTCATTGGGAAGCGTTTACGGACAGACAACTGTTCGCTCAGGATGGACTTCATCTAAGTAAGGAAGGAAATAGAATTCTAGGATGGAGGCTGGCTGACCTCATCAAGAGAGCTTTAAACTAGGAAGTTGGGGGAGATGGTTGGGAGATGTTCAGGAGATCTCCACGCCGGAATATAACCTGGAGAGGGAAGTAAACAACGTGAGAGGGGATACCCTTGCGGACCAAAGAATTGATCCAAGGAGGAATAGTGGAGTAGAAACCAGATTAACGGGTGATGCTGGTGGTAGAAGGTCTGTGCACGACGGGGGAAAGAATGTCATTGACGCTAAACGCCAAAAATTAAAATGTCTGTACACTAATGCGAGGAGCCTAGGTAACAAGATGGAGAAACTGGAGATGAGATTAACTGTAATGAAATAAGAAGCGATGGAATGGATAAGACAGAGTCTGTCTGGGCAAAAATCACACTGGGTAAAAAAGCAACTAGAGCTTCCCCTGAGATAGTGCTTGGGGTGTGCTATAGACCGCCCGGATCTGATTTGGATATGGATAGAGACCTCTTTAATGTCTTTAATGAAGTAAACACAAAGGGGAAATGTGTGATTATGGGAGACTTCAACTTCCCGGATATAGACTGGAGGACGAGTGCTTGCAAGAATAATAGGGGTCAGATTTTTCTGGATGTGATAGCGGATGGATTTCTTCATCAAGTAGCTGAAGTACCTACAAGAGGGGATGCCATTTTAGATTTGGTTTTCGTGAGCAGTGAGGACCTCGTAGAAGAAATGGTGGTAGGGGATAACCTTGGTTCGAGTGATCATGAGCTGATTCAGTTCAAACTAGATGGAAGGATAAACAAATGTAGATCTCGGATTAGGGTTTTCGATTTCTCAAGGGCTCATTTTAAAGAATTAAGGAAATTAGTTATGGAAGTGGATTGGACGGAGGAACTTGCGGATTTAAATGCGGAGGAGGCCTGGAATTACTTTAAGTCGCAGCTGCGGAAATTGTCGGAAGCCTGCATCCCAAGAAAGGGGAAAAAAAACATGGGCAGGAGTTGTAGGCCAAGCTGGATGAGCAAGCAACTCAGAGAGGGGATTAGGAGAAAGCAGAAAGTTTACAGGGAGTGGAAGAAAGGCGGGATTAGCAAGGGAAGCTACCTTGGTGAGGTCAGAACATGTAGGGATAAAGTGAGGAAGGCTAAAAGCCGCATTGAACTGGACCTTGCAAAGGGAATCAAAACAATAGTAAAAGGTTCTACAGCCACATAAACAAGAAGAAAACAAAGAAAGAAGAAGTGGGGCCGCTTTACACTGAGGATGGAATGGAGGTTAAGGATAACCTAGGCATGGCCCAATATCTAAATAAGTATTTTGCCTCAGTTTTTAATAAGACTAGTGAGGAGTTTAGCGATGATGGAGGGATGATAAGTGGGAATGTGGATATGGAGGTGGATATTACTGCAACTGAGGTAGAGGCCAAACTTGAACAGCTTGATGGGACAAAATAGGAGGGCCCGGACAATCTCCATCCGAGGATATTAAAGGAACTGGCGCGTGAAATTGCGAACCCGTTAGCGATAATTTTTAAGCAGTCGATAAACTCGGGGGTTGTGCCGTACGACTGGAGGATTGCTAACGTAGTCCCTATTTTTAAGAAAGGGAATAAAAGTGATCCGGGTAATTATAGGCCTGTTAGCTTGACATCTGTAGTATGTAAGGTCTTGGAAAAAATTTTAAGGGAGAAATTAGTCAAGGACATAGAGGTCAATGGTAATTGGGACGAATTGCAACATGGATTTACTAAAGGTAGATCGTGCCAAACCAATCTGATCTCCTTCTTTGAGAAGGTGGCGGATTACTTAGATAAAGGAAATGCGGTAGATCTAATTTACCTCGATTTCAGTAAGGCGTTTGACACGGTTCCGCATGGGGAACTGTTAGTTAAATTGGAAAAGATGGGGATGAATATGAAAGTCGTAAGGTGGATGAGGAACTGGTTAAAGGGGAGACTCCAGCGGGTCGTATTGAAGGGTGAACTGTCAGGCTGGAAGGAGGTTACTAGTGGAGTCCCTTAAGAATCAGTTTTGGGACCGATCTTATTTAACCTTTTTATTACTGACCTTGGCACAAAGAGCGGGAATGTGCTAATAAAGTTTGCGGATGACACAAAGTTGGCGGGTATTGCTAACACGGAGAAGGACAGGGATACTATTCAGGAAGATCTGGACCACCTTGTAAACTGGAATAAGAGTAATAGAATGAAATACAATAGTGAAAAGTGCAAAGTCATGCACTTAGGGATTAATAATAAGAATTTTAGATATACGTTGGGGATGCATCATTTGGAAGCGACGGAGGAGGAGAAGGACCTTGGGGTATTGGTCGATAGCAGGATGACTATGAGCCGCCAATGTGATACGGCTGTTAAAAAAGCAAATGCGATTTTAGGATGCATTAGGCGAGGTATTTCCAGCAGGGATAAGGAGGTGTTAGTACCGTTATATAAGGCGCTGGTGAGACCCCATCTGGAATATTGTGTGCAGTTCTGGTGTCCCATGTTCAAGAAGGATGAATTCAAACTGGAACAGGTCCAGAGACGGGCTACTAGGATGATCCGAGGAATGGAAAACCTGCCTTATGAAAGGAGACTCAAAGAGCTTGGCTTGTTTAGCCTGGCCAAAAGAAGGCTGCGGGGGGATATGCTTGTTCTATATAAATATATCAGGGGCGTTAACGTTAGGGAGGGAGAGGAATTATTTAAGTTTAGTTCTAATGTAGGCACGAGGACGAATGGGTACAAACTGGATATTAGGAAGTTTAGACTTGAAATTAGACAAAGGTTTTTAACCATTAGGGGAGTGAAGTTTTGGAACAGCCTTCCGAGGGAAGTAGTGGGGGCAAAAGACTTATCTGGCTTCAAGACTAAGCTTGATAAATATATGGAGGGGATGTTATGATAGGATAGTTTAATTTGGGCAATTGATCTTGGATTATCACCAGATAGGTCTGCTCAATTGTCTGCGGGGAGATGTTGGATGGGATGGGAACTGAGTTACTGCAGAGAATTCCTTCTTGGGTGCTGGCTGGTGAGTCTTGCCCACGTGCTCAGGGTTTAGCTGATCGCCATATTTGGGGTCGGGAAGGAATTTTCCTCCAGGGCGGATTGGCAGGGGCCCTGGAGATTTTTCACCTTCCTCTGCACCGTGGGGCATGGGTCGCTTGCTGGTGGATTCTCTGCAGTTTGAGGTCTTCAAACCAGTTTTGAGGATTTCAATAACTCGGTCCTGGATTAGGGGTTGTATAAAAGTGGATGGGTAGGGTTCTGTGGCCTGCCTTGTGCAGGAGGTCAGACTAGATGATCATATTGGTCCCTTCTGACCTATGAGTCTATGAGTCTATGAGACCCAGGCCAGCTGGGAACAGCAGAGCAGTAGAAGGCAGATATACTGGCCACTGGATAAGCAGTTTTCTGTTCCCTGAGTGACCAGAGCAGGGGCTGCTCCAGGCTAATGAGAACACCTGACTCCAATTAACCTGCTAAGAGTCAGGTAATTAAGGCCCCTCTGATGCTATAAAAGGGCTCACTCCAGTCAGGCCAGAGGGAGTCAGGGAGCCAGAGGAGAGGAAGTGCGTGTGAGGAACTGGGAGCAAGAGTTGTGCAAGAAGATGAGAGTGAGTAGGCATACTGCTGGAGGACTGAGACGTACAAGCTTTATCAGACATCAGGAGGAAGGTCCTGTGGTGAGGATAAAGAAAGTGTTGGGAGGAGGCCATGGGGAAGTAGCTCAGAGAATTGAAGCTGTCGCGCAGCTGTTCCAGGAGGCACTCTAGATGGCTGCAGTCTACAGGGCCCTGGGCTGGAACCCGGAGTAGAGTCCAGGCCCGGGTTCCCCCTAAACCTCCCAACTCCTGATCAAACACAGGAAGAATTGACCTGGACTGTGGCTTCTACCAGAGGGGAAGGTCTCTGGGCTGTTTCCCAACCCACAGGGTGAATCTGTGAGGCAAGCAAATCCGCTAATAAGTGCAGGACCCACCAAGGTAGAGGAGGAACTTTGTCACACTGGATAGGGTATCCAAGACACCCATTTACTTGTCTCATTGTCAAATGCAGGCATGCTCATTCCGGATTTCCTTTCAGGTCCCATGGGTCCAGCCCCCATCTCAGCTCTGCTGTATGTGGAAGTTACACCCACTCCCTAGAACGATCAGCCTGGACAGTTACCTCAAGTTTTCCAATATTAAAATCTCTGAGACTGATCAGTCTCATGGTGAAGCAAGGATTTTATTTTATTTTTTTCAGGATCTATCGTGGTATCCTTTTTAATATATTTCCTGGGCAGCTGCCTGGCCCGTGTAACCTCTTTGAATTGCTGTTATCATTGTCTTTTCCATCATTCTTTGCAGAATCCTAATGTCTCCTCTTGCTATTTTCCTGGCAGCCTCCCCCAAGAGTGCTCAGGAAAGTGGGCTGTAATTTGAAGCAAGGCCTGCTGGCTGCTAGTGAGTAATTCAAGAGGACCATCTGCATCGCAGCTCACCATCTAGAATAACACTGTGAACAGTCTTGGCAGGTTCTAGTCTTAAATATTTAATGTTGTATGAGGGAAAGCCCTGAATGTAAATTTCATGAGGGATGTTTTGGTCACCTTTGGCTGTGCTGAGAGCTTCCATTCACCCTCTAGACACAAGGTCCATGAATACTCATTCACATTCCTTCAGGGATATTTTCATTTGTAACGTTGCCAAGAATTACAAACGGAGAATGCAGGAGAAGCTGGATCAGCTGAGAGGCTAGTGGGAAGTTCAAAGGGAGAAGGGAGAGAGTTCTGAGATGTGAAGACACCTGGGGGCATAAGCTGTTCATGGTTGAAGGGCGTGATACATCCATGGGATGGTAGTGGGATAGGGATGCCTAGGTCTGCTCTAGGCAGTCTCCATTGCACAGCTCTGGTGTAGCTTTCCCCTGTATAGAACTGCTGACTCCTGACTGCAGGAGACCAGTTTGATTTTACGGCAACATGCCGGATCTGGACATTTTTCTCTTGATATTGGTGCTAATTACACGCCCCGCCCCGCCACTCCCTAAAGCTAAACAAAACAACCCCTCCCCTCAACTTTATATCATTTTTTGTGAAAATAGGTGTGTTTGAACAGAGCTGGCACTAGGCATAAGCAGACTAAGCAATTACTTGGGTGGGGGGGCATATTCAGTATTTATTATAAGAACTTGCCTGTTTCAGTATGGGGGAGCATTCAAATATTCCTGCATAGGGCCCCCAGTGGGCTAGAACTGACTCTGGGATTGAATTGCCATTTTGGGATCGAAATATGAGCTGAGCAGAAAGCAGGGCACTGGTCTGGCTGTGGAAAACCCAGGTTCAAGACTCTGCTGTAATGCTGGCATGTCTACTGGGGCAGAGTTAAGGCTGTGGTGCAATTTTCATGGTGTGTGCACTCCATTCTAGCAGTGGGGGGGTGTCTCTGGGTGAGGGGGGTCGAGGGCACTGTGGACAGGCGTCCCTTTCCATTTCCTTGCTTGTAGGGTTTCTGTTAGGTATGTTATGCACAGAGCAACTTCTGCGGACACACAGTGCACTGGTTGTGTGTGAATTATCTGAATATGTTGTGGAGGGCAACAAAAATGATTAGGGGGCTGGAGCACATGTCATATAAGGAGAGGCTGAGGGAACTGGGATTGTTTAGTCTGCAGAAGAGAAGAATGAGGAGGGATTTGATAGCTGCTTTCAAGTACCTGAAAGGGGATTCCAAAGAGGATGGATCTAGACTGTCCTCAGTGGTAGCAGATGACAGAACAAGGAGTAATGGTCTCAAGTTGCAGTGGGGGAGGTTTAGGTTGGATATTAGGAAAAACTTTTTCACTAGGAGGGTGGTGAAGCACTGGAATGGGTTCCCTAGGGAGGTGGTGGAATCTCCTTCCTTAGAGGTTTTTAAGGTCAGGCTTGACAAAGCCCTAGCTGGGATGATTCAGTTGGGAATTGGTCCTGTTTTGAGCAGGGGGTGGGACCAGATGACCTCCTGAGGTCCCTGCCAACCCTGAGATTCTGTGATTCTATGAATATTCAGTGAAGTAGTTTGAGGCATTCCGATCCCAAATTCATATGTGACCCAGGAGATTTGTGTGCTAAGAGGCCAACTCACTAGTCGCTATTCATCAATTGTTAGTAGTTGTTATCCTGTTTTAAAAGTCTCAGATATCCAATCAGGGAGGCAGAAAATTCCATGTGACTTAAATGACCATTCATATGGTTTTCAGGTTAAAAAATGGTTTTTCAGGTTTCCTGTTTTGTGGTAGAAAAGTGAAAATTCTTAATGAAAGCAGCTACTTCCTACCAACCCATCTTGTCAAAATCCCAATTTTCCATTCCAAAGAAGGCTGATGAGAAATATCTGTCAAAACTAACACATCCCGGCTGGATGCCTGTCCTAGCAGGGCTGCCGGCTGAGCTACAGTATGAACAGAGCAACCTTCACTGACACACCACACAGAATGTGTGTGCGTGTGACTTCTTAAAACAGTGCAATGCACACTAGCCTCAGAGCAGTGTGGAACAGTCACTGTTGGCACCCTTCCCATGTGGGTTCAATAATTAGCCCAATGCTGCTCCTACCCTCCCTGGCACCTAGGCACTAGCGTTTATCAGGTACTTGTGTGCGAAGCACGTCTCTCTGTCCAGTCAAGCAGCATTTGGACAGATAGATGAACATAAAAGGGAAGCAAAGAGGTTTATTATACTCCTGACCCAGCGGGTGTCTGGAAACTCTTCAGCTGCCACCATATGCCAGCGTTTGGGAGAGCTGGTGCTGCAGCTGGAGATTCAGCCAGTGCTGGTATAGGGTATGGCTCAGAGCCCGCACCCTCTCCCAAATCCCAACCCCCTGCCCCAACCCGGTGAAAGTGAGTGAGAGTGGGGGAGAACGAATGATGGAGTGAGAGGGGTGGGGCTTTGGGGAAGGGGCAAAGTAGATCCTGGGTTGCTCTTAGATTCAAAAACTGATCTTGGGCTTTAAAAGGTACAAGACCACTGCCTTAGACATAGTAGGGATTTTCTCACTGGATTTATTACCTGGATATCCAGGATTAGCTATAACTCCAGTAAGACTCATTTTCCCTGAAGGAATGGAGAGCAGATGCCCTCAGAGGGGAGACAGGGCTATATTTCTTGTCTAGCTCCTCAAAGGACACTGCTGCATCATTTCACTGTTGCCTGGGTTAATTCTGAGGCAATTGCTCTTCACCCTGGTGTCGATCTCTTGCAGGCACTGCCTACAACCTTGTCCCTGGCTATGGGAGGGAGATGTAGACTTGGGGGCAGCAGTGTGTTATTGTTGGCAGTGGCCCCATCTGGCGAAAGGTAAATCCAGGTCCACACATAGCTCCGGGCTTATCACTGTGATTAGTGCAGCTCCTGGAGACTGCCAGCTGTTGCACTGAATGCCATGCTGCGGCTCGTGAGTTACAACCCTATGGTGGCCTTTAAGGGACATGCCATTAGCTCAGTGTGCCATCTCTCCAGGGGTCTCATATAGACACCAAAGAGGAGGAGAGACTGTACTGATCCCAGCGGAAGGCTGCTATGGGGGCCTGGGGAGATAAGAGCTGATGCCACCCATCCCCTCTGGGTCCTTTCGGAGAGGGATGGTGAAAGCCAGCAGGGTCCTTCAGCAGGTGAACAGCAGCTTGGGGGGTGGGGTGGGGGGATGTCAGTGGGAGAAGCAGGAATGGAGCTCTCTGAAAGAGGGGTCATGCCAGGCCCTGTCACATGATCACCATTGATTTTCCATTGTTTTGTTTATGAATATTTGCGCTTGTCCGGCCGAAGCACGTCTGCCCCTGTGCCCAGGGGAATGGCACCACCAGGGAGCAGAGGACAAAGCAGTGCAGAAGCTGAGTCCCTTGTTGCTCACCCTGATACAGCCTAGTCTGGATGATCCACGGCAAGGCCAGGGAAGGGGTGGGAGCAGGGTTTGCTCTGAGGGGTGATGGAAGTGGTGCCATTGATGCAGGTGGCACGTCACAGATCAATATAGCACAGGCTCTTCCCTGAGCAGAGACTCACCATCCTGCTGAGTGAAGTGTGCTGGCTTGGCCACAGAGTCGACAGTTCACAGGTGCCTGGGTTAAGTCTGTTAGGCTGATACACCCCATGCCAAGAATGGCAAGGCAGCAGCTTCTTCCCTGGTGTCTTTGCTATCGTGCATGATGCTATCAGTTTCTCACTAGGGCCAGAGACTGCCTCCCTTCCTCAGGCCCTAAGGTACTACCTGGGGTGTGCTGGGGCCCTAAAGTACTGGTCCATGTGTGTGCTGGGGCCAGGATCAGACCCTAAGGAGGCCGTAAAGGTATCTGCTGCCTGCAAAATGCACTAATTAAAATGGCATCATTGTGAGCTACCTTGCAACCCTGCATGGCCAGCTGTCCATCGGCAGCACTTAGCGTTCTCAGGCCAGTCTCACTGGGCTGGTACCATTTGTACACACCAGTCCCATCTCCAAACGCAAGCACCGAGCCAGGGCTGTATTTAAGGCCACAGTGCCAACTATTTCACTGCTCATCAGTTTAGCAGAAGCATTCAACTAACCTGCTTACCCCATAATCCCAAACCAGCTTTCAGGTGCCAAGAGTCCCAGCTGCCAAAGCCCTTCCCGTTCCTGGGCCTCTGTACAGAATTCTACAGCCCATCAAACCTTCCCCATGTAATTCACTCTGCACAGCCGCTGCATGCAATTCCACATACAAGGGATGCTGCTATGGCTGTGACTTGTTTTCCTATTTCATTGAAAAAACCTTCCAATGTTAAATGTACCCAAAGCTGCTGCCTCTCCATTTCACAGTAGCCCAGAGCCAGGGACCTTGGCCAGAACTGAGGCTGATCCTACAGCAAGGTTTAGGAACTTGATTAAATTTTGCTAGTTACTAAGGGCTGAAACTTCTGGTGGTCTCTCAATTTCATGCCAGTTCTCCCCCTACCTCCCCGTGTATCTCTCCCCCAGACCAATTAAGGCTTTTCCAGGGAAAGCTTGAACCTTGATCATTGCAATTAGTGGCTATAAATGCAGCATCAGCCTGTGTGACTGCCCCCTGGGATTTTATGGAGCAGGTTCTTTGGTTTGAATTATGTGCACAGAGCCTCTCCTCATGCTTCACTCTGCCATTCCCAGTAGAGTGCTTCTGCCTACATGAATCAAATTGCATTAAACTCCTGTCACTCACTCTACTCCCTACTTTAATGCTGAAGTTTAATCATGCCAGATAACATTTCTATTCCTCGCAGCCTGGCCTTACTTCACTGACACTCCTAGGCAGAACAATTATTCTCCTCTCTATGCCTCTTCTTCTGCAGATAAGGGGAGGATTTGGTGTTACAGCTGCTAAGAATTATACAGCCTCACTTCTGATCTACCTTTTTAGATCCCAGATCCAGACAAAGGGCCCAATGACAATGTAAGACATTGTGAATGCTTTTGTTTATCGTGTGCCTAACACGTTTCTGTCATTGGTTTTCCATGGGGTTAGATTGTATTTGACATTTAAAACTCCCAATTCTCCACCCCAGATATAGCTGTAGTCCCGGCTGTGTCTTTCTAGATTTAGAATTCATACAGAAAACCGCATGCCATTCCATGCAACGAGCATCTCACAGTTGCAAAGTCATGCACTCAGAAATTAGTAAATGACAAATGTAAGTTTGTCCAGGTCATCTCTGCTCTGGCCCCATGGCGTGTGTTACCATGTACTGTGTAATCTACATAACAGGATTCCAGGAATTTCATTCTGTGTGTCACTCTGAAATGCAGAACATCTGCTGAGTCAGCGTGAAGCAACGAAAGCAGCTACTGGCAAGGTTGAGTGCGTTCTTTGTTCAGAATACCACCAGGCTCAGTCTTCACTGGGATTCGTGCTCTGTTACTGTCCAATCTGTAAGTTTTCAGTCATTTTTGGCTCCTTTACACACATGGCTTTATGAATTACATGCATGCAACAGCGTGGGCTTTCAGGTAGTGACGCTATAATTGATGTGGTAGCTGTCAGCAGGAGGCGCTGTTACACGAGTTCCTAGAGTGGGACAAATGTTCATTCTAGGGAGACGTGTTGTTGTTGGTTTTGGGTCTGTACAGAGGCAACTTCTGGAGAAGGTGCTGTGCTGTGAGCAGGAGAGTTTGCTCTCTGCCTTGGCCTCTGACAGGAGTCATTTCTGGAGGCAGAGTTACTCCCTTAGGAGCTGAGCGTCTGGGCTGAGTTCCCGGGCAGAAGGGATTGCCTTGTATGCTTCTTGAGCACCGTTGTTCCAGTACTATAGATAAAACCAGTTATTCTAAGACTATACCTGGACTCTGGTTTCTCATGCAAGGTCCCAGAAATCTGCTACTGCTCAGCAGGGGGCAGCATTCTTCTTTATTTGTACTAGGGCAGTGTCTTGGCCCTAGTCCCATTGTGCTAGGCACTGCACAAACGTAACAGAGACAGTCTTGCTCTGCTGAGCTTACAACCTAAAGGACATAACTGCATGGTCGTTTCCTGCATGACCCCTGCCTCATTCAGTGCCCAGCTTGGACAATGAATGAGGCATGGCTGTGCTGTGAATTGGTCTGAGGTATGGAGCACATCTGCCTCATTCACAGTAGAAGCTGGATGGTGGTGAATGAGGCAGGGATCTGCTGATGAAAAATGAACAGTCAAGGAGGTAGGGCTGGGACAGAGGAGATCAGAGTTCCCATATCTGCTTCGTATGTCTAGTGTGGCAAGTCACTTAGTGTTGGATCCACAGAGGGACTCAAGTTTGGCAACGCTGAGCAACACCACATCCAACTACTAGATTCCCTGCTACCTGGTGAAATTATATCATCTGTTTCTTCCCCAGATACAGAACAAAAATATTTATTGAACACTTCTGTCTTTTCTGCATTATTATTCATAATTCTATCATTTTAATCTAGTAATGGACCAGTACCATTGTCAGGATTCTTTTTGTTCCTAATATATTTTAAAAACTGCTTCTTTTTATCATTAAGTCTGCAGGCCGTAGATGTCCCCTTGTCTCCCTTGGCTTCCCTTATCATTTTTCTACAATTCCTAACTTCTGATTTATATTCATTACTGTCAACTTTCCCTTTCCCTTTCTTCCATTTGTTGTCTTTTTCTTTTTTACAGAGGTCTTCACCTCTCCTCTAAACCAGATTGTTTTTTAACCAGTATGGATTCTTCCTCAATTGTAGGATTGTGGCTTTTGGGGCATTTAGCAAGGTGCTCTGTGATCATTTCCTCTTTATCAGTAAGGACAAAGTCTATTACAGAATTCCCCTGTGTAGGTTGCCACACTTTTGGAGTTAGGAGATTGTCATCTTAATGTTTAGAAAAGCCAGTGATGTTTTAGTACTTCCAGCATGTGACTTCCAGCATATGTTGCTCAAACTGAAATCCCCCATGGGCACACATTCCTCCCCTGTACCTTACAGCTAGGTGCATAAAGAGGTGGACATCCTGTTCCCTAATGTGATTTGGTGGCCTGCAGCAGCCATCAAATAATACCCCACCTTGTGCTTTATCTGTTAGGACATTGATCCATGAGTATTCAAGATCATTTTCTTCTGATTTATCAGAATGTTTTGTAGCGTACGTTAGCTGCTCATTCAGTGAGCCTCATCCATCCTGTGCAATGAATGAGGCAGGGGTCCTGTAATAAAAATAGCACATGATCATGCAACTGAAGACAGTATCATAATGCATACACCCAAGAAGGCCGAATTAAGGTTGCACAGGCAACCTTAATACAATATTCATTGATTCCAATGCCAGAAGGGATCACTGTGATCACCCAGTCTGACCTCTGTATAGCACAGGCCACAGAACAACCCTGAAATTTCTTTTTGAACTATAGCATGTCTTTTTTTAAAAAAAAAAAATCCAGCATTTCCAAAGGAGGCAGAGGATTATTCCTTTTACTAGGCTACAGCATTCCCTGACCAGTTTGGATATGTCCCTGTAGATTACTCAGGCCCTGGTTACTTCTTGAGCTCTGTGTGACTGGAGCTCTGCACCCATGTGGAGCCATGGAGTTAGTTTTGCAGACCGGTGCACCACTGCTGTCCCTACATGCACACAGTATGAGCTCTGCAAACATCAACGACTGCACATGTTCCAGGTGTGAGTCTCAAACATGGACAAATTGCAAAGGATAAATACAAAACCACAAGCCTGTAGGGACAGAATCAGAAAGGCTAAAGCACAAAATTAGTTACACCTAGAAAGGGATATGAAAGGCAATACGAAGAGTTTCTATAAAAAACAGTAGGAACAGGAGAAGATGAAGGAAAGTGTTGGTCTTCCACTAAGCGGAAAAAACATCACATAGACATAACAGATGGCATCAAGCTTTTTTGCTTCAGTCTTCACTAAAAAATCTTTGCTAATTTTGACCTGATACATAACCCAATTAATATTGACAATAAGGGGGAAGGAAGCCAAACAAAAATAGGGAAAGAACAAGTTAATGAACATTTAGAGAAGTTGGATGTCTTCAAGTCATCAGGGCCTGATGAAATTCATCTTCAGAAACTAGCTGAAGTAATCACAGAACCATTAGTGATTATTTCTGAGAATTCATGAAGGAGGGGTGAGATCCCAGAGGACTAGAGAAGGACATGATCATTCCCCTCTAGTCAACATCAGTGAGGCCTCATCTGGAGTACTGTGTCCAGTTTTGGGCCCCACACTACAAGAAGGATGTGGAAAAATTGGAAAAAGTCCAGCAGAGGGCAACAAAAATGATTAGGGGTCTGGAGTACATTACGAGGAGAGGCTGAGGAAACTGGGATTATTTAGTCTGCAGAAGGGAAGAATGAGGGGGGATTTGATAGCTGCTTTCAACTACATGAAAGGGGGGTTCAAAAGAGGATGAATCTAGACAGTTCTCATTGGTACCAGATGACAGAACGAGGAGTAATGGTCTCAAGTTACAGTGGGGGAGGTTTAGGATGGATATTAGGAAAAACTTTTTCACTGGGAGGATGGTGAAGCACTGGAATGCATTACCTAGGAACGTGTTGGAATCTCCTTCCTTTTTTAAAGAGGTTTTTAAGGTCAGGCTTGACAAAGCCCTATCTGGGATGATTTAGTTGGGAATTGGTCCTGCTTTGAGCAGGGGGTTGGATTAGATGACCTCCTGAGATCCCTTCCAACCCTGAGATTCTATGAAAAGGAGAACAAAGAGGACCCAGGGAATTATAGACCAATCTGTGGAAAGATACTGGAACAATCAGTTATTTAGCCCTTAGAGGATAGGTAATGAGGAATAGCAATATGGATTTATCTGGAACAAATTATGCCAAACCAACCTAATTTCCATCCGTGACTGGGTTACTGACCTAGTCTATTGGGAGGAAGATATAAATGTGATTTATCTTGGATTTAGTAAGGCTTTTGACACAGTCCCAAGTGACATTCTCATAAGCATACTAAAGAACTGTTGTCTAGATGAAATTACTATAAGATGGGTGCAAACCGGTAGAAAGACCATACTCAAAGTGTATAAATGGTTCATGTCAAACTGATATGGGGGATCTATTGGCATGCCACAGAGGTCAGTCCTGAGTTTGGTACTATTCAATATTTTTATTGGTGGCTTGGACAATGGAGTGGAGAATATGCTTATAAAATTTGCAAATGACTCTAAGCTGGATGGGGTTGAAAGCACTTTGGAGGACAGGTTTAGAATTTTAAATGACCTTGATAAATTGGAGAATTGTTCTGAAATCAGCTAGGTGAAAATCAATAAAGACGAGTGCAAAGTACTTAGGATGGAAAAATCGAATGCACAACCACAAAATGGGGAACAACTGGCTAGGTGGCTGTACTGCTCAAAAGGATCTGGGGGTTATAGTGAATCACAAATTGAATGAGTAAGTGATGTGATGTGGTTGTGAAAAAGGCTAATATCACTGCTGGATGTAGTAACAGGAGTGTCTTATGTAAGACATGGGAGATAATCATCCTGCTCGGTTTGGCACTTATGAGGCCTCAGCTGGAGTATTGTGTCCAATTCTGTGTGCCAGACTTAATGGAAGATGTGGAGAAACTGGAGAGAGCCTGGAAGAGAGCAACAAAAATTATCAGCGTTTAGAAAACTTGTCCTTTGTGGTTAACTGGCTAAGCGGCAGTTCTGCAGAAAAGGACCTGGGGATTACAGTGGATGAGAAGCTGGATATGAGTCAGCAGTGTGCCCTTGTTGCCAAGAAGGCTAACGGCATTTCGGGCTGTATAAGTAGGAGCATTGCCAGCAGATCAAGGGAAGTGATTATTCCCCTCTATTCAACACTGGGAGTACTGTGTCCAGTTTTGGGCCCCCCACTACAGAAAGGGTGTGGGTAAATTGGAAAGAGTCCAGCAGAGGGCAACGGAAATGATCAGGGGGCTGGAGCACATGATTTACAAGGAGAGGCTGAGGGAACTGGGATTTTTTAGTCTGCAGAAGAGAAGAATGAGGGAGGATTTGATAGCTGCTTTCAACTACCTGTAGGGGGGTTCCAAAGAGGATGGAGCTCAGCTGTTCTCCTTGGTGACAGATGACAGAACAAGGAGCAATGGTCTGAAGTTGCAATGGGGGAGGTCTAGATTAGATATTAGGAAACACTGTCGTTAGAGAATTTATTCCTTCACCCTCTCACTTCCCTGGTCCTTCTCACATGAACAGAGAGCAACAATACCCGAAGTCCGAAGGTGCAAACAATTGGATGTTTATGGGGTGGACTTCCAGCAAGCTTAAATCCAAGTTCCTTTTTCCTTATTTTCAAATCCCAATTTACTTACTGTTTGCCCCTAATTTATATCGTAATAATCTTAGCTATACCTTAACCAATCATTCTCCTGATTAGCTAACCAATTATATCCCACCACCTTAATTAGTTTACACTCAGCAAAATTAATTATACAGCAGACAGAAACAATCAGAGAACCAGACAGACTGTGCTAATAAACAATATCAAAGTGGGAACTATACAGTAATGACAAAACAATACAGAAGTGAGGATTTCACAACAACATCTATAAAGATATAAGGGTTTCCCAGCTATGTCTATTGCTAAGTGAGTTCTTACCTAACAGAAAACTATCAAACTAAATTTCCTTTTGCAACTTCTAGGCTCTCCCTTTTATCTGAAGATGATAGATCAGATCCCCTTTCTAATGGCCCCAGATTGCCTTACTCAATGTGACTAGTTTGAAATGTAAGGATGTGACCATACACTTCCCAGCTTATGGCTGCCTCTGCGGCTTAGCCAAAGGCCTTATCTTAAGAAAAGGGCCTCAGACTGTCACAGTAAAAAAAGGCCCTTACACAGACAGAGTGATTTTGATTCTTTCTTTTATACCTCTATAACTGGCTCAATAATAAACATATGCCTACATTCTTAAAGTATAAGCCTTTATAGACAGGCCTGAATATCTATATCCTAACATCTGTTTCACTAGGAGAGTGGTGAAGCATTGGAATGGGTTACCCAGGGAGGTGGTGGAATTTCTATCCTTAGAGGTTTCTAAGGCCTGGCTTGACAAAGCCCTGGCTCGGATGATGTAGTTGGGGATTGGTCCTACTTTGAGCAGGGGTTGGACTAGATACCTCCTGAGATCCCTTCCAACCCTGATATTCTATGAAAAACTGGACATGTTTAGTTTTGAGAAAAGAACACTTAGGGGGATAGGACCTGATAATAGTCTTTAAATATATTAAGGGCTGCTCAAAAAAGAGTACTGTGATCAATTGTTCTCCACATCCTCTGAAGTAAGGACAAGAAGTAATTGGCTTAATCTGCAGCAAATAAAATGTTTGGAAAAATTTCGTAACTATAAAGATAGTTAAGCTCTGGAATAGGCTTCCAAGGGAGGTTGTGGAATCCCTGTCACTGGCGGCTTTTAAGAACAGGTTAGACAAACACCTGTCAGGGATGGTCTAGGTTTACGTGGTCCTGTCTCAGTGCAGGAAGCTGGGTTAGATGACCTCTCGAGGTACCTTCCAACCTTAACTTTCTATGATTCTGTGAAGAATGCCATGAGATTGGAGCGAACTTCACCATGACACTTCAGCAAACTAACTCCAAGAACACATCGGCCTTCCTCACCAGACATTTTTGGCTGCAAAGCGGCCCAAAAAGATCACAAACAATTTTTTTTACTAGAGAAGTTGTCCTTTTTCACTCCCTCACAACCAGCTAAACCATTTTTGCTAACCCACCTTCAAGCTGAGATCAAGAGTCAGATGTTTCGTCCCCAAACAGGAACATTTCAGAAAGGCTTAAGTGGCTGAGACCAGGGGATTGGGATGAACTCTGCAGTGCAGTCGTAACTGTGAAGCGTGCTGTGCTGGGAACACATGGTACAAAGCAGCAGAATCATCCGGTTATATGAAGCAGCAACAAATCAACAAGATTCAATTAAAAAAAACAAAAACATTTGACACCGGAGACCCCTTGTGGGGGAAGGAGGCATCATCGCAGAGAGAGTGCAAGACCTGGATATATTGCTCCGTGGGATAAGGTTGTTGCCCCTGCTAAAGAAACACATTTTCTTATATAGTTGAATTAGGGTTTATTTTGTGGCTGTTTTTACACAAGAATTGCAGAATGGACATTTGGATGGTTTCTGAGCTATGGAAATCCACACTAGCTAATGGGGCAGGCGGTAACCTTCCCTCCCGAAGTCTCCATGAAGTGCTGTCATTCAATATAAAAGACAATGTGACATAAAATCAATAAGAAGTTCTATAACTGCATTAAATGTAAGAGAAAGATGAAGAAAAGTGCAGGTCTCTTACTAGTTGGGGAAGGAGAGCAAATAGCGGATGACTGGAAGACTGAAGTGTTTAATTCCTTTTTTGCTTCAGTATTCATTATGCTTAATACAATTATATTAACACCCAGGGGGAAGGATCTTGGACTAGAATAGGGAAAGAACAGATTACTTAGATAAGTTAGATGTACTTAAGTCGGTAAGGCCTGATGGATTCACCCTAGAGTATTAGAGGAACTAGCCAACGTAATCTCTGAAGCATTCATAGAATCATAGAATATCAGGGTTGGCAGGGACCTCAGGAGGTATCTAGTTCAACCCCCTGCTCAAAGCAGGACCAATCCCCAACTAAATCATCCCAGCCAGAGCTTTGTCAAGCCAGGCCTTAAAAACCTCTAATGATGGAGATTCCACCACCTCCCTAGGTAACCCATTCCAGTGCTTCACCACCCTCCTAGTGAAAAAGTTTGTCCTAATATCCAACCTAAACCTCCCCCACTGCAACTTGATTATCTCAGAGAAGTCATGTGTGACAGATTGACAATATCCTGTAATATTCTGGACAAACCTTAGGTAAACTTTACCCAATTAAGTGAAACCTTACAGAATTAGGGTTAACACCTTTGGGTTCCGCTGTATTAAAATGCAATTGTGTAGGCGTTGTGGTGGCATTTCTTTGGTATCTGCTTTAGAAGTCCCCCTCAACCCCCAGATGTGCCCATATACCAGGTCAAACTGGATTCTGTGGGGACCAACAGGCATAGGCAGGGTTTTTGCAAAAAAAAAAAAAATAAAATAAAAAGACAAATATTATTCTCAGGTGTGTTAACAGTACTGTCAGTATAAGACATGGGAGGTAATTCTTCTGCTCTGCTCAGCATTGGTGTGGCCTCAGCTGGAGTATGGTGTGCAGTTTTGAGCAGCACATTTTAAGAATGATGTGGACAAATTAGCGAGAGTCTAGAGGAGAGCAACAAAAATAAGAGGATTAGAAAACATGACCTATGAGGAAGAGTTGAATGAATGAGGCATGTTTTGTCTTGAGAAGAGAAGGATGAGGAGGACCTGAAAGCTGTCTTCAAATACATAAAAGATTGTTACAAGAAGGCCGATGATCAGTTGTTCTCTGTGTCCACCATGGGCAGGAAAAGAAGGACTCTGCTTAGTTTGAAGCGTGGGAGATTTAGGTTAGATGTTAGGAAGCAGGTAACCTACGGAGGCTGTGGAACCCCCGTCACTGGAGGTGTTTAAGAACAGGTTGGACAAACATCTCTTAGGGGTGGTGCTGGTTTATTGGGTCCTGCCGCTGCACAGGGCAGATGGACCAGATGAGACCCCTTCCACCCCACGTGACTATGATTGTGTGTTTGCATATTCCTGTCATTCTGTACTTCTGCTTTCTTGTACACACTAACTTTACCAAAGAAGCGTACAAGAAATCAAGTGCACAGTGATTGTGATGCCGTTGTAGCTGGCTTGAGATGGCTCCTTTGCTGTTCAGCAAGATGGCAGCTCTCACTGCTCTGTGGATGCTGAGTATGACTGGTGAATCACACGGTCTGGATGGCACGCAATCGTGCCTTGGCACCGAGGTTTGATTTTAGATGCATCCACCAATAGGCAGGGTTATAGGAGCACATTAATCTGCCATTGTTCCCCTGATGCATCTGCACCATGGGAGGGAGCCAGTGCTGGAGGAAATAGGGACCGACGTCCAGATTTATTAGTGCTGGCAGTTTATTACTATTGCCACTATTTGGAATTATAGACTGTGACTCACCTATGCATATATTTTACCTGCTTTAACCTCTCAATAGCTCTTTTCCCTTTCTTAGCTAATAAACCTTTAGTTTCAAGTATCAGAGGGGTAGCCGTGTTAGTCTGGATCTGTAAAAGCAGCAAAGCCTCAACTGCTAGAACAGGGCCTCATCCTCCCTGATTGAACTGACCTCGTTATCTCTAGCTTGCTTGCTAGCATATATATACCTGCCCCTGGAAATTTCCATTACATGCATCTGAGGAAGTGGGTATTCACCCACGAAAGCTCATGCTCCAAAACGTCTGTTAGTCTATAAGGTGCCACAGGATTCTTTGCTGCTTTTACAAACCTTTAGTTTGTTTACTATAGAATTGGCTACCAGTGTTGTCTTTGGTAGGAGATCTAGAATGCAACTTGACTTGGGTGAGTGACTCATCTCTTGGGACTGGGAATATCCTGGAATATTTGTGATTTTTGGTCCAGTTTTGTCTGGATGGCAAGATAAATTGAAGAGTGGAAGGGGACTGTGTGTGAGGCTACATGATGAGACTGTTATAGTGATCCAGGGATTCACATGTGTTACTGACTTGGTGAAATCTAATTATTGAACATACCACCAGCTTGGGGTGTCTCCATGGTTATGAGCTACCCCAAACTGCGTGACAGTAGCATTCTCACATTGGCCTCAACTGGAGTCTTATTTCGAACCTAAGAATTATTTTGTCTGTCCTTTTTGTTTTTATAACACAAGGGGGGTGAGGTAATATCTTTTATTGGACCAACTTTTGTTGGTGAGAGAGACAAGCTTTTGAGCCACACAGAGGTAGAGGTAGGTGTGTGTGTGTGTGTGTGTGTGTGTGTGTGTGTGTGTGTGTGTGTGTGTGTGTGTGTGAAAAATATAATTTATTGTTCTGTCCTTTCATCTTGAGGGGGCTTTATCTGGATGAAGATTCATAATTTTAGGACCAGAAGGGACCATTATTATCTGGCCTCCTGTATAACCCGGGCCAGAGAACCTCCCCAGAATAATTCCTAGAGCAAATCTTTCAGAAAAAGGAGTTTGATTTAAAAATTGTCAGTGATGGAAAATCCACCACGACCCTTGCAACATTGTTCCACTAGTTAATTACTCTCATTATTCAAAAATGTATACCTTATTTCCAGTCCAAATTTGTCTAGCTTCATCTTCCAGCCATTGGATCATGTTCAATCTTTCTCTGCTAGACTGAAGATCCCATTATTAAATATTTGTTCACCATGTAGGTACTCATAGATAGTCATCAAGTCACCCATTAACCTTCTCTTTGTTAAGTTAACAGATTGAGCTCCTTGAGTCTATCACTATAAGGCAGGTTTTATAATCTTTTAATCATTTCCATTGTTCTTCTCTGAACTCTCTCCAATTTATCAAAATCCTTTGGACACCAGAACCAAATACAGAGGTAGAATAACCTCTCTACTCCTACTTAAGATTCCCCTGTTGATGCATGGCAGGACTGCATAAGCCTTTTTGGCCATAGCATCACACTGGGAGCTCATGTTCAACTGATTTTTCATCATGACCCCAATATCTCTTTCAGAATCACTGCTTCCTAGGATAGAGTCCCCCATTCTGTAAATAAGGCCTTCCTTCTTTTTTCCCAGATATATACGTTTACATCTAGCCCTATCAAAATGCCTATTGTTTGCTTGCACGCAGTTTACCAAGTGATCCAGATCGCTCTGAATCAGTGACCTGTGAGAGATGAACATTTAGCAGACAGAGCGTACTGCAAGCAGCCAGCAGGAGTGGGGTTTGCTCCAGAGGCATTCCACAATGTCGGACATGGGAAACAGGAACAGTTATTAGAGCTAATTGGATCCAAACTGCATGTAGCGGAGAGCTAGTATGCCCCTCAGCTCCTGTTCAGGCTCTTTCTCCTGTGTTAATTTGGTCTCCCTGTATTCTTAGTCTCAGCCAATGAAGTTACACTCAGCAAATCCTTGCACATCAATTGCCAAAGCGGTTCTCTCCTAATGTCTGCAGAGCTGCTTCTAATGGCATAGTTCCCTTAATTGGCAGCCAGGGCTTTGCTTTCAGATTGAAAACAAACAGAAAAAGATCCTCAAATACAGTATAAGAGCCTATTGCAGACACATGGCTGCAGCCAAGCCTGCCAAACTGCAGTCTACAGCCCGTCTAATGGCCTCGCAGGGAGTTCAATGAGCAGCTCCAGGGGTCCTGGGCTCGCCATGCAGGGGGCTTTGTATCTATCTCTGGGCTGGCTGGGGTTGAGACCAGTCTCCAGCTGACACTGCCCCCGGTGGCCAAACTTTTCAATACCGCCCCAGAATCCTGGGCTTCAGGCAGCTCTCAAAGGCCACACCAGGCGTGTTTGTCACAGCTGATACAGCAAGCTGGAGAGACAGGCCGAGAAGGGAGGAGAAGTTGCCCTGACTGAACGGGGAGCTGAAAGAAATAGAAATGCCATTTCATCAACTGCCTGCTTGGCTCTGTGTCGCTGCCTGAGGAAGCAAAGACTCCAACTGCTTAGCCAGTAGGGCAGGAGAGGAACCGCACACGATGTCTGGAGCCATCCCTGGTCAGAGCAGAACGGAGGAATATGTGGGGAGTAACAAGTGACCCCATGTGTTCCATCCTTTCCTTGCAGACGGGGCACAGGGCAGCGTTGGCAGCAATGGAGATGCAGCCATGGTACTGGATGCAACGTCTGAACATCTTCCTTGTTGGCTTATCCAGTTTCCGGGCCTGTACCTGAAAATGATTCCTAAACTTCCGTGGACATGGCATGTGGCTGCCTCTTTGTTAGGGACCACTTCTAGCTTCCATCATGCCTCTGATCTGTGACTTGCACTGGCTTCCATTGTGTTTACTGGTGTCATTTGCCGTGAATGCACCAACTTACAAAGCCTTCACTAGGCTGGATCTCAGTTACCCAGAGACCTGTCTTTCCCTCAGTGCATCGGGGGACAAGTGGAGGAACTCCAACTCTGCATTTAAATGGGAAGCGGCTGGAGGCACGAAGCTCTCCAGCAGGGTGGGGAAGGAACTTTTTGGGAATGGGGCCCAAGGTGGGAAGTTCTCCAGGGGACTCTCCACTGTGGAATGCATTTCCCTTGCTGGTTTTCCAAGGGCTGAATGAATGGACCTCTGTGCGAGTCACCTGGCAAGGCCAGTGTGTTCTCCCATGTTTCTCTGGCTAAGCAGGGTAGGAGTGAGGGAGCGTTTGGCCGTTGGCCCTGGCTGCTGTTTGTGAGAAGAGTGGAGGGAGCCCAGCGCTCTGACTGGGCAGGTTTTAAGGACTGGAAATAGTAACAAACACTCCAAGCTGTGGGAGCTGCAGAGCCCTCTCCCCGCTGCAACCAGCCAGGAGAAGGCTTCTCCCGTAGGGTCGCTGTGTGCGAAGCTGCAGGGTGATTTGGGGCATGTTTGTGCTGGAGCTGGCTACAGACCTGCGCTAGCTCTGATTGAGAGCACGCTAAAACTAGAAGCGCTGCCGTGGCGGTGCAAATGGCCCGCGGGGCTGGCTGCCCCAAGGATGTGCCTAAGGTCTCAGATAGGATCACACTTGGGCAGCAAGTTCCTCCTGCTGCTCGCGCCACTGTGGCTACACTTCTATTTCTAGAGCACTCGCTCGATCAGTGAGACCGTAAATATATTTCCTTGAGCTGCAAATTACTCCTCCACCTCCGGTGCAGACTTACCCTCAGTGCGAGCACTGGCACAGATTGGCTTTGGCTTTGGATTCGAGGCTTGGCTGGCTGGTTAATTGGCATATCAGAAAGCAGAAGTTGTGTTCCATTGCTCCTTGTAGTGCAGCTCTCCCTGCCTCTCCTCCATAGATGCTGTTTCTCAGGCTCTCAGATCTCAGCTGTTTCAAGCTTCCATTGGTTTGAAAATTCTCAAGGAGGCTGTGAGCCCAGATCTTGCTCTGCCTCCCCACAATGAGTCACGCTGAGCTAGGCCGCCGTTTGTGTCCCTATTGTTTTCCGTATTACACCCAGAGTGGTGTTTTCACTCCTGACCAATATTGAGTACATCAAGCTCCTCCTTAAATCCACCCGGGAGAACAAAACCGAGACAAACTCCAACAGCCCGCCTTGGCTACAGCATTGCTCTGTTAAACTGGCAGCAGACAGAACTCTGCCTCTTGTGATGTTGCTCAGGCAGGCACATCCCAAGAGCATGCTGATGCTCTCAACGGCTTTGCGGTCATACCTCGCTTCTGCTGGAGGCAGCACTTGGGTCGTCTTCAACGGAGCAGTTTCTCAGCCCATTCCCAAAGGCCCTGTTGCAGAGAGGGTGCCTGGCCATTCATCATCCTGCCTGATAAAGATTGTGGACAGGGGCAAGCCATTAGCCCTTAGATTCCACGCCCTTCAGTGTCAAGAACCCTCCTATTTGCCCAGCTTTATCCCTTCCCTTTGGATTCTGAGGCTCCTGCAGCAATGCAAGGTTTCATACATTTTAAGGCTACAAGGGACAATTATGATCACCTCATCTGACCTCCTGCAGCACCTAGGCCACAGGAATCTCACCCTAGGAATTCCTGCATCAAGCCCATATCCTGTGACTGAGCTAGAGATGCTCTTTTTGAAAGATAGCCAATCTCAATGTAAAGACTGCGAGTGCTGGAGACTCACCAGGTTCCTGGGTAACTTGCTCCAATGGTTAATTACCCTCACTGTGAAAAAGCTGTGACTTAGTTCCAGACTGACTTATACTGACTTCCACCTCCAGCCATTAGATCTTGTTCTGCCTTTGTCTGCTAGATTAAAGCACCCTCGACTATCAGAAACCTTCTCACTGTGTGGGGATTTATCAACCATCACCTCTTAACCTTCTCTTTGTTAAGCTAAATAGATTGAACTCCTTTAGTCTCTGTTTTCTAGACCTCTGAGATCATACTTAGCTCTTTTCTGAACCCTTTTCAATCTTTCGACATCCTTTTGAAAACGTGGACATCGCAACTGGACACAGTATCCAGCAGCACACTAGGTAATCCACTCAGTAAACACCAAACTCTTAGCTACAGGATCACACTGGAAGTTCATGGTGCGTTGGTTATCACTGTCACTACAAAGTGCTTTTCAGAGTCACTAGTTTCCAGGATCTAGTCCCCCATCCTGGACAGGTGACCTCATATTTAGCATCATTCAAATATATTTTGCCTTCGAAGGATTGGATTTTTATCGGTAAATGCTGATAAATTTTGATTTCACCAAACACACAGAAACCAACAAAAATAAAAAAAACTCATCGGTAATAATAGCAATTTATTGATAAGCAGCATTTTTCTTACTTTGCCTAAGAACTTCATAGAGTTTAATTTAAGGCTATTTACTTTGTATATTTTGACATATGATGTTGACAATTTGTGCCTTCACGGTTATAGAGCTTTAACTTTTTCAATCTCAGCGTCTACTGTCATTGTCTACCCCTCCATTTTCTGAACCACCCCATATCATTTCCCACAACTGTGAAAATTTGCATCAATAAAAATAAACGTTAAAACCCATAGTTTTGCGCAACTGTGAAAATTTAAATTCATAAACATAATAAAAAAGCTTTAAAATAAACATCATCTGTCAAGATTATAAAAAAAATCATTCTGCCAAGTCTAAATATTTTGTCTGATTGTGCCATACATACTGTATGATCCAGATCACTGTGCATCAGTGACTATCCTCATTTTATTTACCACTCTGACAATCTTTGTTTTAGATGCAAATTTTTACAAGTAATGATTTTGTATTTATGTCTAGTTCTTTGATAAAGACACCGAATAGCATTGGGCTGAGAACCGATCCCTACAGGACCCCACCAGAAACACCTCCATTGGGTGATGATTTCGCATTAACTATTATATTTTGAGGCTTGTCAACTAGTTTTTAATCCATTTCTCTCCCTTGGGTACTCTCATTAGGATGGTCCAACCAGCTCTGTAGATGAGGCTCCTTCCCCATCTCAGCTAATCTCTGTGATCTTGGTGACCACAGAGCCCGGAGCTGGGAAGGCCCTGTTAGACCATCCAGTCTGTCTCCTGGGGCTGATGGGGGTTCTTTCCTACCACATGTTTCCTAGGGCTCTGACCAGCCTGGTTTCAATGTCTCAGGCAATGTCACTTCCCTCATTTCCCCTTGGGGAGCTGCCCACAATCTGCAAAGGCGGAGGCTTCCTGTTCCCAAGAGGCTGGGGCAAGGAGGCAAGATGGCTGCTGCCTCTGAAGGAGGTGCAGCTGCAGAGGCTGCTGCCTCTGGGGGTCTGGCAGCCCTTCCTCCCACATGGATGCAGGAACTGCCAGACTGGGCTCCATTCCCAGGGCTGGTGTCCTAGCTCAGACCCTGGGCAGGCCCAGCTGTTCCATACGAAGGGGCAGCATTTCCCAAAATGGCCCATTCTGGAATCACCTGCCATAGGGAGATTCTTCCTCTCTCCAACTATTGGGATTTCCCCCAGCAGTAGCGTCCACACCCTCCAAATGGTCTGATCCTGCCTAATTCTGTAACACAAGCTCTGAGACAGACAGGACAGTGACTGACCCTGAGATCACTCGCTGTGCCACAGGACCCCAGCCAAGGTTCATATTCAGTTCTCTAGTCAAACTGAATGACTGGAGAATTGCTAACATAGTTCCTATCTTTAAGAAAGGGAAAAAAAGTGATCTGAGTAACTATAGACCTGTTAGTTTGACATCTGTAGTATGTAAGGTCTTGGAAAATATTTTGAAGGAGAAAGTAGTTAAGGACATTGAGGTCAATGGTAATTGGGACAAGTTACAACATGGTTTTACTAAAGGTAGATCATGCCAAACCAACCTGATCTCCTTCTTTGAGAAGTTGACAGATTATTTAGACAAAGGAAATGCAGTAGATCTAATTTACCTCGATTTCAGTAAGGCATTTGACACGGTTCCACATGGGGAACTATTAGTTAAATTGGAAAAGATGGGGATCAATATGAAAATTGAAAGGTGGATAAGGAACTGGTTAAAGGGGAGACTACAACGGGTCATACTGAAGGGTGAACTGTCAGGCTGGAAGGAGGTTACTAGTGGAGTTCCTCAGGGATCAGTTTTGGGACCAATCTTATTTAACCTTTTTATTACTGACCTTGGCACAAAAAGTGGGAATGTGCTAATAAAGTTTGCAGATGACACAAAGCTGGGGGGTATTGCTAACACAGAGAAGGACCGGGATATCATACAGGAAGATCTGGATGACCTTGTAAACTAGAGTAATAGTAATAGGATGAAATTTAATAGTGAAAAGTGCAAGGTCATGCACTTAGGGATTAATAATAAGAATTTTAGATATACATTGGGGACACACCAGTTGGAAGCAACAGAGGAGGAGAAGGACCTTGGAATATTGGTTGATCACAGGATGACTATGAGCCGCCAATGTGATATGGCCATTAAAAAGCTAATGCGGTTTTAGGATGCATCAGGCAAGGTATTTCCAGCAAAGATAAGGAGGTGTTAGTACCGTTACATAAGGCACTGGTGAGACCTCATCTGGAATACTGTGAGCAGTTCTGGTCTCCCATGTTTAAGAAGGATGAATTCAAACTGGAACAGGTTCAGAGACGGGCTACTAGGATGATCCGAGGAATGGAAAACCTGCCTTATGAAAGGAGACTGAAAGAGCTTGGCTTGTTTAGCCTAGCCAAAAGAAGGCTGAGGGGGGATATGCTTGCTCTTTATAAATATATCAGAGGGATTAATATTAGGGAGGGAGAGGAATTATTTAAGCTTAGTACCAATGTAGACACAAGAACAAATGGGTATAAACTGGACACTAGGAAGTTTAGACTTGAAATTAGACAAAGGTTTCTAACCATTAGAGGAGTGAAGTTCTGGAACAGCCTCCCAAGGGGGTAGTGGGGGCAAAAGACATATCTGGCTTTAAGACTAAGCTTGATAAGTTTATGGAAGGGATGGTATGATGGGATAGCTTAATTTTGGCAATTGATCTTTGATTATCTGTGATGGGATGTTGGATGGGATGGGATCTGAGTTACTGCAGAGAATTTTTTCCTGAGTGCCACCTGGTAAGTCTTGCCCACATACTCAGGGTTTAGCTGATCGCCATATTTGGGGTCGGGAAGGAATTTTCCTCCGGGGTAGATTGGCAGAAGCCCTGGAGGTTTTTCGCCTTCCTCTGCAGCGTGGGGCATGGGTCACTTGCTGGTGGATTCTCTGCAGCTTGAGGTCTTCAAATCACAATTTGAAGACTTCAATAACTCGGACATAGGTTAGGGGTTTGTTATAGAAGTGGATGGGTAGGGTTCTGTGGCCTGTTTTGTGCAGGAGGTCAGACTAGATGATCATATTGGTCCCTTCTGACCCTAAAGTCTATGAGAAAGTACCAGGGAGATGATTAACTGGATCAGTACACAGCTGGTTTCAGTAGCATCCCATTACTCTCCTGAACTCTTCTGGGATAAGAGAGGGTCAGTTATACTAAGTTTTTCCACTTAAGTAGCTTCCCGAGTTTCAAAGGGCCTGGGTTACATAGGTGGGTTTCCAAGAAGGAAGGGAATTTTTCAGTCTCGCTCCCATAATCTGCCATGTATTTCTGACAAGGAACATAGGAGATGTGGTTGTCCATGTTCTGCCACAAAAGATAAACTATAAATATGATGTGCTTATAGACTAATGAGGGCCACGGTCTGAAAGCCCTGAGCTCAAACTGGGGAGATGAGCAAATAATCTAAATTTGAACTAAAGAAATGTCCCTTATCTTTATAATGGGCTGAACCAAAGTCCTGGATCCAAACATCCGCAAACACTGAGCCTTGGGCCCATTTCTGCCATAAACAAATGCAAGGAGTATGGGAAATAAGCCAGAAGGATTGACGATGTTGCTGAAAGATGGAGTGGGCAGAACAGAACTCTGGTGGGATGAGTCTCGTCACCGGGATGTCCACACACTGAAGTTGGTAACAGGCTGTGTAGGAAGAAGAGGCAGAAAGAGAAGGTGAGCTGAGCAGATGCACCATATGGGTGTCAGAATGCTAGTGATGTACATTGAGACAGTGAAGCATGGGGAACATTAACTCTGGATAAATAAAGAATGACAATCATATAGGGAAGAAACCACCTTGGGTTTCTGCTGGATGTCATGCAGACTTGTGGAAAGGGAGAAGTCTCCTATGTTGGGACATTTCCTCTCTCTTGTGCACTCTCTCAAGGCCTCCTTTACTATTGTCATGGCTGATTCCCTACTCTGGCACGTCGAGTGCAGAAGTTGGGGGCCCACAAGGATTCAAAAAATTAATACTGGCCACTCCAGGCTGGTATTAAACTCCTAAGGTTACAGCTTTCTCTGACCTTGGATGGGTAGATGCTGCCACCACCCAAGTGTAAAAACCCCTTTGAGAACCCAGGAAGGTGTACTTGGGAATTCCTCCCTGTGAGTTACCCTCAAGCCCTTTCATGCCCCCTTCGTGGAAGAGCTGAGAAAGAAAACAAAGGAAATCAGCTGTTGCCACCAGCTAATTAAACAACATGTGCATAAACCTCTTAGGACACAAAAAAATCCAATGCTGTCCTTAAAAAAGGTAAATTTTATTAAAAACAAAAAGAGAGAAAATTCATTTGGAATTTCAGGCTACTGCTAGATTTAAAAATATCTACAAGGATTAAATATCAAGAATGACTTTCTGGAGGTCCATCTTAAAGTTTACAAGCAAAACAGAAGCATTTGGGGTTAGCACAGAGGAGTCCACAAGCCATAAGTGGGAATGAGAGTTATTTAGTCTACAGAAGACAAGAGTGAAGGGGGATTTGATAGCAGCCTTCAATTACCTAAAAGGGGGTTCCAAAGAGGATGGATCTTAGCTGTTCTAAGTGTTGGCAGATGACAGAACAAGGAGCAATGGTCTCAAGTTGCAGTGAGGGAGGTCTAGGTTGGATATTAGGAAACACTATTTCACCAGAAGGGTGGTGAAGCATTGGAATGGGTTACCTAGGGAGGTGGTGGAATCTCCATCTGTAGAGGTTTTTAAGGCCTGGCTTGACAAAGTCTTGGCTGGGATGATTTAGTTGGTGTTGGTCCTGCTTTGAGCAGGGTGTTGGACTAATATTCTATGAAAAGAGATAAACCTAATGGCGTCTTCCTTGACATTTCCTGATCTACTTACATATCTGGGGTTTTAAATGATTAGTTTCTAGGTATGGTACAGATGATTTTTCATACCTGGCCCAAAGCTTCTTACAACATAGCTGCTTGGTCCCCTCTCCCTGAGAACAACAACAGACTGACAAAGGAGAAGTTTTCCCCAATTTTTGAAAGTTCTAGCCTTCCCATTGACTCTTTTGGTCAGGTGACTTCTCCGTTCCTTTTACCTATGCATTGCAGGGAGACTTTAACCCTTACAGGTAAAGTAAGTAGATAACAGCTACTAAGAGGGATTTTATAACTAACTGACTGTCTGGATGTCCATAAAAGGGAGCTCTCCCCTCCCCTCTTCATTTATCAACAACTATAGTAAATGATTGCCTCACAGTCTCTAATGGATTTGTCCATACACACTCCTGCATGGCAGGATAGTGCTGTTATCCCTTTATAGATGGGAACTGTTGCATTAAAAGGAACAGTGACTCGTGCATCATCAGAGGTTCCAAAAAGCTACAAAAGATGACAATATCATGGCCCAGAAACTGAGGCCTTCCCCTCAAGGAAGAGGTCACCCAGGAGCCACCATACAGGGAAGAGCTAATGTTAGGATACGGAGGCAGCTGAGTTTCAGCCTGCAGATGTCAGTTCAGCCACTTGAATTCCACGAGCGAGGAGGAGGTTCATGGTACTCAGCGGTCCTAGGGTGCTTCTGGCGATCCAGAAGGCAGATCAGAAATGATGTGAACATGGTACAATGACAGGGAATACACATCACCAGGACAGAGGGAGACAGGATGATTTGAAGATGTGTAGAAGCGTGGTAAGCCAAACTCAGTCCTGGCACAACTTCATGGAAGTCAGTGGATTTATACCAGGCGCAAAGGCAAAGCAGACTATAAACGCTCGGAGAAACAGGAACACAGGGCAAGAGAGTGAGGTAACCTAAGACAGAACAGTGCGAAAGGAAACAGTGGAAACTGAAAAGAGAAGAAAGGACTAAACTAGGTTGTCCATCCTCAGGTGAGGACTGTAGGGAAGGGATGAAGGTTGCCAAACCATAAAATACTTCCAGAAGGCGCCCACCTCCAACCAAATAATAAACCCCAGAAAGAGTTAATACACAGAGGGGAATAAGCAGGGTTTTCACAAACATGTTGAGGGAAAAATACTAGAAAAAAAGTAGTTTTTTTTACAGACTGCAGGGCTGATGAAATTAATGATGATGCTAATGAGCTGAAATAGTGGCTGATCTTTGAAATCTCTCCTTAACAAGAAAAACAAAGAAAATAAGTTTGGACAATTAGGAATTAATGCCGACCTTGCAAAAGCAGCTCTTTAGAACAGGCAGGTCTGGGGCACCTGGGAAAGTGGGAGTAGTCAGAACTGAGCAGATTTGAGGGGGAATTAATAGACGAACTAACTGACCCACCTGCAATTAATTTTGAAAAAAACCCACCACCACATTATTTCTGGGGAAAATTTATTCTTGACAAAAATTGACCTTGTAGTCTACAGGTGTAGATAGTTGGTAGGTGAGGCATTGGTATAAGTTAAGGCAGTAACGCAATGATCCTGCAAGCCTCAAGGCCTGTGAGGCAATAGCTTAGCTACACTAATCGAAGCACATTGCCCACAAAGCCTTAAGAGGAGTAACTAACCAGGAGTAACCCTAGATCAGAAGACAGCACAAGGCAGAGTGCTGTAGGGACTAAACTGCTGACAGGTAACCACAAGATGCTACTTTATACCAGCTTGGGTTATTTTAAAGTTAGGAACATCGGCAGATGTCTGACCACAAACATGCCATGGTAACTGACTGATGTATATGCTAATAAGCTTGATATAAATAGACTAGTAACCTATGGGAGAAGGGAACCCCAATATCTGTAGGGAGAGGAAATACAAATAAGGAAAAGGCCTGAAACCCCTCCTGAATAGGCATTAGGCCGAGTCATGTCAGGATACCACATTATAACAGCTGTGTCCTGGCCTGTGTGCTTTGGAGTTGTCGCTCTTGGGAGAGGCCAGGATGAAAACCATTGGTGAGGAAGATGAGGATGAGGAGGAAGATAATGACTAACACTTCCCATCATTCTGCAAGGGATGATGTGAGTATATGGGCTGCTCAGATGCACCTTCTGTTTTCTCTCTCTCCACCTTGCTGGGCTGGAGTGTTGGTGACGTTGCCAACCGCATGAATAAAGTTGTTACAAACACCAACGGTTTTTCCTAAGTGTGAATGTTGCAGCCGTGCACAACTTAGGGTTCCCATTTGAACAGTAATTCTAATAATACTGGGCTTGAGCTTGGGACATGAACCTATCCAACCTCAGCGTGTTAACTGGGAATTCTTAAGTAATCAAGATAATTAAAACACAATCCATAAATCAGGCAACAACCTGAACAATGAATCCCCATTAGACCCCTGTCACATGACCTGGAATAAGCTATGGGATCTAAACACAGGGCAGAGGCAGACAGTTCTGGCGCATGTTGTAGGGCAGGTTCTAATGGCAGGGCCCAGAGATCAGAGCTAGAAAGGGTCCGGTCTTATGTGACGTGTTCACTGTTTGTTACACTTTCCCATTGCACCATCAGTGTGCACAGTGAGAAGTGTGTGAAGCATGTCAGCAAGGCTTCGTGCAAGGAAGATGCTGAGTGCACTCAAACTAGCGGGCCTAGCTATGGCTACACACAGAAGCTACATCAGGATAGTTAAAGTGGTGCAAGGAACCTAATGTAGATGCAGTTATACTGGGTTATTACCACATAGGAAAGGGAAAACTATACCAGTATAAGACACTTTTATACCAGTATAAATATATTGGTAGGAAAATTATTCTACTAACCGACCAATCAGTACAAAATCGGAGTGTAGAGCATGTCTAAGGAGCGCAGGCCTAGGGCCACAAAGGGTCTTCAGCATTGCAACGCGGAGTGTCATGGCACCTAAGTTGTAGGCACCTAGAAAATCACAGGATCACACTGTGATCTGTAGCATGAATGTGGGGAAACATACACCTTAGCAAGTGATCCACAAAAGCCAGTGCTCTAGGTGGGGCGCCAGCTAAGCTAGCTAGTGGGAGATGTTGACTAGAGAGGTGTGTGCTAAGCCCTCTCTCTCTCACCGAGATAGGTGCTTAGGTCCAGGCTACAGGGAGGCATCTACCTCTGCTTAGTGATCCACCAGTGGGAACCCCTCTCCTAGAAGTAGATGGTCTTGGTGCCTAAAGTGTTTCTTTCAGCGATGAGTTAGGCACCAGCCTCACTCCCCATAAAGTGGAAGTGGTGACTGACTTTTAGCCCAGCGTTTAGAGCATTCACTTGTGACACCGGATCCCAGGGTTCAATTTTCCCCTCTCAGGCTGTCTAAGGGGGAGAAGAGATTCAAACAGGGGTCTCCCACCTCTTAGGAGAGTGCTCTCACCATTGTGAGAACATTGTGATAGGAGGCTGCCTCACTCTCTCAGGTTGAAACTGTTCCACTGTGGATCAATAATTTAAGGAGCATTGGAGCAGGGAGCCTGGGCCCTGGGTCTCCCGTGTAGGTGTCCTAATCATTGGACTCTCTCTCTCTCCCCCTGACCCAGTGGGGATAGGCACCGAGGTAACCTTTGTGACTCTGGGCCACACTGGCTAAAAGAACAGTAGATACAACACAGCACATCGAGTACTGTGTCCAGTTTTAGGCCCCACACTACAAGAAGGATGTGGAAAAATTGGAAAGAGTCCAGTGGAGGGCAACAAAAATGATTAGGGGGCTGGAGCACATGATTTATGAGGAGAGGCTGAGGGAACTCGAGAAGAGAAGAATGAGGGGGGATTTGATAGCTGCTTTCAACTACCTGAAAGGGGGTTCCAAAGAGGATGGATCTAGACTGTTCTCAGTGGTAGCAGATGACAGAACAAGGAGTAAGGATCTCAAGTTGCTGTGAGGGAGGTCTAGGTTGGATATTAGGAAAAACTTTTTCACTAGGAAGGTGGTGAATCACTGGAATGGGTTACCTAGGGAGGTGGTGGAATCTCCTTCCTTAGAGGTTTTTAAGGTCAGGCTTGACAAAGCCCTGGCTGGGATGATTTAGTTGGGGGTTGGTCCTATTTTGAGCAGGGCGGTGGACTAGATACCTCCTGAGGTCCCTTCCAACCCTGATATTCTATGATTCAATGATTCTATGATCGCTAGAGAAAACAAAGCCATGATGAAAAATGTAAAAGCAGCTAGAAATGAAGGCAGAAAATGAAATGAGTTTCATGTCAGAATAATGCAAGTTAATACACAGGGGAAAGTGAATTGAAAAACAAATATCTCTGGGGAGAAGGGTAACATTGATCGAGACAGTGGAGGTGATAAGGAACAAGAGAATGAGACAAGTATTGGAAGTGGAACCTCTAAAAGGTGAATTATCAGTGCAGACAGGATTAAAGAAAACATGTCAACATAAGCACGCTTTACATCATAGCTGAGAACCAAAGAAATGTCTGAGATATTGAAACAATTCATTACCGTCTTTCTTAGCCAAGGTAGAAAGCATTGCTCTGATAAGAACTGCCGATAGCTGAAGGTTTATACTCAACATGATGATTCCAAAAAGAAGTTCGATGTGAAGTCCAGATGGCTAGAGCAAGTATTGTCAAGTTCTGGGATGGCTATTGAATGTAGTGCCATACCCCAGATAACCTGGCTCTGGGGCACAACAACTGTCCCGTTCATCTAATGGACTCTTGAAAATTCACACGTGAAGTGAGCCTGGTCTGATGATTAACCAAGGATCATCCCTGGGAAGGAATGTAGAATGGGGCACAAAAAGGGTGCCAAACCCTTCGCTTCCTTGCTTTGAGCTGAGAATGGTTTGGGCAGACTGGGTGACTGTGGACAACCAGTCCTCCAGGATGGCACCAGGACCTGCTGGGAAACCGGGATACTCTGCTAGTTTCTGATCCCTCAGTCCGAGTGAAGACTGCAGGCTTAGTAACAAACTGGAATGGAGCTGAATAGGCCACCTATTTCTTAAGATCCTAGGAAAACGTGAACTGACAACTGAGCGGGAGAATTCACATCTAGCATCATTTTAACTCAACAAGTATCAGAAAATTCTTGTCATGGATACCTGGTCTATGTCCCCAGCCTATAACCAGTCACTTGGGAGTGACCCCTTTGCCTGTGCCAGGCCCCCAAGGACCGACCCGGATCCACAGTGACAGGCCCTCAGCCTCCAGGACTCTGAGACTGGCCATTTGGTACGAGTGATCCCTGTCTCTTTCCATGGCCTCCTGCAGCAAATCCACATTAGGCCATAGTCCATCCTGGACAAGCCAGTGCCATCAGTCAATCTGTGACGGACTCCATCCCTGGCTCTGTCTTCCCGCTCCCTATATCTGCCAGGTCAGAGCTCCTGAGTCCTTCCAAAGGGCAGCCCTTGTTCCTCTTTCCTTCACAGGCCCTGCCTGCCAGGGTTTCCTGTTGTTAGGTGCTGATTGTTCCCTCACTGGTGTGTGTGTGTGTGTGTGTGTGTGTGTGTGTGTGTGTGTGTGTGTGTGATTGTCTTGCTGGATCCTCTGTTGACCTGGGCTGGTTTCAGCCAGTTCCTTAAGGACCCAGTCATTCCACCCAGACAGTTAGGTGACACACGGTGACCTGCATTGTTCCAGGAGCAGTGTTAACCCTTTTGCACTCAGTGGGTAGCAACACAATGCTCTGCAATGAACTGAGGTATGCCTGGGATTCATAAAAATATCACAGCAAATTCCCACTTTGTCACACTTGTGTACAGGCAAGAGCCAGGCTGAGAGCGAAGGAGAACGTGCATCTGCTACAGCAAGTGTGCGTGACAGCCCCCACCTCTGAACTAACTTGTGAATGAATCATAGGTTTCCCATGAGGCATGTACAGAATGAGAACTATTCTTCAGCAATTGTTGAGAGAGCTGAGACCTAGAAAATGATTGCATGCAATGTGGTAAAAAGCTTGCTAGCCGTGTAAATGGGAAACTGTAGCCTACCCACACAGTAAGAGTTAAGGGGCACGATTTTCCAGATAATGCCTCCTGCAAACCCTTCCTTCTGTGACTAATCCTCATTCATGCCAGTAGCACCACTGATGTCAAGTAAGGCCTTCTATCCACAAGGCCTGCTCCCCTGCATAAGAGATTGCAGGATGTGGGAGAAGTGTGGAATTAGCGAGTGGGGAGTGCATCCCACGCTGGGACCGATCGCTGTTGATATGTTACTAGTAACTCAGGGTACCTCTGCACAGAAACACAGGCCGCAGCTCAGGCCGGTCACCCGAGTACGTACCCAGAGGGCCAGGCTGTATTGCACTCAGGTGGCTAGCCCCAGGCTCTGGCTGGGATGCTGCTGCTGTGTAGACATGCTCCTAGTGAAAACTGGAACTTGTGGGCACATCACGCTGACAGCTATCCCAAACTGGGGGGAGGGGGTTGTGCTTGAGACTCAGAAGGAGGCAGTTGGGTTGCAGCATATTCCTGATAACCCAGAGTCAGAATATGAAAACCGGTTTCCCTAGTGCATTGCTTGGACTGGAGTTTCGCCGGGGCTGGATTTGCCCAATGTCCTAAAGCCATGCCCAAGCTAAATATAGCTTATCTGGCACTGAATTCATTAACAGGAGCACATTTCCTGGCGCACTGGCGTACCGAGCATTTCTAAGCCCAGTGTGGTGTGAAGCAGCAGGAGCAAGGCTAAGAGGCTGCTGACACATTTCACGAAGGGCTGTGTTATTGAAGCTCAAGGATACCACACTATCACCGGATAACCCCCGCTGAAGCACTCCTTTGGAGTCCAGCCTCCAGTTTTGCCACTGTCTCTGGAAAAATACAGTTAAGCCGGAAAGTGTCGAGTAGAAGGCAGCACAAATGTTACCTATTACCTTACAGTATGGGCTACAGATGTTCGAAGTGAGATTAATGCCTGCAGCAACTCACAGGCATTTAATAAAGGCTAAGCACTAAGCACATTATTATAATTCTCAGACCTATTTTAAGAAGACTAACATACAGGTGAGCCAGCCAGATTCCAGTGATGCATTTATCAGTGTTCAAATGAGGCATAAGCTGGTGCCTGGCTTGCCAGTGTCACAGAGGAACCCCCAGTTCTTTAGTTTTTCATGTTTCTGGGTCAGGCAGCTGTATCCCAATGGGTGGCTAACCCCCCGCATATACATAGCGTCCTTTGGATTGGATTGTATGGTACTTTCTGGGCCATATCAATGTTCTTCCAAGTAATTATCTTTGGCCTCCCCTCTAAAGCCCCACTGGGATTCTACAGGTCCCGCAGGACCCGCTGCCATAAGAGTGAGAGCGGATGAAAAGTGCGTACTTTGTTGCAGGTGGGATTGGGTGGGCAAAACCAGACAGACAAACCCCACACTGCTGTAATTTGCAAGATCACATGAGTGCTATTTGTACCAGTTTGTCCTCAATAGAATTTCAGCAATGGAAAGCAAGCTTGTCTCGCTCTCTTATTTTTTTAAACACAGGTTTTAATACTTACATTTAAGTGAGGGGTAGACAGAGATTTGATGTCCATTAGAAGAGGAATTAAAGTATTTTTACATGGTTTAAGCAAGACTTTTTTATTCTGTTAGTGGTAAAACTGTGTCTGAATTCATTTATTTATAGGTAACATATTAACTGACTGTTTTTGTTTTGTTTTCTGGTGGCAGTGGGGAATCTGTCTCTCCTGTGGGATCTAAGGTTTTTGTGGGTGGATGCGGGATAAAAATGCAAGAAGCAATGCAGGCGTGGGAGTGGGAGTTGCAGGGTGGGAGGGGAGCAGGATTAAAGAAATAGTCCAGGACAGGGCTCCACTCCACTCCACAGGAATGGGTGGGGTTCCCCCCTCACCTCAGCCCACAAACGGACAATATTCCCACTGCTGCTGTTTAGCTGTGCGAAGGGAAATATTTCTAGGTGATATTCTGTTGTATGGTTTTGGAGGTGAGCACTGGTTGCCATGTAGTAATGTGGCTGTTTCTTTCTCTGTGGCTTTTTACCGGGCTGCCTGAGAAGATCCTCATCTGCTCCCAGTCACACGCTAGCCCCCTGGCCCTGCCCTCCCTCCTGCTATGCAGAACACACAGAGATGGCAACACCCAGCACAGGGTGTTTCATGTCCCTGGGATACCAGTATATTGGGCAGAGTCAGCCCCCAGATCCTGCTGAGTTCAAGTCCCCTGTACCAGAATACAATACACGGCCCATGCCCCCCTTTAGGGGTCACACAGGCCTTAAGTGGTGCAGAGCCCTTACAGTGCCCTGCTAGCCAGGGGGAATTCCAGCCACTCTGTGGGTGTCACTTCTCGCAACAGCATGAAAATGTAGACACCCCAACCGTGCACATGTGCTGAATCCCAGAGATGAGAGAGAGAGGAATTCTGGAGCCCCAGTAACTCCATCCAAAACTAGTGCCAGAGCTGAGCTGTTAGTCTCTGGGTCTCTCTCTCCCTATGTCCAGATAATGTGATGTCAGTCCCCATTTATTAGGCCTTAGGGCCCTGATTCACCAACACGGGGTGACTGGACTGCACTGACACAAAAGTTTCAAAATGTTTGTGAAATGACTGAAGGTGCAGTGAGCCCCAGAGGCTGCTGGGATGTGTAATGGTCCAGTACCAATGCTACGCTGCTGCTCAGCACTGATGAGAAGTCATGCGTCTGACGAAGTGGGTATTCACCCACAAAAGCTCATGCTCCAATACCCCTGTTAGTCTATAAGGTGCCACAGGACTCTGTCGCTTTTTACAGATCGAGACTAACACAGCTCCCCCTCTGATACTTGATGAGGAGTTGTTCACCACTGTTTGGCACAAGGAACTACTGATACCAAGGGTGCACATTGATGTTTACTATCCTAGCAGAGGTCAGAAGCTAGGCGTGCCGGGATTTGGGAGACCTCCAGGGGACAGCCAGGAAAGGCAGTGAGTGCTGATGGGGAGTTCATGTACCTCTGGTGTTTTTGCCCTGAGCTCTTGTGCCCATGGAGGGTCCATGCGCCTTGCACCAGGAAAACAATGTGCATAGGACAGGTGGGTGGTTTTAATGCAGGTACATGATCTGAAAGGCCTGTATGAGTTGGGGCTTGTGCTGTGGGCTCCCAGACTCAGCTTCATGCACCCAGCCAGGCCCCGTCACACAGGCATGCTGGTTTCACTTTGCCAAGAACAGGAGAGAGGCCTGGCCAGCCAGGTCACCGAGGGCTTGGCCCTGACACACCAGATGGCTCCCTATTTGCATTTTACTTGTGCTTTTCCCTGGTCTAGTTTTAAAAGTGAGGATCCTGTTCCCCCGCGAGCCCTCTGCCGACTCCCTTCAGGCAGAAGGAGGTTCTGCAAGGCTGCAGTGCTGCACACATCACCCCTAGCGGGCCTGTGGGCAATTCTCTGTGTGTCACGGGGACATTGTCACCCAATCCTCAAGGTCAATTATTTGGAATCTGCCAGATCTATAACAGCAGAGGGCCCAGCAGTATCCCCAGCAGGGAATTTGGGGAGGCAGCTGAAGGAATGGTAGGTGTAATGAATAAATGTCACTAGCAGATGGCAGTGTTGCACAAAGCTGAGTGACAGTACATCGGAGCACAATGGGAGGGGATGGGGTGAAAGTGGAATTTCCTGTCCAGAAAGAAGCCACAATCTAGCTGATTAATCAGACAAAGGGAAGGCTGTCCCCGGAGGGTGCACCTGAACTCCAGAATGACAGCAAGGACTCAAATTCAGCCCTCCTTTGCAAACTTGCAGAGCTGGGATCTGCCTTTGCTTTCCAGGTACATTGCTACTTCGCCATAATGCCACCCGATATAACACAAATTTGGATATAATGCGGTAAAGCAGTGCTCCAGGGGAGGGCGGGGCTGTGCACTCTGGTGGATCAAAGCAAGTTCAATATAATGTGGTTTCACCTATAACGCGGTAAGATTTTTTGGTTCCCGAGGACAGGGTTCTATCGAGGTAGAGGTGTACTCAAAGTCAACAAGCTCACTGCCAAGGCTAGGCTAGCTAAGCTGATAAATGCATTGGCAGGGCTAGCCAAGACAGCCTCAACTTTTCAAGTGTCAACTTGAGTCTTCAAGTGTAGGGATTTGCTCCAGGATGAAATGTGACTGTCTCTCCCACAAGCACCGCGCCCCTTCTTGACTCAGAGCCTGTCACACAGTCCCCTAGGAGCACAGGAGTTGCCAGACGGCTCAGACCCCAGGTCCATCTAGTACTGTTGCCTGCCACCACCATATGCTTTGGAGGAGGGTTCAAGAAACTCTGCAGTAGCAGATGTGGAAGAGTCTGTCCCCGGGAAGTCTCATCCTGGTCTTCAATAGAGGTTGGCTTAAGCCAGGAAGCGAAAGGTTTAATGATAATACCTGGTTCAGCCTCCAGTGAATCTCCCTTCCCAAAGCAGGTCAGTATCACTGCCCTGCTTTACAGATATCTGGCTCTCAATTCGTTAGTGGTAACAATTCTAAGTGGAGACTTCTGTTATCCCTGGAAGTGTCCAATTCCACTGTGGTCGCACACTCCAGTGGTGTTAAGGTGGACCACAAAATTCACAGCTCCAGTGTTGTGGGTAGCGTTGAGCTTGGGCTACATGAGGAGCTAGAGGGGTTGGTGGCTGCTTTTGGCCTTGGTCCGAAACAGCTCAGACACAGAACTTTGAAATGTGGCATCTCTGGGGAAGATTTTCCAGAAGGGCTTTGCCTGGGTGAATACAAAGACAATTTGAGTGTTAGCGTCTGGACAGAGCTGGCGTCTTTCCTGGGAGTTTGTATGGCTCAGGGCATGTTGCCGGATCCAACCATTTGTACAACAGAAGCAAGCAGGATGTCGGTAACGGTCTGCTGAAGCCAGGAGCGTTGGCAGCCTTTTTGGTGCCCTAGGCGGTGGAAGGCCCCGCCCCCAAAATGGCGCCCCCGACAGAGGCAGCGGAAGATCCCACTCCCGAAATACTGCCAATGACCACGGCGGCCAGATATTCAGCCGTCGCAGTCGCCACCCCCCAAATGTCAGCGCCCTAAGTGACCACCTAGGTCACCTAATGGGTTGCACCGGCCCTGGCTGAAGCTGCCTGGCTGCTGGAATCAGGGGTGATGCTCCCTCACTCTGCCCCTCCCCCCTGAGATCCTACCTTCACATTGCCCCTTCTCTCCAAGGCCCTGCTTTCGTGCTGCCCCTTCTCATTGAGACCTCGCCCTCACCCCTCCTTCCCCCTGAAGCCCCACCCCCATGTTGCCATTTCCCCTCAAGCCCCTTGCCCCAAGCCCCTGCCCTTGCACTTCCCCTTCTCCCTGAGTCCCCACATTCACACCGCCTTTTCCCCCTCAGCCCCTGCTCGCTCCTCTCCACCCCCTCCTTCCCTGTCGCTCGCCCTTAGGGACAGTAAAAACGGATGGGGCCATGGCCGGGGGGGACCCTCCCATTCCAGTGCCCCTGTTCGGAATTTTTCCAAATGAGGATTTTTTTTTAATAAAAGTCATCACCAAACTTTTGAATTTGTGGGGAAAAAAGAAAAAGCAAAAAAAAACAAAACAAAAAACCACTAAGTATTTCACAATGTGCTGCTCCATTTTTGGACCAGATCTAGCAAAATCTTTGCTGAAAGATTGATGCCATATTTGTTTGCACAGCTAGTCTGGAATCACGGTAATTTCCCTCTCCTGGTTTGTCAAAGCCTCAGGAACAAGATCAAGGAACAAAAACCAATAAAGAACAGCTCCAGCCAGTTCCCTCATGAATAATGAAGAGTGAACAGTTGAAGTGAATAGTTCTCAAAAGAGCTGCAGTGCTTGGTATGCTGAGCACAATCAAACAACTTGCATTTGAATGCAGCAGGGCCAGACAGTAAGGACCAAAGGGTGTAGGTCACCCTGCCAGGATGATCCCTGGAAAGCAGGGATTGTGACAAGAGTTCAAGTGGAAATCAAGTGACTATGAGCTTGCAGTGCTGTGCGGTGGCTAAAAAGGCGAACGCGGCTGGGGTGTATGACTAGCAGACTGTTGGCTCTAAGTGTTGTCCAGTCACCAACTGTTACCAAAATGAAGCTATTCTTGAAAAGCAAAGCCAACTCCATAGCAGCTCGGGGGGACTGAGGGCCTGGATGCCTCTGGTGGACGAAAGAACTTGGATCTTGCCTGTAGTGTGCCAGGAGCAGGCCAAACCATCCCCTTTGCCGAGCCTATGTCACCGCCTTCAGGAAAGGCGCAGTTCATGCTGTATGCCTTGCAAAAGGCTGCATTCATGCAGCTCTGAGACTGAAAGTGTGCTCCCCCCCCCCCCCCCCCCCGCAGTTTGGAAATACAACATCAAAGGTTCTCGGCCAGCCTGAATTCAGGCACAGAAGTCTGGGTGCTATAGATTAAGTGGCTTGTTAAGTATAACTTTAGTCATCAGAACTATGACCCGTGCCCAGGGTGGACGAGTTCCTGTTGCTATGGAAACCCTAGTTTTTGATGGTTACATGCTCAGCCGTAATGCGGTTTTAGCATCCTTGCTCCTGTTATTGCATTTAACTTCCCCAGTTTTCTTTTGAAAGAGAAAAGAGCAGATGCCCAACTGACCCCCACTCATGCTTAATGTACTAATGCCCCCTTCTCCTGCTACTCTCCCTCAATCTCTGAGCTACTCCCCTGCTGCTCTTTAAGGGTTTGCCTGCACTATCGCTTAAGTCAATGTAAGTTATGTTGCTCCGGGGTGTGAAAAAGACACTCCCCTGAGCGACATAAATTACATCGACTTAAAGTGGTGGCCACACCGTGCTATGTCGGTGAGAGCATCTCTGGCCAACAAAGCTTTCACCGCTCGTTAAGGTGGGGTAATTATGTTGACAGGAAAGTGCTCTCCCATCAGCATACCATGTCTTCACCAGATGTGCTGCATGTAGCATGGTAATGTAGACATGCTCTAAAACATTCTACCCCTCTGATTCCTGTCCTCCATGGCCACAGTGAGGGAAGCCACAGAGAAGATTGCTGAAAGCAAAGCGCTTTAATTTACCAGGCAAAGGCATAACAGGGTCCACTGACTGGAAGTTGAGGTCGGCCAAATTTAAACTGTAAACAAGGCACAGTTTTATTGCAGCATTGGAATGGATCACCAAGGGCTGTGGTCAAATCTCCATCACTTCTAGAGTTTTCCATTGGCCAGGAATCCTATCTGAGCATCCTCAGACAGATGACAACTCTTCCTCTGAGCCACCAACACTCCTAACAAGTAGTGAGGGCTCAGTCCCTGCCCCATGGAGCTTACCCTCTAACCAGACAAGACAAAGAGCAGACACAGAGACAGAATGCAGTCTTGCCCCTGCTCCAGCTCATCACTAGCTGACAGGATGGCTTGTTCAAACCTTGCTTACACCTTTTTTCACAACAGCATCGCTGACTCATGTCGAGGCTGTGATCCACCACAACTCCCAGATCCTTCTCAGCAGTGCTGCTGCCAAGCCGGTTATCTTCCATTCTGTATTTGTGCATTTGGTTTTTCCTCCCTAAGTGTAGCACCTTACATTTATCTTTGCTGAATTTTATTTTGTTGTTGTCTATAGCCCAGTTCTGCAATTTGTCAAGATCCTTCTGAATTTTAGCTCTATCCTCCAAAGTGTTGGCAACTCCACCTAGCTTTGTGTCATCTGCCAATTTGATCAGTATGCTCTCTAGTCTACATCCAAGTCATTAATAAAGATGTTAAATAACTGATCCCTGATGAACTCCATTTGCTCTTTCCCTCCAATACAACATCATTCCATTAATAGTTACTCTTTGTTTGCAGTTGTTTAACCAATTATGTATCCTCTTAGTTCCACCAAGCCCACATTTCTCCAGTTTACTTAGCACAGTGTCAGCTGGGACTGTATCAAAAGCCTTTGCTGAAGTCCAGGTACTACACTTGATCTTAGCCAAAATTATGTCCCCAACATTCCCCCGATCCACCAAACCAATTACCCTATCAAAGAGGGAAATCAAGCTGGTTTGGCATGATTTGTTCTTGGTAAAACCAAGTCAACACCCGGGAAGCTACTAGAGCAATGTATAAAACATTCAATTTTGAAATACCTGAAGGATAAAGAGGTGACCACTAGCAGTCAGCATGGCCTTACCAAGAACAGATCATGACTACAGAACTCAGCACATTGGTTTGGTGCCTCTCGGTCTTCCTGTGAGATGCAAATTGCACTTGAATTATGAGTATCCAATCATGTTTTTGCAGGCCAAAGGTATGCAAATCCAGATGTGATAATAGGGTTGTCCTTTGTGAATATAGACATGTCCATGGTGGGCTGATCCATGCCTCAGTTCAGAAATCATTGAGCCTGGAGAGTTCAGTCCTGCAGGTTCTCAGATCAAGGACGTCTGGCTGGCATAGCCTTTTCTAGCAAAATGATACGTTTTTAGCAGCAAGCTAATAAATCAATCAGCAACAATTAGCATATTTCAAGGACCCAGCCACCAGAACTCAGTGACATTTTTGGAGGAGTGGTGGGTGGAATCTCATCTAAGCAAAATGGGGAAAGGTCACAAGGAAAAGAGCATCTGAGAGAGTTAAATCTAGAGATAATGCTGCACACAGTAGCCTGGACAGACCATGTACCTCCCTGGAGGGCAGAGAGAGGGAGATACTGGAGAGATTGTGTGCTCACCGGCTCTCAGACAGCCAGGTAATTGTTTATACGAAGCATCCAATTAAGGTTCCACTTATAACTAGTTTCCAAAGGGTTAACAGATACCATAGAACCTCAGAGTTACGAATGCCTGTGAGTTGTTCGTAATTCTGAAATGCTCGTAACTCTGAACAAAACGTTAGGGTGGATCTTTCAAAAATTTGCAACCGAACATTGATTTAATACAGGTTTGAAACTTTACTATGCAGAAGAAAAATGCAGCTTTTAAACATCCTAGTGGGTTTTAGCCCACGAAAGCTTATGCCCAAATAAATTTGTTAGTATCTAAGTGCCACAAGTGCTCCTGTTCTTTTTGCTGATTCAGACTAACATGGCTACCACTCTGAAACCAAGCACAGAAACAGATTACTTACCTTGTCAAAGCTTTTTTTTTTAAAACTTTCCCACATGACAAGATTATGGGGCACAGCTAATCTTCCTCTCCATTAAGGGATTTCACCCTTGATGCTCCTTGCCCTAGGACCAGTGAACATGACTGCAGTTAAAAAGAAAAAAAAAACCATTCAGTCTTTGTTGTGGTCTTTGACCTCCAGGTTCAAGGAACATTCAGGTTTGATGGCGGTCAAAGAGGGACATTACGCCCCGTGGCTTGAAATCCTGGCAGAGGAGACTCAGGAAGCATATGGATGTGGCAGCATCTTGCACGGCTGGGTGCCTGTATTTGCAAATGCCAAAGCTTCACGCCCAGGCCTATCTGATTCAGAGCCAAAAAGCAGCTAAGAAGCAACATATGTTTTTTATATCAGAGTAAGGAAAACTAGGGCTGTCAAACAATGAATCCCAATTCATCGCAGTTTTAATCACACTGTTAAACAATAGTAGAATGCCATTTATTTCAATGTTTTGGGAAGTTTTTCGACATCTGCAAAGATATTGATTTTGATTACAGCACAGAATACAAAGAGCACAGTGCTCACTTTATATTATTATTTTTTATTACAAACAATGGCACTGTAAAAAAAGATAAACAAAGGAAATGGTCTTTTTCAATTCACCTCATACAAATACGGCAGTGCAATCTCTTTATTGTGAAAGTTGAACTTACCGATGTAAAATTATTATTTTTTTGTACATAACCGCACTCAAAAATAAGACAATGTAAAACTTTAGAGCCTAAAAGTCCACTCGGTCCTACTTCTTGTTCCTCCTTTAGAGGAGTCTTGGCTTATTGGAAGGGTAAGAGTTTTTACCTCAGAAAGGCAGTATTGTGGAGCTGGAGAGGTGTGAGCTGTGCAGGAGAAGGGTGAATTCTTGATGCTCCTCCTGTTAGGATGGGTTTCTGAGGTTGTCGGGATCGACTCCTGTCCAAAGAGGAAGAGAGTTTCAGCTTAGAAATCTGCATTCAGTGTTCAGGGAAGATGGCGGGGGCAGAGGGGAGGTGTGAGGGTCGGTCCCCAGAGTGAAGGGCTGGCTGGGGGCAATGGGGCATGGTGCAGGGAGAGGATCAGGCCCCTGCAATGAGGGGCTGGCTAGGGGCCGTGGGGCATGGGGTGTGTGTGTTGGATCCCACACTGAGGGGCCGGCCAAGGGCAATGAGGCATGGCATGGGGGGGGGGTTGGTTGGACCCCGCAGTGAGAGGGTGGCCAGGGGCAATGGGGCATAGGGGAGGTTGGACACAACAGTGAGAGGCCGGCCGGGGGCCATGGGGCACAGCAAGGTCTTGATTCCTACCTCTCCTCTGGAGTTGGGATGGGAGCTGTGACTAACTGGGAATGTTCTTAATGTTGCTCTAAATACTGTGTTGATGCCTCAGTGTCCCCTAGGCAGTTCTTAATATCTAGGTGGTGGAATCAAGGTGTGTGATTGCTGCAGAGCAAAGGGCCAGTGCACCTAAATCATGGCACTCTGTCTCCTAGCAACTGATGGCCTGGGCCCCTCCTCCGCAAAGGTGCCAGCTAAAGGTGTTGGAGACAAAGGGATCAGGTGACCTCCTGGCCCAGGAAAGAAGCTGAGCAGAGAGGAGGGGCTGGAGGGGTTGTTAGTCTGGAGCTGGCTAAGGGCAGACGTGGGGGTCTGGCTCACTGCCCCCCAGAATGGACCCGGCCGAGGGGTCCGGTTCGCTGTACCTACAAGCTCTGTTTTAGACCCTGTTCCTGTCATCAAATAAACCTCTGTTTTACTGGCTGGCTGAGAGTCACGTCTGACTGCAAGGTGGGGGTGCAAGACCCTGTGGCTTCCCCAGGACCCCGCTGGGGCGGGCTCGCTGTGGGAAGCGCCCGGAGGGGCAGAAGATGCTAAATGCTCCAAGGAGAGACCCAGGAGGTGAAGCCGTGTGAGCTTCTTGCCCTGAACAAGTCTGCTCCAAGGTAGAGGAGGCTCTCCAGAGTCCTGCCTGGCTTTGTGGGGAGCTTTTCCAGAGCATCGCCCGGTGACTCTGTGACAGGAGCCACTTCCTCATATCTTCTACCCTCCAGATGCAGATTGGGTTACTGCACCTGACAGGACACTCAGGTCCCTCTGCAGCCAATGCCTCCCTCCTGCCCAGAGGCAAGCAACTAATGCCATTAAAAATTTCACAAGTTAATTTTGTTTTCAAGCAATCACAGGCATGAACTGTGATTAATTGACAGGCCTAAAACCAAAAAAGAACACCAACGTATCAAGGGCGAATCAGGGAGTGAGAGATCGGGAGTGCCTGGAGTTACTCTGTAACATTCTGCATTTGAAGTGAACACACAAGTGGCAGCTCTCTGTAGCAGGGAGAGAGAACCCTGTACAATGAAAGATGCAGGACAGGGCACAAACCAATACCATCCCCCTGCATGCACTGCTCTATGCACTTTTCCTTTCCACTGAAACAATGAGAAGTTTGGCAGTGCTGGTTGGAAAATGGGGGAATGTCTGTGTGCGGGGGAGGGATTGTGGTAGAAAACTTTGACTTTTCACCCAAATGCCCAAAACATCCAACCTAAAATCTTTTGGTCTTCTGCAAACAGAGAACTGAAAATGTCTCCCAAGATCTGCAAAAACCCAGGAATGGCACTGGGCCCCAGGGCTGCTTCTGGTTCCTCCCCCAAGTCCTGAGATCGGCTCTGTTGCGTGACACTGTCAGTTATATCTTCCTCAGTCCAGTAGAATGTGGAACCATTTACCAGTTACACTTCCAGTAGCCTCCAAGTCTGGATTTGTCTCTTTTCCGCCCCTAACAGCGGCTACGTAGGATCCCTCATTATCAATCCTCTTTCTCAGGTAGGAACCTCACCATTCCCAAAACCTTCCTGACCCATGTTCTCCCCAATTTCTTCCTCCATGGAGTGATTTGGACTCAAATATAGTTAAGACCCAGGCAGACTGCGAAGAGCTACAAAAGGATCTCTCAAACCTGGGTGACTGGGTGACAAAATGGCTGATGAAATTTAATGTTGATAAATGCAAAGTAATGCACATTGGAAAACATAATCCCAGCTATACATATAAAATGATGGGATCTAAATTAGCTGTTACCACTCAAAAAAGATCTTGGAGTCACCGATATTTCTCTGAAAACATCCACTCAGTGTGCAGCAGCAGTCAAAAAAGCGAACAGAATGCTGGGAATAATTAAGACAGAGATAGATAATAAGACAGAAAATATCATTTTTCCTCTATATAAATCCATAGTAAGCCCACATCTTGAATACTGCGTGCAGATATGGTCGCCCCATCTCAAAAAAGATATATTGGAATTGGAAAAGATTCAGAAAAGGGCAACAAAAACAGTTAGGGGTATGGAACAGCTTCCGTAGGAGGAAAGATTAATAAGACTGGAGCTTTTCAGCTTGGAAAAGAGATGGCTTAGGGAAGATTAATTGAGGACTATAAAATCATGACCAGTGTAGAGAAAGTAGATAAGGAAGTGCTGTTTACTACTTTTCATAACACAAGAATTAGGGGTCACCAAATGAAATGAATAGGCAGCAGGTTGAAAACAAATAAAAGGAAATATTTCTTCACACAACCCACAGTCAACCTGTGGAACTCTTTGCCAGAGGATGTTGTAAAGGCCAAGACCATGACAAGGTTAAAAAAAACCCTAGAAAAATTCATGGAGGATAGGTCCATCAATGGCTATTAGCCAGGATGTACAGGGAAAGTGTCCCTAGCCTCTGTTTGCTAGAAGCTGAGAATGGATGACAGGATGGATCACTTGATGATTATCTGTTCTGTTCATTCCCTCTGGGGCACCTGGCACTGGCCACTGTTGGAAGACAGTCTGATCTAGTATGGCTGATCTTATGTTCTTATGTAAACATTCTGTCCTAGTCACAAAGCCCTGAGGGTAGATTTATCGGCCTTTTCCTCTGTTGATTTTCATCCAGTTATTTTGCTGTGCCTGGTCTTGGTGAACCCAGTCCAGCTTCCAGCGGATACATTAGCACGAGTTCAGGCAGGGCTTTCGGGCTGGAAGGCGGTGGGGTAGACAGTTTCCCTGCTGATCTCCTCTGGGGAGTGGTAAAGCTTCTTCTCATGTGTACTGAGCCTTTCTTTCCACATGTAGTAAATTCTCCAATTGCAGAGCGTTGCTCTTGATGGGCTCAGACAGTCCAGTTGCCCCCTTAGCTCCACCAGGAGGAGGCAGTGCCTTGGTGTGGACAGGCCCGGTACCTTCTCTCTGCATTCAAGGCTCCTTATCCAAAAACTAGAATCTCAAAGAGCAACAGAATGACCAGCAGTGGGAGCTTGGCCAAACTGGCTCCAAATGCAGAGAGATTTCCTCCTCCTGCTTGGCTCCTTATGTGGAGCTTGAACCTTCAGTGAGGGGGGTGGTTTTGGTGCATAGAGACTGTTAACTATCTCTATAAAGTCTCATTCCCCCGCCCCGCTGGGAGACATCAGCCGTGAAGCTCTGCAAAACGCTTCACAAGAGGGCTGTTCCCTTCTCTCTCCCCTGTGGGTATGTCTGTCTCCCTTGTCTTCAGCTTCTTCACTTCCCCTTTCTTTTCCCAGTCCCATCCTTGATTCCTGAACGCTGATTGGTTTCTCCTGGCACTGAGAGCCTTCAGACACTCTCCCATGAAGTCACTTTCTTTGTGCATTGAGGGAAGAGCAAAGTGAGAGGGTTTGTGTGAGTGAGCACCCGAGGCCTGTTCCTCCCCTGCCAGGGAGCAGGGATATGCTCTTCACCACCCACACTGCAAGGGGACAGGAGTCTGCAGGTAGGATGGACTCAATGGTAGAGAGATGGGTGAGTGATTCTCACGGCTCGTCCCATGTTCTCCAATGGGGAGGTTAGTTCCAGGTTCGGCTGTTCAGTCAGGCAGTTCACTATAATCCACAGGCCACAGAGTCCACTTAGAAATGATTGAATTTCAGGATGAAAAGCCTTGGAAAGATGCTGAGGTTGTTATAGGTCTATTATCTCCAAGTGAAGTGGATTGTAACATTATAGCCCAAGTACCAGTAAAACCACCAGAACCAGCATAGAGGGAATAATCCACTCTGGCTAAGTGGAGTTTGTGAGGAACTGGCATTCAAATGTAACACGAGGCCATTTACAAACTTCATGACCACAACGGCCTGTATGACGAGCCCAGAATTGCCATGGGACCCAACGTCCTGAGCATCAAAAGGGTCATTCCTTTCCACTCCGTGGGCATTTGGGTTCTCCTGAAAATGGGTGCAATTGGTGTGCGCTAAGCCTGCAAGACCTGTTTCCATGGGCATAAAAGAGAAGCTGGTTCCCATGTACCAGGTTCCCTCTGTCTCCTAGCCACAGGTAGCTGTAGGATGGAAAAAGACAAAGATTTCAGCAGGATACAATAGTCTTCAGCCTAGCTTGGGGTAAAGAGCATTCTGGGTTAGCTAATCCACCAAGACCCATGGTTATGGTGGAGAAAACTGCAGCAGGTGGGGAATAGATGTCAAGCTGAGGTGTAATGGAGAGGAGCGGAGAGGGGAGGAGAGAGGGAGGGAATTGAGAGCCAGCACTGCCTGAAGAGTGGGTGGTGCTGACTGGACAGGAGCATGGCCAAGGCTGGCAGGCAGTTAGCTCAGGCTGGAATTATACTGCTCCCCTTCTGTCAAGCACAACCTCAGAGGGGCAGTAGCTTTTCCCAAGAGAATTCTGGCCTGGGGCAGGGAGGATGTTACCCAGGGTTTTCAGAACCCAAAGCAGTGGTAACTTAACTGTTTCTCTCCAGGCAGTCTCAGGAATAAGCCAATGGGGACACAGCTCTCTGCCTGATAAATGATTGGTACAAACAAGAGTGCTTTTATCTAAAACTACTTTTTTAATTAGGCGCTGTAACCATTGGGCTACAGGGCAATTTGCATGCCTTCTCTGGCGCAATTAATATTTAATTAGTCAATTAAAGTGATACTATGATATGATAGAGGTGTATAAAATCATGATTGGTGTGGAGAAAATGAATACAGAAGTGTTATTTATTTCTTCTCATAACAGAAGAACTAGGGGCCACCAAATGAAATGAATAGGCAGCAGGTTTAAAACAAACAAAAGGAAGTATTTTTTCACACAACGCACAGTCAACCTGTGGAACTTTTTGCCAGAGGATGTTGTGAAGGTCAAAACTATAACAGGGTTCAAAAAGAACTAGGTAAGTTCATGGAGGACAGGTTCATTAATGGCTGTTAGCCAGGATGGGCAGGGATGGTGTCCCAGCCTCTGTTTGCCAGAAGATGGGAATGGGTGATAGGGAATGGATCACTTGATGATTCCCTGTTCTATTCATTCTCTCTTGGGCACCTGGTGTTGACCACTGTCGGAAGACAGGATACTGGGTTAGATGGACCTTTGATCTGACCCAGTATCGCCGTTCTTATGTTCTTACAATGAAATAGGAGAAATGGAGAGAACCCATCATCAGACTATCCCATAACCAGTGAGTAGGACATTCATCTGAGAGGTAGCTGACCCCTTGTCCAATCCCTTCTCCCCCTCAGGCAGAGGGATACTTGAACTTGTGGGGGGGTCGTCTCCCACCACCCAGGTGAGCACCCTGACCGCTGGGCTAATGGTTATGAAGGGAGCTGCTCCTCCCCCAGACACTCCACATGGAGTCAACCCAGCACCTATCTCATTCTCATCCAGAATGGCTTGGGTGCCTATGCTGCCTGATTCCAGTTCCCATTCCTGGGTCACTCAACCTTGCTAGGGACTTGCCTACATCCTGGACTTAGGACCTCTGGTCAACATCTCCCACTGGCTAGCTTAGGTGATTCTCTGCCTAGCGCTTGGGCTTTGGTGGCTCACAGCCTACAGTGCCCATCTCTCTCGAAGCACTGTATAGGGCCCCTAGCTCAGCTTGGTGATCACAGTCTTGGACCTGTGTATTTCTAAGTGCCTAAAAGTTCAACACCGTTGATGCTCAGCATTACAATGCCTCAGCCCCTTCATGGACTTGGGCCTCAGATGCGCCAGCAAGGGGATCCAGAGAAAGAGACAGATCGGTTATTATTTCTTTCTCAAATGAATTATTAACAACAAAGAGCCAGAGGCCGGGCTCATTTCCTAGCTGCTCTCAGCAGACAACATCCAATGTTCCCAGTTGAGGTTCCACCAGTTTAGAGCCTGGAGAGGTTTTTGCTTTTCCCTTCATTGGCTTGGCATATCCTGAGCCCATGCTGCCCGACGCTTCCCGCCTTAGATTGCCCATCTGAGAGATGGAGCAATAGAAATGGCCTTTATCAGGAATGGAGAGACATTAACCTACTGGGCCAGACAATGGACCAGTGGCTAAAGTGTCTTAAATGGGCTGGGGAGCATTTGCAGGCTGGAACATGTGTGGGCAGTCGCCTTCCTTTCCGGCGGGAACAGAGGTGGCTCCATTGCTGGGACAAAGAACCCCTGCCTCCACAGAGCTGACACTGTCTATAAAAATGGCTTCTCCTGAAGGTTAACTGTCCTCTGAACAGATGTTCACTGCAACCACTAATGCTGATTTTGGGCTTCCGGATGGTGGCTCGTTTGAACTACATGTGTTGCCACTTTGCTCAATAATAAAATGAGTAGTGAAGCAATCACACTCGAGACAATTAAGACAGGAGTGTCTTGTTTGGCGCCATCCAGGGCCTGTTTATGGTGTGTATAGTTTGGAGAGATGCCACCCGTTATGTCTGGATTAATGTGTTGCTAATTAGACATGTAGTAAACTGGCCAAAAATTATTCCTATAGCAGGTGCTCAGAGATTCAAGCGCATTGTATGGACATTCAGTCTATTCCCTTCATTGTTTCACTGGGCCCCTGGCGTTCAGGAGCTGTTTCATCCATCGACAAATTATTCCCCTCTAAGCAAAATGTTAATTAGATTTTCTGGTGCTTGGATTGTTGACTAAAGTTGCAATTTGATCTTCAGCTATAACATTGGTTATTGCCCGATGCTGATGACATGCCAGTAAAACAGATGCGCTATCATGTGACCTTCCATCTCACATGGCTTCATATGCTGTGATCAGACACATTTCAGTCGTCTGTTACTATTTTTAAAAATACAGTATTGACTGACATTTCACTCACAAATTTGTAGCTGGTGACTGTTCCCCAGATCAGAACTACTAATTGTGGGGAACACGCTCCAGTTCCCAAGGCAATTGTACCTCTGACTTCCTTGTGGCCTCCTTGAGGGCACCCCACTTAAATCTCAGGCCATCTTTCTCGGGGCAGGATTCTACGACTCTTCTTCTAGGCTGGGGATTTAGGCTGCAGTTCCTCCTGCAATTCACGGTGACAATTTTAGCAAGTCTAATTTGATTCCAGCTCCTCCCATTCTGTTCTGTGAGGGGCAATGACCGGGCTAACCAGTGACCAGCCGGCCTGCATACGGCAAGACGTTATTTATTCAGAACAAATGCATTACAGAGACGCTATACCTGAGCAAGCGGGTTACGTGCACGTCCTGCCTTTCCGCTTTCCATTTGCAATGCCTTGCAGCTTTCCAAGTATTTCAGGTCCTCTTGCAGGGCCTGGCTCTCTGGTGACAGTCTCCTGTCAGTCAGTCCTTTGGTCGAGTGATCATGAACCCTCCCACTCTGCCAGCTGGTCTATACAGGTCTCAGTTCTTTGTCTGCCAGCCGGGTCACACTGGTGCACACAGTTTCCCCTGGGACTGATAACTGGCCTAAGGATTTGCATTGATCATCTCCATTCCTGTGATTTTAGTTCCTATTGGAAACTCCTGTTGCTCCCCTGGGAACTAGAATACACCCCCTCACCCAGCCAGACACCTGTAACATTTCTCCAGCTGCTACAATACTCCTTAGTTATTTCAGGCAGCTGCAGTATCTGTCACAACAGCGGTGTTTATTTTTGCACAGTGGCCATTACTCTAGCTTCTACATTTGAGCTAGTGTTATGCGGAACTGAGATGCTCTATTTAAACATCTAGGTTTGACGAAATAAGAAACTCTGAAAATAGAGGAAAGGGTGAGTAATCAATCAACAAGCACTGAACAAGCAATTTACTCTTATTCAGGTTGCTCCTTTATGCTTCAACACAAACTGTGGCACTGCGAGGCAATCCAGCTTTGAGAGAAGCATTTAGGGGACCTCTTAGAGATGAACAATAATGGTACTTGAGCAATCACCACAGGCTTTTTACACGCTGGTTATTACAAAGTTTTCCAGTCTGTTCATTAGCCCCCTTAAGCAACTACATGTTTTGCTGAATGCAGAGAGCAGAACGAATAATGGAAAGGAATGCCCAGGGATACATGTTGCGGTTAGACAGGGGATTTTTGTCCATTGCTCTTTTAAATACGCTCTTTGCAAACAGCCAACACTGACTAGTGAAATACCAGATTCAGGAAGGTATGCCTGAGCCCATGCCCTGAGTGTGACTCACAACTATTCAGTAAAAGCAGCAAGGAATCCTGTGGCACCTTATAGACTAACAGACGTTTTGGAGCATGAGCTTTCGTGGGTGAATACCCACTTCCTCAGATGCATGTCAACTATTCAGGGGATTCTGGTAGTCACTGTGAGAATGGACAAGCACCAGGGGGTGGTGACAATGGCCTGACGTTTAACATGGATGGTTATCCCCCAACAGGACCACCAGGGCCGGCTCCAGGCACCAGCTAAAGAAGCAGGTGCTTGTGGTGGCCAATACCAAGGGGTGACCCTCCGGCCGCTATTGGGGCAGCATATCCGGGTCTTCAGCAGCAATTCGGTGGTGGGTCCCTCCTTCTTTCTCAGAATGAAGGACGCGCCGGTGAATTGCCGCCTAAGAATGGAGCAGCGCGATTGCGCTGCCACCTCTTTTTTTTGGCCACTTGGGGCGGCAGTAAACCTGGAGCCGGCCCTGAGGACCACACAGCACATGCTTTGTTTGATTGCTGTCTGTGCAGCTCCTGCTTAAGGAGTTTCAGTCACCCAAGTGAAGAAAAGAAACAATACCATAGGAGTCATTTAACCAGCCTCACAAGATGGACAGCAGGTAGCTAAATGAGCAGGTTGCCTACATGTAAAGCTTGGCCATTGTCTAAATTATGCAGCAAATACTTAAGAATAAGAACTAAATTTGGAGAAATCAGGCTCAATTTACAAACAGAAAGAGGGATTGAATTCCTAATGAATATTGTTTTCAATATGTCAACCAGCAATATTTGTAAAAGCACATTTTTAGCTCTAATTTTCATCAAAGTGAATCCAAACTGTACATTTAACTGTTAAATCAGCAGTTTGCATTGTAATTGCAAGACATTCAATAGCAATATGGAGCTGGAAATTCGTTTCGTTATGAGACACATGACTGATAAATAATGTACGCACCACAAAATAAAGGACATAATGCTAACTGAAATGGCTGGAAGATGAGGCTAGAAAATTCAGCCTGGAAAAGGATGATTAACCAATAGAACAATTTACCTAGGGCTGTGGTAGATTTTATGTTGCTTGAGGACATCAAACGAAGGCTGAAAATCTCTTTCTAAAAGATTTGCTCTGCCTCATCCAGAAATTATGGGCTTGCTGCAGGAATCACTGGATGAAATTCTACAGTCTGCCCTAGGCAGGAGATAAGATCAGGTGATTCATAGGCCAGAAGGGACTATTAGATCACCCAGTCTGGCCTCTTATATACTGCAAGCCACAGAATTCCACACAGTATCCCCTGTATTGGGCCCTATAACTTGTGCCTGGCTAAAGCATCTTCCAGAAAATCATCCGGTCTTGATATGAAGACACCAAAATATGGTTGTTGTTAAGTTGTTGTTCACTAGGACTCCCACATCCCTTTCAGAGACCTCCAGCATGCACTTGTAGGGCTGGTTGTACTGCCTTGTACCTACATGCATGACCTTGACCTTGTTTGTCTGAAAACACACTATTTATTATCATTACCTATTATTATGACCGGAGTACCTAGACACCCCAGCCATGGCCCAAGGCCCATTTGTTCTACGCTGTACAGACACAGAACAGAAGGATGGTCCCTGCCCCAATGAACTCATTCTTGACGTATGAGACAAGAGGTGGGTGCACAAGGAGACAGTACTGGTCAGCATGACATGCAGTGGCCTTAGCGCGCCGGCAGCATAACCATAGTCAAGTGTGTTTTGGTATCACGGCAAAGCAGAGTGTTAAGGAGGGATGTGAAGCAGGCTAAGGCCATAGCTTTCAGGATGTTTACAAGGAGCTGCTCCCAAGTCTCAGGGGCAGCAGGGGAGAAAGCACAGAGGGGCTTATTTGAAAATGTAACCAGTGGGATGGCATGACGGGCTGCTCGCAGGAGGGAGGCGTATGTCAGTGGTGAATGAGCAACAGTAGGCAGGGTGGCTCTGGGCCTTGAGAGTGAAGACACGTGGCTCATGTTTGAAGAAACAGAGAAGTGGGACACCCTGCCTGATTCGAATCCCCATTGCTGGGTAAACGCAGGGCACTGCCATGAGTGGACAAGGCAGTGATCCCTAGCAGGTAGTGACCACTGCACAGGATTCCAATGAGCAACGTGGGGCATATTTTCAATGGCACAAAGGGCAGGCAGGAACCTCAGGGGGCTGGGTCCTTCCCTGCCCTTTGTGCCTTACAAATCCCCTCATCGGTCATATGAAATTACTAAGACATTTCCAACAATAGCAAGCAGTTCTGACTAATCACTGTCAGTAGCTCATTATGGCACCTTATAGCAATAATTCAGAATTACTAATTACGAGCCAAACTGGAGTCATGCCTGGCAATCCCCGGTAATCACTCATGATTATTTATCACTAGGCATTCTTTTACTTTCATTCCGTATCTAAACATGATGAATTTCCCTTCTTTGGTTATGATGAAAGAGAAGGATTTCGCTGGTTCCACGTGGGGTAGGCTGAAGAGGCCTTTTGAGAGAAGCCGGGTGAAGGAGGGGTAAGAGGAGCAGGGAGTGAGCTAGGGGGGTAGCATTTTGGATGGAGATAGAAGGACAGGTTTTGGATACATTCTAGAGAAAGCCTTGGCAGGATTTAACAACAGCAGCAGATGAGGTGGATGGAGAGTCGATAATGTCCAGAGAGGCTCCTCGCTACAGACTGAGATTAGCTTCCAGCTCTCTAATTATTCACTAATCCTACAGTGGGTGAACATGCACTTGTAGGTGTGTGTATATGTGTGTAGGGCTGCATGTGTGTGCATGCCTGTGAATGTGCACCTGTGCCTGTACACATGTGCGTTTGCACACTGAGTGTGTGTGGACACGCATGCACACCTGCATGTATAGAATCACAGAATATCAGGGTTGGGAGGGACCTCAGGAGGTCATCTAGTCCAAACCCCTTCTGCCAGGTAGTGTCAGCAGAAACAAAGGCTGGTTGAATATCTGGGTAGACTCCCCAACCAGAAATCTAGGGGAAATGAACATCACTCCTGTCCTGTGCACCTCTCATAGGCAATACCTTCCCCTTCATGCATGCTGAGTTCTTAGTCATTTCAGCTGTGAGGGATTTTACTAGGTAACGTAGTGGGGAACCGCACACCACTGTAGTGTCTTTCACCACAACACTGTCCCCACACCACGTCTCAGTGCCCTAGAACAGTGGCTTCAGTGGTAGTGGTCACTGGGAAGAAATAAGGACTCTCAATTGCATCTCTTCAGCTTGGTCTTTAAACACTGGTGGGTGAGTCAAATGGCATCCAGCCGAGGGAGTAGTGACTTCGACAAAAAAATTGCTGGTGATGGTGGAGAATCAGCTAAACATGAGCTCCCAGTGTGACACTCTGACCAAAACAGCTAATGTGACCCTGGGATGCATAACCAGGAGAGTCTCAAGAAGGAGCAGAGAGGTTATTTTACCTCTGTATTTGGAACTGGTGTGACTGCTGCTGGAATCCTGGGCCCAGTTCTGGTGCCCACAATTCAATAAGGATGTTGATAAACTGGGGACGTTTCAGAGGAGAGCCACAAGAGTGATTAAAGGAATAGTAAACATAACTTAGAACGATAGACTTAAGGAACTCTATCTCTTTAGTTTACCGGAAAGAAGACTAAGAAGTGATTGATTACAGTTTGCAAGTATCCACATGGGCAAGAAATATATAACAGTGGACTCTTCAGGCTAGCGGAGACAGGTCTACCATGCTCCAATGGCAGGAAGTGGAAAGGAGACAAACTCAGACTGGAAATTTTTAACAATGAGAGTAGTTAACCCCTGGGACAATTTACCAATGATCATGATGGCTTCTCTAGCACTGGAAATTTTAAAATCAAGATTGGATAGTTTCTAAAAGCACTTTAGGAATTACTGTGAGGCAATTCTCTGGCCTACATTATACAGATAGCCAGACTAGATGATCACAATGGCTCCTTCTGGTCTTGGAATCTATGAAAATCCTTTAAACAAAGTCTTCAATACCACATAAGAACATTGCCTGTGCCACCTGTGCGTGTGGTGCCAGTGCCGGTGCCTCCTGCGATGCCAGCCCCCCTTTGCTTCACTTGGTGGGGGGGGGGGTGGCTCGGACCCAGCACTTAGCAAGTGATCTTTAAGTTATGGTAACCCTTCAAGTTGGACATGTTAAGTACAGTTCTGTTGCCCTTTGGTCACACAATAAGGTTAACAACATTACCCTTGCATTGAAAACTAGAGTGAACGTTAACCCCCAAAATAGCAAAGATTGATCACCTTGACAAAGCTGGTGTGTCTATGCAAATAAGGTCTGCTCATGACACCTTTTCCTCTCATTTGTCAATAGATGGCAGGGGAGAGCTTATTCAGACCACCGGCTGATGTGTGTGTGCGAGAGAGAGAGAGAGAGAGAGTGTGAGTATGTGTGCGTGTGCATGCGCACACATTGCAGGGAGATCAATCCTCTGTTTCTTCAGCAAATGGCTAAATAAATTGCAGCAGACTAGGCCTATATCGTCTCTAAGTGTTGCCTAGAAGCAAGGTCTCTTTGGTGAGGACGGGACAGAGGACAGCTGTCACAGAGAGGAACTGCAGGAGAGGAGTCTTGTCCTTCCTGGCTAAGTGATGTGTGGTAATTGGTAGGAGATAATGTCCACCTGACATGTTCATGATCTGGAGAACATCCCTGCTGTCTAACTCAATGACTGTGACATACCAGAGCACAGTACAGACTAGTGGGAGGTTTTGTCACCCCCGCCTTGCAGTCTTGGGTGCCTTATCCTGCCTTGCTGAGGTAGCTCCCACCTAGGCTGTTCACGAACAGCCATCCAGCATGCAAGCCACACCCTGAATGTCTCTGTGTAACTGCAGCCTGCCAGCTACATAGCGGCTCTCATCAGCTTTGGTTTTACTGCAGGGTGACCCCAATACCTCCCTAGTCCTGGATCTTCCCCCAGAATTGTATGTCCTGGATTGCCCAGCCCTCTCCTGGACAGTAGCAATATATTAAGTCCATTTTTCCTTTAAGGGAATAATGTACCAGTTCATTACCTTAAATAGTTACCCAGACACTTCAATTTAAAGCCATTGGATTAGATAAAACAGTAAAAACAAGTTTATTAACTACAAAGAGAGAGATTTTAAGTAAGTACAAGTCATGAGGCATAAAAGTCAGAAATGATTACAAGAAAAATAAAGAAAACATTTACTAGTATCTACTTAAGAAACTATCTTAGTGGCAAAGCCAACTTTCTCACCACATGTTAACCAGCAGCTAACTGATCAAACTCAGGTCTGGATCCCTCCCCCAGAGTCCAAGGGCTGCTTCCTTTTGTCTTCTCAGGTGCAGAAAATGAGGTAAACAAGGAGAATGAGAGGGGTGCCTTCGAGTCTTTGTCCTTTCTTTTTAGAGTTTCAGATCCCCTCTTGAAGAACGTTTCCAGCTTACAAGCAGGCAACCAAGACTCTATATGGAAGGATTTTCCCTGCTAGTTTACTTTTTTCACCTGTTTGAACTTTTCCCTTCCTGCTTGGTGACTCTATTTACTGCTTAAATGAAAATTAAAGCAAGCACACTTTGTTTAGGATAGACCCATTTACCGACTTCTGCTTGGCCAGGGCTGTGGGGTTTGGGACACATGTTAAAAACATGAAACAGGGAAATCTTATAACTTCACATACAACGTTGCCACACATGTTTTATCAGGACAATGCTGACCAGCAAATGATAAGTTTTGAAATGATACCTTCCAAGGTATATCTTGTACAGAGGTTATTACAATAGTATGTAGGAATACACCTCTGTATTCACACCCATCACAATGACCAGCTGTGCTAGGGCCAGGGATCCTATCTATGCTGATGGCCTGCAGGTGGGTTTGTTTAGCCAGGGGAAGCAGGTTTTCTGGACTTTGAATAATTGTTGGAGCTCCTAGGTAGGGGCGCTGTACTTCCAGAAGTGCTGTCTCTCAGATAAAATATAAATCTGAGATGCTGACCTCTTGTGGTCATTAAAAAACCCCACCTGCTATTTTGCAATATCAGGGCTGTTAGCCACTATATTATCATCCAAATTCCAGTGAGGAAAACCATATTTAACCTTCATCTTGCTAGCAGTTTTGCTAGAGAAATCTATCTTTGCCTCATAGTTGTAATGTTCTGCAGTGGAAGATGAAGTGATTCTGTTGTGAGCATAAACTATTGCTATTTACGTTACAATAGCATCCAAAATGTGTGAGGGGCTGTACAAACACACATGAAGGGACAGGTCATGCCCTGAAAGACCTTATGCTCTAAAAAAAACAGTCTATCTGCCGATCAATGGCTCCTTCTGGAAGACAGGTGCTAAAGAAACGTAGCATTTCTAGTACTGTCTGCAAACACTGTGCATTGGAGGTAGGGTTGTATTTGGGGTCTGCTGTTGGCAAACATCATAACCCTTGCCCCTCTCTCCGTCCCTCAAGGCTGGTCCAAAGGCCTTACCAGACACCACACAGTGGAGAAGAGGGAGCAGAGGACAGAAAGGATAAGTGAGATGTGACCTTATGACCCCGGGCTCAGACTAACCCATCCAGCCACGTGACAGACAATCAATGGGCCTAATTAATTAACTTCTAATGAGTTAATCTGAGCATTGAGGCACAGAGAAGGCCTCCTGGTGAAAGCAGCCCCTGGCCATCCCACAAGCACAGGGAGGAATCGATTCCCTGCCAGCCCCATTTGTCACAGGGAGACAGAGTTTCCCTGAGCAGTGGCGCTGGATGGGTGGAAGGTCACCATGTCACTGAGCGGGGGCTCACCCGGCTGGGATTGGAACACGTCTCTAGCTCTCCCTGCCCAGAGCAGCAGCAGGGTCACAGCCCGGCCATCAGGAGACTGCAGGTGTTATGTGACGGAGAGAAGTTGCTGGAGTGTTTTCAACAGGGAGTGAGCTGAGTGGCTGGATTCTCCTCTCCTCACATGAGGTGAATCTGGGGCAGCTCCAGAGAAGCCTGTGGAGTGTACCAGGGCGAGTAAGAGGCTCAGTGTGCTCCTGTCCTCCTAGGATACATTCCATCTGCCATGCTGCAGGTCTCATGGCCCTAGAAATACCTTCTGTGGGGTGCTCATGTTACCCTGCTCTGGGAACTGCCACATGCCCCTCTCTGCACTGCTGTCTGGAAAGCCCCAAATGCTGCACAGCTGAGCTCTGGGGTCTGAAACCCCGGGAGGGAGGCTCCAAGAAGACTTCCTGGCCTGTTGGAGCCAAACCCCATGGTTCAATTTGGTTTGAAGATCCAAAAGCTGCTTCTAGCTGTTCATGATCCATTCAGATGCTTTTGCATTCAGCTGACAATCCATCAGGTAGGCAACATTCAGAGGAAATGCCCTGACAGGGAATTTCCACGTCTTCTTTGGTGCACCAGGCAGGCAGGACACGCAGGGTGCAGGGAAGCTCCCCCTCTCCAGACCCTGGTAACAGATTTGCCATCCTGTGCAGAGTGTGCCAGGTTACCCAGGCCTGCCAGGAGTCCCTGCCTGTCCTCCGGACCTCCCACTTGCAGTGGTTCCTCTTCCATGAGCACAGCTGCATGTAGTTCACTGTCAGTGCATGGCTGGTGTGTGCAGCATGTTCATGTCTGACAGGTTATACACTCAGATCATTACATCCCCATTCAGCTTTACTGATAAGAACTGGGCATCATAGGCCCTGAGTCAGGGCTCTTAGAAATTTCTAACCCCTTTAATATCATTCAACTGTCTCCTGCCCAAGCCTAAAGTGGCCATTTTGATGAAGGATGGTCTGGAGCCCGAGGGGCACCATTCATCTTCAGCTCTCACAATCTAAATGAGCCAATTTCATGGGCCAATTTCATCAGTACCCACTTTTCCAGACTTGGAGCCCAGCTCCCTGGACCCTGGCTTCAGCTACGCCATGGCTGGAGGAAACAGACTCCTCATTGAACTTGGAAGTCGGATCCTTTGTGTCCTGACCTGAGCATGCCCAGTAGCCCCGATGTGATGCCTGCCCACTGCGCTGCCCCCGACAACCTGAGAATTGTAAGAGTCACTGGCCTACACAGAGCTGGGCCCCACCTGTACCAATGGCTCATCTGGACCCCTTGGGGCTTCCCTCTACGGGCCAGAACCTCTCTGACCCTTTCCTGCACTTCTACATCAGCCAGGTCCGGGATCATCTGCAGGAAGGTCACCAATTTCCTCCCCCAAGTATTGGCATCAGTAGTGTGCAGGCAGAGGCATATCCTCAGGACTTCCCTACAGAGGAACCTCCTCAGCAACCTTTAGCCTCTTCTTCTTCATCGCTTGATGAGGCACTACTGGCTGAATCTACTCTTCCCCTCCTGATGATTTTAGAGCCCATCAAGACTTGCTGAGGAGGGCGGCTGCCTCTCTAGGTGTCCAGCTAGAAGAGTTACAAGAAAGGTAACACAGGCTTGCAGACATTTTACCCTCACAGGACCCTCTAGGGTAGCTCTCCCTATTAAGAAGACTCTCCTGGAGCCTGTCATGTCTTTACAACAGACCCCTTCTTCTCTGCCTTCTACTGCCAGATGGGTGGAGAAGAGATATCATGGCCCTTCACAGAGATTTGAACACTTTGACAACCACCTTCCTCCAGGCTCCCTGGTGGTCACAGCCACCAATGAAAAGGAGAGGCAAGGACAAGGAAACAATAAACCTAGATCTGTTTGTCAGGAAACTTTATTCCACTGGGGGTTTACAACTCAGGGTCACGACCCAGCAAGTTCTGCTGGGTCAATATGATTTCAGTCTATGGGATAATATCCTGAAGTTCAAAGAGAGGCAAATGATGAGGCAAAGCAGAAATTCTCTGCTTTGGTAGAGGAAGGCAAATGAGTTGCCAGAACAGCATAGCAGGTGGGCCTGGATGCGGCAGATTCCAGGGTTTGAGCTGTGGCTTCCACCATCATGATGCACCTTTTCACCTTAGCTGCCAATGTCGGGCCTCCTCCTGGAGGCGGAACAAACTATTCAAGACCTCCCATTTGAAGGCCCCTCACTGTTCTCCAGTAAAACTGATGAGAGGCTTCACAGCCTGAAGGATTCAAGGGTGACCTTTAAGTTTCTGGGGATCTATGCACCGGCAACAAAAAGAAAGCAGTTCCAGCCACAATGTTCCCAGTGCTTTCAGCCCTTCTTGCAACACTCCCAGGACCTGGCCAAAAAGAGGGGCAGGGGTTACAAGAGGCGTCCTCCTCCTCCACCCTCCTCTGCAGCTGCTAGCTCTTCTAGGCCACCTGGGTCATCTAAGCAACGCTTTGACCTGTTGGTCATGAACAGTACGGCACTCTCCACAGTTTCATCTTTCCTGACCCCTGGTTTTGCCAACTGCCTGTCCCACATCTGAAGTGCTTGGACCCACATCATCACAGACCAGTGGGTCTTAAGCATGGTGGAACTGGGATACACCCTTCCATTTGTTTCTACCCTCCTTCCAATCACCTTCCCCACCCCTCTGCAGTGACTATTCTCACAAGAGGGTGTGGCTTCAGGAAGTCCAGTCTCTGTTCCTCATGAGGCCATAGAGGAAGTTCCCATGTTGTTCAGAGGGAAGGGATTTTATTCCCGTTAGTTCCTAATCCCAACTACCCCTCAGAAATCTACAGGGTCAGTGAGCTTTGGTGTACTCACTGGCCTGTCAACATATAGACATGGTGGTTCCAGTACCCATTTGGCTCTTATCCTCCCCGATTGCCTATGTCTCAAGCCTCACAGCAGCCCTGAGAGCACTGGGGAATTGTTGATCCCCCAAGCAGAACAAAACTGTGAAGCAACACACGTTTTTCACTAGAGACCAACAGTAGAAACCTGAAAGGGGGTAGATCCTGATATTACAGCCTTACACACACTGCCAGTTATATGCAATTTTGGGAACTTAACAGACTTCTTAATTTGGGACAAGACAGTCTGCGGCACGTGGGATCATCACCTGCAGGAGCGACGGCTCGGGGAAGACGAGCTCACATTAAATGCTGCTTAGACATGAGGTATGCAGCAAAAGCCTCAAAAGAAAGGATGGGAGATGAAGGAGGCACAACAATCCTTGAAGCACCTGCAGTAAGTCAAGAGCAAAGGGGATCTGGTGGCCAGTGTTTCACACCCACAGCAAGATGCATTTACTGTGGGAGACAGCAGCAGCGGGTAAAGAAGTGCTCTGCTCCAGGGCAGCATTGCCAGGAATGTGGCAAGTTGGACCATTTTAGCAGTGTGCACTAGAGCAGGGGAAGGTCTTACAGAGATTCAGTCAGACTTGTAGAAGAGGGTGAGAGCACTTCAGACAGTGGTGATGACATCAGAACTCTCTCCTCCAACCTGAGAGCATATCAGGTTCAGGCCATCAGGACAAGAAAGCAACATGGGACAATACCAACCTCCATGCATGCAACAATGGTAATAGGGCAACACCTTGTGCACTTTCAGCTGGATAGTGGGACTTCCTGCTATGTGATTCCTGGGGGTGAATGGAACTCCAACACACCCATAACAAAGAGCAGGCACAATCACATCATAATATGCAATGAGACCATAATGCAGCCTGTAGGAAATGGGACCTGAAAAATAAAAGGTGGCACCAAGTGAAGTTTGTGATTGTGGATGGGTAAGCAACATAAGAACGGCCATACTAGGTCAGAGCAAAGGTCCATCTAGCCCTGTATCCTGACTGCCGATAGTGGCCAATGCCAGGTGCCCCAGAGGGAATTAACAGAATAGGGAATCATCAAACGATCCATCCACTCCCAGCCTCTAGCAAACAGAGGCTAAGGACACCATCCCTAAACACTGACCCCTTTTGGGAAATACAATCACACAAGGGGAATGCAGCCAAAGAAGCCATGGGTCTGATCAGAAAACAGCATCAGTGAACGTTTGACAGGTTGAAACAAATCATAATGAATGCCCCTTTCCTGAAGTACAACCAGCCAGGAGAGCCACTGACACTCCAGAGTGATGCGAGAACTGACTGGGTGTCGCTCTAGAACAGGAGCAGGCAGTCGCTTATGCTGGCAGAGCCCTGGCAGAAACTGAACAAGGTACGCCCAAGTCGAAACAGAGCTTCTGGCTGCAGTATTTGGAATGGAGCAATTCCATCTGTACACTATGGCCACCCAGTAATTGTGCAACCAGACCACAAACCCATAGAGACAATCATGGCAAAAGCTTCTTTGTGGTGCTCCAAAGGGATTGCTGTCTTAGCTGGCCTCAAGAGTGCGTTTACTGGCTGGGAATTAATACATCACTCCGCTCCTTTACAGGATGAGACACCCACCAGTCGTGGGACAACTGCCAACAGAAAGAAACTCTGTTACAATATAAGCTGCCCATTCGACCGTGGAAAAGGTTGGAGAGGACTTATTTACCTTCAAGGAAAAGCAGTACTTGATCACAATGGACTGCTATTCAAAATTTTTGGATGTCCATGCCCTACCTGATACAAGAAGCAAGTCAGCATCTGGCAAACTGAAGGCTGACTTTGAGAAACATGGAACTGTGGATGCTGTATTCACTGACAACAGACCCATAAGAATGGTCCATCTAGTCCAGTATCCTGTCTTCTGACAGTGGCCAGTGTCGGATACTTCAGAGGGAGCGAACAGAATAGGACAATTTATTGAGTGATCCATCCCCTGTTGTCCAGTCCCAGCATTAGGCAGTCAGAGGTTTAGGGATACCCTCTTGGCTTATAGCTATTGATGGACCTATACTCCACAAACTTATCTAATTCTTTTTTTACCCAATTTTACATTTCCCCTTCACAGAATACCCTGACTATGAGTTCCCACAAATTGACTGTGCGTTCTGCGAAGAAGTACTTTCTTATATCTGTTTTAAATCTGCTGCTTATTCATTTCATTGGATGAGTCCTGTTTGTTTGTTATGTGAAGGGGTAAATAACACTTCCTTATTCATTTTCTCCATGCCAGTCGTGATTTTTCTCCATCATATTCTCCCTCAGTCGTCTCTTTTCTAAGATGAACAATCCCAGTCTTTTTATTCTCCCTCATATGGAAGCTGTTCCACACCCCTAATCATTTTTGATGCTCTTCTCTATACTTTTCCCAATTCTAATATATCTTTTTTTGACATGGAGCAAGCAGAATTTGAGGTATGGGCATACGATGGCTTTCTAGAGTAGCATTTGTAATGTTTTCTCTGATTATCTATCCCTTCCTTAATGGTGACCCCAATTTCCACTGGAGAATTTCAAGGAATTTGCATGCAGATGGGAGTTTGACCACCAGACCTCATCCCCAACGCACCCACAGAGTACTGGTAAGGTGGAATCACCTGTGAAGACAGCTAAGACACTGGCTAAAACACAAGGCTGTTTCTAGTAGTTCAGACCCCTTGTTAGCATTTTTGGCACACAGGAATTCCCATCATAGAGAGAACCCTCCAGTACAGGCACTGATGGCAGGAAGGACCAAAGCCCTGCTACTGATGAGGAGAGACCTGTGACTATGTAACCAGCTGACTCTGCAGTACAGACAAGCCTCCAACTCAGCAATGTGCTAGGAACATCTGGCCAAACAGACACAGGCTGAGGGTTTGGGTGTCAATTCTTTGTTTGTAATGTTTATATTAAAATGTTTGTAAACTAGGGAAGGTGTATCATGATCAATGGAACTGGAGTCAGTGAGCCCCTGTTCCTGGGAGGGACTGTTATTTATGGGACCCCAGGACAGCAGAATATGTGAAAAATTGGGCTTGAAGAAACACAGACATATGGACATAGCAGTGCACAGGGTTTAACAAATTTCTGTTTGTTCAGCTTAACCTGCATCCAGCTCCTCTCTTTGCTAATAAAACAGTGGAGAGGATTTTGGTTGGTTCTGCTTGCCATGAATGCCCTGTTCTCCAAGGTAATAGAATTGAAATGCAGTCCCCAGCAGGAATGCTGCATGGATGGAAGGAGCTTGCCCCAGCCACTTCTAATCAAATACACTATTGTTTGCAGCAGGATGGCGGTGAGGGGGCATCCAAGCCTGGGGGTAAAGGAGAAGGTACAAAATGCTCTGAACATTGTGTGTGAAATCAGGAAGGGGGCTTGGAGCATCCCTTGCTTGGCCTGTGCACTGAGCTGAAGAACATTCTGCTGTCACACAACGTGCTGTGTAGGTCTGGTTGTAAAATGCATTTTTTTCTGCAAGAATATTTTGTTCTCACTGAAAAATTGAAAACCGAACTATTTTGATTCTGAAATGCTGCCATGGTGCCTCATGCTATCATTCTCCTCTATACGCCAGTCTTCCTGGTTGGACTGTATCTCCCATGATGCATCACAGCCTCTCCTCATAGTGAGGGAAAGCAGCTGCATCATGGGAGTCCCTTCTGTGGTGCCTCATAGAAGATATAGTATGACTGAGGAGCCTGTTTCTTAGAGGAGAATGGGGACATGAGGTAACTGAACTATAATTCCCATGATGCTTTGTGGCAAGCTATCCAAATCTAAATATTTTTGTTTTTAGGCATTTGGTTTCTTTGATGAAAAATAGAAAGTTTCCACGGAGAGCAGAGACTTTCTGAAAAAAGAATTGTTGAGCTGCAAAACCAATTTCTGTTTAAAAATAGTTTTCATGAAAAATTTCCAACCAGCCTGAATGTAGTAGTTTGCAGGAGGAGGTTGCTCATAGGGGAACTATGTTTTAATTTTGTAAGCACTCTAGGAATTATTTGGGGGACGTTCTCTGTCTGTGTGACACAGGAGGTCAGACTAGATGATCATGGCAGTTCCTTCTGGCCTTGGAACCTACGAATAAGTGTGACATTTCAAAATGCGAATGCTGACACTCGTCTTTCCCGGGGCGGCATTCTTGGAGCTGAATAAGCAACCAACCTCTCTGTCCTGGGCAGCTACACTCCCACCGCACACAATGTTAAAGTGCTTGCTCAGCACGGCAGAAGCAGCAATAGTGGACGTTTATTCAAAGAGGACTCATGTCTGGAGCTTCTAGCCAGCCGGTCCAATGTACCTAAAACCACAGCTTGATAAGAAAGACATCCCGGCTGGGAAAATTGTTTTCTGAGCAGTCTAGAGACCAAATAGTGTCATCAACATACAATAAACAAACCAGCCTCCAAACCACTAAGGAAACCAAGAAGTCATGAGCTTTACTCAGAGAGACCAGCCCCAGTGACAGGAGCATGAGAATCTTAGCCTGGAGTTAACATAGAACCTTTCAGGCTCCACCTGGCTCAGTACTAACCACAGCGCACTGGCCCTGATCTAGCAAAACAATTTAGCATGCGCGTAGTTGCCCTGAGCATGTCAAGTGAGGTCCTCCTGGTACCACAGAATCAGAGCACAATACAGGCTTGTCTGCAGGGAGGGAATTTGTGTCCATTTACTACATTGCTTTGGTGAACCAGCACAAGCACCTAATGCAGACCTGCTGCACTGATGGGAAGTGGGGCGTGAGCCAGTGCAAATCACCTCATTGTGGTAACATCTTCATTTCATCTATGCTGGGGTAAACCTCACCTTGCAGTGGTGCAGCGTCTCGGGGGAAACCAGACAGGTGCGGAGGACCACACGGTTCAGACCCAGACATTCCTTGGGAGAGGATGTATTAAAGGAGATACTCTATCTCCTAATAAAGAGGAGAGGATAGATGTTGATAAAGTACTGGTAAAATCTGAAGCGAAACGGTCAAACAAAAAAAGAATCCTGTTCAATTACATCAGAGGAAGGCAAACAACTAAATATTGACACTTTCTGTAATTTATCTATACATGCTAGTAGTCGAAATACTAAGATGGGTGAGCTTGAGTGCCTGGTGTTAAATGAGGATATTGATATAACAGGCCTCACAGAAACTTGGTGGAACAATGATCATTAGCGGGAAACAATAATACCATGATACAAACTATACAGGAATTATAGAGGTCACACTGGTGTGGGAATGGAACGATATGTGAAAGAAAGCATAGAGTCTGGTACAGTAAACAGCTTCAGTGGATCAAACTGTACCATAGAATCTCTATGAAGAGAAATTCCAGGTTTTAATAATAAGAACGTAGCAGTAGGAATATACTACATACCACCTGACAAGGTATTGTAAAACGGGAAGGTTAGAAAGGCTACAGAAACAGAAACCCCAATAATAATGGGGGATTTCAATGATTCCCAGGTTGACTGGGTACATGCCACCTCAGGATAGGATAAAATTTCTAGACACCATTAATGACTGCTTTTTGGAACAGCTTATCCTGGAACCCACAAGGGGAAAGGCAATTCTTGATTTAGTCCAAAGTAGAGCACAGGATCTGGTCCAAGAGGTGAATATAGCTGAACTGCTCGGTTATAATGACCATAATATAATTAAATTTAACATCCGTAGGTCAGGGAGGGAATACCAAAGAACCCACCAGAGTACCATTTAACTTCAGAAAGGGGAACTACCCAAAAATGAGGCAGCCAGTTAAATGGAAATTAAACGGAACAGTCACAAGGGTGAAATGCCTTCAAGCTACATTTAAACTAATTAAAAACACCACAATAGAGGCTGAAACTAAATGTATATCCCAAATAAATAAATTTAAAAAAAATTAAGAGGCCCAGTAAAATGCCACCATGGCTAAACAGCAGAGTAAAAGAGGTGATTAGAGGCAAAAAAGCATCCTTTAAGAACTGGAAGTCAAATCCTGCTGTGGAAAATAGAAACACACACAAACTCTAGCAAGTGAAGTATAAAAGTATAATTAGGCAGCCCAAAATAGAATTTGAAGAGCAACTAGCAAAAGACTCAGAAACTAACACTAAAATTTTGTTATTTACATGAGAAGCACGAAGGCTGCTGAACAATCAGTGGGCCCACTAGCTGACAAAGGTGCTCAAGGAGCAGTCAAGGAAGACAAGGCTATTGTGGAGAAGCTAAATGAATTTTTTTGCATCAGTCTTCACCGCAGAAGATGTGAGGGAGATTCCCATACCAGAGCCAATCTTTTTAGGTAAAAAATCTGAGGAACTGTCCCAGATTGAGGTGTCAGTAGAGGAGATTTTTGAAACAAATTGATAAATTAAACAGTAATAAATCACCAGGACCAGGTGGTATTCACTTAAGAGTTGTAAAGGTACTCAAATATGAAATTGCAGAACTACTAACTGTGGTATGTAGCCCAGTGGTTCTCAAAGCCGGTCCGCCGCTTGTTCAGGGAAAGCTCCTGGTGGGCCGGGCCGGTTTGTTTACCTGCCGCATCCAGATGCAAACACATACACAACCATGCACACACACATACATGCACACTGAGTAATAGTGAATCAGTAAGGAGGCAGAGGTTCTCAATCAGGGGTGTGTTTACCCCAGGGGGTACGCAGAGGTCTTCCTGGGGGTACATCAACTCATTTTGATACTTGTCTAGTTTTACAACAGGCTATAGAAAAAGCCCGAACGAAGTCGGTACAAACTAAAATTTCCTACAGACTCATTTATACTGCTCTATATACTATATTATACAGTAATGTAACATGCATAAACTCACTGTATTAGACATGCATTTAATGTCATTTACTAATGCATGCATGCGCATTATTGAGGTTGAAGTTGTCATGGTGTGTATGCAGTTGTGATGTAAAAAATGGATAGATGTTTAAAACGCGGAGCTGGAAGCAGTGGTAGTGGCGACGGCAAAAATGATAAGAAATTGAAAATGACTGAAAAAACCCCCCCATCAGTTCTGCAAGAAATATTGCTTTTGGATTCTCATCTACAAAGAGCAATCCACCTCAAGCTTTGTCTTTTCTTTACAGAGAAACTCTATCAAATAACAGCATGAAGCCAGCACATTTGCAATGACATTGGAAGGCAAAATACCCTGTGCATGTGGGGTAGCCAGGAGAATGTTTTCAGAGTTCCGGAATTGCCAGCTTTAAATGAAAACAAGCTTTGGTAAGCACTATACCATCTGCAGATAGTGTAAGTATCTTTTCAGTGAGGTGAAACTTGGGGTACACCAGACAAATCCGACTCCCGAAAACGGTCCAGTAGTCTGGAAAGGTTGAGAGCCACTGGTACAGATGTCAAGTATCAGAGGAGGAGCCGTGTTAGTCTGGAGCTATAAAAAGCGACAAAGAGTCTTGTGGCACCTTACAGACTAACAGATGTACTGTGGGTATTCACCCACGAAAGCTTATGCTCCAATACCTCTGTTAGTCTATAATACAATGCTTCCTTTGATCACAGGCCTTTATAGCTCTGTTCATCAGCAACACTAGCCATCATGACACTTTGAGACAAAGTCATCATCAGTGAAACCACGTGGAAGCGTTCACAGATGCATGCACCACAAAACCTGACATGATTGGATAGCTGCATAGAGTGGTGCCACGGAATGGCGTTAGGGGCTAGCAAGCAGGGTGATTGCTTGGGGTCCCAGCAGCAGGGCTTGAGCTTTGGCTCCTTCTTCCCCCCAAAACTTTTCAATGTTACCTGGAAAATACAGGACAAATGACGTCCCGACAGTACGTTGATTGGGATGTGGGACAAAGCCCCTAATATCGGGCTGATCCCAATATTATCAGGATGTCTGAACCTAGATGTAGTCAGTTCAGCTAAGTGAAATTGTTCCCATCTGCTCTGCATGTTACAGATTGACATCTCTGTAGCCAGATCCTCCTATGATGCATATATACAGTGCATGTGCTGGAACAAAGCCCTGAATACAGAGCCATGGGACATCCTGAGGATCCGCATTTAGTGTCTCTCAGTGCCCTCCAGAACAAAGCAGCTCCGTCTGCGAGGCTAAAGGTGTTTTTTCTAACTGCTAAGGCCTCAATCACAGCCTGGGCTCTGGTTTATGTCTTATGTTCCTAAAACTCATGTCTCAGGGTTTCGTCTCTCCCCCCCCACCCCAATGTATTCTGGGAGCATTTTTTATCTCCTTCCTCTGAAGCATCAAGGATGGCCACAGCTGGAGATGGGACACTGAGTGGGAGAGCCAGGGCTCTGAGGTGGTGCTGAGCATGCTCTCTCTCAGGTGCTTGGCTGGCTGGTCATTGCTCATGTACTCAGGGTCTAACTGCTCGCCATCTATGGGGTTGGGCATGATTCCCCGCCCCCCGGTAAGATTGGCAGTGACCTTGATGGGAGGTTGGGGGTGGTTGCCTTCCTCTGCAGTGTAGAGTGCAGGTCATTTGCCAGGATTATCTTGGTATCTTTCATTTAACCATCTCTTTGTCACTGCAGGGCCTCAGGCACTGGTGCACCTTGGTCCCGCCTGTGGCGCACAATGGGCTTGAGGGCTGTAATACTTTGGTCACATTTCGGTTGTAGGGTTTAGTGTGCAGGTGCTGGATGGTATTGGTGACCCGTGCTATACTGGAGGTCGGACTGGATGATCAGATTGTCCCTCCTGGCCTAAAATTGTGACTAACAAAAGAAAGTTGTGTTCATTCTGCTTCTGGCATCATCACCGGCATCATGATGTCACCACTGTACCGCACCAAACTTCCGTAGGCAGAGCATAGCTGGCGTTGTTGCGGCTGAGTTAACAGGAACAGCCTTTGCTTATGGGCTCAGCAGAGCTCCTTCTCAATGAGCCAAATCATGCCTGTGGCGATAAACGCAGCAGATTTGGCTCAGAGGCTTGCTGGGGCAGGAATGAGGGGGCAGAGATGCCACTTGGATGCACACACATCATGGCTATGGCCTTGATCACACTTCATGTTTGTTCCCCACTCTTGCCACATGGCCTCTGTCATCTTGGATTTATAGTGTGAGCCGTGAAGGCCTGGGGCCGTGGTTTGTGTTAGTTATGTGGTGCTGCTGCTGCCCCCTAGAGTCCATTGCAAGCACTAGCAGCAGAGCACCCATCTGTACAGCACGAGCCGACCTCCCCGACACCTTCAGTTACCTCCCTATATGCAGCATGCACAGAATGGCAGGGACTTGGCAAATCCCCCATGACTCTGTGCAGGGTGCAGAGAGAGAGGGGGGATGCAACGCTGTTGCCTTCCAGGGAGCTGGACTGCCTCACCCGCCTAGATACCATGATGATGGGCACCACGGCTAGATAGAACAGTCACATGGAGCTTTCTGCAGGTAGTTGCATTGTGCAGTCTGCACCATGTTACGCTGTGATATTACTAACCCATAAATCTACAGCGCACAGCTTATTGTGACTCCTTGATGGGGAGTTGTTACGGTGGCAGATGGACTGACGAGTCTATTCCCAAAGAAAAAGCTTTGTTAAGCTAGAGTTAAGGCTGTAAATATATAAGCCCTACACAACAGGCCTGCGATTAGAATCCTGTAGCTCAAGAATTGCACACAGCTCCTGGCAGGGAATTCAGGATAAAGGTTACCCAGCCAGCTTTGCTGCACGGTGGTGGGGCCAGTGGGTCAGGCATGAATCTAGAGCCGTGGTTACATGGGTTCAGTTCTCTGCACTTCCACGGCTGCCCTTGGGGACTTTGGGAAGTCACTTTGCACCAGGTTTTCAGGGGTAGTCAGCTCCCGAAAGCTGCCAAGAGACCACTAGTGGTATTACGACAGCATCCAAGCATGAACTTCAAACAGGCTAAGGCATCTAGGTTCTGTCTTTTGTCCCACTGGGTGCCCATCTGAATCTTTAGGTGCCTACCACCCTTTGTAAATCTGCCCCTCAGTTCCCATCTGTACAGTGGGGATAACAGTGTATCCTATCTCCTACAGGGTGGAGAGAATACATTAAAGATGGTGAGGTGCTCAGATACAACGGTAAGGGGGACTGTGGTGGGGCAACGACTCACTGGCGCAGCGCCTCCTGCTGGCTGTCTCGGGAATTAGCTCTTTCCAGCCTGAAGCGCCCTCTGCAGGCCGATATTTCACCTGCTGCTGGCCCCGGTGTCCCTCCCGGACCCTGGTGCCCTTTTACGCTGGGGTTCTGCCCCCAGCAGTAACCCACAATCTGGGTCTCCCGAGCCAGGGGAACCCCCAACTCTCTATCCCTGCCTTGCCTCAGTGGCTACTGCCAGTCACTACCTAGCCCCGATCACTGGGGCAGACAGCAGTCCTAAACCACTCATCATCGGCAAGGAGGATTAGGACCTCCTGCCTTTGCCTATCTCTGGGCTGCCCCTCTGCAGCCCCAGTACCTATTTGGTCTTTTAGCAAGGCCTGCAGCCTGGGGTTTGACTAGGGTGGAGCTCCCTGGCTCCCTCTGCCCTTCCCCAGCACTGCTTCACTTCAGGTACACTGCTCAGCTCCCAGGCAGCCAGGTCCTTCCCTCTCCAGAGCTAGAGAGAGATTCTTTTGCATCTGGCCCACTGCCCTCTTATAAGGGCCAGCTGGGCTCTGATTAAGCTGGCCACAACTGTGGTCAGCTACTCACTCAGCTTTCCCCAGCTGTTCTTAACCCCTTTTACCCCACCACAGCCCTCTCCAGGACTGCTTTTAACCCCTTCAGGGCAGGAGTGGGGCAGCCGCCCCACAGCAGGGACATAAAAGTAGCCCAATGGCCTCTGTACTGTGATTTATCCACCTACAGGAGATCTGGGTTGCATTTCAATGGCTTTTCAAATTGTTTGCATCATTAGCAAGGGGAACATGAACACTGTTTGCAAGTGTCAGCTCCACCCTGTGTTGGGCATGGACTGGACAAGGTCCCAGGCTGGGCAGTCTGGGAGGGAGAGGAAATTGGCTGAGCCTGGTTGCAGAAACAGCAGGGTCCTGTGGCACCTTATAGACATGCATCCGACGAAGTGGGTATTCACCCATGAGAGCTCATGCTCCAAAACGTCTGTTAATCTATAAGGTGCCACAGGATTCTTTGCTGCTTTTACAGATCCAGACCAACATGGCTACCCCTCTGATACCTGGTTGCAGAAAGAAAGCAAAGTTTATAAACGAGGCAAAACAAAACCCGCCAACAGGAAAACAGCAGAGTAGCATGGATTGGAGAAACACGAGCAAGAGCCATTGTCAGGAGAGGTACCATCTGTGGATCCCGCTTGCCCTAGGAGTGAAGTGCTACACCAGCAATAAGTGCAGCTGACACTTTCTGTGACACTTCCCTTGGTACCCAAGGTTGGGAGGCACCTCGCTCTTATCATCTGCCCTTAGCGTGAGCAGGCCTTGGCTCCACTGGCCATGGCCTCAGCCTATGCAGGCCTCACTCTCTCTACAGGCAAACCCAACCCCCAGCCTGAGCAGTGCTAAGAAGGCTACTGCATGGCCGAGTGGCCACGCAGCTTACAGAGAACTTAGCTCTTGGTTACCTGTCTTAACTCCAAGGCTTGGAGAACATCATTTCCAGTGTAAACTCCTTACATGTCATCCATACTTACATTTGGAAATGACTATGACAACCAGTGAGCTAATGGTGCTTGATAAAAATGTTACATACCACCCTTTGGTTAACTTAATATGCAAATATCTGACCCAGGAGATCCCTGAGAACCCCTATGCGCCTCCTGTGCCCTCTACCTGTTGGCACCATTAGGTCTCTGGGTCACCCTTTCCCACAAGTTTCCTGATGGATGGCACTAGCTTGCTTTGGAAGGAGAACCCCTACTGGGTTGTTGCCATCAGCTTATGCTGGAGCTGCTCACAAAAGTCCCATAGAAACAGTTTTTCAACAGAAAATTGGGTTGTGGATGGAATAGCAATATTTGTAGCAGTGTCTGTGTGTTCCTCAAAAACTTAGGATTGTTACCAAAGAACGAATGTTTTCAGCCTAAAACTTGGTGGAAGGTCACCCCACCACCTAGCAGAGAACAGGTGCTGATTCAGGCTTAATCCCCACAATGCAGTGGATGCAGGGCAGTGGAGGAGCCAGCCTATTGTCGCAGTTCTTTGCAGTCTCAAGACACCACTAACCCCCACTGCTCCTGGGTGCCTGATGTTAAGTATGTTGCTGAAGAATGTTGTCCAGTCTGCCAGGTTGTTACGGCTGCTGCGTGCTTCTGTTCTTGGAGCTCCAGTGTTATTAGCACCAGCAGATAGCAGAGCTTGCTAATTCTGCAGACCTCAATGTGATTTATAAAGAGAGACTGCAGGAACGATTCGGTGACAAAAGCACTCAGTCAGGTTTATTGTCCTCAAGGCACAATATTAGCATCCCACAGGAGCTACAGGGACACTAACACACTAGTGCCCAGTGGTAAGGAATGGCTCAGTCAGCAGTGGGAATTTCTGCTGTTCCCTCAGCTGCATAAAGGGTTAAAATGAAGCACCCTGATGTTTATAGACTGAGACAAACAACTCTCATACCACTACACATGTTTCGTGACATCTGCTTATTACCTGCCCTTGCCCCAGATGTCTTGGCAAATCCCTATTCATCCCTTCTGAAAACCCTCGTGTCTGGTGTAAGGTCAGGATGGACCTAGGTTAATATTTTGGAATGTGTCCACATACACACCCAGTATGTGCTGGGTCCCAGGAGTGCCTGTGTTTTAGTAACACTAGCAATACCTTTACCAGGGTCACATATACATGGCCCGACTTTGTTTCATGGCCTGGACTGATTGTGCAGACTGTGGTTCAGGCCATCGGGTCTTACACCAGGCCCAGCTTCCAGGCTCTCTCTCTCTCTGACACCTGACAGCACCTGTGGATAGACCCCCCTCCTCTCATTTTTGGTTAGCCATGGCACTAGCCTGTGGCTAACCCTGAAATCCATCCACAAACTCCAGCTGATGCAGGCTGCAAACCCATGGAGGAGAGCAGACCAGGAGCCCATCTCACCTAAGCTCCAGGCTCTGCACTGGCTGCCAGTTCTTCTCTGACTGCCATTCCAAATGTTGCTCACTTTCCATAAAACCCTAACTGGTGTAGGGCCCCCATTATCACCATGTGACAGCTGTGCTTAGAGAGAACACACCCCTCAGACATAGTCTCCTTAGCGTCATTCTCCAGGGAGGTGAGGCAGGGCATAAAAAAAGATGGGTTCTGTTCCTGGCTCTGCCAAACTCCCTGTGCCTCCTTGGACAAGTCCTGCCCCTTTCTGTGCGTCAGTTGCCCGTTGTGCATAGCACCTTCCCTGAGGTGTGGCCCATGCCTCCTCCCTGGTGCTTGCTAATTGAGTGGCTTCTCCCCACCACCCCGGCACCTTTGCATAGGTTGGATCCTGGGTTCTTTATTTAAGCACTTGGTGCCTCCACCCAAGGGGACTCCTCTCTGGGGCTGGGGCACAAGGGGTTCAGTCCTTTTGGAAGATGACTAATTCTAGTACTTTGTTCATAAGGAATATAACCCAGCACACCACATACACCACACAGTAATGCAAGCCCCAAACACAATTAAAGTGAACAGTTTAAACCAGGGGACTTTACAGGGACAGGAAAGAGAGACTCCAGGGCAGGAAAGAGCTAAAAATAACTAAAATACTCAAATTTTGACAATATAACATATTCTCCTCCTTCTTGCATTTACCACTATACATAACCCCCAGCTCCCTCTCCAGCTCCTTCCCAGGGGATGGGATGCTGAGGATAAGTCCTACAAGAAGTCCTTCTCTTATGGGGCAGGGTCCTCTCTGGCTCCCTGATCTGGAGCCCTGTGAAGGTCTCAGTTACCTCTAGGTACCGGCGCCGGTTTGGTTCCCTGCCTCAGTTATCACTAGCCTCCACAGGGCTGCTGCTCCCTGGTCACATACTAACTCCCACAATAATTCGGCGTCTCCCTTTGTGTGGGGAGTGGGAGCTGATCAGACTCCCCGGGCTGCACTGATCCTCTCCCAGCTCCAAATTCAAACTGCCTAAAGCGACAAGTCAGCAGCCCTGGCTCCTCCTTTGGCTGGTATAAATCACTCCAGAGGAAATGGCCATTGACATCTGTAGGAGTTTCCAGCCTACTCTGTCCTTGCCCTTGACCCTGAGCAGGCTGGGACACAATGGCTGGAGGTTCCGGAGCTCTTGTTGTTGTAGCTGCAAAAGCCAGCAAACTCCACAGGGGGTCACATCTGTAAACGGGGATGATGCTACTGACCTGCCTCTGGTGGGTTTTGTTGATGTGCCAGGTGCTATGGGAGCTCAGAGGGCAGGTGCCAGAGAGGGGTTATTGCTGATGAAGCAGATGTTGCTGAAACCAGTCCGAACATGGAGGTCACCCCGATCTGAATGGTCCTTGTGCCTCATATGTGGCTGCACGGCACCTTGGTCCAGCCAACCAGAAGTGGAATCCATGCACATCCCTCTCCACCACTCACTTCTCTTCCTTCATTCTGTCTCAGGCTTTAGGCCCATCGATGCCCCCTGGTATTTGGGGCTCCCTTTCCCTGCACTCACTTCACCTGTCCCCTCCCCCTGCAGAGCCAGGCCCCAAGACTTTCTCTATAAACATTTCCAGAAGCCAGGGTCCCACGTCCTTCCGACTGCTGTCCCGGGCATGTGGCTGGCTGTGTGCATACAGACAGTTGACTCACAGGGCTCTGTGCCTATGCTCTCAAGGGTACCAGCTGCTGGCTGCAACCCCACCTTACTCCAAACTCATTCTAATACACAGAGGGTGGTACTTGCACTTAACATCTTTGACACTGGATTTGGGGAATAAAGGTTAGATTCCGTAGAAAAGGAAAATGCATATTTAATACACAAAGCCTGGCAGGGTCCAGTGGCTGCAGCCTTTTTTAAGGGTGACCAGATGTTAAGGGGGAAATATCGGCACCACCACAGGGGGGCGGTTTTTTTTTGTTTTGTTTTTTTACTCTCTCTCATCTGGGAGTTCGGCTGCAATTCGGCAGAAAGCCCTTCAGTCATGCATGATCTTCAGTGGTATTTCGGCAGGGGGTAATAAATCTTGTGTCCAAAGACAGAAGCACCTGCCACCAAAATACCGCCAAAGACTGTCTGCGACTCTCTGCCGAATTGCCGCCGAAGACCAGGAAACAAAATATCAGGACAAATGGAGTCCCGACCATACTCTGGTCGGGATGTTGGACAAATTCTTCAAAATCGGGACAGTCCAGATTTTATTGGGACGTCTGGTCACCCTAAGCCTTTTGGAGGGAGAGGTGGTGATGGGATCTAGGGAATGCCGCTGCCTGCTCCAGAAGTGACTGGCAGGTGAGCATGGTGCTGTGTCCCTACAGCACTCCCCAACAGTACAGCTCACATCTGCATCGCATGCCAACCCTGCCAACCCACTGCCTGCATGTCCCAGCACACAATGCAGCTGTTCTCACCACAGACCTGAAATTACCCTAAATCAGTAGAAAATCCCAGCCTTCTGCACAGTCAGATGCCAGATATCCCGCTGCAGAGTGTGGTTCACTCCTCACCTTTCCCAGGTGTTTCCCACTGGCAATGAGTTGAACCGACCATTCACATTCACATCTGTCCCCATTCTCCAGAGCTTGGCATTCTGTGCAATAACGGGAACTGATCACCAGCTAAATGTCAAGTATCCCCCTGTGAAAATGTTCAGGGTCCCCCCACCACACACACACAGAGAATACGTTTCAATGAAGAAAGCATCCACACCATCAAAAACAAACCAAAGATGAGAGAACTCAGCCACCCCCGAGACCATGTCCCCTGCCTCTCCAGCCCTGCGTGATCTCATTGTGTACTAGCACCTGAAAGCCCATTCCATCACATGGGCGTGGCGGGTGACCCACTTTCTGTGCAGTCTCCCTCAAACAACCAATGAAATTGTTGCATGTAAATTAATTGTCAAGTAAGTGTGGTGACTGGCTGAGTTATCTCACAGTGGCCTAGGACCCTGGGCATTGCATAGATACATGCCTTACTGTAGCTGTACATCACACGGGTGTAATTCGTGAAGACAAAATGCCTGAGAACTTAAAAACTGAATGGTAACAGACCGTGAATCCCACTGAAGACTGAACCTGGTGATATTCTGAAGCAAAAGAGCTCTAGAGGCTGCCTGTAGCTGCTTCCACCATCTCCTCACACTGACTCAACAGACATTCCAGCCTCCAGGGTGATGTTCCTGGAATCTTCTTATATCTATGAATATGCACAGCTCAAGGACCGCAGGACAGTGTCAGCATGGGGTGAGCACTGCTTACTACTTGGTATGTCCCAGAGCCCTAATGTGAGCTTTCAAGGTTAAGAGCACTGTCCACTGATCTAGAGTGGCAGCCTGGGGAGACGGCTGAAAACCCAACATCAAGCAGATGGCATCTGTGGCAGTGGGAATGTGTGACCTTAGGCTTTCCAGCCCCGCAATCCATACGTCCCATGCCCGCCCCAGCAAAGGGAAGGGTTCTGGCTGCTTGGAGTTCCCCAGAAGAACCATTCTCCTTAATAACAGGCTGGCTAGAGTAGTCAGGAGAGGGGAAACTAATAGCAGAAGGGGAGGGTAAAAAGATGGAAGATATGAGCATCTGTTAGCACAGAATTGTCATGCTGAGAACAAAATTAATCTAGTAACCAAAGGACATGGAGAGCAAATTCTCAAATTGCCTATACACCACTGAGAGGAGCCTGGGTGATGAACGAGAGGAACTAGAATGGCTCATTTATGAGCGTAAATTTGATCCAGTTGGTATGATTGAAACCCGGTGGGATGATTCGCACAACTGGAAAGTTGAAATCCATGGTTATAACCTATTTAGGAAGGACTGAGTGGGCAAAAGCAGAGGGAGGTGACATTTTACGTCAAAAATGTTTGTGTCACTGATAACTCAGAAGAAAATGATCTGGAATGCTTACGGATCAATGTCTTAACATAGAAAGCACATGATGGGATGTAATTGGTGGCTGCTACAGACCACCAAAATATTCTAGGGAACAGGATGACTGCTTCCTTACCCATCTATCTACAATTTGTAGGGGGCGGGGAGGAGGAGAGAGCTGCATGATCATGGATTCTTCAAGAGTGACATATGTTGGAAGTCTCAGGCTGCCAGTACTAAAACATGGTTTGAATTTCTAAACACTATCATGATTTCCTAACACAAAAACTGTTGCAGACAATGCAGAGGACAATGTCTAAGATAGAATTTCCAACAGTTAAAGAAGAACTGATCACAGAACTAAAAATTAATGGTACCTCGGGTACAAGTATTCATGACTTGATCGCATTTATAGTGTGCCAGCAGAATAAAGTCCGGACCAGTAATATATATACTTGGTGCTTTAAAAAGCCTAATTTCACAAAGCTGAAAACAATTATGAGCCAGATCAGCTGGGAGGAAGAATGTAATCAGACAAATGTGAATGATAATTGAGAATCATTAAAGAACACCTTACCAGATGCCCAAAAGTCACAATCCCACGAATGAGGAAGAAGGCCATGCTGGTTAAAAAAAGTGACCTGGTTTAGAGGGAAAGTTGAAGGAAACTATTATATGGGTATAGATACAGATATATAGATATAAAATTACAAATGGAAGAAAGGGAAAGTTGATAGTAATGAATATAAATCAGAAATTGTATGACAAGCAAAGTTAAGGACAATAAGGAGGAGTTTTTAAAATATATTAGGAACAAAAGAATTCTGACAAGGCTATTGGTCCATTACTACATGGAAATGGTAGAATTATCAATAATAATCCAGAAAAGGCAGGGAAGTGTTCAATAAATATTTCTGATCTATATTTGTCTCATCACTCTTTCCATTCCCCTAGAACCTCTGGAGAATGTTAAACAAAAGCTACTACGGTAAGACATTTTCAAAGCAGCAGACTCAGATAACTTGCATTCAAGAGTTTTAAAAGAGCTGGATGTGGATCTCACTGGATCATCAATGCTGATTTTCAATAAGTCTTGGCGCACTGCGGAAGTTCCAGAAGACCGTAAGAAAGCTAATGTTATGCCATTTTTTTTAAAAGGATAAACAGGATGACCTGGGTAATTATGGCTCTGTCAGCCTGACATTGGTCCAGAGCAAGCTAATAAGTGGCTGATACAAGACTCAGTTAATAAAGAATGTAAGCAGGGTAACGTAATGAATGTAAATCAACGTGGGTTTACAGAAAATAGATCTTGTCATGCTAACAATATCTTTTTTTGATGAGATTACAAGTTTGGTTGATAAAAGTATTTGTATTGATGTACCATACTTAGACTTCTGTAAGACTTGGTACTGCATAACAGTTTGATTAAAAAACTAGACCTATATAAAATGAATGCAGCACACGTTAAATGGATTAAAATTGGCTAACTGATAGGTCTCAACATGTAACTATAAGCAGAGAATCATCACTGAGTGGATATGTTTCCAGTAAGGTCCCGCAGGGATTGGTTCTTGGCCCTACACTAGTTAACATTTTTAATGACCTGGAAGAAAACAATATCATCACTGATTTGCAGATGACCGAAAAGGCGAGGGAGCGGTAAATAATCAACAGGACAGCTCACTGGTTCAGAGTGATCTGGATTGCTTGGTAAACTGAGTGCAAGCAAACAATTTGTGTTTTAATACAGCTAAATGTAAATGTGTACATATAGGAACAAAGAATGTAGGGCACACATACATGATGTGGGAACTCTATCCTGGGAAGCAGTGACACTAAAAGAGATCTGGGGCGCCGCAGTGGATAATCCGCTGAACATGAGCTCCCAGTGTGATGCTGTGGCCAAAAAAAGCTAATGCGATCCTAGGGTGCATAAACAGTGAAATCTCAAGTAGGAGCAGAGAGGTTATTTTATCACTGTATTTGGCACTGGTGCAACCAGTGCTGGAATAGTGTCTAGTCCTAGTGCCCACAGTTTAAGAAGGATTTTGATAAACTGGAGAGGGTTTAGAGAAGAACCACAAGAATGATTAAAGGTTAAAAAAACCTGCCTTCTAGTCATAGACTCAAAGAGCTCAATCTACTTAGCTTAATAAAGAGAAGGTTAAGACATGGCTTGATCACAGTGTATCAGTATCTACATGGGGAACAAATATCTAATTATAGACTCTTCAATCCAGCAGAGAAAGGTCTATCAGGATTTGATGGCTGGAAGTTGAAGCTAGACAAACTCAGACTGGAAATAGGGTGTGAAATGTTGACAGTGAGATTGTAATCACTGGAACAATTTACCGAGTGACGTGATGGATTCTCCATCACTGACAATGTTTAAATCAAGATTGGCTGTTTCTCTAAAAGCTCCGCTCTAGGAATTCTGTTGGGGCAATTCTCTGCGCTGTGCTGATCATCAGCCTAGATGATCACAATGATCCATTCTGGCCTTAGAATCTGTGAAGGGTTGGCAGCATCTGAATAATTCCTGCTCTTGCATTCCACACGGCTTCAAGGCACATCTTAGACACACTTTCTCTGTTCAGAAAAGGCTTTTCCCAGTCGCCTTTTCAGACTCCCAGACAACTGGCTTGACATATTCTCCCTGTCAGTGCAAAGACAACACAGTCTGGCAAAACAGCTGCCTGAGCTTCCCAGGTTACTGTGTTTTACATTTTAAAATGCAGCTTGCCTGGGGTTTGACTCCTAGCTCAGGTCAGGAGGGGCAGAAAATGTTTCCATTTCCAAACCATTTCCGCTACAGACACTTGTCTCCCAGTAACACACATTAGCTACCCACAGGTCACCAAGCCATCAGTGTCTGAATCTTCGATGCTGTATCACTGCAGCCCCGTGCAAAGGCTCTTAGGGGGCTGCAGTGACTAAACTGGCACTTGGGCCTCATGGGACGTCAGGTCTCATGTTTGCTCTTGGTAAAGGATGAATTTCACTGTCTGGCAGTAGAGAGGGAAGGAGGAGGTTATCAGGGCACTTAACTGCAGGGTCACAATGAATCGAGGAGCACTGAAAACAGACTGACAAATGTACACCGGAGAAACGCTGCCAGCAACAGTGCAGGCAGGGAGTTTATTCATAGATTTGAAGGCCAGAAACAAGCATTCTGATCATCCAGCCTGACTCCTCCATAGTGATTCCTGCATGGAGCCCATAATGCCTGGCTGGTTGAAGCCTGGTGTTTAGAAAGAGCTCCAATCCTGATTTTTTTTTAATCTGTTTGTTTATTTAGGAAGTATTAATTGGTTTACAAATCATTGCCATGTAAATATCGGCAACATTAAATTGTGTTTGTTTGTTTCCTAATTGACCAGACATAATTTCTATTGAAGTTAGTTCCCATATAAAACAACTTTTGAAAGCAGGGAAACATAATGCTTAACTAGTCCTGATTTAAAGACTCCAAGTGCTGGAGAATACATCACATCCCTAGGTAAGTTGGTCCAATTATTAATTATCCTGGTTATTAAAAATCTGCACCTAATTTTTTCTGATTTTCTCTAGCTTCAGCTTCCAACCATTGAATCTTGTCATGCTGTTTTTGGTTAGATTAAAGAGCCATCCACTATCAGTAATCTCTTCCCTATGTAGGTACTTGTAGATCATGGTCAAATCTTCTCTTGGACAAATTGAATAGATTGTGTTTCTTTAGTCTCTCACTATAAAGCAGATCTTCCAGTCCTCAAATCATCTTTGGTGCTCTTTTCTGAACCTCTTCCAGTTTTTCCAATATCCTTTTTGAAGTGTGGACACCAGAACTGGACCCAGCATCCAGTAATGGTCTCATTAATGCCATATACAGAGGTAAGGCTGCCTCTCGACTCCTACTTGGTCTCATTCCCTTGTTTATACATCCAAGAATTGCACCAGCCTCCTTAGCCACAGCATTACATTGGGATCTCAGGTCCTGCTGGTTCCTACCAGGACCCCTAAGTCTCTTTCAGAGTCACTGCTTTCTAGGGTACAGGACCCAATCTAGTAATGTGACCTACAGTTTTGGTTCTTAGATATATGACCCTGCTTTTAAGCACTTGTTGTTCAAATGAACCCAGTATATCAAGTGTTCAGAACACTCTGTATAACTAACCTGTCCCCATCACTCTACCATTTTTCTGTAATCTGCAAACTTGGCATGCAATGATTTTATATTTCCCTCAAGACCATTGATAAAAGATATGGAATGGGACTGGGCTGAGAACAGGTCCCTGGGCGCATGGACGAGGAGCATGCATCCCTACTGGATGAGGCTTTCCCTCTTCTGTTTTCAGATCTGTCACTTAGCACAGCAGAGCACTGTGGTATGGGCCACTCCAAGGGGATGCTTGATAATCCCAGATGCTCTTTCCGTTGGTGACTAGCTTTCAGAGAATGCCTAGGGGACAGCAGCCACACAGCAGGCCTCCTTAAATTCAACTGATACAAGGTGTGGCCAGCCATGAAGACTGGGGAGCCACCTGACCTCAGGTGTAAGAATCAGTCAGGGCCTCTGGTCCCTGCACACATCAAGCTGTTGGAGAACTCTTCATTCACAGTAACTTCAGTCAGGGCTGGAAATTACTCATCCAGAGTGAATGGCTCAGCCGAAGTCCAGGCAGCCCTGCATGGATCCTGTGCTCTCACTGAGTTCCCAGGAAGTGACCTTTCATAGCAGAATGAGCCAGACTGGGCCTTTCTGGTGGGTCAGTTTCTCTGTTGTCCCAACCCATCTGAAACAGCTTTGCTGGAAGAAAACTCCAGCCAGTAGGGCAGGTGCATATCTCAGCTCGAGATGGTAACACTATAGAAAGTTCAGTAGAAACCTGAAAGACTGGCTGCTTGTAGCATAGAATATCAGAGTTGGAAGAGACCTCAGGAGGTATCTAGTCCAACCCCCTGCTCAAAGCAGGACCAATCCCCAACTAAATCATCCCAGCCAGGGCCTTGTCAAACTGGGCCTTAAAAACTTCTAAGGAAGGAGATTCCACCACTTCCCTAGGTAACCCATTCTAGCGCTTCACCACCTCCTGGTGAAATAGTGTTTCCTAATATCCAGCCTAGACCTCCCCCACTGCAACTTGAAACCATTGCTGCTTGTTCTGTCAGAAGCTTTTACCAGCCTCTCAAGGGCTTGCTCTTTATGCCCTGACCTCTGGTGTCTCAATTACTCCCTCTCACCTCCAGTTCATTCAGACCTCAGGAGTTCTTCTCTGGGTCACACATGCCCCATAATGCTTTACTTTTTCTCCTCCTTTACTCCAGAAAGCTCAGGAACACACTAGCTCTGAAAAGAGCAGCTGGTCTAGTAGGGACTGTCAATGCTGCTGAATGTCTGTGATGGGTTCTGCCATGGTGGAATAGGTGTCCAGTATATTGGAATAAGTAGTATCCCTTTAAATAGTGTGTGAGCCCTTCAGTGGTGCTCACTGTATCCTATGTTGCAGAAGTGGCTAGAATCCTGCCAGAGCAACTGTGGGTATGTAGCTAGGCCTGGCTTGTTGTACATGCTCAGTGAACACGGTTATCTGAACCCCGCTGGGCCTGTGCGGCTCTTTCCTGCGTACGTTGTGGAAAGAGCAAAAGCCACCACAAATGGTGACAAAGGAAGGACTCTAGTCCAGAAGAACAGTGAACCAGAGAGTGATGACAGATGCCTAGTGAAACTGAAAGAGCAGCCACTAGGACTGCAAACTAACTGCTTATTCAGAGAAAAATAAATAAAAGAGGGTTAAATATGTCTGACGGCTTGGGGAACATGGACGTGGTTGGTAGCTCAGTAGAGAACTAGCCCACCCTGTACCGAGGGACTGGAACAGCCTGGAATAACAAAGGGACATGTAATGAGAAAAAGGTGATGGTCTTACTGAGTGTAATGGGAGCTAATGCCTGTAACTGTCTGTGCAGCATAACGGCTCCTGTTAAACCCTTAGACACAATACGTGCTGAGTTTGTGGAAATTCCACCCAACCCCTGATCTCCAAAGCTGCTGGGGATTGCAGAGCCGCTCCGCTTTTATAGAAAGACTCCAGAAAACAAAACCAGACAGTTCCTGAATCTGTGGCTGGATTAATGAGCTGGACAGAGCACTGCTAGTTTGGAGAGAGTTTAAATGATGCATTAAGGGACTGGTTAATGGGAGGGGGATGCAAAACAAAGCAACCTAGAAACGGTTGTTGACGGAGGCTGATTTGTCCCCAAAGTGTGCACTAGAAATTGCTGTATCAATGGACACAGCCATCACTGCGGCTAGGGAACTGCAACAGCAACATGTGATGTGGGCATGTAATAAACTGGGGACTCCAACAGAAAGCACAGACTGGAGGATATTCGATGACTTTGGGCTTTCGTTGTGCAAAACCATCTCATAATGCGAGTGATTGCTGGTTTGAGGACAAATCTTGCAGAAACTGCAACAAATTGGGGCACTGTCACAGGGTCCACTCACCGGTAGGGATGCCTCCTCCTGGCCACTTTGGGGATTAGCTCCTTCCAGATGCTGCCCCCATCTCTGGCAGTCTCTCCACCAGTCATCCTCTGTCGTCCTGTGGCCCCTCTTCGTGCTTCCTCTTCGTGCTTGGCCCTCCAGCCAGGTCACTATGGTCCTCCCCTTGCAGGGCAAACTGTCCCCAGCTGTCCGCTCTCCGGTGCCTGATCTGTGCCACTTCCCCAGTGGCTAGTCTGGGAACCCAGACCTGCCTTCTACTCAGGTGCCCAGCTCAGGGACCCTCTGATCAGCAGCTAAGGTCTGCACTATCCTATGCCTCACTGCTGGTCCTCTAAGCCTTTCCTACCTTCCTGGTTCCCCCTGGGTTTGCCAGACCAAACTCCTCTCTCTCCCACCTGGAATAAGTGCAGACTACTCTGTAGTCACAAACACACCTCCCTTCAGTGAGTGAAGACCACTTCCCTGCAGCCCCCAGCTGCTCGCAGCTCCTGAGCTGTATACACCCCCCATTCACCCCCCATTTCCTGTCCAGCTGAGCCTGGTCTAATTAATCCCTGCTTCCTGGCTTCTTCTCCAGATGCAGCCTGGGCAGTTAATTGGCTGACCTGGCCACCTTAACCCCTTCAGGTCTTGTGCGGGGTGCAGTCCCCATCACATGCACACAGAGAAAATGGGCTGCTCAGTGCAAAAGGTACCACCAACCTCCCATGAGACTACCAGTAGATTTCAGATGAATCATCTTGCAGATGCCAGCGTGGAGTCCAGTCAGAACATTCTAGCGTCTCTACAACTGTCTAGTTTAGAAGACAATACATGCAGTGTTATTTGCATTTCTTTACAAGTGGAAGAAGTAGGACTGAAAATAGAGCTTGATACAGGCTCTTCTGTGTCTGTAATTTCATAGCAGGATGATCAGAGAGTTGAGGAGATGAAGATGTAGCAAACTCAGTGCCAGTCAAACATATGCAGAGGAAATCCTCGCTCCCCTGGGAGTTATTACAGTGTAAACAGCGTCTGCTAACCTCTGTATTGTGATGCGAGGGAGTTCTGCATTATTTGGTAGAGAGAGCGGCTTGGAGAGATTCACCTGGACTAGCAAAGCATACAATGCCTGCAGGTTTTAAAAAAAAAACAACAAATATTGAACTCTGGCCCCAAACAAAAATCCGCTGAACTTTTGAACAAGGCAGCTGACGCCTTTCAGTCTGGTATCAGAGCCTCAAACTACATCAAAGCAAGAACTGTGCTTGAAGACAGAGCACTCTTAAATGTGGTAAAGCTCATCCACTGCCTTTTGCTTTGAGTCCAAAGGCAGGGGCAAAAGTTCTGCCCTTACTAGACTCTGGAATCTATCAAGATTAACCGGAATGAACGGAGGGCCCTGTCAGCGCTAGTAAGGAAAAAGACTGGGACGATCTGTATTTGTGTTGATTTCAAGGTTAACACTGATACCACCCAGTACTGCAGGCAGATCGGTATCCTTTACCTATGACTGAGGATATATTTACCTTATTCGCTGTGGGATGCTTTTCTCCTAGGTTGACCTGACCTGAGCCTATCTGCAAATGAGATAGAAAACAGCACCTCACGGTTAATGAACATATTGTATGCTGTGGCAAATTGCCGGCACTATTGTGATGGATCTCGCGCTCTCTCTCCTTTGCGGGGGTTCAGGGTGCCATTTCTTGTCCCTGAATTGGAATATTAACTGCCCCCCTAGTGTCCTAGAGGAGGGGAGTGGAGAGGGAGGGACCTGGGCCCGTCCTCTACTCCAGGTCCCAGCCCAGTGGCTCTGAGGATAGTCATAAACCGCTTGAACTGACGGTTCCTTCCCCTGGGCTACTTCCCTCTCCTGCCCTTCAGCTTGTGGGGGCTTCCTGCCCTCCCTCTGTACAAGCCAGGTGCCCCTTACCTAGGGTCTAGGACTTCTTAGTTCACCACAGCACTTCTCCAAATTGTCCTCTGCTTCCCTTCAAACTGTTCTCTGCTCCAACACCAATCCTCTCTGCTCCAACTCCCACACTGTCTGACTGAAGCAGGGTTTTTATCATGTGACTGCAGGTGCTCTAGTTAATCTATAGCAAACTTTCTTCCCCTTACAGGGAATAAGGCTCCCTTCTAACCCTCTCCTGCTGCCCTCTGGCCATGCTGTATCACAACGCATACCCTGCAGCTAGGAGGTGTGATTCCCAGTTGAGGCAGCCCTCATTGAGTTAGGGGACTAAAAATAGCCATTTGGCCCTGGTGGCATGGGCAGTGTCTCAGGCCATCTGAGATCCTAGGTACGTACGATTTGTGCCATCATAGCATGTTATTTTTACTGTGCTAGCTTGAGCAGTTAGTATGTGTATGTCTGTGGGAGCCGGGAATTACACCCTCACCTCCAGTGTAGACATGCTCATATGGGCTCATTCCGATATAACAGGATGGTATTTTGACAGACCAAGTTATACAGGGCACTCCTGGCTCTCAGTGTTACTTGGACTATATGCTGGTCATGAAAGCTGGTAATGAATATGGTTTAGAGCAAACATGGAGAAGTGTGAATTTTTCCAAGACCCAGTTATGTACTGCGGCCTTCCCATTGACAAGACGGGTGCATAAAGCACCAGACGCAAAAACTGGCTCTTCAGCAAGAGTGCAGCAGGATGTTTTATACCAGCCATACCTATTGAAAATACCAAGCCACTATACGGCTGCTGACAACGCCTGGTGGTAGTGCCAGCGTGTCTCCTGGCCCTGCTCCTATGAGTGGCCTTGATGTTACCCCAGGAACAACAGAAGCTAGCCCAGACACTGCTGGGAAGCCTTTGAGATGTTACCTCCCGGACTGAATGTGTAGCACATTGTGTGTTCAGTGACCATGGATCTGACAGCAAGACACATGGAACTTTTCTAGGCCCTTGTATCCTAAGGTGGTGGAGTATGTAGTGTACAGGAATAGGGTGATATATCTTTACACAGCTTGTGAGCCCTCGAGTGGGGCTCACACTGTCCTCTGTTTTTGAAGCTGCCAGAGTCCAGCCACAGCCGCTGTGTGTATGGAGCTGGGGCTTGGCCTGTTGGGTGCAGTTAGTGAACACAGTTAGTTGTCCTCACCCTGCCCATGGTACACGGTCAAGCTGCAACATTTTCTCCAGTCAGGACCATGCTGCTGCTGCCGCCGCCATTGCTAAAGCCGGTATTCATGTGTTTGCCTGGAAAGGGGAGACCAACGAGGAATACTTGTGGTGCATCGAGCAGACCCTCTGCTTCAAGGATGGGCAGCCATTGAGCATGATTTTAGATGACAGTGCGGACCTCACCAACCTGGTTCATACCGAACACCCACAGCTCCTGAAAGGAATTAAAGGCATCTCGGAGGAGACAACTACCAAGGTTCACAACCTGTATAAGATGAAAGCCAATGGGAGCCTGAAAGTGTCAGCCATCAACATCAATGATTCTGCCACCAAGGGTAAACTCGATAACCTTTATGGTTGCTGAGAGTCCCTTATTGATGGCATTAAACATGCCACGGATGTCATGATTGCTGGGAAAGTGGCCGTCGTGGCAGGCTACGGTGATGTTGGCAAAGGTTGTGCTCAAGCCTTGAGAAACTTTGGAGTCAGGGTCATCATCAAGGAAATTGATCCAGCCCTTTTCTAGGAAGACAGTCACTAGTCTACCAGCTCCGAGTGTGACCATGAAACAGCAAACCCAGCCTCAGCAGAGCAGACACTCCAGCCATGAGAGTCATCAGCCCCCTTTCTTGGAGCCAGCCCAGAGGGATGCTGTGGCTCAGTGGGAGGGTCTCAAGCACATCTGACATGTGGTCACTGCACTTCTGCAGAGTGCAGCTCCCCAGGAGCAGCCGCTCCAGGGTCGCTGCTCTGAATTTCTAGCCCCACTCTTCAGAGCTTACTCTGCAGAGCCCAGCTGCTTCAGTTCAGTGCTGCAGGGCCCACCCATTGTGATTCCAGCCATCTGGCTCTGATGCGACCCACCTGGCCTGGCTTGAGTCCATCCATCTGGAGCCTGCATCACTGGGCCCACCTGGGTCAGTGACACCCGTGCAGGTCGCACTTCGCACTGCTCCCCAAGCTCCGAATAGCTCGAGTGCCTGTGTCATGAACAGATAGCTAAGGGTTAATGTCTCTTTCACCTGGAGCACCTGACCAGAGGACCAATCAGGAAACCGGATTTTTTCAACTTTGGGTGGAGAGAATTGTGTGTCTGAGGTCTTTGTTTTCTGGCTGCCTGCTTTCTCTGAGCTTTGGAGAAGTAGTTCTGTTTTCTAATCTTTTGTTTCTAAGTGTAAGGACAAAGAGATCAGATAGTAAGTTATATGGTTTCTTTTCTTTGGTATTTGCATGAATATAAGTGCTGGAGTGCTTTGATTTGTATTCTTTTTGAATAAGGCTGTTTATTCATATTTCTTTTAAGCAATTGACCCTGTATTGTATCATCTTAATACAGAGAGACCATTTGTATTTTTTCTTTCTTTTTTATATAAAGCTTTCTTTTAAGACCTGTTGGAGTTTTTCTTTACTTCAGGGAAATTGAGTCTGTACTCACCAGGGAATTGGTGGGAGGAAGAAATCAGGGGAGATTGGTGTGCGTTGAATTGGCTAGCCTGATTTTGCATTCCCTCTGGGGGAATAGGAAAGTCCTTTTTGTTTCCAGGACCGGGAACAGAGAGGGGGAGTCCCTCTGTTTGGATTCACAGAGCTTGTGTCTGTGTATCTCTCCAGGAGCACCTGGGGGGGGGGAAGGGAAAGGATTATTTCCCTTTGTTGTGAGACTCCAGGGATTTGGGTCTTGGGGTCCCCAGGGAAGGTTTTTCAGGGGGACCAGAGTGCCCCAAAACACTCTAATTTTTTGGGTGGTGGCAGCAAGTACCAGGTCCAAGCTGGTGACTAAGCTTGGAGGTTTTCATGCTAACTCCCATATTTTGGACGCTAAGGTCCAAATCTGGGACTAAGGTTATTGACATGGTGGCAGTGGGTGGGATCTAGACAGAATCCAGAAGCCAGTAGGAATATTATATTTTTCTTTTCTCTGCTAAGGGCTTTTTAGCAGAGAGAAACAGTTGGTTTTAAAAGGGAACCAGAGAGAATTTTTTTTTTCTGCTCTCTCTGGCAGTTTGTGGCTTGCATGTTAAGCAAGAAGCCATTACCAGACTATTAAGAGTCTTTTGTCACACAATAGCACTCCCATTGAGAGTCATCCCAGCACTATATAAATGCAAATAAAGTGGTTTTTCAGGTTTACTTAACATTGAAGATTAGCTAAAGGCACTGTTGCTAGGCAGACTTCAGGAGGCAACAGAGAGCCTGCAGTTCAGAAGAGAAACACCGGAGGGCACCCCAACACAAGAAAACAGGAACCATGTCTACCAAGGCAAAAATTGAGGCTGTAGACCAATTCAGAGAAGCTGAACACAGGCGACAACTGGAAATAAAACAAAAAGAGATGGAGATAAAAGAAAAGGAAGAAAGCATCAAACTGGCAGCCTTCCAAAGAGAACAGGCAGCCCAAGAGGCAGCACACAAAAGAAAACTAGAAGAAGAAGAGGTGGCCTACCGAAGGAAACAAGCAGAAGAAGAGTTGGCCCACCGCCGAGACATGGAAAAACACCAAAAAGAAATGGAAAAACACCAAAAAGAAATGGAAAAACAACAAAAAGAGAATGAAGAGAAGGAAAAACAGAGAAAACAGAACTACTTCTCCAAAGCTCAGAGAAAGCAGGCAGCCAGAAAACAAAGACCTCAGACACACAATTCCCTCCACCCAAAGTTGAAAAAATCCGGTTTCCTGATTGGTCCTCTGGTCAGGTGCTCCAGGTGAAAGAGACATTAACCCTTAGCTATCTGTTTATGACAGCCTGTAAGAACCATGAAAGCCAAGGCGTAAGAGGAGCAATGCTGGGTTAACAAGGCAGAGAAAGCTGGGATGAAAGGACCCTCCCCGACCAGAGCCCACAGTCTGCCCAGCTCTGAGCACACAAAATCAAACCCTCTGGTTCTGCTGCTCCTGGGTCAGCCCTGTCTGCTCTTCTCCTCACTCCCTGGGACATTCAAGGAGTGTTTCTAAACACAACGCTTTGCTGCTGTTGTGAGTGTACGAGACCTGCTGCAGAGCTGAAAGAACCAGGCCTGCTGGAGCCCTTCCTCTGTTAGCCACAGGGCACTGATCACCCTGTCCCAGCTCTGTGAGTCAGAATGGTCCCCCAGAATCCTTTAGGCCTTTGACGCAGCCAGACACTGCCCCAGATACGTCCAGCAGAGAGCAGCCCTTGAAAGCCTGAAATGGGCTCTGTTATTCTGAGCACAGAGAAATATGATGGACTGTTTCCCTATATGAAAACCTGAGGCACTAAAATGAGAAACAGATAGGAGCCTCTGAATCTGGGCAGTGTTTAACAATAATACCGGCCAGTAGCATTGTTATAAAATCTCAGTAATAATTCTGTCAGTGTCTGTGAGTAACAGGAGTACTTCCAGCAAGTTGCACACCTTGTTTCTTACACAGGCCAAGCGGTACACCCAGCCGGGCCCCTTGCTTCACTCCAGGCCCCCGACCAGCTCTTTTGGTCACTTACGATACAGTGGTGGTGGGTGAGGGGCCTAACCGGGAGGGAGGGAAGGGTTGGCCAAAGCAGAGGTGAGAGGCCCGACTGGAGGAGCTGGTGGCAGAGATGGGGCAGGGAGCTGCCCAGAGTGGGAGTGAGGGGGACTGGCTGGGATAGTGGCAGCGGGGGTCTAACTGGAGGGGTGAGAGATCCCCTGGCAGGAGGGCTGGCTGGAGGGGGCAGGGGCAAGAGGCTTCCAGGGGCCTGATCTCTACTAAAATCAGGCCCACTGACTGCCCCTTTGGTGCTGCAGGTAGAGGAAGCTCCCAGGTGCTCTAACCCCTGCCCTAAAGTCACTGCCTCCCTCTGTACCCAGAGTGAACACAGGGACACTTGGTGGGCCTGACTTTTCTAGTTTTCACAAAACAGTCCCTGAAACGTTGGCACTGATCAAAGGTGACTGTGGTCCATACAGAGAAACCCCAGCAGGCTGAGCACAGAGCTCTGCTTCACGTAGCTAAGTCTCAGTGTGGTTTTTCTGTTTGTTGTTGCAAGGCCGAGGGCAGCAGTCACACAGCAGGGCCCTGTTGTGCTTGATGCTGTACAACCACAGAACAAAATGACCAGCCTTACCCCAAGGAGCTTATCATCACCATAGCACCATCGCTTGCCTATGGTACATGAACAACCTTCAGTGTGGGACTTTCCTCACTTTTAAGCACTTGATTTTGCAACCTTAATGTTCTTTTCTTGTCCTTTTAGCCATGTAGTTGCATAGAGGTTCTTACTCCACCCTCATCACTGCAGCATCTGAGCACCTTCCAGCAGCGCATTTTGCAAAGCAGCTGTCATGTCTGGTTCTTTCTCACTCATCTTCTCGCTGGGGTAGAATTGGGTGCACAGAGGCGTGAATTGTTTTCATAGATTCCAAGGCCAGAAGGGACCATTGTGATCAACTAGGCGGGCCTCCTGCATGCCACAGGCCAGAGAACTGCCCCTCAAATAATTCCTAGAGCAGAGCTTTACCCAGCAGTTCTCAGGGCATATCACAACTCCCATAAATGCAGAATCCTGTGGCCAGGATGCTTATTCTCATTCCTCCAGCCTTTGTAGTCAGTACTGGGGTCTTGTGGAGGGTCCCCTGTATTTAACCATTCATTGTCTTCTCCCCACCTCCCACTGCATCACACATGGGCTTTCGCTGGTTCTGATAAATGACAGCATATTCCATTGGGTGGAGACAGCCAGCAAGGCACCACGGGGATCAGAGTCAGGCTCAGCTTTATTGAACAGCTTAATTAATGATCCAAAAGTGCTGTACAAACCGGACAATTAATTAAATAAGCTGCTGACATTAAGCTGGCAGGTGCTGTGAGCACCATGAAGCCGGAGAATCAAAGCAAGGGGCTGAGAAGTGTTAGAATGAGAGGTAAGAAATAATGGAACGAGCTTCAGCCTGGGAAATGCAGCCACTGGACCCTGGGAAAATCCACTACGTTCCCTGGGCAGCGCGAGCCTGGTGCTTCTGCTCTTTACATGGAAAGCAGACATAGCACTAGAGAATACACCACAGGGCACAACCCTGCTCCGGATAGGATGGGATCAAACCCAGATCCTCCACCTCAGCTCACATAGGGCACATTGAATAAGTGACACTGGTACGTTCAGTAAAATTTAGCTGATATATGGGTTTTCCCAGATCAGTTGTATTCCCATTACTTACCAACTCTTTTTGAGGAGGAAAAAACTGCGCCTTCTCAATGACCTGAAAGGAAACTCCACTGTTGTGATTGCCGGCAAAAAAAACGGACTTCCAAAATAGATCAGTTGGCAACATTTTATTTCAGGTGATCAAGGTAGCTCCTCATAAGCATGCTGACATTACCACACTAGAGCTTGTAAAGACAGTGCACCTCAGAAAAGTTAATCATGCCACTGTTTCAGAAGCCTTTATTTTATGTATGTTGGAATTCAGCATCCCACTTGATTGTTACAAATGCTAATATTCAGACAGTGCAAGCTACATGGTAAAAGCTTGGAACAAGGTGCTTTGCAAACAGTGCTCAACCTGTGCACATATTGGTTGCTATGCACATATAGTCACTCCGACAGGAGGTACTTGGCCAAATACCTTTAAGCAAGTGCTCACTTTGATGAAGTCACATTTCGTGAAAGCTCCAACTCCTCACGCACGGCTCTTGAGATATGTGAATAAACAGAATGTTGATTCCCCAACACTTCCACCGAACCATTTGTAACAAGGTGGAACACACGGTTCAACTGTGTAAAGTATCCTGTACAGTACTACCCGTTCTACCATGGGTTCATGGAGATTGGTTTTTTTATCTTGGAAAACTAGGATTCCTGATCATGACCAATGGAGGATTATTGAGGGGACACCAGGGAAAGAGAATGTGAGGAGTGGGGCTGGAAGCAATGCAGCCATCTGAACAGAGCATTGCACAGGGCTTAATGAATTTCCACTTGTTCACCTTAATCTGCATTCAGCACCACACTTTGCTAAAGAAACAGGTGCCTTGGAATTCATTACTAATAGTCCTGCTAGTGAGGTCAGTGGGAGATGCAAGTACTTGGTAGCTCTGATATAAAGTCTGAGGTGTCCTCGCTTGGGAACCAAAAACAGAGGCTCCCTTAGAGGCCACTTTTGAAAATGTTCCTTTTCCCCTCCGCTAACCAACCAAACACATGGCCACTAAGAGCTGAGGACAGCTGCCCTGGCGCTGTGCTGAAGAAGACCGTTCCCGTATCTCCTCTGCCTCTTGCAGAGACATTCCACCCTGCATAGGAGCCCCTGGTAAATCACCCCCATGTTCATGCTGCTGGTGCCTGAGTTTATGCTGTATCCTCGCTCATTGCTGTCTGCTAACAATTGCTGTTCTGCATACACCAGAGTGGTGAATCACTCGCCTCGTCTGTATTTAGATCTTTATATCTTTGTCTGGTTTATGTGGAGTTACTTCTTTAAAGAGAAGTGGAATGCTCCTTCCTGCAGATGCTAGACTTTTCAGCAAGATGGTTTGGTGGGTCACCTCTCTCCCTTTGGCCTAGGGCTTCTCTATTCTTGAAGCACCATGACACTGTGCATGTCCCTGTAGATTTGGGAGGCAGGGCTAAGTATTTGCTTCTACCTGGAGATGAGCCTGAGGGAAGGGGTAACAGATGGACTTTAACTCATCAGCAGTTCAGATGTGATGCAGGTTGATTGGTAAGAAGCAGCTATCTGGAAAATGTAAATTCTGCTGCTTTAAGACAGACTGACCTTGACTCAGTCTAACTATTTCAGCCAGAGCCAAGCCAGCCAGGACCTGGTGAAATGGGGCCTTTGGGGAGACTGACCTGCAGGCAAGATCTAAAAAGGGCTCTTGGAAACTGGGAAGTGTCCCCAGAGCAAGACAGAGGGGTGTTGGGCAACAGAGAGTCCCGGTGGGAGAAGCAAAGTGCCGTCACAGATCAGACACACAGATGAATATGATTTGTTGAGGAAGAAATCAACACAAGTTTTATAAAGGGAAATCATGCCTCACCACTCTGTTAGAATTCTTTGAGGAGGTCAACAAGACCAGGCTGATCCAGTGAATAAAATGTACTTGGACTTTCAGAAAGACTAAGGCTCTTAAGCAAAGTAAACAAACAATGATGGGATAAGATGGAAGGTCCTCTCATGGATCAGTAACTGGTTAAAAAAACAGGAAACGGGGTAGGAATAAATTCTCAGTTTTCAGAATACTGAGAGGTAAATAGCAGCATTCTCCATCAATCTGTACTTGGACCAGTGCTATTCAACCTCTTCATAAATGATCTGAAGAAAGGCGTAAACAGTGAGGTGGCAAAGTTTGCAGACAATATAACATTACTAAAGATAGTTAAGTCCAAAGCAGACTGCAAAGAGTTACAAAGGGAACTCACAAAACTGGATGACTGGGAAACAAAATGGCAGATGAAATTCAGGGTTGATAAATGCAAAGTAATGTACATGGGAAAACATAATCCCAACTATACATACAAAATGATGGGGTCTAAATTAGCTGGTACCACTCAAGAAACAGATCATGGAGTCATTGCGGATAGCTCTCTGAAAACATCTGCTCAATGTGCAGGAACAGTCAAAAAAGTGAACAGAATGTTAGGAACCGTTAGGAAGAGGGTAGATACTAAGACAGAAAATATCATAATGCTATATATAAATGGTACACTCACACCTTGAATACTGCGTGCAGTTCTGGTCACCTCATCTCAAAAAAGATATATTAGAACTGGAAACAGTACAGAGAAGGGCAACACAAATGAAGAATATGGAACAGTTTCCAAAAGAGGAGAGATTGAATAGAGTGGGACTATTCCACCTGAAAAAGAGATGACTCGGGGGATATGATAGAGGTCTATAAAATCATCAGTGGTTTGGAGAAAGTGAATAAAGCAGAGGTATTTACCCCTTCACATAACACAAAAGTCAGGGGACACCCAAAGAAATAGACAGCAGGTTTAAATAAAACAAAATGAAGTTCTTCTCCACACAGTGTTCAATCAATCCATGGAACTTGTTGCCAGGGGATGTTATGAAGGCCAAAAGTATAACTGGGTTCAAAAAAGATTTAGATCAGTTCACCGAAGATAAGTCCATCCTTCCTGATTGAACTAACCTTGTTATCTCGAGCCTGATTCTTACTTGTGTATATATACCTGCCCCTGGAAATTTCCACTACATGCATCCGACGAAGTGGGTATTCACCCACGAAAGCTCATGCTTCAATACGTCTGTTAGTCTATAAGGTGCCACAGGACTCTGCTGCTCTTACAAGTCCATCAATGACTATTAGTCAATGGTCCGGGATGCAACCCCATGTTCTGGGTGTCCCTAAATCTCCAACTGCCAGAAGCTGGGACTGGGCGACAGGGGGATGTATCACTCAATAATTGCTCTCCTTATTCCCTCTGACAACTCAGATATTAGCCTCTGTCGGAAGACAGGACACTGGGCTAGATGGACCATTGGTCTGACCCAGTAGGGCCGTTCTTATGCAGACACTGGCCAAAGGCAGAAAAAGTGCTGGTCAATATTCATCATGGCAAACTGTTCCCAGTGGGGTGCTGAGCAGTTGCATGGTTTAAAGGTTGAAGGGGTGTCTGGTGACAGAGATACGGACAAGTTGCCTTTGTAGATCTTCACACCCTATTTGAAGGCAGAAAATATGAGAGAGAAAGGAAGTCAGGGCAAGGAAGAAGCAGCATAAAGATGCAACCAAAAGACACCGAGGGCTGGAGAGTCATGTGGAGAGGAGTGGACTGAGTAACGGAGCAAAGGAAGAGCCAAGAGAAACATGGCATGTCTTGCAGATTGTAAAGAGGAATCCCCCAGAAGAGGGTGGCATGCTCTGTCATGCGGAGAGAAGTGGTTTGTTAGCATGCCCGGTGAATTGGCACACTGCAGCACACTGCACTAGCTGAGGGGAGCAGTCGAGATGCAGTGTAGCACACTGCACTAGCTGAGGGGAGCAGTGAATTGTGGTGCAAAGTACTTCACTTTGCAGTAATGCCGTGCAGCATGTTCCAGTGAGTGAAGGAATCAGCATCATGACAGAAGGTAGCTTGCTGCAAAGTTCAGTGATGCAGTGCAGCACAATTCAGGTTTCACTGAATCGGCTGGAAATTGGGATGCAGGTTGCACAAGTGTGCAGCAATGGAGTATGGCTGGCTGCTCTGATAGCTGGGCAGCAGTGTAAGATGATGCAGAATGATGTAGCCAGAACTGATTACTGGGCTAGTTTGATGCTCCTACTGCAGCTGGAGAGTGTGCATTGAGAGTGCAGTGTGGGGAGAGGGCAGGGGGTGCTGCCATGGAAAAAGTGTTGGGGAAGGGATGCTGGTCTTGAAAGAGTGGGCAGCTGTGGGAGAGGGAACATTTTGGTGTGCGGGTGGGTGAGGAGCAGGACATCTGGGTTCTAGTGCTGGCTCTGCCCTGACTCAAGGAGATGGCAGACAAATCCCTTCCCCTCTCTGGCCCTCTCTTCCAGTCTGTGAGGAGGGGATAGTGACCCTGTACCAGCATTGGGCTCCATGGACGACACATGCTGAGCAGTCTAGGGGTTATTACTCAGGGGTGAGGATGATGGTTGCAAGTGCAGATGGCTCTGTGATGTCAATAATGAGCATAATATTTCAGAGCCTTTGCATGGTCTCTAGCCATTTCTCCTAGATGGCTCCCAGCTTCCCCACCACTACCTCCTGCAGCTTGTCCAGGGCTTACCCTCTCTGCAGCGAGTAGCCCATTTAGGGCTCAGGTGTGGACTCCGAGCTGCTCTCTTTAGCTGAAGCCACAGAACTTTTTCTTCTGTTTAAAAGAACCAGATGCACGTCGGAGACTCTGTTGGGAGAGAGTTCAGGCTGGAGAAAAAGCCCAGGAATAATGAGGCTAAATCATAAAATGTGTGAACTTCCCTGCTCACATCCATTGCCTGAAATCACTCCTGTCACTTTGACAATCTCTGGTGGGCTGAGGAAACTGAGCAGCCAGGTTTTATCAAAACAGATCCAGGGTCAAAGTGAAGGAGAAGAGAATAATTCTGTGTGGGCAGCCGCTCTCTGCATGCCCCTTCCTGCCAGCAAATGCTGGGGCAATGCCAGGCTGCTGGGATCTCTGAGAAACAGGAGGCAGAAACCGTATTATTCCAGGAACAGGAAAGAGAAGTTCAGAGGTTTTTTATAGTATGTCCAATGAGCACCTGGCTTTGGGGGGTCTGGGTTCCTGTTGCTAACATGGTGGGGATGGAGGAATCCCTGCTTATGGCAGCTGCTTCCCCTGGGCTGGTGTGGGCTATAAGAAGAGTGTTTGGATTGGCTCTCCCTTCCAACGCTGGGCTCTGCGGTGAGCTGTAGCTGCATGGGCATCCCTGGAATCACGCAGTTATTGGAGAGGGGGAGCACCCTGGCTGGTGACGTCACCTGTTGCTAGCACACCCACTCTTGAGGCAGATACGCTCACTCCTCTCCTCCCCCGGGGTTTGATGCCCCCACTTCTTCCCCCTCCAAGAAGGGCTTGTGGGAATTCTGCTTCCTGGGTTGCTGGTGAAGACTTGACCTTACTCCCTCCCAGAAGGTCTCTTGGAGTCTCGGCTGGGCCCAAAGCCTTTCTCCTTCCGGAACCTGGACAATAGCTCTGGTCTATTAGCTCAGAGTGACCTAGGAGAGCTGCTTTGCCCAGGTGCTAGTCGAGGCTGCCTGTCTGCCCACGGCTCTGCATTTGGTCTGGGCTTCACTAGGCAGGGATGGAGCTGACCAGAGAGACTCCCGCTATGTTTCAGAGAGAGCCAAGGGCCACAGCATCCCAGCAGAAATCTCTGTTCAAATAATTGACAAGTGGGAATGCCAGGCCCTCCCTTGGTGTAGCTGCATCACCTCAGACCACCTGGAGCACCAGAGCCTGCAGCAGGACAGCCAGCTACTCTCTGTGCTTCAATCCACCGCAGGCAGCTCATATTCACAGACACTTTCCCCCTCCTCATTGTCTTCTTTCCTAGGCACCTACTTTGCTTCTTGGCGATTTCCATAGCCTTTGTCTGTCTCAGCACTTGGTGTGTCCTGGCATCTACTCTCTGGCTGGATGCTTTACCCCCAGCGGCTCCCATGTGTGGCTCACATCCCTGGTTTAAATCACCCCTTAAGCATGCGCCTGTTTGCTGTTGCTTTTGCTGCATGACTGTAACTGGGTGTGAATTAAATGACTTTAAAATGTATGTATTTCTTTTTTTTTCCCATGCAGAATTGTGATAAGCCGTGAAAGGTAAACTATAAAAATGCATAATTGCACTGTGTTCTCCCCCTCTCCCAACACATGGCAGAAATGTACTTTATCGGGGGCAATATGGAAAGTAGGGGGGAAGTGGCAACAGTCAGCTGGGTAAAGATTAACTGCAGAGCCTGCCTGCTATGCATTCACACCAGGATATTCAGAAAGGAGAAATCTCAGACACTGGTGCCTTTGCTGCTAGGCTTTGCCTGTGAAGAAGGGGCCACTTATTCTAGAGAAAGTTCTGTTGAGTTGCAGGTAGCAAGGAAGCAACAGTTCAGTAACTGGGTGGCTGTTTCTACTTGTGTTAGCATTCCTATTCGTTCCTACTTGTTCACTAGGAAGTCAGTCAGCCATGCACATCTTTGTCCTATCAAGCAGAGAGAAGAGTTTAGTGCGGAGGTTAATTGCAGTACAAGGCAGGAGCCCCACACTCCATTATTTCTTAGCCTGGGTGGTGAGTCTGAGTTCTCAGATTCGGCTGCATTGGGCTAGCGTATGGGACTTTGAATTAGGTTAGCTAGCGCGATCGCACTCCCAAAGTCTTGGCTTATGTGTGCTGAGCAGACAGTTAGGGAGAGAGGCTGGTGGGAGTTGAGGGTTGGTTTCTGGATTGCAGCTGAAATAAGGTACCACCGTTTGTCCCATGTAACTGCCCGGCTGGCGGGGCCCCAGAAGCAGAAATCTGTGGAGCTATTTTGTTTGATGTAAAAGACCTCTGGACTTCACTCCAATGAGACCCTTGTTTAGGAACAAGTTACAGCACAGGGAAAGAACTGGGTAGCTCAGTAATCAGACTGAGCCTACTTTGTGGTCATGCCTTGTCCATGGAAAGATCCTAATTTCCATGAACTTGGTTTCCAGCCTGTGGTTCACCCCCAGGTGAATCAAGGTGAGCATACAACAGTCAAAATTCAGAATTCAAGCTGTGAGATTGGTCACCCCAGTTGCAATGATCTGGGGAATTGGTATGTACAATCTGACATTGGGAGTTCGATGGGGACAGGTGAGCAAACCCCACAGGTAAGTGGGGAACAAGACCTGGGAGATGGGTTGGAAACAGGAGGGAGCACGGGCTATAATGGCAGGGAGGAAGGAGGGTCAGGGCAAAGCTGGGAGGCAAGATCAAACCAGTATCTTAGATGCCTATATACAAATGCAAGAAGTATGAGTAATAAGCAGGAAGAACTGGAAGTGCTAATAAATAAATACAACTATGACATTGTTGGCATTACTGAAACTTGGTGGGATAATACACACGACTGGAATGTTGGTGTGGATGAGTATAGTTTGCTCAGGAAGGATAGACAGGGGAAAAAGGGAGGAGGTGTTGCCTTATATATTAAAAATGTACACACTTGGACTGAGGTGGAGATGAACATAGGAGACGGAAGTGTTGAGAGTCTCTGGGTTAGGCTAAAACGGGTAAAAAACACGGGTGATGCCGTGCTGGGAGTCTACTACAGGCCACCTAATCAGGCGGAAGAGGTGGATGAGGCTTTTTTCAAACAACTAACAAAATCATCCAAAGCCCAAGATTTGGTGGTGATGGGGGACTTCAACTATCCAGATATATGTTGGGAAAATAACACCGCGGGGCACAGACTATCCAATAAGTTCCTGGACTGCATTGCAGACAACTTTTTATTTCAGAAAGTTGAAAAAGCTACTGGGGGGAAGCTGTTCTAGACTTGATTTTAACAAATAGGGAGGAACTAGTTGAGAATTTGAAAGTAGAAGGAAGCTTGGGTGAAAGTGATCATGAAATCATAGAGTTTGCAATTCTAAGGAAGGGTAGAAGGGAGTACAGCAGAATAGAGACAATGGATTTCAGGAAGGCAGATTTTGGTAAGCTCAGAGAGCTGATAGGTAAAGTCCCATGGGAATCAAGACTGAGGGGAAAAACAACTGAGGAGAGTTGGCAGTTTTTCAAAGGGACGGTACTAAGGGCCCAAAAGCAAGTTATTCTGATGGTTAGGAAAGATAGAAAATGTGGCAAAAGACCACCTTGGCTTAACCACGAGATCTTGCGTGACCTACAAAATAAAAAGGCGTCATATAAAAAATGGAAACTAGGTCAGATTACAAAGGATGAATATAGGCAAATAACACAGGAATGCAGAGGCAAGATTAGAAAGGGAAAGGCACAAAATTAGCTCAAACTAGCTATGGGAATAAAGGGAAACAAGAAGACTTTTTATCAATACATTAGAAGCAAGAGGAAGACCAAGGACAGGGTAGGCCCACTGCTCAGTGAGGAGGGAGAAACAGTAACGGGAGACTTGGAAATGGCAGAGATGCTTAATGACTTCTTTGTTTCAGTCTTCACTGAGAAGTCTGAAGGAATGTCTAATATAGTGAATGCTTATGGGAAGAGGGTAGGTTTAGAAGATAAAATAAAAAAAGAGCAAGTAAAAAAGCACTTAGAAAAGTTAGATGCCTGCAAGTCACCAGGGCCTGATGAAATGCATCCTAGAATACTCAAGGAGTTAATAGAAGAGGTATCTGGGCCTCTAGCTATTATCTTTGGGAAATCATGGGAGATGGGGGAGATTCCAGAAGACTGGAAAGGGGCAAATATAGTGCCCATCTATAAAAAGGGAAATAAAAACAACCCAGGAAACTACAGACCAGTTAGTTTAACTTCTGTGCCAGGGAAGATAATGGAGCAGGTAATTAAAGAAATCATCTGCAAACACTTGGAAGGTGGTAAGGTGATAGGGAATAGCCAGCATGGATTTGTAAAGAACAAATCGTGTCAAACTAATCTGATAGCGTTCTTCGATAGGATAACGAGCCTTGTGGATAAGGGAGAAGCGGTGGGTGTGATATACCTACACTTTAGTAAGGCATTTGATACAGTCTCACATGATATTCTTATAGATAAACTAGGAAAGTACAATTTAGATGGGGCTACTATAAGGTGGGTGCATAACTGGCTGGATAACCGTACTCAGAGAGTAGTTGTTAATGGCTCCCAATCCTGCTGGAAAGGTATAACAAGTGGGGTTCCGCAGGGGTCTGGTTTGGGACCAGCTCTGTTCAATATTTTCATCAACGATTTAGATGTTGGCATAGAAAGTACGCTTATTAAGTTTGCGGACGATACCAAACTGGGAGGGATTGCAACTGCTTTGGAGGACAGGGTCAAAATTCAAAATGATCTGGACAAATTGGAGAAGTGGTCTGAGGTAAACAGGATGAAGTTCAATAAAGATAAATGCAAAGTGCTCCACTTAGGAAGGAACAATCAGTTTCACACATACATAATGGGAAGAGACTGTCTAGGAAGGAGTATGGCAGAAAAAGATCTAGGGGTCATAGTAGACCACAAGCTTAATATGAGTCAACAGTGTGATACTGTTGCAAAAAAACCAAATGTGATTCTGGGATGCATTAACAGGTGTGTTGTAAACAAGACACGAGAAGTCATTCTTCCGCTTTACTCTGCGCTGGTCAGGCCTCAGCTGGAGTATTGTGTCCAGTTCTGGGCACCACATTTCAAGAAAGATGTGGAGAAATTGGAGAGGGTCCAGAGAAGAGCAACAAGAATGATTAAAGGTCTTGAGAACATGACCTGTGAAGGAAGGCTGAAGGAATTGGGTTTGTTTAGTTTGGAAAAGAGAAGACTGAGAGGGGACATGATAGCAGTTTTTTGGTATCTAAAAGGGTGTCATCAGGAGGAGGGAGAAAACTTGTTCACCTTAGCCTCCAATGATAGAACAAGAAGCAATGCTTAAACTGCAGCAAGGGAGATTTAGGTTGGACATTAGGAAAAAGTTCCTAACTGTCAGGATAGTTAAACACTGGAATAGATTGCCTAGGGAAGTTGTGGAATCTCCATCTCTGGAGATATTTAAGAGTAGGTTAGATAATTGTCTATTAGGGATGGTCTAGACAATATTTGGTCCTGCCATAAGGGCAGGGGACTGGACTCGATGACCTCTCGAGGTCCCTTCCAGTCCTGGAGTCTATGAGTCTATACATATGTTTATCAGACTACAGACTCCATTTGGGATACGGTGCTCTTCTCCTGCTCTTTTGTCCTGTTACCTCCATGTTCAACTGACATTCCCAAGGCCGGTGGTAAAGCCCTGACAATAAAGGGCTGTTAATTCAGGGATATCCTCTGTTCAAATCCAAACACTTTCAACAATAGCCTGGCTCCCAGCCAGGAAAGCTGTTTTGTGAGGGCAGAGGTCACCTGGCAATGAAGTCACCCATAGAAGATTGAGATCACCTGAGAAGACTGATCCAGGAGTCAGCTGACAGAGGGACTGGAAGGTTATAAAAGGGAAGAATCACAGAACGAGACACACATAGGAAGGACTGGGACCAAGTTAATGAGTCACATGACGAAATTCCTGGAAAGAACCATCAAGAAAAAACTTTGTGAGGAATTGGAGCATTGAGTAAGTGACATTCAATTTGAGTTTATGCTGGGAAGGTCAACCATGGATGCAGCGTTTGCAGGCTGAATATTTCAGGGGAATGGCAAGGAATTGCACGTTGTGTTTGGGGATCTAGAGCAGAGTTCCTAGAGAACTGATACGGTGGTGCCTGCAATCACACAATCTACCAGAGACTATCATGGACATGCAGAAAGATAGTGAGAAGTAGCTGTGGGAACAGTGAGTTATTCACTCTGATGGTGGGTCTGCATCAAAGCATCATCCTTTGGTCTATTCCTTTTGTGACTGTTATGGACACCTGTTGTAGTAATTAGGCCTACAAATGTACCACAGTTGTGAGCCTAATGGTGGAAAAGGAAGTAGAAGTTTATAAAGTGACTCAACAGCCTATAACAAGTGTTGAAGGGAAAAGGTGCAAAAGTGAGAGAGACTGAATTAATCCAAACAAAAACAGACGATGTGACAAGAAAATGGGGGACCAGAAATTAATTGCACCAAAATTGGCGTGTCAGATATCAAGCCTAATTGGTGCACAAAATAATGGAGATGGGCTACTCCACCAGTCACTCCCTTTTCAGGAGTCCCTAAAGAAAGAAACTCTCAGGAGAAAAATTGGCTACTGGTGCGAGCTTCACCACCAGGGCTGCCACCCCTACAATCTCCTGGGTCCCTGGATCTTCTTCATCCTGACCCTGAGAGATATTCTGACCAGAGTGGCCAGAAAGAGGGACCCAGACGACCTCACCACCGTCACTGGCTTCAATTAAATCCCAACGACCACCTGGGACAGAAACATAGACGACTTTGTCTCTCCCCCGTCCCATGCACCCCCAGCCCGCCAGTGTGTCCTTTTTCTTCTATTTTCTGTCCCTCTCCTTTTGTCTTCTGTCTAATGCAGCAGAGTAAAGGGAGCCCCTCCGGACTGGAAGGGATGCGCTGCTCCTTATCTGACATGCTGTTGATTTTGCACTGGTTTACGACTATACAGGGTGGGCTCCACTGTGCAGTAAAGACCAGCCCCAAACTGGGGGCAGAGGGCAGCTGCATCAGCTCAGCTGGGGCTGCTCCACAGAGCAGGGCCACTGTGCCACTCCGTAATAGGGGCAGCCTGCCTGCCCCAGCATAGAGCCTGCCCCAGCCCCCACTCCTTCCGGGATGCTAGCAGCCGAAGTCTGGCACCAGGGACCTTGGGCTGTTCTGTGCTCTAGAAATTGGGGGGGGGGCGGGGCAAGAAGTTCTCTGGCCTCTGTTATACAGGTCTGACTAGATGAGGCCAATGGTCCCTTCTGCTCTTCCAGTTTATGAGATGGGGATGAGACTTCCTGTATCCCTTCCCCTACCACACACACAGCAGGCCATGGCCAAGCCCAGTATTTTCTACACAATAAATATCAGACTGTACTCAATACCAGCTCTGGGTGACCCCTGCTTTGCTCACGCCGCTGCACTCTGAACTCCCTGTTCTGTGTCCCAAAATACCTCAGAGTGTCAAGACAGCTGCTTCCTGCCTCACCCTGACACACCTGGCAGTTGTAACTGCTGTGCCCTCCTTTGCAGGGACGTGATGTAAATAGCTGCCATAAGCAGGAAAGCTCTTAGAATCTCAAGGGTCATCTAGTCTAACCCCCAGCCAAGACACAGGATTTGTTGGGTCTAAATCAGCCAAGACAGCCTCCTTTTGAAAACCTCCAGTGAAGAAGTTTCCACGACTGCCCAAGGCAGTGTTCTATGCAAATTTCCTTGAGGTGTTGCTACAACCCCGTCAGGAGTAAGACCTAGCAGGGCATAGGGATATTTATTCTCTCCATATACTATATTACCTAGGAGGAATTCCTTGCTCCGAAGGCATGTGCTTCATTCTGCTAGTTCCTGCAAGAACTTCGCCCAATGCAACACATTGTGATTGATTGTTTATGGGGACGGTTGGTGTGTTGTTTGTATCTGCAGTTTATGAGCCGTGTCGTCGCTATCTGCAGGATAAATACAACTCAACAACGAACGCTATAGAAGCAGCAATGTCCCCCCACATAACTACACAATGTGCAATAATAGGCATTAAAAAAAAAGTTTGAAGCTATTAGTCAATTTTAGCTGAATGAAATTTTGGTCATACAGCATTTCACTTCTGGTTAATATCCTCTTCTAAGTGCAATAGAGCCACGATTGCCTCCCCACTGTCTCGGGGTGCAGAAGATTGCTTCTCTAGGAAGGATGTAATGGGCATTTTAATACCTATTGTGTGCAGACGCAAATAACTTGTGCAGGTTTGAACTGTCTTGACAGTTACAACGGGCAATAAAAGGAAAAGCACCACTATGACCGGTACATGCATTGCTGCTTCTAACAGCTTCGTCTTGCAAACTCCTTTCTGTTGATTTATCTCCTTCCAGCCTGCGGTCTCCATGAGCCAGACCACAGCCTCCCACTCACAAACAGCACTCAGTCACTTGCCTAGATGGAAGCAGCACCCTCTAGTCCTTAAATATCTCCATGGCCACTCAACACTGTGACCAGGCCAGTGTCTGCTTGTCCATCTGTGATGAAATGGGAGTTTCCTGTAAAAATTTTTATGATGCCTATGCATGCCTCAGTTTCCCTCTGTACTTTGCAATGGGGCCAAAGGACTAAAATGCTGCTCTTAGGGAAGAGCAGGAAGCATGAGGCGCTGTGTCACATTCCAGTTTGGGGTGGAATGAATGGGTTGGTAAAGGAATGGCTGAAACCAACCCATATCAATGGAGGGTCCTCAAAGACAAGAGCAACTGAATGATTGACACTTATCCCCAGGAATCTCCAGCGGGCGGAGCATGTGAAGGCAGCATGGGTCAGCAGGAGTTGGACAATGGACCGAAAGGTGGCAGGGCTAAGAGTTAGCGTTTGCGGACACAGCAAAAGCATGAGGAGGGCAGTAGAAGCACCAGGTGGGTTAGCAGAAGAACTAGGAAAAGGAGCAGTAGCAAGGACTGGATATGGAGAATCAGAGGAGCAAGAGGACACACAGAGAGGAAAGTGGGGAGAGACCACAGGAAGCCAGTTGCACATGAACCCAAGGTGCCAAATGTTGCCCCAGTTTAAGGAAAGTGCAGGGGAATATGGATGCCTACCTCTCTGCCTTTGAGAAAGCCTGCAGTGCAAACCTCAGCCCCTTACTTGGCCCCAAAGTGATAGAGGTGAATTGCCAGATGAACGGAGTGGATACTGGGGATTAAAAGCAGTAGACCCTTGAACTGTTCAAAGTTTGAATTGATATGTGAGATGCTCTGGGGCTGGGGGCACTGGAGAGGTGTGCTACCCGCCCAGGGTTGGGGGGGCGGGGCTGGCAGCTGTGATGGGCAGTGGCCTCTGGTGGGGAAAGGAGGAGTGGGGCCTCAGGTGGAAGGGGTAGGCCAGGGTGGGAGCTAGCCTCCCCGAGCCCATGGTTTTCCCATCGGCCTTGCCTTCAGGAGCAGTCGGAACCCTTGAGGATCTGGCACACTAAAGAGGTTCCTCCCAAGAACTGTTCAAAAGCTGAAGCATAACACGGATCCTGTGAATCTGTGATGCCACCTCTCACAGGGCTGTCATTATTTCTGCCAGTGGTCCTGGAAGATTAAAAGGGCTATTTGAGACCCTGTGTAAACAGCGGCAACTGCGTCAGGCTGGAATACTCACATGAGGCCACTGTTTGGCCCTAAATCTCTCCAGAGTGGAAACTTAGATCATCCTCCCATAGCTTGATGCACACACACATTTTATCTGTCTGTCCTGACTCAGAGCCTCCTGCCCCCAGGGAGGCAGGTCAGTATGTTTATCCCACAATACAGGAGTGGGGGAAAGAGACACCAAGTGCTAGAGTAACTCCCTCAGAGGCCCAGAGCACTGGGGATTGACCCCACGACTCCTGATCCAGGGCCCTAACCAGGAGCCAATGCTTGTGTGTTTTGCACACAGCTGAATGCCCCAAGCCTGGTGCCAAGAGGAAGCCCGTGTTGTGCAGGGCTTGTTGTGACTAGGAGTTGGATCTGTGAAACTGCTTTAGGGCAGCCTTGGCAGTGTCACTGAGTGAGCCACTTGCCTGCTTCCTGTTCCCTTTGCAAGGACCTGTTATCAGACCCTGACTGGGGAGCAGCATAACACGGACCCACCTGACTACCAGCCTTTAACTCAGGGGGATGCAAGGAGCTCAGAGTAGAGGGGGAAGGGCAGGAAGTGGTGTCAACAGAGGTTTGTGATCTCCAGGGGCAGACAGTGACAGGCCCAAAGCTTCAAACCCCAGTGGGGATGTGTAACAGGGTGGCACCTGCCTCTCACGAACACATCCTTGTTCAGGTGTGCCTGCACCTCTTTCAGTCTGTGGTGACCCCTTCTGGCAGTGTCTAGTGACAGCCCTCTGGCCGAGTCTCTCACAGTCCGTGAGAAACACCTCAAACTGACCCTTCCAGGCTATTAGTCAACAAAGTCTTTAAGCACTCATGGGCTTGTTAAGGGGCCATGTCCCCAAGCCTTCCTCCCTGGAGAGTCTTTGCTCACTCTGGTCTCTTCTGGCCCTAGCTCTCCAGCTAGGCGTCCTAACGGTTCAGATCCCTTCTGGGGGTTTATTGCTGTCCAATTGTAGGCCACTTCCCCAGTGGCTTATGTGGGGACCCAGACCCACCCCCTACTCCAGGTCCCAGTCCGGGGACCCTAAGAATAGAAGCCACTCACCACCATGTCCCTTTAAAAAATGCTTTCAGTTCTCTGGGCCACTTCCCCCAGCCCCAACCTTCACCATTGCTTGACCCTTATCTCAGGGCTCTTCTGTGTTTAGGCCTAGCAGGCAGCCAGGAGCTCATTCTCACTCCACCAGTTGAGCTGTCCAGCATACTGCAGTCCTTCAGCCCTCTACAAGCAACAGGTGCACTCCTCATGCTCCAAGAAGGAACTGACTCTGAGCTGCACTGCAGCTCCTTTTATATTAGCCTTCAACCTTCTGATTGGATAGCGCTTGCAGGCTCCCCCTGATTGGCTGCATCCCACAAAGCCTCTCTATGCAGCTTGGAGGACTCTTCTACTATTCTTTTCCTGGGATGAGTGTGGCAGGACTCTAAGGCCTCCAGCAGGGGGCCTCTGTGCCTAGTCCATCACAGGATGGCTTTTCCCTCTGTCCCAGGTCAGGTTCTTCCTTCAGTCATACATTGCCACATCTAAGCTGTTACTATTTGTCCTGTGTTCTCTTAGGACTTGGGGCTGTGGTGTTATGCTGGAAGGAGCTAATGGCCTCAGAGACTCTTGGATCCAAAAAGAATGACAGACCTACTTAAAGCCAATGTATGTGACCAAGCCCCCTGTGACGGTGCACCCCATAAGGCTTTATGGAAATATGCTTATGGATGTATATATATGACATAACTGAAATATGTTTTATGCTACATATGCCATGTAACATATCTCTGTAAAGGTTATGATCTACTGAATCTATTCATTCTATTAGTATGCATGTGTCATTGCTGTATTCAAAGTTATGAATATTGGCTGTGTACTTGCTTGATTTCTATGTAGCCTCAGTAAAGCATTTGGTCAGCTTCTTGAGAAAGAAATGTGCAAATTAAGTGCCTAATCAAGAAACACTTAAAGGACAAAAAATCTTGGAAAGCTCCACTCCAGATAAGAAGTCTACCTGAGGATGTTCAGGGTAACATGTAAACAATGGCTGCTGCCTGTAAAAGCTGAGTTATGCATGGACATGTGACTTGCCTATGTGACTCCAAAACTCCATCTTGGAGCTGGACTTCGCTTAGGAGAGAGGAGGGGGTCTCCACTCACGAGAAAAAGTCTATTTAAACCCTGGGACACCCCTTCATTTTGTCTTCAGCTGGCTCAGGAGGTAGCCTCTCCTCCCCCAAGGATACCTGAAAGAAACTGGAACAAAGGACAGTAACTACAGGGAGTGAGAGTGATTGTTGGACCCAGACTAGAAGGACACTATTCTGTAAAAGGAAGCTTACTGGAACTCCACAGAGGGTGAGATTTTGTCTGTATTCAGTTTTCTTACTGTATTAGACTCAGAGTTGCGTGTTTTATTTTATCTGACTTGGTAATTCACTTTATTTTGTCTGTTACTACTTGGAACCACTTAAATCCTACTTTTTGTATTTGATAAAATCACTTTTTACCTATTAATTAACCCAGAGTATGTATTAATAACTGCGGGGGGGGGAGAGGACAGCTGTGCATATCTCTCTATCAGTGTTACAGAGGGTGAACAATTTATGAGTTTACCTTGTATAAACTTTATAGATGGTAAAACGGATTTATTTGGGGTTTGGACCCCATTGGGAGTTGGGCATCTGAGTGTTAAAGTCAGGAACACTTCTTAAGTTGCTTTCAGTTAAGTCTGTAGTTTTGGGGCATGTGCTTCAGACCCTGGGTCTGTGTTGGAGCAGACTGGCATGTCTAGCTCAACAGGACAGGGTGCTGGGGTCCCAAGCTGGCAGGGAAAGCAAGGGCAGAAGTAGTCTTGTCACATCGGTTGGCAGTTCCCAAGGGGTTTCTGAGATCCAACCCATCACACACCCTTCTTCAAGCTCACCAGTGGGTGCCCAGATCCCTGTTTCCTTCTTAAGCCCTAGAGCAATTCACAACCTAGGGGAAGACAGGCATCTGGCCTCCTAAGTCATGTGCAGGGTCCAGTCCAGTAGATGTGTTCAGAGGGTGCTTACTGAATCAGGGCTCTCAGGTGTGTTCAAACAAAATGGGGGCAGGAGGGAAGGCAAAGGTGGGGATCTTCCTTATGACTTTTAGCCCAGTGCTCAGGGCACTCACCTGGGCTTGTGGGAGACCCCTGGTTGAAGTCCTGCCTCCAGCTGATGGGGAGAAGGGCTTTGACCAGGTGAGTATCCTAACCACTAGGCTAAAAGTTATAAGGAATGTCCTTCCCCCATGTCCCCGGCTTCTTGCAAAAAATTTCTTCAGTGCTTAAATCCAAAGAGGGCTCCTGGCTGTGGATTGCAAGCAGAACTAGGTGCCTGCCTGCAGCCTGGACTTAGGCACCTATGTCTGTGAAGGGATGGGGCTTAGCCCTGGGCAGCATCTCCAATTGGCTAGCTCTGATAGCTCGCCATCTAGCATGCTGGCTTTTGTGGATCACAGTCTAAGGCTGCAAGTTCCTGTCAGTGGTTTGCAACCCCATGGGGGACTAGAAGCAGGTTTCAGGGGGTCTGTCAAAATAAACCAGGGAGCATACAAAAAATTAGAGCCATTTCACCTTTTGCTATTTGGACACATTGCTTTTTTTTTACTTACCAGACAGTGTGTTAATTTTCCTACTTGATATGCCGAAAACTATGGGCTTCAGTATATCTAAGCATGTGCAGAAACGAACACATTCACCTTCTAAGGTTACAGAGCACGTGCTCCTTTTACGTAAGGTGTAAAGGAGCTATTTCAGCAAGAGCACAACAAGCTACACAGCACAGCGAAAACCCTTGTAAACGCAAACAATAAATATCAGATACGGATAAAGTTTTAATTTTACCATCAGCTTCAAAACAACAAAACCCACAGAGCGAGGATACGGAGCTTCCTTCCACAAGTTCAGCCGCCGGAAGGGCTGAAGGGCACCGAGGAGGTGGTGTGGGTAAGAAACATAAAGCTGCTATTAACCTGGCCACATTTAGGAAATATGAAGACAGCTATTTGAATTTTGGTGTTATTTGTTCTGGAAGTGGCCATATACCTGAACCTCAGAGTGTAATTTGCACACCAGTACTGGCCAATGAATGTGTGAAATCCTCCAGATTACCAAGACATTTAATTACAAAGCATGAAATCTGTAAGGACAAACAATGTTCATTTTTTTGAAGAAAAGTCTAAGGAACTGCTTGGTACTAATGCAGTGTTGAAATCCACAACTACAGCAGATAAAAAGCTTGTAAGGTCATTCTGCATAGTGGTGCAGAAAACTACTAAAGCAAAAAAATTGCATCGATTGCTGAGACTTTGATAATGCCCTGTGCTATTGAAATTGCAAAGGAAATATTTGGAGAAGAGAAGGCCAAGGTACTGGCAAAAATACTGATGTCAAATGACCATGTCAAGTGACAGATCACTTCTATGTCAGAAGGCACGGTTTCACAGTCTATCGATCAGCTGGGTGACAATGATTTTGCTATACAACTAGATGAATCCACAGACATTTCAAAAATGTCGTAAATGTCCCAAAAATGTCCTTGCTCATGTTTGGTACGTGTGGAATAAGGAAATAAAGAAAACCTTTTTGTTTTGCCAAGAGCTCAAGATGACAATAAAGTCAGATGACATTTTCAGAAATCAGCTGAATTAATTGCATCAGGGTCTGCACGGATGGAGCTGCAGAAATTACCAGAAAGCATTCTAGTGTTGTGCAAAAAATAAAAGCCGTTCCACCTCACGCTGCTTGGACACATTGTCTTTTTACACTGAGAGGCTCTTGCTGCAAAAGATCTTGAAGCAGGTTTTCACAGTGTTCTGAACACAACAGTAACACTTGTTAATTGTATTAAATGCAGAGCAACAAACTCCAGGTGTTTTGGTGGACCTTGGGAGGAAGTGGGTGCAGAGCACCACTCCTTGCTCATGCATACAGAGGTGAGGTGGAGAGCTCGAGGCAGAATGCTTACCCGTATATTTAATCTCAAGGAAGAATTATGTACTTTCTTAACCATTAAGAAACCTAAACGTGTCAAATTGCTGAAAGGTGACATGTGGCTGGCAAAGCTCGGTTACCTTGCAGACATATTCAGTGAAATGAATAAGCTGAATAAAGCTATGCAAGATGGCAGCACTAATTTTACTGTCCAGTGTGAAAGAAGTGAAGCTTTCAAAAGAAAATTACAACTCTACAAAGTTTGTGTCTCTGGGGGCACGACTGATATGTTTGAGCTCTTCCATTCTTCCATTCACAAGTGAAATGTTGACTTTGATGTAATTAAAGCTCAGCTAGCAACACTTCTGGCTGGTCTGCTTAACAAATGGAATGCTTATTTTCCCAAAGTCACAACAGAACAAACCGCTACACACATATGGACTATAAGCCCCTTTAGTGAGAACATTAAAGCTAAACTGCCATCCACTGTCCCATAAAAACTGCTAGAAGAGCTCAATGCTGTGGGAAACATTTTGGTGTGAGCGTTCTGATGAATACATAACTGCTTCTTCCGCAGCGCTGAAAGTTTTGATCTCCTTTGGTACCATCTACTTATGCGAAGCCGAATTGTCAGCCATTTATTTAACGTGTGCATAGTAGTCTAGCTAGCGATGACATCTTCAGCGGCATGATGCAGTTCTTCTAGGCCACCGCTGAACCCAGGCAGCAGACGTTCATCTACGATGTGCGTCTGTGATGTTGCACTCCGTATGCTTTATGAAAATATGCTTATGAATGTGAATATGATGTAACTGGAATATGCTTTATGCAAACAGTCTCTCGTAAGGTATCATTACAAAGCTTATAATCTACTGAGCGTGGTCATCCAATTTGTTTGCATGTGTTATTTCTATGTCTGGAGTTAGGAGTATAAGATATAAACTTGTATTACTGATGTAAACATATTAAGTGGAAGCCATTATAGGCTGCTTCAGAAGTAATGAACTGTAAATGGCTCTGTTTACTTGCAAACCTTCCTGTGTACATTTGGGCCAGACCAGGAAGAATGTAGGCTGGGGCCTCACAGGATATGTGATTATGTCACCTGATACTGGAATCCATCTTAAATCTGGTACTTTTCCATTTAGAAGGAGGGGTGGGGATCCACAGAAACAAAAGATTCCCACCTTGTGCCAAAGCTATAAAAGGGGATGGAGCAGGACAAAGGAGGCGGTCATAAAAAAGCCTCTGTTTACCACCTAACATGGCTGCTGAAACTAACAAGCACTGTACCAGGAAAAGGATTGGACCCAGACTAGGAGGGAGTCTAGTCTGGGAAAGAAGCTTATTAGAACATCTCTGAGGGTGAGATTTCTTAGGGCTTGTCTACAGTACCGCACAGGGTCGATCTAAGATACGCAACTTCAGCTACGTGAATAGCGTTGCTGAAGTTGACGTACTTAGATCTATTTACCGCAGTGTCAAATGCTCTCCCGTCAACTCCGCTTGCACTCCTCATTCTGGTGGAGTACCATAGTCGACAGGAGAGTGCTCAGCGGTCGATTTATCACATCTATACTGCCCACCGATCCAGCTGGTAGTGTAGACAAGCCCTAAATGTATTAGGCTAAGACTTGTGTGTTTTTGCTTTATTTTGCTTGGTGACTTACTTAGTTCTGTTTGTTATTACTTGAAACCACTTAAATCCTACTTTTTATACTTAATAAAATCACTTTTGTTTATTAATGAACCCAGAGTAAGTGATTAATACCTGGTGGAGCAAATAGCTGTGCATATCTCTCTATCATTGTTATAGAGGGCGGACAGTTTATGAGTGTATCCAGTATAAGCTTTATATGGACAAAATGGATTTATATGGGATTTGGATCCTGTTGGGAACTGAGTATCAGGGTGCTGAAGAGGTAACCTGCTGAGTGGTTTTCAGTTAAAGCCTGCAGTTTTGGGGCCGTGGCCCTGAGTCTGTGTTGCAGCAGGCTAGCATGTCTGGCTTAACAAGTCAGGGTTCTGGAGTCCCAAGTTGACAAAGACAATCAGCTCAGAGGTAATTTCTGCACAGCAGGTAACAGTCCCAAGGGGGTCCCTGTGACTGAACCCATCACAGTGGTGTAGCTGGCAGGATGTGTGGACAGCTGATTGCTTTGAGACACTGGTAGTGATTTTAAGTGAGTTTAAAGTGTGCTGGTAGGAGAACAGACAAACTGGTTACAGGTTTGTTATTTTCTGTTTGCTTATTACGGGTAAGGGAAATAGAGGCAGGAAAATCAGCAAAATGAGTGAGGATGAGGCTCAGAAGAAGCTAGAACTGAAGAGGTTGCAGATTGCTGAGAAGGAAAATGAACATAAAAGACAGATGGAATTGAGACAAATGGAGATTGATGCACAATTTGCCCAGGAAAAAGCTGCTCACGAAAGAACCATGGAAGTCCAGATTTTAGCCCAACAAGCTGCTCAAGAAGCAAGGCAGCAAGCTCAGGAGGAGAAGGAAAGAGAGAGGCAGCAAGCCCTGGAGTTAAAAGACAAAGAAATACAGGCCCAAACTGAGGCCCAGAAACAGGCTTAAATTGAAGCACCAAAAGCTGCCCTTTGCACCACAGTTGCACAAAGGGCTGTCACGAAGGCCCCAGGGATACTGGTTGGCTGCACAGAAACATTGCCTAGTCCAGAACCTGTTCAACAGGGACCACTGGTGATGGGACAGGTCAAAACTAGGGGAGTAAATTGTGGGGTTGGCAATGAGGGACTGGTTGGGGATTATAACAGATATCCATTCCTCTCACCAGAGTGTTTCTGCCCTAACATCCTGGCGTGGCGGATGAGACCATAAATGGCGACGTAACAGCAAACGTGCAATTGATGGTTTAAAAAGGTCATTGTGCAACAGCAGGCTTGAGTTGGCACTTTCTTTCTCCAATAACTTGCCAATGGCAACCTCTCATCTGATATGAAGAGGAGCAATCTTGCTCAGGACTGGGAGCCATGGGAGTGGAGTCCATGCAGAATGCCAGAGATGATACACGTGGCAGCATGTAACTGCGTATCCACCATTTGGTGTGTGACGATTGGCTCCATACTGGTGCGCAGTACTCTGCCACCGAATATGAGGTGGCAAGAGCTGATGTCCACAGAGTTGGAGCCTCAGCACCCCATGACGAACCTGCCAGTTTGTTAAGAAGATTGTTGCGCATCTTAACTTTAGCTGCTGTCTTCCTCAGGTGGGCATGGTAACTCAGTGTGCGGTTTAATGTCACACCTAGATAGGCCGATTCTACTTCATGCTTCACCTTTTGACCATTCAGATAAATATTCAATTCTCAGGTTGCACTGGCATGATGAAGATGGAACAAACTAGAGACTCTTTTTATGACGCTTGTCTGGTGGTGCCAAGTCTTACAGCAGTCAGCTAACTTTGTTATGTTCCGCTTTAAGGTGGCATCAAGCTTGTGGAATGTCTAGGCCTGGATACCTCTACAGATGTCATCTGCGTAAATGAACTTTTTTGACTCCGTTGTTGGCAGGTCATTGATATCAAGGTTGAACAGGGTTGGCGAAAGCACAAAGCCCTAGAGTAACCCATTGCTTTGTCATCTCCAGGCACTCTTCATCTTCCCCATATGGACTCTGAACTGCCTATCGTGAAGGAACAATTCAACGACACCTGTGACCCAAGGTAGCAGGACCCGTGATACCTTCATGAGCAGGCCAGTGTGCCCTCCCGTATCGTCAGGTCGATGAAAACAGCACCTGTTTTCAATTTTCTCTGGAAGCCATTTTCAACAAATGCGGTCAATGCATGTACTTGGTTGCATGTGCTATGGCCATGACATCAATGAAAACAATATACCCAGCCAGGATGAACACTGACCATGACATGCGTGTGTGCTTGTCAAAGACACCCCCATGCCTGGACAGAATTGTTGATCAGCACCAGCAACAAGTTTCACACTAAGGGCAGGTCTGCACTACGGGGGTAAGTCAACCTAAATTACGCTACTCCAGCTATGTGAATAACGTAGCTGGAGTTGACATAGCTTTGGTCAACTTACTCTGGTGTCTTCACTGTGCTTCATTGACAGGAGACGTTCTCCAGTTGACCTCCCTTACTCTTCTGGAAGAGCTGGAGTACTGGGGTTGTCCAGAGAACACTAGACCTGCAAAATCGATCCCTGCTGCATCAATTGCTGCACCGTCGATTTCCCTGTAGTGAAGACTAGCCCTGAGTAAGTAAAATAAAGATAATATTTTTATTTTTGTACTATATTATTCTTTTGTTTTGTATATTATATGTGCGTGTGTGTGTGTTTAACTGTCTAACGATCCATTTAATACAGCCTTTAATCTACTGGATATTCAGAAAAAATGTTGTTGTAGCACAGGTGGGTCATGGAGTTTTTACAGAATGTTGGAGAGGTTCAAAAATAATAATATTGAGAACCTCTGGTCTAAGGGCAGCACCCATCTCGCCGCATTCATTGTGCGTGATGCCAGACCCTTAACTCAGGCTTTGTGAATCCCAGTGTGCTCCTGGGATTTTCCAGGTACTTGAAAGTTAGGTGTGGTAACACCAAGCATTGCAAGGCCCAAGTCCCTTCATGAATCTAGGCCTCAGGCACTTTAGAAATGTGTGCCCCATGTCTACAAGGAAATACTTTGTATTGCCATCAACAGATCCATAACATCTGTAGCCTTCAAACAGCAGTGTTCTGCGCTGAGTGCATTTATTACACAAGCTGTAACTAATGCGAGCAAAGAGAAGTGATTTCCCATGTATGTTGTGACCACAGTGCAACTGGAGTACAGTTAACGTACAGGCTTGGCACGCTGTAAATGTAACTGTAACCCCTGGCTCGGCATGTGCTACTTGTCCCCATCTGGTCTGATGCTCACAGGATAGGAGTACGTTACAGGCCCCAGCTAGAGAGACTCAGACCTTGAGCTCTGCAGGTCCCCAGCTCAGCCTCTGGTATGTCAGCCCAGGTGTGGCCATCATGTGGCAAAGTGCAGTGAATGCACATCGCTAAGGGCTGTGGACTCCAATGGTTTCAGACTCAAAAGGACAGCTCAAGAGGCCTGAAAAAATATCTTCCTGAGCCTGCCTAGCACTGATGAGGGTTGGTAACTATACCTTCCATCGGAGGGCTCACCAGCTGGGCGCAACAGGAGGAGAAATACCTGGGGCTGTGAGTTGATCACGGGATGTCTATGAGTCACTAAGGGTTTGGCGCCTCACCCCGAATCAAGGGGGCAGCAAGGGGAACGGAAGGGGGATGTGACCACTCCAATCACCCTAGCAACCCTTCTCCCTCAATCAGCAGTCCCCAGCAGCCAGTCAGAGGGCAGGAGCAGGGCCGGCTCCAGGCACCAGCCCACTAAGCAGCTGCTTGGGGCAGCCAGCGGTGAGGGGCAGCACGTCGGGCTCTTCGGCGGCAATTCGGCAGCAGGTCCCTCACTCCCTCTCAGAGTGAAGGACCAGCTGCCGAATTGCCACCAAAGACTGAAGCGGCGGCGGTGTTGCTGCAGATCGCAATCATGGCTTATTTTTTCTTCTTTTTTTTCTTTTTGCTGCTTGGGGTGGCAAAAACCCTGGAGCCAGCCCTGGGCAGGAGGCAGCCTGCAAGCAGTCTCTGACCCTGGGAGAGCCCAAGATGCTGGGAAAACAGAGGGAGTCTGAATAGCCTGGCCTTCCCTCCCTGTGCGGAGCCCAGCTGTGGCATGGACATCTCCCTGCAGCCGGCCTGCAAAGTACTGCCAGGCCCGGCACATGGCCTCTCTTTAAACTCAGCCTGCAAACAGGCCTCAGAGGGGACAATCCACTTCTTCTGCCCCTCCTGCCTGCAACAAGAGGAGACCACCCGTCCCTCCTGCCACCACCTGCAGCCCTCCCACACCAGACACAGGAACAAGGGGATGTTCAGTGACATTGAAAGGTGAACAGTTAAAAACTAACAGGGAAATGTTTTTTTTTCCACATAAAGCACAATTAGCCTGTGGAACTCACTGCCACTGCAACTCAATGAGGCCCAGAGTTTAACAAGACTAAAAAAGGGCCTGGACATTTCTAACAAGAATATCCAAAGCTGTCATGATTAATGATACCATTTTTGGAAGGTATATTAAAGCTCTGGCTGAAGCCAATCTCTGATATTAGAGAGCAAGATGAAAGCTACCCGGGAAGGGGGCAAATTATCCCCATCTGCTACTGCAGAGTTCTTGCGCCTTCCTCTGCAGCATGTGGCGCTGCCACTGTTGGAGACCGGAGAGTGGGTTGATTGGACCCCAGCTGTGGTCCAGTCTGGCAGTTCCTGTCACTGTTCCCTCCTGCGCCCCTGCACCCCCCCACACACTGTTTCCCTCGTAGAAAAGGACACACAATGATGAGGATTACTTGCTCTTTGGAATGGCCCCTTTCTAGCACCCCCCTATAACCCTGCAGCCTGGCCGCAGTAATGGGGGGCCAGTAGCTGCACTGCCCTGGAGCAGAGTCAAAGCCACTGCTCCCTGCTTTGCTCTAGGGGGTGGTAAGTTACCTCACCTCTCTTTGTGGAGCAGCTTACTCCCCGCTGTGTGCCTGGAGGGGAGGGGCAGAGCCAGGGCTACTCCCTCTGCCCTCCGCCACCCACCCACCCACAGCAGGAGGCCTGGCTGAATAACTTTTGTTCTCTCCAGCTTGGCCATTCCCCCTGTGAGTAGAGGAGAGCAGAGCATGGCCCAGGGAGGGGCTAGAACAACCTAACCCCATCCCTGGCTGGCTCTAGGGGGTGGGATGGAGAAGCTTTGCAGCCCCATTAGCCTTTGGGAATTGCTTTGCCATCACACATAAAGTTCACACTCACGAGGTGTCCCCCTCCCCTCCCCAAGCCTGTCTGGCTGTCCCTGGCCAGTTCCCGCATTGGGCTGTCTGGGACAGGCAGACATGTGAGCTCACAGGAGCCCACTCTGCTCCCAGCACCACACAGGCAGCGCCTGGGCATGCGCGGCATCCTAACTTAGTCAGCATGCTGTGCTGTCGGCTGGTGTGTGGTTCAGGGCACCTCCTGTCCCCCTCCTGGCAGCTCCCCCATCCCCTCCCTGTGCACTACCAGTGATTGACAGGCACTGTCCCGTCTCCTGGAAACAGTTAAACAGCCAGGAAAGGGGGTTTAATCCTCATGTCTGGCTGTCTTATTTTTCTCCCTTCCCAACTGACGTTCAGGGAGCTCTTCCGTCTTCTCAGGCTCCAAGTATGCTGGGAAACACTCCCTCCATTCCGCAGCGGGGCCCTGTCATTTCCCTTGGGCTCAGTTCATTATCAGAGCACAGGGAAACCAAGCGGGACAGGACCTTGACGGCATGTGAATGTCAGGAGGGACGGACAAACGATTGGCCCCTAACAACGCAGACAAAGCCAAGGGCCTTTCCTTTGGTTCTAACAACTTAAACCAGATCTTCCATCTTTATAATTTATATTACCACAGTGCCTAGGACCCTGGTCACACACCAGGACCACGCTGGATAGTAGAGAGACAAGCTGGGGGCAGGTAATGTCTTTCATTGGTGAAAGAGCCAAGCCTTCACTTTCAGATAGAGCTCTCCTTTGGGTCAGCAAGCTCGGAAGCTCATCTCTCTCACCAACCATGGTTAGTCCAATACAAGATATTCCCTCCCCTGCCTCGTCTTCTCTGTTCCTAACAGGTGGGTCCTCAGTCCAGAGCTGTGTACTTCTCCTGAAACAGCCTGAGACCTCACAGCCCCCACCCCAAATCCAGCTGCTTTGCGGCAACTCCCTAGCTCCTTGCGTGGGGCAGAGAAAGCACAGACGCTGAACCCACAATGAACAGGGGACAGCTCAGACAGGCCAGCATGGGCAGTAGGTGTCCTGCACAGATCTACGGGTGTTGCTGAGACTTGCACAGTGATCTCACCCTTGCCCCACTGGCTGCCAGTACTTGTTTCTGCACTGCGGCCTCACTTTACACCTTTGTACTGTCGCCTCAGCACCCGCCTGTCTGCAGCAACGTAGCAGTTTAACAGCCACCCCACAGGAATGGATCTTGCCTCTGGGACTCTGCCGCAAGCCAGCCAACCCATCAGATAACTGTGCTTCAGACCCTGGTTCCTTTCCCAGCTCATTGTCTGGCCGCAGCAACTTGGGTAGATTTAAGGGGCTGGATCCTCATCTCAAACCATCCCATGATAAACAGATTTTATTTTGTTCCAGCTTTTCAGCTCGGCTTTATAGCAGCAGATAAAACAAAAGAAGAGAAGCAAAGGGCTCTTTTGATTGCACTGCTCTTCCATCACAGCAAGGCTTCTTTTTGGCTCCCGCAACCGTCACATGGGGCCCGCTTCCCTGCCATCTCTCAGCCCCTGCCCCATTCTCTGAGCACTGGTCCCAGTTAGTCATTGACCAGCAGCTACCTTGTGCTAATTGACTTTAGCCAGCGTTCGCCCACCCTTTTCTGTCCCGCTCTGCAGAGAAGGGACAGCAAAGCTGACTGAAACTGACAAGATTTCTTTTCATAAAAGAAAAGGGAGCGAGCCTACACTGGCTCCATCAAAGACTTTTATTAAAGCCACACGGGGAAAAAGCTGCCCTCTCAGACAGCTGTCGGTATCGAGAAAACATGAAAGAAACCATCAGCTATAATCAGCTCAGGAAATTTATTGCATGTTTGACCCTGATGTGGCTGTGTGCTGCTCAAGGAAGATTTCTTTGAAGGTGTTGCAAGTTTATTGATTGTGAAAAATGTCAGTGTGTCACATGCCCAATGAACTTGGCACTTCTTGCAATCAATACACTAATTGCCTTCTCTTTAGAGAGGCCTTTAATGTAATTAACCCTCCCCCCCACTTGTTTTGCCAACTATCATGTTTTAATAAATAGTTGATCTGGGCTCTCTATCCAGAGTGCCTCGGCAGAACGGAGGGGATGGATTTCGTAGAGGAGACTGGCTTTCTCATAGAGACCTAGCATCCATTTTCAGGAGCCCATAAAGCTGTATATCAACTTAGCAGCAGTGCCTATGTAACCCTCACACCTTCTGGGTGTGGTATTCTGTCCCATCTAATGGCACTGACACTGCTTAGAGAGACAAAGAGATTGTATCTGCTCTACAGCCTTAGCTAATAGCCAGTTGGCTTTTAGCTCAGACACTAAACTCCAGAGGTCCCTGGTTCAATCCTGCACACCAGAGACCAGGGTCTGTTGGAGTGATAGAACACTACACCCAGAAAGTGTGTGGGTGACATCTAGTCAGAGCCAAAGGCCTCATTATACTGATTCAATAACTGGTTTGTCTGTGCCTCTCTTCAGATACAGAGGGACAAAATCCCTTTAGTGGGGAAGAATGTAAGAGACCGGAAAGGTCCTAACCTCTCTGGACACTGAATGGGGTGGCTGTTCATGTGCTGGTGCAGGAAGGTCATGTCTGAAATGAAATGTTAGGAGATGCACAGATGGCAGCCTTGGGTTTGCTGGAAGCTCCAATGTCACTCTTAATTTACATATATATTGGCAGTGGCAAAATTGATATAGCAGAGATTAACTGAGGTTACAAACTGACTAACTGATAGATCTCAAGATGTAAGTGTTAATGGGGGATCAGCACCTAATGGAGGTGTTTCTAGGGCGTTCCCACATGTAACTATGTCCAGTGCTATTCAATATATTTCTCAATGATCTGGAATAAACTATATCATTGCTGGTAAAGTCTGCAGCTGATACACAAAGATTGGTGGGTGGTTAATGATGAGGGCAGATCAGTGATAGAGAGCAGTCTGGATCCCTTGGTTTGCTGGGTGTGATCAAACAACAGGTGTTTTAATGCAGTTAGCTCCAAGGTCACCAGTTTGGAACCAAACATGTAGGTCGCACTGAGAAGGTGTGGGGCTGTGTCCTGGAAAGCAGGGACTCTGGAAATGACTTAGGGTCAGAGCAGAAACCAGCTGAACATGAGCACACAATGCAGTGCTGGGGCTGAGGGTGAACCTGGTGTAGACACCCCTCTGCTAGGCAGAGAGCTCACAGGAGCTGGGATCGGGGCTCCTCGTGTGCTTAGGGGAAGCCATGTATATTTATGTCCCCATAGTAACAGTGTCTTAGGAGGGGTAATGCAGGCACAGATCTACAGGGAACTGTGATGTCAGAGCAGGCAAGCTCTGCCCAGCCTCTCTAGCCTGCTCTCAGGCCACAAGTTTGGCTTCCATTGTCCAGGTGTAGAACTGGATGAATTTTTAAAATTTAAAAATGTTGCTGAAATTAAAAATTTTGAAATTCAATGAAACATTGGCAACATTTTCAACATTTTTCACTACTTTTTCCTTTTTTGTTTCCTAGAAATGGGAAAAGTGTTCTGAAAGTTTTGATTTTTTTAAAAAGAAGGTGAAAAAAAGAATCAAACTGTGGCTGTGAGACTTTGCCCCTGGTTTTGATGAGCTTTGTTTGGCTGCAAGAGCAGAAATGTTGAGTAGAAGCCCGCACAGCGGCTGCAGCTACACTGGAAGGGAGAGGGCAAAATGGAGTCCAGCTAGAACTAGCCCTCCCCAGCATCCCCAGATCCCAAACTGTACAGGGTAAACTGCCCTCCCTTGAGACATGAGGACGATGCAATGACTCCCTCCCACTAGCCATGTGGCCTTTGGTAAAAAAGCTGCAGGGAGGAGCCAGCCAGAACCTAATGATTTAGGAAATCATTGTGGATAATCATCTGAGCTTGAGCTCCCACTGCTGTAGCCAAACGTGATAAATTGATCCTGGTATAAACAGGGGAATATGAAGGAGGAGTAAAGAGGTTATTTTACTTCTGTATTTGGCATCTTTGGACCATCAAGCCCATGGGGCCACTCAGGAACGGACCAAATGGTGAAGGATCGTTACAGCTGACCATTCAGCTTAGCGTTAAAGAAGAAGAATTTGGCACTGGTGCAACTGCTGCTGGAAGGGTCTGTCCAGTTCTGGTGCCCACAATTCAAGAAAGATGTTGATAAATTGAAGAGGGGTCAGAGAAGAGCCTGAGAATGATTAAAGGGTTAGAAAACCTGCCTCACAGCAACAGACTCAAGGAGCTCAAAATATTTAGCTTAGCAGAGAGAAGATAAGGGGGTGACTTGGTTAGAGCCTGTAAGTATCTACATGGGGAACAGATATTTGATAATGGGCTTTTCAGTCTAGCAGAGAAAGGTGTGAGAACATCCAGAGGTGGAAGTTGAAGCTAGAGAAATTACGACTGGAAATAAGATGTACACTTTTAAAGGTGAGAGAAATTAACCCATTGGAACAAGTTTCCCTGGGGCTGGTAATTCTCCATCACTGACAATTTCTAAATCAAGACTGAATGTTTTTTGTTTTTTTTCCCCCTAAAAAATCTGCTCTGGTTCAAAGAGGAGTGAATCCAGGGCAAGTCTCTGGCCTGTGCTATTCAGGAGGTCAGACTAGATGCTCACGGTGGTCCCTTCTGGCCTTATGGCTGATGAATCTAAGGAAGAACTGCTAAGTGGCTGCAAACGGTGGCCTGGTGCTTGGATCAAGACCAGAACGCGACGGGCTGGAGGCTGTAACCAGGTCCAGGCAGCACTTCTGGCTGTGCCCATGGTAGAGGTGCTGGTCACACAAGCGCCTTCTCCTCGTGGCCTCCCGCTGTTACAGCTCTGCTCTCATTTCCTCCCCTGCTGCCCCCTCCATCATTTGCTTTTCCCATTCTCCTTCCATGCACCTCTCTTGTGTGGAGCCATCTCGCCTCTGTCCTCCTTCAGACACCCCTCTGCTAGGCAGAGAGCTCCCAGGAGCTGGGATCTGGGCTCCTCGTGTGCTTAGGGGAACCCATGTATATTTATGTCCCCATAGTAACAGTGTCTTAGGAGGGGTAATGCAGGCACAGATCTACAGGGAACTGTGATGTCAGAGCAGGCAAGCTCTGCCCAGCCTCTCTAGCCTGCTCTCAGGCCACAAGTTTGGCTTCCATTGTCCGACTGCCCTTGACACAGCTTGGGCCCTGCTCTAGGCAGCCTGTGACCCCAGAACAGCCTCCCACCCTTCCTCCACACCCTCCTTTCCCGCCCTGGGCCTGCCCTCCAGAGCCACACACACTCAGCACCTGTCTCTCCTGAAACAGAAGCACAAAACATTGAGGAGCAGGTAACACATCAGCTCTGTGATCTGGGTCTGGTGCGGGAAGAGCCCTCAACCAGCAGCCCCTTCCCTTGTACTTCCTGTTGTCTCTACTCCTCCCCTGCCTCTCTTGGCATTGCCGGAGCCCCTCCAACTCCCATCGACCCTACAGAGAGCTTAGAGTAGGGGCAGTGAGCCTCAGCCTGATTCTGATCTCCCTTCCATTGCTGTCACCCTATTGACTGGAGGGACTTACTCCTGATTTACGCCACTGAGATCTGAATCTGGCTCCTCTGACATATCACATTGCACCTCTGTGGTGCTCTACACTTCATCGTGACAGCCCCAACCCCTCTTCCTTTCACTGGTGACAGCACCGGCACGGCACGGAGGCCAGACTGACCCCCTTTGGGTCCCATTAGCTTTGCATTTCACCTCTGCATTCATGACCTGGCATATTGCCCAGGCTGCTTGTGCTGAGGATGCGGAGCGCTGCAGGTGAGACAGGACAGGTTATTTCTCCTCCCTCCTGGTATCTGCTACCCCCTTTCTGCTCTCATCCCCCATTGCAGATTGGAGTTCAGGGCTTTCTCCTGTTCAGTGTCAAGACATTTGGTTTAATAAAACACCAGGGAAGTCCTGGCTAGCACTAGGGTGACCAGACAAGAACTGTGAAAAAATGGGACATGGGGTGGGGGGTAATAGACGCTTATATAAGAAAAAGTCCCCCAAAACGGGACTGTCCCTTTAAAAACGGGACAGCTGGTCACCCTAGTTAGCACTCACTTATTGACTGGAGGTACAATGCTCAGTGGAGACAATGGCGATTTACTTTACAGGCCTCACAATTAGAATCAATACAAATGGCTTGTAAATCCGTGTTGTTATCATCGTTATCATCAGTCACTGGAGCAGTGCCTGAGGCTCTGATCAGGACTAGGGGTCCCACTGTGCCGGGCTGAGCCCCAGCACGCAGGCAGACTGCCCCAAGGAGCGCTTTAATTTCACAAAGTGTGTGACCAAGCCTAGGAGGCAGTGGAAGAGAGCAGGGGTCACATGTAATGAGATCACACGCCTCCCCTGGCAGACAGGGGGCACTGCACAAGGGCCCAGACTCTCAGAAGAGAGTGCTGGTCCTGAGTGTGAGTTTGTTCATTTGTTTCTGGCCCAGTCATCGCTGGGTGGCTGGTTTCTGGCAGGCTTCTCCTCTGCAGGGTCTTGATTATGGATCTGAAGCCGCTGGGTAATAGATGTCTGGACAAGTTCAAGGAGGGCAGCCCTTGTAGAAGGGGTGGCGTGGAAGGAAGTCTGGAGGTGGCTGTGGGAGAAGCAAACTCAGAGGTGGCTGGCATCACTGGCAGGATGGAGAGGGCGAATATGAGACAAGAAGGGAAGAGTTGACAAGCCATTAACATGATTGTGGCCATCCCTAGACATTCCCTGAAATTACAGTGTGACCCTGCCAGACCAGATACCACCTCATTTCAAGGCCCCAGGCCTCTTTGAACATTGACAAATGCAGAGCGGGGAACCAGTCTGGCTTCCGTGCCTGTTGCATTACCAAAATCAATATTCAATGTTAAGTTGATGAGAATGTGTTTAGTGTTTTATAAAATGCTTGTAGGATGCTGCCTGTGTTATAAAGTGAGAGCAAGCATTTGCATCGTAAATCCCCCCGCAACTCTGCAACTCACCAAACAGGAAAAATGCCTTGTGTACTGCAAATGATGGTCTCTAACAAGATGTTGAATCCTGTTCATCAAATGCAAACGAGCCATTGTGTGAGATCAAGGGTCAAAGACTTTGTTGTTAAGTGCATTATCTCCCACTCACCCCACGAAGAAGGGACCGCTGCGGAAATTGTTGCTGTCAGTTTGATTTCAGAGGAAAAGAAAATATAAAAATGCCTCACAAGGACACAGGATCGTCTGTTGGCTGTTTGGACTCTCCCAGAGCCAGAGACTCTAAACTGAAGTGAGAGATCCCCCAGGTTTTCGGTGGGTTTGCCCTGAAAGACATTTTGAATTGACAGATCGCTACAACTCTGTCACTTGCAGGATTTAGATTGGAACTCATTTGTGTGTATATCTGTGCTTGCTTTAACCAGTAAATAATTCTCGTATTTCTTTCTCCTACCAGTCAGGGTGTTTGCCCTGCTTTTTGACAGCATGCCCCAAAGTTGGCCTCACTATCGTGAGCTCTCCAGGCAGTGTGACAAACAGAGCATGAATAGATGGCATTGAGAATAAACCCGTGTGAGAGACTGTCCTTCTTAGGCAACCTTCTGCCTTTAGAGAGCATCCCAAAGTATCTCCAAATGCTGAGTACCGTTCTGTTCCATCTTGAAGAGGAGCAATGATTTTTGTTGGTCCCTTGAGTGCTCTCTTCGGAAAGGTTTCACTGACTGGCAAAGGCAAAACTGTAAAGATTTTACTGTCAGTCCCTGTGTTCCAAGCCGGTCTATCTGCATGTTGATAAGAGGGCTGCAATGCATCTAAGCTAGTCTCCCATTTCCTTCCTGCTCTCCCAGTGGCTCCTTTTGCTTAAGTCAATATCTGTGTGTGTGGAAGGGCAGGAAGGGTTCCTGTGCATGACCACGCTGTGACAAAGCTCCTCCTCTACCTTGGTGGGTCCTGCGCTTATTGACAGATTTACTCACCTCACAGATTCACCCTGTGGGTTGAGAAACTGCCCAGAGACCTTCCCCTCTGGTAGAATCCACAGTCCAGGTCAATTCCTCCTGTGTTTGATCAGGAGTTGGGAGGTTTGGGGGGAACCCGCGCCTGCCCTCTACTCCGGGTTCCAACCCAGGGCCCTGTGGACTGCAGCTGTCTAGAGTGCCTCCTGGAACAGTTACGTGACTGCTACAACTCCCTGCGCTACTTCCCCATGGCCTCTTCCCAACATCTTCTTTATCCTCATCACCGGACCTTCCTCCTGATGTCTGATAATGCTTGTACTTCTCAGTCCTCCAGCAGTATGCCTACTCACTCTCAGCTTCTTGTGCCTCTTGCTCCCAGTTCGTCACACGCACTTCCTCTCCTCTGGCTCCCTGGCTCCCTTTGGCCTGACTGGAGTGAGCCCTTTGTAGCAGCAGAGGGGCCTTAATTAGACTCAGGTGCTTAACAGCCTCACCTGACTCTTACTTAGCAGGTTAATTGGAGTCAGGTGTTCTCATTACCTGGAGCAGCCCCTGCTCTGGTCACTCAGGGAACAGAAAACTGCTTATCCAGTGGCCAGTATATCTGCCTTCTACTACTCTGCTGTTTCCAACAGGCCTGGGTCTGTCACAACGCGTATCCCACTGAACCAGTTCTTAAAATGCACCATGGGGGATAGACAGCTGCAGCAATAGCCTGGGTAGCATCAGCTTCAGCACCGGCGCACATAGACTCACTGGGAATGTTAGTGTGGGGGGATGGACTCCAACCCTCTGATCAACACGAAATGACTCCTGTCCTGCAACCACCCTCCTCAGGCAAAGATCTGATGGGCAGAGGGGCATTATGACCAGTGGAGTCTGGCTCAGGTGGACCAATGGGAACAACAGTTTCCTGTGTCATGGGCCTACAGCTGACAATCTCTCTCTCCAGTCCCCTGGCAGTCACAGTTAGCAACTGGAGTGTAAAAGCCTTAGGTGCCCTAAACTCTCATTGCAGCACCCAGGGAGGCAGTGTGTGTGTCACACCTTCCTGTTAGTATCTAAGTCTGTTTGTTAGCCGGGGATAGAATTTTGGGTTTGACTTTTTGATACTTATACTAAAATGTGTAAACAAGGGACAAAGACACAGTGATGTTGCTTCTGCCTAGTCAGCTGGATTTGTGAGTACAGTGGGAACAGATAAGACCAGTCAGTGTTACCGGACAGCACAATTTAAGATTGCCTCAACTCCTATCTCAAAACAAAGTCAAGCAACCAATCAGGAGGAGCAGAGGGGCTGGGGATGTGTGGGGGCAAATAAAACCCTAAAAGACCAAGCAGCACCATGTCACTCCTTATCCCTCCCATGGGGTACAAAAGAGGTAGGATGAAGACCCCAGACCCGAAATGGAACATGACCCATTAAGTTGTTAGTTGTGGGACTGTGGGTGTGCATTACAGGTATAATTGGGCCTGTTAAGAAGGAGGAAGTGGGAACAGAGAAAATGGGGAATGGGAAATAGGGAACTGGGACATGGACAAGGCTTTGCGGCGTCAGAGCTGGGAGGGGGACATGGGGTAAACGCTCTGCAGTGTCAGAGCTGGGAGGGGAAGCGAGGTAAACTCTCTGCAGTGTCAGAGCTGGGAGAGGACAGGGGGTAAACGCTCTGCGGTGTCAGAGCTGGGAGTGGGACGCAGGGTAAACACTCTGCGGTGTCAGAGCTGGGATGGGGACGGGGTTAACGCTCTGCGGCGTCAGAGCTGGGAAGGGGGACGCGGGGTAAACGTTCTGCGGTGTCAGAGCTGAGAGGGGAATGCGGGGTAAATGCTCTGCGGTGTCAGAGCTGGGAGGGGGACATGGGGTAAACGCTCTGCAGTGTCAGAGCTGGGAAGGGGGACGCGGGGTAAATGCTCTGTGGTGTCAGAGCTGGGAGGGGGATACGGTGTAAATGCTCTGTGATGTCAGAGCTGAGAGAGGGACATGGGGTAAACGCTCTGCGGTGTCAGAGCTGGGAAGGGGGACGCGAGGTAAATGCTCTGTGGTGTCAGAGCTGGGAGGGGGATACGGGGTAAACGCTCTGAAGTGTCAGAGCTGGTAGGGGGGACGTGGGGTAAACGTTCTGCAGTATCAGAGCTGGGAAGGGGGACATGCGGTAAACGCTCTGCGGTGTCAGAGCTGGGAGAGGGACGCGAGGTAAATGATCTGCGGTGTCAGAGCTGGAAGGGGGATGGGGTGAACGTTCTGCAGCATCAGAGCTGGGAGGGGGATACGGGGTAAACGCTCTGTGATGTCAGAGCTGAGAGAGGGACGTGGGGTAAATGCTCTGTGGTGTCAGAGCTAGGAGGGAGACGGGGTAAAACTCTGCGGTGTCAGAGCTGGGAGGGAGGACACGGGTAAATGCTCTGTAGTGTCAGAGTTGGGGGGGGGACGCGGGGTAAACCCTCTACGGTGTCAGAGCTGGGAGGGGGTCAGGGCGTAAAACTCTGCGGCGTCAGAGCTGGAAACGGAACACTGGAAACAGACTCTGCTGGCGTGTAGAGGTCTGGATATGCTTGTTTGGAACTAACCCCAATAAACATCGCATTGTCTGCGCTTTGAACGTCTGGTCTTTTGCTGCTTGCTGTCTGCGTGACAAAAACCAGGGAAGTGAGACGGTGGCGGGAAAGCCCTCTAACTCTTCTCACACACAGGGACAGATGCATTGTTTATGTCTCTCTCTCTATCTCTCACACACACACACAGGGAGAGAGGCATTGTCTTTCACACATAAGTGTGGATCTCTCTCTCAGTCTCCTCAGTTGAAGCTGCTCCACTGTGTATAAAATCATGAGACCAGAGAGTGTGAATGACTACTGGGGACAATGCTAAAAACAAGAGGGCAGAGTTAAGGTTACACGGGCAACTTTAACTGTGCATTTCCTAGTTTTCAGAAGTTTTTTACTCAATTCAGAGTGCTGCAAGGGGATAACTTCCCTCCAAGAAACCTTAACTCTGAGTTAACATTGTTTTTTGCCACTGAATTCTTATTCTTAGCATCAGCACCTGGGAAAGGCAAGAAGAGAAGGTGAGCAGGGGGGAGTCATTAATGGACTCAGGAGAGGAGCATAGGTGAAAAGCCTTGTCCCAGAAATAGTTAACGTTAAAGGTATGGAGACAGGATGGCCACAAAGTGGTAAGTACCAGTGACTGAAAAGAGCAGTAGGCCATGGATTTATCATGAGCATAAGGCCAGAGGGATAAGAGTGGCCCAGAGACAGAAAGTGAGCTGGGAGGAGGGAAACAGAGCTGTCTGAATAGCTACAGCAAGCAGGTAACCAAGGCTGACAACATCATGAATGAGAACCACAGAGACGTAGATTTTGTGGGCCAGGAAGACTGAATTTCACTCCTCGAAGTGCTTCCTGCTAGCCCAGGCGATGGGACGTTGGCAGGATGATGCGGGAAGCCCCTGTCATGCCTGTTTTTTGGATGGGGCTTTGTTCTCAAGGCATCTCTATCAAGCACCTTCCCCAGTACAAGAGTCACTAGTTTTCTTATTTCTGAGGATTAAAAATAATAAAGGAAGCCAGAGAGTGCCTGTGTTCATCACACATTCTTTTTCCAATCCTGCTCCCCAGCTGTGACTCATCACCCCATGCCCACTGGGGCCTGGTGGAACGTCTTCACAGAAAGGTCATGGGCTTCCTCGCAGACTCCAAAGTTAGCTCTGCGTGTGTGTGTGCATGTGGCGGAGCATCCCTCTGGCCATATGGTGGGATAGAGCTGCTGAGTGGCTGTACCCACCACATTTCTCACCACTTCCTGATGGCAAGATGAGGAGAAAACCGGGGGATTGTGCTCTATCGGAGAATGCCAGCAAAGGCAGTAGCTCCCTCCAGAAATCCCTGCAAGGCAATAGGGCCTGAGCCATGGTTTGTCCTGCTGTGACTCTCACATTGTCCTTCCCCTAATGGAGAGGGGGGATTTAGGCCAGTCCATTTAAAGGTGATTTTGTGACCATGGTGACAGAAGAGGGCAATGTGCCGTGAGCTTGGAGTGAAGCTGAGAAAATGCCTGACATGGGGAGCTCCCCTCCAGCTCTGCTTTTTTGGTGAACTGCTTCCAGCACAGTTACTATTGCTCATGTAGGATAACAGAGCCAGGTACCGCATAGTCGCTGGAGACTGTTGTGGGCCCCCTGGCAAGGGGGCCCTGGCTTTGTGCTTACAGCACAGGCCTGGCTATTCTGGGTGCTGGACTACCTCTGCCACATGCTACCTGTGTGGCTTTGGGCCGGCCACCTGGGTGCACTGTGCCTCAGTTTCCCATCTATACAGAGGTATTGTGGGGCATCACCACTAGCATTTGCAAAGGGCACTGGATAGAAGATGTGTGAGGAGGGAAGCTTAGCCCATTGGATTTATGGGGCAGAGGATGTTATACTCCCTAGGGATTCTGAGGGGCTAGACCATGATCTGGGACCGACTACACATGCACATGCACTCAGACAGAGGCTGTAGATGGCATCTGGGTGCGATAGGCCCAGTTCGCAGATTTTAATGCAAGCAGAGACCATTGTGATCACCTCGTCCTGACTTCCTGCATAGCACAGGCCACAGGACTTCCCTGAATCAAGTCCTGCTTCAGAACCAGTAGCTGCACTATTAGAAAAACATCCAATCTTGGATTTAAAAATGGTCAGTGATGGAGAATCCACTGCTACTCATGGTAAGTTGTTCCAATGCTTAGTTACCCTCATTGTTAACAACTTGCATCTTATTTCCCATTTGAATTTGCGCAGCTTCAACTCCCAGCCATTGGATCATGTTACACCTTCCTCTGCTAGATCGAATAGCCAATTATCAGGCTTTTGTTCCCCATATAGTTACATACAGATTGTTATCAAGTCACCCCTTCACCTTCTCTGGGCTAAGCTAACTCGTGTTTCCCACTTTAAGGAATATTTTCCAATCCCTTAATCATTCCCATGGCTCTTCTCTGAACCCTCTCCAATTGCTCAAACTGTTTCTTGAACTGTACGCACCAGAACTGGACACAGCGTTCCAGCAATGGTTGCACCAGTGCCAATTACAGAGGTAAAAGAGCCTATTTACTCCTATTCAAGATTCCCCTGTATATACATTCAAGGATCACATTAGTCCTTTTGGCCATAGTATTTCCTGGGAGCTCATGTTTGGTTGAAGCAGCAAAGAGTCCTGTGGCACCTTATAGACTAACAGACATATTGGAGCATGAGCTTTCACGGGGGAATACCCATTTCATCGGATGCATGTTTGATTGATTATCCACCTTGACACCCATGTTTTATTCGGAGTCAGTGCTTCCCAGGGTAGGGTCCCCACCTTGTAACTAAGACCTACATTCTTTGTTCCTAGATGCATACATTTACATCTTGCTGTACTCAATCTCTGTTTGCTTGTGCACAGCTGACCAAGCAATCCAAATTCTATACTCACTAGGAGGGTGGTGAATCACTGGAATGGGTTACCTAAGGTGGTGGAATCTCCATCCTTAGAGGTTAACAAAGCCCTGGCTGGGATGATTTAGTTGGGATTGGTCCCGCTTTGAGCAGGGGGTTGGACTAGATACCACCTGAGGTCGCTTCCAACCCTGACGTTCTATGATTCTATAGCAGTGACCTGTTGTTGATCCATTGAAGTGTGTCGTATTGATTGTCTACAGCTTCATTCACTAACAAACAGGAGCCGAGCAAGATGGCTCGAAACAAACCTTTCTGCATTCTTGGCCCTGATGGGGGCCTCCCAGGCCCCAGCCCGTGTTTCAGCTGCCTTGAGGCTCCTGTAACTTATACGGCACTGCAATGGCTCCCCATGGATCACTGCAGCAGGTGAGCATAACTGAAGCACAACGCTTTCTGACTCTGCCCCCTTCCTCCCCAGCACAACCCCTCTCACCCCAGAGGAGCCACCTGCAATGATCAGGGCCTGGGCAATCACATCTACTGGTCAGCCAAGAGTCAACACCAAAACCAACATCGGTGCCAAGGCAAAGGTCAGAGCCGGAGGCAATGTCAGGGGTAAGGCAGAGGAGCAAGGACTGAGGGTAGGTAGGGATCTGGGATGGGTGGACAGGAACCAGGAGCAGGTGGGGAGGCAGGACCCAGATAAGCAGGAAGAGTCCATAGTAGCAGCCAGCCAGGAATTCTTCTAGCAGCTCAGACAACTTCCTGTTGTTACTTCCTGATTTATATAGCACTCCTCAACCAATCATGGGGCTGGATATTTCCACCAATCAGGAACTTTGGGGGTGGGGCCCTCTGCAAGCTAACCCTTCCCTAGACTTTTTCCTGCTTACTCAGGTGAGCAGCTGGGAGATGGTTGTGGTCTGAGCACAGCGCAGGGACCCTGGGGCCTAGGTTCGAGGTCTGTGATCCCTCACACCACATCCTATTGAGGATCTGGGGCAGAGCATGAGGCAGTGACACAGCTTTAGCCAGGCTCTGTCTCAGCACAGCCTCTGTCTAAGAACGTGACTCATGACACACAGCGTCAGGGGTGAGAAGCTCTTTGGGAAAGTGTCAAACAATGCTAACCCCAGTGTTTAATTTGTGCCAGGTCTGAGCCCTGGCACCTCTGGGCCTGGCAGTTCGTAGCCCCAGCACCTCTGGGCCTGGCAATTCGTAGCCCCGGCACCTTTGGGCCTGGCGGTTCAGAGCCCGGCACCTTTGGGCTTGGCAGTTCACAGCCCTGGCACCTCTAGGCCTGGCAGTTCAGAGCCCTGGCAGCTTTGGGCTTACTGCATCAGTTATGAATGTAAAAAAGTTACTTGAGCCCCGGCACGTCTTTCATTACAAATTAAGCACTGGCTGAGGACTGGGAAAGCTCCAATTCTCTGTTCCTCCAAGGAGCCCTCCATCAAACACAAGACAGAACTGTGTCCATCAGGGAAACAATAAAGGTCACAAACGTCGTTTGACACTGTTGATTCCAAACCCTGGTGGGTTTGTTCTAACTTAGGATCCTGTTGGGATCTGCAGGATTGGTGCTGATTACAAGCCTACTGGTCAATTCTACAAGAAGATGGTTTTTGAAGATTAAGCAATTGAACTAGTCCTCAGTGGAAGGGTCAAAACATCTGGGTCTCCCACACACATCAGGAGGAATCTCCTGTTTCTCCGGTGTCAAACCCAGCCTCCCTGCTTCCTGAAAGGCTGATGTAAACCCAAGGTGCCAAATGAAAGGTGGTAATTACTCCCTGACTGGCAAAATGCGGATCCATACATACGAGTACTTCACAGCTTCAGGGGAGAATGTGCACTGAAGCCCCTTGCGAGATTTCTGGGAGCCCTTGGAACGGGAAGCAGGAGATGTTTCTGGTTTCCATATTGGTTTGTGCACTAGCACCAGTTGTACAGAGGTGCGGGCTGCCTTGTCAATTGCATCTGTTCTGTTCCACTCCACAGGCAATTGGCAGCTTTACACAGCTCTATGCCTGTCACCATACCCAAGGGTCAGATCCTCTCAGGGTATCATGGGAGGAGCTCAGCACGTGCAGGAGCAGAGGGATTTTGCACCCCGTTCGGGAGGGCCTGCTGTGGAGATTTTGAACAGCACCCACATCAACAAATATCCGGGGCTGAAGCGGAAATCCGTGTCCTGCGAAGGAATTCTACCTGCCCAGACCGTTGCGTAAGCGAGTTCTCAATGGCTGGAGCTTATTGCTCTCCCTGCTGAGGCTGAAAGTAAGGGAAGGGCACTCAGGTCTTGGGAACAGTAGCTGCGATAAGTGGTGCTAAAATGGCTCTGTGGCCATTGCCTGCTGTTCCCTGGCACTTTACATAGGAGGGGGAGAATGGAATGCGCCTGGTATTGGAATTGGGGACCGAGCTCTCTGAGGAGGAGAATGAATTGCCCGCCTGCCTCCCTTCAGAGCTAAGGCACGCGGCCTCTCCGGAACAAGGGCTGCCTCAGGAAGCATCTTCTCCGAGCCATCCTCCAACCAGAGTCACAGCCTCCCACGGGAACACATGTGCCTAGGGCTCTGGGAATTAAATCCCACACTGCCCCAGTGGGTGTGCTCCGAGTCCCCACTCGCTCGCAGTAGAAGGGTGTCCTCTTTGAGCAAGGGTTAAAGGGGTGCCCGGACACACAGTCGGCTTCCTTGGTGACCGTTGCGGGGCCTGGAAGAATGGAGCCCTGGAATGAGAATTTGCTTCTGCATTAGCATCCCAGCAGACAGCACTAGCCTCTCCACGCCAATTCCCCGCAGCGTTAGACAGCAGCACTATTTTTACCTAAGCAGTGGGAAATTTCTCAGCGAACTGAAAAAGAAGAGAAGAGAGAAGCAAACGCAGCAGGTGAGAACTTGCGATTTCCCATCTGGTGCTGCAGACTGGTCGGGCTGCCCCTCCCTGTGTGCTGTACTTGGAGATGATAAGCCCAGGATATTGAGAGAGGCACTTCTAGAGCTCCCAGTGCTCCTGGATACATCCACAGTGAAAGCCAGTGATACAGCTGAGGGCCCAGGCCCGCCCCACTCCCACCCAAAGCAAGGGCCAAGGGTCTGCTGGAGCGATGGGAGCCGCCTTCGGCCCCTACATTTCTCTTCTAATCTCATTTTGTCACCACCACCTTCGGCATTGCCAGCCCCCTGCTGAGTGCCCCCTGCCCCCATCTAACTCCTGGCGCTGCCCCTCCCAGCTGTTCCACCCAGATGTCCCCACACCAAGCCTCTGCCCCTGTCCTGCCCTGCCTGCCTCCCCTCCCCCTTCCCTCATCCCAGCCTCTGCTCTGCCCCTCCCTCTCCATCCGCCTCTGCCCTGCTCGGTCTTGTCTCCCTCCTCCCCTGGCAATGATTTCCAGGCTAGTGCCTCTGGAGCGTCCCCGCCTCTGCCAGCCTGGGCACTCAAGCACCAAGCTCCACGTGCCACATCCCACTGTGCCTGCACCTCCCCCTGAGAATCCTCAGGAGAGGCAATTCAAGCACGTTCCCCTCCGAATACAGCTTAGCCTTGAATTCACAATGGCTGAGCTCGCCGCCTGCCTCTTGTCATTCCTTTGTTCCCCTCAAGGCCAAGCAGACACCTACCTGCATGGCTCTCTGGAAGGATTCCTGAAAACACGGGGCACAATGCAGCAGGTGAGATAGTTCAGCTTTTGTGCTGCACACTCAGGCTAATGGGGTGCTTCTTCCCTGCGTTTCAGAGCCACGTGCGCTGCGTTACGTTCCGAGTGCTGGTGTGCAGTCGTGGGAGAGCTCGCACCACGAGATGGGACACAATTCCCTTTTCTAGCTCCAGCCACTTCCAAGCATCGCAGATACATCTGCAGCCATCCAGTGCATGGGCACACATACCAGACACACAGGCCTACGCTTTCACAAGCTGCCTCTGTACCTAGGTAGGCAACAGACACCCCCACATGCCGGCTGATACAATCCCACACACCAGCACACCCTCCGAAGGCTTTGATTCCTAACCGGGGTCTCCCTGGCTCTGTCAGGACAGATGTCACTCAGCTGCCATACTGGCGCTTGGCCGGCTCTGTTTGTGAGTCCTGGTGTGTGTGTCACACAGATCCCTCAGAAAACGCCAGTCAGTCTTTGGGGTGAATGCCTCAGACTCGTGTGCTAGTCTGACAGCTCCCATTTTCTGGTTGCGGGTGGGCCCAGCGTAGCAGTCTTTGTTTCCAAGGCCTTTTCATTGCTCTTCTTCCTGTTGCCTCAGCAGATCCAAAGAGACGGGGGTCTCGAATGGCCACGCTTTGGAGTGCTGACCAGGAGGGTTCTGACATGAGAGCAGATAAGCCTGAAGAAGCTGAAGCGTGCAGTGCCAGAGAGGCACTGAAGCGGATTCCCTTCGCCAGCCTGGAGACTGACAGTATCTCCTTGGCAAATAGCAGGAGACCAGCTTTTTTCCAGTGGCTGGGTTTGAAGATTAGGGTCAAACTGAAAAGCAACAAAATCCCCAGCTAAACTATATGGAGCCGGCCTCGGTGTGGAGGGGGGAGGAAATCAAACTCAACCAAGGAGCCCCAAACTCAACAAGCAGCAGAGAAGTTTGAGCCCGGCTGCAAGAGGAGGAGGTTCCAGGGATGTGTGAAGAGAAAATGAGATAATAACATTTGGATTTATTTATAAACCAAACCCTGCATCTGCTGCACCCAAGATAGCTTGGTTCAGTCTTCAGCATTAAACATTTCCTTAGCCCACAGCCCCGCTGGCGCTGCTCGCACCCTCCTGCTGCCTGCCAAGCAGCCAATCCATCTAGGCAGCTCTAATTAAACTTCAGAGATAATGAATTTTTCAATGGTTAATGATTAAAACAGTTAAAGTAGAATATGGCCGGATGGCGTGACTGGTTCACTCATCTAAACTGACTGCAGTGGGGGCGCATGGGAGCACCTGGGCCATTTACTGGGCGAACAGGTCTCTTGTGGGCGAGGTTCTTTGGAAATACCAACCCTGCCAGAATCAGACGGAGGCTTTGATCTGAGAACGTGGGAACAGTAGGCCCCACCACCAGACAGGCGAGATGAAAGGGTTGGGGAGTCTTTAAAGGGCCAGCTTTCCTTTTCTAAGTTACTATTTGTGGCTTTTGTTGGGACAATTATGTGAAAGATAAATAGCCACCACCCTCCTTTCATGCTGCTGACAGCTCCTCAGCTTATGAACAGCTGCTATCAGCCTAATCAGCTGAAAAATCATTTCTAAATGAGAGAGTCCCAGGCAGAAGAGTGATTTATGTCTGTGAACCAAAAATAAAGGGCTCCCATTAGCACTTGGAATGAAGCACATTCAACGCCGTGTTCTGTAATAGGTCTGTGATCATGGGAGGAACCTATAATGCATGATTTTCAGAGAGCCTGTGTAATCCATGTGCCAGTTGGCTTTTTGGCTTATGCTATAGAGGCTCAGGCACCAAGCTCCAGAGGTCCCCAGTTCAATCCTGCCTGGTGACAGCCAGGGTCTGCCAGCATTACACAAGGCCAAGGCATTATAGAGAGAGGGAATGGCTGGGAGCTCACAGCATATCAACCCTCCATCATGGAAATGCTTAGCAGAATTTACTGAGGTGTATACATTGGGCTGGGAATCCTATAAGCAAGGGAACACTCATGAATAGAGGGCTCTGGAGAGTGATGTCCTATACTTACTCCCAGAACATGGCACCACCATGCCAACCATCTTCAGTCCTTGCATGGGATGGCAGGATAATTTGGTCTCCAGGGACTGTCCAGTTTTTTATCTCTTTGCTGAGACCAATAATGAGAGGGCCAGTGCAGTAATGCTGATTTTGTGATATAGGCCTTTGTCCGCTCGCAACTGAGTGAAGACCCATCAACTCAAAGATCTGAATGTGGAGGAGGCTTGGAATGACTTTAAATCAAAGTTGCAGAAATCGGCATCCCAAACCAGGGGGAAAAAATCATAGAGAAGAGCTTCAGACCAGACTGGATGAATGAGCATCTCCAACAGGTTATTAAGAGAAAGCAGAAAGCCTACAAGGAATGGGCAATGAGATGGATCAGCAAGGGAAGCTGTACACGTGAATGGTGGATCTCTGCTACGAAATCACTGTTGCAGACTGCTGGTTCCCTTTCAGTGTTTGCCTTTGATTAGACATGTATACGAATAGGAACTGTGCCTGAAGTTATACTAGCTGAGAAAGAGTGCAGAGAAAACCCAAGTTAACAAGCTTCAAGCTTCAGGGCATAGACTCATCCATGATCAATTGGGGCAAGATAAAAACTGCCCTTGTGGTAGAGATATGCGCAGTAAGATGCATGGGGGGTGGGATTTAAACTTTCTTATGAAACATCCACTATGAGTCACTTCTGGAGACAGGATGCTGGACAATTGGCTTGTTCCAACACAACAATTCCCACATCTCCAATTTGCCACTGTTGTTATGATATTGCCAGTATTAATATATTCTGCTCCTTCCTAATATTTTCTATGTAGGTGAGAGGCTACACAGACACTACTAGCAGCATTTGCTTCCCCGTGGGAGAGTTTGCATCTGGGAAAAGTGAGTTAGGCGCCCCAAAGCCGACACGTGACTCTGTGCCCAGCCCATGGCTGCTCTCTGGCACTGCCAGTCTGATAATGTACAAAAGCACAGATCTTCCTTCCTCTAAGCAAAGAGACTAAAGAATCAGTCCCTCAATAGAGATCAGCAAGAAACGAATTATCCAGTGACTCAAAATAAGGCCCTTGTCTGCCCTCAGCTATGCCAGCTGAGCGCCGCTTTCTGTGGGAGTCCGTGCCAGCGAGATGTTTCAATGGACTCTCCTGCATCAATTAATGTGCTTGAGACCAGGAAGGCCCTGGCATGCAAAAGAAAGGAAACATCAAACAGCCACTCTGACACATGTTTAACATTTTATATTTCTTGTAAAAATGCAGAAAGGTTGAGTTTTAAATATTCATCTCCCGGGAAGACAACTGGGATGGATGAAAGGCTGCAGGTCTCCAGGGTGGGGTGAGGTGAGGTGGCTGACGTGTGGTTCCTTAGAGGGATTATGAGGCTGTCGGGCAGTTCCCTGAGGGAGCGGAGAGGTGTCGTGCCATTACTCGGGTGAGAGGGTGGGGTAAGATGTTGGTGTCATAACGTCGACATGCTCTGAGAGTGTGAACACAGAGCCAGTGTCGCTACTTTATTGAGTATATGGGGGAGGGATAGCTCAGTGGTTTGAGCATTGGCCTGCTAAATCCAGGGCTGTGAGTTCAATCCTTGAGGGAGCCACTTAGGGATCTGGGGCAAAAATCAGTATTTGGTCCTGCTAGTAAAGGGAGGGGGCTGGACTCAATGACCTTTCAAGGTCCCTTCCAGTTCTAGGAGAGAGGTGTATGTCTCCAATTATTAAATTTTTAAAATTAATATCGCAAGTCTCATGATATTTGGTGGTTTTCTGAAAGTCCCACTCCCAGAGGCCAATGATTATGGGAAAATCCCAGCTTTCATTTTTAAAAAAGCAAGTGCCTAGCCTCACAGTTGTGGGGAGAAGCTTGAAAATGTGACCTAAGATTGGAAACCAGGAGGCAAATAAAAAGAATATTATTTTTTAAATCTTGTGTTTTTTAAGCCACTCTCATGATTTTGGCGTGTCTGGCTTATGAGCGTTAACAAGATGGGTCAGCAATGTGCATACACAGAAGCAGGAGTCACCTGTTCAGCTTCCAGCCTGGAACAATCTAATCCCCAGACAGCATAGGGTCTCAACACCTCCACTCTCCTATGAACCAGCCCCAGAGACCGTCACTCTTCTCTGTGTGGTGAGATCAGATGACAGTGCTGTTATGCTCGGTGAGAGCAGAGATGAAAGTCTTCTAAAAACCCAAAGCCGGCTTTCAAGGGCCTTTCATAATTGTACAAGCCCTTCTGTGGCGGTTATAATTAGGAGATCTCATTGAATTCCTTTCTCAAGGCCAGACAGATGCGTGTTACAGCAGCTTCCTCTAACAAGGGAGCAGAGCGAGCTGGTGCCACGTCAGTCAGGGAAGGTTCTGATTAACTTTTCCTCTTCCCTGGCTCTCCCAAATGCGGCTCTTTCACTAAAATCAGACACTGAGATCCATATGAGCAGCAGCCAACTCACAGTCCCACACAACAGGCCTAGGTCCTGCCAAGGGCCCTGCTCAAACCCTGCTGTGTCTGGGATTCCCTAGGTCAAAGGGCAAAGTTGAGGGAAACATGGAGGGACAGTGCTCCTCCCTGCTCCCCTCCCTTTGGTTGGGCAGGGCTCCCCACAACTCCCCTCTCCCTCTGTCTTGGTTGGGCAGCACCACCACCCCCGGCAGGTCTCTGGTCCCCTTAGTTGGTGCACCCCTCCCATCTGACTGTGACCATGGGTCTGGATGAGGGTAGGAGGATGTCCTGGTATCCTCAGGGAGCAGCTGGGCTTCTCAGGAATTGGGGACACTCAGGCCGTGTCTACACTACACATCTTAAGCACGGTGATGGACGTGGGGTGCTGGTGTCTATGGATGCGTACCCCAGAGTATGGGCTCTGGTAAAACTCCTGAGGGCACTGTTGTAATATTAGGGGAGCAGACAGTGTCAGAACCCCCCACCACAGCCACAAGGCCTGTGATTGTCAGAGTTTAAAGCTGAGTGGGTCTAAAGAACGGAACATCCATTACTGGCATCAACTTAGACGGGCTGGTGGGTCAACCATAATGGCCCTGTAACAGAGGCCCCTGGGATATGTGGTAACTGGGCTTCAGGCTTACCCAGGGAAGGTGAGGCTTTGGGAAAGAGGTGTTTCTCTGAGTGGGCAGCGGGCAGGCAGACTGGGATGCACTCTCCGGAAGGGAGGTTGGGTCCCAAGAGCTCTGGGGCATGCTAAGAAATTGCAAGATGGGTGGGTTCTGCTCTGGTAAATCTGCCTAATTTAGCTTCCGGAGGAGTGTTGGATCGGAGGAGTTCAGACTGGTGTGCTGGCTGTTTGTGATTGTATCATCTTTTTCTCTAGTGCTTTGTTCCCTTTACTGAGTATATCTACTTGTCGTGAGATCACTGTTGGACACATGCTCCCGAAGGGAAGAAACACCAGTGTCCAGTTGCACCTGCATGGTAACAAGCACTTGGCTTGGGTGGGTTGCGGTACCCAGATCCCAGACGAGGAGTGAGAGAATTGCACAATTGCTCTCCAGACAGGTAAGGGCCCTGAGGCCTACCACCCAAGGGAGTGCACGCCACAGGGAATGCAGACCACGCTGCAGAACAGGGGCTGTGTCCTGGAAAGCAGGGGCTATGAAAAGAAGTTAGGGGTTGGAACAGGTAAGCGTCACAATAGGAGCGGCAGCAGGGAGATGGTTTCACTCCTGGATGTGTCAGTGGTGAGATCAATACTGAAATTCTGTGTCCAATTCTGGTCTCTATGTTTTTAAAAGGATGCAGAAAAAAGCTGCACAAACGACTTGTGGGCTGGAGAAAATGAGGTCGCGTGAGAGACATAAAGAGCACTGTTACCCAGGGTTCTTTCAGCCCAAGGCTCTTGGTAACGACCTGTTTAGCTGATCAGAAAGAAGATTGAAAAATGACTTGATTACAGTGTATAGATACCTTCATGAGGAGAAAATACGGGTACTGAAGGGCTGACAGGCAGAACAAGTCCTGAAGGCTGGAAACTGAAGCCAGGTAAATTTCAACTGGAAATCAGGCCCCCATTTTTATCAGTGTACCATTGGAACAAACACCCAAGGGGCGTGGTGGACTCTCCATCTCTTGATGTCTTCAGATCCAGCCCGGTTGCCTTTCTGGAAGATGCATTAGGCTCAGGAGAAGGGTAAATGGATGAGATTCTCTGGCCTGTGATGTAGATGCTGTCAGACTGGATGAGCTATGACTGATTCAGAGAGACCAGAAAGGGAACAGAGGTGTAAGTAACCCCATCACCACAACAAACACCAGCCAGTCGGCTAGTGCCAAGCTCCACCTACCACACTGCTTTACAAACAGACAGACGGGATCAGAGGTTCCTACATGCATCACCCAGGGCAGTGTTTTCCCCAGGAATTGAAATTGGGGAGGTGTTCAAATGTACGGGGGGGCGAAGGCCGAGGTTGTGCCATGAATGCAAAATGATGTTAATTCTTTCTCTAGATGCATAAACTTTCATGACATTTCAATCAAAAAGAGGAGTTAAGCTTCCTGTGGCTGTCCCGGTTGCTGTAAGCAAGTTTCGGACGTTTTCGTCGGCAAGGCGATTCAGTGCTAACTCTCGGCTGCACATTTGAAACATCAGAAACCACCACCAAACACCAGCAACTGAATTTCTGATGATGCACTGCTGGTTACAAATCATCATTTGAAATTATTAGGTCCACCAACATCGCCAAAATGAATGCGCCGACATTGTCATAAAAAACAACAGCTGTGAGAGGTAGCTCGGCTTTGTTCATACAAACCTATTGTGCGTTTTCAGGTATGATGGTTTTTTAATCATATATCTGCTTTTAAATTAATGTTACGCTAGCATATGAATGTTTCAACTTCAATTCAAATTTCCAACCGACGACTAAGTGAATTTTTGTCCAACTAGAAATATTTTAAAACAGCTAGATCTAGTTGGAAAATGACTACATTGGCAACATTGTGGAGTTGACTTTTGTTTTTGATGGACTTCTTTTGTTTTTGCCAGAAAGCGCTCATCCGTGTGTGTGGCAGGCATAGCCTCAGGGGGAAGAGGCCGAATGGAGCCAGGGCCTTGGGGCAGAGCATGGGCAGAGCTGGGGGCAGGGCCACGGTCTGGGCGCCAGAGCCGTCAAAAGATTCATCTGGCCCTATGAGTGCTGAGCAGCCGGTATTTTTTTTCAGTGGGTGCTTGAACCCCGAAGTACTCATGGAGTCGGCGCCTATGAGTTGACCACTGGGGGAGTGGGGGGATCCCTGACCCAGGGAATGGCTTTACAGATAGGAAAGGAGTATGTTTGTCTTGCTCAGGGGCATGAGCTCCCAGAATGCAGTGCCAGGAGTGGGAGCAGGTACGTCAATACTGATCCTAGTGACAAGCTACAGATCCTACAGCTGCTAAATAAGGCAACATTTCTCACTTAGGGGTGGGCAGGGCTTCCCTGTGCGAGGAGGCACCATGCACTGAGATGCTGACAGCGAGTGGTGCTGTCTGCTGCAAGTCCGAGACGGGGGCATGGGGCATGCACCTGTGGGCAAGGAGGGGTATATGGCCCAGGTATGTGCACCTCGGGGTGCACTGATCTCCCCCTTGTGAGGTTACCTCGGCCGCTCTGTACAGTGGGGTTTGCCTCTCACGCCAGTGACCATGAGCTGGAATGAAGAGAGCCAGCCAGGCCCAGGCTCCATGTTTAGGGAGCCATGTCAAGAGGGCACATCCTGCCCCAGGGCTGCTGCTCTCCTTATGAAGCAGCCAACTGGGCAGGAACAAAGTGATGGCAGCTTCACTCCACAGCGTTCAAGGGGCATGTGAGCAGGACAGGGCGCATGCAGGGAACATGCAGGGGCGGGTGATTGTGATGAGCTGGGGAGGGCCTGAAAGGCCTCACAGGCCTTTGGGGGTGACTCTGACAGGCAGCTGGAGAAAGTGATGTAGATGCTCTTTGGGAGGCCCCTGCCAGGGGGTTCCTCCCCTTCCCTGAGCCCTGCTAGGGGGACCAGACAGCAACTGTGAAAAATTGAGATGGAGGTGGGGGATAATAGGAGCCTATATAGGAAAAAGGGTCCAAAATCGGGACTGTCCCTATAAAATCGGGACACCCTAGGCCCTATTGGCTCTGAGTATCACACCTCTCCATGTGCCCTCTCTCCATTCAAGGCCAGGATCCAGCAGCCTGTCCCAGTGCATGCAGAGGGCCCAGAGAACAGGGCCGGCCGGTGGCTGGGTCCCAGACGGGTCTTGACGCCCGCTCAGTGAGCCTCAGGATAGCCCAGGGCACATGGAGCTGCAATCAGCTCGCTGGGAGACACGGCAAGAGCCACAGCTAGAGACATTCTCACCAACAGGCTAAACATTCACTGAGCAGCACATCAGCTGTCCTCCTCCCAAAGGTGCCTGAGCTTGAAGGTCAGCCGGGGAGTGGGTGAGGGTGGGGTGGCTGCACGGTGGGTCTGGACCAAGCTGCCAAGGGCTGGTGAGGAGAGAAGTCAGATGCGGCTCCCCCGTCATGCGTGGCAGGCCCAGCAGGGGCAGAGGAGCGAGAGGCCTCCTGGCCTGTCTTCAGGATGTTTGTTTGTGAACATGGGCTCTGGGTTGCTCCCTGGAGAGGGCTCCTCTTTCACTGATCTCATAAACAGCCTGTCTGTGCTGCCCATGTGAGCTCCCAGCTAGACTCCACACTGCAGTCAAAACAAGCCTGTCCTTGCTCCCCGCAGCAGCCCCTCCTGGCTCTGATGGGTCACTGTGACTCACCTGGGCCTGCCTGTGTTTGCAGCGGCGGGGGCGGGGATGGGTGCACAGGCTCAGGTAATGTTACACTGTTCAAGATATCAATATTATTGCCCATCTCCATGGCCTCTGGCTCCCCACTTGGAGCTGGCTGAGGATGCTCTGCCAGCTCTTGGCAGCCCTGCTCAATATACTTTTAAATTAGCACTCGCCAGCCTTTTGGTCAGTTTTGCTCCTTTGCCCTTTCCCTGCAGTTTATGGCCCATCTTCCTGGTCCCCAGGAGCCCAGGGGTGAACTCAGTGTCCCCCTTTGACTTGATGCTTCCAGATATTTGGCACACAACTGTGCAGACTTTTTTGCTGTCATATTGAATGGTTTGCCTCCAATTTGCTACTCCCCAGGACAGCCAGTGCATTTTCCCTTCCCATTGGCTAGCTGCATTCTGGATTAGTTCCCCCAGACATATCACCTTGTATTTTCCTATGCCCAGTGTCATCTTGTCATTTCGGGCATGTTGACACTGTGGAGACAGCATATGGCAGCAAAACTCTGTAGGATAGACACAGCCTACACAGGTGGAAGGGGCTGGTCCATCGATGTAGGAACATCACCTCCCCAGACAACAGTTGCTATGGCATCAATGGAAGCATTCTTCCATCGACATAGCTGTGTCTATGTTAGAGATTAGGATGGCATACCCAGTTTTGAAGTGTGGTCCAGGTCTTCCTGCCCAAGCTTCAAATCCCTTTGCATTGTCAGCATCCCTCTATGTAATGTTGGCTGCAAGTCTGCAGTGCCAGTCAGCCCCTTGCTCGCTCCTGTCTGCAGAGGGGCACAGCCTTTCTGATTGCTGCCCCCCGGTACAGACCCTGTCAGATGCCACTTGAGAGGTCAGTGCATCAGGAGACACCCTTGACAGCTGCTATTATCTGTTAATCATAACAAGGTCCCTCTTCAGATTGTCACTAGTGCATTGAGCAGCTCTGGTCTCAGCACTAACCCCTAGCCTCTCCACCCACTCTTAGTATCTGTCCACTCATAGGAACACCCATTCCCAATGAGCTTGTGAGTCCCATTCCATCCATGACAGGGCTTTGCTCCCATTGATTTTCCCAGATCCTCTTATCAGGGTCTCACCAGCATTTTTTGGAAATCGAATCAGGTCACTTCTGCAGGGTCCCCTTTACTACGGTTTCCTTATGATCGGTGGACAGTGAGGGGCCACCCTACCCTCTGTCCCATGTGTCAGGGGTGAGTGGGACCCCTCATCCCTATCTAGCCCAATGGCTGCCCTATATTATCCTTAAATTCCCAGTCCAGCCCTCTGCTCCTCATCAACATGCAATTATCAGCCCTTTGCTCTTGCTCTGTGGGAGTAAGTGGGAGTATGCACCACACACTCCTGTGCTGGACCACACACCAGGGGGCTGGTTACAGGGGACGGGCAGCAGTGGTGTGCCTGACACTGGCCCCAGAGCAGATAGGTGACAAGGGGGTAGAGAAAAGATCTTGGCTCCACCCTCCAACATGCTTGCCAGGTGCAGAGTAGGTGTGAGGATGAAGTCAGCTGCACCCAATGAAGTTACATATCTCCCTTGGAGCAAGGGGAAACGGGACAGACTGTCCTCTTTCTGCATCCTGGTCTGTCCCCGGGATGCAGCTGGTTGACACTTTCTGGGTGAAGAATTCTCCCACTGAGAAATGGACTTTTGTCAATACCAAAAATGTTTATGGGAAAATCTGGTTCAGATGGAATTTCTGGATGTTTATATAGATGTGTATACATAAAACTAAACTTTTTTTTCATTTACATCTAAACAGAAAATTTTTGTTTCATGTTCAAAATCTGGAAAATGTCAGCTTCTACTTTTCAGATTTGGGGCCTTATTTCTCCCTTTCTCATCTTTTTCTTATATTCTCTCTTTTTTTCCCCACTGAGGAAGGAGGGAAAAACCATGTGAAACTGAAAAAAAAAGTCACTTTTTCCCACTTTTTAACTTTTTTCCCACTTGACCAAGGAGATGACGGTTCACCTGGGGAGTGCGAGGAAGAGGAAGGGTCTTATCCACTTTCTCAGTCAACCCAATGTCAACTCAAAGGAGTAATAGAGCATCTTAGAGATTAGCCAGGACATTCAGCAAAATACATATATATTTTAAAATCTGTAAAATAAAAAAGCGCAGATTCTCCCCTTCACTTAGATTCAATTTATACTTTTGAAACAGCCCATAAAACAATATACAAAAATAAAATTACAATATTTAGGAATAAACGGATCCATTTAGGCCCTTAGGAGTATTAGTTTCACAAAATTCTTTTTCCTTTTGCTGCTGGCAAACAAATAGGGAATTGCCCATAAACCCAAAATGTTATCACTTCTTAACTGATATTCCAGTTTTCGAGCCAATGAGGCAATAAGGTTCTAGCTATTTAGTTTCAAATGGCAACAGAAATAGGTAATGTGGGAAATCTTCGAACTGGCTGGACCTACCTGGGCAAAAACATTGTGTGTCAGTGCTAGTGACCCTCCATTCCCGATAAGCCAACTTCATTGTTTGAAAACAGAGAGCTCTACGAGCCCTCCTCTGCTTATTATTATTCACAATTTCCAAATACTTGAGTCTGTGGGCTCAAAGAGGGATCCAAGAAGACATATCTGTTTTGTTAACCTCCACCATAGCCGCTTGTTTGCAAATATCTTCAGCTCAATGGGAGTTTCCACATTGTCACAACCCTAGTAACGAGATCCTGGCTCAAATCTCTTCTCCTTATGAGACAGAGGAGGAATGTGAACCAGGAAGCTTCCACGTGCTGAATGCTCTAACCACTGGGCTGCAGGTTATAAGGGTGATGGTGCTGCTTCTCTGCCTCTCCATCCCAGGTATCTTGTGTGGATCTAGTCATCCTCTGAGCACCTACCAGACTGGGCCCCGTACAAGAGTAAGGCAGAGACACATCTGTTTTCCCATGGCTAGTGAATTGAGAGCAGAGATGGGCAGACCCTTGCATCCCTGTCTTAGGGACCTATCTCTCAGAGAGGGGTGAGGTTTACCATACATCCTATAATTAGCATCTCTGACCCCCTGCCACCTTCGCTATTCAATGGATAGGGACGCAAGGTGTCTAACTCGAGATCACAGTGTTTCTGCGATTGTTCTACGCAATTTAAAGTTACATGTTGCAAAACTCAGCATTGCAGTGCCCAAGTCCCTTTGTGACTTAGAGTCAGTTAGCTCAGCCTTCCATTCTGTCTTGACCCTGGCCACTGTTTGGCCAAGCAGGGCTCTCAAAGAGAGCTGAGTGAATAACTAGGTTTTCTGTTTGGTGGCTGAACTGAAAAATAATTTAAAAAAAAATCAGTTCATTTCAAACTGAAACTAATTTTTTTTCCTGACTGAAACAGGAAATTGGAAACGTTTCATGTGGGTCCAACACAATGTTTCCCATGTCATTTCAAAATGACATTTGCGAAATTAAATGCTGAAAGGGTTCCTATAGAAAATGTGAAAAACAAAAGTTTTCAACGTTTGAGGGATTATTTTCCCTCAGGGGTTTTTTGTTTGTTTTTTTGGCTGAAACAATTTGCCACCTTTGACTTAAAATTCACAAATCATTGTAACATTCTGAAAAAATCCAGTTTGGGGGTGAATTTACTATTCCCTAGAAAAAGTTTTCAGTTCTACTCTCAGAAGATAAAGTAACCTAAGATCTATCCCAGCCCTCTTATGTTTTTTTTTCAAAAGATGATCTCTGTCAACAGAAGCAAAAGCAGATTTCAAATCAAAGACCACATACAATTACTACCCTTGGAGGAACCATATTTATAAATCAGAATTGGGAGCATAAAGCAATTATCCATGGTTGAGGGACCATTCCTAAAGCTGGCTTGTTCCTCTACCAAAAGGTTTCAGTTCTGAGCCCAGTTCTCTAAACTCCACAGAAGTCTCTGGTATGGATTATGAAAACTGTATCTAAAAGGCTGATTGATTGATAATTCCCAGGGTCATTTCTATCATCTTTTTTATGAAGAGGGAAAATAATACCCAGAAACCATCCTGCAGATAAAACCTTGGTGTTGTTTACCTTAGTAAATAATTTTGCTAAAACAGCAGCCCACCAATTAATATTGTCCTTGTAGACTGGTGCTAGGATAAAATCTTCACTCAGAACTTTATGACTGTAACGTTTATACTTCCTCCTTGGAAACCACTGACCGTTCTGGAAGACTACAACAGGAAAAGATTATTGGGACAGGCTAGGCCAGGGTGTTAGTAGTTGAGAAATAATTTAAAGAGCATGTTTAGGGATACAAGCTTCAATATTTACACTGACTCTATCATGGCCCATTGCCACCAACTTCCAAAATAAAAATGAATTTCTCTCTAGGGCAGCAAGTTCAGATTCCTTCCAAAAGGGCCTTTTGATGATCAATCTTTTTTCTTATTTGACAATTGTCTAGACTCTCTTCCCAAAAGATCTCACTTTTGAGTGGAATCTGACCAATGATTATTTCTAACAGAACTCGCCCTAATCTGAAGCTGTTTCTTATGAGTGAAGCATTCCATATTGTATCAGATTCTATTTTGTACAGGGCAAAAAGCTCCCTTCTTAGCAGTCAGCTCATCCTTGAGTTTTGTTAATGTCAGGGACTATTATACAGACCTGCAGTGCAACCTTAAGTCCCAATAGCTAGCTCTTCAAAACAAACAGGTCATTGGATGCAATTTTTTCTTTCATTTTGAGCTTCACTAAGGGATTGTATTTCATTCACCTCAAACTTATAACTGCAAATTCAGGAATGCCTGAACCTATTTTGCCCCTATAAAAAGGGTGGCAGACAAGCCAAAATTCACCAGAAGATGTTGGTGATCACTATCTGGTTTAAAAGCCACTTTACAAATAGAAACAGATGGTGATATAACCTACCCCGGGGTGAACTGAATGTAAACTGGCTCTCCCCAGAATTGCAGCCTCTGGCATTCAACACTTCCAATCAGAATCTATTGATAGTTATAGAAAATTCACAACCCTGATGTGCTGGAATGTCCACTCCCAACAAGACCTGAGGGGGTTAAGGGGGGGCAGGTTGGCCAATTAACTGCCCAGGCTGCATCTGGAGGAGGAGCCAGGCAACAGGGATTAATTGGAGACCAGGCTCAGCTGGATAAAAACAGCAAGGAGCTCTATAAAGCCCAGGACTGAGAGCAGTGTGAGGCTATAGGGAAGCAGTCTATACTGACTATATAGGTGATGGGAGGTGTGTTTGGGACTATAGTGGAAGCAGTCTACAATTACTCTGTGAAAGGAGGGAGTTTGGGCTTGTAAACCCAGAGATTGGGAGACAGAAAGGTAGGACAAGCAGCGAGTCATAGGGTAATGCAGATCTTGGTTGCTGATCAGAGGGTCCCTGAGCTGGGCACCTCAGTAGAGGGCAGGCCTGGGTTCTCTGACCAGCCACTGGGGAAGTGGTGTGTACAGCTGGGGAAAGTTTGCCCTGAAATCCATTGATACCATGGAGAGGGAGGAACTATCATGGCCTGGCCAGAGGGCCAAGTCATGAGGAAGCAGCAGCTCCTGAAGCAAGAGGGGCTGCTGGGTGAGAGAGGATAATGGGTGGAGAGACTGCCAGAGGCAGGTGCAGCAGCAGCTGGAGAGAGCTAAACCCTACAGCAGCCAGGAGAAGGTGGTCCTAGGGATGAATGGACCATGTGACACCTGGGTATTTCTCTGCTTATCCAAGGATGAAAGGAAAAGATCCTTTCTCTGAGTCAGAGAAGAGAGTAAGAGTCCTTGTCCCCAGGACTCATCAGGTATTAAATGCTCCCCAAAGAACAAATTTAGCTTCCTAAACAAGTCAAGGGGAGACTCAAGCTCTGCCCAGATGGAGACTACTTTTTTTTTTTTTTTTTTTTTTTGGAGTCCAAGGAGGACAAATTGACATCCAGGGCTAATAACTTTTACCTGGAAAAGTAAAACTAAAGGCCTTAAAAGAGGAGTACCCTGCTATTAACTTGATGGTCTCCCCAATCTTAAATGTGATAACTAAAAGAGCTGGGCCACTTGCCAATCTATCCCAGTTAGCACGTTCAACACTCTCCACTACAAAGGATTCTTAGCCAGAGAGACAAAGTCTCATCTCTTGAAAGAAGATTAAGTCAAACAGAGATAAAATTCCTATGAAACAAATCCAGAGATTTACATACAAGCTCAGCAATATTCCATGAGACAATCTGGAGCAAGCCCATCTGCTCATTCCCCCTCCTGCTGTAGGACTTCTATTGGAAGATTGCCTTTGCAAAGCTAAGGGCACTGTTTGCAGTCAGGCTTATTTCCCCCAGAATGCCGAGCTTTAGCCCTATGGTCGACTGTAAGTCTTAAGTGATAAGGCCTAAAACTGGGCCATTTGGTTGAACCTGAATTACAGGATATAGGCTGACTGATTATTTTATTGTTATGTGAAGTAGAAATTCTCCCTGAATGAATGTTTTTAGGCTGTTTCCCTATCATCTTTACCCCTGTTTGGGTTAGCAGGTTCACAGAGGAGGTTTGAGTGGTGAGGAGGCCTGAGCAGTTTTGCTAAATGTGCCACAACTACCCTCCCCTTGCCCCAACCTTGAAATAAAAAAGTTTGTTCAGATTTCTGAATGCGATCCTAGGTGACTATCAAGTAGAAGTTGAGAAATGATTGTGCCTCTGTATGCAGCATTGGCAAGATCACTCCTAGAATAGTGTACCCAGTTCTGGGGTTCACACTTCAAGAAAGATGTGGAAATACTGGAGCATGTTCAAAGGAGGGGCCACAAAAACTGTGCAGGGGCTGGAAAGCAACCTATTCAGCTTAGTGAATAGAAGGTTGAGAGGTAATTCAGTCATTGTGTCTAGGCATTTACACACGGAATAAAAGATCTGATAGTGGGAGAGCTTTTCAATCCTACAGACAAAAGCACAAAAAGATCCAGTGGTGGGGAGTTGAAGCTAAACAAAATCATCCTTGAAATAAGATGCAATTTCCTAGCAGTGAGGCTGGTTGAACATTGGAACAGCCCACAGCGGAGGTGGTGGACTCACCAATGCTTAGAGAGTAGGTATCTTTATAAGGATACACTTTAATCCAAGTTCTGTGAGGAAATCTGTGGCCTGAGGGGGGCGGTAGAGGAGGAATGGGCTGGATGGGCCCTTCTGGCCTTGAAGACCATGAATCCCCCTGTGTATTCCATTCCTTCACGTGCCATGGGGAGCGCAGGAAGTTCTGCAGTGCCCTCAACATGTTCGTAACCCTTGCAGCTCTGCATGAAGACAAAGACTATAATCAGATCTCATGTTTCAGAGCTTTAACCAGTTGCCTGCAGGGGTCAGGATGCACAACTGGACAGATGTATTCTGGGGATTATTTTCCACTTTCCTCTGATGCATCAGGGATTGGCTGAGCTGGAGACAGGACATCAAATGGACGGGGGGTGCAGTGCTCAAAGGTGGTACAGAGAACACTCTTTCTTAGATGCCCGGCTGTTGAGTCTTGCTCACATGCTCAGGGTTCAACTGATCTCCAGATTTGGGGTCAGGAAGGAATTTCTGCCCCAGCTCAGATTGGCAGGGACCTTGGAGGTTTTTTTTTTTTTTTTTTTTTTTACTTCCTCTGCAGTCTGGGATGTGGATCACCTTGCTAGGGCCGTCTGGGCATGTTTTTCCTGTCATTGTAGCAGCCTTAAGCACTGGTGGCACTTGGATCTCCCCTGGTCTCTGCCTGTGGCACACAGCAGTGTAGTCTCTTGTGGACTGAAATGCTTTAGTCTAACCCGAGTTATTGGGGTCACCATGGAGGCAATGGGGTGAAATTTAATGGCCTGGGATGTACAGGGGGTCAGACTGGAAGACCTAATGGTCCCTATAGTCAAACAGAGATCAGCACATGGCAAAGCTCTGCTGATAAGCTTGGAGGACAGGCAGTGCTATTTCCCCTGTGCAGAACCAGGAGCAGCAAACAATCTTGGAGTGAATCGAAAAGAGAGGGCTGCCTGCCTATTAGGCACGTTATCGTGAGAGGGCTGTGCAGTCCTCATCTTAAAGGGAGTGGTACCCAACCATTGATCACTCCTGGGAGCCACACATTGAACTTCAGAACTCAAAGTGGGAATGAGGCAGGTGCCAGAGAACAGGACAGGTGGATCAGAAAGCCCATCAGATAAAACATTCTCCATGAGCCCCTCACTCAAAAATAGCTGAGTGAGAGTTTGGGGTACAATGAAATTCTCCAGTCTAGTCGAAGCAAAGGTGGGAATCGGGGTGGCTCTAAGCATTTTGCTGCCCCAAGCACGGGAGGTCCGCCAAAACTGCAGGACCAACAGACCCTCCTTAGGCAAGCCACCGAAGGCAACCTGCCTGCCGCCCTCACAGCAACCGGCAGAGCGCCCCCAGTGACTTGCCACCCCAAGCTTGTGCTTGGTGTGCTGGGGCCTGGAGCTGCCCCTGGTGGAAATGGAATCAAAAGCATATGAATGCTTTGTTTTGATTTAGAATTTTCCAGCCAACAACTGAAAAATGTGCAATGGAAATTGCTCATTTGAAAATGTTTGTAGGAAAGAAATGGGTTATATTTTAGCAGCTCTGCTCCAAACACGGCTTCCAGCTAAGGCTCAGTCTGTCCCTGTTAGCAACTTTTCAGTCTTCAGAAACAGCTGCTCTTTCTAGGGTGTATGACACACCCCTGCCAAGATCTCCATTATTTCAGTTCCATACTATCCAGCTCGGGTCATTTACTGTGCTTGGCTCTCTCTGACTGCTTCATACCCTCCTCCTCAGATATGGCAGCCTCCACAAGGCAATACACACTACAGCATGGTGGGAAATGGTTTTCCGGCATGCAAGAATTTTCATGATTTCAAACAAATTTTCCCATCCTGAATCAGGACAAAAATTTGAAATGTCAAAAACGTTTGCAAACTGATTATCCAAAAAGATTCAGGCTGGGACCATCGAAATGTTTATAGTCATAATGTCCGAACATTTCATTTTGATTCCAATCTTTTTAATGTGACTGTAAATTAACTAAAATTTTGAAATGAAAAGTCATTCTGAACTGAAATGTTTTTGTTTAGAAAATTGGAAGTTCTGACAATTTCAGAGTTGGTTTTTTTTTTTCAATTGGTTTTCCTATAGGGAGATTTGACAAAACTGACCCTTCCCAGTGAACGCTTCTGATTTTGGCCTGTCAGCATTTTCAGATGAAAAGATGTTTTTTCAAAAAATTCCTGAGCAGTTCTAGCTACCACTGACTTCCCAGAGAACCAGCTCAGGGATCAGCAGTCACCCAGTCCAATCTACAGTAAAAGTGCATGCAAAACATTTACCTTTCCCACCCCCTTGATTGTCTCCCTCCCCTCACCTCTAGTTGGAGGACTACAATACCTTGCTCCCAGTATGGGCAAACGCTTTGTGCTATCTACCTAGACACTTGCCTGGTCTATCTAGCATTGCTTTGTCCTTCTGATTTTCAAATTCTATCTTAACCAGCAAAGTTGTGCCATTGCCTTCTACTTTTCAAGGATGTTCTTGATACCCTAGTAAACCTATGAGGTCAGATCCTGCTCTTACTTACATTGGTGTAGATGGGGAGTAAATCCATTGACATCACTGGGGCAGCTGGATTTATTCCTGACTGTCAGATAGCAGGATCTGGCCCTTATACTTTTCAGCTTAGCCAGGCAGGCTTTGTACTTTTTGGTTTTGCTGGCATGTGCCCAGCCATCGGCCCCACTTCTCCAGTGCTATCTGCCATCTGTCCTAGGGAATAAGACCACTGTCAGCTCCCAGTGCATGTAGAGGGGCGAGTTAACTGAAATGATGCTGACTTCTCTGAAGAGGAGACAGAGGCTACAGATTATTCATTTGCTTTATTACTTTGTGCTGACTAGAAACTAACCTGAACGACTTGGTCAAATACTGTGGAGACTGGGTTTAAATAATTCAAAGAGAGGCTGTTTAGTGCTGTGCAACATCCTCTTCTCCTGGCAGCAGGGAGTCACTGACCAGGGCCAGAACCTTTGACTTTTCTTCTTCTCATCTGGGCCTGGGCTGAGGGGGGGGGGGTCCATGTTTTCTGCTTCACTCAGCTCAGGCTGGCAGGTGTGGGGCACTGTCTATGGTAATATCGCTGCAGGATGCAGGGTAAACCAGCACTCAGTCTGTATCCAAAATGAACACTAAATGTAGACTCCGTCCGAGCCAGGCTGTCCCTTCACCGTGAGGAGCTGCCCAACCCTGGCTCTTCCATCCCCAGCAAACTGCCAGTCTGCAACACCCATGCAAAATCCTCCTGATTGGCCTCAGCAGGCATTTCTAGTCCCTTCTGTTCCCACCCTGGCTCCAAGCATGCTGGGAAATGGAGTCAGAGAGCCCTGGGAGCCGGTAGTGCTGTAGGACCCCCTAGGGGCTCTGTCTGGCACCCCAAGAGCTGGCAGCCTCCACCGGCAGGTTACACTAGTAATAGTGCAGTAGCCCTAATAGTCAGAGGACTAGCCTAACAGCCAGTGAGCAGCCATGATCAGGTCAAGCCAGAACTTCTGAGGCCTGGTCCACACCACAGAGTTAGGTTGACGTAGGCTGCCTTGCGTCGACCTAACTCTTGAAGCGTCAATGTTTAAATTTTGTTCTTGCTGATGTAACTGCCCCGCTATGCTGATTTAATAACTCCATCTCCAGGAGCGACGTACAGCCTAGGTCGATGCAGTTTGTTTGGCACCATGTCAGTGTAGACACAGGGTTGCTTATATTGACTAGTACTGGCTTACAGGAGCCTTCTTATACTGACAGTAGAATTGGTAAAAGTGCTCCTGGCAAGGACAGGCACAGCCGACACAAGGAGCAAAGCGTGGAGATGCACAAGCGATGTAATTAATGCAGCAGCTGTATGCCAACTTAGGTCGACTTAATTTTGTAGTGTAGACGTGGCCTGAGTGGTCCCCAAGGGATGCTTTATTTAAGGCACGTTGGACAAGTCCAATCTGGAGGATGCAGAAGGGTGAGGTGTCTGTGGTGAGGTCTGCATCAGAGAGGAAAGGTCATGAGCTCTGAGTCAAATGAAGCTGGGTAGAGGGCACTGTCACTGAATACTTGGGAAATGTTGGGGTTGAGGAGCAATTCCTTGCTTAGAAGCTTTTACTGGCCAAGAATGGGATGTCCCTCCAGAGAGAAGGACCACACGTTTCCTTCTATACCTGCTCACGCTACCAGGGAGGTAGTCAATTCATGCCAGATGTGACAGTAACCATGTGATGTGGATAACTGATCACTAGGGAAAGGCCTTAGCCCCACAGGCAGGGAGAAAGGAGAGCTTGATGCCCACAGGCCTTGTAGGGCCTGCAGGAGCCAGGCTCAGAAAAACCCTCCCCCTGCACAGGGCTCCTACAATAGTGTCTGCGGCTGTGGACAGGCAAAGAGAGAGTCAGTCTGCTTGGCGAAGAACAGACTCTCCAGCTGGCAGGCAGAGCTGCCACTCCTCGGGTACTGGCACACTGTGGCCCACACATGGCAATTGCCCTGGTTAAAAGAGGTCAATGGAAACACAGCCAGCCTTTCTCCAGCCTGGGGAATCCTTCCTGAGGTGACTGGTGTGCTTTACAGAGGAGAGAGAGGCCTGAGGGCAGGACAAGTCAGAGCCCAAGCTGTGTGTCTGCACCTTAGCCTCACTCAGGCCACAGGAGAGAGAGGCCAGCTGCTGACCTCAAAGTGGCAGCTGTCACATCTGGCTCAGGCCCAACAGGCTTCTGGGTTGAAACTGAGCATAAAACTGCTGCCTTTGGGCCTGATGAGACCTCATTCGGGGGGAGTAGATGTCCTTGGAAACATATTCTCTAACTCCTGCCTTGTCATCTGCGCCAGCTGCCTTGTCTCAGCTCAGCTGCCTCCCTCAGCAGGGGACTCTGAGCCCTGCTCAGCCAGCCCAGCAGCAGAACCAGACCAGGTCACAATGCTAGAGGAGGTTCTGTGAGAAACGTCCAAAGGAAATGCACGAGTTTTCTTTCATTTGGGAGGTCTCACTTTCCCCAGGTTTTTCAACATGATTTGAAACTCAATGAAACTTCTCCATTGAGAACCTTAAACACTGCTCTGTCCACCCTGGCTCAAGTGGGACATTAGCTGACAGGCACATAGGGTGTGAAAAAGTGAAAACAGATTTTCTGCATTCCACTCTCAAAGCAAACAGCCCCTGTACACTGACACAGATCATGCTGTCTGAGTAGCTCCTGAACCTACACATCTCTTAGACCTTATGTACCAGCCAGATCAGATTAGAGCTATATAGCCCATAGCCAAAGAAACAGGACAACTGGCTGAGCTAGAGAGAGATGGCAATGTTTAGCAAACACTTCTACACAAGTTGGTTGGACAGTAGTCAGTAGCAGTGCAAGAGTGCAGAGGGAAGATTTTTTGGGGTAAGTTTCACCAAGATTTTCCATCCCTTTTTCTTCTTTTATTACCTAAACTTCCAATGTCCAGGTTTTTCAACATTTGTTTTTTAAAAGCTTTGTTGTTCCTTTGTAGGTCATTTTGTTTATAGGTCTGATCCAAAACCTATTGAAATCAAAACGGCTCTAAATAATTGCCATGTCGCTACAATCATATCTACTTCTTAATCAAGTTGCATGGTTTTTGGTCAATAAGCATGTGCTGACAATTCTTTCACGTTTTATTAACCTTTTTATTACAGAACTAATTTATATACAGCAGTAGTATCTCTGTCTATCTATCTATCTAATCTTGCTCATCTGGGCAATCAGCCACAGCTTGCCTACGTGACAACTATTTACCAAATAACTGAAATGACAAAAAAAGAGAGAAGCTGAAAAGAAGAGATGAATTGATGTGTTTTGATTGAAGTTTACTGTTATTGATCATCTCACCAGTTAAAAGACTGAGACTCGTAATATAAGTTCTACAGTGAATGTTGATACACTGCATTCCACCTTCCTTATAGATTTGAGGAAAATAAGCACAAATATTCAGCATCTCATCACAAAAAAGTCAATAATGAAATCATATTGTACAATCCAAGGTACAACCGTGGCACTTTTATTAAGATATGTAGCATATTGTCACCATAAGAAAGGAATTCATAATAGGGAATTCTCAGATGTACCATCAATCTGTGGCGTAAATATATGTATATTAAAATTAAAACCAGTAACTTCTACACTGTAATGATATTATACCAGGCAACAGAGATTTTATATTAAAATCTGTTGCGGTGTTTTTAAAACATGTAACATTCTCCCCACGAAATTGCTGTAACTCATATGATGGAGGATTTTATATCACACCATATGCCTTCATTCTACATATATTTAAAAATCGTTAGCACATTTGTTCAATAAAATTAACGCGGCTCATTGCAATGCCACCACAGCACCATAGTGGTGTAGATTCGGTTCTGGGATTCACAATGGGACGATGGGTGCAACACATTGTAAAGTTCCAAGGTGATTACAGCGGAGCGTGAGCTCTGCTGAGGGAGTGATCTGCATGTGGAGCTCCTCCTAAAGCCAATGGGAGTCGGGTGCATGGAATCAGGGCCACTCGCCCAGACATATGGAGGTGATAAGGGGAAGACAAGATAATTGACCAGAAAACAGGAACTATGAGCGTATATTCACTGGAGTTAGCAATGCCCACAACAACTTATCCGCTGCTACAATCCTGCTATTCCCCTTACTTCTTCAGAGGGAATGGAGCCTTTCTTTGTCTGAGGGCTTCCTGGTTTTCTGTGCATTGTGACCAGGAGTGAAAGTAACTTAAAGGACTTACCGGTACTCCGCAGTCCTTGGGAGGGAGCGGAGCCTCAACCAGAAGAGGCGGGGACTTTAAATACCTGGGAACTTTAAATCAGGATTTAAATCACGGCAACACTTTTTTTTTAATTTTAAACAATTCCAAAGCATTACAAATGGTTAAATGAAAAGTTTGTCAAAATGTTTAGTTTGCCCTTAAATTAATTTTTTTCAAACTTTTCGTTTTCACTCTAACCTGAAACTAAATGGTTTTTCAACTTTTTGAAATTGTCAGTGAACCCCCCCCCCAAAAAAATCTTGACACCATGTAAGACATTGCATTTAGCCATATGGAGTGGAAATCCATCAACCTCATGAAACTTTTTACAAGATCAGACTAACATGGCTACCCCTCTGATACAAAAAAAAATCTGTTATTCACACAGCTCCACTCCCTCCCATTCCATACTCACAATTGTCCTTTGCCTAAGCTCATAAGCTTGATCTTACATCTTATTTGTGGAGTGCTGCCCTGCCCTGTAGAAACCTCCATCTTCACATCTGACTTCTGTGGGTCCTTGTGGGACTGGTCCTGCTTTGAGAAGGGGCATGAACTAGATGACCTCCTGAGGTCTCTTCAAACCCTAATCTTCTATGATTCTAAAAATGTCTAAATTCCTCCATGGACCCTTTCAAGCCATCCCGCCCCCCCCACGGCTTCTACTGCAGTCTTTGTACACATGTTCATCTATGAAATTCATATATTAACCAGCAACCTTTTAAGAGCAAGAGGTGGCTGTTGACTGTAAGCAATTGTCCTTCAGCCACTTCAGCTCCTCTGAAGGGATTTGGATCTGGATCACAAAAGGAAATGGGTGTTGTCACTTTGAGAGTCACCACGTCTAACTCTGAGATGCCTAAAAAAATCACAGGAGTCAGGGACTGCTGGAGTCAGGCACCTAGGATCCAAATACAGTGAATGGAGAGAGACAGGAACTTTAGATGGTGATTCACAAAACCCATACACCAGGTGGGCAGCCACCTAAGCTAGCTAATCAGTGGTGCCAACCAGTGTGTGTGTGTGTGTGTTTGTGCGCGCGTGCGCTGGGGTTACAGCCCACCCCCCTCTAGGAGACAGGCCACTGAATTAGAAGTTTAGAGGGAGTGCCTCCTCCAGCTGTGTTGCATGAACTTGCCTGAGGGGCCCAATGCAATAGGCTTGCTCAGTGGCTGCCTAGTGGATCAGGCCTGCGCACGACTTAGGCAGCTGAATGTCTCTTTTCCCTGGTTTGTGAATCACTTTGGGGCTCAGGCGCTGGGTGCCTGGACAGAGGCAGCAGGGCACACACCCAGAGACTGAGACTTAGGGAACGGCTACACTTGACATTTCAAAGTGCTGCCGCGGCAGCGCTGCGGGAGCGCTTTGAAGTGTGAGTGTGGTCGGAGCACCAGCGCTGGGAGAGAGCTCTCCCAGCGCTGCACGTAAACCACATCCCTTACGGGTGTAGCTTGCAGCACTGGGAGCCGCGCTGCTAGCACTGCGGCACTGATTACACTGAGGCTTTACAGCGCTGTATCTTACAGGGCTCAGGGGGGTGTTTTTTCACACCCCTGAGTGCGAAAGTTGCAGCGCTGTAAAGCGCCAGTGTAGCCATGGCCTTAGGCACCAAGGGAACTTTTTACTGCCAGAATGTAAGTGCCCAGTGAGTTTAGTCACCCACAGGGTTCAGTGGGAGTTTTGTGAAAGGCAGGAGAGCCTAAAACTGGCATGTAGGTGGCTAAACCCCGACTTGGGTGCCTAAGTGCTTTTGAGAACGTAAGCCTTGATGATTTCCATTATCAACAGCAGGAGCATCTTCCTCAATGGACAGGAAGGTCAGTGGTGCTGGGTAACAGAGTGTCTCCAACCTGAATTCTGAGTCACTTCCACCCTGCGTCAAGCACTTTAAATTCTTCCTCAGCAGTTTTGACTTGAATGGTACAAAGCTCTAGTCCTAGATCTTGTAAATGCCTTGGTGACTTTGAGAGCAGCTTGTTTCCAAAGAGAATTATCCCTGATTTCTACTCGTTTTTGTTGAGTACATATAGTGAATAAAGCTGCTAAACATACTGAAGGTTATAGTCTTACCTATAAACAAAATTTAGCTTCAAAACATGGTATCTGATCCATCTATCTTCCTGTCTATGCATAACAACTAAACACTACCCAGGTAAATTAGATTGGTATGGATATATAGACTCATTCATTGACAATAGCTGAGTCCACTAAAAGAACATTCGTGCCAGAAAAGCCCTTTGATGCGGTGGGTGAATTACTAATCCATGTGAACACTCTGCTTCTAGATGTGATTTATCCTAATTTAGCTCTTGCTATTGTCTTGTGTATCGTCTTGGAATAAGGCAATCTTGAAAATACACCCCAGACACACTAATGCATTGAATGCTCACTGCGGAATTATGGAGTGTTTTGGCAGCTCCTCTTTTTATGCCCGATGACGCCTTTTCGGAAGGAATTTTTTTCAGCTGGTTGCATTTTTCTTAGAATTTTCTTTTTAATACTATGGCCTTTTTTTTTCCTTCCAAAAATTAAACTGTTGGCAAAAAATTGTCAGCATTAGCCACATTTTCATTAAATCTTCCATGATCGTTTTTACTATTCTTTTTAGAGCAAACATTAATGAAATTTTCAGTTGACTGAAAACTCCTTTTTTTTAACTGAAAACCACATTTTGGGCAGGTCCACACAGCTGACGGTGAAGCGCTGCTGCTTTAATTCAAAGCTCTCCCAATGCTGTAAAAAACCCACCTCCATGAGGGGGAATAGCTACCAGCTCTAGGAGTGCGCTGTAGTGCTGTCTACACTGTCACTTTACAGTGCTGAAACTTCCATCACTCGAGGGGGGTGTTTTTTCACCCTCTGAGTGAGGAAAGTTTCAGCACTGTGAGTGGCAGTGTAGACTCATAGACTCCTAGACTCTAGGACTGGAAGGGACCTCGAGAGGTCATCGAGTCCAGTCCCCTGCCCTCATGGCAGGACCAAATACTGTCTAGACCATCCCTGATAGACATTTATCTAACCTACTCTTAAATATCTCCAGAGATGGAGATTCCACAACTTCCCTAGGCAATCTATTCCAGTGTTTAACTACCCTGACAGTTAGGAACTTTTTCCTAATGTCCAACCTAAATCTCCCTTGCTGCAGTTTAAGCCCATTGCTTCTTGTTCTATCATTGGAGGCTAAGGTGAACAAGTTTTCTCCCTCCTCCTGATGACACCCTTTTAGATACCTGAAAACTACTATCATGTCCCCTCTCAGTCTTCTCTTTTCCAAACTAAACAAACTCGATTGTTTCAGCCTTCCTTCATAGATCATGTTCTCAAGACAAGTCTTTTCTGTAAAGAAAGAGTTTCAAAATTGGTTTCAGTAAATTTTTTATGCAAATTTCAGCAAAAAAAATCAATTAAAATATTGTGGAAAAGTTTACAAACCATGGATCTATCTTGAGCTCTGCAAAATGGAAACTGTTTGGAAATGTTCTCAAAATCCATATTTCAGCTTACTCCAGAACGTTTGCAGCCACTGGTGTGTTCAGGGGCTCCTGTGCAGACACTGTGTCATCAGTTATTGCTGTGATGCATTTTCCTGCTGTCAGTTCTGTGGTAGATGCGCCATTTCCCCGATGGTAGTATCTCAGTTTGTATCTTTAATCAGTTAATTACTATCTATGTGCAGTTACTTTCTCCTACAAAGCCATAGTCTCACAGACACACACGACCTCATTAGCCATTGCTTATCCTGGTAGAGTATGTCCTCATTCAAACCTCAGGTCCCCCAGCTCATGGGGGGCTGACATTTAGATTAGACATTGGCATGGGAAGGGCAGCGTAGAATGGCCCCTGCATGGGGCAGGGGCTGAACAAGGGATCTCCTTGCTGCTCTAAGTGCCCAACCAACCATGGGGCAAAGCCACCCAGCCCCTTCTGTGAGTGGCTCTAGGATGGTGCCCCTCCTGCCAGGCATAGTCTGAGTCGTGGTGATCCTCCAGTCACTCTGGGCCCCGTCAGTCATGATGCAAGGGGTCCCCCTGAGTTCCGGTGGGGCTGATCAGGAAGCCTGGCATACTCAGCATGAGGTGTCCCCTCCTAGCAATGTCAAAGTTTTTCTCAGAGTTTTTCTTCACAATGTTGTGTGTTGTCAAAAACCAAACCGAACCAACAACAAAATGGACATTTGCTGTGGAAATTTCCATTTTCACCAAAAAAGAGATGTGTTTGACAAAAAAAATATTTTGAACAAAATATTTTGAGCAGCTCCAGTAACGGGGGAGACAGGACTGGGCCCTTGATCTAGAAATGAAGACACTGTTCAAAAGCACCAGATAGTACAAAATGCAGCAGTCCTGTCTTCAGAGTCATCAAGATAGCCAGGAACACATCGCTAAGTGCTCATCTCTGCACGGGCTCCCCAGGAAATAGAGTCAAGCTCAAAGGGCTCTGAACTGGTCAGGCTCTGTGGGTTAGATAGACGTGTGACTGAGGACTAACTCTCCTGAATCTCACAGAATAAAAGCTGCACTCAGCAGAGGGGAGTTGGCTCAATGTTTTATCTGAGCTGCACTTTAAAATGCAGAGGAGGTTCCCAAACTGTTGCAGGAGCAACTGCTGTTTTGCATTACAAATGTAGTGCAGAATGTTAGTGTGAGTCACACACTGTGCTCTCTCTCTCTCTCTCTCTCTCTCTCTCAGACTTTATATATGGTCTTTGTTGCTTTCCTTAATCTGTGATATCTCACAGACTGAACGTGCATGTTTTGCTCATTCCTAACTTAAGCAAATCCTGTGGCACTCCTACCCGCGCTGAAGAAGAGCTGGGAATGTCTCTGTTTCCGAAAGTCCCCTGGTGCTTTCTGATTTCTTTGGCTCATTTCTTGTAACTAGCACATTGTAACTCTGCTCCAATTGACCTCACTTAACTGGCACTTAACAACAATTTACACTTGGTAATTTGGAGCTTGTATTGCTCTGTTTATTTATATCTGTGTATTTCTGGCACTAACCCCTGCTGCTCCTGTTTTAGAAGCCAGCAAAAGTGCAGCAATTAGTTTGTTCAGATGTACCTCCAGTATAATGAGGAGTGTAATACCTGGGGGCGCGGGAGAGGTGATGCATGGCTCCAGCCTGGAAAGTTCAGGCGTGCTCTTGGCTTTTGCTGATCGTAGCACATCCTGGCTGGAGTCTGTCCAAGGGTCAGCGCTATTTGGAGTTGCTGCATGGGCTTGTGTGGGACTATGCCATGGGAGAGAACTGTAGGGGAGAGCTATTCCCAGCACTTTCACACTGCTCCTGTTGCTACGGAAACAAGGTCCTTTGACTGTTGGTCTGAGGCAGGGCTGTGCTAGGTCTGGGCTGCTGGGGATCATTAGAAAGCAGGCACTATTCTGGGAGAATGCCAGGGTGAGGAATGAGTCAAACAGCGGGAGGCCTCGCCAGGGCCCGGGGATTTGGCCCAGGGGATGCATCAAACAGGATGCCAACAACTGCATGTGGTCTCAGAAGTGTTAGCTGGACTTGTGTACATTTCACGAGGCAGCACTTTATTTCTCCTTCTCATGAACAGATCATGGGTTCTCACCCTGTGGAACGTGTACCACTGGGGGTTCGTTAATTTGTTGGAAATGGCACACCACTGCCAGGAAATGTCTGAGAAGCAAAGTGCACTCTTCTGAGTTTTAAACACACACAAACACCCACACTCTCTCTGTCTTCTGGCTTTATCAATACCCATCTACCCACCCACCCACCGATACACGCACTTAATGCTGATTAATGACACGTTGTTCATTTTCTCCAGTGTTTGGTATTTTCTTGATTTCCATTGTATACAAGGCACGCAGAGCAGGCTTCAGCTCACGTTCACCAACAATCCAGATGCAAATTGGTAGGAACATCAAACTTAAATTTGACAAGTTACACAGTCAAGCCGCTGGTTGCAGTTCAGCTGCACTCACCAAAATACATCACATCATTTATGACATCTTCAATTGTATCTTGCAATTTGAGTGACACCAAAGACAAACCATAATAATGGTGGTTTCGTGGCTGTTTCTCTTTGATGCACTGTCTAAAACCCTGAACTCTTTGTAGAGGATGCTGTACTCCAACATTTAGGCCTCTTTGGGCATTTATTTTACTACGGAGTCTGGAAGTATTTAAGGCAGTCTATTAAGGCCTAAAATAGATGTGCCCCAAAAGAAAACATTTGCATGTGGTACTTCAAACACCCAATACTTACAAAGGTAGAATGTGAACCACTGGAAAAGAACTTCTGCCCCATCTCATTTTGTGGCCATCTCTGACCATGCCGGGGGAGGAGGCTGGTTTGATTTTTGTCTTTTACATTTAAGTACCAACTTTCCCCCAAAGCTACACAATCTTAACCTCTGTTCTTGTGAGAGGCTGTCAGTGATGAAGGGTTGACACTGCTCTCTTATGAAGAGAGAATATTTATCTTAGAGAAGAGATAAATGAGAGGAGATTTGGTAAAAGTCTATAAAAGAATGACTTGTCTACAGCAGGTAGATTCGGAGTTCCTGTTCTCCCTATCTCATAACACAAGGGACATACAATGACATTCAAAGGTGAGAAATTCAAATCCAGCAAAGGAAATACTCCTTCAGAAGAAGCATAATTAGCCTGTGGAACTCACTGGGGCCAATAATTTAGCAAGATTCAAAAAGGGATTGGACATTTCTATGGATCGCAAGAATATCATAGCGATCATAGTTAATGTGAACAAATTTCAGGAAGGAGATAAAATCTCAGAGATCAGGTTTTAAGCTGATCTCTGACAAAAGGGTTTAAAAGGAGACATAATGTGTATGTTGGGATGGGAGTGCAAATTATCCAATGTCTGTGTACTGCAGCATCCAGTGCTGGGGCCACTGCTGAAGGCAGGAAACTGGCCTAGATCGATCTCAGGTCTGATTCAGTCTGTCAATGTCTGTGTTCCTATGTTCCAATTTGTGCAAAGACTGATGCTTTCTTCTGAGCCATCCCCCTCACTCATCTGCCCACTCTGCCCTTTGTTACCTCCCATCATCCTGACTTGGTTTCTTCCAGCTGTTACGGAACTCAAGAATTCAGCATGGCAAGCTGCCTGAATATGCTGACAATGAGCCACGGCATTTCTTTTAATCAGGGTAGCTGAACAATCTTCCATTAAAACTTTTTTTGATAGGACATTGGGTTTTCAGCAAATATTTTCAGTTTCTGCTTTCCTGGGCATTTTTAAATTTGTCACCAAAACTGGTTGAAGGAGCACCAAGCAGCCAGAGTCAGTTATGGATCTGCCCCACTTCTTTTACCAAGTGAGGGCAGCCTGGATTCATCAACCTCTGCACTTCTCCAGCCCCACTGGATGCAACTCTGCAGATACCTGAAGAGAAGAGGAAGAGCCTTCTAGAGCAGAAGTTTAAAATATTCTCTCCCCTGCCAGGGCCGGCTCTAGCAATTTCGCCGCCCCAAGCACGGCGGCAAGCTGAGGGGAGCGCTCTGTCGCTTGCCGGTCCCGCAGCTCTGGTGGACCTCCCGCAGGTGTTTCTGCTGACAGTCAGCTGGTCCCGCGGCTCTGGTGGAGCTGCCGCAGACGTGTCTGCAGGAGGTCCACCGGAGCCACGGGACCAGAGTACCGTTCGTAGCCACTCCTGTGGCAGGTCCACTGGAGCTGCCTGCCCCCGTCCCAGCAACCGGCAGAGCTCCCCCCGCTGCGTGCCGCCCCAAGCATGTGCTTGGCGCGCTGTGGCCTGGAGCCAGCCCTGTCCCCTGCAGTCCAGTTGGCTCGGAGTGAGATGAAAGTTACCATTACTTTAATCTCTCTCTGATAGTTGTTGCAGGATAATATAATTCTTCACACAATGCACAGTTTCTCTGTGGAACTCACTGCCAGGGGATGCTGTGAAGACCAAAAGTGTAACTAGGTTAAAAAAAGAATTAGATTAATGGCTATTAGCCAAGATGATCATGGACACAACCCCATGCTCTGGGTGTCCCTAAACCTCCAGCTGCCAGAAGCATCTGGCATTGACCACTGTCAGACAAGATACTGGGCTAGATGGACCATTGGTCTGACCCAATATAGCCGTTATTTTCTTAATGTAAAGTACTAGCCCACAATCAGTATAATGGTCCACAGAATGCACAGTACTGGTCCTAGAGATGTTGGATTTGTCTCTCCAGATTGACCAGGAAGCTAGGTTGTCCTTCCTGTCCTGTCTACTGTAACTTGCTGCATGCTGTCCCCCATCCCTCATCCACATCTGGATTCTGTCATATCCCACATCATGGGAGAGTTGTAGTTTGCATTATTTCTCCCCCGCTGGGCTAGGTTGCAGTTCTCCGATCTGAACCTCATTCTCATATTTCTTGCCCATATTTTGAATCTATCTAGGTCCCTTTGTATTCCGTTCCTGTCCTTGTTAACGTTCACAACACCTTCTAATTTAGCATTAGCTGTGAATTTCATTATCATGGTGCTAAACCCAGCTCCTTAACAAGGATTAAATAAACCAGACTGAACAAAGATCCTCATGACACCTGCTAGGCCTCTCCCAGCAAGAGTTAGCAACAATGAACAGACACCTCTGAGAGTTCTCAAACAATTAACCAAGGGGGCTAAAAGCTATGAGTCTTCCAGGAATTGGAATAATTTTCACTAACACCCTGGGAATAATGAGCATAGTGACCTCACCAAGCCTATCAGATCTAAGTGGTCACTCCTTGTCCTTCACTGGAGCCACACTGTCTTCATGAGAGCTACCCCTAGTTAGCTCAGTGGGAGGAAATCTGGGTCCTGTGTTTCAGCAGAGCCATATACATAGGCTGTAGAAATGTTTTGCAATAATAAAATTAACAATGATATTGGCAATCTATGGGTCATTTGCTGCCCTAAGAACGGCCATACCAAGTCAGACCAAAGGTTCATCTAGCCCAGTATCCATCTTCTGACAGTGGCTGAAGCCAGATACTTCAGAGGAAATGAACAAAATGGGTACTCATCAAGTGATTCATCCCGTCACCCATTCCCAGCTTCTGGCAAACAGGCTAGGGAGACCATCTCTTACCATCCTATCTAATAGCCATTGATGGACATATCCTCCCTAAATTTATCTAGCTCTTTATTGAACTCTGTTATAGTCTTGTCCTTCACAACATCATCTGGCAGAGTTCCACAGGTGGCGTGTGCATTATTTGAAAAAAAATTTTCTTTTGTTTGTTTTAAATCTGCTGCCTATTAATTTCATTTGGTGACCCCTACTTCTTGTTTTATGAGAAGGAGTAAATAACACTCATTATTTTATAGACCTCTATCATATCCCCCCTTACTTGTCTCTTTTCCAAGCTGAAAAGTCCCAGTTTTAATCTCTCCTCATATGGAAGCTGTTCCATACCCCTAATCATTTTTGTTGCCCTTTTCTGAACCTTTTCCAATCCCAAAACATCTTTTTTGAGATGGGGCAACCACATCTGTGCACAATATTCAAGATGTAGGTGTACCATGGATTTAAATAGAGGCAATATGATATTTTCTGTTTTATTATCAATTCCTTTCTTAAAGATTCCCAACATTCTATTAGCTTTTTTGATTGCTGCCGTACATTCAATGGATGTTTTCAGAGAACTATCCACAATGACGCCAAGATCTTTCTTGAATGGTAACAGCTAATTTAGACCGCATCATTTTATATGTATAGTTGGGATTATGTTTTCCAATGTGTATCACTTTGCATTTATCAACATTGAAATTCATCTGCCATTTTGTTGCCCAGTCACTCAGTTTTGCGAGATCCCTTTGTAACTATTCACAGTCTGCTTTAGACTTAACTATCTTGAGCAGTTTTTGTATCATCCGCAAATTTTGTCACCTCATTGTTTACCCCTTTTTCCAGATTGTTTATGATTTATGTTAAATAGGACTAGTCCCAGTACAGACCCTTGGAAGACACCACTATTTTCCTCTCTCCATCCTGAAAATGGATCATTTATTCTAACCCTTTGTTTCCTATCTTTTAACCATTCATTGATCCATGAGAGGACCTTCCCTCTTATCCAAAAAAGCCTTTGACAAGGTCCCTCACCAAAGACTCTTAAGCAAAGTACACTAAACCCATTGGATCAGCCCATATGACTATGGCCACAGTCAAATAAGTTTGAATTATTTTTTGGAGTACAGTTTCATAAGACGTTATATCAAATGCTCATAAAATCCAGATCGACTGCAGCTACTGAGTTTCCTTCATCCACTAATTAGGCAATTCTATTCTAACAAAGCAATCAAGTTTGCCTGAATGACTTTTTATGATCCTCATGGTTGTATTATCCTCCTGGTGTTTCTTTCATTCAGGGTATAATGTGCGGTATGTTGTTTTGCCTGGGATTGAACACTTAGTTACAGAATAGTCATTGCCAGGATTGTATGGCTGTGTTTTGTTAAAGAGGGGTTTCCCATTTGCCTTGCTGCTGTCTCTCTTGCCTCCCCACTGCTCCCTGACTACACAGAAATGATTGTCAGTGTCCTAGGCCAGTCAGTGACTAATTCTTGTAATGCCCAAGGGTATGGCTGGGTGAAATTTTTCAAATAGTTTATTTGCCAAAAAATGCAGTTGCGGATCAACCCACGCTGTTCGTGAATTTGACATGAATTAATTTTTTCCAACAGGGACACTTAGATGCCATCCACAAAACCACTGGAAGAGGAGTCCCACCCACCACCTCCTCATAGTCGATAGACCAGTAGCTAGAACCTTCACCCGAGATGTGGGAGACCCAGGTTCAAATGGCTGTGCTGCATTTTGTCAAACAGAGCTGCAGCTTTCAAGCCCTCCCAGGCCACTTTTTAAACCTCTCAGGGCAGGAGCAGGTAACCACTCCACCATACTCACTTATTTCTAGTAGAATCTCTATCCTTTCTTCTTTTGTTTTATAACAAAGGTTGTGAGTTCAATCCTTGAGGGGCCCAGTTAGGGATCTGGGTCAAAAATCTGTCTGGGGATTGGTCCTGCTTTGAGCTGGGGGTTGGATTAGATGACCTCCTGAAGTCCCTTCCAATCCTGATAGTCTATGATTCTATTCTATGAAGTTTGACTGGTAAATTGTGGTACATTGCATCTTTGGGGGCAGAGGATCTGGGATTTCTGAGAGTATCTAGTATCAGGATCTGGATATTAGAGTAGAATGCATCAAAGGAACATGGAGACTGGTCTGCCATAGCCCAGATGAGAGGGCTTGAGTGGCTGACATATTGGTGGTGTTAGAAGCAAACACCCAGCCATCATGAGTAAGGCTACCTCTTGCTAGAGGCAGGGAGTAACAAGATGACTCACAGTCCTGGCTACCCCAAGAATCATCGTTATTGATCAAAATAATAGTGTCAGGCCAAGAACTTACCCCTGCAGGACCTCAGTAGATACATATGAACTTGATGACAATTCCCTATTTACAGTTACATTTTGAAACCTAAGAACATAAGAACGGCCATACTGGGTCAGACCAAAGATCCATCTAGCCCAGTATCCTGTCTACTGACAATGGTCAATGCCAGGTGCCCCAGAGGGAGTGAACCTAACAGGTAACGATCAAGTGATCTCTCTCCTGCCATCCGTCTCCACCCTCTGACAAACAGAGGCTAGGGACACCATTCCTTACCCATCCTGGCTAATAGCCAGTAATGAACTTAACCTCTATGAATTTATCTAGTTCTCTTTTAAATGCTATTACAGTCCTAGCCTTCACAACCCCCTCAGTCATGGAGTTCCACAGGCTGACTGTGCACTGTGTGAAGAGGAACATCCATTTATTTGTGTTAAACCTGCTGCCCATTCATTTCATTTGGTGGCCCCTAGTTCTTGTATTATGGGAACAAGTAAATAACTTTTCCTTATTCACTTTCTCCACACCACTCATGATTTTCTATACCTCTATCATATGCCCCACTTAGTCTCCTCTTTTCCAAGCTGAAAAGTCCTAGCCTCTTTAATCTCTCCTCACATGGGACCCGTTCCAAACCCCTAATCATTTTAGTTACCTTTTTCTGAACTTTTTCAATTTGCTGCTTATCAATTTGCCATTTTTTAATCCAGTGTGCCATGATATTGTTCTAGTTCTTAATCAAAATGCCGTGCCACACTGAGTCAAATGCCTTACGGATGTCTAAGTAGATGACATCAGCACTTTATCTGTATTGACCAAACTGTAATCTTATTAAAAAAAATCAGGTTAGTTTGACAGGATCTATTTTCTATAACTCATGTACACCCTGGGGTGCCTTTCAGAATCCCAGCCCTGAATATTGACTCTAGGACAATTCCTGCAGCTCAGACTAGCTTTGCTGAGAAACATGCTGCCAGGGGAAGAGGACGCAAGGGGGAGCAGTAGACCCAGCCCTGCGAAGCACTTTGGAGAAATGGATTCTGCATATCAGAGCCCTTACGGCTCATTGGAACTAGAGCATTCGTCGCTCACGCCCCCCTCGGTCATTTCTAACAAAAATGAAGTCATTCTCTGTAATTGCCAATTAGTGGCATGCCACTATTTTACCGGCTTTCAGTAATTAAAAAGGACTGGGCACTTGTTTTCCCTGACTCCAGTTCTCCTCATTCAGCCCGAGTCTCCTCGACGCAGATCCTGGCTGAGTGTAGTGCTGGCTGTGCTGCCGGGTACACACCAATGGGTCTGTCACAGAACGGGGGAGAAAGCAGCACAGCGAAACATAGGCCCATTTTGCCAAGCTGAGTCCCAGTGTAAGGGGGCAGAACTCCAGTGCCAGTCAAAGGAGTTGGCCCCCTGAGCCATAGGTGACATGTGGCGGGCATGTGGGGTCATGTGCCCACTCCAGATTTGCTTCTTGGCTTGTACTGAGCATGCCCACATGGACTGAGCATGCTCAGTAACTTCTGTGGAAGCGACTGCCCTCAGTCTGCCCCCCCACTATAGGCAGATTCAGGTCGTCTCTTCCTTCAGCCCATGGTGACTTTGGTCTGCTGGGTTCTACTAACACCTAGGAAGGACAATGTATTCAGGGAATAGCCCCAACAGGGCCCACTCGCCTCAGTCCTCGACACCTGTTTGGCTGCCCGTTTGCAACGTGTCTTCATAGAAGTCCTGGTCTGATTGTGGGAGGTATCAGATTCCCCATCACTGAGAGGTGCTATGTGAAGACCAGGCATCTCTCAGTGCAGGATCAGCTCTAGCTCCATCAGAAGCTGTGGGCTTGATGTGGGAGTCGCTGAATGAAATCTTATGGCTGGGGCGCTGCAAGGGGTCAGCCTAGCTGATGACATGGGTCCCTTCTGGCCCTGGAATCTGGGGCTGTGTGAAATAAGTGTCAAGGGAACAACACACTATTCCTGCTACAGCTGGCAGCATTTCTCTTCACGTGAAAAAGGAGGGCGCTCTGGGGGCAGGGTCCCATCCATTGTTCCATGAAGGAGTGGGCTGCCCCACAACTTAGGAGATGTCCAAGGATCAGTGGGAGGTAAAGGCTCCAGGTCCGAACCCATGGGCCTTCCTGCCCCTACAGAATGTTCACAGCCAGGTGACAGTACATCTGTGCATGCAGAGGAGCAGTGCAGATGAGTGATGTCAAAGGACACGGTGATTATCCAGACATCAAGGCATGTGGGGTCACCTAGTCATTCATGGCACCGTGCTCATGCTGGTTTGGGGCATGCCAGGAGAACAAAACCTCGGGGTGAGATGTGCGGGGCCGGCCTGAGAGTAGGATCCAAGCCCGACGTGACAGTGTAACACACATGGGCTATTGCTTTCTAAAGGGAGAGCAAGGCCCAGCAAGCTGAGCAGTGATCGCCCGCCCCAGGTTTGTACCGACTTGCGCAGAGGGCTTCACGTCCCATCCAAGCAGACTGATTTCACCCCTTGGAAAAGGGAGAATCAACTGGCTCAGAAAGCAAAGATCAACCCTGAAATTTCTAACATGAGGCTCTAGTGAGAGGGAGTAAAGCTCCACAATCCCTCCAGGTGACTTGGACCAGACTTGCCCAGCACTTCTCACCCAACACTATTTGGGATTGTGGGATCCTCTATGCTGGTAGCACAGAGCCATGTGAGTGTTTAGGGAAATGACTCCACAGAGGGAGTGGAAAGGGATCTGAGGGTGCATATTACCTCTTGTTTGGCCAGCGAGGGTTCCCCAACATGCCTTGTTCTGCAGGGCTGCCCAGAGGATTCAGGGGGCCTGAAGCAAAGCAATTTCAGGGGCCCCTTCCATAAAAAAAAAGTTGCAATACTATAGAATACTATATTCTCTTGGGGGGCCCCTGTGAGGCCCGGGGCCTGGGGCAAATTCCCCACTTGCCCCCCCTCCCCGGGCAGCCCTGTCACTCTGAGCCAGAGTCTGCTTTTACTTATAATTTCTGCTTGATTGGTTTGTCATTAAAAGCCTATTCGCCTGGGAGGATTCCAGGCAAGTGCTAAGTCTGTTCTGACTTGGGATGGAGCACAGACAGTCTAGCTCAGTCTGTCTTTGTAAGTTGTAATTGGAAGAAACAAACAATGGGTCAAATTCATCTGTGGTGGAACTACTGGCTTCAGGGGATTCCCCCCAAGCTGCGTTGTGCCCATCATGTTTGGAATAAAACATGCCAGGCCCCGAGTTCCACTTTAGAGTTTTAATTAGTTTTGCAAGTGTTGCATTGAGTTGGTGTCCCTTGCTAGATGGCCTGCTGACATGGTTTCCAGCAGGCCTGGCTCGGGGCTCTGGTGTGGGGACCGTGCCCTCATTTGCAATTGCTCTCTCCCCACTCCCCCGCCCGTCGCTGGAACAGAACACTTTGCTTTTGTGTTTATTCAGGGAAGCAAGTAATTATATGAGTTGCATATGGTAATTAAACCCAAAACCACATTAAAACCTGAGGGTTGGCTTCTTTATTTGAGATGATACATTCTGAGTAATACGCGTTAGCAAGGGAATTGAGTTTCCCATTCAGAGGAATGATTGTGTTGCTGGCGGTTGGATGCTGGGAATTTGGCTTCTCTTTGATCCACAGCGAACACTGTGGTCTTGTGGCTAGATTGGCACCCAATACCTGCCAGGTCTTGCAGTTGGGCTAGAAGTTTCAGAATACGATGATGAACTTTCTCAGCCTGTGTCATCTTATTGCTCCACCTCAGCAAATAATGAGTAGCAAACAATTTATCCAGCGAGTTTGTTCAGCCAGTTCACTTGACTTGCCTGTGAAGATCCTGACACCATACTGTGTTGTCTAATAGTGAGATAAGTTGCATGGTATATCTGTCTCTTGACTGAGTGCATTTTGCTTTCCACAGCAGTATTGTCAGCCCCGAGTGTTCAAAAATCATGAGATTGGCTTGAAAGTCAAGAGATTTTTTTAATTAATAAAGCTGGGGAACTTCTGGCCTTCGAGCCTTAAGGTCTGATTCAGGTCATGTTTTTGAGCATTTCTCTGCAATCATAAAGGCTTTTTTTGATACATATATATAAAGAATTGCAAATTGAGATCCTCAAATAATCACAGGACTCCAGGAGCTGGAGATTTAAGAATCACATCGTAATGAGATTTGTAACAAAATCATGTGAGTTGGAAACGCCGATTCCATGACCACAGAGGCATTAAGGCCCTGGCGATGGTTGCTGCAGACAGCTTCATAGCGTGAGTTCTGGACAGCCCTGCCCTGGTCAGGTTTCCCTCATGTTTGCTGTGTCCATCCTCCCCTGAACAGTGCCCTTTGCTACAAAGGCCCTGCTGGGAGACCAAGAACAGCAGCAGGCTGGGGAAAGGGCAGGGGATGCTCCTTGTGCTGCATCTTGAATGCACTGAAGCCCTTTGCAAGGCTGGGCAGAGGGCTGACCTTGTTGTTAAGGCTGGGGCTGATTGGTATGCTGCAGGCTCAGCAGCAAAATAAGCAATGTAAATGCAGCACCACATGAGGAATACATTAGAGACAATCAACCCTGGATCCATCTCCCATTGTCTGGGAATGGTCAGAACACAGAGATCACGGACTGCTCTGAGAACAAGACCCATCCTGGGACCCATGCTGTCTTGGTGTGGATACATGGTCCTTGCCCCACCAGAGTCTGTGGCTGCAAAGGCCTATTCTGAGATCCTCCCCCCCGCTGGCCTCCGTTGTCCCACCAGAGAGTAGCTGCTTTATACACAGACGTGCGAGGCAGCTGCAGTACATGAGACATTTTATAAATGAAGTGTGCATGTGGGCCAGTTATCTGCAAAGTCCCTCTTGGTGGCTGTGGTCTGCTTCCTTAACTGTAAAGGGTTAAAAAAGTCTTCCAGGTAAAGAGAAGGGAGTTGGGCATCTGACCAAAAGAGCCAATGGGAAGGTTAGAACTTTTTAAAATGGGGAAAAGGAGAAAAAACTTCCTCTTTGTCTCAGTGTGGTTCTCCGGGAAAGAGGGGAACAGGGAGCAGTTATGCTGTGAGAAGCTTTAAGCTGGTTGTGATCATTGACCATACCTAGAACTACTTATTTGGAACCCCCAGATGTGTAAGTAGATCAGGAATGTTTAGAAAGATGCAATTAGGTTTATTTCTGTTTATTTCTTATGTCTAGTGGACTACTGTGCTAATCCCAAATGCTTTTGTTTTGCTTGTAACCTTGAAGCTGGACCTCAAGAAAAATTAAACATCAAGAATAACCTTATAAGTGAGTTTTTTAAATCTAGAAAACGCCTAAGTTCCAGATGTATTTCTGTCTTTTTGTTTTTAATAAAATTTTCCTTTTTGAAGATCAGGATTGGATTTTTGCTGTCCTAAGAGGTTTGTGCACATGTTTGATTAGCTGGTGGCAACAGCTAATTTCCTTTGTTTTCTTTCTCAGCTCTTCCCCACAGGGGAGTGAAAGGGCCTGAGGGTACCCACAGGGAGGAATTCCCCAGTGCACCTTCCTGGGTTCTCAGGGGTTTGCATTTGGGTGGTGGCAGCATCTACCCAGCCAATGACTTCTTTGTTTTGGTCTTCACTGAGAAGTCTGAAGGAATGTCTAACATAGTGAATGCTTATGGGGAGGGGGTAGGTTTAGAAGATAAAATAAAAAAAGAGCAAGTTAAAAATCACTTAGAAAAGTTAGATGCCTGCAATTCACCAGGGCCTGATGAAATGCATCCTAGAATACTCAAGGAGTTAATAGAGGAGGTATCTGAGCCTCAAGCTATTATCTTTGGAAAGTCATGGGAGACGGGAGAGATTGCAGAAGACTGGAAAAGGGCAAATATAGTGCCCATCTATAAAAAGCGAAATAAAAACAACCCAGGAAACTACAGACCAGTTAGTTTAACTTCTGTGCCAGGGAAAATAATGGAGCAAGTAATTAAAGAAATCATCTGCAAACACTTGGAAGGTGGTAACGTGATAGGGAATAGCCAGCATGGATTTGTAAAGAACAAATCCTGTCAAACCAATCTGATAGCATTCTTTGATAGGATAACGAGCCTTGTGGATAAGGGAGAAGTGGTGGATGTGGTATACCTAGACTTTAGTAAGGCATTTGATACGGTCTCGCATAATAACTTTATCTATAAACTAGGCAAATACAATTTAGATGGGGCTACTATAGGGTGGGTGCATAACTGGCTAGATAACCATACTCAGAGAGTAGTTATTAATGGCTCCCAATCCTGCTGGAAAGGTATAACAAGTGGGGTTCCGCAGGGGTCTGTTTTGGGACCGGCTCTGTTCAATATCTTCATCAACGACTTAGATGTTGGCATAGAAAGTACGCTTATTAAGTTTGCAGATGATACCAAACTGGGAGAGATTGCAACTGCTTTGGAGGACAGGGTCAAAATTCAAAATGATCTGGACAAATTGGAAAAATGGTCTGAGGTAAACCGGATGAAGTTCAATAAAGATAAATGCAAAGTGCTCCACTTAGGAAGGAACAATCAGTTTCACACATACAGAATGGGAAGAGACTGTCTAGGAAGGAGTATGGCAGAAAGAGATCTAGGGGGTCATAGTGGACCACAAGCTAAATATGAGTCAACAGTGTGATACTGTTGCAAAAAAAGCAAACGTGATTCTGGGATGCATCAACAGGTGTGTTGTAAACAAGACATGAGAAGTCATTCTTCCGCTCTACTCTGCGCTGGTTAGGCCTCAACTGGAGTATTGTGTCCAGTTCTGGGCACCGCATTTCAAGAAAGATGTGGAGAAATTGGAGAGGGTCTAAAGAAGAGCAACAAGAATGATTAAAGGTCTTGAGAACATGACCTGTGAAGAAAGGCTGAAAGAATTGGGTTTACTTAGTTTGGAAAAGAGAAGACTGAGAGGGGACATGATAGCAGTTTTCAGGTATCTAAAAGGGTGTCATCAGGAGGAGGGAGAAAACTTGTTCACCTTAGTCTCCAATGATAGAACAAGAAGCAATAGGCTTAAACTGCAGCAGGAGAGATTTAGGTTGGACATTAGGAAAAATTTCCTATCTGTCAGGGTAGTTAAACACAGGAATAAATTGCCTAGGCAGGTTGTGGAATCTCCATCTCTGGAGATTTTAAGAGTAGGTAAGATAAATGTCTATCAGGGATGGTCTAGACAGTATTTGGTCCTGCCATGAGGGCAGGGGACTGGACTCAATGACCTCTCGAGGTCCCTTCCAGTTCTAGAGTCTATGAATCTATGAAAAAGGTCAGAGAAGCTGTAACCTTGGGAGTTTAATACCAGCCTGGAGTGGCCAGTATTAATTTTTAAATCCTTGCGGGCCCCCACCTTCTGTCCTCAAAGTGCCAGAGTGAGGAATCAGCCCTGACAGACATCCAGCATGGACAGCTTCTGGGAGCCCTATTCTGTGACCCACCTTGTGAGCACCTGGTACAGCACAGGGAAAGGACAGCACTAGCAGGGCTCTCCTTCCCCTTGGACTGGAGAGTTTGGTATTAATTTCTTTGTGTTTGGCTCCCACTTACCAGCCCCCAGCTAACAGCCCTGGTCACATTTGCCCTTTGAATATACAGCAAGGTGCTCCCCAGTGCGCTGGGGGAATGCACGGCCTTTATCTGCAGGGGCAGGTGCTCAGCTCCTCAGGACACAAGCAAAATGAATTTTACAGACTCAGAAGATGCTAGTGCACATCCCCAAAGCACCATACAAAGGACCCATCCTACAGCCTTGATGCTTTTCATCACCTGCCAGTCACACAAGGAGCTGTGCCCCTTGGGGCATATAGGGCTGAGGTCATAACTGGTGTAGTAATAAGTAGTTTCTAATGTTGGAAAGCCCAAAAAAGAAATAGTGGGAGGCAGCGTATTGAGACTGAGGGGCACCAGTAGAGGTCTATGTGTGGGGAAGCAGCCCAGGAAAGAAATAGCTTGTGGGACATTGGCCGGGCCATGGGACTGGAACCCAGGTTGGAATAATAGGGGGCCTATGGGTCAATATTGAGGGGCATCAGAAGAGGGGTGTGTATGTACGCCTAGAAAGGAATACTGGGGGTCTGCAGGTTGGGATTGAGGGAGGCCTCAGAAAAGTTGTGTGTTGGAAGAGTTCAGACCATGAGTAAGAGGCAGATGTGTGGTTCAGTGTTGAGTATCAGTTGAAGGGTGTGTTTGGTGTTGAGGTCTGCGCCATTAAGGATTGTACCTCCTGGGTAGGGTGCTGCTCAGCTCCTGTTGTGGTCGTGCATGGCCAGATGGAAACAGGCACAGAGTAAAGCTGAGCTCTTGCAAGCACTGTAAATATTGAGGCCCAGATCCTCAAAAGTATTTTGGTGCCTAACCCCCAATGAAATCAATTGAAATCAAAGGTTAGGTGCCTAAACACCACTGAGGATCTGGACCTGAGGGATCACAGAATCGCACCTGGTGCCAGGAGTAAAGAGGAATTAAGAAAATACCCTGAGTGGCCCAGCGGAGCCATTAAAAGCCCCACCCGAGCTGAAATTGTCAGTAAATGTGGAACACAAGTGGGGAAGGTTTAAAGAGCCCTTCACTCTATATCTGCAAGCACTGGGGGGCCAGCAGACAGAAGGACGGTCACAAGGTTGCTTTATCCCTGACAATAGCTGGTCCTGAAGCACTTGATGAGTTTAACCTTTTCAGTTAACACAGGCACAGGGATGCGAGAAGCTCTGCACTCCACGGAAAAATGAGACAGAGGCGAGAGATGCTTTTAAACAGAGGGTACAATAGGAAGCAGAAGCCATAGAAGAGTCTCTGACTGCTCTAAGGCTGAAAATCCAATCTTGAAATTCTAGGGGGCTGAGTCCCTCATAAGAGCCAGATCATGACTGGAATCTGGAACAAACAACTCAGAGGGATGCTTGAATTCATCCTTGACAAAGCCATTCTAATTTGCCAAGGAGGCACCTTAAGCTCTGAGGCCCAGAATTGAATGGGAGTTGGATGCCTAAAGACCTTTGAAGAGCTAGGCCTCAGCGATTGCTGCATGGCTCAGGTCGGGGAGAAGTCCGGGGCTGGGACAGTGAGTCAGGTTTGAGAGGCCTCAGCGAAGGCTTTTGTCCATGTCTGGGGGAGCCAGAGTCAAGAGCTGAAGTCACAGAGGAATTGTGGACTGGGTTGGAAGGGCCTCAGAGGAGCTGTGAGTGGTGGGGAGCCCATCGCTGGAATAGCAGTGAGGAGCAGAAGGGGTGGAGAGGAGAGCAAGGAATAAGGTGTGGAGAGCTTTCTGGGGTTGTCTGGCATAGCTAATGAGTACCAAGGATGGAGCTGCAAGGATTATGAGGAGGGCGGATTAAGTCAGGGCATCTAAGTGTCCGTGTCAGGATAGTCTTCTTATCGGTGACATTTGTGGTGCATGAGGTAGGCCAGGAACAGCATTACTCAGGATATTTAAAACTAGGCCAAGCAAAGTGCTAGCCATTCTAGGCTACGGCCCAGCTCTGCCCTCCCCAGGGCCATGGGTTCACGGACCTTCTGGCCTGTTCCCTCCCTCCTGTCTCTTTCTATAGGAACCCTGTTGAGTGGTGTTTACTTCTCTTTTCGTCCTGGAGAGGATTTGCGTAATTGATCGGCGTGACAAGCTGCTGCCAGCTTAGCGACTGCAGGGTTACTCTGCCACAGTGCAAGTGGCTATAATGAGCCAAAATAATGAGCTGTGCTAAGGCCACCGCAGTCTGAGCTGCAGCACGGTGACAGATGAATGCTCAGATCTGCCTCGCACGTGTGTAGCTGTGAGGGCTGTGGGGACAGTGACAGGCACTGTATGCATTGATGAACTGGAAATGTGACAATGAAATCACCCCCCAAACACAAACCCCAGGAAAAACTGCAATTTGGGAGTTGAAATAAGGGAGTCCTCATTACTGTGCCGAGTCTGACCTCAGAGGCTCCTCTTCGCTCCTCTGGGATTGTCTCACCCTTTACTTGTTGCCGCAATCAGACGGCAGGGTACTCCCAGGTGCTGTCACTCCAATAATGCCAAGGCATGGGGAAACCAATTAAAATAAAACCCAGCGCTTCGCCAAACGCAACACAGGAAGCAGATAGAATGAAAATACAGTGGATTTCAACAGCACAGGTACTTTCTAATTAGCAAGGTCCTGGCTAAGGCTTGTGATTTCATCTGGGGAAAACGAACACTCCCACTGCAGTCTTTTTCAGTGACGCTAACATGCCAGAAGATGTAGCTCTCCGGCACCTTATCCAGCTCCACGCGTCTGCAGGAGCTAGGAGTCCTCCCGTGTGTCGCTGTACTATTGCAGACTTTGCGAAGCAGCCATTTGCACAGGCATCATGGGCTAAAGAGACAGCGAAGCCAGAATCATGAACCTTGGTGAAAGTTTCCAGGAATGTTTTACTCGAGGTTTATACTAATAAACTTTGGGAATGGTTCTGTGCTGAGCTGTGAGTGGTTTCTCTCACTCTCGGGGGTATTTAAAATGATCACATCAAATTCTCCCATTAACCACCAATGTGATTAATGTTTCCTGTATTGATATAAAGTGATTCTCCATTGTACAGCTTTCCGAATGCTTCCTGAATTTCTCATTTCTTTGTCACAGTTGCCATTGGTGACGGCCTTGGTGAAATCCCTAGTAACATATAGATTGCAACCTACATAGAAATTAGTTGAATACTTATCCATATTATAGTAATAAAAAGACCGATTTATTAAGTATATGGCTAAAGTGACACCTTAACAGCCCCGAGGCATTCATTGACTGGGGGACCATTCATTTGTATGTTGGTATATCGGTACGCTATGCCACCACAACAATGAACTTTATTGCCAACATCAAATTAAGATATGTTGTGGGTAACATCATTAGGGTGGATTGGACTGAACTGAATTTAAATAATGTCTTTAAGATGCAGATATTCTGCTGCCTCAAAATGCTGCCTAGCTAATCTCACATGGCACCGGAATGCAAGCCAGGGAGCACAAGACTTCACTCAGAGAAGCGCCGTTACACAACTGTACCCGTCTGCTCCGATCAGCTTGCCAGACTACCTGTGCTAGGCTTTGCAGAGACCATGCTGCAGAATATAAATTCCTAGAGTTTAAGGCCAGAATGCTGCTGCAGGATACAGGCCAGCGAATCCACCCAGGAACTCCTGCATCCAGCCCAACACCTTATGGTTGAGTCAGAACTGGTCTTTTAGAAAGAGACAACCGATCAAAACATAGACTACAAGGATGAAGAATCAACAAGATCCCCTGGCAATCTGTTCCTATGGTGAATTAGCCACTCTGCCCTATCTCCGGTTTGAATTTTTATGGCTTCAACCATTTTTGTTTGCTTGGTGATCTCAAGGGCTCCTTAACCTATCTTCTCTTGGTGCAGGTACTTATAGAACATGAACAACTCGTGTCTTACCCTTCTCTTCGATTAGCTAAGTAGATTGACCTTCTTAAGTCCCAGAGAAGAGAGATCCCTAGGGAGGCAGCAAACATGGAATTCATACATTCATTGATTCATAGAGTTAAGGCCAGATGGGACCATGAGATCATCCAATCTGACCTCCTTTGTATCACAGAGCAGAGAGTTTCACTCAGTTAACCCCGTAACGAGTCCAATAACTTGTTTGGCTAAAGCATCTTCCAGAAAGGCAGCCGGTCTTGATCTAAAGCCAGCAAGAGATGGAGACTCCACCGCATCACTTGGGCACTTTTTCCAGTGGTTAATCACCCTCACTGCTTATTGGTACCTTGTTTCTAATTTGAATTTGTCTGGCTTCAGCCAGAGGTTCTTGCTATACCTTTCTCTGCTAAACTAAAGAGCTGTTTAGAACCCTTTATTTTCTCCCCAGGAAGGTACTTCTACACTGTAACCAAGTCACCTCTCAATCTTCTTTTCGATAGGCTCGACAGAATGGTCAGCGTGTGATTGTCTTTGGGCCATGTAATAGAGTAGGGCCAGTCAGCTGCTAGATCACCCTGACAGATGGGGGGCTGCTCTCCCGAGTTGCCACTCGGCCGTGGGGAGGAAGCATACTTTCCCTCAAGAGCTCTGACAAAGGAAAGGGGAAGGCTGTCCCTGTGGGAACTTCACGTTGTGTTTTCATTGTGCTCAGTCCAGGAGGCTTTGGTCCAGTGACCCTGGATCAGATCAGTGCTGGAGAGTGGGTGACTTAACTTGCCCAAAGGCTGTCAGAGTGTGTGTGTCTGTCTGATGTATACGAGAATGAGCAGGGGCCTGGACAAGACATTGGAAAGATTGGGATTGTTAGGTTGGAAGGGAGAAAAATAGAGGCAGCTGAGTAAGAAAGGGCTTGATAAACAATCACATAATGAGTGGTCTACAGCAGAGAGCTTGGGAGCTTCTGTTTTCCCTGTCTCATAACTGAAGAACCAAGAGATGTCCAATGCTGTTGAAACGTGGCAATGCCAATGCTGACGAGAGTCTCAGGGCTGGCAGTCAGTCCATCCTGGGGTGGCTGTAGATGGGGGGCTTCATTGCTCCTCTGTAGAACGTCTCAGAGAAGTGCCATTGGCTAGGCCATGCACATGGCACCAGGGGGCAAGACCCAGCAGCACCCTGCCTCCTTCCCTGGCTGCTGTCTGCCCACACAGACCCAGCTGCTCGCTTTATAAAGGACCAGCATGTTACAGAGCTACTCTTCTCTATGCAGGCAGGTCTGGGAGCCTCAGATATCCCTCCCCATTCTGCCCCACAGGCATGCGGGGGGGGGAGGGGCAGCAGATGACTCTTGCTGCTCCTGTCTCTCTCCTCTTGGCTATAAACCCATCTGCAGGCTCATCATTCTTCTGGGGTTATGATTTGTGCCAAGTAGAAAGGCCAGTCCCCCCCATCTCTTTAAGAGATCGGGTCAGTGCTAACGAGTTTGGAGACCTCTCCGCATTCTGCTAAGCAATTGCTTAGTTGTGTGTTTCCAGAGCACTCTGAGGGGGCCGATCCCACGAGAGCCCTGTGCTAAGCCAAGACACTCTCCCACAGCACCCCAGACAGTCTCCGGAAGAGTGTATTCTTTTCCAAACAGCAGGGAGGTCAGAGCAGGGGAGGGAATCCAGAATGAACTGCAGTGAGCTCAGCAGAGTTTGGCACATTCGAAGCTGCCTGGAGAAATACAGTCTCAGCCACTGCTGAAGGCTTAATGCTATTGCAATTAGTTCCTCTTCAGAAATGGCACACACTTACAAAGGGGTGGTGCCTCTGAGATGCTCAAAACCACTTCTCTTGCTCTGTGTGGCTAGATTTTCTGCTTTAGCCAATGCTGTGGTAGCCAAGCACTCTGCAAAGATGATGCTTATTTAGGGTAAGATGACTCTTTGGAATTCCTGCAGAGCAGGCTAATGGAAGCAGAGGGTGATTTCATGGTACCTTCATCCAAAAGGAACTGCTCCGACATCTCCCTGTAGCACACCAGCTGGGATTGTACAAAATCTCAAATCCTGAGAGGCTGGAAGCAAGGGTGTAACAGCAAAACCCCTGTAACGTTGCAGTCTATATGATTTTATAAAAATATGCTAATAGAGGAATATAATGTAACTGGAATATGCTTCATGCAAAAGGTCTCTTGTAAGGTATCATTACAAAGCTTATTGTCTATTGATTGTGGTCATCGTATTTGTATAAATGCACCACTCTTGTATCTGAAACTAGAAATATGAAATATAATTCTGAGGGCCTATTGTAATTATGCAAAGTGTGGGCCATTTTTGGTGGTTTGGAATCTTAATGGTTTGCATCAACCAAGACAATTGACTGGATGGCTCTGTTTGCAGGCAGGCCTTCCTGGGAGTCAGGCTGGGAGGAATGAGGCTTGGGGTCTTACAGTGACATGTGATCATGTCATATAAACTAGACTCCATCCTTAACCTGGTGCTTTTCCAGTGATGGGGGTGGAAACCCAGAAGAACAAAGGATTTCCCACCTTATGCAAAAAATATTTCAATGGGTCGAACAGAACAAAGGGGGGAGCCATCATGAAGAATCCCCTAGTTACCACCTGAGCTGGAACAAGAGCTGTACCAGGGGAAAGAATTGTGCCCAGGCCTGGAAGGGGTCCAGTCTGAGGAAAAAAAATTACTGAAGTGTCTCTAAGGGTGAGATTATTTGTATTCAGTTTGATTAGACATAGATTTGTGCATTTTATTTTATTTTGCTTGGTAACTTACTTTGTTCTGTCTGTTACTACTTGGAACCACTTAAATCTTACTTCCTGTATTTAATAAAATCACTTTTTACTTATTAATTAACTCAGAGTATGTATTAATACTTGGGGGAGCAAACAGCTGTGCATATCTCTCTATCGCTGTTATAGAGGGTGAGTTTACCCTGCATAAGCTTTATACAGGGTAAAATGGATTTATTTGGGTTTACACCCCATTTGGAGTTGGGCATCTGGGTGTTAAAGACAAGCACAGGTCTGTGAGCTGCTTTCAGGTAAACCTGCAGCTTTGGGACAAGTAATTCAGACCCTGGGTCTGTGTTGGAGCAGAGGGGGGTGTCTGGCTCAGCAAGACGGGGTGCTGGGGTCCTGAGCTGGCAGGAAAAGCAGGGGTAGAAGTAGTCTTGGCACATCAGGTGGCAGCTCCCAAATGGGGTTCTATGATCTAACCCATCCCACTGCCCATTTAGCAATCTGCAGTGGAGCTAAGGAAACATTTCCCGCTGATCCAGACTCTGTTATTAGCCCCGATTCAGGAAACAAAAACATTATGCATCACTACAAGCACATGCTTGAGTCCCACTGACTTCGTGAGAGTTAAGCACATTGTGAAGCTAAGTATTACATTATTGTTATGGTTTTGGTCAGCCCATAGTGGGTTGAGCTTAATTCACTAACAGAGCCACTGCGGAATTGTATATCAAGATGCTTTACTATATATATTGTTGCAGTGACCACAGGCTCCACTGTACTGGGTGCTCCGCAAACACATTGGTAGAAACAGTCCTTGTGCCAAAGAGCTCGTGCTCAGCAAGGGTTTGTCTACATGGTCTGTTAGCGCACAGCAAGCTGGGATGTGAATCTACAGCGCACTAACGGTTCTCTAGCATGCTTTGTGCTTCATGATATTGGTGCCAACCTCATGAGTTTTGCAGGGCTGGGCTCACGAGGGGTGGCGAAGCTGTGCAATCCAGTGCAGGTGCTGAAAACGTCTCTCTTTGCATGGTGGCTACGCTCACGCTCTCAGCCTGAGAGAGAATTGCCTGGGGCAGTCGCACACCCTCACTGCTGGAGGAGTGTGTTTGAACTCTGGGTTGGGATCGCTTTGCATATTCCTGAGAACTCCACCCAGTAATGTACAGGCTTGTTTGGTCATAGGTATTCTAAGAAATTGTTCTGAAAATGACTGTCACTTTCCCTCTGCGTTATAACCATAAAGTAGCAAGGCCCATACAGTGCATCTCAGCCAGGAGCATGGCTCACCCCTCTGTTTGAAATCATGTTACATGATAATATGATTAGGCTTTCTGTTCCAAGGTGATTATTTGTGTTCCTTATGCTGTTCCTCATCACATCCAAATGCTGATCTTGCTGTATTTATTAGATGGCTATTTGCACATTCAGTTAATATGCATTTGAGATGCAAAGAGCATCCCTGCCGAAATTGCAGACTCCCAGTACAGCACTCTGAGCAGAGATGTGGCAGGAGGAAGGTAGCTGCCGAGTGTGCACACATGTGCAGTTTGCATATAAAGAGGCTGATTTTCATGAGCTCATTCAGGCCCTGAGAAACATCTCTCAGAGCAGAGGGAACACAGGAAAATACCGTTCACAAATATTTGTCTGAGATCAAAAGTGAATTTTGATTCAACTTGTGTTTACTGTCCTTTCTTGTTTGCTTTCCACAAACAGTTGGATGCTTGCAAACTTGTGGTGCAAATACTCACAAAGCAAATATGAGAATACTTTGGAAAAACGAAATAAATGAGCTATCAAACGTCAAAGTTTTTATAGTTGGGTACTCAGTGAGATTTGCTGCAGCCAGGGTGCAGAACTGCACCCATTCTACCCCCTGCTCTCCTTTGCGCAGACTTTCTGAAATGTGCATCTTCCAGGCTACCAATGTCCAGGTGTGGGCTCTGGCCATAGGTGAGTTTCATTAGCCCGTTTTGTGTTTTTTAAATTTGGGATGAAAATGTTTTCTTCATTTTTTTTTTAATTTATTTTTATTTATTTATTTTAAGGCATTGCCAATGATCAGATATGCTTGGAATCATTTCTGAACAGCTCTAGCAATGAAACGGCTGGTGAAGAAAAGCTTTAAATTTGCCAGGGCAATAACCATCATAGAGGACAAGTGCTTCTCAGATGTTAACTCAGACCGACACCTGGCAGAGGAGGTTTCAGCTCGAATGGTAGAAGTTGCGGTAAATTAAATAATTTGTGCCAGGAAATACAAGTGCGTTTTACATCAAGTTAAGGAAGCCGCTGGGGACTGCTGCCCGCTCACACTTTACTCCTATGCACAGTGGCTGTAAATCACTCCCATGCCAGCACATAAGTTACTCAGCCTCTGTGTTACTCCTCAGCTTCCCCACAACCATTCAAGCACAACTGTCTTGGGACCCTGCTGCTTATATGATAGTACATGCTGCCCAGACATCTGCATTCATTAATGACTAATTTCTCACAGGGAGTCCAGCTGACACACAGAGCAATTACCCCAGCAGTTGATTAAGGCAGTGTGAGAAGAAGTCCCAGGAAGTGTTCAGTGTAGTTACACTGCTCCCGGAGAGGCACAGACACAGGCCGGTCAGTGTGTGCTGGCCATATCGATTTCCCTGAGAAAGCACGGACGAGGCAAACAGCAGGTCCCGTGCTGGGGAGTAACCACTAGCTTGCAGCAGAGCAGTACTGCACACACCACCCAAGAGCGATGTTCTCACCTCAAGCAGCCCTGCCTGCAGTGCGACTGTGCAGATACCTCCTCCCTGCAATCACCTGCAGCACCGAATCCCTGCTCTTCCTGGTGAACAGCAACTGGGATAGAATCATAGAATATCAGGGTTGGAAGGGACCTCAGGAGGTATCTAGTCCAACCCCCTGCTCAAAGCAGGACAAATCCTCAGACAGATTTTTGCCCTGGATCTCTAAATGGCCCCTTTAAGGACTAGAACTCACAACCCTGGGTTTAGCAGGCTAAGGCTCAAACCACTGAGCTATCCCTCCCCAATAGGAGGGGACAGGAATGGAGTAGCCCACAATGCTGGGGGAGGGTCCATTTCATGCTCCCACCTCAGCCCTCCAGGCTCCAATGTGAGGGCCTTTCACAGTCTGGCCCCTAACAAATCTCTGCCCAGAGACACAAACTCTCCTGCAGGCACAGCATGGAGGTAAGAGGTAAAAGGTCCCCGCAGTTTTCCCTGAAAATCTCTCTCTAAGGAGCCCGAAAGGGAGTGATGAGCGAAATGGCCCATCCTCTCATGATTTTGTCCACCAGCTGGGCCTGATCACCAATACACCCATTTTGGTTCCTTAGTTTCTGATTTCCTGCTGCTGTTGTCATGATTATCATTCAGTCTTAGCACAGTCCTGGAGTAGTGCCAGCAAAGCCTTTTGGTTTAAATTAAGTCACTCTTAATGTCTCCTCACACCTTTTCTCAAACAGTTCTATACAACAGATCATTGTGACAACTCATGAACCTTCACCTGTTGCCACCAGTTGATCTTACAATTGGGGTAAGTTTGTAGGCCCAGTTATCACAACAGTTCCCACCCACCCATGCCTTCAAGTCATGGCAGCTCAGCCATGACCCAGCTTCCAGTGTTCATGTTGTCGGCATGGCCTAGTGGTTAGAGCAAGGGATTTGGAACTCGGGTTCTGCATTCATGGCTTTGTCACAGTACTTGTACACATACCACTTATGTTGGTCTAACTTGTGAATAAGCCACACCCTGAGCGACGTAAGTTACACCAACCTAAGCACTGGTGTGGACAGAGCTTCTCCTGCTGACATAGCTACCGCCTCTCGCAAAGGTGGTTTTATTATCTTGATGGGAAAACTCTCCTGTAGGCATAAAGCATCTTCACCTCCCACCTTTATAAAGTGCTTTGTTCTGTGCAGAGGGAAGGCGCTATCAGAAACCCAAAGAAATATTGCTACAAGTGCTAGGAGGAGAGGTGTGACTCATTCTCCCAGGAACACACTCTTTTCATTCAGATCCTGGAGCATTTCCCAAAAGTAATTAACTAGGAGAAGGTACTAATTAAAAGAGCTGGTGCCTACATTTCGCAGTGATGGGTGTTACGGTTCCAATTTCAATGAGCTTGGAGTTAGTACCTAAAACTCTGTATTGTGGGAAAGGCGTTTGCACATCTATCCGGCTGGGTCGCTGCTGTGGGAGGAATGAACTAGTGCTAGTTGTAGCAAGCAATAAATCCAGCACCTGTAGCTCTTCTGTTTGTGAATTGTCTGTGAACAGGCTGATTTTCAGTCCTGAATTCCAGGCCAGCACATTGAAGCCTATGTGCTTGACAGCTCATCACAGGAAATGTTCATTATCTGGCCTGTGAGATCGAGCTCTGAAGTCACAGGACATGATTCCTGTTTCCTGACAGGATGAACTCGCATCCATATTTCAGGTACTAGTTTGCATTTTTGTGATCAACATTTTCAAAAGTGGCCCTAGATTTTTGGGTGCCCAACCTGAGAAGCGCTGGGCCGAGCCCTCCCAAAGACAGTTGCAGCTGACCTGGTGGCATGGGGGTTTCTGGGTTGTCTGTTCTGTTGTTGACTGCTTCGAACCTGGGGACATGCTGCTTTTCCGGGAGTCTCTGTGTGGGATGGTTAGTGCGTAACCCACAGGGTGCCATGGCTCCTGGAGAGTTCTGGCTCGCCCCGTGGTTTGGGTGCAGCTGGGTCCGTTGTTTAGCATTGGTTCTCCATTTTTGAGATATTTGCTAGGTGGCTTTTGGATTGTTGTTTTTTTTGTTGTTTGTTTCCTGTGGAAACTTTGAGCCAGACTCTGCGCTATCTGCCATCTTTGCAGCTGTCGGAGCTTGGGGCCATCCTGTGCTAACCAGAATTAGCATCTGGAGTCCTTCACTTGGGCCTGAAATGCTCTTCCTACACAATGAGCTTTTCAGGCACCATGCTTCCCCTCCTCCCTCCTACCCCAGATCCATCTGAGCCTTGGAGACCTTCCCAATAGTACCCTCTCCCTGCTACCTTCTCAATAAGCAGGTCACTGTGCCAGGGAAAGTGGCTTTGCTGGAGCTCAGCAGGAAGGACAGTCAGTTTCGCACAGTGGGTTCAGGGATGTTTTAACACCAAGACAGGCTGGAGAGTAAAGACAGGCTGGTTTTAATGGACTTGCTTTGACTTCTAGGCAATGACATCTGGGCCTTGTCTATGAAAGGAGAGAAAGTAACACCACCCGCTGTGTATGTGCGCACGCGCGCTCGCATACACACACACACACTCTGCTTAGCAGTGGCTGGCTAATAGATTCATAGATTTTAAGACCAGACAGGACTATTCACTCATCTAGTCTGATATGCTGAATAACACAGGCCAGAGAAGCCACCCGCTCACACTTGCATTGTACTCAATAACTTGTGTCTGCCTATAGCATTTCTTCAGGAGACATCCATCTACACACTGCCTGCCTTATTCCTTCCTTTCTCTTGGGCATTTCTCTCTCTTGACCTGCCACAGAGCTCTTGCGGGAGGCTCCAATACAGATTCCTCCTACCCAGTGAGAGGGCCCGGTTCTCTGTGCCAGCGCCACCTGCACGGAAAAATGACATAAGTCAGATGATGATGAATGGGGCCCCTCCAGGGGAGTGTGCACAAGGCTTTGAATTGACCAGTTATCTGCCTTGGAGCAGCTGCGTGCATCAGGCATGTTGCCTCCCCTTTGTGTTTGAGCTGGGTGCTCTCCCGAGCAGGCATTCCAGACACGCACAGACTGCCAGGGATTGTAATTAGATACTTGTTTTGCACGGCTTAGCCATTTATGGTTGGTATTAATGACTTGCTGATAGTCTCTGGTCATTAAGGTAATAATTCTTGTCATTGGAAGAACAGGACATGGTGTCAAGGTGCCCCCGGGGGTGCTGCATTAGGCTCTTCTGTGAGCAACTTTGCTATCATACTTTTGAGGCTCAGAAGCCTGACTACCCCGTATGTGCATGGGACGTGAAGTCCTTGTACCACCCCAACCCCTTTGGAATACCTTGGCAAGGGCGCAGGGCTGACTCAGGGAGAAGAGGGGTTTAAAAAGTCCACTTCTAAGCAACCAGAGGAGCTAGTGAACAAGAGCAGCAAACTGGAATTTTGTGAAGCCATTCAGAGAGGGAGCACAAGAGCCAGATACAGCTGGGTGCAAACTCTAAACTTAGGCAAACACACACACCCCTGCAAACAAACCAAACCCCTGCAAGCTGTTGGCCTCGTAGTCTTTGACACATTTGTTTTGCCCACTTGTTTTCCCCGCTGCCAGCAGTTTAACAGCATGTTCCAGGTTAGAGAGAAATCCAAAGGGTTAAGGAAAATGAGATGCAACTGCAATACTTCAGGTCCCCATGAGATGGCACTGTTACATATAGCTGTTCCTGTTTAACTGAATGTGTGGGCAGTTAGATCTTGGAAGAAATTCTGCAGCTCTGAATCTCCTCTAACTTACACCAGTTTGACCCCCAGTGTAATGCTGACTTCATTGGAATTGCTCCTGATTTACATCCACATAAGGGAGGGAAGAGTCAGGAAGAGTCGGTTATAGTTACATTCTTTTTAGAAACGACACCATTCAACAGTAAAAATGCCTACATTGCCTGACGCGCTCCGACTGAACCACTGAACAAGAATGAATAAAGTATATGGCTGCTCCCTGATGGAAGCCTGCCATGCAAACAAACCTAACTACACGCACATGCATATAGCCACTGGGCTGCTGGTGCTCAGTCCTACCCCTTGCTCCGAGGGCTCATGAAGCCTGGACAGTAGTAGGGAGCAGTTCAACTATAGGCTGAGCAAGTGCAGAATGGGGGTAGCATGTGCCTTTGGACATTTAAAAGGGCGCTGGCGCTGTTTGCTGACTAGGTCAGACCTCAGCACAACCAACATTTCCATTGTTATTGCTGCGTGCTCCATAACATCTGTGAGAGTAAGGAGGAGACATTTATGGCAGGGTGAGAGGTTGAGGCAAATCGCCTGGCAGCCGATTTTGAACAGCCAGACGTCAGGGCGATTAGATGAGCACATCAAGGCATGCTATGCATGAGAGAGGCTTTGAAAACCAGTTTCGTGACTGACCAGGCTACAGTGTGACAGTTGTGTGTGTTTCTCCTTGATGCAAACCCACCTCCTTTGTTGATTTTAATTCCTTGTAAACCAACCAGCCTCTCCACTTCAATCACAGCTGGCAAAGGAAATAAAGTAACTATTGTTTGGAAACCATGTATTCTTTCTTTCTTAATTAATTTAAAAAAAATGAGATAACTAACAAGGTAGCCCAGGTGGGATGAGGTGGGGGAGGAGGGAAGGACAAGGCCACATTGCTTATTTTAGCCATACTACAAATCAAAATGGTTTGAATGACAGCCTTCTGCTGCTTGGGCCATCCTCTGGAGTGGAGTGGCTGGGTGCCCGGAGCCTCCCCCGCCCGTTCTTGGGCATCTGGGTGAGGAGGCTATGGAACTGGGGGAGGAGGGCAGGTAGTTATACAGTGGAAGCAGGGGGGTGCTCTTGTTGGCTTTCCTGCTGCTCCACCAGACCCCTCATCATGTCCATTTGCTCCCCCATTAGCCTCAGCATCGCCTCCTGCCTCTGCTCATCATAGTCACTTAATGCTTTCCTGGCCTCTGCCACCGAATTCCTCCATGCATTAAGCTGGGCCCTATCAGTGCAGGAGGACTGCATGAGCTCAGAATACATGTCATTGCGAGTTCGTTTTTTTTCACCTTCTAATCTGCTGTAAGCAGAGTCAGGATAAGCTCTACACTGACATCTGGTGGAAAGAATTTCAGAGAGTGTATTTGCATAGGCACGCCTACCCTATCCCAGACTGCCGAGCTGTGGGACTGCTTGGTGACAAATGACTCACCCTCAGTTGGGTGGTACTTGCTAGACAAGGGACATGGGTTCCAAAACCCAGAGAATGGAGAGAGGCTGGGGACAGGTATCTGTGCCTGGTGGTGTAGTCTTCTTGTGGAGCCAGAAGCACTAGTTCCACCCCCTCCTCTCTCCACTGTGGAATATCAGAGTTGACTTTTTTATTCCCTTAAGAATTTAAATACAGGTTACTGAGCTGAACTCACTTTGGGCTAATGGTGCACTAGCACTGGGGCTCCCCTACTATGAACTGGAATCACTAAGAGCTGAAAATCACTAAAGAGCTGAAATTACTGAGCTGAGAGCACTGAGTACTGTGCTAACTAGTGGGGAGCCCAAAGCTATACTGTAGAACAGAGCTGCTGGTGGAGTGGAGCAGTTTTGTGGGGACGGATGGAGCGGATCACGGGACAGCTGGTGGCAGCGGAGTGGCTGTGAGATGGGTGGAGCGGCCCACAGAGCGAGCAGAGCCGAGCAGTTTGCAGGGACAACTGGAGCAGCTCATGGGACAGCTGGTGGAGCAGAGCAGCTGGTGGAGCGGAGCGGCTGGAGGAGCAGAGTGGAGCAGCTGGTAAAGCGGAGCAGTTCGTGGAGAAGGCGGGAGCAGAACCCACGGAGAGGCAGGGCAGTTGACCCCAGACCATGTAAGGTGCCCCTTTCTACCAGGCTGGGGGGGGACCTCTGCAGATAGACTCTCGAACTTTGGGGCTGCACTGACCCAGGACAGAGACTTTTGGATTGTGAGACTTTTGGGACTGTGGGTGATTTGGGGGTTGCTGGACTCAAGAGCCCAGGAAAGAGGACACAGCCCAATTTCCTGGGGTGGGTCTTTGCTCACGGTTTGGTCTATGAACTCTAGTTGAGGTGTTTTTCCCAATTTAGTGTTTGTTGTTTATCTCATGTATTAAACCTTTTCTGCTACACCGAGACTCTGTGCTTGCGAGAGGGGAAGCATTGCCTCTTTGAGGCACCTAGGGGTGTGTGTAAGATTTTCCCAGGTCACTGGGTGGGGGCTCGAGCTGGTTTGGCATTGGGTTATTGAAACGGACCCCCTGGATACTGAACCCGGCCCTTGTTGCTGCCGACTCAGAGGGGCAGAAGGGTTACACTGCGATAAGCTCAGGGATGGAGATGATAGGAGGAGCATAGAAACATTTGCACCTGCGGGGGGATAAAAAGGGAGAGTAAAATTTAAGATGATACATTTCTGAGAACAAAAGGGAGACTCTTTCACAGCGAATCAAGCAATTCACAGCAGACAGCACATGTGCATTAGGTACAAGTTCACATTTTGCCTTTTATATTGAGTGCCTGCTGGTATGGTGACACATCACACATGGCTGGGCAACAGAATTCGGTTTCCAGGCAGCCATGGTAGGCCAATGGGTATGCTGGGTTGGCTTCTTATGCCTTCATAACTTGTGGGAATAGTTTCAAACTGCAGCGCCCTCCTTTCCCATAGCAAGCAATGCCAGCTGGGTTTCACATTTAAAAGGAGGGGCTGCCTGCGGTTTTCAGGTCCATGTGCAGCACACACCTCTCTGGCTATTCTCTGGGATGATTCCTTTTAGCCAAGCACAAACAGCCCGGCATGAACAGGGTCCTTTTACTGTTCCCTTACAAAAATTCCCCTATTTCAACCAGGTGACGATGAATGATATCACTCTCCTGAGGCTAACACAGAAAGCTATAGACCGAATGTTGCTTGAATGTGGCCAAAACCCAGGACTATTTGCTGCCTTGCTTTGCGCTGCAATGATTCCAGACTACTTGCTTGGCGTGATAAGTGTCCTACTGTGGAGGATGAAATAAGGCAGCCTTCCCCAGAAACCTTCTGCCAAGGCTTTCAGAGTACCTCCAGGAAAGTTTCATGGAGATGTCCTTGGAGGATTCCTGCTCCATCCCCAGACATGTTAACAGACTCTTCCATCCCAAGTCTTCAGGGCAAATCAGACATTAAACACTATTGCTTTTAAACCCTGTACTTTAGTTACAAATGTGCACTCACCAGAGGGGCCTTCTCTGGCTTCAGGGTCAGGGATCCCACCTTGGGAGGATATTGGCTCCAGTGTGAAGAAAAGGTCCTGGCTGCTGGGGAGAACAGATTCACCGCTTGCCTGCTGTGCATTCTCTTCCTCCTCTTCCTCATCCACAAATCTTCTTCCCTGTTGCATGAGACTCCTCCCTTGCAGGTGTCCACAGACAGCGGTGGGGTAGTGGTGGGGTAGTGGTAGGGTCCCCCCCCTAGAATGGCATGCAGCTGATCATGGAAGCGGCATGTATGGAGCTCTGACTCGGAGCGACCATTTGCCTCCTTTGTCTCTTGGTAGGCTTGCCTGAGCTCCTTAACTTTCACATGGCACTGCTGTGTCCCTGTTGTAGCCTCTGTCCATCATGCCCTGTGCGATTTTGGTATTTATATTAGCATTTCTTCTTTTTGATTGGATATCGGCCTGCACAGATTCTTCTCCCCATTCAGCAATCAGATCGAGTGTCTCCTGTTCACTCCTGTCATAACCTTAGTCCCAGATTTGGACCTTAGCGTCCAAAATATGGGGGTTAGCATGAAAACCTCCAAGCTTAGCTACCAGCTTGGACCTGGTACTTGATGCCACCACCCAAAAAATTAGAGTGTTTTGGGGCACTCTGGTCCCCCTGAAAAACCTTCCCTGGGGACCCCAAGACCCAAATCCCTTGAGTCTCACAACAAAGGGAAATAATCCTTTTTCCCTTCCTCCCTCCAGGTGCTCCTGGAGAGATACACAGACACAAGCTCTGTGAACCTACACAGAGTGACTCCCCCTCTCTGTTCCCAGTCCTGGAAACAAAAAGTACTTTCCTCTTCACCCAGAGGGAATGCAAAATCAGGCTAGCAAATCCAACACACACAGATCTCCCCCCTGATTTCTTCCTCCCACCAATTCCCTGGTGAGTACAGACTCAATTTTCCTGAAATTTCCCAGTAAAGAAAACTTCAACAGGTCTTAAAAGAAAGCTTTATATAAAAAGAAAGAAAAATACATACAAATGGTCTCTCTGTATTAAGGTGACACAATACAGGGTCAATTGCTTAAAAGAATATTGAATAAACAGCCTTATTCAAAAAGAATACAAATCAAAGCACTCCAGCACTTATATTCATGCAAATACCAAAGAAAAGAAACCATATAACTTACTATCTGATCTCTTTGTCCTTACACTTAGAAACAGAAGATTAGAAAACAGAACTACTTCTCCAAAGCTGAGAGAAAGCAGGCAGACAGAAAACAAAGACTCAGACACCAAATTCCCTCCACCCAGAGTTGAAAAAATCCGGTTTCCTGATTGGTCCTCTGGTCAGGTGCTCCAGGTGAAAGAGACATTAACCCTTAGCTATCTGTTTATGACACGCCCCCCAAATTGCAGACAGTGGGGAAGCTCACTGGCGGCGATTTCCTTCTAGAACTTTAAAATAAACAGATTACTACAACACATGCACCTTTACATATACTACTAAGTATATAACTAACAGACTTTTATATTTTAAGAACACTTTTTAACTACTGGATTCTGGGAAACTCTCACGGGAGAGTGCATCAGCAACTTTGTTAGAAGCTCCTGTGATGTGCTGAATTTCAAAATCAAAATCTTGGAGAGCTAAACTCCAACGAAGAAGTTTCTTGTTGTTCCCCTTGGCAGTATGAAGCCACTTTAGTGCAGCATGGTCAGTTTGTAGTTGGAACCGCCGTCCCCAAACATATGGGCGTAGCTTTTCCAGGGCGTACACAATGGCATAGCATTCCTTTTCACTGACTGACCAGTGACTTTCCCTCTCAGACAGTTTCTTGCTGAGGAACACGACAGGATGGAAGTTGTGATCTGTTGCTTCCTGCATGAGCACTGCTCCTATACCATGCTCAGATGCATCCATGGTTACTAGGAATGGCTTGTCAAAGTCTGGGGCCCTGAGCACAGGGTCAGACATGAGCGTTGCCTTAAGCTGGGTAAAGGCCTTTTGACACTCATCAGTCCACTTAACTGCATTTGGCTGGGTCTTATTGGTCAGGTCGGTCAGTGGGGCAGCGATTTGGCTGTAGTGTGGTACAAATCGCCTGAAGTATCCGGCCAAGCCTAAGAAGGATTGGACCTGCTTCTTGGACCGTGGGACAGGCCACTTTTGGATAGCATCCACCTTGGCCTGTAGGGGGTTTATGGTTCCTCGACCCACCTGGTGCCCCAGGTAAGTCACTCTGTTTTGGCCTATTTGACACTTTTTGGCCTTAACAGTTAGTCCTGCCTGCCTGATGCGCTCAAAGACCTTTTCCAGGTGTAGTAGGTGTTCGGGCCAGGAGTCTGAAAAAATGGCCACATCATCGAGGTAGGCAACTGCAAATTCTCCCAGTCCAGCTAGTAGACCATCTACCAGCCTCTGGAAGGTGGCGGGTGCATTTCGAAGGCCGAAAGGAAGGACATTGAATTCATACACCCCCGCATGGGTGACGAATGCTGACCTCTCCTTGGCAGGTTCATCTAGCGGTACTTGCCAGTACCCCTTGGTTAAGTCTATTGTAGAGATGAACTGGGCACGTCCCAACTTCTCCAATAGCTCATTGGTGCGTGGCATTGGATAGTTGTCCGGACGAGTTACCGCATTTAGCTTACGGTAGTCCACGCAAAAGCGTATTTCCCCATCTGGTTTGGGTACCAGAACCACTGGAGATGCCCATGCACTGGTAGATGGGCAGATTATACCCATCTGTAGCATGTTCTGGATCTCCCGTTCTATAGCAGCTTGGGCATGAGGAGACACCCGGTAGGGTGGGGTTCTGATTGGGTGAGCATTACCTGTATCAATGGAGTGGTATGCCCGTTCAGTCCGTCCTGGGGTGGCTGAGAACAATGGGGCGAAGCTAGTGCACAGCTCCTTGATTTGTCACCACTGCAGATGTTCCAGGGTGGTTGAGAGGTTCACCTCTTCCACGCCACCGTCTTTTTTCCCGTCGTAGTAGACACCGTCAGGCCACTCAGCATCATCTCCCTGGACTGTAAACTGACAAACCTGTAAGTCTCTGGAATAGAAAGGCTTGAGAGAATTAACATGGTACACTTTAGGCTTTAGTGAGGAATTGGGAAATGCTATGAGGTAGTTTACAGTTCCCAGGCGCTCTTGGACCGTGAATGGCCCTTCCCATGATGCTTCCATCTTATGGGCCTGTTGCGCCTTCAAGACCATAACCTGGTCTCCTACCTTGAAGGAACGTTCTCTGGCATGTCTGTCATACCAGGCCTTTTGCTCTTCCTGAGCATTCTTTAGGTTCTCTCTAGCAAGGGCTAAAGAGTGTCGGAGGGTGCTTTGTAGGTTGCTTACAAAGTCCAGAATGTTAGTTCCTGGAGAAGGCGTAAACCCCTCCCATTGCTGCTTCACCAACTGTAATGGTCCCTTAACCTTGTGACCATACACAAGTTCAAATGGTGAAAACCCTAAACTGGGATGTGGTACAACCCTGTAGGCAAACAGCAACTGCTGCAACACTAGGTCCCAATTATTGGAGAATTCGTTGATGAATTTTCGTATCATGGCCCCCAAAGTTCCATTGAACCTTTCCACCAGGCCATTGGTTTGATGGTGGTACGGGGTGGCAACCAAGTGATTCACCCCATGAGTTTCCCACAGTTTTTCCATGGTCCCTGCCAGGAAATTAGACCCTGAATCTGTAAGGATGTCGGAGGGCCAACCTACCCTGGCAAAGATGTCTGTTAAGGCCAGGCACACAGTGTTAGCCCTGGTGTTGCCTAGAGCGACTGCTTCTGGCCATCGGGTAGCAAAGTCCACTAAAGTCAGTACGTACTGCTTTTCTCTGGGCGTCTTTTTTGGGAAAGGGCCCAGAATATCCACAGCTACTCGCTGAAATGGGACCTCAATTATGGGGAGTGGCTGGAGAGGGGCCTTGACCTGGTCTTGAGGCTTTCCCACTCTTTGGCATACCTCACAAGACCGGACATACTTGGCAACGTCCTTGCCCATCCCCTCCCAGTGAAAGGACTTCCCCAACCGGTCCTTGGTTCTGTTCACCCCAGCATGGCCACTGGGATGATCATGGGCTAAGCTTAAGAGCTTCCCCCGGTACTTAGTTGGAACCACCAACTGTTTTTGCGGCTGCCATTCTTCCCGGTGTCCACCAGAAAGAATCTCCTTGTATAAAAGTCCTTGGTCTATAACAAACCGGGATCGATTAGAAGAGCTGAGAGATGGTGGGGTGCTCCGTGCCGCCGCCCAAGCTTTCTGAAGGCTGTCATCTGCTTCCTGCTCGGTCTGGAACTGTTCCCTTGAGGCTGGGGTCACCAGTTCTTCCTCAGACTGTGGACTTGAGCTTGGTCCCTCTGGAAGCGATGTAGGTGATGGGGTTGTTTCCGTTGCTGGTGAACCGCTCTCCGCTGGTGCACCTGAGGGTATTTCAGGCTCTGGCTGAGCCTTTTGGGTATGGCTGTCTTTTGCTTCTGCCAGTTCTGGCTCGCTGGCGCCCTCTGGCGTTGAATTTGAAGATGTGGTTGCACTTGCTGGTGCTGGTTGCTGTTCCAGTTCCGGGCCTGGGACTGGAGATGATGTGGCTGTTTCAGTGGTAGGCATGGAATCCGGGTCCACTACCTCTGTCTGGGTCTCTGGTAACACAGACGAGGCCTCTGTGGACGGCTCAGGAACAGGAATGGGTCTAGAAGCTTGCCTGGTTTGGCTACGTGTAACCATTCCCACTCTCTTGGCCTGCCTCACCTGGTTGGCCAAGTCTTCCCCCAGTAGCATGGGGATAGGATAATTGTCATAGACTGCAAAAGTCCACATTCCTGACCAGCCTTTGTACTGGACAGGCAGTTGAGCTGTAGGCAAGTCTACAGCTTGTGACATGAAGGGGTAAATTGTCACTTTGGCCTTTGGGTTGATGAATTTGGGGTCAACGAAGGATTGGTGGATAGCTGACACTTGTGCCCCCGTGTCTCTCCAAGCAGTAACCTTCTTTCCGCCCACTCTCAAATTTTCCCTTCGCTCCAAGGGTATTTGAGAGGCATCCGGGCCTGGGGATCTTTGGTGTGATGGTGGTGTAATGAATTGCACTCGCATGGTGTTCTTGGGACAGTTGGCCTTGATATGTCCCAGTTCATTACACTTAAAGCATCTTCCATCTGATGGGTCACTGGGCCGAGGTGAGTTACTGGAGACTGGTGAGGTGGAAGGGTAGGGTGTCTGTGGCTTTACTTGGGTGGTATGTGGGGTCTTTGGCTGTCCTCGGTTGTAGGGTTTATGGTCTGTGTGCCCCCTGGGGTAATCGTTCCCCTTGACAGTAGCTTTCTTGCTTTCTGCCAGTTCCATCCATTTGGCTCCAATCACCCCTGCCTCAGCGAGATCTTTGGGTTTTCCATCTTGTATGTACCGTGTGATGTCTTCAGGAACACCATCCAAGAACTGCTCCATTTGTATGAGGAGGTGCAGTTCTTCCAAAGTTTGAACGTTGTTTCCTGTTATCCAGGCCTCATAGTTTTTTGCAATGTAGTAGGCGTGCTTGGGAAATGACACCTCTGGTTTCCACTTTTGGGTTCTGAAGCGCCGACGGGCATGATCTGGGGTTATCCCCATTCTGTATCTGGCCTTGGTTTGAAAAAGTTTATAGTCATTCATTTGCTGCTTAGGCATTTCGGCTGCCACCTCTGCTAAAGGTCCACTGAGTTGTGGCCTTAATTCTACCATGTACTGGTCTTCGGGGATGCTGTACCCAAGACAGGCTCTTTCAAAATTTTCCAAGAAGGCCTCGGTGTCATCCCCTGCCTTGTAGGTGGGAAATTTCCTGTGCTGTGGAGCAATAATTGGCGCCGGGTTGTTAGGGTTGGCTGGCACATGCAGCCCAGCTTTTGCCAAGTCCAGTTCATGTTTTCTCTGTTTTTCCTTCTCTTCATTTTCTTTTTGTTGTTTTTCCATTTCTTTTTGCTGTTTTTCCATTTCTTTTTGTTGTTTTTCCATGTCTCGGCGGTGGGCCGCCTCTTCTTCTTCTAGTTTTCTTTTGTGTGCTGCCTCTTTGGCTGCCTGTTCTCTTTCGTAGGCTGCCTGTTCTCTTTGGTAGGCTGCCTCTCTGATCTGTTCTTCTCTTTCTTTCATCTCCATCTCTTTTTGTTTTATTTCCAGTTGTCGCCTGTGTTCAGCTTCTCTGAATTGTTTCTCGGCCTCAATTTTTGCCTTAGAAGTCATGATTCCTGTTTTCTTGTGTTGGGGTGCCTTCCGGTGTTTATCTTCTGAGCTGCAGGTTCTCTGTTGCCTCCTGAAGTCTGCCTAGCAACAGTGCCTTTAGCTAATCTTCAATGTTAAGTAAACCTGAAAAACCACTTTATTTGCATATATATAGTGCTGGTAATGACTCTCAATGGGAGTGCTATTGTGTGACAAAAGACTCTTAATAGCACCTTAATGATTTCTTGCTTAAGATGCAAGCTACAAACTGCCAGAGAGAGCAGAAAAAAAAATTCTCTCTGGTTCCCTTTTAAAACCAACTGTTTCTCTCTGCTAAAAAGCCCTTAGCAGAGAAAAGAAAAATATAATATTCCTACTGGCTTCTGGATTCTGTCTATCTCCCAACCGCTGCTACACCATGTCATAACCTTAGTCCCAGATTTGGACCTTAGCGTCCAAAATATGGGGGTTAGCATGAAAACCTCCAAGCTTAGCTACCAGCTTGGACCTGGTACTTGCTGCCACCACCCAAAAAATTAGAGTGTGTTGGGGCACTCTGGTCCCCCTGAAAAACCTTCCCTGGGGACCCCAAGACCCAAATCCCTTGAGTCTCACAACAAAGGGAAATAATCCTTTTTCCCTTCCTCCCTCCAGGTGCTCCTGGAGAGATACACAGACACAAGCTCTGTGAACCTACACAGAGTGACTCCCCCTCTCTGTTCCCAGTCCTGGAAACAAAAAGTACTTTCCTCTTCACCCAGAGGGAATGCAAAATCAGGCTAGCAAATCCAACACACACAGATCTCCCCCCTGATTTCTTCCTCCCACCAATTCCCTGGTGAGTACAGACTCAATTTTCCTGAAATTTCCCAGTAAAGAAAACTTCAACAGGTCTTAAAAGAAAGCTTTATATAAAAAGAAAGAAAAATACATACAAATGGTCTCTCTGTATTAAGGTGACACAATACAGGGTCAATTGCTTAAAAGAATATTGAATAAACAGCCTTATTCAAAAAGAATACAAATCAAAGCACTCCAGCACTTATATTCATGCAAATACCAAAGAAAAGAAACCATATAACTTACTATCTGATCTCTTTGTCCTTACACTTAGAAACAGAAGATTAGAAAACAGAACTACTTCTCCAAAGCTGAGAGAAAGCAGGCAGACAGAAAACAAAGACTCAGACACCAAATTCCCTCCACCCAGAGTTGAAAAAATCCGGTTTCCTGATTGGTCCTCTGGTCAGGTGCTCCAGGTGAAAGAGACATTAACCCTTAGCTATCTGTTTATGACAACTCCGCGCTGGAGCCTTTGAAAAGACATAGCCTAGCGTCCCAATTCTCTTCTACACTAACAGATTCCAGCCGTTTGTTACCCTGGCCGTGCAGTGGCCCGGCCTGAGGCCTCTGATTATTCCTGGTGTTTGGTACAAAGGGCGCATCGCAGTAAGACCATGTCTTGGGTTCCGGATGTTGCACTACAGCATTAGTCCAATTGGATTGTTTAATTCTGAATGGCTATAATCATTTTAGGTCATGTACTAATGGGCTTGAAAATCAGCAGAGAATGATAAATGACTGTACACTGAGTCTAACGAAGGGGCTGGATTATCGGGTTATAAATCAGTTAAGTGGTTCTGAAGAAGTTGCAAACCGCAAGAAACAACCACGAGAGGCTAGAACAACATCCAATGTCTGGGGCTGATTGGGAGCCAGCAGGTGCTGTGTGAGCCAGCCATTACTTTACCTATAAATAGAAAGCATCTGAAATGAAAACACTGTATTTAAACAAATCTCCTCTGACATTAGCCCCTGTGATTGTGTTGGTTGCAAAGGAGGGGAAAGTGTATTGCTGGGTGATTATTGGAGGGTTACTGGCTGGACTCTGCCTTTTCCAGGAAATAGATCCTGATTTTCTGATACAGTCTTAAAGTGACCATGTGCCATGTTTTTTTCCGGTGCCCCTTGTTTCTCCTGATTTCCTAGGAATTTCTTTTCAGACACATGAAATGCCATAGTTTTTCACAGAATCCATCCAAATGTTTTTGTTGTTTGGTTTTCTTCTAAGCACAAAATGTTTGTTTGAAGCTTGGTGGACTCTGCTCCATTTCCCTTGGGCCAGGGGAATGAGAGCTCAGCATGAAGGGCTGAGTTTGGAGTGAGGAACATGAGTGAGTGCAGATGCAATCAGAGCTGTTCTTTGCTGCAAGTCAATGTTAATGATGCTTGCTCGGTGTCTCACAATAGGTGCTCAAACACTGAGTTAATGGAAAAACCCTCCGGCCAGAGAACTACATCCACGCTGCTGTTCGGTCGGAAGGTGGCAGTAACGCCACCAGAGAACATTTTTGTAAAACGAGTACTTTGTGTCTGTTGTGTGACCAGTTTGTGACCCTACAGAAATGTAGCCAGAGAAAAGAATGTGATGCATACTGATTCTGACAGCATGGCCATCTTGCATGTACTGGGTGCGAGAGCTGGAGTCACTTGCTAGACTGGCAGAGTCTGTTAGGATGACCAGATGTTTTATAGGGACAGTCTCAGTTTTGGGGTCTTTTTCTTACATAGGCACCTATTACCCCCGACCCCCATCCCAATTTTTCACATTTGCTGTCTGGTCACCCTAGAGTCTGTTTGGTTTGGACAATGGGGGCTACAGATGCACATTCAACAGAGCAGGGAAACCAGTGGAGGAGATGCTGAGGCTGTCTGTGGGAGAGGGACGTGTCTTCAAGTGATTGTCCACATGGATTATGCCTCCTACATGCTGCATTGGACTCATTTGGCCAGCAGTATCTGCTGGGGCCATGCCTGTGTCCTCACTGTCCTCATGACCTCCCCCAAACTCAAGGGCATAAATGGCAGAGAAGGCCAAACCATCCCTCAGTTCCTTCTGACACCCACATGGGAAGTGGAACATGGCTGGGTCCTCTTGTTCCTCTGTACACGGTGCTCTTTAGGGTTAGATAAGAACATAAGAACATAAGAATGGCCGTACCAGGTCAGACCAAAGGTCCATCTAGCCCAGTATCTGTCTACCGACAGTGGCCAATGCCAGGTGCCCCAGAAGGAGTGAAGCTAACAGGCAATGATCAAGTGATCTCTCTCCTGCCATCTATCTCCATTCTCTGATGAATAGAGGCTAGAGACACCATTCCTTACCTATCCTGGCTAATAGCCATTTATGGACTTAGCCACCATGAATTTATACAGTTCCCTTTTAAACATTGTTATAGTCCTAGCCTTCACAACCTCCTCAGGTAAGGAGTTCCACAAGTTGACTGTGCGCTGTGAAGAAGAACTTTTCTTTGTTTTAAACCTGCTACCTATTAATTTCATTTGGTGACCCCTAGTTCTTGTATTATGGGAATAAGTAAATAACTTTTCCTTATCCACTTTCTCAACATCACTCATGATTTTATATACCTCTATCATACTCCCCCTTAGTCTCCTCTTTTCCAAGCTGAAGAGGCCTAGCCCAAACCCCTAATCATTTTAGTTGCCCTTTTCTGAACCTTTTCTAGTGCTAGAATATCTTTTTTGAGGTGAGGAGATCACATCTGTACACAGTATTCGAGATGTGGGCGTACCATGGTATATAAGGGCAATAATATATTCTCAGTCTTATTCTCTGTCCCCTTTTTAATGATTCCTAACATCCTGTTTGCTTTTTTTACCACCTCTGTACACTGCATGGACATCTTCAGAGAACTATCCATGATAACGCCAAGATCTTTTTCCTGACTCGTTGTAGCTAAATTAGCCCTCATCATATTGTATGTGTAGTTGGGGTTATTTTTTCCAATGTGCATTACTTTACATTTATCCACATTAAATTTCATTTGCCATTTTGTTGCCCAATCACTTAGTTTTGTGAGATCTTGTTGAAGTTCTTCACAATCTGCTTTGGTCTTAACAATCTTGAGTAGTTTAGTATCATCTGCAAACTTTGCCACCTCACTGTTTACCCCTTTCTCCAGATCATTTATGAATAAATTGAATAGGATTGGTCCTAGGACTGACCCTTGGGGAACACCACTAGTTACCCCTCTCCATTCTGAGAATTTACCACTAATTCCTACCCTTTGTTCCCTGTCTTTTGGCCCATTCTCAATCCATGAAAGGACCTTCCCTTTTATCCCATTACAGCTTAATTTACATAAGAGCCTTTGGTGAGGGACCTTGTCAAAGGCTTTCTGGAAATCTAAGTACACTATGTCCACTGGATCCCCCTTGTCCACGTTTGTTGACCCCTTCAAAGAACTCTGATAGATTAGTAAGACATGATTTCCCTTTACAGAAACCATGTTGACTATTGCTCAACAGTTTATGTTTTTCTATGTGTCTGACAATTTTATTCTTAACTATTGTTTCAACTAATTTGCCCGGTACTGACGTTAGACTTACCGGTCTGTAATTGCAAGGATCACCTCTAGAGCCCTTTTTAAATATTGGCGTTACATTAGCTAACTTCCAGTCATTGGGTACCGAAGCCGATTTAAAGGACAGGTTACAAACCTTAGTTAATAGTTCTGCAACTTCACATTTGAGTTCTTTCAGAACTCTTGGGTGAATGCCATCTGGTCTTGGTGACGTGTTAATGTTGAATTTATCAATTAATTCCAAAACCTCCTCTAGTGACACTTCAATCTGTGACAGTTCCTCAGATTTGTCACCTACAAAAGCCAGCTCAGGTTTGGGAATCTCCCTTACATCCTCAGCCGTGAAGACTGAAGCAAAGAATCCATTTAGTTTCTCTGCAATGACTTTATCGTCTTTAAGCGCCCCTTTTGTATTTCGACCATCAAGGAGCCCCACCGGTTGTTTAGCAGCTTCCTACTTCTGATGTACTTAAAAAACATTTTGTTACTACCTTTGGAGTTTTTGGCTAGCCGTTCTTCAAACTCCTCTTTGGCTTTTCTTATTACATTCTTGCACTTAAGCTGTCAGTGTTTGTGCTCTTTTCTATTTTCCTCACTAGGATTTGACTTCCACTTTTTAAAGGAAGTCTTTTTATCTTTCACTGCTTCTTTTACATGGTTGTTAAGCCACGGTGGCTCTTTTTTAGTTCTTTTACTGTGTTTCTTAATTTGCGATATACATTGAAGTTGGGCCTTTATTATGGTGTCTTTAAAAAGGGCCCATGCAACTTGCAGGGATTTCACTTTAGTCACTGCACCTTTTAACTTTTGTTTAACTAACCCCTTCATTTTCGTATAGTTTCCCCTTTTGAAATTAAATGCCACAATGCTGGGCTGTTGAGGTGTTCTTCCCACCACAGGGATGCTGAATGCTATTGTATTATGGTCACTATTTCCAAGCGGTCCTGCTATAGTTACCTCTTGGACCAGCTCCTGCGCTCCACTCAGAATTAAATCTAGAGTTGCCTCTCCCCTTGTGGGTTCCTGTACCAGCTGCTCCATGAAGTAGTCATTTAAAGTATCGAGAAACTTTATCTCTGCATTTCGTCCTGAAGTGAAATGTTCCCAGTCAATATGGGGATAATTGAAATCCCCCACTATTGTTGGGTTCTTAATTTTGATAGCCTCTCTAATTTCCCTTAGCATTTCATCATCACTATTACTGTCCTGGTCAGGTGGTCGATAATAGATCCCTAATGTTATATTTTTATTAGAGCATGAAATTCCTATCCACAGCAATTCTATGGAATATGTGGATTCACTTAAGATTTTTACTTCATTTGAATCTACATTTTCTTTCACGTATAGTGCCACTCCTCCCCCTGCACCACCTGTTCTGTCCTTCCGATATATTTTGTACCCCGGAATGATTGTGTCCCATTGTTTGCTCTCAGTCCACCAGGTTTCTGTGATGCCTATTATATGAATATCCTTCTTTATCACAGGCACTCTAGTTCACCCATCTTATTATTTAGACTTCTAGCATTTGTGTACAAGCACTTTAAAACTTGTCCCTGTTTATTTGTCTGCCCTTTTCTGATGTGCCAGATGCTTTTTTATGTGACTATTTATCATCTGATCTGGCCATTACATTATCCTCTTCCGTTATTAGTATTGTTCATTAGTGTTAATTAGTAGATAGTCTTCTGTCCCTTGGCACAACCCTCCCAACTTTTGGTCATATGGTTTATTGGCTCACCTCTGTGTCTCTCCCCTCTCCCTTCTCTCCCCCCACCCCTACTCATACAGGGCTCTAGCAACAGGGTAGAAGCCAAATCCCTGGAGTTCAAAACCTTCCCCTCAGGTGCCTCCATTGTTGAAGATAGGGTCGTATTCTGGAGGGATGTTCCATATGTTATTCCTTCTCTACGTGGACGCAAAAACCTTCTGATACCCACCTAAAATGGTTCCTCCTGGTGCGTTCAATTCAAGCCTCCGCAGACACCAAGATCAGGACATGGTGAGACCTCATCATCCCATTGGTCTCTCTCCAGGAGCACCCTGGCATGTCAGGATTCTACCCCACACTCCCATCTGTGATCCTGGGACCAGAGCCAGCCCTCCTCGAGAGGGGGAAGATGGTTCTAGTTAAGCTATGGCTTAGCCTGTTGTTGGTATGGCAGATAAAGTAGGTATCTCCGCTACTGGCTTCATGCCCTGCACAGTCAGGGAGGATACAGCACAGTCTGCATCTTCCACAGGCACGAGATGTGATGCTAGCATCAAGAGTTTGGCAAACCCTTGCCTTCCATCCCCCTTTAGTAACAGCCGTTTATTTTGGGGAAATCAAGCAACTGCTTGTTTGTCCCCAGATCAGAATCATAGAAGATTAGGGTTGGAAGAGACCTCAGGAGTTCATCTAGTCCAACCCTCTGCTCAAAGCAGGACCAATTCCCAACTAAATCATCCCAACTAGGGCTTTGTCAAGCTGGGCCATAAAAACCTCTAAGGATGGAGATTCCACCATCTTCCTAAGTAACCCATTCCAGTGCTTCACCACCCTCCTAGTGAAATAGTGTTTCCTAATATTCAGCCTATACCTACCCCCACTGCAACTTGAGAACATTGCCTCTTATTCTGTCATCTGCCACCACTGAGAACAGCCTAATTCTATCCTCTTTCGAACCCCCCTTTCAGATAGTTGAAGGCTGATATCAAATCCCACCTCATTTTTCTCTTCTGCAGACTAAATAACCCCTGCTCCCTCAGCCTCTCCTCGTAAGTCATGTGCTCCAGCCTCCTGAGCATTTTCATTGCCCACTGCTGGACTCTCTCCAATTTGTCCATATCCCTTCTGTAGTGGGGGCCCAAAACTGGATGCAATACTCCAGATGTGGTCTCATCAGTGCTGAACAGAGGGGAATAATCACTTCCCTCGATCTTCTGGCAATGCTCCTACTAATATATGCCCTTGGCCTTCTTGGAAAAAAGGGCACACTGCTGACTCATATCCAGCTTCTCGTCCACTGTAATCTTCAGGTCCTTTTCTGCAGAACTGCTGCTTATCTAGTTGGTTCCCCGCCTGTAGAGGTGCATGGGATTCTTCCATCTTAAGTGCAGGACTCTGCACTTGTCCTTGTTGAACCTCATCAGATTTCTTTTGGCCCAATCCTTCAATTTGTCTAGGTCACTCTGGACCCTATCTCTACCCTCCATCATATCTACCTCTCCCCCCAGCTTAGAGTCATCCGTGAACTTGCTGAGGGTGCAATCCATCACATCATCCAGATCATTAATAAAGGACATAGTGAACAGGAGCAACTAACAGGGGAGTTTGGCAAGGGAGTTTTAGAGGGAGCGTGAGCAGGGGCTAGATACACTTAACATTCTTTGAACTTAAAGGTGAAAACACTGCTTGATAAAAACAAAGCACCAACAAGGGAACAAGCTTCGGGAGTAAAAAGAGAATGCAGGCAGAAGTCCAAAAACAGAGTGGGAGCTATTTAGTTTATTGAACCCAATGCAGCATGTATGATTATCTGCCCTATGGGCTGGTGGCATATGTGTGCATTCGGTGCAAGGAGCTCCTGGCCCTCAGAGACCGTGTACAGACTATGGAGACCAGGGTGGCTGAGCTGGAGGAGCTAAGGGAGACAGAGAGGTACACAGATGAGACTTTCCGGGACACAGTAGAATGATCCCACCCCTGGTCTGACAGCCTCTGTGCTGTTGAGGAGGATGAAAGCCTCAGGGAAGGAGAACATCCAACTGGAGCAGAGGGAAATGATCCCATAGTTAGGACCCTCCTCTTAGATGATGATGTGGTATCCTCTCGCACTGAGGATACTTCTCCAAGGGAGGGAGTTCCAGCTATTAGGAAGAGACAGGGATTAGTAATGGGCGACTCAATCATTAGAAACATAGATAGCTGGGTTTGCAATGATCGGGAGAACTGCATGGTTGACTTGCCTGCCTGCTGCGAAGTTTGCCGATCTCGTGAGACATCTAGATAGACTTATAGTGCTGAGAAGGAGCCGGTGGTTGTGGTACACGTAGGTACCAATGACATGGGGAAGGATAGGAGAGAGGTCCTAGAGGCCAGATTTAGGCTGCTAGGTAAGAGATTGAAGTCCAGGACCTCCATGTTAGCATTCTCTGAAATGCTTCCAGTTCCACGCACAAGGCCAGTTAGACAGGCAGAACTGCAGGGTCTCAACGCGTGGATGAGATGATGATGTAGAGAGGAGGGGTTTAGATGTAGTAGGAACCGGCAAAGCTTTTGGAAGAGATTGAGCCTATATAGGATGGATGGGCTCCCCCTAAACCAAAATGGAACCAGATTGCTGGTGCTTAAAATTAAAAAAGTCTTAGAGCATGTTTTAAATTAAGGGCTGGGGGAAAAGCCGACAGGTGCAGAGGAGCATGTGGTTCAGACATCCCTTAGGAGGAGGATCTATAAATGGAGATTCCCTGTGTCCTAATAAGGAGGAGAGGACGGAAAATGATAAAAATGCAGGGAGGCTCTGATGAGAAACAGTCAAATGGAAAGAAGTCCCATTCAGTTACACCATGCAATAGGGGACAGCCAAAAAATGACAAGTTTTTAAAATGCATATATACCAATGTTAGAAGTCTAAATAATAAGATGGGTGAACTAGAGTGCCTAGTATTAAATGAGGCTATTGATAGAACAGGCATCACAGAAACATGGCAACATGAGAATAATCAACGGGACACAGTAATACCCTTGTACAAAATATATCAAAAGGACAGAACAGGTCATGCTGGTGGGGGGTAGCACTATATGTGAAAGAAAGTGTAGAATCAAATGAAGTAAAAATCTTAAATGAACTAAATTGTCCTATAGAATCTCTATGGGTAGTAATTCCATGCTTGAAAACTAAGAATATAGCAGTAGGGTCATATTACAGACCACCTGACCAGGATGGTGTTAGTGACTCTGAAATGCTCAGGGAGAGTAAAGAGGCTATTAAGAAAAAAAAAAAACCTCAATAATAATAATGGGGGATTTCAAGGATCCCCATATTGACTGGGTACCTATCACCTCAGGAAGGGATGCTGAGATAAAGTTTCTTGACACCTTAAATGACTGCTTCTTGGAGCAGCTAGTCCTGGAACCCACAAGAGAAGAGGCAATTCTTGATTTAGTCCTAAGTGGAGCGCAGGGTCAGGTCCAAGAGGTGAATATAGCTGGACCGCTTGGTAATAGTGACCATCATATAATTAAATTTAACATCCCTGTGGCGGGAAAACTCCACAGTGGCCCAACACTGTAGCATTTAATTTCAGAAAGGGGAACTACACAAAAGTGAGGAGGTTAGTGAAACAGAAATGAAAAGGTACAGCACCAGTAAAAGTAAAAGGTACAGCATCATTAAAATTAAAATCCCTGCAAGCTGCATGGAAACTCTTTGAAGACACCATAATAGAGGCTTAACTTAAATGTATCCCCCAATTTAAAAAACATAGTAAGCGAACCAAAAAAGAGCCACTGTGGTTAAACAACAAAGTAAAAGAAGCCGTGAGAGGCAAAAAGGAAGCCTTTAAAAAGTGGAAGATAAATCCTAATGAGGAAAAATAGAAAAGAGCATAAACTCTAGCAAATGAAGTGTAAAATATAATTCAAAAGACCAAAAAAGAATTTGAAGAACAGATAGCAAGACTCCAAAGTAATAGCAATTTTTTTTTAAATACATCAGAAGCAGGAAGCCTGCTAAACAACCAGTGGGGCCACTGGATGATCGGGATGCTAAAGGAGCACTCAAAAATGATAAGATCATTGTGGAGAAACTAAATGAATTCTTTGCATCAATCTTCACTGGTTGAGGATGTGAAGGAGATTCCCAACCTCAGCCATTCTTTTTGGGTGACGATCTGAGGAACTGTCCCAAATGAAGTGTCATTAGAGGAGGTTTTGGAATAAATTGATAAACTAAACAGTCATAAGTCTCCAGGACCTGATGATATTCATCCAAGAATTCTGAAGGAACTCAAATGTGAAATTGCAGAACTACTAAACTGTCATCTGTAAACCTAAAATTTAAATCAACTTCTGTACCAAATGATTGGAGGATAGCTAATGTGACACTAATTTTTTAAAAGGGCTCCAGAGGTGACCCTGGCAACCACAGGCCAGTATGCTTCATTTCAGTATCGTGCAAATTGGTTGAAACCATCGTAAAGAACAAAATCGTCAGACACATAGATGAACATAATTTGTTGGGAAATAGTCAACATGTTTTTATAATGGGAAATCACGCCTCACTAATCTATTAGAATTCTTTGAGGGGGTCACAAGCATTGGACAATGGAGATCCAATGGATATAGTGGTTTTTGATTTTCAGAAAGCCTTTGACAAGGTCTCTCACTAAAGGCTCTTAAGCAAAAATAAGCTGTCAGGGATAGAGGGAATGTCTTCTCATGGATTGGTAACTGGTTAAAAGATAGGAAACAAAAAGGTAGGAATAAATGGTCAGTTTTCAGAATGGAGAGGGGTAAATAGATCTGTTCTGGACCCAGTCCTTTTTAACATATTCATAAAGGAGCTGGAAAAAGGGATAACAGTGAGGTGTCAAAATTTGCAGATGATACAAACCTACTCAAGATAGTAAAGTCCCAGGCAGACTGTGAAAAGCTACAAAAGGATTTGTAACGGTGTGAGACTCACTGCCTTGACGCCTCCTGATGGTTGTCCAGGGAATTAGCTTTCCATCCTCCAGAGCACCCTCTGTCAGTCGGTGTCTTGCCTTTCACTGGCCCCCATGTCCCTCCTGGACCCCGGTGCCCCTTTCTGTTGGTGGCTGCCCCCTGGCAGTACCCCCATGGTTTCGGGATCACCCCACCGAGGGAACCCCCAGCCACTATCTCCACCTCACCTCAGAAGAAGGCTACTGCCAGTCACCAACTCACCCCCACGCACTGGGGCAGACTGCAGTGTAAAAGCCCTCATCAGCAGCAAAGGGGGTTTGGACCTGCTGCCTCCACTACCGTTGGGCTGCCCCCTGCAACACACAGTACCTATTTGGCCTTGGACAAGGCCAGCATCCTGAGGAGGTTGCCAGGCAGGATCTCCCCAGCCCCATCTCGCCTTTTCCCAGCCCTGCTCCACCTCAGGTACCCTGGTTATGGTCCCCAGCAGCCAGGCCCATTCTCTCTCCACAGCTAGAGGAGACTCTCTCTTAGCCTCTGGCTCACAGCCCTTTTCTAAGGGCCAGCTGAGCTCTAGTTGTGGCATGGCTGCAGCCGTGCCTGCTTCCCCAATCAGCCTAGGATCTGCTTGCCCCAGCTATGGCCCTCTGCTGGGAAGTTTTAAACCCTCAGGGCAGGAGTGGGTGATCACCTCACTACAGATCTCACAAAACTGGGTGACTGGGCAACAAAATGGCTGATGAAATTTAATGTTGATAAGTGCAAAGTAATGCACATTGGAAAACATAATCCCAACTATACATATAAAATGATGGGATCTAAATTAGCTGGTACCACTCAACAAAGATCTTGGAGTCATTGTGGATGTTCTCTGAAATCACCCACTGAACGTGCAGCGGCAGTCATAAAAGTGAACAGAGTGTTGGGAATCATCAAGAAAGGGATAATAATAAGACAGAAAATATCATATTGCCTCTATATAAATCCATGGTACGCCCACACCTTGAATACTGCGTGTATGTAGTCGCCCCATCTCAAAAAAGATATATTGGAATTGGAAAAGGTTCAGAAAAGGGCAACAAAAATTGAGGGATATAGAATGGCTTCCATATCAGGAGAAATTAATGAGACTGGGACTTTTCAGCTTCAAAAGAGGGGGGATATGAGTAGAAGTCTATAAATCATGACTGTGTGGAGAAAGTAATAAGGAGTGTTATTTACGCCTCCTCAGAATACAAGAAAACAGGGGGCCACCCAATGGAATTAATAGGTAGCAGGTTTAAAAACAACACAAGAAGTCTTTTTTCATGCAACTCACTGTCAACTGTGGAACTCCTTGCCAGAGGGTGTTGTGTAAGGCCAGTACTATAACGGGGTTCAAAAGGGAGCTAGGTAGATTCATGGAAGATAGCCATGATGGACCTATTAGCCAGGATGGGCAGGGATGGTGTCCCTATTCTCTGTTTGCCAGAAGCTGGGGATGGGCTGACAGGGCAGGAGTCACTTAATGATAACCTGTCTGTTCATTCCCTTTGGGCACCTGCCATTTACCACTGTCAGAGGACAGGATACTGGGCTTGATGGACCTTTGGTCTGACCCAGTCTGGCCATTGTTATGTTCTTACATTCTTATGTTGAACAAAAATGGCCCCAGAACTGACCCCTGGGGCACGCCGCTTGATACCGGCTGCCAACTAGACATTGAGTTGTTGATCACTACCAGTCTAGTCAGCTTTCTATCCACCTTATAGTCCATTCATCCAGCCCATACTTTTTTTAACTTGCTGGCAAGAAAACCGTGGGAACTGTGGCTGTGGCCAATCCACATGGCCAATCACTCAAAGTAGGAAAATAGTTACTGACCCTGCAGCAACTAATTCTTCAGGATGGTTGTCCATACGGATTCCGTGACCCACTCTCCTTTCCCACTGCTACAGTGCCTACTCCTCTGGGGTTGTCTGGAAAGGAACTAGGGGTAGTTGGAGCCACTCTAACTGTTTGACTTTAGATGGGGGCATGAGGGCGCCCCACCATGCAATTTAATCTATTGCAGGGCCATCGCCACCACATACAACATACACAGGGAATGGACTAGCCAGCAGCTCTGCAGCCATTGCAATGGCACAGGCAAGTTCTGTGTAATTTATTAAACTAACATTTTGCCCTTGGCTAGTGCCTTCCATCGGAGCTTGGCATGGGCTGGAGAACATGGCATAGGGCCCAGGAGACCAAAGTTCTGTTTGCAGTCTCTCTGGGTAAATTCTGTGCCTCAGATTATCTGTCTATCATTTGCACCTACCTAGCTATCTTATTTCAGAATGGTAGCCATGTTAGCAAAAACAATGAGGGGTACTTGTGGCAATGGGGTTTGTTGCAAGGATAGGTTCTTGGGTTAGTGTTTTTTTTGTGTGATGTGTACTTGTGGTGAGTATTTGTTTCAGGTTGGGTGGCTGTCTGTAAGAGAGGACTGCCCTGTCTCCCAAGGTCTGTGAGAGTGAAGGATCGTCCTTCAGGATAGGTTAGATCCTGAGGATGCGCTGGAGAGGTTTTATTTGGGGGCTGAAGGTGACGGCTAGTGGCGTTCTGTTACTGTCTTTGTTGGGCCTGCCTGTAGTATGTGACTTCTGATTCTCCTCTGGCTCTGTCCATCTGTTTCTTCACTTCAGCAGGTGGGTATTTTAAGAACACTTCATAGAGATTTTGTAGGCTTGTGGGATTGGAGCAAATGCGGTTGTATCTTAGGGCTGGCGGTAGACAATGGATCTAGTGGTGTGGTCTGGATGAAAGTTGGAGGCATGTAGGTAAGTATAGCAGTCAGTAGGTTTCCGGTATAGGGTGGTGTTTATGTGACCATCACTTATTAGCACTGTAGTGTCCAGGAAGTGAATCTCTTGTGTGGACTGGTCCAATCTGAGGTTGATGGTGGGATGGAAAGGTTGAAATCCTGGTAAATTCCTCAAGGGCTTCTTTTCCTTGGGTCCAGATGATGAAGATGTCATCAATGTAGCACAAATAGAGTAGGGGCATTAGGGGACAAGAGCTGAGGAATCGTTGTTCTAAGTCAGCCATAAAAATATTGGCATACTGTGGGGCATGCAGGTACCCATAGCAGTGCCACTGACTTGAAGGACGCATTGTCCCCGAATGTGAAATAGTTGTGGGTGAAGACAAAGTCACGAAGATCAGGCACCAGGTTTGCTGGGACATTATCAAGGATACTGTTCCTGATGGCTTGTGGTCCATCTTTGTGTGGAATGTTGGATGTAGAAGGATGCATATGGCCCCAATTACTGTAATATAAGAGCACCTCACAATCTTTAACGTATCTACCCTCTCAGCCCCCTGTGATTTAGGGAAGTGCCGTGATCCCCATGGGGAACTGAGAAACAGCAACTTGGCCAAGGTCTGCGGAACGCTTTTGACAAAGCAGAGAATTGAAACTCTAAGTCCGAAGCTAGCACCCTAACCATTGGGCCATCCTTCCTCTCATCGTGGTATCTGAGCATCTCATCTGAGGATAAATCTTCATACCAAACTCTCAGGGGTGTTGTGAGAATAAAACCTTGTCTACGCTTGCCTGCACTTGCAGCAGCATGTAGGGTATGTGCAGCTACATGCTGCAATGAAAGTCTAGAAGGGAGGAAGGAGGCAGTGGGAAAAGTCTCAGTCAGCAGGATGCTATTCTTCTAAAACAGCCGAGCAGATGGGGAGGCGCTGTAGGGTGTGGAGAAGTGTATCCGGTTCAGGCATGCAGAACATTCTACACTACTTGCCTCAGCAAGGCCTGTTGTCTGCACTGCAGTTTATGCCCAAGCTAGCTGGGCATGCAGTGTCTGTAGTCTCTGTGCTGCCGCACGTATAGACTTACCCTCAGTTCATTGTTGTTTGCACAGTGTTTGAGATATTTGGTTGGAAGGGATTGTATTTATTTATTTATTTATTTTATGAAGACTGTAACTGGAAAAGTAAAAGCTTGTGTGAACTAATATACCTCCCTCCACCATTAATTTTATCATCTCTGAATACTGTGGCAGAGCTCCGACCTTGTCCCCGGCAGTCCCGTGCTTCCAGGCAGTTTATGCTAGCCTCAGAGGTCACTGTGACTTCCACGTAGCCGTTTTCTCTCTCTCTAGGGTCAGGGTATAATCTACTGAGCCATTTTCATCATAAGCCAGCAAGGAGGTTGGTGAGAGAACTCCCCACAGTCTCTGTTGTCCCTAAAGGCTTATTCAAGAACAGTTGAGTATCCTGTCCTGACAGGGACTGTCTTCTCCTCCCAGGAGGTGTTTCTGTAGTGGTGGGTAGGGGGGAACCGGGCCCCCCTCCACTCCGGGTTCCAGCGCAGGGACCCCTCATGGCAGTGGCTGTTGGCAGCTGACCAGTGGCGTAGCCAGGTTCTAAGTGTAGGGGGAGCAAACATAAAAAAGGTGCCCCCTTGGCTCCCCCTCTGGCCATGCCCCCATTGGCTCCTCCTCTGGCCCGCCCCCTTGGCTCCTCCCATTTTCCCCCAATTAACCCTGGGGCCCTGCTCAGGATTCCTGCGGGCTTCCCAGGGGTGCTGCTACCCCCGTCCCCCCGCGGTCCTGGGAGTGTCTCTCCTGCCCAGCGCACTCTTCAGGTGTCCCCCGCTGGGCTGCGCTGCCCGGCCCCACCTGTGGGGTCCTGTCCCCCCCACTCCAGACTCCTGCGCAGCACCAGGATCCCCCTCCAAACAGCAGTGCCTACGACCCTGCCCTGCGGGCCTGGCCCAGGGGAGCCCCCGCCCATACCCCCTAGTGCAAGGCACCAGATCCCCACCGCTCACCTTCCGTCCAGCGCTGCCGCCTGTGTCCCCAGTCTGCTCCTAGCGCTCCATGCAGGACTCACCAGCAAGGGGCGGGGAGCGCTTGGCCGCCAAGCCCTGAGCTGCTTCAGGTGGCTGCGGCAATGTTGGGGCCATGCTGAACGTGGGGCACGATGGCCAAGGAGCCGGCCCCCTCCTCCTTCTCTCTCTCCTTCCCCCTGCTCAACACCCAGGGGTTGGGCAGCTTGGGATGCCAGACAGTGTACATGTGACAAGTCCATGGCGACTCCCCGCTCTGTGCTGTATGCAGAACTGGAAAGGTTGGAGGGATAAGAACCACCTGGTTACTCTTGTGTTCTTTTCCTTGTTCTGTTGCATCCATTGAAGAGGGGCATGGAAAAGTTGTGTAGGGTAATCAGGGTTCTACCCTGTTGTGGGGCATTTTCCAGGGGGAACTGTCCCGGTTCTTGGGGGGCAACTTTTGGTAAGGTTCTTTGGGGGTCCATCTTGCCAGTCTTGTTTTGATGGTTTGGGGGAGGGGGACACTAGAAGTGTTGGTAAGGAGGGATTGATTGTGGTGTCTTCAGCATGCTGATGACATCCATCTTCATATGTCTGCACAACTGGGGCCTGAGTGGCCAATCAAGTGTTTAGCTGACAGCATGACTGAAGCTAGTCGGCTCACACACAATCCAGATCAGACTCTGGAGATGGTGATTGGCTGGCAGAGGCTAAGGAAGATATGGCAGGGACAATTTCTGTCCCTTTGACTGACAGTACCTCTCTGCCATTGGGGAGCAAGTTTGGTTTTGGGGGCTGCTCAGATTCCCAGCTGGTTCACGTAGCTCCAGTGGCAGCTGTTGACAGTCAGCCGTCTGTCCACCTACAGGCAGGAGACTGCCTTGGTTTCTTTCAGACATGGGACACTGTAGCCCTGGTCTGGGCCCCGGTCACCTCGCGATTAGATGCTACAATGCACTCTGCATGGGGCTGCACCCAAAGAAGGGACACTGAATTCAACGGCCTGCTTGTTAGGGGCTGCCTGTGGTCCTCCAGAACCTGCGCTCACTGCCCATTGGTTCCTGGGTGGAGTTCTGATCTATGAAACCCTGCACAGTCTGAGACCTGCCTGTCTGAGATGCCTCCTATCCCTCTCCTACATCCACCCGTGATACTGCTGCAGCCACCAGCCACCAACCCATAACAACAGCCGGGGCTGTGGCCAGGGTGTTCTCCATGACGGGCCCAGAACTGCAGAACTCATTGGCCCCCTGGGTCTGCTGATGTTCAGAGCCAACTGCAAGGCCAGTCCCGGGCAAGTGTGGTGAGAGTCTGGCAGGGAGCCGAAGAAGATTTGTTGCATGTGGTTATTGTTGGTGGAAGGCTAGGGGAGGGGCTCTGGTTAGGCTAGTGGGATAGGAAGTGCCCGGAGGCCTAGCGGTGGGGATGGCACAACCTCTCAACTCTCCAGTGGCAAATCAAATCAGCGACTTTGCACATAATCCCCAGGACGTAACTTTCTCCTCGAAATGAGGTTCTGCTTGGCGAGGCCGAAAAGCTCCTGCTGCTCATTTTTCAGTGTGGGGCACATTTACAGAGGAACCTAGGAGAAGTGATTCCATTGGCAGAATACCATGGGGAACTCTTTAAGACGCGTCTAGATCTTCAGTATTCAGGTGCTGAACTTCCCACCCGGACCAGAGCTCAGGTGATCATTCTCTCCCTTTGATATATTGGATTTTACAGTGACTGTGGTATGGTGATGAGACTGCAGTATCCCATAATATATGGCTCTTCTAGCAAGAGCAGTGCTATAATTGTATTTATGAGCAGAATACTTATACAGGCCTTAAGGGAACTCCAAGGATAAAACATTCCTGTAACAACATACAGACAGCCAACAGCCAAGCAATTCATTTCTTGACGACAAGCTGTGTTTGGGTCTCTGCGCTGGGTACAGTGCATCCATTAACACTACAAATATTCCACTGAAGGGTACGACGGGGACTGGTAACTGGACCCGGAGCCTTTCACCTACACATTCCATGTTAAATAATGTTTGTTTGAGGTTCAAATAGCACCAAAGCCATTGTAAGTTGTGCATTTTAGGGGGGAAATCTATTAATCTTAGGTAGTTGTGAGAGCCCCCTCCCCTCTGTTATCTGATGTCTTACAAAGTAGCAGCCCTCCCAATCCTTCTGCGGGGCAGGGCAGGGCAGGTCTATTATCCCTGTAATGCAGACAGGCCCAGACTTGCGCAGATCAGCCCTGCATCCAACCACCTTTTCAATGTTTCACCCTAGGGCAGGGTCTCAAACTCCCGGCCTGCAGGCCATCTGTGGCCCGCAAGCCTCCTCAGTGTGGTCCATGGGGCTCTAGCAGTTTTGGGGTTGGGTCACTCCCTTGGCCCCATCTGCTATCCCCCAGCACTCCCCTCAGGGCCCCGGCAGCGCAGCGGAGTTGAGCAGCATCTGCCTGCTTGCTCCAGGGGCAGGGCGTGGCTGTGCCTCTGCGCACTGCCCCCACCCCGAGTGCCCCTGTGGCCAAAGGAACGGTGCCTGGGGGCAAAAGCACGGGGAGGCCCCCGGTCCACCCCGCCTTGGAGCCCCAGGTAAGCGCAGCCCCCCCACCCTCTTCCCAGAGCCTGCACTCCCTCCCCACACCCCCTCCCATCCCCAAACTCCCGCCCAGAGCCTTCACCCCCTCTCCAAACCCCCTCCTCCTCAAACTCCCTCACAGATGCACCCCCTCCCCAAACTCCCTCTCAGAGCCTGCACCCCCCCGACACCCCCTCCACTCCCAACTCCCTCCAGACCTGCACCCCTCCCCACGAACCGCCCGAGGGTCACCCCCACGCCCACACAGGCCGCACCCCGTCCCCCCAACTCCATCCCAGACCTTGTTCCCCCAACTCCATTCCAGGGCCTGCACCCCAGACCCCCTCCGCACTCAAATGCCCTCCTAGAGCCCAACCTCTCACCCCTTCTGCACCCAAACTCCCTCCCAGAGCCTGCACTCCAATCCCCTACCCCAGACCTCCTCCTGCATCCAAACTCCCTCCCTGAGCCTTAAGCAGGTGGGGGGTAGAGTTTTTGGGGAGCGGGTCCTGGGCGGCATGAGTGACATTGGCCCATTGGGAGGATTTGAGGACTGGCACTGGCCATAAGGTAAATAGAGTTTGAGACCCCTGCTCTAGGGGGTCGTGTGCGATCTCTGCGGAAAGCGAAAGCTAAGAACTAGCTGATTGTCATGGGTATTGCAGGGTGTTTGCATGGGAAATAACTGTAGACGCTGTAACAGGTAAGGCTTTGTGTTCCAAAACTGCTGGAAGTGAAACTTCTCCCCTGAGGATGGGGAGTCTGAGTCCTGACCCAATCAGCATGAGAACAATGGGCATCCATGGAGACAGCCTGTGTTTACTGTCTGGACTAAATGCAGGCTGGACATTTACAAACCAGCCACAGGAGATTTCTAGTACATGTGTAGGAGCTTGTGACTGTAGGAGCGGAAGAAATGGCCCAAGCTGCTGCTCTTTATAGAGAAGTGACTGTTAATGGGGAGCGGTTTCCTGAACAGTGGATCCCAGATCTCTGAACTGGACAAGCACGGCAAGAACTGACCAGTGGGTAAGAAATACCTTATTAGACAGGATAGTAACTTGTGAAGAAGTATAGACCAGAGCTTGCATTTCATGTGTTTGAGTTTCCAAACCCTTCTCTTTGCCTTATATTTGAATCAGGAACTCATGCTCTGTTGCATAAACTTCACTTTGGTTTTACTCAAAACCAGTCCAAGTGCCTTGCACTACGTAGAGCGTTGCATGGGAGGTGAACTCGGTGACGAGGCAGGAGATCAGTGTACATTGCAGGTGAACAGAAGAGAGGCCTGGGTGCTCACGTTTAACAAAATGAAGGGTGTACCTTGCTAGCCTGCAAAAGGAAAAGGAGCAGTTACGTTGCCAGCAGCTGGTGGCTGGGGAGAGTTTCCTCTGGTGGGCACAGACAGGGCTCCCTCCTGCTGCGTGCAGGTGGTAGGAGTGATCACCTCAGGTAGCCCCCAAAGACATCACATCCTGTTTACAGATGGGAAACTGAGGCCCCAAGAGGCTAAGTGACTGGGCCAGGGTTGCACAAGGAGTCTGGGGAGGAACAGAGAATTGAGTCAAAGGACAGTGCCTCAGATACTCGGTGTCCCTGTGACTAACCATTTGCGAGATGGATTTACATGTGCACATGGCTCTAGTAACCAGATCTTAAATAGGGAACGCGGCAGGTGCACTAAACGTGGAGGGAGCCATGGGGTGTGGTCTAGTTGCTGGAGTACTAGGCTGGGAGGCAGGAGACCTGCCTCCTAATCCTGCTTCTGCCTCTGACCTGCTGTGTGAACTGGAGCAAGTCACATCAAGTTGGGTTCCCCTTTCACCCTTTGCTCATCTTGTCAATTTGGACAGGAAGCACTTCAAAACAGAGCCCTGTTCCCTGCTCTGTGCATGTGCAGTGCCCAGCGTGCTGATCTCAGCTGGGGCCTGTACACATTGCGGGAATTCTGGAGGCACTGGTCACAATTCCATAACGTCGAGTTAACATTTAACACTGGGTTCTTCAGGAAATTCAGCACCTGTGCCAGTCATTTCTTTGTCCCAAAGGAACTTCATAATATAACACAGACACTTCAAACTTCCCACATTGAAACATTATTTGAAATCTTGCCTCTAGGGCATATTTAAGCAATTAAGCTGTAATTAAAGTAAATTATTTACAACTGTTGTTGTAAATTGCTGTGATTATACAGGCTGCAGACTAGCTCAGGTGTAACAGCTCAGGTATCTCCCAAGTGAGTTGTTCTTCTCCCTTGTATCTCCTCCTCCAGCCTGTCCATCACTTGCAGGCGTGGCGGGGTGGGGCTGGCTGAGCCCAGAGCAGCTTCTCAACACCTTATTGCCCACTGTGAGGTTTGTATGGGGCTATTCTGTGAAATTAAAAAGTGGCAAATTCAACACTGAAAAATATAAATATTTTCCCACACCAGATGTCCTTAGACTGTGGAACTCATTGCCACAAGAAGTTGTTGAGGCCAGGAACTTAACAAGTGTCCAAAAGGGATTGGACAGCATAGATGGATGTGTTTAAGACTTTTTTTCCAGGACAGGAGTTGCTGAACAGATTTTAAGTGACAATGCTCCTCAACTCACAGCTGAAGAGTACCAATTATTTGGGAAATGAAATGGTATCAAATATGTCTCCTCAGATCATCATCCCATCCTGCCACAGATGGGCTAGTTGAAAGGTTTACACTGACATCCAAGCAAGCCATCTATGTTACAGCCCTGAATACAGATAGCTTACAACACGCGGTTAGGGATTTTCCATTGGCCTGTAGGAGTGCAGCCTATGCTACTACAAACCAGACACCAGAGATATTGTTTATGGAATGTAACTTAAGGTCTCACTGGGACTTGTTAAATCTTGATCTACAGAGTGATGTTCATAATACACAGTGTGATTGAATGGCCACAAATAGTCACACTTGACTGCAGCTTTTCCGGAGGAGAAAGACACCTGGAATAATTCACAGAACCCTCAGTGATATGTTACAGACTCGTCTCTCTGTCCTACTGGGTAAAAGTAGCATCAGACACTGGACATGCCAGGAGGAATGGCATGAAGGAAAAATGGTATGAAACAATCTAATCTGATTTTTTTTAAATTTTCATCTAATTTGGAACCACAATCTCTCATATGCCTTTGTCAGAATCATATTGCTATTGCAAGGCATCATAAGAGGGCAGAGTTAAGGCTGTTCGGGTATCTTAATTTGACATTTCTCACCTTACTGTGTTGTAGGTTCTTTTCAGTGTACGCTTCACTCTGAATTGCCTGCGTTGATAATGCGTGCTTTAGGGATGATTACAACAGTGCTGTGGTGTTTTCACCCTTACATTGCTGAATGACCTCTCAACCTTCACTTCGCTTAGAGAAGTTTTTGGTCTGGGAATATACATAATGACAATAATAGTATGGGGTTAATCACGGATTTGTGAATGAAGGGCAGCACAGCCATAAAGTCAACATAGATGGTGCTAGCAGCCTCCTAGGCACAGGGTGATTCACTGTGTATTTAGACCATAGCTCTTAGAGTACAGATACCAAGGGCTTGAATCTCAACTGATGACAACAATACGAGCTGCTGGTTGAGCCAGCAGGCAGGTGGGGTGAGAGGGGGCTGTGTGGCTGGGACCATCACATTGTGTCAGTGCTTCAAACGGTGTCAGTGTTTTGATGGTTTGTCAGTGCTGCCGTGCAGGGCACCGAGAGCAGCCCCGAGGAATCAAAGCAAAGATTTCGCACCTTCACCTCTCACATGCGGGATTTGGTTCCACCCTGTCTGCAGGACATGGAGAAGGGATCTGAACGGGGTCTTCTGCAATGCAGATGAGTGGCCAGGCCACGGGGTTATGGGATGTTTTGATGTGGGGCTCTCTTAATCTCTTCTCTTGAGGCTGTGTATAAAAAATAAATGAATTTGGGGCTAGAGAGAGCACGAGACTGCCCCTCCAGCCTGGGAGGTGGAAGACTTAAAGTCAAGTCTCTTCTCTGCATCAGGCAGAGGGAAGAACTGAAGCTGGGTCTCCCACAGCCGAGGTGAGGGTCCTAACTACTGAGCTAAAGGTTGTAAGGGGCCGACTCCCCCGGCCCCAGCTATTGTGGATGGGTTTAGGAGTGTTCTTAGCCTGCCTACTGGATTGGGCTCGTTATGGTTCTCGTTACCTCCTACCTCCAGCAAGAGGGAGCCTTTCTTGTGGTAGCCGGATGTCACCACCTCCCTGACACTACCAGCCCTTCAGCCACTCCAGATCTCTCCTCTTCACCTTGCAGGTTAACGATAGGTGCCCCTAATTCCTGTATCCCTTTGAATCATTCCCCTCTGATATCCTGGAAGCTGGCAACTCAGAATTTCCAAAAGGTGCAGCCTGCCTTGTTTTACCGTCAACCACTGCCCTGTAAACCCCATCGCACTTGTGGGCACTCATGATACAACAGAAGTAGGCTTATTTCAGAATGAATAAAGATTTAACCAGAATCAAGAGGGAGTGGTGGAAACTCATAGACTCTAGGACTGGAAGGGACCTCGAGAGGTCATCGAGTCCAGTCCCTGCCCTCATGGCAGGACCAAATACTGTCTAGACCATCCCTATAGATATTTATCTAACCTACTCTTAAATATCTCCAGAGATGGAGATTCCATAACTTCCCTAGGCAATCTATTCCAGTGTTTAACTACCCTGACAGTTAGGAACTTTTTCCTAATGTCCAACCTGAATCTCCCTTGCTGCAGTTTAAGTCCATTGCTTCTTGTTCTATCACTGGAGGCTAAAGTGAACAAGTTTTCTCCTTCTTCCTGATGACACCCTTTTAGATACCTGAAAACTGCTATCATGTCCCCTCTCAGTCTTCTCTTTTCCAAACTAATAAAACCCAATTCTTCAGCCTTCCTTCATAGGTCATGTTCTCAAGACCTTTAATCATTCTTGTTGCTCTTCTCTGGACTCTCTCCAATTTCTCCACATCTTTCTTGAAATGCGGTGCCCAGAACTGGACACAATACTCCAGCTGAGGCCTAACCAGCGCAGAGTAAAGCGGAAGAATGACTTCTCGTGTCTTGTTTACAACACACCTGTTAATGCATCCCAGAATCACGTTTGCTTTTTTTGCAACAGTATCACACTGTTGACTCATATTAAGCTTGTGGTCTACTATGACCCCTAGATCTCTTTCTGCCATACTCCTTCCTAGACAGTCTCTTCCCATTCTGTATGTGTGAAACTGATTGTTCCTTCCTAAGTGGAGCACTTTGCATTTATCTTTATTGAACTTCATCCTGTTTACCTCAGACCATTTCTCCAATTTGTCCAGATCATTTTGAATTTTGACCCTGTCCTCCAAAGCAGTTGCAATCCCTCCCAGTTTGGTATCGTCCGCAAAAGCATACTTTCTATGCCAACATCTAAATCGTTGATGAAGATATTGAACAGAGCTGGTCCCAAAACAGACCCCTGCAGAACCCCACTTGTTACCTTTCCAGCAGGATTGGGAGCCATTAATAACTACTCTCTGAGTACGGTTATCCAGCCAGTTATGCACCCACCTTATAGTAGCCCCATCTAAATTGTACTTTCCTAGTTTATCTATAAGAATATCATGCGAGACTGATCAAATGCCTTACTAAAGTGTAGTATATCACATCCACCGCTTCTCCCTTATCCACAAGGCTCGTTATCCTATCAAAGAATTATCAGATTAGTTTGACACGATTTGTTCTTTACAAATCAATGCTGGCTATTCCCTATCACCTTACACCTTCCAAGTGTTTGCAGATGATTTCTTTAATTACCTGCTCCATTATCTTCCCTGGCACAGAAGTTAAACTAACTGGTCTGTAGTTTCTGGGTTGTTTTTTTTCCCTTTTTATAGATGGGCACTATATTTGCCCCCTTCCAGTCTTCTGGAATCTCTCCCATCTCCCATGATTTCCCAAAGATAATAGCTAGAGGCTCAGATACCTCCTCTATTAACTCCTTGAGTATTCTAGATGCATTTCATCAGGCCCTGGTGACTTACAGGCATCTAACTTTTCTAAGTGATTTTTTACTTGCTCTTTTTTTTTTTATCTTCTAAACCTACCCTCTTCCTGTAAGCATTCACTATACTAGACATTCCTTCAGACTTCTCAGTGAAGACCGAAACAAAGAAGTCATTAAGCATCTCTGCCATTTCCAAGTCTCCCATTACTGTTTCCCCCTCCTCACTGAGCAGTGGGCCTACCCTGTCCTTGGTCTTCCTCTTGCTTCTAATGTATTGATAAAAAGTCTTCTTGTTTCTTTATTCCCATAGCTAGTTTGATCTCATTTTGTGCCTTTCCCTTTCTAAACTTGCCTCTGCATTCCTGTGTTTTTGCCTATATTCGTCCTTTGGAATCTGACCTAGTTTCATTTTTTATATGACGCCTTTTTATTTTGTAGGTCACGCAAGATCTCGTGGTTAAGCCAAGGTGGTCTTTTGCCACATTTTCTATCTTTCTTAACCATCGGAATAGCTTGCTTTTGGGCCCTTAATAGTGTCCCTTTGAAAAACTGCCAACTCTCCTCAGTTGTTTTTCCCCTCAGTTTGATTCCCATGGGACCTTATCTATCAGCTCTCTGAGCTTACCAAAATCCCCTTCCTGAAATCCATTGTCTCTATTTTGCTGTACTCCCTTCTACCCTTCCTTAGAATTGCAAACTCTATGATTTCATGATCACTTTCACCCAAGCTTCCTTCTACTTTCAAATTCTCAACTAGTTCCTCCCTATTTGTTAAAATCAAGTCTAGAACAGCTTCCCCCCAGTAGCTTTTTCAACTTTCTGAAATAAAAAGTTGTCTGCAATGCAAGTGGTTCCAATGGAAAACGTACTCAGAAAACACAAACCTGGGTCTCCGCTTGTCAGTAGTTCCCTTGCCGATCCTAGAAATCCGTTTGCCACGGAAAAAAGTGGAATTTGTATTTTTACAGCAAATCTTTAGTTTTTACATTTTATGAAAAAAATAAAATCATATTGAGTTTTACGGAAAGTACCAGCGCCACTTATTCAGTGCGCGCAACCACCCGCTCTTGTGGTTGATTTTGGAATGGGCTGAGAGCTGGATCCCCTGCCACTGTCACTGATAGGCTTCAGACTTGCTTAAAAATTGGGAATCTGTCAGTAAAACATTGTGTTCAACTCATACCTGTATATAGTGTGGCTTGGAAAACTAAAGTTCAGCGTTTCATTTTATTCAAGGAGAAACATGAGATTTTGGGGTTTTTTATTGGAGAATTTTGTTTTTTACATGGAAAATGAGGATCCCTGCTCATAAAATAGATTTCCTCCCCCAGGTTCAGTCTGTTGCAGGGCTAGCTGATTCCCTAATAATGAGGATCCAAATATTCTTGAAAATACCTTCCTTTGCCAGGGGTTTTGCATCAGTGAATAAATCCAGAGTCTTTTCCCCCAGTCTGTTATACTGAAAACAGGCCTTTGTTTCTATTCACAGGCAGTACAAAGCACTGTCTGTCTTAATGGCTCTTTTGCATCTCTAAGAGGTTTTAATTGTTTGTGGTACCACTGACAGTTTTCCATTGATAGAATTGGGAGGGAGCAAGGCTGGTCGATTGAGCCTCGGATTACCTGGCCGGTTGATGAGTAGGAGTGACAGCTCCCTGCCGCTTGGATGGGCCATCCCCAAGGCCCATCATTTCTTGGTGATTGATTTCTCCTCCAAGTCCATACAGCCAGTGTGAACACATTGTTCCTTCAATATTACCTGTACATAAGGTGAGAGCTGTTTACAAAGCATAAGTGTCTCTGCTTCACAGCCCCAATAGCCAGCTCGGCAGGGGAATGCTTGGTTTGTGAATCCTGCTGGAGCTTAGATACCAAGCTGCTGTGGACTGAGGTGACCGCTTTCTGGGGGTACCCAGGCACCTCGCTATCACATGCCTTTAGCATGAAGAACCCTGCTCTGTGCCTGCTATGGGTCAGCTCCCCAACCCCACCTACCATGGTCAATACAAGCCCTGCCCTCTAGGCCTCGCAGGCTCTGCTGTTTCCCTACAGGCTAACGATAGGCACGATCCAACCACTCAGTCACTGATCCCTACGCTCAAAGAAGCAGCATGCCCCTGCGTCCCACTGCCACCTCAGCTCAGCGCTCCATTAACACACAGCACTTAGATTTAAGTGAAATCAAGGATACGTCTATCAAACAAAGCTCAGAAATTCAAGTAGCAGCCAGTAGAAGGATTGGAAACATGGGGCTGCATATAAAATAAAATCATAACCCCCGTGCTAGAGCGTAGACTAAATGAACTAGACAGTCTCATGGCTGGTAGAGTTTAGCTAACCCAAAATCCTTGCTCTGCTTTAAAGTCAGGTTTGGCTGGGACATGCTGTCTGCCTCCTAGGTGAGGGATCCTGTGTGTTTCATTGGATCCCCAGTTAATCTTTTGTCTTTATTCATGACCAGGACACTCATCCCTCCCCTGGTTGTTTTACGTGTGAATTTCCTCTCTCATAGATTTCTCAACCTCTTCTTTTCCTGTGGCTCACTATGCAATAGGCCTACTGTGTGAGGCATGCAATGCCCAATACACAAATGTGTGGACGGAGAGAGGTGTCTGCTGCCTCCAGAGTGAAAGGAACATTTGCAAGGCCTGTTACTACCTCCTGATGATCTGCCATAATTACAGACCTTAAGAACATAATTTCCAGCAGAGATAAATAACTCCTTAAATATTATCCATTCAGACATTTCACAATTATTATTGACCAGAGGGCTACTGGCTCTCAGTAGAGATCTCACATGCCACCATTCAGTGAGGATCCAAGGGATCCCTGTAAAACCCTATGCACTGCTGTGTCCTCCGCCAGTTGGTACCAAGCAGTCCCTGGATCCACCCCATTGGTACACACATCTCAGAACTGTAACAGACTCTCTGTAGACTCAGGCAAACATCACTGCATTGGTTTGCATTTGGCTTGCATACTGAAGGTTCCAATGCAACCGAAAGGGCTGGTGGTTTAACTTTGTTTTAAATGAAAATGTAGGCTGTGGAGCACAAGATGGCAGCCTCTACTACAGCTGGATGGGACTCTGGGGTCTAATGAAGGGTCCAATTCAGTGCTTCCCCCGTGTGAGGCTGCTGGGAAGGTGTAGAGCTGCCTGCGACTGGAAGCACTGACTAATTGGACCTTATTAAAAATTTACTTCTGTTTTACAATAGAGCCGGAGCATTTATCATCCCCCAGCAAGCCATTAATTAACAGCATGACCTGCTGCACTGCGAGGATTGCAGCACAACCTTGCTGACTGCCAATACGCTGACCGGGCAGCAGCCTTTCCAGCCAGCTCTGTGCAGCCAGCAGCCCTCCACACACAGGTGTGAGAAGACAAAGGCAGATACATGCCCTCTCCCCCAACCACCCCACACAGCTAAATACCCCCAGCCCCAGAAACCCACACAGCCCATACCCCCACTAACCACCCCACACTGCTGTATACTCCCACCTACCCTACCATCCCCAAAGTGCACGTCCCTGTGTGCGTACACACACACACAACCTCATATGTTCCCTGGCATGACTCGCCCCTCAGGCAGCTCCAATGTACACCTCTCTCCCACGTGGGTGCCCATTAAGGCTTCAGCTGCTCAGCCAGCAAACCACGCTTCGCCACTTCACTGATTTGTCCCTGACCCCTGCCTATCCCCTGCCTTTCCCAGCACAGAACAGCCAGCGGTAGCTCAGGATGGATGCTGGGCAACAACCCCACTCATTGTGCCTGGGATGAAGGAGCCAAACTGCCCTGCCAAGTGTGTAGGAGATGCCATCAGTCCATGGCTCAATGGGTAGCGATCAACGGCTCCATGTCTAGTCGGCAGCCGGTATCAAGTGGAGTGTCCCAAGGGTTGGCCCTGGGGCCAGTTTGTTCAACATCTTCATTAATGATCTGGAGGATGGCGTGGACTGCACCCTCAGCAAGTTTGCAGATGACACTAAACTGGGAGGAGTGGTAGATATGCTGGAGAGTAGGGATAGGATATAGAGGGACCTAGATAAATTGGAAGATTGGGGCCAAAAGAATCTGATTAGGTTCAACAAGGATAAGTGCAGAGTCCTGCACTTAGGACAGAAGAATCCCATTCACTGTTACAAACTAGGGACCGAATGGCTAGGCAGCAGTTCTGCAGAAAAGGACCTCGGGGTTACAGTGATGGAGAAGCTGGATATGAGTCAGGAGTGTGCCCTTGTTGCCAAGAAGGCTAACGGTATTTTAGGCTGTATAAGGAGGAGCATTGCCAGTAGATTGAGGGACGTGATCATTCCTTTCTATTCAACATTGGTGAGCCCTCATCTGGAGTACTGTGTCCAGTTTTAGGCCCCACACTACAAGAAGGATGTGGAAAAATTGGAAAGAGTCAAGCGAAGGGCAACAAAAATGGTTAGGGGCCTGGAGCACATGATTTATGAGGAGAGGCTAAGGGAACTGGGATTATTTAGTCTGCAGAAGAGAGGAATGAGGGGGGATTTGATATCTGCTTTCAACTATCTGAAGGGGGGTCCCAAAGAGGATGGATCTAGACTGTTCTCAGTGGTGGCAGATGACAGAACAAGGAGCAATAGTCTCAAGTTGCAGTGCAGGAGGTTTAGGTTGGATATTAAGAAACACTTTTTCACTAGGAGCGTGGTGAAGCACTGGAATGGGTTACCTAGGGAGGTGGTCTGGCTTGACAAAGGCGATCTGATGGGGAGATTTGCGTGTGCAGGAGATGGAGTATCTGAGTGCTTGGCCTGGGAATCTGGAGCTCACTCCTGGGAGAGATCAGGACATCTCAAACCTCTCCACCTTCAAAGACAGATGCGAAACCACTTCAACCAGCCTACCTGGAATACCAGGCCTAAAGGAATGCAGCGGATCCACTCAGTCGTTAAGGTAGGACGTGAGGGGAAGAGAGAGAGATAATGAGAGCTGGTTGGGAAAATGTCAATGGAACACCTTTTCATTGGCATTTACCAATGAGTTGAAATCAAAATATTTTTCAGAGAGAGTTTGATTTCACCAAAAGTCCCTTGGAAACCAGGCAGGTTTCAAAACTTGCCTGGTTTCCAGCCAGCTCCTCTGGTGGGCTGATGAGGAGCTGGGAGCCTGAAAGCCCTGGGAGTCCTAGATTCCAAGCCCTCCAAGCTCGTGGCTCCTTGGCAACCTGGACTTCCAGGGTCTCTGGTGGACTGGCCTGAACCAGGCTCCCAGTAGACCTGGGCTCTGTTTCAGGGAGAAATTCAAAATTTGGGGGGCTGTTTTGAACTGGAATGAACCCAAATTGCAAAGTCCTCAGCAAAAGGTAATGATCATTCTTCTCGCAGTTCTAAAGATAACCCTGCTTGCATACACAGCTCTGCCAGGGGCAGACAGCCTATCAGAAAATAACCTAGATGCACTAAACTTGCTGTTAACCTGTTGGACTCAGGGGACCATCAAGAAAGCATATGACAGAGCAGCTGGGGAGTGGAAGAGCAGCAATGACACAGTTAAACAAAGACCCACATATTGAAATGAAGGGCTTCATATTCCCAGACTTTCCATTTTCTTCAGTAAGAAGCAGTTCATCTGGTAATTTCCTCCTGTTTTTCTGTTGTAACAGTAAATCCTGCCAGTTGAAAACTTTTCATTCTCAGGCCAGCTGAGCTGTCCTGTCTTTGCTTTTCAGTCAAAATGAAAGTTTTCCCATATTCTGTTCAGATCAGTCTCTCAGGTCGCAAACAGAAAATCCTCCCTCAAAGAGCTTTTCATCCCACTTTTTGGTGCTAGGTTTTTCGTTCTGCAACTGTGTTGTACAGAGCAGCATTTCAAGAGTAGTTATGGATTTTTCTTGGGACTATCCTTCAGGGATCCCTTGGATTTTTCTGAGCACACTGCAGCATACTGAAAAGCCTGCTTGATCACACGCCACACTGACATAACAAGGCAGCTGTGTGTTCCCCTTCTACTAGAGTAACAATAAGTGAAAGGATAGAATCAGAAACTTGTTGCTTAATGCGAGCACCTCACACCCAGGAGAGAGAGAACACAAAACTCAGGGCTCGTCTCCTCCTAACACAGAGGCCTAGTGTACACTAGCACTCTAAGTTGACGTAAGTTACACTAGTTAACTTACGTAAGTAATGTAACTTACGTTGACATAGTTTACATTGACTCAGTACGGTGTAGACACGGCTTTATGTCGATGGGAGACGGTCGTCTGTCGACACCACTTCTGCCTCTCATTGAGGTGGATTAATTAAGTCAAAGCAGGACCAACCCCAAAGAAATCATCCCAGCCAGGGCTTTGTCAAGCCGGGCGTAAAAACCTCTAAGGATGGAGATTCCACCACCGCCCTAGGGAACCCATTCCAGTGCTTCACCGCCCTCCTAGTGAAATAGTGTTTCCTAATATCCAACCTAGACCTCCTGCACTGCAACTTGAGACCATTGCTCCTTGTTCTGTCATCTGGTACCACTGAGAACAGTCTTGCTCCATCCTGTCTGGAACCCCCCTTCAGGTAGTTGAAGGCTGTTATCAAATCCCCCCTCATTCTTCTCTTCTGCAGACTAAACAATCCCAGTTCCCTCAGCTTCTCCTCATAAGTCATGTGCTCCAGCCCCCTAAGCATTGTCCTTGCCCTCTGCTGGACTCTCTCCAATTTGTCCACATCCTTTCTGTAGTTGGGGGACCAAAACTGGATGCAGTACTCCAGATGTGGCCTCACCAGTGTCGAATAGAGAGGACTGATCATTTCCCTCAATCTGCTGGCAATCTCCTACTAATGCAGCCCAAAATGTTGTTAGCCTTCTTGGAAACAAGGGTACACTGCTGACTCATATCCAGCTTCTCATCCAGTGTAATCCACAGGTCTTTTCTGCAGAATTGCTGCCGAGCCACTCGGTCTCTAGTCTGTAACAGTGAATGGGATTCATAGATTCATAGATTCTAGGGTCAGAAGGGACCAATGTGATCATCTAGTCCGACCCCCTGCACAAAGCAGGCCACAGAACCCTACCCATCCACTTCTATAACAACCCCCTAACCTATGCCTGAGTTATTGAAGTATACAAATTGTGGTCTGAAGACCTCAAGCTGCAGAGAATCCACCAGCAAGTGACCCATGCCCCACACTGCAGGGGAAGGCGAAAAACCTCCAGGGCCTCTGCCAATCTGCCCCAGAGGAAAATTCTTTCCCGACCCCAAATATGGCGATCAGCTAAACGCTGAGCATGTGGGCAAGACTCACCAGCCAGCACTCAGGAAAGAATTCTCTGCAGTAACTCAGATCCCATCCCATCCAACATCCCATCACCAACCACTGGGCATACTTATCTGGCGATAATCAAAGATCAGTTGCCAAAATTAGGCTCTCCCATCATACCATCCCTTCCTTAAATTTATCAAGCTTAATCTTAAAGCCAGATATGTCTTTTGCCCCCATTACTCCCCTTGGAAGGCTGTTCCAGAACTTCACTCCTCTAATGGTTAGAAACCTTCGTCTAATTTCAAGTCTAAACTTCCTAGTGTCCAGTTGATACCCATTCATTCTTGTGTCTACATTGGTACTAAGCTTAAATAATTCCTCTCCCTCCCTAATATTAATCCCTCTGATATATTTATAAAGAGCAAGCATATCCCCCCTCAGCCCTCTTTTGGCTAAACTAAACAAGCCAAGCTCTTTCAGTCTCCTTTTATATGACAGGTTTTCCATTCCTCGGATCATCCTAGTGGCCCATCTCTGAACCTGTTCCAGTTTGAATTCATCCTTCTTAAACATGGGAGATCAGAACTGCACACAGTATTCCAGGTGGGGTCTCACCAGTGCCTTATATAACGGTACTAACGCCTCCTTATCTTTGCTGGAAATACCTCGCCTGATGCATCCTAAAACCGCATTAGCTTTTTTAACGGCCATATCACGTTGGCGGCTCATAGTCATCCTGTGATCTACCAATACCCCAAGGTCCTTCTCCTCCTCTGTTGCTTCCAACTGATGCGTCCCCAATCTATATCTAAAGTTCTTATTATTAATCCCTAAGTGCATGACCTTGCACTTCTCTCTATTAAATTTCATCCTATTACTATTACTCCAGTTTACCAGGTCGTCCAGATCTTCCTGTTTGATATCCCGGTCCCTCTCCGTGTTAGCAATACCCCCCAGCTTCGCGAACTTTATTAGCACATTCCCACGTTTTGTGCCAAGGTCGGTAATAAAAAGGTTAAATAAGATTGGTCCCAGAACCGATCCTTGAGGAAATCCACTAGTAACCTCCTTCCAGCCTGACAGTTCACCCTTCAGTATGACCTGTTGTAGTCTCCCCTTTAACCAGTTCCTTATCCACCTTCAATTCTCATATTGATCCCCATCTTTTCCAATTTGACTAATAATTCCCCATGTGGAACCGTGTCAAATGCCTTACTGAAATCTAGGTAAATTAGGTCTACCGCATTTCCTTTGTCTAAATAGTCTGTCACCTTCTCAAAGAAGGAGATCAGGTTGGTTTGGCACGATCTACCTTTAGTAAAACCATGTTGTACTTTGTCCCAATTACCATTGACCTCAATGTCCTTAACTACTTTCTCCTTCAAATTTTTTTCCAAGACCTTACATACTACAGATGTCAAACTAACAGGCCTATAGTTATTCGGATCCCTCTTTCTCCCTTTCTTAAAGACAGGAAGTATGTTAGCAATTCTCCAGTCATACGGTACAACCCCTGAGTTTACTGATTCATTAAAAATTCTCGCTAACGGGCTTGCAATTTCATGCGCCAGTTCCTTTAATATTCTCGGATGAAGATTGTCCGGGCCCTCCGATTTTGTCCCATTAAGCTGTTCAAGTATGGCTTCTACCTCGGCTGTGGTAATATCTACCTCCATATCCTCATTCCCATTTGTCATCCTTCCATTACCTCTAAGCTCCCCATTAGCCTTATTAAAGACTGAGGCAAAGTACTTATTTAGATATTGGGCCATGCCTAGGTTATCCTTAACCTCCTTTCCATCCTCACTGTGTAGTGGTCCCACTTCTTCTTTCTTTGTTTTCTTCTTATTTATATGGCTATAGAACCTTTTACTATTGGTTTTAATTCCCTTTGCAAGGTTCAACTCTACCTGGCTTTTAGCCTTTCTCACTTTATCCCTACATGTCCTGACCTCACTAAGATAGCTTTCCTTGCTAATCCCACCCTTCTTCCACTCCTTGTAGGCTTTCTGCTTTTTCTTAATCACCTCTCTGAGATGCTTGCTCATCCAGCTTGGTCTACAACTCCTGCCTATGGTTTTTTTCCCCTTTCTTGGGATGCAGGCTTCCGATAGTTTCTGCAGCTGCGACTTAAAGTAATTCCAGGCCTCTTCCGCATTTAGATCCACAAGTTCTTCAGTCCAATCCACTTCCCTAACTAATTTCCTTAATTCTTTAAAGTTAGCCCTTTTGAAATCAAAAACCCTAGTCCCAGATCTATTCTTGTTTATCCTTCCATCTAGTTTGAAATGAATTAGCTCATGATCACTCGAACCAAGGTTGTCCCCTACAACCATTTCTTCAATGAAGTCCTCACTGCTCACCAAAACCAAATCTAAAATGGCATCCCCTCTTGTCGATTCTTCAACTACTTGGTGAAGGAATCCATCAGCTATCACATCCAGAAAAATCTGATCCCTACTATTCTTGCTAGCACTTGTACTCCAGTCTATATCTGGGAAGTTAAAGTCTCCCATGATCACACATTTCTCATTACTGTTTATTTCCTTAAAAACATTAAAGAGGTCTCTATCCATATCCAAATCAGATCCTGGCTGTCTGTAGCACACCCCAAGCACTATCTCGGGGGAGGCTCTAGTAGCTTTCTTTCCCAGTGTGATTTTTGCCCAGACAGGCTCTGTCTTGTCCATTCCATCACTTCTTATTTCTTTACAGTTAACCTCCTCACTGATGTACAATGCTACTCCACCACCTTTGCCTTTATTTCTATCTTTCCTAAACAGCACATAGCCTTCAATACCTGTACTTCAGTCATGACTACTATTCCACCACGTTTCTGTTATCCCTATAATATCTGGTGTCACTTCCTGCACCAGTAGCTCTAGTTCCTCCATTTTGTTCCCTAGGCTCCTCGCATTAGTGTACAGACATCTTAATTTTTGCCGTTTGGCTTCACTCACATTCTGTACCCTGTTAGGCACAGACATTCTACCACCAACATCACCTGTTAGTCTGTTATCTACACTACCCTTCCTCCTTATGCCAATTCTTCTGTCCATGGCTGTATCCCCTCTTACTTTGTTTACTTCCCTCTCAAGGTTAAATTCCGGAGTGGAGATCTCCCGAACATCTCCCAACCATCTCCCCCAAATTTTTAGTTTAAAGCTCTCTTAATTAGGTCGGCGAGCCTCCATCCTAGAAGTCTATTTCCCTCCTTGCTCAGGTGAAGTCCATCCCGAGAGAACAGTCTTCTGTCCGTAAATGCTTCCCAATGGCCGTACATCCCAAAGCCCTCCTTATAGCACCACTGCCTGAGCCATCTGTTGATCGCCATAATCTTGTCACACCTTTGTCGCCCTTCTCTAGGAACCGGCAGAATCCCACTGAAGATCACCTAAGCCTCGATTTCCTTAAGCATCTTCCCCAGTCTGGCATAGTCTCCCTTGATACATTCCAGAGAGTATCTAGCTGTATCATTCGTTCCCACATGAAGGACAATCAACGGATTCTTCCCCGCTCCCGCTAGTATCCTTTTCAGCCTCAGGTCCACATCCTGTATCTTAGCACCCGGCATACAGCACACCCTTCTGTTCTCCCGATCAGCTCTAGTCACAGGCCTGTCTATTCTTCTCAGTAAAGAGTCTCCAATCACGTAGACCTGCCTTTTCCTGGTGACAGTGCGCTTCTCTGGTCTATCTCCCGCACCCACCGGCTGCAAGTCCTCTTGATTCCTATTCCCCCTTGCAATCCTCCTGGGGCTTATATTTGGTGTTGCCTCCATTGACTCCTCCCCTCCTCTTGCAGGACTATCAGCTCTTCTCTTTTTCCTTGCCCTCTCTCCTTCAGCGACCACCTGCTGTGCCCCTTCTTCATTTTCCAACTCTGCAAACCTGTTCCTGAGTTCTATTTCTCCTTCACTGGCCCGTCTTTTCCTCTGCCTGGTTCTCTTAGTCACATGCTTCCACCGTTCACTTTCCTGCCCCAGCAGTCTCTCCTCTGAATTCTTTGGTCCTGCTTCCATCTGCACATCTGAGCTTGTCCCTTCAGCCCCCTCGTGTCTGTGCTCCATCGTCTGCTCAAATCCCCTTCTGAACTCAACCAGAGTTTGCACCTGCATCTCCAGTCCTCGGATCTTCTCTTCCATCAGCTCTATGAGGCGGCACTTCATGCAGACAAAGCTCTTTTCAGGTGCCCCCTCCAGGATCATGTACATGCCACAGCTTCCACATCCAGTCATCCTCATTGTGTCTTTCACTGCTGCCTCTGTATCAGTCATGGCCTTCCCACCTGACGCCTGGTAGTCAACCCAACACAAGCCCCCGGCAGGCACCAGACCACCACCCTATCCCTTGACTTGCTTGTCGGTTCCTCTGTCTTAGTCTCCCCTGCAACCTGCCCCTGGAAACTCCCACTGAAACTCCCCTGTTTACAGCTCTGGTTGCTGGCTCCTGTGCTGCTGCAGCTGTCTGTGCTGCTGCCTGCCTGGCTGGCTGGCTCCTTATATAGGACCCCTAATCAGGTAAGCCCCGCCCCCTAATCAGGGCTCCGCTGCTCTCCCAGCACACTGCCCCTAGCAGCCTTCACACACACACACACACACACACACACGCTACACAATACAATCCACAAACTACACACTACACAATACAATCCACAAACTACAAAAACCTGCTCCTCCAACAGAACTCCCACTGAAACTCCCCTGTTTACAGCTCTGTTTGCTTCCATCCTCAGTTCAGGACTCTGCACTTATCCTTGTTAAACTTCGTCAGATTTCTTTCGGCCCAATCCTCCAATTTATTTAAGTCCCTCTGAATCCTATCCCTACCCTCCAGCGTATCTATCACTCCTCGCAGTTTAATGTCATCTGCAAACTTGCTGAGGGTGCAGTCCACGCCATCCTCCAGATCATTGATAAAGATATTGAACAAAACTGGCCCCAGGAGCAACCCCTGGGGCACTTCGCTTGTTACCAGCTGCCAACTAGACATTGAGCTATTGATCACTACGCATAGGGTAACAACTTCGTGCACCTATGTCAATGAACCTAGAGCACCGAGCAGCAGCAAGGGAATTACTTATACTGAAAGTGCAATGGACTCACGACTGATTCACTAAGTAATTACTGTTCATTGAGGCTGATTAATGTGAAGTGAAGGCCAGGCTCAGAAATCTCTGCCCGAGATGAAAATCATCCTGGACTATAGAGCTGGGCAAATGTAACAGAACAGAACTTGTGCATAATCTGCAAGTTAATCCTCCTAAATGGCCATCCCTTTTATTCGCTTATTTGGGACCCTTCAGGCAGAAAGAACTGCTGAGGATATTTTGAAAAGATTTTTACTATTCACAATAGCCATGGAAAGTCAGGAAATCCCTCCCTAAGTCTTCAGCTGAAGGCAAAGGGTTGGGCCTCTGGGTGGAGTCTCAGGGAAGCAGGGTAGTGGCAGAGGTAAAGGAAAAAGCTGGGGTAGCTTGGAGAATGACCATGAAAGGGGAGGCAGGATGGGAGCTACATGGGAGGGAATGATGAGCTGAAGGGCTGAAGTAGGAGCAGCAGTGAGAGATGCTCCTCTTTAACAAACTCCAGCCCGTTCATCTGAGCTCAGCTCCTTCAACTCCAAGCCAATCACCAACCCCACCTTCCACCCCACAGCTGCTGTCCCAGCCCAGGGTAGTCCCTGATTGTCCCATAAGAGTCGGATGGCTGGCTCCCAGAATGCTGCAGCAGGTGCCTGTCCCTGCCTTTCATAAGAGATTGGTTCTCCCATGAGGCATCCGGATATGCTATGCTGTGTGAAACGAAACTACATACTTCCCCAATTCCAACTGCTCTCTGTGCATCCCAGTGCATTCTTGATTTTCCTTTTTCTGCTCCAGGACAGGGATCATCTCTCTTTGGTGGCTGTGTCGTGCATGTTTGTACTTTCACCATTAATAACAAATCACTCATGATATTGCTCAGAGAAGACTTCAGGTCTGTAGTTACTGCCAGGACCACATGACAGTTCCCCTTCAGATACAGTCTTGAAATCGCCCCCAAGCAGTTCCTAGGACTGTATGAAAATTGTCCATTAAAACTGCTTTTGATGGAAAATTGGGGTTTTGGCTAAACAGATTTCTTTTTTTCAGAAAAAAACTATCTGCTTTTTGTGGAAACTTTTGCCTTTTCATCAAAATTAAATAAAAGAACACTCCAAAACCGAGAAGCTATTGATTTTTCAGCCAAAACCCAACAAATTTCAGCAGAAAACTGAAAATTTCCATTTCCAAACTAGATGGAAGGATAAACAAAAATAGATCTGGGACTAGGGTTTTTGACTTCAAAAGGGCTAACTTTAAAGAATTAAAGAAATTAGTTAGGGAAGTGGATTGGACTGAAGAACTTGTGGATCTAAATGCAGAGGAGGCCTGGAATTACTTTAAGTCGAAGCTGCAGAAACCATCAGAAGCCTGCATCCCAAGAAAAGGGAAAAAACCATAGGCAGGAGTTGTAGACCAAGCTGGATGAGCAAGCATCTCAGAGAGGTGATTAAGAAAAAGCAGAAAGCCTACAAGGAGTGGAGGATGGGTGGGATTAGCAAGGAAAACTACCTTAGTGAGGTCAGAACATGTAGGGAGATAAAGTGAGAAAGGCTAAAAGCCGTGTAGAGTTGGACCTTGCAAAGAGAATTAAAACCAATAGTAAAAGGTTCTATAGCCATATAAATAAGAAGAAAACAAAGAAAGAAGAAGTGGGACCACTAAACACTGAGGATGGAATGGAGGTTAAGGATAATCTAGGCATGGCCCAATATCTAAATAAATACTTTGCCTCAGTCTTTAATGAGGTTAATGTGGAGCTTAGGGATAATGGAAGGATGACAAATGGGAATGAGGATATGGAGGTAGATATTACCACAGCCGAGGTAGAAGCCATACTTGAACAGCTTAATGGGACAAAATCAGAGGGCCCAGATAATCTTCATCCAAGAATATTAAAGGAACTGGCACATGAAATGACAAGCCCATTAGCAAGAATTTTTAATGAATCGGGGTTGTACCGTATGAGTGGAGAATTGCTAACATAGTTCCTATCTTTAAGAAAGGGAAAAAAAGTGATCCGAGTAACTATAGGCCTGTTAGTTTGATATCTGGAGTATGTAAGGTCTTGGAAAAAATTTTGAAGGAGAAAGTAGTTAAGGACATTGAGGTCAATGGTAATTGGGACAAATTACAACATTGTTTTACAAAAGGTAGATCATGCCAAACCAACCTGATCTCCTTCCTTGAGAAGGTGACAGATTGTTTAGACAAAGGAAATGCAGTAGACCTAATTTACCTTGATTTCAGTAAGGCATTTGACATGGTTCCACATGGGGAATTATTAGTTAAATTGGAAAAGATGGGGATCAATATGAAAATTGAAAGGTGGATAAAGAACTGGTTAAAGAGGAGACTCCAACGGGTCGTACTGAAGGGTGAACTGTCAGGCTGGAAGGAGGTTACTAGTGGAGTTCCTGAAGGATCAGTTTTGGGACCAATCTTATTTAATCTTTTTATTACTGACCTTGGCACAAAAATCGGGAATGTGCTAATAAACTTTGCAGATGACACAAAGCTGGGAGGTATTGCTAACACAGAGAAGGACCGGGATATCATACAGGAAGATCTGGATGACTTTGTAAACTGGAGTAATAGTAATAGGATGAAATTTAATAGTGAAAAGTGCAAGGTCATGCATTTAGGGATTAATAATAAGAATTTTAGTTATACATTGGGGACACATCAGTTGGAAGCAACAGAGGAGGAGAAGGACCTTGAAGTATTGGTTGATCACAGGATGACTATGAGCCATCAATGTGATATGGCTGTTAAAAAAGCTAATGCGATTTTAGGATGCATCAGGCAAGGTATTTCCAGCAAAGATAAGGACATGTTAGTACCGTTATATAAGGCACTGGTGAGACCTCATCTGGAGTACTGTGTGCACTTCTGATCTCCCATGTTTAAGAAGGATGAATTCAAACTGGAACAGGTTCAGAGATGGGCTACTAGGATGATCCGAGGAATGGAAAACCTGTCTTATGAAAGGAGACTGAAAGAGCTTGGCTTGTTTAGCCTAGCCAAAAGAAGGTTGAGGGGGATATGCTTGCTCTTTATAAATATATCAAAGGGATTAATATTAGGGAGGGAGAGGAATTATTTAAGCTTAGTACCAATGTAGGCACAAGAACAAATGGATATAAACTGGACACTAGGAAGTTTAGACTTGACATTAGATGAAGGTTTCTAACTATTAGAGGAGTGAAGTTCTGGAACAGCCTTCCAAGGGGAGTAGTGGGGGCAAAAGACATATCTGGCTTTAAGACTAAGCTTGATAAGTTTATGGAAGGGATGGTATGATGAGATAGCTTAATTTTGGCAATTGATCTTTGATTATCAGCAGGTAAGTATGCCCAGTGGTCTGTGATGGGATGTTAGTTGGGATGGGATCTGAGTTACTGCAGAGAATTCTTTCCTGAGTGCTGGCTGGTGAGTCTTGCCCACATGCTCAGGGTTTAGCTGATCGCCATATTTAGGGTCGGGAAGGAATTTTCCTCCGGGGCAGATTGGCAGAGGCCCTGGAGGTTTTTCGCCTTCCTCTACAGCATGGGGCACGGGTCACTTGCTGGTGGATTCTCTGCAGCTTGAGGTCTTCAAACCACAATTTGTATACTTCAATAGCTCGGACATAGGTTAGGGGTTTGTTATAGAAGTGGATGGGTAGGATTCTGTGGCCTGCTTTGTGCAGGAGGTCAAACTAGATGATCATATTGGTCCCTTCTGACCCTAAAATCTATGAGTCTATGAGTCTATCTGGAAATATTGCTGCAGTGCTGGCCTGCATAATTTGGGTGACTCATTCCCCTATTCTCTTCTTGCGGCTATGCTCCACAGTCAGACTACATCTCCCATAATGCACTGAGGTCATGGGGCTCCTATGATGCAATTTGGCAGCCAACAAGAGGGAAAATATGGGAGATGTAGTCCAACCAGGGAGCCTGGTTCATAGTGGAGAATGGCAGCATGAAATACATGAATTGCAACTCCCATGAGGGACCACAGCAGCATTTCAAAATCAAAATCTGTAATTTTTAGCTGAAATGTTTTGGTTTTCAGATGAAAATTTTCAGATTTCAATTTTCCACTGAACCCTTTCTCTGCCTCCCCCTCCACTGGCTGACTTGCTGTAACTGTGACACTGTCGATGAGAGACCCCAGGCTAGCCCATCGGACCTCAGGGAGACCTTGCTGGAGCAAGAGAATTGTTCTCAGATCCCATCAGAACATTTCTCTTGTGCTGCTGGTTCAAAGACGTCACGTTTGTCCCACGAGCATGAATAGGAGGAGAATTAAATGTACATCCCCACAACATATTGCCACTCGACAGAACCTACTTTCAAATTCAATCTCCCCTCTCACTCCGACACCTCGGGATTTGCAACAAGAAAGCTGTTGGAATGACTCATCCTGTCGCGGGGTCACGTCAGCGGCTGCCCCAATGCCACTCTGCACCACACACACGGGCAGGGTTTAGCTCCCAGTGATCAAACCCTTCTCTTCTGTGTCAGCTGTCAGTTCTCTCAGCAGAAAACAGACATCGCTCTGAATCTCCTGCTTCATCATTCAGACCCCTGTCCCCATTAACACACTAGTGGGAGGGGTGACTAACTCTCTACCACCCCTCCCTCGACAACTGGCACCATTGCCTTTGCTGGGTCTGCCCCAGGATGGTATCTAATTGCTTCCTGCATTCCAACAGCCCCTTGAACAGTGACATCCCCACGATGCTGCCTGCTATAAACCATTCCAGTTTCCCTCTCCTCTGCGGAAGGCAGTGGGCTCCCTGACGTCTGTTCCAGAGAGCTGCGGGAAGCCAATTATCTTTGAAGGCAAACTGTCCACAGCTAATTGGAAATATAGACTTTTAACTGATAGAGTGTCAGCGGAGCTCCAGGGTTGCTTTACATGTGTCACGCTGAATCGCTGAAGCCTCTTAGAATGTTTAGTACGTGCATTATCATGTCACATCTAGAAAAGCACCAAGGTACCACACCTAATTGGAAGCCTGGTTCCCGACATCATGCTTCTCCCTCACACTGCTGGTTAAGCTGAGATATTGTATGTGTTTCCACCATAACAGGACGAGACGCCAGGTGCTGGTGATATGTGCAGAGAGGGAGGCAGTGGTGGTAGTGGCACATAAGGCAGAGGTGATGCGTGGGAGGGGGCATGCGGGGTCACATGCTCCCCCTTCCCCGATTTGCTGCTTGGCTTGTACTGAGCATGCTCAGTAACACCTGCTGAAGCTGGCTGCCGTCACTTTACCTCCCCCTGCCCCCACTGGCAGGCACCAGTCGTCTCTAACACAAGGCCCCGTATGGTTCACTTCAGTTGTAGAATAGGGTGTGTGGCCCAGAGGCAGCTGTTGGAGATAGGCCTGGCGGTTTGCAAGAGAGGAGAGGAGATTCAAATGGGAGTACTAAATCCAAGCCAAATGCCAAGAATTAGCCTCCCTTCTTTCCACAGCGTGACCTACAGTCTGTTCAGGGGGAAAACCCCAGTTTGTTCTTTCCCAGGATGCTTTGCTGTCCTCCAGAGGCATTGCAGCTTTCTGGTGCCAGACTAGGAGTGCTCCTTCTGGAAGGAGAGCAATGGCTTTTGGGTACTGTTTTGTTCAGAATGGTGTCAGCTCTAGAGGGGGAAGAGTGAGCCCTGGTACCTCCTGTAGAAGGGAAGTGTGCAGTGCACATCCACTCACATGCTTGAGGCCCCTCCCTGGGTATCGCTGAATTCAGCCTCTAGAGCAGGGGTAGATAACCTATGGGACGCGTGCCGAAGGTGGCACGTGAGCTGATTTTCAGTGGCACTCACACTGCCCAGGTGCTGGCCACCAGTTCGGGGGGCTCTGCATTTTAATTTAATTTTAAATGAAGCTTCTTAAACATTTTAAAAATCTTAATTAGTTTACATACAACAATAGTTTCATTATATATTATAGACTTATAGAAAGAGACCTTCTAAAAATGTTAAAATGTATGGGTGCTGGCTGGTGAGTCTTGCCCACATGCTCAGGGTTTAGCTGATCGCCATATTTGGGGTCAGGAAGGAAATTTCCTCCAGGGCGGATTGGCAGAGGCCCTGGAGGTTTTTTGCCTTCCCCTGCAGCATGGGGCATGGGTCGCTTGCTGGTGGATTTTCTGCAGCTTGAGGTCTTCAAACCAATTTTGAGGATTTCAATAACTCAGTCCTGGGTTAGGGGTTGTTATAAAAGTGGATGGGTAGGGTTCTGTGGCCTGCCTTGTGCAGGAGCTCAGACTAGATGATCATATTGGTCCCTTCTGACCTATGAGTCTATGAGACTGGCACGCGAAAACTTAAATCAGAGTGAATAAATGAAGACTCGGCACACCACTTCTGAAAGGTTGCTGACCCCTGCTCTAGAGATACACCCAAACTGACTCAGCACAAGGAAGTCATCAGCTCACCATTCACCTCTCGCAAGCTCAGCTCCTCACAGCTGTGCAGCGCTACACCGGCCCATCGCCCAGCCCTAGAGATGCGCATCAAATGGCCTCTGATTTCTGTTTCCATCATGCCTAGGGCTTCTGTCACAGCCATGCTGCTGCTTTCAATGCAGATACAGAGGGAGGGATTGATGTGCTCCTTTGTGATGTGTGAGGCCTTCAGAGAAATTAGGATGGTGGCCCTGTGGCCCCCAAAAGAGCTGTCCTCTGAACCCACAGATAATGAGGGTCACACATACTTATTGTCATTGTACTTCAGAGTGACAAGCCCTTCTTCAGCAATGTGTAAGCATGAACACGTGTCTCTCTCATCAATAGAAGTTGGTTCAATGAAAGATATTACCTCACCGACCCTGTCTCTCTAATATCCTAAGACCAACAGCACTGCAAACAATTGCACTTCAGTACAAGTCACCGGAGTCTCTTGCACTTTTGCAGGGGTCTTTAACAAGAACAAAGGGGGCATCTTCTAGGAATTAACCTTCTAGCCCAGCGCCATGTGAGGAAAGCAGGAAGTCTCCGAATATCTAATACAGACTCTTGGTGGTTAGGGTGACCAGATGTCCCAATTTTATAGGGACAGTCCCAATTATTGGGTCTTTTTCTTACATAGGCTCCTATTATCCCCCACCCTCTGTCCTGATTTTTCACATTTGCTGTCTGGTCGCCCTATTGATGGTAGAGTTATAAAGAAGAGCATGGCTGTGATTTACCCAGCATACCATGGGACTCTACTGCATATACAGAGTGACTTTATTGACACTTATCCTGGAATGTCAAGTGACAGGTGAGGGAACAGTCCCTAGATCTCAGGTAAGCAAGGAAAAGTCCAAACATTTCCCTGAGAATCACTGGGATACCTGGAGCTTTGATTTCCTCAAACCAGCCAAAGAATTCTCTGATCCTTGGGTAACTTGCTCCCCTAGCTTCAATCAGATGGAAGAATGACTGTCCAGAACACAACAAGGATACTGAAAAATGGAAGAGGGTTGCGAGAAGAGCTGTGGGAGGATTAAAGGGTTAGGAAATGTGCCTATAGTGAGAGACTCCAGGAGCTCTATCTATTTAGTTTAACAAAAAGAAAGTCAAGGGGTGACTGACATGATCACAATTCCAAAGGACCTATGCAGGGAACAGAAGTTGGATAATAGAGGGCTCTTTAGTCTAGCAGACAATTGGAAGCTGAAGCTAGACAATAAGTTGCAAAGTTTTAACAGTGAGGGGAATTAAACAAACAACTTACCAAGGTCGTGGTAGATTCTCCATTGCTGGCAATTTTTAAATCAAGATGGGATGTTTTTCTACAAACAACTTACCAAGGTCGTGGTAGATTCTCCATTGCTGGCAATTTTTAAATCAAGATGGGATGTTTTTCTAACAGATCTGCTCTAGGAATTATTTTAGGACAGTTCTCTGGCCTGTGCTCTATAGGAGGTCAGACTAGCTAATCACAACGGTCTCTTCTGGCCTTAGAATCTATGAACTCTGCACCCCAGCTGCTCCCTGGGAGAAGCAGGAAGTCTCATTCTTTATGGCTAATGCAGGCTGGATTTCACACCCTTAAACCTGTGCTTCCTGTCCTGAAGGCCATGGAAAGAAGTAGAGAAAGTGTTTACTTCATTATCAGTTGCCATGATATCATTAGTGTATGTTCTGTGACCTCAGGTGAACTGTGATAATTTATAATGCACCATCTCCAGACAGACTGTAGCCCAGTCAGCCACTTTGCTGGTCACCCCCAGCAGGCATTACACACACAGCTAATAAATAAATTAATTAATGGAGATATATCTATCTCCTAAAACTGGAAGGGACCCTGAAGGGTCATTGAGTCCAGCCCCCTGCCTTCACTAGCAGAACACTGAACCATTATCCAGCTGTCCTCAGCTCCTAGGATTGATCAACCTAGTCTCATTGGTATGAGATTTGTGTAAGCTAAGAGCATTTAGCTCAATCAGCAGCTCCCTGGGCTGGATGCTGGATTCCCTAGGGAAGGTTCTCTGGACTCTGCTATGCAGGAGCTCGGGATGGTCATAATAGTCTCTTCTGGCTTTGAAATGTATGACTCTAAACCATTTCAGTGAAGTTCCATGACTAGCGGATGAAGGGATATGTTTATCCTTACAGAGTCCCTGACCATAGTGCACTTAGAAACCAAGCATCCAGAACACCTGAGCTCTGCCGAGCAAGGAAATCTTCCTTGGGGTTGGTTGTGGCCAGCCTCTCAAAGTCTGCAAAGACCTGACCTCAGTGACTCAAGTATTACCCCAGAGTCGCTGTCTAAACAAATCTATAGCCATTACTTTTTTAATGCCAAGCGACAACAGACACGAGTTCATAGGAGCTGTCATCCAGACTGGTCCTGTCACCCATGTGACTCAACCTGTGTCACCAGAATTCACTAAGCATCATCCAGAATTCACCATGGCCTCTCCCCTGTGCACACCCTCTTTTACTGACTTACAGCGGGGCTTGCTTGTAATGGCTGTTGGAGAACAAGGCTCTGTTTGCTTGATGTCACATTTCCACCAGCACTCCTACTAGCTGAATCCGCCTCGCGACAGGTCTTGATTTCTGAAAGTAATTTCTCCAAGCTGTAAAGGGGTGAGCCTGGGGCTGGGCCGAAGCTGTGTCAGAGAGAGGGACAGGAGCAATTCGCAGTCTAGGCCAGCGGGCTTTGAGCAGCAACACTGCGCGGCCAGTTGGAGCGCCTCACACTCAGATCTTCGAGTATTTTCGTGGCTCTCTTTGCTAGGGAGACATTTCCACTGCAGCATTAGCCATGCCCACGTGTGTGGCTGTGGCACCCATCTGACCCCCACGGACAGTTTGCCAGCCCTTCACAAGTCTGGGGTTTGGTACCTCATCACTCAGCATGAGGAAATCCTCTGGGGGGAGTAAAGGCTGCCCCAGAATTGGCATGGAGGGGTAGTTCAGAGGCAAGGGCTGCAGCGGACGTTGACTCTCAATATGGAGTCCAGGGCCCAGGATCCCACACAGAGAATCTAATATCAGTGCATCTTGCCAGCTGTTTATTGCTGGCAGAGGGTATTGTAGGGGTGGCATGGGGGAGGGCGTGTTCACGCTGAGATGACGAGATCAATAAAGGGTGGCCTATAGAGGTATAGAGCTCTTATACGCTACCAGTTCCTCTGCACTGAGGATTCCATGCTGCTGGGGGTCTCTTTGCTGGGAGATGATGCAGGAGCAGCTCCTTTATGGGGTGCAACGCAGAGACTGCTCTCCTCTGAAGCTGCAGAGGATGCTGGCTGAGTTGACCCCAACAACCACCCTTCGCCTTCCCAGCCTCTAAAGGAAGCTGCAATTACTCTAGCTGGGTTCCACGGTGGAACCTCAGGACAGGACCTGACAGCACTTCCCCTGGGGCAGGGACTCTGAGACTGTTACCGTGTCCCCAAACTGCGAGTGAGGTGGACGTTAGCACCTTTCAGCGTAGCAAGGCCTTTTATGTTCACAAATGTATTTATACGCAAACACGTCAACCTGGCTAACGTCGTTAGGAAGTGGGGTAAAAGCTGGAACGGTGCCTCACCCCCAGAGAAACTCCTCAGCATTCTTATGGGAGAAAAGAGGGATCTAAAAGCCACCAGAAAAAACCAAAGCCAGCTTTTACCCCAGCCTCTGCAGTCCCCCGTTTAAATCAAGCGCAAAGTGCTGTACTGGGGCAAGGGGATGGAGAAATGGGGCCAGACTCAGCACTCTTACTCCAGATTTCTGCTGTTATAGCTCTCTTGATTTCAATGGAGTGACACTAGCATAAAGCTGGATAGGGCAGAGGAGTATCAGGGCCCAGGACTGAACTGTACTGGGCCAAGAAGAAATCCTCAGAAGACAAAATGGAGCATTCAGCCAAATTGATAATGTTTGTATTGACCTACACATAGAGATAACATCGTTACATAATTCTAATTAGACTTGGAAGGGGGCAGCGGGTTTTATTTTTCATGCAGCTGATTGATATTGGCTAAAATGTTTTCACTGGCAGGAAATAAAACAAAACCAGCTCTTAAATGCAGTGATTTTAGAAGTTTAAATTTGGAACTAGAATCAGAGGATGTCATCGTTGTTTTGATTGCCAAACAGAAGTGATGGCAAATGAGGGCTGTCTGGAGGAGCAGTGAAGGATGTGTTTGGAATTAACTCTCCCTCTCTCTCGGGTGGATTTGTAACAAAGGTGGAGGGATAAGTAGATCGTTAGAGGTTTAGTAATTAAAATGTAATCATCCCCATCCTTATAAGATACTTGATGTCAACATCAGCCCTGAGTGAGGGTCCCTGGCTCCTCTTTGGAGGGTACTTTTTTTTTTATAATCTAATAAATAGCATTACTTGTAAAGCTCCCAATGGTGATGCAAGAGCGTGAGTACCAACCTCAGGGCAGATGTTTCAAAACTCCAATTTAGTTATGAGTTCTAGGCTTAGATTTCACCAGCCAACTGTGCCAAGTGCAAACTCTTTGGGCACTTAACAGCCAGTCCCCTTGGGTACTCCCATCTATCTTGCCACCCAGGTGAGCGTATCTCTGTGACAGATGGCCTCTTCCATCAAGAATCACAGCAATATTCAGGTTACTCCTAATCCCAAAGGACCAGTCACTTACCCCAGGTTAATTGTGCTTTACGTCTCACACCAAAGATAACACTTGTAGCCAATCTTACTGTAAACTATATGAAGATTTATTAAGTTAGAAAAGGAAATTAGAGCGTTATTTACCAGATTAAAGCAGGTAAACATAAATACACAAATGCGTTATATTCTGAGGGCATGTCTACAGTATAAAATTAAGTTGACCTAATTTACATTGACGTACGGTCACCTCAGTCATTTAATTGGTTTGACACGTCCACAGTATGCTCCTTGTGTTGGCAGAGTGTGTCCTCACCAGAAGCGCTTGCACCAATGTAACTGCCAGTGTAGGGCATTGTGGGATGGTTTCTGAAAGGCAGCAACAGCTGATATAGGCAACACAGTGTTTACACTGACACGGTGTCAACACAACTGCACTGACCTAAGCGCTCCACGTCTTGTGGAGGAAGAGTTAAGGCGGGTGTAGTGGGCGAGTTGCATCAATGGGAATTGCAGTTTAGTATAGAAGCTTACAGAGTTAGGTCAACATAAGCTGCCTTACTTCAACTTAATGGTGTAGTGTAGACCAGGCCTCAGGTTTCAAAAGGTAATATAAGTGTCTATAATCAGCAAGCCCTATTTGTCCTTTAAGGCTAACCCAGGCTACGCAGCTGGGGAATCTCTTGTTTATGTCCAGAAACACCTTGCTCTCCCAGCGTCCAAGCAGCACAGAGATCCTTCGTTCCTTTGGTCTGGGGTTTTTATTCCCCTCCTGTCATGTGCTGTGAGATGCAAACTTGCTGATGGGAGGCATCCACTTTCATGACTCATCTTCAAGGGGCAGAGAGCAGAACAACAATAAGAGTCATTAGACCTTATATTGATGGTTTCTCCATCCAGGTGTAGGGAGTTACTGGTTGTAAGATCCAACCCGAGCCTGTCAGTTACTGATGACTCTCCTCTTTCAGGAGGAGAATGACAATTTAGGTAGAAGAGCAGGTCTTCATACTAATGAGTGTCCCTCTCCTGTCTGGCAATTCAGACAGCCACTGAGGCGCACCATACAACCACTCAAATGTTATATTACAATATGGGAAACAGATTTTACAAGTCAGCTTAATACAGGCAGCAGCTCATAAGTATTCGATAGTCTAAACACCAAACTCTTTCTAATAATTCTAATACCTATTTTATCAATATTAACGCACAAGTGAGACAGCCAGATTCCAGCTGTGCATCTGCCAGTGTCCAGATGAGACTTGGGGACCTTGGCACTTGGTCTGCCAGTGTCACACTACTAACCTCAGATAACCTTTGATTCTCCATATTGGGGGCCTCTGATGCCCAACACACACCTTAACAAATCCAATACAGATGAGTAGCAGGATACGTATGCTGTGTGCACAGACGTTATATTATGGGTGGGACTGGTAGTAACATCTGTGTGATCAGATGTTTGGCTGAGTGCATGGGTTCTTTCTGCGTGCCGCACCGGCTCTGACCAGATAGCCCATACAACAGGCTCTGATCAAACAGCCCAGTAGGACCACAAGACTGGGTTTGGTAGTGAAGGCAGCCGGCCAGGTTTATTGCTGATGAAGTATGGTGCCAATGGTGCTAACTCAATGGTTACAGTTACACTGACCCATGTACGCCCATGACTATGGACCAGCTCAGTCAGTGACAGGACTTTCCACTGCCCCCTGGGCTGAAGGAAGGGTTAAGGCAAGGGATCCCAACATTTATAGACTGAGACAAGCAATCTGGGATAAACAACTGACGTATCTGCATTTCACAGCGTGTTTGTTACCTCCCCTTCTACTTTCCTCCTGAAGTTTCAGATAAAATATCACCATTCATCACTTTTGTCAAACCATTTTATCATGTTCTAGGTTGAGGTGTTCTTGTGCTGGCCTATGTTTACATATTCGGTGTATTTTAACAATGCCAGCAATACTGGCGTTGAGTTTGTATACCGGACACTGGCTTGCAGGCAAGCATCTGCTTTTGCTAGGGCCTGACTCTTTCTCATAGCATAACTTCTGCTGACTTTGATTCAGGCCTCAGGCCTATGTCCTTGTGTCTTAAATGCTTTCAGCAGTCATCCTGGGTGGGGATTCAGTGAAGAACGAACCCCAATCATGACCCTCCTCTGCCTTAAATAGGTTTTACATATGGCAGGAATCCTTTATTTTCCAGTGTGGTTCCCTGCCCTCAGTGGAAAAATACTAGTATTCTATCATGGAGTCCAGTACCAGGTGACTTTATCACATCACCATGCAGTGTCAAAGTAGCCACAAGTCAGAGGTTGTTTGTAGCAGCCCAGGAAAGCTTCTCAGAAAGGTGGGAGATTAGCTTCTTCCAAGACGTATTGTTCAACCTAATGGTCCATTGACTTGTCCCCAACAAGCCAGCCAGACTGATTGAATTATGTCTGGTGGGCATTCCACAGGAGCGAACACTTTTCCAGTACAGATATATAATTAATAGTCCTAATTTTAGATACAGAAATGATACATCCATACAAATAGGATAATTATATTCCGTAAATCATAACCTTTCCAATGATATCTCACATGCCTTATGTTGCACAAAATATATCATAGTCATGCTGTAAACATATTATAACAATATTTCTATGAAGAATACAGAGTGTAGTGTCACAGGGAAATAGCAGCAGGAGAGGGGACAGAACAGAAGTGTCAGTAATCTCTAGAGCAGTAGTCCCCTCTAGAACCTGGAATGAAACCCAGGAGTCTTGAGTCTGGGTGTTCCTCTGCTGTCAGCAAACAGCTGTGAAAGCCACTGTCAAAGTGTCTCCACCCCTTCCACGGATGGGTCCACACAGAAGATAATAACTGCCTCTCACTACTGTCAGGTTCCTGCCAGCTCAAGTGATAGATTAATGTGCTATGGCTCTAAAAACCCCAGCCCTGCTGATGACACGGGGAGGGGACAACAACGTAGTGACACAAGATGAAATTTTCATTTTTTTCCCAATTTTTAAAAAGGTACAGCCAAAGAAACGAAGGTAAGACAGCTGAAGAATTGCAAAGTCAAGCCCTCACAAATTGGAAAATGCCACAATTAAGGTTGTCCATGCAACATTAGTTTGCCCCCCTTGTGCATACACATTATGATTCAGTCTTTAACTATGTGATCACATACCATGATTTACAAAGGATCCCTGCCCAGGATGGAGCGGCCTAGAGGCGGACCAGCATTGTTTAGTATTTGAGACTATTGTCTATAGGCTCCTTGCTCTGTTTGTTGCAGAAGTTGGAGAGTGGGTAGTGAATGAGGCAGGGGAGTGCAGGAAGAGAGAAGATGGTCTCATGGTTAAGGCAGTTGCCACAGAGTTCCAATGTGATGCAGGGCAAGTGGTTTAAAGTAAACTTTTCAGAGGTGGCCACTAATTGTATGTTCCTTATTTTCTGAGCGCCTGACCTGAGACCCTGGATACAGGTTTGCAGAAGTGCTGCGCACTCACAATGGCAACTAAAGTCATTGGGGGCTCTGCTTTGACCATAGAAAATGCTATCTAATGCTAAGTACCCTGAAAAACAAGGCCCTACAATTGGGCATTCAACATTAGTGGACACTTCTAGCAATTTGGTTTTAATATGTTTTGCCTCAGTTCCTCAGGTGTAAAATGGATATAGTAATACTACTTCACCTCGCCAAGGTGTTAGGAGGATCAATTCATTAATGTTTGTGAAGCGCTCAGATACTGCAGTGATGAGTACAATGGAAAAGCCCACGAGGAAATGAATAATTCTGTATTCAGAGCAGGGTTTGAATAGTGTGCACTACATAAGGCCTGGGGTAACACGCTGCATAAATGAAAATAACACAAAATATTAAGTACCCACTCTGTGAGAATCAACCATCCTGTGCACTGATTGACACAGGGGTCCAGTGGAAAAAATAGCATAACAGTATGTATTTAAAGGCTGTACGGTAGTGCATACACACAATATGCAAATATAGGTTGTACGGGCAACCTTAATTCTGGCATTTCCTAACTTTTGGTGTTTGATTATGCAACCTTAACATTCTTTCAGCAGAATCTTTAGTATGTGCACACACACACACACACACACACACACACACACACACACACACACACACACACACACACACACACACACACACACACACCCCTCTCTGCCATAGTCTAGGTTGTGTTTTTATTACCCTGTAAAGTTACCTTCCATCCTGATTTTGCAGGTGTGATTCTTTTACTTTTTCTTTAAATAAAGTTCTTCCTTTAAGAATCTATTTGATTTTCAGCGTCCTAGGGACAAAGAGTCTGGTCGGTACTCACATTGTTCTCAAGCCTTCCCAGGAAAGGGGTTGAGAGGGCTTGGGGGAATACTTTGGGGAACAAGGGACTCCAAGTGACTCTGTTGCTGAATTTTTGTCTTAGTCACTTGGACAGTATTGCTGCCACCTCCAAGGAAAAGGAAAGGATTTGTGCCTTGAGGACGTTTTTATCCTAAACTGGTAAAAATAAGCTTAGGGGGTCTTTCATGCGGGTCCCCACATCTGTACCCCAGAGTTCAGCTGGGAGAGGGAACTCTGACACGGTTGGATGAAAATTGGATTGATACAGAGAGAATAGTAAGAGTTAAGATATCTCCCCTTTGGACGTTTGTCACTGAATTGTTTCATTTCTCTTTTGCAATAATTTAAAGCATTCTCGGATCTGTCCTTTGGCCACATTGTTGTTCCTCATGTGCCGATTATACATAGGTAGTGTTTGTCCAGGAGACTCTTATAACTGTTTAGTCATAAGAGTAATATGTGCACCAGGGCAAACCTTCTGCAATTGATGATGTCTCTGCCATGGCATGAGTGCAATCACTGACTCAGTTCCTCCTCCAAACCTAAAAGAATGAAATAAGAAGCTACGGGAAAGACTTGTGCATTCCTTGCCACCTTCGTATTGCCCACAATACTGGATAACAAACTCCAACGCTCTATAGGGCTTCCACATCCATCTCAACCCACATTGAAAAGCGGAGCATAGCCAGTTCCAACAAACTTGCATTCTAGTGCATGACCTTAACAGTGACCTCAGCAGTGTTAAGACAAAGAAGGGTTCAGAGAAGAACTATGAGAAACATTAGAAACATGCCTCATAGCAGTGGTCCCCAACCTTTTCATCTGGCCGGCGCCAGATGAAGGACTGTGGCGGCGGTTGAGCATCTGCCAAAATGCCCCGAATTTCAGCAGCATTTCAGCGGATGCTTGACTGCCAGCCAGGACGCGGGCGCATTTAGATGCGCCCACAGGCACCACGTTGGGGACCCCTGCCTTATAGGGATAGACTCAAACAGATCGATCTATTTATCTTAACAAAGAGAAAGTCAAGAGGTGACTTGATTACAGTTTGAGTATCTACATGGGGAACAAACAAGTATTTAATAATGGGCTCTTCAGTCTAGCAGAGATAGGTATAATACGATCCAATGGCTGGAAGTAGAAGCTAGATAAATCTGGACTGGAAATAAGGCGTACATTTTTGACCGTGAGAATAATTAACCATTGGAAACATAAACAAAGGGTTATAGTGGATTCTTCATCAATGCCAATTTTTAATATAGATTGGATTTTTTCTATCTAGGATGTGGAAGGTAAGTGAAGAATATATATATATTCCTGTGCAACAAGTTATTTTATTTGAATATCACTCTATCTATCTATCCCCATACAAATCTATTTATCGCTGTCTCTTTTGGGGAGTTGGGAGGTTCACACAATATTTTGCAATCAGCTGTCCCAACCCATCATTTTCCCAAGAAAGTATGGAGAGCTCCAGAGTGGTTAGATAGGAATACGTGCAGAATTGTCCCTAGCCAACATATCCATCAGGTAAAAGTGTAGTTAATGTAGAGAAGAGAGAGACCAGCATTATCCATCACTGCTGCTTGGAACAAAATAAAGGCTCCAATTGATTTTGTGTTGTAAAGTAATTAATTGTTGTTCAAAGCATGGTTTAAAGGCCACATTCCTACAGCTAGAACCTCTGGCTGTGTCAGCAGCAGCTGGCAACTGAGAAATGTTAAGAGTGTCACAGAGATTGCCTTGGGTGCTCAGAAAACAGATGTAATTTGCAATAAGATGATAGAAGATGTAGTGAGTGAGGTGTGAGAATTGGGAAGAAGTTGCATAAAGCACTAGGAATTGTGGACCTGATTCTAAGAACATAAGAGCTGCCAGACTGAGCCAGACCATGGTTCCTCTTGCCCAGTAGCCTGTCTCCCACAGTGGCCCATACCAGAATTTCAAGGGGAGCATACAGAACAGGGCAGTTGGAGTGATTCACCCCTGTCTTCCACTCTCACCTTCTGGTAGTTAAAGGTTTAGGGGTTGCCAATGGTATAGCGTTTCTGACCCTTTTGGCCAATAGCCATTGATGGACCTGTCCTCCATGAACTTATCTATTTCTTTCTTGGCTATCACAATATCCCATGGCAATGAGTTCTACAGGTTGGCTGGGCATTGTGTGAAAAAGTCCTTCCTCTTGCTCGTATTAAACCTTTTGCTTATTAATTTCAGAGTGGCCCCTAGCTTTTGTATTGTGTGAAAGGGCAAATAACACTTCTCTATTCACTTTTTCCATACCATTCATGATTTTATAGACCTGTATCATATCCTCTTTTAGTTGTCTCTTTTCTAAGATGAACCACCCTAATCTTTTTAGTCTCTCCCTGTATGGAAGGCATTCCACACACATGATCATCTTTGCTCCCCTTCTCTGAACCTTTTCTAGTTCCACCATGTTCTTTTTAAAATGGGACAGCGAGAACCGCACACCGTACTCAAGGTGTGGGCACACCAGGAATTTATACAGTGGCATTGTGATGTTTTTGGTCATATTATCTATCCCTTTCCGAATAGTTCCTAACGTACAGTTAGTCTTTTTGACCACTGCTGTGCATTAAGCAAAAGTTTCAGAAAACTATCCGTGGTGACAACTCCTTGGGTAGCAGCAGCTAATTTAGAACCTACTGTTGTGTATGTGCAGTTGGGATTATGTTTTCCAGTGTACATCACTTTGCATTTATCAGCATTGAATTTAATCTGCCATTTTCTTGACCAGTCACCCAGTTTCATGAGATCCCTCTGTACTGCCTCACAGGCTGGTCTAAACTTAACTACCTTGAATAAGTTTGTATTATCTGCACATTTTGTTACTTCACCATTCAGCCCCTTTTCCAGCTCATTAATGAATACATTGAACAGCATAAGTCCCAGTAGAAATCTCTTAGGGACCCTACTGTTCACCTCTCACCATTGTGAAAACTCACCATTTATTCCTACCCTTTGTTTCCTATCTTTCAACCAGTTACTAATTGTAGCAGAGAGAAGACTTACTGGCACAGAGCCTCCTGCTGGTCATTTGGGAATTAGCTTGTCCAGGACTCAAAGCCCCTCCTGGTGGCTTGTGTCTCACCTCCTTCAGGCCTCCGTGTCCCTCCCGGACCCCGGTGCCCCTTACCCTGGGGTTCTGCCCCGTGCAGCACCCACACACACTGGGTGTCCACTTCCAGGAGAACTCCCAACCCTCTACACCCACATTGCCTCAGTGGCTACTGCCAGTCGTCATCTAGCCCCCCTTCACTGGAGCAAATGGCAGTCTATAAAGGCCACGAATCACTGGCAAGGGGGTCGGACCTGCTGCCTCTGTCTATTTCTCAGCCTGGACCAATCTACACGGGAGGTCCACTTCCTAGACACCACAGTGCAAATAAGTGATGGTCACATTAACACCACCATATACCGAAAATCTACCGACCGCTATGCCTACCTTCATGCCTCCAGCTTCCATTCCGGGCACATCACACTATCCATTGTCTACAGCCAAGCACTGAGGTATAACTGCATCTGCTCTAACCCCTCAGACAGAGACCAACACCTACAAAATCTCCACCAAGAATTCTCAAAACTGCAATACCTGCACAAGGAAATAAGGAAACAGATCAACAGAGCCAGGCATGTACCCAGAAGCCTCCTACTGCAAGACAAACCCAAGAAAGAAACCAATAGGACTCCACTGGTCATCACATACAGTCCCCAGCTAAAACCCTTCCAACGCATCATCAGAGATCTACAACCCATCCTGGACAATGATTCCACACTTTCACAGGCCTTGGGTGGCAGGCCAGTCCTCGCCCACTGCCAACCTGCCAACCTGAAACATCCTCATCAATAACTGCACACCGCACCATAGTAACTCTAGCTCAGGAACCAATCCATGCAACAAACCTCGATGCCAACTCTGCCCACATATCTACACCAGCGACACCATCACAGGATCTAACCAGCTCAGCCACATCATCACCAGTTCATTCACCTGCACGTCCACCAATGTAATATACGCCATCATATGCCAGCAATGCCCCTCTGCTATGTACATCGGCCAAACTGGACAGTCTCTATGGAAAAGGATAAATGGACACAAATCAGATATTAGGAATGGCAATATACAAAAACCTGTAGGAGAATACTTCAACCTCCCTGGTCACACTATAGCAGATCTTAAGGTGGCCATCCTGCAGCAAAAAAACTTCAGGACCAGACTTCAAAGAGAAACTACTGAGCTTCAGTTCATCTGCAAATTTGACACCATCAGCTCAGGATTAAACAAAGACTGTGAATGGCTTGCCAACTACAAAACCAGTTTCTCCTCCCTTGGTTTTCACACCTCAGCTGCTAGAACAGGGCCTCATCCTCCCTGATTGAACTAACCTCATTATCTCTAGCTTGCTTGCATATATATACCTGCCCCTGGAAATTTCCACTACATGCATCTGACGAAGTGGGTATTCACCCACGAAAGCTCATACTTTAAAATGTCAGTTAGTCTATAAGGTGCCACAGGATTCTTTGCTGTCTATTCCTGGGCTGCACCTCCCAGCCCCAGTACCTGCATAGGCCTTTACCCAGGCCTCAGCCTGGGGAGTTGTCAGGCTGGAGCTCCCCATCTCCTCTTGCTCCTCCCCAGCACTGCTCTGCTTCAGGTACCCTATTCCCAGGCAGCTAGGTCCTTCTCTCTCCACGGCTGGAGAGAGCCTCTGACCCAGCTCCTTCCTTAGGCCTCCTTATACTCCCAGCCCGGCCCTGATTGTGTCCCCAGGGCAGTCCTTTCCCAGAGCTGTTTTTAACCCCTTCCACACCAGAGTGGGGTGACTGCCCCACTACACTAATCCATAAGAGGGCCTTCCCTTTTATCCCATGGGTACCTTGTTTCCTTGTGAGCCTTTAGTAAGGGACCTTATCAAAGGCTTTCTGAAAATTCAAGTACATTATATTGACTGGATCACTCTTATCCACAGGCTTGTTGACTTCCTTAAAGAATTCTAATAGATTGGTGAGGCATGACTTCCCTTTACAAAATCTGTGTGGGTCCTCCCCAACAAATCATGTACGTCTATGTCTCTGATAAATTCTGTTCTTTACCATAGTTTCCACCAATCTGCCCAGTACCAAAGATAGTTTCCTCATTCTATAATTGCCAGAATGGAGATTCTGGAGCCCTTTTTCAAAATTGGCATTATATTAGTTACCTTCCAGTCATCTGGTACAGAGATGGATTGCAGTGATAAGTTACATACCACAGTTCAGTCCGAATTCTTGACTGAATACTGTCTTCTCTCATGTGTGCCAGCTGAGGATCTATTTAGTAATTTTGTGATAATGGGGCACTGACTCTGCAAGGGTTACTCATAAGAGTTGTCCTTAGCTACTGCAGTCATCACAGAGCCATGGGAACAGCCTTCCGAGGGAAGTAGTGGGGGCAAAAGACTTTTCTGGCTTTAAGACAAAGCTTGATAAGTATATGGAGGGGATGTTATGATAGGATCGTTAATTTGGGCAATTGATCTTGGATTACCACCAGATAGGTCTGCTCAATGGTCTGCGGGGAGATGTTGGATGGGATGGGAACTGAGTTACTGCAGAGAATTCCTTCTTGGGTGCTGGCTGGTGAGTCTTGCCCACATGCTCAGGGTTTAGCTGATCGCCATATTTGGGGTTGGGAAGGAATTTTCCTCCAGGGCGGATTGGCAGGGGCCCTGGAGGTTTTTTGCCTTCCCCTGCAGCGTGGGGCACGGGTCGCTTGCTGGTGGATTCTCTGCAGCTTGAGGTCTTCAAACCAATTTTGAGGATTTCAATAACTCAGTCCTGGGTTAGGGGTTGTTATAAAATTGGATGGGTGGGGTTCTGTGGCCTGCCTGAGGTCAGACTAGATGATCATATTGGTCCCTTCTGACCTATGAGTCTATGAGTCTATGAAGCTCCCATATTTCAGAACCAGTGAGTAAGGGCTGAAAGACGTGCTCCTGTATTTGTCATGGAGGCTAATAAAATGTATGATGAATAGCCGAGCGTAATGAAGGGGGAGAGCTAAGACAAAATTTTCTATTGGTTATAGTGCAACATGTCTTCACAGAGGTTTTATGAAGATCTGATCCTTTCCCACTGTTTTCTGCCTTTCCCCTGTGGACTCTACTCAGCCACTACCTGGCCAAGAAATTATTCAGATCTGTATGGAAAGTCAGGCGAGGAAAGCATCACCCAAAATGTGAAAGTGAAGAACAGCCCTTCTGGGTAAAGCAGAAGAATTAGTCAGCTATTGTCTATAAGGTGCTAGTCCTGTAAATTAAAAGCACAGATGAAAACACAGAAGACAGTGAAGTTGGGATAAAGGTTTTAATGATGCGAAGGAGAGCTGGTGTCATGGACCTTTCATGGAAATGAGCTTATGGCTGAATGTCAGAATCTTTACAAGGCAATTAAAAACGTTGATAGTTTGACTTGTAAGACATCCCTAGATTTCTGGCATTTCTAAACACCACAGTTAATAGATTCAAGTAATGCCATAACCCCAAAGAGTGCACAAGAGATGAGAAGATCTTTAGATGAAGTCTCTTTCTCCTACTGTGACTTTTACATTAACCAGACTTTGGCTTCAAAGTATAAATAAGACTTTTCTGAGTTCTCTGTTTTCCATTTGTACAATGTCTCTCATTAAAGTACCAGCTACCAAACTTGTGCTGTCATATGCTGCACCACTTGGAAAGGTTGATTTCAAATTATCATATGAAATCATCTGCAAACACTTGGAAGGTGGTAAGGTGATAGGGAATAGCCAGCATGGATTTGTAAGGAACAAATCATGTCAAACAAATCTGAAAGCTTTCTTTGATAGGATAACGAGTCTTGTGGATAAGGGAGAAGCGGTGGATGTGGTATGCCTAGACTTTAGTAAGGCATTTGATATGGTCTTGCATGATATTCTTATCAATAAACTAGGCAAATACAACTTAGATGGGGCTACTATAAGGTGGGTGCATAACTGGCTGGATAACCGTACTCAGAGAGTAGTTATTAATGGTTCCCAATCCTGCTGGAAAGGTATAACAAGTGCGATTCCGCATGGTGTCTGTTTTGGGACCGGCTCTGTTCAATATCTTCATCAATGACATAGATATTGGCATAGAAAGTTCGCTTATTAAGTTTGCAGATGATACCAAACTGGGAGGGATTGCAACTGCTTTGGAGGATAGGGTCATAATTCTAAATGATCTAGACAAATTAGAGAAATGGTCTGAGGTAAACAGGATGAAGTTTAACAAAGACAAATGCAAAGTGCTCCACTTAGGAAGGAGCAATCAGTTTCACACATACAGAATGGGAAGAGACTGTCTAGGAAGGAGTATGGCAGAAAGAGATCTAGAGGTTATAGTGGACCACAAGCTAAATATCAGTCGTCAGTGTGATACTGTTGCAAAAAAAGCAAACATGATTCTGAGGTGGGAGAAAACTTGTTCATCTAAGCCTCTAATGATAGAACAAGAAGCAATGGGCTTAAACTGCAGCAAGGGAGATTTAGTTTGGACATTAGGAAAAAGTTCCTAACTGTCAGGGTAGTTAAACACTGGAATAAATTGCCTAGGGAAGTTGTGGAATCTCCATCTCTGGAGATATTTAAGAGTAGATTAGATAAATGTCTATCCGGGATGGTCTAGACAGTATTTGGTCCTTCCATGAGGGCAGGGGACTGGACTCGATGACCTCTCGAGGTCCTTTCCAGTCCTGGAATCTATAAGAGTCATTGTTTGTTGTAGATCCATTAGTGAGTTTCACTTTTAGAATGGATCTAGATGGCTGTAGACTTCAGTCCAGGTGGTTCAGTTATTTAAAAAAAAGAATACTACTAAACTGTCTTCTCTAGTCCCTGGTTTTGTTGAGATACAGGGCTGACTTCAGGAGGAGACTTTCTCTGTCATACATTGATGGGAATTAGTCCGTTTATCATTTGATTAAATAATGGAGTATGTGGAGTGAGTAATTCCCAAGCATTCTAATAACCTGAACAAGTTACTTTATAAACCACTCTACTGCAGGAGGAATCTCTCACATTGCAGCGAGGACTGAGTTGTTTTAATTTGCCTTCTCCCTTCTGAGCTGTTAGGTGAAATGCGCCTCAGGTTTTCATGGTTTTCTAGAAACTGGCTTCTTGAATCGAACAGTGAGATTCTTTTGTAAACAGTGAACAGCAGGAGCTGGAGCTGTAAGAAAAATGCCAAAGAATGCAAGACTCAAGATAATATCCTGATAGTTGGGAGCAGTGAGGTTAGGTTGGGCATCTTATAAGCGACATTGCTGCACAACGGAAGCCATTTCCAGTAATGACTTTTACTGGTCCTGGACAGCCTGGGTACAATACTGAATTCTTGGGTGCTGTACACTGGCAGCTGGTCTGTTAACTACTTGCTTTCTATTTACAGACTTCTCCTTTGTCGGGCACGCTTGCAACAGGCGGTAGGTAATATGTGTTAGCTAACCCCAAGTTATCCTCATCCAGTTTAATGGTCTAGATGAACTCTAGGCTTTCTCAACCAGTTCATACATAGGAAAATACTAGGGTTTTAAAACATCCTAGTTAAAATATCGAAGCTACCAGGGTTGAAAAATACCCCTTTTATTTTAGTCTAGATAAGTCATAGTGAAGAACTGAAGGCTGGTTGGGGGAGGCTTGCATGGCAGGGTAAGCAGCTAATTTTACAGCCCCAAGATGAAATTCAAGCATAGAGTTTAAGGTCAGAAAGGACCACCAGATCATCCAGTTTAACCTCCTGTGTATCACAGGCCACCAGTACAACCCAGCACCTACACACTAACCCAATGAGCAAAATGAGACAGGGTACAGGAGCACAGGTGCCTGAGGACCCTGCAATGGTAGAGAAATGAGTAAGTGAGAGAGACCCAGATGATCCTGGCAAGTGACCTGCACTCCACACTGCAGAGGAAGGTGAAAAGCACCCTAGGTCACTGCCAATCTGACCTAGGGGAAAATTCCTTCCCAACGGCACAGATGGTGATCAGTTAAACCCTGAGCATGAGAACAAGAAGCAGCCAGTCAAGCACCTGAGTGAGATAATGCTTGGTGCCACCTCAGAGCTTTGGCTTTCCCCATCCTAGGTCCCATCCCCAGCCATGGCCATCCCTGATCTTTTAGAGGAAGGAGATAAAAAACCTCCCAGAATACACTGGGGGAAAAATCCCTTCCTGGCCTCTGCAGATTGCTGGCTGAAACCCTGAAACATGAGCTTTGGGAACTTAAGACATATGCTGGAAGTAAGCCCCAGAGCTGCTAAGCCCTGTCCCCCAGCATCACAAGCAACCTCGGCATACAATCTCACTCATACATTTGTCCAGCTCTCGCCGAAAGGTAATTAAGTTGTTTACCCCCACAACTCCTGTTGGGAGGCTGCTCCAGAACGTTACCCCTCTGACGGTGAGAAACCCTCTAATTTCCAGCCTGAATTTGTTTCTGGCCAGTTTATCCCCATTTGTTCCTGTGCCAACACTGTCCTTTAGTTTAAACAGCTCTTCACCCTCCCTCGTATTTACCCTGTTATTTTTATAGAGAGCAATTAAATTCTCTCAGCCTTCTTTTTGCAAAATGAAACAAATCCAGCTCTTCCAGTCTCCTCTCATAAGATAGGCCCCCTGATCAGCTTAATAACTCTTCTCTGCACCTGCTCCAGTTTAAATTAACCCCTCTCGAACATGGTGGACCAGAGTGGCACACAGTATTCCAGACGAGGTCTTACCAGTGCCTTGTACAATGGTACTAAGACTTCAACAGCTCGACTGGAAAAGCCTCGCCTGGATTGCATTTGCCTTTTTCACAGTCGCATCATATTGGTGGCTCAGAGTCATCCTGTGGTTGAGCTACATGCTCAGATCTCTCCCTTCCTGTGTTGTTTCCAGCTGATGATTCTCCAGCTTGTAGCAGAAAATCTTATTATTAGATTCCAAGTGCAAGACCTTGACCTTTGTACTTCTGAATTTCGTCGTTCTGGTTCTGTGCATGCAGAGAAGCAGGGAGTGGGCAGAGGGTGGCAGCGGTTTGGAGCCTTACATCCCTCCCTAGGAGGAGGGGGATATCGACCTCCTCCTGGGTGATGAGTGTGCAAGAGAGCTGCTGAATATGCTGGCTGGGGGAGGGTCAACTGACAGTTCCTATGACAGCAGTTTGGTCTCTAGCCTCAGGGGAACCTGCAGTAAGAAAGTAAGAGGGAGTGAGGGGGCAGGAGCTGTACTGTGATTAAAATGCTTAGGAGGTGTTAAAACTAAAAATAGTCTCAAAAGCCCTATGGCCTGTTAAGTGACAGAAAACATGGTGTCCGTCCTTCCTTCAGCTGCACTGCTACTCTGCTTCTGACAACCCCCACCCAAACACACACACTCTGAGGCTCTCACACATACTATGTTAGATTTGTGTCAGAGGCTGTGTGAGGGCTTGTGGGGTATGTGTGTGTGTGTGTGTGCGCACATCCATATGTATGCACTGGCATGCAGGGCTATCTGTGTGTGAGTGTGTACAGGAATGCTGGGCTGTGTGTGAGCAAGCACATGTGTGTATACATGGTCATGCTGGGCTCTGTGTGTGTGTGTGTATAGGAATGTTGATTTGTGTGTGTGTGTGTATGCACATGCATATGTATACGCTGGCATGCAGGGCTCTGTGTGTGTATGTGTGTGTACACGGGCATACAGGGCTTTGTGTGTTGTGACAGACTCAGGCCAGAGGGGTACAGGAGTCTGGTCGAGAGCAAATATACTGGTCACTGGATGAGTAGTTTTCTGTTCCCTGAGTGACTAGAGTAGGGGCTGTACTGGAGTAATCAGGAACCTGCTAGAACCAATTAAGGCAGCCAGGCTGATTAGAACACCTGCAGCCAATCAAGGCAGGCTAATCAGGGCCCCTGGGTTTGAAAAGGAGCTCACTCCAGTCAGGTGAGGGGGAGCCAGAGGAGAGGAAATGTGTGTGAGGAGCTGGGAGCAAGAGGCACAAGGAGCTGAGAGTGAGAGGCTGTGCTGCTGGAGGACTAAGGAGTACAAGTGTTATCAGACACCAGGAGGAAGGTCCTGTGGTCAGGATAAAGAAAGTGTTTGGAGGAGGACATGGGGAAGTAGCCCAGAGAGGTGTAGCTGTCATGCAGCTGTTACAAGAGGCACTATAGACAGCTGCAATCCACAGGGCCCTGGGCTGGAACCCGGAGTAGAGGGCGGGTCCGGGTTCCCCCCAAACCTCCCAACTCCTGATCAGACACAGGAGAAGTTGACCCAGACTGTGGGGAAGATCACTGAGGTGAGCAAATCTGCCAAATAAGGGCAGGACCCACTAAGGTAGAGGAGGAACTTTGTCACAGTGTGTACACATGGGCATGAAGGGCTGTGTGTGTGTGTGTGTGTACGTACACGGGCATGCTGGTCTAGCCGCAATGCCTAGAAGCGTTTGTCCTACCCACCCCATGTGGTTTGTCCTTCAAGTTGCTTTGAAAGCTCTCCTCTGCTGGGCTGTGTTACCTCCAAAACACTGGACAGTGTCTTGGCAGCTGGTGAGCTGTGATGGCTGCTTATGTGACTGCTCATCCCCCTTTCATTGTGCTCCCCACCTCTCTTGCCCTCAGGTCTCTGAGCTTATCTTAGACTGGAAGCTCTTTGGGGCATGGACTGTCCCTTTGTAGTGTTTGTGCAACGCTTAGCACAGTGGGCCTGTCATAACCTATTCCCAGATTTGGACCTTAGCGTCCAAAATATGGGGGTTAGCATGAAAACCTCCAAGCTTAGTTACCAGCTTGGACCTGGTAAAGCTGCCACCACCCAAAAAATTAGAGTGTTTTGGGGCACTCTGGCCCCCCCAAAAACCTTCCCTGGGGACCCCAAGACCCAAATTCCTTGAGTCTCACAACAAAGGGGAATAAACCATTTCCCTTTCCCCCTCCAGGTGTTCCCTCCCTGGGTTCCTGGAGAGATACACAGAAGCAAGCTCCGTGAATTTAAACAGAGGGACTCCACCCTCTCCTATTTCCAGTCCTGGAAACACAAGTACTTCCCTCTTCACCCAGAGGGAATGCAAAGTCAGGCTAGTAAATCTAACACACACAGATTTCCCCCTGACTTCTTCCTCCCACCAATTCCCTGGAGTTCCCCACTAAAGAAAAACTCCAACAGGTCTTAAAAAGAAAGCTTTATATAAAAAGAAAGAAAAAGTACATAAAAATGGTCTCTCTGTATTAAGGTGACAAATACAGAGTCAATTGCTTAAAAGAATACTGAATAAACAGCCTTATTCAAAAAGAATACAATTCAAAGCACTCCAGCAACTACACACATGTAAATACAAAAAAAAACAAACCTATCTTTGTACTTACAACTTGGAAACAGAAGATTAGAAAAGCTGGAGACAGAAATCCTCTCATAGCCGAGAGAGAGTACAGGCAGAACACTAGAACAAAGAACTCACACACAAACTTCCCTCCACCCAGATTTGAAAAAGTCTTGTTTCCTGATTGGTCCTCTGGTCAGGTGTTTCAGGTTACTCCTTTCCAGGTAAAAGAACATTAACCCTTAGCTATCTGTTTATGATAGGGCCCCTGGCCCCTTACACTTTAATAATAATCAAAATAATCATTGTCATCATTCCACTAAATCATAGAATCATAAAACCCTGGGGTTAGAAGGGATGGCAAAGGCCATCACCCTTCTCGAGATGCACTGTGTAGAGTAGTACTATCACCTCCCGTGACATGTATGCTGTGCATCAAGTCATGCAACCCAAAATTGCATTTGCTTTTTTTGCAACAGCATCACACTATTGACTCATGTTGAGGTCATGATTCACCACAACTCCCAAATTTTTCTCAGCAGCCAAGCTGCTGCCAAGCCAGTTATCCTCCATTCTGTATCTGTGCATTTGGTTTTTCTTCCCTGAGTGTAGCACCTTACATTCGTCTTTGTTGAATTTCATTTCATTGTCTATAGCACAGTTCTTCAGTTTATCAAGATCCCTCTGGATTTTAGCTCTATCCTCCGCAGGGTTTGCAACCCCCCTCTCCCACCCCAGATTTCTGTCATCTGCAAATCTGATCTGTATGCTCTCTATTTCTATATCCAGGTCATTAATAAAGTTGTTAAACAACAATGGAACCAGAATAGATCCCGGTGGAACCCCACTTGAGACCTCCCTCCAATCTGATATCATTCCATCCATAGTTACTCATTGCGGTTTTTAATCAATTAGGTATCTACATAATGGTAGTTCTACTGAGCCTACATTTCTCCAGCTTACTTATAAGACTGTTATGTGGGAATGTGTCAAAAGCCTTGTCAAAGTCCAGGTATATTATTTCTATCACATTCCCCCTATCCACCCAGCTATTTACCCTGTCAAAGAAAGAAATCAAGCTGGTTTGACATGATTTGTTCTTGGTAAATCCATGGTGGCTGCTAGTGATCACCCCTTTCATCCTCTCGGTATTTGCAAATTGAATGTTTTATACATTGCTGTAGTAGCGTCTCAGGTATCAAAGTCTGACTGACTGGTCTATAGTTTCCCAGTGCCTCCTTTTTAAAGATGGGCACTACTTTAGCCATTCTCCAGTCTTCCAGGACCTCTCCTGTTATCCATGAGTTTGTAAATATTATTGCTAGTGGTGCTGAGATTTCTTCAGCTAATTCCTTCAGTACCCTGAGGTGAACAGCATCCGGCTCTGCTGACTTGAATTCATTCAGATCAGTCAAAAGTACCCTGACCCGTTCTTTAGTTATCCTGATAGGCATCCTTTCTCCTTTATTGTCCATGATAACTTTACTAGTAATCCGGTCATGTGTTATTTTTTTGTGTGAAGTCTGAAGCAAAGTAGGCATTCAGCAGTTCTGCCTTCTTATTATCTTCTGTTACCAGCTCACTTTCTCCGTTGAGCAGCAGACCCGCACCATCCCAGATCTATCTATCTTGTCTGCTATAGTCGTAGAACCCATTCTTGTTGTTTCTAACATTTCTGGCAAGTTGTCATTTATTTTTTGCCTTGGCTTTCCTGATTTTGTCCCTGCACACTCATGCTATTCCATGTAAATTTCCTTGGTGACATGCCTCTCCTTCCATTTCCCAGAAGTATCCCTTCTGGTTTTGAGATAGCTGAAAAGCTCCTTGTGCAGTCACATTGGGCTCCTCTGGCTCTTCTTATCTTTCTAACTGCATTGGTGCACTGCTCGCAGCTCTGTTACAGCTCAGAGTCATTGTCATTCACTCCACTTTTGAGGGGCAAATAGTACAGCTGTTCAGACAATTTTCATCAAAACAGTTTTCCATCAGAAAATGACATTTCAATTAAACTGATTTTTTTTCACCAAGTCATAAAATTTGAGAAAATTTCAAAAAAATTTTTTTGAAAATTTCATTTCAGAAAAAAGTCATAATTTCAGGAGCAGACTGTGTTTGCATAGACACACCTACTCTGCCTACATGCACAGCAGGATGGAGCTGCTTTGACAAAGTCATCAATTTTGGCTAGTGTCTCTATGCAAACACAGTCTGCTCCTGAAGTCTTCCCCCACTGTGCATCACTAGATGGCAAGGGAGAGCTCATTCAGACCCTGCTTACACAAATATTTCTGAAATTTCCCATGAAACAGAAATTCCAAGTGTCTCTGTGTGTTGTCTATAGCAGTGCATATAACCCATCACATGATGCGCTACCACTGACATGCCATACAACAATGTAAACTTAATGAACGCCATATACAAATGAAAAAGAAAATGCAGTGCTAAACAAAAATTTCATTTTGAACTGAAATTATCACACATCTCCATACAAAGAGCCACAGGGCGCTTCTGGTAGGATCCTTGTATCCGATTCTCACAGGCTTTTTATTTGCAGATGTCTAGGAAGCATGTGGTTGTAATGCTCCCTCGCTCTCCTGGTCAGAGGGAGGTCACTCAGGCTAGTTCTATTGGGTCAGGGCCAGAGTCTGTCAGACAGGCAAGGGCCCCCAAAGAGCTGCCTGATTAATAGTCATTATCAGGCTTTAGCCTGGGCTTGGGTAGCTCAAGTAGTCAGCCCTTAAACACAGTCTATCAGGGCTGGCTGGGGCCTGGGCGGAGTTCAGGCAGCCAGCAAACAAAACAGTCTACATGTGAGTGGTACAGGAAGCTCCTTTTCAGAGCTAGAGCCTCCTTTTGCATGTAAGAAGTCAGCCACCCTGGGGTGGGATTGCAGGGGGATGTGGGCCCACCCTACTCCACCATGTCCCAGCCCAGAGCCCTGGCAGGGGTAGAATCGGCTACCCCTCCATCAGCGGAGACCTAGCTGCAAGACACCGACTGGGCCACCTCTGGCTCTGCAGCCAGCTGCTTCAGGACTGCCCCTGGGCTGCTTTCTGCCACTCTGGGGTTTGGTACCTGCGGCCTCCAGGCCTCTTCCAGCTCCTCAGGATATACAGCAGCAGGTCCTCCGGGCCAGTCCTCGTCAGCGTCTGGGCATTGGGAACAGCCAGACACAGGTTCCTCTTCGGGACGCGGGAGAACAGGCAGAGCCTCCTTCTCCTCCGTGGGCTCTCCCCCAAGTGTGCTGCGGGCCTGGCCTTTTATCCTTCCAGCCACGCCCTGGTAATTCCAGTGAGGGGTGGGGCGATCTAGGCTCCGCCCTCCAAGGGGTGTGTAATGCTTCCTCGCTCTCAGGCTCACTACTGTGGCACATTCACTTTAACCAGGGAGAAGGCTAAGGGAGGGCTTTTTAAACATGCCTCAGTGACAGAATCAACCCTGACTGGCCAGAGACGTGGAGGTGCCCATTGGCCTAAAACACAATTAATGATCCTGCTGCGGAAAACATGCCTGAGTCCATTTTTCCGACCTAGCCCAAAGCAAACAATGCCTGGGATTTGCTCAGAGACACGAGGCTCTTACCAGTTAGTCCCCCTGCCTTTCCAGGACTTGGTAATGTTTTTTTTCTTGAGATGAAGGCACTATCAAACAAACAAATAGATTTGTCGGTCTAAAGAGATTCCGGAGTAATTTCCTGCTACTTGGCTGTGCCGTGTTGCTCTGATTGGCACACCCCCTGGCGCTCGTGTGCCACGTTGTTTCACTACAGCAGTGCCTCGCTCAGAACGGTGGGAGGAAGTGGCTGCGCATGCACCACATGGATCCCGCTTCAGCCTGGGGCCACCCATTTTGTCTTTTCCAGGTGAAGCTCCTGGGGCCAGTCATGATGGGGAGGGTGTTCATGTGCTCCAGCTGCCTCTCCCAGCATGGACTGCACAGGGAGGGCTCTGCTGGGTTTGGGGGTTGCCATGGAGGTGGCTGGGTCCTCCGCCCCCAAAGGGGCTCCGTCCATGGAGGAGTCCTGTCTTTACATCACCTCAGGGGTCCAGTGTGGCCCATCTCTGGGAAATATTCTGCATTCTCCCCCTCATCCCAGTGACTGAGGTGGGGGCAGCGGTGCCTTAGGGGGCAAAAGAAGCTAATGAGCTTTTCCTGGTCAGTGGGACACAAACCGGGCAAGCAGGTCTCCCAAGCTGTCCACACATCTCAGCTGATCTCTGCCAGTGCTGCCTGGCATGAGCATTTCACCCCGCCCAAGGAAAGGCATGGCTGCTGCCCACCCCAGAGCAGGCCTAGGCCAGAGAGCAGGCAATGCAGCGAGGCGAGTGGGCAGAGAGCCTGCAGCTGGAGCTCTGCGTGAATACCGGTGCCTGTTCCGTTTTGTTTTGCAGACCAAATGGCGCTGGGACAGCAGGCAGGTGTGTGGTTTATGTCTGAGTCTCTGCTGCATGTGTCATGCTGGGGCTAGCCTGGCCATTCTCCACACGTTCCTGCTCCTGGCCCCTCAGAGATTCATTCGCAGCCCTTGAAGTGGCCGGTTAGTCTGTAGGGAATGGCTAGTGCTCCGCAAGGCAGGACCTGAGTCAGCTGCAGCGTGCTGATACATGCTGCTTGGTGTGCTGGTGAGGTGAGACTAGCTGGTGGCATGCAGGACTGTTCAATGGGAGTGCAGGATGATCTATGTGCCGTAGTTCGCTTGCATCTGGGCGCCTTTGGATGGGACTGCTCGGCGAGGACCCTCAGCACGACAGTCTGGATTAGCTCTTCTTCTTAGAAGAAAATCTCAGCCGTGTGACTGCAAACCAGGAGTGGAGCCTTAACTCCTCCACTGCTGGCTAGAGAGCACACACGCCACCGCTGCTGTTCTCATTGGGGGCTGTGTGTGTTGGAAGAGCCCATGGGAATGCAGCGGGTGTACTGCGCTCTGGAAGCACATGGCTGGACATCTCTGATACTTGAAAGGCTGCCTTGTTCTGTGCTGGAAACACACGGTAGCATTAGCTTGACGGGAACGGGTTCTGCATTTCATCTCTTTGTCACTGCGACTGGGCACAAAGGGTTTGCTCCCCTTAAGCCAGAAATCCAGGGAGGAGGGGGCCATCGCGGGAGAAGGCAGGCACCTTCCTTCTCTGCAGAGGGCCAGGCCCATGCACCACTCCAGTCACACTTTCAGGGCTGCAGAGGGATTGAGTGGTGCAAAAAGCATGTGCTGGCTCTGCAGAGTGAGAAATGCTCCTGTAGTGAGGGTGCCAGGCTGTCCTACACACTCAGCTGGTTGGAATCCCAATTTTTAATGGTCTGCCAAGAATCACTAAGCAGATCCCTCCCCCAAACCCTGCTTGGTGTGAAGCTCACCTGTGAGCAGTTTGTCATGAGTATTCGATTCCAGCAGCATGGGTCCTTCTGCCCATCTCCAGCTTGCTCTGTCTGTTGTGCGCCCAGATGACTGTAATTCTTAGAAGAAACAGGCTTTGGGGATTCTCGTGGTGATCAATTTCCAATGTCCTCTTCCCCACTATCGTGCACCATTCCCCTGTAAGGTACTGCCTGCCAGAACGCTTGTTCCTTAGAGCATTACCGACAGGTGAAATCCATCCCTGTGTGGGGACAGGTAAAAGGTTTTGGCATCGCTTATATCCACTTCAGCCCTTTTCTGAGGACCTGAGCAGGAGGTCAGCCTTGCTCTTGTTCCTCTGCATGGGGGTGGAGCTCAGCCGGAGAATAAACGCAACAGGGGCCTGAGCACAATCAAAGCAAACTCACCAACAAATCCCAATGGACATTTAGGGTGATGGTTTTGCAGGATTCTCCTGAGGCAAAACAGAGGGAGACTCTTAGCCACCGTGCCACCTCCCAGATGGGAAAATGAGGCAGTTAGTTGAGGTATACACAGGGCCGGCGCTTTCATTTAGGCTGCCTAGGCAATCGCCTAGGGTGCCAGGATTATTGGTGGGTGGCATTTTGCCAGAGGGGGCGGCAGGCGGCTCCGGTGGAGCTCCCGCAGTCGTGCCTGCGGATGGTCAGCTGCTTGTGCGGCTCTGGTGGACCTCCCACAGGCATGACTGCGGCAGTGCCACTGCAGCTGCGGGACCAGCGCGCGGGGCGGCGAAACTGCCGTGCGCCTAGGGCGCTAAAACCCCTAGTGCCGGTCCTGGTATACAGCCTATCAAGTGGAGGTTCTCTCTACAGTTCAGTTCAGCACTCAAAAGTTAGGAACAAATAGTATGTGATCATGTAGTTATAGACTGTATCATAATGCAGATGGACGGAGGGGTGGGGAAGGTAGGGATTGTGAATTAAGGTTGCACGAACATTCTGGCCTTTGCTAACTTAGGGTGCTGGACTCTACAATCTTACTAGTATTCTTTTAACATAGATCTTTGTGTGTAATTTCCAAGGTGTTCAAAAAAGCAAACTGGAAAAAAACAGAAATTTCTTCATGTGCGTCCCATAACACCCCGACACGGTTCGTCAGCAGGCTTGGACCCTGCATTTGAGCTAATGGAGTAACTGATGAGTTACTGGTAGCAGTAGTAGGTTGTCATTCTCTATGTGAGCCAACGAGTTACTAGAGAGAGCTGTGGACAACCCTCAGGTGACTGGTCTTCAGGGCTGTCCCAAGGGGACCAGGATGTTAATGTGCCAGGTCTCACATCTAAAAAACAAAAGTGATTCCTCTGCAGGGGTGAAAGTGGGCCTGTACTGGCCAGTACGGCATACCGGTAAGAAGCCGGTACTGGTCCATACACAGCCGACATTAAAGTGCTGCTGCAGCAGCTACCAGCAGGGCTGCGGATGGGGGTGGTAAAAGGGGCAGCTGCCCCGGGGCTGGCGATTTAAAACGGCCCGGGGCTTCCGGTCGCTGCTACCACTACTGCAGCAGTGGCTGGAACCTTGGGCCCTTTTAAATCGCTACCAGAGTCTCGAGTGGCATGGGCCAGGCAGCGTGGGGATGGGAGGCTGACCTCTGCCCTGCCCCTTCTACCTGAGGTCCCGCCCCTCCAGGGGGGCCGGAGTCAGGCTCCCGTATCTGTAAGAATTTAATATTACTTTCACCCCCGCTCCTATGAAATTGCTGGCATGCCCTGACTGCGGCTCCGCCTGATTCCCAGCCCCGGTGGAACACACCAGCAATGCTACATGAGTAGGTGATGTTTCCTTAGCACTGCAGAACAGAGGAGGAATGAAAGGAAAGCAAACCTGTTCATCTCTTTAAAGGATGAACTCGAATTCTAGACTCTTCTCTCGTCTCTCTTGATGTCATGTTAAGACTGCTTTGCTGCGAGACATCGATGAGGCTTTTGAGTCTTTCTAGCACAATTTAAAGAGCGGAGAACACATGTTTGAGTTGCTAATTAAAGCCTGAACCAAAGTCTTTTGTAGAAATCCAGATCATTCTCATGTCATCAGCAACAGAAACCAAAGCAGCCTCCTCCTCTGAATGCGGAGCTCTCGCTGCAGAGCAGCGCTGGGCTTCTTTGCAAATCTCTGGAGAGGTGTTTGTTCTGCTGCAATTAGAAAGTTAACACGGGGAAATCTTTCCCCACAACTGCAGTGAAATGGAGTTAGAAGCGCACCACCCCTGGGAATAAACCCAGTCAGCTGGCTCCCAGCTAGGAAGGAGTGAGGCGACTCCGGGTTTTGCTGACCTGAGGCAGCTTTTCTGCCCCATGTGCCTCCCTCCTAGGTGAGTTTGAATTTTTGCTGCAGGTCATTAGGTCTCAGCTGGGGGCTGAGGCTCCTCAGCTACATTTGGAAGACAAAAATGAGTGAGCTCCCTGGGTCAGCATCTATCCTCAGTGATGCCCAGGCTATGCTCCTGGCATCAGTACCATGACAGGGGGGTCCTTGGGGGCAGTCTTGCCACTGGCTTTTTCAGAGAGCAAGTGCCTCCTGAGAGGACCCAGAGCTCACAGCTCTGCAGAGAACGTCTGCTTCTTACCATTAGATTGTAGCTCCCGAGAGCCAGGACTGTCTACTGCTATGTGTCCAGTGCCCAGCAGAACTGCACCCTGATCTCAACTGGCCCCTTGGCATGGCTGTAACAGACCCAGCTCAGCAGCAGAAGCCTAGGAAATTTCCTGAAATGTAAAAACCACATGTTCAAATTTAGATCTGAAACGTCTGCCGGACACGTGTCACTCGTCCGTTGGTCTGGACTGGGGCTCCAGGGAGCTGGCCTCACTTCTTGCCTCTGCCAGAGCCTTCTTGTGTGAACTTGTCTGCAGTGTAGTTGTAGCCGCTGCGGGACATGAAAGCTTGTCTCTCGGGCCAACCGCAACTGGTCCAAAAAAAGATAGCGTCTCACCCACCTTGTCTGTGTGAACTTGGGCAGGTCACAGTTTCTCCGTGCCTCAGTTTCCCCATCTGTACAATGGAGATGGCATCTTTCAACTTTTCAAAACTGGCAGAGAATTGAAAACTCAATTATTCACCCAGCTCTCACCCTGAGCAGCTGTCATCCACCAGCGTCCTTTTACTGGGCCTAAAAAGAAATTGTAACTCCAGGACATTTTGCAGAGGGAGGAAAAACGAGAGACATCGCAAACCAGGCTAGGAAATAAGTGAGCTGTGTCTGTGAGGTTCAGAACAAAGGTGAACACACAAGGAGACCAGGCGCCAGTCTGACTCATCTGGGCAGCTCCTGCAGAGCTTCAATGCATGTGTGGAGGGCAGCATGAGACCTAGGCTCCTGACCCCTATGTGGGCTTGTTTTGGGTAGTGTTGCCAACTTTCTATTTGCCAAAAATCCAACACCCTTGCTCCGCCACTGCCCTGCCCCTTCTCCGAGGCCCTGCTCCCACTCACTCCATCCCCTCTCCCTCCATCTCTCGCTCTTCCCCACCCTCGCTCACTTGCTCACTTTCACTGGGCTGGGGCAGGGGGTTGAGGTGTGAGAGGGGGTGAGGGCTCCGGCTGGGAGTGTGGGCTCTGGGATGTGGGCAGGGAAGAGGGGTTTAGGGTGCAGGAGGGGGTTCAGGACTGGGGCCAAGGGGTTCAGAGTGCAGGAGGGGGCTGAGGGCTGGGGCAGGAGGTTGGGGTGCGGGAGGGAGTGAGGGCTCTGACTGGGGCTGCAAGCTCAGGGGTGGGGCCGAGGATGAAGGATTTGGGGTGCAGGAGGGGGTCGAGGGTTGGGGTGTGGGAGGGGGTGTGAGGTGCAGGGTCCAGGAGGGAGTTTAGGTGTGGGAGAGAACTCAGGGCAGGAGTTTGGGGTGCAGGTAGGGGTTCAGGGTGTGCGCTCTGGGCGGTGCTTACCTCAGGCAGCTCCCTGAAAGCTGCCAGCATTTCCTTCTGTCTCCTAGGCAGAGGTACAGCCAGACACCTCTGCGGGCTGCCCCTGCCTGAAGGCGCCACCGCCAGACCTCCCACTGGCCGTGGTTCCCAGCCAATGGAAGCTGCAGAGCTGGCACTGGGGGGAGAGGGAAGGAGGGAGGAGCAGCGCACGGAGCCCCTGTGGACACCCCTATGCCTAGGAGCCAGAGGGAGAAGACAGCGGCTTTCTGAGAGCTGTGTGAGCCAGGCAGGTATCCGGCCTGCCTTGCTGTGGGTGGCCAACCGGACTTTTCACGGCCCAGTCAGCAGTGCTGATCAGAGTCACCAGGGTCCCTTTTCAACCAAGTGTTCCAGTTGAAAATCAGACGCCTGGCAACTTAGTTCCAGGCCTCTGCACAGGGCGCACACTTGCATTGTCTGAGCTGCTGCCTTGCTTCTCCACGCAGAGATCCCCTTTCCAGGGTGAGAGAACTCAGGGGCCCTTTACAAGACTCCCAGGAGCTCAGCACCAACAAGGGGTTGAAAAGGGACTTGAGCCTACTGCTGGGGGAAGGGGAGAAATCGAACGGAACTTACCCTAGCCCGGCTTGGAAGAAGGGCAGGGGGCCCCCTCACAAAGTCAGCAGTTGCCAAGAGCCCCACACAGCAGCTTTTTTCAGGAACATTTTGGAACAAAACAAAAGTGTTGGTTTTATTTGCTTTTCAAAAACAGAAAACGTCTTGAACATTCCCAGTTGTCATTTTTCCTCTCATTCGCCCAGTCTCCTTTTGGGCCCCGGATGCACCAGCACGACTGATGTCAGGGAGGGGAGAGGTTGTTCACTTCTCCCATTTTCTGCTTTTCATGTTTCTTATTGCCCTTCCAGAGCTTTCCCAAAATTGGAGATGTTGGAAAGTTACAGAGTGGGAAGAAGGCAGGAACCGCAGAATCATTCATTCAATCACCTTCAGGCACACAAAGGAACAAATATAAGGAAAAACAAAACCAGAACATTTTTAAAAATATTGAAATGTTAAAAACTGAAACAAAACAAAAATTTCAATCCAAAATGAAGCAAAGTGGGTATTTTAGTTTTGTTTCATTTCAAAATTTCTGAATGAAAATTTAAAAAAAAAATTAAAAATAACATTTTTTGATGAAACCCCATTTTTCGAGGGGAATAGTTTTCATTGAAAAAATGCCGAACGTCTCTTGTCCCCGGCATTAGCTGGAATGATCTCCGACAGGTCCGGCTGAGCAACAAGAGGGGCCTGGGCTGCACAGAGCTCACCCCTCTCTGACCTCTCTGGACAAGGCAGCTTGGGAAGGCTCAAACACCCGCTGTCACAAGTTAATCCCATGGTCCAGATGTCAGTGGCCTTGGTCAGGATCCAGCTCCTGCTGCCCTGGAGGGGGCACTTCTGCTGCACTCGATAGCTCAAATTGTAATGCTCAACACCCACCGTTAAGGCCAGATTAGTATGTTGGGTGCACATTGGATCACGATGGGAGCTGCTGGGTATTCTGACAATCCAGCCCCAAGATAAATTAACGAAGACCTGCAAAGGAGTCTCAAAATATTGGGTTGGTGCCATTTTTCCTCTTCATAATGCATGAGGAAGGCCTGCGGAGGAGGTGGTTCTGCTTGTTTGATTAGCTTGGAAGTATCAGAAAGGTCCACTCTGCTCACCCCAATTTTTGTTCCAGGACTCATGGGGGGTTGTAGTGGAAATGACTTTCCCCCCTTAGACCGAAGAGGCAGGGCATAGTTTAATCTCAAACAAAGACTGCCCTTCTCCTGAGTGTCATTGGTCATTGCAGTTATAGGGTGTTAACATAATAAATAAATAAGTGCTTTGAACAGTCACTAATGAAAGGCCTGGCTGGGTGTGATTTGCTCCTTACAGTCTTTGCTGGGTTGTGAATTCTGAGGCATCCTAAGCTTAGGCATCCCCTCAGAGTGGACGGTTTGAAATTCCATCACCACAAAACACCCAGTCAACAGTTTCTGGGGCGAGGTGAAGTCAGACTTCTGCACAGCTTGTTTGCTATCCCCCAACTTGGCTATTAATGCTAATAGATTAGGGAGAGCTTGAGCTGGATCAGAGAAATATATTAGCACATCATCTGCATATAGCATTAGCGCAAAGCTCTTTGATCCCATATAATGCCAGAGATATTTTTGTTTTGGCACATACCTGATGCCAGCAGTTCAGATGCTAAATCGAACTGTGCAGGGAGCGAGGACGCCCAGCTAATGCTGTTCCGATGGAGAGGCCATTGAGGCGTGAGGTCACATGTTGTTACTCCAGAGGAAGCATCTGAAATAAATCCTTTTGCAAAGCCATGGAGCAAGCGGCTGCTTGTATCGCTGGGGCCCTGCCGGCGTCACTCTGCCAAAAGCACTTCTGGAATCAAAGGGGGATTGTCAGCAAGGAGAAATATTCATCAAGATGCATGCTGACGGGTGTGTAGCACAACGGCAGAGAGGGAAAAGTGAGGACAGCCGAAGGGCTGTCGTGTCCTCTACAGATCTCCATCACAATGCACGTTGATAAGGGAGTGTCTGGCCAGGGCTGCGATGATGCAGCGCTCAACATGGGCCAGATTGGCCTAAGTGCTCAGCACCTAGTGGGATACTTGTGGCCAGACTTTCGCAGGGTGTCAGTGTTTCAAATACTCGGTTCTTCTGGAAATCTGAACAAAGGAGTGTTACTAGTATCTGCCTTTGCCTGCCTTCACTGCCCAGGGCTTATCCCCTCATCTCCCTTCATTATCTTATAGGCTACAGTGGAAACATCATCTTATTGATGAAGAACGGGTCTGTGGTCCAGAACCCCTGGACAAATCTTTGCCCTTTTCTGTGCCCCACTTGACCTATCTGTAGCAAGGGTAAGGGCCCCAACTGACCTTCTTCCATGGGAAGGCATCATTTCCTGTTCTAATCACGTGCTGTCAGAGCCTTGCAGCACAGCCTCACAAACTGGGCACTATGGGCTCTATGGACTAGGGATTGGCAGTCAGTAGCAGGGCCTGATGGGATTCATGTAGCTGGAGGATGACTTCTCCTTCCACCGGGGGAAATGAAATCATATTCACAACTGGCCCCCTGCCTGTACTGCATAGACTGCCCTTGCCCATACACCCGCCCGAGCCCCGAGCTCTCTCGGCCTGACTCCTGAATCCCCCTGGCCCAACCCTCCTCCCCACTCCGGCTGTCTGTACAGGGTTGTTCTGAGATATGCTGTTAGAGGAGAAAGATCTTTGTGTATTTTTGCACTTCCGTGTGATTTCCAGATGACTTGATATGGCACCTAATTGAATGGGGTGCTGTGATGTCAGAGTTTACTTAGCCAATCAGGATTCTGTACAAAAAGAATGTAGTTCACTGAACACAGAAATTGTACTAGTCAGAATAACATGATTGTTCAGACATTTTCCAGACTGCTGTTCCATTTTGATGAGTTCACAGGCCACAGGTACCACAAGGTCATGTTTTGGAATGGAGAGAGGTAAATAGTGGTACTGCAGGGATATGTACCAGGACCAGTGATGTTCAGAAATGCTCTGGGAAAGGGAGTAAACAGTGAGGTGGCAAAATTTGCAGATTATACAAAACTACTCAAGATAGTTAAGTCCAAAGCAGACTGTGAAGAGCTACAAAGGGATCACTCAAAACTGGGTGAGTGGGCAACAAAATGGCAGATGAACTTCAATGTTCATAAATGCCGCACTGGAAAGCATAATTCCAACTATACATACAAAATGAATAGAGTCTAAATTAGCTGTTACCACTCAAGGAAAAGAGTCATTGTGGAAGTTCTCTGAAAACATCCACTCAATGTGCAGTTGCAGTCAAAATGTTAGGAACCATTAGGAAGGGGTAGATAATAAGACAGAAGACATCATAATGCCACTATATAAAGCCATGATATGCCCACATCTGGAATACTGTGTGCAGTTCTGGTCACCCCATCTCAAAAAAGGTATATTGGAATTGGAAAAGGTACAGAGAAGGGCAACAAAAATGATTAGACATATGGAACAGCTTCCATATGAGGAGAGATTAAAAACACTGAACTATTCATTTTGTACAAGAGACGACTAAGGAGGCATATGATCGAGGTCCATAAAATCATGACTGGTTTGGAGAAAGTGAATAAGGAAGTGTTTTTTTATCCCTTTACGTCATACAAGAACCGGGGTCACCCAATGAAATTGATAGGCAACAGGTTTAAAACAAACATAAGGAAGTACTTCTTTACGCAACACACAGTCAATGTGTGGAAGTCATTGCCAGGGGATGTGGTGAAGGCCAAAACTATAACTGGATTAAAAAAAGAACTAGATCAGTTCATGGAGGATAGGTCCGTCAATAGCTATTAGCCAAGATGGTCAAGGTAACAGCTCCGTGCTGTGCGTGTCCCTAGTCCTCTGACTGCGAGACGCTGGGACTGATGACAGAGGATGGATCACTTGAAATAGTACTGGTCTATTCATTCCCTCTGAAGCATCTGGCATTGGCCACTGTCAGAAGACAGGATGCTGGGCTAAATGGACCATTGGTCTGATCAAGTATGGCCGTTCTTGTGTATGTACCCATCCTCCACAACGTCCTAGACAGGCAATAAGCCTGTCTGGGAATGATCCGAAAACTATGTGCTCACAGCACAGCCTGTGCAGTTCAATGCTGCCTCTATAGCACTTTCTTAATACAAGGCAGGCAGATGTGACTGTGCCAGAACTGTGCAATTCTAGGCACCTCGATGTCAGACAAACAGGAACACAATGGAGGCAATTTAATAGGGAGAAGCAAAGGGCAATTCCATTACCGGAGGGAGGGGGAGCTAAAGCTAGAGAAGGTAACCAGAGGGCGGGGTGTTGGGTATGTGTTGGCTTACTCATCACTCAGTAGCTGCTAGTTAACCATGTCCTGTTCCCAAGGTGAGTTCAACCAATGAAGAGGGCTCTATGGTATAAAGTGTCTAGCTTCTCTTTCATTGGCTGAGTTATGATTCAATAGCCTGCTGGGAGAACTGTAGAGCTGACGTTCTGGAATGACCCACAACAGTCCAGCTCTCCTGTCCAGATGGCTGAATTAAGACACTGAGATCCTCTGCATGCATCCAATGAAGTGGGTATTCACCCACGAAAGCTCATGCTCCAAAACGTCTGTTAGTCTATAAGGTGCCACAGGACTCTTTGCTGCTTTTACAGATCCAGACTAACACAGCTACCCCTCTGATATGAGATACCCTGGTGATGAATGTGGCATGGATGGATACATGGATAGATCGATGAATGGGTAGACATGCTGAACACAACTGGGCCAATACATTCTAATTCACCTCAGTAGACGTTAATTCTGTTACTCCAAATCCAAGTGTCATAGAATTTGGAGCTTAGCAAACAGATTGTAATGAACAACTCATTCAATTTCATTTCACTTCTTTTTCTGTTCATCATTTGTCCTTGAGAGGAAAAAGATTTTCTCTAATTAATTTATCATTCAAAAATATTCATCAAATAATCTCCGCAAATAACTAATGGCTTTGAGACATCTGATGCAAGCAGTTGGCAACCGAAACACCCAGTTTTAGCTGTCTTTATTAGTTTTGATTAGACATGTCAGACAGATGATCAGGTCCCTCTATCCCTAAGGAGGACAAATGTCACTCTTAAAACGTTTTGATGTTCCCCTATGGTTAGTGTGTGTTGCTCTCCTGCACACCTCACAGAGAGCTGCTCAAAGGATAAAGGGGTTCCATGGAAAATTTGATGTTTAATTTTGGGTTTTTGACTTCAAACAGAAAAATAGAAAATGCCCAAGGCAAGCAGGCGCCTCCATAACAACACTCATTTAGCCAAACACCCAACTTTCCAGTGTGGAAAAGAAGTGTTGATGGAACATTTTGACTGCTCCTCATCTCACTGTGGGCGGTGCCATTGGGGAACTCACGGTAAGGAGCTACTGGCAATGGGCATCACAACCTGACCTTTTCCTTTTGCTTTGTCTGCCAGCATTCCCGCCGCATACTGCTTTGTTAGACTATCCATGAAAGCGAAGCTGGGAAAGGAAATGGCGACCCTATTCTGCAGAAAGCAGGGGTGGAAAACCAGAGGCTGAGATCCGTACAAAGCAGACTAGACAAGACACGGGGGATGGAGGGCAGAGGGGCTGTCCACAGGGGACAATCCTGCCCTGATGACCAGAGCAGGCACCAGCGTGGGCTCCATATGCTCCTGACAGAATGAGCGACTGGCTTAGACACCAAACTGTCAGGTCCAGCACTCTGTTCACTGGTGACATGACATCCCAGCCTCTGAAGTGATCTGTGCGCTGGCAGCCCCGGTGGGCTTGCATCTGTCAGACAGGATTGCTCTAAATGAAGTCAGAAGAGTCTGCGGCCTTTCAGGGACTGCTAGTTAATGATTTCTTCTCCTTCCCTTAGAGTAACAGTTTTTCTCTGACTGGAAGTGCAGATGAAGTTGTCCTTCTACGTCAGGCTAATCTGAGTTGAACTCTGTTGTCGCAAGTCAATTACCTGCCATGCTCGTGTAAAGCGAGTGTTTATTATGGACGAATCCTCATTTAGGGAGGAAGAAAACAGCTTGTCAGACCTGCCCCGCATCCGCCTTCTCGTTATCCCTGCAACTTAATCCAGCGAGTGAGAAGGACAGAGCTGCAGAAAGGCAGAGCTTGGCATGTCCAGCAAGAACACTGGCTGCAGCAGGATCACCCCAAAGCCATGGGGCAAGGGGACTGTTCTGATAACTGGGACCTAGCAGGCCTACTCCAGCTGTGAGTTTAGCTGGTGGATTGGTTTGCACCTGGTCAAGTTTTCCCCGGATCTTCCCTTTTTGGAGTTATCTGTCCTGGGAAATCCATCAGAATGCTCAGCACACACTGCCAGCCGCCCAGTTGTAAGGGGCTCAGGATCTTCTCAGCTGTCCTGGTTTTTTTGTACCTCGGAGGTGGTGACCCTACTGATGGAAGGTGGGTAAAGTTTCATGAATCTGCCCTGTTATGTAAAGCTGTGTACGAAAAGATGCCAGAAAGAGACCAAAAGTCAGAATTAATTTAAACCAAAAAGGACTGTGTTCAAATGATGTCTGGTAACCAAAGAGAGTACGGGGAAAGACATCAATGGACCAAAATGGGTGCTTTGGAAATTAGGCCTAAGCAGTGAAGAAAATAATGAGAAGATAGGCTATTGTACCCAGCACCCCCTGGGGGAGGTGGCTTAAAAAGAGACTTTGGAGTTCAGGGGGAGAGAGCACTGCCACTGCTGAAGCTGCTGATTTTTCAACCTTGGCAAAAGTCAGAAATGTTCAATAAATATTTCTATTCTGTGTTTGGGAAAAAGTCTGATCATATAATAATACTCTTTCCATTCCACTGATGGTATCTGAGCAGGATGTTGAACAGCAGCTACTAAAGTAGACATTTTTAAATCAGCAGATCCAGAGAACTTGCATCCAAGAATATTAAAATTGCTGGCTGAGGAGCTCACTGGACCATTAATGTTGATTTTCAATAAGTTTCAGACTGGGGAAGTCCTGGAAAACTGGAACAAAGTAAATGTTGTACCAATATTTTAAAAGGATGACCCCCAATAATTACAGACCTGTTCATCTGAAACTGATCACAGGAAAGATAATGGAACAACTGATACAGGACTCAGTTAATAAAGAATCAAAGGAGGATAATAAAATTAATGACAATCGACATGAGATTATGGAAAACTGATCCTGTCAAATTAACTTGATTTTTTATGTCATTACAAATTTGTTCAATAAAGGTAATAGTGGTAACATAATATACTTAGTCTTCTGAAAGTATTTCACTTGGTTCTGCATGACATTTTGATTAAATAACTAGAAAAATATAAAATGAACATGGATTAAAAATTGGCTAACTGATAGATCTCAAAATATCATTGTATAATTGAACAGATCTGTTTCTAGTGGAGTCCTGTGGGGATCAGTTTTTCCCCCATGCTATTTCACATTTTTATTAACGTTTAAAATCAACATTGATAAAGGTTTCAGATGACACAAAAGTTGGGGGAATGGTAAATAATTCAGAAGACAGGTCACTGATAGAGTAATTTTGATTGCTTGGTAAACTGGGCAGAAGCAAACAATGTGTGTTTTAATATGAGTTATACATCTAGGAACAAAGAATGTAGGCCATACTTACAGGCTGGAGGACTCTGTCCTGGGAAGCAGTGATTCTGGAAACAAAATGTGGGATGGTGGTGGATAATCAGCTGAATATGAATTCCCAGTACAATGCTGTGGCCAAAAGGGATAATGCAATCCTTGGATGCATATGTGGGGGAATCCTGAGCAGGAGTAGAGAGACTATTTTACCTCAATATTTGGCACTGATGCAACAGCTGCTGGAATACTGGGTCCAGTTCTGGTACCCATGCAAGAAGGATATAGAGCCAGAAGAATGATTAAAGAATTGGAAAACATACCTTATAGTGATAGACTCAAGGAGCTCAATTTATTTACTTAACATAGAGCTTAATTGGTGACTCGATTGTAGTCTCTAAGCATGTACATAGGAACAAATATTTAAAAATGGGCTCTTCTATCTAGAGGAGGAAGCTCTAACATGATCCACTGGTTAGAAGTTGAAGCTACACAAATTCAGACTAGAAATAAGGTGTAAATTATAAACAATGAGAGTAATCAGCCATTGGAGCAACTTACCAAGGGTCATGGTGGATTCTTCATCACTGACAATTATTAAATCAAGATTAGATGTTTGGCTAAAAGATCTTCTCTGGGAACTATCTGGGGGAAGTTTTGTGACCTATGTTACACTGAAGATAGATAATCAGAATGGTCCACTGAGGCTTTGGAATGCATGGATCTGAAAAAAATGACCCTGTTATTCTCAATCCATTCTGCGGTTTTTGCGACTATCTTACAGTAACCAACACAGCATACATTGCTGATTGTACGTTCCATTGTAAACTTGCAGCTCACAATTTGCACGTGTTGGCTGGTGACACCTAATCACGAAGCAGAACCAATGTCATCTGGTTTGTGTAACCAACCAGCTCTGCACACAGTGTCAATTTTGAAGTAAAAAATATTATTTAAAATGAGCCTTAAAAGTAACATTTGTCTTTTCATTTTGATCGCAGCAGCAAGGCCGAGATCTCGAATATCAGTGTGATGCGAATAGGAAAGACTTGTGAGCAGGGTCAAAATAACATTAGTTTTTAAATTCCAATGACTGTTAAAAACTTTTCCCAGTGTCCTCTCCACTCTAGTATAACGTTAGAAATGCTGCGTCCACTTTTTCCTACTCTGATGCTCAAACCTCAGCCGCAGACTCCCCCCGCCCCCCAAATCACATCTGTTCCGGTCTCTCCGTGGCACTATTTGAGCTTGCTCTTTATTGCAAGGAGCTTTCTCTAAGGCCTGCAGCAGCTGAAAAGGCATCTGCAGGAGTTGATTTGTGGGGTATCCGTGGGCTAGCACGGGAGCTGGACGGAGAGGTTTTTTGCTGACTCAGATCCTTAGTTCCTACAGTTTTTCAGGCTATAATGGATGGCTGCTTCTACTGAGCTTGAATCTTTGATGAACAGCTGGGCCCAGAAACACTGTATCATGCATTGTGGAGCACTCACTATGCCAGCGTCATTTGGGTTGTGCAAAAAAGCCCCGGATTGTTGTAAAGGCACCAAGATTTCCAAAGCTCAAGTCTGGGACCAATTTTGCTTCTTTCAGCGGGAGGCTAACTGTGGGACTCCCCTTCCCCAGTGGGGCTCAGCTTTCAGAGAACCAGCCCTATGTTTCGTATAGAAACAGCATCCAAGCTCCAGGGTGCTGGACCAAGCTGATAATGTGAAAGGCATCGTAGACCCTCCCACCATCCCACAGCCAAGAAAGCAGATTTGGATATGACTGTGAATCATCTTTCAAGCCAGCTGTCTGTGCAGCTTGAAAATATCTCCTCCCAAGAAGAGACAGGAAGCTAAGGCCACCTGACATAACCGGACAATTAGCCCTTCCCATCTCTGCTCAGACATAATCCAGATGAGCCACTGGGGGCAAAGGGACAGCCAGTGAAGATAAATGGGGGCAGATGAGGCCACCTGCCTGCAGTGCGATTCGTTTATCACCTACCGCACAGCTCATGCCTAGCCTGGCCGTTCCCAGAGAGCAGGCCCGTGCTGGGAGGGAGTATCCATGTTCAGACACATGGCCCTGAGACTACTTTGGGCACGTGTTGTGGAAGGAGGCTGCTTATCAACCAATTAATTAATTCAAGTGCTGGCCTAGGAACCAGCAATGGTGGGTTCCGCTATCAAAGCCAGCCACTAGGGAGTACTCAAAGGCATGGCACCCTCTGTCCTTCTACTGGTCCCTCCATGCTCAGCCCCTGCTAAGCTCTGCCCTGGGGTCTCTCCTAATCCTGTGCCCACCCGAGGGACAATACTATACACGTCACCAGCAGGCAGGCCAGCATCTCCGCCAGGTTTGCGGAGAAAGCTCCACTGTTGTTTGTGATCGTTAAGCGTATTGTACCAAAGGAGCCAGAGAAGAAAGGGAAGAACAGAGCCCAGGTACTTCCCAGCGCCGGCTCTGTGCCAGTGCAGAGGAGCCGCGTGCTGTTGCTTTGAGGCTGGTTTCATTTACAACACCTGCCTCTCATTTGATCACAAAAGCTTCAAAATGACACAGAACTCCCCTTCTCTTGGGCTGTCATCGAAAGTCCCAAGCCATGGTGCGCGGCTCGCCCTCCCCTCTGCCTTTGAAGCAAAGAGCCCCAGGAAGGAGGCTTTGCAAACAGAAGCTGAGAATAACAGCTGGGGCTCAGCATAGCTCCTCCCCAGGGGAGCAGGCCTCTGTGCAGCGATTCGTACCTCTGTCCCCTGGAGCAGCAGCTGCCCAGCACCGAGCCCACGAACCTTTGCCGGGTCCCGAGTGCTTGGCTTCATTTTGTCAGTGGTGGGAGTGAGGCCCCACTGATGAGGAAAAGCAAGCTGAGAGGTTTGCTGTGAGGAAGCCCATGTGGTTGCCATTCCCATACTGAGCTGTGCCTTCCCATTACTGCCATTAGAAACTAAATCAAATGGAAAAGACTCCCTGCCCGTTTGCAAAGGGCATTCGGCTCAGCTATGGACCCAGCATGCTACCAGATACCGGACAAAGGAGCTGTGGCCAGGAAGATCAGCTGAGCTCCAGCTGGGACACTTTAAGGGCCCGATCCTGCTCACACTGAGCCAGTGGCAAAACTCCCACAAAGTAAAGGGATCATTCAGGATCAAGCCCACCAACCGCAACACAAGCGGCATGTCTGTATCACGGGTGGCCTTTGCTAAGTGTGGGGCTGGGAGGGGAGATGGAGCTGGGAGTGGGAGAACAGGAGGGGATCCGGGGTGGGAGGGGGACTGGGGAGGCAGGGTCAGGTGAGGGGGAACGGGCAAGGAGATGGGGCCAGGTGTAGGGGAACAGGAAGGGAGGCGGAGTCAGGCATGGGGGAAAGGGCCAGGAAGTGGGGCCGAGCATGGGGGAACAGGAAGAGAGTTGTGGTTGGACTTGGGGGAACGGGAAGGGAGGCTGAGCTGGATGTGGGACAAAGGGAGGAGAGAGGGGGACTGGAGAGGCAGGGCTGCGTGTAGAGGACTAGAATGGGAGGTGTTTTGTTTATACAATGTGTAGTGTGGTGGGACCTGCTCCTTGGCCATGGTTCCTAGCTGCTCCTGCAGTGAACCCAATAGATATTACCCTTCCTAATCCTCTGCATGTGAACGTGATCATCTCTGTGATCGGGCCAGGTACTGCTCTGGGGGACATGGCCACTGGCTTTCTCTCCCTCTGTTTCCCCTCTCCCCTGTCCCCAGAGACAGGAGCTCAGCCAGCACCACACAGCAAGGTGGAGAAGAATGCCGGCTGGCCATGAGTCACGGAGTGTGGGGGAGTCCGGCCCTGCACCCCTCTTCCTGGGACCCACAGTGACTCTTAGCCAGCCAGTAAAACAGAAGGTTTATTGGACAACAGGAACACAGGTTACAGCAGGGCTTGCAGGCATGTCAGGACCCCTCCACCGAGTCCTTCTGGGCTTTCAGGGTGCTTGGATCCTAGCTAGGATCCCCTGAATTCCGCCCACCCAGGCCCAAGCCCAAACTCAAACTGCTTCCCTCCTGCCACTCCCTTCCTTTGTTCCCCTTCCCAGGCAAAGGTGTTGACCTTTCCCCTCCCTTACCTAGCTCAGGTTACAGGCCCTGGCATCGTCCATCCCCTAAAGTCCTCCCCTGCTCTCCCACTCCCCACACAGACAGTCCCTACTGCATCACACCATGCAAATACCAGGGGAGTGACAGAACCCATCAGCGGCTTGTGGCCTAGCAACAATCCTCCCGAGAATGCCGTGTTGCCAGCTGGGACCTGTGCAAGGGTGGCCTGCCACCAGTACAATATCCCTGTAAGGGAGCAGTGTGTGGGGGCAAGAAAGGATGGCTCCTGGACCTGACAGTCTGCATCCCGAGCCAGCTACAGTCACTCCCCATGCTCAGCAGCTTAGGGTGAATCGGCTCTAGGGCTTCTGTGTCTCCAGTGCTTTGGCACTGTGCTGGTGTGAGCTGGGTGTCAGTCCTGCTGCCATCTCAGTGAAACCAGTCCCAGGCCTGGCATGCTCACGGTGTCAGCTCAGGACCTGGAGCATCCTTCTCACCCACCACCGGCCTCTGGCATGGGCATTGCTGAGAGAGCAGCAGGTGGCTGGTGAAGATCTTCTGGCTGGTAAAGCTGCTCGCCACAACTCCCTTCCGGTATCGCTGGGATAGTTTTAATTAGAAAATTCTTGAGCTGCTTTCCACTGTGTGTCTCATTTAACTTGTCCTCTCCTAGTGTGGCTGCATCAATGGCCCACCCTCTGGCTGCCCTCTTACCCCACACCCTCTACACTCTCCAGGAAAGCAGGACTAGGAGAGCCGTGTCTAGTTCTGGGGTCCATGCCCCACTGCGGAGGGTGTCAAAGTTAGACTCAGGATTCATAGTTTGTCAGACCACTCTGTTTCATTAGCACAGCACTCTGCTAATAACATCCAGATAATGTGAGCACCATGCAAGACACAAACTATCTTATTTATAGAGATAAAAGGGCGAGAACTTAACAAGATAACAAAGGAAGCAGAATCTGATAAGTTTACCTGGGCTAGGCATGCATATCTTATTTCCTTACTAACTACTACCGATCTTCTGTTAATGTTTCGCCATTAGCACCATTGTTTATGCCTAATGTTTCTTTTCCTGGCACCTGTATTTCAACATTTCTTATTTCTGCTTAAAGGTACATACAAACATTTCTTTAATCCATTCTTATTTTTACAATATAATTCATTCCACTTTCACGAGGCGGACAAATTGAACAGGATTCAGAAAGGAGAGATGAGGATGAATTAAGGTTTGAAAACCTGCCTTATAGAGAGAGGCAGAAGGAAAATCAACGTATGGAGTTTATCCAAGAGAAGGTTAAGAGGGTACTCCATGAGGAGAAGATTTCTCACAGCAGAGGGCTAGATTACAGGTGGAATGAGAATCTAGTGGCTGGAAATTGAAACGAAACACATTCAGACTAGAAATAAGATACGTGTTTTTAACAGTGGAGGGAATTAATCCTTGGAACAACATACTGAGGGGTATGGTGGACTCCTCATCACCTGGCACCTTTACTCCAAGACTGTGTGTTTCTACTAGATCCACTCTGGCTCAACCACACACTATCAGGCCGGATGCAGGAATTGCTGGGGGAGGGGCTCTGCTCTCCATTCTGCAGGCGGTCAGACTGGGTGATCAGAATGGTCCCTTCTGGCCTGTAGAACTATGAACTGCAGCTAATTGTCCCAATCTCCCTTGACTCCAGTGGGTAAAATGGCTCCCAGGAGTCCATGGGCTAGCTGGACCACAGCAGATAGCAGCTTCTCTAACTTCTGCAGTTAGCCCTGTACATGTGCAGTGAAGGAGGCAGGAGGAGAAAAGATGATCTCACGGTTAAGACAGCTGAATGCTATCCTGGAGAACTGGATTCTGTCCCTGCCTCTCCGCCAGAGTCCCTGTGTGACACTGGGCAAATCATTTAAACTGGAACCTGAGCAAATGGCCACTGATTGTGGGTTTCTCATTTTCTAGGTGCCCAACTTGAGACACAATTAATTTCCATTTCCTGTCGAGCTGGAGCCCTGAGATCCAGGCCACCCACTCATTATGGGCTGCAAGCATAGTGGAAAAAATCCCGTTGTTGAAATATAACCTATCAGAGGTCACTACAAGTCTACCACTCTCCCTTTCCAGCAGCTGTACATCCCTGGGCCCTGACATGTTGTTGGGGTGACGCTAGATGATCCAACACGAGTCATGAGGAGAACCGAAGCTCCCCTCGGTCTCTGGGTCTATTGATCAGAGTTTAGCCAAGATCCTTCCATCAGAACATTTTGCAGGTACAGGGTTCCACAGCGCATCACTCATTTCTGGCAGTGTTGGTTTTTTCCCCAACATTTTCCATTTTCCAAATGTTTTCCAGGAGAAAGTTGGTGAGCCCATAACCTATGGAGCAAATGGATTCTCATATCTCACTTTCGGTTTTCATTTTCATTTCTTCCCTCGCCTTTGTTTCTTGCTTCTCTTGTGTTGAGTTGTCACCTCTGGTTGCCAGCACCATCCTGGTCCTGCTTTGGGTTTGAATCCTATTGACCTTCTCAGCTGTAGTGACTGAGCTTTGTCTCCAGTTGACACTGCCCCTTTCCTTTGTGTTTGGTTGTTGTGGTTCATATTGCAGTCTGGGCTAATGCGGGGGCAGTGTGGCCATGAGACCCTAAGAGGTCACTTAATCCATGTGGGACACCTGGCATAGTTGTTGTTCTTTACTCGTTTATTGGTGCTCATTTGTCATTCTCGTTCTTTGTGTGGCCAGCCAGGGAGACGTCCCTGGTTGTTTTCAGTGTCCATGTTTTATATGCAACAGCTAGCTCTCTAGCTACCATCATCACCATTTGCTTCTTTTTCTGGTTCTTGCTCATCTGGGCTGTGACTCAGCAAGCCAGTGCTTCACATTAGGCGAATTCTGGAATCCCTTGAAGTCCCTGCTTTCCTGAACAGGGATGGCTGTAAGCATGTGCTTAAAAGCTTTGCGGAACAGGGCCCTTAGATAGCTCAGCTTGTCCCGTGGGGGGAGAATGTGCTTTTTGATGTTTGAATCTGACCAACACTGAAATGAAAAATCAGCAACAAAAACCTCTCAGGGAATTTCCACATGGGACAAAATCAGCCTGTTTCCAAAATAAAGACAAGGAAAACAATGGGGAGAATTTTGAAATGTTCGCAGTGGTTTTATGGGTTTTTAATCAGTTCTAAATTATAAATGACTGAAATGCCAGAGCCGGGTGAGACTCTTCATCAGTGTGCGTGTGTCATGGCATAATTCCCCACTCTGAACCTTCGCGTCCAAAAGATGGGGGGTGGTACCAGCATGAATTCCTCTAAGCTCAATTACCAGCCTAGTACTTGTAGCACTGCCACCAACCAGGAATTCCAGTGCCTGGTACACTCTGGTCCCCCCAAAACCTTGCCCGGGGACCCCCAAGACCCAGTCCCTCTGGATCTTAACACAAGGAAAGTAAACCCTTTCCCTCACCGTTGCCTCTCCCAGGCTTCCCCTCCCTGGGTTACCCTGGAAGATCACTGTGATTCAAACTCCTTGAATCTTAAAACAGAGAGGAAAATTCACCTTCCCTCCTCCTTCTCTCTCCCCCTCCCAGACTCTCCCCACCAATTCCCTGGTGAATCCAGACCCCGTCCCCTGGGATCTCACACCAGAATAAAAAAAAATCAGGTTCTTAAACAAGAAAAGCTGTTAATTAAAGAAAGAAAAAAACAGTTAAAAATATCTTTGTAAATTTAAGATGGAATATGTTACAGGGTCTTTCAGCTGGGAATACCCTCCCAGCCTAAGTATACAAGTACAAATTAAAATTTCTTTCAGCAAAATACAAATTTGAACTCCTTCCAGCCAAATACACATTTGAACTCCTCCCAGCCAAATACACATTTGCAAATAAAGAAAACAAACATAAGCCTAACTCGCCTTATCACCTAGTACTTACTATTTTGAATCCATAAGAACCTGTATCAGGGAGATTGGAGAGAAACCTGGTTGAACGTCTGGTCACTCTCAGAACACAGGGAGAACAACAACCAAAATCTAACAGCACACACAAAAACTTCCCTCCCTCAAGATTTGAAAGTATCCTGTCCCCTGATTGGTCCTCTGGTCAGGTGACAGCCTGGCTCACTGATCTTGTTAACCCTTTACAGGCAAAAGAGATATGAAGTACTTTTGTTCTATTAACTCTTACTTATCTGTTTATGACAGCATGTCAGTCTGGTGCTATCCTGGTGTCACCCTGGAGTCTCTTTGGCTCACTTTCAATCCGTTCTCTGTGGGCTATTCCCTTGATGGGTTCATTTGGGAGGAGTCCATATCGAGTCCACCATAATGATTGTGTTGGGGTTTGCCGTCCAAAGTGTTCTTGTTTCCCCCTTCAGTCCCTGAATTCAGTTTCCCACCTTTCCAGTCACCGCTAGCTGGATGAGTGAATTTTCTGTCACATTTTCCGGGTCAGAGTCTCAATCTCTTTCCAAGAGCAAATGTTTGAAAAACGCTCGGCTGAAAATGTAGCCCCCATGTATCTCACATGTGTTTTGCTCCCAAGTAGCAATGGCGCTGGATAACTGGTGACTCTCGGGGTAAGGCTGTGGCCCTTAGATGCACTCATGCTCTGTGAGTTCAAGCCCTGCCCTGGGCAGGTTTCTGGAAACTGCTGGGTTATACTTTCATTGTTCTCATCTGCAGTGGCTCCTTGGGGCTGTTTTGACATTCTCTGACCTGTGTTATACAGGAGTAGATGATCCAATGGTTTCCTCTGGCTTTAAAATCTACAGACCTATGATACCACAGCGTGGGTAAGCTGCAGTCCTCTCCGCCTCCTTCCCACTTCTCCAGCACAAGCCACTTTGGCTAGTTCAGTTCCTCAGAAGTTGTTCTCGGGAGCCATTTTATATTCAGTGAGATGCCGACGCAGCTCTCAGCATGTGCCTTGTGATGCTTTCTTGGGGTGCCCAGGGCACAGTCACCTTGTTACCCCCCTCTGCCTCCAGTGAAAGGAAAACTTGCTGGTGCTTAACTGGGTGCCAGCTCCCTGACATCCCCAGCCTGCCAGCCGCCCAAACAATCTCCTCAGGACTCTAGACACTCTTGTAGGAATCTGGCTGAATGACTGCCATAGCTTGGCAGGTCTGATGTTGTGAGCTGAGCTGGTTATATTGATGGGTTCATGCTACAGCTCCTACAGCCAGAGGCTGGGTCATGCTGCATGGCGTGAATGCAGGACCAGCTGCGGTAGCTGTCCATCAAATGGCCCTTGCGAGGCTATTTGGCCCAATGGAGCAAGGCCCTTCCCTCCCCTTTGCGGCACTGCTCTGGTTGTCTGTCATGCGGTCGCTCTTGAACATAGCATCCGATCAGTTCTGAAATGTCACGGATGGGTCTGAGGAGAACCTGACTGATTTTGGTGACCCCTGGATAACCAGAAGAGCATGATTTGCACTGGTGTGAAAGGCAGATCAGGCCCACCCAGTGCCCAGAACGCCACCACAAGCAGACCACCACAAGCAGCTTAAAATGCTGCTCTCATTGGGGCCCAGCTGAGCCCCCCCATGCCCAATTTCATACAGTCACAGATTCCAAAGCTAGAAGGGACCATTGTGATTAGCTAGTCTGAGCTCTTGTGTAATACAGGTCAGAGAACGTCCCTGAAATAATCCCTAGAGCAGAAAACCATCTGATCTTGATCTAAAAATTGTCAGTGACTGAGAATCTACCACCAATCTCAGTAAGTTGTTTCCATAGTTAATTACTGTCTGTTACACATGTATGCTTTATTTCCAGGCTGAATTTGTCTAGCGTTGTCTAGTGTGCACCCCTCTAGCTGTAAGTTAATTTTCCAAAAGCCTGTTTTTTGGCAGGCTGGAAATGTGGCAATTGCTGTATGTCATCATGACCTTCCTGGTGTGCAGCTGCTCCCAGAGCCCCCCACCCCTCAGTGTGTCCCTGAGTATCAAGGCTTATCTGGAGTGTGTATGAGAGCCGCTCAAACTGTCACCTGCGCAATGGAACTCAGGTAGGTGAATGTGTCTGGGACCTTTAAATAGTCAGATCCAGGAACCTTATTCCCCTCTCCTGCAGTCCAACCAGCTGAGAGGTAAATCTGCGTCCCCAGACAGACCCAGTGTATTGTGGAGGCCCAAGCAGGGATGGCTGAGAACCTGAACAACAAACACTGAGCCCCTAGCATATTTCAGAAGCCAGTCTCCCAGTGATTTGCACCTCTTGAAAGTGTTGCTAACTCACGTGATTGTCTCATGAATCCCATGATATCTGGTGTTTTCCCAAAGCCCCAGCTCCTGGAGTCAGGTGATTATATAGGAGTTAGTTTCCACTTCAGAAGAAAAATTCCTAGCCCTTATATGTCCAGAAAAGAGCTGGAAATCATGACCCTGTGATTGGGTGCCTACCTCCCCCCTACCGCCCGAGGTGATGGAAGGATTAAAGTGACCTGACAGGGCAACTAACCTACCAGGCTGCACCTGAAAGGGGTTATGCATAATTCACGATCAAACCCAGCAAGTGGGGGTCTTCAGAAAGGAAGGAGCAAAGGGCTGCAGCAGAGGGCCCAGGGAGGGGACCCAGATGTGAGGTAGCTGGGAACTTTCTCTCTTCGGCTGAGAGAAACCTGGGAGGCTGAGCTCTGAGCTGGAAGCCTAGCTGGGGACAGAGGACATTCAGGGACTGCCGCCTGCCTGACTCCTTGGGTTAGAGGGAGAGTGTGAAAACCCAAGAATTGGGGTTGGCATTGGGACAGTTTGCAAAGAAGAAGGCAACAGTTGAGCCCAGTGAGGCTGAAGATTCAGTTGTTTTGCTGTTTCTGCTGGACTCTAAGTGAAGGGCTTTGAGCTGAAAAAGGTGGAATTCTGTTACCTGGCTTGGCTGGAGAGCCAGGTCACGCCCACACTGAAATAGGCCAAAGAAGGCATGGGGGAAACTGAGGCAAGCTGTCACAATGCCATATACAGCCACTAGGGGGTGCAGTGCAGTGGCATGTCTGCCACAGACGTTACAGGCTCCAGCCAACATTTAGCAATTTTAAAACTCCCCTGATATTTAAGCCAATTGGATGATTTTTCAGGGACTGACGTGTGGTTTTGCGTGCCTGGGCTTGGCCACACCTCTCTCCTCCTGACCAAATAGCCCTGTTCTCTCACGGGCCTCGCAGGACGGCACTAGAGGACATGACGCTTCTCTGGCATGGTGGCTCGTGAATGTCATTGCAGCCCCCAGCCCTGGTTATGGGGAGCTGCTCTTGCCACCTGATGCTGCCACAAAGGATTGTGGTGAACGTTCCCACGGCAGCCTAAATGGCCTATGCCTTTAAATGCCAGAGTCTACAGGCCCAGGTCTGTTCCCCTGGAAATCACTGGCCCATAGAGAGCAGTGCTGTAGGATCGGCCTCTCGGTGCCCAAGGCAGGAAGCCCTTAGCTCTGGGCAGTGCACCTTCTCCTTTGCCTCTGGCCTCATAGCTTCAGCTTCATGCTGGCTCTTCGTGTCAGCACCTCATTCCCCCAGCTCTCCGAGTGCAGCACCAGGACCCCTCACTGGGGCAGCTTTCCCCGTGGCTGTGATGGTGCGATTAGCCAGGATAATTAATCCTGCTCCCCCATCCGGATACTGCATTTGCCGTGACCTTTCCTTGCACGGCACCTCCTGCCAACCTTGAGCTGGAGCAGTCGTCGTCAAGCAGTGAGGGTAGCTTGGCAGCCTGTCTGCTTGCTGTGCTGGCACACGGCCACTCCCCCCATGGCTGCACGCTGAGTGCGAGGCTTCAAACGAGCTGCCCCAGCACCCAGCGCTGCCCTCCCATCTCTCCCACTCCCAGCAATGCTCCAGCCTCTCATTAATTGGGTGCAGAGAAGCACTGGGCTTGCTAGGAACTACTTGTGCTCCATGCCCAGTGAGACAGTGCTGCTGGGCGTCCTGCTCAGCTCAGCTCAGAGAAGACCTTGTGGGGACGCTGGGTGGAGAAAGGCCAGGCCAGGAAATGCAGGCAGGCGCTGAGCTGGGCCGCTCCAGAGGGCTGCATGGGTGTGAGACAGGCCAATGCACCTGACCCTGGGGTGAGAGGCGAGCCAGTCATCCTCTCACACATGGACCCAGGAAGAGAGACCAGCGCACACAACTGGAGAGACACACCCAGCATTGCCAGCCCCAAGACAGCACGAATCATGGGTCTGACCCCCAAAATCATGAGATTGGCCAAAAAAACCCCAAGATATGTAAAAAACCAGCTCCTGATTTAGGGACTTTTGACTTGCTAAGGCCCCTCTGTCCTCGGCCAGCGTGTATGTGAGGCCATCAGGGCGGGTGGAGACTCCACATACTCTCCCCTCGCCCCACAGTGGGGAACTGACCTTCCATTTCCCGGGTCCGTCCTGACCCAGCAGCGCCATGGTGCTGCCTCCCCCCAGACTTCAGGCCAGGTCCTCCCACAAATCACAACCCGTCACTGAGAGTTGGTAACACGACCACACGGCCTTCTCCTGGCTGCTTGCCTGATCCACCACTGCCCCTTGGCTGGGGGAGCTGCCAACCATCCTGCCATCTCCTATCCCGTCACTGTCCTCTGCACCCCATAGCCTCCTTCCTCCCTGCTCAGCCTTGCCCTGCTGCCCACATTCCCCTGAGTGTGAGGGCTGCTGCGTTTGGAATCACAGAGAGAGCTTTATGAACACCAGTGCTTTTGTAACCCTTCTGCCCCTCTGAGTTGGCAGCAACGAGGGCCGGGTTCAGTATCCAGGGGTTCTGTTTCAATAACACAATGCAAAACTGGCTCGAGCCCCCACCCAGTGACCTGGGACAATTACATACCACCCCCCCGGGCACCTCTAGGAGGCAATACTTCCCCACTCACAAGCACGGAGTCTGAGTGTAGCAAAATCCTTTTAATAAAGGAGGGAAACAATGCGGCATCACATTGGAGAAACACCACAAACAGGATTATAACACAAACCATAAGTAAAAAAACCACCTCCAAGTACTTTTGGCAATGTCCTTTCCCCCTTAGGGTCTTAAGTCCAATCAACCCAAAGTCCAACAACTCAAAAGTCTCTGGCCAGTGCCACCCCAGAGTTCAAAAGTTTATCTGCAGAGTTTTACCCTCCTCAGCCTGGGTGGAAATGGGGGGGGCACACAGGGTGGTGGGGCCCACACAGGATGGTAAGGGGCACCTTACGTAGTCCAAGGCCAACGGTTCCGCCTGTCTGTGGAGTTCTGCTGCAGCCTTCACCATGACCAGCTCCACTACACCAGCTGTGCCGCTCCTCCAGCCAACCCGCGAATCACTCCAGCCGTCCCTGCAAACCGCTCCACTCTGCTCACTGTTCCATGGGCTGCTCCAACATGCTGCAAACTGCTCCGCTCTGCCAGCTGCTTAGCAATAAGTCTTCAGGCTCCCCCACTAGTTAACACAGCACTCAGTGATTTCAGCTCTTAGCTATTTCAGCTTGTAGTAGAGGAGCCCTGGTGCTGGTGCACCATTGGCCCACATGAATTCAGCTCAGCAGCCTTTAGATGGACTCCTAATGGAATCAAAATTAGCTCTACTCTTTAACAGTGGAGAGAGGAGGATGTGCAATTGGTGTTCCAGGCCCTCAAAAGGGGCCCATACCATCAGGTACACACACCAGTCCCCAACCTCTCTCAATTCACTGGGTTTTGGCACCCATGTCCCTTGTCTAGCAAGTACTACTTAATTGAGTTTGAATCATCTCTGTCATAAAGCAGTCTTATAGTTCCTTATTCACATAATCAGGGTGACAACACTTTATTCTTCCTGCCCCAATAACAAAGAAATTGGGGATCCCAGAGCTGTCAAAATAACCATCCCAGGCCACCATGGGCTATGCTACGTGAGGTGGGTGTGCCAATGCAAATACCTGAAATTCCTTTCCACACTCCCTGAAATTCTTTCCACACTCCCCATAATCCACCACCAGATGTCAGAGTAAAGCTCATCCTGATTCTGCTTACACTTTCATTCCATGTGTAACCCACAACCCTCCTGGGTGTGTAGTGTTCTGTCCCCTCGGGGGCAAAATGGGGGAGGAGAGAGATCTATCTATCTATCTGCTCTACAGCCTTAGTTAACAGGCAGTTGGCTTTTGGCTCATGCATTAAGCTCCAGAGGTCCCCAGTTTGATCCTGCCTGGTGAAGACTGGGGGTCTGTCGGTGTTACACATGCACTATAAGGTAGCAAATGTATTGCTCAGCAAAGCCAAGCCAGAATCTGACATGGCAGAGCACGGCCCCCTCATTACCAGCAGGATCCTGGCAGAAAGGCTGGAATAATGCGTATAGTAGGGGGGCTGAGAGCCATTGAACCAAACTGCAAACCCTGTATATGATGGAACCCACTTCAAGCCAGGGAGTGCTGCTGCTGCACCAGGACTCCTGGCTACCCAGAGCCATGACCAACCAGCGAGGCTGGGGAAAGGTCAGATCCCATTGCTGTCAATTGCTGACCCCATCCTTGAATGAGACAGGTGCCAAAAGGGATTCAAATACGTCTCAGATATGAAATTGCAGAACTACTAAATGACAGGTATGTAGCCTGTCATTTAAATCAGCTTCTGTACCAGATGACTGGGGGATAGCTAATGTGACGCCAATATTTTAAAAAGGCTTCAAAGGTGATCCTGGCAATTACAGGACAGTAAGCCTAACTGCAGTACCAGTCAAACTGGTTAAAACTATAATAGAGAACAGACTGATCAGACACATAGATGAACATGATTTGTTGTGGAAGAGTCAGCATGGCTTTTGTAAAGGGAAATCATGCATTAGCAATCTATTAGAATTCTTTGAGAGGATCAACAAACATGGACAGGGTGATCCAGTGGATATGATGTACTTGGACTTTCAGAAAGCCTTTGACCAGGTCCCTTACCAGAGGCTCTTAAGCAAAGTAAGCAGTCATGGGATAAGAGGGAAGGTTTCCTCGTGGACCAGTAACTGGTTAAAAGATAGAAACCAAAGGGTAGGGATAAATGGTCAGTTTTCACAATGGAGAGAGGTAAATAGTGGGGTCTAAATAGCTATCAGCACTCAAGAGAGAGATCTTGGAGTCATTGTGGATAGTTCTCTGAATACATTTGCTCAATGTTCAGTTGCAGTCAAAAAACCAGACTGTTGGGAACGGTTAGGAAAGGGATAGATACTAAACCAGAAAATATCGTAATGCAACTATATCCACATCTTGAATACCATATGCCATTCTGGTCACCTCATCCCATAAAAAGATATATTAGAATTGGAAAAAGTAAGTTACAGAAGCTAAAGGTAGAGGGAAACAACAATTGGGATACAGAACAGCTTAGCTTCTGTATGTGGAGAGATTAAAAAGCCTGGGACTTTTCATCTTGGAAAAGAGACGACTAAGGGGGGGATATGGAAGAGGTCTCTAAAATTGTGACTCGTATGGAGAAAGTGAATAAGGAAACATTTTTTACCCCTTCACATAACACAAAAACCAGAGGTCACCTTATGAAATTAATAGGCAGCAGGTTGAAAACTAACTAAAGGAAGTGCTTCTTCATGCAAAGCAGAGTCAACCTGTGGAACACATTACCAGGGGATGTTGTGAAGGCCAAAAGTATAACAGAATTAGATAAGTTTCTGGAGGATCAAAGGATGATAGCCAAGATGGTCAGGGATGCTCTGATTGCCAGAAGCTGGGAGTGGATGATAGGGGATGGATCACTCGATTACCTGTTCTGTTCATTCTCTCTGAAGCACCTGGCCTTGGCCACTCTCAGAAGACAGGATCCTGGGCTAGACGGACCATCGGTCTGAGCCAGAATGGACGTTCTTATGTTCCAAAGTCTGTGACTCAGCTCTGGTTGAGCATCTGTACATGTGCGGCACTGTGTGTGCCTCACCACACAATCCCAGGCATCACTTTCTTCCCAGGGCACAGACTGTATCATCTTTTAACAACTGCATTATTTAGAAAAATTAACATCTTGGAATGGGAGGAATGCCTTCTAATTACACAGCCCTGCAGATTGCTGGGTAATTATAGCTGAAGTTCTAAAGTAATTCTGAAATTAACGAGAGAGCAGCTATCTCATGGAGCCTAATAACAGTTTAGTTGGAAAACAGAAATGCCCAGCTAATTACCCTGTGATTACAGTGAGTTGTAGGTATTCCCGCTAATCACAGGGTTGCTGTGCCTGTGCTGCTAGGCTGTGAAACACAGGGTTCATGAGTCAGCAGAATTTCCTAGTCAGTCAGGGGCATGTCTGCTCCAGCTGCCCCATTCATCCCCACAAAGCCAGTGGGTCTTATGTCTTTTTGCTTATGTCTTTTTCATAGACAAACACAAATACAAATCTGGCTCAGGGTGTGCAGAAGTAAATGCTTCTAACAGCACCTTTGGGCTCCCACCAATCATCTGGGCCTGAGATGTTCTTTTAAAACAATTGCACCACAGACATTAATGTCTATAAATATTGACAGAGCATAAACCCTGAGGTGGAAGAGGAATTACACAGGGCTTGATCCAATACCCATCGAGGTCAAGGGAAGGCACCCATTGATTTCAAGGGGCATTGACTCAAGGACTTAGTGTGGTGGAAGTGGGAGGAGGTGACTAAGAGGAAGGAGAGGAAATTAAGGAAGGGAAAGTTGCAGGTGAACATCAGAAAAGAAAGATGTACTGGGCTAGGGGAGGGAGGAAGGGCCGTAATAAGGGAATTGAAGTTGATGTTGCTCTGCAGGGCCCTGGGAAGTAGGTAGGGTAGGCTGAGGTTTAACCAGCTACAAAATGGTCTTATGGGATCTGTAAAGTGATGGATTTACACTAGCTGAGCATCCAGTCCAAATCTGAATTGAGAAGAAACTAGGAAGTGGAGCCTGAAGAGCCTCCCTTGTGATCTCTGGACTTGAAAAAACAGTCCCAGCCAAACTCATCCGAACACCAAGAAATGCCCATTTGCCCCAGGTACCATGGGGAAGGGAAGTGGGAGCTCTTCATTGTGCATATAGCTGAAAGCACATCCCAGGGACAGGCGTTCCACCCCAACAGCACAGCGGCTGTGTTCAGAAGGCAGCAGCTATGACACGTCATTCACATCGCTGGAGATCCTGGATCTCCAAACTAACAGGTTTAGGAAGCTGCTGTCCTCACCCCTGGGGCTTATCCTTGCCACGTACCCAGGCCACGGTCCCTACTGTCTGTGAGAGCAGGGGCCTCATGCTATGGTTTAGAAGCTCTGTCTGGTCATCTTTGGCCTTGCCAGCCTGCTGGGCAGTGTCTAGCGGGAAATGCAAATGTCCTGATTTCCTTTCTGCTGTCACAGACACTGGGTTTCCTCTGCTCCAGCTCCTGGTTGACACTGCTCAGCACGTGAAGGCATTTTTAGAATGGCTGCTCCTTCCCCAGGTGGGTTTCTCACTGCTCAGCAGCACATTTGGCCAATATTTGCTTATGGTGATGAGACAATTTATAGAACTGTGAATTTGTCACTTCACACAGCCTTGGATGTGCTAGAGCTGAGCTGAATTGATTCTGTCTAACTCGCTTTGGCCTATTTCTCAGACACAAGGGATTTGAATTGGCATTAACCCTTAGGAGCTCATATGGGAGCACACTCATTCTCTTATTAATAGCCCTGAGATGCCAACGGCTAGTCATCCTGGGCACCTAGGAGCTCCAACACAGGGCCTGTGCTCACAGCTGTTGATTTTTGTTTTTCCCAGGTGGGCGCTCCACCCTGACTTCCACCCCGAGGCCCCACTCCTGCTCAGCTTCTTCCTGTCCCTGCTCTACCCCCTCCACCAAGGCTCTACCCACCCACCCTCTGCTCCCCCCTCTCCACACCCACCCCAGAGGCCTGCTGCTCCCTTGTTGATCCACGGCCAGCCCTGATCTGGGGCAGCCCTGGGGCTGGAACCACTGTGGCTGGTGGGTGCTGAGCACCCCCTATTTATTTCCATGGGTGCTTGAGCCCCAGAGCACCAATGGAGTCAATGCTTATGCCTGTACCCCATTCAGTACAACCCCATCCTTCTCCCTCCCCTCATCAAAAGGAGCCCTGCCCCACCGCCTTAGCCCTCGCCAAGTCCCAGCTGTGCAGGTCTTACAGCCATTGCCGTCTTTGCCATCAGTTTTCAGCTTTAGGCTCCTCTCCAGCATGGACTTACTCAGCCTCCACACCAGGAATTCTTCACCCTACTCCACTCCGTGGTGCCACCTGATGTACTGGGATACCACTGAGCCCACCTGTTCCACCAGCCTGGGCTCCCTCACACTGACCTGCTGAGCCAGGCCCTCAACCTCTTTCAGCAAACACACAGGTAGGGACACCCCCATCTGCAGACAGACACTGAGATCAGTTCTGTGTGGGAAGACTCAGCTAAGGAACTGCCCAGCACTCAAGTGCACCCCCTCCCATTGTGTAAACCCAAAACTGTCATGTCTTACACTGCACAGAGAACTACACAGCGTAAGCTCATGAAATCCACCCCCTCCCTCAGTGTGGAGGGAGATTTGCACAGCTTTGCACCCCCCTCCCAGTTATGACTTCCGCAAACTGGTTTTAGAGAAAAACAAAAAAAAGTATATTAACTACACAAGATAGATTTTAAGTGATTATAAGGGAGAACAAACAGATCAAAGCAGATTACCCAGAAAATGAAACAAACACTCAGACTAAGCTTAAGGTACTAAGAAAGTGGTTACAAGTAGTAATTTCTGACCCTAAATGTTGTTTTAGGCAGATTGCAGAAATTCTTGAAGGCAAGCTGCTCTTGCTTGAAGCTTAAAACTCCTCATATTTTTCACAGGGCAGATACCTTCGTAGTCTGGGCTCAGACCTTCTCCCCCACTCAGTCTTTGTTTCTTAGATGTTTCCAGCAGTCATCCTGGTCGGGGATTCAGTGACGAATGAACCCCGATTGTGTCACTCCCCTGCCTTAAATAGGCTTCACATATGGCGGGAACCCTTTGTCTTCCCCCTCTACCCACCCAGAAGAAAAATACTAGTGTTTTATCATGGAGTCCAATACCAGGTGACATGATCATGTGACCCTGCAGTGTCAAAGCAGCCATGAGTCAGAGGTTACTTGTAGCATCCCAGGAAAGCTTCTCAGGAAGGGGGGATACTAGCATATTCAAAGACCTAGTGTTCTCCCTAATGGCTTTTTCCAACCAGCAACCTAGACTTGATTGCATTCTGCCTAGGGTGTTTCCCAGGAATAGACATAGCTGTAATAGGTATAATAATATTCCTAACTTCAGATTAAAAAATGACACTTGGATACAAATAGTATAATCATATTCAGTAAATCAGAGCCTTTCCAATAACTCACATGACTCATCCTGCATAAAATACATATGAATTATGCTATAATCATATAACAACATTTCTGTGCAGAATATGGGGCATAGTGCCACACCTACTTTCTGCTGAAGGCCCAGGCCACCTCGCCCCTACTGGTTACTGGGTTGCAGCAGCAGATGGGTGCCAGCATCTGACCTGGCACCTGTTAGGGTGAGGACAGGCTGCTGGGGTAGGGTGGGAATAACCGCAAACAGGAGACCAACTCAGCCCCATCTCCTCTCAGACAAAACCAAACCAATGGTCTCATCACAACCCTAGAAATTAGCAAGGCTCTTAACTCTAAGGGGAGCCAGACATGAAGCTCCATGAATAGAGTAATATTCACCATCCTGCAGAATATCCCGAAGCCTGAAAATCTTTCCCAGCTGTTCCCCATGGAACCTCTGGTGTCTGCTGCACCCTTGCAAAATCCATCTCACCAGCTCCCCCAGGCTGAGCCATGAGTATGACAGTGAGTGAAACATACTTCGTGGATTTACGATTAGTGGAACCGGGCAAAACATTTTTTCATTCAAAAATGACTATTTATTGGAGCAGGAAACACCTATGGAAGTTGCTGCAATTACCATCATCATATTCTGTTGTTTGCAATATGTTCTTATTGAAATGCATATCCAAGCCCTCCAGTAGATTAACCCTTTCAGTAACCGTGGCGATAATATTTCCATAACATTTTTTTATTAAAAATACCACAGAAACTTGTGACAAACAAAACATGGGGGCGTTTGGAACCTTGAGAAGCCTAAAGGATGGTGACGTTCTGAATTCCTTTGGTAACGTTTCTCCTCTCCCGGTTTTGCATCAATGCCAGTGCTTGGACCCAAAATGCAGGTGAGGCCATTTGGTGACAGGGCTGGCCCAGTCCCGGTATCACATTGCAAGGCAGCCTTATTTCTTACAGCTGTGGCATCTGTGCAGATGTCAGTGCCACCAGTAGCACAGGCTAGGGTCCCCTCTACTGGCTAGACAGCTGCCTTTGCAGTGGCAGAGCCCACAGTACTGCAGGGCGAGCAGGAACAATGACGGTCATCTCATCGTTTAATTTGTCTGAAAAGAGGAGAGGATCATATCAAACATGGGAGCAGCTAGGTTTCCAGAACTGATTGGACCATCCATCTCAGACCACATCAGACCATTCAGCCCACACTGGAACAAGCCAATAAACATTTCTATTCTATATTGGGGGAGAAAATCACATGCTGTAGTCATATATGATAATACTTTTCTAACTTGAAAACTAGCTAAAACTCTCGGATGTAAGTTAACTGGACCTGCTGATTTAAATATATCTGACTTGAATAGCGGTTGTTTAACAGTTAGCAGCAGCTATTCGAGTCAGATATATTTAAATCAGCAGGTCCAGTTAACCTGCATCCCAGAGTTTTAAAAGAGCTGGCTGAGGAACTAGCTGGACCATTAATACTGATTTTCACGATGCAGTGGGGAAGTCCCAGAACAGTGGAAGAAAGCTAACCCTGTGCCAATATTTAAAAAGGGCAGACGGGATGACCTGGGTAATTATAGGCCTGTCAATCTGACATCAGTCCTGGGGAAGATAATGAAGCAGGACTCGATTAATAAAGAATGAATGAAGGGTAATATAATTCAGGGGTTCCCAATCTTATTCTTTCTAGGCCCCCCAACCTGCTATAAAAACTCCATATAACAATTGTTTTTCTGCATATCCAGTAGATTAAAAGCTGTATTCAATGGGTAGTTATATAGTTACACACACATATAAAGGATATAAGAAAGAGAAGGATAATATAGGTACAAAAATAAAAGTAACTGAGTATTTTTTTTTTATTTATTCAATGTGAAACTTGTTGCTGGTGCTGATCTACAATTCTGTCCAGATACGGGGGTTTCTTTGACAAGCACACACGCATGTCATGGTCAGTGTTCATCCTGGCTGGGTATTTTGTTTTCATTGATGTCATGATTGAAAATCCAGAGTCACATAAGCAGGTGGTATTAAAAGGCATCAGAATTTTCACCAAAATGTCTCCCACAGCATCCCATTGGACCTGGTTCTGAGGAAGCTGTCTGATGAAATGTCAATGAGCTCTTCTAACAGTTTTGATGGGACGGTGGATGGAAGTTTAACTTTAATGTTCTCACTAAAGGGGCTTGTAGTCCATGTGTGTAGCAGCTTGTTCCGTTGTGCGTTCGGGAAAATAAGCATTCCATTTGTTATGCAGACCAGCTAGATGTGTTGCTAGCTGAGGTTTAATTACATCAAAGTCAATGTTTCATTCCTAAATGCAAGAATGTAAGAGCTCAAACATATCAGTCATGCCCCCATAGACACGAACTTTCCAGAGTTGTAATTTTCTTTTGAAGGCCTCAATTCTTTCACACTGGGCAATAAAATTAGTGCTCCCACCTTGCATAGCTTTATTCAGCTTATTCATTTCACTGAATATGTCTACAAGGTAACCCAGTTTTGCCAGCCACACGTCATCTTTCAACACTTTGGCAAGTTCAGGTTTCTTAGCAGATAAGAAAGTACATAACTCTTCCTTGAGATTAAATATACAGGTAAGCATTCGGTCTTGAGCTCTCCATCTCACCTCTGTATGCATGAGCAAGGAGTGGTGCTCTGCACCCACTTCCTCCCAAAATCAGCAAAGCACCTGGAGTCTGTTGCTCTGGATTTAATACAATTAACGAGTGTTACTGTTGTGTTCAGAACACTGTGAAAACCTGTGTCAACATCTTTTGAAGCAAGCACCTCTCGGTGTTAAAGACGTGTCCAAATAGTGCGAGGTGCAACAGCTATTATTTTTTGCACAACACCAGAATGCTTGCCAGTCACTGCTGCAGCTTTGTCATGCAGACCCTCTGTGCCATTAATCCAGTTGATTTCTGCTGAAATCATAAATCATCTAACAGTTTGAAAATGTCGTCTGACTTTGTTGTCATCTTGGCAAAACAACAAGTCTTTCTTTATTTCCTTTTGCCTCACATACCGAACATAGGCAAGTAAATGGGACAGTTTTGAAATGTCTGTGGATTCATCTACTTGTATAGCAAAATCATTGTCATGCAGCCGATCGATAAACTGCGAAACTGTGTCTTTTGACATAGAAGTGATCGGTTGTTTGACAGGGTCATTTGACATAGGTATTTTTGCCAGTACCTTGGCCTTCTCCTCTCCAAACGTTTCTTTTGCAATTTCAGTAGCAAACAGCATTATCAGTCACAACAATTGTATGCCTTTTTTTGCTTTTGCAGTTTTCTGCACCACTATGTAGGATGACCTTACAAGATTTTTATCTGCTGTAGTTGTGGATTTCATCACTGCATTAGTACCAAGCAGTTCCTTGACCTTTCAGTCAAAAATGAACATTGTTTGTCCTTACAGATTTCATGCTTTGTAATTAAATGTCTCTGTAATTTGGAGGATTTCACACATTCATTGGCCAATACTTGTGCATAAATTACACACTGCGATTCAGGTATATGGCCATTTCCAGAACAAATAATACCAAAATTCAAATAGCTGTCTTCGTGTTTCCTAAATGTGGCCAGGTTAATAGCAGCTTTATGTTTCGTACCCACACCACCTCCTCGGTGCCCTTCAGCCCTTCCAGCAGCTGAACTTGTGGAAGGAAGTTCGGTATCATCGCTCTGGGGGTTTTGTAGTTTGAAGCTGATGGCCAAATTAAAACTTTATCCATATCTGATATTTATTGTTTGCATTTGCAACCATTTTTCCTGGGCTGTGTAACTTGTCATGCTCCCGCTGAAACAGCTCCTTATGTAAACGGAGTGCGTGCTAGGTAACCTGCAGGGCCGGAGTTAGACTCCCTGGGGCCCCCAGCAGAAACCGGAGAGTGGGCACCCAAGAAAGTACATGCAACAGTCTCTGGGGTGGAGCCAGTGCTGGGCAAGAAGGCGTTGATGCTGACCCACCAGCTGGGCGGCCCACTGAGGTGAGAGGATAGAGGCTGACCCACACAGGGTGGAGGTGGTGCTCCCTCCTCAAGCCCCACCCTCAGGTTTGGGCTCCAGACCTTGGCCACAGGGATCAGGTTCAATCCCAGGCAGCTTCTCTCAGCCCAGCCTATGCAGTCAGCAGGTACAGCTCTGTTCACTGGGGCAGCAGGGCACAGGGCTGAAACTTGGTCTTTTGCTGACTCCCTGAAACCTACTCACAGCCACCCAGTGGGCCATGGACCCCCAGTTGAGAACCAGTGATATAATTAATGCCTATTAATACTGGTTTATGGAATATATATCCAGGCAAACTAACATGATCGGTTTTGTTGCTGAAATTACAAGTTTGGTTTATAAAAGTAACAGCGCTGATGTAATAGACTTCGATGTCTGTACAGCATTTGACTTGGTGCAGCATGGCATTTTGATTAAAACTAGAAAGATATAAAATTAATGTAGCACATGAAATGGATTAAAATCTGGCTGATAGGTCTTAAATTGTAACTGTAAACAGGGAATCATCATTGATGTGTTTCTAGTAGGGTCCCTGGGGGCTCAGTTCTTGGCACCCTGCTATTTAATGTGTTTACTAATGACCTGGGAGAAAATATAAACTCATCCCTGATAAAGTCTGCAGATGATACAAAACTTGGAGGACACAACAGGTAACTGAACTGGGCTTACACAAGCAATATGCATTTGACTATGGCTAAATATAAATATATATATCTGGGAACAAAGAATATAGGCTGTACTTACAGGATGGGGGACTATATCATAGGAAGCTGTGAGAACGATGGAAGGACTAGAAAACATGCCCCATAGTGATGAATTCAAGGAGCTCAGTCTAATTAGCGTAACAAAGAAAAGGTTAAGGGGTGACTTGATCACAATCTATAAGTACCCACATGGGAACCAAACAGTTAATAATAAACCTCTCTCTGCTGAATTGAAGAGCCCAACATGACTCAATAGCTGGGAGCTGAAGTTAGACAAATTCAGACTAGAAATAAGACATCCATTTTTAACACTGAGAGTAATTAACCATTGGAACAACTTACCAATCGTTGGGATGGATTCTCTATCACTGGCAACTTTTAAATCAAGGCTGGATGTTTTTTCTAAAAGATCTGCTCTCGGAATTAATTACATTGGGGCAGTTCTGTTGCCCACGCTATTCAGTAGGTCAGACTAAATGATCAGAGGTCTCTCCTGCCTGGCCTTGGAATCTGTGAATCATCCAGCTCAGACCAGATCAGACCACCCAGCCCGGATCAGTCTGGACCATCCAGCCCTGTCTCCTTTCTCTGACAGTGGTCCACGCTGGATGCTTCAGAGAAAGCTGTAAGCCCTCAAAGGACCATTATGGATCGCAGAGAGTTTGCGACATAGACTGGACAGTTCAGGGCCATACTGTGCCCTGGGCATGGGTGGCAGCTGAGCAGCCCAGCTTACAGGCACTGAGCCCTGTAGACACCCGCCCTGCCCTGGCTCCAGCCATGGTACCCCGATGACTCACAAATATGACAGAATTCACCAGTGCTCACCCATACCATGCAGGGTGGGACAAGGGAGATTTAAATGCCGCTGACCCAGACCACTCATGGGGGGTAGTTATGTGTTGCTGGCCTATACTATTCGGTGTGTGTATGGGGGGAGAATTATACCATCCTGGTCCATACTGTTCTGGGGCTGGGGGCCGTTAAATGCAGCTGGTCCATACCAGAAACAAATTAAGACAGCGCTGCCCTGGCTCAGTGAGCTGCCTGTGTGGCAGGAGAAGAGCAAAGATGCTGCCCACTTCATACCCTCTCTGCTCCCCTTCTCTGGAAAGATTCCCACTTGACTCCTGCAGGCCAGGCCCAAGGTCTGGCCAGCCCGCACAGGAGTGGCAGAGGGGTCTGTGGGCTCCTTTATCCCTGATAAATGCGCAGCGCAAGTCACACTCCAACCCTCCATGTGGGTGCAATTTGTGGCCTGTACAGTGGGCCCCCTTTCACAACGACAAGTGCTGATGCTTTTCTTGATATCCCTCATGAGCATTTTGTTTAGCAACCACCTCTCATCACGGCAGCCCGAGGCAGGCACCCTGTACAGGACAATCCATGGCTCAGGTCTTTTCTCCAGCTGCAGAAACTTCCCATAATGCACCCAGGGATGTTTTAGATTTATTGTAAATGCTTAACCTAGGAATATGTAACCCATTATCTAGTGCTGTTTCCCAGAGGCATCACACATCACTTTTCTAGGAAGGCTGAGGTTGTGCCCATCCTGGCAAAGGATGCAGACCCCTGCTCTAGGCTAAGCCAGGTCCCTGTCATAGAAAGGTGGTGCTGCCAGCACTGGGACCACCCTCTGGTGCCACGTGCTGGTACAGCAGGTACCACAATTCAGGGCAGCTGCACCTGTAATCCCCCTCCATGGTCCACCAAAGACACACGCCACAGGCTCTCTCCTGTCACCTCCCTTGGGCAGAGACCTGTGTCTCTCTTCTTCTGAACCAAGGTATTTCCAGGCAGAACGGTTCGGTTCCCTAACTCCACAGAGAGATTGCCAGCAGGCAGACTGCCTATTGTGGCCAGCGTTTAAACTTTGATTTCTCTTTGAAGGCTCATAAACAGCATAATTGCCACAGTTCCAAGTATCACACAGCTCTTTATAAGCAGGCACATGTATTCTTAAGGTGAAAGCATTACAGAGAAAACATGTTCAAAGCAATAAAAAGAATCCACATGCATGGTTGGTGTCAGTCCCTCCAACTCTCCCCTAAGGATTGCCCCCCTCCTCCCCCGGCCAGAAGGTCCTGTTCATTTACTGGGTCAAAAAGCATGCCATGAGTCAGTGTAAACTCAGGCTGTGTCTCCAAAAGCCATTTCTTTGTCTGTTGGTCTCTGGAGAATCCAGTCTGAACCAATACATGGGAGCCTCTCCAGGTGGTGATACCTTTCTGGGAGTGTTACAACCTGAGTGCATTTGCCCACTTATCCCCTCACTGGTCTTAGTTCCTGGAGGAGCTGTGATTACCCTCCCCTGGAATTACATACAGTTCCTGGCCCACCATGCTACATAGACACAATATATTGAGATCTCCCACAGATATTGCTGGCATTTGCGATGTCTGTCACAGCTGGTACTGGGGCTGCCATGGACTGGGCTACAATTGCACTGTGGCTCCTATGGCTGGTCTGAAATTTTCCAGCAAAACTGATTTTTTTTAATTGAAAATCAGGTTTTTGGCAAAACAATATTTGTTATGGAACATATCTGCTTTCTGTGCAATGTTGTGATGTTTTGTTTGCAAACCTGAACACCTGAAAAATGGAATATTTTGATTCAGAATAGTGCTGCAGTGCCTCATGGGAATAATAGTTCAGTTGTCTTACGCCCCTAGTCTCCTCTGTCTGTTGGGCTCTCTGGCAGGACTACCTCTCCCACAGTGCATTAAAGCCAGGGACTTCTGTGATGCACCTTCCCCTCCTGATAAGAGGAGAGAAAGTGGTACATCTTGGGAATTGTAGTTTGGCCAGCGAGCCTGGCCCGCAGAGGAGAATGGGACCAATAGAACAGCCACACTACAACATCCATGAGGCTCGGCAGCACAGGTCCTCATTAAAATAGTTTAGTTTCCAATATTTCACCAAAAAGTCAAAATTTCCCATGGAAAAAAAAAAGTTTTTTTTCTGACCGGTCCTAGTGGGCACTGTTGGCCATTTGCCATCTAGCTCCATTAGCTCTTCAGGACATTGTGAAATTAAAACAGGCCCCAGCACTGCTGATGAAACATAATGATTACTTAATCTAATCTATCTCCATGCACAATTCTCTCTCAACCCTCCTTGCTCCACTCTCCAGAGGGATTTCTGACAGCTGCAGTCATTATTCCATTTCTAGTGGCTCCAAGAGCAACAATTCTGACAATGAGATGGTGGGGCCATCCGCAGAGTGTGCTGGTGCATGGAGAGAACCCAGCACGACAGAGCGTCTCCCTGGCAGGCCTCGTCCTGCTGCACAAATGGGCAAGATAACAATTGAAGAAACCTCTTCCTGTAATGGTAGACAAATGGGTGAATCCCCACAGGCTCCTGCCCTGCTGACGGGGCCTGCTGCACCAACTCTGGAGATCACAGGGGAGCTGGGCAGCTGCGCCAAAACCCAGTCACTACAGTTGGTTATAAAGCCGCTGGGAGACACTCTTGCCTCCAGAATGAAGTCCCTTGCTACGGGAGCAGCGCAGATGCCACTGGGGGGGGAAGTGGCCATCCTACAGGGTGCCTCGGGGAAACTCCTGTACTCACTCCCAGAGTGCACTGGGGAACGGGCAGCCCCTCCCTTTGCTCTCCCCCAGAACCGTGTCTTTGGTCAACTGAGGAAAGAATTGAACTACTTCAGAGCTGAACAGTGTCAGGTGCTTCTGGCAAATGAGCTTGTCCAGTTGGTGCTGATGGCCTGGCTAGGTGTCACCTGCTGAATGTTGTGATGGGACGAGCCCATTTCCTATCAGCTGGGGTCCAAGTAGGCCACTCCGGGAGTCTTGCAGGCTGTGCCCTCAGGCCCCACGGGATGGGTTTCTAACGTGCCGGCTGCTCTTTTTGAATCACACACTCAGCCCTTCCTGGGCTCTTCTCCCCAACCCGCCTCCAGCTGGCCCCGATTCCTTCAAGGCAGGATCCTGGGCCTCAGCATACTGGGGGGCTCCAGCCCTATGGAAACAGCCCAGGTGTCTGATCCCTGACACATCTGTGACTGGTTAAGAAGTGACAGTGACCAGCCACAGAACAGTCTGGGGGCCTGTTAACCTGGCTACACCAGCAACCAGTGAACATCAGCACTGGGGGATGAGACCTGCCTGCATGCTAGGGTGGATATCCTGTCTCTTCTGATCCACACATCTCCAGACAGGACAGTCCACCTAGGCACACAGGGCAGCATGCTGCCGGGTCACTCAGCTCCTGCCCCCTGGCCAGGAGAGATGTCACATAGAATATCAGGGTTGGAAGAGACCTCAGGAGGTCATCTAGTCTACCCCCCTGCTCCAAGCAGGACCAATCCCCAGACAGATTTTTGCCCCAGATCCCTATAATGGCCCCCTCAAGGATTGAACTCTCAACCCTGAGTTTAGCAGGCCAATGCTCAAACCACTGAGCTTTCCCGGGCCCCAGTGCAGGCTCATCTTAGCAGGGGCCTCAAGCCAGAGCTGGAGAATAAACAGCCATATCCAAAGGGCTGTCCCAGCCCCTCAGTGCCCTGCATCCCTGCTCCTGGCCCCTAGCACAGACCAGGTTGCTTTGTGGGTGACCAAAGCCTTTGGCTGTCTTGGCATGGCCCGGTGAGCTCCTGCTTGGGGCAAACACTGGGCTCTGTAGGCTCCAGCACTTGCTGGGTTCCCAGTAACTGAGGAAGGAGACTTTCCTTGGGCTGCCAGAGACAAAAGGCCCCGGGTAAAACAGTGTAGCCGCTTTGCTAGAGTCATTGCGTCTGAGAGCCAAAGGCCCTAACTGGGCTCTCCATCCACCTCCCTGACTGAGCAGAATCCCCAGTCACCTTCACTCCAGCTGAGCTGTCAGGGGGAGTCCAATGGGCATGTACCAGGACGGTCTCTCCCCGTGGGCTCCAGCACCTGGCCTACTTCAGTCTGTCCCTCTCAGGATCCTGGGCCTTCTAGGCTTGAGTTTACCCTCTCCCCTTCTCCGACAGTTAGCTGATGATTCTGTCCCTCTCCCCGCTGAAAGCAGCTGGGCCCCTCTGGATTTACCCTGATGAAATGGGAAGAAGAATTTTGCCCAAAGTCTTTTCTTTCTTTTAACTGTATCAATTTGATAACAAAAAGCAGAACCTCTCTGTTGTACGCAAAGACCTGGAGCTGGACCTGTGATTTCCAAGACACTGTTTGCTGGCTGACTGTCAGGGTAGTACTTGTGATTGTCTGGCTTTGGTTTTTCTATCATCCTAGGTTTTATTTCCCATTGTGGCCAGAGTCTCTAACTTACAGAAATGCCAGTGGAACGATTCTCTGTTATTTTTACACCACCCGGACTCAGTGTTGCTCACTTCTGGGGACTTCCCAACCAGGGTCTTGGGTCATGTTTTAAAAGCTCCTTGTCTTCCCTGGGACAGATGGTGTGCTCGTGCAATGCAGATTCAACAGCTCCACCAAGGTAGATGGGAAGAATGCTCTCACCTTTTGTTTTGCTCCTGTAACTCCAAAATGGCTGCTTTTAAAATGCCAGCAATTAGCCTACCATGGTGCCATTGTTTGAAATATGGCACCAGATCCCTGGGGCCAGGCAGCCTGTGGACAGCAGGGGAGCTGGGCAAAAGCACTTCCTGCCCCCACTCATCCTCACTCTGAGCAGCACCTGACTGGGCCCCTCCTCCTTTAATTTATAGCAGCCTACTGAGGGCTCTAAGTTACAATGGCTGGAGTGGTCTGCTAGGGCAGAGGTTCTCAAACTTATTTAATCACCACCACTCCATCTTGTGTCTGTAGGGGTTTATGCCCCCCAGCCACTAAAATCAACATGCAACTCTCACTAAATATTAAAAACACCAAGGCATTGATTCTAACAAAACTACTTAAGTATATAGGAATGTAAATTTTAAATGAGATACGATTTACTGCCATCACACTATTGTTACAAGGGTGAGCCTGTTTTTTGGAGCACAGCAATTCCACCTTGGGTTGGATGCTTGAGATATATAGCCGGAGATCCCCTTGGACCTGAAGACAAGATCCTTGTTTGTTTTTTTTATGTAAACAGTATCACCACCCTTCCTTCTCCGCTGCTGGTGGTGGTGATGTGCCTTCAGAGCGGGGTTGCCAGCCTCTCCAGCCATCTAACTCTGAAGGCAGCGCCACTGCCAGCAGCAGTGCAGAACTAAGGAGAACATAGTGTTGTGGATAAAGTGTGCACAGTAAGTTCTTTTTTCCTAAAACTTCTCACACCCTCCCAGAATACATTCCCTGCCCTCCCTTCCCCCCCCCCCCCCATTTTTGAGAACCTCTGTCCTAGGGGTTGCTTTGCCAGTCAGGTCTCACCACAGCACTGTGCACTGTTGTTCCAGCCACCCCTACACAAAGGAGATAACAGAGACCAAGCAATACTGGCTTGGTGGACCTGTGACGGGGTGTATCAGCCCCGCACTGGTAAGTCAGGGGTTAACCCTTCTCTCTTAGCTGAGGAGGCCACAACCCCTGGCTCTGCTGGGCATGCTCCAGCTGGAAGCAGAGTATAAAAGCTAGCAGAGCAGCTCAATCTGGGCTGACCGCTGATGGGGGAAGGAGGTGTGTTGCTAGCTCCTGAGGGAGCACAGATCTAGCTACACCAGCGCAAGACGTCATGGAGAGTGGTGAGACCGGAGAAGCCCAGAGATGGGAAACCCCAGAGACTCTAGTAGGAAGTAACCCAGGGAGGTTTTGCGGGGAAAACGTGAGAACCAGAGCAAGACTTGGTGTGTTTCAGTTGGAGCCCTGCCACTGATAGGGCCCTGGGTTGGGACCTGGTGGAGAGGGTGGGCCTGGGTCCCCCTATCCTGGCCACTACCCACCCTGGGGTGGTGATACTGCTCACCAGTATTATGGACTCTATTTGCTTGGTCACACTGCCCTGAGAGCAATGGCTGTATTATGGGCTTTGGCCATTGGGCCGCACTGCCCTGATGGTAAGGGCTGTATTATTGATTCTGGCCACTAGACTGCACTGCCCCAACAGCATGGGCCATGCTACTGACTTTGGCCACTAGGCCAGACTGCCCTGCAGACAGGAATGTTATTATTGACTCCAGCCATCAGGCTGTTCTTCCCAGATCACAAGGGTCATCGGACTAAGGACATAGAGCCATGCAGCCCTGAGACCAGAGGCAACCCTACAGATGCATCTGCGGGAGTGTAACACTCCCCAACCCCTGCCACCCACAGGGTGACAGGTGTATCGGCCCCACAACAGGCTCCCAGAGTCAGGAGAACTCCTGGCTGCCCTCTTGGAGAGAGCAGCTCCTAGTGGCCCCATGCCAGCAGGGCCCAGGGGTAGAATCTGACAGAGTTGCTCTGAGAACAGGGCAGAGCCCAGATGGGGGTGCTGGGCTGGCTGACTCTGCCCCATCGTTTCAGAGGGCAGGAAGAGGGCTGAGGGTCTAGCACACATTCCTTTGAGCTGCTCAGGACATGCAGAGAACATGGGCATTGTAGTATAAAGTAGAAAACTAATGTCACAAGAAATGTTTCTGTTCAACACATAGTGGGGGGGGAAGGGATATATTGTCCTAGGGCCATGGGAGATGAGCCGCCCTTAGTGTTAGGGTCAGGGAGTACATGGAACATTGTGTCATGTCCCCCTCCAGTAGCTGGTGCACTTTGAAGAAATAAGAGCCTACTACTTCTACCAGCTAACGGAATTACTCCTTCAGCTTAAGTGTCAGAGGCTTTGGTGCAGAAATTCCTGGGTTAGCTGTGGAATGGGGCAAGGACTGTGATGCTCTTCACCCAGAATGACCGAGTAATACACAATGACCTGTTAGGGTTCCTCAGCTTCTCCAGCAAGTAGGATTCAGCCCTACTCTGGGAGGTGCATCAGCCTGCATTGCACAGCAGTGACTTTGCAAATGCATCCCAGAGCCAGGCCTTTGCAGAGAAAGCCTTGACTTGTTCACATCACCAGCAAGTCCACACTAGGCTGTGCCAATATGAGACTGATCCATTCAGGATCTCTCCAGATCCTGCTCTGGGTTAATGGGGTTGCCGCTTGCTCATCCTTTCAGCCTAGCATCAGGGCAGGGAGCTGTGTGTGGCACCTTGTGCAGTATTTTGCACCTGTGCAAAGTGGGTGCTGAAGTTGATGTCAAATGCTACCACTGTAAGTGATGCCAAGGAGCAAGGTGGGGCAGTCAGGGCATGAGGAGATGAACCTCCCCCGTGGTCCCTTTTGCACAAGTCTTTTTTAAACCTGCAGGCCTTTCTTTCATCAGCCCCCTTCACACAGACTCATCTCTCCTTTTGGGGGTCACTCAGGATGGCTTTTTCCTTGAACACCCAAAAGCCTTTATCTTAATGAAGTAGTAATTAATGTTTTAAATACTAAACAGGCCCTGAAATCCCTGAGAAAGACACAAATTCTGCTGCAGAGCTCCAGGATACAGCTCAAAGACAAACTATCCACCATTCTCATTTGAAGGAATGTCTGTGCCTCTCATTATCCTGGATTCATAGATTCACGAGGGACTGTTATAATTATCTAATCTGTCCTCCCGCAGAACAGATAATTTCACCCTGTGATTTCTGCTTCTAGCCCCACAGCATGTTGATGAGCCAGATCTTTTAGAAAAAAAGACATTCAGTCTTGATTTAAAGACTTGACATGATGGAGACTCCGCTACATCCCTTGGTGATCTGTTCCCATGGTTAATTACCTTCACGGGTAAAAATGTGTGCCTCATTTCCAGTCTGACTTTGTCTAACTTCAACTTCCAGACTTTGTTCTACATTTGTCTGCTAGATTAAGGAGCTCTCTAGTATCAGATCTCTCCTCCGCTAGTTTCTTATAGATCACAATCAAGTCACCTGTTGACCATCTCTTGGATAAACTACATTGATTGAGCTTTTCAAGAACCTTATTACAAGACATGATTTTGTTTTTTTCCAGAACTTGATTCATTCTTCTGGCTCATCTCTTAATCCAAAATCCTTTTAAAAGAGCTGCACGAAGTATCCAGCATCAATCTCACCAGTGCTGTATACAGAGGTCATACCACCTGCTTGCTGTTGGACTTACAATTTCATATGCCAGTTCCTTTAAATATTATCGGACGGAGATTATCCAGGCCCCAAAATTTTGGTACTCACTTCCATTGCTGCAAACATCATAGAATCATAGAAATGTAGGGCTGGGAGGGACAGCCGGGACCAAGTAAACCTAGACCACCCCTGACAGGAGTTTGTCCAACCTATTCTTCAATCCCTCCAATGATGGAATTCCACATCCTCTCTTCAAAGCCTATTCCAGAGCTAAACTATTCGTATAGTTAGATTTTCTTCATATCTAACCTAAATCCTTGCTGCAGATTAGGCCCATTCCTTCTTGTGCTACTTTCTGTGGGCAGAATTCCCTAATCAGCAGACCTATAAAGGTAGCCAGCCAGTGACATAGGAGCCAGCATGCCTGTTAGAGGGCTTCTTCCTTCACCTGCTCACTTCCCTGGTCCTTCTCGCATGAACAGAGAGCAACAATACCTGAAGTCCGAAGGCGCAAACAATTCTATGTTTATTGGGGTGAACTTCCAGCAAGCATGATTCCAGTTTCCTTCCTCAGTGTCCCCCTTCCCAGCTCTGACACCACAGAGCCTTGCCTGTGTCCCTGTTCCCACTCCCCCCTTTACTTTCTGATTGACTGCAGACTATATAGTAAAACTTGAGTTCTGCTTAGCTATACCTCAACCAACCATTTTACTGAAAATGTAACTAACCAATCCTAACACACTGTAACATGGTTATTTAACCAATTATATCACCTTAACTGGTTTACACCCAGCAAAATTAATCGTTCAGTAGACAGAAACAATCACAGAACAAGACAGAGATTATACAGATAAACAATAGGGAAGTAAAGACTACAGTAATAAAACAATACAAAAATAAAAATTGTACACCTCAGCTATTAAGTAAGTTTTTGCCAGACAGGATGCTATCAAACTAAATTTTCTTTAAATCTTTTAGGCTTTTCCCTTCCTCTGGAGGTGATAGATCGGATCACCTTTCTAACAGCCCCAGATTGCCTTATTTCAATGTGACTAGTTTGGAATATAAGAATATAACCATTTGCTTCCCAGCTTATGGCTGCCTCTGCTGCCTAGCCAAAGGCCTTACTTAGCCTAAGAACAGGGCCTTAGACTATCACAGTGAAACAAGGCCCTATACAGGCAGACAGTGATTTTAATTCTCTCTTTTATACCTCTATAACTAGCCAAGTAATAAGAATACATCTAAATTCTTGAAGCATAGGCCTTTGCAGACAGGCCTAGATATCTATATCCTAACAATGCTGAGATGAGAACAGGAGAATTTGTAAGGGGAGGTGTGGTGGTGATGGGTTCCCCCCTGTAACCGGGCATGACTCACCCCCACGGTGCCTCCTGCTGGTCATTCTCGGGAATTAGCTCAGGTTCCAATGGAACACCCTCTGCAGGCCGGTGATCCGCCTTGGTTCCTGCTACGGGCCCCCCTGTCCCTCCCTGGACCCCGGTGCCCCTTTCACATGGGGTTCTGCCCCCTGGCAGCAACCCCTTTTCCTTAGGGATTTCCCCTCCCTGGGAACCCCCCACCCTCTATCCTCACTTTGCCTCAGTGAGTTGACAACTGCCCAGTCATTAGCTAGCCCCACGCCCTGGGGCAGACTGCAGTATTAGCCTCTCATCATCGGCAAAGGGGTTTGGACCTGCTGCCTTGGCCTACCCCTGGGTTGCACCCTGAAACCCCAGTACCTCCTGGCTTAACTCTAGGCCGCAACCTGGGGCTTTCCAGGCAGGAGCTCCCCAGCTCCACTGCCTTTCCCCAGCCTTGCTTTACCCTAGGTACCTTGTCTGGTTCCCTGCAGCCAGGTCCTTCTCTCTCTGAACACAGAGAGAGACCATCTGGGCTCCTGGCTTCTCTGCCCTTATATAAGGGCCTGTTGCTCAGTTTGGTGCATGGCCCCAGCTGCTGCCACTTCCCCAATCAGCCCAGAATAAAAGGCTGCTTTCTCCAGCCCCCAGCCCTTATCCAGGGGCTGTTTTAACCCCTTCAGAGCCGGAGCAGAGATCCACTCTGCTACATCCCCCAGGGGCAACCTGGAACTGGGGTACGGCCGAGCCCTCTGTCTCACCAGCCTGGGGTCCTTCTCCCACTGTGCTGCTGTGATAACCTGCAGATCGCTCCTGGTCCTGCACTCCCACCGGCATTCACACAGGCAGGGACATACCCGGCTGCAGTTACATGAATGCTTCTCCTAAGCCGCTCAAGAACTGAAATAGAGTGAGGTTCCAGCCAAAATACTCTGAGCTCCCCAGCCTAGGACCCCGGAGCTGTACGGCCCTGCCATGGTCAAAAGCCTGACCAGTATATGAGTTATTACCCAGTCCACCACTTCGATAAAGGGAAGGGAATGAGCACCACCTCTTGTTCCTGAGCTAAGATTCCCCCACCCACACAGCACTTCACTCGAACCCTCTGTTTTAGGTAAAATATAGAACAGATTTATTAACTCCAGAAAGACAGATTATAAGCGATAGCAAACAGATCAAAGTAGATTACCTAGCAAATAAACAAAACTACAATCTAAAATTTATACACTAGATAGGATTTGAATCAAGCAGTGACTCACCTTGTTAGACAGTAAAAACAGGCTATCGAGCTTCCACATGCAGACAGATTTCCTTCTTTCCTGCCTGGGACCAGCACTTCCTCCAGTTCAGTCTTTGTCCCTCAGGTGTTTCCAGGTGTTCTCTTGTATTGGGAGTGATGGTGTCACGTTCCCCTTTTATAGCTTCCAAGCCAAGTTTCCACCCCAGCCCAAAAATACAGGTACCAAAATGGAGTTCAGTATCATGTGGTCTAGTCACAAGCCCTTGCATGCTCCGATGAGTCATGGCAGCCATTATCCATAGGCTGACTGAAGCATCCGCAGGACAGTACAGCAAGTGAACATAAGCTTTTCCCATGGCCCATTGTTTTCGTTGATGGCCCATTAACACTGTCTAGCTTCTTCACTATTATAGCTGAAAGGCTAGTTGTTGGTGTTTACAACTTTACATCTTTACATCTTTCAGTAACACACACTAGGCAACACTTCATAACTTCACATACAATGACAGCACATACAATCCAACAGGATATTAATGTTCAACAGATCAAGACTTCTAGAATGATATCTCACAAGGCATACTTTGTACAAAATATGTCATAATGATATGACAGTGGTCAATATGGGGGTGCCAGGGTGTTGCTTTGGGGCACAGTGTCACAGTGGTGTTTTTCTATTTTCCTTCTGGACAGGAGCTTAGGTGGGAAGGATATGACAGCTACAGAGGCAGCCCTGGTAGGGACCCCAAGGGTAGAAGAGACAATGAAGATAACTGGATGTGCAAGTTGAAGGATGTACATTTTTCTGTAGTGGGTATCTGAAAGGTGCTGTGTTCACATGAAGTGCCGCCTGATAGAGAGCTGATCACACCAAAGTAACAAGAGGTGACACCATTTTAGATTTGGTATTGAGTAGTGAGGACCTCATAGAAGAACTGGTTGTAGAGGACAACCTTGATTCAAGTAATCATGAGCTAATTCAGTCTCAATTAAATGGAAGGATAAACAAAAATAAGTCAGCAGGTAGGGTCCTTGATTTCCAAAGGGCAAACCTTAAAAAAGTTAAGGGGAGATGAGTAGGAGAATTGGCTGAAGAACTCAAGATTTGAATGTGGAGGAAGCTTGGAATTACTTTAAGTCAAAGTTGCAGAAATTATCCGAATCCTACACCACAAGCAAAGGCGGGAACAACATAGGGAAGAGTTGCAGACCAAACTGGATGAACAATCATCTCAAACAGGTTATTAAAAAAAAGTAGGTAGCCTACAAGGAATGAAAGAAGGTATGGATCAGCAAGGAAAGCTACCTCTTGGAAGTCAGACAGTGTTGAGATAAAGTGACAACTGCCAAAAGCCCAGCAGAGTTGAACCTTGCAAAAGTAATTAAGACCATTAGTAAAAAGATCTTTAGCCATATAAATAAAAAGAAAACAAGGAAAGAAAAAGTGGGACCAATAAGCACGGAGGATGAAGTGGAGAGTAAAGATAATCTAGGTATGGCCCACCACCTAAATGAACACTCGCAGTTCTGGGGAGAACACAGATATGGTCCCTTTCAAATGTGATCCTCTCCCAGGTATCCTGTTGTTCTTGGTTGATGATAGCCATCTCGTTGGGTTGAATTCCAGAAACAGGCAGAGTAGATGCTCATGAGCAGATGCTGGCAGTGGGTTGCACTGAGGAAGTTGTAGGACTTGAGAATGTGGGCTGGTTCCAGACTGGGCCCTCTTGAGTCAGAGCTATACCTTTGGGACAAAGCATCACCTTTGTCATTTCTAGGTCCAGAGAAGTAGATCAAGGCAAAGCTGAGCCAGGAGAAGAATAGGGTCCACCGGAGCTGTCGTTGGTTTAGGGCCTTGGCCCTATACAGGTACTCCAGATTTTTGTGATCACCAAATGCTTGACCAGATGATGGGGCCCCTTCCAAGTAGTATCATCATTCTTCAAAAGCAGTCTTGACTGCCAAGAGCTTTCGGTCCAAGATTTCACAGTTTCACTCAGCAGAGGTGAGCTTCATCAAGTAGCAGGCGATGGGGTGCAGTACTGGCTTGGGTCTGCCTCTGGGAGAGGACTGCCCCAATCGCAATGCTGGAAGCATCGGCCTACACAATGAAAACTTGCATCCTATCTGGATGGGCCCAATACTGGAGCAATGGTAAATGCAAGCTTTAGCTGTTAGAATGCATGGGCCTCAGGCGACCAGTGGAATTGAGCATTCTTCCAGAGTAGAGCAGTGAGTGGCTCAACTTGTTTTGCAAACTTTGAGATGAACCTCTTGTAAAAATTTGTAGGTAGCACACATAGTGGGGGACTATCCAGTCACAGACAGCTTGGACTTTGCTTGGGTCCCATTTTTTATTCCTTCTGGGAACAAGATGAGACCCAAGAACTCAGTTGAGGTGTGATCAAATATGCACTTTTTGTGTTTAGTATAGAGACCATGTTGTCATCGTTTCTCCAGAACTGCGGGACCTGAGCAGTGTGGTGGTCCAGATCCTCTATATTGTTTAAGTATACCACTACATTCTGGGCTAGTAGTCTCGCAGCACATCGTTAATGAAGTGATGGACTGTTGCTGAGGCATTAGTCAATCTGAAGAACATGAGTAAAAATTCGTAGTGGCCTAGCAGGTTTGAAAGGCAGTCCTCCATTCGTCCCCCCTCTCAAAAACAAACAAGATTGTAAGCTCCCTGAAGAGCCAGTTTAGTGACCAGTGCCTGAAGACAGTGGGAAGCCATCAATAGTTTCAGTTGTGTCCAGCATGGCCTTGTGTTGCAGAGGAATCTGTAGGGCCTGAGCTGTAGCTGCATCCATAACGTTGTCCACTACTCCCAAATCAACAAGGAATTGTTAGAGGTGGATCTGCTGGGGGTCTCCCAGGATGCACAGGCAGATAGGCATCTGCAAACTGTAAGCCCCCAGATGAGACTCAGGGTGCATCTCAGTGGAGACTAGGATACAGGGAAATTCTCTTCACTCAAGGAGCAGGCCAATTCCCCACACTGTGTTTGAACCAGCTTTTTTCCCCAAGCTCCTCTGCATTCATACTGAGCAGGTCGAGATGACATGGCCAAGTTCACCGCAGTAGAAGCACAGGTGGTGCTGATGGTGCTGTTCTTTTTCTTCAGGGGTGAGCCACTGATGAGTCAGATTGGCTTGCATGGGTGAGGGGGGCATACAGAAGGGGAGGTCCCTGTATGGACTGACAGGAAATTCTTCTCCTCTCTTCATTCTCACAGCCGCTCTTCTGTGTGGAGAGTAGGGTTCACAATGTTATCTAGGCCTGCAGGTATCCCTGTGTGAGCCAGTTCATCTTTAATCTCTTCCTGTAAGCCCCACCGGACCTGGTACAGCTGTACCGCTTCATTCCACTGAGTATTCACTGTGAGGTGGCGGAAGTGCGCTGCATAGGGGGCCCCTCCTTGGGACAGCCTCAGCCACTGGAGCTCAGAGTGAGTCATCAAATATGGTTGCGATAACTGGAGAAAGGCATCCCAGTTTGACAGCGCTAGGCCATGGCCTTCCAGCAGGGGAAAGGTTCATCTAATGCATTTCCTGTCAGCCAGCTGATTATCAAGGCCACCTTGTACTGGTCATAGGCATAGGTTCTGGGGCACATAGAGAACAGAAGGCGGCATTGGTTCATGAAGCCCCGGAACCACCAAATGTTCCCATCAAACCTTTTGGGCCAGGGTATCGCAAGCCCCTGTTCAGGGCAAGGCACTGCAGGCAGTGCTTGCAACATGGTGTTCTCAGCAATGAGCCACCTCATTTCTCACCTGCAGCTGCTGGTTTTCCCTGATCAGCTGCATGACTTGGGCCTGCAGAACTTGCTTATCTGCCTGGAGGCGGTGGCCCGAGTTGGGAAAAGCAAATGCTTCTGGTTGAGGTGGTGATGCAGCTGGGTGCATCCTTCTCATACCAGGCCATAGGGTTACCATGGTCCAAATGAGTTTTCAAGGCTGTGGGGAGTCAGACCTAGTGGTCAGAGCCAGAATCCACAGATAGGAGTTGAGAATCAGCTGAGTCAGGATACCAGTAGATCAGAAGCAGGAGACAAACTGGAGATCAGAACCACAAGTCAGAGGTCAGGACCCAAGCCAGGTCAGAACACTGGGAAGTCAACCTGTGGGATTGGGAAGCAGAAGGGACACAGTCCAGAGCAGGGTGGATCTCAGTTGCTAGGAGAGCTTCCTGTCCGTGCTGCCGTCTTAGGTAGGGCCAGTGGGCCAGTCAGCTGCTCTAGGACTCCACCAGTAGGACGTCAGGACGAAGCCTCAAACTGGGGCTGGGCTTCCTGGGTCAGCAGCGGTCAGCAGACTGCCAGGTGGAGGGATAAAGGTGGCTGCTCTTGTGGGCCTGGGCTTGAGGTCTGTGTGCCATGACACAGTCCCACAGTAAGACACACATTTTACATTGATTATAAGACTCTAAAGACTCTAAAGCTACCTAAATTTAATTCAGTAAGATACTGCAGGGAACTGGCAGATCCAGCAAACTAATGTTTCCACTCTTTGTAGGTTTTCTGTTTGATCTGAAGGTCATTAAAGACCTCCTGATGCAGCCATATTGGCTTCTTACTGTTCTTCCTATTCCTCTGAATCAGGACATTTTGCTGTCTCCTTGAAAAACTGCCAGTTCTCCTGAACTCCTTTATCCCTTAGATTTTCTTCCCAGGCACCCTACCTACCCATTATTTGAGTTTGTTCCAGTCGGCATTTTTAAATCCATTGTCCTTATTCTGCTGGTCTCACTCCTTCCTTTCCTCAAAATCATGAAACTTATCATTTCAGGATCACTTTCACCCATGTTGCCTTCCACTCTCAGATTCACAAACAATTCCACCCTGCTGGTCGGAAAGAAATGTAAAATGGCTGTCTTCTTTGTTAAGGCTTTTAGCCACAGCATTGCACTGGAAGCTCATGCTCGGTTAGTTTCCACCATGATCCCTAAATGTGTTTTTAGAGTCGCTGCTTTCCAGGATATAGTCTTTCATCCTGTCAGGGTGACCTACACTCTTGGTTCCTAGATGTATGGCCTTGCAGTTGGGTTTATGAAGCCATACAGGTGGCTGTATGTATCTAACTGCATCTCGCTCACCAAGAGATGCAGATGGCTCCCTGTTGGTGATATGTCTTCTTTGTTTTTTACCACCCCACTAATCTTAGTGTCATCTGCCAATTTTACCTGCAATGATTTTGTATTTCCTTCCAGATCATTGACACAGCTATTGAATGGCACTAGGCCCAGCACTGATCCCTGTGTGACCCCACTAGAAACACCACCACTGGCGGATGAAAAATCATGGAGCAGATCCTCAAGGAATCAATTCTGAAGCACTTAGAGGAGAGGAAAGTGATCAGGAACAGTCAGCATGGATTCACCAAGGGCAAGTCATGCCTGACTAACCTAATTGCCTTCTGTGAGGAGATAACGGGGTCTGTGGATGAGGGGAAAGCAGTGGATGTGTTATTCCTTGACTTTAGCAAAGCTTTTGATATGGTTTCCCACAGTATTCTTGCCACCAAGTTAAAGAAGTATGGGCTGGATAAATGGAGTATAAGGTTGATAGAAAGCTGGCTAGATCATGGGCTCAACAGGTAGTGATCAACGGCTCGATGCCTAGTTGGCAGCCGGTTTCAAGTGGAGTGCCCTAGGGGTTGGTCCTAGGGATGGTTTTGTACAATATCTTCATTAATGATCTGGAGGATGGCGTGGACTGGACTCTCAGCAAGTTTGCTGATGACACTAAAATTGGAGGACTGGTAGATACACTGGAGGGTAAGGATAGGATACAGAGGGACCTAGACAAATTAGAGGATTAGGCCCAAAAATACCTGATGAGGTACAACAAGGACAAGTGCAGAGTCCTGAACATAAGACAGAAGAATCCCATGCACTGTTACAGACTAGGGACCGAATGGCTAGGCAGCAATTCTGCAGAAAAGGACCTAGAGGTTACAGTGGATGAGAAGCTGGATATGAGTTGACAGTGTGCCCTTGTTGCCAAGAAGACAACGGTATTTTGGGCTGTATAAGTAGGGGCATTGCCAGCAGATCGAGGGACATGATCATTCCCCTCTATTTGACATTGGTGAGGCCTCATTTGGAGTACTGTGTCCAGTTTTGGGCCCCACACTATAAGAAGGATGTGGAAAAATTGAAAAGAGTCCAGGGGAGGGCAACAAAATGATTAGGGGGCTGGAGCACATGATTTATGAGGAGAGGCTGAGGGAACTGGGATTGTTTAGTCTGCAGAAGAGAAGAATGAGGGGGGATTTGATAGCTGCTTTCAACTACCTGAAGGGGGGTTCCAAAAAGGATGGATCTAGACTGTTCTCAGTGGTAGCAGATGACAGAACAAGGAGTAATGGTCTCAAGTTGCAGTGCGGGAGGTCTAGGTTGGATATTAGGAAACACTATTTCACTAGGAGGGTGATGAAGCACTGGAATGGGTTACCTAGTGAGGTTGTGGGATCTCCTTCCTTAGAGGTTTTTAAGGTCAGGCTTGACAAATCCCTGGCTGGGATGATTTAGTTGGGGTTGGTCCTGCTTTGAGCAGGGGGTTGGACTAGATGACATCCTGAGGTCCCTTCCAACCCTGTTAGTCTATGATTCTATGAGAGAAGAGAGCACTGTAAATACACTTAATGACTTAGTGTTACCGGATGAAAGCTTCAGCCTGATTCATAACACCTTTGTGACCAGCAACTGTCCAAGCAACAAGCTGAAGCAAACTTCCTAGTAGTTTGTCTCTGCAAACCTGAACCGCATCATCAGAAACCATTCACAGACCAAGATGTAGGACCAGTGATGCTTCTTGGCCACACGGGGATCCCTGGCCTTTGGAAATCAGCAATTAATCTCCTATCTGTGTCTAATCAGCACTCTGCAGTAGGCCAGCACTGCTCTAGAAAGCTGCCTTATCTTGCTGAGCAGAGTAGCGGGTCAAACTGATTACTTAACAGTTGCATCTTGTCTTGACCTCAGAATTTGAGCATGGATTATCTGAGAGTTATATATCTTGGAAATATATTACTCCAGGATTTGCTTCCACATCTCAGCGCCGAAGTTCATCTCTACGCTTGCATTTTCAAGCACCCGACTTGCAAGCGGCTGCTTCTTAAGTATCCGGGATATGATAAGTGCATACAAGAGGTGGAATGCATGCAGGATGGCAGGCATGTGCACTTCATGCTGGGAGAAAAGCATGATGTCCATCATCCCACCTGCTGCTTTGTGTTTGTGACACACAGATGCTCAATGACACACACTGATGAGGAACCTTTCTATGCCAAGGCTGTGCATATACGCCATGCGTTCCTGCCATTGAAAGTCTCCCCCCCCCACAGCTTTTGGGCAATGAATCGGGCTACCCCGCATCCCTAGCAAATACCACAAGAACATTAGACTAATTCATAGGGAGGGTTTTAAATTCACCCAGAGATTCCTGTGACGGGTTTGATCAGAGAGACTCCCTTGGGACTGTCACCTGATATGCTGAAATTACCTCTGAGCCTGTTTTCTCTGCCAGTCTGGGACTTCAGAACCCTGTCTTGTTGAGCCAGACATGCACGCCGGCTGCAACACAGACCTAGGGTCTGAACCACGCTCTCAAAGCTTTAGACTTAACTGAAAACACCTTAGTAAGTACTTCTGTCTCCAGCACCCAGACACACAGCTCCCAATGGGATCCAAACCCCAAATAAATCCGTTTTCTCTGTATAAAGCTTATACAGGGTAAACTCATAAATTGTCTGCCCTCTATAACACTGATAGAGAGATATTCACAGCTGTTTGCTCCCCCAGGTATTAATCACTTACTCTGGGTCAATTAATAAACAAAAGTGATTTTATTAAGTATACAAAGTGGGTCCAAGTAATAACAGACAGAACAAAGTAAGTTACCAAGCAAAATAAAACAAAACATGCAAGTCTAAGCCTAATACATTAAGAAACTGAATACAGGTAAATCTCACCCTCAGAGATGTTCCAATAAGTTTCTATCACAGACTAGACTTCTTCCTAGTCTGGGACCAGTTCTTTCCCTGGTACAATCCTTGTTAGTTCCAGCTTAGGTGGTAACTAGGGGATTTCTCATGACCAGCAACCTTTGTTCTTTTCCACCCCCTTTTATATCTTTGGCACTAGGCGGGAATCCTTTGTCTCTCTTTGGGTTCCCACCCCTCCTTCTAAATGGAAAAGCACCAGGTTTAAGATGGATTCTGGTTCAGGTGACATGACCACATGTCACTTGAAGATTTCATTATCCACCTGCTGGCTCACAGGTATACAGGAAGGCTTATTAAACAGAGCCATTTACAACTGATTGTCCTAGTCAATGGGAGCCATCAAGATTTTAAATCACCATTAATGGCCCACACTTTGGATAATTACAATAGGACTTCAGAGTTATGCTACATATTCCTAGTTTCAGATACAAGAATGATATATACAAACAGGATGAACACACTCAGTAGATTATAAACTTTGTAATGATACCTTACAAGAGACCTTTTGCATAAAGTATATTCCAGTTACATTATATTCACACTCATAAGCATACTTCCGTGAACATATAGAGTGCAACATCACAATTCCCACCATGTGTTCTCACAGAAGCAGGTGCATCTGTGTCACTCATGGAGGAGGAGACAGAAGGCCATCAATGGGCTGGATGTGTTTGGAAGAGCATCGGAACAATTTGGGAGCTCATCTGTTCCTAACCTTCTGAACTTCACTGAACCTAAGAATGGGTGTTTTTAAGTCCAATCAGAGATTGATGTCAAACTCTGGCTGTATTCTGTTAGTGACATAGGTTTGTTCAGTTCAGCCCAGCATCTTCGGAATCTCACCAGTCACTGGAAGGGTAACAGAATAGGGAGCGTGATGGGAAGTGAAAGGCATGGAGATGGAATTAACCATGATCAGTCACTGAGAAATTAGCAGACTGGAGTGTAGGGTGCTGGTTATTAGAAGGTCTGTGATGGCCACTTGGGGTCCAATTGGCTTCTTGATTAGTGCAATGTGTTCTCATCAGGGGAGGAGAGGTCTGAACAAAATCAGATTGCCTCCAAAAAGAAAGGGGAGAGTTTGATTAGAGGGGCTCTAGCAATGTGAAGTAACATAATTCATCCTACTTACAGCTCAGCTTCATTCCACCGGAAGAATCAACCTCCTCTCCTGCACAATCAGAGGGTGAGGCCAGCCTGGGAGAGGTAGAAACCTAAGCCCAACTTTGTTGGGCGAGGCAAAGAACTGCAGTGGGCGAGGCAAAGAACTGCTTTCCAGGAATCAGGACCCTGGATGAAGAAGAGATTGAGGTTTCCACTCAGGAACACTCCCTGGCTTCTGGTGGTTCTGCAGCCACAGAGTTTGGTAGTCAACCCCTAAAGTACCATCTCACCCTACAGTAGACTCTACCCTGGACTTTGCTGCTTGTCTCATTCTTCAGCAATTAACCTTGGCAATAAAGCAAGGAAACACTTTCCTAGGTGTCACCTGAGATGATGATCTGGAGAGAGAGGTGAGCAGATTTGGAAATGCCCAGCAATCTAGAGCCCTGGCATGTACACGCCATTAGCCACTATTGTACAAGTTGTGTGTGTCCTTTACCCCAGGAGTCCCCAGACTGGGGCGATCTTTGTGCATATGCATTTGGGTGACAGACTTAAAGTTGCAGGGCAAACTTAGTTCTCACACTTCCTGACTTCTGAGAGCTTGACTTTGCAATGTTAATGCTGTTGTGGTGCAGTTCCCTGTGTGGAACATCCCGGGTCTTTTGTTCCTTTTCAAAAAAGACTCAGGGAAGTTTGGCCTGCCTCAGTCCCTTTGCCTGGATCAACATCTGTAGGCGCTTTCAGGTAACTATTGAAGATGAGGGTGAGACTTGGGAGTAGCTCACAATGCAATGCTGCGGGGCCTGGACTCAAGGCAGACACAGGGACACGGGAGGAGGCGCTTGAGAGGGAACCATCACAGGGAAGGAATTAGAAAGACAACAGAAGTCGGGCATGTGGTCCATTAAACGTGAATGAAGGGGACATGGATTACATCAATGAGAGGCCCAGCATGCAGCTGGACACATGGAGTGAGAAGCCAAGTCCCATGGACTGTTAAGTGAGGAAGAAAGGGAGTTTGAACAGGTGATTTAGAAACAGCAGCCCAGGATGGGACATGTCCTTTGCTGAGGAACCTCTCGCTTGATTCCATGCTAGAAGACTGCCCAGAACTAAAGGACGGCAGTAACCACAAACTCAAGACAGAGAGGGGTGTGTTTGTGGGGTATGTGAAAATTGGTGGTGTTTGTGGAGGAGGTGCTAGGGGTGTGTATGAAGATTGTGTTAGGCATGTGGGGAGGTGCAAGGTGGGGAGATTTTGAGGGGTGAGGTGCATGTGTGAGGATATGCCAGGGCTGTGCAAGCTGCAGTCAGTTCCCTGCTGAGGTGATGGTGTTCCAGACTCGGTCATTTCTCCCCACTTTTGTGGTGTCTCTGTGGCTGTCTCCTCTCCCCTTTCCTGTCATCTCGCCTCAGCCCAGAGCTGTTCTCTCTTTCCCTTCACTGTCAGATTGTGTCGTTCTGCACTGGCTCCCTCTTTCTCTAGTTTCTTGCCCTAGATTGTGCTCTCTGACATCATAACAGCTAGATTGGGTCAGACTAATGGTCCATCCAGCCCAGTGTCCTATCTTCTGATGGTGGCCTGTGCCAGATGCCTCAGAAGGAATGAATAGAACAGGGCAATTTATCCAGTGATCCAACCCTGTTGTCCAGTCCCAGTCAAAGGTTCAGGGATACCCAGAGCATGGGGTTGCTTTGCTGACCACCTTGGCTATTAGTCATTGATGGACCTATCCTCCAGGAACTTCTCTATTTTTGAACCCTGTTATACTTTTGATCTCCACAACATCCCCTGGCAACTAGTTGCACAGGTTGACTGTATGTTGTGTGTAGAAATACTTCCTCATGCTTATTTTAAACCTGCTGCCTGTTAAAGTCCTTGGGTGACCCCTGGTTCTTGTGTTATGTGAAAGGGTAAATAACACTTCCTAGTCACTGTCTCTACACCACTCATGATTTTATAGCCTTCAATCATATTTCCCCTTAGTTGTCTCTTTTCCAAGCTGAACTGTCCCAATCTTTTAAATCTCTCCTCAGATGGAAGCTGTTCCGTATCCCTAGTTATTGTGCCTTTTCCATTTCTAACATATCTTTTTCGAGATGGGGCGAGTGCAGGTACCATTCCAGGTGTGGGCGTAGCATGGATTTATGCAGCATCATTATGATATTTTCTGTCTTATTCTCTATCCCTTTCCTAAAAGGTTCTTAGCATGGTGTTAGCTTGTTTGCCTGCCTCCCTCCCCATTATAGACCTGCTCCTGTTGGCATCTCTGGTGAATATAGGGTTCAAACCAATCAATTCCATCCCCTCCCTGTCCTTCCACCACGCCATCCAGCTTTATCCCTTCCTCCCCCTCTCCCAGGCCAGACCATTCACTCCTCTCCGTCCCCACTGCAGGGCCCCCTATTTTGCACATAGCCAGCTGTTCACCCAAGCAGCCAGAAGCCAGCACAAGTCTGGCCAACCGGGGGCACCTCATTCCCAGAGCCCCTAGCAGCAGTTCTGGGCAAGGCAGCACAGCTTGGAGCAATGGGTGCCTCATCTGCTGTACAATGCATATCTGGGGTGTATATACTGTGTGTGATGGCAGAATGTACATCGGGGACCATACATCTCCCCTTTGGCCAGTCACGATAGGTGGGTTAACAGTAGAGTTGCCAACCCTCCAGGATTGTCCTGAAGTCTCCAGGAATTAAAGATGAATCTTTAATTAAAGATTATGTCATGCGACAAAACCTCAAGGAATACCGCCAACGCAAACTGGCAACCTTAGAACTTAACCGTGCCACAGACATTGCATCCAACCTCAGCAGATTGTCTGGGCTGCTGTCCTAGGGAAGAACAAGAAGTGAGTCCGTTTTGCAAGGGACTGGCTAGTATGCATGCGCCCTTCTGCCCTGGATAGGATCTGTGGGGCCAGATAGGGTGCCCACAGTGCCTGCCATGGTGTCTGCATTTGTGTGTGCACATGCATGTGCATATTACATACAAAATAACTTTAAAAGGTTGCTTGTTAGGTTGCAAAGTCAAATATTCAAAAGTTAGGGAATGTGAGTAAGTATTGGGGCTCCACAGTACTGGAGTGCACTGATTCTCTAGGGTGCTGCGCCATGCCAGGAGGACCATGCCTCAGAGGCCAGCGCAGCAGGTGTTTCTGCAGCTATGCCATGTAGGTGCCAGTTTAGGTGGGTCGCAGTAACTGCTCAGACAGGCAGCTCGGGGAAAGGCGATTTTCCTAGGGCTGGCAGAGAAGGTTGCAGATCCCGTAGGTGCAGAGGCTCAAGCAGTTACAGTTCAAAGTGAGCCGTAGCGGTTCCTGTTGGGCAATCACCAGTCAGGGCTTGGCAGGGCCAGTGCCTGGGGTGCCCTCTCCAGTCTAGTCTCTATTCCAACAAACAGGCACTTGCAGGTTTCTAGTCTAGGCTTGGTTAGTGTCTCTACTTGGCCCCCTTCTTTACAGGCTCCCTGCTGCTCCCCCACATGTTCCCCATGCACCTGCCCCCAGTTGTAATGGCCAGAAGACATAGCCTGTTCCACACACATTTCTGCAGGCGGCCCCTGGGGAAATCTTTCTGCCTCCAGCTTCCCTGCAGCTCCTAGCTCACTATGTAAACACTGTTCTGCAAACAGAGCCCATCACTGCCTGGGCCAGGAGGTCTCCCCTATCTGACTAAGGGAAAGGAGCTGATAGGATGTGTAGTCAACTGCTGAGCAGATCCACCACATCTACAGTCACCTCCACAACCTGGATTGTGCACCTCCTTGCACATCCATCCTGTGCACAAGGTCATGTAGAAAACTAGACTGGGATCACGTAAGTCTTGGGCAGCGCTTCCTGCAGCACCTACTCTGCACAGCGCTCCCTGGTCACACCTCCATGGACTCTCAGTCCCCCTAGGCTCTGTAGACCTGGGTTCTCGTTCCCAGGTCCTTACAGACATAGACTGCTGACACCTGCTCTCACAGACAGCCCTGCTATACAATCCCATGAAGAGTTCTCTTAAATCTAATTATATTGTTTGCCCTTGCCACTCCCACTGGGAGGCTGATCCAGAACCTAATGGATAGAAACCTTCCAATTTCCAGCATACATTTGTTCATAGCCAGTTTCTCCCCATTCACTCCAGCGCCAAAATTGTCCTTTAGCTTCAATAGCTCTTCTCCCTCCCGTGATGTATGTATAGAGAGCAATCAGATCCCCCCTCAGCCTGCCTTTTGCTAGGCCAGGCAAGCCCAGTTCTTTTAGTCTCATACTTTTGACTGCTTGACTTTGCAACCTTAATTCGGGTCTGTTTGGGTGTATGTCATTCCCCAGGGCTGTTGTTTTTAAAGGAAACAAGTAAAAATAAATCCTACAAAGTACAATTGTAACAACCTCCCCGCCAAGCTTGGAAGTGTGTTGCTTCCCCCCTCAGGGTATATAGGCTGGCACTACCTGGGCTATGGGGCATGAGCTAGCAAGAGGAGAAAGCTGTTATCCCAGAGCCAGAATAGACCACTGGGTCCAGAGAGTGATTGTCAGTGGGGAGAGCCCAGCCCAGCATTTTTTCTCTCCCCTGGAAGCTGGGATAGCTTGTGGCCCAGGGGGATGGGGCCATAATCTAGGCTTGAGGTTGGCGGTGGAGAGTTGGGGGTATTTTGGTCCACGTGGTGACCCCAGAAGGGGGCATAGGCCACAGGGGCCAGGTGCTGGGTCTAAGGGAGGGAGCCATCCCCCCCACACCTTCTCTGGCAGCGTGTGCATCTGCTGCTGCTTTGGCAGCAACGTCAGCCGGGCCCTAGACCGTTCCTGTCCAAGTGTGATTTTGGCTGGCTGCCACCATTCTCCTGGGGACGCCAGCGAGCAATGGGAACGGAGATCTGTAACAGGTTATATTTCAGGAAATCTGAATGGCTGTTCACGGGAAAAGCCAAGCACTGCTCTTACAGACACAGTCATAGACACATACATCTCTGCACACCACTACCTCCTGCTGGAGTGCTGATCCCACACTCAAGGCTCCTGTCCATTATCTGTATATAAAAAAGTGTCTCCAGACAATGGCTGGCAGAACCTCCCTGCTCGCCCCCAAGGAGGGCCCTGTGTCAGAGGGACCAGAGGCTGAGATGCCTGTTACCATCTCCCTGCTGCTAGGCCAGATGCGTTTCTTCCAGCCCTCCTTCCCAGCTGAGGTCAGGGCTTGGGTTCCTTGTGAAAGGCGGGACCGGCTCCAGGTTAAAGTCCAGACGCAGGCTGCAACTCTGCCCTCGCTGCAGGCATCTCACGCCCTGGTCCTCAGCTAGTATATGAACTGATCCCAGGACTGGAAGTTGGCTGTTGCCTAGGGAGCAGGGATCGGGACCTCATGACACTCACTACAGGCAAATAGGGCCCATCCCACCAGGGCTCTGTAGATGTGGAGCTTCAAAAGGGCCAAAGATGAGGAAAATTATGAGCAAAATTCCTTGGGGGGTGGGAGGGGAGATGTATACAGAAAGATGTGATGGAACAATGGCAGTTCTTTCAGAGGGAAACGATTCCACACTTAAGGCAACTTTGGCTAAAGGCCCATCCTGGTTCACTGGCGAAGCGAAAGCAGCAGTTAGAAATAAAAAGCAATTGAGTGGGCTGAGCGAGGAGAGAGCAGTTGGCCCCTTGCCTGGAGGGAAGTGGGGGCAAGGGGTGGGGAGGAGAGCAGAGCAGCTGGGTCTGCCCAAGGGGGAGCAGGGAGAAGTGGAGGGAGCTACTGCAGAGCTGGAGGGAGGACAGCCCAGCACTGATGGGCTGATTTGGGGCAGGAGGAGTCCACATTGACTGGATCACTGAAGATGGGGGAGGGTCCCTGCTTTTTACCTGTGTATTGTATCCCCCTGGTATGTAAACCCAGCCCCAGCATGTATCTTGGCCAGCAGCTGCCACTGCCAGCTCAGGCTTTTTTTCCTAGCTTGGTTGGATGAAGTGCCATCTCAGATTTTACCCCTGCTCCCCTCCACTCCCGCTGGTCTCCTCGGTCTTTATACCAAACTCACTTCCTTTGTTTAGGAGACACTTGTTCTGTGAACTGTGGCTTCAGTCATCAGTCCCCCAGGTCTCTGCTATCAGACTGGCACCTTCTGTGTCCCTGGATGTCATGTCCTAAGGGACCATGACCAGGGACCCAGAGGAGGGAAGCTGGTACCTGCCTTTGACTCCTGGCCCTGTTGCTGCCGAGCATAGGGACAAGGCAGGAATTCCTGGGGGCCTAGCCCTCTGCTGCAGGATGGGAGTAAGTCCCATTGAAGTCAGTGGGGTTCTTCATCTCCTGCAGTGGGATGATGCCCCGTCACAGCAATTAATGCAAATACTCCTGGCCAACCCTGTGAGCTCTGGGGCTTCACACGCCACAAAGCAGCCCCATCTCAGAGCAGCAGCCTCGGCAGGAAAACAGAGAGATTATTCACGACCTTAATGGCTTGAGCCAGTGTTTTCTTCCCCTCCGCCAGCTGCAGCACGGGTTCCGCTGCCAGCCCTGGGCACAGGACCCAGCTCAGCCACACAGAGCCAAGTCACTTCTCCAAATGGCAGAAAGAGACAGGCAGGAACTTGGCTGGAGGATGGAAAACAGCGAAATGCTCATTGGAAAAATGGTTGGTCCAAGTGTCCCCTGCTTCCTGCTTCACCAGCTTGTGCGGAAGGGGTGGGTGAGCGGCCAATCACAGTACGGACTCCCATCCCCAGCTCATTAGCATATTGCAGTGACAGGACTTGGCAGGAAATTCGGCTCCTGGCTGCTTTGCAGACCGATTGTAACCCGAGAACCCTGTTGGGATCTCCAGACTCAGCAGTCTGGACTTCTTTTGGATAGGCCAGTGCCCTGGACACAGGTCACGTACTTAGCAAGAATCCAGCCTGTTTCATGCATCTTGGAAGGATCCAGCAGCCCAGCATCCAAATCTACTCCAGGCTCGTGTTTTGGGGCAATCAATTCGACACCAAAGGATTCACAGTTCACTGTGGACACTCCCGTCCACTCTCGGCCTGTAGTTGTCACTTTACAGTTTGGGAGGTGACCGGCGCCCAAGGAACTGAAACTCGAGAGGCAATGGGGACCTCCCAAGGACTTCTCCAAGCCAGCCGATGATCTGATGGGCTCTCAGTGCCAGGTGGCAATCAAAGCCCCTGGCTAAACAGGAGTGAGATGGGAGCATCCCTGGCAGTTCTGCAATGTTGTCTTAGTCAATAGCTTACAAGATGCTGCTCGATGGCTGTGAATTACCATTGGGACATTACTGTGCACATCCAAAAATAAGGTGCTGCCTCATTCCAAGCCAAGCCAAGTAGGAGTGACCAGCTCCTCTGCTCAGGGCCTATCTGCTCCCTCCTCGCTCCACAAGGGATGATGCAGATCCAGGCCGCTGTGGTGTGGTAGGGAACGGCTTCCATAGGGGGAGAGATTGCACAGATCAGGGCTGTTCAGCTGGGACACAAGACAACTAAGTGTGTGTGAGGGCAGGGGGATCTGACAGAGGTCTAAAAATCATGCATGGTGCAGAGAAAGGGAATGGAGAAGTGCTATTTACCCCTTCACACCATATAAGAACCAGGAGTCACCCGATCAAATTCATAGGCAGCAAACAAGAGGAAGTACTTTTTCCAAACACACAACTAACCTGTGGAACTTGTTGCCAGGGGATGTTGTGAGGGCCAAATGAATAAGCGGGCTCAATAAAAACTGAATAAGTCATGGAGGATAGGTCCATCAATGGCTACTAGCCAAGATGGACAGGGACACAATCCCATGCTCAGGGCGACCCTAGATCCCTCAGAGGGAGGCAGATCCCTAGATGTGTCTACTCTTTCCAACCCACTAGAAGAGTTCCTGGGCTCGTGGGGAAGAGGGGCCCGTTGCACCGCAGCATCAGCATTGGTGGCCTTACCTCACCCTTCCTTCCCATGGAAATCAGCTCCCAGGAGAATGTGAGAGGAGGCTGCTCTAACATGCACTGGTAGGTAGCAGCCCCCTCAAGGGCTAGTCCGGTGGCCAGGATCCCAAAGCAGTGCACCAGCCCAGAACCTTCCCTCCCCTGCTGCCCCAGCCATGCAATTCACCATACACCCAGCCCCACACTGTGGGGACCTCTGCTGCTGCCTTCAGGCATGGTTCAGTGCCTTGGGGTCAGTCACAGGGATGTGAAAGGGCCATTTTCCACACATTCCCCATCCATAAAGTTTCAGATTCTTAGCCCCTGGAAACCACAGATGATCTTGAGATCCAGAGCTGAGCAGGAGGTCAGAGTCAGCAATTTCTTGTCACTCTGACCCTCCGTGGCTAAGCCTGCCTATGGGAAGCACTATCTTATGGGGTTCAGAGACCCCAGCCCCAGTGGAGAAGTGTGCATCTAACTCCCCAACTCACCTGCCCTGTCCCTTCCCCTAGAGGGCGGATGGTGGCTCTGGGAAGAGGGAATCTCCAAATTACTCCTTTCCCCAGGATCAGCATGGAAACAACTCATGCAACTCCCTGAAGCATCCCTGTTCCCTGACAGCCACTATCCCATTCCTTCAAGCAGCGGCTTCTCCCGTAGCAAGGCTCTGGCTCAGGAAGCTCAAAGCCACCAGAGGATTCATAGAATATCAGGGTTGGAAGGGACTTCAGGAGGTCATCTAGTCCAATCCCCTGTTCAAAGCAGGACCAGTTCCCAACTAAATCATCCCAGCCAGGGCTTTGTCAAGCCTGACCTTAAAAATCTCTAAGGAAGGAGATTCCACCACCTCTCTAGGTAACCCATTCCAGTGCTTCATCACTCTGAGTGAAAAAGTTTTTCCTAATATCCAACCTAAACCTCCCCCACTGCAACTTGAGGCCATTACTCCTTGTTCTGTCATCTGCTACCACTGAGAACAGTCTAGATCCATCCTCTTTGGAACCCCCCTTCAGATAGTTGAAAGCAGCTATCAAATCCCCCCTCATTCTTCTCTTCTGCAGACTAAACAATCCTAGTTCCCTCAGCCTCTCCTCATAAGTCATGTGCTCCAGCCCCCTAATCATTTTTGTTGCCCTCTGCTGGACTCTTTCCAAGTTTTCCACAACCTTCTTGTAGTGTGGGGCCCAAAACTGGACACAGTACTCCGAATGAGGCCTCACCAATGTCGAATAGAGGGGAATGATCACGTCCCTCAATCTGCTGCTAATGCCTCTACTTATACAGCCCAAAATGTTGTTAGCCTTCTTGGCAACAAGGGCACACTGTCAACTCATATCCAGCTTCTCATCCACTGTAACCCCGAGGTCCTTTTCTGCAGAACTGCTGCCTAGCCATTCGGTCCCTAGTCTGTAACAGTGAATGGGCTTCTTCCGTCCTAAGTGCAGGACTCCGCACTTGTCCTTGTTGAACCTCATCAGGTTTCTTTTGGCCCCAGTCCTCTAATTTGTCTAGGATTTAAATGCTGAGAGTTGCAAAGAAACAGAAAGCATGTCTGAATCTGCTGGCAACTCTCCCTAGGCACAGCACAATGACCCTCTGTTAGCCACTTTCTTAGAAACTGTCTCCTTAGTGGACAAGCAGCCCCTTCACCACTGGGACGTTTCACCCACACAGCAGACCAGGAACTGCTAAGGGTCTGTAGTATAGTATCCTGTGTCTGCTGGGGCCTGTGCTGAGGTTATACTCCTAACCCTAACCCTTAGGAGTTATAACCTCAATATACACTTACAGCAGTAACACTGTTCCTTGTGGAATCACTTCCTGTCCCCAGCTGGGGACCACGAGGTTCAATAACCTCTCTTATTTCTCTCTTAGCTAATGCACAGAGCTGTGGAAAGGACCAGTCCTGCAATCCTTCCTCCTACAAGTAGCCCCATTCAGTATGCTTGCTCATGCAGGGATAGGATAGGCTTTCAACACCCGGATGTCCCTCACTATGGCCATTCCCACTGCTCCCAGGGCCAGAAGGAATCATGCTGACCACAAATCTGAAAACAGCAGAGATTTCACATTTGCCTGTAGGGCTTCAAACCCAGGACCTTGGCTATCACAAGGCAATTCATACCCTTAGGCCATGTGTGATAGAAATTCTGCAGATCTAGAATTGCTGAATTTTAGAAATGTAGGGCTGGAAAGGACCTTGAGAAGTCATCTAGTCCCGCCCCCTGTGCCATGGCAGGACCAAGTACACCTAAACCACTCCCAATAGTGTTTGTGCAACTTGTTTTTAAAGGCTTCCAATGATGGCGACCCCACAATTTCTCTTGGAAGCCTATTTCAGAGCTTAGCTACCTCTAGATATTAGGAAAATCTTTCTAACTCTAACCTAAATCTCCCTTGCTGCAGATTAAGCCCATTATTTCTTGCCCTATCTTCAGCAGACATGAAGAACAATTGATCGCTGTCCTGTTTAACAGCCCTTAACATAATGGAAGACTTATCAGCTCCCCTCTTGGTCTTTTCTCAAAAGTAAATGTGCCCAGTTTTGTCACCCTTTCCTCACAGGGCAGGTTTTCTAAATCTTTTATCGTGTTTATTGTTCTCCTCTGGACTCCCTCTAGTTTATCTACATCCTTCCTAAAGTGTGGTGTCTAGAATAGGGGACAGAACTCCCACTGAATACCCACCGGTGCCTAGTAGAGCAGGACAATGACCTCCTGTGTCTTACATTCAACACCCCTGTTAACACACCCCAGAGTCAGATTAGTCTTTTTTGCATCTGCATCATATTAATTCATTCCATTTGTGATCTACTACAACCCCAGATCCTTTCCAGCAGTACTACCTAGCCACCAGTCACTCCCCGTTTTGTAGTTGTGCCTTTGATTTTTCCTTCCTACTTTGCACTTTTCTTTATTGACTTTCATCTTGTTGATTTCATACCAATTCCCCAATTTGTCAATGTCATTTTGAATTTGACCCCTAAAGTGCTTGCAACCCCTCCCAGCTTAGTGTCATCTGCAGCTTTTATAAGCATACTTTCGACTCCAGTATCCAAATCAGTAATGAAAATATTGACTAGTTGAATCATAGAATATCAGGTTTGGAAGGAACCTCAGGAGGTATCTAGTCCAACCCCCTGCTCAAAGCAGGACCAACCCCAACTAAATAATCCCAGCCAGGGCTTTGTCAAGCCTGACCTTAAAAACCTCTAAGGAAGGAGATTCCACCACCTCCCTAGGTAACCCATTCCAGTGCTTCACCACAATCCTAGCGAAAGTTTTTCCTTATATCCAACCTAAACCTCCCCCACTGCAACTTGAGACCATTACTCCTACCATAATAGTAATATTATTTAACATGACTGATGGGAAAAAATCATTCTCCTTTTAGAATCCTACTAATCAATTTGTCTCACTACCATCCAGAGAGTACCACAGGGTAATTATTAATCATACATTGTTTAAAAAACAAATCACAGAAAAGTCTCTTTTGGTTGAATTTTAGGTTGGCTGACTTCTCCAAGCTCTAAATTCAAACTATTGTGGAATGTAATTATCTGCTCTCTCTTTCTCTCTCTGTTTATTGGTATCCAGATAAATAATAGATTTTCACTGCATCCACCATATTTCTGTGTTAGCAGCAGAAAGACAAAAAAGCCCTCAACTCTGAGATGAGCCGCCTCAGCTCCAATGAAAATGCAGCTGGCTCCATCACCTGAGCTTTGATAGACATCTAAGCTCTTGCCAGAGTCCAAGGGCTTTTGTTTCTGAACTGCAGATTACAAAAGCGTCCTAGGAAGGTTTAGCGGATATAGTTCCTCTAAAGCTTTTGTATTCTGCTCAAACGGCACTTCTCTCAGCACAGAGAAATCTCCTGAAAAAGAAAAGGTCAGGCCAAATCTCTGTGCGAATGGAATCCCTGAAAGAGATGGGTTGCATTGTCTGATTCTGATGCTGTATTTGCCTGAGTAAGACACGGTCCCTTTGTGCCACAACCAGGAGTCACAATGGGCTGCCTTTAATGACAGGTGCAGTCATAGCCCAGTGACCTTGATGGGAGCATTTAACTAGGGCTAAACTCTAATGGCCACCTCCTTGGTCTTAATTGTTTAATTAATACTCTGCACTGGCATTCAGCAGCATGAAAAAAAGCAGGTGTGTGGCTGAGAGCAGCCCTGCAGAGCAGCTTCTCATTAACATTCACTTGGCTTTCTGCAGCGGGAAGCAACATGGCAGATAAAGCATCATTAAAGGGCCATTCATGCAAATGTTACATTTACATGGAGGTCTAGCGGCATCAGGAACACACCGGCCTGGCACGGGTCTCCCAGTGATTTCAGCCGTGCCCATTCAGAAATACCAGTGGCCCAGGGGTTTGCAGGGTGTGTTCCCCCACCCTACTCACATCTCAGCCTGCAGCTGTGGGCCTGCATTTCCCAGAAAGCTGCTTGGTCAGACACAGCGTTAGTGTGAGGGACCCCAGGGGAAGCGATCTGCCTTGGCAGGCACTGAGGCACAGCCACAGGAGGAGATTCATGGTGCTTGGAGAGGGAATATTTGTTCAGAGAGGGAGTTCTCATGGGACACCTTTAACTTTGGTCAAAGCCAGGAGCAGGGATTCTTTCTGATGTGGCAGCCCTTCTAGGGGCTGGAATTCGGGATGAGTTCGCCACACCCACGGCCCCTTACTAACAGGCCTCGCCTCTGGCCAGCAGGGCCCCACCAGGGATGGGGCTTCCCCCATCTATGCTTTGACTACCACAAATGGGGCCAGAAAAGCAGTAAGTTTGATAACACGCACAACAGCCTGTAACAGCTGCCCCCGGCACCAGAGTGAGGCAGCCCAGGGCTAGGGAAATGGAGGGCCAGTCCCACCACTGCTGCCTTTGCTCATTAGTCCTCCCAGTGCACTGGCACCTGTCAGCAGGGTCATTGCACAGGGCAGAACACTAAATGGCCCCCACCTTCTGCACTCCAAGTGCCTGAGTGGGGAATCAGCCTTGACAGCCAGCAGCACCCTCACCCTGCCCTCCTGCTGTCAGAGCCTGGCGGTTCCCTTCCCCCTGCTCCTGGCAGGGAGAGTTTGACAGGAGATGGGACTTGCACAGTGGAATGGGCTCCCCTAGGAAGCCAGCACAAACCTCCCCCCACTTGAAGTGCCAGGCATGTTTCTCGAGCCCAGCCTCTCTAACAAGCAGCAGCATATGTGTGGCTAGTCTGACAAGAATTCCAGCACATGCTTCTCCCCCGAGCAGAGAAACACAGGACAGCTGGTGTTTAACGCGCTCCTGGAAGGGCCTCAGACACTCCTGTGATGAGCACAGTACGAGACCCTGCCTAATAGAAGAGACCTGATTCTTTCTGTGCTGCTTCACCGCTTCAGTCAATTGCAGCTTCAGCCGCTGAGCTGAGCAGAGCAAGCGTTCGTTTAGAAACGGTAGCAAACGATTCCAGCCAGGGCCGGCTTTAGGAAGTGCGGGGCCCAATTTGAACATTTTCAGCGGGGCCCTGGCAGGGATGACTAAAAAAAAAAAAGGTGTAAAAAAAAAAGCCTTTCATTTCTTCCATGTATTATTTACTTTCCATAACTATATAAATAATACAATTGTATATTATGTACATTACATCATATATGCTTTTGGTTGCTTATTAATGACTGCAATTTCACATGTGTGGGTCCCTGCCACTCCCTGAGGGTGTGCACATGTGTGGGTCCCAGCTGCTCCCTGTCCCCCTCATTGAAGTAGGTGTGCAGGGTTACAGCCCTGGGAACTGCAGGGCAGCAGTGGACATGAGGCTGACTGGAGGTAGGGTAGGGCTGACTGGAGGTAGGGTCTAGCTGCAGGCAGGGCAAGGGGTGCAGGGCTGGCTGGAAACAGGGGGGGTGTGGGGTGGGCTGGCTTTAGGCAGGGCCGCAGGGGGATGCAGCAGGGGTTGAGAGGGCTGGAGACAGAGGAGTGCAGAATTGGCTGGCTTCATGAAGGGGAGTGCAGCTGGGTTAACTGGAGACAGGGCAGGGGGTTTGGGGCTGGGTGTGGGCAGGGTGCACAGGGCTGGTGCAGGCAGGGGTGTGAGGGGGCTGGCTGGCTTTGGGCAGGGCCACAGAGGTGTGTGGCAGGGGGTGGCTGGAGAAAGGGCAGGGGGTTTGGCAGAGCTGGCTGGGAGCAGAGCTGGCTGGGGGCAGGGCAGAGGGTGCAGCAGAGGCAGCTGGAGCCCCTGCCCTTTAAATAGCCCCCAAGCCTCCCGCTATCCCAGGGCTCTGGGGGTTATTTAAAGGGCCCAGGGCTCCCCTGCTTCTACCCCGCCCCCGACCTTTTATATAGCTGTGAGAGCCCTGGAGAATACATGGGGGCGGTGGGGCTCCGGCGGCTATTTAAAGGACGGTGTTGCAGAGGCAGCTGGAGCCCCCCCCCCCGCTATCCCAGGGCTATGGGGGCTATTTAAAGGGCCCAGAGCTCCAGCAGGGAGAGCAGGGCTGCGGGGCGGCTTGCCGTGCTCCGGCCAGGACTCCAGCAGGGAGAGCAGGGGTGCGGGCTGGCTTGCCATGCTCCGGCCAGGGCTCTGGCCGGGAGAGCAGGGGTGCGGGCTGGCTTGCGGTGCTCCGGCCAGGGCTCTGGCCGGGAGAGCAGGGCTGCGAGGCAGCTTGCTGTGTTCTGGCCGGGGCTCCGGCCAGGAGAGAGGGGCTGCTTGCTGCGCTCTGGCCGGGGCTCCAGCTGGGAGAGCGGGGCTGCAGGGCGGCTTGCCGCGTTCCGGCCGGGGCTCCAGCCGGGAGAGTAGGGCTGCTTGCCGCGCTCCGGCTTTCGGCATGGGGCCCGATTCCTGGGAATCGGTTGAATCGGCCTAAAGCTGGCACTGATTCCAGCCTTCGCCCAGTGCGGATTCATTAGCATGAGGCCAAGACTCAGGCAGACTTCACAGAGCATTGTCAAAGGGAGGACTACAATAAACAGCCATTGTCTGAAATGCAGGCTAGGAGGCTGAAGCAGCAGCAGGTTTCTACAGGTGTCTGCAGCTCCATAAGCAACATCTCCCTCCCACCCAAGGCTGCCAGGAGCTCATCTGCTCCCAGAGACCCAGCGCGCAGCCCTGCAGGCTCTTTAAGCAACATCTAGGGCTCGGATTCCAGGTTGCAGATCCACAAGAAAAGCCAAGTCAAAGTCCTCCATACAGCAGGACAGCTGGAAATGCAGCTGGGAGCCGCAGCCTGCCCAAATGGAGGCATGGGGCTTCCACCACTTCTCGCATCCGGGAGCGGTCCCTTGTCGCCTGCAAAACAAACACCTGGGGTTTGTTCCCCAAGGTGCTGGGAGAGGGTATCATTGCGACCAGATCGTGAGAATTTTTATTCACTACACTTGTGCACGATAATGCCACAGTGGCCACTGGGTTTTTGCTCACCAGAGTGCCTAGGTACTTCACACGTGCCTTGGGTTAATCCCTTCCCCATTTACTGAGAGCCAATAACTGGGACTTTGTAGGGGAAAGCCCCTCCAAAACACTAGACAGCAGGGGAAATGGAGCTGGCAGCTTTCGAAATGCCTGGGTTAACGGGAGGGGGGTGTCTTGGGCTTTGGGGATGTGCCCTGGATTCGTGTCTTATATCCATTCCAGTAGCGTCATCAGGGCCCCGCTGTGTTAGGTGCTGTACAAATGCACTTCAGAGACAATCCCTTTCCCACTCTCTGTAGACAAGCCACACAAAGAGAGGCACAGAGGTGAAGGGTAACTGTAAGGATTACCTCTCAGGAGTGCCTCCGTGTTTGCATCTGTGTCTGCACCTCTTTCAGTCTGTGGTGACCCCTTCTGGCAGTCTCCAGTGACTCAGCCCTCCAGCCAAGTCACACACAGTCTGTGCAGAACCCAACTCAAACAGACCCTTCTGGGGTGGTAGCCCAACAAAGTCTTTAAGGGTTCCTGGCCCTGTAAGGGGGCCATGTCCCCAGGGCTTCCTTCTTGGAGACCCTTCACTCCCTCTGGGCTGTTCTGTCCCCAGCTGAGCCTCTTAACAGTTCAGATCCCCTTCTGAGGGGGTTATCACTGTCCAATTGTAGGCCACTTCCCCAGTATTTTAGGAGGGGACCCAGGCCCACCCATTACTCCAGGTCCCAGCCCAGGGACCTTAAGAAAGGAGCCAGCTACTGCCATGTCCCTTTAACTAAACTGCTTTCCATTCCCTGGGCCTCTTCCCCATGGCCCCAGCCTTCACCAGTCCTTCACTCTCATCTCAGGCGATTCTGTGTTCAGGCCCAGCAGCCAGCCAGGAGCTCTTCCTCGCTGCCCTGGTCCTTGCCAGCATGGAGCAGGCCATGGTGCTTCAGGTCCCTTTGAGCAGCCAGGAGCATTAGCTACATTCCTCAGGCTCCAGGCAGCAACTGACTCTGGCCTGCACTGTAGCGCCTTATATACAGGCTTCTAACCCTCTGATTGGCTAGTGCCTTACAGCCTCCCCCTGAATGGCTGGTTCCAATGCAGCCACTCTAGCACACTTGGAGGACTTCTCTATGATTCTATTCTGGGATGGGTGTGGTAGGATCCCAAGGCCTCCAGCAGGGGGCCTCTGGCTGTGGTACATCCTGCCATAGTAACATTTTCAAAAGTGCCTAAATCCCACTGACGTAGAACATTTTACTCTAAATGCCTTGCTCGAGGTCCCACAGCCGGTCACTGGCAGAGATGGGGTATTAGAACCCAGGTCTCCTGGCTATGGGTATGGTGCTCTAGCCACTAGCAATGCTGGCCCCAGATCCCTGGTTTCAGGCCAACTCAGGGTATGTGGCAGCTCAAAGGGAGAATTGGTCCTTAAGGTCCTAGGTTTGCTAGGGCTCTGCCAGTGGCAACCAGAAGCCAATACAGCAAGTGAAGCATACAGTTAACGTGGTTAGAAGATAGGTTGCCACCTCCTGAACCAGCTGATATTCCCAGGTGGCCTGCAGGGGTAGGCTTAGGAGGGTTTCACTGAGAGGTGACTGATGACTGAGGGGAGGCCTTCATCAGAGAGCACAGACTTTTGACCAGATGAACATGGAAAATAAGAAAAGTCTCTGGCCATTTTTGTCACTGGGGAATCTAGGAGCAGAGATGGATCTGGGGATTGTGGAACACTTTGATACAAAGCACATGTCTGACTTAAACTGATGTAGCAGGCAGGGACGTGGATGGTTCCTCATTGCTTTCCCCTGCCAATCAACATCAACTTTGGTATGTCCAGCTTGTGCTTAAGCCTGGCACTCTCCCAGAGCCCATCTATGCCAAACATTGCAGGCAGAGTGCAGGAGCTCGAGACCACACTCACACCCCACCCCTGGCTGACACAGCTTGGTGATGGAGAGATTTGACACACACAAAGTCAAGGATACAACTGTAAGGTCTCCGGGGCAGTGTGAAGTCTCCCTAACCCATCCCACACTGTGTTGCATTATACACAATCCATTGTATATCCATGAAAAACGGTGGTGCATATGCAGGGAGACTGACACTGCAGGACCCATCCCCTTCCTGTATATCCTCGCTGTCAGCCTGTTTACATTCGCATGCTTCCACTTTTTTATTTTATTTTCACGTCCTTCTGCTGTTGCTTTCAGCTCGGCAGTAACATTGCCCCCCGGGGGGAGACCACTTCCCACTGCAGGGACAATGGCTCATGGCAAGGAGATGACACAGCAGGAACATTTTCAGGTGGCAACCTCCACTTAGCATGGTCAGATCTGCGTGGGCACATCCACACCATGGCAGGTGCAAACACTAGTCTGTGTCTAATGCCTCTGTGCACACTTCCCAGCAGTGGCGCCAGGCAGCAGCACTCCAAGCGCATGCCTGGGGTGGCAAGCCATGGGGGGCGGCCTGCTGGTAACTGCGAGGGCGGCATTCTGGCAGCCTTCAGCAGCGCCTGCAAGAGGTCCTCCAGTCCCGGGGATTTGGCAGCAATTCAGCGGTGGGTACGCTGAAGGCGTGGGACTGGCAGACCTCCCACAGGCACGCCACCGAACCCGCGGGACCCGGGACCTCCCGCAGGCATGCCGCCAAAGGCAGTCTGCCTGCTGTGCTTGGAGTGGCAAAGAAGCTAGAGCCGCCCCTGACACTTCCACTAGCCCAGTGGTTCCCAAACTGGGGTTTGTGAACCCCTGGGGGTTCACAAAATGTTACCGGGGGTTCTTGGGAAAAAATTTCCTAATGGTAGACAGAGCCATTGAGTTGGCTTCTTAAATACCTTCCTGCTGTTTCACATCCGATACTCCTTGATGAAACATAGGAGCCTTGTCTTATAACAGGCTTGTTCAAAGTGATAGAAGCTACAAAAGTCAGATCTTGGAAGAGTGGTGCTGTTTTCATAATGTAATAAAAATACTGTAATGATAAATATTAATAAATAGTGTGTAATGAGCATGTCATAAAAATGAATTTTATATTTCCAAGCTCACTGCTTTTATAATTCATATTCAGGGAAAGGAGAAAATCCCTGGAAATATTCATTTTGAGGAGGGGGTTCGCAAGACTTGACATTTTAGTGAAAGGGGTTCATGGGTTGTTAAAGTCTGGGCACCACTGCAGTAGCCCAACACCTCTGCCCATGCAAGGGATAGATTTCCACCAGCTCACACAGCGCACATACCGGATTGGAACGCTGACAACGTGTGGGCAGATGAGTGCAGGCACAGGTGAGCACCAGAGGGGGCTTGTCAGATGCAAGGTCAGAATCACACCAATGATGGTATTAAAACCCAAATTGTTTCAAGCCCACAAGGCCAGTGCATCCCCCATTTCCGGGGCATGGGGTCTTTGGGCCTGTGCAGTGAAGTGAAGCATCACTAGGCTGTCATCTCCAACGTGTGCTGAGCGATGGGCCGAGGAAAACTGCATGACGGCAGCAACAGTGGCTGCTTCCTATGCTTGGAACTTTGCCCTCAAAAGTTTCATTGAAACTCAGGTGCTGCCAGACTGGATCAGACCCACAGCCCTGCTAGCTTCTGATACCAGCCAGTGCCAGGTGGTTCAGAGGGAGGGGGAAGAAACCCAGCCACCCATAGGGATGGTTCTTTTGCACTGAATTATCTGGGGGGGGGGCGGTGCTTAAAAATAATTAAATAAATAAATGAGGAAAAAAAAGACAAGGGAAGAAACCTCCTTTCTGACCCCTCAACCACCTTCTCTTTCCATCCTGCCTTTTTTACCTCTGTGCAGCCTCCAACTGGGTCCCCATCTCCCTCCTCACCAGCCCTTCCCCTTGCTTCACCTCCTTGATTCCCCCATGTCAAGACCGAGTGGCACCATGTAGATATCAGCCTCTGCCATCCTAGCCAGGGCTTAGAGACGCTTTCCCTCCCCGCTCCCCAATCAGCTGTTCAGTGGTGAGTGAAAATGACGGGTGCTGCCAGGGTCTGTTCTGGGTCCAATATCAGTCAATATTTCCATTAGCAGCTCGGAGAATGGAGTTGAGTGTGTGCGAATCAAATGCTCAGATGATAGTAAGCTGAGGGATTGGCAGGTACTTTGCAGGAGATTGTTATTATACACAGTAGGAGCCTAACAAAGGAGAGAAATGGGCTGAAATAACATCTACATTATTGAAGACAAAGAGTGGGGGCTGCAGGGGCATGAGTGGGCCTATGAGAGCATGTGTATGTGAGCAGGGAGGTTTGGGCTCTGGTTTCTCACTGGCACAGCTGGTTTTCTCTAACCTCATGCAGAGATAAAACCACATTAAAGCCAAGGATCTTCATTAGGTGGTGGTTCTTACAGTGTTAGGTTAGGGTTCTCCACCCTCTGGCACCCAGAGAAACACCATCCTGGCCTTAGACTTCAGGAGCTGCTGCTTCTGTATGCTTATCTCATGTCCCCCAGCAAAGAGCAGAGTTCACTATGGCTAATGACGGGCAAAGGCTGCAACCTTGATATATACAAGACATATGTGTTTTTTTCACACCCCTGCCCGATGAAAGTTTTACGGACAAACGTGCTAGTGCAGACATAGTTACTCTAATACAAAGTCAGACCAGATTTCTAACACCGCCCATCCTTCAAAATACCCCATCTCCAGGAAGAAGTGAGGGTTGATTTGTTTTGGAAGATTCTCTTTCATTTTACAAGTCAGGCTACATCACGCTGATGGAAGTCACAACCCTCTTGCAAAGGACGGCGCTTCTAATAAATGCACAATGCTTCAAGTGTAAACTTATTCCCTGAAAGACCAAAGCTGTTAACTTGCTCAAGTGATCCCCGAACAAGAAGCCAGGCAGTAACGGAATGAATGAGTTTGTGTCAGGGTCAGTCAGGTTTATAATGAATACCCAGGGAGCTGCACGAATGCTAAATGGGGCTTATTTGTGCGGTAAGAGGTCACTATTACATGCCCTTCATTACATGAAGTCTGTAACAGCAAACACCTCTGCCTGGTATGAATGAAGGAAAAGGGAACTGACACGGATGCCGCTCACAGTATTATCACTCGGTAATTCCTGAAAAGTTCTTTGAGAAAGAATGATCAAAACTAATGAGCAAGTGAATCTTTCCATTCTAACAATGAACTGTTTCCCCTAGATATTGGGATCACAGGCACTGACTCTGTGGGTGCCCCGGGGCTGGAGCATCAACGGGAAAAAATAGTGGGTACTCAGCATCCACTGGCAGCCTCCTATCAGTTCCTTCCCCTCCTCCCAGCATCTTCTACCCACCAGCGCCCTCCCCGATCAGCGCTTCCCCCTCCCTCCCAGCACCTCTCACCCACCACAATCAGCTATTCAGCTGCGTGCTGGAGGTGCTGGGGGGAGTGCGTGGAGCAAGGGTGGGGCACGCTCGGGGGAGGGGGCAAAACAGGACAGGAAGATGTGGGGCAGGAGTGGGGCTTTGGTGACAGTGCCTGGGGTGGAGCAGGGGTTGAGCACCCCTGGGGAAAGTGAAAAGTTGGCACCCCTGACTGATATTAAACATCTTCCCATTGCTCACCTTAAGCCACTCCCAAGAAAGTGCTCTCCCTAAATCTCGCCCTGCTAGAGCATCACCAAACACTTTCCCCATGTGCTTATTTCCAATCACTCACCTCAAGTACTCCCCCTAAAGTCTCCCCCTGTGGCTCACTCACTTGAGTGCCCATCCTAAACCATGTCCTGCTCAGTTCTCCCTGAAACGATTTCCATTCCCCTGGAGTGCTCCCTGAAAATCCCCCCACCCACCCACAGGATCCGCAAAAACCACTAACCCTCCACCAAGAGCTCAATCTCAAACACACCTGAATTGATTCTCATGTGAAACTGCTCCCCACTAACCAGCTGCTCTCCCCTCCCTGATGACTGTAAACCTCACAGAGTCTCATGCTAAACACTTCCCCTGAGTGTGCATCCTAACCTGCTCCCCATTGTGTACATCCCAAACTACACCCAATTCAGTGCTCATCCTACAACACTCTCCCAAATGTTCCCCATTCATTGCTCCTCCCTGAGTGCTCGATGAAAACCACCTCCTGAGTGGTCCTCAGAACCTGCTCCCTGAAGAACACTCGCTGGGAGCTGTCTAATATGCCTTGAATATAGTCTTAGCAACTTTTAATTTCTTCTGGCTCCTAAAATACAAAACAGCCACATCTGTTCCTCCGTCAATGACAGCCAACTTTGCACCTCTATTTACACCAGAATAGAGCTTGTCTGATTCTGAACTTTACCTGGAAACTAAATACAGTAGGAAAACAATTCCCATTGTATGAGACGTTTTGTCAAAGGAAGCCCAATGTTGGCACTTCTATTTTGCCAGGATTGGAAATTGAGATGTCTAAATGAAATCTTCAGGCTATTTTTAGTCAAGAGTCTCATGATTTACAAATGTCTGGAGCTTTCCTTTCTCCCTGTATCTCGCTAGAAAGAAACACCCTCACCTACACCCCTTAAAAAGTGACAAAGGTACGAAACACATTGTTTTCCTATGGCGAGTGCCCCATTGTGTCCTGTGGGTTAATCAATTCACAGAGACAGGTGTGGAAACTATAAGGCCTTGTCTACATGACACAATTAAGTTGACCTATGTTAGACTGATGTACAGCTACTGCAGTACTTACTGCGGTTTTTCATGGTCACACCACTCTCCTTCTGCCAGTGGTGCCTGTCCTCTCCGGGGCCACTTGCACCGACTTGAGTGGGGCAGTGTGGGGGGCAGACAGCTCTGCGCTGGGACCCCGCTGCTCAGCGCTCACAGCCCAGGCTGTTGACTCCATGCAGACCTCAGAGCTGACAGGTCAGGCTCTCAGCACTGGGCAGCGGAGCTCCCAGCTGAGAGCTCCACACACAGAACTGGCAGGAGATGTAAGAAACGCAGTGTCTACATGGACACTGCATCATCCTGACTCTATCAACCTAAGCCTATATCGGGGAGGTAGAGTTGTTAGGTCAGTGTAGTGAGGGACTTACATTGGAGGGAGCAAAGCTGTAGTGTAGACACTTAGAGCATATCTACACTTACCTCAGGAGTGATCGATCCAATGGGGGTCAATTTATCATGTCTAGTGAAGACGCAATAAATCAACTGCTGAGTGCTCTTCCAGTACACCACTGGAGCAAGGAGTGTAGGCGGAGTCAACGGGAGAGCATCAGCAGTCGACCTACCCCGTGAAGACACTGCGGAAAGTAGATTTAAGTACGTCAACTTCAGCTACGTTAGATCGACACCCCCACCCCCAGTGTAGACCAGGCCTTAAGTCGATGTAAGCTGCCTTACGTTGACCTAACTCTGTAGTGTAGACCACTGCAATAAACTGGTTAAGAACAACTGGCAGAGTGACCTATGGAAAGAGGAAGGCTCTATGGGTCAGAATTTCCTAATCCCAGAAGAAGACCAATTATCTTTCTGTCCAAATTAGAAATGTATTTATCAGAAACACATCCTGTTGGAAAAACAAGATGGATTATCCATGTACAAAGAGATGTCTCTTGTTCTTTTGAAAGTCCTGAGGAGTGCGAAACAAAAGCTATTAGAGATAATCAAAGAATGTACAGATCATCCACTAAATTTAGAGGAAAGAGAAAGGATTTTGTTTGTTTTTCTTTCTAGATGTTTGCTGCACTCTAGAAGTGATATGGATTGTGTAGCTCATGGAGGAAAAATAATATTGAAAGATTTCAGCTCCTAGTATGTGCCTAGCTCTCAAGTAGTAAAATAAATTGCTTAAAAGAGAGAGATTCCAAGTAACAGTCTGGCTGAATACAGAAATACAATCCTTGAAATGAATAAAACAGAAAAAGCCTCCGATAAATAAAAAGGTAATCAACGAAATTTGTTATACACCAACACTACCTATTGGATAGCAGTAAATGAATAAATGAATAAATCAATAAAGTAAAAATCAAAGAAAATGAGAGCAGATATCTGCGAGCTGTTGGCAAGTGTCCAATAGAAAACAAGAAGATTTCCCTCCTCCCCTGATGCTAGAGCCTTCCTCTATCGTTACAGGTGGCTGCAGCAGATTGGAGAAGTTTGGGTATGAATTTTCAGTGTAGGGATTTAAAAGTGAGACAAGAAAGAAGGGGTGGATCTTCAAGGATTCAGGCAGCTGTACTTTGAAGGCCATTGGGTTTTCCGATTCTATAATCTTGAAGGAACCTAGGTATTGGCAGACTAGTTTCGCAGATTGGTGCTTGATTGAAGGTTCTGGACAGAGAGCCACACGTTGTCCCCTGTGGCCAGACTTGGGGCAGCCCAGGTGTCTTGGTGGAGTGCAAGTGTTCTGTGAGCTCCTGGGGCACTCGATGTAGGTGGGAGGCTAAATATACAGTGGCCAGCACTGGGGAGCTTATGAGTAAGTCTTGGTGGCATAGGTGCAAGGCAGCCCTCAAGTGGTGAATCAGGCCTTAATTTCAATACCTGAAGCCTAGATTGTCCCACCAGAACATAAATACAACCCTTGCAATAGAGGAGGCCATTCTGAAATTGGAACTCAAAGTCAGGTTGGGTACCTGAATAATACAGGATCTGGCAAATCTGGATTGTGAACTCATTGTTGGGAGCAGGGAGTGGGTTGAGGACATCAGACAACTGTTGATATTCCCCTTGACAATGTTAGACACCCTTCAGCATGGTAGCAGGGGGCTTTTCACTAGGTTTGAGATATTAATCTTTGAGGGATAGGGCATTCACTTTCCCATTTCTTGTCCCTGGGTGATAGGTTACCACAAAGTTAAAAAGAGCGAAGAAGATGGACCAGAGGATCTGGCCTTGGTTAAGGTATCTAGCAGTCCATAGGTATTCCAGGTTCTTGTGGTCTGTCAGGAATTGGTCTTCGTCTAGGAACTGGTACCACTCTTTGAAAGTTGCCTTGATAGCCAGTAGCTCTTTGTCCCAAATATAATAATTTCTTTCTGCCAGGGTTAGCATCTGAGAATAAAAGGCACAGGGGTGATGTTAGTTGTGGGGACCTATATGTTGAGATAATACTGCACCTATGGCAAAATTCGAGGTGTCAGCCTTGATCATAAATGGTTTAGTGGGATCTGGGTGAATCAGGGTGGGTCCCGTGGTGAATGTACTTCTTCAGTCAATCAAAGGCTGACTGAGCCTCTGTGGACCAGGTGAACCAGCCCCCATTTTGAAGGAGCACCGTTATGGATGCAGCAAGGCTAGATGATCCTTTAATAAATTGCCTGTCGAAATTGGTGAATCCCAGGAATCACTGCACCCTGCATACTTACTTGGGTATGGCTCAGTTGGATATTGCTGCCATCCTGTGAGGGTCCATGATAAATCCCTCGGATGAGATGATATATCCCAAGAATTCCACCATGTCTTTACTGAACTCTCATTTCTCCAGCTTCACATACACGTGGTTCTGGCAGAGTGTCTCCAAAACCACGTACATAGAATGATTGTGGAGGGCCTGACTTTCAGAGAAAATGAAGACGTATTCCAGGTAACTGACAACAAATTGGTCCATCATATCCCTAAAGATGTCATTTATGAAATGCTGGAAGGTCTCTAGGGCATGACACAATCTCTTCTCCCCACAGTGTGCCTCAAAAACCATTCCTCCTAGTGTGCATCTGAAAACCCACAGTCTCCCAGTGTGTCCAGCAGATATGCCACCTGCCAGCAGGCCCTTCATATACCACTGTCACCCTTTGTACCTGTTGAACCCAACTCACCCCTAGAATGCCCATTATATACTACCGCCCAAATGTGTTCCTAATACTCTTTCCAGCCCTCATTATGTGTCAATAATTCTTCCCCCCAGGTTATGCCCATGATACCGCTCCCCTGTAGGACTGCATCTCTGAGAGTGTTTCAAAGACCACTTACCCCAGAATGTGCCTCAAAAACCACTTCCCCTTAAGTGTGTCTTGAGTACTGCTCTCACCTGCCTTGGAATAGCACTGCCCTCACTGTGCTTCAACTCCACTTCACGCAGGGGGACCATCGAAAACCGTTCTTCCAGGTGTCCACCTTGAAAACCGCCCCCTGTGTGTGACTTGAATACCCTTCCCCGCCACTGTGCACCTCGAATACAGCTCCCTGTGGCATGTGCTCAAAAACCACTCCCAGCGCCCCCCGAATTTGTCTTGAAAATTATTTCCCCCAGAGTGTGCCTCAAAAACTGCCCTCACCAGTGTGTGCCTTGAATGCGGCTCCCTGCAGCATGCAGCTTGAATATTGCCTCCCCCACAGTGTGCTCCTCAAATACCCCTCCTCGCTTTCCCCCAGAGTGGGCCTCTAATACTGCTCTCCCCATATGCCCATCAAATACCATGTCCCCAGAGTGCTGGTCAAATACCACTTTCCTCTAAGTTGTTTTAGAATTCTGCTCCCCTCCAGAGTATGCCTCAGGCAGCCTTCTCCACCACTGTGCACCTCAAATACCGCTGCCTCGAGTGCCTTTTGAAACACATTTCCCCTAGAATGTGCCTTTAAAGCTGCTTTCTTTGAGAGCATCATGAACACTACTCTTACCAGCCCCCAGACTGCCACTGAACCCCATGTCACCCAGTGTGCCCATCAAATACCTGATCCCCCCCGATTGCCCATAGAACCGCTCTCTCCAGCTGTCCCCATGAAATACTGCTCCTCCCAGAGTGCACCTCGACTGTGGTCCCTCCACAGGAACCACTGTACCCCAAGTGCCCCAGTTGAATACTGCTCATTGTGCACTGCTGCTCCCCTAAATCCTCACCCTCAACTTTTCCCCAAGGGTGCTCAGTCTAACATTCTCCTGGAGCGATCACTCTAAAGTATTGGCTTCTGAACTCTGACTTTAAAGACCACTCCCATCTGCTCAGAGAGATTCACTCCACAATGAACATTCACCAGAAACCACTTCCCACTGCAGGCTGCCCCCTAAACCACTGTCTTTTCATCCCTCCTCCTTTCCCCCACTAAGTGCCCACCAAAACTGCTCCCCTCTGAGCCCTTAAGCCATTCCCCTGAGTGCTCACTGAAAACTATTCCCTAGTCTGTGCTCACCCGAAACCACTGCTTCCCAAGAACTCACTTAAACCACTCTCCAAGGAAAGCTGACTCCAAGCTGCTCCCAGTGGGGGGGCTCACCTGGAACAGCCTCCTTTTGCATGCTTAGCCTATACCAGGAGTCGGCAACCTTTCAGAAGTGCTGTGCTGAGTCTTCATTTATTCACTTTAATTTAAGGTTCCGTGTGCCAGTCATACATTTTAACATTTTAGAAGGTCTCTTTCTATAAGTCTATAATATATAATTAAACTATTGTTGTATGTAAAGTAAATAAAGTTTTTAAAATGTATAAGCAGCTTCATTTAAAATTAAATGAAAATGCAGAGCCCCCGGACCGGTGGCCAGGACCCAGGCAGTGTGAATGCCACCTTCAACATGTGTGCCATAGTTGCCTACCCCTGGCCTATACTCTTCCTCCAGCTCATCATGTAAAATCACTCTCCACTGTGTGTTCACCCTAAGCAGCTCCAAAGGTGCTCACGGAAAGTGCTGCATTTTTGTCAGAGGGAGCATTGTGGGCTATCCAACCGGAATCTTTATTCAAGCAAATTTACACAACAGAACAACTCCACAGTCCTGCTAATTGCCATCTGCCCTCCTTGGCTCTTTTCTTTACATCCTCTTGTGTTTGTTCCCATGTATTACAAGTATTTCTTTCGGCTCTGTCCAATTTATGAGCATCCATAGTTCAACATGCGTTTCCCTTATTTGCTTTCTTGAAATTGGCAGAATTTAGTAAAATTTCAGGTTATCCTCAAATAATAGCAAAGGAGAGAGTTTTAAGTCAACATCTATCCTCTTTTCTTTCTTTTTTGTGGATCCACATGTTATTTGCATCATCTATCTATCTATCTATCTATCTATCTATCTATCTATCTATCTATCTATCTATCTATCTATCTATCTATCTATCTATCTATCTAATTTTTCCAGCCGCTAGTTTCACAATATCTAAATACTTCTAAAGAATAAAATGACAACAACATTCATCCATTCATGCAGGCTGTGAGCCCGCCTATTCAATGCCCGTGTCACACTACATACAGCAAAGCTGACATGAATGTTAACCAAAAGCTTTATTATTATTGTAACTAAGGTGCGATGCTTCCCAAAAAAGACATCACATTCATCCACCCAGCTCACTGGGGAGATTTTTCTTTAGCACTGGGTGAATCCAGCTTTTGGGGTAATTCTATGAGAACTGCAGGATTATTCTTTTCTTTCATTGGCGCAGCTACAGTTCTCTGATCTCATCCACAAACACACAAATATATGAAAGCAAAGGTTCTCCCTTTCATTCCAGGTTTTTAGACTGCTGGGATAGAATTCCAGGTTGCCTACTCCGAGAACAGACTTCTTATCCAGGCTTCAGGGAATACTGGAAACATGAATATATTCCCCATGTGTCACTGAGAATACCACTCCTGCTGTAGCCACATATGGCTAGTCTGACTTCACCCAGCAGCAGAGAGCAGAGTTCATTCTTTTCTATCTCAAAAGTAATTAGCTGGCCCCCACTACTTCATAGAATCATAGAAGATTAGGGTTGGAAGAGACCTTGGGAGGTCATCTAGTCCAACCCCCTGCTCAAAGCAGGACCAACCCCAACTAAATCATCCCAGCCAGGGCTTTGTCAAGCCTGACCTTAAAAACCTGTAAGGATGGAGATGTCACCACTTTCCTAGGTAAACCATTCCAGTGCTTCACCCCCCCTCCTAGTGAAATAGTGTTTCCTAATATCCAACCTAGACCTCCCCCACTGCAACTTGAGATCATTGCGCCTTGTTCTGTCTTCTGCCACCACTGAGAACAGCCTAGCTCCATCCTCTATGGAACCCCCCCCTTCAAGTAGTTGAAGGCTGCTATCAAATCCCCACTCATGCTTCTCTTCTGCAAACTAAATAACCCCAGTTCCTTCAGGCCTTCCTCGTAAGTCATGTGCCCAAGCCCTCTAATCATTTTTGTTGCCCTCCGCTGGACTCTCTCCAATTTGTCCACATCTCTTCTGTAGTGGGGGGACCAAAACTGGATGCAATACTCCAGGTGTGGCTTCACCAGTGCCGAATAGAGAGGAATAATCACTTACCTTGATCTGCTGGCAATGTTCCTACTAATGCAGCCCAAAATGCCATTAGCCTTCTTGGTAACAAGGGCACACTGCTGACTCAGCTCCGGCTTGTCATCCACTTTAATCCCCAGGTCCTTTTCTGCAAAACTGCTGCTTAGCCGGTCGGTCCCCATCCTATAGCAGTACATGGGATTCTTCCGTCTTCAGTTCAGAACTCTGTACTTGTCCTTGTTGAACCTCATCAGATTTCTTTTAGACCAATCCTCCAATTTGTCTAGGTCACTGTGGACCCTATCCCTACCCTCCAGTGTATCTACCTCTTCCCCCAGCTCAGTGTCACCTGTGAACTTGCTGAGGGTGCAATTCATCCCATCATCCAGATCATTAATAAAGATGTTGAACAAAACCGGCCCCAGGACCGACCCCTGCGGCACTCCGCTTGATACCGGCTGCCAACTAGACATTAAGCCACTGATCACTACCCGTTCAGCCTGACGGTCTAGCCAGCTAATAGTAAGTGAGTATCTCACAATTGTTAATGGATTTAGCTTCACAGCCCTCCTGTACAGCAGGGCAAGGCTATTATGCCCATTGAACAGGTGGGAGCAGAAGCTCAGAAACATTAATTAACTTGCCCAAGATCTCATAGGGAGCCTATAGTGGAGGAAGCAATAGAATCCAGGTCTTCCAAGTCCCAGATTGGTGTCTCTAGCATTGCTTCTGCTCTAGCACAGCTGAGGCTTACAGAAAGCTGTCTTTTCAGGATGTCTCCCTTCAACAAGAGAGCAAGAAACTGGCAAGCTCAGAGGCGTACAACAAGCTTGGGGAAGGCAGAGCTAAGGGGAGAGAAAGATGGAAAGAGAGGGAATGCAAAAAAAAAGAAATAGAAAAGGAGGAAAGAAGCAGAGAAATAGAACTGGCTGCATGAAAGGTGAGTCAGCTAGAAATCAAGAGGGGAGCTGAAGGTAGGGAAATATATAATAAATAGAGAAGATGAAAGAAGAATGAATTTATTTGTGAACCACTGGTGAAAAGGATCAGCTGATGCCCATGGAAAATTAGAAGAGAATACAATGACGTTTAAAATATAAAGAATGAAATCGGAAACATTTCTGTGTAGTTCTGAGACTTTCAGTCACTTCTTTGTACCAAAGTTGTTTTCTTGAGGTCAGGATTTTTGTCTCCAAACTCATCTGCTTCTGCTTCTTTTTAGTTGCCCAGTGTCTGAAATGTTCATTCTTTTCTATGGCAAACATCTGTGATGTCATAAGGAGAGGGTAACCCAGGGAGGATGACCACAAGAAATGATGAACCTTTAAGAAAAAAAATTCTCTTTTATTCTAATATCTCACATGATAAAGACCAAGGTAGTAGAAATACAGAGCATTTAATACCAAATCTATCAATCAATCTACCTAATCTCCATCCATGTAGTATCCGAGTACCTTCCAAGTGTTTACATTTAAAAACAATAACAATTTTTCTCTTTCTCCTCCTTACCAGTCTAAAGGAGAAATGGGTTGATTAGATTATTATATGTATTTTGTGTGTATATGTTTGCATGAAGCACATGTTGGGGGAAAGCTAAGTTAAACAGATAAGTTTGCCTATGGTCTTGAACTTGGTTCTGAGGTCATGGTTAATTCTCATGCAGTGAGTTCCACTATCTTGGCCCAGCTCCTGTGAAGATTCTGTATCCTTCACTCATAAGCCCTAGCTTATTGGATGGCAATTTCATTGTTTCAGGGAAGTGGGACTGATACTCTAGAGAATGTTTTTTCTAGTCTCCAAGTGACATGTGCTATCCCCTTAACGTTCTTTGGCCCAGTTCTCTAGAACCTAGTTGGTTTATCTGGCTTAATAAGCATATAGGTTATGCATATTAGCTGCAGGTAATGGTGCAAAGGCTGCAGAACACATGGATTTGAGGGGAATCTCTATCCTTAAAGCTTAATGCCTCTCTCTCTACTCCTTAGCCAGGAGCATTGTGTCTTTCTGCTCCTCTGGGAGCAGCTAACCCATCATCACCAATCCCAAGAATTCATAAAACATGAATCTGCCCTCTAAAAATCATGGCATTGGCTTAAAATCATGAGCTAAAATAAACAACAGCAAAAACACTGGGTAACTTGTTTTGTTTTTGGAAACCAGATTAAATCCTGTTCCCACAATGAAGTTCCACCCTGAGCCCAAAGCCTTTGCTGGATGAAGTCAACATGATTCTTGTCAGTTTCATGGCTGCCCATCTGCTGAATAGCAGCAGCCAAACTGTCAGATGGAAACCTGCCTGTGGGCTGTCAGAAGTTTGTTGACCTCTATATGTTTTCCTACATAGAGGGAGGGATAGCTCAGTCTTTGAGTATTGGCCTGCTAAACCCAAGGTTGTGAGTTTAATCTGTAAGGGGGCTAGTTGGGGATTGATCCTGCTTTGAGCAGGGAGTTGGACTAATGATCTCCTGAGATCCCTTCCAACCCTGACTTTCTATGATTTCAGGTTCAGCAAATCAGAGTTTTCTAACAAATTCCAGAGCAGGAGGACTCAACAGTTCTGACCAGCTGGGGTCATCAGGCTGGACAGTAGGCAAAAGGTTCCTTTCTGGATGCCATCCTGGGTGCTATTCTCCTATTAGCTACATGATGTCACTTCTAGCCTATGCCACTGCACTAAATAACTGTTCTCTTCTGCATCAAGGAAGGCCCCTAAGTGTAGGAGCAGATACCTGCATGCGATAATTCATTTCAATTATTATTAGTTCAATTAGCCTAAAACAAAAAGGTTATTCTTGCAATTATATGACTTTTCGGTGGTATTTTCACTGGTGTAATTCACTCCAGACTCTGTTAACTACTAGAAGTAAAAGCTGCGTCTGGGGCAATATATTCATTACTCCTTTCCCTGGCAATGTGCAGGAAAACATCCCTTATAGGCACAGTTGTAACAAGTACAAATGACATGTTGTGGTTCCTCCTGGCAGTGCTGTGCCAAGCTGAGGTGCCTGCTCAGGATTCAGGTGGCAGCAGGCAGATGGCACCTGCCACCATCAGAGATGCCCGAAGATTAGCAGAGTGTAGAAAAGTGCCGGGGGCCTGCAGCGTGCACATGGAGGTCACTGCAGGAAGATTGCTGGCATGCCAGGACATGCTACCCAGACATGGCATTTTACACCGCAGTGATAGAGACCAGCAGCCCTGCTGTATGTATTGCAAAAGTAGAGCAGAGTCATTAACTCCACAAGAGCAGGAGGTGTTATAGCACGTTGAGGCCCTGTGGTTTTGTCTCTGGCGGACGACAGCAGCCAGGTGAGGAGAGCTGATGTGGGGGTTTTCTCAGAGTCAGCTGCCTTCAGTCCCTCTGCTGCCAGCTGGAATGAAACTCTGCACCAAGCAACATCATCAAGCCCAAGTGTTCAAAAATCACTAGTTAATGCCCCAAACTCATGAGAATTTTAAAACTACCAAATATTGCTGTTTATTTTTTACCTCCTGGTGTTGGAGCCTGCAGAGGTCACATTTTCAAGACTTTGTCCCCTCCCCTAGAGGACTAGACACTTCAAAATGGAAGCTGCCATTCTCATGGAATCACATGACTCCAGGAGCTGGGGCTTTTCAAAAAATACAAATATGGTGAGACTCATGATCAAATCACGAGAGCTGGCGAGGCTGAGTTTCTGCTGCCTGCCCTCTGGGGTGGTATTGAGTAGATCCAGATGCAGAGGTGTTTAGTGAACTCAGCATGCAAATGAAGGACACAATTGTGTGTTATCTGTTCTGAAATTCAGCTCACTCTTTGCAATGTTCAGGCTGCTGCAGCCGCTCAGATTTGCAATGCATAAACATGCTGCAGCAGTGGGAGGTGGGAGATTTTGGTAGCTGGGTTGGGGACAGCTGGGACTTTTCCACCTAGAATGTTAACCTCACCCACACTGCCTCGGTGACCTGGAGAGGGGGTGATGCAGCAAGATGTACGGCCCAAAGCAAGGGGTCCCCAAGCTCTGCAATTGAAGGGGGCTCTGGGCCTGAGAGAGGGCAGGGGAACTACAGAAAGGATGGTGACTCTGTGGGGGGAGAGAAGCCCCAGGTGAGAGCAGGTTCAGAACACATGTTCCAGGGCACAGGTGGCAGACATGCTGAAGATGGAGCGAGAAGGGCCAAGTGGCCTCTGTCTATCCCCCACAGACTGTGCTGAGAACCGCAGAAGCACAGAAAAGGGCATAGAGAACCTCAGTCCCACAGAGGCACAAACGTCCTGCCTTCCTGGCAGTCAGCTGCAATGAGCCTCCTCTGCCTTGTTTGCAGCTGCTGCCCAGGATGCGTTCCCCCTTCTGCCGTTCTCGGTATCACCTCCTCTGAGCCCAGTGCCCCTGCCTCTCCTGGACATGTGTCCCTGCAGAGCAGCGTGTGGAGCAGCTCTGCTTTTGCTCTGGATTGCCAAGCCCTGTACGCTGGATTTATGCCCTCCTAAGGAATGCTGATTGGCTGTTGCAGATGAATTCTCTCCATCGATCCCTTCAGTGGCTCCAGTCTTAATATCAAAATGGCATTTTGTAAATATCTGCGGTAAATAGCCAGGTCCTCCCAGGTCCTCACCCAGGGACTGATGCTGAGAGCGAGGATCGGTGCATAGGCCAGAGAGGGCTCATAGATCTACGGAGCTGGCTGGTGCATTGTGGAACTTGGCAGGAGAAATGGCACATCCTTAATGCTACATGCAGCATTGCCTTGTGTTGGAGCCACCTCCCTGGTCTGCTGGAAGTGGGAGGCTGCCACGGCCAGATAAAGTATCTGCTATGTGTTAAGCAGCCAGGCACTGCCTGTTCTGTGTGGTACAAGTGGAAATTGTCTTTGGCAATCAAGGGGAACTCTTGCCCCATTTGGAGGTGGGGTTGGGGGTCGGGAGAAGGATGGAGGGTGCCAGCTGGAAGAGCAGGAAAGCAGGTTGCAGATGGGTGTGGGACAAAGGGGTTCTGAGTGGACTGGTGTGGGGCGAAGAGCATGGGGGGCAGGAGGGATGCAGGCAATGGGGAGGGGAATGCGGAGAGCAGGGTTCGGGAGTATTTATGAGCTGCTCCACCTAGACAAGCTCAGTTTGCAACTGCCCAACTGTGTGGGCTGCTGATCTGCAGTGTCCTCGCGCTGGTCACCGCCCCCCCCCCCCCCAGGCCTGTGTCCAACTGGCTACACGAGGGATGTGCTCTGTCCAGTGTGGACACGCTACAGCTGTCTCAGTCCACCAGCTCCTGGTGACCCTGCTCCCTGCAGGCCACCCCCTGCCTCTGTTCCCCCGAGGTAAGGACCATCCCCAGGGCTGCCTTTGCAGAATTAGCTGGACAGGCGACAGCTGCAGGAATGCTTAGCCAGCGCCAGGGTGCAGGTGGCTGGTGCCAGGCTGGGGTAGCTGGAAGCGGAGGTGACTCCGTTGTCTTCTAAGGTTCTTGTACTGACAGGCCTGGGCCATGCTGGAAAGCGAGAGCCCTGGAAGCCATGAAGGTGGACGGGAGCAGGGCTGGCTGGGCCATTTGACCGGATTCTGCCTGGCCCAGCCTCCTCCGAAACGTTCTCTCCTATGAGCCTTTGTCAACGAGCCTTTCACAACTTTCCTCATCGCTGTTGCCAGCTGTGGTGCACCTGCAGGGATATTTATCATTTCTGGGTCTTTCCCAGGGGTGCTGGGCTCTCTTCCCCCACCAGAGTGCCCCCACTCCAAAGCAAATAACCAGAGCACTACCAAATTCATGGTCCATTTTGGTCAATTTAATGGTCATAGGATTTAAAAAATAATAAATATCATGATTTCAGCTATTTAAATCTCAAATTTCAGTGTTGTAACTGTAGGAATCCAGACCTAAAAGGGGCTTGCAAGGTTTTCGGGGTACAGGGTCATGGTTTTGCCATCCTTACTTTTGCACTGCAACTGGTGGCAGCGCTGCCTTCTTAGCTGGGCTGGCAGAGAGCGGTGGCTGCTGGCCAGGAGCCCAGCTCTGAAGGCAGAGCCGCTGCCAGCAATAGCGCAGAAGGAAAGATGTCAAGGTATGGTATTGCTACCATTACTTCTGCACTGCTGCTGGCGGGGCACTGCCTTCAGAGTTGGACACCCGGCCAGCAGCCACTGCTCTCCAGCCATCCACCCTGAAGGCAGCGCAGAAGTAAAGGTGGCAATATCGCGGCCCTCCTGTGGTCCCCTTTTGGGTCAGGACCTCCAGTTTGGGAAACACTGGTGAAATCTGTATAGTGTAGGGTAAAAGTACACAAAAGGCCAGATTTCCCGGGTGAGGCCAGATTTCATGGTCCATTACGCATTTTGCGTGGCTGCAAATTTGGTAGGGCCCTGCAAATAGCACAACTCATTCATCACCACAAACCACAGTCGCCTTTCTTGGAACAGCTTCAATGGGAATATGCTCAAGGCCCCTGGTGCTGCACTGTGACTCCTGGGGCCTGGCTCCCCATCCCTTACTCCCGGCTTTTCCACTATCCCGCTGGGTGGCTGTGCCAGGCCCTCCCCTCTCTTGCCGAGTCTGTTCCCCTCCCACCCTGTGTCTAGGAATGATGCGTTGTGTAAGAACTTCGAAGCAGGGGTTGCTTCTTACCCACTGTTTGTATAGCACCGAGCCCAGCAGAGCTCCCGGCCCGGCTGGGGTCTCAAAGTGCTACTGTAATAGACATAAATAAGAAATCAGTTCGAACCTTGCTGTAAAATCGAAGCCTCAAAGTGTCGATGCCACATTTCAGTCTGTCACATAACTACACAGCGTATAACTGGATCACAGAGCATGGGTTACATCTCATCCCCCTGTACGCAACCTCTTGCCATATCTCATGCAGTTATGGGTAACGCCTCTAGGGCTTGGGGTTCTAGATTCGATTAAGGTTATTTTTAAAGACACACTTTCTCCAAATGTTCCCTGCCCCTGCCCCCACCCCCACCCATGAAAGCCAAGTGTCTTTCCAAAGCTGGTTATCATCTCTTCTGCTGTGTCTTGTCCCGTGACATTGTCTGTATCTCCACTGTTGCACACCTGCTCAGCCTAGCTGCTCTGTCTATTGCCCCATCGGTGTGTCCCATCTATCACAGCATTCTCATCTCTGCAGCGCGCTGCTGTCTTGCAGCCTGTACTTCACTGCAAAGTGATGCACTGGGTGCACATTGGGTCCATAACCCAGATGTGAATTGACAGAAAATGTCCTGTGGTAGGTGCTGTCGCTCCCAGCTCCCGAGGTGACCCCCTGGAGCTTGGCTGGGTCATCTGAGAAGCCTCTCTCAGCTCTGTCTTTGGTGACTGACGGTCTGGCTGAGTTTTCTGGGATTTGCTCATGATGCTCCATTAGTTCATAAATGGCTGTTTTGAAAAATACAAATGGAAAATGATACAGAGACTAAGGACCTTGGGATTAGATGTTACTTTTCGATCAGGGTTGAGGGCTCTGGCTGGGGGTGTGGACTCTGGGGTGGGGCTGGGGATGAAGAGTTTGGGGTGCAGGAGGGTGCTCCGGGCTGGGGCTGATGGATTCAGAGAGTGGGAGCAGAATGAGGGCTGGGGCAGGGGGTTGGGGGATGGGCAGGGGCGAGGGCTGCAGGCTCTGGGCAGCGCTTACTTCAGGCAACTCCCAGAAGCAGCAGCATGTCCCCCCTCTGGCTCCTATGCAGAGGCACAGCCAGGCAATTCTGTATGCTGCCCCAGCCAATGGGAGCTGCAGAACTGGCATTTGGGGCAGGAGCAATGTGCAGAGCCCCCTGGCTGTCCTTATGCATAGGAGCTGGAGAGGGGACATGCTGCTGCTTCCAGGAGCTGTGCGGATCCACGGCAGGCAGGGATCCTGCCTTAGCCCCACTGTGCCGCCATCCGGACTTTTTACGGGCATTGCAGTCGAAAAACAGACACCTGGCAACCCTAAGCAGGATGCTGGGTGCAGTTAGTTTGTCAGGCCTGATGGAGCTGCTGACCCAAGACCCTTTGCCAGATGGTACCAATGGGCCACTGGGCCACAGGTACCACAGCACAAGGCAGGATCTGATGCCTGTTGTAACAGCTTGGTGAATGGGAGACCTCAAGACTTGGTATTTCCCAGCAGACACAAGGGCCAAGGAGTGACGGGAACAGCAGTAGCTGAGCACCACCACTGCCACAGAGCGCCATCCAGAGCACTGCCCATAGGCCCCTCACCACAAGCTGCTCACCTGCAGGATTTGGGGCAGGCTGGCGTGTGGATCTAGGCAGCCTGTAGAACGATCTTCTTTCCTGGGTCTCTCCTCCCCTTTTCCACGAGGATTTGCTTGTTTTGCGGTTTGATGAACAGGAAATGTATCTTTTAATAGCTCTTCGGTAAAGAGGCCCCATTGTTTCCCTGGCCAAAACTTCAATGAAAGCGGCTCCATCCTTCCCCTGTATCATCCTTGTCAGATCAATACAGTCTGGGCATCGGAGTTCCTGGGTAAATGAATCCATACTTATTTATTTAACAGTCAGAGTGAAAATCACTCCTCCAGCTTGTAAAGTGGAAGGCCAGTCTCAGGGCTTGATGAGCCTGCCAATAAGTAGATTAGATAGATAGATAGATAGATAGATAGATGATGTGCTTAGAGGGCTGTGCGGCTATGACATCATAGCAGAGTTCTGGGACAGGCGAGCTCGTTCATAAGACGTAAGTTAATGGAACCTTTTCAAACTTCCCTGGTCCACCCAAGTTTTGGGTTCCACGCCGATTTGGTTCCTGAGTTTATTGGAACCAGCGTCCCCAGTGGGTGTGCATGTGAGATAGGGGAGCCGAGATTTAACAGCAGCAGATTGAGCACCACAGCTGAATATTTTCTTTTCTTTTCCTTCTTTCTTTTATGTTTAAAAAGGAAATTCCACACACAAAAATCTCATAGGAATGCAATGTCAAGGCTGAGAAATGAAGCACTCAAAAGCCAAGAGATGTAGAAGTGAAGTGCAAAGCTCCAGTGAGGTATCTAACTGAGGTTTCTCTTTATACACTGCGTATTATTTGGTAGATAATACAATAAGGAACACAAGCTACAATGTCTGATGCAGCCTTGCAGGAAGGCCACACACTGGGGCCAGTTCTGCACCCTGTTACACTGGTCTCAATGCAGAGTTGCTGTCCTGGAGACAATGGAGTTACTCTGGATTTACACCGCTCTAAATCAGAGCAGGATATGGCCCCATTTTTGCACTGGGCTGTACTACTGGGCTGATCCAAATCCATTAAGATGACAGCGCCATTCCCACTGGTTTGTAACCCCCTGGCCTGTTGTTGGAAAGCTTGGGGCAGATTGTCAATGGTTCAAATGGGCCTTAGGCAGCCACTGACTTCCAATGGGAATTAGGTGCTTACCTGCCTTTTCTGACATTGATATTCCGACCACAGAGGAAAAGCCACATGTAAATGCTTACAGCATCATTAGCTCCATGCAGCCTTTCTCCCAGGAGGCCGAGGGCCCTTGTCCTCACAGGAGTCCAAGCCCTGGCATCTTGCAAACAAGCCATTGGCCGAGCCCACAAAAAAATATGGAGTCTCTATGGGCAGCGCCCCTTTGGGCTCAAAAGACTCCCAAGAGGCCAAGGTGGAGTTCAGGGGGTTACACACCACACTGGAATTGGGAAAGCCTGGCCCAGAAGGGAAAGGTCTGAGGAATGTACACAGACCTGCGAACAGCTGCTGGGGGATGCCCGGGATCTCTGCCTGAACGGCATCAGCAGGCTGCGGGAGCCCAGAGACAAGGCCAACCCCAATGGACACAACATGAACATCGCTTTGGGGGATCCTGCTCTGAATCAGCCCCTGGGTGTGGTTGGTCCCACCTCCTCTCCAGCCCCTAGACCCGCAGGTGCCCCTCATTGTGGGCGCACCTTGGGACAATGGCGGGCCAGGGTCTCCTCACTTCCCCAGGGCAGCACGGTTCACTCTGGGGTTGCAACCCCTGACAGCAGCTGCCCTGATCTCCCTCCCCCCAGTACAGAGGTGGTCACCATGTGCAGATAACTCAGTCCAGATTCCCTCACCCCAGGGCCTGCTAACCTGTCCACCCTCGAGGAGCAGGGGTAAGTGGGGATGGGAGTGATCTGGGGTGGGAAGCTCAGGATTGTGGTGGGGAACTGGAGCAGAGGGAGCCTGGACTGAGCCATCAGTGCGTGGAAGACCCACCAAAGCCTCAGCACTTGGACAGCTGATGGCTCGGTTTTGAGGCAGTGCCAGGAACCTTAGCCACCAGTGCCAGGAAGCCCCCTCCCCCCCCCCGAGGGTTTTCCTTATGCTAGGGGAATCCTTATTTAGCTGGCTCTGGTGGCTTTCCAGTGGCTTTGCATTGTGGGGTCTGGCCCCAGCTGTATAGGGGACTCAAAGATTTCCTCTCGTGTATATTTAAACTCTGGCAAACCCATCCTCTGCCAGTCTGCCATGGGTCCTAAGGGATGGGAGGCTGCCAGGGTGCTCTGGACTCTGTCAAGTGTATGAAATGGCATTGGCTGCAGCTGTTGACACTGATGTCTGCCTATATTCATAGCTCTATAAAGCTATTTTATGGTGATGTAATAACCCTACATATTGGCACCAAAGTGTTATCAATTCTAAGCAGTTTATCCATAGTGAAATAAATGCCTCCCAGACATCAATAGAGGATCTTGACAGAGCCAAGTAAACAGCCACTTTTCAATATTTCTCTCCGCTGCAGACTCACAAAGTATCAATATATCTATTGGAGACCCTTGTGAATAAGACATAAATCTGGCAGTTTTTTTCCCCTGGAACTAGCGCTTTATTATTAGCAAATTATAAAGCAAGAGCTCGGCTATTTGCTAACAAGTGCTGCTATCTGCAATTCTAATGGTGGTCCCGAGCTCCTTTTTCTCACACACACCTCCAGCAAACACCTTTGGAGGAGTGATTAGCATCTCCCCGTGACTGCTAGCCAAGCTTTCTCCTCCTGTACATTCTCCCAGCTCTGATGCTGAAAATAAGAGCTGTGAAAGCTCCAGGCCTGGCAAAGGAGCTTACGGAAGAGCTGAGGGGATGCACTTCGCACACAGAGCGGGGTCAGAGCGGTTTGACTTGCTGCCAGCTTCCCTGAAAAAGGTGGAAACAATCCATTTTCATCGGTACTTTTCGACTCATTGTTATAAAAAACGTGCAGGGAGCGGAATGCGTTGAGAGCAAGGGGAGCTCGGAGCCAGATTCTGCTTCTCGTTGGCTGGGCCATTCTAGCCTGGGGCTGGCAGACCGGTGCCAAAGATACCTCGGCACTGTCAAGGTGCCCAGATAAACACCTGCCCCCTTCGATTTACAGTCTGAAAATCCTTCCTGTCCTGCCAAGTGAATTCCCTTGAATGACGCTGAGTTCCTGAAATCTAGGAAGCATCCACAAGGAGTTACAAGCAGTTTCAGCTGCTGCCCCTGCAGGGGTCTATGAGGTCACAACCCCCTTCTGCTCTCAGAACCATTGTGATCAAAATGTCCCTTCTGGCGTAGGAATTGATGCTTTAAAACCTGTTCGCTTCCTGTCACGGAGTGTTGGGGGAGACAAGGCCCTGCACCCTCGGCTTCCTGCGATTCACCGTGACTCTCAGCCAGCCAGTAAAGCAACAGGTTTATTTAGATGACAGGAACACAATCCAAGACAGGTCTTACAGGACCCCTCCTCCAAGTTAGGTCCATCTTTGGGTCCCAGGGGCACCACAGTCTCATTGGGGGTCAGAGCCCTGTCTGGGCTCCCCTCCATTACACCAGCCAGCTCCTGAAACTCTAACTCCCTCCATTGTCTCTCACCCAGCCTCTCCCAGGCTCCTTCCCCAGCCTTTGTCCAGTTTCCCAGGCAGAGGTGTCACCTGGCCTTCAATCCCCTTCCTGGGTTCTCATGTTACATGCTCAGGTATCCTCCCTCAAGGCCAGTCTCCCATCCCCCAATGCAGAAGGTCCCAGCCAAACTCCCCTGCAACCTTCCCAGGCCAACACTCCCCACTCACATTCAAAGACCACATTAAGAACAGTCCCAGTTCCTCACACCTCCTCCCCAGCTGCTAGGCAAAAGACCCACCTAAATCACAGGGGACTGTGACTCTACAGCCATCCCTGCCAGACAACCTGGGATGCACAGAGATTTTAATGGCAGCAAAACCAAAAAGATGGAAGTGTGGTGTTTACATGGATGGCATCCCTTGAATGTCTGTGTCTAAGCCCCTACCTGAGAGCTGGAAGGCAGGCCCCATGATTCTTTGATGGCTCAGGAAAGGTGAGGTGTTAATGACAGCTGTCAGTCAGGCTCAGACACAGCATACCAGGCAATTGTCTTAATGAACAACCAATCAACATACACAGAAACCATACTGGAACACTTTTGAATAACTTCCGAAGTAAATCCATCAGGCAGTAAATGTAGTGATGTTCTCTATACAGATTTGCTCACTGTGTTGCTGTTATATATATTTCAGTCTCTTTAGTGCAACCTCAAAATGTCGGTGCATGACCCAGGTTCTCCAGCACCTGAGGAGAAGGGCGGCCTCTCAGTTTTCTCCAAATATGCCCAAACCTCCTCAGCAAAACCAGAGCCCCAACATCCACATAGCCAATCAGGCGCTGAGTAGCTGCTTTCTGCGCCCAGCAGTTCCAGGTGCAGATGGTCTCTCTTTAGGGCAGCAACAGAAGCTGTCACCTGGGTATGTTTCCAATGGGGTCCTGCAAGAGTCTGCTTTTTGCCCTACTCTATTTAACATTTTTATCAATGACATGGAAGAAAACATAAAAACATCACTGATAATGTTTGTAGATGAGACAAAAACTGGAGGTGGGGAAGATAGTGAAGAGGAAGGGTCACTGACATGGAACAATCTAGATTGCTCAGTACACTGGGTGCAAGCAAACAATATGCATTTGAATACAGCTAAATGTAAATGTATAGGAACAATGAAGGATGCTGTTCCAGGAAGTGGTGACTCTGAGAAAGAGCTTGGGGAAACATATATAGTGATATAACTATCTCACAGAACTGGAAGAGACTCTGAAAGGTCAGTGAGTCCAGCCCCCTGTCTTCACTAGCAGGACCAAGTACTGATTTTGCCCCAGATCCCTAAGTGGCCCCCTTGGAGTTTGAACTCACAAGCCTGGGTTTACCAGGCTAATGCTCAAACCACTGATCTATCCCTCCCCCTTAAACAACTGGACATGAGCTCCCTGTGTGATGCTGTGGCCAAAAGAGCTAATGCGATCCTGGGATGCGTAAACAAGGAAAATCTCAAGCAGGAGTAGAGAGGTCATTTTACTCTGTATTTAGCCCTATAGCGACCACTGCTGGAATCCAGTGTCCAGTTCTGGTGCCCACAGTTCAAGAAGGATGTTCAAGAGGGTTCAGAGAAGAGCCCGGAGAATGATTAAAGGATTAGAAAACCTGCCTTAAAGTGACAGACTTGAAGGGCTCAAGCTATTTAGCTTAACAAGGAGAAGGTGAAGGGGTGACTTGATCACAGTCTGTAAGTACCTACATGGGGAACAGATATTTAATAATGGGCTCTTCACTTTAGCAGAGGCAGATCTAACATAATCCAATGGTTGGAATTTGAAGCCAGACAAATTCAGACTGGAAAATAAGGCTGACATTTTTTATCAGTAAGGGTAAATAACCACTGGAACTACTTACCAAGGGTCATGGTGGATTCTCCGCCACTGAGGGTTTTAAAATCAAAATCCGATTTTTTTTCTAAAAGCTCTGCTCTAGGAATTACTTTGGGGAAGTTCCCTGGCCTGTGTTATACAGGTCAGACTAGAAGACCACAACGATTCCTTCTCACTTTGGAATCTATGAATCTTGCTTTGAAACCTGCAATGGAGAAACAGGGCTGTCAGTAAAACATAGGGAAGCACAGGTAGATGAGTGGCTAATCTGTAGCAGGGGGCACAGAAAGGTCCTAACAGTTTAGCCTGAGAGAAGCGATAGAAGCACATGCTCCTGCGATGCCAGGGGAGGCATCAGTTGTTCCTGGAGATTGATTTCAGGTGGTTTTTCAGCGTATTTCCTCCTCTCTCTTCATTCTCAATAACTGGCTGAACTGTGTTGTTCTCCTGCATCTTTCACAGAACAGGCAGACACTGCTGGGCCTGTGTGTGGACACGCAGTCACCTGGTCTGAGAGGCCTTGTCCGGGTTAGGAAAATTGCACAGTAAATTCTCCCTGTTGCTAATACTGCTCCCCCTTGGGCTGCTGTCAGCATTGCCAGGAGCTCTAGTGTAGACAGGTCTCTGTTTGGCCACTGTCCTCACTGTCTGGTACTGTGCTAGGGAGACTTGCTCTGAAAGGGGTTAACGGCTTGGCACCCACCTCTCACGAGCACCCCCTGCTGGTTGGGTGTGTCTGCACTTCTCTCAGGTTACGGTGCCCCCTTCTGGCAGTTTCTCTAGTGGTTCCTAGTGACTCAGCCCTCTAGTTGAGTCACACAGTCTGTACAGAACACAACTCAAACGGACCCTTCTGGAGTAGACAGTCCTACAGAGACCATCGCAAGGCCTCTCAGTCTTTAAGCAGTGTCAGAGTCTTTACACAATCCCAGCCCTGGCATCAAGCCATACCCCTAGGCCTTCATCCCTGGAGGCAATGGTTTCACCCAGCCCCAGATCTCCAGCAGGGATACTAAGTAGTTCAGATTCCCTTCTGGGGGGTTATTTCTGTCCAGTTGTAGACCACTTCCCCAGTGGCCTGGGGGGAGGGAGGACCCAGGTCCACACAGTACCCTGAGTCCCAGCCCAGGGACCCTAAGAATAGCAGCCACATGCCACCATGTCCCTTTAACCAAACTGCTTTCAGTTCTCTGGGCCACTTGCCCCCAGCCCCAGCCTTCAGCAATGCTCCCCCCTTACCTCAGGGCTCTTCTGTGTTCAGGCCTAGCAGCCAGCCAGGAGCTCTTCCTTGCGCCTCCAGTGCCTGCCACCACTGAGCTGTGCATGGTGCTGCAGTTGCCTTGGCCAGCCAGGAGCACCAGCTTCCCTCCTCCGGCTCCAGGAGGGGAGGAATTGCCAGGCCAGGGCTAACAGGAGGGGAGGAGGAGCTGTGGGAGGAGGAACAGGAGAGGATGAGGGCGAGGAGGCAGGGCTGGGAGAGGTGGCAGAAGTGAAGAGGTGTCCAGGAGACACCCACACCCCTCCGGCGAAGCACACCTGGTGAAAGGTGTATGTGTTGGGGGGGTCCCTGCTCTTAGGGTCCAGGTCTCTGCTCCCTGGGTCCTTAACTTGTGCTCAAGCCCAGACTCCGGCAGGGCGCACTTGGCTGCAAGTCATTCACATTCAGCTTTCCCCCTCAAATCTGAAATGTCACTGCCCATGTTTGCAGGAGCCAACTGTTGCCCGAGCTCATTGGCCAACCATGGCACTCTGTGCAGGGCTCAGGCTGGCCTCCTGGAGAGAAATGAGACCCATGTGTGCACAGTACAGATTCCTGCTGGCCTTACTCAGCTGAGCCATCACCTGGCCTCCCTGAGCGGGCATGGCAGTTTGGTTCTCTCCCCCTCTCCCCATGAATTTAGAGCAAGCAGCACCCGTGCAAACCTTGGGCTTCGGTGGCTTATCCTGGCTTCCCAGGGCTCCATCAGTGGGGCAGCTGTGCCGGGGGCTGGGAGCAGGGCACGGCCAGAGTGTGGTCAAAGCCTAGACCCTCTGAACCTCAGTGAAGGACCCCACTCCCAGTGTGGCTTGAGGGGGAGCTCTGGTTGCAGATGGGTTTGGCTCTGTCTTCCTCTGATTGGTGATGCCAGAGACTCCAACTCTGATACACTGCTAGGGCTGAATGTCCCTGACACCGCCCTGCACTCCAGCTCCAGCAATTCACTCTGGGACACACTCACAGCTGACCAATACCTCCCCTTACCCAGAGCTCAAGAACTGGCTCGTGGTGCTTTCGTTTTCTAAGCAGAAGTCAGCATTTCGAGCCAGCATTGCTGGAGTATTCTGGGCCTGCTGGCATCCTACGGGTGTTTGAGTGCCAGCAAAGAGCTAGGAGCTAGCCTTGCACTCTGAAGAGAGCATCGCCTGCCCTCTGTCTAGGGATGGACAGAGTGCAGTGAGCAGAGGTTAGTGAGGGGAAGGGGGATGCCCGTGGTGAATGGGGAGGGTGATCACTGAATGAAGGGTTTCAGGGTGGTATCCGAGTTAGTCTGTATCAGCAAAAAGAACAGGAGCACTTGTGGCACCTTAGAGACTAAAACATTTATTTGGGCATAAGCTTTCGTGGGCTAAAACCCACTTCATCGGATGCATGCAGTGGCAAATACAGTAGGAAGAGATATATACACAGAGAACATGAAACAATGGGTGTTGCCAGACCACCCTGCACTAAAGGCTGAGGCAAAAGGGCAGAGATGCAAGGTACCAGGGAACGCGAGAGGGAGCTGGGATATATCCCCTTCTCTTAGCCCCACCTCCCCTCCAGTTCCCACATACCCAGCCCTGCCTCCCCTTCCGTTTCCCCCTCACCTGGCCCCACCTCCATCTCATTCCCCATCATCCAATCCCGCCTCCCTTCCAGTTCTCCCTGCCTGGCCCTGCCTCCCCTTCCATTCCGCCTTGCCCAGCCTTGCCTCTCCTCCCATTCCTCATCACCCAGCTCCCGTACCCCCTTGCCCGGCCTCCCACAGGGGAGTTGCAAGTTGCAAATCACTACTTGCTGCAGTTCACCCCATCTGCATCAGAGGCCAGATTCTCCCCCCCGCCCCAATTCTGGGTATTCCCTTCCACCAGTGCAGGGTGAGATCAATGTGGTGTGAAACAACAACCCTGTTCTGGGAGCCTCTGCTATCTGACTTGCATAGGAGTAAAGGGAGAAACCAGGCCAGGGACAGGGCATGAGAGAATCAGTGCTTGGACAATTTCACAGTGACTTGGGGGCTGGAGTCCCCCGTGCAGACAGGGACTTCTCATGCCTTAAATTGTCATATATCTATCTACCCTCCATCCATCCATCTTCATAAATATTGTGATGGGGCAATGCCAGATGGCTACAGTAAAGTACTGAGAAACAGGTATGTTAGCCCCAGGCTAAACAAATCCCTAGGACTCTGGTAACCAAATGGCAGTTGCTCCAGGTTAATCAAGGCACCTGGGGCCAATTAAGATCTTTCTAGAAGGCAGTAGAGATAGCTACTTTAATTAGAAAACCTGCAGCCAATCAAGGCAGGCTAATCAGGGCACCTGGGTTTAAAAAGGAGCTCACTCTAGTCAGGCAAGGAGGAGCCAGAGGAGAAGGAGCATGTGTGAGGAGCTGGGAGCAAGAAGACAAGGAGCTGAGTGTGAGAGAGTGTACTGCTGGAGGATTGAGGAGGACAAGCGTTATCAGATACCAGGAGGAAGGTCCTGTGGTGAGGATAAAGAAGGTGTTTGGAGGAGGCCATGGGGAAGTAGCCCAGGGAGTTGTAGCTGTCATGCAGCTGTTACAGGAGGCACTACAGACAGCTGCAATCCACAGGGCCCTGGGCTGGAACCCGGAGTAGAGGGTGGGCCTGGGTTCCCCCCAAACCTCCCAACTCCTGATCAGACACAGGAGGAGCTGACCCATACTGTGGGTTTCACAAGAGGGGAAGATCACTGAGGTGAACAAATCCGCCACTAAGCGCAGGACCCACTAAGGGAGAGGAGGAACTTTGTCACAATATCCATCTATCCCTCTAAATATACCTCTATCAAGCCATCTCACCAGTATCTATCCATCCACCAGTCCATCCATCCCCATAAATATTCCTCTACCTATCGATCCACCCATCCATTCCTATATCTATCTCTCTAGCTAGCTATTTGAGGGTTGTCTACACTAGAAAGTTTTACCAGCAAAAATTCTGCTGACAGACCACTCCCAACTGAGCTATTTCGCAGGCTGCATTCCCATTTGACTGGTGCAACGTGTCCTCATGGCATTTGGTTGTATTGGCCAAAGATGGGTGGTGCTGTGAGGTGGGAACCTCCCTACATCACAGTCTGGTGCACAACCTTGTGGAAAACATTTGTGGCACATTCTCCTCTCAAGGAATTGGGACGTTTGGGGTCAAATTCCCACAATTCTCTCTGTTCCCTCCCACAAGTTACCCTTTTTTGCTCTGCTTTTTGAAAGATCCACAGTTGTCTCTGGTCCATCCTCTAAGCTGCTCTTTTTGGCAATCTGTTTCACTCTGTCGTCTCACCGCAAGAGACTCAGATGCTGAACAGATCAGTGGAGCGCTCTTCTCGGTTTTAAAGACAGGGCATCTGCTGCAACCTTGTTCCACTGCCAAATGCCCTTGATTGAGGACACTGACTCCAGTTATGAGGCACTCTGCACCAGGTTTGTGAGCTGCACAGTCCCAGGGCAGCATGACAGACTTGGTGGGTCAGGGCTGGTGGCTGAGTCCTGACTCATTGACTGAGGATCAAGCAACACCTTAAACTGGTAAAGGAGCCAATGCCACAAATACCTCTGCACTTCCAGGTTCTGCTGGGAGCAGCAGCAGAAGGGCTGGAAGGGACCGTTTCTGACCACAAACAGGTAATGTGCTGTGTGCATTTACAGCGCTAGGTACAGGATTAGCAATAGTAGTAATTCCCGGACCAGTGGAAGTACAAAAGTGGGAATCCTGAAGAATCCTCTTCACATTAGATTGTCAACCAGCCTTGCAGTCCCAAAGATCCAAGTAGCTCGCCTGAGGGATCTAGGAAAACTTGGCATGTCTGAGTTCTTATCCCAACAGAACTGGCAAGGAAAAGCACGGGTCAGGCTGGCCCAATGAGCCCTGTGGCCTATCTTTGAGAGTATCTGTCACGGAGTCCCCGGGCGATGCTCTGGAACTGCTCCCCACCAAGCCAGTCAGGACTTTGGGGAGCCTCCTTTTCCTTGGAGCAGACTTGTTCAGGGCAAGAAGCTCACACGTCTTCACCTCCTGGGTCTCTCCTTGGAGCATTCAGCATCCTCTTCCCCTCCATGCACTTCCCACAGTGAGTCTGCCCTGGTGGGGTCCTGAGGAAGCCACAGGGTCCTGCACCCCCACTTTGCAGTCAGATGTGACTCTCAGCCAGCCAGTAAAACAGAGGTTTATTTGATGACAGGAACAGGGTCTAAAACAGAGCTTGTAGGTACCACAAGCTGGACCCCTCAGCCAGGTCCATTCTGGGGGGCAGTGAGCCAGACCCCCAAGTCTGCACTTCACTCCTTGTCCCCAGCCAGCTCCAGACTAACCACCCCCTCCAGCCCCTCCTCCTCTGCTCAGCCTTTTCCGGGCCAGGAGGTCACCTGATCTCTTTGTCTCCAACACCTTCAATTGGCACCTTTGCATAGGAGGGGCCCAGGCCATCAGTTGCTAGGAGACAGAGTGTCAGGCATTTAGGTGCACTGGCCCTTTGCTCTGTAGCAATCACATACCCTTATTCCACCACCTAGATACTTAAGAACTGCACAGGGGACATTGAGGCACCAACACAGTATTCAGAGAAAACATTAAGAACATTCCCAGTTCGCCACAGTATCCCTAACCAGAAAGGAGCAAGAGACCCTGCTAATGGCAATTATTGAGGAGGAGACAAAAAGAGACCCAGAGGAAGAGTAGCTTCTTTCTAACTCCCCTCAGTCATTGACTGGCTCATGGCTTGAGCATACAATTTATACCCTCTCCAGACCTTCTGTGTAATATTCACTAATGTCCATGCAGCTATTCTTGTCCTTCTAAGCATTTGGCCTCAGGGAGACCTTCAGGCGAGGAGTTCCACGGGTGAATGGAACCCTATGTACCAAAGTATTTTGTTTAGTCAGTTTTTGATGGGCTGCCTGTCAATTCCATTGAAGGACCCTAGTTCCTTTGTTAAAGGTAAGGGCGGTTAACCAGAGGCCCCATCTATCTCTAGGCTTTGCAATTAACCCTCCAAACCTTGGCCTAACACAGAGTCTGCTGGCGTAGACCCTGGCAGAATTCCTCAGCATCTGGTAGTGAGACTCCCATGATACCCCTGGCTGAATGCCAGGTCTGAATTCACCTGCTGACACTTAGCACTGCAGCTCCCCGCACTGGCAGGGGGCATCAGCTCCCAAATCAGCGCAGCCCCTGGCGCTCTCGCTGTAATGGAAGGTGCATGGAGGCTCTGAGATGAGGGTAGGGATGGAAATTACAGAAGGATTCGCAGTACATCATCACCCCCAAGGGCTGTTCGGCACCAGAGATGCACAGAGGGGTGAGTGACGGGCTGGCCCCAACTGGGTAATGTAGCAGGTCACAAACACCAGCTTGGCTATGGGCAGCAAAGGTCCCAGCAGCACAGTCTGAGCAGAAGGGCCAAAGACTGAATATCCTGTGGTGACCAAGCTCCTCTCTGCCCCCTAGAGGTGGCATTGCATGATAGGTCTGAGATGCAGCGGCTGGAGGCAACCCGGGGGAAGCTACTGCCCCTGGGCACCCATTGTGTGAAGGGTTTGGTCTCCTGGCCTGTCAATCATAGAACCACAATGTTAGAAGGGACTGCAAGGGTCATCTAGTTTAACCCTTGGCCAAGATGCAGGATTTGTCGTGTTTAAACTTTCCCCTCACGTGGTCTTCACACTTCACCAATGCTCTTCTCGCAGTGACTCAGAGAAGGGTTGTGCTTTTCTCCATGAACATTTTCAGGTTTTCATAGAAAAACAGAAATCTTGAAACCAGCTTTCAGTTTTTTGACAAAAACCAAAACAGTTGAATAGAAAACTCCAGTATTTCTGTGAAAAACGTCGATGCCACCACAACCACCGCTGGGCCTGTCCTCTCGCCGAGAGTCTGTGTCTCCAAATGCGCAGTACAGTGGCCACATTCCTAATATGGCCTGCAATCCTCTTTGCTTTTTCTGCATATATGGCCCCAGCCCTGCCCACCTCTAGCCCAGTTTGTGCCCAGGCCAGATGCTGAGTATATGCAGCAAGGATGCTCGGCGAGCTAAAATACAGATTCGAGAAATTGCAAACAACCCAATCCATACTGCTGGAAAATCCCCAAAGCAGCTGTTGCTCAGTTTTCCTTCACAGTGCCCATGCCAAGGTCCCCTCACCTCCTGGATTTAAATGTCGCCAGGTGTGTTCTAGTGTCCAATATAAAAGTGAGTGGGTGCATCTAGGAAAAGCTTTTTTCACTCAGAGAGTGGTGAAGCACTGGAATGGGTTACCTAGGGAAGTGGTGGAATCTCCATCCTTAAAGGTTTTTAAGGTCAGGCTTGACAAAGCCCCGGCTGTGATGATTTAGTTGGGAATTGGTCCTGCTTTGAGCAGGGGTTGGACTAGATACCTTCTGAGGTCCCTTCCGACCCTGATATTCTATGATTCTATGATTCATCTGAAACCTGGCACCAGGCACCATGAAATCAAGTGATTGCAAATGCTGCACTTGGAAATAATCAAAACAGATAGCAGAACAGTTAGTTCCCCATCCTATTCACCTCTGCTACAATGGGAAGGATCCACTGCGGTTCCCATTTTCACTGAACAGATGGTGCTAATCATTTCTACGTGCACTGAGATATGCATGAGCGTATAGGAGTATAGGTGTGTATCTATACAGCCAGCATACGTAAGGAAAGCGTTATGGTTTGATCGGGATCATCTGTCCATGTTTCAAATTACTTTCCCCTACATTTCATTGTGTTTAATGCCCATATCAGACCCCAGCTCAGTATCCTGTCCATTCCTTTCATGTCTCTCCATTAAAGTCCCTGATAAAGGATCCATCATTCTGTGCCTCTGTAGTCTGCCTGGGATAAATCTAATGATCTCTCTTTCTTTTGTGCTGGGCAAACAATGTCTCTCTTTTCTCTTTACTGATGCTCCTTTCCTCTTCTGGGGTAGCATGGCCATGCCACTAACTGCCCCGCAGTGCTGGGTTTTCTGTTCTGTCTCCCCACAGGTCTGGCCCATTGCTTTCCTGAAAGTTGGCCTGTACTTTGCTTTGAATGCAGCAGGGAGTCAGAATTCCGCCCACTGTTCCCTTCTATTCTTGGCCCGCATTTCCCTCACCTCCCCACCAAAATCTGTTCATCTTCTGAAGCTGGCTTTTATTTTCTGACTGCGAGAAAATTTCTCATCTGCGGGGGCTGTCGTGCCATTGGATGTTGCACCTCGGAGTGGAGCAGCGCCTGCTTATGGCTCAGTTTCCCACCCCCCTCAACTTCAGAATTCAGTTCCAGCCTCCTGGTGTAGCTGGGACCCAGGGGGTCTCCCAGCTGGTGCCTCGGAATGGAGATCACTTTGCATCTTCGGCAATTGAAGTTTATTTCATTGAATTACTTGCTTTGTGCTAGACTTGCTAAATGTCTGGGGCATTGTCCCAGGGGGATATTTCTATGTATGTTTATGGCTTCTAATGCCTGAGAGTGCTTGTTTACCCTGCAACTCCACCCGGCTATTCGTCCCCCATCCAAAGAAAGCGCGGAACAATTTCTCTGTCGAATAAACGGGAAGCGATTATTCATCTGCTGCACGAGGCTAACTGCAAACAATCATACAAAATATGCTCCTTCTCCAAAATAATGGACAGCCCCATCTCTGCACAGTCCCACACGTCTTGGTCCAGACAGCTGAACAAAACCCTCCACTCCAGTTTTATTCCCTTTGGTTAAATAGCCATTTACTTGATGGGGCGCCTCGTTTACTGAGACAGCAGCAGGAGCTTAGTCATTCGCAGCCCAGAGAGAGCTCCCTAGTCGCTGGAGAGGAGTGCAGCAGAAAAGGGCTTTGATTTGAGCAGCAGGGATGCAGACACCAACGCAAACCAATGCTACCCATGCTAATGCCATGCCTGGCTCCCTGAGCTTCCACAGCCCGTCTGGAGCTCAGGTGCTTTGGGGATGTCTTAGCATGCTACGAGATCGCTGGATGAAAGAGCCTATGGAAGTGCAAAGTAACAGCATCCTTAGTTTTTCTTTTACAAGATGCTGGGGCAGAAGGGTGACAGGGAGTTTTGGGGTCACAGCAGCAGGGGGAGGGGACATTTGCCAGACAAACACTGATAGGTAAAGGCGACCACAAGATCTTCCCAGATCTGCCCTTTGTGCACAAGCTTCCTTGGTCTTCCTCCAAGGGCTGTATACTTCCTCCTAGGACTGGCAGTCTGATCACAGATGTCAGAGGCCCAAGACTGCAGCCTTTAGTGCCTGTCTGGGAGCTACGGAGCCCTCTGGCTTCTGTTTCTGTGTTCACGGTGGGGTTTGAAGAGTTACCTTTACATCCTACCCTGACCCTTCGGAGATGTCTATGGCCTCAGAGTCCCATTGGTCAGGAATGGCATTTTCTTGGGCCCCTAGTGTCCTTGAGAAGCCCAAGGAATGGGGCCAGTGTGGGCTGATAGCTTATTCCTCCGCAGCTTAACCCTCAGTGGCCAATTCCCAGGCCACAATGGCTGACAACAATTATTCACTTGGAGGGGGAAGATGCCCTTCTGGCTGGGGTACATCCCTGAGGATAAGGATCTGGCTGCCTCTCTGCTGCCAAGAAAGGCAGGGAGTGTGAGATATTTATGGTGATGACAGCTCATCAAAAAATGTTCTTTTTTCCCATGGAAACTTTTGATTTTTTCAGAGAAAATCCAAACACTGAAATTTCACCCAAAACTGAAAAATATTGACCAAAATCTGAAATACTTTGTTTTGAAAATGTTGCCACTGTGCCTCCTGGGGACTGCAGTTTGGGTTCCTCATGCTTCTGTTCTCCTCTGTATGCCGCATATACTCAACAGACTGCATTTCCCATGATGCACCCTCTTTGCAAGGGTAGCAATGCATCATGGGAATTCCTTGCCTCAATGAGTCATGGGAGATGTAGTTCAACCAGGGAGCTCAGCTGACAAATGAGAATGGGAACAGAAGGCACTCAATCCGCAATTCCCATGAGGCATCACAGCAGCACTTCCATATCTAAATATTGCAGTTTTCTGGCATTCAGTTTCAGGCTGAAAAATCATAATTTTCCTTGGAAAGCTGACACTTCACACACACACACACACACACACACACACACACACACACACACAATCATTTAAACAACATGCCAATATTTTCTTGGAAATATTTTGATGGAAAACTTTTGATCAAGCCCTACATATGAACCTTTTGGACATGGCAGGCTGGGTCCCTCATTGGGGTTAAACTCCCCACAGCCTCACCCCACCACCTAGCTAAGGAGTCCTGGACTTTCAGGGAAAGGGAATTCATCTGCTGTTGGAAGAATCCAATCCTTTTCACTGGAAAGGGGATATTGGAGGCCATGGGGTCAATGACTGGATCCCTGGGTTTGCCCAGCCACTTTTCTGGAAGAGACCTACTGAGGTGAGGCCTCACCAGCAGGCAGCCATTTTGTCTTCCCTTGGCTCTGGCTCTGGCTCTCCTCTCCCAGCAGGAAGGCAAGGTGGGGTGTCATTATTACCAGTTACTGTTTGTGCTAGGACAGTGCTGGGGGCCTGTCTGAACTGCTGGGCTCTCATGCCAGGGCACTGCGGCTGTAGCTGCTCCTGGAGAGCTGGGATTCGGCTCATACGTTGCTCCCATTTTGCTATTTTTTGGCCCATGCGCTCTAGGTCCCATCGTCCCTGCATTCCTAATGTCTCCCAGTTTAACCTCCACTGGGAAGTACATTCGTGTGCAGACCCCCTGCTCCTTGAATGATCTAGGTCAAATACAGCCAGTCATCACACACAACCCCCACTCCTCACCCCCTGGCAGCTCCATGCTTTGCTATTCACCATTACTCAGCAGTTTATGCTCCTCAGCCAGTTTCTCTTCCACATGACGGTTCTCGTATCCAAGCCAACTGGAACGAGCTTTGCAAGTGAGATTGTGAGACACTGAATCCAGCACTTCCCTGGAATCCAGACTGAGTTCCACCCGCCCACTTTATCCTTCTACCAAACAGCGATGGAGTCGGTCTCTGGAACCCTCCGGCTGCTCCCCACTGGAGACACCCCATTCCTCTTGAGGAGCTCAGAGGTAATTCCTCTCTCCGATTGTTCTACCAAGGTGAGGGGGTTGCCTTCCCAGCTGGTAATTGCTAGGATCTCTCTTCTCCCCTCTTGGGACCTTTGATTTTCACTGTCCCGCAGGAGAGGGAGAGAGTGAAAGCAGGGGAGGGAGGGGGAGGTGGGCAGGAGATGGGGGCTGCAGGTTTCTTAAGCAGCTAGCAATGGGAACCATTCCAGTTTGTTGAGCAAAATCCTGTGCCCTAGATTCTTGCAGTGTTGTGTATGCTGCCTGTCCAAAGGTTCGAGGGCGGGGTGGGGGTCCTTCCCAATGTCCCTCCATAGAGTCCTGGTTGAGCATTCGGGTGGCCAACGCTGCACAGGCCTCACGCACAGCGAGCTTAGAACAGCTGGCTTGCAGAGCACCTGACTAGGCACAGGCCTGTAGTCCGCAGATGAGCAGATAGAAGTGGTGAGCGCAGGCCATTGTCTCACTGGGCTCCTGCCCCGTTCAAGCAAGAGACTCGATGCCCCTGGGGACTCACTCTAGGAGCACAAGGGAAAGAACTGAAGGATTCCCAGTTAAGACACAAGCAGGGTGAGTCATCTGAAATGAATTGTTTACTTGGTGAATTTTGCCTCCCCTGTTTACAGATGGGCTTGGAGCAGATTGCAGCCTCCTCACGTTGATTCATTATTGGGGACTATTTGCAGCCAATTCCTAGCCTCTAGTTTGTTTGCTAACACTGCTGGGAGTACAGTGGGTTTGGAAGCTGGTCCTGATTGGCCAGGCGGTGCTCTCCTCTCCTCTCCGACTCGCCCCAGGCTAGAAGAACATGACTTTCCGTGTCAGGTTTTGGTGCAGATGCCCTGACTTGCGCATTAGAAATTCGCTTCTGTCACTGTTCTTCAGTCGTTGCTTCAAATGTGCTGCTCCTGGGCCCACTCTTGCCAAACTTGGTGATCAACTGGTCCCTTCTGGCCATCCACTCTGAATCTATGAATGCAGGTGGAGAGTGATCCCCCCAATGGAGCAGACCCAGTTGGAGGGAGGGTCAGTACAAATTGTGGACCGGAGTCAGAGGAATGGTGGTACAGTTCAGACAGACAAGGCTGGGGGAGAACAAAGCCCTGACTGGGCATGTCATGGAAATGGGAACAAAATGCCATAGAGCGACGATCCGGGCAGTCGATGCTCTTTTCTAAACCAACATGATGATGCTAGAAAAGGCAGAGGGCCACAAACAGCGTAGGCAGGGAACTGCGCAGGGACCTCCGTGACTGGGAGAGGAAACGGGCACAGCCAGAGAGCAATCGGTGTGATAACGTCACACACATGCATATATACGTGGTACGTGACAAAACGGAGACTAGGCCAGTTCCCCGGCATGGCGCCTCCTGCTGGTAAGCAAGAGCAGCAGCAGCAGCAAGCCACTCTCACGGTTTACTGCACGCACTCTCAGCAGCTTGTTGACTGCCCTTGCACTTTGTGGGCAGCTGGGACATCCATCAAGGCAGAGACCATCCATGGGTCTCACGAGAGCCAGGGGCCCAGCAGTGCAGCTCTTCTGTAGGGCCTTTGCTGGGATCCTCCCTTGGGGGGAGAAGACGAACCCCTCTGCTGCTCTGTGAGCCACACGATAATGTCCATTCCCTCTTCTTCCACCGATCCCGTTTGCTCAGCGCCTGGTTACCAGCATGTGGGTGAAAGTCCTGCATGTGTAGCGAACTTTTACTGTATCCATGTGCTGTTCTTACAGCAGTTCCCACACATACGCATGCACAGGTTTGGGTATGTTCCAAATATAAATGTATGTATTTTAAGGCTGTCAAGAGATGTAAAAAAATTAATTACAATTAATCATGCAATTAATTGCACTGTTAAACAATACTACAATGAGGTGAATTGAAAAATACTATTTAATCATTTTTACAGTGCAAATATTTATAATAAAAAGTCATAGTATAAAGTGAGCACTGGGCACTTCGTATTCTGTGTTGTAATAGGAATCAATATATTTGAAAATGTAGAAAAACATTCAAAAATATTTAATACATCTGAGCTGGTATTCTACTGTTTAACAGGGCGATTAATGGCAATTAATTTTTTTAATCACAGTTAATTTTTTGAGTTAATTGCGTGAGTTAACTGTGATTAATCGACAGCCTTAATGTTTTTCTTCCTGCTGGATATAGCCCATGTTGTGATCACCAATTTAAGATTTATAGGGAAAGGAATGCATGGCTCTCGCCCCCTCCGGGGGACACTAAACAGAGACACATGCATCCCTGCCTCCAGGAGGTTTGCATGAAGGAAGTTCCCTTGCATGTTGTCCATTCTCCTTTTTCTGATAACTCGGTACACGGCGGAGTGTATTTAGCTGTACCAGTGTCAGGCCTTGATTTTAGGTGTAAAACACCTGTTACTCTCTAAGAACCTTCTGGGTTCAGTGCAGTCTTTCAGAGGAGACCCACAAGCTATGCTCTCTCATGGCCACTTGACTTTTGTTCTTTCTTGCTCTGTCATTCTCATACTCTAAAGTTAATTCTGAATGAAAGAGCAGAAGCCTTGGGCTTACTAGTGCCATTGTGACTGAAAGTTAACGGCTGCTGTCTGTGCAGGGAGAACATATTGCATTTCCCATGCTAGCAGCTGCACCTCAAGGCAAGGGATCATAGATTCATAGACTCTAGGACTGAAAGGAACCTTGAGAGGTCATCGAGTCCAGTCTCCTGCCCTCATGGCAGGACCAAATACTGTCTAGACCATCCCTGATAGACATTTATCTAACCTACTCTTAAATATCTCCAGAAATGGAGATTCCACAACCTCCCTAGGCAGTTTATTCCAATGTTTAACCAACCTGACAGTTAGGAACTTTTTTTCTCATGTCCAACCTAAACCTCCCTTGCTGCAGTTTAAGCCCATTGCTTCTTGTTCTAACCTTAGAGGCTAAGACGAACAAGTTTTCTCCCACCTCCTGATGACACCCTTTTAGATACCTGAAAACTGCTATCGTGTCCCCTCTCAGTCTTCTCTTTTCCAAACTAAGCCAACCCAATTCTTTCAGCCTTCCTTCATAGGTCATGTTCTCAAGACCTTCAATCATTCTTGTTGCTCTTCTCTGGACCCTCTCCAATTTCACCACATCTTTCTTGAAATGTGGTGCCCAGAACTGGACACAATACTCCAGCTGAGGCCTAACCAGCGCAGAGTAGAGTGGAAGAATGATTTCTCGTGTCTTGCTCACAACACACCTGTTAATGCATCCCAGAATCACGTTTGCTTTTTTTTTTTTGCAACAGCATTACACTGTTGACTCATATTTAGCTTGTGGTCCACTATAACCCCTAGATTCCTTTCTGCCATACTCCTTCCTAGACAGTCTCTTTCCATTTTGTATATGTGAAACTGATTGTTCCTTCCTAAGTGGAGCACTTTGCATTTGTCTTTATTAAACTTCATCCTGTTTACCTCAGACCATTCCTCCAATTTGTCCAGAACATTTTGAATTTTGACCCTATCCTCCAGAGCAGTTGCAATCCCTCCCAGTTTGGTATCGTCCGCAAACTTAATAAGCGAACTTTCTATGCCAATATCTAAGTCGCTGATGATCATGTGAAGGCGCTCTGGCTTCTTGTCCCAGCAGGAGAAGTAGAGAGAAAGTACAAGTAGGACACACTGAGGTAAAGTCTGCCCATGACCAAACACCTGCAAGTAGGGGTTCCACCTCTCCTGTTTTTTCCAGAGTGGTTCCTTTTTTTAGGTAGCTGTCCTTTGAAATCTGTAAATCTTTGTGGGATGTTAAAAATCCTGGTTTTTTTGGTTGGTCAGCCCAATGGCTCTCCCAGCTGAAGTGGCTTTTGTGTGGGGAGCTGTGGAGCTGCACAGGGACAGATTAGCAGGTGAGACGAAGGCAATCAGAGCTGGCAGCACCTGCAACGCAGAGGTTGCAGAGGTGATCGCTGGAGATGAGCAGGGTGGGTCTGGCTGCTGCTGCATCCTGCTTGATGAGGCTGGTGCCTGGGACACCCTGGGAGCTGGAACCCGTGGGGCTGGTGCCGTCACCTGGGGTTGGTATAGGAGACGGTGCCTAGGGTGGGGGGCAGATGTTCCCTGTTTTTTCTACACCAGAGATGGCAACCCACCTGCAAGCCACTGATGTGCTGCCAGGATTCCAGCAGGGGGCTGCCACAGAGCCACTTCCTTCAGCCCGCGGCCATGTCTGGGTGGAAAACGTGATTGCAGGCAGGAGGGGAAGGGATAATGGGGCATCTGCAGGGGCCATTTTTTTGCTCTTTGTGCAGCACATCCCATAATAGGGTCCTGATTCACGATTGGGGCTCGTGTAATGCACATGAATAATAATCATCATAGTCATTTATTTTCCCATTTAAACAAGCACTCCTCTCTGGCTCTCCATCTGGGTTCTCTTGCCGCTTCTTGTGCTCTAGTCCTATTCACAGGCAGCATTGTGGGGGCAGGGATTATCTCTTTGTTCTGTGTTTGTGCAGACCCTAGCACAGTGCAGTCCTGGTCCGTGACTGGGGCTCCTGGGGCTGCAGCCATACGATAATAAATAACAATAAGAGGGAGAGATTCTCCACCTAACCAAAGAAGGAGGCAGCCGCACTTGGCAAACAGGCTTGGGGCCGAGTGTTTGCAGAAGTATCTGGTGTGGTTCGCTGTGCTCCCAGACAACACACTGAAGGAGGGGAGCTGGGGGATGCGCAGTGGGATGCCATGGGGTGCAAAGACCAAAACAATCACCTTTGTCAGAGTATTTCTGAGTCCCAGGGTCCGCAAGCCGGCCCTGGCACAGAGCGTTAGTAGGTGCTGATAGAGGATATAGCCCATGGGAAGTAGGGCAGGCACCCTTCCTATCACATTGATGGTGGAGCCTGGAGGAAGAATTTGGTCTCTTGCATCTGGTGTGGCTCCAAGACACAGCAGCAAACATGTGTGACACTGACTGGAGTGGCACCACCCGGCTAGTGGAGACATAGTCCACTGTTATCATGACTGAGGGAGGCCAGTTCTGTGTCCCTCCCTCTGCACTAGCCCCCACTCATCCCCAGCGTTGCAGCCATGGTTCGGACCAGGATGCCTCTCCTGGCGTGGTTCCCCAGGCAGCATGGCGGGGCAGAATGTTGCTAAGGACAGAAGGCTTGGGTCTGAAATGCTGCCAGCTCCACTGTTACCTGATGTGCATCAGAGCCTTTCCTCTTCTACAAAGGGTTAAAAAGAGAAAGTAAACAATGGAAACCTTGCAGATAAAGCCCAAGTTCCAAAGGAAAAGAATGGATCTAGGGTGATGGAGAATTCGGAGGAGATGACCATATAATTATCCAGTCAAGGCAAGGTGTCTCCTGGCTTTGTTCCCAACCGCAGACGAGCTGCATGGGATTGGTCAAATGGTAACTAGCAGCCACCCTGGATTTCCAAGGACTCAGCCACTCCGCAGATTCCTTCCCATTCACCCATCCGCTGCCATTTACGGCTCTTTTCCCAGCTGCCCGCAGCACAGATAGAAGAAGAGAAGCTCTGCAATTAGCAACGAGCAGGTCTGGCACACCAGTGAGCTCAAGGGGCCTGGGAACAGGTGTGAGGGCCTTTCTAGCTTGCCAGTTCAAATTCAGCCGGTCATCAGCCACCAAAAGCAGTTACCATCTGATGGCCACTTGGTGGCTTATGTGCTGCGAGCTGTTAGGTCTCAGCCCACCCCTACTGGTGCAGGCATCAACTTGGAGATTCTGCCCCTGCAAATACTGACACACTCTCCCCATGTCCAGATCTGCCTTTCCGAATTAACAGTCAAATACCCACAGCTAAGGGAGAGGCCCTGCATTTGTCAGGTGTTGCGACTGTCACTCCTGGCATTAATTCCTTTGCTGATCACCTCAACCCACCCTACCACCAGGCCATACTTGCTTTGCTGCCGTTTTCCTGAAGGGGAGGTCTCCAGGAGTGACATGCAAGCTTGTGTCGCTTAGGGGAGTGAACAAGCCACCCCTTGAGTGATTGTAAGTTATACCCGCCTGAGCCTCCCACCAACATAGCTACTGCTGCTGCATGAGGGTTTCTTAAAAAATGGCAGAACCCCAACCACCCACCGCCCAGTTGACACTAAGCGATCTGTTCTTGCAAAGAGAACAAGGGCTGAATGAGCATCAATGGGCTGATCTTTCCTTCCATCCCTAGAGGAGAACTCCCAAGTCCGAGGTGAGGCATGCTGCCCACCAAGAGTGGGCAAACACTCCTTGTCTCTGCCCATGCTGGCCTTGTGCTGTGGACCAGTCAAAGCCCAATTGAGCACCTTTCTCCACCGGTAATATTCACCACCAACCCCCTCCATCATTACCAGGGCCCCAATACCAGCATCGCCACAGCACCTACACCAAGGTGCAGGAGAAATGCAAGGCGAGGGGCCAGCTTTGTGCTCTGTCCTGTGGGGTGGACCCGGGGCACAGGTGGGCAGTTGCCCGTTGTGACGAACTGGGAAAGTTCTTAATGTTTTCTCTGAGTACTGTGTTGGTGCCTCAGTGTCCACATGGCAGTTCTTAAGTATCTGGCAGAGCAAAGGGCCAGTGCACCTAAATGCCTGGCACTCTGTCTCCTAGCAACTGATGGCCTGGGCCCCTCCTCTGCAAAGGTGCCAGCTGAAGGTGTTGGAGACAAAGGGATCAGGTGACCTCCTGGCCCGGGAAAGGGGCTGAGGAGAGAGGAGGGGCTGGGAGGGGTTGTTAGTCTGGAGCTGGCTGGGGTCAAGGGTGGAGGGCAGACCTGGGGGTCTGGCTCACTGCCCCCCAGAATGGACCCAGCTGAGGGGTCCGGTTCACTGTATCTACAAGCTCTGTTTTAGACCCTGTTCCTGTCATCGAATAAACCTCTGTTTTACTGGCTGGCTGAGAGTCACGTCTGACTGCAAAGTGGGGGTGCAGAACCCGGTGGCTTCCCCAGGACCCCGCTGGGGTGGACTCGCTGTGGGAAGCGCACGGAGGGGCAGAGGATGCTGAATGCTCCAAGGAGAGACCCAGGAGGTGAAGCTGTGTGAGCTTCTTGCCGTGAACAAGTCTGCTCCAAGGGAGAGGAGGCTCCCCAAAGTCCTGACTGGCTTGGTGGGGAGCAGTTCCAGAGCATCGCCCAGTGACTCCGTGACACCCGTTCTCTAGCTGAGCTATACGTGCAGAGACTCCAATAGCTCAGTTTTATCTGGCCCCCATGGCATGAGGTGAAAGGGTTATTGAGCCAATTAGATGAACTGAAAGGAACAAGCAGCCCTTCCATGCTTCTCACCTGCTCCCCTTTTCCAACCCAGCTCTTCCTTTGATTTTCTGGAGCGTATGCCCAACATTTCCCATCGTTGGAATATATTTCATCATGCCCCTGAGCTGCTGGCTTTCATTTCCCAACGCGTTTGAATTAGAGACCCAGGAGCTGTCTGTCTCCCAGCTGTTTTAGAGAATGTTTTGAACACTCCACAAAGCCAGCAAGGGAAGTGACCCAGATTTCAGTAGCCCATTCACAGGAGCGGCAGACCTGGCCACCGGGCTGCCTCCCAAGATCTACCCTTGTGGATGGATAACCATTCTCGAGATTGATTTATCACAGCAATCTGTAACTCGCTAACCCCCATCCCCTTTTGTCCTATGACTGCAGAGGTGTTAACAGGTCACTCCACCTTGAACCATCCCTTACAAAATGTGCTAACTACTTATGCTAAACAACCTGCTCCACCTGTGACACTGGGAGTATCTTTCCCAGACCGGTAGAAGAGCTCTGTGTGGCTGGAAAGCTTGTCTCTCAGACTGACAGAAGTTAATCTAATAAAATATTTCCTCTACCTCCTGCACCTTGTCTCTCTGATATCCTGGTACCAACAGAGTTTCAACTACTCTGCCTACATTGTAGAGATAGGCCAGAGCCAGCCCAGCTTCATATCTGGCCTGGCCCCACAACAGGCTGAGCTAAGCCCTGGTGGCTGAGCACCCCGCGAGGATGGAATGGTCAGAGTCAGTCATAGCTATGTGGTGTGGGCCGGTCTCTCAACAGCACAGGCCAGCCTGGCTCCTGCAAGGACATAACTCTCCAGAAAGGGCCTGTCTGTTCATAGGTGTGCAAAGCAGGGGTGGGATAGGGGAATCTCTGCAGTGTGCCCAGGTGTGCAACACAGGTGGCATGAGTAGGGACTGGAGTGTGTGCAAGTTGGGGTGAGGCAAGAAGGGGCCAGGCTGCATCCAGATGTGCAAGGCTGGACAAAGATTGGAAGGAATGGGGGTGAGGTATTCACTAAGGCTGGAGTGTGCACAGGTGTGCAAGGCAGGAGGAGGGGCTAAGGAGCTAGCCCTGCATCCTCCGTTGCACAAATGACTTGGAAGGGGTGGGTGGGAGGCAAGGTCTATGTATGTGTGTGGGGGATGGGAGAGACAGGAGGAGATCAAAAGGGAGGGGGGACATGGGGAGCTAGAGTCAGGGGCTGTCAGGACAAGGCCAGACCAGGGAGCTGGGGGAAGGTTGGGTGAGGGAACCGGAGGGGGCTCGGGGAGCCTGGTTGGGGGGAAGATGGGTTTAAGAGGGGAAATTGATTTGCCTGGGAAGAGTTGCAAGGGCTTGCAAGTGGGGGTTATGCAAATGAGGTCATGCATATTCATTGGGTTCATTGCTTAACCCCCAGTACCCACAGCCCTAGCTGGTGTGGGAGGGCAGTGCCCAGTGCAGCCTCCTGTGTGCTGAAGAGATCTGCCCTGGGGTGCTGGGGTTGCTGCATCCCACTCTGCCATGGCCTGTGGCTGATGGCACAACATGTCTCCCTGCAGAGCACGGAACTGAGTCCCCACCCAGCCAGCCTGAGTGCCAGCCCCTGATGCAGGGGTGTGGCCAGGGCGTGCTCCAAAGCTCTGGCATGGGCACCCCCACTGCAGCACCAGAGCCAGCGGCCACATGTGGGACCGTGGCTCCATGTAAATATGGTGGCAGTGCTGCTTACATCTAGTAAATCTGAGCCCTCGGATTGGCTGCTGACCCATTTGCCTGCCTCTTGGGGCAGAATAGCCAATCAGAGCTGCTGCAGGCAGAGCTTTCTCTCGTGCCCTCTCTGCAGCAACTTGACACCATGAGCAATAGGGACAGGATGGTTCCTTTCCCCCTCTCCTGGGAAGGGGCAGGAGGGGGAACCCCGCTGTAGTTTCTCACCTGCCTGGGGTGTGTGTGAAGAGTCTCAGGAGGAGCAGAGGAGAGGCTGGGGGCTGGACTGATAGGGGATGGGGGCAGAATTAATTGATGGCAGGACAGCGAGCTTATCCTCCAGTGCACTTCTCCAGTGGCATGGCTGGCTACTGAGAGATGGCCAGCGTGAGGGAATCCTTGGCTGACAGAAAGCCACGGTAGCTGGCCTACTGGATTGTAAGGGGGCACATCGGGGCGGGGGGGTAGGGGGGCTAGAGCACACAGTGCTCCTCAGGAGCCTGGGCCAATGGTATGGCTAGCAGGTAACGGTCCCTGCTGGCCAAGGCGGCCCCAGTCAGGCTCAAGTTTCCAATACACCATGCTCAGCTTAGGCACTGCCGAGGGTTGAGCCCCGGGTGTCTTTTTCAAACCTCTGCTGCTGAGCGTAACCCGGCCAGCCTACTGGGAAGTCACGGATCCCTGCCTTTGTAGCGACCGCAGCAGCCGGGACAGGCCCTATTTTGAATTCTTCAACCCAGTTCTGGGAAGAAAGACAATCGATTTTCACTGCACTCAACACTCCCGTAGTTAGTGGCTTGGTAAATGTTAACGCTGACGACAACGAAGGAGAGAGCGCAGGGGCTAAAACTAGGCAGTGTGGGCTGAACAAGCTTCCCTCTGCCAACATGCGGCAAGACAGCTTCTCCGCTCCTCCAGCCTTGGGCTCTCCGCAGTCCCTCTACCAATGCCCCTCAGTCTTGACCTGCAGTCCCCCTGCCACTCCAGTTCTGCCAATCCTCAGTCCTTCTCTGGGGCATGACTCCACCGTTGGTCTGCCAATGCAGCATCCCCTCCTCCTCTAGCTGTCCTCTTCATCAGTGGGTTGCAGCATCGCTTCCTTGTCAGCTCTGCCCTTCACCCCACTCTGCTCATGCTCCTCAATCCTGGCCGGTAACGACACCCTTCAGTCAAGCACCAGTAGCCTCCCTCAGGGGCAACTGTCAGCTCCTAGCCATGAGACGTATTTGCCTGTCGAATAATCTAGGAGAGCCGGCACGGGGGACAAAGACTGGAGTAGATTGGATGAAGCGCTGGAGAGTAGTGTGCACGAACAGTCCTGCCTTTGCCAGGGGCAGGGGGGAAAGGCTGCGGGCTGTAGGTTTTTACTATCTCCAATGTGGGGTTCCCCATTGAGCCACGTGGTGGGTAGCAGATGATAAATGTGACTCGTGGCATTAGAAGAAGGGCAAATTCATGTCCCTCCTTACTCAGGCCAGATATCAGCAAAACTCTCTAGAAGTCATGGGCTGGATGGCACAAGCACTGCCCCACCTGTGCTCTGCAGGCTGGGGGAGAGGGGGCCAGCCCAGAAGCCCCTGTTCCTGCCATTCCTTTCCGTTTCTGCCTGTCTGCACAGAGCGCATGGCAGATTTAGGATTAGGTAAGGAGAGGCATAACTGAGGTCATGATGCTCTGTGAGGACAGCCCAGCCCAGCCCAGCTCATGGCTACCTAGAAGGAGCTATGTGTGCCCAGCACAGTAGGGTGACGGGGGGTCAGGCTCCAAAAGAGACTCACTCTCTGCTCTGCTCTGGCTTCCCCACCTGGAGACACTGTGAGCCTGGGCCAGCAGAAGCAGAACTGAATCCACAGTGAGGTCCAACTGGCCCAGCCATCGCAGCAGGGCAGAGCTGACTTCAAAGCACTCTGGGACGGCCAGGCCGGGGAAGCAGAACTGAGGTCATTGACCTGACTCTGGACTGAAGGAGAGCTGCCCCCTGGGCTACCATTAAGGCCAGGTTGACACTAAAAAGCTAGGTCCACGCAACTACCTCACTCAGGTAAGTAGAAATCCACCCCCAAGCGAAGGAGTTAAGCTAAATAGAGTAGAAAGAGAGAGCCTGGGACATGAGGACTGGGACAAGAGGCCCGGTCTGAGGCCTGAACTAAAGTAGTGGTCAAGCCCTGCTAATATGAAGCAAAGTTAGCAAAAGTCAGGCTGTGAGCAGAATTCCTGGTCACAGAACCCGGCAAGAACAGGGCTGGTATTGCAAAAACCCACACATTCCTGAGAAGCGCTAGGCACAGGACACTCATGTCAACAAATTCCTTAAGACCCCGATACTACGTATGGTACAAACACACTCCCCAAAGATAACAGGACTGCTCTTAAGGATAAGGTCAGGAGGACAGTGTAATGAATAGAGATGTTTTAATCACACCAACAGGCACAAGGTAAAGGGTGGTATCTGACTATGTTTGTATGGGTGTTTAAACAGGGGTCTCAGAGGAAGTGTCGTTGGACAGCCAAGGGGGGAATGGAAAGTCCCTCCATTCACCGAGCTGAGTCTATTGTCATGGGCAGTATTTGTAGCAAGTATCAGGTACTAATACCACCCTTGGTCGACTATAAACCTAGCCAGGTGCCTTCACTACTGAAACAGATTTGTGGTCTTATTAGGTGATTCGCTTGAGGTCAACTGCCAGCTAGCTGCGCAGAGCTGGGACAGCTGAGAACATACACACGCAACCAGCATGTGACAACATCGACTAACCCACAAGGTTGGCAGAAGAATTCTTCCTTTGGTCTGATGTGACGAACTGGGAATGTTCTTGATGTTTCCTCTGAATACTGTGTTGGTACCTCAGTGTCCCCTATGCAGTTCTAAAGTATCTAGGTGGTGGGATAAGGGCATGTGATTGCTGAAGAGCAAAGGGCCAGTGCACCTAAATGCCTGGCACTCTGTCTCCTAGCAACTGATGGCCTGGGCCCCTTCTCTGCAAAGGTGCCAGCTGAAGGTATTGGAGACAAAGAGATCAGGTGACCTCCTGGCCCGGGAAAGGAGCTGAGTAGAGAGGAGGGGCTGGGAGGGGTTGTTAGTCTGGAGCTGGCTGGGGTGGAGGAGTGGAGGGCAGATGTGGGGGGTCTGGCTCACTGCCCCCCAGAATGGACCCGGCCGAGGGGTCCGGTTCGCTGTATCTACAAGCTCTGTTTTAGACCCTGTTCCTGTCATCGAATAAACCTCTGTTTTACTGGCTGGCTGAGTCACATCTGACTGCAAAGTGAGGGTGCAGGACCCTGTGGCTTCCCCAGGACCCCGCTGGGGTGGACTCGCTGTGGGAAGCGCACAGAGGGGCAGAGGATGCTGAATGCTCCAAGGAGAAGCCCAGGAGGTGAAGCCGTGTGAGCTTCTTGCCCTGAACAAGTCTGCTCCAAGGGAGAGGAGGCTCCCCAAAGTCCTGACTGGCTTGGTGGGGAGCAGTTCCAGAGCATCGCCTGGTGACTCCGTGACACCTAGCTACAGCAACAGGAGACCCCTCCTCTCACACAGGGGTTACACTGAAGTCCTTTACTGGCTGCAGTGGCACCAAGGAGTGGTTTAAGTGTAGACCCAGCCGGAAAGTGAAATGACCGAGATGACGCCAGTGTAGCTACATCGCCGTAGCTATGCCAGCATAACCATGTACCCAAAGGGTGTTTTCCGTCCATGTGGGAATGCCGCCTCCCCAAACGAGGGTCACTGTGTGGATGGAAGCACTCTTCTGGTGACAGAGCTGTGTCTCCACTGGAGGGCTGGTCAGCAGAGCTACGCTGGGCAGGACTGTGGTTTCTTCACACCCCTGGCTGCTGTGGCTATGTTGATTTCACTTTTAAGGGTAGACCAGGCCAGACTCGCTGGAGGGGTTTGGGGGGAGCTCCATCCGCTGGCCATTTGTTACCTGGAAGGAGGGCATTGACCCTACCCCTGGTGTATTGGTTGACATTTCTCCATTTCTTATAGGAAATATACATGGGGGGGTTCCTTGTTTCTTTTGCCTGGGTTCCCCTCCTACCTCCCCCCCCCAGCTCAAAGAGCATTGTGATTCCACGTTCCCAAAGGGCTCTGGGTGCTGGAGGGGCGGGGACCACCCGCTAGAGGTGGTGACCAAGGAGGTTACCTTGTAATGTCCCAGAGCCAGGTAGTGTGGGGCCTGGAGCCAGCAATTCTGTTGTTGTAGGACAGGCCCTCTCCAAACACTGTGGCTGGCCCTGGCGGGCCCCTTGGCACAAGGAGAACCCAGCAGAGGTTGTGGGGTAGGATATACACCCTCCAGGCCTGCTAACTTAGGGCATTAGGCAGGAGCTTGCTCTGGGATCCAGGTGTCTCGTGACTGTCACTGCAGGGCCTCCTGCACCTTCCTGCGGGGTTGGCCTCTGGGAGAGAGCAGAGACTGGGCTGGAGGGCGCTGGGTCTGCACAGCAAGGGCTGCAGGGGGCTCCAGGGCCAATGAATGGACGCATCTGCCTTTGCATTGCCAGGCTCCGGTTCCCCGCAAGCCGCCCCTCGTGGGGAGGCTGGCGATCGCCCTCCGGGGGGGCAGCGCAGGGCCTGGGGGGGGGGGCGGAGCTCCCTGCCGGCGGGGCAGGGAGCGGGCTTCACGCAGTGTTGTCAGTGGCACCGCTCTACCGCCGGCGAGACGCCACCTGCCCCCCATGCCCCGGGGCGCTCTCCCCAGACCCCCGTCCCATGGAGCCCGGGAGCGACCGGGGCCCTGACCGGAGACCTGCCCAGCAAACGAGCCCTCCAGGCGGGCCGGGCTACCCGCTGTGCCCCGTTATCCCGCTCCCCCAGCAGTGCGCAGCCCGGAGTCCCCGCACGATCCCGCTCCCCTCTGCCCCCTCCCCGTCCCGCGGGCAGGCAGCAGCCCCGGGATCCCGGTGCCCACCGGCGGGCGGCGCCCCCCGCCAGCCCCGTGCGCCCCCTGCGCTGCGCCCCGCTCCCGGAGCCGCCCCGCCCTGTCCCCCAGCCCCCTCTCCAGCCAGGAAATCCGAGCTCGGCTGATTCCTCCACGTCAAACCACATGATCCCATAAAACATTCAGCGCGCTGCAGCCCGCCCGGCAGCCCGCGTTCCCCTCCCGCGCCCCGCTCGGCTCCCAGGGACCCCGCGCCGCAGCCGCCTCTCCCAGCCAGGACCCGTGCGCGCCGCGGCGGCCGCTGCGCCCCAGCCGTGCGCCTTGGGGCGGGGAGCCGGCGCCTGGATGCTGACTCCGGCCCCGGGGCGGCTTGTTGCCCCGCTGCGCGCCGGCTCCGGCAGCGGGAGAGCCCCCGCCCTGCGCTCGGGCTGAAGTTCGCACGCCGACCCGGCTGGCGAGGACTGTACCCCGGCGCCCGTTTGCCTGCCGAGCCGAGCCTGCCCCGACCCCTAAGATGAAGAGGGCGATCGCTGAAGGTAGGTGCGTCCCCAACGCGGGGACCCCCGGCCGCAGCGCCACGGGGGGGCAGGGCTCCAGCAACTTCCCAGCCGGCAACTTCAGTCCCGTGGAGAGCGCGGAGCTGCCAGGACCCACCTGCCTCCGCTGCCGGGACATGGGACTGAGCCGGGATCCGGGGGACGTGCTGGGAGGCGACCGGGGCTCCTCACCCCGGCAGTCCGAGCCGGGCGTGCGGCCCAAGTTCCAGGGGGAGCAGGGGCCGGTGCGCTGAGGTGTCGGGGGCAGGCTGGAGCTAAGAGGAGGACACTCTATTCCCCAAGGAGGGAGGGATGGCGGGGGGGGCTCCCGGTTCCGCTCTCTCCCCCGGCACCTGGCTCAGCGCTTCTGTGGCATTGCGGAGTCCGAGCACCGGTGTGAACAGCCGGGATCCGGAATCCACCGCTTCCCCCCGCCCCCCCGCTAGGTCAGGGACTAGAAGGGCATCGGCCCGGCTGTTGTGCCCAGCACCATCCGGGCTTTCCGTCTGGAGGCTGCACCCCGCATCCCTCCAGAGCTGCCTCCGACGAGCCGGGGCAGCGGGAGTGGGAAGGAGGCTGCTGGGGGAAGGAGCCTCCTTTGCCTCCCAGCCTGGGGAGCCAGGACCGCACCGAGGCGGTTGGCAGGTGGGACGAGAAGCCAAGCCCTGGCTGCTGGAAGAACCGGGGAGCGGGCCCCCGAGACCTGCCAGTGCCGGCGGAGCGCTCCGTGTTCAGCCGGGGGCAGCACTGCCGTCTCCAGAGCGCCGGGGCTGGGAGAGAGGCAGCAGGTTCTCCCACCGCCCCCAAACCTCGGCGCTTTGGGCTGGGACCAAGCGCCCCAGAAAGGAGGGTGACATTGAAACACCGCGGGGGGAGGAAGGGCAGCGGGTACCGAAGGTGTGCAGCAGAGGGAGGGCAGGGAAGGGTCAGTCACCAGCATCCCCGGCTTTGCCTCCCAGGGAGGATTGCGAATGGGAGGCGAGGGGAGGACAAAGGGAAATCTACAGGCAAGTTCTCCTGACTTGGCAAAGTTTGCGAATTCCCCCTTAAGGGGCTAGGGAGAGTGACAGGCCTCTGGAAGCCGGATCAGGGCTGGGGCAGGGGGTCAGAAGGAAAGGAAGCGGTTCCCTGGCAGTGCTAGAGATGCAGGGGGCCTGCAGTGAATGTGCGGGGCTGGGAGGAAGCCTGCAATGATGGAGGGTTAGGGAGTGTGTGACAAATACATCGTTAACTAATTGTTCCTCTGGCCTACTATGTCTCATTTCAATGTCCATCCGTCAAGAGCAGTAAACTAGATGAAGGGGAAATGTCTGAGAACAAACCCTGGTGTGTAGGTTAGGAATTGAATTGGTCCCACTGGGGGAAGATCTCTGGGTGTAATAAGCATTCAGTGCTGCTGGCCTTTCAGAAAAACCCCATGAGCTGTTGCCATCCAAAGGAATAAAAAGCATCTCCTTCCACAGAGAATAGCTCTGTTTAGTTTGCTCAGACAGTCTCCGCGATATCGTGGGCTATCTGGCACCTTGCGTGGCTGAACAGGGAGATGGCTGCCAGGAGCAGGCAGTGCTTGGGCAGTGGCTCATGCTGTTAAGGGTAGCCAGCTTGTTCACCTTGGGGTAAAACTTGAAGGACCTACATTTTGGAAAGCGTGCTCCCATCCTGCAGGGTGCAGAGATGCCCACCGGCTCTGGGGCAGGGCTGAAAAACACCCACAGGTTGCCATTTTTAAATCAAAAGACATCGACACGTTAGAAAGCAAGTGTCGTCCAGGCTGCCAGTCAAAGGGATCTGTGTGACAGAGCTGTCTCTAATAACCCCTCTGTGTGTGTGGCTCCATAGTCCTGTGTTGCTTCCTCCTTTCTGGGGGTGACCCCAGCATCACCTGGCGTTGTTTCTTGGAGGGCACACGGTGGCTGGCTTATTTGCAATGCTCTAGTGAGAGATCCCAGCTCCAATCCAAACAGCAATCAGCGTCTTCGGAGAGTTGGAACTGCATCTAGTTTTGAACCAGCCACTGTGTTCATGCTTGGGAGCAGGTTGCTGAGGACCCTTCGGGGTTACTGGTGTTTCAGAAGTCATCTACTCCTTGATATATTATGGCCTAGTGCACAAATGTCCTTAGATCTGAATGGGTGCCTGTATCCTGAGCACCCCGAGGATTTGGCTGTACGCAGACTCCTGGCACCAAGCTGGTGGTTACCTGTGGGTTTTCTGCCTGCCGCTCGACTGCAGGGAGCTGTGGGTGCACTGTGCCCCAGATACAGAGAGCTCTACACAGAGGTGGGGGCAGCAGCAGAATGTTTTCTCTCTGGTGGCAGCACGCAGGGCTACATAGGGCATGCTCTCTGCACAGTGGCCCCCCACGAGCTCCCAACAGTCATCGGCATCACGTGAAAAGCCAGGACATTAAATATAGGAAAGCTGCTACAGGACCTCCTGTTCATAGAGCAGGGCAGGTGCACAGGGGCCTTTAAAGGACAGCCCTGGCCTGCTCCTGTGGGGTGCTGAATGTCCTCCACTGCTGGTCCTAAACGTGAGTGGGGAAGATGACTGTGAAATGCCAGGTGTACCTTGGAGGACGTGCTCCCAGGATCAGGCCCTGAGCTAGTGAACTGTGGGGCTCTGGCTGCCTCTCCCTTCCTACCTGCCCCCACTTCCCTGGAGTTAGCTGCCAGGGATCCCAGGGGCCTTCTAAGCTGGAAATATACAGCTGGGGCAGCAAAGCCTTTCCTTGGCCTCCTTAGCTCACATCAAGCCTTTATTAACACCCCTTCCATTTCCAGCCTATGAAATCCCCATTCTTCTCCAGGGTTCCGCAATCGGAAAACAGCTGTTTTAAAACCTTGATTCCTCCAAGAAACTAAGCCTGGTGAATAAGTATTGACTGAAGGAGGAGATGAGTAGCATTTTATTGCTCTGACCAGGGCGTAACATTCATCAGCCTTTTTTTTTTTTTTTTACTCTTTATTGCTTTCAGGACAATTTTTGTTACATAATTTATTGGGGGGGGGGCAGGAATTGCATTTCACAAGCCCCTCCTGGAACCTGTGTTCTTTGGCCCATACCGGGATGGGATACCTGGATGTACAGAAGTTGTGATCCGAGGGTTGTGTGAGCCCCAGTGCGTTGGTGCTGCTCTCTGCCATGCTGGGCTGTATCAGCACAGACGGTGCTGTGCCCCCGCTTGGTTCGGTGATGTTTTCCTTACTAGGCTCGCTGGAAAAGGCTGTGCTAGAAAACGATTTAATTAGATCTGGTGAGACAAAGAGCCGCTGTGACCCTCGTGAGCTCTCTGGCTCGTGAGCAGCGTGTTCCAGGGCTGCTTACCAATAAGCTGCGACATGCCAGTCCCGTCTTCAGCCTCTTCCACGTCCTGCGTTAATTCCCTCCCTGCTGCTTTGAACTGGCCTGGACTTGGAGCCTTGCGGCAGCCTACGCAGTAGAAGCTTGTAGGCACAAGCGGGTGGGAGGCTGGGATGGAGAGACAGGGCAGCTTGCAATGGAACCGAGATCCCGTCCCCTTTTAGAGCGTGACCCCCGCCCTGCTCGGCAGGACCAGGCAGGATCTGCAGGACAACAGAGTGGAAATGGCTATCTGGGGTTCACCCTCTGCGTGTGTTCCTCCAGCTGAAATAAGGGCCAGGTTCCTGGGCAATCCAGGTGTAACTGCACTGCCTTCAGGGATGACTTTGGCTTCTAGGCAAAAACTGCCGCTCCAGCAGCATCTAGTTACTCTGACGCCCCCAAAAGCCTTAGGCCGGAGCTACCGAGTGTAAAGTTGGAGCTCTGGGAAGCGTGGGCCCAAGGACCCCTCTGGCCGGGTGTGCATTCCCATGCCATGTTGCTGCTGCTATTTGCTGTGCTTGTGTATGTGGTGGCAGTGCCAGCTGTGAGGGGCAAAACCCAGGCGGTCCCCCTGTGAGCTGCCCCTTGCCACAGGTACCTGTGGTCCCAAGGGATCCTGGGCACACTCCTGCCGTCTGCCTCGGTGCTGGGTGTTCTGTGCTGCGCTGCTTCTCGGAGAGCCGCTTCTCGCTTGCAGAAAGTGCTGAGGCGGAAGCCGGGTGCTTGGAGCCTAGGTGAAGGTGTGGGGTTCTTGCCTGCTGGACTGGAGGAGGCTTGGGAGGGTGGATGGAGCCAGCATCCCTAATGAAGAGACTAGAGCTTGAGCTAAAAGCTCCACTTTGAGCCAGTGTGAACACAATGTGCCTGGCTCCTGTGCCAGCCTCTCATTGTGCTGTGCAGCGGCTCCTTTTCAAGAGGCTGTGAGTACAGCACAAGAGCGCTATCCACGCTGCACAGCGGAGAAAAGGGAAGGGGGGGAAGGAGTCGGTTTAATTAGGTGTGTACTCGCTTCCCCCTGGATTTGAAATGCTTTCTGCTGCTGTCGCCTTCATTAAGACATCTCTCTGAGAGCCAGGAGCCAAACCCCTCCTTTGATGTTTCTAAAGGAGTTGATTTATCCGGGAGGCACAACCCGCAGCAGGACTATCCTGTGCCTCTCAGAGGCGGTGCTATACGAAGCCGCATGACCATACAGGGGCCTGTGAACGCTGGGAATTGCACGAAGGGCTTGAATTCACTTGAGACACTGGAGCGGTGCTGGAGCATTTAGTGTAGACATAATCTGCACCGATGGGAGGGATTCTCTGGTCTCCCCCTCCCTGAGAGGCAGTAGCTATGTGGACAGAAGAATTCTCTCTCCATTCACCTAACGCTGCCTGCTCCACGGGTTCGCCTGGGGGTGGATTTTTCACATCCCTGAGCGGTGTAACTTTTTAGTGTAGACCAGGCCTGAGAGCATGTCTGCATGGAAGGCTTTGAGTGTGGGTGTTTGGAGCTGCATTCTGGGGCCGCCGCTGGCTGGTGGGGTTTGAGTGTATGGGATTCTGGGGCTTCTCCAGAACAGCTACCAGTGAGTGTGGGGCAAAGAGGCCTGCATTCTGCACTCTGCAAATCCCAGCCTCCTGCCTTCAATATTCACTGTTTCAGCTTTGGGAGGGGCCAGCGGCCAAGGAGAGCCCTGAAAAAATAAACAGCGTAAAGCAGGAAATGGCGAGTCTCCGAACATGTGTGTAAAGAAGTCGAGACTTAATACAAGCTCCCTCGCCCCCCAACTATGTCTGCGGTTGGGTCTTGTTATATTTGCCTGTGTCCCTGCACAAATTCTATACCCTGAACCCCTGGCTGACTGCTGCTCAACTCCAGTTCCATGCTGGCCAGTGGGACACCATAGATTTCAATGCATTGACCCTGGCCTGAAGCTGGAGTAGCACTGGGTGAATGGAATCCAGTGTGTACAATGGCCATGTTGTGTGTGCAAACTACTGTGATGATGGGCACTCCATATCTACCTTGGCCAGACACAGCGTGTCTGGGCATTCTGCACATGCTCAGACTGTTCATATCTGCTCCATTGTTAGAAGGGCACCGGGAGCTGGGCCTCCAACATCCTATTCCTAGCTCTGCCATTGACTTGGTCTTTCACCTGCCTGTGCCTTAGTTTCTCTGTCTGTAAATTGAAAATAATGGTGATGACTTGTCTCCCCAAAGGCTCTGTGATGGACTTGGCGGTCAAGATTCTGAATCTCAGGGTTGGAAGGGTCTCAAGAGGTCATCTAGTCCAACATCCTGCTCAAAGCAGGACCAATCCCCAGACAGATTTTTACCCCAGTTCCCTAAATGGCCCCCTCAAGGATTGAACTAACAACCTTGGGTTTAGCAGGTCAATGCTCAAACCACTGAGCTATCCTGCCTCCCCCTAAAATGACAAAAGTAGCCTCTACTACTTATTCATATCTTGATATTGGTTATTCCAAAGGAGAAGCAGGCATGGCTGTGCCTGGAGGCGTGGCTGTGCCGGGGCATGTGTGAGGGTCCTTTCTTTGGCAGTGACATTTTAGTCCCAGAGTCGGTGCTGTTTCAGCATCAGCTGTGTTCTGTTGCCTACGGTCTGTCCTCCTCAGAGTCCCAGGGCCTTACATTTCAGCTCTTGGGCTAAGCAAAAGTGTCACCAGCTCTTGTGATATGAGATGGATTTCTTAAAGCCCAAGCTTCTAGAGTCAGGGGATTTAGGTGAGAATCTCAGCTTCCATTAGGAAAAAAAAAAATCAGTTTCTAGCCCTTGTGTTTGCTGAGAAAAGTAGGAAATGTGACCCAAGTGTGAGTGAGAGGCTCAAGAACCAGAATACAAATAGCCCCCACATTTATGATTTTTATGGTGTTTTGGAGGCCTGGCTCATGAGTTTTGACAGTGTGGGGTTGGTGAAGCAGAAACCAGTGCTGGTCTTGTGGCAGGGAAATTAAATGAGATTTGTGTGGGGCGGGTGCCTGAACCAAAGACCACTGGAGCCAAAGGGGGTCTTTCCATCGGCTTCAGCGAGTGCTGTCTCAGGCCCCAAGGTTGACCTGGTGGGTGTCTGATTGGGGGGTCACAATGGAGGTACCTGGATAAGGCCTGCTATGGGCCCCACTGGTCCTTGGGAGTTATGTCCCTGTTCACTCCAGCGAGGCTTGGTTGGGATCTGGGGCCATGCCAAAGATGGAGGCAGCCGCTCAGCAGCCTCCCTGCTTGGGGGATCACGGAGACTCTGCATCTCTTGTGGTCCGGTCGTGCATGAGGCACATTTTCTCCCAGGCAGGTCACTGCCCCAGCCAGCATGTTCCTCCATTTCACTGTTAATTGAAGCAGAATTGCTTGGCAAACAGCCCAGAGTGGAAAAACTTGAGAAATGCCACAAACTTTGCTAGCGTTCCAGCTGATCGGATACACTCACAAAACTCTGCGCCGTTTTCTTTAATTCACATATTTAAGTGCAAGTTCACAACATTTCCTGGAATTTTCACCCCCCTGCCGCTCCTCCATCTGTTCCCTCCCCCCCCACATCTAGATGAAAGCTCAATAGTTTTACCTTTCCTGGGACTAGCCTGGATGGATGTTTTAACCTCAGTCACACTTTCCCTTTTACTCACATGCTGCTTCTTGAATGGGAAGCAAATGAATGTTTACGCTTAATATTTAAACCTCATGTTTCCCTTGCTTCACTGCCTGTGTGGGGAAATTGGATTGAGAACGCAGCAAGAATGTGGCCTTGTAATAACTGATCAGTTATTATTGCTATTTATTACTTATATTGTGCCCTAGGTGTGTGTAGTGCTCTTACGGGAAGAAATCAGCCCTTTAAATTTGCACTTGAAAATCACTTTCCTGGCTCATGGAATTGTCTCCTGTGTTCTGCTCGGTGCGGGAAATTGGTTAACTCCTTTTTTGGTAAGAACAAAGGTTTTCTTGAGAACCATCTGGCTGCTGAATTCTTCTCCTGAAGCTGTGCAATTTGCTGGGAGTTCATTTGCGTCTTTAGGTACTAAAGAGAAAGTAAAAGTGACTGATTAGTCTGAGACTGGGAGCGTTCTCATCAAAGTGACAGATTTTGCGAGCTGGGTTTGGGAAAGTGTTTAAAACTGGTGTGTTTTCATTAAATTTTGAAGACTGTGGGCAGACTGGGGCTCTCGGCACTACCGCACGGCCCTGGGCTCGGCAGCTCGCGTTATTGTCGGAGTGAATTGTGTGGCCATTCACGGCGGTGTGTGCTTATTTGATTATTTTAAATATTGACTTTAGTTGTGTGTCTTTCTCAGGGCTGGGAGTGATGATGAGACCTGCATACAATGCACCCCGTGCATAATTCAGCAATGGTTGTGTGGATCAGGAGGGAGCTCAGCCTGATTTCAGTTGGGGGGGGGGAGTCTCTGGAGACCCTAAATTCAGCTCCTCATCCTACTATGCATCTAGGGGCCACGTCCAGGCTGCAGAGCAAGGTGTGAATTCAGCAGCCTGTTTATGTGCCTCTGCAGACAAAAGGCAGCACTGGAGACTGTAACAGGAAATATGGAGATTACCGGTCTCTCTCTCTGCACATGTAAGTGGTCATTGAAAAGCTGTAGGGAACTTTATGCCTGGGATGTTTCCCTGGGCACCCCCAGGGGAGAGGCTGTGTAGGGGTCTAGGAAGTTGTAGTTTGGCTACGGAGCACAAGCTGCGTCTCTCGGGAAGCATCTCCTTCTCCCCGCAAGCACCGTTCGGTGACTAGTGTTTTCCATGGCACTACGCATGCTGCTAGCTCTGCCTTTACACTAGGGGGCTGTCTGTCCTTTTCCCTTCGGCTCCGTCTGCAGTCGCCAAACAATTCAATAGCAGCCGTTTGGTCAGGGGCGAGATGCTTGGAAAGCTTTTATTTACCACTCCTGGAGTCTATTTGTGCTGCACACAAACAGCTGCGCTCTGGTGCCGCTCCTCGCATTGGAGCTGGTTGTATTGAACCCTTGGGAGACCTTCATTTCTGTCCCCTGGATCCCATTCTCTCCTGACCCACTAAGAAGGGGCAGCCGCAGCCTGCATGCCATTCAGAGGAGCCAGGGGTCCTCCGGGTCGGTTTGGCTACATTCCCTGGAGTTTGGTTCCAATCCTGGGAACTGGGGAGCTGCAGGGCCCTCTCCTGAGCAGGGCTGCTGCTTGCCTGTCGCTGCGCTGCAAACCCCCTACCCCGCTGTGGAGCGGGGATCAGAGTCCCGGAAGGTGGAGGGGCCTGTGTTTTGTCAATGGGCAGAGCCTTCCAGAGCCCTGGGGCACCGAGCCATTGAGAGCAGGGCGAGAAGGAAGCTGTGGGTAAGGGAGAGGAGATGCTTCCTGCAGGGAGAACAGGCCTATCAAAACTCAGGGTGGGCGGCAGTGTAGGCTTGGGCCCTCAGCAAGCACAGGGCCTTACTCCTAGGACTGTAAGCACCAGTGCAGGAAGAATGGCCCTTGCTGGGGGTGAGGGCCGTTGTTTGAATAAGAGAGAGATGGGGCCCCAGGGAAGATAACAAGCCTGCTATTGCTGCATGCTAAGGGAGTTCTCCTCTAGCTTGCGTGGCAGAGGCTGGTGGCTCTGGAGCAGAAGGACACACACTAGAGCAGGGGTGGGCAAACTTTTTGGCCCGAGGGCCACATTGGGGTTGCAAAACTGTATGGAGGGCCAGGTAGGGAAGGTTGCACTTCCCCAGCAGCCTGGCCCCTGCCCCCTATCTGCCCTTCGCACTTCCCGCCTCCTGACTGCTCCCCTCAAAACCCCTGACCCATCCAACCCCTCCTGTCCTCTATCCACACCCCTATCCACACCCCCGCCCCTTGACAGGCCCCCTGGACTCCTTGCCTATCCAGCGCCCCCTGTTCCCTGTCCTCTGACCCCTATCCACACCCCTGCCCCCTGACAGCCCCCCCGGGACTCCTCACCTATCCAACACCTCCTGTTCCCTGTCCTCTGACCCCTATCCACACTCCTGCCCCTTGACAGGCCCCCGGCATTCCCACGCTTTTCCAACTCCCCCCCGTCCTCCATCCCCTGACCGCCCCCAGAACCTCCAACCCATCCAACTGCTCCCTGCCCCCTGACTGCCCCCTCAGGATCCCCTGTCCCTTATCCAACCCCCCGGCCCTCTTACCATGCCACTCAAAGTAGCATGTCTGGCAGCCGCGCCACCTGGCCAGAACCAGACACGCTGCCACACTGCTCGGCAGGAGCGCGCAACCCCCACCGCCCAGAGCGTTGCTTGTGCGGCTGCCTGGCTGCAGGGGGGGGAGGGGAGAGGGACAGCAGGGTAGGGGCCGGGGGCAGCCTCCCCTGTCGGGAACTCAAGGGCCAGGCAGGACAGTCCTGTGGGCCGTAGTTTGCCCACCTCTGTGCTAGAGCATGTGCATGATTTATACTCATTGTGTCTCTTATCTGTTACACGTAGCCCTACTACAGAGGGATCATGCCCAGAGACAGAGTCTGCAGCCCGCCCCCTCTACCGCTGGCACCTCCGCTCTGCCTGCCCAGCCCCAGGCTGGAATTCCTTTGCAAAACACAGTTGACAAATCCCAAACAGTGACCAACTGCCTGGCTCATTTGTCGAGGCATGTGCACCCAGCTCTGCAAGGAGGCACATGCTGAACCAGTCTGCAGGGGTGAAGTCTGCGTCCAGGTCACCAGAGGGAAGCAGCAGCCAACCTGGCTGGGTATCGCTCTCTGAGTCCAGTCAGGGGGGTACCCTCTGCAGAGCATTGCACGGCACTATGCTCAGTGAGAAGAAATGAACTAGTAGGATCTACACAAATGAGAAAGCAGCTTTGACTGGCACTGCCGGTACAAAGATGTGGCCACATCCCACGCAACTGCACAGTGGCTTTCCTCGCTACTGTGCTCTACAGGGAGGGATGGGCAGGAAAATGGGCCTTGGTGGCTATGAGTCAGCACTATGTTGCTTCGAATTTGCTGCTGGCCCAAGGTGCCTCTGACTGGAAAGTGTGGGGCTTTAGCTAACTTGGAGCACTGGCATCTGAAATCCCTGGGCACGTCCAGGCCCTCCAGGGTATGTGTTGCCATAAAAGAACTAAAGGATTTCTCCTGGACTCTAGACCAGGTTTAAAGTCGCTAGGCTGCAGAGGGCCCCACACCCGAATGAGGAGGGTAACGGTCGAGGCAGAGGGCCTTCTGGAGTCCCCGAGGCGTTTCCGCAATCTGTTCCCTGATTCTCACTGTCGCTGTCTGGGAGAGGGCAGGTTCCCTGCAGCCCGGAGCACTGAGATGCCCAGGAAATGCGGCCGCATTCTTGGTGGGCCCTCCTTGGACGGCACACTCTTCCCCCTGCCCCGGTGTGTAGCCCGGCACCATGTGGCTCCGGCCGCTTCTGGCACGTGTCAGTTCCTTGTCAGAGCCTGATTTAGCGCGAGCGATAACTTCTCCCCTGCCCCCTCTCTCAATTTGCAGCTAACATCCCCTGATGGGAGGGAAGGGGATTAATAACGGTAATTGCAGCCCCTCATGATGCGGTGCGCTCATGCTAACCACACAAGCAATGATGGATTGTGGGAAACCGCTCTCAGAAACCACTCCAGCACGAGGAAATTGATGCGGAGATGGCCTATTAGCGGCCCCTCTCCATCCCTCACGGCGGGTGCTTCGGGGAACACGGCACCTCCTCCTTGGAAAGCCCCTTTGGCCGGCGGGCGTCCCCGGTGCCTGCCAGGGGAGAGGGCAGGAGAAAGGCGCCTGGGGCAAGGAAGGGGAGCAGAGTGGGACCCGTCCATGCTGTGAACTACCAGGCCGTGTGTTCCGCAGGGGCTTGGCTGTCTCTGAGCAGTGACTGGCGCTGCCCTCTTCCTTCCCAGCATGGGATCTGCCCAGGCATTGCCTTGATCATTCAGCAACCCACATACAAGGACCCACGTGTCGCTTAGTTGCTGGATCCTGGGTATTTCCCTAGCTTCCTTCCCCATGCTCTGCCCAGCCACGGTGCCCTGGCTTCCCCTCCCTCTCCCGTCCCTGTGGTGGGAGCTGTGAATTAGAAGCCCTGTGGAGGATGCCATTTGCTGCAGGTTGATAATTCGTCACTCCTTGATTTCACATCTTGAACACCATCTACACTAAATCCTGTCGCGACAGGTGAGCTAGGAGCAGCCTGGACCCCCCCCCTCTGTATGGACCCCCCCATCCCTCTGCCTCCCCAGCTCTGCGGGGCCCCTCACTCCATCTGGCCCTGGCAGCAAATCCAGTGGCACTGGGGCCAATTCTGGCATTGGGTGGTGGTGTACTTAAAGCCCCAGCTGCTGGAGTCCTGATATTCTGGGAGGATCTCCACTTGCATTTCAAAATGCAAAGTACATTTCTGCCCTTCCGGCTGTGGAGAAGAGTTGGAAAATGTGGCTTCTGAGGGCTCAAAATGCAGAAGGCAAATAAACAGTATTGTCATGTCTGTGTAAAGGTGTTTAAAAAAACTCACCATTTTCATGGACCTGACTCATGATTTTTGATGCATTGGGATTGGTGCTGCTGCCATGTCCTTGACTAACTGAAATGCAAGGCCTGGAAATTAGGCAGAAATGATCTGGGCTGCGCTCCCGGCCCCAGTTTAGTCCTCATCCTCCAGGAGGTGCAGGCCCCTGCCACAGCTCCTGTCCTGTGTGGAATGGAGCCACTCCCTGAAACCTGGCCCACAGGCTCTGGATGGGTCACAGCTGACTGCCTGTGTGTGGTGGGAAGTGCCCATCTGGGCCCTGGTGTCCCTGCTGGAGGAATGGGGTTGTCTCTGAATGCTGGCCTCTGCCTTTCGGATTGGAAGGAAGCACCCAGGGATAAACATGGCTGGAGAGAGATATCTGCACTAGCTGCTGAATAAATGAAGCCAACCCTGCCCCCTGGCAGCCACCCAGGAGCGACTGACTTTGTTTGGACGAGTCTTTCCAGGGTGAAATGCTTTTCTTCACCTAGGATTTATTTTTGGCTTTCCTAGTGCTTGGCTAGTCTTACAGTTAATCCGGGGATTCTAGCCCGTCAGCTGGGAGCTCCTGCCATGCTGCTGGGAGACAGCCATCTCCCAGAGCGTTTGCTAGGTCGTGGCCCATAGATTTGCAAGATGATCTTGGATTTGTTTGCCATAATCATCTGGGCATGTGTAACCCACGTGTGCCTGGAGAGAGGCAGTGCCCCCGCTGGTGGAAAGAGGTGTCTGTGTCTACTTTGCGAGCGGGAGGAAGAGAGAGCTCTTTGCACCACACTCACCACAAAGATGGGGAGTTTGCTGTCTCTTCGGAGACGGGGCCAGCCGGCTTCGCAGGCGAGCAGGCTCTGTAGCTATTCAGGAGCAAAGGCTGGGCTAAGGACCAGCTAGGTGTTGTGCCGTGTGCGCGCAGATTGGCCTGGTGCTCATTGTGTGAGTACGTGGCATGGAATGCAGCCGGAGCAGAGGCTCTCTCCTCTCCTAGGCCACTGCCCTGTCCTGGGGAGATGGTGTGTTTCAGATGTAAATGCCCCGGGATGGTGTCTGGGCAGCTGTCCTGCTGCATTCTCGTTGCTTGCCACTGGGCATCTCTGTGGGGAGCGTTGTTTGTTTTGATGAACTTGGATCTCGGGGCATAGGTGTTGCCTTGAGACCACAGATGCAGAAATCTCTGAGAGCAGCCGGGCTGGAGCTGTGCAAGGTTCCCTGCAATGCATCCCCAGAGCGCCTCCCCCCTGAGCATGACGGAGCACATCTAGGGCTGGTGTGTGTGTGTGTGAGGGGGTGTTCAGGCTCCATTGGCTTTTCTTTGGCAACTTTCAGCAAGGGCCCAGCGAATGCCAGCTCAGGCAGCGTGCTGTCCCGTCCTTGAATCTAGGGAGAGCACCACCCGCTTGTGGCACAGCTATCCAGCCGCCTGGGTGCAGTAACTCCCTGCTGTTACTAGTCTGGGCGGAGCTGTTACAGCCCCTCTGCGTGCTGCATTCAGATCCTCTTCCTTTCCGTGGCAGAGACCTGGGAGTGCATGGGCCATGGACAGCTCTGTGCTTCCCAGGCTCCAGTGAGGGCTGGGTGCTCTGACCTTGTGGCAAGCATCCCCGAGGGCCGGGGGGCCATGCACTGGCCTCCACTCCCTGCCTGTGGGTGAGAAAAGGAGTTTTGAGGCACATGCTGCTGTTTTGACATGAGCAGGCGGTGTGGTATAGTGGGTAGAGCACGGAGGCTGGATGGCCTGGGTTCCAGGCCCAATTCTGTCACTGACTTGCTGTCAGGCAGGTTATGTAGAGTCTGACAGGCAGAGGCTCTGAGAGCCTGCAGCTACCACAGAGTGGTGAGTGCTGAACATCCCTGAAAAGCCAGGCCTGCAACCTCTGTTTCCCTGCCCTCCGTCTGTCAATGAGAACATGTTACTCACTTATCCATCTTCTGATTTAATGTGCGTCAGGCCTCACCAGAGAGCGTGCTGGAGGCTGCTTACCCTAGACCTGCTCTCTCCAGGTGGTAAAGATGAGACCCTACCAGAGACGGAGCCTTGCAAAAACAGGAGCTGGAACAAATGGATCAATCAAAGCCCCACAGGTCACCAGGCCCAGCTGGTTCAGCTGAGAGTGCTGATGGGCCTTGAGAATGAGCTGCTAGAAGAAATATGGCATCTCTCCTTAAAGTCAGCTGCTGTGCCAGAGGGCTGGAGGGCAGCATGTGTTCCCCTGTCTTTTAAATGACAGGAACTTAGAGCAGTCCTGGGAATTAGGGCAGTGAGCTAGACCTCTGCACCAGGGACAGTGGGACGCAATAGTTAAAGATGGGTATAAAAACACTGGAAGGATCCTGATATAATGGGAGTTAGTGGTTTCTGTAAAGGAAAACTGGGCATCTCCAATCTGCAGAATTCTTTGAGCATGTCACCAAAAGCATGACCAGAGGAGGAGTGAGTGATGTTTGGACTTTCGGGAGGTTTTTGCCGAGGTTCCCAACAAGGGGCTGTTAAGGAAGCTAAGTGATCATCGTTTCTGATCCATGACAAAATGTTATCCCTCTCCTTGAGAGACAGAAAGCAGAGGGTGGAAATACAAAATTCTATATTCAACATGGCAGAAGGTTAACGTCAAAAGGCCTCAAGGATCTGTGCTGGGATTGGTGTTGATAATGGATTGATGTCTCATCTAGAAAGGGGTGTGAACTCTGAGGGGGCAAAACCCTGGTACACCGATGACGCCAGCCTTTAGGTTAATCGAAACGAGAGAAGACTTTGAGGACTGTCGGAGGGAACTAACCAAGGTTGGTGAATGGGCAACATGATGGCAGAGGAATTTCCGAGCTGATCAATGCAAAGCAGTGCGCACTGGATGGATTATTTCCATCTCCTTGTTCATATTGCTCGGTTTTAGATGGACTGTAACTCCTGTGCCCTCCCAAGAAACCTCTGCTCAGAGTGCGCCCCCAGGCAGAATGTTCACGTATCCAGAAAGGAACCCCAAGAAACCAGAATGCCTCCTTGTTTGTTAATGGTATACTGTCCTTTGGGGATATTAGTTGTACTTCTAGTCACCTGATCTCAGAATAGACACCGGCGCCCATCTTTGTGTTAAATGATCCGAGAGAGGAAGCGAGTTCACTGTGGAGGGAAATCAGAAACCCTGGGACTGTTTGCTGCAGTAAGGCGACGAACCAGAGGGGGCAGGAGAGCAAAAGGCGCAATAGTGAATGGCACAGAGAGAGTAGATCGGTTCCTTCCCCCAGACACCATGGGGGCATACAATGATATCGAACGGCAACGCATTTAAAGCTGATAAAAAGGGATTACTTTAGGCGACACATAGTTAGCTTATGGAACTCATCGCCTCAGTGACGTTTCTTGCCCCTTCCCCGGATGCATCCAGCCCTGGCTGCTGTGGGAGATGGATACTGGACTAGAAGTGTTCCCAGCCTGGCCTGGCCGGGCAGGGCCTGGGTTGGTCTCTGGCAGGCAGGGATGCTGGGAGGATGAGTGGCTAGCATTTGCCCTGTTGTGCTCAGTAACTTTCGCTATCTTGGGGGTAATAGTTTATTCCCCTCCAACCTAGGGGCCGCCATGGAGAGTGCGACGGACGCTGCTGGACAGTGTGTGCTGCCCACGGTGCCGTTCTCTCAAACCACTGTGCAGCGTCTGGACGCCGCACGGAAACGTGCACGTTTAGCTTGGGATTCGTTAGCAGCTTTGTTTGCAGAAAACGAGACTCAACATGTCTGGGTGGGGCTGCCCTGTGCTGGGGAGGGGGTGGCACTGGAGGCCGTTAGCCAGTGTGCACAGAGGCTTTGGAGGCGGCATCAGCCTAGCATGCACCCCAATGGTGCCGGGTGGTGGTGTGAATCTGTGGTGCCTCCATGCAGTGTGGGGCAGCATGGCCCTGGCAAATGGGCGCTGCCCAGCCCAGCCCCTGCTGGCCAGGCCCCTGCGCTGCCTCGGCTCGCTGGCAGCAGAGGCCGGTCCCCGACGCGAGGTGACGTGTGGAGCTTGTTTCTCTGGCTGGGGCTGGCACTGGCGTGACGCTGCTATTAGATAACTGGGGAGAGGGGAGCCATGGTCAGGAGTGGCACATTTCACAGCAGCGAGAGCTGCTCCCAGTGCCTGGGCTTGAAGCAAGAAGCTGCCTCCTTTCCCTTTACAACAGGGCTTGCAAGTCTTGATCCACTGCCAGCTGGAGTCAGTGGGAGCCGTTCCCCTGGCTTTAATGGGCTTCGGACCTGGCCTGGAAAGATATGAAGGCCAGAAGGGACCAGCATGACCCTCTCAACTGATCCCCTGGGTAGCCAGGCCAGAGGGTAGCATGGGGGATTGGGTTCTGCCGGCCACTCAACGCTCAAGAGAGACTGTCCCATAACAAAGCAGCATGTTCAGGACAGCGCTAATGACAGACCAGCATGACCCTCTCAACCGATCCCCTGGGTAGCCAGGCCAGAGAGTAGCATGGGGGATTGGGTTCTGCCGGCCACTCAACGCTCAAGAGAGACTGTCCCATAACAAAGCAGCATGTTCAGGACAGCGCTAATGACAGACCCCCCCCCCCCCCATAACAAGCCAGAGTGCAGCTTGCCTTTAGGAGCATCTGTAAAAATAGCACACCCGGCTGCCCATGTGATGCGCTTTAGTAGGAAAATAGGTTCATTCCCCAGCTCCTCAGGGAGCATTGGAAACAGCAGAGCGTAAACAGTGGTTTTTTTCAGGTGATAACAACTACTTTGGAGGTGCCCTTTCCAGCCATTTTCGATTACATCCCCGTCTCCAGCGGGGCTGCGGAGGGCAGCACCCGGCCCCGACGATCTCTGGAGAAGATCTTACCAGGCTGTATTTGCTTGGTTGCTAATTAAGAGACTGTTCAGTCCCCACTCTGTCCCCTGCAACTCCCTGTAAATGCAGATAAGAGCCATTACAAATCCATCACAAGGTACATTAAAATCCCCTTAATTAATAAGCAGGCTACACTGAAATCTACAAGAGCGTGAGCAGCCAAGGGGAACGTGACATGGCTGGGCACTGAGATGCTGAAGCAACTGGGCAGGGCGGCTCTGCTCCCCGCTGGGTCCAGGCTCACCACAGGGGCAGCACCTCCTCAAAGGGGACATCGGCTTGACTCAGCTTGGGGAAGCAGCTGCTCACGCAGCCTGGTATAAATGGCAAGTGTCGATGCCAGAGCCCTCTGATGTGTTCAGGGACCCTCTCCCCCTGGCTCCCTGTCTGAGCCTAGCTCAGATGGTTGGAAGGATATGGGGGAGTTGAGCAGCTGCAAACCTGCATGTTGGGGGAGAGGAGGTGAGACCTTCCGGAGAGGGGGCTTAGGGTATGCTCCTGAGGAAGGGAGCGGGAGGGGCCGCTGGGTTCCCAGGGCAAGGTGTGAGAAGCACTCCCTCTGGATTCCTCAGCATTCACCCCGAATCTCCTGGAAATCACCAGACAAGGCTTGAGCTGCCCCTGGATTCCAGGAGGTGTGTCCCTTCCCTGCATGCTGTGCTGGCGCTTCCACCACTGTGGGCCCTTGTGACTGTGTCTAACCTGCAGCCCCTGTAGAGGCAAACATTGCTTCCAAGCTCCCCAGACCCCCCCACCACCACCTCCAGTGCATTGCCAGGCAGGTCGGACTAGACATGCTCATTTCCAAAGCACTCATGCAATAGCAGATGCCAGCAAGCTCTGCCAATGAAACAAAGTGATCCCATTTTATCAAGGCTGCTTCTCTTCATCTCTGGATGACCTTGGGTCTCATGTCTCCTCAAGCCCCAGTTCCCAGACAGCACGGGGAGCCCCAGGGCTTGCCGGCAGATGCTTTTGTGATGCCTCCAAGTCCCCTGCCCTCAGAAGCAGGGCAGCGGGTCTGGAAGCGGCTGACATGGGTTATAATTCTGCTTTTCTTGCAATGTGACGCTGTGGCCCATTGTAAAACATGCCTTGTCCAAGCTGCCTCTCCTTCCCCTGCTCCTCCCGCAATTTGTGTCCGTTAACAGCCGAGGAGGGGATGTGCATGGCAAGCATCCGGGTGCTCAACTCACAAATTGGCCAGGCTAAAGGAAAACTCTGCACAAACAGACAAAATCTGCATACTCCTCAGATGTCATCTTAAAGACCTGTCAGGCCCAGACAGATGGTTTCTGTAATAGACTCCATTCTTCACCTGCCGAGTGGCAGAAATACTGATCTGCCTGGCGTGCGCTCTGCCAACCAACTGTGCACAGTTGTCTGTAATAAATCCAAGTCCCTTGGTGTCCTTACCTTGGCTGTCACATCCTCCAGCTCCCAGGGGCTGATCCCCTTCCAAATCCCATTGCCAAGCTGTCCTGCAGTGGCTCAAGAGCGTGGGTACGAACTTCAGGACAGAGTGTTAGGAACCAGGGCACAGCACCTACATGGACTGTGAGTTCTGTACGTTGATTTCACCCACTAGTTATCAAGTGTGAACTCCTCGGGGCCCATAACAGCCTAACAATGGAGTCACCAGCGGTCCTCCTTGGGTACTCTGGTCTCTCATGCCACTTTAGGGGAGCCTACCTTTGTGATAGGTGGTCCCTTCCATCAAGAATCACTGCAATATTCAGGTTCCTCCCAGTCCCAAAGGACCAGTCACTTACCCAGGTCGATTGCACCTCAGCTTTTACACCAAAAACAACGCTTGTAGCCAAATCCTGTAATAAACTAGCTAAAGCTGTATTAATAGGAAAAGGAAACAAGAGAGTTATTGACAAGGTTAAATCAGATAAACATACACACACACATGAGTTACAATCTCAAGTTTCAAAAGCCTCTGTAATATGCAAGCTCTAGATGTCCTTTAGGGCTAACCCAGGCCAAGCACTGGGGATCTTTTGCTTATGCTTAGCAATCCTTGCCCCTTAGAATCCAAACAGTATAAAAGAGACAGTTCCTCCTTGATAGAGCTTTTTATTCCTTTCCTCCTTGTACTTGGAACTGCAAATTCAGCCGTTGGGTGGAATTCAGTTGCATGTCTCCTTTTTGTTGGGGGGCGGGATGCAAGTAACAAAGTCTTTTGTCCATTGATGTGCCACAATGGTTTGTCTGGTGTTTATGGGCATTCTTTTGTTGGGCAGGAGATAACACCTCCAACTGTAAACTAGTATTTCGCCCTTGTTAATGCTTTTTGCCTGTCTGGTGATTTACAGTTAGAACAAGCACGTAACTATCACTGTATAACATGGGATACAGACATTATAAGAGAGACTAATGCATTCAGCAATTGACAAGGCTTCAGTAAAGTTTAAACATGAAACACATTTATAACTCTAATCCCTATGTTAACAACACTGACACCCAGGTGAGCCAGACTGGCTCCAGCCATGGATTTGTCAGTGTTCTTTGGAGACCGAGGGGCCTTGGCGTGAGCTGTCACCTAGTCCGCCAGCATCACAGACCTTACCCAGCTGCCGCGGGCTGAGTCCCGACAGCCTGGTGCTGTTACTCAAGACTCCATCTCTGTGGGAATCAGTGAGTTTTGCCTCAGTTAGAACTTCACAGTTTAGCCTGATAATCTTTTGATCCTTCTCTCACACGTTCCCCCCAACCATGTGACTTAACATCACGAATGAGCTGACAGTGCCCAGTAAAGTAGATCATTCTGTGGACAGATAGTTGTGCAGTTTGCCAAAGGCCAACATTTGCCAATTGCACATCACTTTCAGGTGCCTCCATTTCTGGATGCCCAAGGGGTTGCTAGCTGGGTTCTTAAAACTGGACTCACCCAGATTTAGGACGGAATTGAAAATGTCAGCCCAAGCGACTTGCACAAGGTCCCAGAGAGAATGAGTGGCAACGCTAAGAGATGAACCAGGAGTCCTGGCCCCAGCTGTTCTGGGCACACTGCAGCCTGATTCTCTCTAAACCGAAACACAAGATGAAATGGATGAAACGTTTTGGGAGGGGCTGGCTGGCTTCCAGTTGCACCCTCCAGAGAGGAGACGAGAGACACCAGCGCAGTGTGTTTTGGGACCGGCATGGGCTGTTCTGCATCACAGCCATTGGCAGGGTTTGGACTGTGAAGCCTGTTGATTTAGCTAGTGCTCAGGCTTGGCTGCCCCCTGCCCCGAACCCTTGCTAAGGTGACTGTGCCATGTGCTAATTGGGAACATCCCCACCCAAGTCGGAACCCTCTAACTCTGGGACCCCAGATTCAGAGGCCCCAGAAGGCTCTTTAGAAGGCTCTCTCCCCCGTGCCATGCAGGCTTCTCTTACCCGAGCCACAAGGCAGTGCAATGTATCCTGAAGCCGAGATCTGGGATTGAGGCTCAGCCCAATGGCCCTGGTGCCGTCATCTTTGATTTCCTCTTGTTTAGCTGATGACGGGGCTTGTTTCACAGTTAGTTACCTCTCGCCTGATTGCTTCCTCGCAGCGCCTCTCCTGGGGCCATCGCTCCTTGTCGTGCACGCTGTGCCCCTTGCTGCGCACCTGAACAGTGGCTCTGCACAGCCAAGGCCCAATTACAGTTTGAATTCCCTATTTGGAAGAGGATGTGAAGTTCTCCATTAGCACCTGGCAGGGCTGGCAGTGAGAAGTGGAGTTGCCCTGCTCAGAAGGCTAGACTGCACCGCAGGTGCATCTCCCCGGGTTAGACTGCACCGCAGATGCATCTCCCCGGGCTGGGCTGCAGCTAGGGTGACCAGATGTCCTGATTTTATAGGGACAGTCCCGATTTTTTTGGTCTTTTTCTTATATAAGCTCCTATTACCATCCCCCATGCCCTGTCCCGATTTTTCACACTTGTTGTCTGGTCACCCTAGATGCACCGCACATGCGTCTCCCCAGGCTAGACTGCACCGGATGTGCATCTCCCAGGATCTCCTCTCCAGTTGCTCTGAGCACAGCACCCCCCTCCTGTCCTGTGGCAGCCCCCCATCCCCGCAGAGCAGGGTTCTCTGGCCCAGGTGTGTGCGCAGGGTGAAGAGGGCCAGGGTTAGATTCATAGATTCATAGACTCTAGGACTGGAAGGGACCTCAAGAGGTCATTGAGTCCAGTCCCCTGCCCTCATGGCAGGACCAAATACTGTCTAGACCATCCCTGATAGACATTTATCTAATCTACTCTTAAATATCTCCAGAGATGGAGATTCCACAACCTCTCTAGGCAATCTATTCCAGTGTTTAACCACCCTGACAGTTAGGAACTTTTTCCTAATGTCCAACCTAAATCTCCCTTGCTGCAGTTTAAGCCCATTGCCTCTTGTTCTATCATTAGAGGCTAAAGTGAACAAGTTTTCTCCCTCCTCCTGATGACACCCTTTTAGATACCTGTAAACTGCTATCATGTCCCCTCTCAGTCGTCTCTTTTCCAAACTAAATAAACCCAATTCTTTCAGCTTTCCTTCATAGGTCATGTTCTCAAGACTTTTAATCATTCTTGTTGTTCTTCTCTGGACCCTCTCCAATTTCTCCACATCTTTCTTGAAATGCGGTGCCCAGAGCTGGACACAATACTCTAGTTGAGGCCTAACCAGCGCAGAGTAGAGCCGAAGAATGACTTCTCATGTCTTGTTTACAACACACCTGTTAATGCATCCCAGAATCACGTTTGCTTTTTTTGCAACAGTATCACACTGTTGACTCATATTTAGCTTGTGGTCCACTATGACCCCTAGATCTCTTTCTGCCATACTCCTTCCTAGACAGTCTCTTCCCATTCTGTATGTGTGAAACTGATTGATTGTTCCTTCCTAAGTGGAGCACTTTGCATTTGTCTTTATTGAACTTCATTCTGTTTACCTCAGATCATTTCTCCAATTTGTCCAGTTCATTTTGAATTTTGACCCTATCCTCCAAAGCAGTTGCAATCCCTCCCAGTTTGGTATCATCTGCAAACTTAATAAGCGAACTTTCTATGCCAATATCTAAGTCTTTGATGTCGTTCTCTCCACTCACCCTTGGGACTGCTGGGATCCTGTGGATGGCAAGCACCAACGGTGAAAACTTTCTCTCTGCTCCCCAACAGGCTGCCCTGCCACAGCTGTGGGCATCCCCTGCGCATCACATGCCTGCCCTTTGCAGACCCTGTGCTGGGAGTTCCTGCCAGCTCTGACTTGGCTCAGGCCAGGCTCCCACAGTGCACCCTCCAGTCTCGGTGAGATCATGGGAAGTTGTCTCACTCCCCTGCTGAGCGGCGTTTGTGTGCATGTCGGCTGTGAGAGCTTATTTTCTATCCCTGCAGCTCTTCAGCATTGACAGCCCTCAGCTCCCAGTGCATGTACTGCTGGGGACTGCACTCTCCTCTCATCTGAGGGATGCTCTGCCCCCCTCCCTGCCCACTCCTCGTGTCTGCACGGAAAGCAACAGGCCGGTGGTTACAGGCTGGGGATGCGAGTGCGGCGCAAGGCAGGAACAGAGTTGCCTTCTGTGATGTTATTGATATAAACTAGGACCAAATAGAACATGGTTTGCAACCAAGGTCCTGTAGTGGCACCAAATCTTATGTAAAGGGGGTCATATAAGGTATCTAAGACCAAGTTATGGGTTACTGGTTATGATTATGCTGTCTGTATGTCTGTATCATTTTGTAGTTGAAGTTATGAGTATTGGCTGTATACTGTCTGTATTTCAAATTGATGCTGTAGTTCTGGGTGACACCCCAGACAAGTTGGTGTTAGGACCATCAGCTACACAAAAGACTCATTGAGAGGAGGCAGATACGCCTTGTAACTCAGCAGGGTGTGCAGGAACTGGCCCCTGTGACTGCAAACTCCATGTTGCTGTAATTTTCCACAGTAAGAACAAAGAAGTGTTCTTACATCTGGAAGAGCCTATATAAGGCTGATGCCTCATCTCCATCTTGTCTTCAATCCTGCTTCTTACCTCTGGAGGGACTTTGCTACAAGCTGAAGCTCTACACAAGGGACTGATGACCCATCCCAGCTGAGGATGTACTCCAGAGACTTGATTTGAACCTGAAGTTTACTCCATCACTGCTACAAGCCTGAACCAAGAACTTTGCCATTACTGTATGTAATTGATTCCATTTAACCAATTGTAGCTCTCATCTCTATCTTTTTCCCTTTATGAATAAACCTTTAGATTTTAGATTCTAAAGGATTGGCAACAGCGTGATTTGTGGGTAAGATCTGATGTGTATATTGACCTGGGTCTGGGGCTTGATTCTTTGGGATCGAGAGAACCCTTTTCTTTTATTGGGATGTTGGTTTTCATAACCATTCATCCCCAGGACGGGTGGGACTAGTGGTGATACTGGGAGACTGGAATGTCTAAGGAAATTGCTTGTGTGACTTGTGGTTAGCCAGTGGGGTGAAACCAGGGTTCTCTTTGTCTGGCTGGTTTGGTTTGCTTTAAAGGTGGAAAAAACCCAGCCTTGGGCTGTGACTGCCCTGTTTGAGCAAGTGGTCCTGAACTGGCACTCTCGATTGGGTCCCACCAGAACCGCATTTTCACACCTTCCTGACTGTGCCGCTCTGTGGTGGTTTGGAGCAGAGGTTGATTGGTGTGCAAGGGGCTCTCAGGACTCAGGGACAGGATATCACTGTCTGCAGCCTGCCCCTGTTCCCAGCATCCCAGGGTGCTGGCCGTGGGTTAGTGATGCATTAACAGACCTGTCACCCAGCTGGGTAAAGCCATGAGTAGGGCCATGGGGGCTGGACACCCAGTAGCACGGAGCCCTGGCAGCGCGGCTGCAGCGGAGCGGTGCTATTCGATAGCTGGGGCAGAGGCGGTGCCAGACGCAAAGGCACAGAGCCCCTACAAGGACTGTCTTGACCTCCCCTGGCCCCCTCAGATCTGGCCTGGCAGGGGATGGGCCCTCCAGCCTACTCTGCAGAAGGACACACCCTGGCATGATCCCAAGGGTGAGGCTGTATCCCAAAGTATATGCCTCACAAAGGACTTGAAACAAGCAGGGGATCCTGCTGTGCCCCTGCTGCACCCCATCCTGCCAGAGGGCACCATGCTTACCCAGGGGTGGCAGAGCACCACTGGCCCCACCCAAGCTCTTAGCCCTTACCCAGCAGCCCGTCAGTGCAGGAGGGAAACCTGCAGGAGGATGGGGCTCCTCTGCGTGTGGGACGAGCTGGGTCTGTGCAGGGCCGGAAGATTTGTTCAGAATCGCAGTGTACGTGAGCCCGCCCACGAGACACAATGCCTCAGCCCTTGCACACCTGGGCCTGTCCAACCTGCAGACAAGCAACGAGCTCCCCTGAGCATTGCCAGGAATGGGTTAATACTTTCAGCTCTGCGTCCACTCCCCCAGGACAGTGTCTCTGCCAATCTCTGCCTAGTTGCCAACCCAAAAGCTTTGGGGGTTTTTTTGTTTGTTTTTTTTTACTTTACAAAAGTGTGTCTGGTTTTGGAAGCTGTTGAGGTCTGTCTCCCTCCTACCTGCCCATCTCTTCATGAGGCTGCATTATTTATCTCTGCGAATGGCCTAGCTTTTAAGGGTTTGTATGATGAGGGGTTAGTTCTGTTTAAAATTTGCAGGCCCCAGTGCTATCCCGAAAGAGCTGGGGCTGGTTTCTGAGTAGCACCAGTGTTCTCTATGAAAGCAGACCGTGAAATGTGACAGAGGGATCTCACAAACATGGGCGACTGGGCAACAAAATGGCAGATTAAATTCAGCGTTGATAAGTGCAAAGTAATGCACAGTGGAATACCTCATCCCAACTATACATACGAAACGATGAGGTCTAAACTAGCTGTTACCACTTAAGAAAGGGTCATTGTGAATAGTCCATGAAAATATCTGCTCTGCCTGCAGCAGCAGTCGAAAAAGCCGACAGAATGTTAGGAACCATTGAGAAAGGGAGAGAGAATAAGACTGAAAATGCTTCTACATAAATCCATGGTACACCCACACCTTGAATACTGTGTGCAGTTCTGGTCACCGCATCTCAAAAAAGATATATTCGAACTGGAAAAAATACAGAGAAGGGCAACGACAAGCAGAGATTAAAAAGACTGGGACTATTCATCTTGGAAGAGAGATGACTAAGGTGGGGGATATGATTTAGGTCAATAAAATCATGAGTGGTGTGGAGAAAGTGAATAAGGAAATAGTATTTCCCCCTTCACATAACGCAAGAACCCGGGGTTACCCAATAAAATTAACAGGCAGCAGCTTTAAAACAAACGTAAGGAAGTATTTCTTCATACACTGCGCAGTCAATCTGTGGAACTCGTTGCCAGGGGTTGTGAAAACCAAAAGTATAACTGGGTTAAAAAAGGAACTGGATCAGTTCATGGAGGATAGGTCCATCAGTGGCTATTAGCCAAGATGGTCAGGGACGCAATCCCATGCTCCGGGTGCCCCTAAACCTCTGATGGCCCAAAACTGGGACTAGATGACAGGGATGGATCATTTGATAATTGCCCTGTTCTTTTCATTCCCTCTGACATATCTGGCTTCAGCCCCTGTGGGAAGACAGGATTCTGTGCTAGATGGACCATTGGTCTGACCCAGTATGGCTGTTCTTATGTTCTTCTTATTCTCCTAATTCCACTACCGATCATTGTTACTTATTGATTACACTTGGTTGAGTCTCCCCTGCCTTCTTCTGGCGTCTCTGAAGGACAGGCTAGTCTGTGCATGAGATCTAAATTTGCCAACTGCGTGGCTCCTAGCTGACCTCAGGCCCATATGACAGTCAGATCAAGTAAGGAGACTGGGAAAACTCTCATGCAGATGGGTGGCCGAAGCTGTTTGGGTAGATGCTGCTGTTGGGTCTGAGTGTGGATGTCAAGTTCCCTACCTACCCCACATCCTTGGGACTGGGTCAGCTTAGGAACAAGAGCAACTTACGCTGCAGCTGGGCCTGCCGCACCAGTCAGGACAGCAAGAATCACAGAGAGAATTGTTAAGGAGAAATTCCTCCACCACCAACCCTCCAAGATGCATAGATTCTGAGGCTAGAAGGGACCACTGTGATCATCTAGTCTGACCTCCTGTACAACTCAGGCCAGAGAACAGCCCCACAATAATTCCTACCACAGAGCTTTTAGAAAAAACAACCAACTTGATTTAGAAATTGGTCAGTGATGGAGAAGCCACCATGACTCTTGGTAAATTGTTCCAATGGTTAATTATTCTCATAGTTAAAAATGTATGACTTATTTCCAGTTTGATTTTGTCTAGCTTCAACTTCCAGCCATTGGACCATGTTAGACCTTTCTCAGCTAGACTGAAGATGCTATTATTAAATATTTGTTCCCCATGAAGGTACTGTGATAGATCCAGGCCAGCTGGGAACAGCAGAGTAGTCCTGTTGGTATCCAGGGAGTGGGCGGGCTTTAAAGGACCTCCCCCCAGTCTAAGGGGAGGATCCATAAGTCCATGATACCAAATAATTCCTGGGGACAACTAATGAAATAACAGGAACAGGAGTGAGGTCACAGGGCTGAACGAAGGAAACCTGATGGGCACACTAAGCAGAGAACCCCAGACAGCGCCCACTGCTCCTTGAAGGCATCAAAGGAGTCAGCGGACACTGCCTAGAGGAACTCTGCCCGGATGTGTGAACGGATGGAGGAGCGGAAAATGGCCATCTACAAAACTAGGGAGAGGAGGTTGGCCAATGGGATTTCCTACGACTTTGTGGGGCCATGGATGGGGAGTGCATAGATGAACAAGTGAGGGGAAAAGTGCAACCAAAAACGTAATAATATATCTAAGAGGAGCTGGAATAGGGGCTGCAACCTGGCACACTCTAGGTAAACGTATGCCATGGTCTCCCTCACACCGAAGAAGGGGCAGGTGTCTGGGACGGGGGTAAACCACGCCAAGTACATGCCTGTGCTCATGGCCCTGTGAAGGAGCCGCCAACTGATATCTCCAGGGGCCTTGGAACCAGGGTGGAGTGTAGGCTTGCCCATCGGGGCCCCTCACCCTCGAGAGGTGGTAAGAAGTCTCGCCACTTTGTGTCAGGGCGGGAGGATGAGGAAGTGAAGGGTGTGGAGCATGAGCATGTGCAGATGTTTCCTTGGCACGGTCTGGAACTGAACCAGCTGCAAATTGTGCAGCCGGCTCATGGTGAAAAGGTGGAACAGCAGAGTAGTAGAAGGCAGATATACTGGCCACTGGATAAGCAGTTTTCTGTTCCCTGAGTGACCAGAGCAGGGGCTGCTCCAGGCTAATGAGAACACCAGACTCCAATTAACCTGCTAAGAGTCAGGTGAGGCTGTTAAGCACCTGACTCTAATTAAGCTCCCTCTGATGCTATAAAAAGGCTTGCTCCAGTCAGGCCAGAGAGAGCCAGGGAGCCAGAGGAGAGGAAGTGCATCTGAGGAACTGGGAGCAGGAGGCATGCAAGAAGCTGAGAATGAGTAGGCATACTACTGGAGAACTGAGAAGTACAAGCATTATCAGACACCAGGAGGAAGGTCCTGTGGTGAGGACAAAGAAGGTGTTGGGAGGAGGCCATGGGGAAGTAGCCCAGGTAGTGGTAGTTGTTGCGCAACTGTTCCAGGAGGCACTCTAGACAGCTGCAGTCCACAGGGCCCTGGACTGGAACCCGGAGTAGAGGGCAGGCCCAGGTTCCCTCCAAACCTCCCAACTCCTGATCAGACACAGGAGAAATTGACCTGGACTGTGGTTTCTACCAGAGGGGAAGGTCTCTGGGCTGTTTCCCAACCCACAGGGTGAATCTGTGAGGCGAGCAAATCCGCCAATAAGCACAGGACCCACCAAGGTAGAGGAGGAACTTTGTCACAGCACCTACAGACTCTGATCAAGTCACCCCTGAGCCTTCTCTTTGTTAAGCTAAATAGACTGAGCTCCTTGAGTCTATCGCGATAAGACAGGTTTTCTAGTCCTTTAATCATTCTCCCAGCTCTTCTCTGAACCCTCTCCAATATATCAACATCCTTCTTGAATAGTGGGCACCGGAACTGTATTCAAGCGGTGATCTCACCAGTGTAAACACAGAGGTAAAATAACCTCTTCACTCTGACTCAAGATTTCCCTGTTTATGCATTTGAGGATCACACTAGCTCCTTTGGTCAGAGTTACATGGAAAGTTCATGTTCAGCTGATTATCTACAACGGCCCCAGGTTGTTTTCAGAGTCCACACTTCCCAGGATTGAGTCCCTCATCTTGTAACCACAGCCTACATTCTTTGCTCCTGGATGTCTACATTTATCCAGATTAAAACACATGTTTTTTGCTCGCACCCAGTGAATTACACTATCTAGGTCACTCTGTATCGGTGACCTGTCCTCTTCACTGCTTACTACTGCCCAGTTTTTGTGTCATCTGCAAACTTTATTAGGGATTTTTTTTTTTGCTTTCTTCCAGGTCATTGAGAAATATGTTCAATAGCATAGGGCCAAGAGCTGATCCCTGCAGGACTCCAGTGGGAACAGACCCACTTGATGGAGATTCCCTGTTTACAGTTCCATTTGGGGACCTTGCTGTTAGCCAGTTTTTAATCCATTTATTTGTGCCATGTTAATTTTATATCATTCTAGTTTTTAAATCAAAATGTCATGCAGTACCAAGTCAAATACGGTACAGAAATCCAAGTATGTTATGTTAATACTATTACCTTTATCAGTCGAACTTGTAATATCAAAATAAGACGTCATTAGTTTGACAAAAAGAACTGGAGTACTTGTGGTACCCTAGAGACTAACAAATTTATTTCAGCATAAGCTTTTGGGGGCTACAGCTCACTTCTTCGGATGCAGAGAATGGAACACACAGACAAGAGATATTTATACATGCAGAGAACATGTATAACAGGAACACACAGACATGTTATACATGTTCTCTGCATGTATAAATATCTCCTGTCTCTGTGTTCCATTCTATGCATCTGAAGAAGTGAGCTGTAACCCACGAAAGCTCATGCTGAAATAAATGTGTTAGTCTCTAAGGTGCCACAAGTACTCCTGTTCTTTTTGCAGATACAGACTAACACGGCTGCTACTCTGAAACCTGTCATTAGTTTGACAGGATCTATTTTCCATAAACCCACATTGATTTTCATTAATTACATTACCTCCTATAGTTCATTATTTATCGAGTCTTGTATCATCTGCTCCGTTATCTTGCCCTGGTTCAATGTCAGGCTGACAGACCCATAACTACCCAGGTCATCTCATTTACTCTTTTTAAAAATTGGCACTTTAGCTTTCATCTGGTCTTCTGGGACTTCCCTAGTGCTCTGAATCATATTGAAAATCAACATTAATGATCCAGAGAGTTCCTCACCCTCATCTTTTAAAACTCTTAGATGCAACTTATCTGAACCTGTTCATTTTAAAATTGTCTGTCTTTAGTAGCATCTTTTAACATCCTCCAGAGATACTAATGGAATGGAAAGAGTGTTATTGTCACCTTGTTATGAGACTAAATCATCTGTTTTTCCCCAAATACAGAACAGAAATATTTATTAACACCTCTGCCTTTTCTGCATTATTATCCATAATTCTACTATTTCCATCTAGTAATGGATCAAAACCATCATCAGGATTCTTTTTGTTCCCAATATATTTTAAAAAATTCTTCTTATTGTCCGAAACTCTGCTGGCCATAGATTTCTCCTTGTGTTCCTTGGCAGTTTTCTATAATTCCTAAATTCTGATTTAAATTCATTACTATCAACTTCTCTTTTCTTCCATTTGTTATATATTGTTTGCTTTTAGTTTTTTACAGCTATCTTCACTTCCCCTCTAAAGCAGTTAAAAAAACACCAACAACCACCTAGCATTGCCTTCTCCATCAGTAGTGAGATTGTGGCTTTTTGCACATCTAGTAAGGTGTTCTTAGATAATTCCCAGTTATCATTTTTCTGATTATATTTTTCCTCCCAGCTGAGTTGATTCATCATTTTTTTTTCAGCTTTGTGAAATTGGCCCCAAGAATATATGTTATTGGTCTGGACATTATTCTGTTTGCACATTCTAAGTGTGATCAAGTCATGATCACTTGTACCTAAGCTACCATTCACTTTTTATTCTCTGATCAGTTCCTTTTTACCTGTTAGGACAAGGTCTAATACAGAGTGCCACAGCGTTGGCTGCAACACTTTTTAGTTAAGAAATTGCCATCTGTAATGGTTAGAAATTCCAAGGTCGTTTTAGTGCAGGCAGCCTTTGTGAGATGATGCACAAGCAGAGCACCAAGCAACCAAGTCAAAAGGCCCCTTTGCCATTTCTGGACCCGGAGAATGCAGCGTTCGTCGCCTCCTCCTGTGCGTATTTCCCAGTACTTACTGGCTTGTAGCACAATCGCAATGCGATTTGGGTATAAGAGTGAATACATTAACCCTCTGGTCTCTTCTGCCACTCAGGCAGGACTGACACGTTTCCTGTATTTGATTGGGACACATACAGACCCGGGGCTGGAGGGAACTAGGAGGATTGGTAGAACTGAAACAGAATTTCCCTTCCTCCTAATAGGAGGCATTCCTTCCAGAAGAGTTTCTCCTAACACCAGAGCTACTGTTTCCCATTTCTGATGTCAGCTGCACAGTAAAGCGACAAAACGAGATTTCAAATATTACAGTTTGAGGATGGAATGGGCCTTTTTATAATTGCCTTGCTTGTCTGGAAAAAACCCCCAGTGCAGTTACTAGGAGTTCAATATAGAAATTACTAGTTCCTACCCTCGGTGGACTAATTTTGCAGGCAGCGGAAGAATGAGGGAGTTAATGCACACTCTAATGAATGTCAGTCTTGTCTCGTAATGAATAGGAATCACAGTTTGCTGCACATTGTAGGGAAATGAAAAGCACCCAAAGTTCAATTCACTTTTTTTCCCCCTGTTTACAAGATAATACAGTGCCTGGCAGATGAGTAGATTCATTTGTCAATGCTAAGGATTTTATCTCACACTGTACAAGTCAAGGTTTTCCTTCAGCTGAGCTTTGTTACGTTTCCTATACAAGCCAAGCCACAATGCAGTTTACAGAGCTGAATCCTTCTGACAGTAGAGTGCTTTCTCCCTCTTAGCAAACCATCCAGACAATGCCAAGCGGAGATGACCCAGTCCCTGAATGGAGTGTGGCTGCTGCTCTCAGGCATGACTTTGCTTGCTGGATTTAGAGGGGAGAGAGCGAGAGACAGTGTGTGTGTGTGTGTGTGTGTGTCTTTTGTGCATTAAAATTCCTCAGAGGAAACACAGTCCCCCGTCCTAGCCCCCGCCCCCCCAGGTGAAGGCGGTGTCCATGTCCATATGACCTGATATCTTCATTTTCGGCAAGGATCCCCCACCACCATGTGATGCCAAAGCTTTTGTTTGCAGTGCAAACTTTACATCTGACTGAGGCTGGACTTCTGTTACGTTGCTCTAGGCACTAGCAAAAGAGGCTGGGTGGCTGCTTGGAGGGACAAGGGGGTGGGTCAGAGGAGGCCACGCTGTCCCATTGCAAGGGAGGGACATCAGTAAGGAGTGGGAGGAGACACAGCGCTGCCCTGCCTGTGTACTGGGCACTAGGGGAAGTAGGATGTTTAGACCTCCATGCAGCTCTCCCTTCACCTATACCGGTTCCCCTCACCACATTCCTCTGCTTCCATCGCTGAACCTCTCCATCCCTGTGTGTGCATGATGCCCTCCTTCCATCTTCCCCCAGCCTGCCAGCAACCTCGATGTTAGGACGATGGTATTGAACGCTGGTCTGCTTGGTCCTTGGATGGCGTCCCTACCCTCCACACCAGGCCGTATGCTGAACCAGCACCCTGACCATCAGGGCTGGCTCCAGGCACCAGCTTATCAAGCAGGTGCTTGGGGCGGCAACTCCAAAGCGGGGTGGCACTTTCAGGTATTCGGCGGCAATTCGGTCCACTTGGAGCGAAGGACCTCCTGATGAATTGCCACAGATCGCAATCGCGGCTTGTTTTTTTTTGCTGCTTGGGGCGGCAAAACCCCTGGAGCCGGCCCTGCTGACCATCAGCCTCAGTGCTCACGGCCCAGGCCCTAACTGACTGGACCGACAGAATTCGCATGGGACACATGGACTATGTAAAGACCCTGACAGGAAGAGTAAGCTGTCTGAGAAACAGGCCACTGCCTGCTGGTTGCTGCCTAGCCGCCCTGGCGTAAACCTTACCTTGCCCCCCTGCTGCGTCACCTGACCCTGTGTCACCTGGACTTGTCTTTGTGCCCGGCTGCTCTCACCTCTCTGACCCACCCACCTGACCTCTTGGATTGGGACTGTCAGCTGCTGACCCCTGTTCGAACTCTGATCCTTGTTCCAGGCTGCATCTGATAGCAACTGACTTCCTGGCTACCCACCACCACGCACGCTTGACCAATGCCCTGCCCTGTACCTGCCTCAGCCGTCAGGCATGATGTGCCTACTGTTTGGGGCAACCCCTGGGTACAGGATACTGGGAGGTGAAGCCAAAGCCCAGCTGTCCAGGGCCTGCTAGTATCTGGCAGGCGCTGGGAGGGGCACGAGGGCACTGCAGGGTCCCAGGAGCAGCATGCCTCGGAGGCTGTGCCAGTCTCTCAGGCATGTTGGGCCTGGGCACCGTTCAGTGACGGGGGCACTGGGTACAGCTTGCAAGACCCATCACTGCAGTGTGCCCCTGGGAATCCAGTCCTGCCTGGTGGGTGCCGACTGCTTCCCGGCAGCTTCAGCACCAGGGACAGCTCCAGCCCCGGTCTCGGCTTTCCCTGGTGTCTAATGAAGGGCACAGCAGCCCCTTGCCCGGGGCGCCAGGTGATCCAGGTGGGGTGTGGGGATTTTTGGGTTCCTCGGGAGTCCCACAGGAAACCCCTGAGTCATGGCGCCACCCAGCTGAGGCACCATTGAACAGAGGGGGGAGGGGGGATCCATCTTTGTCCCCGAGCTCTGTGGGTCAGGGGTTGGCAGGACTGGCTGGCCCCAGAGCCCTCACGGAGAGTCTCTGGGGCATTCAGGGTGTTCTCCATTGGGCTCATCCTGGCTCTGTTCTCCCCAGATCTGGCTCGTTGCTTGCTCTGCCTGGCAGCCCTACCATCTTCCTGCAGCCCTGGCACAGGCAGAACCTCCTTGGCCTTGGTCGGGTGGGTGAGGGACTTGGAGAGGACCATAGGGTCAGGCTGTTGGACTTCACGGCAGCTCTGGCTGCCGGGGTGAGAGCAGCCCCTGTGCGCCATGCTTCTGCCCACTGTGTGTGTGGGCACATCCGGCACTGCCTGTTTCTGTGGGCTTTGCCTTCCTGCTGTAGTGACGGGCTGCTGTGCCCTGCCTGCGCCTGCCCAGATGTGTATGCTGCAGTGCCCAGGCTCCACTGAGAGGCGAAGTGGGCACAGCTGCAAGAGAAGGCAGAGCCAAGGCCTTGGACTGGGGCTCCACTTATGAGCTCCTGAATGTCCTTCTCTCCCACTGGCTGCGCTGGGAAACAAGGGATCTCAGCAGCTCCCGCTGCACCTCACAGAGCTGGGTCCTTCCCATGGGCCTTAGGGGTCAAACCCTGGGAACTACTTGCTGCTTCATGTGCGCAAGTGTTACCCACTGAGCATAGGAGACAGCGGCAGGCCCTGGCTCCTGCAGGGATAAATGCCTGAGGTTGCCTTTCAAAGAAAGAGCCCCTGACTGCTGCAGCCGCTTGCTTCCTGCTGCCTGGGACCAGGGCCACTCCCTAGCTCCGGGGCAGTCCCTGACTTCCCCCAGTCCTTTCCTTGGAGGCTCTGCAAGGGATGGGGGGGGCATGGGGCTCCCAAGGAAAGATTTTAGCACAGTTTCTCCCCAGCACAACTGAAAACTCCAGTCGAGCTGCAGCCGACTTCCTGCCAGGGGAGTTTAAAGTTCCACTGTTTTAAAATATTTATTAACATGAAGATGTAGTTAGCACTTCAGCTGAGGGACGTACAGGAGAGGTCTCTTTGTTGGAATGGAAGTTAGTGATGCTGAAAAGCCATTAAGCCGTAAATATAAACTATATTAAGTGCTCAGTAGCAACCTTAAATGTCCCTTTGTCAGCTGCTTTGCTTCTGGAAGGCTGCGCGGCTGGTCGGGGATTAGTCACTGCTATCACTTCCCTGCAAGCGCCCGGCTGCCTGCTAGCTTGGAGGTGGTGGTGAGCAGTTCTGAGGGAGGGGAAGCACAGATCAAGGATTGCATCTCCAGGGCTGATTAGCCCCCCGCGCTCGGCGAGCAGCACGCAGTGAGTGTGAACGGGGCACGGCAGCTCTCAAACAGCTCTGCTGGGGGATGGCAGGGCCTGGACTCTGCTGGTCACATTGGAGGCATCACTCGAATCAAGCCCCAGAGGCCGGATGCTCCTGCATCTCCCTTCCGGCTGCTTCCTGGACCTTTCCCAGTTCACCGTCCTCCCCATCCCTCATTCCCAGGCTCATGCACGTCAGGCTGCCCCAGGCGTAGTCTCCAGGCAGGGCTCTGGCACCCAGGGCGGGCTGCGAAGCTGCTGGCAGTACTGAGACCCTGGACCAAAGCAGGAGGCTGCTAGTGAGGAGGGAAATCAAGGAAGGGACTCGACCCAATCACAGCCTGGCTTGGGTTAAGATGTGGGCCAAGATGCAGAAGATCCTTATGTTGTTTTCTGTGCTGGCTCCCCATTGGCTGGTTAGCTCAGGAGCCATCGGGGTCCCTACCAGTGTGGCTCTGCCTGAGCAGCCCCCTGCCCTGTCTGTCATGGGGTGGGAGCAGCACACACTGAATTCCTCAACATTTTCCCCAAGCCGCCGGCTCACCCTCAGGCCAGGACAGCCCTGATCCGCAGGCCCCATGGCCCTAGGGAGAAAGGGCTTGGTCTCTTTGCTCTGTTTGATCCCTGACCTCTTCTGGGCTCCAGAACTGGGGCAGGCATGGTTTGTGCTACAAGACTGAGACCCTGTGATGAGGTGCAGGCCTGTCGGTTTCTGGACTGGGTCAGCCCGAACCTGAGATAGGACTTGGTATGTGATTCTGAACCCCCCACCCCTGATCCTGGGCGGGACGGGAGCCAATGTTGTACCAACTCTAAGCTCTGTAACCTGTGTCCCAGACCACTGTTCCCGTGTCTGTTTGAGCCATTTGCTGAGGCCAACCTGGAATGCTGGGTAATAGCCACAGGGCCTGGGCCTGATCCTAGTCTCCCTGGCTCAAACAGTAGCTGCGGGTGCATGGTGGGAACGGCTTGCCCAGTTCTTTGGCCTGTTCTATGCTGAAGGTCAGACTGGACAGTCATAGCAACCCTCTGGCCTTAGCACCTAGGACTGTATGCCCCCCTCCACCCCCAGCCCTTCCTTCGATTCCTTCTGCCCATCCTGCCATGATGGTGCCACCAATGAGAAAGGATGTGACGTGGACTGCACCATCAGCAAGTTCACAGATGACACTAAGCTGGAGGGAGAGGTAGATACGCTGGAGGGTAGGGATAGAGTCCAGAGTGACCTAGACAAATTAGAGGATTGGACCAAAGAAATCTGATGAGGTTCAACAAGGACAAGTGCAGAGTCCTGCACTTAGGACGGAAGAATTCCATGTATTGCTATAGGCTGGGGACTGACTGGCTAAGCGGCAGCTCTGCAGAAAAGGACCTGGGGATTACAGTGGACAAGAAGCTGGATATGAGTCAGCAGTGTGCCCTTGTTGCCAAGAAGGCTAACGGCATATTGAGCTGCATTAGTAGGAGCATTGCCAGAAGATCGAGGAACGTGATTATTTCCCTCTATTCGGCACTGGTGAGGCCACATCTGAAGTATTGCGTCCAGTTCCCTCCCCCTTCCCCGCCCTCCACTACAGAAAGGATGTGGACAAATTGTGGTCAGCGGAGGGCAATGAAAATAATCAGGGGCTGGGGCACATGACTTATGAGGAGAGGCTGAGGGAACTGGGCTTGTTTAGTCTGCAGAAGAGAAGAGTGGGGAGAATTTGATAGCAGCCTTCAACAGCGTGACCAGGTGTCCTGATTTTATAGGGACAGTCCCGATTTTGGGGTCTTCTTCTTATATAGGCTTCTTTTAACTCCCACCCCCATCCTGAAGTGGGTTTCCAAAGAGGATGGAGCTAGACTGTTCTCAGTGGTAGCAGATGACAGAACAAGGAACAATGGTCTCAAGTTGCAGTGGGGGAGGTTTAGATTGGATATTAGGAAACACTATTTCACTAGAAGGGTGGTGAAGCACTGGAAGGGGTTCCCTAGGGAGGTGGTGGAATCTCCTTCCTTAGAGGTTTTTAAGGTCAGGCTTGACAAATCCCTGGCTGGGATGATTTAGTTGGGGATTGGTCCTGCTTTGAGCAGGGGGTTGGACTAGATACCTCCTGAGGTCTCTGCCAATCCTGAGATTCTATTGTATGAAAAGGGAGTCAAAGAGACTAGCAGGCCGTGTGTCCCTTGCCCCGCATGCTCCTCACCCCCCGATCACTCCAGGTGCAGCTTGCCACTCTCCCCGGCCCTGTACAGGCTGTGGGGCATCTCCGGCGGCCTCTGGGCACTGCTGCCATGTCCACACCTCTGCAGTGGTGCCGCGGTGCTCTGCTGCCTGGCATTCACAGGCTTGCTGGCTCCTGCACTCAGGTCCAGCACCTTCCATAGTGTCGTCTCTATGGAGCGTCAGAAAGGGCTGGGCCTGGCTCCCTGATCGGTTGGCGGGCCCTGGGGGCTCTGGGTCAGGGCACAGCTTCCTCCACGGGCTTTGCTCGGCTGGGGCGCTATCTGAATGACTGCTGTTCTCGCCCAGATGGGAAGGCGGGGGCCTTTGAGGTCCCTCTTTCCTTCCCAGCCTTTGTCAGTAACACCCCCCAGTGCACTGCGAGCAGCAACGGGTTTGGCTCTGGCTGGGCAGGCCGCAGGTGGCCTCCTCTCCACTGGTGAGTTTAATGCCAGTGGGGGCAGAGCTGGGAGGCAGAGCAGTCAAGCAGGTAGCGTGCTCTGTTTGGATCCAGAGGTTTTCTCTGGAAGCGCAGCTCCTTGGCCGCATGCTGGGTTCAGGGCTGAGCTGCGGGGATGGGATCCAGACCGCAAGCCGTGGGACTTTATGTAGCAAACTTCCATCACCAAGGAGAGTTTATATTTCGCTTTAGCACCAGCCTGAATAAAGATTGCAAATCAAAGTCCCTCTCTGGTTGCTGAGAGTGGATTCACGAGGCAGGGTGTGTGGATTTTGTAGGCAATTAAATTTTACATAATAGAGTAACGAGACTGTACAAATTTAAAGAGCACCTGGAATACTCAGGCATATTCTGAAACATCTAATCTCGTATTTCAGCTCTGGCCCATTAATCCGTCATGTTCCTTTCCTGAATTTCCTCTTCTATCAGCACTGCTGCAGATGCAGGCAATTGGCTGGTAAATGCACACTTTCTCTGCCACGCGAAGCCCCCAGCCAGAACTCTGTTATGCATACCTGTGCTCCCCTCGAGTCCTGCTCCCATCCCGCCCACTGCTGTGTGAGAGCCTTCTCCTCTGCAGCCCCTGAGCTCTGGCAGACTCTGTGTTTTTCTCTCCCTCTTTGAAAGATGAGGGCGAGTCACATCTCAGCCCCCTTCTCCCTTGGCCTGCACCTCCTAACTTCTCCCTCTTACTCCTAATTCATTCTTGAACTTGACTCTGGCAAGTTTCTGAGGCTGCAGCCTGTGTGGGAGTTTTGCAGAGTTCTGAGAGGCTTAGGTGTCTGCTCAGGCCAGAGAGCAGCAGGCGACTTCTGCCTCATTACTGGCATCCTGGGGGCAGGAAGGTGCAGCCAGGTGGTGGTACTGCCTGGGGAGTATCATGCGGGGTGGGATTGGGTCCTGGGTGTGGATGGGAGGAGTGGACATGCGTCGTCAAAGCTGAGATAGCAAAGGCCTGTTGGATCCCATCACACGTGCACCCTCAGCCCACTCCCTAGTACTCTGCCCTGGGGTAGCACAGCCCAGTTTGTCTCTGTGCACTCAGCTCTCTCTCCCCAGCCCTCTGTGCTCCACTGTCACCTGTGTGTCATTGGCCATGCTGCTAGCTTCTCCTCAGAGCTGGTGGGTGCATATCGTGAGCCCGAGTCTGGCCTGCTGCTTCCCCTTTGCTGTGAAGATTCCCCTGCCTGCCAACGCGTTCCCAGCCGGGGTCCCATTGCAGAGTCCTGCTGGACCCAGCCAGCCTTCTCCCTCATCTCCTTTCCTCCAACCTGTCCCTCAATAGCTCCTGGCGGCCAGCACTCAGGCACTGGCCTGTTCCCAGCACTAGCCAATCCATGCAATCCCCTTTGTGTCCTTACACCCTTCTCTCATTGCTGCCCTTGTCTCTTGCTCCCGGTTCTGGCCAGGTGGCCTGCAACAAGAGGCCAGCTGCTCACTTCCCTTGGCCCAGGGGGTTGGAAGAGACTCTAGCTCATCCAGAGCTTGGCATTCCTGTATGTCAGTGCGCCCTAAGCCAGAGCCGCAAAGCGGACGGCCTTCTGCTGCAGAGAATCCGGCTCCTTTGCCTGGGCCTCCATTCCCAGATTGGGGGCAAGGAGGACTCGGATGTCGGCCATCGGCACGTTTAGATCCTGGGTAACAGGGCCCAGGGGTGGAGTGGTTAATATCAGGGGTCAGGAATCAGGGACGAGGCTGTTTCTCGCCCCATGAGTGGGCCTGAGGGATTGTGATGCTTGGATCTGGGATGTTGGGGCTCCCGGGTTGGGGTCTGGGACAGGGATGTTTGCATCTTGGACATCTGGAGCGGAGCTCAGGGAGTCTTATTTTTTTCTTTTGATGAAAGAGGGGCTGCCCCTACTCTCCCTTTAACTGGACCTGTAACTGGAAGCTCTTTGGGGCAGGGACAGTCCCTGCATTTGTCTGTAAGAGCAACTAGCATGGTAGATCCAACACTGGCATCCCTGGGTGTGAGTACATCACTAGTAATAATGAAAGTAGTGCCTACTCTTTCAAGCCTCGTGTAGCTTTCCCTGGAGCAGGGTATGGACTGGGAGTCCCTGCCCCATCTGTGCACGGTATCCCCAGGCACAGTGACAGCTGCATCTTCGCCCCCACAGTCACCTACACCAGAAAACTGCAGCTGTTTACAAACCAGTTTAGCTGAATGGGGCAACCCCTTGTGTAGACACACACTCACTCTCTCTCTGATGGGAGTGGTTTATCTCGCTTTAGGTGAAGTCGATGAGTAATCAGCTTAAGCCAAATTGCTATGAGCCATTGGGAAGCCCCTCCATCTCACACACTGGGGTTGCCTGAGCTTAATGAAATCAGTTTAAAACATCCCTTCAGGACATGGGGATATTACATCAATGGGATTTGTTTGCTTTAAAGGCAGAGATTTAACTGTAGTGAACTTACATTTTATCCACACAGCTTTGCGTTAGTTCAGATTAACTGCCCTGCATTCTAGGCAGATATCCCACGGTGCACTGTTCCATCGCTCTGCTCTGTGTTCTGTCTGGGCGTGCATTGTGGGAAACCACTGGAAGCTACAGACATTGTGGGACTTGGGATGAAACTAACAAACTCCTGTGATCGCTCTCTTGCCATTCCCTTCATTTTGCCAGAGCCACTTCCAGGCTGGTGTCTGGCAGCATGGAGGACCCAGCGCTGGGCACTGTTATTGTGGCAGGTGTATTTGCAATCATGGGGTGGCACCACAGTGGCCTGGCCCATGGAGGAGTAGCAGGAGAATGAAGTTGAGCAGTCTGGAGAACTTGTACCTGGGAGCACCTGTTTTTGGTAGAGTGCTGCTTCTGGGCTTGGCCACTAGCAGTGACTGATGGGGCAGGCTAGTGCTGCAGAATTGGGATGACAAAAGTCACTTTGCTAGGAATCTGCACAGAGCTCACCCTGGACCTGCAGTGGCATCACACCAAGATGAGAGCTCCTCACAGCATGAAGAAGTCAGGGAAACATAGAATGTGAGGGTTGGAAGGGACCTCAGGAGGTCATTTTGTCCAACCCCCAGCTCAAAGCAGGACCAATCCCCAAATCCCTCAATGGCCCCCTCAAGGACTGAACTCGCAACCCTGGGTTTAGCAGGCCAATGCTCAAACCACCGAGCTATATCCCCACATGGAAGCTTGCCACCCTGATACCTGTCAGTAGCTTAGCTAACCAGTTTGGAGCAGGAAATTGAGTATCAGGGTTGTTGTCATGGAGATGTGTGCTGCCAGGCAATGCACAGGAGGTTGCCGGTTTTCCATTGTCAGGGTTCCCCAATTGTATTGGGGTTGTTGCTAGGACAAAGGTGCCTATCCTTCACCTCCCACACCAGGGTGGAGACTTTACCGACAGGAAGGGTATTTCTCCATGATGCTGTAAGGCCTGATTGATCCCCATGGAGGACTCACCACTGTTACCAGGGTGATCTCCTCAGGTCCACGGTGCCAGGGTATGTGAACTTAGGCCTGTTTACTGCAATGAGCCTGGGACCTTTTGCTCCTTAGATCACTCTGGACACTAATGGAGTTACAATTCCTCCTCTCGTTCTGGGAGACCCGACTGACCCTCTACTTCCCTGGCTGAAGAGCCCTTCCACTGGCTGCTTGGACAGCAGCAAGGGTTGGTTTACCTTTGCCCTGAGTAGTTGCAGACCGTCAGTGGAGAATGCATTTGGAAGGCTGAAAGGAAGGTGGCTTTCTCAAATGAAAAGTCTGGCTGTTACCTGTCATTGTGCGTAGTGTGTTAAGTGCCTGCTGGATTTTGCACCACATCTGTGAGAGCAAGGGAGAAATCCTGGGGAAGAACCTGGAGAGGATGTCCCCAGGGCCGGTGCAAGGAAGTTTCGTGCCCTAGGCGAAACTTCCACCTTGCACCCCCCTGCAGCTAACCCCGCCCCCCCCACGGCAGCTAACTCAGCCCCCCACCCAGGGAGCCTCCCCAGCAGCGGCTACCCCCCCACCGTGACAGCTAACCCCCTCCCCCCTCCCCCCATGGCAGCTGACCCTGCCTGGGGAGACCTCTCCCCGCAAAAGCTAACCCTACCTGAGTAGCCCGCCCAGCTCACCTCCACCTCCTCGCCTGAGGGGGCTTTTAGGCGCCCCCAACCACTAGGCACCCTAGGCAGCCTCCTCGTTTGCCTAAATGATTGCACCAGCCCTGGATGTCCCTGCAGTGTTCTCAAGGTGATCAAGGGAGTAGAGTCAGAGATGCTCCTACTTTGATGGCGGGGTAGCTGTGGTGAATGAATGCTCTGTAAGCAGGAAAATGAATTTTAGTTGGCTTCCCATTTATGGATTGAACTGTACCTGAACGAAGTTTGTCAGACAAGTGACAATACGTCTTCAATAAAACTAACAACAGTTCAACAAGGAACCTAGTGCAAACTTATGAACATTAAGATTGAGGAGCACAGAGTCATGTATGTTGAGGCACTGAAAAGGGTTTTCCTGCTTCTTGTCCTGTGGAGTGGGAAGGACTTGTAATTAAGCTGACTGAAACGGGGTCTCCCCAGCATGGTGTATTTTCTACACGTTGCGAGACATTGGACTATTGGGGTGCAGAGCTTGACCTTTGCAGCAGAAGGTGCTTTACACCAGCCATTTGCTTCTGCACTGTCTGCATCATGTCCCCATCCTGGGCCAGGTGCTCCACTTCAATCTTGGGAGGATGCTTCAGGAAACTTACCCTCCACAGCTCTGCCTTCATGGCATGCTAGTGGGGTGAACTGAATACTTCATGGAACTGCTCTTTGCTAGCTTTTTTCTAAGATTTGACAGCATCTCTGTGGGTGCTGTCTTCCCTTATCATTCAGCTACAGGTGCTAAGGGAAATTAGAAGAAAACACAAGTACCGATGGTCCCACTCCGTGTAGTCACCCTGCCAAGAGTGATCAAATGTTTCTTTTCCCACTGTGCAGCAGTGCCATTCTTCTGTTCCCATTCTGTGGTTCCCTTTGAGATGCTAAGAAGTTTTTCCAACGTAATTCCCCATGTTCTAGGCCCCCTGTACTTTATTTGGGAGCTAAGTCGGTGTGTGGGGTGGGAAAGGGTTCTGGAGATACTTGTAAAGGGGTTTTGTTTGGGAGTTATTGGGTGGCCGGTTTCTGTGCTTAGAGACGCGGGCTGCCTTTATGTGGATGGTATAATGCAGAGACAAATCACCATGGGACAGAGAAGGGTCCTGTTCAGAAAAACAAATGAGCAAACTGGAAAGAAATGCAGGGTTGCAACTGACCCTGGCCGTTTTCCCCCAGCTGGTGCAGGAGTGGAGGGGAACCATTGGCTGGCCAAGTAGCCCCCAGAGAGCTGGTTTGCCTTGCAATCTTCACACCAAAACTGAGGACAGGCTTTGCCTTAAGTTCTCTGTGATGATTTCTACAGCTCAGCATAAAGTGCCCTGCAAAATGAATCGAGTTCTGCGGTAATGACTCTGTATCCAAATGCGCTCCGGTGCCTCCCAAGATCTCTGTGGTTTGACGTCTCTCTCTAGCCTGACCTGGAGCATTAACCTCATGAGCTCTAGAGGTCTGTGAAAGCTGAGTGCATTCATCAACCGGGGGGCCAGGCCACCTCGCCTCATGCTGTCTGATTCCGGGACAACGGGGAGGATGAGACCTGTGCAATGAACCGGCCATGGTGGCTGGACTGGGGAGGAAGGGGGAGTTTGGAGCAGCTTGGTAAGGGCAGGAGGGGTTGGCTGGGGAAAGGGGGGCTGGTGGTTCTGGGATTAGGGAGTAGGAACCACAGAGGAATAGATGTGGGATGTTTTCAGTCTCTGTCACAGAGGCCACATGCATCGTGCTGTGTGGGAGGAGGATAAATACCAACATGGTGGAGAGAGGGTCCTAGCTCTGCCCAGCATGGCACAGACAGCCCTGCCCCTGAAACGGGACATTAAATCCCCCTGGGCAGTTGTATTGTAACATAGCTTGTGATGCTGCTGGCACAGCTCCCCTCAGTGTCAGCGGCGTGGGGCAGGGTGCTGGGGGAGCTCTCTGGCGGCGTGGGGCAGGGTGCTAGGGGAGCTCCCTGGCGGCAGGGGGGGCAGGGTGCTGGGGGAGTTCCCTTCCTCACAGTGTCAGTCTCACTGTCCACTTGCTGTTCTTGTGTACTGTCCATGTCTGCCAAGTCAGGCAGCTCCTGGCTGCCCTGATCATTCCCCTCCTGGTGGGACCCCACGGTGTGGGCAGGGTCAGGAGAGCAGTGGGTAGTTTGTCGGGTGCCTGCCGTGTTCTTTATGGCACCACCACTCACAGCAACTTTGGGTTCATTGGGAGCATTGCTTGCAAAAACGTGGTGCAGTTCCTCAGAGCATAGGCAGGAAGCAGGGGCATGGCCGGGGTTCTAGTCTGGTCCCAGGTCTTCCCGTACCTTCCCTGGAGCTCCTTGACTTTGACGAGGATGGCACCAGCTCCAGGAGTGCCCCTCACCTTTGTTTTCCACTGGCTGTGCCTTGTAGTCACCTGTATTGTGGAGATCCTTCCAGGTGGGACAAGACAAGCACGTGTCCCAGTCCAGGGTTCCGGCAGGGTCCCAAGCAGAGCCAAGAGGGAGGAGGCGTGAGTCACACATAAACTCACTCCTGTCTGGTATTGAATGGGGCCATTCCTGGCTGCCTGTCAGCACTTAAGCTAAAAGGTGACATAAAAGCCAGGGGACCCTGGAGCAGAGAGATACCAGACTGACGGATCCAGGAGGGGAGCAATGGAGTCGGGGTAGCAGTGGGATTGGTCCCCACAAACCTTAGAATGAACAACTCTCTGCAAAGCGGAGTCACTCCTGTTCTAAGCGGGATTCTGTGCTGCAGCCTTTCTGCACAAAAGCAGGCTTGGTGTGGGACTTTAATGTGAGCTTGCTGCAGTCAATGCATGCAGTGTTCCCATGTAGATGAAGCCGTACGTGGCGCAGTGCCCGTCTGTGTGTAGCTGGGCCTCTATGCCCCAGCTTGGCTATAAAGTAGCGACCACAGGCAGGGCTGCAGGCGTGAGCCAGTTCCTCCCAGCGCTCCCCCCCAGCTCCTCAGAGCCGCGAGCATGCATTGTCCTCCCCGAGTGGCAGGGCATGGGTCAGCCAGGGCAGGGTGTCTGGACAGTGCCCATGTGGCCCTGGGCCGAGGCAGTCGCTGTCTCTGTGTGCGAGGTGAGCCCAGTGCTGTCTGCCAGGTAAAGTGCAGAGCAGGGGTGAGAGCACCTCCCAATGGCAGAGGAGCGGATGTCTCATGAGGTGGAGGGAATCTGCTGTTTGCGAATTCAGGCTGAGAACTCTCCAAGGACAAACAAACCCCCACCGCGGCCAGACCCCTGGTACCGGGCCAAGTCAGTGCGCACCTACCATGGATAGCCCCTTGTAGGCATTTGGGAAACAGCAGCTATCCACTGTGTGTGGTGATTGCCCGTCCTGCTGTGTGCAGCATCCACTCCCTACCATCTCCCCAGGCGCAGGGCAGTGCACGCTGGGCATCCTGGGCAGAGAGACACTTTCTACGTTAACAGTTCATGACACCAGGACTGTACAGTCCCCCCGCTCCATCTCCCTGTCCCAGACCCCCAGGTCTCTCTCTCTCTCTCTCTCTGCCTTTTGAAAGCACCCATCACAGCAGACTCACCGTGATATCAGCTATGTAGTCAGTTCTGTCAAACGATGCTCTGCATTGTTCATTGGACATAACCAGCCGCTAATGGCAGGGCTCTGATTGCAAGCATCCAGGATCGCAGGTCAGGAAGTGGGGCTCTGAAATAAGTAACATGGGACTAGCCATGGGGTGGGGAATCCCCGGAGACCCTCACACTGACTAGAGGAATCTTACATTGGCCTTCATAGAGTCCAAAGTCAGAAGGAACCACTGTGATCATCTAGTCTGACCTCCTTTCGTACTCAGCTCCAAAGAACCGCCCCAGAATGATACTCTTTGAAGAAGAGCGTGTCTTAATAAATAAATAAATAAATCTTGATTGAAAAATAGTCAGTGATGGAGAAGCTGCCATGACCCTTGTAAATTGTATCAATGGTTAAATACTCTCACAGTTAAAAATTGACACCTTATTTCCAGTCTGAATTTGTCTAGCTTCAACTTCCAGCCATTGGATCTTGTTCTACCTTCCTCCGCTAGATTGGAGAGCCCGATATTACATCTCTGTTCCCTGTGCAGGTACTTACAGACTGTGATCAAGTCACCTCTTCACCTTGCTTAGCTTTGGGCTAGAGCTCTACAAGCATTTGATCAGTCTGTCATTCGTGGTGACTTTTAAGCTCGATGTCTCATTTTGGTGGCACATGTGGGTAGCACATGGAGTTGCCACCACATATTTACCATCCCTGCTCAAGATAGAGCTGAGCCAATGGGGCCCAGTTTAAGCCCCACTGAGATGGATCTGAGCTGAGAGAGCCCAGTGATACCACCATGACATTGGGATTATCTGCATGCACAGCACGAGCTGCTGTGAGTGACACCTCATTTTGGGACTTGCGGGGGCGGAGCTTGGAAGAGTACCACCCCCTTTCCCCTCAGGCTCACCCCTGCACATGAACAGAGTGCTTATCTAGCAACTCTGGGAGGGGTTCCCCATTGGCATTAAAGGGAAGGGGCTGCAATGTTCTCATGTTGGCTGGAGATGACACTCGTTGCCTGCTGCTGTCTGGATGTTTGCCATGAGCTGTGTCGGAGCTGTGAGGAAGGCAGCTTTGAATTTTAAGGATTAAGAACATAAGAACGGCCGTACCAGGTCAGACCAAAGGTCCATCTAGCCCAGTATCCTGTCTACCGACAGTGGCCAATGCCAGGTGCCCCAGAGGGAGTGAACCTAACAGGTAATGATCAAGTGATCTGTCTCCTGCCATCCATCTCCATCCTCTGACAAACAGAGGCTAGGGACACCATTCCTTACCCATATTGTCTAATAGCCATTAATGGACGTAATCACCATGAATTTATCCAGTTCTCTTTTAAACCCTGTTATAGTCCTAGCCTTCACAACCTCCTCAGGCAAGGAGTTCCACAGGTTGACTGTGCGCTGCGTGAAGAAGAACTTCCTTTTATTTGTTTTAAACCTGCTGCCCATTAATTTCATTTGGTGGCCACTAGTTCTTGTATTATGGGAACAAGTAAATAACTTGTCCTTATCCACTTTCTCCACATCACTCATGATTTTATATATCTTGGCAGAGATCGGTCAGTTTGGAAGGGGAACAGCTGTGAGGTGGGGAGAGAACTGACCATACTTAACACCTCCTGAGATCTCTGCTAGAATGGGGCAATGCTCCATCCTACGAGTCCAGGTTGGAGACACCACCTGGGAACAGCTATTGAAGTTAACCCTTTCTGGTGTCTTTATTACCCCAATGTGTATTGTTATGGGCTGGGCATAGCCTTTGCCCTTCATTTAAGATCGTTGTAAGAAGAAGTTAAGCTCTGTTATGGAACCAGGCTGCCCAAACAATAGTCACCTCCACCCCAGTCACAGGGACGTGTCACCCCTCAAGACAAAGACACAAGCCAGGCACATGTGGGTGGCAGGGTTTTGCTGGCTATTGTTTTGTGAAGGTTTGTGTGGCTGTGAAAGAGAAGCAGACAAACCAGACGTGGAAAGGGAAGGAAGCAGCAGACACAGTCAGAACAAGCCCTATATAGAAATGTCCCGAGAAAAGGCTAGGAAGAGCGCTTTTGGGCTGAGTGCTGACTGGAAAGTGGCTTGGAACTGCAAGCAAAGATGCTGTCTTGTCTGACTCCTGCTGTGTTCAGCGAAACAGGACTTTGTATATTCTTTGTAAACAAACAAGATTGCACCAAATACCTGACTCCATCATCAGTTTCCCCTTCAAAAGACAATAACCCACAGTTCCTGAAATGTTTTGCAAACTGCTCAGGTCCTAAAAAAGGAAACAGGATCATGTGATCACACATTACTGGAGCAGACACTGCAGATGTAGTTCTGAGATACAGGATTCCCACAATGCTCCGTCTCTTCCCTGAGCCCAGCTCAGAGGATATGGCACAGGCATCCTACTGCAGGTGAGCTCCGTGGGGGGAGATCTGGTTACCCTCCAGTGATCAGTGCGTGGCAGGCTCCAGGAGACAGGGCTGTGTCCTGATCCCCTCCTATACCTCTCTCGGTTCCCTCACATGTTTCAAAACCTCCTCTCCTCCTTGACTCAGCTGAGACTATCATAAAACTGACTCTGGGAGCTCATTTAAAATCCAGCTAGAGGGGAAATAGAAACAAATATTGACCTGTTTTTGTTTCCTTGTGTGAACAATCCAAGCTATTTGACTGATTTAAGCTCCCATCCCTGATTAGTGAAAAAATAGATTATGTTCTCTTTGAATTGTTCAGAAACAAATAAAGGGCCGGAGTATTGGCAGGGTAATTTACTCTTTTCTGTTCTTGAAAGAATCAAACAATTCCAGAGTCGGATACCTAATGCAAGCACCACAGGTAGGGTTGCTGGGTTTTGTGGGCGTATTTTTTTGGTTGTGGGATTTGTTGGAGGGATCTACTTTTCAGAACAAAATGAGCAAGAATTGAAAAGATTTTGAAAGCACTCTCTGGAGAGGTTGGAAAGTCTGAACACTTCTGAGATGTTTTAGAAATTCAGAGTTAATCCTGATCACTTTGTTTAAAAAAAAAAAAAAAACAACCCAGCCCTGGCATTCTTTGTGAGGACTTCTAAAAGACTCCAGAATGCGCTGGCTGTTGAATAAATTATAAACACACTTCCTCTGGTAGGGCTCCCGTTCCAGGCAGCAGATCAAAAAGCAAATTAAATACTCTTTGGTGCAATTTCAAATGGATCTAGAGGGTTCATTCTGAAGATTATAGATTCAAATTATTTATCTTTTCTGTTAAGATACTGAGAGGGGAAAGTGCTTTGGTTAAAAGTTTTGACTTGGGGTGGGTTGAAAGGGGAAAGCCGAGAAAGAGACAGGAGCACCTCAGCCCTCTGCATTGATCTCCTGGGACATCCTGCCACAGAATGCCCAGGAGATGATGTCTTCTCCACCCTAAGGCCATCGCTGCTTGGTAACAGGCTCTGGAGGGGAGCTCCCGAGGCATCCTCCTTTCCGTGTGGCGTGGGGAACATGGATATCCACTTAAGGATATTTTACTCAGGCTGATCCAGCGTTTCTAAGCTGCCCATTTCGGAGAGAGGGGACTCAGTATTTCGACCCAGGAGTGAAAATCCAGGCCCCACTGAAGACAGTGGTAATTTTGCCATCAACTTTGGTAGAGGCAGGATGTCAGCCACGAGAGCACTGGTGGTCATGGATGCTCCCAATTCTGGGCCTGCAGTGCAGTGTGGCCTGAGCTACAGCCCACAGAAATCAACAGAAGACCCCTCCCTGACTCCACAGACCCACATCAGACTCTCAGTGGACCTGCTGCACAGTCAGAGCGTCCTGCAGACTGAAGGCCATGGCTGGGGATGACTCAGCTAGAAACTAGGCTCCATGAGTGCTGGAACTAGGGGCGCTGGGGGGGGCTGTCGCACCCCCGGCTTGAAGTGGTTTCCATCATATCCAGGGTTTACAACTTGGTTCAATGGATCTGAACACGGCCCACTCCCGCTGTACAAATTGTTCCAGGCCCCCCCCTCCCCATTGGGATCCCAAATTATCTGTCAGAAAGAAAGAAACTGAAGGGTCATCATGGTGTCTATGCACGTCTCAGCCAAGTGCCTGGGCCCTTGGTGCTGAACACTCCAGCAGAGCTGGGTGGGAGCCCCCCATCCCCAGGGAGCCCACGTCCTCTTCCTTAAAACGGGTTCTCGTGTCATGAGCTGTATGGGCAGAATGGTCCCTGGGTGTGGGGCCAGCGCAGGGGAAGTGTGGGTAGGGTAACCAACTTTCAAATTGCTGACAACCAAACCCTTCTGCCTCACCTCTCTCCTCCCACCCCCCCAGGACCCACCCCTGCTCTGCCTTTTTCCACAAGGCCCTGCCCTGCCTCTTCCTCCAGGCCCCATTCCCCACTCGGTCATCTCCCCCTGCCCCCATCACTTGCTGCTCTCCTCCCTCATCCTTCCATGTAGCGGATCCTCTTCACCTCCCCCTCCCCCCCATGGCCTCTGGATCTGCTCTGGAGCTGGCATGGCATGGCTGCCTGCCCACAAGATGCAGGTAGGAGGTGGCCCGGGCTGAGCAGAGGCTGGCGCGGGTTGATGACTCGTCACCTCCCTACACCTGCCCACGGTAACTGGACTTTTGGTGTCCAGTTAGTACATCTGACTGAACACTGTCAGGCCCCCATTTCGACTGGATTTTCTGGTCTACTGGACTTTCTGATTGGGCACATGGCAAGCGTAAGTGGGGCCAGTGCAGGGGGAGCATTGAGGAGTGCAAAGGCCAGTGGGTTTAGTACAGGACCCAGCTCAGGCAGTGTGGGGGGGCCGGTGCAGGGAGTGTGTGGGCCTGGAGTCAGCCCTTGGCACTGTGGTGAATTTCACCCTCTTGAGCAATGGCCAAGTGCGCAGCAGTGGCCCCGTATGCCTGCAGAGCTGCTGCACCACCAGCTTTTAATGTACTAGCGCAAACCATTCAGGGAGCCCTGGAGAATGAAAGACACTGGAGGAAGCCAAGCCTGAGCCCGCTCTGACTGGAGCCCGCTGTGCCACAGGCATTGGAGAGGAAAGGTGGTTTTATTGGAACTGCTCTGCATTAGGTTATGTAAGGCTTTAATAGCACTTGATGTTGTAGAACAATCCAAACTGCACTTTCTGTCTCATTCCCCTGGCTTCCTGTCTGCAAATTGGCCGCGTGATGTGTCAGTTTCCCCCAGCTTCGGTCCCGGACATGAGTTATCAACCTGAGTTCAAAAAAAGGCTTTAAGTATATTTGAAACATTTAAAAAATCCTCTTGAATCTCCGCAGCGAGTGCCAATAACGGGGAACGGTCAGAAATATTATAAATTGATCAGTGCTTTGTCTGAAAAAGAAGATGACTCCTTAACATCATTAAGTGGTGACCTTTATAACTCATATTCTCCCTGGCAGCCCGAAATGACAGTGGACTGGAGCAGAGATGGATGGCGGTGGTAGGGAATAAAATCAATTGTTTGCCGAGATGTGTGTGTATTTTCAGTGGTGCACAGGTCCCTGGGCCGCTGTTCGTTGCCTCTTGCAGGACATTTCTGGTTTACAGCAGAATAAATTCTCTTTGCTACCCAGGATGAATTTTCAGTCGTATGTCATGTTTTCCAAGAGGCTGACAGCCCCAGCTGGGGATATGGATGGTTCCCCAGCCCGAGCTCACCTCAGGGGCTTGATTAGATTTTTCATGTAGAAGCAAACGAGCGGGTTGTGTCCCGATGGGTTTGCACCCTGGGCCTTTGTGCTGCCTTTCTGCTCCGTCTGGGTTATTGCCATGATGGGCACTAGGGGGCAGCACCAGACCTGGGGTCAGCAGTGCCAAGTCCACTGATCTCGCCCCAGCTCTGGCCCTAGAACCTCAGCTGCCTGGGTGCTAACGGGCTGTGAATGGGCGAGGAGACCTGGCCCAGGTTCAGTCTCTCCATGGGGGGCCCTGGAATAACCATTGCCTCAGGGGAGGGGCTGGACTTAGCCCTCATGTGGGGTGGAGGCAGATAGGTCCAGGCCCCGGAGGTGTTGCCGTGACTCCAGTGGAATCTGGCCCGTTGTTCTCCACCGCGTGCTGTGCCTGATCATATGACTCTAAAGAGCCCCATTCCTTAACACATGTGGGCATGTCAGCACCCATCATTCCTCAGGCGCCAGGGGACCAGCTCAAACAGCACTGGCTTCCTGAGTTAAACCTTCAGGATCCCGGTCCAGCCATGCAGCCATGGCTGGGCCCTAATCCCCTAACTCCTGCTCCAGCCATGCACCGCGCGAGGCTGGGCTCTGTGTCTGACTGGTGCTTTAGGATGCGGCTGGTGGGACGGGGGGCTCTGCACGTTGGCCACCAGGGCTCTGGAAGTCCTTGCTCAAACGTAGGGACGGGGGTGGGTGTCTTGTGCCTGGAAAGGGGAGACTTTCCTGGCGTGCTGTGAGCGCCTGGCTGGGTGAGGTGGTGGCATTATCGGTGTGGCTTGGGTGGGGGGCTTTGGCAGAGCTGCACACTTCAGAGGGTCCCCAGGGAGTAGTGCAGAGGAGGGAGGAGAGAGGCTGCATGAAGCCCGAGCTGGACTGTGCTGTCACTGGTGGGACTTGTAGGGGCCTTTGAGGGTGAGGTGCCGACATCGGGCCTGGTTCTGATCTTCCCCATTGATTGTACTGGGGTTACTTCTGATGTATATCAGCATGAGCTCAGAATCAGCCGTGCTGGGCCAAACCTCCAGTGCAAACCTGGAGGAGCTCAGGGATCTCGGTGTAGCTCCTCCAGATTTACACACAGGGCAGGGCTTGGCCTTTGCTTTGATTTCTGCCACCTCCAGCTGTAGGAATCGCTAGGGGCCATCTGGTTGGGGACTCCACCTCCATCCAGGGCTAGCAGATGCCCCACAATGTACCTGTGCAATTATGCATGAAGGGAGGGGTCACTTGGTGACCCTACTTGTCTTGCACTTAAGGCTCAGTGTGTAACTAGAGGCCCAGATTCTGGTCTGAGACGCCCTGGGGGAGATCTGGAGTGGCTCCATTCCATCTGCGGTGCGTCTCCATGGAAAAGCTCAGGACCCAGTTTTCTGCTATCTCGGCTGCGCTCCAAGGGCTGCGCTCTTCGTCCGCTGCAGCGTGCACCCTTCGAAGGCGAAAATGCTGCCAGGGAAGTGCAGGGAAGAAATGCATCTTCTTTATGACCCGTTGTATTTCTCCTTTGAACTTTCCGAGCCTGATGGACAGGATCCCGGTCGCTGTGATGCAAGAGACCGGCCCCACTGCAGAGGGAAATGTCACTTTGTCATTGGTCCACTGGGCAGTGAATCATCCCTACCAAAGAGGAGCCGAGGCCAGGGAAGGAGTGTGGCTGCTTGGAGGAGAATGGCTGGGATAACCCTGGGTCAGGGCGGCCGGGGGAAACGGGGGAACGGATGGGCATGTGCGCCAGAGCCTGGAGCTGCAGAATAAGCAGCACCCTAGATGCCCAGTTTGTCCAGTGGCCTGTGGGGCCATGTGGGGGGCTTCCAGACCCAGGCATCTCTCTGCACTGCAAGACAGGAACGTGCCTGTAAGGTGGCCAGCTGGGATCCTGCTGCCCCTGCTCTGCAGAGCTTGAGGGGAGTGTGCTGCCCAGCTGCGCTTGGGGTTAGGCACAGCCAGGAGCCCAGGGCCGAGTGAGATCACCACTGCGGGAGCAGACGATGAATCTCCTGCAAATGGGGGCTGAGAAGAGATGGGGTTGCCCCACCATGATCCATAAAAGAGGAGCACCCCTCCATTCCCATCTGCAACCCCAGTGCCACATGCCTCCCCACCTGCCTGCATCCGCCTGCCTCCCACCTCACGCCAAGTCTCTCTCCTGTGCAGTAATCCTCAAAACACGTGGTCCCTGCTCAGGCTGATGGGCATCACATTTCTGCCCCCCAGGACTGACCCCTCGCTGCTGCTACTCTGGCATCCCCAGGAGCCACCTGCATTCCCAGTGGCTGTGGCCAGTTTCTCTCTCTGCCGCCCCGGCGATGATGCATCATGCCCAGCCCCTCTCATTGCCTGCCCGCTGCTTTGCTGCCTGGGTGAAGGGGGCTGGAGGCGGAGCACTTGCATTGCAGCTGCAGATCTGTCTGCTTCCAACTTGGCCTGACTTTGGGCTGTCTTTGTCTGAGCTCAGGCAGCCCTTAAAACAGACTGTTACCCTCATTTATAGTCCCCAGATTTATGGGAGCCATATATCAAGAGGGAGAGTAATAGCTTTGGTGTAACCTCCCTCACAGAAGGGTCCCCAGCCTGGGAGCAGGTTAGCGCAGACATGTCCACAGGATCCTTTCTGGGACAGAGCATCTTTAACTCTCTAGCTTCAAAAGCACCCGTGCTGGGCTAGGCTGGGTCTGTTGCAAATGGATGGGATGCAGGGACAACCACTCACTCCACACACTGCACGGCAGGGAGTGGGTCTCCACAGCCTCACGCCTGGTCTGCAAGTCGACCCCAGCTACAGAGCTGAGGGGTGTGAGAAATCCACACCCCAGGGTGGGAGTGGGAAGCCAGACTAACCTCCGGTGGAGGCCGCGCTAGGGTGGCAGAAGAAGTCTTCTCTCGACCAAGGTACCACCTCTTAGGAGGATTAACCATGCTGACGGGAGACCACGTACATAGTGTCTACGCCGAGGTGTTACATGGCGCAGCTGTGCCGTGACAGCAGATCTAGTGTTGACAGGATCTCAGTGTCGAGGGCAGGAGCAAAACACTGATGGATTCTTCCAAGCTGCCCCAAGCTCTCCAAACCCCCTCGGCCCCCCAAAGCCTCAGGAGAAGAGGCTCTCTTGGCTTCCATCCTGGAGATCTCCCAGTCCCAATCCGAGCAGCTGTGGGTCACCCTAGCTGTGCTGCAAAGCAACTACCACCCCTTTGGGTGCGGTCAGCACAATGGGTTGTGTTAATGCCGCTGTTCTCATCCCCCCAGAGCTCTGGCCAGGCCGAGCCTTGGGATCAGATCTGGGCCCATCATGGATTTGTAGGGCCACTGGCAATTGTGCAAAATGACCAAAAATTGCTTTGGATTGAACAAAGCTTTAATTGGCCCCACATTGAAACCTTCCCTTTGGATTGCAGGCAGTTTTACACATTTTAGAAATAACATTCCCGGACACTGGGAAGTGCCGAGGTGTTCGGCGTTGGGTAGGGGAGAGGCTGGAGCTGGGAAACGTGGACAGGAGGCATCTTGATTGGTTGGATATTTCCGTTTGTTTGTTTCTAAGGTTTTTGTTGAAAAAAATCAGAGAAATGGAGGCAGATTCACAGAGCCTCTCTCCAGCTCTACACAGGCCTGGCAGCTCTGATCTCTCCCTGCCCTGGGGGGAGTGGCTGCTCCCGGGGCCCAGCAGGCTGGGGGAACTGGTCTTTGAGCTTCCAGCTCTGTGCTTCCTATTCATAGCGGGCTCCCATGGGCCCAAGTTGGTGTGCCCTTGGCCTGGAAGCAGGAGGAAAGGCAGCGCCGCTTACCCTCCCCTACCTCAGGAGCACTTAAAGAGTCGGGCATGCATAAAGCAGTGAGCTGCTGGCCCAGAGCCACCAGGAGTCTGCTCCCTCCAGCCACATTCTCCTGTGTGTCTGCAGCTGCTCTCACCTGGCCTGTGAGTGCTGGGACCCCGCTCTCTCCCCAGGAGGCTTTGACTCTGTGTCCTCCTCCATCCAGCTATGCTGAAGGGATGTTCTGCACAAACCCATTCCTCACTCGCACCCTGGGTTCTGTTCCTCCCCAGAGTCTCCTGTAGGGCCAGCCTGCTGGTGGGAGGGACCCAGAGCGGCTCTGTGTGTGTGCCCTGCAACAACCCACCAGGAGCCCACCCCAGGCAGTGTCGCTGCTGTCACTGTTGTTCCCTCTGGTGTTTTCCCTCTGGAGGGCCTAATTATTTTGTAGCTCGGTGAGAGAGTGTGCATGCTTCCAAGAGGATGTCTGCACCTGCACAGCCACGACAGGTGGGCTGCTTTAGGCCAGGCTGCATGCCACAGCTCTGTCACACCTGCTTGGGCACTCAGAGAATCCTATATTCCAAGGCCAGAAGGGGCCACTGCGATCAGCTAGTCTGATGTCCTGTATCACACATGGCTGAGAACTGCCCCCACGTAATTCCTAGAGCAGAGCTTTTAGAACAACCACCAATCTCGAGTTTAAAATGGTCAATGACACAGAATCCACTATGACCCTTGGGAAACTGGTGCAATGGTTCATTCCCTAACTTTTAAAAAAAATCTACATCTTATTTCCAATCTGAATGTAGCTAGCTTTATTTTCTAGCCGTTGGACCTTTCTCTGCTACACTGAAGAACCAGTTATCAAAGATTTGTTCCTATCGAAGTACTTATTGACTGTAATCAAATCATCCTTTAACCGTCTCTGTGCAAAGCTGAATAAATTGAGCTCTTTGAGTCTGTCACTAGAAGGCAGGTTTTCTAATCCATTAATCATTCTCACAGCTCTTCTTTGAACCCTCTCCAGTTTATGAACCTCCTTCCTGAATTGTGGGCACCAGAACTGGACCCAGTTTTCCAGCAGTGGTCACACCAGTGCCAAATACAGAGGTAAAATAACCTCTCTGCTCCTATGCGAAATTGCAATTCATGCATCCAAAGATCGCATTACCCCTTTTGGCCAGAGCATTGTACTGGGAGCTCATATTCAGCTGAGTATCCACCATGACCCCTAAACATTTTCACAGTCACTGCCTCCCAGGACAGAGCCCCCCATCCTGTGAATGTGGCCTACATTCTTTGTTCCTAGATGTACGCATTTACATTTAGCCGTATTAAAACACATATTATTTGCTTGCACCCAGTTTACTAAGCAATCTAGATTGCTCTGTGTCAGTGCCCTTCATTATTTACCATGGCCTCAAGTTTTCTGTCATCTGCAAACTTGATCAGTGATGATTTTCATTTCCTTCCAGGCCATTCATAAAAATGGTAAATGATGAAGGGTGGGACCCTCCTAGAAATGCACTGGCGTGATGACGATTCCCTGTTTACAGTTACATTTTGAGACTGATCAGTTAGCCAGTTTTTAATCCATTTAATCTGTGCCGTGTTCATTTATATCGTTCTCGGGTTTTGAGGGACCAAGTCGACGAGCTAACAGAGTCTAGGTAATACTATTACCTTTATCAACAAAACTTGACAGAAGAAGATACCAGGTTAGTTTGGCAGGATGAATTTTTCCATAAACCCATATTGATTGGCATTAATTACATTACCCTCCTTTACTTCATTATTAATCAAGTCCCATATTGGGCACTCCATTATCTTGCTCAGAATCAATCTCAGACTGACAGTAGATAATTACCCAGGTCATCCTGTTTACCCTTTTAAAAACTGGCACACGATTAGCTTTCTTCCAGTCTCTGGACCTTCCCCAGTTCTCCAAGACTTATTGCAAATCTGCATTAATGGTCCAGCAAGCTTCTCAGCCAGCTCTTTTAAAATTCTTGGATGCAAGTTATCTGGACCTGCAGATATTAAATGTCTAGCTTTCGTAGCAGCTGTTTGACATCCTCCTGAGATACTGGTGGAACAGAAAGAGTGTCATCATCATTGGGTGGCAGGACTACATATGATCTGGCTTTTTCTGAAATATAGAATAGAGATATTGTATTGAACACCTCTGCCTTTTCTATACCATTGATAATTCTATGATTCCCATCTTCTTTATACACTTAAACACTCCTTCTGCCTGATGCAAAGGGAGGGCCACTCCCTGAAAATGCTGCTGAATGGGGTAGCCCCTGGCTGTCTGGCAGCTGCTCAGAACCCCCTGTTGTTTCATGGCAGATACACCAGCTGAGTCTGGCTGGGGCTCGCCTGTCATTCCCATCTGATGGCTCCAAGGTGGCCTGTCTGGGATCAGGTGATGTTCTGAATCCAGTGCTCAGTCACCGCAACCCCCACTGGCAGAGGTGCCAGGGACAGCCTGGGATCGAACCCACTCTGTGCCCATCAAGATGGCATTGGGCAGAGTGATGGGCCTGGGGGAAGAGGGTTCTGTTCCCCTCTCTATGCCTCTGACTCCATTCTGTGGGGCTGATGGTAGTGGGCTGGGGGGAATCTCCATCACTGGCAGTTTTAAAATCCAGGGTGGATTTTTTAAAATCTGCTCTGGCTGAAAGGGAATTATTGCAGGGCAGAGGATGGGGGCTGCTCTGCCCTGTGCGATACAGGGAGGTCAGTCAGGATAGTCCAATGGGCCATTCTGGCCTGGGAATCTCTGAGGGGGTTGCTCATCTTTGGAGCAGCTCATGTGCCCTGCAGCCTGACAGGCAGAGCAGCTTCCATTGAGCCTCCAGGAGCCAGCAGCCAGGGCCAGTAAGGCAGAGATGGGGAAGGAGACACTCTGGGAGTGAGCCGTATACTGAGGTAATGAGCGACAGAGAGAGCTGAGCGCCAAAGGCATCATGCCACAGAGAGATCTGGGCATCGAGGGCATCATGCCACAGAGAGATCCGGGCATTGAGGGCATCATGCTGCAGAGAGAGCCGGGTGCTGAGGACATCGTGCCGCAGAAGGAGCCAGGTGCCGAGGGCATTGTGCTGCAGAGAGAGCTGGGCGCCGAGGGCATCATGCTGCAGAGAGAGCCAGGCGCCGAGGGCATCGTGCTGCAGAGAGAGCTGGGCGCCAAGGGCATCATGCCACAGAGAGAGCCGGGCATTGAGGGCATCATGCTGCAGAGAGAGTCAGATATCGAGGGCATCGTGCTGCAGAGAGAGCCAGGCGCCAAGGGCATCGTGCTGCAGAGAGAGCCGGGCGCCAAGGGCATCGTGTTGCAGAGAGAGCCAGGTGCCAAGGGCATCGTGCCGCAGAAGGAGCCAGGTGCTGAGGGCATCGTGCTGCAGAGAGAGCTGGGCACTGAGGTGCTGAGCCACAGAAGGAGCCAGGCGCCGAGGGTATCGTGCCACAGAAGGAGCCGGGCACCAAGGGCATCATGCCACAGAGAGAGCCAGGCACTGAAGTGCAGAGCCACAGAAAGAGCCAGGTGCCAAGGGCATCGTGCCGCAGAAGGAGCCAGGCGCCAAGGGCATCCTGCTGCAGAGAGAGCCGGGCACTGAGGGGATCGTGCTGCAGAGAGAGCCAGGCGCGGAGGGCATCGTGCTGCAGAGAGAGCTGGGCCCCGAGGGCATCGTGCTGCAGAGAGAGCTGGGCACCAAGGGCATCATGCTGCAGAGAGAGCCAGGCGCGGAGGGCATCGTGCTGCAGAGAGAGCCGGGCGCCAAGGGCATCGTGCTGCAGAGAGAGCCGGGCGCCAAGGGCATCGTGCTGCAGAGAGAGCCGGGCATCGAGGGCATCGTGCCACAGAAGGAGCCGGGCGATGAGAGCATCATGCCACAGAGAGAGCCTGGCATTGAGGGTGCTGCGCCGCAGAGAGAGCCGGGCGCCCAGGGCACCATGGAGAGAAGTGTAGCTGCAGCAGCATGAGCAGTGGGAAGAGCTAGCTGCCAAGCATGTCCCTAGGCTCTCGGATGGGATCGTAGCCACGCCGGCCAGCCCCTCCCGCCGCTGGTGCTGCCGTTGCCACACAGCTACGTTTAGCACCATGGCTCAGTCTGGGCCAGCACAGGTACGTCCCCTTGGCTGCCATTACACCCCCTGCTCCAGCGTCGAGGGACCCTGAGTGGTGCTGTTCCCAGGCTGGTGTGGACTCCGGTCTGCTCCCTGATGCCCCCGCAGACATGAGGCAGGGCAGGCTGGAGCTCTGCATCTGGCGAGGGGAGGAGAGGCCTGTGGCCTTGGCTTGTGGCCATGATAGGAGCAGGCCCCTCTCCTCTTTTCAGGCTTGTCTACACTACCTCTGAAGTCAACGTAACTTTCGTCACTCGGGGAGTGAAAAAATCATCCCCCTGAGCGACACAAGTGACGTCGACGTCAAGCCCTGTCTGGACTGTGCTATGCAGGCGAGAGACTCTCTCCCTCCATCGAGGTGGAGTCGACAGGACAGCACTCGCCCATCGATGGTGGGCAGGAGTGAAGACAAGCCCTTTGTTCCAACATGTCTCTAGCAGCCAATGTTTTCCTGAATCGAATCCGGGCTCAATGCTTTCTGCAAACTCTCAGCTGGAGGCTGCCTTGGGGCCAGCTCTCCCAGGCAGGAGAATTGGGCCAGATTGCACTGGGAGAAGAAGGGATGATGGTAATTGGGCTGCTTTGATTTTTAAGGTCCCATCCTTGCCCCTACCAGGGATCTGCTAGAGCTCACCGAGGAGCTGGCACCATGGCTGGGAGAGATTCTGCTTCTTTAGCCCTTCGATTGCTTGAGAGGTTACAAAAATTTGTCTTTAAAAATTCATGTTGTTCTGAATCATGTTAAATATTTATTTTTGAGGAACAATGCGAGCCCCTCTCCCCCTGCCTTGCTATGATCCCTATTTTGCATATGGAGTGATTAATAATTAAGCACCCGTATTTTATTTTGACTAGCAGATCAGATGCAACCGCCGGCTGGGTGCTGTGTGGAGCCATGAATTTCAGAGAAGGGAGGGTGCAGGAATTCACCTGCATCTCCAGACAGAGGGCTGTTACTGCAGCTTGCCAAATGGGATCAGGAAGGCAGCGCTCGTAGCCCAGCTCACCCTGGGAAGGAGATCGCAGAGATTTCTAGATCCCAAGGCCAGCAGGGACCACTGTCATCATCTAGCCTGACCTCCGGTCCAGCACTAGCCAGAGAACTGCCCAAAATAATTCCTAGAGCAGATCATTTAGAAGAACACCCAGTTGTGAGTTAAAAATGAACCGTGATGGAGAATCCATCATGATCCTGGGTAAATTGTTCCAGTGGCTAATTACCCTCACAGTTGTTAATTTGCTCCTTATTTCCCGTCTGAATTTGTCTAGTTTCAACTTCCAGCCATTGGATCGTGTTCAACCTTGCTCTGCTAGACTGAAAAGCCCACGATTAAATATTTGTTCCCCATGTAGGTATTTATAGACTGTGATCAAGTCACCCCTTAACCTTCTCTTTGTTAAACTAAGTAGATTGAGCTCCTTGAGTCTGTCACTAGAAGACAGGTCTTCAAGTCCTTTAATTATTCTTGTGGCTCTTCTCTGAACCCTCTCCAGTTTATCAACATGCTTCTTGAACTGTGGACATCAGAACTGGAGGCAGGGCCGGCTCTACCATTTTTGCCGCCCCAAGCAAAAAAAAAAAAAGCCGCTCAGACGTGCCATCCCCAAGAATGGCCAGAACGCCGCCCCTTAGCACGTGCCACCCCAGGCACATGCTTCCTCTGCTGGCGTCCGGAGCTGGCCCTGACTGGAGGCAGTATTCCAGCAGGTTCAGAGTGGGAGCCGTGTTAGTCTGTTTCAGCAGCAAAAACAATGAGGAGTTGTTTGTTATTCAAATACAGAGGTAAAATAACCTCTCTATTCTCACTTGAGATTCCCTTGTTTATGCATCCCAGGATCAACTCAGCCATTGGCCTGCTCATGTTAAAGCTGATTATCCCCCCCTAAATCTTTCTGAGAGTCAGCGTTTTCCAGGGTAGAATCCCACAGCCTGTCAGAGTGGCCTACACTCTTTTTGGTCCTAGATACAATAGATGCATTTACATTTAGCCGTATCAGAATTCAGATTGTTGGCTTGCATCCAGTTTCCCAAGTGATCCAGCTCACTCGGTAGCAGCGAACTGTCCTCTTCACTATTTACCACATCCCTCATCTCTGTTTTTGTGTCAGTGCAAATTCTGTGAGGATCCTTTCATGGCTTCCTCCCTATTTGTAGCATCAAGGGGCACGGGTTTGCCCTGCCATGAAATAGGCCATGAGATCCAGCCTCACACCCAGAGGATCCCCAAGATCAGGGCAAGACCAGGACTATCTCTGTAGCCTCAGGCCATGTTATCCTTCTGCATTGTCAACTCTGCTGGGCTCATGCTGAGGTGGGGGGCAAGAAGAGGTGACACCACCGCTTGTCTAGGTACTGACACATGGAGAAGAGATCTGATCCAGGAGCGGGCTTGCAACCTCGCTGCCAAAGGCACAAAATGTTCCAATGGCTGAGAGTTAAAGTTAAACAAATTCAGGCTTGAAATAAGACACAATTTCCTAGCAGTGAGGGTGATTAAACACTGGAACAGCTCACTGGGGAGGTGATGGACTCCATCGCTTGGAGGCTTTAAAATGAGAGTCAATATCTTTCTAAGAGATTGCTTACATCCAGCTTCAGGGGGTAATTCTGTGGCCTGTGGATGGGCTCAGGCTGGCTGGTCGAGTTTCCTTCTGGGCCATGAGGAGCATGGGAAGCTCTGCATTACCCTCAACATGCCCATAATACGTGCAGCTCTGCATTAAGACAAGGGCTATAATCAGTTCAAAACTCATGCTTCAGGTCGCCAACCAGTCTATTGCAGGGGTCAGGAAGGATTTTTCCCTTGAAGCATAATTGGCCACATGTGATCTGTATTTTCTTTTGCCTTCCCCAGAAACATCAGGCACTGGGGAAAGGTCATCTGGCTGGGTGGACAGCTGCCAGGAGGTGATACAGAGACTCGCCTTTCTTAGATGCCTGGCTGGTGGGTCTTGCTCACCTGCCCAGGATCATACTGATTGCCAGCTATGGGGTCAGGAAGGACTCTTCCCCTAGGTCAGATTGGCAGGGACCTTGGGGATGTTTCACCTTCCTCTGCAGCATGGGGCATGGATTGCCTGCTGGGACCATCAGAGCATGTCTCACCTGGACAGTTCCCTGCCGTCTGGTGGCACCTTGGTCTCTCCTGTTCACTGTCTGCAGCAAAATAACAGTTTAGTCTCCTGGGAACTGGCTAACCCAAGTTCTCGGGCTCAGTGTAGGGGGATCTGGGTGAAATGCAATGGCCTGTGCTGGACTGGAGACCAGACTGGATGATCAAATGGCCTCTTCCGGCCTTTCAACTCTGTGAAACTGTGTGAGGATGATGCACGTCCCTCCCTGGCTCTGCCCAACCAGCCTAGCCCTTTGCCTGGCGCTTCCTCACCTGCTGCTCCCTGGGCCAATGGAGAGGCCGCACACAGTTCAGGAGACTGTCATGAAGAGGGCTGACCCCATGCTGCAAGGAGGGAGATCCACTCATGCCTGATTTCCCCTCCCCCTTAGTATGGGGGGGAGGGTTCAAATGTGCCCACGCTCCTCCCATTATGCCCCTTGAGAGGTACGTCAGGGCTCTGGGGAGGGAGAGTGGGAGTAGCGTCTAGGCAATATCCAGTACAGTAGACATATGTCTAACATAGTAAGTTGAAAACAATACAGGCCGAAACAAACTGGACACGCTGAAATGAGCCATCCGGACATTATGGAAGTGAGGAGTTAAAACAAATTGCTCTGAAATCTCCCCATCAAAAATGGTGTCAAACCTGACACGTTCTCGTGAACCAATTTGGTTTCGACAGAGCTGTGTTTTCCAGTGACAAACTGTTCCATCCCAGAGCTCTACGTTTATGGCTCGAATGACAGACTGACGGCACTGTGGGAGATCGGCTCCAGAGTCCCAGGAAATCTGTGTCGCCAAACTACTTTTGACTGACTGGGGCAAGGCCTTGTCCTGGAGAGCGAGGATGCTCTGAAAGATCTGTAGCAGCCTGGAAAGGGGACGTGCTGTGTCTGGGGATAGGGTGAGGGGGGCACACAGAGCGAATGGTATTTCTTATTTAAAAGCTTCATTAGTGAGCTGGAGGAAGGAATAAACAACATGGTAATGAAATTCACAGATGGTGCTAAACTGGGAGGTGTTGCAAACGACAGAGAAAGTGGAGAAATAACACACAATGACTAGGAGAGTCTAGAAATTCAAACACAACACAATGGAGCCAAAGTCAGCTTACAAGCAAATGTTACAAAAGAGGCATTGAAGGACAGGGCCCGCCCTGAGTAGGAGTAACGATGGAAGGACCCCAGTGAGACTGTACAACAGCAAATTAGCGCTGAGCTGGTGATACCGTGTGGAAAGTGAAAAGGCCAACAGCATTCGGGATCCCTGCATCATGGAGCAGGGAAGGGCAGGCTGTGTCCGCGTGGCTTTGGGGTGACTGCACTTGGAATCTTGCCGTTATTTCTGGGCACTTTGTTAACCAAAAGACACTGAAAAACCAGAGGAAAATCCTTGCAGCTTGCCCCAGCGATGGCTGATGTGTGTGTAACAGTCAACATCTCCATGCGGCTCTCCTCCCAGCTCTCAGATCAGTGTCTGGATCTTCTCAGCCCCTTTCTCCACTGCAAACGAGAGCCCCTTTGCACCTGGGCCACTGCATCTTAACACTGAGCGCGGATGGGCTCAAATGATTCCCTGAGGCGCAGTAAGGTGCAAATCCTGGGCAGTGGCAGCAGATGCCTTCCTGGAGTCGGGCATGGCAGGGTGGGCATGAGGGCAGTAGCGGTTCCTTGCTAACTGGCTTATTGCTGTCCCTCAGCCAGGCCAGTGGGACTCCAGCTGTGACGCTTTCTGGCCATTGCATTTTATAATTAGCAATTACTGGTTTGGGGCTGGGACCCAGGGAGAGATGGGATTCACTGTCTTGTGAAATGGAAAATGAATTTCTTTTCTTCTGAAGCTGGCTGGCCCAGTGCCAGGCAAGCAGCTGCCTCCCCCACCATGCACACGGCGGCTGGGAGATGTGACTCGCTCTCTTTCCTTTATCAGCTGTTCAGTGCAGAGAATGGCTTTGCTGAGAGATGAGCTGGGTTTCTGGAGCTGGGAATGCAGCACGAAATGGAAGTAGGGTGGGGTGGGCTTTGTTCCAGCCATATCCTCTTGCCTCTCTCCCTGCGAGGCTGGCAGCCCATGCCCACAGATCTGCAGATTTCCAGCTATCCGCTCAGCCACCCAGGGCCCTTGGTGAATTGATACTTGACGAGGATGATGACACTTAGCGCAGCTCCAGCATCCGCCACTTCACAAACCATCACACAGGCAGGCATTGATTTGCAGCTGAGGGACAGAGAGATTGTGTGACTTGCCCAAGGCCTTAGAGTGCACCAGTGGCAAAGGCAGGACTATAACCCCTTCTCCTCCCACGAGTGAGTCCTAACAGCCAGCCCCCTAGAGATACACAGGCCCCAAACTCAGCCCCGTGCACCAGTGCAAGTGGGTCGGTCCTGTTCTTGGGTGGCTGAGGGAGAAGCCGATGGAGGTTTCCTTTGGGGGAAAGAAGGGAAGTGTTTTACTATTGCAGTGACTTTCGCCCCTAGTGTCACGCCGGGTTTGTGTATTGCAGCGCAAACACCCATCATCAGGGAAGGGAACCTTATCAGAAATGTCCCATTCGCATCCATTTCTTGGTATGCACATCCTGAGCTGTCTCCAGCCCTTTCTGGAGCCTGCTGACCAATGGTACACATGGAGTGATCTCTGCTGGTCAGCATGGGGCACATCAGAATCCAGTGCTCCTCCCAAAGGTGCAGAACACCAAATCCTGCTCTTCCAGCCAGCTGTAGAAAAGACAGTGGTGGGATCATGTGGGCTGGAGTCCTGGGTGGATTCATGGACATGGGGTGACCCTGGTTTGGCCTGATCATCTCAGCCTGCCATGAATTCTAGACCACTGCATCGTTTGACAAATCAGATCCCAAGGGGAACGCTGGTCACCGTTCAGTCTGGGAGCTTCACCTTCTGACCCCCCTGTCCTAGGGCGCTGGGCTGTGGTCTTGGGCTATGGGTCAATATTTGGCCTGGAGGTCTGGCAGGAAAAGCCGGCTTGGCAGGAGGAAGCAGTGGGGCTGAATCAGGGGTTGGCATTGGACTCTCAGGCTGTGCAGTGCCCCAGCATAATGTTGGAGGAGCTTTGCTGCTAGACGTTGTCACGTTCACAGCATGCATGCAGAGAGTTAGATAAAAATACAACAGGCTTTTGCTGGAAGGTTATGACCTAGCCCTTCTTTGTTTCTTACAGTCCAGAAAGACAACACACAGGAACCACAAACCAGAGAGAGACAAAGCAGGTTGCTCCCTCAAAAAAAGAGGCCACCCCTCTTTACTCTAGGCTGTCTGCCTACTGTTGGCCTGTCAGGTCCAGATCACACACTTCCCTACAGAGCCCCCCAGCCTGTAGAAAGGACTGGGAAGAATCTCTAAATTTAAAGTGACAGCCTACAATTTTAAATGTATTTTCAGTACAACACAGAGATAGAATCATAGGACTGGAAGAGACCTCGAGAGGCCATCTAGTCCTGTCTGCTGCACTCATGGTAGGATTATCTAGACCATCCCTGCTTCTCACCACCCTAGTGTCATGGCCTAGATAAAAGCCTGGTCCTGGGAAATCAGCTTCCTAGAAATAAGCGATGGAAGGGACCTACTTAGTCACCTGCTCTGTCCCTGGCCAAGAGAGAGCAGATGTCATTGAGGATTAGAGACCAAGAAATAACCCTAAATAACATCAGTGGAGTGACTGTTATATGGTACTGAGGTGGATATGGGATCTCAGTGCAGCTGGCTCCATGGGACGGCTCCAGAAGTAGGAAGAATATCAATCTGACCGGGTCTGTCGGGCAGTACCGAGAGGGGGGAGAGTGTGACTGGCTTGGTGGGATAGTAGTGGGGGTGGAAATGTCAGCGTGACTGGCTCGGTAGGATGGTAGCGAGGGTGGGGACTTCTACACACTAGGGACCGAGTGGCTAGGCAGCAGTTCTGCAGAAAAGGACCTAGGGGTTACAGTGGATGAGAAGCTGGATATGAGTCGACAGTGTGCCCTTGTTGCCAAGAAGGCTAACGGCATTTTGGGCTGTATAATTAGGGGCATTACCAGCAGATTGAGGGATGTGATCATTCCCCTCTATTCGACATTGGTGAGACCTCAGCTGGAGTACTGTGTCCAGTTTTGGGCCCCACTCTACAAGAAGGATGTGGAAAAATTGGAAAGAGTCCAGTGGAGGGCAACAGAAATGATTAGGGGGCTGGAGCACATGACTTATGAGGAGAGGCTGAGGGAACTGGGATTGTTTAGTCTGCAGAAGAGAAGAATGAGGGGGGATTTGATAGCTGCTTTCAACTACCTGAAGAGGAGTTCCAAAGAGGATGGATCTAGACTGTTCTCAGTGGTAGCAGATGACAGAACAAGGAGCAATGGTCTCAAGTTGCAGTGGGGGAGGTCTAGGTTGGATATTAGGAAACACTATTTCACTAGGAGGATGGTGAAGCACTGGAATGGGTTCCCTAGGGAGATGGTGGAATCTCCTTCCTTAGAGGTTTTTAAGGTCAGGCTTGACAAAGCCCTGGCTGGGATGATTTAGTTGGAGTTGGTCCTGCTTTGAGCAGGGAGTGGGACTAGATACCTCCTGAGGTCCCTGCCAACCCTGAGAGTCTAGGATTGATGACTGGTTCGGTGAGAGGGTCCCGGGGGTGGAAGTGTCAATGTGACTAGCTCGGTCACACACTCAGTATAACACTGGCTTTGCAGTGGTAGCCGGGCCACATGGCTGGGCCCCCTCAGGGCAATGTGCGGGGAGGGTGTGTGGTGGCTGTGTGCTGGGCACTGTCAGGCTGTGGGGGTTATTGGATTGGGGGAGGGAGTTCCCTGACCATAGAAAAGGGACAGAACCTGGGTGTTTCCCCAGCAGAGTCCATCCCTCCCCCTCTTTGCTCTGCTGCTACGGTGTGCTGGAGGACTTGTGGCAATGGCTCATGGGGGCACGGCTCTGTCACAGCACCACAGAGGAATCTGCTCAGCTGGGTGCTGCTCTGATTGTCACCCGGCAACCACCCAAGAGGACGGCTGTACTCAGGGACCATGTGAGGGCACAGCCAGGTCCCACCTCTGGCAAGGACAGCTGGGGAGAGGCAGCTCGCAGCCTCGGGAGTTATGGACCCTCATGGGGCCTGGAAGCAATGGGAATTCCATCCACCCCAAACAGGGGGAGGGGGAGCATGGAGTGCTAGGGGTGTAGGTCAGGAGAGAGGCTGCACTGGTGGCTCAGGATAGCGTGCAGGAGGGCAGAGTGATTTGAATGGTGTCCGTAGCCCTGAGGTACCTGCCTGCAAATGGGAGCCCCAGGGCGAATAGGTAAAATACTGGTCCTCCTTACACATCTCTGTGTCCCCTGTGTGCATACGACATGTGGATGGTGTGTGCATGCAGCGTGTGGATGGTGTGTGCATGCGGCAGGTGGATGGTGTGTGCATGCGGCACGTGGATGGTGTGTGCATACAACGTGTGGATGGTGTGCGCATACGGCATGTGGATGGTGTGCGCATGCGGCGTGTGGATGGTGTGCGCATGCGGCGTGTGGATGGTGTGTGCATACGGCATGTGGATGGTGTGCGCATGCGGCATATGGATGGTGTGCGCATGCGGCGTGTGGATGGTGTGTGCATATGGCACGTGGATGGTGTGTGCATATGGCACGTGGATGGTGTGTGCATGCGACACGTGGATGGTGTGTGCATGCGGCGTGTGGATAGTGTGTGCATGCGGCATGTGGATGGTGTGTGCATGCGGCATGTGGATGGCATGTGCATATGACGTGTGGATGGTGTGTGCATACGATGTGTGGATGGGATGTGCATGCAGCGTGTGGATGGTGTGTGCATACGGTGTGTGGATGGCGTGTGCATATGACGTGTGGATGGTGTGTGCATGCAGCATGTGGATGGTGTGTGCATATAACATGTGTATGGTGTGTGCATACGATGTGTGGATGGTATGTGCATGCGGCATGTGGATGGCGTGTGCATGCGGCGTGTGGGTGGCATGTGCATATGAAGTGTGGATGGTGTGTGCATGCGGCGTGTGGATGGTGTGTGCATGCGGCGTGTGGATGGTGTGTGCATGCGGCGTGTGCATGCAGCATGTGCATGTGGAACAGGCACGCATGCGGCTCGCTCTCAGCGCTGCAGACCGGGCTGTCTTGCAGAAAGTGCCCCGGTTCCGCTGACAGTTGCACCCTTTGTTCCCAGTGTCCCCTGCATTCTGCCGGTTTCACAGAAATTCTCCATTTCGCTGCAAAAACGGTGGCAGGGTGAAAACTCAGCATTTTCACAGCCCTCGGGTGGGAAACTGGGAATGGACCAGGAGCCTTTCTAATGGAGGTCAGCAACTCTCCACGCCCCTCACTGTGCAAAGCGCCTGGCTCCCTGGGGAAGGCAAGCCAATTTCCTGGGCTGCTTTGGCTGATGTCTGGCTTTCATACATGGAGTGAGCTGGCTCTGCAGTTAGCAGGCTGCTGGGAGGCTGAGCCTGGGCTCTGACATTGCTGTGGAGAAGGTTCTGGTGGCCTGGCCAGCGCTGATGCTGCCAATGCCTTTCTGGAGGGAGGATGGTAGCAACACTGAGGCATGAATGTTAGTGTTAGAACACAGGCAGGGGGTCTGTGGGTGTGGTGTGTGGGTGTTAATAAGTAATAGTCACACGAGTGGGAACGGAGGGAGCTGTGAAGGCTGCGGTCTGAGCCCATGGGCGAGGGCTGAGCAAGGAGTGGACGTTCTCCTGGGGTATTGGCAGAGCATGGAAGTTTGCGGCCGAGCACTCGCACGAGTACAGATGAGAAGGGGTTTGGGATCCTGGGGGCGATCCTGGCTAACAGCCAATCCAATCACTTAGTCTGCTCCTGCTGCGTCGGTTAGTTGCACAATCCCTCCAGTCAGGGAACAGACCACATGGACGTGAATTTTGGCCACTGATTTGCTTGTTCCTTGAAGAGATGCCCAAACGCCCTAGAGATGGCCAGGCACCAAGACCCCATAGTGATGGGGGCAGAGAAAGGCCATTGACTGACTCTTGGGTGCTGGAAAGTGCTTGCAACCCAGATCCAGATGCAGGCACCAGAGCCAGCTGTTCTGGCTCCAGATTAGGGTGAAGACCCCGGCGAAGGAATGGAAAATGCTGCTTATGGCTGCACCTCACTCTGTCCCGGGGGTATGTGACAGGTCGGGAAGGCAGGGACCCGTGCAGGATTCCCGGTGTGGCGGGCAGTGAGGCAGGCTGCTACACGGGCCCTAGGGACAGGTCAGAGCTACAGGAGACTGGGGGCTGGCCATGCAGAGCTGAGTTGAGGTAACATGCCCCAGTCTCCCAGCAGCCCCATTCTGGAGCGGGGCATTCTACCCGTGTAGCATACAGTATCAGAGAGCCAGCCCTCCCCTCCCTGCACCCCAGAGAGGTCTGCTGAGGGGAGAAATGAATACAGCCCCAGGCACCACCCCCAGCAGCAGTGGGTGTGCTTCGGTGACGAACTGAGAATGTTCTGAATGTTTTCTCTGAATACTGTGTTGGAGCCTCAGTGTCCCATAGGCAGTTCTTATGTATCCAGGGTGTATGGTTGCTGCAGAACAAAGGGCCAGTGTACATAAATGCCTGACATTATCTCCTGGCAACTGATGGCCTGGGCCCCTCTTCTGCAAAGGTGCCGACTGAAGGTGTTGGAGACAAAGAGGTCAGGTGACCTCCTGGCCCGGGAAAGAGACAAAGCCCAAAAAAGAAGGGGCTGGAGGGGGTTTCAGTTTGGAAGCTGGCTGGAAACGGAAAGGGGCGCCCTGATGGGGCTTGGGCTTCCCAACGGGGCTGTGGCCTCCCTGGGGGCCCCAGATGGAACTAACTAAAGGGGGTCCTTCTGTCTGTGCCTGCAAGACCTGTCTTGGACTGTGTTCCTGTCGACCAAATAAACCTTCTTCTTTACTGGCTGGCTGAGAGTCCTGGTGAATTGCCGGAAGCTGGGGGTGCAGGGCCTGGTGTCCCCCTACATGCCGTGACAGCTTCCCCCCACCTCTCTCCGCACTTTATTCCCCTGCTCTCTGACTCGTTCTCCTGCAGCCTCCGGCCCTGCTCCTCAGCTTTCCCACACTGAGCACAATTCTCTCTGTTCTTCAGATCCACTTCATGGCCTGCTGCTCACCCATTGCCCTCTGGGATCCAGCCCCCCATCTCTCTCCTCCACCTGGGGAAAGGACTGCATGATTGGTCTGGGCCCCTCCTCCCCATACCTGGTGGTTCTGGCAGCAGGGCGGGGTGGCAGTGCCCTCTGGCCTACCCCGAGCTGGGGCTGCACGGGCACCGAGAGAAGGGGATGTATCGGTAGCAGAGAGGTGTGGCCTAGCCTGACACGGGCAGGGCTAGGGATGGGTGCCAGGGAGCAAGATGGCCTGTTGGACTCCCCGGGGCTGACACATGCATCTGTGGGCAGGATTTGGCTCTTGGGAAGGCCCTGATCACATGCTCCTGGGGGCGAGATGATGAAATGGAACATGGGCAGTTTGAGCAGTCATCTAGGATCACCCTTTGGATGGCAGCCCCTGCTGCAGGGCCCAAGGGATGGATCTGGTGCATGAGCCAGGTTCAGGTGTGTCAGAACTGCCCGACATTTCAACCTGATCCAGGGCATGCGAAGAGAAGGGAGCTCGGATCCGGGCGTGCCAAACCAGGAGCATTCCCTGAGCCCAGCAGCTGGACCGAGACGCCGGGCACTGCCCATGTGAGCCCGTCGACATCATGCCAGCGTCTCCAGAAGATGGAGGGAGGCAGAGGGATCTGATTAAACCCCTCTCAGCAGATCTGGTGTGGGAACGGGGGAACCACTGGGAACAATGTGCCCATGTTGGGGCAGGGGGACACGGGCTGAAATCCATCAGATTCAGCACTGGGCACCATACAGGTCTGCACCTGGCACCATCTTCAGTGACCTTTCCCTTGTGCCCATTTTCCTGACTGGCTGCCCAGTATCTATGCCTGGGTTCCTGTCAAGGTATGTTTCCCACTTTGAACTTTAGCATCCAGAAAGTGGGGACCTGCATGTACCCTTCTAAGCTTAATTTCTAGCTTCGATCTGATAGTGCTGCCACCAACCCGAAATTCCAGTGTCTGGTACACTCCCTGTCCCCCAAAACCTTCCCTGGGGGACCCAAGACCCAAAGCCCTTGGGTCTTAAAACAGAGAGAAATAAACCATTCCCCCTCCTTCCCCTCCCAGACTTTCCCTTCCTTGGGTTACCCTGAGAGATACACCGATCCAAACTCCTTGGCTCTTAAAACAGAGAGAAATTAACCGTTCCCCCCGATCTTCTTTCCCCCCACCAATCCCTGGTGAGTTCAGACCCAATCCCCTTGGGTCTTAAACAAGGGGAAAAAATCAATCAGGTTCTTAAAAAGAAAGCTTTTAATTAAAGAAAGAAAAAAGTAAAAATTATTTCTGTAAAATCAAGATGGAAAATGTTTACAGGGTCTCCAGCTTATATAGACTAGAGGGACTCGCTCCCCCCTAGCCTGAGATACAAGTTACAGCAAATAGAGGTAAAATATCCTTCCAGCAAAATACACATTTGCAAGTTAAGAAAACAAACATAAGACTAATTCACCTTTTCTAGCTAGTACTTACTATTTTGAACATGAGAGACTATTTTAGAAAGATTGGAGAAAGATCTGGTTGCATGTCTGGTCCCTCTTAGCCCCAAGAGCGAACAAAGAACAAAAAAAGCAGCACAAACAAAGACTTCCCTCCACCAAGATTTGAAAGTATCTTGTTCCCCCATTGGTCCTCCGGTCAGGTGTCAGCCAGGTTCACTGGGCTTCTTAATCCTTTACAGGTAAAAGAGACATTAGCCCTTAACTATCTGTTTATGACAGTTCCATACCCTGGCTGGCCAGTTGGCACCGCTGGATGGCGGGGTCGGGGATAGACTCACGGGTGAGTTCACTTTTGGTCGGTGCTGGTTTTTCCGCAGCTGTGCACGTTGCTGGACAGGGACAGCTTCAGATCTAGCTGCTGGGCAGGTACCCTGTGGGCATCAGGGGAAGCCATGTCCATGGCATGGATCTGATTTGGAGGCATCAGGGGCCCCCTTTTCCAGGCTTATGGGAGGAGAGCTTAATGCACCAAAGTGCCATGTCCTGACATCTTGGCCTCACCCCCGACTATCTGCCCCCAGTGCTGCCATTTTCCCCTCTCCAGGTGCCCACAGAATGGGTCAACTTCCCAGTGGTCAGATAGGGAGCAGGGGGAGGCCATGCTGCTTGTCTCACCCCATAACCCTGCAACCGTAACTAAGCAGGGCTGACACATGGCCAAGCAGCTGACAGGGACTCCAGTCTTGTTCCTTGGGGACTGTTTCCTCTGAATGGGGTCTTGGCAGAGATGGGAGAAAGAGAGCTGCCATTAGCCAAGCCCAGCTAAGGGGGCAGTGCTGGGAGGGGCCTGACGCATTTGGGGAGAGCAGGGCTGGGGGTGCCACTGGTTCCTATTGAACAATAGAACATAGGGAATGTTTCCTTGTGACTGACGGGAAAGCCCACCCCCCCTCCATGAAGGGAAAGAGATGCCCTGGGGGGTGTTGCCAGGCACCAGGATGGCACCGACTTTGCGATCTCCCCATTACCCAGGAGGGGAGGCCCAGCCACGGGGGCTCTGCCCAGAAGCTGGAATCAACCTTGCCTCAGCGGGCGTGAGTGACCTGGCTCAGAGCACATGTACTAAACTTCCCTCTGTGGCACTGGCAACCAGGGGCACAGACCCAGAGCCGTGGGGTGTCTGGTCCCCCCAGTACACAGTGTCCTCCATGGGCAACTCTCACCCAGCACAGACACCAGCTCTGCCAGGGCCAGGCCACACTGCGCTACTTGCCCTCCCTGCTGCTCTCTGGGCAGTCCTGGGAGAGAGGCAGGGCCTTGTGCTGCCTAGTTTGCAAAGGGGACTTGGTTTTGGTGAACAGTGCAGGACTGACAGGCTCCATGGAGAGCAGACAGGGTCCTGGCACAGACCCCAAGGGCCACATCCTCAGTGCACCTCAGGGAATGGAACATCCAGCATTGCAATTCCTTGGGCACCATTTGGAGCAGCCTTGGGGCTGCTCTAGGTTGTGGTGGCTGCCCCTGGACCTTGAGGGACTGTTCCAGCTGCCCTGCCTCAGCTATGCTCCTTGCCCTCCTGGCCCCTCAATACCACAAGATAGGTGTGAATCGGGGTGGGGGGGATATGGAGCTATGGTACCAGCTGTATACTCTGGGGTTTTCTTTATGCAGCAAAACTCCTCTGGGGCCAGAGAACCTGCCTAAGGTTGATTGCAACATCCCAGCAGCACAAAGCAGCCATAACAGAGCTGACAATCTGGCCCTGAAAATGCAGGCTCCCATGCCCCGTGTGCAGCAACCTCTCCAGGAGGCAAAGGGGGCTTGCTCTCTGGGCAGATGCAGGTGAATTGCAGAGGTCTGGTGGCACTCATGCCAGCCTCCACACATTGGGAACGTCCGCTCGCTCACCACTCCAGAGTACAGCCCAGTGCGTGCTTACCCTGTGGCAGCGCATCCAGGAGACGTCAGGTCCCCTGAGGCTCCCAGATACTTCTGGTGTTTTCTTGGTCTGACTATTCTTGGTCTCACTGGCCATTCGCAGCATCGGTGGCTTTTAAGAGGCCCAGATAGCCGGGGCTGGAGCTTCGTCAGAACCTCGTGAGGCCTGGAAGACTCTGGGAGTGGGCCACGCTGTGTGAGGTTTGCATGAGCTACAGTCTGATCTTGGTGACAGTGGGGTCAATGCAGGGTTACCCCACTGCAGATTACTTCAGGATAGAGGGTCCCAGTGGACAGTTGGCGTGCAGTGTTAATGGAAAACGCTCTCCAGGGGCAGCAGGCTGGTGGGATACAGAGGTATGGAAGAAAAGGGTACAGCATAGAGGCAAACCCTACAGATGAGTATGGAACAGAGCTGTACACTATAAAGGTGTATGGAGTAGAAGCAGCCCCTATAGAGGCAGGCATAGAGAAGTTTGTGGTCCAGGGTAGCAAATTCACGTTATAGCTTCTTAAAAACAATGGATGTTTGATGTACCATGTGCAAATTTCTTCTTTTTGTGCATATTTAATTTTAGGCTTTAGTAGGATTAACCTAAGTATTTCCAGGCTCTGCACTAAGATGTGTGTCCAAGGAGGCTAAAATGTTGGCGTTCAGCATTCTTTACACACAGGGCAGAGTTTTGGACAGCGCATCAAAAAGGCGCACAATGAAGTTGCCATTAAGCCAATTTGTCTTTCATGTCACTCAGCCAACAAGGCGCAATCGAAGTTGTCGTAAATGGCATGATAGGTTTTGGTGAGTGCAGCTGAATGGCAGCCAGGGGCTTGACGGTCTGAAGTGTCTAATGTACGTTTGATGTTCCTGCTAATTTGCATCTAGATGGTTGGTGAACATGAGCCGAAGCCTGCTCTGCTGCCCTTGTACAACACGGAGATCAAGGCAATACCAAACTTGTTGAGTGGCTCTCTGAGACAACAAAAGCAAGTGCTGTCCATGGGCCGTGTGTGTGTGTGTGTGTGTGAGAGAGAGAGAGAGAGAGAGAGAAAGAGAGAGGGTAAAAGGACAAGGGGACCTGTGTGTGTGTGTGAAAAGACAGCGGGCTCTGAGGGTGAGTGTAATAGGATGGGGGCTCTGAGTGTGAGTGTGAAAGAACAGGGGGTTCAGGGGTGTGTGTAAGAGGCCAGGGTGCTCTGGGTGTGTGTGTGAAAGGACAATGGGCTCTGAGGGTGAGTGTAATAGGACAGGGGCTCTGGGTATGAGTGTGAAAGGACAGGGGGCTCTGAGGGCGAATGTAATAGGACGGGGGCTCTGGGTGCGTGTGTGAAAGGATGAGGTTCAGGGGTGTTTGTAAGAGGCTGAGGGGTTCTGGGGTGTATGTGAAAGAACGGGGGGCTCTGGGTTGTCCAAGGGTCTGGGAGACTCAGAGGCCGGCAGAGGGAGATGGAGAGTCTCGTTGGAAGTGCTCCGGGTTTACCGGGGCACCAGGCAGCTTCAGCTCCAGCCTCTGGGTGCCTGCCATGCCGGGCAAACGTCCCAGGTGCTCCCGCTGCAGGGAGGAGAATCAAACTGCAGCCAGAGAGTGGTTCTGCGGTTGAGGAGCCAGGCAGCTCTCCCTAGTCCTGTGATCTGGCTTTTATCCCCTGGACCCAACCACCCCCCAACTCACACCTTGCCCGTGGGGACAGGAGGGAGCTCCTCGCAGGCCAGGCTGCAGCGCTGCAGGGCAGGGGGGCAGAGGGAGCTCTTGCTCAGCAGCAGCTTCCCATGGGGGGGCTTTGATGTCGGGTTCCCCATGGCACAGGTTTTGCAGCTGCTCAGAACAGCCCTGTATGCCGTGTGTGATATGAAACTTCCCGAGTTCCCCTCAGAAGCTTGATGTGCGTGGCTCAGTGTGGACAGGAGGCCAGGCCTGGGATGGCAGAGCACGTCTGCACAGAACACCATGCGCCACTCGATGGAGCGGCCAGGCTGGCATGGTCGGCCAATATTAGCCGCCATTTTGGCTGACGGCGGCTTCTCGAGTATTTCCCAGCATGCCGCAGGGCATGTGACCCTACTGGAAACAGAGCCAGGGTTTTAGAGTTTGCAGCCTCTCATTTCCAACAAACTCACACACGCCGAGTGACACAGGTGCTGCCATTTGGGAACCCTGCCCTAGTGTTTTATGACCAGGGCAGCAGCAGGAAGTGCACCCAATTCTATGCTCCTAGTGCATGATCGGCTATTGGCTCCTGAGCTGGGACATCAGTTTCTCTAAGTGCTTGTCTGGCTCCCATCAGCAGAGGATGTGAGCGCCCCCGACAGGTGGCATGACCAGTGAGCCGAAGGATTAGCAATATAATGAGATCAGGGCACCTTGTTTGTGGCTGACGAGCCCCTGAAATATGCATCCTGGCAATCTCGACCTGCCTTAGTTACGTGAGATTTGTGCCCTGCTGTGCTGGGCACCGTGCCGGGAGCTCATGGTGTGATGAGACAAGAGAGAGAGGGCAGGAAGTTCTGTCCTCCCCACTGCACAGATGGGGACTGGAGCCCAGAGAGGTTCATGACTTGCACCAGTTCACACACCCAGACTACTAGGGGGCAGGAAATGGAGCCAGATCTCCTGTGTTACAGGCCAGGGCCATCCCCACTGGACCACACTTCCTCCATGACAATGTCTCTCCCTTGCTCACACGGATTGGAGGGGCATGGGACCTCCTCTCTGGAGGAAGCCAACACACCCATAGCTACTTCTGAAGTATCCTGTCACAAGGGGTGGTGAGACCCCAGTGTCTTCTCTGAGTGCCCCACCCAACCCCCAGCTGCCAGAGCAGTAGGAGAACCTGGCAGAAGCTGCATTGCAGGCATCAGGTAGGAATGGTAGAGTCTACGTTTTGGGAAGAAACTTGGGCCTTGCAAAGAAGCGACCAAGGCCTAGAGCCCCGGCCAAGGCCAGCCGGAGCAACTACTGTTGAGAACGGGGCTTCCGTGGCCCCAGCCCCACAGAGCTGCGCACCTAGACCTGGCCCCATGAAGGACGGTGCAACACTGAGTGTGGCAACAGTCAGCTTTTAGGCTCCTAAAAAATCCCAGGAAGACAGTGATTCCCAGAGCTGGAGTCAGGGACCTGTGCACCCTGTACATTAATCTCCCTGCTCCCGCACGCTAGGCAGAGGCTGCCTAATCTAGGTAACGGGAGATGTGATGGGGAGGGGTCTGGCCTAACCCCTGCCTCTGTGAGGGAGATACAGGCCTGGATCTGGCCCGCAGGGGGTCCGTGACTGGGAACTTCTCTCCTGGAGTCGGGTGGCTCAGGCACTTAAACTGGTTCTGATGGAAATGAGTGAGGGGCCTGTCCATGCCACACAGAGCCCCTGGTGGTGGTGCGCAATGCATAACATTTAGCCCAATGGTCTGAGCACTCTGCTGTGATGTGGGAGACCCAGGTTCAGTTACCTCCTCTCTGCTTCAGGGGAGAAAACCACTGGGCTAAAAATTACAAGGTGGGCATCGCCACCGATGCCTCTGCCTAGAACCAAGTGGGCACACACACACAGAGAACCTGGGACATGGGCTGGCACAAACCAATGAGCATCCTGCTTCCCTTGTCGTATTGTTTTAATGCTTTTTCCATGTGGCATTCCCTCCCCGGTGTTTCCTCGGAGGTGGGGTGGGGCTGGCTAATAGCAGAGTGTTCCCTGTCAGTTGCTGGCCCAACTGCTCTCCTCAGCCACGGTTCTCCCAGTGGGAAAGGCTCCTCTTTAAATAGAAGCACGAGTGCTTCTCTGGTTGTCGAGTGTTTCTGGGAGGAGCCGCGCCAGGGCTTTTAGCGCTTCACCTTTCCCGTTCGGCTGCAGTTTCTGAGCAGGAGGCTGGCCGTAAAGTGCCTGTGGCTGCTGGGCTGTTCTCGCACAGCGTGTTCTCCTTGGGAGAGCCCAGGCTCTGAGTGAGACCTCGCTGTACAAAACGGACACCATCACGCAGTAAACAAGCTCCTGACTGCGGCAGAGAGCTGGGAGCCGGCCGTGTTCTCATCGGCTGGGCCCTGTGCCCTACCATTGCACAAGGCGGGCCCAGTCTGGGGTATGGGCAGGGAGAGGGAAATGGATAGGAAGGGACATGAAGAAGAGCAAGGCCAGTGCTTGGTCTTGTTACAGGGGTCACCCAGCTCTGCAGGGGTTATGTTCTCTCCCCATATCAGGCCTCAGAGTGAAAACCACTGAATCTTGGTAACTCTGCAGCACAATGTAGCACGCTGGCTTCGAGCGGGTGGGCATATCCCTCTGGTGCCTGGCTGTGGCAAGGATAGGAGACTGCTGCTTGCCCAAGGCTAGTGGGACTTTTTTGGAGCTCAAGTGGCCAAGTTTGGGCTAGAGGTCACTGCTCCGACCCCATGTCTCAGGGCCATGGTTCATTATGCAAATGTTTCCTAAGGATTATTATAATCTCCAACCAAAACTCCTGCCACAGTCAATGTTTATAGGCATTGGCATTCATTTGTGGGGAGGGCTGGCAAGCGCTTGAGATCCACCCATAATGCACTGGGGGGCTCACTGGAGATCCACCCGCAATGCACAGGGGGAGTTTTACTATTATAGTATTTGTATTCCAGTTGTGCTGGGTGCTGCGCACACACACTCACCCCAGTCCGTGCTGGGCCATAGCTCCTGCTGGCAGCAATGCAGCTTGCGTGTGTGCTGGCAGAGTCCGTGTTTAGAGAAAAAGTTGGCTCTTGCAGACAAGCACCCAGAGCCCTCTTCTGGCTTGGAATCTATGAACTGGACAAAGCAGAATCCCTGCAGGCTTTGCCCCACTGGCTGACTCCCTCGTCTCCTTTACCAGACTCCATCACTTCCTGCCATCTCCTCCCCATGCCAGGCACCTGCTGTCACTTTTAGTCCTGATGCGGTGCCACGGCCATCCAAACTGGTGAGAAACTGTTGCAGTGCAGAACCCCTGCCTTGCACTGTAGGCCACGCTGAGCCGCAGAGGGAATCGATACGTCTCTCTCTAAAGCCTGTGCTAAAGGGCATTGGGGGGATGAAGTAAACTTGTTTCTCAAAACCAGAACAAGCTCTGCCCCCACAGCCATAAACACCACCACCCATAAGTGCACAGCCAGGCTAGAACCCAGGCCCTGCAGATCCCTGGCACAGACCTCTGCTAGTTAATTTACTGGGGTACTAGCTCTGCTTTGTGTGATGCAGCCATTAGAGGAAGGCTTAACACAGAGTTTGACAGTGGGTTACAAAACTAGTTGCTAGACAGCACTATCTTGTTGGTGAGCAGAAATCCTGGGCTCTATCCCTTACTCGAGAAGGGAAACGTGTAGTGATTAAAGAGGGACTAACTAAAGCACATATATATGGCACTTTCAGTCTGAAAGGCATTTGTGTGTAGCACTGCTGTATTGGAGAGAGGAGTTTCAGACCCATTGCTGGCTGCTGTGACCTCCTATAAACTCTTCTTTGTGACGTAGTGAAGGCTGCTAGTTGGTTGCCTTCCCAAGTTGGGGTCTGAAGCCTCGGACAGTAATAAAGGCTGTGACGTGTGTAAAAATCAGGGTGGGCACTATTCATAGTTTACAAAATAGTCATCTATTTAAATCACACTCCTTGTATTTAAATTGATTTTTTTTAATTTAACTAAGATTTTTAATTTCCACATTGCCAGTCCTTTACTTCCTTCCTGTTTCACAATCTTCAGTTGCTAAAGCGGACGTTTTGTACTTTGTTTTTTAATTGGTTCCTAACTATTAGTATCACATCAGGTTTTACAGGGAGCTTTTTCTAAGCATTTCATACTTCAAATGCTCATCTGTGCTGAAAAAGACCTCGTTAACATCCCGACTGTGAGAACAGCACAAACTCAGACACAAAATTGATAAGCAAAGAGCTATCTTTGCAACCAACCCCACTCTCGGAGATATCAAATGGCCTCGCTCACGTCACAGAAGCGGAAATGCTTTGACCAGAGTGTGCTCCTTCATCAGAATTTGCAGTGCGAAGTCACTGGGACTTGTGCTTCTGTCAGGGCTGATGCCCAACTCTGGCACTTCAAGTGCAGAAGGTGGGGGCCCTCAAGGATTCTAAAAATTAATACTGGCCGCTCCAGGCTGGTAGTAAACTCCCAAGGTTACAGCTTTTCTCTGACCTTGGCTGGGTAGATGCTGCCACAATCCAAGTGCAAAAAACCCCTTGGGACCCAGGAAGGAGCACTTGGGAATTCCCCCCTGTGGGGTACCCTCAAGCCCTTTTACCCCACTGTGGGGAAGAGCTGAGGAAGAAAACAAAGGAAATCAGCTGTTGCCACCAGCTAATCAAATAGCATGTGCACAAACCTCTTAAGACACCAAAAATCCAATCCTGATCTTAAACCCCCGCCCTCCCCTTCATTTGTCACAGTGTCTGAGTCATTTAGATGCTTTTTGACAATCCCAAATTGAGGAGCAGATGAGCCTCGCTTTAGGTTGCAATTGTTGAAAGCTTTGGGTCGCGTATTCAAGAAATTCACAATAACTTTGCTAATGTGTTGAAAGCCTGGTTCACTTTTCACTGTTAACGCGGAATTGATTTTGGTTTGACATGACAAAGATTTTATGCCACTGTGAGAGAAAATGTTGAATCAAAATACGAGAGTCCCTGATGCTGAACCCTGTGGCTGTTCATGTGAGTGACGCTGCAAAGCTCCTTAATGGTCTGCAGAATCCGGGCCTTCGTTTGCCGTATGTGGGGATTTTTGCAATGTTGTAAAATTCCATTATGGCGCCATCACAGAAGTGACCGTTCAAAAAAGCAAAACAGCCCCCGCCCCCACATTTATAATTCACTTCACTGGACAATATAAATTGACATCAGTTCACATGAGCTTGTCTATTGGACGAGCTTTCGAGGTCAGCTGTCTAATCCTAACACCTGGGGTTTGAAATCAGAGTTCTTCTCCTAGCTCAGCTGCCTGCCGAGGCTACTGAACCCCACCTACAAAACTTATTTGAAGATGGTCTTTATTCAACTCCATGTCCTCATCATAGGGCCGATGTGGCATTTTGGGAAGTAGCTGCAGCACCAGCGATGCCACCAGGCCCTAATAAGAGATGCTGCCGGGGTCCATGACTGCTTATTGAATATTCACAGCTCTCCAGCACTTGCAGGATGTTCACCATTCTGTCACCTGGAGACACCTGGGGAAAAGGGCAAATCTAGTGCCAATCTATAAAAAGGGAAAAAAGGACAACCCAGGGAATTACAGACCAGTCAGCTTAACTTCTGTACCCGGAAAGAAAATGGAGCAAATAATTAAGCAATCAGCTTGGAAACATCTAAAAGATAATAAGGTGATACGTAACAGTCAGCATGGATTTGCCAAGAACAATTATGTCAAATCAACCTGATAGCTTTCTTTGACAGGGTAACAAGCCTTGAGGATTTGGGGGAAGGGAGCGGTAGATGTGGTATAGCTTGACTTTAGTAAAGCTTTTGATACTGTCTCACATGACCTTCTCATAAACATACTAGGGAAATGCAACCTAGATGGAGCTACTATAAGATGGGTGCAAAACTGGTTGGAAAATCATTACCAGAGAGTAGTTATCAGTGCTTCACAGTCATGCTGGAAGGGCATAATGAGTGGGGCCCCGCAGGGATTAGTTCTGGGTCCAGTTCTGTTCAATATCTTCATCAATGATTTAGATACTGGCATACAGAGTACACTTATAAAGTTTGCAGATGATGCCAAGCTGGGAGGGGTTGCAAGTGCTCTGGAGGATAGGATTATACTTCAAAATGATCTGGAACAACTGGAGAAATGGTCTGAAGTAAATAGGGTGAAATTCAAAAAGGACAAATGCAAAGTACTCCACTTAGGAATTAACAAACAGTTGCACACATACAAAATGGGCAATGGCTGCCTAGAAGGGAGTACTGCAGAAAGGAATCTGAGGGTCATAGTGGACGACAAGCTAAATATGAGTGAACAGTGTAACCCTGTTGCAAAATAAGTGAACATCCTTCTGGGATGTATTAGCAGAAGTGTTGTCAGCAAGACATGAGAAGTCATTCTTCTGCTCTACTCTGTGCTGATTAGGCCTAAGCTGGAGTATTGTGTCCAGTTCTGGGTGCCACATTTCAGGAAAGATGTGGAGAAATTGGAGAAAGTGCAGAGAAGAGCAACAAAAATTATTAAAGGTCTAGAAAACATGACCGATGAGGTGGGTTCTAGCTCGCGAAAGCTTATGCCCAAATAAATTTGTTAGTCTCTACGATGCCACAAGGACTCCTCATTATTGTTTTGTTTTGTTTATTTGTTTGTTTTTGTTGACCTATGAGAGTTTGTTTAGTCTGGAAAAGAGAATACTGAGAGGGGACATGATAACAGTTTTCAAGCACATAAAAGGTTGTTTCTGGGAGGAGGAAGAAGAATTGTTCTTCTTAATCTCTGAGGCTAGGACAAGAAGCAATGGGCTTAAATTGCAGCAAGGGAGGTTTAGATTGGACATTAGGAAAAACTTCCTAACTGTCAGGGTGGTTTAGCGCTGGAATAAATTGCCGAAGGAGGTTGTGGAATCTCCATCATTGGGGATTTTTAAGAGCAGGTTCGACAAACACCTGTCAGAGATGGTCTAGATAATACTTCGTCCTGCCAGGAGTGCAGAGGACTGGACTAGATGACCTCTCGAGGTCCCTTCCAGGCCTATGACTCTATGATTCTATGACTCTATGATTCTATGACATGCCTTAAGGGAGTTGGTCATTCCTACACTGCGTCAGCTGTTGCTGACCATGGTGCCCTCCTGTTTGACGCCGGGCATGAGACCAAAGCTGTGTGGTGCAAATGGCAGTAGCTGACCCCAGTTCTTTGTGATAAAAAGACGCCAATCAAGTTAAAAGGGAGAATGTATAAAACTATCATTCAGACACATGGAACAGAGAAGCAGCTACCACAGGACAGGATATCCATGCACTCCCCACCACGGCCATGAAGGTGTGAAGATGCTCAGATGAGTGGGCGTGCCGTAACAGGAAACAAAATGGGATTGTGAGGGGCCTGGTGCCCCTTGCTCTAGCTAAAAACAAGTTGAGGAATCCTTGGCTCTGCTGGTATGGAAACATCTGGCGGAGACCTCCGTGTTCTCTTGGACAGATGATCCTTGCAATGGTTGTAGAGGGAAGATGATCAAGGGGAGGCTGAACACCCCCTTGGACTGGATATCAACGGACCCCTTGCTGGCCATGGGATCTAGGAATCCGTGAAAAACCCAGGCCAGACCCAGGACATGGTTTCCCATGTCACCAGATGGGATGGTCCCTCAGAATGCTCTCCATCTCCCTCAGTCCTGATGCAGCCCATGTCCTCCACTATTCCAGCCATGGGCTCCCCAACCCGCATAACTCTGCCAGTGCCCCTCAAACCTGACCCACAGTCCCCTCCTGCTGATCTCCCTCCCTCCTGACCCCCAACCTCCCTGCTCTCCCAGCTCCTCCCTCACAGCTCTTCAAAGCCCCTCAATCCTGCCCCGGCTATTCCAAGTTGGGGCAACCCCCAGCTCAGCTAATTTCCATCTTGCAGGGCCCCCGCCAATTCCAAGTTGAGGGAGCCAACTTCTGAGCACATGCGGCTCGCTCAGAGCAGGCTCTGCAAACTTGTCCCTTGGCAGAGGCAGACGGAGGTTTCCCCCCGGGCCTGCACAGTCTGAGCTTGGTGGGTGTGTGAGCAGGTGGGAGGGGCCAGCGCTGGAAACAGCTGTATGTGCCATTGCCTAGAGATGCCAGGGCATTGCAGAGACCTTCTTGGAAGAGCTGGAGCCTGTCCGCATGGCAGATTTAGATGCTTGTGTGGGTGAGGGGCCCTGCTTGGCAGTGGAGGCAGGAGCAGGGAAAGCAGCAAATCACTGAGCTGCGCTTACCGAAAGGTCAGCAGGGAGGATTTACAGCCGGGCGCTGTGCCGGGGGCTCATCAGCATTCTGGGCCGGTGCTTGGAGCAGGGCACCCAGGCTCCCTGCTGTGTGCGTGCAGGTTCGGACTCCAGCCTCTATCTGCTCTCCTCCGGATGCCCATGTTACATGCCATGCACAGGCAGGGAGCCCCTGGGAATGGCCCTGGCCATCAGAGGCAGTGTTGGGTTTATCAGAGACTGAGGCAGAGCCTCCATGCGGGGCCCAGACTCCCTGGGGAAGGGCCCCTTGCACAGCCCAACAGTCACCGGGGGCAAGCCCAGCGGGGCAGCTGTGAGGAGCCTCCCTCTGGCCGAGTGACTCAGAGCTGCTTGCGGGCATTGCTCTGTGCAGATGGGGGCCCAGTGGTGAGCTCCCTGGGGAGGGCCAGCCCACTGCTCGCGCTCAGACACTAACTCTGCGTGTGCATGAATGTGAGGGTGTGCAGTATGTGGGGCTGTGTGAGTGGGCACGGGCTGTGCGTATGTGTGTGTGTCTGCCCACGTGTATGCCGCCAGCTCCCCCAAGGTGAAGAGGTCCATGAGCATCAGCACCCTGGCAGGCCTGGATCCTGCTCCTATTGACTCCTGCTGAGTTGGGAGTCCCCATTGCCGAGAGCCCTGCCCAGAGCTGCACAGGGGGGGTTGCACTGAGGGCTGCTTGGCAGAAGAACTGGTTCTTTCCATTCTGGCAGTTGTAGGGCTGGAAGCTGTGGGGCACGGGGCTTGCCCCACTCCCCTGGATTCCAGTGGACTTGGGGGTGAGCAGTCTCTAGCCTGTCCCCAGGAAGAGGGCATTTCTCTCTCACATTACATAATGAATGCTGGACAATGCATTCTGCATCCCCGCCCTACGAGCTGCCCGCTTGGCACCAAGTACCATCCTAGGTCAACAGGTGCTTCGTGCCACGTGCTGGCTTCTCAACAGCCCAGTTTCATGCACAGAAGCAGGTTCCTGGGAGAACAGCATAAGATGATGGCGCATTTATACTAATAAGGGACTGCAGCAGCAGTTTGCTTTTGTTAAGAAGTTTGTTTCCATCCATGATCTCAAAATGAAATTAAAAGGCTCTGTTTACCTTGCCAATTTATCATCTGCTCCAGCAGGTAAAGGGTTTCAGCAGAGAATTAATGGACCTGGGCACAGATTTGTGTTGAAAATATGAGCATATTTTCCCACCAGAGGATTTCTATGAAATGAGCTGGAATCTCGGACTTTTGTGTTTAAATAAAATATCATCCCAAGTTTAAACCAGCCACTCACCCATGCTGCTGAAACACATTGGCCCCGAAAAGAAAGATTTCACATATGAAATAGCAGAGTTTCAAGGTTTGCCTGCAGTAGATTCAACGGTGATTTTACAGCAGGGTGACATTTGGGTGTTGCTTAAAGATTCAGGACATGGAATGGGTCAGAATGGCAAATCAGACCTAAAGTGAAAGAAAGATGGTCCCGTGTGTTCTGGGATCTGGATTCCTGCCCAGGAGCCGGGCTGGATTTGGGAATGTATGTCTCCCCATCCCCCACAAAAGGCATCAAATTGTGTTCGGCAGTGTAACCTGGTGCCTAGTTTAGCCCCCCTCCGCCCCCATATCTGCCTCTGAATACTGGAAGTGACTCTGGCACCTCTAAAATTTGTAGCCCAGGAGAAGGAAGATATGATCTAAAAGCAATGTAGCAAAACCAGCCTTTGATTCTCAAAATTAGTGCTTCGGACTGCCCAAATGCAGCCTGAAAATAACTTGTGTCTGCTCCAGTCGGTGATTCACGTGCCTATTTGCAAACAATTCAAATGCAGTAAATTGAGAGGAAACAGAAATCAGGCTCCTAAGTGAAGCTGCATAAATCCAGTAAATGATTGATGAGGAAAGGCTTTTTTAAAGGCATGCTGCTTTCTGTCTCCAGTGCTGAGACAGAGAATAATGGAGCCTTCACTTATTTGGGCCGGGCAGAATGGGGAGAGTTGGCAGTGACCTCTGATCTCTGCTCAAGGTCACAGTCACGGATTGTTCTCCTCACTGAGATGTTACTGGGATGAGATGCCCTAACAGAGCAGTGTTAACCCTGGAGCTGATGATCACCAGAAAGCAAGAGATGCAGAAAGGCCCAGAACACAGCATCACGCTCCTAGAACCACTGCTGGAGCCAAAAGAATGTGACTTGCCAGGATAAAAATGCACTTTGCGAAGAATCATAAAATACCAGGGTTGGAAGGGACCTCGGGAGGTATCTCGTCCAACCCCCTGCTCAAAGCAGGACCAATCCCTGAACGTCCTGCAAGGGGCTCAGTGCTCCAAGCTCCCAGGCGACCCTGCGCACCACAGAGGATCAGGGCCGTGGGCCAAATCCATCAGGAGCAGTGCACTTGCACTTCTCATTGTCTTCTAGGGCAAAGTGCGGGGAGTGTTTGGCCTGACATATACAGGACTCACCTCACCCTTTGCTGGAATGATGCTGGCTCTGGGGTGGGACTCAGCAGCTGCACAGCAAAATGATGCCCCAGCTTCAGACAGGCAGTGGTAGATGCATGGATTTTAAGACCAGAAATGACTGTTATGACCATCCAGTCTGACCAGCATAGCACTGGCCAGAGACCCGACCCAAGGATTTGTACATCCAGCGCTGCACGCCTGGCTGAGCTAGAACTGATCCCTGGGGTGGTTCTGTAGTCTTGACAGAGCAATCTGCCTAGAGTCAAAACTCCTGAGACCCAAGTCAAGCAGGGCTGTGTCCACACTGCAGAGTAATAGGGCTCAGACTCTGGGTCCCAGCTCAACTCGAGCGGAGACCCTCCAGACCTGCAAGGTCCTGGGACCCTGGGTCCGAGCCCTGGGTTAGTGCAATTGCAGTGTAGAAGCAAGAAGAGTTACATTCCAGTGTAGACATACCCTGAGGCACTGGAGTTTCCCTGCTGGGATTCAGACAGAACACTGGACTCACATTCCTGTTCTTGTCTCAGATGATGCAAAGGGGTTAATGTGTTGGCGGGGGGTCCTGCTGGGAGGAGCCGTGCAGAACAACTACAGGTGAGGAGTGTAACACGCCCTGGGAAATGCTCCGTTGCTCACCTCAGCAGAGGGCCTGGCTAGCTGTGAGTGCAGCTTAGACTGGGAATCACCAACTCCCTGCAGACCCAGAGTCGTGGGGCACACAGCCGGGGCCGTGGGCGATAGGCTAAGTTCTGTGGCCTTGGGTCACTGCTGCCCCTCCCACCATGACCGGAGAGTGAGGACGGGGCTGCTGGGCCAGTCCCACTCACTTAGGAGAATCTCTGCGTGCCCCGGGTGCTGCCCCACTCCTGGGCCTCGTGACAAACATGGTACCGGCATGGAAACCCAGAGGAAATGACAGGCATCCCCAGCATTTGGGGATGGATCTGCTCTCCATGGACACCTCACAGGGGGCAGCTGCTGCATTGACGCCACTCTCAGAGCATCACGTGGCTTAACACCTCTTCCCAGGGACTCCTGCCCAGGGCCCTCGGCTGCCCCCGTGGACAGGCCAAGAGAGGAGCTGAGCTCCCAGGCAGCTCCATGAGAGCATCCCTTAGTCTGCCAGAGCCCCGCCAGGAAGGAGGGAGCCCTTCCCTTCACTGTGCTCCATAATCCACCTCCCCCGATGGGGACTGCTCCCCCAAAGGCAGGCCCCAGCCCAGGCACTGGGCATGAATGACAAGGGGAGGAAGGTGGGGTTCCAATCATGGCACTACATGCTGTTTGCTACCCTCAGCCCAGGAGCTTGGCCCCATCATCCTGCATCTGTCTCTTCTCTAGTTGGGAGCTTTTAGGGGCAGGATCTGTCTCACACTATGAGCCTGTGAAATACCCACCACAGGGAGGCCCTGATGTCAGTCGGGGTCTGTGCTGCGCCTGACACAAAGGGCCCTGATTCAGGTTGGACTTTAGAAATTACTGTAATCATAATAATCATTAATGATCATGCTGGATGCAGGACTGCCGGGGTGGGGTCTCTGTCAATGCTCAGGACCTGCAGGGGGATGTGCTCCTGACCCTTCACATCCTGCTGCTGGGTGTGGCAGAAATGCACAGACAGACACATGGCTATTTTTCCTCTCTCAGTCTCTCACGGTTGAAGGAATCAGAGATGTGGATTTGGCCCCTTGCTGCTCCCCACCGGCCTTTGCTTCGTTGCTGTGATGCTCACAGTGCTTTTGGCTTGCCCGGGCCACAGGACATTGGCTTCCTCAGCTGTGTGAAGCCCCTTGCTGGGCCTGCCGGCTGCCCTTTAGCTCCGTGGAGGGGCAGCTGGGAGGCCCCTGCTAGGTGTGCGCCTGTCAAGCCGACAGGCAGCTCCGGGAGCAGCCTCGCCATTTTGTCGAGTTTGCTCTTTTGCAGGGCTAGCAGAATTCCTCAGCAAAGAGACATTTGTCAATTTACATAATTAAAGCGCTGCAAACTCATTCGCATTTGCAGCTTCCTGTACCAGCTCCCCTGGGACACGCCGTTTCTTGCCCATGTATAATATATCAGCAGCACCATTCCAAACTGGCCCTGAGTCTGATGTGTTCGGGCTGGATTTCCATTTGCCTTGCACAAACGGCATGTCTTGGGGGGTGATGGGGGATGGCTCTGTTTTCCACAGACCCTCCTTTCACTCTCTTCCGTCATATAAGAGCTAAGGGGCTGCTGCTTGAAACAGCCAGGCTGCGCAGTGGGAACAGGCCAAAGGCAGCACATATACCTGTGGAACTCCCTGCCATAGGAGGGTGGGTAACTTCATGCCTCGATTTGTAGCTGGGCCATCTCCTGCCCGCAGATGTCAGCTGCAGGAGTGTCTCAGTGTGTCTCTGGTCTCTGGCATTGCCCACTGAAGGTGGCGGGGTGCAGGCAAGGTGGACAGAGGGTCTAACCAGGTGTGGCAAACCAAGCCAGTATGTGACCTCAGCAAGGACTCAGTCTGGGGTTCTGCAAATGGCAGCTTCTCCTGGTCTCTTCCAGAGGACTTGCTCATATCTTGGGTTTCAGAGAATAGCCTATGCCCAGCAGCACAGGGCTGCTTGGAAACATCCATTTCCTCCCTGCTCAAGTAAGGATGTTTAGAGTGACAAGGTGCACTGCAGTTCCTGGCCACGGCCTTTCCTGGGCTCCTGGGCTGAGGTGGTGACTGCACAGGGATGTGGCTGGACTCCCGTACGGCCGGGGTACTTCCTCTCGGTGCCATGCGGATTAGTGTCCCTGCGGAGCCCTGCTCCACGCCACACAGATCAAGGGGTCAGCCATGTGGGCAGCACAGAGCTGTACCGCCCAGGGAGTGCCTCAGGATGGGTATTTCCTGGTCTGCCAGCATGTAGTGAGTGTGGCTGCACCCTCTTCTGTGTCCAGGCAGCACTGCTGGGCCATGCAGGGAGCAGATTAACTCCGGTCTTCTCCTGACTCTGGGGAGTAGCTTGTGTCTCCAGAAGCTCTGTGGTTCAGGGCACAGGGACTGCAGCTGGGACTGTCTACTCCAAGGGGTGTGCCAGGGGGAAAGGACCCCGTGCACACACTCAGCAGCCGGCACAATCTGCTCACAGTGAGCTCTGCCTCGCTCTCTGTCCCCAGACAAAAGAGACAGCCCCAAGCACTCCTCTCCCCAGCCTGCTGTGATGGGGCCGGGCTCAACCTCCACACAGGAGAGCCCCAGGCCCAGCTGCAGAAGCAGCACCCTGAGCATGAGCTGAGCTCCACCAAGGGCCAGTGTGCTGGGCAGTGACATTTCGGGTTCCTCTCACGTCAGATGCTCCTTGATCCTGGGGAGAGCTCCCATCAAAACCGGCGCTTATCAGGAGCCTGATGTTCCTACCCAGGGGTCATAGACAACCATGGTGGGCATAGGGTAGATAGATAGATAGGGATGGATGGATGGATGGATGGATAGAGGGTTTTTTATGGGGGTGGATAGACAGATGGGTATATAGATAGCTCGGTGTGTATGGGGATGGATGGATAATAGATAGAGGGGTGTACATGATGGCTAGATGGATAGAGGTGTGTGTATAGGGATGTATAGATAGGTGGGTAGATAGATACAGGGATGTGTATAGGGTTGAACAGATGATAGATAGAGGGGTGTGTATGGAGATAGATAGATAGATGGGTGTGTATAGGGGTGGATAGATAGATGGGTAAATAGATGGATGTGGATGGGGCTGGGTAGATAAACAGAGGGTGTGTGTAGGGATGGGTAGATAGATGGGTGTGGATGGGGATGGAAGATAGATTAGATAGATGAGTGTGCATGATGGGTAGCTGGATAGAGGTGTGTGTATGGGGTGAATAGATGATAGAGGGATGTGTATGGGGATGGATAGAAACAGGAACAGAGGGATGTGCTTGGGGCTAGATAATAGATATTTCTCAGGTATCGCAGCCCTTGCAGTTGCACAGTATCTGTTGATAAAATCCCACCTGAGAGAAATACAAACATTTATACTGCAAACGCCCTTCAGATTGGCTCCTGCACATTCCCTTTTTAAAATTCATTTTCTATTTTCCAAAGCGTGTCTGTTTGCCTTCCCAGCGCAGACCCACAGCCAGCCCCTCTCTGACAGGCAGGGAAAGTAACACTTTTAATTTCTCCTTTGCAAGTCTTTTAAACCCCCCGCAAATTCAGAACATTGCCGGCACTTGCATAATCCCGAGGCGGCTAATGATTTTCCTGCTGCCTGACTCTTCAGAGGTAGGGCTGCGGTGCGAGAGCCCAGGCAGGCTCCAGGATTTCATGCTACACTGGATGGTTTTAGTGACTACAGGCAGATCCAGCTGGTTCCTGATATTTGCCTGCAAAGCACAAAGCAGGGTTGCAAGGATGGATTGAAGAGAAAAGGATTAAAAGGACAATAATGGGCCAGATCTCCAGCTGGTGTGAATGGATGTACTTCCAGAGAAGCCAAGGGGCTATACTGCCTTACACCAGCCAGGGTCTGGCCCAGTATGTATGGTTTGGCTAAGCAATGACTCGGGGGCATATAATAACTCTTCTTGCGGACATGACCCCAATTGGGGACAGGGTCCCATTATTGCTCTGAGCAGTAGAATGTCCTCAACCCCTTGCAGTCCGGCATGTTGTAGTAACTTTTTTAAAGTGCCTAGATCTGTTTGTGCCCAGTCTCGGGGTTTAGCTGCCTTTTCGGTACAGCTTCCCTCCAGAGCCAGGAATAGAGCCCGGGATTCCTGATTCCCAGGTTCTCCTTCCATTGACAGATAGTCATGGAGACCACTGACAGAATGTGTGCTGCAGACGCAATGCTTCCACTCACGCCGGTGGTTGATCCACACACAGGATAGCAGCTTCGTACTGGGCTCCTTTAGTTCTTATGGTAGAAGTCTTCTCTGTGACTACAAAGGCCCTGTAGGTAGATCCTGCTGATAGCTGGGGAGGGCGTCCATGTGGTGTCACATGATGGGATGGCCTGCTTTAAACGAAGAAAAGAAATTACATGCAACGGTTAAAAACAAGTTGCAGTTGCCACTAGGGTGCCAATTGTCCAGGGCCAGGTCCAGTGTTTTTGTCACCTCAAGCGGCAAAAAAAAAAAAGCCGTGATTGGCACTTGTACTGCCGCTGCTTCATTTTTCAGTGGCAATTCAGCGGCCGGTCCTTCCCTCTGAGAGGGACTGAGGGACCCGCTGCCGAATTGCCGCTGAAGTCCCGGACGTGCCGCCCCCTTCCTTGGGCCACCCCAAGCACATGCTTGCTGTGCTGGTGCCTAGAGCCGGCCCTGCAACTGTCTAATCACACAAACCCAAACACTCTTGCCCCACCCCTGCCCTGCCCCTTCTCTGAGGTCCCACCCCCACTCCATCCCCCTCCCTCTGTCTCTCACTGTCCTCCACCCTTACTCAGTTTCACCGGGTTGGGGTGCAGGAGGGGGTGCAGGCTCTGGGCTGGGGTGGGGCTGAGGGGTTCGGAGTGTAGGAGGAGACTCTGGGCTGAGCCTTGGCTGGGATGATTTAGTTGGGGTTGGTCCTGTTTTGAGCAGGGGGTTGGACTAGATGAGCTCTCGAGGTCCCTTCCAGTCCAAGGTTTCTATGATTCTGTGTTGGTCAAGACAGTATCAAAGTGACTACGCAGAGGGGGACGGACTTATGGCTGCACAGGCTCTGTTATTCTGGAACCTGCAAACAAAGTCTGGGCTTTGCAACCTAACTGGCAGCTGTGTTTTGTTTCGAAGGGAGACACCATTTATTCCTGTGAGCCCTGCGAGCACACCCAGCGGCGCGAACGCCACGCTTATCAGAAGTGTGATCTCACAGGCGGGCGTGAAACCCACACGTGTGGTTCCCATCTCACATCAGCGGGTCTGAGAGGTGGTGCAATGCTATTGGGAGCTGGCTATTGTGAAAACCCCTCTGCTAAAGCTTTTCACAATAGGATGGCAGTGCGAATGTTCATCTGTTTTTGAAGAGCCTGCTGCTGATGATGTATTATTTATACAACAGGAAATTAGACTCTGAGGAATGAAACATTCTTCAAATAAGCTTGCTAATTCTGTCAATTAAGGATGCACAGGCTGTTGGGTCCCTGGTTTGAGGAGAGCTGCAGAGGCAGAGCAAGTAGCCTCTGGCCATTGCTCTGATGTGTGACACAGACAGGCGCCAGCCATTTCAGCTGGAGCGACAGGATCTGGGTCCCTGAATGCAGCCAGTCTGGTCAGGTCCTGAAGTCTTTGCCCACAGAAGCTCTTGGTGACATCAGTGGGAGGGGTTCAGATGAGAGATCAAGGCCACAAAGAGAGCAGGAAGGAAGGATGTTTTGTGCTGGAAAAGAAATATTAAACCCTGGACGTGCCACTTCCCGTTGTTACGTTTTGCAATGAAATCTGGTGCATTTCATTATGAGCAAATGACTGCCAAAGCCAGGAGACTATTGTTATGAGCTGGGGTCGTTTACTCCCTAATTAATGTTGTAATTCTTCATGTGTTCCCAGAGCAGTTCTTGAGCAAATGAGGTGGAATGTAATTAATACAAGAAGCAACTTCCCCTCTTCACTGTCATTCTCAAACAAGTGTAATGTGTACTCAGACCTAGAGGGAAAGTGTATTCACTGGCCATGAAATGGGGTGTTCTCAGAGCCATGACATGGGGCTTACTCAGAGCTGTGAAATGGAGAGCACATGGCAGTGAAATGGGGTGTTCTCACATGGTTCTGAATCGGGTTTCTAAGAGCTGTGAAACGGGGCATTCTCAGAATTGGGTAATGGGTTGTTCCCGGAACCATGCAATGGGGCCTGACCAGAGCCATGAAATGGGAGGTTCTCAGAGCTCTGAAATGGGGGGATCTCATGCAGCTGTGTTTCAGGGGTATTCTCAGAGGTGTGAAACGGGACAGTCTCATGGAGCCGTGAAATACCGTGTTTCCACAGAACCAGGTATTGCTGCCTTCTTCTCGAGCTGTGAAATCTGTTTTTGGTGCGTGTGCCGAGTACATTCACACCTAGCTTGGAAACAGCAGTGGAAGTTGGACAGGAAGGGGGTTAGATGATGGGGTTGCCAAAAGATGCACAAGGCTTTTGTAGATTGAAGAAGAAATTTGATAGACTCAGGAAGAGCTGAGCTCCATTCCCACCCAGAGCAGCATTCACTTTGAGTTACCACTTGCCTGCGTGCTGTGGGAGAGGTGAGCTCACACATGTACATTTCCCAAAGAGCACCCTTGATTTTTCCCTGTCTCCTAAAATCTGTACAGACTGACTTCTAACCTCCCAGAGCATCCACTCTGAGGTCAGACGAAGGGACATAGGCTTGGTGCTGAGGCACAGGATTTATCCTAATTAGCAAAGGTATTCGTTCGCGCTGTGATGGGGGTAAGCTGAGACAGGGGTCAGCTCCTTGGATGCATGATCCCTCACGGGGCAGAGCGCTCTATATCCCAAGTTCTTCTGATTAGGGTGACCCAAACCTCTCCATTGCTAGCAAAGGTCCATTGTGCTAATGTGTTGCCAACACAATGGAAGCTGGAGTGGCCGCCCCTTGGGAAAACACCCTCATCCTACTTCTACGGAGCTGTTTCTGGTGAGCTGCCATAAGTAATACTCACTCCTGGCACTTCCATCAGGCATCACCATCCCTGGATGTCTAGAGCAGCAGGCCAGGGCATTATCCCCATCATGTCACAGATGGGGATTGAGGCACAGGGAAGCGACTTGACCGAGGTCACCAGGCAGGTGAGGGGTTCGGTCAGGAGCAGAATGCAGGCAGCTAGTGGCTAGTTCTGTGAATGACCCACCGTGCTATTCTGCCTGCACAGAAGATAACTGCTCCGCAACGTTCGCTAGCCCTGTTAGCAGTGCTGCTGCGTTTGAGGGCAAAGGTGTCTGATCAGCACCAAGTGTGAATGTGGCAACCAAAGAGTGCGGTGCCCTGGCTGGTCAACGTCCGAATAATCCAGCAGCTCCGGTCAATGCTGGGCTTCTGCTTCCGGTGCACCGAGGTAACTGCACAAAGCCGGGAGCTGGTTAGATCCCAAGGAAGGCGCTTTGCGGAGAGTGACCTGTGATGGTTAAACGAGATGGTTCTCATCAGAGCTGCTGCCATCTTCCCGTTTGCAGCGGAGATGCTGCCTCTGCGTCTCTGCCTCACATTGCTCCTGTTATTTCCGATCCAGCCCCAAACTGCAGCGACTTGGCTGCCATCGCAGATCTTATCTGCAGAGAATCCGATTCCCTGCACAAGCTGATCCCCGTGTCTCGGGCCGCGTCTGCACTCAGAAGGGTTCACTGGCACAGATGTACTAGTGGAGATATCCCGGCAGACTCCCTCGTGGAGCTGGGGCTTATATTGGCAAGAGTTCTCTTGCCTGTGTAATTTAAATACATTCCCCAAATGGAGTAAGTTACCCTGGCGAAAGGCCTCTTTTGCCTGCCGAACTGTGTCTACACTAGGGCTTTTGCCGGCACAGCTCTGTCGGTCACAGAGGGGTGTGTGTGAATTGTTCACACTCTGAACTGACACAGCTTTACTGGTGTGAGTTTCTCTCGTATAGACCAGGCCGGGGAAGCAGCTCTTCATTACGGGTGGAATCCACTCCTGCAGAGAGCTAAAGTGTCCGTCAAATCCCACTCAAACCATCGGCCTTGTGCTGACCCTCTACTGTCCCCCTCTAGCCTTGGGGTTCCCACCCCTCTCAGCATCCTGGCCGGCGGCCCCCGAAGTTGGCAGCAGCTGAAGCTTAGTGCTACCTGATGGCTGTGAAGTGAGTTGTGGATCTCAGGTGAGGACACAGGTGTCCATCTGGGCAGAGAAGCCAAAGAGTGAGTGAGCCCTGGAGCCCAAGCTGTCTCCTTCCCCCCTGAAATGGATTTCCTAGGTCAGAGTGGGCAGAAGGAGCTGGGTGGGGAAGTTTACCCTGTATCTGCTGGTGTGGCCCTCGGTCCAGGTCCTTCACTCAGACTGGTTTTGAGAGACAATCAGGAGCTGGCAGGACACGGCAGGGAGCGGGGCATCACTAGATCAGTCTAGCTGCCCATCAAATAACAGCCCCCAGGCAGGAGATGACAGCAAACGCTTGTACCAAGTGCACTTGGCTGTAGTCCCTGGCTCCCCGCTTGCGGCACGAGGACCTGCCCAGCAAGCAGGTTGGATTCTGCTCCTGCATGCTCGTCCCTCCTCAGCCCAAGCTATTGGTTATTTCACGCTTCCCCGGGGGTGCTCAGGCCTTTGACCGCTCCCTGATGAAGATGCTGAGTGCCAGACTTGCCTGCCCACCTGCTGCTGCATTTCGCCAAGAAAGCCAGCTGTGCTTTGCTGCAATCCCTGAGCCTCCTAGCTCTGGGCTGGAGTTTGCAAACCTGTCCTGCCTTTCACAGGCCGCCGTGGATGTTGTTGCAATCCCAGAGGCTTCTCGGGCTTCTTTCGATGCAGCAAACCTGCTTTTCAGGCAAAAGGGCTGCCTAGTACAGGGCTAGGGGTGGGAAGTGACGCTTCCTCTTTTCTGTGTAGCTGCATATTACAGCTATTGCCATGGACTGGAATGGAAAGGCAGGGGAATAGCAGCAGGCTACTAGCCTCTGATATTTATGGGAAACTGCGAACTCCTGGAGAGAAGGGGCCCAATCCAGCTTGACACTGTCATATATCAATGGAGGTGAGTCACTCTGGTTAATGCTGGGGTGAGCAAGAGCAGAATCCAGCCCCAGAGCGCAGCTTGGTCATTCTGCAGCTCTGATTTCATTGGGTAACTAGGCCTGGTGACAGGCATTCTGTCTCTGTGTTCCCCAATGAGCTCCACTCACTGGACCCACCCCTCACCCCTGCGCTGGTCCCGTCTCTGTAGCTCAGGGACTCAGTGTTGCCAGTCCTCCGGATTTTATTGTGAGTCACCTGATATTGGTCTTTTTGTTAAAGCCCCAGCTCTAGGAGTCATGGGATTTTAAGTCAATTTTTAGCCCTCGTAGTTGTGGGGAGAGCTGGGATAATTGGCCCCAAAGAGTCACACACTAAAAGTCGGGGAAGGGGAAGATCTGTTTTAAAAATCTCACGATTTTAAAGGGGAGTTCATGATTTTGGGAGCCCGACTGCTGGCCCCAGGGGTTGGCAGTACTACAGCAGCTTGTGTTGTCGGAGCTGGAAATGGGAGTTCTTCTCCCTTAAGTGCGTGTCTGGGCTTCTTGTAGCTTCCGGCAGTGCCATCCATGCTGTGCAGCCACAGAGCCTCAGACACTGGTAGCACCCACTGTCTTGATGCACAGAGCAGAGCCGGGGGATGCCCAGCTGGCAGAGAGATGCAGGGAGAGCTCCGTGCAGGGGCAGGTCTACATGTATACAGCACTGCCCTCTGCGGGACAGAATAGGTCAGAATGGCTTATCTGTAGCTCTTCTGACAAATTGTTTTATCTTGTGCATTGAGCCTGAATCTTGCTGGCAGCCAATAGTTCTCCTTTAACTCCCCGGGCACTGATGCTCCTGGTTCTCTTCTTTATGCTGTAAGTCTGGACTTTCACTGATGGCCGAGACCTGCAGTGGCTTCCCGTCCACTTCACAATCCAGGACTAAATCTCCTTCCAAGGGTTGAATTCTGCTCTCATGTACTCCAGCTTTACACTGGGTAACTGGCCCCGACTCTGACAGATGTGCCATCCACAAGGCAGTAGGTGTATGCTGCTGCTCGGTGCTCCAGAATCTGAGCTTTCATTTAAACATTATGTTCCTTGTCCTTGTATGTTTGAGCCCAGGGTAGCTGATGTAGTGATGGCTTTAGAGTTCACAAACAGTCTGAAACAAAAGCTCTGGTGTGGAAACGGCCCCATTATTTAAAACCACCATTAACTCTGAAACCTAATGACAGCAAGAGATCTGTGTTAAGTTTTTCACTCCTGATCGGTTTAGCAGAAACACCCAGCTATTATGCTTGTCCCACAATCCCAAACTGCCTCCCATGCCTCTTCATGTGTTGGAAGCCCCAACGGCCCCCTCCATTGGCTGCCAAAACCTACATATTTCCCCTTGACAACATCCACAATGCATCTGTCAAAGCACTGTCCCCCGATGGTGCTGGAACAATTTGTATAGTGGTGGGGGGGGGCAGGGGCTGAAAGCCATTGAACCAAACTGTAAACCCTAAATATGATGGAAACCACTTCAAGCCAGGGAGTGTGGCAGCATCCCCAGCACCCCTAATTCCAGCACCTATGCGGTCCCCTGGGCCGTATGGTATCTGTCCCAGCGTGGTTGGTGGCAGTACTCTTGGCCACAGCTAGAAGTGTTGTCTCGTCAAGCACATCTCTGCCTGCTGGAGCTCAGGGCTTGCTAATTACAGGCTGCCCCAACCGAACCCACCACAATCCAGCCCTGATTGTCTGAATATGCTAAGTCTGACAACAGTCCAGCTTCACCTTAGCACGGGTGGTCAGAGAGCAGCACATCCTCCCTCCCTTAACAGCATCACACTTCACCAGCCCCTTGACCCACACCTGAAACCTACCAGCTGATATATAGAGACTGAATCAGCTCTGGCCTACAATGACTCCAGCCGATTTACTGAGGGAGGGAGTGAAAGGCAGCTGGCAGGCTCTCCTGGCAGCCTATATCTGCGTCGAAGAAGCTCATGAAATATAAACTGGACAGGGCATTAGGCTTCTGTCTGCCTTTCATGCCCATGGAGAAATAAAGGCTTTTCTTTTCAGCACTAGTGAATGCCATGCCTGAGTCCCTCCAACTGAAAACGCTGGGTTTGCTATGGAAACTGGGCCTCTCAATCCGACAGCTCTCCGGCCCTCGGTCGAGAAGAGTCGGAGGCAAAGATTTCTCAGCTGGAAACAGTGAATCTGAGAGCGACAGAAACAGGGACTGGTGCAAACCCAGAGTCACATCACTGACTTCATTGGAGTCACTCTTGATTTATATGGGGGAACCGAGAGCAGAACTGGTAGAGACACAGAAAGAGAAGAGCAGAGAAGCAGAAACACTGTTTTTCTTTTCTTTTCTTTTCTTTTGTTTTCTTTTCATTCCCCCCTCCCTCCTGGCCCTCCAGATTGAAGCGTATGGTGACACATGTCATAATGTTTCCAGGGAGGCTGTACATTCTTGTAACAAAAATAACTCTGCAGACAGTCACTGCCATTAGAAGTTTCCTTTTGCCTTTTTGCTGAATGATCTGGCTGGTTCCTACATGAGATACTCACCCAAACTACCTGTGTCTCACCACTCGCCAAAACAGTAAAGGCAGCAAGTTCACTGAGCCCACTACAGATGATTTATTAATGCATTGATTTAGCACCCAGGAGCCCCAGTCTTGGACCAGGACCCCACTGTGTCAGGCGCTGTACAACCCAGAACAAAATGCTGGTCTCTGCCCCAAGAACAGACGTTCTGGGAACTGGCACAGTCAGCAACTGAACTCGCCAAATGGAATTGAATGGAAGTGTCTTGTCAATGACATGCTATCTCCATCCCTAAAGGCCTATGGGTGGAGAGGCTTTTGAATGACCCAATGTCAGTGACTATTTCTTTGCCCCTCCCCCTGGATGAGATTTAGTGGCACATCTGACAGTGGGAAGACCAGTATTCCTGGCCTCGCGTTCCCTGCAAAGCCTTGGATTGCAGCTGGTTCAGCCCCCCCCACTGCTCCCCAAGTCTTACCTTATCCCTCCTGTAATTAAATTCGGCCTTTTCATAATGTCATTGTTTCTGTAATGGCAAGAAAAAGCAGTTTCCTTCTGATGGATGTGGAGTCAGGGAACTGCTGATTAGAGTGGTTTAGACTGGAGCGTGCTGGCGGGGACAGTGTACGAGAAGGTTCCTGAGCTGCAGAAGCTGCTCTTCAACCTCACGGCTTCGGCTGTGCCCAGAATCACAAGTGCTGTAATTAGTTCCTCCCTGTAAGGAGCTGGGGAATAGCTGCCATTCATGGCCTTTTCTCTTGTGAAGGGGAAGAGACAAACCAGAAGCCGCCTATCGAGTGGGCAGGAGGCTTGCTATATTCCAGAGTATCCGCCCAGGAGGCTGCTGAGAGTGGGGGGTCTCATAACCCACTCACCGGCAGCTCATTGAATCCCAAACCTTGGTTGCTGTCAGCCTGTGTGTGCCACTTTATCATTCGTGGCTCACAAATGCTAGCGTAGCCAGGGTGTGGCTGGGATGAATGGTCAGGAAGTGCAGGTTCTGGGTTGTGAGCAGAACTGGGTGGAATTGAGAGAGGGGGGTCTTTTCTGGATAAAAGGAAATTGGAAAAGAAGGTGGCAGTTAACATTTGTCGGGTTGTCTGATGAAGGCCATGTGAGTGACACAAGCAGTGAATTGTAGAATATTAGGGACCTCAGGAGGTATTGAGTCCAACCCCCTGCACAGAGCAGGACCAATCCCCAAATGGCCCCCTCAAGGATTGAAGTCACAATCCTGGATTTAGCAGGCCAATGCTGAAATCACTGAGCTATCCCTCCCCCCAGTACTGTCACTCAGATAGCCATGTCTTGGCTGGAGAGGATCTGGGCACTAAAGAGTGAAGTTTTATGCTGTTCTCTTGCAGTCAGAGATAGGATCCTTCCCTGCCCCCCTTCTCTCTCTTCCAATGCTCCAGTCACCATGAACCTGAGCACCTGACCCACTTCCCTGTGTGCAGAGCAGGCCTACTACCCCATTGCAAAGTTGGGCATTGGAACCAGAGCAGCTTATGGCTTATCCAAGGAGCCGCTGGAAGAGCAGGGACCTCACCCCAGCTCTTCTGAGTGCCAGCCTAGTGCTCTGACTGTGGAACGATCCTTCCTCGCTTCTAAGGTCGCCACTGGCATCGGCGGCATGCGTGCGTATGCTTTGTCCTGTCTGTGCAATTCCTGCGCTATAGGCCCCTGTGTCACTGACACACACTGTGGACAATCCGCAAGCACTGGAATGTGCTTTGCCAAATGACTTCAGCTAAACAGATATGTAGAAACCTGGGCTCGGTCACACACACTCTGCAAAGGTCTGAGTCCAGGGCTGTGCCGTTCAGCCAGGCAGGGCTGCTCTACAGGAAAGCACAGACAGCTGAAATCTCCTCTTCCCCGGCTGGTACTGCCAGAGATGCTAGCCCAGCAGAGGGGAAGTGCGTGTGTTAATCAGCTCTGGGGGCTTTGTACTGCCTGGTTTTTCCCTGCTAGCTGTTCCTGTTGGAGGGAAGGAGCTGGGCCCAGGAGCTACGGTTTTTGCAGCTGGGTTTGCAAGGGGATTGGTGCGACGTGGCAGCTGAGTGATGATGAGGAACAGCAACAGGCCAGGAGGGCACAGGCATCTCCGTCAGGTGCCCAGCAGAAAGCGGAGGTGCTGCATGGTGAGCAGGGATGGGGGAAGCCACTGGGGACCTGCCCACGCAGATTGCTCAGCCTTGGCTTCCTGCCTTCACTTTGGAGAGAACACGCAGTGCAGCAGAAATCTGCAGAGACTGTGGGGTATGAACGTAATGGACGTGTGATCTGACCAGGTGCTCGCTGGTGGGGTTAAATGCAGGGCCACCACAAGCTTTGAAGCAAGGCCTTTGCAGGAGGGAGAGACAACAGGCTACCGCAATTCACACTGAGTAGGGCGGGACCCCACTAGAGATGGCTCAGAGCCTCTGGCCACCACATTTCGATCACCCCTTCCTCCAGGCTCCCCATTTCTCCCCCCCCAGGGCGTTCAGGCACCAGCCTCTCACCTTCCCTTGAAAGATAATGCTGGGACTCTGCTGCTTTGAATGGTCACCTGGTGCCTGCGTTCCTCATTCCCATTGGCAGGAGACTGAGATTCAGCGGCCCCCAAATCCTCCTGGTGGGAGCTGAGACAGCCACGAGCTGGAGGCTGGGCATGTTTCCTGACATGCTGGCCTCCTCTCAGTCCCTGGCAGGATGATGGCGCTGCATGACAGGCAGAGTGGTTTTCAGAGTTGCTTTACTTTAGGAGGAAGCTCTGTGATGAAGCCAAGCCCCCATTTGCACTCCTGAAACCGAGATCTTCCAGCATTGGCCATGGAAAGGTGAGCGTGGGAGCCACAGCCCAGAAGCTACGGCCTTCCCCTGGGATATGGGAGACCCAACTGAATCCTTACTCAGCCCCAGGCCTGGAACCCAGATGTCCCCTCTGCCAGGGGACTGTCCTGGTCACCTGGCCATTCTGGCACATGTGTCGCTCTCAGTCCCTCACTGGAGCTGTTCCACTTGATCTAACCAGTGAATATTCATTGAGAGACTGACTGCATAGGCTGGTGTGCTAGAGCAGAGCCTCGGACTTGGGTCTCCTGTATCTCCAGGGGGTGCTACAACCACCAGGCTATTTGGGGGCAGAAGGGGGTATTTTGATGTCTCTTGTTCTGACCAGAAATTCCATCCTGGACCTGAGAAACTTGCCAAGAAAATATCAGAGGGGAAGCCATGTTAGTCTGGATCTGTAAAAAGCAGCATAGAGTCCTGTGGCACCTTATAGACCAATGGTCCCCAACCTTTTTCGTCTGGCAGCGCCAGATGACGACCCACGGAGGACCATCGCGGCGAATGAGCATCTGCCAAAATTGCGCCGACAAGTGGCCACGTCAATAGGCAGCGCCGCCGAAATTCCGCCAACAAGTAGCATCATCCAGAGGCGTTGCCACCAAAATACCGCCGAAAATCGGTGGCATTTTGGCGGCGATGATGCAATTTGTCGGCGGCATTTCGGCGGATGCTCGTCTCCTGGCCAGTACACAGGCACACTTAGACGCACTGGTGGGTGCCATGGCGCCCGCGTGCAGCACGTTGGGGACCCCTGTTATAGACTAACAGACGTATTGGAGCATGAGCTTTCATGGGTGAATACCCACTTCATCGGATGCATGTAGTGGAAATTTCCAGAGGCAGGTATGAATATGCAAGCAAGAATCAGGCTAGAGATAATGAGGTTAGTTCAATCAGGGAGGAAGTAATCCACCAATGTAATATACGCCATCATGTGCCAGCAATGCCCCCCTGCTATGTACATCTGCTAAACTGAACAGTCCCTATAGAAAAGGATAAATGGACACAAATCAGATATTAGGAATGGCAATATACAAAACCTGTAGGAGAACACTTCAATCTCCCTGGACACACAATAGCAGAATTAAAGGCAGCCATCCTGCAGCAAAAAAACTTCAGATCCAGCCTTCAAAGAGAAACAGCTGAGCTTCAGCTCATCTCCAAATTTGACACCATCAGCTCAGGATTAAACAAACACTGTGAATGGCTAGCCAACTACAAAAGCAGTTTCTCCTCCCTTGGTTTTCACACCTCAACTGCTTGAAGAGGGCCTCATCCTCCCTGATTGAACTAACCTCGTTATCTCCAGCCTGCTTCTTGCTTGCATATATATACCTGCCTCTGGAAATTTCCACTACATGCGTCCAACAAAGTGGGTATTCACCCAGGAAAGCTTATGCTCCAATACGTCTGTTAGTCTATAAGGTGCCACAGAACTCTTTGCCACTTGCCCAGAGAAATTTCATTGAAACCAACCCTTTCCCACATCAAGTTTGACAAATGGGCATTTTCAGTCTCGTGCCTGGAGCAGGCACTGCCCAGTGAGCACAGGGTGGGGTGCCCGCTGACTAGAACATAAGAATGGCCGTACCGGGTCAGACCAAAGGTCTATCTAGCTCAGTATCTGTCTACCAACAGTGGCCAATGCCAGGTGCCCCAGAGGGAGTGAACCTAACTGGCAATGATCAAGTGATCTCTCTCCTGCCATCCATCTCCATCCTCTGACAAACAGAGGTTAGGGACACCATTCCTTACCCATCCTGGCTAATGGCCATTTATGGACTTAGCCACCATGAATTTATACAGTTCCCTTTTAAACATTGTTATAGTCCCAGCCTTCACAACCTCCTCAGGTAAGGAGTTCCACAAGTTGACTGTGCGCTGTGTGAAGAAGAACTTCCTTTTCTTTGTTTTAAATCTGCTGCCTATTAATTTCATTTGATGATCCCTAGTTCTTGTATTATGGGAATAAATAAATAACTTTTCCTTATCCACTTTCTCAACATCACTCATGATTTTATATACCTCTATCATATCCCCCCTTAGTCTCCTCTTTTCCAAGCTGAAGAGTCCTAGCCTCTTTAATCTTTCCTCTTATGGGACTCTCTCCAAACCCCTAATCATTTTATTTGCCCTTTTCTGAACCTTTTCTAGTGCTAGAATACCTTTTTTGAGGTGAGGAGACCACATCTGTACACAGTATTCGAGATGTGGGCGTACCATGGATTTATATAAGGGCAATAATATATTCTCAGTCTTATTCTCTATCCCCTTTTTAATGATTCCTAACATCCTGTTTGCTTTTTTGACCGCCTCTGCACACTGCGTGGACATCTTCAGAGAACTATCCACGATGATGCCAAGATCTTTTTCCTGACTCGTTGTAGCTAAATTAGCCCCCATCATATTGTACGTATGGTTGGGGTCATTTTTTCCAATGTGCATTACTTAGCATTTATCTACATTAAATTTCATTTGCCATTTTGTTGCCCAATCACTTAGTTTTTTGAGATCTTTTTGAAGTTCTTCACCATCTGCTTTGGTCTTAACTATCTTGAGTAGTTTAGTATTATCTGCAAACTTTACCACCTCACTGTTTACCCTTTTCTCCAGATCATTTATGAATAAATTGAATAGGATTGGTCCTAGGTCTGCCCCTTGGAGAACACCACTAATTACCCCTCTCCATTCTGAGAATTTACCAAAAATTCCTATCCTTTGTTCCCTGTCTTTTAACCAGTTCTCAATCCATGATAGGACCTTCCCTTTTATCCCATGACAGCTTAATTTACATAAGAGCCTTTGGTGAGGGACCTTGTCAATGGCTTTCTGGAAATCTAAGTATACTCTCGTATAAGAGGGGTAGCCGTGTTAGTCTGGATCTGTAAAAGCAGCAAAGAATCCTGTGGCGCCTTATAGACTAACAACTGGCTGCTGAGCTCTGTGCCTTTATACTTACAGACAACTATTTCAAATTTGATGACAGTATATATCTCCAGATCAGTGGCACTGCTATGGGCACCCGCATGGCCCCACAATATGCCAATATCTTTATGGCTGACCTGGAACAATGCTTCCTCAGCTCTCGTCCACTCACACCCCTTCTCTACCTACGCTACATTGATGACATCTTCATCATCTGGACCCATGGGAAGGAGACTCTGGAAAAATTCCACCACGATTTCAACAGCTTCCACCCCACCATCAACCTCAGCCTGGACCAATCTACACGGGAGGTCCACTTTCTTGACACCACGGTGCAAATTAGTGATGGTCACATTAACACCACCCTATATCGAAAACCTACCGACCGCTATGCCTACCTTCATGCCTCCAGCTTCCATCCCGGACACATCACATGATCCATTGTCTACAGCCAAGCACTGAGGTACAACTGCATCTGCTCTAACCCCTCAGACAGAGACCAACACCTACAAAATCTCCACCAAGCATTCTCAAAACTACAATACCCACACGAGGAAATAAGGAAACAGATCAACAGAGCCAGACGTGTACCCAGAAGCCTCCTACTGCAAGACAAACCCAAGAAAGAAACCAACAGGACTCCACTGGCCATCACATACAGCCCCCAGCTGAAACCCCTCCAACGCATCATCAAGGATCTACAACCCATCCTGTACAATGATCCCACACTTTCACAGGCCTTGGGTGGAAGGCCAGTCCTTGCCCACAGACAGCCTGCCAACCTGAAACATATTCTCACCAGTAACTGCACACCGCATCATAATAACTCTAGCTCAGGAACCAATCCATGCAACAAACCTCGATGCCAACTCTGCCCACATATCTACACCAGCGACACCATCACAGGACCTAACCAGATCAGCCACACCATCACCGGTTCATTCACCTGCACATCCACCAATGTAATATACGCCATCATATGCCAGCAATGCCCCTCTGCTATGTACATCGGCCAAACTGGACAATCTCTATGGAAAAGGATAAATGGACACACATCAGACATTTGGAATGGCAATATACAAAAACCTATAGGAAAGCACTTCAACCTCCCTAGCCACACTATTGCAGACCTTAAGGTGGCCATCCTGCAGCAAAAAAACTTCAGGACCAGACTTCAAAGAGAAACTGCTGAGCTTCAGTTCATCTGCAAATTTGACACCATCAGCTCAGGATTGAACAAAGACTGTGAATGGCTTGCCAACTACAGAACCAGTTTCTCCTCTCTTGGTTTTCACACCTCAACTGCTAGAACAGGGCCTCATCCTCCCTGATTGAACTGACCTCGTTATCTCTAGCTTGCTTGCTAGCATATATATACCTGCCCCTGGAAATTTCCACCACATGCATCTGAGGAAGTGGGTATTCACCCACGAAAGCTCATGCTCCAAAACGTCTGTTAGTCTATAAGGTGCCACAGGATTCTTTGCTAAGTATACTCTGTCCACTGGATCCCCCTTGTCCACATGTTTGTTGACCCCTTCAAAGAACTCTAATAGATTAGTAAGACACGATTTCCCTTTACAGAAACCATGTTGACTATTGCTCAACAGTTTATGTTTTTCTCTGTGTCTGACAATTTTATTCTTAACTATTGTTTCGACTAATTTGCCCGGTACTGACATTAGACTTACCCATCTGTAATTGCTGGGATCACCTCTAGAGCCCTTTTTAAATATTGGCATTACATTAGCTAACTTCCAGTCATTGGGTACCGAAGCTGATTGAAAGGACAGGTTACAAACCTTAGTTAATAGTTCCGCAACTTCACATTTGAGTTCTTTCAGAACTCTTGGGTGAATGCCATCCGGTCCCGGTGATTTGTTAATGTTGAGTTTATCAATTAATTCCAAAACCTCCTCTGGTGACACTTCAATCTGTGACAGTTCCTCAGATTTGTCACCTACGAAATCCAGCTCAGGTTTGTGAATCTCCCTAACATCCTCAGCTGTGAAGACTGAAGCAAAGAATCCACTTAGTTTCTCCACAATTACTTTATCGTCTTTAAGCGTTCCTTTTGTATTTCGATCTTCAAGGGGCCCCACTGGTTGTTTAGCAGCTTCCTACTTCTGATGTACTTAAAAAACATTTTGTTATTACCTTTTGGAGTTTTTAGTTAGCCATTCTTCAAACTCCTCTTTGGCTTTTCTTATTACACTCTTGCACTTAAGTTGGCAGTGTTTGTGCTCCTTTCTATTTGCCTCACTAGGATTTGACTTCCACTTTTTAAAGGAAGTCTTTTTATCTTTCACTGCTTCTTTTACATGGTTGTTAAGCCACGGTGGCTCTTTTTTAGTTCTTTACTGTGTTTCTTAATTTGGGGTATACATTGAAGTTGGGCCTCTATTATGGTGTCTTTAAAAAGGGCCCATGCAACTTGCAGGGATTTCACTTTAGTCACTGTACCTTTTAACTTTTGTTTAACTAACCCCCTCATTTTTGTATAGTTCCCCCTTTTGAAATTAAATGCCACAGTGTTGGGCTGTTGAGGTGTTCTTCCCACCATAGGGATTTTGAATGCTATTGTATTATGGTCACTATTTCCAAGCGGTCCTGCTATAGTTACCTCTCGGACCAGCTCCTGCGCTCCACTCAGGATTAAATCTAGAGTTGCCTCTCCCCTTGTGGGTTCCCGTACCAGCTGCTCCATGAAGCAGTCATTTAAAGTATCGAGAAATTTTATCTCTGCATTTTGTCCTGAAGTGAAATGTTCCCAGTCAATATGAAGATAATTGAAATCCCCCACTATTATTGGGTTCTTAATTTTGATAGCCTCTCTAATTTCCCTTAGCATTTCATCATCACTATTACTGTCCTGGTCAGGTGGTCGATAATAGATCCCTAATGTTATAATATTATATTTCTATTAGAGCAGGTCTGCGCTGCAGCTGGAGAGGTCATTCCCAGCATGTGGGGATTGATGCGCACTAGCTTTGATGGAGCTCATGTGCTAGAAACACCAGGGTAGCTGGAGCGGTGCGGGTGGCAACTGAGGGTAGCTGCTGAGTACAATCCCATGCGACCCTAGGTTCTCCAACCCCAGGCTGTGTGGGAGGGAGGGGGTGTATACTTGGTGGCTAGCCCCTCCCATTGCCACAGCCACACTGCTGTGTGGCTCAGTCAGAGCTAGCGTGGGTATGTCTACCCAAGCCAGCTTCAGCGCGGCTACCCATGGAGCTGCAGTGCAGATGTACCCATCAAAGGTGTTGGGGTGTGGGGACTGTGCCGTCCGTCTCCAGGGGATAGGTTCTCCCTTCACGGGGGTTTACCATCTCTTTCAGCCTTTGCAATGAGCTTCCTAACTAGCATCCCATTCATTTGCCTAGAGAAGCAGGGCGTTCCCAGGCTAGTCCAACTCAAGGTGCTCCATTCCCAGATCACTACACAGAGCTCCAGGGAGGTCAGAAAGATCCTTAGCAAATGTCTGTGACAATGCCAGGCCCTGGTTTACAGAACTCTCCCTGTGGATTTGTCCAAATGATCCATTCAAAGGGGAGCAACAAGGGGCAGAGTATGAAGCCATGGGGAAACTTGGGAACTCAGATGTTTAGTTTCTCTTTTTGGCAGAGAGAGGTTTTCCCTTGTCCTCACAAATTAGAAATAACCTAGAATTTAACTGAAAACAAAATCTTTGCTGCCTTCCACTGGGACTAGGTAGATATGCAGCCTGGCCTGGCTCTGAGTCCATGTGCTGGGCTCTAAACTAGGGACGATCAAATCTATGAAGATGCTAGATGAGCAAACCCTCGGTGACCAAGGGGAATGTGCTATCTACATGGAGCTGACGGGGATAAACACCAGGGAGCGACAAGAATAACTTGGAGTTAAGCTAGATGCTATGATTGGCACAAGGGGGGAAAACAAGAAGTCATGGGACCTGGTGGAACCCAGGGACAGGAGAATAAAATGAAAGGACCTTTCTCAACAGTGAGTTGCATTAGACCGCGAGACTGTTCTATTGACACCGTGGACAATGCCGTGTAAAGACCCACCCTTCACTGGCCGTGGGTGATCTAATAGTCTGTGCTACCTCTAAAGTCCATGGTGCTAGGGGAAGTTAAAATAACCCTCCTCCCCCAGAGTTTTTTTAAATCTGTTGGAGCCTTGTTCCTGACTTGTCTGAGCCTCTTGGGACTGAAGATTGGGCTTTTTTGTGAGATTCCCAGTACTTCCAGCTTCTGCTGGCATGGAGATGGCGTAGGAGAGGGCTTTCTTGTTGAGGTGCTTCTGGTTTTGGGAGCCAGACCGCGCAAAAGCTGGGAGAAATGTGGAAATGATCCTGGAAAATGTGAACCAGGAGAGGTTTTTCCCCCCATTTGGTGGGAGCTTTGTGACCTGGGGGTTCACTTTATCCAAATCTCATTCCTAGTAAACCTGCCTTGCCAACCAGAATTGTGAGATTGGTTTAAAAAAATCATTAGATTTAAAAAAAAAATCCTGGATTCTTTGTTGTTTGTTTTCTGCTTTCTGAGCCTTTAGGAGGCTCATTGCAACCCAGAGCGCTAGACATTGACTTAAAAAACATTGAAAGCTGAGCTAAATAAATCACTCCAGGAGTTGGGGCTTTAAGAAGAGCACCAAATATTGTGAGACATGCAATGAAATCATGAGAATTGGCAACACTGATACAGAGCCAGGCATCAGAAGCCTGCCCTGCCTTGTCAGAGACGCGCTACCTGTCATGAGCTAAACTCGTGAAAAAAGAGAGGTGATCCAAGTAGCCCACACTGAAAGTTAAGGCAACACATTCATCACTGGACTGATCCACTAATTCCACTGTTCTGCAGTGGTGGTGAGCGACAGTTCTGTTATCTCACTCTGGGAAGTCACTGCACGGGTCATATTCTGTCAAGGCGAATGCGGGTGATGTTTTGACTTCCTGGTTCCAGCTTTGTCTAGTTTAAAAGCATTTCAGAGTTATGGTCTCACTTGCTTTCTCGGTAATGCTAGCGTCAGGAGAGTCGATATAAAACCTCTGGTCTCCCTGAAAATATTTCCTCTGTACGCAAAAAGAATGATGCAGATTCCAAAGTGATGCTAGAATATTTGCAAGGCACAGGGCCTACGGGAGAAGGACACACAGATCTGCAGAGCAGAAGAAGTTATAAGAGCACCAAGGCTTCCCAGGTTTTCATCTCACACAGAATAGTTGGGGGAGTTAATATCTTCCACAAGAAGTAGCTGCATTTTTCCAAGCAAAATCAACCTGCCTTTTCCTCCTTTAAGGCCCCTTTGACATTATTCCTCTGTCCCCATTGAAACTGACAGCTCCTCCAAACTCAGGAGGGGCTAATTTAATTAACCCTTTTTTCTTCTCTCCTGATCGCTGATGAAGATGTCTAATAAGTCTGGCTCTGACATTCATCCCAGCAGCTCCTGACCGCACAACCCCCCTCCACTTACTGCATCACCCGTTAGCATTATGCTTTAGTTCAGATTATCCAGACATATTTCTGTCCACATGACAGCGGTTCTAGCCAACCTAGTCTGAATTCATCCATCAAGTACAATTTCAGGAGATACTGGATCGAATGTTTTAATAAAAGCTTTATCTATCTATCTATCTATCTATCTATCTATCTATCTATCTATCTATCTATCTATCTATCTATCTGTCTGTCTGTCTTTTAACACAGCCATTGCTGATGTGTCTGAGTAGAAATGGATTTTGTGTAGCACAAACATTCAGTCTGAAAGGCAGGATTTTCCTCTTTTTCCTTGTGAGGATCAGGGACTGGACTTGAGGCAAAGGGTTTTTGTGTGTTTGAGGATTTGGAGTGGTTCTCTGGGGACCGTTTGGCTGGTATCACTTGTTCTTTAGAAGCAGTAAAGCTTCAGCCCAGTCTCCTCACCCTCCAACAATTCACCCTCCAACAATTCACCCATTACCCTATTTGTTTAAGAATCCATTCCCAAATTTCCGTTACTTTTAACCCCCTTAGTGCACTATTTTTCTCCTCTTCATTGCATTTGTCTCTCTGCTGCCTCCTTCTCTCACCTGGCACTGGCCTCTTCTCCATTTTCTGGCCAATGTGGGCATGAGAGCTATCTCCCTGGTAGTCCTTGCCTCCTCAGATTTCTTCTCAGATTTCTTTCTGTCATTGACTTTCCTGAGCTTGTGATTAGAGCAGAGGACCGAACAGTGGGAGAATGGGTGTAGTTCTTAGCTGTGCCACAGATTTCCTGTGTGACCTCAGGCAAGTCTTTTCAAATTGCTCGGTTCCTCAGTTTCCCCATCTGTATAATGGAAATAATGTTATTTTCCTGAGGTGAGACCCTGAGGTGGGAGGTGATAGACAAGGATATATGCATCCTTGCTCACACCTGCTTGTAAAACCTCCCTTTTCTCCTTTGCCTCTGGCCTGTTAACGTCCTTCTCCAGCTTCTGTGACTCACTGTTAACTGGGTAAATGCTGGGAACACTCCAAGCCCAGCTGTGTCGTGTGACTGACTCAGTGCAGGGTGGGGCCTTCGGAGAGACAAATCTGGAACTGCCCTCGTGAGAAGGTTCTAGTGGGTGCTAGCCTGCTCTAAAAATGCCTCGAGAGTCTCCTTACAGTCTGCAGGATTTCAGAGTTGTCCCTACAGAACCCCTTGGGGCTCATTCTTATTACATTCTGTAGGGCACCGAGGACGGGTCCCCTTGCCCAGAGTCCCTAGCATCACCGGCAGTGCCCTACTCAAGCCCACAGTGGGCAGGTAGGGAACTCCAGGCTCCCTGGCCTGCTGCTATATACTACCTGCCCTTGCTGCTGCCAAGGGAGGAGGTGTTTATAGGAGGAAGTGGGGCCAGTTGGCCTTTGCTGCACACAGTGATCTTGAACTAGACCAGTAGCCAGACACCCCTCTTGTCTATCCACAGCCAATCTGCCCGCAGGGACCTTCCACATCCAGGATTAGCCAGCCCCTGGGCACCAGCTAGCATCACAACCACTCAGTGACAGGTGTCACCTTCAGCAGGATTTAAAGCCACTAGACAAGAGAAGAAAGCAAGATCTGTTGGATTTTAGCATGAGCTAATGTCGAGCTATGCATTTGGGAGCTGAGATCTCCTAAGGTGACCTCTAGGCTGCTGGGTAGCAGAGCTGGTGGGGTCTGATAATGAAAGGCATTTCTGAGAGCAGCATGCTGAGGATGGTGGGTGGAGGGGGAGGAGAGCATTGTGCTGGATCAGTAGTGAGGGCCATCAGGATTCTAGGTTGCATCAAAAGCAGGTGTTTTCCCAATGCACAGGCCATGAAGCGCCCCCCAGAAAGAACACTCATTCGCACTGCCTTAGAGAGATGATTGCTCCAGGCGTGAGCACCAAGCCTTCCTAGAGACGTGCAAATTCTGGAGAAAGTCCAGAACAACTGGCCGAAGCACAAGAGGACATCCTGAGAATGGGCTGGAGCAGTGGGAGGAGAAAAGGCCATTTCTTGGAGGTTATTGCAGCATATACATGCCTAAAAAGAGGTCGTACGGACGTGGGTGAGAAACTGTCTGTCTGCACTTCAAGGTGGAGGAGTTATTCCCAGTCTGAGGAGACATACCTATGCTAGCTGTGACTGAGCCCCTGCTAATGCTATTCTGAATCCTGCTGTGCTCAGTGGTGCCTTGGGTGAGTTCCACAGGTTAATTAGGTGTTTGATTATAAAATGTCCTTTTTGTAATCTGAGAAATGTTACCTTGTTTGACTCTTTCAGTGACTTGATTTTTACCAGCACCAAAACGGCAAGTGGCACTGACTGACCCTGCAAGTGCTGGTCCTGGGTCAGTGCAAGATGGTTTAAAAACCTGGCCAAGGAGCTCTCCAAATGTTGATTCTAATTGTTCATAAATCCTAGAAAACTGGCGCTATTCCAGAGGACTAGGTGAAAGCCAAGGTCATGCCACCATTTCAAAATAGCAAGTGGGCTGACCCAGGTAATTATCTGCTAGTTAGCCTGACATCAATCCTGAGCAAAACAAAAACCCTGAAAGGCTGATATAGGGCTTCACCAACGAAAGGATGGAAAAATAACAAATATCAGGCAGCATAGTTTCATGGAAAACAGATCTCAAACAAACCTGAGATTTTTCTTTGATGAGGTTAAAGATACTTTGTTTGTTATTTTCTATTGAGATTGCCCTTACGAGTCCAGGACCTTATTGCAGGAGTGACGGAAGCTCCCTAAAAGTGAGGGTGAAGCCACCAGCACCCAAACCATGGCCCTGCCTCCTCTCATGATGCCCTTCCCCTTAGGACCTGCCCTCACGCCTCCCCTTCTCCACAAGCCCCTGACCTCATGCTGTTCCTTCCCCTTGAGTCTGCTCCCCCATGCAGCCCCATTTCCCCAAATCCCTGCCTTGCGCTGCCTATTTCCCTGAGGATCCCCCCCTTCACCACCTCTTCCCTCTAAATCCCACCCCTGCCCCATTCGATCCTCTCTACCCCCTCCCCCCATTGCTCGCCCTTATGGCTAATAAAAAGTGATGGAGCCATGGCCCCCTGGTACCCATGATCCGGCACCTCTAGCACTATATGTTCTTCAAACACAGAACAAAATGATGGTCCCTGATATATTTGTGTATTTGTAATATACTGAGATTTCTGTAAGGCATTTCACTTCCTGCAGCATGACACCTGATTAAAAATTAGCGCTATACAAAATCAATATAGCTAAATGAATTAAAAAGTGGCTAACTGATAGATCTCAAAACCTAATTGTTAATGAGGAATCATCACCAAGTGGGGGGTTTCTAGTGAGGTCCCAGAGGATCGGTTCTTAGCCCAATGTTAGTCCATATTCTATGAACGGTCTGGAAACCAATATAAACCCATTGCTGGTAATGTTTGCAGATAACACAAAAATTGTTGATAAATAATAGAGATGGGTCACCAATACAGAGCAATCTGGCAAACTGATGAGAATCAAACAACATGCAATTTAATACAGCTAAATGCCAGGTCATCCACCTTGGAACAAAGAATATAGGCCATGCTTGGAAGCTGGGGAGCTGTACTGTAGAAAGCAGTGACTCTGAAAAGGACTTAGACGCTATAGTGAATAACCAAATGAACACGAGCTCTCAATGCCATGCTGTGGCAAAAGGGATGAACATGATCCTTGGATGTGTAAACAGGGGAATCTAAGGTATGAGGAGGGAGGTGATTTTAATCAGATTAAAGAACAAGAAGGCTCTAATCTAGTAAACAAAGTCTTAACAAAATCCAAATATTGGAAGTTGAAACTAGACTTATTCAAACAGGAAATACGCTGCAAATTTGTAACCATGAGGGTAAGTAACCAGTGGAACAGATTATCAAGGGATGTGGTAAGCATTCCATCAACTGGAGCCAGTCTTTTAATCAAGACTGGGTATCTTTCCAAGAGACATGCTGCAGCTCAAGCAGAAATTACGGACTTGGTGCATGAATCACTGGGTGATATTCTTTGCCCTGTGTTATATAGATCAAACTAGATGATCATAATGGTCTCTTCTGGCCTTAAAATGTAGGACTTAATTAATTCTTCCTTCCATACAGTGTATTCTGTGGGGCTTCATCAGTCTAGAGCCGTGTACAGGCTGGGGATTGGAAGCTTTTCCTCAGTGCTATCTTGCTGGTTTCCGTGCAAGCAGGAAGGTGTATTATTAGCATCCTCTTGTATTCATGTTTAGTTTGTCTTCACAGAGCCTGCATATCTTAGGGAAATGCATTTATAGAGTCGTGGCTGTCTCATTTCATATCTGGCGCAGCCAAGTGTGTCGAATGCTGAAACTGCATAGGAGACAATGCTGACATCAGATAAGGGGCAGCAGCATTCAGATTTACACGCCTATTAGCTCTCAGTCGTGTTTTTTAGCTGGGAATAAGAGAATGTACTGTGCACACCATGGAATGTGTACGGGGGAGCTGGAGAATGAACAGCGGTGAGGGCCCAGGTTATGATGGCATGCGATTGTGGGGAAAACAGTGATGGGGAAGACACAGGCTTTCTGGGGAAGGAAGACGCTGGGCTGATTTCCTTCTCCTTGGGATTCTTTCTGGTGAATGGGGCTGGATTCTCTGGTGTATGGTGAAACCAGGAGTGCTTTGAGAGAGATCCTGTGACTCCCCCTTCCCTTAGCTGGTTTGTTCCAAGGCCGGCTCCCTCCATCTGGTGGAGAACCTGCCTCTCATTCAGTGTTTGCCAAAGTCAAGAAATCAAAAATCACGAGTCAGACCCCTCCCCTCCAATCATGAGATTACCAAAAAATCCTGTTGTAGTTGGTCTTATGACTTGTTAATGCCCCTTTCTCCTCTGCCAGTGCATGTGCAAGGGCGTCAGGTTGACAAGTCAACCTTGAATGCACACGGCCTCTTCCTGGCTGCTCAAATGGAAACTCCATTTAGCCCCCTGCTCACCCCTGAGGAAGGGCAGCCGCTCTCCATTTCCTCACACTGTCCCGATTTTCTCCTCCCTCGTTCATTTCCCATGACAAAAGACGGGCTGGATGGTAGTTTGAGAATCACTGACCTAATTAAGGCATCGTGAGATGCATTCGGACACAGAACTTCTATTCCTGTTATGGGTGGGTGCGTTACCAATACTTTAAACTTGTGTCAGTCATTCAGATAAGCAACGTCTCTGCTGCCCCTCATAGCCCCTGTGTCCTGCCCAGCCCCTGACCCATAAACTGGCAGCCATGTTGCCTGTGGCCCTGGCTTCAGTCTCTGAGAACAGTGAGGGGGCATCAGCCAACTTTATTAAGGGCAAACTCCCTTCCCCGTGCAGATAGATTGTAGGGAAATGGCCACCATCTGCTGGCTTCAGCTCCATTGAGGAGCTGGTGGCCATTTTGTAAGGGACAATATGTGACTTGGCGCCTCCCATCATGTTTTCGTGACAGGAAAATGCCACCCCGAAATCATAAGAATCGCGATGGAACTGCCAGGGTTGGCCACACTACTCGTGCCACGGCTCCACCATCTCCCAGGAGCTTGGCGCAGTTACTCTGGGCTTTGCCACCTGTGCATAGGGTGAGCAGTTCTTCCCCCTCCTGCCCTCCATGTGCTTGCCCTTGCTGTCCTGGGTTACCAGGCAAGTGAGCCACCTCCAGTCCCATAGGTTGATGCGGCAGCTTGTCCAGCTTTAGATGCACTTTTACAAACCTCGGATTCCACCATGGTGCTGAGGTCAAAAATATTTGTGGCTCCCTTCTCAGGGGTGCCACTTAGTGGGGACGAGAAAGGGGCTCCTGCTCCCCTCTCTCCCCGAGTTTCATACAGGAGATTTGCTCTGGCACAGGTCCTAGTGGCATAGCAGAGCTCTGAACTGCCCTGCAGCCTAAGTAGTAGAATGTGAATTCCTCAGAGGAGAGGTGCTGCTCCCAGCTTGTGCCCTGAGGCAGGGAGTCATAGACTCATAGACTCAAGGTCAGAAGGGACCATTATGATCATCTAGTCTGACCTCCTGCACAATGCAGGCCACAGAATCTTACCCATCCACTTCTATAACAAACTCCTAACCTATGACTGAGTTATTGAAGTCTTCAAATTGTGGTTTGAGGATCTCAGGCTGCAGAGAATCCACCAGCAAGTGACCCATGCCTCACGGTGCAGAGGAAGGCAAAAAACTTCCAGGGTCTCTGCCAATCTGCCCTGGAGGAAAATTCCTTCCCGATCCCAAATATGGCGATCAGCTAAACTCTGAGCATGTGGGCAAGACCCACCAACCAGCACCCAGGAAAGAGGCAGAGTGATTCAGATAAGAAAAGGCTGGTAGTTAAACTAAGGATCTGGAAGTCTTTAGATGGGCCTGCAAAACAGGAATCCCTCTATCTTGACAGAGAGGGGGGAATGTTGAAGAGAGAAGCAGAGGAGAAATCCAGCCAAGCCCTCTGAGCCAAGGTTAGGCTCAGAGAAGAGGGTTGTGGGGTTTGGTAGTGACATTTTTTTGCCTTATGCCCCATGCAGGTTCTGGGGTGGCTGAGGAGGCAGAGGTCGGCACTCCAGGTTGCAGGTGTGGGGGTCGTTCCGCGCTGTAGTTAGCCCAGGGCTCCTCTGGGCAGGTGGGTGTGGGGGGGGCTTGGGGCTTCAGCCAGCCTGGGGCTCCTGCAGCTGAGGAGAGGGGAAGCTCCGGGCTTCTGAGGGCAGGGAAGGCTTGTGGCTCTGGCTGGGGGGGGGGGGGAGGATGAGGGCGGAAAGGACAGAGCCAGGAGCTAGCCTCTCCAAAGGGGGGCTCCACCTGCTGCCTGTGGGAGAGGGATAAGTGAAAAGAAGGAGACAAAACCAAGGGAAGGGCTAGCAGTGGTATAGAGAAGTTCTCACTCTACCTGTGGTACTTATGTGGCCCCTTCAACCTAGTATCTGAGCACCTCACAATATCTAACCTATTTCTCCTCACAGACCCACTGAGGAAGAGCAGGGCTGTTATACCCATTGTACATGAGGGGCACTGAGGCACACACAGACTAAAGGCCAGATTTTCAAAGGTATGTAGGCACCTAGTGGGTTTTCACAAGTGCCTAGAAAGTCAGGTGCTTTGTAAACCCCACTAGATGCCTAGATGCATCTTTGGGTGCCTAAAAACCTTTGAGACTCTGTCCCTAAGGTAAGGTATCAGCCAGAGGTCAGACAGGAAGTCCATGGGGGAAGCAGAACCCAGGTCTCTGAGGGGTCAATTGTAATTTTAGAAGCAACTGGAGAGTACACACACAAACCACCACATCTATTTCCATTGTAAACAATCACAATTTACAGCTAGACAGAGCAAGAAAACTGCTGCTTCAGAAGTCAGAGTTTGATTTAAGGGATATTTACTGTGTATATTTTATCAAGTGATGCTGACAATTTGTTTTAATGGTTATAAAGCCTTAACTTTGTGAATCTCAATGTTCACGGTCTTTAAATAATTACTGTCTGATCCCCCTCCCCCCATCATTTCCCACGAGTGTGAAAATCTAAATAGATAAAAATCAAAGAAAATGCTTAAAACTCATAATTTTGCTCAACTGTGAAAATTTCAGTTTACAGAAGTGGAAAAAAATGCCTAAAAATAAACATTGATATTATCTGTCAAAATTATACATAATTAAAAAATGGAATTCAGCCAAGCCTAGGAATACAGTATGATCTGCTTCTTCAAGAGTGCAACTGTGCTGCTGGAAGTGCCATCTTTTGGATGAGATATGAAAGCAAGATCCGAGCTTCTTGTGATAATCCAGGATAATCCACCGTGTTCTAGGCAAGAGCAAAGGAAGTGTTAAACTCTGATATCTGGGCCAGATCCCAGCTCAATGATTCCATTCCATCTTCCTACGCTCCACCTGCAGTGTCACGGAAATTTTAATCTTCATGAGAGACGACTTGCTGTGCCATGTGGTTGGTGCGGGATCGCTGCTGGGTTCCAGAAGGGGCTGGTTTTGGATCTGTATCCCTAGGGATTCTAGAATTGTGGAGTCAGACTGTTGAGCACTTTGTATGAGAGTGTTTGAGAGGACATAGTTATTGTTAACAGTCACTTTCTTGGCACAGGGCAAGCAGTGTTTCTCTAGGGTAGTGGAAAAGGAGCCCATTGCTCTGGAGTTTCTCCCAGTCCCTACACTACCTTAGATACTGGTCATTCAGACCCTAAACAGTTTGTTTCTGTGCAGAACACTGACACACTGAAATCTCTGGTCGTAGTGACCTCACATTGAAAGCCTGAATGGGGGCCCTAGGGCGTTCCAGGCAGAATGATACCGCATGAGCTCCTGGAGATATGGTGCTACCGCAGCACTATGGTACCTCCTTGCTTTTGCTAAGCATAAGGACATACTGAACCCTATGAGGGGGATGTAAGAAAGGAGAGAGACTCCTGGATCCTTTTTCTCCCAATTGCACAACCATACGGGAGGCCCAGTTTTGTAACAACCCTTTAACTCTTAAAGCTAAATAAGATGGCTCATGCCACTGAGAGCTATCGTTTCAGGCTGTCTTTAGACTCAGGAAGATGTTACTGCATTGATCACATGTTAAGGTTTTCTGTGCAGCTGAGATCTGATAACATTTTTGTCTGAAGGAAAGCTGAGATTCTGGAGCATGATTCTTTGGGAAGAGGAGGTGGGTTCTACAGCAAACTCCATAGCCACAGAATGTGGCTCTCTCATTCCCTGCCCAGAATAGGAACATATTAGCTGAATTGGTGGTGGTGTTATTGCTATCATCCTGGGGGGAGCTGAGCCCTAGTGACATTAAATTGCCTGATTCTATTATGAAAAGTAAGATTCCTGCAACCTTTTCTTAGAGAAGATTTCATATTTCTATAGTTTGCAGAAGGCTTTTGAAATTTGTCATGGGAAAAGCCCTCAGGCTAGAGAAGTGCCTTTTTTTGTTACTGAAATATCAACTGTTAAAAAATTGCCATTTCTTTGGGGAAATGCTTACAGCCTGCCCACATAATAACTAAACACAAGCATTCCAAGTCTGGGCTAATGCTACTGCCAAAGTACTAGGAACACCTGAGGGTCGCTGGAGTGGTTAGGGGGAAATAGAGCCAGCCTGGATAACTCCTAGAGGAACTAACACATGGCCCCAGCAAGCTGCGATTCCTCTCTGAGATAGCAGCTGTTTACTACTATTAGCTAATTGCTTAGCTCAAATTGTAGTAGTCTATGTTGAAGGTTTGGGGTTCAAACCCTACTAATGTTTCATGATGGGGGGGAAGTAAGAAATTTTGCTTTAAAGAATCAGTTTAAACCTTATTTTGTATTTTGACATTTAATTATCTTAAGGAAAGGTTGATTCGTATTGCTGGTATAATTTGATACTTCTTTTTGCTAACCAGGAGGATGTACTATATCTGCACCTGTTTATTTGAGCAATTACATTGCTTAACATGCATTTATTCAGACTCTTCATTTTTACATTTTTATTTTGTTAGAAAGTATGGAATGTTGCATTTCTTATTTACAAGGTGATGATTAATGCTTTACTCTTGATTTGTATCCAGCTGCATTTGGATGGAATTTGGAATTCAATTAAAAATGCACAACACAGCATTTTATTTAACTCATAAAAAACAATTTTAAATCTGCCTTAAATGTGCTGGATACATTAAAAAAAGAAAGTTTATCAAAACATGTTGTGCATTTAAACTCAACTAATTTATAAAACACAGGAAATATGATCTGTAGCTAGTGAATAGAACTGGTTGTTTCTGGTCACCATGTCCATTGAAATTTTACAACTAGTGAGTCTCATGCTGTCACACTTAGATTTTATTTATAGTCTGGAAGAGAAACAAGCTTTCCTGCTTTTTCAACTCTCAATCACTTTCTTAACTTTGAATGAACTAGTCATTGAACTGAACTGATTGAATGAACTGAAATGGAGAAAATATTCTCTCTACATCTGCAGAAGAAGCTACTGCTGTTGAATGCTGGTTTAACCCTTCAACATCCTCTTAGCCAGCAACTTCCACCAGTTCAGTCCTTTGACTTTCCTTAAAACTTTGGCAGCAAATGTATGTCACTTGAATATTATTCTTTAATTTAAATTAAATTAGCAATTTATGGTAAGTTTAAGTTGTCATAATTTTAATTTTAATTGAATAGGTTTATTTTAAAAGAAAAAAACAGATTTAATTTAAATTTTAAACAATCTATATTTAAATAAAAAATCAGATTTTGTTTTTTTTTAAATCATTGATTTTTATCCTTCCTGGTTGCACACCATAGAGCTCGTGTTTACCTTTTTCCCTTAAAAATACCCCCCTAAGATTTTACTTACCAAATAAAAAACTTAAAAGAATGTTACTGAGGTTGCAAAGTTGAGTTGGGAGGGAATGCCAGCTTTACAGTTGCCTATTCATCTTGTGCATATACATCGTGGAGCAATCTTTATGACATGCTCATGTATTATTATTTTTTTCCACAGGACCACACCTCATTCAGTGCACAGGGTAGATGTACAAGGAGACAGAATTAAGGTTGCGCTGATGACTGACTTAGTTTGAGTGCTTGACTTTGCAAACCAAATAACATTCTTTTAACATAGTTTTCAAGTATGTCATCTTTATTAATGTACCACCAAGGTCCCATTCATAGAGTCTAAGGTCAGCAGGGACCACTGTGGTCATCTAATCTGACCTCCTGTATCATACAGGCCAGAGACTTGCGCCAAAATAATTCCTAGAGCAGAGCTTTTAGAAACACATCCCATCTTGATTGAAAAATTGTCAGTGTTGGGGAATCCACCACACCCCTTGGCAAATTAAATTGCTCCAGTGGTTAATTACACTCTCTGTTAAAAATGTACATCTTATTTTCAGTCTGACTTTCTCTAACTTCAGCTTCCAGCCACTGGATTATGTTAAAGCCAATTATTAAATGTTTGTTCCCCATGCAGATACTTATAGGCTGCAATCGGATCACTCCCTTCACCTTCTTTGTGTTAAGCTAAATTGTACCTGGGTCAAAGTTCCTCCTCTACCTTGGTGGGTCCCGCGCTTCTTGGCAGATTTGCTCACCTCAACGATCTTCCCCACAGTCTGGGTCAACTTCTCCTGTGTCTGATCAGGAGTTGTGAGGTTTGGGGGGAAACCCAGGTCCACCCTCTACTCCGGGTTCCAGCCCAGGGCCCTGTGTATCACAGCTGTCTGTAGTGCCTCCTGTAACAGCTGCATGACAGCTATAACTCCCTGGGCTACTTTCCCATGGCCTCCTCCAAACACCTTCTTTATCCTCACCACAGGACCTTCCTCCTGGTGTCTGATAACACTTGTACTCCTTAGACCTCCAGCAGCACATCCTCTCACTCTCAGTTCCTTGTGCCTCTCGCTCCCAGCACCTTACACACACTTCCTCTCCTCCGGCTCTCCCTTGCCTGACTGGAGTGAGCTCCTTTTTAAACCCAGATGCCCTGATTAGCCTGCCTTGATTGGCTGCAGGTGTTCTAATCAGCCTGTCTGCCTTAATTGGTTCTAGCAGGTTCCTGATTATGCTAGTGCTGCCCCTGCTCTGGTCACTCAGGGAACAGAAAACTACTCATCCAGTGACCAGTATATTTGCCCTCAACCAGACTCCTGTATCCCACTGGTTTGGGTCTGTCACATACCAGCTTTCACATGCAGCCCTGAAGGTTGATGGAGACGGGGTTCAAAGGATCGGCTCAGCATGTAGCACTGAAGGGTCTAGCTAATATGGGGTTATAGGTACTCTGGACACAAATTAGATTGTTCTCTCACCAGCGAGGGAGGCATCGTTCCCATTAGGGGGCATGGTAATAAGGTGGATTCCCCCCTGAATGCTTCTATCCAGGTTAACCCCTGCTCCCCCCAAAATCCTTCCACCTCAGTCAAAAATAGGGGAGAAACGGAAGTTACTTTGCAAAATGGGCTTAAAAGCCATGGGGTGAATTTCAAACAATAGCAATTTACAGCTGGGAATTAAGTCACTCTCCTCACGCCATATGCTATAAACAAAAGTAAAGTGCTGTTTGCATCAGCAAAACATTTTGTATTGTAAAATAGCCCTTTATGTCCAACCCGGAGTGAATTCAAATGAATATTGACCCTCCACTGTAGTAAAGCTGCATTATAATATCTCCTAATCAATGGAGACAAGAGGAAAACGGGAGGGAAAGGTTCTGGCTCTGCAAATTGCAGAGAACTGCATTTTGCTTTGGCCTCTTAGAAAGTTTGCAAAGCGTCTATTAGAGGCCCCAGGAGCCTTTTCTTTCTAATTGCTGTGTTTGACAACGCGATCGCACGTGGGACTAGCAGAAAGGCAGCTAATGGACCCACTTTAATTGCTTCCCAGTTCCATGAGTCATAACACTTGTATGGCAAAGGGGAAGTGCTGCTATTTGACTGGAGGAGGTTTCTGGCTTTAAAGAAAGCTCAAGAGGAACAAATGCAAAACTCCAAGCCAAGCTCTTGGAAAGACTGAAGATGCCAGATGCTGAGTTTTCTTTTTATCTTTTGCTTTTGACCGGAACCAGTAAAGTTTTAATCATGATCTGGAAGGGAGAAGAGAAGGGTCCCTCATGGGGATTTGGGATCAGTCTCACCCTGAGGGTCTTTACTGCCGCAGGGATGAGTGGGGTTTGAAACAGCGCTAGAGGTGGTGGGCCTGGTCTGGGAGTGGGGGCTTTGGCTGGGGCTCTGTGCTGAAGCGCAGTGGTTGATCCTGTGGGAGCATGCTGAGTGTGTGGAGGAGTCTGCTGTCTCCTTTCTCCCAATCTGTGGGACACAATTCAGGGCCATTAGACTGGGCGGCTATGGGGCCCTGCAGTGAAGTGGAACCCACAGCTGGGCTTGCAATGCAGAACTCTGGGAAAACAAGCAATTATGTTCAAAATGTTTTCAACCAGAGAGTCCAGTCAAAAAGGGGACCTGACAGTATCCAGTTAGATCTACTGACCGGACCAGTTACTGTGGGTGGGAGAGATGGGGAGGCACCGAGTCAGCACCTGTGCCAGCACCTGCTCAGCTGGGGCTGCCTTCTACCTGTGTCAGGCGGGGGAGTGGGGGAAAGCAGTGACCAAATGGGGGGAGGGGAGAAGAAGAGCAAATGGGGGTGTGGCCTCGTGAAGATGCAGGGCAGGGGCGGGTCCTTAGGGGAAGAGGTGGGGCTTCGGGGAAGGTTCTGGCATTCCTGCTAGAGTGTTTGGTTCTCAAATATTGCAAAGTTGGCAACCCAATGGGCAGGAGATGACACCAGGTCTTTTTTAACTCACAGAAGTAAAATCCCCAGCACTGGTTCCCTTGGCGACTAACATCGCCCAAGGTGCTCAATCTGAAGGGGTCCTGAGCACCAGCCACTCCCATTGGGGCCCCCCAACAGTTGCAGATGCTTAGCCCCTCCCAGGATTGGGCCCCTTTATTTGGACTCAATTAACCGTGGTCACAGGGTTGAGAGGTTGCAGGCCACTGTCCTGGCTGGTATGTGTGACATCTCTGCTGTATCTGTGCTGTGCTCCACAGGCTGAGCTTTGAAGTGCCAATTCTTTCTTCTCTGCTTTTTGCTTGGGGTAATCAGAGGCAGCAGGGTGTGAATGGTGACAAACAAAATGCAAAGAGCTGCCCAGGCCACAAAGACAAGGCTGTTGTTCCCCCAGGCTGGGTCCCCCTTAACTGTCAGCTCCCAAGGTGGGGAAACTAGAAAGCACAGAGGGGAGGAAGGGGGAGGATGAGAGAAAAAGGAGAAGAGGAAGATGGAGGGAGGGACAGGGAGTGAAAGAAGGAAAGGGAGATGGAGGAGGCCCATATATATATACAAACAGAAACATGCAAGCAGGCACATGGACAAACACACATTCACACACACACACACACACACACACTCTGTCTGAAACAGCTCTTAAAATACCCCCAAATCATACACTCACAGAAGATTAGGGTTGGAAAAGGCCTCAGGAGGTATCCAGTCCCATCTCCTGCTCAAAGCAGGACCAATCCCCAACTAAATCATCCCCACTCCCTCCTTTCTTACCCTCTTCGGAAGTGCCACCACCCTGCCTGTTACTCAGGCTGGTAACCTGGGTGTTGTCTTCGACACCGACCTCTCTCTAGCACCTCCCATCCAGGATATGTCTAAATCTTGCCTGTTCTTGCTGCAGAACAGCTGTAAGATCCTATCCATCCCCACCGCTAAAATTCCCATCCAAACGCTCTTCATCACATGCCTCCATTATTGCACCGTCCTTCTCTCTGTTCTCGACCAATGCCTTCTTGCCTGACTCATGTCCATTCAGAACTCTGCTGCGGTCTCCTAGTTCATTGCTTTGGCTGCGTCAGCTCCCTCTTCTCTGTCCCATCGAATATATGCTGCCGATCTCCACTTTGATTGCCCTTTCCCCACCTCCTTGTCATCTATCATCCGCTGTCCAGATGTTGACTCCCACCTCCGAACAGTCAGTGATGTTGGCCTCCATCACCCACTTGCTGCATTTTCAGACAAGCATCTTCATGCTTTTTCCCCGGTGGCTGCTCACAGTTGGGAGGAGCTCCCTGCAAAGATCCCCAAAGCTACCTCCTTGTCTTCCTTCCCATCCCTCCTTAACACTTGCTTTTGCTGTGATGCTTACAACAGACTTGCTAAGACTTGGCCTCTTCTGTGCAGAGACCACTGCCCATCATGCTGAGCTATCCTGACCCACTGATTCCTTGTGTTCCCCTGTCTGTCAGTATCCACCGCCTGTCTTAGACCGGGGCGGGCAAACTTTTTGGCCTGAGGGCCGCATCGGGTTTTGTAAATTGTATGGAGGGCTGGTTAGGGGAGGGGGTCGTGGCCCGGCCCCCACGTCCTATCACCCCCCCGGACTCCTGCCCCATCCAACCCCCCCGTTCCCTGATGCCCCCCCCCCGGACCCCTGCCCCATTCACACACCCCTGCTCCCTGTCCCCTGACTGTCACCGGAACCCCTGCCCCTGAATGCCCCCTGCCACCCCATCTAACCCACCCTCCTTCCTGAATTTCCCCTGAGATCCCTGCCCCAATTCAACCCCCTGTTTTCCTTTTGACCAACATCCACACCCCTGCCCCTTGAACACCTCCCTGAACTCCCTTGCCCTCTATCCAACCGCCCTTGCTATCTCCCTCCTTACTGTGCTGGCTGGAGTACCGGTGGCTGGAGCCGGGCACGCTGCCACTGCCGCCACCACGCAGCTCAGAGCACTGAGTCAGGGCCAGGCTCTGCAGCTGCGCTGCCCCAGGAGCTCACAGCCCTGCCGCCCAGGGCATTGTGCTGGCGGCAGGGCGAGCTGAGGCTGCGGGTGAGAGGGAAGAGCGGGGAAGGGGCTGGGGGTGAGTCTCCCAGGCCAGGAGCTCAGGGGCCAGGCAGGACAGTCCCATGGGCAGGATGTGGCCTGTGGGTCATAGTTTGCCACCCCTGTCTTAGACTGTAAGCTCTCTGGGGCAGGAACCATCTTTCTGTTCTGATTGTACAGCACCTAGCACAGTGGGGGCCTGGGTCATGACTGGGCCCCTAGAGCTACCTCAGTACAAATACTACTAATAAACATAGCACATTTGCCAACACACACTCACAAACACCCCCATCTAGTACACACACATGCACACTGACAAATGCACACACATACTCTCTATCCTACACACAGAGACACACACATACCTCTTACACACGATCATGCACACGTACACTCAGAAACACACACCCCATATTACACACACCTGGAAACACACTAGCCTACCCTCTTGAACACAGCTGCATCATCAGGCCCCAGCATTCAAAAATAATGAGTCAGGTTCCAAAAATCATAACATTTAAGAAGAAATAATCCCAGTTCTGTCAATTTGCCTTCTGAGCATGTAGGGGCCATGTTTCCCAAATTTTCTTCCCAGCCAAAAGGGTTAGAAACTTTTTTTAAAAAAAACATTGTTTTTCCACTAAAAAAAAGTATCTCAGCTCAGTCCAAGAGTTGGGGTTGAAGGAAGAAATCAAATATTGCGAGGCCCATGATCAGATCACAAAAGCTGGTAGATTCAGACACAAACACCCACCTGCTTCCTACACACGTCCCCTCGCCAACACAACTCATCCACGCACAATCACACACAAATCCCCACACACCTACTACACACACACATTCACAAACATGTATATACACATGTCTTTTAAATAGAGCCCAGCTCCGTGTTCCAGCTCCCAGACAAAGCCCCACCCAAAGGCTGGGACACTGGGAGGGGGCTGTTTTGTCCAGAGCAAATGCCAGGGCAGTAGGTGGTCATGGGGCATGCAGAGAAAAAAGCACATCTTAGAGGAGCTCCAGGTCTGGCTGGGGCGGATTGTCTCTGGGACCTGGGCTGGCAAGTGCAGTGAAATAGCTGCTGTGCCCTTGGGTGGGGGGCTGGGAGGAGAGCGAGTGCCCCTGCCCCACTGAACTAAGGTTGCCAGCCCTCCAGGACTGTCCTGGAGTCTCCAGGAATTAAAGCTGAATCTTTAATTAAAGATGATGTCATGGGACGAAGCCTCCAGGAATATAGCCAAATGAAACTGGCAGCCCTATGCCGAACTCTTCGATCGCTGGGGGCTACAGCACTGGCATGGACCCAGAAACCTGTCCTGGGTCCTGCTGTGCTGGCTGGGGAAGGCGTCCAGGCTCCTGGTGACCGACGCTGCGAGCCCTGTGAGCGCAGGGCCCAGCGCAACAAAGGGAAAGCGAGAAAAGGCCGAGGAGACCATTGACAGGAGCTGTCTATGGTGAAGTGAGCCACTCGCTAGCACTGAGCTCACTAATTTAAAGCCAGAGCAGCAGAGAGGCTTGTGCTGCCTGGAATTACTTCCCCTCCACGGCTTCTCCAGCGGCAGGAATCAGAGCCCAGGACGGGCTCCTAGCAGCAGGAGCAAGGCCTGTCACCTTCCTCTGCTCCTGCGGTCTGGGAAGAAACCCTGCCACGCCTCTGGTTCTGCAGGCCAAGAGACTGAGGCTAGGCCTGGGCACACAGCCAGCAGCTGTGTCCACCACCCAGGAGCGCCGCCAGCTTTTTTGAGCCCTAGGCTGTGGAAGGTCCCGCCCCTGAAATGCTGCCCCTGACAGAGGCTGCGGAAGGTCCTGCCCCCAAAATACCACCGACGACTGGGGCAGCTGAAGATCCGACCACCGCGGTCGCCACTCCCCAAATGTTAGTGCCCTAGGCAACCACCTAGGTCGCCTAATGGGTTGCGCGGGCCCTGCCACCACCAGGGACCTGTGATGCACAACGGTACAAAACACCCAAATGGACAGGACTGAAAGCAGGTGATATAGCTCTGAGGAGGGCGATGGGGGGTACAGTGACATGCCATCCTGGCCCTTTGTGCATGGGCGGAGCGGTATATACACAAGTATTACTGGCTCCTGTCTGGGGCTGGAGATGGGTTTGCCATCACACCGATTTCTGTCTTCTGCATTGGTTATGATGTGCCCCCCTCACATATAGGCAGGGTGCGTGTGGTGCATCCAGGGACGAGTTCAATTTGCTCCCTGGTCAGTTTTAGGCCCTGTACTGTTGTAAGTACAGGGGAGGAAGAGCTGGAAGCAGCCCTGGTTTGCCAGGCAATCTGTGTTGCTCGGATGCTGTGTTACAATGGAGCGGATGCTGCTGTGGTGCAGACTGAATTCCACCCCTCTAGCGCCATCCCTGAGCCCCCGATGCTATGAATCATGCTGTGAAGAAACCTCCAGAAAGACATATTTCCTTTTCTGCTGTTTTTCTTTCTTAGCGGGAGAAGAATCGTGCTGGCCAGAGAGATACCAGGACTGTTTTAATTTCCCAAGAGGCTCCTCCTGGTGTGACACCTCCCCGGCAGGAGACTTCAGTTGCCTTGTATTACTTTACTCCATACAACGGGTTGTGATGTGTCAAAACATGACAAGCCAGCCAGAATGTGTCATAATACTGAGCCCAACACGCCGCCTTCCAGGGGGCACAGCACATAATAATATCAGACTTGTATTATCCCAACGTGCTGGGAAGGTTTCTTCTCCCGCGTGAAATATGATGTACAGGAATCTCATGTCTATATGGGACTATTGGATCAGCAACCGATTTATTATCTCTGCAGAGTGAATTTTTATGACAGGAGTGAAGCATGCGTCTAGTTTTCCAGCCTTTTATCACGTGAAGGAGCCTCTTCCCCCTCAGCCGCTATGATACCTTTGTCGTTGCTTCAGTAAACAGTTTGTTGGAATTTCCGTATGATTTATACTCTTATCATCTGAGTTTGAAGTTGCTACTTAGACTCAGAGATGAGGAGATTGCATTAGATCCAGTATCAGCTTTCAGGCTTGCCTGTGAAATACATTTAGCCATTCGCGAACAGTGTTTTGATTCCATTGCACCTATGTTGGCTGGAACTGACAGGACTCTCCCTGTGTCTCGCTAATTTGTCTGATTCCTTGTCAGTGTCTTGGTCTGCCTAACTTAGGGTGACCATATGTCCCGATTTTATAGGGACAGTCCCGTTTTTTGGGTCTTTTTCTTGTATTGGCTCCTATTACCCCCCACCCCCTGCCCTGATTTTTCACATTTGCTGTCTGGTCACCCTAGCCTGACTTTCTGATCTCAACTCTCAAGCTCCTACTTTTAATTTAGGTGTAAAGAGGCATTAAAATGTATGACCAACATTTCCGGTTTCTTAACAAAGACCAAATCTGCCATAGAAACAAATACAGAAAGGTGCTCCTTGTCCCTTGGGGAGGACTTTCCTGGCTCATGATAGGAGCGTTTCTCCTTCGCGCCAGATGCTGTGATGAGCTGGAAAGGAGATACATGTGTTTGATGATCATGTGTTCCAAATGGCATGGGGCATTTCACAAACAGGCGTGTGCTGCCGCTGCTGCTTTCAGATCCTGGTTCAGCAGATTAGCTAGAGGGAACAACCTAATTACATGGCTGCTAATTGCTAGTAGAACCCTGTTAAAAATGCCTTCTCTGGTTCCTCAGGCTAGTCTTAGGCTGTAGCTCTCGCTGGTGCGATGGGCCCAGGGTAAGATGCATCTCTTGCTGCGAGCTGTGGCGCACGTTGATGTCTCCCTGTGGGTTTCTGGGTAATGAGGAGAGGAAAACACACTGGACCTGTCGCCTGTAGCGTGTCTCGTTTCACAGCCAGGCATGCACCCAGTACTGGGTGCCAATGGCGCTCTGGTGCCAGCCCCACACTCAGAAGTGGCCCAGGTGCACAGGCTGTGGCACTGCCCCCCCACTCCACTTGCGTTCTGTCCTGAGGCTCTGCCCCCACTCAGCCCCTTCCCCCGAGGCCCTGCCCATCCTCTACTCTCTCCTCTCCACTCCCTCCCTCCGTCTCTGCAAGCGGCAGGGCAGGGTCTCGACCAGGGGAAGGGGAGGAAGGAGAGGCCAATTGGGGGATGGGCCTTGGTCGGGGGGGGGCAGGGGAGGGGCCACAGTCTGGGGGCCGGGGCCCACAAAAGATTAATCTAGCCATTCATGCACCTCAGAAGTCACTTACCTTGCACTGTGAGTTTTTTGCTAATGCGTATTTGGGGCTGGGCCCTGTGAGGGACGACTGCTCTCAGCTCTCACCGGCTTCAGTGAGAGTTGAAAGCAACACAAGCCCAGATCCTCAAAGGTATTTAGGCATGGAACTCCCATCTGAGGGTCTGGGCCTCAGCACCTTGTCTTGTGGGGCTGGGTTCTGGGAAGGAGCGGGGCTGAGATTCAGCGTGCAAATGTGTTGCCATTTCACACTCATTGTGCACAAAGCACAAATGAAAGATTCTCCTGTGATGCAAACTCTCAGGGGTCCTTAAATCCAGCTGGGCACAACCTCCCCCTAGCACAGTGTCACCCTCTGGCAAGCATAAGCCATGCCCAGCTGCACGGATTTCCTAGGAGAAAAGGGAAGGCCAAGGTATGAGGTCACATAGCACTTGACTGGCAAAGTGATCAGCATTAGAAGAGGCAGAAATGAAGCCCAATGCCCTAGTGTCTCTCTATAAACATGCTTGGCTTGTCAGTTCTTCTGAGGGTTGGATGTAATCATTTCCTGTCGGACAAAGGGGTTAGTGCAGAGAGAGAGCTGATGGAAAGGCACAGGAAGAGATGCTAGTTCACATTTCTGTACATTCACGTACCTGCTTGTGGGTGGCTGGGATGGCAGAGGGCTCAGCATGGGTTGTGGTACGCCAGACTAAGAGGAGAGCACCAGCACCGCCTGGTGCAGTGCAACCCATGCCTGGTTACTGCACCCTCTGCCGTCCCCGCCCTGGTTCACTCCTGAGTAGAGGAACAGATTTATTTGGGCATCAGCTTTCGTGGGTAAAAAACCCACTTCTTCAGGTGCATGGAGTGAAAGTTACAGATATAGGCATTATATCAGGAGACATCATTTGGGCTTGAATAGCGACTGGGCTGGCTGGCTCATTACAGAAGCTGCTTTGCCTCTCTTGGAATTGACACCTCCTCATCTATTACTAGGAGTGGACCACATCCACCCGACCGAATTGGCCCTGTCAACACTGGTTCTCCTCTTGTGAGGTAACTCCCTTCTCTTCATGTGTCAGTATGTGCCCAAATAAATCTGTTAGTCTTTAAGGTGCCACCGAACTCCTTGTTGTTTTTGTGGATAAAGACTAACATGGCTACCCCTGATTCCTGAGCAGAGGGCTTGTCTTCATGTACAGCGGTGCAGCCAACATACTGCTATCCCACCAATGTAGCACTGCCTTCCCGGAAGTTAGGTTAGTATAACTACATCACTCAGGGAAGTGGATTTGTCATACCCTTGAGCGATGTATTTATACAGATACAGGGCTGTAGCGTAGACCTGGTCCTAGTGTTGAATAGTGCTAAACGATGCAGTGATTCTACAATTGAAAGAAATGCCTTCGGGGGGCTAAGGCTATTTACTACTTTGGGGTAGGGACTGTCTGTGTGTTAGGACATTTATCCAGAGCCTCCATCCACCTCCTGGTCGTTACAACACACAATGCAATACCACAGTACGCATAAATGATAAGAACACTAATTTCCACTTGTGGCCTAGCTCTGAGGCCTCCCAAGTGTGACAGACTGATGCAGCATTCAGATTCTCTCTCCAAGCGTACATTGATTTTAACTATTGTATTGAGTGGCAGAAGAGTTCGAATTCTTTATTGTAATTGTTTGGCTCCCCTGGCACATGCTGTTTGTGGATACCGTGTGGTTAATGCAATGCACTTGCAAAGGTGAATTTCAGCCTACTACATGAGTTGCAGAGAAAAATGCTCTCCTGCAACTGACTCTAATTTACTTTCTATATTTGTTGTCCTTTAGGAAGCAAACTGCTGATTTTGGTGCTTTGCTTGAACATCCCGTCAGAAGTGGAATCTTGCCCCGGGGCGTGTGTATGCTACAGTGAACCCAAGATCACAATAAGCTGTCAGCAGCAGGGACTGACCGTAATCCCAACTGAGATCCCCATACAGACCCAGCGCATCTTCCTGCACAGCAACAAGATAACCCTGGTGAGGTCCACCAGCTTCACTTCCTGCCGCAACATGACTATCCTTTGGATCCATTCCAACAACATCAGCCTCATCGAGTCCGGGGCATTTTATGGGCTTGACAAATTGGAGGAGTTAGACCTCAGTGACAATGTGAACTTGAAGTCCATCAATCCCACCACTTTCCAGGGACTCATTCACCTTCACGCCTTACATCTGGATCGCTGTGGGCTGCTGGAGCTCTCCACGGGGCTTTTCCGAGGGTTGTTCTCCTTGCAGCATCTCTACCTTCAGGATAATAACCTGCAGAACCTGCTGGATGACACTTTCCTAGATCTTGCAAATCTCACCTACCTGTTTTTGCATGGTAATAAAATTAAGAGCTTGTCAGAGAATGTCTTCCGTGGGCTGATCAACCTGGATCGGCTCCTGTTGCACCAGAACAGAGTCAGCCTGGTTCACCGCAGGTCTTTTCATGACCTGGGGAAAGTGATGACCTTGTATCTGTTCAATAACAACTTGACAGTGCTCACTGGAGAAACGATGGCTCCCTTGGTCTCCCTCCAATACCTTCGTTTAAATGGCAACCAGTGGATCTGTGATTGTCAGGCTCAGTCCCTCTGGAATTGGTTTAAACAGTTTAAAGGATCGTCGTCAGAGCTGGAGTGCCATCTTCCCAGTAACTTGGCAGGGAGAGACCTCAAAAGACTGCAGAGCAGCGACTTGGAAGGATGTATCGACTCTTTCAATCAGATAAGAACAAGTGTTTTTAGTACTAAGACCAGATCTGGCAAACTGCCAACCACCGACTCCCCTCTAAATTCCAGGGATGGTGCCCAGAAGTGCTGTCAACCGGAAACGGATAAATCCTTTATTTATGAAGCCAAGGGCAAGGCAGGTCCATCTTCACACAGCAGCCGGCCATCCCCCAACAACCCTTTCAAAGACAAGGAGAACATGTCCAAAACCAAGTACATCGAAACAGACCCTTCCAAAAATGGGAGCAACAAGCAGATAAACGACTCCCCTTTTGGGACCTTCCCCAGCATTGTAGACCCTCCCTTGACCAAGTTGAAACCAGAATTCCTAGCTCCCATTCAACCCTCCACAGTCCCAACCAAAAAGAGGCAGGGGTGCTCGAAAAAAAACAAGTCGAAGGCCCAGTGCCGCCTCACCCAGCAAGGAAACAGCTCCACATTACAGCCAAGCTTAAGTCTTTTGCTTCCCCTCTTGGTGTGGAGCTTACTGTTGTTATGCTAAAAGCAACTCTTTCCCTTGGCCAATGACACGTTAACACCAGAATTTTGCTGACCTCCATAAATGTTGCAAGAGTGAAGCAAACTGCTATACACCTCGAGAAAGCTTTGTTACACAAAAGTTAACTGGATGCCTTTATAAAAAACAAAAAAAAAAGACAAAACCAAGATGTATATAATTTATTTGTCCTGAAACCTGTGAGTTATACCTTTTGGTCTTTGGAACTGCACTTACTCACATAGCAGCTGTTGCTACAGCAGATGGTAAAGAAATAGAATTCACACACACACACACACACACACACACACACACACACACAAAAGAGTATGTAAGAAAATGCTCCTGAAAGAATGTTTAAAATTCGTTTGTAACTTGAACTCATACTGAACAGCGTTGCAAGTTCCCATTTGCGGAGGTGATGCATTCAATGCTACTTTACTCCTATGTTTATGAATATTGCAGTTTTACCGTGTTCATTTCCATCATGCCATGTTTATGGGCAGCATTTGTTAAAGAACGCTGCCTTTTCCTTCACTAAGATTGCAGTATATATAGATATGCATTTTATTTTACTTGTGTACAAGTATACAAAAAAATATAAAATAAAGATTTCTTTTTCCTAAGCCGTCGGCAGCCGCAAGAGGCAAAGCATGCTGGTTAACTGAAAAGCTTGGAAAATGAAAAGGGGGGTCAGATCTTCTCATTTAACTCTCAGGCCTGGGAGGTAGGGTCCAATATTTAATTTGAAAGCAATAAATGAGGCGTACATTGCACCATTATGCAACCTTTAATTGGCACCAACAAAGGATTTCCTTGCATGAAACAGACTGTGCTAATGCTCCAGCTTCCCTTCCCACCTGTCCCACAGCTTCCCCCAACATCTCATGTATATTTCAAGACGCTCAGAATAGCTAGAAATATTAACCCAGCCCCCTCCAAGCCAAATCTTCCAAACTCTTTGGTGTAGGACTGGTGATGAAGCAATCCTGAGCGCTCACAGGAGTCACAAGGGGTATTTCTCTTTTGGCCTGTACCAATTACTGAATCCAGCCCTGGGATTAAGGAATCTGCCTGCTAATAGTCAGGAAGTGTTTCCAGAGCAATCTGTGTTCACGTTTGGACAGAAAATTATGGAATGAGAGTGAAGATAGCCAGGAGACACATCGAGGAAAGAACCAAAGAATATAACAAGACGGGCACTGGCATGCAAAATTTTGGTCTAACTCTGGCTGTTGGGTTTGGCGCGGGGCTGTCTGTCTGTCTGTCTGGCATTGGTGGTCTGTGATATACAGGAGATCAGGCTGGATGACCTGGTTGTCCCTTCTGCCCTTAAAATCTATGACTCCATTGTGAAGCACTGAGCAGGGGAGTTTCACAGCTAAATATTTGCCGTAGTAGAGCAAAAATGTCTGCACTGATGCACCAACAACATCCAAGTTCAAAACACACTCCAACCTGTGAAGGCCACTCCCAGATCCACATCCAAGCCTCATGAGTGGCTTGTGTCTCTGAACTGGGGCAAACCTGAATCCCGTGTCTGAACCCCCCTGAATGTCATGGTTACTCCAATCCAGCCCCGAGCCCTGGCACATCGGCAGAAGCCTCAAGCCTGGCACCTCCTGTGGGGCTGGAGCCCCAAGCCCTGGGGCTCCAGGAAGTATTTTGGAGAGAATTTAAGCTCTGGCTATGGTCTGCAGTGGAGCAGGCTCAGAGAAGCTTTGGGAGAATGATCTATAGTGTGAGGATGCTGAAAAGGGGGGGGGCAAAATGTGTGTGTGGGGGGGAGAGGCACCCAGATACCATGGTGATGGGCCTGTTCCAAAGTTGTTTCAGTTCTGGGTAAGCAAGTTGAAGTTAAGGATCATGACCCCATTATCCAATGCATAGACACCAAATGCTGCTATAACCCTCCCAACCCAGCTCACGGGTTTGGGTTCAGGGCCCCGCTTTGCTTGCTGGGGCTTGGAGTGACTGTGCTCAGTTTCTATCACTCGCTGCAGTAGTCTCCTTTCTGCACCTGGGTTTCACCTCGCCTGGGTGGGCCAAGGGGTGGATGGTGGGGTTGGGATGCGACAGGATAGGACTAGAGCGAGGGTTGGGGGGAGCTAGCCAGGAAAGCCCGGGGTGGCTGAGGACAGAGGCAGAGAAGGGGCAGGAGGTGCTTTAGCTGTGTATTAGTGACGCTGATGTATAACAGCAGCTGGCCCATCCTTAATGCCTCTCAGCCGAGGCTCTTAGAGCCCTCCACAAAGACTAACCCCCGTTTACAGCATCACAGAGGCTAGGTGAGTTGCTCAAGTTCACAGAGGGAATCAGTGGCAGAGTCAGGACCAGCACCCTGCTTTGTGCTAAGCCCCCTCACTTTCTCACCCCGCAGCCACTGTTGTCAGGGACTCCTGGCCTGGGCTGGGGCTGCCCCGCAGGTGGGTTCTTGTGACAGACTTGGGAAGGGTGGCAGGGTGACACAACAGTGTATTTCTTACCAAAGTATAACCAGCCTCCCCCGAGCCCCTAGGTGCCTCCTAGCAGGAGCTGGGATCCTGCATGCGGCATTCCCAGCCAGTGCAGCATCTGTCCTCAATCAGGGGCCCTAGGCCCACCATGGCACAGGGCCCCCAGGGCTCCACCACCATAGCCCTCCCCTGCCTTAGGGCGGAAGCATGGAGGTTGTGAGTACATTTGTGGGGCTGTGTAGCTCATGATTTTATGGCCTGCAAGGAGATCATGGAATTAGCCCAATGCTGGGATGTTCGAAACAGGGTGTGAGTGTGGGGGTGGCAGTGGGGATTCCTGCTTCAGCTGCCCGCTGTTGGACAATTCCCGGCACTGGGCTGATCCAGCTGTTCACGGGGCACTAGCGTCGCATGGGGCTGGCCAGTAGGGAGAAGGGGGCGGAGCTCACAACATGCAGCACTTAGACTCCCCAGTCCGGTCTGCCCCACAGTGACCCCCACGTGTGCTACTGGTTTGGACACACGGTTTCTAGAGCCAGCCTTTCGGGCCTGATCCTGTAGGATGTGGCGTGCCCCGAGCACCCGGTGAGGTCACGGGGTCCTCAGTGCATCCCAGGATCAAGCCCTTCAGTCAGAGAGGTCCAGCGGCTTTATGGCCCTGCAAGCTAGGAAGAGGGGCGCAGCACAAAGCTTGGAATAAACCCTGGGCCAGAAAAGCGCATAACGTTGGGTATGGCCTGTCTCCAGAGCGGTGACGGGTCAGTTTGCTGAAGCTGGACTCGTAGGGTTGCCAACTTTCTAACCGCACAAAACCGAACACCCTAGCCCCGCCCCTTCCCTGAGGCCCCGCCTCCCACTCACTACCTTCTCCCTCCCTCAGTGGCTTGCTCTCCCCCACCCTCACTCATGTTCTCTAGGCCGGGGAAGGGGCTTTGGTTGCTGGAGGGGGCGAGGGCTCTAACTGGAGGTGCAGGCTCCAGGGTGGGACTGTGGGAGCTGTTGTGGGTTGCCAGAGGGGTGAATTTAAACCAGTTTTCTTAACCTTGTGGACACTCACATTCATGGGTGGTGGATGAAACTCCTTTTTTGGTAGGATACACCACCAGCCCCGCTCCTTTCACTCAAGGTCCCGCACTTACCCTGCCCCTTCCATCCCTCCTTGCCAGTTGGAACCCCAACCCCTCCGCCCTCACCGTGCCAGAGGAGCCCTGGCAGAACTGACCCACCCCAACCCCTGATCTGGGATGGCCCCAGCACCACCCGGACCCCCAGTTTGGGCCACTGTCCAACCTGAGCACCTGCCCTAGCTGCTCTGAGCCATCCTGGGCTGCCGGCCAGCCCGATCCCCAACCTCCAGGCCACTGACCAGAGCTGAGCCCCCAGTGGCTTCCAAGGAGAGGGGGGTGAGGAGGGACATGGCAGGTGGCCTCGCAGGGGAGAGGGGTGGAGAGGAGGAGGCAGTGAGCAACTGGGACCTCCAGACAGGTGGAGGAGAGGAAGGAGTCACCAGGTAGTGGCCTCGGGGAAGGGGCGGAACATGGAGAAGAAGAGGTGGAGCACAGGCAGCACCACCATGGCCTGGGCATCCTGCGGCAGGTCAGCAACAGCTGCACCAGGGGAGACTTAGCCTCCCCGGGCCTGTTATACCCACCGCCCAAGTTCTCATTTCCTTCAGGAAACCCAAACTTGCTTAGGAACCCTTTTAAGAACCCCAAGTTAAACCCACTCTTAAACCGAAACCAGAACCTCAACACCAGGATTTGCAATGGTTGGACTGAATTGGGTTAAGATAAGAATTATGTTAAGCCAGTGCAACTTCCCTGTGTAGATAAGCCCCGGCGACGTTCCCAGCTCGGCTCAGCTTTAGTCTGTAGCACTCCCATTGGCTGTTTCACATCACATGGCCAAAGCAAAGCACGAGTAGCCCCTAGCGCTCCAGTTCCAAGTCCGGAAGGCAGGTTTTGCTGCCTGAATGGCGCCAGGGATGGGGGATGTCCCAGGGGGCTGGATGGAGGGTAGATATGGAAATGTCTGTCAGGAGGAGGTGGAAGGAGGGCAAGAGAAGAGCTGAGCCAGGAGGTGGAGCTGGGCCTCATGTCTGGGAGCTGTAACACACACACACACACACACACACACACACACACACACACACACACACACACACACACACACACACACACACACACACACACACACACACACAGCTGACAACGAGCAGGCCCCTTCCCCATTCCCTGGCACTGTTGTCATTTGCCCCAGTGTCAGATCAGATTGGAATTGGCTCATGCCCACATTGCTCAGTTTAAATGACACCCAGTCATCGGGCCCAGGCACCGGGGGATCAGGGCCTTAGATTGTTTCCCGTCTCCCTTTCTCTCCGTGCAACATGAGAGCGATTGGTGGTTTGGCCTCTCTCCTGGCAGCATCTCAGAATGGTAACAAGAGTAAAATCAAGCAGACAAAGCAGGCAAGCTTCAGTGGGGGAAGCCAGGAGGCAGATCTCAGCCGAGCTGTCAAAGGGGCGGAGAGACTGGCCAAGCTCCAGTGCTAATAAATTCCCAGAGCAAGAAGCTCAGGAGCAAGCTCTGCTCTCTCCAAATGCTGCATTTCCATGTTTGCTCTGGCGCCGCGTTCATACCCACTGTGCCTGCGGTCTCGGATATGCACAGAGGCAGTGATATTGTTCAGTAGACCCTGGAGGGCTGAGGACATGTTCTGGAGCCACGGGGCAGGCGGGGCTCTGCTTCCGGCCCTGTTCGGAGGCAGGACTATGAAATTCAGTGCATGGTCCTCCCTGGGCTTCTCCGCAAAGTAGTAGTTTAATGTGCCATCCCTTGAGTTTCACCCACAAGAAGCCAGTTCACTAAGCAGAGCCAAACTCAGAGGCAAGTCGCACCAGGGAGGGCTCAGACATTGCAAGGCCCCAGAGATCGGGCAACTCCTGGACCAGTTGAATGGTGGATCCTCCCATCCCCCACATGAGGGGCATCCGGGGAATGTCCTGTCTGTCCCAGGGATTTATCTGTTCCCATCACTGCTGAGTCTGAACCTGTCATAGTCTTTAGTGTCGAGCCTCGCCGCCCTCTGCTTTAGGTGCCTATGTCTCGGGTTTAGGCTCTGCTGAGATCCTCTGAACACCTAACCTAGCTCGATGCCCAGGTTTTGTAGTACAAGTCCCCTTGGTACCTGCGTTTTTGCGTCTGGACCTGCACACTGTGGCTTCCCCGGATGCTTAATTCCTGCCTAGACCCCAGTGAGACCCGCAAACACAGGTTCACCCGCTGAGGCGGGAAAAGGTGGAAGAGGAGCTCTCTCTCGTGTAACTTTTAGCCTAGTGGCTAGGGCACTCACCTGCCATATGGGAGACCCCTCCCCCTGTTCACGTGCCTGCTCTGCCTTAAGAGGGGAGGAATCTGAGAGGGGCTCTGCCACCTCTCAGGTGAGGGCTCTCACTCCCAGGCTCTGGGGTATTCTTGTGGGCTCCCCTCGCTCTCTTCAGGTGAAGCTGTCCCACCAGAGCAGGGGACTGGACCCATGGGGAGTGCGCCAACCACCAGGGTATAGATTTGCTCTCTCCTCCCCCACCAGAGACCAGATGGCTGGTCCCTCTTTCAAGCCCTTCTCTAGAGGAGTGGGGACTTGAACCCACAGTCTCTCCCAGTCTAGGGGAGTGCCCTGACCACCGAGCTAAACGTTACAACAGACAGCCTCCTCCTTACCCTCCCCCAGCTTCTTGCAGACAACGGCTTAGGCACCCAACCCAAAAGAGGCTTCATGGCTGTGAATCGCTGGCAGAGGTCGGTGCCTCTGTCTGTCAGAGGGACAGGACTCAGCACACGCCATTGTCCTGGGATCTCCCTGGGGCTAGTCTACACCTGACCCGCTGGCTTTTGTAGATGGCATTCTGCCTTGTCTCTGTCTCCCCATTCATTGTACAGCTCATGGTCACAAAGGGAGCCTGCACCACTGGGCCGGCCAGCCCTCCTCCTCCTCCATTCCTGCTCCTTGGCTTAGATCTCCGTAGTCCCACAGCAATCAGGTTCTAAACACACCTCAGTCACAAGCATTCCCCTTTCAGATCTCGGTGGCAGGACAAGGCTCTTCCTATGCACATGGCTGCAGCATCCCGAGAGGACCTAGTTCTTCCGTTCTTTCTTGATCTCGTTCATGGACTCACCTTCTTCCTTGAATTCCAGCACAAATGCCCATCCTCTTGGCTAACAGGATTTCATCCACAGGTGCTCCTTATTGTATGGACGGGAAAGTTGGTTTGGCTAATGTCAGAGGGCCAGGTGAGCTGGGGGTTGTCAGGGAGTCTCCTGTTAAAAGAACCAGCTTGAAAATGTGAACAGATCCAAACTGATAACCCCCCTGCCCACCGTGTGCTGAGCTGAGGGGGACAGGCCATTAGGCTGCCCCTCAGAACACACTGACGTCTTGTGGAAACCCACATGTTACCTGTGAGGTGCAAGCCAAAGACGGCCCTCTCTGAGCAGGTCCCCCATCCCCAGCACACTGTGTGCCTGCTGGGGTGTGGGGGATTTATTCACCCTGCAGCCGCTGGTGCCAGAGGCCTTCTCCAAAGTCCAGTCGCTGGGCTGAGACAAAGCAGGCAGCCGCTGCTCATTCAGGTTGTTGCTGCATCGGCAGGCGCCTGCCTTTGCTACAACTGCTGCTCCAAGGGGAACTCAGCTAAAGGTCCATGGGGAGGCAGCTCCAGCTGCTTGTGAGAGGTTGGAAAGGAGGCAGAGCCCAGCTGCTTTGTTGCACTGAGTGGGAATCCTGAAGCTGCTGCAACCTTCTCTATCAGCCTGTATAGGCCCAGCTCTGAATGGGAAAGGCCAGTACTGGCAGTTCTCGCCCACAGCTCCTCCCCACAGCCCTGTCACCCCCCCGCACATCAGTAGCATGGCCAAGCCCAAGTGCTCCATGTCAGGCCCCAAAATACTGTGAGTAGTTCTGGCTGAACAATGGCCTTTTCAGGGTGCTGCCAATTTCGAAATACACAAATAATTGTCTTGGGTCGAACCAAATAGGTTGACAAAATATCAACTTGTGGCGAAATAAAACATTTTGATTCACCCAGGCTCAACATTTTCTTTTCGATGTAGGTGCTTTCAGCAAAGCAAAGGACTAGCTTCCCAAAACGTGGGGGGGTGAGGAACTCCCGCAGCACTTTCCTGCCTGTGCTCAGGGTACTCTCCAGGGAGGTGAGAGACCAGCCACAGTGCCCCCACCCCTCGGAGAGAATTGAAGCTGAGTCGGAAAATGCCTGATGCACAAGGCTACGGGGTATTCTGAGGGTGGGGCTCTCTTGCAATCTCTCCTCCTGAAGCTTTGTATAAATCATGGACTCATAGATTTTAAGGTCAGAAGAGACCATTATGATCATCTAGTCTGACCTCCTGCACAACGCAGGCCACAGAATCTCACCCGCCCACTTCTATAACAAACCTATGTCTGAGCCATTGAAGTCCTCAAATCATGGTTTAAAGACTTCAAGGTGCAGAGAGCATTCCAGCAAGTGACCTGTGCCCCATGCTGCAGAGGAAGGCAAAAAAAACCCAGGGCCTCTGCCAATCTGCCCTGGAGGAAAATTCCTTCCTGACCCTAAATATGGCGATCAGCTAAACCCTGAGCATGTGGGCAAGACTCACCAGCCAGACACCGGGGAAAGAATTCTCTGATCCCATCCCATCTATCATCCCATCATAGGCCATTGGGCATATTTACCACTAGTAGTCAAAGACGAATTAATTGCCAAAATTAGGCTATCCCATTATACCATCCCCTCCATAAACTTATCAAACTTAGTCTTAAAGCCAGATATGTCTTTTGCCCCCACTACTCCCCTTGGAAGGCTGTTCCAGAACTTCACTACTCTAATGGTTAGAAACCTTCATCTAATTTCGAGTCTAAACTTCCTAGTGTCCAGTTTATATCCATTTGTTCTTGTGTCCACATTGGTACTGATCTTTAAGAATTCCTCTCCCTCCCTGGCATTTATGCCTCTGATATATTTATAAAGAGCCATCATATCCCCCCTCAACCTTCTTTTGGTTAGGCTAAACAAGCCAAGCTCTTTCAGTCTCCTTTCATAAGACAGGTTTTCCATTCCTTGGACCATCCCAGTAGCCTTTCTCTGTACTTGTTCCAGTTTGAATTCATCCTTCTTAAACATGGGAGACCAGAACTGCACACAGTATTCCAGATGAGGTCTCACCAGTGCTTTGTATAATGGTACTAACACTTCCTTATCTCTACTGGAAATAACTTGCCTGATGCATCCCAAGACCGCGTTAGCTTTCTTCACGGCCATATCACATTGGTGGCTCATAGTCATCCTATGATCAACCAATACTTCGAGGTCCTTCTCCTCCTCTGTTACTTCCAACTGATGTCTCCCCAGCTTATAACAATAGTTCTTGTTATTAATCCCTAAATGCATGACCTTGCACTTTTCACTATTAAATTTCATCCTGTTACTATTACTCCAGTTTACAAGGTCATCCAGATCTTACTGTATGATATCCTGGTCCTTCTCTGTGTTAGCAATACCTCTCAGCTTTGTGTCATCCACAAACTTTATTAGCACATTCCCCCTTTTTGTGCCAAGGTCAGTAATAAAAAGATTAAATAATATTGGTCCCAAAACCAATCCCTGAGGAACTCCACTAGTAACCTCCCTCCAGCCTGACAGTTCACCTTTCAGTACGACCCATCGTAGTCTCCCCTTTAACTAGCTCCTTATCCACCTTTCCATTTTCATATTGATCCCCATCTTTTCCAATTTAACTAATAATCTGCTAGTCTTCGGAGCAGGGACTTGAACATTGCTATCCCAGCACTGAGGGGAGTGCCCAGCCCACCAGGCTGTAGGGTTATTCTCACATACTTTCCCTGCCCAGGGATTAGTCTTTGTCATCAAGAATGACAGTAGGTAGTTGGACCAGGGAAGGGGTGGGAGTGAGGAGGAATGGCAGGGACAGGCTTCTTCCTCTCCGCCCCCTGTCCCTGCCATTCCTCCTCACTCGGAGCAGAGGGAGGAGGGCTCTGCCTGCTTCTTGCAGAATGTCTGATTGGCTGCTCTTCTCCAGGAGACGGGGCAGTGGGGAAGGTAGCCAATTCGAGTGGGATTTCCCCAGGGCAGAGCTGAAAGCTGTGAGTGGGCTGAAGGTTTTTGGGCTTGTGGCCAGGTGGCTCCTGGCCCTGCAGAAATCATGGGACTGGTGAGGAACTCATGAGCATTGGCACCACAGCCCCTGGAGTGGGTGGTGCTGGCCCTGCTGTAGGACGGGGCACTAGCCCTTTGGAGTCTGACCCCACTCCTGTCACTGTGGGCAGGAAACACAGCTCAGTCTCTTAGTGTGTGTCACTCACCCTCTACAGCTCCCAGTGAAGAGCCCCGAGGACCCATCCTGCACTGAGCCCCAGGGACCCATGGAGCACACAGTGCACCACAGGCAGAGGGGCTCCCATCCTATCTGAGCAGCTACTGTACAGCCAGAGGCTGCAAGATAATATACTCATTGCCTTGGTCTGCTATGGGGAGCATCACCTGCTGAGCAGCAACACGAGGAGCTGAGGAGGAGGAGCTATGCTGCGGGAGGTCTGGGGCAGAGCAGTTTTTGCGGGCAACGCAGCACTACAGGAGTTTTGGGGGAGAGTGTTTACCCAGGGATTGTCACTAGCTGGAGTAGCTTTTACTGGTGCCTCTGGTAACACCGTGAGCCTATTCCTGATCAGAGCCAACCCGAACCTTTGCCAGGCCTGAAAGTGACCCCAACACTGGAGCTTTATGAAAATTTCACAACCTTCGGAGGCATATGTTTTAAAACTATGTTTGCCTCTGTCGTGCTGGAAGCAGAGGGGCAGCCATCCTGGACTGGACCACTGCTCCGCCAGGCCTGGTGTCCCACCGCCAGATCTTCCCCAACATGGATGCTTCCAAGGACAGCACCTTCCCCAGCCTAGAATGCACCTGGCCAACTGCATTGCTGAGCATGGGGGAGATTTTCTAGCCTGACCCCTTTAGTGGTCAGCTTCTGCTCAGGAGCAAGAGAGCAGATTAGCCCAGTTTTAGCATGGAGAGCTCCAGGTATTATTTTCTTGGTCATAACATTATCCTTGTGCCCAGGCTTATGGCACAGGAGGGTCACATAACCCTAAGCACAGCCTCGTGTGGGCCATACAGCGTCTGCATATGTCAATAGATTGACAGGCACCTGTACTGATTTATGGGTTAAGCTCCACTTGTTTTGTGTATATTTCGAGAAGGTGTTTCTATGTCCACTATGGTCTGTTTACACACTTGTGTAAACTAAAATGGTGTAAACATGATGACAAAACGCTAATGAATCAGCCGCTAGTATATTGTGCTGAAGCGGGCTGTGGGCCTTATGAAATGCTGTGGTGGGCTGTGTATTGGGCACCCCTGAACTAGATCATTCAGTTGTCATGGTAAAGTGCTTCAGTAGTCCCAGGATGCCTGTGGGTAGGACAATGTTGGCGCTATCTTGCAGACTTAGGCTATCCCACCAGTCTATTTCTCTGGCCCATCACTCTAGCAGTTCCCAAGTGTGGGTGAACTCAGCCTCCCAACAGCCCTTGGTGGATATGACAGTATCATCTCCCCTTTGAACAGGAGACCTGTGGGAAAGCGACTGAAGGTAGAATGTTGAGAAGGGCTTAGCACCCACAATCAGGGCTAGCCTTTGAAGACAGCACACTGGGTGATGAGCTGTGTTGCCAATCTGGTTGTGGATCCCCCTGTGAGAGTGTGAAAATCTGGCCTGGTGTGACCTGTTCAAGGTGATAGAAGAAATGTATGGCAGAGCCATGAACTTAACGCAGATCTCCTGGGTGTCAAGTGAGCGCCTAGCCATAAAAACACAATTTGATCCCTTGGCTTGGAGAGGATGGATAAACTTTGGATTATTGCCTGAACATTTGGGTCCTTATAAGGAAGGGCAGCAAGGTCTAGTGTCTGCAACACAGACCAGACAATCAGGCATTCCTGAATTCCCATCCCAGTTCTGGCACTTCCAGAATGTGTGACTTTGGACATGTCACTTGACCCCTGTCTCAGTTCTCCCATTTGTAAAAGGAAGCTAATGTCATTCTCTGCACTGCTCTTGAAATGCTTTGAGGTGCCTCCCTCGCTTCGCCTGGTGTAGGATGTGGGGGCGTTCATTGCTTTCAGTGGAACAAAGCTCCCGGAATAGCCTGACTGATGACTCCTATTTGGATGCCACTTGTCAAATAAGGACCGCACTCCTCTTCTTTTGCCCCCTTGTATTTCCATTCACACTCCAACAACAGCAGCCGCAGCAGGAGCGGCCGCTCCCATGGAATATTTATAAGCTGTTTGCAGAAATGTCAAGAAGAACCAGTGGTTATTATTAACACACTCTCAGAGCAGCGGGCTCGGAAAGTTATCTTCTGTGATTTTTAGTCAAAGTGCTGTATATAATGGTTACAACTGCTTACAAATCCTGGTGATATTTTGTTGTTTCTTGACAAACAGCAGATCGGCAGCCTGACACCCAGACAGGAATTGATCACTTTTACTAGTTCATTAACTGTGTTCCTCCTCCTCTCTTCCACAGCACAGAGTTAAGGCTGGAATACCTGTAAGGCACAGTCCCTTTATGCATAACAATTAGAGGCTGTTTCTGAACACAAAACGAGATGCAGCAGTATAGGATCATAAACACGCTCACCACTCTATTATCTCAGACATTTACATGAGTTTCAAGTTGACTTCAAGATGCTGGGACTAAATGTTCTGCATTGCTCTGGGCAGTAAAAGTTTAAATTTTGAAAAGGGCCCCAAGAGGGTTTGTTACAATAAAAACTTCTGTTGTGCTAGCTGGTTTGTAACTCCTGAGACCGTCTCCCCATCAAAGATAGACTTCAACTTCGCCCTGAGCAGGGAAGGGGGGGACGCTCTGGTATTCTCAAGCCAGTTGGGGCAGGGCGGGGTGTCACAAATATGAGTGAACTGGATATTTCTAGAGCTGGGTGACTGAATGAAGCAGTAAGACTGCACCCCAACTCTTAGGGGCTTTCCCTTCAGCAGACAGAAAGCAGAAGACCAGAAGTCCAAAGTGCAGGCAATGTGATGTTTACTGGGGTTAATCAAGCGAGCATATCCATAGCTTTGCACACTGGGACAGCCCTTTTCCTTTTGTCCTTGTTCCCTCCTTCTCCTTCTTAGCAGGCCCAAATATACTTGCAGTGCCTGCCCCTGGTCCCACCCCTTACAACTTATGGTCATGTTCTGTTTTGGAGGGTCTGGGGGCTTCAGTACCACCCCTTTTCATAGAATCATAGAATATCAGGGTTGGAAGAGATCTCGGGAGGTATCTAGTCCAACCCCCTGCTCAAAGCAGGATGAATTCCCAACTAAATCATCCCAGCTAGGGCCTTGTCAAGCTGGGCCTTAAAAACCTTTAAGGGTGGCAATTCCACCACTTTCCTAGGTAACCCATTGCAGTGCCTCACCACCCTCATGGTGAAATAGTTTTTCCTAATATCCAACCTAAACCTCCCCCATTGCAACTTGGGACCATTACTCTTTGTTCTGTCATCTGCCACCACTGAGAACAGCCGAGCTCCATCCTCTTTGGAACCCCCTTTCAGGTAGTTGAAGGCTGCTATCAAATCCCCCCTCATTCTTCTCTGCTGCAGACAACCTCTTGCCAGAGACCTGTATGGAAAACTGTATGGAGGAAAAGGATTGACAGAATACAAAGAAAATCTTGGGACCTGAAGCTTTCCTTGCTGCTCTAAGGGCTGGAGCTCAGCTGGTTACAGTGCCATGGATGCGCGTCCTGCTAGAGGTAGAATACATCATGGTCTGAAAATGTGGGGAATGGATTTACTCAAGCTTTCCATTCTCCTATTTCCTTTCAGCTAAGGACCAGCCAACATCACCAAAGGCAATGGATAAAATATAACCTATTGGACATCCACCTCTGAAAAATGCAAGCTTGGCTCAAACAGAACATTTCACCAGTTCATGGTGAATCAGCAAATTGTTTCAGTCAAAACCAAAAAAGAAAAAAAAATGGAAATGTCCAGACAAATCGCCATTATCCAAACAAACTCCCTGGTTTTTAGGACCACGTTCCCAAGGGGAGGTAGGTGACGTTCTCAGAGATGAGGAAGAGCTGCCTTCTTTTCTCCAATAGCCCAGTGATTAAGGAATCACTGCCGGATGTGGAAGACCTAGGTTTGGATCACTGTTCTGGAGAAGGGACTTGAAGTCTCTAATGGGTGTGCCTTGACCACCAGCCTGTAGGATAGTCTAGTGCAGGGGGCTCAGTCTCCCCCATTAAAGCTCTTCCACTGTGTAAAAAGTACTGGAATAGTCATTGGGCCAGAGAATGAGTTTATAATCTGGCACTTAGGGCCCCAAACAAGGGACACCTGGGTTCCAGTCCCTGTGACAATGACTGGGGCCTGGGGTCATGATGGGCATCTGCCCAGTGGGAAATGGGGACAGACTGGGCACCTGCCTGTCACAGATTTTTAGCATCTGTTCTATGCCCCTCTGTGTTCTCAGCAGCAACCTTAAAACACAATCTGTTCACACAGCTCTTCCTTCTGTCTCTTGCTCCTACCATGCCGTGTTCACATGCTCAACCTGCCTTGGCAACAATTAAGTGTTAATGTTTGGTCATGGGAGCTCCCACTGTCTCTTCTAGATCTTCCTTTCCTGTGTGCTGATTCCATTCAGATCTTGGTGGAATCTTCATACCGTCACAACCAGGCTTAGGGCAATCATATTTTCCCAAACGGAAAATGGGACAATGCATGGGGCCATCATGAGCCGCCCTTCCCCCCACCCCACTCCCAGCCCTCCCTGCCTCCTGTCAGCATGGGGCTGGATCAAGGCCTCCCTTCTTTCTCCCCCATGCGTGAGACTGGCATTATTCCCCCCCATACACATCACTCACCCACACGGGGCGGGTCTGAGGCCCCCCTCTATCCCCTGCACGCAGGGCTGGCCCAAGACCCCTTGCCGCCCGCCTGCATGTGGCTGGCTGCTCTCCCGAGCCCACAGGTTCCTCTACGCCCTGACCCCACTTTTTTGGCAAAACCATGCATTTGTCCTGTTTGCTTTTGCTAAATGATGATCAGCCGGCAAGAGCAAATGGGACAAATGCCCAATTTTAACACAAAAAGTTGGGTTGGCTGGGACAGGGCTTTAAAAAAGGGACTGTCCCTGTCAAAATGGGATATTTGGTCACCCTAATCAGGCTATGTAACTCAGCCTTCTTCCCTAGGTGGAGTCAATCCATTTGTACTCACTGGCTAGCAATGCTAAGGGGGTGAGTAAACTGAAGCGCACGCGGATCATGAAAATATACCCCAAATTCCCACATTAATCATAGTGCTCCACTGAGGAATGGGGCCACACTGGGTAACAGCATGGTTGACTCTCTAGGGAATCAAGACCTCTGTGCGACTCAGTAGTCAAAGCTGAGTAGTGATGAGTGGGAGGGGGAGCAACACTGCCTCTCCCACATCATTCTCGTCAAGACCAGCTGAAGGAGGGTTGTTCCACTCTAAAGGTTGCTCTGACATCACCATGCCACTTACGCCTACATCATCTACTAATATGAAGGGACCATGGCCATCAACTGTGCCTTCATCACCTGTTCATGTGACATCACCATGACACCTTCACCTACTGTGACATCTGTTATTGTGACATCACCATGGCCCCTGTATTCCTGAGGGCACGGCTTAGCACCCCCTTAGCATTTGCTGAGATACCCAAGGTGTAAGGCCTTGCTTTCCTTTCCTGATACATTCATTTATTGTAATGACACTTAGGAAAGCTGCACGGATGACTCTCCATGGGCCAACGTTGCTGCTGTGACATTTGGAGGCTTTGGAGTAGCCTCATTGTGTTTGGTGCTGTATAGACGTATAATAAATGGAAGTCCCTGCCCCAAAGAGCTCACTAGCAAACTGTGACTGTGCACCACCTTTACCTGGGGGTTTTAAAGGAAGGCTGGCGCCATCTGTCTTGGACAGTTTAGACACAAGAAATCCTGCATCTTGGCATAGGGTTAGACTAGATGACCCTAGTGGTCCCGTCTAACCCTATGGATTTATGATACCATGATTCTACCTTCCCGACACTGAATTTAATCTGCCACAGTTTTGCCCCATTGCCTGACTTATCTGGGTGCTTCTGCAATTCTTAGAAGTCTCCTCTAGTTTTGGCTAAATAATTTTGTGTCGTCTTCACACTTTGCCACCTCCCTGCTAATCCTCTGTCCAAGACCATTATGGCTGTATGAATTCAGCTGTCCAAATTGAGATGAATGGTGTCCACACTGGTGTTTAGAGGGACTTTCAGTCACGTTACGCTAGCGCCATTGGGTTAACATGATTGGAAGGAGGACTTTATTCCTAGCCTGGACAAGGCCTAATACATTTGTTAAAACTTTGCTCCTAATACGGACTTAGAGGCACCTGCTGCTACCCTCTTGACATGATGAAATTGATCATTTTAACCTCCTCTTTGTTTTCATTCACGTAACCAATTTCTGAACCCCACCAAAAATTTTCCTTTTACTCTGTGGCTACTTCCAGGCTATAATACACTTCATGAGGAACTCTGTACAGCACCAACACACAACACCCAAAATCTACTTTTTCCACTCTTTTATAAACAATCTCATATAATTCTTGTAGATTGGAGAAGGGTGATTTGCCTTTTTGTCCTCATCATGCTATGAGCATCCAGAGTTTTTATAACTCTCTCATTAATTATTTTTTTCAGCTGATTTTCCTGGTGAAGCTGTAAGGTTCTCTGAACTGTAATTCACAGGCTCACCCTAAGTGCTCTTTTGAACTGGATAACCTCCTGCTCTGTAGTAGAAGAGCTGATTGCTTATTACTATGGTAGTAGCCCAGTCACTGCATTCGTAAATCCCTTCAGAACTCTTGAATGGAGCTGTCTAATCAATCACTTTGTTCCAGCTCCTCCTCTTTTGTCATAACTTTTTAATGCAGCTTTGTCAGGGCTGGGACGATACCTTCCTAGTATCCTCTGCAATGCAGAGCAATCTAAATAAACCATTTAGTTTCCCTGAAATGTCCTTTTTCTCCTTCATTGCTCCCTGTCTGGTAAAGCTGGTGCTTAGTTACCACACACAGATCTCTGCCTCAGAGGGATATATCAAAGGAGATGTTTTAACTCATGCATACAGTCTTGTTTATGTGCTGAGGATTCAGATTACCTCAGTGTTACATTTAAATATAGCTAGAGCAGGTTTTGGTACTTCAGAACTTACCATAGCTAGACCCCAATACTTACTATCTATCTATCTATCTATCTATCCAGCCAGTCATCCAAACTGGAAACCATGGATTCGCAATACTTTGATGAGATAACACTTTTAATTCAAGCACTGGCATTTCATGAAAAATCACACCTTGAAGTTGTCACTGGTCCAGGACTGAGTGTAGCCAATGTTATTTTAAATTTCTGCTTTTATATCCCCTACCCTTGCAGTGAAGAAGCATATCTGGAAGGTCAACGTATTAAGATCTTCCAGACCAAAGGGTGAGTCAATCTGAGCTTCGACTGACAGGCCCTGCCAGTTCCCTCTCTTCTGTATCATGGGAGCTCTGACTCAAGTGCCCCTGCCCAGCTCAGCTGTGGCGATACCATGTGGGGAGAGAGGCCTTTGTCAGGTAGGCTAGTCTTAGGCCATTCAGCAAATGATCAGCTGCGTTCAGCGCTAGCTGAATGGTGCCGCGATACAGCCACTTGTAAAGCTCATTGTAGCTGCCCAGGCTAGGGACGACAAAGGCATGGAGTGTGGGAGCAAGGTCCATCCATGTCGAGGAGTTGTTTCCTTGCTACAGGCTCAGAGGTGTCTGGTCTGGTACAGTCTCAGACAAATCCTTTGACCACTTCCCCACTTCACCCAGACAGCAAGAAAGACACTGCATTTACTTCTGTGGGCTGGCTGAGATGGAAGCATAAACCTCGGCATCAACAGCTGCTTGAAACCCCCCAGCTCATGCTTCCTTGCCATCCCTCCTGATGCATGATCTGCTGACAGGTGGTGAGGCAGGCACAGGTGTAGGAAATGAGTGAAGAGGCAGGCTAAAAAGTGAGTGCTACCTGAGGACAGTGCTGAGCTGGGACCTGATAAACCAGAATAATCAATCAAAACTCCCAAGCCAATGTTAATTCAGTGCTTACTCCACTCCCTTTGCATGGCCATAATACCTTGCTGCCTTCCTTCTCCGTGCAGATGAGGGGAACACCTGGGAGTTCTTAAGCAAACAGCTGCAAGCCCACATCAGGTGATAGGGCTGGAATGATCCTCTACAAGCCTGGGACAGATATAAACACTGAAGGCACAGAGAGACTGTTTGATCCAAAGGGGTGTAAGTAGATAGCATGGGCAGAGACTGAGCAAAGGAGCATTTAGGGTGGATATAAAATTCCTAGCATTGAGGCCTCTTGGACAAGTGAATAATCTCCCAAAGGAACGGGGGACATTCCATTCCTTGAGACAGCTGAAGGTCCAGCCTGGAAAATGTACTGCAGGGAACAATAATGGACTAGACCCAGGGCCAGCTCTAGGTATTTGCAGCCCCAAGCCAAAAAAAAAAAAAATCTCCAAATGCGCAACTGCAAAAAAATAAAATACATTAAAATAAACCCCCCGGAATGCCACCCCTGGAATTGTGCTGCCCCAAGCATGTGCTTGGTTTGCTGGTTCCTAGAACCAGTCCTGACTAGACCCTGAACAAGATGGGATGTGGAATAGCAATGATTAATTTGTGCCAGGGCTTGCCAGAGCTGAGCCTCAGCACCCCTAGGCTAGGTAAGTCATAGCCCTGGCACTGCTGGGCATGGCAGTTCAGAGCCCCAGCACCGCTGAGCTTGGCAGTTCGGAACCTGGCACAGCTGGGATTGCCACATCAGTTATGAAAGTTAAAAAAAAAAAAAAAGCTTGATTCCTGCCGCTTAATTGCTTAAGCCCGGGCACCTCTTTCATACTAATGAAGCACTGTGGAATAGCAACAAGATATACATCAGTGTGCTACCAGAATGGTCCTTCAGCATGCCCTTAGGGTTAGATCTAGTGACCTTTGGTCACTAGGGCTAACCGAAAATCAGCCCTGCTGTTACACTGGAATTTCCAACAGTTACAAATTTGCTTTTGTTCTGAACTGGAACAAAACAAAACAAAATTCACAATGTCCTGTGAAATGAAATTTTTCATTTTTGTTGTTTCAGAGCAATTTTGACTTTTTGATTCAATATAACATTTTAATTTATAATAGCAAATATTGGAATGAAAAGTCATTTCTGAAGAAAAAAATGAAATGTTCCATTTTGACCTTATCAAAATGTCTCATTTCATTATTTTTTAAGAAACAAAATTTAATTTTTCTGACATAAAAATGTTCTGTCTGAAAATTGTCAACCAGCTGTTAGTATGAAAATAGCCACCCAATGAACTACCCAACATATCTTTTTCCTGCTAGCGTGAAGCTCTGTAAAGTTACACATAATTAAAGGAATCAATTTAAAGCCAGTTTTTAAAGATTTTATCCAACATTTTCCTCCAGGAAGAGAGCCATCTATGAAGGTTCTGAGGGACATTCCTCCCCTGCAATTTACATTCATTTGTTGTTATGTTTGGACGTATATTTCATTTGGTTTTACGTTTTAGTGGATGGTTGAGCTCCTTGCCCCATTCCATGCCCCCAAGGGAAAAATCATGCAGGCTCTCAGTTCAGATTTTAGAACATGATGGTAATTGGAAGAGGCCAGAAGGCCACAAAGGGTGTCTACACAGCCAAGAAAAAGTAGACTTGGCCTTGAGCCCGAGCTCTGGGACCTTCCCACCCTGCACAGCCTGGGTTGCTGCCTGAGCCCAGAAATCTGCACAGCGATGAAACAGCCCCACAGCCCAATCCCCATGAGCCCAAGTCGGCTGTGTAGACGTACCCACAATGCCTGGGAGGGCAGATGAAATGTGGGGGGAAGTGAGCAGGTCGAACTGGCCCTTCCCTCACACTGCATGGGTACCTAAGGGACGTGGATACCCTGATCACCCCAGCATCTGAGAGCTTTGCCATCCTTAATGTATTCCTCCACACAGTGCCCCTGTGCAGCAGGACAGCGCTATCACCCCCAGTTTACAGATGGGGAACCGGGACCCATAAAGACTACAGCCTGGGGGTACACAAGGAATTAGGTCTTGTGATGCTCAGTGCCTCAACACCTAACGTTCAGGCCTCTGGAAAATCACTGCAACTCACAAAGCTTGAGTTAAGCCCTATACAATGGATCAGGTGAGCTAAGCACCTCGTATCGCCGTCACCAAAAGCTGTCTGGCTGGGTGGGGAGCTGCCTAAACCAGCCATTGAGAGAGGATAAGGGTAGGTCTACACTACCCACCAGAGTGATGGGTAGTGATCAATCTATCGGGGATCGATTTATGGCTTCTAGTGTAGATGTGATAAAATCGATCCCCGATCGCTCTGCCGTTGACTCCAGAACTCCACCATGGCTAGAGGTGGAAGCGGAGTCGACTGGGGATCAGTAGTGGTCGACTTGCAGCCATTTTCACTGCCAGGTAAATCGACCTAAGATACGCTGACTTCAGCTACACTATTCGCATAGCTGAAATTGCGTATCTTAGGTCGATACCCCCCCATCCCCCAAGTGTAGATCTAGCCTAAGAGAGGAGTTATGAGGGAGATGCTGCCTCTGTCACCAGCAACGGGACATGATGTGGCGGGCATGCTCAGAAAGCACCTACCAGATTGGGTCCCTCAGGTGGCCGAACGCCTGTCTTCCCCTGGTTGATGAATCACACTGGAGCTTAGGTGGAAGACAGGTGCCTAGATGCCCACAGGGAGGAAGCAGGGTGCATGCCCAGAGGCAGAGACACAGTCATGAACAGAAATTGTACTGCCAACACTAGGCACATCCTGAGTTTAGGCACCTGCAGGATTCAGTGGGAGTTTGGGGCATATTTAAAGAGGAAAATCCTTAAACTCGTTAAGCCAAGTTCCCTCCGGAATAACTCCTGATTGCATCGGGGAATTTGACTCACTGTGTAAAACGGGGAATAAAGAAAAGGAAATGCTGAATGTTTGTTACAATCACTGTGGTCCCAGCCCCAAGTTGCCTTTGTTTAGTTTTCTGGGGGTGATCAGGATTTCCTCTGCTTTGCAGAGCTGAGGTCCCAGCCGAGCCCCAGTGGGAGTCAATGCATAGTTGTGAGATCACCAGAAAGGCCCCACTGGCCAGTCATCAGGGCTGCCCCTGCCACTAATGGCTGGATCTTGCTCTGTGCCAAATCTCTTCCAGGGCCTGCATGAAAGGTTTTGCTGGAGAAGAGACAGTGTTTGTGCTGATGCAATAATCCCCCTTGAAGAGGAAACATCCTGAGGCCTGTGTGTTTACTACATCTGACTAGCAGGTACTGAAATCCTTGACATGGCTGGGTAATGGATTGAGCGTGTTCCCGTATCGAACCTTTGCTGAAGGGAAGCCATCAATTCAGGAGGCGCTGCAGCTGGAGTGTTCCCTGGGAAGCCACCGGCATGCACACAGCCAGACAATTACAGCTGAAAATCCAAGTGAGCCTCCAACCTGCCAGACATCAGTGGAATAAATATCTCACACCTGACGCTGACACCATACAAATAAGCACCTGCTTATGCAGGGAGCTGATACGGAGAACCAGCCTCTAGACTTGGCTGTTGCTAGGAAAGCCCCATCTAACCAGATGGAAGAGCTGAGAATGGCAGGCTGGCAGAGGCTGCAAAAGTAGAAGCCACCATAGGTATCGTTCTGTAGGCCTGGCCATTGTAGTACTGGGGACTGTGCCTTCAAGGGCTGAGCTTTCCAGGCAGATAGTCTGGGTGGGTGCTGCTGATATGCAGACAGATGGAACTGGACACAGAATAATGCTCAGCAGGCTGCATCATTCCATGATCACTTGGTGCATAAAGTATTTGCAAGAGATCTGCTTTTTTCTGTGTCCAGATGCATCTGGCTGTGCATAGCAATTGAAAGAGCTTCAGAGCACTTTCTGTCTGGAATGCTCTGCCCTCAAAGGCACGGTTGAATGGTAGGATCACTGAACACTGCATTGTGTAAAGAGAAAGTAAGGCTATGTCTACACTGACAACGTGTAGTTAATCCACCTCCCCAAGAAGCATTAGCTCGGTGGATGGAAGAATTCTTCTGCTGATCTAGTGCTGTCTACACTGGAGGTTAAGCTGGCCCAGCTGAGTCGCTCAGGTGTTCTACTTCCAGTTTGGACCAGCCCTAAGAAAATACCTGGAGTGGAGGAGCAGAATTGTTAAAAGCCCCACCCGAGCTGAAACTGTCAGTAAATGTGGAACACAAGTGGGGAAGGTTTAAAGAGCCCTTCACTCTATATCTGCAAGCACTGGGGGGCCAGCAGACAGGAGGATGGTCACAAGGTTACTTTATCCCTGACAATAGCTGGTCCTGAAGCACTTGATGAGTTTAACCTTTTCAGTTAACACAGGCACAGGGATGCGAGGAGCTCTGCACTCCACGGAAAAATGAGACAGAGGCGAGAGATGCTTTTAAACAGAGGGTACAATAGGAAGGAGAAGCCATAGAAGCACTTGTGACTGATCTAAGGCTGAAGATTCAATCTTGCAATTTTTTTTGGTGTGGGGGGGAGGAGGATAAGTGATCGGGATCTAATGGGGAATCAAATCAGAGAGAGTCACTGGGAGACCAGGCATTAACCTGTTGTGACAGGTTCGGTCACAGAGACCCCCTTGGAACTGATAGCTTCCTTTGACAGGGTAATAAGCCTTGAGGAAAGGGGGAAGTGGTAGATGTGTTATATCTTGACTTTAGTAAAGCTTTTGATACTGTCTCGCATGACCTTCTCATAAACAAACTAGGGAAATGCAACCTAGATGGAGCTACTATAAGGTGGGTGCAAAACTGTTTGGAAAACCATTCCCAGAAAGTAGTTATCAGTGGTTCACAGTCACGCTGGAAGGGCATAACGAGTGGGGCCCCGCAAGGATCAGTTCTGGGTCCAATTCTGTTCAATATCTTCATTCATGATTTAGATAATGGCATACAGAGTATACTTATAAAGTTTGCAGATGATACCAAGCTGGGAGGGGATGCAAGTGCTTTGAAGGATAAGATTATAATTCAAAATGATCTGGAACAACTGGAGAAATGGTCTGAAGTAAATAGGGTGAAATTCAATAAGGACAAATGCAAAGTACTCCACTTAGGAATTAACAAGCATTGCACACATACAAAATGGGAAATGATTGCCTACAAAGGAGTACTGCGGAAAGGGATCTGGGAGTCAAAGTGGGTCACAAGCTAAATATAAGTAAACAGTGTAAAGCTATTTCAAAAAAAGCAAACATTCTGGGGTCTATTAGCAGGAGTGTAGTTAGCAAGACACGAGTAGTAATTCTTCTGCTCTACTCCGCTCTGTTTAGGCCTCTGCTGGAGTATTGTGTCCAGTTCTGGGTGCCACATTTCAGGAAAGATTTGGACATATTGGAGAAAGTCCAGAGAAGAGCAACAAAAATGATTAAAAGTCTAGAAACGGGAAGATTGAAAACATTGGGTTTGTTTAGTCTGCAGAAGATAAGACTGAGGGCTTGTCTACATCAGAAAGTTGCAGCGCTGGTGAGGGAGTTACAGCGCTGCAACTTAGGAGGTGTACACATCTGCAGGGCACCACCAGCGCTGCAACTCCCTGTTTGCAGCGCTGGCCGTACTCCCGTTTTGTCTCGGGTGTAGAGGATCCAGCGCTGGTGATCCAGCGCTGGTAATCAAGTATAGACACTTACCAGCGCTTTTCTTGACCTCCGTGGAATAAGCAGGTATCCCAGCATACCTGAGGAAGCCTCTGGTAATCAAACTGGTCTCCTTCCCCAGCTTGCTCTCGCGTTCCCCGAACCCCGAGCAAGCAGGTCTCCTTCCCTGAGGTTTGCTGGGTGGTTCCGGGAATGCGAGAGCAAACCGCAGCGAAGCTGGTCTCCTTCCCCGGTTTGCTCTCATGTTCCCCGAACAAGCAGGTCTCCTTCCCTACGGTTTGCAGGGTGGTTTGGGGAACGCGAGAGCAAACCGCGGCGAAGCTGGTCTCCTTTCCCGGTTTGCTCTCTCATTCCCCGAACCCCCGAGCAAGCAGGTCTCCTTCCCTGCGGTTTGCAGGGTGGTTCGGGGAACGCGAGAGCAAACCGCGGCGAAGCTAGTCTCCTTTCCCGGTTTGCTCTCTCGTTCCCCGAACCCCCTTGAAGCCGCCCAACAGCGCTGCAGTGTGGCCACATCTAACACCACTTGCAGCGCTGGTTGCTGTAAGTGTGGCCACTCTGCAGCGCTGGCCCTATACAGCTGTACTAATACAGCTGTAACAACCAGCGCTGCAAAATTTTAGATGTAGACATGGCCTGAGAGGGGATATAACAGTTTTCAAGTATGTAAAACTTTGCTACAAGGAAGAGTGAGAAGAATTGTTCCTCTTAACCTCTGAGGATAGGACAAGAAGCAATGGGCTTAAATTGCAGCAAGGGAGGTTTAGGTTGGACATTAGAAAAACTTCCTACCTGTCAGGGTGGTTAAGCACTGGAATAAATTGCCTAGGGAGGTTGTGGAATCTCCATCATTGGGGATTTTTAAGAGCAGGTCAGACAAACACCTGTCAGAGATGGTCTAGATAATACTTAGTCCTGCCAGGAGTGCAGAGGACTGGACTAGATGACCTCTCGAGGTCCCTTCCAGGCCTATGATTCTATGATTAGCCAACTACCATATCACTCTGTCCTGTCCCATTCCTAGGCAGTTCAATGCTCCCTGTGTGCCCACTGCCCCAGAGCTAACTCAGCCTGGAGCCTGGACAGTCTCTTTACCCTGCCTGGCCCCACAATGTTTTCTGAGTCACCCTACTCTCTTAATGGACTACTAGCACTCTCAGCATTGATGGTTACTGCTGTTCCCAGAACTGTATTTAGAAGACACCTGTCCATGAAGGCAGCTCACCTCCTTGCCAGCCCCTCAGTGCTGCCCAGGCCCAGAGAGCTACCGGGAGGAGAAAGCTCCTGGTAAATGGGATGCTGGATGCTGCATGGATGGTTGGGAGCTCACCTGGCTTATAGCATTAACAACCCTCCCACACCCCATCCTGTCTGTTCCTGGTTATGCACAGTGTGGCCTGAGTGCAGTTGCTGTGCACTGTAGCATGGGCAGCTTGGCCTACTGGTCAAAGCTGGAATCGAGCTCCAGTAGTCAGAGCTATGGAGCACAGAGGGAACAGGATTTGATCCAGGAACCAGGCAGGCACAGGAGGGATCTCAGATGCAGGCATAGGCGCTGAGGATCCCCTGGCTGAGTACGGCTTCAGGGCTTAAGAGCAGTCCTTGCAAGGCTGCTCAGCCAATCAGGCCATCTGGCAGCTTAGGGGGTTGAGCTGGTAGCTAGCTGGCCCCAGGCCCAGCTGCCAGCCCTCACTCCTGACAGTGACCTGGGTAGGCGCTTCTCCCCAGAAGCTCACTGCTCATGGAAGCAAGAGTCTCAGGAAGACCCAGAATTATTCTGATAGCCCTTGACGACCCAGAGGAGACTCAGGACCCACAGGCGGGGAAAGGGGACAGTTGTCTTTGCCTCCAAAAGCCAGTCTTGCTTTGCAGCAGGGAGTGTGTGCAGACGCTTCCTGTGGCCCTGAGGAGAGAGGTCAGAGAATTCCAGCTGTGCACTGATCTCCTGAGCAAGCCATTCGGCTGGGTCAGAGCCTGCAGTGCGGGCTACGGGACAGCTGGCCGTAAAGCTGCATTTTATCCACTGCTGTCTGAGCCGATACCCAGACGCTGAGTGTGTTTCTTCTGCACCTCTCCAGACTGCCCTGAGAATCTGTTCCTACTGGTTCCATCCTTCCCGATCTCCGTGGAAACCAACCTGGACTCTCAGGGCAACCCAGAGGAAACCTTGTGGCAGTGACACTTTGGTCAGAGGGCCGAGACAGGGTCCAGTTTGGGGCCATTTCTCCCTCCCTCCCTGTCCCCAGGGAAGGTGAAGCATAGAACTCCACTCGCTATGCGGTGAGGACTGACCAGTCTGGGCCTGGGGGGAACCGGCCCCAGGGGCCACATGACTTGGCAAGAAGGTGCTTGGAAAGGTTGAGTTTGACCTAGAAAAACCTCTTAATGTGTTTTTCATTTTGCAAGAGGCAATGGTCTTATCTAATCAAAACCCACATTCTTCAGCAGCAGAACCGCTGCAGCCAAGTGAACTCAATTAGTCAATCATCATGACAAGCTATTTAGAGGCAACATTGTGATGGCTTTAGCCAGAGGAGGGTAATAAAGCAGAGGGCACAAATAAGGCCCGTTCCTCTCCACTCCATGGGGCCTTTGTCAGGGACGTTGCACCAACATCAGGCTGGAGTCTTCCCCTGAATTTTCTTGCTGTCTAGGTTTCTATGCTGTGCTCATCACCATAGCATGGGAGCAACTCCCACATTTCAAAACAATTGTGGCTTTTAAACAACCTGCTAAGAAGTCTCTCCCAAAGACAGTCCCAGGCTTTGTGTTAGATTGTGGGCAAGCTGCACCCAGGAAGCCATTGAGTTGGGGTCATTTTTGCCTGCTCCAGAGCCAAGGGCAAGCTGCCAAGGACACTGTGCCCCCTACACTCACCAGCCTCACCTGGGCAGGGTCAAACTCCTTGGCTGGCGTGGAACGTAGCATGCTTGGAGGGAGCAGAGCTGTACAAGTGGAGGGGCTTCCTTGGATACCATGGGCCAGTCATAGAATCATAGAAGATTAGGGTTGGAAGGGACCTCAGAACGTCATCTAGTCCAACCCGCTGCTCAAAGCAGGACCAATCCCCAGACAGATTTTTAAAGTCCTAGAAGGGCTTTCAGTAGAGAGCAGAGCACTGGTGCGCTAGTAACATGGGGCTGGTGTTGCTGTGCAGGCGGGTTGTTGCATTCTGAGCTAATTGGTGTGTTTTCATGTCTAGGTGGGATACAGTGAACTCACCAGTCTAGCCAATGCAGGTACGCTGATGCAAGTGAGATCAGAATCTAGTGCACAGTGCCAAGAGAAAAGGGGTTGTCACTGGTGCCTCCAGTGTACTCAGCTGCCTAGTCAGTTTGTGCGGCCTCACAGTCACAAACACACCCCAGGTTGCTAGCGGTCACCAAGGTGTGTTGTGATTTTTTTCTTCAAAGTAACACACTGTAATGCAGGATCACAGCAAAAGGAGGCTTCCCACAGCCATCACTCCTTAGTCCAGGCTCACCCTCTGAGCACCCCCTTGCTTCCTGTTCCTTCCACTTATATCCTCCCCATTACCTTGGTAGCCCAGTGATTACCACCCAGGGGCTCATAATCCCGCAATGGAAACTGTATAATTGGCATCAGTTAAGCCTGGCCTCTTCCCAGCTGCAGCAAACCCAGTTCCCAGGGTGCTACTACCAGCACCCTGTCACAGAGTGTATGTAGAGATAACATTATACCTTGCACTTCTATAGTAAATGTCTTCCAGAGAAATCAGCACTTTAGCAATCACCAGGCACAGGGAGGGGAAGGGAGTAGGGTGATCAGATGTCCCAATTTTATAGGGACAGTCCTGCTATTTGGGGCTGTGTCTTATATAGGTGCCTATTATCCCCCACCCCATCCTGATTTTTCACACTTCCTGTTGGGTCACCCTAGAAGGGACTGGTCCCAGCTCACCCTGCAGGCAACGGTGAGACTAGACCCCAACTCTACCTACCTGCTACGCTACACATATCCATAACCTGACCTGGCACTTGGATAACTGATAACATCCCACTAAACCTGGAAAAAAAAGTGACAATCAAATGTGCTTTTTGTCATTGATGCTTGTTTCTTTTGTTGCATCTCCCTCAGCTTGGAAAGTGAAATTAGACTGGACTGGGTCACTTGCTGTTTATAGCGAAGGTACTTGTGGTTTCTTGTGCTGTAGCAAAAACAATCGTTAGGTTCTGGTTTCCAACACTGCAATCATCATCCTCTCCAAACACCCGTGGCTTTATGCTGCATCAGAAAATCCCCCATACAAATAAAGTTATATTAAAAAAGTATTACCAAGTTTGCAAAGTCAAGCAATGCCAGTTTTATGGTAGTCTGAATCTTCCTTCAGGCCCCTTGTGTGCACGTATTATTATACAGCTTCTAATTACAGATCACACTATTTTCCCCCTGGGACCCCTGCCTTATTCACTACGCAGGAGGGAGGGGTGTTCAAGGAGGAGACAGCTGTTATGTATTTCTTTTTAGAGTCACTACACGCGGCATGGCCCCTCCGTCATTTCCTGCACATCGTTCAAACCCTGCTCTGAATATGACATTCTTCATTTCCTTTGCCCCAGTGCATGTCACTAGAGTATCTGAATGGGTCACAATCATTTGTGAATTTCTCTTCCCATCTCAGGAGGGATTTTTGGCCCCTTGGAACAGAAACCTGGCTATATTCCTCTCTTTGGGTGCCTTTGCTTCTGACCCTGGTGCCCCTCCTGTTACCCGTCCTCCTTCTCACTTCTTTTCTGTACGCAGCTTAACACTGGAGTTGGTCCTGACAGCAAAGCCCCACCTGTGCTGCTCATCACCTACTCACCCCCCGTGGACAGTTCAGCCCCCCTCATAAGTGTCCTCGGGGCTGCTCTAACTTCTACTCAGATAGCAGCTCTTTGTGTTTGAACAGCACCTGGCACAATGGTGTCCTGGTCTGTGATAGGGCTCCTAGGTGCTATGAAAATACAAGCAATAAATAAGAATCCTATCAAAATATCTCCAACTTAGGTACTGATATGGCCCCCACTTATGGCAGTAACTTAACATCTCATAAGCGTTAATGTGTTTATCCTCACACCAAGCCTGTGCAGTAGGGCAGTACTGTTGTGCCCATATTACAGATGGGGAACTGAATCATACAGCGCAGGAGCGGCAGAAGCTCTCTAAATGTGTGGGGGCCACTGGCACCCAAACTGTGGCCCTGGCTCCCCGTTCCCTTGAGGCCGTGCCCCTGCACTGCCTCTTCCCCTGAGGCCCCCCCCGTGCTGCCCCTTCCCCAGAGGCTCCGCTCCCACACCGTTTCTTCTCCCCAAGACCCTACCTCCCATTCATTTCTCTCTGCCCCCTCCCCCCTGTTGCTCGCCCTTACAGCCACTAAGTGATGGGGCCATGGCCCCCCTAGACTCCCCTGCTCCGCTACAAAGACACTAGGGGTAACATTTTCAAAAGCACCTCAGTGATTTAGGAGCTTAAGTCCTATTTTCAAAATGACAGGGTCAGATTTTCAGAGGAGTTTAGGCACCAAAGACACAGATAGGTACCTGGTGCCTCCGTTTTAATTTTTAAAAAAATCAGTTTTGAAAACTGAAAATTTTTACAGAAACCAACATTCTGTTGGTTCACGGGAAATGAAGGGGGTGTGTGTGTGTGTGTGTGTGTGTACGCGCACATGTGTGAGAGGGGAATGACAAATTATCAACATTTCCAGGGGAAAAAACCCTTGGCGATTTTCAGGCATCTCTCCGTCGAGCTCCCAGAGGCAGAAAGAACCGGAGCCAGCATGGTGGGGCTGACAGTTCGAGGATGCTCGTGAGCAAGACGATATTGTTACAACTGATGAAAAGAATTAAGATTCAATAAGGAAAACCTGACAAGCTTGAGAAGCAAGAGAGCAGGAGGAGGTGGAGGCTTGGGTTAATTAGCCTCCTGAAAGCGCTGAAGGCCACAAGGATGGCAGAACTTTGTGAAGGAATTAATTAGAGGTTTGTTTGAAGCTCGGCATGGTGCCATAAAGCCCCCCCTTGAAGGCACCCACAGTATCCCAGCACATCACACTGCGCCTGGACTGCTGCCAAGACCCCACACAGCTCAATGTTGTGTCTTTAAACAGTCAACAAACAGGAGGGGGATTAGAGCTCGGCCCAGCTGAGCGCATGTGTGAAAGCCACGGAAAGGGGAATTGAAATGGCATCCGTGAGGAGAGAGGGGCCAACATAGCAGGTCTAGGCGGCAGCACAGGAAGGGTGGGTGGGGTGTGAGGAGCAGGCTGCACGAGGGCAGGGTGAAGAGCACCCCCCTCCATGATGCCCTTCCCCACTCCATAACAGGGCTGGGATTCCCAGGATAAGATCCATTGCCCCTAAGGGTGGGTATGGGGAAAGTGGCAGCTAGGGGCACTGCAGGAGCATGCTCCCTGAAGGAGCCAGGAACAGGAGAGGCAGGACCTGACCCTTCCTCATTGTCCTGGTAGCCAGCATTTGTCCAGACATGACCGCTCTGGGAGGAGCCACTAGATGGTGCAGTTACCCATAAACTCACAAATGCTCATTCTTGGTCTGCCAGCACAGCAGAGGCTTGGAAGATGGCTGGACTGGGCTTACTTTTGTGCTGTGGGTTCTCACCGAGGAGCTGTGTTGAAGGGCAGGGGTGGTCGCTCTTTGCTATACCTAGAGCCAGGTCTTGGGGCAGAGCTGCTTCCTGGCAATGGAGCATTGGTGCTGGAGCTGAGATTACTGAACCAGAGGGTTGCCTGGGTGCTGTTTGACCACCTCTGTTTAAGGACTGCTCTGGACATTGTAAATAAACCAAGGACACTACGAAAATACCTAGATTCCATGTCACTGATTTCTCCTCCACAGGGGAACTGCCCTGTATTGGCCTGAGCTCTGCTGCTGTTTGGTACAAAGGAGAGTCCTGGAGGTTGGAACAGAGAAAGGATTAAACAAAATATGTTACCAACCCCAGCCACAAGCTAGAGAGCTTCCCCTTCTGTGGGGCATGGAACCCCCCAGGAATGAAACCAGTGGTTGCAAACCCGACAGCCTGAGGTGTCATTTGCACAGAGTTCTTTGCACGGCTCTGACAAGGTCAGAGGGCAATATAGTGAGTGTAAATGTGATTTTCTCTCACTGTAAGGCCTCTGCTCCCACTCTGCCACTGCCAGAATGGTGTTAAATGGCGCCAATATAAATGAAATTTGTCCTACATTGTTTGCCTTATGGAGATCCCTGTCTTGCAAGGGAGTGATCTATGCAGGGGCAGTTTGGATCAAGATTGAGGAAAAGACCATGTTTTCCTACCCCATGAGTGCAGCTTGGATTTCCTGGGAACAAAATGGTAAAATTTTGTTCAGCCCCAGGAGAGACGATAGGGGAACACTGCAAAGTGCAGCTTTCTAAAGGGGAACCAATTAGAATCATAAAATACTAGGGTTGGAAGGGACCTTGGGAGGTCATCTACTCCAATCTCCTGCTCAAAGCAGGACCACCACCAACTAAATCATCCCAACCAAGGCTTTGTCAAGCCAGGCCTTAAAAACCTCTAATGATGGAGATTCCACCACCTCCCTAGTAACCCATTCCAGTCCTTCACCACCCTCCTAGTGAAATAGTGTTTCCTAATATCCAACCTGAACCTCCCCCACTGCAACTTGAGACCATTGCTCCTTGTTCTGTCATCTGCCACCACTGAGAACAGTCTAGATCCATCCTCTATGGAAGCCCCCTTCAGATAGTTGAAGACTGCTATCAAATCCCCCCTCACTCTTCTCTTCTGTGGACTAAATAACTCCAGTTCCCTCAGCCTCTCCTCGTAAGTCATGTGCCCCAGCCCCCGATCATTTTCATTGCCTTCCACTGGACTCTCTTTAATTTGTCCACATCCTTTCTGTAGTGGAGGGCCCAAAACTGAACTCAATACTCCAGGTGTGGCCTCACCAGTGCCGAATAGAGGGGAATAATCACTTCCCTCGATCTGCTGGCAATGCTCCTACTAATGCAGCCCAATATGCCATTGGCCTTCTTGGCAACAAGGACACACTGTTGACTCATATCCAGCTTCTCATCTGCTGTAATCCCCAGCTCCTTTTCTGCAGAACTACTGCTTAGCCAGTCGGTCCCCAGTCTGTAGCAGTTTACGCAATTCCTCTGTCCTAAGTGCAGGACTCTGCACTTGTCCTTGTTGAAGCTCATCAGATTTCTTTTGGCCCAGTCCTCTAATTGTTTTACTTCAAATGAGGCATGAAGACAGCAAAGCTATTGGGTACTGGCACTTTGGTGTTGGCTCAGCATGTCATTCAGTGACTTACTCTGCCGAGGGGGTTGTACAGGAACCTTTCATGCAACCTTTTTTTTTGTTTGGTCTCTTTTCTCTTGCTTTCATCCCCTGACACTCATTGCTTTTATCTGGGCAGATGTTGGCTATCATGCCAATAGAGCACTGAGCTTAGAATATTTTGTATCTGCCTTTGCTGGGGGATGGGGTAGGGTCCCTGGATAGGAGGTTAAGTGTTGTCAAGTTGCCACTCAGGGCCTAAAAGCTATAACCTCTCCCTATCCCACACATCGGGGATATTCAGGGTGTCAGGGTCACAAACGAGGGTAGAACTCTGGCCACTCTTCTCCAGAAGTCCAGCATGGCCCCATCTCCATCTGAAGAATAGAAAATCTCCATTTACTGTAGCAGATGTCGGTCGTGTGTGGCAGGTGGGCCTGATGTGACTTCCAGAAGGAGGCAGTTGCATGAACACATCTGAAAAAAAAATCTTGTAAGGAGACTGTTTCAATCTATGGCAACCAAACAGCAGGGCCCAGATCCTTCGCTGGTGTACATGGGAATGGCTGTGCTGAAGTCAGGGGGTGGGGGGGCCGAAGGAAGGGCTTGCAGAAGAAATGATCAAACAATGAAAAATGGAAGGGGGAGCACCACAGAAATTTGTTTCTCTCTTCCAGCTAGTTCTGGCCCATAGCCATTCCTCCAGCTTAGTGGCCACTGTCTGTGGCTGTGTTGTGTGAAGGGAGAATCTGAAGTAACCTCTCTTCAGGGCAACACCATTCCACTAACAAGACTGGGAGCTCTTGGAAGCAAAGACTGCTCTTTCCTATGTATTTGTACAGCACACGGCTCAGTGCAGTCCTGACTCTGATAGGGCTGGTGGGGATTACTACAGTATAAACAGGGAATGATAATCAATCCCGGAACGGCTGATTCACATGAGGCTGCCTGAGAGAAGGAACCCAGGTGATGTGCCCAGACTGTAACAAGGGTGATGTGCCTAGACTGCAAATTCCCGGACGGAGATTTGCTTAGTGAAACAATCCAACTCTGCTGGGTCCTTGGGTGGCAGAGCCAGGAATAAACAAACCCATGTGAGCATTTACAATGGAAGGGAATAAGCTGGCAACACACTTACCCAGATGATGGCGCTGGGCTGCCCTCACAAAGGGAGAGGAGTGAGGAGTCTATTTCCAGTGATCTGCAGAAAATGAATGATAGTGCTACAGAGTATGATGAATGTTAACAGCTCCAGAGATCGGGGAGAGGGAAACAGAGGCAAACATCTCATATACCAGCATAACAAGACTTTTTCAAAAGGTGGAGGAGGAAAGAAGAAACTTCTTAGCAATACAGAAGCTGATCAGGGATAAGGGAGCAGCCCCAGATGTTTCCTGAGATATGGTGATTTATTAGGAGAAAAAACAGAGGCAAATCTCCTTTTTTCTTGTAGGTGAAGGGATATTGCCAGAGTCAGTTGGTTGGGAAGGGAGGGAGATTTCCTTGGGTGAGGCAAGTTGAGCTGAATTTTGGTAGCATCCAAGCCATTGACTATCAAGAGAGCTGAACTCTTGAAGGATTCTATGGTTATTGTACTAGAGGAGTGAGTAGAACCCCTGCTAAGATTGGGCTTGGCCTGGTACCTGCACAGAGACAGTACAAGACCTGTACATGGTACCTGCACAGAGTAATAGACAGCCCTTGCCTCAATGGATAAGACAGACCAAGGGTGGGAGAAAGGAAGTGTTGTTTTTCCTGCTTCGGAGATGAGAAATTAAGTGACTTGATCGAGGTCACTTCACAAGCCTATGGTAGAGGCAGAAATTGAACCCAGACTCACAGATCAGACCCTGAATGACAAAAGCAGGCTTCTTCCGGCCATGACATTCTACCTGGGTCTCCATAAGCGGGACCTGGAATCTGCGTGTGAGTCTCACACTGCCTCAGCGTGGTCTGAGGGGCCTGCACTTAGGATACAAAGAAAGGCCATGAGGAATTAAGCCCAGGTACTGAGAGTCATTCCAGCAGAGCTGGGTCAAAGAAGGGAATTCAGTAAATGTTCTGGTTTGTGTCTAAAGATAAAGAAATCCTCCATGCTGAAAGGGGGCAGGAATATGTTCAGACTAAGAGATGTGTAAAACATAATGTTAGGTACTTGAAAGTCAGGTCCGTTGCAGCACAGGAAAAATCATGTAGCCTGAGCTATAAGGAATGGTGAGAGAAATATGGGAAGAGTATCATTAATTGCACAAGGGTTTGTCAAGACGGGTGTAAGCTAGACATGGTTGAAACTATTCAGAAGAAATTCTTTTCCCTTAGAACCGGGGTTCTCAACTTATGTTATCTGGGCAGCAGGTTAAGAACCACAGAGCGAACCCAACTACCTCCCTCACATATCCCTATGCCCAGTGCCTCCCACTCAGGGACCCCTTCACAGCAATTCATTTTTAATTTTCTGGAAAAAAAATGCAAAGTTTGGGGAAGATAATTCAGCAATGTTGATTTTTTTCATATTGAAATGATGGGATATTCCCCACTTTCTGATTCTTCCACAATATGGGAAAGAGTGGGAGGAGGGGGAGGACCCACTTGTCCATGCTTGGTGCTTGTTTCCCAACTTCTGCCAGTCAGAAAAGAGTCAGAAAGTGTTGAACATGTTCCTTTCTCTCTGATGGCATTAACACTGTAAAGTGATAGGGTTACTTTTAAGAGTGAAAAGGGGGTTTTCCTCACCTCCATTCTTCCATGTTGTCCAACTGGAAAAAGTTGGGAAATGTAAGAAAGTGTGTGCGGGTCGGGAAGGGGGACACTTTCAAAATTTTCCCTGGGAAAAGTGAAATTTCCCAACAGGATAATTTCAAAAGGGTGTTTTTCTTAGTTGTTATGGAAGATCCAGGTGGAACTCAATGGAGATGCACCCAAGAGGCTCCAAAGAAATTACCTTAAACATCTATCCACTATAGCAGGGTGCCCTATATTCTGTGATTATGCAGCCAAGAAAATTGCCATGAAACCACCTTGTAACTGTGAATTGCGTTCCAGAATTTTCATCTGAAAAATCTCTCTCTCTAATAGTTGTGAAAACTAACTTGGAATGACGAAATGAGTATAACCTCTGCCATGATGTTTGCTTGAGTCTGCAAACAGCCTGAAACAACCACTCCAGAAGACCTGCCCCATGCATCTCATGGAGCCATTTACCCTGAAACCTAAGGATGACAATTTAAAAGACACCTTGTTTATTTTTCTCACTGATGATCAGTTTAGCAGGCACATGCAGCTAATTTCTTTATGCCATGATCTCAAACCATCTCCCACATCTCTCAGTAGCTATACATTCCCTTTGTCATCTACATCACTGGCAAACCTTCCAGCTTCTCCTGACAAGCTGTGACTCTGTCCTGCATGCTTGATACAAAAACCTGCCAAGGATTGAAACCTGAAGAGCAGAGGAAATGGAATGTGATATAAAAATGAACAATGCAAGGAGCAGTAAGTGCCCTGCTGGGGGACTCATGTTTGCACAGAGCCATCCCGCAGTCTTCCGCCTGCTGCTTTAGAGTGCTGCCCACGGCAGGGGACTTGCTCCAGGACTGGGCTGCAGCTTGCTGGAAAAGCACCCGGGTCCTGTGCTGAACTAATCTCAATGCTCTCACTGGGCTTGTGCCCTCTTTAGCTTCACACTTTCAGTTTAGCCAGCAAACATTTCCAAACTGACACTCCTCTTCCCTGGCTTTTGCAATTAATGTCTGTAGAGGGGAGCGGGGAGTTTCTCTGCCAAAGGGAGCTGATCTTCTGCATGCTGAACGAAAGAGAGATTCTTGCTGAGGGAGCTACTCTGGGTTGCTAAGTAAATGCAGGCAAACGTTGTCCCTGTTGTAAATCTTGCTAGATAAATGTGTGGTAAGGCACTAAAAAACTAGCACAAAGTATTACATATTTATCATTTCTCCCTATTTGCTGACATCCTGAGTCCCCATCGGAAATGGAAGTGCATGAAATTAGGGAATCAGGGATTGTGGCATAATATATATTCTCCAGATCTACTAATGGTCTGATGAAATTATGTAAACTACTCCAGCTAGCATCACACATTACCCCAGACAGTTTTCTTCGGTCATTTCTAGGTAAAGGATATTTTGTGAAGCAATTTTACAGTTATTACGATAAACTTCCGAAATGACATTAGAGGTAACAGTACTAAGTAGACTGGGTAAAACATAGCACTTATTCAAATGACTGTATGAAGCTTTTGAGTTCATTAGAGAATGCCAAAATGGCAGAAGCGGGAAAGTAATGGGAAAAGGTGATCTGGACTGGAATTGCAGAAAGAATATGTAAAAACAGAAATAAAGAGCAGCTATTGATACAAAATAGCTCCTCAGATCTGTTACTGCTGAAATGTGATGTGTTATGGGTCTCATATAATGGTATTTTATGTCTCATGCAGTGAATACTGAGACGGAATTAAGGAAAATATGTATTTTACAAATGAGAGAGACGATGTCTCAGCATTGGCCACAGAAAATATGTTTAGGGTCTGCTCGGCTTGTTGCTAAAAGTGATCTAATGCATCGCGCGAAACAAGAAAAACTTCCAATAGTGTCTGTCTGGTGATGAGAAATGATGAGTATAATACCTGCTGAAATAACTTCTTAGCCAACCCCGGGATGGCTGGATGAATTGTACACTATGCAGACATGTATCACTGCACGAATAAAACAATGAGATAATAAGCAAGTGTTATTGATGGAGACTATTGCTCTCCTTACTTGATCATAACAATTTCCTCTCAATGTAGAAATGAATTCTAGTTGGTAATGTGGTCTCTGGGAGTTGTATTTATTCTGTTTATTGGTATCAAGAACTTATTACTTTGCATAAATTATTCATTTGAATTAGACACGCTTTTGAGGTTCAGATTATTTGTGTCTGGACGACAAGGGGGCGGGGTATTCTGTGGTTTACATTGCAAAAAAAAAATCTTTTTAAAGAAATAAAAACAAATTGATCTCTGAAGGTGAGGGAATCCAAATCAACTCTGGAGATACAAATGCAGCTCCAGAATCATAATGGATCTATTGGAGCATCATGAATTCCTCATGTTCCAAAAGCACCAGGGCTCCTGGTTACATGCAGATGGTTTGAGGCACTGGTGCTAAGGGAATTGTGCAAAAGTATCTCGTTGACTAGCTTGCCACAAGGATTTGATAGACATGCTGTGCAATGAGACATACGATGTGCTGGAGAGTCTGAATCCTGACCAATAGGAGGAAGATCAAGCAAAAGAGAAGTGACTGAAAGAGTCACTTGGGATGAGATGGTCCATGAGACATCACATCCAGTCTCCTAGGAAACATGGGCAGTACTGCCAGGAGGGCAAGCACCGGAACGACAGGTCCTTCCTCAAGTTCAGCTGAGCACTTTGCCCCTCCAGCTGGGAGGAGAAAGGAGGAAAGTGGACTTCAACAGGACTCTGTAAACCGAACTCTCCTCTGTACCTGCTGGGTGTGTGGTTGGTGCGAACGCTCTTCTCGTCCATATGCTAAGACCCTTGTTGTTCCACTACCACAAGAGTGGCCTAGTCCACAAGCTAAGCTTCAGTATGGAGTTCAGCCAGGTGGCCCACAGCTGGCCTCATTCATGGTGGATGCTCTACCACCTGCAGTCATTAAGGCAGCTGCTCTAGTTCAAAGAGGAGTGATTGGCTGGATGCTGGAGTCACTAGGTGGAGTTCACTGGCCGGCATTAAACAGGACATCAGATTAGAGGATCATAACGGTTCCTCCTGGCCTGGGAACTTACGGAGCTGTACATTTGTAACAGAGAGTTACAGCCCGTGGAGACCTCAGCATTCAATGCTTCATATTGATTAGAGACGCCATCCAGAAATGAGCAACCTGGAGAGTTAGGGTTTGTCTGCACTGCAATTAAGACTCGTGGCTGGCCCATGTCAGCTGAGTTGGGCTTGCGGGCTTGGGTTATGAGGCTGTTGAACTGAGGTGTAGACATTCAGGCTCAGGCTGGAGCGTGGGCTCTAGGACCCTCCCCATCTCAGAGCCCAGACTCCAGCCTGAGTGTTGACACTACCATGAAACACTCCCTTACCCTGAGCCCCTTAGCCTGAGTCAGCTGACATGGTCCAGCCGCAGGTCTTTAATTGCAGTGTAGATGCACCGAGCGCGTCTGACATATGTATCTGACTGGCTGTGGCAATGTCAGGCACTTCCCTTTCTTAAATGAAAACTCAAACAAAGTGATCCAAGCAGGAGCTGACACATCAAATGCTCCGCCCTCACGTGTGCTTTGTGTATGAAATGTTACAAAGGACTGAGCCAGTCAGGGAGATGGCACGGCGTAAAGCAGTGATTCTCAACCTAGGGCAGCAGCTTGTTCAGGGAAAGCCCCTGGCGGGCTGGGCTGGTTTATTTACCTGCTGCATCTGCAGATTCAGCCAATTGCAGCTCCCACTGGCAGCGGTTCGCTGTTTCAGGCCAATGGAGGCTTCAGGAAGGACGTCCAGCACATTCCTCAGGCCACGCCACTTCCCGCAGCCCCCATTGGCCTGGAGCGGCAAACCACGGCCGCTGGGAGCTGCGATTGGCCAAACCTGCGGATGCAGCAGGTAAACAAACCGGACTGGCTCGCCAGGGGCTTTCCCTGAACAAATGGCTGCCTTAGTTTGAGAACCACTGGTTTAAAGGTTAGAAGACGAGTTTTAAAGTCAGGTTCTAATCCTGACTGCCACTGTCCTACTGTCTGACTTTGGGTAAATCACTTAGCATCTGTTCAGTGGTGATATTATTTGCAGATTTACTTACCAATTTTAGACTCACACAACATTATAATTAAAAAATGAGCACTGTACAGATGCAATGTGTCCCATAGTAAATGATTTTAAACTGGCTAACTGAGAGATCTCAAAAAGTAATTGCAAATGGGAAAACCTCATCCAATGGGGTGTCTGTAGCAGGGTTCTGCAGGAATCTGTTTTTGGCTCAATGCTATTCACTATAATTATTAATGATCTGAAAGAAAACATAAAATCATTGCAGGTAAAGTATGCAAATGAGACAAACATTGGTGTAGTGGTAAATAGCCATGGGGACAGCTCAGTTACATAGAGCAATCTGGATCCATTGGTAAGGTGGGCTCATTTAAATACCATGCATCTCACTATAGCCAAATACCGGGTCATAAATCATGGAACAAAAAATGTAGGTCACACTGCCAAGATGGGAGACAGGCTCCTGGAATGCAGTGACTTAGGGGAAAAGCTAGATAATCAACTGAACCTTTGCTTCCAGTGGATGATGTAGCTAAGAGGGCGAACACAATTCTTGGATACATCAGGAGATCATTGCTGAACACTGTGTCTGGTTCTGGGTTCCACACTTCAAAGAGGCTGTAGACAAACTAGAAAGGTTCAGGAAAGAGTTATAAGAAAGACTGAAGGTTTGTAAAACCTGCGTTCTCATGAGAGACTGAAGCAGAACAATCTATTTAATCTATCAAAGTGAAGTTGAAGTGGTGACTTGGGGACGGTCTTTAAGCACCCGCATGGGGAGAGATTTCTGATAATAGAAGGTTCTTTAATCTAGCAGACAAAGGAGGAACAAGATCCATCAGCTGGAAGCTGAAACTAGATAAATTCAGACTATATATAAGTGAGGGAACAACTCACCTAGGGACTTGATGGATTCTATCATTTAAAGGGTATGTCTACACTGCAAAAAAATCCAAAACAGGACAGCAAGTCTCAGAGCCCAGGCCAGCTAACTCGAGTTCACGGGGCTTGTGTTACAGGGCTCAAAATAGCAATGTACACATTCCTTTTTGAGCTGGAGCCCACACTCTGAGCCCTTCCGGTTGCTAGGTTTCAGACCCTGAGCTCCAGCCCGAGCGAGAATGGCTACACAGCTATTTTTAGTTATAGTTCTGCCATGGTTTATTGTTTTTTTTTTGCTGTATAGGCGTACTCAAAGTCTTTAAATCAAGAATGGGTGTCTCTTTGTAAAAGACCCATTCTAACTCAATGCCAGAATCACTGGGTGACATTCTCTTTCCTGTGTTATACCAGAGGTTAGAGTAGATGATCGTAAAGGTCCTGCCTGGCCTTAACATCTATTCATCTTATCCAGCTTTGAAAATGCTCTGAGCTCATTGGGTAAAATGTGCTATTGAAAGTGTTGTTATTTAGCAATCCTTAAAATGAACTGGCAGCAATTAACTCCTCATACTTGAAGCCAAAGGTTCCACTCATGAACCATTTTCCTGAAATTCCCAGCAAAGACCCGGATTTGGTCAATGCCTTGCAAGCTGTGTGGGAATTTCCAAATAGACATTCACTTAGGGACCTCATTCCTCTCTGAACTGTAATTCATTCCTGCTGCATCTCCCTTTCTCTCAGATGGGGAACTCCACTAGGCATTATGGATGAAGTATTTAAAACCAACTAACAAAACCTTGGGATTGACCATACCTCAGGGGGGAAAGTGCTTTCCCACCTCTTACTCCTGCCTGGTTTGCATTAAGAACATTTCCCTGCTCTCACATTTCCATGTGGCAGGTAGATTGAGCAGGTGCATTACATACAAACCTCCTTTGTGGGTTTCTTCCCTCTCTGTCTGCAGCTGTGAATATACTCCATGCACCAAAGGAAGGAGTAACCTTTGAATGAGCTGCTATCTGGGGCGCCGTGCCCCAGTCTAAGGGTACGTCTATACTACCCGCCAGATCGGCAGGTAGTGTTTGATGTTTTGGGGATCGATTTATCGCATCTTGTCTAGACATGATCAATCAATCTGCTAATCGACGCCTGTACTCCACCTCAGCAGGAGGAGTAAGTGCAGACTACAGGGGATCGGCGGCGGTGGACTCGCCGCCGTGAGGACAGCCAGGTAAGTCGAACTCAGATACTTCGACGTTAGCTATGCGAATAGTTTATGTCTTCAGAGCTCTGAAAAAGTTTGGGTTCCTCTTTCAAGTGTCTTTATCTGTCTTGTCCTACGTTCCACTGCGGCTTCTATCCATCCCCTCAGATCTCAGAGCTAGTGCTCCTGCAGTGACATCACACTCAAGTGCCTGTGACATCACAGCAAAGTGATGATAACAAGGAACTGGGCCAATGGGAGCAGCAGGGTGATCAGGGAGGAGGCACCAACATCTTGGTGACTCAGCAAAAAGGAAGAAAGAAATGCACAAACAACACGCACTGCTTCAATGGGAGTCTGATAAAATATTAAATATTGTAATGTTTGCCAGGTTGTGACAAGGGCTTTTAACAGTGCTAAGCAGACAAGCACAAATGAGCAACTTTACTTAGCACTTTCGACTATGGCATCTTATCCTCTCTCCGCATTAAGCAGCCTGCCTTAGTAGTTGTTTAAGAAGGATTAGTTTAATTAAAGGGAAATTGCAGATCACTTCCAATATCCTGGCTAAATATTTACTAAGCAAGAAACATATAATTAAAGGAAGAAAACTGCTTGTGTTAAAGAGCGCTGGCTGGGAAATGATTTCTCCATCTTGTGAAATTTTTTATTTAAAAAATGTTCTTGTCCTGAATCAGAACAAAAAGTCAAAATCTTTAATTCTTCATGAACCTAAACTCCAGGGTTTTTTTGTTTGTTTGTTTGTTTTGTTTTTGTGTCTTTGCATTCAGGACATTTCATTTTGAAAATTTTGAAATTCTTCATTTTGATTTTGACCATTTTCAAAGTTTTCATTTTTTAAAAATCTAATTAGCTTAAATTTCTAAACAAAAAGTCATTTCAAACTGAGAAACTGGAATTTTTCATTTTGAAAAAGTCAAAACACCAATTGACTACACCTGATCTAAACCATCCAAGAAAGGTGGCTATCCAACACCCTTTTGAAAACCTCCAGTGAAGGAGCTTCCATGGTTTCTCCAGCAGTCTGTTCCATTGCCCTGCTGTTCTTACAAGTAGGGATTTTTTCCTAAAATTTAATCTAAATCTGCTGTGCTGTAGTTTGAACCCTCTGCTTCTGGTCCTGCCCTCTGTGGCAAGAGAGAACAACTTTTCTCCATCTTTTTTTATGGCAGCCTTTCAAGGATTTGTAGGTCACTGTCATACTCCCCCCTCAGTCATCTCTTTTCAAAACTAAATATACCCAGTTCCTTCAGCCTTTGTTCATACGGCTTGCATTCCATCCCTTTGATCATCTTTGTTACTCACCTCTGGATTCTTCCTAGTTCTCTACATCCTTTCTAGACATGGGTGACCAAAATTGGACACAATACTCCAGCTGAGGCCTAACCAGCACCAAGCAGAGTGGTACTATCCCCTCCTGTGACTTGCCTGCTATTCCTCTCTTGATGCAACTCAATATTTCATTTGCTGTTTTTGCAATAGCATCGCATTACTGTCTCATGTCGAGACTGTGATCTATCACAACTCCCAGATCCTTCTCAGCAGTGTTGCTATCAAGCTTGTTATCCCCCATTCTGTATTTTTGTGCATTTGATTTTTCTTCCCTAAGTGTAGCACCTTACATTTGTCTTTGCTGAATGTCATTTCATTCAGTTCTCCAATTTATCAAGATCCATCTGAATTTAAGCTCTACCCTCCAAAGTGTTGGCAACTCCCCTTAGCTTTGTGTCATCTGCAAATCTGATCCATATGCTCTTTATTCCTATATCCAGGTCATTAATAAAGATGTTAAACAACAATGGAACCAGAATAGATTCCTGTGGAAACCCACTTGAGACCTCCCTCCAAACTGACATCATTCCATTAATAGTCACTTTTTGTTTAACCAATTACACTGGTCTACAATTTTTGAGAAGTCGTCTGCTTTAGAGATAAAATGTGATATGTATTATGTATTTTGATGTCCTGAATTCAAATATGACAATTAAAACAACTGATTGGCTACTGTTTCTAAGATATTTAAGTTTCTACATTTTATGTCTATGTATATTGTGTAGATAGTAGAGTTTTAATCATAAATTGTAAACCTAGGTCTTTTCATGTGTTTATGGTTGCTTTACATGATAATATTTCACCTGTCCTGTTTATGTAACACTTTAAAAATCAGCAAAAGGGTTATATAAATAAAATTTATTATGAAACAAAAGGCAAAAAACTATTATGTACATAGTTTAGTCCTATTCAGTGTCTACTCGGCGCTTCTTGTCTTGTCTCTTGTATTCATTAAATGGAGCATCTCTTGTCACTGTCCAGCAATAGTCTGCAAGCATTGATGGGCTCCATTTGCCTTGATAGCCTGCCAGGAGATTCCACTGCTGGAGTCTGGAGCCCAACAGCTCCGCTTTACTCTTGGGTAGTTCTAAATCCCTGACAAGGTCATTCAGTTCTCCTTGTGTTTCGAGGTGTGGTTCAGAGGAGGAGGATGGGAGAAAATGTGGGTCCTGTGACATTGATGGTTCAGGATCAGAAGTTTCATCCTCTTCCTCGTCTGACTCAAGTGAGAATGATTCTGGTGCATCAGGAATCGGCAGTCCTTCTTCGTGGGGTACTGGGCGTATAGCTGATGGAATGTTTGGATAATGCACAGTCCACTTTTTCTTCTTTGACACACCTTTCTCAACTGGAGGCACCATACAGATGTAACAATTGCTGGTATGATCTGTTGGCTTTCTCCAAATCATTGGCACTGCAAAAGGAATAGATTTCCTTTTCCTGTTCAACCACTGGCAAAGATTTGTTGCACAAGTGTTGCAGCATATGTGTGTGGCCCACCTCTTGTCCTGATCTCCAATTTTGCAGCCAAAATAAAGGTGATAGGCTTTCTCAAACATAGTGGTTATACTGCGATTTTGTGATGCAAAAGTCACTTCACCACAAACATAGCAGAAGTTATCTGCACTGTTCACACAAGTACGAGGTATCTCTACTCACTTTGGCTAAACAGAAATGTGTCCCTTTGCAAAATCAAACACTGACAAATAAGAGAGCACGACACTGTATGATTTCTAGAGCTGATATAGGGCAATTTGTTCAGCAGAGTGATGTAAGCTTTGTTATGATTGCATCATCCATGACTTCTAGGAATAACATGATGCAATTCATATCATGTATGACGCAATACCAGCTTCAGATTGCATCATTCATTGTTTTGCCTAAAAAGCAAGTACTGTCCAAACCCAGTTATAGATTTATTCATAGATCCAGTCAAAGATGTATTTTAGTCATTTCTGGTTTAAATTGAGATCCCTTTCCTTTATAACTCACTTATCCTCCACCATTCCCAAGTCTAGAGTCGTATATACTGACCCAATAGAATATCTTGAAAATTAGAGCTAATCAACAATTTTAAGCATCATTTTCGTTCTCAGTGACCCAGAATTAGTGAAGTTGGACTACATTTATTTCAGAAGCATTTTGGCTGTAGAGCAATGTTATGTATTGTGACAAAGTTCCTCCTCTACCTTGGTGGGTTCTGCGCTTATTGGCAGATTTGCTCGCCTCACAAATTCACCCTGTGGGTTGGGAAAAAGCCCAGAGATCTTCCCCTCTAGTAGAAGCCACAGTCCAGGTCAATTCCTCCTGTGTTTGATCAGGAGTTGGGAGGTTTGGGGGGAACCCGTGCCTGCCCTCTACTCCGGGTTCCAGCCCAGGGCCCGGTGGACTGCAGCTGTCTAGAGTGCCTCCTGGTACAGTTACGTGACTGCTACAGCTCCCTGCACTACTTCCCCATGGCCTCTTCCCAACATCTTCTTTATCCTCACCACCAGAACTTCCTCCTGGTGTCTGATAACGCTTGTACTTCTCAGTCCTCCAGCAGCTCTTAGCTCCTAGAGTCTCTTGCTCCCAGTTCCTCGCACGCACTTCCTCTCCTCTGGCTCCCCCTGGCCTGACTTTAGTGAGCCCTTTTATAGCATCAGAGGGGCCTTAATTAGAGTCAGGTGCTTAACAGCCTCACCTGACTCTTAGCAGGTTAATTGGAGTCAGGTGTTCTCATTAGCCTGGAGCAGCCCCTGCTCTGGTCACTCAGGGAACAGAAAACTGCTTACCCAGTGGCCAGTATATCTCCCTTCTACTACTCTGCTGTTCCCAACTGGCCTGGGTCTATCACAGTATCCACTTAATGGTAGTTCCACCAAGCCCACATTTCTCCAGTTTACTTATCAGAATGTCATGTGGGACTGTGTCAAAAGCATTGTTAAAGTCCAAGTATATTATGTCCACCTCATTCTCCCTATCCACCCAATCAGTTACCCTGTCAAAGAATCAGAGGGGTAGCTGTTTTAGTCTGGATCTATAAAAGCAGCAAAGAGTCCTGTGGCACCTTATAGACTAATAGATCTATTGGAGCATGAGCTTTTATGGGTGAATACCCACTTCGTCAGATGCATGTAGTGGAAATTTCCAGGGGCAGGTAAATATATGCAAGCAAGAACTAGACGAAGTGGGTATTCATCCACAAAAGCTCATGCTCCAATATGTCTGTTAGTCTATAAGATTCCACAGGACTCTTTGCTGCTTTTACTTGTCAAAGAAGGAAATCAAGCTGGCTTGGCATGATTTGTTCTTGGTAAATCAGTGGTGTCTGCTAGTGATCAATCCTTCATCCTACCGGTATTCACAAATTGAATGTTTTATCCATTGCTCTAGTAGATTCCCAGGTATTGAGGTCAGGCTGACTGGTCTATAATTCCCCAGCTCCTCCTTTCCTCCTTTTTAAAGTTGGACACTGCATTAGCCCTTCTTCAGTCTTCCAGGACCTCTCCTGTCATCCATGACTGTGAAAATATTATTGCTAGTGGCTCTGAGATTTCTTCAGCTAATTCCTTCAGTACCCTGGGGTGAAGAGCATCCGGCTCTGCTGACTTGAATTCTTTCAGATCAGTAAAAGTTCTCTGACATGTTCTTTATCTATTCTGATCTGCATCCCTTCCCCTTTCTTATCTATGATAACTTCAGTAGTCATCTGGTCTCATGTTATTTTTTGTGTGAAGACTGAAGCAAAGTAGGCATTGAGCAGGTCTGCCATCCTAACATGCTCTGTTAAAAGCTCGCATTCTCCATTGGGCAGCAGAGCCACATCATCCCATATATTTCTTTTTTGTCTGACCTATCTGTCCGACTTGTTGCGTCTAACATTCCTTTCCAGTTGTAATTCATTTTTTGCCACGGATTTCCTGATTTTTCCCTGCACACTCATGCTATTCCCATGTATACTTCCCTGGTGACATGCCCCTCCTTCCCCTCTGGTTTTGAGATAGCTAAAAAGCTGCTTGTGCAGCCACATTGGCCTTCTGTGGTTCTTCTTATCTTTCCTCTGCATGTCGAGCTTGATGTTGAGCCTCTAGTATTACATCTTGTTGAAACTGCCAGCCCCTTTCGACTCCTTTTCTTTCTAATTGGCCTTTCTATGGGACCTTGCCTACTATTTCTCTGAGTTGGTTGAAATCTGCCTTTCTTAACACCAGTGTCTTTTTGAAGTCTGTTGGTGTTGCTGAAGTCCAGTGTCCATGTTTTTCTGTTTTCATGTCCTCCTTTCCTAGAAGCTTGAATTCTATTAGATCACGATCGCTTCCTCCCAAGTTCCCGACCACTTTCACATTCGCAACTAATTCATTCCTGTTGGTCAACACCAGATCCAAAATGGATGACCCCTCTTGTTGTTCCCTCAACTTTCGGAATCAGAAAATTGTCCCCTACACATGCTATGAACTTGCTGGACAGGTCTCAGCCCCCCAAAACAAACATCAGCTTAAAAATTTTTTTTTAAAAATTCTTGATGTTTTTTCCCCTTTCTAGCAACTCCAATGACAGAACAGATTTATCTCCAACTTCAAAGGAAATTCACCTCTGTGATGAGACCAGGCATGAGTCCTTCCTGCTCTGAGCATGTGTAAACCAGGGGAAAATGACTAGCAGAGTGTCTGCTTCCTGGGCACCATTCTACAGATACAGAGGTTCACTCAATAGCTTCAAAAAAGAGGAGCAAACTTCTCCTTCCCAGAGACAAAAGCTGCTGACTTAAGAGGAATCACCTGTAGATAGTGTATTCCCTACGGCCAGCAACTGGAGCCATTACACAGCTCAGTTCTCAAGGAGCGGGCTCTCTGAAGGGATCTTTCCTTCCAGCCTTGTCTGCATTAAGGATATTTGTACCATGCAAATCCTTAATACGCAGGTGCTGCTCCTGGGCAGCAGGATCTGGTTACACACTACAACGAGCTCTGGGTAAGCCCTGCTTTGCACTGGGGCAGTATATCCACGTTCAGACCTTGCACCAACGTGACTGCCTAGATGTGGTGACACCAGGCCCATGTAGGCAGGGCCACGGGCCCAATCAGATGGTGAATTCCACTGACAACACCCTGGCCTGTCCCCTGCAGTCGTGAACCTGGACTTCATCAGCAATTAGCTGCTGTGGTGAGATTTGGACTGTCCCCCTGATCTCCAGGCTGGTATGACATTTACTCTGCCCTTCGTGTGCACACTTACCATGCAGTCTTCAGTTACATACACTGTTATTCCAGCAAGCCCCTGGCCACACTGCACACGCAGGTCAGGCCTTGTCTATGCTGGCAGCAGCATGTATATAGGCAGAAGTGAGAGTAAGTTTAAGGATTTACCGGTATGCTGGGGTCCTGGGCAGTGGTGTGGCCTCAACCAGAAGAAGCAGGACCTTTAAATCCTGGCCCTGCAGAGGCGGCTGGGAGCCCTGGGTCTCTGGGGCGATTTAAAGGGCCCAGGGCTCTGGCCATCATTAGGGCAGCAGAGCTCTGGGCCCTTTAAATCACCAACAAAGCCTTGCTGCCACTACCCCCGGGCTCTGGCAGACGGGCTCAGGCAGCGATTTAAAGGGCCTGGGGCTGCGGCTGCTGCAAGGAGCCCCGGGCTCTTTAAATCGCCAGCCTGGGGAAGCCAGTCCAGTGCGGCACTGCTTACCAGTTCTTGCCGGTATGCTGTACTTTCACCTCTGTATCTAGGGGTAGATACATGACACTGTGGTGTGCAGTGACACGGGGCAGTGAAAGGCTCTGGCAGGAGGAAGGTAGAAGGAAAAAGCTCTGGCAGTAGCACGGCCACTGATGCATTCCCACCATGTGGGACATTTCACTACTTCTGCGAACGACATGGGCCTGCCCCTGCCAGCGTGACCCTCACATCTTCCAGCATGATGTTGGACACACTGTGCGTGTGAGGTCATGCCACATGGGGACGCTATTTCGAAGAGCGCGCTGCTCCGCCCCTGCCAGAGTGACAAGGTCTTACAGGTGGGGGCGCTCTTCAAAATGGTGTCCCCCACCCACTATCAGGCAAAGCCATGTCTGGTTTTGTCTGAGTACTGAATGGGGAACGAACCCTAGAAAAGCAGGACTGTCCTGTTTAATAGCTGACGAGGGGCCTGCCTATCCAGTAGCATCCTGCTGCAGGGGCCTTTCACTACAGTGAGGAAAGGTTCCAGTGGGGAGAGCAGCGGGGAAAGGGTCCAGCTGCAGGACACGACATTGCCAAAATTAGCAGTGTGGGTGTGGGAGGCGCTGCTTGGGCTGGTGGAGAGCTGCGTAGGGAATGGACCCAGAGGTCTAGGCCCATCGTTACCTTGTTCGCCTAAGCAGTGTCTCACCATCGGTGCTGCTATTTATACCTGTGTTGGGAGGGGGGCACACAGTGCATGCACTCTACACACTGCTGTGTGTATAGACATAGCCTTAGAGAGCATGCTGGGAAATCTGCTGCTGCAGCCTCCCGCCCCCGCATGGCACATTCTTAGGAGAGGGGGAAGATTGAAGGACTAGGCCTGGGGTTTTAATAGCCAGGCTTGTTCTTTTTCGTCTCAATCTCTATAATCATTTTTCCTTATTAAACATTAATGAAAAGCCTGGGCAGTGACAATCCATCCGATCCCAGCCTGGCGTGGCTGTAACGCAGCTTCCTACTCCCAGCAGCCTGAACCTTTTCATCCTGCTAATGCTTCGATTGCTTCTTGTTCCACCGCTCTTGATTGCCCATGTTACTGAGAGCACAGGGCTGGGGGGTCACTTTCAGCAGAGCAGGATTATCTCCATGCAAAGCAGCCCAGATGGATTTTTCTCTTTAGCGCTCATAAATAGATATAGAAAACTCCCCTAATGCGCTTTATTAATGGCTACAAACTTCATTTGCTGTGCACCAGCGTGACATGGCCTCATGGCTCAGACAATTGCCTTGGGGGTGCAGGGAGCTTGCAGACACTGGAAAAATATTCCAGTTAGGGATTGAGGAGAGATGCTTTTATGAGTCATCCGGGTCCCACTTGAGAAGGACCCTGCCCTTGGATTTTGGGAGCACTTTGGAAGCATAAGAGTGAGCAGGAGAAAAGTCTGATGTGGTGTGGCATTTCTCAGACTGGATTGCTTATCTAAGGAGGGGTTAGTATCCAATCAAAGCTACCAGCTCATCCAGGTACACCATCAGCAAAAGGGAAATAAATGTTTCTTTTAAGAGCGGAAACCCGCCTTCCCCCCATCCTTTTTTATTTTTGCAGAACCCTCTGCTCTCCTGGGTTCCAGCTGGACACAGTTGCTAGTCACTGGAAGGATGTCAGCAGGAATGTGCAGGAGAAGAACTGGGCTTCCTTCCAAACTTGTTTGAATTTGCAAGGTGCTCGTGGAAGCTGTGGATGAATATTTTTGCTCCTTTTCCAGGGTGCTCTCTGCAGTGTATTTCGACTGGGGTTCCTAGGGGCTATGGTAATACAATTATACGGTATACTATGCTGGGGACACTAATGCTCACTGTAAACTACACCTCTGCTGAGCAGGACTCCTGGTGAATACCCAGAACGTACCTGCCAGGTGCAGTATCTCTTTAGTAAACCCTGCACATTGTCCAGCCAGCAACCATAGCTAACGCAGGAGCACTCCCTGGGGACGGCAGGTTGGCTGCTTAGCTTTGTAACAAACATGTGGGGCCTCATCACTTTCAATATCAATCCACCTCAGCAATGCTTTTAAGAAATCGCTAGCAATATGAACATTTACCACTTGCTTTCCTGGCATGCCAGCACTGCCTCCTCCCAGCATAAAGTTACATTGTCCTGGTAGCACTTGGTACATAGCACAGGTCTGACTTGCTCCCAAATGAAAATTATTTTTCCTTAGACCCAGCCTCACTGCAAAACCATTAGCACAGCATGAAACTCTCAGCATTTCCTCCAGCCAGTCCCCAACTCCCGTCCCCCATTTTCATGGCTGAGTGGAGAAGAGGACAGTTTTGCTACCAGAAAATACCAAATTAACGAGTGAGCAAACAATCCCATTGATTTAAAGGAAGCCTTCAATGTGATGTATAGAAAAACCATATGGGTGAGGGGGCTGGTGTTTCTAAATGGGTTTGTTAGAAGTTTCCTCCCCCTTAGAGTCCTAGGAATATGGACCGCCTCTGGTAGAGTCATAGAGTCATAGATTTTAAGGTCCGAAGGGACCATTACGATTGTCTAGTCTGACCTCCTGCACAATGCAGGCCACAGAATCTCACCCACCCACTCCTGTAACAAACCCCTAACCTATGTCTGAGCCATTGAAGTCCTCAAATCATGGTTTAAAGACCTCAAGGTGCAGAGAATCCTCCAACAAGTGACTCATGCCAGACGCTGCAGAGGAAGGCGAAAAACCTCCAGGGCCTCTGCCAATCTGCCCTGGAGGAAAATTCCTTCCCGACCCCAAATATGGCAATCAGTTAAACCCTGAGCATGTGGGCAAGACTCACCAGCCAGCACCCAGGAAGGAATTCTCTGTAGTAACTCAGATCCCACCCCATCCAACATCCCATCACAGGCCATTGGGCATATTTACCGCTAACAGTCAAAGATCAATTAATTGCCAAAATTAGGCTCATCATCATAGCATCCCTTCCATAAACTTATAAAGCTTAGTCTTGAAGCCAGACATGTCTTTTGCCCCCACTGGTACCAAAGATGGTCTGAAACACTCTAAAACATTTCCCATGGTATTCACAGAAAACAGGCCAATGTGGAGCGTGATGGAGGCTTTGTAGGCCTTTCCCCAGGATGACCTCAATTGCTCATGCATATTGTGCCCATCACAAAGTCGCAGCAATCAAGCATTTATTGCCCACCATTAGGAAGTCTCTATACAGAACAGTGTCATTCACAGCCACAGAGTTACAGAAGAAACATCTCTCCCATGCCGGCTCAGCTAACACCTACTTATTCCAGTAACTAAAACTTTGAATATGGAAGGGCTGCTGAACCACCTGCCAAGGTACAATTCAACCATATAAGACTTTCATCATCCACTTTGAAAAACCAAGAGAGAAGAAAGAAGGCTAGTAATGGGATACAGACTGAGGCTACTTGATGTACTCTGGAGAAAGCAAATATTGCAAAGGTAAATTGAACTGCAATTTTTGTGATGCGTTGAAGTAGAAGACAGAGAAGTCATTTTAAATAAATAGGGCTGGATGAAATTAACCCATCTCAACTGGATTTTGATGGAAAATTGGGGTTTTGGCTAAGCAAAAATGTTCACAAAAAGTGTCTTCTTCCGGTGGAAAAATTCAAATTTTCAACAAAACTGGTAGGCTAACCATTTGAGGGTTTTTGATGAAAAGTCAAAATGTTCTGCAGAAAATTTCAGCAAAAACAAATCTTTCTTCACTTCTGTCAGTTTTTCCATGCAAAATATGGATTTTCAAAACAACTCTAGAAACAATCTTCCTGTTAGTGCTATGACTCTTGTGGTTGCATTATTATGAGGGGCAGTTGCAAATTTTCCATTAAAACTTTTTTCAATGAAAAATTGGGTTTTTGAGTAAATGAAATGTTTTGCAAAGTGTCTATTTCTGCAGAAATTGTAAGTTTTCTTCACAAACTTTTCAGAGAAAACCCAAAACTTTTGGGTTTTTTTAATGAAAAATTCAAAATTTGGATAAGACAAAAAGCCCATATCCTGACCAGCTCTAGAAATAAACTTCCAGTTAGATCTATTTCCCTTGTAGTTGCATTATGGTTAATAATTAATATTTGTGTTGCAATAGGCCACAGTTTGTTTTGCCCCAACTCGGGTCAGGGCCCCCTTATGCTAGGCACGGTACAAACATAAAAAGACACAGTAAACGTCTAGAGATCACAATTTCATATGTGACTTGACAAGTGAGTGTCACCAGCAGCTGGCTGGAGATGGAGACTGAGAGCAGCAGTGCTAAGACTTCATGGTTGCAAAGATCACTCGTGTTCATGGCTTCTTCAGTTACTGGCTAGGATTTGGGGTTGGTTGGCTTGTCTGTTTTGATGGTTGCTTCAGACCAAGCTGCTGTTAGTTGCTCAATTTCTGCCAGATTCCACAGCAAAGGGGACTCACAGGAGTTGAGAGTAGACTCATAGAACTATAGAACTGGACGGGACATCAATAGGTCATCTAGTCCAGGCCCCCGCAACGCAAGCTAGGACTACATAATAGCCAGTCCATTCCTGACAGTGTGTGTTTTTCTAACCTGTGGAGGCCTTGAGGATCAGTTCAAGGAGGGCTTTCCATCCATGTGCACAGGGCAGTATGAAATCATGTGCAAAGATGGATGTGGTAAACCAGGCCTGTCATAAACAGATAGTTAAGGGTTAATGTCTCTTTTACCTGTAAAGGGTTACAAGCAGTGAACCTGGACCACCTAACCAGAGGACCAATCAGAAGACAAGATACTGTCAAATCTTGGTGGAGGGAAGTCTTTGTTTTGTGTTGTTTGTTTGTCTGATGTTCTCTCTGGGTTCTGAGAGTAACCAGACGTACCTACAGGCTCTCTAATTTTCTATTCAAATAGTAAGTACAAGTACAAAGGCGGTTAATTCTTTTTGATTGTTTTCTTTATTTGCAAAAGTGTTTTTTGCTGGAAGGATTTTAATTTGTATTTGTGCTGAGGGGAAGGCTTCTCTCTAGTGTCTATAAGCTGAAAGACCCTGTAACTTTTACCATCTTAATTACAGAGACAACTTTTACTTTTTTTCTTTCTTTTATTAAAAACTTTTCTTTTTTAAGACCTGATTGATTTTTTCCCCTTGTTGAGGCTCAAGGGAATTGAGTCTGTGCTCACCAGGGAATTGGTGGGAGACAGGGAGAGAAAAGAGGAGGGGGGAAGGTGCATTTCCCTTTGTTTTAAGATTCAAGGAGTTTGAATCACAGTGATCTTCCAGGGTAACCTAGGGAGGGAAAGCCTGGGAGAGGCAACGGTGGGGGAAAAGGTTTACTTTCCTTGTATAAGATCCAGGGAGTCTGGGTCTTGGGGTCCCCTAGGAAGGTTTTGGGGGGACCAGAGTGTGCCAGGCACTGCAAGTCCTGGTTGGTGGCAGCACTACAAGATCTAAGCTGGTAATTAAGCTTCGGGGGATTCATGCTGGTACCCCATCTTTTGGACGCTAAGGTTCATAGTGAGGGTTATACCATGACAAGGCCAAATGTCTGGTTGAGGCTGGTCGGATTCATGGGACAGAGAAGCAAATGGCAGCAGAGACAAGCATGTACAATAAGCAAGAGCAAAGAGGGAAAGAGTCTTAAAGGTTGGGTTAAGGAGCTTGGCAAACACAGAGGCCATGAAGAGACTGACATGGTCAGAGGGGCTGGGGAGGGAGCTGTGTTTTGTATGGTGTAGGGAGGGAGAAAGCTGATGGGTGGGTGGTGGAGTTGAGCATCCACAGCCCCCATTGACACCAATAGACAATTGGCCCCCCAGCACCTGGACCTGAGCTCACAGGGTCAGTACAAAAGTGCGGGTGCCACCCCACACCGCAGCTGCATGCTGGCCCACACGGCACCGGATCAACAGGGCACAAGGGAGGGAGGAAACCTTGCCTATGAAATCCATTCAGGTCTCGGTGAGCGTAGGTGTCGTTAATGACACTTCGTCCAGGAACTTCAAAATAAACCTCTCTGCTTCACAGAATGTCAGGAACTCTGTCGTGCCATATAAGGCGATAATGCCTGCTAGAGGAGATGGGGGGAAGGGAGGGGAGGCTGAAAACAGATTCCTGAGCCAGCCTCCTAGCTATGTCTCTCAAGCCCTTTGCTTTGCTTTGCTCTGCTTGTTGGGCTCTGATGGTGCCGGGGAGGGCTGTTTTTCGCCCGGCATTCAGCAGGCAAGAAGAGAATTCCCCATGGGATGAAGAGAAACAGAATTACAATTTCTGACTCACTGCCTGCAGTTAACTTAGTCATCCTGCTGCTTGTTAGAGACAAAAAGCATCTGGCTGGGGCTGCTCCCCTGGGAGGCCGGTGCCCTTCCTTTCCTGGTAAAAAGGTACTGCAGTAAACTAAGCACGCGACTTGGGAGGGAGGGAGTTCGGTCCAGCTAGTGAGTCGGGCAGAGGGAATTTCAGCCTGGCTCAGTTACCACACAGAGCAATGGGAAGTTTCTAATCGCGCTTAATGAAGCCAAGAAAAAGTGTTGTCCCTCTGATTCCAAGGGGCTTTCAGTGACAGGGGAAACGCGAAGTTTCCATTACAAAATGAACACACAAAATGCCTGCCTGACAATCCTTAGCACTTAATTAGCACTTAATTACTTCAAAGTGTGCTGCAGTCAGGAGCCATTGAAGCTGCACACCACCTCAATGCGGCAGAAAGCACCGAGCATTGACTCCATTTCACAGGTACTGGATACTGAGGCCTAGAGAGGTCATAGGCAAAGGAGTCCCCCACAGTCATGCAGTGATCAGAAGCAGAGCTCATGACTCCTTCCTCTAGCCCACACTACCTCTGTCTTGCCATGTGCTCAGGGAGTACAGGAAGCAGCTTCCCGTACAGCATCACATTTTAGAGCCAACTATCTGCAAACCTGATTCTCTGTCACACAGGGGCTGGGTGCAGGTTTCTGGGCTCTTCCTGCTATAGTCAGCGGGGTTGGAGTCCGGGGTCCACCAAATCACGGAGCTCCCACAAGAAGCATCACCGGCATCCCCATCCTAAGGCGCTTGCTATACTGTTCATGTTGATTTGCAACAAGCCTTGGGGCACTGGGGAAGATCCAGAGGACTGTATCCTGTTCTGCCAATATTTAAAAAGGATACCTGAGATGATACAGATAATTAGAGGCCTGTCAGCCAGACATTGATCCTGGGAAAAATAATGGAGCAGTTGATACAGGGCTCGATTAATGAAGAATTAAAGGAGGGTACTGAAATTAATGGCAATCATCATGGGTTCATGGAAAATAGATCCTGTCAAATTAACTTCATTTTTTAAAATGAGATTACGCATCTGGTTGATAAAAGTAACAGTCGTGAAGTAATGCACTTCGACTTCTGTAAGGTGGTTGACTTGGAACTGCACGACATTCTGATAAAATCAAAGAGCACACACTAAATGGGGTAAAACTGGCTTACAGACAGGTCTCAAAATGTCATTTGTAAATGGGCAATAATCATCCAGCCAGTGTTTTTCTAGTGGGGTCCCACAGAGGCTGGGTCTCGGCTCTACAGTCTTGCACATCTTTATCAGTGAACTGGAAGAAAACATAAAATGATCCCTGCTAAGGTTTGCAGATAACACAAAGATTGGGGGAATGGTAAATAATGAAGAGGTCACTACTATAGGGCAATCTGGATCACTTGGTAAGCAAGCGACAAGAAAACAATGTGCATTTTAATATGGCAAATATGTCCATTTAGGAACAGAGAACGTGGGCCATGCTTGCAGGATGGGGGACTCTACCCTGGGGAGCAGTGACTCGGAAAAAGACTCGAAGGTCATGGTGAATACTCAGCTGCACGTGAGCTTGCAGTTTGGCGATTAATGTGACCCTTGCATGTATAAATAAGAACATCTCAAGTAGGAGTAAGGAGGTTCTGTTACCTCTGTATTTGGCACCAGTGTGACCACAACTGGAATACTGTGTCCAGGGGTGAAAGTAGAAATAGGGACTTACCGGTACGGGGCTGGGTTGGGGCCGGCTCGGACAGAAGGGGAGGGGATGGGGGTCAGAGCCAGCCCCAGCCAGCCCTATAGTGGTAGGTGCCCTCCCCTCTCCCGTTGGGGTAGCAGCGGCAGCCAGGGGCTCCGGCTGCTATTTAAAGAGCCAAGGACTCGGCCACCACTACTGCCCCGGGCCCTTTAAACTGCTGCCGGAGTCTCTGATTGCTGCTGCTACCCCAGGGCTCCAGCAGCTGGGCTCCAGGGGCTATTTAAAGGGCTAGAGACAGCGGGAACCCCAGGCCCTTTAAATAGCAGACGGAGCCCTGCCTCTGCTCCAGGGTTCTGGGGGCTATTTAAAGGGCCCAGGGCAGTAGAGACAGCAGAATCCCCGGCCCTTTAAATAAACCCTACAGCGCTGCTGCAGCTACCCCAGGGCTCTGTCAACAGGGCTCTGGGGATTCCCCTGCTTCTACTGCCCCGGGCCCTTTAAATAGTTGCCGGAGCCTGGGGTAGTGGTAGCGGGGCTCCAGGGGCTATTTAAAGGGCTCAGGACATTAGAGGCAGTGGGAGCCCCGGCCCTTTAAATAACCCCCAGAGCCCCACTGCCCCTATCCCAGGGCTCCAGCAGCAGGGCTCTGGCAGCAGTTTAAAGGGCCTGGGGCTCCAGCCACTGCGCGGAGCCCCAGGCCCTTTCAATTGCCACCTGGAGAAGCTGGGCTGCCCCGGTATGGTGCACCTACTCTTCCTGGTATGCTGTACCGAGGCGTACCGGCTTACTCCCACCTCTAACTGTGCCCAGTTCTGGTGCCCACCATTCAAGAAGGATGTTAATAAAATTGGAGAGGGTTCAGAGAAGAGCCATGAGAATGATCAATAGACTGGAAATAGTGATAGACTCCAGGAGCTCAATCTATTTAACTTAATAAAGAGAAGTTTAAGCAGTGATTTGTTCACAGTTTCTACGTACCTGCACTGGAAAGAAAAAAAATTGATAACTGGCTCAACGGTCTAGCAGACAAAAGTCTAGCATGTAAGTTGAAGCTAGATAAATTCAGACTGACATTAGGGCATAATTATTTAACAGTGAGGGCAATTAACCACTGGATCAATTTACTAAGGGTGGTGGAGGCTCCATTTCAGGCAATTTTTAAATCAAGACTGGATGTTTTTCTGAAATATCTGCACTATTCCAAACAGAATATTCTGGGGCAGGTCTCTGGCCTGTGGTACTGGACTAGATGGTTACAATGATCCCTTCTGGCCTTGCAATCTGTGAATCCCCACCTCCTGGATTCCTTCATCTCAGTCTTGCCTCTGTGCAGAAGACTGGACTTAACAACTTATTGAGGTCCCTCTCAGTCGACATTTCTATTATTCTCTCCTCTGTCACCTGTCCTACTTCTGCTCCAATGAACTCCTAGATCCTCTCCTCCCACCGGCCCTTGGCTACTCATGGGATCGCTGCCCTGCTGAGCCACTTCAGAGGCAGGGACTAGTTCCCGAGTTTCCTGCCTTAAATTGCCCCTTGGTGCTTGTGATGTCAACCTCTGTTGCTAGGGAAACACAGATAGCTGGCATCATGTTGTGAAGCCCTGATATTCAGCCATTTGAGTCTAAAACATCCCAATTTATCTTGAGCACTTCATGTTCCTCACAACAAGGAGAACTTGGCAAAAACTTGGGATAGACCCCACAATCAGAAGGCAACAAAACCCATCTCAATCCCAACCCATCCCAACCGGCAGCCGTTAGACTTCACAGCTCAGGAATATTTAAAGTCTAAAGACCTGATGTCTCCCTGACAGGGCTGGGGAGTCTTCCCCTTTACTTCTGGGGGACCAGACCTAGCCTGGATGTGCTTTATTTAGTCTGTTCCCTCTCCTGGGCTGAGGGTGCGGATTCCTCTGAGTTTGACGAAGGTCAAGTGCACTTCAGATGCTTATAAATGAAGAGGGGCCTAGAGAGCAAACTGGGTTCCCCAAAATACTATCAGTCATGGCTTGCGCCATGCAGGCAACATCAGCTCTACGGAAAAGAGACACACGGACAATTGAAGCAAAACCCCCAATTCACTCCGGCCGGGACTCACTATTTGATACAGAGATGTCTCAGCAGCATGGTCAGCTGATCAGCACCCACTTAGTGAGTTCCCTGCTTACAATATGGGATCCTGAGAAGGACACACTATAGGGTGACAAGGGATGGATTTACTCCCCTTTCCCCGACCTGGACATCCTCCCCAAGCCCCATGCTTCCTCCAGCACCAGTAGTGCCCTAGAACTCCATTAGGCACCCCCTGCCATGGACCTTCCTCCAGCCCCTGTTCCTGGTGCTTCCTTAGCAGGTGCAGTCCAAGGGGTGGGGGCAAAGGTGACTTTAAACCATCCTTGTGGTCTTGGGATCCTGGGCTGTTCTGGGGGCTGAAACAGCCCCTGTCACACTTCAGCACAGCCCCCAGATGCTCAGTGTACAGTCTCCAGTGGGCTGTGGGGCCCACTGCAGCAGCCCTGAATCTCCACAGCCTCATAGGCTATGGAGTGTCCCACTCCCATCTCCAGTATGTGACACCCACTGGTGAGTGTGCCACGTGGTCCTTGTCATGCCTGATCCACAGCTGATTGTTAATCTTGCATCCAAAGAAATGAGCTGTAGCTCACGAAAGCTTATGCTCAAATAAATTTGTTAGCCTCTAAGGTGCCACAAGTACTCCAGTTCTTTTTTTTGGATACAGACTAACACGGCTGCTACTCTGAAACCCCTCTTACAGCTGTTATCTACAAAGCCTGGTGCTTTAGCTCAATCTGGCAGCAATTCAATCTTTTAACTGTGGAGGTCACTGGTTCAATCCATAATGTTGGCCAAGGTGGCAGCTGTCACATATAGACCCAGGGCTCTGAAGGGGAGAGTGTGGTTCCTTATGGAAGATCTACACTGTGTCAGCATGGTAAGAAATCTCCCTGGCCCCTTGCAGCACAGCACAGAGGGGTCTGGCAGAGCTGGAATCCTCCCTGCAGGCTTTCCCCTGCTTTATAGTGTCTGCTTCTGTGAAATGAATGGGACAAATTCTTTGAGGTAGTGATGTTTTGCACATGCCACCCTCACACAGGGCCTAGAGGGCCAACATGGCAGACAGTCTGGAGAAGTCCAGAGTGGACAGGAGAAAGGCCCAAGAATCCCAGCAGGAAAAGGAGAGGGATCTGCACCAGGACATAATGGGGCATTTCGGGCATCAAAACCAAGTGCTGCAGACCCTGGTTGATCTACAAGTCCAACAATCCTAAATTCCCCACCCTTCCTTTGTCATCCTTGGAGAAAACCATGGTTGCAGCTCTCTATGTCCCCCAGTATATCACAGGGCATCACGGGCTAAATTCATACACCCATCACTCCCTCCTGGGGGACAGCTGGGAGACTGCAGCTTTACATATACTGATCTCTGAAAACCATGGGTGGGGTATTTGTAGCCACAAGTGACTACATTCGTGCACTGACATGTTGGCTGCCTTTCCAATTTTAAAGCTCCACTTCATTAATTTATGTTAAACATTTATATTGCACTGCCCCTTTTTTTTTGCATGTTGTTTTTCTGCACTGTTTCTGCCACTCAGCACATTTCTATTTTTGGAGAAAAAAGCTATCTTTACTGGTTCGCAACACACATTGCAGAAAGCATAGCAGTTGTCGAAGCACTCAGTCCTTGTAAATGTACAGCAAGCACCATATAATCTAGAGCTCCTGGTAAATACCCAGCCATATTTATGAATGCACAACAAGCACTACACAATTCCTAACAGCACCCAAAGCTCCAGGACCAGAGAAGAGCTCAGAACAGAACACGACTGTGGCTTACCAAAGTGCTCTTCGAAAGCCTCCCTCAACCCGCATAGTTCTGCATTGGGCTCTTGTAATAGCCCCTTGGTCTGGCTGTTCAGAGTAAGCAAACAGCTGCTCCACTTCTGCCCTCCACCCTGGCAGCAGCTTTTCCCCCTTTGCTTCACAGATATCTTGCAGGACACAACAGACAGGTGTAACTACTGGGATACTTTGCTCAGGAAATCCAATCTAGTGAATAAACACCGCCAGCGTCCCTTTAATCTACCAAAAGCACATTCAATGGTCATTCTGCACTTGCATAGCCAGGAGTTGAATCTTTCCTTGGTACTGTCGAGGTTGCCAGTGTATGGCTAAATGAACTGGGGGAGGGAGGGGTAGGCTGCGTCCCCAAGGATCACTCCTGGCATTTCAATATTGCCAGTGGTAATTAACCGGTCAGGAAAAAATGATCCTGCTTTCAGATTTCTGAACAGTTCTGTGTTCTTAAAGATGACCAGCCCACATTGATATTAGTGAAGCATCCCCAGTGATCCACTAATGCTTATGAAATCATAGGAAAGGAGCCCTTTCTGTTGATGTGCTTTGTGACAAGGTAGGCTGGTGCCAAAATAGGGATATTGCCCTGCCACAGTTCAGGAACACCAAAGATACAACTCCATCCATTATGTCCCGCACATTGCCAAGAGTCATAGTACACTACAGCAGAAGATCATTAATGGCTCTATGCACTTGCATGACAATTGCCCCCTCAGTGGATTTTCCAACTTCAAAATGATTTTGCACTAACTGGTACCAATCTGTCATTACAAGCTTCCAGAGTGTGATCAACACTCATTTCTCTGCTGTCAGTGCAGCTCATGTGCTGGCTTCCCTGGAGGAGTAGGGTGAGCTCAGCGCACAGATCCAGGAATGTGGCCTTTTGCATGTGCAAGTTCTGCAGCCCCTGTTCATCATGGGAAACCTGTATTACAATGGGATTGTCAAGCTGGCTAGAGTGGCTCATGAACATGCGTGCCAACCTCAGAGCAGACTGCTACAAACCAGGGCACAAACCCCAAACTAGTTGTGAGTTCTGTATTTAGATTTTGCCAACCATGTATCAAATGTGAGGTCCTTAAGCATGATAACAGTCTCAGTATGGAGTCACAGACAGTCCTCTTATACACTCTGGTCTACCTTGCCACCCAGACAAACTTGCCTCTCTGATAGATGGTCCCTTACACCAAAAAATCACAACATCATTCAGGTTTCTCCCAGTCCCATAAGATCAGTCACTTATCCCAGGTCAATTGTACCTCAGATCCCACACCAAAGACAACGCTTGTAGCCAATCCTGTAATAAACTAACTGAAGATTTATTAACTAAGAAAAGACATAAGAATTATTTACAAGGTCAGATCAGGTAAACATACATACACAAATCAGTCCCAGTCTCAGGTTTCAAATACAATAGAAGTTTCTATATTACACAAACTCTATATGTCGTTTAGCACTAACCCAGGCTAAACGGCTAGGGATCTCTTGCTTATGCTTAGAAATGTGGCCCTCTTCCTGAATCCTAAGACGCATAGGGATAAAAATTTCTTCTTGACAAGAATTTTTATTCCCTTCCTCCAAAGTTCAACATAACTCGCATCAACCAAAATGTATAGCGTAGACATGGCCTCAGCTACCTCAAACCTCTCTATTCAAGTGCCAAAATTCCCCACCCATTTAGGCCTGGTCTACACTTAAAACTTAGTTCAACATAATGATGGTACTCAGGATATGAAAAATCCACACTCCTGAGTGCTGTAGCTATGCCAACCTAAGCCCCAGTGTAGACATGGCTAGGTCAATGGAAGAATGCTTGCATCAACCTAGCTACTAAAAAAACAAATGTTTGTAGATACAGACTAACACGGCTACCCCCTGATACTTGGCAACCTAGCTACTATTGCTTAGGGAAGTGGAGTTCCTACCATGATGGAAAAATCCATTGTGTGATGGTAATCTGCATCCACACCATGGGGTTACAGAGGCATAGCTACAGTGCCATAGTGTAGACATGGCCCTGTTCTTTTCTTTATATCCACTGAAAGGAAGTTGCACAGTAGGGTGAATTTAGCCATCACATTATTTTCTGTCATTTGAGTTCATCCTTTATTTATCAGTTGTCTTAGATTCATAGAGTTTAAGGCCATCAGGGACCATTAGCTCATGCAGTAGTTCGACCTCTTATATAACACAGATCAGAGAATTTCAGCCAGTTACTCCTGTATTGAACCCTACAACTTGTGTTTAACTAAAACATCTCTTCCAAAGAGGCAGGCAGTCTTGGTCTGAAGACTTCATGAGAATCCATCATTTCCCTTGGTAGTTTGTTTCAGTGATTAATCACCTTCCCTGTTAAAAATGTGTGCTGTATTTCTCACTGGAATCTGTCTGGCTTCAGCTTCCAACCACTGGTTTTTGTTCTACCTGTCTCCGCTAGAGCTTTTTAGTACCTGGTATTTTCTCCCTGTGACGGTCCTTAGACAGTGCAGTCAAGTCATCTCTCAATCTCCTTTCTGATAAGTTAAAAAGACTGATCTCTTCAAGGCTCCCACTCTAAGGCATTTTCTCCAGTTCTCTAATAATTGTTGTGACTCTTTTCTGCACCCTGTCCAATTTTTCAATATCCATTTTAAAATGTGGCCAATTCTTACTCTGCGCTGCATTTTCCTCTGTCTCTGGATTTATTTTTGTGGTTTCTCTTTTACTCTGGTGCCAATAAAACTATTATCTAGAATTCCTCCAAGTTTTTCTTACTGCTGTCTATTTTCTTGTCACTTTACTTCTCTCACTTACAATACTTCAGGTCTTTCATTAATTCTTAATCAAGCATCATCATCTTATATTTATACAAGCCATCTCCCTCTAGAGACCATTAAAAATGGACACCGATACACTGTATGGGCTACATAAAGGAATTCCTTTACCCTGCAGTATGCAGTGCACCCATGTTTCTGAGAGTTCAGCTTCTCCACACCAGTTTATGGCAGGAAGGGGAGAAGAATCCGGAATCCCAGTGCAGGGGGATTGAAGACAGGCAGATTGTTGCTCAAATTGAAATATAGCCAGGGCACTGCGGTTAACATGCCAGATCTTGTCTAAAGGGTCATGGAAGCTTGAAGGATCACAAGTGATCAGCTGCTCAGGTTATATCTCAGCCAAATGACTGCCCCTCCAGTGACACATCGCCCCCTAGCATCGCACAGTGATGTCAGTTCAGTATTGACTCAATGGGAAAAGCACCATCTATGACTCCCCCATTGGCAATTTCTGCTGCTCGTGGACTTTCCTTGGAGGTCTCCTCCCCACCCCACTATTGGCTTAGTCTGGTCTTGCTTATATTGATCACAGCATAGTAGGCTATGGATGCAGACTAGGTGGTGCTGGCTTAAAGCTTCTGGGCTGTACCTTCATCACACCTCAACCCAGGAGTCCCTTAACATGAGGTCCCTCAATTTCCCAAACTGGGCATTTTGAGATCTGGTACCCTGACATCTGGCTGCCATCTTACATTCACTGAGCTCATGGCCCTTGCTCCAGGATTTTCCTTAAATTCCTGCTCTGAGATTAGTAATCAGTTACGAATCCCAATTCACCATTGCCCTTAGTCCTGCGAGCCAGGAAGGGGTTCTCCCTACAGTTCAATGCGTCCTTCTATCCCTGGCTGTAGGCATCACCCAGAAGATCCCTCACCAGAGCTCTCGTCTAGTCTGCAAGCCCGCTTTCCCCCCCACCCCCTGACCTGCGGCCCGGAGCGCTTAGATGGCCTTGTTCATTCATTCAGCCTTGGCGAACTTTCCTGTCTATGATTAACCCCGTCACTGGTGAAATATGTCTGGTAGCAAGGAGCTCTCGATTGGCTCCAGCTTGATAAGCTGCTCCCCAAGCTGGCAGCAGGGTCTCCTCTCAGACTAGGGACAGCCCCAACAGCAGGGAAGCCCCTGGCCTGCCGAGCTTCTTTAGGGGATCTGCATCTAAAGGCATGCCCTCCCAGGAGAACCCCAAGGGCTGGCTCTAAGGTGCACCGCACGCTATGGCCTGGAGCCATCTCTGCCACCTGCCTCTCAGGAGTCCTTCCGTCTCTCTCCCAGCCAGCAAGGCCACCTCACAGAGCCTGGCAAGTGACCTGTTTGCTCCCCTGCTCCGTTTCCTCCATGCACATCCAAGTGTGTCTTCTGGCCTTCACCCTCTTCCTCACTCTCTACTTCCCCTACACCCATCTTTTCTCTCTCTCTTTCTCTTCTTGCTAACTCATCTGCCTTTTCCCCCTGCTGCCTCCTCCTCTCCCTCTGCATAAATCCACATTTCACCTCCCTTTTATCCTCCCTCCTATCCTTCTATGGAGCCAATGTCCCACTGCAATGCAAGCCCAAACACTGGATAAGCAGAGAGCCCATTGGACTAAAGAAGATTAGATCCCAGAGCTCTGTCCATCTTCCACCCACAAATCACCTATTTTTTTCTCTCATGATTCCCAAATCACCCTTTTCTCTTATGATCCCATGTCCCAGCATCCTATGCATCTCCATCCCAGAATCCTTTGTGCTATTTCAGCAAAGTCAAAGCACATACAGGCTGCTTGCTATGATTGATCCCTAACCATTTGTCATTGTGTTTACAGCTTGTTTTATCATCTGTAGGAAAAGCCAGTGACTCCATTCCATGTATATAAGTTAGATAATTTCACATTTAAAAACATATTCAAAGTCTAATTTATACATGCTTTTGGAAAGTCTCCTGACTTACACATTCCCCATTGTGGTGTAGTCAATAAAGTTAACTATTGCCCCTCCAATATTTACATCTGGAATGTTTTCTTCAAATGTAGCAGAGCTAAAGATATATTTTTTCTTTTAAATGAAACCTTAGAAAGTGTTGGCTCCTGCAGACAACAGCCCCAAGGTGGAGAACTGCTGGGATAGGCCAATAAATTATACAGTCACCTGCTGTGTTTGATAGTTTATGTTATTTTTCTAAACACAAAAAGTACTTTGTGTAAAAGATCTTTAATTTTAAAAGGAAAAAGAACAAAGAACGAGTAACATGTTTATGACAGAGAGAGAGAGAAAGAGCAGTGTATGTTCCCCCTTTGTGAGTGGCTGTAGCAGTGCTGAGCACAAAATGGCTGCTGTTTCTGCAAAGAGGCTGAATTCTTAGTAATTTGGGCCTACATTTTCATACTCCAGAGACCGAAAGCATGACTCACTGACTGCATACCTGAGCTGGAGAGGGATCTCCTACAGGGCTAGAGATCCTGACATGAGCTGGCCAGAAGTGGGAAATGAAATGGCCAGTGCTGACAGGAAGTGGCTCCCTCATTATCTATCTGTCTATGGATCTGGATACCTCATCATCTTGCTCTTTAATTCCCCCAAGAATTTCTCCTTTCCTTTCTCTCCCCACTGCTCATACCCTTGGTCACCTCTCATCTCACCTTTTCCTCACCAGTCGAACCCTTTCTCCATTTTACCCAAAATGCTGCTGCCTAATCCATTTCCTCCACTGCTGCTCCAGTTCCATGAATCCCCCACCCCCTACAAGCCTTCACTCCCTTCCCCAGCTCACTGGTTCACACTCAGATCTCCTTCTGCTCTCCTCAAAGCCCTGTTATCTTGGCCCCACCTACAGCTCTGCTCTTCTCTCCTTCCCTTCTTCCTCTCACTCCCCACACGCTGAATCCTGCCTCCCTCACCCACTTCTGGCTCCCTGCCTTGGCTCATGCTACTCCTCAACATGGAGAGATCGCTGTCTTCTTCCATTCCAAGCAACCCCTCTCTCACCATCTCAAACCCATCCCTACATTTCCCCTTCCAGGGATTCTTCCTGCCTTGTACTACTTCCCAATAATCTCCCCACACCCTCCCTCGCCCGAACCATTCTGTGTTTCATTTGTCTTGTCTCAGACTCTCTTGGGCAGAGAACGTCTCACTGAATATTGCAAAGACCAGGATGACTGTATGGTTTATGGCCAATAATAATCATCTACACTCGTAACTTTATACTGAAGTCGTTACTCTTTGTTTCAAAAGGAGATTAAATTGGTTCCCAACAGCTCCTCAGAGGCATCAGCTTGTTTAGGAGTCCGAACAGGTTGCTAAGCATTTACAAGCAGCATTTGTAGAAGTCACATGTTGCCTGCCGCTGGCTGAAATGGAATTCATCCAGGGATCTCCCCTGACCTCCCTTGGTAGCTTTGCTGTGAGACATCCTGCTAGCACTGAGCTACCTAGAGGCACTAAATGCCTGCTGGCCAAAGGAGCAATGCCATACTGCTGCATGTGTCAGTTCTTGTCCTTCTCCAGAGTACCTGCTTTAGAACTATGGTGTGGGAAGCATTTTCCTAATGGTGGCAACCAGAGAGCAGAAGAAAACTGAAAGGGTTAACCCAAAGTCTTTTCTTTCTTGCAGATCAGCTGTTCACTTTCAGCCAATCCATCCTTCTCTTACCCGTGATTTATTTTGCAACAATTCAGCAGAGGTAATTTCCATATGGCACAGACTGCTGAAGTGGGCATTTTTCATTATATTTAGGAGCCAAGTCACTTCCATTTGCATAATATTCAAATGATTTCTAAATGTTGAAAACATTTCACAGGAGAAAAAACAAAAAGGTTACTCCTACATTTTATGGCTTTCTTCCCGCCTCCTAGCACAGGCAGAAGCTGGTCAAGGTAAATGTGATGCATCCTGTATTACCACTGGGAGAGCAGTGAGTGACTGAAATCTCATTTAATGGGGAGGAGAAGGAAAGCCTGATGGAGGCTGATATCTGAGAGCCACCACAAGCATAGCAGACTAAGGGGAGAGGGATAGCTCAGTGGTTTGAGCATTGGTCTGCTGAACCCAGGGTTGAGAGTTCAATCCTTAAGGGGGCCATTTAGGGAACTGGAGTGAAAATCTGTCTGGGGATTGGCTCTACTTTGAACAGGGGGTTGAACTAGGTACCTCCTGAGGTCCCTTCCAACCCTGATATTCTAAGGTTCTGTGAAGAAGGTGGCTAGTGCCTGTGAGAAGGGCAGTGGTTGCCTGTTTTCACCTGCATAGTTGTTGTTGGGGCACTGAGTACACTGGATGAAGTACACCACATGTTGTGATAAGCATGTGTAGGACCCATGGATCTTGAAAGGTGTGTTGTGGGTGGTATTGATCATCATAGCAGTGGAGATGTCTGTGGATTTTGCAATTGTTGTTCTGGCAGGGTCTGGTGCTGGTCTAAGCAGGTGTGTCCTGGTCTGTGGGGAGCTTGCTTCTGAGGATGAGCTTGGCAGGATTGGGGTTTTGTTTGAAGGGCAGAGGAGGGGGATTGGCAAAGATGTTCAGGATATGGTCCCCATCAAGGATAAGTTGTAATTGTTTGGTGATGCCCCTTATGCATTTTAGTGTAAGGTGGTATGTGACAGCTGGGGTGTTAGTGCAGGGTCTTTTTCTGTATTGAAGCAAATTCTCTCAGGGTATTCAGGTGTCCCGTTCCATCATACAATCTACTTCTCTGTTGGAGTGTCCTTGTTTGGTGAAGGCAGTTTTAAGTGCATTAAGGTGTGTATTTTAGACTCTCTTCAGTCATTTTGTGGTGTCTGAGTGCCTGACTGTAGGTAATGGGTTTCTTGATGTGTCTGGGATGGTTACTGGATTGATGAAAGGTAAGTGTGGTGATCCGTAGGTTTCTCATATATAGTTGTCTCTAAGGTCCCATTGTTAAGAACATAAGAACATAATAATGTCCATACTGGGACAGACTAAAGGTCTATCTAGCCCAGTATCTTGTCTTCTGACAGTGGCCAATGCCAGGAGCACCAGAGGGAATGAACAGAACAGGGAATCATCAAGTGATCCATCCCATGTTGCCCATTCCCAGCTTCTGGCAAACAGAGACTAGGGACACCATCCCTCCCCATCCTGGCTAATAGCCAGTGATGGACCTATCCTCCATGAACTTATTCAGTTCTTTTTTGAACCCTGTTATAGTCTTGGCCTTCACAACATTCGCTAGCAAGGAGTTCTACAGGTTGACTGTGTGTTGTGTGAAAAAAAATGCTTCCTTTTGCTTGTTTTAAACTTGCTATCTATTAATTTTATTTGGTGACCCCTAGTTCTTGTGTTATGGGAAGGAGTAAATAACCTTTCCTTATTTACTTTCTCCACACCAGTCATGACTTTACAGACCTCTAGCATATCCCCTCTTAGTTGTGTCTTTTCCAAGCTGATTATGGTGTCCAGGAAGTTGATGCTAGTGTGGGAGCATTCCAGAGAAAGTTTCATGGACAGGTGGTGGCTGAAAATGATCAAAGACAAAAATTCCATATTACCAGTGGGTGAACACTTTTCACAAAGCAATCACTCTATAGCTGACCTCTCAGTCCTCTTCCTCAAGGAAACCTGCAAAATATCTTCAAAAGACGGGCCTGGGAACTTACATTCATAACTGTGATGGACACTAAAAACCATGGACTTAACAGAGACACTGGGAATAGAAATTGGGAGATCTAGTTTCTAATCTTGATTCTACTGTTGTCCTGGGGTACGTCTACACTGCAAAAAACAACAACCCCATGGTACTTGTCTCAGAGCCCATGTCAGCTCACTTGTGCTTACAGAGTTCGGGCTCTGGAGCTGTAAAACTGGAGTGTTGATGTTCAGTCTCAGGCTGGAGCTTGCAGTGGGAGGTTTCAGGGCCCAGGGTCAAGCCTGAGCCCGAAAGCCTATGCAGCATTTTTATAGCCAGCAGCCCGCGCTCCACAAGTCCAAGTCAGCTGACCCAGGCCAGCTGCAGTCGTACCGAGGACCTTTGCCGTGTAGAGGGACTCTTGCTGAGTAAATCTGGAGCATCACTCAACCACCCTGTGCCCCACTTATTCTACCTGTGCAATGAGGATAATAGCGCTCTCCCGCCTTTGGAAAGGGCTTTGTAACACTAGCTGGGAGATGCTACAGACGTGCAATGTATTACAGAGATGCTATTATGTCTCCATGTGCTGCGTCCTAGCTCAATTTAAATATCCCAGGAAATGTGGGTCTCAGCCCTTCACCTTGGAAGACGATTCCACATTCTGACACCTCTCTGCAAGGGAGTCAGTACTGCTCTTCAGCCTAAATCTCCCATTTCTTAACTTCACCCCATGACCCCTCACCACAGCAGCTTTTTTCATCTTAACTAGCCCCTTCCCTATTGAGGTGTTTACGCCTGTCAAATATCTGCATACTTCTCAGCCCACTTTTCAGAAGGGATCAAGCAAAATTGCATACGTACTCTTCTGCTTTACTGTTGTGGGGTGCTTGGGTGTCCGAGGCTGGACGTAGCATCCAGTGGCGATACTGTGGACTATGTACCCTACTGACAAGAGTCAAGGGCAGCCTTATTTGGTGGTTACAGTCCACAGTAGGGTAGTGGAACCCAGGCACACCTTGATCCACGAGGTTCCAACCCAGGGCCCTTCACAACAATAGTCCATACACATGTCTTAGGGACTGGCACCTTTACTCCAGTTTCCTGGGTCACTTTCTACCCCAGGTTCTATTCCTCCATCATGCCATGGGGCTGCCTTCGGATCCCTCTTGGCATCCTCTCAGCTCAGTTTCCAGAGCACCTTCCTCTGCCAACAGTACATGTCACCCTTGGTCCCTGCAGTTGAAGAGTTTGCACTGCAGTAGCTTGGCTGTGAGGCCCAGTCCCGGCTGCTTGGAGCTCCAGCAGCATCTCTGCAGGAGACTGCTGCACCGAACTGCTCTCCTGCTCCATCCACCCAGGCTGAGCTGAGCCATGCCCTTTTGAATGCTCTGTCCACTAGGAGCATGCTCAGCAGGGGTGAGCTGGTGAGGCTTCCTGCATCCAGAGCAGCTCCTTAACCCTTGCATCACCAGTGCTGGATTGGTACACCCAGTCACAATTACACAACACCCAATGCACACATCAGGGATCCACTTATACCCTTAGGCACTGATCCTACACTGACTTACACACATACTTTCCTTTTTGCACAGTCCCAGTGCTTCCCGTGGCCCCTACCTATGTGCTTGCAGCTCAAAGGTGGACAAGAACATTGGGCATCCTTTGCCCCTGAAATTAGCAGCAATGCAAGAAAAAAATCACCAAAAATATTGAAATCACAAAGTTCTTTTCATCCCCGAGGTTTGAAAGGTACCCATGTTCTTCCTTTTACAAATGTTCTCACATTTGAACAAGAAGTTTTTGGTATTTTTCATTTTTGTCATTTTTGCTTCTCATTTCTCTCTCTCTCTCTTTTCTCAAAATCAGGGTTTTTTAAGTGTTTTCCCAGGGGTGGGAACCCAGATCCGACCCGGAGCCCATCTCTCCCTGGCGATCATCCCAGCTCTGGGTATTCCAGCCTAACCCTGGGCTGAGAGGTGGGTGGAGAATCAGGGGGCGGGAAACTGAGCATCAGTATGGCTGGAATGGGAAGCACCAAGAACATCACCTCAGCATCCTCTCTGTTCTGCTGGGGGATAAATTACAGACTCATCCCTAATGAGGAACAAAGGTTGCTGTTAATAGGAAGCTTCCTTTGTGGGCTGCATGCAGTTACTTAACATGCAGTCTGTGTACTGCTGACTGCGAGTCAGTGTCTCTTTGATCCCACCAGTGCTGTGGCGGGCAGGTCGTGCTGAACATGAGAAGCTCCTCTGCACAGTGTCTCAGACCTGCTCTCCCTTTTGCAGGCACTGATTGCTGGCAGCAGGGCAAGGTGTTCGGGATAGCACCTCACCCAGCATAGCTAAACCAGGGGCACCTCAAGGGACTTGCAGAGGCCTCTCCACCCTGGCTTCCTGTAGTGAAATCCTGGCCCCATTGCAGTCAATGGCAAAACACCCACGGATTTCAATGGGGCCAGGATTCTGCATCGTGTTTCTTATTAGCCTCCAAACGGAGCTGAGCCGGGCTGAGTCCAAAGGCCCACCCCTGCTCTTTGGAGGAATCCTAGTGCTCTGGACTGAAGAATCCACTTGGTCTGTACATAACAGCAAGACGTGAGACCCAAACAGCAGGCTGAGCTTAGAACGCTCCTTTGCCATGAGACCAGGGCACCATTTGTAAAAGGGGCAAGGCGGGGGGCAAGGCCAAAGTGGCGAAGGAATTAAAATACTACTTAACTATCCTGCAGAGAGCATATATGTTTCTATTGTTAACACATGGGGGAAGCATGGCTCCCTGGCACCCCTGGTTCCGGCTCCACCTGTCAGGCCTACTAAAAACTCGATAACAGCAAAGCTGCTGGTATGCTGATACCGCTGCCCGTTGTGCTGACCAGTATAGTCTCATTGTTTCTTTGCGCTCCCTGTCTGCCTGTCTGTATCCACCTGGTGTCTCCGGTCTAGACTGCGAGTTCCTCACGCAGTGGAGCCCTGCCCACGCCCGGGGCTCACAGGGACACAAATAATAAATAAATATTAGGATGAACCAGCTGAGAAGCCAGGATGCTTCTCCAGCCGCTTTGCAGCTTCATGGGTTCCAAGGCCGACTCTGCCCTTCCGCCTTTTGGAGGGACTGTCAGGAAGGTGCAGACTACAACATTTGCTGCAACAATGTGCCATGCTGATTCCATGCAGCTCTAGCCACCGGGAGACCCAGGAGCTTGCTTGGTTATCCAGAGTAGCTCCCACGCGCACACTGAGGGAATTAACCCTTCCAATACTGGATTAACGCACTGAGCCAACTTCCTCTGGGCTGTAGCTTCCCTGAAGCCAGCGATTTATGTGTGATCCCGCAAAGCACTGACCGCGTGCTGCTACAGCCTCATGCCAGCTGTGTGTGGAGAATGGGAGCGCTGCCTCCTCTACCCATCGCTGCACTTTGCATTGTGGCTCTTGACTTCCACAGCACAGAGATCGGGCAGTGACTCCCAAATGCTTCCATTCCTTCACCCCAGTAGGGATCACCTCTGTTAATGCAGCCCCCAGGCTGGGCTGGGGGCTGAAAGCGAGCCCACCCTACCAGGGAAACCCCAGAAATGTCTCTCACAGTACCCTGGGGAGAGGTGCAGGTCCTATCCCGGGGGGAGGAAGGCCAGGTGGGTTGGGGTGAGATGCTCGAACAGCTGGCTTGCTGGGCTGAGAGAGGCATTAGACGTGTTTGGGAGAAGGGGAAAGGGACGTACTGGGGTGGGTGGAGAGGGCATGAGAATGAAGGGGGCTGCTTGGTGATGTGAGGGAGTGGAGATGGGAGCATGAAGGAGGCCCGGTGCAGGGAAGGGGAGTAGCCGTCCAGGATCAGCTGGACTCAGGGAGAGACACCAGTACCAGGTGCAGGTGGTGCTGAGCTGGGCGGAGATATGCAGGCAGTTGCTCAGTGTATCCTGAAGCTGAAGGTGCCCACCAAGCCTGGATAGATCCAAGTACCGGCGGCCCCGGGGGACAATGCACAGGCGGACCATGTGGCTCTCCACCAGCTGCTCCTGGTGGTGGTGGTGCAGCAGCCTTACACAGATGCACGGGCCTGGGACAGGCTCCTCCTGCCAGGGGATCTTACCAGTGTCACCTGGAGAAGTGACCTTGTGAGTCTTCCTGGGGATACTGGTACTTCTCCATGAGCCTGGCTGACAAAACTGTACCCACGATGTGTGACGAGTATACAGCTTTGAGCACCACGCAGGTTTGGCCTCTCTGCCCCGCTGTAGATTTTCAGTGTCTCACAACTCCCTTGTATCCTTTCATGACCCCCAGCCATGCTTTGGGAAGCACTGGGCTACTTGTTTCCCCTGCTTGGCAGGCAATAGACCCACCCCAACATGCTGCCCTCACACCTGCCCCTTGCTGTGCATTCCCTACCCAAAGGAATTGCACGAGCTGGAGATGGGGGGCGGGGGTGGCAACATGGATGAATTGTTCCCTTTTCTTTTCTAGCCTGGTTTGAAATGCCTGACTCCTGTCTCGCGCTCCTGGGCTTATCCCAGGTCATACTGTCAGGCTGCCCCTTTGCTGGGGCAATGCTGGGCCTTGCGGCATTTCTGACATTGGCTGTAGTTTGCCTCCTTACACCAGGTCCCAGCAGCTACGTTTCTGACCTGGGCATTTCTTGCTCTGGACAGTTGCAGCGAGGCTGCAGGCAGAGCTGCTCAGGTCAGCTCCAGTGTCTACAGAAATAGCTTGTTACCAAGCAGCTTGGCTACAGTCAGCGCCTCCCATCAAGCTATGTTCTGAGACTACAAATAACCAGAAAATTATCATCTAAAGCGTTTTCAGTCAGTGGCCACAGATCCACAGGCTGGGTTCTGCCTCTGACTTTTACACAGTCTCTTGGGGAGTGTCCTCTCCTTAGTGTTGGGCCCAGGGCCTCTACCTGTTACAGGTGGGAGCCCCACAACTCCTAGCCTGGATCTCTGGCTCAGGGCCCCCATTTTTAACAGCGACCTCTGTTAGATACTTCATTTCCCGAGAACGATGCACCCAACAGGTGTTTGCAGTGACCCACGGCAGCCTTTCCAAAACTAGCTGCCGTTTCTTAATCACCTGGAATACAGTGTTTAGGGGAATTAAGTTAGAATGGTAAAGCAAAACCTACACGCTCAGCACGACCTCTCTGCTTCCCCAGATGTCCTGGGAAGACCCCCCTGCACTGGGCAGCTGGAGTCTTATTACAGTCTGCTCACATCTCAGCTGTTTGTGGCCAGCTTCAGTTCCAAACAGGCGGTTTTCACATATCCTGCACTCCTCTGCCTGCCCTCCTTAAAAGTTAATGGTCCAGTCCATGGTCTTCCATTTCATTTCCAAGGTAGCTCTATTCACCTGGTGACAGTTCTTGATAGACCATTCACAGCAGCCCTACAGGCCTATTATCAAGGGGTAGCCGTGTTTGTCTGTATCCACAAAAACAACAGGGAGTCCGGTGGCACCTTAAAGACTAACAGAGGTGGCAGTGAATTCATGTTCCACCATCATTTGGGCTTGATGGGACAAATGCCGACGGAGGCTGAGCTCCTCTGCTGTACCAAGGGACAGCTCTGCAGTAGTGCCACATACTCCTTCCAACAGGGCTAGCGTGGGGCAAGGGTCTGCCGCTGGTTCACTACACAGTGGTGAATTTCACCCAGGCAGTGGAAATACATGCCAGGGGAGTGGTCATGGCCAAATACCAAGACAAAGAGTCACGGGAAATCCCTCTCCACCCTTCTGTGTCACACAGCACCCCAACGTGCGAGGCTGTGGCCAGCTCCTCCTCTTTGGCCCATTGCACCCACAAGGGAAGTCAGCCCCACGTATCAAACCATCTAAACACATGAGCTCCTGGTTTGTCTGTGGCCCAGCCACCTCTAGATGGGGACAGACCACCATACTGAGCATGCGTGAGCTGCACCTGCCCTCTTGTGCCTTGCACACTAGTGCACGTATGTTTGGGCACTTGCTGATGGAAGAAACTGCCCTCCTCTGGCTGACGCCGCTGCCCCCTTGACAAGCCAGCCAGCGGGGTGCATTGCACAGATGGACAGGCCCTCTGCATACAGGCTGCTGCTTCCCACATTCGCTGGAATCGCTGAAGTGACCAGGCCGTTGAGCTGCAGCCTCTAAACTGGCTAACAGCAGCCAACATGAAGAAACATCAAAGGGGGCCTTTCCAGCTGCACTTTTGAAAACATAGCACTGAGCAGCAGCAGATGGGAGCAGAGGCGATTAAATATGCATAACCCAGCAGATCACACGGTAGCACTTGCTGTCCCCTAATTAAAAGGGAGACGGCTCCTAATAGAGTGAAGAAAGCTGCCAGTGAAAGCTGTGTGCAGCCAGATTTTCCCCAACTGAGACTGAACTGTCTGCAAGGGACCCTCCAACCATTCCTGCCCGGCTTTGCCAGGTTGCACAGCATTGTGGAGAATCCCAGTTGATCTCTGCACTGCATAGTCAACCAACGCGTGCCTGGCTAGAGCACGGCAGAACCATGGGCCCATGGCTCAAAGTCATAGTACGGATGGGATGGAAACTTTGACCTGCACCCTGGCTTTGTAAATACTATCCTTGCAATGAGTGGGGAGCTCCAGACACCCACCTAATTCACCCTCCGGAGTTGGGCTGAATTAAGGAACTAGGGGAATCCTGTGCAATAAAGGACAGGGTAGGGTGTGACTGCGAATGCTCGTTTGGTTTATGGGAGCGATTGTTGGTGCAGGAACCAGAGCCCTGACAGGGCAGCATTTCCTCACTGGCCGGGGGGACCGGAGCTTAACAAGCCCCCCACTGCACGTTCCCCCTGCCCCACAGCACTCCTCCCTCCTACAGCCTCCTCCCCCACACAAAGAAGGGGGTGGAGCCTGAGGAAGAGGCAGAGAAGGGGGCAAGGTCTCCAGGGAAAAGGTGGCGAAGGGGTGAGGTCTTGAGGGTCCAGTCACCAGATGTTAGAAAGATGGCAACCCTCCCACTCCCCCACAGAACTCCTCCCCATATAGCTCCCTCATTTCCCCCTCCCCACAGCACTACTCCCCAGCTACCAGAGAGAGAAGGCAGGAAATCAGCCAGACGGCTTTGCTGGCTATCTGTTGGTTTCCCCAGGCCAGCAGGCTGAAGGCAGGAGAAGGAGCAGCGGGAGTTGCTTGCTAGCACTGAGCCAGAGATCCAGGGCTAAGTGCAGGGGATGAGAGGAGAGCTGACCTGCTGACATCTCCAAGGCTGGAGAGCTGGACCCCTCAGTACAGGGGCGAGGGCCAGGGACGTGAGGGATGCTCCCAGCAACTAAGCTGTGGGGGTTTCCACTGGGAAAAGCAGAGTTGCACCCCAGAAGGAAGGGTGGGGATAGCTGTCTTGACTAAGCAGGACTGGCCAAGATTCTGTGTCCAGAAGTAGACAGCAGGGTCTGGTGAGCCCAAAGCCAGATTTTAAGGCCTGTGTACGAGCAGGATTTTATAATTGTACTACGAGAATTAATGTATGATTTGATTTCATCCTGCCGGTCATCCTTTTTGAATAGCAGAAAGGAATGACAGACCAGAACAATCCTTATGAATGATTATGGTCACCCTTTTGTTTTAGGATAAGTTATAACGTCTACTATGGTTTCCTATATGTATTACAAATTATGCACTCTAGTTAAATGTACATTTCTTTGATTTAAGGTTTTAGTAAGTAAGAGACAGGATCTTGCATTGTATCTATGTTAAGGAGATTAGAGGAATGTTGAGTGCCTGAAGCCCCAATGTTAATTGTTTTAGTTATAAGATTTAGCAAGGATTAATTTACAATGTATTCTGATGAATATAAAATGCTCTCTGTATACCTTTGAAGGTTTCTGTAAGAGATTGTTTGTTTGTGTGAATGAGGAATGCATGCATCAGGAAAAGATAAGGTGTGGAAGTCATCACAAATGTTCAGATGGTCAAGAAAAAGTGAGAGACTTGGAAAGACCAGGAGACAATCAGAAAATATCCATTGTATCCGATGCTAAACATGTTAGTAACATTGACGACTTCCGAGGTGAGGCAGGCACCCCCGAAGATGAGACAACCAATAGAAGATAACAACCGGAAGCCCGACAATAACCATCAAATGATAACACCACTTAAGGACTAACGATTACAGGATGACATTGCAAAATGCATGGACTCAAATGGGAATTTACAACTATAAAGCCGGGGCTTTTTGTCATAGAACTCTGGGTTCAGTCCTGCAAAGCCTCAGAGCATCGGATCACGACTGACAAGAGCCCAGCTCCTCACTCGTGCTCAATCTAACTGGCCATTAGATTGACTCGCGCTACAACAGACTGGTAACTATAAACATCAACTGGCAGAATTGTGTGTGTATGTGTTTGTGTGTGACTAAAAAGCATATGCAGATGACACTAAACTGGGAGGAGTGGTAGATACGCTGGAGGGGAGGGATAGGATACAGAGGGACCTAGACAAATTAGAGGGTTGGGCCAAAAGAAATCTGATGAGGTTCAACAAGGACAAGTGCAGAGTCCTGCACTTAGGATGGAAGAATCCTATTCACTGTTACAGACTAGGGATCGAATGGCTAGGCAGCAGTTCTGCAGAAAAAGACTTAGGGGTTATAGTGGACGAGAAGCTGGATATGAGTCAGCAGTGTGCCCTTGTTGCCAAGAAGGCTAGCAACATTTTGGGCTGTATAAGCAGAGGCATTGCCAGCAGATCAAGGGATGTGATCATTTCTCTCTATTTGACATTGGTGAGGCCTCATTTGGAGTACTGTGTCCAGTTTTGGGGCCCACACTACAAGAAGGATGTGGAAAAATTGGAAAGAGTCCAGCGGAGGACAACAAAAATGATTAGGGGGCTGGAGCACATGACTTATGAGGAGAGGCTGAGGGAACTGGGAATGTTTAATCTGCAAAAGAGAAGAATGAGGGGGGATTTGATAGCTGCTTTCAACTACCTAAAAGGGGGTTCCAAAGATGATGGATCTAGACTGTTCTCAGTGGCACCAGATGACAGAACAAGGAGTAATGGTCTCAAGTTGCAGTGTGGGAGGTTTAGGTTGGATATTAGGAAAACCTTTTTCACTAGGAGGGTGGTGAAGCGCTGGAATGTTTTCCCTAGGGAGGTGGTGGAATCTCTTTCCTTCGAGGTTTTTAAGGTCAGGCTTGACAAAGCCCTGGCTGGGATGATTTAGTTGGGGTTGGTCCTGCTTTGAGCAGGGAGTTGGACTAGATGACCTCCTATGATCCCTTCCAATCCTGATATTCTATGATTCTATGATGCTAACTGCTGTATTCTCAATAAATGTGGTGTATTTGCCTTCTCTTAGAAAAGATCCCCTGTGCTTTTTATAGCATAACACCTGCTGGCACTGGGTGGACATGAGAGAGTGATGTAACATCTGTGGACTCTGTAAAGGCCTGTTTGGTTGCTGGGGTCGACATGCAATGCTAGTTCAAAAATCAGCAGTTGGGCAAAGACCATGGGGAAGGAGAGCTGATGCCAGCTGGTTGGAGGTGGTTTGTTTCAAAACAGAGGCCACTTCTAGCTGAACAATAACACACATAGGATTACTTGTAAAAGAGTTTGTTAAACAAGTCCAACGTGGAGCTGCGGTGACTGTGTTTTTCTGCAGTAGCCTGCAAACAGCAGCCACCATGTTTATCAGTGAGCACCCCGCTCCTGGGACAGGCTCCTTGCAACAAGGAGCAGAGTGATGCCAAATTTCCAAATTCGAAGTTTTGGTTGCAGGCAGCAGTTACCTGAGCCTGAGGTGTAGGAATCCTGGGGTCCTGCCTGTGACCATGGGGCTGTCAGAGAACAGGAGGCTGGAGTGTCCATGAGGGCTGTGACTGGGGCAGTCAGGAAGAATCGGATCTGAGCTAAGGAATGGTGCCAGAGATGGCAACTCTCTCCCTCTTCTCCTCTTCAGGTGCTTCCATCTTTCCTTCCAGGCTATTAGATCTGGCTCCCCATCCCCAGGCTTCTCCCCAGGCTTCAGGCCCCAGAGTGAGATACAGCAAATCCACCATGGTGACACTGACAAGGCATACGGAGGTGAGGTTGTGGGTGCTGAAGTGTTGGTAGATATGTGTATGTTTCCAAGTGACCAGGGCTACTGGCTTTGGTTAGTCGGATTTTCACACGTCAGTTTTTTCATTAACTGGATGTCTGGCCTGTTGGGGGTAATGAATCCTTCTGTTAATTGCCTTGACTGGCTATTTCCATTTAATCCAAAGGGAAGGGGTGTAATTCTAATTTACTTGCCTTGTTTTCTGGATCAAGGTGATATTAGTTAACCACAATTTTAGTAGGAGAACCACCTTTTCTTTTTTTAGGAAAAGAAATATAAGGAAACCTGGATGCTCAACCCATTTTTGCAATGTCAGCTCTGCCCCAGACACAACAATCCTGCTACTGTCCCAGGCTGCTAGGAGTTTGCATAGAAAACGTATGTCCTGGAGACACAGAGCAGTTTTGCTGGTGTTGAGTCCTCCATCCAAGCCCCCGTCTGCTGCTCTTAAAACTCACCACCACCACCACCTCATCGCCCCATAGCAGGGATTGGCAACCTTTCAGAAGTGCTGTGCTGAGTCTTTATTTATTTACTCTAATTTAATGTTTTGCGTGCCAGTCATACATTTTAACATTTTTAGAAGGTCTCTTTCTATAAGTCTATAATATATAATTAAACTATTGTTGTATGTAAAGTAAATAAGGTTTTTAAAATGTTTAAGAAGCTTCATTTAAAATTAAATTAAAATGCAGAGCCCCCCAGGACCCAGGTAGTGTGAGTTCCACTGAAAATCAGCTCATGTGCCGCCTTTGGCACGCGTGCCATAGGTTGCCTACCCCTGCCCTATAATAATAATGCTTAACCGGAATTTTTCCCACATCTTGAGCAGAATCCCCTCCCTGCCACACTGCAGCACTGAGGGTGACGTGCAGCAGAGCAGAGTGGCTGGTTTATCATAAAATCATAGAAATGCAGGCCTGGAAGGGACCTTGAGAGGTCATCTAGTCCAGTCCCCTGCACTGAGACCAGATCAAGTCATCCTAGACCATCCCTGTTCTTAAAGTCTCCAATGACGGCATTTGCACAACCTCCCTTCGAAGCCTTTTCCAGAGCTTGACTATCCTTACGGTCAGAAAGTTTTTCCTAATATCTAACCTAAATCTCCTTTGCTGTAGACCATTGCTTCTTGTCCTTCCTTCAATGGACATGGAGAACAACCGATCACCCTCCTCTCTGTAACAGCTCTTAATATTTTGGAAGACAGTTATCAGGTCCTCCCTTGGTCTTCTTTCCTCCAGACTAAACATGCGCAGCGGGGCGAGGAGCATGGGAAGGGGGAGCTGACGCCCGCTGGCTGGAGGTGAGTTGTTTAAGCATTTTTGTTGCTTCTCCTCTTCAGCTTCTCCACCTCTTTTTTAAAGTGTGGTGCCAAAAACTGGACACATCACTCCAGCTGTAAGCCTCACCGGTACCTAGAGGAGCAGGACACCAACCTCCTGTGTTTTCTATCTGACTCTCCTGTTAATACACCCCAGAGTGGTAGGTGCATGTTTCACAGCTGCATCCCATTGTCGGCGCATATTCAATTTGAGATCCACTATAACTCCCAGATCCCCTATAACCCAGCCCATTATTCCCCACCCAACCTAGCAATCAGATTGGCTGCACCATCTTCTCCAACAGCCCCATGACAGGAAATGTATCTGCCCTAGGTAGATAGAGGGCCCCCATTAACACAGGATCTGAGAACTTCACCATCTCTAATGGATCTACCATCCTCTCCCACCCCCGTGCTGTTATCCCCATGACACCAAGGGGAACGGAGGCACTGAGAGGTGCCCAGTGTCACACATGGAGGCTGTAGCAAAGCAGGGACTTGAAGCCAAGCTGCCCAGAGACTAAGTGAATGCCCCAACCACTAGACAAGCCTACCACTCTATTAGAGAAGGTCTGATTTTGCACCCTCTGCGGCTGCATGGGGCTCTGGTTCTAATCCTTGCTAATCTAACTGTCTGGCTGAGGAGTAGGGAGATCAGTCACGGCGCTGGCACCATGGTATACCGTCCTTCCCCTGTCTGGGAAGAGAGGCATCCAAGCATGTCAGCCCCCTTTGGGTGCTAGTGCTTCTCATGCCCCCGGTGCCGTGAGGCCAGGAGCTCACCCCACAGATGTGCTGTGCTTTTGAAGTCACTGCACGTAGCAGAGTCAGATCAGAGCGCTCATTTGGGCAGCTCTGGGCAGCAATTCCGTTCCTATTTCAATAACAAATCTCCTAAACTTGGGCTCCTGATGGGCCTGGCATTGATCGCTGATCCTCTGAGCCTCACTCTTTCTTCCTTCAAATCTTCCCTGCACTGGAAAGGCTGAAGCTTATTGATATTCCAAGGGAAACGTTGCAGCCTTTCAAATGCCGCCAGGCTTTATGAAGAGCTGTCAATAAAATGGATTCCCCCAGCAGCACGAGCAAGCCAGTCTGCTCAAAGCACTTGGCGGGGTCACCTCCTAGCAGCAATGGGCTTTCCCCTCACACTGCATTCAGAGGGTCTGGCTTGGAACCGCACGTTCAGTTTCCAGAAGGAAGAATTTTTCAGTACACAGGGTCAGATTTCTTCAGGAGTGCCTGTGGCGTGGTGGTGGTGAGTCAGCGGCAGCACGCGTGTGGTATGGAGCAGGTAGGTGCTGTTGCCGAGATGGGCCTGAGCTGAACAATTTGGATTCAAATTCCCTCTAAATTTAAGACTCTGCAGCCCAGCATCTGATTCATCCCATTTCTGGGAGCTCTGCAGGAACAATCACCTGTGATGGAACAATCTGTGGGGCAGGACGGAGGAGTTGATGGGGTCTGGAGGCTGGTTTTGTGGCCATTCTAAGCAGCAGATGTGAAAGGGTCTAACATCACCAGGAAGGACTGGTCCAGATAGCTAGCCCAGAGCTGGGGCAGGGCTCTGCAGCCGAGGAAACAGCCCCGTTGCCTTGGAGAACATCTCTCACCTCTCAGGAAATGATGTTGTGCCTGGCTGGGCAGATTGAACTCAGGTGCTCACAGTCAAAAGGAATTAACCTCTACAGCTCGAACTATGGGACCACCTGCTCCGAACACCTAGACAGTCATCTGGTGTAGCTATGGGAAGAGCCCCAGGAACCACACCATGTTAGCCTGGGACCCGATGGCAAGACACCCAGCTGGGCTAGCAGGTTCTCTCTGGGCTGCTGCTCGGCGGGCACAGCCATGGATGGCTCTTGGTCCTTGCCCTGCAGGGACATGTGCTCTCATTAAGCACCCAGCCATCCAGGAGTTTCTTTCTAAAAGCTACGGTCTCACTCAGCAAGGAGTCCTGGGCTCCAGAGGGGACTGGCTGGGTGGAATTCTCTAGGCTGTGTTTTGCAGGAGGTCAGACAAGATGATCACCACAGTCCCTTTTTTGTCCTTAACATCGGCGAAGGCATGAAAGGCCATCTCTTGTTTGTGGATCGATGAGCATGGGGAGGGGAAGATAGATAAAAGAGCTACTCTAGTAGAGCTTGAAATCAAAGCTTCCTCCAGCTGCTGGGAACTAGTTCAAGGAAGGAAAAAGACTCTGCTCTCGGCAGCTAGTGAGGGAGAATGGAACAGAAGACCCAGAGTACAGGATTGCTCCACCTTTGCAAAGAGCACCATAGCACCTTCCCGTTCACTGGCTTTTCTGGTCAGCGCACTCGGAGTCTGTGTTCAGAGTAGTACGTTTCCTGGGGAGTAATAAAACAAAAGCAAACCCGCTCCTGAGGGTGACATGCTCAGAGGTGTGGCTCCCAGACAGCCTGCTCAGGGCACACGCATGGCAGGCTCTGTGTGCAATCTGCTCGTGGGGAAAATACCTGCAGACAGTGATCTCTCCTGGCTGGCTACCCATACCCAGGCATCTAGCAGACACGCCCAGATCTGCCGTGCAAAGGTTTGCCACCTGGGCTTCTGATCTCAGATTTCCTAGGCTAAACAGGATCACGCAGAGGTGGTGCTAGGGGAAAATCCATGCACAGTGCTGGAAGTGGCACTGGTGGTGACGTTCTCTACATTTCCATACCAAACCCTAGTCCTGGGGGGTGCTATGCTGTAGGAATGGCCATTTTCAGATGAGAGTGAAGCGTGAGGTCATGTGTGAGCATGTGGTCATTAACAGTACCAGTGGCTCTTTCTGACACTGCTTCCCTGGCCAAATAACAACTTATGAATTACATTCGGGCTCCATAAATCATCCTTGCATTTTCACTGTGCATGGAATTCCTCTTCACTTCTTGCTTTAAGAAGATGTTCAGTGTTGCGGTAGCTGCATTTCAAGGGCAGGTGGATTGATTTATGAGTTTGGAGAGTCCTTTGGGATATTCTAGCATGAATGGATATTGTTACTTTATTGGGTAAAGAATATTAACAACATATATAAGGGTGTGCATCTGTCTGCTAATGCACACAGCACAAGAGATAGTTAGAAGCGTGTGTGTAATGTCTGATGATGAAACCAACGTACATTACTGTGCTAGTAAAACTGAATAAACAAAACCCAACCACTTTGAAACACTTCAGTGCAGTAAATGTTTGGTTGAAAAATACCAACTATTTTTCATGAGAATTTTTTTCCCCAAAGTTTCCTGCAAAGAATTCCGAGAAAAAAATGGAACTCAGAAAAAAATAGTTTCAAAAATAGGTTCTGTTTTTACAAAATCAGCAAAAATATTTAGTTTTCAAAACCAAACCCTGAACATTTTTGCTATAATACAAAAATGTGGGGTTTGGTTTCTAGTTTTATTTCAAAAACATGGAAAATTTCAACCAAAATGAAAAAAAAAAGCTTTGCTGGCAAGCTGTCAATCAGCTGCAGGGTGGACGATTCCCCTGCCAATACACAGGGCCATTCTCATGGGATTCCTCTTGCACTTCGAAGTGAAAAGTTCTGGATGCCACAGAAGACAAAGCCATGCCTCACTTTGCAAATCCCCTGTTGCATTCTCAAAGGAGGAGTCCAGCTTCGGACCTGACTACTGGGCAGCACGGGGCTGGTGGCTGCAGCATCTCCTTTGGTGCCTCACTGCTGCTCATTACATTAGCGAAGGGATGTGGATGGGAGGCAGGAAGAAAGCAGGGATGATCTGTCCTCCCATAGTCTCGGACATGCCCTGCCTGCATCCAGGCTCACTAACAAAGGACACATCAGCTCCTGGTGAACACAGCATCATGAAGCCTGGTACCCCAGGCAGGGACGCAGCCAGGGTTGGCTCCAGGACCCAGCACGCCAAGCGCGTGCTTGGGGCGGCATGCCGCGGAGGGCGCTCTGCCGGTCACCGGGAGGGTGGCAGGCAGACTGCCTTCGGTGGCATGCCTGCGGAGGGTCCTCTGGTCCACCGGCTTCGGTGGACCTCCTGCAGGCGTGCCTGCGGAGGGTCCGCTGGTCCAGCAGCTCCACCGAAGCCGCGGGACCAGCGGACCCTCCGCAGGCACGCCTGCAGGAAGTCCACTGGAGCTGCGGGACCGGCAACTGGCAGAGCACCCCTGCGGCATGACGCCGTGCTTGGGGTGGCGAAATGTCTAAAGCAGCCCCTGGACGCAGCTGCCTGGCAAAGGCTCCCTCCCCAGCCCCAGCCCCTGAATAGCCTGAGGACAAGAGCAGTTACTGTGTATGTACTGGGCTGAGAAATGTGAAGGCAGCAAGCGTCTCAGAGCGCTGGGCAGTTCCGAGAGAGGACAGGGCAAGCGGGGAAGGAGAAGGAGGGAATGAGGAAGAGGGAGAAGACAAGGGGAAGACGGCAAGTGGGGAAGGGGAGGAATTAGAGGGAATTTGAAATGCTACGAAGTGGAATCTGTGGCCCAGTGCCAGTCAGAACTGTGGTGTGGTACATGTGAATGTAAAGTCACGTAGGAAGGAATGATTTTACTCAGAGCCGCCGTGGCGTGTACCATCCTGACTGAGCCAGCAAAGCAGCTCTGCCGTCCCAACTCGCACTTGCATCGGAAGAGAGCCATGTGGCATCAGCCATTCGGATTGTGGCCGACATCCCAAGCATTCCACACTTGAACGGTGCACACAGCAGAGCCAGAAATGTAAGGAGGGGCTGCTGGGCTACGGGAAGAAGGCATTGGTGGACAACCCCTCTTTCCTAGCACTCCCATGCACACCCTGCGGGACATGTCTACATGGAGCTTAGGCAGCGAGGAAGTCGCACCCTCAGCTGAGAGATCCTTTCTGCTGCTCCCCATTCCTGCCCTGCTCCTCCAGGCCCCTCTCTTCCCAGATCTGGGAAGGGCTGGACTGACTGCCTTACACAACAGGTCCTGGTTAGCCACAGATTGCAGCTAGTTTTAGTAAGAAGGCGGCACTTCCAAGTCAGGGAGATGCAAACAGTTACCTCGGGCCCCTGTATGGTGACCAGATATCCCAATTTCCTAGGGACAGTCCAATGTTTGACTTTTTCTTGTATAGGCACCTATTACCCTCTACCCCCATCCTGATTTTTCACACTTGCTATCTGGTCACCCTAGGCCCCTGCCGTGCGCATGCCCAACCATGCACCTCTTCCAGGATTAGATGTGCCTCCCCTCTGAGAAATGGGACTGAAAGAGCTGGGTTCAATGGGATAGATGTGAATTCCACACACATCAGAGGGTGCAGCCTGTGGAAGACATATGAAGGGTCTTAGAGACTGTTGTTTTAGATTTCAGAATGCTTCGTGAAAGAAACAAACATTAAAGAACTGTGGAAATAAACTTTTATATGTAAAACATTTAAAAAAAACAAGTGCCCAACTCTACACTATGTGCAAGTGCTTCTCAGAGATAAGGCAAGACTCCACTATGGATATGTAGCAAAAATGTGACTAACGACCCATGAAAACCCTGTTCTAACTTTCACTGGACTAAGCTGTTCCGTTTGAAATTGATCAAGTGTCATCTCTGCCAGCAGAGGACACTGTCGGGCAAGTCTGAGAGGTAATTGGACAAAACATTCATGAGATCTGAGAGTTTGGTACTTGACGTTTGTAACATTTTTCTAACTTGCCTTGGACCGTCCCTCTCAAACAAACCCTGGTGTAGAACCTCCAAACTGGGGTCCTAAACCTGCAGCCCCTTATGCATGTGAGTAACCAGGACTGGGGCCTCCTTTATTGTGATGTCCTCAATGCAGACTGGTACCTTCTAGATGTTTTGCAAAGTCTGGGAGAGGAATTTCAAAGATATTCATTACAATCATTTGGAGCCCAGGGAACTCCATGAACATTGACTAGATTGTACAGAGTCTCTGCCTGGGACTCATGGAGATGGCAAACTTTGCCAGAGCAAAGATCCAGAAATCTTGCAGAGCTTATCAATTCCACAGGAAGAGGAAGGCCCTCTATAGACACGGTAGGTCTCCCTCTCTCTAGCTGCACTGGCTGTTTCTGAGCCTTTGGGGTTAACTAACTGTGCAGGAGCAGAGGGAGACACCAGGGTGGGGGATCCTGTGGAGTTTGGGAACTGCCTAGCAGTGGAGCTGCAGGGGCTCTCTTCCTCAGCAGAGCTTCTAGGAGTGAAGCTTTCATGTGTTCCTCACACCAGTGGGTCTCTGCCTGCCCAGAGGATGGCAGTTCCTGCAACTCTTTGCTCTATCTCACGTCTCTTCTACCATCCATCCCTATGTATAAGATTGTTTGTTTTCTATCAGGGTTGATAATTTTGTGCTAATATTTTCACCTAAATTAGGGCAGTTGGTTTATGCCTGAGAGGGCTGGTACCTCAATATGTAGGTTAATGAGATTTCTCTTCATTACTTAGAAAATATTTTTTTTTGATTCAGGAAAATTAATATTGAAAAATGCTGTGAGGAACAAAGCGTTGAATCACTTTGTTAGGTCTAGTGTTGTAAATAAAGCGTTAAAGCTTTCGCAAGTTCTATAATCATTTAAAACTGCATCGCTAGGATATCATAGTTATTACAGGGAACTCTCACACATTTGAAGTCAGAAATCCCCTGACCACAATCCCCCTTTTAAATCTCTATTATGCATCTCAGAATAAACTTTGCATATTGTCTGTATACTGTGAACTTGTCCATTAGTTAGACTCTCTAAAGCAAATAAATAAATAGAATCATAGGACTGGAAGGGACCTTGCGAGGTGATCTGGTCCAGTCCCCTGCATTGAGGTAACACTAAATATTATTTCGACCCACTCTGATGGGTGTTTATCTAACCCAGTGGTTCTCAATCTTCGGCCCTTGGACCACTTGTGGTCTAATTAACACGCAGCTGCAGCCCATGTGACATCCTCAGGGCTGTAACTCGGGGGAGGTGGAAGGAGCACCTGCCCTGGGCGCAGAGCCTGCTAGGGGTGCAAAAATGGGGCAGCACAGGAGCAGGCCAAGCGTCAGGCCCTGGCAGGGTTGGGCCCAGCATCATCAGGCCCTCCCCCCCAGTAGGATCGGTCCCAGCAGCACTGACAGGAGGCCAGGCTGCTCAGAGCCCTCACACCCCACAGGATCACAGTTCTAGTGACCTTGGCTGGGCCAGGATCCCTGACACTAGGACCGCAGCAGCAGGCAGACAGACCAGGATGCATGGCTGAGTGGAAGACCAGTGGGCATGAGGAGGGAGGTGCAGGGGGCTGGGGCACAGGGACGGGGATGCAGCCTGTGCATGGGGGACAGAGTCTAGGTGGAGGGCCTGGTGGTGCTGCTCGGGGGGCTATTTAAAGGGCTGGGGTGGTAGAAGCAGGGGAGTCCTGGGCCCTTTAAATAGCCTCCAGAGCCCTGCTGCCAGAGCCCTGGGTTAGCGGCGGCCCGCTGCAACCCCAGTAGGAGAGACTGGGAGGGCACTTACCGGTACAGCGTGGGCCAGAGCTGGCTCTGACCCCCATCCCCATCCCTTCCGCCCAAGGCCCTGCCCCTTCCAAAGGCCAGAGGCGGCCCCAACCCAGCCTCGTACCGTACCAGTAAGTCCCTGTTTCTACTTTCACCGCTGCAAATACAGCATTTTACTTTTTTGGTAGCTATACAGGTAGGATATATATTGTGTGGATGCGGCCCACATATCACATAGAGCTGCATATGCAGCCCACAGTGGTAAATAGGCTGAAAACCACTGCTCTATCCTGTTCTTAAAATCCTCCAGTGACAGAGATTCCACAACCTCCCTAGATAATTTGTTCCAGTGCTTAGCCACCCTTCCACTTAGGAAGTTTCCCCTAATGTCTTATCTAAATCTCCCTTGCTGCAATTTAAGCCCATTACTTCTTATCCTGTCCCCAGTGGTTAAGAAGAACAATTTATCACCCTCCTCTCTTTAATAACCTTTTACGTACTTGAAGACTGTTATCATGTTCCCGTCAGTATTCTCTTCTCCAGAATAAACAAACCCATTTTTTTCAATTTTTCCTTGTAGATCAGCTTTTCTAGACCTTTAATCATTTTCCTTCTCTCTGGATTTTCTCCACTTTGGCCACAGCTTTCCCACAGTGTGGTGCTAGGATTGGACACCAGACTCCAGCTGAGGCTTTATCAGTACTGAGCAGAGTAGAAGAATTACTCTTGAGTTTTGCTCACAACACTCCTGCTAATACACCTGAGAATGATGTTCACTTTATTTGCAATAGTATTACATTGTTGATTCATATTTAGTTTGTGATCTTCCGTAACCCCCAGATCCTTTTCTTAAACTTTCCTTCCTAGGCAGTCGTTTCCCATTTTGCATTGTTTGGGCAATTGGATACATCTTCCGAAGTGGAGCATTTTGCATTTGTCCGTATTGAATTTCATCCTATTTATTTCAGCCCATTTCTCCAGTTTGTCAAGATCATTTTGAATTCGAATCCTGTCCTCCAAAGCATTTGCAACCCCTCCCAGCTTGGGATCTTCTTCAAACTTTATAAGTGTACTCTCTGTGCTGTGACACTACACCCCATATTTGTCATAGTAATACTATTGTGATGTGATTATGGCATAATGATGATGCATTTGTGCAAGATGAGTCATGTGAGGCCTTCCTGAGAACACTCCACACAGCCTGTAAGCAATGGCTGCTCTGACTCTGCAAGGCCATGTGACCAGACCACATGACTCTGAACCCCATTTTGGGTACCTGTATTTTTCCACAAACTGGTCTGGGAACCAAGTTTGGAACAAAGGGTTCCCGCCATACGGGAAAGCTATGTAAAGCCGGGAGTGACATTATCTGTTGTTCATCACTCCCCCACTACTCAACGCCTGAGAGAAGCTCTGAAAGACCCTGTTATAGTCTTGGCCTTCACAACATCCTCTGGCAAGGAGTTCCACAGGTTGACTGTGCGTTGTGGGAAAAAATACTTCCTTTGTTTGTTTAAAACCTGCTGCCTATTCATTTCATTTGGTGACCCCTAGTTTGTGTGTTATGAGGAGTAAATAACACGTCCTTATTTACTTTCTCCACACCAGTCATGATTTCATAGACCTTTATCATATCTCCCTTTAGTCACCTCTTTTTCAAGCTGAAAAGTCCCAGTCTTATTAATCTCTCCTCATATGGAAGCCGTTCCATACCCCTAATTTTTGTTGCCCTTTTCTGAATCTGTTCCAATTCCACTGACTGGTCTGGTCACAGCTGTGAACTCCACTGCCCAGAGGTCATGGAGAACGGAAGCCAGGCCCGGATACAGACATGGGATCCACTGAGCATAACATGCCTGGCATTTTATGTCTTTTTCTAGAAATTCTCCCACAGCCTCAGAGGTAAAATGATCAAAAGTCCACAAGTGACTTATGGGCCTAAATATTATTTTCAACATTTCTGCTTCCCCAGCAGGTTTCCTGGCCTGTCATGCACAGAGGGAATATTACTTTATTTAGGGGCAAGTTGCACAGCGGAGTAAATGGGCTGTAAATTCCCACCCAGTGTCTGCATTGATCACGCCATGGAAACTGGGGGCATGCTCCACAGGGCCAGTATTACAAACATATGGGTCAAAAGTGGCAGGAGAGTAAGGGAAGCCTTTACCATCCTCCCTGCCACACTCCCACACACAGTGCATGGTCCAGTGGAGCACAGCTTGCATGAAGAGGGAAGGAAGCCGCACCCTGTTCAGTAATGTACTGTTATGCTGAAGGGTGCTGGTGGCTTCCAGTAAGCATATCACCGATCTGTGGCACTCACAGGCCTTGTTGAAGCTGATGGACCTGCTAGCCACCTGTCATTCGCACTAAATGGTTGAGCAATTAAATGCTCCCTTTGTGTAGCGATAGCTAAAATGATAGAAGCTACCACCCAAGGCACTGGACCCCATGAGAAGGCCTGAGCAAGAACTATCTCAGGAAGAATAAGAGGGGTTTCCCTGGTGCTGATTGCAAAAGCAATGGATGAGGCAATGACTGGTGGAGCAGCATGTGTCAGAAGCAGTCAGGAGAATGCCGGCTAAACACAGATGAGTGGCTTCGGGAGGAAACCAAGAAAAAGAACATTTTGGGGGCACAGAACAGCAGTGATCTCTGTGCAGTGGTGTCCACAGAGCAGGAAGTCAGGTCCTAGTCCAACCTTTCACTGTTCTTTCAGTGACATGTTTGTTCAGATGTGCAATGCAGCTAGTGCTCATTTGGGAAGGGATTCAGCATCCAAGGCTTTTGTTCCTTTACCCGTATGATGAGAGGGTCACACACAGCGGCTGTCAAAGGGAATGGAGAACACACAGGAGAAACACCTGACTTTGGAAAAGAGTTTCGTGCCAATGGAGGCTGGCAAACATGTTTCAAAGGTTTGGAAATGAACTGCACACAGGTCCCGCCTTTAAATAATGGCCACTTGGGAAACTCTTTTCGTGCATGTTACTGATTCATGCCATTTCCCGATGGAGAGAAGGGCTGAGAGGCAGGCACGAGGCAAAGAGTTTAAACTTGATGCTTGTCCTGGTGAGGAGTCAGCAAAGAGATTCAGTGAGGGGCAGCAGCCAAGGGAGGATGTGGGGTGTGGCTGCAGAGGTTACAAGGTCGCTCTCCATTTCTGGAGGCTAGGGTCCAGACTGCAGGGCAGGCCCGGGCGTGGCAGGCTGCAGCCCAGAGCAGGCTCTAGTGATGTGAGCATTGTGGGAAATGTCACTAAAAGAAAGTAATTGGTGGATTCACAGATTTTAAGGCCATTATCTCATCCAGCCTGACCTGCATAATACAGGGCAGAGAATGTCACCAGTCACAGGTGCCGACTACATGGGTGCTCCAGTGCTGGCGCACCCAAAGGGAAAAAACGGTGGGTGCTGAGCACCCACTGGCAGCCAGCTTCCCCCCCCGCCCCACAGTGCCTCCCGCCTGCCAGTGTCCCCATTGATCAGCTTCTCCCAGTGCCTCCTGCCCACCGTGATCAGCTGTTCTGCAGCCCCGCTGTCACCAATGACCCCAGATGGAGAGTCCAGTAGCGTCTGACTACTGGGGCTCTGTGTCAGAGTTCAGTGCAACAGCGGCGGGCAGGGGAGATGACTGGGCAGCAGCGTTTCGGGTGAATGGGGAAGGGGAGAGGAGAACGGTAGAACAGTAGTAATCTGTAGCTGCAGTGGTTAAACTGTCCAGATGGACGTGATTTTATAACACCAGCCTCTTTAGCTGCAGCTCCCCACGCTGCAGATGGGGGAGGGAGATAGGACATGAGTGGTGGGAAAGCAATGCACAAAACTCATGTGGGAGTCGTCGTTCCCAGCTGAACCACTCGGGGGAACTAGCCCGCCTGGAAAGGCCCTGTCCAGCTGCTCTGGACACCTACCACTTGTACGTGAATGATGGCTCCCAGCAAACAAACCACAATTCCGCTTCCGCAGACAGCATGGGAAATGCTATGCGCTGAATTGACTGTAATGTAGAAACCATAACTCTTATGGACTATGACACTGACCATGTTATTTTATATGCACCTTTAAAACCTAGAGCCCCCCAGAGAGACAGCAGTGGGGCTGAGCCGTCATCAAACCCGAAGGCTGGGACAATGCCGCGGGCATTGCTCTGACTGCTCGGCAGCGAGCTGGGTTCTTCCAACTCTTTGATTATTGACATTCCAATTTAATGGCCAATTTCCCCCCAGTGATGTTTTCTCGCTAGGTGCGGCTAATGGGGCAGTTAGACAGCAGCAGAGAGAATAAGGAGAGGCTGTTGGTGGAAGTGAGGCAGAGAATAACTATCAGACCTGCCTTGGAAGAAAGAGCCCTCTCACAGCTCTGAAAGCAGCAGTGGGCCCCTCGGCGAGAAGGAACCTGTGAGATTTAGCGTTAACAACAGACGTTAATGACTGTGGATAGAAGGTGGTCGATACATGATAGTCCAGTGAGCGAGAGCAAGGCCAGAGCTAGAGGGGCCTTTAATAGAAGGCTTCATTCATTTCAATTTGAATGCTGAACAGCTGCTGGCCTGTAGCTATGCACCTCCAGGAGAATGAGATTTTTGTGAGCATGAATGTTTAGCGAATGGCTCTTCTTTGTGGGTGAAACTCTCCTCTCTGCAGAAAGCCACAACATGGCCTGGCATCACCAAACTAGTGCTCAAGCAGAAGAGGAGTGTGGCCTACATCTTCAGCTACCCACTCTGCCCCCCCCCACGGGAGTGGTTTGCATCCAGACTGCATTGCCTTGTGCTTGTGCAAACATGATTATTCACATGCAAACAAGAGTATTTTCTACTTGCAAATTGGTAGTCTGTATTTTCTTGTTTATAAAGTTCCATTTATCCAGTGAGAGCAAAAATAATCATACGCGGCTTTGGTGACTAGTTGAATAAACAGTTCAATGATGCTTCATTTCTCCCATCATTGTTCACACTCTCAGTTCTGGGGGTAGGGGGAGGGACTGTCTTGCTGTGTGTTTGTACAACGTCTAGTGCCATGGGATCATGATATCAGCCCTGGGCGGTGGATGTCATAGGCTGGGGGAGGCTTTGCTTCCCCAAACAGTCGGGCATGGCTCTGCCCATGGTCTGCCCCCAGCAGGCTCCCTCCTGCTTCCTGCTTTGCAGCTCCCTGTTCCTGGTGCTCTGGGACTGGGGAGGTTGAAGCCACGCTGCCCGCGCTCCCGGCACTCCAGATCTGGGGTGGCTGGGGCTGCACCACTTGCCCTCCCAACACTCCAAGGCGAGGGCCGCTAGCCTGGGATGGGGGCTGCCGGCTGCAGCGGGGGAGCTCTGACTCTGGTAAGAGGGCAGACAGGGTGGGGCCTCAGGCAGAAGGGGAGGGGCCTGGGACTAGGCTCCCCCAGCTGGTGGTTCACGCGCTGCCCATGCTGTCAGCTGTTATTGAGATGTTGATTTGTGCTTCCAATGGCACCAGCCTTCATCGCCCACTTGTTAAATGTTCAAACAAATATCCTTCTGCTTCCTCCCACGCTGCCCCTCGTGCTTGGGAGGAGCCCCCCATTAAATCTCTGAACCCACCTCATTGTCCTCCTTCCAATCCCTCCTTAACACTCTCCTCTGCCAAGAGGCCCACGAGAACTTGCCGCTGGTTAGACTGCTGGTGTGCTGATACCACTGCCTACCACGCTGGCCAGTGCTGTCTCACTGTTTCCTTGTATCTGTCAGGGTCCATCTGCTGTCTTTTGTCTTATGCGTAAACTGTCACCTCTTTGGGGCTCTCTATTGTGTTTGTACAGCACCTGACACAAGGGGGTCCTGACCTATGACTGGGGCTCCTGGGGGCAACAGCAACAATAATAACAATTGTCATTATCTGTTGGGGCCTCTGGGTACCAGTACATTTCAAAGGCATCAGCTCATGGAGCCCAAGGCCAGAAAGGACCATGGTGAAAACCTAATGTGACCTCCTGAGCAACACAGGCCAGAGAGCTGCCCCAAAATAATCCCTAGAGCAGAGCTTTTAGAAGAACATCCCATCTTGATTGAAAAATTGTCAGTGATGGAGAATCTACTACAACCTTTGGGAAATGGTCCCTCTGGCGTTATGTGGCGTGTGTGCATGGAGGTATCTCACACAGCCCCTGAATGGGTTATTGTGGGTCTGGGGGGCCAACGAAGTGTTAGGCCTGAATAAAGATATAGCAGACAAAACCAGGTATGCCAACCTGACCAAAGTCAGGCTAACAGAGGTTTGTGGGTAATCCCTGAGTGGAAAACACTGAGAAGCAGCAGCATGTCTCACAAGCGCTGGGGAAAAGTGAGATAAAAGAGAAGCTGCATTCCTGGCATAGTACCAGATGTGCTGTGTTCGGGCAGCTCCTTCGAAGAAGTGATAAGAGCCCTAGTTTCCCAGCCTCCTTGTTTTCACTCCCTGGTTTTGTTCTTTGTTTGTTTTTAACTCCCCTACATTTCTAACTTTAGGCATGCATGTATACTAAAGGTGTCTAGTTTCTAGTTGTTAGAAGAAGGGGGTGGGTTGCTCCAGTGAATAATTTATGACGCAATGAAACTGTCTATATAGGCTTATACTAAAATGTAAGAGGGGGCTGGTTCTCTCTGAAGACGAGCTGCTCTCTATTGATGCGTGCACTTGTCAATAAAGAGCTTTTGATCGGACCTTGCTGGTGTTGCCTGTCTCTCTCGCGGTCAGACAACGAACTTTGCCGTCGGGGTTAGAGTCCCTGACAGAAGGTACCTGGCTGCAGCTGGAGGGGGAGCCAGGCTCAACTGAACAAGAGGTTCAGCTGTGCTGGAGCAGGCTGGAATACAAAGCCAGGAGGTTTGCAGCAGAAAGAGTCTCCAGGGAAAGAGTCTGCAGTCACTCTGGGAGAGCAGAGAGGAAAACCCAAGAGGGAGAATAAGCAAGGGTGGCTCTATACATTAGCAAAGCAAGCACCTGCTTGGGGCAGCCCATTTGCAGGGGCGGCAGGGATCCAGCATGGGAGCTGAGAACCAACAGGGGGCCCTGGGAGCTGTAGTTCCTTGGTTAGCTCCCTGCCTATAGAGCCAACCCTGGAGCAGGGAAAGAACTACATTTCCCAGCATTCCCTTGGCCACTACCAACTGGAAAGGAAGGAGGGGGGCCTCATGCTGCAGCATGCTGTGAGTGGAGAGTTGCACTGTGGATGTTAGGGAGAGCATATTTTAACATTCAAAAACCAGGACGCTCCAGGGGGAGGGTGGTCCCACCCTGCCACCATCCACTCCTTCCACTGCCCCCCACAGAAACCCCAACCCATCCAACTCCCCCGCTCCCTGTCCCCTGATCACTCCCTCCCGGGACCCCTGCCCCTAACTGCCCCCCAGGACCCTATTCCCTATCTAAGTGCTGCTGGTCCTTGTCCCCTGATCACCCCCTCCCGGGACCCCTACCCCTAACTGCCCCCCAGGACTCCATCCTCTGTCTAAGCGCCGCTGGTCCTTGTCCCCTGATCGCCCCCTCCTGGGACCCCTGCTCCTAACTGCCCCCCAGGACCCCAGCCCCTATCTAAACCTCCCTTCTCCTTGTCCCCAACTGCCCCCTCCTGACACCCCCCCCAACTCTCCCCCTAGGAACCCACCCCCTGCCTGTCCCCTGAAAAACCCCTGGGACTCCCATGCCTATACAACTGCTGCCTGTCCCCTGACTTCCCACCCGAACCCCTGACCCATCTAACCCCCCCTTCTCCCTGCCCCAACTGCCCCCCGAACCTCCGCCCCATCCAACCCCTCCTGCTCCCTGTCCCTTGACTGCCCTCCTCAAACCCCTTACCCCTTCTCCAACCCCCCAGCCCCCTTATCGTGTCATACAGACCAGTGTGGCTGTGTGATGGGATATTAGATGGGATGGGATCTGAGTTACTGCAGAGAATTCTTTCCTGGGTGCTGGTAGGTGAGTCTTTCCCACATGCTCAGGGTTTAACCGATCGCCATATTTGGGGTCAGGAAGGAATTTTCCTCCTGGGCAGATTGGCAGGGGTCCTGGAGGTTTTTTGCCTTCCTCTGCAGCATGGGGCACGGGTCACTTGCTGGAGGATTCTCTGCAGCTTGAGGTCTTCAAGCCACAATTTGAGGACTTCAATAACTCAGACATAGTTTAGGGGATTGTTATAGAAGTGGGCGGGTGAGATTCTGTGGCCTGCATTGTGCAGGAGGTCAGACTAGATGATCATAATGGTACCTTCTGACCTTAAAGTCTGTGCTGCTGTGCTCCCCCATGGAGCCCATAGCCCCCCACCCCCCGCTACCTGCCTTCCAGATTTGAACCCCTCAGCATTCAGGAGTGCTCAAGCTCAGTTTGGGCAGCTGTTGCTTCCTTTCCCCCAAATCAAATATCCTGATCCACTGTCACTTGCTGTAGAAAAAGTAGGATAAAACGGAGCATGAAATGCTTCCCAGGGGTTATTAGGGCTGGAATTGCTATTTTCAACAGCCATTGCCTTTTGTTTGTTTAAAAGGCAGACAGTGATATTGCACTGACAAATTCCCCATACAAACAAAGAGTGGAACAAAAGAATAATAAAGGCACCTCAACTTTTCCTCGTTTCTGGAGGACAGTCTTATAATATGCATCCACATATCCTCCAATCGCACAAGCTGAAAATTGTTCCACTTTATTGCAGTTCTGTAACCATGTGGGAACCAGTCCTGTGTGTGTTCTGTGCACATCCAAAATTCCTGCTGAATGACCCGCCCTGGGAGCGAGTTACCAGTGACCCAGGGCTGCGGCGAAAGGAGGGTGCAGGTGTGTGGAGGGAGAGCCCAGGGCTGGGGCGGCAGGAGGTGTGAGGGGGGGGCACTGGTAGGGGGGGAAGGGTGAAGCCCAGCCCTGGGGCAGCAGGGGGTGTGGGGGGGGAGCCCAGGGCTGGGATGGAGGGCAGCCAATTTTTTTTTTGCTTGGGGTGGCAAAAAACCTAGAGCCAGCCCTGAGAATAAGCCCCAGGGTTCTAGCCCCACAGCAAGGGTCAGCCTCAGAGGAGTTGTGTGGAAAGGAAGCCTGACCAGGCTAGGTAGGAAGAAACCCAGGGAAACAGCAGCAGACCTTGGCTGCTTGTTATAGGATCCCTGGGCTGGAACCAAGAGTAGAGGCTGGGTCTAGGTTCCCCTACGAGTCGCTGTGACATGTCACAGGAGCGCTGGAGATGACAAGCAGACAGCTGGTCTGGAGAGACTTTATTACCATAGAAGGGAAGGACTCTTGTGATTAGCCAGAGGGCAAAGGCATGAAGGTGAGGCTCTGTAGCTCCTGAGGACCAAGAGAGGGGCCAGAGAAAGAGAGAGAGAACAGGCTGGGAAACTGCTAGAAAAGTGTGTCTGGCTGGCAGAGCTAATCCCCAGATGTGGCCAGAAGACACGCAAGCAGTGAGTAGAGGTTCCCGTGACAGGTTAATTACTCTCACTGTTAAAAATGTACTATTTAAAACTTATTATTATTGGCTCAATTTGTTTGCGTAAGCTGGCCATTGGAGAATTCCAGTTAACGAGTAGATTTGTAAAAGTCAAAGCCTGCATGAGAATAATTCACATACAGGAAATTCATCCAAAACATTAGTCGCACTGAACAATTTGACAAGCACCAGTCAATAATTAGAAAAGAGCTGGAGAGGAACAGCATGGTAATTAGCATGGGACTTTGAAGATTCTCCTAATTGCTGTTATTACTCTCCACGATAATGTAACTACCTGTATTTCTGAAATCAGAGATTAAGAGGGTAATCGTCATCTGCTTCTTAATGTTTATCACTAATGTTTTGTGAGAGTTTTGATGGGAACCATTAATGCTGCGTATAAGTAATGTTCCATGACATAGTGGGTTAGTTTGATTCTCATTTCTATAGTCCTTTAAAAATTACCAAGATTTAAAGGTTATCATAACTTCTACAACTACTGCCGTTGTTGAACAAAGTCTTTACTTGCAAGTACTTTTTTGATAAGTGTTGGATTTCTACTTAGTTGCACAGTTTCCTTACATTGTGGTTAACTATAATGGCATCTATAGTGCCGTGTATTATTCCCAGAGGGGTGGTTGCTATATTTGTGTGGCCCTGGATAATATTGTGCAAGTATAATATATACAAGCAAGCACACACACAAGCACTTTTATGCGTGTGAATAATCCCCACCTACATGTGCAAAGTCAACACAAGAACTGGTGTTTGCAGGAACCTTGTTATAAAGTCCTCCAGGCAGGTATCGTGTTTTTGTAGAACACTAAGAAAATCCAAGAAGTGGGTGATTGGCTGGCTTAGCTCTCATATAGCAAATCAACTAGGCATGTGGGCAACTGGAGGCAGATGAGGGATTGGCTGATTTTCCTCTGATGTCACAACCCGACTCTGGAGGAGAGGTGACAGAAGAGCGGGTGGTGATTGGCTGATTTACTTCTGATGTAACAACCCCAATGGCCACAACCCCATAAGAAGGAGCTCCCTCTACTGATTCACCAGGATCTTTTTCCTGCACCACCTGGAGGTCTCCCATCAAAGTTCCGATTTGGACAACAAGTTCACCAAAGACCAGCATGGTACGGCTGGTGGCAAGGCCTTCTGCACACTACATTGTCCAGGTGGGAGCAGGGAGTTAGGGATGGAGCTCCCTTATGCTATCAGCTCCTTCTGAGCACTGAACATGGAGGCTCAGATTGTCCCCTACCTAGGATCACCACTTCTGAGATACTAAAACACAGGCCATGGGGGATGATCCTGAGCCTATAAAACTGGATAGCTGGCTGCATGTCCTTGTTGTGTGGTAGCTGCAAAAACAGAGTCTTCAGCCTCCCCAAAGCTAACAGCCTGCCCCCTCGACTGCCTGTCACTGTGTACTGAGAACCTGTGCCGATTTCCTGGGACAGATACCTGAAAAAAAAGAAAAAGGGTCCTGGGAGAACCTGCACAGGTAGCAACCTTACCCCTGCCATCAGAACCCTGTCTTGGTGGCAGGAAATCTCCATGGGGATTCCCTTGTGAAGGACTCCTCACTGTCTCATTGGAGAAGGGCCAGGCTTCATCTTCCACCTAGAAACCATCACAGGGTACTGTCTGGGCTCAAGGCCTGCAGAGAGCCAATCTCCAGGCGAGCTAATGAGCACAGCTGGCCCACAGTAAGCTGCCTGATTGGCTGCTCTGCTGAACTGGGGGAAGAGTCGGCAGACTGGCTCTTAAGCCCAGCAGCACGTGGGCTCAAAGCATTTGCATATGGCTGTGATTGTGCTTGTGTCTGCTTCTTCCCAGCCTTCCTCGATGCCAGCCTTTCACCTGCCTCACCTCACCTTTGGCTCCCATTTCTGGCCTCTAACTTCAGCTCTGACCCTTGGATCTGGCTCCTGCCCTCAGACCCTGGGCTACGGTTCCTGACTACTGACACCTCCTCCAACCACTAGGCACAACTCCCTGCGTCCTGGTCACTGACAGGGATGTCCCCAAGCCCAGCAGATCCCCAGGGATCCCTAGAAGGCCAGGCCCCTGCTTGTGGGCCCCGCAGCTTCTTGGCAGCAGGCTTGGCTTGAGCCGTGCTACCAGAGCCCCTCACCTCCAGCTGCTGCTGGCCGCAGTATCTGTGGCGGGCAGGGCTCCATGGAAAGGATAATAGAGTCCCAGGCTATATTACGCATACAGGAACTGATCAGGGATAAATTGCATCTCCCCACCTGTCCCTTTCCCCCTCCAACTCCCCCACCCTGCCAGTGTAGATCTCAGCCCACATGAAACGGCCTCGGTAGGTATAGCAGGGAGGAAGAGTGTGAAATGCAGGCAGCTGACCACTCCCATTCCATGCCGGGGGAGCGAGCTCTGCACACAGGGTCCTTCTATGCACCGAGGTAGAGGGCAGGAGCTGCTTCCAGGAGAGTGCTGGACATTGTGCCATTCTGTACAGGGATGACGTTTGGCTTGGCTCCCATGCAGCGCCTCAGCAGGATTCCGGTCAGCGCAAAAGAAGAGCCCAATGGACTGCATGGGAGAGACTCAGCCGTTCCATCCTGGTAGCTGGTGAATCAGAATGGAAGCCACCAGCTCAGCACAAGCCCTATGGGGCTTTGGAGCCAGGACTGCTGCGGGCGGCCAAAGGGTGGCTAACCCTGAGCACAAGGTGATGTGCTCCAGGGCGAGGCTCAGCCCACCAGCCACATGGCTGCTTGCTGTGCCGTCCCCACAAACCCTCCTGCTTCCTCTGACTGCAGCCGGAGGCCTCGCATGCAGGCTACTCTGTAGCCGAAGTAAAGCGCTGAGCAGAAATTAAATTATAACCACTGGAATGCTCTTGATCTTCGGCCCGTGCACTGCCTGGTGCCTTTTGAGGAATAGAGAGGGTGTGCTGTGATTCCCGACATACCAGCAAACCAGGATGTGCCGCGCATAAACGCCGAGTGCACGACTTCCCCAGCAGCTCTTCCCCGGCTTCCCGGCTTCAAAGCAGTTGGCTGGAAAGAACAGTAGAGAATTCACCTTTTCTTTGGCCCTGTTGTAGGAGTGAGTGGCTAGGCTGGCTCTCACAGAGCCGGGGAACGGGACAGCAGAGGAGCTCACGCTGGATATGACGCCCAGAGACACTCACCATAGAGGGAAACCCATGCCACTGCACAGGGCCAGGCTGAGACCTGAGTGTCACTAACTCCTCGGGAGAAGATGAGGGGTGGGATAGACAGGCCACATAAGGGATAAAAGCAGAGCAAGAGGCAGGAGCTGAGGTGCTCTGGGACAAGGAGGAACTCATACTCAGTGTGGATGGTGGGGGAAGTCTATGGAAGCGTAGACTATGAAGGTTAAGGCAACAGCTTGTGTTTCTACCCAGTGATTAGCGCCTGGCACCTGCCAGCAGCACTCCTCTGTCACCCTCCCTAGCACAGCCAGCTAACAGGAGATGCTCAGGGACCCGAATGCAGCACTTGCTGCACAGATGCCCAGTCCAGAGCCCATGGCTCGACAAGACTCTGCACCCCTCAAGTGCACTCTGATAAGCTGAGCCACGAGAAGTCGCTGATCCCCAGCTTGGCCGCGGGTGGGGCAGGTCAAACCAGGCTCCAAGTGCAGAGCGGGATAATGGGAAGCAGCCGAGGGAGCATTCGCTAAGTTACGCATAATGCCAGGGCCTGATCATGCACCCAGGGCTAGCACACGAGTGGCCCATAAGTGGGGTGCCCTCAAATGGAGCTTTCCAGGCCCTGCACCTCCAACCACAGAGCAGCAGCAGAGCCCCACCCCCGGGGAGGAGGAAGCAGGATGCCGGTTCTGCCCTCTGCCTGGCATCAAGCCTGCGGGCCATGGCTGGCACCACTTCACTTATTAGTAATACATTAAATCCCAATTGTTTCTTAATCCCCTTGAAATGGGATAACAAGGCACTTAATTAGCACATAGCAAAACATGCAATTCTGATGAGGAGACACGGGTTAACATACCAGCTACCAAATGTCAAGATGAATTTTTAGAACGGAATTAATTCTATTTGCCAGAGTTCCCTTGTTAAATGTCAATTTCCTTACGACTTGGATATGTTAAACAAGCCAGGCATTGGAAAGCACTTGTGCAATCAAGTTAAGCGTGTGGCGGGTTGATTTCTCTCTCTTCTACAAATCTGAAACTTTCTTTTCCCAATTAATATTTCATTTCATAAGAGCTATCTTATTAATTCTTAATTAAATGCTTATTTGAGACACTCTCCTGATTGTATAAACTAATGAAGAACAATATGGACTATTTATTCAGCCTCTAGTCATTTTCCTTGGTAGAGAGGCTGGGTGTGGATGGCAGCTTTCATGTCTTGCTGTGCCTCAGTGCTACAGCTGGAAAAATACCTCAAAAGTGAATTTGGAATCCAGGTCGGGGTGAAATTCATCCTTTTTCAGGGAGCCAGGACAAGAGCTGGGCAGGATGTATGTGGTGTCTGGGCCTTGTGGAACTTACTGGTCGATAGGGCTCATGCCGACCCTTTGCACAGGCATGAATGTCACCCAAACATGAATATTTGCATTGAGTTACCCATCCAAACAATGCACACAAACATAACATATGATCTCAGCATCCAGTCAAAAAGAACCAACATGACTTGAATTCCAAGTTCTCACAATGAAGGGATGGAGAATAGTTTACAGGCCATGTACAAATTACAGAATTAATTCAGCAAACAACTGCACAGGGTGACAGATTTCAAGTGAGAAGGGACCTTTATGATCACCCAGTTTGCCCTCCTCCATAGCACTGGCCAGAGATTATGACCCAGTGATTCTTACCTAGACCATGGGAACACGTGGCCGAACCGGAGCACAGCTTTTCGAATGGACACTGTGATGGAGTCCGTTTAGGTAACTTTCCTAGTGTTTCATTACCTTCACTATAAAGCATAGTCATCTTCGGTCCAGTTTCAATTTGTCTGACTGTGACTCCCTGCTATTGGATCTCATCATGCCTTTGTCTGCTGGATTAAAGAGCCTTCTGCTATGAGCAATCTTCTCCCTATGTAGGGACTTGTGGACCACACTCAAGCTGTTTCTTAGCCTTCTTTTCATTAGGCTAAATAGACTGACCTCCTTTAGCTGAGTTTCCCAGAACTCAGATTCATTCTTGCGGCTTTTCTATGAACACTGGCTAATTTCTCAGCATCCTTGTTCAAGTATTTGCATCAGATCTGGACACCTGATAGTCCAGTAGTGGTTCCACACAAGGGTAATATCATCTCCCTACTTCTACTCACTGTTCCCGTGATTATGTATCCAAGGAGCACACTCACTTGCTAAGGCACCTGCATCTCACTGGCAACTCATGGCCGGTTGGTTTCCACCACGAACCTGATTCCTTTTCAGGGTCACTGCTTTCCAGGATATAGTCCCTCATACTGTCAGTGTGGTCTACATTCTTGGTTCCTTGATGGATGACCTTACATTTGTCTGCACTAAAACACACATTGTTTCACCACACCCAGCATACTAAGATCCACATGGGTCTGCATCTGTTCTGTGTCCTTGTGGTTATTGAACACCAAGGACGAGTCTACACTGCAAGCACAGCTGCAGTGTCAGATCGTAGCCACTTCCTACACTGATGGAAAGGGCTCTTCCGTCAATGTAGATGATCCACCTCCTCCAGTGGTGGTAGCTAGGTTGACAGAAGAATTCTCCTGTCACTCCCCTGAGCAAGATCGTTAGATTGATCTAAATTTTAAGTGTAGACCTGAGCCCAGTTTTTGTGTCATCTGCAAATTTTGTCAACAACAATTGAATATTTTCTTGTGACCGATCCATAAAGCTATTGAAAAAGGTTGGGCCAAGAACCAGTTCCTACAGGTCCCCACTTGAAAAAACAAAGCCCTTTGGATAATGTTTGAACCATATAAGAAAATCATATGCTGTAATAATAGAGAAATGGTAAGCTGCTTGGCGACAGGTGAAGAGGAGAAATGACTTGTGAATGATTGGCTCAGCTCTTCTCACCTGTGACGCCAAAGAAGATTCAAGAACTAAGAGCATGTTTATGCACTGCACGAAGGAAGCTGTAATGAGACTTCAGCCTCTGAAGTGAGGACATTTCCACGTTCTCTCTGCGGCACTTCATGTTACGCTGGCTGGACTCCAGGGGACTTCGGGTGTCATCCTGACCCATGTGATGTCAATGGTAAAGTTCCCAAGGACTTTACAGGGGCCAGAATTCACCACATTTATCATGTGTGGGCTGCACCAGCTCGGTCAGCATGCAGACAACATGCCTATAGAGGGACAGGCAGATGTAATGTTCGGTGCATGATCAGGGGCAAATCAATATTCCTCAGGCTGTCTGGATTATTATTTTTCCGCCTCTTCTCTAGTTCAACCATCCTGCCTATGGAGAGCATCTGTGACTGCTGCCTCATCAGGGTAATGGAGACAGACAAGGCAGTCAGTTAAAATGCACAAATTAGCTAAAACTCCTTCACTGAGAGCTGAGGACACAGATATAATTCTCTCCTCCTTACCTTCTCTGCGTGGAGTTACCTCCTCAGCAGGGTGGGGGTTTGAACTAGGCAAGCTGCAGCCAGGAATACATGGGACTGCCACAATATGCACAAAACCCTCCTCTGCGGCCACAAACCAACATGGGGAGGGGAGGGCTGGAGACAAGGGAGACCAGACTGGTAAAGCTGGTAGGTAGAGTTTGCTTCAGCTGCCTTTGAACTCATGTCCCCAAGAAGTAATGGGCTTTAGCTGCAGCAAGGGAGACTTAAGTTAGATACTAGGAAAAACTTTCTAACTCTTAAGGGTGATTAAGCACTGGAATAGGCTTCCAAGGAAGGTTGTGGAATCCCTGTTGTTGGAGGTTTCTCAGAATAAGGTGGACAAACACCTGTCAGACATAGTCTAGGTTTACTTGGTCCTGCCTCAGTGTGGGTGGCTGGACTTGATGACCTCTCGAGGTACCTTCCAGCCCGACATTTCCACGTTGCTGTGTTCCCTGTACTGATGGCTAACAGCCCAACAGATACGGGTAACAATCAAGAGTGGATGTTTTTCTGAAAGATCTACTTTAAGTATTATTTCAGGGAAGTTCTCTTAGGGCGTATGCTCTGTGAGCAGCAGCCTAATTGCTGATGAAATCCGCACTGCACAGTCAATCCAGAAGCAGAGTTGAAATTTTCCCTTCAAAATAAATGTTTTTGACAAAATAGACATTTCCATGGGGAACAGCCAATTATCATGACACGTTTCAGGGTTTCATAAAAGAAGAAGAAAAATGGAAACCCCAAAACGTTTCCAATTTCGGTAACTTGTTTTTCCAGCTTTTGGAGGAAAACCTGAAAATGTTTGGAGAAAAATGTTGATAAAATTGAAAACTTTTTTTTTCATGGGAACAAAAAGCATCCCTGACTGGCTTTCTCTGGGTGCAATGACGACTCTGGAGAGCTACACTTCACAAAAATAACTCATTCTTCCTAATTGATTGGAACTGACTCTTAAGGTCGAAGAATACCCTCTCACCCATTTATCCACTCCGGATCAGGGCCTTAATTATGACAGTGCCAACAGTGAAAGCATGAGTAATTTTATTCTATGGGAAGCAGGCAAACGCCCTTCTGAGCATCTCAAAGAGAGAATGTTCCTTCCTTCCTCCTTGGTGTGAGATGTGAGCAGACACAGTTACGTGCCAGGTGAATCCGTGTCTTTTTGTACAAAAGTAGAATTACAATGTCTTTGGGTGTTGTGTGTATATTGCAAATTCAGATGAATGGCCCAGGTCCTCACCTGCAGCCAAACTGTGCGCAGAACGGTTTGGGAAGGCGGGTCTATCGGTGGCTTTAAACCACCTCTCTGCTTCCCCAAGCCTGGTTTGTCTTGTACTGGTCAAGTCCCTTTGCTTAAGTCAAAGCAGCCTGAAGGCCACTTGCCTTCCATCCCCCTCGACCAGCGTGGAAGGGAGTAAGGGCTTGGCCAGAGAAAAGGGGGCGTGGCTATGATGCTTCTCCACCGTGCCAGTCCTCAGCTTCAGTTTCATCTCCGTGTGGCAATTGGGCAGTGGGCACAAGTAAGTAATTTCGATATCCCCTGGCAGCTTTGCCCCTCTGCAATGGGAGCCCAACGAGTGACCTTTGCAAAGAGGCAGAGATTCCAAAATCCCAGACTCAGTGATGCCCTGGTTCCATCCCCGCTGGGAGAGTTAGCACCTCCCAAAGGAGGGGAGTCCAGCTGAATTAGAACTAGGGTTCTTGGGAAGCTCAGGGGACGGCTATTTCTCCAGTCTGCAGATGTCAAATGGCTGCGATGTCTGCCTGCATCATGGGGACATGGGTGGACAAATGCATGGTCCACAGGCAGGCTGGTGACATTAGTGGAGAGGTGAAAAGCTAATCATCCAACCAGCCCAAATAATATTATAGACTCATAGACTCATAGGTCAGAAGGGACCAATATGATCATCTAGTCTGACCTCCTGCACAAGGCAGGCCACAGAACCCCACCCATCCAATTTTATAACAACCCCTAACCCAGGACCGAGTTATTGAAATCCTCAAAATTGGTTTGAAGACCTCAAGCTGCAGAGAATCCACCAGCAAGCAACCCGTGCTCCTAATCAAGCCCAGGGTGTGATGCATGTTAATTTCTGTACAAGGCATGTGATCCTGCCCGTGGCATTGGGCAGTTGCCCACGGAATCATGTGATCTGTGTCCTCAGTGCACAAGGGCAGGGTGGTAGGGTGTCCACCCTATACACCTTGGGAAAAGACCAATTAACCTGTCTGCTGAAGGTGGGCCAGGCCTTGTTAGAAATAAAGCCCTTCTGGAGAAAAGCAGAGCTTGTGGCCTTAAAGAGCTGGGTGAGGCCAGCTGGAAGAGGAGGCCCAGAGGAGAGGAGGTCAGAGTTCTCCTCTCTGGGAGTCTGAGAGGCAAACAGACAGGCTACTCCAGGGGTTAGCCAGAAGCCTGACTGGAGGTGGGGGGGCAGGGGGTCTTGAAGAGCTGAAGCCTCCCTGAACTTCGAGGAAGAGTGTGGCCTCCTGGGCTGTGGGGCTGGTTGAGGCCCAGAAGCCTGTGGTTAGCCAGGAGGCTAGTACAGAGCAGCAGTGGCACACCTGGGAGATGGTGGCTGCCAGCTGGGCTGAAGGCTTGGTTTTATTGACTTTTTGGGGGCTTTGGGAAAGGAGTCTGTGGCCCCATGTAGACAGGCCGACTCACCCCCACGGCGCCTCCTGCTGGTGACTTCTGGGAATTAGCTCGGTCCCAGCCCGGAGCACCCTCTGCAGGCCAGTGATCCACCTGTCCTGTGGCCCCGTGTCCCTCCCTGGACCCGGTGCCCTTTTACATGGAGTGCTGCCCCCAAGCAGTCACCCCTTTCTCTGAGGGTTTCCCCTCCCCACCCCACCCCACCCTCTAGCCCCACTTTGCCTCAGTATAGGCTACTGCCCAGTCTCCACCTAGCCCCTGTTCACTGGGGCAGACTGCAGTATCAGCCACTCATCATAGGCAAAGGGGTTTGGACCTGCTGCATTTGCCTACCCCTGGGCTGCCCTCTGCAACCCCCAGTACCTCTTGGCCTAACGCTAGGCAGCAGCCTGGGGCTTTCCAGGCAGGAGCTCCCCAGCCCTGCTCCACTCAAGGTACCTTATCTCTAGCTCCCTGCAGCCAGGCCCTTCTCCCTCTGTAGCCAGAGAGAGACTGGCTGCTTTTAGTTCCCGTGGCCTTCTTATGAGGACTCGTTGATCAATTTGGGGTGTGGCCCCAGCTGCAGCCACTTCCCCAATCAGCCCAGCCTAAAGGCTGCTTTCTCCAGCCACAGCCCCTTCCCAGGGTTGTTTTTAACCCCTGCAGGGCAGGAGCAGGGGTCCATCCTGCTACACCCCAGAAGAGTTAGGACTTGCCAAAGTAGTCTGGCCTATGGGCCAGGACCATCATACGGCCTAGAGCCAGAGGAGGACAAAAGACAGGGGATGAAACTGAGCACCAAAGCCAGCCAGGAGGGAGTGTATTGGGCAGCAACTTGGCCACAGGCAGCTGATATATGACACTGCTAGTGGGAACTGGGATGTGCATTTCCTGCCTGTCCCTCAGGAAAGACGTGGCTGTGGTCTGGCCTGGCTGTGATTGTGTCTGAAGGTTTTGGGAAGTGGATTTTATCTAAACACACACCAAAATCATGTGTACATCCTCTGTAGAACCTCACACTGAGAAGAACCTTCCAAAGGGCAGCTAGCCCAGCCCGTCACTGAGTCTGCACGTAGTCAGAATCAAGAGCTCTGAGAGCTGAGAACTGCCCCATTCATCACACTGGGTGTTAACACTGAACCCTAATGATGGCAAATATTCTTCATGGCCTCCCTGTTTGCGCATGCTGTGAGGCATGGGCACCTGCTCCAGGAGGGAAAGGGAAGCTGAAACACAATGTGGCCATGTAGTAAGGATTCCTTTAGTTTGGTCATTGCGGTTGGAGATCACACAGAAATTAGAGCTGGATTAGGCCACTTTATCCATCCGTGGGGCGAATGCAGCTTTGTCACCTGCTGTGTAATCACCAATTTTGTCCAGTATAGTTTTAAATGCCTCAATTGCTGGATGTGCCTCTGTTTCCCTAGGAGACTCGGTTAATCTTGCTCCCCATTATTTCTCTAGGGAGGGGAGGGAAGGCCCAGGGCAGGGTGGGTGGGCCCAGAAGGGGAGTCACCATGGGAAGTGTGCATAAGGGGACTGGAAATGACATGTCTGGAGCTGCAAGATCGCAGCCAGAGCCAACTGTCAGAATCCACAGAGCTGGGACCCCAGATTCACAGCTGGCTGGTGCCCTGCTGCTTCTCCAGGAGATGTTTGCATTGTCCCTTCACGTTTATTTCCCAGAGAAACGTGACCCGTGAAAATATGCAGGGCAAAATCTCTCAATTCAGCATGTTGCCCTGGAAAATCAAGTTCACAGAGGGCATTAATTTCCTGCTAGTAATTTAGATACTAAATTTCTCATAATTACGAGTCCTAGCATTATTACGGCTATAATCCTGCTAACAAGATGAGCAGCTCAGCTGGTACTTAATGTGTCTGGAGCTGTGAATTATATTGATGGAAAAACAGGTCACGTGTAACTGCAGCAGAAGGTGGCAGCTCAGGGTTTGATGCTCAGACATAGATCTCTGGGAAAGAGTTCGTACAGCCGAGGAGAGTGTGTGTCATGGGAAATGGGGTACTGGGTCTCTGTGTGTATGTTTGTGTACAGGTTATTGTACACTTTGCACGACACAAGGTGGAAATGGATTTTCTGTCTTGTTGGCTTTTACTGTAGAATCTCAGAAATGTTGGGCTGGAAGGTACCTCCAGAAGCTTTATAGTCCAGCCCCCTGCACTGAAGCAGGACCAAGTAACCCTAAACTATCCCTGACGGGGTTTGTCTAACCTCCAGTGAAGGAGGTTCCTTTGAAAGCCTATTCCAGAGCCTAGATATCTTCATAGCTAGAAAGTTTTCCCCTACTATCTAATCTACATCTCCCTGCTGCAGATTACACCCATTGCTCCCTGTCCTACCCTCAATGGACATGGAGAACAATTCACCGGGCTCTTCCTAACAGCTCTTTGTATTTGGAGACTCTTATCAGGTTCCCCATTAATCTGCTTTTCTCAGGATAAACATGTCCATTTACTTTTCCTCATTGGTCAGGGTTTCTAAACTTTGTATTGTTTTTGTTGCTCTTCTCGGGACTTGGTCCAATTTATCCACATTTCCTGAAGCGTGGTGCCCAGAACTGGACACAGTGCTCCAGCTGAGACCTCACTGGTACCAAGCAGAACGGAAAAATTATCTCCCCGGCCCAACATATGACACTCCTGTTAGTACAGCTGTCATAAACAGATAAGTAAGAGTTAATAGAACAGAAGTACTTCATATCTCTTTTGCCTGTAAAGGGTTTAACAAGTTCAGTAAGCCTGGCTGTCACCTGACCAGAGGACCAATCAGGGGACAGGATACTTTCAAATCTTGAGGGAGGGAAGTTTTTGTGTGTGCTGTTAGATTTTGGTTGTTGTTCACTCTGGGGGCTCAGAGGGACCAGACGTGCAACCAGGTTTCTCTCCAATCTCTCCGATACAGGCTCTTATAAGTTCAGAATAGTAAGTACTAGGTAGATAAGGTGAGCTAGGCTTATGTTTGTTTTCTTTATTTGCAAATGTGTATTTGGCTGGAAGGAGTTCAAATTTGTATTTTGCTGAAAGGCTTTTAATTTGTACTTGTATACTTAGGCTGGGAGGGTATTCCCAGTGTCTATAGTTGAAGGACCCTGTAACATATTCCATCTTAAATTTACAAAGATAAATTTTTACTGTTTTTTCTTTAATTAAAAGCTTTTCTTGTTTAAGAACCTGATTGTTTTTTTATTCTGGTGTGAGATCCCAGGGGACGGGGTCTGGATTCACCAGGGAATTGGTGGGGAGAAAGGAGGGAAGGGGGAGAGAGAGGTTAATATCTCTCTGTGTTAGGATTACTTTCTCTCTCAGGGAGAGTCTGGGAGGGGGAGAGAGAAGGAGGGGGGAAGGTGAATTTTCCTCTCTGTTTTAAGATTCAAGGAGTTTGAATCACACAGTGATCTTCCAGGGTAACCCAGGGAGGGGAAGCCTGGGAGAGGCAATGGTGAGGGAAAGGGTTTACTTTCCTTGTATTGAGATCCAGAGGGACTGGGTCTTGGGGGTCCCCGGGCAAGGTTTTGGGGGGACCAGAGTGTACCAGGCACTGGAATTCCTGGTTGGTGGCAGCGCTACAAGTACTAGGCTGGTAACTGAGCTTAGAGGAATTCATGCTGGTACCCCATCTTTTGGACGCTAAGGTTCAGAGTGGGGAATTATACCCTGACAACAGCCCAGAATGATATTAGCTTTTTTTGCCACCATTTTTAATTTGTGATCCACTATAACTCCCAGATCCTTTTCTACAGTATCACCACCTAGCCAGTTATTTCCCATCTCAGAGCAGGGTGTTTGATTTTGTCCTTCCTAAGTAGCACTTTGCATTTGTCTTTACTGAATTTCATTTTGTTGATTTCAGACTAATTCTCTAATTTTTCCAAGATCAGTTTGAATCTAATCCTGGCCCCCAAAGTGCTGGCAACCCCTCCCCACCTGGTGTTCTCCCCAAATGTTATAAGCTTCCTCTCAACTCCATTATTCAAATCATTTATGAAAATATTGAATTATACCAGACCCAGGACTGACCCCTGCAGGACCCCACTAGATACATTCTCCCAGTTTGACAACAAACCATTGATAACTACTCTGAGTACCGTCTTTCAACCAGTTGTGCACCCACCTTATAGTAATTTCACCTACATCACATTTCCCTAATTTGCTTATGAAAATATCATGTGGGATTGTACCAAAAACCTTGCTAAAATCAAGATATATCATGTCTATGGCTTCTCCCCATCCACTAGGTCAGTAACCCTGTCAAAAAAGGAAATTAAGTTGTTTTGTTCTTGACGAATCCATGCTGACTATTCCTTTATTATCTTCTAGATGCTTACTAATGGCTTGTTTAATAATTTGTTCAAGTATCTTTCCAGGTATCAAAATCAGGCTGACTGTCTAGAATTCCCCAGGTTCTCTTTGTTCCCCTTTTAAAGATAGCTACCATGTTTGCCCTTCTCCAACCCTCTTATCATTCAAAATGTGCCGGAGAGGGTGGGAGCACACCCAACCCAAATACTCCTTGCTAGAGGCATGTCCAGTGGCAAAGTAGCAAAGTCCATCACCGGTAGAGGTGTTGAAAAAGCCCAAGACTTGTGTGGTACTCAAAACGAAACAGACACAAGGATGCTTCTGAATTCTGTGGGTGCCAACCAGGCTTTTGGGTCTTTTGGTGTCAAAAGAACCATAGTAACTAGAACACCTGATAGAGATATTTTGGAACACTACATAAGGAGATAAAATGGAACACATAGGTAACATGTGGACTGAAACAGACACCATCCTCCATGAGCTCTCAAAGATAATTGGTAACAGTTCTGAAATTGCTTCAGCTAGTTCTTTAAACAGTCTAGGATTAATTTCTTCTAGCCCTTCCTCCTTGTTGTTTACAATAATTGGGTTGAGTATCCGGTCACCTTTAACCTTTTTAGTGAAAACTGAAGCAAAATAGGCATCAAACACCTCAGCCTTCTTGATATCATGAGTTATTAGCTCCCTTCCTCTCTAAGTAGTGGACCAACACATGCCTTAGTCTTTCTCTTGCTCGCAATATATTTTAAAAACCTCTTTGTGATGGGGTGGACTAGGCCCAGGGACCCCTTTTGGTCTCAGGGTCCTGCCACACCCATCCCAGGAAAGAAACAGTAGAGGCAAGTCCTCCAAGCATCCTAGAGAGAGTGCCCAGAAAGCAGTTAATGAGGAGGAGACGGCAAGGAGCTAGCCAATCAGAGGGTTACAGCTAGTATAAAAGGAGCTGCAGTGCAGTCTACAGTCAGTTGCTGCTTGGAGCCTAAGGAGTGAAGTGGTTGCTCCTGGCAGACTGAAGGACTGCAGCACCATGGACAGCTCAGTGCTGGCAGGGATTGGGGGAGATAGAAGGAACTCCTGGCTGGCTGCTAGGCCTGAACATAGGAGAGCCTAGAGCATTGCTGAAGGCTGAGGCTATGGGGAAGTGGTTAAAGGGACATAGTGGTGTGTGGCTGCTATTCTTTGGGTCCCTGAGATGTAGGTGGGCCTGAGTCCCCTCTCTCTTTTGCTGCTAGGGAAGCGGCCTACAATTGGATAGTGATAAACCACCATAAAGGGAGCTGCACTGTTAAGAGGCCCAGCTGGAGACCTGGGGCAGAACAAACCAGAGTGGGTGAGGAGTCTCCAGGGAGGACATGGCCCCGTCAGGCCAGGCAGACTTACAGACTTTGTTGGGCTACCACCCCAAAGAGTCTATTTGAGTTGGGTTCTGCACAGACTGTGTGTGACTTGGCTGGAGGGCTGAGTCACCAGATGCTGCCAGAAGGTGTCGCCATAAATGGAGAGAAGTGCAGACACACCCCATCAGAAGGTGTGCTTGTGAGAGGTGGGTGCCACCCTGTTACCCTCTGCTTATTGCCTTTGATGTCCCTTGCTAGGCGTAACTTCTTTTGTGCCTTTGCCTTTCTGATTTTGTCTCTATCTGCTCATGCTATTCTTTTGTGCTCCTTCTTAGCAATTCATCCACGTTTCTGCTTTTGTAGGATTCCTTTCTTTTCAGGCCATGAAAGAGCTCTGGATGGAGCTCTATTTTCCTCTGACAAAAGAAAGATAGGAAACAGTATTAGCGTAGTTTAACTGCCAGCTCTCCTGAACTCCTTCATCCTTTATGTATTTTGTTCCCATGGGATTTACCTCCCAGTTCTGAGTTTGCTTAATTGTAGATTAAGGGAAAACAACCCAAGAAGAAAGAACCTCTATAAAGGAGTGGTTGGGGGAGTGACTCACTTAGAAAACTGCTCCCTCAGATGGGTGGGCCTCAGAGAGAGATGGGCTTCTTGGCGAATTGTCAGGGATTTGAATCTCTGCTCTGGGTACAGAGGCATTGGGAGGGGATGTGACAGGTTCGCTATCAAGTCCTCTACTGCGCAGACATCCTCCCTGAAGCAGCTCTCCTGGATGACCTCACATTCCCGCCTCTTGCCCCATCCTCTAGCTCTGCCTAGTTTTCCTGGGTCCCTGCACTTCCAATGAAATTGGACTCCAGGCTGCAAATTCCCTGCACAAGGTTCTGCCCTCTCTTCTGGGTCTAAAGGTGGCACCAGCCACCTCACACCACTGGGTGGCTCTGTGCATCTGTATCTACAACATTATTAATCATCCCCATTCTACAGATGGGCAACTGAGGCACAGTGGAGGTAAAGAATTTGCCCAAGGTTGCAGAGCAAGTCAAGAAATGGAGCCAGGAAAAGAGCCTGCTTGCCTGATGCTCAGCTCCACACACACGTGCTAGCAGCTTAAGCTCCTCAGAATATAGGCAACATCAATGAGCAGGAATGCCAATAATTGATTATTCTCCCTGCCAGACCCAGCATGTCTTCTCTCCATTGCGAGGATTTTACTTACAAATATTTCTAACTGATGATTAAGTTCTAGATGGGTTTCTGCATATTTGTTAGGAACTGGGAACCTTCCAGGGACTCCAAATCTTTCCAGGCCCGACTGGGTGCTTCCCTAATCCTAGGGTTGCTAGAAGCAAGAGTGGCGTAGGCTGGTTCCATGTTTGCCATGCTCCTTTTGCTTTTGGTGTTGTTGCAGGGCTGAGTTGTCATCACCTGCTGCCCAGTTTGTCCCTATCCTGTTGGTGATGCTCAGTAAGATTATCTGGCAAACCCAGCTGGTGTCTGCAAGCCTTCACATCAGCGACTGACTGACTGGTTTTCTGCAACTAGAAAGTTGGCAACCTAACACCCTTGCCCCATCCTGCCCCGTCACCGAGGGCCTGCCCCCCACTCACTCATCCCTCCATTGCTTGTTCTCCCTCTCTTCTTCCCCCCCCCCACTCATGCATTTTCACCAAGCTGGGGCAGGGGGTTGGGGTGTGGGAAGGGGTGTGGGCTCCAGAGTGGGCCCATAAATGAGGGGCTTAGGGTGTGGGAGGGGGCTCTGAGATGGGGAAGGGGGGTTAGGTGTTGGAGGGGATGAGGGCTCCAGCTGGGGATGCAGGATCTGAGATGGGGCTGAAGATAAGGGGGCTCCGGGATGGGACAAGGGGTTTGGAGTGTGGGAGAGGGTGAGGGCTCTGACTGGGGATGCAGGCTCCAGGGTGGGGCCAGAAATGAGGGGTTCAGGGTGCAGAAGGGGGCTGTGGGTTGGGGCAGGGGATTAGGGTGTAGGGAGGTGAGGGCTCTGGCTGGGGGTGGGGACTCTATGATGGGGCCAGGGATGAGGGGTTTGGAGTGCAGGAGGGGGCTCAGGGCAGGGGTAAGAGGTTGGGAGTGTGGGCTCCTGGGGATAGTTTGGCTGTGGGAGCGGGCTCAGGGCTAAGGCAGGGGGTTGGGGTACAGGAGGGAGTGTTGGCTCCAGGTGGTGCTCACCTCAGGCACCACCCAGGAAGTGGTGACCTGTCCCTGTGGTTCTTAGATGTAGGGGTGGCCAGGGAGGCTCCACACGCAGCCCCCAAGTGCTGGCTCTGCAGCTCCCACTGGCCAGGAACCACGGCCAATGGGAGCTGTGGGGGTGGAGCCCGGGGGAGGGCATGGAGTCCTGAGCTTGAAACTGCAGCCAATGGGAGCTTCAGGGTGGAGCTGGTGCTTGGGGGCAGAGTGCATAGACTCCCTGGCTATCTGTGCACATAGAAACCTCAGGGACATGTTGCTGCTTCCCGGGAGGCACCTGAGGTGAGCACTGCCTGCAGTCTGCACCCCAAACCTGCTTCTGTGCCCCAGACTGTCTGGGGCCAACTGGACTTTTAATCTCCCCATCAGCAGTGGCTGACTGGAGCCACCAAGGTCCCTTTTTTGACCACGCATTCCAGACGCCTGGCAACCCTACGTTCCTGCATTGAGGAAGGAACTGGAGAGAGATGGCAGGACGGATGATCTTTATGCAATGTTGCATGACTTGGTTTCAAGGAGCAGTGAAAGGAGGGGTTGGAGTTGTGGGCTTAGCCGAGGGCTCCAAGCAGCTGGGGTCATGTCCACTTGCTTGATTTTTAACAGGGATTAGTTTAGTGTAATATCAATACCCCTTCCCTGAACCTGCAGACTCGGCCTTCACCTGACCCTTTAGAACATTCTCGGCAGCACAGGGCAGAAACCGAGGCCTGGAATGAAAATCCAGCAGGGCTCAGCCATGCAGTAAGTGTGGGAGCTGTGCTTCCCACTTGGCCTCATTCTTCATTGCTTTGACCCTGGGTAGCCATTTATACCTATATAAAGTGGGGCAAAATGCTACCGAATCCAGATGGACTTACAGGAGCCTTGCACCAGTGTAAAGCTCTCCCCAAGATGCAGGGTAAGATCAGACCCATGATATCTATCTTGCTTTACTTGGTTTACCTTCCCCAGCGCATATGCACACAGGACACACACGTGCCCAGAACTACATGGAAATGTCCTGCACACCTCCACCACATGGAAACATGCACAGCTCCCAACATTTCAAGTGGCTAAGCTAGGACAGGTCCTATACCCTGGCACACAGGGTCATAGCACTGCTCGGATTTGGCCTGGCCCGTGATGAGGAGTCAGCCAGATCAAATTTGAGTGAGGCGCATTGCGACCTGGCACACGGGGCTGCAGCTCCACTCACTAAAATGGAGCCCAGCTGCCCCTTCTGTCACAGGGGCCAGGGCTGAGACACCAGGCAGCAGTGGCCAAGTCACAATACCTGCACTGGGGAGCTGACCCCAGCCAACTTCAGGGACAGGAGCCACTTCAACGGGGACAGGGGTTTGTGAGTCAAACCAGGATAGTGCCATGAAACCTGGGACTTCTGGGAGGTCTAGATATGCCACCCCAGCCACTAGGCTTTACAGCTGGGATTAGCAACCTGGCAGTGAAACCCCTGGGCAGTAGGGAAACTGCCTTCCACTGTGGCTAAAGCATCTAGAGGGCTGTCTCCAACCTGGGGCTCATCTGGACAATGTACAAGTGCCTGTAACAGGGGAAAGGCCCTGCTAGGCTGTGATCACTGATCTCGATTCAATAAACTCCAATGTGCTCTTCTATTTAGTAGGCAAATTGCAAAGCTCCTGGCAGGAATATAAATAAGAGTTTAGACCATGAGCTCCCAAGGGCGAGGCACTTCTCCTCTTACCTGCCTGGGACATTTACTGTTTGTAATGATGTGTTTATGTAGCACTGAATAGCACTCTACTGGCCTTGCTGGCCAGCAATACCAGGCAGTCTCAGCTTCTCTGAGGCCCACAGCAAAGGGATCAGGTGGGAGGCACAGATGGGGGCTACCAATGTATGATTCTGCCCCTATGGCGCATGCACTGCTGTTATGGCACAGGCTAGTCCCTGGCACAGGTTACACCAGCCTGTTGTCAGTGCTGAATGACCCACAAATGCTTGTGAGAGGAGGGGGGCATCGCAGGCCTGATTCACCCTGCGCTCCAGCTGCCATGGGGACGCTGAAGTCCAAACCAATTTACAAATGCTTTGTGTAGCTGGAGCAGACAGAGATGCAACAAAAGGTGCGAGAGTGAGCAGTGACTGATGGGGCTTTCCAGGGTGAGCCCCAATGAAAGCCAAGCCAGGTGCATGACAATCCCGAGGCACTCAATAGCGACATGCATAGATGTGAAGGCTAGAAGGTCTGACCTCCCCCACCGCCCAGACCACTGAGGTCCAGCCAGTGATTTCTGAATCAAGCCTAATATCTTTGGATGGGACAGTGTCTCTCTTACAAAGAGGAAAGAGTCCCCATGTTCCTGGGCAATCCAATCCAGTCATTCAGTTTCCTCTCTTCTACGGGTGAAATGTTTCTGCCTTCAACTTTGAGACATGCGATCTCATTTTCCTGATCAACTTCTGGTGGCAGGAGGTTCTTATAAACTGTCACCAAGTCATCTCTTAATGTTCTCTTCGATACACTGAATGGATTCAGCTCCTTTAGGCTCTCCCAGGGTGTGTTTCCCGATCATACATCCTGCAAGTGGCTCTTCTCTGCACTGAGGATCTTAAGGACTTCTTGGTTGGGTTCCCAAAGCCTCTCAGAGAGATTGTTATTTCTTTATTTGCATCGTACAAAGCACATCCCCTGAACTCCCGATGTTTGCACTTCCAAAACACAGCCTCAAGCAAACACGTCACAGCGGGCAGATGTGGGCAAGGGAGGCGGGTGTTTCAGGACATACTTATTTTAAATAATGAAATAACTATTCTGCATAATTTCCCATTAATGCCCCATAATGGAACTTGTGGAATTGGTAATAAATATTCATGGACCAGCACAGATAATGTTACTTTAAACAAGTAGAAAATAATTATGTGGAGTGAATCTTTCTTTCTTTCAGTGATTTTCTCCCCCCGAGCAGAGGGGCAAGTTAGTAACATGCTTCAGGGTGGCAGTGGCCCATTCCACCGTACCAGAGGCACTGGGGGTGAAGATGCATGTTTGCTGAGTGGAGAAGGATCCTCACTTCAGTCTGTGATAGTCCTACAGAAAATAGGCCAAATCCTGGTCTCAATTACATTAGTGTAATTCTGAAGTAACACCATTGCCCTGCGTGGTGCAACTCCCTGTTTACACTGATGGAACTGGGATCAGGATCTGACCCGACACAGAGTTAAAAATCACAGCATGAGAAAAATCAAAGTAAGTCTCTGGCCTGCTTGTTCCTGGCTTATTCTTCTGCACAAACCACCTTGATCCAGCTAGGATCAAAACTCCAAGCCTTCCAGGCCAGGTAAGGGAGATCCTTCCTAGCAGAGTTCTTGTGGCCTCAGGAAGCCATGACACCCCATTGCAACGATCTGAAAGCAAATCACCCCTGGAGTTCATTAAGGAGCCTGGCAAATGGCTGCAAAATGGTGCTGAGTTTCAATCCCTGGTGTAGCACTGCTAGCTACTGGCCCAAAGATCCATTCACAGTTTGAAGAACCTGGCACAGATCAAATGCCCGCAGGAGTAATAAAGCTCAGTAGAGCCCTTGAGTATTAGCAATTCCTGGCGTTGACGGAGGATGAAAACTGCAGCCAGAAGAGGACATTTGGAAGGTCCTTGTAAGGAATTTGATACCTAGTGCTGTGAAGCTGAGTATTCCTCTAATAGGATCTGCTGCTGCTATCTTGGTGTGAGACTGAGCTATCTGGAGGGCACAGGTGCTCAGACTACAGGAATGGGTGCTGTCTAGACAGACCAACACTGAGGATGGCCCTTAGAACCCCCTGCTCTTGAAACAGGACAGTCCCAGACCTCTATGCTGCCTTCATAGGAGCTGGTCATCAGTGGCTAAAGTCAATCAAAATAGGTTGGGGCAATTGCACCCACTGTGGTGGCTGCTCTCTCAGGTGTGTGTGTGTGCAAACCCTGAATATTTGTGTGCATGCACATGTCTGTGCGAGTGAGTGTACACCTGTGCATGTCTGGGTGCAAATGGGTGTTTGCACACATGGACATATGTGTTTGTGCTTGATACGTGCCTGTGCACAGACATGTGCGTAATGCCTGCAGGTCCATGAGTGCATGACCCCTGGGCACAGTGGGGCTGACATAAAATCACCAGTGGGGTGGACGGAGCCAGATTCCTTCCCTGGAAATGTTGATGCAATTTCTTGTGTTCTAGCTGACTTTCAGTGGGGCCAACAGGAGCAGGTGCCCCATTCCATGGCAGCTGCTCTTCACTCCCCCATTCCATGGCAGTTGCCCTTCACTCCCTTAAGCTCATGGGACAGCCCAGCCTCATTGTTCAGGAGAAAGATTTGATGCTAAAAAGGGAGACAAGGGTAATTGAGGTTTGCAGTAAAACTGTCACAAACCAACAAGCCGGAACCTTGCCCTTTTCCCAGAGCAGCATCGCCTCTCTCTTGGGCCACCTGTCTGCATCCCCCAGCCCCCTCCTCTGGCATGGTCTCATCACCTTGCACTGTCTCTAGCAAACTGCCATTAAGAGGTTAATGCAATGACAAGTTGTCAGGGTTCCTTCCCCACTCTGAACTCTGGGGTACAGATGTGGGGACCTGCATGAAAACCCCCCTAAGCTTAACTTTCCCAAGGCACAAATTCCATCTTGCCTCGAATAGTATGCTGCCACCACCAAGAGATTTAGACAAAGAATCAGGGAGAGGACCACTTGGGAGTCCCATTCTCCCCAAGCCCTGCACCCCCCTTTCCTGGGGGAGTCTTGAGAATAGTATCCTCACCAATTGGTACAGGTGAACACAGACCCAAACCCTTGGATCTTAAGAACAATTAAAAATCAATCAGGTTATTAAAAGAAGAATTTTAATTAAAGAAAAGATAAATGAATCACCTCTGTAAAATCAGGATGGTAAGTACTTTACAGAATAACATAAGACGCAAACACAGAGGATTTCCCCTCTAGGCAAAACTTTAACATTACAAAAACAGAGATAAACCTCCCTCTTAGCACAGGGAAAATTCACAAGATAAAACAAAAGATACTCTAATGCATTTCTTTGCTGTTACTTACTATTTCTGCAATATTAGATGCTTCATTTAGATATGGCTTAGGGAGATGTATTTTTCCCTGCCCTGTTTCTTTGGTGACTTCAGGAGACAGACAAAAAACCTTCCCTCACAAACTTGAAAGTATCTTCTCCCTTTATTGGTCCTTTTGGTCAGGTGCCACCCAGGTTATCTGAGCTTAATCCTTTACAGGTAAAAGAGGAATTAACCCTTTACAGGGTAAAGAGGGATTTTATGCTACACTTAGCTGTATGTTTGACACATGTTGAGACCAGAATGAGGGGACTTTTACATCCTGGGCCTCTTTCATTTCCTCTTCTCCCTTTCCCTCTGTTTCACTTCTCCCTGCTCACTCCCCCCACATCTTTCTCATACCCTTATTTTTCCCTTATGTTTAGCTCTGGCCACTTCTCCATCAAAGTCTCCTTCCTGCATTCCCAGTAGCCTCCTCTCTCTGCAACCCCTGTAAAGGGGCATTTTAACGAACAACCCGGTGCCTAAGCCACTGCCAACTATTGGGGTGGACTATCAATTATTTTGTCTGTTGCTAGGAATAGTTTAGTAGATCTTTGCACTCACTTAGCTTAGTTAAGCAGGGAGAGGGGTGAACCTGACCTCCTGCCCTGAATCTGACCCGCTGTGCCCTTTTCCTTGGAGTGCAGGGGTGAAGGTCTGTGGAAAAACAGAAAACATCGAAGTAAGTATGCCTGCCAGACTAACGACCCGAAAAACCACAAAACTTCATCCTGTCTTTGGCATACCTTGTAGCCTCGGCTTTTGTGCCATTTGACTAGCTATGTAATACTTTTGATTGGCATGTTTTTGTGAGTTTGGGGGCATAAAAGGGGAATTGGGAGTCTGGATCAGGTGGATCACTTTGTGGACCCATCAAGATGTCCAGCCACAGATGAGCAGCTGGCCACTGGGACTCTACAGCTGAAATCACCTGAAGACCGCTCCAAGGGGTAATCCTAAGAGGTATTTTGCAGTTTGGAATGCTCTATAACCGATTGTATTTGTGTGCTTGAGACTAGATAAAGCACTGACTAGGAGGCATTTTTTGGGAGGAAGTACAGTGAATTAATGAAGTATTGGCTTTAAGTGGCAACACACAGTTTTGATTTGTGTGCCAGCCACATAGCAGACAGATGTGCTGCATCTCCCTTGGTTTGTCCTGATACTGACTCTCAAAAAATGAAGTTACTGAGAGCTTCAGATTCCCTGGAATGGCAGGTAACACTCCCTGCTGCCTGTTCCATCCTTCCTCTCTTGCCCCCTCTGGTCCCACACTTTCCTTCTCACTCCACTAAGGAAGCCACTAGGATAGAGACCTCACAGGGTCATTGTGTTTCCCCCTGGGTTTTTCCCCCACTTTGGAATTGGGGGAGAGGCTGTGCAAGATGTCTGTCTTGTTCCTGGGTGTTGATGGTGACCTATGTCCCTCTGCCCTAGAGGGAGGTGGATCTGGGGAGTGGACGGGCTGTTTACATATCACCTTTTCCTCCCCATTGGGTACTGATGATGCTCTGCCTACTAGGGGGAAGGCTGGGAGTCCAGAAAGTCCCCATCTGGACGCCAGCTCCTCCTGTGAGTCCTCACCAGCAGGGGAAAGCGCAGCTTGCAAACTGGGCAAAGAAAGGGGTTGTATGAGAGGATGTTCTGGGGCACAGCTGGTTGGTGGTGGGTTTGTTTTGTTTGTCTTTTTGGAAACAGAGGTTTCGGACTCAATGGCTTTTTCAGCAAAAGAAATACTTTTGCCGAACACTTTCATTTTGGTCAAAATGTTGGGGTTTTTGTCAACATTAGAAAAACCTATTGGTTTTTTCCTCTGAAATGTCAGATTTTGGTAAAAAGGTTTGTTTCTTGTTGTACATTTTCTTGGGATGGTTTGCTGAAAATTAAAAGTGGTTCCTGAAAATGATTTTGGAAAACTGAAAAATGTTGGCAGTTGAGTTTGGTTTTCCATCAACCAACAACAACAAACTCTTCAGAATCCCCAGTGGAAAACCAGCAGGATTCTCCAAGGAGCTCTGCTGCGGGGTTTGGTGGTAGGTTGGCTGGGAAGAAGCAAAAGTCTCTTTCAAGTGGAGGCATCTCTGTGGTGCAACAGCCCAGCACAGCGCACACTGCAGTTCTGAGAGAGCCCCTGGGTCCTCTTACGTCTGACAGGAAATGCCTCCTGAGCAGGTAGCTGGGACACAAGCCTGCTGAGCAGAGGGGAGGCATGAGCCAGGCAGCTGCAGCCCACATTGCATTGAGAGACCGGGACCTCTGGGACAGATGACAAAAACAGGGTCAGTTGGGCTTTTACTCCATGTTCACAGGGCCTTCCCAATCAGCATTGCAAGGAATTGACATTCTCACAAATACAGTGAGAGACACTGAGGCACAGATGGCCAAGAGCAGAGATGGGAGCAGAATAAAGATCTCTAGGCTCCCAGCCCCAGGCTGGAGATGACCTCTGGTAGGCCAAGATTGCGCTTTTAGGCACAGCCTTCTCTTATCTATCTACGGTAGTTTTATAGCTCCTATTCCCATGGTATCTGAGAACCACCTCCTCTTTAAGGTGTCTATCCTCACAACCAGAAGTAGGGAAGGGCTCTTATCACTGTTAAACAGCTGGCAGCCGAGTCCCAGAGCAGTTAAGTGCCCTGCCTGTGGTCATACAGGCAGCAGGTGGTAGCGCAGGGAATTTAATTCATGTCTCCCAAATCTCAGGCTCATTCCCTAACCACCAGCCACCCTTCCTCTCTGGGCTGTCCCATCTCACACAGAACTACATCTCAGATACCCCTGGAGTCCCAGCCCTTCCTCATCATGCCTGCAGGGCATAATGTATTGCTGGCTGAGCCCTCTCCCTGCCTTCACTGCTTGATGGGCAGAAGGGGTGGAATCCAGGTTCTGCCCATCACCTCCCCTCTCCACACTTGCCTGCTCCTCAAGGGCCAGCTGGCCAGCATAGGGGTAGAGGCTGCATGGATGTTTAGCCTAAGTCACTGCCAAATCCTTCAAGAGCTTTGATAGCCACTGTGGTGAACTGGGAATGTTCTTAGTGTTTTCTCTGAATATTGTGTTGGTGCCTCAGTGTCCTCTATGCAGTTCTTAAGTATCTAGGTGGTGGAATAAGGGTGTGTGATTGCTGCAGAGGAAGGGGCCAGTGCACCTAAATGCCTGGCACTCTGTCTCCTAGCAACTGATGGCCTGGGCCCCTTCTCTGCAAAAGTGCCAACTGAAGGTGTTGGAGACAGAGGTCAGATGATCTCCTAGCCCGGGAAAGGAACTGAGCAGAGGAGGAGGGGCTGGAGGGGTTTGCAGTCTGGAGCTGGCTGGGGATGAGGAGTGAAGTGCAGACGTGGAGGTCTGGCTCACTGCCTCCCAGAATGGACCCAGCCGAGGGGTCCGGTTCGCTGTAGCTACAAGCTCTGTTTTAGACCATGTTTCTGTCATCGAATAAACCTCTGTTTTACTGGCTGGCTGAGAGTCACGTCTACCCTGTGGCTTCCCAGGACCCCGCTGGGGTGGGTTCACTTTGGGAAGTGCATGGAGGGGCAGAGGATGCTGAATGCTCCAAGGAGAGACCCAGGAGGTGAAGCCTTGTGAGCTTCTTGTCCTGAAAAAGTCTGCTCCAAGGAAGAGGAAGCTCCCCAAAGTCCTGACTGGCTTTGTGGGGAGCAGTTCCAGAGCATCGTCCGGGGACTCCATGACAGCCACATACTGGGTCAGACCAATGGTCCCTCTAGCTAGTTTCCTGATGCTTCAGAAGGAATAAACAGAACAGGGCAATTTTGTGTGATCCATCCCCTGTATTCCAGTCCTAGCTTCTGGTAGTTTTAGGGACAATGGAGAATGGGATTATATCTCTGATCATCTTGGCTAATAACCATTGATGGACCTATCCTCCATGAACTGATCTAGTTCCTTTTGAAGCCACTTCTACTTTTGGCCTTCACAACAACCCCTGGAAAAAGTTCCACAGGTTGAGGATGAAACACTTCTAGGGTGACCAGATGTCCCAATAAAATTGGGACCATCTCGATATTTGGGTGGTTGTCCCATGTCCTGACTGATCTTTGGTCGGGACGCAATTTGTCCCGATATTTTGCTCCACTGGCAGCACCTGGCCTTTTTTCTTTTTTTTTCTCCACCAATGGATTTCCCCCTCCCCTCATGTGTCCCGATATTTTCTTCATCTCATCTGGTCACCCTAAACACTTCCTCATGGTTGTTTTTAAACCTGCTGTCCATTAATTTCAGCAGGTGACCCCTGAGCCTCATATTATGTGAAGGGCTAAATAACACTTCCTTTTACATTTTCTCCACACCACTCATGATTTCATAGACCTCTACCATATCCCCTCTTCGTTGTCTCTTTTCTAAGATGACCAGACCAAGTCTTTTTAATCTCTCCTCATATGGAAGCTGTTCCATATTCTTTGCACTTTTTTAATCGCCAATATATTTTTCTTTGAGATGGGGTGACCAGAACTGTATGCGATATTCAAGGTGTGGGCGCACCATCGATTTATATAGTGGCATTATGATATTTTCTGTTTTATTATCTATCCCTTTCCTAATTGTTTCTAACATTCTGTTTGCTTTTTTGACTTCTGCTCCACATTGAGTGGATGTTTTCAGAGAACTATCCACAAAGACTCCAAGATTTTTCCTGAGTGGTTACAACTAATTTAAACCCCATCATTCTGTATGGATAATTGGGATTATGTTTTCCAATGTGCATTACTTTGCACTTATTAACAATGAATTTCATCTGCCACTTTGTTGCCCAGTCACCCAGTTTTGAGAGATCCCTTTGTAGCTCTTCCCAGTTTGCTGTAGACTTGCTGTCTTGAGTAATTTTGTACAAACTAGTGCCTGCCCTGAAGAGCTTTCAACCTCAGCAGACCAGACAGACCCAGGGCAGGGAAAGGGGTGGAACTAAGCATATGATGGCAGCAAGAATGATTAAGTGCCAGAGTTACTTTATTATTATTTGGGAGGGTGAGTTAGTTCAGAGGGGGTTAGTTAAACAGAAAGGAAAGGGAAATGGAGGGGGAGAGGTATGGAGTGAATCTAAGGTGAAGAGACTGCAAAGATGGGGAGGGCTGGAGCAATCAGCTGATCAGCACAGGGCAGAGAAAGCCCAGTCAGACTGTAGACAGTTCTCTGAACATCCAGAGGTCCCTGCCTTGGCTGCTTCTGTTCCTAAGGCCGGACACTCTGACTGGCTCCTTGATGAAGTTTTTCCTCCAGGAGGAGGCACAGTCTGGGTCCTAGTGCCCCTGGCCAGCAGAGGGGTAGTCTCCCTTGTGTAGTTCATGTGAAGATGACCTGCTGTGCATGCAGCAGAAGGACCTCAGAGGACACCAATGACACTGAACATCGCATTGTCCGCTCCCCTGGATTCCAGTCCTGCACTTCCACGTGTGTCCCCTATGGCCAGGTCCCCTCGGCATCATAGCACTGGGCTGTGGATTGCCCTGGATTCTGAAGCCACATGCTCTGTGAGGTGTGCACACAGACTGTGCCTAGCAAGTGAAATTCTAAGCAAACAGCCAGGCTGTGGCCGCTTAGCTTGGGGACTCCTATTGCCCTGCTGAACTAATACATTAAGATAATGTCCATATCTTCAAGATAGAAAAATTAAATATTGAATTGTTCACTAGAGCGTACAGTGCAAGCAAAGCTCTTAAACTGTCGCCAAGGGCAACGGTCGCAATCCAGGCTGGCTTTGTTCCTTCCCATCTCTTCCCACAAAAATCTGAGGTCCCCCCAGTTCAGCAAAGCACTATAAGCACCTGAGTAGCCCCCTGAGCTTGTGACAAGCCCCCTTGAACTCTGCTCAGTGTTGTAAGTGTAATGCCAACAGACCCCAAGCGTCGGCAGGCAGGCTTGAACTGGTGACTTCTGAAGCTTAGTTCAGGAGCCTCTGCCACATGAGCTAAAAGCCAACTGCCTGTTATCTAAGATGTAGAGCAAGCTCATGAATCTCTCTCTCAATGGTCTTGGTGCCACTAGCAGGGGCAGAACACCACACCCAGGAGGTGTGGCGGGTTACACAAGGTCTAAGTGACTTAGCAGCCAAGTCTCATTTTCCAAGGTGATTTAGGCTCCTAGGGCTAGACTCACAAAGGGATCTATGGGCCTAACTGCCACTTTAGGCATCAGAACCCAACATTTTGATCCTCAATGTTCCTGCTTACTGCCACTGACCCTCCAGGCACCGAAATTACCAGAGGTGCGCACACACAGAGCAGTCTGAGTCCTGACACCTGATGAGGTCTCTGTACAACAGGGATAGTGCTCCTTAGCTCTCATCTGGCACCTTTGCATAGATCTCAGAAAGGTCAGCAGGGTAATCCTCAAATTACGGGATAGGGAAACTGAGGCACTGCAGCTCCCTCGGGGTCCCAAAGGTGACCAGCGATAGTCAGGAACAGAACCAAAGTATCCTGACCTCCAGCCCAAAGCACTGGATTGGCTATAATTGCAAACCTCTGCTGGCCCAGCCCAGCCCCCACAGAAGTCACCAGAAAGGCTCTCGCTGATGTCCAGTGGAGTTGGCTCGGGCCCTGTCAGAGAGCTGCTCTTAACTTCCAATGAGTTTGTGTCCTATTCTAAACTGTGCTGAGCTTCTGCAACCTATTTTGGCTTCAGTGCAAGCTTGGGGAGGTCAGTTCCTGTCAGGATTGGACCCGCTGGCACCCTGAACCTTCTGGGCCATTACAAAACAGCTGGGGATGTTTTGGAGGAATTGTCTGGAAGCCAGAGTCAGGTGATTGCAGTGCCTCAATTTTTATTGGTACAAATGACAGTAATTACCAGCAGCCTGTCACTGTGCAAAGGGAACAATACAATTTTTCCCCATTAGTCCGAAATCAAAACCCGGGAAATGGAAGGAAATGAAAGCTGGGCTGCAGAGAGAGGGAGAGATCACTGGTCAGTTACTCTCCAAAGGAAAGGGGAAACCTCTGAATGAAGGGGGAGGAGCGTGTGGGGGGGAAGCTGCCCTCCTGAATGTGGGGAAAGGAGGTGTATGTGTCAGTCACTTGTCACTGCCCCTCAAGACACCCCCACATACCAGGGACCAGAGGGCTAATCCTTTTCAGGCCATGCCCAGATGCCTGCTTTATTAATGACACACTTGAACTGCCGCTCACCAAATAATGGCTCTCTGAATTACAGGGCAAATGAAGAAGGAGCTGGGTCTGTGGCAGCAAGGTCTGAAATACAGGCAAGTTTCTGTGGTACTAAGGGAAAGCAGGCAGCGGGCCTCAGAGCGGATGGCACTGGCTCTCCCTCAGCCCTTTGCTGTGCCCTGAGGGTCATTCTCAGTGAGGACTGGGGGAGGGTGTAGGGGAGGAGTTAGAAGCAAAACTAACCACATATGTTCTCTCCTCAGTTGCCCACCCCTCATAGGGACCACCCTGACCCCCACCCGCCAGAGCCCTTTCTCTCCTTTCTCATTTTGTACATCCCATCAGCTGGGATGGCCCATAGAGATGGCTGGAGGGGCATTTATATGGGGCCTACGGCTAGCTGGCTGTTTAGGGCCCATTCTCCGCCTCCAGCCCGTTTAAGTCTCATTCTGCCAACTTGGCTTTTACAGATATTTCCAGTTTGGTAGGTAGAGCAATAAGTGAGAGGCTGAACGATGGAATGTGCTGATTAGCACTGCAGGAAATTCTCATGTCGCAACACATGTTTTCATCCCGAACAGGGACAGAGAGTCGAAATTTGCAGAAATGTCCATGAAACAAAGAGTTCAGAAGAATTTTCCGCGAGGAAAAAGGCTGACGTGTTTGAGTGAAACGAAACATGAGTTTGAAACGTCACGTTCTTTGCCGTGGAAACGGTCATTTTGGAAATCAGAGACATTTTGTCTCAATTGATGTTTTCACTTGGAAAACTTCTATGGGGATGAAACCCCAGTTTTCAATGAGACTTTCAGTGGAAAATTTTCAACCAGCTCAGCAGCTGATATTCCATGAGGATCAAAGGCGCTGGTCCTACGCTCTGGAAAGCATCACCAACCATTGCTAACCCCTTCCTCCCTAGGTTCTATTCCTAATCATCTTCCTCACCTCCTCATTGCATCACATTTAAGCTCCTTTCACTCACCAGCAGGGCCCCAGTATCTCGCCCCAGCACCTGTGCTCTTATTTTCCCCTCTCCATCTCCACATTCTCACTGGTTCTCTGTCCTAAGGACAGCCGTCCTTTCTAGCTTCGCTCCTTCCATCACACTGCCCTCAATTCCTGCCAGGAGAGCTGGCCAAACCCTTCCCAGTGGAACTGTTCTCCACCAGAAAACGTTGATTCAACGGAATCCAAATGTTTCACAGGAATGTGTCAAAGTCCTCAATTTTGACAAGAAATTATCCGAATGTTCCATTCCAACAGAGTTGAAAGGTTTAATTTTGATATGTCTGAAGTGCTTCATTTTGACCCTTTTCTGTTGTTGAAACAAACTGCTTTGATCTTACGGAAAAGGAATGTTTTGATAAGGTCGTTTCCATTTTTCTTTTTTTGTAGGAAATTTTAACTTTTCGTTCCGATTTGCAATGAAAGGAAATTTCAGAATGTCACTTTTCCCCCTGGCATGGAAATTCTAAGTTTGGACCAGCTCTGCCTGGATCTCACACCCTCCCCAGCACCCCTCCCCCAATCCTCCTCATTCAATTCCTCTGCTCCCCCTTCTCATCAGCGGTCCCTGCATCCTCTCATTCTGGGTTGATTTGGCTCCTCTGATAAGCAGTCAGTTCCTGCCCCTGGTGTGACCCCATCGATTTGAGCGGAGCTCCTCCAGACTGAGAGCAGGAGCTAGTCATTAGATTGTCTCCAGGCAGGGAACACATTTATCTATTTGCTAAGCCCTGGGCAGATTTACAGCACGCTATCACTGTTTATTATTAGTGCTGCCATTACAGGCCATCCCTCTTTCTGGCTTCGAGCTAACTGCACACACTCGCCTTCACCCTCATTCCCCCGACTGTGCAGGAGGAGGCCGGGGGGCAGTATTCAACAGGGCCAAGATACTTCCCTTCCTCGTACCAGTGCTGCAGCTCCCCTTTTCTATTCTAGTCCTAATGATCATACGGAAAACTGAGAGTGCAGCCGATGTCTGCCTGAGTCTGCAGCTAGCCTACAACAACAGCTCTGGGTGGTGTGACCTGCACCGTTCATGCCCCTGGTGTGTGAACGCTGAAACCCGCCTGCCCCCATTACACTTCTCATTGTTGTTGACCATTTCACTGCTGATCAGTTCAGCAGAAACACCCAGCAACAGGGCTGGTCCCACAATCCCAAACCACTTCCACTGGGGCCCAATGCCCCTCAGCCTCCTCCCCTCAACCCTGGTGCTGCAGCCGGCTATTTAACAAGGATGCAATGGTGACAGTTGCAGCTGTTGCTAATGCAGAAAATTGCAGCGTATTGGAAATGGGAGGGCAGTGTCAAATGCACAGCCTAATATCAGAATAAATAACCTGGGGACCTCGGTGCTGACTGGATTGTTGCTTCTCATATTTAATTCAATCAGCCCCTCCATTGCTCAATGTAAATGCAGCACGTCTAGACGCTCCAGCTTGGGCAGCAGGATGCGGGGCTCATGCTCAGCTAGCTGTGGAGCGCTCGGAGGCTGGGGAAGATGGTGTGATAAGCTGCTGCCTGGTGCCCAGATGCTCCAGCCACTTGCTCTGACACCAAGACAATGTTCTGAGCTGCTGCAGCTGAGGGGGCCCAGGACGTCATTCTGCTCCGCAGATGCGCTCCCAAAGGTGCTGTCAGGCAGGAGCAGGGATCGGGCCCAATAATAGGATTCACCAGACGCTGGAGTGGAGCTTATCCATATGCAATGGCTCCCTCACCTGAGCTTCAGAGGAGAAAGGCAGGGAAGCAGGAAGAGGATTATCCAAGCAGTAACATCAGGTTATCCACTTGCTTGCTCCTGGGCCTCTCTTTCTGCAGGAGATGGACCATGACACAGGGGGAATGGAGGAGGGACCATAGACCTGAGACAGCAGAGGAGCTCCCGGAATGGCAGAGCAGGGGGCAGAGATGGGGCAGGTGCTCCCGCCTTTATCCCCGGGGCTGATGGGCAACCACTGCATGGGGGCGGCAGGGGCAGCGACCCCTCCTCCAGCCAGCTTCCTTCCCACTCTCTGATGAGCTGCTTTGCTTGTGGAAGGAGGGGGAGGAGTCCACTGTGCCCTGGGGGGAGTGGAACAGGGGTGGGGTGCCAGTCTCAGTGTGGGCCATGGCTGAGGGGTCTTGGGGAGACAGGGACGGGGTGCCAGTCTCAGTGTCGGCCATGGCTGGGGGGCCGAGGGAGACAGGGATGGAGTGCCAGTCTCAGGGTGGGCCCTGGCCGGGGGAGACAGGGATGGGGTGCCAGTCTCAGGGTGGGCCCTGGCCAAGGGAGACAGGGATGGGGTGCCAGTCTTGGTGTGGGCCCCAGCTGGGGGGCCAGGGGAGACAGGGATGGAGTGCCAGTCTCGGGGTGTGCCCTGGCTGGGGGAGACAGGGATGGGATGCCAGTCTTGATGTGGGCCCCGGCTGTGGGGCCGAGGGAGACAGGGATGGGGTGCCAGTCTCAATGTGGGCCCTGGCTGGGGGGGGGGTCTGGGGTAGACAGGGATGGGATTTAGGGTTATATTCCCGTGTCCGCGAAGTCCCTGGTGCAGCTGAACTGCCCCCATCCTCCCTAACATTGTAGCTGTGCGCAGCGCCCGGGGAAGGCCTGTGATGGGCAGGGATTTGGCACATCGCTCATCGCATTCCCCTGCCGCCAGCAATGTGTTAAAGTCAGTCAGGGGAAGGATTTGATTCTGGTATTTTATAAAAAAGAAAAATAGCAAGTGGGGCTGGAGCAGCATCAGCCACAAGGGGAGGCGGCACCTGATGAATAAATAATGAAAGTGCCGCTCTCTATTTGTTTGGCTGTTTAGGACACAATTGTGCGCTGGCTCCTGGGGGAGCAGTGACATGCTATTCAGCACATGATAAAGCGGTTGCTGTTGGATTCCGCATCAGACATTAACTTGCTGCAGCAGCCAACTGGAAACAAGAAATCCTGGTGCTGCTTCCCCTCTTGCAAAGTATTTAGGCTTCCAGGAAACACCTGCAGAGCCATCTCTGTACTGAAACCTCTGTAACTGGAGAACCGAGCAAGCCCGCAGTGCACAGACTATGTTGGCCGGCTCCTGCCATGCTCAGCTTTGGTCTATTAATTAGCACTTAACACAGAAAAGCCCAAATGCGACCACTTTCCTGTCAGTGATAAAACCACTGCTACAGTCTGGAATAGGACCCTCCCAGACCTACTTTTACTCTTTAGCGCTCTGCTCACATTGCCCTGGCCTCCTTTCTGTCAGGATTGAAACCGCTTGGAAAATAGAGGCTTTTTCAGTGGAAAATTCCAGTTTTCATTAAAAAAGCCCAAACCTAAAATGCTGTGGCCCCAAACCAAAAATTAGTCACCCTCAAACTGTCAACAACTGAAAAACATTCAGGATTCTCCCCAAATATTCCATTTTGCAATTTTTGGTATTCCAACAAAATATCAAACTTTTTCAAGGAATGCAGACAACTTCTGCAAAAATGTTAGTTCAGTCAACCCCCCAATTTTCTATAAAAAAAGTTTCAACAGAAAATTTTAGACCTGTCCTAGTTCTGATATATGGACTCATGGTCAATGTTAAGCAGGAAGCGCATATTAATTAAAACAAATACAGACATAACCGAGCTTACACACATCATGAGTGTCAACTTTGTCTCTTTTATTTACCGTGACCACACCCTGTCTCTCTATACAATAACTCCTCACTTAAAGTCATCCCGGTTAACGCTGTTTCGTTGTTACATTTCTGATCAATTAGAGAACACGCTTGTTTAAAGTTGTGAAATGCTCCCTTCTAACATCGTTTGGCAGCTGCCTGCTTTGTCCACTGCTTGCAGGAAGAGCAGCCTATTGGAGCTAGCTGGTGAGGGCTTGGAACCAGGGTGGACTGGCAGCCCCCCTATCAGCTCCCCGCTCCCCTAAGTTCCCTGTGCAGCAGTTGCCCAGCAGGCTAGCAATTGCAGCAGTCCCTTCCTCCACTGCCATGTGCTGCTCCTGCCCTCTGCCTTGGAGCTGCTCCCTGAGACTCCTGCTTGCTGTGTGGGGGTGGGGGGAGGAAGAAGTGGGCTGTCAGGGTGTCCCCCTCCCCTCTGCTCCTGCACCACACTTACCCCATCTTCCATAGGGCAGCAGGGACACACCAGGGCTCAGGACAGAGGGAGCTGGCAGCAGCTGCGGTCTCAGCAAGCTGATCTAATTAACAAGGCAGTGTACTTAAGAGCAGGGTCAGTGTACTTAAAGTGGAAATGCACATCTCTCTCTCTCACACATACGGTATGTGTCTCTGTCTCTGCCTGTGAGGTCTCCCGTCTCTCCATTCCTGCTGCCTTGTAGAGTGTGAGAGTTAACCCTTGAGGGCTCAGCCAATTGCTAGTTCATCATTTAGCAGTAAGGGAAATATCCCACCCTCTGACTCCTCCACCTCAACCAAGCTTCATACTCATCATCACTGTGTACCAGTATTAAAATGTTTGTTTAAAACGTATACTGTGTGTGTGTGTATATATATATAATATAGTCTTTTGTCTGGTGAAAAAAATTTCCCTGGAACATAACCCCCGCTGCCCCCATTTACATTAATTCTTATGGGGAATTTGGATTCGCTTAACATCGTTTCTCTTAAAGTCACATTTTTCAGGAACATAACTACAACATTAAGTGAGGAGTTACTGTACAGCACACAGAGACATCTAGTGACTAGATGTCGGATGATTTAGTTGGGAACTGGTCCTGCTTTGAGCAGGGGGTTAGACTAGATACCTCCTGAGGTGCCTTCTAACTCTGATGTTGTATGATTCTATGAATGATACACTTCAAGTAAAGACATCACATCAATCTCTGCCCTTCTCCACAAGCTTGGCACTGCTGGCGCAAGACCCCTCTCCTCTGCTCCTCCTTCCTGGCATTTAGAAGAGCCTCATTATAACTCTCTTCCTCAACATCTCTCCCCTGTGTGCCTAGATGCTACAGGGATTAGTGTAACAGCAACTGCATTATACATCATTTCAACTCACAGCTGGCAACGTCTTTAGTCTAAGCTTCTTTGTGTCTCTCTCCCTTTTCTATTTTTTATTATTTTACTTTGGATTGAATCATATTGGAACTTTGCAAAGTGCTTTGGGATTTAGTTCATAGGAAAGACAAAATAATGAGCTATTGTGTTGACTGGAGCGGTCGCACTTCACGATATTTTGGAATATCAGTGGCTATAACTATTTATCATGTTCATTACTGATATGCATTATGAAAATTAGACCCTTCTTTGCTTCGTGAGTTCATCACAAATCAAACCTGATTTTTTTTGAGTGGATTCATTATTTGTAAGGGCTCCTCTTGTCTGGATGGGTGGCGATTTGAACTCAGGTCTCCATGGGTGTGCCCCAAATGCTAATAGTGAGGTCTAATGGGAACTTCACCACAGTGTAACTCTAGGCAAGACTGTGAATCCTGAATGGAGGAAAATGCCTCTCTCTGCCCCAGAGTTAGGTGCCTAATTCCCTTAAGGAGTGGGGCTTAATCCCCATCCCTCTTGTCATCATTTCCTATTGGCCTGCTGGCTTTGTGAACCCTTCCTCTAGGTGCCAGCTCTCTCCATACATTGTACAGAAAACCTGGGTGCCCGATTCAGGATGGTGGATTCCACTAGGTGGGAAGATGCCTAAACACTTAGGTTCTTTTGAACATGTTACCCTGGCTAGGCTAGGCTAGGCCTGGTCACTGTTTGCACCCTCATGCTGTGGATTTCTCTCAGGACCAAGGGGCTACCAGTAGAAGCATGGGAGTGAAATACAGGGTGGAGAAGATTTCACATTGCAAGATCTACAGGGTGAAGACTGAAGATCTTAAAAGAAGTGAGGCCACCTGAGACTTTTCCGGCGAGACTGGCCCCTGTCCTGGAGAGCGGACTAGGTAATAATGCTGCACCTGCTGCAGTGTGGAATTGTGGGTCGCAGACTTGTATAAGATCAGTGAGAGGGGCAGGGGCAGTCCAGAGTCCATTGTGTAGATCTCCAGAAGGGTTTGTAACTGGAGCACTGGAAAGGGGGAGTTATTTTGACTTAAAAAAATCTCTGGTATCAAAATTCAAGCTCTACAAGTACTAATCCCTTCTCCAGATCCAGCTCTGTAGTGTCAGAAAGCTCCTGTCTGACTCCTCAGCTCTTCTAGTGAACTCACATACAATCCAACCCTATCCAAGCCCAGCTAGGGCTGAGCTGAGCAGAAGTCTCCATGGGAATGGCTCACGTAGGGGCTGAAAACCAAATACCCATGTAATCTGTCTATTGACCAACTTCTAGAGCCCATTATTCCTAGGGGAAACAGATGAGGGGAAGAAGCATGGAGGTAGCCAAGGTAATGTTTACAGAGAGATGAGATGTGCAAATGCCGACCAGGCCCCATGTTCAGGCAGAAAGCAGGACAATAGGAGAATGAGCAAGGCTGTTCTCCTGGAGTTTCTATCCCAAGGGGGTGCACGATTTCCAGGGGGAGCTTTTCATGGTGACATTTCCAGTTGCTCTGCAAAGTTTTGACCAGATTTGTGTGAGTCTCAGCACCTCCGATCTGTCTGAGCTGGGCCTGGAGAGGGCAGCCTGGGGCCTGATGAGGGCTCTAATGAGGAACAACAACTTCCTGTCTTAAACAAAAGGAGCAGGCTTTGAGTCCAACAAAGGACAAGGTCCAATAGGCAGGAATTTCCCCTTTCCATAGTCTCGGTGCACGATGGGAGCCACTTCCTCCAACTGAGCTAATTGCCAGTTATTCCGCTCTGGTTCAATCTGCCTGCATGAAAGAGAATAAAACAGTTATCGGACATGTCTCTTTGCTTCAGTTCAGAGGCCCTGGTGGCACTCAGAGGATACCAGACATGTCACCCTTGCTTGTTGTTAGCAAGAGCCCCAGCTGCTTCCTAAGGAAACCTGAATGGGGACACAACAGGGCCCTCTGATCGCACGTGGTGCGTGGGAAGCACTCATGATAGGCTGGATGGGATACCTGATATTCTTGCCTGTGGCTTGTGAGGAGAGGGGTCGAGGAGAGAGAACACAGCGGCCTCTCCTTCTTATTGCCGAAGTGTCGGGGTCTCTGCCTTGATGTAACTCCTTTTCTCCTCACTCCGAGCTCCCCAGAAGGAGCAGGGAGCATGGTAAACAGCCCAAATCCTCCATCTTTAAACAACTGTGTTGGATTCTCTCTCATTGCAAGGGCCAGTTTCACTGATTTCCATAGAGTGGAAGGCCAGAGGGGACCATCAGATCATCTAGTCTGACCTCCTGTATAACACAGGCCAGAGAATTCCCCCAGATACCCCTGGGTTAGGCCCAATGCCTTGGGTTAGGCTGAAACAGGAGTCAGCAACCTGCGGCTCCAGGGCCGCATGGGGTCCTTTGGCTGCCCTCTAGTGGCTCTTTGGCTGCCCCCCTGCTAGTGGCTGTTTTTTGAGGGGATGTGAGGTGCAGACTTTGGCCAGGAGGCACTTACCATAGGCGGGAGTGCAGCAGGGCTCTGGCCCCGCACTGCTCCCGGAAGTGGCTGGCTGCTGGCACATGTCAGCCTGCCCCTTTGGAGGAGGGGAAAAGCACGTCTTTAAGTGCTGCCCGCAAGCACCGCCCCCGCAGCTCCCATTGGCCGGTTCCCATTGGCGGGTGACTCTGATTATCGAGTGCTTGTAGGGCAGAAATGATGCCCAGCTGGGAGGTGTGTGTGCAACGGCAGGTTCGCCACAGCTCTTAGTCACCCCCTGGTGCCAGAAGGCTGAAGACAAAAGCAGAGCCTGGGAAGAGGAGAACCAATCTAGATACACTGAGATCCAGCCTCTGAGCCTTTCCCCAAGCTCACTCCGCTGCAGAGGTCTGGAGAATTTCCTGTCAAGCGCCTCTGGGGAGGATGAGCCACTGCAGAAAGGGCATTGATTGGCTGATTTTCTTCTGATGTCATCATCCCATTGGAGTGGTGGGGGCAGTAGGAAGGGAGATGATTGGCTCGCTTACTCTGATATCACAATCCCTATGGAGCAGTGGGGGCAACATGAGCGAGGGGGTGATTGGCTGGTTTATCTCTGATGTCACAATCCCATGTGGAGGGAGATGATTGATTGGACAGTTCATCAGCCTCCCTAATCTCTCTCCAGTCCCCCCCGCCCCAATGGGTCTCACACACTGTCTGTGCTCCCCTTGCAGAGGCTCTCCCAGGACTCCCCCTCCAGCCCCATCTCCCTGCAGTGGGCCCCCGCTCTGTCCGTGCTTTCTCCCAGGGTGGTTGCTGCCCCCGCAGCAGGCTGACAGTGCCATGCCTGCAAGGTATGGGTAGGAGGGGTAGTCCTGCCATTGGTGGGGAATTCAGCAACCAGCACTGAGCCTGGGGGGACAGAGGGGAACTGGCGAATTGGCTCCCAGCCTCTTCACTGCCTCACGGTCAGGTACCCCAGCAGCACGGGAATGGGATGCAGCACGGCTGTTGCATGGCATACAGAAATGGCACCAAGGGCCTGCACGAGGAATGGGCCTTCCTTTACTCCCAGTATCTCCCTGTCTACTGCAGCGCGCCAGACTTGCCTGGCTCTCACCACACCGTCTCCAAGGCCGTGAGGCTCATACTCTGCATGGGTGAGACCGTGAGGAAAAGAAGCAGGAGAGGCAGGAAAGAGAAAGATTGAGTGAAGCACAGGAAGGGACAGCGGGCTGGAGAGCGATAAGCCCCGAGGGGTGAAAACCTTTCATGCCAGGCTACAGCAGTGAAGTTCTAAATGGCCCAGAGGGACACCACTGATGTCAATGGGCATTCTGCCACTAACTTCTGTGGGCAAAGGAGCCGTCTCTGCACTCTGCCTCCTTGGAATTCTTCCCTCAACTGTTTTTCCTTTCAAAAATAGCCTTTTGCTATAATTGAAGTTTTGCACATTTTCCATTTTGGTTTTAAACTGAAAAAAAAATCACCATAGGGGTCTGATGGTTTGGTTTTTGAAGTTGTTTTACCCGTTTCTTCCCTTTTCTCCCTCAGTTCCTTTTTCCTCTTCCCCCGTTTTTTCAGGGGCAAAAATGGAAAAAAGTGAAAAGGCAGGAAAGGAACGAGGTAAACATGGAAACATAGGCGCCGACTCCATGGGTGCTGCGGGGCTGGAGCACCCACAGGGAAAAAATGGTTGCTGCTGAGCACCCACTGGCAGCCTCCCTATCAGCACTCCCCTAGCACCTCCTACCCACTAGCAGGCCCCGCGGATCAGCGTTTCCCCCTCCCCCAGCACCTCCCACCTGCCACCATCAGCTGTTCCACGATGTGCAGGAGGCTGCGAGGGAGGGGGGAGAAGCGAGGAAGGGGGGATTGGGGGAGGGGCTGGAACTGGATAGGAAGAGGCAGGGCAGGGGTAGAGCGGGGGTGGAAGAGGCATGGCAGAGAAGGGGCCTGGGGGAAGGGGTGGAGTGGGGGCGGGGCCTGGAGCAGAGCTGGGGGTCTGTAGAGGAGAGCGACTTTGGAAAGTCAGTGCCCCTACATGGAAAAACACTTCCCTCCCCAGGGCTGAATTTACATCTTACACACCCCTAGTCACAGCATCTTCAAACCCACCCCCTACACACACACACGCACATACGCCTACAGCTGACCTTTGTGTTTCTGTAAAAAATTGCACTTTTAACCCACTTTTAACTTTTAGGTGCCCCTAGAATGCTGGCTCCACTAGGCGCATGCCTATTGTGCTAACTGGAAATCCAGCTCTGCCCCCTCCGCAAAATGTCAAAGCCAATAAATAAATAAATAAATAAAAGAACAAAAACCCTGCAATTTTTTGGTAAACAATGTTGTGAAAATGTACAAAAGCAGTTCTTTCAACATTTATAACATTTCCTTTGGGACTGGCCCTAGAGCATCATTTTCAAAAGCACCTACATGATTAAGGAGACTAAGTCCCATTTTCAGAAGTAATTTTGGCATTTAATGCTTAAGGATTTGATTTTCAAAGGTGCTAAGAAGCCCAAAGATGCAGCTAGATGCCTAATGGGATTTTCAGAAGCATCTAGGGGCCAATCTGCATCTTTAGCTGCCTAAATATCTTAATATCTGACCCCAATCACTTCTGAAAATGGAACTTAGGCCCCTAAGTCACTTAGTCCCTTTGGAAAATGTTGTCCCTAGTCTACCTTAGTCTCCTCCCAGTGCAGCTGTACCACAGGTATCACTGGGGGGAAATTTGGGGGCACTGGAGCTTTGAAAGGCTGATTAGAGTTCGGTGGGATGGCTCCCTGCAGAGTAAGGAGTCCTGTCTTTCTCCTCTGCATGCTGCCTTGCCTCTGTATTTCCAACACGGGGCCATGTTGTTCGGTCATATGTGGCATCCAGTTCAAGACTGGCCTTGCAGAAGATCATGAGGTTGGTGACAGTCCAGTACACCCTGCCCCTTTGACTCACTGATGCACTGGGCCAAATACAGCCATGGGGTAAGCCTGTTGCCTTCGCTGGAGTTACAGCTGGGGTGGGCTGGGCCTAATGATGCTGTTTATTCACCGCAAGTGATGCATGTCTGATGGGAAATGCTTGTTCCCGTAGATTGTTTCTCTCCCTTTTCACTGACTCTCCACAGTCTCATTGCATCGTTTATCTTGTCATTGACTAGGCAGCTGACCACCATCTTCCTGCCATATAACAATTTGCCAGGCACCATCCTGAGCACCAGGGCCAGACAGGAACTTATCTAAGACCGTGGGAGAACAGAAAAGTAATCAAGGTAACCGGCATCGGTTTAGCACGATGAGCAACCTCAACTCCAATTAACTTTGCTTGGAACTAAGGTGTTGAGCTTCTCACTGGATTTGGCTCAGCAGGCCTCTGCTTTTCATTTATCCGTGAACCAGGGTGGACCCAACCCTGCCTTTGAGATCTGGATTCTAGATCCAGACTCACACCTCTTCTGTCTGCAATGGCCTGAAATTTGAGCTGGTGAATACAGCAGAAAATCCATTCCATGGGTCTTCGCTTGAATGTAAATTGAATTCACCACAGCCAGAGTTTTACTAGCATGAATGCTCGTGGTATAACAAGAGTTATCCTTCATCTGGGCTGGGCCAGGGCTCCCGGCGCCTTTCACTACAGACAGTCAAATAAGCCTGCCCGGGATGTGAATACACTCTTTGCATCTATGGCTGCACACATAAAGAAAGGAGAAAAGGACCTACTAGAAACATCAAGTGAGGTCTTCTTCAGCGTAGTAGTAGCAATTTGCTTTGTTTTGATCCTGAAAGATCCAGGTTCTGGTACAAACTCCCTGTGTTTATGAGAGAGGATAACATAGCAACAGCATCTGATGTTCGCCTCAGAAGGTTTTCCAGCCCCTGCCTTCCTCCCAAGTTCAGTGGGAAGGGGTTTGGGATTTAAGATAATCTCCATATCTGGCCAGTGCTGCAATATCCCCAGCTCTGAAAGGAAGACGGTTTTGTGCTGCTTTTGCGTTATTTCACAGGTTACATATTTCCCAGAATGCACTGGTGTCAAACTTTTGATTTGAGATCTCAAAGAGAGGAGAAGAGTGGCACGTGTGAGATTTCCTTACGGTGCACTTTATAAACTGCCATTGAAGTGATGTATGGCTGGAACAAACAATAAAAAGCTGATTAAAACTCAGCCCTTCATAAATTAAATAGCTCTGTCTCTAGCTAGGGAGTCTGCCACTTGGCAGAGAGCTGGAACAACAGAACTCAGTGTAATGTGTATCCACAGAGTGACAGGCTGGCAGATTTATCCCTCCTCCCTACCACCTTCTGGAACAAAAGGTACAATGACAAAATCAGAAAGTTCCTGAGCCCTACAGGACTAATGATAGCAGTACAATACCTGCCCGGATAAGCTACCTTTGTGGTAGGGGAGTCATATGAAGGTCTACACACAGCGTCGATGCCAGTATGGCTCTGCCAGTTAGCGGTGAGAGGGATTTACCGAAATAGTTACACTGCCACAACCCCTAGTGTGGAGGTAGTAATAATAATTAAGGCTGATTAAGGCTCACGCGATTAACTCAAAAAATTAATTGTGATTTAAAAAATGAATTGCGATTAATCGCCGTTTCAATCACACTGTTACACAATAGAATACCAGTTTAAATGTATACAATAGTTTGGATGTTTTTCTACTTTTTTATATATATAATTTCATATATATAATATGTAATTGAAAACAAAGTGTATGTTATTTATTACAAATATTTGCACTGTAAAAATGATGAGTATTTTTTTAATTCATCTCACACAAGTACTGTAGTGCAATCTCTTTGTCGTGAAAGTGTAATTTACATATGTAGATTTTTTTTGTTACATAACTGCACTCAAAAACAAATAAATGTAAAACTTCAGAGCCTACAAATCCACTCAGTCCTACTTCTTGTTCAGCCAATCACTCACGAAAGCTTATGCTCTAATATGTCTGTTAGTCTATAAGGTGCCACAGGACTCTTTGTCGCTTTTTACAGATCCAGACTAACACAGCTCTCCCTCTGATACTTAAGACAAACAAGTTTGTTTACATTTACAGGAAATAATGCTGCCCGCTTCTTATTTACTATGTCACCATAAAGTGAGAACAGGCATTTGCATGGCACTTTTGTAGCCAGTATTGCAAGGTATTTATGTGTCACAGACCAAAACAGGTCTTGCCGGTACAGACAACAGAACTCCCTTTAGTTAGGTCCATCTGGGGCCCCAGGGAATCCACAGCCCCATTGGGAGGCCTGAGCCTCGTCGGGACTCCCCTCGATTTTCCAGCCAGCTTCCAAAAAACTACCAAACCCCCTCCAGCCTCTCCTTTCTGGGCTTTGTCTCTTTCCCCGGCCAGGAGGTCACCTGATCTCTTTGTTCTCCCATACCTTTAGCATCCCCCTGAAAGGGGAGAAGGGCCGAAGCCATTAGTTACCAGGCGACAGAGGGTCGGCCATAAGTGAGGCACCCACACAGTATTTAAAGGAAACATTAAAAACAGTCCCACTTCATCACAGAAGTGACCTCCCAAATCTTAGAGGGACGAGGTGTGGAGCATGCTTTCAGACGTCTTAAGAGAGTAACATTCCGATGTGGAAACTACAGAACCCAAACCACCAAAAAAGAAAATCAACCTCCTTCTGGTGGCTTGTTATGAAGCAGAGCCTGTCATCAGCATGGGCGCATGTCCCCTGGAACGGTGGTTGAAGCATGAAGAGACAAATGACTCTTTAGCGCATCTAGCAAGTAAATATCTTGTGATGCCGGCTACAACAGTGCCACGAGAATGCCTATTCTCACTTTCAGGTGACATTGTGAACAGGAAGTGGGCAGCATTATCTCCTGCAAATGTAAATGAAGTTTTCTGAGCAATTGGCTGATAAAGAAGTAGGACTGAGTGAACTTGCAGGCTCTAAAATTTTACATTGTTTTATTTTTGAATGCAGTTTTTTGTACATAATTCTAAATTTGTAAGTTCAACTTTCATGATAAAGAGATTGCACTACAGTACTTGTATTAGGTGAATCAAAAAAATACTATTTCTTTTGTTTGTTTAAGTGCAAATACTTGCAATAAAAAATAAAGTGAGCACTGTAGACTTTGCATTCTGTGCTGTCATCGAAATCAATATATTTGAAAATATAGAAAACATCCAAAAATATTGAAATAAATGGTGTTCTGTTACTGTTTAACAGTGTGATTAATTGTGCGATTAGTCACGATTCGTTTTTTTAATCACTTGACAGCCCTGTTAGAAATTAGTGATTGTTTTGCAATAGTGCCTTGGAGTGCCAGTCAGAGACCAGACATAGAACCAAAAGATGATCCCTGCCCTCAAAAGCTGGAGACAACAGGTGCAAACAGCCAGCCAGATGAGGAGCATAAGGAAACTTCCCTCTTCTGTATGGGAATAGCTATACCAGTATTAGCACCTTCATACTGATATAACTGTGCCCACACTATGAGGGGTTGTATCGCTTAAACTACACCCGTATAGTTAAAGCAACACACAAATTTTGTGTGTACACAAAGTCTAATAATCTGTACTATGGCAATATGCAGGCATGATTGAATTGTAGACCTTTATCATGCTGCTTTCCCCCGGCCCCTCTCCAGGAGGCACCAATGGGCGAGCAAGATGTTTTCAAAGCCTCTCTCTCTGTTCTCTTTCAGAACTCCAGTGACAGCCGGCAGCCCATGCCATCCCAGGCAGCCTTTGATGTGCTCTTCCTGTTGCTAAGTGTGAGTCATTGGCATTAAGCAAAGGGTCCCCTGAGCTGCAGAGTTACCTCTTCTCATTGTAGTTCCTGCCTACGGCTTGATCCCTGGCTCATCTGGTGCCTACGTGTTTTCTAAAATATTTCTTCTTTCACTCTCTGCGTGCTCTCCTTCAGGCCTGTGCTGGTGAGATTGCCTGTTGTCCCGCATCTCCAATAAGCTGCCGCTCACTCGGGCTTTCAGATTCCATGGTATTTGTTCAGAATTATTCCTTCTGTTCTGTACGGAGGGTGTTTGAATTTCATCGGGTATCAAAAGATTTAGGTGGTGTTGTTGGCTAGTTCTGCTGATCTGACCTCCCGACCCCAAATATGGCGATCAGCTAAACCCTGAGCATGTGGGAAAGACTCACCAGCCAGCACTCAGAAAAGAATTCTCTGCAGTAACTCAGATCCCATCCCATCCAACATCCCATCACCAACCACTGGGCATACATATCTGGCGATAATCAAAGATCAGTTTCCAAAATTAGGCTCTCTCATCATACCATCCCTTCCATAAACTTATCAAGCTTACCCTTAAAGCCAGATATGTCTTTTACCCCCACTACTTCCCTGTTCCAAAACTTCACTCCTCTAATGGTTAGAAACCTTTGTCTAATTTCAAGTCTAAACTTCCTGGTGTCCAGTTTATACCCATTCGTTCTTGTATCTTCATTGGTATTAAGCTTAAATAATTCCTCTCCCTCCCTAATATTAATCCCTCTGATATATTTATAAAGAGCAAGCATATCCCCCCTCAGCCTTCTTTTGGCTAGACTAAACAAGCCAAGCTCTTTGAGTCTCCTTTCATATGACAGGTTTCCATTCCTCGGATCATCCTAGTAGCCCGTCTCTGAACCTGTTCCAGTTTGAATTCATCCTTCTTAAACATGGGAGACCAGAACTGCACACAGTATTCTATAGTATAGTATCTATCTATCTATCTATCTATCTATTTTAGGGTTTGTATTGCAAACTTTCATCATAACTTCTGGGCTCCTTCCACATCAAATATCTTGGTAATATGTCTAGTGGCTTGCATGAAGTCTCTGGCTTTTCTCTGGTTTCGGGCTATAGAAGTCTCTGTTGGGGGTGTGGTGGATAGAACAGAGAGGTTGAGGGAGAATCCATCACTTCCCTTGATAAGTTGTTCCAGTGGCTAAAAAACCTCACTTAAAAATTTCACCTTATTTCTAGTTATTTGGTTAACTTCAGCTTGAAGCCAGCAGATCTCGTTCTGCCTTTTTCTGCAAGACTACAGTTCTCTCTACTATCAGAAATCTCTTCTCTCGGTAGTTGCTTGCAGATCAAGCGAGAGGTTAAATTAACCAGTCATCCCCCTCCTCTCAAATGAAATTGTGACATCAGAGGTAATAGGTGCAAGGTAACTGACTTCTGGCAAACTGGACGCTGTGTGGATAACCACAGAAAGGATCATTAAGGTTAACCAGTGGAAGAACTAATGTGGCTTCAACTCCCAACCCTGTACTTAGCCCACTAGAGAATTGTAGAGGCCCTGCTTTCTCCTCCCCATACTTTCACACTGTGTCCTCACCTGGCCAGTATTTCACCCGCCCTTTCACTTATTTTATAGTGAGTGCTTTTTGGGGGTGGGAGAAGCAAGCACTGGAATGAGTTACCTAGGGAGATGGTGGAATCTCTTTCCTTAGAGGTTTGAAGGCCCAGCTTGACAAAGCCCTGGTTGGGATGATTTAGTTGGAGTTGATCCTGCTTTGAGCAGGGGCTTGGCCTAGATACCTCCTGAGGTCCCTTCCAACCCTGAGATTCTATGATTCTATGAAAGAATTGTTATTTTATGGTAGTCTCTAGAACAAAAAACTGGCAAATTGCAGCCAGAAAAGTTTTGATACAGCTATTCCACACAGCTCTTTTAATGAGTGAACATTTGCAGAGCATTTGGAAGTACAAGTCTGACTGATAATTATTAGTAATGGCAGAAGTCTCAGCATCAATATTATAGAACCCCCGCCAGCATTACAGGTCAGCAGGATGGTCCTTAGTCTCTCTTATTCACAGGTTCATAGATTATAAAGCCAGAAGGGACCAATATGATCATCTAGTCTGGCCTCCTGCATAATAGGCCAGAGAATTCTTCCCAATGATACCACTATTGAGTCCATACTAGCGACTAAATTGCATTTCAGGAAGAGACACCCAACAGTGAGTTAAAGACTCCAAGTGATGGAGAATCCACCATGTCCCTTGGTAGGTTGCTCCACTAGTTAATTAAATAAACACCGTCTGCAATTGCATCTTATTTCCAGTCTGAATTTCTCTTGCTTCATCTCCCAGCCATTGAATCTCATTCTGCCTTTGCCTTCTAGATGAAAAAGCCCCCTACTATCAGAAATCTTCTCCCTGTGTAGGTATGTACAGGCCATGATGCAGCACCACATTGTAAATGATTCTGATATCTCAGTACATGCCCACGTGTACAATAAATCCCAACAGAGACTAAAGACAGGCTGACATGGGAGGGAGGGGATTTGACCCATTCAGGGCCATGTGAGGGGGGTACCAGTTGCTCCAAGCTAATGGAGCACTGGGGTGGTGACGAGCTGAGGCCCCTGGGAAGGAGGACATCTCTCGCTTTCTTGTAGCCACATCACTGCTTCCTCCTTACTCCATCCTATACTTCTCTATCTACCTCCAAACACACGCACATCAGTTCTGGCATGAAACTCTATTGCCCTCTGGCATGAAACTGAACTCTCATCCCCTCCCCCTCCCCCCCACACTGCTAAGAGCATGGCAGAGCACTTTGGGAGGGACAGGTGGTCATACACTGAGGCTGGGATGGGAAGTGATTGAATGGCTTTGCTCTCCGATTTCCTTTCCTGGGTGTGGGTGGGTGTTCCTGTGACCCCAAGAGCACCGCTGATGCCAGATGCCAAGGCCTTCTTGGTATGTAACAGAGAAAATCAGCTGGCCAGACCAACTCAATACACCTCACACACTGTTGTCTTGATAAAAACAACAAGGAGTCCTTGTGGCACCTTAGAGGCTAACAAATTTATTTGGGCATAAACTTTTGTGGGCTAGAACCCACTTCATCGAATGAATGAAGTGAAAAATACAGAAGCAGGTATAAATACATGAAAGGAAGGGGGTTGCTTTACCAAGTGTGAGGTCAGTCTAATGAGATAAATCAATTAACAAAAGGATACCAAGGGAGGAAAAATAACTTTTGAAGTGGTAAGAGAGTGGCCCATTACAGACAGTTAACAAGAAGATGTGAGTAACAGTAGGGATAACTTAGTATTGGGGAAATTAAGTTTAGGTTTTGTAATGACTCAACCACTTCCAGTCTTTATTCAGGCCTAATCATATGGTGTCCAGTTTGCAAATTAATTAAAGTTCTGCAGCTTCATGTTGGAGTCTGCTTTTGAAGGGTTTTTTTTGTTGAAGAATTGCCACTTTTAGGTCTGTTATTGGTGACCAGGGAGATTGAAGTGTTCTCTTACTGGTTTTTGAATGTTATGATTCCTGATGTCAGATTTGTGTTCATTTATTCTTTTGCATAGAGACTGTCTGGTTTGGCCAATGTACATGGCAGAGGAGCATTGCTGGCACATTATGGCATATATCACATGGGTAGATGTGCAGGTGAATGAGCCCCAGATGGTGTGGCTGATGTGGTTAGGTCCTATTATGGTGTCCCCTGAATAGATATGTGGACAGAATTGGCACCGGGGTTTGTAGCAGGGTTTAGTTCCTAGGTCGGTGTTTTTGTTGTGTGGTGTGCAGTTGCTGGTGATTATTTGCTTCAGCTTGGGGGGCTGGCTGTAGGCAATGACTGGCCTGTCCCCCAAGGTATGTGAAATTGTGGGATCATCCTTCAGGATAGGTTGTAGATCCTTGATGATGCATTGGAGAGATTTTATTTGGGGGCTGTAGGTGATGGTTAGTGGCATTCTGTTACTCTCTTTGTTGGGCCTGTCTTGTAGTAGGTGACTTCTTGGTACCCTTCTGGCTCTGTCAATCTGTTTCTTCACTTCACCCGGTGGGTAATGCAGTTTTAAGACTGCTTGATAGAGATTCTGTAGGCATTTGTCTCTGTCTGAGGGGTTGGAGCAAATGCAGTTGTATCTTAGAGCTTGACTGTAGACAATGGATCATGTGATGTGGTCTGGATGAAAGCTAGAGACATGTAAGTAGGTACAGCAGTCAGTAAGTTTCCAGTATAGGGTGGTGTTTATGTGATCATTGCATATTAGCACTGTAGTGTCTAGGAAGTGGACCTCTTGTGTGGACTGGTCCAGGCTGAGGTTGATGGTGGGGTGGAAATTGTTGAAATCTTGGTAGAATTCCTCAAGGGCCTCCTTCCCATGGTCCGTATGATGAAGATATCATCAAAGTAGCACAAGTAGAGTAGGGACGTAAGGGGACGAGAGCTGAGGAAGCATTGTTCTAAGTCAGCCATACAAATGCTGGCATACTGAGGGGCCATGCAGGTACCCACAGCAATCCTGCTGACTTGAAGATATAAATTGTCCTCAAATCTGAAATAGTTGTGGGTGAGGACAAAGTCACGAAGTTCAGCCACCAGGTTTTCCATGACATTATTGGAGATACTGTTCCTGATAGCTTGTAGTCCATCTTTGTGTGGAAAGTTGGTGTAGAGGGCTTCTACATCCATAGTGGCCTAGATGGTGTTTTCTGGAAGACCACCGATGGACTGTGGTTTCCTCAGGAAGTCAGCGGTGTCTTGAGGATATTTGGGAGTGCTGGTAGCATAGGGCCTGAGGAGAGAGTCTACATAGCCAGACAACCTGCTGTCAGGGTGCCAATGCCTGAGGTGATGGGGCGTCCACGATTCCCAGGTTTATGGATTTTGGGTAGCAGATAGAATACCCTCGGTCAGGGCTCTAGGGGTGTGTCAGTGTAGATTTGTTCCTGTGCTTCTTTAGGGAGTTTCTTGAGCAGATGGTATAGTTTCTTTTGTAATCCCCTGTGAGGTCAGAGGGTAATGGCCTGTAGAATGTGGTGTCAGAGAGTTGTCTAGCAGCCTCTTGTTCATATTCCAACCTATTCATGATGACTACAGCACCTCCTTTGTCAGCCTTTTTTATTATGATGTCAGAGTTGTTTCTGAGGCTGTGGATGGTGTTGTGTCTGCACGACTGAGGTTATGGGGCAAGTGACGCTGCTTTTCCACAATTTCAGTTAGTGCACTTCAACGGAAGAGCTCTATGTAGGAGTCCAGTCTATTGTTTCAACCTTCAGGAGGAGTCCACGCAGAATTCTTCTTTTTGTAGTGTTGGTAGGAAGCTTTCTCTGTGTTAGTGTGCTGTTCAGTGGTGTGTTGGAAATATTCCTTGAGTTGGAGACATTGAAAGTAGAACTCTAGGTCACCACAGAACTGTATCATGATAGCCATTTAAAAGATAGCATGTAACATATCATTAGAAAACTAATAAGCCGCTGGTCATTAGTATCACTGTGAAATCTATGTAATGACACTACATGTGAAATTATGGATAGCAGAGTTTGGAAACAGACCAAGAAGTCAAAATAGGGTTTTTTTTCCTGACAAAGGAGAATGGCCAGCAGTTCTTGTGCTCAGTCGCAAATCAGTCCAGGTGTAGTCAAGAACAATGGCCTCTTCATTGCATTGGGGGTTTACAGGAAGACCATTTGCAATGCAAAATCAGAGGAGGCTGCAAAAATTAGCATGAGGTTGGCTCCCTGGGGGACATAGAAAGCTGTGCCCCCAGCAGGGCATCCTGACTTTGAAAACAAAGATACATTTTGAGGCTCTAAGGTCCTGCTGAAAGCTTTTGGGAGACCCGTCATATAGAGCACAAAGGGGAGCAGCACTCTTTAAGTTCTAGAAAAATGGAACCTCTTGGCCTGGGAGATGAGAGTACAGTAGAACCTCAGAGTTAAGAACACCAGAGTTACGAACTGACCGGTCAACCACACACCTCCTTTGGAACCAGAAGTACACAACCAGGCAGCAGTGGAGACACACACACAAAAAAGCACAAATCCAGTACAGTACTGTGTTAAATGTAAATTACTAAAAAGGTAAAAGGAATGTTTAAAAAAATAAGATTTGTTGAGGTAAAGAAACTTTCTGTGCTTGTTTCATTTAAATTAAGAGGGTTAAAAGCAGTGTTTTTCTTCTGCACAGTAAAGTTTCAAAGCTGCATAATGTTCAATAGTCAATGTTTTGAGAGAACAACCGTAATGTTTTGTTCAGAGTTAACGAACATTTCAGAGTTACACACAACCTCTGTTCCCAAGCTGTTCTGAACTCTGTGATTCTCCTGGAGCTGAGAACTGACTATAGATGGAAAAGCTGCATGAACGAAGATTATAACTCACTGAAATGAAGTTTTAGTCACTAGAAAACAGGTTTGGTTTGGTTTTACTTGCACCCAATACCTGTCTCTTTTGTTCTTACTTATTATCACTTAAACCTCTGTTCCTTGGTAATAAACTTGTTCTTGTTTTATTACAAAACCAGCTCAGTGATATGTGTTAAACTGAAGAATAAAATCCCAGTGTGCTCTGTCTTTTTGGAGGCAGGGAATTGAATCACTTCTGTGAGGGTCCAGGTAGAGGGACTGGGCAATGCAGGGCAGGTGCTTTTGGGAAACTCGAGGTTGGAAGGGCTGTTGGTGTCATTGTCCAAGGAGTAACCAGGCTGGTGGAAGCTGAGGTGAGGCCATCATGCTGTGAACAGGCAGCTGTGTCAGGCCTGTAAGCCAAAGTAGCACAGCACAGGGCACTCAGGGGTACAGAGCCCCTTACCGGCCCAGATGAACCCCCAAAGCATCACAGTCACACCAGCTAATTTTCATGATGGCCTACAAAAATGTATACAGGAAACTCATAGTCCCTCACTGTCACTGTTATGGGGTGTTCACAACACCCTTGCCCTGAAAGAGTTAAGGGAGGTTGAGAAGGAGGCTATTTAACCCAACAGGCCACCGCCGAGAGGAATCAGGTGGCTGAACAATCCCCTGACTGAGGCAGGGAACCCATCTGGGAAGGAACCAGCTGCACTGGACTTACAAAGACAGGAAATTGTCAGTGGTCATTCCCTGGGAGACAGGAGGTGAGTTTGAGCTGGCAAATCCCAGGGGAGTGTTAGATGGTAGAACAGGGCTCAGGGAAAGGTAATGAGGTCTAGGAGGGAACAGACTTGATTGCTGATTAGAAGGTCCCTGGGCTGGAACCTGGAGTAGAGGGCAGGCCCGGGTTCCCCTACCAGCCACTGAGGGAGTGGCATCATGGGGCAGTGAATGGGAAGACTGCCTGAGACTGCTAGTGCGGAGAGATACTTAGGAAAACTTTGCTTCCCCGAAAGGGGGAAATGAGCTGAGTGACCTGGCTGAGTCTTGAAGAGACAGCAGCTCATGGTGCGAGAGGGGGGCTGCAGACCCAGTGGGAGAGGCAGAGAGATGGTGTGGGGAAGGGGTGTGGGGAAACCTGGGAAGGGGTGTCAACCTGGTGAGCTATTCCCCAGAATGGCTGGGGGAGGCGTCCCCTGTGGGGAGTAGAGCGCCTTGTCACAATCACCCTAAATGATCCTGATCTCCTTCGAATCTGACTTGGGGCTTAGGGCCAGCTCCATTTCCTCCTTTACTTGTGAACTCCATGGCACCTCATCAGGTACCACCTGGGCAAGGAGGAATAATATCATAATATAAACTGTGCCTGGGATCTGAGGTGCCTCCCCGCCTCTGCAGGAAGTAGCTACCCAGGAAAGCGGGCAGTAATGCCAGACCAACTCAGTGGAGTCTGATCCTTCTGATCATGCTGCACTTTGGAGACAAAGGGAGCAGCCATCCACTGGTGCACCGTTGGACGCACCATTAGCTCGCTAGCTATTCTTCCAAGAGAGATATTGCAGCTGATTCCACAGCACTTAACCTGTCACCCCCTCTCACAGCAAGAGTGGACTTTCAGGCCTAATGAAAATGCCGGCAGCTACCTATCTGCAGTGCGGCTGCTCAGCACGGTTGCAGTTAGATTGTGCTGAAAATATCGTTCAGATCCACGGGCGACCGAAGGGTTTCAGGGCTAGGTATCGACAAAGGATTCTGTAATGGCGTCCACGATGGGTGGAGCCAAAGGGGCCGGGCTAATGGAGTCGAGGTGGCAGGACATGAAGGTCCAGGCCTGCTGTGCATTTTGACAAAAGCAGGAGTGAGCGGTGTCATGGCCAGAAGCTGTTGGGTAAGGGAAGCAAGATCCAGCAGCTGACTTGGCAGAATTGGTGCTGCCCATGTGGACACCCCAGGCGAGACTGGATCTCTCCCTGCTCCAGGTGGGTGCAATCACACCATCTGTTTGGAGAGTGAGTAATGTATTTCCTAAACCCATCAGATTGAGCACTTCGTGTGAGCAACAACCTTCATAGTGCTACTCTGGGGTCACTGGCAGATTAATTTTTAGCCAGGGAAGTGAGTTGTGCTTTCTGCCTCCCATCGGCCCTTTGCAGGGCAAAAAAGCTGCAGGTCAGCCTCTAGACGAAGCTCCATCTGGAGCTGCGACTTCTGGGGCTCAGGGCAGGTCCCTGAAATCCTCCACCTCACTCTCTGCTGGGATCACTCCAGCAGAGTGAATTATGGACCATTCGCCCTTCACAGGACATCATTACACAGGATACAGACAGGAATTCAGCTGCAGGTCATTTGATCAGCTACCGTCTAGCCATGGTATAAACTTACATTTGTACCAATAAAAAGACCTTAACATTCACATCCCTGTGTCTTTTTCCTGCTTCTGTGTAATTTCTTTTTAACTTTGATGTTATCTGGCTGCAGTTAAATAGCTTCAATCTAAAGGGCACCTCCTCAATATTGATTCTGACTGTTTAAACTTAGTTATTTCATTCAATCTGTTCTCAGTATGGTACCACACATGAACACCCTGCTCTCCTTATGCAGGCATCATCCATTATTGGCTTAGTATTAAATAGTCTCATTCAACATCAGATACACAGAATATTCATCTTAATTTCTGCATGCTAAGAAAGATCCCAAGCAGATGACATTTTCAATCAATTAACTGGCTCCTCTTTCTTCTCCAAATTAGCTTTCTGTAACGGGCTCCTGCAGATATATAGCAAGGAAATTATGTCTTTAGGAAGAGAAAAGGCAACTGGAGAATGCTAAAACAAATGCAATTTAGCAAAGATCAGCTCCTAGTTTGCAGCTCAATCTGGGAATATAGGTGAGTTACAAGCACTCACCTTTGCTGTCAGTCCACATTGTAATTTATGCACAAGTGCGCACTGATTTAGGGTGTGATCTTTGGCTAATCAACAGGAGACATGTTGGACCTGAATTTCAGGCTGAGGGAACTGGGAACATGACATGGTGCTTTCCATCTCTCGGTCACTGGCTCTCCTCTGGCCCAGCTCATTGCATCACCATGGCTATTTGAGGGGATTTTGGTGACATAGGAGAAATGAGTGGTGGTATCTAAGTCCAACCCTTAGTGGACATGTTGCAGAGAGGATTGGCATTTTTGCATCAAAACATTTTTCAAGGGACAAATAGGATATTTTCCTTTTGGTTGAAAGTTTCTGGTTTTTCAGTGCAAACCAGGAAACTGAAACCATTTCTAGGACAAGTAATGTTGTTGGGTTTTTTTACCCAAACCCCAAGGTTTTTGATAAAAGTGGCTTTTAAAGACAGTAATTTTTTTTCAGGTTCCATTGTTTTCCATTGAAAACCAGCTACAATTTTCATGGGAAAACTTGAAAGAAATATTAAAAAAAAAAATTCCATGGAAAATAATTGGCCTTTTTCAACATAGTAGCTACATTGGTCTTTTCAGATGGACTCCAAGCACCAAACAGGCTATGCTTTGTGAATTTCCCCCGGTCTGTAAGAAGGATCCCCTGGCCTTCATGGTCAGCATTGTGGCATGCTAGCTCAGAGGCCTGGTGGCAACTGGCCTGGCCCAAACTCACCATTGCCATCCCTAGTCATGAGGGCAATGGGGAGCTCTGTGCACCCCTTGCAATGGTCCAGCTAATGGTCGGCCCCTCCTCTCTAGCAGGCTGCTGTCCCTGAGATAGGTTCATCATCAGCTGCCCTGTCCCTCTTCTGAGGCAGGTGGAAGTTTTTAATCATTGAGTTCATTAGCTGGTCCATTCCCCTGAGGTCTGGCTAAAGAGCAAGCCAGTATATCTTAGCAGGGCAGTGCTGACAGCTCTCTGCTTCTCTGCTACCAGACAGCCGACTGATGCAGCTTTTAAATGTCAGTAAAACTTCTACACTAAATCAATCCTCAGAACTAACCTGGATAAGAGAGGAAGTGCCTGGCATAGGTCCCTCCCGCTGAGCAGCCTTTCCATGGGGCAGTGAAGCCATCTCAGACCTTCCCCATTGTTTCCAGGCTTCCCCCCCGCACTGAAGTAGCTGTGGTATCTGTGACACACTGTCCCTCAAAATAGCCCTCTGTAGCCCCCATATTCATAATTCATACATGGGTGTGATATTTCATACAAAGCATGTCATGTGAGAGATCTTATGAAAGGCCGTGATCTGCTGAAACCCATTGTTCTGTCCAAATATGTATATCATTAGTGTGTATGATGTTATGAGATTTTGCTGTATGGTTGTGACTGAAATATGCTGTAAATTTGGGAGTTTCTACTGCTAACCACTCCCAGGAAGGTATTAAGTGACCATTAATCAGCTGGGACATTGTCATCCAGAGATTTACAATTCAATGACAGTTGTGCAAGCACCACACAATGGGGACTGCTCAGCTCTATGACTCAGTTGGACAAGACCACCAAGGGGGTTGCTCAACCCTGTGACTCAGCAAAGCCCATCAGTACATGTCTGGACACGTGTCTTCCAGGCACATGGACTGAGGGTATGAAATAGGGGACAGTGCCTTGGCCTTTCTCCTCCTCCATGTACGCTGGGAGCAAAAAGAACACTGGAAAGACAGGAGACTTCAACTGAGGAGACTGGCCCAGATTTAAGGGAGAAGTCTGTGTATCGTGATCTAAATTGCTGCTTAGTATAATAAGATTTAAGATTTAGGTTGTGCGCTTATGTTTTATTTTCTTTGATGACTATCTCTGGCATTTTATGCTTACCACTTATAGTCACTCAAAATCGATCTTTCTACATTTAATAAACCTGTTTTATATTTTACCTAAACAGTGTGTTATGGTTGAAGTGCTTGGGAAATCTCAGCTCAGGTTACGAAGGCTTGTGCATGTCCTCTCCGCATTGAGGGAGGGGTGGAGTGGGTAATAAATGTCCACTGGTCAGGCTTCTGAGCAGGGCAAGACAGTACAGCTCTGGGGTGTAAGGCCGATGCCTTTCTCTGTGTGATTCTTGAGTGGCTCTGGGAGCATTCATGCAATCTAGGGACTCCACGTTCTGTTGTGCTGAGTGATAACAGCACCTGGAGGGGTTTGCTGCTTGTCACTAGCAAAGCATTATGAGAGACAGCCCAGGCTGGAGAGCTAAGGGGACACAGTGATACCTCAGTTCCAGGTTTTACCCCTGGGATCCCATCTCAGTATCACTCACATGCAGCAGGGAAACTTACTCCCCTTGGACGCCTGCCTCTACCTCTACTATCCTGGCTGCAGTAAATGATTGCATACAAGCCTGTTTCAAAGAGGTTCTGCGCATCTCTGGCACGCTCCATTATGTTCTAATTACGGTTGAGCTGACGGAGCCCAGATGTGAGGAAAACTGGCCTTGTGGCCGAGTGAGTGGCCAGAGACTCAGGAAATCTGCGCTCAATTCCCACCTTTGCTAGTGACTCTGGTGACCTGGGCCAAGTCACTGAAGTCTCTCTGGGCCTCACCTATAAAATGGAGCTAATAGCAGTGCCCTACTGCACAGTGCTGCAGTGAGGAAAAAACTCCATTAGTGTCTGTGATCCTCAAAGGAGGAGCAGCCCTGGAAAGACGTTGAAGTAATAATTCCATGCTCCTAGAGCTGGTAATGCAGCCTGTGAATCAAGCCCTTTCTTAACATGATCCTAATTTCTGCAATTTTTAAATGCAAACGGGATGTTTTTCGAACAGATCTGCTCTAGGAATGATTTTGGGAACAGTTTTCTGGCCTGTGCTACCAATGAGGTCAGATTAGACCAGTGGTGGCCAACCTGGGGCTCCGGAGCCACATGCGGCTCCTTGTACAGGCACCGACTCCAGGCTGGAGCTACAGGCACCAACTTTCCAATGGGCCGGCGGGGGGGTGCTCACTGCTCAACCCCTGACTCTGCCCCAGGTCCAGCCCCCACTCCACCACTCCCCGCCCCCATCCCCTAAGCTTACTGTGTCCTCGCTCCTCCCGCCTCCCCAGAGCCTCCTGCACACCACAAAACAGCTGATGGGGAGATGCGGGGAGGCAGGGGGAGGTGCTGATCGATGGGGCTGCTGGTGGGTGGGAGGTGCTGGGAGTAGGGGTGGGGGAGCTGATGAGAGGCTGCTGACGTATTACTGTGGCTCTTTGGCAATGTACAATGGTAAATTCTGGCTCTGCTCAGGCTCAGATTGGCCACCCCTGGACTAGATGATCCCAATGGTTCATGCTGGCTTTGGAATCTGGGAGTCCACTTGTGACTCACACTATTAACTGGAGAGTTTGGATGAACAGCAGACAGGGTGTTTGCCATTGACTGATTGTGTGGCACTGTTTGTGGGTTGCGCCATGTGACCGATCGTGTGGCACTGTTTGTGGGTTGTGCTGCATGACAGATCGTGTGGCACTGCTTGTGAGTTGTGCCATGTGACTGATCATGTGGCACTGCGTGCGGGTTGTGCCATGTGACTGATCATGTGGCACTGCTTGTGAGTTGTGCCATGTGACTGATCATGTGGCACTGCGTGCGGGTTGTGCAGCGTGACAGATCGTGTGGCACTGCTTGTGAGTTGCGCCATGTGACTGATCATGTGGCACTGCGTGTGGGTTGTGCTGCATGACAGATCGTGTGGCACTGCTTGTGAGTTGTGCCATGTGACTGATCATGTGGTACTGCGTGTGGGTTGTGCTGCATGACAGATCATGTGGTACTGCGTGTGGGTTGTGCTGCATGACAGATCATGTGGCACTGCTTGTGAGTTGTGCCATGTGACTGATCATGTGGCACTGCTTGCGGGTTGTGCAGCATGACAGATCATGTGGCACTGCTTGTGAGTTGTGCCATGTGACTGATCATGTGGCACTGCGTGCGGGTTGTGCAGTGTGACTGATCATGTGGCACTGCTTGCGGGTTGTGCAGCGTGACAGATCGTGTGGCACTGCTTGCGGGTTGTACAGCGTGACAGATCGTGTGGCACTACTTGTGCTCCCGGATGAGATGGCTTATCAATTTTAATCAGATGAGTAATGACTGGCAAATAACAACTTTTCATAATAGATTTCCAAACAAATCCTGAATCATTCTCAGATCTGTGAAATTTGGGTCTTTGCAAATGTTTTCAGGAATATCTGGAAGTTGTGCAAGGAGCCCCAGCTTGTCTGAGGGTCTTGGGTAGAAAGAGTGTGAGAACCTCTGAAGCAGGCTGTCCTGTTGGGATGTGTTACATCCACTTATACACCTTGCATCCCAAAGCATTTCATCCCTGGTACCCACAGAGCAGCACTCAACTGCTGGGCCAAACCCTGTTCTTATAAAATGCGTCGGGAATCGTTAAAGCATGTGGAATGGGGAGAGAGCCGATGCTGTCACAGCAACACAGTGGCAACAGGATGTTTTCAAGCTTTCCAAGCAGTATTTGTTCCTAGCAGGATGCCTCTACTTGCCTGGGTTCCTTGGGACATTCTTAGACTAAACTATACACTTGACAGCACTGACAACCTCCTGCCAGGGCATCTTCAGAGCAACAAATCCAGAATGCAAGCGGCCAGGGTCTGAAAATTCATCCAGGCTCGGTCTGCCTCCAGCCTCATCCCCAACAAAAACAATCCGAGTTCTGCCTGGCACTGCTGCTGATGTACCAGGTGGAACAGAATTTCTGCTTTCTGCCGCTGTTACCAGTCTGCGGAGCTGACACTGGCAGGGTCTTGTCTTTATCCCTAAAAGAAGCAGCTAGCGGGGCCTGGCTCTGCACACACACAGTGAGCTGATGCACAGTGCCACACTCATCTAGATGCTGTTTTTATTACAGATGGACCAAGCCCTGACGAGTCTATGTGGCATCAGTTCTAGAAAAGGATTAACCTGAAAGGAGGGCAGGGAATTCAGATCCAAGCCCCTCTCCAGTTCAAATCTGCAGGTTTGCCGTTTTGCTGCGTGTTTACTGCTAACCGTATTTTCAGATTAAGATGTTAAACCCGCAATGCCCGGAAGGTCAAAGTTAAGATTCCAGTGGTAACTTAGTCTAGTTCTTTTTGTATCTATACATGGATTTGGAAGGATTAGTTTTTTGTCAGCAAATGTCAATTTCACTGTACAGACACATACCAATGAAAAATATTTTAATTTTTAATTATCAAAATTTACAGATAGGTTATGCAAGAAAAGAGTTGCTTGAGAGCTTTTTAGAGTCAAAATCCAGTGATTCAGACTTTTGAAGTAGGCTTGTTACAAATGCACTATTGAATGAAGAGTGAAAAGAGGTCTGATTTAAGGATCTTTACTTTGTATATCTTGATGTGATGTTGACAGTTTATGTTTTAACCATTTGTAAAGCTTTAACTTTTTTGAATTTCATCATCTGCTGTCATTAAATAATCCTCCCCCATAATTTCCCACAACTGTGAACATTTCAAATGATAAAAATAAAAAAATCAAACCTTTCAAATAAACATCAATTTCATTTGTCAAAAGTATAAATAATAAAAATTTAATTCTACCAAGCCTATATATGCCTTATTACTGATGCTTTCCTTACATGATAACATGGTTGGGCACATCTTCATTGTACATATCTGGGTTAAGTATGGATCAGTATTGACCTGGGAAATGATCTAACAACAATTGTACCATTGTATCATGTTCTTCAGGTGCATTATCATTTCTTGTAACTCTGGCCTGTTAGGGGTTGAATGCTGAGAACTGCCTCTTATGAGCGCATCCAAAATGAGACTCTAAAACACATGCTGCTTTCACTTCTTCTGCTGTAACCTGGGAGTAATCCAACTGAAGAGTCTAGAATTTTGTCCTCGGTTAAATTGCACTGGGGTAAATCAGGGTGTACAAGAGTTCGCCAGGGCTCGACCCTCTCCGGGCGGTGGGGAGCCACACCGGCTCACTACACACCAATGATTCGGGGGGATTAGTCCAGCCAGGGGGTCTCCCTCGGTAGCCCTTGCTGTAGCCGGCTGAAATGTGGTTAGTCCGGCCCTAGCTCAGGTTAGGGCAACACCCCTGAGTCTGGGTTCGGGCCCTCAGTCAGGGCTGAGCAACAGTAGTACACAGTATTAAGCCCCGGCCCTAAGTCAGGGTGGGGCAGCAAATGCTGGGTCAGGGGGCTCAGGCCCTCAGGCAGGGCTGAGCAGTAACAACAGGCTCCAGCCTCCTCAGGCCAGGGGAAGGGGGAGTCTGACACCCCGGAGATGGGTGGCATGGGGGACGCAGGCCCTCCCACTCCACTGCGTCCCAGCCCAGGGCCCTAGCAGTGGCTGAAGATCCGCTGCTCAGTCAGTGGGGATCCTGGCCACAACACACCGACATAGGCTCTGGCAGTGCTGCAGCCAGACTGGGGTTGGCTGCCCCCGGGCCGCTTCCACATTCCCCCTTGGGCCCTACCTGGGTCCTGGTGTTGGCCTCTGGGGGGTCCAGGAGCATGGGTTTGCCGGGGCAGGGGTGGCCGGTAGGTCCAGCAATTCCTCGGGATAATGGGTGTAGGGTAGGTCTGGCAGCTCCTCCGGGTAGCGGGCGCAGGGTATGTCCGGCAGCTCCTCTGAGTAGCAGGCGCAGGGTAGGTCCGGCAACTCCACCAGATAGCGGGCACAGGGTAAGCCCGGCCAGTTTGAGTGGCTGCCTTGGGCCGCGGGAGCTTCCCAGTCGCGGGATCCACTAGAGACGTCCGCTCTCTCCAGTGGTTGGGCTCCTACTGAGCTCTGAGGGCCGGCCTTTATAGTTCTGGGTCACCACCTGACCCTCCGAAGGGCTGGCTCAGAGGTCCACCCACTCCGGCCTCCAGATGGGCTCTTCCTCCTCCGTGGCGGTGGGGAGCCACACCGCCTCACTACACTGGGGTAAATTCACTGACTGCAGTAGCTACTCCAGTATAACCAAGGTTAGAAACTGTTCTTGCTTTTGAATGATAACAAAGCGATCAAAATATCTTTAACCACTAGTAGGCAAGCTCCCTACTTAAACTGCATGTTTATTAGGCCTGCATATATTCATTACGCCAAAATGAAATATATTTTCTAAATTATTAATATTTGCAAATGTTTATGAAAATAGAGAACAAATGAACATGATATGAGCCAGATGAACGAGGGGCTAATGATAATCTTTGTACATCTGCATATGGAAAATAAGGAACATTGAATTAATAAGATTTATCCTTATCCCTAAGTATTTTAGATTATTTTTTAAAAAACCTATTAGACTTGAAATTTCCACATAAAACAAGGCAAAATACTACAAGAAGACATTAGAGCCAATCTATTCTTCATATTGGTCATAAAATCAATTGCATTTATTGTTCAGACTGTATTTCTGCATTTTATTAAAGTGCACATCGCCACCAGATAGGGAAATAAATAATTGATACCCTTACATACATCACCTACAAAATATTTATTGGAAAAAAATAACTTTTTTATCACCCATTTCCTTTGATAGCAATGTTATGCAATTCGTGACCTTAATGGCCTTTTTTACAAGAAAATGTAATAGCTACTCATTATTTCAGTGGGTTTAACATCATTTCATAATGAAGTACAGTCTTTGTCCAGGTTCTACCCTGTGATCTAGCGTTCACTGGAATGGTTATGTGCCACTGTGTCCAATAATTTACTGTTATCAACATGAGAAGCATTTCAGCGTCTTCACCTGGCTAATATGTGATTCCAAAATAAGGATTTCTCTGATCTTTATGTGGAGATTGGATGTGTCTTTCTGACAGACCGGTCCTAGGTCATTCACAAGTTCTGGAGCTGAATGCAGGACTCCTGCAATGAAATTCTCCAGCCTGTCTTCTCCAAAACAGCAGATTAGATGATCCTAATGGTCCCTTCTGTCCTTTAAATCTATGACTCTGCAGGTAGTAGGATGACCACAGTCCAGTTGGCCAGATCGTCGGGCTCAATGGCTTGTAATCAATGGCTCCATGACTAGTTGGCAGCCAATATCAAGTGGAGGGCCCCAGGGGTCAGTCCTGGGGCCAGTTTTGTTCATTAATGATCTGGAGGATGGTGGGGACTGCATCCTCAGCAAATCTGCAGATGACACAAAACTGGGAGGAGTGGTAGATATGCTGGAGGGTAGGGATAGGATGCAGAGGAACCCAGACAAATTAGAGGACTGGGCCAAAAGAAATCTGATGAGGTTCAACAAGGACAAGTGCAGAGTCATGCACTTAGGATGGAAGAATCCCATCCACTGGTACAGACAGACTGAGTGGCTAGGCAGCAGTTCTGCAGAAAAGAACCTAGGGGTTACAGTGGACGAGAAGCTGGATATGAGTCAACAGTGTGACCTTGTTGCCAAGAAGGCTAATGGCATGTTGGGCTGTGTAAGTAGGGACATTGCCAGCAGATTGAGGAACATGATCATTCCCCTCTACTCTGCATTGGTAAGGCCTCATCTAGAGTACTGTGTCCAGTTTTGGGCCTCACATTACAAGAAGGATGTGGAAAAATTGGAAAGAGTCCAGCGGAGGGCAAAAAAATGATTAGGGGGCTGGAGCATATGACTTATGAGGAGAGGCTGAGGGAACTGGGATTTTTTAGTGTGCAGAAGAGAAGAATATGCGGGAATTGGTAGCTGCTTTCAACTACCTGAAAGGGGGCTCCAAAGAGGATGGATCTACACTGTTCTCAGTGGTACCAGATGACAGAACAAGGAGCAATGGTCTCAAGTTGCAGTGTGGGGGGGTTTAGGTTTGATATTAGGATACACTATTTCACTAGGAGGGTGGTGAAGTACTGGAATGGGTTACCTAGGGAGGTGGTGGAATCTCCTTCCTTCGAGGTTTTTAAGGTCAGGTTTGACAAAGCCCTGGCTGGGATGATTTAGTTGGGGGTTGGTCGTGCTTTGAGCAGGGGGTTGGACTAGACACCTCCTGGGGTCCCTTCCAACCCTGAGAGTCTATGATTCTGTGACCCAATGCCCAGCCTTATGGAAGAGTGCAAGAGGAGTAGCCCCGTAAGAATGAAGTGTGTGAAGAAGAGGATAGAATTATGGAGTCCTGGTCTCCAGACTACAGCATGTGCCGAAGGCTGTATTCCCAACCCACCCCTTCTTCTAGGAGTGACAGCCTCTGCGCCCCTAAACCCACTTCCAGCAGCAGCCCTACCTCCTTAGATCATCCAACCCTTCTCCCTATGTCCCGGGCACGGCAGTCCCTACAGTACACTGTGTAGGGATTTATTCTATTTCTGTGTGTCCCAATCAGTGAGGCTCCTAGGGCTGGTCCACAGCCTGAGACAACACCATGTGAGGCCATTTGTCCTGATATTCAACCTAAATGTTCTTTTCATTTAATTGAATCATTCCTACTTCTCCCCTTCTGAGATGGAATCCTGACCCCATCCAAACTCCAACTGACCTCAGTAAGGCAAAGATTTTATTTATGGTGCCTCTAGAAATAATTCCTCTCCTGCTTTAGTCTTTATGCCCACCAAATTTTTGTACACGCTCTCCCAGCCAGTAGCTGTCTGTCTGGTTTTCATTTTTCCTTCTCTCATTGTCATTCTTCTCTGAATTTGGGTGGGGAAATTGATATGGCAGAATGTACAGCTTTGTAAGTCAGCTAAGAATCCTTACCCCTCCTATAACCTTTCTTACCCTCGTACCTCAATGTCTTTAAAGCATTTATCCTCACAACCGCCTTGCTGCACTAATAGCCCCATTCGTAGATGGGAGACTGAGGCCCAGAGACACCAGTGCCTGGCCCAAGCTCACACATTGAATCCAGGTTTCCCAGATCCCTTAACCATTGGACCCGTCTGCCTCAACAGTGAGGCACTTGTTGGAACCTTGTTAATATTTCCATCATTAAAGAAAATGGTTAAAAGAGAAAAGCAATTTCCCTGTCTATTTTAATGACAATCGAGCATTAACCTTCATGTGTATAGTTATTAATTAAATCTTCGACCATGAAAAAAACCCGGCTGTGTTCAGCACTAGCCTTGAGATGCGCTATGTAACACCCAGTTACCCCCATGAGCCACTGCAGGCCTTCTCCTCTGCTCTGTCTGCCTGGCCTTGGTCACTTGCAGAGCACATGTGAACTGCATCTCTTCCACTGGCACCAGCAATCAGAATTCCCTTGGCAGTTAGTCTCCTGGCTGACATTCTTCAGTTTCACACTTCATAAGAACGGAACATAAGAACTTAAGAGCGGCCGGATTGGCTCAGACCAATGGTCCATCTAGTCCAGCCACCTATCTTCCAACAGTGGATGGTGCCAGATGCTTCAGAGAGAATGAACAGAACAGAGCAGTTATCAAGTGATCCATCCCCTGTCATTCAGGCCCAATTACAGCAGTTGGAGGTTTAGGGACAAATGGAGCATGGGATTGTATCACTGACCATCTTGGCTAATTGCCATTGATGGCCCTATGAACTTCTCTAATTCTTTTTTGAAACTAGTTATACTTTTGGCCTCCACAACATCCCCGGCAATGAGTTCCACATGTTGACTGTGCAGTGCGTGAAAAAATACTTCCTTTTGTTTGTTTTAAATCTGCTGTTTATTAATTTGATTGGGTGACCCCTGGTTCTTGTGTTAAGTGAAGGTGTAAATAACACTTCCCTGTTCACTTTCTCCACACCAGTCATGACGTTATAGACCTCTATCATTTTCCCCCTCAGAGAGCTATTTTCCAAGCTGAACAGTCCCAGTCTTCTTAATCTCTCCTCATATGTTCCATAACCCTCATATTTTTTGTTGTCCTTCTCTGCACCATTTCCAATTCCAATATGTCTTTTTCGAGATGGCACAATCAGAACTGAACGCAATATTCAATATGTGGGTGTACTATCGATTTATACAGTAGTGTTATAATATTGTCTGTCTTATTATCTATCCCTTTCCTAATGGTTCCTAACATTCTGCTAGCTTTTTGACTGTGGCTGCACATTCAGCAGATTTTTTTCAGAGAATTATCCCTTATGATTCTAAGATCTCTTTCTTGAGTAGTAACAGCTACTTTAGAACGCATCATTTTGTATGCATAGTTGGGATTATTTTTCCAATGTGCATTCACCTGCATTGAATTTCATCTGCCTTTTTGTCACCCAGGTATCCAGTTTTGAGAGATCTCTTTGTAACTCTTTGCAGTCTGCTTTGGACTTAACTATCTTGAGTAATTCAGTATCTGCTGCAAAAGTTACCACCTTACTGTTCACCCCCTTTTCCAGATCATTTATGAAAATGTTGAACAGCACAGGTCACAATACAGATCCTTGGAGGACCAGCTTAGAGGAACACTGACAGTTTGTTCCTACCCCTTCTTTCATAGAATCATAAAATCATAGGACTGGAAGGGACCTCAAGAGGTCATCTAGTACAGTCCCCTGCACTCGTGGCAGGACCAAATATTACCTAGACCAGAGGTTCCCAAACTGTGACCCGCAAGCTCCATTCAGGTGGTCTGCAGATAGTTCCCTCTAAGGTGCGTGCCTGGGTGGCCGCACACAAGAGAATGAAGGGCCACCCACCTAATTAGTGGAGTTGTGCAGGCATTGTTCCACTAATTAGGTGCCTGGACCCTGGAGAAGATGTACATGTAATGTGAGGTGGTGGATTTGAGGGGAATAGAGGGTAGGTGGAAGGGGATAGTGGGGATGCGGGGAATTTGGGATGTGCGAAAGAGGTGACTTTCCCCAGCTGCAGGACTGTGGCTGCAGGAAAGGGACCCCCTCCTTCCCAACCTCAGCTTGGGGGCTGCCGTGGCAGGGGAGAGAGAGCAGAAGATCAGAGAATGAACCTTCTTTTAAATACCTGTTCTGTACAGCTACTTCAGAAAGTGCATTAGCCCTCAGTACCTGGTGCACTGGCTGTAACCAGTGCTGAAATGGATAGTAGAGGTAGCAAAAATATTCCGACGGAACATTTTTCTGCCACATAATGCTGATTTGAACAAATGGAAATAGTTGGCAGAAACTTATTGATTTTGTTGAAATTTGTGATGGGATATCATCAAAACACTGCATTTCAAAAAAGGTCAAAACATTTCATTTGAACTTTATTGTTTCAACTATAATATCATATAATAATACAATGAAAACAATAAAGCTGAAATGAAATGTTTCAATAAGGACAAAACAAAATAGTTCTGAATATTTCGTTTTGCAAAAAAAAGTCAAAGGTTGCCATTTTTCATTCTGATTTGGGTTGAAATGAAATTTTGAAATCTTGGAATTCCCTGAAGGATGGGAATTCTGTTATTTGACCAGCTCTAACTCAGTGGCTTCAGGTATGACCTCCCTACAAGTACTTTTAGATCTACCCATGAAAAGGGTTTTATAAGAGCTAATTATTATTATTATAACTCTGTGATTACTTTCACTGTGATTTGATTTATTACTTCTTGATACATTTTAGTCTCCTTTGTTACGCACATTCATTCTAATGTCGTAAATGTTATTATAAAACCAGCATTCTTTAATTTCTTGTCTAACTTTACGTTCTATCTGGATGAATAAAGCATATCAAGTTTAGAATTCTCACACCTTCACTTTAATATAACAACTCAAAATCCAACAAATCCATGAGAAAAGTGGCCTGAGCAATTGGTTCATTATAATGACTTCAACGCTGTGCATTACAATATGTCGGTCCTAGTGTGCTTCATCCACAGCAGCTCTACGTATTCCAGCTGCCCAAAGTTTATAGTGTGAAAGGTAACTGTGTAAAACTGGTACCTTCCTCATCAGTGGATCATGCTTCCCTCTGTGGATTCAGCACTACCTCTGCTGAATTGAATAAAGAAAATTTTGCTTCTCTTTTATTCCTGTTAGCCTTGAACAGCCAACTCAGCAAAGAAAGCAGGACTCAATTCTGGGGTATGAATCATCCAAGAATTGCTTAAAGAGAAGCCAAAAATGAAAGCTGAGATGGTGTCCTGTCAAATGCTCTTTCAGTAGACCCTTGCATCCCCTTACTCTCTTACACAGGTGGTCCATATCACGGAGGTTACAGGCTTGGCACAGATTGTTCCCACTCCCCTTCAGGGTGGAAAATGGGAAATGGATGACGTCTCTCAGAGTCACAGTCTCCAGTGTTCCCTGTGTAATGTGCTGAGGGCATCTCCCCATTCCTAAACTGCTCTTTGAAGCAACCAAAGCAGAGCCTGCTGGGAAGAATCCATCCCAGGATTTTTACTGAGCCCAGTGCCTGCTGGGACAGGACTCTGGGGACATAGTGCTGGGTGGATGCCCATGCAGGGCAAACATGATCAATACGCCTCATAGTCCTGATCCTCACTGCTGAGTCTCAGTGTTTCGATTTAAGAAGCTGCCAGATACTAGGGTGACTTGAGTCCGCCCCTTTGCTTCTTACAGAAAGCTTTTCTGTTGCAGAGGTGCATTTGAATAGACTGGACACTATTTAGAACATAAGAACGGCCATACTGGGTCAGACCAAAGGTCCATCTAGCCCAGTATCCTGTCTTCCGACAGTGGCCAGTGCCAGATGCTTCAGAGGGAATGAACAGAACAGGGAATCATCAAGTGATCCATCCCCTGTTGCCCACTCCCAGCTTTTGGTAACAGAGGCTAAGGACATTTCAGAGTATGGTTTTGCATCCCTGCCCATCCTGGCTAATAGCCATTGCGGGGTCTACCGTCCACTATTTAATTCCATTAATTTCCATATCCCAAACACAGCGAGACCAGCACAACAATGATCACCGGATGGGGGGAAGATAAAGATCAAGTTTGGGGTAGAAATGCTTAGTCTGTTCCTGAAATACAAATATACACCTGTCAGTAATTGTGTAGCCCCAACGCAACTGCTGTGTGCCCTCCCTGTACTGGTTGCATTGCCAGAATAAAACAACAGGTGATTCTCTTCGAGCTGCTCTCTGGCATGCGCAAGCACAGATGTTTTGGCAGGAGATGGTGCTCAGTGACATGAAGTTGTTCTCATTTCAGGTTCCTACAGCCCATAGGAACAAAAAGAATAAGGCCTGTTTGCCAGGGGAAGAGCGAGGAGCAGGAAGGGCAGCAGATTAAAACAAGCAGCCCCATTGCTTATTAGAGCTCTTCTAAAGGCGTGAGCATATGGGAAGTCCAAAGGGCCACTCCTGTAGAGGAACAAGGGAGATCTGCGTGGTGTGAAGCCCAGCACAGTGTGATCTCTCACCGCTCCTGGCATTTCTCACCGATCCTGGTACCTGTGTATTGAGGAGCAAAGCTGAGTCTAACTCACGGCGACACCCTGCTCTCACAGCTGTGGACGGATGCTTTCAGGGTCTTGGCCAGCTCCTCAGCTCTTCTCTGGGCTAACTTCCACCTGCCTCTTTCTCACCTCGTCTGTTGCAGGCACTGTGACAGCATTGTGATATCACTCGTGATGTCAGCAAAGACAAAGAAGCCCAGGTGGGTGGCACTGGTATGCTGGTGTCTGCGGCGCCCCCCACACTGCCTGGCCTCCCTATAGCCCTGAAAGCGAGGGGATAGGATCCCACAGGCAGGGTGTCTCAGAATGGGGAAGTAGCTGCCCCAGGAGGCTCCCTGGGATGCGCCTGGCAGGAATGCTAGAAGCGCTGCACCTTTGGTCTGAGAGCACTTTATGAGCACTTGCTACCGGATCAAGTAAGAGCCCCAGAAGGACAATCTGGAGTTCTTGCCATGCCAGAGGCACCAGGGCCCTGTGCCAGGGGGTGGCGGCAGTTCTGTGACTGGGCCGGGGGGTGAGGGAGGACTCTCTTGCCAAATCACAGAACATTACACCAGAGTTGCTGGAGTTACATGGCGGTGAATTTGGGTCTATCTGTTCAGATGTTAGCACCTCAGTCTCTATTTGAGCCTCTCGCTAATGGGCTGAGGGGCCTGAAGCAGATTCTGGAGCCTGACCTTTGGCACCGAAGTTTAGAAACCCGGGTCTGGCCTCCATTCCACCGGTCTCTGGCTCCCCGGGTGAAGCTGGGCCCCTCATTGACCTTCTCTGGGTCACTGTGTCCCCAGCTGTGACATGGGGATGATGGTTTCCCACCTCCTGGAGAGCTTGGGTGCTTACCTCCCTGCCATGTGTACAGTGCTTGCAGGTTCTTGGCCAAAAGACCCTGGAGGGGGCCTGAATGTTTACATGTGTGGGACTCTCCTCAGCCCCTATCCCGGATCCTGCGTATCCCCACCTCCACCTCAAATACCATGTGTCCTCCTGGTACAAGAGCTTGACCAACCCAGGGGCACGTGGAGGCTAAAATTCTCTTCCTTCTCCCTGGTTTGGCAGCCCCAGACTTTGCTCTGTTCTGTGCACTCCCTTTGAAGCTCTGGTACTGGCCATGGCGATAGTGCTTGATGGATCACTGGTCTGACCCAGTACGGCCGCTCTTATGTTCTCAATTCAGCTTTGGGGTGAGAGGGCCCTGTGACCTGTGGCTGGCCCACCTTCATAGGGGTCAGACCCTCAGGGCAAACCCCAACTGCTTCTGAAAGGCATGCCCAGCTGTCCCCCTCAAGCCAACTCTACCTGGCTTCCTCCCCCTCTCAGGCCCGGATTCAGCAAAGCTCTTCAGCACTTGCACAGTCACTGACATCAATGGCACTTGCACAAGTGCTTCAGTTACGCCTGGGATTATGTCTTTTGCTGAGTTGGGGCCTAGCAGCAATGGCCAAGAATCCTTAGTCCAGCTCTGCTTGGCTATAAGGTCAGAGTCATAATAGTTCAAGGCCAGAAAGGGCCACCAGATCATCCTGCCCGACCGCCCGGCTAGTGCAGGCCACAGTACCCTCACACCTTGCTCTCCGTTCTTGAGTCCCAGGAAGGACCTATCAGTGGGATGGGGAGGGCAGTAGTTAGTGCTGAGCTGATTCTGAATGCCAGCACTCCCTGCCATCCCTCTCACAGACAGTCTCCCAGTGGCTGTCGGTCAGGAGATGGGACCTTCAGTTAGTATTTGTCCCATTCCCCTGGACTGCACCCAATTCCCCAGGATCACTGCCAGGCCTCCATCCTTCCAGATGATACATGGTTTCCTAGGATCAGTGCTGGGCCTAGATCCCTCTGGATCCCACACTGTTCCATAGGATCAGTGCCAGGCCTGGATCCTTCTCAATCATACCTGATTTTCCAGGATCAATGCAAGGTCTAGGTCATATCCAGTTCCCCAGGCTCAATTCCAGACTTGAATCCCTCTGTATTGTACTTGCTTCCCCAGGATCACTTCTGGGCCTGGATTCTTCTAGGTCAGACCTGATTTTCCAGGACCAGTTCCAGAACTGGATCCCCCTTGATCATAGGCAATTCCCCAGCGTCAATTCCAGGCCTGGATCCCTCTGGATTGTACCCGTTTCCCCAGGATCAGTGCCAGGCCCAGAGCCGCTTGGATCGTACCACGGTAGATCATGGCTCAGGCTGGGGAGAAGAGGCTACTTTTCACCTTTTAAGCAATTAGCTCCACATTGCTCATTCAGATAATCCAGCCCTTTGGCTTGATTTCAAATCCTCCCTGAGCAGGCCTAAGTGGTACAGATTTGTTGACAGCTCAAAGATGTTTGTCAAATCTGTTGTGCTGAGAAAAGTTCAGCCTTCAGATTGCTCACCCTGACTGTTCACGGAGCTATTCACTGGCTGTTCAAGATGCAATATCTGTGCTATGTGATTGGTCACAAGTTGTTTCAACTCTTCCCTGATTGGGTGGCCTTCCCATTCACAATCACTCGAGATTGCGAGATGGGCATGTGAGCCCTTCTGGTGCGAATCCTTAAACAGCTGGACATACAACACCTGAGTATTGGGACGCTTAAGTTATGGCCATGTGCCCTGGGGATTGTACCAGGGATCTCCAGACTTGAAACCATGATCTGCTGCAGCTTGAGCTAGAGAACCAAGGCTCCAGAAGTGGGGATAGAACAGACTCTTTGGATCAGATGCAGAGAGAGCATCCGTGACCAGTGGGTCGCACTTTCCCTTTCCATGCACAGATATTCACTGGGGCCGTTGCTCGCACCACAGTGAGCAAAAGGGGCTTTGCCAGTAGCAGAGACGTCAAGTCTCACTGGTTCCTTGATTTTCTCTAATACTTTTTTGGTGAGTCTGCTCAACTTTCCTTGTGGCACTTCCCAGGCAAAGGGGGACCCTGCTGGTCAGGTGTAGGTTAAAACCTACAGGGAACTGGGGTGATTTCTGTGCCAGAGAATACAGCTAAATCCCACCCCGTCGCCAATGTGTCATGGAAGGAGGCAAATGTCAAGGAAGGTGCAGGCTTTATGGGGAAAATCCTGTGCTGGAGAGTATTTAACTGCAGCCACCTACTGACAGCTCAGCAGGATTGGCTGGTGGTTGTCTACGTTACAGAGCTGACACATGTTCAAGGTTTAACTGAAGAGAAAGGCTCCTCTTAGAAAGAGGCGAGACAGAACCGCAGAACCATGGAAGTGCCTACCACACATCGGCTCTGCATTATCCAGACCGTCCAAAGCTGACCCCTTCCCCGGAGCTCGGCAATTATGCCTGGAAAGATGGGCGACGGAGGGGGGGGGGGGGTAGAGTAGCTCTGGAGATTGTTTTCCTCCTTGGGGGGAGGAGGGGAGTGTTTTGGGGGTGGGTCCCTGAGGCTGACGGTGTTGCAGGCTCTCACAGGTCACGTAAACGTGGAGAGATTCCAGGATGTGCAGGGAATGGCACAGTAGCCAGGTGCACTTTTGACTCAGCTACGTCCTGGGCAGCAGATGGAGGGATGGACGTGATGCCGGAAGTGCTCCCGGGTCTCAAGTACGTTGCTAATTAGGTAAAAGGCCAATGAGTCTAGGCAACGGTGCCTGTGGAGCCGAGGGACCCACACCCATAGCTCAGCCTCCATCTGAAATGCATCTTGGGGGGTGAGCTCCCCACGCGGGTCTGTGCCAACACTAAGACCATCCCTGCAAAGGGGCCAGCCCCTCCCAGCCCTCGCTGGATAGCAGGAATTAAAGCTTCTTCCTTGGCACTGAACTGTCGGCTGCAGTTGTGGCCCCGAAGGAGCTGTGTCCTCCCCAAGACCCCTGTGCCACACAGACACCCCGAGTCAGACTCTCCCAGAGACTTCGGGACTCTCGCTGCTTGTGCCTGAAAAGTGCAGGAGGCTTCTCCCCAGTCCTGGGGGCTGGGGGGCTGCCCTGGGGACAACACGCACTGGGGACAGTCCTGCCCTGGCTACTGGAATCTGCCAGTCTCAAGAGCCCCCTCCTCTGGTCACCACGGCTAGCAGCACCTGATGGCACAAAGGACCCACCCAGGTGATATGGCCTCTCCTCACACGCTGATCCCCGCATGTCAGCTGGGCATCACTGGCCTCAGGGTGGGGGCTGGACTGGGGTGAGCCTTCTGGGAACAGCTGGAGAGCTGCAGGGTGTTGAATCGCCTCTGCACAGCAGTGCCAGCAGTGTACAGAGCCCAGTGGAGACACTGACCACCCCGGAGCTCTTAGCAGCAGCTAACCAGAGCGGGAGATGCGCAGGAGCGGAGCTGATGGCAGGAATCCTCTGCCCCAGGCAAACGGTTCATTCAGCGTCACCCACCATCTCTTTGTCTTGTAAACTGTGAGTTTAAATATAGGAACTGCAGTGCTCCAGCCAGGGAAGATGGGCAGAAGCAGCACAGCTGGACTCTAGTAGGGCTCCCAGCCCATGTTGGGTGAATCCGACAGACGCTGAGAACGTCTCACACGGGTACCAGATCCCAAGCGCCCACTCTTCATGCCGCCATTTGCCCTTCCCTGCCAACAGGGCAGCTGGGTACAAAGCAGGGATGGTAGCCCAGTAGTGCTGTGTTGGCTCTCAGATCTCTCTGGCTCAGTAACTCTGAGCCCATCCTGCTCTCAGGCCTGGTCAACACCTAAAGCTTAGGTCAACCCAGCTACGTCACCAGGCACATAAAATTCTTCCCTACACCTAGTTACCGCCTCTCGCAGGGTGGATTTAAACCCTCCATCGCTGTAGCAAGTGTGTATTTACATTACAGCACCGCAGTCGAGCTCTCAGTGGCACCAGTGTCGAGACCAAGCAGCTCTGCCAAAGTCAGGGCTCACTCCAGATTTACACCAGCCTGAGCCAGAGCAGACGCCGGTCCTGGAGCCTCAAGGCATCGTCTGGGGGGGTCGCAGCCCTGGGGAGCTAGCAGCAGGCCTGTCTGTGCTGGCTAGGCCTGAGCCATGTCAGTGGGCAGCCTGCTAGTCTCCACCCTCCCAGTGAGGATTCGCGACCCAGCCCAGATCTGAGCCCAGTGTGGATCTGAGCCACTCCAAGCCTGTGCTGTTCTGCCTGCCAAGCCTTGTTTGACAACCCCGGGAGGTGTGACATGTGACATCACAACATGAGTGTTGTGTGACATATGTGCACCCCCCGGGCCATTCAAACAAGCCCTTGCGAGTCTATAACCCCCTGTGTGCACACCCTCTTCCTCCTTCTCCCACAGATCTGTAGGGAAAAGCAGTTAGACCCCTTCAGAAAGCAGTCAGCTCCTCGGGGCGTACCTGCCTTCAGAAGCCTTTTTTGTCCCTAAAGATGTAGGCTGGTGGCTTAAAGGCACAGGCACCTCCACCTTCAAAGGGGCTTTTACTTGGCAAGCCGGGGACAGGGCCGAGAGCTCCAAGGCTGCCTCCCTTTCCAACAAACGCAAGAGCCTGTATTTGTAGTTAAAATGAGCGCCTCCCCCTGTGCGGAAGGATCCTCTCCTGGGCTGGGAAGAGGCCAGCCTCAGAGGCTGACCTCCTTCCTCCCTTCGGTGCCAGGCAGCTCACACTGCCTTTGCAGGGCTCGCAGCCCACCATTGAAGTCTGACTTGAAAGCGATGGGTTTGAGCTAGAAGAGACAATGCTTTCTATTTCTGTCACAGCTTCTCCAGTTGCTTTCCGCTTCTCCGGGCCCTACGCAGAGCAGCCGTGCAGACAGCCTCTGGGATCCAGCAGCTCCCTCCAGCTCCCTGCACGGCGTCACCTGGCTGCACTGGCATCAGATCCAGAGCTGAGGGCTTGGCAGTGTGGGTGGGGAAGTGGCATGGCCTCCTTGATCTCTGCTACAGAACCTCTGCCCACTCAGAGGATGCAGCTTCTGTATCAGCAGCAAGAGCACAGAGGAAGCAGGAAGATGAAATGGGATTGAATGATCATAGAATCTCAGGGTTGGAAGGGACCTCAGGAGGTATCTAGTCCAACTCCCTGCTCAAAGCAGGACCAGCCCCAACTAAATCAATTCCCAGAGTGTGTTCATGATGGTGAGCCACGTCCCCTCAAATCGCTCCAGGGAGTGCTGAGTGGCAGTTGGAGCTGACCTGCAGGAGCCAGCAGGGTCCTGCTCCTCACAAAGAGGGTGAAAGTGCCCAGAGATCCCCAGAGAATGAGGGACAGATGGAAGGAGGGTCTGGCTGCACAAGGCACCACAGAACCTGGAATACATCTGCCCTGTTGTTACTCGAGGTTTCTCAGACCCCAAATGGGGGCACAGCTTCTCCGTCTGTTACAAAATGGCTACAAACCAGGAGTGGTCGCATCTAAAACAACTTTTGTATTGGTTCTCAAGCACACACACACATACGCTGTCACAGTAGGGTTAGAGCATTTCCAAACAAGTATATTTACCTAGAGTTAAGAGTTTTGAGGAATCAGGTGCCAGGCTTCCAGGGACCCCCACTGTGATGGGTTCCCCCTGAGGTGCCACCTGGAACTGAGGCACCACTGAGCCACCCTGCCCCATCAGCCGAGGCTCCCTTTACACTGTACTGCTGTGTCCAGCCTGACAAACCCTGGCCAAGACTCCAGCCTGTACTTTTACCAGCACTCATACAGGTAGGGACACCCCCAGCTGCAGTGACATGCAGATACTGTGTTCGGCTCTGCATGAGAAGGCTTCAGCTAAGGAACTTCCCAGCTGCTCAGGAACACACCCCCTCCCATCTCCCCCCACCCCTATTGTAAACCCAACATTATATTGTCTTGCGCTGCACAGGGAACTGTACAGCGTAAGCTCATGAAATTTGCCCCCTCCCTCAATGTGGAGAGAAAATCTACAACAGTGTTCTGCCTCGAGTAATGACTCACACACACTGGTTTTAGATAAAGCAAAAACAAGTTTATTAACTACAGAAGATAGATTTTAAGTGAGAATAAGGGATAGCAAACAGAATAAAGCAGATTACCTAGCAAATAAACAAACCATGCAAACTAAGCTCAATGTACTCAAGAGGTTGGATATGAATAGCAAATTCTCACCCGACGTGATGCTACAAGCAGGCTGCAGATTCTCAAGGCACAAGCTGCATTGGCTTACAGCTTGGAATCGCCAGGTGTTTCATTCACAGGCTAAAAAGCCCTTTAGCCAGGTCCCAGCACTTCCCCCAATTCAGCCTTTATTCCTCAAGTGTTTCCAGGAGTTTCTTTGAGTGGGAGTCAGTGAAGAACCACGATGATGTCGCTCCCCCTGCCTTATGCAGCTTTTGCATATGGCAGAACTGTTTGTTTCAAAGCCTGGTTCCCATATCAGTCAGTGGAAAAACACTGACATCCCAAGATGGAGACCAGCACCAGGTGACCTAGTCGAATGTCCCTATAGTGTCACAGCAGTCATGAGTCAGATGCTGTCTGCAGTGTCCTCAGAAAGCCTCCCAGGAGGGAGATAAGCTTCTCCTAAGACCTATTGTTTTCCCCTAATGGCTCATTAACCTGAATGGGCCCTTCCCAAACAGCCATCTAGACTGAGAGACTTCTGCCTAGTGGGCATGGCTCAGGTGTAAACACATTTGTAATGCAGATACATGGGCAATATTCCTAACTTCAGATACATGCATACAAACAGGATAATCATATTCAGTAAATCCTGACCTTTCCAATGGCACCTCACGTGTCATAATCATATCATAAGATCTCTGTGAAGACTATGGGGTACAGTGTCACCCCTTCCGGCTAGCTGCTGGGGAACTTAGCTGTCAGATCCTTGCCCAAAAAAGCTTCCTCGGACTGCTCCAAAGCATATTTTTTCACTTTATCTTTTATAGCTAATTTCAAATGAAGCACACAACCTATAGCGACTCCTAGTGGGTCGCCATTCTCCTACTTTCAGCAAAACTGCTCATTATCTCACATCATCAAAACATTTCTAGTCATAACAACACTGTGTCAGGGGCACTTCAAACCAAGGTCACTATTCACTCTCTCTCTTCCATACTTGTTAACTTTCTGTGCCATCCTCCCGTTCTGATTAAGAAGCTGCAAGGATGCAGCTGACTGACCTTGCTTCACAAAGGCCTAAGCTCTTCCTGGCTACGTGATGCTTGGTTTTCAGCTGGCAGTGGCTGAATATACAAAATTGCTGACTGCGACATTATTGAATTCTGGGGTACACACAAGCATGTCAATTTCTGGGGTGCCTGGGGCACAGTCCCCAATGCTCCCCACCTGCCTGGCATGTGAAACAGAGAAGAGCACCGTCAGCTTGTGAGCAGGCGCCTCCAGCCAAGCAGGATTCACAGGCTACGTGGGCTCGCAGTGGGAGAAAGGAACAAGTCACAGCACAAACCCTCAGCCCCTTTCCAGGCCTCAGAGCCAGGCGAGAGGATGGAACTGCCAGGGTTTGGGAGCCAAGGGGGTATGGACAGGATGCTGATGATGATGTGCACAGCAGTAACGCTGTAGTACCCGTGTGGTGGCAGGTGTCACCCTCAGAATAGCCTAACAACCCCCCTCCTCTAGAGTCCTTCGTGCAGCGTTCAGTGCTCGGTTCACTCCCCCTGTCGTTCTCACCATGCCAGCTCCTCTGCGTTGTCCAGCTCACCTGCGGGCCGATGTAGAGCCCGACTTCTGCAGCCCTCGGACCAAGACGGACGTGATGTCAGCCAGCAGGAAATCAAGTCATCAGCACCATGCGTGGCTCTCTGGATTACCCAGTCCCTCACCACTGGCTTGGTCCTCGCCACAGTACATGCTGATCAACCGCCACTGCTGGGATGGAGTCTCTGTGTTTGCTACACACCCAGTCCAATGTCTTTACCCAACCTGATGGCTTCATTTCACCCTTCCCACGTACACGAGTGACCTCCAGCTACAGTGGCAAGAAGGGATCTAGCAGGATCTTGACAAAAGACATTACAAGCCTTGGAAGGTTTTATTGATATAAATTTACATGAAGATCCCCTTGGGGCCCTCCTCTCTCAGCCAGAGCCCCTCCAGACTGTGATAATGATAGAGTGACAAAGGAGAATGAGGATATGGAGGTAGATATTACCACATCCGAGGTAGAAGCCAAACCATGCTCAGGCTTTAACTGATCACCATATTTGGGGTCGGGAAGGAATTTTCCTCGAAGGCAGATTGGCAGAGGCCCTGAAGGTTTTTCGCCTTCCTCTGCAGCATGGGACACGGGTCACTTGCTGGAGGATTCTCTGCAGCTTGAGGTCTTCAAACCACAATTTGAGGACTTCAATAACTCAGACATAGGTTAGGGGTTTGTTACAGAAGTGGGTGGGTGACATCCTGTGGTCTGCGTTATGCAGGTCAGACTAGATTATCATAATGGTCCCTTCTGACCTTAAAGTCTATGAGACCCCCCTAGTCTAACCCTTTCCACTGTCTGCATCCCCCAGCCTGAGCCCCCCAGCCTAACTCCTTCCACTGCCTTCACCCCCAGCCTGTGACCCCCCCAGCCTAACTCCTTCCACTGTCTGCACCATCCAGCCTGAGCCCCCCCAGCCTAACTCCTTCCACTGCCTTCCAACCCCCAGCCTGAGCCCCCACAGCCTAACTCCTTCCACTGCCTTCCAACCTCCAGCCTGAGCCCCCCGAGCCTAACTCCTTCCACTGCCTTCAACCCCCAGCCTGAGCCCCCCCAGCCTAGACCCTTCCACTTCCTGCACCCCCAGCCTGAGCCCCCCAGCCTAACTCCTTCCACTGCCTTCACCCCCAGCCTGTAACCCCCCAGCCTACCCCCTTCCACTGTCTGCACCCTCCAGCCTGAGCCCCCCAGTCTAACTCCTTCCACTGCCTTCAACCCCCAACCTGAGCCCCCCCAGCCTAGACTCTTCCACTTCCTGCACCCCCATGAGCCCCCCCAGCCTAACTCCTTCCACTGCCTTCAACCCCCAACCTGAGCCCCCCAGCCTAGACCCTTCCACTTCTTGCACCCCCATGAGCCCCCCCAGCCTAACTCCTTCCACTGCCTTCAACCCCCAGCCTGAGCCCCCCCAGCCTAACTCCTTCCACTGCCTTCCAACCCCCAGCCTGAGCCCCCCCAGCCTAGACCCTTCCACTTCCTGCACCCCCATGAGCTCCCCCAGCCTAACTCCTTCCACTGCCTTCAACTCCTAGCCTGAGCCCCCCCCAGGCTAACCCCTTCCACTGCCTTCAACCCCCAGCCTGAGCCCCCCCAGCCTAACTCCTTCCACTGCCTTCAACCCCCAGCCTGAGCCCCCCCCAGCCTCACCCCTTGCACTGCCCCCCCCTTGCCCGAGACTTCCAACTCTTTGGAAAATGTCTGCAGTGCTTGATTCACCTCTTATTGCGCAATAGCATAATGACATCAGCAACAACGTAGCCAATCATCATGCGGTGGACTTAAATGAATATAATACTGCAATCCTATTGTTTACAGTGACGTCACACGCACTCACGTCCCCCTCACACACGCAGACGTGCTCTCTCTTGCTCACACACACTGCATGTGCTGCAATTTTGCCTAGTAACACTGGTCCCAGGCCTGGCCATGCCCTGAGGAGCAGGCCCCCATACCTCCGAAGAGCCCCCCGAGCTCTGGGTGGGGGAAAGCCAAGGCAGTCAGCCTTAGAAAGCAGCGACCCACACTGGCAGATTTTAGTGTGGGCCTCCTCCTCCACACTGTATTAGTAAGGGGAACAAAAGAGGGAATGGTTGGGACCTTCTCCCTCTGGGAGTTAGGGGGCTTGTCATGGGAAACAATAGACACCATTAGCTCATCTCTCTGTCTACCTAGCCTTGGTATCTTAGCACCACAGTGAAGAAAGTCGCCCTTCTCCCGCACCTTGTCTCCCGATGCAGCAGTCCCATGACAGCCACCTCTCTGCTTTCCCGCTGTTCCTGAGCTGCTGCTGACAGTGGCAAGATGGTTCCATCTCTCACAGCCATCTTTGGCAAGACATCCCAAGTCTCTCCCCACAAGGGATGCACTCCAGGCAAGTCATGCATGCAGCTGCCTAGAGGGAAACCAGTTGCTTTGACTCTGAGTGGAGAAGAGGCCTGTGTCCCTGGGACAGGCTCCTGAGACAGGAGATGGTGCCCCATGGAGCGGCCCCATCCACACTTTAGCCGAGAGACATTTTAATTAATTGTCAACAGTTTTTAACTCTATAGATTTAGCAGCAGTGCCTGAGCAAATGCTGTTTGAGAGATTAAATTCTGTTTGGATTAATGGCCTCTGACAGCTTTTCCGCCTTTGCAAACAAAGTGGGCTTGAATTTAATAAACCAGCGCGTGGGAAGCATTGAGCATGGAGAGCTGCTCCAGCTGCCAACCATGTCAAGCACACTGGGCTCCCAGACAGGAGAGCCTGCCATCCAGCACCCCTTTGGGGGGGCACCAGGGCAGGGATCTGAAATGGCTTCCCCCAAACCTCTCAGCCAACCCCTGAGTGCCCACTGCGCCCTCGCAGCACCATGGCCAAAGATGCTGCAGCCTGAGTCCAGGCCCTCCTCCGGCCTTGTGAGCATCAGCTGAGCTGGCATCAGCAATCGGCACAGAGCAGACACTGACGGGGTTTGCTTATTTTCCAAGCAGCAAACAGAGGAGTTTGTTCTGGGGAGGTTCCACCTGCAGTGAGGTCACACAGACAAAGGCCGGGTGTACCTCCTGGAACAAGGCAACCAATGCACCATGCTGAGCCCACGGTAGGGAAAGGGCTCCAGGGGAGGGGATGATTTCCATTCCCCATGCCCCTGCCAGTTCCCAGCAGCATTCAAGCTGGCCCAGCAGGAGCCAGCCATCCCCTCGCTATGCATGCACTTCCCATCACAATGCAGGGCAGCCCCTTCCCCGACTCTAGCACTGGGTCTGTTATAGGGGGCACCTGAACGCCTGCTCCTCTCTCCAGTCCCATGATATTCCCTAGGGGCTGCTGGAGTCTGCAGAGAGCAGAGCAACAAAGGCGGACCAGAGACAATGTCTGTGTGCAGAATGCTGCTTGGCAAAGGGCCCAGAGTTGCCCCCTGCCACCTTTCTGCCTCTCCTCATCCACCCCCTGATCTCTCCCATTCCCCTGTGGCACTCAGGGTGCAACCTCCCAGCTGGGAAGTGACGCGGGTGGCATTGGAGTGTCAGCAATTTCATTCCAATGCTTCTCAGCCTCGGTGCTTGCCAATTACGTTGTGCTCTGAGCCTCCAGCAGCTCCCTGAGTAGAGCCAGAATCATGGTTTCATCCTCCTGCCCCGTCACTGGCTGTTACTGCAGAACCTGACAGACAGGAAGGGATAGCTCAGTGGTTTGAGCATTGGTCTGCTAAACCCAGGGTTGTGAGTTCAATCCTTGGGGGGAGGGGGGAGCATTTAGGGATCTGGGGCAAAAATCTGCCTAGTATTCTAGGTACAAATGAAACCTATGCTGGGTGGGACACATTGCTCATCCCCATCTTCTGGCTTTGCTCACCTCTCCAGCAGAGTGCTGTTCCTGGCTCTGGGAAAACTACTTGCTGTCAGCAGCATGCCTGATCAGGTGGAAAATGATGTTCTGTCACTTTGTGCAATCTGTGTTCAGTGCCCATCTGTCCAGAGTTATCCAAGCTGCATCCCAAGTATCACCTGCCACCCTCAACACCACTCAGCATCCAAACCAATTCCAGAGGGGGCATGAGATGTGCAAACCACGAGGAAAGGGCTGAACTTTTCTCAGGTATGGGCCCCAACCCAGAACCTTTCAGAGATCTGCCCGTGGAGTATGTGCCTGGACATGTGATCCATCCACCCAGGCTCCCCCAGTCCCAGCAAGATCCCTGCCCCTGAGCACCTCCACCCCCCACACACACCTGCATCTCTGCCAACATTTCACTGAGCATGGATTTTAAAATGCAGTTCAGTGTCTCAACCATTTTGGAGTCATTATTCATTCATTATGGGGCCTGCTTGCATTCTAGCAGGTCCTTTTATGCTGATGTATTTGCAAAAGGCCTTTCTTTTACCCGTCCCTCCTTAGCTCATTCTGTTGCTAAAGAAAAAGGCGCCAGGTCTCCTGCTCAGGAGTTAGCTCCATCTAACACATCAGTCACCGCAATCGGTTTCACCGTGGTCCGATGTCTCTCCCACCGCACTCCGCTCCATTGTCTCATTGCTGAAGAGCTCAGTGGCGTATGGATTCTTGTGAAAGGTCTTTAATCTTCAGTACATTTCTCCCTGGCACGGTGGGCATGGTCGAACATTGCAAATGATATTCATTATGAACTGAGCCCCTCTTATCAGTTCCCAAATTGCTCATGACTGAATCGTGGTACCTGTTGACATATGAATTCCACACCTTAGTTTGGGCATATCATTTTAAATGGCATTTTTAAAAAGAAGACCGACGATTAGTAAATTTGGACTAGAATAAAGGAAAGAATCTTTTGTGCTCAAATGCATGCCATTTTGGTGCTTCTTGGATGTTTCTGAATGCTCCCAGAGGTGGAATAATGCAACCCAAGAAAGCAGAAAGAACCAGGCTCAGCACCGTAGGCGTAGTTTGACTTCTATATTTTGGGGTCCCTTCATGGGGGAGGAGAAATGCTCCCCTCTTCCCCCCAAATAAAAAACAAAACAAAACCTGCAAGCTGCAGGCAGACAGCCTGAGTGTGCAATGTGATGCGTTGTGCAGAGGAGACGGGAGATGTGCCCCTGAGGCAGGGAGTCAGAATTGTGTTTATAAAACAGGATGATTAACAGGGGATTACGATAAGAAAGGGCTGGTAGGATGTTTCCCAAAGTTCAGTGATCTGTTCCAAACTTGGTGAACTGCAGAAAGTGAGTAGCCTAAATGACAGAAAGTAATTGTAGATTTTTCTACAATTATTTCAGTTGTTGTATTCAAAAGGTGATAAAGTTATTAAGGGTTTGTCTACACCAGGGGTTCTCAAAATGGGGGTCGGGACCCTTCAGGGGGTCGTGAGGTTATTACACAGGGAGGTTGCGAGCTGTCAGCCTCCATCCCAACCCCACTTTCCCTCCAGCATTTATAATGGTGTGAAATATATATTACAAATAATGTATAAGGGAGGGTCACACTCAGAAGCTTGTTGTGTGAACGGCGTCACCAGTACAAAAGTTTGAGACCCACTGCTCTTCACTGTCATTTTACAGCGATGCAAATTTCTTGCTCAGGGGGGTGAACCCCCCTAGCGCAGCAAGTTTCAGCATTGTAAAGCGCCAATGTAGACAGTGCACCTGCGCTGGGAGCTACGCCCCTCGTGGAGGTGGGTTTTTTCCAGTAGAGACAGGGAAGTGTTAGTACCATTATACAAGGCAGTGGTGAGACCTCATCTGCAGTACTGTGTGCAATTCTGATTCAGAGAAGGGCTACTAGGAGGTTCTGAGAAATGGAAAACCGACCTTATCAGAGGAGACTCAAAGAGCTTGGCTTGTTTAGTCTAATCAATAGAAGACTGAGAGGAGATATGATTGCTCTGTATAAATACATCAGAGAGGGATAAATACCAAGGAAGGAGAGGAGTTATTTAAGTTAAGCGCCAGTGTGCACCCCAGGACAAATGGATATAAACTGTCCATCAGCAAGCTTAGACTTGAAATTAAGTGAACGTTTCTAACCATCAGAGGAGTGAAGTTCTGGAGCAGCCTCCCAAGGGGAGCAGTGGGGGCAGAAACTCCAAACTGGCTTCAAGACTGCCCTTGATAAGTTTATGGAGGGGGTGGTATGACAGGACTGCCTAGATTGGCGTGTGGCCCATCGGCGACTGCCTGTAGCAAAAATCTCCGCTGACTGATTCCTGCAGCCACTCCACAACTTCTGCTATAGGTAGAGCATATTTATTAGAAAGAGACATCCAATCTTGATTTAAAACCTGCAGGAGATGGAGTTGTTCCAATGGTTAATTACTCTCCCTGTTAAAAACGTGGGCCTTATCTCTATTCGTCTAGATCCAGCTTCCAGACATTGGATCTCTTTCTGCCTTCGTCTGCTACATTAACGAGCCCTCTGTTTTCAGAAATCGCTTCCCCATGGAGATCCACACACACCATGATAATCTCTCAACTTCTCTTTCATAAGCTACAGATTTAGCTGCCTCTTCACTGTCAGACAAGTGTTCCTGGCCTCAAAACATACGTGTAGCTCTTTACTGAACCATCTTCCATTTTTCTGCTTCATTTCCCAAGTGTGGAGCCTAAAAGAGGACACTGTGTGATGGTCTCACCACGGCCATATACCGAGACAATCCTGTGTACTTACTGCTACGAATACATCCAAAAGACACAGTAATGACTGCATCACGCTAGGAGCTTGCGTTCACTGAACTTAAGTGGTGCATAGAACTGGTCCTGGCTCTCGGCATGGACATGAATTTCACCCCCAAGCACCTGCAAATCTGGTTTTCTATTCTTTGGCCTGCTCAGTTCTTTGCATCTTTGATTAAAAATCTGATAGGCAATTCTAACAGTGGCGCCCTCCAAAGGAAACTCGCCGTTCCTCTGCCATTTGCTGTACGAATGTTTGTTAAAACTTTGTTCCACACGCAGGAGCAGCGCCAGGGTTTTTGGCACCCTAGGCGCAGGGCCGGCTCGCCAGTCCTGCGGCTCTGGTGGACCTGCCGCAGGCAGTACACAGGATTGTCTTGGTATATGGCCGTGGTGAGACCATCACACAGTGTCCTCTTTTAGGCTCCACACTTGGGAAATGAAGCAGAAAAATGGAAGATGGTTCAGTAAAGAGCTACACGTATGTTTTGAGGCCAGGAACACTTGTCTGACAGTGAAGAGGTCCACCGACGCAGTCTGCTGCCCTCCCAAATCCTGGTGCCCTAGGCGACTGCCTAGGTCGCCTAAATGGAAGCGCCGGCCCTGTCCGCACAAGAAGGGCCTGGTTCGCCTCACACACTGATGTAAATCAGGGAATGCTCCAGTGAAGAAACTGCTGTGAGATCACAATCAGGCTCTGAAAATCTGGATTTTTCTGTTGCTTACATCCGAGACGGGCAGCAGTACCAAAGGAGCTCTGTTAAACCCTGGGCACTGCTCTGTCCACATGGCTGTGGTGCTTCTGGCTTAACTCCCTGCTTTCTCTGTCCCCTTGATGTCTAGCGAACAAGACCTCTGACTCCACTTCCACTGATCAGGACACATAGAGGCCTGAGACAGACGTCTTCACTGTGTGTGTCTTGCCATGGCTTCTTTTGCTGAGTAGGTCCCATACCGCTTCCCAGCTGGCAGTTTTAGACCAGCTCAACCCCATGTCTCCTCCGCTTCGGTTGCACTAAAAACACTGACCTGCCCTTCATACCATCTAAGCCTTTCCCCTTTGGCATTGTGACATTCATATTTATGCTCCTTTGCAGTCTGTTTGTAAATGTGTAGGGGAGCCCTCTCGCAGGGCAGCAGGAACAGCTGCCATTTTGTGCTTCAGTTCTGACGTAGAACGCTAGCGGGAGCTGTGCAGCATGTGCTCGCTCTCACGCTGAGCTTACATTTCTGCTTTCTTTGCTTTCCTCAGTCTGAAATGAAAGGCATTCGGACAGACAGCATGTGCTCTGCCCTTTGTGCACTGGTGAACATAACCGTTCTGGACGGATAGGATCCCATCGCTGGACAATAACACACTCAGCCCATGCTGAGATCACACACAATACTGAACAGTGAGGCTCTGAGCTGCAGCGGAGTTTGGGCTGGCTGATTGTTGTAAAGTGGTCATGAAGGGGTTAATTGGGTTACTCACAGTATTATGGGTTGGAGCCAGGCTCCGCCCCTCCCCTGACTCCCTCCTGATGTGATGCAGATGAATAAATCAGCATCTTCCCTGCAGTCCTGAGAGCAGACTGTTGCACAGTGTAGTCCCTTAACAAATTTGATGAGGAGGAAAAGCATGCAAATAGCAACTGAAAGGAAAGTGGAGGAGTTTAATGCAGAAAATGAAGATTGGCAGCAATATATTGAGTGACTGGGCCACTATTTTCTCGAGATTATGGATAAGGACAACCAGACCTGGAGTTCTCCTAGCAGCACTCTTTAGCCTCCTTCATTGGCCCATCCACTTGAGTCTTCTCCATTCGGCACTCAGAGGGCTGCTGCTGGTAATGCATCACGGGAGGGGTCCCTTTGAGGCTGAGGGGGGAGACAGACATGGCAATGCCGAGTGAATGAGGTCCTAAGGTAGAAACTCCTGTTTCCCAGGACATTTCCCCAGCCCTCTCTCTACACCCCAGCTGAGAGCAGAGCGTGGCGGGATGGGCAGGCTGGCTTGGTTGAAATAAAAACAATGCCCAAAGCTATGACAAAATCCAAATATTTACTGAGATTCAGGGAACATGGGAATGAGTAACTTTGTGGGGTGTTTGTCCAGCTGATAAGGAGCCAAACTTCTGCATCTCTGACAAGGAGCCAAATTGTTTGATTCTTTGAACCCAGTCAAGCCCTGGCTCTAGAGATTGTCCTGTATTTTACAGTGAGTTTCTCTCTCATGAAAGATCCTAGGCCGCAGCCGTAAATGCTGGTTTCTATTTACCCGTGGAAACAGACAGCATGACTAGGGTCAGGGCAAGCGTCCACATTGCTGCAGTATGCCAGAGTGCTAATATAGCACTGACAGACCGTGGATGTCAGCACATGGGATTGAACCTGGGACCTCTGGAGCTAAATGCATGAGCCAAACACCAACATAGCTAAGGCTGTAGTAGACTCATTCATCTCTAAGTGGTCTTGGTGCCACTGGAGGGGAACAGAGCACCACACCCAGGAGGTGTGTGGCTTACACTAACCTGGGCCAATTGTGTGGTGGCTTTTGTGGTGTGGCTCTTTTATATCAATGATTAGATCATAGAATATCAGGGCTGGAAGGGACCTCAGGAGGTCATCTAGTCCAATCCCCTGCTCAAAGCAGGACCAATCCCCAGACAGATTTTTGCCCTAGATCCCAAAACAGCCCCCTCAAGGATTGAGCTCACAACTTTGGGTTTAGCAGGTGTAACAAAGTTCCTCCTCTACCTTGGTGGATCCTGCGCTTATTGGCAGATTTGCTCACCTCAGTGATCTTCCTCACACTCTGGAACAACTCCTCCTGTGTCTGATCAGGAGTTGGGAGGTTTGGGGGGAACCCGGGCCTGCCCTCTACTCCGGGTTCCAGCCCAGGGCCCTGTGGATTGCAGCTGTCTATAGTGCCTCCTGTAACAGCTGCATGACAGCTACACCTCCCTGGGCTACTTCGCCGTGGCCTCCTCCAAACACCTTCTTTATCCTCATCACAGGACCTTCCTCCTGGTGTCTGATAACACTTGTACTCCGTAGCCCTCCAGCAGCACAGCCTCTCACTCTCAGCTCCTTGTGCCTCTTGCTCCCAGCTCCTCACACACACTTCCTCTCCTCTGGCTCCTCCCCATCTAACTGGAGTGAGCTCCTTTTCAAACCCAGGGGCCCTGATTAGCCTGCCTTGATTGGCTGCAGGTGTTCTAATCAGCCTGGCTGCCTTAATTGGTTCTAGCAGGTTCCTGATTACTCCAGTACAGCCCCTGCTCTAGTCACTCAGGGAATAGAAAACTACTCAGCCAGTGACTAGTATATTTGCCCTCTACCAGACTCCTGTACCACACTGGCCTGGGTCTGTCACACAGGCCAATGCTCAAAGAACTGAGCTATCCTTCCCCCCATTAGAATATGTGACAATCTGTCTATTAGAGTATGGGACAGTCTCCAAGCCAACGAGCGGAAACCTCATTGCTTGGGCCATAGAAATCTAGGCAGGCCAAAAGAGCGAGTCCACACTAACGGACAGCCCTGCACGGTCCCCTGGGAAGGGTCTGACATATATGGGGATCAATATATCTTCTCCACCTTTAATTTCCATGACTGACCAGTTGAGATCCTACAGGCCAGCCTACAGCCATCAGAGATAACCTGCGATTGTTAACGAACAGAGGCTAACACGGAACCAGCGGCCTATGTGCCTGCCTAGTAATCAGCAGGGGAAAGAAGCCGCGGCCCTACAGTAGCCAGGGACAGAGAACTCCAGGGCTGCAGAAGCCGGTGTTCTCTGTCCCCAGAAGGCACGGGGCCCACCTAATGCCCAGCAGGGGAGAGATGCCAGGGCCCCCCACCTGCTGGGGACAGAGTACTCCGGGGTTGCAGGTTGCACAGCTTCTCTCCGGCTTCTTCCTGCGCTGCCCAGAACTGCCGCCCCAAAATAAATAACTAAATAAATAAAACCCCTCTGCCTCTGCAGAATGGACAGAATGCTGCCCCGTAGCACGTGCTGGACACAGGCACCTGCTTGCTCCGCTGGTGCCTGGAGCCAGCCCTGTATGTGAGTATTCTTCCTGCACTGATACTGCTGTTTTCTTGTGCTTTGCAATTTATTATTTTTAACATTCTGCTCCAAAATGAAAGGTTCAAATAAGAGACAACATACGTATTATTTCAACCCACAGTGGGAAGAATATTAAATACGATGTTTTTCGTATTATTTAATGTACAAATACAAAATAAGCCTTGAAAAAAGTGTTGGTGCCCGCCACACTCTTCTGAAAACATGAATGTGCTACTGGCCACAAAAAGGTTGGGGACCATTGGTTTAGACATAGCACTGGCAGAATCTGTAAGGGAAATGCTAAAGTGTTTCATCTCAGCAGTACTAGTAGAGGCTACAAAGCAATTTCCCTAGGGATTTTCTAATTCTAATTTCACCACATTAGATTTGGCTGAACATCTTAATAGCTTTGCTGCATGGCAGGCCACTAGCCAACTCCTGGGGATGATAGGCCTCGACCCTCAGAAGCAGCATCCAAAGCATCATTTCAAGGCCTGATAGCCCCTAGAAGCACTAGTAGAGTGTACAAGGCAAGCTCCCCTCAGAACCTGGGAAGGTTGGAGGAGTGCAGCAGAATTTGAGAAGAGCATTTCAGTCCATGGCACTGATTCTGGGACTGAGCAAACTCAAACCTACCTGCAAAGCTTCTGGACTTTTACAGCTGGTCTCGCACACCTGGAAATTCATCACTAGTCAGGAACGATGCTGCTTGCTCCTCTCCCTTCCAGAGCAGCCAATAGAGCTGGCAACAAGGAGTTGAGAACTCATCAGTCATGCAATCGATTTCACGACTTCTTCTGTTGGCAGAATGTTTGTGAATACATCACCACTTTTTCAGATTGAGTCACTATTACAAAGTATCCAGCTGACCTTTTCACCAGCCTTGGCCCTCCGCAGCTTACTATTCAAAACTGGAATCCAGAATTCAAATTGTGTTGCTTAGCTGGGACTGGTTGTAAAAATGACACCATAGTGAGTTTGTTAGGAATACAGGACTGGAAGGGATCTCTTGCGTAATAGTGTCCAATCCCCTAGTACAACAAGCAGAGTTATAAATCTACCAAAATCCATCTTAAAACTCTTTTTGTTGATCACAGACTCTGTGAGCGTAATTTTTATAATCTGGTATCTGGTGTGAAAGCTCAAAAAAGTGAATTTGAGTTTGCTTTCTGAAAATACTTGAGTGTTTGCACATAAAGGTGACTTTTTGTGATCTCTTGTGCAAGTAAAACTCAGTTGCACAAATGTTTATGGCAAGGAAACACAGAAGGATGAATTCTTATTCATAAGCAAACAAATAGGTAGAGAAAGTTTTTGTTTTGGTTTGCTTTGCAAGAATCACCCAACGCTGCTTGTGTAATTAGCATATGTGTGTGTTTGTGCGTTTGATAGGAGACACTGGTTTACCCTTCAGATGCATTGTGTTAACTCATTTCTCACCAATAAAGCTGGCTGAAAAAATTGGAGAGTTTTCCTTGTGAAAAATATGAAACCAAAAAAAAATTTTTCATAGGGAATTTTGAAACAAAACATTTTTTTGTTTCATTTCAGTTATCAAAAAGCAGTTTGTTTGTTTGTTTGTTTGTTTGTTTGTTTGTTTGTTTGTTTGTTTGTTTGTTTGTTTGTTTGTTTAGGCAATAGGAACATACATGCAGCACACATTCTCATTTCATTTCTAAATTTCCCATTGAAAAATGTTGTTGAGAATATTTTCTCACTGAAAAAGTTCACTTGCTATCAATGTTTTTGATTTGACCAGCTTATTCCCTGACTGATTTTGAGGATACCAGGACCTGTGGGATGAAGTTTGCCATTTGCCAGCTTTATAGAATTAGGTGCAGTTTTTCCCTGGGCAGCTGGCGACCACTTGCAGCTTCTTCGCTCCCTCCCCTTTGGCCCAGAACGATAGTCCGTCTTCTTCTCTAAAGAACAAACGGTGGCACCATCTGTCAGCAGCCTCCAATATTATAATATAACCAGTGAGCAAATCATCAGAATAAACTCCCCTCCTCATCAGGCTGTGATAGGTTCTGCATTGCAGTGGGGATCCACCCACACTTTCTGGAGGAGAATGGGAGCTCCGACTCTACCAGTACTGGACTAGACTTCACAGATTCTTCAAATAACAGTATCAGAGGGGTAGCCGTCTCAGTCTGGATCTGAACCTGAGAGCCTTCCAGCCGTGCATTACTCGTGGGGATTAACAATTGTCCGTGTTCTCTCATCCTTTCCCTAGGGGGAGAAGGGTACACAGCGGAGGGGCGGGTTTGTGTTAGTGAGTGTGTTTATTTGTAATATATGTGTTGTTATGTATTTATGTTAGAAAAGACGGGCCCAAGAAAAGCATTTTGTACCATCAGGTGGACACAGAAACTTCTGCTGCCCTGTTTGAAACATCATCTCAATTTGGGATTCCTGGGAGCCTAACAGGATGCTGCAACGCTGTAATGCTGAGCAGCTAGGACGCGGTTCCTGCCCCTGGCTGGGAAGGGTGACCTCCAACGAGCTTCTCATGGACAGCCCGCAGCAGGGAAGTGGCTAATCAAACTTTGTGGCTACCTCTGGGAAGACGCCTGATTTCCTTGTGCTGTTTGGACAGTGGCAGGTGCCGGAGAAGGAGGTGAGGCAGCCAATATTTCAGGGAGGTATAAATCAAAGAAGCATAAAACTGGAAGAGTTTTAAAAATGCTGCAGCAACAAGGCAGACAGGCAGTTGGCAAGAGGCTGTGAAAGGGAAAGCTAATGCAGGAATATGGCTGCAATGGTGCCCAAGGGAGAAGAAACAGATTCCAGTGATAAACTTTTTCAAATAATATTAAACTCTTTAATATACTTTCCGACAAGGACTAGAGCACAGGTGAGGGAGATGCAGAACTCAGCAAGGAAAGGACGGGCCACTTTTTCCTTATCTGATTAGCACACACATTTCTACAGTAACCAGCACCGTAGCACTGAGGACAGGAGGTGAGCACAGTTGGCCAGACCCTGGTCTGGGGTTCAGTGGTGTAAATCTGCAGTAGCTGCACGGAACTCATGGGAGTCACTCTGGATCTTCAACAGCAAAACAGAGAGCAGAACCTGGTCCGATATTTCCCAGCAACAGGTAGCATTTGCAGTCACTGAATCCATCTTACTCTAATGTAACAAGCCCCAAGCCAGCGACACAGACAGAGGAGGAAGAACCATAGTTCCTGACAGAGAAGCAGAGAACCAGCATCCAGGCAGTATGACCTTTGTGACTAGCCCTAGCTCCTCAGACACTGCTGTCCTACTGGGGCTTCTGGTAAGAGCCTTCATAGCCATTCACCCACTCCTAACCCTCATCATCCAGCTTGTTGGTGGACATTCAGCTTGGATCCCCTTGCTCTGTACGGAAAGTGTCTCATTTCTGCTGGGGATTCTGGAACTTGGCAGGCCCCAGGAGTGCCTCCTGGTCCCTGTGACTATGAATCTCTCTCCATTGGCCTATCCTTTGTGACTGGATGTAGATCTCTCAGTCCTGGTCTCACTTTTCTCATCATCTCCTTGAATTATTCCCAGCACTGCACATTGTGTTCTTGTGGGCCAGGGTCTGAAAGTGCATTATACAAAAACATGGCAACACCTCCCTTGTCCAAAGACCTGTGAGATTTTGTGACCTGTTCGCTCCAACTGTTCACTCTTTGTGGTTAGTAGATTCATAGATTCAAAGACCTGAAGGGACCACGATGACCATGTAGTCTGACCTCCTGTACAAAGCAGACCAATGCTCCCTGTACTGGAGGGATCTCTTCTTCTCTATTCTACCAGTGATGCTAGGAAACCCAAAAAGTTGTGGTTAAAGTAGAGCAGGCCCTTTGGAAACAGGAGTTCAATCTCGCTGCAGAGCAATGAGGATTTCACCGCTTCCCTTGGTAGGTTGGTCTAACAGTCAACTACCATCTTTTATTGCTAAACTTTTTGTTCCCCCCAGCTTCAATTTCCAGCCATAGGATGTTGAGTCAACTTAGTCACATGGGATTGTTTCTGCTTCCTGAATGGATAATTGAAACATTTTAGAATAACAATTCACAAATAACAAATAGCTAAAATCCTTCTTCATGCACATCCCCTCACTCGCATGTGAAAATGGGCATTTGGATGACAAACGGACAGTCCCAAACATTAGTGTGAACAAAATATTCAGGAATAGAAAATAACAAATGACCACAGACAGGCTTAAACTAAGCAGCCATTTGGAACTGACATGAAAGGTCAAGGTCACTATTTGCTCAGGATTTAACCAGCTCTCAGTCTAGCTTTGAAATGCAGGCTGGGAAAATGTTCCAGGACGGCCACTTTGATGGGCTTTCTCTTCCACCGTTTCTGAGGCCTGATGGGAAATGAAGAGGAGCCCAGCTGCTTGATGGACAAGATCTCTTCCCTAGTTCTTGACATGCCGTGCTTGGAGAGCCAGGAATAAGGCTGCCCCTGTGGAATGCAGTGAGGTCACTGAATCTCTGCAGTGCTGCTTGTTGACCATGGTAACCCCTCCTTTATTTTGGCACCAGTTCAAATAGGGTTTAGATTGTTACATTTTCTTCTCTGGTTTTGGTTTTAGTTCATTTGTATGTTCAATGCTTAGCAGTAAATTTGTTTCTCCGGCTTTTCCCATGGTAGATTATAAAATCATACAAAATCAGTGCATCCAGAAGATGCTGATATATAAAACAAGAATTCCATTCCACAAACAATAAAAGGAGGTAAAATTCAATATCCAGCGCTTCCAAATAACTTCAGAAGCAATTCTCTATTTATCGCCCTGTTTATTTATTGTATTGTGTCAATAAACCCTTATCATTTTCATTTGTTAACAAATCCATCTCTGGAGTGATGGTCTGCTGCTCTCGCTGGTACCCTGGAGACCTCCACCACGCTACCAGAGTCAGCCCTTAGCAGCCCAGGTCCTGCAGCCCAGATCATTTCACCTCCAGAGACAGCTAATGAGAGGCATTGGATTGATATGTATAGTACAGAACAGACACTGCACACATACGGGCAGTGAAAACTTCTCCCAAATTTTCTAGCATCGAGACTCTCCCCTCTCTGGTGACTGCTTGGTAGCCTGTGCAAAGTGAGATGATGGGAATCAGGTCAGGTGTCTGCATCATAAAATAAAATGCTTAATCCCTTTCTGAAGACTCTCAGCAGAAAACTCAAAAAAATGAATGAGTGAGTCCTGGCATGTGAGGTGCCTTCTCAGCCCTATAAAGATCATCCTCATGACACTAATGAAAGCATGGCTATGCTCTGCGATGGTGCAATGTTAGTACGGGAGGTACTAGGATAACACCATTTTAAACCTCTAAGCATGCCCAGTGGGGGCTAGCTATTTCCAGAAGCTTGCACAGACTCAGCCTGATCAGAGAACTGGTACAGTAATATGAATTTTTGGGCTTTCTCGCCTTGCTGTGACAGTATTAGGGCTTGTGATGAGATGAAAGCAGCTCTGAGCCCATGCAGTGAGGGCAGCTGGTTCCCCACTCAGAACAATGTGTACTTGTAGTGGGCTGCAACGCATCGGCACAGCGCCTCCTGCTGGTGGTCCAGGGAATTAGCTTGTCAGCCTCTGGAGCACCTTCTGCAAGCTGATGTCTCGCCTTGCCGCTGGCCCCGGTGCCCCTCTCGGACCCCGGTGCCCCTTCTCTCGGGGTTCTGCCCCTGCAGTACCCTGCAGTCTCTCTGGGTCTCCCCTTTCTGGGGAACCCCCAACCCCCAAACCCCTATCTCCACCTCGCCTCAGTCTTGGGCTACTGCCAGTCACCATCTAGCCCCTGCTCACTGGGGAGGACTGTAGTGTAAATGCCACTCATCATTGGCAAGGAGGGTTTGGACCAGCTGCCTCTCCCTACCCTCGGGCTGCCCCTCTGCAACCCCAGTACCCTTCTTGCCCTTTAACAAGGCCTGCAGCCTGGGGGGTTTCCAGGCCGGAGCTCCTCAGCTCCTCTGGCCTTCCCCCAGCACTGCTCCAGCCTTAGTACCCTGTTCAGCTCCCAGCAGCCAGGCCCATCCCTCTCTACATCTAGAGAGAAAGTTTCTTGGCTTCTGGCCCCAGCCCTCTTATAAGGGCCAGCTGGGCCTGACTGGGGCATGGCCCCAGTTGAGGCTACTTCCCCAATCAGTCCAGGTTTTTCTCTCAGCCCCGGCCCTCTCCAAGGCTGCTTTTACTCCCTCCAGGCAGGAGCAGGGTGACCACCCTGCTACAGTACCCCATCCACCTGCAGACACGTCAGGCTGCGTCCTGAGGCAATCTCCTAAGACTTTCCCTGCGGAAAGGTGGTGCTCAGAGCTGATGTGAAGAGATGCTGCTGGCAGCCATTTGCAGTTCACAACACAACCAGTTCTACTAGTCCTATACAACTGTATTGCTGAGCACCATCTACTGGCACCTGATTCATTATTTGCATCTATTTTCAGACTCCTCATGTACAGAACACCTGTTCAATAAGTTGAATCCCAGGTTCCATGGCTCCTGGAGAGGAAAGGGGCCAGTTTCCAAGGCCGTGGAAGCTCCCTGAGTTGTGACTCAGTTTCCCCAAAAGCTGCCTTTGGCTGGATTGGGCCTGAATGATCTTCTCCACTCCACAGCTTCAGACACTGAAACACAGCAGTCAGAGAGCTCCTAGGGGATCCATGTCAGGTTTTACAAAGGGTGCTGGGAGAAGAGTGTTAGTTCTGTGTAACCATCCAGCTGGGCAGGATGCATCCAATAAAACTGCTCCTCTTCTCCCCCAGCACTGAGTCTCCAGGCAGCAATTCCGGGCGGATACTCCAGGGCCTGTACATACAGCAATTACAACCCAGAAACACTCGCATCTCCATCCTCAGGGAATGAAATGTGGCAACTCAGCAGCTGAATCAGCTATAAAGTCCTTCCCAATGAGCTATCAAAAAGGAGTGGCTTTTTTTTCTTTTCTCTCTCTCTCTCTGTCTCTTTCTCTCTTTTTTAAATAAAACTGTGTTTATGATGGTGGATAAAACATTTTCTTCGTCCTTAATAAAACACCCTTTATTACCAACCAAAAATGAATGGTGACAGGAGAAGCTATATATCAAAGCACAGCTTGGACACTGGGAATTTTAAAAAAGCAGTGTTGATGCTGGCTGGTGCTGATGAGGGAATACACTTTATATTGGAACATATTTTAAAATAGCTGGACTTAACCTTACGCGTGTGTTTTAAACTCTTCCAAGGTGATCCAAGCTGTTTTATCAACATTAAAGAAAGTGACCATCTGAAGAAGAAAAGTGATAGGAGAGGTGTGATCAGAGGAGGTCATCTTCAGGGAAGCCTTATCTGAGGGATTGAGAGAGGGGTTCATGGTTATATCAGGGCAAGGAGTTGGGTTTGTTCCAAGTTTTGCTTGTCTTTGGAAAATTAGCACAAAATGTGGTCCAAGAATCCTGCAATGGGAATGAGGTGACTAACTCCCTGTAAATCCCAGTCATCCTCTGCATCTTTGGGTACCTAAATACCTTGACCTTCAATGAACAAGCCATGAGCTGAAATTAATTGGCATGAGTTATTCGTGTTTACGAATAACAAATATAGCAGAAGAAATCAAGTCTGACTATGTTCCTAGGGAAATATTTCTGCCACGAATAATCGGACCAGTTCTCATTCTAAAGTAACTGCCAGTTGGTTATTACCTGAGCCCAGAATGTCCCTCCAAAGCCAGATGGGAGCAGCAGCCTCCACAGGGCCTTGACTCCAGAACTGATGGGAGGGCATAGGATCAAGGCCTTTGCACAGAACCTTTGTCTGAAATGGCTCCTGGCTCATTCATTCTCCTGATCACTCACAAATCATCTTCACTTCCTTCAGGTCAATAATCCTTCTAAGCACGACTGCTCTTCAGGGAGCACTAGCTGACAAAGTTCATCTCTCCTCACCAGTTCGGGCACGTCATGCATATTCCTTAATTGCCCTGGGAAAACAACACGATCCGGGTGAGATCCTGGTGGACTGTGTTCGGCTCGGAGGAGCCAGAAGATTAACCCAATTCTCCTCTAATGACTAACAGTTTGCTTGTCTAGTAATTAAACCCCAAGCTGCACTCTGAGTCTGAGATCATATTGCAGTCATGGGCCCACGTGTGTAAAGTGGAGGCTTCTCTGTTTATCTCTTTGATGGGCTTTCACTGCAGCAGGAAAGCCTGTGCGCAAGGCAGAGAGGCCACCCACACACTCATCCATTATCGCATGGCCCTTATCAATAATTCACCAGCCTCTCTGTCTCTGCTCCAGTCAAAGGCGTAGCTGAGGCTGTTTGTAACGCGATGGTGCCCAAGTCAATAAGCACCTGCGGTTATGTATTATTCTTCTTGCAAGGATGTACAAGCCTGTAACTACAGAAGTGAAACCTCAGAAAGAGACAAAGCCCAAACTCAGCTGAAAAATGAACTTCTAGCAAAGCAGCACTGCCTGTGAGCCGGGGGCTGAGCTGTTTGCGTGTGGAGTCTGCCCTAAGCAGCGTGTTCGGGCTGTAGTTCTCGGAGCTCACCAGGCAGGACGAACCAACATTCAGAGTTCAGGTCTGCCAGGGCATATGCATTGCCAGGTGGCCTTTAATGACCTGATCACATGCGATGTCTCAAACAATACAACATGCTAGCTACTTCTTTTTTCCCTTGCAGCAGCAGATATAAAAGCGTCCAGGAGCACTGGAAGCACCCTAAAAGTGTGTGGGGGGGGCACACTGATGCTCAGACCTTGGCCCCGCCCCCCAATTCCCCAACCTTGCTTTGCCCCATCACTGAGGCCCAGCTCTTGCTCCATCTCTTCCCATAAGGCCCCACTCCTGCTAAGCCTTTCCCCCGAGGTCCCATCCACACTCATTCCTCTCCACCCCCTCCCGTTGCTCACCCTTAAGGCAGATAAAAAGTGATGGGCCCCATGGCCCTGTGCCCTCAACAACCCCTCCCCTCTGCCCATTCCAGGGCCCCTTGTAATCGTGTAGCATCTTATAATACTTTTTCCATTCCTGATCACTCAGTGGGCTTGTCGGTCTCTGTTGACTTAAGACTTGTCAGATGGGATGTTTGCTTACCTCTACAGTAGGTGTTTTGATAATATAGGTCCTGAGGCTACAAGCACAGGTGCCGGTGAGTAACTCTGCATGTACAAGTGGTCTCCTTGAACTCACTGAGGCTATTCACAAGCACAAAGTTCATCGATTCCAGAAGGAACCACTATGATCATCTAGTCTGACCTCCTGCATAGAACAGGCCAGAGACCTGCCCCAGGATAATTTCTAAAGCCGAGCTTTTAGAAAAACAAGCTATGCCAGGGTGTGCCTGCAGGTTCAGGGCCTTGGTGGGTAGTCAGGAACCACACATTTTCAGCCTGTCCAAGGTGCCAGCCACGGAATGAGGTGTGGGAGCTAAGATGTTTTATTGGACAACTTCTGTTGGTGAGAGAGCTCGAAAGCTGGTCTCTCTCACCAACAGAAGTGGGTCCAGTAAAAGACATGACCTCCTCCACCTTGACTCTCTACTATCCTGGGACCAACAAGGCTACAACACCACTGCCTACATTCAGTGGATGAGTCAGTTTGCTACAAAGCAAGACGACCTATATACACCAGCAACTTATTCCTTTTCCTCTCTGCTTATCACATTATCTGCAGGCAGATCATTGTGTAGGCCTGTCCTGGGCTTGGTTGCTAGACCTACCCTAGTACCCTGTCCTACAAGAGGCTATATTTACATCTAAGACTATAGGATAAGATATAATATTAGACAGTGGGCTTTTGTAACAGCTCCACACCCAGCCTCTGGGGTGCACAGGATTGGCCCCCAGCCCCAGCTCCATTCAGAGTCCTCTTCACAGATTTTGCAGGGGATGCAGAGCATCGCCAGAATTACACTGGTAGAAACAAGCTAGTAGAAATAGTCACAAGAGTGTGACCTTACCTGGATGTGCAGGTGCTTCTGCAAGGCTCCACAATCTGCAATAAGGCAACGGGATTTAGAAGAGCCGTTGGATCACTGCAGTGCCCCTCGGTTGTAGGTAGTGGATACACATTGACAATTATTTAAAACCTTCTGCAGTTGATTTCAATGGGAGTTAAACACCTAAATGCCTTTGAAGATCTGGTCCTTAGGCCCCAATCCTACGAACTCCAGCGCAGGTGCTGAATGTGGCTTTGGTGGGAATCCTCACCTGTGTCAAGCTAAGCCTGTGTTTAAGGGTCTGCCCTGTCGGGGACACGCCCATGCATGGACAGCAGTAAAACACCTCACGCGAGTCAGAGCTGAGTGGTCAGACCCGGGATGTAGAACGAGCCTTTGCCTCTGGAATAAGAGCAGTTAAATAGTGTTGTTAAGAGCACAGTAGTGAGGGAAGATAATGATAATTAAGTACTACTGTTGTGATCCATCTGACAGGCAAAGAATAAGCGATCAGGAGAATTTTTTAATAAAAATACAATTCCTTCAAGATTTGAACTTGCTACTTAAAACAGATACTGTTGGCACAAAATTAAGTTAAGGTCTTTCATTAAGCACCACACTTAGGAATTGCAAGCAGAGCTCAGTTAGCTGAAGGAAGGAGCTCTGTTCTGTGAATACCACAGAAACAACTGGAACCTACTGAGAAATAGTAATACAAGATCACACTCCATAAAGACAACTGAATGCATCAGGAATGCCCTACATGGCTCCTATCACCACCTACATACCAAGTGTCGGGAAAACAAACCTTGCATTTCAATTCTTTGATCAGACGAGCGTGACTCTCTTTGTTAAGTGAAGAATATTTGCAGGTAAAAATATAATTAAGCCTTGCAAACAGCAGGATCCATTTGAGCATGAGAGGAAGAAAAAAATATTAGGAATTTTTAATAACAATACACATCTAACTTGACTGAATGAGTAGGCAACGCTATTCCATTCATTAGTAAACACTCCTGCAAATGGACAAGTGTTAAATTAGCCACTAGAGGCTTCCAGGAGTCTCCTTGATTGCATCAGAAACATGGCAAGAATTACAAGTTTAAAAAGGAATTTTAAAAAATAGAACAGCTCCAGGGTCATATTTTGTGCTGGGTGTAAGCCAGTGATTAATTGATCTCACTGAATACAAGGTGACTCTCTTCTGTACTCCATTGTGGGAGTCAGATGTATGAGAAATGTCACACAGATGAACTTCATTTAATCCAGGCAGTACCCACCCTTATCCTACTGGCTGTCTGGTCAGAAGCATGGGATCTAGCAGGTTTGCCACAAGAAGGTAGGAGGACTAAGTAGAAATGCAGTGATTCACACCTGGAGGCTGAGGGGCACTTTTGAATGCGCCCCTCAGCACACGTGCAAGGAAGGTGAGTTATAGAGTCTCACCTAAAATTTGTATGTAAAGTTGCTGCCACACAATCTCTCTGCCCCATCTATTCTCCTGCCATTTGGATCGAAGGCAGGGAAGGTGATATCTTTTATTGACTAACTTCTGTTGGTGAAAAGTGCAAGGTTTCAGGCTTCTTCCTCTGGTCTGGGGAAGGTAGCCAGAGGTTCATTTGAATCCATCAGAGTGAATTTGGATTTAAGGCAGTTCTGAACCACTTGTGGTTGGCTGCTGAGCTTGTTATCTCAGAGAGTAACTCAGCCAAACATCCAAGAGATGACATCCGCTCATTTTGCATCTCACACTTCCAATAGTTTCAGTACTGGGACCCAGTGGTTTGGGGTTCCTCTTTAATGTGACACTGGTTGCATTTCAGGGCAAGAGCCTTGGGGTTATCAGACTCTGCATCCATTATAAATCCACCTGGCTGTTTAAGCCCAAGCAAACTGTGGCGAAACGAGATGCAGCTTAAACAAATATGAGGATGAAAGACCAAGTTGCATTTTTTTTCCATTCCTTTCTAATGAGAATCCCTGCTGTGTTTTCTTTTTTGATATTCAGAAGAATGAGCATCTTTAGAAGAGGGAGTAAGGTCCTTTCTATTTACTGTCTGGATTTCTGGCTTCTACAAATGAAAGCCCAGAGTGTCTGACTTGTGTGTCAGCCAAGAGCTTCTGCGTCTTAGGGACATCCAAAACCCTATCAAAGGTAACTCCTACTGTTCCAGCCATTCCTTCTTATACCCAGCTTCTTCTGCCTGCTCCATGAATTACCATAGCCAGCCAGGGATCACTTTGGAGGGGCTGGATTCCACCATCTGTTGCAGAAAGAAAAAGCTCTGGGTGCTTTTTGCTTCAGCTTGTTTTGCACAATTCTAAGCAAGCAGCAGGAGGGTTGTTCCATGTCCCCACGGGGGGAGCTGCCCTTTAGGATTGTACATAAGCTGTAGACACTCGGATGGACTTGGCATGGGAGATCGATGGCCTGGATTGGGCAAGCAGTGCTGTTTCACAGGCATAAATGGCACACAGAATTTATTACCACTGATGCAGGGCACATAATTGTGTAAATATCCAGCTCTAGATGAGAGAGCAGGAAAACGCCACAGGGCTGGGGCTCAATGATCTGGAGAAAGACAAGAACCATGGAGATACCAGGGTTTTCATCCTGGAGTGCAGGCTCTGGGTCTGGTCTCCCCAGCTGCTGCCCACAACTCCAGCATTCAGCGTGGTGGCTCTAGTTACAGATAAATCCTGCTTGTGGTCCCTGACCCCCCAAGTCGGGATCGACAGGATTATTTGGCTCTTCCAGCCTTGCACCTTGTACCACGTGTGAAACACCACTGTCCTAAAGGAGGACATTCTCCAGACACTCTTCCCTGCTGGCGGTTCTCCAGGCTACCAGGCAGGGGGCAGGCTGCCCCTCCTTCCCCCTCTGCCTCCCCAGCAGCAGCTGCTTTCTGCTTTCTCCTCCAGAAGTGGTTTTTGCTGTAGTTTTTGTCCCTTTAGTTGTTGGGTTTTCCCTTATAACCATGGTTCCACCACTCAGTCTGATGTAGATCAGAGTGAGACCTGCCCCATCACTCCAGGGCTGTCTGACCCCACCACTAGGTGCCAGAGCAGGGGACCTGCTCTGCCCCTGGGGCTGGTGGACTCTACCCTCCATTCTTCTGGCCTTCCCTCACCTGCTGAGTGAGGGACTCACTGGCTGTTCAGGTTCTCAACTGTTCTGTGCAGACCACTCCTAAAGGTCTATGCTGTCCACTCATGAGGTCAAGCTCAGCAAAGGAAGCATGCTGTCATGGGATCTCCAACTTTATCACAGGGCTCAGATCCCGCCCTGGTGGGAGCACGTGGAACTCCATTGACATCACTGTAATAGCAGCTGCCTATAAAAGGGCAACATTTTCTCTCCAACCCCCGTGCAGGGGGAAGTAGGCCTTTCAGTTGCCCCCGGAGTAGACTGTGTTGTTCGGAAGGCACCGGGGCAGCAAATTCTTGGCTTGTGCTGTGCAAGAGGCATAACGACAACACCTACAAAGCACTGATGCTCCTTGGAGAAGAGATTAATGAAATGCCAGGCCCAGCTCATGTGCTGGATCATCAGCGACGAACATACCGTGCTCTGGCAAGCCACGTGTGATGCTGCATTGCAGTCAGGTGGGGACAAGGACAATGATTCGTCAGTGCCTGAGGAGTGCAGCTAAGAATGTGCCGAGGGTGGCAGCTGGGCGCCAAAAGTGGAAGCATCAATCCAAAAGTTCGGAGAAAGGTCCATCGGTAGTTACTGTGTGGAGGTAAGAGGATAAATCTTAACAAGGTCCTGCTGGGGGCTGGAAGATGGTGACGTCAACCGCTGGTGTGCAGGGCTGGTGGCAGCTCACATACTCCAGGGAGTGACTTGAGGTGCTGGCTCCTTGGCATGTGAGTGATACCACAAGCCCTAGAGCCTCCCGGGGCTGAGGCATGTGTAAGAGGCGATGAGTCTCTGTCCATGTAACATGGGCTGCGGGGAGTGGAAGCAGATTTGAGGCCCGTCAGCTTAGACTCCCTTAGCATCACTTAGACTGCCTTCAAAGTTGGCTCGTTGTGTGTCTTGGGCAGGTCATCCCCTACAACCAGAGCAGAGCCTGCTTCGCCCTGGGGGGTGACAATGATTATTTATTATTTGTATTTATGTAGCACTGGGAGCCCGAGTCATGGCCCAGGTCACCACAGTGCTAGACCCTGAGCAATCTGCTGCTGCTAGCAAAGTGCTGTCTCCTGCTAACATTGCGCCACACTTGGGCTTTCCCTCGGTCACTTTGGGATTCCCTTTTTCAACTGCTGAGCAGCCTCCATGCTGATTTAATTCATTTGAATTTCCTAACTTTTCCCTTCAGGCTTTTTCTAACTAATGGCCTCGCTTTTTTAAGATCTGCTTTCTCAAAGTTTAGTGTCAGCGCTCTTGGCAGGATCCCCCCACGAGGATGCTGCAGTTAAGTATGGTCACCGTTACTTGCCCTCTCCGCTCTAGGAGGGGCCATTCCAAGAAGCAAATATTTGTTATTGGGTAATTTACTTCTCCAAACCCTGTCCTGCAAGGAAGTTCCCACCGTTCCTAGCTGGGCAACTGAAGTCACCTGCTATTACTGTTCTGCCAGATGTTGTTGTTCGCTTATTGCTCTCGACATTCATACTTGTGAGCACTATTCTTTTGTGCGGTGGATGGTACCAATCATCTTAGATTCTGATGACTGAAGACTTATAAGCATATGTGTTCTACCTCTTGCATCTCTTTAACCACAAATACTATTCCAATCAAGCCTACAGAATCTACGTGTCGCACTACTCCGTCCCTGCTACAGTCGCTGATCTTAAAAACATCGACTATCAGGGCTAGTTCTCACTGTTGTGCTTAGTTCCACTGAAATCACTATGCCTGGTAGTAACTGTTTGCACAATCAGGCTAACCTATGTTTCCTGCAGAATTAGGGTGTCTGTAACACTGGCAGGTGCTATTACTGACCATCTCACAAGTTCTATTTACCTGACCACAGAGGCATTTAGAGACATGTCTATTGTTAGTAGTGAGGACATTCTTTTGGAAGATGATCATGGCACCAGTCAAATTCTGTTCACTCCCTAGTTTCTCTGACTTACTTATTTCTTAGGGGCAGAGTTGCTGCCTATGGAATAAGAGTGAACAGAAAGAGTCCGTAGTGTCAACACTTTACATCAGCCATTGAATGTGAGGGGATGTTTCCCAGTGGTTAGTGCAGGGCACGGCACATCAGGAATTGTGAGGTCTAGTCCCAGCTATACCACTCACTCATTGGGAGAATTACTTAATCTCCGTTTCCCCTTCCTGCTAAGGTCACAAAGGGCTTGTGTTCTAGCTGCTTCCTGTAATTATTGTAGGCAGTGTTGTTGTAGTCATGTCGGTCCCACGATATTAGCGAGACAAGATGGGGGAGCTAATATCTTTTATCAGACCAACTTCTGTTGGTGAAATTTTGAAAACATCAACACTTTTTCATGAATTTGGAATGTGGGCACTGCCTCTTTGTTCTACCACAGGAGCCCCTGGGGGCTACCAGAGTATGAAAAATAATGTAAGAGTGTAGCATGCAGGCTGAGAAAGCTGCAACTCTTGAGCGATGCTGCTCAAGTAAGTAACTGAGGTTCCCATCCTGGCTGGAGTGGTTGACTCAGGAATCCAAATGAGATATCAGGAGGTATTGGAGTGACTGACAGACATCTCCCAGACAGAAACTTGAACTGCTGGCTGGGTTATTACGCTTGGCCAGCAGCTGCTCATGGCACTTGGCAAGTTGGCTTGAAGACTTGTTTGTTCAGTCTCTGCTCTAAGCAGATGTTTCTGTAATTAATAGAGATTAAAAGGGCAATGCCTCAAAGAGGAAAAGGAGACCAAAGGCTGCAAATACAGGATTCTGGCCCAGGAGCTTCTGTAGAGGGTTGAGCTGCATGGATGTATTTTTTGCTGCCGGGGACGGTTATAAGAAAGGATTCTTTTTCCGTGGCGGGTTGTTAGGCTGGATATTCCAGGCAGTGTGAGGTCCTCTCTTCTGGTTTCTCTCCTTCCCACACCTCACAGGCAGTCCCTTCAGCCTTTCTTCTCTAACTATAAAGAAGCAGGAGGTGGTCTTACAAGAAGAGGCTCAAACCTTTTGCTTCTGGCCATGTAGCAGCATCCCTCGCTTGATGCCTGCCTTCCACCACTCACTAGCACCTCCCAAAATGCAGCCCTTTCTGGGTCTCTTCTTAAAAGGAGACTACAGAGTTGAAGGGGACTGTATATGATGCTCCCTTGGATAAGAGAGATTCTACATTCTATGCACCTAGCTTGCCATGTGTCTAAATAAGACCATGAAGGTCTTGGCCACCTTCAGTAATGCTTGGGGTTTCTCCCACCCGGCTTCCAAGCTGCACTGAATGATGCTCGACAGGCACGCTTCCACACAGAGTACCTGGGAAATACACAACCCAGCACTCATGGAAGACAGCATACTCACAATTAGGACAGGCACGAAGATGCCATTGCAGTGTGCATGCTGTCTCTCATTCACACACATGCACACACACACTCACACCCAGGTGAACGGATGCACGCACTCTGCAAAACATGTTCCTGCGGGGAAGGTGCATAAAACACAATCAGTGTGAGAGGAGCAGGAAGAGTCCAGTGGGCATGGCAGAGTCAAGATTTTGTTCATTCTTTGTAAAGGAGTAGATAACACTGGACCATTTGATTCACCTGCTCCCAGCTCCTGTAGTGCCTACAAGAGAGGAGGGCTCTGCTGGTCCCCAGACTAGCACACAGGGCCATGTTCAGGCTGCTCTTTGGCTGCCCTGGGCTGAGGTGAGTGTTCAGGGTGTTCCATGCAGGTTTCTGCCCATGACAGGCTGATAGCAAAGTGCAAGCTGCCCCCAGAACTGTTACCATCTTTGATCAGGGCTCAAATTCTTAATCATAAGCTCACATACATCCCTTAACACCGTGACGGAAGCTGCTTGTCTTCACTGTCAGGGCCCTACCGATCATCTCTCATTCACCACGGAAGGGTCGCCTCCTGCCTCTGATCAGCCCAAGAAGTCAGCCTCCATCACCCGCTTGCAAAATTCGCAAACACGCCCCTTCGTGCTTCCTCCCTTGCTGCCCCGCTAAGGTGGGAGGAGCTCCCCATAAACATCCCCCAAACTACCTTAGGGGTCTTCCTTCAGATCCCTCCTTATAACTCTCCTCTGTCCACAAAACAATTGCCAGTGGCCAGGCTGCTAGTGAGCTGGGCCCGCTGCCTGTCCTGCTGTCCAATACTGTCTCCTTTTCTCCCCTGTCTGCCTGTCTGCATCCACCTGCTGCCTCTGGTCTTAGAAGGTAAAAGATGGCCAGGGACCATCTTTCTGTTCTGTGTTTGTATAGTGCCTGGTTCCATGGGGTCCTGGTCCATCACTGGCACAGCTCCTAGGTGCTATGGTGCTCCAAATGCATGTTTCAAGGGAGACAAGGTGTTACCATGTCCAGCTCAGGTGCCTGCACTGCACAGAGACATTGCTAATGCTGCATTTCCAGAGCCACTCCAATGGCATCTCTTCATAGCCACCTGCGGCCTGCAGAGCTGGGCTTGAAGGAGCTGTCAGGGAGCCTGCTTGCCTGCCCAGCTGGGGCACAGCAAGTGGGCTCTGGCTCAGAAAAGGTCTGTCCCCAGAGGGAGGAGCCGGGGCAATCGGAGCATGGTGAGGTGGAGTCGGTCCCCGGAGTGAGGGGGAAATTGGAACTGGAAGCTATAGCCGAAGGTCTGGGAGCCAGTTCTGACAGCAGCTGCTGCTCTTCCTGCCCTCTCAGCAGGGAGGCTGATTGCGGTTACTCTGGTAGCCAGACTTTTAGTGTCCGGTCAATACTGCCGGATCCTCTTTTCGACTGGACTTTCTGGTCAAAAAACTGGACACCTGCCAATTCTAGCTTCCTCCCCCGCCCCCAGTTACCTCTTCCCCTGAAGCCCCAGCATGCACCTCCTAACCATTCCCAGCACCTCCCTATCGCCTCTCCTACCTCCCCATAGCCCAACCTTTCCTCTCTTTCCATGCAATGAGCCTCTCTGTACACCCTGCCCTCTGCTCAAATGAGGGCGGGCGGGCGGGGGATCCAGCTCAGCATGGGCTTCTCTGCCCTCCCAAATGGGGGTCTCTGAGGGCTGTCTGCTCCCAAGGGGCAGGGCTGGCAGTGAGGAGCACTTGAGCCTGGGCCTCCTGCCTAGCCTGGCCTCTGCCATGAAGCCCTGCAGCAGCCCCTCTGCCAGAGCACACCCCTGCCCCAGCCCCTGGGGCTCCCCAGAAGCTCGGGGCAGGCCAATCCGAGCTCTATCCATTGCCAGACCCCTAGATGGGGCCAGGTGGCTCCTTGCCCCTGAGGATGTGGCTGTGAGCCTTGGGCTCCCGGAGACAGCTATACCCAGCATAGTCCGGGCCAAGATTTACAGGCCCTGTTAAAAAAAAAAAAAAAAGCCCAGGGCTATTCTAGCTCACAACCAACACACTTCCCCTCCTCGCTCAGAGACAGCCCTCAGGGAAAGACTGGAGAGGGTCAGTTCTTGCTCCTAATGGTGCATTTAATGCTGAGTATAAAGGCTGAAAGCCCCATTGCTCTGGAGGAAACTTATTACCTGGCAAATATATAGTAAGCTGGCTGCAGATGAATTTCCCCTGCAATTTAGCAATCGGTGGCAATAGTAAAACAGAGAGTTATTTGGATCTTTACCTGCCTATTTCCCATTAGGCAAATGAAAGCCACAGTAAGTAAAAGTGATGCACTGGTAAAAAAGGCAAACTATGGAGTATATAACCAGGTCTTTCCTCTCCCTCCAGCTGCCCCCTTCACCACTGGCCAGTGCCGGGAAGCTGCTGCTGGAATCGGGGAGCTGCTATCTTTGTATTACAAAGGTGAAAGCGAATGGATAGTGCTAATCCCACAGCTCCCAGCGCTGAGGCTTGGGAGCAGCATAAGCCTTCGGAGCGGTTTGGACCCCCTGCTCTCTGGAGCCAGGCCTTCTGCTTGTTAGGATTAGACTGCCAAGCTTCCCGCGGAGAGACACGGCAATGGAGGACATGGCTGCTGCCAACCAGCTCTGAAATACGCTCAGGAGAGAGTGACTCCTCATCTGAGGCCATGCACAATGCAATAGCGAGATCAAAGGTATTAGTTTGACTTCGAAAAGTCCAGTGTAATTTAATCGGGATGAAACCAATGGAATGACACAGAAATATGTGAGAGGCTTACAGAAATGACACTAAACGCCTTTAGATTGTAATAGATGGTGAGTCTTTTTCTGGAGGTATTTTGAATCATCCTACAGCACCGGAAAGCAGGGATAGAATTCTCAATCCAATTGGATACAATGGATCAGAAATTGTATAGAGCGGTTCTCATCTCCTATTATCAACCACAAGGCTTCTCCAAAAGGGCAAGGCTGGGCTGATTTGAATAGGGGTGACTCTAAGGTTGGGCGCGGTGGTGAAATCCTGGACCCACTGATGTCAATTCAGTTTCACCCAGCATATGCTTGACATTACCTTCTTTCTCTTTCTTGCGCTGTGTCTAATTTTCTAGCCCCAGGATTCCCACTTATTTTCATAGTATGAACCACATCCTAATAGAGCAATGGTCTCCTGGGCACTTTTCCCTCCCATTGATGGCCACAGGGACCCACGTCCTTTCCCATTCATGGCCATGCAGACCCACCTTTCCTTCCAGTGGTGACTAGATAAGATAGGTGCGGTGAGTGAAGCCATTGCTTACACGGAACAATAACATTGGGGAAGGATTTGATGTGCTTTGATCTTCTTTTAATGCAGTCTAGCAGATGGAAATCAGGAAGAGAAGCCAGCTCCCCATGTCCAACAATCAAATGTTTGGTGGGGTCCAGCTTGTCTACAATCACAGCTTGGGAGCCACCGTTCAAGGCCCTAGTGATGGTCCCACAGATTCTGCAAAGTCATGAGAATTTTCTAAGGAAAAAAAAGTGGGGCCAAATCCTCAGCTACCATAAATCAGTATTGACAGCACTTAGTGGAGCTACACCAGTGTGAACCAGCTGAAGATCCAACCCGCTATTCCATTCTATTCTCTAGGTGTCTGTCCCTCACTCAGCACAGGAGAATCTGGGCACCTCCAAAGGTAATAACAAAATGTTTTTAAGTACATCAGAAGTAGGAAGCCTGCTAAACAACCACTGGGGCCCCTTGATGATCGAGATACAAAAGGAGCGCTTAAAGACGATAAAGTCATTGCGGAGAAACGAAATGGATTCTTTGCTTCAGTCTTCACGGCTGAGAATGTTAGGGAGATTCTCAAATCTGAGCTGGCTTTTGTAGGTGGCAAATCTGAGGAACTGTCACAGAGTGAAGTGTCACTAGAGGAGGTTTTGGAATTAATTGATAAACTCAACATTAACAAGTCACCTGGACCGGATTGCATTCACCCAAGAGTTCCGAAAGAACTCAAATGTGAAGTTGCGGAACTATTAACTAAGGTTTGTAAGCTGTTCTTTAAATCGGCTTCGGTACCCAATGACTGGAAGTTAGCTATTGTAATGCTAATATTTAAAACTTGATCTAGAGGTGATCCCTGCAATTACAGACCGGTAAGTCTAATGTCGGTACCGAGCAAATTAGTTGAAACAATAGTTAAAAATAAAATTGTCAGACACATAGAAAAACATAAACTGTTGAGCAATAGTCAACATGGTTTCTGTAAAGGGAAATCGTGTCTTACTAATCTATTAGAGTTCTTTGAAGGGGTCAACAAACATGTGGACAAGGGGGATCCAGTGGACATAGTGTACTTAGATTTCCAGAAAACCTTTGACAAGGTCCCTCACCAAAGGCTCTCACGTAAATTAAGCTGTCATGGGATAAAAGGGAAGGTCCTTTCATGGATTGAGAACTGGTTAAAAGACAGGGAACAAAGGGTAGGAATTTTTGGTAAATTCTCAGAATGGAGAGGGGTAATTAGTGGTGTTCCCCAAGGGTCAATCCTAGGACCAATCCTGTTCAATTTATTCATAAATGATCCGGAGAAAAGGGTAAACAGTGAGGTGGCAAAGTTTGCAGATGATACTAAACTATTCAAAATAGTTAAGACCAAAGCAGATTGTGAAGAACTTCAAAAAGATCTCACAAAACTAAGTGATTGGGCAACAAAATGGCAAATGAAATTTAATGTGGATAAATGTAAAGTAATGCACATTGGAAAAAAATAACCCCAACTATACATACAATATGATGAGCGCAAATTTAGCTACAATAAGTCAGGAAAAAGATCTTGGAGTCATCGTGGATAGTTCTCTGAAGATGTCCACGCAGTATGCAGAGGCAGTCAAAAAAGCAAACAGGATGTTAGGAATCATTAAAAAGGGGATAGAGAATAAGACAGAGAATATATAATTGCCCGTATATAAATCAATGATACACCCACATCTTGAATACTGTGTAAGATGTGGTCTCCTCACCTCAAAAAAGATATTCTAGCACTAGAAAAGGTTCAGAAAAGGGCAATTAAAATGATTAGGGGTTTGGAGAGAGTCCCATACGAGGAAAGATTAAAGAGGCTAGGACTCTTCAGCTTGGAAAAGAGAAGACTAAGGGGGGATATGATAGAGGTATATAAAATCATGAGTGATGTTGAGAAAGTGGATAAGGAAAAGTTATTTACTTATTCCCATAATACAAGAACTAGGGGTCACCAAATGAAATTAATAGGAGCAGGTTTAAAACAAATAAAAGGAAGTTCTTCTTCACGCAGTGCACAGTCAACTTGTGGAACTCCTTACCTGAGGAGGTTGTGAAGACTAGGACTATAACAATATTTAAAAGGGAACTGGATAAATTCATGGTGGCTAAGTCCATAAATGGCTATTAGCCAGGATGGGTAAAGAATGGTGTCCCTAGCCTCTGTTCGTCAAAGGAGGGAGATGGATGGCAAGAGAGAGATCACTTGATCATTGCCTGTTAGGTTCACTCCCTCTGGGGCACCTGGCATTGGCCACTGTCGGTAGACGGATACTGGGCTAGATGGACCTTTGGTCTGACCCAGTATGGCCATTCTTATGTTCTTAGTTGTGTATTAAGCGAGGTGATGAACATTCATCATGTGTGGTTCATTCTCTCTCTCTCCCACCTTCTCACGAGCTGTAGAATTGTATGTGCCCTGACGTGTTTTGTTGGGTGGCTGTTTAAAGTCCATACTGCTCCATGTTTGTGTTAGAGAAGGTAGGTCACAGAAGCATGCCCGGGACTTCGAGTGGAAGGTGGGAAGGTTTGTTATGGTTAGTTTGTGTGGGGTCTGTTCTACTGTATTGAATCAGTCCCCAAGGAAGTTCTGTCTCCCGCACAGATGAGCTTTCCCCTTATGGTAGAGACTTCCATTATACCAGAGGAGCAGAGTTGTCAACCATGGACTCCATGCCAGAGCTTTCAGTGATCTTTGAGGCTATGCCTATCCTGTGGCTGGGGGACCTTCCCAGCTTGAGTCGACAGACACACACTTGCTCCTCTTGAGCTAGCATGCTAAAAATAATAATACAAGAAATCCAGTGTGGATATGGCAGCACAGGCAGCAGCACAAACTAGCCACCCAAGTACATACCCCAAGGGTGGAGCAAGCCTGTACGCTGGTGTCTAGCCTATGCCGCCACCTGTGGCACAATGTCCGGAGTGCAATTTTTAAGGCATTAGCTGAAGCAGAGCTAACACGTCTGTTTACCCAGTTGGGAGGCACGCTCCCAACTGCAGTGTAGACCTGATCTTAGAGCACTAGACCCAGGCTATTGAACACTGTGAAGACAAGGACTAAGATCTTGAATTTGAAGCCCTAGAAAAGAGACGACCAAGGGGGGATATGATAGAGGTCTATAAAATCATGACTGGTGTGGAGAAAGTGAATAAGGAAGTGTTATTTACTCCTTCACATAACACAAGAACTAGGGGTCACCAAATGAAATTAATAGGCAGCAAGTTTAAAACAAACAAAAGGAAGTATTTTTTCGCACAACGCACAGTCAACCTGTGGAACTCCTTGCTAGAGGATAGTGAAGGCCAAGACTATAACAGGGTTCAAAAAAGAACTATATAAGTTCATAGAGGATTAGCCAGGATGGGCAGGGATGGTGTCCCTAGCCTCTCTTTGCCAGAAGCTGGGAATGGGCTACAGGGGATGGATCTCTTGATGATTGCTCTGTTCTGTTCATTCCCTCTGGGGCACCTGGCATTGGCCACTGTCGGAATACAGGATACTGGGCTAGATGGAGCTTTGGTCTGACCCAGTATAGCTGTTCTTATGTTCTAAGACCTAAGTCTTTTCCTTTCCACGCCCTTGACTCTTTTTGGACCTTCTGGCTGCCCAAAGGCTTGAAAAGGTCTTCGTCTGTGGGGACAAGCCCTTGAAATGAACATGGAGGATGCTAAACACTGAGAGCACAGTCAGACCTCAGTAATGCAGGTATACTGGTACTCAGCATGTCTGGTTTATGACTTCCCTCTGAGCCCTGTTCCTCATAATCACATCAGGGAATCTTAGAATCAAGTTAATGCAAACAACCCGATCACGTGAGGAGCAATAAAAATAAAATATCATAATACAAAACCTAAATGGAGGACGTACTCGGCAAACAGAATGCTGTAAACAAACTAATGTGTCTCGCTGCAACGATATTTCCAGAGGTATGGAAGAGCCCCAAGAGATGGCATGAAAACGCAGCTGTTCTCCCACTACGTTAGCTGAGGAGAGGAGGGACAGGTGACAAATGCAGCACAAGGCCAACCACTTCAGGGTCCCATGGGGGGCAGCTCCTCCAGGGGGGTTTCTGGGGAGGAAGACAGTGTCTCCAGGTGCCAGATGACACAGCTACTGCTCCTTCTTTGTCCAGGATAGGTTATGGCTGTTGTTTTGATGCTATACGGCAAAATGTGCTTGGATGTTAAGCTGGAGGACATCTGCCAGGCATTCTTCCCCTTCCCTTCTACGGCCCTCCAGGTCACTGTGCGCCTTGTGACACTGTAGGTCAAATTACCCCCCAGATGGCGTCCTGAATAGCCCTTATGCATTTGGATGGGATCTGGTGGCCTTTGTGAAGTCATCTGGTGGCATTCTCCCCAGTTCCCAGCAGACTGGTATTAAAGTCAGAAAAGCCGCCAGCTGGCACTAATTAAAGCATTACAGGAATCAGAGCTGGTGAAAGGACTGGCAGCTCTACGGGCTGGACTTCTCCATCCTCACAACAGGCATGGAATGGGCAATGCTCACACAAGCTTCTCCCACAATGCCCTGGATCCAGCATGATTCACCCTGCATGGATAGTACCACTGCCTGAGGCCAGAGGGGTACTCAGTCCCCATGGCCCATGCAGCCATTGACCTCTTTGCTCAGATGCACATGTGCTTAGGCCAGTGTGATACAGGAGGTCAGAGGTCCTCCTCCCTGGGAGAGACGTATCCCTCCCTTTGTTTGGACACAGGCTGTAAAACCTAATATCAACATGTACCCATAATTCCTTATATAGCATTAGTACACACACTGCACAATGATATCAGTCACCAGTGTGGCATAGGCTTTCATAAAACACCTCACTCATTACACTTTTATAACACAGTAAAATTGTATCCAACCAGTTGATTCAGTTGCTTATCTCTTGAGTTCAGCCCCACTCCTCGTCTTTATAGCCCAGTGAACCTTTGAAATGAATTCTTCTGAAGGTTACCCCCTCAAAAGAAAGTTTATTCACGCTGTGAGGAAGGCGACATGGTGTCTGGTGGCAGAGGAAGCTCCATGCTTTTCCTTGCCCTGCTGGTGTTTGCTGAAATGCAAATTGTTCAGTTCCCTGCCATCTCCTCTCGCTGTTGTCTTGCTGCTTCTGTCTGCTGCTTACCCACATCCCTTTGTCAAGGACAGACCTTTTTACCAACTCACTCAAAGTGCCAGGTTTACACACCCTCATAGTCATTGTTCCAGCCTGTATCCATAACTCTTATACCCATCATGAACACACATCACACAAGAATATTAATGACCAGCGAGTTGTTAGTTTTCAGATGATACCTCACAAGGTGTATTTTGTACAATGATGATTACAATCGTGTGTAGGTCATGAATACAGGGATGCTTAGGGGCCTATCATCGTGCACAGGCCCCTGTAATACCCCACTGATGACAGGAGAGCCGTGTGGGTGAGCCTTTCACCTCCGCATGGCCATAGTGGGCTGCCTGTGCAGATCTCATTACAGGCCTGAGGCCCCAGTGACTATTCTGAGTCACTTCTGCTGGGCTGGGTCAGGATCAGCGTTCTTGGGCCAAGCCTCGATCACAGCATCTCATGAAATCATATTTTTAAAAAATAGTTTAAAAAGGAAAAGCCTCTCTGCTCCCTTTAAAGCTGGTTCAGCTGTAAAGCCGACAGACCCCAGGCGTCAGTGGGCAAGGTCGAATCTGGGACCTCTGGAGCTTAGCGCATGAACCTCTCCTACATGAGCTGAAAACCAACTGGCTGTTAGCTCAGACTGTAGAGCAGGCTCATTAATCTCTCTCTAAGTGGTCTCATGCCACTCGATGGGACAGAACACCACACCCAGGAGGTGTTGGGGTTACACAGTCACCTCCTGAGTGACAGCAAAGCCCCAGCCATCCTTCTCCTTGCCCCTCAGGAGACTGTCCTCTCCTCCATCTTTGTTCTTGTTTTCATTCAGGCCCTGATCCTGCAGTGATGCTATGCAGGTACAGATCCCGCTGCACAGAGCTCATTGAGGGATCAGGCCTTTGGCTGTAAACTCCTTCGGCCAGGACATTTATCTTCAAGCCCGTCAATACTCCAAGGTCCACAGGATAGCCTCACAGGTTCCCTCTTCTTCTCGCTGTGGCCGATGGCACCACAGTTCCTTCATCACCTCCAATATCACTGAGCAGCTCCAGTCAGGGGCAGATCCCCTTTGTGCTAAGACTGTACAAACATATCCTGGTAAGAAGACACCATCTCTACCCCAAAGAGTTCACAGGCAGCGGAGCTGGGGCTCAGGAGAGCAGAGCTCAAACACTACAGACTGCCTGGGTGACCCTGGGCAAGTCACTGAGTCTCTCTGGACCTCATTCCCCATCTGTACTGGGGGATAATAATAAGGCCTGGTGGGTTTCTCAGGGGAAGGGGCCTGGTTTCCTGCCAGTTCACCCCTGGCCCTAGTGGCCTGCCTGGTGGGCTGTCATGGACCTGTCATCTCTGGCTCCCGGCAGGGTGGCAAGGTGCCTGAAGGCAGGGCTGCTGGGGCTCCAGGTAACTCAGGGAGCTTCTCTAACAGGGCCAGCTCCAGGCACCAGAGTAGGAAGCAGGTGCTTGGGGCGGCCAATTTAAAGGGGAGGCAAGTCCAGGTCTTCAGCGACAGTTCGACAGCGGGTCCTCCTTCTCTTCCTCTTTGGCAGCAATTCGGCGGCACCTCAAGGAGGAAGAGAGGGAATGAGAGACCCGCCGCCGAATTGCTGCCGAAGACCCGAACAAAAACACACGTCTCTCCTGGGGATTTTCCTGGCTGCCCACAGACAGTTCAACCCCCCCTCACCCCAATCACTGCAAAGGCCGCCCTGGGACCAACCAGCACAGTAGCTGCCCTGCCCCCAATTGAAGGATGAGGTCTGGGGGGGTCTCGGCCCATTCCCCCCCCCGAGCCCAGGCCGGGTGCCCCTCCCCTCGCTCCGCACTTACCGGCTCTGCCTCGTGCCCATCGCTTCCCACCTCAGCGGGCCCCGGAAGTGATGCACCTGCTGTATGCCAGGCGGGGGGAGCGGGAGATGGAGACACGTGCGGGTCTGGCCATTAGCGCGGGGCTGTGAGGCAGGGGGCGAGCCCAGCAGCCCCACCCCACCGCTTGCCATGGGCCCCACAGTGAGCCCACGCTGGCCAAGTGCAGCCCTGGGGCCGCATATTATGCAGGCCTGTGCTAGGCATTGATGAGAAAACAGCAGCAGAGGATACGCCTGATTTCCACATAGGGCCCCTTTGATGCTGTGGGAACCAAGCATTGTGACCTCAGGGCCAACTCAGACAATAATCGCACATTCCCTCCTGTTCATCTTCAAACTTCAATCCCATTGGTTGGAATAAGTCAGAGAATTAAACAGCTGGTCAGGATGGAGTTTGGGGAGAGGCTTGGGCCATGGGGGTTCAGGACCAGACTAGAAATGGCTGCATTGGCTGAAGAGCAGTGCGGCGTGAGAGTTGCACCGTGAGTCCTTCCACGTTGTGCCTGGCTCAGAAAAGATCTTTTTCCTTTGCTCAGTCAGACCTGTTTTAGTTCATCTAAATCATGCCCCTTTGACCCTGCAGGCCGAGGGATTACTCCACCCGCAGCACCGGGTGGGCACTGGCAAGGGGAGAAATGGCCAAGGCTGGCAACAGGGTTAGGGTTCAGGGTTAAGATCAGAGAAGAAATTACTTAAGGGAGAGAGAGATGACTGGCTGAGTTGCCTCTGATATCACAATGCTACCGCTCAGGCCCCTCTGCCTGCAGCACGACGTGGGCACCATCCAGGGGAAGATGTGAAACTAATAAAATGCTGAAGAGAAAAGGAGCAGTTTAGACAATGTAACACTAACATGTAGGTTTGGTGGCAGTACCCTGTAAAATTGACACCGGTGCAGGAACAGAGGCTGTGTTCCTGCCCCTCCTACCAACTGCCATCTCAGCCTGCATAAGCCATTAAGCAGGCAGCTGTCTATCAGCATTTCACCAAGAGACCGTGAGGGAGGTGGGAGCAGATGGGACACTGGGAAATTGGGCTCTTCAGCCACCTTCAGAGTCAGAGGAATAATCCCCACTGACCATGCGGGCTGGAATGGGAGGAGTCTGGGCTCTGGAGCATAGCCACTGCCTCAAAATTCTCCTGGGGAACTTCCCAGATCCCAACTTGTCCAAATCCAAGTAGTCTCATCCTCTAATCTCCTGCAGCATTAGCTGTGCCTCTGGTCTGCCTCAGCAGAGCTCCCCTAGTGCAGGAGCTCTGACTGGAATTCATCACAGGGAACCTGTGTTTTTATAAGGAGGGAGTTTAGGATCCTTGAGCCCTCAGTCGGTTTTCAGAGGTTCTGCTATCACTCTGGATGAGACGTTGCTGCCCTGGTAACACCCATTTCCATTCGCACCCTCCGCTCACGCTCTCCCCGAGGCCCTGAGGGATGGCGGTGCTCTCTGGGAAAGATTCATGTGACCCAGTCAACAAATGGCTAAATGGAGTCTTCTCCCAGCTGCCCTGGAGTCTCCCCGACCAGCATGGCTACAGCAATCCATGCAGCACTGTAAGTGACTTTGCTCTGAGCACCTTGTCAGCCCACTCAGTCCCTCGAGGGCCTGCTGCATTAACCAGAGTGTAATTCCTGCAGACTCCCTGTGCCTGTCCGGTTTTCGACCAGAAAGTCCGGTCAAAAAGAACATCTGACTGTGTCCAGTCAGATCTACTGACTGGACATGCAAAGTCCAGTTACTGCAGGCAAGGGAGGCACCAAGTTATCACCTGCACCAGCCCCTTCTGAGCTGGGGGGTCTCAGCCCTGGCTCCGCAGGCAAGTCCCTCCTGACCCAGGCAGGGGAGGGGGGAAGCAGCAAGAAACAGGGAAGGGGGGAAGAGGAGCAGATTGGTGTGGGGCTTGAGAAAGAGGAGGGTCAGAGACAGGGCCTCGGGGGAAGAGGTGGGGTGGGGGAGGTTTTTAAATATTACAAAGCTGGCAATCCTACCTGCACCCTCCCCAGTGCTCAATCCAGCTCCCTTTGCAGCCCATGGGAGTGTTTACACTGACATCCCCAGGGCTGGGATACAGCCTGAAGAGTTAATCTGGTTGCTGGCTTAGAGGCCTCTACTCCCAGCTTGTCACCTGGGATCGGCCATGTCAGGTGGCTCAGGGGTCCCCAGAGAGGGCAGGGAACCTTTCTCAGGTGGCTGAATCAACAGCTCACTCAACTCTAACAAATCGTGCAGGGGAACAGATGTGATGTAAAGAAAATGGTGAATAAACCCCCAACAAAGGCTGAGGAATGTGAGGAGAGACATGGTTTGGCTCCGGAGCCTTCTCTGGGCTCAGGAAAAGCAGAGCTGTTGTTGTTTCTTTCCATCAGTGAGAGCCGAGACGCAGGCTAGCACATTACTTTGAATCTCCTGTGGGATTACCAATGGGGCCCAATTAATACTTCACGGCCTGCCCCAACCAGGGCCCCTTGTTCAAGGCTTGGCCTGTCAGCAGAGCAGGAAAAGCTCAGCCAAAGGGCAGGGAGAGAATGGGGCTGTACAAGCAGGAAGCCCTCGAGACAACTGAACAGTGAGCCATGTGGGGCAAGGCATGACTGTCAATGCACCCGAAGGAGGTCATCAGAATATTCTCAATGGCTTCGTGCCTTGGTCGCAGATCTTCCTGGATGCCTGGAGAGGCCTTGAAGGGGCCTGAAGCTTCATTGTAATGCAGTTGAGCTGTTTTGTAGCTGAGGAACTTGGGTTCCCAGAAAAATAAACCTGTAACTTTTAGGGCAGGAGTCTCATGCACTGAAAGCAGGGCTGGTGGCACCACCTATAGTTAAGGTTGCCCAACATGTCCTTTTAAAAGATCCTGTTTTCAGTTTGCCAAACTTTGCCAAGCTTCAACCGTTCGGGCAGAAATTTTCCATGCCTGGAGTCTGCTTCAGGGTGAATAGGATGGTGTCTCTAGCCTTTGTTTGCCGGAAGCTGGGAATGGGTGACAGGGGATGGATCACTTGATGATTCCCTGTTCTGTTCATTCCCTCTTGGGCACCTGACATTGGCCACTGTCAGCAGACAGGATACTGGTCTAGATGGACCTTTGGTCTGACCCAGTATGGCTGTTCTTATGAAATTGTTTGGAAAATTTCAGCCAAAATTGCTCAGCCACGTCCAAGAACAAGGCTTAAAAATATGTTGTTTAGTCCATGTTTAAAAACAAAATCTGGTGATCTTGTCTTTGATAAACTCTAGGGCCTCCATGCTTTAAAACAGGGACTGGATATTTGGGAGGGGAATGGCCTTAGTATCAGCAATGTGCCTCTTGCTGTCCCTGTGAAAATTCACCCAGGTTAGGAAAAGTCATAAGCCTTCGAAAAATTGCAGTTTACGTATGCTCAGTAGAGACTTGTTAGAGCTTTGCAACTAAATTGTCCAAAGACTCTCTCCAATCTGGGCAAACTGTACCCTGGACTGAGCTGGAGTTTTCCTGCAATTCCTTGGCTTGCCGCAGGCCACGACAGAGCTGGGCACCAGAACTGATTGTTCTCAATGCCCTCAATGGTTTTATTGTCATTTGGTCTTGGTGCCTTCCCTACCCACACATCTCGGGCTAGCACCTGGCTGCCTATTGTTGTCCAGCATTTCCAATGAGTGATAGCCCCATCTGCATCGACAGGGAGACAGGCTCCCAGAAACCGCCCCCTGCGTCCCGCTGTGGTCTTACAGCCCTGGCCATTAGATGACCCCCACCATCCAATGGTGCTGTCTGGCCCCACCGAAAAGCACCTTCATTAAGCCTCTCTCGCTCTGTCCTGTTTAGCATGCCTTCCTATTCCCACCTTGTCCACACCTCATGGCCCTACCCTTCACTAACCTCCTTCCCTATACACAGGCTAGGTACAGAGCACATTCTCCTGTCACATTTTTCTGTGACGCATCCCTACCATTGAGAAGCCCCAGTTAAAGGAGCATATTGCTCCCATCCTTGCTGTGCACTCCAGTCTGGAGGCTGGCAGCTCGGTGTGGGAAGGCAGGAGTGATGGTGGAGCTAGTGTAAGCACACAGGGTGGCAGAGCTAGGACAAAACATTTGGCAGCACTGGGGCAGCACTGCTGGCATTTATGTGTGGGCAACAAAGATAGCACAAATTCTGGGTGCCAGGACGGGCGTGCAAGGGATGGTGCAGATGCTGGGGCAGTGATGCTGACATGGCAGGGCTGTTATAGAGAGCAGAGCAGCAGGGCTGGGTAGCAAGGCTGTCCTAGAAAACTGGGCTTGATGGAGCTGGGCAGCATTTTGAGACATAGGGAATTTTCACTCAGGAATTAAATAAGCTAGAGCTGTGTCTGATCCTGAGCCCCGGCTCTGAGCCTCCCTGGCCCTCCAGATGCCACTGGAAGATCTGGCCTGAGTAATGTGGCACATGTCTACATAAATCACAGCCCCAGACCTCACTGATAGCCCCATAATTCCACCAGGGAGCCATGCCCTCTCCTGGAGAACATCCCACTTATACCAGGGAAATGCGACTCCACACACATGCACAGGAATCTCACACTGCTGGAGCAAACAGGCAGCTCTAAGGCTTATCTGCACACCTGGAGGATTGAAGGGGGCAGGTGGGCAGTTATCAGAACAGGGCTAAGTGCTGGAGTCATTGAACACGACTGGGCCACTCCTGGGTGTGTCCTGGGGACTCTGTATACAGCAGACTCCTTCCTTGTGCGACATGCAAGATCAGGAGCAAAAGGGCAGTTTAGGTGTTTGGGTGTTATCCTGGGACCTGTGCGAACTGCGTTTATTTCCCTGCTCTGTTACAGACTTGGTTCTAGGTAGGTCTTTACACTGCGCTCAGTTCTAGGTAGGTCATCACTGTAGCATCCAAGCACCTTGCAGTTGTGCACTAAGCAATGTGACTGCACATCTGTCACATGTCGTTTGCTCGCTCATCCTCTCCCCAGAGGGAGAAGCATGTGCAGTAGGGGGTCGCGGTTTGGCAGGGTTTGTTGTGCCCGGTGCTCTGTGTTTATCTTGGAGAAGACAAGGTTAAAGCTGTGCACCTTGCACTTGGAACAGAAGGTGGTGAGGTTAGCTCTGGCAGGGTGGGGGCATTATTTCATTGTCTCGGACCGTCCCTGAAGGAGGTTCTGTCTTCTGCACAGAGGAGCTTTACTCTTATTATAGAGAGTTCCGTTATGCCAAAGGAGTGAAGCTCAAACTTGGTCTTTGTCCTGGAGCTTTGCATGGTTTTGTGTGTATCCTAGACCCGGGGAGCACTTTGCAGATAAGGATTGAGACTTTGAACTTGATTCAGTATTTGATGGGAAGCCAGTGTAGGGAGCAGAGGACGGGTGTGATGAGCTCACAGTAGCTTGGGTTGCTGAGGAGACTCGCTGCAGCATTTGGAGCTGTTTGAGTGTCCTAAGCGCTGAAGGTTTCTTGCCCGGGTATGCGGCCTGGCCAGCCCAGCCGAGGGCTGATGGATACATGAATAGCTGAAGCCAGGTCAGCATCTGCCAGATGGGCGTTCTAGCCCAGCGGAGATGGCAGAAAGCCTCACTCGCAACCATTGCAATAAGAGAGCCTGGCATCAATGAGGAATCCAAGAATGCTCCTAGGAAAAGACTGAACTGACCAACTGTGGGCATGAATCACAGGAGACAGCATCACAGGTGCAAACTCTTCAGAACGCTTTCCTCTGCCTCCCAGCATCAGCTCTGTTTTACTCAGATTCAGCTTCACACAGCTATTCTGCATCCATGGTTTCCTGGGTGACCTCAGCAGGTCACTTAGTCACTCTGGGCCTCAGTTTCCCCATCTGTAAAATGGGGACAATAGCCCTGTGTGACAAAGTGGGTCTGCTCTTAATGTTTCCTCTGAATACTGTGTGGGTGCCTCAGTTTCCCCTTTGCATTTCTTAAGTGTCCAGTGTGCATAAATGGCCAGCAATCTGTCTCCTAGCAACAAATGTCTGAGGCCCTTCCCCCCTGCAAAGGAATAGCTAAAGGTGAACAAAGAGATCCAGTGACCTCCTGGCCCAGGAAAGAGACAAAGACCAGAAAGGAGGGGCTGGAGAGGGTTTCATTTAGGAGCTGGCTGGGGACAGGAAGTGAGGGCAGACAGGGTTGTCTGGCTTGCTGGGCCCCAGAATGGACCTGTTGGGTGTAAACTTTTGGTGAACTTTGGAGCCAAAACACACCCAGACTGGCCGTCTCTGTATAATCCTTTCTGAACCCTTTATCGAACAAAGCACTGACCTGCAAACTACTCATGACACCCCCTTTATCAAGTAGCCATTAGCCTTTATCTCTATGCATTTACTTGTTAAACTTGCTTTTCCTGTAAAATCTTGATTGATTATGCATGACCATTATCTTTTATTAATCACTTTGTTTACTTCTGTGTATAAATATTGATGCTCACCCCTAATAAAGGGGCCACACTTATTCTAAAGCTTTTGGGATAGTGTGAGCCCGTTGATCAACGCACTGGTGTCTGGTCTCTGACAGAATTGTGTTCCCATACCAACTCCGCACGAACTCGGGTGCTGGAGAGGTGAGTATGGACTTGCTTTATTACCTAACAATTTGGGGGCTCGTCTGGGATTCCTTCTGGTGCGGTACCTCTGTCCAGTGGTCAGACCACTCATATATGAATTGGCAAGGCGCCACAGGAGATTTCTCCCAGCCAATTCAATATTGAGGGGTCGTGTATTGGACAGCAGGGTAAACGCCAGTTGGAGGGCTCCTGTCAGACACCATGGGTCAAGGGACTAGCGTGCCTCTTGAGAGTCCGTTGGGGATTGTAAATAAGTTATGGAACGAAGGGAAACTCCCAGTACAGACAGGAATGTCTAGGAAGAAATTGTACACATTATGTGTAAGGAATTGGACTGGGTATACCGCGGTATTGGCCGACCCGGAGATAAGGTGGCCTTCGTATGGCTCTTTCGAACAGGCTGCCCTAAGAGGAGTAAAGAGCCAGATCGAAAAAGACCATCCGGGACAGTTATGTTACTGGTTTTATTGGGACACAGCAGCAGAGCTGTGGAAATCTTTAAAAATTATGGCAGTCAGGTACTCTCCCGAGAGTGAACCCCCTCCAGGTTATTTCGATAAAGGTGTAGACCACGGCGTGTTTTGACTCGTCAGCTGGTCCCCTCTGCACCTGCCCCTATTCCTCCGCAGGGGGACTCTCTCCTTGTAGCAGAGGGGAATCTGCAGGATACCAGATTGGAATTTCTGCAGAAGGATGAGGAGGAAATGGAGGGGCAAACCTCGGGAGGAGTAGTTACTAGGCTTATGTCCAAGCAGGTACGGCAGGGTGCATGCCCCCCCCCCCGAGGAAAGTATAGCTAAAGAGATGCCTTTACAGGTGCACGATCAACATTATATGGGCAATGATGGACGGTTGCAACATGCTAGTATTGTGGAATATAAAGGATGGCTAGAATGGGACTTGAAAGAGTGGGGACAGTTGTCAGGGTCTTTTGGGGAAAATCCCCGAAAGATCATAGAACTTCTAGAAAGATTGTTTTTAAGTTATAATCCTACTTATACGGATGTGGATCAGTTGTTAAGTAGAGTTTTGACCGGAGAGGAACGTAGTAGATTGTGGATGGCAGAAAGGACATGGGGAGATAGCAATGCAGTTAATCTTACTTGGATGGATAGGCGGGATCTGGCCGCTGGCTGGAATCCCCTAGACTGGACTCAGCCAAGGCTGACTCAGCTGCGAGCAGATAGAGAGTGATTGTTAGAGAGACTCAAGGAAATGGCTCGCCGCTCGCCTAATCAGGCTAAGTTCATGCAGATTCGGCAGGAATCTGATGAGCCGCCCAGAAAGTTCTGGTCGAGGCTATTGGAGGGGGCCCGAATGTTCACTCAGATGGATCCTGAGAGAGAAGCAGACCACCCTACTCTTATTTCATTTTTTGTGAATCAGTCGGTGCCCCCTGTAAGGGATTACTTCTTAAAGTTTCGCCCTGGTTGGGGAGGTGAGTCAGTCACTTCAGTGTTGGACGTAGCTGATTTTGCCTGGGAGAAAGAAAGGGAAAGTAGTAAAAAGAAAGAGAAAAAGGAAGAATATAAGCTGATGGCTTTAGCTTTTCACGGCGGTGTTCGAGGCAAAGGCCGTGGCCATGGCAGGGGATTCCATGCTCGGGTAAGAGGGTCCTGGCGACCCCAGCCATCAGGAAATTGTTTTCAGTGCGGACAGCCTGGTCACTTTAAACGTGAATGCCCCTGGGGACGCCCAGAGGGTCTGGTTGCATCCGCAGATGCTTACACAAGTGAGGAATACACCCCTGCACCACCAGCTCAGCCCATTCCCCAGTCCTGGATCAACTACGGGAAACAGCAGTAGCCGCAGCAAACTCAGCCTCCTCAATGACGGTACCCCGGGGGCGAAGGCAAACAATGTGATGGTCTTATTTCCTTAATGTCTTTAGCTGGCTCCTTTCTCACTTTCTCCCCTCCCAGCAAAGAGCCTCGTTTAACCCTTTCAGTCCAGGGACTGCCTGTCTCTTTCCTCATTGATACTGGGGCTACTTTCTCTCTTTTAAATCATGCCCCCTCTCCCTGGTTATCCTCTGAGGTTAAAACTGCGACTGAGGTGGAGGGCAACCCACAGTCTCTGGAACTCACTTTGCCTTTGAATGTTGTTTATGCTGATAAATGTTTTCCTCACCGTTTTCTTTTTTCCCCAGCTTGTCCGATCCCTTTGATGGGCCGGGATTTACTCTGTAAGCTTGAGGCTACTTTAACCTGCACTCCTGAAGGGGTAGGATTATTAATGACAGTGTTAGGAGATTCGGCCCCTACTCAGGGTAATTGGGAAACACCCCCCTCTCTCTCCCCTGACCTCACTGACTTGCCTTCAACCCTCTGGGGAATTTCTAACACTGATGTTGGCCTGCTCCTTTCGGCAGAACCCGTAAGGATTCAGGTGAAGCCTTCCTTAACCCCCCCGTCAGTCCCTCAATACCCCCTGTCTCTGGAAGCCCGGGAGGGCATCCGCCCCATTATCGAGGGATTCATTGCACAAAAGCTAGTCCGCCCTCAGCGCACTCCCTGTAACACCCCTATACTGCCTGTCAAAAAGCCTCCTAAAAAGAACGGAGACCCTGTTCGTTGGCGCTTTGTACAGGATCTACGAGTTGTTAATCAGTATGTGGTCCCTCTTCATGCAGTAGTTCCTGACCCAGCTACTATCATCAGCCAAATCCCCTGGGATGCTGAATGGTTCACTGTTATTGACTTAAAATCAGCTTTTTTCAGCATTCCTGTGCACCCAGACTCTCAGTATCTCTTTGGTTTCACCTGGGAGGGACAAAGTTATGTCTGGCAACGACTTCCTCAAGGCTACAGAGACAGCCCCACGATTTTCAGCCAGTGCCTCCGCCACGACTTGGAAGGTTTCACCAGTCCGCAGGGATCCACATTGGTCCTATACGTAAATGACATCCTATTAGGTAATCGCGAAAAAGCTGCCCTCCGCATCGATGGTAAGGCACTTTTATTATACCTACACACCAGAGGCCACAAGGTAGACCCTAAAAAAATTCAGTGGGTCTCACAGAAGGTCCGATATCTGGGCTTCCTGTTAACCCCAGAGGGAAGACAGATGGACCCAGCCCGCATAAAGACTATTCAAAACTGCCCTCTACCGAACACCAAGAAACAACTTCGAGGTTTCTTAGGATTAATTGGCTTCTGTCGCCCCTGGTTGCCATCCTGCGGGGAGTTAAGCAAACCGCTCCACCGACTCACTGCTAACCTTGCTCCTGACCCTTTGCAGTGGTCCCCGGACACTATTAAAGCCTTTCAGTTACTCAAGGACAGTGTGGCCTCCTCCATGTCTCTCCGCCCCCCCAATTACAGCAAACCCTTTCACCTTTTTGTCCACGAGAGGGGCGGAATTGCTAGTGGTGTCCTTACCCAGCTGAGCGGGCCCCACCATTTCCCGCTTGCTTTTTACTCTCAGCAAATCGACCCTGTCGCTCAGGGAACCCCATCCTGCACCCGGACTCTGGCAGCAGCTGCCCTGCTGATCACAAAGGCAAAGAGCCTAACCCTGGGTCATTTTACCACGGTTTGGACCTCTCATGCCTTGTCAGCCCTTCTGCGTAGGGGCACAACCCAAGTCTTTTCGGCCCATCGTCAGCAACAGCTAGAGGCCGAACTCTTAGAAGACACTAACCTAATTTTTGAAAGGTGTGGACCCCTTAATCCAGCTACCTTGCTTCCTGACCTGCCAGTCCTCCAGGATCAGCACGACTGTGTGGAAGTAGTTTCCAGCATCTTACAGATAAGGGACAACCTGTTTGACGTGCCACTGGACAATCCCGATTGCATCCTCTTCTCGGACGGAAGCTCCTTCTATGTTGATGGCAAGCGTTTCACTGGTTATGCTGTCACCTCTGAATGGGACATTCAAGAGGCCGCCTCACTGCCAGGCAACTGGGGAGCCCAAGCCGCTGAACTCTATGCCCTGGCCCGAGCTTGCCAGTTGGCCGCTGGTAAGACCGTTACCATTTTTACTGATAGCAAATATGCTTTTGGAGTTGTGCATTGTCATATTCACCTCTGAAAGTTTCGAGGTTTCCAGACAGCTGCCGGTAAACCCATTCAGCACCTCCCCCTCATTCACAAGCTTTTGGACGCCCTCCAAAAACCCTCTGTCCTGGCTGTAGTTCACTGCCGGGCCCATACTAAAGATAGTAGCCCCGTTACCCGTGGGAATGCCCTGGCTGACGCCTCCGCCAAGAAGGCTGCCACCTTACCTTTAGCCATGCCCACATTGGCTATTGCAACCTCCTCCTTTACTCCACCGCACCCCGTACCAGTACCCGCTGCTGAACTACAATCGTGGGAGAGCCTCGGGGCCACTCTGGTCAAAGGGACCTGGCTTATGCCACATGGCCGAGCCTGCCTCCCTCGCTCCACATACCCCGTGGCAGTTCGCTGGCACCATGATAAAGGGGGTCACTACGGCACGCACGCCCTCGTGGACACTATCGCTCGCTTTTGGTATGCTCCAGGCATTCAACCCTATTGCCTATCAATAGTGAAAGCATGCAGCACATGTCAGCGTAATGGACCTGCTCCGCCTCTTAACAAAATTAAGGGTGGAAGACCTCCGCCTGCTGCTCCATTTCAACATCTTCAAATTGACTTTGCAGATATGCCAAAGGCTTTTGGGAAAAAGCACCTCCTTGTTTTGGTTTGCCCTCTCACTTCCTGGGTCGAAGCTTTTCCTACTGCTAATTGTACTGCTGCCACAGTGGCGAAAATTCTCCTTAGAGATATTGTACCCCGTTTTGGCATCCCTCTTGTGCTCGACTCAGACCGCGGACCTCACTTTACTGGTCATGTCCTTGGCCGTTTAAAACAAGGACTGGGCATTTCACACTCCTTTCATACACCCTACCACCCCCAGTCTAGCGGGAAAGTTGAGCGTATGAATAGGGAACTTAAGTTTACATTGGCTAAATACTGTCAGGAAACAGGATTAAAGTGGCCTCAGGTACTTCCCTTGGTCCTGTTTCACCTTCGTACTCGCCCAACCCGCGCATTGGGATTATCCCCCTTTGAACTGCTCTATGGACACCCCCCTTTCAAAGGCGGGGCGCTACCACGTGCTGATGTTTCACTATTGGGAGGGGATCATATGACCGCGTGTCAGTTTCTCTCCCTACAGGCTCGCCTCCGTACCCTTTGGAAAGCCTCGCAGTTTTCCCAGACCGTGCCGCTGGAGGAACAAATCCACCCGTTCCAACCAGGGGACTTCGTCTGGGCCAAAAAGTTCGTTCGTGACGACACCCTCCAGCCAAGGTTTACTGGACCCCACCAGGTTCTTTTGACAATCCAGACTGCAGTGTTCCTGGAAGGACACAAATCTTGGATCCACCACTCCCACGTCAAGCCAGCCGTAGTGGACCACAGTGACGGACCAGCAGCTCTTGTCACCACTGAGGACACTGCCTTCGACCAGTGGACCAGCTTACCTCTCTCAGACATTAGACTTAAATTGACTCGAAAAAAATGAGAGGACCCTTTATTCTGACAACTGTATGTTTTTTATGCTTTTTTAGTTTATTTTCTGCTTATGAAGATAATGCTTTTATTAGATATTCCCACGAGGTTAAAACTCGTATTTTAGGAAATAGAAGTGATTGCTGGGTATGTACTCAATTTCCAGTAAATGCAGCACAGGGACTCCCCTTCACACCCATTCCCCTAACCACTGCTAATATGACTTGGATGCCACCGACTAGAATAAAAGATCCAGTCCAACCCAATCTTACATGGGACAAAACAGAAGTGCCAATTAACAAATATCTCAGGGTAACCAATCAAACAGGATCACTGTGTTTTGTTAAAGAAAAAGGGTCAACTTTTGTGGGAACAAGTAAATGCAACATATATTTTAATGGCACCGCCTTTAGTAAAAATCTTGGCTTCAAGCCTTGCGCATCCCACTTATCCCATATGTGGATCCCTCACCCCGATCCAACCTTTTCAACTTTTTCATGGAGGGGCAGGTTTTCAGAGTCAGATTTTAAAAAGCCCTGCTCAGATCTCAAGGGTGTACAACTAATTGTTAAAGAATACACAATTGCCTTCTACAACTGCTCAAGCAGTACTACACTGCCCTTTGAGGACAACACTACCAAATTGTGCCTCTGCAGTTCACACAACGACCCCTCTGCGTTACCAGGGAAACAGTGGTACAACGGGTGGTGGGTTACCTCCTACTTTGAGAAATGGAATACCCAAAACGCATTATATGGAACATACTGGGTGTGCGGGCCCAAGGCTTATTATTTTCTCTCCCCTGATTGGGCAGGGTCATGTTATTTGGCATGGCTAGCACCGCCTTCTCGCATCTCCCTCACTCCCCCTCATTTTCCCCACGTTCGTAACATCCGTGAAACTGACAGAGATATTAATCTCCATGATGGTTTGTCCTGGCAGCGGTGGGCTGGTCACACTAGCTTGAAGGGTGCTATCATCCGTCTACAGGGACTATTAGAATCTTTGACCAATGAAACTGCAACCCTATTTGAAAATCAGGCTGGGGAAATGTCCCAGCTGTGCCAGTTAGCTTTGCAAAACAGAATGGCTTTAAATATAATGTTAGCAGCCCAGGGAGGAACTTGCGCCCTCATAAATGAAGAATGCTGTGTTTTTGTAAATGACACCTACTCTGACACTTTTCAACGTACCAAACACCTAAGGGAAATGGCTAAAAACTACTCCTCTGGCCAGCCACCTTATGATTGGTGGGGAGCCTTATGGAATTGGCTGCCCGGACTTGGGTGGGTTAAAAACCTCTTGGTGGGTGTTGTTGGGGCCATAGTAGTCCTTATAATACTGTGTTGCTGTATTCAGTGTGTCCCCTCCCTCATAAACTCATGTAAGTCAGTTTATTCTTTTCCCACTTCAGCTAAAAGCCTTACTCTCTTCGAATTGGCCCAGGCTGAAATTGCCAAGCGGCCCTTGAGATCTTGAAATAGGGTGTAGCTTTTTGATTAATAGTTATCTCAAAGCTACAAATGGAGGAATGTTGGGTCTAAACTTTTGGTGAATTTTGGAGCCAAAACACACCCAGACTGGCCGTCTCTGCATAATCCTTTCTGAACCCTTTATCGAACAAAGCACTGACCTGCAAACTACTCATGACACCCCCTTTATCAAGTAGCCATTAGCCTTTATCTCTATGCATTTACTTGTTAAACTTGCTTTTCCTGTAAAATCTTGATTGATTATGCATGACCATTATCTTTTATTAATCACTTTGTTTACTTCTGTGTATAAATATTGATGCTCACCCCTAATAAAGGGGCCACACTTATTCTAAAGCTTTTGGGATAGTGTGAGCCCGTTGATCAACGCATTGGTGTCTGGTCTCTGACAGAATTGTGTGCCCATACCAACTCCGCATGAACTCAGGTGCTGGAGAGGTGAGTAAGGACTTGCTTTATTACCTAACAGACCCAGCTGAGGGATCCCGTTCTCTGTATCTACAAGCTCTGTTTTAAACCATGTTCCTGTCATCTAATAAATCTCTGTTTTACTGGCTGGCCAAGAGTCATGTCTGACTGTGAAGTGGGGGGTGCAGGATCCTCTGGCTTCCCCAGGACCCTGCCTGGGCGGACTTGCTGTCGGAAGCACATGGAGGGGCACATGCTGAATGCTCCAAGGAGAGACCCAGGTGGTGAAGCCATGTGAGCTTCTTGCCCTGAAGACAATCTGCTCCAAGAGAGAGGAGGCTCCCCAAAGTCCTGACTGGCTTTGTGGGGAGCAGTTCCAGAGCATCGCCTGGGGACTCCATGACACACTGCCCTGCTGCCCAGAAGGGTTTGGAGGACAAATCCCTGAGATTCTCACATACAATGGTCATGGTAAGTAAGAACTACTGGAATATGCTCTCCAAAGGATCACAGGCTCCTTCGAAGCAAACAATTCATCTGGAAGGCTGGATAAAGCTACAGCAATAAGACATGCTGCAAAGGCCCATTTCTGGCTTAATTATGCCAAGCCTAACAGGCCATCGTGTAAAACATGAAGCTTTCAGGGTACTGAAGATGCAAGTCAGAGGTTGTTAAAAAATATATCCTTGGGGATTTGTTAATGGAGAGCTCCATTCATTTGTCCTCACAGCACGCCAGGCAGGTCAAGGACTGCACGGCCCCCTGAAAAATCAATGAGAAACCTGAGTGAGCATGCTGCTCTGTGAAGATTCGTGGCTGCTAAAGGGATCAGCGAGGGAAATGCAGTTAATTATTCTCTCGAGATGTCAGTGTGTTGCCAGAGCAGCAGAGCCAAGCCCCGCAAGGGATGGGCAGGGACTGGGGTAATTTGGGGTTGGCTGGAGAGTAACAGAGAGAGAAAGAAAACAGCTGGAGAGGGATGTGTGAGGGAGAGCCAGGGAGCCTCAGAGGGTACAGATCAGGTGGGAACAGCAGAGCTGAGGTGGTGGCACAGCTTCACAGGCGATGGCTCTGCTCAACAGGAGAGAGCTTAGGCTGTGGATGCCAGTCCATGGAGAGGTCACAGCAGGGGCAGGCCATGGCATGTGCTGAGGCTGACAGATTTGCCCCCAGATGAGCCATGTGGAGTCCCAGAGGGGCATTGGATCAGGAGGCAGTAGCCTGGGAGAGCCCTCTGCTACCCTGAATGGGCAGGAGCAGCTCAGAGATTCCATGGACCATGCTTTTCCCAGAATGTGCTAAGGTCAATGGGAAGCAGAGTTCAGAGGCAGTGGGTTTTGTCTGGTGTCTGTGTAATACCAACAGACCCCAGGCGTTGGCAGCCGGGATCGAACCGGGGACCTCAGTGCATGAGCCTCTGTTAACTAAGGCTATTGAGCAGACTTGTTAATCTCTCTCTAAGTGGTCTCAGTGCCACTAGGTGGGGCAGAACACCACACCCAGGAGGCATGTGGGTTACATCTGCACTGGCCTGCAGGCCAGACCAGTGACAGTAGCACCAGCCCCATGTGTCACACTGTGAGAAGGGGAGCTGGCCAAAACATTAGCCAAGCTTTCCACACATGCAAGTCAATTTCAACGTGCCTTTAGATGGGAAAAGTTGAAACAAGCTAGTTTTGATTTTCTCGTCGAATTTCAGTAAGGTAAAAACTGTTTCATTGCGACTTGATTGTTTCAATTCATTTCATTCCAATGTGTATATTATTTTAAAATAGTTATTTAAATGTTCTATGTAGATGTATTATACTTAATATTCAATGATATAATCATTTGTTGACATTGTCGAAATGAAATGATTTGACCTTTCTGAACTGACATTTTTGGAATTTCTGTGCTAAGAGAACTTTTGACGTTTGGACTTTTTGTGCTGATTTGGACCTAAAACAAGTTTTCAAAAGTCGGAATTTCACATGGAGTGGAAATTCTGCTTCTAACCAGCTGTGGTGACAAGTAGGCGCACAAGGCCATCACTGAAAGCACAGGTGTGGAGAGAGGGGTGGTGGAACTGGGCTTGAATATCAGTAGCAGGCATTGCATGGAGAGCAGAAGCAGGCAGGGCCGCCCAGAGGATTCAGAGGGCCTGGGGCAAAGCAATTTTCAGTGTCTCCTTCCATAAAAAAAAGTTTCAAAACTATAGAATATGATATTCTCGGGGGGGCCTGGGGCAAATTGCCTCATTTCCTACCCCCCCCCGGGCGGCCCTGGAGGCAGGAGGAGGTGATTACTGGAGAAGGGCATTGAGGGTTGAATCCTGCTGCTCTTGTGTGGTCAGCATCAGGCGATGCTTATCTGTGCAGCCAGTCTAGGGTGACCAGATGTCCTGATAAAATCAGGACTGTCCCAATATTTTGGCGTTATGAGTCCCGATATTTTGTGGTACTTTTTTTTGCTCCACCAGCAGCACTCGGCTTTTTTTCCGGTTTTTGGTTTTTTGCTCCGCCGGCGACCTCCCACCCCCCCCCATGTGTCCTCATATTTTCTTCCTCTCATCTGGTCACCCTAAGCTGGTCAAAATATTTAAACCAAAAAAGTTTCACACTGACAAATGAGATTTTGTCAAAAACAGTTTTTTTCTGTAGAAAAAAATATTATTTTCAATGACAATTTTCTGTTTAAACTTTTGAAACTAAACCAAACTGACATTTTTGTTTAATTTCCGGTTGCATTTTTTGTTTCGGTTTAGTTTCAGAACCCAATAAATGTCAGTTTATCCATTGGAAAACGGGGAGGAAAGGTTAAAAATCTCTCTCTCCTTTTGTTTTTCCCCCACTTCAAAAAGTGTGGGGGGAACATCTGAGAAAGTGGTGGATAAAAACATTTTCCCACACTTGTTTACTTTTTCTTAACTGGAAAGTGTGAAAAATGTTTTAACAGAGGAAAGAAAGAGCTACTTTTGCCACTTTCTAAAACAGTTGAAAAACATGTTTTTAAAAGTGAAAGTGTTTCCCTCCACCCACTTTCTTAAACCATTTGAAAGCTTTTTTCCCCAACTGCTAGAAGGGAGGAAAAGTGAGAGGACGTGTTCATTTTATTTTGAATATTTCCCACCAAAAAATCAAAACATTTTGAAGTTTTCTTTGGTTTGAAATATTGTGTGAGGTAAACGGGTTTTTGATCAGCACTTGCAGTTCGCTGCTCACCCTGCCCAACCCAGGAGATCTGCAGTGGGAAATGGGATGCAGGATCAGCCAGATCTGCCAACCTGCTGTGTTACAAATGGAGTCTGCCTCCTGAGGTCACACCACATAAGCACAGCTGTGTGGCACTAGGAGTGACAATGTAAGAGCCCTGAGACTGCATTGTGGGGTCCAGCAACAGGACATTAAGTAGCTGTGGAAGACACATCCCATCATCCCCCATCCCCAGTGGTTGTACCTACACAGGCAGTTGCCCTTCCCCACTTGCTCTGGCACCAAGACAATGTTCTGAGCTGCTGCAGCTGAGGGGGCCCAGAACGTCATTCTGCTCCTGCAGCTGTGCTCCCAAAGGTGCTGTCAGTCAGGAGCAGGGACCTGGCCCAGTAATGGGATTCACCAGATACAGGAGTGGAACTCATCCATATGCAACAGCTCCCTCACCTGAGCTTCAGAGGAGAAAGGCAGGGAAGTGGGAGTGGGATTATCTAAGCAGTAACATCAGGTTAACCCCTTGCTTGCTCCTGGGCCTCTCTTTCTGCAGGAGACGGACCATGACACAGGGGGAATGGAGGAGGAGCCATAGACCTGAGACAGCAGAAGAGCTCCGGCATGGCAGAGCAGGGGGCATAGATGGGGCAGGTGCTCCTGCCTTTATCCCGGGGCTGATGGGCAACCACTGCGGGGGAGTGGCAGGGGCAGTGACCCCTCCTCCGGCCAGCTTCCTTCCCACTCTCTGATGAGCTGCTTTGCTTGTGGGAGGAGGGGAAGCTCCTGCTGATGCCAATTCATTCGGTGGGAGGTACTGACATTTATCTGACCTGCCCACAGGGAATAATTGTCTTGTGCTAAACAACTGCATTCAGAAAAGCTCCTCTGGCCAAGGAAGGCTCAGAAGCTCCTCCAAAAGTGCTGAAGCACAGAGACGAGTGAGCCAAGGTGTTCTCATGAAGGAGCGTGCTACCAGTCTCATCAATTTTACAGGTAGCTTTTGCCTTTCTTCCACACTCAACTGTTGCCTCAATCACCATGAGTTCATTGCAAATCAGTCCTCTCCTGGGAAGGGAAGGGAAGGGCTCCCTGCTATGAGTTCCTAACCTTTGGTTCCTCTTTTCCTGTTTTAATCATCCAGGACTGAGTAGTGGTGAAATGAAAAGTGAAGTAAGGGTTGATGGATGCTCACGAAGTTAGGACCTGGACTGAGACTCAGCAGATCTGGATGCAATTCCTGGCATGGCCACAGGCTGTGCATGTCCTTGGGTATGTCCATCTCGTGGGGCAATGAAAAAGAAGAACAACAAGGTGTTTACTAGGCAGAACCTCATAAATGCTGTCTGCCCTTGAAACTTATTTTTTAAAAGAGAATTAGCCACATACTCGGGGGCTAACTGATCACCATATTTGGGGTCGGGAAGGAATTTCCTCCCCAGGTCAGACTGGCAGAGATCTTGGGGCTTTTTCGACTTCCTCTGTGGCACTGGGCACGGGTCACTTCCAGGTTTAAACTAGCGCAAATGGTGGATTTGCTGCAACATGAAGTCTTTAAACCATGATTTGAGGACTTCAGTCACTCAGGCAGTGCTCGGGGGTTTATTACAGGAGTGGGTGAATAAGATTCTGTGGCCTGTGATGTGCAGGAGATCAGACTAGAAGATCATGATGGTCCCTTCTGGTCTTAAAGTCTATGAGTCTATCTCAGTCACTGTTCACTATTCAGGTTACAGGAGGGTAGACCTGATTAGACCATCTCCTTAACCATGCAGAGATTCCTCAATCACACCCTTTAGGAATGAGACAAATAAAATGATTTAGTAAAGTAATTTTTAACAATAATTTATTTCCATTAATGAGCAATTATCAGTTAGCAGAAAGCAAAAGAGAAGCAGATGTATGTAAAGAAAAACATTTTGACTTTCATTTGTTTGGCCTCTGGTGAGTTGCTCTGGCTACATCAGGAAATATATGAAATTTTTAACCTAAATGTGTCAAATTATCCTCATACCACCAGATCCCATCCTTCTACACAGCTAGAAATGTAAGAGGACTGCAGAAATAGGAAGGGTCTGACATATCCATTTGCCAAGTGGGTTTGTATGGCATTCTACAAGTTTTTACCATCTCTAAAGGTGAATCAAATTTCTGATCAAACAGTGTTTCCAACAATTAAGATAATTTGCTATAAAAATCAACCCCTTCTGAACTTTCTCAGAATCCTGAAGGTGAGAAATGACATGGCTTGATGCTATTTTCAGTTCTCTCTCTTTGACAATGAAGTGGAGCATTGTCCTTTATATCAAGGCTTCATGCTTTCATGCAATTCAGATGTTTTCTTTTACTCCTAGTTCTTTAAGAGACTCTTCTACCAAGCTTGCATCAGAAAAAAATGAATCTAATTTAGATTCAAATGCAACAAAATGAGACTCTAAGGTTTCTTCTGCGGAAAACACAGCACCAAAAGAAATCTGCGCATGCGGAAATCCCATGGGAAGAAGACAATTTAGCTACAGATAGTGCCACATTCAGAGCTTGTGGATAGGAGAACCTGATTCTTGACTCTTCTCCTTTCGATATTACAGAAATGTCTGAAACAGCAAATCCACTCTTCCTGTCCCCTCCTTGTATTTCTGGTCTCAGTCTCCTCCTCACACAAACTAGATCTGAAATAATCACATTGGCTTTGATTCACATCTTTGGTTATTTCAGTGGTAGTCTGTGTGTGGTGGATACTCTAATTTTGGATTAAGAATGTCCTATTCTGATATGACTTAAAGGCAATTTTTACTGTCAAAATATCAAAACAGAGTGTTTGGCTCTGAACTAAGAGTGCCTACCCACTGACTTGCACTGAAATTACCAAAGAGGTGAATTGAAACCTGTTTAGTTACTCTGGTTCCATTTGTATGTAGACAAGTCCTTAGAGGCCTCTTTGGAGATGTCCTTAAAGACCAGCCTGGAACCAGGAGAAGGAAGGTATATAAAATGGCCTCTTTTAAGCACAGAAAAACAAAATATATAATCAAAATCAACCCTTTTCGCCTCCAGTGGCTATGGCACATCTTACAAAGAGATGGTAAAAAGCCCTGTCTATGAGGGGAATGACAGAGTCAAGGAGCACCAGTGGCTTCAGAATAGGGGGGATTTTCAATGTGTCACCTTGTGAGGATGAGTGGAAGATAGGGACCCGAGACTAGTGGTGACACCAGCTGCTTTCCCAATGGATCTGCTTCTGTGTCCCTCCTCTCTGCACACAGACAATCTGGTCTGGGTCTGGCCAGTGTGAGTCCAGTGGGGTCTCCTAGGAGTCTGAGCAAGAAAGGACTGAGACATGCTCTTTCCAATTTGCACTAGGACTCTCGGCATTAGAACGGATTATAGAGAAGACAAATTCTCTCACCAAAACTCAACAGCTTTAATCTGATGGCACGGGGAGGAATTTCTGCTGATTTCATCTGAACAGCTGAATTTGTAAAGACTCTGCTACAAATTCATCCACCACAGGAATATACTTGGCATAGTAGATCTTACCCTAAAATAGCTAGGGAGGAATCACCAAGCATGAGCCGTGGTTGACAGGATCTCAGCAGAGAGCAAAGGCACTGACGCCTGGAGAATCTCCTAAACTAATGATATCAGTGCAAAATTCTAGGGATGAGGAATAGGCTGATGTTCATGTTTTAGTTTCTATATCCAGAGGTCTCTTTTACCTCTTAGGCTAGGAGAGGGGCAGAGGACATGGCGGAGGAGGAGCCAGGACCTGATTCTCAGTTGTTCTGGCCTCCGTGAGTCATTTACCTCAATGCACAATACATGGGAAGTGGAATTGAAACACAATCCCAGTAGCATTCACACCTGTTCTAGACTGGGGTAAATGGCACACAAGGAGCAGGGCAGTGGGCAGTCAGACCCATGCTGAGGCCCATCGGGAGCTTGGCTTGCTGGGTAACTTGGACAAGAGATGGTAGCCATCACCTTTCTGTAACATTCTCAATGTGACAGTGACCTGGACGTGTGGTATGAAAGCACAGCAGGCTGCACTTCCACCAGCGTCACCTTTACTGGCACCAAGCCAGTTACACCGCACTATTGCACCTGCTTGTCCCGGCCATGACAAATGTCCTGACTGGATCAGGTAAGGACACAGGCCAGACATCATCCCTGTCCACGAGCCTGGCCTGAGCATCCCCTTTGAGATATGCCTGAGGTGCCCATTACCCATCCCCACTGTATCAATTTTAACTAGTGCTGTCAACGATTAAAAATAATAATCATCTCTTTAAGGACATCTCCAAGAGGTGTCAACGCCTCTGTCTTTCTCTTTAGCTTTTATTAATTTCCATGGAGATGCCACCACATAGATCCCTGAAAAGGCGTGATGTGGGGGTATGTAATTTCTGCCGCCCACCCCTGCCTGCTGCTACTCTGTGTGTGTGCGTGTGTGTGTATAAATCCATCTGCCATTCTGCATGCCGCCCCCTGCCTAGCCATGCACTGCACTAAAGATTGTACCACCATGCAGCCCTGTGGATGAGAGGTCAAGACTCTGCTGCTGCATTGTCCCTCCAGTAGCATCTGCATCCCCAGCATGCAACTAGGAGGAGCGGGAGGCCTTGTGCCTAAACCCAGGGGCACGAGTCCATCCATAGGTCTATGAACAGAGTAACCCACCACTGTGAGCTCTTGACACATGTGGGCAGCTCCCCTCACCCTACTGACTCACTTCAACCAATAGCAGGTTAGCATGCAAATGAGCTTTATAGGTAGAGTGATGATTGGTTGAATTACTTCAGTCACCAAATTGCCACTTTACGACCTGGGCTATTGACAAGGCCCTGACTCTAGCCATAATGATTAGGTCTGATTAATTCATAACCTTGCTTACTCATAAGTGATCCTCTTCATATGTAGCCTATACTTGAGTTATCAATGAGATTTCATTGAATGGAAGGATTGCAGGGATAATAACCAGCTGGTTCTGAACTTTGCCCGGCCAAGTTAGAATCTCTAAGAATATTTAAAAATTAGATCCTTTCAAGATTCTTGTAGTTCATAAATTAAATAACATTATAAGAACATGGGAATGGCCATACTGGATTGGACTAATGGTCCATCTAGCCCAGTATGTTGTCTTCTGACAGTGGCTGATTCCAGATGCTTCAGAGGAAATGAACAAAATTGGGCAATTATTGAGTGAGCCATCCCATCACCCTTTGAAATGTGTTCCCTGATGGTTACCCATAGATAAAATTGATTCCTTCTGTACAGTTGGAGTCATGGAGCCTGGTGATGAAAGAGGGTCCATGGTCTTGTTTGCTAAGATACAGATCTGCTTGTTCCTCCCCCCTTGCTTGCCAAAGAATGGCCACTTGATAGGTGATGGCCCATCAGCTTTGATGACACTTGGCCAGAGGCATTAGCCTGCCCTTTGTCTTTGAGAAACAGGTTTACCCACTTCCCAGACTTGTCTGGTAAACACACTGCAGGCATGATTTCAGCGTAGGTTTATAAACTTTATGTATAATGTTATACACACATTCCATCATATTATTGACCACTGAGCAGGGCTGCCCAGAGGATTCAGGGGGCATGGGGCAAAGCAATTTCAGGGGGCTCTTCCATAAAAAAAATTTGCAATACTGTGATGATGCGGTTCTGGCGGGACCCAACTGAGAGTGCCAATTCAGGACCAATTGCTTAAACAGGGCAGTCACAGCCCAAGGCTGGGGTTTTTCCACCTCTAAGGCAAACCAAACCAGCCAGACAAAAATGACTTCGGTTTCACCCCACTGGCTAACCACAAGTCACACAAGCAATTTCCTTAGACATTCCAGTCTCCCAGTGTCACCATCAGTGCCACCCATCCTGGGGATGAATGGTTATGAAAACCAACACCCCAGTAAAAGAAAAGGGTTCTCTCGATCCCAAAGGACCAAGCCCCAGACCCAGGTCAATATACACATCAGATCTTACCCACAAATCACGCTGTTGCCAACCCTTTAGAATCTAAAATCTAAAGGTTTATTCATAAAGGGGAAAAGGTAGAAATGAGAGCTAGAATTGGTTAAATGGAATCAATTACATACCGTAATGGCAAAGTTCTTAGTTCAGGCTTGTAGCAGTGATGGAGTAAACTGCAGGTTCAAATCAAGTCTCTGGAGAACATCCCCCGCTGGGATGGGTCATCAGTCCCTTGTGTAGAGCTTCAGCTTGTAGCAAAGTCCCTCCAGAGGTAGGAAGCAGGACTGAAGACAAGATGGAGATGAGGCATCAGCCTTATATAGGCTTTTCCAGATGTAAGAACCTCTTTGTTCTTACTGTGGAAAATTACATCAAAATGGAGTCTGGAATCACATGGGCAAGTTCCTGCATACTTTGCTGAGTCACAAGGCGTATCTGCCTCCTCTCAATGGGTCAATTGTGTAGCTGATGGTCCTTAATGGGCCATCAAGCAGGCTAAGCAGAGCTAACACCAACTTGTCTGGGGTGTCACCCAGAACTACAGCATCAATTTGAAATACGGACAGTATAGAGCCAATACTCATAACTTCAACTACAAAATGAGACAGACATACCGACAGCATAATCATAACCAGCAACCCATAACCTGGTCTTAGACACCTTATATGACCCCCTGTACGTAAGATTTGGTGCCACTACAGGACATTGGTTGCAAACCATGTTCTATATGGTCCCAGTTTATATCAATTAGGTCACACCCCCAACGCAAAATTGATGCAGGAAGGGATGACACAAACATCACTGACTGTATCCCAAGAGCTCCCCATTCTTGGGTCTGTCTGACTACAGCTAGTGTTGGGCTAGAGGCCATGCCAGTGTATTATAGAAATGGTTTATCAAAGTCATGTTTAATAACATGATTGAATCTCTTTACAACTTAAGATATAACTTGGTTAGCTTTTGCAGCATGGTTCCTGTATGTTTCATGTGATCTTGCCAAGAGCTTACGAACATAGCTACTTTATCCATACACGCTCTGGCAAATGTTTGGAACCCAATTAACATTAAACCAATGTAGATATTAATGTTGTTCATAGTCCAGGAATTCTGGCATTTAGCCATGAAAGCCATATGGTAGTGTGCCTCAGTTTCCCCTTTCCTAGTGCACATTAGGTCTGGAATGTCTTTTCCCCTGTGAAAAGTTTTAATACTGTTTACAGGCATTAACTGTGAAACGTGAGTATAGCAAGGCCTTTCAACATAAAGTGTGTTCTCGTGTACTGCTTTCAACACGTTCAAGGGACTTTCCAAAGGATTTGGGCACATTGTACATTCTTACAATTCTTGGTAATAGCAACACATTAGTTACAAAAATCACCATTAGCAATAACAACAAATTCATTGCAAGTGTCCATTTACAATCATGTTTGTTATGCCACACCTTTGGATTCATACCATTGGAGTTTGGGAATTTTAGGGTTACCTTTTGGCTTTCCTTTGCAAAATTTAGTTTTCTTTTTTCTCCTTGTCCTGCAGGATCAAACCCTGATTTCTCTTGCTTAACAGAATTCATTGGCTGATGCGATGGGCTCTCTGTGCTAACAGCTATTAGCAAGTCTTTCTTCTCCCTGCCAGCCAGGTAATTTGCATTAACACAAATACCAGCTTTTAACTTCTTAGCTGCTACCAATTCCAATGTTGGACTCTGTCTTACAGAGATACCACACAAATCCAAAGGGTTTGAGCGTGAGAGTTTGTTTGCTCTTCCCTGCATTCTCAATTGTTCAGACATAAAACCGTTTAGCTCTGAAACACCAGCAACCAAATCAGTCCTTAGATCCTGAAGCACAGACTGCTCACTCACAGAATTAGCATGGAGACATTCCTGTTCCAACACCATTGTCTTCCCAACAAGCTGGCCACACACAGCCATTTGATTATAGGGCTGCTTAACTTTCTTAACAGCTTCTATTTCATCTGAGACCTTCTCAAAGCTACCCCCACTGGATCTTTCAAAAGGAAAGTTAGTGGATCCATTCACAACAGAAAATTTCTGGCTGTTAGGAACTGAAATTTCCTTGATTAAATTACTTTTACACCCTTCAGTTGCAGTAAACTGCTTGCACAGATTACCCTGAGGATTTCTTTCCCCAAGAGCTTTTCTAAGCAGCAATTCACTCCTCTCAGAACTTCTGCCCTTACCCTCTTCACCTAGGGCTTGCTCTAAATGAACACTTTCCTGAGCAACCACAGACTTTTTTCCGGTCTCATTTACATTCAGAATCACCTCTGGCCCATCAGGCAGATTTTTACACAATTCCCTTTCAGGCAAACTAGACTTTCTAGATAACAGGTTAGAAGCATTTTCCTTTCCTTGACCATGAACAAGTTTAGGAATTTTTTCCTTCTTACTAAAACTGTCAGTAGCTAACACACTTAACTCACCTTTCTGCTCTCCTTGTGCCCTGGCTAGGGTATCACCCTGCTCAGACAGAGTTGCTACACCCTTTTCCAACCACACATTAGCAACTGGCAAACTACAAGCACCAGAATTGTCTGATCTCTGGGATTTTGCTAAGACACTAACTGGATGCAACCTAGTTACAGTGCCATTCTCCCCAGCAGACACAAACTTAGGACCATTCCCTTCCTGGGCTTTAGCTGTATTTACAACCAGCTCCGAGACAACTGAATCACCCTCAACCATCACAGGCTGAAAGGCACCTTCTCTCTGCTCTACAGACACAGAAGAGCTGGAGACACATTCTCCTTTACCAGGCACACAGCTTGGGATTTCCTTTCCCTTGTCCCAGCACACCGGCTGTTTACAGACAACTGCTTGGAGACTGAGGTAGCTTCCTCCATAGGCCAGTCAATACCCCTGACAGACACAGGCACATTTCCTTTGCTGTCACATTTCTTCACACAGGAAACAGGTAAGGGATAGAGACACTCATCTTCCACTATCTCTGTCTTCCCAGACTGCTGACTAGACAAAGCCATCAGCTCACAAGGCTGCCTAGGCTCCTCCAAATTTCCCTACCAGGCACATTGCTACTCTCAACAGATAAGCTGCTGCTTTTTTCACTGCACTGAGCTACTTCCAGCAAATCACAGTTACCTATTTTAGGTTCACTTTTACAAGCTGCACTAGCCACCAATCCATCACCCATCACAAATCTACCCTCTCCTTCCTCAGTTAGGGCTTCCACCTGACCATTTACTTGAATCTGCTCCCGAGCAACATTTTCCTCCCCAATGAGATCCTTTTGCTCTTGATCTAACTCCAGATTCACTTCTGAGGCTACGTCTAGACTACCCGCCGTATCGGCGGGTTAAAATTGATTGCTCGGGGATCGATATATCTCGTTTCATCTAGACGCGACATATCGATCCCCGAGCGCGCTTATATCGATTCCGGAACTCCACCAACCCCAACGGAGTTGCGGAATCGACAGGGGGAGCCGCGGACATCGATCTCGCACGGTGAGGACGGGTAAGTAATCCGATCTTAGATATTCGACTTCAGCTTCGTTATTCACGTAGCTGAAGTTGCGTATCTAAGATCGATTTCCCCCCATAGTGTAGACCAGTCCTGAGACATCAGACAGACATTCAGAAACTCCATTCACAGACACACTGCTTTCTCGAACAGACAAATAGCTATTACCCACCAGGTTAGAATCTCCCTTTCCCTAGCCATAGCAAAACTGGTTACACACAGAAAACTGTCCAGAGTAATACCACATATCAACATAGTTATAAACTGGATTGTTAAGAGGATACAGTTTCTGCTGTTCTTCCCTTGCTTTTTTGACTTGGAGCCAGAGTCTAGTTGTCTCCTTCTCAGCAGCCAGCAGCTCCAGATGCCCCTTATGAGCTTTCTCTTTTCTCTCAGCAGCCTCTTTCTCCAGCTGGGCCAAGGCTTGCTCCTCTTTCATTTGAATTTCTGCCAGTTTTTGCTCATATTCAAACTGTAGGCTGTCCATCAGGGTTTGCAGTTTCATTGCTTTTGCTGATGCTTTGTGGCTCATGGTCACTGATCTTTAACCAACCAAACTTTCAATCCCAAATTTCAAATTTGGATAGCGTGAGGTTCTGACCCAAAGCTTAATTAACCTGGTCCTGTGAATCCTAGCACGACTATGCCACTGTGACAATGTGGTTCTGGTGGGACCCAACTGAGAGTGCCAATTCAGGACCAATTGCTCAAACAGGGCAGTTTGACCACTGAGCAGGGCTGCCCAGAGGATTCAGGGGGCCTGGGGCAAAGCAATTTAAGGGACCTCTTCCATAAAAAAAAAGTTGCAATACTATAGAATATTATATTCTCATGGGGGCCTGTGGCAAATTGCCCCACTGCCCGCCAACCCCACCCCCACCCCCGGGTGGCCCTGCCACTGAGTTATTAATTTTGAAATGATACCTCACAAGGTGTGTTTTGTACAATTGTGAATGTGGTGTGAATCACTGTGAGTAGGGTGTGAATAGAGGGGTGCATTTGGTCACAGCATTACATTGCATTTGTCAACATCGAATTTCATCTGCCATTTTCTTGCCATCACCCAGATTTGTGAAATTCCTTTGTAACTCTTTGCAATCAGTTTAGGGCATATCTATCTTAAGTAATTTTGCATCTTCTGCAAACTTTGCCACCTCACTGTTTACTCCTTTTTCCAGATCATTTATGAATACACTGACCAGCCCTGGTCCCAGCACAGATCCTTGAGGGACCCGCTATTTACCTCTCTCCACCATTTATTCCTGCCCTATCTTTTAACCAGTTACTGATCCATGAGAGGACTTGCCTCTTATCTCATGACTGCTCACTTTGTTTAAGAGCCTTTGGTGATGGAGCCTCTCAAAGGCTTTCTGAGAATCCCTTGGAAATTCACAGAAAATTCATAGGTAAGCACTGTGAATTGGGGGATTATACAGACTCTGTTTATGTACACAAATGAGATATTTAATCCCTGCTTTAAATGCAAACTTGAGTGTTGTATTAACTATGAAGCCGCTGTGGTGCCTCCATAATATACAGCAGGTCTCTGGGTTTTATCTCTTTTCTGGGCCTGGGCCAGTTCGTCCTCCTCTGCTGGCTCTAAGCCATCAAGTGACAAACTGCCATTGTTCCAAATGCAACAGAGAACCGGAAAGACTTCAACCAAGATTCAGGTGCGAGAGAGAGCAAATGCTATTCTGATCCCTGTCCAGCCTGTTACCGCTTCTCCTGTCCCCATTTTGAGGCCATGTCTACAGGGGATGCTCAGGAAAATTAGGGGGAATTAACTAAAGGTCTGACATCCATGCACATAAGATAAAGTGCTTTAACATCTGTGCATTACGATGTGGTTGAGTCGCCTTTGGTTTCCTGAGTGGCCCCATGTAGGCATGGCCAAAGAGACAAGCGTATGAGGTGTCCCCAACCCCTGGGTCTGCTGATCCTGGGACAGTGAACTCTGGTGGTCAGTGAAACATTTCACCTTCAATGAAACTGAATAATTAGATGAAATTCTATTTTGTCAAATATCGTGAAGAGCTGTGAGAAGCACCTGAATAGAATAAATAGAATGGAATACCCTGGGTGGAAGATCTTCTTATGGCTATGGACAGATGTCAAACCTCTGTGCTCATCTTTCTTGATTGAATCCATAGCCTTCACCACAGGGTGTGAGTAACCTGGCTGTGGTGGATGGCACCCTGAATCCAATCCTTTCTCTGCAACAGATCCCGGTGAGTATTGACAAGCAACTGTGCCTCACCCTCCAGACTCATCACAGGATGACTTCTGCAAGGACCAGTCCTGTGTCCTCTTCCATTTCAACATATACATGAGAACCACAAGAGTACCTGTCAGATCCCAAGGGCTCCTCCTCCAATGCCATTGGCATGCTGATGTCATCACAGATGTCGCAGTGCCTGGGAGGGACAAGTACATGGATGAAAACCAGCAGGTTAAACCAGACAGAAATACCGATGGGTGTGTTAGCCACAGTGTCCTGGCCAAGTTCCAATTGCACTAATCGAATTCTGCTGCCCTAAACACCTTTGGCCCTGTCAGCTGGATACAAGGTTCTTCTTCAGTGCCTGTGCTAAATGGCTGGGTAGGGCTGCTGTGCTAAACAGCTGTTCCATTTCATCCCAAAGGATGTTGCATTTCAACGGGAAGTGAAGTGGTTCTGTTACACACAGTAGTAATGGGCTTTGTGTCCCTCAGGAAATTTAAGAACTCAATAATAACAAATTGGCCTCTCTGGACTTGAAATATTTTCCATGTTGATCATTACTAGTCAAGGAGAAGAGACGTGAGCCCGTGACTCTAGGTCAGGCATGAAATATTGGGAAGTAATCCCAGCTGGTAGATTGGTTCTGGATCTGAGGAGGGAGTGTCCGACCTGAGGGTTGATACTTCTGTAAATCAGGAAGCAGCAAGGCTCCTGGGGACATTAACAATCTGTAATTTACACACACCTCTCAGCCAGTAACTGTTAGTATAGGATGCAGCCTGCTACTAAACCTCTGTGGGTGAGCAGCTGGTAAATACCATCCATCAGTATCCTGAGGGTTAGTGCTGCTGGCTGCTGTCAGAGGGTTCCCGGCAGGGAGAAGAGCTTCACTCGCTCTGCTGACTCTCAAGGGGGGTGCATAGCTGACAGCCAGGAAGGGCTGATCTGTGAGTCATCTGCCCAGCAGCCACATGCCCTGGAGGGGTGGGAACGCCTGCTGTAGAGCCAGTTCCCTTGTAGGGCCACCTCATCACTGCTTTATCATGCTGCCAAACAGCCCCCTGGAAGTGTACTGTGTAACATGAGCATGGCTGAGGGGAGGCCATGGACTCCTGGCTCTATGCTACCAACATGAGCAAGGGGCACCTACCCATGGACTGAACAAGCAAATACAGTAACACAGACCTGGCCAACTAGAGCATCAGCACAGAGCAGTTCCTGGCTCTGATAAGCTTTAGCATCACAGCCTGCCCCCAGAGCTGAGGCCCCTACGACCTGCACAACAGAATAATCTGGTAGCTCCTAGCAGAACTAGGACTTTTTTTTTCCCCCCGCAGAAAATTTAGTCCAAACAAACCACTTTTCAGTTGCTTTTAAAAGTTTAACAGAAAATGTTGACGTTTGATCAAAAACTTGTCAATCACATTTTTTCAGCCAACCTTCCTCCCAGCCCCCAAACCAAAACCTACAAACGTTGGATTAAAGCCAAGAAAATGTCAGCCTGGGGGTTTCAATTTTGTGATGAAAAATGTTAAAGGAAATCTGACACCATGAACATTTTCATGTAGTCAACAAAAAAAAAAAGTTCTATAAAGAAAAAGTTTAGACTCAAAATTTTCCCACCAGCCCCGGTTCTCAGTACAGGGCCTCTGACACAGAGTGAAGTAGCTGAAGGCCTGCTAGTAGTAAATTCATTGCAATACATTCAGAGAGGAGCGAAAATAACTCCAGTTGTTGGGGATGACTATGAGGAAAGACTGGAAGAGCTAATTATGCATCATTTGGCCAAACAAATTTAAATCTGACCAAACTTGAAGGGGGAACATAATCACTTGCTATCCATATTTGGAGGGTTATGTAAAAAAGTGGGAAAGGATTCTTTAGAGTTGCACACAGGAGCATGATTAGCTGTAAGGGCATGAAATTTATCACTGGAAAAGGTAATCTGATTATCAGGAAACATTCTGTAAATGAGAGATAGATTTGGATCCATGAAAGGGTTAATCAGCTCCCGGAAGCTGCTTCACAACACTAGCCTCTGGGTGTATTTATCCCGTCATAATAGCACTAAGGATGTAATACTTGTAGCTCATTTTTTTATCAGTTGCTTCTATGTTGTCGCTCAGGGTCCTTTGGGGAAGGAGCTGTTGATGAAGATTTTATCTTTGCTTATGCAGTTTGAAATAATCCCTTTTCATAACATAATTATTGGTTCAGTTTGGGTTTTTTGCAGTTTGTTTTTTAATATATGTTACTCCAGGCACAACAAATAGTCATTAAAGACAGGATTGTTGGCATTGTAGAAAAGAAAGAAAGAAGATGACAACTGAAGAAAAACAAAGGGAAAAAATCTGCTATTTCTACAGTGATTGCACTTGACGTAGATTCTCCCCATATACGCTGAAACCCTGTAACTTCATCTACCAGCAAATATCATGCAGAAAACAGGCTATATTCTTGAAAATGGTTGGCTCAAAGATGTTCATTTTGCAAAAGCACCTTGTGACACAGGGGAAGCCAGGTGAAACCAAGTTTAATGTTCTAATTAAAGCGTTGAGTGATTTTTATTTATATGTCTTTGCTGAAAGATGTGATAATTTCTGAGGCCACAGACAATACTCATCTGAAAAGATGTCTGAATTTGTAACAAGCCAGAATGGCTTTACTTCCAAGTGTGTGTCGGGCATGACAGTAGAACAATAGCTGAGTGATCAGTTTGTGCATGGAATTATTAGCAGTAAGCAATGTAATGAATTACTAAGTATGGTCTACAGCAGAGAAATCTGAGCATAGTGCATAATTTGGAGAGTTCTGCATACAACAGAAAATGGCATATCTGCCCCCATCTGCTCTGCACCAACGTCACACCATTTGGGCCTTTTGGAGGATTCTGTTCGCTGACAGCAATCACTGAAGCAATGCCATAAGCTCAATCAGAAGGGAAGGATGGTACTGCGGCTAGAACACTGGGCTGAGAGACCAGGGATGGAATCCAACTGAAATCCACGGCAAAACTCTTGCTGACTCCATTAGGGCCAGGGTTTCACCCCTGGATGCTCCCAACTCTGTCCCAATCCAACAAAACAGTTAGACGTGATTCCACAATGAACCACAGCAAAGAGATGGTGCGAGGCTGCCCACGCTTTGGGGATCATGGGATCATCTTGGGCAAGGATGGAGCTAGCAGTGTCAGCAGCCTGACCTTGTGTTCTGGTGTTGGCTCCCAGAATACTAGCCAGATGGCGTATCAGCAGTGGCAGGAGGCTGCTTTGTGCTCAGCTTCATATTCCTACCGCCCCAACAGGGGAGCTGAGCAGCATGGATGTGGGGCTGTGTGCAGGGCCAGCGCTTCCATTCTGCTGACCTATGGCACCAGGATTTGGCGAGGGGGGACAGCATTTTGCCGCCCAAGGCGGCAATTCGGCGGCAGGGGGTCCCTCCACGCTCCCTGTCGTTGGCGGCAATTCTGCTGCGGGTCCTTCACTCGCTCCGGGACCCGCCTCCGAAGTGCCCCAAAGAACGGGAGCGCGGAAGGACACCCCCACCACAGAATTGCCGCCAACGACAGGGAGCACGGAAGGACCCCCGTCTAGGCCTCAAAAACCCTGGCGCCGCTCCTGGCTGTGTGTGACACATAAGGATTGTAAGCACAGACCTGGCAATGCTGAGCAGTGATGCTGGACAGATCCAAACAGAAATAAACGCTTCTTGGGGCCACGAGCTCCGTTCTTTCTGGTCCAAGAGTCACCTAGAGAATGAAGCTGCAATGGGGAGGATGCCTGTGCACCTATCCCACGTTGAAGCCCCAGCAGCATGCTCAAGTGATGCACTGCCTCACCTGTCTGGCCTGCGGCACTCTCAGAGCATGCCCAACCCACACGCAACAGCTGGAGCAGCAGGTGCTGCTCTCACAGCGTTGGGTCCAGGAGTTTGAACACTCACCCAGGATGTGGGGAGCTGGGTTCTCTTCCCCCCTTTGCCAGATGTGGAGCAGGGTTCTGGCCCTGGGTTGACTTTCCCTCATAAAATAATGTCCTAAGAGCCACATTGTGGGGTATCTGGAGGGGCCGGGCTCTCTCAATCTCTCCTGTTGGAGCTGTTCTGCTGAGTCCTTCTCACCCTCCTTGGTGTCCAGTGACCCATTCAATTACGTATATACAGATCAACTTCCACAGGAGAGCTGAGAGCACACGCACACACCTGCAGTAGTCCACCGGCTAGGGCACTTCCATGAGCAATGGAAGACCCAAGTTCAAATCCCTTCCCCACCTCAGCCAGAGGGGGGCATTGACCTGGATCTCTGAGCTCCCAGGTGAGTGATATAACCACTAGGCTCAAAGCTTTCCGTGAGGGGACACCACCACCTTCTCTTCAGCTTTTCTTGAGAAAGGGCTGACCCGGCTTAGGTGCCTAACTCGAGGAGAGGATGTGATATGATAGAGGTGTATAAAATCATGAGTAATGTGGAGAAAGTAGGTAAGGAAAAGTTATTTACTTATTCCCATAATATAAGAACTAGAGGTCACCAAATGAAACTAATGGGCAGCAGGTTTAAAACAAATAAATGGAAGTTCTTCACATAGCGCACAGTCAATTTGTGGAATTCCTTGCCTGAGGAGGTTGTGAAGGCTAGGACTATAACAGCGTTTAAAAGGGAACTGGATAAATTCATGGAGGTTAAGTCCATAAATGGCTATTAACCAGGATGGATAAGGAATGGTGTCCCTAACCTCTGTTTGTCAGAGGGTGGGGATGGATGGCAAGAGAGCGATCACTTGATCATTCCCTGTTAGGTTCACTCCCTCTGGGGCACCTGGCATTGGCCACTGTTGGTAGACAGGATACTGGGCTGACCCAGTATGGCCGTTCCTATGAGAGAGGCTCATGGTGTGAATCTTGAGTGGAGACAGGTGCCCCCCTCTGACCCACATTTAGGTACCTAACTTGAGGGGTGGGGCTTAGGCCACACCCCTCCCCTCAACATTTTCTATTGGCTGATTTAGGTAGATCTTCGCTCAGCCTGCTGGCTTCTGTGAATCCCAGGCATAGGCACCTAGCTCTCCCCAGGCACTGCATAGGGTGCACGGGCACCTAACCTGGGGCTGTGGATTCCACAGGGTGGCATGGTGCCTAACCTTTAGGTGTTGCAATACCTAAGTCTCTGTGTGGGTCTAGCTCTCTGTGCCTCACTTCCCTTCCCCCCCACCCCCATTGCTCATCACACCAGGAGATTGACAAATCAATGTCCAGTAGCCTTCTGATGTCATTCGGTGTGTTAGTCAATAACACAAAACAGGAGCACCACATGCAGGCTGCGTCTGGCCTTTCTGCCCAAGAAGCAGGCTGGTTGCATACTGGGCTAAAGTTACAGCAACCAAGTTCTTGCCATCTCTAATCACTCTGAGGTTGGCTTTCAGCTGACTCTAAATCCTGGAACTGCGCTGATAGATTTCTCCTATGCACACACACTCCAAACAGCGACACTAGCCCTGGTATACTTGATCATTGAGTATTGCTCAGCAGTCTGAGTAGGTAGATCACATACCAAATCTCTGTCCACACAGCTTAATATCACAATGAGAATCATAACTAGAAAGTTGAAATCAACCCCCATTCGATGGTTGCCCACTCTGACACTTAGACCTCGCCCCAAATCCAGAGAGAGATACATACAACCCATGAGTACAACCAAACCATGTCCAACCAGAACGCACGACTTCATGAGGGTTTCCAAAGACACATCTGAAACCTTGCAAATCTTGCTGGGATTGGGCTAAAGCCCTTAAAGCATCCCTACTGGAAAGTACTGTGGGATAATGCACAAACCCATATCTCAAGAGAACTTTGGCTTCAACTTATCCCGTAAGCAATGGTTCACGGTTTAGAACATTGCATGGCAGATAGTGTCATGTCTTACACCTTTGCACCTTGCACCTCTTAAAGGTTTGCACAATATGACAGTGGGCACTAATTGCAAATCATGGACTACACTGTAAATCAGTGCAAGCTTTGATTGTCTGCATCAGGCCACTCCCAAAGCTCTGCCCTGGCTTGCTAATCTGGACTTCGTTAGTTATTCGTCACCTCTTTTGCTATACAAAAGAGAAAATGGGGATCAACTCATGCATGTTAATTACAAGAAAAAGAAAATATTGGTTGACAAATAGATTGTGATAGTCACCAACAGCGGGACTCAATATATGAGAATCAAGGAACAACAGTGGGCACAGCTCCAGGATGCAAGGGACACATTCATACAATGAACATCACCATGGGACTGATAAAGTAATAGGACGCCTCAGACAGCAATAAAAATTAAGCCCAGCATGGCATGGGGGTTCTTTACCGATCAGTACTTCTTCAAGGCCATTGGGCTTGTGGTGTCATTGAATTCTTTTTAGTTTGGGGGTGGGGGGGAATCACAAATGGAGCCTAAACAGTCCAATGTGGCATATTTTTATTGTTTTTCAATCTTGTAAGTTTCTCCATGGCAAGAATGGCCTGTATTTTATTGAATCAATATCCCAGAGGGGGTAATATGGATTTTGCCAGCTGCAAGCTATAAGAGGCTAGCAGCAATCAGAGGAGACCGAACAGGAGGATTTACCTGCTCATCTGGGGATTCATCGTTAAACTCCCAGCAGCATGATGGATACATTCTGTTCAGTGTTACGACCAATTTTTGTTATCTATTGTTTCACTTTCTCTTAGATATGTTTTCTTCTGGGACAGCACACCCTTTGGTATTTAAATGTACCCATTGCAGATCTTCAAGGCTAACAGAGATTTCATCTGGCCATCCCACTTTGGAAAGTGTTTGTCAGATAAGATAGGTGCAGTGAAGAATTTGGTGCTGGGAATTTAACTCATTAATCAAGGATGGATCTCTGCATGGCTTCCCAATATCAGCTGAGTTACAAAATCATGATCTCAATCTTACATGCTGGGGTTGAATTTTAGCTGTATTATTTTGTATTCTTGTTCCTGGTCTTCCTGCCAGTGTGTCATTCAGAAACCAGTGGCACCTCTCTCCCAGATACAGCAGATTTCTGGGCCCAGTGACATAGAGCCTGCACATATTCTAAGGGTAACTGGTTTATTCACACACACACTCCAGTCCTGGAACAGAGTGGGTCCCAGCAGGCAGGGCAGTCCCTTTTCCCAGGGCTCTCAGCCCAACACCAGTGGCCACCTCTCAGAGAGCAGCTCTGCTTACGGAATTGACCCCAATCTGAGACCAAAGCAAAGGTCCTGCTACTCTCATTGATCCCATCCCAAAAAATGGTTCTGCAGAGAACCCCGCTAAACCCCAGACTAACAACAACACAGCGTATCTTCCCAAGACTGAACACTGCTCACATGCTAAGAAAAAGACAGTGGAAGACTATATATAACATGCCAACTGGTGATGCCAGCAATAACAGTACATTTTAGAGAATCTTCTTCTCTGCTAGAGCTCTGTGTCCAAGAGTTTTAAAAGAGCTGGCGTGGCAGCTCGCTGGATCATTAATGTTAAGAACAGCCATACTGAGTCAGAACAATGGTCCATCTAGCCCACTATCCTGCTTTCTGAAAGTAGTCAGTGCCAGATACTTCAGAGGCAATGAACAGAGCAGGACAATTATTGAGTGATCCATCCTCTGTCATCCAGGCTCAACTTCTAGCAGTCAGAGGTTTAGGGACACCCAGAGCATCCCTTAACATCTTGGCTAATAGCTGTTGATGAACCTATTTAAATGAACTCATCTCATTCTTTTTTTAACTCTGTTATAATTTTGCCCTTCACAACATCCCCTGGCAATGAGTTCCACAGGTTGAGTAAATTGTGTGATGAACTACGCCCTTATGTTTGTTTTAAATCTATTGCCTCTTAAGTTCTTAAGTTATGGGAAGAGGTAATTCATTAAGCTTCTCTGCAACAGCCGTGTCTTTCCTGCATGCTCCTTTAGCCCCTTGATTGTCCGGTGGCCTCACTGTCTGTTTGCCAGACTTCCTGCTGCTAATGTACTTAGAAAAAATTATTGTTAATGTGTCTTATACTGGTTGCTCTTCAAGTTCTTTTTTGGCCTAATTATACTTTTACACTTGACTTGCCAGAGTTTATGCTCCTGTGGCAGAGGTAAAATCTTCTTTAAAGCCCTGCCATAATGCTGGCAGCAGCCTGCTCTCTGACCAGGAGGCCAGGGTAGAGATGCAGGTACTTAGCAGGGAGCCCAGCTGCAAGCCCTCACGAGGGCTGGCTCAGAGGAACATGCTGAGCTAAGTAGTGACAGCTGGGCTGGAGCAGGAGAGGGCTATAAAAGCCCTGGGCAAACCTCAGTAGAAAGGCTTGCCTGGGAGGAGACAAGAGGGCTGTATTGCTGTGTAGTGAGGGGTGCACCTGCTCCAGCCCTGATGAGGTTGGAAAAACCCCGCAGGGAGCAAAGCCTTGGCTGATTAGGGGAAGTGGCTGCAGCTGGGTCCATGCCCCAAACAGACTGACTGGGCCTTATAAAAAGGCCAGAGCAGGCAGAGGCAGCAGCCTTGCCTCTAGCTGTGAAGGGAGACAGGCCCTGATTGCTCGAAGACTGAGAAGTAGGGAAGATGGGAGTGAGGCAGGGTTGGGGAAAAGCCAGAGCAGGGGAGCTCCAGGCTGGTGACTTCCCAGGCTGTATGGCCTAGTTCCAGGCTAATAGAAATACTGGGGGTAGAAGAAAGCAGCAGCTCAAACCCTCCTTGCTAGTGATGAGTGGCTTATACTGCAGTCTGCTCCAGGGAGTGGGGCTAGCTGGTGACTGGCAGTAGCCTTAAACTGAGGTGATGTGGGGCTACGGGTCTCCCCTCCCCAGGGAACCCTGAGACTGAGGGGTTACTGCCAGGAAGCAGTACCCCCCAGATAATGGGTACCAGAGTCCAGGGAGGGACATGGGGGGGGCAAGCAGCAGCGGGACTCTGGCCCGCAGAGGGTGCTTCAAGGCTGGCAGAGCTAATTCCCTAAGATGACCAATGAGAGGCACTGCAGGGGTGAATCTTGCATCTTGATGTGCTCTGTTTCCCAGCAAGGAAGCCTCAAGGTCCAGGAGACCCTGGGAGGGTCTGTAGGGCACTAACTATTTGACACTGGTGAGGTCTCATCTGGAGTACTGTGTCCAGTTTTGGGCCCCACACTACAAGAAGGATGTGGAAAAATTGGAGAGAGTCCAGTGGAGGGCAACAAAAATGATTAGGGGGCTGGAGCATGTGACTTATGAGGAGAGACTGAGGGAACTGGGATTGTTTCATCTGCAGAAGAGAAGAATGAGGGGGGATTTGATAGCTGCTTTCAACTACCTGAAAGGGGGTTCCAAAGAGGATGGATCTAGACTGTTCTCAGTGGTAGCAGATGACAGAACAAGGAGTAATGGTCTCAAGTTGCAGTGGGGGAAGTTTAGGTTGGATATCAGGAAAAACTTTCACTAGGAGGGTGGTGAAGCACTGGAATGGGTTCTCTAGGGAGGTGGTGGAATCTCCTTCTTTCAAGGTTTTTAAGGTCAGGATCGACAAAGCCCTGGCTGGGATGATTTAGTTGGGGTTGGTCCTGCTTTGAGCAAGGGGTTGGACTAGATACCTCCTGAGGTCCCTTCCAACCCTGAAATTCTAACTGTTTGGGGGAACTGCACAAGCACTCTAAATAAAGACACTTAGATGATCCAGCAAAAGAAGGCTCTTTATTCTACCAGCCTAAACATGGGGTGCAGGCACAAAGTGGTAGAACTTTGACAGCTCCTTTCAATTTTCCTTGATAGGATTTGACTTCCCTTTTTTAATCTGACTTCCTCTTTTATTCTGCTGTTTAGCTATGGTGGCTTCTTTTTTTAAATAAAATTCAGTAAGCTTTGGAACGACAGTGATATCCCATAACAGTGGAAGAAAGCTCATGTTGTGCCAATATTTTAAAAGGGCAAACAGGATGACCCGGATAAATATAGGCCTGTCAATCTGACATTGATCCCAGACAAGATAATGGAGCAGCTGATAAAGGACTTGATTAATAAAGTATTAAAGACAGGTAATATAATTAATGCCAATCAACATGGATTTATGAAAAATAGATCCTGTCAAACTAACTCAATATATTTTTTTGGAGGAGATTACAAATTTGATTGATAAAGTAAAAGCACTTATGTAACATACTTATATTTCTGTATGGCATTTGACTCGGCATGACATGACATTTTGATTTAAAAACTAGAAAACTACCATGGCCCTCAGTTAGCGGATTAGAAGCTGGCTAACGAATATGTCTCAAAATGCAACTGTGAATGGGAATCATCACTAAGTGGGTGCATGTCTCACGGGGATCCTGTGGGGCTTGGTTCTTGGCCGTGTGCTATTTCACTTTTTTATTAATGACCTTGAAGAAAACAAAACATTTTTGCAGGCACCCCAAAAATTGGGGGAGTGGTAAATCATGAAGAGGACAAGTGAAACATACAGAGTGATCTGGGTTGCTTGGTAAGGCCTAGTTTAATCCAGCTCTGAAGTAGGAATCTCTCCCTTAAGGACACAAGAGTGTGATAAAGAGAGAGCTAGAGAGTGGTGGAGGACATCTGACATTTTCACCCCTGTGCACAAGGCTTAGGTTCCACTCATGCCCTAAAACAGAACTTCAATGGGACCTAAGTGATGCACAAGCCCCATGTTGACCTTCTACACAGGGTTGAACTTAGACTGGCTCTCACACCTAAGGTAAACAATGTACATCTAGCCCATAGGAGGAAGTGGGTGAGGATGATTCAGTGATTGGAGCCCCAGCCTGAAACCTGGGTTCAATTCCTTGCTCTTCTACAGACTTCTCAAGTGACCTAAGGCAAGTTACTTAGTCTCTCTGCGGAAGGAGAACAGACATTGGATATATGAGGGGATATGGTAATGGGAGGCAGATTCAATGGGTACTTGCTTTGGGGGTACAGTTGGTATGGTGAGACCTGTACTGTCCAGGGGTGACATGGGGAGGGTGTTCTCCTGGCACAGGAATACTGCCTTTGCAGCCTGATGCTGTGTGTGGCTCACAGAGTCATTGGCCCATATGCAGCTCCCAGCATGTCAGGATCTGCTTGTGGGGATCTGACTGTAGGTTCACAGCTACATGTGGCATTTCTCTCTGTCCCATGAACTATTCCCTTCTCAGGTCAGTGTCCCTGGTACAAGCTGGGGTCCTGGAAACTCAAGAAAAACTAAAACCATAGAGACAGGCCTCAAGTTGTGAGTTGGGCCAGCATGAATCAGTGGGGAAAATCTGTCACGCTTTGCTAAAATGGCAACAATTGGGAAAGGTCCCATGCGAGCCCCAAATCACGTGATGGTGTTAAGCAAATATTGTCATCAGGGTGTATTTTGACCCCACTATACCTGTACAGCTGGCTAGGGATGCTTCTCCTGTAGCAGTGGGAGCTGGGATATCCCACGGATCCCTGTGCGATTACTGCGATGTCAGGCTGATTGTGGGTGCACCTCACACCGTGCAGGGAATAAGCAAGGGGCCTCAGGCAGAGTCCTGGGAGCAATGAAAGCTCACCGCTGCCTACAGCTGATGCCAAAAACATTACTGTGAACGCTCACCATAAACCCTTGCTTAAGGCCATAGGGCCTCAGCCTGGGAGCCTTCTTGGGCAGCTGCCAGGGATGTGAGCCCGCGGTGCTATCACGCCAGAGCCCGGATCCCCAGGCTGTCGATTGTGAGAGCGTCTCTCTTACCAGAACATTTTGCCTTAAATGAAACAGTTAATTTTGTCATAGTTCCATTTCTGTGTAGACGTCCAGGCTTGGCCCTAAGGTCTGGGACCAGCTCACTTTACAGAGTCTTTCAGTCTCTACCCTGCAATGAAACAGCCCCATAGCCTCAGCCCCACAAGCCTGAGTCAGCTGGCACGGGCCAGCCACCAGTATTTCATTGCAGTGTAGACCTAAAACAATCAGTGTCTCCAGTCCTCAGTTACCAGCTGTAAATGGGACTAGCCCTGCACTGCCACACAGGGCTCTTGGGAGGTTAGAGGCTGAGATGGCCACATACTAAGGTGATGGATCCCACAGGAGTACCTAAGAGTCATTGGCAGGGTTCAAGGTAGGAGAGGGTGTTATGTCTGCCCCTCTCCCAGTCTGAAAGCAGCCAGCTATTTCTGTTACAGTGATCAGTAACGGACATTGAAATCGTGATCCTTAGGTTTCAGAGTTCACTACTCCAGAAGTTCTCACCTTCTCAGAGCAGCCCCCTTGTAGAGACAGACAAGCAGCTTTGCATCACTGCACATTCCTGGAAACCTGAAGGGCTAAAAACTTAGATTTAATATTTTTTCCCCAACTAACATTCTGCAGTAAGTGATGGTCCCGCAAGAGAAGCGTGTCTTTGCCATCCTACTGAGCAGTGTCACAGTCTGAAATCTGTATGCCGGCATATTAAAGGGAACAGATTAACTGCGAAGATGTTTTAATGAACAGTCAATATGTTTTGTGACTTGTGAAAAGGAACTTCTATCTTCTGACTGTAACAACTAAAGATTAAGACGGGATTGGCCTAGATTTACAGGATTGAGCTAAAAGGAGACAATTACAAGTGTGGTGCTTGAGATGAGTCGGACAGGCTGAGCTGCTGGGCCTAACAGAACAGCATTCCCGTGCAGGGAGCTCTAGGACACTTATAGCAGGCTTTGGCCGGTGCATTCAGTTACACTGGTCCAAATCTGAAGTCACTCCATTGACTTCACTAGGGTTAATCTGGATTCCCATAGATGTAACTGAGAGCAGAATGAGGTCTCCTTGTCGATTTAACTATATTTACAGAATAATGTAATGTACCTTTGTCATAAACAGATAGCTAAGGGTTAATGTTCTTTTACCTGTAAAGGGGTAACACAGTAACCTGAAACATCTGACCAGAGGACCAATCAGGAAACAAGACTTTTTCAACTCTGGGTGGAGGGAAGTTTTGGGTGTAAGGCCATGGCTACACTAGAGAGTTGCAGCGCTGGTGAGGGGGTTACAACGCTGCAACTTAGGATGTGGCCACACTTGCAAAGCACGGCCAGTGCTGCAACTCCCTGGTTGCAGCGCTGGCTGTACACCCGGTCGAGCCTCGGGTGTAGCGATTCCAGCGCTGGTGATCCAGCGCTGGTCAGCAAGTGTGGACCCCACCAGCGCTTTTATTGACCTCCGGGGTATAAGGAGGTATCCCAGAATTCCTGTCCACAACAAACCGGAAGAAAGGGAGAGCTCGGAGTTCAGCCAAACTGCTTATTTAAAAAACAAACACAGCTCCTGTTTGCTGAGCGAGCAGAGGCAGGCAGGGGAATTACTTTGGAATGTTCACAGCTGTTTGCTTGAAGAGAGAAACAGCACGCTCACACGGCAGAGGGGGAGGGGGAAGTCCATGTTGAGCAGATGCTTATCTGGTCTGATGGCTATTTAGGAGTACATAATTTGCGTTTAGTGAATGAGAGAGGGGTGGGGGAAGGGGGTCAGAACTTTTAAAATGATTGAAGGTAGGCACTGTGTGTCTTCCAGTCCTTAGAACTTGCAAGGCAGGGAGCTGAGAACAGTGTCAACTCCAAAAATCCATTCTCTCTGTCTCCTCCACGCTCCCTGTCACATTCCACCCCACCCCCCTCTTTTGAAAAGCACGTTGCAGGCACTTGAATGCTGGGATAGCTGCCCACAATGCACCACTCCCAACAGCTCTGCAAATGCTGCAAATGTGGCCACACTGCAGCGCTGGCCCTACACAGCTGTACGAACACAGCTGTAACTACCAGCGCTGCAGAACTGTAAGTGTAGCCATGGCCTGAGTTCTTTGTTCTTTGTCTTGAGTCTGACCCTCTCGGCTCTGAGAGTGATTTTTCTATCTCCTGGCTTTCTAATCTTCTGTTTCCAAGTTGTAAGTACAAGGATAGTAAGACAATAGGTTTATATTGGTTTTTTTTTTGTATTTACATGTGTGTAGTTGCTGGAATGTGTTAAATTGTATTCTTTTTGGATAAGGCTGTTTATTCACTTTTTTTTCTTAAGCAATTGACCCTGTATATTTTCACCTTATACAGAGACTATTTTTAATGTATTTTTCTTTCTTTTTATAAAGCTTTCTTTTTAAGACCTGTTGGAGTTTTTCTTTAGTGGGGACTCCAGGGAATTGAGTCTGCAGCTCACCAGGGAACTGGTGGGAGGAAGAAGTCACGGGGAAAATCTCTTTGTGTTAGATTTACTAAGCCTGATTTTGCATACCCTCTGGGTGAGGGAGGGAGAGAGATTAGCTCTCTCGGTACTTGTGTTTCCAGGACTGGAAGCCGGGAATCTCCTAGGGTCGTCCAGGGAGGGGAGGAAGTAACCAGGAAACAAGGAGAGGGGGTTATTTCCCTTTGTTGTAGGACTCAAGGCATCTGAGTCTGGGGGACCCCCAGGGAAGGTTTTGGGGAGACCACAGTGAGCTAGGCACTGTATAATTCCTGGCTGGTGGCAGCGTTACCAGGTCCAAGCTGGTAACTAAGCTTGGAGGTTTTCATGCTAACACCCATATTTTGGACGCTAAGGTCCAGATCTGGGAAAAAATGTTATGACAACCTTTCTGGAGTGTGGATGCAACTGGGGTGGGTTCTGCTCTCATTCACAATGGTGCAAGTCACAGGTAACTCCACTGAGGTCACCAGAATTATGCTGGTGTTAAACCAAAAGGGGTCAGAATCAGTGTAAGATCTCTGGGGATAAGACTTGGGGCTCCAGTCCCTATAAATCCTGAGGAGTTCCACAGATAGGGGCCAGCATGGTTTCCATAGGCAGCGTAAGTTTATGCTGTACAGACCCAATAAAAAGGATGAACAGGATTTGTAATATTACTGAGCTTCCTTTTCTCTGTGGCTGGGCTGAGCTTTCCACCCAGATCCTGGAATAAAGAGGAGAGAAAATTTCCACACTGGCTTCCTGGAGACTGTCAGACCACTGGGAATTAGTTTAGAATTTTCTTATAGGTTGTTCTTGTCCCTCCCTCTTTCCCACCAATTGTCGCCAGACCTGTGGTGGTGTAATTTTTAGTGCCATTAAGTCTCAGGATTTTATTGCAGTTCTCACATTTGCTGGTTTTTAGAAAGCTGCAGCTCCAGGATTCGTGTGATTATGTGAGAATCTGAGCTTGCTTTCTTTCCAAATAGTAAGTTTCTAGGCCTCCTGCTTGTGAAGAAAAGCTTGAAAGTGTGACCAACAGGCTCAGAAGCCAGAACACACACACAGACACACACACACACACGGCTACGTCCTTCTATTTCTGCTAAGTGCTGCGAAAGTGTTGATGGCATTTATCAATATGTAGGAAATAAGATAGAAATAAGCAGTGGTTAGCATGCTCAGTTGCAGCTCAGAGACATCCAGAAAAGACCTCTGTTAGGAGCTTGCTGGTTAAAATGGTTAGAGAAAGTCAAACAAAGGCAATTACTTCTGCACTAACACTGTCCACACTGGCGGACACACCACAGCTCAGACACACAGCGATGAGACAACAGTAGCAGCATAGACATGCCAATGCAGCAAAAGTCACAGCAACCCCTACATAGGATGCACACACACATGATTCTAACACAAGGAGACACACACACATAACAGCTGCCTTACAAATACTGGCCAGTGCTCAGGGCAGCAAAACAAACCCACGTCTTCTCTACAGCACAGGTGCTCCTCTGTTTTCCCAGAGGATTGGCCCCCGTTACATCTTGCCATCTCAATTCCATATTATCCACAAAGACATGATGGAGTCAGCCCTGCAAACAACCCCTGAAAACACCTTGCCAGGGAGGAAAAGGAGAACACAGAACTCTTTTCTCCTACTTGGGAGAAGTTTTGCAATATTTTCCCCTTCAGCAGCCAGCCTCATTGTGCTGGCTTTTTGTGGCGTGCAGCAGACACCACAAAGGCGGCGTGTGCTCATGTTACTAGGGGAGTACGGTGAGGAAGACGCCGCCATGTTTCTGTGCAGAGGTGGGGCTGAAGAAAGCCAAAGACAAAGATTGTGGGAATCAAAGGAACAGGAGACAAGCTCTACATCTTTCTCCCTGACTGTTACTCTCCTGCAAAGAGAGTCTCCTGACTGTTCAGTTGTTCTCTCTGCTCCTCTATTTGCTTCTCGGTAGAACATGGGTAAGGATCCTGTGTGAGGACTGACTAGTTTGCGCTGCTAGAGTATTTGGAGATGCTTGGATGGAAGGCACTGGGAAAAGGTAGAGGATGCCGAGGCCTCCGACCCTGAGGATTGAAAGCCCAGAAGCTCCTATGACACACAGCTTGTTCCCTGAACCCACTGAGTGCCTGGCACCAACCTCTGCCCCTGCTACGTGAAAAACCCACACCTGGCTAGGAGGGCCAGTCTGCTAGCAAAGCAGTCAGGAAGTGATTTATTCAAGAGAGTCCCAGGGAAGCCACCCGAGCTTGGGAAGCTAAAGGATCTGGTGACAGGGTGTGGGCGAATGCCTTCACATGCAACAGCATCGCAGTCCCGCTGCACACATGAGCATGGGTGGATTGAACTCCACTCTTCCTGCAGACCCACCCTATAAAAACACATCCGCACTGAAGTAGCTGGCATGGAAACACAGAACTCCCATCTACTGCTGAGCAGCATGACCACCTAAGCCATGACCATGCAGCAGCAGCCTCACCAGCTGTTCAGGAAATCAGCTAATCAAAGACAGAGAGAAAAAGCAGCTTCTTCTTTGCTTAATTTTGGGAGACATTTATTTTATCACTGATTTTTAAAAATGAAGGTACATCTAGCTAAAGCCACATGAGATACAGCTAATACTGTCCCACCAAATAATATCACGTCCCTGATGCTCTAAGACGCAGAGACAGAGCTTCACTCAACTGTACAGAGTTGTGCCATAAGTAGTCCCTGAGAGAGAAGGTGGGAGAAAAGATTCTTAGACTCATAGACTTTAAGGTCAGAAGGGACCATTATGATCATCTAGTCTGAACTCCTGCACAATGCAGGCCACAGAATCTCACCCATCCACTCCTGTAACAAACCCCTAACCTATGTCTGAGTTATTGAAGTCCTCAAATTGTGGTATGAAGACCTCAAGCTGCAGAGAATCTTCCAGCAAGTGCCCCGTGCCCCATGCTGCAGAGGAAGGCGAAAAACCTCCAGGGCCTCTGCCAATCTGCCCTGAAGAAAATTCCTTCCCGACCCCAAATATGGCGATCAGTTAAACCCTGAGCATGTGGGCAAGATTCACCAGCCACCACCCAGGAAAGAATTCTCTGTAGTAACTCAGATCCCACCCCATCTAACATCCCATCACAGACCACTGGGCATACTTACCTGCTGATAATCAAAGATCAATTGCCAAATTAATTGCCAAAATTAGGCTATCCCATCATACCATCCCCTCCATAAACTTATCAAGCTTAGTCTTAAAACCAGATAGGTCTTTTGCCCCCACTACTCCCTTTGGAAGGCTGTTTCAGAACTTCACTCCTCTAATGGTTAGAAACCTTCATCTAATTTCAAGTCTAAACTTCCTAGTGTCCAGTTTATATCCATTTGTTCTTGTGTCCACATTGGTACTAAGCTTAAATAATTTCTCCCCCTCCCTAATATTTATCCCTCTGAAATATTTATAAAGAGCAATCATATCCCCGCTCAACCTTCTTTTGGTTAGGCTAAGCAAGCTAAGCTCTTTCAGTCTCCTTTCATAAGACAGGTTTTCCATTCCTCGGATCATCCTAGTAGCCCGTCTCTGAACCTGTTCCAATTTGAATTCATCCTTCTTAAACATGAAAGACCAGAACTGCACACAGTATTCCAGATGAGGTCTCACCAATGCCTTGTATAATGGTACTAACACCTCCTTATCTTTGCTGGAAATACTTCGCCTGATGCATCCTAAAACTGCATTAGCTTTTTTAACGGCCATATCACATTGGTGGCTCATAGTCATCCTGTGATCAACCAATACTCCAAGGTCCTTTTCCTCCTCCGTTACTTCCAGCTGATGTGTCCCCAATTTATAATTAAAATTCTTGTTATTAATCCGTAAATGCATGACCTTGCACTTTTCACTATTAAATTTCATCTTATTACTATTACTCCAGTTTACAAGGTCATCCAGATCTTCCTGTAGGATATCCCGGTCCTTCTCTATGTTAGCAATATCTCCCAGCTTTGTGTCATCCGCAAACTTTATTAGCACATTCCCACTTTTTGTGCCAAGGTCAGTAATAAAACGATTGGTCCCAACACCAATCCCTGAGGAACTCCACTAGTAACGTCCTTCCAGCCTGACAGTTCACCTTTCAGTATGACCCGTTGTAGTCTCCCCTTTAACCAGTTCCTTATCCACCTTTCAATTTTCATATTGATCCCCATCTTTTCCAATTTAGTTAATAATTCCCCATGTGGAACCGTATTAACTGCCTTACTGAAATCGAGGTAAATTAGCCGCATTTCCTTTGTCTAACAAATCTGTTACCTTCTCAAAGAAGGAGATAAGGTTGGTTTGGCACGATCTACCTTTTCTAAAACCATGTTGTATTTTGTCTCAATTACCATTGACCTCAATGTCCTTAACTACTTTCTCATTCAAAATTTTTTTCAAGACTTTACATACTACAGATGTCAAACAGGCCTGTAGTTACTCAAAAGAAGAGGAAGCAGAAAGAAAACATGCAGCTTTTTTCTAAAGCAGGTGAGTTTAGATCTTGGAGTTATTAAGTAAGAAGAAAGAGTTAGTAAATCTGTGTGCAGTTCTGGTCACCCCATCTCAAAAAAGATATAGTAGAATTGGAAAAGGTTCAGGAAAGGGCAACAAAAATAATTAAGGGGGTGGAACAACTTCCGTATGAGAAGAGATTAATAAGACTGGGACTTTTCAGCTTGGAAAAGAGATGACTAAGGGGGGATATGATAGAGGTCCATAAAATCATGAGTGGTGTAGAGAAAGTGAATAAGGTAGTGTTGGTTACCCTTTCACATAACACAAGAACCAGGGATCACCCAATGAAATTATCAGAGGGGTAGCCGTGTTAGTCTGGATCTGTAAAAGCAGCAAAGAGTCCTGTGGCACGTTATAGACTAACAGACGTATTGGAGCATGAGCTTTCATGGGTGAATACCCACTTTGTCAGATGCATGATGCATCCGACGAAGTGGGTATTCACCCACGAAAGCTCATGCTCCAAAACGTCTGTTAGTCTAAAAAGTGTCACAGGATTCTTTGCCAATGAAATTAATAAGCAGAAGTTTAAGACAAACAGAAGGAAGTATTTCTTCACACAATGTGCTACCAACCTGTAGATCTCATTGCCAGGGAACATTGTGAAGGCCAGAACTATAACAGGGTTCAAAAAAGAACTAGATAAGTTCATGGAGGATAGGTCCATCAATAGCTATTAGCCAGGATGGTCAGGGATATAACCCCATGCTGTGGGTGTCCCAGCTTCTGGTAGTCAGAAGCTAGGGAATGTATGATTGGGGATGGATCATTCAGTGATACCCTGTTTTGTTCATTCCCTCTGAAGCACCTGGCATTGGCCACTGTCAGAAGACAGGATACTGGGCTAGATGGATTATTGGTCTGACCCAGTCTGGCTGTTCTTATCGGCAGCTATGAAATTGGGCACACATTCTGTTTGTCTGCCTGAACTCAACATTCATCTCCGATTGGTTCATGGCCACAGTCGACGTGTGTGTGTGGAGGGGGGAGAGATGTGTGCAGGTGTAAGTGAACAGGGTCAGCGTGTAGAGAGTTTGTGTGTCTGTGTATACGGGCAAAGGGAGCACTCAGATGGACAGCGTTCAGAGATAGGGTGTGTGCAATGGAAGATACACAAGTGCTGTCTCCATCTTTGTAAAGCATATTCCTTGCAGTCAGGTATGATGACCACGTACAAACAGCTGGCTGGCCCCATCTGATTGTATCGATCTGCCACCACTGGTTAAATCCGCAAGACCCTGCCTTGATCAGTACAAATGTTGTTGCCTAGAGGCTGAACTTTTCCCTTTTGCACGCCCATTAGCAAAGTCCCAGCTGAGTGGAAACCAGCAAAGGTTAAACCTCTTTAAATCCAGTGAATACCCCAATACTAACAATGCTGGCCCAATGCAGTCTTCTCAGCCCTCTCAAAACAAAATGGAGAGCGCTCCCCTGAACAAGTCAAGGTGTGGCCAAAGGACACAAGTTTCATTAATCCCAGTCAATCTCCGCACCTTTTCCTTTCACCTAGCTCAGCTCTTCTGAGCTGTATCGATCAGCACCGCTGAGCTTTGGAGAAAGGTCAGGTTACAGGGCTGCCTGCTTCGATCAGAAGGATCCATTAGCCTATGAACCGCACAGCTCTGCTCTCCGGCTTCCCAGACGCATCTCAGCTTCCTTTCCTCGACATCATTCTCGTCTCGAAGGCCTGCTGGGCACAACTTCCTCCTCCTTGGTTAGAACCTGACAGATGTAGAACAGCTGCAGCCAGCACCTCCTAAACTCATATCCCCTTGCATTCCTCCATATGCCAAACCCAGTGCAGCTCCCATTAGCCACGCCCAGCATTTCCTTGTGCCATACTAACATTCCTCTCGCCACACCCACTTTCCCCACACTTCCTTCTCTTCTTCTGCTACCTCCCTGTGATACAATGCTATGTCATAGCAGAAACACCAGCAGCAGTGGGACACTGGCATAGGCTTCAGCTACCAGCTTGGCCACTAGCCTGCTGCGTGAACTCGAATGATTCCATCCATTCCCACCCTTTGTCTCTCTTCTGTATGTCGACTGCAAGTTCCTCGGGGCAAAGACCTTCTCTTATTGTGTGTTTGTGCCACAGCACGCACATTTAGGGGGACCGAGCTTCATTGCAGCCTCTATAAATGCTAACAACCATACAGGTTTTCAGATCCAGGAGACGCCAGCCCAGCTGCTAGGGTGAGCGTGTGCAGGACAAGGTCACTGGAGATTGGCTAATAAAACAGTGCAGAACCCCATCCGGGGTGCAGGGCCAGACTTCCCTTCCCTCTCAAGGACATAACTGATACAGGGCGCAGAAAGGGGAGAAAATAAAGCAATGAAAACAAAAAAACAGGAGAACTGGGGTACACAAGAGGTCCCAGCACTTTGCCACCAGACAGCACAACCCAGGAAAGGGAATGAGCTGCCTCAGTCTGCTAGGGAAGCAAGGTGAAAGGAGGTTTCTTTTCTTATCCTCAGGTAGAGTTACAGTCCCAGGCAGTAGAGACAGAGGAGCCAGGTTAGCTCTAGTCCACCTCCCAGGCACCATGGCAGGGCTGCTCCACCCAGGTTACTTTCCATATCCAGGCCAGTTTTCACAGTCCCAAAAGATGGGGCATCCAACCCCTTCCCTTTGGAGGTGATTCTACAGCCCAACACATCTCCCTGCCAGGCAGTTTTTTTCTAATATTTTGCCTTTATTTTTCTTGTATTAATGTTACTCAATTAGTTACACCCCTTGTGTCACATTAAATTATTTGTCTGCACTTCGTATATATACTCCCACCATACCCAGGAACACTTTTAACTCCATCTCTTATCTCTCTTCATAGAATCTCAGGGTTGGAAGGGACCTCAGGAGGTCATCTAGTCCAACCCCCTGCTCAAAGCAACACCAATCCCCAACTAAATCATCCCAGCCAGGGCTTTGTCAAGCCTGATCTTAAAAACCTCTAAGGATGGAGATTCTACAACCTCTCTAGGTAACCCATTCCAGTGCTTCACCACCCTCCTAGTGAAATAGTTTTTTCCTAATAGCTAACCTAAACCTCCCTTTGACGTTGCACTCCATAATGCTATATGGGAATATGTTTACGAATGTATATATGACATAACTGGAATATATTTTATGCTACATATGGCATGTAACATATCTCTGTAAAGATTATGATCTACTAAATATATTCATCCTATTTGTATGCATGGATCATTTTTTTATTCAGAGCTATGACTATTGACTAAGGACTTGTTCAATTTTATGTTGCCTCAGCGAAGCTGTTGGTTGAGTTCCTGAGAACTATTCTTAGTAAGTGCCCAATCAAGAAACACTTAAGCAACAATGAATTTGGAGATGCCAGTCCACATCTGAGCTTTCCCAGGAATGTGGCCTGACTGGTAAGGAACTTAGTCATACATGGACATGTGACTTGCCCATGTGACTCCAAAAGTCCATCTTGGAGCTGAATTCTGGATAGGAGAGAAGAGGGGGTCTCCACCCACAAGTAAGAGTCTATTTAAGTCTGTGGGAGACCCCCCTTCATTTTGTCTTCAGCTGGCTCAAGAGGTAGCCTCTCCACCCCCAAGAATACCTGAAAGAAACTGGAACAAAGGACAGTAACCAGAGGGGTGTGAATGATGGCTGGACCCAGACTAGAAGGAGGCTAGTCTGTAAAAGAAGCTTACTGGAACAACTCTGAGGGTGAGGTTTCATCTGTAATCACTTTCTTACTGTATTAGGCTTAGACTTGCGTGTTTTGTTTTATTTTGCTTGGTAATTCACTTTGTTCTGTCTGTTATTACTTGGAACCACTTAAATCCTACTTTTTGTATTTAATGAAATTACTTTTTATTTATTAATTAAACCAGAGTATTAATACGGGGAGGGGGAGCACTGTGCATACCTCTCTATCAGCTTTATAGAGAGTAAACAATTTATGAGTTTACCCTTTATAAGCTTTATACAGGGTAAAACAGATTTTTGGGGGGTTGGACCCCATTGGGAGCTGGGTATCTGTGTGCTGGAGACTGGAACACTTCTTAAGCTGTTTTCAGTTAAGCCTGCAGCTTTCAGGGGACGTGGTTCAGACTGGGGTCTATGTCTGTAGCAGGCTAGTGTGTCTGACTCAAACCAGGCAGGGCACTGAAGTCCCAAGTTGGCATGGAAGAAAGACTCAGAGGTAGTGTAGGCACATCAGTTGCTAGTTCCAAAGGAATATTCTGTGATCCAACCATCACAGCCCCCGCTGCAACTTGAGACTATTGCTCCTTGTTCTGTCATCTACCACCACTGAACAGCTGAGCTCCTTCCTCTTTGAAACCCCCCTTCAGGTAGTTGAAGGCTGCTATCTAATCCCACCCTCACTCTTCTCTTCTGCAGACTACAGATGCTCCCTGGGTTATGCAAACCTGACTTACACAAATCCGCACTTACAGAAAAAGTCCTGTACACTTTTTTTTTTCTCATAATTGTCTGGTATACGTTCCTGACTTACACAAAATTTGACTTACGCAAGTCATTCCGGAACAGAAGGCTTGTGTAAATCGGGGAGCGTCTGTAAATAAGCCCAATTCCCTCAGCCTCTCCTCATAATTCACGTGCCCCACCCCCCCAATCATTTTTGTTGCCCTCTACTGGACTCTCTCCAATTTATCCACATCCTCTCTGTAGTGGGGGGCCCAAAACTGGACGCAATACTCCAGATGTGGCCTCACTAGTGCTAAATAGAGGGGAATAATCACTTCCCTCGATCTGCTGGCAGTGCTCCTACTAATGCAGCCCAATATGCTGTTGGCCTTCTTGGCAACGAGGGCACACTGCTGACTCATATCCAGCTTCTGGTCCATTGTAACCCCTAGGTCCTTTTCTGCAGAATTACGGCTTAACCAGTCAGTCCCCAGCCTGTAGCAGTGCATGGGATTCTTCCATTCTAAATGCCCTGCCTGATTGGCTAGCCCCTTGCAGCCTCCCCCTCCTGATTGGCTGCTTCCTGCACAGTCTCTCTAAGCCATTTGGAGGACAGCTCCACTGCTTCTTAAGATGGGTGTGGCAGGACCAGAGGGCCTCTGGGCCTAGTCCACCCCATCACAATGTCTTTCAGATATTTGTGGGCTGACCATGCTCCTGAGTCAGTCGTCGGTCAACTAATTTATACATATTCAGATCTTTTTAATTTGTCCTAAAAACTTGAGCCGTCCAGCCCCAGGATAACCTGGGTGCTCTTCTATGAGATCCCTCCATTTTGCCAATAAAATCCTGGGTCACAGAGCACTTAGAGGGACTGCAAAAACTCATGACCCTCCCCTGCCACACACACACTTCTGGAAGAGCTGGCCCTATGATCAGGGCATAGACTTGGGAGACCTGGGATCAGTTCCCTGCTCTCCCCCAAACTGTTTGTGTGACCTTGGGCAAGTCTCTGTTCTGCGTATGTCCCAGGGGGAGAAGAGCATGGCCCTACCACACACGGATGCTCTGAGGATAAATCCCTCAAAGACTGGGAGGTGCTCTCAAACACTGTAGCCAGGAGGCCCAGATAAATACTATAGATGGATTCTGAAGGATCTGCTCAGCATTAATGATCTGGAGGATGGCGTGGACTGGACCCTTAGCAAGTTTGCAGGTGACACTAAACTAGGAGGAATGGTAGATACGCTGGAGGGTAGGGATAGGATTCAGAGGGACCTAGACAAATTAGAGGATTAGGCCAAAAGAAACCTGATGAGGTTCAACAAGGACAAGTGCAGAGTCCTGCATTTAGGACGGAAGAATCCCATTCACTGTTACAAACTAGGGACCGAGTGGCTAGGCAGCAGTTCTGCAGAAAAGAACCTAGGGGTTACAGTGGATGAGAAGCTGGATATGAATTGACAGTGTGCCCTTGTTGCCAAGAAGGCTAACGGCATTTTGGGCTATATAAGTAAGGGCATTGCCAGCAGATCGAGGGACATGATCATTCTCCTCTATTCGACATTGGTGAGGCCTTATCTGGAGTACTGTGTCCAGTTTTGGGCCCCACACTACAAGAAAGATGTGGAAAAAATTGGAAAGAGTCCAGCGGAGGGCAAAAAAATGATTAGGGGGCTGGAGCACATGACTTAAGAGGAGAGGCTGAGGGAACTGGGATTATTTAGTCTGCAGAAGAGAATGAGGGGGGATTTGATAGCTGCTTTCAACTACCTGAAAGGGGGTTCCAAAGAGGATGGATCTAGACTGTTCTCAGTGGTACCAGATCAAAAAACAAGGAGTAATGGTCTCAAGTTGCAGTGGAGGAGGTTTAGGTTGGATATTACCTAGGGAGGTGGTGGAATCTCCTTCCTTGGAGGTTTTTAAGGTCAGGCTTGACAAAGCCCTGGCTGGGATGGTTTAGTTGGGGACTGGTCCTGCTTTGAGCAGGGGGGTTGGACTAGATGACCTCCTGAGGTCCCTTCCACCCCTGATATTCTATGATTCTATGTCAAAGGGGGCACACATTTGGCCAAGATCACTAAGTAAAATAATACAAAATTAATAGAGCAATAATGTAACCAATCCAGACAGAAAGTGTCCCTGGACTGAGGTAAGACAAGCATCTAGCCAGAGTCTGGCAGCAGAAGCTAATGACAATAACAGCAGTTTATAGGGGCCTAGTCACAGCTTCATTACTGCTAAATATGGTACTACTGCTGTCCTGCAGAACCAGCCCCACTCTTCATTCTCTGCTCTTGGCCCATCTCCTTCAGTTGAGCCCGGCATCCTCATGGAATTGTAACATCAAAGATAAATCAGCCAATCACCTCCCTTTCTCCTGAAAATTTTGAATATGGGCCTTATTTGCCCTCAGAGCTTTGCATTAGCCAGCCATGTTCAATCTAGGATTACTAACCCATGAGTGAATCTCATCCCAACTATCAGCCACCTACTTCCCATCATCTTAGGTTCTCTTTAACACAGAGCACAGATGATTTTCTGCCGATCAAAGCAATGAGTTCCCTTAGTAGGGGCTGCTGCCAGGAAGTCAATTCTCTGTTGTCACACAGAGGAGAAGGGTATCTCCCCAGCTGTTGACTACCATGTGGAAGCAACACTTGATATTTTCTCCCTCTGCAAAAGCATATTTATTATATTACAAGCAGGATTACTGCTAAGTGTGCTGGCATTAGGGGTATCTGTCATCTGTGTGTGCTTGATGCCAGGTCAAGATTTGCTGCTGGGATTACTGCGAGAGAATCCACCTTGCATTTCCTATCACATTCCACAGCCACTAAATGTCCATGGTGATTCTCGCACTGGAAGCACCTCGAATTAGACATGGCTGAACCAGCTGTGGTAACCAAGACCGAGCCAGATCTTTGCTCAGAAGCTAATGCCATGGGACTTTGCTGAGGTTCCAAAGAGCCCAATGCACTTTTGAATCCAATATTTTTCTAATGTCCGTGTTGCTGTGACTCACGGCCAACCCCTACTCCCAGCAGCATTACATACAGCACACGATGCACAGGCCTTTTCAAATCAACAAGGGCTGCCATGCCCAGGTACTCCCATTGGGTCCAGTGTTTGGGCTCTGTGCACGGCACTGGAAGGAGATAAACTGAAATACCCAAAGGAAGCAATGCACAGGCCCACCCTGGTCGTACGCATGGTGTGTGCACCGAGGGAACTGCAATGCTCTGCTGTGCTCTGCGTGGCATGAAGCATGGCTAAGTGGTTCGGGCACCAGTTAGGGGACCTGGGTATAAGTCCCTGCTCTGCCCTAGACTCCCCATGTGACCCTGGGCAAACTGTGTAGGATAGGTCTGCAGCGCACACTTCTTTTGGCAGCGTGTGGTGTAGATACATAGCCCCCAGCACCAGTACAATTAGCAGCACCGACAGCAAGGCACAACTCAGACTAGCAACACTCCTGAAGGGCATACCACCACGCTTCCTACTCACCCACACCCCCCGCCATGACGTCCCGGCTACACTGCTGGTTTTGGCAGTGCAGCATCCTGCACTGGCACCTGTCCCCAATACCAGAGCCTTTCACTGACACGTGTGGCTACATGCTGCAGTGTGGGCGCAGCCTGCTGTTCTCTGCGGCGTGTAGCTACCCGTGCACCACACACCACCATTAGCGCTCTGTAGGGTCGATGTAGCCTGAGTCTCTCTGGGTTCCAGGTCCCATTGGTGCAGTTGGGAAACCGCCCTGCATAAGGATGAGTGTGAAATGCTCAGGTACCACGGTAGAGAAGATCAGATAAGTGTCTTAGCTGCATAGTAATGGAAAGGGGCAGCAGCTAGCGGCTTCGCTCCTGTGCAGAGACAGCAAGTGTTGCTCCAACCAGTCACTGCAGGTGTGCACACATGACACCATCTCTTAGAGAACTGACTTGAGTTTGTTCTGCTTCTTTGGGGTCCCCACCTGCCCCCAGTCCCCACTACAACCCAATCCATCTAGGATGGAAAGTGCACATTTTTGTCCTCAGTGTCTGGACCCACCAGGCTGCACTGTGCTGGTAAAATACACTGGCACGAAAGGCATGAGAGAAATGTAAGCGTATTCTTTGGATGAGGCACGTGGATTAGCATGGGAATCTTCATTTGCATTTCCACCCCACATCTCTGACCTCTGAGGTTCCCTGATTACACTAATTGGTATGTAATTTCCTTGACTGACTCCAGTACAAAGGTGGGAGAACCTCCCCTGGAAGGTCCCTGCCTGCCCCTCAGAGCGGAGATCCCTGAAGCGGATACTGTGAAATGGCAATGCTGCCGTTGGGAGCACACCAACCTGAGCATGTTGCTTTTAATTATTTTAGAAGGGGGATGATTGTTCCCTATCTGTTCTCAAACACAATGCAAAGTCAAGTTTAAGCAAATAAACAAAGCCAACCCTTATGTAATCTGCTTTCTCGCAACATCTCTGTTTCAAGATGCAAATCTCTGGAAGGCTTTGATTGCAGAAACTAGGGCACTTGCTACCTTGACAACATTTCCAAATGTGATTTGAATACAAGCCCTACTCGTGACCAGACACCCTGGGTTCAACTGGGGATCCCTAGCCAACCTACAAGGAGCCTCATGCACTAAGGGCCGTTTTTAGGACAAAGGGCTCCAGAAAGGACCGTCATGGGGCACAGCTGCCCTTTAGAGCCCCTTGTGGGCCAAGCATCTCATGCCTGGCACTCTCTGACTCAGTTTCCCTCCATGAGGTTGGTCTCCTCAGCTTTCCACACACTGGACTGTGCTGGAGATGCAGCTCAGTCCTCCGGCCCACTCACCAGCCAAATTTAACCCCTTCTGGGATAGCAAGAGTCCAGCTAAAAAGGCCCAACAAACGAAAAAGGTTGTCTGCCTTCAGGGGGCTTCTCTTCAGTCCTCCCTCTAGGTTCAGTTCTCAGCCCCTGCTGGGCTCTATTCCTTGCACTTTTCCTTATGCTGGTATAGAGCATGCGGCCCCCTGGCTGGTTCAACTGGCTCCGGGCCTTCCACAGGAGCCCACCTGGTTCTTCTTCCACCTGGAGTTAAAGCCAGACTGATCTTGTTCTCAGTCCTCTGATAAGGCCCTAGTTTTCATTAATCTATCACCTGGGAAGCAGCTAACTCATTATGGCACCGGTGTGACTGGCCCCATCTCCCCTTAAAGGGGCCCGTCACCCTGTGACAAGGATCTCCATGCTGCCAGATGGGCTTGGTGGAATTTTATTATTTATTTAGCTTGATATAAATATATATGTATAGAAACGCCCCGCTCCCGAGCCCCAGGTGCCCTTGACAAATCTTTGGTACTATAAACAAAATAACTAACCAATCAATCTAGCGTCATAGCTTCAGCTACTTTGCCAGGGTTAGCCAACCAAGCACAGTAATGTATAAGATGCATAGACAGCTGCAGCGGCACAGGAGCCAGCAAACAGAGCTGTAAACAGGGGAGTTTCAGGGGGAGTTTACAGGGGGAGTTTGTGGGGGAGACTTAGAGACCTAGGCAGAGGAACTGACAGCCTAGTGAAGGGAATGAGTGGTGTTCTGATGCCTGTTCGGGGTTTGTTTTGGTTTGTGTTTCCTGGACTAACAGGATTTAGGTGGGAAGGCCATGACTGATAAAGAGGCAGCAGTGAAAGACACAGTGAGGATAACTGGATGTGGAAGCTGCGGCATGTACATGATCCTGGAGGGGGTACCTGAAAAGAGTTATGTCTGCATGAAGTGCTGCCTGATAGAGCTGATGGAAGAAAAGATCCGAGGATTGGAGATGCAGGTGGAAACTCTGGTCGAGTTTAGAAGGGGTTCGAGCGGATGATGGAGCAAAAACATGAGGAGGCTGAAGGGACAAGCTCAGACTTGCAGATGGAAGCAGGAGCAAAGAATTCAGAGGAGAGACTGCTGGGTGAGGAAAGTGAACGGTGGAAGCATGTGACTAAGAGAACCAGGCAGAGGAAAAGATGGGCCAGTGAAGGAGAAATAGATCTCAGGAACAGGTTTGTGGAGTTGGAAAATGAAGAAGGGGCATAGTAGGTGGTCGCTGGGGGGGGGGGGGGACAAGGAAAAAAAGAAGTGCAGCTAGTCCTACAGGAAGAGGGGAAGAGTCAATGGAGACAACACCAAATATGAGCCCCAGGAGGATACAGGATGGGTTGCGGAGGATTGCAAGGGACAATAGAAATCAAGAGGACTTGCAGCCAGTGGGAGCAGGGGATAGACCAGAGAATCACACTGTCATCAGGAAAAGGCAAGTCCACATGATAGGGGACTCCTTACTGAGAAGAATAGACAGGCCTGCAACTAGAGCTGATCCAGAGAACAGAAGGGTGTGTTGTCTGCCAGGTGCTAAGATATGGGATGTGGACCTGAGGCTGAAAATTATCCTAATGGGAATGGGAAAGAATCCGCTGATTGTCCTTCATGTGGGAACAAATGATATGGCTAGAATCTCGCTGGAACGTATCAAGAGAGACTATACCAGCCTGGGGAAGACGCTTAAGGAAATCGAGGCTCAGGTGATCTTCAGTGGGATTTTGCCTGTTCCTAGTGAAGGGCAACAGAGGAGTGACAAGATTATGGCGATCAACAGATGGCTCAGGCAATGTTGCAATAAGGAGGGCTTTGAGATGTACTGCCACTGGGAAGCATTCATGGACAGAGGACTGTTCTCTCGGGATGGATTTCACTGAAGGAGGGAAATAGGCTTCTAGGATGGAGGCTGGCACAACTGATTAAGAGAGCTTTAAACTAGGAATTTGGGGGAGATGGTTGGGAGATGTCCAGGTAATCTCCATGCCTGAATTCAACATTAAGAGGGAAGAAAACAAACTAAGAGAGGATGCAGCCGTGGGCAGGAGAATGGACATACAGAGGAAGGGTAGTGTAGATACCAGTCTAATAGGTGATACTGATGATAGAATGTCTGTGCCTAACTGGGTAAAGAATGTCAGTGAAACCAAACGGCAAAAATTAAGATGTTTGTACACCAATGCGAGGAGCCTAGGTAACAAAATGGAGGCACTAGAACTACTGGTGCAGGAAGTGAAACCAGATATTATAGGGATAACAGAAACATGGTGGAATAGTAGTCATGACTGGAGTACAGGTATTGAAGGTTATGTGCTGTTTAGGAAAGACAGAAATAAAGGCAAAGTTGGTGGAGTAGCATTGTATATCAATGATGAAGTTAACTGTAAAGAAACAAGAAGGGATGGAATGGATAAGACAGAGTCTGTCTGGGCAAAAATAACACTGGGAAAAAAAGCTACTAGAGCTTCCCCTGTGATAGTGCTTGGGGTGTGCTACAGACCGCCAGGATCTGATTTGGATATGGATAGAGACCTCTTTAATGTTTTTAATGAAGTAAACACTAATGGGAATTGTGTGATCATGGGAGATTTTAACTTCCCAGATATAGACTAGAGGACAAGTGCTAGTAACAATAATAGGGCTCAGATTTTCCTGGATGCGATAGCTGATGGATTTCTTCACCAAGTAGTTGAAGAACTAACAAGAAGGGATGCCATTTGAGATTTGGTTTTGGTTAGTAGTGAGGACCTCATAGAAGAAATGGTTGTAGGGGACAACCTTGGTTTGAGTGATCACGAGCTAATTCAGTTCAAATTAGATGGAAGGATAAACAAAAATAGATCTGGGACTAGAGTTTTTGATGTCAAAAGGGCTAACTTTAAAGAATTAAGGAAATTAGTTAGGGAAGTGGATTGGACTGAAGAATTTGTGGATCTAAAAGCAGAGGAGGCCTGGAATTACTTCAAGTCAAAGTTGCCGAAACTATCAGAAGCCTGCATCTCAAGAAAGGGGGAAAAAATCACAGGCAGGAGTTGTAGACCAAGCTGGATAAGCAAGCATCTTAGAGAGGTGATTAAGAAAAAGCAGAAAGCTGCAGGGAGTGGAAGATGGGAGGGATTAGCAAGGAAAACTACCTTATTGAGGTCAGAACATGTAGGGATAAAGCAAGAAAGGCCAAAAGCCATGTAGAGTTGGACCTTGCAAAGAGAATTAAAACCAATCGTAAAAGGTTCTATAGCCATATAAATAAGAAGAAAACAAAGAAAGAAGAAGTGGGACCACTACACACTGAGGATGGAAAGGAGGTTAAGGATAACCTAGGAATGGCCCAATATTTAAACAATTACTTTGCCTAAGTCTTTAATGAGGCTAATGAGGATCTTGGGGATAATGGTAAGATGACAAATGGGAATGAGGCTATGGAGGTAGATATTACCACATCCGAGGTAGAAGCCAAACTCGAACAGCTTAATGGGATGAAATTGGAGGGCCCAGATAATTTTCATCCAAGACTATTAAAGGAACTAGCACATGAAATTGCAAGCCCATTAGCAGGAATTTTTAATTAATCAGTACACTCAGGGGTTGTACGGTATGACTGGAGAATTGCTAACATAGTTCCTATTTTAAAGAAAGGGGAAAAAAAGTGATCCGAGTATTATAGGCCTATTAGTTTGACATCTGCAGTATGTAAGGTCTTAGGAAAAAAATTGAAGGAGAAGGTGGTTAAAGACATGGAGGTCAATGGTAATTGGGACAAAATACAACATGGTTTTACAAAAGATAAATCATGCCAAACCAACCTAATCTCCTCCTTTGAGAAGGTAACAGATTTGTTAGACAAAGAAAATGCAGTGGATCTAATTTACCTCGATTTCAGTAAGGCATTTGACACGGTTCCACATGGGGAATTATTAGTTAAATTGGAAAAGATGGGGATCAATATGAAAGCTGAAGGGTGGATAAGGAACTGGTTAAAGGGGAGACTCCAATGGGTCGTACTGAAGGGTGAACTGTCAGGCTGGAAGGAGGTTACTAGTGGAGTTCCTCAGGGATCAGTTTTGGGACCAATCTTATTTAACCTTTTTATTACTGACCTTGGCATAAAAAGCGGGAATCTACTAATAAAGTTTGTGGATGACACAAAGCTGGGAGGTATTGCTAACACAGAGAAGGACCGGGATACCCTACAGGAAGATCTGGATGACCTTGTAAACTGGAGTAATAGTAATAAGATGAAATTTAATAGTGAAAAGTACAAGGTCATGCTTTTAGGGAGTAATAACAAGAATTTTAGTTATAAATTGGGGACACATCAATTCTAAGTAACAGAGGAGGAAAAGGACCTTGGAGTATTGGTTGATCGCAGGATGACTATGAGCCACCAATGTGATATGGCTGTTAAAAAAGCTAATGTGGTTTTAGGATGCATCAGGCGAGGAATTTCCAGCAAAAATAAGGAGGTGTTAGTACCATTATACAAGGCACTGGTGAGACCTTATCTGGAATACTGTGTGCAGTTCTGGTTTTTCATGTTTAAGAAGGATGAATTCAAACTGGAACAGGTACAGAGAAGGGCTACTAAGATGATCTGAGGAATGGAAAACCTGTCTTATGAAAGGAGACTGAAAGAGCTTGGCTTGTTTAGCCTAACCAAAAGAAAGTTGAGGGGGGATATGATTGCTGTTTATAAATATATCAGAAGGATAAATATGAGGGGGAGAGAGGAATTATTTAAGCTTAGTACCAATGTGGACACAAGAACAAATGGATATAAACTGGACACTAGGAAGTTTAGACTTGAAATTAGACGAAGGTTTCTAACCATTAGAGGAGAGAAGTTCTGGAACAGCCTTCCAAGGGGAGTAGTGGGGACAAAAGACCTATCTGGCTTTAAGACTAAGCTTGATAAGTTTATGGGGGGGATGATATGATGGGATAGCCTAATTTTGGCAATTAATTTGGCAATTGATCTTTGATTATTAGCAGGTAAGTATGCCCAATGGTCTGTGATGGGATCTGAGTTACTACAGAGAATTCTTTCCTGGGTGCTGGCTGGTGAGTCTTGCCCACATGCTCCCGGTTTAACTGATTGCCAAAATTGGGGTCAGGAAGGAATTTTCCTCCAGGGCAGATTGGCAGAGGCCCTGGAGGCTTTTTGCCTTCCTCTGCACCATGGGGCACGGGTCACTTGCTGGAGGATTCTCTGCAGCTTGAGGTCTTCAAACCACAATTTGAGAACTTCAGTAACTCAGACATAGGTTAAGGGTTTGTTACAGGAGTGGGTGGGTGAGATTCTGTGACCTGCATTGTGCAGGAGGTCAGACTAGATGATCATAATGGTCCCTTCTGACCTTAAAGTCTATGAGCCATATGCTGCCCTTGCCCACAAAAATGCCAACTCACAGCCCTCTCAGCCTCTCCAGAAACTAAGGACATTGATGAGTGTATACAGCATGCCCTGCAGCTCAGCAGATTCAGGCTGTTTTGAACTGAGGGATGGAGTCAGTTCCATAGTCAAGGGCATTGATTTGCCCTGCCAGCAATTCCCTCCCTTTAAACCAAGAGGGGTCTGGTTTGAGCTGATCTCTGCTGATCTCAACTGCATCTGCACAGTAACGTCTCCAAGTAGGCAGGTCCCAGGCCATTTAGATTCAAACGATCTCACCCTCACCGTCCGCACTAGCCAGTGCAGATCCCAGAACATGTGGTCCCAGTGAGACACTCCACTTAGTGTGCAAGAAGCTGCATTCTGTACCAGCCTCCGTTTCCCAAAGGATCTAAGCAGTGGAGAGCGCTGCCGTACAAGACATGGTCGGAAGGACTGCATGCAGAGAGAGGACTGCAGGCTCCTAGCCAGGCCTAAAGGATAACGGCTGTCCTGGTCGCTGCTATGTGATTTTCCAGCAGGAGCTGGGACTCTAAGCAGCCCTCCAAACTGTGAATCTGAGGGAGCGGGGCCTTGGGGGAAGAGGTGGAGTAGGAGTGGGGGCTAGGGGAGAAGGGGCAGCACAAGGGTGGGGCCTCAGGGGGAATAGGCATTGAAGTGAGGAGAAGGGGCTGGGCAGGGTCTCAGGGAAGGCGTGGCGTGGGGGCAGGGCCACAGTTCAGATGCCAATGCCCCCCCCCAGCTTTTTGGGAGCTTCTGCCCCTTCTGGGGCAAGGTGAAAATTGATTCCCTTCTTGTGCAGGAAGTTGTTCCAGAGGTTTATTGACAGTTCAAGTGATTTTTGAGCAAAATCCTCTTTTTTCTGATCAATGTCTACTCTCCAACTGTAGGGAAAGCCAGGGTTGTGTTTTTCAGAGCCTGGGTGCTCTTCTGACACGTTGCTTGGCAAGTGATATTTTAATTTGGGGGACTGGTTTTAATTGTATTCTGAATGAGAGATTGGATAGGAAGAATTTGGAACCACTTTTAGAGGCTTCTCATCTGACTGAGGTGTGGTGACATTTTCACCCGTAGATGCAGCAGGGCACCTGGTGGGGTAATAGCGCCAGCTCTTTCCCAGTGGCCCATTTGGACCGTTTTTATGTTTTTACTTATCATTTGTCTCCTTTGCTTTCTAGCTGTATTATCCCGACTGGGATTTCAGATCATGGTTTGGTCTTAGTTGTGTTGTCTCCTCTTTTCTATTCCAGACCGTCATCCTTACTGGCATTGTAATATTTGCCTTTTATAAGACGTTCGCTCTCAGAGCTCTTCCAATTATTTTGGGTGAGCTGGGGTTTTCTCAAAGGATGTTTTCCCTTCCTTGAAGCAACGGTGGGAGGTGGATAAAGTTAATATTCAGTGTTTTTCTCAGCAGTACATGCAACAGACAATCTTGGGCTTTCACTGGGCTATGGAGGAGCTAGAGCTGGGAATTGGGGAACTTGAAAAAGACCTTTTATGGCAGAAATGATGCTGAGTTCCTTGAGAGCTTAAAATATATATAAAAAAGCAGCTCTTGCTGGACCTTGTGGATAGGAACGTTCAGGGTACTGGTGTTAGAGGGCTTTCCCTTTGCTCTCTCCCCTGGTTCTTGTCACGTAGACAGGAGGCAAAAGACTAGAAGTCTGAAGTGCTGACAATTCGATGTTCATTGGGGTTAATTTCCAGCAAGCATGTGTCCCACAACTCTGACACTGCAGAGCCTTGTTTCCCAGTGTCCCATTCCCCCCTCCTCAGCATGCATAATTATACCTGACATGCACGCCCAGAGTCCCACCTCTTACACCTTATGGTCATGTTCCGTTGTGGGGTGGGGATCGTAGGTCTTGATTCTTCATCCCACCTCTTTTGTACCCCTTGGGAGGGGTAAGGAATGAGGTTGTGCTACGGTCAGGGACAGGCATTTCTCTGACCTTTCAGTGTTTTATACCTTCCCTCCAATCCCCGCTTGCCCCTCCCGACTGGTTGCTTGACCTTGCCTTCAGATAGGAGTTGAGGCCATCTTCAAGTGTGCATGCATGTATTATACTCCCACCACGCCCAGTAACACTTTTACTGCTCTTATCTGTTCCCATTATACTAGTAAACCAATCTGGCTAGGCAGAAGCAACATACAAAGTGTCTTTGTCCTTTGTTCATACACATTAGTTAGGACGTAAGTGTATAAAGAATCAAATGGGCAAGCAAGATTCATAATTCTATCTCAGGCAAAGATTCAGGCCTGAATCCTACATTATCACTAGCACTCCTAACAACTGGTTAGTATCCAATTTCAGGGCGTTTCTCAAATGGATGCGCCTACTTAGTTGTTCTTCAGCCTGGAGAAGAAACATGCAGAATAGAAGATGATTGGTCATTTCAAGACATAGTCGGGCTGGGTGCTTTCAAATCTTGTGAGGATTAGGAACTTTGTTGTCATTTTTTTCTCAGCCCTGTAGCTGCAGAACCTGCGTGTCCATCTGAGATTCAGCAGCTCCTTGAGGATATTCATAGGATCTCAGCATTGGATGTGGACAGACTTGAGCAGGATCTGACACTCTCAGAGTTGTCTTCTGTTATAAATGGTTTTGCTCCAAGGAAGGCGGCTTGATGGTTTGCCTTGAGTTTTGTCTTTGGGGGTCTGACTGGCTCCAAGTTTTTTTAGGAAAGCCTCAGAGAGAAGATATTGCCACTCAGTTGCTGCTGAGTGGTTCTTACCCTGTTGTCTAAGAAGGGGGACTTTGGGGAGGTGAAGAATTGGAGACCGGTGTCTCTGCTTTGCTCCAACTAGAAATTTTTTCAAAGGCCTTGGCAAATAGTCTGAAAACCGATTGGTTCAGTCAGATCTATTGAGTCTCCAATAGGTCCCTTTTCGATAATCTTTTCCTATTGCAGGATGTAATTTTGACCTCATAGATGTTTGATTTGCATGGTAGGTTGATTTTAATTGATCAAGAGAAGGCCTTTGATCATGTAGACCATGGATATTTGTTTCAGACCCTCTATGCTTTTGGTTTTAGCCCCAGGTTGTCTCCTGCATTCAGTTACTGTATAATTCTATAAGCTGAATGGTGTTTTGAGCTCCCCGTTTTTGGTCAGTAGGGGAATCAGACAGCATTGTTCCCTGTCTGGATTATTATATGCTCTTTCTATCGAGCCTCTGTTATGCATGTTGCCAAAGCTTCTTTCTGGCCTTTCTCTTGTACTCCAGTGAAAGTCTCTGCTCATGACTGACATGACTCATGATTGCGATGACCAGGTTTTGACTGAATGTCAGCACTCATTTGAGCAGGTTTCCTCGGCTTGCATACATTGGGGAAGAATGACACATTCCTCCTGGGGCCTTGCATGGAGGCTATTGTGGAGCCAAACTGGCTTTAAGGCACTGGGAATTATGCTGAGACCAGATGATATTTTGAGTCATAATTGGGAGGGAGTTAAGGAAAAGTGGGAGAGTAGGGTGCAAAGGTGGAGTGGTGTTTGCCTAGATTCTCCTTCCTAGGGCAGATATTAGTCACTGATAATTTAATTGCCTCAGCGTTGTAGCATAAGTGTATTGTTCTGGATCCCCCGCCACTCTTTTTAGAAAAAACTTCAGAAGAGTCTCGTGGACTTTTTCTGGGATGGCATCATTGGCTGAGGCCGGGAATTTCGTAGCTGCCTGTAGCAGAGTTCCCACTTGTTTGTTACAGTCTCTTCCTCAGCTGTTATTTGTGGAGGCGTCTGTTCCTTGGAAGCAACTGGCCTTTGCCTTTCTTTGGCAGGTAGGGCCTTCGGCTGTTGATCGGGAACTTTTTTTGTTGGACCCTGGGTTCTTCATTTTGAGGCATTACCCATTTTTTATCAGAACCTTTTTATCATTTGGAGATTTTTTTAAGTTGAGGCCACAGAAAAAGGGGCTGGAGGTCCCAGGGCTGTTTGCTGAACCCCTGATTTATAACCTTGCTGTGAAGATTCCTAGTCTCATTTCTAGGAGTCTTGTCACTTCTCTTTTTGCAACAGGTACAACAAAACTGGTTCATGTAATTGATTTTACTAATTTTACGCGGGTCTCAGCGGATCTCTTGTCTGTTGAGCTGGGTTTTCTTTCTGTTCACTGCATTTCTCAGTTTTAATCAGAGGTGGAATCAACCCTTGCTAGGGGCAGTATTGCCAAATTGGACAGCTGCACCCTGAAGCGAGCCATTCCTAGTGGTATGAAGGTTCTATTTTCTTGCCTGTTTCTCCCTCTGTGGATGTTGACAAGTCTGACAACTCACTTGCCTTCAGTGGGCTTCTGGATTTACTTTTAGTAGCTTTGACCACAAATCATTGTATATGCTTGTGGTAAAGATTTGCCATTTATAAACACTTGCTGATTATCCTGATGCAGTATGGAGGAGACAGCTTCCGGGGACAGACTCCAGCCAGGCTGCCTGGAGAGCTGTATACAAGCCTCCGATCGTGAAGAAGATGGATGATCTCCAGAGGAGACTTCTTCACAGAGCTATTGCTACGAATGTTTTTGTGCATCGTTTGATTCTGCAACTGTCCATGTCATGGCCTTTTTCTGACATGGAGGAGACTGATTTTCATGTTTCTTACTTGTTCCATGTTACAGCCATTATTGGTTTAAGTGCAGCATATTATTTGGTTATTGTCCCTTGATTTTTCCCCTACTGTATTTAGTTTTCCTGTTAAGTAAATAGATCTGTGGTATGCCTTGCAAACTTTATTTTGGGTCAAGCAAAGATGGCCATTTTAAAAAGTAGAGGACGTCGATCATTTGGTACCGGGGTTGTTGACATTCTTCGGTCACATGCTCCCTGCGGCGTGACCTGTGTGTACATTCCCTCCACCTGGCACAGGCCTGAGCCCCAGCCCCCTGAAAGGCCGGCTCACACTGTGACTTGGCCACATGTCTGGCATTTCTTTCCAGAGGTTGGGTTGCCCAGGTAGCCTCTTAGGTGGAATACAACTCACTGCCCTTACTGCAAGGGTTTGAAATCTAGTCTTAGTCCTATTGGCTGTCCCCTCTGGGACTATGGGCTTCTGTACCTGCAGCATACACCCAACTTGTAGCTTGGTCTCCATGCCTAGGGTCAGTGATTCTGCCATTTCCATAGCTTGTTCACTGTCCACCTGTCTGTCCAGCGTAAGCCCTGGCTGGCTGAGAGCTCTTTGTTGGAAGCCTGGAACTGCTCTAATTTACGCTGCAGCTGGTTCAGCCTCCGGCCGGTCCCGAATCAAATTCGTCAGACAAAACAGATAAATAATTCCTAGTGCTGGCTGGGGAAAGTGTCCCCTCCCCTGAAAATGTTCAATGGACATGACTTTTTTGGCTTTTGTCTGCAATATTTTCTTAATAGTTGGGTGGTGGGAGGGGGCGGGGCGGGGGTTGGCTTTTTCGCAAAGACCTGAAAAATTTCAAAGATAGGAGACATTTTTTCTTTAAAATGTCTGTTTAATCAAAAAGCCATTTTCCACAGGAAAAAAATTGATAGGAAATTGTTAACCAGTGCTAATAATTCCTGATATTGTTTGTTCAAGGAAGCCATTGTTGTGCAGTCCACAGTGATATTCTGTAATTGTACATTGGATGGGTGTTGTCCACCAAGCAATCGCTCTGGTTAGATACTAAAGGTTGTGACATCAGAGATAAATCAGCCAATCATACCTCTGTGTCCAGCTACCCCTTCTCCTTAGGGGCTTCTGACATCAGAGGTAAACCAGCCAGTCATCTTCTTGTCTCTTCATTCCCAGTTCTATGACATCAAAGAAAAGTCATATACGAGAACAAGGCAATAGTCAATGAAATTGAAAATTGGCAAATGCAAAACTGATTAATGGAAAAATGTTTTTCATAAAAGCCCAAATAGCCTCTGAAACTCATTGCCACAAGAAGCCAAGAGCATAGCAGAATTTAATATATGGTTGGCTATATCTATGGATACCAAGAATATGCAGAGTTATAATAGTAAGTATTTAAAAATAAACAGGAGTTTGGAAGGCATGTAATCCCTCATGTTTTGTGGCCTAAGCTACCCACCAGCCCTGGAAATAGTCCAGATCCTGGCAGGGTGAAAAGGTTTCAAGCAAGTCTGCAGCACTGCTGCAAGCCCAGTGCCTTGAGAGACATCTCCCCACTGCACCATGCCCCACCAAGGAGATCTCATTTCTCTGGCAAACTCACCTGCAGCCTCCTCAGTACCGGCACCAAGGCATCTGGCGACAAGATCGAGGATCAGCTATTTCACTGCTCCCTAGTTAGCTGTTTGGAAATAGCAGTGTTGATGTTCCTTCAGCAATTGCTATTAAAAAACATTGCTGCCTTTCCCCCAAGGGAGCACATATGTTACTGAATCCTTCGAGCGGCAGTAAATTACCTGCAAATACTCAACATAATTCCATGTGTCTATTGACATGACTATTTAATTAAAGAACATGTAGCCACAACCCGTAGAAATCTCCTCATCGGTTAGGCGTTATGCCCAGGGGGATATATAACATGCTGTTAAAGGAGCAGAACCGTGCCACATTTTCCCTACACAAACAGCAAGCTAAAATTTTCTGTCTGGGTGACTTTTATTTTAGTTTAAGGGAAAACAAACATAGAACATAAGCCTCTTTGCAGGAGCTGCGTGTGTCTGCATGCATATGTGTGTGGCTTTTGCAAAATGGCAGTTGCCTCCTGCAGACTCCAGGAAATGTAACAGTGCAACATACAGAAGAAGAACTATACCATTTACACGGTGGCCTAGAACTCATGTCATGTGGAGAGGCAGACGTAAGCCAAATTACCCAACCTGTCCTATTCTCTATGGCTACACCCCAACATGAGCCTTTGAAACAGAAGTACATGAAAACCTGGTGGCAAGGTGCCATCCTATGATTTCCCTCTCATTTGAGAACTACCCTCATTGTAGCAATGTGCAGAAAGGAGCACAGACTGCAGGAGGGTAGAGTCTGGAGGATTGCCAGGAAGTCAGTCTGTGTGCATGTGGCTGGAATGCTAGCTGTAGTTGCAGCACCTCTGTGAGTAGTTTAGTTTTAGAAACATGGAGTTCTCTCCTGCTATTACCCAACTTGCAGTATATGAAATATGGTGGCAGCCAGCGGGTGAGACTCACCGTGAGAGTAGTGTGATTAATAGGCAAACAAAGCAGCAGCTAGACACAGAGCAAACAGGCAGCATGGAGGGACTCAGAGCACTGGGACACAAATCCTTGCACAAGCACGGAAGTGAGAACTGAATCTGTACACAGAGCTTACTGCAGGGAGGATAAAGTGAAGGTAAAGCTTTTTTACTCTCTAGTTTTGGGGAAAGGGACAAAAAATGAGTGAGACACTTGCCAGGAGTAATGCCTGTAACAGCTAATAAAGATGTTTGATGAGTGATGTGACCCAAACACAAGATTTTAGAGAGCTACTGTTTGTTTTACCAAAAAGCTAGAAGCAGAAGAGGAACTGGACAGGTATGTCACAGCATCCACATGTAACTTTGGGACATTTGTGGTACGTGTGATTCCAGTTTGCAGGCGAGATTGCTGAGAGAAACAGATCTAACCTAAAAAACCAGGAGTGGCACTCGTGGCACCTTAGAGACTAACAAATTTATTTGAGCATAAGCTTTCATGGGCTAAAACCCACTTCATCGGATGCCTGAAGTGGAAAATACAGAAGGAAGATATATATATACACAAAGAACATGAAATAATGGGTGTTACCATACACACTCTAACGAGAGTCATAAGTTAAGGGATGCTATTACCAGCTAGAGAGAGAAAAAAAATTCGTAGTGGTAATCAAAATGGTCCATTTCCAGCAGTTGACAAGAAGGTGTGAGGAACCGTGATGGGGGGTGGGGGAATAAACATGGGGAAATAGTTTTACTTTGTATAATGACCCATCCACTCCCAGTCTTTATTCAAGCTTAATTTAATGGTGTCCAATTTGCAAATTAATTCTAATTCAGCAGTCTCTCGTTGGAGTCTGTTTTTGAAGTATTTTTGTTGTAATATTGTGACTTTTAGATCTGTAATCAACTGACCAGGGAGATTGAAGTAACATTGTTAGGAAGCAATATTAGACAGAAGTGTGGCCAGGTGCTGGAGACATACAGTAAGGAAAGGCCCAGCCCAAAGGATGTGAAGGGAGTCCAGTGATTTATGTGGAAGGCCAACTATCTTGCTGGATTCTGCACACACCTGTCAGAAATCTGTGAAAACTGGAGACAGTTAACACACAATGGTGCAGTGTGGGGATGGCCAGAAAACCATCACACACATTTGAAAGAGTAAAGGCAATGATAAAAGAGACCCATAAAGCACTGCAGCCCTGCAGAGTGATCAGCTGGAGCTTCAGGGTGATGCCTCAGAAGGAGGCCTAGGAGCAGTACCCATGCAAAGCCAGCAGCCCGTAGCATTTGCTAGCGGAGCCTTGGCGGACACAGAACGGGGACAGGCTCAGACAAGCGAGGAGTTCCTAGTGTTTCCCTGTGGAATGACAACTTCCATCAGTTCCCCCTTTGGCCACCAGGAGGCCGCACAGTCTGAGCACGAGTAGTCAAACCCGTTTTCTGTCGGCAAATGTCATTTTGACTCATCTGAATTTGTTCACGAGGTAGCATTGGTAGATTTTTCCTTTCAGGGAAATGCTGTTTAGGAAAACTTCTGAAATGGTGTTTCTAAATGCTATTTTCATTTCCCATATGTATGTATTTTATTTTAATGTTGATATTACTTTTGCTCTTTTGATATTATTTCATGACATGCCAGTAGCAGTAGTGCATGTCATAACACATGACTTGGCAGGCCACATTCTGATGACTATAACAGTTGAAAAGGTCTGTTCATTTATTTCGTTAGCTCATTTTTTAATTATTTTGTTGTGTTTTTAAAGTCATTAAGTTCAGCTGCTACTTGGCACTTATTGAGCCATCGTATCTAATTTGTGTAGATCTAGGTGTCTCCTCTGTGTTTTAGCAAGAAAAGAAAATAAGCACTGGGGAAGCCGGGGCTGGATGTGCAAAAGGACACTGGCCAGGGAGCTGTGGAAGCCAGCCAGAGGGAGAGGCCTCGTCCCTCTAATGGAGATAGGCACCATTCTCTGCTAGTGATTCTCAGCCGGGAACCCTCATTTGAGTCAGGGAGACTGTGCCGTTTTTGCAAGAAGTCAGGGATCATTTGGAAATAGGAGCCAGAGAGAGAGTGAGAGAGAGCAGATGGTGGTTCGAGGATGTGGGGCACCCAGGATGCAGCCCCCTGCTCCAGTGACTCTTTCATTATTTATCCAGAGTTGGACAGCTTCAGTCGGAGAGACTGAGGTCAACATACATTAGAATATCCCATAGCCGGATGGTTAGAGCACTTTCCTGAGAAGTGGCAGATCCCTGCTCAAATCTCGTCTCTCCACTCGGTGGAGGGGGGACTTGAACCAAGGGCCCCCCTGTCGCAGGTGAGTGGCTTAACCACTGGGCTAAAAGTTATGAGGGAGCTCAGCTCCCTCCTTGCTCCTTTGTGTAAGCTTGCCTATGGGGGCCCGATCCCGTAGGCAGCCTCTGAGCATGCTACTGGATCAGGCCTACCAGGCAATTTAGGCAACTAAACACCTGTCTTCCCTGGGTTTGTGAGTAACACTGGGGCTGAGGTGGGAAACAGGCACCCAGACACCAACGGGAGGCAGCAGGGAGCACACCCAGAGGCAGAAACATAGGCTCCGAGGCAGCTTTTACTGCCAACCCTAAGGCGCTGTGTGAGTTTAGGTGCCTGAAGAGTTCAGCAAGAGTTTTGTGTATTGTAGTGGTTCCAGAACTGGAATTTAGGCACATAGAACAGGGACTTAGGCACTGAACTCCTGAACATTCAGCTCCCAGAGTACTGCTCCGAGCAGCTGCTATTTTCAGTTGCCTTGGGGGGTGGAGGATGCAGAGTGCACAGCTTCTTTCCTTATCCATCCATGTTCCCGTAGCAGAGGATGACTGAGCAGGCAACAATACAGACAATTAGGCAACGGGACTGCTGCCCACCACACTCCTTCCCTTGCATGGAACAGTCCTTGGGTCTAGAACAGAGCTGGGGGAGGACACAAGTTGTGGACCCGAGCCCAGGAAAATAAAGATTTCAAAGTTATGAGTTTAGAACAAGCAACACATTAGAAACCCTGCAGCCTTTGAGTTATTCGATTGCCAGAGAAAGCACCCAAGGTTTTTTAACATTATCTGCTCAGCTACTTCTGATAAAGCTCCAGAACTCATGGGGAGTCTTTTATCAACTGGAGAAAAAGGACAAATGCAAGAGCAGGCCATGACCGATAATAATTCAACGTGCGGGTGAACCTCCAGGGACTGGCATTTTTCATTTCATTTCTCTGTTTGCAAAGAACTTGGCACTTGTCTTGTTTTCATTTAATTCCTCTGTTTGTAGAGATCTAGCCTTTCATTTTGGGCAGAGATCAGATCAGTGGCACTAAGGAAACACAAGGCACAGGTTATTCTCAAGTGGTGCACAGCTAGGGAAGTGGAGGAGAAAACTGCTCTTTATTAACAGCCCAAATATTGACTGGATGCTGCAAGGAATGAGGGGAAATGCTGCTTCCAAACTAGCCCCAGAGGATGCCTAGGCAATTGCTGGAGGAGACTTTATCTTCTGTTTGTGCACGTTGATAAATACAGTCTGTCAGACTGGGAGAGGCCAGTTTTCTGAATTGTATAAATGCATGTGCATGGGCGTGTGTAGGTCTGGGAGTGCGGGGGTAGAGGTACATGTAGGAGGGGATGTAGGTGTGGGGGTAGCTGTGTGCACATGAAAGTGTATGTAGGTGCAGGAGTACGGGGCTGTACATATCCTGGGTGTATGGCTCTGTGTGTAGATGTTTTGGGACAGGATCTCAAGGGAAAGTCGTAGCTTCCCCTATTTCCCGTAACCAACGAGTCTCTTCTACCAGCTGCAGCCGACCTGTGGACAGGAAGGTAAAGCTTTACTTTGGCTTCAGCCAGAAAACACAGTTAGGGTTCTCATTGCCATTTTCTTCTTTTAAAATGTCAGGAAACCAGGGCGGAGTGAAGAGGGGAAAATGTTTTCCGTACAGAAAGATTCAGGGCTCCTGGATTCGCGTCTGACACAGCCTCTTCCCCAGTTACATCAAACATCCCAGCCCAAATCCACAGGGCCACTGGCTGGCAAACAGCTACAGCAGGCAATACTATGGGGATATTTTGCTGCAGTGGTGACTGATACCGAATAAAATGCCCTGTGCAGAGGGATTTGCAGCTTCTGTGAAATAGCGGCAGGGAAAACAAAGCTGCCTCACAGGGAACAGGCACATTTGCATAGAGAGCTAAGTGCCATCTAGATTAACTCCAGCTTCCCAGCAGACTCACTGTCCATCCTGCACCTCCCATCAGTCACCCCCAGTAACTTCCAGTATAGAGGGTGACAGAGAATGTAGCCCATTAAGCTGTGCACAGGACTAGCAGCAAGAATTTAATCTCAGCTGACAAGGGCTCCCATGTAACTGTAGGCAAATCTGTGCACTTCCCTGCCTCAGTAGCTCCATCTCTGAAATGGGGATAATTATAGATACTGACCCAGCTCACAGCATAGTTGTGAAGACTAAAGTTTATGTGAAGCTTAATGTTAACAATATATCCAGAAATAATATTAAGTAGAGGTGGTTGAACAATGCTATGTATTCTCTGCCAAAAATTTCAAGCAATATGAAAAAAAAATTGTTGTAGTCAAAAATGTCCATGGATTTTTACAATGTTTCAATTAAATGAAAACCAATTTTTGTTTTGAATTATCAGTATTTGAAAATTGATTTTTTTTTCATTTTTGTTCATGGGGAAAAGAAGTTCTTTAAAAGGAAGAGAAAGAGAGGACAAACAAACAAAAAATCCCCAAACTTGACATTTTGCTGTTGAAAGATCAGAAAATTTCACCCACAATGAATTTTTTTTCTGGGAAATTTTTGTTTCAGTTGAAAAGCTGTTTTTCACTGAGAAACTATTTCACTGAAAAGATTTTGTCTAGCTCTCTATGGGTGCTGCAGAACTGTTGGCTCAAGAGAAGGTTGCCTGGCACTTGTTAGAAGACCCTGGTTTTGATTCCTTACAACTTTGCTAAACTTTAACTGTTTGGGCTGAAATTTCCCAGGCTGAGCATCTGCCATATGCTGAATATTTTGAGAACAAATCAGCAAAATGGTTTAGCCATTTCTCAGAGTGAGATTAGGGAAAATACATTGTGTTTTGCCATATTAAAAAAAAATCTTATGACTGTTTCTTTGAGATGCTCTCAGGCCACCATACTTTGGAGGAAAGACTGAAAAATTGCCCAGGTGTCACCGCAGTGTCAGGGAGGAGTCTTTTGCCATCTCCATAAATATCCATGCAATTTTGGCAAAATTACAATCATCTGAAAATCAGCTCACACAAGCTCAGTGGAGACTTGTTAGAACTCTGCAGCTAACTTCTCTGAAGCTTCTGTCTGCACTCAGCATGCCCCATGCCCTCACACCTCCTGCATGTGATCAGGTCATGCATACACCATGAAACTGAGCATGCTCCCCACAGTGGATGCAGGAGCTGAGCAGGATTTTCCCTACAGCTGCTCCTGGTTGACAGGGGCTGATGTGGGGCTGGACACCAGACATCAGAGCAGTGATCCTGCCTCTCCTGTGCTTTCAGTGATCCCCCTGCTGGTGCCCAGGCAGCAAGATGGAGAAGGAGTGAAGCTTGGGGTGTGTGTGGGGGAGAGATGAAGGGAGATACTGGAATAATGGAGGGAAGATTGGGATGGGGGACTAGAATGTGGAGCTGAGGAAAAGGCAGTAGGGCTGAGAAGCTGGACTCCGTGGGATACAGAATGCTGTACTATAGAGACCAGGGCCAGCTCCAGGCACCAGTCCAGGAAGCAACTGCTTGGGGTGGCCAACGGTGAGAGGCGGCATGTCCGGGTCTTGGGCAGCAATTCGGTGGAGGGGCCCTCACTCCCTCTCGGCGCGAAGGACCAGCCTTCGAATTGCCTCCAAAGACTGAAGCAGAAGCAGTAGAGCTGCAGATAGTAATCACAGCTTTTTTTTTTCTTTTTGCTGCTTGGGGCAGCAAAAACCCTGGAGTGGGCCCTGATAGAGACTTTGTGCCTGATCCTGTCCGGCTATTCATATGTAACTTTCACCCATGTGTGGGATTGTGCTTTATCGTGGAATCCCCAGCCAGGGAGATGTGGCTAGTCCCAGCTTCCTTTGTGCTGGGCAGAGTATTACCCTTTAGTTTCTTTAACCCTCCTTGCCTTTGTCTGTCCTCCATGCTTTCCTCTGCATTTCCCTCCCTGCAGCAAACCCCATTTCCTCTCCCGTGGGCTTCACTCCCACCTCCCTGAAATGCAGAGGGCTTCTGGGAGACAAATGATTTGCACCTTTGTCTCAGCACCTGCAGAGGTGCTGGCTGCACGTGGATCCCAGAGCTGTGGATTGAAAGGCGTATTAGCATTCGGCAGCAGATCCTTTAGAACCAGGCTTGTCAACAATGAATTACATTGAACACAGGAAGGAGATAAAACAATAGCAAAAAGATTTAGAAGGGGAATCAGGAGGTCCGTGGGCAGCTATGTACATTCAACAACCGGATGTATTGCCCTACCGATGAGGTATATAAACACTAGAGCTGGGGTCAGGAGATTTTTTTTATGAACCATGTTTTTGCTGAAAAGTGTCCATTTGTCAAAACCAGTATTGTGAACAATGAATCTCCCAACTCAAAGAATTTTTGGATGGGGAAACTTTTCAAAATTGTTGAAATGTCCGGTATCAACGTCTTTGAACCAGGACATTTTGATTTGTTGAGTCAAAATGACCTCTTGTTTAGAAAGTTTAGAATAAACAATGTTATTTTAATAAAAAAGGCAAACTTCTAGGCAAAATTTTGTAATTTTGAAACAAAACATTTTGACTGACCCAAACTGAAATATTTTCCAGATTTTGACTTTTCTTTTCTGATTTGGACAGAAACTATCTCCTGTCCAGCTCTGAGAAACACCTATTGATACAGCAACCACACTGACCATGAATGGAAGGTGGATATTCAACTACACGCATCTTTGCGCATGTATCCAGGGGCTCCATCCACTGACAATTTAGCTCCTAGTGGGGGCACTTTCAATTATCAGTTGTGGGTTTAGGGTTGTTGTTGTTTAGTTTTCAATTTATTAGTAGCCTCAGCTTTCACTGAGCAGTAAATCAGATTTGCCTTTGGCAAAGGCAGAGGTTTTATTCACTTCTATGGCTTCACTTTTCTGTTTTAGTTGAGTGTGTGATTGTACCTCTGACCCTCACCATTATACCCACAAGGTCTGCCTGGCATTCAAGCATCTTCCTGGATGACTGGCACTTATTTACGGAGCACAGCTAAATGCAAAGGGCCAGACCCTAGGCTGTGCTTTGGGTTTGTCCTGCTCCAGTCCTGCTTTGGAAACAAACTCCTCAGCCATTCCAGCCAATGACTGCAATCCAGGCACTTGACGCTGGCCCCTCATTAATCACTCAAGATTTGCCCGGGGCTTGTTCTAATTGATTTAGAGCAGAGCTTCAACTCCCCCGAAAGGAAACAAAAATCAATTTGCCAAGTTTGACTCCAATTTGTCAATCCCCTTTCCAATTCATTTCATTTCCTTGGGCAGCTTCCTTCCTCGGCATGTCGGGATAGATTCTCAGAACAATGCGCCTGAGCGGCGTGTGCAGCAGCATGTAAGTCCGTGTGCAGGTCCCTGTTTCACACAAGGAACTCTACTGGGGAGCTGGTCCAGCTGTTTGTTGGGAATAAAACTCATTGTGAATCCCACCCTTTTAGCTGTCCGTGAACAGACCCCAACTCCTGCTGACTTGTAACTATTCCCTGGGCGTCGGCGTGAACAATTCTCAGATTCTGGGTTGCTTGGGAACTGTTCAGCTGGACTTTTTCCTTTTTGTTCTTCACGGTGTGTGACTGGTCACTTAAGTCACATGGTATTGGTTCTCTTGTGGGATTGCATGGAAAACTTGTGAGAGGAAGGACTGTCCAGTGGGCACTAGTCTAGGATTTGATGTGATCTCCCAGCTGGCAGGGAGCACCAAGTGGGTGCATAGCCGGGATTACAGGGAACTCCTGGGTCTGGGATTTCATTTTACCTCATCAAAAGAGTGTCATATGAGGTCTTGAATAAAAGCCACTTTGGTCATCAATATCATTGTGAAATGTATGTCCAGATACTGTGTAAGAAGTTATGTATATATATTGAAAATATGTTCTTCCAGTCTGTAGGAACTGGTCACCGGCAGAGGTGAAAAGCAGGTTTCCTGTCAGACAGAGGTGTTTATCCAGCTATCTGTTTCCATGTAAATGGAATATTGCCTCGTTCACAATGGGTCTCCTCGCACTAGTCTGAATTGAATACAAATGAAGGATTGGGGGAACTTCAGAAAGGAACTCACAGGAAGACAAAAAACAGTGAGAGGAAGAACCCTATCAGGAGGTGACAGCAGAGGTTAATATTTTGGAGGGGGTGTGGGGGGTGGCAGCAAAGGAGACGCTCAGGAATCCTCCTCTGAGGAAGTAAATGTGTGGTGAGTTTGCTTCATGTGAAAGGGGGCTCAGCCAGGCTTAGCTGAAAATGCTGACGAGAATGAGGTCTTTCTGGTCTTTGAGAACAAATGAGCTCTCGTTTTCACTATAAATATCTCCCAGCCCTGCGGTGCTGAGTGACGTGCTGGGCCTGGGCCGACTCTTACAAGCTGCTTGTTCTGTTCCTAGGGGAAGAACAGGCCTGGTTGTTCTGTGAGCACCCTGTGGAAAGAGGGCTGGACTGTGCAGGGAACGGTCCAAGGGCTGGTATGTGCCTGTCGCTACCCGTACAGAGAGAGCGAGGTCTGCGGAGGCGTGCGTGGCAGGCAGTGCTTGTTCCACCGCCAGAGGCTGGTGTGTGCCTGTCGCTACCCGTACACAGAGAGAGAGGCCTGCACAGACAAAACCACTTCACGCTAAGGCCAGGAGGTGGTGAGGTGCCTCAGCATCCTGGAGAGTATCACATTGGGAAGACTTAGGTTCATTTCCCTGGACAAATTCCTTAGTGTCTCTGTGCCTCAGCTCCCATCTGTACAATGGGAATAATAGCTCTGCTTTGCTGTGCTGTCTGGGGCTGGGGGGGACGGATGAAGTAGTATGGTAATCAGGCCATATAAGTACATTAGCTAGAACACAACAATAAGAGAACAGCAAATATGATTGTTCATATGGAAATCTGAATATCTGTACAAAAAACCATTGTTCAAAAACCTGTGCAAAACCATTCACACAACTGGTGGCAAAGAGTACCTTGCGCACGTTTGTGAATGGAGCAGCAGTTCAGAATCTGAATTCATGTTTGTGATCATTGCTTTGAAGCATTCCACCACCTCTTGAAAATCTTGACTATTACACTGTTCTCCCATCTCAGACTCCTCTTCTCTACTCACCAGCCCCTTCTTATTTCAGGCTCAAAGAGTGTGAAATTCAGCCATTTGCCTTCTTGGAATTTAAATGAAAACTAATCTGCAAAGAATGTTTTTGGATAAGTCTCCCCATTCATGTGAGAGAGAGAATTTCTCACTGTCCCCACTTCTCCAACAGGAGCAGCAATTCTTGTGTTAAGTGGGGATTTGGGAGCATTTACAATAAGCTCACTTCTGATTCGCCTTCTGCCTCTCATAACACTGGGTAAAATGAGAGGGCTGGGTAAGAGCGAAGTGTTATCAAATGAGGACTAAAACCATCTATAATCCCTTTAATCCAAATTGGATTAATTATTTTCAAAAAGTGCTAAAGGAGCTTATATTAGATCAAGCACTAAATGGATTGAAGTAGGTCACAAGGTTTCATGGGGTGGGGGAGTGTTTTAAGCAAAAAATAGGGATTTCTCAATCAAAAAAATCTTTATTAAACAATTGCTAATTGAAAAGAAACTGGCCAATGAGCTAGCTGCAACTCTGGAGAGATTTATATTCACTTTTAAGATAGTTACAAATCACAGACTAACAGGACACCTCAGAACACATGCCTTGCAATGAATGCCATACATTAAAGTCAACAAAATTTTGAAGACTCTTCATTTTAAAGTCTGATTACATTCAGAAGGAGTTTGGAGCAGATGGGATGCTAGTCCTCGGGTGTTTATTGTCCATGTCCTGATGGGCATGCATCTTGGACTGCCACCTTCTGCCTGCACTCCTGAGATAAGCTAAAGGAGTATTTTTAAAAGGTGGCCATTTAAACACATGCAGAACTGCGGCATGAGCTTTGCTGGCCTATATGTCTGCAAAGCAGAGTCTTGTGCAGATTGTTAGAAGTGATGGGTGAAACTCAACACATTTAGCTAATGCTTGATGGTCCTGTCCCTGTTGGGACACAGTAGGTGTGTCCTCTGGGTCAGAAAACCATTCTGAGCCATGGGTTTTAGAAGGAGCTGTTGCAGTACCAGACCTGCTGCCCACTGTTTAGTCTGCAGAAGGTGAACATGCTTTTAACAGCAGCTATAACACTGTTTTCAAGATGGAGCTGAAACAGAGAAAGCTGGGAACAGGCACACACATAGGGTGGGAACCTTCACCAAGAGCTTCTCCAAATCATCATAAGCGATCACCCTCCAAACAGCCCCGCATAATGCTCCCTTCAATTCCCCCCACAGCTGCCTGCATTCTCCTAATGCTGCCACATAATGATCTTTCCATCCCCCGCTCTCTGAATGCCCCCCCAATTGCCCCACCTCCACAGTGGCCCACTCAAAGTCCTTTCCAGTCCCCACCCCCCACATGCCTCCTCCAACCAGCAAACCCCAAATGGTTCTCTTCAACTTCCTGCCTATGACAGCCACCACTGGCAAATTCACCACTCACCAAACACCCCAACAGCTTCCCCTTCCTTTCCCTTTCCAGTTGCGTCCCCATGTTCCCCAGTCTCCCCCTGCCTGCCCCCTTCTTTTCCCATCCAATAAATTCCCTTCTAACCCCCCATTCTTCCCCTCCAGCTGACCCTCTAATTTCCCTTCCAATCACCCTTTCCCACCCACTCTGACTTCTCCCTCCCAATCAGCCCTGTCCCTTCCCTTAAACACCAGCAGCAGCATCCCTTTAGCCATCTCAGTTTCCATGCCCTCCAGCAACTCTCCCCATAGCCTCAGATATGCTCCCCTCTTCGAGACCCAACAGCTAATTCCCAATCCCCTCCTCTCTCCTCCACCTCAGGCATTTCCATGCCCTGCCTCCTGAAATAGCTGCCCACCCCTCACTCCTCACCTCTTTCCCCAGGAGAAGCCGTTGGTATAAATATCTAATGATGAAATATGAACTGTTTTAGTACTAGTGAAGAATTGAGTCATTACCTTAAGCTCTTCCAACAAATTGAAAGATCTGTGGCAGTGCACCGCATAAGTCTTCATGGGAATATGCTTATGAATATATATATGATATAACTGGAATATGTTTTATGCTACATATGCCATGTAACATATCTATATAAAGGTTATGATCTACTGAATACATCCCTCCTGTTTGCATGCATGTGTCATTTTTATACTTGAAGTTAGGTGTATTGTCTGTATACTTGCTTGATTTCTATTGAGAAAGGAATGTGCAAATTAAATGCCCAATCAAGAACCACTTTAACCCAACAATGAACTGAAAGATGCCAATCCATATCGGAGCTTTCCCAGGAATGTGGCCTGGCTGCTAAGAAACTCAGTCATGCACGGACATGTGACTTGCCCATGTGACTCCAAAACTCCATCTGGAGCTGGACTTTGCATAGGAGAGAGGAGGGGCTCTCCTCCCACAAGAGAAAGTCTATTTAAGTCTGCAGAAGGCCCCTCCATTTTCTCTTCAGCTGGCTCAGGAGGTAGCCTCTCCACCCCCAAGGATACCTGAAAGAAACTGTAACAAAGAACAGTAACTACAGGGGTGTGAGTGATGGCTGGACCCAGACTAGAAGGAGACTAGTCTGTAAAAGGAAGCTTACTGGAATTCCTCTGAGGGTGAGGTTTTATCTGTATTCAGTTTTCTTAGACCTAGACTTGCATGCCTTATTTTATTTTGCTTGGTAATTCACTTTGTTCTGTCTGTTATTACTTGGAATCACTTAAATCCTACTTCCTGTATTTAATAAAATCACTTCTTACTTTGTAATTAACCCAGAGTATGTATTAATACCTGGGGGCGGGGAAACAGCTGTGCATATCTCTTGATTAGTGTTATAGAGGGCGAACAATGTATGAGTTTACCCTGTATAAGCTTTATACAGGGTAAAACGGATTTATTTGGGGTTTGGATCCCACTGGGAGCTGGTCATCTGAGTGTTAAAGACAGGAACACTTCTGTAAGCTGCTTTCAATTAAGTCTGCAGCTTTGGGGCATGTGGTTCAGACCTTAGGTCTGTGTTGGAGCAGACTGGTGTGTCTGTCTCAACCGGACAGGGAGCTGGGGTCCCAAGCTAGCAGGGAAAGCAGGGGCAGACATAGTCTTGGCACATCGGTTGGCAGTTCCCAAGGAGGGGGTCTGTGATCCAAACCATTACCCTCCCCCCTAGGCATTTCCATGCACTGCCTCCCAAAATAGCTGCCCACCCCTCACCCCCATCCCCAGGAGAAACCATTGGTATAAATATCTGTAAAGATGAAATATGAACTGTTTTAGCACTAGTGAATAATCGAGTCATTACCTTAAACTCTTCCAACAATTTGAAAGATCCTGCTGCTTAGCTAAAGAATTTGGCTTAAGACTTCTGAACTTCCTGGGCTGTATTAATTAAAATAAAAATTAAAAATAAATAGGAAAAGGAGACATTCTGGAAAATAAAGTGAAATGATGCTGTGGCAGGTATAACCAAAGTGAGTGTCTGCATTTAAGAGAACAGAGTCAAAGCTTTCTCTGGGACAGATAATAGAATGTAATAGATTCCATACACAATAACCAAAGTCTTGTCACAAAATGACAATCTTAGCTCATTTGCTATTCTAGGGAGATAATTTTGTTCTCAATGTTGAAATGAATGGATCCCTTCGTTTAGTAACTTGTCATGTCAATCAACGCCTTACACGTCCATCTATGCAACAGTTTTAACCAGAAATTAATCCCATGTCTAAACATATAAGTAGTTTCCTTTTAATGACTTGCCTTTGGATTATCTCAAATATTCTCTTTCCAGGTTGTAATTAACACAGCCCACCCTGTCCTCACAGACACACTTTAAAAACATATTACAGGAACTGAAAAACTAGAAACCACATCTGCAAAGCCTGGGTTGGCTGATATTCCCACAGTGCCACCAGGAGGCAATGCAAACCTGTGGCCAGGGAGCATTGTGGAGAGTAGGCACTGCAGGAAGTACCACCCAAGAGACCCAGAGTGAAAGTCAAGGTTGACCTTTCCATGAGGCGAACTGAGGCAGCTGCCTCAGGTGCCAACTGTGGGGAACGCCACTAGGACCCAGAGTGTAGAAAATTGTGTCTGCTGCTGGTGCATATGTATTCTCTCTGCTGTAGATGCACAGAGATGGTGGAGTGCTGTGCTCGAGGAAGGAGAGAACAAGAGACATAACAGGCAAGTAGGAGAAAAGGTGAGAGGGAATAACAGAAAGCAGCAGGAGCTGCAGGGAAAGAGAGGAGGAGCCTCTTATGTACCTCTCTAGCACCCTCAGGAGCCTGCACTGATTCACACCAGCTTCTCAGGGAGCTTCCTGGTTCCTACTGCTTCCCTGAACCCACTTGAGGAGACCAGGCAGTTAGCTGAAGTAGTGGGAGCCAGTCAGGCCCTTAAGACGCTGATATCTTCCCTATAGGTGTCAACTTTCCAATGCTCACTGTTCAACCCCTGCCTCTGCCACAGGCCCTGCCCCCACTTCACCCCTTCCCCCAAGGCCCTGTCTCTTCCTGCCCCCTTCCCCAGACCTGCCGCACCCTCGCTCTTCTCCTTTCCCCCCAGAGCCTCCTGCATCCTGCGTGAGGCACAGGATGGAAGGAGAAGCGCTGATGGGCGGGCAGCTGGCAGGCGGGGCAGGGGAGCTCTTGGGGGTTGCTCACATGATACAGTGGCTCTTTTGCAATGTACATTGGCAAATTCTGGCTACTTCTCAGGCACAGGTTGGCCACCACGTCCTAAAGCCTCACATACTGTTGAGATCAGGTTAACATTAATGCCTGGATCAATTTTTCCCTTTCCTAAACATAGGTACCATGTTTGCTATTCTCCAGTCAAGTGATGTCATTCCCAATTTGATATATTTATTGAAAATCCTTGATGTTGGATTTGAAATGTCATGTGCCAGTTAGTGGATGGCATATGCTGTGAAGCAAGATTTATATCCCATATATTTTGACCCTGTGTCATAGAACTGTAGGCATTCTCATTATCCATCTAAAGGGCTAATCCTTTGTTTGAAAGCAAAATAACTCTTGGTCACAATGACATCCTGCAGCGATGAGTTCCATAGGTTAATTCAGAATGCTTGGGGCTGATGACTGAATTTTTCTAACTTCAACTTCCAGCCGGTGGCTCTTGTATCAGTTTAGGACTGTTCTAAACCACAATACTGAGGTCATCCCAACTGTTCCTGAACACGGGTATGCAAGACTGCCCCATCCACATCCCTGCTCTCATGACTTTGGCTGCTGCAGCAGTGGCCGGGAGAGAGGTGGTTACCCTGATGCTGTCACCCATGGCTCTCCCTACACAGCGGGAACCCTCAAGTGGCAAGTGAAACTGGCTTTAAGGAGGCACAAAACAGCTTTCACATACCAGAGAATCTGCACATCATGTATTGATCCATCCGGAACATAGGGCTATTCTGCCATCATTGTCTTTGTGATCACTGGGTGAGGACACACTCAGTGCTTCACAACTAACTAACAACTCTTGTAGTTAATTGAGGTTTGTGTTAGCTGGAGTACGCAGCATTATCTGGGGCCAGACTGTAGCCCATTCTCCATGCCGGCACAATGAGAAGGCAGCCCCTTACAGCCCTGTGCCTTATGGCTGCTTCCAGAGACCAAGCCTCTGTCACACCCCTATGGAAGTGGATGGGAAGAGGAGGGGAGACGAGGCTGTGCCACCATTGTGCCCAGATGGTGTAGCTATAGCAGCACGTCAGGGAGCATGTACGGCACTGGGAATAGTCCCAGTGCGGTGTACTTGCTCCCCAGAGAAGAAGATGACTTTGAATGATGATCTAGTTCTTAATCAGCATTGATAATGACTTTACGCTACAACTTTGCTTCTAATATGCAGCAGATTGCTCAGCCTCACCCCTTTCCTCTGATGCTTTCTCAGTGAGACTTGACACACCATGCTAGTCCTGCATAAATCATGGTATTCCTTCCTACAATGTTTGATACACCTACTAGCACTCCCATAACACACATAGTAAAGCACATGACACGGCAGACACCACCCCCAGTGCCCAGAAACCCCTTTGCCAGACTGTCACTCACCTGAGTGCATGGCCATGAATTGCTTTCCAAGTTTTTGCCCTTTGGTCAGGAGGAACCTGACCTCTGTCTTTATTCCAGTCCCCTCCAGAATGTGTAAGCAGTGGGCAGGACTGGCACACCAGCTGCCCTGAAGCCTTGGTGCTGTAGCAGGAACAGATTTGGTTGGTCCTACACAGCATGATGTTCACATGCAGGCAAGGTGCTTTCTGAATCCATACGGGCTAGTCAGCCCATGGCTTACGGACAGCTTAGCATTTCCTTTCCTGCTCAAGAGAATCAGATTGGTATCTGTTGCGAACGACATGGTGCAGTCTCCATTCAGTAGCACTGGCCAATATCCAGGGGTCTCTGGTGGCTGCTATGTGAAGGGTAGAGAGGTGACAGTGATCTGTGGTCCCAGTGCCCCTGGGAACAGGTTTATCCTGTTCCAGGCTAGAAGAGGGCAGGGCAGTGGCCACATTCTGCCACCCTTATTCATGCTGAGTGGGTCCTACCTGGGGTTGACACCTCTAGGGCCAATCACGGTGAATAAGCACATCAACATCTAACTCTTTGGGATTTGTAGCACCATTGGTGCCAACAGTCCTACCTTTCCGAGGACTCAAGGGCAGAGGTGCTTAAGCATTGCAGGCTCTCAGCAGCTGTGAGCACTGAGGAAGGGCCAGGCACAGCCTCATCTGAATGGTGTTAAGTACCAAGCCAAGCCCCAGGCCCAGCCCCCCACTCAGTTCTGGTTGTTTTGTGGATAATGGTAAGAATCAGTGTCCAGAGCAGAAATGCACCTCCGCATTCTTACCCATGTGCCCAACATAGTTTAGTGTCCATGAGGCTCAATTCACGCACTCGAACATCCCTCCAGAGAGCCCTCATGGAGACAGAAAAAAATAAAATTCACCCACTGATTCCAGCTTCAGGCTCATTACTTCTGGTTGAACTGGAGCGTATCTTTTAGAAGAACATTCAGGTCTGATTTAAAGACTTCAAGAGCTGGACAATTCACCACATCCCTAGATGAATTGTTCCAACGGTTGATTATTCTCACTGTTAAAACTTTGTGATTTGTGATCTGAATTTGTCAAACTTCCACTTCCAAACATTGAATTGCATTCTGTCTTTATCTGCTAGATCAAAGAGCCCTCTGTTAGAAATCTCTTCACAGTCTACAAGTAACTACACAGAGAACAAATCACCTCCTAACCTTTTCTTGTTTACACTAAAAGAAATTGTCCTTTTTCAGTTTCCTGCAAGTTTTCCAGACCTTGAATCATTCTTGTGGGTCTTTTTTTGATTCTTTTCTAGGTGTTCATCATCCTTTTTGAAGTGTGGACACCACAACAAGATAATCTATCCAGTAATGGCCTCCCCGAATGCCCCTTAGAAAGGTAAAAGCACCTCTCTACTCCTACTCAATATTCCCTGGCTTAAACATCCAAGACTTCTGTTATCTCTTGCATCATATTTGGAGCTCATGTTCAGCTGCTGTGCACCATAACCCCTCAATCCTTTTCAGGGACTGCATTTTGGAACGCAGGGGCTCTATCTGACAGTGTGACCAATATTCTTTGTTTCGAGATGTGTGGCCTTGCATAGGCATTATTTTGCGAGGCCAGGCTACTAAGCTTGTGTACAACTACACATCACACGCATTGCAGTGACTCTGTTTATTAATGAATACACATATGAAATATTCACAAGACATTGATATTTAATATTTCAGAAATATTTTTCCATTAATGTATTACATTTGTCACTCATATTTATTAAACATGGGTAGTGTTGCTATTTCTTCTACAGAGTCAGAACACAGCAATTCCCTGACCCAGCCCCTTCTCTACGCACCCTCTCACCATTCCCCACCATCTGTCACATCACTGGTTTTTTTAAATGCCCTTCTCATAAGAGGGCTCCAGGAAGTGCAGGTCCCATTTTAAGACTAGCAGGGGCTGCTTTCTGTAAGTAATCTTTGTACGACATATGTCTTGTGAGGCAGGGCTGGCGTCACTAGAGGGTTGAGCATGGCCCTGCCCTCTTCCCATGCTTGCTGTGGAAACTGACAACTCGCTGGTCAATCATATTATGGTGAAATGTATGGAGCAACATTATATAAAAAATTACAAAATCCTCTTGTATGATTGTAGCACGCGCGCACACACACACACACACTTTTTCACCTAGGAAGACAAAGGAATCAGCTCTTTGGACTTTGCGAGGAGATCCTGACTTGAGAATTTTGTCAGCTGTGTTGCTGGGAACATTCAGTAAAGATTTTACTTTGACCCAACTCCAGTTTAAGTCTTCGCTCCTAGGAAGCGTTTTATTTTTATTTCTCTTGGAACCATTTCTGACTTAAATACCTTGTACTTGTACTCACTTCAAATCTATTCTTCATAGTTAAATAAACTTGCTTTATTCTTTAATCAAAACTAATCCTGTGTTGTCTTTAAACTGAATTGTTTGGTGTTGACAATTTAAGAAGCAAACTGTTGTGTATTGACCCCTTACAAGGGCAATGGTCCCCTAATCTCCGAACTGCCAAGGCAGTGCAGAACACACATTTTGGGGAAGATATGGGACCGGGAGTGTGTGGGGTCACCTTACAAGTGGTAACCAAGGCTTGGGAAGCCAGAGGTGACTAGAGTGTTTCTGGCAGGCTGCAACTACACCCAGACACTCAGCGTGTGACCGGCACCTTTTCTGGATGTTTGTGAGTGCCCAGGTAGGAGACACAGCAGCAAAGCATTGTAAGACACCCAAGGTTGCAAGGCAGGTGATGAAAAAGCCCCTCACTAGTCTGGATTGCACTTCGGAATGTGATACGTGCATGTGATCTTGAGTTAGGCAGGTTGCCAAGATTGCAGGTTGCTATTTTTAGAGGACAGACCACCCAGCCTGTAGAAGACCCTCGTTCTCAAAGCCCCACATCTGCATGGGAATTGGTCCCTCCCAGAGGTGCTGGTGGTGGAAACTAAAGAAGAATGTCCTGTCACAGGCAGGTCACCGCCTGGGCCTTAGGACATAGGGGGGTGAGAGGCTCAGCTCCAGGAGAGCTCTGAGGAATCCGAAGGGGCACAAGCCAGCACATCTTCTTAATGCTAAGGTCAGCTTTACAGCAAGTGAGAAATGTCCAAATCCAGCTCCTCCCACCATTCCGAGCCACCAGCACTCACGAGAGCTAATGGTCTGCAGGAATAACCACTTGGGAGGTGGGATAGACTCTAGCTGCACAATGTCTCTACAATCACGGTTTGGATGAATTTTGCAGAACAAATTCATATCACATATTTGACAGTGGATGTTTTCAGTCCTTTCCCTGGCTCAGTTGGGGGCACATACTGCAGCTGATCTTCCATTTCCTCTTGGCTGTTCAGCACTTTCTGATATCTCTTGGGCTGTAGCCATAGGATGTGTTCAACTCCTGTCCTAATGGCCATGAACCCCTGCTGCTTCCAGTCTCTCTTCTGAGCATTCCCTTCTGCTCCCACCCAGCACTGTGTTTTGGGGGTGGAGGAAGCAGCACTGAATGATGGGATCAGTTCTCCACACATGCACTGAGGTAGAAGTGTGCATCATCCAAGGATCAGGGGGCCTATTCTCTCCCCCCACCCAATGTATGTGAGTAAGGGCTGGACGTGCCAAACAGCTTGTACCTTCAGTGCATTGGGAGCCAGTTCAGCCTCGTCTCTTTTTGTGCGTGTGTCTCTTTGGTTTCCTGACAAGGAAGCCTCTTGCGAATGTGCTTAATGCAGATTTTCCATTGGCACTTCCTCAGTGAGTGTCAGATCCTGCAACAGGAAGTGGGCCATCCTGCTCTCCGCTGTGTCACTCGCTGAAATCTGCCACTGAACCAGAGACTGGGCTTCCAGACTGCGGGACTCATTCATCACCACTGCACCAGCTCCTTTCTGCTGTCATGTATGTTTCAACCCCTTGTGCCCAGCTCTGAACAGGTGCCAGAGGAGATGCTTAAAGCCCCCCTGCCCTGTTGCATCTTCCACCAGGACCCGAGGCAGGCTGGTCCTTGTGTTTCTCCAAGCTCAAGGACTCCAACCTCTCCAAAGCGAGCATGGGAAGAGGGCAGGGCCATGGCCAAGCCCATGGCCAAGCCCAGTGAGGCCAACCCTGCTGCTACTTGTAGGAAATGTGAGCTACATCTCTGCAAAGTGTGTACGATGGCTACCCTCTCTTGGTGCTCCCTGCAGCTCTGTGTGGCATTGTCCCTGACTCAGGCAGGGTCGGCTGAATGCACAATGCCGAACTTTTATGTACCTAAAAAAAAAATCCACAGCAGCGGAGTGCGACTCACCAAGCCTGAGCCTAGGTGCCTAGACTCCTGTGGCATGAATGGGGAGACAGGCACCTTAGCCTCGCATTCTCAAAAGCCAGTAGGGCAGAGGTGCCAGCTTCCTAAGTTCCCAGGGAGTGCTCGACCATCACTTTGGACTATAAGGTGGATAGAAAGCTAGCTAGATTGTCGGGCTCAGTGGGTAGTGATCAATGGCTCCATGTCTAGTTGGCAGCCAGTATCAAGTGGAGTGCCCCAAGGGTCGATCCTAGGGCTGGTTTTGTTCAATATCTTCATTAATGATCTGGAGGATGGCATGGACTGCACCCTCAGCAAGTTTGCAGATGACACTAAACTGGTAGATATGCTGGAGGATAGGGATAGGATACAGAGGGACCCAGACAAATTAGAAGATTGGGTCAAAAGAAATCTGATGAGGTTCAACAAGAACAAGTGCAGAGTTCAGCACTTAGGACAGAAGAATCTCATCCACTGCTACCAAACTAGGGACCGAGTGGCTAGGCAGCAGTTCTGCAGAAAAGGACCTAGAGGTTACAGTGGATGAGAAGCTGGATATGAGTCGACAGTGTGCCCTTGTTGCCAAGAAGGCTAACAACATTTTGGGCTGTATAAGTAAGGGCTGTCAAGGTTCTTTCCCCACTTTGAACTTTAGAGTACAAAAAGTGGGGATCTGCATGAACATTTCTAAACTTAATTACTAGCTTAGATCTGGTACACTGCCACCAGCCAGAATTTAGTGTCTGGCACACTTTCTGTTCCCCCAAAACCTTCCCTGGGGAACACAGATCCAAACCCCTTGGATCTTAAAACAAGGAGGAATTAACCATTCCCCCTCCTTTCCCCCCACCAGTCCCTCCTGAGTTCAGACCCAACCCCTTGGATTTTAAAACAAGGAAAAAATCAATCAGGTGCTTAAAAAGAAAGCTTTTAATTAAAGAAAGAAAAGGTAAAAATTATCTCTGTAAAATCAGGATGGAAAATGCTTTACAAGGTACTCAGATTCATATATACCAGAGGGACCGCCCCCAGCCTTAGATTCAAAGTTACAGCAAACAGAGGTAAAAATCCTTCCGGCAAAAAGAAACATTTACAAGTTGAGAAAACAAACATAAGACTAATCTGCCTTGCCTGGCTATTACTTACAATTTTGAAACATGAGAGACTGATTCAGAAAGATTTGGAGAGCCTGGAATGATGTCGCGTCCCTCTCAGTTCCAAGAGCGAACAATGAACCAAACAAAAAGCACACACAAAGGCTTCCCTCCACCAAGATTTGAAAGTATCTTGTCCCCCTATTGGTCCTTTGGTCAGGTGTCAGCCAGGTTTATTGAGCTTCTTAACCCTTTACAGGTAAAAGAGACATTAACCCTTAACCATCTGTTTATGACAAGGGCATTGCCAGCAGATTGAGGGACGTGATCATTCCCCTCTATTCAACACTGGTGAGGCCTCATCTGAAGTACTGTGTCCAGTTTGGGGCCCCACACTACAAGAAGGATGTGGAAAAATTGGAAAGAGTCCAGCGGAGGGCAACAAAAATGATTAGGGGGCTGGAGCACATGACTTATGAGGAGAGGCTGAGGGAACTGGGATTGTTTAGTCTGCAGAAGAGAAGAATGAGGGGAGGATTTGATAGCTTCTTTCAACTACCTGAAAGGGGGTTCCAAAGAAGATGGATCTAGACTGTTCTCAGTGGTACCAGATGACAGAACAAGGAGTAATGGTCTCAAGTTGCAGTGGGGGAGGTTTAGGTTGGATATTAGGAAACACTGTTTCACTAGGAGGGTCGTGAAGCACTGGAATGGGTTCCCTAGGGAGGTGGTGGAATCTCCTTCCTTCGAGGTTTTTGAGGTCAGGCTTGACAAAGCCCTGGCTGGGATGATTTAGTTGGAGATTGGTCCTGCTTTGAGCAGGGGGTTGGACTAGATACCTCCTGAGGTCCCATCCAACCCTGATATTCTATGATTCTATCCCAGGTCTTGCTAACACTCCGCCCCTTCCTCTAAGCTCACACCCTTGCCTTGCTTTTTAACATCCCATCTCCTCCTCCACTCCTCCCCCACCCTCTCAGCACCTCCTGCACACTGCTGAACAGCTGATCATCAGCAGGTGGAGGCACTGGAAAAGGAGGGGGAGGAGCTGATCCACAGGGCTGCTAGTGGGTGCTAAGCACCCACTATTTTTTTCCATGGGTGCTCCAACCCTGGAGCGCCCCTAGAGTCAGCGCCTATGCAGTAGGGGGCCACCTAAGCCAGCCAATCAGAGTGGTGTGTGCTAAGCCCCGCCCCCTCACAGAGATAGCCCCTATGGCCAGGCTGTAGGGAGGTGCCTCACTCTGCCTGTGAACCCTCTTTGGGATTAGGCACTAAGGCTGTTTTGCTTGTCCTGTCACCACCCACCTTTGACCTTTTAGCTCAGTGGTTAGAGCACTTACCTGGATGTGCGAGACCCAGGTTCAATTCCCCCTCTGCCAAAGTGAGAGAAAGAGAATTTGAACAGGGAGTCTCTTAACGTGCGCTAGCCACTGAGCTATGGGCTATTCTGGTGTGGGCTCCCTCCCGCCCTCCTGCCGAAGCTGTTCCACTTTGGAGATATAATTAAAGAATAATTAGAGGAGGGAGACTGGACCCAGGGTTTCCCACCAGCAAATATACTTGATGGCACTTGCCCCCTCCAGAACGCTCAGCATGTCTTTTCTTTTCATCACCATTAGAGCGTGTTTTCTCCTATGCCCTCAGTAGACAGTGCTGAATGGGCCATGGAGACTGGACTCCTCTTGTGAACCAATTAGTCTCCCCCCCATGTAACTCCATCCTCTGCACTCATACTCTGCTCCCCTTACTGGATGGCCATCGGAGCCCCACCGCAGGACATAGCAGCATGTTCACCCCTCTAGGGATGTGGGGAGGTACTTGGGCAGGGCAGCTTCCGATGCACTCACTGGAGCTGGGCAGCTTAGCACCACCCTATCTATTGCTATTGTGCAATTTGCACAATCCCTTTAGTCCCCAGGTTGCCACTAGCCACCAAGAGTGGATGACATTTATCTAAGGCATCTGAAGACATCTACATCATTCTGTGTCTAGCAAAATGGGTTCCCAACCTGAGTGGCCTCTAAGTACTATTACACTATAAATATTACACAAGAATAATGATTAAATAACACAAGAGGATATAACATCTCAGTGAAATCAGTTATTATATCAAGGACTTGAGGTTAGCACTGATCTTATAAAAGGTGGTAAGCGTGGCCCTGGGAATTACAGAACTCCTGAGCCTTATTTCAATATCAGATAAACTGACTGAAACAATAATTACCAAATGAATTATAAAACACCTGGAAAATCATTGGAACCAACCAGCTCAACTTCTGCAAAGGAAAATTGTGCTTCTCAAACTGCTAGAATTTTGTAAGGAGTCGACAGACCAGTAGAAAGAGGATAACTGGAAGATAGGATAAATCCTGCCTAAGAGGCTCCACAGTCTTAGTGCTCTGTTGCTAGCCTGCCATGGATTAGAAAGAGATTAAGAGAGAGAAAACAGAATGGCACAAATAAATGATCAATTCTCAATGTGGAAAGAAGCCGGTGATGAGATCCAAATGAGACGGGATTGGACAGCAGCCTAATTCACTACTCAGCCTTGATCATTCCCCAAGCAGTGCCCATCCTGGGCACTAAATGCAGTAGAGGTTCCTGGGAAAAATAGTGTGTGACCATTTAATTACAGAAGTGTCGTAATAGATATGTGCAAAGGACAGAATGCAGGTTGCAGATGTAAATAGGCATTCCCTAGCTTTCAATTACTTGATTTTGCAATCTACAGGACTTTATTTTAAGATAGCTTTGTCATGGTATGCAACAAACGTAGCTATCAACGATTTGATGAATAGGGAGGTGGCAAAAATTGACTGATGGCAGAAAATGATTTAGTCGGTTAAGACTTGAAAAGACTGAGAAGCCACAGAAGGATCCGGCCAAGCTAAGTGACTGAGGAACACTTTGGCAGATGACTAGTCAGTGTAAATAATTGCAAGGTGATGCAAATTGGAAGGGACAGTCTGAACTACTCTTACACCTGGATGGGTTCCAAATTACAGTAACTAGATGAACATATCATTATGGGATGCTCAACAGCTACCCACTGTTCAGGGATCTCAAAGCTATGGCTATACTACTCAAAACTGCCGGTTTCAGGCAGATTTGTACTTGGCACACTTAAGCCCTGCTCCGCTGCAGCTACCTGTGTCACTGTGGCTACCCTGCTAATTATACTCACACTAGATTGATGAGAGATCATATGTAAGCAGGGGACTCAGATCCTTAACTCTCAATGTAGATGTAGCCAAAAAGACAGACAAGATGTTAATTATGTTAAGAAAAGGATTTTCCTTTAGTATAAAGACCCTTTTATAAATAGTTTATTAAGACGTAATAAATGACTGGTAGGTATTTTAATAAAGGATTAACTCATTGGCATAGATTGATATAGAGACCGACATGTCAACATGTTGCTTATATTCATCTATAACACATTTTAGTGATGTGCTTATAATTGTCTAAAACATATGCTACTCATCTCTGTTACTTGCTTATAACTTCTCCTCATCATTGATTAACCCTTTATATAAGGAACCTTCACATAAAGTGTGGCCAAGGAAGAAATAGAGAAGTAGAAGAAATAGAAGAAATAACACTGAAAACATGATAACACTGCTATGTAAATTAAGGATCAATCCCATCTCAAATACTGTGTTGAATTCTGGTCAAAAAGGACATGCAGAAATGGAGAAGGCTTAGGGAAAGACTAGGACAATGAGTGGAGGCTTGAGATGACTTCCATGTGAGGAGAAAGTAAAAAAATTGGGATCATTTATTTTAGAGAGGGGAGGAATTATAGAGGATATGCTAGAGGGATGTGAGACAGGATGCACCCCTGTATTCACATCCTACTCACTACTGTAATAATCTGTGTGCAAGGCTTGCCTTGTGAGGGATCATTTGAAAACCCATAACTTGCTGATCAGTAATATCATGGTAAAATGCATGTAGCAGCGTTATGGGTTATGAACATAAGCTGAACTCATGACTGAGGCATGTTTCCCAGTTAAATCTAGGGAGTAGCTAAACCAGTTTCTCAGAGACAAAGGACAAGCTGACACCCCAGTCAGATGTCAACAAAGCTGATGGGCCACCACTGTCAAGTGGACATTCTTTGGCAAGAAGGGGAGGCAGGGACAAAGAGATCTGACTATTAGCAAAGAGACAGTATGAGGTCTCCTTCCTCCACCAGAAGAAGGAAGGCATATTCAGAAGAGGGCTGGGCAGCACAAGGCATACGTTTCTGGGGGGAAATCCAGGTCTGCAAGAGTGTTGGGGTCACCCTGCAATATAACCCAGGCTGGATGTGACAGGCAGGCTGAAGTTACACAGACACAACCAGGAGTGACCTGAATGCTGGTGGCTGATGGTGAGCTGCACGGGTTAGGAGCTGCAACAGTAAGGCTTTGCAAGGCACCCAGGTTGCAGAGCAAGGGTGACACGGCCCTTGCCCTGTCCCCTCACTGGTCTGGATTGCATCATGTTAGACAGGGAATAGCATAAAAGGTAAATAGGACTGTAGCGAAGCAATGACTCACTGGCATGGCGCCTCCTGCTGGTTATCCTGGAAATTAGCTCGATATCAGCCCTGAGCACCCTCTGCTAGCCAGTGGCTCACCTGCCTCAGGCCCCATGTCCCACCCAGATCCCGGTGCCCTTTTCCTTGGGGTTCTGCCCCAGCAGGACCCCCACACTCTGACTCTCCCTTCCCAAGGGAACCCCCAACTCTCTCACCCACCTTGCCTCAGTGGCTACTGCCAGTCATCATCTAGCTCCTGCTCGCTGGGGCAGATGGCAGTCTGTAAAAGCCACTCATCACTGGCAAGGGAGGCGGACCAGCAGCCTCTGCCTAAGCCCAGGCTGCACCTCTGCAACCCTAATACCTGCTTTGGCCTGCAGCCTGGGGGTTTGCCAGGTTGGAGCTTCCCAGCTCCTCTCACCTTTCCCCAGCCCTGCTCTGCTCCCGGTACCTAAACTCCCAGGCAACCAGGTCCTTCCCTCTCCAGAGCAAGAGAGTGACTTAGCTCCTGCCTCATAGCCCTGATTGGGGCATGGCCCCAGCTGCGACTGCTTCCCCAATCAGCCTAGCTTGGCTGCTTTTAACCCCTGCTTATCGGAGTGAGGCAGCTGTCCTGCTACATGGACACAAATTATTTGGGTTTTTTTCTAAATTTTCTTTTGTGGAGAATGTCGGCATTTGGGGGGTTTTATACTGAATCAGAATGAAATCAAATTTCAAAATCTCAAATACTCCTCTACCCCCAAAACATAATTTCCACTTATGGCCCAGATCTAGTATCTATAACTGGGAACAATCTCCCTTGACTTGTTCAGATCAGCTGCAGCCCCCCAGCCTGAATCTAGCTGCAACAGTGGAGCTGTGAGAAGCTAATGGGAACATGAGATGCCCTCCAGTCTGTTAAATCAAAGCCGTGCATAAGAGATGTGTCACAATGCCTACAATGCTAAGGATAATATTGGGGGAGCTGTGGATGAACATATTGATTTTCAAAGCTGTGTGGGAAAGAAACATCGTTGCTTAATGCTTAAGTAGGTTTCCTACAATAATATCCCTTCACGGGAGGCAGAACACCCACCATCTGCTTTCCCAGTTCCGCTGTATCACCACACAACCCAGGCAAAGAAGAGGCCATCAAGAAGGGTCTTCTCTGAATTGGTGTTTAGAATCTAATGATAAGTTGCAGCATGTCTGTGCAGGGACTTTCCAACTGAATAAATACGTCTCCACATTGCAACCAGCCAGCTCTGCTCCAGGAAAAAAACACAATAAGATCCAATACCTTTTCCTCAGCTCCCCATATTTTATTTTTAGTTTAGTTCTTCTTACCCCTCCAGCTACGTCATAAATTATTTAGCTGCTGCAGCTCAGACGTCTTCTTCCTCCTTTTTTTTACTGCCTAATAAAATCTACGAAATATAAATCTATTTTAGGTCTTTTTTTAAAAAGTAATTGAGAGCGGTGACATCGAAAACAGGAATTAAAGCAACAATTCAAGCCAGCCTGTTAGCACTTTGTGACTGCACCAGGAGATTGCAAGAGGAAGAGCATCAGGAGGCAGTTTGCTTATTACTGTTTAAAGATGTTCTCCTCCCCCTTTTTAAATTTAGCAACTTAATTTATCGATTTGTTGCTTGGTTGTGTGGTTTTTGTTGTTGGGGTTTTATTTTGGTTTTTTGATGCTTTTTTTTTTTTTTGCCTCCTGGCTCCATGCTTCCTATTAAATACATAATTCAGAGGGTTACATTGTTGTACATGGAGTTGATTACATTTCAGTCAAGCGATGTGGAAAAAGCAAAGACATAACTTGCAGCAGGCTGTGGACTTGTCAGAGATGGGATCGGATCGCCTTCGGATGGCACTGCTACAGTCTCGTACCAAGATGTGAAAGGAACAGCAATTTCAGGTGTGCGGGAGGATGATCATTTGTCACTTAGAATTGTCAAACCTCAGCAGAGAAAACCTTGCTCCAGAGGGTAGGGAAGGGAAGGGAAAGATGGAGGCTTTCGCAGATGGTGCGCAAGCTGCAGTCAAGCAATACATGAAGATGTAAAGTTTGGATAGATAAATGAGTAAGAACCTGCAACTGCAGAAACAGAAAATGACTAAAAAGGAAAGCATTAGGCATGTTCGTAAATATAAGGACCAAGAAGGGCCCAGGCAGAGGATAGTAACCCACAGACTCAATGGGAGTTTGAAAGGTCAATGTGTGTAGTGGGGATGGTGGGGGGAGCAGGCCATGCAAAGCACAGAGCCTCTGCATCCTCACACACAATGGGAGAGCCGCACCATGCTGTCTGCATCGCCCTGAGCTGCATGGAGAGGGGCTCCTGACTTCTGCTGCTCTACCTGGGAGGGCACAAGGGACGTCCTGTGTTTCCCAGGGCACTTAAGGATGGGGCTGGGGCTGAAGCAGAGGCAGGAACAGACCCTGCTGAGGTTTCTCCCCACAGCAAGAGGCTGGACTTTCCCTTGGCCCCTCTGATTTACCTCAGCTGGCAATGATGTCAGGATAAGGGGAAAAAAGTCCCCGCACATACCCCAAAGCACAGAGAACTTCCTAGGCTGGGAATATGAGTAACTGCTACCCCTCACCTGCTCCACCCCATGGTGGCACCACATGCCATCCACTCACCCATCCTCCACCCCACCCCTCAGCCATCTCCACTTAAATTCTTACATCTTGACACTCACCCATCACCACCAGCCTCTCACAGATCCCTCCTCCTACCCCATGAGCCCCATCGCATCCCTGCCTCTCTCTCCACCTGCTCACTCCCAACCCTACTCTGACCCACATTCACTCTCACACTCACAAGCAACTGTGCCATCATGCACACCCTGCTAGCCCCCCACAGAGAGACTCCCACACACCTCATGACCTCCACCCTCCACAAGGGTGCAGTGGGGCTGAAGAGGTGCCGGCGTTTCTTGCTGGGTGCCTCTGATGATCTCCCACAGAGTAAATTACAGTTGTCTGGGAGAGACATGTATAAACCTTGTCAGCCCTGTGATCATGCAACAGAGTTCTAGTAAATTCAGGTGCCAGGGCTGAGTATATATCAGCGATGATCAGCTCCTCAGATCCTCTTCATGCAGATGCACAACTGAGACGTTTCCCAGAAGACGAAGCCTTCTTCACGCAGACCTGCTCCAAGCTCTGTGTCATGTCAGACAGTCTCTCTCACCCAGCACTGAACTCCTTCGCTTGGAAGACTATAAAGCATGAGCAGGTTAGCGTTAAACACACACTAATATATATTACCTTATAAAACCAGATTGCCTCCTTCTCCATTGTCTAGCAGAGCAGTAAGAAGTAATGGGTCTCAAAGGCTGTGCTAGCAGAGGAGATAGCCTGCTGCCTGCCAGGGCACCTGTAATGCCACAGCTCTTTGTTAGCAGAGGGGAGAGTAAATGGCGGGCCCCTCCGACACACAGGGTTCCCCTTCTCTCCTATCCCTGTGGACGTCCTGGGAGCTGCGCTCCTGCAGCCTGAGATTTTAGTTCGGTTCCAGGGCCGCAGTCCAACCTACCACCACCAGCAGCACCATATCTGAGTGCCTCACGGGCACGCAGGGTGCCATTCTCTCAGCACACCGGTAAGAAGCATTAGGATGGGCACCCCCGTTTGACAGAGAGACTGAGGGGGAGAGTCAGGCCCCATGGATGTCAGTGGGAGCAGTGCTCTTCACTTCAGTGAGGCCAGGAGCTCGCCGGAAAGGTCTGTCTACACTGGAGTTGGAAGTGTGATTTCCAGTTTGAGCAGACACATCCAAGCCTTCTAAAAACAGAAGTATGTCTAGCTAGTCTCATGACCACATAGCTAGGGTCTCCGATGGGATCGTACTCGGGGGCTAGCCATGGCTACACATCTATGCTTAGCAGGCTGGCTCAATCTGTATGTTGGCTCCTGCTGGATAGTACACCTCCGGCATAGATTATAGTGACTTCGACTCATAGACTCTAAGGCCAGAAGGCACCATTGTGATTGCGTCTGACCTTCTACGCAGAGCAGGCCACAGCACCTTGCCCACCCTCTCCTGTAAGAGAGCCATCACCTCTGGCTGAGTTACTGAAAGTCTCAAATCATGATTTAAAGACTTCAAGTTACAGAGAATCCACCATTTACACTAAACCCGTGAGTGACCCATGCCCCATGCTGCAGAATGACATAGGAATAGCCAGACTGGGTCAGAACTGAGGCCCATCTCATCCAGAATCCCGTCTCCTGGCAGTGGCCAGAACCAGACACTGCAGACAAAGGGACAAGAACCCCGCAGGAGCATATGGGTGATAGTCTGACTCCACATTAAGTCTCATCCTGGTCTCCAATGATTAGGGAGCAGCTTAAGCTCTGAAGCAGGAGGCTTAAAGCCTGAAGCGCTCGGTTCTCCTCTTGCTCTCATTCGTGAGAGACACATCTGCTGCTTCATGTCTATTCATTGCAATAGGAAGAGGGATAGAGCTGTGGGGAGAGGTTTTTCCTTCCAGGCTTGGGGCCATGGGCATGGGGTAGAATTGTCCCTCTTGAACTAGAAGTGAGCCAGCACTGTCTTTGCAAGTGGGTCTGTGTAGCCAATTAGTTCATTTTACCATTTAATTGTCTTATTGCTGTAGTAGTTTTCCATGTTACTTCATATAGAATCAATATATGCATAATAGATTTAAATTGTCAGATCAGAGAAGTATGAAAACGACAAGTATTTAGAAGTGATGAGTGTGTATTAGGTATATAAGTAAAGCATGATTGTAATGCAAGGCCTGCAGGCTGAGGCCTGGAAGATTTGAGCTTAGCCATACGAGGCCATAGGCTTAAGGATGCTTGACATGATGGGAGACCAAGGAATGACCCTATGCCAGTGAGATTACAAGATTACTGGAAAGAATGTGCCAAGAGGTGATGTTACAAAAAATAGACTGCAACAGACCACACAAAACACACGATTGTAACATTAAGGAAAGTTCTGTTTTGATCACAGGTTACCATGGACCCCTCTTTTGCCTAGATGCTAATGAGAATAAGCAGAACTAAAACAGCAACCTAAGAAAAACAGGGCACCTCAATGTTACATACCAAAAAGTCACAATTCTTCAACAACAAAACTTCAAAAACAGTCTCCAACAAAAACTGCTGAACTGGAATTAATTTGCAAACTGGACACCATTAAATTAGGTTTGAATAAAGACTGGGAGTGGATGGGTTATTATACAAACTAAAAACTATTTCCCCATGCTAATTTTTCCCCTACTGTTACTCTCACCTTCTTGTCAACTATTTGAAATGGGCCATCCTGATTAGCACTACAAATGCTTTTTTTTTCCTTTCTGATAAAAGCCCACCTCAATTGATTAGTCTCGTTACAGTTGGTATGGCAACCACCATTTTTTCATGTTCTCTGTAAATATATATATATAGCTTCCTACTGTATTTTCCACTGAATCCATCTGATGAAGTGGGATCTTGCCCACGAAAATTTATGCCCAAATAAATTTGTTAGTTTCTAAGATGCCACACGTACTTCTCATTCTTTTTGCTGATACAGACTAACCCGGCTACAACTCTGAAACCTATCAATATTCATGGGATGTGAAAGTACAGAAAAGGAAAAGAGTGCTGAAACCCTCATGCATACGCATAAGGTGTTAGGGTTGGTCAGAACAACAATGTAAAAGAGGGAAGACCCCCAAGGGAAGACCCACGGGAAACCCAGAAACCACCCCTCTGTTAATGATCATCCATTGAGAGATCCATCAGACCCTAGAATAGCTTTGAGGATGTGAGTATGACTGCAGTGCCAGTCATTGGATGGGTTTCTGTGGGATTTCTCTATGCCTGGGTAATTGTAACTTTATTGCTTTAACAAAACTTGCGCTTGTGTCTGTGGTCACTATCCTTGCTCTTTCGTGTGTTCCTGGAGTCTCCACATTTGAGAAAGGCACCAGAGGTGATTTTCACTTTGTCGAGCTAGAAACTATAGCAACAGGACCTAAACCCATTGTAATTTAATACAAAACCACTACATTCTATTTAAAACTAAAAAACAAGGCTACAGTCTGCATGATCGTTTGAAGCATGAGCTGTCATTCTTCTCATGCCACCGTGTCACATGCTGGCTCCCGGGGCCCCCTGCCATGGGGCAGAGCCTATTTTGGAGGGGAGGCTTGCAGCTTGGTGCCAGCAACGTTTGAGAATGCTCCACTGCTTGGGAGCAAGAAGGTGAGAGCTGCTTGCGTAGGGCAGCTAGGAACCCAGCACCCTAGGGTGAGTTCTTCAGCAAGGACTGCACTGGGAGGGAAGACAGGTTCAACTCTTTCAAGTTTGGGACCCAAGCTCCTCCAAGATCCAAGTTTGGGACCCAAGCTGCTCAGTAGGACTCAGATCATAGGGAAATGTCTCATCTGCAAATAGATCCTGGTCACTTTACAGAGCTGCCTGGTTTATCCATCACAACACCCTAAATCCGGTGACTTCCCCATGGCTAATACTCTCTCCAGGGCTCCCCAGTACCCCTGCCTCACTGGATATGTGTTGTATCCTTGAGGGCAGCAGGTTTAGGAAGAAATCACTGAAGACCAGAGAGCTGTAAGCCTTAAAAAGCAACCGTTTATTTACACACACTGAACTAACCAAACCAGCCAAAACTGACTGGGCTATCCCCTAATAATCTAACTCAGTTGCCATAGCAACAACAAGGGGCTATTACCAAGACAACCAAATACACAACATATTCCTCCTCCCTTGATAAAAACATCTCCTAAATAAAATATATAGTGAAATAGAGAAGGAGGGTAGACTGCCTCCATTCCCAGCTAAACCCTGGGGATTATTGTGCCCCATAACCCGTGGGTTTGCCCTAGCTAAAGATCCAGCCATTGAGGAGGCCTTCCATCTCTAGGTGGGTTATGGTGAACTTCTGATGTTGTTGCTCCCGAAAGTGTCTTGGGCACAGGCCTGACAATGGGCTCAGGGTTAGTAGCGCGAACAGGTAAGGAGGTGGTATCAGCTAGTTCTGGGCAAGGGGATATCTCAGCCACTGGCATTAAAGGAGAAGAACAGTCAGGAACAGATGAGTCTTGATTCGGTGTCTCGCCAGAAGAGATGAAGTCAGACAACTCAACTGAAGATGTGTCCTGAAGACTGGCATGACCTGGCAACAGCTGATCTACATGTCGCCGCCAGGTCCTGTTTGAGCGATGACAGTGGCAGGGACCCATTTAGCTCCAGAAGTATAATTAAGAGCCAAAACTGGATGTCCCGGGCTAAAGATTCAGGCTTTTGCTCTGGGTGCCCGTCTGATGACTTGATATTTCTTTTGACGTTGCACAATATGTCGGGGTTCAGAAGGTTTCAGCAGATCAAAGCAAGTGCACAGCTGTCGTCCCATCATTAGAAAGGCCGGGGATGCCTTGGTCGTAGCATGAGGTGTGTTTCTGTAGGAAAGTAAGAAAGTGTCTAGACGCTTTTGAATGGAGTGTTGTGTCCTTGCCAATTTCAAAACTTGTTTCATTGTCTGTACAAATCTTTCAGCTAATCCATTGGTGGATGGATGATATGGTGCTGAAGTGATGTGGTGTATCTCATTTATCTTCATAAAATTTTGAAAATCCTGAGAGATGAACTGTGGTCCGTTGTTGCTCTCAAATTGTTCTGGCAGACCAAAACAACTCAAGAGTCCCCGTAGTTTTTGGATAGTACTCTCTGCAGTAGTGGACTGCATTATAGAGACTTCTGGCCATTTAGAATGGGCATCTACTGCCACCAAGAACATGCTTCCTTCAAAGGGGCCAGCGAAGTCAATGTGAATACATTGCCATTGGTTTTCAGGCCACTCCCATGGGTGTAGGGGCTCCCACTGGGGTGCATTCCTGACACCCTGACATGACATACAAGCTCTTGCCTTCTCTTCAATAGCACTGTCCAATCCAGGCCACCAAAAATAGCTGTGTGCGATTTTCTTCATGCGCACTATTCCACAGTGACCGGAATGTAGCTGTTCTAATATCTGTGATCTCAGTGGTGATGGGATAACGACACCTCTCCCCAACAACAAACAACCAGACTGGATTGATAACTCCATCCTCTTGGACATGTAGGTAACAAGGTCAGGTGAGACCAGAGAGGTCGTCGAGTTTTGCCATGCATCACCAGGTCCATAACTTGGGACAATACTGGGTTAATGCGAGTTGCCTTCTTTATCTGAGTAGCAAGGATGGGTGTATTCTCTACCTGTTCAAAGTAGAAGATTTCCTTTTGGGCAGTATCTTGATGTTTGACTGACAAAGGCAACCTTGAGAAACCATTGCTGTGCAGAGTGGATTTCCGATATTTGATTTCATATGTGTGCGCTGAAAGTAACAATGCCCAACGTTGCATACAGCTAGCAGCTAATGGAAGAATGCCTGTGTAGGGTCCAAAAATTGATGTCAGAGGTCGATGGTCTGTGAGAAGAGTAAACTGATGAAACTTCTGAATTCCAAAAACGATTCCCAATGCCTCACATTCGATTTGGCCATAGTTAGTTTTTGCTTTGCTCAGAGTACGTGAAGCAAAAGCAATATGTCTCTCTTCTCCTGAAGGCATAATGTGTGACACAACTGCGCCCACTCCATAAGGGAAGGCATCACAGGCCATTTGTAGGGGTAAGCATGGATCAAAGTGTGTTAGAACTTCAGAATTTAGCAATGCATCCTTAGCTTTGTTAAATGCAACATTACAGGCTTCAGTCCACTTTCTGGTCTTGTTCTGCCCAAGGAGTTCATTAAGTGGTTTTAGCAGTGTGGCTAACTGTGAGATGAACTTTCCATAATAGTTCAATAGTCCTAGAAATGAGTGCAGCTGGCCAACATTTCGAGGTGGGGGAGCCTCCACAATAGCCTTAACTTTTGCAGGTGCCTTATGAAGACCTGCAACATCAGTGATGTGTCCCAAATATTCAACAGAGGGCTGGAAGAATTCACACTTGTCTTTGCAGACTCGCAGTCCATACCCTTTCAGTCTCTGTAGGGTAGCCTTTAAATTCTTCATTCCTTCCAGTGACCAGGATGTTGTCCAGATAGCACTGAACTCCTGGCAAGCCACACAAGATCTGGCCTATAGCCTCCTAGAACAGGGCAGGAGCAAACGTTATTCCGAAGAGTAGGGGACAGTATCGATGAAGTCCCTTATGAGTCACAATAGTCAACAGCTCTTGAGACTTTTCATCAAAGTGTATCTGTAAATATGCTTGATCAATCAATCATATCTATCAGATCAGTCTTACTGAACATTTGTCCCCCAGCCAGGCCTGCGAAGAGGTCATTGTTGCGGAGAAGCGGGTATTGCTCTGCACACATCACCGGGTTGATAGTGACTTTAAAATCACTGCAAATCTGGAGGAAGCCATCTTTCTTCATTATTGGAGCAATATGGGCTACGGGTAACTGGTATTATGACTCCATTGGTGACTAGGCACTCCAGGTCCGCTTCAACTTTTGGCCTGATGGCATATGGCACAGTTCGGGCTTTCAGATATTTTGGTTGACTGTCAGGTTTAATGTTCAATGTCACAGTGATTCCCTTCATATCTCCCAGATCCTCTCCAAAAACAGCAGCATGTTTCCTTAGTATAGTGGTCAGATCGGTTTCTTCTTTAGTCACTCGGTGCACTTCTGCCCAGTTCAGCTGAATCTTCCCAAGTCAAGACCTACCCATTAAGGCTGGGTAGTTACCTCTCACCACAAACAGTAGCAATTTAGCAGCCTGTCCATTGAGCTCCACCTTAACACCAATAGTGACCAACATGGGCACAGCTTCTCCTGTGTACGTCTTCAGAACAGTTTTTGTTGCCTTAAGCGGAAGATGCTGTAGCTTTTCTTTATACACAGTCTCGGAGACCAGCAAGACGGCTGCACTGGTGTCCAGTTCCATGCGTATAGGTTTGCCATCCAACAACGGGGTTACCCAGTATTCATGTGAGCCCACTGCCAAAGACAAAACATGCAGTAGCTCTTCCTCTTGCGATGATGTTTCACCTTGGTCATCCTGGATCTGCTCTAGGATATGCAGGGTTCCCCTTTTGGTCGGCCAGACCACAGGCCTCTTTTTCTTTTGTTTACAGGCACACGCAATATGTCCCTTTTTGTCACAGTGTTGACACACCAGGTCCTTACATTAGCATTCTGATGCCCGGTGACCCAGCTTACCACAGTGGTAACATTCCTGACTCTGCACAGTTTTGCGGGTAGGTTCTTGTGACACTTTAAGTACCCTAGGGGATGCACTGATGGATTGCGCCTCCTTTGCAGCCAGTTCCATGGAGACAGCAATATCAATGGCCTTCTGTAAGGTAAGCTGAGCCTCTGTCAGTAGGTGCTTCCATATAGCTTCATTGTACAGGCCACAACTAACTTGTCACGCAGGGCCTCATTCAACATCTCCTTAAATTCATAGTGTTCTGCAAGCTTTCTCAAAGTTGCTACAAATTGTACAACTGTTTCATCTTCTTTCTGGTCTCTTTTGTGGAACCTGTATCTTTCAGCAATTACCAGTGGTTTTGGAGAAAAATGGGACCCCAGGATTTCCACAATGTCACTGTAAGATTTAGTCTCTGGCTTAACAGGGTGTAGTAAGCTGTGTAGCAGGGAGTAGGTCTTAGCCCCTACAACACTTAAGAATATTTGCACCTTCTTCGCTTCTGTAACATCATTTGCAATAACAGAAAGCTCAAAATGCTCAGCATACACATTGCACTAGAGTCTCCTCAAAAGGTTCCAGTGGCCCCTTAAGTGTAGCCATGGTTTTAGTTTCAGTTTCACAGTCAATGCCAACAAGCAGCAGCTAAAAGAGTTTGGTAGATTTTTTTTTCTTGTTTTTTTCTTTACCTTGACTTCAACTTCCTTCTGTTGCTGGGCAGCACAGGTATCCCATCCTTGTCACCATGTTGTTGTATCCTTGGGGGTAGCAGGTTTAGGAAGAAATCACTGAAGACCAGAGAGCTGTACTCCTTAAAAAGCAATCATTTATTTACACACACTGAACTAACCAAACCAGCCAAAACTGACTGGGCTATCCCCTAATAATCTAACTCAGTTGCCATAACAACAGCAAGGGGCTATTACCAGGACAGCCAAATACACAACAATATGATACTTACATCCCAAACCAATGACAACAGTACACAGCAAGTCCCTCACCTGAGCGCAATTCGCTGAGGAAGGGATGAAGGCTGCGGGCAGAATTTCCTGTCACCAGAGGGTCTAGCACTAAGACATCTCACTGATCAAGCAGTCAGATGTTTGTATCCAGGCATGTTATCCCCAGTGGATTGTGCAGCCAAAGACAGAGGCCCCGGGAAGCTCTTTAGGTGTGTCCCTTCTCGTCACCCTTTTTTTGTAGCCGTAGGGGCTGACTCAAAGCCTGCTGAGATCAAGGGAAGTCTTTCTGTCAACTTCAATGGATTTTGGATCAGAGTACGCAAAATCCGCACCTGGCTGCGGCCTAGATCCTCAAGGCTAACCAGGTGCCTAGTTCCTATTGATTTCAACTGTTCTGAGCGGCAGCTAGGCATGTAAAGACCTTTGAGAATCAGAGCCCATATCCCTTCTGAAAAGGAGACTTTGGCTCCTAAGTCACTCAGGCACTTCCAACAGTCCTAAACTGTCTTGATCTTTGTGGGTCTTTTCGCAGTCCACAATACCAGCCAATTAGGGAGATATCCCTGAAATAGCTGATCCATCCAGTTCCTAGCATCAGACCAGAGCATCTTTCCACGTGGAACATTCCCACGAGATAAGCAGAAGATTCTCCACACCATGCTGCGCTGTGATGTTTGTGTATATCTGGTTTCACAAAGCCGGTGCACAAAAACAATGGAACTCTCGAACTTCCCATGACCTTGACCCTGCTCGGGAAGCATTGGTTGACATTTTTTACTCTAAACATTTTTTTGATGAAAAACGTTGTTTTTGAACAAAGTGAGCATTTTCATTTCGGTTGAAATTTTTGAAGAAAAGGAAACCAGTTCCACCAAAAGTTTTCGGGTAAATTTTTTCGGTTTTCAGTCACATTTTTAGTGATTGAGTTTGAATATTTTTACCAAACATGGGTTTAGAAAGCCAAAAATGTTTCAATTTGGTGTTTTAATCAAAAAACCCCATCACTCCTGGACATTGTTATGAACAATAAGTGGCATTTTTCTACCACTTCAACTTGTATCAGCTGACACTGTGTCTGAGAGGGCCCGGTTCTACTCTGGCCCAATGTAGCAAAACACTTAAGCGCATGCTTAACTTTAAGCACAGACAGAGTTTCCCAGTGACTTCAGTGGAATTACCTACATTCTGAAAATTGAGCAGACTGGATTGATCAGGGCTAGAGACCCAAGCACCTTTCAGGATCAAGCCCAGGCTGTCTGTTTAAGCATGTAATCTACTCTCAGAATTTCTTTTTATTTAAAAAATGTAATAACAAGTGTGGCTCTTCCTAGAAGTCACAGGTTTGAGTCCCCAGTGTGTTACTCCCCCTTCCCACTAGCATATTGCCACTGATGATGTTGCCAACACTCACAATTTCATCCTAAGTCTTGCTATAGTTTGTGTTTTTCTGAAAGCCCCAGCTCCTGGACTCCTGGGATTAGGGGGAAATCTCAGCTTCCATTATTTACAGCCCTCCTGGATGGGGAGAAAAGCTGGAAAATGCAGAAGCCTCCACCCTCAGTAACTCAGAAAACAAATTAAAAGACCTCACATTTATTATTTTTAAATCTCATGATTTTTAAGCCAGTCTCGTGATTTTGGGAGCCTGGGTCACTTATATGAAAGCCCAGGGGCTGCCAGTGCTGGAGCAGTGAATCAATCCCAAGGGTTATCCATGCACAAGGAGCAAACCCAGGCACTTTCAGGTTTAAATGACTTTAATTAGAGCTTACAGAAAACAAAAAGACAAAGCCACGTCTCCCTGGGACACAGTGTGGTGTGCAATGCCCTCGGGGACAGCACAGGGAGCGTGATGGAAGCTGCAGACTGGCCAAGTTCTCCGATGGGGAAAGGAGTACTTCCTACAAAACAGAGGTCTGACTACAGTGGCCCTGCCTGGGGGGAGCCCAGCAACAACCAGGATAAACATAGGCTGTCAGGATTGAGCACCTTCAGCTGAGCTGAGGAGCAGCCAGCAGTAGGAGAGCCTGGTTGGCTGAAGGGAGCCAGCAGGCGGCTTCTGAGCTCAGCAGCAGCTGGAGGTCACTGGCTGCTCAGCACTGCCATTGTTCTTGTTTCTGACTTGTTTCTGTCCTGCTCCAGCCCTGAGTTCCCTTCCTGGTTTCCGGCTCCAGCTCTGATTCCTGGCTCTGATTCCTGGCTCCTGGCTCCTGCTCCAGCTCAAACCCCTGGCTGTGGTTCCTGGCTCCCCACTCCAGCTCTGACCCCTGGCTGTGGTTCCTGGCTCCCCACTCCAGCTGCGACCCCAGGCTGTGGTTCCTGGCTCCTGCTCCACCGGTTGGCTCTGCTTCCTGGCTCCTGCTCCGGCTCCGACCCTTGGCTCTGGTTCCTGGCTCCTGCTCTGGCTCCGACCCTTGGCTTGGTTCCTGGCTCCTGCTCCGGCTCCGACCCTTGGCTCTGGTTCCTGGCTCCTGCTCTGGCTCCGACCCTTGGCTTGGTTCCTGGCTCCTGGCCCTCTCAGCCTCTATTAATGGTTAGAGAACCATTAAGCCGGACTTCTGGCACCCACTTCTGACAGAGGCCCATCCCTTTCGTTGGACAAAGCAGGGATGACCCACCACAGTGGAGGCTGAGGAGGGTCCTGCCTCCAGCCCAGACTCCATCCAATATAGCTCTTCCAGCCCTTGCTGGCAGCCCTGACACAGCCTTGCTGTGAAGCAGGTACAAACCCCCTCCTGAGTCTGAACGGGACAAGACAGCTGGGCCCCACAGCTCTAGTTCCCCTCTCCCACCAGGCAGTGCTGGGAAGGAGGCAGGATCCAGCCGTGCTCGCCCCAGGGCTCTTCAGTGGATGTTATGCTCCATTTGCAAACACAAATGTCCGTTAGTGCCGCTGGGCAGCTCTCCTTACCAGTCCTTTATTACAATCATAAATCTCCCCACCCCGTGTCCATCCTCACCCTCTGGGCATGGCACGCAGAGTCCCGGCCAGCAGAGTGGGGATCAGACGCTGGGCCACTTCGTGCCTCCTCTGGTTCCTGCTGAGGGCAGCTACACATTCTGGCCTTTGCACAAACACACAAGGGAGGTGGATTTTTTTAATTATGTGACACTGGGGCTAAACTAAGTGACAGGCTGAGAACCAGAGCAGAGTCTGGCATAATGGGCAGGTGCTGGGTGACCTTCACTGACAGGTCTGCTGGTGGCTCTCAGTCCCAACTCACAGCATCTTTCTCCTCCAGCCCTGGGCTGTCCACACACAGGTTGCTGCTGATGCTCCTCAGTCATCACCCAGAGTCCCTGAGCTCCCTAAACACACCATGCACTGATGATACCCCTCAATCCAGGTCTAGATTCCTCCCTTCTTTTCCACCTCTGCATCCTCACACACCTCTGCCACTGCCCCTCAACTCTGACCAGCAGCCTCCCTGCTACACCAGCCCTGGCCCGCCTCCTCGCCTCCTCTTGCCCTGGGCTCACCCGCCAACTCTGATGATGCACTTCAATCCAGGCCCCAAATCATCCCTTCCCTCCAGCCTCCTACAGCTCTGCCAATGCCCCTCAACTCTGTTTTCAGAGTCCCCGCTTCTACCCCAGCACTGGGCTTCCCTTCCCCCCACACAGCATCTCTGCTCATGCTGCTTAATCCTGACCCACAGCCCCATATCCCACCTTGGGCTCACAGTCCTGTTAATGCGCCTCAATCCTCCATGCCAGCACCTCCCCCCAGCCTAGTATCCCAGCTCCGGAAGCACCCGGTAGAGTTTTCCCAGATTATCCCATGGTCATAGTGCCAATCCAGGAAGCGGGGTGGAGGGGTGGCTGTAATGTCTAGCATCTCCTGAGTTGCACCTCCTTGTAACACCCACTAACCACCTCGACCCCTACTTGATCCGTACACCCATCAGGGGTCTGCAGGCTGTTGTCATGTCCCCGTTGGCCAGCGCTGACCTGGGCTTTCCTAATTCACTTCCTTTAACCTTCCCTCACAGCCAGTCCGTCAGCCTCTGTTCGTTTTGTGGCTCTGAACACCCTGGTGTTTATCTTTCCAGTCAATGGTCTTGCCAAATCCAAGTGTTCAGGAATCATGGCCCAGGCCCCCCAAAATCAAGGGATTGGCTAAATGCCACAAAAACTTGCAGATAATCAGTGCTGCTCTGTTAATTCTGCTGCTCTGTTAATTGGCACCATTCAGGGCCATGATTTCCAGCCTTCCTCCCCAGCCACAAGGACTAGAAACTTGCCATTTAAAAAAAATGCAAACTCAGATTCTCCCCTATTCCCAGGACTCCAGGAGCTGGGGCTTTCAGAGAGCACCAGACAGCACAGAAGTCACACTCAGATCCCAAGAGCTGGAGACACTGGTGCAGTGCCCAGGACTGAGCGTACCTCAGGTGAGGCCTCAGTAGAGTTGTATTGGGCTGCCACCTTGTCAATGCACCTGCCACCCCCTCCCATTGCCAGCCCTGAGGATCCTTGCCCCCTCCCACTCACACTTTCTCAGTCTGGGCTTCCCCCTTGCAGTCTCCCTCCCACTCAGGATCCCTGCTCCAGATTATTCCCTGTCCCAGCCCTGACAGCTCCAATCTCACTTTCCCAAGCTGCATCCCTGTTTGCTCCTTCCTGCCCACTTCCCAGACATCTCTCTTGCCACTTGGCATTGTCTTGCTCTACTCTCTGGTGCCCCAGCCACTGGATCTTGCTGCCTCCCCAATGCCCAGCCACTGGATCTCGCTGCCTATCCTGTACCCGGCCACTGGATCTCACTGCCTATCCTGTACCCAGCCACTGGATCTCGCTGCCTCCCCAGTACCCCAGACACTGCATCTGCCTGCCTCCCCAGTGCCCAGCCACTGGATCTCGCTGCCTATCCTGTACCCAGCCAATAGATCTCACTGCCTACCCAGTGCCCCAGCCACTGGGTCTCATTGCCTCCCCAGTGCCCCAGCCACTGCCTCCCCAGTGCTCAGACACTGCAGCTTGCTGCCTCCCCAGAAGCCTCCCCATTGGATCATGTTGCCTTCCTGGTGCCCAGCCACTGGATCTTGCTGCCTCCCCACACACGATAGCTGCACCTGAAAACAGTGGTGGCTCACACAGCCAGAGCCCCCAGCCAGCTCACTTGGTGTCAGAACTTGGTGCTGCAATATAACCCCAGGATAGCACCCTGATTTGCCTCTAGCCACGGGGGTAGTGGAAGGACTGGTCTCCCCTGCCAGGAGGACGTCTGTAGGGAGCTGTGTTGCGCTGTCCTTGCTCCTGTTCTTATGTCATGCCTGTGCCTGCTGCTGGCGGTGTGATGCAGTAGGGGCTGTCTGTGTGGGGAATGGGAGAGCAGGGGAGGACTTTAGGGGATAGACGATACCGGAGCCTGTAACCTGAGCTAGGTAAGGGAGGGGAAAGGTCAACACCTTTGCCCGGGAAGGGGACAAAGGAAGGGAGTGGCAGGAGGGAAGCAGTTTGAGTTTGGGCTTGGGGCTGTGTGGGCGGAATTCAGGGTATCCTAGCTAGGATCCAAGCACCCTGAAAGCCCAGAAGGACTCGGTGGAGGGGTCCTGACTGTGCCTGCAAGCTCTGCTGTAACCTGTGTTCCTGTTGTCCAATAAACCTTCTGTTTTACTGGCTGGCTGAGAGTCACTGTGGGTCCCAGGAAGAGGGGTGCAGGACCGGACTCCCCCACACTCCGTGACAACTGGTGGCAGCGGCGGGAGATACTGCACCCCGTGGACAACGCTTCCTGCAGTAAGTGACTGGGGAGCAGTAAAACAAAGGGGTGGTTAACCCCTGGGAGTGTGTGCCCAGTGAGAAGGACTTTGCAGTAACAGGGTCCCCCGGGAGATTGCAGCGAGTGGTCCCAGGGGCGGAGGAGTCTGCAGCTCGACCCTGGCAGAGAGGTGGTGACCTCAAGAAGGGCTGGTGCACTAGGGGTCCCCTTGGAAACCGCGGGGAGTGGCGAGCACCCCGGCATGTGAGTGGCCAGCAGGAAGATGTATGCCAAGCGGCGCAAGTGCGACCTGCTGGAGCTGTGCAAGCAGAGGGGGCTGCGCCCGGGGAGACGCACCAAGGACCAGCTGATTGCCCAGCTGGAGCAGGGAGACCGCATGAATAAATGGAGCACTGTCTCTGAGGGAAGCAGCCGAGCAGATGCAGCGCAGGCACCAGTGTCTGTCCCCGCTGGGAGTGGTCAGCCGGTGGACGAGGGCTTCCCGAGACCCCCCCTTCCTAGGCGTAGGGGAAGGGCGGGGAGGAGCCCAGTGTATACCGAGGGCACCGTGACACCCCCGGCCAGCAGGGGATCCTCCCGGCGAAGCTCACCCCCCAGCAGGGGATCCTCCCGGCAATGCTCGGCATCCGTGGAGCGGAGGCGGATGGAATATGAAAGGGAGCTGAGACGGGAGGAGCTCAAGTTAAAGAGGCAAGAGCTGGAGAAGAAGGAGAAACAGCGTGAACATGAGGAGAACCAGCGTAAACATGAGGAGAACCAGCGCCAGCGTGAGTGGGAGGAGAAGGAGAACCAGCGTAAACATGAGCGGGAGGAGAAGGAGAAACAGCGTAAACATGAGCTGGACCTGGCCCAGCTGAGGAGCAGTGAGGCCCCGGCTGCGGTGAGTGAGGGGGGACCCAAGCCTACAAAGAGCTTTGATAAGCACTTGCTGCCCCGGCGTAAGGAGGGGGAGGACATAGATACCTTCCTGACGGCCTTTGAGAATGCCTGCGAGCTGCACAGGGTTGGCCCTGCAGACAGGATCGCAGTTCTCACCCCCTTACTGGATTCCACAGCCGTGGAGGTGTACAGCCGACTGAAAGGGGCGGAGGCAGGGGACTACGAACTGTTCAAACAGGCCCTGCTCCGCGAGTTTGGGCTGACTCCTGAGATGTATCGGAAAAAGTTCCGGAGCCAGTGTAAAACCCGTGAGGTCATATACCTACAACTGGTCAACCGGGCGCAGGGGTATGCCCGCAAGTGGACAGCTGGGGCCCAAACTAAAGAGGACCTGCTTGACCTATTCATATGGAGCACCTGTACGAGCAGTGCCCATCCGACTTGAGGCTGTGGTTGATGGACCAGAAGCCGGAGAACCCACAGCACGCAGGCCAGCTGGCCGACCAATTTGTGGACAGTCGGGCAGGGGATGGCAGGGAGGAGTCTCGAAGGAGCAGGCCTGCCTCAACGCAGAGAGAGAGTCATCCTGGGACCTCCCAAAGGGGGCCTATGGAGAACCCCCCCAAAAGGGGAACATCCAGCGTCAGGTCCCTCCGACCCACTCAAGGGGACCCACGAGACATGGGCTGCTATCGCTGTGGCCAACGAGGTCACATACGGGCCCAGTGCCCCAAGCTCAGGGACAGACCAAGCAGACCCAACCCGCAGAGGGTGGACTGGGTAAAAACCCAATCGGAGGAGGGGCTACATTCCCAGGAAAGGGGGGCTGGCAACAAACCACCTGTGGATGCTCCAGGCTCCAGGTTTTTGGTTTACCGGGTGGGCGCGGGGCTGCCCCTCCGGAAAGAGTGCATTGTTTCCCTGGAGGTAGATGGGAGGAAGGTCACTGGGTACTGGGAAATGGGTGCAGAGGTGACGCTGGCCCGGCCCGAGGTGGTGGCCTCAGATCGGATGGTGCCCGACACCTACCTGACCCTGATGGGCATGGGCGGGACCCCATTCAAGGTGCCCATGGCAAGGGTACACCTGAAGTGGGGGGCCAAGGAGAGCCCCAAGGATGTGGGGGTACACCGATATTTGCCCACGGACGTGTTAATGGGAGGGAACCTCGAGGACTGGCCTAGTAACACCCAGAGTGCCCTGATCGTGACTCGTAGTCAGAGTCGGCAAAGGGCACTGCACCCCGACAACGGGGAAGGTACTCGACCCAAGGTGCAGGACCCTAACCCAGGGAGCAGGGAACGCCCAGGGGCACGGTTCAGAGAGGCTGCGGCCTCAGACCCAGCCAGCAAGAGAGAGCCGGTCCCCATCCCTGTCCCAGCTGCTGAGTTCCAGGCCGAGTTGCAGAAAGATCTCTCCTTGCGGAAGCCCAGGGACCGGGCTGACCTTAGTGCGGTACAGACCATGAGGAGAGGTTGCAAGGAGAGGTTCCTGTGGGAGAAAGGGTTCCTGTACCGAGAATGGGCTCCCCCAGGGGAAGTAGAGTCATGGGGGATCAGCAAAGAATCCTGTGGCACCTTATAGACTAACAGACGTTTTGGAGCAGAGACCAACACCTACAAAATCTCCACCAAGCATTCTCAAAACTACAATACTCGCATGAGGAAATAAGGAAACAGATCAACAGAGCCAGACGTGTACCCAGAAGCCTCCTACTGCAAGACAAACCCAAGAGAGAAACCAACAGGACTCCACTGGCCATCACATACAGCCCCCAGCTAAAACCCCTCCAACGCATCATCAAGGATCTACAACCCATCCTGGACAATGATCCTACACTTTCACAGGCCTTGGGTGGCAGGCCAATCCTTGCCCACAGACAACCTGCCAACCTGAAACATATTCTCACCAGTAACTGCACACCACACCATAATAACTCTAGCTCAGGAACCAATCCATGCAACAAACCTCGATGCCAACTCTGCCCACATATCTACACCAGCGACACCATCACAGGACCTAACCAGATCAGCCACACCATCACTGGTTCATTCACCTGCACATCCACCAATGTAATATACGCCATCATATGCCAGCAATGCCCCTCTGCTATGTACATCGGCCAAACTGGACAGTCTCTACGGAAAAGGATAAATGGACACAAATCAGACATTAGGAATGGCAATATACAAAAACCTGTAGGAGAGCACTTCAACCTCCCTGGCCACACTATAGCAGACCTTAAGGTGGCCATCCTGCAGCAAAAAAACTTCAGGACCAGACTTCAAAGAGAAACTGCTGAGCTTCAGTTCATCTGCAAATTTGACACCATCAGCTCAGGATTGAACAAAGACTGTGAATGGCTTGCCAATTACAGAACCAGTTTCTCCTCTCTTGGTTTTCACACCTCAACTGCTAGAACAGGGCCTCATCCTCCCTGATTGAACTGACCTCGTTATCTCTAGCTTGCTTGCTAGCACACATATATATATACCTGCCCCTGGATATTTCCATTACATGCATCTGAGGAAGTGGGTATTCACCCACGAAAGCTCATGCTCCAAAACGTCTGTTAGTCTATAAGGTGCCACAGGATTCTTTGCTGCTTTTACAGATCCAGACTAACACGGCTACCCTCTGATACATGGGGGATCAGGAGGCAGCTGGTGGTCCCCCAGAAGTTTCGCAACAAGCTGCTGTACCTGGCCCATGACATCCCTCTCGCAGGGCACCAGGGAATCCGGCGCACCAGGCAGAGGCTGCTACAGAACTTTTACTGGCCTGGAGTCTTTACCCATGTCCGACAGTACTGCCAATCCTGTGACCCCTGCCAGAGGGTGGGGAAGGCCCGGGACAAGGGGAAAGCAGCTTTGAGGCCTTTACCCATTATAGAAGAACCTTTCCAGAAGGTAGCCATGGACATAGTGGGACCCATCAGCAAGACGGCCCGGTCAGGGAAGAAATACATCCTGGTGGTGGTGGATTTCGCCACTTGCTACCCTGAGGCAGTGGCCTTGTCCTCTATTGAAGCAGACACAGTGGCAGATGCGCTGCTGACAATTTTCAGCCGGGTGGGGTTCCCCAAGGAGGTCTTAACGGATCAGGGGTCCAACTTCATGTCGGCCCTGCTCCGGTCCTTATGGCAGAAATGTGGGGTCCAGCACAACTAGGCCTCAGCGTATCACCCCCAGTCCAACAGGCTGGTGGAAAGGTTCAACGGGATGCTGAAGATGATGCTAAAAACATTTATGAACCAGCACCCGCAGGATTGGGACAAGTACTTACCTCACCTGCTGTTCGCCTTTCGAACTGTTGTATGGAAGGTGGGTAAGGGGGCCCCTAGACCTGATGAGGGACGAATGGGAGGGGAAGGCCGCTCCCGAGGGAGAGTCAGTGGTGGAGTATGTCCTGACCTTCCGGGAAAGACTGGCCGAGCTCATGGGCATGGCCAGGGAGAATCTGGCCCGAGCCCAGAGGAGGCAGAAGGTCTGGTATGACCGCATGGCACGGGCCCGTGCCTTCGCCACTGGGGATCAGGTGATGGTTCTCATCCCCGTGAGGAGAAACAAACGCCAGGCCGCCTGGGAAGGGCCCTTCAAGGTTATCAAGCAACTGAATGAGGTAAACTATGTGGTGGAGCTGTCAAACCGGGCACATCACCTTCGGGTGTACCATGCGAACATGATGAAACCATACTATGACAGGGGGAATGTGGTGTTGGCAGTGTGTGGACATGGGGAGGGGCAGGGAGATGACCCCTTAGTGGATCTATTCCCTGGGACAAAAGCTGGTTCCCCCCTGGAGGCGATTCCCCTCTCTGATCAGCTGACCCCGGGCCAGCACGTTGAGGTCCTGGGGGGTGCTGCATCTATACCGACAGCTGTTTTCCAACCAGCCTGGACGCACTAATTTGACTGTCCTCCGGGTGGAGACTGGGACACATCCCCCTATAAGATGCTCCCCTTTTCGGGTCACTGGTAAAACTGCCCAGGATCTTGAAAGAGAGGTCAGGGACATGCTGGCTTTGGGGGTGATCCAGCCGTCTTCCAGCCCTTGGGCCTCGCCAGTGGTGCTGGTCCCCAAGAAGGATGGGTCAATCCGGTTCTGTGTGGACTATCGAAAGTTCAATGCCATCACCGTATCTGATGCCTACCCCATGCCCAGGCCTGACGAGTTCCTAGACAAGCTGGGAGGTGCTCGGTACCTCACCACTATGGATCTTACAAAGGGCTACTGGCAAGTGCCGCTGGATGCAGATGCCAGGCTGAAATAGGCCTTTATCACCCCTCTGGGGCTCTACGAGTTTCTGACCCTGCCTTTCGGCCTCAAGGGAGCGCCAGCCACCTTCCAGTGCCTGGTGGATCAGCTACTGAGGGGGATGGAGAGTTTTGCCGTGGCGTATATTGACGACATCTGTGTCTTCAGCCAGACCTGGGAGGACCACATGTCCCAGGTTAAACAAGTCCTGGACCGACTTCGAAAGGCTGGGTTAACAGTAAAGGCTGAGAAGTGCAATGTGGGGATGGCTGAAGTATCTTACCTGGGCCATCGGGTGGGGAGCGGCTGCCTGAAGCCAGAACCAGCCAAGGTGGAGGTGATCAGAGACTGGCCTGCTCCCCAAACCAAAAAGCAGGTCCAGGCCTTTATTGGGATGGCGGGATACTATCGAAGGTTTGTGCCCCACTTTAGTGCCATAGCCGGCCCCATCACTGAACTGTGCAAAAAGGGGAAGCCAGACAAGGTGATCTGGACTGAGCAGTACCAAGAGGCTTTCCAGGTGCTGAAGGAGGCTCTGGTTAGTGGCCCAGTTCTGGCAAACCCAGATTTTGACAAACCCTTTATGGTGTTCACCGATGCCTCAGACACGGGACTGGGGGCGGTGTTAATGCAGGAGGATGAAAAGGGGGAGAGACACCCCATCGTGTACCTGAGTAAGAAGCTGCTACCCCGGAAACAAAGCTACGCAGCCATCGAGAAGGAATGCCTGGCCATGGTGTGGGCCCTTAAGAAGCTAGAGCCATATCTCTTTGGGCGACACTTCACCGTGTACACCGACCACTCTCCCCTGACCTGGCTGCACGAGATGAAAGGAGCCAACGCCAAGCTCCTGAGGTGGAGCCTGCTCCTGCAGGACTATGACATGGATGTGGTCCATGTGAAGGGAAGTGCCAACCTGATAGCGGATGCGTTGTCCCAGAGAGGGGGCCCTGAACTTCCCCAGGTCACTGGGCAGAGTGACCCCGCTCAGTTCAATCTCCAAGGGGGGAGAGATGTGATGGAGTAGGGGCTGTCTGTGTGGGGAATGGGAGAGCAGGGGAGGACTTTAGGGGATGGACGATGCCAGAGCCTGTAACCTGAGCTAGGTAAGGGAGGGGAAAGGTCAACACCTTTGCCCGGGAAGGGGAAAAAGGAAGGGAGTGGCAGGAGGGAAGCAGTTTGAGTTTGGGCTTGGGGCTGGATGGGTGGAATTCAGGGTATCCTAGCTAGGATCCAAGCACCCTGAAAGCCCAGAAGGACTCGGTGGAGGGGTCCTGACTGTGCCTGCAAGCTCTGCTGTAACCTGTGTTCCTGTTGTCCAATAAACCTTCTGTTTTACTGGCTGGCTAAGAGTCACTGTAGGTCCCAGGAAGAGGGGTGCAGGGCCGGACTCCCCCACACTCCGTGACAACTCTAGGATACCCTGAATTCCGCCCATCCAGCCCCAAGCCCAAACTCAAACTGCTTCCCTCCTGCCACTCCCTTCCTTTGTTCCCCTTCCCGGGCAAAGGTGTTGACCTTTCCCCTCCCTTACCTAGCTCAGGTTACAGGCTCTGGTATCGTCCATCCCCTAAAGTCCTCCCCTGCTCTCCCATTCCCCACACAGACAGCCCCTACTCCATCACAGGCGGTGACAGGCAGTGCTGAGCGAGAGAGGTGGGTGGGAAGGAGGCAGCGGTACTGGGGGGAGCCATGCAGCCAGGCAGCTCATCTTCTGGGTGAATGTGTTGGGGAATATTTGCTGGCTACCACCTACACGTATCATCTCAATATTATGTGTTATCAGCACCATATGCATATACCAATGTGCTCTAAGCACAAATATGATCACAGTCGTATAGTCTACATTGGCCTATGATTTTTATATACCCCAGCTCACGTGTGCTAAGTATCACTGATGTAAGTTTGGGCTTGAGCAAATAGGGAAGTTGTCATGATCGGGCCAGATGAGAGCTAGAAGCAGAAGGGGACCTGATCTCACAGGCCAGTACTGGGAAGTCTTAAAGGAAAATGACAAGATGTAGGATTGTTCCATCCTCGTGCAAACCTAGAAGGTGCCATGATGGGACCTGGAATGCGTGTGTCCTGAGCGAAGGGGGAAGGGGTGCACCATGGTACCAGAAATACAAGGCAGAAATCTGAGTGGTTGCAAATGACGTACTCAGTACCTGGTACTTGTAAGCCGGCAGGGGATATAAAGCTGGCTTATGGGGTGGAGCTTAGCAAGGACCCAGCTTCTGCATAAGGTCAATGTAACAATGCTGCACAAGACAGCTTCCCGGAGACTGCTACCGGATAGAACCTGTGTCCTGTGCTACAGCGTTATTGGTTTAGAGCAATCGACCTGACTGCGGGGCCGGCTCCAGGACCCAGCGCACCAAGCGCGTTCTTGGGGCGGCATGCCGGGGGGGGCTCTCTGCCCCTTGTCGGGAGGGCGGCAGGCTGCTCTGGTGGACCTGCCGCAGGCATGCCTGTGGAAGGTCCGCTGGTCCCGCGACTCCGGTGAAGCAGGCGCAGGCACGCCTGCGGGAGGTTCACTGGAGCCGTGGGACCAGAGGACCTTCTGCAGTCACGTCTGCGGGAGATTCACCAGAGCCGCAGGACTGGCGACCAGCAGAGCGCCCCCCGCGGTGTGCCACCTTGCTTGGGGCGGTGAAATGGCTAGAGCCGACCCTCCCTGACTGACCCTGGTTAATTGGGCTCTTGGGTATATAACCTAACGAACCAAAGTGTGGCCAAGCAACTGACTGTACAACAGATCAACTAAAGTCACCGATTCAGGGACGTTCAGGTCTGTACCAAAGGCAGAGCTCAGGTGTTACTCCACGCTCCCCCACCCCGACCTCAGTGCAAAGCAGGCACCGCTCTCTAAGGTCAAGGGCATTACAGGGGCACAGCTAGCCCCATCCTCTCTATAACCAATACAGCAGCTCTTTCCCCTGTCCCTGCCCCCTGTCTGGGACGCTGGCCCAGGGGGATCTCTGTGCCCTTTGCCGCACACACAGCTAGGCCCTTCCCCTCTGTTCCCCCACCAGTGTTGTAGGCCTCCTGGAGTAAAACGTGCTGTTTCAGGCCATGTCAGATTTGATCATTTCTCAGTTGTTTGACTTTAACGGCTTAAGCATCTTCAGCTGGAATGGTTCCAGCCGGCTGCCTGGTGGGGCTTAGTCATCCATGAACCTTTCCCCAGAGGGTCCTGCACGCACTGCCGCTCAGACGGCCAGACTGGGGTGCACCCATTATCCCATTGCCAATTGCCACCACGTCTCCCATACGGCCCCGACAAGGCTTGACGGCCTGAAATCACTGTGCCCTGGCTTGTCAGTGCCTCTCTGGATCTCACTCGTATTTATTCTCCCTCCTGCTGCGCTGTGTGCTGGGAGCGTAGGAAACGTGCAGGCTGAGAGCTCTGCTGGTCCCATTCTTGCCAACAGAGCCGGATAAGGGCAGGTTCTTCCTGGCCCAAGCCTGGCTGAGTTATTTACGCTGTGCCAAGTCAGGGTGGCAAAGGGAGTGACACACTAACCCAGGTGGATGTTTGTGGGAGTCTGGCTGGGGTAGGTTTTGACCAGCACTTGGAACTCACGCTGCATGTGGTAAATGGTCCCGCTCAGCACTTACACTGGGTTCTCTTTGATTTAAATGGAGTTACCACTGATTTACAGCTGATTTACCCCGGTGTACGGGAAAGCAAATCAGGCCCTGTGGAGTTCTTGCTTCTGGAGTGAGTAAGGGGTGGTGGAGAAGCGTGCGTATAAGTATATGAAAAGGTGTGTGTGTGTGTGTGTGTGTGTGTGTGTGTGTGTGTGTGTGTGTGTGTGTGTGTGTGTGCATACACCTTGGCCTAGTGAGATGGACACAGATGCTGTGAGAGGTACATGTGCCTCTGATGGGAGAAGCTAGGCATATATGGGCTCGGTGTGCACATCTGGTTTAAATGACATTGCGAACTAAGTGTCAGTCTGGTGTCAATGAGAAATGCGTGTGAGGATCAGGAGCATTAATTGTTCTTCTCCCTTAAGCATAGAGAACTCTGGGCAGAGCACAGGGAACGTGTGCCTTCAAGAAATCAAAGAAAGATGATCACATCAGCATCTTTGGGGAATCCTGCTCCTCTGATCCCAGCAGATTCCTGAAGGAGTGAGAGAGACTCTTCTGTAGAGCCCAGGTGAAGGACAGACAACAAGTCCCAAACCTCTTCATGTCCTTGCTTGTCTAGCTCCAGTCCTGACACAGCAGCACCAAGCCTGGGATGACATGGACCTACCCAGGCCTCCAGATGCTCTAATTGCAACATGCAGGAACCTGATGGGTGCGCCAGAGCCTAGACTTGGGGATTGACCTTCGGGACACACTGCAAGGCCCATCTGCTTTCTCCAGCTTTTCATGGGGAGAGGGCAGGGTGATTAGGGAGGTGGGTTGAGAGAGGCTGTTTCATGTGGGGGCAGGGGGAGCTGATAGGAGTCTTGGAAGAGGTCCATGGTTTTCTCACATGCTCTGTGAACACAGGCTGGATCAGAAACACAGAGTTGATATCTTTGTGTGCAGGTTTCTAATAGGCTTGGAGCCTTTATTTTCTGGTCAATGGTAGAGGTGATCCCTCTATTTCTGCCAGCCACTAGGTGATGCAGGCTCTTCCTGCATTCACTGGTGCTGATCAAACAGTAAATCGACCCTGCCTGGAGGATGTTGTCCTGACTAAAAGGCTGGGTCTGGGCTCAAAGGGTCCTGACAGTCATTATTCACAAACAACCCAGAGTCTGGAAATGAGTCTGAGACTCAACCCGGTAAATGCACATGAGTAACAGACAGAGCTGCAGAACCTGGGATCGCTGCACAAAAGAACCACCAGCGAAACAAAGGCAAAATAGCTAATGAATATTTTTAAGGATGAGTGCTTCAGCCACTTGTCACGTAACTGACACCAGCACCCCCGGCCACTCTTCTTGGTCACATTGTGTGCGGGTGGAGCCTGCCCCAGCAGCCTTTCCACTGGATTAGAAACCTGAATCCCACTCACACCATCCATCCACCATTACCACGGTTCACTCATTGGTGACTGAACCACGCTGTCTGTTCTCAATCAAGCTGTGTGTATTGAAGGAACTTGACACTAAAGAGAATTTCCTGCTGAATTCATTCTTACGAGAATGGCTTTCTGTCTTCTTAGTCACTCACTTGGCAGTCTGATCAATTATATATTTGAAACTAATTATTAGTGGCAGGTGAATTTGGCAGCTCAGATTAATATTCAAGAGTTCAGCTGCTTCTCCAGATTTGTCTCAGCTGAAACATCTTATCACAACAGGCTTTCTTGTTAGACTCCTAGTGCTTATTAGATCTAATTAGCTAGCATTATTATCTTAGTATTTTAAGGTGCTGTTATTATTATTTAGATTGTGAGAGTACCCGATGTGTGCTCGGCTCTTTCCAAACACAAAGGAAGTCCTTCCAATGAATTAAAAACTCTGTTACCATGAAAGCTGCACACAGTTATATTCACAGCCTATACTCATAGAAGCTAGATTAAAACATAAATACCCATGCTGGAAGGCTGCAGTGTAACTATTAAATAAAATAATAATAATTAATAATTTAAGGAGGAGAGGTGAGGTGGGGGTGCTAAGAAAACAGTATCTTATTTTTTCAATAAAATGTTGGCAACCCTAGGCAGACCTCCCTTACTCTAAGCTGACTTTCTCCAGAATGGCTGTCTGCTGACGGATTTGGACAGACACCACAGATCACATGGCTTCCCTCACAGCCCCATACAAGCAGGACTAGGTAATCCCTCACACTTAAAGTGATAGCTTGTCATTTTTAACCAGTTTCCAACATATCACATACATATCACATGCGGAGGCCACAGGAGCACGCTTGTTCAGAATGTCTTGTTAATTTTGCTTCCCATCTCCACCAATGCGGGAAAGCAAAGACGCGTGGACTTTGTTTATTTTGGTTTTTTACATTGGATAACTGGATTGCTCAGGGGACTGGATATCTATCTATCATAAGAACATAAGACCTGCAATACTGGATTAGACTAAAGGTCCATCTAGCCCAATATCCTGTCTTCCGACAGTGGCCAATGCCAGGTGCCCAAGAGGGAATGAACAGAACAGAGCAATCATCAAGTGATCCATCCCCTGTCACCCATTCCCAACTTCTAGCAAACAGAGGCTAGGGACACCATCCCTGCCCATCCTGGCTAATAGCCATTGATGGACCTATCCTCCATGAACTTATCTAGTTTTTTTTTAACCCGGTGATAGTCTTGATCTTTACAATATCCTCTGGCAAGGAGTTCCACAGGTTGACTGTGCATTGTGTGAAGAAATACTTCCTTTTCTTTGTTTTAAATTTCCTGCCTATTAATTTCATTTGGTGAACCCCTAGTTCTTGTGTTATGAGAAGGAGTAAATAACACATTCTTATTTATTTTCTCCACACCAGTCATAATTTTATAGACCTCTATAATATCCCCCCTTAGTTATCTCTTTTCCAAGCTGAAAAGTATCAGCCTTATAAATCTCTTCTCATATGAAAGCCATTCCATACCCCTAATCATTTTTGTTGCCCTTTTTTGAACCTTTTCCAGTTTCAATATATATTTTTGAGATGGGGCTAGCACATCTGCACGCAGTATTCAAGATGTGGGCGTACCATGGATTTATATAGAGACAATATGATATTTTGTCTTATTATCTATCCCTTTCTTAATGATTCCCAATATTCTCTTCACTTTTTTGACTGTCACTGAACACTGAATGGATGTTTTCAGAGAACTAGCCACAATGACTCCAAGATCTCTTTCTTGAGTGGTAACAGCTAATTTTGACCCCATCATAGAATCATAGAACTATAGAATATCAGGGTTGGCAGGAACCTCAGGAGGTATCTAGTCCAACTCCCTGCTCAAAGCAGGACCAATCCCCAACAAAATCATCCCAGCCAGGGCTTTGTCAAGCCTGACCTTAAAAACCTCTAAGGAAGGAGATTCCACCACCTTCTTGGGTAACCCATTCCAGTGCTTCACCACGCTCCTAGTGAAAAAGTTTTTCCTAATATCCAACCTAGACCTCCCCCACTGCAACTTGAGACCATTGCTCCTTGTTCTGTCATCTGCCACCACTGAGGGCTTGGCTACACTCACACTTTACAGCGCTGCAACTGGGGTGTGAAAAAACACCCCCCTGAGCGCTGCAAGATACAGCACTGTAAAGCGTCAGTGTAATCAGGGCAGCAGCGCTGGGAGCGCGGCTCCCAGCGCTGCACGCTACACCTGTAAGGGATGTGGTTTACATGCAGCGCCGGGAGAGCTCTCTCCCAGCGCTGCCACTCTGACTACACTCACACTTCAAAGCGCTGCCGCGGCAGCGCTTTGAAATTCCAAATGTAGCCATACCCTGAGAAAAGTCTAGATCCATCCTCTTTGGAAACCCCTTTCAGGTAGTTGAAACATGTCTACCTGACCTTAAAAGCCTCTAAATTGTCTGTTATTCCTTTAAGAGAATAATATGATATAACTTGTTACCCCAAATGGAGTTACGCAGACACTTCAACTAGAAAACACTGGATTAGATAAAATAATAAAACATGTTTATTACCTACACAGAGAGAGATTTTTGGTGAGAACATGTAATGAGGCATAAAAGTCAGAAATGGTTGCAAGAAAAATAGCAATAAGGCATTTATTAATGCCTAACATAACAAACTATATTAGATTCAAACAAAGCTTCTCATCACATGCTCCAGCAGATGACTGACCAAACTCTCTGGTCAGGAAACCTTCCCCAGAGTCCATCTCATGCTTCCATTGTCTCTTCAAGTTCAGTGAACGAGTTGGGCAGGGAGAGGGAGGGTATCTTGGGATGTTTGTCTCTCCTTTTTATAGTTTCAGTCCCCCTCTTGAAGAAATATTTCCAGCTGAGAACCAGGCGCCAAAAAATGTATGTGGAAGGATGTTCCTTGCTGCTTTTTTCACCTGTTTGAACTTCCTTTGTCTTCCCTTCCTGCTTGATGACTCTGTTTGCAGCTTAAATGCAAAATAAGCAAAGCACATGTTCCTTTGTTTAGGACAGATCTGTTTGCCAAATTCTGTTCGGGCCAGGCAGTGGGGTTGGGAACATGTGTTAATAACGATACAGGGTATACAAACTTCACAACCAATGTTGCCACACACATTTGACCAGGACAACACTGACCAGCAAATTATGAGTTTTCAAATGATACCCTACAAAGCATACTTGTACAAAGATTATTACAATAGTGTACGAAGTGTGATTACAGGGTGCATTCTGTCACAGGCCTCAAACCCCGACTCCCCAACTTGGCCTATGTCTGTTGGTTTCTGCTACATTTTTCCAATGCTTGCTTGATGAAATATGAAAAGCATTATCAATGTATCTCCTCACTGCAAAATGGCCACATGCCAGTGACTCTGAGATGTCCAGCGTCTCTGTGCAGGACTTTACAGCTCTTTGTCAGGTTCCTCACAGGCCTCCTCAATAGGTAAAATTAGAATTAACCCAGGATTGCCTTTCCTCTCCAATAAATCCTGCTGTTACCCCGCATGCTGATCAATCACTGGCTCTTACAAAGGTAGCCCAGGATTGATCAGTCGCTAACACAGCACATCTCTAAAGAACAATAGCAATAAAGTGACCAGCACAGTAATAAGGCTGAATGTAACTGCAGGCTTTGGACTCTATTGGTTTCTGATATTGAGGGATTACATGTTTTTTCAACAGCAATAAACTTTCAAAGGTTTATAGGGTCATAAAAACACTACGACTGCTTCCATTTGTGGCCTGTGTATAATTTACTCGTGTAGGTTTCCTCTCTAATGGTGCAGCACAAGTGATCGGAGTTCTATTAGCTGGAAACATTACATCTACATTTCCAGAATTCTCATAAATAATTCTGCTCGGTGGAAGGTGTCCCAGTGTGGATCGCTCTGTGTGAGCAAGATAGAGATTATTCTGCAGCGATGGAGAAGGCAGTCACCATAATGTCATACAAATTGGGGTTCCTGTAACCTGGTTTATCCACGGTCATTTCTCCTGACTAATTTGCGTGCCATTTTTGAGCTAGAAATGGAACTGCTGCTTCTGTCAAGCCACAGGGTGAAGTCATTCGGATCCTCTGGAATGCAGTCACTCAGAATGATCTTGCCCAGGGCACTTGGAATTCCCGACCACTCAGAGCTGCATTAAGCATCTGAGACGATTTGGAGTGATAAATGAAACATTAAACTGAATCACAATCAAATAAGGTCCCGGGTCTAAGTACAAGTGTGAAGAACTGGAAGCTCATCTCTCTGTGGCACTTCATCTTTCCCTACAGGGGCGTTCAGCCTACAGTAGCAAGGAGATTTCAGCTCACAGGAGGCAGAATGTTATTGCACTCTAAGTTTCCCCAGTGTCTGTATAACACCTAGACAAGGGAAGTCCTGATCCTAAATGGGGTCTCTGGCTCCTTCTGCAATTAATAATCATCATAAATTGTTACAGGTGGGCCACATGGTCATTGATTTTCACAGAACATTTTAAAAGTATTTCATCCTTATTCAAAATTTTCCACCAGTTTTCTCGCTTCTCCCTCCATCCCCAACACACGGTTTTTCAGGTTTTAAAAACCAAAAATATCCAGTTAGGAAAAATGGCCATTTTGTCATTTTAAAAAAAGTTACAGTTGAACAGTTTTAACCAGCCTGACTAGTCTTAGAGAATAACCATGACAGACATGAGTCCTGTCACTCAGTGTATGACTGGAGGGTGTCACACTGTGATGAAAGCAGGATAAGAACCTGTATAGAACTCTCAGGGTTACTAGCCACACAGATCCTGGCATGATGTTGACAACTCCAGCTCCAGTTCTCATGGTGTGTAGTACAGAAAGGTCACACACTGACTCTTGGCTTTTGCAGATGTGGCCCCGGTTCCAATGACTTTTGAGGGGCCCTGACCTGCCTGAATCAGCTCTGTGCCTCAAAGTTGCTGCAGTGTGTGCTATGGCAGAGCAGGACAGGGTGCGAGTGGGTCAGGGGAAGCCGTTTCTCCAAATGTCAGTGTGATGTTACCCCAATATTCTTCATAGAAATATTGTTATGTTATGAATATGTCATAACTAAGATACGTTTCATTAAAGATGGGTCATGTGAGATATCATTCAAAAAGTTGTGATCTACTAAATGTGTTTATCCAATTTGTATACATGCATCACTTCTGTATCTAAAGTTAGGAATATTGTCTATGTAACAACTACAACTGTATGGGTGTGTGCTTGGGAAATACCCACCAGACAGTAAGCAATCAGTCTTAATGGGCCATTAGAAGGCAGTGAGTCTTCGAAGATGTGGATCCCCCATCTTTCCAGGAATTCCTTCCTGTGGACCATGCAAATAAACCTTGTCTCATGGTTGCCCTGACACTGCAAGGTCATGTGATAATGTCACCTGGTACAAAATACGACCTTGGACACTGCTGATACTATTCCACTTCCTGCCTTATGTAAATTCTATTTAAGGCTGGGAAGCAAGGCAATGGGGACTCTCCTCCGTTGCCTGCCCAGGAAAGAAGATTGCTAAAAACACCTGAAAGGAAAGGCAGGGTTGAGTCCAAGTTGAGACAGGGATCCAGTTTGTAAAAAGAACTAACTGGAACTCGAAGCTACAAAAACTCTGCAACTTGCCTAAAACAACATTTAGGGTGAGAAATTACGTTTTGTTACCTGTTTCTTGAGTGTATTAAGCTTAGTTTGTGTGTTTTGTTTTATTTGCTCAACAGTCTGCTTTGTTGCTTGCTATCCCTTATAGTCACTTAACATTCACCTTTTGTAGCTAATAAACTTATTTCTTGTTTATTTCAAACCCCAGTTTGTGCTATTCATATCAGGGGGTGGGGGATCTGTGTATGTTTCTCTCCACATTGAGGGAGAAGGCGAACTTTAATGAGCTTGCGCTGTGCAGATCTTTCTATACAGTGCAAGACAATATTATTTTGGGTTAGTCCTCCCGAAGGAGGTGTGCATGTGAGTGCTAGGCAATCCCTGAACTGATTCCTCCCACACAGAGTTGATCTCAGGGTCCATTTGCAGCTGGGTGTGCCCCACCTGTGTGTGTGCTGGGGAAGGCTTGAGGGCCTGGCAAAGAGGAGCAGAGTGAGGAAACCCAGGCTGGTGGAATGGATGGAAACAGTGGGACCCCAGCACATCAGGTGGCATCCCGGACAGAGGGATCCAACCCATCGTAGTCAGCTCTGTTGGTGACTCTCATGAGATTCTAGCAATTATTTGACCCACTTATTTCCTGTCTAAAGTCCTTTGGGAAGGGGAGTTTGAAAACAAACATTTTTTTTACATTAAAACCAGGACAGTTTCACCCTTTGTGTGTGTGCATGTGTGTGTGTGTGTTTGCATAAGTATATTTTCAGTGGGGCGTTGGCAAACTGGAAATAAAATCGAAAATAAATTGTGAAACGCTCCAATATTTGGTGTTCCCACGCAGAGTGTGTACTAGTAGAACCATGTTGGTTAGAGTATGATTTTATCTCTGCTATACCGATACAGCCCTTAGTGCAAATGCAGTCATACTAGTACAAAGGTACCTTGTACTGGTACAGTTTGTTCCCCTTTTGTGTGCAGACAAAGCCTTAGTGATGGGCAAGGTTCAGCTGTTCGATGTGCATAAGCAGCAGTTAAATATTTTTATCCAGGCAAGACTATCTGAACTGTTTGTATCTGCAAAAGTGTCCTGGCAATCTTCCAGAAACAGGTTTCTTTATGGGATCTCCAATATGTGTTAGTTCCGCTCATCAGCTTATTATCCTGACTTTGTTGTTTGTTTCTTTGTCCACTGGCAGAGCCTGTATTGTTCTCAGTGCAGTACAAACTCAGAAGAACTCCTGGTCCCTGCCCCAAAGAGCTCTGAAAACCTAAAGCAAGTAGAGACAGAAACTAGGGAGAGGGGACCTGATGGGGGCTGCAAATGCAAAATATTTACAGCACAATATTTTTAAACTATATTGAGAATACATCTGGGAACAAGGAAGCCAGCCACCCATACAGAATGAGGGACTGTATCCTGGACAGCAGTGACTCTGTAAAGATTTAGGGGTAATCATGGCCAAGCAATTCAACATAAGTGCCCAGTGTGGTGGTATGGCAAAGGAGGAGCAGGGAGGTGGTTTGATCTCTGTATAGGGTGAGACTGATACCAGAATACTGAGTCCAGTTCTGGTGTTCACATCTTCAAATGGATCTCAAAAACCTCTAGGGATGGAGATTCCACCACCTCCCTAGGGAACCCATTCCAGTGCTTAGAAGTAATAGAAGCTTCTATAATAAACAAGCTCTGTACAACCTTTAGGGCTAACCCAGGCTAAGCACTGGGGTTCTCTTGCTTATGTCTAGAAAACCTTCCCCCCACCCAGAATCCAAGGAGCATTGAGATTTAGTTCCTTCCTATTGGGTTTTTATTCCCTTCCCTAAGCGCTCTGAGCTGCAAACTCAGCTGATGGAGGAATACAGTTGCATGACCCGTCTTCATGGTTGGAGGAAGAGCAGAGCAACAAAGTCTTTGTCCTCTTTAATGATCCACGATAATCTGTCACCTTCCTGTAACACCTGTTGAAGACTAGCACTTTACACTAGTTAATGTTTCGCTCCTATCTGGAGACTCACACAGTCCCAGAGGCTTACAATGCAAGTTCTCAAATATTACCTTACAATACAGGATACGGATGTTACAAGGGAGACTAATACCTGCAGCAACTCAGAAGCATTCGGAATATTACCTGACAATATAGGATATGGATGTTACAAGGGAGACTAATGCCTGCAGCAACTCAGAAGCATTCGGAAAAGTCTAAATGCTAAACACATTCTTATAATCCTAATATCTATTTGAACAATACTAACACCCAGGTGAGCCAGACTGAGCCCAGCCAGGTATTTGTCAGTGTTCAGATGAGACACAAGGACGTTGGTATGAGCTGGCACCTACTCTGCCGGTGTCACTGTAGGGTCAAATCCTGCTTTGTTACACCGGTCAGCCTGGTGTAACCCCAGTGCTACTGAGCAGAATCTGGTCCTCAGCCTTTAAAATCTGGCCAAGGTATTATAAAAAGAAAAGTCGGCCAGTATGCAGGGAAAGGCTAAAGGAGCCGGCCTTCAGGTTTCACATGACTCTGGTGGTACAAACTGACCAAGGGCATCTTCAGCCATTCCAGGGACTGGCCCCCAGCTCCCAGGCTGTGGAGTGGCCACGGAGCACAGCGGCGGAAGTAGTCTTCCACAGCCCCAATGCCTGGTTGGGAGCCCCTGGCCTATGGGCCTGGGCCTCAGACTGGACACTGCCCAAAGCAGGGTGGTGGCCATGGGAGTTCGGGGAAGGGGCAGAGCTTAGTGAGAAGCACAGGGAGTGAAGGAGAGGGATGAGTCTGAGAGAATGCTGGGAGTAGGAGAGACAAGGGTGACCATGGAGGCACTGTCAGGACTCAGGGCCTGCAAAGGAGCTAGTTAGGGCAACCTAATGAGTACAGCTGGCCCATAGTTGACTGCCTGATTGGCTGGCTGGTGGAGTCAGCAGACCGGCTCTTACGCCCAGCAGCAGCAGTTCAGTGGCTGCTCAGAGCATTTGTCCATGTCTGTGGTAGGGTCTGCACCTCAGGGTTCGCTGCTTTGCCTCACCCCAGGGGCTCCTGAACCTCAGCGCCGACCCTCGGCTCTGGAGCCTGGCCTCTGCCTCTGAGTCCTGACTCCTGCTCTAACCACTGGGCAGGGCAACCCATGCCCTGACAGGAGCTGTCAGTGTTGATGAAGGGTGAAGGCTTTACATGGTGGAGGAATCCCCCAGTCCTGCCCCTCTCCCATGCAGCAGCGTTGCTTCCACCTCGCCCGGGGCCCTCTGTGGCCATGCAGGGGGTGCAGGCACATGCTTCAATTATCCCTGCGAAGGGCGAAGAGAACCAAGCAAAGCTGGTAGGGTTCATGCTGAGGTGGACAGACTGTCATGGAAACACTGCCACCACCAGGTCCCCCTCCTGGATTCCAAGCCCCTCGCAAGCTGCGGTGATCACGCTGGGGCAATCCGCCCATTAACAGCCTCTCACCTCACTCCTGCTCCCTGCAGTCTGAGCCTCCCAGAAAAATCAAACCCATCCAAGCCCAGCCTAATGCAGCGGGTTGCAGGATGCCCCCGCTCAGAAAAAGCGTCAACGTGCTGGTGTCCCCAATTAAAGCTAGAAGACAAAACTCCTGTATTTCACTGCTCTCCTTGCACCCTGGAGGGTATTTTTATTAACCAGGCTTAATTTAAATACAAATTCCCTGAGTCAAATTAATCTAGCAAAGCAAGAGGAAATTCTCCACAGCCCACAAATCTCAGGCAAGGAAAAGGCGCTGGAGTAGGTGGGGCTGCACTCGTGGGGAGATGCTAGCCCTGTTGGTACCTGGCATTCTGAGCGGGATACGAATGAAATGGATCTCATACCGGAGAGGGAGAACCACATGGGAGCCCAGCGAGCCATGTGACCACTTGAATGGGCAGAGATCTGTGCCACAATCAGGGTCATCAGCACTGGCATAACAAAGTGGTGCCTGTAGCATCGTCTGCATTGGAGATGAGCCCTGGCCACGACATTCAGACCCTGAGCCCCACATGGGTAGGGGTATCTGCGTCTGGGATTCAGTTCTGCCCAGGATAGGGCACCATCACAGCATTTGCACCCAGAGCCAGGGATGAATTTGGCAGCACAGCAGGGAGCAGAATGGGCAGAGGGACCCCGAGGAGCAGCTGTCTATTGGCACATGTGTAGAAATTGCAGCTGTGCTGGCTGGCCGGAGGAAGAAGAAGCAGCTCAGTGAGAGACTCGGACAGCAATGTGCCAGCCACGGGCGAGGGGGGCAGTGAAGGCCAGGTTTTAATTTGGAGTCTGTCAGTGAAACTGGTTCAACCATTGAACCTTTGGCTCACTACATCCTCCACCATCCACACAGGTATCCCAAAATGCCAAAAGTCAGGGATAGATACAGCCTTGAGCCCCATCAGTCCCACTGAGAGGCAAGCTCAGCCTCTGCTCTTGTGGTTTGTGTCCTGCCTAGGGACTCATGAAACCTCTGTTTTTATCCTGGCTAAGTCACTTCCTCTGCCATGCCTAGTTCCCTTGAGACATAGCAGGGTACAATCCAGATAAATGAGCAGCTGTGTCATCCCTGCTTTGCAACTTGGGTGCCCTTTACATGGCCTTCCTGAAGTAGCTCCCATCCGAGCCACTCAAGAACAGCCTTTCAACATGCAAGCCACACGCTGAGTATCTGGCACTGCAGCCTGCCAGCCACATGTAGGTTCCACTCTGGCTCTCCCCAGCCTTGGTTATACAGCACAGGGACCCCAACACACCCCTAGCCTCCAATTTTCCCTCTGAACTGCATGTCCTGTGCAGTCCAGCCCTCTCCTGGACAATACAAATGATATGCTCTGTTATTCCTTTAAGAGAATAATATACACACAACTCATCATCCCAAATGGAGTTTCCCAGACACTTCAGCATAAACACACTGGATTAGATAAAACAATAAAACAAGTTTATTAACTACAAAGAGAGATTTTATGTGAGGACAAGTAATGAGGCATAAAAGTCAAAAATGGATAGAAGAGAAATAAAGGTACGATGTTTACTAATGCCTCACATAACAAACTATATCAGAGCCAAGCAGAGTTTCTCACCACACGCTTTCAGCCATCTTACTGACCAAGCATTGTAGGTCAGGACACCTTTTCCCACAGTCCAGTGAATGCTTCCTTTGTCGCTTCAGGCTCAGGGATAATAATGGGCAGGGAGAAAGAGTGGGATGTCTGTCCCTCTTTTTCTATAGTTTCAGTCCCTCTCTTGAAAAATATTTCCAGCTGGTCACCAGGAGACAAAAATTCAATGTGGAATGCTGTTCCCTGCTGCTTTTTCTCACCTGCTTGAGTTTCCTTTGTTTCCTTTCCTGCTTGATGACTCAGTACCTCCGTCTGCACTTTGCTTAAATGCAAATTAAGCAGAGCACACATTCCTTTGTCTAAGACAGACCTGTTTGTCAGGTTCATTCTGGGTGGGGTTGTGGGGTTTGGACTGATAGGGAAACCCCCCCGACCCCACCTTACCCAAGGCCCCAGGCTTTTTTCTGAGAATAAAGTAAGAGTAGGCCCTTAGCTAGAAGCAAGAGTTTTAACTCCTGCTAAACTTGTTTTTCTGTACAAAGGGCACGCTGAGGCAAAAAGATGTGGTCAGGGCCCCAAAAAGAGGAACTAGAATTGGATAAAGGGGAACCAGAAAATCTGTTAAGTTATAACAGCTTTTAGTTTATTATGGTTTATTAAGTTGCTTGTGTGGGCGTAAAATATAACTCATGATCATTTGACCAAAGGTACACCAATAGGTATTTTTGGACTCAAGTTCCTCAAAATTTGCTTCAGAACACAGCTGCTGAAACCGCAAGTAGGTGGAAACCAGGTGTCAAAGTCCTGACAATTACAAAAACCCGTAAAAAGGGGAAGTAACAAAGAGCAGGCTTGCAAATTAGCTCATAACCGATATATTAATAGCAATTGTTTTAGCAGATGGTTAGAAGATGTTATTGTATTAACCAAATAAGGTATCATCGGATGTATGAGTTCATATGGTAATGTGCGGTTTTTGGCTTTATAAACCCAGGTATCACTGCTGTAGGGCAGAGCGACTTACCTCTTGCTAGAGGACCTGTCGTCTCTCCATGCATATGCATGTATTCTCTGATTAATCAATAAAGGAGCCTCAGGCTGTCTGATCAACTCAACTCGGTGGTGGTCATTTTCCACGACAGGACCATGTGGTAATAACACCGTAAAGTGGAATCTTACATCTTCCCATACAATGTTGCCACACACATTTTATAAGGATGACACTGACCAGAAAATTCTGAGTTTTCAAATGATTCCTTATAAGGCCTATCTTGTAAAAAGACTATTACAATAGTGCATAGGGTGTGAATGCAGGGGTTCAGTCTGTCACACCCCTTCCGCCTTTTCCTTGTCTATGTAGACTGTGAGCTATTAGGGGATGACTGTCTCTTACAGAATGTACAGAGCCTGGAACATTAGGACCTTGATCTCAGTTGGGGCCCCTCCAGGCCCTCTGGGAATCTAACTAAACAACACAGATAATGAGAACCCTGGGCTCCAAGCATCAATTTAACCAGGCAGAGAACTCTCCAGAGTTCTGTGAAAAAGGAATCAAACCACCACCACAAAACATTCCTCTCTAACAAATGTTTATATTTCAAATGTAATTACGACTGTTTTCAGAGTATGAGGACGTATTTAGTCTCACAAAGCAGAGATAATTTATTCATGAGCAGATCTGCAAGAGTGCCCAGGCAGAAGCCTCTCCATATTCATAGGGGATTATTTAGTTGGTGGTTGTGAAGGGTTTCTTTGCGTCAGTCTGTAGTGCATGGGTGCATGAGACGGATGTGTGAGGAAGGGCTGTCAAAGACACTCAGGCAGAAAGGGCTATTTGCATGATGAAGGATTGTTAATATAAAAGCCTGGCAGTGTTCAGGGGACTGACTGTCTGCTTGGTGGTGTGGGGGAAGCACAACATAACATTTCCCATCCTGCAGACCTGCGGTGATCACTCAGTGTCCATCTAAGCCAGGCTTCCAGGTGCATTTCTGACTCCTCCTGAACATCCAGGGTCGAGGACAGGAAGCTGCACCTGACATCCCCTCCTGACCCGACACTGAACCTGGCTATTCAATACACATGCATGGTACTGAATGTCAAGGACCAGAGTGGGAAGACTCCTTTGTGGGCATTGGAGAGGGACATGCATGGACCTTCCCTCTCTTCTGTGGCCTGTGCAGAGGTCTGTCACAGTTGTAGTGTCTGCCCTCAGGGGCTCCATCTTCAAGTGCCACTTGCCTCCAAAGAGAAACAGCAGAGACTTGGCCCTGGTGAGGTCCCTAGCCTCTTTTTGACAAGCTGGGAATGGGTGACAGGGGATGGATCACTTGATGATTCCTGTCTGTACATTCCCTCTGGGGCACTGGCCATTGGCCACTGTCGGAAGCAGGATATTGGGCTAGATGGACCTTTGGTGTGACCCAGTATGGCCGTGCTTACACTATGTTCTTATGGCTCCAACAGCCCACCCATATCTGCACTGGTGCATGGCACAAGCCAGCTGCATCAGGGGAGCAGCTTGCACCCCACCAATCACTAGGCTGTTCAAGGAGGGACTGGGCCTCTCTCTGGTACAGTCTCCACCCCCTCAAGTTCCCCATGGGGAGGTGTGATCTCAAACGTCTCCCTGCTCAGACCACATGCTCAGTGCCACCAGTTAGCCCTAAAATGTATAATAGAGCCAGAGGGAAACCTTTTGATGAACAATTTTGTCCAAAAAAAAATGGATTTCACTGAACTTGATTTAACCCCTCAGTTGGGATGAAATGTTTCAATCTTAGGCAATGAAATAATTAGGGGGGGCAACTTAACATATTTGAATGTTTCCAAAAAGTTTCATTTCAAAACTGTAGAGAAGTGCCACCTTCTTCTATTTTCCCCCTAGAAAAGGGAAAGTTAAAAGAAAAAGGTAAACAGTGAGGAAAGATAACACTTTTAATTTTATAAGTAACATTTGCAACACTTTCTTCTTGATTCTCAGCTGAGAAAAGCTGGAGGACAGTTAAAGTGCAAGGAAGTAGGTTTTTCTACGCTTCCTTCATTTTTCACACCTTCCCCTGGGAAATCCATTATTTTCCACTAGAATAATTTCAAATGTGGATTTTTCTTATGGAAATTCCTGCATGAAAAGCTGCCATTTTCCAGCTCTTTATAACTGCTGGTTTTCATTCCTTGTTGTGCAGATTGGCTGGTCCTACCTCTCTGGACAACTGCAAATGTGACAGAGAATCCATTCCCTGTGGCTGCAAAAATAAGTGCCTTAAAATGTTTGAGAATTGGACATAACTGAAAAACAAGGGAAGGAATTTTGCTCAGACTTTCCAGAAATTATTCTCTTTGGGCCAAGCTGAGCATTGAAAACATCGGCCTCAAATGGGGAGATTTCTGACGAGCATGAGGAGCTGAACTAAGATTTCGTAACAGAAGTCCCCACCTACCAACAAGAACTGTTATCAGCCAAGTTGACAGCTAGAGCCGGCCAACATTGTTAACAGAAATATTTTCCATTGAGAAAAGGATTTTTGTGGAAAATGATTTTTTTCACAACATTGTTGCTTTCATTGAAATATTTGAATGTAAATTTTCAAAAAGAAAATGTTCATTTTGTTTCATTTAAATGAAATTTTGTGTCTTATTTTTTCAAAAAACAAAGCATTTTTGAAATTTTAGGGGGGTATGTTTTGTTTGTTTGCCATTGCTCCTCCTTTTTTGCCATTGAACACAATCGAATGACTGGGCAGAGGAGGTGTCTCCTTTCAGTTCTTCTTTTTCTTTTTTTCCTTTCTCCAACTTTGGAAAAGAGAGAGGAGCCAAAGGAAAATGAAATCTGATCACTATATCACTGCCTGAAAGTTGCAGATATTTGGGAAGTTACAGCTGGAAAAAAAAAAGTTAGGGGGAGAAAAACAAGCCCTGGAAATTATTGACATATTGCACGAAAGGAGAGACAAGGGAAAAACAAAACTTTGAAATTTTTGGAAAACGTATGTTGTGAAAAATGTTGCCAAGCCAGAACATAGGTGCATTTTGAGCCATGTGAAACAGAAACAAATCGTACAGTCCCCAAAAGCTAAACAAAAAATGTTTATCATTTTTCCACCAACTCTATGGGTGGCCTTGAATCTGAAGAATGGAGAGCATAAGAGCCAGGAACCTGCCGTCCAGCCCCTCCACCGAAGAGGGAGAGAGGAGCAGGAGTGATGGTGGGGAGCTGGTTGAGCCCTTCTCGCCCACAAGCTGCCTAGTCTTTAGGCACTTTCAGTGGCGGGGGCATCATGTGACTAGTGGGTCTCCTTCCATCAGCCTCTCAGATGGATCCGTGGTCTATGCCAGGGGCTACATGGGGACAGCAGTAGGAAGCAGGTTGTTGGCACCCTTGGGGAAAGGACGAAAAGGAGATGGAGAAAATAGTTCTCAAGCCATGTACCCAACATCTCCTTGCACATCTGTCTGCCTTGTCTATTCAGACTGTAAACTCTCCCGAGCAGAGACTGTGTATGCTCAGAAGGGAAGTGCTCCTACCTCCCTGCAATCTTCACTGTGCATCTCCACCGTTGTGAGGTTAGAGTTAGCCACACGTTTGCTTTGCCCAGCTGCTGAGTGAACATTCCTTGGGAACTCTGCGCTGAGAGTGACTAGGGCTGTGATTATCTGCATGCACTCGGCTCTGGCTGAGTTCATGTCTTCATTAGGCCAGTTTGGGTAATGCAGGGCAGCTGAGCGGAGGAGCATGGCGCGTCCCGGGCTGTGGGCTGGAACTTCCGGGAGCTACTTTGTCAGATGACAAATGCCAGCAAGGTGCTGGAATCTCTGCTCAGCTGGAGCTCTGGCTGCAGAAGGCTCATTCAGACTAATCGGGTGGATTTGCTGGCAGGCAGTCTTGGCCATGGGTCACCATGGCTCTGAGAACTGCAGCCTCCAGGAGGCCTGCCCTGGGCACCTTTCCTTGTGCTGGATAGTACCATGCCCCATGAGTGTTCCCACGGGAGCCGACGGGAATACGGGTGGGGTAGGGGCTACTTCTTGGCAGGAAGGACATCTCTGTGGGAGCTGGGAAATGGGGGGAATTCTCACACTGGGGAGGGAACAATGTTGTTTGAACAAGGTGCTGGGATCCTTCCAGTTCCAGGATGCAGTGGGGTGGCAGGAAATCCCTCTTTAATTTTTATCTGAATTCCCCCTGCTCTGGCCAGTGCTTAGGCCCCTTCGTGTTAACATTTCATGAATGCCCAGGTGGTCACATGCACTAACCAGGCCCTAGGTGCTGACTCCATGGGGGCTCTGGGGCTAAGCACCCACTGAAAAATAAATAGAGGGTGTTCAGCACCCACAGGGCTGGATTAATCTTTTGTGGGCCCTGGGGCCCGAACCATGACCAAGCCCCATGCTCTGCCTGCACTCCTCCCTGAGGGCCCACCAATGTTCTGCTCCAAGGCCCCATTCCTGCTCCACCTCTTCCCCCCAAGGTCCTGCCCCAGCTTGGCCTCTTCCCCCCCAAGGCCACACCTGCCGCTCACACCTGGGAGTGGGGGAGAGGGAGGAGAGGAGCACCCATGGCAAAAACAAAAGTCAGCGCCTATGACAGACGAGTTGTCTGACCAACTCCAGGTAACCAACACCACTCAAATCAGTAAATATTTGCTGACGACTGTAGGAGACTGAGCCAGAGAGTAAAAAAAGGCAATCCCCAAGAAAGGTGTGGAATAATTTTCACTAATGGAGACTTCTGTGGGTTTTGTAACTTGATCACTGACATTTTTCCAGCAGATCGAGGGACGTGATCATTCCTCTCTATTCGACATCGGTGAGGCCTCATCTGGAGTACTGTGTCCAGTTTTGGGCCCCACACTACAAGAAGGATGAGGAAAAATTGGAAAGAGTCCAGTGGAGGGAAACAAAAATGATTAGGGGGCTGGAGCACATGACTTATGAGGAGAGGCTGAAGGAACTGGGGTTGTTTAGTCTACAAAATAGAAGAATGAGGGGGGGATTTGATAGCTGCTTTCAACTATCTGAAAGGGGGTTCCAAAGAGGATGGATCTAGACTGTTCTCAGTGGTACCAGATCACAAAACAAGAAGTAATGGTCTCATGTTGCAGTGGAGGAGGTTTAGGTTGGATATTACCTAGGGAGGTGGTGGAATCTCCTTCTTTTGAGATTTTTAAGGTCAGGCTTGACAAAGCCCTGGCTGGGATGATTTAGTTGGGGATTGATCCTGCTTTGACCAGGGGGTTGAACTAGATACCTCCTGAGGTCCCTTCCAACCCTGATATTCTATGATTCTATGATTCTAAGAGCAGAAAAATTGTCTAGATTTGTCAGATCTATTATTCAGAGAGAATGATTCCCTTGGTTTCATGCAGTAAAATGGCTAATGCCGTCTGTGCACTTTGACTAGGGAATTTAATCATAATGACCACGGTTTTCAAAAGTTGGTAATGAACTTTCATTTTTGGGTGACCAACTAGAAAAACTTATATTGGCCTAATTTTCAGAGTATGGACACTTAGTCCTAAGGAAGGTATCAAGATGTCATGAGTTGGGCACCTGACAACTGAGGATCCCAAATCACAAGTCCTGTTTGAAAATCGTGGTTGATTTTATCTGTGTGTGCACATGGTCATGCTGGGCTGGACTTGCCAGCCAGTCTGGATTTTCTAGGATCATTCGGGTGCCACTGCGTGATCACACATCCTGGGAATGGTACTTGTCATAGGGACTGGGTCCCCACATCCCTTCAAGGCCAGTGAGACGTCATTACACTGTGCAATGTTGTACCACGATGGACCAGCAATATCATGGCAGAAACAACATAACGACTTAACAATAAGTTCAGCTCATGGAGTGTGTTGGCACCCAGGGAAGCGTTCAACAGGCAGAGAGCTTTGCTTCCCTTTGTTCTGCAAGCCGTGGGCTCTGAAGGGCCAGTCTCAGGCACAACCCCAAAGCACGTCTGCATTTTAACAGCAAAGCTGGGAGAGAGATTAATGACACGACTTCCAGCTCAGGCCTTGAAGTAATTGTGTCTGACACACAGCCCCTGCCTTGCATTTGCCTACCTCCTGTGCAGAAGATGGCAATAATATTACTTTCCAATTTGATCTTGCCTGCTGTTAATGGATTTGAGAGCTCTCCCTTTTGCTCTGCTTTGGTTGCTAACGAACCAAATCCAGCCCTGGCTGCTGGATACAGATGACTTGATGAGGGTAAAATTGCATTAATATGACTATGAAGTGGCAGAACTTCAGAAATCGGTGAAAGCTTTTTGAATACACAGAGCGCTCAGGCCCAGGATGAGGGCCGGGATCTGCAAATAAGCCTCTTTGGGGATGGCAAGGTGGACTTCCAAGTTCACACTGTCTGTCCCGCTGGGAGAGCAGAGAGGTGTGGGAATCGTCCTGAGGCGCTACACTTGCTTCTTTATTTGATTTCTTGTGTCTATAGATGCTCAGGGACCTGGATTGCCAAGATTCTTTTCTTCCAAATTCACCATGCACCTCTTGTGGGGAATCAGCTCAGTAGAACTATTCTAGCGTTTGGCACTGTACAATAATAATTGCACTCGTGTCTTGTACAGTACTTTCCATACCAAGATCAAGGGGCTTTATAAGATGAGTATCCCTAGCCAGGTTTTACACATGGAGAAACTGAGGCACAGAGACATGAAGAGATTTGCCCAGGGTAAGTGTCAGAGCCAGGAACAGGACCTATGTTTCTTGTCGCCCAGCCATAGCCAGGATCTGAGGACTGCACCATCTGCATTTGCATTAGATGCAAATAAAGATAGCCCATGTCCCTAGGGGCTCTCAAGATGAGGAGGGTCCTGCTGCATTTTATAGGATGCATCTTTCCTCAAGAGTGTTTAAAACCCACCCCCTTCAAACCTCACCCCCCTGTCCTGCTCCAGCATGGATAACGTGTTTGTAAATTCTACACTCACTTATTTTAATACCGTGACAAAGACCCTCTTCCAGCTGGAACATGCTGCTCATCTAAGCTGCTGCGCCCATAGTCCGGCAATGTCATACTGTAAAACGAACTCCTTATTATCCCCTGTTTTCGCAGTATCCAAATGGTGCAAGGTGCAGAGCAAATTATGGAATTTCTTTAAATAAAAAAAAAACAAGCGAGACAGAAATTCCATTAAAATTATGTTAATAATGGGAGAGCTGCACATCAGGGTTTTTAAAAAGGTGGCAAACCGCTTGGCCTGAGAAAGGGGCAGTAGGAACGAGATCCTCATCAAAGTATCATTGACAGAGCTAATTGACAGTGGAATTTCCCACTGGAGAGAAATTTTGACATTTCAGAGTTTCCTTTAGTTCTGATTTGGAATGAAAAGAAATGTTTTTGAAATTTTCCACAAAATGACAGTTTTGGAAATTTTGAAATTTCATTTTGAATTTTAGTTTAAAAAAGGGGAAAAAGGGTTGCCGTGTAGTTTCTGTCCAGCCGCAGCCTCTGATTTCAGTGAAGACAAGCTCAGGCCTCAGCAGACTGTGACACAATGACAGAGCGGAAGGAGATTGAGACCTCCCTACAGAAATGTGCACCAGGGCCTAGTGGCTACTTGGGTGAGCTCAGCCGGTCTGACAGATTCCCAGGTGCCTGTCTCACCTCAGCATCTTCCCTTTGAGGTGTTGCTATCTAACCATCTTAGCTGAGCCTCTCTTGTCCTGGAGAATCCTGTCTGTGGATGGAGCCTGGGAGCCTGTTGTTCATTGCTAAGCCACAAGCCAGGAATGGAATCAGCCATTCAGATGACAGCTCTGTCGATCCCCTCTCCCTGCCTCAGAGGCGGGGAGCCTGGTCTCAGCTGCTGAGCTCAGACAGCTGATGGGAGCGCATCATTATCCTTTTAGCTGCCTGTGTGGTGTGCCGCCAAAAGTAATTCCTATCGTTATTATTAGAACCAGCTGCTGCCCTGGGCAAAACTTCAGTGTGCCGCCCCCTCCTGCCCTGTTCACAGCAACCCACCAGCACCTCCCTCATTACTGCCACCCTCACCCCCAAACACCCTCCTGCAGAGCCCGGCCTGGGGCTGCAGAGGCTGCTTGGCCCTGGTGACAGCCCTGGTCCAGCACCTGAGAGGGCTGAGCTGGGCCAGGCCAGGTGAAAGACCTCCAGCCTCTGTCCTAGGCCCTGCAAGAGCCCAAGACCCACTCCTCAGGCAGTGGTACCACCAGCCAGGGCTGCCCTTCCCAATGGCCTTTTCCAGGTGGATCGGCACCAGCTGACCAGGGCCTGGCACCTCTGGACAGCAGCAGCTCCTTCTCCCAGAACCTCTCAGCTCAACCATGACGGGACCCAGGCACCCACAGGGCAGAGGGCAGCTCCCAGCCCAGGGTCCTGGTTTATGGGCTGTGTAGACCCCCCTGCCACACACAAAGCCACCTGGGGCCAGTGGCCTCCTTCCCACTGGACAGAGTGGAGGTCTCTATACCTCAGTCCATGCACTCCCAGCCTGGCCCTGCACCCAGCCCCCCCTAGTCCAGCCCTGCACCTCTGCCCCCTGGCCCACCAGTCCCCACCCAGCCCCTTAGTCTCCACACTAAGTGCTCCACACTCCAGCACATGCCAGCCGCACCTCCTGCCTGGCCTCGAGCACCTCTACCCTCCCCGGTCCATGCTCCGCACCTGGGCATGGTGGAGTCAAAGTAGCAGCCGTTCCTGGGGCAGGAGCTGGGGCTGCCCAGGGCTGGATTCTGACATTGGGATGGGCCTTTCCCAGGGCTGGTGGCTGTGACGCTTTTCAGGGCACCCAGAACCATAAGCTACAGTGTTATCCCTCTGTCTTAGCAAGGGAGAGCTTTGCTGGAGCTTAAACTGTTTGTCAGCTCCCTGCAACGCCAGCCTGGTCACTTTAGCAGCAAACTCCTCAAGTCTCTGCCAGCCTAAACCTTGCCTTGCAGGAGCCATTCAGTGAAGTCCAGTTCCCGAGTCCCCTGGGGGCATCGCTCTGCAGCGTCCAGGCCTCTCACTGGGCATTCACAGAAATCACTATGTCCGCTGGCTCCACGGGGGACGCACCCCTTGCTTTAATAGCTCAGCCCGGAAAGGACTTTACAACAAAACACGCAGGACAGTTCTGGTCTGAGGCAATTTCTACAGTCATTTCCCAGCATCCTCAGCCCACGTGGCTGGGGGGCTCCACAGACTCCAAGAGCACTGGCCTGTCTGGCCCTTCAGGGACGGGGCCTCACAGTGTCTTCATCTCTTCTCGTAGTTCAGAAAACCTCGGAACTGGTTTCCTTTCAAAGTAATCCCAGATGAAGTTCCTCTCCCCTGCTGCTTGTTCCCCAGGCAGCTGATGCTTCCTCAGCCTTCCCTCCGTTGGCTTTTCCTGGCCACTCTGATTCTAGTGCAGCTTCTGTGGGCTCTCGCTTTAGGGAACTCAGCACCTGTTAACCACAATACACACACATACACACACACACACACATCCCTCATTATTCACCATCCAAACATACACCACCCAATGATACTAGTGTCCCCCCCGGCTCTCATTTGACACTGCATCTGGCACGTCTTACAGATAAGTATGATGACAGCAGCATGTGAGGTGTAGCGAGTTAGTCAGGCCTGATGTGAGTTGCAGTCCAGTGGGCCAGTTCACACAGGGTCCCAGTGGCCAAGCCAGCAGCGCCAGGGGCAATCCCAAGCTGCTCAGTGCCTGAGCCATGGCCATGATCTTACCCTCACTGGGGGTCCAGAGCAGCCGGGGAGAGGGTGGGAGTGCTTCCCTAGAAACCCAACTGGGGGTTGCTTCCTGCACCTCAGAGCCCTGCCTGGCAGCTGCCCCCTCCCCCACGCACTGCTGCCAGCCTCCCCCACCACCACCCATGGAGGGGACCAACATTCCCAGCAATCTGCCACTCTCCGAAATCTGCTGCCCCAGGTAGCCACCTCGTCTGCCCACAGCTAGAGTGGGCTCAACAGCTTGGCCCGGTCCTGCTTCCCTTGAAATTGATGGGAGTCTAACTAATGGCTGCAACGGGAACTGTGTCACCTTCCCCAACATGGCCAGAGCATGTTGAGAATATGAGCTCTCCGGCCTCTGCTTAGCAATGATCACCAGCCCTGGGATAAGAGAAACCTTTCCAGCAGAGAGCAAGGAAGAAAAATTATGCCTACGTTTGGGAGGAGGGGAAGAGAAAGCAGAGAGACCGTCATACCATGGGGCGAACTGCCACTGCAGCAGAGATGGACAGTAACAAATGGTCACACGGGACGCAACCCCAAGCAGCACTGGGAAGGCCGGTCCTGGCGAGATGCTTCAGATGCTGCGTCTGCCTCTGACAGAGACCCCAGGGGCCTGGCCTTTGTTTCATATTTTAGCAACACTTGTACAGCTTGTCAAGCATCCTGAGATGGATGGATGCTTGTAAACAAGATGGAGGCACAACGGGTGGGAGAGAACACAGCATGCAGCGGGGGGGGGAACAGTAACGTGGCAGCTGGGGGACAATAGCCCAGAATGTGACGCGTGGGGGACAGATGTGAAGCATGGGAGGGGGATGAAAATGGCTCAGAATTTGGCTGGTGGAGGACAGCTGTGCTGTGGCATGGCCTGTAGAAAGTGGCAGAACTTTGCGACTATCCATGCAGAGGGGGCTTTGGTAGAGCAAGTCTCCATAACTAATCCTTTTGCTCTTTCACATCCAGCACTTTTTTTCAGTTTGTAAATTGATCCCAAGTTCCCCAGCTTTGTTCATTTTTTATCATTTATTTATGTGAACAAACTACATCCAATGGATTATTTGGAACCTGAGTGCGGGAACTATTTGCCTGTTGTTATTTGCTATGTGTGACTGGATACCTAACTGACATGGAATTATTTGGATGGCCTAAGCTTTATAAACAGGAGCAAATTATTTGGGGGGATAGTGTGGGAGGGAGAGAGAGAGAGCGTAAATGTACATGTGCAGAAGGAAACCAGACTCGAAGTTCTCCTTTTGCGGAGAACTAGAGAATGATGTCTTACCCACAAGTTCCTGACTTCATTCCGTTCCTCCTGCACCAGTCCCTGGTCTTCTCTGTGAACGGGAGGAGGGAGAACTCAAGAAGTTCAACTCAATTCCACCTCTCCCTTTGTCAATCATTTTAAGCTTTTTCCTACCTAAGAATAAGTACAAGCATCAGTAACAATTAAAAAAAAAATCTTTCTAAACTGTTTACATTGACCCTATTACCCCTTTGGGCCTGAACAGTTTGCCCATATTCAGGGCTCTGCGGGTTCTTTCCATTAGAGGAGAAATTGCTGATGGAGTCAGGTATTTCTCTGATACAATATTGATTATTTACACAGAGTGTACAAAGTCCTGTTTCCCTGAACACAGCTGGAGACAGTTTCCTTCCTCAATATTCCAAGCCTCTTTTTCCAGCCACAACTCTGCCCAAAAACTTTCTCTCAGCAAAGGGGGCTGGAACAATTTTTACAGTGGAGGTGCTGAGAGGCATTGAACCAAACTGTAAACCCTGGATATACTGGAAACCACTTCAATCCAGGGGGTGCGGCAGCACCCCCCGCACACCTAGTTCCAGCACCTTTGGTCTCAATATGAGACCACAGGTGCTTCTCTGGGGCTGCCCTTGGCTTCCTGCTCCCTTCTCTGTCTACATCTGTGGTATTTCTGGCTGTCTGCTCTCTCTCTCTCTCTCTCTCTCACACACACACACACACACGTCTACCAAAGCCGTACCCAGTGAAACCTTTCCACCCATATACCTCACTTCGGACTGACTTTGCCTATGGCCTGAGTTTTGGGCTGTGGCTCCTGTTGTTTCAGCTTTTTTACTCCAAAAGGAGATTCATTGCTTCTTATTTTTATCTTGAATGAAAGGCGGCTGTTATGCTCAACAGCTTCAGTGAGCTTTCACCTACCCCCCGGCAAAAATCACCTTCTGAAACCTTGTGAGCCCACCTCTCTGCCCTCGGCTCAGCTCTGCTCTGCTTTTGTTTCGTGATACACACAGAAGATGCTGAAATAAAAACTCAGTGGCAAAAAAAAATCTCCATTCTCCAGGACATGGGGCTTGGCCTTTCCCATCTCTTCGGGGAGTTTTTCTCTGTTGTTCTCGGAGTTACTCTGTACAGTCTAATCCAGGGTTCCCCACAGCCTGGCTTACAATCCAAAATTCCTCAGTCAAAGTGACCAATCAGACCATCCACTCCTGCATCACAGGGTTTGCCAATGACATCTGGAGAACTCGCACTGCAGCCTTCTCCATGTCTCTGGAATGGGCGCTGGTTCTTCCCACCTTCTGCAATGGTCCATGTTGTCACTTGTCGGCTGGTCCTGGGTAAAGTCAGAATGGGACCTCTGTCTTTGGGAGGAGAATAGCTGGTATCCACCCACAGAGCTTTGTATCTGCAACAAGCTCCAGGCTTGATCCAGTTTGTGTAACTGGCATCCGAGTTGGGGCGTGTATGTGCTGATCTGCTAAATCAGCTGGTATTGGTCTGTGATTACACCCTTCCCAGAGCTGCTCCTCAGTACAATATGGCAGCAGAGGAGGAGGTCCTGTATTCTGACCCATACCCCACTCAGATATCTGCAGCTCCACATCTCTCTGCCATGGACATCTCTCTCTCTGGCTCTTTCTCAGCTTTGCCATGATCCATCACTGACAGCTCTGTTGTCATGTCTGCTGTGCTGCTTTTCTCTGGCTGATTCCTTTCCCCAGTCTCAACAACAGGCAGGACTGGCAGCTCTGTAATCATTGCTGCTGTGACCTTTTCACCAAGGGAGACGAGCTCTTTGTCCTCTTCTTTCAGGACTCTTTTACTACCTTCTAGCGATGTCTCCTTCCCTGGAGTCTTTCTGAGTCTGTCACAGATTCTGCTGTAACCTGTGTTGTGCAAACAATGTTTCCTTTTGCTCTGCCAGCACCTTGTGCAGCTGACACACTGAGCTCTCTTCGCCCCAAGCACTGCCTTTCTCTTGGCTTTTGCGGTGCCTTTTTCGCTATTCTCGGAGAGTGGCTCAGGTTTCCCTGTAAAAAATGCAGTGACCGTTGTCCGTGCTGCTTTGTACTCATGCTTCTGATTCAGAGCAAGGCCTGAGAGCCTCACAATGTCACCTGCCTTGTCTTCCATGTGGAGGCGGAAACATACCAGATGTTCTCTGCATGTCCTGAAACTGCTCTAACTGGGGTCTCCATCATGGGAAAAGCCAGCTCCACATTCCTTGTGCCTTCCCAGAAGGTGTCACTATTCATTTCTGCTGTGTTTGTCCCTTTAAGGCTGTCTGCTCTGGGCCTCCCCAGTGCTGCCAGGGTAGGAACCCCAACTCCTTCTCTCCCAGCAGCTTCACCCACCCTTTCCTTTTCTGTCTGGTCCCCTGACACTATGCAGAAATAACACCTGTACTCATGTATTCACAACGGTTATATGACTGTGGCACGTTCTGTATGGAATATACATTCACAGAATATCAGTGTTGGAAGGGACCTCCGGAAGTCAGCTTGTCCAACCCCCTGCTCAAAAAAGGAACAATCCCCAACAAAATCCCCAAATCCCTCTCCCTAGGATTGAATTCTCAACCCTGGGTTTAGCAGACCAATGCTCAAACAACTGAGCTACCCTTCCCCCTGATACCTCAGGGAGGTATCACCTGAGAAGTCATGATCTGCTGAGCACTACTCTCCTGTTGAATTGTGCCTGGTACCCTGGTATGAGAAGTTATGAAGTTTGGCTACCTGTTTGTTACTGAAATATGTTGTGAGTCTGGTAACAAAAGAGCAACTAACTCCACCAAGACAGATTGACAGCAGGACTAGCCAGCCATGTGTTGATGGCCCATTAAGGAGAATCTACTCTCCCAGTGGGCCCATCCCAAAGACTCCTGAGAGAGCACGTACAGGGTGGGGGCTCGCTAGCTCCCGGGCCACAGCTAGTATCTTTCCAGTGCCTGGAAGAGAGTATAAAATGAAGGGAAATGACATCACCGTTTCACCTCTCTCCTCCCCCATCTCAACGCCTGGAAACAAGATCATTTAGAAAATGAGGAGAGACCTCCTTGAAGTGGAAGGAAAGGCTGGTCCTAGCTAGAATGCTTTCTAACTACTCTGAATTCCTCCCGGAACGTCTAGTAGGGTGAGAAAAATTCTTTGATTCAAATCTTGCTTAGCCTGATAAAGTTGAGGATTTAGAGACGTGTTTAGTTTTTATTTCTTGTGTGACCAAGTCTGATCTTCTATGCCGATACCATGTCATCACTTTACATCCATCTTTCTGTAGTTAATACATCCGTTTGAATGTTTCATCTGAACCAATGAGTTCGTCCTAAGTTTTTGGGGGATTTACTCAGATTACAAGGCCACTCTCCTTTGACGAAATGGCAAACTAATTAATGAGCTTGCATTGTTCCAGAGGGGATTGAGCAGTGTGAGCCAGTACATTTCTAGGGTGCAAGGCTTGATCTGGGAGGAATTTGCTGGTGTCTCATGAGAGGCATGTCACTTTGGGTGTGTCTTCACATGCTAATGGCTGTGTGAGAGCAAAGGGGCTGCTTGTCACTAGCAGAGCAGTCTGAGGAGTACCCTGATTCAGAGAGAAAAAGGGGATACAGCAGTCCCAGGGTGTCCCCCGGGGGGTGTCACAGGAACCTGAACTCCCCTTTTCCTTTTCTTTATGGAGGTAGAGTCTGTTTCCCTGACACCCCACAGAGTGCACAGAGACACCAGACACCCAGTGCTTTTGCAGGGAGCTAGGCTGACCCCTTTCCAGCAGCCACTTGCTGTTTAAAGCGCCTCCTGCAGGATGCCCTGGGAGAAGCTGCCCCAAGTTTCTCACGTGGGAACCTTTCCAAGCAGATTGCGCAGTTTCACCAAAACCAAATTTCTTTTGCGGGAAATTGTGACAAAAACTGCCCATTTTCCTGGGGAAAATGCCAAAATTAACCTTTGGCCCAGAGAGGAATCCAGCTGCCCCTGGAGCCTGCAGGAGAGAAAGGGAGGGTATTGGGGTTCCCCCTGAAGGCTCCAGCAATGGTGGCTAGTTGTGCGTGACTGGGGGTCAAGGAAATGGGGGCCAAGGTATCAGTCATAAGGGGAGAAGGGCCAGGGGCCCCATAATGTGAGGCAAGGTCCCCAGGCAGGATGGAGGGACCAGATACTCCACCTAGCACTGCAGCTCCCATGTGGGATCCCAGCACTGCCCCATCCTGCTGGACCTGCTGAAGGCCAATCTGCTTCTACTCGGAAGGGCTTGGGCCTGTTACTGGACTCAGGCATCCCAGACAGGGCAGCCAGCACTGCCTGTGCCTTGCCTCGATGCTCCTGCAGCCTCCCTCACTGCTATGGCTAGCGTTGGAGATGGGCCTGGTGCTATGCTTGGTCTTGGGCTGTGTGTTATGGGGAGGGGGGAAGCATGGGGGCAGTGAGCATTGTGCGGCTCGTGCATCAGTGGTTCCCATCAGTGCCTGGCTGTCCTGCTTCACTACGCAGTCTACAGATCAGCCCTGCTGCTGGGAAGGTCTCTCTAGGGCCTTCTGGAAGACTGCAGTGAGCAGGCATTTCCAGGGGTGACCTGTCTTGGTCAGTGTCCACCAGTCCATCCAGGCAAGCAGCAAGTCTGCCCTAGTACTACTGCCCAAGCCTGGGACACAGATCAGGCCCAGCATATCGGCCATCAGGTGATGGGGCACTGCAATATGTTGGAGAAGCCCTGCCTTTTCCCCATCCCTGGATGCTGCAGAAGGATTTGGTTTTATGGTGAAGCCCTTCTGTAGCGGTGGTGTTGGAAGAGAATACGACCATTTCTGCATTCCCACTGCTCTTCCCGTTGTCTGGGCTACATCTGCATGAACTAGCTAATGGGGACTGATGGCCTCACCTGGGGTAAGATGTTCTAATTTCCATGCCGAACAATGCAGGCTTTGTTGACAGCTGACCCTGCCTTTGTTAGCTAGCAGTTACCTTGTGCTGTCTCGAGACTTGACGTTGAGGGCCTGGTTGGTCCTGGGGACTGACCATCTGCTCTTCCCAGAGGGAGCCTACTAGGGTAGCGTTTCTGTTCCCTGAAGTGGCTGGAATGTGGGAGCCTGAGAAGTATTTGGCCTCCCTCTGCTGCAGTGTCATCATTGCCTTCCCAGTCTCCATGCTACAGCAGTGTAGCCCAGCTCTCTAGGTCAGTGTGTTCGCTAGGGGTTCTCTGAAAGCCTGTGGCTGGAGTGTGCCAAGGAGTGAACCAGAGGGATGGAGCAGGGTGCTTGGGAGGAGATCCTGCGTGTGAATGCGTGGAGGCATTAATCCTTTGGAGTTCTTGTGTGTGACATCGCTTCCATTCTGTTGAAGCTGATGATGTCACCTGGGCAAGGCTGGTACAAGGATGTTTCGCACTCTAGGCGAAACTTCCAGCTTGCGCCCTCACCCGTCCCCGAGCCCCAACCCTGAGGTCCCCCACCCCCGCGGCAGCTTCCCCCTCACCCTGAGGCACCCCCCCATGGCAACTCCCTACCCTCCGCCCTGAGGCACCTCCCTGCCCCAGATCACCCCTGATCCGCTTCCTCCCCAAGCACGCTGTCGCTGCTTCACTTCTGCCACCTCCCAGGCTTGCGGCCAATCAGCAGTTCCCCTGCGTGCCGCCCCCCCTCCACTTGCTGCAGGTGGCCCTCCCCATGCTCCCCTGCCCCAGCTCCCTCCACCTAAATGCCGGCAGCAACCAGGGCGGCCGAAGATCCAGCCGTCCCCCAAATCCTAGCGCTCTAGACGACTGTGTAGGTCACCTAAATGGCTACACCAGCCCTGCCCCTGGGAGTTCACTGTGTGATGGTTGTGAGCTCTGTAGATACCTGCTCCTGCTTTCTTTTGGGAGAAGGATCTCTCAGCCAGCAGCTCACCATGCAAAGCTGCGCTGCAGCTCCTGGTGCTTGTCCTCCTAGGGTCACCAATGGCCTTTTGCTCCAGTGAGGTAAGACCTCTGGATACGGTTTGGGAAAAACCAGCTCTCCTGTGAATGGAGTTTGTCATTGTCTTTCTATTTCCCTGAACCGTTACTCCAGCAGACATTATCGGGGAGAGAGGGGGAGACAGAGACCTGGGAGGACATGGGGGGAACAGCATGGCCTGATGGCAGTCACTTGTGAGGTGTGTAAGATCTCAGAAGCTGATTGCAATCAGCACAGACGTGGCAGTGTGGTAGAAACCTACACAGGGCACGCCCAGCCCTGGCACACGTGGGCACAGTTCCTACTGAAATCAGCAAGCGCTGCCCTCGCTTACCCAGAGCTGATTTTTGCCCTTGGAATCTGAAAGGCAAAGTCCTAGGGGAAAATAGCAGAGTAAAGCTATAGCAGGTGAGTGAAACTGAATCCCGGTGGCCTGTCTCTGAGTGTCCGTGTGGAACGCTGCTGTCCTTCCCGGGCGAGCACAAGGAGGTGAGACCCTAGTGGCTTTTACCTTGTTTGGTTTATTGAAATGCTCTGGCTGCAGATTCACTTCCACTGCTTGAGATTTCTCATTGTTGCACCAGGCTTGAAATGGGAGCTGTGGATCAATGGGCTGAAAGGTCGTTTTGTTTCACTCTAGCTGATTTTGCCACCTTCAATGAAACGTTATTGTGAAGCCCCCTGCAGCGATTCTCCTCCCTGAGTCCCTTGGCACAGTCCCCCGAAGGCACTAGCAGGCCCAGGAATCATGCAGACATGCACAGATGTGCAGGGCTACATTTTCAAACACGCACAGACCTTTAGGAAAAGTGCAAACTAGTCACATTCTGTGATATTAACCTCAGACTCTCCTCAGTGCTGCTCCCTGGGGCCTGCATTAAATTCTGTTTCACATGCAGTGATCTTTATGCCCCGTCGACTGAGGGCCCAATCCTGCAAGCAAGGAACTCCCATTTCATCTGCCTCCAGTCAGTTCCATGCCCAGAAAACTAGAAAGTTTAGGCCCTGTATGTAAAGATGGGGGAATCTGGTGGAGATTTGGGCTTTGCACCCTAGTTAAAATGTTGACAAAGGTGAAGAGGTTTCATGAAATGTTTTTCAGAATAATTTGGAAAACAAACAAGTGAGCAAGAGAAAGTACAACAGAGAAATGCGCACAGATAGGGCCAAATCCCCACCTGGTGTAGATGTCAACGGAGCGGTGCTGCTCTACACCAGCAGAGACTCTGCGCCTTATACTCCAAATAAATAGGCCAAAATCTTTAAAACGTTGAGGATTTTGGTGCACGTGAGGTTCCCAGTTCTGCTCTAAACCGAGAACCTCTGATTATCAGGTGAGTTCTAACCTCGCCTCTTCTGCTCTGGTCCCAGTTCTCAGGCTGCTGCTGGAACAGCTGAAGGGTTTGTGAGCACAAACTTAGAGTAGATCAACCTGCTCAATCCCAGAAGGACTTTGCTGAATCTTCTCTAAGGCTCTGCTGCTTTCTGACAATCACCTCATGTTCAGTAGCACCCTGCACGTGAACCATCGCACTGAGATCAACAGGAGGACTCGCTCACTATGCCAGGCAGAACTGGCCTCCTGAGGAGCAGACCTCTGCAACATCACTGAGAGGCTGCACAGACTGCAGAGATGTTCCCTGCTGTAGCTTTGAGCCGTGATGTTTGTTATAGGCCACAGGCTCAGCAAGAGAGCATGCGGCAAGGGGGAGTGCAGGGCCTCTCCTTACCCGGCTTAGGGGACCCTGTTGTATTTTGCAACAAACAGGCCACAGCAGACACTGGAGAACAGTGTGTCCTGCACCTTTCCAGGCTCCAGTGCTTGGGAAGGAAGGTGCCTTTTCCTCCATCTTATCCCCGGCATCTTTGTCACACGTCGGCTCCATTAGCAGACAGTAGCAAAGACCAAGGCAGCACAATCCCACCTGGTGTCTCCACAGCCTGACAGCGTGGGCTTCTGCTTCCCATAGAGCCAGCTTAGAGGTTTTCACCTTATTCCTCCCCCCTCAATAATTACTCATCGTTTGTCAGGCTCTGTCCCTCTCTGAAAGGCCTGGAACCCAGCCCCCCAGAAACTCCTGCTCGAGGGGTTCATTTCCTCCAGATGGCCAGGCCCCTCCAGATGATGTCAGCAGTGGCTGGGGGTGCAGCTGAGAGGGACAGCAAGCGGCTCAGTGAATGTTATTTTTCCATCCCTTCCCAGAGCTGTTGATTGGAGAAGCGATCTGTGTTGCAGCCCATTGAGCCGAAAGGGACGTACGCTCTCTTTTGGAGTGTAGACTGAAGTTCTACCAGCAGGCAACAGAATCTCATGAAATGACCTTAGTTGATTGTGAGTGGTGGGTACTAGCCAGAGCCCTTGGCTCGAATCACTGGAAGGAAAACGGCTGGAGCCAGGAGCTCCCACTGTACTATCTCCATTTGTTCTCATCTAGGAGCTGTAACATACGATGCTGCCAAGAAATATTCCTCTGGGCAGTGCCAGGGTCCCTGCTGTTCTGTGCTGAACTGCTTCAAAGCCTCTCACTGGGGATCCCACCTTACCTTCTGTGACCCTATCAGCATCCCACTGCAAGCTGGCCTGGGGCTCAAAGGTATCTGATTGTGCGTTTCAGCTGGCCCAGTGTACCCCAACTCACTAATGTCAGACCCTGTGTCAAAAGGGTGTCATGTAAGAGATCAGAACACTGATAACATACTGACCATGAATATTATTGCACAGTGTATGTACCAAGCACAAATTCAAAATTACAAACCTATTGGGAATTGTGTTCTTAAAGTATATCGGCCAGGCAGGGCTGAAGTGACCCCACCCTAGCAGAAGGAATCTGGTTCCTCCCCCTGGACAGTATTCCCAAGGTACATGAAGAGGCTACTGGAATGCGATTAGAAGACAAACAGGACCATCAGGCCAACAAGGGGAGGAGATAACCAGTCCGCCTCACCGCAGGGGGTGGAGATGGCAGGAAACAGATCAAGTTGCATTTTAGCAAACACCAGTGGAGGGAGAAACAGCATGGAACTTCCTTCCTCCTTCCTCACAGCTGGCATGAACTTTACTGGGGGGAGGGGTGACCTCCAGAAGAACCCATTTCAAAGGTTCCCTGGACCATAAAGAGAGGAGCCAAGAACCCCAAGTGATCTTTTACCTAAGAAGACAAAGGATCCGAGCACTTTGGACTTTGTGGAAGATCGTGACCAGAGGGGAGGTCAGCCATCTTCTGGAAGGTCAAGTGATAAGAATCGCGCCATGAACCAAGACTGTCATTTTGTTACGTCTTAGCCTCTCGAAAGTGTTTTTCATTTTTATTTGCTTGTGACTGTTTCTAACTCTGGTCTTCATACTTGGACTCACTCAGAATCCCATTGCCTTTTGTTAGTAAAGTTGTTTTACGTTTGCCTTGAACCAAGCCAGGGCTGCGTATGCAGAGTGATTGTTAATTCTAGCTACAGTGATGAGCCGTGCAGTTTGTCTCTTTAGAGGAGCAAACAAACTTGATGCTGCCTCTGAATGGTCCAGGGGAGGGCTGGGCAGTGCAGAGCACATGGTTCGGGGAACGTTTGAGACAGTGAAGGGCACTGGTGGTCATCTTGGCAGGTGCAGCCAGGGCTGGTGCAGGCCAGAGTATGGCTGTGATGTAACAAGCAGGCTGCTGGAGACAGACCAGCTGGTCCAATAGACACTCCCTGCAGATCTATTGGCTGGAGCATCCAGTCAAAGGAGCTACAGCAGCAGAGCATTTTAGGGCACTCAGGGTTACTGGGCATTTGATGACACAAGCCTTGTAACGGGAGACTTGGAAATGGCAGAGATGCTTAATGACTTCTTTGTCTCGGTCTTCACTGAGAAGTCTGAAGGAATGTCTAGTATAGTGAATGCCTACAGGAAGAGGGTAGGTTTAGAAGATAAAATAAAAAAAGAGCAAGTAAAAAATCACTTAGAAAATTTAGATGCCTGCAAGTCACCAGGCCCTGATGAAATGCATCCTAGAATACTCAAGGAGTTAATAGAGGAGGTATCTGAGCCTCCAGCTATTATCTTTGGGAAATCATGGGAGACGGGGGAGATTCCAGAAGACTGGAAGGGGGCAAATATAGTGCCCATCTATAAAAAGGGAAATAAAAACAACCCAGAAAACTACAGACAAGTTAGTTTAACTTCTGTGCCAGGGAAGATAATGGAGCAGATAATTAAAGAAATCATCTGCAAACACTTGGAAGGTGGTAACGTGATAGGGAATAGCCAGCATGGATTTGTAAAGAACAAATCGTGTCAAACTAATCTGATAGCATTCTTTGATAGGATAACCAGCCTTGTGGATAAGGGAGAAGCGGTGGATGTGATATACCTAGACTTTAGTAAGGCATTTGATACGGTCTCACATGATATTCTTATAGATAAACTAGGAAAGTACAATTTAGATGGGGCTACTATAAGGTGGGTGCATAACTGGCTGGATAACCGTACTCAGAGAGTAGTTATTAATGGCTCCCAATCCTGCTGGAAAGGTATAAGGAGTGGGGTTCCGCAGGGGTCTGTTTTGGGACCAGCTCTGTTCAATATCTTCATCAACGATTTAGATGTTGGCATAGAAAGTACGCTTATTAAGTTTGCGGACGATACCAAACTGGGAGGGATTGCAACTGCTTTGGAGGACAGGGTCAAAATTCAAAATGATCTGGACAAATTGGAGAAATGGTCTGAGGTAAACAGGATGAAGTTCAATAAAGATAAATGCAAAGTGCTCCACTTAGGAAGGAACAATCAGTTTCACACATACAGAATGGGAGGAGACTGTCTAGGAAGGAGTATGGCAGAAAGAGATCTAGGGGTCATAGTGGACCACAAGGTTAATATGAGTCAACAGTGTGATACTGTTGCAAAAAAAGCAAATGTGATTCTGGGATGCATTAACAGGTGTGTTGTAAACAAGACACGAGAAGTCATTCTTCCGCTTTACTCTGCGCTGGTTAGGCCTCAACTGGAGTATTGTGTCCAGTTCTGGGCACCGCATTTCAAGAAAGATGTGGAGAAACTGGAGAGGGTCCAGAGAAGAGCAACGAGAATGATTAAAGGTCTTGAGAACATGACCTATGAAGGAAGGCTGAAGGAATTGGGTTTGTTTAGTTTGGAAAAGGGAAGACTGAGAGGGGACATGATAGCAGTTTTCAGGTATCTAAAAGGGTGTCATCAGGAGGAGGGAGAAAACTTGTTCACCTTAGCCTCCAATGATAGAACAAGAAGCAATGGGCTTAAACTGCAGCAAGGGAGATTTAGGTTGGACATTAGGAAAAAGTTCCTAACTGTCAGGGTACTTAAACACTGGAATAGATTGCCTAGGGAAGTTGTGGAATCTCCATCTCTGGAGATATTTAAGAATAGGTTAGATAAATATCTATTAGGGATGGTCTAGACAGTATTTGGTCCTGCCATGAGGGCAGGGGACTGGACTCGATGACCTCTCGAGGTCCCTTCCAGTCCTAGAGTCTATGAGTCTATAATACTGGCAGAATGAGACCGCCAGCAAATGTCACTCAGACTGAAGTCCCCAATGTTCTCACAGCGTTTTTCCCTACGCATTATAGATAGATTTGTAAGGAGCCAGACATTCTGTTCCCTAGTGTGATTTGTGGCCTGTAGCAGACACCAATTAATACCCCATCTTGCACTTTATCTTAGGACATTGATTCATAAGAATTCAAGAACATTTTCTTCCAAATTTACATTTTGGTATTTGTGATTGTCCCTTGGCATGGGGTGTAACTCAGAGGCACTGCACAATCTGAAAAGCATGTATCATGCAATAAAAATGCACTTATAATAAAACCACCCTCTAGTTCAGCATCCAGGGAATTGGCTGCACTTTAAATCACAAGCTTGGACGATATAAGAGCTTCTAGTTTACTGTGATTGCAGCTTCTGTGGAAAGTACAACCTCGGGTCCTTTGCAAGCTGGGGGAGACTGAAACCAAGAGTGACTAAGCCTTACACGGCATCCTCAGAGTGACTCTCCTTCACTGAAATCAGGTCTTTATAGTTTTGCAATGCAACAATCTAAACTTTAGCTAGTCAGTCACAAACAGTTTCCCCCATGGCACTGGCTGAGATGGCTGGTCTCATGATGCTGGCTCCTGTGCCTTGTTTCCGGCTGCTTTGTATTGTATTAAAATAACCTTGCAATGTTTGGAAAACTTGCCTGATATGGATTTTCCATGCAGGCTAGTTTGGGGCTGTCACGGGGATACTACTGGCTTGTGAAAAGGAGCTGCGTGTAGCGGGCAGGAGGGGTGGGAAATTGGACTCTGCGATTCATGCAGTCCATCAGTCCACCTCTGGAGCCCATCCACACCCAGCTGGGCTATAAACATCCACCAACACCCAGCCCACGTGCCCCTCCTCGCCAAAGCTTGGGAATGCGGAGTAGCCACTGTTACAATGGATCTGGGGAGGAGCCAGGAGAAAGGAGAAAATGCAGACGTCAGGACCAAAGAGATGAGTTTGTCCCAACCCCTTTCATCTCTGACCCTCTTCGCCTTCATGCCAGCTCCTCTCCCAGGGACTGACAAGCTACCAGAATCCTTTAACTCTTTCGGTTCCCCAGTGTCCATTCTTCCTGCAGCCACCGGGCCAGACACTAAGCGACAATAGGGAAACTTCTGCCCAGTGCTAAGGGGCTCCAGGACTGTCCGTCTGAGCATTGTTCAGCAAAGTCCCAGGGCTCTCCTAGGTGTATCCAGCCCACAGCTCGCACCCACAAACAGGGTGTGACCAAGCATAACCGCGGGCAAACAGAGCTCACCCACCACTCACCTGGGGAACACGGAGGTTAGCAGAACTTCGTTTACCCCCTTCTGTTTGTAACACTACACCACTGCCCACAAACACTTCTCCTCTGCAAAGGGACGTGGTGGGATGTGCTGCCATGAGCATGATTAAAGGATTAGAAAACTTGCCTTATAGTGATAGACTCCAGAAGCTCAGCTATTTAGCTTAACAAAGAGAAGGTTAAGGGGTAACCTGATCACAGTCTGCAAGTACCTACATGAGGAACAAAGATTTAATAATGGGCTTTTCACTCTAGCAGAGAAAGTTATACTGCGATCCACCGGGGGCTGCAAATTCAGACTGAAACAAGGTGTAGAACGGTGAAAATAATTAACCATTGGAACAATTTACCAAGGGCCGTGGTGGATTCTCCATTACTGACAACTTTTAAATCAAGATGGGATTTTTTTCTAGCAGCTCTGCTCTAGGAACGATTTTTAAGACATTCCCTGGCCTGTGTTATGCAGGGGGTCAGGTTAGATGATCACAATGGCCCCTTCTGGCCTTGGAAGTAACTGCCTGATGGAGAAACCACTTTCCTTTCTTTCCAATGGGATAACTCTTGTTTGACTGGAAACCCATTTTAAGAATGTGCCATGGCTGAAAAACAAAATTCTGACCTTTGAGAGTTCTATCGGGAGCTCCTGAGTGAGGCTTGGTTTTACTCAGAAATCGCAACTCTAGCGAGTAATTAGTGAGAATTGGTGTGTCTGCATAGATGCCCCAGTTCCTGCTTGCTATCAGCCTAAATCACATGGAGTGTGGACACAAAGCAGCAAAGGCGGCCCAGCAATATGCGCTGAATACGCAAACCAGAAGTATAAGCCAACATATGGACCCTGGTTTTGCAGCACTTAATTGGATCATCCATTTTTGCTATATTAACATATTGGGGCTGCTGCTAATCCCTGGGGAAGCCCTGTACATTGCAGATTAAAGTACTTGCCATAATCAATTTGACTAAACAATACAAAGAAGCTAAATTCCCAAACACTTAACTGCTAATTTAATGCAGTTTCCCAAAGTTTAATGTTTTTCAGTGGGTGCCATTGAGATGCATGAACCCACAAGTACATTTGTCAAGAAAATCTATCCTAAAGAATCTAAATATTCCCAGAGAATGCTGGCATCAGTTTAAAATATTGCTTCCTCACCAAGATTTATTCTATTAGAGAGAAAAATCCTTGATGTTTTGACCCTTTTCTCAAGGAGAACATACAGTCCTTTCTGAACAGGTTCATCCAGCCTACACTTTCCACTTCCTGTTTCTTGATTCCAAACAATAAGATCACTTACTGCCTGTCACTCAGTTCCTTGCCTTTCCGTCATTAGCTGACACGATCCTGAATTGCAAGGCTGAGCTCTGGATTGGGCTTTTCCCAAATGTCCAGGTATCCGGATCATGGCCTTAGTCCCATTTCTGATCATTACTGAACAAAGTATGGTGGAAACAGAGCAGCCACAGGGTCAGCAATCAGGCCAGATTCTCAGTGGGTGTAAATCGGCACAGCTCCATTTAAGTCAATTCACACCAGTTAAGGATCTGCCCATTTCTGCAAGGTTACAATATTAGCCCAAAATCTATATATTTCTGTCACACAGTAAAACACGGTGATGCTTCGCATGTGCTAGAAAATGTCTCATTGATCCAATAAAATGAAAGGAGCAAAAATCTTGATCCAAACATCACTTTCTGCTTACTCGTTGCACTGAAGGAGGTGGTTATCAGTGCCAAGGCCAAGAAACAAACTTCAGGGTGAGGGCGAAGAACGAATTAGGTTTTTCCTTTCAAACAAAATGAAAACATCACAAAGAAATGTTAAAGAGAGAATAAGAGCTATTAAAAATTAAATGTCATGTGGAAAAGATCAATGGTAATGTTATGAGTCGGTCATCAAGGGGAATCCGCATACATTGAGAATTATTTTTAATTACCGTAGATTTCATGTATTGACTAGTCCTCTCTCTTTCATCTCAGAATGTATTTTTGCTCCAGATAATTACATTATGATAATTATAAAGATTCTTCCAATTAACTTTTGGAGGTGTCTACAGGGAACACTACACCACAGGAGCTTAAGGTCAGCTCCATTCATACTGCTTTAAATATGCAGGGAATAAGGCATGAAATTAAAATACAGCATTGTGGGGGATTCCACAGCCTAATTCCTTACTGCTTCCATCAATCATCCTCATCATCATTTTAAACCTGTACCTTGTAAATCACCACATTTGTATATTTCAAATCAAAGAGCTATTAATAATCACCAATGTCACTACAATTCGCTGGGCAACCTCATAGGCCATTCGAGGAGTAGGGCCAGGATGGAACATGGATTCGCTGAGCCCCGTCTCTAACGCTCATCAGCGCTGGGGGATGCAGAAAGAGATTCCAGTTAGAGATGGTTGGAGATGGGGGACGAGGGTTCTTCGAAAAGAAAAATTCCAATTTTGCTGGAAAACTGAAAAACCTGAAAACTGAACACTTGTCAGTTTCCAACTAATAATGTTTGAATTTCACTTTTCTTGATGGAAAAACAAATCAAACATTTTGGAGGAAAGCAGAAAATCCCCTGAAATGGTTTGTTTTGCTGAAAACCCGCCTGGCTCCAGAGAGAGGTGGGGGAAACACAAGTGAGGGGGCAGATCAGTTCAGAGAGCCAGTCACACGGTTAGGGGCTCATCTCTTTCAAGGGACTGAACCTATGGGGCCCACTCCGCCCTCAGTCTAAAAGCCCCTGCCAGGGCATAGGACGCCATGCGGCAATATCCTTACAAACATCCAACCTCCTTCTCTTCTCACTCACAAAATCAGCTGTGTCAGGTCCTTGGGAAAACTCCAGATGTCCTTAGCCCTGTGGTAGCAGGTTTGCCCCACCCCATCAGTGTGGCACTCCATCTACCTCAGGGCATGGCTGGGCCATGGACAGTGACTGGCTACCGGAGCTAGATCTTTTCGCTCAGGTGGAGCTCATGCTTTTAGATCCAGAAGGCCCAGGTTTGCTCCTGACAGCCAATGACCAGCCTAGGGCACAGTGCTACACCCAGACTCTCTCCAAAGCAAAGGTGCAACAGCAGTATCTCGGCCTGAGCAGAGACCGTCCCACAGTCTTCAACATCATCCTCCAGCTCCACAGGCTACCTTGGTACTGATCCTCATCATGCTGCTAACACAAGCACCTCCAGGACTTACCACACAGAGCCTGCTAGACTGCAGCAGGCCTGGCTGGCCACAGTAACAATTGCTTTCCCCTGACTAAGCCCCGTCACTGGAGAGCAGAAGCCTAAGGAACAGATGTCCCATGAGTGACTCTGCTCAACCTCCAGCAGCCCTGAACTGCCCCCTACTTTGTGCTCAGTGTTGTCCCTCTAGGCTGTGCCTGGAGAAACCACTGACACTGGGCTGGGTCTGTGCAGAGTGGCATGGGACCCTGCCTCTACCCAGCTCCCTATAGAAGTGCCCCTGCCCTGGGGAACGATGGTTCTGGTCCAGAATAGGTGCTATGGCTCTGGAAAGGCATCCATCTGTCAGAGGCATTGGTCCCTCCTGCAGCCCTTTGATTTACTCATTTAATATAATGGAGCTGCTGTGTGAGGCTGCCTGGATCATCTCCGGCACATCACCTCGTCACGTGACTTACCGGCACTTGGCAGACCACACACTGCTGAGGCAGCACCGCTGCCATTAAATAATAAGAAATTGTTCTACTCGCCCAACCTGCTAGGGAAGCAGAGAGGAAGGGTTGCCAGCCTCTTTGGAAACCAGCCATGGTCTGTGGGCCTGAAGGAATCCCATCATCTCTCCTACAGAATAACCCCACTTAAGTGCATTCTCCTGCACCCCAAGCACCTTCCATGTCCACATCCCATGGGGATCTTGCCTGCATGGAAGATAGACTACAGCTGGAAACTGATGCAAGGGTTAGGGTCCGTGGGACACAGCAGATTTAGTTGGGGATTGATCCTGCTTTGAGCAGGGGGTTGGACTAGATACCTCCTGAGGTCTCTTCCAACCCTGATAGTCTATGATTCCAGGTGGTGGTTTCAAAGGCAGTGATCAGGGGCGGTACCAGGCCCCAGCAAGCCAAGCGCATGCTTGTGGCGGCATGCCGCGGGGGGTGCTCTGCCGGTCGCTGGGAGGGTGGCAGGCAGGCTACCCTCGGCGGCATGCCTGCAGAGGATCTGCTGGTCCTGCAGCTCTGGTGGGCCTCCCGCAGGTGTGCCTGCAGTGGGTCCGCTGGTCCTGCGGCTTCGGTGGAGCCGCGGGACCAGCAGACCCTCTGCAGGCATGCCTGCGGGAGGTCCACCAGAGCCGCGGGACCGGCAACTGGCAGAGCCAGTGCTTGGGGTGGTGAAATGTTTAGAGCTGCCCCTGGCAGCAGTGGTAGAAGGAGAAACCCAAACCCTTGGAAGATCAGCATGCTGGACTCCTGGGAGGATGCCTCCATCCTATCTTGTCTGATGAAGTACAGCCATTTTACTCAGCATAAGTTGGCCCGGCAGGACTAATGTGTTTATTCGTTGTAAATTGTGGCATCTTTATTAAACAGGTTGCACTTCAAGTGGAAACTGAGGAAGAGCCATTTTTATGGACCCTTTTTCTGTGACTCTCATTACCCTGTCCCTTCCTCATGTCTCTCTAACACTCCTTGATGGATTCTGGCTGTTGCATGGAGTTTTGTAGAAATCAAATGAATTTTTAATGTCCAATAAGATGTTGGAATCTCTGCGATCCAGCCAGCTTTCCGAGCTGCATTAAAACCAAGCAAAGTGCAGGAAAGCTCTGAAATCGAACCTCTTCCCACCCCGTGGCCTCACCCCACCATCATGGACTAAGTGCATTACATACAGCCCTAAAACTCACCCCTGACTGCAGGGCTTTCACCAGCTGGGTCAGCCCCGTCACAGCGATCAGCCCCGTCAGCAGGGATGGCGTATCTCTGCAATAACGCCTTGAAATGTGCGTCAGTGTACTGAGGAGAAACCCTTCTACGCCGGCTCCACATGGGTCACTCCTGGACCCAAGGAGGGGAGATGACCCTGAGCTAACTCATTGCCCTGCCTGACACGGGCCATCGGGGAGAGCCTGCCTAATCCCTCTGAATGGCCAGGAGGAACGTGCAGCCTGGGAGGAGGCCAGATAGGTGCTCACAAAATCATAGATGTTAAGACCAGAAGGGACTATTATGACCCCCTAGGCTGACCACCTGCAGAGCACAGTCAGAGCATCAGATTCCAGCAGCTGGAGGGGGCCCAGGCCCAGGACTGCTCCCTGCAGCAGGCGGGCGATGCCATGTTGTCTTTCGGCCAGAGGCCTTGAGACTGACCTAGAGCCCCCCCAAGGCAGAGACTGAGCCCCCACTCTGCCTGGGGACTGGGTGCCAGCTGTGCCTCCGGACCCTTTACCCTGGAGCCAGGGCTTGAGGTCCCCAGGGACCCATTGCACCCAGAAGAGAGAGATAAGGATTCCCTGCCTTTCTCCCTGGGCATCCACTCCACCAGCCAGCACAGGCCTGTGGGGAGACTCCAGGTTCAGGGCTGTGATTTCTGTTGTCTTGGGGGCTTTTGAGAGTGGGACAGTTCAATTGATTCTCTGGGACTGGCTGATGACGTGTTCGTTTGAGATCCCAGATTCCCTTCACCCGACCCCGACATCGGTTGTTCCAATGGTTAAGCACTCTCACTGTTAGCAATTTGCACCTTATTTCCAGTAGAGCTCCAGCTTCCAGATATTAGATCTGCTCCTGCCTTTGTTTGCTAGATTCCCCTACTATCAGCCATCTTCCCCCCAGGTAGGTCCTGATAGACCAGGATCACCTCTTGACTGTCTCTTGGCTAAACTAAATTGGTGAGGGTGTGAGGGCTAGACGGACCATTTCCCGTCTGCTCATTGAGAGGATGCTCAAGGTTGTATGTACAGGGTTAGGCACTTTAGAAATGGTGGGCCCAGCATTGATGCACTGAAGTCCCCTTCCACCAGCTGAGAACCTTGCATTGTGCTTGGGACGACAGTGTTATGAGTCGACAGCGTGCCCTTGTTGCCAAGAAGGCTAACAGCTTTTTGATCTATATAAGTAGGGGCATTGCAAGTAGATCGAGGGATGTGATCATTCTCCTCTATTCAGCATTGGTGAGGCCTCATCTGGAGTACTGTGTCCAGTTTAGGGATTGTTTAGTCTGCAGAAGAGAAGTATGAAGGAGGATTTGATAGCTGCTTTCAACTACCTGAAAGGGGGTTCCAAAGAGGATGGATCTAGACTGTTCTCAGTTGTAGCAAATGACAGAACAAGGAGCAATGGTCTCAAGTTGCAGTGGGGGAGGTCTAGGTTGGATATTAGGAAACACTATTTCACTAGGAGGGTGGTGAAGCACTGGAATGGGTTACCTAGGGAAGTGGTGGAATCTCCTTCCTTAGAGGTTTTTTAAGGCCTGGCTTGACAAAGCCATGGCTGGGATGATTTAGTTGGGGATTGGTCCTGCTTTGAGCAGAGGGTTGGACTAGATGACCTCCTGAGGTCCCTTCCAACCCTGAGATTCTATGATTCTATGACGTGGGCTGAAAGGCCCTGAAAAGCCTGCAGGTTTTTGCTAAAAGTTTTTTGGGTCTCCTGGCCTCCTCATCTCACCCACCATGAGGCCATTAAAGCAGTCATTGCAGGTTCTGTTGTCCATCCTGCTGGTCCAGGTTTGCACAAAACCTACATATAATTAACCTGGATATAGCAGTGGGTGGGACTTCACACACAGGTGAGGCGAGCCCACAGAGCCTAAAATCTAAAATGCTCAAAACAACACAGAGGATAAAGGATCAGGAGTCAGCACTGTCTGACCTTCTTCATGGGACGGGGGCAGCTGACAGACACACCTGCATCAGCAGAAAGACAGCTGTGTATGTGCCCAGGCACCAAATCCTTGCTAGCTGTCTGCTTGTTTCCAGAGACCCTAGGGATGACAGTGCATATTGCAGACAAATGCCCTGTGACATTCCAGGCTGCAGTAGGAGCAAGGAGTGAATTACAGAAAGGCAGCAAAGACTCTGAAACCATTAATAGCTAGTTCCAAAGGAATGGAGAGATGCAAAGCCAATGGCTTTAGTTTAAATATTCATGAACACCAGTTTGTTCCTGCAACCCAATTCCCGGACTTGTGTGCTGCTGCTCTATGCAGCCGCGTAGCCCTGAATCCCAAGCCCATGTGTCAGGGCTGCAAATCTCTAGGCCACAAATGTCAATTTGGTAAGTGTCTCAGTCGGGACACCCACAAACAACAGCCATTTTTGTCCTTGTGGGCCAAGAACCTGAGAACCTGAGCCCACCATCCACACGTCCCTCAGCCTGAGACCTTGTATCCCTAAGCCTCTTGGACCTTCCCGTCCAGCCCCTGAGTCTCCCCTGCCTCCTGCAGCCTGAGATACTGGGCAGTGTGTTCGCCAGCCCAAGTGCCCCTGCACCTCCTGCCGACAGTCAGTGCTCCACAGGGCACTGCTCACTCGACGGAGCAGGGCCGCACGCCATCTCCCTGGGGCACCCTGCCCCCACAACCAGCCCTTCCTAACAGGACCCAGCTCTCTGAGAGCTCAAGCCGAATCAGTGCAGCCCCCCAGAGATGACCCAGGATTAGGAGACCTCAGAGGGCTCCATCCCGGTGCCAAGTCCCTCACAGGCCATATGCCTAGAGGACTTGGGCAAAGAGGGATTAGTCCAAATCGGGATTCTGCAGTATGTTAAAGTGAAAAATCATTCTCTAAATGAGGGAAGATCGGCGTGATTAGAGGAGATAGTGCTTAGCCTTTAATTCAACAGGCTCTGGATTTTCTTTTTATTTATCAGGCTCAAGCTAACCTTCCCCTCACCCCAAACATAAAGTTGTAAATTAAACCTGCCAGAACCTAAGGATGGCATGGCTCAGCTAGTCCTTTCCTGCCCGAGTCGGCGGTTTGGCCATCTCCCTGGGGAATCTCGCTGCATTTCCCAGCCTGGGAGAGCAGGGGAAATGCAAATGGTTCAGCTGTCTGGTTTGAAGGCTTCTCTGAACCTGGTGGGTCTGCAACTTTGGGCAGGGACTCTCTGGAGAGCAAGCTTTCGCAGAGATCAATGGCACTTCCAGCTTCTGGCGGCCGAGAAATACCAGAAATGCTGACAACAGGCCGCACAGGGAGGTTCGCTGCGGGGATGGAGCTGAATTTTGTTAGGATTCTTCCACTCCAAGAGAATCCAAGGGCAGGGTCTCTGGGCCTCACAATCACTCTGACCCCCATTACCAGGCTACTTCCAAGCCATGTTGACTTCATCTGTACTTATTTACAATCATTTGGCTTGGTTCATATATTATCCAGTCAAGTGGGGGTTCCCCTGGCTAGTAGTTGCTTTGCTTTGGGGTGCAGAACCCTCCTACAGCCTCTGGAGAGGCAGGAAACCACCCAGAAACACTGCTTTTCCAGCATCTCCTTCCTCTCAGGCTCTGGTTGGGTCTCATGTGCAGCACCACGAGGTGCCCCAAAACTATCTGCTAGGAGGCTGCTGGGTCCCTGCACCACTGCCCCAGCTGTCCCATCTCCTTGCCAGGAGACCTCACCCCAGGAAGCTGATGCACGATTTCTTGTTATCTCTCTGCTCAACTCCTGTTTTCTCATCCCCACATCAATCAGAGCTGTGGGACCAGAACAGGCTTTCACTGCCCCGCTCACGTGTTGCGGAGTGACGGATCAAGACTCTGCCAAAGCTCAGCAGCTCTTGGATATCAGGTTTGGGTTTAGACCCATTTCTAAATGGCTGATGTAGCAAGCCCCCCACTAGCTGTTTTGGCACATTGCCATTCTGCGAGGTTTCAGAATTGCAGTGGACCAGTAAAGATGGCAGTAACCTCTTGTGCGGAGCTGGCTTGGAGATTGGAGGAACTGATTTTAAGTACTTCAGAGCAGGGACTGTATCTTCACATCCTATGTGTCTGGACAGTGCTCTGGTCTCAACTGGGGCATCTGTGTGTTCCTTCAACAGGAATATTAAATAATCCTCCTCTTTGCTGCAGGCTATGTGGAGAGTCATTTGTCCTGGTAGCCAAACTGGCAGCCGCATGGTAGTGTTGTCATGGCTGACAACAGCGGGTTTCAGAGACCCTTACAGCATGGAGCAGAGACTGAGGGACAGATTCCGGGCCCCTGCAAAGCCAGGAGGAGTGTTGCAGTTGGCTTTAATGGAGTCAGGATTTCACCCTCCTTGACCAAGGGATAGGGAGATCGTTACTGACTGTTTACCTCCCAACAGGATACCACAAGGCCTGCTGGGCCCACCATATTTAATATCTGCACTAATCATCCAGGGAAGAGGAACAGCCATGAGTGATGAGCTTCCTCTGGATCTAAACTGGAGGGGCGGCAAACAAGCCGGAGGCTGGAAGCAAACTGCAAAGGGACCTGGAGGGATGAGAGCCATGCTGCTGTGTGTGATGGCAGGAGGCTCCAAACAGGCAGAGCCCTCCACCTAGGGAAGGGAAATGAAATGCACAGACCCAGCCGGGGCCACAGCAAGTCCCCACTGAACGAGAGCAGAGAGCAGAGAGCTGGCAGTTTAATGCTTCCCTGCACAGCCCAGGTCTGAGCTACCTGAGTCGCTGTGTGTCTGGGCACGAGCACTAGAGGAACTGCAGAGAGGGAACCAGCTGCCTGGAGGCTTGGAGGAAAAGCAGAAGATGAAGCAGCATGTGGATCCATGCGTGGAAAAACAAGTGCGGGGACAGAAATGTCCCAGGAGCTGCACCTCCACTTCCTACCCCAGGACACGGGCTGCACACAGCCCCAGCTGCGCACTCAGGATTGTACAAGGCTATTCCCCACAAGAGCGCGTCTTCCCCATGACAGGCCAGAGGTGATAACTGTGCTTCTGCCCCCACCCCACCCCGACCAGCGGAACAGGTCCTCCACCAGAAGCGGGTGATTGTTCCAGCCTCCAACAGGCAATGCAGCGGCTGTGTGCACGTGTCTGCAGGGAGCTGGATGCCCCCTAGAGCCGCTGCCCGTGGGAAGGGAGGGAGAAAGATGGGGTGTGCCCCAAAGGGAGAAGGGCCTTAAGGGCACAGGGAGCCAGTGCAGACAGCAGAGTCACAGGGTGATGTGGCTTCTTGGCCCGGTGCCACCAAGCAGACAGGCTGCTGCCTTCTGACCCAAGGGAGCTTTTCCCGGCCAGCAGCCTGCTCCTAGAACCGATGAGCTGCAGGGATTTCAGGAGACAGCTCCTAGCCCTCAGTGACTCGAGGAGTGGAACCAGGGCTGGGCTGAGTGTGGGGAGCAGCTCCCACCTTGCTTCTGTCCCAGGCCTTTTCCCAAACTCCACACAGCAACCTCCCGACTAGGGTTACCAACTTTCCAATTTCCTAAAACCAGACACTACAGCCCCCCGCGCCCCATATGCTCACTTCCCCAGGACTCACAGGCCACACGGGCTGGGAACTGAAGCCGAGCTACCCATGAGATGCAAGTAGGAGTCGGTTCTGGCTGAGAAGGGGCTGGGGCGAGTTGATGACCCTGGTCTCCATGCCCCAGGCCAGGCTGGCTGTGGTGTTTTCCGGCAGTAATCGCGATGGGAGCCAGGGGTGTTGTCAGTCTGTCTGTCTGGGTGAGCTGGGCCAGGCTGGCAGTGTTTGCCAGCAGTAATCGCAATGGGAGCCGGGGGTATTATCAGTCTGTCTGTCTGTCTGGGTGAGCTGGACCATGCTGTGTGCGAGAGCTGGAGGCCAGGCTCCACAATAAGCTGCATGCCTTGAGTTTTAAGGGTGCTGCTCCCCCACCTTCCGGGGCCGGGCCGAGTCCCCATCTGAGTGGCACGGGGAGGGAGGGGAAGCGGGCGCTGGTGCTGCAAAGTCACCTCTGCCCCACAGCTGCCCTGCATGGGATCCACGGCTCCGGTCGTAGCTCTGGGGCCGGTCACACATGTCTCAGAGCCCCTGGAGCAGCTTCCCACAAAGATGGGGTGTGTCTGCAGCCAGAGACCAGAGATGAGGGTGGAAAATAGGACACAATCCAAACACAATCCCACGGTGTGGCTTGGCACCCGCCTGCTCACAGCTCTCTGCAAGTGCTTCGCTGCGGTCACACATGCTGCAGTGGGGGGGTGTCTCGGCCCTCCCCGCTCCGGCACCCCTGCAGGTGTCCAGTCAGTACTTCTGACCAGACACTGTACAGGTCCCCTGTCAACTGGACTTTCCAGTTGAAAACCGGACACCTGGCAACTCTACCCCCGATCTCTCCCATGGGGGAGCCTCCGGCGGGTCCCTCTCTGCCCCAGGCAGCTCCCAGCGGCTCCTTTTCTCCACTCTGACATGTGAGGGTGGAAGAGACAGTGATGTCCCCTCTCCTACCCCTAGGGATCTGCAGCAGGAGCTCCTTGCCCTCCCCCCACTCCATAATCATTCCCACCCCTTACCAGGCTGCCCCCATGCCACATTTAGCCATTATCGTTCCCTAGAGAGGAAGAACAGCTACAGACGGGAATCAGGCCCTGACCATCTCAGGGTCTGGAAGATCTCCAAGGCTGGAGCCTGGAGGAGGGGTCCTGGACAGGCCCGGGCCAGAGAGGAATCACTGCCCATTCCTGGCCAGGGAGAGTTTTGTGTCACTTCTCACGCAGCGGGATCATCCCGTGTTCTGCTCAAGGGCACACAAAACCGAGGAGTTTAAACTCCAGAAGCATGTGACAGGAGCATCCTTACAGCCTCAGTGTCTCTGACCCCCACCTCCCCCTCTCCATTCCTCAGCGGAGCAAAAACCTAGCCCAGCCAGGTCCTGGCAAACCTGCTTGCGGGGGAAGCCACCACACACCTGCGTTAGGCAGGAGGGATAGCTCAGTGGTTTGAGCATTGGTCTGCTAAACCCAGGGCTGTGAGTGCAATCCTGGAGGGGGCCAGCTGGGGAACTGGGATAAAAAATCTGTCAAGGGGTTGGATTAGATGACCTCCTGAGGTCCCTTCCAACCCTCATATTCTATGTGTGCGAGGAACAGTGGCCCAGCATTTATGGTCTCAGCCTGTCACTAGGATTTCAGTCCAAGTCTTGCAGCTGCTCCTCAGGGCACTGATACCTGTTTTGCTGGGATGGGAAGGTCACCTCCCTGCGTGTTGGCCTAGTAAACAAAGATGCAAACCAAACATCTCTGTGAAGAGAAGTTCGTGGCGGAGCTGCTGTTTGCTCATTGAGCGCTGACTGTGGGCAGGGACTGGGGCTCACAGACGGCTGGGCTGGGCTTGGACAGGCCAGGGCTAGAAAAGACAGGCAGATAGATATTGGCTGAGGCTGCTGCTGACCACTGTTCACCTTGACCTGCTCCCACCACACGGCTTGTCAGCCACTGGGCCAGGTGAGCTGTGACCCTTTCTGGGACCTAACCCACTAGTAAAACCTTCTAGCCACAGGGCTTTTTACAGAGTCATGTGGAGGGATTTGGCTTTATTAAACTAGAGATTTAGGTCACAATAAGTCAAATAACTAATTCCCAAAGCTCTCAATCCTCTTAATGGACTCTTGCTTTTATTGCCGTTTCTCTCCTCTTTTCTGTTTGGCAGAAGGGACTGCTCGAGTCCTGCTTACACAATGGTCTCCAGGAGAAGCCCTGCCATCAGCCATGTCTAAGCCCCTCACAGTAGTCGCTATCTGCCGCCTCACACACCCTGGCAGGCTGGGGAATGTTATAGATAGGGAAACTGAGGCACAGAACAATGGGTTTTCAAAAGCTCCCAGTGACGTTAACAGGAGTTTTACCAACTGCAACGGGATTGGGGTCAGGTAGATGCTGAACGCTTTCCAAATCCTACCTACAGAGACTGGCCCAAGGTCAGGCAGAGAAAGATGTGGCTGGGCTGTGAATTGAGCCCAGATGCCCTGACGCCCCGGCTTTAGCCACAGGCCATCCTTGCTTCCAGGTGCTGGGCTAACCGAGCTGTGCAGTGAACTTCCTAGGATCTAGAACGGCTCCATCCTGTGAGGAGCTCCACAGAGCAGGCCTACAGGAAATGGGGTGTCACATGCAGCCCCACCCTCTTCAGCCACCCCCTTAGCAGCAGGAGCAGTTGCATGATGGAGGCAGGCTTTCAGGGCTCAGCTTTGCAGGTGCCCGATGTGGAGCAGAGGGCTGGGCCATGGACAGGCTGGAGGAAGAGAGCCAGGGGATTCACACATTGTCCCCACAAGAAGCTGTTGTTTCATGTCCTGTGTGCTGGATAAGAACATGAGAGGAATCTGTGTGGGTAACAGTAAACTGGCTCATTATGATGATAACTATTCACAGAGATCCTGCAATTGCAGCTGGCTTTGTAGTCTTGTGCACACAGACTGACTACCCAGCACCTCTGGACTCTTCCTTCCCACAACTTGTGCTTCGCCCACCAACGTCCATGCAGGTGCCTGACACATTGGTTCAGTAGCTGCCCCACTGCGCAGGGAGGAATCCTGAACACCTGCTGAGGGTTTGCCCTGATGTGTGAACTGCATTCCTCAATGCCCCTGCTGTGCTCTCAGCCACTCCAGTCACTGTGCCCAAATGTTTTGGAATGCTGAGGTATCCAGATGAGGGCTTGCAGCTGCACCTCCAGGCAGCCTATGAGCACAACTGAGCCAATCCCCAAAAGCTTTAGGGATAGCTCAATGATTTGAGCATTGGCCTGCTAAACCTAGGGCTGTGAGTTCAATCCTCAAGAGGGCCATTTAGGGAGCTGGGGTAAAGATCTGTCTGGGGATTGGTTTTGTCCTGAGCAGGAGGTTGGATTAGATGAGGTCCCTTCCAACGTTGATATTCTATGATTCTACTGCACTGGCCAAGGAAGTGAGCAAGCTCACTTTTAAGCCCAACAGCAACAACTGATCTCTAGCTGCTCCATGCATGAACCCCTAGCTGTGATCTTTCCTGTGCCTGCCTTGCTCCCCTCATCCTGCTTTGTTCCCATCTTTGCTTCTGGCCTGCTCCCCTACTTGGTCTCTGACTCCAGCTCTGACTACTAGGCATGACCACCATTTCTCCAACCTCTAGGCCTTTCTGCCCATGTCCTGGTTCCTGACACAAAGTTCTGAACAGAGAACTCCCCTTCCTCACTCTTTGATGGGGTGGCTGTTTCAGATGGTCTATGGCTGCACTGCTTTGGAGCATGATACAGGGGACCAGCGAGAGAATCTGTGTTCTCAGAAGCTATGCTACATCTATGCAGCCACACACAGCTCCTGGTGTCAGCTGTGTGAGGGCAGAGCCAGCTGCTGCTGCTCCACATACTGCTCTACCCAACTGTCTCTGAGGCCACGTCTACACTACAGCATAAAATCGAAATTATTAAAACCAGTTTTATAAAACTGGTTTTATAAAATCGATTTTACGCGTCCACGCTAGGGCACATTAATTCGGTGGTGTGCGTCCATGGTCCTAGGCTACCACTGATTTCTGGAGCGGTGCACTCTGGGTAGCTCAGTAAAAGAATGAGACGATTAACTTCGATTTCCGTCCACACTAACCCTAAATCGATATAGTAATATCGATTTTAGGGTTACTCCTCTCGTTGGGGAGGAGTACAGAAATCGATTTTAAGAGCCCTTAAAATCGATTTAAAGTGCCTTGTAGTGTGGACGGGTACAGCATTAAATCAATTTAACGCTGTTTAAATCGATTTAATGCTGTAGTGTCGACCAGGCCTGAGAAACAGCCAGTGAGAGAGAACATTAATAAAGTACAGCTCTGAGGTGCATCTCGCAGGCCAGGAAAACAAAGCTATCCCCTGGAAACAGAGGAACTTATTAAATACAGGCCTTAGCCTATCAAAAAGTCAAAGTCAATAAAGACAGGACAGACCACTGTGACCAGGGAACTTATATACCTGACCCAGCACGGGAAAAAAAAAAATTACAAAATGGAGCTAAGGTTGTAGGAGAACTGGGAGGACATTCAACTGAATATGATGAGAAATAACAATCGACAAATTGTAGAATGTATCAGAAAACATGTAAAGGGGCAGAGTTAAGGTTATACATTCAGCCCCAAATTTGACACTCTCTGCCCATTGACCGTTTAGTCACGTGACCCTGACATTGATTAATTCTCCTTTTTTGCATGGAATATGATTAGCGCTGTGAGAGCCTTATGACCATAGCTGTTAGCTCTCCATAAATATTCCTGTGCACCAAATAAGAGCAATGCACACAGCCAGCCATTCATTGCCCAGCCAGCTGGCTATTTTTCAAAGGATGCTGTCTCCTTTTTTCCCTTCTTTCCATCCAAAATAACAATCCTGTCAGAAAAAGGTTATCTCCTAATTCTATTTGTTGGAACAGTGGCTTGTGATGTTCCGCACAGTGTTGCATTAAAGGCCTCACTCGATCTGATCTTATTTTTCTCTTTATTGTATCGCATTCCTGCTCATCTGGTTAATGCCCTATAAAATAAGCCTGATCCCAGAAGCTAATTGGCCCAGTGACATGGTGTTTGCGGCTCACACGGCAAACTGTATGATTTCAACATTTGAAAGAATAACATAAATCCTTCCACACGTTTCATCCGAAAGTCTGCAAAATCTGCTTGCAATGTTTTTATCTCTGAGGATTAGTGCATTATCAGGGCACGTCGCTATCATGTGAATGGAGATAAGGTGCGTCTAATCCATCCCTTCTGCTCTCTGACACACAATATCAGCACCGAACGGGAAGCCTAGAAGCAGAGATAAATCACCAACCCTCTGAGGGCCCAGAACTAAAGATGAATACATTAGCGCAACGTTCAGCTCCTTGCACAACAGCGGAACTGTTGTTCCTCTGTCGCTTTGTCAGGTAGGCATTGTGTTGGGTATTAAGCTATTAGTTGTCAGAAAGGTGCATGTTTAATGGTAACATATCGGCTTCTTACAGCAGTTGCTGGCATGAAAGAGTAGAATGGATCCTAGACCCCCTTAAACCTCTTCCACACCATGCACCAGGTAGTTTCAGCCATGGACGGACGCACACCTTGTTGTAATGCACAACGCATTGGCATGGGAGGAGACAGCCCAGCTGGCAGTTAATCACCAGGCAATGCCCAGCCTGGGTGCCATTCCTGTTTTTAGATGCCATCAAGATGTAAAAAGCACAGTCATAAAAAATGCAGTAATAGCCTTTTCTGGGAGTGAAAAATGAACAGCTGACCAGCCCCTGGATACGGCGTTCTCTTTGCAGTGCGGAACTGGCCTTTTTCCATCACTTAAAAGCCTGATTTGGGGCCTGATTCTGAGCTCAGTTGCATCAGGGTGGCTCTGGAGTAGTTGCAGTATAAGTAAGACCAGATGCAGGCCCCTGCAAAGGAACCAATAGGACAGTAAGATTTCGATTGCAGCCTTCCACTGGGCTCCAACCAGACCCTTCATGCATTTGCAGATTCCAAGGCCAGAGTGGACTATGGCGATCAGCTAGTCTGACCTCCTGTGTCGCACAGGCCAGAGAATGGCCCCAGAATCATTCCTGTGGCAAAGCTTTTAGAAAAACATCCAATCTTGATTTAAAAATCGTCACTGATGGAGAACCACAGTGACCTTGGGTAAATCACTCCGATGGTTAATGACCCCGTGACCACTGCCTGCGTGAACGCTGAGCTGGATTTTGTATTGCCTTGTCAGGTTGCCCATCCTTAGGCCATGCTTTCTACGGGGCAGTGTCAGTAAAATAAGAGATCTCAGCCACACACAGGTACTGAGATAGTGGCGCATGGGGAGCAGACCTAAGTGTGTTCTGAAAAATCAAAAATCTGTTGCTGGGCTGGGCTGGGGCTAAGCCAAGTTGTGACTAGAGCTTTCACAGAAAATGTTGAGTTTTTGGAGAAAACAGAAATATTTCGATTCCGAAATGTCACCACAGTGCCTCATGGAGTTGTAGTTCAGGTGGCTCCTGCTCCCATTCTCCCCAATGGCCTGAGCTCCCTCATCAGACTACAGCTCCCATGATGCACTATGGATGCTGAGCCATTTTGAAACTAGCCATCAGTGTCAAAATGGAAGCTTCTGGGCGCAGAGCACTTTTGAAAATCAGCCCCTCATTTGAGTGTCTAGAGAGAGGCTGAGCTCTTGATACTCTCCTGCATGTGCCCAACTTTGGCACCCATGTTTAAACCTCAGTCCCTACATATTACCGAGCTCTGCAAATAATATAACTCGTGGCTGGAGTTTCTCTGTAACTGACACATTTTGTATTCCTAGTGCTTTCGCACCCACTCGCAGGTGATCATTCTCTCTGGCTTAGTGCTGGCACTCAGGAGATGTACGTGTACTCACTCCAGAAAGCATAAAGGAAACAAAGGCATTGGCAAGTGCCCTAGGAATGTACTGGTTCCTCCAGATTGCAGTGGCTGGACCCTGGCATCGCACCCAGCACCCAAAAAAGCAGGAGGAATCCCAACAGAACAGCAAGCTCATATCTCAGAAATACGCAGGCTCTCCTCCACTCTGCTAATCACAGGGAACAGAGACAACAGTCAGGAAGACTTAGGAGAATTGTCTAAACAAACAGGTAGCTTATTTCCCCATCAATATGCAAAAAGCCGCCTCTAGCGTGGAGTGGCTGTAAAGAACGAGGCTGTCGAGTACTTTGTTTACATTTCCCCACTTGCCATTGTTTGTAATAATCTCTTTGGAGCTGGAAAATAGCATTTCTTTCCTGGCTGATTTTGTCCGCTGCCATTTAGTGAGCGGTGACTTTTTTTCTTTATTACCAGCAGAGCTTGAAATTAATATTTTTTTATTTCGTTGCTCATGCTAGAGCATCCTCAATACTAGCAGGGAGGCACATCTCCTGGGTTGGAATGTTTGGGAGCTAAGTGCTCCCCTGGAGCCAGCAGGGGGCACAAAAGAGCACAAGGTTGTGAAGATTTTGCCTCAACAATGATTTTGCAAATTTCATAGGATCATAGAATCTCAGGCCTGGCAGGGACCTCAGCAGGTATCTAGTCCAACCCCCTGCTCAAAGCAGGACCAACCCCAACTAAATCATCCCAGTCAGGCTTTGTCAAGCCTGACCTTAAAGACCTGTAAGGAAGGAGATTCCACCACCTCCCTAGGTAACTCATTCCAGTGCTTCAACATCCTCCTCGTGAAATAGTGTTTCCTAATATCCAACTGAAACCTCCCCCACTGCAACTTGAGGCCATTACTCCTTGTTCTGTCATTTGCTACCACTGAGAACAGTCTAGATCCATCCTCTTTGGAACCCCCTTTCAGGTAGTTGAAAACAGCTGTCAAATCCCCCCTCATACTTCTCTTCTGCAGACTAAACAATCCCAGTTCCCTCAGCCTCTCCTCATAAGTCATGTGCTCCAGCCCCCTAATCATTTTTGTTGCCCTCCGCTGGACTCTCTCCAATTTTTCGAAAAACCTTCTTGTAGTGTGGGGCCCAAAACTGGACACAGTATTCCAGATGAGGCCTCACCAATGTCGAATAGAGGGGAATGATCACATCCCTGGATCTGTGGGCAATGCCTCTACTTATACAGCCCAAATTGCTGTTAGCCTTCTTGGCAACAAGGGCACACTGTCAATTCATATCCAGCTTCTCATCCACTGTAACCCCTAGGTCCTTTTCTGCAGAACTGCTGCCTAGCCACTTGGTCCCTAGTCTGTAGCCATGCATGGGATTCTTCCATCCTAAATGCAGGATTCTGCACTTGTCCTTGTTGAACCTCATCATGTTTCTTTTGGCCCAATCCTCTAATTTGTCTGGGTCCCTCTGTATCCTATCCCTCCCCTCCAGCATATCTACCACTCCTCCCAGTTTAGTGTCATCTGAAAACTTGCTGAGGGTGCAGTCCACGCCATCCTCCAGATCATTAATGAAAATATTGAACAAAACCAGCCCCAGGACTGACCCATGGGACACCCCGCTTGATACTGGCTGCCAACTAGACATGGAGCCATTGATCGCTACCTGTTGAGCCTGACGATCTAGCCAGCTTTCTGTCCACCGTATAGTCCATTCATCCAGCCCATAAGTCTTTAACTTGCCGGCAAGTATACTGTGGGAGACGTTGTCAGAAGCTTTGCTAAAGTCAAGGAATAACACATCCACTGCTTCCCCCTCATCCACAGAGCCAGTCCTCTCAACGCTGTGGGAGTAAGAAGGGTTTTTCCCGTTGCTGAGGATTGCTTTGTAGTCAAACGCCTAGCTCCTGAGCATGAGGGATGCCAATGCCAGCACCACCAGTGAGGTACAATGCTCACAGAGAGAGACTTCCTTAGGCCACAATGGGAGCTGCAGTGTGAAAATCTGGCACTAGATTCATATTCCTAAAGAGGGGCTGAGCTCTTTGGAAAATCTCCCTAAAGCAGACAGAGGCCCCAGACACCATATGCAAATAGACTTTCATTACCACCCCATGCACACTAGTCAACATTTGCCAGCAAATACTGGTGTGATGAGGGTGGTATGAGAACCTGAATAGAATAAAATAGTTGCTGTATAGCAGTATTTGAGATATCACAGATTCACCCTATGCTGGAAATAATCATGGTGTTTGCTGGCAAAATGTGGCTTTTCAGTCCCAACCACTGCAGTTAAATGTGCGTGATGAGGCCTTGAAAATGACCCTGTCTGCTTTGGATGGGCATTAAAGGTTCCAGGGCAGTTTTCCCAAGAGTGAATGAAGATAACAGGGAAACACAGAGGAAAGGGAACTGGTGACTGGACTGAAGGGGGCGAGTGCATGAGAGCTGGAAGCTAAGAAGCAGTTTTGGTTCAGAGCTTGACAATTCTGTTTTAGCCTGGTATGTCTACATTGTCCCTGTAAGTGGAGTCACTACAAGAAGGCATGGTAGAGGCAGGCAATGTGGTCACCAGGCAGTATGTGACCAGTTTTGTCCAATCAGCTGGCAATGATTTAACGTTTCCATGAGGAAACAAGGGACAAACATAGAAATCATTGAACAGTTTCTCTGGTTTTTGTTTGAAGATTGATTTTCTTCCAGAAACACGTGGCAAGGTTGCCATGCCTTAGCAGCTGTGTTTTCCACTAAATTCAAAAGCTGATCAGGAAAGAGATTTTCCATCTCAAGGGGAATTCTGGGTTTTGAACATTTGTTTTCATCCCAAATAGTGACAGAAAGTCAAAATATCGACATTTTTCATGGAGCAAAAAGTTCCAGAAAACATGAATTCAGAAATGTTTGCGCTAAAAAAATCATTTTGGGTGGACATGAATAGCTTGTCAGTGTGGTGCTTCATGGGAATTGTAGTTCTGGGTTCTTTATGCCCCCATTCTCCCCTAGGGGCCTTGCTCCCCAGCTGATCTACATCTCCCATATTGCACCACAGCAGCTCAGCCACCGGGACAGACTGCAGTGAATCATGGGAGATGTAGTCCAGCTTTGGCGCAGGGCCCATGGGGAGAATGAGGGCATGAAGAACCCAAAATTACAACTCCCATAAGGCACTGCAGTGGGTCGGGTGGATATAAGATAAACATTGACCCAAACTATTTTTTTGTTTAGGTTTTCCTGGAAGAAGATTCCACCAGAAATGATCTTTTCCCACCAACAATTTCAATTTTGACATTTTCCAATGAGATGTTTTCTTTTACATTTTTTGACAAGCCCAACTAAATAACACAGTGGATAGGGATTCCTGAAATGGATTAGCTATGTAGATGCTGCGACAGACTGAAAATATCCTGTAATATCCTGAACAAACCTTACAGAATTAAGATAAGCTTTACTGAGTTAAGTTAAACCTTATTGAACTAGGGTTAACCCTTTGGGGTATGTTATATGATAAATGTAATTGTGTATGTGTTGTTGTGGCATTGTTTGTAACTCCTCTAGAACGGAGAGGGGATGCTAATGAGCTTCCTCTGTTATCAGCCTTTGAAGGCTCTCCATGGGGAAATATTCATATTCTAGTTCAAACTGGATCCTCTAGAGCAGAGGTTCTCAAAGCCGGTCTACCGCTTATTCAGGGAAAACCCATGGCGGGCCGGGCCGCTTTGTTTACCTGCCACATCCGCAGGTTTGGCCGATCCCAGCTCCCACTGGCCGCAGTTTGCTGCTCCAGGCCAATGGGGGCTGCAGGAAGAGTAGCCAGGCCATCCCTCAGCCCACGCCGCTTCCTGCAGCCCCCATTGGCCTGGAGCAGCGAACCGCAGCCAGTGGGAGCTGCGATCGGCCAAATCTGCGGACGCAGCAGGTAAACAAACCGGCCCGGCCCACCAGGGAATTTCCCAGAACAAGCAGCAGACCGGCTTTGAGAACCACTGATCTAGAGACCAACAGACAAGGAAGAGACTTTTGGCTACCAGCCAGGGGTCTAAATTGGCTCAGGACCTTCTTCCTTCCATGGAGGTCCCAAATCCTTAGGGAGTGGAGTGGAAGGACTGGGCGTTGCTGAGACACAGACTGTGTGCTTGTTCTGGGCTGAAGCGCTGGTGAGCTTGTACTCACAGAGAGGGGTGTGATTTCTGGTAAGTTATTAGCCTGTGGGTAAGTTCTTTTGTTGTTTTTAGTATGTTTTCTCCATAATGCTTTCACCTTACAAATAAAATGGGCTTGCTTAGAAAGAGCTGCGTGGCTCCTTGTATCTGTATCAATGATGCCGTCATCAGCCTCTGAAGATCAAGCGAGCAGGTCTGTTCAAGCAGCCTGGCCGTGCTGGGAGAGACACAGTGATGACAGCAAGCTGTGCAGCCTGGGAATATCCTGGTCAGAAGGGAGGGAGATGCTGCCTCCACCCAGAAAGACAACAGCAGGGGAGCTGGAAGCCTGCAAGCAGGTGCCCTTGCTGGATCACCGAGGGGAAATACAGGGGTAGGGGGGCTAGTCTGTGACAGAGCCCATACTTTCTCTATATTTAGTGTCTCTTCTAGCTGCTGCATTGTTCCAGTTCCCAGCAGCTCCCCTGTAATAGGTGGGTTGTCAATATCCATGTAGGATTAGAAACAGAAAAAAAAATAGCATGTAATTGTTGGTCATTGTTTTGGGCTGTGTTGGTTTCTCTAGAAATATAACCACAGTCCTCATGAGGGTCTGTTCTGGAGGAGAGGGCACATGCTCGCCTTTGAATGGTAGGTTCTCAGCCGGGGGCAGAGCACCCAGGCTCATAGGGGGCTCAGGGAGGGAGGATGAAGAGTTTTGAGAGCAAAGGGGGCAATTTTGGCAAGGATCCAGTGACAGCTCTGAAGCCATTAAAAGGGATGGAAGCCAGTGGAGGTGATGGAGAGTTGGGTGGTAGATCAGGAACTAGTGAACATGTTGGAGGATAGAGATAACCAATAACATGTGGGACTCTCAAGGAAGCTAGCAAGGGTGATGGAGAATGAAGGAATATCTAGAAAGTCAGTGTCAGCGATACAGAACAGAAGCATTTTTCTGATTTGGCCTCTCCATGAAAGCAGTGACTGCAGTCAAGCCTGAGCTCCTGTGGCGATAAGCAGCTTTACTTTATCTGGAAGTCCGCCTGTACCTGCATTTACCTTTATGTGCAGTTTTGCAATCCAGGCGTTAGGGACTGTGAGCAGCGATAGATGGGGGTTCTATTACCGGCTCAGAGCAACAACTTTTGGCTGTGAATCATCTTGGGTTGTCAATATCATGCCAGCTTAAAACACCATTTACTGTAACTTTTGGTCTGATGCAGAAACATTTCCAGCAACAAACAGAATGAAAAATAATGCTTTGAAAAAAATGAAAGGACTTGAAGATCAATAGAAATGAGTGAATCCCTGCACAGAGCTGCTGGGAATGACACAGCCCCTTGAGCAAGGGGGCTGGGGATGGGACGCGCTCTTTCAGATTGGAAAGACACCATCTGACACGAATGAAATTTTAAAGCCATGTATCGCTGTGGCATGGGTCTAACTTTATATCATCCCCTAATAAATAACCCACTGAGCAGTGTTTATCCTGATTGGATAACACCAGCAGACTCTGGTTAGCCCAGAACTGTACAGTAGGACAATGTCCTCATCCATTCTAGGTGTGTCTTTCTCAAACCTTATGCTTGTATAGCATCTTTCACCCACAACGTGTGTGTAAATGCACCCACCTCTGGGGCAGAACATAATAATTGTTTAACTGCACCCAGAAATGATAATACACAATAATGTGAATAGGGGAATAAGTGATGCCCAGACCCTGAGCATGGGGAATTTCTCTCTCCTGTTACTGGCCCATCACCCAGATATCGTGTCTGCATGGCATGCTGAGTGCTGGGCCCTGCAATAACAGAGTGTCTTGTTGCTGTTTCTGTGCACAGAGGAAAGTGTGTTATTAATGGCTCCATTGAGTGGCTTCCCTAGCTTGAGGCTGGACATATAATGAACGGCTATGATTGTCTTGGAGGGTCTGGCTTGTCTCACCCAGATACTGAGCAGCGTGTCTATGAATCAGACCCTTGGAGTGAAGCAATTACCCCATCTCAGGGACAGACAGGAGAGTCAGAATGCCTTGCACAATGGCCTTTCTAGTTGCCCCTCTGTCATAAACAGATAGTTAAGGGTTAATGTCTCTTTTACCTGTAAAAGGTTAAGAAGCTCAGTAAACCTGGCTGACACCTGACCAGAGGACCAATAGGGGGAAAAGATACTTTCAAATCTTGGTGGAGGGAAGTCTTTGTTTGTGCTCTTTGTTTGGGGGGTTGATCGCTCTTGGGACTAAGAGGGACCAGATGTCCATCCAGGCTCTCCAAATCTTTCTGAATCAGTCTCTCATGTTTCAAACTTGTAAGTAATTAGCCAGGCAAGGCGTGTTAGTCTTATTTTTGTTTTCTCGACTTGTAAATGTACCTTGTTTGCTGAGAGGATTTTACCTCTGCTTGCTGTAACTTTGAACCTAAGGCTAGAGGGGTTTTCTCTGGGCTATATAAATCTGAGTACCTGTAAAGTATTTTCCATCCTGATTTTACAGAGATGATTTTTATCTTTCTTTCTTTAATTAAAAGTTTTTTTTTTAAGAACCTGATTGATTTTTCCTTGTTTTAAGATCCAAGGGGATTGGGTCTGGACTCACCAGGGACTGGTGGGGGGAAAGGAGGAGGGATGGTTAATTTCTCCTTGTTTTAAGATCTAAGGGGTTTGGATCTATGTTCACCAGGGAATTGGTGAAGTCCCTCAAGGCTGCCCAGGGAGGGGAAGGTTTTGGGGGGATAGAAAGTGTTCCAGACACTAACTTCTGGATGGTGACAGTGTTACCAGATCTAAGCTAGTAATTAAGCTTAGAAGGGTCCATGCAGGTCCCCCACATCTGTACCCTAAAGTTCAGAGTGGGGATGAAACCTTGACACCCTCCGTGCTTAGCTTGCGTGATGGACCTCGTAACCATCTGTGATGGAGTAGGGGCTGTCTGTGTGGGGAATGGGAGAGCAGGGGAGGACTTTAGGGGATGGACAATACCGGAGCCTGTAACCTGAGCTAGGTAAGGGAGGGGAAAGGTCAACACCCTTGCCCGGGAAGGGGACAAAGGAAGGGAGTGGCAGGAGGGAAGCAGTTTGAGTTTGGGCTTGGGGCTGTGTGGGCGGAATTCAGGGTATCCTAGCTAGGATCCAAGCACCCTGAAAGCCCAGAAGGACTCGATGGAGGGGTCCTAACTTGTGCCTGCAAACTCTGCTGTAACCTGTGTTCCTGTTGTCCAATAAACCTTCTGTTTTACTGGCTGGCTAAGAGTCACTGTGGGTCCCAGGAAGAGGGGTGCAGGGCTGGACTCCCCACACTCCATGACACCATTGAGCGCAAATAGAAAACTCCAATGTGTCATTCAGGAGGATCATCCAGCCAGGCCATGCGCTTGCCAAGAATGCAGGAGCCACACATACCTGGAGATGCGTTCTGCCATCTCTGGGAGTGACAGGGTTACCAGAGCTGTGTGCTCTTCTCTGGGGGCTTCCAGCAGAGGATCTCAAAGCAATAGGGTGACCAGATGTCCTGATTTTATAGGGACAGTCCCAATATTTGGGACTTTTTCTTATATAAGCTCTTATTACCCCCCACCCTCTGTGCCAATTTTTCACACTTCCTGTCTGGTCACCCTACAAAGCAAAAGCAACCCTCCAGGAGAGACAAGGTGGGGGAGGTAGGCTCTTACTGGGCCCACTTCTATCGGTGAGAGAGACACGCCGTCAAGCCACACAGTGCTTTTCTCTACTCATACTAAACAAGCTATGATGCTCACGGTGCCTTGCCCAGAGCTGTGTGGCTCAACAGAGTGTCACTCTGACTGAAAGACAGGGGCCCAGTAAAAGATATTACCTCCCACACCTTGTCTCTGGTATCCTGGGACCACCATGGCTGCAGCTACATGGCATCCAGCAATCACACATACCCCACCCTCAGGATTTAGGCCAGCCCTTTTCTCACCTGCTCCAGGTGGGAGATCCGAGGTACGGAGCTATGACGTGACCTCCCCAAGGTGACATGAGCCTGGCAGAGGCTCCAGCTCTCCTGATGCCAAGGCCTTGCTCTGACACTAGATTCTGCCGCCTTCGCTGAAGTGAATCCAGTGCTCTCGCGCGGGCACAGGGCAGCCGCCGGGTTGGTGCAGCGCAGTGTAACTCTGCTAGGGAAGAGGGGCATGGCATTGGGGTGGTTCTCTCTGTAGTGGTGGGGTGGTTTTTTTGTCAGTTTGTGGAGTCAAGGAGCTACCAGGGTGCTTGGCTGACGCAGGGCAGCGAGGCCAGGCTGGTCGAAGCAGTATGATCACTGCGGGTCTGTCTAACAGGACCAGCGCTCGACAGGGTTCAGGGCTGCAGGGGAAGAGAGGCAGGCAGATCAGAGAGGGATACAAGTCACTGGTGAGTGAGGTAATCCCAGCTGGCCTAGCACTTTGGATCCTCCCAAGTGGCAGGTGCTGCCTGAATGGGAAGCCATGATCTTGGAGCAGAGGTGGAGCGAGGAGAAAGCAGGGCAAGGCTCTGGGAAGAAAAGGGAGAAGAACCCAGACACGCAGGCCCCCTCCCTACCGGTGTGATGCTCTCACAGGCTCTGGAGGCTCTGATTGATGGTGTGTATTTCCCGGCCTGGCTGTCATCGCTTGGGGAAGGTCAGATCTAACCCAGATTGATTGCACTCAGCAGCACTAGTGTGGAGCACAAAATACTGAATCTGACACATTTACAAATGTCTCTGCTGGCCCCTGAGGGGGTGGGAAGGGCAGAGGAAATGGGAGAGGCTGGTGGTGTGCAGGGTCAGCCCTTTGTCATATTGCACAGGTGGCAGGGATGCAGACGGAAACACATGTCAGCCACCAAGGGCTAATTCTGCCGTGATCCCCTTCCGAAAGAGCACGACTGATTCCAGCCGGAGCCAGATCCATCACTCCTGACAGCTGAATCTGCTGCTTTTCACAGGCCTTGCTCCCAGGTCTCCAGGACTGACAGGGCAGCCAGCCAGGAGGAAGATGGGGCGTGGTGACGAGGGCAGGAATGCAGGGCACGCACTAGTGCTGCTGTCTACACTGACAGCAGAGAACCACTGGGGACCCAGTGATCCCCTCTCCACAGCGCTAGCTGGTGTCTGTCTCCCCAACAAAACCCAAAGGCTTCGGCAGACTCCACACTCATCTGCTTGTGACCATCCCTTTCCCCACCCTGATCAGCTGGGTCCATTTTGAACCTGCATGGGATTGGGTCCTCGCTGAGATTTGGCACATCCCAGCGTGCACTGCGCACCCAGTAGCATGAAGGCTGCCAGCATGGAGGCTCAGCAGAGATCACTGCCTCAGCTTAGCAAGGGGCATGAAGGAAGCTTTGGCTAAGAACAGCTCCAGCCGCAGCAATGCAAGTGGGCGCTGAAGATGTCCCAGCCCAGGGCTGCCTGGACCTTCCCAGGGAAGACGACAGAGGGCGGCGTGAGAAATCTGATCTAAAGTGAGGCGAGGTGGGAGAAGCAGACAAGGCCCCAGAGGGAAGAGGAGTTAGAAACAAAACCCAGCTGAGTGGGCTGGGAACAGGCCCTGGACAGCCTGGGGAAGAGAACACAGGGGACTTCAGAGCGAAGGGGAGCATGGAGGGAAGGTGGCAAGACAGGCTGGCCAGTCGCACCTTCTAGTTGGTGCAGGGGCAGCCTGAGGCCAAGCTGTCTCATGCCAGGAGACATGGGCCTCAGCAAAGGCATCTAAACCCAGATCTGACCTTTCACCATGTCCTTGGGGCTTCACAGGTGGGGCCTTTCGCTTCATATTATGGGCTGGATTTCACAAACCTTGATCTCTCTTCCCACGACACCAGTTTGCGTTCCAAATAATTGTGGATGTAATTTTGCTTGGCACCATATTTCTGGGCACAGTTTGCACCGTCCAGTCGGTGCCACAAATTTTAGGTACAAGAGGAAAAAGGCCAGGAGGGGGCTGGGCTAGAAACAGACATCTGAGCAGTGACAGTCCTTAAAAAATTGAGCAATTTTACTTTTAACACCGAAGTTGCCCTCAGCATCTGAGAATCCTGTGGCACCTTATAGACTAACAGACGTTTTGGAGCATGAGCTTTCGTGGGTGAATACCCACTTCTTCAGATGCATGTGGTGGAAATTTCCAGGGGCAGGCCATTCACAACTACAGAACCAGTTTCTCCTCTCTTGGTTTTCACACCTCAACTGCTAGAACAGGGCCTCATCCTCCCTGATTGAACTGACCTCGTTATCTCTAGCTTGCTTGCTAGCATATATATACCTGCCCCTGGAAATTTCCACCACATGCATCTGAAGAAGTGGGTATTCACCCACGAAAGCTCATGCTCCAAAACGTCTGTTAGTCTATAAGATGCCACAGGATTCTTTGCTGCTTTTACAGATCCAGACTAACACGGCTACCCCTCTGATACTGAGCATCTGAAGCATTCTCTATAGTTACCAGGTGCAACATCTCCAAATACAGGGGCAGCCTTATTCAGTTATCGAAGGTAATTGGCATGTGTCTTGGGGTGACCGCTGTGTGTATAAACATGGTTATGTTCTTGCACTGGATCCATTTAGCCTCCTGTTGCATCTTCCTAGAAAATCAAGTATGATAGAAAACCAGACAGAATGTCCCATGCTTCCTCCTGCAAACAATAGCATTGCAAGTAGCGTGCTCATAGCCAGCCGGAACTGTCAGAATGAGGGGGGTGCCATCTTGGGGGGCAGAAATCTGGATCAAACCCTTCACCTCGTTTTGGACAGGGCCCCAAAAGGCCCAGTTCTGATGCAATAGAAGTACAACTCTGACATTTGATCCCTTTCAGCTAGTGAGGCCACTTCTGCCTTCCATGCCCCATTGCCAGAACATCTGCTGTAGCCAAGGCCACGGCCTGGCTCCAGATGCCTTGTTTTCTAGGGGGCAGTAAGTGAGGGTGGGGTAAGTCTCTCCCCCTCGGCAGGGAGATGAAGGGCGGGGGGATTGCGCTGTGCCCGGGGGAAGTCGCTGAGCTGGTTGCTCTGACTGCTGGCGTGTGTTTCATCTATAATAGATAGAAGCTTAAAGCAAACATTGGCCAGTAATAGAATTAGCCTCGACAAATCCCTCTCTGAAACACACAGTTACAGTAGTTGGGGATTAATATAAAAGCTCAGGCAGAACATGGCAGCATTTAACAAAAGCAAACACAGCTTTTAAAGAGGCAGAGGAAGAGAACTGCCATTCCTAATTAGTTGCCATAATCCAAGATGAGGCAGGTGGCATTCGTGGCGAGACACCCAGGCCGTGGGAGCCAGATGGACTCTTCAGAAAGCAGGTATTGAAATACAGACCTTCCTCACCCCGGCCGTGGGAGCCAGATGGACTCTTCAGAAAGCAGGTATTGAAATACAGACCTTCCTCACCCCGGCCGTGGGAGCCAGATGGACTCTTCAGAAAGCAGGTATTGAAATACAGACCTTCCTCACCCCGGCCGTGGGAGCCAGATGGACTCTTCAGAAAGCAGGTATTGAAATATAGACCTTCCTCACTCCATGCGGGCCCAGCGCTGGAAGCTGGTTCCTTGGCCACCCCTCAGCTGCTGGTATCCAGTGGTGCACTTCCCTCCCTTAGCGCCTTCTCAGCTCCCAAGTCATCAGGACTAAACGCTGCCAGAAATGGACTCTGCTCCAGCCACCAGACTCTGGTTGGCTGCCCTGCAGTCCTGCCTTGCAGATGTAGACTGGGGCTCCAGGAAAACACTTCCCTTGGCACGGCCAAGGGGGCAAACCCATAGACAGGAGGCTGGAGAAGGCAGAGCAGTGGCCTACCGGGGGGCAGAGCTCCCCACCACAGTGATGCCCGATATGCCAATGGGCACTGAACTAACGATCGGGGGTTGTTCCCTCCCACGGGCCCTCAGCTGCCCCTGCTTTGTGCAGAGCCCCCCTGACCTTCAAGAGAGCTTTGCTCAGGGATGAGGGGTGTAGGGAGGGAGTCCTACATCTACAGCCTGACCTATACACCAGCCTTCCTCCCTCGTCCTCCTCAGAGCATGGTACGGGCAGGCTGTGCCGCTCACATAGCCATCCAGCTGTGACAGGGTGGGAAAGAGTCCTTTGCTGGTTCTTCCAGGGAGCACAGCTAATGGAAGGAGGAGAGTTTGATGGGTTGACTCACAGAACCTCCCCCTTGGGAGCTGCCACCTGATGTGCCAAGACTACCTCTGCCCCTGCTTTCCCTGCCAGCTCAGGACCCCAGCACCCTGTCTTGCTGAGCCAGACATTCCCATCTGCTCCAGCACAGACCCAGGGTCTGCATTTCTTGCCCCAAAGCTACAGACTTAACTGAAAGCAGCTAATAGAAGAGTTCCTGTCTTTAACACTCAGATGCCCAACTCCCAATGGGGTCTAAAACCCAAATAAATCTGTTTTACCCTGTATAAAGCTTATATCAGGTACATCCATAAATTGCCCTCTATAACACTGATGGAGAGATATGCACAGCTGTTTGCTCCCCCAGGTATTAATACATACTCTGAGTTAATTAATAAGTAAAAAGTGATTTAATTAAATACAGGAAGTAGGAGTTAAGCGGTTCCAAGTAGTGAGAGACAGAACAAAGTGAATGACCACGTAAAATAAAATAAAACACACCAGTCTATGTCTAATCCAACTGAATACAGATAAAATCCTCACTGGTTCCGGAATGCTTCCTTTTACAGACTAATCTCCTTTTAGTCTGGGTCCAGCCATCACTCACACCCCTTTCAGTCACTGTCCTTTGTTCCAGGTTCTTTCATATATCCTTGGGGGTGGAGAGGCTATCTCTTGAATCAGCTGAAGACCAAATGGAGGGGGTCTCCCAGGGGTTTAAATAGACTTTCTCTTGTGGGTGGAGACCCCCTCCTCACTCCTATGCAAAGTCCAGCTCCAAGATGGAGTTTTGGAGTCATCTGGGCAAGTCACATGTCCATGGATCAAAGAATCCTGTGGCACCTTATAGACTAACAGACGTTTTGGAGCATGAGCTTTCGTGGGTGAATACCCACTTCCTCAGATGCATGTAATGGAAATTTCCAGGGGCAGGTATATATATGCTAGCAAGCAAGCTAGAGATAACGAGGTCAGTTCAGTCAGGGAGGATGAGGCCCTGTTCTAGCAGTTGAGGTGTGAAAACCAAGAGAGGAGAAACTGGTTCTGTAATTGGCATCTGAGGAAGTGGGTATTCACCCACGAAAGCTCATGCTCCAAAACATCTGTTAGTCTATAAGGTGCCACAGGATTCTTTGCTGCTTTTACAGATCCAGATTAACACGGCTACCCCTCTGATACATGTCCATGGATGACTCACAGTTTTTACAGGAAGAAGCCATTGTCCACATGGTATCTTGAATGTCTCCAGTAAGACTTCTCATGTGGATTGGAGCATTCCAAGATGCATTGTTCCTTAAGTGCTTCCTGAATGGGCACTTAACTTTGCAAATTCCTTTCTCCAGGAACTGACCAAATGTTCTACTAAGGTTATTGAGAAATCAAGCCAGTACATGGCCAATATTCATAACTTTCTGTACAACAGTGACACATGCATAAAATAGGATTATTAGATTCAGTAGATCATAACCTTTACATAGATATGTTACATGGCATATGTAGCACAGAACATATTCCAGTTATGTCATGTATATTCATAAGCATATTTCCATAAAGCCTTATGGGGGCACATCACAGGGAGAACTGGGCCCCCATGTTCGTGGGGGTGGGAAAGGTTGCAAGGTGTTGGTGGGATAGGATGTGGGGTGGTAGTGTGGGGACGGTTGAGATGCATGGATGGAGTGAAGGGAGGTGTGGGGCAGGGACATATGAGTGGAGTAGGGTGGAGGGAATGGTGTCGGGCTGAGACACATGACTGGAGTGGAGTGGGGTGGGGGAATGGTGTGCGATGGGATGATGGAGTTGGGAGGTGTCGGTGGGGTGAGGTGAAGTGGGGAGGAATGGGGTGGTGGGGTTCGGGGTACAAGTGGTGTGGGTGGGGTTGAGGGTATGGGTGGGGTGGGATGGTGGGGTTGGGGGTATGCGTGGGGTAGCCCGGGGTGGGGATGATGATATGAGTGCAGTGCTGTGGGTGGGCACACAAGTGTGGGTGGATATAAGTGGAGTTGGGGGAGGTGTATGTATGGGGTGGGGGTGTAGGGTTGGGAGCCGTGGTGTGGGGGAGCTAGTCTCTCTGGGCTATTGTATATTTCCAAGCAAATCCACGCCAGGCAGAGCTGGCAGTGGCTTTTAATAAAGATGAATGACACTTGCATCGTAATGAATGAAAAGATGATAAAGTCGTCCTGACAACATGGCCACCCCTGCGCAGAGCGTGCCGGGCCCCACCACAGCCCAGTCTGCAGCCCTGTCTGGACATCCAGCGGGCGCATCTGTCAGGAGACACCTCACAGGCTGGCTCAGGCCAGGGGATGCAGGGCTTGGAGCCTCTCGGGCCAGGCTGGCTGGTCTCAAGGGCTAGGCTGGGCGGCTCTGGGTGGTGCTTTGCTGGCATGGTTGGTCTGGGGGCTGAGCTGTACTGGGATGGGAGGCTGAGAGCTGGGCTATGCTGGGATAGTCGGCTGGGACTAGGATTAGTCTGAAGAGCCGAGCTCAGACCTTCCAGTTAGCACTTCCCCCCCTGAAAGGAGCGCCTCTGACAGCGCATTGGATTCCAGCTTTGAATTGCTACAAACTCCATCCCCCACCCCCCTTCCCCTCGTTTGCTGCCACAGCCCACTCCAGGGCACATCGTTAAGTCATCCAGCTCATTATCAGCATTCACCTGCAGCAGCTGTTCTCCAGAGCTCGGGGGACTGTGGAAATGGAAGTCAGCAAAGTGCTGGAGTGCTCCCTGGAGAGCAGGAGAACTTGTGTCAGCAAAGCACGTGGGAAGGCGAGCCCCAGTGAAGGTTCATCCTTCCCGGATGCTGCTGAGTGGATAAAAGACCCCCCACACACACACACAAACCTTTTGAGAGAGATTCACCAGCCGGTTGCATGAAATGATTGTGGAACCCCCATCCCTTCCTCCAGCAAGGCGAGAAAGAGAGGGGCTTTTATTTTGACAGCAGCTGCACAGTGACCCACGGTCCCAAGCCCCGCTCTGGGTGGGGCTCAGTTCTTTAGAAATGCAGGGGTGGGGGGGTTCATTTGAGAAAACTGCCCCTTTTAGGGTGACCAGATGTCCCTATTTTATAGGGACAGTTCCAATTTTGGGGTCTTTTTCTTATATAGGCTCCTATTACCCACACCCCCTGTCTGGATTTTTCACACTTGCTCTCTGGTCACTCTAGCTCCTTTCCAGACCCGCTGGGGCTGCGTGTGCTGAGCCAGGATGGGGTGAGCCAGAGTGGTGGCGGGTAACGTCCCAGACACCAGCTGAACAACACAACCGGCCATGTGCCCTGGAACAACCAGCAACGAGATTCCCTTATTTCCCTCCCCCCGTGGGAGCCCATCCCATCCTCCAAGGGGATTCTAGATTTTCCTTCCCTTGCACTATTAGCAGGGCTGCACAGCCCGTCCCTACACGATCACAGACATGGGGCCTGGTGTTGGGGGATACTAGAGCCTCATCTTCATAGGCCTCTGACTTCAATGGGAGCTGAGCGATGAGCACCTGGCAGGGCTGGGGCTGCAGTCAGTGTGCACCCACAATGCTGGCAATGCTCCACAGGCTGGGGGTTAGATCTGGAGAAAACCCTGGAGGCCTGAATTCTCAGTTCACCCTTCTCCGAATTCACTGGAGCTGCCAATCTTGCCAGAAGCAGCTTTGTGGTAAGATTTCAGATGGTTCCAGCTACAGGCCAGATGCACAGACATGGCTGTGGAAAGATGAGCGACAAGAGGGGGTCTCAACTTCTCTGAAATTCCAGGAACGTCCTGGGGTCATGTCCCACCTGGGGCAAAGATTTGAGTTGATTCTGGAACAGTTCCAGTAAATTCCCAGTGACTTCTGCAAGATCTAGGGGCAGAGTTAAGACTATCAGTCATTTTAACTCTTTATTTCCAGGGGTTGGTCCTGGGGCTGATTTTGTTCAACATCTTCATTAATGATCTGGATAATGGGATGGATTGCACCCTCAGCAAGTTCGTGGATGACACTAAACTGGAGGGAGGGAGTCCAGAGTGACCTAGACAAATTGGAGGATTGGGACAAAAGAAATCTGATGAGTTTCAACAAGGACAAGCGCAGAGTCCTGCACTTAGGACAGAGGAATCGCACGCACTGTGACAGGCTGGGGACTGACTGGCTAAGCAGCAGTTCTGCAGAAAAGGACCTAGGGATTACAGTGGATGAGAAGCTGGATATGAGTCAGCTGTGTGTCCTTGTTGCCAAGAAAGCTAACGGCATATTGGGCTGCATTAGTAGGAGCATTGCCAGCAAATCGAGGGAAATGATGATTCCTCTCTATTCGACACTGGTGAGACCACACCTGGAGCATTGTGTCCAGTTTTGGGCCCCCCCACTACAGAAGTGATGTGGACAAATTGGAGAGAGTCCAGCGGAGGGCAACAAAAATGATTAGGGGGCTGGGGCACATGACTTACGAGGAGAGGCTGAGGGAACTGGGGTTATTTAGTCTTCAAAAGAGAAGGGTAAGGGGGGATTTGGTAGCAGCCTTCAACTGCCTGAAGGGGGGTTCCAAAGAGGATGGATCTAGGCTATTCTTAGAGGTGGCAGATGACAGAACAAGGAGTAATGATCTCAATTTGCAGAGGGGGAGGTCTAGGTTGGATATTAGGAAACACTATTTCACTAGGAGGGTGGTGAAGCACTGGAATGGGTTACCTAGGGAGGTGGTGGAATCACCTTGACAAAGCCCTGGCTGGGATGATTTAGTTGGTGTTGGTCCTGCTTTGAACAGGGGATTGGACTGGATGACTTCCTGAGGTCTCTTCCAACCCTAATATTCTATGATTCTGTGATCTAAGTTTGTTTCACTGTAATGCTTTGCTTTCATTGGTTCATGTATCAATGCACTCCACGTGCTGGAAGGGTCTGCAGGCGGACACTGCCAGACACCCTGTACTCTGTATTAACCAAGTTCTTGGGCAGCGAATAGATGTTAAGGTGAGAAGCCCATCGAGCCTGTTGTCCTGCATAGCACAGTCTGGGGAACCCAGCAGGGAATCCTGCTTCCAGGCAAGCTAGTGCAGATTTGAGATCTCCACTCATCTTTCTTAATTTACTCAAATCCAGTCACCCTTCCCAACCAATTACCCCTGCTGGCACTAGCCTGATAACCCTGGTACGGCCTGAGCCCACTGCAGGCCCCGCGTTCTGGGGGCTAAAGTCATAGCCGAGAGATGAATGGACAGGATCAGATCCCGAGGGGGGCTGAGCTTCAGCTCCTATGGAAATCAGCGGGATTTGCTGAAGGTGCAGGATTTGGCTCATGGGTATCTGGGATGTGAAAACTGCAGATGCCCTGGTGAAGGTCTCCCAGGGATGCAGGAGGCTGCACATGCACTTCACGCTGCTGCTATTTTCCTGCTCTCTCCAATGTCTGCCTAGCCCAGCACCTGGAATCCTTCGTGGGTGCCCCGCTGCACGGCTGGGCAGGTTGTGTGCCCCAGCGGGGCTGATGGACAGGCATACGCTGGGCACGCCAGGAGAGGAGAAGTGGAGCCAGCTGCAGCAGACTGGGACAGGGAGCTAGTTCCCTGCAGGTCTGAGCTGCCCAGAACGGAGCTCAGGCTGCCAGGCTACTCCTGCCCTGAGAGAATGGCCCTTTATTTCTCCTTCTGCATGATGCTAAATTGCCATTTGCTGCCCTGACCAATGTGTTTTACCCTGCCCACTTTCCCACTTCCTGCTCCTCTCTGGGGGCAATGCCTTACAGCCGCCTTTGCAAATTGTCACAAAAGCTTAGTGGCCAGAGAAAATATCTCCGAGCCCTTTCCGCTGGAGATGACAAGAGGCTTTGCTCAGGCTGGGGGAAGTGAGTGTCTGGTGCTTTGAGAGACCCTTTCTGCTCCCTTCCTCTCTGCTCCAGGCTGCACAGGAGCCCATCCCCAGTGCACCTCAGCAGAGCCAGCAGGCAGTGGCTGGTGCTGGCTCTATCCCGTCCAAGCTCTGATCTTCACTCATCCACCAGAGAATGCAATCAGCCAAGCGAGTGGGGCTGCAAGGGAGCCTTAGGCACAGCCACTGGATTGTCTTGTTCTCTCTTCTCGGTCCCATCCTGGCCTCCGGGGGGGTCTTCTCCCCTTCCAGCTCCTGTCCTGCCCCATTGGATTCCATTGTCTGCTCGCCGCCCGTCATCCCTGAGTATATTTCCCTGGTGCTGCCTTTCTGGAATGGGGTCATGAGCAGTCACGGAGCCTCACACAAGCAGGGAGGTACCACAACATGGAGAGGTGCTGTGGATGCAGGGAGGTGGGGAGATATGGAGGCAGGTGTCTCTGTGTGTGTAACAGGACCGCACACACCTTCGCTCTCTGACTCAGAGCCGATGACTTGCTCTATTTCCAACCTGTCTGCTGATGGATATGGCTCAGTGAATTTGCAGGCTGGTGGGCGTCTGAGGTCGTGACGTGTGCCAACTGCAGCTAACAGGTCCGTGTCTCCTCAGCAGATGCCTCCATGATTCCTCACGCAACCAGCTCCCAGGAGGTTCATTGCTTCGTGGAGCCCTGGATTTATTAAATGGGCTTTATCAGTGTTATGTTATACAGCTTTCCCGTGGCTGCCAGCACACCTGCTCAGAAAGCACTCAGGAAAACCAGCCAGAAATCCAAAAGCCAGTGAGGAACATGCTCTGACAAGGAATAAACGGGGATGGAGGGAGGAAGCAAGATGCAGGGGGCAGATGGAAATCATATTACCCTGCTGTGATGTCAGCACAACCTTTCTTGTGGTTCTCTCACCACATACAGTAAATGTTATTATGGTAGCGCCCAGGGCCCCATGGTAGACAAATGGAGCAAGAAATGGACCCAGTTCTGTTTACCTTCGCCTACCCCGGCAAAGACACTGGGCTCACAATCACACAGCAGGGAAGTGGCAGAGACCCCCCCACTCTGCCAAGTCCCACCATGGCACTCTAACCCCCAGGGTGACACGAGCTGCAGATGTTGGGCTAACTCAAATGTGACTGGAAAGCCCACACTCTGGCTCTGACCTAATGAGCAGGAAGCCCTGCCCCCAAACTAATGAGGAGGAAGGCCCTCCCACAAAATGCAGCTCCATTGCTGGGGTTCAGAAGAGCTCAGATTGCTTTTGTTTGTTTGGGGATGCGCCATGTGTCAAAGGCTCTTCCTGGTTTGGAGGGGAGGAACGGACCAGAATAAGCCAAGGGAAGCTGTTCTGGGTGCCAGGACTCTGAAGAGGCAGCCTGTGGTCCTGGGGTTTCCAGCCCAGCCCACAGAGCTTTGGGAGGGCCAAACTGATCCCAGGGATAACTCCGTGGGGTCAGTAAGCACCAGGGACAAATATTACCCCTGGCATTTTGGAGGCTCATGAACTGCTTTCATAGCTGGCTCCTCACCACTTAGCATTAAACCACAGGGGCGACTCTGTGATTGTACCGTCCATCCCCTGGTGGAGGGGAAGAGCTCGTCCTGGGACATATCCTTTCTATTCTGGCTTTCCTACCTGGAACAGAGATACTCTATGGTGCTGCCAAGTGGACAATAGCAGGAAGTGACTCCAGCCTGCAGATTTTATTTCCTCCTTGGTCCCCAGTTCACTTGCTTTATAGTCACTCTGAGTGAGTCAAAAAATAAACAGGTCTCTCACTGGGTTCCTCCAAGGAAGAAATCAGCCTAAGAATGTTATGAGGCTCCGGATCTGCTAATGAGCCGTTCACGTTGCAATGGCCCCACTGCAGACACAGAGAGTTTAATTAGTTTTTAGACTATCCTTTGATGTATTCCAAATGGAAATATTTTAATTTAAAATTGGTAATCAGATCCTTTCACTGGCACCAAGGAACAGGGCAGAAATATTTCAATTCCTGCTTCTGAGCACCACAGGAGCCCCAGACCCATGGGATTGGCTGCAGAGGATGCTTATAGCCCCAAACCTCTGTTTACCCATCCTGAGCTGTTTTCAGCAAAATTAAAATGCAAAAAGAGAGGTTCATTTCGGTTTAAGGTTGTGCATGTAAACACTCCACCATCAGGAAATGCTGAATGTGTAAGCTTGACTCTGTCCCTGTGCGTCCCCTTGGAGACACAGTCACATGTTTCTGACATAAAACCATCAACTACCATAACTTTTCTGCAACAATGTAGCCTCTCATAAAAGCTCTTCTTTTCAGGGCCACCCAGAGGAGTAAGGGGGCCTAGGGCAAAGAAATTTCAGGAGCCCCTTCCATAAAAAAAAGTTACAGTACTATAGAATACTATATTCTCATGGGGGACCCTGTGGGGCCTGGGGCAAATTGCCCCACTTGCCCCCCCCCCCCCCCACCGCTGGGCAGCCCTGCTTCTTTTCATCCCTCTATACTTGCTCTAGTTTGGACCCTGACCCTAGAGACATGAGAAATTTTACTTACCCAACAAGTGCTCTGGAGTTCAGTGGGATGAGTAAAATACCTGCCGTTTGCAGGACGGGGCCCTGTTCATTGCTGCAGCATTCCAGTGGATCTTTGGCTATTCTTGTCCCTCTGTGGCATTATGAATTGTAACAACTGTGTTACTACACATGCACCAGCTCCCTATAAACAGGGGCTTTTGTTTTCCTTTGGAGACAGTTACACCCCTGAGCATTAATTTATTATTGTATGTATCTTAAGCTGTTTGGTCAGAGAAAGATGCTCATCAGGACAAATTCAGCAGTGGTGTAAGAGGATGACACTCCAGTGAAACTAATCAGTGTCAGCGTTAACTTTTTCAATAACTAGGGGTGGCCAAAGAGCTTCTGTCAAGCATAGAGGGCCAGATTCTCAGAGGGTGTGAGAGAGGATAGTTGAAACCAGTGAAATGACACTGATTTATACCAGCTCAAATTCTGGTCCAGAATGCAGTGGATGTCAGATATTTTTGCAAAATATTCACAGACCAGCTCTACTATTTATGAATTTATTCTGAACTGGAAAACCTTTGCTGAATATCACTACAAAACACAACTATTGTTGAATTATGCCCTACCTTTCTGATGCCAATCTTGGTATTTTGTACGTAGGTTCAAAACTGGTCACACATGACTGGCAGATTGCATATGTACATCCTATGCTGAACACAATGAAATGGACAGAAATGACATGTAATCGACCAACTCCTGCAGACTGGTTGTAAGGCTTTGCCAATGTGTCACATGGAGTGAACATGGTCACACCGAAAATTTATGTTAATATTGAGGTGGTTGGAATTCCCTTTCTCTGCACCACTCTAATAATTACAGCCATCTAAAAGTTACCATTCCTAATAGCTACAGCACAATCCGGATTTGGCATTTATAGTGTATGGGTTTCCCTCCCCAATCCCCCCATAGTTTCTCATTTTTCTGATTCTTTTGTGTAAGAGTATAGCTAATTTATAGTTCTCAAATAGCCTAGACTTGTGTGCTTTTACTAACATTCAAATGTTACCTTCGCTACCTGTGAAAGTACTTTCTTTACATGATTGTATTACTATATACATAATGTGGCCTACGAATGTGCAGAATGTACACTTCTACGCTATTGCTTCGCTAGTGTTATTTTACCTTTCCATGCACTAGGAACAAAACTGGTACTTTCCATTGTGAAGGACTGTTATTTTAGATTACGAAAAGCCACAAGAAGTTGTTTTAGGAAAGAGAGAGCAGTGTAAGTATGTCCTCTGCAACAGGGGGCATGCACTTCATGAACAAACGTTTCAGCAGACAGGTAGCATTCCTAGAAATCTAAAGGTCCCAACAAATAAAGGCATCACTGTTTCAAACATCATAACAATCTACTGCACAAGAGGGCTGGTCAAAAATTGGGGATTTGAGTAAATGCCTGTTTTTGTGAAAAGATGACTGCCTTCCAAAGGAAATTCCGATTTTTCATTGAAACATCATGGAATGACAAACCTGAACATCATAGAACTACAGTATTTGGATTCTTAGGAGTCTGAAATGTTGCCATAGTGTCTTATGGGAATTGTAGTTTTGTTTCCTCATGTCCCCATTCTCTTCTGTGCACCGGGCACCTCTCTCAGCAGGACTTCATTTCCCATGATGCACTGTGGTCATATGACTGCATATGACTCCCTTCACTAAGAGGGGAGACTGTGGTGCATCATGGGAGATGTAGTCTGACCAGGGAATCTGACCCAAAGAGGAGAATAGCAGCTTGAGGCATCTGAACTAAAGCCCCTATGGGAAACCTCAGGGGCATTTCAGAGCATAAGTGTTTTGGTTTTCAGCTGTAATATTTTGGATTTGGGCTGAAATATTTTATTTTTCAATTTTTTACTGAAATGCATTTTTTTTTCATTTTTATTGAAATTTTCCATGGAAAAACATTCATTTTCTGACTGTCTGGAGTCACAAGCCTTGGGCTGCCCAACACATCTCCTGTGGGTGTCACGAGGAGAGGGTAGAATTTAGCCTGTGCCTCTTAAAGGTTTGGATTCCAGCAATGTTCAACATATCTCAGACTAACAGACAGAACAGTTTCATACCACCATTTGCTCTGCAGAAGCAGACAGCTTATAGGAGTGACACACATTTTACAAACTTCCAGAGAACATTCAACATGAAAAACCTTGGGCATTTTCAGCTTCACACACTTTTGTCAGCTAAACTCAGTTGAATCGGTAAAATTATATCCCTCACTTTGCAAATCAGCTGAAACAACCATTCCTGATCTATAAGTTTCACTTCCCGCACTGGTGTAGAGTCTTAACATATTTTCCCCATTATACACATCACACCTTCAGAGTTTATTTCCCACTTGAGGTTTAAATCATCTGTGCCGCAAAATGTAAAACAACTAAACCAATTGTTTGGTAGTGCCGGCTTACGCTATATTATTACAACAATAATTCAGAGAGCTGCGAATGTTCCTTCTCCATAAATTTACTTGGCTGTTACTAATACCAATGTGCTAACTAAGCAAATTTCCACTGGAAAATGGAAGCAATTGAAACCCATCTGCTAATCATGGAGTGACTCTTACTGCTTTTCTTACAGCCCCTGAAAACTAATATTTGCTTCGACGAGAAGATGTGGGAACCATTTTGAACAAAATAGGGCAGATTCTGGACTGGTGTAAATCAGTGTTTATGCTACTGGAGCCAGGCTGATTTACACTAGCTGAGGATCCGGCCCAATAAGAATAAACACATCAGAAATCTATTTCTCTAATAGGTTTCCTTCTCCACCATTGAGGGGTCTAATCTAATCTAGTGTAGATTGTGTTCTGAACACCTTTTAGAGGTTCTCTGAAGCCAGGAGGTGAGGTCTGCTTCTTTCCCCTGCTCTCCAATGCATGCAGGATGTTTGGGTTGAGTTTTGCTATGCCAAAGAATTGGGCTTCCCATTTCCCCCCAAAGGTGTATCTCAATGAGACAGTTACTCGCCCCCTCCTACAAATTGTTCCACCAGCAGCCTCTGCCCTGGCTTGAGGCTCTTTGTTAATACCAGACAGGGAGGATGTGCAGTGATGTAAGGAAGAAGGAAGGGCTCCTATATGCACTGATAAAACCCTAGTGGAGACCACTGAGCATGTGCAGAAGGACTTTTCCATTGCCACTCCCCCAAACCAAACAAAGGTGCCAGCCCTCAGTGAGGACTCTGTCCAGGCCAAGTTGAAATGTTTCCTCTTGGTGACTGTCATCCCAATCCAAATATCAGCCACTTGCCCCTTGCCTCCCACATCCTTCTGACTAATGGACCTGCAGAGGAAGCCAATATACCCCTCGCCCTTCCAGCGTCTTTAGAAGGATGTCAAAGACCCATCCCCTGCAATGTGCATCCAGATTTCCATGGGAGCAGGCTGCCTGGCAGAGGCCCATACTCCCACAATAGGGCAGAAGAAGATGCTAACCCCTGCTACTGCAAGACACTGAATTACATCAGCTCCCGAGATGCCCTCTAACTGGCCCCACCCGTGGAACCCCCATGTAGATCCACAAGCTCTGATCAGAAGCTGACACGGTCAGGCAGGTGCCAGCTGGATACATCCAAGAGCTAAGCTATCCAAGTAATGTATTATTGATGATTCCTCCTTCTTAATGAATATCTTGGACCAACAAAGACCCCACATCAGGCCTGCAGCTAGCTCCAGAGAAGGGGGAACTGGGAGCTACATTGCTCTCAGATCTGGGCAAAGCACACTGCAGCCTCTCTCTTTCCTAGTCCACCCAGCTCCATCTCAGGACTTAGAAGGAGAGGACAGGATTTGCAGAGCTCTAGCTCTGCTCCCCCTGCCCCTGTCATTCGCTGTGCCAGATGGAGTGTGCCCTATGAAATACAGTCACTGTGATGTGACATGCATCAATTACTTCCTCACTGAGACAGCAGGCGAGGGATGCTCCCTCCAGAGCTGATTTAGGGTATTTCGATGGAAGCGTGTGTCATAACTGTCCTACTCAGATCTGAACCTTAGAGTTCAGAACATGAGAAGCTAGCATGAAACCTCCAAACTTAATTACCAGCTTGGATCTGATATCACTGCCACCAGCCAGAATTCCAGTGTCTGGCTCACTCTGGTCTCCCCAAAACCTTCCCTGGGGAACCCCAAGACTCAGATGCCCTGAGTCTCATCACAAAGGGAAATAACCCACTTCCCTTCTCCCTCTTTACCTCCTCCCAGATTTCCCCGCCCTGGGTACTCTAGGAGATTCCCTGCTTCAAGTCCTTGAAACACCACACTGAGAAATCAAATATTTCTCTCCCCTCATCCAGAGGTTATGCAAATTCAGGCTTAGTAAATCTAACACAAAGAGATTCTCTCTTCCCCCCGTCTTCTTCCTCCCACCAATTCCCTGGTGAGCTGCAGACTCAATCACCTTGAGCCCCCACTAAAAAAAAATCCAACAGGTCTTAAAAAGAAAGTTTTATATAAAAAGAAAGAAAAAGACATAAAATGGTCTCTGTATCAAGGTGACAATATACAGGGTCAATTGCTTAAAAGAAAAAATGAATAAACAGCCCTATCCAAAAAGAATACAATTTAACACATTCCAGCAACTACACACATGTAAATACAAAAAAACAATATAAATCTGTTGTCTTACTATCCTTGTACTTACAACTTGGAAACAGAAGATTAGAAAGCCTGGAGATAGAGAGATCACTCTCAGAGCCAAGAGGGAGAACAGACCAAGAACAAAGGACTCACACCTAAAACTTCCCTCCACCCAGATTTGAAAAAGTCTTGTTTCCTGATTGGTCCTCTGGTCAGGTGTTTCAGGTCACTGTTTGTTAACCCTTTTATAGGTGAAAGAGACATTAACCCTTAGCTATCTGTTTATGACAGTGTGACAGACTTGAGGAGCATGCAAGTTTCAACTGTGCTAGAGGAGGAGAGGTGTGAAACTCACAGGTAACCCGTCAGGCTGTTAATGATCAATTACTGTTCCATGTAAGTGATGCTTCCCTGGTGCTGTTATGGCCTACTAGGCAGGAATGCAAGGTTCATAGATTTTAAGGCCAGAAGGAACCACTGCAATCATCTAGGCTGATGTTCTGCAGAACACAGGGGGCCAGAGAACCTCTCCCAGAGATTCCTGAATCCAGCCCATATCTTGCGGTTGAGCTAGAGTGTGTTTGTAAAAAGAGACACATTACTTTGATTTAAAGACTTCAAGAGACTGCCCAGAGTAATCTATGCCACAGATAGCTGGCTGGTTGGTTGGCTTTTAACGGGATGAATGTGCAGAGTTAGTTCATCTAGGACATTTCTCACCCTCTTTGCCTTGATCGGCTTCCCACCAGTTGCTGGAATCTCACTGGAATGCAGCAGCCTGGGAGGGCAGGGGTGGGAAGAGGAATCACACTGAATAAAGGAGAGCTGGGCTGTGCAGGTCTCTCACTTAGCATGTGAAGTCTGGGTATGACCAGCAGGCTCTGCCAAAGCAGTAGCACTGGCGCGGGTCCTCAGAGGGACACCTCTGCCCTGCCAGGGACAGGGAACAAGCAGGATAGCAGCAGCCTGTCAACAGCCCATCCTCCTGAACTCTGGAGGGGTTGTGGGGCTCAGGAGGGAGACAGGGGCTGCAGGGAGAGGTGTTGGGACTTCCCTGGGTTGGGGGAGTGGGAGTCACTGGGCTCGGGGGAGAGATGGGAGCATTGCAGGGTTGGGACTTCCCCACAGTCAGGCTAGTCCCTGCGTCCCATAGCTGGGCAAGGTCCATGGGCCAGGAGCTCGCAGTTCTGGGCAGAAGCCTTTGGGGACAGGCTGGGCCGTGGGCAGGGGGTGGGGGTGGCAGCTCCCCCAGCAACACCTTGACCCAGCAGTGCTGTGGCAGCTGGCAGCGGAGCAGGCACTAGATCCCGAACCCCTGATCCTGCACCGAGTTGCCTTTCTAGGGGCAGGGAGCTGCAATCTGGAGCGCTGCCAGGGCTGTGTGGTCTGATGCCCCAGTGCCAACCTGTCCTGCTGCTGGGGAGCACCACTGTTCTGGACTGTTCAGGAATCTGGCCCACTTCTCACACGCCCACTGCACAGGCCCATCCCCCATCCACTGCAGACCCAACCCCCTTCCCCTCCTTGATGACCCACTGTGGTGGCCCATTTGCCACCTACCCCATGGGCTCATCCCCCTCATCTGCACCTGGCTGGCCCACCCTGACCTTCTAACCCATCACAAACCCATCCCCCCTCATCTGCACCTGGCTGGCTCACCCCGATCTTCTAACCCATCACAAACCCAATCCCCCCCTCATTTGCACCTGGCTGACCCACCCCGACCTTCTAACCCATCACAAACCCATCCCCCCTCATCCGCACCTGGCTGGGCCACCCCGACCTTCTACCCCGTCACAAACCCAATCCCCCCCTCATCTGCACCTGGCTGGCCCACCCCGACCTTCTAATCCGTCACAAATCCAGTCCCCCTCTCATCTGCACCTGGCTGGCCCACCCCGATCTTCTAACCCATCACAAACCCAATCCCCCCCTCATTTGCACCTGGCTGACCCACCCCGACCTTCTAACCCATCACAAACCCATCCCCCCTCATCCGCACCTGGCTGGGCCACCCCGACCTTCTACCCCGTCACAAACCCAATCCCCCCCTCATCTGCACCTGGCTGGCCCACCCCGACCTTCTAATCCGTCACAAATCCAGTCCCCCTCTCATCTGCACCTGGCTGGCCCACCCCGATCTTCTAACCCATCACAAACCCAATCCCCCCCTCATTTGCACCTAGCTGGTCCATCCCGACCTTCTAATCCATCACAAATCCAGTCCCCCTCTCTGCACCTGGCTGGGCCACCCCGATCTTCTAACCCATCACAAACCCAATCCCCCCCTCATTTGCACCTAGCTGGTCCATCCCGACCTTCTAATCTGTCACAAATCCAGTCCCCCTCATCTGCACCTGGCTGGGCCACCCCGACCTTCTAACCTGTCACAAACCCATCCCCCTCATGTCCCCTTTCTCTCCCTCCCTGACCCCATGCTGGTATCAAAAGCCACTGGCCCCTCCTCCCCCCCCCCCGGTGGGGTCAGTGTCGGGCCCCTCTCTGTGGGGCAGGAAAGGGAGGGGGTCCTGAAGGCTGACAGGTGCTGGTCTGGTTACTCCTCTGAGCAGTTTCCCTGTAGGGAGGACTGGCTGCCATGATCCTGGGCTTGCCCACAATTGACACCCTGCTGGAAAAGGCCCAGCCACAGTGAGGGGCTGTGGGGATGGCAGGGATCCAGGGGCGTTTTCTGGGCAGTACCAGGACTGCTGGCCAGGCAGTCATAGCACAGTGCTCGGGGGAGCAGAGGGGTGAGCCATTGGGGAGGTGACATAGGCTGGGGACTCAGTATTAAGAGAGGTTAGAGTTGCGTGGGTGGCAGAGGGGAACAAGTGGCTACATAACGATGACTCACAGCACCCAGTAATACTCCATGGGCTGGGCGCGGGGGCACTGCCTAGGCCATCACATCTCCTATCCCCCGAGCAGCAGCGGTGCCCTCACCTCCAACAGACAGAGATCGGCACCAGGGGCTAGCCTGGCTGCCCATCCCCACACACACACAATGGGTGCTGTGAGCCATAGGGTCCACTGTGCAGTACGTCTCCACCCCACTTGGTGCTGGGCTGCCCCAGAGCTGGCCAAGCTCAAGCATTCAAAAATCATGAATCAGCCTCCCTCAGAATCATCAGATTAGCCTAAAACTTTGCCTCCTAGTGTTTGAACCTTCAGGGTACACTGAGACCATATTCTCAAACGTTTCTGTGCAACCACAAGGGCTAGAAACTGAATTTATTCCTAAAATGGAAGTGGAATTATCACTTAATCACAGGACTCCAGGATCTGGAGCTCTAAGGAAAACACCAAATAGCATGAGAATCCCAATCAAATCACAAGAGGTGGAAACTATTGTCTCTTATCCTGGTAGCGGGAACTATTTTTCCCAGTGGAAGGAAATTTTGCATAAAAGCCACACAAAGCAGTTTTGTTTCTTTTAATGACATGTAACATTCAGGAGCTAGAGACGCTGAAAGCAATGAGTCATGTCAGGATGTGCATTATTTAGCTTTTGCTGCTCTTCTGCAAGGGATGGAGGCATTATGAGGCATGTACCATTAGCCAGCCAACGTTTACACCCCACTGTGGCCTAGTGCTGTATTAGCAATTGGTTGGTGTGTTTCATCATCTACAATAACTGCACTGTGTGATACTCCGGAGAATTCATCACTGTGACATGTTGCTATTGAGCTGCTCAGCCCACTTCCATTGAAACTTCCACAAAAACAAACATCCGTGTTTCACAGACATTAGGAGCCTGACTTTTAGGGTGGCTGTTGGCAAATTACTTTTTTATTACTCTTCAAATATTGTCTTGAAGAAAAGCACTAGATTAGAGTCATTGCAATTCTTGTGAAAGATAGCTCACTTTCCACCATTGTGTGCACAAGCACTATCCACTAGTAAAAATATCTGAGTCCCCAAGGTATGTTTACAGGATCGATTCTGACCTCTGAGAGCAGCAGGTGTGCGTTAGTTGCTCTTCTCCTATTTCAGATCTTTCAGCCATCCAGTCAAGGCACAGGATTGAAGTCACCATGGATAATGATTAGCAACCAGTCACATTGAGCAGTTTGCCAACAATCCTGGGGGTGAAAATTCATCCCGACAATTTGGTAATTCCTTACGGATGACGGATCTGTCCAAAAAAAACAAGGCATGGGCTCAGGGTTGCCAATTTTGGTTGGATGTATTCCTGGAGGTTTCATCATATGACATAATCTTTCATTAAAGATTAACTTTTAATTCCTGGATACTCCAGGACAATCCTAGAGGGTTGGCAACCCTACCCAGGCTGTGAATGATTCACTAACCACAAAGGGACTGTGTTGGGGTAGGAGTCCCTATCTAGTGCGGGATGAGTTCACCCCGTCCCTCAAGCTGTCCTTTACCTTGGGGCCGTGAGAGCGAAGAACTAAAATAGATGGGGTAACTGATTCGCAGGGAAGCACAACCTAGCTGCCAGAGTCAATAGGGTTGCCCTGAGCCACAGTGTGCGAAGGCCTACTGGTGAAAGTCGATGGACCGCCACCTGTGAGAGGGAGGGTTGGCCAAGACGGGGGGAAACCGAGGTCTACCCTGCTCCATTGGGTCCCAGCCCAGAGCCCTAACAGTGGCAGAGTGTCCTGCCCCTGAGTCAGCGATGTTCCAGTCGGAACACGCTGACTTCCCGTTGGACTATAGCTAGTCCCCCCCTGGGCCACTTCCTACCATATCTTTTGGATATATAGTTCAGATGTCGTTGGGGTCTGTGGGCTTTTTGACGTGTGTGGTTCCTGGTGACTCTGATCCATCTCAGACATCCACAGGCACTTGGCCATCAGTCTGGGTCTCTGCAGCTCTGGCTTCCGTGGCTGGGGTTCCAGCTGGAGTCAGCAAGAAGTGTCCTTCCTCCCCAGCTGTCAGCTCAGATCGAGCTGGGAAGCTCCCTTTTATACTAGTGCTGCAGGTGGAGCATGCCCAGTAGATAGGTGGGGGCGTGGCCTCCTCAGTTCCCAGTAAGGAGTTAACTCTTCCCTGTCTAGTGCAAATTCAAAATGAGCAGGGCCCGTAACACACAGCCTGACCATCCCTGTGACCGGTTTGGATGGCTGAGCTCAGAACAGCTCCATTATAGCCCAGGTCTGCATGGATAATGAGCTGAGGTGAGCACTGAAGCACGTCCTCGGCTACCCGTTCATGGCCCAATTGAAGTCAGGCTGCCAGGAGGGTCGGGCAGCTCCAGCCCAGTCTTGGTTCTTAAGACTCCATCTATTTAAGCACCTGGAATCTGTGCTGCCTCATGGGCATATCAGACACCTTCCCAAGTAGATGTTTGAAATTGTTCAATGGGCCTTGCTGGATACAAGCCCCCAGCCCACAGCATTCTGGGTGAAACATTATTCAGAGCAACCATATTGCCCTGTTTCTCCCCTGGAGCAGCTGTGCTGGACTGAACACAGCAGAGGTCCCTGAAATCCCCACTACTCTGCTACCAGCAGAGCGACGAGCAGTACGTGCAATGCCCTGTCCACTATCCCTGCTGCAGCAGGCCCTCAGCAGGTTCTTTTCTGTGGTCGGCCAGATTCCTGAGATGCACTGTCCCACTTCTGCAGGGCCTGGCACAGACGGACCACGGATGTGGGCTAGTAAGGGACAAACCTCGGATGGGTCGGTTCTGACAGTGGCCCAGGAGCTTTCCCGGCCATCCTCCCAGCTCTTCAAAGCCAGGCTGGACACCGCAGCCACACAGACTGTTCTTGGGCAGTTGGGGGCAGTAGCCTGGGAATGGAGAGGGAGATGGGGGAAGAAAAAGCATCTTTTTGACATTGCCAAGAAGTTTCAGGTCTGGGGGTAAACGTGAGATTGGAATGAAGGGGTCTGGGTCAGTCCCTGTGTTGTCAGAACCAGCCCCATTGTGGTTGTGAGGCTGGAGAACACAAGATTTGCAGCAACTGCATTGAAAAATCAGGTGTATATCCCTGCCCAGTGCATGATCAGGGAACTTAGTCAAGGATTTATGAAATGGGAGCTGGTTCTAGAGCCAGGCAATAATAATATCCCAGAGGGAGTCAGCTACAAGACTAGAGGCAAGAAGGAGGAAATCTTATTACTGGCATCCTTAACCAGATCTCAACCCCAGCAAGCTGTTCTGAGCACAAAGTCATTTAAACTCTGTGCAGACTATTAGCTGGGACAGAAATCAGCGGCTTGGCTCTCGCATTCGCTGGGAATACTGGAGCTGGTGCTGTGGTTAAAGGACCTTCTTTCTGTCCCTGGCTGGCATTTGCTGGGGGAGACAGAGCTGGACTATCGCAGGACAGATCCAGGGTCTTCCTCTTGGAGAATGAGGTTTGGAAAAGTTTCCCCCTTTATCATTTTAAAGGAAGTTAAATGAGAAAAAATCAGAATCCTGCCCATAGTCGACACCAGGCAATGGACCTTGTCTGTGACCCCCAGCCCAGCTTCCAGCAAAGCCAAGGAGCAACAGGGATTTCTGCTGATCTGCAGGTAATTGGAGCTGACTGCACCAGCAGCTGATCTTCCCCTTCAATAGCTGGCAAGTGGCTGAGTAGCACAGGGCATAGGCAGTAATTACCTGTGCTCATGTACTCTCTGGTGGCCAAGAATACTCGGAAGGTCCAAAGCCTGGTCCCCACCACCCCACTGGCATTGCAAAGAGGCAGGGTTAATAAGCTAACTATGGCATGAGCAGTGAGGGCCTTGTGGCGTGATTTCTGTTAGGATGTGAAATCCGTGATACGGGTCAGGCCTGTTCTCAGCATACACTGGTTTATTTACAGCTGTAAGCCCTATGGCCAGATACTCCAGGGGGGAAGAGTTCTGGCCTTGTGGCAAAGAGCTCGCTTCCAAGAACCAGGATTCTGCTCAAAGGTCTTAAGTGCTGGTGGCTTCCTCCCATGGGGACTTGGTTGTGAGATGACTCACCCTGAGGACACCATGGTGAGAGAGGCACAAGACAGTGGTGGAGCTGAGTAGACTCTGGTGCGATCCTGCCCACCAGTGCCTCAATAAAGCTGACCCACTAACTGGGTTAGGTGGTGGTACCTGTTGGTGGGATCAGACAAGCATCTTCCTTGGCTGTCCCTGCAAGGAGACACTTGGATACTGCTACGGACTGGTCCCAACCATGAGTGGGTGTGATGGTGGGTGAGATGGTGCGACCCAGGGCTTGTTGACACATACAGCGCTGCCCTGGCCCAGCTGCATCCATGCAGCCATGGTTGCCTTTAGTGAAGACGCTGCCCATGCTGATGAGAGAGCTCCAGCTCCCCGAGAGGCATAGCATCACACAGCACTGTCTACACTCGGAGTTCAATGTCACTGCGTCGCTGAATTTTCCTGAGTGTCCTAGTTATACTGACATAAGTCTGTTGTGTAGACCAAGTCCAAAGGATTGTCAGCTGAGGGACATTCTCACTGTGGGAAGGGAGTTAGATGCACTGCTGCCAAAGTTACTGGGGGGAAGGGGATATTTCACTCTTTATTTGCATATCTAGGTTGTTTCTGGGTTTCCCAACTTCATGACTGGGTTCCCTATGCCCTCATAAAGATTCCCCAGTCCCAGAGTGCTGGTGAGTGGGGATGTGTCAAGGGCACCCCAGGAGGAAGTATTTAGTTTCTCAAGGTTGCTGGGAGGAGGTTTGAGCTGATTTAGTTATTTGCCAAGAGGGACTTCTAGATATATGGACCCTGACCTGTATTGCTACTGCTCACCACCTGGCAGAAGGGTACAACAATGAATGTAAAGTCCTATTTCTCTGAGCACAACAAAAAGAAACAGCAGCAGACAGTATTCTTGCTCAGAAATCCCCAAGCCCTCCCCTTGGGAGAGCTGTGCCCCAAAAAGCCCTGTCCTTGTGCCTCCTCACAGTCACACTCCCCCACCACGCTTCTCCTGGCTTTCTGCTGCAGCAGCACACTGGTTACAACCCAGTTTCCTAGCCCCTGTGTCTGCATTCAAAGAAACCAGCAGGCCAGCTCAGATTTTAATGCGGGAGGCAGTTTTCAGTCGGGTCCAGGTCCACAAATCCCTCCTTACAACACTGCTTTGCCATGACGCCTACACAAGGTCAAAATGATCAGACCACTAATGTGCTCAAACTTCTGCTCACCTTGCTGGCCAGTATTGGCTCATGGCTTCTTTGTGCTCCTCCCATCTGTCTGTCATATTCATCTCTTGTCTCTTGTCTCACACTTAGATTGTGATTCCTCAAGAAAGGAGCCATCTCTCTGATGCATGTTTGTGCAGTGCCTGGCCCAATGGGATTCTGGTCTCTAGGCCCTACAATAATCATAATAATTAATAATAAGCCTTCTCCCTCCTAGATCAAAGATGTTTGGGGCAGGCCTTAGATGGCTTCACTGTTCTTTGGTAAAAACCTAACCCTCTGTGTCTGTCCCCAGCCCCCCACCTTGTGGTGCTGGCAATATTGGGATTATATTTTACCAATTAAATCTAAATAAATAAATATATACTGAGTCTGATTTTCCTCCTCCCTTCAGTGGTGTTCCCCCTGATTCCCAGCAGGCATCAGCATTTCCAAGGCCAGGTGTGAACCTGACTGGGAAACTCAATTTCACTGTCATGAAAAAATTCAAGGTTTTGGACAAATTTTCATCCTGATTCAGGAGGAAAAGCCAAAGCCTCGTCCCGTTTCACAGAAGTGCAATTCTTCAATATTTTGTTCCAGAAGCACCCAAAAGAAACATGCTGCCAGGGCTCCATGGCAGGATGACTGGCAGGTTGCCAAGAAGCCAGAGAGGTGGGCAGCGAGGTAGGTGGTCCTGCCTGGACTCTGTCAGAAGTTTTTCTGAAATTGACACATTCCCGCAGAACATGTCAATTTCACCAAATCAGTGTTTTCTGACTGAAGAACATCCATTGGGAACCCTCTGACCTGCTTCAGCCAGCGGTAGGCACTTGTGCACACCAAGTGATGTTTTCACTGGAGGGGAGGTGACCCAGGCAGGTTCTAAAGCAACAGACACAAACTTCACTCTTCCAAAGGGCAGCAGCTTCCAGGCGCAAAGAAAGGGAGACCTGGGTTCTATCCCAAATCTGCCCTGATTGGCTGTATGTCTTTGGGTAAGTCATGTCATCTGTGCCTCAGTTTCCCCATCTGTAGCAGGCACAGTAATCCTTATCCATCTTAGATGGGCACTTTGAAATCTTCAGGTACAAAGTATGGATCCTTTACAACCCGTGACTAACAATAGCCCATAGGCAGCGACTCAGAATGGGAACCCAGTCTCACAGCAGGTGGGAGTGTGCCAGATGGGCTGCTGAGGTGGGGAGGGATAGCTCAGTGGTTTGAGCATTGGCCTGCTAAACCCAGGGTTGTGAGTTCAGTTCTTGAGGGGGCCATTTAGAGAGCTGGGGCAAAAATCTGTCTGGGGATGGGTCCTGCTTTGAGAAGATGGGGGTATAGATGACGTCCTGACTCTATGAAAACAAGATTTTTATCCTGTGAATGGAGGTTGGGGGCATGTCCCGCTTCAGCACACATAGCCAGTGGACTTGCCCAGTAGCTAAGCGATGGAAGCACCGGGGCGGCTCCATTGCACATTCGGGGAGTCCACCGAATATGGGGAGGGACATGGAGACAGTGCCCACGCTTGTACAGCAAGGAGCTCCGCTCTGGGGAAAGGCCCGCAGAGCAGCCAGCAGGGCGGCAGGAGAGGGCAGGGCATGGGTGGTTGGAAGAGGGTCAGGGAAGCTGCTCCAGAGATGTTCCAGTCTCCCCCATCCTGGAGTGGGAGCGGAGTGGAGCCTACGCTGGGTATTCATCTGGAAACGGCTCTGCAGCTGCTTCACAGCCAGAGGGAAAGGTGGGTCCCACTTGCTCTCTCTAAAGCCCCCTGAAAAAGGTGCTGGAACTAGGGGTGCTGGACCCCCTGGCTTGAAATGGTTTCCATTATATACAGGGTTTACTGTTTGGTTCAATGGCTGTCAGCACCCCCACTATAAAAAGTGTTCCAGCACCTTTACCCCTGCATCTGGCCCAGTTAGCCAGTCCAGGGGCTGCTCTCTAAATTTGGCCCGAAACGCTCAGCGGAATGTAACTGCTGTTCAGTTCTCTTCTTTCCCCAACAGGAGGGAGCGTCTCTGTGCCATCCAGGTGGTGCTATACCTGGGCCAGAGATGGCATCGCCCACGCTAGGTTCTAGGGAACTATCCCTGGCACCCATGCTGCTGAGGTCATGACTAGCTACATCGTTGCTGCACAGGGCTTTTCAGTTATTCTCCAAACTCTTCTATTGCCTCTTCTCACCCCCAGTATGTCCTCAGGCCCTCTCAGGCCAGCCAGCGCCTTGGGGCCCAGCTGCTGCTGCAATGCTCTGCCACAAAGTGACATAAGCTTATACAAGAGCGGTGGCAAAGTCAGGCCAGAGAACCCAGGAGTCCTGCCAGTCGGACACGCTGGCTAGAGCGGGTCAGGAAATGTTTCTTTTTCCTGCAAAAAAAAAATCAACAAAAACAGAAAAGGTTTTGGCTTTCCAATGTCCCCCATCCCACTGAACGTTTCCTTCGGACGTTGTTGGGTTTTTAGCAAACAAACAACCCAATCCTCTGCCCCCAAGAATTTCAGTTTTTCTCAAAATCCAAAATTTCCTGCAGAAATTCCCATTTGGACATAAACTCCACTTTTCACTGAAGAAACCCATATGGACTAAGCATTTCAACTCTCTGCAACACTGCCCCCTAGGAGAAGCAGGGTGAAAAACAATTAACAAGAACAAAAACAATTGGAAACCACCATTATACTGTAATGGAGCTGGTGATTCTAGAGAAGGCAGGTCCCAGGGCCTACTCCCCTGCAGCAGCATCCCTGGATGAACCAGAGGTGGGGGGGGGTGGGCATGAGGGGAATGGGTGTCAAAGTGCTATAGAAATTGAGAGACTGAAACTGAAAGTGGATAGAAAGCTGGCTAGATTGTCAGGCTCAATGGGTAGTGATCAATGGTTCAATGTCTATTTGGCAGCCAGTATCAAGCAGAGTACCCCAAGGGTCAGTCCTGGGGCCTGTTTTGTTCAACATCTTTATTAATGATCTGGATGATGGGACAGACTGCACCCTGAGCATGTTTGCAGATAACACTAAACTGAACGGAGAGGTAGATACGCTGGAGGGCAGGGATAGGGTCCAGAGTGACCTAGACAAATTGGAAGATTGGGACAAAAGAAATCTGATGAACTTCAACAAGGACAAGTGCAGAGTCCTGCACTTAGGATGAAAGAATCCCATGCACTGCTACAGGCTGGGGACTGACTGGCTAAGCGGCAGTTCTGCAGAAAACGACCTGGGAATTACAGTGGACGAGAAGCTGGATATGAGTCAGCAGTGTGCCCTTGTTGCCAAGAAGGCTAGCGGCATATTGGGCTGTATTAGTAGAAGCACTGCCAGAAGATCGAGGAAAGTGATTATCCCCCTCTATTCGGCACTGGTGAGGCCACATCTGGAGTATTGCATCCAGTTTTGGGCCCCCCACTACAGAAAGGATGTGGACAAATTGGAGAGAGTCCAGCAGAGGGCAACGAAAATAATCAGGGGGCTGGAGCACATGACTTACGAGGAGAGGCTGAGGGAACTGGGATTGTTTAGTCTGCAGAAGAGAAGAGTGAGGGTGAGATTTGATAGCAGCCTTCAACTACCTGAAGGGGGGGTTCCAAAGAGGATGGAGTTCGGGTTTTCTCAGTGGTGGCAGATGACAGAACAAGGAGCAATGGTCTCAAGTAACAGTGGAGGAGGTCTAGATTGAATATTAGGAAACACTATTTCACAAGGAGGGTGATGAAGCACTGGAATGAGTTCCCTAGGGAGGTTGTGGAATCTCCATCCTTAGAGGCCTTTAAGGCCCAGCCTGACAAAGCCCTGGCTGGCATGATTTAGTTGGGGTTGGTCCTGCTTTGAACAGGGGGTTGGACTACATGACCTCCTGAGGTCTCTTCAAACTCTAATCTTCTATGATTCTATGATCACAAGGGCTGCATCCAAATGACTCTATTTCCTCCAGCCGTTTTACAGAGATCTGTACATTATGTAACACTATGAAACACACAGCCCACACCACCTCACACACTCACACCTTCTCAGGGTGTATATGATGCCCCCCTAGTTATCAATGGATTAGAGCCAGAGGTGCTGCCCCCAGCTCCTGTGTAAGGATGGGGTCATGCCCTGGGTGGAGCTACTTTCCAAGACAAATCAGAGGTGCTGTGTAAGTCCCAGGTCGCGCACTCACCGCTCACGACTCCCACCATTAACATAAAGGCATTGGCTTTTAGCTCCACACTGCAGCAGGTCTCTCGCTGGCTGAGTAGCAGAGCTCCAGCGAGCTCTCGGCACTCAGGTGCTGATACCCTAATGCAGGCCAGTTCCGGGGCTCAGAGCACTTTATTTAATAGAGCGAGAGAATTCTGACCTCTTCCCGCAGCTCAGGGGAAGCAGCATCCCATATCGGTGCACACTTTCCCTTCCTTTTCTGCATGGTACCTCCAGCCATTAACACTGCAGGCTCTCCCCTCGCTCCCCCTACACACACAACACCTCACCCCAGAGCAGGAAGGGAGAATGAATAAAACATTGCACGTTTCACTTTTATTCTTCCCATTATGTTGTTAGGCAGCATTTCCCCACTTCCCTCGGTGCCATTTAAAGCACTGCAAATGATTGGAAATAGGACTTGTTCCCCTGGCAGGAGAGCCAGGACCTGGCCTGATCTTTGCCCTCTCTAGCTCTCTGTAGGTGCCCGAATTGCCACCCACCCGCTAGAGGGCCCAGTCCCAGCTGACGCAGTGAATGGCTCACACCCTGCAGCTCTTGTGCAGTGAAGCTTCATAAGCAGCTTATCAGCTCTTGTTCTGCAGTTTCCACTTTACAGCCTGAAATAGGCATGGGATATTCTGTGGGCACATGACGTAAGCAGCAGCACATCAGTAGCGAGGTCTGGCCAGCACCTGGCTGGAGTCACAAATACAGGGCTTTCCGATAGTACAAAGGAGAGCTCCTTAGGTCACTGGTTTTTGCACTGTGCTCCAGCACACTCACTTGAACTATGACTGATGCCCGGGAGTGCAGGAGCCTGGATGGAATTAAAAAAAAAAAGTAACCAACATTTCTGACCCTCTGAAAAGGTTTGATCTAGATTTTGGGCAAAGAAACCCAAGTTTGCCCAGGCCCAGCCTCTCCTCTATTAGACTCAGGGATACTGTAAATTTAAGAGGATGGTTTTATCCTGAGCAATGTTAGAAAGAGGTTATGAATACAGCGGGTTCAAGATTTGACAGAGCATCTCTTCACTGGAAAATGCCAATTTGTCACAAACAAAATGTTTTGGGAAATGTGTTTTTATGAATTTTCATCTCTAAAGAAAAACTGAAAGAAAGTGTCTTGCTCTTTTCGGAATGGAACATTTTCATTTTCTCTTTCCAAACCACTTTTTCTTTCAAATTTTCTAACACCTCATAGTATGTAAAATAAAGTTAAAGTCAAAACAAAACATTTCCGTCACCCCAAACTGAGTTCCTTTAAATTTTTTGTTTTGCGGGAATTTTTTTGTTTTGTTTTGTTCTATTTTCAAAGGGAAGTTTTTCTGATATAGTTGGGTTTTTTCCACAAACCACAAACTCCAGTTCCCACCCAGCTCCAGTTATTAGCCAGACATGCTCCATCTACCCTGGTATGGGGGAAGATTCTGCCCTGTGGAGCAATGAATCTGAAGAAAACCCAGCCCAATGCCAAGGGGAAGGGAAAGGAAAGAGGTAAGAAACCTCCATAGCACAGCTCCCAAGGAAGGGAGACCCCAGCAGAGCAGAGGGGAGGAGAGAGAGGCTGGCTTAGGAGAAGACTTATTTATTGTGTTTGTGAGCAAGGAGACACAGGCGCTACCCACCAGATGCTGATATTTATAAACACTGCGTGACAGATTTTTATGGTGGAATCAATCTTTGCCCAAACATGGATAAATTATTCATGCTGCAATTTTATTAGATAACAGGCTTTTTATCCCAGAGTGAGGAACTTCTGCATGACTCAACACAGCCTGCCCCAGCACCCATGGAGCAGTGCCAGGGAGAGGGGCACAGGAGACATGTCTAGGCATGCTGTTTCTTATGCAGCCCTGGTCACCAGGGCATCTGCGCATCTCATACAGTTAGCTTTACCAGGGAGTTTGTGTCTAGCATGCCTAGACGGGTAGGGACTCCCTGCCAGCTGGCTAGCAACTTTTATCTAATCAAACATATACTCCATTGCAAATCGTGTCTGCCTTACCTCTAGCAACCCCCAGACCATAGCAGGAGGCCAGAGCAGAGAAGACCCATACCTGCCAATAATGGGGGGCAGAGTGAGGGTAGCTGTCTTCATCAGATGTTATGAGCATGCTCATTCTGTGTGAGCATGCTCAGTACAAGCCAAGCAGCAAATCTGGGCAGGAACGTGACCTCGCATGCCCCCCCATGCATCACCACTGGGCCAGAGGGACTGAATTTCACTCCCCAAACAATGGAAGAGGGCAAAAAGCTGTGGAAACTGTAAACTCCTGCAAAGCCAGTGTTGGCAAGAGGCATTGGACATCTGAGAGGTGGGTACGCACCTAGGGTTGCCAGCCCTCCAGGATAACCCTTGAGTCACCAGGATTTAAAGATTTAGCTTTAATTAAAGATTATGTCATGTGATGAAACCTCCAGGAATACATCCAGCCAAAACTGGCAGCCCTATATGCACCTGCACTGACATCAGTTGAGTTTAGTTTTCACTGTTCTCACTTCTGCTCATACAAAACAGTATGGGACCAAGCCATGGAGAGTGTGTAGAAAAATACCAGGCGAGCAATACATTCCCCAGCTCAGACAACAAGAGCAACAACAGAATGGGGCAGGTTCTAACCCAGAACCACAGACTAACAAAATCAAGTAAGGAAAAGAGTTTAAACTGCCTGCGTGAGAGAGGAAAAACCTGCTTGTTAGAAGATCTCAATAGAGGAAGCCAATAAGCCCTCCTGCCGTTCTTCCGCAGCAGCCAGCAAGCACACAAAGACTGCCCAGTACAAAGAGAAGCCACTAGTGATTGGCTCAGACTCACTCAGAAACCCACCACCAACACCACATCTCAGAGACAAGAACCCAAAAGAGCCCACATCACCACCTTGAACACAGGGAAGTGGCCTTCACATCTTTCCAGTCCCACATTGCTCCCACCTTGCCAGACTCACAACCGTGAGACCCTCTCTCCATGGAGTGGGGACAGCCTGGCCTGGGAGTCATGGATTAGCGTTCATGTCACGCTCCCCGTCAGTACCCGGCCCTGGCCAGGGAAGCTAATGATCCAACCAACAGACCAAATTTGTTGATGAATCCTAGTCATGTGCAACTAGAAGCATGTTGTGCATACATTCGGAAGAAGCCTGGCCTGGATGCAACACCTTCTGGAGATAGAGGAGAGTCCATTCTCCATGGTGCATTCAGTTCTTGGTCTCTGCTTTGTCCATCAAGAAGGGGCCAGTCAGTGGTCACTATGGTGATCTTTGTACTATAGTAACTGGCCCGTGCAGAGTCCAGTGGATCTGGAACATGCGATGAAGTCAGGTCTCTATCCGTAGAGGAAATTGTTTACCTGGGAGAGATTCATGGTTGTGGCACAGGCTGATTTATAGAGAAGCAAAGTACAAAGCATTACAACTAGGACTAGGCAAACTAGTCTGTAAATAAGGAAAACCACCCCATCCCAGCCCCACTTCCTATCACCCCATCCCAGAAAAAACTATTCATCCATGATGTGAATGGAGCCTTCGTGATGGCTCTGAAAAGTTCCACTGGTTTTTCCCTGTTTTTGCAGCTTCTTCTGCACTTTCAGGGTCACTCCAGCATCAAAATCCTGTGCAAGACGCAGCTCTCATGATGTTCCCAGATTTACCTGAAGCAGGAAGTACCAGAAATCTTGAGAAAGTGCTCAGTGTCGTGAGGTTTCCAGCTCAGTTTTGGAGGCTCAGGATGCACTCCGACTTCGGAGCATGTATCCAAATGGAACTACATGTATTACACTCACCACCAGTTAAATTGCTATTTTAAAGCTCCATTAAGGTCAAATCAAATTGTTTAGCAGTGGGGCGTGGGAGCAGCCTCAACTAGTACAGGGCCTCACAGCAGGGATTCTGTACTAGAAAGTGATGTGATACGGTCCATAGACAGAACCAAGTGTGTCCTTTAACCAGACCCACTGTGTCAGTTATCCAATGCTGCAGTCACTGAAGTACATTGTACTAAATCCCTTCCCTGGCAATGTTCCTACAATAAAACAGGTGTGCTGGCTGCCTTCCTCCTATTGAGTGGATGGCCTGTTCATCTCTATTGGGACTTCCAAGAAATTCCATGGATTCTCGTGTCACCACAAAGCCAGTCGCCATGCAGATTCTTCACCTGAAGAGGAGGCATTCATTGAAGTTACTGTGGAGATGGTTGTGTTGCTATTAACAGAGGATTGTGATTGCACGTGAGGGAGATGTAGCAGGAGCAGATAGAATTTGAAGAACAAAGTTCCTCTTTGCATGCAACTATCCTTAGTATCAGAGAACAAGGAGGGAAGATCCAGAAATACATGGTGTGACATACCGGCGCACAATCCAAACTAGAAGGGGGCTGTGTCACCCCTACCCTGCAACCTGGGGTGCCTTACAATGACTTGCAGTAGTCGCTCCCATCTGGGCCGCTCACAAACAGCCACACAGCATGCAAGCCACACCCTGAGTATCTGTGTGTAACTGCAGCCTGCCAATTACAACCTGGCTCTCACCAACCCTGGTTATACTTCAGAGTGACTCCAACACACCTCCAGTCCCAGGTTTTCCCCTAGAAACGTATGTCCTGAACTGCCTAACACTTTCCTGGATAGTACAAATATATTAAGGCTGTTATTACACTAAGGGAATAATGTGCCAGTTTATTATCTTTAATACAACTACTTGGACACGTTAACATAAACACACTGAATTAGATAAAACAGTAAAAACAAGTTTATTAACTACAATGGGTAAAAGTTATGAGGCGTAAAAGTCAGAAATGGTTACAAGAAAAATAAAGATAAAATGCTTCCTAGGATCCACTTAAGAAACTATGTTAGTTGCAAAGCCAACTTTGTCACCACATGCTCCAGCATGACTGAACTCTTCAGGTCAGGACCCAACCCCTAAAGTCCAATGGCTGTTTCCTTTTGTCTTCTCAGGTGCAGAGAATTCAGGGCAGGGAGAGAGAGAGGGGTTTCTTGGGGTGTTTGTCCCTCCTTCGTATAGTTCCAGTCCTCCTCTTGAAAAACATTTCCAGCTGAGAAGGGGCAGACAAAGAGTCAATGTGGAAGGATGCTCCCTGCTGTTTTTAACACCTATTTGACCTTCCTTTATTTCCTTTCTTGCTTGATTACTCTAATTACTGCTTTAATGCAAATTAAGGCAAGCATATACTCCTTTGTTAAAGACAGGCCTGTCTGACCAGTTTGGTGGTATATCAGCTTTTGAACGTGCACTGTTAACATCACACATGCAAATCGTATTGTGGCAGGTTCGGTCACAGAGACCTCCTTGGGACTGTCACCTGATGTGCTGAAATTACCTCTGAGCCCATTTTCTTTGCCAGCTTGGGACTCCAGAACCCTGTCTTTTTGAGCCAGACATGCAAGCTGGCTGCAACACAGACCCAGGATCTAAACCACATCCCCAAAGCTGCAGACTTACCTGAAAACAGCTCAGCATGTACTCCTGTCTCCAGCACCCAGACACCCAGCTCCCAATGGGATCCAAACCCCAAATAAATCTGTTTTACTCTGTATAAAGCTTATACAGGGTAAACTCATAAATTGTCCGCCCTCTATAACACTGATAGAGAGTTATGCACAGCTGTTTGCTCCACCAGGTATTGATCACTTACTCTGGGTTAATTAATAAACAAAAGTGTTTTAATTAAGTATAAAAAGTAGGATTTAAGTGGTTTCAAATAGTAACAGACAGAACAAAGTAAGTTACTAAGCAAAATAAAACAAAACGCACAAGTGTAAGCCTAATGCATTAAAAAACTGAATGCAGGTAAATCTCACCTTCAGAGATGTTCCAATAAGCTTCTTTCTAAGATTAGACTCCTTCCTAGTCTGGGCCCAATCCTTTCCCTGGTACAGTCATTGTTAGTTCCAGCTCAGGTGGTAGCTAGGGGATTTCTCATGACTGGCAGCCATCTTTGTTCTGTTCCACCCCCTTTTATAGCTTTGGTACAAGGCGGGAATCCTTTATCTCTCTCTGGGTTCCCACCCCTCCTTGTAAATGGAAAAGCACCAGGTTAAAGGTGGATTCCAGTATCATGTGACATGTTCACATGTCCTGTGAGCCCCCCTCCATTCATTCAGGACTGGCCCATACCTATGCAGTGGAGGTTTGCAGCTAAACAGAGCCATCTACAGTCAATTGTCCTAGTCAAAGGGGGGCCATCAAGATTCCAAGTCACCATTAATGGTCCACACTTTGCAGAATTACAATAGGACTTCAGAGTTATACTTCATATTTCTACTTTTAGATACAAAAATGATACACACATACAAACAGGATGAACACACTCAGTAGATTATGAGCTTTGTAATGATACATTACAAGAGATTTTTTGCATAAAGCATATACCAATTACATTATATTCACACTCATAAGCATATTTCCATAAACATATGGAGTGCAACATCATACTTATAACTTCACATACAATGTCGATACACATATTGTATTGGGATAATACTGACCAGCAAGTTATTAGTTTTCAAATGATATCTTACAAGTCCTACCTTGTACAAAGATCATTACAATTGTGTGCAGGGTGTGAATACAGAGGTGCATTCCATCACATGTGCCATTGGAGCAGAATGGTTGTTCAAAGATAAGTCATGAATGGCTCTTCCAGGTGAAATCCATCTGTAGGCAGAGCACCAACCCCACATATGCCCCCACTTAAGGCCAAGGCCGGTGTAACCATTTAGGCTAACTAGGTGGTTGCCTAAGGCGCCAAGATTTGAGGGAACCAAAAAGCGGCACCCCCCCCAAATATTTTTAAATGGTTGCAGCTGCTGCTGCTGGAGAGGTAGTCTGAGCTGCCTGCGGCAGCAACTGCCTGCAACTGGCAGCCCAGGGCGCCCCCGGGGTCAGCACACCACCGTGGCAGCCCAGCAGCCCGGGGCGCCCCCGGGGTCAGGGCACCGGCGTGGCAGCCCGGCAGCTCAGGGCGCCCCCGGCGTCAGGGCGCTGCCACAGCAGCCCAGCAGCCCACAGCGTCCCCCGGGTCAGGGAGCCACCATGGCAGCCCAGCAGCCAAGGGCGCCCCTGGGGTCAGGGCGCCGGCGCAGCAGCCCGGCATCCCAGGGCACCCCCGGGGTCAGCACGCCGCCGCGGCAGTCGGCAACCCAGGGCACCCCCGGGGTCAGCGCGCCACCGTGGCAGTCGGCAGCCCAGGGTGCCCCCGGGGTCGGCGCACCACCGCGGCAGCCCAGAGGTTCAGGCTGACGGCGGCTGCGCTGACCCAGGGGAATCCCTGAGCTGCAGGCAGAGGCTCAGAATCCCTCTCCCTCCCAGAGGAGGGGCTCCAGCCTCTGCAATTTTTCTCATTGCAGGCGGGGGTGCCAGCGGCTGGGCAGAGCTGCGCAGCTCTGCTTAGGGCATGTGGCAGGGGTCCTGCCACAGCGGCGCAACACCAGGGCTTCGCTTCTGGAGGAAAGCGGCGGCTGCCCCCTGGCTCAGCCTCCACGTCAGCCCCAGCAAGGGGCACGGAGAAGAAAAGAGCCTCAGCAGTGGTCTGGTGGAGTGGAGGAAGAAAGAGGACCCCAACGCTCATGCATTGGGCAAGGTAAGCAAGTGCCTCCCCACAGGTCGGCCTCAGGTGCCTGTGCTTCTGCCCCCTTGGTCCTTGGCTGGTCCCTGCTCCTGCTCCCCTTGTGCCTGGACGCCTGGAGAGAACAGCAGCCTGCAGAGCTGAGCTGCCCCAGTGCCCCCAGGCACCCCCCTGACCCCATCCCCCCCACAGCCCTGACCCCCAGCTCCGAGCCTAGTCCTTCTGAGCTGGAAACCCCCTCGACCTCATCCCCCCACAGCCCTTACCTCCAGCTCCGAGCCCAGTCCCTCTGAGCTGGAAACCCCCTCGACCCCATCCCCCCCCCAGCCCTGACCCCCAGCTCCGAGCCCAGTCCCTCTGAGCTGGAAACCCCCTGACCCCACCCCCCAACAGCCCTGACCCCCAGCTCCGAGCCTAGTCCTTCTGAGCTGGAAACCCCCTCGACCTCATCCCCCCACAGCCCTTACCTCCAGCTCCGAGCCCAGTCCCTCTGAGCTGGAAACCCCCTCGACCCCATCCCCCCCACAGCCCTGACCCCCAGCTCCGAGCCCAGTCCCTCTGAGCTGGAAACCCCCTGACCCCACCCCCCCAACAGCCCTGACCCCCAGCTCTGAGCCCAGCCCCTCTGAGCTGGACACCCCCCTGACCCTATCTCCCCGCATCCCTGAGCCCAGCCCCTGTGAGCTGGGCACCCCTGAACCCAGAGCCCAGCTCCCCACCCAGCCGTGGGCAACAACATCACCACCCCCAGGCAACGACAGCCCATTGGTACCAACTATCACAATCACCCAGCAACTGCCCATTATGTAATTGCAAATGTATACAGACCATTACAGCTTTTAATGTTTTTAAACAATGTATTTAGTTCATTTTCAAATTATTACAAATTAATTTTTTAATGTATTTCACTAGTTATTTTTTACATTTCCTAATACATGTTACTATAGTATTGCAAATCTTTTATGGAAGGGGTCCCCTATTTTGCTTTGCCCAAGGCCCCCTGAGTCCTCTGGGTGGCCCTGTCTGAGTTTTAAGCCCTGCTGCTGTGTTTTGCCTGCAACAGGCAGACCTAAGCCTGTGAGTGACCCCCATAGAAGCTGCCTGAAGAAGTGCTTGGGGGAATCATGCAGAAGGAACGTGATATTTGTTTGAGTTCTCTCCTCATGGAGGCTGTGCTCCACTTGGTGCAGGACAGCAGTCTCAGCAGGATTCTAGGCCCAGCACCTTGCCTCAGTTTGTAGATTTGTAGTGGATCCATCACTGGGCTCAGTCTGGCACCGCTACCCCTCACCAGTGCCCAAGAAGCAGTCAAAAAGGTTGGATGGACTGGTTAGGTTAGTTGTCATGCTGTTGCTTGGCCAGTGTAGAGACCACTGAATGCACAGTATTCCTCTATGATGCATTCCTCTATGATGTTCTGTCCTGAGCAAAATTGGCATGTTATGAGGTAGTGCCTGTGAGGGACAGGTGTCTGTTTATGTCTTAGGTCTTCTTGGGGGGAAGCTTTTCCATCCTGCTTTCATTGGTGACATCTGTGATGCTCTGGTAGACATCTATGAAGACAATACTCTGATAGGATCATCTGGCAATACATCACGAGTTGATGCAAAGGCTCTTACAAAAGCCATTTCTAGTTTCAAGTTTCTTGTTTCTCTTGTTTTGTGGTATGACATATTGTTTGAGATCAACATAACTAGCAAACAACTTCAGGCAAAAGAATTTGATATATGTGATACCATTAATCAACTTGGAGAAACCAAGAAGTTTCTTGTGGGCCGCAGAAGTGACGCAGCCTTTGAGAAAACATTGGTAGATGCAGGTGAACTTGCGGAGGAGTTGGATGTACCGGCACTTTTTGAACCAGATCCAATCCGTATTAGAAAGAAGAGGAAGCAGTTCACATATGAAGCAGATGACGAACCTATTTATGATCCGAAAGAAAAATTCAAAGTGAACTTTTACTTTGCAGTCATTGACACAGCAATACATTCGGTTGAAGAAAGATTCACATTGATGCAGCAAATTAGTTCAGTATTTGGCTTCATATATGATGTTTACAGTTTGCAAAATAAAACACCAAAGCAAATTATGGAACATTGCTTGAATCTGGAGAAAGCTTTGCAACATGGTGAATCCAAAGATATTGATGCCTTTGACTTGTGCAGTGAATTGCAAGCTATTGCAAGATGAGTCCAAAGAAGTTCATCACCGCAAGATGTATTGAACGTCATATGGGAAAATAAGCTGACAGATAGTGTCCCTAACACAGTTATTGCTCTTCGCATCCTCTTGACTCTCCCAGTTTCTGTGGCCAGTGGTGAGCGAAGCTTCTCGAAGCTCAAGTTGATAAAAACATATATGCGAACATCAATGTTGCGACAAAGACTTGTTGGGCTATCTATCTTGTCACTAGAACATGACATTGCTCACAGCATTGACTTGGAGGAACTTGTTTCTAAATTTGCTAAACTTAAAGCGCGGAAACATAAATTCTAAATTATAACATGTTACTCTGTGTCCGTGTATTGTGTATAATGTATGTGATTTTTGGGGGTAGGGGGAGCGCAAGATGGAAGTTTCGCCTAGGGCGCAAAATATCCTTGCACCAGCCCTGCTTAAGGCCAATTAAAGTAAGCTGTAAGAGGTGCACATGCTTCATGGTGTCCCTCTGCATCGAGGTGAACTTCACCTCCTTTTGTTTTATTTGATCCCCTTCCTGATGCCTGCTTAAAATTCCCTCACCACATCATTTTTAGAGCGTAATATTATTGATATAATCTGGGACCATACAGAACATGGTTGCAACCAAGGTCCTGTAGTGGAACCAAATCTTATGTAGAAGGGGGTCATATAAGGTGTCTAAGACCTGGTTATGGGCTGCTGGTTATGATTATGCTGTCTAGATGTATGTATCATTTTGTAGTTGAAGTTATGAATATTGGCTCTATACTGTCTGTACTTCGAACGTATGCTGTGCTTCTGGGTGACACCCCAGACAAGTTGGTGTCAGCTCTGCCTAGCTTGCTTGATGGCCCATTAAGGACCATCAGCTTTACAATTGACCCATTGAGAGAAGGCAGATATGTGTGGTAACTCAGAAAAGTATGCAGGGACCTGCCCATGTGACTCCAGACTCCATGTTGCTATAATTTTCCACAAGTAAGAACGAAGAGGTTCTTACACCTGGAAAAGCCTATATAAGGCTGATGCCTCATCTCCATCTTGTCTTCAATCCTGCTTCTTACCTCTGGAGGGACTTTGCTACAAATGGAAGCTCTACACAAAAGACTGAATGACCCATCCCAGCGGGGGATGTACTCCAGAGACTTGATTTGAACCTGCAGTTTACTCCATCATTGAAGCCTGAACTAAGAACTTTGCCATTACTGTATGTAATTGATTCCATTTAACCAATTCTAGCTCTCATTTCTATCTTTTTCCTTTTATGAATAAACCTTTAGATTTTAGATTCTAAAGGATTGGCGACAGCGTGATTTGTGGGTAAGATCTGATTTGTATATTGACCTGAGTCTGGGGCTTGATTCTTTGGGATCGAGAGAACCCTTTTTTTCTTTATCGGGTACTGGTTTTCATAACCATTTGTCCCCATAACAAGTGGCACTGGTGGTGATACTGGGAAACTGGAGTGTCTAAGGGAATTTCTTGCATGACTTGTGGTTAGACAGTGGAGTGAGACCGAAGTCTTCATTGTCTGGCTGGTTTGGTTTGCCTTAGAGGTGGAAAAACCCCAGCCTTGGGCTGTAACTTCCCTGTTTTAAGCAATTTGTCCTGAATTGGCACTCTCAGTTGGGTCCCGCCAGAACCAGCATCATTACATAGAGTTCTTCTAAAGTCCTAGAAACAATGGCTAGCCCGTGACACAATTTGTAACAAATAACATGATGCCTTCTAACTTTACAGCATATCCTGGATCATCAGCTGGATTCTCTGGGCATTTCTGGGATTTGAAATCCAGGAGCAGCACAGATTTTTGTCTCCGGGGCAGATTTACAATTTATTTAACCTCCCAACTCTCTTGTGAGACAGGGCAGTGCTATGTATTGTCCCCATTGTGCAGGTTGGTATTGAGGCCCAGAGAATCACTTGCCACAGGTCACATGGGAACTCTGAAGTGGAGCAGGGAATACCAGGCCTCCCAAGTGCAGAGCAGCACTCTAACCACTTGACTATCCTTCCTTTTCATTAGCTACTCTGCTACAGCCAGGATTTCCTGTCATATTTTCATAAGGTTCAAAGATTCAAGCTCTGGGGGCATTTTGGATACAATGAAAAGTCAATGAAACTTTCGAACAGCTACATTTGATAAAACGATGAAGATATTTAGTGCAATAGCTCAGCGTCCTTCGCTAACAAGAATAGATGAAAATTAGCTCAAATTCAGAGCAGGCTCATGTGCAGAATGTGGCACAACTCCGCATTAAACTTGAACACACATGTGGGTGAAAGATACGTTATTAAAACCCAGAGCTCCAAAAATGGGCAGAGAGCAAAAGGCTGAAGCCTGGATCAGGACTGTAGGAAGAGACGGGGGGTATTTAAAGAGGGCAGTGGAGGAGCTAAACATTGGAAAATCAAGAACTAGAGGTCACACTTGATATTAATGTTCAGGTTATAAATGGTTAACAAATGGTTAATAGGGGTTCTAAGTAGAGCTGAGCAAATAATTGATGTTTGGATTTGCAGGCAGTGCCAGAAAATCGCAAACAAAATTGCTAGATTCACAAAGCAACTTAGGCACCAATCATGGAACTCAGGAGGAAGAAGAGTTGGCTGCTGTGTCATACCCCTGGGATCTGAGCCACATGGGGCTGCTAAGACATTCACCTTTGCCCATCCCTCTGACTGCATCACTTGCGCCTGGAGGGTCTTCCCCCCTTTCACCACATCAAAGTCAAGGTTCCGCCCCCCGGCACAACAACTCCTCCTTGTCCACTATTCTCACTCTATTAACACCTTGTCTCCACTCCAGCCTCGCTGCCTGTTTGCCAGGTCCCCTCACTTCATATGGCCACCGGCCTCTCCTTCAAATCTCTCCACAAGTTCGGTGAGAATTCTCTCCCTAGGAGGGTTTCATTAGGCATCAGTCTGACACAGCTCGTTGTCTTTATTAAAGAACATTGAAGATGATTTGGAACCTTCTGGAAGCCCCGTGTCATGCAGTAGCTCCCTTTGAACTATGGGATGTTATGATCAATACCTTCCACCACCCACCCTCCTCTCCTTTGTATGCTCCTTTTTGCATTTCATTTCAGATTGCCCTTGAAAGCTCTCTGGAGATTGTCTCAGATTACGTGTTTGTTAGGCACTCAGCATCATGGGGCTCTGACCTCTAATAACCACTGCAACCCAGACAATGAAACCACAGTAATATCCTAGGAGGGTTAACCAGCTTAACCAGAGAACCAGCACTGGAGCCATTATCAGGTGGGAAAGTGCAGAATTATTGGTTAAGGGAAAAGAAATGGGTGAGGAGATGGAGTCTTTTTTCACATCTGGATTTCATAAGAAGAATATTAATCACTGAGGATTTGCTTGTGCCTATGAATAAAAAAGATCTTGACTGCAATAATGCTAAGAGAGCAATCTAAAGGGAGAAAAAGCATCAGCTATTGGTGGGTCCCATCTCAGGGGGATACGGACATTACGAACCAAATAGATGGACCATTAACAAATCTTTTCTTTCAAACTATGTGATACTGGAGAAATAGGAGGTGACTTGCAATCGTCAAATGTTGTTCCAGAACTTAATAGGTTTCTATGAAAGGCTGAGAATTACACCTGCTGCCTAACGTCTATATGACAGAAAGTGTTGCTGGATAGCTTAAGGATACATTTGGAAAAATATATTTTAAAAGGTGTGAGTCAGGCTAGATTTGCTAGAGGTAACTCATGCCAGGCAAATCTGATTACTTTTCTAATTGGTCGACAGAGAAGAGAACCAAAAGATTTCATAAATCTGGACTTTCAGATGGCCTGTTTTGACAACATTTTACATGATGGATTATCGTATCAACTCTCTCAGGCTGGGCTCAGTAATAAATGGCTGCGATGCTGGCTAGCGAGCCTGGCATGAGGCTAGCGGAGTGGGGGGCAGGGAGGAGACAATTTGGCTGCTCCTTTGACATGGCTTCGTTAGGGGTTCAGACACAGGAGACTGCTGAGCGCACATACAGGCGGGGCCCCATTCTGTCCACTACACTCCTGCCCAGGGACTGGCCAGCACAGTGTAGGGAAGCATGGGCTCTGCTCCCTCCTTGTGCCCCTCCGGAGGGAGAGCAGAATGGGAGGGGGCAGCGCCATGGCCTGTGGAGCTGGCCATTCATGGAGCAGGGATCACACAGCACCTTCTGCAAAGTAGGCAGAGCTCTAGCCCTCTGGCACATGCACCACAGAATGCCTCTGGAGGCATATGGCTCTGGCCACAGCCCCCTGCCCCCTCTATGCACCTTTCTTCCCCACCCGTCAACCCCTCCCCATGCCCCCTTCCCCCTCCAATACACCTGAGGTGTCAAGGGCAGATTGGCCTCCTCAAGATACAGGTGAGACCAAGCCAAGGGAAGTCGTTCAGTGGGATGTAAGTCTTTTGTGGGATAGATTAAACAAAGGCTCCCATGCTGGCCAGTGTGGTCCAAGAACTCATGGCCTATTATGATTATATTGCCTAGAAGCTCCAGTCATAAACCAGGACCACATTGTGTGGTCCATGCCCCAGGGAGTTTACACTCCAAAGATAAGACAAGAGGCCGCAGGGGGAGAGCAGGGAAACAGTAAGATAATCCTGGTGAGTGAGACAGTGGACTCAGCACACCAGCTGGCTAGCTGTTACGCGGTCCCAAGCAAGAGTGGTGTCACTTACATGCCTAGAGTTAAGAATGTGCAAAAGTGTCTACAGTAAGAGGACCTTGGAGAGTGAGCTCATGTGGGCAGGAACTCTGTACAGCATCTGCCACAAAGAAGATCTGACCCTGAGCCGAGCTTCTAGGTATTACCGTAGTATAAATATGAAACCACAACAACAATGAATGAAAATTCATATCAGAAACTACACTGTTTGTGATCTGTTACTTCTCATTAAATATTCTTCTGTTTTAAAAGTGTCAATTATCCAGTCAGGGAATAGAAACAATACCATGTTACCAAAGCTAGCTACCACACACCACAAAGTGAATAGAGAATCTAAACACAGTTCCTGGGCTGAAACATGGTGTGACACTGGCAGACCAGGTGCCAGCTCATGCCAAGGCTCCAGCACTCCCTGAACACTGACAAATGCAGAGCTGGGCACCAGTTTGGCTCATCGTTTCCCTTCTAAGTTAATAAATCTTTAGTTTGCTTGTTCCAGGATTGGCTACAGGTGTTATCTTTGGTTTGAGATCTGAATACAGAGGGCCTGGGGAAAATGACTGGTCCTTTGGGACTAGGATAACCTGAATAACCCACGAAATCTTATGCCCAAATAAATCTATTAGTCTTTAAGGTGCCGCCAGACTCCTTGTTGTTTTTGTGGATACACACTAACACGGCTACCCACGATACCTGAATATTGTTGTGAATTTTGGTGTAAAGTGACCATCTAACACTCAGTCCAGCTTGCCTGGGTGGCAAGATAGCCTGGAACATCCAAAGGGACTGTCTGTGACTCTGGGGTAAGGCTGTTACAGCGCTTTGGGAGGTCACACTTGTTACTGGGTTGGTGAAATCTTAGTATAGAGCAGATAGCCAGTTTGGAGGGATGGTCAAAGGTTGTTGGTGCTCATGATCATGAGCCCCTCCAGACAGCGTGACACATAGTATCACAATGAGAGGAAATAACGATCATACACTTACATGTCTGAGTTATTTTTAGTTGCTTGTAATCTTTGTTCATTTTCCCTTTCGTATTCTGTTTATGGAGTTCTCGTTTGCATGGAATTATGTTACAGTGAGGTCACATGGATTATAGAATTCTAAAGATAAATTAAGCCACTTAACCTCTCTGTCTGAATTTCCCCATCTGTAAAACAAGGATAATAATTTTTGTCTCATGGGGTCATGAGGGTTAATTCATTACTTTTTGGAAAGCTCTTTCAGATCCTTGGATGGGAGGCACTGCAGAGATGCAAATACATTTAGAAATGCGGCTTTTAAAAGGTCTCTGTGACACTGCACCCCGTATTCTTCACAGTGATATTGTTATATGATTATGACATAATTATAATGTATTTTATGTAAGATAAGTCATGTGAGATGTCACTGAAAATGTGATGATTTGCTGAATATGACTGTCCTGTTTGTGTGCATGTATCATCTTTGTATCTGAAGTTAGGAATATTGACTATGTATCTAGTATCAGAGGAGTAGCCGTGTTAGTCTGGATCTGTAAAAGCAGCAAAGAATCCTGTGGCACCTTATAGACTAACAGACGTTTTGGAGCATGAGCTTTCATGGGTGAATACCCACTTCCTCAGATGTATGTAGTGGAAATTTCCAGGGGCAGGTATATATATGCTAGCAAGCAAGCTAGAGATAATGAGGTCAGTTCAATCAGGGAGGATGAGGCCCTCTTCTAGCAGTTGAGTTGTGAAAACCAAGAGAGGAGAAACTGGTTCTGTAGTTGGCAAGCCATTCACAGTCTTTGTTCAATCCTGAGCTGATGGTGTCAAATTTGTAGATGAACTGAAGCTCAGCAGTTTCTCTTTGAAGTCTGGTCCTGAAGTTTTTTTGCTGCAGGATGGCCACCTTAAGGTCTGCTATAGTGTGGCCAGGGAGGTTGAAGTGATCTCCTACAGGTTTTACAGCTGCTATGTACATCGGCCAAACTGGACAGTCTCTATGGAAAAGGATAAATGGACACAAATCAGACATTAGGAATGGCAATATACAAAAACCTGTAGGAGAGCACTTCAACCTGTGCCATGTGGCTCTTCAGAAGTTAACATGCGGCTCCTTGTCTAGGCACCAACTCCAGGGCTGGAGCTACAGGCGCCAACTTTCCAATGGGCCAGCGGGGGGTGCTCACCGCTCAACCCCTGGCTCTGCCCCCACTCCACCCTTTCCTACCGGCCTGCTAAACCCAGGGTTGTGAGTTCAATCCTTGAGGGGGCCACTTAGGGATCTGGGGCAAAAACTGGTCCTGCTAGTGAAGGCAGGGGGCTGGACTCGATGACCTTTTGAGGTCCCTTCCAGTTCTAGGAGATAGGTGTATCTCCAATTATTACCTTATTACCTCCCCTGATCCTGCCCTGCCCCCACTCCACCCCTTCCTGCCCCCTCCCCTGAGTCTGTCGTGCCCTCGCTCCTCGCCCTCCCCCAAACCCTCCTGCATGCCATGAAATAGGTGATTGGGAGGCATGGGGAGGGGGCAGGAGGCACTGATCGGCAGAATTGGTAAATTCTGGCTCCTTCTCAGGCTCAAGTTAGCCACCCCTGCCTTAGGAGAAGCTTATCTCCCACCTGATGAGCCTTCCTGTGAACTCTCCAAACAGCCTGTGAGTAATGGCTGCTATAACTCTACAAGGACATGTGATGAAGCCACATGTCTCTAGACTCTATCATGGGATGTCAGTGTTGTTCCACAGAATCGTCTGGGAACTAAGCTTTGGGAACAAAGGGTCCCTGCCATATGCAAAAGCTATATAAGGCTTCCCACATAAGAAGACTCCTGGAAACACCTGAGGAACAAAGACTGAACTGGGGGAAGTGCTGGAGCCAGGCTAAAGGGATTTTTAGCGGTGAATGAAACACCTGGGGATTCCAAGCTATAAGCAAGTGCAGCTTGCCCCTTAAGAATCTGCAGCCTGCTTGTAGCATCTCTTCGGGTGAGAATCTGTGATTCATATCCAATCTATTTCGTATAGTAAGCTTTGCTTGTGTGTTTTGTTGATTTGTAGGTAATCTGCTTTGATCTGTTTCCTATCACTTATAATCACTTAAAATCTATCTTTTGTAGTTAATAAACTTGTTTTTGCTTTATCTAAAACCAGTGTGTCAGAATCATAAGCCAGGGGTAAAAGGCTGTTGTATATTTCTCTCCATATTGAGGGAGGGGGAAAACTTTATGAGCTTGAGCTGTACGGTTTCCTGTGCAGTGCAAGACAATCTAATTCTAGGTTTCTACTCCAGAGGGGGTATGTGCCTGAGGGGTTCAGAGTACCCTTCCCCTGCAATGGCTGGTTAAAGAGCCTGCTTCTAACTGCATCTGGGTTTGCCCCTACCTGTGTGTGTGCTGGTGAAAGTGCAGGCAGGAGGGCTTTGTAGCTTGTCACGGCAGTACAGTGTGAGGGAGCCCAGGCTCGTGGGTCAGAGGGGCACAGTGCTACCCCAGTTCCTAGTAGCACCCTGGGGGGAATCCATCACAGTGGCACAGCGAGCAGTCATATGCACAGCGTGTTGCTCTGAGTGAGATTGGCACTTCATACACTGGTGGTGATTTAAGTATGGTGGCTAGAGATCACTCAAAGTGGTTACCAGTTGGCTATTTTCATTTTGCTTATTTTGGGAAAGGGAAGAAGGGTCAGAAAAGTCGGAAAATGATTGAAAGTGGAACCAGTAAGAAGCTGGAGCTCTGCAGAATGCAGGAGGAAGAGAAGGAGAAGGAACATAAAAGATTTTGGAATTAAAACAACTGCAGACTGAAGCTGAAAAAGCAGCACACCAGAGAGCCTTGAATCTGAAACAGACAGAGGCTGACAAAGACACTGAAGCCCAGAAACTAGCCATGGAGGAGAAGGAAAGAGAGAGGAAGCATGAACTGGACTTGATAGAGAGGCGGAACCAGAACCCCCACATACCAGGGAGTCCCACCTCTCCAAAACTCCACAAATGGGAGCCGGTGTGTCCTGAATACAGTGAGACAGGGGATATTGCTGAATATTCCATGAGCTTCCTGAAGGCCAAAAGATGCCCACTTTGGTTGCAAAGTTATCTGGGAGAGCTCTGGATATATTCAATAAGATGCCAATTAGAGATGCTGCAGGTTACAGTAAATTCAAGGAAATGGTTTAAAAACAGTTTCAGATTACAGGTTAGAGAGCTTTGTAGCTTGTCACAGCAGTACAGTGGTGGGTCAGGATGGTGGGTCAGGGGCTCAGTGGTACCCCAGTTCCAGGTGGTATCCTGGGTGGAACCCATCACAGTATCCTTCTTTGGTTTCTCTATGCCTCTACGAGGCATCTGACAACCATCTGATGAGGGATTTGCTTTCCACACTTTATATGCAGAATTTTTTTTCACAGAGAAGCAGTCGATTCTCATGCAGAATGCAAGTGATGGGGAAGGACGGTTGCAGGCCCCACTTCAGGAGAAGATTTGAGCCCATGCTACCTGGGTAGCAATGGTTCCCTGAATCCGGGCATAAAAGAGGAAGAAGGGTCTATGTGACTAAGGGCTGGGACTCAGGAGATCTCTTGCCAGCTTTGCCAAACACTTCCTGTAGGGCTGACCTATAAATGCCTCCTGCTGCCTGAACAGGATGAGCCTCATGTTAATCACTTCATTCCCCATTCCTAGTACTGTTCAGGGCTGAAGGAGGAATTAGGTGGGTCACTGTCCCTTGCAGGGTGGTCGGGAGGTGGACAAAGGGTGGAAGTGAGTTTTGTGGTTAAGGGAGTGGGGTGGGGAATCTGGGAGGCAGAGGTAAGAGAATGGCCCAGCAGAGAGGGCTCCCTTTAGGGTTTGCAGTGGCCTTCACACCCTGCTTTGGAGGTCTTTGCTTCGGGAGGCAACTGTGCCCATTCCATTGATGGACACTGGGAATACAGAGGAGCAAAGGGGAAAAGATTCCCAGCGCTTGACAGAGACTCGGCTCTCTACTTGATGGTGTTTAGTGCAAGGTCAGTGGCTAATGATGTCATCCCCATGTATAACCTGTGTGATAATCTGTACCTTGGGGGAACACTCTGTGACCCCCCCTTATTCCTCATTTGTATATGGTTGCGATCTTGCATATAAACTATGCCTCGTAAAGTTATGATCTGCTGAAAGTCATTTCTCTATCCATAGATCTATCTATCATTAATGCATATGGAGTTCTGAGAATTGTGTTGTAGCGTTGTCATTAAACATGCTGTAAATTGGGGAATCAGCCAGATATTAGCTCCCCAAAGGTAACAACAAGGAAAGTAACCAATGTCCAGGCGGGGTGTCAATCAACCCATCAACAACCATTGTCCAGCAAGGGAGCTACAATTCAGTGACCCACTAGCATGAGGCCACAGCAGCGGAATTGCTCAACCTTGCCTGGAGACTCAGCAATGTCCACCCAGACATGACTGGACACTTGTTTTCCAAGCACAGGGTGTATAAAACAGACAGAGTGGCCACATGTTTGGTCTTTCTTCTTCCCTCACCTGCTCTGCAAGCAACAAGGACATTCTGAAGACTGCAACTGAGGGGACTGGCCCAGATTTCAAGGATGAAATCTGTGTACTATGAACTGCAGTATTCAGTGGGGTGAGAAAAACTGCTTCATCTACATGTTGCCCAGTCTAAAAGGGTTGAGAGTTTAGACTGCGTGCTTATATTTTATTTCTTTTGGTAACTAACTCTGACTTTTTGCTTATCACTTAATATCACTTAAAATCTATCTTATGGAGTCAATAAATTTGTTTGACTGTTTATCTTTACCAGTGAGTTTGTATGAAATGTGTGGCAAATCTGCTCAGCTTTTGCAAAGGCTGGTGTATGTCCACTTTCCATTGATGAAGTGGTGAACCAATTAATAAATCTGCATTGCTCATCTTGAGCAGTGCAATGTGGTATATTCCTGAGGTAGTGCTGGGAGCTGGGGGGATTTGGCCAGTGCCTTTCTCTGTGTGATTCGTGAGTGGATCTGGGAGCATTCATGCAATCTAGCTGGATGTGGGCCTCCATTTGCTGTTGTGCTGAGTGATCACAGCACCTGGAGGGGTTTTGGTCACTAGCAAAGCACTATGGAGAGAGAGCCCAGGCTGGAGAGAGTTCAGGGGGCACAGTGGTCTCACAATCCCAGGCTGCACCCTGGAGATCCCATCACAACCTGACCAAGGAGGAGGCGTCTGGCCCTGTTTGCATACCCAAGGCCTGGCTGGATGGGAAAGAGGCCCCTTTGTCAGCTGAGATTTTTTCAAACTGAACAGGTCAAGCAGGAGCCAAGAGAAAGCTGGGGTGAGGTGGAGCAGCTGTGTCACTGGCTCTGATTGAGCACGGGGTGATGCTGTGCTCCAGGAATGGCATTGCTGGGGTGAGGGAGGGTTATTTGGGATAGCTGGGGCACGCAAAATGCCCCATGGCACCATGGGAGTCCCAGCCCAGCAGACTGAATTTTAGCTAGGGTGTGGGGATGGAGTCTCCATGGCTAATGGAGTAAATCCACTGTCCATATGGACGACAGTTCTGCTGGGATGGCTCGGGGGATCCTTGTCCCCATGGGCAATGGCCATTCCCTGGTGGTTTCCTACATGACATGTACCAGTGGGTCCATCCTAGGTCTTGCTTGGGGAGGGGACCAGGTACAGGGTGAAGGGGAGGATTAGGCCTTTGTCTTGGTCTGACTAGAGCTGGAGGGATCCTGCCAGTGCAGCGTTTGGGAACCTCCTCAGCCCAGCCATCTTCATACTCCTCAGGAGTCACTGCTTGCTGATATTTATGCACCAGGTTTGTGTCCACACAGACATTCAGTGAGTGGCTGTTTGCCTTGGTTCAGCTGTGAACTGGAGTCTTGTGTGCCAGAACGAGTATTTGCTCTTTGTTAATCAGTATTTGCTACTCATCAGTCACCGAGTTCTGTGCTCTGTTTTCCTGTTTAAGAAGTTTCACTCCATCCAGTCAGGAATCAAAAATAGTCCCATATGGCTCAGGCACCTAGTCACACACCCCACTAACAAAGGGAATAGTCTGCAAGCTAATATTTGTGGACAGAAACTACGTAGCCAATGCATTTAAAGAACTCAGACTCAGCCCCGAAGGGTTCACAACATTCCAGATGCTGACACTGGTCTCTTAAGCCATTGGTGACCTGGTCCTAGCTATCTCTGAAATCCCTTTTCTACCCTGTGGCATCTTCATAACAAAGGATCAGCCAGTGGGTCTCCCTCACTGGCCCAGTTTGAACATCTGAGTGCAGGGCTGTGTGCATTTTTGGGGCATGGCCCTCTGCTCTAGAACTCTCCTCCAGGTTGTGCTCTCGGAGTGCGGTGACTGACACTGTGTGGCCAAGATCCTATCTCTGCGCTTGGGCTTTTGGCCACAGAGGTGCTAGTGGGGCATGACTAGGTCTGTCCTGGAGCTAGCAGTTGAGCCCATTGTTTAGTGGATGCTTGTTGAGTGGCTGTCTGTTTTAAAACAAACCTGGGTCCCCTAGAATACATGATGAGTAAATACAAATAAAATGAATATGCCACAGCTTTCCCTTCTGCCCCAAAGGATCATTCATGGTGGCTTCTTCTTGCAAGCTCTGCAGAAGCTCTCAGTGTGTCCCCTGATTCCAGTGTCTACATCTGAGATGCTAGCGTTCAGCAGGTCAATGCTGTGAAGTGCTTCTGAGAACAAAGTATGCAATATTTGTGGCAGGAATTTTAGTCAATGTTCTGGGCCTTTCCTTCCTCAAACCACCATGAATTGCCACCCCATCTCCCTGGTGGGACATCTCCAGCCGTTCCCTTTAGCAATACGAGTTGGCCATCTTCCAATCTGGAGGGATTTCTTCTGAAGTGAGCGAGGCTGTAAAAAATACAAGCATCTGGCACAGATTATCCAATTCCTATTCTTCTTTCATTTAGTCGTTGGGGATCTCCGTCGTCTGTGCCTCCTGGCTTATCAACTTTAAGAGCGTCTAACCCTTTTAATAACCATTTGGGATGTAATCTGTACACTCTGCACTCCCTCATCTTCTGCCCTACTCAATCTGATTTAGGCAAATGCCCTAGTCTGCAAGCGAATTGTCTAGCGTTTCTGAGCCACCAGCTGAAAAGTCCAATGTCAAACTGATCCCCTTAACATGTGGGTAGAAGGGGAAAGGAACAAACTGCTGGATACTTGTGTGGCTCTCTGCCATTTGCTGCCTTGCTTCTGATAATTCACTCATCCTCTTTGGCAGGGATTTGTGTGTGGGTGGGTGGGTGTGGGTGTAATTCATTCCGTCCTCCCGTTCCAAATATCCAGTCTGTTAATTCTTTCCCACTCTGTCTCCTCCCACCACACACACACTTCCCGAGAGGAATGTCTCATTCTCACTTGCTCTTCCCAGAGCTCTCACCTCTCTGCACCAGCAAACACAGCTCTGCACTCACTCTCCTGCATCTCCTTGTCAGTATTTGAACACTTCTGAGGCATTTTTGAGGAACAGGACAAATATGAGAAGGTTCTGCAATCTGAAGAGGTTTAACCACCATGTGCCTTGATCTTACCGAGCTGGGTTTCGTAGGCCCACATTTTCAAACTAATTTGGAAGACACTTTGCCATTCCTGTCGCTCTGTTTATATATTGCTTTGAGTCAAGGATTCATTTGACTAACAGGAGACCAAAGTTTCCCACACATAGCTCTGCCAATGTATGGCTGGCTTAGCTTGTGCAACTGGTTTGATTCACTCCAGTACCAAAACACTTCATTCCCGACCAGCATCCTTCTCCAGTTGTATCATGGAATCTCAGGGTTGGAAGGGACCTCGGGAGGTATCTAGTCCAAACCCCTGCTCGGAGCAGGACCAAACCCCAACTAATCATCAAATAAATAAAAACAAAACGTTGACAACATATGCAAAGCAAAGAAGTAAATCAACTCTTGAATCTCTTTTCTCCAGTAAGCATGACCCGCATGCACTCAGCTGTCACACAGCCAGGCAAGCAGTTAAGTTCTAATTGTGAAAAACTGTCTGTCCCATAGGACCCTGTAGGTCGGGGGTGCCCCTGCTCGGGACGTACTGCTGTCCTGTCTCACTGCAGGTATCTCTCCAGCTCTGTAACTGCCACAGTAACTGTCTTTGAAACAGCCCTCACTGCATGACTGAGCAGGGAAACCTTCTTTCATAATAATCACTCGCTGGCCACAGGGACCCAGACAGCCCCTTTTAATGTGGACCCCACAGACGTCCCAGAGCCTCCACTCCCCAGCACAGCAGCAGTGCGCTGCCCTAGGAGCCCTGGCTGGCTGGGGGATGAGCACAAATGGGGAGCTGGTTTCTCCACACCCCCAGGGCCCTTGTTGTCTAGGGAGCTGGCAGTCACCTCCTGCAGCCGGCTCTCCTCCCACTGCAGGATGGACGGATGGTTTTGAGAAAAGGTTGCACAGGCGACTGGCGAGCAAGAGCAGTGTCTGAGCTGGAGGACAGGCACGGGGAGAAGCCCAAGCATGTAACCCTTGTGAGCCTGTACCATGAGGATCAGCCAGAGCCCAGAGGGAAGGAGGGTCTGATGATGATGATGATGAAGGGAGCTGATGCAGCAGCTATCTGCTGGCCAAGCATTAACAGTGTTGGAGTGATCCCTGGGTGATTTCCTGACTCCCTGGAGGCTGTCAGAGGAGTCTGCCCCCCAAGGCGTGGGGTGGGCACTTGGCACCCATCAGCAAGCAAAGCCCTACTACACCTAGGGTATCCAGTAAGCGCAGAGAATCCCAGCTGTCTGATCCCGTGCTGCAAACATCATCAGCATAAGGATGATGCGCAAAGAGGGGAAGGAGGGTCTCAGCTTATGATTCACTGGTGAACCTCGGCCAGTGTCTCAGCTCCCCTATCTCAGCCAACCACACAGCCCCACATGCTTCTGGGAATCCTGGCACCGTTTAATGTCTCGTTCCATTGGAGTCTGGGTAATAAGCCTCTCTCAAAAGCTAGTGGAACAAGTCTTTCCCCTGCTCATCAGACTCCTTATCCCTGTAGCAAGGCATGAACATAAATAGAGCATTGACCACCCCTCCTTAGACATGCCTCCACACCCCTCTATCCAGGCAGGAACTGAGAGCATCCCGCATCCAGCCCTGGATCTGCAGCCATCGTGACTGGACACAATGTAAGCTCAGGTTGCACACGTATCATATAAAGGGTTGGTTTTGATAAAACAAGGTCTGTAATTACACTATTGTTACACAGCTGGTACAAGGTAATTATAGCCTTGTTCTGCTTCCAGATGCTAAAGTCAAGTAACTGGAAGGTTAACTACGTGGCATATTTCTTAATATGTTCCCAATAGATTCTAACTTTGCACCTTCCTCTGCATGATACATGTACCTAGTATGAAACCCTGTTACCCGCAGGTTCACTGCAGGGCTCTGATTCACCAGTGCCACCCAGGCAGAGTCACCGTATCCTGGGCAATGCTCTGCTATATGGGTGCTGCAGCAGCCCCACATGCTCTATGTGGGGGTGAGAAGTTTGTCTCTGGAAATGCTCCTCCTGAAGTACCACACTGAGGCCAGGTCCACACTACAGAGTTAGGTCGATATAAGGCAGCGTATGTGGGCTGAACTCTTTAAGTGTCTACACTAAAATGTAGCTCCCACCGATGTAACTCACACACTACACCAACTTAATAACTCCACCTCCGTGAGAGGCGCTGTGCTTAGGTCGATGTAGTTAGGCTGACACAGTGTCTGTGTAGACACTGTTACTTGCATCGCTCACAGCTGGACCAGGGAGCTCCAGCTGTGAGCCGCACATGGAGCTGACAGCTTGGGCTGTCAGCCTCAGGGCCAATGGGGTGGTGGTGTTACAGTTGTCAGTGCCCCACACAGTTAGGTCAGTGAAAGAGTTCCTAGTGAAGACATGCCACATGGACAGAAGGAGCGCAGTGTGAACTTGAAATACCGCTTCAATTACCACAGTGGCTGTACATCAACTTAAGTCCACTTAATTTTGTAGTGCAGACTTGCCCTGAGTCGCCAAGGGACTTGCCCCTGGACTACAACAGCAATAGCGGCAGAACTTCAGGCCTCAGTTTCCAAATTACCGAGGGCCCAGGGCAGAGATTGAATGGGCTAACAACATTACCTGAACCCGCCATAAGCCAGAACTAGGAGACAAGGTTTGGTTTGACTTTCACTTTGGGCTGTGTTTGGAGACTGAGAGAGAAGCGTCACAGCCAGGCAGGCCCCTTCTCCCCTCCACATTCCTACCCCAGGGTCCTTTGGGGATTTCAAGGACTCTGAACAGGGTCATCTCAGCAGAGGCTAGAAACCCAGGAGACTGAGGAGAGTCACAGTCAGGCTAGCAAGGGCCCAGCCTAACTCCACATCCGTTTAGCTATGATCAAACTGTCCCCTTCTCCCATGCTGAACACTGGTGGTGATGATCCTTCCCCCCGTCACAGGGGCAATGTGAGTCATTAATATCTGTAAAGCCCTTCGAAGTGTGAGTAGGAGGCACTGGAGCTTTTTGACTTTTATTATTCTGATCCCTTTCCCCATTGACACCCTATCCTGCCTCCTCCAGGCCTAATCAAGCCTCACTTACTGTTTTATTCCTCTGGGGACTGCGGTCGCTATTTTATTTTTTGTGCTCTAACAGACACTCTTTTCTAAGAGATTTGTATTCAGTATTTTCCCGAGGGACAAGCCCTCTGTGCTCGCTGCTCTGGGAGGGGTTTCCTTGGGTGGAGGCACCAGGTGCCCTTGGGGGTGAACCTAGGACCTATAACCCTGAGAAGAAAAGGGAGAAGACTGCAGCCGCACCTCAGGGCTGGGTTACATCTCAATCTAAGTCAAGCCTGCCTATTAGCCTCATCTACCCCTCCAGTCACAGCTTCTGTCAAGCAAAAATAAAACCGTCGCACAGCTGCTGTCTTTAGCACCCTAGTGAAGTAACTGCTGAAATTTCAGGAAGCTGTTGGCTTGTGACTGCTGTCTTTGCTCTAAGCACCAGATCTCATTTGCTTCACGGAAGAGTCAACATACCTGTCTCCCAAGCCCCGGCACCCTCCTGCTATTCCTGCAAGCTCTCCTGCACGTACAGCTCCGCTGATACCCCTCCATTCTAGCATGCAGTTCTCATGTCTTGGGCTCCTTGCACAGCTCTGCCAGCCCACCCCAACAGGGAGAAACTACCACTGCAGAATGTGGAGTCTCTGCTGCAGAGACTGGCAGAGACAGAAATGTGCCCAGATGGGTGGCAGTTTGGTGAGACCCATAACACGGTGCTTCAGCATGAAAGACACCAAACTCTGTGAGCTCAGACAGGCTCTGAAGTCCGCTTTGCAGAGGTACAAAGCTGCTGCACTAGCAACTCTTCCACCCTGCCACTGAGCCTTTGACTGATGATTCCCCATCAGATATTCCAGTCATGATTTCTTACACGTCCCAGCCCTTCTCTGGATACCAGTTGCTTAGCCTCACCTGGTGCCTTATTGCACACAAGGGGCTCCCATATCTGTGCCAATTGACAAACAAACTAATAACCCAGAGCGCTCTGCAGAGGAAAAGAGTAATTATTACCTCTGTGCTTCCAGACCTAGGAGGGGATCATTTAGTGCAATTATAAACTAATTCTCTATGATAGGACACTGAAGCACTGTGAAAAACTGGAGTTTTAGCAGCCCCCACTAGGGCTTTGGGCTAATTATGACTGATCCATCTTGGCATGTTTGCACTCGAGCACTGTATGTAACCCATGCTAATGGGCAGAGAAAGGGGGCATGGCAGGGAAGGCACGCGACTTGCCCTGCACCTCAGAGACTCAGCCAGTGGCTGGGTAACCAGGGGCGGCTCCAGGCCCCAGAACACCAAGCATGTGCTTGGGGCGGCAAGCAGCGGGGGGCGCTCTGCCGGCGCCGTGAGAGGGTCCGCTGGTCCTGTGTGTGCTTGTGGAGGGTCCGCCGAAGCCGCGGGACCAGAGGACCGTTTGCAGGCAAGCCACGAAAGGCAACCTGCCTGTTGTGCCTGGGGTGACAGAATTTCTAGAGCCACCCCTGTGGGTAATAGCTCCTGTGGGGAAACACAGACAGCCCACTGAGCTCCGTTCATGGGAGACTCCACAAAATACTCCCAGTCCTGAACTCTTATCTTGCAATCCCCATCTGACCCCGGGCTGTGGATACCGGACTCAGGGGTGAGCTGAGCCTAACAGAGAAGAAAAGGCACTTGTGGGTAAGGCCCTGCACTGGGACTCAGGAGACCTGGGTGCAGTTTGCCTTTGCCATAGACTCCCTGTGTGGCCCTGGGCTAAGCTTCTCTGTGCTTTAGCTCAGATCCACTGTGTGTAAACTGGGAATAATAATGCTTCCTTTAGATTGTAACCTCGCTGGGGTAAGGGCTGTCCCTGACTATGTGCGTGAACAGTGCCTGGTCTCAGCTGGGGCCTCTAGCTGCTCCTGAGATAATAATAATTAGCAGGGCCTCAGAGTCAGCTTGGCCCCAAGCACATGACCTTGTTTGCCATCACACCAAGGCAGTTTAATTGCTAACCCTAACAAGACCAAACACCAGAGCGCTGGCAGGCGATAAACCTATTCCCTGTCAATGCTTCACCCCATCTTTCATTTACATTAATGAGATCATAGAAACTCCAGCTGCAAGAGGCAGGCGGAAGAGGGAAGACAGCTTTTCACTGCTCCTAAGGATAGACAGTGCTCCAAGGGCTGTGGGGGGCGGGGGGGGGGGGTAGACACTGTGCAAGACACAGCACAGAGTCTCTACAGGGCTTTAAAAAACACAGGTGTGTAGCGGGGCAGTCACCCCACTCCGTCCCTGAAAAGGTTAAAAGCCAGCCCTTGGAGAGGGCTGGGGCTGAGAGCCAATAAGAAAAGGTTGGGAGGCAGCCAATCAGGGTCAGGCCGGGCCCTATAAAAGAGCTGCCAGGCCAGAAGGCAAACAGTCTCTCTCTAGCTTTGGAGAGAGTGTCACTCCAGCCTTGGAGTGGGAAGGGCCTGGCTGCCTGGGAGCACAGGGTACCTGAAGCAGAGCAGAGCAGAGCAGAGCAGTGCTGGGGAGCTCCAGCCTGGCACCTCCCCAGGCTGAGGCCTTGTGGAAGGCCTAAGGAGGTCCTGGGGCTACAGAGTTGCAGCCTGGGAACAGGCAGAGGCAGCTGGTCCAACTCCCTTGCCAATGATGAGTGGCCATCAGAGGCGGCTCCAGGCCCCAGCACGCCAAGCGTGTGCCTGGGGCAGCAAGCCGCAGGGGGCGCTCTGCCAGTCGCCGCGAGGGCGGCAGGCAGGCTGCCTTCGGCGGCTTGCCTGCGGAGAGTCCGCTGGTCCCGCGGCTTCGGTGGACCTCCCGCAGGCATGCCTATGGAGGGTCTGCTGGTCCCTGTGCCTGCGGGAGGTCCACTGACGCCACGGGACCAGCGGACTCTCAGCAGGCAAGCCACCAAAGGCAGCCTGCCTGCCATGCTTGGGGCGGCAAAATGCCTAGAGCTGCCCCTGGTGGCCATTACAGACTGCAGGTTGCCCCAGAGAAAGGAGGTTACATGATGACTGGCAGTAGCCACTGAGGCAAAGTGGGCATGGGGGAGGGGGTTCCCCTGGGAAGGGAGACCCAGAGTGTAGGGGTATTGCTGTGGGCAGAATCCCAAGGTAAAGGGCACCAGGGTCCAGGAGGGACACAGGGCCTGAGGCAGGCTAGACACCAGCCAGCAGGAGGCACTCCAAGGCTAAAGAGCTAATGCCCAGAATGACCAGCAGGAGGCGCCAGGGCAGTGAGTCTGAGATCTGCTAAAAGGTACAAAAGGCACCACGGCAAATAATCAAACACAATCCAGCTGCAGCAACTCTCTCCACTCTGTGCAGGAACACGAGGCTGCCCTGCCCTGCCTGGTCCTGCCTTGCCCAGCCCTGCCCTGCCCTCAGCAGTCAAGGCTCTAGCCCTAAAACAACAACAAAACAGAACTTACTTATAGTGCCCCAGGAACACGTCACGGGTGAGTCACATTCCTCCCTAGCAATGGGCTCATTAGAAGTTAAGAGCCTACCACTGCTGCTAGCACATGGAGCTGCCTCTACCTCCGGTTGCTGAGGTCTGTGCTGTGCTGTGCAAGCTTGTGGTTGACCCACACAGGAGGTCATTTCACCCATTCACAACCCAGTAGGATTGTACACTTCAGAACAGTAGGATTGTAACACAATAGAAATAAATGTATTTCTTGGGTCTGCGCAAAAGCCAGCCCCCTCCCTGCACTCGATCGCCTCACCCCCTGGCACTCAGGGCTACGGCTCGCCCATCGACCCTTCTCCTGCCCTGCAGGAGGAGAGTGGACATCACCATTGGCTGGTTCCCTCTCCCTGTTTTATCACCCTGGGGAGGATCTAGTCCCCCCTTCCCCAGGCAGGGAGGGGCTGGCTCATTCGTCCTCCCTCCCTGATTGGTTGGGAGGAGAGTGGGATCTGCCTGCAGTGTACGGCCATGGGCAAAGCTCTCTGCATAATGGCATGCGTGGGTAGTGGTCAGTGCCCAGCCTGCCCAGCCACACGGCCACTCCCCAGGCAAGGTCTGAGGTGCCAGGTAAGTGGCTCCCACAAGGCATCTCCCAATGCCCATTGCAGCTCTCACTGCTAGCAGAGTTTCGGTTCCTCACCCTGGCTCCCTTGGCGGCGTCCTTCGGCTGTGTCACCCACAGGGAGGAGTCCATGCCCAGTGACTCATACTCTGCGCTAGGGACCCGGTTCTCTTTCCACACCTGTCCCTGTCAGTGGTGAGGACACGGCAGTGGTCCCCCTGGCCAGCAGGGACCAGGGAAGAGCACAAATTTGTCCTGGCCGGAAGGCTGGCCCCACGGCTGGAGCGCGGCTCTGCTCTGGGATAGTGGCTGGCTGGATCCAAGTCTTTTCTCTCAGAGGCTCCAGAGCAAACACAATTTGTTAACAAGGGGAAAGGGGCGATTTCTCCATGTGCCAGCCCTGCAAACTCCCCTGAGATCTGCGTATCGCTTCTTCTTCCTGTGCCCCCACTTCTCCACCTGCATAGTGGGGGCACAGGCAGCACTTCCCCGCCTCACAGGGACACAGTGAGTCATCAACATTTGTAAAGCCCTCTGAGGTGTGGCTGGGAGGCACTGGAGAAGGGCACAGTGTTCTCACGTTTAAAGGGATAGATGCCCTATGGAATGAGCCACTTACTGACATACTGTGGCACAATCCAATCAGCTTAGGCGCTGCAAGCCTGGGAGGTGGGAGAAGTGAAGCAGAGACAGCATGTTCGGGGAGGAGGCGGAGTAGGGGTGAGGAGTTCTCCTGCATGCCACCCCCCACTCCCCTTACTTGCTGCAGGCAGCCTTCCCCGCACCCCGTTGCCCCAGCTCCCTCTGCCTAAATGCCGGCAGTGACTGGGGCGGCCAAAGATTCGGCTGCCACAGTCACCACCAAAGAAAATGCCGTCCCCCAAATCCTAGCACCGGCCCTAGTAGGGGTTGCTCTGGCCTGTCCCAGTTGGTCTCCACAGATGCATCTGTCAGATGCCCAGTGGCCAGCTTGTGTGATTGTATTGCAGATCTCACAATATTTAGTGCTTTTCTTAAAGTCCCAGCTCCTGAAGTCAGGTGAGAGTCTTGGCTTTCATTTATTTATTTCAACATACATTTCTAACCCTTGTGATTGTGGAGAAACATTTACAAACATGACCCCTAACAGCTTAGAAATGGAAGGGAAATAAATAATTAAATTTTAAAAAGCCCTCAAGATTTTGAAGCCAATTTTAATGCCTGTTGAGCATGAAGAGTGTCGTCTAGTTCCTGAGCATTGTCCTAAGTCTGGTCTATACTTAAGGATCAGTTTGCCCCGGCTACCTTGCTCTGAGTGCCGTAGTTAGGTTGATCTAACCCCTGAAGGAGGGGTTGACGGAAGAATTTTTCCATCAATTCAGCTACGGCCTCCTGGAGAGCTGGAGTAACTCCATCAACAGACAGAGCCTCTCCAGCGGTGTAGGAGGCATCCACGTGGCTGCACTGTAGCTGTTCCTGTGCAGCAGTAGACTTGGCTTTAGTGTGATTCTCATCAACTCCACGGGAGCATCACAAGATTAGCACCAGCCGGAGAACGCCTTTGCGGGGGACTGGCACATCATTGCCTACTGGGTACTCATCCTTTATACACTGAGCTATTCACAGTCCTTCTCCTTGTTTGTTCTCCCAGCAAGGCCGTACATCATCTGTCTATGCGGGTAAATACCCTATAAAAGCTTTCTAATACAGGCAAACAACTGAGAGATTTTAGCAATCCACTAACTTCAAAGCCAGCATACCTACGCCCCAGAATTAACACTAAATTTGATTATTGTAGCAAATATCTTCCTGCTGTCAGCCAAGTCCTCCAACCTCACCCCACCCTCCCACCCCCAAATATGCTCCCTCCACCCCTTTTATTTAGAAATAAAAACACGGATGCATTGTGGTGTTAGTCTAGCTCTGAACAAACACAGCTTTTGAGCACAGTGCTGGCGACTCTCTGGTGACCTGCAAACCTTACTGCAAAGTTTAGCACTTTCGTTTGGCTTCTTAGTAGAGCTGGGTACAAAAAATTATTTTAGTTCCCAGGAAACATGTTGACGAAAATGAAAAGTTTTTGTTTCCATCAAAGTTTTACTTTGGCTATTTCAGATTTTATACAACAAAAGAACGGAAGCCGAATGTTATCTTCTCACCAACCAAAAATTCCTTGGGGTTTTATTGTCAAAAATTGAAGGGGAAAAACATTTTTTTTCAATGAACCCCCATAGCTGTAGGTGAGAATGGACATTTTCCTGCCCAAATTTCTTATTTTGCTTTAAAACCATTTTCTGACCCAAAAGACCACCACCAGTTTGATGAAAATGTTCTGAGCTGCTCCCCTCTCTCCCCTACCCCGAGCACAGAGCAGGATGCAAATGAATGTGAGCCAAAGACTCAGCCCCCATGACCTAGGACTGCTGCACTAAATGTCACAGGTGTAAGGTTTGGGTTGGCAGGGCGGGACGTTGCTAGACACGCTGGCAAGCAGAAAAGAAGGGCCTTGGGGAAGTTCTAAACCACTTTGAGTGCCCTTTGGAGTGACTCCATCTGTTCAATTCATCTGCGTGCTGTCAGGAAGGTGAAAGGCACCAGTGATAAATACACGGGAAGGGATGACATACATCGCTGGGGAGCCAAGGTTATGTTTATCATACATTCCCTGCACTCCGTTTGAGGTGACAAGGCCTGTGTGGTGGGGAGGGTAGAAGCAGTGCTGCTCTTGGGCTTAGAGGATGATTAATGAGCACGCATGACGGTAAAGTCTTTGGAACTTGATGGATCCTTCTCACCCCAGGAACATCTCATCTCTGTCAGTCTCTCCTGTTGGAGCTATTCTGCTTTGGGGACAGACATAAATTTTCTTTGGGCCAGAGAGCAAGGCTGGAGCTACAGGCCAGTGGATAGGACATGGACATGGGAGAGCCAGGCTCAGGCCCAGGCTCTGATGACTAGGTAATTATTTAGACAAAGTAGAATAGATTCAATAGGAGAGGTTGAGAGATCCCCTCCCTCACTCCAAGTAGCCAGTGGTCTGGACAATAGAGTTCTCACTCCATTAGGACGTGGGAGATCTAGGGTCATGTCTCTGCTCTGCCTGCAGAACCCAGGTCTCCCACATCCCAGGTGAACAGGTGCCCTGCACACCACGTTAGTGGAGGAATGGGGGTCACTCCCTGGTTTGGACCAGAAATTCCACTCTGGACCTGAGAAATGTTTCCTGACAAAAGTTTAATCAGCGCTGGAGTGTGCCCAGGAGACGTTTCAGTCTGGATGATAGGCACTGGGCAGACAAGCCGGGAGGAACCCTGGCAGGCTTTTGATGGGCAGCATTCCAGAGCTTCCAGGTTTTGAAACCTGCCTGCCAAGTCCCACCAGAAGGTCCGTGACATCCAGCCATCTCTGGGGGATGGTTTGATTTCACCACATTGGCAAACTCCGGTAAAACATTCTTGCATCACCGTGTTTCTGATCCGCTGCATTTACCACGCTGGGTTTGGGGCCAATCACAACACCCCTGTACTGTCTTTTACCCCAAATCACTGAGGGCCTCTCTCCGCCTCTATTCTAACTTAATGTCGTTTTCTGCCTAGGAGTCAGCAGGGGACTGAAAGTGATTATCCCAGCAACCTGCTTCAGCAGCTCAGGCTGGGAAAGTCAGAACTGCCTCTATAGTCAAGACAGGGCAGGCGGCAGGTGTCCCTCTGGCTGCATGTACACCCCTGTCCATCAGAACATGCAGGACCATACATCCTTCAGTCCTTTGGCTCCCCATCTGCTTAGGAGTCGCCTACTGATGCTAATGGTGTTTTCAGGGGGGTTATTAAGGTACCTACTGGCCTTTAGGCTTCATTGTCTAAGAAATGAAATGAAGTCCAGTATAAACCCTGTTATCTGAACTCCCTTGATCTGAAAATCCTCATTTTCCAAATTCACAGTGTGTCTGTCCCTCATGTAGCCCCTCATCTCAAACCAGCACTTCCATTTAGCCAAATGTCCAGTTATCCAGACCTTTCAGTTGTCCCCTTGGCCACGTAGCGACACAGGAGTGTTCCGTATTGCCCGTCAGAGCTGGACACGGATGTGGTGGCTAAGCACATGGGGAGTAATTAAATAAGGGGTTCTAATAATGGACCGAGTTATTAGTAGGGACACCATGAGCCCCAGTGGATGAAGATGATCCAACATTAGCTGGGCTTTCCCAGTGCCTCCAAAACAAGCACAGCTATAAAGTTCAGGCCTGTGTTCAGAAATCCCCAACATTTGGGGGTGTTTGGTTTTTAGGCTTTGGTTTAGGCTCTAATCTGGCCTCAATCTAATCAGCCAGCTAGCTCCCTTTCCACCCCATGCTGCTCCAGCACCCATCCCGGCCTCTCCTCCCTTTGCCACACCCCCACCAGTTTTGCCATTCTCTCTTCATTTGCAGGGACTCGGGGGCCCACCTGTCTCTGCTGGGCCACTGTGCTGATTGCATCTTGCAAGCTTCCCAACTGAACTGAGGGTTAAGCTCATTCAAACTCCCATGGCAGTGTCCCAGTCTGACGTAATGGGGGGTGCACCAGGATTTTGAATACCCCATAATGCACTGAGGTAACAAGCAGGTCATAGGGAGGCACCAGAAATCACAAGATTTGAAGAGAGGCTGAGGCAGAAGTGGCACATGGCTGGGTGCCTGTTGGGGGATGGGGAGAGGAGGATAAAAGGAGGGCATGAAATGGGGCTGCATGAGGACTTTACACAATGAAAATAGATTAACAAGATACCTTCCAAACCCATTTTCAACCCACAAAGCCCTTCTCAAAGTAGGAAACAAAACCTTTTTCTGGATCTGGACAGGGCGGGGAGGTCGACTTGCCAAGGCTGAGATTCTCTGGAGTGTTCTGCATTCGTTTCAAATTCACTGATTCGGGGTCTCTTACTTAGCACCAACTAACTGCAGCCTTGCCCACATGGGAAAGTTGCACAGGTTTAACAAACTCAAATGAGTTTTGAAATTGCTACAGTTAAACTAGTGCAACCCCTCTGAGGAGGCTCTGATTTCAGGATAAGGACCACTCTTTGTGCTGTCACTTAAACCTGTTCCCAGCCAACTTAGATAAACCAAGGGGCGTGGGGGAGCTGCTTTTAATACTGATATAAGAGCAGCCAGGGAGGGGTTTGCTCCTGTTTAACTATATTCACCCCTTGTGTTAACCCAATGCACTTTCAGGTGTAGATGAGACTGAAGCTCCGTCCATGTCCCTGGGAAGGCCAGCACTGATGTCGATTGTGGTTGAGGCTGCAATGAGACTGGGACAACTCTGAGGTCAGTTCCTGGACATCTGAGGAAATCCAGAGTGACTACAGTGGAGTTCCTCACATCTACACTGGGGTGAAGAAGGAGAGATTCTGATCCCCTGGGTCTAATTGAGCCCTGTAATTCCAGTCGCCAACACTACAAATATCCACTACAACTCTCGTTCGCATGCAGGCTCAGGGTCTCCGGGGAGGTGGGCAGGGAGTGAATGGAACGAAAGACTTTTTTTCCTTGTTTGCCATCAGCTAAAACGCCCAGATTAATTCCATAATGTTTGTAAAGTGCTTTGATATCCGCACATGAAAGGCACCCCATCAATGCAAATTATTCGATTATGATTCCGCAGGCCCGAGGCCTATCCACACTCAGTCAGCTTTGCCTTGGTGCAAGTGCCATGATTCCACACTTCAGTGGAGCTCTGCACGCATGCATTTGGCCTACAGGGACAGCCCGGTGTGGTGCAGCAGCTCCGTCTGGAGCCTACTTCTAAACACAGGCATAAGATCTTCCTACGAGGGCTGGGCACAAGAGTAGTCACCCAGCACCTGCTCCTCTCTCTCTGCAGACCAGCAGCGCAGCAGATAATGCCTATTTTTCTGCATTACCTTCTCTCAGCTGAACAGACAGGAATGGATGGCACAGCGTATCCCCAACCAGAACAGCAAGATGCAGGCCAGATTTCTAGGAAAACCAAAGAATTTTTCATTTCTGGTTAACAGGAGACAAAACGAAATAAAATAGTCTGGACTGTTGCTCCATTCGGTGAAGCTCTGAGCCATCTGCCCTTCATAAGCTACGAAGACAGACAAGGAGGGAAGCCACATAAGCCAAAATATCCAGCAATCTGATTATGGAGGAGCCCTGGCTGTCCCATAGCTAAGAGCGTGATGAGATTTCCACTTAGAGAGAGGCTGAAGTCTACAAAAATGGATACAAGCATTACTCAAGCAGCAAAAGTCTCCTAGGGTAACAAGGACCCAGGTCCTTGGGTTTCAGAATGTAACCATGTGTCGAAAAGCTATGAACTCTATATAAAGAGCCTATTGAACACTGCTCCTCTCGGCTATCTTCAGGAAGAGCCGGTGGTTACTAGGATCACTGCCGCTGCAGTCAGGTAACTGGCAGCTGCTGAAATTCAGTGCGATCCTTCACAGACCCACAGCACTCCCGGATCACTAGACTAGGCTTACCAGGCAGCCGCAGACAATCCCCCTTCGACTCTCCAGTCTATCTTGGCACCCAGACAAACTGTACTTTGTGATAAAAAGTCACTTAAATCACACCACACCAGGTTGCTCCCACTCCCAAGAGATCAATTGGTACTTTAAATCTTACATCAAAGACAACGTCGGTAGCCAATTCTATAGTAAACTAATTAAAGGTTTATTAGCTAAGAAAAAAGAATGAGAGTTATTGGGAGGTTAAAGCAGGTGAAATATATGCACAGGTGAGTTACAGTTCATAATTCCAAGCCATAGCAGAGATGTGTAGCAATCTGCCAGTTTCCCAAAAGTCTTTCAGGGCTACTCTGGTGATCTCCATCTTCTCATTCAGTTATTCTGCCCTGTTAGAATCCAAAACAGTCCCAAGAGAACGATTTTTCTTTGAGTCCATATTTATAGTCTCTTCCCACAGAAAACTTGCTGTCAGTATCTCTTCCCATGTGGGCTTTTTCTTTGGTGAGGGTGGGTGAGGAATCCACTTAGACTTTTGATCTCCGACCATACACCTAATGGCCACTTGCTTTGAAATTCGCTTTTTCTGTTGAAATCTCTAATTCCTTCATTAGCATTTCACAAGATTTCTCTGATAGGTAATTTAGTTGCAAGAGAATTTACCATGCAAACGGTTGCTATTACACTATGATAGGAACAGATAAGCAAAACCAATACAAGTACCATTCCACTAGTGTTCATGAACTTTAAACGGCTGAACGCCCGCTTACACATCTAACCATTGCTTTGATATATACAAGTGGATTGACCTGAATATACTCCAGCATCAGCCAGCATGACAATATCAATGAAGGGATATGTTTTATTCATTAAGGGCACAGTCCACAGTGCACCACTGTCCATGGAGAGACCCACTCTCCATTGGCCTCACTGGCTGGAGCAGCCCTATAACTTTGTATATTTGCATTGATGGCTCCTGGGCCCTGATTGCCTCACAACCTACATGGAACTTGGAGGCAGGAGTGCAGGTCATAGGAGGAGGCATCAGGAAGTCAGTCTGTGTGCACATGGCTACAGTGCTTGCCACAGTGCTGCAACTCTGTAAATAGTTCTCTTACTAAAAAGCCAGCCAGCTCCACTTTACGAGGATGGGGTCCCCCTCCTTACACAATAATCCTAATCCTACACATCTCACAGCTCCCAGTGATGGCCTTCCATTAATGTCCCCATAGCCAAGGGGAACCTGATCCCCTTCCCAATTCTCCTCTGCCCCAATGCTGGCTCACTCAGACTGACAAGCTGACTCAGGGCAGAGCTTGCTGCATCGCTCCCGAACTGCCTGCAGCTGCTAAGGAAAGGCAGGGAAGGAGTGGGGCAGTGCCAGCTTGATGATGCTTCAGTGATCCTTGTATTCAGTCCCCAACCTTGCTGCTCACTCTCCAGGCTGCTTCCTACCCCGGCACGCCCCGCTCTGGGGTTTGCTCCATTCTCCCAGACTGCTTGTCTCTAGAGCCCCCAAACTCATCTCCCTTCTCCCAGGGAGTGGCTGCAGACTACCTCCCTGCTGCCCCCTTCCTGCCATCAGCTACCTGGCTGTATAGAAGCCCCACCCGTTCCCACACAGATGAGTTTCCTCTAGTTAGGACTTTTCTCTCAGCCTTCAGCTGAATAGATTAATAGGCCCATCTGGCCTCCATTAACCCCTACAGAGCGAATATGGGATGGACATTGATATTCCTGTTTCTATACCCTGATTGGGTCTCTTCCTTTTTTCTTAGTGCAACTAACAGCTGTAAAAGGCTATGACCATTTTGATTACAGCTTCTGCAATATGTGTCTTTCAACTGCAATCAGGAGGAGCATGCAACTCTTTTCCACACCAGCACCATGTGTCTGTCTTGCCTTGGGTTACAGATCATTTACGTGTTCCTACTACAAATGAGTGTAGATATGGAAGCCCTGGGGTCTGCTAATTCCAGTTCTACAAACCTGGGCTTACTTAGACACTGTGGGGTGTGTCTACATTGCAATCTTTTCCCATTCATTGTACACGAAGCCTAGGAACCTACCTCAGGCTTTGGGAATCACAGTGTGTTCCTGTGATTTTCTAAGAGCCTAAACATTAGGCGTTGTGATGCTCATCACCGCAATGCTGAAGTCAATTTGTGAATTTAGCCCAGCGTGCCAAACTAGGCCTGGGGTAGCATACATGCTGATACGCCTTGCGGCAAGGAAGGAGCAGTGGAAAATAAATGTTTCACATGTTTGGAATAAACAGCTGAGTGCATGGGAATATATTAGAATCACCAACTCTGTGCAGAGGGGAAGGGGAAGGGTGGCACGAAGACAAGTGCAAACCTTGGGGAGTGGTTCCCAGCAGCTGGGACGCGCCCCACACTGCTCACTTTTGTACTAGCGCTGCACTCTCCCCCCTGCTGGGCCTTCATGCTGGGATGGAGCACACCACTAATGCTGGCCTGCTTCACGGAGTGTGAACGGTGCTCAGGCAATTGAGCACACGTAAAACGGAATGGGAGGCTGCAGGTTTTGCCTGGTGCTTCGGTACAGATGGGACCTGCTGTCTTATAAGGGCCATCTTCATGATGCACTGTGGCTCACTCCCTCTCCCTAATAGTCGCAGGAATAGAATGGATCTCACTAGACTAGGGTGCCTTATTTAAAGCCAGGCAAAGATCTTAGGCATCTGTCAAGTCAGGTGAGAAAACTGTTAGCAAGGCAAGTTCCTCATCCAGAGAGCAGACAAAAGAGACCATTAATCCTCTCTGAAACTGGTGAGCCCATGCCTGAGCCCTGGGGATCCCTGAGGAAATCAATGGCATTCTAATAAACTTCTCTCTGGCATGGCACACCAAGGGTCCCTGAAGGACTGCAGATGTTTTCCATCCATATTTCACGCACCGACTCGCGCACACATGTTGTCCGTCTGGCACAGGTCAGACATCAATATTACAGATGAGGAAATAAAAAGCCAAAGCCGCGCTCAGGAAGCAGGGCTTCCTTCAGGACGCCGGCTTGGCAGGAGAATTCTCCAACAAGCCTGCAGCAGAGCAACTCCTTCCTCTCCCCCCGAGACAGGCAGGGGAAGAGTTGTGCCGGGGCCCAGACAAGACACTGCAGGCACAGGCCTGGACACCGACGCTGCTGAGCGGAGGACACAGACGCTGCGGTGCTGGGTGCAGGCATGGTCTGAGGCTGTGGCATTCTAGTCGCTGACAGCCTGCTTCCTGCGGAGCACATGGACTGAGTGATGGGGCAACTGCAGAGCCACTTTCAGATGCATTATCCTCGTGACTTTGAGGAAATGCTGAACATTGATGAGATGGGAACACCAATCTTATCGGCCCTGAGGTGGGCAGCTAACCCAGGCTAATCAAGAGCCGGCAAGGCCCTCTACAGACAATGGGTCATGCTGCCCCCAGTGGCCGCTCTGCAGTATAACCTGAGGGCAGGCAGTGCATGCACCACTGCTGACGACCCTGTAACGGGATCTTCTAGGCACGGCCTTGACCTCCCTGCATCCAGGAGGTTGCCTGGCATTCACTAAAGCCACCCAGTGCTGAGCTTTAAATCCTGTTATTGCCAAACACAAAGAACTGGCTTTAGGGCACCAGATAACACTAAACTTGGAGGAGTGGTAGATACGCTGGAGGGTAGGGATAGGATACAGAGGGACCTAGATAAATTAGAGGGTTGGGCCAAAAGAAACCTGATGAGGTTCAACAAGGACAAGTGCAGAGTCCTGCACTTAGGACGGAAGAATCCCATTCACTGTTACAGACTAGGGACCGAATGGCTAGGAAGCAGTTCTGCAGAAAAGGGCCTCGGGGTTACAGTGGACGAGAAGCTGAATCTGAGTCAGCAGTGTACCCTTGTTGCCAAGAAGGCTAACGACATTTTGGGCTGTATAAGTAGAGGCATTGCTAGCAGATCAAGGGATGTGATCATTCCCCTCTATTCGACATTGGTGAGGCCTCATCTGGAGTACTGTGTCCAGTTTTGGGCCGCACACTACAAGAAGGATGTGGAAAAAATTGGAAATAGTCCAGCGGAGGGCAACAAAAATGATTAGGGGGCTGGAGCACATGACGTATGAGGAGAGGCTGAGGGAACTGGGATTGTTTAGTCTGCAGAAGAGAAGAATGAGGCGGGATTTGATAGCTGCTTTCAACTACCTGAAAGCAGATGGATCTAGACTGTTCTCAGAGGTAGCAGATGACAGAACAAGGAGTAATGGTCTCAAGTTGCAGTGGGGGTGGTCTAGGTTGGATATTAGGAAACACTTTTTCACTAGGAAGGTGGTGAAGCACTGGAATGTGTTCCCTAGGAGGTGGTGGAATCTCCTTCCTTAGAGGTTTTTAAGGTCAGGCTTGACAAAGCCCTGGCTGGGATGATTTAGTTGGGGTTGGTCCTGCTTTGAGCAGGAGGTTGGACTAGATACCTCCTGAGGTCCCTTCCAACCCTGATATTCTATGAGATGTGAACAAGGCCCCTGATTCTCCCAGACCTCTTCCCGCCCCTCCCTCCCCGCCCTTCACACAGCTGGGACTCGAGCATCTGCTAGGCAGTAAACCTGCCCCCGACCCCCGAATCAAACAAGAATGATGGGCCAGGCTCACAGCATAGACTCTGCAGTAGAACTGGCTGGCAGTTCACCACTGATTCATGAGCCTGACCCACTCTCAAACTGAAACACATCATTGGCTCAGCTCCACTCCGCAGCCCCTACTTTCACCAAAGCACGGGCTGAGAGCTAGGCCAGGGACACCTGGGCTGGGCTGCGCTGCATGGCACGGCATAGAAAGAGATCACTTGCTAGGCTCCCAGGGCACCTTTAAAAGGAGCAGACGTGTTTGTTCGCTCCTGTAGTTAATTACGCCCCGGATTAATTGGCACTCATGCAAATGCTGATGGTTGTGCAAGGGCCCTGAACCTCTCCATTTAATGCTTCCCTCTTATAATGTATGCACAGGAGCCCTTGAGTGAGTAACCATCCTTTATGGCTGCATCATCATAAAGAAGTCGTTAGGCAAGGGGAATCTGAGTCGTGAATAACGAAGGGCTGTGACGATGGGTGTGCTTCATCACTGCGATTATGCTGCATGGAGTCCAGGGTGCTTCCTGACTGCTCATGGGCATCTCTGGGTGACATATCCACGTGGCCCAGACGGGGCATTTGTCTGAACAGAATAGTGAAACCAGGCTGCTCGTGCCCTTCTGAGTGTGTTCATTTCACAGGGTGATGGGTGGATGATGAGCACACGGGAGTGTTCTCCTGCCATTTGAACTCACACATCTGCTTAGAACCAAATAACCAGTTTAGAGTTAATTGACCTTGTGTTTCTATCATAATTTCCCTCTACACGAGCCCAGGCTGGATATCTGCCATCCCCTTTCATTCTACCTCCCAGCTGGCCAAGAGGAAAAGGGAAACCTTTAAACCTGCAGTAATTGCCACCTCTTCAGACCAGCCCTAGGCCAGTGCAGGCTGGACATGATGCAGAGACAAGGCGAGCACCTCTGGGGGTGGGATGGAGGCAGAGAGGAAAGAGCCTTTTAACACATACACACAGAGCTGGCCCAGGAGGGTGTGGATGGGCTCAGGACATCAGAGCACCTTGCTGGAAGCTATGGCAGAGCGTGAAATGAAGGGGAAACAATCAGCGGTTTACCATGAGAATGATAATAAATGTGTGGCTAGCACTGCAGCCTTGTATAAGGCCAAATTCTGAGACCTTTGCTCAGACTTAGCAGCACCTTGCTCTATGGGTCACCCCACTGAGCTCAGAAGGAGCATCCTGGAGCCAGGAACTAATTGGTGTGGGTGAGGGGATCAGAACCAGGGTCACAGGTAAGATACATGTGACACCCCCTTCCAGGGTGCCAAAGGATGTAGTAGGGTCCCACTGAGCCCACTCACTCCATCAGTCTGAGCTCCCTCACCATATCCTGCTGTGCCCGGCCCTCAACCTCCTCCAGCCCCCCCCCCCACACACACACACAAGAGGGACACACCCAGCTGTAGAATCCAGAGTCTGCAATCAGCTCTGTGTGGGAAGGCTCAGCTCGGGGATTGCCCAGCATTCAAATGCTCACCCCCTCTGGAGTGTAAACCACAAATGACATTGCCTTGCACTGTGTAGAGATCTGTACAGCGCACGCTCATGAAATTCACTCCCTCCCTCCATGTGGAGGAAGATACTCACAGCTTTTTACCACCACCCACCCACACACACATCCCAGTCAGGACCAGCTCCAGTGTTTTTGCCGGCCCAAGCGGCGAATAAAAAAAAAAAGCTGCAATTGGCAGCACTGCGGCGGCAGCTCTACCGCCGCTGCTTCATTCTTCGGCGGCAATTCAGCAGCTGGTCCTTCCCTAGGAGAGGGACTGAGAGACCCACCACTGAATTGCCGTTGAAGAGCCGGACGTAACACCCCTTCCCGTGGCCGCCCCAAGCACCAGTTTGCTGCGCTGGTGCCCGGAGCCGGCCCTGCCCCCAGTTATGAATTACACAAACTGGTTATAGAATAAACAAAACAATCAAGGTTATTAACTACAAAAGGTAGATTTTAAGTGATTATAAGGGATAGCAAACAGATCAGTGAGCAAATAAAACAAAACATGCAACTTAAGCTTTAATACACTGAATTACCTGCTTAATAGTAGCAAATTCTCACCCTAAATGTTGTTTTGTGCAGGTTGCAGGTTTCTGGAAGGTAAACTGCACTGCTTGGGGCTTAACTCTCCAGGGATTCCTTTCACAGACAAGACCTTTCTCACCTGGGCTCAGCCCCTGCCACTCCCAGCTTAGTTCCTTTGCTGAAAACACCTGATGAAACAGTCTTCCTTCTTGGGTGGGAGAAGCAGTGGAGAAAAACAAAGATTAACTCACTCCCCGGCCTTAAATAGGAGTTACATATGGCAGGAATCCTTTGGTCCCTAGTTTGACCCCCACCTCCTTCCAGTGGAAAAATACCAGCAGTTCAGGATTGTTTCCTGTACCAGGTGACATGATCACATGGCCCTGCAGTGTCAAAGCAGCATCCCAGGAAGGTGGGAGATTAGTATCTTCAAAATCCTATCGTCCTTCCTAATGGCCCATCCAGGCTGATTGCCTATTGTCTGGTGGGCATTCCCCAGGTGCAAGCGCTTTTGTAATTGCTACATAGTCCATATGCCTAACTTCAGATACTGAAATGATACATAGAAATAGGATAATCGTATCTAATAAATCAGAACCTTTCCAATGATACCTCACATGACCCATCTTGCACAAAACAGATCTGTTATGCCATATTCATATCATAACTATTTCTATGGAGAATATGGGGGCATAACGGCACATGGAGCATTGAAGTGGGAGGACTAGGAAGAGCAGAACCCCTGGCAGAGCTCCCCAGAATGGAGCAGGTTCAATTCTGGCTGCGTCTAGTTTCTCCTTGGCGCATCATGCAGGGCACAGGGGGCTGAGGGAAACAAGAGAGCCAGTTGCAATGTCTTGATCCTGGCATCAGCTCTGTGCTGGCATCAATCCTAGTGTAGATTAGCTGGGTGGCTGCTTTAAGGCACCATGGCTGGCTATGCCCCCAAAGGGCCATGCACCAGATGGGATTGCCCGAGTGCAGCACGTTCCAGCCTCACTCCCTCTCTGCTTCCAGCATGGCCCCTGCAGCAGATGCTGTAGGGGGGTTGGAGTCGGCGCATGCTGTGCTGGCTCCATGCCTGCTGGGGAGACCTGGCTAGTTTCCATCCCCTTTACCGCCCTGGCGCAGCACAAGAGAATCTGGCATTGTGACGGGGTTGCTCTACACAATGCTGGATGGTGCCGCCTCCTGGCAGTTCCAGGAATTAGCTTGGTCAGGTCAACACCCATTCCAGCAGTTGTACCTCATCAATTTCTCCTTTGCAGCCCCTCTCTCATTCCAGGAACCACAGTGTCCTCTTCATGATTTAGCCCTCCGGCCAGGTCACCAGCGCGGTTTCCCCTTCTGGGCCCGGGGCGGGGAGGTATATCAGGATTTCTGCTCTCCAGCAGTCTCAGGCAGTCTTCTGCTTCACTGCCTCACAATGCCACTCCCACAGTGGCTGGCAGGGGAACCTGGGCCCACCCTTTACTCCAACTTCCAGCTCAGGGACCCTCTACACAGCAGCCAAGGGTTGTTCCCTGCACCTTGCTGCCTTTTCCTGAGCTGCTTCCATACCTCCTGGCCCTCCCCATTCCTCTGGGTTTGCCAGTCTCCTCACTCCCTCCTCCCAGGGAGTCACTGCAGGATACATGCTTCTGCAACCCTCGAAGCTTCTCTCAGGCAGAGACTTCACCCTCCCACTCCCTCTGCCTCCAAGTCTCTGTGTTTTGTAGAAGCCCCGCCTGTCCCTCTCAGATGAGCATCTCTAATTAGCTGTCTCCAGCCTAAAGCTCCCCTGTTTTCAGCCTAATCCGCTGATTGGGCCTACCTGGGCTAATTCAGCTTTTGCAGGTCCAGTGTGGGGACAATACTTCAAAACAAAATGCAGCAAAAACCTCCTAACTGCCCTTTTAAGTCCCTGCCTGATCACGTGATTCTCTCAGACCCCTGCAAATGGCACCTCTCTCCTCTGCCATTTGAGGACTATCAGTTTTTGTTTCTGTTTCTTCTCAGTGAGAAATGTCACCGTTGATGCGCTCCATCATGCCTGCACAGGAAGGCCAGCTGGGGCACGGTTTGCTAGCAGGTTTGGGAGCTGCAGGGCAGAGGCAGTCTCAAGGCTGTGCTTCTGGATTAGAACCAAGGCAGCAGGCAGGGAACACACTATTGATTTTTAATAAATCAGTTCCCGGGGCTGGAAAAAAAATCCTGCCCCTTGGTGCTTGCAAACCTGCATAAACACCAGACCAGCTTTTCACATGAGGTCTGATTTCGCTTTTCTGTTGGGCTAAAAATCATTTCAGCGCAGGGTAAGAGCAATCACCTTGTCAGTAAGAATACTCGTGCATCTGGGAATCCAGTGCTGTGGGCATCCTCAAAGGAGTGCTGTGCCGGTATTAGGCATGAGGTTTGCACCCAGCTATATTTGTCTAGTAACTAATGGGTTAATCATTCGACTATTTGCTCTTGGGCAAGGTCAGGTGTGTGGGAAGGGCTGGGCTAGGAGTGAGTAGTTTTTTCTGGAGTCCTGTCCTAGAACAAGTATTTTCCCTTAAAGCACCAAAGAGCCAAAAAAAATCGCAAGAAAAACAAGACAGCGAAGCAAAAGAACATGAAAGCAGGAAATGGATGGGTCACTGGGTCCATTCAGGGGGGTGTGGCTACTCAACCCCCCTGGATTTCACAATGCAAATTTGGAGTCGCATGGGGTGACAGGCCCCTGGCATCTTTAACCACTGGTGTTAAAAAACTCACAGTGAAGGGAAGAGGAGGAAGTGGAATAAAGGTGCGACAAGCAGAGTACTTCATCCAGCACCTTCTCTTCTGCTCGTAAACGGCAAAGTGATGTGAAGTGAGTAACCCAAAGAACAGGCTTAAATGTTACTGGACTCTCAAACTGCGGAAACATCTTAGAATGAAATTGGCATTGAATCGGCCTTGCCTTTCCCTAGGCCAGAGGATTTGCATGTGTAGTTGCACTTGTGCCTCCAGGAGCGGCTGCTGACTGTTATTAACAACACCCCTTCTTGAGAATGTCAGCAAAAGGACCCCAGGCTTCATTTGCAATAATTTTTTAAAAATTTCTGTTTTCTCCCCTGAAAATGGGGAAGTGACTATTTGCAGTACGTGTGCATAGAGTATGCGGCCTAGACATCTCCCCAGAGACCCCCACCTAGGTCCAAGCCCCATTGTGCTGGGCACGGCACAGACACACAGGAGACAGCCCCTATCCTGGTCCTTGTGAACCTGAGGTAGAATCTGGCCCATTTTATTGAGAGGAGAAGCTATCTGATCTGTCCTTTGCTATAATCTACCCTGGTCACGGAAAGGTTAATTATCTCAGCACTTTGTTCTCTCTGCTAAGGGTGCCAGTGAGGTGCTGAGTGTTGGAATTATTATCTACTCCCACTGCCTTAGGGGGATAACTTGGGGATAGGCATCCAGGAGGAGAATGTACTCGAGTTCGATGCCTGATGTCCCAGAGAGCTTTCTCCAGCACAGGAGCCTTTCTCAGAGCTTCCTGGCCTCTGAATCTGCTGCCTTAGGGTGCTCCGATTTCGCACCCAGCCCCTGGGTTCCGCTTGCCAGACAGGGGGCCATGCCAGCCAGCCCTTTCGCTAGGCCTAGTGACACTACATCAGTCTCTTGCCAGGAGCAAACTCCAGTCCGTGTTAGATTTTGGGATTGCAAAGTGACCCAGCTTTCTCTGTGCACCTAATAAACCTTCAGGGCCCAAATTCAGCAGGCCAAGGGATCCATACTGCAGTGGAGCAGGGCATGATTACTGTGCACACACTCCTGCCAGCAGGTCCCACTCAGTAGCCAGCTGGCAGCGGGGAGTGCCATCTGTAGACAGGGCAGTGCCCACGGGCAGACGGGGAGTGCCATCTGTAGACATAGCAGTGCCCATGGGCAGATGGGGAATGCCATCTGTAGACAGGGCAGTGCCCACGGGCAGATGGGGAGTGCCATCTGTAGACATAGCAGTGCCCATGGGCAGATGGGGAATGCCATCTGTAGACAGGGTAGTGCCCGCAGGCAGCAGGGGAGTGCCATCTGTAGGCAGGGCAGTGCCCACGGGCAGATGGGGAGTGCCATCTGTAGACAGGGTAGTGCCCGCAGGCAGCAGGGGAGTGCCATCTGTAGGCAGGGCAGTGCCCGTGGGCAGCAGGTGAGTGAAATCTATAGACACGGCAGTGCCCTTGGGCAGACAGGGAAGTGCCATCTGTATACACGGCAGTGCCACTCCCACATGCAAACAAAGGGGCCTGTTCAGTGTTCACACCTTCCAGCCCTGACTGAGACCACCCTGAACTCCTCTAGAACATGCCAGGCATTCAGGATTGGCACCCATAGACCCAGCTTCCCTGATGCTCTGAGTTCAGTCTGGGCCTCCTGCCTCAGTGGTCCTGAAGGTTCCCTTGCAGCAGGGGCCGTTCTTCGGGGCTCCATGACGGCTCTGTTAGCATCATGGCAGAGGAGCACAGCCTATCTTTGGAAGGGAGAGACTCTATATGGGTTTTTTTTCTCCTTGGCCAAACATTAAATCCCCTCTGAGCCAACCCCATTGGTGTGGTTGCTTTTCATGGTGATAATGACATGGCCAGAGAGACGTATGTGATGCTTTAAAGACGAATCAATGATAACATCACAGACCTGGCAGCTTAGCAGGGCATGGGGAGAGGAGAGGATGAGGACCAGGGCCGGATTTACACCTTACGTGCCCCCAGGCACAGCATCCCACTTCATTTGCCCTCTGTCCCATAAACCCCTGGCTTAGCTGGCCAACACTGCATATTTTGCATCACTGCTGTTAGCCTTTGACCAGAAAGAGGCAGCTAAAATCAATGCCCTATGCCAGGGGTTCTCACCTCAAAATTTTTGGTGGCCTCAGAGTGTGGCCACTAAATCTTGCTGGTGGCCACTATGACAATTTCCCCTAAAATAATTAATTTAGGAAAAACAAATAAATATGCACATGTACATGTCCAAATCACAGTAATTTATTTATGTAGGGTTTTTATTTGCACCCTCAGTAATAATAATGTACAGTTGTCTCTGTTCTTTACTGGACCTAAGCAGAATAGAAACACAAATAAGGTGTTTTACATGTGCTTGCCTTTTTTGTTGCTGTTGTGCTTTTTTTGGTTGTGGTTTTGGGGGGTTTTAAGACTTGCTAGCTGGTAAGTCTGCTCCTGTGAAAAGTGATATGTGTCGATTTGTTAATATCTCTTTTCACAGCAGCAGTCTTGTTATCTCCTGGGAGGCAGTGATGAGTGATATTTACAAATAATACACATACCACTTTTCACAGCAGACTTACTCAGCCCTGGCAAGCTGGGGGACAAAGTAAGCCCTGGAAGGGGAGGTGGGTAGGGAGACAGCAGGGGCAGGGGTGGACAGGTGAGAGGCTAAGGGCAGCAGCCGGGGCCAGGGGCGATGAGGGGGTGGTGATCCTAGAGGCCGGGGAAACGGAGCCCGCCACTGCACAGCCAAAACCTGGAGCCAAAGCCCCAGGGTTGGAGCCTGCTGCCTGCCACCCCAGGCCTGAAGCTGGAAGCCTGAGCCACATTGCCCCCAGGAGGGTGGGGAACTCACACCAGCTCTCTGCTCCTCTGGTGCTTGTGGCTCCAACCCCTCCTTGCAGCCCAAGGGGAGGAACCTCTGCTTTGCCCCCATCCCCACCCCCAATCACTGCCCAGGAGGCTGTGGCCACAAGAATAGCCCGTGGCGGCCACATTTGAGAAAAGCTGCCCTGAAGAGCCCACTGTTGGCACGTGTTTGCCAGGTCTCAGAGCGGCTGATCAGACCGGGTGCTGGGTCCTGTTTTTCCAGCAGTGATATTGCAAGTGAGAGTCAACTCCTGAGACAGAAGCTGCATTTTCTATCTTTGCTGTTCTCTTCTCTCTTGTGTTTGTCTTCTAGGAATCAGGATTCAACTTTAACAATAACAGCAGCAACGGAAACAGCTCCGGGGACTTCTCTCGAGGTACTTCTCTTCCCCCCCAAAAGGACAATTATCCTTGTCTAAGAGACTGTCGAACAAGGGTTTGTTTGTTCTTTTCCCTTTACATATTCTCTCCCGCTAAAGGAGACAGGAACAAGGGTTGTTGTTAAAATGAAAACCTAATTTAATGTTCTACATTTCAAATGCTGCTATTGCTTTTCCTTCTTTCCTGGATCTTTAATACTGGCTGAAAAGACTGTTTAGGGGGGTGTTTGCCACAGCACTAGGCAGGCGGAGGTCTCCAAATCTCAAACCTTGTTTAACAGTTTTGTGTTGGGCCGTTTCAGGGTCGTGTGAATGCCTTTGACTCTTTGAGCCTGTTTATTCCACCTACATGAATACAACTGTCCCTCTCCCTCCAGCCTCTGCCAGCTGACTGTTCCAAGCAGCTGAAATTCTTCTCATAGACTCATAGACTCTAGGACTGGAAGGGACCTCGAGAGGTCATCGAGTCCAGTCCCCTGCCCTCATGGCAGGACCAAATACTGTCTAGACCATCCCTAATAGACATTTATCTAACCTACTCTTAATATCTCCAGAGATGGAGATTCCACAACTTCCCTAGGCAATCTATTCCAGTGTTTAACTACCCTGACAGTTAGGAACTTTTTCCTAATGTCCAACCTAAAACTCCCTTGCTGCAGTTTAAGCCCATTGCTTCTTGTTCTATCATTGGAGGCTAAGGTGAACAAGTTTTCTCCCTCCTCCTGATGACACCCTTTTAGATACCTGAAAACTGCTATCATGTCCCCTCTCAGTCTTCTCTTTTCCTTCAGCCTTCCTTCATAGGTCATGTTCTCAAAATCTTTAATCATTCTTGTTGCTCTTCTCTGGACCCTCTCCAATTTCTCCACATCTTTCTTGAAATGCAGTGCCCAGAGCTGGACACAATACTCCAGTTGAGGCCTAACCAGCGCAGAGTAAAGCGGAAGAATGACTTCTCGTGTCTTGTTTACAACACACCTGTTAATGCATCCCAGAATCACGTTTGCTTTTTTTGCAACAGTATCACACTGTTGACTCATATTAAGCTTGTGGTCCACTATGACCCCTAGATCTCTTTCTGCCATACTCCTTCCTAGACAGTCTCTTCCCATTCTGTATGTGTGAAACTGATTGTTCCTTCCTAAGTGGAGCACTTTGCATTTATCTTTATTGAACTTCATCCTGTTTACCTCAGACCATTTCTCCAATTTGTCCAGATCATTTTGAATTTTGACCCTGTCCTCCAAAGCAGTTGAATTAGTTTCGACCTGAGTGGAAAAGCAACCTGAAACCTTTGCTGAGCAGCAAGGCAAGGTGAGGAGGCTGCTGGGTTAAAAGCAGAAGGAGAAAAGACACACACTGCAGCAAGCTGCCACCTGAACTGCTTGCCTCTGGGGTCTGTTCTCGAATGATGTACAGGCAGGGCCGGTGCAAACATTTGGGCGACCACTAGGATTTGGGGGGGCGGCATTTTCTTCTGCAGCAACCGCAGTGGCCGGATCTTCGGCTGCCCTGGTCACCACCAGCATTTAGGAGGGAGAGCTGGGGCGGGGGGCACGGGGAGGGCCGCCTGCAGCAATTAAGGGCAGGGGGGCAGCATGCAGGGGAACTCCCTGCCCCGGCTCACCCCTGCCCCGCCTCCTCCCTGAGCACGCCATGGCTGCTTCATTTCTCCCACCTCCCAGGCTTGTGGTACCTAAGCTGATTGGCACCGCACGCCTGGGAGGCGGGAGAAGTGAAGCAGTGACGGTCTCAGGGAGGAGGCGGGGCAGGGGTGAGCTGGGGCCAGGGGGAAGCCTCAGGGTGAGGGGTGGGAAGCTGCCGTGGGGTGGGCGCCTCAGGGCAGGGGCTCAGGGACGGGTGAGGGTGCAAGGTGGAAGTGTCGCCTAGGGCGCGAAACATCCTTGCACCGGCCCTGTGTACAGGAAAGCTGTCACTGGGGAAGGAGGTGAGCATCCGTCCTCTCAGTTGCCCTGATATTAGCTCACCATGCACAGGGAAGGCGCAGCAACTTTCTACCTGGTCTCTAACCAGGGATCTTGCAGTGGACAGCAAGTGGGATGATGGTTGCTCTACACAGGCCCAGCACATAGGCCACAGGGCACTAAATAACCCTTTTCTGCTCAGTCCTAGAATCAGGTGCCTTTCAGGCCAACAAAGCCCACAGTCTTCAGACTCCCCCTCACATGTGCCCTTGCTTTTCGAGAATCTATACAGCCTTAAAAAGAGCTTGTCTGGTGGGAGGTGAGGGCAGGAGTCAGTTCAGCCTGAGATGAGAGCTCAACTCCTGTTTCACAAGTTGATTTCTAATGCTAATGTAAGCAGGGGAATGGTCCCGCTATTGTGGGGAACTTTCCTGGCTTCTGCACTACCCTGGTGAAGTGGGCTAGCGAAAGGATCTGAGTCCTCGCTCCCACTTCCCTTACCCAGAAGCCTCCCTGCCCTTGAGGACTCCCCTTCCACTCTCCTGTCTGGCAGAGTCCTCGTAACCCTGACAAGGCTGGGCCCAGGATTCCTGGGGGGCTCGACCCCAACCCTGCTGTGGTCACTCAGGACAGGGGCTAGGGTGTCCCTACTCCAGGGTACTCTCTCTGCTCTGGGCACCTTCCTGACCCACTGATCATTTCATACAATTTAAAGCAAATACAAGTTGTTTAATTAACAATTAATTTAAAAAAAAAGAATAAGGAAAAATGGGAAAGGTTAAAGGAAAACATCACCCCGCTCTGTGGCAGGGACCATCACAAACAGTGTTTCTGGAATGTCAGGGCAGTTCACAGTCTGTTCCTTGTAGGTCCCAGGCCTCCTTCTCTGGCCCTGGCTGTGCTGCAGGGATGCTGTGGGTCGGACACTTGCTCTGGTGGTGGCCACACGCTCTCAGGCTCTAGGTGGCAGGACCCTTCTTCCCAGCGTCGCCCTCGCCCTGTCAGGGTTACAATCCCCCCTAAGTCTGGCCTGCAGAGCCTCTTGGCTGAGGCGTCTCTCTGCACTGGGCCCACTGCCCAGGGTCCCCCTCGCTCTCCCCAGCTGCACCCCACACCCGGCTCTGGACTGCTACAGCCCCAGGCCCGGGTCCACCCCTCTGCCTCAGCACGGCTGCTGCTGCTGCTGCCTTCAGCTCCCTGGGCTGCTTCTCTGGCCCCTCTGGCTCTGGTTGCTACAGCTCTGCTCCCAGGGCAGGTCTGCTCTGCAGGCTGTTTCTGTGACTCTGCTCCCAGCTCTGACCTGCTCCCTGGGCTGCTTGTCTAGCCCCTCTGGCTCTGGTTGCTGCAGCTCTGCTCCCAGGGCAGGTCTGCTCCCTGGGCTGTGCTCAGGCTTTGGGGCTGCAGCTCTGCTTCCAGCAGCTTAGCTTGGGCCCCTGCTCTTTCCTTAGCTCGGCCCCACTCTGCCTGACCCAGGCAATTCCAGCTCACACTGAGGATGGACCCCCATCCCCCCCAGCCTTTGGACTCCCTGAATAGCCTGCCCACTCTGTCAATCAGGCTGGTCTGGGCATTGGCCTCTCCCCATTGCCCCTGGGGACTGACAGTCTCAGGGTCCTGATTTCCCATTGACCCCTCCCCTTTTAGTGCTGGGAGCTAGCAACCAACCCCCCCCCCCACTGAATGTTAGTAAGGGGGTGCAGTCCCCTTACACTAAGGCTGGCTCTGACCACCCCCAACTGATGCGGCAGGTCCAGAGGTGCCGGGGTCTGAATCGCCAGGCCCAGCGGTGCCAGGGCTAGGAACTGCCAAGCCCAGAGGTGCTGGAGCTCTGACCTGCCAGGCCCAGAGGCACCAGGGCTCTGAACCGCCAGGCCCGGAGGCGCCTGAGGCTCTGAACTGCCAGGCCTGGAGGTGCCGGGGCTACGAACTGCCAGGCCCGGAGGTGCCGGGCTCTGAACGGCCAGGCCCAGAGGTGCCAGGGCTATGAACTGCCAGGCCCAGAAGTGCCGGGGCTAGGAACTGCCAGGACCAGAGGTGCCGGGCTCTGAACTGCTGGGCCCGGAGATGCCAGGATCTGAACTGCCAGGCCCATAGGTGCTAGGCTCTGAACTGCCAGGTTCAGAGGTGCAGGGCTCTGAACTGCCAGGTCCGTAGGTGCCAGGCTCTGAACTGCCAGGCCCAGAGGTGTCAGAGCTCAGCCCTGGCAAGCCCCTGGCAAGTCCTGGCACTGCCTGACTGAGGAATGGGCACTTTCCACGGAGCTCTCATGACCCACTCTAGCAGAGATTTGTAGCAGGGGCTCCCCTGGATCACGAACACCTCATCTGCTGCTGGTAATTGCTTGCTTTCCTAAGCCCAGTAAGTCCCAGCATGAACTGAGATTCTGATCAGTTGATGAGGGCAAGAGTGTCCTGAATTCTTTGTGTTCCAAACAATTGCACCATGCTCAGCTCTGGGTCCGTTTTTTTTAATCTCCTTTGGAAAGTGTTGCCATGGGAGCTTCTTAACCTACCCACAGAAAGTATTGGCAGCTCCCTCTCAGCTGTGATTGTTCTCTTGATGGTCCAAATCCCTCTCTCCTGCCTCCCGGCTCCTCCCTTGGCTATTCCTGACCCGTACCACTCTGATCTTTGCTTCTGTCCTTTGTTCTGAACCTCCAAGTTGGGTGCTGCTCCCAGATATGAAAATCAGGAACCCCAGAAATTATCTCCACCAGTTCTGCTGCCTCTGGCTCTCCTGATTTTCTGCTCTGGGCAGGTTCCCTGCCCCACCACCTCAGAGGGAATAGGCCCAGCTCACAGAATTCAATTTACTGTATGCCTCATTCCTTAACCTGCCCTACACACTTAGCCCCTTGCCGTGGGTGAGGGACACAAGCAGGTGCCTGGTATCCTAAAGTCATAACAAATATTCGGGAATGGAAGGCCACCATGAAACATACCAGCTTTGTGTTTGTACGGTCTCTAATAAAAACATCCTGCATTTATCCCCCACAACGGATCCCCAGCCATACAGCACCAAGAAAAGAAAAGAGAAAAGTAAGCTAGCAGCTGATACAGCAGCAGGGTGGATTTGAGAGGGCATACACTCAGGGCTAACCTTAGGGCTGGCAACAGGCTTTGGTGTTTGTAGTTTGTGGCCAGTGTGTTTGTGAGGGTGGCATTCAGCAGAGCAAGAAGGCTGGGGCAGGAAGTCCAGGCGGGTGTTTAGCTGCTCTGGGTAAAGCACCTGCCCCAGTGCGGGGCTGCCCTTTATCATCCTGGACCATGCACACACTGTGCTTGGTTCTGCCAGATGCAGAGAGCTGCTTCTCTGTTCCCCAGGCGGCTGACTCATCTTTCCTGCACTGCCTATGGACGGGTGACACATGCAGAGCAGGTCACCCTGTGATGGGCCTGCTTTATGCTGGCACTCACCCTCCCCAACCCAATGGGCTGACACTATCCCAGGAAGGGAGCTGTGATTCTCTTTCCCTCCGTGCTGCTGAATACAAATTGAATTTAATGGCTTCAACTGAGCCTCAGCAGCTATTCCAAGCCAGCACTCTGGGGGGAGAGATTCAATTTACCGGGAGAGAGGGAGTCCAGCAATGGATGAGGGGAGCTAGCAGAGTGGGGAGAAAAGCAGAGACCAGGGGGAAGGCATAGAGCGTGGGGAAGAGCTATGGGGAGTGAGCAGAGGCAGGTTGGGTGTTATGGAGGGATAGGGAGCAGGGCAAGGACAGGAATTACTGTGGGGGGTGTAATGAAGGTGGATGGGGGTTCCTGAGAAGGGGGAAGGGTAGGAGAGTTAGTGCAGGCAACAGGGTGTGAACTGGTGCTGTTAAGAGCTCCAGGGACAGCACCCCCCTGGTTTCCAGGGGGGCTGGAGAGTTGGATTTCACCTGTAACACTCTGCCTGGTTTGGATGCTGGTGGCCTGAGAAGCACGATGGGGGGAGCAGAGCTGCTCAGCATCAGTGCTAAGGGTGCTGGCCGGCGTTCTCCCCAGCTGGGAGACAGGCTACTCTGCTTGGCTCTCCAGAGCCTGGGGTTGCACCCCTTGCAGACAGCACAAGCAGGAGGAGGGCTGGGAGCTGGCGGGGTCGGCAGGCAGTGCTGGGCATAGGCCCTTCCTCGGGGTCTCTTGACTGAGTGACGTGGGGAGCGCTCAGAGCGCTGATTGGTATTGGTTTAATGTCACTTGTATTTGAAATAAGGGTAAAGCCTGGGCTGCCGGAGAAGGCCTGGCTGGAGCTGACTAGTTCAGGGGTTGGGGGCTTACTGATCCAGGTGGCTGGATTGGTGTTAGCTCCCTGCTGGCCCATGGGCTGGGCTCTGGACAGCTCGGTGCTGAGCAGGTGTCGCCATCTGGGATAAAGCTAGACTGACTGAGGCGGCTTCTGCAGAATGTAACGGAGATCATGCTTCTGTGCCAGGCACCGTGTCAGCCTTCCAAGCATGGCAGCTCCGTCTGAGCCCCTCGGAGCAGGCAAGGAGGAACCGCGCCACCTACAGCCCTTTGGCGGGTGGTGGAAATGGACGGGCTTCTTGCCGCAGACATCAGTGTCGGGATATTTTCTTTCTAGTTTTTTTTATTTAAAAACAGATAAAAAGGTTGCTTGAATTTTCTGCCCATCACTAGTCCCCCTACAATATGCAAATCCCTGCATTCTGACTGGGTAAGGAACAACAGTGGCCAATCAGAGTGCAAGAATTTGCATATTGCCCATATGGCTACTGAGAAATCCAGTGTGCCCATCCCATGGCTCTTACCACTGCCCTCGGAATGCCCCAGTCATATGCCCACAACAAACATGGCTACTCCAGCTTCACACCCCTTTTATCCTGAGCACCTCAAACTCTTGCTGGTGAGGGAAGCAGCTGCCTTCTCGCATCCCATCTCTTTCACCCCCTTTCCTCACTGCTCTCCCACTCCCCATAAAAGCTGATGGGAAAGAAGCACTGTGACAGCCCCTCATTTGTGATGTCAGCAGGAGAGGAGGCTGTTGTTCCAGTCCATGTGTGAAATGCTACTCAGAGGAGCTCCTTTCAAACCACCCTTCGTTCCCTAAGAGCCAGCGCTGAGAAGCAGGCCTCTGCCTTTCCTAGGTGTCTGCTCCCACACTCCCTGTAGGGTTGCCAGCTTTCTAGGATTGTCCTGGAGTCTCCAGGAATTAAAGATTAATCTTTAATTAAAGATTATGTCACATGATGAAACCCTCAGGAATACATCCAATCAAAACTGGCAACCCTTTCCATGCCCATCCAGTAGATGTGGTATTTCTCTGGTCTGCTCCCCGTTGGGGTGGGGTGGGGTTGAGGGGAGAGGAGGTGCAGCTAAAAATGAATGTAGTTTGATTTCAAACTTGCATGACTGATCAGAGGCTGGGAGCCTGAACTGTGGCGAGGAGCTGGGCTGAGCAGGGAGCGGGCAGCGTAAGGAGAGGTGGCGAGTAGGCAGCTAATAGGGAGAGAATCGGATCCTGAGCTCTGTATCAGCCTAGGAAATGCTGCTGTCACAGTATTGCCAATCCTGGTGATTTTATTGTGATATGTGGGGGGTTTCTGGAAGGCCCAGATTCCTGGGAATACATGGGAATCTCTACTTGCCTTTAGAAAAGGCATGTTTCTCGTAGTTGAAGGTAAAAGCTGAGACACCTAGACATCTAGTGAAGACTCAGGACCTAGAGGGCAAAGAACAACCTCAAACTTTGGGTTATGATTTGTTAAACACAAATGATTTTTGAGCCCTTGTTCCTGATTGCTGAAGGTTGGCCGTGCTGGGGTTACTGCCAAGCCATAGGCAGCACCCACCTGTGATCAGCTGGCTTGCCAAAGACATTGCTGCAGGCAAAAGAAACATTCTCTGCTACCTGGCTGAGAGCCAGATTCCATAGAGCCCCTGTGCAGCCATGTGCAGGTGAAGGGCATGGATGTAACACCCAGCTGGCCTGAAAGCCAACCCGCGTTACAGGCTAGGCTGCCTCCGAGAGCACACCGGAGGGCCCCAGCTATCTGAAAGGCAGGGATGATGTGAGGGGCAGTGTTCCCAGCTCTCCTAGTTTTATGGCAAGTCGCATGATTTTTGGCATTTCCTTTAACTCCCCAGCTCCTGGAGTCCCACACTTACATGAGAAACTCAGCTTTCTTCCTTTAGCATAAAAAAAAAGAGTTTCTAGCCCCGGGCTTCCCCCAACAATTTTTTTAGTGGCTTCAAAGTGCAGCCACCAACTCTTGCTGGTGGCCACTCTGACCATTTTTCCTAAAATACTTAATTAACTTTAGGAAAAACAAATAAATATGCAAATATCCATGTCCGAATCATTGTCATTTGTTTATATCCGGATGGGGCTTTTGGCAGACTCAATAATACAAATAATGTGCAGTTGTCTCTATTCTTTATTGGACCTAAACTGAATAGAAGCAAAACTAAGATGCTTTACATGTTATTGTCTTTTGTTGTTATTTCTTTTGCTTTTTTTGGTTGCTTTTTTCAGACTTGCTAGCTGGTAAATCTGCTGCTAAATGATATTTGTATGTTTGTTAATATCACTTTTCACAGCAGCAGGCTTGCCAGCTACCTGGGAGGCAGTGAAAAGTGATATTAAAAAACATACAAATATCATCTTTTACAGCAAATTTACAAAACTGGGGACAAATTAAGCCCTGGATGGGGGGGTAGGCAGCGAGGCAGCAGGGGCCAGAGCGATAGATGCGGGGCTGGAGGACACAGTGGTGCTGGGGAAGATAGTGAGGGCCAGTGGGTCTGGGCTGAAGCCCTTTGGCTGGGGACCAGAGCCCGCTGCCCCATGGCTGGAGCCTGCTGCCCACCATCTGCCACCTGAGGTCTGAAGCCAGAAGCCTGAGCTCCACCATCCCCAGGAAGGTGGGAAACTCACACCAGCTGCCTGCTCCTCCAGCATTTCTGGCCCCAGAGGCGAGCAGGGCCCAACCCTGCTGGTGGCCCCTGGGGAGGGGCCACTCTTCCCTCTCCTCCTTCCCCAGTCACCACCCAGGAGCCTGTGGCCTCAAGAAACGCCTCTGGTGTATGCATTTGAGAAACATTTTTCTAGACCTCACGTTGGCAGAGAAAAACTTGAAAATGTGACTCCAGTGAGACCTAAAGGCCCAGGAGGCAAAGATAAAGAACTCAAAATCTTGCGATTTTTAAGCCAGTCTCATGATTTGGGAGGGGTTGTGACTCAGGATTTGTGAACAGAGGGGATGGGCAATATTGCAAGGGTAGACTCAGGGCTCTGCCCCACCTGCACCTCGGGCAGTATGTGCCTGGGGAAGTCAGGTGCCCCGTCTCCCAGCATGGCACCCTGTAGAGGTATAGTGGCTTTGATAGAGCACTGAACTGGGGCTCAGGATACTTGTGTTCTAGTGCTGACTCTGCTTCTGGGTGACCTTGGGCAAGTCCATTTGGCCCCAGCCCCCAAAGGTGTTGGAGACCAGGCTGTGGGCAGTCATGCCTAGGGGTCAGAGCAGGAACCAGCTCCAGTTCCGGGGCTAAGGTCAGGAACTAGTAGCCATGCCTGGAATCAGAGCCAGAATCAGGAACTAATAACCAGGCCAAGGGACAGAACAGGAGTCAAGGAGCAGGGTCAGGATGAGAAAGGCGGAGCCAGGAGCAAGTGGAGGTCTCAAGAAGTGAGCAGGAGTAAGGCAAAGGGCGGCAGGCACAAGGAGGATGACAGCTGCAGGCCTAGAAACATGGAGCCCTGAGAGCCAGCCAGCCAGCTACCCTTCTTGCCCAGTCAGGTGACACTGCTGCAGGCTTGCTGGGCTGCCAGGAGACATGACGCTGCTGCAGGCCCTGATCCCTTCCATTAAAAGAATCGGCAGCTAGGAATCTGCACATCTTGGCCAACCCTGCTCCGTGCCTCAGTTTCCCCATTTGAGGATAATGATACTGACCTTCGCAAAGTGCTTTGAGATCTATATAGGAGCTAGCTGCTGTTCAGAATTGCTGCCGAGACGTCCCTGTACACACCCTACAGTGCACAGGCTGGGATCTAACCCCTGCCTGTGGGGAACGAAGGGTAACAGGCTGACAATCGAGCTGTGAAGGGGCAAGTGCCAGCGCAACTGGATGAAATCCCCTCCCTGCTTTGGAGGTAGGGAGCCCACCAGCTCCCCTCAACAGCCTGTTCACTTCGTGAGCTGCTCTGTGCTGGCTCTTCTCTCTGCACCCAGTTTAATGTCAATGAAAACAATCTGTATACACAGCAGCTCCTTGAGAGAAGCTTTCTCTTCAGTGCACAACTACGACAGAGGAAATTACCGAGGAAAAACGTGTTCTGAATTGGTTGGAGATTAAAAGAAAAAAAAAGTCCTTTAGAGACTAATGCTTTTCTGTGGGAAGCCTGAGAGAAAAATCACCTCCAGAATGAGCTCCTGAGAAAGGTATTTTTTATTTAAGATCCTAAACATTATTGTGTTTGCAAGCTCCCCTCCATCTGCATCATTACACTTAAACTCCTATTTAAGACGTATGAAATAATTCTGCCTCCTTTAAAGATAGATGAGATCGGTTCCCATTGGGATAAAAGAGCAACATAAAAAGGGGGCAGCTCAAGTAAAACAGCACTGCCAGAGGGCATAATAAATACATAAATGACTCGCTACCACCAGACCCTCATCACAAAGTGCAGCGCATGGACTGGAGAACAGAGAAGTGTTTTAGAACACTGTGCAATTCCCCACCTTCCTGCCGGCTCCACTCTGAGCTCCCGGCCCCATGGATCAGGTGTTAAGGAGATGCTGTTATTGGCTTGTCTATTTTCTCTGGAGGAGGGGGTGAGCCAGCCCCCCAGCTCCACAGAGTCAGGGACTCACAGAGGCGTTGCAGGAGCCTAGGCTTACTGTGGTCCTCGTCTCTCACTGCAGGGCACAAGTAACTCCCAGTGGTTAACCACTTGCTGGAGGGGCAGAACCAGGCCTCCTGGGCATTATCCTCAATCCAGGAGGAGGGAAGAGTGCCTGTGGCCCTGCCCCCTCTGGGGTGTAACCAGTGCAGCTGGAACTGGGAAGGGAACTCGATTCCTGCCTTCACTGACCTGCTGTTTGCCCTTGAGCAGGTCCCAGCACCGTCACAGCAACTCCATGTGCCTCAGTCTGCCCATGTACAGAAAAGGGACCAATACTCGAATAGCAATAGCCCAGCGGAGGGAGCAGAGACGGCAGACAGCCAGGTAGATTAGGTACCTAATGGGACTGTCAGGCTTGGAGCCTGTCTGTACAGTAATGTCCGTAAAGGGCTGACAGAGCCTCAGCTGGAGGGCACTAGGGTGTGTTCGGCTTCCACCCCACCCCCTCACTTCTGCGGCCCCACTGGCTATTGCCTGCCCTCTGTTAGAAAGCCTCGTTCCTCCTAGCGAGGTTCCTCCGGACTGTTTGTCCAACAGACAGCAGGGTACAGGACAGCCGAAGTGACAGGAAAGCAGCTGGGACACTCTCTGTCCAAGCTACGGGCTGAGGGCTTGCTCACCTCCCTGCCTCGACTCTCCAGGTTCAGGATCTGGAGGGAACGTAGATCATTCTTGGTTCGTTGGCTTCCCCCATCTGTCTGTCTGCACCCATATGTTGTCTCTGCTCTTTGTAATTATTGGGGTCACTCCGCACCTCAGCCCCCTACGGTGCCAGCACTGTGCCTGCTGTACCATGCCTCAGAGGCAAGCAGTGTAGGCGCTTCAGTAGCTACTGCTTGTAGGCGCTAGCCCAGTCACCGCTTGGGGAAAGGTGATTTTCCTAGGGCTGGCAGGGAAGGTTGCAGAGCCACTAGGTGCAGAGGCTTAAGCAGATACAGTTCAAAGTGAGCCGTAGCAGTTCCTGTTTGGGCCATCAGCAGTCAGGGCTTGGCAGGGCAAGGGTCTGGGGTGCCCTCTCCAGCCCAGTCTCTATTCCAGCTAATAAGCATTCCCGGGTTGTCAAGTCAGGCTCAGTTAGCATCTCTCACTGGGGCCATGCTGCATCGGCTCCCTGCCCAGCTGCTGCTCCCCCATATGGCGCACACAGACCTGCACCCGGCTGTAACACCCACCTGTCACTGCCTGGTCCACAGGCGGCTCCTTCCACAGTTCTCGGAGCTTCTCTCCAGCTCCCTCCTGCATGTGGCTCCCACTCCCAGATAGAGCCTGGCCACCTCCTGGTTCAGGACCTTTCCCCTTGCCTGGCCTGGGGAGGGGGCTGATGGGAAACTCAAGCCCTGCTTAGCCAGAAGGAAGGGGATGTACATGGGGGAGGCGGCTGATGGCAGCTGTAGCCCGGCTTTGCAGATCCATCACCACTTAGACTGTCAGCTGCCTGGGGCAGGGGCTATTGATTTGTCCTGTGTTTGTACAGTGCCTGGTGAGGTGGGGTCCTAGCCCATGTCTAGGGCTCCTAGGCGCTATGGCAATATGGCTGCTACTACGACTAACAGTTCCAGCGGGCCCAGCCTGGCCCAGCTCTGTTGGAAAGCTTGGGCTGTGCGTTCTCAGCAGCTGCCAGGATGTGTGTGTCTGTTTGTAAGCCAGAAGCGAATCTGGTCATCGAGCTCTGCAGCCACTGGACCCCTGCTAGATAGATCTCACCTCAGATGCATCCCTCTGAAGACATCCCCTCCATAGTCCCACACACAGTCCTCTTGGGACTACAGGGGTGTCCAGCCCTTCCCATATCTAAGAAAAACATGATTTGGCTTCACTTCTTTCTTCTTCCTGCCAGCTGCATGTCCTCAGCACACCTCCGCCCATACACACAACACACACACCATCGACAGTGTCTCCTGAGTACCTGCCTCTCCTCACATAGCTAAGGGTTCTTGAGTGTCTGTCCATATGTGGGCACTCTCCCCCCTGCAGGGTCCCAGAGCCCAGGCTCCAGCACGAGCCCAAATGTGTACACTGCAATTAGCCCCTTAGTCCGAGCCCTGTGAGTCCAAATCAGCTGGCATAGGCCAGCCACAGGGTCTAATTGCAGTGTAGACATACCCTTCAGAACACCCAGAGGATAGCGATTCATCCCTGACCATATTGGCTAATAGCCATTGACGGACCTACCGTCCATGAACTTCTCTAATTCTTTTTACAACCCAGGTATACTTTTGGCCTCGACAAAATATTCTGGAAAGGAGTTCCACAGGTTGACTGTGTGTTATGTGTAGAAGCACTTCTATTTGTTTGTTTTAAAGCTGCAGCTTTTTAATTTCACTGGGTGACCCATGATTCTTGTGCTATATAAAGAGGTAAATAACACTTCCCTATTCACTTTCGCACCATTCGTGATTTTATAGAACTTTTATCCTATCCCTGCTCAGTCGTCTCTTTTCTATGCTGAACAGGCCCAGTCTTTTTAATCTCTCCTCAGATAGAAGCTGCTCCATATCCCTAATCAGTTTTGTTGTCTTTCTCAGTGTTTTTTTCAATTCTAATATATCTTTTTTCAGATGGGGTGACAGTATTCAGTGTGTGAACGTACCATGGATTTATATAGTGGCAATATATAGTGATACTTTCTGTATTATTATCTATCCTTTTCCTAATGCTTCCCAACATTCTGTTCACTTTTTTGACAGCCGCGGCACATTGAGTGGATGTTTTCAGAGAGCTATCCAGAATGATTCCAACGGGTTTCTTGAGTGGTAACAGCTAATTTAGACTCCCACATTTTGTACACTTGGGATTATGTTTTCCATGGTGCATTACTTTGCACTTATCAACATTGCATTTAATCTGCCATTTTGTTGCCCAATCACCCAGTTTTGTGAGACCTCTCTGTAACTCTTTGCAGTCAGCTTTGGACTTATCTATCTTGAGTAATTTTGTATCAACCTCAAACTTTGCCACCTCACTGTTTACCAATTTTTCCAGATTATTTATGAATATGTTGAACAGCCCTGGTCCCAGTCCAGATCCTTGCGGAACCTCGCTATTTACCTCTTTCCAGGATGAAAACTCTCCATTTATTCCTTCCTTATCTTTTAAGCAGTTACTAATCCATGAGAGGACTTTCCTTCTTATTCCATGACTGCTCTCTTTGCTTAATAGCCTCTGGTGAGGGACCTTATCAAAGGCTTTCTGAAAGTCCAAGTACACCATATCCACCGGATTACTCTAATCCACGTTTGTTGACCCCTTCAGAGACTTCTAGTAGATTGGTGAGACATGATTTCCGTTTACAAAAGTTGCATTGACTCTTCCATAATATATTTTGTTCCTCTGTGAGTCTGATAATTCTGTTATTTGCCTGATACTGAAGTCTAGCTTAATGGCCTGTAACTGCCAGGATTGCTTCTGGAGCCTTTTTTCAAAATTAGCATTACAGTCACCTTGTACACAGGCTGATTTATGGGGTAGGTCACTTGTTTTTCAATTTTACATTTGTGTTTCCTCAGAACTCTTAGGTAAATACCATCTGGTCCTGGTGACTTATTACATTTGAATTTATCAGTTTGTTCCAAAACGTCCACTATTGATACCTCAATCTGGGGTGGAGCCTCAAATTTGTCACCTAAAGGAATAGCTCATGTATGGGAATTTCCCTAACATCCTCTGCAGCGAAGACTGACGCGAAGAATTCATTCAGCTTCTCTACAATAGCCTTGTCTTCCTTGACTGCTCCTTTAGCATGTCAGTGGCTCCACGGATTATTTAGCAGGTTTCTGATGTACAGAAAGAAAATGCTGCTGTTAGTTTTGTGTCTTTTGTTAGTTGCTCTTCCAATTCTTTTTTGGCCTGCTTAATTATACTTTTACACTTGATTTGCCAGAGTTTATGCTCCTTTCTATCTTCCTCAGCAGGTTAACACTTCCATTTTTTAAAGGACGTCTTTTTGTCTTTAACTGCGTCTTTCACTCAGTTGTTCAGCCTTTTTTTATTTTTTATTTTTTTGCTCCTCTTACTATTTGTTTTGTTTTGTTTTTGATTTGGGGGTATACATTTAGTTTGAGCCTCTATTATGGTATTTTCAACAAGTTTCCATGCAGTTTGCAGGCATTTTACTCTTCTGACTGATCTTTTTTATTTCCATTTAACTAGCATACTCATTTTTGTGCAGCTCCCCTTTTGGAAGTTAACTCCTACTGTGGTGGGCTTGTTTGGCATTTCCCCCCCCAAAAGGAAGTTAAATTGAATTACATTATGGTCAGTATAACCGAGCAGTTCACCTATATTCACTCTTTGGACCAGATCCTTTGCTCCATTTAGGACTAAATCAAGAATTGCCTCTCCCCTTGTGGGTTCCAGGACTAGTTGTTTCAAGAAGTGGTCATTAATGGTGTATAGAAATTTTACCTCAGCATCCCATCCTGAGGTAACGTGTTCCCAGTGAATCTGGGGATACTTGAAATCCCCCATTATTATTGTTGAGTTGTCAGATTTCGTAGCTTCTCTAATGTCCCTGAGCATTTGACAATCACCATCACCATCCTGGTCAGGTGCTGCTACTCTTCTTATTCAAACATGGAATTTCTATCCCTAGGGATTCTGGGATACAAGTTTAATTCATTTTAGATTTTTACTGTACTTATTCCGTGCTTTCTTTCCCATACAGCACCACTCCCCTACTAATGCAACCTGCTCTATCATTCCTACATATTTTACCCTGCTATTACCATGTCCCATTGATTATCATCATTCAGCCCAAGTTTCTGTGATGTCTATTATATCAATATCCTCATTTAATTCCAGGCACTCACGTTCAGCCATCTTAGTATTTAGACTTCTAGCATCTGTACTTATAAAACTTGCCAATATTTAGTTGTCTGTCTCCCCATGACATGATTGAATGGGACTCTTTTTCATTTGATTGTTTCTCTTCAATTCCTACCTGTACTTTATTAACTTCTGTCCTCTCCTCTCTACCAGGATATAGAGTATCCCATTAATAAATCCTCCCCTTTGGGATGGCTCTGTCTGACCCATGTGCTCCTCCACACCTGTTGGCTTTCCCCCAGCCCTTAGTTTAAAATCTCCCCTCTAAGCTTTTTCACGTACCAGCAATCTGGTTCCATTTGGGTTTAGGTGGAGCCTGTCCTTCGTCTCTAGGTACCCAAGCCTCACGGGGATTCATGGATTTTATCTTCATAGCCCCTCTGGGAGGTCCCATTTTGTAGACAGCAGAGATAAGGCCCAGTGAATATTCAAGGTCACACAGGGCACCTTGGGGCTGAGCCAGTCCTCCTGAGTCACGGGCCACTGCCCCATCCACTAGGCCAGCCTTCCCGGCTGTTTCCAAGCCCTTGCACTAGGGGATGGCACCGGTGGCTCTCTGCCTCAGACAGGCTCTGCTGGGATTTGTGCTGTTCATTCTGCACCTCCAGCCTCCCTCGTCCGAAAGGACCACGAAGCTGCCTCCTCCCACAGCTGCCAGGCATTGAGCCCCTGGGCAAACCTGGAGTGGGGTGGCAGGGGAGAAGGGGGTCTATTTCCAGCACAGAGAGACCCTGCCATTGCAGGGCTGCTGTGAGCATCCCATCTCTGCGGGAGGAGGCTGTGTGATCCCCATCTCGTCACCAGGCTGCCAACCCCATGCAGGGAACAGCAGTGGGTGCTGTGAGTGCCCCTCCAATCTCCTGACCAGCCCCCTGTAGCCCTCTATACAACACCTGCCCAGGCCCCAGAACTGCCAGGCATCTCTGAGCCATTTCCATACTCTGTGCAAGCCCCTGAACCTTCCTGTCTGCTTCTGTGCTGCTGGGGGACATTTGCCAGCAGATGGGACTGCTCCCAATGACTCCCTCACCTCCGTCCCGGCTGTTCTGGGGTGTACATGGCTGCACTGAGGCAAGGGATGGAGCAGGAGAGGGAGCAGGCCGCCCAGCTCTATTCATTTCCTAGAGGACCATGCTGATTTGCAGAGCTGGGCTCTCCTCTGTCGGATTGCTTTCCCCCGCCGAGTCGCCCCTGCAGAAGAGCGGGCTCACCGCGCTGTGTCTTGTGTCACACATTTGTGGCAGCCCATCCTGACATTAGGATGGTTTATTATATTAGTTCCTTAATGCAGCCAGGACAAAGTGAGGCATCAGCAATCGTTACTGAGTCAGGGAGCGTGCTCCCGTTATTACCAGTGTAGGCCAATTCCCAGCCCTGCCCTGCCCTGCCTTTTCTCTCCTCCTAATAATTTCCCTCAGTTTCCCTCACTGCCTTTAAGGTGCTTTATTCCAGCCAATCCCAATCTATCCAGGCTCTTACATGCTAAGATCTCAGCTGCATCCGTCAGTGTTAGGGCTGTCACCTTTCTAATTGCTGGTAACCGGACCACCAAGGCCCTGACCCCTGCCCTGCCTCTTCCCCCCAAGGCCCTGCTGCCTCTGCTCCACCTCTTTCCTCAAGGCCCTGCCCCTTCTCCAGCTCTTCCCCTGGCCCCACATCCTTCTCCACCTTTTGCCCCAAGACCTCACCCCTATCACTTGCTGCTCTTTCTCCCATCACCACCCTTTGCTCACTGGATCGTCTCCACCTCCCTCCCCCCATGCTGGGCTTGCTGGGCTCCTTCTCCTGGGCTGGGATGGGAGCTGCTGCAGCCTCACAAAAAGCCTGCCTGCAGGTAAGAGGCAGCCCTGTCTGAGCAGGGGATGGTGTAGGTTAATGACCTTGCACCTCCCCCTGCCCTGTGGTAACCGGGCATTTGGTGTCCAGTCAGTACATCTGACCAGACACTGCCAGGTCCCCTTTTGGATCATACTTTCTGGTAGAAAACCAGGCACCTGGCCATCCTAAATAGCACCTGGACACAGAAGCCAAAAACTGAACTGTCCGGGTAAAGCCCAGAGGGGTGGCAACCCTAGCCAGTCTCCACTCCCCGGGCAGGACCTGCTGCGTAGCTTGGGTTGAGCATGGGCTGACCCAGGATAGAGTAAACCCAGGTTGGAAAAGTCCAGCAGTGGCAGCTGTGCATGGGATGTCCTGCACACAGGACCAGAGGGACCAGTCCTGGGGGGCCCGTGTCAGCTACTGGGCCTGATCAACTCTGCTCCTTTACAGCTCCACCAGGAAAGCTCAGACAGTGTCATCTGGATAATCTTTACTAACCCCCTTTGCAAGCATCTTTCATTAACAGTACCCAGGGTTTACTTATCCCCAGCTGAGCGCCTGGCAGCCAGCTTCTTTGTAGAAATAAAAAGTTGCGGCAAGCCTCTCTGTGTGCCAGAAATGATGCTGCCCAGTTTGAGCTCCCGCGGACTGTTTGGAATAGATCGGTAAATAGCCACAGTCAGATCCTCTCTGTCTCTTTTATCCTGTTTACAAAGCAGCCCCTGCAGCCTGAGGTTCCTGTGAGCCTGGACTGGGTTTGTAGATTAGCCCTTCCCCTCTAAAAGCGAACAAGCAGAGCAATGGTTGCAAAACAGTCCCCTGGACTGACGCATCCACAGTGTTAGTGGGGCCCAGCCATGGCACTGTCTGTGCTGCTACATGCCAAGCAGGAGGGACGCTGACAGGACGGGGGAGAGAGGGAGGTATTTTACCCAACACACCTGAGCAGTCTCGCCAATATGCAGGGACTTGCAGGGTTGTTTCTGTTAGGTAGGGAAATTGATGTCAGAAGTGAGGTATTTCCTTGGTACAATCCTTTTTGTTTACAAAGAACACACACAAATTCCTGTTTCCCCGAACACAGTGGGAACAAACAGCAAGCAACTTATTTGCTCAGAAATCCAAGTCTGTCTTTCAAGCAAGCCCTGTACACAAAAACCCCACTGTCTTGCAGCTTCTTCCCAGGGCCACACCCATGACTACTTCTCCCACACGCTTTCTGGTTGCTTTCTGACTCTTACACACAGAGACACACACTGCTATAGTCAAACAAGCCACTAGTTCCTGCATTTGCAATCAGTCCCAAGAAAAACCATCAGCCCATTCAATTTACCTCTGCTCAGGCTTTACCATGTGTTCCACTGCCTTGGGCAGTGACTTCTTATTGTTCCCAGCTATCACTATGGAAACAGATAATTTAATTGCTCTTTCTATTTAGCCTGAATGAAGGATGCTTAGCACACTCATCAGCTTTAACTAGGTCTGTAATTGTCTCTAGATGAAAGACCAACTTGATGGCCGCCATCGACATCTTCCAGCATAACAATCTCTTATTTATTGCCCTAAACATAAGGCCTGGGTTTGACTCTCAATTATGATCTTCTGTATCCCAAGCTGGCAGATGCTGGAATAGCTGGAAGGTCCAGAGGGCAGAAGCAGCAATCCTCCAGCTGGCTTAGGAGTTATGCTCATGGGTCCCATTCAACGGTCTTCTTTTAGAAGTTAGGTAGGCATGTCCTGGGGCCTCTATCATTCAGGGGACTGGTAATGGAGCACATAGATCAAATCTGATCAGAGACCTGCTTGGTTGTCACACTCCAGCTCCTAGCAGACAAGTGTCTATATCACAGAACCTCCATCATGATCAGCACCAAGTATCCCTGCAGCTGGGAACTTTGGCAGAGGCCAAGGGTTTGGAATCCCCGCTAGGCCAGCCTGTTGGGCTAGTTAATTCATCTCTTGTGGCACAGGCTCCATGCACAGCTGTCCATGCAGACTCATGTGCCGGTCATGTCTCTCAGCCATGTCCAGCCAAGAAAAGCACATCCTGCTCGGTGAAAATGCTGACAATCACTTTTACTGGCTGGAGAAAGCTCCCAACCCCATCGAATGAGGTCTGGCTAAACCTGTCTTTGCAGCATCTCCAGGACACTCACTGTTCAAATCCCTTCTTCCCATCAGACAGAGGAGGGATGTGAGCTGGGGGTCTTGAATACCCCAGGTAAGTATCCTGACCACCAGGCTAAGAATTATGAGGGTGGCCCATCTCATCACCCTCTTCTCCAAACAGGGTTCCTGGCTGTGAATGACAAGCAGGAATAGGCACCTTTCTCTTAGCAGGGCCCCTCTGGTCAGCAGGTCCCAGTGGCTAGCTTAGGCAGATCCCTGCCTAGCATGTGCCTTTCAGGTAGCTGTTGCGCTGCTCAGTGTTACAATGCCTTACAATCACAGCAAATCGACGAGACAGGCAAAGGGCGGGGCCAGGAAATATTGTTATCGTCATAGAGTATTATTGTTATGACTGGAAGCTCTTCGGGGCACAGACCGTCCTTGTTCTGCATCTGTACAGTGTCGTCCTGGTCTGTCTCTTAACTGCTACTGCAACACTACCACTAATCTGTATCGGGCCTGTTATATAGATGGGGAGCTGAATCCCAGAAGATAATATGACTTGGTCCCCCAGTGTTTACATGGCAGAGGCAGGGACTGGACCCAGATCAGCGCCCTATCCACAAGGCCCCCTTCCCCTCCAGGGAGAACACACATTTTAGATACAGAAGCCAAATTGTCCCATCCTGTCTTTTAAACTGCACACACAAATTTTGCATCACAGTTGCTTGTGCAAGTGTCCCCTTTGGGTTAGTCGTAGAGGTGCGAGAGCTGAAGTTCGCACGGTCAGTGTTCGGTGCCTGATCACGCAGACAAGCCCCACAGTGTTTTTAATTGGCACCAAAGGATTTCAGTGTGTTCAGTAAAGCAGCATTCACACTAATGATTAGTGACTCCTCTAATGAGTCCTGTCGATGCTGCCAACCTCGTGTTCGCTGGACACTTGTTCTGTAGCTTTCCAGCCAGTCACTCCCAGCCTGACTGCTCCAGCTGTGGGAAAAAAAGAGCAGATCAATTTAATGATCCCAAGGGGATATGGAGAATCTCTTCAAAACTCCCCAGCCCTTTGCACTGATCAGCAGAGTGCAGCCTAGTGCAGGCATCAGGCCACACAGCCAGACCTGCCGACCCGGGTCATTGCTTTAGCTGAAATTGCTTCCATTCTAGATCGTTTTGTGACCCAATAAAACCAGAGGTTCAGGCCTGAAAATGACACAGGCTTGAAGCCCAGGACTTGGTGCATTCAGTGCTAGATAACTGCCAGAATAGCACTGCCACGCTGCAAAAAAAGCCCATGAAAGTGTTCTGGTTTCTGTAGCTCATGATTCACCCAGGCTAGATATGAATGCTGCAGCCCAGGGGGAAATCTTGGAACACCATATTATACACTTCTCTTTCAGTCTTGTCAGATCGAGATAGCAGCCCATTAAACCATTCCTTGCTACTGCTTCCTATTTGTGCTGTGGCAGCGCCTGGAGCCCCAGGCAGGAACTGGGGCCCCACACATCTAATGAACAGACAGTCCCTGCCCCAAAGATCTGACAGTCGAATTAGCCAGGGAGAGACAAGGGATGGACATAGCCAGAAGCTGGGGGAGGACCTGATAATCATTGATGTCATGGCACTGAAGCTGCCTGGCCATGTCAGACACTTTGTGGGCCTCACAGCAATGGTGCATTTTGAGGAGGGCGATTTGATGGCTTTGCACATTCTTATGGGGGTGGCATGGGGGGAAGCAGGCAGTGTTTGACTAAAAGGCAATATAGGTTGGCATCATTGGCAGAGCAAAATCACACCCCTCCTATTACAGTCCTGCTTCGTCCCAGCAGCCTCCCACATCAGTTCCTGCCTGATTTAGCAGGTGGAGTTGAATGCAGTGAGGCAGCCAGGTCAGATCCTTCTGTATGATGCAGCTGTTGAGTTACACGGAGCGTTCAGAACTGCAGTCCATCAGCGCTGTGGGTGCACAGCCCCTCTGACAGTCAGATCCACGGGACCTCATACTGAGCTCCCTAGAAACAGTGGCCATGCTTGAAAGTTGATAGCTATGTGAGTTGCTGGAAAGCAGGCTGGCAGACACTGAAAGCAGCTCCATGCAGCTCTAGCCTATGGCCCTAACCATAAGCCCTCCTTCCTTCCATTGAGGGGCAGAGGGTCCAGCAGCCAATGAGACCCCTGGGAAAAATCAAGGAAGCAGCAGTGGATGAATGGAGCACAGAAAAGAAAATGTCACAGCTATCACCTGCTGGCCCAATGAACTGGGCAAAGGACAAACCTCTGGCCATGAATCTGGCAATGTGAGCAGAAGGAGGACAGGCAGGGGACAGGCAACAGCCCAGCTGGTGACCAAGAAGAAAGTTCGGAAAGGTAGCCACCAGGAAGAAGGAAGAGGAGAGAGATCCTGCCTGGTGGGGCGCACACCCAGAGGCAGAAGCATAGGCACCATGGGAACTCTTACTGCAAAAACAGCGATGTTGAGTAGATGTCCCAATTGTATAGGGGCAGTCCCAATTTTGGGGTCTTTTTCTTATATGGGCTCCTATTGCCTCCCACCTCCTGTCCCGATTTTTCACACTTGCTGTCTGGTCACCCTAATGTCGAGTGAATTTAGGTACCTGCAGGGCTCAGTGGGAGTTTTGTACCTCACATTGGTCCTGAGACTGGGACTTACATGTCCAACACAGGGAATGAGGCACCGACCCCTTTTTGTGCATCCAGGCCTTTCGCTCTTTGGGACAGGGACTATGTTACTGTCTGTACAGTGCCTGGCACAACAGGCCTTGATCTAGGCGTGATGTCATAGTAATTATATGGGAGTTGATCACAATATGACCCAAGGCCCAGGATGGAGCATTGCATGCTGGGATTCAGGGAGTCTGCAGAAATGATGACAGCTTCATCCCAGTCCAGTCATACCAAGCGGTCCATCTCTTGGGCTGTGAGGTGGGGGCTTAGCCATGTAGTGACATGTGTGATTCCCCTGTTGTTCTCTGTGGGCAGGGCCGGCTCCAGGCACCAGAGCAGGAAGCAGGTGCTTGGGGCGGCCAATGAAAAAGGGCGGCACATCGGGGTTTTCGGGGGTGGGTCCATCAGTCCCTCTCAGAGGGAAGGACCAGCCGCCGAAGAATGAAGCAGTGCAGTAGAGCAGCTGCCGAAGTGCCACCGATCGTGGCTTTTTTTTTTTTCCTCTTCATCACTTGGGGTGGCAAAAAAGCTGGAGCCGGTCCTGTCTGTGGGCCAACCATGTTGGCAGCAGGTAAGGCCAATGCCTTCTCTGCTCTAGACAACGTATCCGTCAGCTCAATGCTATCAAACGATCCTCTGTTTTGTGGCTGCACTTTGCTAGAAGGACAAAAGGGCCATTTCTCTCACTTGTTGTTTGCCTTGGTACAACAGACATCACCTGACTCCTGGGCACCGCTCCAGTGATTGTATGATACGCCAGGTAACCCTGGGCAGAGTCACCCACCCTGCTTCGCTCGTTAAATGGGGCATGTGCTCTATGGAAGAAATACCTTGCAATGTTTAAAGACGGGCTTGACTTAGGCCTGGTCTACACCTGAAATTGAGATTGATCTACCTATACCACTCAGGCTGTGGCCAATTTTGCACCCTGTGTCATGTAGTTTGAGTGACCTAACCCCGACTGCAGACACAGCTAGGTCGACAGAAGAGGTCTTACATCGAACAGCTCCCACCTTTTAGTGAGGTGCCATAACTATGATGAGGGGAAAACCCCTTTCCTCAATGTAGGCGGCGTCTACACTACAGTGGTACAGTTGCCGCGCAGGAGTGTAGACATACCTAAGATTGCCAGTTAGCTGAGCTGGGTCAGATACACAGAATAAGCACCACAGGGGCTCCGATGCGATGCATTCCTCCTGCCCCACCTCCAAGTATTCTTAACACTTTTGTTTTAAGATGTCATTGCAGAGATCCAGGCCCTGGTCCAGAACCCCCAAACTCCATGGAAAGATCCCACTAACCTATATGGGCTTAGATCAGGCCCCATAGGCTGGTAGCTCCTGTCATGTTGCAAGCACTTCTTTTCACAGAGCCAACTTTGTTGATCGGTCTCACAGCTCCCCCTAACTTTTCCCTCCACTCTGCATGGCTGGTGGGCAAGCCAGCGGGACAGACACCCAGACACTCCTCAGCATGCCCCTTCTCCCTTACTGCCTTTGCTGTCATACCTCCGCCGCCGCCACCACCACCACTGACTGCTTGTTAAGAATTGAGAGTCTCTGACATGGTTGCACTCTGTGGTTTGGATGGTCCTGTGTTTAAAGCACACACCACAAGGCATGGCTGCACAGCTATTGGGCTGGCACCTGTGTCAGCTGACTCGGAGTGCAGGGCTGTTTAATTGCGGTGCAGACACTCAGGTTGCAGTCTGAGCTCTGGGAGCCTCCAACCTCTCGGTGTCCGGCAGCCCGGGTTCCAGCCTGACCCCAACCATCTACATGGCAATTAAACAGCCCCTGAGCCTGAGTCAGCTGTCACGGGCCAACTGCGGGTTTGTGACTGCAGTGTAGACATACCCTTAGCTACATACCCCACTGTTTCCTAGCATGAGCATGCACGTACCTTTGCTGCAGAGATAACAGCACCAATGTGCAGGACTCCCGTTTTACGTATATTCTGTAAGGACAGCACCATCTCCTAGCACTGCAGTCAGGACTGACTCAAAGGGGAGCTTATTCCCTTCTGAGTCACTCACTCACTGCAGCCCAGCACCCCTACCGCTGCTCCGGCCCATTGGGGTTAGTACTGACTAAAAGAGGAGATTCCCACCTTCTGCATCCCCCTGACTGCAGACCAGCAGCCCCTCACCCTATGCTAGCACAGTGGGGGTGGCAGAAACTGCATCACTCCCAGTGAGTCTCTGATACCATTCGCTGCCGATCCCAGCTGGTGAGATCTAATGGGGTGTCACTCAGAGAGGCTGTGCAGCCTGACAATATTTGAATTTGTTTCCATCTAAATAACCCTGGTGATTCCCCAGAGCTGCTCCACTGGCTGTTCTGGGGCTTGTGTATTGCACAGGAATCTGAATGCTGGATCCAAAGCCCTTCTCTGCTAGTTCTGGTAATGACCTGAATTATTCAGTTTTTGGCTGAGACATAAAACTGAGGCCTTGACCATGTGTGGGCATCTTTTTTGCAAGAATTAGCTTGTTAACTCTGGTCAGATTCCAAACCAGGTTTTTATATTCCACCCACCTAAAATTCACCTGCAGATTTAACTGGAGAAGTTATTCTTGAATTCCCTTCCTAAGATACTGTTCAGCATGGTGTAGAAGAGTGGCTCTCAAACTTTTTCCTGGTGACCCCTTTCACAGAGCAAGTCTCTGAGTGCGACCTCCCTTATAAATTAAAAACACCTTTTTAATATATTTAACACTATTATAAATGCTGGAGGCAAAGGGGGTTTGGGGTAGAGGTTGACAGTTCGTGACCCCCCATGTAATAACCTGACCCCCAGTTTGAGAACCCCTGGTGTAGAATCACTGTCCTGCTGCTCCTCAAAAGGGGCTGCATTGCAGTGGTGGGCAGGAATGTGACTGGGCCAGGTCACAAGAGATCAGTGACTGGGTTGGTCGTTGTCATGTTGTACATCTAATGTAATGATCTGGAGGATGGCGTGGACCTCCCTAGACACTAAACTGGGAGGAGTGGTAGATACACTGGAGGGTAGGGATAGGATACAGAAGGACCTAGACAAATTAGAGGATTGGACCAAAAGAAACCTGATGAGGTTCAACAAGGACAAGTTCAGAGTCCTGCACTTAGGATAGGAGAATCCCATTCACTGCTACGGACAAGGGACCGAGTGGCTAGGCAGCAGTTCCGCAGAAAGGGACCTAGGGGTTACCGTGGACGAGAAGCTGGATATGAGTCAGCAGCGTGCCCTTGTTGCCAAGAAGGCTAATGGCATTTTGGGCTGTATAAGTAGGGGCATTGCTAGCAGATCGAGGGATGTGATCATTCCCCTCTATTCAGCATTGGTGAGGCCTCATCTGGAGTACTGTGTCCAGTTTTTGGCCCCACACTACAAGCAGGATGTGGAAAATTTGGAGAGAGTCCAGAAAAGGGCAACAAAAATGATTAGGGGGCTGGAGTACATGACTTATGAGGAGAGGCTGAGGGAACTGGGATTGTTTAGTCTGCAGAAGAGAAGAATGAGGGGGGATTTGATAGCTGCTTTCAACTACCTGAAGGGGGTTCCAAAGAGGATGGATCTAGACTGTTCTCAGTGGTAGCAGATGACAGAACAAGGAGTAATGGTCTCAAGTTGCAGTGGGGGAGTTTAGGTTGGATATTAGGAAAAACTTTTTCACTCAGAGAGTGGTGAAGCACTGGAATGGGTTACCTAGGGAGGTGGTGGAATCTCCTTCCTTAGAGGTTTCTAAGGTCAGGCTTGACAAAGCGTTGGCTGGGATGATTTAGTTGGGGACATCTCTGTTAGGGGCTTTCCCTTCACCCCCTCTCCTGGTTCTTGTCACACAGACAGAAAGCAGAAGACCAGAAGTCTGAAGTGCAGGCAATACAAAGTTTATTGGAGTTAGTTTCAAGCAAGTATATCCATAGCCCTGACACCACAAAGCCTTTATCTGTGTCCCTGTTCACCGCTTTAATGCCGCAGAGCCTTTACCCGTGTTCCCGTTCCCCCCTCCTCTTTCTTAGCAGGCCCAAATATGCCTGCGGTGCATGCCCCTGGTCCCACCCATTACAATTTATGGTCATCGTTTGGAGGGTCGTGAGTCTGGGGTCTTGGTACCACCTCTTTTGTATCCCATGGGAGGGGGAAGGATTAAGGTTATGTAATGGCCACGGCCAGGCTTTTTCTTTGGCTTTTAGTGTGTCTTATGTCTCCCCGCTCCAGCCCGCTGCCCCTTCTAACTGGTTGTTTGACCTTGGCTTGAGAGAGGAGTCAAACAGCATCCCAGTGTATGCTTATCTAATACACTCCTACCATACACAGTGACACTTTTAACTCCATCTCTTATCTCTTTTCATAGAATCATAGAATCTCAGGGCTGGAAGGGACCTCAAGAGGTATCTAGTCCAACCCCTGCTCAAAGCAGGACCAATCGCCAACTAAATCATCCCAGCAAGGGCTTTGTCAAGCCTGACCCTAAAAACCTCTAAGGAAGGAGATTCCACCAGCTCTCTAGTAACCCATTCCAGTGCTTCACCACCCTCCCAGTAAAAAAGTTTTTCCTACTATCCAACCTAAACCTCTCCCAAAATATAGAGACAAAGGGACTTTTGCCAAAAGACACACAGTAGGTAGCAAACCCAGGTCTCCTGATTGCTAGACCAGCATCTAGCAGCTGGGCCAACTGACTCTTTTTGCTCCAGCTGCTTGTGAGCAGATGTAACAAACTGTGTCTTTGTTCTTTTTTCACACACATTAGTAAGAATATAAGAGTATCAAAAGTCAAACCCAAAATTCTATCTCAGGCTAACAAAGAGGTTTATATACTAACAGTCTCATTTTGATATCACAAGTGAAGCATAGACTGTTGCTGGAGAGCAGGCTGTGGATGGAGCCTGAGGAAATTTTTCTTATTATTTTTTCCCAGTTTGACTGGGTGTAGCTATCCCAGGCTGTATTGGGGATCGGTTGGAATGAGATGCATGGTATTCCTTGTGTTTGGGCATGCTGTACAGTGAGGGTTCACACATGGCCAAAGAGAAGCACAGTGCTGCTAGCTCATGATTTTATCACGAGCCTATTTAGTGTTTGTCCTTAAAGCCCCAGCTCCTGGAATCAGAGGATCAAGTGAGAATCACAGCTTCCATTCATACAAAAAGTAAGTTTCTACCCCCAACCACACAGCTGCAGGGAAAAGCCCGAGAATGAGACCCCTGTACACCCTAAGGGCTCAGAAACCATGGGGGCAAAGATCCCAACACTGATTATTTTTAAACAATCTCATGATTTTTAAACCAACCTCGCAATTTGTTTGGAAGTACTCAAGATTTTTGAATGCTTGGGGTTGGTGATGCTGGAAGGTGCCATCAGGCCGCCACTTTGGCCAACTCATGGGTTGCACAAGGGACTGCCATGGCAAAGAGCATGATCTGCTACAGCTGGAAAATCAGCCTCCCTCAGTGGCACTGTAACAGCCTCCCATCCTCTGGATGGGCCCAGAGGGGGACACATAACGCACACTGACTGTGCTGTACAGAGCGTATCGCAGTTGAGACAGAGGCCCACAGGACTTGGAGGTTTCTCAGTTCTAAGAAGTCAGACTCAGCCCCCAGCTGCACAGCACCAGCCTCTACAGGCATTACGGACACCTCAGTGCATTTGCACAGGTGGTCTTTAAAAAGACAGGGCCAAACTCATCCCTAGAGAAGGCAGCCCCGGTTCCCACTCACTTCAGTGGTAGTGCTCTCACTTACAGCAGGGCTGAAGGTCATCTCCAGGGTGAGCCGTGCCCCGGGAGAAAGCCCTGTGGGTCAGGGCACCTGTCATGCACTTTATCTCTCTGATCCTTTCTCCTGCACTCAAAAGACACTGAGGTGTTGGCTTCTCCTCACCCCAAGGGAAGGAATGGGCAGCCCCTCCTGAGACCATGCTCCCCTTATGCTCCCCCAGCTGCTGGCCCCCAGCCAGCCTGTGGTCAGAAAAGCACCACCAGAGATGACATCTCTCCTGGTATTGTGGCTGGTGATGTGTGTGTTCTCAGTACAGTCAAGAGAGACACTCCCTGGCAGGAGTGTTCACCTTCCTTAAAGTGATGCCATTCACCAGACAAGTAATTATAGATTCCAGGGACAAACTGCAGGTTGTGCTTCTTCCTGCCCCTAATCTCCCTTGGAACAGAGTCGGACAGAGGGTGGCGGCACTCGCGGGGGGCTCAGTTTATTAGTGAGAACATAATTGAGCATAAATAGTGTCCTGATGCGTAAATGGAATTTATTCCAGTTAGACAGATGCAAAGGCTATTAGGGAAATGAGTTGGGAGGTTTCTGATAAGCTGCTACATTCGTTACACGTCCAGCATAATGTGCAGGCCCTATGTGAACCTAGTTCACCAAAAACATGTTTTCTTCTGCAGAGCCCCCATCCTCACTCTGCCACTTCCTCTTGCAAAATCCTCTGAGCACGGAGCTCCGGAGTGACCTCTCCCACACAGCACGATCATCCTGCAACCCTGCACTGCAGCCATGGAGAGGACTGGGTGCCAGAGTGCTGTGGGCTTCCCTCTGATCCTTCCCCTTGCAGGTTCACCAAGAGGAATGAAAAGGAAAAGTCCAGAGAACAAAACAAAACAATAGACACCTGGAGAGAGGCCCAGGTGAGGGGAGACAGGGACTGCTTAGCGCAGACATGAGACATGAGCAGATGTATGTCAAACAATGAATGGGCTAGAGAAGATGCATCAGGCACTCTCAAGTCCCCTCTTTCCTAATACAAGAACAAGGGGACACTTGAGATTAAAAGGCAGCTCTCTGTCAAAATGATACAATTCAACACTTTTATTTTGCTTTTAACCATGGTGCATAATTAACCTGTGGAAGGCACTGCAACAAGATACTGACACAATAAGCGTCACAGGATTTTTTTTAAAGAACTCGACGTTAAGAGCATCACTGGAAGTTACCATTTAATAAGACAAAAACATAAGGCATTTCAGCTTCTAGGATTTTTCATAGAATATCAGAGTGGAAAGAGACCTCAGGAGGTAACCTAGTCCAATTGCTACTCAAAGCAGGACCCATCCCCAGACAGATTTTTATCCCAGTTCCCTAAATGGTCCCCTTAAGGATTGAACTCAGAACCCTGTGTTTAGCAAGCCAATGTGCAAACCACTGAGCTATCCCTCTCCCCCTGTTTTCTGCGCCTAAGTGTCTAAATCCCTTTGGAAAATGAGACAGGCTCCTAAATCCATGGGGTGGTGCAATGCTGAGTGCAGCAGCACCTCAATACCGTTAAAAATCTGGGCCTCAGTTCCCATCTGTTACATGGCGATAATAGCCCTGTGCTGCCTCCCAGGATGCTGTGAGGATAACTCCATTGAAGAGATGCTCAGCCATTGAAGTGGAAATCTGGCCCTGCCCTGCTGGGGTTTCTTGTAGAATCTCCATTCACAGAGTTTCTCCTCTGTTTTGTGCAGTTGCTCAAAGTGCAGCCACGTCTCCAGACCGTCAAAGCAGCTGACACAAAGTGAAATCCCCTTTCTCCCCATGCTAGGGGTCCAGCCACGCAGGGCAGGATTGCAGCTCTGACCTAGAACACCCACCTTCCATCAGTCTGTCATTTTTTACTGCCCGTTACTCAAGTTGACAGGGCAGCTGAGGAGAAATGAAGGTCTCTGGGGACGTGAGGAGATGGGGCTGGTATTATAAATGGGGCTTTCCTCCTTGGTGCCGAGGTCACGGTGCTGAGTGATGGCTGACCTCCGAGAGCGCTCCGTTGGGTTTGGATAAACAGCCCGAAGCTGAGAGGTGTATGCGCCTGTCTCCTGCGGAAGGCTGCTTGCTGTCAGTGATCGGGAGCAGGCTGAATTCTGAGTAAGCAGGAATGGGGCAGTCGCAGAATGTCACAAGAAAAGCTAGTTTGTGGCATTGAGTTACCTAAGGCCGGCTCCCCAGCACAGGCCCGCAGAAGCCCACAAAGCTGCTGGTGCACCCCATATGAGGACACCGCCCTGCTCACACTGGATGTTCCAAACAGAGAGAGATGAGCTGGGGCAGGCTGAGGAAGGTTCCCAGCAGGGATGGGGAGAGGGCAGGCAGGTTGGATTTGGTGCTAGGTGGTTGATCCATTGAACTGCGGGTGCAGTAGAGCTGTGGAGCATTTAGGCCACTCACTCTTCCAGTGGGTGGAGGCAGCTTTGTCTCTCCATGACTGGACCCACAGGCACCGACTCCATGGGGACTCTAGGGCAGGGGCTCATGGCAAAGCAGAGGTTGAGCATCCCCAGGAAAAAGGAAAAGTTGGCCCCTGTGACTGGAACACAGGAGAACTGCTCCCTCGCCACACCAGGTTCGCAAAATGCTGCAGACAGCAAAGCCAGTAAGAGCAGGGCTCTGTATGCCTCCTGCAGTGCAGGGCAGTGTGCCAGGAGCCTGACGCTGGGCCTGTGTGTCTCCAGACGGTCGGTGTGTTTCTGGGCCTGCAGCGTGAAGGGGGTTCCTGGAAGTGGAAAGAGCTGGCAGGAGCTGGGCAGAGTGCGGAGCCAGGCCGAGAGATGCAGTGGGCAGGGGCTCAGTGGCAAGACCAGCTGCCCACACACACAGATCACCAGCTGCCAGGGACCAAAACTCATGAGCCAAACCCCAAAACATCTCGAGGCTGGGCCCCAGATCATGACATTTTGGTCGCTTGACTTTTCCTCTCCCCTCCACTCTTCCCCCAGGAGTGAGATCATTTCAGGCTGAAGAGACAAGCCATTAAAGCACCCGAACACCCCACCCTCCCCCGGTGGCTCAGCAGGACTCCACTCACCCTCTCCTCACCCCTATGGCAGGGGAACGGCCATCCATTTCCTAGTGCTGTCTCGGCTCCCTTCCCTCCTAATTCCAGTCCTTTCCCCCCATATTCCCCTGCTCCTCCCAGGCTCTAGTACCTTCATTGGTCAGACACAAAGAATCATGATGTTATTTCAGAGGCGCTGAGCTCTATTTCCCCCCCAGCCAGGTCTCAAAGCTCACAGGCTGCCTTAGCTGGCCAATGTGCACTGATTTCAAGATGGATGCCTGCATGGGTGAGAGTTAAGAGGGGAAAAAAATAGTTTCAAGCCCCCGTTTGACATAACTACGCAACCTGTTTCGAGCAGGGTCATTAACTTTATTACCCTTAACTTTATTTTTCTTTAAATCAATTTTTCCCACATTCCGAGCACCACAACATTTATTTTAACCCACTCCACCTGATCAGATGTATAAATTATCCAATAATAATGACAATATACGACTGGAATTTTACAAAGGAATTTCATGATACCAAATAGTGCAAATAGCTAAAAAGACTTTAGTTCATTTTCTTTCTCCTTTCCTCCCACTGCCTGGGGCCTCCCACTCCCAGGACCCCACAGCCACTCTTCCCTGACTCCACCCTCCTCAGTCTCCCACTGCCCCACAATTTTCTGCTTATCTATACTCACATGGGGGCCCCACCTATAGCAGAGCTGTGGCATAGAGGGGTCTGTGACGTGCGTCAACCGCTTGGCAACTGTCTTTCCAAACAACCCTGAAAATGGTGGGGTACAGGAGCTTTTCACACCACCCCCAGTTCCTCCTGCAGTCACTGAAATTGTGGGGTTGTGAAAGTTGGTCATGCAGCTGCCTCAGTGATGCTTGAACGTGCTTTGAAGAGCTGTTTCCTGCATGTGGCCAGGAAGCTGGGGAGATTTCATAGAATCATATGACTGGAAGGGACCTCATGAGGTCATCTAGTCCCATCCCCTGTGCCCATGGCAGGACTAAGTATTATCTAGACCATTCCTGACAGGTGTTTCTCTAACCTGCTCTTAAAAACCTCCAATGATGGAGATTCCACAACCTCCCTAGGAAATTGAGTCCAGTGCTTAACAAACTCTGACAGGAAGTTTTTCCTAATGTCCAACCTAAACCGCTGTGACACGCTGTACCTCTAAATAGCACCCTGTAACCCTCATGTTCATCATTCACATATGGTTGTGTTATTTCATGCAAAGCATGTCATGTGAGCTAGTTTATGTGATCTGCTGAAACCTGTTGTTCTGTCCAAATATGTATATCATTTGAATATATGAAGTTCTAAGATTTTGCTGTATAGTTGTTACTGAGATATGTTGCAAGTGTGAGGGTCTCTACTACCAGGGTGGTGATCCCCAGTCAGCCAGAGCATTGTCATCAAGGGATTTACAATTCAATGACAGTTGTGCAAGCACCACGCAATAGGGACTGCTCAGCTCTATGACTCAGTTGGACAAGACAACCAAGGGGGTTGCTCAACCCTGTGACTCAGGAAAGTCCATCAAGACATGTCTGGGCACGTGTCTTCCAGGCACATGGACTGAGGGTATGAAATAGGGGACAGTGCCTTGGCCTTTCTCCTCTCCCACCTATGCTGGAAGCAACAAGAATGCTGAGAAGATGAAGATTTCAGCTGAGGAGACTGGTCGAACGGGGTGAGAAAATTGTTTGATTTAAATGCTGCCTAGTGTAATAAGATTTAAGATTTAGGTTGTGCACTTAACTTTTATTTTCTTTGGTGACTATCTCTGACATTTTATGCCTACCACTTATAATCACTTAAAATCAATCTTTCTATAGTTAATAAACCAGTTTTAAATTTTACCTAAAACAGTGTGTTTTGGTTGAAGTGCTTGGGAAATCTCAGCTCATTTCACAAAGGCTAGTGCATCTCCTCTCCACATTGAGGGACGGGCAGACTGGGTAATGAACCTACACTGGTCAGGCTTCTGTACATCTCAGGGGGGCAAGGCTCGAGAACTTGGGGGAACTGACTCATGACGTTCTCTGTGTGATTTGTGAGTGGCTCTGGGAGCATTCATGCAATCTAGCTGGGTGTGGGGCTCCACATGCTGTTGTGCTGAGTGACAACAGGGCCTGGAGGGTTTTGTTGCTTGTCACTAGCAAAGCGTTGTGAGAGAGAGCCCAGGCTGGAGAGTTAAGGTTGTAGTCCAGGGAACCTGTCACAATTTAAGCCCATTGCTTCTTGTCCTATCCTCAGACATTAAGAAGAACAATTTTTCTCCCTCCTCCTTGCAACAACCTTTTATGTACTTGAAAACTGTTACGTCCCCTCTCAGTTGTCTCTTCTCCAGACTAAACATCTCCAGTTTTTTCAATCTTTCCTCATAGGTCATGTTTTCTAGACCTTTAATCATTTTTGTTGCTCTTCTCTGAACTTTCTCCAATTTGTCCACATCCTTCCTGGAATGTGGTACTCAGAACTGGACACAGTACTCCAGTTGAGTTCTAATCAGAGAAGAGTAGAGCGGAAGAATTATTTGTCATGTCTTGCTTACAACACTCCTGCTAATACATCCCAGAATGATGTTTGCTTTTTTTGCAACATTGTTGACTCATATTTAACTTGTGATCCACTCTGACCCCCCGATCCTTTTCCATAGTACTCCTTCCTAGACAGGATTGTTCCTTCCTAAGTGGAGCACTTTGCATTTGTCCTTATTGAATGTCATCCTAATCATTTTGGATCATTTCTCCAGTTTGTCCAGATCATTTTGAATTTTAATAATATCCTCCAAAGCACTTGCAACCCCTCCCGGCTTGGTATTGTCCATACATTTTATAAGTGTTCTCTTTATGCCATTAGCTAAATCATTGATGAAGATGTTGAACAGAACTGGACACAGAACTGATCCCTCTGAGACCCCACTTGATATGCCCTTGCAGCATGACTGTGAACCCTGCCCTGCAGCCCCACCAGCCCCACACACCCCTCTCTCTGGGACGCAGGCCAGTGGGGGCATTTTCATGGGAGTTGCCCTGCTCCTCACTGCTTACCACCTCCTGGGATGGCACATCCCCTGGCACACTGCCCGCTGGGCAGGGAAGGGGTTCGGGCATGGGTCACAGGTGTGTGGCAGCTGCTGCACTTGGGTGTGCCCCATAACAAGGCTAGCTTCAGGGTATCAGGGCTGAGTGTTGGGGGGAAGGAAACATGGCTGCCAAGTTTCAGGCACAGCACTTCCTGCTGGCAGGGGCTGGAACTGCACTGCTAGTCCCCTACACTGCTCCTTCTGGCTGCCCCTGCTGCATAGGTAGTGACTGGGAGAACAGCTACTGATGTTCTGTAGTTACTGCTCCTGTGCTGTTCCCTACAGTGCCTCCTCCTGGCAGGGGCTGAGGCTGCAGATCGCAGGGAGCTCCAGAAGGGAGGGGCAAGGCTGGGGTAGCTGCAAGCTGCCACACACACAGCATTTCTGCATCCTCTCCAAGCCCCTCATAGACTCATAGACTTTAGGGTCAGAACGGACCAATATGATCATCTAGTCTGACCTCCTGCACAAAGCAGGCCACAGAACCCTACCCATCCACTTCTATAATAAATCCCTAACCTATGTCCGAGTTTTTGAAGTCTTCAAATTGTGGTTTGAAGACCTCAAGCTGCAGAGAATCCACCAGCAAGTGACCCATGCCCCATGCTGCAGAGGAAGGCGAAAAACCTCCAGGGCCTCTGCCAATCTGCCCCGGAGGAAAATTCCTTCCCGACCGCAAATATGGCGATCAGCTAAACCCTGAGCATGTGGGCAAGACTCACCAGCCAGCACTCAGGAAAGAATTCTCTGCAGTAACTCAGATCCCATCCCATCCAACATCCCATCACCGACCACTGGGCATACTTATCTGCTGATAATCAAAGATCAATTGCCAAAATTAAGATATCCCATCATACCATCTCTTCCATGAACTTATCAAGCTTAATCTTAAAGCCAGATATGTTTTTTGTCCCCACTACTCCCCTTGGAAGGCTGTTCCAGAACTTCACTCCTCTAATGGTTAGAAACCTTCGTCTAATTTCAAGTCTAAACTTCCTAGTGTCCAGTTTATACCCATTTGTTCTTGTGTCTACATTGCTACTAAGCTTAAATAATTCCTCTCCCTCCCTAATATTAATCCCTCCGATATATTTATAAAGAGCAAGCATATCCCCCCTCAGCCTTCTTTTGGCTAGACTAAACAAGCCAAGCTCTTTGAGTCTCCTTTCATATGACAGGTTTCCATTCCTCGGATCATCCTAGTAGCCCGTCTCTGAACCTGTTCCAGTTTGAATTCATCCTTCTTAAACATGGGAGACCAGAACTGCACACAGTATTCCAGGTAAGGTCTCACCAGTGCCTTATATAACAGTACTAACACCTCCTTATCTTTGCTGGAAATACCTCGCCTGACGCATCCTAAAACCGCATTAGCTTTTTTAACGGCCATATCTCATTGGTGGCTCATAGTCATCCTGTGATCAACCAATACTCCAAGGTCCTTCTCCTCCTCTGTTGCTTCCAACTGATGTGTCCCCAATGTATATTTAAAATTCTTATTATTAATCCCTAAGTGCATGACCTTGCACTTTTCACTATTAAATTTCATCCTATTACTATTACTCCAGTTTACAAGGTCATCCAGATCTTCCTGTATGATATCCCAGTCCTTCTCTGTGTTAGCAATACCTCTCAGCTTTGTGTCATCCACAAACTTTATTAACACATTCCCGCTTTTTGTGCCAAGGTCAGTAATAAAAAGGTTAAATAAGATTGGTCCCAAAACTGATCCTTGAGGAACTCCACTAGTAACCTCCTTCCAGCCTGACAGTTCACCCTTCAGTACAACCCGTTGGAGTCTCCCCTTTAACCAGTTCCTTATCCACCTTTCAATTTTCATATTGATCCCCATCTTTTCCAATTTAACTAATAATTCCCCATGTGGAGCCATGTCAAATGCCTTACTGAAATCGAGGTAAATTAGGTCTACTGCATTTCCTTTGCCTAAATAATCTGTCACCTTCTCAAAGAAGGAGATTAGGTTGGTTTTGCACAATCTACCTTTAGTAAAACTACGTTGTAATTTGTCCCAGTTACCATTGACCTCAATGTCCTTAACTACTTTCTCCTTCAAAATTTTTTCCAAGACCTTGCGTACTACAGATGTCAAACTAACAGGCCTATAGTTACTCGGATCACTTCTTTTCCCTCTCTTAAAGATAGGAACTATGTTAGCAATTCTCCAGTCGCACGGTACAACCCCTGAGTTTACCGATTCATTAAAAATTCTCGCTAATGGGCTTGTCATTTCATGCGCCAGTTCCTTTAATATTCTCGGATAAAGATTGTCTGGGCCCTCCGATTTTGTCCCATTAAGCTGGCAGGGCAGAGGCCTAGGCTGTATCAGCTCCCCCAGCTGGCACTCTAGTCCCATCCTCAGGCCGCCGTGGAGCTCTGAGCCCTTTAAATCCCCACTGAAGCACTGGCTGCTGGTGCCGCGGACTGGATTTTAAGTGCTCTGGGCTCCCCGCAGCTGTGAGAGCTCCGAGCCCTTTAAATCCGGCCCCAGCCCAGCCGCCGGAGCCACGGGCTGGATTCAAAGGGATCTGGGCTGCCCGCTGCGGCGGGGAGCCCAGAGCCCTTTAAATCCCCACCGTCAAAGCCGGTGCAGTCCAGCATGGCGTACTGGCTCTTGCTGGTATGCCGGACCGGACCGGCTTACTTTCACCTCTGGCTTCTGTGCAAGCAGCACTGCTGCTCCATCCACTCCAGGCCCTCTGTTGCCATTGTTGTAGGTTATCACCAGGTCCTGTTGCACCAAGGCTGGGATAATTCTGCCATGCTCTCTCCTTTGCCCAGCAGCTTGCCGGGGCCAGGGCGGGCAGACAGAATGCGGACTCAGCTCCTGACCCCCTCTGCGTCCTGTCTAGGGAAGTGGAACCCACCCCCTGCAACCGCTCTGGAAGGTCACCACCACCCAGGGAACCTCGCCCCACCCCCATTCTTGTGGTTGATGTGAACGGAAGGCGGGTTCTCCAGCGCTGGGTTCAACTTGGCAGATGATACAGCCAGGGCCAGCTCCAGGAGTTTTGCCACCCCAAGCAGCCAAAAAAATAATAAAAAGCCGCGATCGCAATCTGCGGCAATTCAGTGAGAGGTCCTTCGCTCAGAGTGGGAGTGAGGGACCCTCCACCGAATTGCCGCCGAATCCCTAAAAGTGCCGCCCCACTCCCGAGTTGCCACCCCAAGCACCTGCTTGATAAGCTGGTTCCTGGAGCCGGCCCTGGATACAGCAGCGGGAGAGCTACCGGGGCTCAGCGCACTAGAGGAACTGCGCTGCTGGGGGAGAGGGAGCTGGAGTGATACATGAAGCTGCCCAGACACCACTGCATGGCTGTGAGCTCCACGGCCACTCACATGGCCCTACCCCACATAGGTCCCTTTCTCTGGGCTTCGCCCCAACACACTCTGCTCCCACAAGCCATCCCCCTCCACTCTCACATCTCCCTCCCAGCATGAGAGCTCGGTCTGGGCCTAGAGGGACCTTGCTCCTCTGGGGACTCCAAAGTGGCTCGGCAGGTGTCGGCTCTCACAACCCGGATACTAGCATTGACTATCAGGACCAGGGCTCCCTCCACTCTCTGTCCTTGGGCAGACAAAACCAGCTGTCCTCCCTGTCCTCCCCCTCCCACCCATGGGACACTGATCAGGCCCAGAGACCCCCCAGAAGCAGCATCAAACTCCTAGCCCATGGGCTGCAGCCTCAGGCTCTGGAACACACCTAGTGGAGAGGAAAAACCAACTATTTGCTAGTTACTCTTCCATCGGGTGGCACCAGTTTACCACCCTGTAGCAGGGTGACCAAGTGCTCCAGTTCATAATGGGTTGGAAAAGCCCTGCAGAGGGCTGAGACTGGGCAAGGAAAAACCCTGACTGATTGAGGGAAGTGGCTGCAGCTGGAGCCATGCCCCAAACTGAGAAGCAGGGCCTTATAAGAAGGCCAGGGAAGCCAGAAGGATCAGTCTCCCTCTGCCTGTAGAGGGAGAAGGGCCTGGCTGCAGGGAGCTAGAGACAGGGCACCTGAGTGGAGCAGGGCTGGGGAAAGGCAGAAGCGCTGGGGAGCTCCAGCCTGGAAAGCCCCATGCTATTGCCTAGCAGAAGGCCAATGGGTACTAGGGGTTGCAGAGGGCAGCCCGGGGTAGGCCAAGGCAGCAGGTCCAAACTCACCCTTGCCTGTGATGAGTGGCTGATACTGCAGCCTGCCCCAGGGAGTGAGGCTGGATGATGACTGGCACTAGCCTTATACTGAGGCAAGGTGGGGATAGTGGGTGGGGGGTTCCCCAGGGAGGGGAGACCCTGAGAGAAAGGGGTTACTGCCAGCAGGCAACACCCCAGATAAAGGGGCACCGGGTTCTGGAAGGAACACGGGGGCCAAGAGGCAGTGGATCACCGGCCTGCAGAGGGCACTCCGGAGGCTGGAGAGCTAATTCCTGGAACAGACCAGCAGGAGGTGCCGCAGGGGTGAGTCCGCACATCTACACCCCCACACACACATCCATCAGCAAGCAGAGAACCAGCTGGTCCCAGGCTTGGAGGGTCCAGATGAGGCAAGGGAAGCTACACAGGTCTCTGTGCTACACAACCGTATGGGATCCTGCTGGCCCCTGGGCAGCTGGGCTCCTACTGGAGCTGTGCCCAGAGACTCCCTCTCTCGTAGCTTCCTCCAGAGCCCTCCAAAGGGAGCTCAACAACAGAGAGGCAAGGGCAGCCTCTAGCTCTACTGACCTGGGGAGAGAGGGGTCAGTATAGAGCTGAGCATCCAGGGCCACAAGGTTGAGCGTGCATGGTCAGCAGAGCAGAGCCCCGAGTTGTATGAAGGCTGCTGTCATCAGCACATCGCCATCCATAGAGGCGTCCGTGACCCAGCATGTTCCCTGGTGTGTCTGCACTGCGAGTGGAGGTGTAGCTGGAGCACAAGTAGGCATCTACCTAACCCAGGTAACCATGGCAGCATAGACGTGGGTTGGAGCATGGGCCAGCAACCTGAGTACAGACCCAGGGGCCCTAACAGGCTTGTACTCAGGTCGCTGAAGCCCATGTACCACCTCATCTACGCTCCCATTGTTACCTGTGCCAGCTTGATCACAGCCAGCGTGGGCACTGAGTAGGCCTGCCTGAGCTACCATCACACCGTCCCCTTTGCTCTGCTCACTGCCACAGAGACTGCAGAGAACCAGCACGCCAGCTGCCCAGATGGGACTCAAAATCCATTGCGCTGCCTTCCACTCTGCAGGGACGTGCTGAGAATGCGGGCTCTGGTGAGCAGATGGGCAGGCAGGAGTGGCAACAGCTCACACTCTCTGTGATGGGCTGGATCACAGAAACCCCCTTGGGAACTGCCAACCGATGTGCCAAGACTACTTCTGCCCCTGCTTTCCTGCCATGGCAGCTCAGGACCCCAGCACCCTGTCTTGCTGAGCCAGACACTCCCGTCCGCTCCAGCACAGACCCAGGGTCTGAATCACATGTTCCAAAGCTGCAGACTTAACCTGGAAGCAGCTCACAGAAGTGCTCCTGTCTTTAACACCCCGATGCCCAACTTCCAGTGGGGTCTAAACCCCAAATAAATCCATTTTACCCTGTATAAAGTGTTCACCCTCTATAACACTGATAGAGAGAGATGCGCAGTGCTCCTCCTCCCCCATATTAATACATACTCTGTGTTAATTAATAAGTACAAAGTGATTTTATTAAATACAGAAAGTAGGATTTAAATGGTTCTAAGTAGTAACAGACAGAACAAAGTGAATTATCAAGTAAAAATAAAATAGAACATGCAAGTCTATGTCTAAGAAAACTGAATACAGATATAACCTCACCAGTTCCAGTAAGCTTCCTTTTACAGACTAGTCTCCTTCTAGTCCGGGTCTACCAATCACTCACATCCCCTGTAGTTACTGCCCTTTGTTCCAGTTTCTTTCGTGTATCCTTGCGGGTGGAGAGGCTATCCCTTTAGCCAGCTGAAGACAAAATGGAGGGGTCTCTTAGGGGTTTAAATAGACTTTCTCTTGTGGGGGGAGACCCTCTCCTCTCTCCTATGCAAAGTCCATCTCCAAGATGGAGTTTTGGAGTCACATGAGCAAGCATGTCCATGCATGACTCAGTTTTTACCAGCCAAGCCACATTCCTAGGAAGGCTCAGATGTGGTTTAGCATCTTCAAGTTCATTGTTGGCTTAAGCGATTTTTTGATTGGGCACTTAATTTGCACTTTTCTCAAGAAGCTGACCAAATGCTTTACTAAGCTAGTTAAAATCAAGCAAGTACACAGCCCATATTCCTAACTTCCAGTACAAAAATGATACATGCCTACAAATGGGATGAATAGCTTCAGCAGATCATGTCCTTTACAGAGATATGTTACATGGCATATGTAGCTAAAACATATTCCAGTTATGTCATATATACATTCATAAACATATTCCCATAAAGCATTATGGGGTGCGCCGTGACACTCTCCCTGCCCCCTGCAGCCTGGCAGTGATGGATCTGCTCCTCGTGGAGATTACCTTTAAAATCCGATTTGGGGGCTGATATGCCATTAACTAAAACCTGAGGGAAGCGACGACAAGGTGCAATAAGAAGCAAACGCTCCCCTCTCCTGCTTTCTATTCATCACCGTTCCCTTCCAATTTGGTGTCATTTGGAGGCCCAGGCACCTGCGCCACATGGTAATACTCGCTGGCTGGAGCTGGAGCAGCGCAGGCAGGATTTATCACTGCGCACCCACCTCGGGCAGCAGTAAAATGAAAATGGAAAAAGACAGCAGCCCCCCCAGAGACCCATTGGGATGGAAGATCTGAGCATCTATTGTGAAGATGGACAGTTTTAATACCCTACAAGAGCCCACAGACATTTGCCCTGCATGTAGCTTGTCGGACAGGGCTTCCAGCGCTGGCACAGGTCTGCTCTTGCCTTGTGATCATTTTATTATTTTGCTGACAGTTTTCCTCCATGGCTGCTTTACGAGCTAGACAGTTTTCATTTTGGTTTAAGCCCAGGAAGCAAGTGGCAGGGTCGGGGTTAAAGGTGCTCAGGAATCAGAGTGCGTTAGCCAGGGTGCTTTATGTTTTCCTTGGACCTCACTGCCGGCTTCCCTTGACATCGCCAAGTGATGGATTCGCTCTCGGCGCCTCGCCGGATGCTCGGACACCGAAAGCCTCCCTCAGCAATTAAGGCTGAGTTTGGGCAGAGGGATGTAGTGTGGAATTCCAAAGCACCGATGGATGCAGACAGCAAGCGGCAGGTTGGAATGGAGCAGAGGATGGAGCATGCACTCGGGGCCCTGCTTGATGAGCAGGCTGCTCTGTTGCCCCCAGAGAGGCTCTGGCCAGAAGGCTCAGGCCTTGTCCTAACATGTGGTGACGTTGCAGTGGAAGGAGGGGGGTTGATCCCTCCTCCCCTCCAGGCCTTGGGATGGAATTACCTGAGCAGCAAATGCTCTGTTCTAACTCCTACTTCAAATCCAGGCTGCAGCAGCACTGACCCCACTCGCCAGCCCAGCCCGGTCCTGAGGCAGGTCAGACAGCGACTGCCCTGCCAGGACCTCAACAATCTGGGCTCCTGAGCACATGAGAGAGATTTCAGCCTGGCACTCCTGATGTCCCTGCACTCAGGGCCCGGCAGTACTTATCTGCGGTGGCATGGCTGTTTGTGCTAGAGACAGTCCCGAGCCATTTCTTCTAGATCTGAAGCCAAGGGATGAATGAAGAGGGTTAGATCTGGGTTCTGGGTTGAGCTTGCTAGGACAGAGGCATCATGCATAGGCTAGACTGGCCTCATCTCCATATTTCTGCTCAATTCTTCCTCTAGGCGGGTGTCAAAGGCTCTGCTCACTTTAACATGGCAGTGTGGCTCAACGTGCTCCCCAACCCTCCATAAGGAATGAACCATGAACCCATTGCCTGGCCCCTGCCACAGAAACAGTCTAGGAAACCCGCCTCAGCCTGCAAAGAAAGGCCAGGCTAGAGGGTATCTCACACTGGACAAAAGGGAAACTACAAGGGTCCAGATACGGGGCCGACAGCTAACACCAAAAAACGCTAGAGGTGAGGGGGGAAGTTGCCGGGTACTGTGGGGCCTTGTCTAGATATTACATCTGCTTAGCAGTAAGAAACTAGTATTTCTGTCTTAATCAAAATTGGAGTGACAAGGTGGGGGAGGTAATATAAAGACCAACTTCTGTTGGGGAAAGAGATGAGCTTTCAAGCCACACAGGGCTCTTCTTCCGGTCTGGGAAAGGTACTTAGAGAGTCACAGCTAAATACAAGATGGAACCAATTGTTTAGCATACGTAGTTAAGACAGATTTCAAAGGACCATTCAGACCTTGAATAATCTCTTGAAATATGTTTTAACTATGTCTGCTGAACAATCTGTTCCACCTTGTATTTCGCTGAGACACGCTGCGGTCTGGTGTGAGAAATCCACACCCCTGAGTGACGGAGATATAGCGAGTGTAGACAGTGCCATGGCAGGAGGGCCTCTCTCAGGGAGGAGGATTAACTACACCAACAGGAGAGCTCTCTCCCACTGGCATAGAGCATCTTCACTAAAGCAGTACAGTAGTGGAGCTGCACCGATGCAGCATTTTAAGTGTAGCCCTGCCCTGGATAAGTTTCCCAGATCTGAAGAAGGGCTCTGTGTAAACTTGAAAGCTTGTCTCTCTCACCAACAGAAGTTGGTCTAATAAAAATATATTTACCACCCCCCCCACATCATCTCTCTAATATCCTGGGACCGACCCAGCTACAACAACATTGCTTTAACCAAGATTGCTCTTTTCCACTTGGGCTAAGCTCTTAACCCTTTCGCTACTGGCCCTCCACTTCATCCACCATGGTATTCATCCATTGATATTCTAGTGAAATCTAGTGAACATTATTATATAGGCAGAACATTCACAGCATAGCGGGTGAGTCCTACCATAACACTGCCAGCTCTACAAGTTTTACTGTATCAAGACACACATTTGGCTTTGCTTGGATATTCCTGATACCTTCGGTACCCAAGAGGGGCCACCTATCTGGATTACATGGACTATTCGAAAGTGCAACAGAGTCATTCAGGTTGGAGAACCCTGCAGCTTCAAAGGAATCATAAAATATCATGGTTGGAAGGGTCCTCAGGAGGTATCTAGTTCAACCCCCTGCTCAAAGCCGGGCCAATCCCCAGACAGATTTTTGCCCTAGATCCCTAAGTGGCCCGCTCAAGGATTGAGCTCACAACCCAGGGTTTAGCAAGCCAATGCTCAAACCACTGAGTTATCCCTCCCCACACTGATCTTAGAAGGTGCTTTTTTCCTTTTGCACAGTCAGGACGTCACTGGGGCATGGCAGGATGGGTGGGTTCCACTTGGCTGTACCTGTGACATTCAGACAAAGCAGTCAGCGGGCTATCCGTCTCAGCTCGCGGTGATCGGAAGCCGGCGTATGGTTTAAACAGTCCATTTCTCTCCACCGTACCTGTTTGTTTGGAAATGTGCCATCGCTCAGGTTCTTTTTCTGTTCGGTTTCTTATTACGACACATCAGTGCAGTCATTAGCACCTGGCATTCAGTGGCAATCTCTTTCCTATGGAAGCCGTTATGATGTGAGATTATGAGCCCAAAATCATTTTAGCAGTACTCGGTGGGGAGGAGACCATTATCTTCTCTCATGAAAGTTATTCTAACGTTAAAAAAGCACTGAAGGGACAACACATCAGAAGCAACACACTGTTCACAGTAGCACCTCCAGCCAAATCAGCTCAGTATTAGCATCGCTGTCAGTGCTGGGCTTAGGGTCCAGCGGGACGGGTAGACAGGCCTGCATTAGTCCTGCCCGAGCTAGCTCCTGAAAACGGCAGTGTGGCCACAGCAGTGGGTAGCAACTCAGGACAGGCATATCCAGGGAGCTGGGAGGGTTTGTGCTTTGGCCTGAGCTGTGGCCAGTGCTGCTGTGGGCACACCGCTATTCTCAGTGCACTTGCTTGAGTAGAGCTGGCCTGCGTCTGCCTACCAGCGCTGGGAAGCAGCCTCCCAGCTGCTCTGTGGTGGTAGGGAAGGGTGTGCGGGTGGGTGGGTGGGTTGGTTGGTTGGTTAGCTAGTTGCACCTTAACTTGGACAGCTTTCCTGGGCTGAGCTCATTCAAACATCTTATCTTGAATAAGGACAATCAATGTGTAGTCCTGGAATTCTGAGGACATTTGGGGGGAAGCCACTGACTGGATCAAGAAGGGTGAATTCACAAATTATGGGCCTGATTCTCCACTGCTTCACACCTTGTTTGGTCATTCAGGTCCCGATCAGCATGTTTAACTAGAGAGCTGGTTGAAAATTGGAATTTCTGTTCCCAGGGGAAATTCCAATATTTCAACATTTGTTTATATCCTGCACTGGTCTGGAAAACTGAGAGGTCATAATTTTCACAGAACAGGAAGTTCATAAAAAGTCAATTTGGCAATGTCGAAGGGTTGTGTTTGGACATTTGTGAGAGTAACAAAATATTTCAACATTCCCAAATCAAAACATTTTCATTTTGGCTGAGTTCAGCATTGAACTGTGGCTAGCTGCATTACATCTCCCATGATACACTGTGATTATGCAACTCCCATGATGCATCACAGCATTCAATGAGAAAAAAGACCACAGTGCATCATGGGAATTGCAGCCCAGCGAGGGACCCTGGCCCATAGAGGAGAATGGGATCAGGAGGCACCTGAACTACAGCTCCCAGGAAGCACTGCAATAGCTCCAGGAGACGCAGGCTAATGCTGAATTGATCCAAAACTAAATGTTTCAGTTCCGTTTGATTCAGTCTTGGTGATGCTAAGGACTCTATTTCATTGTGATCTTCCATCAGCAAAACTGAAATTTTCCTGCATTCTCCATGGAAAAAACATTCCAATGGAAAATTCCCCAGCAGGCGGCTTTACTGCATTATAAGTATGCATTCACTTCAGTGGGGCTGCTCAGGAGCTTAAAGTTAAGCACGTGCTTAAGGGTTTTGCCTGACCCTTGTTCAATGTGGGTGTGAAATGTCACTTCATTGTCATGGTAAAATTTTGCCCCCAGGTTGAACCAGTCCTGGAGTTTGGAGTTGCTAATGTTGCATTGTGTGACACTGGAGTTAAGGCTGTTACAGTTCTTTCATTCTTAATCCTCACTTTCAAGCACGGAGTCTTTTCCTGGCCTTTTCTCTGAAATGGCTTGTGCTAAGTTTCAGCCCAGAAGGTTTAGTCCTCTGGGGAAAGTTTAGAAAGGAACCAATTGAGCTAGCTTTGAGTTATCTGGCAACAAGAAAAAAGATATTCCTGCTGCCAGAAATCTGGCAGATACTTCGTCTGAAGTCAGATCTGGTTTTACCCTTCGGCAGGGAGGTGCCTGTGCTGCAGCTCTGGAAATTTGAATCCAGATATAAACTTCCCTAAGAATCTAGGGGGGAGGGGATGGTCTGATTTAGGGCTGGGGTTCAACCCATTGTGCAAGGGAGTCAGGAGCTAGGGCCCTGCCCAGAGATGCAGAACTGTTTCTATTGACTCACCCTGGTTTTAGGTGCTAGGACCCTCCAAGCTGATGTAGAGCGATAGCTGGTGATTCACCTTGACAGCCAGATCAGGTAGATCCCGTTATCTTCAATTAAGGATTCCAAAAGGCTAAAGCAAAGGGAACTAGGAACAGGAGCAGAGGGGTCCTGCTGGGAGAAGCTTAGGAAAAGGCAAAGACAAAAGGCCTAGTTTTATATTTTGTTGTTCTAAACCTATGGAGGGGAAGAGTTTGGGGTATTAACCCCGTGTGTGCTGTGTTAAAAGCGAGGTTGGGCTAAGCCTCTTCACACTAGGACAGAGAACAGGACTAGCCACATAATTCAGAGGTGCATTCAAACTTCCCCAAAGTTTGATGGTTTTCAGTGCCCATGTCCACTTCATCAGCGCATGTATCTGCATACATGGGGACTGGTCCTGTGACTAACAATGCAGAGAAGAATTGTCTCCTTTTTCCCTGGTGCTCCCCCATCTGTTTGTCTGTCACCATCTGTTAACCTTACCTAAGAGTCTAAGGCCCAGATCCTCAAAGGTATTTAGGGCTCTACAGGGGTGCGAATTGCAGAGCGCTCTAATGTGTTGAACTCTAATTGCCCCGTATAGATTTGGCTGATGCAAACTAAAGGGTATTTAGTGAACGCTGATGTAGTCCCATTTCAAACAGGACTTCGTTAATATAAGCTAAGTACCTTTCCATTTGCACCAGCAGGGTCTACACAGGAGAGTCAGAACACAGCACGTTAGAGGTTCTGCAAGTCGCACTCCTGCAAGCTGTGGTGCCATGTAGACAAGCCCTTAGAACTGCTTTCAATGGAAGTTAGGAGCCTAAGCACATTTGAGGATCTGGGCCAAAGTTCTTTAGAGAGAAGGACTTTATTTTTGTTCTCAGTGCCTAGCACGATGGGGCCCTGATCCTGGCTTGGGACCTGTCAGAGCTACCAAGATCAGATGCGAAGAATAATACATGCACACATTAATGGAGTGGAGCTATCGCTCTTCACTGCAATGCATTTTGCTGTATGTTCACAAGCATCTGCACAGGTTTATTTGCATATACAATTGTTCCAGTAAAATACCCTTATGATTATCTGACTGCAAAGCCTGTTGCAATGCTGACAGGTGCAGGAGCAGAGTTTCAGGGTAGTGTAGAAACTTGGTTTCTGAATTCCCTGACTTTGGTGTGAATTATAGTTCACCCTTAGCGTAGCATTAACGTATCACCTAGGCAAACAGCCCAGTGTAAGACCCCAGGCTTCACAAGGGCTGCAAACCCTGCAGTCAGAGCTGTAGCAACACCTGGGTGATGATTTGTTCAGCTAAATGGTTTCACGTATATCACAAACCATACATCAGGGCTGCCTTCAGGGAGCTGGGGTTCTATGCGACACTTCTGACCAAGTCCCACACCATGCCTGCATGCCCATGATATTGTACAACGTCGCGGCCAAAAGGCGAACACAATGTATAAAGGGGAATCTCAGGCAAGAATAGGGAGGTTATTTTATCTCTGGATTTGGCACTGGTGCGAACGCTGCTGGAATCCTGTACCCAGTTCTGGGGCCCGCAGTTCAAGGAGGAGGTTGATAAATTGGAGAGGGGTCAGAGAAGAGCCACGAGAATGATTAAAGGTTTGGAAAACCTGCCTTTAGGAGAGAGACTAAAGGAGCCTCATCTGTTACTGAACACAGAGATGGCCAAGTGGAGATTGGATTGAAGTCGATCAGTACCTGCCTGAGGAACAGAAATTAGATACCAGAGAACTCTTCAGTCCAGCCAACGAAGGTCCAATGAGATTCAGTGGCTGGAAGTTGAAGCAAGACAAATCCAGACAAAAATAAGGTGCAAACTTTTAACAGTGAGAATAATTAGCCATTGGGACAATTCACAAGGTGGATTCTCCATCACTGGACATTTTAAAATCAAGATGGGATGTTTTTCTAAAAGATCTGCCCCAGCTCCCTGGGATTAATTCAGGGCGGTTCTCGGGCCTGTGCTAGGCAGGAGATCAGACTAAATTATCACAGTGGTCCCTTCTGACCATATAACCTCTGTATCTTTGGCACATACCACCCTTGGTCACCTCCTTCAGCCAGTGTCCTCATCCCTAGCCACCTCTTGGGACTCCCTCCCATGGCTTGTTTGAGTCTATGTTCCATGGTCATTCTGTCCCCCACCCCCATCCCAAACAGGTCAGGAAGCAGAGGGCTGCAGCTCAAGAACAACACCCCAGGTAAGGGTGTGAGGCTGGGCAGTCAGGGAATCTGCCCCACGCTGGGACCAGAGTCAGACATGGCAGCAGGTGGGGTCCAGGATGGCATTCTGGCTGCTGTGGCTGGGCCCACAGGCAAGTGGAATTTTGTGTGGCCCAGATTGAAGGCCATGGATGCCAGTCCAGGATTTAGACCAGGGTTTGTTGAGGCCATGTACCCAGGCAGCAGGCGCCACTGGCACACCTGGGATCCCTTCGACTGGGAGCAGCAGGGCCCCTCAAGAAGCAGGTGCAAAGCACAAGGACCTGCAGTGAGAAGCTGAGCAGGCAGCACTGCAGCAGGAAATCACATGGGAGGAGGAGGGAGATGGCACTAGGACACACAATATTACTTATTCAGTAGGGCTTGGAGCTGTTTGCATGGCAGCGATGATCTTTCGTCAATTACACCAGGCTAAGCCCATCCCTCACCCCAGTTAGACTCATTTCAGCTCCACCGTCCTTTTCATTTTTAGCCTAACTACCATGTCATTAATTTCGTCTCCCTGGCAGACATAACATGCTGAGGCTCTCTCAGGGGACAAGCCAGGATCCACCCAAACAGCCTGGTGTTCAGGGAATAGACACAGAGACATGCAGAGGGGGGTTCTCTCTTATACCATCCAGATCTTTCTTACTTGCTTGTAAAGAAACATGGCCCTGCCTGCATTTTTTCTGAATGATTCACGGGATATAGAAACTTCGAATTTTTCTCTAGCTTGAAAAGCTACAATAGCTAAGTACGGATTTTAGATCCTGGCCCGTGTTCCATCAGGTTTGATGGAGGGGCACATTTTGCCATATCAGTTTGTTAGTGTGGGCTCAAGATCTTTTAACTATCACATTAAGTCACTTGTAGGGGCTACTGGCTGCCATCAGGAGGGCTCAGACCACAGACAACCACAGACCTTGTTAGCGCCAATGGCTGTGGCCAAGCATTCTCTTTCAGGCCCAGCGGAAGGAGCAGCCAAGCCTCTTTCTGTAGTAAAGACAGCTGCAAACAATGGAGGCAGCTGCCAATGGACTATGCCCATGGCTGGGGCTGAGCTAGATTGTGTGGGCTGAGGGATTTCCTTGGCTGCAGACACGGGATAGCCTGTGTGTGGTTTGGGCAGAGAAAGCCAAGAGGAGGATTGCAAGCAGGACTCTTAGAGGAGACAGATGGAGAGAGCTTCTTGGGCACAGACCTTACTAGAGGGGCGGGCTTGGGGGGTTCTGAGCATGGACGGACACCATCTGCTGTTTGGTTTGTGTGTTTAGAGAAACAGAACTTTGTGGGCAGGGTTGCTCCAAGCCTAAACCTGACTCATATCATCTATTCCTCACCCTCATGGAAACAACCCGGCAAGACCCTGAACACTGGCAAACTGCTTGGCCCAAGAAGCAACAGTATAAAAAAGAAGAGAGAACAGGGTGGGGGTTGGGGCAAGGGAAGCTGGAGTTGCTGCTGCCTGGCCTGTATCTGTGCTGTGGAGAGAGGACTTCGCTCTCCAGGGTTGTCAATCCATCACCTTTCACCAGCTCAAAGCAGAGACAGCGCCCTGGGGGTCACGTGTCCCCTTTCTGCCCCGAGTAGCTGCTTGGCTTGTAGTGAGCATGCTCAGTAACATCTGCTGAAGCTACAGGCTTCACTCTGCACCCCTCTCCCCCCGGGCAGGTACAGATCATCTCTAGCTCAAAGTGTATTTTGATAAAGAAATGAACTATGCAATTGTAACCCATGTGCCCAATAGGGAGATCTCTTTTTAAGAGACCTATGGGGCTAGGGGGGAGTAAGAGTGAGTTGTATCTGGGTCATTGTTGCTAGGCAGATTTAGCCCTCCACATGCAGAAGTTTCTGGAATTGGGTGGGGTAATTTGGGGTCTGCTCCAATAGGTTTCCTGTTGCTGGGAAGGCAAGCAGTCAGGGCTGCTCAGCTGCTTCGCAAAAGGCCCTGGGCAGGCTGGGAGAAGCTGAACCCAGGAGCAGGCTGTTCTCCCTAACTTGGAAACATTTTGCCCGCAGCTAGTGATATTGTTAACCTGCAACAGGGAAGCCTGGGCAATGTTAATGGTAGATGGGAAAATTGGGAGGGAAACATGTTTTTATTTTAAATGTATACTTGGAATGTTGTTTGATTTTAGCCAAACTGTTTAAGTTAAATTGTCTCAACTAGTGGAATTCACCAACTTTTCTTTAAATGTGATAATGAGGAAAGAGTCGTTTATATTTTGCTATTCTCAGGTTTGCATTTTCTTGTAACAGAGGGTTTTTTTAATCTATACACTTAACTGGGTGGTTGGTTAATCAGTCATCCGGCTGGCTAACAGTGTTTGCGGAAGAGGAAGAGTGCATGGATTCTAACTGAAGATTCCCACAAGTTAGTGGAGGGAAGATGTTGCTTTTGACTCAGCCGATTGTAGATTTAGTGAGCAAAGACTCTGAAACTCAGGTGAACTCAGCTGAAGCTTTTGGGAACTCTGAGTTTCCTCTCACTGTACTTCTGTGGGGATTGACCTGTTTAGATTTCATTAGTTTTCTTTATTTGTTTATGTACAGCTGTGAAGATAATGTACATGGATTATAAAATAGCCTTGTCATGTTGTAAAAATTAAGTTGTGTTTCTTTATCATAAGATTTTATAAAGTTGTTAATTAAATTCATTCCTTTTGTTGTTTTGGGGACTTGACTGTGGGGATGTTGACCCTGTGCAATCCTTGCTGAAAATCCTTAGAGGCTGAATTCTGGGTCTCCAGCTGCTTTTCTATGAGAGTTGGGAGGGGTTTTCTGGCACTGGAAAAAGTCAGTGAAGTGAACGCTAACCCATAGAATCATAGAATCTCAGAGTTGGCAGGGACCTCCGGCGATCATCTAGTCCAATCCCCTGCTCAAAGCAGGACCAATCCCCAACTAAATCATCCCAGCCAGGGCTTTGTCAAGCCTGATCTTAAAAACCTCTAAGGAAGGAGATTCCACCACCTCCCTAGGGAACCCCTTCCAGTGCTTCACCATTCTTCTAGTGAAAAAGATTTTCCTAATATCCAACCTAGACCTCCCCCACTGCAACTTGAGACCATTACTCCTTGTTCTGTCATCTGCTACCACTGAGAACAGTCTAGATCCATCCTCTGTGGAACCCACTTTCAAGTAGTTGAAAGCAGCTATCAAATCCCCCCTCATTCTTCTCTTCTGCAGACTAAACAATCCCAATTCCCTCAGCCTCTCCTCATAAGTCATGTGCTCCAGCCCCTTAATCATTTTTGTTGTCCTCCGCTGGACTCTTTCCAGTTTCTCCACATCCTTCTTGTAGTGTGGGGCCCAAAACTGGACACAGTACTCCAGATGAGGCCTCACTTACGTCAAATAGAGGGGAATGATCACATCCTTCAATCTGCTGGCAACACTCCTACTAATACAGCCCAATATGCTATTAGCCTTCTTTGCAATAAGGACACACTGTTGACTCATATCCAGCTTCTCGTCCACTGTAAACCCTAGATCCTTTTCTGCAGAACTGCTTCCTAGCCATTCAGTCCCTAGTCTGTAGCAGTGGATGAGATTCTTCCGTGCTAAGTGCAGGACTCTGCACTTGTCCTTGTTGAACCTCATCAGGTTTCTTTTGGTCCAATCCTCTAATTTGTCTAGGTCCCTCTGTATCCTATCCCTCCCCTCCAGCATATCTACCACTCCTCCCAGTTTAGTGTTATCTGAAAACTTGCTGAGGGTGCAGTCCATACCATCCTCCAGATCATTAATGAAGATATTGAACAAAACAGGCCCCAGGACCGACCCTTCGGGCACTCTGCTTGGGGTAACCCAAAGGTTACACAATCATAAGATAATTGCAGATTGTGATAATAGCTTGTGAATTGGATGTAGGAGCAATAAACCCAGACTAAATCCACAGCTGCTTTATTTTGGAAGGATACAAGGTGAAAACACTGAAAATGAAGTTCACGGGAAATGTCTGTTTTAAGGAAACTTTATTGCAGGGCCCGAGGACGTACCCACTGCGGTCCACAGAAACTTTTTAAAAAGTTCTTTCACCCGGCCCTCACGGCTGCCAGCTGTGGGCAGGGGGTGGGAGGGGAGCAGGCAGGAGAGAGTCACATGCCCCTCTCCCCCCAACGTTGCTCCATCCTGCTGCTCCTGGGACCCTCCCAGGGGTTGCACTTGGCACGTGTCATTAACTCCAGACAGCTCCGCTCTCTGCAAGCTGTTCCCTATCGCTGCTGTTGCTGGTGGAGCTGCAGAGGAGAGACCCATGCAGCCACACTGCCGGCTGTCTGCTGCAGGCTCTGCCCCCTACAGCTCCCATTGGCTGGGGGAGAGGGACAGAGATACCATCACTAGTTGCTGGGCAGAGTCAGTCATGGAGGCAGCATCATTAGTTGCTGGGCAGAGTCAGCCAGGGCAGCATGAAGCCAAGGGAGTGAGGGGAAAGGGTGGGAAACGGGCTGGGAGGTGGCATGAACACCGTCTTCAGTGACCTTATTGGCCCACTGGGAGGATTTGAGGACTGGCACTGGCCCTAAGGTAAATTGAGTCTCAGACCCTGCATTAGAGTAAGCCCAAAATGTCTGATGTCCTGACTCTGGGGCCCGGTCGTGCACCCAAGCTGTTGACTTCAGTGGGAGGCTGGATTCAAGGCGGCAGGACTGCGCTTACACCCAAATTAATTTATAATTAGAATGTTACAAGCCAATTTGATTTCAATCAGTCCTGAGCCTGAGGCCCCACCCAAGCGGAGTTGGGGAATATGCCATTGAGGGAAGAAATGGTGGTGGTGAAGATAGCGCTCTCCTGAAACGAGGAAGATATTGTGAGATAAAGTGGGTGGGTGGCAGTTCTCTGAGCCCCGGACCCTCAGGCCCAGCAGTTGGGATGGGCAGTGGGCAGTTCTTCAAGAGATAGGGAAGACGGGCTCCTCCTCCACCACCACCCCTTTCCCACCACTGCACTTCGCAACTGTCCCGTCACCCTCAGATCTGCAGTGTCTGCACCTCACCTGTACAGGTGGGACTGGGAGAAGGATCTATTGAGTGATGGATGCACTAGTCTGCAGTCATTCCCTTGGCCTGGCCCTAAATCCCTGCTCTGCAGCAGCATGCAAGAAGCCCTTGAGGAGCTAAGGGCCACATAGCCTTGCAGAGACTCTGCAGTGGAAGACCACTGGTTCTGCAGCAACCATGTAGGATGGACGAAGGGGCAGGGTTTGCTCCTTAGGTGCACGTGGGGGGGCAGGACTCTTCATACAACAAAGCGACTTCTTCCCACGCACATCTGCATGCTCTGCTAAAAGACAGCGCCCAAAGTGTGGACTCTCTGTGCTCGGCGGCATGTCGTTCTCCCTGGCCTTGGAAGCTGATGCCAGCATCGCTGCCCTGTGATTGGACAGGCCTTTCCGGCCCAGCTGGGGTGAGCAGGTCCATGTGCACCACAGGCTGTTCTGGCTCCCAGAGCTCTGCAGAATAGCTGGGACCTATCCACACCACTCAATTGCAATGCCAGAGCATGTCTGAGCACCGCCTCAACTGCCGTGTCCGTGCCAACTGACTGGAAGGCAGCTGGTGTTGAGAGGCCTGTTCCCTACTGCTTTGGTTTATGATGGGTGCGCTCCACAGGATCCCAGGATCACAGAACCATAGGGGAACCCCTGTCTGCTTATCTCTTCCCTTCCGCTTGGGTCTGGGTTCTTCTCGGGACTTTCTAGGGTTGTATCCAGTTTTGTTTTAAACATCTCAAGCACTAGGGCATCTGCTGTTTCCCCAGCAGAACAAGTCTCCAGAGAGTTTCCCAGACAATCTGCTTAACTGTCCTTTGCTCAGCTTCATTCCCTCACACCTGGCCAATTATTTCGTTAGGATTATTTTGGGGAACGATGGGTATTCGATGGACCCTGTGTCACTCCAAACTGTGTATTATGGGCTGGGAATGTGGCTTGGAAACCTCTCACTGCAGATAAATAGGTAACTGTTTTACCTCTAAACATGGATAGCACAGCTGTTCAGCAAAATAATTCAGTCTGTCTGCTCCTCCCTGATACGGAATAACACCCTGAATCAAGCGGAAACATCACAAGGAACGGTCCATAAATTTCTCCCAGCAAGGGGACACTGCCGTGGAGCTGGGAAAGGAGCAAAAAGACACTTTCCAATGTAACTTCCAGCCATTTCATAGAGTTTCAACAAAATCTTTGTACCACCTGTTGTTTCTTGCCTTAAAATTTGACACTGGAGCAGGAACTGTCTTTCTGTTCTGTGTTCGTAGATCACCTAGCACAATGGGGGCTGGATCAGTGATTGGGGACCCTAGAAATTACAGCAATCCAAACAATAATAATGTGCTTGAATGCCTGATTCCATGGTGTTGGGCCCAAGAAGCTCTTTTGATGGTACCTGAACCGAATCCAAAGCATTCCCTGAGAACAAATCACACATTTGTGCAGGCACTTTCCCTCCTAGCCAACAATATGCACTCACCAGAAGCCCCTAAACACATGGTGTGGAACTGAACAGCTGGGGCTGTAATGTTTTTCTAGCACACGGTGACCCGTGGCAGACAGTAATGGCCTGTTACTGCAGTCCCACAAACCCTATCGGCAGAAGCACAAATAAACAGTCCAAACTCAAATGCGCAGCCTCCGAAAAACCGGAGAGGAGAGCTCTTTGTGCTAACATCCGTCACGCAGCAGAGAAAGAGGCTGGCGTGGCAGCTGGTAGCATCCACGTTGCTTAGCCAGCAGTTCACATGTTCCAGTCCCATGCCAGGATGGGAACTGCGATCCAGAGTGGGCACCATTACAAGCGATGTCCTTCAGATGAGACATAAAGTGAGCGCTGTCGCTGGTGAGCTGCCCGGGTGGCTACAAATGATCCCAGGGCATTTTCTGCAAGAAGCAGAGCATAAACATTCCTGCTCGTTGTAACCATGTCCCAGGCTGCATGTGCAGCATTTCTCTGTGCGGTCACTGCACTGCAGTGTCTAGGGAAGGGCTGTGAGACAGCTGGGGGCTGAAAGCCTGTGTAGAAAACCCCCCATGCCCTTTGTGTGCCATGAGGGTCAATTCACATTGCTTTAAATGCCAGATTTTGTTATTTTCCTCCTTTGAGCTCAGACCGTCTCTGCTAATAGGCTGCTGGTGCCATCTGGCTCGAGGGAACCAAGGAGGGAGCGAGGGGCACTGTCGTTCAGAAGAGAGCCTCCAATTCAGCATCACTTCAATCCCAGATTGTCACCTTCCTGGAGATGAAAGGCCTCTCTGAAGGGAAGAGCTGCTGTGTATTCCAAGGGGCGGCATGACGTGTGCACCGCTGGATGCTGTCTGAACTCTGCGCCTAGCATCTCCCCAGGCTTCCTGTCAAATTGGTTGGCTGGGTTTAGTCAGACAGCGCCGCAGGGACCATACAGAATCAGGCTGTGACTCAGTGATGGGTCTCTGGGGGAGATCAATGGCTCAGCAACTTTCAAAGAGTTTCCTGGGTCAAAATGTTATAGGCTATTTCCACCAATCTGTTTATCAGTCCCACCACCAAAATCCCACGTGCTCAACAGGCATCAACACAGGCTCTGGGCCTGATTCTGTTCTCAGTCGCACTGTTAGAAATCCCAGTGAACCTTACTGAAGCCAGCCACAGAGCGCCAGGCCCCTTGCCCAGAAGTGGATGGACTGGAGCCACCATAGCTTCCTTATTTTAAGAGAGGAAGGATGGTCCAGTGGTTAGGTGTTAGTCTAGACTTTAGGAGCCGCAGCTTCAGTTCTGTGCACTGCAACACACTCCCTGTGGCCAAGCCACTCAGTCTATCTGGCCCTCAGTTCTGTGCTGCTAAAGTGGGCATATCAGCCATAGCCTACCTCAGAGAGGTGCTGTGAGGAGAAATACGTAAAAGCTCTGATACCAAGGGGTCACGGAGTCCTCGAGCAATGCTCTGGAACTGCTCCCCACAAAGCCAGTCAGGACTTTGGGGAGCCTCCTCTCCCTTGGAGCAGACTTTTTCAGGGCAAGAAGCTCACATGGCTTCACCTTCCTGGGTCTGTCCTTGGAGCATTCAGCATGTGCCCCTCCGTGCACTTCCCACAGCGAGTCCGCCCAGACAGGGTCCTGGGGAAGCCACAGAGTCCTGCATCCCCCACTTCGCAATCAGATGTGACTCTCGGCCAGCCAGTAAAAGAGAGATTTATTCGATGGCAGGAACATGGTCTAAAACAGAGCTTGTAGGTACAGAGAACGGGACCCCTCAGCTGGGTCCATTTTGGGGCCCAGTGAGACAGACAACCCTGTCTGCCCTCACTTCCTAACCCCAGCCAGCTCCAAACTGAAACCCCCTCCAGCCTCTCCTTCTCTGCTGAGTTCCTTTCCCAGGCCAAGAGGTCACCTGACCTCTTTGTTCTCCCACACATTTAGCACCCCATTGCAGGTGGGAAGGGCCCCGGCCATTAGTTGCCAGGAGACAGAGTGTTGGCCAGAACTGAGGCCTCCACACAGTATTCAGAGGAAACATTAAGAACAGCCGCACTTCATCATACAAGGCAATGGAGGCCGGATCAGTACAGAGAACCACAAAACACGGGGGCTGGAGGGGGGCTTATGAATAATAATAATCCCATGACTATCTGAGAGACAAGGTGGATGAGGTAACCCTCCTCCACCCTGTCTCTCTAGTATCCTGGGACCCACATAGCTGCACCAGTACTGCATACGGCAGTCCAGAACTCCCTGGCAGCTGCCCAGAGTCAGCCACCCTCAGTCAATAAGTAACACAACCCCACAAAACACAGTCAATGGAACTTGTCCCCTTTATTCATGCAAACATTAGCAAACCTGTATTTTACGAGCAAGTGACCTGTGGCAGCTGCACTGGGGCTGTGAACTGTGTCTGTCTGAAATGGGTAACAATAAACAAACTCAAGATCTGGCTCTCTGCACCTTTAAACGAACAAGCAAATGCCAAAGGAGACCGTCCCCATGTTTCAGTGAGGCCCTAAACTGGCCCTACAGTGCTTGGCTAGAGCTGAGCTCAGGTCCTGGCCCAGGCACCCTTAGCTCTGGTCTCTGAGGGAAGCAGACAAGCCTTCTTAACCGGCCTGTAAGGCCTCGAGTGGTCAGTGTCCCCTCCTGGTACTCCTAGGCCTCGAGACCAGTGGTTCTCCAGCTTATTTGATCGTGCCTCCCCTGCCCCCCCCCCCGATTCATTGTGTCTGGAGTCATCTAGGCCCCACCTCCCACCAAGTACAGACACCACCACCCAACTCTGAAGGTACAGTAGAGAGCAGCAGCTGCTGGCCGGCCGCCCAGCTCTGAAGGCACGATGGAGAGGGGTGGCTTCTGGCTGGCCGCCCAGCTCTGAAGGCACAGCAAAGAGCAGTGGCTGCTGGCCAGCCACCCAGCTCTGAAGGCATGGCGGAGAGCAGTGGCTTCTGGCCAGCCACCCAGCTCTGAAGACATGGCAGAGAGCAGTGGCTGCTGGCCAGCCACCCAGCTCTGAAGACATGGCGGAGAGCAGTGGCTGCTGGCCAGCCACCCAGCTCTGAAGACATGGCGGAGAGCAGTGGCTGCTGGCCAGCCACCCAGCTCTGAAGGCACGGTGGAGAGCAGTGGCTTCTGGCTGGCCGCCCAGCTCTGAAGGCACGGTGGAGAGCAGTTGCTTCTGGCTGGCTGCCCAGCTCTGAAGGCACGGCAAAGAGCACTGGCTGCTAGCCAGCCACCCAGCTCTGAAGGCATGGCGGAGAGCAGTGGCTTCTGGCCAGCCACCCAGCTCTGAAGACATGGCAAAGAGCAGTGGCTACTGGCTGGCCACCCAGCTCTGAAGGCACAGTGGAGAACAGTGGCTTCTGGCCGGCCATCCAGCTCTGAAGGCACGGTGGAGAGCAGTGGCTGCTGGCCGGCCATCCACCTCTGAAGGCACGGTGGAGAGCAGTGGCTGTGGGCCAGCCATCCAGCTCTGAAGGCACGGTGGAGACCAGTGGCTACTGGCCGGCCATCCATCCATCTCTGAAGGCACGGTGGAGAGCAGTGGCTGCAGGCCAGCCATCCAGCTCTAAAGGCACGGCGGAGAGCAGTGGCTACTGGCTGGCCGCCCAGCTCTGAAGGCACGGCGGAGAGCAGCGGCTGCTGGCCGGCCATCCAGCTCTGAAGGCACGATGGAGAGCACTGGCTGCTGGCCGGCTGCCCAGCTCTGAAGGCACGGCGGAGAGTAGTGGCTACTGGCTGGCCATCCAGCTCTGAAGGCACAGTGGAGAGCACTGGCTACTGGCCGGCCGCCCTGCTCTGAAGGCAGTGCCGCAACCACCAGCAGTGCAGAAGTAAGTGTGGTATGGTACTGCCACCTTTACTTCTCTGCTGCACTGGTGGGGAATGACTTCAGACCTGGGTGCCTGGCCAGCAGCTGCCGCTCTCCCAAAGCTTTTAAAACACACACAGAATATATTCTTCTCCCCCCCATGAGGGCTGGCCCCCCAGTTCGAGAACCTCTGCTCTAGATGATTATAGTCATTTTGGTGGCCTGGCCTAAGTGAGTTTTCCTTAAGCAGGGGGTGTCAGGATGCCAAAGCCTCCAAGGAGGGCTGAGAACGCCTGAGAGACTCCACCACAGACCCTCTCTAACCCACAGGTCTTGGTAAATATCTCATGTCTCCAATGCACACGGTAATATCTAATAATGCACAAGTCCACCAGGGAACAGAACCGAGAAAGCAAAAGGAAACACAGCCAGGGAAAGAGAAGCCCTTCTCCTCCTCTGGATCTTTCCATTTAGCCCCCAGGAAATCTTGTAGCACAGCAATATGGGGCACAGTGAGCAGAAGGCCATGATGATTGCTGTGTTGGGATGGAGACCTTAGAAGAAGCTTCAAACCAGGAAGAGACCAAGCCACCTTGGCTCCAATTCTCTGCCTCCCAATCAGATCTACTTCTCTAATGGGCTTGCTGGTGTGGGGATCTGGATTTTGAACCTCTGCATGTGGGAGTGCATGTGGGAGTTGCCACATTTTGCTTCACTTCAAAATAGAAAGATCCTGTTTGCTGAGCTATTCTCCCTCCCAAGTCCCAGGGACATGCCACAGAACTTGGGGTGTGGTTGGCCACCCAGTGTACCAAAGACAGAGGGCAGAAGGAAAGTTGTGACTTGCAGCCTGATATAGTGGGGTTGTCAGTGACATGCATCACCGGCTCAGATGGAAGAGCAAGAACGTCATTGCCAAGAGGTTAACAGGAAAAGCATTTTAAATAAATAAACTAAACTCTGGAAAGATTCCCCTCTGGGGCAAGTTACAAAGCATCTGAAATTTCATGTAATCAGTTGTGGAGCAAAACACAGCATCCAACCCAGCTCAGGCTCATGGGAATTGACAGCTGAATGACTAACAATGTGGCGAAATCAGGATTGCTTTCCCCAGAGTTAATCCCCCTGCAGTCAGGGATCATGGGAGCTGAAGCGGCCTTCGCTACGGCTTCTTGATCGCGCCACTATAATCAAAACGTTTGGAGCAATTTCAGCAGCATCCTGCTTGCTGCCTTCCGGCTGAAATGCAGCTGTATGATGGCTTCTCACCATGCGCCAGACCCAGAGGCACTGAAACAGGGTGACTCAGAGGGACATGGCCCATCACTTTTAAAAGCGGGAGAGCAATGCCCTCTCACTTTTTACCGGCCATAAGGGCAAGTGATGGGGGAGGTGGAGGCAGAGAACAGCGAGAAGGAGGCAGGGTCTTGGGGGTGTAGCCGGGTCTTTACCCACTCCTGCCCTATGGGGCTTAAAACTGCCCAGGAGAAGGCTGTGGCTGAGGCAAGTAGGCTGGGCTGATTGGGGAAAGTAGGCTCAGCTGGGGCCATACCCCAATCAGGCCCAGTTGGCCCCATAAAAGGCTGTGAGCCAGAGGCCCAGTCAGTGTTCCTCTGCTGGTAGAGGGATGGGCCTGGCTGTAGGGAGCTAGAAACAGGGTACTTGAGTGGAGCAGGGCTGGGAAAAGGCAGAGGAGCTGCGGAGCTCCAGCCTGGAAAGCCCCATGCTGCGGCCTAGCATAAGGCCAACAGGTACTGGGGTTGCAGAGGCACCCCTGGGCTAGGCCAAGGCAGCAGGTCCAAACACAACCTTGCCAGTGATGAGTGGCTGATACTGTAGTCTGCCCCAGAGCGTCAGAGTTAGACAATGACTGGCAGTAACCTGATACTGAGGAGAGGTGGGGATAGTGGGTGGGGGTTCCCCTGGGAGGGGAGACCCTGAGAGAAAGGGGTTCCTGCGAGAGGGCAGCACCCCAGGTAAATGGGGCACTGCGGTCCTGGGAGGGACACAGGGCCACAGAACAGGCAGATCACTGGCCTGCAGAGGGTGCTCCTGGCTGGCAGTGAGCTAATTCCCAGAAGTCACCAGCAGGAGGCGCTGCACGGGTGAGTCCGCACATCTACAGGGGGAAGACGCAGCATGGGTGCAGGACCTGCAGGGAAGGGGTGACATAAGGATGGGGAAATGTGGGGTGCAGGGCAGGAGCACAGTTCAGGCACCGGTGGCCCCCCTACACTTTTAGGGAGCTTCCACCACTCCTGGCCAGACCATCATGGCCCATGAGGTTAAGGGAGGTGGGCTATGGAGTGGGGCTGGGGGAAATATTCAGAAGCAGCCAAGGATTTATGTCCATTGAGCCTGATCCTACTGTGTCTGCACAGGTGTAAAGCAGGAGAAACCGCACTGAAGTCAACGGAGCTTCGCCTGTGCACAGGTGGTGTGAGTGAGAGAAGAGAGAAGCTCTTTGAAAGATGGGACTAACTCTGGCATCATCTGAAGTCATTCATTGTACTGGTTTTGGTTCATTTCAAACTGTGAGTGGTAGTCGGGAGGGGCCAGCAACCCCCAGCTGAGGGACGGGTCTGCCCACAGCTACGATTCGTTCCAATCGTCACCGTGTGCCCTTCTTCCCACACTGCGGGCTCAGCTGGGATAAAGTTGATGGAGCCCCATCAGTTCACACGTGCCGAGGAGCTGGCCCTTTCTGCTGCTTCTTTGTGCTGACAGCACTATCCAGCTCAAACATATCTGCCAGCCTCCGTGCCCGGCTTGATGGACAAAAACAATTCATTTCTTTTAACCCGTTGAATGCTGGTTTATCCTGAACATGGGAGGAAGGTTTCTGATATTGACAAACACAGCTCTTTTCAAATAGCGCCAGATTCTGATAGTGCCCTAGCGAAGGCTGCGTTGAGTTTACCTGTGATGTGATGTTCAGATCCCTGCATTCACATCAATCAATACCACCCTCAGGCTATTCCAATAACGAACACGTCTTTCCTAGCAAATATTCGTCCTACGCTGCCATTTCTGATTCTCACGCGCGTAAGAGATCAAGCAGGGGAGGACAGTATAGCATGAAACTGGCTTGAGTCATTGCTTTTCAACAGATCCCAGAAAGCACCAAAGGGCAGCTGCTTCCCTTTCCCAAGAGCCCCAACCTCTAAAGTCCCACAAGGACCAGTCCTGCCCCCTCACTTTGAGGACTAACCATCAGAGGAGTGAAGTTCTGGAACAGCCTTCCAAGGGGGGCAGTGGAGGCAAAAGACATAGCTGGCTTCAAGACTAAGCTTGGTAAGTTTATGGAGGGGATGGTATGATGAGATGCAGGCACCAGTGGATGACCAGAATGCGCCCAAGTGTGACCAGCTTGCAGATCATACTGTATCCCACCTGCAATAACCAGGAGATCCCAAGAGCACAGTTCATTTCAAATATGCTGATTATGTGTGTGGAGACAGTGTCTATGGGCCAAATCATGGGTCAGAGCCTCACTGCTAGGTGCTGTAGAAACCCAGAACCAAGGGCTGGCCCTGCCCCGAATTGTTCACAATTGAGTCGTAAGACACAGGTGGATACAGATAGAAAGACAAATAACCATCTGGTTTTCACAATGTTGTGTTTGGTGCTTTAGCCCTCTGTGGTCCCTAGAGCAATAAACTCAGGTTAATAGGCACAGAGATGAATTGAGAGCACAAAACCCAACCCACAGGAAAGTCCTGTGAAAAGAAAATGACTCTTCCTTGCTGCTTGTGTCAGGCAGAAGGCACTCAGGGACCAGGTGCTAACTTGGCTCATTTCCCACAGACCTCGGCAAACCCTAGAATGGCTCCATGGGGAGCAGCCCTGGACTGGCTAAGCAGGTTTGTGCAGTCTCTGATGTCTACGGATATGTCCACACCTCAAACTGGATGGTGTCAATTCCAGCTCGAGGCGACACTCACTCTAGCTCTGTTCAAGCTAAAGCACTAAAAATAGCATGTGGCCGCAGCGCTAGCAGCAGGAGGGGCTAGATGCCTGCAGTACGATCCCATCCAAGGCACTGGGTATGAGCTCAAGGCGGCTAGCTGCTTTCACCACTCGCGCTGCCACGGAGACATTCATTTTCATGCAGCACTAGCTCCATCAGGGAGGGCACATCTCCTCGAGCTAGATCTTCCAGCTCCGAGTGTGGACACACCTGGGGCCAGTGTCAGTCCTTTGGGGCTATTCTTTTGTGCTCTTCCTTAGCAAGCTGTTCGTTTCCTTTTTGATTTTCAGGTCATTAAAGAGCTCCCCTTGGAGCCAGATTGGCCTCTTACTATTCTTTCTATCTTCACATCAGGATAGTTTGAAGTTGTATCTTCAATATTGTCTCCTTGAGAAACTACCCGTTCTCCTGAATTCCTTTTTCCCTTAGTTTTTCTTTCCATGAGACCTCACCTACCGCTTCTCTGAGTTTGTGAACATCGGCTTTTAGAAGTCCATGGTTCTTATTGGTCTGCTCTCACTCCTTCCTTTCCTTAGAATCATAACATCTAGCATTTCATGATCACTTCCACCTAAATCACCTTCCACCTTCAGATTCGCTACCAAGTCCTCCCTGCTGGTCAGAATCTAGTCGCTAATGGCTCTTCCCCGGGTTACTTCCTCCACTTTCTGGAACCAAAAGTTTTCCCAGCACATTCCAAAAACTTATGATGATGAATCTGTAGGTGATAAAAGCCTGGATAATAGCAGCAAGCGCTGCACCCAAAAACCAAGGTCACAACCTGCTACTCAGATGCTGCTGATGAAAAGATGATTGGGCTCTGTCGGTCAAGTGATTGACCAACAGCAGCTGGGGGGACTAGAAACACTCCAAAATCATGAACACTTGGAACTAACAGAGAAGGCTCTCCCTTACTCAGAGGGCCTGGCTGATGTTACCTCTGCCATCTCCTCCGGCTGTGTCCCCCATCGTCCCCTCCACCTTGACTGAGCTGTGTCAGCCAGCTCACTGGCATACGTAGCCCGGTCTCAGCTAGACACTGGCAGCTTCTGAAGCCCAGTGCTCTGTGTGAGCTATAATTGAACACAGACAGGTTGATTCATTTGCCTGCACATTTGCTGCGCTGCTGGCAGCTAACGCGTGGCTGTGTAAAGTGCTTCGGGATCCCCCGGGTGCACGGGGGACGGGGGGGAATGCTATTCTATATAACCCTAACCAAACATATGGACATGATGTCATTGATAACGCAGCAGGGACAGTGAGATGCTTGTTTGTCTTCTAATTATCCCTGACCAAAGTGGGTTGTATCCTTTAAAGGACTCATTAAATTAAACGAGCCTCTTGCAGCTTTTTCTTTCTTGCTGCCTTGCCCACAGTTACTATCACTTAGCAGGGGCAGCTCCAGAAACCAGCGCACAAGCGTGTGCCTGGGGCGGCAAGCCACGGGGGATGCAGGCAGGTCACTGCAAGGGCAGCAGTCAGGCTGCCTTCGGCGGCATGCCTGTGGGAGGTCCGCCAGTCCCGCTGCTTCAGCTGCAATTGGGCAGCGGGTACACCGAAGGTGCGGGATCGATTGACCTCCTGCAGGCATGCCACTGAATCTGCATTACCAGCTGACCTCCCGTAGGTGCACCGCCGAAAGCCACCTGCCTGCCGTGTCACTTAGTCAATCCTCAGGGTCCCCTGTTAGCAGAATGTAGCCTGAAGCTGCCTATTCTACTGCCAGGTGCCAGTTGGGCCCGTTTTCCAGCTCACACAGGAGAGAAGCCAAGGCAGCAGGTGGAGATTAGAGATGAAGGTTAGGCACCAGCCAGTCACAAATGTCATTTAGGTGCATTGGCTTCTGCAAGGGCAAACCAAAGCAAGCGGCTTTGGGAAAGGTAAGCTGGCTTGTACACGCACAAGTGCACCACATGCAGCCTTTGTTGCACTGTGTGGGGAAATTAACAAAAGGTAAGCCCTGGAAACATAAAAATCATTTGATGTGATCGTTTTTATTTTCCAGCTCAGCTGTAGGAAGAATTGTTTGGGCATGGAGCCGAGTGGAGGAATTAGCATTGTTAATTTGATGCAAGCCAGAGTAGCTATACGTGTTCAAAAAAATGCAACACAATTAATTAGCCTCTAAAAAAAGCATTTGAAGTGTTTATTGCAGGATCAAGCTCCTGGTTTTATAAGCAGATGGGGAAATAAAGTGCTGGGAATGACATGGAAAAAACAGCTGCACAGGGACCAGAAGCCTAATTCATAATTCAACAGACTAATCAGTGAACATCTTCTGCAGTTCCTCAGCTGTAATGAAAGAACGTGAGGTGGCAAATGATTAGGCTGCTTTATTTCTTAAGGAGGCTGCTACCAATTAGCTCCCATTCTTAGCTGCCCATGTATAAATCTAATGATGTGGCCCATGTTATTAAAGAGACACAGAAAAGTAGGTCAGCCTAAAATAATTGTCTTGATGATAAACACGTTGAGGCACAATTTCAATACAGTTTGCTGAGAATTAATTTAAAAAGTAAAGCTGGGTTCAAACTCACTTTCCTAATCTCTCTGTCTCTCCTGTACAGAGGGCACAGGCTCACCTGTTGTCATTGCTACGGTTCATTCTTTCCATACCATCTGCCCCTCCCTTCAGCTGCAGGAATCAGCCGTGGTTGGTGGTTCACCTTTGTGTGGCAGCTAACAGATGACACTGATTTCGGGTGTACATAAGAACGGCCAGACTGGGTCAGACCAAAGGTCCATCAAGCCCAGTAGCGTGTCCTCTGACAGTGGCCAATGGCAGGTGCCCCAAAGGGAATGAACAGACAGGTAATCATCAAGTGATCCATGCCCTGTCACCCAATCCCAGCATCTGGCAAACAGAGGCTAGGGCAGGGGTTCTCAAACTGGGGGTTGGGACCCCTCAGGCGGTCACAAGATTATTACATGTGGGGTCGCGAGCTGTCAGCCTCCACCCCAAACCCCGCTTTGCCTCCAGCATTTATAATGGTGTTAAATATATAAAAATGTGTTTTTAATGTATAAAGGGGGGGCCACACTCAGAGGCTTGCTGTGAGAAAGGGGTCACCAGTACAAAAGTCTGAGAACCCCTGGGCTTGGGACACCATTCCTGCCCATCTCGGCTAATAGCCACTGATGGATCTATCCTCCATGAATCTAGCTCCCTTTTAAACCCCGTTTTAGTATAGTGTAGGTAGAATAGATGCAATCGGTACACATGCCGGCCACAGCCCGTGCCCCAAGGCCAGCACTCCCATTGCACGCAGCATGGGGAGCACTGGCATCATGTGAAGAGAGAGGAAAATGTTCCCATCACAGTTTCAGAGGAATTGCACCGTTGACCCCCTCCATAGCCTGCTCAAGGAATGCCCTCTTACCGTACATCTGCACTGCAATAGAAGACCCACCCAGGTCACGGGGCTAAACATTGCAGTGTAGCTGTTTGGGCTGGAGCCCTGGTTCTGAAACCCCACAAGGGGGGAGCGTCTCTGAACACAGGCTCCAGTCTGAGCTGGAGCATCTACATTGCTATGTTTAGCCCCACAGTCCGAGCTCTGCAAGCCCGAGTCAACTGACCTGGGCTCTTGGCCTCAGGTTTTATTCTGCAGCGTAGACGCACCCTTAGTTCTCAGGCCTCTAGCTGTCCTCTCGCTCTGGGCAGGGATCCTAGTCCTTCTCCCTCCTGGCAGGTGGGGGGATTAGGCTGCAGCTGTCTGCAGTTCACTGGGTTTATCCCTGGCAGGTCCCGCCTCTGGGCTTTGCTTTCTCACCAGTGGCTATGCCCAGTGCACAGCTAGGGGTAATCACATAGCTCTTCCAAGCAATAGGTAACGACAAACGCATAGAGAGAAAACCTGTAAAACAATAGGAGATCTAAAGGCATACGTAAGCTGTACCTAATCCTCCATCAGTCCTAGGGAGACCCTGGGGGTTCCCGTCCTTCAGCAGTGTTTGTCCACCCCCTTGGTCAAAGGTTCATGTCCACTGGTTGGATCAAAATGAGGGCCCCTCAGTCAGTTTCAACTCAGCCTTTTATACCAAAAAGCAATTTTTGTTTTCCTTGGCCTCTGGGATTCAGTATGAATTAGTTTATGCAATTCTCCCTAGAGGCGGTATTCTCTGGAGCCCTTTACCTGTCCCAGAAGTAATTACTCCCTGTTGTTTTAGCTCCTGGTGGGGCTGCGGTAATCCTCCCCTATGGAATAGAATACAATCCCTAGCCCACCATAATACATATAAGGCAGGCTGACATCATTGCTAAAGTTAATACAATCGTCCCAAAGATCCCGCCTGCGTCTGCAATATCTGTCACAGCTCCATGGTGTTACAATGAAACCATGTGCTGCAGATGAGTGACAGCTGTGCAACACGTCATATTCAGCCATGGGGAACTGGGATTAGCACTCGGAGGCTACAGCTCCAAGAACACAGGCTTGCGCCGAAAGAGCGCTTCCGTAGCCAGCCCTCGTAGTAGGTCCCTTATCCTCCCGCTGGGCCCAGCCACTAGGGGGTAACTTCACTCACTCATAAGAAATGAGTGTTATTGGGCCTCTGCCCCTCAGGGCATGTGTGCAGGAGATAGCCGTAATGTGGATCTCTCTGCTCCCAGCTGTAAATGGCAGGCAGGGAGCAGGCAGGAGGCCATGCTGCTGGCAAAACTACAGGCCCTAGCAGGGACTTGTGGGGGATCCAGACCGCAGGCTTCCTGGCCTGCTGACCTGAAGTTCCAGACAGAGTCAGTTGGTCACTGAAGCCTTTGTCTAGGTTTGTTCTACTATGAGACAAAGGGGAGAGACTTGCTTGGAGCAAGTGGCTTCAATCCTCTGCTATGTGTGGGTCCCAAATGGCCCTGAAGCTTGGGTTAATTAAAGCAAATGCAAGGGATTAGGAGAGGCAGCTGGTGCCCCTTTCCCATGCAGTGACACGGATCCTTCCACCTCATGCGCTTCCCAGGCACAGGTCCCAGCCGGCAGGGTTCTGTAGGCTTCTCACATTGCAAGGTACAACTCAGCCCGTCGGGGAGTAGAGAAGGTTGGGAGTTAGGAATAAACAGCAGCGCAGACTCTGGCAGTTCAGCTCAAACCTTTCATACGTCTGATCTGGGCAGGAGGCGGCTGGATCTGGACATCACCTAAGAGGACCTGAGCTAATAGGTGGGACCTTCTGCTGCTGTCTCTTCACTGGCATGGTCTCTGTTTCCATTTAAATCTTCTCTGCAAACAGAATGCTGGTCACTGCTGCAAAGTCTTGTGATCTGGGCACTTGAACCTTTGGGAGAGAAGCAGGAGCCAAGGTGCCCTGAAACCAAAGGGATAGAGTCAAGACAGGACTGAATGGAAAATCTGTCTTATGAAAGGAGACTCAACGAGCCCAAAAGAAGGCTGAGAGGAGATATGATTGCTCTTTATAAATATATCAGAGGCATAAATACCAGGGAGAGAGAGGAATTATTTAAGCTTAGTGCCAATGTGGAAACAAGAACAAATGGATACAAACTGGACACTAGGAAGTTTAGACTTGAAATTAGATGAAGGTTTCTAACCATCAGAGGAGTGGGGGCAAAAGACATATCTGGCTTTAAGACATATCTGGCTTTAAGACTAAGCTTGATAAGTTTATGGAAGGGATGGTATGATGGGATAGCTTAATTTTGGCAATTGATCTTTGATTATCAGCAGATAAGTATGCCCAGTGGTCTGTGATGGGATGGGATCTGAGTTACTGCAGAGAATTCTTTCCTGAGTGCTGGCTGGTGAGTCTTGCCCACATGCTCAGGGTTTAGCTGATCGCCATATTTGCGGTCGGGAAGGAATTTTCCTCCGGGGCAGATTGGCAGAGGCCCTGGAGGTTTTTCGCCTTCCTCTGCAGCGTGGGGCATGGGTCACTTGCTGGAGGATTCTCTGCACCTTTGAAGTCTTTAAACCATGATTTGAGGACTTCAGTGGCTCAGACATAGGTTAGGGGTTTGATACAGGAGTGGGTGGGTGAGATTCTGTGGCCTGCCTTGTGCAGGAGGTCAGACTAGACAATCATAATGGCCCCTTCTGACTCTAAAGTCTAAGAGTCTATGAGCATCAGAAGTCATGCTGGAATCCCAGAGGCCGCAGGATCCATCAAGGTCTCTGGGTCTGTCTACACTGCAGCTGGCCTCCCAACCCAAACTCACCCTAACGAGGCTGGAACTTGCAGCATGGACAGTGGGTCTTGGGCAGCAGCTCAGGCTCTTGAGCTGCCCCACGTCCGAGCTTGGCTGGCCAGCCCAAGGCTCTTCCAGAGCTGTAACAGCCACACTGCTCTTTTCAGCAGAGTATGAGTCTTCCATGTAGGCTGGGCGGCTCGCCCAGCTGCAGTGCAGACAGACCCTGTGAAGCCCTGACAACCGTGGAGCATGGACCCTGTCTGCTCGGATACTTACACAGCCTCCATCTCCATACAGGTATTAACCCCCAGCAAGGGACGCACTACAATCCCCAAATGACAACAGAATTAGGGATCCCAACCCAAGTTGCAAAAAGCCCAAGCTAGAGCCTTAGCCACAAGACCAGACTTTCTCTCTGGCACCTGGCCTAGTTTGGAAGCAGGGAACTAAGCAGAGGATTACAGGCGTCCTACCTGCAAGGTCACTTGGCCAGTTCCCGTGCAGCAAGAGGAGTCTGCCAGGTGTTTTCCAGCAGCTGGCTGGGGCGAAGGGCTACAGTCAGACCCCGCAGCAGCTAGAGTTACATATCACAGCGACACCCTGATGGGGATGAAGGAGCGGTCCATTCCGTGGAAAGCTGGGGTATGCACAGCAGCGAGAAGGGAAAGAGAAAACCAGTCTCAGGCACAGGCTTTCATTGAGCAACACATCCTTGTCAATGCGGCATTGATCATGCTCCTCATTTTAATGTTTAATTCAATAAGAACCTTCATTGCCGCTGTTTATTTCTGATACTCAGCCATCCATAAGTTAATTGGCCACAGACGCTGGTGCTGAGAGTGCACCCTCAGGGGCAAAGCCAGGAGGCACCATTGTCACTGGATGGGAGTTGACAGGGTTTGGTTTTGGAAGCTGGAGGGAGATGCATTGTGTGTGGCAGCTGGGTGCTGCTATGTCAAGTGGGGAGAGCTGGCAACTGGGAGGGAGAGGGGCCATCAGCTTGGGCCACTGGTGTGGGAAATTAGGAACAGAGCTGGGCAGGAAATTTCCCATTCTCCACTGGAACAAAACTGAGACATTTGAAATAGACATGCAGAGAGAGATGCACAGACATGCACATCCCCGACAGCCTAGTGGTCTGGCACTCACTTGTGGCTGCATGAGACATGGTATAATGGAAGTTAGGAGCTTAAATACCATCCATGTGTGTTTCTCTGAGTCTAGGTGGGAGTGGGAGGAGGTTGGTTTATTTCTGAATTGGTTCAAGGTCCATCATCGTGGGAAATGAATTCTGCCATTTTGGGGCTGCCTTTATTGCCAGCTGAGACAGAACAGGCAGGGTTGGCATAAAGCCCAGAAGTTCTCAGCAGAAAAAGGGTTGCAGTGAGGGAGCCTTCAGCCACTCTCTAGGCATTAGAGAGAGAATGAAGAAAACCCACAGGGAGAGCGGAAACCCCAGGGGATCCAGACCCTGAAGGAAGGGTTTGTCCAGAAGGGTGGTGGAGTGAAGGCCCGAGAGAAGCAGAGTAGACAAAGCCTCATGGAACTGGCAGATGGGACATTGCAGATCTTTCCCAATGATTGGAGAGTCCCTGAGCTGGAACCCAGAGTAGAGGGCAGGCTCGGGTTCCCCCACCAGCCACTGGGGAAGTGGCACACCCAGGCAGTCAATGGAGAGACTGCTTGAGACACTTTGTGTGGAGAGACTTTGATACCTAAGAAGGGGGGAAATACACAATGACCTGGCTGGAGGGTCAAGCCAGAAAGAAGGAACAGCCAAGCCATGAAGAGGGAGCACCCTGAGTCGCACACAGAGTGAGCAGAGGCGTTAGAGTGTGCAAACGAGCAACATAAGGGGCAGCAGACCTGGGAGGAGCTGCTCCAGAGAGCAGCAAGGAGGAGGTGTCCCAGTAGTGAGTGAAGCCTGTGACAATTTTGGTGGTGAATGCGGGCAGACAGTCACCTCTGATACAAGGCGAGTGTCATACAGAAGGCGCAAAGGGAAAATGGTTCAGCCTTGTGTGGAGGACTCCTTAGCTGAAGGCAAGTGCTCCCGAAGGTGGCCCCCGAAGCTGCCGCTTATACTGAAGGGGGCCAACATACAGCAAAGGGGGATCCAGACCCTACCCACTCAGGCCTTGGAAAACCAGCAGAGTCAATGGGAGGCACAGCTGTGCCTGCAGGGGTACTTGGCGAAGTTGGCGAAAGAGCAGGAATATTTAGTCAGGCTCTTGCAGAAAGTGGACAGGTGCCATAGGGGCCATGAGTGGAAAAGAAACTCAGGGCCAGGAGGCCAGAAGCTCGGCCAAGGGGATGTTATGCCTGTGGGTATAAGCCTGAAGGAAACAGGGCTAAACACAAGACTAAGCAGAATACCGTGGGAACTGAGACCCTGAGGGAAATAGCCTTGGGGGAGTCTGCAGAAAAAGGGGAAGGACTACACCAGAAATTCATAGCCACTGAGCAGGCTTTACAAGGAGAAGTCCAGGGACAGCATGGAAGAGAAAGGCAAACTGCTTCTTATGGGAGGGTGACTTGGAGCAGGAGAGAGATGACCTGCGAGCCTAGCTTTGGCAGGTGCATGGTAGGAGACGTGCATACCTATGGGGCTGGCAGTCTTGAGGGGGAGGGAATGTGATGGGGTGTTCACCCCACATTAGACTAGGAAAGGTTAAGGAGGATGAGAAGGGGCCAGTTAAGCAGACAGGCCACAGCTGAGAAACCCCTGGTGTAGGGGGATAATTTCTGTATTTTTGTTCTGGCTGTTAATACCCACACGCCATTTTGAATTCCTGACAACAACTAGGAATCCATCTTGACCACCTTTCTTCCTGCTCCTTAGGGATAGTTTCCCAGCCTTTTTGCCGAAAGGCGGGAAACCGGGCAACCATGTGACCTACAATCTGCCCAGTAACAGCAGGGCATATAAGGGCTATCACATCTGAGGGACGGGGCTGCCCATCTGAGCGGCAGAGTGCCGTACTCAGGTGCATAAAGCAGAGCACCGTGCCTTAGGGTTATGGGAGGTTTTAACATGCTTGCACCCAAGGGTGAGCTGCTAGCTCCCACCCTCTCATCCCGATCCTACTTGCACCCACGATGCCGCAGGGAAGAAGAAGTATCACCAGCACTAAGCAGAGTTACCACCTACCTGTCCCCTGAGGTCCACGGCTCACCCTGCTGAGTCACTTGGTCGGTCCCGGACCCGATCTGCGTCGTGAGGTCAGGAGGCTCCAGACAAGCTGCAATAAATGGTAGAGACTTTCTGAGTCCTCCATACCCCTTACCTGGGCTCCGTCTTGGGGAGGGAGTAAATCCTTTTGGTCACATTCAGTATAGTTATAATGTCCCCTTTACCTGTTTGCTTTACTTACCTGTGTTCAGGGTCCTTTACCCAGTTTACTTACCTTGTTGAACTATTGTTAGTCTAATAAACGTACCTGAGTTTTACTCCTGCACTTCCTTGTTAGCTTTTATTTTGGGCAATCTTAAACCCCGATGATAGAGGCAAGTGGGGAGACAAATCTCTCGACTGGTCTCTGGCCATTCTAAATCGAGTCAACACTGGGGATCCAGGAAGGTGGAAAACACATAGTGACCTGACCAGAAGGCCAAGCCCCGGAGAGAGCACCCTGAGTTGCTCAGAGGGAAAGGGAGAGATTGAGCACAAGCAGGGCCTGTGAATAAGCAGCAGAATAGGGCGTCAGAGCCGGAAGGAGCTGATCCCCAGAGCAGCAAGGAGGAGAAGTCCCAGCGATGAGTGAACCCTGTGACACTGTAACCTATCTGATGGAAGGAGGGCAGGGGAGGGACTGCTGCTAAGCGGGGGCTGGAACTCAGTCGTTCCTCTGGAGCCAGCACAGCCCCCACCCTGCACAACTGGGCTCACCCTGCCCCACACCCAGAGCCCATAGCTAAGGCCACGATTTTGGCCTGGAAATCTTTAGTAAATTTCACCGCAGGAAAAAAACCGATAAGTCATGGAAAGGCCACAGGGCACTAAAAGGTGAGGGCTGGGGGTGGAGAACCTGCTGACCCCACACTCATGCCCCAGTGGTGGCTCCCATCCTGTGGGGCTAGGCCTGCCTCCCAGCTTCGGATGTTGTGACCTGGCACATGTGCTCACAGCACCACTCGAACTCAGCCCCTCCGCTCGCCTACAGATGGAGGATCCCAACCTGGGAGGTGCTGTGATCCCGGGCACCAGGTCGCTGTGCCATTCGGTTTCACAGAGTTCATTCAAAATCTCAACTTCCGCGATCTCTGTGACAAAATCACAACTCCACCTATAGGGATGGGGGCAGGGAGGGAGCTGCAGCTCTAGAGCCACCTGCCTGCCTAGCAGGGGCACAGAGCAACCCCAAGAGGCATGGCATGCAACTGCAACTGTCTCCTCCCTGCCCAGCCCATCAGCTCGTGCTCGCTCTGTCTGGAGATCAAAGGGTTGACTCATTCCAGCCAGGAAAATCGAGACACTTCCAGCCCAGTGCTTAGGTTACTATGCCCCTGCCTCTGGTTCAGAGATTCCCCCTGCCAGCATCTCACTCCGAGAGCTGGTCCCATCCCTACTGTGAGGCTGTTTGGGGGTCTAGTTGGTTATGTCTCCACTGCAGTTAGACACCTGCAGCTGGCCTGTGCCAGTCGACTCAGGTTTGTGAGGCTCAGGCTAGGGTGACCAGGTAGCAAATGTGAAAACTCAGGACGAGGGGACGGGGGTAATAGGAGCCTATATAAGAAAAAGACCCCAAAATTGGGACTGTCCCTATAAAATTGAGACATCTGGTCACCCTAGCTTGGGCTAATGAGCTATTTAATTGCATAGATTTTGGGTTCAAGCTGAACCCTGAGCTCTGGGACCCCCCGACCTTGCAGGGTCCCAACCCGAGCCAAGATGTCTACATTGCAATTAAATATCCCCTTAGCCCAAGCCAGCTGGCAGGGGCCAGTGGGTTTTTAACTGCAGTGTAGATACACCCTTTGTGCCCCGGGGTTGGGGCCTGTGCATGGTGACGGGGCTGGCATGGATCTCTGCCTGCCCCGGGGATGGTGTTGCATACAGGACATCCCCGCCGTTAGCAGAGATGACGCCAGCTCTGCTCAAGGAATCCATCTCCTCGTGTCGGATCCCTGCTTCTGAAAAGCCCTCACGAATCACCAGGCTCTGATTAAAAGGAGAGGAAGTCATTTTCCGTGTCTCCATTCAGGAACTATATTACTGAGCCTTTCAATAATTACTGAGCTAATCTGACATTCATGATCCTCTCTAACTTATGGACTTGATTTCAGTCATTCATTTGGGTGCCATATAGCAGCTGATTAATAAGATGTTACTTAGTGGAACGCAGTCTCTCCTCTCCCCCAAGGACACTGTAATTTTAGAAATCGTTTCAATATTACAAAGGATGGAAGGTAATTTGCGGGAGCGCTCACCATGCCCGGTTGCTCTTCCTCGTGGATGAAGAAGCGTTTCCCCGAGCCATCGTTTGCTGCCCTAGCCAGGCTGAAGGGTGCCGGCAGGGCGGGTTTCCGGAGAGGAGCTGACATATGGGACCAAGAGAGGTCAGGAGTCATTGGCTGAGCCCAATGCCACTGGATAGCTGGGGAGTGGTGGAGTGCAGGGCTGCTTTTTTCCTCTAGATAGTCAGTATGGGCCTGATTCTGTCCCGAGTCATTGGTGCAACTCCAGGTAAGCTAATTACATTATTGCAGATTTACACCGATGCCACGAAGGTCAAAATGTGTCCCTAGGCACCTGCTCCCACTGAGGCCAGAAGAAAAATGCAGAGCGCAGGATGAGACCCCATATATTTAACATGTCCCTTCTCAGTCTCCACTGCCCCCCACAGGCATCCCATGGCTGGTGAGAGAGACTTCTCCTGAACAACTTCTACCCTGCCCCATTCCCTTCCATGGGGATGAGCCTGCTCTTTGTCCAAGTCCCTGTGCATAGTGAGCAGCACAGAAACAATCTGTGGGTGCCGAGCAGATAAGACACCGCTATCACTGCTTGTGTGCTTTCACTTCTGCTCTGCTCTGGCCCCAGATACTGGTAAAATGAAAAACTTGGCCCTGCCACAGTCTTTGTTGTGCCTGTTGTGCTTTGGCCAGGAACAATCTCCCCGGAGTTTAACTGAACCTTGCACATCCCAGTGGAGTTTTATGAGCTGCAGCTGTCCCTGGGGCACAAGCACATCAGCTGTCATCATCTAAAGCAGGGGTCAGCAACCTTTCAGAAGAGCTGTGCTGAGTCTTCATTTATTCACTCTCATTTAAGGTTTCGCGTGCCAGTAATACATGTTAACATTTTTAGAAGGTCTCTCTCTATAAATCTATAATCTATAATTAAACTATTATATGTAGAGTAAATAAGGTTTTTTAAATGTTTAAGAAGCTTCATTTAAAATTAAATTAAAAAGCAGAGCCCCCCGGACCAGAGGCTAGAACCTGGGCAGCGTGAGTGCCTCTGAAAATCAGCTTGCGTTCCGCCTTCGGCACACATGCCATAGGTTGCCTACCCCTGATCTAAAGCAAGCTCAGAGCCGGTCAGTGTTTGCATGGGAGAGCTCCAAGGATAACGCAGGGTCCCACATTCAGTGATGGCCATGATTCCATGACAGGTGCTCTTTAGTTCTCAGCCAGGGCCCCAGCATGGTCCCAGTGGCACTGCCTTTTGCACTGGAGCTAAAACCAAAGTCCTGAGCACTTGTGCTCACTTTGGATCTTTGGTATTTTGCAGAAGACTAAAGGGTTGAACCTGGAAGTCCTGGCTTCAGTCCAACTACATAACCTTATTCTGCCTCCTTGAATTCCCCCTGAAATGCAAACAGGAAACAGAATTCATCACTTCCTATCTTACACTACAGCTGGCTGAGAAAGTCCTTTTTCCCATGAAAAAATTCACATTTCTGTCCAAAAACCCATCGATAACTGATTTTTGTTTTTTGTTTTTTAATAACTGAGAACCTTCTGTTTTTTAATTGAATATTTTTGTTATTCATCTGCGGAAACCTGAAAAAAAATATTTTCTTTTGTTAGGAAAACCTGAATATTTACATTAAAATATTTCATTTTCAAGTTTCAAAACCCTATTTTTTTTCAATTAAAAACTTTTTTGGTTAAAATATTTCAACCAGCATTCTTTCCTTAGCTGTGGTGTACTGTTGTTGTATTCTGTCAAGGATCTGCCACGTTCCACCCCAGAGACAGCTGCATGTCAGTGCTGGGTGAAGTGATTCCTGTGTATCACAGAATCATAGAATATTAGGGTTAGAAGAGACCTCAGAAGGTCATTCAGTCCAATCCCCTGCTCAAAGCAGGACTTACACCAACTAAATCACTCCTGCCAGGGCTTTGTCAAGCCAGGCCTTAAAAACCTCTAAGGATGGAGGTTCTACCACCTCCCTAGGTAACCCAGTCCAGTGCTTCACCACCCTCCTTGTGAACTAGTTTTCCTAATATCCAACCTAGACCTCACCCACTGCAACTTGAGACCATTACTTCCTGTTCTGTCATCTGCCACCACTGAGAACAGCAGAGATCCATCCTCTTTGGAACCCCCCATTCAGGTAGTTGAAGGCTGCTATCAAATCCCCCCTCATTCTTCTCTTCTGAAGACTAAATAACCCCAGTTCCTTCAGCCTCTCCTCGTAAGTCATGTGCCCCAGCCCCCTGATCATTTTCTTTGCCCTCTGCTGGACTCTCTCCAATTTGTCCGCATCCCTTCTGTAGTGGGGGGGGAATCAAAACTGGATGCAATACTCCAGGTGTGGTCTCACCAGTGTCGAATAGAGGGAAATAATCACTTTCCTCGATCTGCTGGCAATGCTCCTACTTATACAGCCCAAAATACCATTGGCCTTCTTGGCAACAAGGGCACACTGCTGACTTACATCCAGCTTCTCTTCCACTGTAACCCCTAGGTCCTTTTCTGCAGAACTGCTGCTTAGCCAGTCGGTCCCCAGCCTGTAGCAGTGCATGGGTTTCTTCCTTCCTAAGTGCAGGACTTATCCTTGTTGAAGCTCATAAGATTTCTTTTGGCCCAATCCTCCAATTTGTCCAGATCACTCTGGACCCTATCCCTATCCTCCAATGCATCTTCCTCTCCCCTGAGCTTAATGTCATCTGCGAACTTGCTGAGGATGCAATCCGTCCCATCATCCAGATCATTGATAAAGATGTTAACAAAACCAGCCCCAGGACCGCCCCTTGGGGCACTCTGCTTGATACTGGCTGCCAATTAGACATGGAGCCGTTGATCACTACCCATTGAGCCCAACGATCTAGCCAGCTTTCTATCCACTTTATAGTCCATTCATCCAATCCAGACTTTTTTAACTTGCTGGCAAGAATACTGTGGGAGACCATATCAAAAGCTTTGCTAAAGACAAGATATATCACATCCACCGCTGTCCACAGAGCCAGTTATCTCATCACAGAAGGCAAGCAGGCTGGTCAGGACTTGCCCTTGGTGAATCCACATTGACTGTTCCTGATCACCATCTGTGATGAAGTGGGGCTGTTCTTAATGTTTCCTCTGAATACTGTGTGGGTGCCTCAGTTTTCCCTATGCATTTCTTAAGTCTCTAGGGAGTGAGATTGTTGCAGAGAAAAGGGCCAGTGTGAATAATGGCCGGGCCCCTTCCCCCCTACAAGAAGATAGCTAAAGGTGTGGGAGAACAAAGGCATCAGGTGACCTCCTGGCCCAGGAAAGGGACAAAGCCCAGAGGAGGAGGGGCTGGAGGGGAAGTCAGTTTGGATCTGGCTGGGGACAAGGGGTGAGTGCAAACGTGGGTGTTTGGGTCACTGCCCCCCAGGATGGACCTGGCTGAGGGGTCTGGTTCTCTGAACCTAAAAGCTCTGTTTTAGCCCATGTTCCTGTCTTCTAATAAACCTCTATTTTACTGGCTGGCTAAGAGTCACATCTGACTGTGAAGTGGGGATGCAGGGCCCTCTGGCTTCCCCAGGACCCCGCCTGGGCAGACTCGCTGTGGGAAGCGTACGGAGGGGCGCACATGCTGAATGCTCCAAGGTCAGACCCAGGAAGGTGAAGCCATGTGAGCTTCTTGCCCTGGAGACAGTCTGCTCACAGAGAGGAGACTTCACCAGAGTCCTGACTGGCTTTGTAGGGAGCAGTTCCAGAGCATCGCCCGGGGACTCCGTGACACCTTCCTCTCCTCCAAGTGCTTCAAAATGGATTCCTTGAGGAGCTGCTCCATGATTTTGCCGGGGATTGAAGTGAGGCTGACTGGTCTGTAGCTCCCCGGGTTCTCTTTCTTCCTTTTTTTAAAGATGGACACTATAGTTGCCTTTTTCCAATCGTCCACGACCTCCCCCAATTGCCATGGATTTTCAAAGATAATGGCCAGTGGCTCTGCAATCATATCAGCCAACTCCCTCAGCACCCTCAGGTGCATTAGATCTGGACCCATGGACTTGTGCACGTCCAGCTTTTCTAAATCGTCCTTAACCTGTCCTTTTACCAGTGAGGGCTGCTCACCTCCTCCCCATGCTGTGCTGTCCAGTGCAGCAGCCTGGGAGCTGCCCTCGCCTGAGAAGACTGAGGCAAAAAAAAACATTAAGTACTTCAGCTTTTTCCACATCCTCTGTCGCTAGGTTGCCTCCCCCATTCAGTAAGGTCCCACACTTTCCCTGACCACCTTCTTGTTGCTAACATACCTGTAGAAATCTTTCTTGTTATCCTCCACATCCTTGCTAGCTGCAACTCCAATTGTGCCTTGGCCTTCCTGATTACACTCCTACATGCTCTAGCAATATTTTTATACTCCTCCCTAGACATCTGTCCAAATTTCCACTTCTTGTAAGCTTCCTTTTTGTGTTTAAGCTCACTGAAGATTTCACTGTTAAGCCAAGCTGGTCGCCTGCCATATTTGCTATTCTTTCTGCACTTTGGGATGGTTTGTTCCTGCACTCTCAATAAGGCTTCTTTAAAATACAGCCAGTCCAGGGTCTGTATTTTGCTACTCTCCTTTCTTCCTTTTTTTCAGGATCCCAAACTCAACCATCTCATGGTCACTGCTGCCCAGGTTGCCACCCACTTCTACTTCCTCTGCCAGTTCTTCCCTGTTAGTAAGCAGCAGGTCAAGAGGACCACAGCCCCTAGTCAGTTCCTCCGGCACCTGTACCAGGAAGTTGTCCCCAACACTCTCCAAAAATCTCCTTGCATATCAATCGCATTTGTTTTGGTCATCCATATATAAAATCTGTCAGGCACTTTTGGAGGAAAGTTCCATCCAATATAATGACCTTCATCTCATCATCACCATCATCGTGGTCTTTGGTCCTAAATCCTCCTGAGAAATCTTCCAAGAGGGAATGAGGTCTCTTGGCTTTCACGAAGAGCTGGGTTGATTAGCAGCCCCCTCAGTCTTCCTTTTGGCACTTGCCTTCTGTAGTTCACTATGCCTTACCTTACAAGGGGAAGGCAAGGTTTGCCACAGGGGGACTACCCAATGGCACACAGGAAGGTTTGGGTAGCAGCGTGCCATTGTTAATGGCAAGCTGCAGCGCTGCACTGGAGGTACAATGCCATCCTTCATACACATTCTTGTTGCAAATCTAATCGTATCGCTCACAGTCCAGTCCTACACCTGAAACATGTCGTGCCTGCAAGGCCTTATAGAGGAGCTGGAGCATGTGGCTTTCTATTGTGCGGGTTCTGCTCTTTGGCAGGTTGTTCCCAACTTCTACGGCCTGGGAGGAAACACAAATTCTCCCAGGAATCACCATACTGTCACCAACCCTCGCAATTTCATCACAGGTCTTGCAACATTTGGTGCTTTTCTTAAAGCCCCAGCTCCTGGAGTCATGTTAACACATGAAAATAGCTTTCATTATGGAAAAAAAATGTCTAGACCTCATGGCTACTGAGAAAACCTTGGAAACATGAACTTAAAGAATACAAAAGGCAAATAAATGGGGCCCAACATTTATTAGTTTTAAAATCTCATGATTTTTAACCCTGTTTCATGATTTTGGCGAGGGCCCCAGTTTATGATTTCTGAATTCCTGGGGTTAGTTACACTGCACTGCAGGGCTCAGTTCTATCTCCACAAGCCATGATCGTTACAAAGAGTTGCACTCCCAAAAGTTCAAAAATCATGAATCAGAACTGCAAAAAAATCATGACTGGCCCCAAAATCAGACTTTTTTTTAAAGAGTAAACAACATTTTTTAAGCTGCCTTCCAACCTTTGCCCTCCCCCAGCCCAGCTCCAGGGTGTATGAGACAGTCAGTGCTGCCAGTTCACAGTGGGAAATCTGGTGTTGGTCAGGGCACTCCCAACATCAATTAATTGTAAGCTAGGCCTGAAATGAGCTCTCCCCTGCCATCTAGTGGTGAGCTGAGGGAAAAGACTGCAGGAACAGACTTTGCATAAACACACCTACCCTGCCAAAGTATTCAGCAGCGGGAGCTGCTTTGCCAAAGTCATCAATTTTGGCTGCTGTTCGGTTACAAATCACTCTAGTATTGAGTGCAGGGATAATGAAATGTCCTTCTTCTTGTTGTACAAGTGAAGGGCAGCAGAACTGTGATTAGCCTGCCCTCATTGAGGGGGTCACCCTAAACTTAACCTCACTTGCTAAGAAGGGGGTTGGGACTGAGGGGGTGAGGGACAGGTGTTCCCATTTTGTGTTGTGGGGTTGCTTGAAGAAGTTTGGGGTGTGGTTTGTTGTTCTCTCTGCTGTTTGAAGATGGAGCTGATTAGATTCAGTTGAGAGTCCTTGTTTTGTTCAGTGATCACTAGAGCTGAAATCACTGATAACCCAGGGGAGGGCTGAGTTTTAGATCTGCTGTGGGAACAGTGTTGTAGTGAAAGAGACTGTCTGGTCTGCACTAGAAGTGAGATTTTCTGGTCTGCTGAAATCACTGAGAGCTGGCTAACATGGTTGGCCCTCAGGACATGGTATCATAGAGATCAGAGTAGTGGTGGCAGAGTGAACGGCAGCCACAGCAGTGGAGGCATTGCTCAATGTTTCCCCCACTCCTTCCTGAGGTGGGAGGTGAACCCACCTCTGAACTCTGGGTCGTTGCAGCCTACAAGGACAGCAGCTGTGACTGAGGTGCAGTGGAGGGAAAGGGGAGTGGTATGTTAAAGGACCAGTTTCCAGTCACACTTTCACACCACATGGTGAGAAACTGAGGCAAATGACATTGCCCAACATACTCTGGGATGGGTATTTCTCATGGCCGCGTGCTTTTGAAGAGTGGTTGTGGTGTTTTCCCTTTCTGTTAGATGTTTTCATTGTTATACAGACTCAGTGCTTGCAAGAGGGGAAGTATTGCCTCTTTGAGGTGCCCGGGGGTACGGGTAGGTTTTCCATGATCACTGGGTGGGTGTCAAGCCAGTTCTGCATTGTACTGTTAAAAGGACCACCTGGGTATTGAACCCAGCCTTGTTCCTGCTGACTCCACCTGGCAGAAGGATTACATAATTATGTGCCTCCCCCAACACCTCCCCCCGATGACTCTACACCCTCCAAGTCCCACCTTTGCTCTTCCTGCAGCTGTGGGAGCTCTTCACTCACACACACACACACACACACACACACACCCCGCACCAGGCCAGGGAGGGAGCCACAATCAAGGGGGTCTTCTCTCCCCCTTCCCAGGCCAGGCGTTGCAGGAGAGGGGGAACAGATTGACTCACTGTTGAGGGGGAGGATGGAGCTGAGCCCCCTTAGGACAGAGCTCTGCCTGCCTCCTGCAACACTGCTGATTGGCTGCTCTTCCCCAGGAGGTGGGGACGTGGAGAAGGCAGCCAATCAGCGTCTAATCAACCAGGCCCTGGGGGATCCAAAGGCCAGCTCCTCCAGTATGCTACCACCAGCCACTCTGAGCTTGGGGCCCGGGCTGGGGCGCACAGCACTGTTCCTTTGCTGTGCAGCCTGGGGCAGCACTAGAGTAGTGGGAGGCGCTTGTGTGTTAGTTTAAACAAAACCCTTTGGACTGAACCTTGTGCTCAAAGGGAACAGTAGGAATGGAGTTTGGGGCAGGCATCTGCCGCAGCCAGAGCAGAGCTGTCGTATTGTGCAGGGGAACAGTCACAGCTGTCCACACATTGGAATGCAAAGCTGTGAATTTCCCAAAGTCCCAGGTGCTGCTCACGGATCTTCTCTGGGAGCTTTACTCAGCTCCACAGGTAACATACGAACCAAACAGTCCCACAGGCTGGGGGTGTTCGATCATTTGACAAAGGTCCTAGTAAATCCCTGCCCTTGGTGAGACAGTAGGGGGCAGTGGGTAGGGCGCCACTCTGGGACTTGCTTTCTTTTTCCTTGCTCTGTCACCTTGTGCTGTTCAATCCTCCCAACCCCCATGACTCAGTTTCCCCATCTGCTAAATGGGGATGATGACACTTGCCTGCCTGTATCCAACCTTGCCATATGTGTTAGGTCTTGCTATTCAAAGAGCCATTGAGATTATAATGGGGAAATTTGCTCTCCGTTTCCCATGGAGAGAGAACTGAAGAGCAGAACTTGGAGCTGTCATTCAAATAGGAGGGCAGAATTTTCTCTCTAGGCAAGAGGAGACCTCACTGATCAGCAGAAAGGTAGGGCCAAATTAAGGCATGTAGAGACTATCTGCACACCATGACCTGAGCATCCCATGGTTTCTCTCCCACCCCCAATCTGTGGTCCCCAGCCCCCCTTCCCTCGCAGAGCTTGGGGGTAGGGCAAAGAGGTGGAATCACTGAATTCTTCTCCTGCAACCCTGTGTTGTCTGCTGGAGTGGTGTTGAAGGAACCCATAGAACAGTGGGTCTTAAAGTTAATACCTCCATTCAGACATCTCAGGGCTGTTGTTGCAGGCTCTCCGCAGACTCAGGCAGACATTGCTGCATTGGTTTCACTGGGTGGTGGTTTCAGGCTTTTCTTCACAACCGCTAGGGCTAGAAAGTATCAGAGGGGTAGCCGTGTTAGTCTAGATCTGTAAAAGCAGCAAAGAATCCTGTGGCACCTTATAGACTAACAGACGTTTTGGAGCATGAGCTTTTGTGGGTGAATACCCACTTTGTCAGATGCATGTCACATGCATCTGACAAAGTGGGTATTCACCCACGAAAGCTCATGCTTCAAAACGTCTGTTAGTCTATAAGGTGCCACAGGATTCTTTGCTGCTTTTAGGGCTAGAAACTTACTCTTTTTTTAATGAAAGTTGAGATTCTGGTGTAATCAGTTGACTCCAGAAACTAGGTCCCCAGGTGGGGGGCCTACAATGGCCCTTCCCAACGGGACTTTTGAGATCATTCATTCAGTGAAATCCTTTCTGTATGCCTGGTGATGCAAACAGAATTATCCCTTCCCATAACACTGCTGACTCAGTGCAAAATCTCCTGCCACTCTCACACTAGCCCTGCGGAAGATCTGGGAAGTCTTGGGGGCCAATGTTGAGATAAGCACCCCCATTTTCAGCTGTCAGTAGCAGGCCTGCCCAGTGACTGGTTTCCGAAATCTGCTTACTCATGTGCAGGGAGAGGAAATGGGAAGGCAGACTTTGCTCACCTTGTGCTGTTTCTCTCCAGGTGTTATGCGTGTGCTGACTCCCGAGCGCGAGCCAGGAATCAAGCTCAAAATTGCATGGCCGGCGTGCATGTGCATGGAACATGAGACCTGCTCCCGTGTGGAGCAGTGCCCTGTGCTGGTGCACACGCCGTCAGTGATTGGGGTCTGAGCCCTTAGCATCAGACGCTGCATGTCTGCAGTGAGCCAGGCCTGCTCTACCTTATGTATATGCCCAAACCTCTCCCAGCCCGTGGCAGAGATCCAGTAGTAACAAGGTAACACACAGTAACACGAGACAGGCTAGGAGGCCCTGAGCAGAGGGCCTGTACCCAGCAGCTGTTTGGTGGCTTTGGTGGAAGGAGCTAATGATTCTCACCATGCAATTCCTAATGATCGGGCAGCCCCATCCCCAAAGACCACACTTGGGGCTAACGCCCCCCTCGCCACAAATGGACCAATGGATGACTAGTCCATGGGGACTAAACTCCTCCCCTCAGGACAAGGTGCATGGAAGGAACAGGGCAGGGCAAGCTGTGTTTGGGTAGCAATCCTGGGGGACAGTGCTTCTTCCTCAGAGCTGCTGAGCAGCAGCCCAGACCAGGCTTAGACGGAAGAGCTCAAACCCCAGGACAGAAAATAACATAAAATGGCCAATCAGCAGAAATGGGGTGCAGAGGCAAAAGGAAACGGTTGTGCCTGTCACCTGATCCCAGAAGAGTCACTGGCAGCCCAGCCCTACCGCGGGGGAGGAGAGAATGGTTTTCTCGGGGGCTGCATTGCTTTTGTCCTCCACTTAGTCTCATAAAACATGCAGGCCAATGACACTCTTCCATTCTACAACCCTGTTAAAAATGCATTTGGGGCCCCATTTTCCACAGTTCAGCTCATGGAGAGGTCAAAGCTTTCCCAGAACTGTGCATGTGAGGGAACGCGCCACAAACCTTCAGCCGTGCTGCCCATTTGTTTTCTTTGTAACTTATGCAGATAAAAGCCAACTCTCCAGCGCTTAGATCCAGTCCAGGGGCAGGCAGGAGGCCACAGAGAGGCACTTGGTCATTCCTGCTGCCCTAGATTGGCGTATAGATTTTGCCTAGTCACATTATAGACTCCAGACAGGAGGTTTAAAATAAATTGAACATAAAAAATTTAAATACATTTTATGAATTTTCTGGCTTCAACAAGAACACAATGTTCAAAAAAAACAGGGGATGTGAAATATGCATGAGGGAATATTTCTGCTGGCCAGAACCGCCTTTCTCTATAACTTCTCTGTTGTATCTGGAGGTGGAATTCAGAGGAATTTGCTCAGCAGGGCTTTTCTATTCAAAGTGCTCACTGGTAGCCTTGCCTGTCCGTTTGTGTTTAGTTAGTAGAGAGTGCATTGTTTCCTGCTGCCTGGGAGTCCCTCCTGCGAGAGCTGACAGATCCTGTGCCCCCTTTAGCATGTTCTATAGGAGAGTGGGTAGGAAAGGAAATGGTTCCTCTGAGTAAGACTTTAACACACAGCATTGCAACCCCACGCAGTTAAAAATCGTGAATAAGGCCCTGGGAAATCATGAAACTGAGCTTTAAAAAAATAATCTGGGGTTGTGTTTATTGGGTTTCTGAGCCTTTATGGTGCCTGTTTTCAAACTTCAAAAACCAAGAGGAGAGGTGAATATGTTTATTGCCATTTGAATGCTAAAAGCCAGACGATACACGAGCACCTGCAATTCCAGAGACTTGGGCCAGTCCAGGCACAGCTGCACTTTGAAGTGTCCATGAATCACGTGTAGGGAAGCCAGTCTATTCCTTGCAGAAGAAGACATGATTAAAATTGTGTTGGAAAGGAAGTGGCTGGTGTTGCCCTCTTGCCCAGTAATTGTGGATGTTCGAGCCCAGCAGGTTGGTCTCCTGTTGGAGGAGAAATCACTGACACAGAGACTAGGTACTTTCTTAATGCAATTTATTTACATTATGGTCTCCAGTCTTGGCATAGAGGTGAGCACAGCTATCCCACAGGCAATTCCTTCTCTCTGGAATCAGAGCACAAACACTCCAGCTGTTTGCAACGCCTGTCCCCAAAGAGAACTGCATCACAAAACTAATCATGCTGCAACTCTTCCAAGACTGTACCCTGCTCCTGTGCTAAGAACACCAACTTGTGAAACTCCATGTGACAGTGCCATCTGGTGACCCCTGCCGGAAGACTTCCTACTCTGATCCTATTAACAGCACAGCTGAGATCTCCGTGCAGGGAGGGAGGAGGTACCTATCTCATCATTTATCTGACGATGTAAGGATGGTCCTGGTGCAGGGTCTCTACGGCATGTGCAACTGGGCAGTCAGTCCTCTCTGAGCTGTGCCATGTGTGCTTATGGCTGGGAAGGGCTTTCTCAGTTTGGGTTGCACGCGGCAGTGACAGATGGGGATCGACTACGTGGTAATTGGCCATTCTGTTTCCTCGGTAACTTTTCTGTGTGATGAATTGGTCGCTGGGTCATAGCCTTTCTAAGGAGGGCTGCGGCTCATGAACTGTCTTCTTGACTTCATGGCTGATCTTTCCAGTGGTCGCCAGTGAACAGGGCCTTTTCCATGTTCACCAGGACCGCCCAGAGGATTCCGGAGGCCTGGGGTTTTCGGCGGTGGGGGCCTTGCTTCGGCAGTCATTTGGCAGCAGGGGGTTTCTTCTGTTCCGGGACCCGCCGCCAAATGACTGCCGAAGCGGGACCGACCGCCAAAGTGCAGCCAGGTCTTCAGCGGTAATTCGGCGGCAGGAGCTCCCGCCGCAGGTCATCGGGGCACTTTGGCGGCACGTCCCAGAACGGAAGGGCCCCCCGCTGCCAAATTACCGCCAAGACCCGGCTGCACTTTGGCGGCGGGTCCCGCTTCGGCAGTAATTCACCAGCAGTGGGTCCTTCTGCCCCAGAGCGGAAGGACCCCCCACCAGCGAAGACTGGGAGTGGAAGAAACTCCGGAGGCCCAGGACCCATGAGAGTTTTCCGGGGGCCCCAGAGCAAGTGAAGGACCCTACTCCAGGAGCCCCAAAAACTCTCGTGGGGGCCCCTGTGGGGCTCGAGGCCTGGGGCAAATTGCCCCTCTTGCCCCCCCCACTCTGGGAGGCCCTGATGTTCACAGGGTACCTTGAATGCCTCACAAAGCCCTTCCACTCGACTTTGCCACACTGAAGTCCTCCATGAAGACTCACTCCTGCTGCACAGCCTACAGGGACCAGCGGATTTATCCGGACAGGTAGATTTGTGAAGAGCTTTGCAACACAACCTCGACTACTCAGCTGCTGTGCCCCTCTCCCTGCTCCTGCCTGTCTGTCTGTCTGCCTACTACCCTTGAGGTTGTGAGCTTCTCAAGGCAGAGACCATGTCTACAGGTCTGGCTGGAACACAGCTGGCACAGCCAGAGCACTACTGGACAGAAATAATACTAATCAATCTTGGTTTTAATAGTCTACTATAAAGGAGAGCTTTGCAGTAGCACCTTGCAATTGGCTGCCTGAATGCCTTAATTACTTGAGTCATGTCTGGTGCTCAAGACTTCCTAGTGAGGAGCTAATATACAGTCAAAGTGTGTCTGATGAAACGCCAGCGACAGCTCTGTAGCTCTGGCAGCACCTGATTCGAGCGTGGTAGCTCATTTCTATTGATTTATCTGAGGAGGATAAACACGGCTTCCTTGTAGTGGTCGAAGGCCATTCGAGGTGGTTAGAGATAATTCAAGTGTTTGCAACAACCACAGTGAACAGCCTGGAAACACAAGAGTTCATTTGCATTTTGTGGGTGATGATAGTACCAGAGGAAGGGAGGGGATAGCTCAGTGGTTGGACCATTGGCCTGCTAAACCCAGCATTGTGAGCTCAATCCTTGAGGGGGCCATTTAGGGAATTGGGATAAAAATCTGTTTGGGGATTGGTTCCCCCTTTGAGCAGGGGGTTGGACTAGATGACCTCCTGAGGTCCCTTCCAACCCTGATATTCTATGAAGCAGTAAAGGAATCAGGCAATGGACCACAGTTTACTGCAGATGAATTCCAGCAATGTATGATGTTTAACCACATTGGAGGTGTACCTGTACCACCCTCCTGTCCTGCCTCAAATAGAACTGCAGGAAGATCAGCGCAGACACTGGAAAAGGCCTGATTTCTCCAAGGTTTGTAGTTTGCTGTGACACTAACACCAGGCCCAGCTGTGGGAAGACAACAGAGAAATCTTGAAGAAGTTCTGAAAAGGTCACAACAAGAGGGGTTTCAGGAGGCACCCCAGTGCTATTTTGGATAGAAACATTACAGGAGTTTTATTTTTATTTTTTTTAATAAATATAGAAATTTTCAGTGGAAAACAAACACTTTTCATGAACAATTTCAGTAAGTTTAAAAAGTCAGTTCTTGTCTAAAAACAGTTTTGACAGCAAATTTTTAACTGATGTTGAATGAGGTATTGACCAAGGCAAGCTCTGTCACAGCCACGGATCTGTGCTGCAAACTACTCCATGGCCTCCTGAGCCTTGGCAAAGCCGGCACATTGGTCTTGGAGAGAAGAATAAACACACTTACTTCGCTGTGGCTGATGCTTTTTTCTAGGCAACCAGAAGCACTGCAGATCCCAAGCGCATTTGCTGCTTATGCTGCTGAGGCACGGAGGTTGTGTTTGCACATGGTTTCAGATGATGGTACTTGGTTTGTGTGAGAAATTTCAGATTTTCCTTAAGAGGAATTCAGAAAAACACACTCGATCCTCTGCTAACCAGCCAGTATCAAGTGGGAACACTACAGACACTTACAAGAGCACTGCAGAAAAACGAGGGGAGAACTCTGCAACACTGAACTGCAAATGTGAGGTTTGCAGGGCTTTGGATTACAAACCAACCCCTGGCAACACCAGTAGAGCTGGGTCTTACACATCTGTTAAAAATTCAATTTGATTTCATTAGACCAGATTTAGCAAGAGGACTAGATGGAAATGGCAGAAAACAAGATGACTCTGGTAATTATAGCCTGGCTAATTGACATTGGTCCTGGGCAAAATCATGGAAAAGCTGATATCCGGAAGTAACGACAGTCAACAAGATTTTATGGACAATAGATCCTGTTGAACAAACGATATTATTTTTGGCTGAGATCACAAATTTTGTTGGCCAAGTTGACTGTGTGGACATACTTAAATGTAGCTATCAGGCATTAGAAATTTTGATTTAAAAATTAACACTATTCAAAATCAATTCAACCCATATTACATGGATTATAAACCGGCTAACTGATAGATCATAAAATGTAACACCAAATGAGGACTCATTATCCAACTTGGGTGTTTCTACTGGGGTCGTGTAAGGATCTGTCCTTCGCCCAAACACTTTTCAACATCTTTATCAATGATCTGGAAATAGATATGAAATCATTGCTGGCCAAGTTTGCACATGAACCTAAAGCTGGCGGGGTGGTAAATGAGGATGGGGATGGGTCAGTTCAGCAGAGCGAGTGGGTTTGCATGGTAAATAGGGCTCATTTGACCAGCACACATTTTAATCCAGTTAAATGTAAAGCCGTACATTTAGGAACCAGGAGCACAGGTCGCACTTCTAGCATGCAGACTGTATTTTGGAGAACAGTGACTAGTAACAGGATTTTGGGGGAAGGTCATGAGCCCGCAGTGCAATGCTGTGATTAAGACAGCAAATGTGATTCTTGGATGTGTAACCTGGGGCATATGGAGTAGGTGCAGGGACATGATGTTACCTCTCTACACAGCTCGTTACGGATTACTATGTCTAAACTTTGAAAAGGCTGTTGGCAGATTGGAGAGGGGCCAGAATGAGCAATAAGAATGATTCAAGGTTTGGAAAACCTGCTGTGATGGATTTGGGGCAGCTCTGTAATCATTTAGGAATGTCAGATGTTGGCCTGGTTACTGGGGTGCAGGAATAGCCCAAGGTGTTTTGGCGGCCAGGGCACAGAACGTTAACATTTCCCCCCGACCTCCAAGCGGCCAAGCAAAAATAATCCTCCCAAAATAACCAGCCAATCAGCAGAAGCATAGAAAAAGCTGAGCGGTATGGCCCCCCACCTTGGAAGTTGGCACGCAGAGGGATCACCTGCTCGCATGCACCTTGATCCAGCCCTGTTAGGCAGGTTTGGTTTTACTCGATACCAAGTCTGTCTGGAAAGCAGGCGGGAAGGCTAGTCATCTGTCTGCAAACTCTGGAGAGTTGTTAAGTGAATGGTGGGGATGTCCCTGGAATCGCTTCTACTTCCTTCTCATTCTTGGCAAAGGAGAACGGTCAATGTCTTAGCTACCAGCTGCCTTCCCTGGGATGGTTCCTTTGGATTAACTATAGAGACAGGTGATCAACCCCTGGCTCGGGGCACTGGAAATATTCACATTGGCTTCAATGGGAGCTGGATCAGGCCCCCAGGAATTAGGCCCATCTCGTCTGCCCCCCTGCCAGGCAGCTGCCCTGCCCAGTGGTTTTATAAACACCCCTCAATGTGCAGTTTCCAGCACACTCCCTTCTGCCACATGCCCACCACCCAGAGCGGGCATGGCCTTGGCTCTCCAGGGAAGGGAAAGCTCCAGCCCCTGGCCCTGAAGTAGCTAATTACAAACCTGACATCATGAAAAACAGCCCTTAGCAACCACCCAGCCAGGCCCATGCTCAGAAGGGGCCCAACCTGCTCTGCTTGCTCTGCCCCCCGAGAGCCCACCAGCCTGGCCCCACCCCAGCCCCAGCCCACCACTGGCTCCTCTCCACCCCTCGGCCCCACTCGCCGGCTCCTCTCCACCCCTTGGCCGGACCCCAGTGCACCTACAGCTCCGGGCAGCCTCTGTTTCCCACCACCTGTGGGGCCCCCCTGTCTCCCTGGAGCTGAGTTGCCTGGGACTGGGGCAGAAGCCTGGCCAGTCTCAGCCAGTTGCAGGAGGTGACAGGGTGGGGGGCTTGGCTGGGCCCCTCTAGGCAAGTGAGCAGGCCCTGGCCTGGCTGATCGCACCACTCCCGAGGGACCAGAGCGATTCCCTGCCCCAGGACCAGCCTGGCTGCACTGGTAGCTCAGCCTGGCAGACACGGTCGCCTCCCAGCAGGGCTAGGGAGTGCAGCCAGGAGGCAGGGAATGGGGGAGTGGGTCTCTGGAGTGGGGGGTGTTCTGGGCTGTGAGGGGGCAGGGAAGATCTGTGTGTGCTGGGACACTCTAGAGTGGGGGTTCTGTGGGGGATGCTGGGCAGTTGTGGTGGGGCTGGGGGTGCTGGGCAGGGGTGGTGTGCAGGGTGCTGTGCATTTGTGTGGAAGGGAGGAGGGGGGAGCTGGGCATAGCAGGTTCGGGGGCTCTGGCCCTAGGGAGTCAGGAGGGTGTTGCAGAAGTGCCGACTTTCTGATTTCCCTGGGGGTGCTTGACCCCTGCTCTCCCCTTGGCCCTGCCCTCACTCTACCCTTTCCCCCAAGACCCCACCCTGGTCCTGCCTCTTCCTGCCCCATTCCGCACCCTCCCCTGAGCGTCCCCCTATTCTCATTTCACCTCTTCCTGCCCCTGCCCCTCCCCCTCCCCCTCCTCCCCAGCACCTCCTGCCCGCCGCTGAACAGCTGATCAGCAGCAGGTAGGAGGCACTGTGTGGTGAGGGGGAGGAGCTGATCGGCAGGGCCACCAGTGGGACTCAGCGCATGCTATTTTTTTTCTGTGTGTGCTCCAGCCCCAGAGCACCCATGGTGTCGGCATCTATGGGGTGTTGAGGGGGGGCTGTGTGGCGTGGCAGGGGCCCACTGCCGAGGGGAAGGGACATGCTGGCATCACAAGGCTGGGCAGGCCACTGTGTATCTGGCAACTGTCAGTGTGTAAATAGTGCCCTGCACTGGGCTGGGCAAAGCAGAGCCGCCTCTGTCATGCCATGGCCCATTGCCCCTGGCTGGCCCCATGCTCTGGGGACTGACCTCCCTGGTCATGCTCCATTGCCTCCATGGGGGCCCACAAATGTGTTTGGCTCTGGGCCCACAAAAGGTTAATCCGGCCCTGGCCAGGGCTTATTTTATGGCCTCTTTCCCTCTCCCCCATCATCAACCAGAATGAATCAAACCTCCTGAGGAACAGAAAGAGCGAGGGGTCCAAAATGTCACTCCGCTGAACACATCCCATGCACATCCGGACAGCTCCATCCCCCCCCCCCCAAATACCTCATTCCCACCAACCTTGCTCAGCGACCCCCTCCCTGCCTCAGTGCTGATTCCCCATCTCAAGTCACATGGCGACTTGCTCTCCTTTATCTCTGTGCCTGGCTTTTTTATGCCTTCATCCCTCCCTTTGTTCCCACCCAATCACCAAAGCTCCCTGTTTCTCTCCTATCTTACCTGGGTTGTTTGCTTCCATGCCCTACCTCTCAGCTGGGTACACGCCACCTCTGCCACCCTGGGGCTATTTTCCTTAGCTTCAATTGCTCTGTTTGCTTTTCTCCAGCTCCTTCATTAGAAGCCTCTGGTTTCCTGGCTCCGCATTTCCACTATCCTTGCTCTAGCCCAGCTACCTGCTGCCAGCGCCCATCTCCATCCTCAGCGTTTCATCATCATTCCTTTTTTTCCCCCTCTGGCCCCTGATCTTGGGTCTCAAGACTGCCTCACGGACAGAAAAGAAACCAGCATTATTCCATATAACACAAACTCACTGTAAGGGACTAGTTAGCGATCAGCCACTGAGAAAGGCATGTTGGGCCAGATTTAGGCACCTAAGTGCTTTTTTTAAATGCCTCTAGGTACTTAGCTGCATCTTTAGGGGCCTAGAGTCTTTAAAATCTGGCCTATTGGCTCAAAGACCATCACTTCGCTGCTATCCCCATTCGGGTACTGTGTTCCCATGCAGTGGAGTTCACAAATGTTATTGCCTTTGTAATTAGCCATTAAGCCATTCAGCCGATGCTCATGCAGCCCCACGAATGACTATTCCTAAAGATATTGCCATTAGTCCAGCCGCATGTTTGCTTGTATGTTTTCTTTTAAGATTATTGATGTGTCCCTGATAGAAAGGCCTCTCAGCCCTCATCTGCCATCACAGATAGTTGCATTAACTTTATCTAATGGGACATTTTAGCTATTGAACATGGAACAATTCCAGTTTAATTATACTTCCGAAAGTTAAGACATTAATTATAGCAACAAGCTTAAGAGAATTAAACACAGCTAATTGCTAGGCTGCTTCATTGCTTAACTTGGAAACGGTTCCTACTGAAGGTAACAGAAGTTAGGAGCAACTACAGGATAAATAATCTCCACGTTATAATGAAGTATGTGCTTCCAGAGAATTTAGCAATCTTGGGCAGGAACAAAATCTAACTGGAAAAACTATCCCCAAACAAGTCACGCCCAAAGCTGGGCCACATTTCCGAGTCTCGTTTTTATTTTCCGTTAAATTTCGGCATCTCTTCACAAACATATTTTTATTTTCTATTTTCTGAACATTTTCAAGGCAGACGCTTTGAGGGGGTTGATTTTCATTTTACATTTCCCAGCTTTTGTTTACCAGTTTCATCCTGAGTGTCTCGGTTTCAGTCCTCATGAGGTGGGATCGAATAGCCAAGTTTGATTGGCTGGTTTCGTCTCATGGCTGGATTCTACAAAATCAATGTTGTTATGAGCTGGGTGAAACTTTGGCATGGGCTGAGTGAAATCCTCTTTGCACGGCCGCATGACTGAGTCCCACATTTAAGTCAGTTATAAGAGACAGTCAAGGGGCCACACTTAAAATAAAGCCTAATAAAGCCTGCCCAGAAACTAACACTAGGTGGGTAGAGGATTCCACTGGGGATTGTGACCAGATGAGTGTGTGGTGCAGCAGGGCAGGGGAGAATTCACAGACACTGAGAACAGACTGAATGGGACCTGGTCCACACCTAAAAATTAGATCAACCTAGTGTGTGGTGCAGCAGGGCAGGGGAGAATTCACAGACACTGAGAACAGACTGAATGGGACCTGGTCCACACCTAAAAATTAGATCAACCTAGCTACATTTCTCAGGACTTGAAAAATGTCACCACCTGGTGAACTGTAGTGAAGTTGATCTAACCCCCAGTGTAGACTCAGCTAGGTTAACGGAATAATTCTTCCATTGACCTAGCTACTGCCTCTCAAACAAATAAATTAACTACTTCTATGGAAAATTTCCTGCCATCAATGTAGGAAGCATCTACACTAATGCGTTACAGAGGCACAGATGCAGCACTGTAGTTGTGCTGCTGCTGTGTAGTCATATCCTGAGAGAGGCAGGCTGAACGAGCTGGAAGAAACCTGGGGAGAGTTTTTCTGGGTGCGGGATATGGGCTGAAGAAACCACTCTTGGTGCTATGAGCACAAGAAGCTCTTTCCGGCCATGTGATTCTTTCTGTGTCCAGAGACACTGGATTTTGCACATTCTGTGTAAAACAACAAAGTTGCCTCAAGGAAATACCACCAACTTCTACTCCCACCTGGAACACCCCCAGGGCCCCAAACGCTGACTGGCTGCTCAGTTGAAAAGGGTCAACACTATTTTCATCAAAAATGGTGGTGTTTGAAATGGGACAGATTTGTTTTTGGAAATATGTTGTTTTCAGTTCCAGGGGCTGGAAGGCGAAGCTAGACAAATTTAAATTAGATAGGCTCAAATTTTTAATAGTGAAGGTTATTAACCATTGGGACCACTTAGCTAGGGACATGGTGGGATTCTTGTCACTTGATGTCTTTATATCAGGATTGGATGTTTCTTTCTAAAAGATCTGCTCTAGCTCAACCAGGTCTCAGAGGGAATCATTGGGTGAGGTTCCCTAGCCTGTGCAGTGAAAGATTTCAGCCTAGATGAGCATAATCAGAATTGTAGGGCTGAAAGGAACCTCAAGACATCATCTATTCCATCCCCCTGGCTAAGGCAAGACCATGTAAGCTTAGACCATCCCTGACAGGTGTCCGTCTAACCTGTTCTTAAAAACTCCAAGGACAGGGAATACACAACTTCCCTAGGTCACCTGTTCCAGTGCTTAACTATCCTTAGAGTTTGAAAGGTTTTCTTAACATCTAACCTGAATCTCCCTTGCTTCAAACTAAGTTGATTCCTTCTTGTCCTACCCTTGATGATGATGAAGAACAGCTGACCACTGTTCTCTTTATAACACCTTTGTACATATTTAAATACTGTTATCAGGTCCCTGCTCAGTCTTCTCTTCTCTAGACTAAACATGCCCAGTTCTTTCCTCATAGATCATAATGGTCCCTTATGGCCCTGAATCTATGAGTCTTTGACATTTGGCAATCTTGGCATCTCTGGACCTTACAGTAGGTCTGAGCATGCTTGGGTAGGGTGGGCAGATGTTCAGACACTACCATGATGGAGTAGAATAGGGGCTGAACTCTTCACCCTGCAACTGAGATTGTTTGCTATGAATGGGTGCTCTGATGATCAGGTGTTAAAGTGATGGGTTTGGTCAGCGAGACAGAGAATGAGAACAAGAGCCCTGAGGCTGGGCTCAGAATGAATCATAGAATATCAGGGTTGGAAAGGACCTCAGGAGGTATGTAGTCCAACTCTTTGCTTAGGGCAGGACCAATTCCCAGACAGATTTTTACCCCAGCTCCCTAAATGGCCCCCTCAAGGATTGAACTCACAGCCCTCGGTTTAGCAGGCCAATGCTCAAACCACTGAGCTATCCCTCCCCCCATGGCTAAGATGCATGGGTGGGTGAACAGGAGATGGGCTATAGGATGAGCATCCCCCTATACACTGGCTGATTCCAACATCCAGCAAACAGGATGCATTCTGGGACCTTGCACATCCGTTGAGTTATTTACCTCTTGTTCTTCTCTCTACGTCACAGTAGCTCTGTCCTGCTGTCACTGGGAATGATACTGGCAAACTAAACAACTGACGCTACAGGTGTAGCTACACTGCTAGTGGAGGTGTGGTTGTAGCATGGGCAGGCCTACCCGTGCTGGCTTTAATCTAGCTGGCACAGGTAACAAGAATAGTGTGGATGTGGTGGCACGGGCTTCAGCATGGGTTAGCAATGAGATGACAAGCCGGCCAGGCTCCCTGCATACATACTGTGATCAATGAAGGGTGGGGAGCCCTCTTTTATGGACACGCAGCCAGCCAATTAGCTGTAAAATCCCTCTTGGTAGCTGTTTTCTGCTTGCTTTACCAGTAAAGGGTTAAAAAGTCTCCCTGCATAGGTAAAAGGAAGGGAGTGAGCACCTGACCAAAAGAGCCAATGAGAGGGCTAGAACTTTTTTAAATTAGGAAAAAAACTTCCCTTTATCTGTTGTTCTACGGAGAAGGACACAGGGAGCAGCAGTGCTATATGCAGGAATGCTGTGTCAGGCTTCAGCCAGGTATGCAAATTCATCTTCCATACCTAGAAGAAATCATTGGGACAGGGAATGTTTAAATAGATGCAGTCAGGTTTATTTCCTTATTTTGGCTTGTGGATCTCGTCTGTGCTAACCCCCAGGTGCATTTGTTTGCTTGTAACTTTTAAGCTGGACTCCAAGAAAGCAATTCTTGGTACTTTGTGTTTGGAATTGCTCTTTTAATATCTAGCAAAAGCCCGAGTTCCAGGTATATTTTCTTCCTTTTTGTTTTTAATAAAATCTCCCCTTTTTTAGGACAGGACTGGATTTTTGGTATCCTAAGAGGTTTGTGCACATGTTGTTTAATTAGCTGGTGGCAACAGCTGATTTCCTTTGTTTTCTTTCTCAGCTCTTCCCTGGAGGGGGGTGAAAGGGCCTGAGGGAACCCCACAGGGAGGAATTCCCAAGTGCTCCTTCCTGGGTCCAAAGGGGGTTTTTACATTTGGATGGTGGCACTATCTACCCATCCAAGGCAGAGAAAAACTGTAACCTTGGGGGTTTGATACCAGCCTGGAGTGGCCAGTATTAATTGCTAGAATCCTTGCAGGCCCCCACCTTCTGTACTCTAAGTGCCAGAGTGGGGATTCAGCCCTGACACGTACTCTGGTTGCTAGCTCATGCTGAAGCTTTTGTGACCCTGTGCAAGGCAGATTAAAGCTAATACTTACCCATCTGTACAGCAGCCCCCCCCCCCCCGGAGGACAGGGCAGGGGGCGGGGCTGGAGGCAGTACAGCAGCCCCAGAGGAGCTGCTGATGTGGGGTTGTCAGGTGGCCCCATGTTCTGCTCCTTTCCCTGCTGTGGTTCAGGGCTGTCCCGGGAACTGCAGTGGGGAAAGGAGCAAAACCCCCAGCTGTGCCCCCTACCCTTCCACAGAGCTGCATCTCCTCCGGCTCCATTTGTACAGCAGCAGCCCTGCTAAAGGACAGGGCTAGGGGTGGTACAGCTGCTGAAGAAGCTGCAGACGTTCTGCTTCTTTCACCACAGGGCTGTCCCGGAAACCGCAACGGGGAAAGATCAGAACACAGTGCCATTGGGCACAGAGCTGTCCCTCGGGTAGGACAAATCAGGGTGACCGCCCTAGGCCTCGTGCTTTGGGGGGCCCCATGCTTCAATAAAATCAGGAATCTCTCGATATTTAGCCCTTTGTCCCGTGTCCTGACCGATGTATGATCGGGACGCCGTTTGTCCCGATATTCAGATGAGGAGGCGGGCGGGGTGAGGAGGCAAATGGAGAGGTGAGCAGCAGGTGAGCAGACGGGAGGAAGGTGACGAGGTGGGTGGGCAGATGGCAAGGAGGAGACGGGTGGTCGGGCAGACGTGGGCACGCGCCGGATGGATGGGGAGATTAGCGGGGAGGCGAGCGCTGGACAAGTGAGGAAGCGAGAGGTGGGCAGGCAGATGGCGAGGAGGATACGGGTGGTCGGGCAGATGGGGGGTGGATGCCGGATGGATGGTGAGGAGATTAATGGGGAGGCAAGCGGCAGACCGGTCAGGAGGCGAGCAGTAGGCGGGCAGGTAGATAGCGAGGAGGCGAGCAGCGGGCGGGGTGGGTGAGGAAGTGAGCGGCGTCTGGGCAGGCAGAAGCACCGGGCAGACAGTGAGCAGACTATCAGGGAGGCTGATTTGTGCTGGGCACGCCACCCCGCTAGGGACAGCCCTGACTGGGCAGCCCCACACCAGCAACTCCTCCGGCGCGGCTGTACTGCCCCTGCCCTGTCCTCTGGCGGGGCTGCTGCCCAGACAGAGGAGACCCTGCGTGGAAGGGCTGGGGATGGTACAGCTGGGCTGAAGGAGCTGCGGGCGTGGGCAGGGCCCCCAGTGGCCCCACATTCTGCTCCTTTCGCCGCTGCAGTTCCAAAGTCTCTGGCACAGCAGGAGGAGGACAGAAATCATGGGGAGGGAACGGGAAGAGCGTGGAGGCCGGGGCAGGGAGGAGTTACATGGAGGGTCGCATGAGGAGATCACGTGCCCCCCTGTTAGCTGCTGCTCCCACCCCCATTCCCCCATACTGGTCAGAAATGGATTCCATTTGCACCACTGATCAAGGCACCTATTTCTGAGCCTCACAAATATGCAGGAGTGGGTCTCTCTCACCCAACCATTGTGCTGTCACGCCCAGTGTTTTATTTGTGTGTCATTTGCTAATTACCAAAGCAAAAATAATTAGCTCTGTGAGCAGCAGGCCCCATTGTGCAGCTGGCAGGGGTTCCCTTTCAGAAGGCAGCACACAATCCATCTCTCCACAGCTGCCTTTGTGCCTTTGCAGCAGCCACAATGAGAAAGGGAAGGAAAACATTAATTGTATCATTGTGCGGCATTAGGGCCTGCCAGCCCCTTGTATCTCCTGGACAATGCCTTGGCACGAGCATGGTGCTGGTGCCCAGGCCGGGGTCCAATGGCTAGTGGGAGGTGCCAGAGCAGGAAGGTGCAGCCACTTGCGATAGACGTAAGCAGTTGTAAAGCCTCAGGTTAAGGAGGGATTAGCCGAATCTCTTCACAAACTGAGATCCTGCTTTTCACCCATGCAGCCGATGCTGGTGCAAGGAGAAAAGAGTCAGTGTGCAAGTGGTGTCTTCCTGCTAATTGCTTCTTGCCCCTGTTCCTGTGCATTCCCTGCCCCATCAACTGAGCATTCCAGTTCCTGTTTGTGTGTGTGTGTCTGTGTGTGTGCATAGCATGGATGTGTGCATTTACTCAGGGCCTGCTGCTATGCACCTGCCATTTGGACTGTTTTCATGTGTTGTTCAGGCTGTTGCTGGCGTCACTGGGTCATGGCTGTTACATGTTTTATCAACCACCTCCCTGTTTGTCATGCTTCGATTTCCTTGTGTTTTGGGCCTGCTGTTCTAGGCTGCTTCAGAGGGTACCTGGGCTAGGGGAGCTGGGAATCCTCCCTGCTGTTTAATGACTGGAACGTGATTTGCAGCACCAAGCAAGCCCCAGTGCTGATCGCACCGGAGCGGCTGGAGCTGCTGCCTCCACACACAGATGGGTAGATGGGAACTTTTCCTGATCCTTTTTAATTAGGAATGATTAATTTATGCTCATTAGCATATTTATTACACTCTGTCAGCCCTCCTAGTGCCTAAACAGGGTGCAGTTCAGCAGGGTCGGAAGGGGGATGAGGTTCGCTCACATCCTGTCTACACTATAGGTTGTGTGCAAACTAGGGGTAGCATGGGCTTATAGGAGAGAGATTCTGTTAGACTAATTGATCTCTTTTTGGAGGAGATCACAAATTCGGTTGCTATAGGTCAAAGCACAGTTGTCATATACCTAAGGTAGGCCTGGCTACCCTTCAAACTAGGGGTGCAGTTCCCAGCAGGAGGAGACATACCTGCTAAAAATAAAGTGTAGCTGCAGAGCCATAAGCTGCAGGAGGGACAAGTCACCCCAAGTACATGCCTAGCATATAGTCTTTCCTGCCATTCAGGGCACTGTGGCTAAACAATGTTTTTAGTTTGCTCAGAGCTAATGCAGGCATGCCTCCTAGAGCTGAAACTGACACCCCCAGCCCACACTGTAAACATACGCCTAGACTTCTGTAAGGCATTTGACTTGGTACCCACAAATAATTAAAAAACTAGGAGAATACAAAAACAACATGGCATACATTAAATGGATTAAAAACTGGCTAACTGATAGATCTCAAAATGTGACTATAAACAGGGAATCATCATTGAGCGAGAACAGCAGGGAGCCGTTCTTGGCCCTACTCTATTTATCATTTGTATCAATGACTTGAAAGAAAACATAAAATCGTCTCTGATAAAATTTGCAGATGACACAAAGATTGCATGACATCCCTGGACTCTTTTTCCCTAGACTGCTATTTGCAATCATCCAAACCAGGAAATGCCAAGCTCAGATTTCCCCAGTAGCCTTCGCTTGCCCATATTGCCTGCAGGGCATTGTGTGGAATGCTTCGGGTCACTAGTTTGGTTGTTATATGGCTAGTGGTCGTTAGCATTTTGTTCATAGCATTGCAATTGCACATAACATTGCAGTTCATTTCATTACCACTCTAGGATATTTCTGTTTGGTCCATGGCTACAATGATTTGTATGACATTAGCAGCTCGACGTCCCACTAGGGTGGGTACTACACCCAGACAGAGTAAGAGACAGCTCTTACCTCAGCCATCTCACAGTCAGCTGCAGCGGCACAGGAGGCGGCGAACAGAGCGGCTAACAGGGGAGTTTCAGTGGGAGTGCTGTTGGAGGAGCAGGTTTTTGTGGATTTTGTAGGTTGTAGTGTTTGTGTGTGAGTGTGTGTGTGTGCAGGCTGCTAGGGGCTGTGTGCTGGGAGTGAGGCTGAGCCCTGAGTTGGGGGCGGGGCTTACCTGATTAGGGGTCCTATATAAGCAGCCAGGCACTCAGGCAGCGGCACAGTCAGCTGCAGCGGCACAGGAGGCGGCGAACAGAGCGGCTAACAGGGGAGTTTCAGTGGGAGTGCTGTTGGAGGAGCAGGTTTTTGTGGATTTTGTAGGTTGTAGTGTTTGTGTGTGAGTGTGTGTGTGTGCAGGCTGCTAGGGGCTGTGTGCTGGGAGTGAGGCTGAGCCCTGAGTTGGGGGCGGGGCTTACCTGATTAGGGGTCCTATATAAGCAGCCAGGCACTCAGGCAGCGGCACAGTCAGCTGCAGCGGCACAGGAGGCGGCGAACAGAGCGGCTAACAGGGGAGTTTCAGTGGGAGTGCTGTTGGAGGAGCAGGTTTTTGTGGATTTTGTAGGTTGTAGTGTTTGTGTGTGAGTGTGTGTGTGTGCAGGCTGCTAGGGGCTGTGTGCTGGGAGTGAGGCTGAGCCCTGAGTTGGGGGCGGGGCTTACCTGATTAGGGGTCCTATATAAGCAGCCAGGCACTCAGGCAGCGGCACAGTCAGCTGCAGCGGCACAGGAGGCGGCGAACAGAGCGGCTAACAGGGGAGTTTCAGTGGGAGTGCTGTTGGAGGAGCAGGTTTTTGTGGATTTTGTAGGTTGTAGTGTTTGTGTGTGAGTGTGTGTGTGTGCAGGCTGCTAGGGGCTGTGTGCTGGGAGTGAGGCTGAGCCCTGAGTTGGGGGCGGGGCTTACCTGATTAGGGGTCCTATATAAGCAGCCAGGCACTCAGGCAGCGGCACAGTCAGCTGCAGCGGCACAGGAGGCGGCGAACAGAGCGGCTAACAGGGGAGTTTCAGTGGGAGTGCTGTTGGAGGAGCAGGTTTTTGTGGATTTTGTAGGTTGTAGTGTTTGTGTGTGAGTGTGTGTGTGTGCAGGCTGCTTGGGGCTGTGTGCTGGGAGTGAGGCTGAGCCCTGAGTTGGGGGCGGGGCTTACCTGATTAGGGGTCCTATATAAGCAGCCAGGCACTCAGGCAGCGGCACAGTCAGCTGCAGCGGCACAGGAGGCGGCGAACAGAGCGGCTAACAGGGGAGTTTCAGTGGGAGTGCTGTTGGAGGAGCAGGTTTTTGTGGATTTTGTAGGTTGTAGTGTTTGTGTGTGAGTGTGTGTGTGTGCAGGCTGCTAGGGGCTGTGTGCTGGGAGTGAGGCTGAGCCCTGAGTTGGGGGCGGGGCTTACCTGATTAGGGGTCCTATATAAGCAGCCAGGCACTCAGGCAGCGGCACAGTCAGCTGCAGCGGCACAGGAGGCGGCGAACAGAGCGGCTAACAGGGGAGTTTCAGTGGGAGTGCTGTTGGAGGAGCAGGTTTTTGTGGATTTTGTAGGTTGTAGTGTTTGTGTGTGAGTGTGTGTGTGTGCAGGCTGCTAGGGGCTGTGTGCTGGGAGTGAGGCTGAGCCCTGAGTTGGGGGCGGGGCTTACCTGATTAGGGGTCCTATATAAGCAGCCAGGCACTCAGGCAGCGGCACAGTCAGCTGCAGCGGCACAGGAGGCGGCGAACAGAGCGGCTAACAGGGGAGTTTCAGTGGGAGTGCTGTTGGAGGAGCAGGTTTTTGTGGATTTTGTAGGTTGTAGTGTTTGTGTGTGAGTGTGTGTGTGTGCAGGCTGCTAGGGGCTGTGTGCTGGGAGTGAGGCTGAGCCCTGAGTTGGGGGCGGGGCTTACCTGATTAGGGGTCCTATATAAGCAGCCAGGCACTCAGGCAGCGGCACAGTCAGCTGCAGCGGCACAGGAGGCGGCGAACAGAGCGGCTAACAGGGGAGTTTCAGTGGGAGTGCTGTTGGAGGAGCAGGTTTTTGTGGATTTTGTAGGTTGTAGTGTTTGTGTGTGAGTGTGTGTGTGTGCAGGCTGCTAGGGGCTGTGTGCTGGGAGTGAGGCTGAGCCCTGAGTTGGGGGCGGGGCTTACCTGATTAGGGGTCCTATATAAGCAGCCAGGCACTCAGGCAGCGGCACAGTCAGCTGCAGCGGCACAGGAGGCGGCGAACAGAGCGGCTAACAGGGGAGTTTCAGTGGGAGTGCTGTTGGAGGAGCAGGTTTTTGTGGATTTTGTAGGTTGTAGTGTTTGTGTGTGAGTGTGTGTGTGTGCAGGCTGCTAGGGGCTGTGTGCTGGGAGTGAGGCTGAGCCCTGAGTTGGGGGCGGGGCTTACCTGATTAGGGGTCCTATATAAGCAGCCAGGCACTCAGGCAGCGGCACAGTCAGCTGCAGCGGCACAGGAGGCGGCGAACAGAGCGGCTAACAGGGGAGTTTCAGTGGGAGTGCTGTTGGAGGAGCAGGTTTTTGTGGATTTTGTAGGTTGTAGTGTTTGTGTGTGAGTGTGTGTGTGTGCAGGCTGCTAGGGGCTGTGTGCTGGGAGTGAGGCTGAGCCCTGAGTTGGGGGCGGGGCTTACCTGATTAGGGGTCCTATATAAGCAGCCAGGCACTCAGGCAGCGGCACAGTCAGCTGCAGCGGCACAGGAGGCGGCGAACAGAGCGGCTAACAGGGGAGTTTCAGTGGGAGTGCTGTTGGAGGAGCAGGTTTTTGTGGATTTTGTAGGTTGTAGTGTTTGTGTGTGTGTGTGTGTGTGTGCAGGCTGCTAGGGGCTGTGTGCTGGGAGTGAGGCTGAGCCCTGAGTTGGGGGCGGGGCTTACCTGATTAGGGGTCCTATATAAGCAGCCAGGCACTCAGGCAGCGGCACAGTCAGCTGCAGCGGCACAGGAGGCGGCGAACAGAGCGGCTAACAGGGGAGTTTCAGTGGGAGTGCTGTTGGAGGAGCAGGTTTTTGTGGATTTTGTAGGTTGTAGTGTTTGTGTGTGAGTGTGTGTGTGTGCAGGCTGCTAGGGGCTGTGTGCTGGGAGTGAGGCTGAGCCCTGAGTTGGGGGCGGGGCTTACCTGATTAGGGGTCCTATATACGCAGCCAGGCACTCAGGCAGCGGCACAGTCAGCTGCAGCGGCACAGGAGGCGGCGAACAGAGCGGCTAACAGGGGAGTTTCAGTGGGAGTGCTGTTGGAGGAGCAGGTTTTTGTGGATTTTGTAGGTTGTAGTGTTTGTGTGTGAGTGTGTGTGTGTGCAGGCTGCTAGGGGCTGTGTGCTGGGAGTGAGGCTGAGCCCTGAGTTGGGGGCGGGGCTTACCTTATTAGGGGTCCTATATAAGCAGCCAGGCACTCAGGCAGCGGCACAGTCAGCTGCAGCGGCACAGGAGGCGGCGAACAGAGCGGCTAACAGGGGAGTTTCAGTGGGAGTGCTGTTGGAGGAGCAGGTTTTTGTGGATTTTGTAGTTTGTAGTGTTTGTGTGTGAGTGTGTGTGTGTGCAGGCTGCTAGGGGCTGTGTGCTGGGAGTGAGGCTGAGCCCTGAGTTGGGGGCGGGGCTTACCTGATTAGGGGTCCTATATAAGCAGCCAGGCACTCAGGCAGCGGCACAGTCAGCTGCAGCGGCACAGGAGGCGGCGAACAGAGCGGCTAACAGGGGAGTTTCAGTGGGAGTGCTGTTGGAGGAGCAGGTTTTTGTGGATTTTGTAGGTTGTAGTGTTTGTGTGTGAGTGTGTGTGTGTGCAGGCTGCTAGGGGCTGTGTGCTGGGAGTGAGGCTGAGCCCTGAGTTGGGGGCGGGGCTTACCTGATTAGGGGTCCTATATAAGCAGCCAGGCACTCAGGCAGCGGCACAGTCAGCTGCAGCGGCACAGGAGGCGGCGAACAGAGCGGCTAACAGGGGAGTTTCAGTGGGAGTGCTGTTGGAGGAGCAGGTTTTTGTGGATTTTGTAGGTTGTAGTGTTTGTGTGTGAGTGTGTGTGTGTGCAGGCTGCTAGGGGCTGTGTGCTGGGAGTGAGGCTGAGCCCTGAGTTGGGGGCGGGGCTTACCTGATTAGGGGTCCTATATAAGCAGCCAGGCACTCAGGCAGCGGCACAGTCAGCTGCAGCGGCACAGGAGGCGGCGAACAGAGCGGCTAACAGGGGAGTTTCAGTGGGAGTGCTGTTGGAGGAGCAGGTTTTTGTGGATTTTGTAGTTTGTAGTGTTTGTGTGTGAGTGTGTGTGTGTGCAGGCTGCTAGGGGCTGTGTGCTGGGAGTGAGGCTGAGCCCTGAGTTGGGGGCGGGGCTTACCTGATTAGGGGTCCTATATAAGCAGCCAGGCACTCAGGCAGCGGCACAGTCAGCTGCAGCGGCACAGGAGGCGGCGAACAGAGCGGCTAACAGGGGAGTTTCAGTGGGAGTGCTGTTGGAGGAGCAGGTTTTTGTGGATTTTGTAGGTTGTAGTGTTTGTGTGTGAGTGTGTGTGTGTGCAGGCTGCTAGGGGCTGTGTGCTGGGAGTGAGGCTGAGCCCTGAGTTGGGGGCGGGGCTTACCTGATTAGGGGTCCTATATAAGCAGCCAGGCACTCAGGCAGCGGCACAGTCAGCTGCAGCGGCACAGGAGGCGGCGAACAGAGCGGCTAACAGGGGAGTTTCAGTGGGAGTGCTGTTGGAGGAGCAGGTTTTTGTGGATTTTGTAGGTTGTAGTGTTTGTGTGTGAGTGTGTGTGTGTGCAGGCTGCTAGGGGCTGTGTGCTGGGAGTGAGGCTGAGCCCTGAGTTGGGGGCGGGGCTTACCTGATTAGGGGTCCTATATAAGCAGCCAGGCACTCAGGCAGCGGCACAGTCAGCTGCAGCGGCACAGGAGGCGGCGAACAGAGCGGCTAACAGGGGAGTTTCAGTGGGAGTGCTGTTGGAGGAGCAGGTTTTTGTGGATTTTGTAGGTTGTAGTGTTTGTGTGTGAGTGTGTGTGTGTGCAGGCTGCTAGGGGCTGTGTGCTGGGAGTGAGGCTGAGCCCTGAGTTGGGGGCGGGGCTTACCTGATTAGGGGTCCTATATAAGCAGCCAGGCACTCAGGCAGCGGCACAGTCAGCTGCAGCGGCACAGGAGGCGGCGAACAGAGCGGCTAACAGGGGAGTTTCAGTGGGAGTGCTGTTGGAGGAGCAGGTTTTTGTGGATTTTGTAGGTTGTAGTGTTTGTGTGTGAGTGTGTGTGTGTGCAGGCTGCTAGGGGCTGTGTGCTGGGAGTGAGGCTGAGCCCTGAGTTGGGGGCGGGGCTTACCTGATTAGGGGTCCTATATAAGCAGCCAGGCACTCAGGCAGCGGCACAGTCAGCTGCAGCGGCACAGGAGGCGGCGAACAGAGCGGCTAACAGGGGAGTTTCAGTGGGAGTGCTGTTGGAGGAGCAGGTTTTTGTGGATTTTGTAGGTTGTAGTGTTTGTGTGTGAGTGTGTGTGTGTGCAGGCTGCTAGGGGCTGTGTGCTGGGAGTGAGGCTGAGCCCTGAGTTGGGGGCGGGGCTTACCTGATTAGGGGTCCTATATAAGCAGCCAGGCACTCAGGCAGCGGCACAGTCAGCTGCAGCGGCACAGGAGGCGGCGAACAGAGCGGCTAACAGGGGAGTTTCAGTGGGAGTGCTGTTGGAGGAGCAGGTTTTTGTGGATTTTGTAGGTTGTAGTGTTTGTGTGTGAGTGTGTGTGTGTGCAGGCTGCTAGGGGCTGTGTGCTGGGAGTGAGGCTGAGCCCTGAGTTGGGGGCGGGGCTTACCTGATTAGGGGTCCTATATAAGCAGCCAGGCACTCAGGCAGCGGCACAGTCAGCTGCAGCGGCACAGGAGGCGGCGAACAGAGCGGCTAACAGGGGAGTTTCAGTGGGAGTGCTGTTGGAGGAGCAGGTTTTTGTGGATTTTGTAGGTTGTAGTGTTTGTGTGTGAGTGTGTGTGTGTGCAGGCTGCTAGGGGCTGTGTGCTGGGAGTGAGGCTGAGCCCTGAGTTGGGGGCGGGGCTTACCTGATTAGGGGTCCTATATAAGCAGCCAGGCACTCAGGCAGCGGCACAGTCAGCTGCAGCGGCACAGGAGGCGGCGAACAGAGCGGCTAACAGGGGAGTTTCAGTGGGAGTGCTGTTGGAGGAGCAGGTTTTTGTGGATTTTGTAGGTTGTAGTGTTTGTGTGTGAGTGTGTGTGTGTGCAGGCTGCTAGGGGCTGTGTGCTGGGAGTGAGGCTGAGCCCTGAGTTGGGGGCGGGGCTTACCTGATTAGGGGTCCTATATAAGCAGCCAGGCACTCAGGCAGCGGCACAGTCAGCTGCAGCGGCACAGGAGGCGGCGAACAGAGCGGCTAACAGGGGAGTTTCAGTGGGAGTGCTGTTGGAGGAGCAGGTTTTTGTGGATTTTGTAGGTTGTAGTGTTTGTGTGTGAGTGTGTGTGTGTGCAGGCTGCTAGGGGCTGTGTGCTGGGAGTGAGGCTGAGCCCTGAGTTGGGGGCGGGGCTTACCTGATTAGGGGTCCTATATAAGCAGCCAGGCACTCAGGCAGCGGCACAGTCAGCTGCAGCGGCACAGGAGGCGGCGAACAGAGCGGCTAACAGGGGAGTTTCAGTGGGAGTGCTGTTGGAGGAGCAGGTTTTTGTGGATTTTGTAGGTTGTAGTGTTTGTGTGTGAGTGTGTGTGTGTGCAGGCTGCTAGGGGCTGTGTGCTGGGAGTGAGGCTGAGCCCTGAGTTGGGGGCGGGGCTTACCTGATTAGGGGTCCTATATAAGCAGCCAGGCACTCAGGCAGCGGCACAGTCAGCTGCAGCGGCACAGGAGGCGGCGAACAGAGCGGCTAACAGGGGAGTTTCAGTGGGAGTGCTGTTGGAGGAGCAGGTTTTTGTGGATTTTGTAGGTTGTAGTGTTTGTGTGTGAGTGTGTGTGTGTGCAGGCTGCTAGGGGCTGTGTGCTGGGAGTGAGGCTGAGCCCTGAGTTGGGGGCGGGGCTTACCTGATTAGGGGTCCTATATAAGCAGCCAGGCACTCAGGCAGCGGCACAGTCAGCTGCAGCGGCACAGGAGGCGGCGAACAGAGCGGCTAACAGGGGAGTTTCAGTGGGAGTGCTGTTGGAGGAGCAGGTTTTTGTGGATTTTGTAGGTTGTAGTGTTTGTGTGTGAGTGTGTGTGTGTGCAGGCTGCTAGGGGCTGTGTGCTGGGAGTGAGGCTGAGCCCTGAGTTGGGGGCGGGGCTTACCTGATTAGGGGTCCTATATAAGCAGCCAGGCACTCAGGCAGCGGCACAGTCAGCTGCAGCGGCACAGGAGGCGGCGAACAGAGCGGCTAACAGGGGAGTTTCAGTGGGAGTGCTGTTGGAGGAGCAGGTTTTTGTGGATTTTGTAGGTTGTAGTGTTTGTGTGTGAGTGTGTGTGTGTGCAGGCTGCTAGGGGCTGTGTGCTGGGAGTGAGGCTGAGCCCTGAGTTGGGGGCGGGGCTTACCTGATTAGGGGTCCTATATAAGCAGCCAGTCACTCATGCAGCGGCACAGTCAGCTGCAGCGGCACAGGAGGCGGCGAACAGAGCGGCTAACAGGGGAGTTTCAGTGGGAGTGCTGTTGGAGGAGCAGGTTTTTGTGGATTTTGTAGGTTGTAGTGTTTGTGTGTGAGTGTGTGTGTGTGCAGGCTGCTAGGGGCTGTGTGCTGGGAGTGAGGCTGAGCCCTGAGTTGGGGGCGGGGCTTACCTGATTAGGGGTCCTATATAAGCAGCCAGGCACTCAGGCAGCGGCACAGTCAGCTGCAGCGGCACAGGAGGCGGCGAACAGAGCGGCTAACAGGGGAGTTTCAGTGGGAGTGCTGTTGGAGGAGCAGGTTTTTGTGGATTTTGTAGGTTGTAGTGTTTGTGTGTGAGTGTGTGTGTGTGCAGGCTGCTAGGGGCTGTGTGCTTGGAGTGAGGCTGAGCCCTGAGTTGGGGGCGGGGCTTACCTGATTAGGGGTCCTATATAAGCAGCCAGGCACTCAGGCAGCGGCACAGTCAGCTGCAGCGGCACAGGAGGCGGCGAACAGAGCGGCTAACAGGGGAGTTTCAGTGGGAGTGCTGTTGGAGGAGCAGGTTTTTGTGGATTTTGTAGGTTGTAGTGTTTGTGTGTGAGTGTGTGTGTGTGCAGGCTGCTAGGGGCTGTGTGCTGGGAGTGAGGCTGAGCCCTGAGTTGGGGGCGGGGCTTACCTGATTAGGGGTCCTATATAAGCAGCCAGGCACTCAGGCAGCGGCACAGTCAGCTGCAGCGGCACAGGAGGCGGCGAACAGAGCGGCTAACAGGGGAGTTTCAGTGGGAGTGCTGTTGGAGGAGCAGGTTTTTGTGGATTTTGTAGGTTGTAGTGTTTGTGTGTGAGTGTGTGTGTGTGCAGGCTGCTAGGGGCTGTGTGCTGGGAGTGAGGCTGAGCCCTGAGTTGGGGGCGGGGCTTACCTGATTAGGGGTCCTATATAAGCAGCCAGGCACTCAGGCAGCGGCACAGTCAGCTGCAGCGGCACAGGAGGCGGCGAACAGAGCGGCTAACAGGGGAGTTTCAGTGGGAGTGCTGTTGGAGGAGCAGGTTTTTGTGGATTTTGTAGGTTGTAGTGTTTGTGTGTGAGTGTGTGTGTGTGCAGGCTGCTAGGGGCTGTGTGCTGGGAGTGAGGCTGAGCCCTGAGTTGGGGGCGGGGCTTACCTGATTAGGGGTCCTATATAAGCAGCCAGGCACTCGGGCAGCGGCACAGTCAGCTGCAGCGGCACAGGAGGCGGCGAACAGAGCGGCTAACAGGGGAGTTTCAGTGGGAGTGCTGTTGGAGGAGCAGGTTTTTGTGGATTTTGTAGGTTGTAGTGTTTGTGTGTGAGTGTGTGTGTGTGCAGGCTGCTAGGGGCTGTGTGCTGGGAGTGAGGCTGAGCCCTGAGTTGGGGGCGGGGCTTACCTGATTAGGGGTCCTATATAAGCAGCCAGGCACTCAGGCAGCGGCACAGTCAGCTGCAGCGGCACAGGAGGCGGCGAACAGAGCGGCTAACAGGGGAGTTTCAGTGGGAGTGCTGTTGGAGGAGCAGGTTTTTGTGGATTTTGTAGGTTGTAGTGTTTGTGTGTGAGTGTGTGTGTGTGCAGGCTGCTAGGGGCTGTGTGCTGGGAGTGAGGCTGAGCCCTGAGTTGGGGGCGGGGCTTACCTGATTAGGGGTCCTATATAAGCAGCCAGGCACTCAGGCAGCGGCACAGTCAGCTGCAGCGGCACAGGAGGCGGCGAACAGAGCGGCTAACAGGGGAGTTTCAGTGGGAGTGCTGTTGGAGGAGCAGGTTTTTGTGGATTTTGTAGGTTGTAGTGTTTGTGTGTGAGTGTGTGTGTGTGCAGGCTGCTAGGGGCTGTGTGCTGGGAGTGAGGCTGAGCCCTGAGTTGGGGGCGGGGCTTACCTGATTAGGGGTCCTATATAAGCAGCCAGGCACTCAGGCAGCGGCACAGTCAGCTGCAGCGGCACAGGAGGCGGCGAACAGAGCGGCTAACAGGGGAGTTTCAGTGGGAGTGCTGTTGGAGGAGCAGGTTTTTGTGGATTTTGTAGGTTGTAGTGTTTGTGTGTGAGTGTGTGTGTGTGCAGGCTGCTAGGGGCTGTGTGCTGGGAGTGAGGCTGAGCCCTGAGTTGGGGGCGGGGCTTACCTGATTAGGGGTCCTATATAATCAGCCAGGCACTCAGGCAGCGGCACAGTCAGCTGCAGCGGCACAGGAGGCGGCGAACAGAGCGGCTAACAGGGGAGTTTCAGTGGGAGTGCTGTTGGAGGAGCAGGTTTTTGTGGATTTTGTAGGTTGTAGTGTTTGTGTGTGAGTGTTTGTGTGTGCAGGCTGCTAGGGGCTGTGTGCTGGGAGTGAGGCTGAGCCCTGAGTTGGGGGCGGGGCTTACCTGATTAGGGGTCCTATATAAGCAGCCAGGCACTCAGGCAGCGGCACAGTCAGCTGCAGCGGCACAGGAGGCGGCGAACAGAGCGGCTAACAGGGGAGTTTCAGTGGGAGTGCTGTTGGAGGAGCAGGTTTTTGTGGATTTTGTAGGTTGTAGTGTTTGTGTGTGAGTGTGTGTGTGTGCAGGCTGCTAGGGGCTGTGTGCTGGGAGTGAGGCTGAGCCCTGAGTTGGGGGCGGGGCTTACCTGATTAGGGGTCCTATATAAGCAGCCAGGCACTCAGGCAGCGGCACAGTCAGCTGCAGCGGCACAGGAGGCGGCGAACAGAGCGGCTAACAGGGGAGTTTCAGTGGGAGTGCTGTTGGAGGAGCAGGTTTTTGTGGATTTTGTAGGTTGTAGTGTTTGTGTGTGAGTGTGTGTGTGTGCAGGCTGCTAGGGGCTGTGTGCTGGGAGTGAGGCTGAGCCCTGAGTTGGGGGCGGGGCTTACCTGATTAGGGGTCCTATATAAGCAGCCAGGCACTCAGGCAGCGGCACAGTCAGCTGCAGCGGCACAGGAGGCGGCGAACAGAGCGGCTAACAGGGGAGTTTCAGTGGGAGTGCTGTTGGAGGAGCAGGTTTTTGTGGATTTTGTAGGTTGTAGTGTTTGTGTGTGAGTGTGTGTGTGTGCAGGCTGCTAGGGGCTGTGTGCTGGGAGTGAGGCTGAGCCCTGAGTTGGGGGCGGGGCTTACCTGATTAGGGGTCCTATATAAGCAGCCAGGCACTCAGGCAGCGGCACAGTCAGCTGCAGCGGCACAGGAGGCGGCGAACAGAGCGGCTAACAGGGGAGTTTCAGTGGGAGTGCTGTTGGAGGAGCAGGTTTTTGTGGATTTTGTAGGTTGTAGTGTTTGTGTGTGAGTGTGTGTGTGTGCAGGCTGCTAGGGGCTGTGTGCTGGGAGTGAGGCTGAGCCCTGAGTTGGGGGCGGGGCTTACCTGATTAGGGGTCCTATATAAGCAGCCAGGCACTCAGGCAGCGGCACAGTCAGCTGCAGCGGCACAGGAGGCGGCGAACAGAGCGGCTAACAGGGGAGTTTCAGTGGGAGTGCTGTTGGAGGAGCAGGTTTTTGTGGATTTTGTAGGTTGTAGTGTTTGTGTGTGAGTGTGTGTGTGTGCAGGCTGCTAGGGGCTGTGTGCTGGGAGTGAGGCTGAGCCCTGAGTTGGGGGCGGGGCTTACCTGATTAGGGGTCCTATATAAGCAGCCAGGCACTCAGGCAGCGGCACAGTCAGCTGCAGCGGCACAGGAGGCGGCGAACAGAGCGGCTAACAGGGGAGTTTCAGTGGGAGTGCTGTTGGAGGAGCAGGTTTTTGTGGATTTTGTAGGTTGTAGTGTTTGTGTGTGAGTGTGTGTGTGTGCAGGCTGCTAGGGGCTGTGTGCTGGGAGTGAGGCTGAGCCCTGAGTTGGGGGCGGGGCTTACCTGATTAGGGGTCCTATATAAGCAGCCAGGCACTCAGGCAGCGGCACAGTCAGCTGCAGCGGCACAGGAGGCGGCGAACAGAGCGGCTAACAGGGGAGTTTCAGTGGGAGTGCTGTTGGAGGAGCAGGTTTTTGTGGATTTTGTAGGTTGTAGTGTTTGTGTGTGAGTGTGTGTGTGTGCAGGCTGCTAGGGGCTGTGTGCTGGGAGTGAGGCTGAGCCCTGAGTTGGGGGCGGGGCTTACCTGATTAGGGGTCCTATATAAGCAGCCAGGCACTCAGGCAGCGGCACAGTCAGCTGCAGCGGCACAGGAGGCGGCGAACAGAGCGGCTAACAGGGGAGTTTCAGTGGGAGTGCTGTTGGAGGAGCAGGTTTTTGTGGATTTTGTAGGTTGTAGTGTTTGTGTGTGAGTGTGTGTGTGTGCAGGCTGCTAGGGGCTGTGTGCTGGGTGTGAGGCTGAGCCCTGAGTTGGGGGCGGGGCTTACCTGATTAGGGGTCCTATATAAGCAGCCAGGCACTCAGGCAGCGGCACAGTCAGCTGCAGCGGCACAGGAGGCGGCGAACAGAGCGGCTAACAGGGGAGTTTCAGTGGGAGTGCTGTTGGAGGAGCAGGTTTTTGTGGATTTTGTAGTTTGTAGTGTTTGTGTGTGAGTGTGTGTGTGTGCAGGCTGCTAGGGGCTGTGTGCTGGGAGTGAGGCTGAGCCCTGAGTTGGGGGCGGGGCTTACCTGATTAGGGGTCCTATATAAGCAGCCAGGCACTCAGGCAGCGGCACAGTCAGCTGCAGCGGCACAGGAGGCGGCGAACAGAGCGGCTAACAGGGGAGTTTCAGTGGGAGTGCTGTTGGAGGAGCAGGTTTTTGTGGATTTTGTAGGTTGTAGTGTTTGTGTGTGAGTGTGTGTGTGTGCAGGCTGCTAGGGGCTGTGTGCTGGGAGTGAGGCTGAGCCCTGAGTTGGGGGCGGGGCTTACCTGATTAGGGGTCCTATATAAGCAGCCAGGCACTCAGGCAGCGGCACAGTCAGCTGCAGCGGCACAGGAGGCGGCGAACAGAGCGGCTAACAGGGGAGTTTCAGTGGGAGTGCTGTTGGAGGAGCAGGTTTTTGTGGATTTTGTAGGTTGTAGTGTTTGTGTGTGAGTGTGTGTGTGTGCAGGCTGCTAGGGGCTGTGTGCTGGGAGTGAGGCTGAGCCCTGAGTTGGGGGCGGGGCTTACCTGATTAGGGGTCCTATATAAGCAGCCAGGCACTCAGGCAGCGGCACAGTCAGCTGCAGCGGCACAGGAGGCGGCGAACAGAGCGGCTAACAGGGGAGTTTCAGTGGGAGTGCTGTTGGAGGAGCAGGTTTTTGTGGATTTTGTAGGTTGTAGTGTTTGTGTGTGAGTGTGGGTGTGTGCAGGCTGCTAGGGGCTGTGTGCTGGGAGTGAGGCTGAGCCCTGAGTTGGGGGCGGGGCTTACCTGATTAGGGGTCCTATATAAGCAGCCAGGCACTCAGGCAGCGGCACAGTCAGCTGCAGCGGCACAGGAGGCGGCGAACAGAGCGGCTAACAGGGGAGTTTCAGTGGGAGTGCTGTTGGAGGAGCAGGTTTTTGTGGATTTTGTAGGTTGTAGTGTTTGTGTGTGAGTGTGTGTGTGTGCAGGCTGCTAGGGGCTGTGTGCTGGGAGTGAGGCTGAGCCCTGAGTTGGGGGCGGGGCTTACCTGATTAGGGGTCCTATATAAGCAGCCAGGCACTCAGGCAGCGGCACAGTCAGCTGCAGCGGCACAGGAGGCGGCGAACAGAGCGGCTAACAGGGGAGTTTCAGTGGGAGTGCTGTTGGAGGAGCAGGTTTTTGTGGATTTTGTAGGTTGTAGTGTTTGTGTGTGAGTGTGTGTGTGTGCAGGCTGCTAGGGGCTGTGTGCTGGGAGTGAGGCTGAGCCCTGAGTTGGGGGCGGGGCTTACCTGATTAGGGGTCCTATATAAGCAGCCAGGCACTCAGGCAGCGGCACAGTCAGCTGCAGCGGCACAGGAGGCGGCGAACAGAGCGGCTAACAGGGGAGTTTCAGTGGGAGTGCTGTTGGAGGAGCAGGTTTTTGTGGATTTTGTAGGTTGTAGTGTTTGTGTGTGAGTGTGTGTGTGTGCAGGCTGCTAGGGGCTGTGTGCTGGGAGTGAGGCTGAGCCCTGAGTTGGGGGCGGGGCTTACCTGATTAGGGGTCCTATATAAGCAGCCAGGCACTCAGGCAGCGGCACAGTCAGCTGCAGCGGCACAGGAGGCGGCGAACAGAGCGGCTAACAGGGGAGTTTCAGTGGGAGTGCTGTTGGAGGAGCAGGTTTTTGTGGATTTTGTAGGTTGTAGTGTTTGTGTGTGAGTGTGTGTGTGTGCAGGCTGCTAGGGGCTGTGTGCTGGGAGTGAGGCTGAGCCCTGAGTTGGGGGCGGGGCTTACCTGATTAGGGGTCCTATATAAGCAGCCAGGCACTCAGGCAGCGGCACAGTCAGCTGCAGCGGCACAGGAGGCGGCGAACAGAGCGGCTAACAGGGGAGTTTCAGTGGGAGTGCTGTTGGAGGAGCAGGTTTTTGTGGATTTTGTAGGTTGTAGTGTTTGTGTGTGTGTGTGTGTGTGTGCAGGCTGCTAGGGGCTGTGTGCTGGGAGTGAGGCTGAGCCCTGAGTTGGGGGCGGGGCTTACCTGATTAGGGGTCCTATATAAGCAGCCAGGCACTCAGGCAGCGGCACAGTCAGCTGCAGCGGCACAGGAGGCGGCGAACAGAGCGGCTAACAGGGGAGTTTCAGTGGGAGTGCTGTTGGAGGAGCAGGTTTTTGTGGATTTTGTAGGTTGTAGTGTTTGTGTGTGAGTGTGTGTGTGTGCAGGCTGCTAGGGGCTGTGTGCTGGGAGTGAGGCTGAGCCCTGAGTTGGGGGCGGGGCTTACCTGATTAGGGGTCCTATATAAGCAGCCAGGCACTCAGGCAGCGGCACAGTCAGCTGCAGCGGCACAGGAGGCGGCGAACAGAGCGGCTAACAGGGGAGTTTCAGTGGGAGTGCTGTTGGAGGAGCAGGTTTTTGTGGATTTTGTAGGTTGTAGTGTTTGTGTGTGAGTGTGTGTGTGTGCAGGCTGCTAGGGGCTGTGTGCTGGGAGTGAGGCTGAGCCCTGAGTTGGGGGCGGGGCTTACCTGATTAGGGGTCCTATATAAGCAGCCAGGCACTCAGGCAGCGGCACAGTCAGCTGCAGCGGCACAGGAGGCGGCGAACAGAGCGGCTAACAGGGGAGTTTCAGTGGGAGTGCTGTTGGAGGAGCAGGTTTTTGTGGATTTTGTAGGTTGTAGTGTTTGTGTGTGAGTGTGTGTGTGTGCAGGCTGCTAGGGGCTGTGTGCTGGGAGTGAGGCTGAGCCCTGAGTTGGGGGCGGGGCTTACCTGATTAGGGGTCCTATATAAGCAGCCAGGCACTCAGGCAGCGGCACAGTCAGCTGCAGCGGCACAGGAGGCGGCGAACAGAGCGGCTAACAGGGGAGTTTCAGTGGGAGTGCTGTTGGAGGAGCAGGTTTTTGTGGATTTTGTAGGTTGTAGTGTTTGTGTGTGAGTGTGTGTGTGTGCAGGCTGCTAGGGGCTGTGTGCTGGGAGTGAGGCTGAGCCCTGAGTTGGGGGCGGGGCTTACCTGATTAGGGGTCCTATATAAGCAGCCAGGCACTCAGGCAGCGGCACAGTCAGCTGCAGCGGCACAGGAGGCGGCGAACAGAGCGGCTAACAGGGGAGTTTCAGTGGGAGTGCTGTTGGAGGAGCAGGTTTTTGTGGATTTTGTAGGTTGTAGTGTTTGTGTGTGAGTGTGTGTGTGTGCAGGCTGCTAGGGGCTGTGTGCTGGGAGTGAGGCTGAGCCCTGAGTTGGGGGCGGGGCTTACCTGATTAGGGGTCCTATATAAGCAGCCAGGCACTCAGGCAGCGGCACAGTCAGCTGCAGCGGCACAGGAGGCGGCGAACAGAGCGGCTAACAGGGGAGTTTCAGTGGGAGTGCTGTTGGAGGAGCAGGTTTTTGTGGATTTTGTAGGTTGTAGTGTTTGTGTGTGAGTGTGTGTGTGTGCAGGCTGCTAGGGGCTGTGTGCTGGGAGTGAGGCTGAGCCCTGAGTTGGGGGCGGGGCTTACCTGATTAGGGGTCCTATATAAGCAGCCAGGCACTCAGGCAGCGGCACAGTCAGCTGCAGCGGCACAGGAGGCGGCGAACAGAGCGGCTAACAGGGGAGTTTCAGTGGGAGTGCTGTTGGAGGAGCAGGTTTTTGTGGATTTTGTAGGTTGTAGTGTTTGTGTGTGAGTGTGTGTGTGTGCAGGCTGCTAGGGGCTGTGTGCTGGGAGTGAGGCTGAGCCCTGAGTTGGGGGCGGGGCTTACCTGATTAGGGGTCCTATATAAGCAGCCAGGCACTCAGGCAGCGGCACAGTCAGCTGCAGCGGCACAGGAGGCGGCGAACAGAGCGGCTAACAGGGGAGTTTCAGTGGGAGTGCTGTTGGAGGAGCAGGTTTTTGTGGATTTTGTAGGTTGTAGTGTTTGTGTGTGAGTGTGTGTGTGTGCAGGCTGCTAGGGGCTGTGTGCTGGGAGTGAGGCTGAGCCCTGAGTTGGGGGCGGGGCTTACCTGATTAGGGGTCCTATATAAGCAGCCAGGCACTCAGGCAGCGGCACAGTCAGCTGCAGCGGCACAGGAGGCGGCGAACAGAGCGGCTAACAGGGGAGTTTCAGTGGGAGTGCTGTTGGAGGAGCAGGTTTTTGTGGATTTTGTAGGTTGTAGTGTTTGTGTGTGAGTGTGTGTGTGTGCAGGCTGCTAGGGGCTGTGTGCTGGGAGTGAGGCTGAGCCCTGAGTTGGGGGCGGGGCTTACCTGATTAGGGGTCCTATATAAGCAGCCAGGCACTCAGGCAGCGGCACAGTCAGCTGCAGCGGCACAGGAGGCGGCGAACAGAGCGGCTAACAGGGGAGTTTCAGTGGGAGTGCTGTTGGAGGAGCAGGTTTTTGTGGATTTTGTAGGTTGTAGTGTTTGTGTGTGAGTGTGTGTGTGTGCAGGCTGCTAGGGGCTGTGTGCTGGGAGTGAGGCTGAGCCCTGAGTTGGGGGCGGGGCTTACCTGATTAGGGGTCCTATATAAGCAGCCAGGCACTCAGGCAGCGGCACAGTCAGCTGCAGCGGCACAGGAGGCGGCGAACAGAGCGGCTAACAGGGGAGTTTCAGTGGGAGTGCTGTTGGAGGAGCAGGTTTTTGTGGATTTTGTAGGTTGTAGTGTTTGTGTGTGAGTGTGTGTGTGTGCAGGCTGCTAGGGGCTGTGTGCTGGGAGTGAGGCTGAGCCCTGAGTTGGGGGCGGGGCTTACCTGATTAGGGGTCCTATATAAGCAGCCAGGCACTCAGGCAGCGGCACAGTCAGCTGCAGCGGCACAGGAGGCGGCGAACAGAGCGGCTAACAGGGGAGTTTCAGTGGGAGTGCTGTTGGAGGAGCAGGTTTTTGTGGATTTTGTAGGTTGTAGTGTTTGTGTGTGAGTGTGTGTGTGTGCAGGCTGCTAGGGGCTGTGTGCTGGGAGTGAGGCTGAGCCCTGAGTTGGGGGCGGGGCTTACCTGATTAGGGGTCCTATATAAGCAGCCAGGCACTCAGGCAGCGGCACAGTCAGCTGCAGCGGCACAGGAGGCGGCGAACAGAGCGGCTAACAGGGGAGTTTCAGTGGGAGTGCTGTTGGAGGAGCAGGTTTTTGTGGATTTTGTAGGTTGTAGTGTTTGTGTGTGAGTGTGTGTGTGTGCAGGCTGCTAGGGGCTGTGTGCTGGGAGTGAGGCTGAGCCCTGAGTTGGGGGCGGGGCTTACCTGATTAGGGGTCCTATATAAGCAGCCAGGCACTCAGGCAGCGGCACAGTCAGCTGCAGCGGCACAGGAGGCGGCGAACAGAGCGGCTAACAGGGGAGTTTCAGTGGGAGTGCTGTTGGAGGAGCAGGTTTTTGTGGATTTTGTAGGTTGTAGTGTTTGTGTGTGAGTGTGTGTGTGTGCAGGCTGCTAGGGGCTGTGTGCTGGGAGTGAGGCTGAGCCCTGAGTTGGGGGCGGGGCTTACCTGATTAGGGGTCCTATATAAGCAGCCAGGCACTCAGGCAGCGGCACAGTCAGCTGCAGCGGCACAGGAGGCGGCGAACAGAGCGGCTAACAGGGGAGTTTCAGTGGGAGTGCTGTTGGAGGAGCAGGTTTTTGTGGATTTTGTAGGTTGTAGTGTGTGGGTGTGGTNNNNATTTCGGAAGGATCCAAGGTGAAAACACTGAAAATGAAGTTCACGGGAAATGTCTGTTTTAAGGAAACTTTATTGCAGGGCCCGAGGACGTACCCACTGCGGTCCACAGAAACTTTTTAAAAAGTTCTTTCACCCGGCCCTCACGGCTGCCAGCTGTGGGCAGGGGGTGGGAGGGGAGTGGGCAGGAGAGAGTCACATGCCCCTCTCCCCCCAACGTTGCTCCATCCTGCTGCTCCTGGGACCCTCCCAGGGGTTGCACTTGGCACGTGTCATTAACTCCGGACAGCTCCGCTCTCTGCAAGCTGTTCCCTATCACTGCTGTTGCTGGTGGAGCTGCAGAGGAGACATCCATGCAGCCACACTGCCGGCTGTCTGCTGCAGGCTCTGCCCCCTACAGCTCCCATTGGCTGGGGGAGAGGGACAGAGATACCATCACTAGTTGCTGGGCAGAGTCAGTCATGGAGGCAGCATCATTAGTTGCTGGGCAGAGTCAGCCAGGGCAGCATGAAGCCAAGGGAGTGAGGGAAAAGGGTGGGAAACGGGCTGGGAGGTGGCATGAACACCATCTTCAGTGACCTTATTGGCCCACTGGGAGGATTTGAGGACTGGCACTGGCCCTAAGGTAAATTGAGTCTCTGACCCTGCATTAAAGTAAGCCCAACATGTCTGATATCCTGACCCTGGGGCCCGGTCGTGCACCCAAGCTGTTGACTTCAGTGGGAGGCTGGATTCAAGGCGGCAGGACTGCGCTTACACCCAAATTAATTATAATTAGAATGTTACAAGCCAATTTGATTTCAATCAGTCCTGAGCCTGAGGCCCCACCCAAGCGGAGTTGGGGAATATGCCATTGAGGGAAGAAATGGTAGTGGTGAAGATAGCGCTCTCCTGAAACGAGGAAGATATTGTGAGATAAAGTGGGTGGGTGGCAGTTCTCTGAGCCCCAGACCCTCAGGCCCAGCAGTTTGGATGGGCAGTGGGCAGTTCTTCAAGAGATAGGGAAGACGGGCTCCTCCTCCACCACCACCCCTTTCCCACCACTGCACTTCGCAACTGTCCCGTCACCCTCAGATCTGCAGTGTCTGCACCTCACCTGTACAGGTGCGACTGGGAGAAGGATCTATTGAGTGATGGATGCACTAGTCTGCAGTCATTCCCTTGGCCTGGCCCTAAATCCCTGCTCTGCAACAGCATACAAGAAGCCCTTGAGGAGCTAAGGGCCACATAGCCTTGCAGAGACTCTGCAGTGGAAGACCACTGGTTCTGCAGCAACCATGCAGGATGGACGAAGGGGCTGGGTTTGCTCCTTAGGTGCACGTGGGGGGGCAGGACTCTTCATACAACAAAGCGACTTCTTCCCACGCGCATCTGCACGCTCTGCTAAAAGACAGCGCCCAAAGTGTGGACTCTCTGTGCTCGGCGGCATGTCGTTCTCCCTGGCCTTGGAAGCTGATGCCAGCATCGCTGCCCTGTGATTGGACAGGCCTTTCCGGCCCAGCTGGGGTGAGCAGGTCCATGTGCACCACAGGCTGTTCTGGCTCCCAGAGCTCTGCAGAATAGCTGGGACCTATCCACACCACTCAACTGCAATGCCAGAGCGTGTCTGAGCACCGCCTCAACTGCCGTGTCCGTGCCAACAGACTGGGAGGCAGCTGGTGTTGAGAGGCCTGTTCCCTGCTGCTTTGGTTTATGATGGGTACGCTCCACAGGATCCCAGGATCACAGAACCATAGGGGAACCCCTGTCTGCTTATCTCTTCCCTTCCGCTTGGGTCTGGGTTCTTCTCGGGACTTTCTAGGGTTGTATCCAGTTTTGTTTTAAACATCTCAAGCACTAGGGCATCTGCTGTTTCCCCAGCAGAACAAGTCTCCAGAGAGTTTCCCAGACAATCTGCTTAACTGTCCTTTGCTCAGCTTCATTCCATCACACCTGGCCAATTATTTCGTTAGGATTATTTTGGGGAACGATGGGTATTCGATGGACCCTGTGTCACTCCAAACTGTGTATTATGGGCTGGGAATGTGGCTGGGAAACCTCTCACTGCAGATAAATAGGTAACTGTTTTACCTCTAAACACCGATAGCACGGCTGTTCAGCAAAATAATTCAGTCTGTCTGCTCCTCCCTGATACGGAATAACACCCTGAATCAAGCGGAAACATCACAAGGAACGGCCCATAAATTTCTCCCAGCAGGGGGACACTGCCGTGGAGCTGGGAAAGGAGCAAAAAGACACTTTCCAATGTAACTTCCAGCCATTTCATAGAGTTTCAACAAAATCTTTGTACCACCTGTTGTCTCTTGCCTTAAAATTTGACACTGGAGCAGGGACTGTCTTTCTGTTCTGTGTTCGTAGATCACCTAGCACAATGGGGGCTGGATCAGTGATTGGGGACCCTAGAAATTACAGCAATCCAAACAATAATAATGTGCTTGAATGCCTGATTCCATGGTGTTGGGCCCAAGAAGCTCTTTTGATGGTACCTGAACCGAATCCAAAGCATTCCCTGAGAACAAATCACACATTTGTGCAGGCACTTTCCCTCCTAGCCAACAATATGCACGCACCAGAAGCCCCTAAACACATGGTGTGGAACTGAACAGCTGGGGCTGTAATGTTTTTCTAGCACACGGTGACCCATGGCAGACAGTAATGGCCTGTTACTGCAGTCCCACAAACCCTATCGGCAGAAGCACAAATAAACAGTCCAAACTCAAATGCGCAGCCTCCGAAAAACCGGAGAGGAGAGCTCTTTGTGCTAACATCCGTCACGCAGCAGAGAAAGAGGCTGGCGTGGCAGCTGGTAGCATCCACGTTGCTTAGCCAGCAGTTCACGTGTTCCAGTCCCATGCCGGGATGGGAACTGCGATCCAGAGTGGGCACCATTACAAGCGATGTCCTTCAGATGAGACATAAAGTGAGCGCTGTCGCTGGTGAGCTGCCCGGGTGGCTACAAATGATCCCAGGGCATTTTCTGCAAGAAGCAGAGCATAAACATTCCTGCTCCTTGTAACCATGTCCCAGGCTGCATGTGCAGCATTTCTCTGTGCAGTCACTGCACTGCAGTGTCTAGGGAAGGGCTGTGAGACAGCTAGGGGCTGAAAGCCTGTGTAGAAAACCCCCCATGCCCTTTGTGTGCCATGAGGGTCAATTCACATTGCTTTAAATGCCAGATTTTGTTATTTTCCTCCTTTGAGCTCAGACCGTCTCTGCTAATAGGCTGCTGGTGCCATCTGGCTCGAGGGAACCAAGGAGGGAGCGAGGGGCACTGTCATTCAGAAAAGAGCCTCCAATTCAGCATCACTTCAATCCCAGATTGTCACCTTCCCGGAGATGAAAGGCCTCTCTGAAGGGAAGAGCTGCTGTGTATTCCAAGGGGCGGCATGACGTGTGCACCGCTGGATGCTGTCTGAACTCTGCGCCTAGCATCTCCCCAGGCTTCCTGTCAAATTGGTTGGCTGGGTTTAGTCAGACAGCGCTGCAGGGACCGTACAGAATCAGGCTGTGACTCAGTGATGGGTCTCTGGGGGAGATCAGTGGCTCAGCAACTTTCAAAGAGTTTCCTGGGTCAAAATGTTATAGGCTATTTCCACCAATCTGTTTATCAGTCCCACCACCAAAATCCCACGTGCTCAACAGGCATCAACACAGGCTCTGGGCCTGATTCTGTTCTCAGTCGCACTGTTAGAAATCCCAGTGAACCTTACTGAAGCCAACCACAGAGCGCCAGGCCCCTTGCCCAGAAGTGGATGGACTGGAGCCACCATAGCTTCCTTATTTTAAGAGAGGAAGGATGGTCCAGTGGTTAGGTGTTAGTCTAGACTTTAGGAGCCTCAGCTTCAGTTCTGTGCACTGCAACACACTCCCTGTGGCCAAGCCACTCAGTCTATCTGGCCCTCAGTTCTGTGCTGCTAAAGTGGGGATATCAGCCATGGCCTACCTCAGAGAGGTGCTGTGAGGAGAAATACGTAAAAGCTCTGATACCAAGGGGTCACGGAGTCCTCGGGCAATGCTCTGGAACTGCTCCCCACAAAGCCAGTCAGGACTTTGGGGAGCCTCCTCTCCCTTGGAGCAGACTTTTTCAGGGCAAGAAGCTCACATGGCTTCACCTTCCTGGGTCTGTCCTTGGAGCATTCAGCATGTGCCCCTCCGTGCACTTCCCACAGCGAGTCCGCCCAGACAGGGTCCTGGGGAAGCCACAGAGTCCTGCATCCCCCACTTCGCAATCAGATGTGACTCTCGGCCAGCCAGTAAAAGAGAGATTTATTCGATGGCAGGAACATGGTCTAAAACAGAGCTTGTAGGTACAGAGAACGGGACCCCTCAGCTGGGTCCATTTTGGAGCCCAGTGAGACAGACAACCCTGTCTGCCCTCACTTCCTAACCCCAGCCAGCTCCAAACTGAAACCCCCTCCAGCTTCTCCTTCTCTGCTGAGTTCCTTTCCCAGGCCAAGAGGTCACCTGACCTCTTTGTTCTCCCACACATTTAGCACCCCATTGCAGGTGGGAAGGGCCCCGGCCATTAGTTGCCAGGAGACAGAGTGTTGGCCAGAACTGAGGCCTCCACACAGTATTCAGAGGAAACATTAAGAACAGCCGCACTTCATCATACAAGGCAATGGAGGCCGGATCAGTACAGAGAACCACAAAACACGGGGGCTGAAGGGGGGCTTATGAATAATAATAATCCCATGACTATCTGAGAGACAAGGTGGATGAGGTAACCCTCCTCCACCCTGTCTCTCTAGTATCCTGGGACCCACATAGCTGCACCAGTACTGCATACGGCAGTCCAGAACTCCCTGGCAGCTGCCCAGAGTCAGCCACCCTCAGTCAATAAGTAACACAACCCCACGAAGCACAGTCAATGGAACTTGTCCCCTTTATTCATGCAAACATTAGCAAACCTGTATTTTACGAGCAAGTGACCTGTGGCAGCTGCACTGGGGCTGTGAACTGTGTCTGTCTGAAATGGGTAACAATAAACAAACTCAAGATCTGGCTCTCTGCACCTTTAAACAAACAAGCAAATGCCAAAGGAGACCGTCCCCATGTTTCAGTGAGGCCCTAAACTGGCCCTACAGTGCTTGGCTAGAGCTGAGCTCAGGTCCTGGCCCAGGCACCCTTAGCTCTGGTCTCTGAGGGAAGCAGACAAGCCTTCTTAACCGGCCTGTAAGGCCTCGAGTGGTCAGTGTCCCCTCCTGGTACTCCTAGGCCTCGAGACCAGTGGTTCTCCAGCTTATTTGATCGTGCCTCCCCTGCCCCCCCCCCCCGATTCATTGTGTCTGGAGTCATCTAGGCCCCACCTCCCACCAAGTACAGACACCACCACCCAACTCTGAAGGTACAGTAGAGAGCAGCAGCTGCTGGCCGGCCGCCCAGCTCTGAAGGCACGATGGAGAGGGGTGGCTTCTGGCTGGCCGCCCAGCTCTGAAGGCATGGCAAAGAGCAGTGGCTGCTGGCCAGCCACCCAGCTCTGAAGGCATGGCAAAGAGCAGTGGCTACTGGCTGGCCGCCCAGCTCTGAAGGCACGGTGGAGAGCAGTTGCTTCTGGCTGGCTGCCCAGCTCTGAAGACATGGCAGAGAGCAGTGGCTACTGGCCAGCCACCCAGCTCTGAAGGCATGGCAAAGAGCAGTGGCTACTGGCTGGCCACCCAGCTCTGAAGGCACGGTGGAGAGCAGTGGCTGCTGGCCGGCCATCCACCTCTGAAGGCACGGTGGAGAGCAGTGGCTGCGGGCCAGCCATCCAGCTCTGAAGGCACGGTGGAGACCAGTGGCTACTAGCCGGCCATCCATCTCTGAAGGCACGGTGGAGAGCAGTGGCTGCAGGCCATCCATCCAGCTCTAAAGGCACGGCGGAAAGCAGTGGCTACTGGCTGGCTGCCCAGCTCTGAAGGCACGGCGGAGAGCAGCGGCTGCTGGCCGGCCATCCAGCTCTGAAGGCACGATGGAGAGCACTGGCTGCTGGCCGGCTGCCCAGCTCTGAAGGCACGGCGGAGAGCAGTGGCTACTGGCTGGCCATCCAGCTCTGAAGGCACGGTGGAGAGCACTGGCTACTGGCCGGCCGCCCTGCTCTGAAGGCAGTGCCGCCACCACCAGCAGTGCAGAAGTAAGTGTGGTATGGTACTGCCACCTTTACTTCTCTGCTGCACTGGTGGGGAATGCCTTCAGACCTGGGTGCCTGGCCAGCAGCTACCGCTCTCCCAAAGCTTTTAAAACACACACAGAATATATTCTTCTCCCCCCCATGAGGGCTGGCCCCCCAGTTCGAGAACCTCTGCTCTAGATGATTATAGTCATTTTGGTGGCCTGGCCTAAATGAGTTTTCCTTAAGCAGGGGGTGTCAGGATGCCAAAGCCTCCAAGGAGGGCTGAGAACGCCTGAGAGACTCCACCACAGACCCTCTCTAACCCACAGGTGTTGGTAAATATCCCATGTCTCCAATGCACACGGTAATATCTAATAATGCACAAGTCCACCAGGGAACAGAACCGAGAAAGCAAAAGGAAACACAGCCAGGGAAAGAGAAGCCCTTCTCCTCCTCTGGATCTTTCCATTTAGCCCCCAGGAAATCTTGTAGCACAGCAATATGGGGCACAGTGAGCAGAAGGCCATGATGATTGCTGTGTTGGGATGGAGACCTTAGAAGAAGCTTCAAACCAGGAAGAGACCAAGCCACCTTGGCTCCAATTCTCTGCCTCCCAATCAGATCTACTTCTCTAACGGGCTTGCTGGTGTGGGGATCTGGATTTTGAACCTCTGCATGTGGGAGTGCATGTGGGAGTTGCCACATTTTGCTTCACTTCAAAATAGAAAGATCCTGTTTGCTGAGCTATTCTCCCTCCCAAGTCCCAGGGACATGCCACAGAACTTGGGGTGTGGTTGGCCACCCAGTGTACCAAAGACAGAGGGCAGAAGGAAAGTTGTGACTTGCAGCCTGATATAGTGGGGTTGTCAGTGACATGCATCACCGGCTCAGATGGAAGAGCAAGAACGTCATTGCCAAGAGGTTAACAGGAAAAGCATTTTAAATAAATAAACTAAACTCTGGAAAGATTCCCCTCTGGGGCAAGTTACAAAGCATCTGAAATTTCATGTAATCAGTTGTGGAGCAAAACACAGCATCCAACCCAGCTCAGGCTCATGGGAATTGACAGCTGAATGACTAACAATGTGGCGAAATCAGGATTGCTTTCCCCAGAGTTAATCCCCCTGCAGTCAGGGATCATGGGAGCTGAAGCGGCCTTCGCTACGGCTTCTTGATCGCGCCACTATAATCAAAACGTTTGGAGCAATTTCAGCAGCATCCTGCTTGCTGCCTTCCGGCTGAAATGCAGCTGTATGATGGCTTCTCACCATGCGCCAGACCCAGAGGCACTGAAACAGGGTGACTCAGAGGGACATGGCCCATCACTTTTAAAAGCGGGAGAGCAATGCCCTCTCACTTTTTACCGGCCATAAGGGCAAGTGATGGGGGAGGTGGAGGCAGAGAACAGCGAGAAGGAGGCAGGGTCTTGGGGGTGTAGCCGGGTCTTTACCCACTCCTGCCCTATGGGGCTTAAAACTGCCCAGGAGAAAGCTGTGGCTGAGGCAAGTAGGCTGGGCTGATTGGGGAAAGTAGGCTCAGCTGGGGCCATACCCCAATCAGGCCCAGTTGGCCCCATAAAAGGCTGTGAGCCAGAGGCCCAGTCAGTGTTCCTCTGCTGGTAGAGGGATGGGCCTGGCTGTAGGGAGCTAGAAACAGGGTACTTGAGTGGAGCAGGGCTGGGAAAAGGCAGAGGAGCTGAGGAGCTCCAGCCTGGAAAGCCCCACGCTGCGGCCTAGCATAAGGCCAACAGGTACTGGGGGTTGCAGAGGCAGCCCTGGGCTAGGCCAAGGCAGCAGGTCCAAACACAACCTTGCCAGTGATGAGTGGCTGATACTGTAGTCTGCCCCAGAGCGTCGGAGTTAGACAATGACTGGCAGTAACCTGATACTGAGGAGAGGTGGGGATAGTGGGTGGGGGTTCCCCTGGGAGGGGAGACCCTGAGAGAAAGGGGTTCCTGCGAGGGGGCAGCACCCCAGGTAAATGGGGCACTGCGGTCCTGGGAGGGACACAGGGCCACAGAACAGGCAGATCAGTGGCCTGCAGAAGGTGCTCCTGGCTGGCAGTGAGCTAATTCCCAGAAGTCACCAGCAGGAGGCGCTGCACGGGTGAGTCCGCACATCTACAGGGGGAAGACGCAGCATGGGTGCAGGACCTGCAGGGAAGGGGTAACATAAGGATGGGGAAATGTGGGGTGCAGGGCAGGAGCACAGTTCAGGCACCGGTGGCCCCCCTACACTTTTAGGGAGCTTCCACCACTCCTGGCCAGACCATCATGGCCCATGAGGTTAAGGGAGGTGGGCTATGGAGTGGGGCTGGGGGAAATATTCAGAAGCAGCCAAGGATTTATGTCCATTGAGCCTGATCCTACTGTGTCTGCACAGGTGTAAAGCAGGAGAAACCGCACTGAAGTCAACGGAGCTTCGCCTGTGCACAGGTGGTGTGAGTGAGAGAAGAGAGAAGCTCTAAGAAAGATGGGACTAACTCTGGCATCATCTGAAGTCATTCATTGTACTGGTTTTGGTTCATTTCAAACTGTGAGTGGTAGTCGGGAGGGGCCAGCAACCCCCAGCTGAGGGACGGGTCTGCCCACAGCTACGATTCGTTCCAATCGTCACCGTGTGCCCTTCTTCCCACACTGCGGGCTCAGCTGGGGTAAAGTTGATGGAGCCCCATCAGTTCACACGTGCCGAGGAGCTGGCCCTTTCTGCTGCTTCTTTGTGCTGACAGCACTATCCAGCTCAAACATATCTGCCAGCCTCCGTGCCCGGCTTGATGGACAAAAACAATTCATTTCTTTTAACCCGTTGAATGCTGGTTTATCCTGAACATGGGAGGAAGGTTTCTGATATTGACAAATACAGCTCTTTTCAAATAGCACCAGATTCTGATAGTGCCCTAGCGAAGGCTGCGTTGAGTTTACCTGTGATGTGATGTTCAGATCCCTGCATTCACATCAATCAATACCACCCTCAGGCTATTCCAATAACGAACACGTCTTTCCTAGCAAATATTCGTCCTACGCTGCCATTTCTGATTCTCACGCGCGTAAGAGATCAAGCAGGGGAGGACAGTATAGCATGAAACTGGCTTGAGTCATTGCTTTTCAACAGATCCCAGAAAGCACCAAAGGGCAGCTGCTTCCCTTTCCCAAGAGCCCCAACCTCTAAAGTCCCACAAGGACCAGTCCTGCCCCCTCACTTTGAGGACTAACCATCAGAGGAGTGAAGTTCTGGAACAGCCTTCCAAGGGGGGCAGTGGAGGCAAAAGACATAGCTGGCTTCAAGACTAAGCTTGGTAAGTTTATGGAGGGGATGGTATGATGAGATGCAGGCACCAGTGGATGACCAGAATGCGCCCAAGTGTGACCAGCTTGCAGATCATACTGTATCCCACCTGCAATAACCAGGAGATCCCAAGAGCACAGTTCATTTCAAATATGCTGATTATGTGTGTGGAGACAGTGTCTATGGGCCAAATCATGGGTCAGAGCCTCACTGCTAGGTGCTGTAGAAACCCAGAACCAAGGGCTGGCCCTGCCCCGAATTGTTCACAATTGAGTCGTAAGACACAGGTGGATACAGATAGAAAGACAAATAACCATCTGGTTTTCACAATGTTGTGTTTGGTGCTTTAGCCCTCTGTGGTCCCTAGAGCAATAAACTCAGGTTAATAGGCACAGAGATGAATTGAGAGCACAAAACCCAACCCACAGGAAAGTCCTGTGAAAAGAAAATGACTCTTCCTTGCTGCTTGTGTCAGGCAGAAGGCACTCAGGGACCAGGTGCTAACTTGGCTCATTTCCCACAGACCTCGGCAAACCCTAGAATGGCTCCATGGGGAGCAGCCCTGGACTGGCTAAGCAGGTTTGTGCAGTCTCTGATGTCTACGGATATGTCCACACCTCAAACTGGATGGTGTCAATTCCAGCTCGAGGCGACACTCACTCTAGCTCTGTTCAAGCTAAAGCACTAAAAATAGCATGTGGCCGCAGCGCTAGCAGCAGGAGGGGCTAGATGCCTGCAGTACGATCCCATCCAAGGCACTGGGTATGAGCTCAAGGCGGCTAGCTGCTTTCACCACTCGCGCTGCCACGGAGACATTCATTTTCATGCAGCACTAGCTCCATCAGGGAGGGCACATCTCCTCGAGCTAGATCTTCCAGCTCCGAGTGTGGACACACCTGGGGCCAGTGTCAGTCCTTTGGGGCTATTCTTTTGTGCTCTTCCTTAGCAAGCTGTTCGTTTCCTTTTTGATTTTCAGGTCATTAAAGAGCTCCCCTTGGAGCCAGATTGGCCTCTTACTATTCTTTCTATCTTCACATCAGGATAGTTTGAAGTTGTATCTTCAATATTGTCTCCTTGAGAAACTACCCGTTCTCCTGAATTCCTTTTTCCCTTAGTTTTTCTTCCCATGAGACCACACCTACCGCTTCTCTGAGTTTGTGAACATCGGCTTTTAGAAGTCCATGGTTCTTATTGGTCTGCTCTCACTCCTTCCTTTCCTTAGAATCATAACATCTAGCATTTCATGATCACTTCCACCTAAATCACCTTCCACCTTCAGATTCGCTACCAAGTCCTCCCTGCTGGTCAGAATCTAGTCGCTAATGGCTCTTCCCCGGGTTACTTCCTCCACTTTCTGGAACCAAAAGTTTTCCCAGCACATTCCAAAAACTTATGATGATGAATCTGTAGGTGATAAAAGCCTGGATAATAGCAGCAAGCGCTGCACCCAAAAACCAAGGTCACAACCTGCTACTCAGATGCTGCTGATGAAAAGATGATTGGGCTCTGTCGGTCAAGTGATTGACCAACAGCAGCTGGGGGGACTAGAAACACTCCAAAATCATGAACACTTGGAACTAACAGAGAAGGCTCTCCCTTACTCAGAGGGCCTGGCTGATGTTACCTCTGCCATCTCCTCCGGCTGTGTCCCCCATCGTCCCCTCCACCTTGACTGAGCTGTGTCAGCCAGCTCACTGGCATACGTAGCCCGGTCTCAGCTAGACACTGGCAGCTTCTGAAGCCCAGTGCTCTGTGTGAGCTATAATTTAACACAGACAGGTTGATTCATTTGCCTGCACATTTGCTGCGCTGCTGGCAGCTAATGCGTGGCTGTGTAAAGTGCTTCGAGATCCCCCGGGTGCACGGGGGACGGGGGGGAATGCTATTCTATATAACCCTAACCAAACATATGGGCATGATGTCATTGATAGCGCAGCAGGGACAGTGAGATGCTTGTTTGTCTTCTAATTATCCCTGACCAAAGTGGGTTGTATCCTTTAAAGGACTCATTAAATTAAACGAGCCTCTTGCAGCTTTTCCTTTCTTGCTGCCTTGCCCACAGTTACTATCACTTAGCAGGGGCAGCTCCAGAAACCAGCGCACAAGCGTGTGCCTGGGGCGGCAAGCCACGGGGGATGCAGGCAGGTCGCTGCAAGGGCAGCAGTCAGGCTGCCTTTGGCGGCATGCCTGTGGGAGGTCCGCCAGTCCCGCTGCTTCAGCTGCAATTGGGCAGCGGGTACACCGAAGGTGCGGGATCGACTGACCTCCTGCAGGCATGCCACCGAATCTGCATTACCAGCTGACCTCCCGTAGGTGCACCGCCGAAAGCCACCTGCCTGCTGTGTCACTTAGTCAATCCTCAGGGTCCCCTGTTAGCAGAATGTAGCCTGAAGCTGCCTATTCTACTGCCAGGTGCCAGTTGGGCCTGTTTTCCAGCTCACACAGGAGAGAAGCCAAGGCAGCAGGTGGAGATTAGAGATGAAGGTTAGGCACCAGCCAGTCACAAATGTCATTTAGGTGCATTGGCTTCTGCAAGGGCAAACCAAAGCAAGCGGCTTTGGGAAAGGTAAGCTGGCTTGTACACGCACAAGTGCACCACATGCAGCCTTTGTTGCACTGTGTGGGGAAATTAACAAAAGGGTAAGCCCTGGAAACATAAAAATCATTTGATGTGATCGTTTTTATTTTCCAGCTCAGCTGTAGGAAGAATTGTTTGGGCATGGATCCGAGTGGAGGAATTAGCATTGTTAATTTGATGCAAGCCAGAGTAGCTATACGTGTTCAAAAAAATGCAACACAATTAATTAGCCTCTAAAAAAAGCATTTGAAGTGTTTATTGCAGGATCAAGCTCCTGGTTTTATAAGCAGATGGGGAAATAAAGTGCTGGGAATGACATGGAAAAAACAGCTGCACAGGGACCAGAAGCCTAATTCATAATTCAACAGACTAATCAGTGAACATCTTCTGCAGTTCCTCAGCTGTAATGAAAGAACGTGAGGTGGCAAATGATTAGGCTGCTTTATTTCTTAAGGAGGCTGCTACCAATTAGCTCCCATTCTTAGCTGCCCATGTATAAATCTAATGATGTGGCCCATGTTATTAAAGAGACACAGAAAAGTAGGTCAGCCTAAAATAATTGTCTTGATGATAAACACGTTGAGGCACAATTTCAATACAGTTTGCTGAGAATTAATTTAAAAAGTAAAGCTGGGTTCAAACTCACTTTCCTAATCTCTCTGTCTCTCCTGTCAGAGGGCACAGGCTCACCTGTTGTCATTGCTACGGTTCATTCTTTCCATACCATCTGCCCCTCCCTTCAGCTGCAGGAATCAGCCGTGGTTGGTGGTTCACCTTTGTGTGGCAGCTAACAGATGACACTGATTTCGGGTGTACATAAGAACGGCCAGACTGGGTCAGACCAAAGGTCCATCAAGCCCAGTAGCCTGTCCTCTGACAGTGGCCAATGGCAGGTGCCCCAAAGGGAATGAACAGACAGGTAATCATCAAGTGATCCATGCCCTGTCACCCAATCCCAGCATCTGGCAAACAGAGGCTAGGGCAGGGGTTCTCAAACTGGGGGTTGGGACCCCTCAGGCGGTCACGAGATTATTACATGTGGGGTCGCGAGCTGTCAGCCTCCACCCCAAACCCCGCTTTGCCTCCAGCATTTATAATGGTGTTAAATATATAAAAATGTGTTTTTAATGTATAGGGGGGGGCCACACTCAGAGGCTTGCTGTGAGAAAGGGGTCACCAGTACAAAAGTCTGAGAACCCCTGGGCTTGGGACACCATTCCTGCCCATCTCGGCTAATAGCCACTGATGGATCTATCCTCCATGAATCTAGCTCCCTTTTAAACCCCGTTTTAGTATAGTGTAGGTAGAATAGATGCAATCGGTACACATGCCGGCCACAGCCCATGCCCCAAGGTCAGCACTCCCATTGCACTCAGCATGGGGAGCACTGGCATCATGTGAAGAGAGAGGAAAATGTTCCCATCACAGTTTCAGAGGAATTGCACCGTTGACCCCCTCCATAGCCTGCTCAAGGAATGCCCTCTTACCGTACATCTGCACTGCAATAGAAGACCCACCCAGGTCACGGGGCTAAACATTGCAGTGTAGCTGTTTGGGCTGGAGCCCTGGTTCTGAAACCCCACAAGGGGGGAGCGTCTCTGAACACAGGCTCCAGTCTGAGCTGGAGCGTCTACATTGCTATGTTTAGCCCCACAGTCCGAGCTCTGCAAGCCCGAGTCAACTGACCTGGGCTCTCGGCCTCAGGTTTTATTCTGCAGCGTAGACGCACCCTTAGTTCTCAGGCCTCTAGCTGTCCTCTCGCTCTGGGCAGGGATCCTAGTCCTTCTCCCTCCTGGCAGGTGGGGGGATTAGGCTGCAGCTGTCTGCAGTTCACTGGGTTTATCCCTGGCAGGTCCCGCCTCTGGGCTTTGCTTTCTCACCAGTGGCTATGCCCAGTGCACAGCTAGGGGTAATCACATAGCTCTTCCAAGCAATAGGTAACGACAAACGCATAGAGAGAAAACCTGTAAAACAATAGGAGATCTAAAGGCATATGTAAGCTGTACCTAATTCTCCATCAGTCCTAGGGAGACCCTGGGGGTTCCAGTCCTTCAGCAGTGTTTGTCCACCCCCTTGGTCAAAGGTTCATGTCCACTGGTTGGATCAAAATGAGGGCCCCTCAGTCAGTTTCAACTCAGCCTTTTATACCAAAAAGCATTTTTTGTTTTCCTTGGCCTCTGGGATTCAGTATGAATTAGTTTATGCAATTCTTCCTAGAGGCGGTATTCTCTGGAGCCCTTTACCTGTCCCAGAAGTAATTACTCCCTGTTGTTTTAGCTCCTGGTGGGGCTGCGGTAATCCTCCCCTATGGAATAGAATACAAACCCTAGCCCAACATAATACATATAAGGCAGGCTGACATCATTGCTAAAGTTAATACAATCGTCCCAAAGATCCCGCCTGCGTCTGCAATATCTGTCACAGCTCCATGGTGTTACAATGAAACCATGTGCTGCAGATGAGTGACAGCTGTGCAACACGTCATATTCAGCCATGGGGAACTGGGATTAGCACTCGGAGGCTACAGCTCCAAGAACACAGGCTTGCGCCGAAAGAGCGCTTCCATAGCCAGCCCTCGTAGTAGGTCCCTTATCCTCTTGCTGGGCCCAGCGACTAGGGGGTAACTTCACTCACTCATAAGAAATGAGTGTTATTGGGCCTCTGCCCCTCAGGGCATGTGTGCAGGAGATAGCCGTAATGTGGATCTCTCTGCTCCCAGCTGTAAATGGCAGGAAGGGAGCAGGCAGGAGGCCATGCTGCTGGCAAAACTACAGGCCCTAGCAGGGACTTGTGGGGGATCCAGACCGCAGGCTTCCTGGCCTGCTGACCTGAAGTTCCAGACAGAGTCAGTTGGTCACTGAAGCCTTTGTCTAGGTTTGTTCTACCATGAGACAAAGGGGAGAGACTTGCTTGGAGCAAGTGGCTCCAATCCTCTGCTATGTGTGGGTCCCAAATGGCCCTGAAGCTTGGGTTAATTAAAGCAAATGCAAGGGATTAGGAGAGGCAGCTGATGCCCCTTTCCCATGCAGTGACACTGATCCATCCAGCTCATGCGCTTCCCAGGCACAGGTCCCAGCCGGCAGGGTTCTGTAGGCTTCTCACATTGCAAGGTACAACTCAGCCCGTCGGGGAGTAGAGAAGGTTGGGAGTTAGGAAGAAGCAGCAGCGCAGACTCTGGCAGTTCAGCTCAAACCTTTCATACGTCTGATCTGGGCTGGAGGCGGCTGGATCTGGACATCACCTAAGAGGACCTGGGCTAATAGGTGGGACCTTCTGCTGCTGTCTCTTCACTGGCATGGTCTCTATTTCCATTTAAATCTTCTCTGCAAACAGAATGCTGGTCACTGCTGCAAAGTCTTGTGATCTGGGCACTTGAATCTTTGGGAGAGAAGCAGGAGCCAGGGTGCCCTGAAACCAAAGGGATAGAGTCAAGACAGGACTGAATGGAAAATCTGTCTTATGAAAGGAGACTCAAAGAGCTTGGCTTGTTTAGCCTAACCAAAAGAAGGCTGAGAGGAGAAATGATTGTTCTTTATAAATATATCAGAGGCATAAATACCAGGGAGAGAGAGGAATTATTTAAGCTTAGTACCAATGCGGACACAAGAACAAATGGGTATAAACTGGACACTAAGAAGTTTAGACTTGAAATTAGATGAAGGTTTCTAACCATCAGAGGAGTGAAGTTCTGGAACAGCCTTCCAAGGGGAGTAGTGGGGGCAAGAGACATATCTGGCTTTAAGACTAAGCTAGATAAGTTTATGGAGGGGATGGTATAATGGGATAGCCTAATTTTGGCACTTAATTGATCTTTGATTATTAGCGGTAAATATGCCCAATGGCCTGTGATGGGGTGGGATCTGAGTTACTACAGAGAATTCTTTCCTGGGTGCTGGCTGGTGAGTCTTGCCCACATGCTCAGGGTTTAGCTGATCGCCATATCTGGGGTCGGGAAGGAATTTTTCTCCAGGGCAGATTGGCAGAGGCCCTGGAGGTTTTTCGCCTTCCTCTGCAGCGTGGGGCACAGGGCACTTGCTGGAGGATTCTCTGCACCTTTGAAGTCTTTAAACCATGATTTGAGGACTTCAGTGGCTCAGACATAGGTTAGGGGTTTGATACAGGCGTGGGTGGGTGAGATTCTGTGGCCTGCATTGTGCAGGAGATCAGACTAGACAATCATAATGGCCCCTTCTGACTCTAAAGTCTAAGAGTCTATGAGCATCAGAAGTCATGCTGGAATCCCAGAGGCCGAAGGATCCATCAGGGTCTCTGGGTCTGTCTACACTGCAGCTGGCCTCCCAACCCAAACTCACCCTAACGAGGCTGGAACTTGCAGCATGGACAGTGGGTCTTGGGCAGCAGCTCAGGCTCTTGAGCTGCCCCACGTCCGAGCTTGGCTGGCCAGCCCAAGGCTCTTCCAGAGCTGTAACAGCCACACTGCTCTTTTCAGCAGAGTATGAGTCTTCCATGTAGGCTGGGCGGCTCGCCCCAGCTGCAGTGCAGACAGACCCTGTGAAGCCCTGACAACCGTGGAGCATGGACCCTGTCTGCTCGGATACTTACACAGCCTCCATCTCCATACAGGTATTAACCCCCAGCAAGGGACGCACTACAATCCCCAAATGACAACAGAATTAGGGATCCCAACCCAAGTTGCAAAAAGCCCAAGCTAGAGCCTTAGCCACAAGACCAGACTTTCTCTCTGGCACCTGGCCTAGTTTGGAAGCAGGGGACTAAGCAGAGGATTACAGGCGTCCTACCTGCAAGGTCACTTGGCCAGTTCCCGTGCAGCAAGAGGAGTCTGCCAGGTGTTTCCCAGCAGCTGGCTGGGGCAAAGGGCTACAGTCAGACACCGCAGCAGCTAGAGTCACATACCGCAGCGACACCCTGATGGGGATGAAGGAGCGGTCCATTCCGTGGAAAGCTGGGGTATGCACAGCAGCGAGAGGGGAAAGAGAAAACCAGTCTCAGGCACAGGCTTTCATTGAGCAACACATCCTTGTCAATGCGGCATTGATCATGCTCCTCATTTTAATGTTTAATTCAATAAGAACCTTCATTGCCGCTGTTTATTTCTGATACTCAGCCATCCATAAGTTAATTGGCCACAGACGCTGGTGCTGAGAGTGCACCCTCAGGGGCAAAGCCAGGAGGCACCATTGTCACTGGATGGGAGTTGACAGGGTTTGGTTTTGGAAGCTGGAGGGAGATGCATTGTGTGTGGCAGCTGGGTGCTGCTATGTCAAGTGGGGAGAGCTGGCAACTGGGAGGGAGAGGGGCCATCAGCTTGGGCCACTGGTGTGGGAAATTAGGAACAGAGCTGGGCAGGAAATTTCCCATTCTCCACTGGAACAAAACTGAGACATTTGAAATAGACATGCAGAGAGAGATGCACAGACATGCACATCCCCGACAGCCTAGTGGTCTGGCACTCACTTGTGGCTGCATGAGACATGGTATAATGGAAGTTAGGAGCTTAAATACCATCCATGTGTGTTTCTCTGAGTCTAGGTGGGAGTGGGAGGAGGTTGGTTTATTTCTGAATTGGTTCAAGGTCCATCATCGTGGGAAATGAATTCTGCCATTTTGGGGCTGCCTTTATTGCCAGCTGAGACAGAACAGGCAGGGTTGGCATAAAGCCCAGAAGTTCTCAGCAGAAAAGGGTTGCAGTGAGGGAGCCTTCAGCCACTCTCTAGGCGTTAGAGAGAGAATGAAGAAAACCCACAGGGAGAGCGGAAACCCCAGGGGATCCAGACCCTGAAGGAAGGGTTTGTCCAGAAAGGTGGTGGAGTGAAGGCCCGAGAGAAGCATAGTAGACAAAGCCTCATGGAACTGGCAGATGGGACATTGCAGATCTTTCCCGATGATTGGAGGGTCCCTGAGCTGGAACCCAGAGTAGAGGGCAGGCTCGGGTTCCCCCACCAGCCACTGGGGAAGTGGCACACCCAGGCAGTCAATGGAGAGACTGCTTGAGACACTTTGTGTGGAGAGACTTTGATACCTAAGAAGGGGGAAAATACACAATGACCTGGCTGGAGGGTCAAGCCAGAAAGAAGGAACAGCCAAGCCATGAAGAGGGAGCACCCTGAGTCGCACACAGAGTGAGCAGAGGCGTTAGAGTGTGCAAACGAGCAACATAAGGGGCAGCAGACCTGGGAGGAGCTGCTCCAGAGAGCAGCAAGGAGGAGGTGTCCCAGTAGTGAGTGAAGCCTGTGACAATTCTGGTGGTGAATGCGGGCAGACAGTCACCTCTGATACAAGGCGAGTGTCATACAGAAGGCGCAAAGGGAAAACGGTGCAGCCTTGTGTGGAGGACTCCTTAGCTGAAGGCAAGTGCCCCCGAAGGTGGCCCCCGAAGCTGCCGCTTATACTGAAGGGGGCCGACATACAGCAAAGGGGGATCCAGACCCTACCCACGCAGACCTTGGAAAACCAGCAGAGTCAATGGGAGGCACAGCTGTGCCTGCAGGGGTACTTGGCGAAGTTGGCGAAAGAGCAGGAATATTTAGTCAGGCTCTTGCAGAAAGTGGACAGGTGCCATAGGGGCCATGAGTGGAAAAGAAACTCAGGGCCAGGAGGCCAGAAGCTCGGCCAAGGGGATGTTATGCCTGTGGGTATAAGCCTGAAGGAAACAGGGCTAAACACAAGACTAAGCAGAATACCGTGGGAACTGAGACCCTGAGGGAAATAGCCTTGGGGGAGTCTGCAGAAAAAGGGGAAGGACTACACCAGAAATTCGTAGCCACTGAGCAGGCTTTACAAGGAGAAGTCCAGGGACAGCATGGAAGAGAAAGGCAAACTAATCACCAGCACTAAGCAGAGTTACCACCTACCTGTCCCCTGAGGTCCACGGCTCACCCTGCCGAGTCACCTGGTCGATCCCGGACCCGATCCGCGTCGTGAGGTCAGGAGGCTCCAGACAAGCTGCAAGGAATGGTAGAGACTTTTTGAGTCCTCCATACCCCTTACCTGGGCCCCGTCTTGGGGAGGGAGTAATCCTTTTGGTCACAGTCAGTATAGTTATAATGTCACCTTTACCTGTTTGCTTTACTTACCTGTGTTCAGGGTCCTTTACCCAGTTTACTTACCTTGTTGAACTATTGTTAGTCTAATAAACGTACCTGAGTTTTACTCCTGCACTTCCTTGTTAGCTTTTATTTTGGGCAATCTTAAACCCCGATGATAGAGGCAAGTGGGGAGACAAATCTCTCGACTGGTCTCTGGCTATTCTAAATCGAATCAACACTGGGGATCCAGGAAGGTGGAAAACACGTAGTGACCTGACCAGAAGGCCAAGCCCTGGAGAAAGCACCCTGAGTCGCTCAGAGGGAGAGGGAGAGATTGAGCACAAGCAGGGCCTGTGAATAAGCAGCAGAATAGGGCGTCAGAGCCGGAAGGAGCTGATCCCCAGAGCAGCAAGGAGGAGGCGTCCCAGCGATGAGTGAACCCTGTGAACTGTAACCTATCTGACGGGAAGGAGGGCAGGGGAGGGACCGCTGCTAAGCAGGGGCCGGGACTCAGTCGTTCCTCTGGAGCCAGCACAGCCCCCACCCTGCCCAGCTGGGCTCACCCTGCCCCATATTCAGAGCCCATAGCTAAGACCACAATTTTGGCCTGGAAATCTTTAGTAAATATCACAGCAGAGGTGCAGGAAAAAAAAAAAACGATAAGTCATGGAAAGGCCGTAGGGCACTAAAAGGTGAGGGCTGGGGGTGGAGAACCTGCCGACCTCACAGTCATGCCCCAGTGATGGCTCGCATCCTGTGGGGCTAGGCCTGCCTCCCAGCTTCGGGTGTTGTGACCTGGCACACGTGGTCACAGCACCACTCGGACTCGACCCCTCCGCTTGCCTACAGATGGAGGATCCCAACCTGGGAGGTGCTGTGATCCCGGGCACCAGGTCGCTGTGCCATTTGGTTTCACGGAGTTCATTCAAAATCTCAACTTCCGCGATCTCTGTGACAAAATCAAAGCCCCACCCACAGGGATGGGGGCAGGGAGGGAGCTGTGGCTCCAGAGCCACCTGCCTGCCTAGCAGGAGCACAGAGCAACCCCAAGAGGCATGTAATGCAACTGCAACTGTCTCCTCCCTGCCCAGCCCATCAGCTCACGCTCGCTCTGTCTGGAGATCAAAGGGCTGACTCATTCCAGCCAGGAAAATTGAGACACTTCCAGCCCAGTGCTTAGGTCACTATGCCCCTGCCTCTGGTTCAGAGATTCCCCCTGCCAGCATCTCACTCCGAGAGCTGGTCCCATCCCTACTGTGAGGCTGTTTGGGGGTCTAGCTGGTTATGTCTCCACTGCAGTTAGACACCTGCAGATGGCCTGTGCCAGCCGACTCAGGCTTGTGGGACTCAGGCTAGAGTGACCAGGTAGCAAATGTGAAAAATCAGGACGAGGGGACAGGGGGTAATAGGAGCCTATATAAGAAAAAGACCCCAAAATTGGGACTGTCCCTATAAAATTGAGACATCTGGTCACCCTAGCTTGGGCTAATGAGCTATTTAATTGCTTAGATCTTGGGTTCAAGCTGAACCCTGAGCTCTGGGACCCCCCGACCTTGCAGGGTCCCAACCCGAGCCCAGATGTCTACATTGCAATTAAACATCCCCTTAGCCCAAGCCAGCTGGCAGGGGCCAGTGGGTTTTTAATTGCAGTGTAGATACACCCTTTGTGCCCCAGGGTTGGGGCCTGTGCATGGTGACGGGGCTGGCATGGATCTCTGCCTGCCCCGGGGATGGTGTTGCATACAGGACATCCCCGCCGTTAGCAGAGATGACGCCAGCTCTGCTCAAGGAATCCATCTCCTCGTGTCAGATCCCTGCTTCTGAAAAGCCCTCACGAATCACCAGGCTCTGATTAAAAGGAGAGGAAGTCGTTTTCCGTGTCTCCATTCAGGAACTATATTACTGAGCCTTTCAATAATTACTGAGCTAATCTGACATTCATGATCCTCTCTAACTTATGGACTTGATTTCAGTCATTCATTTGGGTGCCATATAGCAGCTGATTAATAAGATGTTACTTAGTGGAACGCAGTCTCTCCTCTCCCCCAAGGACATTGTAATTTTAGAAATCGTTTCAATATTACAAAGGATGGAAGGTAATTTGCGGGAGCGCTCACCATGCCCGGTTGCTCTTCCTCGTGGATGAAGGAGCGTTTCCCCGAGCCATCGTTTGCTGCCCTAGCCAGGCTGAAGGGTGCCGGCAGGGCGGGTTTCCGGAGAGGAGCTGACATATGGGACCAAGAGAGGTCAGGAGTCATTGGCTGAGCCCAATGCCACTGGATAGCTGGGGAGTGGTGGAGTGCAGGGCTGCTTTTTTCCTCTAGATGGTCAGTATGGGTCTGATTCTGTCCCGAGTCATTGGTGCAACTCCAGGTAAGCTAATTACATTATTGCAGATTTACACCGATGCCACGAAGGTCAAAATGTGTCCCTAGGCACCTGCTCCCACTGAGGCCAGAAGAAAAACGCAGAGCGCAGGATGAGACCCCATATATTTAACATGTCCCTTCTCAGTCTCCACTGCCCCCCACAGGCATCCCATGGCTGGTGAGAGAGACTTCTCCTGAACAACTTCTACCCTGCCCCATTCCCTCCCATGGGGATGAGCCTGCTTTTTGTCCAAGTCCCTGTGCATAGTGAGCAGCACAGAAACAATCTGTGGGTGCCGAGCAGATAAGACACCACTGTCACTGCTTGTGTGCTTTCACTTCTGCTCTGCTCTGGCCCCAGATACTGGTAAAATGAAAAACTTGGCCCTGCCACAGTCTTTGTTGTGCCTGTTGTGCTTTGGCCAGGAACAATCTCCCCAGAGTTTAACTGAACCTTGCACATCCCAATGGAGTTTTATGAGCTGCAGCTGTCCCTGGGGCACAAGCACATCAGCTGTCATCATCTAAAGCAGGGGTCAGCAACCTTTCAGAAGAGCTGTGCTGAGTCTTCATTTATTCGCTCTCATTTAAGGTTTCGCGTGCCAGTAATACATGTTAACATTTTTAGAAGGTCTCTCTCTATAAGTCTATAATCTATAATTAAACTATTATATGTAGAGTAAATAAGGTTTTTAAAATGTTTAAGAAGCTTCATTTAAAATTAAATTAAAAAGCAGAGCCCCCCGGACCAGAGGCTAGGACCTGGGCAGCGTGAGTGCCTCTGAAAATCAGCTTGCGTTCCGCCTTCGGCACACATGCCATAGGTTGCCTACCCCTGATCTAAAGCAAGCTCAGAGCTGGTCAGTGTTTGCATGGGAGAGCTCCAAGGATAACGCAGGGTCCCACATTCAGTGATGGCCATGATTCCATGACAGGTGCTCTTTAGTTCTGAGCCAGGGCCCCAGCATGGTCCCAGTGGCACTGCCTTTTGCACCGGAGCTAAAACCTGAGCACTTGTGCTCACTTTGGATCTTTGGTATTTTGCAGAAGACTAAAGGGTTGAACCTGGAAGTCCTGGCTTCAGTCCAACTACATAACCTTATTCTGCCTCCTTGAATTCCCCCTGAAATGCAAACAGGAAACGGAATTCATCACTTCCTATCTTACACTACAGCTGGCTGAGAAAGTCCTTTTTCCCATGAAAAAATTCACATTTCTGTCCAAAAACCCATCGATAACTGATTTTTGTTTTTTAATAACTGAGAACCTTCTGTTTTTTAATTGAATATTTTTGTTATTCATCTGCGGAAACCTGAAAAAAATATTTTCTTTTGTTAGGAAAACCTGAATATTTACATTAAAATATTTCATTTTCAAGTTTCAAAACCCTATTTTTTTTCAATTAAAAACTTTTTTGGTTAAAATATTTCAACCAGCATTCTTTCCTTAGCTGTGGTGTACTGTTGTTGTATTCTGTCAAAGATCTGCCACGTTCCACCCCAGAGACAGCTGCATGTCAGTACTGGGTGAAGTGATTCCTGTGTATCACAGAATCATAGAATATTAGGGTTAGAAGAGACCTCAGAAGGTCATTCAGTCCAATCCCCTGCTCAAAGCAGGACTTACACCAACTAAATCACTCCTGCCAGGGCTTTGTCAAGCCAGGCCTTAAAAACCTCTAAGGATGGAGGTTCTACCACCTCCCTAGGTAACCCAGTCCAGTGCTTCACCACCCTCCTTGTGAACTAGTTTTTCCTAATATCCAACCTAGACCTCACCCACTGCAACTTGAGACCATTACTTCCTGTTCTGTCATCTGCCACCACTGAGAACAGCAGAGATCCATCCTCTTTGGAACCCCCCATTCAGGTAGTTGAAGGCTGCTATCAAATCCCCCCTCATTCTTCTCTTCTGAAGACTAAATAACCCCAGTTCCTTCAGCCTCTCCTCGTAAGTCATGTGCCCCAGCCCCCTGATCATTTTCTTTGCCCTCTGCTGGACTCTCTCCAATTTGTCCGCATCCCTTCTGTAGTGGGGGGGGAATCAAAACTGGATGCAATACTCCAGGTGTGGCCTCACCAGTGTTGAATAGAGGGAAATAATCACTTTCCTCGATCTGCTGGCAATGCTCCTACTTATACAGCCCAAAATACCGTTGGCCTTCTTGGCAACAAGGGCACACTGCTGACTTACATCCAGCTTCTCTTCCACTGTAACCCCTAGGTCCTTTTCTGCAGAACTGCTGCTTAGCCAGTCGGTCCCCAGCCTGTAGCAGTGCATGGGATTCTTCCTTCCTAAGTGCAGGACTTATCCTTGTTGAAGCTCATAAGATTTCTTTTGGCCCAATCCTCCAATTTGTCCAGATCACTTTGGACCCTATCCCTATCCTCCAATGCATCTTCCTCTCCCCTGAGCTTAATGTTATCTGCGAACTTGCTGAGGATGCAATCCATCCCATCATCCAGATCATTGATAAAGATGTTAACAAAACCAGCCCCAGGACCGACCCTTGGGGCACTCTGCTTGATACTGGCTGCCAATTAGACATGGAGCCGTTGATCACTACCCGTTGAGCCCAACGATCTAGCCAGCTTTCTATCCACTTTATAGTCCATTCATCCAATCCAGACTTTTTTAACTTGCTGGCAAGAATACTGTGGGAGACCGTATCAAAAGCTTTGCTAAAGTCAAGATATATCACATCCACCGCTGTCCACAGAGCCAGTTATCTCATCACAGAAGGCAAGCAGGCTGGTCAGGACTTGCCCTTGGTGAATCCACATTGACTGTTCCTGATCACCATCTGTGATGAAGTGGGGCTGTTCTTAATGTTTCCTCTGAATACTGTGTGGGTGCCTCAGTTTTCCCTATGCATTTCTTAAGTCTCTAGGGAGTGAGATTGTTGCAGAGAAAAGGGCCAGTGTGAATAATGGCCGGGCCCCTTCCCCCCTACAAGAAGATAGCTAAAGGTGTGGGAGAACAAAGGCATCAGGTGACCTCCTGGCCCAGGAAAGGGACAAAGCCCAGAGGAGGAGGGGCTGGAGGGGAAGTCATTTTGGATCTGGCTGGGGACAAGGGGTGAGTGCAAACGTGGGTGTCTGGGTCACTGCCCCCCAGGATGGACCCGGCTGAGGGGTCTGGTTCTCTGAACCTAAAAGCTCTGTTTTAGCCCATGTTCCTGTCTTCTAATAAACCTCTATTTTACTGGCTGGCTAAGAGTCACATCTGACTGTGAAGTGGGGATGCAAGGCCCTCTGGCTTCCCCAGGACCCCGCCTGGGCAGACTTGCTGTGGGAAGCCTACGGAGGGGCGCACATGCTGAATGCTCCAAGGTCAGACCCAGGAAGGTGAAGCCATGTGAGCTTCTTGCCCTGGAGACAGTCTGCTCACAGAGAGGAGACTTCACCAGAGTCCTGACTGGCTTTGTAAGGAGCAGTTCCAGAGCATCGCCCGGGGACTCCGTGACACCTTCCTCTCCTCCAAGTGCTTCAAAATGGATTCCTTGAGGAGCTGCTCCATGATTTTGCCGGGGATTGAAGTGAGGCTGACTGGTCTGTAGCTCCCCGGGTTCTCTTTCTTCCTTTTTTTAAAGATGGACACTATATTTGCCTTTTTCTATCGTCCACGACCTCCCCCAATTGCCATGGATTTTCAAAGATAATGGCCAGTGGCTCTGCAATCATATCAGCCAACTCCCTCAGCACCCTCAGGTGCATTAGATCTGGACCCATGGACTTGTGCACGTCCAGCTTTTCTAAATCATCCTTAACCTGTCCTTTTACCAGTGAGGGTTGCTCACCTCCTCCCCATGCTGTGCTGTCCAGTGCAGCAGCCTGGGAGCTGCCCTAGCCTGTGAAGACTGAGGCAAAAAAAAAACATTAAGTACTTCAGCTTTTTCCATATCCTCTGTCACTAGGTTGCCTCCCCCATTCAGTAAGGGTCCCACACTTTCCCTGACCACCTTCTTGTTGCTAACATACCTGTAGAAACCTTTCTTGTTATCCTCCACATCCTTGCTAGCTGCAACTCCAATTGTGCCTTGGCCTTCCTGATTACACCCCTACATGCTCTAGCAATATTTTTATACTCCTCCCTAGTCATCTGTCCAAATTTCCACTTCTTGTAAGCTTCCTTTTTGTGTTTAAGCTCACTGAAGATTTCACTGTTAAGCCAAGCTGGTGGCCTGCCATATTTGCTATTCTTTCTGCACTTTGGGATGGTTTGTTCCTGCACCCTCAATAAGGCTTCTTTAAAATACAGCCAGTCCAGGGTCTGTATTTTGCTACTCTCCTTTCTTCCTTTTTTTCAGGATCCCGAACTCAACCATCTCATGGACACTGCTGCCCAGGTTGCCACCCACTTGTACTTCCTCTGCCAATTCTTCCCTGTTCGTAAGCAGCAGGTCAAGAGGACCACAGCCCCTAGTCAGTTCCTCCAGCACCTGTACCAGGAAGTTGACCCCAACATTCTCCAAAAATCTCCTTGTATATCAATCGCATTTGTTTTGGTCATCCATATATAAAATCTGTCAGGCACTTTTGGAGGAAAGTTCCATCCAATATAATGACCTTCATCTCATCATCACCGTCATCATGGTCTTTGGTCCTAAATCCTCCTGAGAAATCTTCCAAGAGGGAATGAGGTCTCTTGGCTTTCACGAAGAGCTGGGTTGATTAGCAGCCCCCTCAGTCTTCCTTTTGGCACTTGCCTTCTGTAGTTCACTATGCCTTACCTTACAAGCGGAAGGCAAGGTTTGCCACAGGGGGACTACCCAATGGCACACAGGTGGGTGTGGGTAGCAGCGTGGCATTGTTAATGGCAAGCTGCAGCGCTTCACTAGAGGTACAGTGCCATCCTTCATACACATTCTTGTTGCAAATCTAATCGCATCGCTCACAGTCCAGTCCTACACCGGAAACATGTCGTGCCTGCAAGGCCTTATAGAGGAGCTGGAGCATGTGGCTTTCTATTGTGCGGGCTCTGCTCTTTGGCAGGTTGTTCCCAACTTCTACGGCCTGGGAGGAAACACAAATTCTCCCAGGAATCACCATACTGTCACCAACCCTCGCAATTTCATCACAGGTCTTGCAACATTTGGTGCTTTTCTTAAAGCCCCAGCTCCTGGAGTCATGTTAACACATGAAAATAGCTTTCATTATGGAAAAAAAAATTTCTAGACCTCATGGCTACTGAGAAAACCTTGGAAACATGAACTTAAAGAATACAAAAGGCAAATAAATGGGGCCCAACATTTATTAGTTTTAAAATCTCATGATTTTTAACCCTGTTTCATGATTTTGGCGAGGGCCCCAGTTTATGATTTCTGAATTCCTGGGGTTAGTTACACTGCACTGCAGGGCTCAGTTCTATCTCCACAAGCCAAGATCGTTACAAAGAGTTGCACTCCCAAAAGTTCAAAAATCATGAATCAGAACTGCAAAAAAATCATGACTGGCCCCAAAATCAGACTTTTTTTTAAAGAGTAAACAACATTTTTAAGCTGCCTTCCAACCTTTGCCCTCCCCCAGCCCAGCTCCAGGGTGTATGAGACAGTCAGTGCTGCCAGTTCACAGTGGGAAATCTGGTGTTGGTCAGGGCACCCCCTACATCAATTAATTGTAAGCTAGGCCTGAAATGAGCTCTCCCCTGCCATCTAGTGGTGAGCTGAGGGAAAAGACTGCAGGAACAGACTGTTTGCATAAACACACCTACCCTGCCAAAGTATTCAGCAGCGGGAGCTGCTTTGCCAAAGTCATCAATTTTGGCTGCTGTTCGGTTACAAATCACTCTAGTATTGAGTGCAGGGATAATGAAATGTCCTTCTTCTTATTGTACAAGTGAAGGGCAGCAGAACTGTGATTAGCCTGCCCTCATTGAGGGGGTCACCCTAAACTTAACCTCACTTGCTAAGAAGGGGGTTGGAACTGAGTGGGTGAGGGACAGGTGTTCCCATTTTGTGTTGTGGGGTTGCTTGAAGAAGTTTGGGGTGTGGTTTGTTGTTCTCTCTGCTGTTTGAAGATGGAGCTGATTAGATTCAGTTGAGAGTCCTTGTTTTGTTCAGTGATCACTAGAGCTGAAATCACTGATAACCCAGGGGAGGGCTGAGTTTTAGATCTGCTGTGGGAACAGTGTTGTAGTGAAAGAGACTGTCTGGTCTGCACTAGAAGTGAGATTTTCTGGTCTGCTGAAATCACTGAGAGCTGGCTAACATGGTTGGCCCTCAGGACATGGTATCACAGAGATCAGAGTAGTGGTGGCAGAGTGAATGGCAGCCACAGCAGTGGAGGCATTGCTCAATGTTTCCCCCACTCCTTCCTGAGGTGGGAGGTGAACCCACCTCTGAACTCTGGGTCGTTGCAGCCTACAAGGACAGCAGCTGTGACTGAGGTGCAGTGGAGGGAAAGGGGAGTGGTATGTTAAAGGACCAGTTTCCAGTCACACTTTCACACCACATGGTGAGAAACTGAGGCAAATGACATTGCCCAACGTACTCTGGGATGGGTATTTCTCATGGCCGTGTGCTTTTGAAGAGTGGTTGTGGTGTTTTCCCTTTCTGTTAGATGTTTTCATTGTTATACAGACTCAGTGCTTGCAAGAGGGGAAGTATTGCCTCTTTGAGGTGCCCGGGGGTACGGGTAGGTTTTCCATGATCACTGGGTGGGTGTCAAGCCAGTTCTGCATTGTACTGTTAAAAGGACCACCTGGGTATTGAACCCAGCCTTGTTCCTGCTGACTCCACCTGGCAGAAGGATTACATAATTATGTGCCTCCCCCAACACCCCCCCCCGATGACTCTACACCCTCCAAGCCCCACCTTTGCTCTTCCTGCAGCTGTGGGAGCTCTTCACTCACACACACACACACACACACACACACACACACCCCGCACCAGGCCAGGGAGGGAGCCACAATCAAGGGGGTCTTCTCTCCCCCTTCCCAGGCCGGGCGTTGCAGGAGTGGGGGAACAGATTGACTCACTGTTGAGGGGGAGGATGGAGCTGAGCCCCCTTAGGACAGAGCTCTGCCTGCCTCCTGCAACACTGCTGATTGGCTGCTCTTCCCCAGGAGGTGGGGACGTGGAGAAGGCAGCCAATCAGCGTCTAATCAACCAGGCCCTGGGGGATCCAAAGGCCAGCTCCTCCAGTATGCTACCGCCAGCCACTCTGAGCTTGGGGCCCGGGCTGGGGCGCACAGCGCTGCTCCTTTGCTGTGCAGCCTGGGGCAGCACTAGAGTAGTGGGAGGCGCTTGTGTGTTAGTTTAAACAAAACTCTTTGGACTGAACCTTGTGCTCAAAGGGAACAGTAGGAATGGAGTTTGGGGCAGGCATCTGCCGCAGCCAGAGCAGAGCTGTCGTATTGTGCAGGGGAACAGTCACAGCTGTCCACACATTAGAATGCAAAGCTGTGAATTTCCCAAAGTCCCAGGTGCTGCTCACGGATCTTCTCTGGGAGCTTTACTCAGCTCCACAGGTAACATACGAACCAAACAGTCCCACAGGCTGGGGGTGTTCGATCATTTGACAAAGGTCCTAGTAAATCCCTGCCCTTGGTGAGACAGTAGGGGGCAGTGGGTAGGGCGCCACTCTGGGACTTGCTTTCTTTTTCCTTGTTCTGTCACCTTGTGCTGTTCAATCCTCCCAACCCCCATGACTCAGTTTCCCCATCTGCTAAATGGGGATGATGACACTTGCCTGCCTGTATCCAACCTTGCCATATGTGTTAGGTCTTGCTATTCAAAGAGCCATTGAGATTATAATGGGGAAATTTGCTCTCCATTTCCCATGGAGAGAGAACTGAATAGCAGAACTTGGAGCTGTCATTCAAATAGGAGGGCAGAATTTTCTCTCTAGGCAAGAGGAGACCTCACTGATCAGCAGAAAGGTAGGGCCAAATTAAGGCATGTAGAGACTATCTGCACACCATGACCTGAGCATCCCATGGTTTCTCTCCCACCCCCAATCTGTGGTCCCCAGCCCCCCTTCCCTCGCAGAGCTTGGGGGTAGGGCAAAGAGGTGGAATCACTGAATTCTTCTCCTGCAACCCTGTGTTGTCTGCTGGAGTGGTGTTGAAGGAACCCATAGAACAGTGGGTCTTAAAGTTAATACCTCCATTCAGACATCTCAGGGCTGTTGTTGCAGGCTCTCCGCAGACTCAGGCAGACATTGCTGCATTGGTTTCACTGGGTGGTGGTTTCAGGCTTTTCTTCACAACCGCTAGGGCTAGAAAGTATCAGAGGGGTAGCCGTGTTAGTCTAGATCTGTAAAAGCAGCAAAGAATCCTGTGGCACCTTATAGACTAACAGACATTTTGGAGCATGAGCTTTTGTGGGTGAATACCCACTTCATCAGATGCATGTCACATGCATCTGACAAAGTGGGTATTCACCCACGAAAGCTCATGCTTCAAAACGTCTGTTAGTCTATAAGGTGCCACAGGATTCTTTGCTGCTTTTAGGGCTAGAAACTTACTCTTTTTTTAATGAAAGTTGAGATTCTGGTGTAATCAGTTGACTCCAGAAACTAGGTCCCCAGGTGGGGGGCCTACAATGGCCCTTCCCAACGGGACTTTTGAGATCATTCATTCAGTGAAATCCTTTCTGTATGCCTGGTGATGCAAACAGAATTATCTCTTCCCATAACACTGCTGACTCAGTGCAAAATCTCCTGCCACTCTCACACTAGCCCTGTGGAAGATCTGGGAAGTCTTGGGGGCCAATGTTGAGATAAGCACCCCCATTTTCAGCTGTCAGTCGCAGGCCTGCCCAGTGACTGCCTTCCGAAATCTGCTTACTCATGTGCAGGGAGAGGAAATGGGAAGGCAGACTTTGCTCACCTTGTGCTGTGTCTCTCCAGGTGTTATGCGTGTGCTGACTCCCCAGCGCGAGCCAGGAATCAAGCTCAAAATTGCATGGCCGCGTGCATGTGCATGGAACATGAGACCTGCTCCCGTGTGGAACAGTGCCCTGTGCTGGTGCACACGCCATCAGTGATTGGGGTCTGAGCCCTTAGCATCAGACACTGCATGTCTGCAGTGAGCCAGGCCTGCTCTACCTTATGTATATGCCCAAACCTCTCCCAGCCCGTGGCAGAGATCCAGTAGTAACAAGGTAACACACAGTAACACGAGACAGGCTAGGAGGCCCTGAGCAGAGGGCCTGTACCCAGCAGCTGTTTGGTGGCTTTGGTGGAAGGAGCTAATGATTCTCACCATGCAATTCCTAATGATCGGGCAGCCCCATCCCCAAAGACCACACTTGGGGCTAACGCCCCCCTCGCCACAAATGGACCAATGGATGACTAGTCCATGGGGACTAAACTCCTCCCCTCAGGACAAGGTGCATGGAAGGAACAGGGCAGGGCAAGCTGTGTTTGGGTAGCAATCCTGGGGGACAGTGCTTCTTCCTCAGAGCTGCTGAGCAGCAGCCCAGACCAGGCTTAGACGGAAGAGCTCAAACCCCAGGACAGAAAATAACATAAAATGGCCAATCAGCAGAAATGGGGTGCAGAGGCAAAAGGAAACGGTTGTGCCTGTCACCTGATCCCAGAAGAGTCACTGGCAGCCCAGCCCTACCGCGGGGGAGGAGAGAATGGTTTTCTCGGGGGCTGCATTGCTTTTGTCCTCCACTTAGTCTCATAAAACATGCAGGCCAATGACACTCTTCCATTCTACAACCCTGTTAAAAATGCATTTGGGGCCCCATTTTCCACAGTTCAGCTCATGGAGAGGTCAAAGCTTTCCCAGAACTGTGCATGTGAGGGAACGCGCCACAAACCTTCAGCCGTGCTGCCCATTTGTTTTCTTTGTAACTTATGCAGATAAAAGCCAACTCTCCAGCGCTTAGATCCAGTCCAGGGGCAGGCAGGAGGCCACAGAGAGGCACTTGGTCATTCCTGCTGCCCTAGATTGGCGTATAGATTTTGCCTAGTCACATTATAGACTCCAGACAGGAGGTTTAAAATAAATTGAACATAAAAAATTTAAATACATTTTATGAATTTTCTGGCTTCAACAAGAACACAATGTTCAAAAAAAACAGGGGATGTGAAATATGCATGAGGGAATATTTCTGCTGGCCAGAACCGCCTTTCTCTATAACTTCTCTGTTGTATCTGGAGGTGGAATTCAGAGGAATTTGCTCAGCAGGGCTTTTCTATTCAAAGTGCTCACTGGTAGCCTTGCCTGTCCGTTTGTGTTTAGTTAGTAGAGAGTGCATTGTTTCCTGCTGCCTGGGAGTCCCTCCTGCGAGAGCTGACAGATCCTGTGCCCCCTTTAGCATGTTCTATAGGAGAGTGGGTAGGAAAGGAAATGGTTCCTCTGAGTAAGACTTTAACACACAGCATTGCAACCCCACGCAGTTAAAAATCGTGAATAAGGCCCTGGGAAATCATGAAACTGAGCTTTAAAAAAATAATCTGGGGTTGTGTTTATTGGGTTTCTGAGCCTTTATGGTGCCTGTTTTCAAACTTCAAAAACCAAGAGGAGAGGTGAATATGTTTATTGCCATTTGAATGCTAAAAGCCAGACGATACACGAGCACCTGCAATTCCAGAGACTTGGGCCAGTCCAGGCACAGCTGCACTTTGAAGTGTCCATGAATCACGTGTAGGGAAGCCAGTCTATTCCTTGCAGAAGAAGACATGATTAAAATTGTGTTGGAAAGGAAGTGGCTGGTGTTGCCCTCTTGCCTAGTAATTGTGGATGTTCGAGCCCAGCAGGTTGGTCTCCTGTTGGAGGAGAAATCACTGACACAGAGACTAGGTACTTTCTTAATGCAATTTATTTACATTATGGTCTCCAGTCTTGGCATAGAGGTGAGCACAGCTATCCCACAGGCAATTCCTTCTCTCTGGAATCAGAGCACAAACACTCCAGCTGTTTGCAACGCCTGTCCCCAAAGAGAACTGCATCACAAAACTAATCATGCTGCAACTCTTCCAAGACTGTACCCTGCTCCTGTGCTAAGAACACCAACTTGTGAAACTCCATGTGACAGTGCCATCTGGTGACCCCTGCCGGAAGACTTCCTACTCTGATCCTATTAACAGCACAGCTGAGATCTCCGTGCAGGGAGGGAGGAGGTACCTATCTCATCATTTATCTGACGATGTAAGGATGGTCCTGGTGCAGGGTCTCTACGGCATGTGCAACTGGGCAGTCAGTCCTCTCTGAGCTGTGCCATGTGTGCTTATGGCTGGGAAGGGCTTTCTCAGTTTGGGTTGCACGCGGCAGTGACAGATGGGGATCGACTACGTGGTAATTGGCCATTCTGTTTCCTCGGTAACTTTTCTGTGTGATGAATTGGTCGCTGGGTCATAGCCTTTCTAAGGAGGGCTGCGGCTCATGAACTGTCTTCTTGACTTCATGGCTGATCTTTCCAGTGGTCGCCAGTGAACAGGGCCTTTTCCATGTTCACCAGGACCGCCCAGAGGATTCCGGAGGCCTGGGGTTTTCGGCGGTGGGGGCCTTGCTTCGGCAGTCATTTGGCAGCAGGGGGTTTCTTCTGTTCCTGGACCCGCCGCCAAATGACTGCCGAAGCGGGACCGACCGCCAAAGTGCAGCCAGGTCTTCAGCGGTAATTCGGCGGCAGGAGCTCCCGCCGCAGGTCATCGGGGCACTTTGGCGGCACGTCCCAGAACGGAAGGGCCCCCCGCTGCCAAATTACCGCCAAGACCCGGCTGCACTTTGGCGGCGGGTCCCGCTTCGGCAGTAATTCACCAGCAGTGGGTCCTTCTGCCCCAGAGCGGAAGGACCCCCCACCAGCGAAGACTGGGAGTGGAAGAAACTCCGGAGGCCCAGGACCCATGAGAGTTTTCCGGGGGCCCCAGAGCAAGTGAAGGACCCTACTCCAGGAGCCCCAAAAACTCTCGTGGGGGCCCCTGTGGGGCTCGAGGCCTGGGGCAAATTGCCCCTCTTGCCCCCCCCACTCTGGGAGGCCCTGATGTTCACAGGGTACCTTGAATGCCTCACAAAGCCCTTCCACTCGACTTTGCCACACTGAAGTCCTCCATGAAGACTCACTCCTGCTGCACAGCCTACAGGGACCAGCGGATTTATCCGGACAGGTAGATTTGTGAAGAGCTTTGCAACACAACCTCGACTACTCAGCTGCTGTGCCCCTCTCCCTGCTCCTGCCTGTCTGTCTGTCTGCCTACTACCCTTGAGGTTGTGAGCTTCTCAAGGCAGAGACCATGTCTACAGGTCTGGCTGGAACACAGCTGGCACAGCCAGAGCACTACTGGACAGAAATAATACTAATCAATCTTGGTTTTAATAGTCTACTATAAAGGAGAGCTTTGTAGTAGCACCTTGCAATTGGCTGCCTGAATGCCTTAATTACTTGAGTCATGTCTGGTGCTCAAGACTTCCTAGTGAGGAGCTAATATACAGTCAAAGTGTGTCTGATGAAACGCCAGCGACAGCTCTGTAGCTCTGGCAGCACCTGATTCGAGCGTGGTAGCTCATTTCTATTGATTTATCTGAGGAGGATAAACACGGCTTCCTTGTAGTGGTCGAAGGCCATTCGAGGTGGTTAGAGATAATTCAAGTGTTTGCAACAACCACAGTGAACAGCCTGGAAACACAAGAGTTCATTTGCATTTTGTGGGTGATGATAGTACCAGAGGAAGGGAGGGGATAGCTCAGTGGTTGGACCATTGGCCTGCTAAACCCAGCATTGTGAGCTCAATCCTTGAGGGGGCCATTTAGGGAATTGGGATAAAAATCTGTTTGGGGATTGGTTCCCCCTTTGAGCAGGGGGTTGGACTAGATGACCTCCTGAGGTCCCTTCCAACCCTGATATTCTATGAAGCAGTAAAGGAATCAGGCAATGGACCACAGTTTACTGCAGATGAATTCCAGCAATGTATGATGTTTAACCACATTGGAGGTGTACCTGTACCACCCTCCTGTCCTGCCTCAAATAGAACTGCAGGAAGATCAGCGCAGACACTGGAAAAGGCCTGATTTCTCCAAGGTTTGTAGTTTGCTGTGACACTAACACCAGGCCCAGCTGTGGGAAGACAACAGAGAAATCTTGAAGAAGTTCTGAAAAGGTCACAACAAGAGGGGTTTCAGGAGGCACCCCAGTGCTATTTTGGATAGAAACATTTCAGGAGTTTTATTTTTATTTTTTTTAATAAATATAGAAATTTTCAGTGGAAAACAAACACTTTTCATGAACAATTTCAGTAAGTTTAAAAAGTCAGTTCTTGTCTAAAAACAGTTTTGACAGCAAATTTTTAACTGATGTTGAATGAGGTATTGACCAAGGCAAGCTCTGTCACAGCCACGGATCTGTGCTGCAAACTACTCCATGGCCTCCTGAGCCTTGGCAAAGCCGGCACATTGGTCTTGGAGAGAAGAATAAACACACTTACTTCGCTGTGGCTGATGCTTTTTTCTAGGCAACCAGAAGCACTGCAGATCCCAAGCGCATTTGCTGCTTATGCTGCTGAGGCACGGAGGTTGTGTTTGCACATGGTTTCAGATGATGGTACTTGGTTTGTGTGAGAAATTTCAGATTTTCCTTAAGAGGAATTCAGAAAAACACACTCGATCCTCTGCTAACCAGCCAGTATCAAGTGGGAACACTACAGACACTTACAAGAGCACTGCAGAAAAACGAGGGGAGAACTCTGCAACACTGAACTGCAAATGTGAGGTTTGCAGGGCTTTGGATTACAAACCAACCCCTGGCAACACCAGTAGAGCTGGGTCTTACACATCTGTTAAAAATTCAATTTGATTTCATTAGACCAGATTTAGCAAGAGGACTAGATGGAAATGGCAGAAAACAAGATGACTCTGGTAATTATAGCCTGGCTAATTGACATTGGTCCTGGGCAAAATCATGGAAAAGCTGATATCCGGAAGTAACGACAGTCAACAAGATTTTATGGACAATAGATCCTGTTGAACAAACGATATTATTTTTGGCTGAGATCATAAATTTTGTTGGCCAAGTTGACTGTGTGGACATACTTAAATGTAGCTATCAGGCATTAGAAATTTTGATTTAAAAATTAACACTATTCAAAATCAATTCAACCCATATTACATGGATTATAAACCGGCTAACTGATAGATCATAAAATGTAACACCAAATGAGGACTCATTATCCAACTTGGGTGTTTCTACTGGGGTCGTGTAAGGATCTGTCCTTCGCCCAAACACTTTTCAACATCTTTATCAATGATCTGGAAATAGATATGAAATCATTGCTGGCCAAGTTTGCACATGAACCTAAAGCTGGCGGGGTGGTAAATGAGGATGGGGATGGGTCAGTTCAGCAGAGCGAGTGGGTTTGCATGGTAAATAGGGCTCATTTGACCAGCACACATTTTAATCCAGTTAAATGTAAAGCCGTACATTTAGGAACCAGGAGCACAGGTCGCACTTCTAGCATGCAGACTGTATTTTGGAGAACAGTGACTAGTAACAGGATTTTGGGGGAAGGTCATGAGCCCGCAGTGCAATGCTGTGATTAAGACAGCAAATGTGATTCTTGGATGTGTAACCTGGGGCATATGGAGTAGGTGCAGGGACATGATGTTACCTCTCTACACAGCTCGTTACGGATTACTATGTCTAAACTTTGAAAAGGCTGTTGGCAGATTGGAGAGGGGCCAGAATGAGCAATAAGAATGATTCAAGGTTTGGAAAACCTGCTGTGATGGATTTGGGGCAGCTCTGTAATCATTTAGGAATGTCAGATGTTGGCCTGGTTACTGGGGTGCAGGAATAGCCCAAGGTGTTTTGGCGGCCAGGGCACAGAACGTTAACATTTCCCCCCGACCTCCAAGCGGCCAAGCAAAAATAATCCTCCCAAAATAACCAGCCAATCAGCAGAAGCATAGAAAAAGCTGAGCGGTATGGCCCCCCACCTTGGAAGTTGGCACGCAGAGGGATCACCTGCTCGCATGCACCTTGATCCAGCCCTGTTAGGCAGGTTTGGTTTTACTCGATACCAAGTCTGTCTGGAAAGCAGGCGGGAAGGCTAGTCATCTGTCTGCAAACTCTGGAGAGTTGTTAAGTGAATGGTGGGGATGTCCCTGGAATCGCTTCTACTTCCTTCTCATTCTTGGCAAAGGAGAACGGTCAATGTCTTAGCTACCAGCTGCCTTCCCTGGGATGGTTCCTTTGGATTAACTATAGAGACAGGTGATCAACCCCTGGCTCGGGGCACTGGAAATATTCACATTGGCTTCAATGGGAGCTGGATCAGGCCCCCAGGAATTAGGCCCATCTCGTCTGCCCCCCTGCCAGGCAGCTGCCCTGCCCAGTGGTTTTATAAACACCCCTCAATGTGCAGTTTCCAGCACACTCCCTTCTGCCACATGCCCACCACCCAGAGCGGGCATGGCCTTGGCTCTCCAGGGAAGGGAAAGCTCCAGCCCCTGGCCCTGAAGTAGCTAATTACAAACCTGACATCATGAAAAACAGCCCTTAGCAACCACCCAGCCAGGCCCATGCTCAGAAGGGGCCCAACCTGCTCTGCTTGCTCTGCCCCCCGAGAGCCCACCAGCCTGGCCCCACCCCAGCCCCAGCCCACCACTGGCTCCTCTCCACCCCTCGGCCCCACTCGCCGGCTCCTCTCCACCCCTTGGCCGGACCCCAGTGCACCTACAGCTCCGGGCAGCCTCTGTTTCCCACCACCTGTGGGGCCCCCCTGTCTCCCTGGAGCTGAGTTGCCTGGGACTGGGGCAGAAGCCTGGCCAGTCTCAGCCAGTTGCAGGAGGTGACAGGGTGGGGGGCTTGGCTGGGCCCCTCTAGGCAAGTGAGCAGGCCCTGGCCTGGCTGATCGCACCACTCCCGAGGGACCAGAGCGATTCCCTGCCCCAGGACCAGCCTGGCTGCACTGGTAGCTCAGCCTGGCAGACACGGTCGCCTCCCAGCAGGGCTAGGGAGTGCAGCCAGGAGGCAGGGAATGGGGGAGTGGGTCTCTGGAGTGGGGGGTGTTCTGGGCTGTGAGGGGGCAGGGAAGATCTGTGTGTGCTGGGACACTCTAGAGTGGGGGTTCTGTGGGGGATGCTGGGCAGTTGTGGTGGGGCTGGGGGTGCTGGGCAGGGGTGGTGTGCAGGGTGCTGTGCATTTGTGTGGAAGGGAGGAGGGGGGAGCTGGGCATAGCAGGTTCGGGGGCTCTGGCCCTAGGGAGTCAGGAGGGTGTTGCAGAAGTGCCGACTTTCTGATTTCCCTGGGGGTGCTTGACCCCTGCTCTCCCCTTGGCCCTGCCCTCACTCTACCCTTTCCCCCAAGACCCCACCCTGGTCCTGCCTCTTCCTGCCCCATTCCGCACCCTCCCCTGAGCGTCCCCCTATTCTCATTTCACCTCTTCCTGCCCCTGCCCCTCCCCCTCCCCCTCCTCCCCAGCACCTCCTGCCCGCCGCTGAACAGCTGATCAGCAGCAGGTAGGAGGCACTGTGTGGTGAGGGGGAGGAGCTGATCGGCAGGGCCACCAGTGGGACTCAGCGCATGCTATTTTTTTTCTGTGTGTGCTCCAGCCCCAGAGCACCCATGGTGTCGGCATCTATGGGGTGTTGAGGGGGGGCTGTGTGGCGTGGCAGGGGCCCACTGCCGAGGGGAAGGGACATGCTGGCATCACAAGGCTGGGCAGGCCACTGTGTATCTGGCAACTGTCAGTGTGTAAATAGTGCCCTGCACTGGGCTGGGCAAAGCAGAGCCGCCTCTGTCATGCCATGGCCCATTGCCCCTGGCTGGCCCCATGCTCTGGGGACTGACCTCCCTGGTCATGCTCCATTGCCTCCATGGGGGCCCACAAATGTGTTTGGCTCTGGGCCCACAAAAGGTTAATCCGGCCCTGGCCAGGGCTTATTTTATGGCCTCTTTCCCTCTCCCCCATCATCAACCAGAATGAATCAAACCTCCTGAGGAACAGAAAGAGCGAGGGGTCCAAAATGTCACTCCGCTGAACACATCCCATGCACATCCGGACAGCTCCATCCCCCCCCCGCAAATACCTCATTCCCACCAACCTTGCTCAGCGACCCCCTCCCTGCCTCAGTGCTGATTCCCCATCTCAAGTCACATGGCGACTTGCTCTCCTTTATCTCTGTGCCTGGCTTTTTTATGCCTTCATCCCTCCCTTTGTTCCCACCCAATCACCAAAGCTCCCTGTTTCTCTCCTATCTTACCTGGGTTGTTTGCTTCCATGCCCTACCTCTCAGCTGGGTACACGCCACCTCTGCCACCCTGGGGCTATTTTCCTTAGCTTCAATTGCTCTGTTTGCTTTTCTCCAGCTCCTTCATTAGAAGCCTCTGGTTTCCTGGCTCCGCATTTCCACTATCCTTGCTCTAGCCCAGCTACCTGCTGCCAGCGCCCATCTCCATCCTCAGCGTTTCATCATCATTCCTTTTTTTCCCCCTCTGGCCCCTGATCTTGGGTCTCAAGACTGCCTCACGGACAGAAAAGAAACCAGCATTATTCCATATAACACAAACTCACTGTAAGGGACTAGTTAGCGATCAGCCACTGAGAAAGGCATGTTGGGCCAGATTTAGGCACCTAAGTGCTTTTTTTAAATGCCTCTAGGTACTTAGCTGCATCTTTAGGGGCCTAGAGTCTTTAAAATCTGGCCTATTGGCTCAAAGACCATCACTTCGCTGCTATCCCCATTCGGGTACTGTGTTCCCATGCAGTGGAGTTCACAAATGTTATTGCCTTTGTAATTAGCCATTAAGCCATTCAGCCGATGCTCATGCAGCCCCACGAATGACTATTCCTAAAGATATTGCCATTAGTCCAGCCGCATGTTTGCTTGTATGTTTTCTTTTAAGATTATTGATGTGTCCCTGATAGAAAGGCCTCTCAGCCCTCATCTGCCATCACAGATAGTTGCATTAACTTTATCTAATGGGACATTTTAGCTATTGAACATGGAACAATTCCAGTTTAATTATACTTCCGAAAGTTAAGACATTAATTATAGCAACAAGCTTAAGAGAATTAAACACAGCTAATTGCTAGGCTGCTTCATTGCTTAACTTGGAAACGGTTCCTACTGAAGGTAACAGAAGTTAGGAGCAACTACAGGATAAATAATCTCCACGTTATAATGAAGTATGTGCTTCCAGAGAATTTAGCAATCTTGGGCAGGAACAAAATCTAACTGGAAAAACTATCCCCAAACAAGTCACGCCCAAAGCTGGGCCACATTTCCGAGTCTCGTTTTTATTTTCCGTTAAATTTCGGCATCTCTTCACAAACATATTTTTATTTTCTATTTTCTGAACATTTTCAAGGCAGACGCTTTGAGGGGGTTGATTTTCATTTTACATTTCCCAGCTTTTGTTTACCAGTTTCATCCTGAGTGTCTCGGTTTCAGTCCTCATGAGGTGGGATCGAATAGCCAAGTTTGATTGGCTGGTTTCGTCTCATGGCTGGATTCTACAAAATCAATGTTGTTATGAGCTGGGTGAAACTTTGGCATGGGCTGAGTGAAATCCTCTTTGCACGGCCGCATGACTGAGTCCCACATTTAAGTCAGTTATAAGAGACAGTCAAGGGGCCACACTTAAAATAAAGCCTAATAAAGCCTGCCCAGAAACTAACACTAGGTGGGTAGAGGATTCCACTGGGGATTGTGACCAGATGAGTGTGTGGTGCAGCAGGGCAGGGGAGAATTCACAGACACTGAGAACAGACTGAATGGGACCTGGTCCACACCTAAAAATTAGATCAACCTAGCTACATTTCTCAGGACTTGAAAAATGTCACCACCTGGTGAACTGTAGTGAAGTTGATCTAACCCCCAGTGTAGACTCAGCTAGGTTAACGGAATAATTCTTCCATTGACCTAGCTACTGCCTCTCAAACAAATAAATTAACTACTTCTATGGAAAATTTCCTGCCATCAATGTAGGAAGCATCTACACTAATGCGTTACAGAGGCACAGATGCAGCACTGTAGTTGTGCTGCTGCTGTGTAGTCATATCCTGAGAGAGGCAGGCTGAACGAGCTGGAAGAAACCTGGGGAGAGTTTTTCTGGGTGCGGGATATGGGCTGAAGAAACCACTCTTGGTGCTATGAGCACAAGAAGCTCTTTCCGGCCATGTGATTCTTTCTGTGTCCAGAGACACTGGATTTTGCACATTCTGTGTAAAACAACAAAGTTGCCTCAAGGAAATACCACCAACTTCTACTCCCACCTGGAACACCCCCAGGGCCCCAAACGCTGACTGGCTGCTCAGTTGAAAAGGGTCAACACTATTTTCATCAAAAATGGTGGTGTTTGAAATGGGACAGATTTGTTTTTGGAAATATGTTGTTTTCAGTTCCAGGGGCTGGAAGGCGAAGCTAGACAAATTTAAATTAGATAGGCTCAAATTTTTAATAGTGAAGGTTATTAACCATTGGGACCACTTAGCTAGGGACATGGTGGGATTCTTGTCACTTGATGTCTTTATATCAGGATTGGATGTTTCTTTCTAAAAGATCTGCTCTAGCTCAACCAGGTCTCAGAGGGAATCATTGGGTGAGGTTCCCTAGCCTGTGCAGTGAAAGATTTCAGCCTAGATGAGCATAATCAGAATTGTAGGGCTGAAAGGAACCTCAAGACATCATCTATTCCATCCCCCTGGCTAAGGCAAGACCATGTAAGCTTAGACCATCCCTGACAGGTGTCCGTCTAACCTGTTCTTAAAAACTCCAAGGACAGGGAATACACAACTTCCCTAGGTCACCTGTTCCAGTGCTTAACTATCCTTAGAGTTTGAAAGGTTTTCTTAACATCTAACCTGAATCTCCCTTGCTTCAAACTAAGTTGATTCCTTCTTGTCCTACCCTTGATGATGATGAAGAACAGCTGACCACTGTTCTCTTTATAACACCTTTGTACATATTTAAATACTGTTATCAGGTCCCTGCTCAGTCTTCTCTTCTCTAGACTAAACATGCCCAGTTCTTTCCTCATAGATCATAATGGTCCCTTATGGCCCTGAATCTATGAGTCTTTGACATTTGGCAATCTTGGCATCTCTGGACCTTACAGTAGGTCTGAGCATGCTTGGGTAGGGTGGGCAGATGTTCAGACACTACCATGATGGAGTAGAATAGGGGCTGAACTCTTCACCCTGCAACTGAGATTGTTTGCTATGAATGGGTGCTCTGATGGGTTTGGTCAGCGAGACAGAGAATGAGAACAAGAGCCCTGAGGCTGGGCTCAGAATGAATCATAGAATATCAGGGTTGGAAAGGACCTCAGGAGGTATGTAGTCCAACTCTTTGCTTAGGGCAGGACCAATTCCCAGACAGATTTTTACCCCAGCTCCCTAAATGGCCCCCTCAAGGATTGAACTCACAGCCCTCGGTTTAGCAGGCCAATGCTCAAACCACTGAGCTATCCCTCCCCCCATGGCTAAGATGCATGGGTGGGTGAACAGGAGATGGGCTATAGGATGAGCATCCCCCTATACACTGGCTGATTCCAACATCCAGCAAACAGGATGCATTCTGGGACCTTGCACATCCGTTGAGTTATTTACCTCTTGTTCTTCTCTCTACGTCACAGTAGCTCTGTCCTGCTGTCACTGGGAATGATACTGGCAAACTAAACAACTGACGCTACAGGTGTAGCTACACTGCTAGTGGAGGTGTGGTTGTAGCATGGGCAGGCCTACCCGTGCTGGCTTTAATCTAGCTGGCACAGGTAACAAGAATAGTGTGGATGTGGTGGCACGGGCTTCAGCATGGGTTAGTAATGAGATGACAAGCCGGCCAGGCTCCCTGCATACATACTGTGATCAATGAAGGGTGGGGAGCCCTCTTTTATGGACACGCAGCCAGCCAATTAGCTGTAAAATCCCTCTTGGTAACTGTTTTCTGCTTGCTTTACCAGTAAAGGGTTAAAAAGTCTCCCTGCATAGGTAAAAGGAAGGGAGTGAGCACCTGACCAAAAGAGCCAATGAGAGGGCTAGAACTTTTTTAAATTAGGAAAAAAACTTCCCTTTATCTGTTGTTCTACGGAGAAGGACACAGGGAGCAGCAGTGCTATATGCAGGAATGCTGTGTCAGGCTTCAGCCAGGTATGCAAATTCATCTTCCATACCTAGAAGAAATCATTGGGACAGGGAATGTTTAAATAGATGCAGTCAGGTTTATTTCCTTATTTTGGCTTGTGGATCTCATCTGTGCTAACCCCCAGGTGCATTTGTTTGCTTGTAACTTTTAAGCTGGACTCCAAGAAAGCAATTCTTGGTACTTTGTGTTTGGAATTGCTCTTTTAATATCTAGCAAAAGCCCGAGTTCCAGGTATATTTTCTTCCTTTTTGTTTTTAATAAAATCTCCCCTTTTTTAGGACAGGACTGGATTTTTGGTATCCTAAGAGGTTTGTGCACATGTTGTTTAATTAGCTGGTGGCAACAGCTGATTTCCTTTGTTTTCTTTCTCAGCTCTTCCCTGGAGGGGGGTGAAAGGGCCTGAGGGAACCCCACAGGGAGGAATTCCCAAGTGCTCCTTCCTGGGTCCAAAGGGGGTTTTTACATTTGGATGGTGGCACTATCTACCCATCCAAGGCAGAGAAAAACTGTAACCTTGGGGGTTTGATACCAGCCTGGAGTGGCCAGTATTAATTGCTAGAATCCTTGCAGGCCCCCACCTTCTGTACTCTAAGTGCCAGAGTGGGGATTCAGCCCTGACACGTACTCTGGTTGCTAGCTCATGCTGAAGCTTTTGTGACCCTGTGCAAGGCAGATTAAAGCTAATACTTACCCATCTGTACAGCAGCCCCCCCCCCCGGAGGACAGGGCAGGGGGCGGGGCTGGAGGCAGTACAGCAGCCCCAGAGGAGCTGCTGATGTGGGGTTGTCAGGTGGCCCCATGTTCTGCTCCTTTCCCTGCTGTGGTTCAGGGCTGTCCCGGGAACTGCAGTGGGGAAAGGAGCAAAACCCCCAGCTGTGCCCCCTACCCTTCCACAGAGCTGCATCTCCTCCGGCTCCATTTGTACAGCAGCAGCCCTGCTAAAGGACAGGGCTAGGGGTGGTACAGCTGCTGAAGAAGCTGCAGACGTTCTGCTTCTTTCACCACAGGGCTGTCCCGGAAACCGCAACGGGGAAAGATCAGAACACAGTGCCATTGGGCACAGAGCTGTCCCTCGGGTAGGACAAATCAGGGTGACCGCCCTAGGCCTCGTGCTTTGGGGGGCCCCATGCTTCAATAAAATCAGGAATCTCTCGATATTTAGCCCTTTGTCCCGTGTCCTGACCGATGTATGATCGGGACGCCGTTTGTCCCGATATTCAGATGAGGAGGCGGGCGGGGTGAGGAGGCAAATGGAGAGGTGAGCAGCAGGTGAGCAGACGGGAGGAAGGTGACGAGGTGGGTGGGCAGATGGCAAGGAGGAGACGGGTGGTCGGGCAGACGTGGGCACGCGCCGGATGGATGGGGAGATTAGCGGGGAGGCGAGCGCTGGACAAGTGAGGAAGCGAGAGGTGGGCAGGCAGATGGCGAGGAGGATACGGGTGGTCGGGCAGATGGGGGGTGGATGCCGGATGGATGGTGAGGAGATTAATGGGGAGGCAAGCGGCAGACCGGTCAGGAGGCGAGCAGTAGGCGGGCAGGTAGATAGCGAGGAGGCGAGCAGCGGGCGGGGTGGGTGAGGAAGTGAGCGGCGTCTGGGCAGGCAGAAGCACCGGGCAGACAGTGAGCAGACTATCAGGGAGGCTGATTTGTGCTGGGCACGCCACCCCGCTAGGGACAGCCCTGACTGGGCAGCCCCACACCAGCAACTCCTCCGGCGCGGCTGTACTGCCCCTGCCCTGTCCTCTGGCGGGGCTGCTGCCCAGACAGAGGAGACCCTGCGTGGAAGGGCTGGGGATGGTACAGCTGGGCTGAAGGAGCTGCGGGCGTGGGCAGGGCCCCCAGTGGCCCCACATTCTGCTCCTTTCGCCGCTGCAGTTCCAAAGTCTCTGGCACAGCAGGAGGAGGACAGAAATCATGGGGAGGGAACGGGAAGAGCGTGGAGGCCGGGGCAGGGAGGAGTTACATGGAGGGCCGCATGAGGAGATCACGTGCCCCCCTGTTAGCTGCTGCTCCCACCCCCATTCCCCCATACTGGTCAGAAATGGATTCCATTTGCACCACTGATCAAGGCACCTATTTCTGAGCCTCACAAATATGCAGGAGTGGGTCTCTCTCACCCAACCATTGTGCTGTCACGCCCAGTGTTTTATTTGTGTGTCATTTGCTAATTACCAAAGCAAAAATAATTAGCTCTGTGAGCAGCAGGCCCCATTGTGCAGCTGGCAGGGGTTCCCTTTCAGAAGGCAGCACACAATCCATCTCTCCACAGCTGCCTTTGTGCCTTTGCAGCAGCCACAATGAGAAAGGGAAGGAAAACATTAATTGTATCATTGTGCGGCATTAGGGCCTGCCAGCCCCTTGTATCTCCTGGACAATGCCTTGGCACGAGCATGGTGCTGGTGCCCAGGCCGGGGTCCAATGGCTAGTGGGAGGTGCCAGAGCAGGAAGGTGCAGCCACTTGCGATAGACGTAAGCAGTTGTAAAGCCTCAGGTTAAGGAGGGATTAGCCGAATCTCTTCACAAACTGAGATCCTGCTTTTCACCCATGCAGCCGATGCTGGTGCAAGGAGAAAAGAGTCAGTGTGCAAGTGGTGTCTTCCTGCTAATTGCTTCTTGCCCCTGTTCCTGTGCATTCCCTGCCCCATCAACTGAGCATTCCAGTTCCTGTTTGTGTGTGTGTGTCTGTGTGTGTGCATAGCATGGATGTGTGCATTTACTCAGGGCCTGCTGCTATGCACCTGCCATTTGGACTGTTTTCATGTGTTGTTCAGGCTGTTGCTGGCGTCACTGGGTCATGGCTGTTACATGTTTTATCAACCACCTCCCTGTTTGTCATGCTTCGATTTCCTTGTGTTTTGGGCCTGCTGTTCTAGGCTGCTTCAGAGGGTACCTGGGCTAGGGGAGCTGGGAATCCTCCCTGCTGTTTAATGACTGGAACGTGATTTGCAGCACCAAGCAAGCCCCAGTGCTGATCGCACCGGAGCGGCTGGAGCTGCTGCCTCCACACACAGATGGGTAGATGGGAACTTTTCCTGATCCTTTTTAATTAGGAATGATTAATTTATGCTCATTAGCATATTTATTACACTCTGTCAGCCCTCCTAGTGCCTAAACAGGGTGCAGTTCAGCAGGGTCGGAAGGGGGATGAGGTTCGCTCACATCCTGTCTACACTATAGGTTGTGTGCAAACTAGGGGTAGCATGGGCTTATAGGAGAGAGATTCTGTTAGACTAATTGATCTCTTTTTGGAGGAGATCACAAATTCGGTTGCTATAGGTCAAAGCACAGTTGTCATATACCTAAGGTAGGCCTGGCTACCCTTCAAACTAGGGGTGCAGTTCCCAGCAGGAGGAGACATACCTGCTAAAAATAAAGTGTAGCTGCAGAGCCATAAGCTGCAGGAGGGACAAGTCACCCCAAGTACATGCCTAGCATATAGTCTTTCCTGCCATTCAGGGCACTGTGGCTAAACAATGTTTTTAGTTTGCTCAGAGCTAATGCAGGCATGCCTCCTAGAGCTGAAACTGACACCCCCAGCCCACACTGTAAACATACGCCTAGACTTCTGTAAGGCATTTGACTTGGTACCCACAAATAATTAAAAAACTAGGAGAATACAAAAACAACATGGCATACATTAAATGGATTAAAAACTGGCTAACTGATAGATCTCAAAATGTGACTATAAACAGGGAATCATCATTGAGCGAGAACAGCAGGGAGCCGTTCTTGGCCCTACTCTATTTATCATTTGTATCAATGACTTGAAAGAAAACATAAAATCGTCTCTGATAAAATTTGCAGATGACACAAAGATTGCGTGACATCCCTGGACTCTTTTTCCCTAGACTGCTATTTGCAATCATCCAAACCAGGAAATGCCAAGCTCAGATTTCCCCAGTAGCCTTCGCTTGCCCATATTGCCTGCAGGGCATTGTGTGGAATGCTTCGGGTCACTAGTTTGGTTGTTATATGGCTAGTGGTCGTTAGCATTTTGTTCATAGCATTGCAATTGCACATAACATTGCAGTTCATTTCATTACCACTCTAGGATATTTCTGTTTGGTCCATGGCTACAATGATTTGTATGACATTAGCAGCTCGACGTCCCACTAGGGTGGGTACTACACCCAGACAGAGTAAGAGACAGCTCTTACCTCAGCCATCTCACAGTTAGGGGTCAGATAGGAAGTCTGTGCCAACACCAAGGATCAAACCCACAGGCCCCTAGTCCAGCAACTTGGCCTCAGGACCACCCTTCCACGTTGCTAACCGAGGAACTTTGTGAGTGCCAAGCAATATTCATGCCATTGCCCTTGTATCTGCTGACTGTTCAGGCATGATGCCTCTGGACTTCAGCAGCCAATAGGACCCAAGCTGCCATCCTGTCTGCACCACGCAAGGCTGATGCAGTTACTGTAAGATCCTTCGTTTCTGCATTTCCTGTCGAGTGCACATCTGGGATTGGAACCGTTAGCGCCACATTAACCTAGTTTGGTGGTTAATTTCATTAGCATTTATTTACTTTTTCCAATGGCTTTTTTTATGCTTCAGAGACTCACTAATGGGACTCCAGTAAGACAGGGTTTCCATGTTATTCATGGCATCTCAGTTCCTAGAGACAGGAAATAGCTGGAAAACACCAGCTCTCACATTATTTGGGCTCCATAAATGCTTCCTGAGATAACAAAAACAACCTGTGAAAAATATCAATGCAAACCCCACATTAACCCAGGTCAGTGCCACTCCGTAGGCCAGCCACTGCCCCAGGTGATTGATGAATCTGCCACTGCTAGCTGCTGGGGGGTAGTTGCTGTAGCTGAAGCGGTTGCGGTTATGCTTTTTAGACCCAGAGGGCTGAGACTCAATGACCCATGCAGGGGCTTGTCTCCTAAACGTGAACTCAATGACCCATGAAGGGGCTCCCCTAATATATGCTGCTATTTCAATCGCTGCTGGCCTGTAACCTGTCATTAGCACAGCACAGGGTCTGAACGCAGCGCAAGAAGGAGGCAGCATGTTCTCAGGATGCCTGTCGCTTTAGCCAGCTAAGAGACCAAGGACAGCATGTGCTTCCCATTGTAAAGGTCCCACTTAGAGATCTCCTAGGCCCACGTTTGTTGAGCTCTCGTTCCTTCCTGGGCTCTGGTAGCAGGATACGATCAGCTCGGTACAATCCACAGAGCGCCAGGGAAGTCACCTCCTCAGGTGTAATTAGCCATCTGCAGCCATAAGGGGGCATTTAGCAAAAAGAGCTAATGATCATAGGGAGGCGGCTTGTGCTGAGACCGGCTGGCAGCTCTTTGTTGTTCCCAGACACACCTGTGTGTTACGGAGAATAACAGTTTTGGGCAGCATCACATGGAGTCAAAAGAAACAAGGTTGTTACTGCGTACACACATACATACTGCAGGAGGATGGATAGAGAGAGAGATTAGATTAGATGATGATCTGTGTGTCTGTCAGACAGACATTCATTTCTCAGCTCCTGGAGAGCGAAAGGGTGGAGCCATATCTCATCCCACTGGGGTGACCCACTCTTCAGAGGCTACTCCACAGGGGATCTCACAAAGCTCTTTCCCACACATGGGTATATCTGCGAGGGGGGAGCTGGAAATCCTTTTTATAAAAGCTCTGTGGCCTGAATGACCCCCTCCATGTGGGAAAAGGACCACAGAATCCTCACAGCCACAGTCCCCTTCTCCAAGAGGTTGTTGTGCACTGAGCAGCATCAGACAACATACAGCTGCCTGCACCAGCGCCCCCAACTCACTCGCACTAGAGCAACTGCAACACGCAGCCAGCCTGCACTGATTGCCCCACCATCACACTAACCTGAAATCTCTTTTTGATGAGATTGCAAGTTTGGCTGATAAAGGTCACAGTTCTGATACTGCGGAGCCTTTTGATTAAAAAACTGAGAACAATATAAAATTAACATGACACATTAAATGGGTTAAAAACTGGCTAACTGACAGGTCTCGAAATGTAACTGTAAACAGGGAACGGGCATTGAGCTGGTGTGTTTCTAGTGCGGTCCCATGGAGAATCTGTTCTTAGCCCTATGGTTTTTAACATTTTTTATCAATGACCTGGAAGAAAACATAAAATCACCACTGATAAAGTTTGCAGATGACACAAAAACTGGGTAAAGTGGTAAATAATGACAAGTGATCTGGATCTCTTGGTAAACTGCACATATGCAAACAATATGCATTTTAATATGGCTAAATGTGAATGCACACAACTAGTAACAAAACTCACAGGATGAGAGAATGCTACCCCAGGAAGCAGTGACTCTGAAAAAGATTTGGGAAGCATGGTGGATAATCAGCTGAACCTGAGTTCCCAGTGCGATGCTGTGGCCAAAAGAGCTAATGCGATCCTGGGATGCGTAAACAGGGGAATCTTGAGTAGGAGTAAAAAGGTTATTTTACCTCTATATTTGCCACTGCTGTGACCACTGCTGAAAAACTGCTCCCAGTTCTGATGCCCACAATTCAAAAAGGAAGTTGAGAGGGTTCAGAGAAGAGCCATGAGAATGATTAAAGGATTAAGAAACATGCCTTATAGTGACAAACTCACGGAGCAAAATCTATTTAGCTTAACATACAGAAAGTTAAGAAGTGACACAATCACAGTCTATAAGTATCTATGTGGGGACAAATATTTGATATTGGGCTCTTCACTCTAGCAAAGAAAGGTCTAACACAGTCCAATGGCTGGAAGTTGAAGCTAGACAAATTCAGACTGGAAATAAGGTGTCAATTTTTGACAGTGAGAGTAATTAACCCTTTGAGCAACTTATCAAGGGTTGTGATGGATTCTCCATCACTCACAATGTTTAAATCAAGCTTGGATGTTCTTCTAAAAGATCTGCTGTAGGAATTATTTTGGGGCAGTTCTCTGCCCAGTGCTATGCAAGAGGTCAGACTAGGCCAGTGGATCTCAACCTTTTTGGGCTCAGGACCCATTTTTAAATGTTCGTGGCCTAACACGACCCAGTAAATACTCTGGGGTGGAGATGCTGGGGTGGTTTTGGTCAGGTTCTGTCCCCTGGGAGGGTTAGGTGCTGCCTGGCACTCACCCCACAGCGACGGCTCCTGCAGGTCTGGGCGGTGCAACCTCTGGGGTTGCAGAACTGCTCAGGGTTGGCCCCGCCCCTCAGACGATACCAAATTTGTGTGATTGAGGTTGTGACCTGGGTTAGGGGTTGCAGGGCCATTCACTCAAATTTGGCCTACCCAGACTTCCCTCATCATGACAGCAGGGCCAGACCCAAACGACATTGGGACCCCAGAGGTTGCAGTGCCTGGAACAGGGAGATGAGCACAGCCAGCCCTCTCAGACAGGAGCTGCCATCATAGGCCCCACCTCTGCCCCCGTCTCACCCCCACTCCACCCCTTCCATGAGGTCCCACACCAACCTGCCTCTTCCCACCCCTGCCCACTCCTATTCCAACCCCTTCCCCAAAGTCCCCGGCCCAAGTCCTCCTCTTTCCTGCCCCCATTCCACTTCCTTCCCCAAATTCCCACCCCAGCCCCGCCTCTTCCCTGCCTCCTCCCCTGAGCGCATCAGGTTCCCACTTCTCCCCCATCCCCAGAGCTATTTGGCGGTGGCCGGGCGGGAAACACTGGGAGGTAAGCGGAGGAGCAGGGATGTGGAGCGCTCGGGGAGGAGAAGGAGGTGGAGTGAGGGGAGCTTGGCTGCCGGCGGGTGCAGACCACCCACTAATTTTTCCCCTTGGGTGTAAAATGGCTGCCATGCGACCCTTTGAAACATTCTGGTGACCTAATTTTGGGTCCTGACCCACGAGTTGAGAAACCCTGGACTAGATGATCACGGCAGTCCCTTCTTGGCCTTGGAATCTCTGTCTCCACGAATTGTTAGCACTGGGGACAGTGCCACACACAGCTGCCTGCACCAGCACTCCCACCTCACTAGCACTGGAGCTAGTGCAAGGAGGGAGATTTCCTGTGAGCTGCTAGTGCGGGCGCAGCATGTAGGGAGAGTTAAAGCCCATTGCCCAGGGACTGAAGCTCTTTCATTTAATTCGGATGCTGTTGCTGTCAAATCTTGACTCTGCTAGCCGCAGACTATGCCCTCCCAGACCATAACATTAACAGGCAAACAGCTGGGGAACAGACAGAAATAGCCCCCTGGTCCTTTCAGGCAAGGACTGGCCCTCACGTCCTTATGACAGCATCCTCTCCTGCCCTAGATCCAACTAAACTGGTTCAGGGACACCTGGTGACCCAGCATCAGGAGTAGCATCTCTGCTCCCAATACTGGAAGCTCCCACAGCATGTGTATCACAGCAGCCAATGATTTTATTTTCATTGTTAAACTTCTTCTGTCCTGTTCCTTAAGGAGAAAAAGAATAGTCCTACCCATAATGCTTTGCAAAGCCAATGACACAAAAGGCAACTCATTGATCTCCTGCCTCCTGCCTGAGTGACCTACTTTCTGTGTCTGTGGCGGAGATGACTCTTTTTGGTTTGCAGCCTTGTCATTATTGTGAAGGTGAGTGCCCCTGAAACAGGCTGAGTGCCAGGTGAAACTACAAAGGGCGCGAGGCCACAGACACTCCCAGGAGCAGTGAGTGAAACATGGAACTGGGGAGCAGGAATATGGAGCTATTAAAACCAAGTTTCTTGTGGATGCTGTCAGAAGCAGATAAAGGGGCGGGAGGGATCCACCAATCTGTATATCTCAGTCCTGCTCACTCCAAAAGGCCCATAACACCAATACAGGCTTCCCCTCCATCCCTGGGCACTGTCATTAACCTTCCTGTAATAAAAGATGAGATGGTAATTAGGTTTGGTACCTTTAAGACCCTCAATCCAGCCGATAGCATTGGCACAAGCTCTCAGGCCTGGAAAGTTTGTGGTGATTTGATTTAGGGTTTTGTCTGTGTTTCCCCAGAGGTTTGTAAGATTAGTGAGATCCCGTCTGGGAGCTTCATGTCTGCCCGCTACTGACAGAGCAACAGCAGGCTTTAATCCCAGCCTCCTGCCCAGAGTAATTGGGTAATTTCATTCAGTCTCCTTATTTCCCCTGCCTTGTCAACTGGTTACAAGCTTCTTCTTCATTTCTTAATGTCAGTTCTTGTAACATGCTGCTGAATGCTGTTAAATAACTGCCAAGCTTTACTTCAGAGGTGGCTGTTTTTCAGTGGTGGGTTTAATGGATTGCTATACTGTATTTTACAGTTCAGCCACTAGGTGTAAAATACCTTATTTAAGCTAGCCTCAGTCATACCTAGCAGAGCACTGAAGGATTTTATGATGAACACATCTGGTGTGTCGCTCATTCGGAAGCAAGTGCTGTAGCCAGTCCATATTTCATATAGTAGCATGACTGGATGTCAGAAGTAAACTAGTGCCAGAAGGGAACAAAAACAGAAGGAAAATAGGAATAAAGTTTTCAAGCAGAAGGAACAAAGGTTTCAGGATCTCATCAGCATGCCACTCTTCAATGCCCCAGAGAACTTCAGCTCTGACAAAGCTTCATAATAGACAGATGGAGCAGTATTTTGTAAGATTTCAAATGGCTACAAAGCTCCACCTGGAAACTGGAGCAATCCAGGTATCTTCTTTAGTTTATGCCATGGGGAAGCAGACAGAGCATATCAGGATTAGAAGAGACCTCAGGAGGTCATCTAGTCCAACCCCCTGCTCAAAGCGGGACCATTCCCCAGACAGATTTTTGCCCCAGATCCCTAAATGGTTTGAATTTACAACCCTGGGTTTAGCAGGCCAACGTGCAAACCATTGAGCTATCCCTCCCCCCTTTGATGTTACTGAAGACAGTCAGAAAGATGACTATGAAAGGGTTCTGGCTGCATACCTTTATAACTCAGAGAAACATGGCTTATACAAGAACATGTCTGACAGTGAGTGAGGTGATAAATGGTTTGTAGACACTTTGGGGGTCTTTCAGGATGACAGGATGATTGTGTTTACCTTGGCTATTTCTCTCCTTTCTGTGCTCAGGGGATATGTTCCCATATTTTTCTCAGGAATGTACCCAGTTGGATCTCCTGGTTAGCTGGTGTCTAGCAGGATAAGTCCACATCCCATAATGTTTCCCTGGGGACAACATGAAAAAGGAAAGCTTGGTATAATTGGAATGGATCCCAGATCTCCTCCTGCAAAGACAATAATCTCCAGGAGGAGACCTAGTGCCCCAAAGTCCAATCTGCTGAAACAGAATGCAAATGAGCATTCTGTGCCCTCTCTCTCTCATGCCCTTTGGATGCACAGTGTCCCTGTACCAAAGCCATCAATGCTTCTGGCTTTTTTTGTAGCTCAACGCCCACTTCCACTGTCAATATGTATCAGCTCTACCTCATTCCCAGGCCTTTATCTGACATCAGTCTACACTGGACAGGGCTGCTATGCAGGTAAATAATGGAACTGCTTGGTGTCTTTTAGAATAATACCCACTGACCAAGCTGGAATTAGGAACATAGCCAGAGCTCCTAGACAAAACACCCTTCCCAGGGTGCTGGAGCAAGGGGGAGGTGGGGATACTAGCAGGAAAGTCAGCCAGGTTCCTGCCATCCTGCCAACTTTCCCCTGCCATTGTCATCACTGGGACTGATACCGAGGATCCATCTAGCTGATACAGTGGGTGACCTCAGCTCAGTGCTGTAGAGAAAGATGCAGTAGGGGTTCCTGCTGATCTATCCGGGGGGCCCCAAATGCGGAAATGACTTTAACATCTGAGCACATCACCATGGTTACTCATCGGATCCCATTACATCCTAGGACACCTTCTGTAGCTGAGAAAGGGCACACATTAGCCGTGAATCTTAGATACCTCAGGGTTCCATTCATCCCTGAAAAGCTACATTCCTATTGTCATTTGTTCTGTCTTTGGAAAAAGCATTTGAGAGAGGAGACGGGGTAGTGAAAGGCTAGTGGAGACTGAGTCACAGGGCTAGAAAAGGAGGCTGAGGTTAGAAGCTGACCTTGGGTCAGACACATAGCAAAAGTGTTTGATACCCCCACAAGTAGTGGGAAAAGAGGTGATGACAAGGTTCAAATTCATGTCATCCATGAGAACTGGCATTTACTCAGGTACTATGGTGATGGGCTGATCGTGAATAGAACTGAATAGAATACCTTTAGCCTATGGCCCTGGGGGCTGTGAGAGGCTGACTTTGGGATTCAAAGTTGTTTTCAGCATTGCAGCAGTTGTGTTGGTCCCAGAATATGAGAGAGACAAGGTGGTGAGGTAATATCTTTTATTGGACCAACTTCTGTTGGTGAGAGAGAGAAGCTTTCAAGCTACATGGAGCGCTTCTTCAGGTCTGGAAAGGTATTCCAAGAATCACCGCTAAACACAAGGTTGAACAGATAGTTTAGCCTAAGTAGTTAACACATATTTAAGGTTAAAACTTTGTCATGATTATCTTTAGTAAAAGTCATGGACAGCTCAAGGGCTTCTGTGAATTTTTGTTTATTACCCGTGACCTGTCCGTGACTTTTACTAAAAATAACTGTGACAAAATGGTGCTGACAGAGGGATGAAAGTCCAAGCCCTGCTAGGGAGGAGGGGTCCAGCACCCGCCGCTGCTACAGTGGACAGTGCCAGGGTTCTCCCACTGCCTGTGAGGTCTGAGGTCCCCTCGCTAACCATGACGTCTCAGACTTCAGGGGCCCCTCACTGCCCATGGGAGCTTGGAGCTCTGGAGTCCCTGCTGCCACCCACCATGTGTTTGGGGTGGATCTCTGAGGGTTGTCCATTGTCTTGTAGATATTTGAGGCAGGCACCAAAACCATTATTGCGTTGAGGGAAGTGACATTCACGGCAGCAAGGCTGGTGTTCTGAGGGAGGTTGTTAATATTGTGGAGTTTCTGGAGGAAGTTGGTTGTGTCCTGGAGGAAGCTAGCTCTTTGTGTCGTGAGTGGTTTGAGGATGGTTTCTATGAGTCCCAATAGCCCTTCAGTAAGAGTGCCGGGGCCTCTTGAAGGGTCTGCCTGAGCTCCCATGTTTGTGTCTCTTAGGAATCACTCAAAAGGTCTGTGGGGTGGGTTTGTGGAAGATGCAGTTGGAGAGTTTCTCTTGGAGTTTTGGAAGCAGATAGTGAACAAGCCTGCCCTGGATAAAGGAATGTGTCCTTTCTGACTACATAGGTCAAGTTAACAGGTGAATGAGAAAACAGCATGGCTCGATTACTAGCAAAGGACAATGAAAGTATGTTTCCATCTAAGACAGGGGTTCTCAAACGGGGGTTGGGACCCCTCAGGGGGTCATGAGGTTATTACATGGGGGGTCGTGAGCCGTCAGCCTCCACCCCAAACCCCGCTTTGCCGCCAGCATCTGTAATGGTGTTAAATATGTAAAAAAGTGTTTTTAATTTATAAGGGGGTCACACTCAGAGGCTTGCTGTGTGAAAGGGGTCACCACTACGATAGTTTGAGAACCACTGATCTAAAATAAACAAAGTGATCAAACCAATAATAAAAGCGAATTGGCCAGAAGATGAAGAAGAGGCTTGGTGCCTGAACCCTGAAGAACTAGCAGCAGGGGAGAGGAGCTTTGTCTGGGCCTGCTTTTCAAATAATGCATTTCCAAGGTTTTCTGGACTATAGAAGGGAAGAAAGGGGACTCCTTGATTATCTATCACTTAAGGCCCAAAGGGCCCAGTGCTCTTGGAATCTGTGAAAGGTGAATCCCCCAGCCACAAGGAGTGAGAATTGCTGAGGACTGACTAGAGGCGAGAAATTGCCCGAGACCAGGGCTGTCATGTGCTTGGTTTTACACACTAGAAAGCAGGTTTTCTTCTTGTTTTATCTGTAACTATTTTCCATATATATCATCTCTGTTCAGTATCACTTCAGGCTCTGGTCTTTATTAATAAACTTCATTGTAGCTGTACCATAAGTCATGTCTGTGCTGTGAGTCCTCAGCTGAGGCAGCAGGGTGGGTGTACTCTGTCTCTTTGGAGACAGCAGAATTGGTAGTTCTGTGGGCACCCCTGATGTGGGCTGGATGTTGCTGAGGCACATTCTTCCAGGGGGGTCAGGAACTGCGGGTTCACTGAATGGCACCTACAAGGCAAAATTTAGACTGGCAGAGCCTCAATGAGTTTTCTGGTGAGGCAAACAGCTGATATACCTATCTCACAGAGCTGGAAGGGTCCTTGAAAGGACCTTGAGTCTAGTCCCCTACCTTCACAGCAGGACCAAGTACCATCCCTTTCCCCCCCATTCTGATCCCTAAATAGCCCCCTCAAAGATTGAACTCACAGCCCTGGGTTTAGCAGGCCAGTGCTCAAACCACTGAGCTATCCCTCCCCCCAAACAGATAAACACTTTAAGCTCCAGGAAAGCTCTTACTGGCTGAGGCAGTGGTTGGTGGTTCTGGAGAACTCAAGAAAGTGTCACAGCCTGTTCTTTTGGAGAGGAGAGAATAGGGCATCTGGGGTGTCGATGGTGAGTCCTATTAACTGAAACATATTTAGGCCACCAAACACTATCGGCCTATTCACTCCTCATCTCCCATTGCTCCTTCCTCCTCCCGTCCTATGCACCTTCTATCCACTCTGCAGGGCTAGTGCTGGGATCCTCCCCCCATCACCTCCCTGGGCATGCAGAGGTTGATGTAGCCACGAGGGTCTCACAAGAAACATTTTAGTGGCCTCAGAATGCAGCCACTAACTCTTGCTGGTGGCCACTCTGACAATTGTCCTAAAATACTTAATTAACTTTATAAAAAACAAACAAATGTGCCCATATATACATCCAAATCATTGTAATTTCTGTATGCAGGTTTTTATTGAAGGCTCAATAATAAAAATAATGTGCAATTGTCTCTATTCTTTACTGCAACTAAACAGAATAGAAACAAATAAAGTGCTTTGCATGTTCTTGTCTTTTTGTTGGTGTTGTTTCTTTTGCTTTTTCGGTTGCTTTTTTTTTTTTTTTTAGACTTGCTAGCTAGTAAGTCTGTTTCTGTGAAAAGTGATATTTATATCTTAACACTCCTTGCCGCTGCCCACCCCAATCACCGCCCACAACTCTGTGGCCGCAGGAAAAGCTCCTGGTGGCCACATTTGAGAAACGCTGCTTTAGCCTGTCTTCTCTCCATGGCCTCTCTGGGATCCTGGTGTGAGGGGAACTTTGCCTCCCAAGGAGTCCAGTGGAGGGGGGCATTAGGCCAAGGGGATCTCCTCCCCCATGCTATGGTAACCAGGGATGAGGAGAGGCACAGACTATGGAGATTTCCTCCCTCATCTCCATGGTAACCAGGATTGAGGGGGGCACCAGGCCAGAGGGATCTTCTCCCCCATCCCCATGGTAACCAGAGATGAAGGGGGCTCCAGGCCCACAGGGTATCCTCCTCCATCCCTATGGTAAGCGGCATAAATTGTGATACTTGGTAACAAACCGCTCCCTAAAAGCATCTCCAGCACAACAGAAGCACATGGGTAGCATGAGATCTGACAGGAGATAATCAAATATTACTCTAACAGATGTGGTAACGGCATGAGATAAATGGGTGGGCCTGGAGAGAGGATCGGCAGTGATGCTCAGGGGGCTGGTGGGATTGATGGATGAGGCAAGATACAAAGAGATAAATATGTACCTATCGGCTAAATGAGGAGTAATGGATGACAGGGCCAACGGCATATATTAGAAGGGTGTAAACACTGAGGTGGGGAAGGGAGGTGTTCAATGAGAGGGGAGTAGCAGTAATGAGAGGGAATGAAGTGACAGAAAATCTTGACTGGAAAACCTGATGATGAGCGTGTAAAGCTGGGGGGTTCATCTGGAGGTTTATAAAGACCTGAAAGACTCAACTGGAGTGTGGGAGACAATCTGATGCCGCCTACAGGGGATGACCTAGGAGACTTCCCAGCGCTTTGCATCCCGATTCTGCATGGCATAGCAGGGAGTCTGTGACTTTGATGCCATTGGTGCCGTGGAATCTAGATCCCCACTAAAGCAGCTCCTATGCACAAGGCACCTCCTGCTGCCAGTTAGCCCCGGAGAGCAGCACTTACCCCCGCTGTCCTAGGGAGGATGAAAGAGCAAGTCCCTCATGAATACAGGCTCCGCCATTCATGGAAAGTCATTTCCCTTCCCCCCCCCCCAAAGGCAATTAAAGCTAAACTCCTGTAGAGACAAGTTATCAGGCCCTGGGCCACGGTGAAGCAAATGAGATTACTGGCCATGGCCTCCTGATCTCTGAGCCATTTTGCCTTCATACAAGGAAAGTTTTAGGGGACCTGGGTGGGGGCATAGCTACCTGTGTCACTGGGGGAGGCCCTGCCTGTACAGAGCCATGGTCCAGGGAGACCTGTGGGAGGGAGCCCAGCTGCTGAGATTGTGGGAACCTGGGGCCTTCTAGGAGAATGGGATGCAGCATTCTCTTTCCTGGTAGGGTTCGGCCTTCCTGAGCCAAGGCCCATCGGGAGCAGTTACCCTGGGGCCTCTCTTCCTGGCAGGGCTGGATTCCCCCTTTGCTCTCTGATGAAGGCTCCTGGTGATCATTGATTGGGCTTAGCTTAGGCTTTGGGGAATTCTCTTCCTCCTGCATCTCAGGAGCTTTAGGGGCAGCACTGAGGGATTGTGAACAGAGCAGAGGCGTGACAGAGGTGGCTCAGCAGGCTCTTCGTGTGGTAATACAATCTGGGGCTCCAGCCTAGGAGTTAGAGACATTGTGTTCTAACACTGGCTGTGCCCCGACCCAGCTGTGTGAGCTTGGGTAGGTCACTTCCCCTCTGGAGCTTAGACTACCTGGCCGTATGGCTCCTCCTCGTCCTGGAATCTGTGAAAGGCAACTCGTCCGCTCTACTATTGGTTGGAGTCATTTAAAGCAGGAACACAGAGTGTTGCCAACTCTTGTGATTGTGTCCTGGGTCCCACACTATTTGGTGCCCTGCTCCAGAAGGCAAGGGATCAGCTTCCACTTTAAAACAATGTTTCTAGGCTTCATGGTTGCAGAGAAAAGTTGGACAACTCTTGCTCTGTGTCTACGTAACCTACCCACCCTCTGGGTGTAGTGTTCTGTCCTATCTAGTGGCACCGAGACCACTTAGAGAGATAAAAATGAATCTGCTCTACATCCCAACAGGTAGTTGGCTTTTAGCTCACGTGGTAAGGCTCATGCACTAAACTCCAGAGGTCCCACATTCGATCCCACCTGCCGACAACCGGGGTCTGTCAATGTTACATCTGTACAGCCCCTAGCACAATGAGGCCCTGCTCAAGAACTGGACTCCGAGGCTCGACAGTAATTCAAATAAATAATAAGAAAAACCAAAAGGCAAATAAAAAGAACCCAAGATGTTGATTATTTAATTTCGTAGTTTTGGGGAGCCTGATGCATGATCTATGAACACTTGGGCCTGGCAAAGCTTTATACTGGTTCCCAGAATTCAGAAAGTATGTGTATTTGGTGTCCACTTGTTAGGGGTTGCAAATGACAGAGATACACTCATGGTGGGAAGTGGTTGTCGTGTCCCAAGAAGAAAATCCAGGCTTTTTGCTTTCCCCTTGGAGACAAGGACCCCAGGTACATTCTTACCTTCATCCTTGTCTCTGGAGCCCGCATAGACCTGTCCTGGATCTGCCGGCAGAGAAGAGGCTAAGCACACCGGATTCCCAGGGAGAGCTGAGCACAGGGAAGGAGGATTAATATTCAGTTAATATTACAGAATGCCATGATTGTGGAGTGCCTCGGAGAGCACTCTTTGTACTGCAAAGAGACAGGGGAATGCCAGGCTCTGTGCTCAGAAGCAATCGCATCTTTCTTTGAGCTGGCAATGAAATGAAACACCAGAGTCTGAGAGTGTGTGTGGAGCAGGGCAGGAAATTAATAATACAAAGAAGGAGCAAGAGAGGAGAGAAAAATGGGCAGGAAATAAAGTGAGATGCCGCCTGGAAAACAGCAAGCTAACGGGGGAACTAGTCTGAGATGCTTGCTGGGCAGAAATGGGAATCAGGAGCCCTGGAAGAGACCTCTGGGTGATAGCAGGGAGCAAATTACATAGGAAATGCACTATGGAGGTTAATGAAAGAGCCTGTGATCTGGGGCTGTTTTGTCTACACTGCAGCTGGGAGGTGTGATAGTCAGATCAAAGCTAGCTTGAATAACAATAGCAGTGAAGTTGCAGCAACACAGGTAACTGCACAGGCTAATCCCATCTGCCCAAGACCCTGGGTCTGTACTCGAGCCACCAAGCATTTACACATGCTGCAGTCATAGCTCCCGACTGCAATGTAGACAAACCATGTCCTGGAGCAGAACCTGCTCTCTGGCTCTGGCATCACCCCACGTGAATGCTGTCTGCAATTCTAGTACCCCCACCCCTCAGAAAGGGGTCTGCAGAGCGGAGGGACTTCAGAGAAAAGCAACTCAAATGACCACAAGGCCGGAGAGACAGACAGGTGGCAGGGGTGGAATTGAAAGAGTCACCTGTGTGAAGCTGGGTTAATCAGAGTGGGAGGAACCGCTGAGGGGGTGGAGCCTCATATCCAGGTGTGAGAGGGTTGGTTTATACCTTGGGAGTTACAGACAGCTCCTGGGGGCAGGGACTGGCTCTTAGTTCTGTGTTCACACAGCGCCTGGACAGCAGGATCCTGGTCCATGGCACTGTAAATAATAATACTACACCCCGTTTCTCTTTTGTTACAAACCACACACCTCAAACCCCAAGAGAAGAGCTAGCTTGGGGACGGCCATTTGCGGCCAGAGCAGGTTGGCAGGATTTTTCTTGGAATGATTAAGGTAAATCAGACAAAAGCCCTTGTATGGCGCGGGGAGTTATGGAGCAGCAGAGAGGGACGCAGGCATCAAATTGAAAATTTCAATTATCTTAAAGGAGCCTGAAGACAACGAGACAAAGTAAAGGCGAAAATCCAGCCGAGACGGGTGCAGCCAATTATTTCGTCTCTAATGAAAAGTGCCTGGGGCTTTGCACTTCCTCATCTAACACCACCGCAGTGTCCTCTGCATCTCGTTCTACTAACTCACAGGCTTTGTCTACGCTAGCACTTTTGTTGGCACAACTTTTGTCAGTCGGGATGTGAGAAAACACCCCCCCGACTGACGTCAGTTTCACCAACAAAAGCGCCGGTGTGGACAGTGCTATGTCAGTGGGAGACACTCACTGTGGGTGGTTTAATTTTCCAGAGGGAGAACTCTCTCCTGTCGACATAGAGTGGCTGCATGGGAGACCGTGCAGCGACGCAGCTGCAGCGGTACAGCTAGGTAAGGTCCGTAGTGTTGACATAACCTAAGTCAGAGGAGTTATTTATTGATAGGTTATACTCTGGTGCTCATTATCCTCACATACAAGAGCCTCACACTCCCTAAGAACTAGCATTGCAATGCCTGTATGCGGTAGGGGAAACTGAGGCCCAGATTGGCTAGGGTCCAAATTTTCAAGCGCCCATTAATTCTGCTGCCTTATTTTTCAGGTGCCTAACTTGAGACCTCTTGCTTGATTCTCAGAGCTGCTTCCAGCTGGAGCTAGTGAAGCAGTAGGGGCTCCACATCTCTGATGATCACACCCTAGGCCAGGCCTGCACAACTCGTAAAGTGGCGAGGGCCACATTACTCCAAAGAAACCAGCTGAGGGCCGAAACCCCCAGGCACCGTGGAAACATCCCGCCCCAGCACCGCCCAGCCCTGCAGAAACAAACCCTCCACCAAAACAGCTGTGGGCCAGAAAGGAAGGTTGCGGGTGGGGAGGTGATACTTGATTTTAAATCAGCCAGGGGCTCCCAGCTGAAGAGGTGGCTGGGAGCTGTCAGGGGCAAATTAAAGGGCCTGGGGCTCCGGCAGCTGGGGGAACCCGGAGCTTTGTGGGGCTGGGGCAGGGATTTAAAGGGCCCAGAGCTCCTGCTGCTGAGAGGAGCCTGAGCCCTTTAAATCCCAGTCCCAGCCCATCTGCTGGAGCCGTGGCCAAGATTCAAAGGGCTCAGGGCTCCCCGCAGAGATTCCCAGCCGTGGCTGAGATTTAAAGGGCTCTGGGCTCCCCGTGGCTGCAGGCAGCCCCGAGCCCTTTGATTCCCAGCTGCAGCTGGGATTTAAAGGGCTCTGGGCTCCCCGCAGAGATTCCCGGCCGCAGCTGGGATTTAAAGGGCTCTGGGCTCCCCGCAGAGATTCCCGGCCGCAGCTGGGATTTAAAGGGCTCTGGGCTCCCCGCCACTGTGGGCAGCCCAGAGCCCCTTGATTCCCTGCCGCGGGATGCACAGTGAGCCTCCGCGGGCCGTACGTTGTGCAGGCCTGCCCTAGGCGGATGCAGCAAAATTAGCCGCTGCGTTTGAAAACTTTGGCCTCGGTGGTTTATCAAACCTTTGGAGCAGAGCCAGGCTTGGATCCCAGCACTAAGCCAGACGCTCATGTGCACGTCTTTCCTTAAACCATCCCTGGCCGCCTGCCGACTCTGCATGACACACTGTCCGTCCAACAGGAGCAGGGTGCACAGATTTCTAAGGTTTGGGCATAAGGACGACTCATACTTTGGCCAAGAGTAAACCTCTGCTCATGTATAACTGTTTAATTCACCTGCCCTTTACTCCATTAAGACCAGCTATGGAGCCGGTCCCACTGGGGAAGGTGGCAGGAGGAATCAGGGAAGCAAAGCTGGAATGTCCCCTCTAGAGTGAACTGGGGGGGATGATCCCACAGAAAAGGCTGATGCTTTTCTATTCCCCTCACCCACTACCTTTATTTTCCTCACCTAAGGTGCTTACACGATGTCCATAGAGTACCTGAGCACCTACAGTCATCAGTGTGTTTATCCTCCAGTCCCCTGCGAGGTTGGGCAGTGCCCTTAGCTACACTATACAGAGCAGGGGCCTGAGGCCCAGAGAGACTCTGGCCTGAATGCACAAAAGAAGTGAGGCCTGGTGGTGCCCAGTGTCACTGCAACATGCTGGATAAATCATCACCACAGCAGGGGGACTGCACCCTGGGGTCCCACCTCCTGGGTGAGTGCTCTAACCCTAGGATATATGTGAGGAGGGAACCTTTCTCTCTCCTACCCACCCCACCAATTGGCCTGCGGTGCCCTCTGAGCATGGTCATTGAGTCATGGAGCCTTAGGCAGCTCCTGTCTTCCCCTGGGTCTGTGAATCGCCCTGGGGCTGAGGTGGGAGACAGGCGCCTGGAGGCCCAGGGGGAGGCAGGAGGGTGCATGCCCAGAGGCTGAAATAGAGGTGCAGAGGGAACTTCTACTGCTAAAGGTTAGGCACTGAGGAAGTTTGGGAATCTACAGTGGTTCAGTGGGAGTTTTGTGCATCGCCATTGTCCTGATATAGGGACTCAGGCACTTAACTCTTTTTATACATTCAGGCCTCAGTGACCCATCTGGTCCCACAGGAGCTCTGGGGAAGGGCAGAGAACTGAACTTAGACCTTCCAAGTCCTAGATTCCTAGCCAGCCTTCTTACCTGAGCACTATTTTCTCTGGGCCCAGAGGGTGGAGGATGGGAAAGGTGTTGCCTCTTTCGGCTCCATCCTTGTGTTTTTTCTTCTGTTCTTGCGCTGGAGCCTGAAAGCTCCTCTGCCCGCACAGCAGGCTCTGTCTGTGCTTGTGTTCACTTTGGAAGGACTCTCTATACTCATCTCCAAGATGGTTGAAGCAATGGGCATTCCTTCCCTGCAGGAAACAATGGGTCTATTGTTTGGCTATATTTCCATCTTTATTTAGCCCTTCTTTAGAGCTTAAGGCATAGCATGGACTCTGTGAGCATCCCCACTTACAATGCTCAGCCACTGGCCAATGCTTTCATTCCACTGGGCAATGTTCCTACTGTCAGAAATCGTCTATCATAATAAAGCAATTATGAGATGGAGCCTCTGTGAGTTCATCGTTAGCTGAGTAGTATCTTCTCTGCAAAACCCCAGCCTCACTGTAATGCATCATACAGCATTATCTCTCAGCTGCAAACACATTCAAAAAATGAAGATGGAGCTCTTTTCTTAATTGTTCAAAGGCCATAGGGCTACCATAGTACAGTATATCTCTGCCATTGCGCTGATCCCCATGGCTCTCTCATTTTCTTGATAACCAATTGCCAGTCAACCTTAAAACCCAAATTTCTCCACAGCCGTGTGGGTTTTGCCACGAGCCACCTCCAACATCCACCTTCTTCTTAACTCGTTGCCTAATGAAAACGGAACAGCTCATGAGGAAAGTCCCTTTACAATTAATGGTATTACTAGCACATTCTAGACTAGAGAGGACTGTACTTATGGTTTTATTAGATGCTGGAGCCCTTTCCAACACAGCTGCTGAGGAAGTGTTTGTCCGAACTGAAGGGTAAGATAGCAGATGTGGCAATCTGGAACCATCAACCTGCCAGCCACTGCTTTCTCTTGGGAGGCAGAGCAGGTTTGGTAGAGTCCTTGGCTTTTTAGGATGCCAAACAACAACTGAAAAGACCTTTTGGCAATCTCAGAACCAGCCTGTGGGTCCTTATGTGGGGAAACCTTAAAACTAACCAGAAAAGGACACAGATGATGAGTTAGTCTATGTGTGCTGGGGTGCATAAAGTCCATCTAGAGGCTAGCACAGAGACTGTTAGCATGCTCTCTCTGACTAATGGAAAGCCCGCAGCTGCATGCCCTGCCCAGGCTAAAGCTGATCAGAATTGGTCCCTAACTGCGTTTCCTTTTCATCCACACTGGATTTGGTGTTATCTCAAATTTAGAGTCAAGTATCACGAGCCTTAACCGTCATAATTAAAACGCAAGATCATCTACGGAGCTGTTGAATGAGAGACACGCACAAACAGAGAGTGCAAGAACTTTAACCCGATTCTTATGGTAATTCTTTAATACACCAAAACTTAGACCCGCAGGAGCCTGTATGCACTTGAATCACTTATTTATTTAGATGTAGAGAGCACCTATCCATAGCAGCACCACAAATTAGAAATACAAAAACAGGGATAATCCCACAGGATAAGGCTCCTACTTATCTCAGAGTCTGTTGTAAGAGATGAGCTGCCTGAAAAGATTTCTTCTTTCTTGAGTGTTCTGGCTGTATTTGATCCTTCGCTTTGCGTGATAAAAATATTCCATACTCTTATTAACCTCCTGTCATTAAATCACCCTCACGTGGTCTCTTGTACAGCGTAGCATCTGAAATGGGGGGCTGGGCATCACCCTTGAAATGGTGTGTGCCAGGATTGTGCTCAGGAGAATGAATACGAACAAAACATTTTTAACAGATAGATTTCTCTCTTTTCCCTGACATCTCCAGAGCTACTCGAAAGCAAAGAAAAGAACTGCTGGCTTTGTGCCTGGAATGTGTGTCTATTGGATTGCAATCCTCTTGGTTATTCCCTGCAAAATTAAGGCTAATTAAGGATCAGACATTCTATCTCTTGTTTTATTACTCCTCCACCAAAACCACCTTATTATCTCAGCTAGGTAGTACGGTAGTTCATTCCAGGCAAGGAGAGCGTCAAAGGCCCTTTGAAGATGTTTTAGATGCTATCTGTAGCGCTCGTTGAAATTTTTCCATCAGCACTATGTATTGACAGGAAATTGGGTTTTGATTAAATTATTTTTTTTTGGTGGGAAAAGTGTCTGCTTTCTGAGGAATAGTTTGATTTTTTTCACTGAAAAACTGAACATGCAAAAAACAAAATATTTCAGCGGAAAATGGAATATTTTGATTCAGAAATGCTGCTGCAATGCCTCATGGGAGTTGTAGTCTGGATGTCCCACATTCTCCTTCTCCTCTATAGGCTGGAGTATCCGCTGGACTACATCTCCCATGACACATCACAGCAAGGAACTCCCTTGAAAGTACCATCTCCCCTCTCCAAGAGTGGTGCATGATGGGAGATGTTGCACATCAAGGAGCTCAGCCTGTAGAAGAGAATGGGACCATGAATTTTCCCCCAAAATCAATTTTTTGCCTTGAAAATTTAGACAAAAATGATTTTTTTTGGTCACTAAAATTTGCCTCAGGAAAAAACTCTATTTTCTGACCATTTCTAACTGCATGTTTCCTGGGTATAGCATGGGGCACTATCTGTTTGCTGGGCTTTGTTCAAAGCTAGAACTGATCTAAAGTGAGTTCCAATGAATTGCCCCCAGATGTCTCATTCATGCCGTTTGACCAATACTCTCACACTCTGGAGTGCTTTATCTTAATTTCTTGTGATGCTTTCCATGGCATTTTGGGGGCCTCCTTTAGATAAGGATTTGTTTGCAGCATACCATGGAATGCAGAAAAGAGTGTTTTGCACCTTATCTGGGGTTCATGAGATTCGTGTGAGGACTAGAACTTTCTTAAGGGAAATAAACATTCATTAAAAAAGAGATGATTTTAATTGTAAACATCTCCTGATCCAGTGATTCAGAAGGACTCTCGCTGGGGGTCTGCAGGGAGCACTGGGGATGCAAGACAGAATGGCTGATCCCCTGGGGTTAACCATACCTATGTCCCACACAAATGCCACAAGCACCAGTATGAGATCCACCTGGATCCTGGATACAGGTCTGGTGCAGAGCGATTGAGTGGAGCAGGGCAGTGCCTTGGCTAGCTGGGCTGACACAAAGAGGTAAGTAAGTAGCCCCCAGTAACGTATGAGTTGCCATTTACTCCCCCTCCTCATCTCTCCGTCAGGGCAAGTGGGACGTGAGGGGGGTCAGGAGTGTTGTATGTGAGACGCAGGAGATAACTGCCCACTCTGCTCAGAACTGGGGAGGCCCCAACTGGAGTGCTGTGTCCCATTCTGGGCACCATACTTCAGGACCGATGTGGATAAATTAGAGAGAGCCCAGAAGAGAGCAACCAAAATAGTCAAAGGTCTAGAAAGCCTGACCCTAAGGAAAGTCTTCCAGTGTGTTAAGGGCTGTTATAAAGAGGATGGTGATCAATTGTTCTCCATATCCGCTGGTGGTTGGACTAGAAGTAATGCGCTTAATCTGCAGCAAGGGAGATTTAGATTAGATATTAGAAAAAATGTCCTAACTCTCAGGGCATAGGCACTGACTCCGTGGGTGCTCTGGGGCTGGAGTACCCACAGGGAAAAATTGGTGGGTGCTCTGCACTCACCGGCAGCCAAGCTCCCCACCCCAGCTCACCTCCACCTCCGCATCCTCCCTTGAGCGCACCAGGTCCCTGCTTCTCCCCCTAGCTCCCACCACTTGCTGCCACGAAACACCTGTTTTGCAGCGGCAAGCGCTGGGAGGGAGGGGGAGAAGCGAGAACGCAGCGCGCTCGGGGAAGAGGCGGGGCCAGGGCAGGGATTTAGGGAAGGAGTCCAATAGGGGCAGGGAGGGAGCAGAGTTGGGGCAGGGACTTTGGGGAAGGGGTCGGAAGCGGGGGTGGCTCTATGTATTTTGCCGCCCCAAGCACAGCAGGCAGGCGGCTTTTGGCAGGTCGCCTGCGGGAGGTCTACTGGTATCCCGCGCCTTCAGCGTCCCCACTGCCGAATTGCCGCCAAAGTCGCAGGACCAGCGGAACTCCCGCAGGAATGCTGCCGAAGATAGCCTGAATTCTGCCCTCACAGCGACCAGCAGGCCACCTCCCGCGGCTTGCCGCCCCAGGCAAACGCTTAGCGTGCTGGTACCTGGCGCCACTCCAGGTGGGAATGGGGGCAGGGGTGCTGTCGGGGCAGGGCCGGGGTGGGTGTCAAGCACTCGCCGGCACTGCAAAAAGTTGATGCCTATGTCTTGGGGTAGTTATGCTCAGGAAATGGCTTCCAAAGGAGGATGTGGAATCCCCATCACTGGTGGTTTAAGACCAGGATGGACAAACACCTGTCAGAGATGGTCTAGGTTGACTTGGTCCTGCCTCTATGCAAGGATCTAGAATCAGTGACCTATCGAGGCCCCTTCCAGCCCAACATTTCAATGATTCCATGGCTTACTGAGCCACAATCCTTTCCCAGACCGCTTCTTTGGTGGCACAGCTACACCCACCCCTTACTCTGCACAGAGTGTGGCAGCTCAGTCTGACCCCCTATATGCTCCCTTGCCACCCCTGAGAGTGAACATCTTTGCCACTGTGCTCCTCTCACTCTGTCCCTGACAACTGAGATCTCTCCATTGTCCCACCTGGCTGTGGCTCACCCTGAGGCTGTAGCAGGTAGACACACAGGTTGAGCCAGGAGTGGGTGGGTGGCATTGCCTTACTGCACCAGTCACTGGCTTGGCTGATGATGACATCACAGGCTGTTAACATCCCTGTGTCACATGCCCCCTCTGCATCATTTATCTGTGCAAAGTCATGTACGTTCTACCTGCTCACACCATTTGCCTGTACATCCTGTGTATCTCCTGTAATACACCCTTTTAAGTGCAAATGTAAATGATTGTAATCAAACCAAGTCTGGCTGCACTCTGCTCTTCAAAATGTTGGCTTGCATGGGGAGCCTGTGCCTTGGCCACATAATTTCATCATTGTCGGCAGCCGTGTTCAGAGGATCTGTGTTAGTTAATGTAATCTGTGACATCTCTGTAACCTCTCCCTTTGCATGCTAATGCTTCCCTCTAGATATGAAACCTGCTTGTTAGATTGGACTAGGGCACGGATTGCAAATTCAGATCATCACTCTCTGCATTTACAGTTTTAAGAGGAGCAAGTTACTTGATGGCTTCATTATCTTGAGGGCTTCATCTTCTGTTGGATTTCCTGGAGAAGTACTGGGTCACATTTGATCTCTTTAGGTACTGTAATAATTCATGCCTTTCGTGTGATATTTAGCTGTCTTTTTATTCCACGAGAGAGCTGCAGGAGCTTGTACAATCTTTATACTCAATTTGCTTTTTGCTAAAGGTGTTTTCTAAGGCCGGGGTTTGCCAAATTTGTTGTCATGTCATAAAGAGTTTGTCTATTAAAGAAAATTTCAGAAATCCAGATTGTGCTTTAGTCTTTCTTTGGTGAGGGTTTAAATTAACATTGGAACCAGAAATTCTGTCAAACACTCTTATGTAGCATGAATCATGAATCTGAACATATATAATCGTTATGCTTCTATTACAAACGGGCTTGTGTTATGTTTACATTTTGAATTTACTGGTGGAAGAATACTACTCATTTGGGGTCAGAATTGAGGTCATTGTACTGTGATGAAATATGCATGGAAAGAATAATTGGTTTATCGCCTGGACAGTGCGAGATTTAACGCACTTATCTATTTACTCAGTTGCTTTTAAGTGCCCAGGTTGTGTGAACGGTGTGATAGGTAAGTACAGTGTTGTTACTCAGCTGCCATAATTGGTTTTTGAAACAGATTTTTTTTGGGGGGTGGGGGGTTGGAATATTTACAAGCAAGTTGTGACATTTTCAACAGATCAGGCAAAGCTCCTGACTTGAAAAAGCTTGTTTCTGCAACAATTGGCAACACAACACAGATTGAAAAGAAAAAGAAGTGACAGCTCTGATTAAAGCTGACAATGGGCCTCCACATTCCTTTTCAAACTCACAGCGCATTTCATCCGCAACCCCTTAGCAGAGGCTGCAGTTAAAGGGATAAACTTGACTGCTGCATGCACACTCCAACACGGGCCAGCCAGAATTTTATCTAAGGAAGTTCATCACCATTATTAGTCACTGAATGCAAACATACAGTGACTCAACCAAGAACAAATTTTATAGGTCTTATCCCTGTGCCCAGAGAATTTTAGGAAAGGAAGGATGTCTGATCCACTGTCACCCCTGAATAATAAAACATTCATGATGTAAGTGGCATTTCTTCGCAATATCAACAGTCATATGAATACTCTTGACCTCCAGCTACAAGGAAAGAGCCCAGTTCTTACCAACTTTTCCAAGTGATGTTCCACCATTCAAAGCTAAAACAGCTTTTGCTTATGAGCAGCTTCTTAACAGTGATTTCAGATATTTCCAAGCCCTGCAATTGGAAATAACCAAATTGCATGACCCTGCATCATTTTTACCACAGCCATTTGTGGAGTAGCTTTCTGAGTTGTCTCAAAAGTTCTCATCTCAATTCTTAGATGTGAAACCATTGACATGGGGACTTTCACCTGTTGAGAATCCATTTTATATTGCTATCTGTAGTGGAATGCTAATCTGCATTATACTGTTCAGCTACTAGATGGCAAAGTGTGTAAAAAGCCTTTTTAAAGCGAACTTCAGCCGGACCTGGCAGATCATCAAAGGATGTCATGCTGAACACATCTGCTGTGTATAAGCACGTTCTGTGGCCAGTCCATATCAAAGTACAGAAGTACATGACATGGTGTCAGAAGTAAACCTAGAACAGAAACAGAAGGAACAGCAACAAAGGTTTCTGGATTTCATCAACATGCCACTCTTCAGTTCCCCAGAGAACTTATGATCTGACAAATTTTCACAATGGACAGAGTGGAAGCAGTGTTTTGCAAGATTTTGAACTACTACAAAGCTCCACCAGGAAACTGGAGATATACAGGGCATCTTCTTTAATTTATGCTATGTGGAATCAGACAGAGCATATCTTTAAATCCTCTTACTTTACTGAAGACAGTCACAAAGATTACTATGAAAGGGTTCTGGCTATGTTTGATGCATACTTTATACCTCAGAAAGATGTGGGTTATGAATGACCATGTTTTCACCAGAGAATTCAAGCACCAGGGAAAAATCTTGAATGTTTTATAAGAGCCCTGGATACATTGGCTGAAAACTTTGATTTTGGGAACACAAAACCTGAAAATATAAGAGAGAGTCTGGTTAGTGGGTTAACAGGTATAAACCTTCCACAGCAGCTACAATTGAAGAGAGATTTAACCGTAGCCACAGCTGTTGAAATAGCAAAACAGTGAAACAGCAAAACCTACAGAAACTTGACAAACTTGAAAATTCTGAAACTAACTTAGAAACTGTACACAGACACTTGAGTGTGAAAAGTATTTACCGTAAAATCCCTGGGCAGAGAGAGAATGCCCAGGCTAAAAGGGACCAATTCCAGGCTACATGCATAAGGTGTGGAAAAAGGCATATCCCAAGAGATGATCTATGTCCAGACAGAGGCACATATAGGCATTTTGCAGCTGTTTGCTGCACCAAAGCAGTCAGGGAGTTGACTCAGATTACAGACAATCAAGAGCCATTGTTTCTATGGTCTGTCACTTGTGATGGCATAGAGCCTGCCTGGGAGTGCATATTCATGGCCAAACTATTTACTTTAAAATTGACTCAGGAGCTGACATCACAGTCAACTCAGAAGTGACTTACAATCACCTTCAACCCCTCCCAGAACTAAAATCACCTGACACAGCCTTGATTAGCCCTGGAGGTATTCTGAACTGAATGGACCAGTTCACCATAGAAACAACTAACAAAGACAAATGGCTTGTCTACACTATAGGTGTGGCATTATGCCCCATATTCTTTGTAGTAATATTATTATGGTATGATTATGGCATAACTATGATGTATTTTACGCAAGACAGGTCATGTAAGATAACATTGAAAAGGTTATGATTTACTGAATATGATTATCCTATTTGTATGCATGTATCATTTTGGTATCTGAAGTTAGGAATATTGTCTATGCATCTATTATAAACGTGTTTGCACCTGGGGAACACCCATTAGGTAGAATGCAATCAGTCGAGATGGTTGGCTGGCAAGGGCCATTAGGGAGAACAATAGGTCTTAGCAGATGCTAATCTCCCACCGGGCAGTCTTCCTGGGGAGTCTTCTGAAGACTCTACAAACAGCCTCAGAGTCATGGCTGCTGTAGCACTACAGGGGCATGTGACCGGATCATCTGGTATTGGATTCCATCTTTGAATACCAGTGTTATTCCACTGGGAACCAAGCTTGGAGATGAAGGGTTCCCACCATATGCAAAAGCTATTTAAGGCAGGGAAGTGACATTGAGGTTCTTCACTGACTCCCCACCCAAAGGAGACTCCTGAAAACACCTGAGGAAGAAGGACTGAACTGGGAGGGATGGGCTGAACCAAGGCTAGAGGGATTTCTAGCCTGTGAAAAGAATACCTGGGGTTTTAAGCTGCAAGAAAGTGCAGCTTGCCCTTCATAATCCCTGCAACCAGCTTAAATTGTCATTTAGGGTGAGTATTTGCTACTCATATTCAATCTCTTTAGTATATTAAGCTTAGATTGTGTTTTTGTAATCTGCTTTGATCAGTTTGCTATTCGTTATAATCACTTAAAATTTATCTTTTGTAGTTAAACTTATTTTTGCTTTGTCTAAAACCAGTATGTGGGAGTCATAACTTGGGGCAGAAAGCAGTGTATATTCTTCTCCACATTGAGGGAGGGGGTGAATTTCATGAGTTTATGCTGTACAGATCTCTAAAACGCTATAATTTGGAGTTTACACTCCAGAGGGGGGTGCGTGCCTTAGCAACTGGGAGGTGCCTTGGCTGAGCCTTCCCATGCCAAGCTGATCTCAGCATCTGTGTGTAGCTGCACCTGGGTGTGTCCCTACCTGTGTATGTGCTGGAGGGGGCTTGAGAGCCTGTCACAGCAGTACAGTGTAACAGGAACCCAGGCTGCTGGGTCAGGTGGGCTCAGTGGTACCCCAGTTCCAGGTGGCACCCCGGGGAGAACTTGTCACAATAGGTTATGTTGGTGTAACTTATGTCACTCAGGGGTGTGAATAAGCAACCCCCGAGTGACATAAGTTACACTGACCAAAGCGCCGGTGTGGACAGCACTATTTCAGTGGGAGAGCTTCCCTCACCAACATAGCTCCCACCTCTCAAGGAGGTGGATTTATTATGCCGATGGGAGAGCTTCTCGTCTGCACTAGCAGCACTACATCAGCACATTGGGGAGGGATAGCTCAGTGGTTTGAGCATGGGTCTGCTAAACCCAGGATTGCGAGCTCAATCCTTGAGGGGGCCATTTAGGGAATTGGGGCAAAAATCTGTCTGGGGATTAGTCCTGCTTTGAGCAGGGGGTTGGACTAGATGACCTCCTGAAGTCGCTTCCAACCCAAATATTCTATGATTCTGCAGCTGCACTGCTGTAGCACATCTAGTGAAGATGTTCTGTGCCAACAGGTCCCATCAGCATGGAGTGTCTTCACCGGCTGCACTACATGGTACAGATGTGCCAGCATAGCATTTCATTGTAGACCAGCCCAGAGCTTTGCATTCAGAGTATGTAATCAATGGACCACCGAAAAAAGCCTTTTCAGTCACAGCCACAATGGGCCTAATGCGAAAAGTGGAAGAACTTGATGGAATATTTGGTAATATTAGACTTTTATACAGTACAAATAACCTTAAGAGACAATGTTGAATGGTATAGTGTACATATATCTTTCAAGATTCTATCCCATTACTTCATAGAGTGGAAACTGAGTTAAGGAGAATGAAGCAGATTGGCATAATCAAGAAAATCCCTGAGCCAACAGTATACTGTGCCTCAGTGGTACCAGTTGTAAAGAAACATGAGAAAAAACAAATCTATGTAGATCTGGAAAGACTTAATGAAGCAATTGTGAGAGAAAAATACGTTCTCCCAACACTAGATGATTTCCTTCCCAAAATGAAAGGACCTGGATGCCTCAAGCAGATTCTGGCAAATTTGTTCAGCTAAAGAAAGTGATAAACTGACTACATTTAACCATTGGGAGATTTTGCTTTCAAGAATGATCTTTTGGAATTACCAATACCCCTGAAATTTTCCAAATAAAGATGGCAGAATTGTTAATGAACATAAATGATGGTGTCATTTTTATGGATTATAATCTGATATATGATCTTTGATGGAAGAACACAGCAAAACCATCAACAAAGTCCTAAATCTAATCAGTTAGTCTGGATTGAAGCTAAACAAGGAAAAATGCATTTTCTGCTGACCCCCAAACAAGTTTTTGAGACAGACAATAAACAAAGATAAACTCAGTCCTAGCCCTGAAAAAGTAAAAGCAATTTGATAATTGAATACACCAACTAATGTACCAGAACTGAGGATGGTAAATTGCCATGGTCAATATCTACAGTGACAAAACCATGGAATGAACTTTTAAAGTCCAACCTCCCTTGGCTATGGGGGCCAAATCAACAAATTGTCTTCAAAAAGGTAAAATAAATTATCTCCGCAGCTCCAGTTCTCAAGTACTGCAATGTGAACACACCAACCAACCAACCACGGTCAGTCTGAATGCAGGCAGCTCTGGCCTCGGTGGTGTATCATTGCAATAGCATGATTCTGAGTGGAAGCCGGCTGCATTTGGCTCTCACACTCTTACAGAGGCAGAAAAACCATACGCACCAATTGCAAAGGCGTGTCTGGCAACCATATGGGCATGTAAGAACTTTTACAGATATCTGAGTGGACTGAATTCATTTACACTGATAACAGATCATAAACCACTTATAACCCTCATCAACGGCAAAGACCTGAGCAAACATCACTAAGATACCAACGTCTATTGCTAAGGTTAATGTGATTTAACCCAAGTGCTAAATACGTTCCTGGAGGAAATCTGGTAGTAGCAGACACTCCATCATGGTGCCTAGCATCACACTCAACCACCCCTGACCACCTTCAAACACAATGCCAAGGCATACATGGATGCTGTGGACACATACCAATCAGTGCCAGAAAAGAGACTACTCCAGCTACAAAAAGCAACCTCAACAGACATGCAACTTTAGGAAGTTCTAAATTACAATGGGGTGGCTGGCCCAAGTATCTGAAAGACACTAAGGAAGTGACAAGAGATGACTTTAGGGAGCAGGGACAATTAAGCGAGTCAAATGGACTCATGATTAAAGGCAAATTGCCTCATAATTCCAAACAAAGTGAGAGGAGAAATCTAAACCTCATCCATGAAGGATGTCAAGGATTAACTAAATGCCACGAACAGGCCAACCAGTCAATGTAGTGGCCGGGCATCAGCAAGGACATAACAAATAAAAGTATCTGCTTGTGAATATCGCAGAACTAACAGACCAACATAACACAAAGAACCTTTGGTAACAGTACTTCTACCAGACAGACCTTGGAAGAGACTAGATGCAAATTTATGTGACCTCAGAGGACATCATTATGTGGTCATTGTGGACTATTTTTCCAGATATATAGAAATAACATACTTGAAAGAGATAACATGTTGCAGTTTTATCCAGATATTAAAGTGCACTTTTGTATTCCAGAATAACTAATGACAGACAGCAGACCATAGTTCACTGCAGCAGAATTTAAGTCATTCTGAATGACATATGATTTTAATCCTATTGCTAGCACCTACATTAACCACAAGCGAATGGAGAATCTGAGAAATCTGTACAGAAAATGCTACAGCAAGAAGATCCATTCCTTGCTCTTCTGAGTTATGGATCAACCCCAGTATCCACTACTGGATATAATCCAGCACATCTCCTGATAGGAAGACAACTCAGAACTACTGTTCCAACTTTGGGAAAGAATCTATCTCCAAAGTGGCTAGACATGAAGAAAATATCCAAACTGATTAAAAAAAAAAAAGCTAAAAGAGCTTATAAATGCTTTCACAACAGACGTCACTCAAAGAACTACCAGATCTAGAACCTGCTGACCATGTTCCTGTCAAATTGGATAGAAAAAAGAAATGTACAACTCTAACTGTCACGAATAAAAAGAGTTCAGCACCCAGATCATACGTGATTGAGACAGACCGTGGAGAGTTCAACAGAAACCATCAACATATACAGTTTGTTCCTCAGAAAGAACAATCAACGGAGCAAACGCTACAGACATCAGATGCAGAACAAGAAGACAATTCAGATTCCAGACCGACCACAGCCAGTCATTGCAACTAACGGATAGCCAGATGACCAAGCGGTTAAGCATTCAGCTCACGTAATTGGAAAAAAACAGTATGATTCAGAGACATTTAACAGGCTGGTACGTACTGAACTTCAAAGAGAGCATGATAGTGTAAATATTGTAAATGGTAGGAATATAATGGAATGCCGTTCAGTCATCAGGTGGCCCCGTGTGTAAAATACCCTTTTTAGCAAACCTGAGCCATACCTGGCACTGGCAGAGCATCGAAGGATCTTATGATGAACACAGCTGGAGCATATAAACAAGTTCTGGAGCCAGTCCATGTCTGGTACAGAAGTACATGGATGCTATCCAAGCAGCTACTGGCACTGCAAGAAATTTTGGAGTAATAACAGCTGGGCCTGTTTTCCAGAGACGCTGAGCACCTACAGCGCTTAGTGATCCCAGCAGAGCTGATGGAGTTCAGCTCCTCTGAAAATCAGGCTAGAATTTAAGTTCCAAGAAGAAATGTTCTAACTTCAGCATTAGCAATACCCCGAAAGCTAAATGCCAGGCGGTAACCATAGAAACATTCCAGATGGCCTATGCATAAGGTTAAATGTTGCAAGAAGGTGTGATCCAGCTCTGGATTAGCCTATATTTGTGAGAGAGCATTATCCTGGCAAGGGGTTATTAAATCGAAGCTTTGCACATTCCTATTTTACACCTTTAAAGAGCCATCTCCATGCAGCCAGTGAAAGAGCGATGAAGGGAAAAGCAAACACATGAATAATGTACAAGGCCACATTGCACAAATCTTGCAATGGCATATTATTAAATGCGCGTCTCAGAGCGGTGGGCTCCCAAGCAGGCAGCTTTACTGTGAGCATATTAATACAAACACTTTCAGTGTCACTGTCTTTGGCTTCTGATTTAAAGTTAATCCCCAGTGTGGGGGAAGGGCAACTACTTGCTTTCAGACATGGACAGGGTTTGAACCTGGAGGCTGAGATTTTGAGCAGAGCTTTCTTTTTAAAGCTGGCTCACTGTGGGGGTTCGCTGGGCAGAGTGGAAGCTCAGCTGTCATGGGGGGTTGCATTGTCCATTCTTTGTCTATGGTCAGGCTGGCCATTTCCTGCTGGCCCCATTAGATTCTGCAGAATACAAGAGCTTGTTCTTTAGAAAGCTTAGGTTCTTTTGGGCCCGACTGTGAACCCCTTACTGGTGAGTAAGGGAGCAGTTTGCTGAAACTATTCATGCAAGTTACTGCTCACCAACTGGAGTAAAAGGCTCACAATCAGGCTCTGTGCTTGTCCAAAGACCCAAGCAACCCAAAACTTTCCAAAGGTTAACGAATGGGGTGATGTCTTGGGCCCCAGTCTTGCCAAGGCGTCTGCACGTACTTAGCTTTCTGCCCGGTGATCCCTCAGTGTGTAAAGTTAAGCACCGCCAGCATTCTGGGCAGGCTTGAGGCCTTACTGAGTCTGTTGAGGACACAGGAAGTGACTTTATTCTTTCCAGGTGGGTGCCCCAATGCCCCACCCCCACTCCGTCCCATCCCGCACAGTGCCTCCCGCCAACAGCTGATCAACGGGGAGTTGGTGGGTGCTCAGCGCCAGAGCACCCATGGACTCAGCATCAATGGATGAGGGTCTGAAACGACCATCCTAAGAAGTGGCACTGGACGGTTCATCTCACTGGAGTGTAACAAGGGCTGTGTCTATGCTGGCAAAAGTTGGATTTTCACTCACCCCGGTGCAGCTGTACTGGTGGTCGTAACAGTGGAGTCTGAGGCTAGACATGGCAAAGCTTCTGTCACGTCTAAGCGTGACTGCACAGCAAATGCTTGCATCCTGTCCAGGCGACAGCTTTTGCTGCTGCTGACGTTGCTGGTGAACTATGCAGCTGTGGGTGCACCTTGGGAGCAATGGGGTGCAACGAGGAGCAATTTAAAAAATGGAAAAGTTCTCCTGGCTCTTTGGAAAGGCTCCCTGACTGTGAGATGAGTCAGGAAATCTGCCAAAGGGACCAATCCTGCCTTGGCCCCTGGCAGATGGGCTGGAGAACATAACCGGCATTTCCCATCTCTTTGATGGCTTTAGACAGCTATGGCCCTGAGTCTCCATAGCCCGGCACCACGTGCTGACATTCACAGGGCAAAGTGGGGGTGACAAACGGGAATAATGGCATTAATGCAAATGACAAGCCCAGACACAGGGACATGGTGACCCTGTTCCAGGGCAGCCTGTCCCCAACTTTCACTAGCACAGATAATAATTATTAGCAATTAAACACCATCTACTGTAATAGTGAAATCCTGTAGTAATTAGGGAGTTATAATAAATAACTTTAATGTAGGAATTCTACGAGTAATAGTCATTTAATATATTTCATTGCAGTCCTATGAGGCTCCAGGTATCTTTTAATGACATTGAAAGACGAGAGTAATTATTGTAAACTGACCATTAACTGGTGTCAATGGAAGTAGGTAGAACATGCACCTGACATTAAATTAACCCTTTGTCTCTTGTTTCAGAATGCTCGCAGCCTGATGGGCTCCCCGGGCACAGACCCAGCCGGCAGTCCTAGCACCGAGCAGAGCCACCGGTGGTGATCCTGGTCTCATGAGAAAGCTTGCACGCACCATCCTGGGGGCTAGGGACCAGCAGCCAGAGAAATCACACTGCTTCTGGGCTGTGGTCATTAGTCCGGGGTATGAGGAGTAGAATGCAGGCTGCCCACAGCTCCTTCCGTGTCAGGGCTTGGGCCATGTGCGCAGACCCGTTAGTTATATGCCAGGCCTGCCCTCACAGCCCCACCTCCACTGTGTTGCTGTGACAGTGCACGGTGGGTGGCAGAGGCCCCCTGGGTGAGTTTCCTGCTGTCTGATCCCCAAGCTGTGGAAATGCAGCTTGTCTCCTGGGGCTGGGGCCTTGTGGCCGCGGGGAGAGACAGTGAGTTGCCGACAGCATGCTGGTGACACTCAGCTGTGTCTCTCGTTCTCCACTGGTGCAGCCCACACCAGTGCTGACACCTCAGAGTGCCTAGACGTTAGCCCTTTGGTGAAGCCTGGTAAGCGCAAGGTGATGGTGTTCAGGAGAGGGAATGGTCTGAAGAGCTGGCCAGGGCATTGTCTCCACCTCCTGGCAAACTGATCCAGCCCTATCAAAGTGGTGTGACACCTAGGAACCCTGTGTGCCTCCTCGCTAGGCTTGAGTGGCCAGGTACCATCACGTCTTTCATCTCCAGCACTCTAGGAAGCAGCACTTTAGATGAAGCCATGGGCCCAGTGATCCCTGCATTCCTCACCTCCTGGCTGGGTCACTGGAATCACTGGAGCTGAAGCTGAACGTCCAGACGATGGCCAGGCTCCAGCTGGTACTGACTGCAGCTGCCTGCCTTCACCACGGCTCAGGCTGCTGTGAGCACATCTGGCCCATGCTCCAGTCCCTCCACTGGCTCCCAGGTCGCTTCCGATGCCAGAATGATGCCTTGGTCCTAATCTGTAAAGCAGGAACTGCGTCAAACCCCAGCTACATCAAAGGCCAATTTTTTATCTGTGAACCACCACCTCCTCCCCACTTGACAGCTAGGCTCCTAGGGGACAATGCAGATCTCAGAGCCCAGGACCAGAGCAGGTGAGAGCTGGGACAGACATTCTCAGCTGAGGGAACCCGGCTATGGAACAAACGCCCATAAAGTGAATCCAGGGTCTTTAGGGAACGTTCAAAAAACTTTCCTCTTCCCAAGTGACCTTCTCAAAACAAACACTCCTTCCAGTCTGAGCTCCCTACTAACTTCCTCAAACAACCAGCCGCCCCAAAGCCTACTAACCTTACAGCACTCAGAGTCTGACCTCAAAAAGGGACAAGAGCCAGAGGCTCCCCTAACTGCATCATTGCTATGGTGATGAGGACAGGATCAACCTCCCCCCTGCCCCCGACAGCTAGGTAGATAATGTCAGCGGGGGGCAGATCTGGAACCAGGTGCCAGGCCTGAGGCAGGGCATTGGGAAGCAGAGCTGAATCTGGCCATCACCAACCACTGGAGGCTCTGATGCAGTCTCTGGATCTGCCCTCCTTTAGTTATTATTACTGGTTGGCAGAATGACCCATGCCCTGCATGACAGGCTGGGTGGTCTCACCCCCATTAGCCCACTAGGTGTTTTGCAGCCCTGTCCTTGTGGAGGCGGCATGCTGTGCCTGGTGCATTTTGTCCTGCTCTCTCAGTCTGTGTTGGACAGAGCTGCATGGACCATGCAGAACTGCCCACGTTCTGTCCTGCTTCCAGGCAGTGCTCGGGGTGGGGCTGCTGGGGATGAACCCTCATTTCAGACTGGAAAGGGTGAAGCAGGAGGAAGTGCCAGGCCAATGCTTGATTCTCCAGAGGGGAGGAGGGAGCAGATCCAGTCTGAGCTGCTGGTCTTTCTCCCCCTTCCCTTTTGTGGATAAGCGGCAGCCTAGCTTCTCCCTCTCCTCACCTCTCTGAAAACTCCTGTTGGCTCCTGAGAGCCCCCCGACCTCCAGCCTCTCTCTCTCTGATGTTGAGGGGAAAGGCAGCACATACGGGAGTTCCTGGAGGGTGAGGAAGGGGGAAGATGCTGCCATGTCTTCCTGCTCTGCCCCCAGCTAACCCTAAAGTGCAGAAGGCCCAGCTACAAGTAATCGTCTGGGGAGGATGGAATCCTGCATTAATTGAGGGGGGAGGCTAGTCAACATGAATGTGGGATGGGGGTTCATTGACTGGATTTGGGAACAGCCTGGACGGAGCTCACCCCTTCCTCCCTAAACTTTTCCTGCCTGACGCCCCCGCAAGAAGCCCAGGCAGACACCCCATCCCTGGCCCCCAGCAGCCTAGCCAGGGGTCACCCCATGCCACCCACCTGAGCCCCAAATGTACACCACAAGCAAGAGATTTTAAAGGGTTTAAGGAATGGAACCTGTGTTAAAGGGCATTTTCTGTGTGTGAAACAAACCAGTTTTTCAACCTTTAATAGGCCACCACCCTCACACTCCTTCCAGTTATCAACTGCAATGTTGATTTGCACCCTGAAAAAATCTCCTTTAAAACTGATGTAATCTGCAGCTGATGGCCTAACAGACCACGAAACACAGGTGTTCCCCACGTCAGTCATTTATCACTCCCTTTCACGGCTTGTGTCAAAGAATACAAAAAGAGATCAGACAGAATTAAAATTGGACATGGTGGACCACGTGTCCCAGTACAACATTCAACTCTGTTGTTCATCTATTTTAGGGTTTTACCCTGCCACCCATCACTGCAGTGTACACACACCTTCCATGAAAAATCGATAGCAACAACAAATTCCCTAGTGGATTTCATGGAGACTATGGCCTTTCTCCTTTCTCAGGGTCAAAAGTTTGCTTGGGGTAGAATTCTTAGGGTTAAGTGAACTGAGCTGGGCAGAGGATGGAAATTTCATTTCATAAAGGATTTCCAAATTTTGAAATGTGGCATCATTCAAAAGCACAGAGAAAAATGTTTAAAGTCTCCACAAAGAAAAATTCTGAGGGGAAAAAATCATTTTGGGGATGTTCAAAATGTTTCATTTCAACAAAATTGATTTGAATTTGGACTTTTGGGTTCAATTATGACTTTTTTGAAATGTTAGAGTCTAACAAAGAATTTCAGGCTACATTTTAAACATTCAAAACCAAAAGTGAAGTTCCGGAACAGCCTTCCAAGGGGAGAAGTGGGGGCAAAAGACATATCTGGCTTCAAGACTAAGCTTGATAAGTTTATGGAGGGGATGGTATGATGGGATAGCCTAATTTTGGCAATTCATTTGGCAATTGATCTTTGATTATCAGCAGGTAAGTAAGCCCCATGGTCTGGGATGGGATGGGATCTGAGTTACTACAGAGAATTCTTTCCTGGGTGCTGGCTGGTGAGTCTTGCCCACATACTCAGGGTTTAGCTGATCGCCATATTTGGGGTCAGGAGGGAATTTTCCACTGGGGCAGACTGGCAGAGGCCCTGGAGGTTTTTCGCCTTCCTCTGCAGCGTGGGCCATGGGTCACTTGCTGGTGGATGCTCTGCAGTTTGAAGTCTTCAAACCACAATTTGAAGACTTCAATAACTCAGACATAGGTTAGGAGTTTGTTATAGAAGTGGATGGGTAGGATTCTGGCCTGCTTTGTGCAGGAGGTCAGACTAGATGATCATATTGGTCCCTTCTGATGCTGAAGTCTATGAGTCTAAGTCATTTGAAAATGAAAAATTAAAATGTTCCATTCCAAACATGTCAAAATGGGATTTATCAACTACCCCACTCCACCCTGCTTGGCTGCATTTCCTTTTCCTGCATGAAATTCCAGGAGCATCAACCCATTATCATGAAGCATTTACATTTCAATGGATCACACCCAGCGACCTGGCATAGGGGGTACACAAGGCCCCTGGCGTGAGGGAAGGTGGGGGTGTGACAGGTTAAGTCACAGAAACCCCTTGTGACTGCCACCTCACGTGCTGAGACTACCTCTGAGCCCCTTTTCCCTGGCAGCTTGGGACTGCAGTACCCTGCCTTGTTGAGCCAGACACACTAGCCTGCTGCAAACACAGACCCAGGTCTGAACCATGCCCCTCAAAAGCTGCAGGCTTAACTGAAAACTGCTTAAGAAGTGCTCCTGTCTCCAGCACCCAGACACCCAGCTCTCAATGGGGTCCAAACCCCAAATAAATCCATTTTACTCTGTATAAAGCTTATACAGGGTAAACTCATAAATTGTCTGCCCTCTATAACACTGATAGAGAGAGATGCACAGCTGTTTGCTCCCCCAGGTATTCATCACTTATTCTGGGTTAAGTTATAAGCAAAAGTGATTTTATGAAGTATTAAAAGTAGGATTTAAGTGGTGCCAAGTAATAACAGACAGAACAAAGTAAGTTGCCAAGCAAAATAAAACAAAAACACGCAAGTGTAAGTCTTATACATTTAAGAAACTGAATGCAGGTAAATCTCACCCTCAGAGATGTTTCCAATAAGCTTCCTCCACAGACTAGACTCCTTGCTAATCTGGGCCCAGTCCTTTCCTCAGTACAGTCCCTGTTCCAGATCAAGTGGTAATTAGGGAATTTCTCATGACTGCAACCACCTTTCTTCTGTTCCACCCCCTTATATATCTTTTGCAGAAGGGGGGAATCCTTTGTCCGTCTCTGGGTTCCCACCCCCTCATTCTCAGTGGAAAGACACCAGGTTAAAGATGGATTCCAGTTCAGGTGACATGACCACATGTCACTGTAAGACTTTATTGCCCACTTGCCAGCATACCCATATACAGGAAAACTTACAAGTAACACAGAGCCATTTACAACCAATTGTCCTGGTTAATGGGAGCCATCAAGAGTCCAAGCCATCCTTTAGCCCACACTTTGCATAACTACAATAGGACCTCAGAGTTATATTTTATATCCCTAGTTTCAGATCCAAGAATGATACATTCATACAAATAGGATGAACACACTCAGTAGATTATAAGCTTTGTAATGATACCTTACAAGAGACCTTTTGCATGAAGCATATTCCAGTTACATTATATTCACATTCATTAGCATATTTTCATAAAATCATATGGAGTGCAACATCACAGGAGGGGTTGCTGAGATTCTATGCCATAGAGGGGGATGGGAGGGTGGTACCCAGGGAGCTTTTGGAGGGATGCAAAGAACCCTGGCCCATGCAATGAACTTGGCTGACAGAAGCAATACAGTGTGAGACCCTATGGCCTATAGCCAGTTACAAAGGTGGTCGAAGCTCTGGCTCTGTTTTCCAGATGCCCAGACTCTGTGTGCCCTCCATTTCCGCCTTTCAGTTTTTTCTGACGTTCACCAAAATCAATAGGGTTCCGGCCACTGAAGTCTAGAGCGTTCCCTGACATTTTGGCTGTGGCGTTCAAGTCATGTTCCGGACAGGCAGATAGATAGACAACTGCCATGGGGTTGAGTGTAAGGCCTCACTTCACTCAGCCAATTGCATACATTACGGTAGCAGCCAGAGGCTCCAGCCAGACTCAGGACCCTGTTGCGCTGGGCATTGTACAGGTGCACCAGGAGATTGTCCCTGCCCTGAAGAGCTCAGAGCCTCATTTAAGCCATTGGGGAGAAGCAAGTAGTGTGAAGGGCCAGAGAGTAATGGAGGAGGCTGATGGTGCTTTCTGTGGCTTGGGAGATCGCATGCACCCTTCTCTGTACCATGGTCCTCCACTAACTCCAGCAGACTTGCACCAGCTGAGGTACTGGCCTTGCCTGCTTAGTCTCTCTTGATACCTTTCCAGTGCTATGGTCCTCAGCAGTGTAGATCAGTTCCATTTGGCGGCACCGTGATTCCTGGCAGTTCCAAAGAATCGTGAATGGTTTACAGGGCCATCGGGCCTGAGAGCTATTAATGTTAACCATCACTTGATAGATAACTAATAACTATTAGGCTGTCAGGCCCTAAAATCAGGACACAGTCAGCCTGTTCCTCCTCTTCACGGCAACCAAAATCACAGCTAAGCACTGCTGTACTTTTTCCAAACTCTAGACTGTCATAGCATAATTTCCAGATCTGAACCTTAGCATCCAAAATATGGGTACTAGCATGAATTTCCCTAAGCTTAATTACCAGCTTAGATCTGATATGCTGCCACCAATTAGGACTTAGGTAGAGTGCCTGATAGACTCTGATCTCCCCCAAAACCTTCCCTGGAGACCCCAAGACCCAGATTCCCTGAGTCTCACAACAAAGGGGAATAAACCATTTCCCTTCCCCCTCCTTTCTTCCTCCCAGCTCTTCCCACCCTGGGTACACTAGGAGACATAGACAGATTCAAGCTCCGTGAATCTAACACAAAGAGGAAATTTATCCTTCCCTTCTCCCCACCAGTTCCCTGGTGAGTACAGACTCAATTCCCTTGAGCCTCAACTGGGGAAAAAATCAAACAGGTCTTAAAAAGCAAAACTTTTAATAAAAGGAAGGGGAAAAAAGTACAAGTTATCTTTGTAATTTAGATGGTAAATATTACAGGGTCTTTCAGCTTATAGACAATAGAAAAAAAGCTTTCTCCAGCAGAAATACAATTTAAAATACTTTCACCCAAATACACATTAAAACTCTACCAGCCAGATACACAGTTGCAAATACAGAAAAACAATTAAAAAGACTAAACTGTCTTTCTACTTTTGTACTTACAAAATTGGAACAAAAGATTAGAGAGCCTGTAGGTATGTGTGGTCACTCTCAGAGCCTAGAGAGAACAAAGCAAAACCCAAAACTACAAACAAAGGCTTCCCTCCACCTAGATTTGAAAGTATCTTGTTTCCTGATTGGTCCTCTGGTCAGGTGTTGTTTTTTTTTTGTTCTCTGTTTGTTAACCCTTTACAGGTAAAAGAGACATTAACCCTTAACTATCTGTTTATGACATAGCCAATGGGGGATTGTCATAACCTATTCCCAGATTTGGACCTTAGCGTCCAAAATATGGGGGTTAGCATGAAAACCTCCAAGCTTAGTTACCAGCTTGGACCTGGTAAAGCTGCCACCACCTGAAAAATTAGAGTGTTTTGGGGCACTCTGGTCCCCCCAAAAACCTTCCCTGGGGACCCCAAGACCCAAATCTCTTGAGTCTCACAACAAAGGGGAATAAACCATTTCTCTTCCCCCCTCCAGGTGTTCCTTCCCTGGGTTCCTGGAGAGATACACAGAAGCAAGCTCCGTGAATCTAAATGCCACCCTCCCTGTTTCCAGTCCTGGAAACACAAGTACTTCCCTTTTCACCCAGAGGGAATACAAAGTCAGGCTAGTAAATCTAACACACACAGATTTCCCCCTGACTTCTTCCTCCTACCAATTCCCTGGTGAGCTGCAGACTCAATTCCCTGGAGTTCCCCACTAAAGAAAAGCTCCAACAGGTCTTAAAAGAAAGCTTTTTATATAAAGAAAGAAAAAATACATAAAAATGGTCTCTCTGTATTAAGGTGACAAATACAGGGTCAATTGCTTAAAAGAAATATGAATAAACAGCCTTATTCAAAAAGAATACAATTCAAAACATTCCAGCAACTACACACATGTAAATACAAAAGAAAACAATATAAACCTTACTATATTTGTACTTACAACTTGGAAACAGAAGATTAGAAAGCAAGAGACAGAAATCCTCTCATAACCGAGAGAGAGACAGGCACAAGACAAGAACAAAGGACTCACACATAAACTTCCCTCCATGCAGATTTGAAAAAGTCTTGTTTCCTGATTGGTCCTCTGGTCAGGTGTTTCAGGTTACTCCTTTCCAGGTGAAAGAGACATTAACCCTTAGCTATCTGTTTATGACAGAGATCAACATCCATATCCCCAACATGTGAGACACCCTGGCTCAGGAGCCCCAGAAGACAGAGGCTGGAGGCTCTGTTCCCCCAGGAATGGGGAAAGAGGTGCTTAGGAAAATGCTCCAAACTACTGTTGCTTAGGCAGGACCTTTCAGGATTTGCATGTAATCAGAGCTGTCTGTCCCTCTCTGCCTGGCTACGTGGCAAACAAAGAGGAACACCTTGTTTTTCAGTGCAGTGTCCACCACTGGCCTGTTCTGTCCTGAGAAGGTATTAAGTGCCAGCAGTGGGAGAAGTGGAACCGTAAGTCAGATCAACTGTTTAGGAATAGCTTGCTGTGAGAGCCAGAAAATTACCCTTTACACAGATCAAACCTCCTGATACCCCAAGAAGCCCCATACAGCTTTCATCCCAAATTATAAACGATTTGCATGCCTTAGGACTCAGACACACATCTCTCTGTATGCAGATAACAGGAGAGCAAAAATCACGATTCAGACTCCCAAAATCATGACAATTTTTTAAAAGATGACGCTGTGTTTTTCAGTCAATCTCTTGATGTTTGAGTTCCCCCGGCCCATCCCCAGGGAGTGGGCATGTGACATTACTGTCGCCTGCTCTCCCACGTGTACTGGGTAAGGGGATTTTGGCCTCTGCTCTCACCCACACATCTGCCCATCTCCTGCTCAGCAATTTATCCTGTTCACCATCAGTTCCGTCCCCACCCAACCCCCCTCCACTCAGACCCCCTCAGTTCAATTCACCTACCCCATCAACCAACACTGCTCTCAGTTCACCCTCCCAGCACTCACCCCATCTGCTCAGCACCCACCATCCATACAGCTCCCCAGCCCATCAGCCCCCACCCTCCGCACTTCAGACTTCCTGCAGTCCCCAGGCCATAGTTCAGCCCTCCCAGCCTCACCTCTGCTCCTTATGGTTCTTCACCCTTCCCAGGCCTGGGGGAGGCTGCAGATTGAGCTAAACGCACCCTAGAATAGCCCAGTAGTTAGGGAGACTTAAATACAAATCCCTTCTCCAAACCACGCAGAGCACAACATCCCAGGAGTTCCCTAACACACACACTACACGGTCTGGGTGGGGGGGGACAGGCACTATCTTGTCCTCGAATGGCACGTAAGTCTCCTTATGAATCTAGTCCTGAAAGGAAAAAAATTGTCCAACACTATTCACAAATTCATGTCGAATTCGCCTTTCAGCTAACGCAAAACTGTTGTCCAAAAACATTAATTATTTGTTCAAAAAAAGTGCCCTCTGCTAATTAAATACAAGAAGAAATCTTGGGGATTTGTGTCGCTCTCTGGTATAACTGTTTGGTCTCAATGCTCTTTATGTCCCTCACTTGCAATACAGTCTGTTATATTCAGCACATGCCGAGCACCTCTGATATCAAAATTTAATCTATAAAACTATTGATTATGGTAGTTATATAATGTGGTTCTTGGTGAAATACTAGACTGGTGATTGGCTAAGAACAACTAAGTGTGCTGATGTGAAAAGTGCCATCCAAGGTCAAAGTAGACCCAAAAAGAACCTAGAGTTCAAATTAGTGAACGAACACTGCCTGAACTCAGTAAAAGGGGTTGGTGTTATTCAATTCCAGTTAAATATTGCCTGGAACGTTTATTGCCTTGGCATGTCCAGTGTGTGAGATTTCAGCTTTTAAAGCTAACTGGAACCTCAGCAAATTCAGACAATTGCCCCTTTCACACTTACATGGGGGCACAGTTACCCACACGCCTTGCCTCATTTCCATCCAGATATGCAGCCTGGGCGCCAGCCAGCCCATGAGGTCAGAATTAGCCATGCTGGGGGGTTCAATGATCACTGCTTGTCGGATGGCAAAGGGATGCCTGGAGGGTATGGAGGAGAGCCACCATCCCATAGCCATGACAGCAGCTAAAAATTTGGCCCAGCTACCCCTGGGCCCCACCTCAGCAGTCCTTCTGGTGCCCATAGGCACCGGGCACCCTCAGCCCCTGAGGAGAAGTGAAGCAGGGGGCACATTGAGCAGGGAACCACAGCGGCAAAAGGAGCAGAACATGGGGCCGCCACTCCCAGGAGCCAATGCCCCATGCCAGCAGCTCCCCCAGCGTGGCTGTACTGGTACTGCCCCCGATCCTGTCCTCCAGTGGGGCTGTACAGACCCCACCCCAGACAGGAGACAAAGCAGTGTGGAAGGGCTCAGGGTGGTACAGCCACGCCGGAGGAGCTGCCGGCCTGGGGCTGCCCAGAGGCCCCATGTTCTGCTCCTTTCACCGCTGTGGTTTTAAAGCTAACTGGCCCCCACCTCAGCAGTCTTTCTGGTGTCCATAGGCACCAGGCACACTCAGCCCCTGAGGAGAAGTGGAGCAGGGGACACCAGTGACTCCCAGCCCCTATGAGGGGGGCGGGGTGGATCCAGGCTTTTTGTGCTTCCTGGGGAAGCAGAGACGCAGACAGAGGACGGGGCCTGGGGCTCCTAGAACTGCCCAGCCCCTGGTGGGGATAATGCTCCTCAGCCTGACCGCCTCGCTGGGTCTGAGCTCAGAACTGGGTACGGGGGAGCAGCAAGGGGAATGCTCAGACAGGGTGTGGGGGTAGGGTGTGGGGCCAGGTGCAGGGGAGGGGTAGGCCCCCTCCTGAGGAACATTCTGATTAGGCCCTTCCAGGAAGGTGTGTAGGATCAGCTGACGATGTGTGTCATCCCCTTGCTGAGTCATGAGCTGCAACCTCAAAGTTCAGACCCAGAGACCGTGAGTGTCTGCGATGGGTCCAGGACTTGGGTTCAGCACGACCCAATCCCTGAGATTCCAGAACAAAGACTTTGCATTTCACACAAGCACAGAAAAGGAGACACCAAGTAGGGTGTAGAGTGCATGCAGCCCTTAGCCAGCTTCTAGGACCAGCTCTGCAGCACGTTCTTTTCTCAGCAGCTCTGCAGAAATTCCTGGACTATTTAAACAAACACAGGTGCAAGCTAGAATGTCCGTTGCAACAATGTATTGTGTTTGAGTGCCCCCAGGTTCCTCTAGACAATAGAACCACAGTAGCGCTCATCTACCTATAACATAAGATATATTGTCTAAGACAAGTGCTGGGATTGTCCCTGACTCCTATGCCCCTCTGTATCTCCTATGGCCTAGTTACAATCTAGCTCTGTGTCTGCAGTTTATCCTAAAATAAAACCTCTGTTTATCGTGTTTTCTGACATTCTTTTGCCCCCTCAGGTTCAGAGAAACTGAGACTTCTGCACTTGTATTTGAGTGGGAATCCCGCGCACATGGGAAATCATAAGACTTCAGTGTGTTGCTGTTTGGCTGAAATGCGGGCTTGCTTGAACTTTTGGCTTTCATCTCTGATTTCTTAACTGTAATCTTGAAAGATCATTATTTTCCTCTTTGTACTTTCCCGCTATCGATCCCCTCTGTCTCTGGCTGGCTGCAGGATATATGCTTTGGTTGTGTATTTAAGTCGTCTCACTCCAAAGGGCCGTGATCTTTGGTTGAAGAGGTTTGTTTTGATATCCTGGAACAGTGCTCTCATGTGGTCTCCAAAGTCAAATCATCAGGTAGTTTGGGCAGTTCTCTGAGAGCTTTTTCCGTGCTAGCACTTACATCTCCAAGTCATCGGCGAAACCTACACATTTAACCACATCAGTGCTGCCTGAGAGGCATGGGGTAGACAAAAGAGTGTATGTGCTGTTCTTTTAAATGAGTATCAGGAAAGAACGTAAGCAGCATGGACGCTGGAAGAGGGTCTAGGCAGAATCTCTGCAGTATAGCAGAGTAGGTCAGTGACAATATCTTCTGGCCCAGCTCCTAAGCTGGAGTGAGATGGACGGACCTACACTGATTTACAGCAGCTGAGCTGAGCATCTGCTTTTCCTATTCCAATACAACTACTTGTTCAGCGTTAGAAGAAAGCAGATCTTTCTGGACTCCCTGACCATTTGTTGCATGATGGGGACAGACAGGACCTGCTTTCTAGAAGACCCCACATCCTATGACTTCATCAGGATTCGTGGGTGCCAGGCACCTTTGGAAATCAGGTCCATATATAATTGGACATACTGTACTGCTTACGAGCAAATCTGAGTCCCAAGTGTCTTCACTTGGATTTGGCAGTGAATGGGTTAATAATGTTTGCAGATCCGACGTGTTCCTGTACCTGGCTGGTTTTATCCTTGATTGTTTTTCATCCTCCCCACACGCTGATCTTGCGCTGCTCAGATTTTGCTGCCTCCTCCTCCTGTTGCAGTGATGGGAGGTTTTGTTAGGGTTCCGTCACTTCATGGGGCGTCTCTGCTCACATCTCCAGCAGTTTGTTAATCTAATTGACCGGGGTGTCACCGCTGAGCTTCTCTGTTGTGGAACCAGCCACTGGAGATGGAATCCACCTGCCTCCCCTTCGCTCAGGGAGAGGGAGAGGGAGATGAGAGCCCCCTGCTTGGCTGACAGCCTTTGGAAAATCCCTGGAGACTGTTGCAAGAGAGAGCAAAGACAGGCAGAGCACACCCCGGGGCTTGCCTCTCTCTGCAGGATAATGAACACACCTGCACATTTCAGAAAGAGGGGCTAAGGGGTTTCAGGTTCTCCCAGGCATTCGCTCTCTCCTATCCTGAGCCTCCTGCGCTGTCTAGTTTTGGAGAACCAGGCTGGGTGCAACCTGCCCTCCAAAGTTGCAGTTCATGACTAGACTAACAAGGTATCCCAAGATAAAGGGTGAAATTCTGACCTGTGCCTAAGCACCACTACTGTTGTTTGGCATAAGCAGGAAACCTTGCACTAGCCCTGAATTTTACCCAGAGGGCTTCTGGCCCTCATCCCTACAGTCCCTGAGTGCCTCACAGTGACTGACACATTTTGTCCTCCCAGCACAGCTACACTGCAGTTGAGGTGGACTTCCCAGTACAGGCAGACGGGGGTGGACTAGCTCTGATTATGCTGGAGTGTTAAAAATAACCTGTGGCTGCTACAACAACGCCTCCAAGATCCTAGGTGTGTCATGGTCATGTCCACCTGGCTGTTTTTACCACACTAGCATGATGACAGCCTGCACGTGTACGTCCGCCCGACCTAGGAATTGCATGTGCCAGCTGCATCGCAGACTTACCCTCCGTCAAAGCTAGTTTGAGTAACACCTGTATTGAAGCCATGGCAGCGCGGACTAGCCTCAGCCACCGAGGAACATGGGTACAGCACGAGACGACCATGCTGCCCCAGCTTGTGTGCTGTCATGACCTGAGCTAGCTCTGAGCTAGCTAGATGGGGTTCGTCCGCTCATGTGGCCATCACACGCCGGCTGCAGTGCAGAGCAGCCCTCAGAGGTAAGGATTCGTTGTTGGCATTCTACAGCAGGAGGGCTGAAGCCAAGCGTGGATTCAGTGACTTCCCCAGACGATGTCTATAGCTGAGCTGGGACTCAAACCGCAGTCTAAATGCCGCATCATACCCACTATCCCAGTGATTCTCACTCTGATCACCTGGGCACTCCCTCATTCTAAGACCAAAATGGTCATTTCTCCCTCCACCTCACAGTTGCTAGAAGAGTAAAAAGCTGCCTCAGCAGGGTTGCCAGGTATCTGGTTTTCGGCTGGAACACCTGGTCGAAAAGGGACCCTGGCGAAGAGACCCTGGCGGCTCTGGTCAGCACCGCCAACCAGGCCTTTAAAAATCCGGTTGGAAGTGCTGCAGAGCTAAGGCAGGCTAGTCCGTACCTGTCCTGGCACTGCACTGCGCCCTGGAAGCGGCCAGCAGGTCCGGCTCTTAGGTGGGGTGCCATGGGACTTTGTGTGCTGCCTCCACCCTGAGCACTGGCTCCGCACTCCCATTGGCCAGGAACCATGGCCAACGGGAGCTGGGGCGGCAGTGCCTATGAGCTAGAGCAGCACGTGGAGCCACCTGGCCCCCACACCTAGGAGCCAGATCTGCTGGCCACTTCCAGGGCACAGCGCGGTGCCAGGACAGGCAGGGAGCCTGCCTTAGCGGCGCTGCACTGATGACCAGGAACTGCCCAAGGTAATCCCACACCCCAACCCCGAGCCCCAACCCCCTGGCCCAGCCCTGAGCCCCCCCAAACTGAGCCTCCCCCTGCACCCCAAAACCCTCATCCCCAGACCCACCCCCGAGCCTGCACCCCCAGTGGGAGCCCTCAACCCCTCTCCAAACCCCTGCCCCAGGTCAGAGTCCCCTCCCACACTCCGAAATCCTCAGCCACAGCACGGAGTACGCTCCTGCACCTTGAACCCCTCATTTCTGGCCCCACCCCAAAGACCACACCCCCAGTCAGAGCCCTCACCCTTTCCCACACCCAACCCACTGCCCTCAGCCGAGAGCCCCCTCCCATACTCTGAATCCCTTGGCACCAACCCCCAGCCCAGACTCCCCTCCTGCACCCCAAACCCCTCATCCCTGGCCCCACCTCAGAGACCACACCCCCAGCCGGAGCCCTCACCCCCTCCTGCACCCAACCCCCTGAGCCCACCCAGTGAAAATAAGCGAGTGAGGGTGGGGAGAGCGAGCAACAGAGGGAGGGGGATGGAGTGAGTGGGGCGGGGCCTCGGAGAAGGGGTGGGGCATGGGCAGGGCCTTGGAGGACGGTGGATGCAGGGGCGGGGCAAGTGTGTTCGGTTTTGTGCGAGTAGAAAGTTGGCAACCCCTATGCCTCGGTGCTACCATTGATCAGCCATAGAACTGATTTATATGCACGTGTCCTGAGAGACAGACAGAAAATACTTGACCTTGAAGGGGAAGGGTGGGCAGGGAGTGAGGAAGCAAGATTGTCTTTGTTTTCGATTGTAATAAGATTTTCAGTGTCTCATGCCCTCCCCCTCTCCCGATTGCCTTTTGTGACCCCCAGTGGTCACAACCCACCAGTGGAGAAACACTGCATCAAACCTTCCTTCTGCCCATTCTCCACAGGCGGGCGCCCAGCCTTCCCCACACCTTGTGCCTGCAAGGATCCAGTGCTCTCGGCCCTGTGACCGTGCAGGGAGCCCACTACAGCTCCACTCATTCACCAGCCCAGAGTGTGGGGGTGACGCCCAGACAGAAAGCGTTCAGCTGCAGGGTGGCCGTCCCTGTGGCCGAGCGCTTGTCCTCCTCCTTGCGGTCCTGGCTGGGGGGGTCTCTGCTCTGCCAGGCCAGGGTCACAGCCTCCCATACAGCTTGTGTCCAGGCATCTTGGGTGCCTTGGCACCAGCAACCCCCTGCAGCTCTGAAAAACCTGCTTTACAGCACGACTAAAGCACCACAGCCTATTTACCTACATGGGGAGCAGGTTTCTGATGTGAGAGGGCTTCTTAATCTAGCGGACCGAAGCAGACTGAGACCCAGTGGGTGGAAGCTGAAGCTAGATAAACTCAGACTGGAACTAAACTGCACATTTTTAACAGTGAAGGCAATTAATCATCTGAACTATTTACCAAAGGGTTAATGTGTCCAGCAGGGGTGGCATGAAGCCCAGGGGTCTGTGTCGATTCGTTGCAAGAGAGCCGTTTGGACTAAGAGCTTGGCAGCTCTGTGAGCCCTTTGCACAGGAACAGGTCTGAGGCCCAGGGGCTTGCTATGAGGTCAGTACCCGGAGATTGGTGCAAAGCCCTGATGGTGTCTGTGAGGTCATCTCCTCCGGCAAGGACGGTGTCGTACTCTCTAGGAGGCCCTGGAGTCAGACTGGGTTTGTGTGAGGCCGTAGTGTCTCCATGGAGGTCGCTGCCTTGGACACCGATCCTAGTGCTTTCTGTGGGGTCACTGCCTGAGGGAAAGGAGGTGTGAATCCCTAGGAGTCTCTGCTAGGAACTGCCCCAAGCAGAGTGTGTGGTAAGCTCAGGGTTCGCAGTAAGGTTGAGGCTGTAGAAGTTGGTCTTAGGCCCAGGAGTCTCTGTTAGTTCAGGGTTGAGCAGGATTGCTGTGAGGCCATAGAGACTGCTTTGAGGTCATTGCCTCAGGCACAATTTGTCTGATGTCTCTGCCACTCAGCGCCTTTGGTGGGGTCCATGTGGCGATCCTGCTGCCGAATAGTGGAACAATTTATCCGGTGACACAGTGGATTCTCTCTCTCTCTTGGGATCGTTAAAGCACGACTGGATGCCTCCTTCTAAAAAGCTGTGGTTCAACCTCAGGACATGGGCTGTAGATGATTATAAATATTCCCATCTGGCCTTAAAATCTACTGATCTGTGCAATAAGCCGAGCTCGCTAAAGCTGAGGCCGAGCAGTGATGTTTGCCTTGTTCTCCCAAGAGGAAGGCCTGCCTCCATGGAGCGCTGGTAATCCTGAAACCAGGCCACGACTTTACCAAGCAAGCCTGGGAGTGTGCGTGCAGAGAACCAGTCCCTTGCATTAATCCCTCTCTAGCACCTTTCCAGGCTGCTGCAGCAGCAACACAGTGTCAGGGTCCGTAGCTTTTATTTCTCATTTCTGTCCGGCTCGAAGTTTAGCCCAGTGCTGTTGGAGGGGGAGCACGGAGCCAGGGGAGAGTGCTACTAATTAGCCGGCTCTGCACAGGTGAGCATCGTTGCTGTCACATCGGTGCTTGATCTGTATTCAGTGCCTTGTATTAAACGTAACGGGCTTTATCAAAGGATTGGCAGGAAATATATAATTAAAGCACAGTAACAAAGGGAAGCCGGCAGGTGGATGTCATGATAGGATCACAGTGAATCATATTTCTATTTACCCCATCCCAAAACCACTGTTATGAACAATAGGACTCTGATCCTGGGTCCAGCCATGCTGCGCGCAGCACAGGACCTGAGGGGTTGGGGCAAAGACACCTTTCTCTTCCCCTGATCCCATGAGGTCAAACTAGATGATCACACCGAGCCCTATCTGTGAGTAAGTTAGAGCAGCCTCAAGGTGTTCTGTGTCCCTCGGGTGCTGACTGGTCACAAAGGCAGCTAGGATATTTTATATGGATGCTGGGTATTTTATATGGGATGTTGGCCCCTCACCAGAGCCCTAAACCTGACTAGGATCTTACCACACAGCCTTTGCAGGTAGCCCTGGGCATCTGCATTGCTGCCCACTGTTCATGTGTATTATGTCCCCCCAAGCAGATGAGTCTGTAGCAGCTCTCAGTCTGAGATCCTGTCTGTAGAGACTGCTGTGTTTAGCCCTGCAGGTCCCACAGAGTTGCCAACTCTTTTGGTTTTTATTTAATGAGGTAGAATTGCACTTACAAGTCTCATGTCTCTGGTGTTCTCCACGGAGCCCCAGCTCCTGGAGTCATGTGACTATGTAAGACCTTCAGCTTGCATTTTAAAAAAGTAAGTTTCTAGTGCTAGTTGCAGAATAAAGTTGGAAAAACTGACTCCTGCAGACTCCAAAGCTAGATAGCCTCCAAAACCAATAAACACAACCCCAAACCTATTGATTTTCAAAGCTAGTCTCATGGCTTTTGAGCACTTAGGTTTTGCCATAATGAAGTTACCTCCCCTGCCATTGCGTTACTGGAGTTTGATCCCAGGGGTCAGCTGAGCTGGCAGCCATCACAGTGACATGGAGTCATTGACTGGCAGTGACCAATAGCAAGTGGAATGTTTCATATGTGAGGAAACCTGGGGACAGAGCAGGGTGCTGGGAGAGAGCGAGCTGGAAACTTCTCACCAGAGCCCTGGCACGGAGGAGGGTAAAAGCACCAGACCAGGAGCTGACCGCACCCGTTGTAGCCAGAACCACACCCATAACTGCAGAGAGGAAATTCAGTTAAAACTTTGCACCCAGCCAATGAAGCTACCTGTAGGGAGACTGGTGGATGGGACCTGGATAGCTCAGAAAGGAAAAGGTTTAAGCTTTTCTGAAATGCCCTAATCCTGTTCATCTGCTCTCTCCCCAAGGCCTTGTCCTCCCTACAAAAGAGGGGTTCTCACACTGGGGGTCCCCTCAGGGGGCTGTGAGTTATTACGCGGGGGTAGGGTTGCCAACTTTCTAATCACACAAAACCAAACACCAGAGCTGTAACAAGGAATTTTTGCGCCTCAGGCAAGGGGGCCGAAGAATGAATGAAGTGGCAGCAGCAATTTGGCAGCAGGTCCTTTCCTCCGAGAGGGACTCAGGGACCCGCCGCCAAATTGCCACTGAAGAAGCAGGGGCAGTAGAGCAGCCACCGAAATGCCGCCAATCACAGTAGCGCTGCACCCCTCGGCTTTGCGCGCCCAAGGCAAATACCTCACTCGCCTCACCCTTGTTACGGCTCTGCCAAACACCCCTGCCCCACCCCTTCTGTGAGGCCCCATCCCCACTCACTCCATCCCGCTCCCTCCTTCGCTCACTCTCCTGCACCCTCAGTCACTTTCACAGGGCTGGGGCAGGAGGTTGGGGTGCAGGAGGGGGTGAGGGCTGTGGCTGGGGGTGGAGGCTCTGGGGTGGGGCTGGGGATGAGGGGTTTGGGGTGCAGGAGGGGGCTCCAGGCTAGGGGTTGGGGTCGGGAGGTGCAGGCTCCAGGGTGGGGTTTGGGTATGAGAGGGGATTCTGGGCTGGGGCAGGGAACTGGGGTGTGGGAGGGTGTTTGAGGTGCGGGGTCCAGGCAGCATTTACTGGCATTCGGGGTGGAGGCAGCACGCAGAGCCTCACTGGCCTAGAGACTGCAGGGACCTGGTGGCTGCTTCCAGAAGTTGCGCGGAGCCAGGACAGGTAGGAAGCCTGCCTTAGCCACGTGCCCCTGCTACGCTACTGACCGGACTTTAAACAGTCCAGTCGGCAGTGCTGACCAGAGCCACCAGGGTCCCTTTTCAACTCGGTGTTCCAATAAAAAAATTGATGCTTGGCAACCCTACGTGGAGGTCACGAGCGGTCAGCCTCCACCCCCAAGTCCCACTTTGCCTCCAGCATTTATAATAATGTTAAATATAAAAAATGTGTTTTTAAATTATGGGGGGGGTCACACTCAGAGCCTTGCTGTGTCCCAGGGGTCATCAGTACAAATGTTTGAGAACCACTGGGTTAGAACATGGCTGTGCAGAGTCAAGTTAGCTCACACTCTACTGACCATAACTTGGGGGTCAGCAGAGACCAGCCTGAGTAGCCTCCCGCAGCAGGTCAACTACCCACAGCAACCCCCCAGTGGCCCTAGGAGAGCCATGACTGGAGAGCAATGCCTGGTATCTACACCAAGCACTTGGAAGGACTCCTGGGGCCCATTCCTCTGCCACAGACACGCTAACTTTCCTGATTGTTGGGAGAGTTGATTCATTCATGTTGGTAACCACTGTAAGACACTACACAGTCGTTACCGTGATGGCACAAGACGAGTTGCCTCCGGGGGCTAAGGGGTTCTCTTATTTGTGTTCAGTCTAGAATCGATGGGCCTGATTCTTACCTCATGTGCCATCATCCCACCGACATCAGCAGAGGTGCTTCCGGTTCACACTAGTATAAATGAACTCTGGATGAGATCGCACTGCTCATTGAGTTGGAATCTGCAGTGCTTCAGGGCCTAAGTGTTTGAAGGACAGGATGGGGAAGTGCCAGAGAATAAGTCACTTCACTTCCTTTGGAGTAATACTTATGGGTCATTATCCTCTTCTCTTGGTCTCATTGGGAGTACGCAACACCGACACTAAAGTCCAGAGTTTCATAACAAACATGCAGGCAAATGTGTAATTATTGTCTAGAGAATTACATGATTATATTACAAAATGGAGATCTCCTTGTCATTAGCAAATCTCTCCATAGGCATTCTTTTTACAGGGCAGCTTTGAAACTATTAGCATAATAAGCTGTTCCTCAAATCCTGATCACTAATTAAAGCCATATATTATTGTCAGCTCCCCTATTGGTATGTAAGTGCAGTTCTACCTCATTATATTGTAATAAATGTCTTTATTGTTTACTTAGAAAAAGGCAAAAGTTGCAGGAAAACTTTTTATGAAATAAACCTGGACTCTTCCCACCTCATCTCTTCCTCCCCACTCTACCCGGGGCCCATTCCACTCTCAGTTACATAGCGGTTTTGGCATATTTTCACAACTGAAGCAAGGCATTTGCCTACAAACCCTCCCCACAAAAAGAAATTCTGCAGCTTGAGGACAATTAGCACTAGGTTTGTATGAAGCTTATTGCTGAGCAGGGTGAGCACAGCCAACAGCAAAACAGTCAACAATGACCTTTTTTTAAAAACAACACACACAGACAAATGGGGAAGCTAGTCCGGAAAAGAAACTGAAGTCCTTTCATGCAGCATGGAGGCTATTTAAACAACTGCAGGAGAGTCCCAGAAGGAATATGTATCCCTGAACTATAAAGGCAGCAGGAAGGGAACACGTGGACCCGTGCTAAATGACAAAGTTCAAGAGCTTATTTGAGCCTAACAGGTGTCCATCAGAGACTGGAAGTCCAGCTCCAGTGCAGTCAATAGAAAGGAGCATGAAAAGTGAGATGGTCGGGAGGAAGCCAAAAGAGAAGCTGAAGAGCAAGACATCAAAAACCTTAAAACAAATCAGAAGACATTCTTTAAGCAGCTTCTCGGAAGCAGGAAGCCTGCAAAAGAATCCACATGGCTGTCGAACTATCTGTAAGTAAAGGGAGCAAATAAGGAGGATACGGAAATGAGAGAATCTGAAAGGAAATGAACCTCCCCAGCGTACTTACAAATGGCGCACACAGCATGTCAGTGCAACAGCATGCTCATGTTACTGCTAGTCTGGCCTACGTCTCTGTAAGCTTCGCCCATGTGTTGTATCTTGTCTTCAATGGAGACTCTAAGCTCTTTGGGGCAGGCCCATCTTTTGCTGTCTGAACGGGATGTGCTAGGGATCAGAGCCTCTAGCTCAAACCTGGACACTTGAGAAAAAGTGGGGGCCCGGTTCTGTGCTCTCATAGCCTGCTGTAAATCTCAGGTAGCTGCTATGAATCCAGTGGTGTTACCCTGGCATATAACTGGTGCTAAGGAGAAGAGAATCAGGTCTTTCATTCTTAGTTGCAATGTGCTACCCTGCCCCTGGCACTGCTGCTCACAGGAGTTCCTTTGAGTATGGAACCTTCCCACAGCCTTGACAAAAGAACTTTTTTAAACCACTTCCGGACCCCTGAGAGAACTATCCCAGGGCAAGGAGGGTTGTACCCTTATGTTATTCGGTATTAATAGGACGCATATGATAACCACAGCCCAGCTCCTGACAAGCCCCAAGCAGCACCTTTGCTACAGAACTAATATCCCAAACATCACTGCCACTTGTGATTGGGAGCCTATTCTGCAAGAAAGTGAGAAGCCCAAGGAGTATTCAATATGCCTCACCTAAAACCATCTCATCTATCTGTCTCATTGAAGACCAGCAGCTTGTTTGGTGGCAGCTTTATCTGGAGAGAAGCGAAGCTGAGAAATCACCATTAAAGTCATCTGGAAAGCAGTGAAAGTCCTTGTGCTTCCACCAGGACTTTACCACTAGATCCCTGGTTCCGTACACCAGGCAAAGCTGTGCCATTTTCCACTAGTGACATGATTTAACTTCAGTTCATCCCAGCACTAATTAACATTCATAGTGCCCAGACACATGTTTTCATGGGATTTGAATGCAGACATTTTTCGGGCCTCTGTTATTTTACTAAATAACTTTCTCTGAGGCTGGAGAATGAAACACCTCAGATCAATGTTATGATCCCTGCCCAGAAAGACAAATCGACAAGCCTATGCCAGGGGGGAGGCCCGAAGGGAACTTGTAACTTACAAATCCAACAGAACTTGTAGCTGTGGCAAAACGAAGCTTGTACCAGATTTTAACGCCTTTTTGAGATCCCAGGTAAGTGTCAGTCAGGGAAAAAATACTGTTAAATCTTACACGGGAGGAAACAGAAACAGTCCTGGAGTTGACTGGAAAGATTCTGTATACAAGGGAAAACATACTCCCTCTTAATTGAAACAGATTTCAACCCAGGGCCCTTCTCAGGGGGACTGTTCATTGACACAGCAGGAGAGGAAGGTTCTTTGAAACAGTCTCCAAGAGCTGAATGCACGGGGCTGGTCAACACTGAGAACTGACATCCGCATGCCACACCCCTGAAAGATGTCGTTAAGCTGACCTAACCCCCATTGTGGACAGAGCTAGGCTGAGGGGAGAATTTGTCCATTGACCCAGCTACCGTCTCCTGGGGAGGTAGATTCATTGCAGCGACCAGAGAAGCCCTGCTATCACTGTAGAGCAGGTCAAGGCTGAAGTGCTGCAGCAGCGCAGCTGTAGTTTGTACGTGCAGACATAGCCTCAGGAAATAGGGCCAGACCAGTCTGTGGCTCTGCAAACTCCCCTGCCCTGAGTGGCCGGGCTGAACCTGGCAGCACTCACATTACTGGGGGATTGGCACTTCAGTCACACCTGGTAGATCAGATGAAGGCAAATACCACCTTGCCTTGGTTGCTATGCCCCTCCTTGTCATCTCCAATGACCAGCTTAGATGCAGCCCTCCTCCTTTCTCCCCCAGCTTCTATGGGAGACCGCAGTGCGGACAGTGGCCCTGAGCACGACTCTTAAAGCATCAACCACTCCAGTCAAAGCTCTGGGGCATTATAGCTTGCAGGGAGGAGGCACTCTGCTCCCACGGCTCCTCCTTCTCTTCTCAGCGCTGGGCGGGGGCACTGCTCCACTAGCGGCCACGCTGGTCAATGCAGCACAGCCCGCGTTAACTCCTTCTCTGAACTGGGTGGGACAGCCCCAGGCTTCACACACAACACTCGCTGGTAGGGCCACCTCCACCTCTGCGGGCCACGTGCTGGCATCGCCGCCCCATCGCTGCATGAAGCTACTTGGCTTTGACCCCATAAAATGGTCTGATGTGCCGACTCTCAGCCCGTGGGGGTCTCCTCCCCTTCTCCCTTGGGCTGCAAGGAGTGTGTGGCTGGTGCTGCTCTCTCCTTGCTGCAGATCTGGAAGAGTAAAGCCGGGGGACTGAGTGTAGGCTTTACATGCCCCTGATCTTTAATAACATGGGGGTTAACATATTGCCCTTGATTATTGGCCCTTTTCCAGTACTCATTTATCTCCTTTTAGCAAGTTTAGTGCTGCTGAGAGGTGTTTGCCTGACAGTCCTGCCGAGCAAGGGCTACAGAGCAGCTCCTACCACACCCCTAGTCCCACCCAATAATAGGGCAAAAGGGAAATGAAGTCTCCTTGCTCCACTTGTCTGTGGTCTCTCCTTTCAAACTGCCAGTGAGGGATGGGGGCTTTATGATGCCAACACCAGGCCCCAGACCCACTTCCATATTTCAACAGGCCAGCTGGCCACCATCAGGGTGAGAACTTTCAGCCAGTACAGGCCAAAGGCTGGATTGCAGCTCATGACCAAGCGAGCGGTGCAGGGTTTCATGCCATCCTGCTAGCCTCCCTGCAGTGTTGTATTCCTCTGTCTTTTAGCATCTTATCTGCAGTGTCGTCCAAAATCCAGTACAACACCAGCTGGAACTGGAGCTGAATACCAGTAGCCGCAAGATAAGCATGTTAGCACAGTCTGAGGGATGCTACATCCACTTCATTCTTTGGGTCAGGCTCCAGGCATTTCCATCTGCAACTGCTTGTGCCCTGTTGACAAGTCTTTTGAATGCACCAGAGCTTAAAGGGATCAACAACCAGAGCTTTGGACCCCACCTTGTCCAGCCAGAGCCCGCCAGGCAATTTGGAGAAAAGAAGCCTGATAGAGCAAGCACTCGAGTAGTTCAACACGCACAACAGGGCGTGTAAAGAAGGGTGGTGTAGTGACTAGAGAGCTAGGCCTGGTCTATGGTAAAAAGCTCGATCAACACAGCCATGTCACTCAGGAAAGTGAAAAATCCACACCCCGGAGCCGACCTAGCCCCCAGTGTAGCCAGCTCTAGGTCAGCAAAAGAGTTTGTCCATCGACCCAGCTACTGCCTCTCGGGGAGGTGGATTCCCTGTGCTGATGGGAGAACCCCTCCCGTTGATGCTGGTAGTGTCTACCCTGAAACGCTGCAGCTGTGCCACTGTGACGTTTCAAGTGTGGATAAGCTCTTGCTTAGGACTCAGACTATAGGATGAATTTCCTCCTCCCTCCCAAACCACTTGTCTGGCATCGGGCTAGTCGCTTAAGGTATGTCCACATGACTAAAGCTGCAGCAGGTCTCAGAGTCCAGATCTACAGCTTCAAGCTTGCACTACAGCGGGGCAGATGTTCCAGCACTGGCTCTAAAACCCACACTCTGTGGGCATTCGTTTCCCATCTGCAAGTAAGTTCACAGGAGGGTGATGAAGCTAAAGACTGTGAGATACTCAGAAATTAAGAGAATAGGGGCCAGCTAGATGTATAATTGCATGTCTGTTAAGACAAAGACACCTGCTTACCCTGAGCAATCTTAACAATGCTCCATATTTTTCATTTCACTTCCTCACTGCACCTAAATTACATTTGTTAAAATGCCCTGTGAGGTTATTCATCATTGACTAATTATTATCTAATTAATACTGCATTGATTAATGGATGAATTAATAATTCTAATAATTGTTACCATTTAAGCTATTATTAATAATACTTAATAAATGCAAATTAAATAGAAGGAATCGATTCAATCAAAGTTCTCTCTATGGAGCTAAGAACGAATGCTGATTTGAAAGGGAGAGAAGTAAGAAGGATCCATAAATTCCAAAGACAGGGCGGATAAGGTAATATCTTTTATCTGACTGACTTCTGTTGTGACAGAAACAGGTCTGGTCCACACTAGAAAACTAGGTTGGTTTAACTACATTGGTCAGGGGTGTGAAAAATCCCCCCCATGAATTGTGTGGTTAAGCTGACCTAAGTCCCCATATAGACAACGCTAGGTTGATGGAAGAATTTTTCTGTTGACTTAGCTAACGCCACTCAGGGATGAGGATACCTCCACTGGCAGAGAATCCCTCCCATCAGCATTGGCAGTGTCTATACTGAAGCACTACAATGCCACAGTGTAGACAAGTCCACAAGTTTTTGCACTACACAGAGCTCTTCTTCAGGTCTGAGAAAGGTACTCAGAGCATCACCACTACATATAAGGTGAAACAGCTGGCTTAGCATAGGTAGTTAACACATATTCAAAGAGCTTGTCTACGCTTCAAATGCTACAGTGGCACTGCTGTAGCACTTCAGCATAGACACTACCTATGCCGACTGGAAGGTTCGCCCATAGGCATCCACCTCCCTGAGAGATGGTACCTAGGTCAACAGAAGAATTCTTCCATTGACCTAGTGCTGTTTTTCACACCAATCACCAACATAGTTAAACTGACTTAATTTTCTAGTGGGGACCAGGCCTTAGGCACCAGTCAAGGTGAAGTGGCCCGTTACCCCTGCTGCAGTTACAGGACAAAAAAGGGGGATTAGCAAATTACAGATTATTGTAATAAGCCATAAATCCAGTGTCTTTATTAAGTCCATGAGTTTTAGTGTCCCTAACTGTTATGAATTTAAGCTCCCAGGCTCCTCATTTGAAGGTGTTGTGCAGGTTTCCTTTAAGGATGAGGACTAAGAGGTCAGATCTGGAGTGATCATTTTGGGAAAAGTGATCGCCCACAGCTGACAGGGTGTTTGTGTCCTTTATCAGTTTTCTATTTGTGTCAGTTCATTTGAGAGCAAAGTGATTGTCTAGTTTTACCCACATGGTTGCTCCTGGGGCATTTAGTGCACAGGATGAGGACACCCCATATTATGAGAGGCAGGTAGGTGTAGGACACATGGATCTTGTGGGGGGTGTGAATCATCATAGCAGGTTTTGCATCTGTTGTTCTGGCAGGGTCGGGTGTTGGTTTGAGTTGGCGTAGCCTGGTCTGTGGGGAACATGCTTCAGAGGATGAGCTTGGTGAAGCTGAGGGGTTGTTTGCAGGCCAGAAAAAGGGTGTTCAGAAAAGATTTCAGGATGGGGTCCCCACTGAATATGTAATTGTTTTATGATAGCCCGTAGGCGTTCCAGCTTGGGGCGGTGGGAGACAACTAGGGATGTGCAGCTGGAGACACACAGAAGCAAACTGATTAGTCCAAGATTACACAGGACGCTTATGGCAAAGCTGGGTCGAAGTCAGATCTCACAGCTGCTGGCCCCATTACAAGTCAACTCAAGCTCTCAGCTGAGATGTGGCTAGTTCTGGTCCTGCCAGTGACTTGCTTTCATTATACTTCACGCTCAGGGCACTTATTAGTGCCACACAAAACCCTGAGGAGTTGAGGGATGTGGTTTTCCTGCTTCTATTGATGGGGAAAGGAGAGGGCCAGTGCCACTCTGACAGCCAGTGTTAGGATCAGGTCTAGCCCCAGCCCCCACTGTCACACCCCTGCACTAGACACAGCCACGCTTTGGCTTGCTGGGCCTCCGCTTGCCCCTCTGTGAGATGAGCACTCAGTAATCAGCTGCCAGGTAGCAGTCCTGGCAGGGTGATGTTATCATGGCTGTGCAGCACGTGACACTATATGAGCATTGTTAGGTGTCCTCCCAGAACAGCAAAGGGAACAACGACCCGCCCCCACACACACACCCCTTCCCTGGATCACGGCTCCCATGACCTTTACCCTTTCAGGGGCTGTAACAAGATAGAAAAGAAAGGACAGCACTGGGGGAGGAGAGAGATTTGGCAAATACATTTTCTGCAGAGAGAGGCTGTGAATAGCACCAGGGCCTCTACCTTCTCTGTGAGGGATGGCGTATCAGCGGAAGCATCAGGTGAGCAGAGATTGCTCACATTCGAGCCCCAGCCCCTCGCCTCTGATTATGTAACGAAGGGCCATGCAATTCATGGGGTGGGTTTTTCAGACAAGACCTTAAACATTGCAATTCTGCCTGCTTGGGGGAGGGATGTCAGGGCCCAGGTATGTTTATTTGGAACAGGTTTTTGTCCTGGTGTCACTGTACCTCTCACCTGAGAGACTGCCACAATGAAGTGGTGATGTGAGTTTAGAGTATCTACAGTCCTTGAGGACAAAGGATCCAGGATACATTGCCAAATTTTATTCCTTTATATTCCAGTGTCAATGCAAAACCAGGACTGAGATAGCAAGCACAGACATGGAGAAATGCAAGTTAAGGGCGAAAGTCCAAGCCTTTCTCTGCTGTCTTGCACTTAGTCCTTAAAACATGGTCTGTGTCTGCATTACCATAATTTATTTGCTAAATACCAACACGTACTAGAACAGTAACCAGAGTTTCTTATACAACAAACTATACATAGAGTAAACCACAGCATTGTACACACAGGGGCACATTCTCCTTTGGCTTCACCTCGCGCTGTTACTCTCACCAGTGAAAACTGGGTGTAAATTGCTACCGCTATGCAGTAGCTTTCTACTCCACTTCGCACTGGTGTATTTGACTACCCGAGATGCAGGGGGGGGCTGAGAATCAGGCCCAAATTCTTCAAGCTTGGTTTGATTTTCAAGTCTCAATGAGACCTACAAAACAAGACAAGTCTGAAGCGAGTTGGCTCAGAAGTTTGAAAGGTGCCAGTGATTACAATGAAAGGGCACAAGGTCTGAGACAGTCCCAACATTCATATTTAATAGGTATTGCCAACTACATCTGAGTGGGCACAAGTGACAGAATATCATAGCCCAGGCCCAGTGGGCTGGAATTTACAAACGGCTCCAAAGCTGTACTTGGCAAAGCCTAACAAGATCATCCTTGTTCTCTAACCAGTTGCATACATCCTCCAGGTGAAAGAATCAGGCAGCTCCAGGGCTCATGTTAACCTCTTGCTGTGGGCTCTTGCAGAATGCGAGTTCTTGACCTGTATTTCATTTGCCTGAATCCATATACTGCCAATAAGGCCAGGCACTCAGTCAATCGCCCTTTCAGAGATGGCGCAAAGGCCAGGTGTTGTGACCACTGCTCTCCTGGACACAGAGGGAGGAGGAGAAAGGCTGAGTGCAAGCACAGCAGTTGTTTATTACAGGTTTAGCCATTATTTCTGTTCAAGGATCAGACCATTCGATGCACATCGTCTGGCAGAGATGAGATCTCCAGCCAGTCGAGAGGAGAAGAGAGAGATTAAAAAACCAAAAGATGCCCCATCAAAGGGCAGGCACCAAACACAATGGAGTGGGACAATTTGGATTCCAGATTCCACATGCCCTGTGGCAAGACGAGAGGAATGTGTTTATCCACCTTGAGAGGAAAATGGAGCCCTCCTGGCATTATAAAAAGGGATCATTCTTCTTGTGCTGCAATAGTTCAAGGAAATCAGTGGTACCTTAATTACCTCTTTGGATGATATCAGAAAATGTGTATCACTAAAGAGAAAACGGGGCCCTAGGAAAGGTTACTGGAGAGTAATTTTTGTCAGTCACAGTTATTTCTGATAATAGTACAAAGTTCAGCAGTATTCATAGCACAGCCCGGGTGCCCATTGATTTTGTTAAAGTTCAGACTAACACTTCAAACCTGTGCCTGTGGCAGTTTTCCCTAGGACTTTCACGGCTGCTCCTTTAGCATTCTAGCCATGTAGCTAAGGAGATAGCAGCTCGGAACTGTCTGCTGGGAGGACACACTGAATCTGCAACAGCCAGAGTTTGTCTCCCGAGTGCAAGGTATTTACTTGACAGTAATTACAACTTTACATTCAAAGTGGTGATCTATGGTGGTAATATCATGTGTCAGGCAGAGGTGTTGTGGCCAAAGGGGGACAAGGGAGAGGGGATGGCAAAGGAATTAGATTAACAGGGAAACAAAGGCAGTGCAGTGAAAATGAAAAATGAAAGGATACTTGACCAGTGGAGCATGGCTGACTTAACCTGCCAATCTGACAAAGCCAGAATAGACATGCAGCCTGTCCATCTCCTATTTACCCACTGAAATACGAGTTCACACACACTCCAGCCTAAGCCACTGCAAAGTCCAAATGGATCTCATCGCCATAAATAATTTATACATTCCAGGGGGTGTACGCTGAATATCAGGCTAGTAGAGAGAGTCTTCAGATCTTCCCCTGCATGGAGCACTGAAAGCAGATGTCACAGCAAAGCCACTTGTGTTCAGGAACATGGTGGATGCCTTCTAGCCCTAGACACTTAGCTAGTGAGTACTGAACAATGTATCCAGCAGCCAGCGTGGCTCTTGGGATTGCTAGTGACCCTGAGAACTGTCCACTGTTAGGTCATGGGTAGCTCCAGCCTGTAGCAGCTCGGAGCTGCATACCTTCAAAGGTGGACTAATATTACATCGACACCTGCTAAACCTCTAGAACTGGGCATCTCAGAACTAAGTCACACAAAAATCAGAGAACTGCTTGGAAAAGTTGGGCCTAGTTACTTTTGCTGTCAGTAGATTCAGGGTTGTTTTTTTAATTAGCTATTTATTCAGTAGCACCTACAGTCCCTAGTCAGGGCACAGGGCCCCTTTGGGCGAGGTGTTGCACACACAACAAAAAGCCAGTCCCTGCTCCAAAGCGTTCGTAATCTAACTCAGCTCAAAGCCTGGCAGGGACAGACTGAGCTGCTGAAGCGGACTCTGATCATTTCTCTCTGATAAATCCCACAGGGTTACAAAGGTCAACTCTCCTTATTCCCCAGGGCGCTCGCCTGTGGAGTCCCACAGGGCTCTGGCCTATTGCTCACCATGGTGGTCACTTTCCAAAAGTGACTAATGATTTGGGGAGTCTCAGCTTTTGCATTCCCAACTTGACACCCTAAAGGAGCCAGATTTGCAGAAAGTGCTGAGCATCCCCCTCTGATCATCAGGCCCTTTAAAGGCATCTGAATTTGGACTCCCAAAATCACCCACAGGCCCTCATGTTTAGCATCTTGCTTCTCCAATAGCAGAGATAAGATGTCCCAAGCAACTGGGAGGAGGAATTTTTCTCCTAGTCCCCTCAGAGCTGTAGGGTATAAGTGGTGCACTTCTATCCCGGGTCACTCCCTTCCAGCACACCTGGCATTCTATATCTCACAGCACCTCCACCGAGCACTCACCATGTATGCCATGAATATTCAGTCTCTTCAACCATTAGATCAGTTAACTCTGTGTAACCCAGGCGTAAACCATGTGGCTATGTTGTAATGGTATGAGTTCATCAGGATTCACTGACTTAGAGAATTGATGGAATGCAACATGAACACTCCTGCTATCACCAAGGACATCAATGCACATCGGCCTTGCCAAACGGCTTCCCACAGCCGCAGAGAAGGATTGGTCAACCTGGGAGATGTTTAAATTGCCTCCATACAAGAGTTGGCAGCTGAAAAGTCAATATAGAATCATAGGACTGGAAGGGACTTTGAGAGGTCATCTAGTCCAGTCCCCTGCACTCGTGACAGGACTAAATATTATCTAGGCCATTCCTGACAGGTGTTTGTCTGATCTGCTCTTAAAAAGCTCCAGAGATGGAGATTCCACAACCTCCCTAGGCAATTTATTCCAGTGCTTAACCATCCTGACAGTTAGGAAGTTTTTCCTAATGTCCAACCTAAACCTCCCTTGCTGCAGTTTAAGCCCATTGCTTCTTGTCCTAATCTCAGAGGTTAAGAGAAACATTTTTCTTCCTCCTCCTTGTAACAACCTTTTAGATACTTGAAAACTGTTATGTCTCCTCTCAGTCTTCTCTTTTCCAAACTAAACAAACCCCTTCAATCTTCCCTCATAGGTCATGTTTCTAGACTTTAATCATTTTTGTTGCCTTTCTCTGGACTCTCTTCAATTTGTCCACATCTTTCCTGAAATGTGGCGTCCAGAACTGGACACAATACTCCAGTTGAGGCCTAATCAGAGCGGAGTAGAGCAGAAGAATGACTTTTCATGTCTTGCTAACAACACTCCTGCTAATACATCCCAGAATGATGTTCGCCTTTTTTTTGCAACAGCGTTACACTGTTGACTCATTTAGCTTGTAATCCACTATGACCTCCAGATCCCTTTCCACAGGACTTCTTCTTAGGCAGTCATTTCCCATTTTGTATGTGTGCGCAACTGACTGTTCCTTCCTGAAAGGAGCACTTTGCATTTGTCCTTATTGAATTTCATCCTGTTTACTTCAGACCATTTCTCCAGATCATTTTGAATTTTAATCCTATCTTCCAAAGCATTTGCAAACACTCCCAGCTTGGTATCATCCACAAACTTTATAAGTGTACTCTGTATGCCATTATCTAAATCATTGATGAAGATATTGAACAGAACCGGACCTAGAACTGACCCCTGCGGGACTCCACTCATTATGCCCTTCCAGCGTGACTGTGAACCACTGATAACTACTCTCCGGGAATGGTTTTCCAACCAGTTTTGCACCCACCTTATAATATCTCCATCTCACCAGCGCTACAGGCCAGGCCATATCATGTGCTCAACACTGAACAAATCTAGGATTGTAGTGGAAGGACATGAGACGAACACAACACTGCTCTTGGTCCCACTTTAGTGGCTGCACCACAAAAAGCTTGTGTCTGCTACTGCCTTTGAGAGGGAGCAAAGGGTTATACTTTTAGACACAGTGGTTCCCACGTTCAGTCTTCACTGCTGACAACTTAACTGGGAGAGGCAGGGGAGAGGTGCTGCGTGTTTACATTATATTTGTTAATTTGAAAAAGGACTTTTACTGTAAGAGTTGGGGAGTCCACATTAGACTGGACAGCAGACAGGAGTCTTTTCTTTTAAGGATGGTACAAGAAAGGTGGACTTGATTCTCAGTCATTGACTTCCTCCCCGTGACATCATCAACATGAAGTCCCTGCTGGGAGCTCACCCAGAGCAGATGGTGCCTGGAGAATCCCTACGGGACACAATGGTCTGCTCCCAGGAGGAGAGGGAATTGGTCCTTGAGCTCAGCAGAAGGATCATCAGGGCTAATTTGGGCTTGAGAGACTCAGTAGCAATGAATGATTTGTATTGAGCCCCCAAGGCCATCCCATTCATTTCACACTCCAGAAGGATGTTCAATCTTAGTTAAAAATAAATAAGGTCAATTATTGGAAAGGGAAAAATAGCAGTGTATTTATTGCAAGTAAATCGAAAGTAATTACTCTGGGAAAAGTTCTATTTTGGGCCCAAAAGTGCAATACATTAGCTGTCATGATTCTGAAAGTAACTGGCAAAGAGAACCTCAATAAGTCATTCTCTGCAAGTCAGGACAAGACACAACATAGTCCTAGTGGGGCCTGATTCAGTTACACCTTGGGCTGCAGCTGACTTACTCTTAATTCCCAACAGCATCAGTGACAAAATGATCCCAAACTGCTCCATTGTCTTGCTCTAGCCCCTACCCCTCTATTCATCTAGACCTTCCTCCTTTCTGTCCCTTCAACAAGCCCCACCCTCAGGGTTGGCATAAGAGGAAAACATCTAAAGCCAAATCCTTGAGGTTTCTCAGTCCAGACTGTCTTTGTAGTTAGTGGGAGTTTTGCCTACATACGCATGGAAGGTAAAACTGTCAAAAGCACTTAAGTGACTTAGGAACCTAGGTCTCATTGAAAGTCCATGAGTGCCTGAGTCACTTTTAAAAATGACACACAGGCTCCTAGTGTGACCCTTAGTGAAAACTGTACAAGGACTTAAAGCATTTGAGATCTACAATAAATGGAATCATGAACAACACTGGGATTTTGTAAGGAACATATGAGATTTGCAGCTGTATTACTGTTTATATATTACAGCAGTGCCTGGAGGCTAGGGTCTCATTATGTCAAGCACTGCCTGCACATGGAACAATGTGTATTGCATACTGCAAGCGTCACACTGTAGCCTATTTGCATACTAAGCCAGCTGTGAATTAAGCAAAGAGAAGAAATTTACAAGATAAAACATAGCAGGGGCTGCCCTGTCTATGAATAAAGACAAATGAATGGTCTGGTATTTCTTGAAGTGCAAAGAGACACGCTGAATCCTTCACCGAGGCAGCAAACTGACAGCATGCATGTCTCAAGAAAGAAGGGTCATAGCCTGCTTGGCTGTAAAGCGCTGCAGGGATTTTAGATGAGCAATACTTTATTAGACATGTGAACATCTTGTTAATTAAATCTCAGCTCTAGAATGCCTGTCATGATTTTATATAGAGCCCTTTGTTTTCAGCATTTCTACTCGCTATTATTTGAATCCCTGTGCTGTGTTAAATAAATGCATACTTGATTTCACTATCAACATACCTAAGTGCTGCGTGTTAAGTGGAGTGCTGCTTTGAGGTGGAACTGGTATGCTCGGGTGTATTATTTCTTTGTAAGCAAGGATCAGTGAATTCTGAGAGTCCTCTGATCGCCCCCCCCGAACCTCCGCCCCATCCAACCACCCCCTGCTCCCTGTCCCCTGTCCCTTATCCAACCCCCACCCCTGCTCTCCACCCCCTTACCATGCCGCTCAGAGCAGCATGTCTGGCAGCCGCGCTGCCCGGCTAGAGCCAGCCACGCCACTGCGCTGCCCGGCAGGAGCACGGTGACCTGAAACTGTGGGGGAGGGGGAAGCTGCAGGGGAGGGAGCTCAAAGGCCGGGCAGGATGGTCCCACGGGATGGATGTGGCCCATGGGACACAGTTTGCCCATCTCTGGATTAGAAGAATAGACAGAGAAGAATGAAATGAGATCCAGTTTGGAATCTGTCTTCTAATATAGCTTGAGAACAATAATGCAGAGCATACAGTATGAGACACTGCTCCGTGACAATAAAGTACGTTGAAAGCTGTAACAATGAAAGAGGACTAGGAGAAGTGTCAGTTAATAAATTAAATATGAGCTTGCAATATAGTGTAGCACCTACAAGGCCATGGTGACTTTGGACTGTTCACATCACACTGCATGGATGTATCAGTCTCACTGCTCTCAATACAGTCAGTTATGGGTTCCTTGTTAGCCAGAGGATACTGAGAACCAGAAGGACCCCTGAACGTTTCTGTTGCTTTTGCTCAGGGGGCTGGAGGGACTGACTGACAAAGAAATAAGTAGAGCCTGGTGAAGCTGCAGCTAAAGGCTTGAGGGTGCTGAAAAGATTACGTGAATCTTTGAAAGGAGGTAAGAACCAAGAACTGAAAGGAAGCATTTAGTGTGAGATAACTAGGAGCAATGGAAATGTACAACTGAGAAAGAGGAAACCCCCTGGCAGTGAAATGTGTCCAACTGGGGGAAGGTCTCCCAAAGAAAGGGATGGAAGTATCAGACCTGGGACACAGAGCCTGCTCCAGAGCCCTTTGAAATCCATGGACTGATTCCTACTGATTTCAATGGGCTTTGATCAGGCCCACACTATATAAAGCTGGACTGGACAATACACCTGTGAATTGAATGTACATGAGGAAGCAATCTTGCACTGATGAAAGAATGAACTGGATGTGTCAACAGGTCTTTTCTGTCTCCATTACCTGTGATTTGGCAGCTCGTAGCAGCTGAGATATCTGCCATATATCTCTGCCTTACTGATTCCTCACTCAGGCAAGGACTAGGCAGGGACACGTGCATCCTGGAGATGAATGCAAGGCTGCACCGATGGTGTCAACATGAGAGCTTTGGCTTCCTCAACCATGGGAAGCTGTTCTGGGAAGGTCTGCTGGGAAGAGATGGGGTCTAATCCCCCAAGAAAATGGTGACTATCTTTGTACATTGACCCAACTTAGAGTCAAAGGGGGCAAGGGAAAAAAGCCCACAGGTAAGTATAAAAAGGTGACCTTAACAGAGATGTAGATGTTGGGAAGGACATGGAAAATTACAAAAGAGTCATAAGAGCAACGAGTGAGGCAATCTGCTCAACAGCTTAAATATCTATACACAAACACAAGGAGTATTGGGAATAAACTAATGTGAAGCAATAGTCCATAAGCTAAAATATGACTTAATTGGCATCAGAGACCTGGTGAGATAAGCCTTATGACTGGAATATTGGGGAATAGCTTGTTCAGGAAGGACAGGTAGGGTAAAGAGGGAGGAGGTGTTGCATTATACATCAAGAATATACACACACACACACACACACACACACACACACACACACACACACTCTGAGATCCAGAAGGAGTTGAGACGCAGACCAGTTTAGAGTCTCTGGATAAAGATAAAAGGGCTACAAATTAGGGGTTCATGTCATGGCAGGGGTGTACTATAGACCACCAAAGCAAGAAGGAGGTGGTGGATGAGGCATTTCTAGCCAAAGAACAGAAACACCCATAACACAGGGCCTCAGAACAATGGGGGATTTTAGCTATCCAGACATCTGTTGGAAAAGTAAAACAGCAAAACAGAAAATTTCCAAGAAGTTCTCGGAACGCATTGGAGACAACTTTGTATTCCAGAAAGAGGCAGAAGTAACCAGGGGACAGCCGTTTTAGACATGATTCTAACCAACATGGAGGAATCCATAGTAAATCTGAAGGTCAACAGCAATTTTGGTGAAAGCAATCCTGAAATAATAGATTTCATGACTCGAAGGAAAGGAAGGAGTAAGAGCGTCAGAATAAGGACAATGGATTCAGAAAAGCAGACTAACAAATTCAGAGAACTGGTAGGAGAAGAAAATCTAAGGGAAAAAGGAGCTGGTAGTTTCTCAAGGAGACAATAGTAAAGACAACTGCAAACAATCCCAAAGGAAAAAAGAGACAGGAAAAATAGTAGTAGTCCAATATGGCTCTATCGAGAACTCTCTAATGACCTGAAAATCAAAAAGGAATTGTAAAAAAAAAAATGGAAATATGAACAAATTGCTAAGGAGGAGTACAAAAGAATAGCACAAGCACGTAGGAACAAAATCCGAAGGGCAAAGGCACAGTCATTTACACCGTGCAACAGACATAAAAGACAACAAGAAGAGGTTCTTTAAATACACTAAAAGAAAGAGAAAGTGGGAAGGAACTTGTACATCCTTTACTTAGTGGGGAAGGAGAGGTAACAACTAATGACATCAAGAAGGCTGATGTGTTTAATGACTAGTTTGCTTCAGTCTTCACTAAAAAGGTTAGTGGTGACCATACACGCCACACAATTAACATTAACAAGGGGGAAGGAATGAAAGCCAAAATAAGGAAAGATCAGGTTAAAGAATATGTAGATAAATTAGATGTATTCAAGTCAGTAGGGCCTGATGAAATTCATCCAAGACTATTTAAAGAACTAGCTAAAGAAATCTCAGCTAGCAAACACATTAACAATTATCTTTGAGAATTCCTGGAGGACAGATGAGGTACCAGAAGACTGGAAAAGTACAAACATAGTACCTATTTTTAAGAGGAAGAACAAACAGCACCTGGGGAATTATAGGCCAGACAAGCCCAACTACAATACCTGAAAACATACTGGAACAAATTATCAAAGAATCAGTTTGTAAGAACTTGGTGGATAATAGGGTTATAAGGAATAGCCAGCATGGATTTGTTAAGAATAAATCATGCCAAACCAACCTGATTTCCTTCTTTGATAGGGTTACTGGCCTAGTGGATAGGAGGAAAGCAGTAGATGTGGTGTAGGTTTATTTTAGTAAGGCTTTTGACACAGTCCCACATGACACTCTCATAAGCAAACTAGGGAAATGTGGTCTAGATCAACTTACTAGAAGGTGAGTGCACAACAGACTGAAAGATCACACCCTACAAGTAGTCACCTATGGTTTGCTGTCAAACTGGGGTCCCACAAAGGTCAGTCCTGGGGCCAATACTACCCAATATTTGTATATGCAGATTCTCCATTCCATTACCCAAGTCATTAATGAAATTTGCAGATGAGATCAATCTAGAAAGGATTGTCAGCACTTTGGAGGACAGGATTAGAATTCAAAATGACCTTGACAAATTGGAGAATTGGTCTGAAATCAGCAAGATGAAATTCAATAAAGACAAGTGCAAAGTACCACACTTAGGAAGGAAAAAGTCAAATGCACAGCTACAAAATGGGAAATAACTGTCTTGGTGGTAGCCCTGCTGGAAAGGATCTAGGGTTTATAGTAGATCAAATTGAATATGAGTCAACAATGAGATGCAGATGAGGAAAGGGTATTATCATTCTGGGCTGTATCCACAGGAGTGTCAAATGTAAGACATAGGAGAAAATTGTCCCGCTTTATTCGGTGCTGGTGATGCCCCAGCTGGAGTACTGTGTCCAATTCTGACCACCACACTTTAGGAAAGATGTGGATAAATTGGAGAGAATCCAGGGGACAGCAATAAAGATGGTAAAAGGTTTAGAAAATCTGTCCTAGGGGGAAAAGGTAAAACACTGGGCAGGTTTAGTCTTAAGAAAAGACGAATGAGGGGGAACCTGATACAAATACATTAAGGTGTGAGGAATTGGGAATGTTCTTAATGTTCCCTCTGAATACTGTGGGGGGGGCCTCAGTTCCTGGCCGACCCTCTGTCACCTGGCAACTAATGGCCAGGCCCTTTCCCCCCTGCAAGGGGATGCTAAAGGTGTGGGAGACGAAGAAATGAGGTGACCTACTGGCCCGGGAAAGGAACTGAGCAGAAAAGGAGGGGCTGAAGGGGGTTTGGGAGTCTGGAGCTGGCTGGGGACAAGAAGTGAAGTGCAGACGTGGGTGTCTGGCTCACTGCGCCCCAGAATGGACCCGGCCGAGGGGTCCCGTTCGCTGTACCTAGAAGCTCTGTTTTAGGCTGAGTTCCTGTCATCTAACAAACCTCTGTTTTACTGGCTGGCTAAGAGTCACATCTGACTGCGAAGTGGATGGTGCAGGAACCTCTGGCTTCCCCAGGACCCCGCTGGGGCAGGCTCGCTATGGGAAGCACACGGAGGGGCAGAGGATGCTGAATGCTCCAAGGAGAGACCCAGGAGGAAAAGACGTGTGAACTTCTTGCCCTGGGGACAGTCTGCTCCAAGGGAGAGGAGGCTCCCCAAAGTCCTGCCTGACTTTGTGGGGAGCAGTTCCAGAGCATCGCCCAGGGACTCCGTGACATAAGGGCTGTTCTAAAGAGGACAATGAGCAATTGTTCTCCATGTCCACTGAAGGTAAGAAAAGTAGTAATGGGCTTCATCTGCAGCAAGAAAGATTTAGGTTAGAGAATTTTCCCTAATTCAAGCTCTGGAACAGGCTTCCAAGGGAGGTTGTAGAATCCCCAGCACCGGAGGTTTTTAAAAACTGGTTGGACAAAACACCTATCGAAGTGGTCTAGTTGGTTCTGCCAAAGCACAGGGCACTGGACTGGATGACTTCAGAGGTCCCTTCCAGCCTGATGTTTCTATGATCTCATTGCAAACCTTAGCTGAAAAGCCTCCTGCATTTTCATTTTCCTCTGCGTCTGAATTTCTCACTCTAGAGCTGTAGCAGAGTGTGTGCTGTTTGGCTATCGAGGCTGCACTGGGGGGGACCCAGCAACTTACCAGGGCACCCCTTCACCAGGCTACATGCTATTGGAGAACAGTTCCTTTGACATTTACCTTCTTAAACCCATTCTTTGGGCACCATGCTACTTCCCGCCACTGGAAAGCAGCTGAAAGAGAAACCCTGGTACAAATAGGCCTATCTCAGTATGGCCCTTCTATGCCCCCCACCCCCCATCACCATCGTATCTAGCCCTTCCTTGCTGCACAGTGGGTTGGGAGGGGAGGGGCTCATTGTACCCATTTTACAGATGGGGATCAAGGCACAGAGAGACCAAATGACTTGTTCAAGGACCTATATGAGTCTGACTATGGGTAGTGAATTGATTCTGTCTCTAGGGCAACTGCCTAGAATAGAGGTTTTCAAACTTTTTTCTGGGGACCCAATTGAAGAAAATTGTTAATGCCCAGGACCCAACAGAGTTGGGGATGAGGGGTTTGGGAGGTGCTCAGGTCTGGGGCAGAGGATTAGGGTGCAGGAGGGGGTCAGGGATGAGGCATTTGAGGGCTCCAGGCTGGGGCAGGGGTACAGGAAGGGGTCAGGGCTCTGGGCTGGGGGTGCATGCTCTGCGGTGGGGACAGAAATGAGTGGTTTGGGGTGCAGGAGGGGTTCTTGGTTTGGAGGGCTCAGGGCTGTGACAAGAGGTGGGGTATAGGAGGGGGTCAGGGATGAGGGTGCAGGCTGGCACCCCCTGTAGGTTGCTAACCTCACTAGGTAGGGCTTCAGTGGCTCAGCCCTCCAGCCAAGTCACCCAATCAAAACTGGATAAACCCCTGCCAGGGTACTAAAGTCCAAAACAAAAGTCTTCCAATCACAGGCACCAGCTGGGCTCAGCCCCTCCTTCCTGAGGGGGCATCACTCTTCATTTCCCTCAACTGCAACCCATTGTTCCAGCTTCTAAAGGAGTCTTGTCCCCTTCTCAGTGCTTAGGCCATTTTCTTTGTGGCCGGTGCAGGAACCCAGCCCACCGACTGCTCTGGGTCCCAACCCAGGGACCCTGGAAACAGCAGCCATGTACCACTGCCTCCAGTTCACCGGGCCTTTCCCCACATAACCCCTCTACCTCCACCCATTTCCTTTGGGCTACGGATCTCAAGGCCTCTCTCCAAGACCCAGAAAATCACCCCATCCAGATCCTGTGGCCAGAACAGCACACCCATCCTCACCCCCCTGCTCCCACTTAGGAACTGACCAGCTCAGCCCTGCAGCTCCTTTTATCTGAGCCTCCTGGGCTCTGATTGGCTTGCTCTGCAGAGCCTCTCTAGGCAGGCCTGGAGGACCCACCTTCGCTGCTCCTTCCTGAGGTGAGATGTAGTAGGACTGCAGGACCTCCAGCAGAGGGCCACATAGCGACAGATGCACCCATCACACAGGGAATCGGAATGCAGCTTAGTGACCTTTTTTAACCCTTTCATAGACTCATAGAATCTCAGGGTTGGAAGGGACCTCAGGAGATATCTAGTCCAACCCCCTGCTCAAAGCAGGACCAATTCCCAACTAAATCATCCCAGCCAGGGCTTTGTCAAGCCTGACCTTAGAAACCTCTAAGGAAGGAGATTCCACCACCTCCCTAGGGAACCCATTCCAGTGCTTCAGCACCCTCCTAGTGAAATAGTGTTTCCTAATATCCAACCTAGACCTCTCCCACTGCAACTTGAGACCATTGCTCCTTGTTCTCTCATCTGCCACCACTAAGAACAGTCTAGATCCATCCCCCTTTCAGATAGTTGAAATCCCCCCTCATTCTTCTCTTTTGCAGACTAAACAATCCCAGTTCCCTCAGCCTCTCCTCATAAGTCATGTGCTCCAGCCTCCGAATCATTTTTGTTGCCTTCCACCGGACTCTTTCCAATTTCTCCACATCCTTCTTGTAGTGTGGGGCCCCAAACTGGACAGAGTACTCCAGATGAGGCCTCATCAGTACTGAATAGAGGGGAATGATCACGTCCCTTGATCTGCTGGCAATGCCCCTACTTATATAGCCCAAAATGTCATTAGCTTTCTTGGCAAAAAGGGCACACTGTTGACTAATATCCAGCTTCTCATCCACTGTAATCCCCAGGTCCTTTTCTGCAGAACTGCTGCCTACCCATTTGGTCCCTAGTTTGTAGCAGTGCATGGGATTCTTCCATCCTACATGCAGGACTCTGCACTTGTCCTTGTTGAACCTCATCAGGTTTCTTTTGGCCCAATCCTCTAATTTGTCTAGGTCCCTCTCTATCCTATCCCTACCCTCCAGCGTATCTACCACTCCTCCCAGTTTAGTGTCATATTCAGACTTGCTGAGGGTGCAGTCCACACCATCCTCCAGATCATTAATGAAGATATTGAACAAAACTGGCCCCAGGACTGACCCTTGGGGCCCTCCTCTTGATACCATCTGCCAACTAGACATGGAGCCATTGATCACTAGTCGTTGAGCCCAATTATCTAGCCAGCTTTCTATCCACCTTGTAGTCCATTCATCCAGCCCATATTTCTTTAACTTGCTGGCAAAAATACTGTGGGAGACCGTATCAAAAGCTTTGCTAAAGTCAAGGAATAACACATCCACTGCTTTCCCCTCATCCAGAGAGCCGATTATCTCCTCATAGAAGGCAATTAGGTTAGTCAGGCATGACTTGCCCTTGGTGAATCCATGCTGCCTGTTCCTGATCACTTTCCTCTCCTCTAAGTGCTTCAGAATTTATTCCTTGAGGACCTGCTCCATGATTTTTCCAGGGACTGAGGTGAGGCTGACTGGCCTGTAGTTCCCCGGATCCTCCTCCTTCCCTTTTTGAAAGATGGGCACTATATTAGCCTTTTTCCAGTCATCCGAGACCTCTCCCGATCGCCGTGAGTTTTCAAAGATAATGGCCAATGGCTCTGCAATCACATCCGCCAACTCCATTAGCACCCTTGGATGCAGCGCATCTGGCCCCATGGACTTGTGCTCATCCAGCTGTTCTAAATAGCCCCGAAGAGTGGTGAGCTCAGCCGGTTCACACCAGTTCACAGGAACCGGTTGTTAAATTTAGAAGCCTTTTTAGAACTGGTTGTTCCAGGACAACCGGTTCTAAAAAAAATTTTTAATTTAACAAAGGCTCGGGCAGCTGTCCACCCGGCCCCTGGCCCCAGCTCATCTCCCCCTCTCCCCTGAATGCTCCTTCCTCCTTCTCCTCCCCATCTCCTGCTTCCCGTGAATCAAATGTTTGCAGGAAGCCTGAAACAAGGAGCAGGCAGGTAAGCTGGGCAGGGGGAAGGAGTGGACTTGTGGAGTGCTCCAGGGAAGCACGGCGCTTGAAGCCCAGTCCGGTTCCCCTTGGCCCTGGCTGAGCACTGCCGGCTCGGGCTAGTCCTGGCCGCGCAGCTCCAACCCGGCTCAGGGAGTCGGGCCCCGCGGTGCCGGTCCCGGTGCCGGCCGAGCGGTTCCGGCACACCCGGCCTGGTTTGGGAAGTCTGGCCCCGCGGCGCCAGTCGCAGTCCCGGTGTAGCGGACCCATTCTGGGCAGCAGGCAGTGTGGTAAGGGACAGTGAGCAGGGAGGGAGTATTTGGTGGATTGTGGGGGAGTGGATAGGGGTCGGGGCAGTAAGAGGGCAGGGAAAAGGGGAATTGAATGGGGGCAAGGATCCCGGGAGGCAGTCAGGAAGGAGCAGGGTTTGGGTGAGGTGGTGGGGGGCAGTCAGGGACAGAGAGAAGGGGTGGTTGGATGGGGCAGGGGTCCCAGGGGGCCATCAGGAATAAGAGGAGGGGTTGGATGGGGCAGCAGGGGGCAGTTAGGGGACAGGGAAGGAGGGTGGATGGGGCAGGGGTCCTGGGGGTGAGGTGTCAAGAAACGTGGGGGGTTTGATGGGGCAGGAGTCCCGGGGGGGCACGACCCCCTCGTGGGGTGAGGAGGAGGGAACCGGTTGTTAATATTTTGGCAGCTCATCACTGGCCCCAAACCACTTCTTTCTCCACAGAGGGCTAGTCACCTCCTCCCCACACTGTGCTACCCAGTGCAGCAGTCTGGGAGCTGACCTTGGTCGTGAAGACAGAGGCAAAAAAATCACTGAGTACATTAGCTTTTTCCACATCCTTTGTCACTAGGTTGCCTCCCTTATTCAGCAAGGGGCCTTTGAGCCTCCAGCATTCACCAGGCCCCTTCTCCCCCCTCCTACACCACACGGGTCAGGCAGCCCAGCCACCAGCACCTTTTGGTCCAGTAGCCACTTTCAACTCACACTTCCCTTTGGAAAGCAATAGGCAAACTGTGGCAGGTGCTGTGCAATGACGGAGGCAAGGAGGAGGGCATGAGGGGCCTCTCCCAGCCTTGCCTTCAAGGGCCAGCCACAAACTCCTGGGGAAGCAGAGCATCCCTCTGAGCTAGCTCATGGAGTGCTCCTACCCACAATCAGATGGAGGAAGGCAGGGTGCTGGCCTGTGCACAACCAGCAGAGCTGAGGCCAGCTGAGAGTGAGCGGAAAGTCCCTGTCAGAGGCATCCTGAGTGTCTCTAATGGCTTCTGCTACAGCATGGCTCCACCTCGTCCCTTCCAGCACAGGCACTGGCTCAGAGCTCCATTATGGCCCTGAATGAAGAGTCCAGTTTAGTTTCTAACAAAGGTCTCTGGTCACCCACTCTGGGTGAACGGGCGCAGGTTGGAAATTCAACGAACAGTTGCATGGAGAGCAAAGGATGTGTCATTAAAACACCCATGAAGCACATTTCCCCTTTTCCAGCCATCTCTAGATACAAGGGACTAGTGGGCTTCAGACTGCGCTGAGCGGGCTCCAAGTCTTATGGGTAAGCAATGTGCAAAACGGGGAGTTTCTTTGCTGAGTAGGGCTGGGCTTGGAGAGCACACGGCCAGCCAGTGGCCAGATTTCCAAGACTGCTCAGCGCCCAGAAGCTCCCAACGTGCACAGTGGAAAATTCCCACCCTCCCCTTCCACCCTCCATTGAGAACAATGGGTGCTGCAAGACGCTGAGCATCCCCACACTCTCGATCATTCTAGTTTGAAATATGCAATGGCAACTACAGTGTGTGTGATAGGCACAGGAACCCCACTGCATAGCAATGGCCCCAGGTGATGGTCAAACCTATAGGAGTTTTCTAGGATGCTGGAGGATTAGGAGGTTGCTATGGAATCTTGGCAGATGCCAATGATGTGGAAGAATGGGCTCTCTCCTTAAAATGTCTCTCTGGGGATGTGGGAGGAATTTGTAGGAGGGAGAGACAGACTTGCTTTGGTTAATTGTGAATCCACTCAAACGTTGCATTGAAAAGCTCCGCTTGGCCATTGCTGGGTTCTCATGCAGTGAGGGAAAGAGGAGCAGAGGAGGGCAGGGACAAAGGGAGGTGAAAACGAAGCCGAGAGCAGAGAAAATAGATCAGATCAAAAGAGCAGAATGGGAGAGAGAACGGTCCTCGGGCTGGTCAAATAATGTTCCCCAGGACATGTTTTCACATCACTTTCCCTCATCAATTGTCTAATAAGTCATTTGCAAATATTTGTGTTCTGCCAGCTCTGCAGACAGCCTGATAACACTCGCCAGATATACTCTTCTCAAGTTTTCCCGTTAAGTGTGGAGCACGTTGTCTGAGAATCACTTTTTCCACATTTCACCAGCGCTAGATTCTCATGAACTGCTTCAGAAGACGGCCATTTTCAAAAAAAGGTGTTTGAAAAGGTGTGTGTGGCAGGGTTGCTGCTGGGCCCTCCTTGTTTCTGCTCCTACTGCACCCACAAACCAGCCAGAGACCTCTGCACTGGTGCAATCACCGTGGTCTTTGTTTACAGTGCACGTTCCCACCACCTTCTAGCTACAAATCGCTTCAGTCTCACAGACCTAGGGACTGCTAACTCCTGCAGCCAGCAGAGACACACTCTCCCTTTCCTTCTCCCCCTTGGCTTCCTTCCTGCCAGCCTTTATGTAGCCCCTAGCTAACAAGGCCAGCAGCTATTCCCCGTTTGCCACTCAGGCCTGGGCTTACTCAGCCAGCTCCAAGTCCCCTTTCTTGATTGGGGCTGGTGTGACAGAGGCCTGGCTCAGAGTTCCTTAGCCAGCACCCTGTCACAGTAAGATACACACCTTCCACCAGCCCCTTCCCCGCATGCCAAAAAGCAGTTATCCCTGAGCGGATTAGAACTCTGCATCACGCAACAAGCGCCTGGGTATCTCCCAGGGAAACGAATGGCCAAGCTCTCACTGGCTCCATGATGGAACCCCCGTTTGTCTTATCTGTTCTTGTTATATCTTCAATGCGGAATAAGTTAGAGCCATATTCACTACAGAAAAGACGGGCAAGTTCAGGCCAAAGGAAGATTCAGCTTTTTAAAGCCAGAAGGGACAGTTGTAATCATGTAAACTGATCGCCTGGACTCCAAATCTGAGTTTCTCCATTAAGGAAACTCTATAGGTGTGCATAGCCTGCAGCTTACAGCACTGGGCTGGAAAATGAGATAGACTTTGCTCTGATTAAGGCAGCGTTTTTCATCCCAGATTCAAACATTTTAAGGCCAGCAGGGACCATTATGATCATCCAGTTTGACCTCCTGCCTAACACAGGCCAGAGAACTTCCTTGAATTAATTCCTGCTTCAAGTCCAATAGATTAGGTAGAACTAGAGCATCTTTAGAAAAAGACCCAATCTTTTTAAAATTGCCAGGGATGGATAGTCTACCACAACCCCTTGATAAGTTGTTCCAATGATTAATTATGCTCACAGTTAAAAATTTGTGCCACTTTTCTAGTCTGAATTTATCTAGCTTCAACTTCCAGTCACTGGATCTTATTTTACCTATGTCTGCTAGTTTGAAGAGCCCTCTATTATCAAATTCCTGTTTGCCTTGTAGGTTCTTATAGACTGATCAAATCACCCCTTAACCTTCTCTTTGATAAATCAAATAGATTAAGCTCCTTGAGTCTATCACTATAAAGCAGGTTTTCCAATTCTTTAATCATTCTAATGGCCTTTCTCTGAACCCTCTCCAATTTATCAACGTCCTTCTTCAAGTACAGGCACCAATAGTATTCCAGCAGCGGTCGCGCCAATGCCAAATGCAGAGGTAACAGAACCTATCTACTCCTACACAAGACTTCGCTTGCCCTTTTGGCCACAGTGTCACACTAGGAACTCATGCTAATTATCCACCAGGTACCCCAAGTCTTCTTCAGCATCGCTGCTTCCCAGGATAGAGTCCCCAGCCCTGTAAGTATGGCCTTTAGTCTTTGTTGCCAGAAGTCTGACCTTGCATTCGGCCATTTTAAAACATGCATTGTTTGCTTGTGCCTAGCTCACCAAGTGATTTACATTACTCTATATCAATGAAGCTTTCTTGGGGCATCCAGAACTCAGACTTTAAGGCCAGAAGGAATGATCATGATTATCTAGTCTGACCTGCACATCGCAGGCCACAGAACCTCGCCCACCCACTCCTGCAATAGGCCCATAACCTCTGGCTGAGAGCAGGGCTACACTTCGGGGCTCAGTGGACCTAAGTTACACAACTCCAGCTATGTTCCTTAGATTGACCTCCAGTCGACATACCTTAGGTTGACCTTTTGTGGTGTCTACACCGCGCTGGGTTGACAGAAGAAACTCTCACATGAATTTACCTTATGCTTCTCGTTCTGGTGGAGTACCAGAGTCGATGGGAGAGCGATTGGCAGTCTATTTAGTGGGTCTTCACTAGACTAGCTAAATCAACCCCCAATGGATCGATCGCCACATGTTGCTCCCCCGGTAAGTGGAGACAAGCCCTGATTTATGGAAGTCCTCAAATCATTATTTAAAACATCAAATTACAGTGAATTCACCATTTACCCTAGTTCAGACCTGCAAGTGACCCCTGCCCCATGTTGCAGAGGAAAGCGAAAAACCAGAAGGGTCTCTGCCAATCTGACCCAGGGGGAAATTCCTTCCTGACTCCAAATAGGGTGATCAGTTAGACCCTGTGTATTTGTATGAGATACACCAGCCAGACATCTGGGAGAGAACTCTCTGTAGAAACTCAAAGCCGTCCCCATCTAGTATTTCACCTCGTGCTGTGGAAGATATTTGCTAATAGCAGCCATGAATAGGCCATATACCACTGTAGGCAACCTAATCATACCATCCCCTCCACAAGCTTATCAAGTTCAGGCTTAAAACAAGTTAGATTTTTTGCCCCTTCCCTTGGAAGGCTGTTCCAGAGCTTCACTCCTCTGATAGTTAGAAACCGCCATCTAATTCCAAGCCAAAACTCTTTGATGGCCAGTTTATATCACTTTGTTCTTGTGCCAGAGTTGACCTTTAACTTAAATAATGCCTCTCCCTCCCTGGTGTTTATCCCTCTGTCATAACTTTAGTCCCAGATCTGGACCTTAGCGTCCAAAATATGGGGGTTAGCATGAAAACCTCCAAGCTTAGCTACCAGCTTGGACCTGGTACTTGCTGCCACCACCCAAAAAATTAGAGTGTTTTGGGGCACTCTGGTCCCACTGAAAAACCTTCCCTGGGGACCCCAAGACCCAAATCCCTTGAGTCTCACAACAAAGGGAAATAATCCTTTTTCCCTTCCCCCCTCCAGGTGCTCCTGGAGAGATACACAGACACAAGCTCTGTGAAACTACACAGAGTGACTCCCCCTCTCTGTTCCCAATCCTGGAAACAAAAAGAACTTTCTTATTCCCCCAGAGGGAATGCAAAATCCGGCTAGCAAATCCAACACACACACAGATCTCCCCGATCTCTTCCTCCCACCAATTCCCTGGTGAGTACAGATTCAATTTCCCTGAAGTAAAGAAAAACTCCAACAGGTCTTAAAAGAAAGCTTTATATAAAAAGAAAGAAAAATACATACAAATGGTCTCTCTGTATTAAGATGACACAACACAGGGCAATTGCTTAAAAGAATATTGAATAAACAGCCTTATTCAAAAAGAATACAAATTAAAGCACTCCAGCACTTATATTCATGCAAATACCAAAGAAAAGAAACCATATAACTTACTATCTGATCTCTTTGTCCTTACACTTAGAAACAGAAGATTAGAAAACAGAACTACTTCTCCAAAGCTCAGAGAAAGCAGGCAGCCAGAAAACAAAGACTTTGGACACAAAATTCCCTCCACCCAAAGTTGGAAAAATCCGGTTTCCTGATTGGTCCTCTGGTCAGGTGCTTCAGGTGAAAGAGACATTAACCCTTAGCTATCTGTTTATGACACCCTCTAATGTATTTACAGAGACCAAGCGCATCTCCCCTCATCCTTGTTTGGTTAGGCTAAACAAGCCAAGTTCCTTGACTCTCCGCTCCTAGGGTAGGTTCTCCATTCCTCTGATCAGCCTAGTAGCCCTTCTCTGCACCAGCTCTAGTTAGAATTTGTCTTTCTTAAACCCTGTAGTTGCCTTAGCAAAAGAGTTCCCTACCACCCCAGTCTGTTAGCCAAGCAGCCAAACTCCTTAGCATTCTGTCAGCCCTTACCCAAGAGGCAAAATGACACACAATACCCAGTTCCCGAACCCCCTGGCAGAGCATTCCTGTTGCGTGCCTGGATGCTCTGCAAGGACGAGGTCCACACACACAGGTGAATTAATTGACTTTAATGAAGGTTAAGTGACACACCCGCAATGGGGACTCCACGCGTTGCTGCCACTGGCTTGGGGAGTCCAACGTCCGAACAGCTCGGTCAGGTGCGAAATCCAACGCGCAAGCTCCAGCCCATAGCAATTATAGCATCATGCTAATAGCATGCAAAGCAGCCTCTACATATGCAATGGGGGACTTTCCAACAGCAATGGCCGCCTCCCGTGGCCTCAGGCCAGGGACTTTCTGCAGTTCCCCAAAACACTGGGGCTTCCCACACAGGGCAGTTCTAACTGGTTAGAAGCAGCAGCTGCTAGCAACTTCTGTCCGCTAATAACCTCTCCTTGAGAAAGCGCAGGCCCTAGCTAAACCGTAACAATGTCTTCCGGGGTCCCTACAATTCCTCTGCAATATCTCTTGGACACTCACAGAAATTACCTCTGTCTCTAAAGAGACAGGATACACGCCAGCCTGTTGGCTCAGCTGAGGATGCAAGCATCACTTTAATGGAACATCAATTTGATGAGCCTAGAATAAAGCAAGAGTATGTTTATTTAAAAAGAACAGTTTGAAGTGATACTAAGCTGAAAGGATAAAAACAGAAAATGGTTACAAATAAAACTGAAGTATAATCAAGCTCTCTAGTCACTAACACTTACCTCCAGAGCTGCAATCCTTGCCTAAGGTTGTTTTCTGTCCTACAGCCTCTTCTTAGCATCACCAGCCCACCTGGCTGGGGATCCACCGTTCATGGATGCAAAGAGCACAGAGCTCTTTGCTCCCTCAGTGATGGATAACCAGAATGCCTTTTGCTTCTCTTTGTATTCCGCACGTGTCTTGTATGTGTCGCCAGAGTCAGGATGTCACCAGACTCCAGCCTCTTCCCATGCTGATCTCCTCCCGTTTACCTCCAGTGCAAATGAACTGCCCAGTGTTTCTGGTGTCACCATGCTCAATTTACATTAGAGACAGGGAAATATCCTCCCTCTTGTCTGGAAGAAAACATATTTCTCCCTTTGGTTACAGCAATGGTCCATAACCTTTTAAGGGTCATGCCCCCGCTTAGCCCTGTCTGCTCTCCCCTTCCCCCACCCAAAGCCAGGGCCTGGAGTGGGGCCACGGCTGGGAGGGACGTGGACAGAGGTAAGGGGGCCAAGGCTGGGGCCACAGCTGGGCGTGGGTCTCAGGCCACCCGGGGGGTCAGGGACAGAGCCACAGCCAGGGCTGTGGCTGGGGGAGAGGTCAGGAGTGGAGCCGCCGCTGGGCTGTGGTGGGGGCCAGCAGCCGGGCCCATGGCCAGATGCAACTCTGCCCCCGGCCCTGCCCCCATACCTAGCCTGAGCCCTGGGCTGAGAATGAAGGCACAGCCTGTGGTGCAGGCAGGGGCAGGGCCGAGAGCAGAGATGTGCCAAGCCTCAGGCTGGGGCAAAGTCAGGGCTGGCCCAGCCCCACCGCACCACCCCACCCCCTAATCTTTTCTCCATGACCCCCTAGTTAAGGCTATTAGTTAGCCAGTTTTTAATCCATTTCATATGTGCCGTGTAGATTTTGTATCATTCTAGTTTCTTAATCAAAATGTCATGTGGTACCAAGTCAAATACCCTATAGAAGTATATTCCAGTAACAGTATTACCTTTGTCAAACTTGTGATCTCATCAAAAATGATATGAAGTTAGTTTGACAAGATGAAGTTTCCGTAAACCCATATTGACTGGCATTAATTACATCCCCCTCCTTTAATTCTTTATTAACCAAGTCCCATATCAGACACTCCCTTATCTTGTCCAGGATCAATGTCAGACTGACAAGCCTATAATTACTTGGGTCATCACTGTCACGCTGTCTGGGGTGGTTCAGACTGTGACTGCCAACCTCATGGCAGACTGTCAAGAAGCCGGGTGAAGAGCCCAAACTGGCTGTATGTTCTATAATTAGAGTTCATTAAGCCAGTAACAAGTGTGAACTCAAAGGTAACAGCCTTACCATGGAGTCACAGACAGTCCCCGTGGACATTCCAGTCTCTCTTGCCACCCAGGCAAGCTGGACTTAGTGATAGATGGTTGCTATACTCCAAAGATCACAAACTATTCAGACTGTTTCCAGTCCCAAGAGACCAGTCGCTTACCCTGGGTCAATATGTACCTTTGGTCTCGCCAAAGACAACGCTTGTAGACAATCCTACAGTAAACCATCTAAGGATTTATTAGCTAAGAAAAGAGAGGAGAATTATCACAGGGTTAAAGCAGGCAAACATAAATACACAAATAAGTTGCAGTCTATGGTTTCAAAAGGTGACAGAGTTGTAGCAATTTGTCAGCTCTGAATAACTTTTAGGGCCAGCCCAAGTTAACCCTGGGGCTCTCCGCTTCTGTTTCATAGCTCTGAGAGAGTCCAAACGGCAAAAGAAACGTAAAGTTTTCTTGTCAGCTATTTTTATTTCTTTCTTCCAGAATTCAAGCTGATGGGACGAGTCCTTTTGTACTTGCCCCTTCACAGCCATGAAGAATCCCCCCCATCTCACACCCTCCCCTTCAAGACCGCACCCAAGGGTGGGCAGGTATTCTCCTACTCTAAATCACCTACCCTACACCTGCTGCAGCTGGCCTTTCAGGTCACCCCTTTCCTGTCTGAGGCACCTGACCACGAGCTGCAGCCTGTCCAGAGCACGGGAACTCCAGGTCCTGTGCAGCTCCCTTGCAGGCCAGTGCCACAGTTGGCAGCTTCTCTGTCAGCTGGTCGACCCGCTACCCTGAGTCCTCCAGCACCCAGGCTCCCAGAGTCTGAGTCCCCACTGGTGTTTGGCTTATCTCAGTGTTAGCCCCACACTGATTACTTTCCTCCCTGGTGGTCTCTTGTCCCCCGCACTTTCACCTTACACAGGTCTCCACCATTCTTGTGGGCTCCTTTCAGGCCCCAGGCTCTTCCTTTCCCTCTTGCCTTGGACCCTGGCCCTTTCCCTGACTCTCTCTTTGGCCTGTGGGGCAATGCCTTGTTCTAGGGCCCTTCCCCCTACACTGAAAGCAGGTCCTCCTCCAACCTATTCACTTACTGGGTTGGGCTCTCTGGACCCTTGCCTCAGTCCTGGCCACCTGGTGTGATTCTTTTCTTCCCTCCAAATAGGGGCAATCCCTTTCCAGGTGCCCTTGTTCCCACAGCCATAGCACCTTTCAGGGTAGGCCTCTGGCATCCTGGTCCCAAAGCGCCCTTCCCATTCCTGGACCTTACGACGCTTCTTGCTTCTCTCCTGCAGGACTCTGTCCAGCTGCTGCTATACACCAGCCACCTGCATCAGACAGACAGTCTTGGAAAAACATTTTGGCTTCCCACAGTCTCTACTGGTTCTCTGATATTTGCCCCACAGGGCAGGGACTCAGCCCTGCTGCTTCTCAGCTCCCCTCTGTGAGAGCAGCAACTCCAGCATCCCCCTTAGTAGCGTACAACTTCCCTCAGCAAATAAAGTCTGTGCTGGGGCATTTCCACTTTTGCCTTCCCTTAGGGGCTCTGTCTCTGTTGTGGCTCCTTGGGGAGGGGTTCAGCTGCTTTACAGTCCCTCCCTACCTTACCTTAGGGTTCTTGTCAGGACCAGTTCATAACAGACCCCTTTTATCAAAGGCGACCATCCTGCCCGCATTCTCCACCAAGTGTGACAGGTTGCTGTACTCACTGCCAGATGGCACCTCCTCCTGGCAGTTCTGGGGATTAGCTTAGACAGACGGTTGCCTCACTTGTTTCTCCGATGCCCCACTTGCTTCTCCTTTATAACCCCTCTCTCACTCCAGGTGCCCCAACATCCTGTTTGTGAATTAGTCCTCCAGCCACGTCACTAGCATAGTTTCCCCTTCCAAGATGCATGTCTCAAGATTCCTGCTCTCCAGCAGTTTCAGGCAGTCTTCCGCTTCATTGCCTCACAATGCCGTTCCCACAGTAGCTGGCAGGGGAACCTAGGCCCACTCTCTACTCCGGGTTCTGGCTCAGGGACCCTCTAAACAGCAGCCAAGATCTGTTCCCTGCACCTTGCTGCCTTTCCCTGAGCTGCTTCCATACCTCCTGGCCCTTCTCATTCCTCTGGGTTTGCTAGTATCCTCATTCCCTTCTCCCAGGGAGTAGCTGCAGGCTCTATGTCTCTGCAGCCTCCAAACCCTCTTCCCTAGAAGTAACTGCAGCTTTTCCCAGCAGCCCCCTTTGCTTCCAATTTCCAGTCTTTTTGTAGAAGACACCACCTGTCCCTCACAGGTGAGCTTCTCTCTAATTAGCTGCCTCGAGCCTAAAGCTCTCCCCAATCCCATTTACAGGCTAGTCAGTTCATTGAGACCACCTGACCTAATTCAGTTCTTGCAGGGCTAATGTGGGGAGCACACCCTATCACAGGGCAATTGAAAAGTCTTTGTGTTATGATCTCCCATGATGACCCATTTTAGTTTTAATAGCTTTCTTGATAAGCAGGAGATGAGTCCTCATGACAGGTTCACATTTTTAGAGTAAACATTTCTTACAGTTATAAAGCAAAACTTAAAAGATACCTTACAGTATGTGATAAAGATATTATCAGTGAGATTAATGCATGCAGAAACTTCCAAGCATTTCATAAAATTTAAACATTAAACAGATAGTTAGAACTCCAATACCCATCTTAACCAGCCTAACACACAGATGTAACAGACTGGTTTCCAGCAATTAATTTTTCAGTGCTCAGCTGAAACCTAAAGCCTTGGCAAGAACTGGCACCTGGTTTGCCAGCATCACAGTCATGCTTACCCTTTTAAATATTGGCACAATATTAGCTTTCTTCCAGTCTTCTGGAATTTCCCCAGTGTTTTGAGACTTAACTTTGATTTTCAGTATTGCTTCAGAACACTCCTTAGCCACCTCTCTTAGAACTCTTGGATGCAAATTATCAGGACTTGCTGGTTTAAAAATGTTTAACTTTAATAGCTGTTGTTCAACATCTGCCTCAGTACAGCTGCACTGCTGTAGCCCGTTAGTGAAGATGGTCCTACACCAACAGCAGGGTTCCCGAGAGGTGGTAGCTCTGTCAATGGGAGAAGCGCTCCTGTCAACACAGCACTGTCCACATGGGGGGGGATTAGGTCAGTATAACCACGTCACTCGGAGCTGCGGATTTCACCCTGAGTGACATAGTTATACTGACATAGGTCTGTAGTGTGGACCTGGCCTCAGTTATTGTTGGAATGGAAAGTATTTAATCATCATCAGATCATGGAAATCAGCTGCCTTTTTTCCACATACAGAACAGAAATATTTATTGAACTTTTCTGCATTTTTATTGATAATCTACCATTTCCACTTAAAAACCACTTTCTTTTCGAATTTCAGGACTGAAACTCTGCAAAGCCTATTGTTAGAACCCAAGCGAGAACCATTTCCTTTAACCTCAACTGCAGATTAATCTCTTACTGCACATACACAAAGGTACAGAATTGCAATGAGCTGCTCTTCCTCTATGGCTCATATGTCATTCCCTTGTTCTCCTCCACACCCCCAGCTCACCTCTCAACAGCAGCTATGAACCCATAAAGACCAATGTCTTCTTGATGGCTATATATCACTCCCCTGCCAAACACTCTGACATAAAGTTCTGAAACAGTGAAAACTAACATGTCCCCCGATGGCTATACCTCACTCCCTGGCCATGCAGACACACAGTGGTGCAAAGCCATGAAGACCTACGCCTCTCTAATGGCCACATATCACACTCCTGCCCCACATGTGCACCCAGAGCTCTGAAACAATCAAGGCTTTTCCCAAAGGCCCCATCACTCCCTTCCATCAACACACAAAATAGGCAAGAGCATTAAAACACCACCTCCGCATCTTTCTGGAGCATGCACATTCATCCCCCACCACACAACACACACACACACACAGAGCTCTATGAAACAAGTAAGACCTATTCTTCCCCATCCACCACCTATTCCCCATTATGCACACATGGCTTCATGGGTCTGTGAGGACCTTCCGCTGCCTGGCGGCTCTTCTCCCCAACCATATTAAGTTGTGTGATGCCACAAAGACCAAATCTGCCCGGTTGAACTCTCCAGGGTATTTATCTTCCTCCCATCGCTGTATTATCTGAACTTGTCACAGTCTTTAGTGTATTTATCACCACAACTACCATGTGAGGGAGGGCAGGCCTTTTATCCCCACTACACAGATGGGGTCTAAGTAGAACCTAGCCATCAGGAGATGTCAAAGCACTTTGCAAAGCAGGACAATCTCATTATCCTCATTTTATAGATAGGGAAACTGAGGCATGGCACAGTGAAGTGAATTGCCCAAAGTCACCCAGCCAGCCAGTGGCCAGAGTAGAAGCTAGGTCTCCTGAGTCCTAGCCCAGTGCTCTAGCCACCAAGCCACAACGAGTCAATGGTAGAGCAGGAATTGACCGCAGGTGTCCCAAGTCCCAGGCTCCTGTCCTAACCACTGGGCCATCCTTCCTCCCTAGTGAGTGTGTAACATACATGTCCAGCTACAGTGCTGGGCCAAGTTTCTTCATCTAGCTGAGGAACCCCACAGGAACTCCCCTGGGGCAGTGTGTCATGCGTGTCATCTCTGAAGGCATTCCTACCTCTGGTTCCGTCTTGTTCCAAGAGGTTAAATACAGGAATCAGGGGATGGAATGATACAAAGGGGAATTTAGACTGACTATTAGGAAAACCTGACGGGCCCCTCAGGGCTGTGGTAGGACCCACACCACTAGAGTCATTGAAAGCTGCAAAGGACGAAGCACTGGGAGCACACTGCAGGAGTCCTGCCTGGCATCCCAGGGGCCAAACAGGACTTTCAGCTCTGATTTTGATTTCTCCTTTCCAAGTACTCACTTTTTAACTCTAAACAAATCCCTTCCTTGTGGCTAGGGTTAGTCACAGAGCCAGGACCTGCTTGGCACAGGAATTTCTGCCAGAGTGAATGTACAGAGGCTGCCAGCCACTTTACTCCTTTCACAGGCAAAGGCTTCTTTTCTGGCTGCACAGCCCCCTTATTTCTGGTCTGTGGAGAAGAAGCAGGACGTGCCAGTTAAGAGACCATTTCATTGTGCCGCTGATCCTCTTGTCAGCCATGAGATCCCTGCTGACTCACTGCATCATTCTCTCAGGCGTGGATTCCGTGCAGGAGGCAAGATGCTCGGTGTGAGTCATGGCACCGTCATCCCCACTCAGAACAGCGTGTGACGCCAGGGCTCCTCAGCAGCTCCTCAGCGACGGACAGAGACATGTTTTTAGTAAAATGCTTTTAGAAAGTGCCATAAAGCAGAGGTGGGCGAGTGTGATGAAAGAGCCTCAGTGCGCATAACTCTTGCATGTCGGGATTTTTTCAAAGAGACATATTTCCAGTTTACAAGCACAGTGTTACATAAGAGGACTGCAGGCCAGGGGGAAAAGAGGCCATCATACCTCGCAACCCCAGCCTTTGAAATGAGGGACAAGGAGGGACACATACCTTGAAATGAAGGATACAATGAGGGACATCAATATTTTCCTGAACACCCTTTTTTATGAAATAGATACGCACAAGCATGCAAATAACCTAGAGCTTACTACCATGAAACTAAACAATGATTCTGTGTACCCAATGCCGACAGATGCTGCGGTGAAAATTATGCAAACTCTTTGTTACTTTAGAGACTGGTACTTCGCTGTAGCTGTTTACCTTCAACCATGGAAGTCACAGGTTTGGCAAGAGCAAAACATTGAAGCAATTTGTGATTTTCAAAAAAAAATCATGCAATAAAATAATAAATAAAAAATGTGCGCACCACATCCTTGCAACTGAGGATGGGCTTCCCAAAGCAGGGCTGGAAATGTGCCTCCACCGGGCTGAGCCCCTGGAGAAGCCCAGCAAGCCCAGCTCCAGCATGATCATCTACATGTTCCACTGCTCAGGGACGCAGGTGACTAAGGATTTGCCTACACTACCGCATAACTCAACGTACCTTATGTCGCTCAGGGCTGTGAAAAAGACACCCCCCACTGAGCGACATAAGTTACAGCAACCTAAGTACTGTCCACACCACACTGTGTTGATGGGAGACACTCTCTGGCCAACATAGCTTCCGCCTCCCGCAGAGGTGGAGCAATTATCCCAACGGGAGCACACTCTCCCTTCGGCACAGCACATCTTCATCAGATGTGCTACAGCCGCACAGCTGCACCTGCCCCGATATAGTGCAGTGGTGTGGACTTGCCCTAAGAAGCAGTCCAGCAAGACCCTGAGTGATTGCTTAGCCACCCTTTCCTTGGCTCCGGGTGGCAGCACAGCTGTCAGGGACCTTCGCCCAGCATAGGAAGCCAGGAAAGTGTCCTTTATTCCACTGGCTTGCTGGGTGGTTGCGAGCATGAGATCTGATGACACCATGCACCAAGACATTCAGCTCATAGCCAGGAAAACTTGCTGAGCAGAGAATCAGGACATTGCAATGGCAATGTGGGGCCACAGGGTAACTACAAATTGGGGCCAGATGCAGGATGTCCCTGAAAGTTTTGTGTTTCAAGGGAGAAAGTTTCTCTTTTGTCAAAACAATCATTTTCTCTTCCTGCGAACACTGATGGACAACCAAAAAAAATCAATTATTTATCATTATTGTGATGATGATGATGATGATGATGATGATGATGATGATGATGATGATGATGAAGAATGTGTTCGTAGCACCATGACAGCCAGCCACTTAGTCACAAATATTAACCAACCAGAAATTACGGTTCCTTGTAATTAGTTCTAAACGAACCACTGGAATTCGAAAGCAGAACGGGCTGTTACTCAACATTCTAAAACATATTCCCTCTGGACAGCGCCCACAACTTTATTGGGTTCATTTCCTGTGAACATCCAGCCAACCCCAATTTCTGCTCAAGGAGGCTGAAATTAACCCCTTGTGCTGGGGATCCACATAGGTACCACTTAGGACTTGTCTACACAGAAGCTGCACCGTTGAAACACATATAGTTACGGAGGCACAACCCCCTCCACTAATGTGGACATAGTTATAGCAGTGTAAAGGGAAGGGAAATAAGCTGGATCAGAACTGCAGCTAGAACTGCATCCACGGTAGGTATTGTACTTGTGTAACTGTTTCAGCAGGAAATCAAACCCTTAACCAACACAGTGAAATTAGTGTGTGGCATGAACGCAAGTGTAGGAATGCCACTTCTGGTGCATGCACACACATGTGCAAGGTACAACTCGCTCTCAATGCACTCTTAAGTAACGTGAGCTCCATTCTCACTTTTGAAGGGAAATCCCCTCCTCTCCCCCCAGTACAAAGGGCCAGCACATGGTGTCACCAACTTTCACCAATCATTGAAGTCAGCAATTTTGGCATCTGCAGGAACCAGTCGGTCATTGACCCCAGAACAGAAGTTCCCACCTACATGCAGCTTTTAGACTACCCACAGAAAAACCCTCTCTGACTGGCTGCCTTCCTCCCTTCTCCGCCTCCTGCAGAACAGTCAATCAGAGTAGCTGCAAGAATCAGGCAGAGCTCTCTTCTCTCTCTTCCAGAACTGTGGGACTAGAATTGGGTCTGCAGAGCGTGGGATGGCTCACAGGAGAAGAAAGAGCCCTGAAGCCCTGCCCCTACTCCCTCTCCCCTTCTGCCCTGCAACACAAGGCCTGGGAAAGGGGAGAGGAGAGCCCCTTGGTGCTGCCCTGGCAGGGTGTAAAGAGCCCCCCAGCTTCAGGAGGAGCAGAGGGAGCTGAGGGGCAAGGGGCGGATGTGGGGGAGAGGGGCAGAGTTGCTGAGGGGCTAGGTGGACAGAGTTGATGTGGAGGATAGGGGGCACAAAGCTAATTGATGTCAGAGTACAGTGGCCATGGTCCCATTTCTGTCCAGTGCTGGCTGCACATGCACATGTGGGCAGGGCAGGGAGAGGCCAAAAATCAGAAGGCAGCTAAAAAACTTTATTTCGTCTTTCAAAGAATAATCCCGTGATTTTCTGGGGGTCTGATTCATTATTTTTTTAACATTGAGGTTCAGCGATACCCACTGCCTACATCCCACTTCAGGACCATTTATCCCCTGGGGAATTTGATATTAATGGGTGGCAATACAGCTAAAGCTAAGCATTCAAAATTCACGAATCAGGCCCCCAAAATTCATGAGATTGGCTTAAAAATCCCTTGGGGTTATTTTTATTTTTGTTCTGGTTTGTGAGCCTCTAAGGTTATGCCAAGGTCATGTTTTCCAGATTTTCTCTGCAGCCACCAGCGCTAAAAACTTGCTATTTGTTTTTAAATAACAGCTGAGAGTCTCAATCACAGGAATTCAGGAGCTAGGGCTTTAAGAACACCACTAAATATTGCAAGACTCATGATAAAATTGTCCAAGATGGCAACACACGAGTGAGGAGGAAATTAAAGTACTTCAGCTCCCCTCGTACTGGATCAGGTTACCCGTCAGCCCATCTTCAGGGCCCAGTGATGTCAGAGCCAACTGATAATGGCCGTGATGTTTCACTATATGCAAAATGAAACTGAGCCACTTGCTACATTTTGTTCACACAGCCTGAGGTTAGCCACACTCCATGCTCTGCTCACTGCTTCCCCTAGGAGACCATGGGCTAGTCACACGTGGAGCTGTGCGCAGAGGCCAGTGACTGGGAGCTGTCTTGGTTAGCTTCACTCCTGTGACTGAGCTATAGGGGTTGGGGCGGGGAAGGATCTGCTGATTCATTTATCAGCCCTTGCTCTGAAATAGCCGAACGGATTAAAAGCCATTGTCGTGCAGAGAAGAGCTCAGATACCACTGGGCCGTGCCCTGTTAAACTAATTGTTACACGACAGGGGGAGATTATCCCATCAGAACAAGCAGGAGTCCACGAGGGCCCCAAGAACTGTTGGAAACAGAAATCGGAGAGTTTGGGAGACAGTAACAGGGACCCAAAATGAAAACGGAGGCAAAATTCTGACCCAGCTCTCCAGCCTGCCATAATGCCCGGGGGCTGGTGCTGCTGCCTGACCTTAGGGAGCCTGCTGGGTCTCGTCTCAGGCAGAGCACTCTGCTTATCACACTGCCGCACCTACAGTACCCCGCAGCCATAACCCCCAAAGTCGCCTGACCTCATGGTTTCCTCCTGGCACTGGCCAGGGCAGCTGGACACTTGCCAGGAGGAGGAAGCTGGATGGGGAGGTGCTATGTGTTTGTGGGGTGTGTTTCTGCTCCTCTCTTAGCTCATATAGTCGGGCAGAGTTCCTCAGAGTCTGCCCGCTCCCTGGACACCTTTGCGGAGCAATAGGCACTGCCCAGGGTTCTCTGCTCAGTGTCCCCCTCTGGCTCCCTATTTTTGACCCTGGGACCCTCGCTCAGATCCCTGTTCTATCATTTGCTGTCCTCCACACTCTTTGGATGCCTGGGTCCCCTCAGGCTGGGAAGGGGCCTTTAAACATGATTAGGTGCAATCTCGGACGATTCAATAGGTGCAGCGCCTCCTACTGGCCTGCTCTGGCAGTGATGTCTAGTTGCTCAAGGCCCTTGTGTTCTTTGGGTGGGGTGAGGAGGACACTCAATGGAGAACAACGTGAGAGAGGATGTGGGGAGAGATACGGCTGCAGGGATTTGAGGGAAGAAGGATCGATCAGGGGCATTGGGCCCTCTCAAGAATAACCAAGCTGAGATCGCCCAGAAGCCAACCCTGGCAAAAGCTATCCAGCAAGGGAAAGGCAGGTTGAAAAGCAATGCCAGCTCTAAGCAGAGAGGGAGGAGAGAGGAGGGAAGATCAAGAGAACAAACAGCAGGTAGGACTTGAAAAGAGCCACATAAATATCAATAGATAAATGAATCTAATGGGTCTCAAATTAAAAAGAAGTGGTAAAATCTTAATAGAGTGTTACTGTGGAAACGAAATGCAAGGCCATAAATAAGAGAAATTCAATGAGAAAGTGAGCCTGGCTTTTCTGCATGTGTCTGTCTGTACTTACCAGTATGCCACACTCCTCTCCACTGTACTTGAACAGAAACACAGGCAGTAGGGTAATGGGTGCGTGACACAAAGAAGCACTGGAAAGAATCTGGTCTTGTTTTACTGGCTCCAGTAACATGGCAGGGGGCAGTCTCCACCAATCCCAGGGCCTTCTGCTACAGGTCCCGCACCACCACTCTACCCCCTCCCTCACTCCTTCTATTTCTATTTTGCAATCAAATGCAAATACAGTGTCATAACAGCCCACATCCGTACCCATAAACTAACACAGCTATCGAATGGAGGTCAGAGGGTTGGACATGTGATGGCAATGGCTGCCTCTGACCCTCGCTGGCTTTAGAAGCCACCAGCCACTTTTCATTCCCCAATCAGCTCCTTCTGAAGAAGACCTGTCTAGCTGCTGGGGTGAATCTGCTCCCTGGAGGCTGGGTCTGCTGTGCCTGGTGCTTGCCATTGTCAGTGACTGGGTGGGCGTGTGTCAGTTCTCTGGGGATGTGGCCGTCAGCAGGGGTCTGGATAGCCTCAAGGAACAACGAGCCTGAGTCACCTTGCCTGTGTTTAGTTGTCTTTTGCTCTTCCCATAGACCTGGTGGTTGTGCTACATGGTGTTGGCAAGGATGGTACAGCTGCTGCCTTATGGGCATATTCTGTTGGGTCTAACATTCTCCCTCACCGGTAATGTGGGGAGCTACCTGGCACTCCTGCCATTGTGTTTCTTCTGCTCTAGTTCTCGTGGTACTTTCTGCCAGAACAAGAGCATCCTGGTCAAACTCCAGCTTGGGTCATTGCACCAGGTTTCCCTGCACCTCCCTCAAGGTTTCAGGTGGATACAATATTCTTCTGCACTTCTTGTCCTCACTGTAGATCACTGTTGTACACTTCAAAAGCTGCTACTTTCTACCCACGACGTGACTGTATTTCAGTGATGAAGTGATTCCCACATGTACATAGGGACTATTTAACATCTGGGAGTACCAGGGATTATGAGAGTAGTCCCTTTCACTTCAGAAGGACAGTGCCTGCGAGTAGGATTACTCCCTTGGATGTGTGCTGGATCAGGCCCTAAGTATGTAATAAGTAGGGCTGGGTGAAAACGTTCCCTCAGAACTGAGTTTTGACAGAAAATTGGGTTTTCCACAAAGTGAAATCTTTTGCAAAAAGTATCTGTTTCCCAAGAATATTCTAATTTTTCATCAAAAACAAACAAAAACTAATGTGTTTTTGGCTGAAAAATCAAAATATTTTGATGTAGATATGCTGCCATGGTGACTCATGGGAGTTCAATTGCCTCATGTCTCCATTGTCTACAGGCTGAGCTTCCTAGCCGACTTCCTCTCCTAGGATGCACGACAGCCATGGGATGCCCATGGTGCACTGACTCCCATCACCTGGTGTAGTGCAGCCATGGAGCCCAGCCCATAGAGGAGAATGGAAGAAGGAGGTCCCCATCTATAGCTCCCACAAGGCACTGGGACAGCACTTCCAAATCCAAATGTTACCATTTGGAGCAGAAATATTTAAATTTTCAATTTTTGATGAATAGTCACCATTTTCCATCAATCTTCACAGCTGAGGATGTGAGAGAGATTCCCAAACCTGAGCCATTCTTTTTAGGTGACAAATCTGAAGAACTGTCCCAGATTGAGGTGTCATTAGATGAGGTTTTGGAACAAACTGATAAACAAAACAGTAACGAGTCACCAGGACCAGACGATATCACCCAAGAATTCTGAAGGAACTCAACTGTGAAATTGCAGAACTACTAACTGTAGTATGTAGCCTATCATTTAAATCAGCTTCTGTACCAGATGACTGGAGGATAGCCAACGTGATGCCAATTTTTTTAAAAGGATCCAGAGGGCAATTACAGGCTGGTAAGCCTAACTTCAGTATGGGACAAACTGGTTGAAACTATAGTAAAGGACAGAATTAGCAGACACATAGATGAACATAATTTGTTGAGGAAGAGTGAATATGGATTTTGTAAAGGGAAATCATGCCTCACTAAACTATTAGCCTTTGACAAGGTGTCTTGCCAAAGGCTCTTAAGCAAAGTAAGCTGTCATGGGATAAGAAGGAAGGTTGTCCCATGGATCAGTAACTGGTTACAAGATAGGAAACAAAGGGTAGGAATAAATGGTCAGTTTTCAGAATGGAGAGAGGTAAATAGTGGTGTCCCTCAGGGGTCTGTACTGGGCCCAGTCCTATTCAACATATTCATAAATGATCTGGGAAAGGGGGTAAACAATGAAGTGACAAAATTAGCAGATGATACAAAATTACTCAAGATAATTAAGTCCAATGCAGACTGCGAAGAGCTACAAAGGGATCTCACAAAACTGGGTGACTGGGCAACAAAATGGCAGATGAACGTCAGTGTTGATAAGTGCAAAGTAATCCACAGTGGAAAACATAATCCCAGCTATACATACAAAATGATGGGGTCGAAATTAGCTGTTACCACTCAGGAAAGATCTTGGAGTCATTGTGGATAGTTCTCTGAAAACATCCACTCAATGTGCAGTGGCGGTCAAAAAACCAAACCGAATGTTGAGAATCATTAAGAAAGGGATAGTTAATAAGACCGAAAATATCATATTGCCTCTATATAAATCCATGATACACCCACATCTTGAATACTGTGTGCAGATGTGGTTGCCCCATCTCAAAAAAGATATATTGGAATTGGAAAAGGTACAGAAAAGGGCAACAAAAATTATTAGGGGTACGGAACAGCTGCCGTATGAGGAAATATTAACAAGACTGGGCCTTTTCAACTTGGAAAAGAGACGACTAATGGGGGATATAATTGAGGTCTATAAAATTATCATAGGTGTGGAGAATGTAAACGAGGAAGTGTTATTTACTCCTTATAGCACAAGAATTAGGGGTCACCAAATGAAATTAATAGGCAGCAGGTTTAAGACAAATAAAAGGAAATATTTCTTCACACAAAGCACAGTCAGTCTGTGGAACTCTTTGCCAGAGAATGTTGTGAAGGCCAAGACTATAACAGGGTTCAAAAAAAAAGCTAGATAAATTCATAGAGGATAGGTCCATCAATGGCTATTAGCCAGGATGGGCAGAGAAGGCGTCCCTATCCTCTGTTTGCCAGAAACTGGGAATGGGTGACAGGGGATGGATCACTTGATGATTACCTGTTCTGTTCATTCCCTCTAGGGCATCTGGGATTGGAGATTGTCAGAAGACAGGATAGTGGGCAGATGGACCTTTGGTATGACCCAGTATGGCTGTTCTTATGTTAAATAAATCTTTTGTCACCCAGCTCTAGTAATAAATTAATAAAGTTTTTATTGACTGCTTTTTCACCTTTGGATGAAAGGCTGTACGGTAGAACCTCAGAATTACGAGTTGGGAATGGAGGTTGGTCGTAACTCTGAACAAAAAACAACATTACAGTTGTTCTTTCAAAAGTTTACAACTGAACATTGACTTAATACAGCTTTGAAACTTTACTGTGCAGAAGAAAAATGCTGCTTTTAACCCTCTTAATTTAACTGAAACAAGCACAGAAACTGTTTCCTTACTTTGTCAAATCTTTTTTTTTTAATTTCCCTTTATCTTTTTAGTAATTTCCATTTAACACAGTACTGTACTGGATTTGCACTTTTTTTTTGGTCTCCGCTGCTGCCTGGTTGTGTACTTCCAGTTCCAAATGAGGTGTGTGGTTGACCAGTCAGTTCCTTACTCTGGTGTTCATAACTCTGAGGTTCTACTGTAGATAAAAAATATATGAACAATTGTTTATATTATTATATATCCCAATGAAGGTGTGAGATCCTGTTGCTTAAAACTAGACAGCGCAAATAGGGAAAAAATAATCGCTGCAGTTAATATCCTGACCAACAACCTATATGACCCTTTGACAAATAAAGTTGTTTTGCTCTATGAATCACTTGTACATGAAAACCAAGCGATCAATATGCGTGCTTTTCTGGAAGAAAATTATATGTTTACAAATCTATTTTCACTTGAGTGCCTCAGCCTTTCTTTCCCCTCCTCCAACTCTGCACAGATCCATCATGCCACAAATGTATGCCGTAGAAAGGAAAGGTTAATATCTCTCTAAATATCCACTAATGTTTCTAGTACAAATTAAAAACAAATCAGCAGATTAAATGTCCACATTTCAGCAGCTGGCCACCTTTCTAACATTAACAGAGTCACGAATCATCAGTGAGTTATTTCTAAATAAGAAATTTGCAGACATGGGTAATTAAATTAAAGCTCTTCTAATCAGAATTTAAATCCCGTAAAAAATATCTACATTATTAAGGTTGTAACATTTATATGAAAGGAAAATATTTTTCAAGCTGTGACTTGAGAACTAAATTGTCAGCCTTTGCCCCAAGATGCTCTTAAAATAATCTCACCATATGTAGCACATGTACCGATAATGGGATCCTAATGGAAGACAGCAGGCCTATGTCATACGCTATTCAGCGCCCGTGGAAATTGGCAAGAAATTCACCCCTTGCAGCAAAATTGTGCTCTAGAGTCTCAGCTTTCATTTGAGGAAACAGTACTTCAAGCCCTTCTGTTTGTGGAGTTAATCTTTAAAATGTGAATTGAGGCCTGATCTACACATAAAACTTAGGACTATAAAACCATGTCACTCAGAGGTGTGAAAGAATCACACCCCTGAGAGACACAGTCAAGCTGACATAGGCCCCAGCATAGACACCACTAGGCTAATGGAAACATTTTTCTGTCAGCCTAGCTACTGCCTCTTGAGGGGGCAGATTAACTACAGAAATGGAAAAACCTAGTCCACTGCTATACGAAGTGTCTACGCTACCGTAGCCGTGCCACTGTATTGTCTGTAGTGTAGATATACCCTGAGTGTAACTGCTTCAGCCTGCCTGAGTCTGCAAAGAGCCTGAAACAATAAGAGGTGTGAACTGCTCCACTCCTGACATCAGGCCCCAGAGGCTCCCATCAGTTGCAGCCATGGAATTTAATATTTTACCAAGGTGCCAAGGAATTCACCATGTTCTTGCAGCCTGGCCTTTTGTTTTCTGTCTCCTAGTCCTGCTAGGACCTTCTCGCCGTGCCTGGGGAGGTCACTGGATTACCGTGTGTACTCCCTATACTGCCCCAGTGGCTGGATGGGACTGGGGTCTCAAATAAGAGCACAGCTGATGAGTTGTCAAGCTGTCTGCAGTGGCTATGGGGCACAAGTACCAACTTCAGGGCAGACTATCTAGAAGCAGGACACACATCCAAATGGTTGTGAGTTCTGTACTTAGATTTCACCAAGCAAGTATTGAGTGTAAACTCCTCAGACTCTACAACAGCCTTAACATGGAGTTACAGACAGTCTCCTTGGGTACTCCAATCTGTTTTGCCACCTACGTGAGCCTGCCCGTGTGATAGCTAGTCCCGTACCCCATGAATCATCAGGTTCCTCCCAGTCCGAAAGGACCAGTCACTTACTCCAGGTCAATTGCATCTCAGCTCTCACACCAAAGACAACGCTTGTAGCCAATCCTATAATAAATTAAGTAAAGATTTATGGGCTAAAAAAAAGAAATGAGAGTTATTTACAAGGTTAAAGCAGGTAAACATACACACACAAATGAATTACAGTCTTAGATTCTAAAAGGTAATAGAACCTTCTATAAGAAGCAAGCTCTAGATGTCCTTTTGATCTAACCCAGACCAAGCACTGGGGATCTTTTGCTTATGCTTAGTAAGCCTTGCCCCTCGGAGTCTAAGCATCATTGAGAGAACAATTTCTTTTTGACAAGAGTTTTTATTCCCTTCCCCTAGAGTTCAAGCTGATGGGACTTGTGCTTGTGCATTTCTCCTCTTCATGGGTGTATAGGGAGCAATCAACAAAGTCTTCTGTCCACTGATGTTCCACAATGGTTCGTCTAGTGTCTAGGAGACAACACCTCTTGTGGTAAACCAGTGTTTCACACTTGGTAATGCTTCTCTTCTGACTGTGGGGGTTTACAGTTTTAGAGCAAACACTTATATAATTACAGAGAAAATACTTAAATATTAACTTATCACAGGGGATACAGTGATTGTAAGTGAGACGAATGCAGGCAGCACAACTGACAAGCATTTCATAGAGTCTAAACACTCACTACTTTTTAATACATTCAATACCTGTTTTAACAATGCAAACACACATGAGACAGGCTGGTTTCCAGCTATGCCTGTCAGTATTCTGGGAGGTCTAGGGGCCTTGGCCCCTGGTCTGCCAGCACCACAAGAGTGACCAAAGGGGGGGCAAGCTATGGGAGTGTGAAAACATCATGAAAAACCTTCCTTGTGAGTGGGCTGAACCCAGGTGCTGACTTTCTCATTTCCCTGGGGATGCTTGACCCCCGCACTGCCCCAGGACCTGCCCCCACTCCACCTCTTTTCCCCAAGGCCTCACCCCAGCCCTGTCTCTTCTACCCCCCTACTCTGCTCCCCACCTCACCTCTTCCCGCCCCACCCCCTTCCCTAAGCATGCCCCGCTTTCACTCCACCTCTTCCTGACCCCCCGCTCCTCCCCCTCCCACCCGGCACAGATAGCTAAGGGTTAATGTCTCTTTCACCTGGAGCACCTGACCAGAGGACCAATCAGGAAACCGGATTTTTTCAACTTTGGGTGGAGGGAATTGTGTGTCTGAGGTTTTTGTTTTCTGGCTGCCTGCTTTCTCTGAGCTTTGGAGAAGTAGTTCTGTTTTCTAATCTTTTGTTTCTAAGTGTAAGGACAAAGAGATCAGATAGTAAGTTATATGGTTTCTTTTCTTTGGTATTTGCATAAATATAAGTGCTGGAGTGCTTTGATTTGTATTCTTTTTGAATAAGGCTGTTTATTCAATATTCTTTTAAGAAATTGCCCTGTATTGTGTCATCTTAATACAGAGAGACTATTTGTATTTTTTTCTTTCTTTTTTATATAAAGCTTCCTTTTAAGACCTGTTGGAGTTTTTCTTTACTTCAGGGAAATTGAGTCTGTACTCACCAGGGAATTGGTGGGAGGAAGAAATCAGGGAAGATCGGTGTGTGTTGAATTGGCTAGCCTGATTTTGCATTCCCTCTAGGGGAATAGGAAAGTCCTTTTTGTTCCAGGACCAGGAACGGAGAGGGGGAGTCACTCTGTTTGGATTCACAGAGCTTGTGTCTGTGTATCTCTCCAGGAGCACCTGGAGGGGGGGGAGGGAAAAAGGATTATTTCCCTTTGTTGTGAGACTCAAGGGATTTGGGTCTTGGGGTCCCCAGGGAAGGTTTTTCAGTGGGACCAGAGTGCCCCAAAACACTCTAATTTTTTGGGTGGTGGCAGCAGGTACCAGGTCCAAGCTGGTGACTAAGCTTGGAGGTTTTCATGCTAACCCCCATATTTTGGACGCTAAGGTCCAGATCTGGGACTAAGGTTATAACATGAGTGGCAGCGGGTGGGATATAGACAGAATCCAGAAGCCAGTAGGAATATTATATTTTTCTTTTCTCTGCTAAGGGCTTTTTAGCAGAGAGGAACAGTTTGGTTTTAAAAGGGAACCAGAGAGAATTTTTTTTCTCTGCTCTCTCTGGCAGTTTGTGGCTTGCATGTTAAGCAAGAAGTCGTTAAGGGCTATCACGAGTCTTTTGTCACACAATAGCACTCCCATTGAGAGTCATACCAGCACTATATAAATGCAAATAAAGTGGTTTTTCAGGTTTACTTAACATTGAAGATTAGCTAAAGGCACTGTTGCTAGGCAGACTTCAGGAGGCAACAGAGAACCTGCAGTTCAGAGGATAAACACCGGAGGGCACCCCAACACAAGAAAACAGGAATCATGACTTCTAAGGCAAAAATGGAGGCCGAAGAACAATTCAGAGAAGCTGAACACATGCGACAACTGGAAATAAAACAAGCAGAGATGGAAATAAGAGAGAGAGAAAGAGAGGCAGCACACAAAAGAAAACTAGAAGAAGAAGAGGTGGCCCACCGCCGAGACATGGAAAAACACCAAAAAGAAATGGAAAAACACCAAAAAGAAATGGAAAAACAACAAAAAGAGTATGAAGAGAAGGAAAAACAGAGAAAACATGAACTGGAGTTGGCAAAAGCTGGGCTGCATGTGCCAGCCAACCCTAACAACCCGGCGCCAATTATTGCTCCACAGCACAGGAAATTTCCCACCTACAAGGCAGGGGATGACACCGAGGCCTTCTTGGAAAATTTTGAAAGAGCCTGTCTTGGGTACAGCATCCCCGAAGACCAGTACATGGTAGAATTAAGGCCACAACTCAGTGGACCTTTAGCAGAGGTGGCAGCTGAAATGCCTAAGCAGCAAATGAATGACTATAAACTTTTTCAAACCAAGGCCAGATACAGGATGGGGATAACCCCAGATCATGCCCGTCGGCGCTTTAGAACCCAAAAGTGGAAACCAGAGGTGTCATTTCCCAAACACGCCTACTACATTGCAAAAAACTATGAGGCCTGGATAACAGGAAACAACGTTCAAACCTTGGAAGAACTGAACCTCCTCATACAAATGGAGCAGTTCTTGGATGGTGTTCCTGAAGACATCACACGGTACATACAAGATGGAAATCCCAAAGATATCACTGAGGCGGGGGAGATTGGAGCCAAATGGATGGAACTGGCAGAAAGCAAGAAAGCTACTGTCAAGGGGAACGATTACCCCAGGGGGCACACAGACCATAAACCCTACAACCCAGGACAGCCAAAGACCCCACATACCACCCAAGTAAAGCCACAGATACCCTACCCTTCCACCTCACCAGTCTCCAGTAACTCACCTCGGCCCAGTGACCCATCAGATGGAAGGTGCTTTAAGTGTAATGAACTGGGACATATCAAGGCCAACTGTCCCAAGAACACCATGCGAGTGCAATTCATTACAGCACCATCACACCAAAGATCCCCAGGCCCGGATGCCTCTCAAATACCCTTGGAGCGAAGGGAAAATTTGAGAGTGGGCGGAAAGAAGATTACTGCGTGGAGAGACACGGGGGCACAAGTGTCAGCTATCCACCAATCCTTCGTTGACCCCAAATTCATCAACCCAAAGGCCAAAGTTACAATTTACCCCTTCATGTCACAAGCTGTAGACTTGCCTACAGCTCAACTGCCTGTCCAGTACAAAGGCTGGTCAGGAATGTGGACTTTTGCAGTCTATGACAATTATCCTATCCCCATGCTACTGGGGGAAGACTTGGCCAACCAGGTGAGGCGGGCCAAGAGAGTGGGAATGGTTACCCGTAGCCAAACCAGGCAAGCTTCCAGACCCATTCCTGTTCCTGAGCCGTCCACAGAGGCCCCGTCTGTGTTACCAGAGACCCAGACAGAGGTAGTGGACCCGGATTCCATGCCTACCACTGAAACAGCCACAGCATCTCCAGTCCCAGGCCCGGAACTGGAACAGCAACCAGCACGAGCAAGTGAAACCGCATCTTCAAACTCAAGGCCAGAGGGCGCCAGCGAGCCAGAACTGGCCGAAGCAAAAGACAGCCATACCCAAAAGGCTCAGCCAGAGCCTGAAATACGGTTCACCAGCAACGGAAACAACCCCATCACCTACATCGCTTCCAGAGGGACCAAGCCCAAGTCCACAGTCTGAGGAAGAACTGGTGACCCCAGCCTCAAGGGAACAGTTCCAGACTGAGCAGGAAGCCGATGACAGCCTTCAGAAAGCGTGGGCGGCGGCCCGGAGCACCCCACCGCCTCTCAGCTCTTCTAATCGATCCCTGTTTGTTATAGACCAAGGACTTTTATACAAGGAAATTCTTTCTGGTGGACACCGGGAAGAATGGCAGCCGCAAAAACAGTTGGTGGTTCCAACTAAGTACCGGGGGAAGCTCTTAAGCTTAGCCCATGATCATCCCAGTGGCCATGCTGGGGTGAACAGAACCAAGGACCGGTTGGGGAAGTCCTTCCACTGGGAGGGGATGGGCAAGGATGTTGCCAAGTATGTCCGGTCTTGTGAGGTATGCCAAAGAGTGGGTAAGCCTCAAGACCAGGTCAAGGCCCCTCTCCAGCCACTCCCCATAATTGAGGTCCCATTTCAGCGAGTAGCTGTGGATATTCTGGGCCCTTTCCCAAAAAAGACGCCCAGAGGAAAGCAGTACGTACTGACTTTAGTGGACTTTGCTACCCGATGGCCAGAAGCAGTAGCTCTAGGCAACATCAGGGCTAACACTGTGTGCCTGGCCCTAACAGACATCTTTGCCAGGGTAGGTTGGCCCTCTGACATCCTTACAGATTCAGGGTCTAATTTCCTGGCAGGGACCATGGAAAAACTGTGGGAAACTCATGGGGTGAATCACTTGGTTGCCACCCCGTACCACCATCAAACCAATGGCCTGGTGGAAAGGTTCAATGGAACTTTGGGGGCCATGATACGAAAATTCATCAACGAATTCTCCAATAATTGGGACCTAGTCTTGCAGCAGTTGCTGTTTGCCTACAGGGCTGTACCACATCCCAGTTTAGGGTTTTCACCATTTGAACTTGTGTATGGTCACGAGGTTAAGGGGCCATTACAGTTGGTGAAGCAGCAATGGGAGGGGTTTACGCCTTCTCCAGGAACTAACATTCTGGACTTTGTAAGCAACCTACAAAGCACCCTCCGACACTCTTTAGCCCTTGCTAGAGAGAACCTAAAGGATGCTCAAGAAGAGCAAAAGGCCTGGTATGACAGACATGCCAGAGAACGTTCTTTCAGGGTAGGAGACCAGGTTATGGTCTTGAAGGCGCAACAGACACATAAGATGGAAGCATCATGGGAAGGCCATTCACGGTCCAAGAGCGCCTGGGAACTGTAAACTACCTCATAGCATTTCCCAATTCCTCACTAAAGCCTAAAGTGTACCATGTTAATTCTCTCAAGCCTTTCTATTCCAGAGATTTACAGGTTTGTCAGTTTACAGTCCAGGGAGATGATGCTGAGTGGCCTGACGGTGTCTACTACGACGGGAAAAAAGACGGTGGCGTGGAAGAGGTGAACCTCTCAACCACCCTGGAACGTCTGCAGCGGCAACAAATTAAGGAGCTGTGCACTAGCTTCGCCCCATTGTTCTCAGCCACCCCAGGACGGACTGAACGGTCATACCACTCCATTGATACAGGTAATGCTCACCCAATCAGAACCCCACCCTACCGGGTGTCTCCTCATGCCCAAGCTGCTATAGAACGGGAGATCCAGAACATGCTACAGATGGGTATAATCCGCTCATCTACCAGTGCATGGGCATCTCCAGTGGTTCTGGTACCCAAACCAGATGGGGAAATACGCTTTTGCGTGGACTACCGTAAGCTAAATGCGGTAACTCGTCCGGACAACTATCCAATGCCACGCACCGATGAGCTATTGGAGAAGTTGGGACGTGCCCAGTTCATCTCTACAATAGACTTAACCAAGGGGTACTGGCAAGTACCGCTAGATGAACCTGCCAAGGAGAGGTCAGCATTCGTCACCCATGCGGGGGTGTATGAATTCAATGTCCTTCCTTTCGGCCTTCGAAATGCACCCGCCACCTTCCAGAGGCTGGTAGATGGTCTACTAGCTGGACTGGGAGAATTTGCAGTTGCCTACCTCGATGATGTGGCCATTTTTTCAGACTCCTGGCCTGAACACCTACTACACCTGGAAAAGGTCTTTGAGCGCATCAGGCAGGCAGGACTAACTGTTAAGGCCAAAAAGTGTCAAATAGGCCAAAACAGAGTGACTTACCTGGGGCACCAGGTGGGTCGAGGAACCATAAACCCCCTACAGGCCAAAGTGGATGCTATCCAAAAGTGGCCTGTCCCAAGGTCAAAGAAACAGGTCCAATCCTTCTTAGGCTTGGCCAGATACTACAGGCAATTTGTACCACGCTACAGCCAAATCGCTGCCCCATTGACCGACCTGACCAAAAAGACCCAGCCAAATGCCGTTAAGTGGACTGATGAGTGTCAAAAGGCCTTTACCCAGCTTAAGGTGATGCTCATGTCTGACCCTGTGCTCAGGGCCCCGGACTTTGACAAGCCATTCCTAGTAACCACAGATGCATCTGAGCGTGGTATAGGAGCAGTGCTCATGCAGGAAGCAACAGATCACAACTTCCATCCTGTCGTGTTTCTCAGCAAGAAACTGTCTGAGAGGGAAAGTCACTGGTCAGTCAGTGAAAAGGAATGCTATGCCATTGTGTACGCCCTGGAAAAGCTGCGCCCATATGTTTGGGGACAGCGGTTCCAACTACAAACTGACCATGCTGCACTAAAGTGGCTTCATACTGCCAAGGGGAACAACAAAAAACTTCTTCGTTGGAGTTTAGCTCTCCAAGATTTTGATTTTGAAATTCAACACATCACAGGAGCTTCTAACAAAGTTGCTGATGCACTCTCCCGTGAGAGTTTCCCAGAATTCAGTAGTAAAAAGTGTTCTTAAAATGTAAAAGTCTGTTAGTTATATACTTAGTAGTATATGTAAAAGTGCATGTGTTGTATTAATCTGTTTATTTTCAAGTTCTAGAAGGAAATCGCCGCCAGTGAGCTTCCCCACTGTCTGCAATTTGGGGGGCGTGTCATAAACAGATAGCTAAGGGTTAATGTCTCTTTCACCTGGAGCACCTGACCAGAGGACCAATCAGGAAACCGGATTTTTTCAACTTTGGGTGGAGGGAATTGTGTGTCTGGTGTCTTTGTTTTCTGGCTGCCTGCTTTCTCTGAGCTTTGGAGAAGTAGTTCTGTTTTCTAATCTTTTGTTTCTAAGTGTAAGGACAAAGAGATCAGATAGTAAGTTATATGGTTTCTTTTCTTTGGTATTTGCATAAATATAAGTGCTGGAGTGCTTTGATTTGTATTCTTTTTGAATAAGGCTGTTTATTCAATATTCTTTTAAGAAATTGCCCTGTATTGTGTCATCTTAATACAGAGAGACTATTTGTATTTTTTTCTTTCTTTTTTATATAAAGCTTTCTTTTCAGACCTGTTGCAGTTTTTCTTTACTTCAGGGAAATTGAATCTGTACTCACCAGGGAATTGGTGGGAGGAAGAAATCAGGGAAGATCGGTGTGTGTTGAATTGGCTAGCCTGATTTTGCATTCCCTCTAGGGGAATAGGAAAGTCCTTTTTGTTCCAGGACCAGGAACGGAGAGGGGGAGTCACTCTGTTTGGATTCACAGAGCTTGTGTCTGTGTATCTCTCCAGGAGCACCTGGAGGGGGGGGGGAGGGAAAAAGGATTATTTCCCTTTGTTGTGAGACTCAAGGGATTTGGGTCTTGGGGTCCCCAGGGAAGGTTTTTCAGTGGGACCAGAGTGCCCCAAAACACTCTAATTTTTTGGGTGGTGGCAGCAGGTACCAGGTCCAAGCTGGTGACTAAGCTTGGAGGTTTTCATGCTAACCCCCATATTTTGGACGCTAAGGTCCAGATCTGGGACTAAGGTTATAACACCCCCGCACTGCCCCAGGACCTGCCCCCACTCCACCTCTTTTCCCCAAGGCCTCACCCCAGCCCTGTCTCTTCTACCCCCCTACTCTGCTCCCCACCTCACCTCTTCCCGCCCCACCCCCTTCCCTAAGCATGCCCCGCTTTCACTCCACCTCTTCCTGACCCCCCGCTCCTCCCCTCCCACCCAGCAACTCCTGCCCACCACTGAACAGCTGGCAAGAGGCACTTCGGAGATGATCATCGGGGTCCACCAGTGGGTTCTGGGAAGCCACTATTTTTTTCCTGTGGGTGTTCCAGGCCCTCTCAACATTTGCCATGAGTTAGCAAACCATAGTAATGTTCCTAATTTACCAGGGAATAATTTCCCTGAGTCTCTGTGCTTTTCTGCTGATGTTTCCTTAATTAAATCTCCAGAACCCTAGTACCCCTGGGGCTGCTCAGGAACTGCCAGCTGAGAAGTGACGAGATTTCCCACAGAGAAAGGTACCCACAAAGGAAATCTGAGATAGGAGGAATTGCAGCAAACTCCCCCTAAAAGAGCTGTGTCTTGGGAGAAGGGAGAGGTCATTGCAGGCAGGTAAGTAATTGTGAACTGCTTCACACAGAAGTATTTCTCTTCCAAGCCCTTTTCTTTTTACCTTTGAGGTAAAGCTGTGTCTCAGTGAGCTGCACTGGTGCCAAGGAGATCTTGATTCACTAGGGCTCAGACACACAGCCAGATCGGACAAAAACGCAGAGGCTTTGAACGACGCCTCATAATTTGTTGTACTAAACAGATGAGGTAAATGCCTCTCAGCCTTTCCAGACCACTGTACCCCTCTCAAGGGTCTGATTTGTCTAGCGTATCCCCAAGTTTCACCTCACTTTAAAACTACTTGTTTACAAAATCAGACATAAAAACGTAAAAGTGTCCCCAGCACACTATTGCTGGAAAATGTCTTGCTTTCTCATTTTTACCATATAATTATAAAATAAGTTTATTGGAAATAAATATTGTACTTACATTTCAATGTATGGTATATAGAGCAATATAAACGTCATTGTCTGTATGAATTTTTTTTGTGTTGACTTCACTAGTGCTTTTTATGTAGCCTGTTGTAAAACTAGGCAGATATGTAGATGAGCGGAGGTACCCCCTGGAAGACCTCTGTGTACCCCCAGGATACCCCTGGCTGAGAACCACTGGTAAAGCACCAGGGTGTTTTCTCTTTAGTTCACTACAGGTGATTTGCACTGAATCCAATCAGATTATCAGGGTGATAAGTAGGCTAAGGTTTTATCATGGATATTTTTAGTAAAAGTCACGGACAGATAACCGGCAAAAAAGAAAAATTCACGGAAGCCGTGAACTGTCTGTGACTTTTACCAAAAATGTCCCTGACAAAACAAGGATCTGCCTGACGCTAGGCAGCTGCGCAGGGGCTAGGAGCCACCTGCAGCAGGTGAGGGCTGTGGGGTACCCCTGCTGCCTGCAGTTCTGGGGGTTCATCACTGCCCATGGCAGCCAGGGGTTCCCCCCCACCTGCTGCCCCAGGGGCCACCACCACCGATGGCGGACAGGAGCTCGGGGGTTCCCCCACCAGTGGCCAGGAGCTCAGGGTGCTCCTCCACCCACGGCAGCTTGGAGCTCCGGGGGCCGCCAGAAGTGGCAGAGGTACCCTGCAGCTCCCTTCCCCCACGGGCAGCGGAGGACCCTACAGGTCCCGACCACCACAGGCTGAAGTCACAGAGGTCACTGGAAGTCACGGATTTGTCTGTGACTAAATCATAGCCCTAGTGACAAGCACTAACTTCTACCATCTGTAAAGCCGGCTGCCATAGCACTTAGACCACTCACAGAAATGGAACTTCTTTCACTATCCCGGGATAGTCAAATCAGTACAACCCCTCCTCGTGCAAATGCAGCCATACCGGCATAAACGTGCTCACACTGCTATAGCTATTCCTGTACAGGAAGGGGAATAAGCTACATTGGTGCAAAGCACGTTTGTACCTCTAGAACTGTGTCCATCTTAGGGGTATCACTGGTATCACTATACTGGTAAAAGTCACCCCCTAACTGACATGGTTATACTGGTACAGTGGGTGTCCAGCGAGCCTCAGCTGCTATGAATCAAAGTATATATGGCTCAAAGGGTGCTTTTAAACCCATTAAAATGGACTAAACTAGCTTTTCTAGGCATAAAGTTGTCACAAGTTTAGGGTCCATTCAAGACTAGATTCTGTAGCTAAGGCGTCCTCAGGGACTCCCTAGCAACTGTGCAGTAGAATTCACGTGGCTTCATTTCCTAGTGGTTGAGGGGGTGGGACCCCCTAAGGGTGAGATGAAAGGGACCCGATAGCTGCATGTTACATTCGTGTGAAGTCAGAGAGGGGTTTGGCAAAGACCTACTGAGTGGTTGAGAAGTAAGATGTAAAATCAAGTTCCCTGCATGGCTATACAGGCAGCTGCACTTGGGCTCTGAAGGTGGCTGGCTGTTACCTCGCTTCTCAGAGCAGTGCTTGGGGGGCCTGGGGCTATGTCAGCAATGACACAGGTTTCTTCTGCTGAACTTCCGGGCAGGCTCAGGAATACTCCCAGCTCTTGGCAAAGCTGCTGCCTTCTCTCTTTGGTCCTAACTCAGGAAAACACTTAAGCATGAATGGCACTCCAACATGTGCTCCAGGGCTGTCCTGAATAGGAACACTGTCCTAGATCAGGGCTTTAGTCTCCTGTCTCAAGTTGCCTGTCATTGTCCAAGAATTATAACGGTGGTGCTTTGTTTGAAAGAAGTGGGTTTGCTAGTTTAAATCGTGAAACATCACAGATGTGTGGTTAACCCCTCCTTCCCAGCCAAGAATCAAGGGTTAAACACAGCTTATTTTGATGGGGAAACTACAAGAAGGCAAAGTAGGTTCCAGTCTCTTGTTTAGTTAAAATCCAGCGTATTAACAGGACAGTTCCATAGCACAGCTCAGGGTTTCAGAGGCCCCTGGGCTTGGAGTAGCAGCTAAAGCACAGGGTCAAATTGATAAGACATACATCTGAGGAAGTGGTAAACCTGCAAACAACTATCTACATGACTATCTTTATTCATGAGTGGTCCCTCTTGTAGTCAGTGCTCATTACTCACGTTTCTGTTACCCTTGAGAATGTCTATAGTGATTCCATTGGATTAGTAGGGATGAAAGTTAGAGTTATGGGCCAGTAGTACCTGACACGACCACTGCTCTTTCCTACTTGGCAAATCGGTTGTACCTTAGTTTACCTCCAGTCTCCCAGTCCCAGCTGTGCTTGATACTGTCACGGAGTCTCCGGGCGATGCTCTGGAACTGCTCCCCACCAAGCCAGTCAGGACTTTGGGGAGCCTCCTCTCCCTTGGAGCAGACTGTCTTCAGGGCAAGAAGCTCACACGTCTTCACCTCCTGGGTCTCTCCTCGGAGCATTCAGCATCCTCTGCCCCTCCGTGCGCTTCCCACAGCGAGCCCACCCTGGCGGGGTCCTGGGGAAGCCAGAGGGTCCTACACCCCCATTTTGCAGTCAGACATGACTCTCAGCCAGCTAGTAAAACAGAGGTTTATTCGATGACAGGAACAGGGTCTAAAACAGAGCTTGTAGACACAGCGAAACGGACCCCTCAGCCGGGTCCATTCTAGGGGGCAGTGAGCCAGACCCCCACATCTGCACTTCACTCCTCGTCCTCAGCCAGCTGCAGACTAACAACCCCTTCCAGCCCCTCCCCCTCTGCTCAGTTCCTTTCCCGGGGCCAGGAGGTCACCTCACCTTTTTGTCTCCAACACCTTCAGTTGGCACCTTTGCAGAGAAGGGGCCCAGGCCATCAGTTGCTAGGAGACAGAGGGTCAGGCATTTAGGTACACTGGCCCTTTTCTTTGCCAGATACTTAAGAACTGCCTAGGGGACACTGAGGCACCAACACACTATTCAGAGAAAACATTAAGAACATTCCTAGTTCATCACAGATACATAAATACAATTCTGATTGCTAACTAACTCCTTTAATACCACGAAATCCTGTCCCAAATGATGGATTCCTGCAAATTCAAATTTCCCAAATATTCCTTTATCTGCTCTTTACAAATCACTGTTTTTATAGACCCTTCCTTAATTCCTAAGCACTCTAACTTCTTTCCTCTATTTTTCTTACTCTTGATGGATTTGAAAAAGGAATTCCAGATTTCATCTATTTTTCTGAATCATTGTGAATTTCAACACCCATTCGTTCATTAATGGATAGAGCTTCTCCCCAGGAAGTCTTGTTCCTGGCAGAATCCCCGTTTATTTTCCTTAACCCCCTTAACATGTTGGACTAGGTGGCACTTTTCTGTTCCTGAAATTTCTTGTGTTCTGATATCAGTGTTACGCACCAAGGACCTAATCCCACTTCTTACATTTATTTTAAAGGGAGCTGGATTGGGCCACTGGCTGTCGTGTTCCCATGGCACAAAAGACTTTAGAAACTTTTCTTCCCTATGAATACATCCTCCTTACACTGAAATTGCATCTTTGGTGAGCTAAAGCAATTAAGATTGGAGCAATGTACAATACAATGCCTGCAGGGATTGTTAAAGGGATTGTTATAGTAGCTATAACATACAGTATATTGATATTGCAATAGATCATCTGAAACACGTCCTAAATGCTCTCACCACATCGCTGTGATATTTTATAAAAACAAGTTCTCCCTTCCTGGATAGGTCAACTTAGCATGTACTCTGATTTCTCCAGAAACACAACTTGAAAAAGGCGCTACAGTTTTCCCAGGCTAGCACCTACCGTATGGAAACACAGAGGCAGATTTCCCAGGATGGGTTTAAGGCCTGGACTGGTGCAAGGGACCACAAACTGTACCCACTTTAGAGGATGATGTGCAAGATCTGAATAATAAATACAACAGCTACGTGGCATCTTATCAACGGATTTAGAGGAATAGAGGAGTGTTGAATTACTGTGCATTTCAATCTAAAAACTCAGTGAATTATGGTAACTTTCATTATATTCTTGACTATGGAGGAGTTGTCTGTTATTCTAAGTACAGATTGATCTTTATCATTAAGTGGCAAAAGCCTGGGTGTGCAGCAAAGTTAAAAGAAACAACCTGCAGTGCAGAAATTCACTTTTGTTCTTTCAGTATCAGGTGTAACAAGATCAAAATATGTGACAAAGATCCAATCAAACTTAATTAGTCAATCAAACAATTTCCTCTTTCCCAAAATGCAGCCTCCTGGAGAGATTCTCTTTATAGGCAAGAGTTCAGGGCCCCAGAAGAAAATCTCTCTGGTTCTTTCTCAGTTGGCAGCTGTTAAATGACCCCGAGACATCAGGGTTCTGGGGAATTTCAAAAACTGAAAAGTCGAAAATTGAAAAGCACTTGAAACTCTGTCAGACTCATCTAGGCCTTTGCATTTAATTGAATTTCACTGACTTGTCCTAAAGTGACACTGAGATGGGATGTGCCTTACATGGCTGCAGGGAGATGTGAATCTCCCAGAACAAAAGAAATTCCAAACAGCCAAGACGACGGGCTGGATGAAAATGCATCTGTAGTGATGCCACACTCCAGTGGGGACGGAGGCCACTTCACCTCATTACATCAAGTAACCAACTCGTGCTCAGGCTCTGCCATTCTGGGGCAACCAACAATCAAGGCACATGCCTTCAGGTCTGGGGTGAGTGTGTTGCCAATCCCCAGATATGGGATAGCAGCAAAGGGGATAGGGGGACCTAAGCCCACCCTACTCCACCAGGTCCCAGCCCAGAATCCTGTTAGGGGCAGGTGGTCCCACCACTGGGCCAGTGGGGAAACCAAAATTCACTGTCTTGCTTCCTGGCAGCACAATCTTACTGAAGTCTGGTTCTCCTGGGCTACTTCCTACCCCACTTAGTTGGCATTGCTCCATCAAGTTGGGATTCTGTCTTGCCACCTTGCAGCCGGGAGGTGGCCATATAAGTTTCTCCTCAGGGTCCTCTGTCTCTTCGCTCAGTAAGGAACTGGTCTGCTTGGCTGCTGGTCCAGGTCCTGCAGAGGACTCGGTTCCCTAGAAAACCACCTCCACCCCTGGTGCAGCCTCAGCTGAGCTGCTGGGCCCTCCCTTTATACTTCCTGCCCGCCTCGTATTTCTGGTGAGGGAGGCAGAATGGGTTTGGCTCCTTCCACCATGGAGAGGGTAGTGGTCCCTCCCCCTCAAGTCCAGAGGGAGGCCACTCCGCCTCACTGCAGCATTGTTAAAGCTAGGGCTGTCAAGCAATTTAAAAAAGTAATCATGATTAATCACGCAATTAAAAAAGTGAATCGCACAATTAATCACACTGTTAATAATAGAATACCATTTATTTAAAATGTTTTGGATATTTTCTACATTTTCAAATATACAAATTTCAATTACAACACAGAATACAAAGTGTACTGTGCTCACTTTATATTTATTTTTATTATAAATATTTCACTATGAAAATCAAAAGTAATAGTATTTTTCAATTCACCTAATACAAGTACTATAGTGCAATCTCTATCATGAAAGTTGAGCTTACAAATGTAGAATTATGTACAAAAAATAACTACAGTCAAAAATAAAACAATGTAAAACTGTAGCGCCTACAAGTCTGCTCAGTCCTACTTCTTGTTCAGCCAATCACTCAGACAAACGATTGTTTACATTTGCAGGAGATAATGGTGCTGGCTTCTGGTTTACAATATCACCTGAAAGTGATAACAGGCATTCACATGAATTGTTGTAGTTGGCATTGCAAGATATTTATTTGCCAGCTGCACTAAAGATTCATATGTCCCTTCGTGCTTCAACCATCATTCCAGAGGACATGCGTCCATGGTGATAATGAGTTTTGCTCGATAACCATCCAAAGCAGTGCGGACTGACCCATGTTCATTTTCATCATCTGAGTCAGATGCCACTAGCAGAAGGCTGATTTTCTTTTTTGTGGTTCGGGTTCTGTAGTTTTCACATCAGGATATTGCTCTTTTAAAACTTCTGAAAGCATGGTCCAAACCTCATCCCTCTCAGATTTTTGAAGGCACTTCAGATACTTAAAGCTTGGATAGAGTGCTGTAGCTATCACTAGACATCTCACATTGGTACTTTCTTTATGTTTTGTCAAATCTGCAGTGAAAACGTTCTTAAAATGAACAACATTTGCTGGGTCATCATCCAAGACTGCTATAACCTGAAATATAGGGCAGAACATGTGTGAAACAGAGTAGGAGACATACAATTCTCCCCCAAGGAGTTCAGCCACAAATTTAATTAATGCATTAATTTTTTAATGAGCATCATCAGCATGGAAGCATGTCCTCTGGAATGGTGGTCAAAGTATGACGGGACATATGAATGTTTAGCATATCTGGCATGTAAATAGCTTGCAATGCCTGCTACAAAAGTGCCATGTGAATGCCTATTCTCACTTTTAGGTGACATTGTAAATAAGAAGCGGGCAGCATTATCTCCCATAAATGTAAACAAACTTGTTTGTCTTAGTGATTGGCTGAACGAGAAGTAGCACTGAGTGGACTTGTAGGCTCTACACTTTTACATTGTTTTATTTTTGAGTGCAGTTATGTAACAAAAAATTCTACATTTGTATGTTGCACTTTCACCATAAAGAGAAAAGCACTACAATACTTGTAGGAGGTAAACGGAAAAATACTATTTTTTTTGTTTGCAATTTTACAGTGCAAATATTTGTAATAAAAAATAACACTATAAAGTGAGCACTCTCTTCTTTGTATACTACTTTGTATATGTTGCAACTGAAATTAAAATATTTGAAAATGTAGAAAAAGATCCAAAAATATTTACTACATTTCAATTGGGATTCTATTGTTTAATAGTGCGATTAAAACGGCAATTAATCAAGATTCATTGTTTAAATTGCAATTAAATTTTTGAGTTAATTGCATGAGTGAACTGTGATCAATCACCAGCCCTAGTTAAAAACCTTGCTGCATTTTGTGATCTATTTGCACGGCTGCAAATGGAAGGGGGTATGGAACCTGTCACCCAGCCCGGGTCTAAGTCTAATTGTGCTCGCAGAGATGAAATTTAGATACAGTTTCTGCTCAGCAAAAAGGTGATATTCTTGGAGGAAACATGATATTTCTGAACTTTTCTGTGTGATCGGAATGAATATCTGGCAGGCTCCAGTCGAGGATGAGTGCTCTGCATGTGGTGGGAAAGGACTGCAGTTTAGCATTCACACACCTCCACCAGCCTGAAGGTTATGTTATTCATCTACAGCCCCATTTCTCCACCAGGTATTTCGGGTAACGTTAAGAAATTATTGCATCACAATTACAGAGCAAATGTTTCCCTTCCTGTTCTGAGCCCTTTGGGAATATTTAATTCAAAAGGTTCGCTATCGACACCATGTGATACTGTCATTCATTTCCAGCATAGTCATCTGTATTATAGGCAATAACCTACATTTATATACTGCCTTTCATCTCTAAGGATTCTAACATGTTTTACAGACTATCTATAATAAAATAATAATTCCACCTCTTTGATGCCGTCTGTGTGTGGATCTCAAAGCACTGTACAACCACTAACGAATTTAGCCTCACTACAAGTAAGATACAAGTCTCAGGCTAGAGCTCGGCAGCTGGGAGTACAGAGGAATTGAGTAACTTGCGCAAGGTCATAGAATCATAGAATATCAGGGTTGGAAAGGACCTCAGGAGGTCATCTAGTCCAACCTCCTGCTCAAAGCAGGATCAATCCCCAACTAAATCATCCCAGCCAGGGCTTTGTCAAGCCTGACCTTAAAAACCCCTAAGGAAGGAGATTCCACCACCTCCCTAGGTAACCCATTCCAGTGCTTCACCACCCTTCTAGTGAAAAAGTTTTTTCTAATATCCAACCTAAACCTCCCCTACTGTAACTTGAGACCATTACTCCTTGTTCTGTCATCAGGTACCACTGAGAACAGTCTAGCTCCATCCTCTTTGGAACCCCCTTTCAGGTAGTTGAAAACAGACAATGGATCAGCAACAGAGGTGAGAAAGAACCCAGGAGTTCTGAAACCCAGTCCCCAAGACTACTAGTAGATCCCCTAGTGTCACACACAGAGCTGCACAATAACACTGCAAAACAGCTGAGGACAGGAGACGATGAATACTATATCTATCAAAACTCCCAGGAGAAGTAAGATGAGCCAAAGGTAATCACCAGTTTGTAATTTGTCCAGGACTCCATAGCTAATGCATCTGCACTAGACTGGACTCACATTGAGGAAACGCTGCCCTGCATCGTCACCCAGAGCTGGACTGAACCTCAGCGGAGATCAGAGAACATCTGGTTATTTTTTTTCCAGTGTTATTTTTCATGCTGCTTCTCCACTTCTTTGTTTTAGCTGCAAAGTAACAACAACAACAAAGATCCTCCTGGGGTATCCCAGCCAGCCGGAGTGAGGGGGCACAGGGCCTCACATTAGAAAGTCTCCTTTCATCAGATTTCCAGGCCAGATGCATTGGGGTAAGTAGAGATACCCTCAAATACGTTTTGGAGGCTTCTCCGGATTGATCCTCTGACCATTAGAAATATTTCACTACCCTTTAGACACTGGCTAGTTCTGATAGAAGAGAGATGAGGCTTGGGCAGCACTTAGGAGGCAGATGGGAACTGAGTTACCTTAGGCCCTGATCCTGCAAACATGCTCAAGAGTAACTTTACACACGTGAGCAGTCCCATCAATGGACGGACAATGTACCTATGTGTTTGCCAGACTGGGGCCTTAGATTGCAAGCATTTTGCTTGAGGGATCATCCGCTTTGCAGAGTGCCCCGCACATTTGCAATGCTATACAAATTAATAGAAATAGCATTTAGCTAACGCCTATCAATCAAAGATCTCAACACACTTCAGGAACATTAATTAATAAAGCCTCACAGCCCTCCTGTTAATTAGGTCTGGTAAGTACTGTATGATTAGATCCATTGTACAGATGATGAAACTGGGGCACTGGGTGAGTTTAAGGGACTTACCCAAGGTTCCACAGTGAGTCAGCGGCAGAGCTAGGAACCTTGAGGTACACTCCCTGGCTCCAATCACTAACCTACATTTTCTTCCATCTCTCTCTCTCGCTCTTTTATTTTTACTTCAGACTCCATTATTTGTGCTGCCATTGTATGTGTTTCTCTTGATACGGGAACACTGAGAGCTCATGAAATGCAGTTTTAATAACCAGCTCAGTTATCTAAAAGGACAAGACAAGTAAATAAATAATATACACAAGCTAATAAAAACATGTTCAAAAATACATTCTGTGGCATCAGATTCCAGAACACGCATTTTTACGTTTTAAGAGATTGACACATTTTTCTGCTTGAAGCTGTATCATGAAGGATTTTCTTTTTGTTTTTTATTGCACATAAACAAAGTGTTTTTCTAATTTGTCACATTCCAGTACTTAAGATTATCTTGCATTATTTTCCTATCAGACAATTCTCTGAAGCTCATAAGAGGGGTCTTCCCTGGCAGGAATTTTCGTCTGCACCCTCCTAAGAAAATGGTATTTTGAAGTTTCCCTGATTGTCTGAATAGGGGGAAAATAGATTCTTTCATCAGTGAAAAGGTCTATTCAGCCTGGACCCAAAGCACATAGGAGCATTTCTCAGTCAAGAATATTTTTAATTGGTTCCATTTTGAAGATCGGACTGCGCAGCTTTTGAAAGGTTCTTAATTCTTATTAATTTTTTCCGATAGCAGGCATGGCCTCCTTTTGATGTGCAAATTTGAAACTATTTTTTTCCACTCAGCACAGATAAAGATCGTTGGGAAATGAATACGAGGCCAAGCAATGGTTGAGGGAGGGGAGGGAGGACTAGAGCGATGGGGGAGGGAGACACAGTGACTGTCAGGGGAAAGCAGGAGTCAAAGAGGGATGAGGGAGCCTGCTGGCCAGATTAGCAATATGTGGAGGATGGCTAAGGAGAGAGCGCCTGCCTTGGTGTGGAATTGCTCCCTATTGCAGCAGGAGAGGTTACAGAGAAAGGAATCATTCCTCACCCATCAGCAGTGTTCTGTGCTGACTCAGACTGGGCTTAAGCTTTCAGGAGATGAGGAATTTCACGAATGCAGCATCCAATGAGCATATATTAACTTCCCCGTCCCCCCAGTGAGTGACAGCTGCACATAACTAGCTGGAAAGAAAAGGAGATTGAGACACCCAGGGTATGAGCTACTGGGTCAGTGAGCACTACAGCCCTCCACTGGATGGAATTAGATCTGCTCAACCATGCTCCATAGAGCTCATTACTGGACTAATAGCTAATTTTGTTAGGCAATAGGGCCCAAGATCCCTTGAAACCAATGGGAGTTAGACATCTAAATAGCTCTGAGGGTCTGCGCCTAAGACCCTGCTCTGCTAAGGCACAGTTCCTATGGCCATGCCTATGCTGGGAGCATTTTACTGGGTGGGCCCCACACCCAGAGCCAACATCCCCAGTCGAAGCCCTCACCCCCACACCCTAACCTGCTGCCCCATCCCAGAGCCCCCTTCTGCACCCCAAACCTCTCATCCCTGGTGCCACCCCAAAGCCCTACCCCCAGCTAGAGCCCGCACCTCCTTCCACACCCCAAACCCCTGCCCCAGCCCGGAGCCCCCTTCTGCATTCCAAATCCCTCATCCCTGGCCCCACCCCAGAGCCCACACCCCCAGTCGGAGCCCTCACCTTCCCACCCACCCTAACCCCCTGCCCCAGCCCGGAGCCCCCTTCTGTACCCCAAACTCCTCATCCCTGGCCCCACCCCAGAGTCCATACCCTCAGCCAGAGCCTGCACCCCCTTCCTCATCCCAATCTCCTGCCCCATCCCAGAGTCCCCTCTCACACCCAAACGCCCTCCCAGAGCCCACACCCTACCGGTACATATTATTCCACCCCCACCCCAAAGAGAAACAAGCTATAACAGCAAAGGCACAGTTCTGCCATATAACTGACTATACCAGGAGCACCAGGGCCCTAATCTCAGGAGGCCTCCAAAATATCTGTAACATCTGTGTAAATAAAGTATCACTAGCACCAGAAAAAAATTAATTTGACTGATGAATACAAGCAAAGAGATGATGAATAAAAGACTGAAGTACAAGTTAAATATAATCAACAAGAATACTGCCAGTCTGTGGTAATAAAGACTACAGTGAAGAAACTAGAAGAATAAAGGAGCCTCTGTACAATTTATTTTAAGATTTTCAACTTATAGCAGTGCTTTTCTGCCTTTTTTTTTTGCAGTAAATGAATCACTAATGTTATTGAAATTGACCAATCTTGCCAGATCACTTTCAGCTGCAAGAGTTGCCAGGCCATTAACTCTTGACTGACTCATAGCTGCACAGTGGTAGTTCTTCACCCAGCTGAGCACTCTAAATGTTTTTTCTGCGCTGGCCACAGGCGCTGGTATTCAGCAAAATATGCCAAGTGCAACAATCCCACCGGGGAAGGGGTTCTGCAGAGAGCCTTCATTCAGCTTATTTAGTAAATGAAACAGCGAGAGTATTTTGAGGCCAACGGTTTCTTTGTAAATGCATTTGAGAAACTCTCTCTCCTCTTTTATATCACCACAGAGTCAGAAAGCCAGTGAGAGCAACTTCAACCTTTTCAAGAAAGGTCCATATAAATTCACATTTTTGACAGAGGGGCAGGTCTGTTTGCTTGACTCGGCCAGTGACCATTGGGTATGTGACTATCACAGGGGAAAGGCCAGTTTACTTAACCTCCCAGAGATAGTGGCAATTGTGAAATTTGAACATTCAAAAGTAGGGGGCAGTGAATGAGTCAGGGTTGCTAGGCAACCAAGAGAGGATGGATGGGTCCGTGGGATTCAAGGCACAGAACTTTCAGTTTGTGGGGCAGAAAAAGGTGGAAGAGACCACTTGGCCCAGATCAGAAGGGGAGAGACTGATCCCTTTCTAAAAGGAAAAGTCCACTGATCCCAGATGGACTATTTCCACCTGGAATTTCCATCAACAGAAAGACAAAAGATTTTGGTTGTTGTTCTGTCTCTTCCCCGTGAAGATGAGTCATGTAAGGTACTCCTCCCATCAGATGAGCTTTGCGGTCGAAAGCATATGGAAAGAAGAGACTAAAACCCCTCACAAGAATGAACTGATTATCTCTACGCTTCTGGGGCCAGAATACACTCAAAAGTTAAGTCAACCCAATGACATCGCTCCGGGTGTGAGAAATATATACCACCGAGTGATGTCAATAAGCCAACCCAACCCCCAATGTACTCAGCACTAGGTTGGCAGAAGAAATCTTCCATCAACCCAATTACCACCTCTCAGGGAGGTGGATTAACTATGCCAATGGGAGAACCAGCTGCAGTGTTTCAAGTGTAGTCAAGCCCTATGACTTTGGGAGGCCAGGTGTTTCTAGCCATTGGCAAGGGAGCCCCAGCTGCTGTCTGGGTTCACCCCAAAGGACATATAGAGCTTGCCGATTATAGCGGATTCTATTACCTTTTGAAACTTAAGATTGTAACTCATTTGTGTATCTGTATTTACCCGCTTTAACATTGAAAATTACTTGTTTCCTTTTCCTAGTTAATAAATCGTTATGTAGGATTGGCTACAAGCGTTGTCTTTGGTGTGAGAGCTGAGGTGCAATTGACCTGGGTAAGTGACTGGTCCTTTGGGACTGGGAGGAACCTGATGATTCATGGGGTACGGGACCAGCTATCACAAAGGTAGGTTCACCTGGGTGGCAAGACAGATTGGGGTCTGTCTGTGACTCCATTTTTAAAGCCGAGGAGTTCACACTTGGCATTTGGTTGGTGAAATCTGAATATAGAATTTACAGCCAATTTGGGGTTTGTGCCCTTGATCTTAACAGTCTGCCCTGAGCTTGGTACTTACATCTTGGGTCACTGCATGCAGAGTTACAGACATAACCCTAGAGACTCACATGGCCTCATGTGAACTCTGTTTGATGTGGTGACATCACAAAGACTCCTAGGACCACACATTAAGCCTGCCTGAGGCAGTCATCTCCCACTCTAGCCTTGCACCAACTCTGTCCGAGGAAGCCATTTCACACAGATCTCCTACAAGCATCAAACCCACCAGCACCCTGGGCCTCGGGAATATCCTGCTGTAGGCTTCTAGTCTGACCTGCTGTATAACACAGAGATTCCTGCATCATGGCCATATGTAGTGATTGAACTGAAGTGTTTTTTGTTTTGAAAGACGTCCATTCTTGAGGTAAAGATTTCAGTCACTTCCTAGGTAAGTTGTTTCAAGGGCTAATTACCTCCCTGTCAAAAATGGAGGCCTTATTTCTAGTCTGAATTTGTCTAACTTTAATTTCTAGCCATTTAATCTTGTTCTACTTTTGTCTGCTAAATTAAAGAGCCCTCCAGGGCCAGAAATCTTCTCTCCATGTAGGTACTTACAGAATGTGATCAAATCACCTCACAACCTTCTCTTTGATAAGCTAAACAGTTCAAGTTTCCTACATTTTTCACCATAAGGCAGGTTTTCCAGACCTCAAATCCATCTTGTAGCTTTTTTCTGAAACCTACCCAGTTTGTCGACATCCTTTCTGAAGTACGAACAGCAGAGCTTGACACACTATCATGGTAATGGTCTCACCCATGCTGTATAGAGAGGTAAGACAACCTCCCTACTCATTACTCCTCAATGTATACATCCATTAGTCACATTTGCTCTCTTAGCCCTAGCAGTGCAATGGGAGCTTCTGTTCAGCTCGTTTCCACCCTTACCCCTTGTCCTTTTCAGAGTCACTGCATTCAAGATACAGTTCCCCATCTTGTAAAGGTGACTTATTTTCTTTTTTTCCTGGGTGTCTGACTTGTATTTGGCAGTATTAAAATGCATGTTCAACTGAACCAACCTTAGCAAGTGATCCAGATTGTTCTGTGTAACTAACCTAACCCCATCATTTACCACTGCACCAAATGTTTTGTTATCTGCAAACTTCACCTGCAATGATATTATATATTCCTCCAGATCACCAATAAAGATATTGAAAAGTACAGGTTCGCAGAGACCCCCTCACACATTCACATCAACCTTGTGTAACCCTTCTGCCCCTCTGAGAGGGCAGCAACAAGGGCCGGGTTCAGTATCCAGGGGTTTTGTTTCAATAACACAAAGCAAAACCGGCTCAAACCCCCACCCAGTGACCTGAGACAATTACATATCACAACCCTGGGTGCCTCTAGGAGGCAATACTTTCCCTCTCGCAGGCACAGAATCTGAGTGTAGCCAAAATCCTTTTAATAAAGGAGGGAAACAATGCGGCATTATGTTGGGGAAACACCACAAAAAGGATTCATAACACAAACCATGAGCAAAAGACCCACCCCCAAGTAAGTCTGGCAGTGTCCTTTTCCCCTCAGGGTCTTAAGTCCAAATTACCCCAAAGTTCAACAACCCAAAAGTCTCTGTCCCTGGTCAGTGCCTCCCCAGAGTTCAAAAGTTTATCTGCAGAGTATTACTGCCCCAGCCTGGGTGGAAATGGGGGGGGAGTCATACAGGGTGTTAAGGGGCACCTTACCTGGGCCGAGGCCAACAGCTCCGCCTCTCCTTGGAGTTCTGCTGCAGCCTTCACCAGGAACAGCTCTGCTCCATCAGCCGCTCCAGCTGTCCCCACAAACTGCTCCGCTCTGCTCCACTCACTGTTCCATGGGCCGCTCCAACCATCCCATGAGCTGCTCTGCTCCGCCAGCTGCTCCGCTCCACCAGCCATCCCATGAACCACTCCAGCTGTCCCTGCAAACTGCTCAGCTCTGCTCTGCTACATTCCAACCATCCTGCAAACTGCTCCACTCTGCCAGCCACTTAGCAATATATCTTCAGGCTCCCCCCCTAGTTAACACAGCACTCACTGATCTCAGCTCAGTAATTTTAGCTCTTTCAGTAGTTTCAGCTTATAGTAGGGGAGCCCCAGTGCTGGTGCACCATTAGTCCAAAGTAAATTCAGCTCAGCAGCCTGTAACTAGGCTCCTAGTAGAATCAAAATTAGCTCTACTATTCAGTGGTGGTACAGTTAGTGTACTAAGCCCTCAAAAGAGACCCATACCTTCAAGTACACACCCCTGCTCCCAACCACTGGGTTTTGGAACCCATGTCCCTTGTCTAGCAAGTACTACTTAGTTGATGGCGAGACCCTCTGTCATAAAATAGTCTCATAGTCCTTCATTCACATAATCAGGGTAACAACACTTTATTCCTCCTACCCCAATAACTGAGAAATTGGGGATCCCACAACTGTCAAAGTGACCATTTGGGGCTGCCATGGGCTCATGCTAGGTGAAGTGGGTGTGCCTATGCAAAAAAGATCAGCCCCCTAAGTTCTTTTCCACCAGATGTCAGGGCAGAGCTCATCCTGACTCTGCTTACACTTGCAGAAACGTATGACCTCACAGAGACACTTCACCGCAGGTAACGATCCAGCAGATAATACAAGGACTTTAACTCAACCTTGCTTGTGGTAAAAATTTCACTGAGACCTTTGGATACGCACACCAGTCTTGCCCTAGGATACAACCTCACCGAGATGCTCCAGCAACCCCACATCACATCAACACTGCCTGAGGAAACAAAAAGGTAGACTCTGCCTCCCCACACCCCCCAGATAAGTCATGGCAACATTGCTTAAGGCACAAACCTGAGACCAACCCTGCCTTGGGAAGCCACAGAGACCAGGTCTGCTTGAGAGAATCAATGGACAGAGAGAGCCAGAGCCTCACAGCAGCCCTGTGGGCAGCATTGACCTGAGAAACTTCAGAGAGCCACAAACTCTCCGCCTGAGACAGCAACCTCTCAGTTACTCCCATGGCTTCATGTTACCCCTGAAAAAAACTGCTTTGCTTTGAAGCAGATACCTCACAGAAACCTCTGGGGTCTTTGACCAGCTCCGCATACCCTTACTAAGACATGCAGCATTGGTCACATCCACAGGTCACCTTCATAAGACACTTGGATTTCAAGCTAACCCAGCTGAGACAAATAGCTCACAGATGTACACTGACTTGATAGGTGCTGTGGGCCAGATTTTAAAGGTACTTAGGTGCCTAATGATGTTGTTAAGCCCCCAGGAGGATTTTCAAAAGCTACCAGATGCCTAACTTCCATTGAGGGCAATGGGGATCTATGGGAGTTAGGTACTTAGGGCTGGGTTCACAAAAGTATTTAGGTACCTAACTGCCACTATAGGTGCCTAAATCCCAGAATCTGGCCCCACTGGGATTCTCAGAGGCCCCGCTCAGCTGCCCCCAAGCACTGACAGCATCTGAACTCACTCAGTGTCTAATTTTTTGCTGTAAATAGCCTCTGAGCATGTGCACTGCCGTCCTCCACCAGGCAACTGGATGCTAAGCCACAGAGCAATGCATGAACCAGAGGAAGATGGGCATTCCTGCACCTAACTCCCTGCAGGGCCCAATTCAGCAGGCAGGCTCTGATCTCACCTACTGCATCGGGCCCCTATACACAAAAAACAGGCGAAGGCGCTCCCTCATAACTTTAGCCAGTGGCTAGGTACACACATGGGAGTCCTCTCTCCTCAGAGGGGCAGAAGGGATTTGAACCACAGAGCTGTAAGCTAAGAGAGAGGACATCCTCCTCCTCCCCCTGGCATCTTGCCCCACCAGCACAGGTGCTAACCCCAGGAAAGGGGCTTCAGCTGAGAATCCCAGGCACAGGGAGAAGTCTCCCCACAGCCTGGATTTAGCCTCCAAGAGTCATAGAATTTAAGGCCAGAACCAGAAGCTCACCCAGAAAGGGGCAGAGCAGGGCTTGGCACACACCCCTCAGCTTGGCACCTTCTGAAGAGCTGCCAACACGCTGGCGTTAGTGAATCGCATTCTAAGGCACCTGTCTCTCCCCTTTCATTGTGTAGGAGCCAGGGTGCTGAACTCGGGCTTTGTGGATTGCAGAGATTTTCCAGGCACCTATAAGTTAGGCCAGTGGTCCCCAACCTTTTTGTCTGGTGACCACCAGACGAAGGACCATGGCGGCGGTTGAACATCCGCCAAAATACCGCTGAAATTCAGCAACATTTCAGCGGTGACGCCTCTCTATGATGTCGCTTGTCGGTAGCAAATGGCATCATCGAGAGGTGTCGCCGCCCAAATGCTGCCAAATTTCGGTAGCATTTTGGCGGATGCTCGACTGCCGGCCAGGACACGGGGGCATTTAGATGCCCCCATGGGCGCCATGGTGCCCATGGGCACCGCGTTGGAGACCCCTGAGTTAGGAGTTATGATGTTCAGCCTCGCCACGCCTAAGTCCCCTCATGAATCTAGCCCCTAAGCCCACAGCCCCATGGTGCCTATCTGCATCCTTAGGCACCTAAACACCTGCACAATCTGGCCCAGTGACAATAATGTGACCAGGCTCTCATGCCAGCCCTGTCTCAGACACATCCAGGCCTCACATTAACCCAGTCTGAGGCACCAAGTTTCAGAGAGACCCCCAGAGCTTCATAGCATCTGTCTGAAGAAGAGTTTTGCATAATAAGAACATAAGAACGGCCAGACTGGGTCAGACCAAAGGTCCATCTAGCCCAGTATCCTGTCTGCTGACAGTGGCCAATGCCAGGTTCCCCAGAGGGAATGAACAGAACAGGGAATCATCAAGTGATCCATCCCCTGTCGCCCATTCCCAGCTTCTGGCAAACAGAGGCTAGTGACACCATCCCTTCCCATCCTGGCTAACAGCCATTGATGGACCTATCCTCCATGAACGTATCTAGTTCTTTTTTGAACCCTGTTATAGTCTTGGCCTTCACAAGATCCTTTGGCAAGGAGTTCCACAGGATGACTGTGCATTGTGTGAACAAACACTTCCTTTTGTTTGCTTTAAATCTGCTGCCAGTTCATTTCATTTGGTGAGCCCTAGCTGTAAGCTCACAAGTTTTTCTCTCTCATTGGCTGAAGTTGGTGCAATAAAAGATGTTACTGCACCCTCACCTTGTCTCTCCACTACAACAACCTAACAGAGATCCCTGGGTTTTAACTAACCCCGCCAAGCAATGACCTCACAGAGATCCATATTATGACATCACGTTATAACTAGGGCCCTACCAAATTCATGGCCATGAAAAATGCATCAGTGACCATGAAATGTGGTCTCCCACCATGAAATCTGGTCTTTTGTGTGCTTTTACCTTATACTATACAGATTTCACGGGGGAGACCAGTGTTTCTCAAACTGGGGGCTCTGACCCAAAAGAGAGTTGCGGGGGCGGAGGAGTCGCAAGGTTATTTTAGGGGGGTCACGACTCACGGTACTGCTGCCCTTACTTCTGTGCTGCCTCAGAGCTGGGTGGCCAGAGCGTGGTGGCTGGTGGCTGGCCGTCCAGTTCATGCACCCTTACTTCTGTGCTGCTGCCTTCAGAGCCAGCGGCCAGAGAGTGGTGGCTGTTGGCTGAGGGCCCAGCTCCATGGGCAGCAGCGCAGAAGTAAGGGTGGCAAGACCATACCAGGCCATCTCTACTTCTGCACTGCTGCTGGCGGCGGTGCTGCCTTCAGAGCTGGGCTCCCAGCCAGCAGCCACTGCTCTCCAGGTCCCCAGCTCTGAAGGCAGCGCCACTGCCTGCAGCAGCACAGAAGTAAGGGTCACAGGACCGTAACCCCCCCCTACAATAACCTGCACACATACAACCCAACTCCTCTTTGGGTCAGGACCCTACAATTCCAACACTGTGAAATTTCAGATTTAAATAACTGAAATCATGAAATTTATGATTTTTAAAATCCTGTGACCATGAAATTGACCAAAATGGATCCTGAATTTGATAGGGCCCTAATTATAATGTGGTGGTGCATAGAGACCAACCAGGTCAGGCCTTGTGATGCTGGATGCTGTGTGGACATAAAGAAATGACAATCCCTACCCCAAAGAGCTCCCAGTCAACAAGCCCAGACACAGCAGGTGGGTGGGACAAAAGAATAGGTTGGGCTGGAAGGTAAGAAAGACAAGGTAGCAAATATAGTCGATGGGCATAGTTCTTAGGGAAATTAGAGAGGCTATCAAAATTAAGAACCCAAAAATAGTGGGGGATTTCAATTATCCTCATATTGACTGGAAACATTTCACTTCAGGATGAAATGCAAAGATAAAATTTCTCGATACTTTAAATGACTGCTTCATGGAGCAGCTGGTACGGGAACCCACAAGGGGAGAGGCAACTCTAGATTTAGTCCTGAGTGGAGCGCAGGAGCTGGTCCAAGAGGTAACTATAGCAGAACGGCTTGGAAATAGTGACCATAATACAACAGCATTCAACATCCCTGCGGTGGGAAGAACATCTCAACAGCTCAACACTGTGGCATTTAGTTTCAAAAGAGGAACTATGCAAAAATGAGGGGGTTAGTTAAACAGAAGTTAAAAGGTACAGTGACTAAAGTGAAATCCCTGCAAGCTGCATGGGCCCTTTTTAAAGACACCATAATAGAGGCCCAACTTCAATGTATGTCCTAAATTAACAAACACAGTAAAAGAACTAAAAAAGAGCCACCATGGCTTAACAACCATGTGAAAGAAGCAGTGAGAGATTGTCATAGTATTCTTTCCCAAATCTGAACCTTAGAGTCCAGAAAATGAGATACTAGCATGAATTCCCCTAAGCTTAATTACCAGCTTAGATCTGATAGGCTGCCACCAATCAGGATTCTGAGTACCTGATAAACTCTGGTCTCCCCAAACCTTCCCTGGGGACCCCAAGATCCAAATTCCTTGAGTCTCAAAACAAAGGGAAATAAACCATTCCCTCCCCCCTCTTTACCTCCTCCCAGATCTTTCCTGCCTGGGTACACCAGATTACCCTGCTTCAACTCCTTGAAACACAACACAGAGACATCAGGTTTCTCTCCCCCTTTTCCCAGAGGCAATACAAATTCAAGCTCCGTGAATCTAACACAAAGAGGAAATTTACCTTTCCCTTCCTGCTCTCTTGCCCTTCTCCCCACCATTTCCCTGGTATATACAGACTCAGTTCCTTTGAGCCTTAACTAGGAGAAAAAATCAGACAGGTCTTAAAAGCAAAACTTTTAATAAAAAAGAAAGAAAAAAGTAAAAGGTTTATCTCTGCAATTTAGATGGTAAAAAGTTACAGGGTCTTTTAGCTTATAGAAAATGGATAAACAGCCTTATCCAGAAAAAATACAATTTAAACTATTTCCAGCAAACTACACATTTGCAAATACAGAAAAACAATGTAAAAGCCTATATTGTTTTTCTACCATTGTACTTACAAATTGGAAAGAAGATTAGACAGCCTGTAGATACGTGTGGTCACTCTCAAAGTCCAGAGAGAACAAAGCCAAACCCAAAAACACAAACAAAGGTTTCCCTCCACCGAGATTTGAAAGTATCTTGTTTCCTGATTGGTCCTCTGGTCAGGTGTTTGGGTCCCTGTTTGTTAACCCTTTACAGGTAAAAGAGACATTAACCCTTAACTATCTGTTTATGACAGAGATAAAAAGACTTCCTTTAAAAAGTAGAAGTTAAATCCTAGAGAGGCAAATAGAAAGGAGCACAAACACTGCCAACTTAAGTGCAAGAGTGTAATAAGAAAAGCCAAAGAGGAGTTTGAAGAACGGCTAGCCAAAAACTCCAAAGGTAATAACAAAATGTTTTTTAAGTACATCAGAAGCAGGAAGCCTGCTAAACAACCGATAGGGCCCCTTGATGATCGAAATACAAAAGGAGCACTTAAAGACGATAAAGTCATTGCGGAGAAACTAAATGGATTCTTCGCTTCAGTCTTCACAGCTGAGGATGTTAGGGAGATTCCCAAACCTGAGATGGCTTTTGTAGGTGACAAATCTGAGGAACTGTCACAGACTGAAGTGTCACTAGAGGAGGTTTTGGAATTAATTGATAAACTCAACATTAACAAGTCACCAGGACCAGATGGCATTCACCCAAGAGTTCTGAAAGAACTCAAATGTGAAGTTGCAGAACTATTAACTAAGATTTGTAACCTGTCCTTTAAATCGGTTTCGGTACCCAATGACTGGAAGTTAGCTAATGTAACACCAATATTTTAAAAGGGCTCTAGAGGTGATCCCAGCAATTACAGACCGGTAAGTCTAGCATCAGTACCAGACAAATTAGTTGAAACAATAGTTAAGAATAAAATTGTCAGACACACAGAAAAACATAAACTGTTGAGCAATAGTCAACATGGTTTCTGTAAAGGGAAATCGTGTCTTACTAATCTATTAGAGTTCTTTGAAGGGGTCTACAAACATGTGGACAAGGGGGATCCAGTGGACATAGTGTACTTAGATTTCCAGAAAGCCTTTGACAAGGTCTCTCACCAAAGGCTCTTACATAAATTAAGCTGTCATGGGATAAAAGGGAAGGTCCTTTCATGGATTGAGAACTGGTTAAAAGACAGGGAACAAAGGATAGGAATTAATGGTAAATTCTCAGAATGAGAGGGGTAACTAGTGGTGTTCCCCAAGGGTCAGTCCTAGGACCAATCCTATTTAATTTATTCATACACGGTCTGGAGAAAGGGGTAAACAGTGAGGTGGCAAAGTTTGCAGATGATACTAAACTGCTCAAGATAGTTAAGACCAAAGCAGACTGTGAAGAACTTCAAAAAGATCTCACAAAACTAAGTGATTGGGCAACAAAATGGCAAATGAAATTTAATGTGGACAAATGTGAAGTAATGCACATTGGAAAAAATAACCCCAACTATACATATAATATGATGGGGGCTAATTTAGCTACAATGAGTCAGGAAAAAGATCTTGGCATCATCATGGATAGTTCTCTGAAGATGTCCACGCAGTGTGAAGCAGCAGTCAAAAAAGCAAACAGGATGTTAGGAATCATGAAAAAGTGGATAGAGAATAAGACTGAGAATATATTATTGCCCTTATATAAATCCATGGTACGCCCACATCTCGAATACTGTGTACAGATGTGGTCTCCTCACCTCAAAAAAGATCTACTGGTATTGGAAAAGGTTCAGAAAAGGGCAACTAAAATGATTAGGGGTTTGGAGAGGGTCCCATATGAGGAAAGATTAAAGAGGCTAGGACTCTTCAGCTTGGAAAAGAGAAGACTAAGGGGGGATATGATAGAGGTCTATAAAATCATGAGTGATGTTGAGAAAGTGGATAAGGAAAAGTTATTTACTTATTCCCATAATACAAGAACTAGGGGTCACCAAATAAAATTAACAGGCAGCAGGTTTAAAACAAATAAAAGGAAGTTCTTCTTCATGCAGCGCACAGTCAACTGGTGGAACTCCTTGCCTGAGGAGGCTATGAAGGCTAGGACTATAACAGTGTTTAAAAGGAAACTGGATAAATTCATGGTGGTTAAGTCCATAAATGGCTATTAGCCAGGATGGGTAAGGAATGGTGTCCCTAGCCTGTTTGTCAGAGGGTGGAGATGGATGGCAGGAGAGAGATCACTTGATCATTCCCTGTTAGGTTCACTCCCTCTGGGGCACCTGGCATTGGCCACTGTCAGCAGACAGGATACTGAGCTAGATGGACCTTTGGTCTGACCCAGTACGGCCGTTCTTATGTTCTTATATTCTTAGCCAGCTGGGCAGGGACCACCGCTCAGCCCTGGCTAGCCCAGGCTAGCCCTTATCAGGGCAGAGTTTCCTGTGTGCCTTACAGGAAAGAAGGTACTTGTAGGCAGATCTGATGGTGGCTTTACAGATCCTTGTGGTTAAGACCAACCCTGCCATAGGCAAACATCCTCTGGGGCCTCCTCGCACCATCCCTGCTGTAGGCATTCACTTTGGAAACTTCCCCACCGAGCACAGCAGGAGCCACACCTGAGGCAGGCAGCTTGTACTGCCCTTTCATCAGCCAGGCACCGGGGGCAGGTCCACGTCGGATCCAATTTCTTTTTCCAGACACTGCTTTATTCCCAGCAGCAGTAGCAGCCGTGCCTACAGGAGCTGGCCATGAAATAACGAAAGATACCCAGGTATGTACAAAACCCAGATCCTTCCTAGAGGTACCAGTGCTGCAGCCCCTTGCTGTACCCAAAGATGCCCAGTACATCTGATAGGCAGTCAGAGACTGACACACTTTGTGTTCCTTCACATGGTATAAATCGTCTCTTTTACTCAGTGAAATGTCCCTGCGTTTACTGGGTGGAAGTGATGAAACCCAGGGGCTTTGCTTGCATTGCTACACTTGTCTCTGCCAGATCCTCCCAGTGTCTGTGACGTGCTCTGTGTGTGATTTATTTCCCTGGGCCCTTTTAGCATACAGAGAAAATGTACAATCATGTTCCATCAAATGTCTTTAATAAGGGGCTATTGAGGAAAGATAACAGAGTAAGTTCAATTTCCACCTAGTGTCAACCTGGATTTTTGCAAGAACAGTAACCAGAAGGTGGGTGAACCTATCAGAAGAGGATAATCTCTATAATACCCACAGAAATAATCAGGTACAACAGCAGCTGATAAGGGCAGCAACCACTGATCTCGCACCAAAATACATGGCTATGAAACTAAACTCACTTCTGACATAGTTCAATAGACAACGTGTCACCCGCTGGGAGATGTCGGCCTCCCAGCCATTCTCCCTAGGAACATGATGGTAGGTCGGTCCTGCATTCCTATTGTCCATTAACTGATGTTTGTTGGAGCATGATTCAATTGTGGAAGAACAGCTCTGAGATCGCGCAGGGCATTGGTTATTTTTTTGCCTTAAAAATATCAGGAATGTCAAAGAAGACAGAAATATGGGTCCCCGATTTTACTCTAAGACGTGCTATCAAGGAGAGGATCTTAGGGACGAATCTTTTGTCTTAATAAAAGCAGCAAGATCACTGAATCTTTAACAAAGACGTCCCTTCTCCCAAGAGCATATTGGACATTGGAATCATCATCGTGTACCTAGCTCGTATACAGCATTTTTCATCAGCAGATCACATTCTCCAACAGTTTTAAACAGCCTTCCCCTCTCTCTTGCTCCATTTTCAGTCTCTTGTGATGCTATAATTCCACATTTTCTTTTATCATCCTATAGGTTCAGGGTAGACAAGACCTGAATTTCTAATGTAAAAAGAACCTCTGTTGTTTAACAAAACCTTTTTTTTTTTCCTTTGCAGGTCTCTTTTAAGGCAGATTCTTGGTAAATCTCATTTTAAATAGGGAGGTGTTGGAGGCAGAGCTCCAGGCATTGTTCTAGCTAGGATTCCAAGAGAGATTTGGGGAACTATTTTGCTGCTTGGGGATTTTTTCATGTAGCCCATATGTGAAATCCTACAGCATGTTGGTGTTTTTGATGCTGTGAATAAACCTGGACCCCAGTGAAATCAATGGAAGCTTTGCCACTGACTTAAATGGAGCTAAGATTTCACCTTGTATCATGTACGCCTACTCACAGCAGGTATGAAAATCACCATCCACCGGGCAGGTGTGCTCCCTGGATTGCTGCCACATGGAATGGTTTCACAAAACATGATCAGGCCAATGACCAGACTGGGCTTTGTAATGTTGCAGGAGGAAGAAATGCTTCCCTCCTGAAAGCCACTCCATGTCAGGCAGGTTCAGAGGCGGGTGTGCAAGGACAGAATTGTAAAGGAAGTGGTGAAAGGAAATGCATGTCATGAACCAGGGGACTTCTTCTCTTTAAAAGGCCTATTTGTGGACACTTTAATACCCACCTGGGTTGCCACATCGGGGCATTCAGTGCTAACAGCATCTGTATCAGACTCTGGGAAGCCACTTTAGGCTTGCAAATCCAGACTGAATAACTCTGTAATGACCCAACTCTTCCAGATTAGCCCTGGCCAATGGGAGTCCCTGCTGCAGCCAGTTAGATAAAACCCGCTTGGAATTTTGGGGCCACGCCTACAGATGATTCTCCAGTAGAGTGTTGGTGCTACTGTCATACTAACCTTGGGATAGCTCAGCTTTTCTGATCGATCTTATCTCACAAACTCCAGCCAAGATCTGCCCAATTTGCAGAAAGTGCCGGACCACCCACACTCTGAACATCAAGGCACAGTTTGGGCCCCCAAACACTGAAGCTCCCCAGATTACTGTCGCTTTTGAAAATCTTGCCCAAGCCCATCTCATTTTCCAGAAAACAAGTCCTCTGGCAGAGAAGTAAGCATGAAAAAACTGAAGCAGATTAATTGAGTCTGGGCCACGTTAGGAGGATGTTTAAAATCAGGCTAACAATGGACGTGACGTGATTACAATGATTGTCTCACTGTAATGTGAAAATTTCTATGCACCTCAAGAATTAATCACAGCAAATGGAGACGATTTTCCCCTAGGGAAGTGGAGGGATCAAAATTTCAAGAGGAAAAAAACTCCCTCCTGCTTTAACAAACTCCAGTGCATTTAGAAAAGTTTTTCCCTTTAACTGTGCTGCCCCGATGCAGTGTGGGAATCTTGCCCTGTTACATGAAACAGTCTATGAGGTCTGAGCACAAAAGAATGAGGGCAGAGAAAGCTGTAATCATGCCGAGGGTCTTGTGGCTAATGGTATAACTAAACCTGAGGTATTTTTGTCTCTAAAACCCATTTCTTGCCTAATGTTTCATTTCTGCCAGCAATGCTGCTCTCTCCCACTGCTGATTGGACTCAGCCCTCTGCAGCGTCCGTTTCATCCAATAATAGCTCACCATGTACAGAAATATTACAAAGGGATTGCAAATCAGTGCTTCTACCAGGCCCCAGGGGGCAGAGGTGAGGGCTTCCTTTGCACGATCTCTTCCTTGTAAATATTTTATTGAATTTCAGACACACGAGAATGAAATTAACACAAAAAAACATCCAGGAAGGCACACACAGACCCTTCAGCATCCTCCTAGATAGCTGGGTGATGACAATGTATTCTGGGGGTTTGCATGCACTTACGCAGTCCAGCGCCCTATCACAGGCCATGCAAATTGTGTTTTGCTTTCTGCTGTGCTAATGAAACCCTCTGAAATAAGTATCTTGCTGTGCAGAACTAATTGGCAGTGCATTTTGCATGGGCCCCTGTCTCTCAGTTGCCCCAACGCAAATAATAGCAGCTCCTCTGATGCCAGAGGGTTTGGTTCCTAGAGAGAATTTTAATGATTGCGTAGCTGCAGTTTGGAGCCTTCCTGTGCATGAAGTAGGGCGGGGCGGGGGGTCGGGGGGAGGGGTGTTACTCTGTCAACTGGCCCCGGGAAAGGGCAGAAGCTTATTTCTAGACCGACTGCCGCTCTTTGGTTCTCATTCTCCAACAGTAAAGCTGGATGAGGGAGACCACTGGGACCTGAGGGCTCAAGGCAGCAGTAGGACACAAGGGGTTAACTGGAACCCCCCGACAGAGACCTGAAAATGGAGTCACATGCTCTGGAAAAGCCAAGCTTTTCCTAACCCGAGAACCAAATGCTGCCGCTGGCATCTCTCCAGACCCCAGCGAACCTAGGAGGAGGAGAGGGCGCCGAAGAGCCCTGCTCGAAAAGCACTAGATGCAATCCTCTGCTTCATCTAGCGAGAGAAAGCAAATGGCACGTCATGCCCCAGCCTAGCCAGGCCTGTTTAAAGAGAAGCATTTGGTCTAGTGGTGAAGGCAGGGGGCTGGGGCTCAGAGCCCTGGTGCCACACTCGGCTCTGCCACAGCTTCAGAGCGACCTCAGGTCAGTCATTTTGCCTTGGCTTTCCCAGCTTCGACGTGGGGCTCACGCTCTGGGCCTGCCGTGCCAGGACTGGCCAGGGCTGACTCACTGATGCTTCACAAGAGCTTTGACAGCCGTGGATGGAAGACACAGAAAACTTTCCTGCCACAAAGGTTTGGTGCCCAGGATTTAAGACCCTGAGTGAGTAGGAAAATATAAAGACTTGTACTGATTAACCTCCGCGACCCTGGGGACTTAGCAAGTACAGGGCGCACATGGCGTCCTGAACCCAGGCAAACAAAGCAGTGACTGATTTGCACAGACGAGCCGACTGTTGACCTATGTGTCGTTGTTAACTCGCCACGTCTGTTGTGTGCCCATTTGGGCCCTGAAGGCGTTTTGAAGTTTTCCATTTCACCGCCAAGCCAAGTCTCGCTCTCCTGTTCCCAGGCACAGACTGGTACCGCTCGTCCTGGGCATTATCACAGGCTGATAAGCACACACCAGGCTCGTGAGTCTGAGCGAGTGCGTGATATTGCCATCTAATGGCGGATCCAGAGAGAGGATAAGAAACCTACAACTAGCATCAGCCGAGGTGATGGAAAGGGACGAGATGCCACCACTGATCACACAAGAGGGAGACTGGGGGACCCTGGCATGAGGGGAGGGGGGACAAACAGAGTTACTGGCATGGGCAGAAAGGGGGAATGGGGATGCACACAGCCACTGGCATGGGAGGAGAGAGATGGACACTGATATGGGAGGAAGAGAGAACCGGGGACAGAGAAACCCTGAGAGGGGGGTGTTTCAAGGTGTCCCTAAAATAGGTGGGGCCAGGAGAGTGGCACACAGGTTGGAACAGAGAGATGCAAGGAGCCGTGGGTGTATGCAATGAGCTCAGCCTACAGAAGATACAAAGTGTGCAACCCCCTCGTATAGCAGCAAGAGCGTGCATGATGCTTCATCTCCAGTGCACTGTGCATCTTCCAGGAAAGCCCAGGACTGCTCAGAAGATGGTAGCACAGGCGCAGCACCCAGCCAGGCCTGCACAAACCAAGGGAGGGATTCTGGAGTGCCCAGGTTGAGCCCTGAGTCCATGGAAGTGAGGAATGGAAAAGCAGGAGAGTCAGCGGTGAGTAGAGTTACCAAGGAGTTCAGAACTGGAGTTGCAGAAGGTGCTGCAATCAGAACGGAGGTGCATGGGCAGAGCTCTGTGGGAGCAGGGCACTGGACTAGGAGGAAGAGGCTCTGGGGCAGGATGGAGGAGTACCAGTCTCAGAGTCTGATTACAAAGTTCAATCAATTATTTTTTATTGGAACAGGTATTTCTGAGCTCTCCCCACTTGTGGTTTTCACTAGCTAGAGGATTCTCCCAGTGAGCACAGAGAAGGAAGGCTAGCAAGTAGGATTTAGCTATGACTTGAAAGGGCTGCCATGCAGGCTAGATGGGCTGAATCTCCTGGAACTTAGAAGGGGAGTTTGATCTCTATTTGAGTAATTGTAGTGCCAGCTAAATACTGTATTGGCAGCCCGTGTGTCACTGATCACATGCTCTGCCCAGCTCAGCAGCTGGGTTTTAACAGAGATATTTTTGGTAGCACAGATGCAGATTCCATCTCTCAAATCTTTAAAGCTTATCAAAGATTTTTCCATTTGCAACCCCATGCATTCTTAACCGCCGAGATCTTCTTAGACAGAATAAACACAGAAATGCCTCTCTTCCCAGCTTTGCTGCTAAACCCAAAGATGATTATAAAGCTAAATCCCAGCATATGGCCCAAATGTCATTCTTGCAGACTTGTCACCATGTCTTGCACAGGATGGTGGGTTAACCCTTGGCTGCTCCTTTGGACAACGAGCTAGCTTGGTGAGGAGTCTGCAATGAGCATGTGGGCCAGCGGCACTCAGGAGACAGAGAAAGGAGGAGCCATTGTCTCACAGAAGGGGCTGAAGTCTGGAGTGGGGGATCCCTTGTGTCTGGAACTTCTGGGACCAAGCGCTGGGGTCAGACTGCCACACCTGTGCTCAAACCTTCAGGGGCCGCCTCGCAGAATCAACGGAATTATTCAGGGAGTAAAGCACGGCCAACCATGTGCAAGGGACCTGTGAGCCAGCCCTTAGGCAACACCCGAACTTTGTCCTTGAAACAAATGGCAGAATCCTGCCCAGAAAGGCTGGCTGCTCCCGAGAGCGAGGCTGCCCCTGGTGCAGGAGGGAGCGCCACGGCTGGCCCCGTCAGCCTCACTCCCTCCCCACTGTGGCCAGAGTGGTGCTTGTCATGCATTCAGAGGATGAGGCCCTGGAGAAGGGGAGCTGTATCTGTGGGGCCTCTGTTCCCCTTACTGAATGCCACGAGGACCCTCACTCACTGCTGGAGAGAAGGACACGTCTGATCACTCCCCTGTGCCTTGATCCAGGAGCTCATTCTCCAGGCAGATCCCCTGCCTGCCCCCATCTCTCTGGGAGCACTACGCTCCCTAGCCACTGCCTCTTTCAGAGTGAAACTGCAGGTTGTGCAGGATTAGGCCAGTTACTCCTCCCATAGCAGTTGGCACTTTCGCACTCTCTGCCCCGTCACCTTGCAGGTCCCTGCACGGCCGGTCCTCTGAGCTCCTGGGTGCTTCGACTATACTACTGCTAGTAAGTGTGCAGGCTGCTCAGGGCTGCTTCGTACGTGAATTGATGGAAGGAAGTGTGTGGTGGTGGGATGTTTGCATTGGCGGGTCTGAACGCAGGGTCACCATGACACCAAGACACCTGCGTTATCACAGGGTGGTGCAACATGACGCTGTTACATGGGCCCTGAAACCAGCCCGGAGCTGTGAAGCTAAGCAGGCAAAAAGCAGCAGCTGATCCTAAACCAGGGCAGGTACCTAGGTACCTTAGGGACAACTGGATGTTTATAAGGAGCCCAGGAAGCTGACTCTTTTTATATCATTGTCCGTCCAGCACTGGAGCAAGTAAGAGGCTAATACTGGGCTCCACCCACATTTGCCCTGTCATAAGCAATGCAACTTTTTATTAGAAATTAAACTTTGTAACTTGCTCCCATCTCTGACCTGCCCCTACTAGAATCCTTAGTTGTGTCTTCAACCCATAGCACCTCTCTCTGGTGGCCCTGCTCTCTGAAGTACCTCAGCTAGACGTCATCACCTCTGTCCTTTGTCCCCTCCACTCCACATCTCCCAAGTCTGCCATCCCTCATTCCGCTCTCACCAGACTGTCTCATCCTAACCCTCCACCATCTCCAGGGTCTGTTGCTTCTAGCCGCTCATCTCCACATAGACTACCCCAATCCCCTGCCATCGTCACTGGCTGCCTATCCATCCAACCACTCCATCAGCTGAGGGCTTCTTCCATTGTCAGTCCTCCTGCCTCTGGGAGTCCTACTGACTCATTGCTTCTCCCCAACTGACACAATGGCTGGAGAGACACGGGCTGCGGATTCTGTGTCTGACCAAGCAGTGATGCTCTTTCCTTTCCCATGCAGACCTCAGCTCGCTCATACAGACCTTAATACCTCGGCTGCTAGCAACCACAGCTGGCTGGGAAACGGCTTTCCTATCCCAGGAACATTTTTGCACTTTTGAAGAATTTTCTCGTCCCGAATTGGGACAGTCAAAATCTCAAAAAGTTTTCTGACCTGAAAATCCAAATATTTTTCATTTTGGATCCATCAAAATGTTTTCTTTCTATAATTTCAAAAAGTTTAATTTTGATGACAGCCATTTTAAAAACTTTCTCTCTAATTAGCTCCAATTTCTAAAGGAAAAGTCTGTTTGAACCAGACAACTGGAATTTTTTTGTGGCGAACATGTCAAAAATGGGACATTTTGACAAGGTTGAACTTTTTTTTTTCAAAAAATTTTCAAGGTGGGCAATTCATCAAAACGGTACAAAAAGCTGCAGTGTGGCCGAATCAGCATTCAACAACAAACATTTAATCAAAACATTCCCACTGCCAGCCCTATCCAGGGCTGACCATGAAGACTGCAGCTGCCCTGGATGGGCAGGACGAGTGAAAGCAGATTGCAACTATGTTCTGACGGTGCTCTGCCTGCCAATCCACTGCCAGGTGCTTGGCACAAGCTACAAAGCCTCTATAGTCAAGGCCAGAGATACCCAAAGAACCAGCCTTCCCTCTCTGACCCAGCCTACTGACTGCGCCTCTCTGCACTGCTTGACTTCACTGCCCCAAGGAGCGATCAGGCACCACCGGGGTGGGCGCAGGATAGATGGGCTGTATTAGAGAGAGACCTGCAGGGTGTAGCTTGTGGGAGCTGGCGCTAGGGCAGCCCCATAACAGGAGTGTAATTCTCTGCCACACCCATGGGAAAGATGCTCCCTTCCCTGAGGAGCCCGTGGTCTGAGGCAGCAGCTGGGTGTTCCCAGGCAGACCCTGACCATGTAGCTCCGAAGCCAGGTCACATCGTCACTGCTCGGTGCAGGGTCGGAACCATGCACAGGGAAATGTAGCTTGATGCTTCAGATGGGAATAACGGGTCAGGTGACAGCAAGTCCAACAGAGAGCCAGGCTGTCCTGCCAAGGGAACCTCTCCCACTTCTAGAGTTGGCTGCGTGTTTGCTGTGCAGCACCAGGGCCCTGTCCCCGTCTGCTAGCCCAGAGAGGAGAGGCCATATTACTGAGGAGCTGCAGACACAGCGGGGATTCCTCAGGACCAACCCAGCCCTGAGGCTGGTAACTCTCCTCCACCCCCGCAGCCCCCCCCCACACACAGGTTCCTGGCTCCCAGTCCCGGTTCACACAGAATGTTGGGACTCTTTGGACTGGTGGAGGCCAGCTGTAACTGCAGCAGCTAGAAGTGGGGTGCAGGTCTTTATGCTGACAGAAGGTGTTTCTACCTCAACAGCAATGTGAGCAAAAGGTTCAGTGGCTAGGCAGCTGGCCTCAGCTGCAGGAAACCTGGCTTTAAGCCCCAGCTCTGCTACAGACTGCCTGGGGGTCCTTGGGCTAGTCGTTTAGCACTGCCCTACTGCACATAAGTTAATCAGGGTCAGGTCCTTGGGTGGTGCAGGGATGGGGGATACAGACGCATGGGAGATAGATTTCCTATAAACAATCAACACAGGCAAAGAGAAGGAAATGGCGTCACACAAATCACCATCTCCCAGTGGTTTGTGTAGCACATTAAACTGATGTGATCCATCTGCACTGCGTTGACATCTCAACCCCTGGGCTGTGTATTCACTAGCAGAGTTTGGTGCTTTGCCAAAGAATCTCTTCAATCAAAGAAACGAGAAGACAAATTACCTGACGCGAAGTGAAGCTGGGGAGCCAGCGAGAGATTCACATCCCACCTGACGGAGGGACTCCGGACCAGCAGGTGGTTCAGTCGGGATGTACTGCCTTTCCACCCCATCCCAAGCAAGCGGGGGGTAGCTGCTGAGCCAGGCTAAGGGGAATGAATTCCTGCTGATTGTCCTCTCCTCCAGCAGAGGGTGCCAAGGGCCTGGTTCCCTGCCAGTTGTTCCCGGAGAGACTGACAACTGGGAAAATGAGATTGACTATAAAAAATACAAAGAAAGGAAATGTTACGACAAAATAATTACAAAGGCGAAAGCACATTTGCCTTGGCAATAAAGCACACGTGGCAGCTGGGGCTGCAGTGGGGATTTGATTGTTACCCTAATATGATTCATGGCACAAATAAAAGACAATTTGACTTTACATTAGAGCTTTACAAGGGCCTTAATTTTAGGGAGAGCGTCTTAAATGTTGCTTTGGCAGGGAGCCTCTGCTGGCTAATGCAGACTGAAGAGCCCTCAGCCTACTCCTTATTGCAGCCCATTTGTTTTCCTTTAATGGTTTGCCAGCAGCTGAGCATGGCACCATCAGCAGCACTTTAGATCAGGGAGCTTGTGCACCACAACAGGAAGATCAATATTCAGCAGCTTGGCTCTGCTGCCTTCCAGCCTGGCAACCCTGATTTTGAAATGTTCCCACTGCCCCTCATTCGTGGGCAGCCTGAGCTAAATGCCCGTTGGAACATAGAGGGTCCTTAATGAGCTGACAGGCCTGTGTGCAAAGTGCTCCTGGGGGAATTCTGAGCCACTGGGCAAGCGCAGAATTAATGTCCTCCACAGATTTTTTTTCCCCTGCAGCGTCTGACAGGGAGGCAAAGGGAAGCTGCCATTACACCTTTTGCCCAACAGGTGATGTGAGATGAGAAAGCAGCTGGCTCAGGGGCCAGAGCAGCCAGCCATGGAGAGGGAGAGGGAGGCTGCCTTCCTCAGTGCCCTGCTGGTGGGGCCAGGCAAGAAGACATGGGATGTGGTGGGGATGCACAGTGCAGGGCATACAGGGCTGATGGGGGGGACACACAGATTGTGGTTCAGAAGGGCTAGTGGGGGGGGACAGAATGGGGCAGGGACACAGGAGCTAGTGGGGTGACAGCATTGAGCGAGGGACTGAATGGGAGGGAGGTGCCAGTCCACAAGGGGATGGGGGCAGTGAGGGGGCAGGGACACAAGGGGACAGGGCCTGATGTAGCTAACTGAATGGGAGAGGCTAGGGGATCTGTCAGGGTCTACATAGGGGAGGCTCCCCAAATCCCTAACAATTGCTGTCCCCAAAAAACCTGTTCCATACTTCTCCCACCCACACCCAACAACCCGCCAAGTTCACCCCCAAACTACTTCCCAGCAATTACTTCCCTCTCCCTGAGCTCCTCTGTTACCTCTGACTCCCCCAAGCACTGCTTCTGAGGGGGGCAGGAAATACATTTCTGTATTGTTGTTTAAATGAATTAGTACTCAGAGTTCTGTATCAATATGCCTAGGAAGGAATCTATTGTCAAAAAACATTTCCTGAATCTTTTTTGTTGTCTATTGTTACAGGCACGCTTGTTGACAGGTATTTTGAAAGAAATTACCAAAATAATCGAAAGAGGCATGACTATACGATATTAATTTGACAAATAAAATATGCAGAATTTTGAAATATTGTGCGCAGAATTGTTAATTTTGGGGGGCAGAATTCCCAGCAGACTAGTAAAGCTACAGAGATCACATGGCTGACTGGATCTCCCACTGCGCTGGAGGGCAGAGCTAATGGGCTGGCTTTGGGGAGGTTCATCAGCTCTCCACTCCCCATCGCTGGTGTGCGACGACCAGGGTGTTAACAAGTCATGAGTCGCTGACACTGAGTGATCCCAGAGCGGACTTGGGCTTTCTCTCCAGGTGCTGTGCAGCACCAGGTAAATGGATGGGCTAGGGCTGCTCCTCCTGAGATGAGTGGTTATTAGCAGTGTCTCTAGCTTTCTGAGTCACTCGCTAAGCAAAGAGGAAGGAAAGGTTATTAACTGCACACTAGTTCCACCTTACCAGGGACTCGTAGCCCCGGGTGCACAGCTGCACCACAGAATCCCAGCCTAGCCCAGGGCTGTTGTCCCGGGATCTCAGAACAACCAAGGGTCCCTAGCCTGTGAGTTCGGCCTCACTAAGGACTCATGGCCCAGGGAGCTCGACTGGGCAGACGAATCAGTGATCCTGGAAACTCAGCCACACCAAGTCAAGCAAAACTGCTCCCTTCCCAAGGCCTCACGGAGACAAAGGGCCCAGCCTGGCCCAGCCCTCAGCCCGTGTCATTCACACCAGTGCTACCTGGGTGACATGCCCCCTCTCCGACCTGCACCGGTGGGAGCGTAGCCCAGGCCCAGTATCACAGGGCGACTGGCCCCTCCCAGGAGTTAGGGGCCAGCCCCTGGTGCCCCACCCAGCTCTGCTCTCCACAGGGGAACGGGGCAACCACACAACAGGTCACCCCCAGCAATGCAAGAGAAGCCAGTGGGAGCCGAGAGCTTGACAGAGGCTTGCCTGGAGGAAAGGCCTGGGTGCTCTGGGTGTGCTGCCCTCTCCCAGCCCTGGGGGCAGGGCAGGATTAAAAGGGGTCAGCTCAGAAAAGCCGACTGAGGGCTGCAGCCGGCCTGCGTTATCAGCCCAGACCCCACAAGGGGCTGTGGGGGCCTTGGCCCCGGGCAAACAAGGGTTGGACTCAGGGGCTAGGGTGTAACGAATGGGACCCCGCAGGGGGCTTTGGAGGCAAGAGTGTTCCTCCAGCCTGGGTGGCTTCTAGGGAGGGGTAGATGGGGGATCAGGGGGCAGTACCCATCAGGGCCAGGCTGTGCCCCCGGCGGTGTCCTGGGGATGGCTCCCTGCCACACCCAGCCTCTCTGATGCCTCTGATCACGGTGCTGGGGGCTGTGTGGAGAGGAGGAGTCTGGCCGGCGCCCACCACGGGGCTATTCGTGCACCAGAGCTTTGCTGATTCACACTAAAGAGCGGGGGACAGAAAGCCACTCGCACCTCCTCCAGGAGCTGGCAACCTCCATGTGGGGGTTACACCTGTCTGGGGCTTTTGTGCCACCAGGCAGCTAGCCCAGCAGCGGGCTCTGTCGTCCCAGACTGAGCATGTGACATTGCTTCTGCTGGAGGTGCTCGCGGAGTGTGAGTGGCTCTTTGCTTGGTGCATGGACACCCGGGGTGACAGTGACATCACCTAGCTCATAGAAAGTGCTTTTCAGGCCTGGATCTCCAAGTGCTTTAGGAGGGATGTCAGCATCGGTGGGACGAACTGGGACTGTTCTTACTGTGGACTGTGAATGCTGTGTTGGTGCCTCAGTGTCCCCTAGGTAGTTCTTAAGTATCTAGCAAAGCAAAGGGCCAGTGCGCCTAAATGCCTGGCACTCTGTCTCCTGGCAACTGATGGCCTGGGCCCCTCCTCTGCAAAGGTGCCAACTGAAAGTGTTGGAGACAGAGAGGTCAGGTGACCTCCTGGCCAGGGAAAGGAACTGAGAGAGGAGGAGGGGCTGGAGGGGGTTTGGCAGTCCGGAGCTGGCTGGGGGAGGAAGGGAAGGACAGACAGGGCTCTGACCCCACAAGGGGGCTGTGATGCTCCTGGGGCCCCAAGATAGACCTAAGTGGGGGGATCCTGTTGTCTGTGCCTGCAAGATCCATCCTGGCCTGTGTTCCTGTTGTCTGAATAAACTTTCTGCTTTCCTGGTTGGCTGAGAGTCCTAGTGAATCACAGGAAGCCAGGGATGCAGGACCCTGACTCCCCCACACTCCGTGACAATCAGTATCCCCCACTGGGCAGGTGGGGAAACTGAGGCAAGCCACAGGGAAGTGATTTGCTGAAGATCACGCCACAGACCAGCAGCAGTGCTGGGAAGAGAACCCAGGTCTCCTGAGTCCCCCATGGCACCCTGAGTTCTTCTCAAAGCCAGTACCCCAGTGTGTACCCAGGGCATTCTGCTCCATCCTCTCCCGAGCTCCCACAGAGCCACAATCTGTCACTAACAGCTCAAATCCAGTTGCAGACTCTCCATGTATTCTAGTGACTCTTTGAACCATTTAGAGGAATCCAGATCTAGTTTTCCCATTACGGACACTCCCTACCCATCAGACTCCGTTCTCGGTGCATTAGCATTCCGCTCGCCAAAGTGCCAGAGAGTAAAGGTGGCGCCACCTTTTTTCCTCCCACCAATCCACAGAAGGAAGCAGCTGCATTTTTCTCCTGTGGGGAGTGTGCTGCAGAGCCAGAAAATAGCAGCTTCACAAGCAATCCAGTATTATTAATAGCAATTATTATTAATAGTAGACGGTTCTTCAGCTTGGTAGACTCGTGTTTTCTGGGAGATTGCCAGGCTGTCGGGGTGTCTGGGGGCAGAGAAGCAGCAACGCTCAGCACGACAGATTGAGTCTCTCCCTGCCACTGCAGAACATTTGTGGTCAGGTTTACAAACAACAGACAAACACGGTTTGCTGCTAGCACTCTCCCTCCTGGCAGCTCATTCCAACTCCAGACATAAGACTGAGTAAGACAGAGACAGTTCTGTCTGGGGAGCAGCACTCCAGGAGGGCAGAGTGCCAGAGAAGGGACAAGATGAATGCGAAGGAAAGGAACAGGCTCTGCTGCAAGTGAAACACTCCCTCAGTTCTAGTGGGATGATGCTAGGGGAATTTGCTGGCGTGTGGGGGCCGCATCTCTTTTGCTGCTGAGATACAGCCCCATAACCTATTGAATGAGCTGGCCCAGGAGCTAACCTGGACCTTGGGTGACCTGCTCTGCCCCAGGTTCCCCCTGGGCAAAGTACTTAGTCTCTGGCTTTCAGGTCCTCTCTCTACAATGGAGATAACAGCCCTGCCCCGCTGCACAGGGGCTTGTGATGGTAAAAATACTAGGGAGTGTGCAGGGCTCAGATGCTACAGGGCAGGGCTGCATGAGGACAGCTAGACAAACATGGTGTATGATGTCACCCTCTAGTGGCTGGCTCAGTAGAGGATAACAGCCTACTCCTGCTTGCAGCATTTTTGTGTTAGCACAAAAGGCAGCAGTTGGTGCTTTGGTGCTGTGTGTCAGGTTCAAGCCCCGACACTTCCTAGGGTGGGATGGGGATTGTTACACTGTCGCTGGTGATCTTTGGAGGGTACCATGCCACAGTTCCCACTTTGGCTTCTTTGCTTTTACTGTGCTTGGTTTTCCCCTCTGGAATCCCTGGATTTGTGGGGGTTTAATGTAACCAGTGGGTAAAAGCAGCTGGTGCTTTGGTAACTGCTGATCATTAGGGATAAGAGAATCTGCTGCCCTGTGGGTTCGTTCTGCCTCCTGCACCCAGGACAATCACCACACAATGAAAGAACCGCCAGTCACCTGCAGGGCTGTCATCTTGCAACCTGCTGGACACAGCTGAAGCTGGGGGCCTGCCTCGCTCCTGGGTGGCTGGAACTGCCACCTGGCTTGGATACCTGGCCGGCTCTGGATACTGTTGCTTCTGCAGCAGAAAATCCTGTAAGTCTAAACAAATAGGACCTGCCAGTGCCTTGATGCAGTCCCTGTCTACCAGATGGATTGCACCAACCCAAGCGCCCTCTGTTCTGGCTGGAACAAGTGTGCCATCTAGTGATTAGCTGCATTCATGGCGCTAGAATTGGTCCTGCACATAGCCCAGGATTTTTTACTATAGGCTGGTCCTCCTCGGAGGTTCAGGAGCCAAATTAGTGTTCAGCATTACCCACATGAGCCACAGTCGTGTGACTTCATTGTTTAATTTGCTATAATAAGAGAGAGAGAGAGAGAGAGAGAGAGAGAGAGAAAATTCTCACAGCAAGTAAGTTAATAACATAGTGCAAGTTGATAACTTAACTGGTTAATAATATAAAAAAAGCATCCTGATTGGTTAATAACGTTGATTGGTCAATAATTAAATCACATGGGGTTTTCATATGTGGTGCAAAAAGCATCTTGTGAGCCTCCGTCTGAGTATCACTGTTATAGGCATATAACCCCCCAATGTCTTTATGGCCTCTCAAAAGACAAGGGTGGTGTCCCAGAGAGCTTACATTCCCTTGTTCACTGGCTCTCATGCCCTGCTTCCAGCTTTATGGCTGCAGCCTAAACTCAAACTCAGAGCCTTAGGAACTTAGGGAGTACATACAGAACATGATTCTAATTAAACTAAGGGCTGTACAGATTTCAAATACCCATGATATGTTTCCGCTGGAAGTAATTGGAATGCAAACCGTCTGTTTTCCTCTGCTGTTTTACAAATCAATCAAATACAAAGGTTTGTTTTTCAAACTTACTATGTTTACTTTATTTTTCTGCAAAATTAGCTCAGGCCTGGAGCTCACGCTCTGTTAAATTCCAGAGAACGCTCTCTCTCCACACGCTCACAGTGTGGTGCCCACCGCCAACCTGGGCTTATGGTTTGTTTATTTTCCCTTTGAGAAGAGGCTGCAAAAGCACAGAGAAAATACAGAAGTAACTGCGTACGTGGAAGAGGGACGTTCCAAGCTACGATGTACTGCCCTTTGTCACAGACAACCTGTCAGATCATTCTTCACTGAGAGCTACATTCTCCTCTCAGCTCTGCAGAGCAGCAGGACGGACTAACATTTTGCTCTCCCTGTGTATGTGGGTTCCCAGGGGAAGGCTGGTCTCAGATGGAGATGCACAATGCAGAGCTCCGAGCGCACTGTGCCCTAACTTTGCCACCACCCCAGCACTCCCAGGGCCAGGTTCTCCGCTTACTACCACGGGTGTAAATCCAGAGTAACTCCTGAAGCCCCTGGACTTGGACACTGGTACAAAACTGGGGTGAGAGGGGACTCAGCCCCCCAGCCTCTACCACTAGGAATTTGGATTTGCCAGGCTGCTCAGTGCTTGGTAAAACACAGCGGAAGACGCAGTCCGTTGCATTGAAAGAGGGGTTGGGTCTCAGGCCCAACAAGGGACAAGCTGTTAACCGAACTCTTGTTCACTGTTACAGTGTTAAACGGATCAGCCACGGTAAGAACTACCATGAAAAGTACACCCTTTGTCCTGCTCTGGGTGTCTGTGATGCTGTCTGGCAGCGCTGCACAGCCTGCGCCCACCACCTAGCTTCGCGCCTCCCTCTGCTCCCGTTACAAGGACCCCATCCCCAGGAGCACAGTCCCCCCGGTATGTAGGGTAGGTGTTCTTCCCTATCCACTGCATGACCCCCCAATTCCCCACAGCTCCACTCTGGGCTGAATTAACAAACTCATCATTTATTATTTGCAATGAGAATGAAGTCTGGTAGGGATCAGTCAGAAGTGCCCCTTGGCCTTGCCAGGATCAGAAAGAGTCAGTTCAGGCTTCCTGTTCATAAACCACAGAGTTTGCTGTTCTCCCAAGCTGGGCTCACCACCATCCTCTCAGCAGCCAGGACCTGTCACATCTGCCTCCATTCTCTCGCCTCTGGCTGGCAAATCCCTGCACTTCCCCTCTCCAAGAGCCCTGCTCCCACTCCTGCCGGTCTGGCTGCCCCCTAGCAACCCAATGGGCCTTTCCAGAGTTCTTGGGGTTCAAATTGCAGTCTCGCTTCCCCCTGGATATTTTAGCCCTCACATGCATGACATAATATCCCCCCTGCACGTGCCCTGCTGGGCTCAAAGATACAGAGGAAGCCTTTGGAATGTAAAGCATTAAGGCTTGTATTTTAGCCCTGCCCCTGTTTCTCTTGGCTTTTAGCTGGAGAGAGTTTTATAGAGAAACCCCCTTGTGTGCCTGTCTTTTAAGTGGTAGTACAGCTAGGGGTGTGCGAAGTGGGACTGTTTTTAATGTTTCCTCTGAATACTGTGTTGGTGCCTCAGTTATGGCTGACTCTCTGTCTCCTGGCAACTAATGGCCAGGGCCCTTCCCCCCTGCAAGGGGATGCTAAAGGTGTGGGAGAACAAAGAGATCAGGTGACCTCCTGGCCCCGGGAAAGAGAAAAAGCCCAGAGAGGAGGGGCTGGAGGGGGTTTGGCAGTTTTGGAAGCTGGCTGGGAAATGGAGGGGAGCCCTGACGGGGCTCAGGCCTCCCAGCGGGGCTGTGGCCTCCCTGGGGCCCCAGATGGACCTTACTAAAAGGGGTCCTGTTGTCTGTACCAGGAAGACCTGTTTTGGACTGTGTTCCTGTCATCTAAATAAATCTGTTTTACTGGCTGGCTGAGAGTCACGTCTGACTGCAAAGTGGGGGGTACAGGACCCTCTGGCTTCCCCAGGACCCCGCTGGGGCAGGGCTCGCTGTGAGAAGCGCACAGAGGGACAGAGGATGCTGAATGCTCCAAGGAGAGACCCAGGAGGTGAAGCCGTGTGAGCTTCTTGCCCTGAAGACAGTCTGCTCCAAGGGACAGGAGGCTCCCCAAAGTCCTGACTGGCTTTGTGGGGAGCAGTTCCAGAGCATCGCCCGGGGACTCTGTGACAGGGTGGCACAGGGCCGGCTCCAGCTTTTTTGCCCTCCTAAGCGGCAAAAAAGATAAAATAAAATAAAAAGCCACACTCGGTGGCAGCTCTACCACACCGCTTCATTCTTCGGTGGCAATTCGGGAGCCAGTCCTTCCCTCTGAGAGTCCCTCTGACTTTTCCTAGGCCTACACTCTGCACTATGTTTTCCACACCCCACACCCCCGACTGCGCAGGATACAATATAATCCCATCCAACACGCTCTGCGCTGACACAGTTTTGCCCCCCGCAGCATTTTTCTGAAACGATGCCCGTGTTCTCCGGGTGTCGTTATTTATCGCTTGCACGGTGGTAGCCTTCAGGGGCCCCAGCCCCGGACCAGGACTCCTGGTGCTCATCGCTGCCCAGACAGAACAAAAAGAAAATCCTCACCCCTGAGAGCCCAGGATCAGGGTGACAGAAGATGAAAGGGGGATGCAGCCCTGAGGCCAATGCTCACTCCTTCCAGCCCATGTCCCCCTGCGGGACCCCCAGACGGGGCGGCAGCCTCACCCCATAGACACTTCCCAGTTTCACTCTAAACATTGTCTCCTCTTTGTAGACTCTTTCAGCTCATTGCTATGGCAACCCAGCCCCCCTCCAGCAGCCCACGGGACCCTTAGCCCAGCTCGTTAACCTGAAAGCTCCAGCTTATCACAGTCAGTTTGTCCCCAGCTTTCGCTGACTTTTATAAACAACTTTCTCTAACGGGCTGAGCTGGTGAGTCAGCTCTGAACACAGGGCTCTGCCCAGCAGATCCCTGCCCCAAGGAACTCCCGGTCTGGTTAGGACAATCAGCTCGGGACAGAAAATACTGCACTAGGGTATGAGGATCCAGTCTCAAAGCAGTTCAAATCCTTGCATAGGGGCACAGCTGCTGACCAGCGACCCGGACCAGTGTGTGCTTCGGAGGAGCAGGAGGCAGAGTGGGCAGTACTTTGGGATACAATAAAGAGGTGACTCTCCCAATCAGAGGGGACAGCTTGAAAAGAGGCCTGGAGACAGAACAGCAGGAGAAGGAGGCTCCTGTGATGATCTGGGAAGAATGGTGGTAGGGGACTGTATTTTCTCCTGGCATCCCCAATCACACTCCCAGCATCTTTGATCCAAAGTCTAAGCGCATCCATATTTCTCCCCACAAGGGCGGTGACTGCTGTGACGCGCTGAAGATTTGCCTCTAGTACACGTTGCATGAGCTTAACTTGACATTGGTTTGTCAAGCCCTCTTAAATCGATCTTGCCCGGCCATAATCAATCTAGCTCCACTCAGCACAGAATCCATATCAGCCAGATTTAAATTGAATTAAGGGCATTCACACAGGGTTTTGCACCAGTGAAACCAAATCAGTTTAAACACACTGTTGGTTAAATTGGTACAACCTGTAACACAGATGAGGCCTCAGCTGGGGTGGGGAACCACACATTCTGAATAGCCTGTTCCAAGGTTGGAGTCCTTAGCTGACCTCCCCTTCCTGAGAGACTACAGGCGCAAGCATTGAGGGGCGTCCCAGCCCAAGCACGGAACCAATGCATTCAGGCCAGGCCCAGCAGCCATCCCAGAGTGCCGCCATGGTGGAGAGCCAAGGGGGACACGCACACAGCAGCACCAGCACAAGTGGAGCACAATGTCCTACTATCCAGACAGCTGAGAGGAGGAAGGACCAAACACCATCAGGGAGTCCAAGCACCAACCCAATGGGCCGGACAGCAAGACTTCTGTGTACCGGGCAAATACTCTGGTTACTGACTGTTAGACATGCTGTGTGGACATAGAAACATAACGCTACTGGCCATGCTGTGTGGACATAGAAACCATGCATAGCACCGCTAGCCGTGCTGTGTGGACATAGAAACCATGCGTAGCACCACTAGCCATGCTGTGTGCAGACAGAAACCATGCAAAGTGCCACTAGCCATGCTGCGCGCAGACAGAAACCATGCGTAGCGCCACTAGCTGTGCTGTGAGGACATAGAAACCATGCATAGTGCCACTAGCTGTGCTGCGCGCAGACAGAAACCATGCATAGCGCTGCTAGTCATACTGCATGCAGATACAAACCATGCGTAGCGCCGCTAGCCGTTCTGCGCGCAGACAGAAACCATGTATAGCACCGCTAGCTGTGCTGTGCGCAGATGGAAACCATGCATAGCACCACTAGTCGTACTGCACGCAGCTAGAAACCACGCATAGCGCCACTAGCTGTGCTGCGCACAGACAGAAACCATGCATAGCGCTGCTAGCCGTGCTGCGCGCAGCTAGAAACCATGCATAATGCCGCTAGCCGTGCTGCGCCCAGACAGAAACCATGCAAAGCACTGCTAGCCATGCTGCACGCAGACACAAACCATGCTGTCCCACAACTAATGAGCTGCTAAGAGCCCAAGGCCCAGAGGTCCTGAATCAGAAGTCGCAACTTTGGTGGGGTAACACCTATCTCACCAGCAGGGGCCAATGCTTTAGGCATGCTCTGAGCACATCTAGGAGCTGATCACTGCAGGCGAGCTGCACACAGGCCAGGATAGGATAAAAACCAAGAAGCTGGCAACCTAGGTGAAACCCGGTTGAAAAGGGATACTGGCAGCTCCGGTCAGCACTGATGACCAGGCCGTTGACTGTCCGGTTGGCAGTGCCGCACAGCAGGGTGGCAGGGTCCCTGCTAGCCTTTGCACCATGCAGCTCCCGGGAAGCAGCCAGCATGTACCCCCTCCAGTTCCTATGCTTTGGGGCAGCCAGGGGGCTCCGAATGCTGCCCCTGCCCCCAGCACCGCCCCTGCAGCTCCCATTGGCCAGGAACTGCGACCAATAGGCACTGTGAGGGTGGTGCCTGCAGATGGGGCAGCACACAGAGTCGCCTGGCAATGCCTCCTCATAGGATCCGGAGAGGGGACATGCCGTTGCTTCCAAGACCTGCTTGAGGTAAGCGCCACCCTGAGTCTGCACCCTGGAGACCCCCACACACACCCCACACACCTCAACCCCATTCCAGCCCCACCCTTGATCCCCCTCCCACCCTCCAAACCCCTAGATTCCAGCCCAGAGCACCTTCCTGACCCCAAACCCCTCATCCCCAGGCCCACCCTGGAGCCCACACCCCCAGCCAGAGCCCTCACCCCCTCCCGCACCCCAGCCCCCTGATCCAGCCCAGTGAAAATGAGTGAGTGAGTCAGGGTGGGAAGAGCAAGCGACAGAGGGAGGGGGATGGAGTGAGCGGGGGTGGGGCCTCAAGGAAGGGGCAGGGCATGGGCGAGGCCTTGGAGGAGGGGCGGGGCAGGGTGTTCGGTTTTGTGCATGTAGAAAGTTGGCAACCCTATGCCAACCAGGGGTTCTTCTCAGCTTTGGAACCCTGAGGGCAAGGGCACCGGAACCAGGGGGCAGGGGGCCAGGCCCTCCCACTTTTTGAAATTGGATGGGCCTAGCTCATCCACTTTTTGCCACAGGCCTCCCTGGCCAGGCCGGCAGCTGGAGCCCGGCTGGGGTGCCCAGGCAATGTGGGGCACCACACCGTGGACCCTCCACCTGCCCTGGGTGGGTGGGACAAAGAGCAGCCCTCTGCCCGTGTCACCACCACCCACCCAGGGCAGATGGAGAGTCCGTGTCTCCCCACACTGCCTGGGCTCTTACCATGGCCAGGCAGTGGCTCCGAGGACCTGTTCCCCAGCCAGAACCAGGTTGGGGAGAGCCGCATGGGCAGCTGTGGGGAGCCGCAAGCCCTCCACCTGCCCTGGCCCCCCAGTTTTGGGAAGGCTCCACCACTGCTGCCTGGGGGTTGGTGAGTAGGAGGGGCTGAAGAATAACAACCCATCGGACGTGAATCTCTCCTCCTATGCAGGGCCCTGTGCAGGCTTGGAAATGCCTGGCAGTTTCACTTCCCAGGAGTGGCGGAGAGAAGGGACATTTCACTGCGAGATCTGTCCCATGGTGTGTGAGAAAAAGCAAGCCGGCCTGGGGCTCGCTTTAGGTAGGGTCCCTGGGAATTGGGGCTCTTCTGGGGGCAGAGAAGATCCCTAAATCCAAAGGGAGGAAGCGGAGCTGGTCTGAGGACTCAACTGCCCAGATCTGTGAGGACAGTCTCTGCAGAGGCAGCCCTGTGGGGCTCCAGGATGTCAAGGAGGGCAGACCACCGCAGAGCTCTGACAAGCAGCGGCCCCCATCTTTGTTAAAGCCGTAAGTGGCAGGATGTGTGTTGGGGTGGCACTGGGGGCATCTGAGGAGGATGTTAACAGAAGAAAACGCCCACCAAGGCCCGATCGATTAAATTCGACTGATATTCGATGGCCCAGGGCTGAGAGATGAGAGGAGCCCAAGACGCGCTGGTATCACTGAGTACTGCGCTCTCTCTAAGGGAATGCTACGCTGCATTACAGAGCTCTCTGCCGCTCCAAACCTTGTCTGTCTCACCAGCAGAGGTTGGTCCAATAAAAGAGATTTTACCTCCTGCTTCTTGTCCGTGTATGCTACTGTTCAGCCACTAGGTGACGCTGTGGGCTGCTCAATGGCAGCCTCACTCTTCATAGGGTGCAGGCGCCCATTAAAGTTCTTTGACAGCTGCTGAGCCCAATGTGCGAGGGACAGTCCCGTCCACAGGCAGGGCACACCCCTGAACAAACAACGCTCTGCATCCGAGCAGCAGATTCGAGCCTCCTCTGTCGCTGGTCATCACAAAGCTGGATCCAGGCCGCCTGGCGACGCCTCACTCCAGCCACAAGCCGACACCGCCAGCCAGAGCGGCACTCTGCTCCCTTCCCAACCATCCACAGAGATCCAAAGGGCACTGCGTGGTAACTCTTCTGCCCCTTGCAGTTGGGAGCAACAAAGCCGGGTTCAATATCTAGGGGTTCCTTGTCAACCATAATACAACACAAAACCAGCTTCAGCCCCCACCCAGGAACCTGGGACAATTACACCCCACCCCTGGGCACCTCTGAGAGGCCATACTTCCCCTCTCGCAAGCACAGAGTCTGAGTGCAGAAAAGAAACTTTTAACAAAAGGAGGGAAGTCACCAGCATTAATTTGGGAAAACGCCACAAGCAGGATTCATAAACATAAAATCATGAGCAAAAGCCCCACCCGGAGTACATTGGGCAGTGTCCTTTTGCTTCAGGTTCTTAAGTCCAACAACCAAAAGTTCCTTTAACGTACCTGTCCCTTCTCTGCACCCCACTCACTGTCGTCCTTGGTCAGTGCAGACCCAGAGTTCAGAGGTGCATCTGCAGAGTTCACCTCTTACCCTAGAGGTGAGGCTACAGGAGGGTGAGGAGGGGCAAGGAGGCACCTTGCTCATTCTGCCATCCAGGCGCTCCCCCGCCACTCCTCTCTGCCAGCCACCCTCTCGCTGCTCCTCTCTGCCAGCCGCTCTCCTCCCTATCGGCCCCCCACCAGTTGCTTCTCTCTGCCAGGAACTTGCCTTCAAGTTCCACCACTTAACACCTCTCAGTGATTTCAGCTCTTAGTGGGAGAGCCTCACTGCTGGTGCACACTGGGCAGTCTATGGCATCGGACACTGTCCCAAAGTAGGTCTAATGCTTAGATCTCATTGTCAGCAATTTCAGCTCTGTAGTATGTAAAAGACTCTCAATTGACCCTTAATCAGCAATTTTATTACACAGAAGGAACAGGGTCAAATACTGTCTAGGACCCTTACAAGGGCCCACACAACCGGATCCGAATACCTATCCACCACCCTCTCTCAGTCCATTGGGCCTTGGCATCCATGCCCTCTGCCTAGCGCAGGGGTTGGCAAACGTTTTGGCCCAAGGGCCACATTGGGGTTGCGAAACGGTATGGAAGGCCGGGTAGGGAAGGCTGTGCCCCCCCAAGGCTATGCCCCCGCCCCCTATCTGCCCCCTCCCGCTTCCCGCCCCCCTCAGAATATCTAACCCATCCAACCCCCCCACTCTTTCTCCCCTGACTGCCCCCTCCCGGGACACCATGCCATCCGAGGACCCCACTCCCTACCCAACCCCCTCTGCTCCTTGTCCCCTGACCACCGCCTCTCGGGACCCTCCATGCCCTATCCAATCCTCCCTGTCTCCTGACTGCCCCCCCCCCGACCCCAGAACCTGTGCCCCATCCAACTGCTCCCTGTCTCCTGACTGCCCCCAGGACCTCCTGCCTCTTTATCCAATCCCCCCCCCCGCTCCCCGCCCCCTTACCATGCCACTCAGAACAGCAGAACAGTCTTATTGGAAAGTCTAGGAGGCGAGCAGGCGCAAGCCGTGCTTCCTGGCAGGAGTGGTGGGCCAGAGTGCTGCCTGCGCAGTGGCGTGGCTGCAGGGGAGGAGGAACAGCAGGGGATGAGCCTCCCCGCCTGGGAGATCAAGGGCCAGGCAGGATGGTCCTGTGAGCAGAATGCAGCCCACGGGCCATAGTTTGCCCACCTCTGGCCTCCCGAGTGCAGTTTGGTTGAGAGGGAGTCCCTCAATCAGTGCATGACAAGCACAGTTCTGCTGCCCTTGAGTCACCCAACAAGGATAACAACCCTTATCCAGGGGCGGCTCCAGGCACCAGCACGCCAAGCGCGTGCCTGGGGTGGCAAGACACGGGGGGGCACTCTGCCGGTCGCTGCGAGGACGGCAGGCAGGTTGCCTTCAGTGGCATGCCTGCAAAGGGTCCACTGGTCCCACGGCTTTGGTGGGCCTCCCGCAGGGGACCCAGCAAATCCGCGGGACCGGGGATCTCCCGTTGAAGGTAGCTTGCCTGCCGGGCTTGGGGCGGCAAAATACCTAGAGCCGCCCCTGCCCTTATTACCCCTCCTCAATAACACTAGTGTCCTAACACCAGCCACAAGTGATCATTCGGGCAAAGCAGGCCCATTGTGCTGAGCCCCGAGGCAGGGTGGGTGTGCCCCTGCAAACAAGGTCAGCTCCTGAAGTTCTCTTCCACAGCGAGATGCCAGGGAAGAGCTCATTCAGACCCTGCCTACAGCTGCAAGCATCCCGAAATCTGCGCAGCGGTTTGCCTCTCTTGCTAGGCCCTGCACGAGCTTCAGCCTTCAGCACACTCCTCAGGATCCTGCATTCATTGGCCATGGCCAAGCCACCCGAGTCTTTTCTTACTAATCAGCATTCCCAGGAATGACATAGCAGCACGATTTAACACGTCCACTGTCTTGCCATCTGATTTATGCCTTATTGAAGCCAACCTCAGCCATGCCTGGCAGGGCATTCCAGGGTCTTATGGTGAACATGCGTGGGGTGGGGTGTCTCTAGGAAGGCAGCTCTGTACAGAGACCCGACCTGCTAGGAGCAGCCCTGCACAAGGTGTGCATGACACAGCTCGTCTGCTTCGGCACAGTAAGTGCCGGGCTTTGCAGGGTGAGGATGGGAGGGGGAGCAGGGAGAGGAGTGCCAGAGCCAGGACGGGGTGGGGAAGCCAGAAGAGTGGGTGGTGGGGGAAAAGTGGCTGATGGCTTTCGAGGGGCTGGTGATGGTCTAGAGAAGCCTGAGCCCCAGCACCGTGCAATGGGGCAGAGGGACACAGTCATCTGGGGATATCTCATGGCAGCAAAAGGGGTGAGGGCAGGAGCAGAGCTGGGGGAACGGGTGGGAGGGGGGTTGTGATGGGATTATAGGCCCCACTCAAAGGCTAAAGGAGTGATGGAGGACTGGGCCGCAAAGAATGCCTGGCCTCCCCTGCAGCTGCAGAGCATACTCCACATGAGGGACCTGCTCCAAAGGGGCCTGAAAGTCAGTGCGGAGAGGGAGAGGAGAGGCTGGCTGCAGGGAGGCAGTCCTGGGACAGCGATCCCCAGGAGAAGGGTCTGGACTGTGGGTCAGACCCAGCCAAACAGGGGCCTGACCCTTTTCCCACCCCTGCTCCTGGACGAGGGAGACTAGCAGGGCCCTGAGAAGGGAGCTGGTGAGCACCACTGACTCTCTGAGCTGTTGGGAGGCACCAGGAATGCCCCACGAGGGCAGGGGGCTGGGACCATGCCCCAGCTGAAGAGAGAGCAGGGTAGGTAGGAAGGGGCCCAGGGGAGGCTGCTCTGGTGTATCAGCAAGAGGAGACTCAGACTCTCCTCTCCTCACCCCATCCCCCCTGGGCTGGGACTCAGTGAGAGGGAGGGAGGGCCTGGGTCCCCCCACCCCATCCAGCCAGGAGAATCCGGGGAGCACTGGGGAATGATGGAGCATAACTCAGCTGCCAGGCCCATGGAACACCCAGCAAGGCCAGCCCAGGACTTTGCCGACAGCTGAGCCACGGCCTGCCCATTAGGCCTGTTGGCCTTCAAGTGACGCCTGCTATGGGGTTACTTCTCCTCAGGGGGCTCTGGGTCCTCATCTCCCCCTCTGCCACATGTTCTGCAGTGTGTGCTGCTAGTGCAGACCTCCTCCCATCACAAGGCGAGGAGACCCGCTAGGTTTTCCACTTGGAATGTTTTTCCTCCAAAGCTGCTCAGGGCTGAGCGTGGCAGGCTGCACCTTGGGTCTGGAGGGATTGATGGAGGAAGGCTGGCCATGCCAAGCCCTGGACAGTGGCAGTGGTGTTAGTACAGCAGAAAGGCAATACAGTGTTAGGCTGTGGGAGGGCAGAGGAGTTATGGGGTGGGATCAGGGATGGCGCTGGTGTTACTAACACAAACACTGAGTGCTAGGGTGCAAACTGCTCTCTGGAGGTCCAGTCTGTGTCGGGTTATTTCCCAGAACATGATCTCAGATAATAGTGGTTTCCCTGTCATTCCAGTCGGTGACTTTCCCGTTGTAACTGCACGAGGCAGAGCAGAAGCCCAGCCACATTCGTCATCTCCAGACAAAGCAGAACCTGAGGAACAAACACATAAGGGGCTGCGAGAAAATTACAAATCAAGAGATGCAGGAATAAAACCCTCCAGAGAAAACAATGAAACGCTAGCGAGAGAGTATGACAGGAGCTCTGGAGCAGCCTCCTGCCAGGGCAGCACCAGGCTCACCCAGTAGGTGGTGCTGCGGGAGCACTGACTGAGGGAGCCCCCAGGTACTTGGGTCTCACCTCTCCCAGGCAGAAGGGTGGTAGTAACGCTGGCTCTGGGGAGCCCCCTGCTACCTGCAGGGTTCATTGCGGGGAGGAGGAATGTGTTTCCAAAAAAAAGCCATGTTTTGTTGGGAAAAAAGTGACTGAAATGAGCCTGTGCAGCGCGGCCTCAGAAACACCCAGCCGGGCTCCGAGTCCTGGGCTCCTGGCCAACTGCAGTTTCAGTTTCTCAGGAAGTGGCTGAGAGCTCTGAGCGGGGTGGAGGAAAGGCAGGCCGGCCTAGGGCCTGGGAGCTGGGGCTCTGCTGGGGGCAGAGAAGATCCCTAAATCCGGAGGAAGGAGGCCGGTGGGGGGCTCTGAGGAATCCATGGCCCGGGTCTCAGAGCACAATCTGCACAGACAGCCCCGTGGGGCTCAGACATTATGGAGCACGGACCCACTGGGAGCTCTGCAGCCACTGGCGGGGCCCAGGGCACAATCTTTATTAGAGAGTTGACTGGCAGAGTGAGTGTCCTGGACGTGTGTTGGGAGGACACTGGGGTGGATCTGAAGAGGAGGGTGATACAAAAAATTGGTCGCGACAGTGATGTTGACGGGCTTAGACTGGTATTCGCAGGCAAACAGCTGGAAGATGCCAGGAGTCTGCGGCACCAAGGGCTGACCAATCACTGCACTGTCCATTTGGTTAAGCGATGTAAGTTCTGGGCGATGATGGGAGGGGAGTGCAGGAGAAGGGGCTGGATGGGGTGGCCAGGAGAGTGGGTGATCAGGGGGAGGAGGGGGGAGCTGGGTGATGTCCTTACGAGGGGCTGGTGACGGCCTTTACCAAGGGGACGGATCGGCGGAACTGAAAGAAAGCACAAGCAGGATTGCTGAATGAAGAGCCAATGGATTTTACTGCCCAGGGCACATCTGCAGGGAGCGTCTGAGCTTTAACAGCATCCGGATAATTCCCACAGGGAGCAACTCAGGGGGCCAGGCAGGGCTGGGGTGGTCCTACTGGCAATTGCTTACCCAGGAGACTTTGTTCGTTCTTACTTAGATTTGTTGTTTTGCCAAATAAAAGCCACCCAGGCTGACAGGCTGTAGCTCCTGTGTGTGGGTGTGGGTGGAAGGGAATGGAATGGGGGGGGAGGGGCTGCAGGAAAGGAGAAGGGTCACTAGGCACCCTGCTCCTAAAGGTGGGGGAGAGGCCATGTCTGGACAGCCCACACATGTATAAAAGAGCTGCCAGAGCATGCGAACGTGGAGCAGGAGGAAAGGAGAGGAACCTGGGCCTTGCCTCATCGGCATGGAGGGAAGGGAGAGAAAGGAAAGCCCCACCCCAGCAGTCGGGGAGGGGGCAGGAATGCAGGGTGCCGCATCCTGGCCAGGGGTGAGGATGAGAAGGTGGGGGAGCCCCCTCTTAGCAGCAGGCAGGAAGGTGCAGCGGTGAGGCAGAGCTCGATTCCCAGAAGCCAGGAGAGGAAGAAGAAGGAAAACCCCTCCTCCCGCAGGCCAGGAGTGGGTTCCCAGGGATAGATTCCAAGGTCCGAAGGGACCATTGTGATTGTCTAGTGTCAGACCTCCAGTAGCACACAGGCTGTCGAACTGCTCCACAATAATGCCTTGGACAGAGCTTTTTAGAAACAGCCAACAGCCACTCTTGGGTTTGAAATGGCCAGTGATGGAGAATCCACCGCGACCCTTGGGAAATTGTTTTGATGGTTAATTACTCTCAGCGTTGTAAATTTGTGCCTTATTTCCAGTCTGCATTTGTCTAGCTTCAATTTCCAGCCATTGGGTTGTGTTGGATCTTCCTCTGCGAGAGTGAAGAGCCCCACATTTATTCTCCATATAGGTGCTTATAGATTGTGATCAGATCTCCCTTTGACCTTCTGTTTGTTAAACTACCTAGAGTGAGCTCCTTGCCCCGGCAGGTTTTCCAATCCTTTAACCATTCTCGTGGCTCTTCTCTCAACATTCTCCCATTTATCAACCTCTTTCTCGAATTGTGGGCACCAGAACTGGACACAGGATTCCAGCAGTGGTCACACAGGTGACTAACACAGAGTAAAATAACCTCTCTGCTCCTACCTGGGATTCCTGTTTAGGCATCCCAGGATCGCATTGGCCCTTTTGGTCACAGATTGGGAGCTCATTCAGCTGATTGTCCACCATGAGCCCCAAATCTTTTTCAGAGTCGTTATTTCCCAGGATAGAGTTCTCCATCCTGTAAGCAAGACCTACGTTCTTTGGTCCTAGGTATTTACATTTACATTTCGCTGTATTAGAATCAATATTGTATGTTTGCACCCACCTTACCAGGTGATCTAGATGGCTCTGTATCAGTGATCTATCCACACCTCCAATTTTTGTATCATCAGCAAACTTTATCAGCGATGATTTTATGTTGTCTTCCAGGTCAATGATCAAAATGAGAAATAGAGTAGAGCCAAGAACCAATCCCTCTCAGGAAACAAACCTGCTTGATGATTTATCCAGTTTTTAATCAATTGAATTTGTTTGTTGTTAATATTTTATCATTCTAGATTTGTAATCAAAATATCATGCGGTACCAAGTTAAATACCTTACAGATGTCGCAGTACGTTACGTCAGCACTATTACCTTTTTCAACCTAATTTGTAATCTCATCCAAAAAATATATCAAGTTAGTTCGACAGGATCTATTTTCCATAAACAAACCTTGATTTGCGTTAACTTCATTTCATTTTGCCAGCAGATCAAGGAACGTGATCGTTCCCCTCTATTCGACATTGGTGAGGCCTCATCTGGAGTACTGTGTGTCCAGTTTTGGGCCCCACACTACAAGAAGGATGTGGAAAAATTGGAAATAGTCCAGCGGAGGGCAACAAAAAAGATTAGGGGGCTGGAGCACGTCACTTATGAAGAGAGGCTGAGGGAACTAGGATTGTTTAGTCTGCAGAAGAGAAGAATGAAGGGGGATTTGATAGCTGCTTTCAACTACCTGAAAGGGGGTTCCAAAGAGGATGGATCTAGACTGTTCTCAGTGGTAGCAGATGACAGAACAAGGAGCAATGGTCTCAAGTTGCAGTGGGGGAGGTTTAGGTTGGATATTAGGAAAAACTTTTTCACTAGGAGGGTGGTGAAGCACTGGAATGGGTTACCTAGGGAGGTGGTGGAATCTCCTTCCTTAGGGGTTTTTAAGGTCAGGCTTGACAAAGCCCTGGCTGGGATGATTTAGTTGGGGATTGGTCCTGCTTTGAGCAGGGAGTGGGACTAGATGACCTCCTGAGGTCCCTTCCAAACCCGATATTCTATGATTCACTCCTTTAATTATTTATCAATCAAGTCCCGTATCAGCTGCTCCATTATCTTGGCCAGGATCAATGTCAGGCTGACAGGCCTATAGTTACCAAGGTAACTCCATTTGCCCTTTTTAAAAATTGGCACAACATTAGTGGTCTTCCAATCTTGTGGAACATCCCTGGCACTTCAAGACGTTTTGAAAATCAGCATTAATGGGCCAGCAAGCTCCTTAGCCAGCTCTTTTAAAACTCATGGATGCAAGTTATCTGGACCTGCTAAGTTAAAAATATCTAATTTTGGTAGTTTCTGTTTAAGATCTTCCTGAGATCCTAGAGGTATATGATGAGACTATATTATCTGTTTATTCCCCAAATATAGAACAGAAATATTGATTGAACACTTCTGCCTTTTCTCCATTATTATTGATAATTCTACCATTTACATTTTGTAATGGACCAATACCATTGTCAGGATTCTTTCTGTTCTTAATGTATTTAAAAACCTCCTTTTTATTGTTCTTATCTCTGCCATAAATGACTCTGTGTCCTTTTTCTTCCCTTATCAATTTTCTACAATTCCTAACTTCTGATTTATATTCATTATTATCAGCTTCCCCTTTCTTCCGTTTGTTGTTTATATTTTTTTATTTTTATTTCGTATAGCTGCCTTCACATCCCTCTAAACGAGGTTGTTTTTTTAAACCAGTAAGGCCTTCCTAGACTGTGGCTTTTGGGGCATCTAGTAAGGTGCTCTTAAATGATTCTCAATTATCATTCATAATTTTCTGATTAAATTCTTCCTCTCAGCTGATTTGTCTCATAATTGTTTTTGGCTGTGTGAAATTGACCCTATTAAAGCAGCAAGAATATATATTACCAGTCTGGACTTTGCTTTCACATTATAAACGTGATCAGATCGTGATCACTTGTATAAAGAGACGATGGGATTGACTATACACTCAAGTTCCACCTAGGAGGGGCAGGGTTTGTTCACTAGCGGAAAGAGCTTAGATACTGTTTCCACATCTAACAGGCAGCAGCCCACCCCATAGTCTCTCTATCCAGTCAGAGAGCAGCAAATCTGCAGGGTAATAATTTTACGGGTGTCACCCTGCTGCCCCAGCAGGCTAGAAATAGCAGAGCCCCAGCACCATTCAGTGTGTCCCTCTACACAGCTATCTGGGACATAATATGGCAGCAAAAGGCTTCTTTCTAAAGGGGCTGAGAGCAGGACTGGGACAGTGGGGAAAAGGTGAGAGAGGGATACTTCTCCTCAGGGGGCTGAGGGTCCTGATCTTCCTCTCTGATGTTTGTTTTGCAGTGCGCGGTGGTGGTGATCCAAGCTTCCTTCCTCAAGGTAAGGAGAGACGCTGTTTTTTTCCACTTTGAATGTTTTCCCTTTAAAAGTGCTGCTCAGGGAGAGAGCAACAGGCTGGATCCTGGGTCTGGAGGGACAGAGTGAGGAAGGCTGGCCGTGCTCTAGAGGATTTGCAGTGTGGCCTTGGTATGTCACTGCCTCCTACCTCTACTCGCTTCCCCATCTATCAAATGGAGACAGCATCCTAGATCAAGCCCTGACAGTGGCGTTAGTGCAGCAGAAAGGCAATACAATGTTAGGCTGTGGGAGATCAGAGGAGCTATGGGGTGGGATCAGGGATGGTGTTGGTGTTACCAACAGAAACAATGGGGGATAGGCAGGGCCGGTGCAACCACTAGGCGAACTATGCAGTGGCCTAGGGCTGTGGTTGTGGCTGGGGGTGCCCAGGGCCTCCTTAGGCATAGGCAGCTGCATAGGGCACCTGAAAATTTGGGGTACCACTGGGTCTTAGTGTCCACCCTACTGGTTTTCCTATCCCTGTTCTGACCCTTCCTGCGAAGGGGATCTAGTAGTTAAAAGAGAAAAAGTCATCAGGCTGCCAGACCTGTTACAACACTGAAACTGTTAAAGAGCCAGTCAAGGGGTAATGAAGACATTTAAGAGGCATTTGTCAACCCCCAGGTATCTACTGTCAGTGTCTGAATGTACTGACAAAAACAGTCATGCATGACTGTAATATTTATTCAGGACATGTCAGTCTACAGGACCTTACTTTAAAATTTGCTTTAAAAATATTTCATTAGTGAGTTGGTGAAGATTATAAAATCACATCTCTAAAAAATCCTTGTATAGATTTTTAGATCACAATCATCTTTAGCCTTAAATGCTTGGATCTTCAGACATACTTTTTTTAAATAAATTCTTCAAAAGACTCCCCTTATCTAAAATACAAATTGTAATTACTATAGTAAAACTTACTTCCAAAGTCTTCCTGTCCTTTCCGTCTATCCATTTCTCCCTTTATCCCCTCTCTCCCCAAGAAAGCAACAGCCCTTTGCTTCCAGATAGCTGGACAAAGAGTTTCCCTTTCTTTACTTCTGACTATTTGATGAACTAGTTTTAAGCAAAATCAGTACCTTAGTAAGATACAAAATCCTTTGTTATGCTTAAAATCTTTGGAAACAGATTTTTTAAAGTTGGTGAAATTTCATAAACATGTGTATTGTTATGGAGATCACACACAGTAAATTAGTGTTCTCTTTTTCTAAAAGCAATGAACATTGTTATGAACACACTAAACCTCTGCGACTGATTAATTTAAAATGATGTTTGTTTCAGGGAGTTAAATATGTAGTAATCTGGAAAGAGTACATTTAAGAGTATATTTAAAATATAAAATCAGCTTAGAAATACTGATTTAAGAAAATGTAAAACAGAGAAGAGCTGCATCATGTATTCCACAATATTGAATGTTGTATTCAGCAAGACAGCTGACTCACCCTTACTACAAAGTTTTTGCAAACAAATGTCTGACAAACTTCAGGGCATATCAAAAAACCTGTGACTGACATTTTTTATTCCCAAGTTTAGTGCTTTTAATTAGGTACCTTCTGCATGTCCATTCTGCGTGAGGGAGAGGGTACAGGGGTCTCTGTGGGGAACTGTGACTCTCCGCCACTGTGAAGTGGGCCGGATGTCTTGTTATTCTTTCTGCCTTGTCCCTCCACCCCTGCCAGGCTGCAAGCTCAGGCTGCCGTGGGGCATAGGGGCACCAGTTTAATATTACTGCATAGGGCCCTGAAAATCCTAAGGACGACCCTGGGGGCACCAAAAAGCAGTGCCCTGGCTTGGCAGGGAGGAGCGGCCTTCTGGAGGCACCGGAGAGCCAGAGTGCCCTGCTTGCAGCGGCACCGAGCCCCAGCCATGGAGGAGCCGGCACGGTGCAGGGGGGCACGAGCCCCACAAAGGCGGCAGCACTGCTAGCGGGGAGCAGCTGCTCCCCCCCGCCCCTCCTGGACAAGCTGTGGCCTAACACCTCCAGGCGGGGGGGGGGGGGCGAGGGTGGAAGTTTCACCTAGGGTGCAAAATATCCGTGCACCAGCCCTGGGGATAGGGTGCAAACTGCTTTCTGGATGTCCAGTCTGTGTCGGCTTATTTCCCAGAATATGATGTAAAGTGACAGTGGTTTCTCTGCTATTCCAGTCTTTCACTTTCCTGCTGTAACTGCACAAGGCAGAGAGAAAGCCCAGCCACATTCATCATCTCCAGACAAAGCAGAACCTGAGGAACAAACACGTAAGGGGCCTCAAGAAATTATAATTGGGCCATGCAGGAATAAAACCTCCAGAGAAAACAATGAAATGCTAGCGAGAGAATATGACAGGAGCTCTGGAGCAGCCTCCTGCTAAGCGCAGGACCAGCTTGTGGCAATAGGTGGTGATGCAGAAGCATTGGTTGTGAGGGACTCCCAGGTACTCGCGTCCCAGCCTCTCCCAGGCAGAAGGGTGGTAGAAACACTGGCTGTGGGGAGCCCGCTGATACCTCCAGGGTTCATTGCGAGGTGAGGGTAGTCTGTGATATTCTACCATCCTCCTCCCACAACCAAGGGACCAGAATCTTTGTAGAAGTGTGTGGGGGGGGGCAGCAGATGCTGGAACTAGGGGGGTTTCAGGGGGCCATGTCCCCCCCCCACTTATTAATACGGTGTACTTTGGGGGAAGTGGGCAGCATTGCCCCTCCAAACTGCAAGCCCATGTTAAAAAGGGTGGCATGGCCCTCTCACTTTTGCAGCGCGGCTTCCTACAACCGAAACCCACCCAGCTCTGAGACTAAAATGGGCTTCCACATGCATAGATTGTGCAGGTCTTCCTTGTATGCTTGTCCCTCTCCTCACCTGAGCTGTGAAATGGTTATCGGCGTCGGCCCTTTAAATTGTCATCTTCAGAGAGCCAGCGTTTGCCCCCCTTCCTGTAAATGTGAACATGGAATCCCCACCTCTCTCAGAGCTGTTGTTCCCGGCTGTTGGCAGACTGAGGCAGAAATCATGGCATCACGTTCACCTGGGCCATGTTTTGTAACCACGGGGGCTACAGGCTTGATTTTCTATTTTAAATGAAAAGTTTGATTTTGAAACACAAGATTCCACCACAAGGGAAGGACCGGGGCATCAACCCAAATCCGCCTCCAGCCTCTCCTAGCAGGACGAGCTCATGGGAAGTGGGGTAGGAGCACTGGCTGGCAGGGAGCTCTGAGTAGCTGCAACCCCATACTGTCCTAACAGACACCCCACTCTGCATGTAAAACTTGTTCTAGGGGATTCCTCCTAGCTCAGGTTGGGGAGCCCTGTGCTGTGCTAAGTTTCAGCAGCCAGCGTGTGGATGCCACGGCTCTAGAAACACAAATATCACCTGACAGACACAGGTTTTAATATGTGATGTTATCTGTGTTCCCTCTCCAGGAGAAGCAAGAAAAGTAGTGGCTGCATTTAGACACTCTGCCATGTTAAAGGGAAAATGCAAGAGGTGTGTCGGAGAGGTAAGGGGCTGTTTTCTCACAGTCAGAGACATGTCAGTTAGTTTAACAGTTCCCATTGGGGGACACAAAGGAAATGTGACAATTATGGAGGTCAGGAGAACAGGAATTGCCAACCTGGATCAGACCTGAGTGATCCTGTCTCTGAGCATGGCCACTGCCAGGTGCTCCGGAGGAAGAACCCCACAGGAGGCAGTTGTGGGGCAATCTGCCCCCACATTAGGACTCATCCTGGTCCCTAATAGTGAGAGATTGGTCTGAGCCCTGAAGCACAAGGTTTAATATCCCTGCCAATATTTTTGTGAGAAAGACAAGGTGGGGGAGGTAATATCTTTTATTGGACCAACTTCTGCTGGTGAGAGAGACAAGCTATCACGCTACACACAGAGCTCTTCTTCAGGTCTGGGCAAAGACAGGGGGGAGGCAAGTGGGGCAATTTGCCCAGGGCCCCACAGGAGCCCCCACGAGAATATAGTATCTTATAGTATTGCAACTTTTCTTTATGGAAGGGGCTCCCGAAATTGCTTATGTCAGCCCCCCTGAATCCTCTGGGCAGTACTGGGCAAAAAACTCAGAGCAGAGTAACAGTTAAAAAGAAGGTGGAACAGATTGTTTAGCCATAAGCAGTTAGCAAATATTGTAAGGGATCGTTCAAGGTGGAGTGGCCCATTAACACCTCCGCAGTCATAGGATAAAAGTGGGGGTGTTAGTGGGTTACAGATTGGTGTAATGAGTCATAAATCCAGTGTCTTTGTTCGGTCCATGATTTTTAGTGTCCAGCAGAGTTATGAATTTAAGCTCCCAGGCTCGTCTTTTGAAAGTCTTGTTTAGGTTTCCTTTGAGGACTGGCTAAGCAGTAGTTCTGCAGAAAAGGATCTAGGAGTTACAGTGGACGAGAAACTGGATATGAGTCAGACAAGTGCCCCTTGTTGCCAAGAAGGCCAACAGCATATTGGGCTGTATTAGTAGGAGCATTGCCAGCAGATCAAGGGAAGTGATTATTCCCCTCTATTCAGCACTGGTGAGGCCACATTTGGAGTATTGCATCCACTACTACAGAAAGGATGTGGACAAATTGGAGAGAGTCCAGCAGAGGGCAAGGAAAATGATTAGGGGGCTGGGCACATGACTTACAAGGAGAGGCTGAGGGAACTGGGATTATTTTGTCTGCAGAAGAGAAGAGCGATGGGGGATTTGACAGCAGCCACAGCAGTGCTTTAACATGGCTTGTGTAGTCGTGGCAGAGCGCTGGGAGCTCTCCAGCGCTCTAAAAACCCACCTCCATGAGGGGCGTAGCTACCAGCACGGGGGCACTGTCTACACGGGCGCCTTGCAGTGCTGAAACTTGCAACACTCAGAGGGGTGTTTTTTCACCCCTCTGAGCGAGAAAGTTGCAGCGCTGTAAATTGCCAGTATAGACAAGCCCTTTCTCACCAACAGAACTTGGTCCAATAAAAGATATTACCTCCCCCACCTTCTCTCTCTAATATCCTGGGACTGACAACTCTGGATATTCTTGATCGCCATATAAATGTTCACTCCATATTTGAATCCCGTTAAGTTCTTGTTCTCAGTGACTTTCTGTTGCAGAGAGTTTCACAAGCTAACTATCCATTGTGTGAAAGTCTTTTCTTTTATCAGCTTTGAATTTGCTACATTTTAACTTCACTGAATGTCCCTTCTTCTTGTGTTAGGAGGCAGGGAGAACAGAAATCCCTGATCTAGCTTCTCTATAGCAATCCGTGTAATAGGCAGGGCTGATAACTCAATCCAGTATTAAAGTTGCCTAAAACTTCCCATTGCAACACCCCATTACAGCGTAGAAATGTGCCAAATTTCAGCCATTTGCCCTGAAATTTTCCATCCTCTGTGTTTGCCTCAGGCTGAATTCTCTTCTTTTAACGGTTCAACCATATCCAAGAACAGGGCTAGGGGAATACACATTGTTTTGCCAATGTTAAAAAATTCTGGTGACCTTTTCTTTGAACGGCTCTAGCATCTCAGCCTTTGGAGCTACTTAGGAAATGCCAGAAGTAAGATCGTCTGTGCAAACTTAATTCACTCCCTGGTGCACATCCATTATGATTCAGTCTCCAATTCCACGATCACGTACTCGTCTCTCCACCGATCCTCTGCCTTATTCAGTGCACAGAAACATGGCACCCACTCAATGAGCAGCTATTCAGCAGCACTTGCTGAACTTCTGTGGCACAGCTCTGGCATCCATCTATGCATCCATCCATCCATTGGTTGAAACCATCTCCAGAAGTCTCCCCCTTATCCCTGTTCAAATACCGCAACAACCTAGGAAATTAATACATAAAAATCTTGATTGTGAAGCTTTTAAGTCTGCTACGACTATAACACACCTGACATAAACCAACCACAGCAAGGAAATTATACGCTCGGCCTCCTTTTTTGAGGTTGTAGAGCTGTTTCTTTGTTTCACAATCAAATTTCCTGTGTATCAATAAAATTTTTGTTAGCAGCTTCGCCAATTTTTTCTTCTATTCCTTCAGTACTCTCAGACAAAACCTTCTGGAGAAGGGAGATGCAAGGAATTCATTCAATTTCTCCACCGCTTCTCTTTCTGTTCCAGTGTCCAGCATTGCTCCAACTTCCTGACACTTTGGTGACTCACTGGACTGTCACAGGCTTCCTGCTTTGGAGCATCTTCAAGGATTTCTTGTTGGTTGTTGTCTTTGGTAATTCTTCTCCAGTTCCCCCTCAGCCCTTCCAGTGTCCATCTAATATTTACCTTCCCTAGGTGACGCTCAGGCCTCACTCAGGCTGGACTGCTGGACACCTCTTCTACCTAGCACTTCTATTCCATTTTCAGTCTGAGCTTTGTTCTGCCAGTATCATGAACTGTTACATCCTAAGGATACATCTACACAGTGATCAAAAACCCACGGCACCAACTCTCAGAGCAAGGTCAGCTGACTCAGGCTTGGACAGGGGCTCAGGCTGTGGAGCTAACAATAACAGTGCAGATGTTTGGGCTGGGACTTCAGCCTGGGCTGTGAGCCCATCCCCCTTGCTGAGCCAGCTGCCAGCTGGGAGCATCTAGCAGCAGAGAAATGGCACATGGGGCTTCTGGGACAAGCAGAATCCAGCTGGTTAACACGTTGCCAGGCTGTGCAGTGATGGGACAGGGAACTTGGTGCATTACCGTAACTGGCAGAGTCCACGGGTCATGAGCAGTAACCATTAGAAGCCCCTAGTTACTGGAACTCGCTGTCTTTCAGATCCTTCCAGAGGTAACGCCGGAGACTGTTGCAGGCACAGAGGAGAACGGGACTGTCTACAGGTAGGAGCTCCAGGGTGCCACAGGATGTGGCCCTAGAAGCCCTGTCCAAGCCTGACCTCTGAGTTTTCATTGTGCCCCCCAGAGCTCGCATCCCCAGCGCTGGCTCCTTCCACTGCTCCGAAACGGGGCTTGGCTTTGAGGTGAGCGCAGCAGTGACCATTGAGTACGAATACGGCTCCTGGGCAGAGAGTCTGAGCCCATCTGCCAGGCAGGAGTGGATGGTCGCCGGCCCCCTGTTCCACATCAGGGCCGAGCCTGACACGGTGCGAGCCGTGCACCTCCCCCACTTCGTGTGCCTTGCAGGTAGGGCAGAAACGGGGAGTCAATGGGCTAGCTGCTGGAGTCAGGGGCTGATGGTGGCTTTGAGCCACAGTCTGCAGCCAGTGGGGCTGGGGGGTCCTGGAGCACTGCGGGAGTTCGGCTCCACTGGTGCGTGTGGGCTCTGGGGCACATCCTCCAGTGGTCCCCTGGGGGGAGGTCCATCAGTGCTGCCAGGGCTTGTCGCCTTGGTCTGTGAGCAGCAGAAGCATAAGGGAGACTGTGCCTGGCCCTGCTCCGGGGAGCAGGCAGCTGAGAGGAAGGCTCCTGGCTGCCTCTCCCTCCTCCTCCTCGCTGTGCAGGGCCGGGCACAGTCCAGCTCAGTTCAGGTGTAGATCCCCCACACTGACAGGAGTGTGGATCCCCCTGTGGGGGATGGTGGGTAGATCCTCCAATGCCTGAGAGACCGGTGCCCGTCACACGGGAGTGCAAGAAGCGCTTGGGGCAGGAGGCGGGGAGGGGCGGGGACTCTGGGGCAGACCCTAGGGCTCTGTGGGTGAGCAGGCTAGGGTAAGACAGCAGGAGGGTATCAGGCCCGGTGCACACTCAGCAGTCAGGCTGAGCTGGGGAGAAGGCCCAGAGGAGATTCAGGCCACTGTGTCCCTGCGAGAGGTCTACAGGACCTTTCTGTGTGTTCCCACCTCCCAGGACCTGGCACTTGCTTCTGTAGAGCTTCTCAGCCTTTCATGCCCATGGAAGTTGTACTCAGCCCGAGGCAATGGGCACATCTGCTGTCTTGCTGCAGGGCTTTCAGCCAGACACCCAAGTCAAATATGACGAGCATTAATGAAAATCTTATTCATCTGATAAGGAAGTTCTACCAATCACAAAGGATCGGACACATTACCTCCCCGTTAATGAATATTCCAGATCTTACCCAAATACACAGCCCATTCTTATTAACAAAACTAAAACGTATTAAAAAAGAAAAGAGCCTATTGGTTAAAAGGTCAGGATACATACAGACTTCTGAAGAGCCCCACATGGCTCCAGAGCCCCAGGCTGGCCACTCCTGGAACGCAACCTCTAGTTATTACAAATCAGGATGAGACTAAGTGGGGGGGAGGCACATTACCCATTTTCTGCTTAGTGCAGACAGGGCCAGCTCCAGCTTTTTTGCCACCCCAAGCAGCGAGGGAAAAAAGAGAAAAAAGAAAAGCCCGATTGAGCTGCCAGTGAAGTGCCACCAAAAAGGACGAGAGGGACTGAAGGACCCGCCACCGGATTGCTGCCGCAGACCTGGCCCAGAGTACAGGGTCTTGTACCTTCCTCTGTAACAGCTGGTACCTTCCTCTGTAACAGCTGGTACCTTCCTCTGTAACAGCTGGCACTGGCCACTGTCAGAGACAGGACACATGACTAGCTGGGCCTCAGGTCTGATCCAGTCTGGCCATTCCTATTTTCTAAATTCCTGTCACAAATTTTCAGTTGAACCAGAAAGCGAGGCTGTCCTACAATTCTGACATCCTGGAAATTCCCTCCAGTGCAGAGGGTCCATACAGGGCCCTGGACACCACTTAGGGCCCGCTTTGTTACTAACACAACAGTGTATTGTGTCATTTGGGCCTTCTACGCTGGGGTGTATTTTGACCGTATTGGACAAACTCCCCAAGGCTGAGCAGAATTAAATGAGGGAGAGACAGGAAGGTACAATGGAACCTCGTTGTCTTTACTGATCCTTTTGCAGATGGAACAGATGAAAGCTTGTGCCACATTGCCCATTTTGAAGCTGGCAGGATGACCCTGGAGAGTCCAACTAGAATTAATAACTTCTTTGCTGTCCTGGAGAATCCCAGCTTCTCCCAGCTCGGCGTGCTTTGGAGAAAGATACGTTCAACCATAAAATTTATTCCCATCCATTCCCTTGTGCTGATATTCCGGATGCTCAGTGCCGCTGATGTCACTCTCCACCTCTACCTGATACCCAATGACCACTCACTGAGGAAGGTAAAACACAATCCCATTTATACAGCATTCCTACTGCCAAGATGGCCGGCTCTGCACAGCTGTTAGAGTGAAAATGAGCCACATAAATACACAGAAACAGTTAAGCAAAGTCCTGAAAGGCCAAGCACCATGCACTGTTCGGAGAGGGAAAGGGAGAGGCCTACTTGCCAGCTACTGCCACTAAGGAAACCAGAAAACATCTCAAACAGTGGTAGAGGTCTGTGCAGGGGGTCTGAATCTCTCTCACTGAGGGTTTAATACTGCCACCCAGCGCTGTCATATTTGAGCGTAAGATCTAGAGGGTCAAATCCTGCTGATGACTCAGTGGGGATCCTTACGGCTGCACCTGATGAGACTTTTTCTATTTTTTTTAACTGGATTGTTTAATTCACAGAGTAAGAACACTCTTAAAAACAGGTTTCATAGTTTAAAAACGTGTGGTCAATTATGACTTGACAGAACAAATCCTAGCTTTTCCGCACTGCGGTCACGTTCCACCCATTTGAATTGCTTGTGTCACACACTGGAAGGTATGAGGGTTAAGAGATATGGCTACAGACCACCAGTGAGTGTGTAATACCCACTGGTGAGAGACTTGTAACACAGACTCACCAGAGGGCTATGTGGACTGTAGACTTTTCCCTTTCTGATGCCCTGCATGAACGGAGAGCTGGCTGCAGCCCAATGATCCCTGTTCGTTCTGCTCAGAAATGACAATGCTTTAAATTTACAGGCCATTGAAGAAGAAGAAATGAAGTGGAAGTCAAAGCATGTACCTAAGCCTCCTCAGACTGACCCTCTGTACTTTGGGTCTCGGTACCAGGTGTCCGGTCCATCAGATCTTGAGATAACCCCGATGGTAAGTGGGACTGTCCCATGCTAGCACTAAGGCAGGAAACACTGGGATTCTCTGCCCCAGACTGGCTGTCAGAATCCACCTGACTAGTATTCAGAGTAAACAGGGACAGTCATTGGTATTGTAAGGTATTAATGGGAGCAGATACTTAACTGGTGATTCTTGTCCCCATGAACAGAGTTAAACTGATTAGATTTGGGATTGTAGTAGGGTCTTCAGTGGGTTGGGTGGCCTAGTGCTTAGTGTCCACTCAGCTGGGGGTGGGGCAGAGGTGGGGGAGCCCGGGCCCAACCACTCCACCGGGCTCTGACCCAGGAGGCTCAGCAGCACGGAGGGTTGTGGACCCTCTGTGTTACCCTCCCTGGGTCGCTTCCTACCACTGCTCTTGCCACCTCTGCTCCCAGATAAGGAGAAAGAAAATATAGAAGGGAAACCAAACTGTGAGCCCCAACCAGGCTCAGCACACGGTCCTGGAGGTGTCAGGGAGGTGTCTCTGATTCCTTTGCATAAGCCTCCTCCCCGTCCGACCTGGGCTGCTCCCTTTTCAATTCCGTCTCCAGCTGGAGCCTGCTCTGCAGGGCTGGAGGGGTGGGGCTAGCTGGGCCCAGTATTGTCCTTCAACCCCTTCCTTCCCAGTGGGGTTTGTATACCTACACAGGGATCAAGAAGGAATTTGTCCCAAAGCTCTATTGGCAGGGACATAGGAGGTGGGGGTTCACTTTTATCTGGAGCACTGGGCAGAGATCAGCCCTTCCGGGTGTCCCACTATCAGCTCTGGGAGATCTTCTGTGTTTCTCTGCTGGGTTTTGTGCAGACCTCTACATTCAGTCCCAGACTAACTGCAGCAGCCGGCCTTTCAGAGGCTTTGGCACATGTCACTCCTGGGATCCTGAGATTTGTGATTTCCTGAAGGTATTCACTCAGGGCCCTCCTCCTCTACAAGTGCTACCATATCATGAACTGGTTACAAAAGTTTCTTCCTGACACGGTTCTATTTTGCAGCATAGACATGATCTTAACCATATTCCTGAACTGTCCAGCAGCCCTAAATTGTCCGCGGGTTTGGCACAGCTCAGGGACACTGCTGAATCCCACCTACCGTACAAATTGGAACCCGGCTTTAACAGTTTCTAGAACAATCACATTGTAAGCATGTGCCTTGCTACGGCTGTACTTCGGCTCGGACAGACCCTTACGAGCCCTGGCAGCTGTATGTTCCCCTGGTAATTCTCTTGCTGTTCTGGGAGGAGATGTGGCCTGGTGCATGTGATTGTTCATTCCTGCGCTTGGCTGAAGAGGGAGATTCTCCCAGCCCCTTCTCTCTTTGCTTCAGCAACTGCACTTCTGCTATCAGAGTCCAGGTGAGCAGCAGTCGTATATTGAGATCTACACCAAGGAGCTGGAGAAGGAAATCAGGCTCCATGTGAATGGTCAAGATGATGGCAGCTTGGTCTGGGAGGCCTTGGTGAGGCCAGGTAGGATCAGCAGATTGTAGTTCCATGTGGATGACATTTTGAGCAGAACTTCAGGGGAGATGGAGTGGTTATTGTGAGTCATGCTCATGCTGGGAGCAGTGATCTGGGAGAGGTACAGAGGCCCCAACCCAAAGCCCATGAACATCTGTAGGAGACTTTCTATTGACCTCATTGCATTTTGGCTGGGGCCCTAAATCAGCTGTCAGAGATTTGCCATCTCCATCACTGAGGCAAATAATCTTATTCAACTGAACTGAGTTCTGTGGATCAAACACCACTAAATCTCCTTCCCCTTAACCAGGGCAGTTTGTTCTCCAGCAGCGAGATCTGCACCCATTGAGGGGTGCCAGGCTTGCTCCGTGGTGGGGCTCATCTGGGGTCCCTGCAGGGAGGGCAGATGTGACATGGGCAGCAGTCTGCCACTAAGGAAAAGGAGCCCAAAAGTGAATCCTAATTTTGTCAGGTCCCATCCCTGAAGACCCCGAAGGGAGAGAGGAACCAACTGTGGCGGGAGGGTATGCACGGCTGGTCTCCTAGGTTCCCAGTGCATACATAGCAATGCATCTGACTTTTTAAATTCAATTTCCAATTAATATAAAATAACCAGGATACACAGCACAGCACAAGAGGGAAAGTGAAGCTCCACACTACAGGCAGAAACAAGAGGAATATCCACCTTTTACGGTACATGGCCCATCTTAAAAAAATCCGAAATCATCCATTCTACTCTCCATCACTTTTTACTTGCTGGAGAGAAAGCATCAGCTAGCAAGTGATCCCAGGCAGGGAATACAGAGACTTGCTAACTTGTATCACGCACTGAACAAGCACACAACGGACAGGACAGGACGGGAAAAAAGAGAGAAAACACACTCCAGAGTAGTAGCCGTGTGAGTCTGTATCAGCAAAAAGCTAGTCTCTAAGGTGCCACAAGTACTCCTCGCCCTTTGTAGAAAACACACTGTTAGGAATGGAAAGTGTCACTGAAAAGGGCAAAGAGAGGAAGAACAAACCTGTGTTTGTGGCTGATGTGTGGTGAACGACGTTAAGAGGGGACGAATTCTCTGCTCAAACATCTGGAGAGACTCCACTCATTAGGGCTTCCAGTTAAATTCAGCTGAGAATGAGAGACAGGATTTTGTGTTCCTAATCTCTCTGTGTCTCTGCCAAGAGCTGCTGACCCTCTCGATATCATAGTCAGTGTGAAGAGACTCACGCACTTTGCATCCTCCCTAAGGAAGTTAGTCCAACGAGCTCTAAACAGCACCACCTTGCACCCCAGAGAGAGGGTAACTTATTTCAGAGGATGCTCTAGTGTCCCCCAGAATAATGCTTAAATCCTAAGCCCCTGTGATGGGACAAGTTCCCATCCCACCCAGGAAAGGATTAATGAGTTCCTCCGTGCACACTCAGCTCAAACCCAATACACCTGTGAGGCCTCTGCAGCCTGGGGAAGGCTGGCTCCTTGGGCAGTGGGAGGTGGCACTCAGAGCTCCATAGCAGAGCTCCCAAACTCCCCCAGCAGGGACTGCCCACTAAAGGCACAGCTGCCTGGACTCTCTAGACAAGTAGAGGGACCTTTTTCCTTGGGTTTTTTTGTTTTTCTCTTTGCGCCTGGACCTCTCAGACTGACAAGGCGTTACAGACTCAGCTCTTGCTCGGAGACTGTTACTCCATTCACCTTACAAGGACAGCGGGTGAACTTAGGCTGACTGGGAGACAACGGGATGGTTATATTGTTCTCTTTTTCCATTTAGACTACTGATAAGCCCCAGAAACAGGGGAACTACCCCTGAGACTCCTAGCCAGAGGGACATTCCCCACCCACTCTCCTGTGGCAGACCAGCATTACAGTAACACTTGCAGCCAGAGAAGGGTGTTTGGGACAGAGGAGCTGCATGTCCCCACCCCACGGGGTGCTCTGGAAAAGTGGCTCTCAACCCTTTCAGACTACTGTACCCCTTTCACATTTGTCTCGCGTACCCCCAAGTTTCACCTCCCTTAAAAACTCCTTGCTTATAAAATCAGACATACAAATACGAAAGTATCCCAGCACACTATTACTGAAAAATTGCTAACTTTCTCATTTTACCATAAAATGATAAAATAAATCAATTGGAATAAAAATATTGTATTTACATTTCAGTGTATAGCATGCAGAGCAGTATGAACAAATCATTGTCTGTCTGAAATTTTTGTTTGTACTCACTTCACTGGTGCTTTCCATGTAGCCTGTTGTAAATCTAGGATAATATCTAGCTGAGTTGACGTACCCCTGGAAGACATCTGAATACCCCCAGAAGTACATGAACCCCTGGTTGAGAACCACTGCTCCAGAGGCATGGTCTGCAACACCCCCAAAATATTTTGATGCTTTTTCCTCCTTCTAGAAATTATCTTTGGGAAACTAACCAACTCTTTGAAGGTTCTGTGTGGGAAGGGAGCTATCCAGTACTGTACAGCTTTAGTGACCGGTCAGACCCCTGGCTAGCCAAGGGCTCTTGGAATGCAGAGCCTCTGAGATTGCCCAGAGCCTCTCATAGTCTCCAGTGTTATCCAGGCCTCCCACAAATGACAGAATCGAGTGGCTACTTGACTGATTCCTTTCTTTTCTCTTCTAGGGGACGTTAGTCTTTCTGCTTTGTCCTCCCAAACGCTCACAGGTCAGTCTGATTTTTACAGAGCTTTGAGTTTCCATAGTCTGAATTCATTCTGTTGGCATGTCCAGTCCCCCTGCTTGACGCACATACACTAGGTCACCTGCTCCATCCCTGTGACCACTCTCTGGCCAAAATCCCTGTAAGCTAGAATTAAGGTTGCAAGGATGTATCAGTTCCCAATGCTCTGCTGAAAACTTATCAGAATGTCGAGAGCTATAAAAAAAACAAAAAAACTTGAAAGCCAAAAAATTCCAAGTTAAAGTTTTAAGATTATTAAAAAAACAAAGTGTTCAAGGATCTTGATAATTCCCCAATCTTAACCTTAACTCTGCCATGTGTGCCACCATACCCTTTATTCTGACCTGTTGAATTGCTTTTGTTGTATCCATCAGGAGAGCTAGAAAATACGTGACTTAGAAATTGGTTTCTGCAATTAAAACAACCTTTCCGCCCCTGCTCACCTAACAGGTGCTGGTTGTGACAAGCCTGTTCATAGGCGGCAAGTTATATGGGCCCGTGGTCCCTGTGCTCCACCAATATTCAGGAACATGGGCCTGGCTCCACCAATGTTTGGATTTATATTTTCAGAGCCATAGGATGGACCAGGGCAACCACCCTAGGCCCTGCGCTTCAGGGGGACACAGGGTCCAGGGCACCTGGGGGATTAGCAGGGGACCTGGCGCCAGCAGCAGTGAGCGACCCAGTCCCAGGCCACCCCATCTCTTCCTGCTCCACCCCCCACCCTGCTCCCACTCCACCCCTTTCTCCAACCCCCTGCCCCACCTCTTCTTACCCCTGCTCCACCCCCTCCACCCCTTCCCCCGAATCCCCACCCCATCAAAGAGATTGCACTACAGTACTTTGTGATGGGTTCGGTCACGGAGACCCCCTTGGGACTGTCACTTGACGTGCTGAGATTACGTCTGAGCCTGTTTTCCCTCCCAGCTTGGGACTCCAGAACCCTGCTTTGTTGAGCCAGGCACACTAGCCTACTGCAACACAGACCAAGGGTCTGGTCCATGCCCCTGAAGCGACAGACTTTAACTAAAAAGAGCTCAGCACCTGTCTCCAGCACCCAGACAACGAGCTCCCAATGGAATCCAAACCCCAAATAAATCCATTTTACTCTGTATAAAGCTTATACAGGGTAAACTCATAAATTGTCCGCCCTCTGTAACACTGACAGAGAAATATGCACAGCTGTTTGCTCCCCAAGATATTGATCACTTACTCTGTGTTTAATAAAATCACTTTTGTTTATCAATAAGTATAAAAAATAGGATTTAAGTGGTTTCAAGTAATCACAGACAGAACAAAGTCAGTCACCAAGCAAAATTAAGCAAAAACACATAAGTCTAAGCCTAAAACATTAAGGAACTGATTACAGGTAATATCTCACCCTGAGAGATGTTAAGCTTCTTTCACAGACTAGACTCCTTCCTAGTGTGGGCCAAATCCTTTCACCTGGTACAGTCTGTTAGATCCATCAGATATCTCAGGTGGTAAGCAGGGACTTTCTCATGGCTGGCAGCCTTTGTTCTGCTCCACCCCCTTTTATATCTTTGGCACAAGGCGTGAATCTTTTGTCTCCCTGGGTCCCCACCCCTCCTTCTAAATGGAAAAGTACCAGATTTAAGATGGATTTCATTATCAGGTGACATGGTCACATGTCACTGTAAGACCCCTAGTCTCCGTTCCCCATGAGCTGGCCCACACATACACAGGAAGGCTTTCAAGTAACTAAGGCCATTTACAACCGATCGTTTCTGGAGCACCCTTAAAGGCCTTCACTTAATATATTTACATCATTGATACAAGTCTACATCTTATTCTCCTAACTCCAGACATAGAAATAATACATGCAAACAAATAGGATGAACACACAGTAGATTACAAGCTTTCTAATGACATCATACAAGGGGTATTTAGCATAAAGCATATTCTAGTTATGTCATATTCATAAGCATATTTCCATAAAGCATGTGGAGTGCATTGTCACACAGGGCCCAGTCCAAATCCCATGAAAACCAATGGTAAGACTTCCCCTGATTTCTGTCACATTAGGTTATCAGTCCCACTGGCATGAATCTGGAGTAACTCAGTTCTCCTCAGTGAGGTGACCCTGGGCTTACAGCGGTGAATGGGAGAACAGACACTGGCCTGTTAGCAAACTGGAACTGGCTTTACAGACACTCTGGAACTCTCTGGCCTTGGGTTTATTTTCAAACTCTGACATTTTTTGGTTTGCTTCTTGCATTTACCATTCTGCAGTGCTATGACATGTCACCACTCCCCTAGATAGCAGGTTCATTACTCATATGACCCTAGAACTGGAGCCCCTCACAATCGCTACTGTATTTATCCTCCCACACCCCTGTGCGGCAGGGCAGAGCTAGGATCACTGTTGTACAGATGGGCACGGAGGCGCAGAGAGGCTGAGTGACTTGCCCAGGGCCACGCCAGGAGTCTGTGGCAGAGCAAGGACTTGAACACAGGTCTCAGGCTATTCTGTGAACCACTGGACAATCCTTCCTCCACTAGGGAGACTACTCTGCAGTCTAACAGTGCCCCTGCTAAGAACTGGTTTCACAGTATACATCCTAAACCTTGCGCGGCTCATTAAGGATCACATCCCAAGCTGTACCACACCATGGGAGAGGCTGCTGGGAGGGCCTGGACTGTGTAGCAGTGTTGGCTGTTGCACCAGAACCTCATGGTTGCTCAGCAGCCCTTTGCTGGTGTCTGAAGTCAAAATGGAGGAGTCCTTACCTACCATATGCAGGCTGTGAGCTTTGAGCTAGAAGAGTCTCATGTACAGGGGTGGGAGCAAGTCCCTGCAACCCAGAATGGCACAGGGAAGGAAGACTAATGCAGGGTTGTATCTCCCATGAACAGCAGAGTAATGCAGCGCTGGTGTCTCCATTAGGTGCAGCCTTCGTGGTGAAGCACCGGAGGCAGCTCCGTGCTCGAATGGGACAGATCCAGCCTGTGCTGGTGCGCTTACGGGAGGCCCAGCTCCTTAGCAGTGAAGAAGAGGAAGAGGTGAGAAGTGAACGGACAAGTCGAATGAGGAATGACGCCTTACTGCAGCTGGTTGAGCGGAAGGGAGCTCAGGCCCAAGAAGAACTCTACCAGACTCTCAGAGAGATGGACCCTTACCTTGTACAGGACTTGGAGCAATCCAGCTAGGGCCTGGAGATCCTGCTACCTGCCACCTGTGCTCCTGGCTGTGCCATCGCCAGGGACCATGGAGCAATATGATTTACGTCACGTGAGGAGCTTTTCAAGCCTTCTGACACAGCCACTGGGCTTGTGTCTCACCACTGTGTGCCACACTGGCAGCGTAAAGGAGCTGGAAAGCTGGCTGACCATTCCAGATGGAGATTCCCCTGCACAGCTGACTCTCTGACGTCACTCACAGCAGCCCCAGGGGCCCTCTGCACCCAGGCCCAATCGAGAGCAGCCCTGACTCCTAGTCCAGAGCTTTCACCAGTAAATCATCTGTGATAAATGAAAGGGGCGGGGGGGGGTAGCTCCCTTTTATGGACACCCAGCCAGCCAGTTAGCTCTAAAATCCCTCTTAGTGCTTGTTCTCTATTTGCTTTACCTGTAAAGGGTTAAAAAGTCTCCTTGCACAGGCAAAGGGGAGGGAGTGAGCACCTGACTAAAAGAGCCAATGGGAAGACTAGAGCTTTTTAAAATGGGGAAAAACTTCCCTATGTCTGTCTGTCTGTTGTTCTCCCAGAGAAGCAGAGAGTGGGCTGGAAAGATCTGTAAGAAGCTTGGGGCCAGGTTTGAAAATCATCTGAGTCACCTAAAAACTACTCATGTGAAATCCCAGATATGTAAATAGATCAGGAATGTCTAGGAAGACGTGATTAAGTTTATCTTTGTTTATTTCTTTATGCCTTGTGGACTCCTCTGTGCTAACCCCAAATGCTTTTGTTTTGCTTGTAACCTTTAAACTGGACCTCGAGAAGTTTATTCTTGATGCTTAATTCTTGTAAGTGGGCTTTTAAAATCTCGCACTACCCTGCATTTTCAAATGTATTTTCTGACATTTTATTAAAAACAAAAAATATCTTGTTTAAGGACAGGACTAGATTTTGTGTCCTAAGAGGTTTGTGCGCATGTTGTTTAATTAGCCAGTGGCAACAGCTGATTTCCTTTGTTTTCTTTCTCAGCTCTTCTCCGGAGGGGAGTGAAAGGGCTTAAGGGTTCCCCACAGGGAGGAATTCCCAAGTGCACCTTCCTGGATTCTCAAAGGGGTTTTTGCACTTGGGTGGTGGCAGCATCTACCCATCCCAGATCAGAGAGAAGCTGTAACCTTGGGAGTTTAATACCAGCCTGGAGTGGCCAGTATTAATTTTTAGAATCCTTGCAGACCCCCACCTTCTGCACTCACAGTGCCAGAGTGGGGAATCAGCCTTGACATCATGCGTCCTCCCTAACAAAGGCACTGACACCTGTAAGAACTCTTCAGCTGGCTCCCAGCAGCGCAATGCCTTAACACAGGAAGTACCTCCTTCGCTGATCTCCCACCCCAAACTGGTCTTTAGGGGCCTCGCTGAACTCTAACCCTTGTATCCAGCACAGGGGAATTCTATATTAGACCTCATCTGGACAGATAAAGAGGGACTGATCACAGAACTAAAAATTAATAGTAACTTACATACAAGTGATCATGACTTGATCACACTTACAATGTGCAAACAGAATAAAGTCCGCACCAATGATGGCGCTTCACAAGGGCCAGTTTCACAAAGCTGTAAACAATTATGAGCCAAATCAGCTGGGAGACAAAAAATCATTCAGAAAATGTGAATGACAATTGGGAATTGTTTAAGGACACTGTAGTAGAAAGAAAGAGCCTGAAGCAAGGGCCTGGTGCAAGGCCTGAGGCCTGAACCAAAGTCAGCAGAAGTTATGCTATGAGCAACAGTCAGGCCCTGTCAAAGCCCTGTCTGGGACACAAACTCGATGCCAGTACTGCTAAAACACACAGAATATGCAAACACAGGCCAGCACAAGAACACCCCAACCTAGCACACAATAAAATGGTTTGACAATGGTGATATTTTGTCTGAAACATCAGGAGTGAAAGTACAAAGCCAGGTGGTGAACAGGAATGTTTTGTCTGGAACATCAGGAGGAAAGTAGGGGAGGTAACAAAACACACCGTGAAACGCGTAGGGAGATAAGCTGTTTATCCCAGATTGTTTGTCTCGGTCTATACCCACCACTGACTGAGCTGCGTCCATTGTCATGGGCAGACACGTTTTAGTATCCTCATAGAATCTGCCAGGTGCTATTACCGTGCTTCGTCAACACTGAACCTGGCCGGGCGCCTTCGCTACTAAACCAAGTCTTGTGATCATTGAGTAGTTCGACTGAGGTCTGCTGTGCCACCTATCTGTGCAGGGCTGGGACAGCACACAAAGAACACACGCATGCAGCCGAACAGCTGACCACAGACACTTCATACTAAATGCCCAAAAAGCCACAATTGAGGAAGGGTGTATTGGTTAAAAAAACCTCTTTGAGCGGCGAAGTGAAGGCAGCTATAATATAATATAAAATATAACAAGTGAAAGAAAGAGGAAGTTGATAGTAATGAATATAAATCAGAAGCTAAAACTGATACAGGAAGCAAAGTGACACAAGGGGAAATGTGTGGCCAGCAGAGACAAGGACAGTAAGGAGATTTTTAAGTATATCAGGAACAAAAGGAATCCTTACATTCTTTTCTGGTCTGTTACTAAAAGGAAATAGTAGAATTAATTAGCAATAATAATGCAGAAAAGCCAGAAGTGTTCAATAAATACTCCTGTTCTGTATTTAAGGGGAAAAAACAGAGGACATAGTCATATCATATGATAACGCTTTCTATTCCCTAGGATCTTGGGAGGATATTAGACAGCAGCTACTAAAGTTAGATATTTTTAAATCAGCAGGTCTAGATAACTTGCATCCAACTGTTTTTTTAAAGGGCTGTCCGAGGAGCTCACTGGACTGTTAATGTTGATTTTTCAACAAGTTTTGGTGCACTGGGAAGATTCCAGAAGACTGGAAGAAAGCTCATATTGTGCCAATATTTTAAAAGGGTAAACGGGACACCCAAAATAATTATAGGCCTGTCAGTCTGACATTGATCCCAGGCAAGAAAATGGAGCAGCTGAGACAGAACTTGATAAAGAATTAAAGGAGGGTTGTATAATTAATGCCAATAAACATGGGTTTATGGGAAATAGATCCTGTCAAACTATCTTGATATCTTTTTTTGATGAGATTATGAGTTTGTTTGATAAAGGTCATAGTGGTTTGATGCAATATACTTGGACTTCTGTCAGACATTTGAATTGGTACTACTTGACATTTTGATTAAAAATTTAGAAAGCTATTTAATGTACATGGCACACATTAGATGGATTAAAAACTGGCTAACTGATAGGTCTCAAAATACAGTTGTAAAGGGGGAATCATCATCATCAAATGGGTGTGTTTCTAGCGTGGGACTGCAGGAACTGGTTCTTGGCCCTGTGCTGTTTAACATTTTTATTAATGACTTGGAAAAAAACCCATAAAATCATCACTGATGAAGTTTGCAGATCACACACAAATTGTGGGAGTGGTAAATAATGAAGAGGACAGGTCACCGATTCAGAGCAATCTGGATTGCTTGGGAAGTTGGGTGCAAGCAAACAATATACATTTGAATATGGCTAAATATAAACGTATACATCTGTGAACAAAGAATGACATTGCTTGTTTTGTTTCCAAAAAGAAATTAATCCTTTACAGACAGTGGGTCACAATACAAGGGAGAGAGGAAACTGAGTGACAGATGTTATCCATATGAATACATTGGAAGAGTGCCAGTTCTCCACACCATCCACATGCAAAATGGAGGACTAGTCTGTGGGATGGTGCAATGGGGTGTACTCCATACACTGGCTCTGAGGGCTGAGGTAGGCCAGGTGGGCCCAATCAGCCAATTAAGTAGCAAAGGGTAATAGGCTGAGTGGGGAGCTCTGACTAGAGGGAAGCTCGCCTGAGTAGAGGTGGGTTGGGCTACTATATGTCCTGGAAGTTGGCAGCAGCAAAGCAGGCTGGGAGGAAGTTTGTGGTCCCGCTCTGTGTATTAGAGAGGAAAGGAGGGAACCCGGGGAAAGAGTAGGACCCTGAGGGCCTGGCCTGGCAGGAAGGGTGGACCTTGAAGAGAGCAGGGTGGAAAACATAGCCCATGGGACATGAGGTAGGAAGCAGCCTAGAGAGTGAGCAGCAAGGACTGAACAGACCTTGGCGGTGTGTGTGGTCTCTGGGCTGGAACCCAGAGTAGGGGGTGGGCCCAGGTTCCCCTACCCCCCACTAGGGAAGTGGCACTGGTGGGGCAGTGGGCTGGAAGACTGCCTGTGTCACTGCTGGAGTGGCTGAGTCAGGACAGTGGGTAGTGCCTGATGCCACGGGTAGAAAGAGACTCTGAAAACACCCCAGAAGGGGAAAAGGTAACTAGTGACTTGGCTGGAGGGCTGAGTCACCAAGAGGAAGCTGCAGCTCCTGGAACTAGAGGGGGCTACAGAGAAAGACACCGAGTGACAGCGTGTCACAGGAAGGGCCATTGGCCTGGCAGAGCTAATTAGCTAATTCCCAGAGCAGCCAGGAGAAGGCACCATCCTGAGGTCAGTAGAGCCCCTCCGTCCCAGATGGTAAAATGCTTTGAAGACAAGCTGCTTTTAGGACCTTATTTAGATGTTTCAGACGGAGCCCTGCTGTGTGTGTTCCCAGTTCTGAGGTTAAACGTAAGATGGGAAGTGGGTTGTATCATTCTGATTTAAAGTGGAGAACAGGTGACTTCGTTCATGTCCTGCCATTTCCAAGCGTTGCTGAAACTCCATCTGGGGGAAAGCTGTTCCCATGATTCATGCACAGCTCTGTGGAATACCCCTCTGGACAATGGCCGGTGACCACTTGGATCACGGCTATAGGTAGCCATTTGCTCCTGGCCTAGCACCAATTGGCTGGGAGTCCTGAAGATAGCACTGAGACAACAGAGGGCAGCCCCTGACCCAGCCTCAGCACCCTGTATTTGGTCCAGCAACTGCTTGTGGAGTGGTGTACTCTCCTCTCATACTACATGGCTTGCTTCAGCTGTATTCCTTTCTATAGCGTCTAGCAGGAGCCAGGTGTGTACGCTGCCTTTCCCAATGACTCTGGGTAGCCTCAGCTTTCCAGACAGGCTCCTGCAATACCATTAAGAGTGCTGGGAACGGATGTCCCCGAGTGTCTGATCTTGAGGAGCAAAGCCCCATGGACCTGCGTGAAATAGCTTTGTATCCCACTGGGTTTTTCAGAGAGAAGCCCTGAGGCTGAGAGCTGGCCAGGTGGAGGGACCACACCCACAGTACTGCCCACCCGTTACCAGCTAGTGCCAGCTGACAGTTCCTACTTGTTGGCCTGACCCCACCTGGAGTTTTCACACCCAAAGAAGGGGGCTGAGGCGTTTGTCTGGACCCAGTTGCCTGTGAAGGGCCTGCTGAACTAGGAAGGGTGCACACTGAAACCTTTCTGGCCTAGTAAAACGGAGGCCAAAGGACTAGGAGGGAAGAAATAGGCCCCTTCCTGCCAGCTTGTTCTTCAACAACTGGGCTGCTCTCCCATGTCGCTTCACAGCCCTTTGCTGGGGCAGGGGATGGGAGCTGTGGCAACCTGCAGGAGAAGCTGGGAACAATGCCTGGAGGGACTTCAGGGCAGGGTGACCCGCAGCAGCAGCTGGGGACAACAGCCAGCTACTTTCCAGCTTTTCCCTGTCCGTTACATATTCCCAGGGTACCTGAGGAGGAATACGCACTCTCCTTGCCCAGGACAGCGGCAAAGCTCCTAACATCATTTCACAGCGCTCCATACTCTGCCTTTGGTTGGTTTTAATATGCAGATTTTCCTGTTGGTCCTCCAGCTCTGCTCCAGACTGCTGGCTTCCCTGCCCTGAGGAGAGGGCTGCACACCTACACAGGCATCCCGCCATGACTACGGCCTGGCCTCTTCTGCCTTGAGCTGGGGAGCAACGCTGAGCTCAGCTTGCTCTGAAAACAGTTCCAGGGGTTAGCAATCTCCCTGCCCTGCAAGAGCCTGGGCTGGTCTCCACTCCCACACACAGACTGTTCGGGGTGTCTCCAGAAAGGTACTGGCCAGAGGCTCCCCAGAAGCTCCTCTGAACAACACGTGGGTCTGTATTTCCCGGCAGATCTCAGTCTGGGATATCAGCAGGGGTTCCCTGGGAGGAATGGGGCTGATGTTGTCAGCTGTTAGCTCTCCTTCCCACTAAGTAGGGGGCCTTCGCTTTCCATCTTCTCTCTCTCGCATATGAGATTTATCTTATTCCTTCCTGCAACTAAGAAGAGACTGTCCACTTCTCCCTGGATTTGTAACCAATCTCAAACAGAAGCAGCAAATCACCAGAGGAAAAATAAAACTTCACAAGAAAGGGGTGAAACAGCAATTTTATTATACTTAAAAATGAAGAGTAAAAGACCCAGAACACTTTGTGCTGGTTTCTCACCCTATCAGTTGATTTTGTGGTTATTGTTAAGCACCATTAGAAAGCAGTTATTCACGGTCTTAGTCAGAAAAGAATCAAAGTATTATTTGTATTAGGAGAGGGTCCAGGGCTCCTAGGCAGGGACAGGCGCCCGACTCATTGTCCTATGCACCGTCGACACTAGGGCAGCATGCGCGGTGTTGAATCACAGAGGATTTGCAGTGGTGTCAGTTCCTGCAGATGCTCCCAGATTGAAGTGGGGGCTGCAAGCTCTCAGAGCACAATTGCCTCAACAGGCGATGCAGACCAGCCCAAAATTACAGCTGTGATGCTATCGCTTCTTGATGGAGGCCAGGTAGGCAAACCAGAAGAGTGCAACGAGGTTTCCAAACAACACCCGAAACTGTGGAAAGAAGCGTCAAGATACAGACCGGCCTGGGGCTGACAGTCTCCTAGGTCACTTACTGCACTGGGCCACGACAACTACTTCGGATACAGGTGCGAGTGCCCATGTCTTACTGACAAACATGTCAGGGGCTGTCTGGATTTGTGCAGTCCTTCACATGAGAACAACTGATTGTGGGCAACGGGGACCTCAGCTCTGCAGCTTGCTGAGGAGCGGTAAAAGATACAGGCCAAAATCTCAAGCACACGAGCAATGGAGGGGGGTGCTAGCATGGAGGACAGAAGTATTAAAGGAAGGGGATCCTAGGGTGATTGATAAGGGGACCCTGGACATACACTAGTGGGGAAAAAGCCCATGCTATAAACCTGGATGTAGGGCTGCAAAAGTGGTCAGAATTCCCAGGCAAGGACAGTACGTGAGCAGGCAGAGACTTACCTGCATAGGGACATAATTGACATTAATGAACTGGACTGGGGTCCACACTTTCCAGTTCATTTTGAGTGCTACCCAGTAACCACTCTTTATCTTCTCAGCAAACGCAGACAGATCCTTCCCCTGGAACACAAGGGACATTGGTGAGGGCCAGGCCTAAACTCCAGAAGAGGCCCCGACTCTCTCCCTTACAGAGCCCTAAGCCATGTAGGCAGAGGGGTTACAAAGACAAATCCTAACAGAGAGCACAGCCAGAGAGAAACACTCACCACCTGTAAGACCCAGGTGCACACGATGTGCCCAGAGGCGCATCACACTAGCCAAAGCGGGCCATTCCAGCAGAGGGGACCAGAGCGACTGGCCATGCAGCACGCTCAGGAGATCACAAACCTCCAGCTGATTTTAAACACGAGCATCCCCTTGTATAGCAGGGCAAGCCAAGGCCCAAAGCAGCTGAGGGAGCTACTTCAGAGCTCACAAGAAGACAGCAACAGAGCAAGAAGGTCCCCTGCTCTGACCGACAGGGCCTGTCCTAGATCATCGGTGACCGGGAGCTAGATTCCGTCCAGGCACATAAGCACACAGATACATCTATCTTCGCTACCTGTTGCAGTATCCAGAACCACACACCAAACCCTACAGCCTGACTTCGGCACACTCTGGAAATAGGCACCTACCTCCAGCAGGTTCATGACGAAGAAGAAGAGCAGCAGGAAGGGTGGAGCAACAACCAGACGGTCCAGCAGAAGCCTCTTGACCATGGCAAAGGGGACATTTGATGGGATCAGCTGCTCCAGGTACAGGTAGAAATAGTGACTGAGTGGCCCTGTGAACAGGAACCTGACAAACCAGAGGGCATGACTGTGCTTCATCGCTGTCCTCCAGCCTTCCATCCAGCCCCAGCTTAGGTTCTTAGCTGGCCCCATTACCACAGTATCTGAGCACCTCATGATCCTGAATGCGTTTATCCTCACAACACTCCTGTGCGCAGGGGCAGGGCTCTTATCCCCATTGTACAGATGGGAACTGAGGTCCCAAGAGACAAGTGACTTGCCCAAGGTCACAAAAGAAGTCTGTGGCGGAGAGTACTGTGCTGTGCTACTGCTCTAACCAGGCCATCCATTCTCTTGATCCAGAGAGATGCCAGTGGTGCCATAATAGTGAGGGGGGGAAGCACTCCTGCTTCTCACACACCTCCAGGAGGAGAGCACCACCAACTCAACATCCTCTCTGGTCAAGTTCACGCCCATCACCATGGTACCTGAGCACCTTTCAGAAGTGCACTAAGTGATGTAACTAGCACCAGTGACTTACCCATAGATGGCGAATCTCAAGGGCTCACTCAGGTCCAGGCTTTTGGATGACCCTGGCTTCTTCCGGCTCCTCTCAATGACCTGGGACAGGAGGCTCCCAAGCGCTGACAAAACAGCACTGCAGGCAGAAGGAAGGGGATGAGATCAGAAGCCAGCCAATAACCCAGAGTCCGAGGGAACCTGAGCTCTGAGCATAGCCACTGGAGAAGAGTGCAGTAGCTCCAGGACCCGTCAGATCGGAGTGGGAGCACTCACTGATAAGTGCAGCAAGCTCTGAGGCATCATACTTCCTGCATGCTCACAACGAAACCAAGCCAACGTGGGCGGGGGGAATTCTGCATCCCTCATCTAGATTTAACAGCACTGGCTCACAGCCCGTGACCAGGGAAATGCTCCCAGTAGCCCACTCTGGGGCCCACCACTTTCAACGGAAGAGAATGGTTTTTCTTGTTGTTGTTTTTTAAATTAAAGCTTCTGACCCTTATGGCTGTGGGGCAAACATGCCCAGATGTAACCCCCTCCCCCACATGATGCGGCCTTCCAGACTCAGAGAGGAACCTGTGCGACCTGCTCCTATTTATCTCAGTGATGTGTTGACTCTGAAGACTACTGATAAAAACAAAAGGCATTGTCAGTAACTATTGTACTACTGACCAATAGCAACAGTATCTGGCTAGTTCACATATGCAGTGCCATGGAAAGCAGAGATTGGGTCAGGTCCCCTGTTCCCTACAGCTCTCCTCTGCTTCAGCCAGCCTCATTTAATGGGCCCTTCACCCCCTACCTTGGAGAGAAAATCCCATGGCCAGATACAGCTCTGCTCTGCCTGATCTTTAAGCCATGTTTTCCTTCTCAGTTTCATCCTCTCACTCCTAGGGGTGTCTCGGCACTCGAAGAGAAGAGCAGGGCAGCAACCACCCCGCAAAGGAGAAGGGTTATAGGAGGAAGGAGGTGGCGAATGAGGTACCAGCAGAGTTCTACCATCTCACCCAGGTCCTTTGAGCCCTGCTTCTGTGGACTGCAACCCCATCCACTCAGCAGGGTCTTAAACCCCCCTGTAAACTGGTCACTTTTCTGCCAGCTGCCGAGCTGACAGCCATGCTGTCTGCGGAATCCGTTCACTTGAAAGTGTCCTTTAGATTGTAGCTCTGCTTTGAAAATAGCCCCAGATTTGCTCCCGCTGTGTGCCAGTCAGAGCTGCAGGCTGGGGGGTGAGGGGGCAGGAAGTTGGCGCTGCCCTGAAAAGCCAACACAGCTAAGAGCAGGGGTTCTCAAACTGGGGTTCAGGACCCCTCAGGGGATCGTAAGGTTATTACATGGGGGGTTACGAGCTGTCAGCCTCCACCCCAAACCCTGCTTTGCCGCCAGCATTTATAATGGTGTTAAATATATAAAAACGTGTTTTTAATGGCTAAGGGGGGCCACACTCAGAGGCTTGCTGTGGGAAAGGGGTAACCAGTACAAAAGTCTAAGAACCCCTGGCAGAGAGAGAGAGAGAGAGAGAGAGATAAAGGCTCCTGCTGGTGCACGGGCAAGAGAATCGTTTGCTTGGGCCAAATCCCACTTCGACTGATACCTGCAGCAGCCTTCTGCATTGATTGCAATGAGCATTTGATCAGCCCTAAATTCCATTCGCGTACACCTACGCCCCCTCACCGGGGCAGTGGAATCACAAGCCCCAGCCCTTTATTACAGGGGAGGGTGCGTGGGAAGGAAAGAGCCCGGCTCTCTCAGCCATGGGGGGCGTGCTGGGCCAGCGGAGAGCAACACAACACGTCTGCCTATCGATGGCCCCAGGTGACCGACCGTTTCTGAGACACCGATTATACTCTGCCTGTGGGTAGTGTTTCGGTCTCATTTGCCAGAGCAGAAATGGACACAGAAATTCTTTTCCCTGCTCCCAAATGCATAGCCCTAACTTCCCCTCCCTCTGGCTGGTCCAGTGCCTCAGGGAGGGGAATGAAGGTCAAGGCCTATGGGAAGAATAGGCAGTAGCTGGTGAGAGGGAGCAGCTTGTCTGTCTCTCCATGGTATGCCCATGGCACACATCACTGTAGCATCTGAGCACCTCACAGTCTTCAGTGTGTTTACCCTCACAAGCCCCAGTGAGGTGAGGTGCCATTTATCCCCATTGTACAAGTGAGAACTGAGGCAGAGACTAAAGTGACTTACCCAAAGTTACAGAGGGCAGTCTGTGGCTGAGCATGGACTTGAACCAAGGTCCCCCAAATTCTAGGCTAGCACCCTAACCACTAGGCCACACTTCTCCTTTGGCCCACCCAGTCAGAGGCCAAGGGGAGAAGGGGATGAGAAAAACAGGAGGGGAGGGTTTAAAGAGTGGAACAGCGAAAGAAGAAAAAGCAAGAAAGTGCTCTGAGGTTATTCACGCTGGGCTGGTTCCATTTACTCTTCAGCGTATCACGTGGCCACGGGGCAAACAGTGAGAGCTTCACTCTTCACCACACCTTTAGCCAGGAGTCTCCAAGTGCTTTCCAAACACTGAGGGCATGTCTACATTACAGAGCTACGCCGGCGCCGCTGCAGAGCATCCGCTGAAGACATGTTCTGGGAGCGCTCTCCCGTCAGCACTACTCCACCTCGGCGAGAGGCGCGGCTATGTCAATGGGAGAGCGGCTCTCACCGTGTGGACAGAGCAAAACTTGTGTCGCTCGGGGCGGGGGGTTTTCACACCCCTCAGCGATGTAAGTTACAGCAACTTAAGCAGTAATGCAGAGCTGCCCTACCTTCCTGTGAGGCAAGGCCACAGTGTTCCCATGTTAGAGCTGGGGGAACAGAGCTGAAGCAACTTGTCACAAGAGTCGGCGATGGAACCCAGGAGTCCTGACTCTCACTTCCTCAGCACCAATCAGCTGCAAATCACAAGCTGGGGCATGTCCCCACCTAAACGTGTGGGTGCTTGGTTTGCCAGCCCCACCTAGCCCTGTGCTATCACTTGCTCAGCACAGATCTGCTTCTGGCCAGCACTCTCCCTCACGCAGTGTGCAACGTCTGTTTCCAGCTCAGAAACCTGGCCAGGGTGTTACCCCACCTCCAGCACTCAAAGCCAGATATGTCTGTAGCACAGCTTCAGAGTGCATCCCCCTCTTTGTACTGCATGGGAGCAAGACCCCTTCATCTCAATTCCCCTTTCAGCATGTGCTCCAGGCCTCCCAGCAATGGCCCTGCTGACAAGCTCCCGAAGGCTGAGATCACCAGCTGATTAAATCAATAGCAGAGAAAATGCCTTAAGATCTCTGACCAGGGCATTATGTTGGATCTAGTCTGAAATTTGGCCCGACAATCAGCTTCCTCTTGTTCTGGAGGGAGCTGAAGGGTTAAGTTGGTGTATGGAGTGCTGGCAAGAGGTGCCAACCTGATGGTTCTGGAGACTGGTGTTATTATCTGGACTGTGGTAGCACCTAGGGACCCCAATCATAGGAGCAGGGCCCCACTGCGCTAGGTGCTGTACAAACAGTCCTCTGCCCACCATTATTGACAGAGCAGGTACAGTCTGGGCAGCTGCAGGGCAAGCGTCTCCTGCTCCAGCAACATGCCTCGTCCCTGCCCTGCAGGGACCCGTCTGGTTTAGAGCGGAGCTCGTGTCTGTGACCCTGAGAGTCCGTGGTGCCTCTGCTGAGAAGAGCAACCAGTGCAGGCTGTGCCGATGTCTTCAGTGAGTGAGCAGGAGCGAGCCCCGCCCCCCAAATCACTGCTGAACTCTGCCCACTGTGGCATCTTGTGGGACTCCTGACAGCAGCTGGCTCAGAAAGCGGCCCAGAGGTAACATACCCCGCAGCCCATGCACACATACAGTCCCGCTTTCCCCTCACTGCCCACGGGTGAGAGGACTGGGAGCGTCTGTCCAAGGCTCCTGCTGCACCTCGCTAGCAGGTGCAAGAACTGGCTGACAGGGGGTGTGCCAGCCCCACAGAGTGCACCCAGCTCTGAAGAGCAAGGGGGCGAGGGCCAAGTATCCTGCAATCCCACTGCAGCTGGGCCTCTGCCCTCGGACAGCCCTATCAGACAGCTGGCGCTCTGTCTGCACGAGGGGAGCACGGTGTTAGCTGGCACTGTGTTAACCAGGACTCTGCCCTTGGGTACGCCAGGCCAGGGAGGTGCAAGCTGCGCCTGGCTAAGGGCTTGGAACAGGGCAACTGCGCAAGTCACAACACAGCGCCGGGGTGGGCTGGGGTGTCAGTCCTAGTCTCTCGCAGGAGGCGGGGAAGGCAGGTTCCCCAGCTGGGGGGGGCGGGGTCCGTCAGTCCCGGTCTCTCTCACAGGGTGGTGGACTAGTTCCCTGGTTTGGGGGCAGGGCCGGTCCCGGTCTCTCCCGGGGGGGGGGGGGTCTGGTTCCTCAGCTGGGGGGAGGGTCGGTCCCAGTCTCTCCCATGGGGTGGTGTAGTAGTTCCCTGGTTTGGGGGTGGGGGCAGTCCCCATCTCTCCCGGGGGGGGGTCAGTCCTGGTCTTTCCCTGGGGGGCTGGTTTCCCAGCTGGGGGGTAGGTCCTGGTCTCTCCCGGGGGGGAGGGCTGGTGTCAGTCCCAGTCTCTCTCACAGCATGGTGCAGTAGGTTCCTGGTTTGGGGGCAGGGTCGGTCCGTTCTCTCCCGGGGGGGGGGGCGCTAGGGCTGGTTCTCCGGCTGGGGGGGGGGGTCGGTCCCGGTCTCTCCCATGGGGTGGTGCTGTAGTTCCCTGGTTTGGGGTCGGGGTCGGTCCTGGTCTCTCCCGGGGGGAGTCTCGGTCCCGGTCTCTCCCACAGGGTGGTGGAGTAGTTCCCTGGTTTGGGGGTGGGGGCGGTCCCCATCTCTCCCGGTCGGGGCTGGTCTCCCGGCTTGGGGGGGTCGGTCCCCGTCTCTCCCGCGGGCTAGTGCAGTAGGTTCCTGGTTTGGGGGCAGAGTCGGTCCGGTCTCTCCCGGGGGGGTCTGGTTCCCCAGCTGGGGAGGGGGGTCGGTCCTGGTCTCTCCCGCGGGCTGGTGCAGTAGGTTCCTGGTTTGGGGGCAGGGTCGGTCCGGTCTCTCCCAGGGGGGTCTGGTTCCCCAGCTGGGGGGGGGCGGTCCCGGTCTCGCCCGGGGGGGGCTGGTTTCCCGGCTTCGGGGGGTCGGTCCTGGTCTCTCCCGCGGGCTGGTGCAGTAGGTTCCTGGTTTGGGGGCAGGGTCGGTCCGGTCTCTCCCGGGGGGGTCTGGTTCCCCAGCTGGGGGGGGGTCCGTCCCGGTCTCTCTTGGGGGGGTCTGGTTCCCCAGCTAGGGGGGGTCCGTCCCGGTCTCGCCCGGGGGGGGGGTCGGTCCTGGTCTCTCCCGCGGGCTGGTGCAGTAGGTTCCTGGTTTGGGGAAATGGTCGGTCCGGTCTCTCCTGGGGGGGGGTCGGTCCCGGTCTCGCCCACGGGGAGGTGGAGCAGTTCCCTGGTTTGGGGGTGGGGGCGGTCCCCGTCTCTCCCGGGGGGGTGGGTCTGGGGGTGTCAGTCCCGGTCTCTTTGCCCGGCGCTCACCTGGACGCCGCCTTGGTGAGCAGCGGGTGGAGCCGCAGCAGCAGCAGGTACCGGGCGAGCAGCCTGCGGGGCAGCGGCCCCGGCCGCGGCTTGGAGAGCGCCGGGCACATCCCGCTGTGGCCCCAGCTACCTCGGGCTGGCTACTGCGCGTGCGCCCAGCGCCTCCGAGCGGCCCCAGGAGCCGAGTAGTGGGGCTCTGAGCGAGAGAGTCCGGGCAGGTAGCTCGGGGGCGGGACCAGACCCGCGGGGGGCGGGGTTATCCTTGGTAGGGCGGGGCCAGTATCGCTTGGCGGTAGAGTGAGGCTAAAGGGCGTGGCCTGCCGTGGCGGGGCGGGCCGATGGAGAGGTGATCTCTCTCCCATTGGCTAACAGAGGGGCGTGCGCCAGGAGCGCCCTGTGACTGGCATAGCGTCCGGAGGCGGAGAATGGGCCCGGCGCTCGCGGAGGGGGCGGAGTCAGGCAGATCTCGCGGGAGCTGGGTGCAGCGCGGGAAATTTCGCTGCCGGCTGGGGCCGGGATGGTGCTGAGGAACAGCGGGCGGCGCCGCGCGGAGGCCGCGGGCGGGGACCCCGACACCCCCCGGTGAGGGGCGCGCGGGGCGGGGCGGGGCTGCGGGGCGGGGGCTCCCTGCGGGCGTGAGGCGGTCCCGGCCCCGCTCCGCGGGCGGCCCCGCCCGGCCTGACGCGCTGCTCTCCGCAGGGACGATGGCTCCGGGCTCTCCGCCCTCAAGCGCCTGGAGCGCAGCCAGCGGACCGACCGGCTGGACGCGCAGTTCGGGTTCGAGCGGCCCAAGGAGCCGGGGGAGAAGACGGGCTGGCTGATCAACATGCACCCGGTGGGCGGCGCCGGGCCGGGCCGGGTGTGGGGGCGGCGCCTTGGGGGCCGGTTGCCGGGCTGGGGGCTGAGCCGGGTCAGCCTGTGATTTTGGGGGGGGTCTGGGGCGGGAGGCTGAGCGGGGAGGGGGGCAGGCGTGTTGGGGTCCGGTTGCCCGGCGGGGGGACTGAGCCGGATCAGCCTGTGATGCTCGGGGAGGGCGGGGTCTGGGGCGGGAGGCTGGGCGGGGCGGCGCGTTGGGGTCCGGTTGCCGGGCTGGGCGCTGAGCCGTTTCAGCCTGTGATGCTCGGGGGGGGCGGGAGGCTGGGCGGGGCGGCGCGTTGAGGGCCGGTTGCCGGGCTGGGGGCTGAGCCGTTTCAGCCTGTGATGCTCGGGGGGGGGGCGGGAGGCTGGGCGGAGCGGCGCGTTGGGGTCCGGTTGCCGGGCTGGGGGCTGAGCCGGGTCAGCCTGTGATGCTCGGGGGGGGCGGGAAGCTGAGCGGGGAGGGGGGCAGGCGGGGTTCTCGGGCTCTGTGCCCTAGGGAGGGGCTGTGATGTGCTGCCTCCCCCTCTCGCAGACAGAGATTTTGGACGATGACAAGCGCTTGGTCAGCAGCGTGGATTATTACTTCATCCAGGAGGATGGGAGCAGGTTTAAGGTGAGTCCCTTTCACTGTAGGTGCAGAGGATGGAGGAGCGGGAGCAGCTGCCCTTGGAGGCACAGAGGAGCCTGCCTGTCTGGCTGGCTGGTTTGGGGGAAGACTTTGCAGAGCTGTACACTGGAAACTGCTTCCCGACTGACACCAAAGGGCTACTCCTCCTTTGGGCACAACTCCCATTGACAAAGGGGAGTGGGAGAGGGATAGCTCAGGGGTTTGAGCATTGGCCTGCTAAACCCCAGGGTTGTGAGTTCAATCCCTGAGGGGCCACTTAGGGATCTAGAGCAAAACCAATACTTAGTCCTGCTAGTGAAGGCAGGGGGCTGGACTCAATGACCTCCCCTTCCAGCTCTATGAGAGAGGTATATCTCCATATATTTTGTTTATTTTTATTAAGAGAGTTGGGTGACCGCATTAAGGGGTACAGACCCTGCAGATTGCCTTGCAGTTCAGTTGACTCTTTCCTGGATCTCCTTTAATCCCTAAAAGGGCACTGTGAGGAATGCTAAGGATAGAAGGACAGACTGGGCAAGGTGATGTCTGTTACTGGACCAACTGTCCAAAGAGATTACCTCCCCCTTGTCTTTGTAACATCCTGGGGCCAACATCGCATACAACTAAGGAAACAGTCTGATCACCATTCCAGCCTCATGTCTGTGCTGCCAGGTGTAGGTAGGGGTGGTTAGGTGGAGGTGGGATTGGGCCCCATGCATAACATTTGCCTGCATTGTTATGTATCTGCCTCAGTCAGAGGCAGGTGAGGATACCTGCAGAGATTTGCTCACAATGGCCAGTGATCTCCATGGTAACAGGTCAGTGCTGGCCTCATCTTGTGGTACCTCCCTGCTGCATAGGTGGGTGTTAATATAATGTTTTCTCTGTTCTTGCCCCAAAAATAGCCTGTTTTTCCTAGGCATCCAGATGTTTTAATTCCTTCTTGATTGGATTTTAAGTGGGGCAGTTTACTCCACCATGGAAATCTGTCTGCACAGACTGGGGTGGGAAGGGCCTCTGCTGGGCTCTGCTTGAGAACCAGAGGAGGGCGGGTTTCTGTGTCAGGACCAAGCTGAAGGGTACATGGGGAGGGGTGTGTTAGATTATTGTCTGTGTGAGAGAGAGAGAGAGACCAGGGTGGGTTTAGGCAGGTCTGTGTGTGTCTCACACACTGACCCATAGCAGGGGAATGTGCTGGACTACATGCCTCTCCCCTCGTACCCAGGCATGTGCCATGCTGACTCTCTCTGCTTTTTTCCAGGTGGCCTTGCCCTATAAACCCTACTTCTACATTGCAACCCGGAAGGTGGGTATGGACTCTGTGGCTGGCAAATAGGGCTTGAGGTAGAGTGTAGAGGCATGAAGCAGGGATGTGAGTTAGGCAGGTGTGGGGCTGAGGCAGCAGCATGATAACAGCCTGAGAGGGCTTGGCAGGGGTCCTGGCCAGTGAGACAGAAATCCAGGATTATAGCTGGGTTTGGAAGGATCAGATCTTTCTTGGTAAATGCTGACTTTTGCTGAACACCCACAAACCAACGAAAACATGTTTCCATGGCTAACAATCGAAATTTACAGATAGACCAAATAAGAAAACTGGTGCTTGAAAAATCATTAGAGTTTGGTTTAAGGATGTTTACTTTGTATATTTTGACATGGGATGTTGACAATTTCTCTTTTAATGATTATAAAGCTTGAACTTCTCGAATTTCAGCGTCTCCTGTTATGAGATAATTGGCTGGTCACCTTTGCCTACTTTCCTGCAACTGTGAAAATATAAATAGGAACAAATTGAAAAAGTGTTTAAAAATGAATAGTAGTATTATCCATCCAAATGATAAAATATCGAATTCAGTGCAAGTTGCAGTGCTGATGTCTGACTCCTCACTAGGGCTGTCTGTCAGCTGTCGACCTGAAAGGAGATGGGAAGCAGCTATACCAAATGTACATAATCTTTCTGATGTGTTTTTTGGAGGAGATTTGCTTGCGTTTCTGAATGAGCTGCACTTCGAAGTACCAGCCACCTGGTGGTCTTGCTCAGTGAGCCCTTCAGCTCCTAATCAACAGCCCTGTTTGGCTTCTGCACACTATCCTGTGACTAAATGCACCTTTCATTCCTGTTCACAGCCCAGTAAATAGCTGAGGGTTTACTGTCCTGTCACTCTGCCCCGTGGAGAACTCACCTGATTAGCTCAAAATTGAGGGCCTGGCTGAGAGTTCTGGGATTTTACATTTAGGAGCCTTGTTTAAAAAACAAACAAAACAAAACTCCTCTCCAGGGTGGAAGAGATTGGTTTCCAGTCAGGCTGCTATTAAAGCCCCTGTACATGTAGAGGTGCAGGACACAGCCCCAAGTGAGACAGTGTCTGTAAATCTGCTCTGCTTCGATGGGCAGGGTTTTGGCTGCCCTAAGGTGACCAGATAGTAAGTTTGAGAAATCGGGACAGGCGTGGGAGGTAATAGGCACCTGTGTAAGAAAAAGTTCCAAATATCAGGGCTGTCCCTGTAAAATCAGGACATCTGGTCACTCTAGGCTGCCCTCTTGAAGCTCTAGTCTCTGTGCAGGGCTGCGAGCGGGAAGTGTCCTCCTTTCTCTCCAAGAGGTACCAGGGGAAAATTGCCAAGCTGGAAACAGTTCCCAAAGAGGATCTGGACTTGGTGAGTAGCTACTCTGCCCCCTGCCCAGTTGCTGGCGGTTTGTACAGCTCTAATGGGGGAAGGGCATACAAGTCGGAGGAGAGTGGGATGCAGCCCGGTCTGTATGGCTCTGTCCTTCTAGTTCGGTATATGGCTCATACCAGGCGCAGGGCCTGGACATTGATCAGGGGAAATAATGTTGACTCTTGACAGGCACTTTCTCTTCCCTACCTTTCTCCCCCTCCACACACCCCAGCCCTCAGTCCCTTGTTCTGTGGTCTCTTCTCACCCTCATCTCCCCAACTCCTGCTGTCTTTCTTGGTCCATCTCCTTTGTCAACCGCATCTCACTTGTACAGTCTCTCTTCCCCCCATTCTTGCTGTCGTTTCCTCATTGGCCGGTCCGTCCCTTTGTAGCCAAATCACCTGGTGGGCCTGAAGCGGAACTACGTCAAGCTATCATTCAACACTGTGGATGACCTGGTGAAGGTGCGGCGGGAAATCTCTCCTGCTGTGAAGAAGAACAGGGAGCGGGACCAGGCGAGCGACACTTACACATCCATGCTGTCCAGGTAGGTTTTCTCCTCTTTGGCAATGCACCTGGAGGAGCTGGTCCCAGGGCCCAGCAGGATTCCCTTATGTTCTTGTACTGTGCTTAGTGAGGTGTTTCCCATGTGACCCAGACCTACCTATTCTCTAACCAGCACTGAAAGAGTTTAACTTTAGCTGTTTCCTTTGCTCCGTGTTAAGTTCCCAGGTCCTGACGTCATCTCCTCTGGATAGGGAGGGAACTCCCTAAGCTGACGCTCGCCCTGGTGACAACTGCAAATGTCCCAGTTCTCCTTTGTCCGTGGCTCCCACTCGAGGTGAGCATGAGCCTCATACATGCAAATCTCTCGCACGTGAGGCACATGTGCACCTTGAGCAGGATCCATACAGACAGAATACCACAAAGAACCACCATAACCCTAGGTAGGGTAAATAGCTGTTCTTTTCCTTTTCTGAAGCTGGCTGCTGGATTAATAGGGAAGAGTTCCTTCTGGTGACTGCCCTAGCATCTGCTGGAGCTAAACCTCCTGCTATCCTGTTCCGGTCACACTGACTAGAGCTGCTGCTGCAGTGTTGTTTCTTATCTTCATTCCCCCTGAGTCTGAGACCTGTGCATTTAAACCATCCCTCTCCCCTGCGCCTTGCAGTGCTCTGATCGGTGGCAGCCTGACCATGGATGATGAGGGGCCCTCGAAGAAGACTGTCAACCAGATGGACAACATAGTGGACATGCGGGAGTACGATGTGCCGTACCACATTCGCCTGTCCATCGACCTGAAGATTCATGTGGTGAGTGAAGAAGCCAGGAGGGGGGTAGCACGTTTGTTCTAGCGCTGTGCCCTTGAGGGGCAGAGGTGATGGAAATTTTGTGTCTCATTCATCAAGAGTCTCCATGGCGATGAGTCAGTCTCTGTGATGTAGGCGATTACTGTTAGTCCTGTTTCTCAGCTGTGGAAACTGAGGCACAGCAGTTAAGTGGCCTGTCCAAGGCCACAACTTGATCCAGTGACAGAACTGGGATCCTTAACACCCAGCCCCCTGCTCTAGCTGCTTAGCCCATGCTGCCCTTCTTTCAGATGGCCTGTATTAGGTGTCAGTTCAACACCCAGCACATGGTATTGGGAGATGCTGTGTTAACGCAGCTCCTCTGATTCTCTCCTTCTGTGACAGGCTCATTGGTACAATGTCCGTTATCGGGGCAGCATCTACCCTCCGGAAATCACTCGCCGAGACGACCTGGTGGAGCGACCGGTGAGTGCTCCAATTAGGGTGGGGCGGTCTGTGCCTCTCCTGCGTGGCTGGTTATTCTCTGCTTGAAGTTGGCTTCCACCAGTGAAATGGTGAGGTTTTCCCAAATGTGGCTGGTCTTGTACCACAGGCTGCAGAGGGATCATGGTGCAACGTTACAGGATGGGTTCAAGGTAGTGGCTTGGGTTGATTAGGAGGTGATGTGATCAAGCAGTGTTTCTGCCTCACTTCACTTGGTTGGCACATTATCTCTGCCTGCACTAACCTGGAATCATGTTGTCTGGATCCAGGCTCCCATGCTGACCTTGAGGTGTTGGGTCTCTTTCAGGATCCTGTTGTACTGGCCTTTGACATTGAAACCACCAAGCTTCCCCTGAAGTTCCCTGATGCAGAGACAGACCAGATCATGATGATCTCCTACATGATTGATGGCCAGGTAACTGTCCAGCCAGGGCTGCTGCCTCCACACACTCCAGCAGCAGAGCCAGGCTCCAAGCCCACCCGTGACTTCAGCCAACTTACCTCCTTTTTGTCTCATTGCGTGTTGCTTAGTGTCTATGGAATGGCTCAGGGAGTGAAACTAATATCTACGCCAGAGACTGCAGGGTTCCTAAGGGCTTTCCTTTCAGTCTTCTCTTACAAAGCCTTGCACTCCTCCCATCTGGGGCTAGGGGGCCCCCCTCTTTGGATAAGCAGCAATACGTGGGAGAATGTGAGGAAATCCAGGGCTCTCCACCATTGTCTCCTCCCAGTCCCTCAAGCCTGATGACAGACACAGGTCCTTGTCGTCCAAAACAATCAGTGATGCACCACTAGCGTCTTCAGCCCCAAGGACTGGCCAAGCTGGCTCTGTGGAGCGCTCCCCAAGTACCTTGCACCTGTGGTGCACGCGTTCACTAACCCTTCTCCTTTGCTTCCTCCTAGGGCTACCTGATCACAAACAGGGAGATCGTCTCTGAGGATATTGAAGATTTTGAGTTTACTCCGAAGCCGGAGTACGAGGGTCCCTTTTGCATCTTCAACGAGCCGGATGAGGTGAGTAGATTCGGTTTGGAAGATGAGATTCAAATTGCTACCCGTCATCCACCCAGGTCTAGGCAGGCCAGAGAGAGTTTGCTGCTTCCTTTGGGGATTACAATGTGATAATAGTGTCGGTCACAACACATGAACAGGTTTTGTTTCCTGTGTTTAGTCACACTAGAGCAGATCAGGTTCTGCGAGAAGGAGAGCAGAGGGTTGGTTACGTTATATCCACATCTCACCTTTCTCTTAAATCCAGGCCCATTTAATCCAGAGGTGGTTTGAACATGTCCAGGAGACCAAACCCACCATCATGGTCACTTACAATGGGGACTTCTTTGACTGGTAAGGATGGAAGTGGAAACCATAGGGCAAAAGTCAGCTGGGGGCAGGAGCAGGCACTAGACCATGTGTCCCTCCTTCATTTCCAAGGAGTCACAAGGTGACTGTGCAAGGCTGTTCTGATCCATGTTGAGTATTCAGCCACTCTGTGTCTGGAACACCCTCTCTGATGAGCTCTTTCTCCATGCTGGGGGACAGATCAAAGCCAGTGGGTCCCAGACTGCAGAGCCCTGCGATGTGGGGGAGGTGGGGTGCAGAGCTGCCTCTCTCAGGCTCCTGCCTTTGAAGCAGTGACCTTGGACATTCCAATCTAGTTACTTCTGGCTTTCCAAGCCCTGCTCTGCCATCTGCACAGCTGCATCTTGTCTCTGGTGTAAATACCATCGTGTTTATGTGCTGCTGCTCCCCAAACTGGTGGGGCAGTGAACAGAGAGGAGATGACGAAAACTGCAGAGTGACCTGGGGGAGAAGAGCAGTGGGCGGCTCTAGGATCATTGAGTCCTACATTCAGATCCAGAACGTCACTGAGTAGCTGTGCCCATCCTCTGCGGAACGCTGTGCCGAGGGGACTCTTTGGGTCCATACTCAGAATGGTAGCCGGGATGGGAAGGGGGCAGAGAGGAGCTCTGGCTTACATGGTCTGTAAAGGAAGCCAGGTTTGGGGAGGAGGGGTGAAAGTGCCTGTGTTTGTGTCCCCTCTGTACTATGCTCCGCCTTCTCCCCAGGCCCTTTGTGGAAGCCAGAGCAGCAGTGCATGGAATGAATATGTACCAAGAGATCGGATTCCAGAAGGACAGCCAAGGGGAGTACAAAGCCTCCCAGTGCATCCACATGGACTGTCTAAGGTACCAGACGCTGCCTCCCTTCTATGCACCTGTGGCTCTGGGTTTGTAAAGTGCCTGTTCCTGGAGGAGCGTGGGCACTGGCCAGTGAGCTGCCCCTTGGCAGACGTTGCTCGCTGGCTTCATGCATGGTGCCTCGTGCCGTTGGTGGGTCAGTCTGTTATTTGGCTGTTCCATGTCCAGTGCTGGGTATGCTAGGGCCTGGGTAGTGCAGCAAGCTAAGGCCTGGACCTGGCAACTCAGGAGTTCTCTGCTAGCGCTCTAGCTTGGCTGATGAGTCCCAGAGGGGTTGGTCTAAGCCCATTGCCTAGCAGGCAGGTGATGACATTTCAGCCTGTAGTCTGAGCTCCAGCACCCAGGAGAGGCGGAGGAGGGGCATTTGTGCAGCGAGGCAAATCCTCCACAGAGAGCTGGAACGGGAGCGAGTGTTTTAGTCGGTCCAGTTCTATGGGACGGATCCACAGTTTGGATAACCACTCTCCTCCTGCTGGCAGTCCCAGGGTCCCGTCCCCTTCACTCAGGGATTTAAAGTAGGAGGGCTGAGGTATGCTGGGACTGGGGGGTGGGTTAAGAGTCACAGAGGATGCAGATGAGCAGGATTGAGGGCACTGGCAGAGATACCCAGCCCAGCAAGGTACTAGGGCTGGCTCCTGGTACCTTGAACGAAGGCTATGCCCCCTCTCCCCACTTTCTGAGTAATCAAGGTGCTGCCCGTGTGGTTCAGGGTTTCCTGGGGCAGGGTGGCTCATGGCTTCTGTTCACAGGCTGGTGCTCTGGTTCCTTTCCCCAGGTGGGTGAAGAGAGACAGTTACCTCCCCGTGGGAAGCCACAACCTGAAAGCAGCAGCCAAAGCAAAGCTGGGTTACGACCCAGTGGAGCTGGACCCCGAAGAGATGTGCCGGATGGCTACAGAAGAGCCTCAGGTACTCTCTGCTCTGCAGCCTCTGGACCCAGTGGTCAGGAGACAGGCTCCAGGAAGCCACTGATCGTTTAGGCTAGTTCTGGGTGGGGATAAATTCCTTCGGCTAATGCAGTGGGCATGGAAGGATGCTGGAGTGTCACTTTGGCCTCCTCTGTTTCTGGCAGCCTTGGATGGGGTTCCCATGTAATCAGCAGAGCCTGCCCGAGGCGGGATGAGGGATCCTTCCTGGTGCTGTCATGTTGATTTCACTAACAGAGGACCTCTCACTCGTCTACAGCGAGTGAAGCACTTGTGCTGTAGAAGTGCTGTGCAATGCTTCACTCCCACTACAGCTGGGGGAGGCTCCGTGTACACATGGACAGGGTGGGGCATCAGCAATGGGGCATTCGCGTGGACAGGAAGCAGCTCTCCACTCCCAGCACTATTGGGCGTATGGGCAGTTACGTGGCAAGTGGCCTTTTCCCCCGTCCCCTCTGAGCATACAGCTCGTAGACAGCCTTTACTGTCTGTGACTGCCTGTTGCCCACGTCCCCCCTGGGCTGTGGTGCGTGCAGCGGGGAACAGGCATGGGGCAGGCATCGCTCTGCTAGACTCCTGTGCTGAGCTCCACTTCAACTAATCCAGCTCTTTGCTGTTTCCCATCAGACGCTGGCCACTTACTCAGTGTCTGACGCTGTTGCTACCTACTACATGTACATGAAGTACGTGCACCCGTTCATCTTCGCCCTGTGCACCATCATCCCCATGGAGCCCGACGAGGTGAGTGCTCAGGAGCCAGAGCCCGGGCTGGGCTGAGTGCTCTGTGTCAGTGGAATGTGGCCGTGCTGGCAGAGGGTCCCCCTTGCCAAGGGGCTGAGGCATGAGAGTAGACTTGGTGGGGAAGGGGCATGTCTGTCAGTAGGGGCTGTGGCTCTTGCAGGGCTCAGACGTGCTGACACTGGCAGCTCCCAGTGACTTCAGCTGGAGTTCTGTGCGCTCAGGACGTCTGCAGATCAGGCTCCCACCGGTGTTACCCAGGGCTCTGGGCATTTACCCAGTAGAGGGCACTCTCCTGGGCTAGATTCACTCAGGGAGCTGTGGGGGAGCTGTCTGTGCTAGCAATTTTGAGGAAGTCTCCCCTTGTTGCACTAATACTGGTGACGATGGGAGCGCTGGGAGATGCGGCATGGACAAGTTCACATCACGTAGGCCTGCAGGGCAGCAGTGTCAGTGCTAATGCAACAGCCACAGCTCCCTCCCCGTCACTAGTATAGGTGCAGTATGCGAGGCTCTCCTAAGGGCAGGGTGTTCTTTGCTCCCCACTGTTATCACAAGTTGGGTGTTGCCAAGCCAAGCACCTTGTCTCGCTGACATGGTGCTGTGACAGGGCTGGCTCCCCCGAGTTCCTGCATGACTCAGTCTCCGCCGTGTGTCCTGACACCAATTCCCCCCACATCTCTCCCTGCAGGTGCTACGGAAAGGCTCAGGGACGCTGTGCGAGGCGCTGCTCATGGTCCAGGCCTATCACGCCAACATCATCTTCCCCAATAAGCAGGAGCAGGAGTTCAACAAGCTCACAGAGGATGGGCATGTGCTAGACTCGGAGACCTATGTCGGGGGCCATGTGGAGGCGCTAGAGTCAGGGGTCTTCCGCAGCGACATCCCCTGCCGCTTTAAAATGGTGCGAGCCTAGGTCTGATCTCCCCTCCCCACATCTGTGGGGTGGGGAGGGCTGTGGAGAGCCCATCTCATCCCCCCGCAATAGTAGTTACTTTCCCCTGTGTTTTCTGTTGTGCTGGGATCCTCTGGCTCTGGGCTCCTGAATCCAGACATAGCTCGAACGGGCAAAAACCTTTCCCCAGCTGGAAATAACAACCAGCCAAGCCAAAAGAAATGCCAGGATCTGAGACTTCGGCGTCGGAGAGTTCCCTGGACTCAGCCGCCCTGGTAGGGAAGGCCCTGCCTTCCTCTCTGTCAAGGTCACACACAGCCTCCTGCCTTCTCTCCTGCTTCAGCTATGCCTCTCCTTGCTTTGTCTCTCACCCATTCCCAAATGGGTGCTGCTTTCCGCAGCACTCCCTGTGCCCACCCGCCCTTTCCACCTTCAGCCCCTCCCTGCAGTCCTAAGTGCACACCGCTCACTGTGTGTTCACTGGGCTTTTAGAGGGTAAGTTCCTTGGGGACGGGGCTTGGTGTAACATGCTGTGTATGCATCCAGTGTTGTGGAATAGGCCAGCCCAAGAACAGTCGTTCCTGCCGCAGAGATAGGGCGGCACAGGCTGAATATAAGAGGTGACCCTTGAGTGCTGGAGCTGAGCCTTGGGTGCTTGGGACAGCGAGGGTGTACTAGGAGCTGGCGGCTAGGTCAGCTTTGTCCCAAGTGAAACGCTGGTGTGTGGGTGTGCTCGTAATCCTTGGAGTGTGGCTTTCCAGCTGTGGGGCGCCTCCTGTTTCATGCCAGCCTTGTGCTGCCCAGACCGTATGGCAGTTTTAGAGCCCTGTAGGGAAATGCCGGATCTGCCTGGAGGCTCTGGCTGCATCTGTGTCTAGGATGCACAGTGCCTTCCAAGGGTCTGCTGGTGACCTACACTGCTCACAACCTGCTTGTGCCCCCATCTCGTTCAGTGCAGTAAGACCCTGGGATGGATTTTGTCTCCCCATCACAGACAGGCAAATGTGTGGCCCTTACCAAGGGGAGGGAAACACACCCTAGACTAAGCTGTAGGTTAGTGGGTAGAGTGGCTTGTCATGGATGCCTTCCATTGTCCTAGGCCCATCTAAGGCAGGCACAGAAACGGACAGCTTGGGAGGAGTTCGTAGTTGCTTTCTTCCCCCTGGCCAGCAAGGGAAGTCGGGTGAGAGGAGCTGGAGACATCCTCATAGTTACTGTCATTCCCATGTCCCCTCAGAACCCTGTTGCCTTCGACTTTCTGCTGCAGCGCGTGGAGAAGACTCTCCGGCATGCCATCGAGGAGGAGGAAGGTTTGCCACTGGATCAAGTCACCAACTTCCAGGAGGTAGCTTGGACCAAGGCCTGGGGTGTGGCACGGCTTGGGGCCTGTAGGGGGCAGTACGTGGAATTTCTCTCGACAAGCCCATCTCCTGTTTGTGTGTGTTAGCATCATATAACCGCTCCCCTTTAGCTATTGTTCTTTTCAGCCCTGAGTTCACCACCTTCCCTCCTCCCCCACCTGTGCCTGGCCCCATTCCCTTGTTTGAAATAGTTGACATCAGAAACAGTCTCCTGTGACCGAGGCTAAGGGGAATCAGTGCTGGTGAAGATCAAAATGCAGCTCCTTCTAAGCTTCGTGCTCCATTGGCTCTTACTCCGGGTCCTCATGCGCTCTGTGGTCATGGGAAGGTTGAGTACCTGTCCCTGTGGAGGGGAGGCCATGCTGCATGCTCGGCTCAATTGCTGATTCATTCCTGTCTGGTTTCTGCCTCTTCCCCTCACCGCAGGTGTGTGATGAAATCAAAGTCAAGCTGAACTCCCTGAAGGACATTCCTAACCGGATCGAGTGTCCTCTCATCTACCATCTAGATGTGGGGGCCATGTACCCCAACATCATCCTTACAAACAGGCTGCAGGTGGGTAGCAGGCTGCCTCCTCCTGGCTTCGCATCCCAATGGGACGGGCTCAAAGACACTGCCTCCTTCCCAGCCAGCGAGAGCAAACTCCCTGCTCAGGAGGAAGTGCGTAAGCATGGCTGGGTACTGACGCCCAGTCGGGCATTTGGAAGGGCCTGCTATACCTACAGCTGCCAGCGGGTCAGAGGAGAGAAGCCTCTGAGGAGGCAGAGCTCTGAACCCAGTTATTAGAGGCCTGGGCTGTAGGCCAAGCTGGGAGTAAAACCAGGTTCTCTGATCTCGCGCGCGCTCTCTCCCTCTCTCTCTCTCTCTCTCTCTCTCTCTCTCTCTCTCCAGCCCTCGGCAATGGTGGATGAGGCCACATGCGCTGCCTGTGACTTTAACAAGCCAGGTGCCAATTGCCAGCGCCGGATGACCTGGCAGTGGAGAGGGGAATTCAGTGAGTGTTACTCTGCTTGCAGAGGTCCCTTTGCTGTGCTACGCTGCAGGGAGACCCTGGAGCCTGGCCTAGGAACAGTCCTCCCCCGACTCCTGCTCAGACGTGCTCATGGCTGTCCTTCCCTTGCAGTGCCCGCGAGCCGCAGCGAGTACCACCGCATCCAGCAGCAGCTGGAGTCAGAGAAGCTGCCCCCGCTCTACCCGGACGGCCCGCCTCGTGCTTTTCACGAGCTGTCCCGTGAGGAACAGGCCAAGTTTGAGAAGAAGCGACTGGCGGGTGAGAACGAGCTTAAAATGATATTTTCTGAACTCTGAGAGCGTGGTACCTTGTGGTTCAGTTTGCTCCATCGGGGTGCTGAAGGGTCACTTCCCCTGGAGATATTTCTCCAGATTAACTCCCCCTGTTTGCCTAGTCCATGCTGGTACAATCTGCGGGCTCTAAGGGATAACACACGGCCAGCTTGTAATGTAGACACTGGCTACGCAGACACAACTGGCTTTCGCCCTTCCACCTGTCATCATACACCCTACATTACACCCTCCTCTGCCCATGTCCTGAGTGGTCTTGTAACGAGCTGCTTCTTCCTAGCCACTGAAGTTGGAGTTACGTTGTGTGCCAGGGCAGATCACGTCTGCTCTCAGCAGGCTGTATGCCAGCTCTCTTCTGAGGTCCCCAGTGGGGCTGGGCAGTGAGTTTCTAACCCTTTGGGTTGTGAAGAAAACCTTCCAAGGCTCCCTGCTGTAGTCTGTGGAGAGCGCTCTGGATTCTGTCTGAGGCATGAACAGCCCCTTTCATCTCAGATGAGTTTTAACTCTGAAACCTAATGATGAATAGCAGTGTCAGCACCGTGAGCGTTTTTACTGCTTGGGAGGCACTGTTTAGCAAACCCATCACCCTGTTCTGGGGCTGTAGGTGGAGCCTGGGTTTGAGGGTGGAGCATGAGAGCACCATCGTTCTTCTTGTATGCCCCCCATCCTGACCCCTGTGTTGGGAGGTGCTGTTTCTCCCTGCTGTTATGGCCTGCCCCATGCAAAACTTAGCTGCTACCGCCATCCTCCTGTGCCCACCAGTTGGGGTGAGCGTCCGTGTGGGCATGCTGGTCTCTGGCTAAGCTGCTTCTGCTCTCTCCGGCACAGATTACTGCCGCAAGGCCTATAAGAAGCTGCACGTCACCAAGGTGGAGGAGCGCATCACCACCATCTGCCAGCGGGAGAACTCATTCTACGTGGACACCGTGCGAGCCTTCAGAGACCGTCGCTACGAGTTCAAGGGCTTGCACAAGGTGTGGCGGTCGGATCTCTCTGCTCTGGGTGTCACTGGGGGAGCCACGAATGCCCTTTTCCTGGAACAGCTGATCTCTGCTTCCAGAAGCTGAGCATGAGCAGCTGTGCTCAGGAGCTCTGAGGCCAGCTTGCTGAATCAGACCCAAGCTCAGAACAGAGACGGGTCCCTCCATGTGGCAGTTCTGGGAGGGCCGAGGGGACTCACCTGGCTCTCCCCACTGATCCATCTTACTCGGTAAGCAGCAGTGGTGAGGCATGAACAGCTCCAAGACCCAATCAGTTGCTACACCAGTGAGCTGAGTGGCTGCATGTTTAGTTCATCTGGGATTTAGCCAACCCTGCGCCCAGGCATCCTGTTTCCTTGCCCTGGGTTGAATTTGGGGCAGCACATTTAAACCGAGACAGCTATGAGGTGAGAGGACTGCAGACTAGGGCCGGGCTGGGAGGGGAAGGCTGAGAGCTGGCTGAGGGAGAGGGGGACCCTAAACGTACAAACTGCTCTAAAGGGGACCGGGATTGGCTCCCCTCCTCCCTGGAGGCAGGGAAATGCTGCAGCAGAGCAAAACAGCAAGAGGAGTTTTCCTGTAGGCCCTGGGATGAGCTGGCCTTGGAGTCCCAGCTACGGGATATGGGGGCTGGGCTGTGGGTGCTCTTCGAAGGGAATGGCCCAGAGATGGGGGCTGGGAATCAAAGCCCATCGATTGGTTTTATTCCCTTTGCTGAGCCATGCGCTGCCTAAGACGCTGCAGCCCCTTGCTTCAGGCCCAGAGAGTTGCAGCTCAGCTGTCAGCCTCTTGTGTGTCACCGTCCATCCCAACGCCAGTCGGGCCCCCAGCTGGGGGCGGTTGGGACCTGGTGTCCCTAATGCATGTAGGAAAAAACAAAAGACCCTTGAGTCTGTCTCCAGAATGGTTCTGCAAAGACCCAAACCATCTTTTGCTTTGCAGCTTATCTTTAGTAATTGCCTCAGTCCTGCCCCCAGGCATGGGGCTGGGCTAGAAGGCCCTGCCAACCCACGTGACTCTGCTGTTGGATTTTATCCTGTCTCCTCTCGCTGCACAGCTTGCTGCCATCTGTGCAGTGAGATGTGGGCAGAGCTGATCGGAGGCAGCTTGGCTGCTGTGTGACGTCTGTGAGGAGCACGTCCTTCAGAGCCGAGTGTGAAGCAGGAAAGCTCCTCTCCATCTAGCATGAGATCTTGTTCCCTAGGTCCAAGTGAAAGGAATGTAGAGTCTGCCCAATTGATCCCGAAGCACCCTTGCCATACTGGGGGCTGTTATCTTGGGGAATAACTGGACGCTGCTAATGTCTGTAGTGCCTGGGCAGTAGCTTTCTGACCCGTCTGCGGCTGTCTGTCTGTCTCTCTCAGGTGTGGAAGAAGAAGCTGTCTGCTGCCACAGAGATGGGAGACGCCACCGAAGTGAAACGCTGCAAGAACATGGAGATCCTGTACGACTCCTTGCAGCTGGCACATAAGTGTATCCTCAACTCCTTCTACGGCTACGTGATGCGCAAAGGGTGGGTGCTGCCTGCAGCCTTCTCCGATGGGAGCTAGACACACACTCCTCCCTGCCAGACCCCTGCTGGGAGAGGATGCAGGAGGGAGGGTCACTCCTGTGATTCTGCCCCTGCTTCCCCAGCTCCTCGCTGGTTTCCAAGCCTGTGGGTGATCCCTGTACCACTCCCCTTACTGCTGTTCTTATGGCAGCCCGCAGAGGCCAACCCAGAGCAAGACCCCTTGTGCTGGACCCTGAACAACCAGCAATAGACAGTCCCTGCCTGGAAGAGCTTCCAGCCTGACCAGACAAGACACGAGAGGGGAAGGGGATACAACCCATCACTGGGCGTCACTCTCTTGCTCTTGGATCTTCCATTCTGGGGCTCCTTGCCATACCCTTTTCCCAAAGGTTGGCATGAGCTCGCTGCCAGCTCCTGTTCATACTTGGCCCCTTCCTTCGCCAGGGCCCGCTGGTACTCTATGGAGATGGCCGGGATTGTCTGCTTCACTGGAGCAAACATCATCACCCAAGCCAGGGAGCTGATCGAGCAGATTGGGTAAGTGCCGGAGGGGGTAAACGACCCAGGGCATGGGCCTGTGGGGGGACTAGGGGAGAGCCCTTGGCTGCAGGACCGCCCCGGTGAGACATGTTGTATGAAGGCTTGTGAATCATGGCCAAGATGCGGGATACAAAGCCACTGCCATCTGTAGGTTCTTCCATCCAGCTGCTTGTGTTAACTGGGCGGGCTCTGCAGAAAGGCCCTGCCCTTCTCTCTGCCAAGCTGTGCTCTCCCTTCCTAGGAGGCCGCTGGAGCTGGACACAGACGGAATCTGGTGCGTCCTTCCCAACAGCTTCCCAGAAAACTTTGTCATCAAATCGACCAATGCAAAGAAGCCCAAGGTGACAATCTCCTATCCTGGTGCCATGCTGAACATCCTGGTGAAGGTAAATCCAGCCCCAGCGTAGACCAGCTGGGATGGGGGTGGAGAGGGAAGGACGGGAGAGGAGACTCCAGCGGACGTGCTCTCCCAAAGGGGAGAGTGATCTTGGCCTTCACCCATGCATGGAGCCAGTGAAGGCTGCTCTGCCTTCGTTGGGAATTACAGGTACTGGGGCCACCCAGACGGCAGCTTCTGTTCCAGTACTGTCTTACCGCGAATGAACAGGCCCTTGGAGCCTCACTTGCTGCTTTCCCAGTGCCAGCCTGGGGAGTTGTTAGCACAAGCCTGGTACCTTGCGGGTGGGGAAGAGAGTCCCAGAACCCCACTGCATGGTGCAGATGACAGCTCATAGAGAGGAGGAGCCCAGGATTAGTGAATGCATGTGTGTGCACACGCTCCCTTCAATCTGTGCACGCTGGCTGAATGGCGTCATGACCCCAGGGACCCGTGCAATACTCTTCGCCTGTCTGCCGTTTGCCTGCGTAGAGCCTGGCTTCAGCGACTGGAGTGCAGCATGCCCACCTCTGCTCCTCGCTCTAACACAGCGGGGCGCTGATGGCTGCCTATACCCCATTACTGCCTCGCTAATGCCTCTGTCAGGACAGCCACTTTAACAAGCTCTCTGCCATCCTCTCCTCCTCTGGTCCAAACCCAGTGCACCCTGCTGCTGTCTGTCCAGCCCGCCCCATGCCAGCCCCCTGCTGGCTGGAACCAGAGTGAGGTGTTTTGTAAAGTTTTTATTTTGTGTCCTGCTGAAGTACAGATCAGGAGGGAAGGCTCAGTCAGGCATCTCAGCTGGCTCACAGGTCGATGCTCCACCCTAGGGCCATGGGGAGTGTGGCTTGTCTGTGGGGTGCCAGGCTGTTGCCCATTACACTGGTGAGGGAGCAGAGAGTGTTTGCTGTCCTTCCCTGCTCATTTGTGGGAGCAGCGGGTACTTGGGGGTCACTCCTGATGGGCATGTTGGGGGAATGTCCCCCTTTCGCCCCACGGATTGTCAAGCCAGCAGTGCAGTGAAGTGGTCCCATGGCGCTGTGTTTACAGGAAGGCTTCACGAATGATCAGTACCAGGAGCTTGTGGACCCGGCTTCGCTCACCTACGTTACCCGCTCAGAGAACAGCATCTTCTTTGAAGTGGACGGGCCGTACCTGGCCATGATCCTCCCAGCCTCCAAGGAGGAGGGCAAGAAACTGAAGAAACGGTGAGTGTCACTTTACTCAGAAGGAGGTGAGCAGGTTGGCTGTTTGTGCTCTCCTAGTCTAATGGGGTGTGAAGCAAGCCAGTCCCTGCTTCCTTACCTGCTCAGCGCTGCACAGAACTCAGGAAATGCAACAGTCCAGATTCCAGCTGCAATGTGAATGAGACTGAACTGACTTCACCAGCAGTACAGGGGCGTGAGCCTGGCCTAGGGAGCATCTTCTACTGTTACATTCCTGGGGGTGAACCACAGTTGTCAAACGTGCCAGTAGGCCAGAAGAGTGCCTAGCATTGCTGGGAGGCAGTCTTAGCTCATAGGTTTGCTGGCAGAGATTTTAACTGGGCAGCCTCCATGTTACAGCCACGGAATCTTCTGAGTTATGTTGGACCCTATTCTCCCTTGACTTGCAGCCCAGGCAATCCCTCTGAAACCTAGGAGTGTAGGAATGGCCAGATGGGCTTAGACCAGTGACCCATCTGGTCTAGTGTCCTTCAGAGGACAGAGCAAGGAAACTCACAACGTGCAGTTACAAAATACACCTTCCTAGTGAGGAGAGCATGGCTCAGAGCCTTTGGCTTAGATCCCTTCCAATTCCCTGTAACTCTGCTGTTCTCCTGAGCCACACAAATATCTGATCCTTGTTTGAATCCCACTAACCTGGCCCCAGGGATGTGCTGTGGCCGTTCTTCTCCTGGATTTCCCATCTGTCATCTCAGCAGCAACAACAAGGCCCAAATGATGTCTTTCCACCACTTTGTCTTGTACCGGCTTCATGGTTTTGGTGATCTTTAATCCTCTCTGTTCCGTGTCATTCTTCACCGTGTCTATCCAATGCATCCTTGGTCTTCCTCTGTTTCTAGTTCCTTGCACTCTGGTACGTATCCCCATGTATGGTATCCTTCCTGAAGTGTCCAAACCGTCATTGTCTTTCTTGAATCTTCTGTAACAGTGTTATTTCTTGCCCTAACCATTTTCTTCTCTTTGTTTGTTTTCTGCAGTTTTCCATTTTCCCCTCAGCCAGTTCATTTCTGCAGGCAAGATCTTTTGTTCATCAGCTTTTCTCATACTCCAGCAGTATTGGCATGAGGGAGCCTCAGATACGTTGACTTCTGCTTTTATCAAAATGTCTTTACCCTTCTGCAAGATATAGAGTTATCCCAATATGGTAACAGCTAGACAGAGTCGTCTTTTTATTATCTTCCCAAATCTCATTCTTCAATACTAGTCCTCCAAGGTACACTGTTTGTTCTAGTTCTTTCTCCTCCGAGTTTGATCTTTACCTCTTTCTCTTGTCTTCCAGTCTTCTCTATGCTGATCTTCAAGCCAAATGTTCTGCTGTCCCAGTTGACCTCATCACTTATTCTCTATAAATCATCCTAGGTCAATGCTGTGAGTCAGTATCCTCCACGAATTGAAGGCCACGCACTGTCCTACCATGTAACATGTCTCCTCCCATTTCATCTATCAGTGCTACAACTGTGACTGCATCCAGTACCAAGATCTGATGAGAGCGTCCATCCTTGTCTCACTTCTACAGATTCCCTGCACCATTCCATCTGCTTCTTTTCTGCTCTCACCACACGCAAAAACTTGCTGTGGATGTTTGCTCCATTCTTCATGGATGCCACACGTTCTCATAGCTTGCCATAACCCTCTGCCAAATGCGATCAAGACTCTGAAGTCTGTTGTGGCAGATTTGGCTTTGTTCTAGGTACTTGTCTGATATCTGGCTCATCACAAATAACTGATCTATTGTGCTTCATTCATCCTGGTCGAAATCCAGCCCATTTCTCTGCAAGCGCTGCTTCCATAGACGACTTCGTTCTTGTCTGCAGTGCATTGGGGAATGCTTTCCTGGCACACTCAATGAGCTGATTCTTCATATCAGTCCTATTATCGCTTCTCCCCGTTTGCTTGGCTCTTGCTGCGTGTAGACCCATGCCTGGCTTGTGCATCACCTTCACCGTGTGTTCCTTGCCTGCTTGCAGCAGCTCTGAGCATACGTCGGCACCTTTTTCCTTTTCAAACTGCCTATCAAGATCTTTCGCTACTTCTAAGAATTCCAGCATCTGTTCTCCCTGGTTTGTGCTGAGGAGCTTCTCCAGGAGGTTTCCCCCACGTGTTCTGCATGTGGTACAGCTCTTCAAAGTGGTCTTTCCATTGTTTACTCTTTGCTTATTCACCCCCAGTTACCATTCCACACTTATCTTTCACTGCTGACATCCTCATCTCATCTGTCCCCCTATATTACTAATTTCTCTTGTATTGAAATATAACAGTTGTGTCACATTTCTCTTTGTGGATTCTTCTGTTTCCTTACATTGTTCTCTTCTCCAGTTTCTTTTGTCTCTTTGCTTCCTGTTTTGTGTCTCTGGTCAGCCAATTGTACTCTGCTTTTAAACTTACATCATCCTTTTCATTCTCCGTTAGCTTCCTACACTTGTCACTGTACTGAAGCATTTAATCTGCTATCCGCCTTTGGCCTTGCACCCAACGCTTATTCACCCACTCTCATAATCCCATTTTGTACGCGGTTCCCATGTCTCTTCAACATTCATTTCTTCTTTTAGCAGGGACATGATGTTTTTCCACATGATGTCTTTTTAGTCTTTCCTGATGTCCAGCTCTCTCAATTTGTCTGCATCATGAATCTTGGATTTTGGCACTTTTTAGATTTCTCTCAGCCTCAACCTCATTGATGCCAGGACTAATTTATGATCTGATCTGATAACAGCCTCAGATGATCTCCACACTTGATTTATATCTGCAGTTCACAAGTACAAAGTCTGTCATGTTCTTCATTTGCCCCTCAGGTGATATCCATGTCCACTTCCCCTGCCACCTTCTTTGTTGAAATAGTGTGTTCGTTATCACCAGGCTGTTACTTAGGCTACTAAATTTCTGCCTTTCTCCTCTTCTGTTTTCTTCATCTACCTCTGTCTATTGCTCCAGCCCAGGAATTCCAGTCCGATCCTACTTTTGCTTTAAAATCTCTTGAAACTCCTTGTATAGTTTTCTGTAGATCTTTATAAAGTTTGTCAATTTCTTCCTTGGCACCGCTGAGGTTGGTGGATATATTTGTACTGTTGTAACTGCTCCGATTTGATTCTGACTCTCGTCTTTGATGTACAAGGAGATAGCAAGTTGCTGTAAGAACCTGGCTTGCCTTCAGCTTTAGCAGCAATGCAACTTCATGCTCATGCCCGCCATCTTCTTTTCCTGCTGTGGGTGTTGCATTTACATCACGATAAAATTCACCTCTGCCTTCCCATCTCATTTTCCTATTCAGGGAATCCAGTCGGGCCTGCGAATGCCTGTTAAACTGAAGGGCCATCTCCTTGCTCAACCCTGCTCAGTTCCTGTTCACAAGTAACTTGCAGCCTTTTCCTGCTCCGTCCTGCTCCAGTACAGTCCATCACCATGGAAACCTGTGTGATGTCGAGCACCCTGGGCTCCTTGAGACCAAATAGCTGCAGGATAGGGGCAGGTGCAGTTGCTGATCTGGGTGGGCACTTTGGCCTATCACACATTGAACCAACTGCTGCCCAGAAGCCCTACCAACATGTTTCATAGTCACATGGATGGTGGAGGGCCTTCCATAATTCTCTGCATTCACACTCCCCTGCATGCTCCGGTGTGGGACTGACCCTCCTTTGGCATCTTCAGAGTGATGTGGATACTCATGACCTCTGCTCCATGTGCCCAGCTTGCTTGGAGAGCATGGCCCTGGGAGGTTTCAAGCTGGTTTGTGTGCACTCATGTGCACTGGTGATTGGCTGGGGCAAGGGATGCAAACTGCAGAGAGAGCCAGGGCTGACCGTTGGAGGGATGTGTCCTTTTAACTAGTGATGCTACAGCATCTCTCCTCTCTGATTACGCCATCAGCTTCTTCTGCCCCTTCACAAGCAGGCAGCTTCCTCATCCTCCCCTGGGAAACTCTCCAGGGCTCTGCCCTGCGTTTCTCACCCCCATCCTGCACCGTCGACTTCTCCCTGCTCCCTAGGCATGGAGCAGTGTCCCGTTCAGTATCCACCCCCTGCCTGTTCTGTCCCACACAACTCCTGACAGCCCTTCCTTACTTGCAGCGTTCTGGTGAGAAACGCTCCTGGCTAGCAGCTCTGTGGAGCAGGGCTCTGTTACCGCTCAGCACCTTGACTTTGAGCTGCGTGAATCTGGGTTTATTTTCAAGCACCCTAGTCCTTGGCTAGCCTGGCAATGCGGCTGGGGGTGTCTAGGAGCACAGCGAGGCCCATCTCCACTGGCAGGGAAAGGACATGCCATGGAGTGCTGGGCGGTTTCTCACGAGCGCTGTCTCCCAGGTACGCGGTGTTCAATGAGGACGGGTCCCTGGCTGAGCTGAAGGGATTTGAAGTGAAGCGGCGTGGGGAGCTGCAGCTAGTTAAGATCTTCCAGTCGTCAGTGTTCGAGTCCTTCCTGAAGGGCACCACGCTGGAGGAGGTCTACGCCTCCGTGGCCAAGGTGGCCGACTACTGGCTGGATGTGCTTTACAGCAAGGTGAGTGCCCAGCCTCTTGCTTCTCTGTGCTGCAGTGTGGGCCCAGGAGTGGAGATGGGTGCAACCCCCTGGATGGGAGGACAAGGTATGCACTGGTGAATGCCCTGCCGTCAGGAGCTAAGGGAGAGCAGCAAGGGGAGGACGGATGTTCTCTCCAGCGACCCGCTTGTCCCCTTGTTTCCCCAAGGGCCTTCCCAGCTCTATGGCTTTGGTTCTCTCTGCTGCCCCTGACTTGGGAGGAGAACAGGAGCTGTCGGCGGCCTGTGTTTGCGGCACTCTCTTGGCTGCTGTTGTCCGTGTTGGGCTAATATTTGCCCTTCTTCTCCAGCAGCTCCCATCCCGGGATGAGTATAGCCCCCTCCCCAGAGCTGGGTCACTAGGTCATTCCCATCCACTCCTCTTTGATAGCTAGGGAGTGACCGTCTCAAAGACACGTAGCAAGGCAGAGCCAGGAGCCTGGTTTCCCCTCTCCCCATCCTGTAGGGAGGTCAGAGCCCTATGTTTGACATCAGGCTGTTGTCAGGGAAGTGGTGGTGTCAGACTGGGTGTCCTGATCTCTGCCTGTGGAGGAGGAGGAAGACCTGGTCGAACACACTTAGCCTTGGCCAACCCCATAAGAGACGTTTCCGAAGGATGGAATCAGAAGGTTAAGTAAACGTCTCTTTGCAGCAGCTCTGATTCTTCTGTGAGTTCTCCTGGCAAGGCAGTGCTGCTCAGCTCTCACTGGGTTCATTTTGTGGGGTCCTTGCAGGGTAGGATGTGGCCAGTGGGGCTCTGTGGAGTCTGGCCACCTTCCCTGGGTCAGAATCGGAGAGCGCTGACATGGACAAAGCCAAGAAATTGGGCAGAGTGGATAACCCTAAGAAACAAAGGGGACACAGGGTCCCCAAGGGACACTTGGGAGCTTCCAGTGGCCACTCTTGTGCCTGATCAGGATGATAAACACCCCTGAATTGCCATAACATGACAGTGTAAAACAGGGCCGTCCCCAGACACAAACCCACCAGCGAGCCAAGCTGTAGTCAGTGTGTTCTCAGTATGCCTTAGATTGTAAGCTCTGTGGCAGAGCATGGCTCGTATAGCGCCCCCTATGGAGGACCGTATGTTCCTGCAGCACTAGCTAATAGCAATAGGGATCCCACAGACACTTTCTCTCCCCAGGCTGCCAACATGCCAGACTCTGAGTTATTTGAGTTGATTTCCGAGAACCGCTCCATGTCCCGCAAGCTGGAGGATTATGGGGAGCAGAAATCCACCTCCATCAGCACGGCCAAGCGCCTGGCCGAGTTCCTGGGGGATCAGATGGTGAAGGATGCTGGGTTGAGCTGTCGATTCATCATCTCCAAGAAACCGGAAGGGTCCCCTGTTACCGAGAGGTAAATCTACTTTGAGAGGCACTGGGGCTCACCACAGAGGGCCTGTGGTGAGAAGTCTCTGCCGGCGGGGGCAGACCATAATGAAGGCATGGGGGTAAGATGGAGCCTGTATCTGCCTGCTGCAATGAGCCCTAATGGGATGCTCTGGGGAGGGGAACGAGCCATGATGGCCTCCCTGCGTGCTCGGGGAGGGAGTTTTGTGCTGCCAGCGTCCAGTGGGTGATGAGTGCTCTCATGTGTTCCAGGGCCATCCCGCTGGCCATCTTCCAAGCCGAACTCACCGTGCGGAAGCACTACCTCCGGAAATGGCTGAAGAGCCCATCCCTGCAGGACTTCAACATCCGGACGGTAAGTGATCCAGAGACACCGGTACCGACTGCCCATCACTGGCACCCGACAAGGGGTGTGGCTAGTACACGGGCACAGAGGGGCTGTGCGAACCCAAACTCCCTGCAGCTGTGCCTCAGCAAGGCATAGCTAGGGAGCCTGCTGCTCTGCCTTCCCCAGTGCTAACTGTCACCCTGTCCCTGCACCCAGATCCTGGACTGGGACTACTACATCGAGAGACTAGGCAGCACCATCCAGAAGATCATCACCATCCCTGCGGCACTGCAGCAGGTGAGAGAGCAGCTGGGCCTGGAGCGGCTGGGCCCTGAGCCTGGAAGGGCCGGGTCCCTGCCCTCTCCCAATGTGGCTGGCGTGACAGGCCATGTCCTTGCAGGTGAAGAACCCTGTGCCCCGCGTCCGACACCCAGACTGGCTGCACAAGAAGCTCCTGGAGAAGAACGACGTGTACAAGCAGAAGAAAATCAACGAGCTGTTTACTAGTGAAGGCAAGAGACAGGTAATGGGGGTAGGGCTGAGACACAGCAGAGGGACTGGCCAATGCTGTTTGCCTAGGCCACGTGGGGCCCTGTCTGTTCCCACACCCTGGCCACCACGGCTGAGCCCCCCTGCCCTTGTTCCCACCCCAGGTCACTGCCAACCAGCCTCAGGAGGGCGCCCCCTGCACACAGGTTGCCGACATGGAGGATTTTGGGGCTTCCAAGCCTGTGCAGCCGTCGGTTCCTATCGCCAGTAAGCGCAAGCGGGTCCTGGTGACAGGGGAGAGCCAGGAGATGTCTCAGAACCTGGAGCTGACCCAGTCCTGGCGGGAGATCCTGGGCCCGCCCCCGCCCACTGGCACCACCAAGGTAAAGATGCTCCGGTGGGAGGCAGGGCAATACCTGTGAGATGCTCACTTGTCTGGGGAGCAGAGGGGTCAGCGTTGAGGGGACGGGGAAGGGCAGGCTTAGCCCAGCTCCATAGCCACGCCCCAGAGCCTGTCCTGGCTGGGGAGTTGGAGGGGCTGGGTGGTAGCACATATCCATATCTCAGGGGATTGCCCTGACCGTGCTGGGTGTCTTTGCAGCTAATACCTCCATGATCCTCACCCCAGTCACCCCCCTTTACTCTCCCCCCAGGAGGAGCGCCTGGCCTGGCTCCGGTACCACAAGAAGAAGTGGGAGCTGCAGGCACGGCAGCGCCAGGCCCGCCGGAAGAAGCGGCGGCTGGAGGATGGTGAGGTGGTGCTGGGTGGGGGCGTGATCCGGGATGGGTCCTCCAAGGGGCTCAGCAGCTACCTGCGCAGGACAGCGCGCAGCATCTTGGACCTGCCCTGGCAGATCGTGCAGGTACCAGGCAGCAGGAGGTGGGCTGTTTCTGCTGAGTCCGTCACGGGTGCTCAGCCTCTGCTTGGAAATCCCTCCTGCAGACTCCCAAGCTGGTGAATCCCAGGTGGACCAGGCGGGACCTCCCAGCCCAAGGGCCAGGTGGCTCTTTATGGACACTAGCTCCCCTGGCAGACAGGGGGCTCTACCCATTGTCCTTGGCCAGGATTTCTGGGTGGGACAACCCGGCTCATCCCCTGTGGTGCTGCCATTGAGCCCAGCTGACTGGGGCGGGGAGGAAAAAGGTGTCTGGACCTTGGCCTGGACTGTGAGCTGCTCCTTGCGTTTGGGCACCCAGCCTCTTGCTGCTGCAGTGCCCGTCGTGGCCTTTGAAAGCCCCTGGCTGGCCTGGAACTGCAGCCTGAGTGTGTGACAGTGATCCGCACCTTGCCCTAGCACAGAATGCCTAGCCAGGGGCCGGCACTGGCAAGGATCTGCTGGCCCTCGTCACAGGCTCCGAGCAGACGGCCCTGGTGGCATGTGCACAGCTCCTTTCAGAAGCAGTGTCATGGACTGGAGGCTCCCTGGGAGCAGAGTTCAGTGGGGATCTCCCCTGGCTCAGGGCCTGGATTTGAGCTAGGAGGGTTTGGCCTCCAGGCCCAGGAAGAGAGCACCCCTGGGGGGCAGTAACTGAGCACATGCAGGGGATCAGGGGGGTGAAGGCATGGTATGGCCAGAACACCCCTGCCTCTTAAGTCCCAAGGTTGAGAAAACATCCAGTGTGGCTGGCGGCCCCAGAGGGAGCGGCGTTCTCTCGAGGCAGGTGCCCGGGGTTGGGGTCGGGTATCCTGAGCAGGGGGCCCTACAAGCCCCTGGGGGAAGAGTGAGTAACACTGCGCGCTGCCTCCCACCGGGCCTCTGAGCCGCCTTCCCGCCTGCAGGTTGCTGAGACCAGCCAGCCAGGCCTGTTCAGGCTGTGGGCTGTCATCGGGAGCGACCTGCACTGCATGAAGCTGAGCGTCCCACGTGTCTTCTATGTCAACCAGCGGGTGGCCAAGCCAGAGGAGGGAGCCACCTACCGGAAGGTGAGGGGAGCGATCTCAGCTCCGCTGGCTGCACACGGGCAACGAGTCAACTGCCCGGGGAGGGAAATCCTATCAGCTAGAGGCCAAGTTCAGACAGTGTGCTGTGCGGGGCCCTCTACCCAGCTCGGCCAGCGCCCATCAGTCCTGACCCACAGCCCGTGCTGTCCCATCCCTGTCTCCCAGCTCGGCCAGCCCCCCTCAGTCCTGACCCACAGCCCCTGCTGTCCCAGCCCCACCCCCCAGCTCTGCCAGCCCCCCTCAGTCCTGACCCACAGCCCCTGCTGTCCCAGCCCTGCCCCTCAGTCCTGCTCCGTGGCCCCTGCTGTCCCAGCCCTGCCCCCGCCACTGCTCGGCCAGCGCCTCTCAGTCCTGACCCACAGCCCCTGCTGTCCCAGCCCTGCCCATGTCCCTCCCTACTACTCAGCGAGCACCCCTCAGTCCCTGCCCACATCCCCTGCCATTCCAGCCCTGCCCCCCAGCTCTGCCAGCACCCCTCAGTCCTGATCCACAGCCCCTGCTATCCCAGCCCTGCCCGTGCTCATCAATCCCAACCCGCAGCCCCCTGCTCTGCCAGTCTTGTCCCACCTCCTACTGTCAGCACCCCTCAGTCCAGATCCACAGTCCCCTGCTATCCCAGCACTGGCCTACTGGGCAGAGGCAGGCAGTTATGGTGATTTTGAGATGTGCACAGTGGATAAATACACTGGACTCCTTTCCACATGGGAATGGGCTAGCGCTGGGAGGTGGGTGGCCTATTCAGCTAGGGCCTGAGCCAGTTCTGGGAGTAGCAGTAGTTCTGTAGCTCTCCTGGGGGCGTTTGGGGCTCCCCCAACCCATGGGAGGAGTGCAGACTGGCGGACGGTTGTGTGTGCATCTTCCTGGCAGGTGAACAGAGTCCTGCCCCGCTCGAATCTCCTCTACAACCTGTACGAGTATTCCGTCCCCGAGGACATGTATCAAGAGCACATCAACGAGATCAACGCCGGCCTGTCTGCCCCGGACATAGAGGGAGTGTACGAGACTCAGGTGACTGTGCCTGGTACCCACCGGGGTTCTGCCCCAGAGGCAGACCTGGCTCCTAAACTGCTGGCCAAACCTGGCCACAGCTTGGGGATGGGAACACAGGCTGCCGTGGCCCACTCGGGTGTTACCCCAGCCTGCCTGAGGCCTGGGATCCCCCTGCCTGCAGCATCAGGTGTCCTGTCGCCAGCTCAACAGGGCTGTCCCTCCAGGGAAATGCAGCAGCATGTGCCACCCCTCTTCCCTGGGAGCTGTGAGGTGAGGGTAGGGGAAGGAGGTCACCAAGTGAGATCACACAGGGAAATGGGGCAGGGCAACAGAACTGCCTGAGCGAGCCATGGTCCCTCCACTGGCGACTACCCTCTGGCCCGCCCCCACTCACGTGAATAGCTGCTGGCCCAGTGTCAGTGCCTGTGATGGAGGCTTCCTAGGGAGGCTGACGAGCTCTGTCCCTCCCCAGGTGCCATTACTGCTGCGCGCTTTGATCCACCTGGGCTGCGTGTGCATGGTCAGCAGGCAGCTGGTCAGGCACCTCACTGGCCGCGAGGCTGAAACCTTTGCCCTGGAGCACCTGGAGATGCGCTCGCTGGCCCAGTTCAGCTACCTAGAGCCAGGTAAGGCCCGAGGCTGGGTGTGTTGGCAGGAGGGCTGCGGGGCCCAGCCCCACAGCTCTTACCTGTCTGCTCTGCATTCCTAGGGAGCATCCGGCACATCTATCTCTATCACAACTCCCAGGGCAGCAAGGCGCTCTTTGGCCTCTTCGTCCCATCGCAGCGCAAGGCCTCTGTCTTCGTGCTGGACACGGTAAGGGGGGGCTGCAGGGTGTCTTTAGAGGGGTTGGAATGGTCTATGCTGCTTTGGATTGTGGTTTCCCAGTGGGCTCCAGCAGGAGCGCGGCAGCATTGTTCTCCAAACCCCTCTCAGCACAGAGCAATGCAGCGTCTGGAGCTGCTGGCCCCTGGATGTGAGGACTGGGGGCCTTGCTCTCCCCCCCCGACCCACTCTCTCTTTTTGGCACAGGTGCGCAGTAACCAGATGCCAAACCTCACCAACCTGTACTCATCAGAGCGCAGCGCCATGCTGGAGAAGGTGGGCGAAGAGCTGCTCCCTCCGGACAAGCACACCTTCGAAGTGCGAGCCGAGACCGACCTCAAGACAGTTTCCAGAGCCATCCAGCGCCTGCTGCTGGGCTACAAGGTAGGAGCCACCGCAGGCACCGGGGCTCGGCTAGACATGCAGACGCGGCAGCAGACCATTGGCGGGCGGCCCAGCACTTTATACCCACCACCAGGCCCTGGTTGGCCAGCCATCACCCTAGGCTGGTGCAGTCTCTCCCAGTGCAGGACAAGCCTTGCAGCTAGGCCTCCCAACTCGTTCCTTGGGGCCACGTCCCCACAGCCTCTGCTTCCAACCGTGGTGACCAACATGGTGGAGAGGTGGCAGAGGGGGACCCGCCAGCTCTGCAGGGGGCTCTGACCCGCTGCAGGGGCAGGTGTGATCAGCCATGGGCAGTCGCTGGCCAGGCTGCAGTTTCTCTACCTAGGCAGAGGCCTCCGCACTCCCCGCCCCAGCCAGCCCCAACTCCCCTCCCGCTCCATGCAGGACGAGCGCAGGGGCCCTACGCTGATCGCTGTGCAATCCAACTGGGACGTGAAGCGGCTGGTGAGCGGGATTCCTGTCTTCGAAGAGTTCCCCTTGGTTCCCATGCGGGTGACAGATGACATCAGCTATGCCGTCCTGGACTGGCAGCGCCATGCTGCCCGTCGCATGATCCGCCACTACCTCAACCTGGACACCTGCCTGTCACAGGCCTTCGAGATGAGCAGGTGAGCCGCTGCTGCTGCCCCCTGTCTGGGGACAGGTGCCTGGCACAGTGGGAGGCCTGTGGTTGGCTCTGTCCTGTGCCCCCTAGATGGGGCAGACCAGTGTCAATCGCTTTCTCTGTACCTGGGCTGAGCCCTGCCCCTCGCCTTCCCCGCCCCAGGTACTATCATATCCCCATCGGGAACCTCCCCGACGACATCTCCACCTTCGGCTCCGACCTCTTCTTCTCGCGCCACCTGCGTCGCCACAACCATCTGCTGTGGCTCTCGCCCACGGCCCGCCCGGACCTCGGGGGCAAGGAGGCGGACGACAACCGGCTGGTCATGGAGTTCGACGACAGAGCCTCGGTGGAGATCAACAACCCAGGCTGCTATTCCACCGGTGAGGAGGAGGCTGCAGGGTGCTGGACTGTTGCTTGGGGAGTGAGAAGCGGGTTGGGGAGCCAGCCTGCTGCCCCCAGGGGTAGGGTGTTTGGGGGACTGCTCAGCACCCTGCCACCGGCCCACCTTGGGCTGCCATGCTCTTTGCTAAGCCAGTGTCAAGGTGGTTGATACTGAGGCTGGTTTATGGTGAAAAGTGACATGGGCATAGCTACCTTGTGAATCCACCCCCTCCACCTGATGCAGCCATGCTGACAGAGCCCACGGTGTAGACACAGGATAACTGAGAAACCCCACCTAGAAGTGTAGGCTGCATCTGTACTATGAGCTGTGCTGGTCTCTGGAGACCAGAAACCCCCAGGGAATGCCGGGGGCTCCAGGCACCCCCATGGTCACCCCAGTTGTCCTCAGAAAGTCAGCCCATTATCGTGAAACCTTCAGAACCAGGCAAAACGAGCCCGAGGCTGAATAACACTGAACAGGCTGCCCGGGCCAGTGTCCCTGCGACTGAGACGCTGAGCCTCTTTAAACGCCAGCAAACGCGAAATCCTGGCTGCGGCTAGCGACTGATCGGCCAGCTAGTGGTTGTGCAGACCCAGGCGGCTGTCCTGCTTCATCTGAAACGGTTCAGAGCCCTCCATCTCCACAGCAGCCGCTGCTCCAGATAGCCAGTCCCTACCACCCACCCCAAGCATCGTTCTGTACAGAGCCACAGGGTACCTGCACTCTGCAGCGGTTGCGCTATAAATAGCTCCACGAGGGGTTCACTTGTGTTGAACCACTGACTTCAGTGGGGCCAGGAGTTTGCTGTGCTGGGGCCAGGGAACTTCCCTCCTGCTGACAGGCTGCTTGTATACAGTGTGCCTGGAGCTGGACATCCAGAGCCTGGCTGTGAACACCATCCTGCAGTCCCATCACATCAACGACATGGAGGGAGCCTCCAGCATGAGCATCAGCTTCGACGTGATCCAGCAGGCGTCTCTCGAGGACATGGTGACAGGGAACCAGGCCGCCAGCATCCCAGCCAGCTACGACGAGACCGCCCTCTGCTCCAACACGTTCAGGTGTGGCCACGCGGCCAGCGTACGGGCCAGGCTCTGCCAGGTGCTCTGCAAGAAGACACCTGGCACGGGCTGGGGGGTGTTTGCCTGCCCAGCAGGTGTCTTGGAGCAGCTGTTCGAAGGGCATGGCTGTGCGTAGCCAGGAGCATGACTCTGGGCTCCGGGGACCTGTACCTTCCCCCGTTCCCTGGGCCTGTAGGTGTTGGCAGGAGGGGACCTGGAGGTTTGGCCTACACAGGGACACCAGAGTGCTGCCTTTGTAGCTGTGAGTGGGGGGTGGGCACTGCTGGGTTCCTCCAGGAGCATTTGGAGGGGTCAGGCTCCAGCTGAGGCCTGTGGACTTGGCCCAGAGTTGGGCAGGGCCTGATCTCTGCTCTCCTGGCAGGATCCTGAAGAGTATGGTGGTAGGCTGGGTGAAGGAGATCACGCAGTACCACAATGTCTATGCCGACAACCAGGTGATCCACTTCTACCGCTGGCTCCGCTCGCCAGCCTCGCTGCTGCATGACCCGGCGCTGCACCGCACCCTGCACAACATGATGAAAAAGCTCTTCCTGCAGTGAGTGGGGGGGGGGGGGGCGGCTGGCAGGGCCAGGGGGGGGCACTGTAGGTCACGGTGCCAGCTGCAGCCAGGTCCCCTGAGGAGCTAGCTGCAGGTGGGTAGGGCAGGCCCCAAAGTGGAGCTGGTCACCCCATTCGCTGCTGTACTCCTCTGGCTCTAGAGAGAGGGCTGGAAGCACAGCCAGCCTCTGCTGTGCTGTGGGACTGCATCGCAGGTTGAGCACCGCTAGGTGGCACCATTAATGTGCTCAACAAGTGGGGCCTGGTAGGGGGCCATAGTGCAGCCGGGGGGATGAGGCGTGCTGGGACCTGCGGGCGGGGGTGCCACGCCAGAGCCGGGGAGATGAGGTGTGCTGAGACCTGCGGGCGGGGGGCATCAAAGCTGGGAGGGATGAGACGTGCTGAGACCTGCAGGAGGGGGAGCCAAGGAGATGAGGCATGCTGAGACCTGGGGGCAGGGGGCCGTGCCAGAGTTGGGGGGATGAGGCGTGCTGAGACCTGGGGGCGGGCGGGGGGGGGTGGGCGCTAGAGCCAGGGGATGAGACGTGCCGAGATCTGTGGGTGTGGGAGCCACACCGGAGCCAGGGGGGTGGGGCATGGTGAGATCTGCAGGTAGGGGGAGCCGTGCTTGGTCCCAGCGGCTCCCAAACATCACTGGTTCATGTAGCACCTTGAACAACGGCTGTGAGGTGAAGGGCTGGAAGATCTGGGAACCCTGCACTCGCCTGCGCCCAGAACAGGTGATCCAGGCTGAGAGGTTCAGGGCCTGCTTCCATTAAACACAGGAGGAGTCATGGCAGCGCCTTTACGTGGCTGGCAGGGCACTGCCATGCTTGCCAAAGGGTAGTGCATGCAGCCCAGCCAGCCAGGCCTCCTGTGCCCAGCACCCTGCCAACGGGAGCTCCCTTCAGAGACGCGATGCCTGGCGGGGTCTGCTCCTGAGGCTGTACCTGTGGAGGGGGCTGGGGCGGCAGCGTATGGGCCAGAGCTCTCTGGGGGGCAGCACCAGCCTCACGTGCTCCTCTCCCCTTCGCACCTTTCCCCAGGTTGGTGGCCGAGTTCAAGCGACTCGGCTCTTCCGTGGTTTATGCCAACTTCAACCGCATCATCCTATGCACCAAGAAACGGCGCATCGAGGACGCCATTGCCTATGTGGAGTACATCACAAACAGGTGTGTCTGGGCAGCCGGCCGAGTTCCCCTGGCCCTGCAGTGCAGGGCTGAGCCCCACAGCCGGGGCATGTGGAGAGGCTGCAGCTGACGGCTCTAACCCGGACGTGGGCAGGGCTGTGCCTCTGTGGCTCACAGCAGGAGTCCATGGTTCATGGAGTTTAAACCCAGGCACACCCCCTAGATCCTCTGTGCACTGGTGGTGTAGCCGTGTTGGGCCCCGGACGCCGGGCAGACCAGCTGGGGGAGGTAGCAATGTCTCTCTCCCCAGCAGAAGTTGGGCCAATCGAAGATGTTCCCTTGCCCACTGCATCTGCCAGTCTGACTCCTGCATACCCCAGGCCAGTGAATTTCCCCTAGTGCCAGCTACGCACCCTGGCCCGGCTGACTCTCAGCATGCCGGAGCTGGCTGTGTCTGAGCCATTAGAGTGCAGGGGCTCCCCACTGGCCTTTGGGTCTGGGGGGTGCTCGGGGTAGGGGGCAGCCTGATGAGCACAGTGTGTTGTCATCCCAGAGCCCCTGGATCAAACATGCCCCTTTGTCCCCAGCCCTGGAGCCTCTTTGGGGCAGGCCCAGCACTCATGATGCCCCTGGTCAGAGCAGAGCCATGCTCCAGTCGTCTTATGCCAGGCCCACTCCCTGAAGAGAGTCTGATCTGAGGGGGCTCTACTGGCTGGCTGGGCAAGGGAGTGGCACCCCCACGTGGGGCACACATCCCACACTGCCCTCCTTTCTCGGGCCCCAAGGGGACTTTCCTCCGAGGTGCGGAGTAGAAGGCAGATCCTGGGCGGGCTGCAGTCTCCATGTGTCTCTGGGTCATCATCATCTTTTCCCTTCCAGCATCCACTCGAAGGAGATCTTCCACTCCCTGACCATCTCCTTCTCCCGCTGCTGGGAGTTTCTGCTCTGGATGGACCCAGCTAACTACGGGGGCATCAAGGGGAGAGTGCCCTCTGGGGAGGTAAGCACCCAGGGCAGGCTGAGGCACACTGTGGAGAGGGGAGCGGGCTGTGCCAGGTGTGGGGGCAGGGGGTTGGGTTGTCTCTGCTGGGCATCAGGCACTGTTAGCCCCCGAGGGAGGTGAAATGGGGCTAGGAATCAGGCGTGTAACTGTCCAGCACTTGGCCCTTTGGTTTAGACGGGCACCAGCAAAAGGCAAGCGGGTGCTGAGGAGGGCAGTGAGGATGAAGAGGAGGAGGCTGAGGAGGAGGAAGAGCCGGGGGAGGCCAGTGTGGAGGATTTGCTGGAGAACAACTGGAACATTGTGCAGTACCTGCCCCAGGCAGCCTCCTGCCAGAACTACTTCCTCATGATCGTGTCGGGTAAGTGCACCCCCTGCAGGGCTCATGGGAGGCCCTCTCCTCCGCCCCCCCACAGCCCTTACTACTGCCCCCCACAGGAGCCAGATCCAGGCTCTTCCCTGCTGCCCCCTGAGACACTCGGTGCTGCCCCCTGGTGCTCAGTGAGGGCTCCCATCTCTGCCCATTCTGTTATGGATGCTGTCCATTAGGGTGACTGTGTTGTGATAACAGCTGGGAGCCCCCGACCAGACACCACTGCGCTGTGCGCTGCAGACACAGGCCCTGGAAGGCACCCGCAGGTGGGCATTCCAGCTGAGGGGGCTCCCCAGGATGGGGGTTGTGCACACCTCCAGGGCGTCCCCTACTGTCCGCCCATCAGGTGGCTCTGTGCCGGGGGCCAATCCGAGGTAACATGGGGTGCCATGCTGAGATCATGGTTGGAGATTTGCCTCTGCCCCCTCTTCCCAGCCTACATTGTCGCCGTGTACCACAGCATGAAGGAGGAGATGCGGCGCAGCGCCCCCGGGAGCACGCCTGTCAGGAGGAGGCCCAGCAGCCAGGCCTCCCAAGAGGCTGTGGGTGAGGTGGGCACCATGCCTGGTGAGTTAAATTCTTCCCTTTGCCCTGGGGGCTGCGGCCTGCCGGACGCTGGTGTCTGGATGAGGCGAGCTGGCCCCGTCACGCTGCAGTCTGGCTCAGGGCACCCTTTCTCCTCTCCCTCCAGGCGTGATCACCTTCTCGCAGGACTACGTCTCCAATGAGCTCACCCAGAGCTTCTTCACCATCACCCAGAAGATCCAGAAGAAGGTGACTGGCTCCCGCCATGCCACTCTGCCCTCGGACATGTTCCCAGCGCTGCCCGGCTCCTACCTGCCGCTCAACAACCCGGCACTGGAGTTCATTAAATATGTCTGCAAGGTTAGTGGTGCGCCTGCTGCACGGCAGAGCCCTGGGCCTGCTGAGTCAGCAGGGCTCTCTCCTTCCCCCTGTGCCCAGGACTCTGCCCCAGCCAGAGGAGGCACAGCTGCCCTCCTGGGATCCAGCCAGGCTGGGGAATCCCCGGGCGGTCTTCCTCTAATCTGCAGTCTGCCCATGCCACTCACCTCCTGCAGAGAGCGGGAGGCCCTGGCACAGGGCTCCAGCCCACTAGTTTCCCCAGGAATGATTTACCCCTCCCCTGCTGCCCCAGTCAGCTGCCATCGCTGCCCCAGGGACTCTGCAGGCCACGTGAGAGGGGCACAGACCCCCACCTTGCAGCCAGTGGCCCATGCGGCTCTCCCCTCCGGCAGGTGCTGTCTCTGGATGCCAACATAACCAATCAGGTGAATAAGCTGAAGCGGGACCTGCTGCGCCTGGTGGACGTGGGTGAGTTCTCGGAGGAGGCCCAGTTCCGGGACCCCTGCCGTTCCTACGTGCTCTCCGAGGTGATCTGCCGCAACTGCAACTTCTGCAGGGACCTGGACCTCTGCAAAGACCCAAGCCCCTGCCAGGTACCAGGCTGCCACGGAAGCTTGCTGGGCTCCCACACTGAACTCTAGCAAGTGCCCCGCTTCAGCTCACCCTTCAGCTCACCCTGTCTCTGCCCTTAGGATGCTGCTGTGCCCCCAAGCTGGGTGTGTTCCAACTGCCAGGCAGAGTATGAGCGCGGCTCCATCGAAGCGGCCCTGGTGGAAGCCCTGCAGAAGAAGCTGATGGCCTTCATGCTGCAGGACCTGGTGAGAGGCGGAGGGAGGGACTGTCTCAGTGGGGCCCTTGCTGCTGCTAATGTCCAGCTGCTGGGCACGGGGCTGCTCTCCGCACAGCGGCAGGGGAATGGGGCTTCCACTTGAGACACATGAATCATAGAATCTCAGGGTTGGAAGGGACCTCAGGAGGTATCTAGTCCAACCCCCTGCTCAAAGCAGGACCAACCCCAACTAAATCATCCCAGCCAGGGCTTTGTCAAGCCGGGCCTCAAAAAACTCGAAGGAAGGAGATTCCACCACCTCTAGGTATCCCATTCCAGTGCTTCACCACCCTCCTAGTGAAATAGTGTTTCCTGATATCCTACCTAGACCTCTCCCACTGCAACTTGAGACCATTACTCCTTGTTCTGTCATCTGCCACCACTGAGAACAGTCTAGTTCTATCCTCTTTGGAACCCCCTTTCAGGTAGTTGAAAGCAGCTATCAAATCCCCCCTCATTCTTCTTTTCTGCAGACTAAACAATCCCAGTTCCCTCAGCCTCTCATAAGTCACGTGCTCCAGCCCCCTAATCATTTTTGTTACCCTGTGCTGGACTCTTTCCAATTTCTCCACATCCTTCTTGTAGTGTGGGGCCCAAAACGGGCCACAGCATTCCAGATGAGGCCTCACCAATGTCAGATAGAGGGGAATGATCACGTCCCTCAATCTGCTGGCAATGCCCCTACTTATACAGCCCAAAATGCTGTTAGCCTTCTTGGCAACAAAGGCACACTGTTGACTCATATCCAGCTTCTCGTCCACTGTAACCCCTAGGCCCTTTTCTGCAGAACTGCTGCCTAGCCACTTGGTCCCTAGTCTGTAGCAGTGAATGGGATTCTTCCGTCCTAAGTGAAGGACTCTGCACCTGTCCTTGTTGAACCTCATCAGGTTTCTTTTGGCCCAACCCTCTAATTTGTCTGGGTCCCTCTGTATCCTATCCCTACCCTCCAGCGTGTCTACCACTCCTCCAAGTTTCGTGTCATCTGCAAACTTGCTGAGGATGCAGTCCATGCCGTTCTCCAGATTGTTAGTGAAGTTATTGAACAAAACCAGCCCCAGGACCGACCTCTGGGGCACTCCACTAGAAACTGGCTGCCAATTAGACATGGAGCCATTGGTCACTACCTGTTGAGCCTGACGATCTAGCCAGCTCTCTTATGAGACTGAGCCCAGTGCCCTCTGGCTGGGCATGATTGCAGTGTGCTTAGCAGCCACTGTTGGGGGTAGGGGCTGGCTTCAGCCTCAGGGACACACAGCCCCCCTTTGCAGGGCCCTGCTGGCGACTGGGGCCAGGCAAAGCGAGGCTGTCCCCTCGGCCTGGCACTGTGGGCTGGGGCCCAATCCCAGGGCTAGCCCTCACCTCAGCAAAGCTCCTCTGCTCCCAGGTGTGTATGAAGTGCAAAGGCGTGAAGGAGACACACATGCCCATCTACTGCACCTGTGCTGGAGACTTCACCCTGCTGATCCAGACCAAGGTACGTGCTGCCCCCGTCAGACCCACTGTGCTCCATGGGAAATGGTGGCCAGGAGTCGAGCAAACGCAGCCCCCTCCTGGCCCAGCCTCTCCTCCCTGTGCCCGCTAGCTCCTCACATCCTGCCCTGTGCCTGGTGCTGGCACATGCACTCTCCACCCACACTGCAGTGCCATACCTCCCCCTGTGGGCTGCAGCCCGGCCACCTCTCCCAACTGCTCCCTTTGTTCCCGCAGGCCTTCGTGGAGCAGATCAACGTCTTCCGCAGCATTGCCCGGCACTACAGCATGGCCCACCTGCTCGAGACCATCGAGTGGCTGCTGCAGCTGAACCCGCAGCTCCGGTGATGACAGACCAACCCCCTTCCCCGCTGCCATGGGCTCCAGGAGCAGGGGGGTCTCTGAGCCCTGCGCTGCAGCAGCTTTTACCACTGGCTGTTGGCACCCCCGGCCTGCCCCTTGGCTTTCCTGCAGCCAGCTCCGAGGCCTGTAGTGTGACTGAGGTCAAGGTGCCAGCTTAGCTGTGCCCAGCGCTGGAGGCTTTGGAGGGACTGAAGCTCTCCATGGTGCAGGGCAGCCTGAGGGCTGGGCAGCGCCATGCTGCCCTGGCACTGACTGACTGAAAGCTCTCGCTGGCTGCCCTTGTAAGGAGCAGCGGGAGTGAAGCCAGGGGCAGCCCTGCCTCTCAGCGGGGCTCCTTTCTGCACCTGCAGTCCTGGGTGCAGGTGGGTGGCCCTGGTGGTTTTATGAGGATTTTTGATACGTTTGTGAATAAAGGGTTGCTCTGAGGAGTGCCAAGCTGTTGAGGACGAGTGGGGGGCAGCATGTGCACGTACCTCAGCGGGAGGGAGGGAGCACCTGGGAAATGAGTGCCCTCCCCTCCCACAGCCCAGGGCTCCCCCCCCACTCAGCCTGGTGGTGCAGTGAGGAATAGGGGCCAGCAGTGGGGGAAGAGGGCTCCCCATGGACTGGACTAGGCTGCTGCCCTGGCACGGACCGAGGAGAGGCAGCTGCCGCATGGGGCACTGGGGCCACTGGCCTTGATTTCACACATGGCCAGTGGTGTCACAGGAGAGCCCAGCTCTGCTACTCGGCACTTACTGGGCCTTCGGGTGTCCTCTTGGGTGCCAGACCCTGGCCCCCCCATGGGGGTGAGGGGCTGAGTGACTAGTCTGCCCCACCCCTGCAGGATGAGCAGGGTGTTGAGTGCAGGGGGGGGCATGTGAGCAGGTCTCTGTGCTCTGATTGACCAAGGGGGTTGGGGGCAGGGCATTGTTCACACCCAAAGGCTGATTCCCCCGGTCCCATCTCGGGTACCAAGGTGTACGGTTGTGACTTAATCAGAGGGATTAATATTAGGGAGGGAGAGGAATTATTTAAGCTTACTACCAAGGTGGACACAAGAACAAATGGATATAAACTGGACACTAGGAAGTTTAGACTTGAAATTAGACGAAGGTTTCTAACCATCAGAGGAGTGAAGTTCTGGAACAGCCTTCCAAGGGGAGAAGTGGAGGCAAAAGACATATCTGGCTTCAAGACTAAGCTTGGTAAGTTTATGGAAGGGATGATATGATGGGATAGCCTAATTTTGGCAATTAATTTGGCAATTGATCTTTGATTATCAGCAGGTAAGTAAGCCCAGTTGTCTGTGATGGGATGTTAGATGAGGTGGGATCTGAGTTTCTAGAGAATTCTTTCCTGGGTGCTGGTTGGTGAGTCTTGCCCACATGCTCAGGGTTTAGCTGATCACCATATTTGGGGTCGGGAAGGAATTTTCCTCCTGGGCAGACTGGCAGAGGCCCTGGAGGTGTTTCGCCTTCCTCTGCAGCGTGGGGCACGGGTCACTTGCTGGAGGATTCTCTGCAGCTTGAGATCTTCAAACCACAATTTGAGGACTTCAATAACTCAGACATAGGTTAGAGGTTTGTTACAGGAGTGGGTGGGTGAGATCCTGTGGCCTGCATTGTGCAGGAGGTCAGACTAGATGATCATAATGGTCCCTTCTGACCTTAAAGTCTATGAGTATGAGTGATTCACGTCTTCCTGCCCTGCCAGGGCACCTGCTATCCCAGCTGTGCCCATTCCCATGCCAGCAGGCCACCCTCCCCAGGGCACTAGCTCCTTCCACAGCCTCACCTGGCCTACAGCTCCCTCGCTTTCCCTGGGCAGGGTGGCACCGCTTTGCTCTCCTGGCAGGCTGGGGCCCTGCATGCCAGGGTGCCTGATGGTGGCCCATAAAATACGCTGCTCCCAGCAGAGTCCCTGGGCCAGGGAGCCATGGGCTCATTTCGCTGTAAACTGCAGCTGCACAGCAGCTCAGGGAACCTGCCCCACCAGGACCTGCCATAGCTTGGGGAGGGGCGCCCCTCCCCTGTCCTCAACTCAGCCTGGGACTTGCCGTGGCTGGGGGAGGGGGGCACCTATCCAGCAGCCCCAGCCTCGGCACTGCCCCCGAGGGGAGAGGCGCCTCTTCCCCCCAAGCCCAGGTGCTGCTGCTGGAAGAGAACTGGGGGGAGTCCTCTCTCCCTGTCGTAGCCTTGGGGCAGCCTGCACCCTAAACCCCTCATCTCTGCCTCACCCCACAGCCTGCACCCTAACCTTCTGCCCCAGTGTGCCCCCTCCCACACTCCAAACTCGGCCCCACCCCTGCCACATGAATTTTGTGTTGTACACCAATATACAGGTGATGTGTCACACAACACCTCGGTACTGGTGCACATAACAAAATTCATTCTGCACATGTGTGGGAAAAGAGAGGGGACACTGGCCATGGGAGGTCAGTTCCTGCCTCCTGGATCCTGTCCCCTGTGGCCGGGGGCTCAGGCACATCATTTTGTCCAGCCTGGGCTGTTGGAGGATTCGCTGTCTTTGCTCCAGCCCGAGTGCCCCCTGGCAAAGTTCCCCTAGTGGAAGCTGCAGCGCATGGCACTGACTGCACGTCTGGGCCGTTCTGTTCTTCACACAGGCTGCCCCCTGCCCGGGCCCGAGGCTTGTGCTCATGTGGCAGCCTCTGCCCATCTTCATGGGTGCCCCAGCCTGTGCTCAAGGGACAGGGCCCTGCCTCCGTTTCCCCATCTATAAAGTGAGGCTAATGCTGCTGACCTTGGTGAAGTGCTCCAAGCTCTGCTGCTGAAAAGCTCTGGGTCTGAGCTTGGGTGTGTGAGGGGGAGGGGGGCAGTGAAGGTGCTGGGTTCACAGCGTAAGCATCAGCCATTAACCCCACATGCATGGGGGGGGGGGGGCTCTGCCTAGGCAGGAAGGGTGCTTGGCTCTAGCCTGCTCCATCTTCGGCCTTCGCTGAGCCTGGCACTGCCAGGGCTGATTACTGCCCAGTATTAGCATGTGGGGGGCTGATGGGGTGTCCTGTCTCACTGGAACCTGGTCTGAGAAGCCACTTGGCTCCTGGAGGGGTAGGTGCTGGGCAGTGCCAGGCATGGGGCCATCCGGCTGGCTGGAGTGGGGCTGTTGACTCAGGGCAGAGGGGTAGGGGAGGTTAGATGTTAAAAACACTCCTTGAAGTGGAGACTGGCTCCCCTAGCCCATGTCCTGCTCCCCCTCTGCAGCTGCATGCAGAATCCTTTGAGGGAGCAGAGCCAGCCAGGGGTGCTGGGCAGCTGGGGGGACTGCCCTGCATTTCCAGATGGCAGCCAGCAGGAGGAGCTGCTGACCTGCTTTGCAGCCTCCTTTGGTGCAGGAGTCTAGGCTGGGAATGGTCTGGTCTGTAAGCTCTAGCAATGGGGTCTCTGGGCACCTCCCATCCATGCATGTGACTAACATCTGTGTTCCTCTCCCTTTTAGCCACTGGACTGTATGCCACCCCTGCCCCCTTTGGGACCCACTTTAGCTTGCTTGGGCCAGTCTCACCCCACCCAGCCCCACTTTGTGTTATGAAAACAGCCTGCAGGGACCCTCCCATTCCTGCTCCCTAATTCTTTACCCTGCTCACTTCCGTGCTGGGTCGGGAAAGCCAAGCCCCCGTCCTGCTAAGCAAACCCACGCCCAGGGGATGGGATGGGGCAGGTGGGAGCTGCCATTGCTAGAGCTGCTCAACAATTACCTATTGTTTGTGGGAAATTTGGAAGCAATTCTGGAGTCTCAGACAAAGTCCCCCAGCGTCTCTGATATTTTAACTGGCCAGGGTTCAAATGGGCTTTTTGTCAAAAGCCAAAAGTGTGGCCTGAAAACTGAGCCTTGCTGTTTTTTTCATTAAAGAAAATAAAGACTCAGAACTGCTGCCCCCGCCCATTGCTCATTTGGGGCAGGAAGCTGCTTTGAGTTAAACCTTTGCCAAGTCAGTTTCATCCCAGCTGGCGCTGCCCCCTCCTGTCCCCAGGCTCTGCACCCCATCTCCCCAATCTGCGCTGAGTGCAGGAGCAGAGGGCAGCCAGGGGGCTCTGAGCAGATCCCAGACCGTCCTAATGATGGGCCTGTTGCTGCAAACCCACGTGTGATCCCACCACTGCCAGCATCTGTGGGATGGGGCTGTGACCAGAAGGGAGAGGCAGGGAGCACCTCTTGCAAGGACCAGATGCCCATTAACCAGTGTGGTTGCCACTCCTTGCCTCCCTTGCCAGGAATCAGGGAACTGGAGCTGGCTGGACAGTGCAGGGAAACCCGACCCTAATGGGCCGGCTGCACCATGGAATCGAGTTAGCAGGAGGCGCTGCGCCCCCCCCCCTTTCTGGGAAGCAGAGATTCCGGCAGGTGCATGCCCCCTGGGGCTGGGGTTAGCGAGTTCACGCTCCCAGCTCCTCCTCTTGGGCAAAACCCACCCTGCCAGCTGGGCTTGGCTCTGCGCTGCCCCCCGAGGGCTGAGATACTGGGGGGGGGGGTGCTCTGGGCAGCTCCCACGTGCCGTCAGAGGAGACCAGTGCAATCAGCAGGGACAGGGATGGAAAGAGCCTGGTTGATGTTGCCCTGTTACTGACCCCCAGCTTGGGGCCTGGTCACTTCCCTCTGGCCAGCGCTGAAGGGTCTCAGGGATCCCCTGCTGTGTTGAGGGAGGTTCCACGCCCGTGGCCTCCTGGTGCAGGAAGATTGCCCCTTGCTCTGAGGGGAGCCAGAGGTCAGTGCGGGGCTGCTTGCTCACCAGCCCCGGGCGGTTCTGGGGCAGCAGGGGTGCTAGGGAGACAGTGTGGGTGATGCTGCCTCCAGCTAGTGCTCCGAGTGGGATCAGGGCCTTGGAGAGACTCACCCTAGCGCTGTGTCTAGTGCAACCTGAGGCCTAGTTGGGAGCTGCTGGGCCCAGCTGACGGTAAGCGCAGGGAGAGCAGGCAGTGATGCTAGCAGCTCCTGGGCACAGGCCATGTGTTACTGCAGCACCGGCCTTCTGCTCCCAGGGGTGGCCAGACACCAGCTGCAGGAAGGAGAGGCGCAGCCCCCAGCCTGAGATTAGTGGGACCCATGCTGCGGGCGCCAGGCCTGTGGGAGCTGTAGAGATTCCTGCAGGGCTGCAGCCAGGGGTGTCAGCTCCATGTTGGGATCCTAACCCGATTGCCAACCCCCAGGACAGCCCTTGAGTCTCCAGGAATTAAATACAAATCTCCAGGAGGCTGCAGAGAGCCCCCTGGGAGATAAATCCTAGGGCAGGCTGAGAACGGGGAATCCCGTTTATACATGGCCCCATAGTATGCCAACATTTTTATGGCTGACTTAGAACAACGCTTCCTCAGCTCTCGTCCCCTAATGCCCCTCCTCTACTTGTGCCACACTGATGACATCTTCATCATCTGGACCCACGGAAAGGAGGCCCTTGAGGAATTCCACCTGGATTTCAACCATTTCCATCCCACCATCAGCCTCAGCCTGGACCAGTCCACACAAGAGATCCACTTCCTGGAAACCAGTACTAATAAGCAATGGTCACATAAACATACTCCTATACCAGAAACCTACTGACCACTATACTTACCTGCATGCCTCCAGCTTCATCCAGACCACATCACACGATCCATGGTCTACAGCCAAACCCTAAGATACAACCGCATTTGCTGCGATCCCTCAGACGAACACCTAGAGGATCTCTATCAAGTGTTCTTAAATACCCACCTGGCGAAGTGAGGAAACAGACTGACAGAGTGAGATGGGTACCCAGAAATCACCTACTACAGGACAGGCCCAGCAAGGAAAATAACACCACCACTGGCCATCACATACAGCCCGCTCAGCGCATTATCAGTGATCTACAACCTCTCCTGGAAAACGATCCTCCGCTCTCACAGGCCTTGGGAGGCAGGCCAGTTCTCGCTTACAGACAGCCCCCAAACCTGAAGCAAATACCAGCAACTACACACCACACCACAGAAACCCTAATCCAGGAAACCCAATCCCTGTAACAAACCCCATTGCCTTCTCTGTCCCCATATCTACTCTAGCGATACCATCAGAGGACCCAGCCACGCCAAAAGGGACTCATTCACCTGCACATCTACTAATGTACATGTGCATTGGCCAAACTGGACAGTCCATAAGTAAAAGAATAAATGGACACAAATCGGACATCAGGAATGGTAACATACACAACCCAGTAGAACACTTCAATCTCCCTGAACATTCAATTTTAGGATATAGATATTGAGGCCTGTCTGCAAAGACCTATACTTTAAGAATTTAGGTGTATTCTTATCACTTAGCTAGTTATAGAGGTATAAAAGAAAGAATCAAAAATCACTGTCTGTGTAAGGGCCTTCTCTTACTGTGACAGTCTGAGGCCCTGTTTAGTCACACTGAAATAAGGCAATCGGGGGCTGTTCGGAAGGTGATCCGATCTATCATCTCTAGAGAAAGGGAAGAGCCTAGAACATGTAAAAGGAAATTTAGTTTGATAGTTTTCTGTCTGGTAAAAACTCACTTATCAATAGACACAGCTGGAAAACCCTTATGTCTGTGTAGATGTAGTTGTGAAATCCTCACTTCTGTATTGTTTTGTATGTTTATTTGCATGGTGTCTGGTTCTGTGATTGTTTCTGTCTGCTGTATAATTAATTTTGTTGGGTGTAAACCAATTAAGGTGGTGGGATATAATTGGTTAAATAACCATCTTACAGTCTGTTAGGATTGGTTGGTTAGGGTATAGCTAAGCAGAATTCAAGTTTTATTACATAGTCTGCAGTCAATCAGGAAGTAAGTGGGGGGAGGGAATGGGAGCAGGGACTGGGGATGGGGGAATTGGGATCATGTTTTGCTAAAGGGGGAAATGGGAACAGAAACAGACACAGGCAAGGCTCTGTGGTGTCAGAGCTGGGAAGGGGGACACTGAGAAAGGAAACTGGAATCATGCTTGCTGGAAGTTCACCCCAATAAACATAGAATTGTCTGCAACTTCGGACTTCGGGTATTGCTGCTCTGTTCATGCGAGAAGGACCAGGGAAGTGAGAGGGTAAAGGAATAAGCCCCCTAACATACAATAGCAGATTTAAAAGTAGCCATCCTTCAACAAAAAAACTTAAAAAAAACAGACTTCAAAGAGAAACAGCAGAACTAAAATTCATTTGCAAATTTAACACCATTAATTTGGGCTTGAATAGGGACTGGAAGTGGCTGGCTCATTACAAAAGCAACTTTCCCTCTCTTGGTATTGACACCTCCTCATCCATTATTGGGAGTGGATCACATCAACCTTGACTGAACTGGCCCTGTCAACACTGGTTCTCCACTTGCAAGGTAACTCCCTTCTCTCCATGTGTCAGTATATTCATGCCTGCAGCTGTAACTTTCACTTCATGCAGCTGAAGAAGTGGGTTTTTTACCCACAAAAACTTATGCCCTAATGTGTGAGTCTTTAAGGTGCCACCGAACTCCTTCCATTTATACAGTAGGCCAGCCGGGGTGTAAAATGCCAGGGGGGAAGTGCATTTGCCTGCCCAGCAGTTGCACCGTGCATGCATTTCTTCACCTTGTGTGGTTGCGGCTTTGTCCTGCCATAAAGTCTTTGCACGTAACAGCCATGCATGCACGCAGGCACAGTCACGGTGCTTGTGTCTGCGTTACCCTGCAATGGCCTCTCACGTTCAAGAATCGGGACCAGCCGTGGATGCTCGTGACGGCTCGTCAGAACAGAACAGCTCTGAAAGGCCCATCGAAAAGACAAAGTCCTGGTGCTGTTACAATAAAGATCCAGACTATAAAATCTGGCTTTACAAAGTTGATGGACTTACAGCCAAATGCATTGTGTGTTGTTAAGTATTTTCCGGTCCTAAGGCTAATCAGTGAGGTTTTGCTGTCTCTCATTTTCGAAGGTGATGCTATTTTATTCTCTGTATTTTCAAACAATGGCATTAACTAGCGCCCGGGCCCACACGCATGCACACGTTTAAACATGCATTAACAAGCAAAGGAACCTAAACCCCATCTCGCTATTTAAAAATAAGATTCACATTGCAACTGGCGATTTTGCAGCATTGTTTATTTATGCAATATGCTTAAAATGTGACATTGTGACTCATCCGACGCTTGCTTCCACCGAAGGCAGTGACGGCTCTGGAGTGAGTGAGGTTCAGAGCACAGTAGGTCAGGCATCAATGCCATTACATCATGTGATAAAACCTCCCAGAATAGATCCCCCAGCTTCTGCTCCTGGCCCCCTCCCCTAGCCCCTGGCCTGGTGCAGCGTCTCTGACCTGACCCTGGGTGCTCTTTGGAGCAAAGCCCTGGTCTCCTTGCCCTCCTCTTCCCAGGGGCATGTGAGCTGGCCCTGAATGCCCTTAACAGCAGAAAGACCTCTCCCCTCCCTTCCCCCTCCACTCCACTTTCCATCCCCAGCTCCAGCTGGTCCCAGGACGCTCCTCCATGGCCCATGGGGCTTGGCAGCCCTGAGTGTTGCCCTGGGGTGGGCAGGGGCTCAGGAATGGTCCGACCCCTAACCCTTGCCCAGTCCTGCAGGGGACTGGGGGGGACCAGCCCTGCTAGTGAAGTCAAGCTGCCCTGGCCCATGTGTTCTCCTAGAGGTCACAGCAGGAAGCTGCTATTGCGCTGGGATTTGCCGCAGAAACAGAAGAGCCAGAAAATGAGATTATGCTCAGAACCCCCCCTGCTTGCTCTGACTCAGTTACCGCCAAGCCTCTTTCTAATTGCTTTAGCGCACTCCCCGGGCACTTAGCGGCACCAGCTGCCCATGCTCAGTGGGCGGGGGAGGGCACAGGGGTGTATCCAGCATGTGATGCCATCACACGGGGAGACGTGCCAGGGGGCCCAGGTTCAGGGCTGTCTGGTGAGTCGGGCATTAGCTGGGGCAGCTGCAGTCGCTCTGATGGCTTTCCCCGCACTGTCGAGCTGGGGGCAGCATCTTTCTGCACCTCCTGTCCCAGGCTGGCAGGCAGGGTCCTAAGTGCCGCTGGGCCCCGTGCAGCAGGAGGAGGAACCTGAGAGCAGCCCACTGCATCACAGCATGGCCTCGGGTCGCAGGTGGCTACCGTCCCCAACACGTTGGCCAGCCCTGCTCAGAGCAACGGCCGTGCACCAGGCTGGTCGTGCCCCTGTGGTCCCTCCCCAGCGCCCAGCAGCTGAGCTGAGCTGGGGGAACAATGGGGGCAAGGCCAAGGAAACTGGCTTAGTGCCTAGCGGGGCCGCGCCGCAGCCACACTTCGCAGCGCGGTAGCGTAGCTGGGCCCTGTCACGCAGCGTGGGAGAGTCAGGGCCCTGCCCCCCTCTTCCTGCGATTCACCAGGACTCTCAGCCAGCCAGTAACACAGAAGGTTTATTAGACGACAGGAACACAGTCCCAAGCAGAGCTTGTAGGTACAACCAGGACCCCTCAATCAAGTCCTTCTGGGGGCTTCAGGGAGCTTAAACCCCAGCCTGGGATTCCCTGCCTTGCACCCCCAGCCAAAGACTGAAAACAAAACCTCCTCCAGCGGCTCTCTTCCCCCTCCCCCAGCTCCTCCTCTCCTTTGGTCAGTCTCCCGGGCAGAAGGTGTCACTTCTCCCACCCCCGCTCCTGGCTCAGGTTACAGCTCTGGTGGCTTCCCCCAACCCCAGTGTAACTCCCCTGCAACATTCCCAGGTCAGATCCGCCCTGCTTCCTGCTCCATCACAGGCCCACAAACAGCTCCCATGTAGCAGCCACACTGAGCAGAGAGCTCCCGGCACCCGGCTCGCCTGCCCCATGGCTGCTTTGAGAGCTCCATGAAAGATGCAGTGGGAGTACGGGGGGGAGGGGAGGGTTACAGCATCTAGCCCAGTGGGACCCTGATCTCGCTGGGGATGCCCAGAATCATCCTGTATGGCCCCACTGGTGTAGGGTGTGGGGCTGGGCACCAGCCCCTGGAAAGAAGCTGGGGAGCTAGTGCAATGAGATCCAGGATCTGCGCCCCCGACTCCCATGCCCAGGCATCACCATGCTAGAAACCCACCCAGCTGCCTGGGGTCCGGTCATGTGGGCTCTGCCCTCCCTCATCTCTCCGGATACGGGCCACATGGGGGCTGCGCCGTCCTGCCTGGCACCTCTCTCTGGAGGAGCTCAGGATTCTGGCAGCTACATGCTTGCCCATTATGGCACGGGGCATGGGGGTCGTGGGGGTGCTCCCAGCCCCCTACCCCAAGCAGCTCATGGCAGGGGGCTGGGGAGGTATGTGTAAGGGAGTGCGGGGGCCCCGCCTTTGCTCCGCCCTGGCCTGATTCCCCTTCCCCAAGGCCCTGCCCCTGAGCACGCTGCAGCCCTGCTCCTCCCCCTCCCGGAGTGACCTGAGCACTGGCAAACAGCTGTTTGATGGCAGGGGAAGCACTGGGGGGCAGAGGGAGGGGGGAGGAGTCAGCACACTGCGAGCTCAGGGAAGGAGGCGGAGAAGAGGCGGTGGGATGGGGGACCTTGGCTGCCGGTGGGTGTGGAGCCTGCAGCAGGAGCCACAGGAGCCAGCAGGACCAAGCATCTGCCCCCCACAGCTGCCCGCCCCTGGGGCCCCCTGTCACTGGGGTCCCCATGTTTTACTGTAAATTCACCTTTGGATTTGGGGGCATCTCCATTTTCAGGTGCTCAGCCTGAGCACTTTTACACAGGACAGGGGCTCTGCACTTCCTGGAAAATGAGGGGTCTCAAGCTGGGCCCCAAAAACCTGACTCCCTCCCCCCAATCCCTGAGCATTAAAATTAAATCTCTAGCCCTTACTATTGTAACAAAACCCTTCAGACTATGACCCAAGTGTCACTGATGCTGTGAGCTCTGCCGGAGTCTGCAGGGAGCCTGAAACAGCAGCTCTCAGAGGTCATCTCAATGGTGCGTTACCTCTGAAACCTAAAGACGACGATTCAAATGTCAGTACTGCTCACTCAGCGGCTGCTGCTCAAAGCCAGCCAGAAGGATGAGTGGCTGTGAGTGGGCACGGCTGGGTTTGTGGGTGGCTCATGGGAAAGTGCTAGCAGGTTTTACAGCCTCAATTCCATGGAGTGAGCAGGCTCCAGCACAGCAGGGGAGATGCGGGGAGCAGCTGTGGAGAAAGAGGAGCCTGGGGCGGGGCGGGGCAGGGGGGCTCCCTTAGGGGGAGAGTAGCAGGGAAGAGATGATGCCCCGGGAGAGGCCAGTACCGATGTGCTCCCTCAGCTCATGGCACCCAGCGACCCAAGTGACTCCCGGGTCAGTGTGAGTTAACGAGCCGGCTGGGCCCCGGGAGGCAGCTGCGGCCTGCACAGATCAGCCTTTCTGCGGCTGGGCTCCTGGGGCCAACCTGTCGCCACATCACAGCCCATTGGGCACGTTCATTGCAGGAGGGGCTGGTGCCAGGAGAGCAGGGGGTGTAGAACGGGGCAGGTACCTGTCCCATGCTGCCCCCATGGGGATTTGGCCCTGCCCTGGGATCTGTACAAGGTTCCAGGGTGCCTGTGCAGCTGTTCAGCTTAGCGCTGGGGGCCTGTCTGGGCCGGGGCTCACTCGCCCCAAGCTCTGCAGAGTCGCAAAGAAGCTGAGGCTCTCTGGGAACTCTGCTGGGCCAGGGGTCTCCTGGTCCTCACCCCTTCAGTCAGTACTGGGGCAGCCGCACTCAGCCTGCCCACTGGCAGTGTGCCCCCACCAGGGGCTCCCCACTCTCCAGTCCAGCCACAGCAGCAGGTAGGGGGCAGAGGCAGCTCAGTGCTGGCCGAGGCCCTGGGGGCTGGCCGGCGAGGAGGCCTGGGTGGTGCAGGCGTTACCGCTGCAGCCTGGGGCCGGGGTCCTGTCCTGGCCAGACAGAGGAGAGATGGGGCAGTTAGTGCCTGGGCCTCGCTCCACGGCCCCACCCCAGCGCCCAGGGCGTGGAGAATGACCAGGGGAAGGCCCGTGAGGTGGATCATCAGGCAGGCTGCAGTGCCCGGCTCCCGCAAGGAATGCCCAGAGCCAGCAGGGGCAGGGAGAGCCTATCCGGCCTGGTCTCTGGGCACTGGCTCTTGAGGTGCCAAGTGGCTGCATCTGTGATGGGCAGAAACACAATGTGTGACAGCAGCTGCAGCATGAGGGGGCTGGGGCAGGCAGGGCACCAGCCATCCCTGCCAGGCAGGGCTCATGGGCCCCATCTCCGGGATCTCCGGAGCTAGTTCCACACTCTCACTCCTGCCTCCCCTGGTAGCGGGGGTCCCCGTGGGGGGTCTCTCGTGCTGCACGGGAAGGATCTCTGCTGGGCTTTAATTCGGGAGTGGGGAGAGGTGCCCCGGGGCACTCCCTCACTGCTCTCAAGCCTGGAAATGCCCAGTCACAGCGCAGGCAGTGGAGTCTAGTGGTGAGAGCAGAGTGTTGGGACTTCTGGGTCCTATTCCCTGCTCTGCCCTGCCTTGCTGTGTGACATGGTGAGTCGCTTAACCTCTCCCCCTGTGCCCGTGGATGGGGGCAGCCCCCGGCCCGAGGGAGGGAGCACCCTGGCAGGAGCAGGGCAGGGTCATCGTGCGGGGCTGGGCTGGTACCTGATCGAATTTCCGGGCGCTGTACGCATTGTTCTTGTTCAGGAAGGTCAGTAAGATCCAGTCGCAGAGGAAGGAGCCCTGGGGAGCAGGAGAGCGGGATTAGTGCCTGAGGGAGCCCGTGCCAAGCATCCCGGGCACAGCGAGCACATACTCACCACTCCCACTGAGGTCAGCGCCGTGGCCAGGTTAATGATGGTGGGGATCAGGCTGAACTTCCCTGCCTAGGCAGAAAAACAGAGCGGTCAGCACCGCCCTCCTCACCTCCTGCCACCCGCTCCCCGGGGCTAAGGGTTGCCAACTTTGTCATATAGAATATAAAAACCCAGAACCTCCCCTACCCCGTCCCTTCCCCCGGGCCCTGCCCCATCTTGTCCCCCCAGACTCCACCCCTGCCCCACTCCTTACCCCAGACCCCACCCAGCTGTGTCCCTTCCCCCAGGCTTCATCCCTGCCCCACTCCTTACCCCAGACCCAGTCCTGCTGTGACCTTTCCCCCAGGCCTCACCCCTTCCTCACTCTTTACCCCAGACCCCACCCAGCTGTGTCCCTTCCCCCAGGCCTCATCCCTGCCCCACTCCTTACCCCAGACCCCAGCCCTGCTGTGACCTTTCCCCCAGGCCTCACCCCTTCCTCACTCTTTACCCCAGACCCCACCCCTGCTGTGTCCCCTCCCCCAGGCCTCACCCCTGCCCCACTCCTTACCCCAGACCCCACCCCTGCTGTGTCCCTTCCCCTAGGCCTCACCCCTCTTCCCACCTGGCCATGCACAATAACGTCGATGCGGATCCCATAGGCCTTGATCAGGCTCCGCGTGTTCGTCCCATTGCAGCTGTAATATTTGGCGAACCTGGGCAGGAGAGAGTGGGATGAGGGGCAGTCAGAGCGGAGCAGCCAGGCCCGAGAGCAGGGGGGTTGCAGGGTGTGATGGAGCAGGGAGGGGGGCACATATGACCTGGAATGTTGAAGGGGAGTTACAGTGGGGTTGGGGGACTTGCCTTGAAGGAAGCCAGCTGAGCTGTAACCTGAGCCAGGAGGAGGCTGGGAGAAGTGACACCCGCGGGAAACTGACCTGAGGAGAGGAGGGGCTGGAGGAGTTTGGGTTTCGGGAGTTGGGGGCTGGGTGGTGCAAAGCAGGGAACCCCAAGCTGGGAGCTAAGCTCCCTGAACCCCCCAGAAGGACTTGCCTGAGGGGTTCTGGCTGTACCTACAAGCTCTGTTTTAGACTGCGTTGCTACTGTCCAATAAACCTTCTGTTTTACTGGCTGGCTGAGAGTTACGGTGAATCCCAGGAAGAGGGGTGCAGGGTCCTGACTCCCCCACACTCCGTGACACAGGGCCTTAGGGGTCACCGCCCCAGAGGATTGGGGGGACAGGTCACCTGTAGTTGTAGCCAGAAGAGACCTGAATGCTCTTGGGATCCAGCCGGCGGAAGGAGTAGCTGGGGTTGCACGCGGAGTCGGGCAGGTCCAGGTTACAGTTCCAGTTTATGATCACCCCGATAACACCGCCCTGCAGCAGACAGAGAGCAGGGCAGGACCAACACAGCTTTAGCAGGACCTCAAGCTGCCCTGGGCAGCACCTGGGGTCCTCACTTCCAGCTCATTGCCCCCCACCAGACCGCCTTGCGTCTCAGAGCTCCCCTCTCTGCTCCCCGTATTGCCCTGCTGCCCATCCAGCCAGACGCTTTCCCTCCTGCTCGCCGTGCAGGGCCCCCCGGGCTCCGGGAGCTGCCTGCCAGCCTAGCTCAGCCCAGCGTCCGGCAGACTGGTGCTGGCACGAGGGAAGCGTGAAGGAGCTGGCTATTTGGGCCCAGGGGGGCGTGTGGCTCTGGCATCAGAGGGGACCCAGCAGCTGACCTCTGCCCAGTAGGGGACACCCGAGAAGAAAGGCCAGGATGGTGCAAGGCTTTGGGGAGTGGCAGAGAATGGCCAGTGGTCCAAAGGGCATTCACTTGCCAGGCCCTCCTGCAGCAGCTGGTGCTCCCCACAGGCACCCAGGCAGTGTTGGGCGCAGGGCGTTCAGCTGGATTGAGTGACATGCTGGGCTCGGCACGGAGCTGCCTACAGGCCTGCGCTGTCTGTCTGACGGAGTCCCAGCAGCTCGGCACGGGGGGTCTCTGGCGTGCCAGGAGCTCCCTGTCACGGCACCGGCTCGAGTGCCCTTGACCCTCAACGCCCCCCGTGCAGGAGGCAAGATCGGCAGCAGGATGGGCCTGAACCGGAGCCTTCCACATGCCCGAGAGAACCCAGCAGCAGCCACACCTGGCCAGAGCCCGTCCCCCGTCGCCGGGCAAGGGTCCCCCTTCTCCGCACTCCCAGCCAGAGCCCATCCCCTGTCGCCGGGCGAGGGTCCCCCCTCTCCGCACACCATGCCAGGGCCCGTCCCCCATCGCCGGGCGAGGGTCCCTCCTCCCCGCACACCGGGCCAGAGCCCATCCCCCATCACCGGGCAAGGGTACCCCCTCCCCGCACACCCGGCCAGAGCCCGTCCCCCATCGCCGGGCGAGGGTCCCCCCTCTCCGCACTCCCAGCCAGAGCCCATCCCCTGTCGCCGGGCGAGGGTCCCCCCTCTCCGCACACCCGGCCAGAGCCCATCCCCCGTCACCGGGCGAGGGTCCCCCCCTCTCCGCACTCCCAGCCAGAGCCCGTCCCCTGTCGCCAGGCGAGGGTCTCCCCTCCCTGCACAGCCTACCCGTTCGGCCAGCGTGGTGAAGTTCTCTCCTGCCTGCTCCACAATGGAGCCCAGGCGGAAGATGGGGCAGTACAGGTCAGTGGTCTCGTTGAAGGTGCAGCCTTTGAGGTAGCCGCTCTTCTCGCCCTTCACGTTCCCTCTGAGGAGACATGCCGAGAGCTGCTGAGTGCCTCACCCCCACGTGCGTGAACAAACCCAGACCCCGTGGGGCCCACAGCTGCCAATCCCCGTGCACATGCCCAAACACACTGGGGTTGCCAACTTTCTAATCGCTGAAAACCAAACACCCTTGCCCTGCCCCTGCCCCACCTCTTCCCCCGTGGCCTCGCCCCTGCCCCCTCTTCCTCCGAGGCCCTGCCCCTGCCCCATCTCTTCCCCGTGGCCCCTGCCCCTGCCCCACCTCTCCCCCCATGGCCCAGCCCTGCCCTCTTCCCCCGTGGCCTCGCCCCTGCCCCCTCTTCCTCCGAGGCCCTTCCCCTGCCCCACCTCTTCCCCTGAGGCCCCGCCCCTTCCCTTGAGGCCCTGCCCCTGCCCCATCTCTTGCCCGTGGCCCCGCCCCTTCCCCCGTGGCCCTGCCCCTGTTCCACCTTTTCCCCTGTGGCCCCGCCCCGCCCCTCTTCCCCCATGGCCCTGCCTCTGCCCCACCTCTACTCCTGAGGCCCCGCCCATGCCCCACCTCTTCCCCTGAAGCCCCGCCCCTGCCCCAGCTCTACCCCTGAGGCCCCACCCCCACTCACTCCTCCCCCTCCTTCCTCCCTTGCTCACTCCCCCCTCTCCCAGGACTCACCTGCTGTCTGCAGAGCCAGGCTGGGAGGAGCTGACGTGGCATAGGGAGGCAGGGGGTGAACAGGGTTCCCCACCCCCCATCGCCAGCACCCACAGCTACCTCCCTGCCGGAGAGGCTGGAGCCGGGTTCTCTCACTCAGCAGCTGAGCAGAGAGCGGCTCCTCCAGGCTCCACCCTCAGCTGCTGCTCATGCTGCGGGTAACCGGACTTTTAGCATCCAGTCAGCTGTGCTGACCGGACGCTGCCAGGTTCCCTTTTCGACTGGACATTGCGGGCACTAACCGGCCTCCTGGCAACCCTAAAATACACCCCCGTGCAGGTGCACAAACAGACAGACACAGAGCCATGTGCACACACACTCACACACACCCCCCCCATGCACACACGACCCAGGGCCCCAAGCTGATCGGTTGCGCTGCTCCATTCTTTGGTGGCAGCTCAGAGAGGGACCGAGGGACACACCGCCGAATTCCTGCCGAAGACCTGGACATGTAGCCCCAATAGCGGCCAGAGTGCACCCCTTTGTATTGGCCGCCCCAAGCACCTGCTTCCTTCGCTGGTGCCTGGAGCCAGCCCTGCACAGACCCACAGCCATGCTCTGCAGCAGGGGTGGGCAAACTACGGCCCACGGGCCGGATCTGGCCCCTCAGGGCTTTGGATCCAGGCCGCAGGATTGTCCCCCATGGCACTGCAGGCCCCACACCGCTCTCAGAAGCGGCCCCCAGGCCGGGGAGGGGGAAGGCTCTGTGTGCGTTGCCCTCGCCTCCAGCCATCGCCCCCCACAGCTCCCATTGGCCGGGAATGGGGAACTTCGGGGGAGGTATCTGGAGGTGCGGCAAGGACAGCGCGTGGAGGCCTGTGCCCCGTCCTCCCCCAGGGGCCGCAGCGCTTCCTGGAGCGGCACAGCGTGGGGCGGGGACAGAGCAGGCAGGCGGGGAGCCTTCCCTGGCCCTGGTGCGTGCGGCTGCCACCATGGAGCCCGAATCCCTCCTGCATCCCATCCCCTAACTCCCTGCCCTAAGCCCCCTGCCTGCAACTCGCACCCCAACTCCCTGTCCTGAGCCCCCTCGTACAGCCCACATCCTGCACCCCAACCCCCTGCCTTGAGCCCCCTGCTGCACCCCGTACCCCTCCTGCATCTCAACCCCCTGTTCTGAGCCCCCTGCCGCACCCCACACCCCTCCTGCACCCCAACTCCCTGTCCTGAGCCCCTCATACACTCTGCACCCCAACTCCCTGCCCTGAACTCCCTCGTACACCCCACACCCCTCCTGCACCCCAACCCCTTGCCCTGAGCCCCCTGCCTGCACCTCACACTCCTCCTGCATCTCAACCCCCTGGCCTGAGCCTCCTGCCACACCCTGCACTCCAACCCCCTTCCCTGAGCCCCCTGCCACACCCTGCACCCCTCCTGCACCCCTACCCCCTTCCCTGAGCCTCCTCATACACTCCTCATCCCTCCTCTGTCCCAAGCCCTTGCCATGAGCCCCTTCCTGCACATTGCACCCCCTCCCACACCCCGCACTCCCTCTGCACCCCAACCCCCTGCCCCGGCCCTGCATACAATTTCCCCACTCCGATGTGGCCCTTGGCCCACCCCTGGTCTACAGCCTCATCTCCAGTGTGTGCTGGTCTGTGGTGCCCCGGCCCACCCACAATGGCAGCAATGGCCAAACGCATCCTTCAGCCAGCTGCTGACACAAACCACACACCCAGAACAGCCCCCAGGCAGTGTTTCCCCCACCCCCCGGTGCCCATGTGCCAGTGCTCTCGCTCCCTCCTCCCCGCCCCGGCTCTGCTCCTGACTGGCCCCGACGGGGCGGCTGGTGTGAGACTTGCTGAGCCATACTTGGAGAATCCGAAGCGGGGGAAGTGGATGTTGTTCTTGATCAGGATGGTGAACTGCGCGGCCATCTTCCCCAGGGACTCGCTGGCGAGGGCAGAAACATGTCAGCCCTTCCCTGGGCAGGGAATTCCTCCTCCCCCGAGCCCAGGACATCGTCCTCCCCACCCCCACAAGTGATGGCCCCCCACCCCTAGCCAAAACCGCATCGCCCCAAAGCACGTGGGGATCCTGCTCCACCGTGAGGGTGCTGCGTCTCCCCCACTGCTGACACCTCCCTTTCCTGGTGCTAACCCACCCCTGATGAGAAGGGGGGGTCCTGCCTCCCCCCAACCTAGCATCCCCTCCCTGCCCAGCTCCGTCTCCCTCTGGGGTGTCCCACTGGAGCTGGGTGCTGGGGTGAGGGCTGGGTGGCATCCCAGGGCAGAAGGGTGAGGCTCTCCCAGCTGTGCCTCCTTCCCAGGGGCCATGAACATCCCCCTGCACTCCCAGCGGCCCCTCTCTACCTGACCGTCCATCCGTCTTCCACTGGACACCAGGCGGTGACCTCACAGGTCTTCCCCGACCCATTGTAATAGGGAACGCAGCGCCCCGTCCTCTCTCCTGTGGGGACAGACAGATGGCCTGAGAGTGCATCCCCTGGGGGTGGCAGGCCCCGCCCCCCCCCGGCCCTGGGGCAGCTGAATGCCAGTTTCCGGCTGGTGCTGGCCCGTGCCCATGCTGCCATCCTGGCACTGCTCACTCACCATTCCCCAGCATGTCCATCTCCCCAGCCACACAGTCGCTGTCAGAGCTGCAGGCGGAGTGCGGGACCTCCAGGCTCTGCAGGGGCAGAAACCAAGGTGTCACCAGGAGAGGGGAGGGACCCCTGGGACCCTGCAAAGAGGGCAGAGCTGGGGAGGGGAGCGATGGGATCGAGCCAGTCCCCCTACCCAGCACTCTCCCTCTCACCCCCCCAGCCACCCCCTGCATCCTGGAATGCCACTCTTGTTGAGTGACTTCTGCCCCCTGCACTCAGCAGCCGGGAGCTGAGTGAGCTCAGCCTAGACCCAGGTGTGGAAATGGGGCAGAGCCGAGCAGGACGCCGGGAGCCAGAGAGGCCAAGTTCTGGGTCCAGGACACACTGCAGCTCCCATCCCCTGCAACTGGCGTTGCTCCCGCTCCCAGCATGGGGCTGCCTAGGTACCCACCAGCCGCTGTGCTCCTGCTTATCAATCACCCCGGGCCGGAGGCTGCAGGCGCACACAGCCAGCTGGCTGGGCAGGGCTGGGCAGGAGTGTGGGTCTGGGGCTGCCACGGGCCAGCTCAAAACACGCCCAGTCCTCCATCCCCAGCCTCCTTCCTCACATCATTTCAATGCCCCCAGCCAGCCAGGCCCCCTGCCTCCATCCCCAACCCCCGGGCTGTGCCTTGCCCTCCACCCAGCCCCTGCTGCCTCCCTCACCTCGGGGCAGCTCTCCAGAGTCTGGGAGTGGGTGACTTCCACCCGGGTGAGGATGCTGAACACGCTGCCACCCTGCAGAGCCGACAGGGAGAGAGAGACGTTTCCCATGGAGCCCCCCACCCCCGTTTCCCCCCCAGCCCTCACTGGGTGCCCGGCTGGCGATGGAGTGAGTGAGATCACTGGAGTGCATCCGCCTGGCCGGCCTCAGCCAGCGAAAGAGCAGCCAGCTGCCTCTCCATATTCCCAAGAGGGGAGGGCCCGTAAATCCTGCCCCCCGCCTGCGCCAGTCCCTTCACCATTTCCCGTCCAGGAGCCCCACCGGGCTGGCCCCAGGGCATACTGTTCTAGGGGTCGCAGGGTCTCGCTGGGCTCCCTATGGCAAGCAGGCAAGTCAGCGCACGCACGGGGATCAGCTCAGCGCAGGGAGCCCTGAGGGTGCAATGGGGGGCTCTGTGCCGGGCCCTGGCTCCATGCAGTGCTCAGCGGGGCCCTGGGGGTGCAATGGAGGGATGCAGGGACAGGCACTCTGTGCAGGTCCCAGCTCCATGCAGCGCTGAGCAGGGGCCCTGGGGGTGCAGTGGGGGGTGCAGGAATGGGCGCTCTGTGCTGGGCCCTGGCTCCGTGCAGCACTCAGCAGGTGCCCTGGGGGTGCAATGGGGGGAATGCAGGGACAGGGGCTCTGTGCTGGGCTCTGGCTCCGTGCAGTGCTCAGTGGGGGCTCTGGGGGTGCAATGGGGGGAATGCAGGGACAGGGGCTCTGTGCTGGATTCTGGCTCCGTGCAGAGCTCAGCGGGGGCTCTGGGAGTGCAATGGGGGGGTGCAGGGAGGGACGCTCTGTGCTGGGTCCTGTCTCTGTGCAGAGCTCAGAAGGGGCTCTGGGGATGCAATGGGGGGGTGCAGGGAGGGACGCTCTGTGCTGGGCTCTGGCTCCATGCAGAACTCAGCGGGGGCTCTGGGGGTGCAATGGGGGGAATGCAGGGACAGGGGCTCTGTGCTGGGTCCTGGCTCCGTGCAGCACTCAGCGGGCGCCCTTGGGGTGCAATGGGGGGAATGCAGGGACAGGGACTCTGTGCTGGGCTCTGGCTCCGTGCAGAGCTCAGCGGGGGCTCTGGGGGTGCAATGGGGGGGTGCAGGGAGGGACACTCTGTGCTGGGCCCTGGCTCCATGCAGTGCTCAGCAGGAACTCTGGGGGTGCAATGGGGGGGGTGCAGGGAGGGACACTCTGTGCTGGGCCCTGGCTCCGTGCAGAGCTCACCGGGCGCCCTGGGGGTGCAATGGAGGGTGCAGGGAGGGACGCTCTGTGCTGGGCTCTGGCTCCGTGCAGAGCTCAGCGGGGGCTCTGGGGGTGCAATGGGGGGTGCAGGGAGGGACGGTCTGTGCTGGGCTCTGTCTTCGTGCAGTGCTCAGTGGGGGCTCTGGGGGTGCTGGTCACATGCGGGCGACGCGCTGTTATTAGCCCTGGCACAGCCAGCGTTAGCGAGGTGCCCAGAGCAGCCCCCTCCTGCCTGTCTGGGGGCTGTCAGGGTTTGGTTGCTTCCAGGGGGACCTGATATCGGACAGGCGCTATTACAGCCTGTTGGGGGGAGCGGAGGCTGGGGGGGGAGGGGCAGTGTCAGGGATTCATGGGGAGGGAGTGGGGGAGGGGCAGTGCTTTGGCTTCCCAGAGGGGAGAGGGGTCACACCAAAGCCTTGTGAGGGTGCACGGAGGAGGGGCAGTGTCACAGCCTTACGGGGGGTGGGTGGGAATGTCAGGGCCTCGCAGAAGGGGGTCAGATCACAGCCTGGGCACGGGGGCAGCGTCACAGCCTCACCTCGGCGGGTTTGACGTACTCCTCCACATCCCAGACCTTGCTGTGCGAGCGGCTGATGCCCTTCACCTTGGTGACCACAGAGCTCTCGGGGCCCGTCTCGTTCTCCTGGTAGCCCTTCTGGATGATGAACACGTACCTGGGGGTGGGGGGAGCCATCAGGGGCATACATCACCTCCCCCCCCCCGCTGCTCTCACCTGGGTCTCAGCCGCCGGGGGTGTGGCGAGTGGGGGGAGGGACGTATCCCCCCACCTCTGCCTGCCCTATGGCTGGGAAATCCAAAACGCAAGGGCTTCTCCCCCTCCCCTGCAACCCCCCCCATCCTCCCTGCACTGCTGCATTATCCGCATCCCTGCTGGGCAGCTCCTGGGAGCTAGCCCCATCCCATCACAGATCCCAGCCCACACCACCGGGTTCAGGGGCCTGGGAGCACCAGGAAGGAGCAGACAGAGACAGGAGGCCTGTGGAAGCCAGTGAGGGGGCCAAAAGGACCTGGGGAGCACGAACGGGTGTGGCGCGCTGATGGTCTTAGAAAGTGAGCGACGCCGTGCGAGGGAGAACGGGGCAGAGAGAAGCCAGGAGACGGGGTGGCTGGGGACTCTGGGAGCAGGTCTGTCGCTGTTGGGGGATCCCGCACATCCCCACCAGGGCTGATCCATCTGGGTGATGCTCATGCATGTGGCAGGTCTGTCTCCCCAGCCTGCAGGCTGCAGGGCAGGTGAAATCCCTGGTCTTTGCAGAGAGACCCTCCCTTCACGAGGTACCCGCTAGCCTTGGGCGAGGAGCCGGCCTGCAAGCCAGGAGACCACAGCTCTGGCCTCGGCTATTTACTAGTGGCCGGTAGTGCTTCTGTGCCCTTCCTAACCCTCGCTATTAACCAAGCCCTCCTGCACCGACCTTGCCACTCACCCAGGGAGTGAAAGTGCAACATCACATCAGGTAGGGACAAAACCCAGGTCTTGCTAAGCCGCGGGCGAGTCTCACCCCTTTGCCTTACAACGTATGTGCTTGATTGGGCCGTGTTTAATCATTGGCCCTTGGATTCTTACTCTGGGCACTACAAACCCGTATCAGAGCCTTCTAACCACCCTGCCCAACCCAAATTGCTAAATGTGTGTGTGGGGCGGGGGGAGCTGGCTGGATCCCACCTAGCTGGGAAAGGGTCCCAGAGGGGTCCTGGCATGGAAAAGAGAGACCCAGTGCAGGATCTTTGGGGCCAGGGACAGCTCCAAGAACTAGGCCAGGGCAGGGATTCACACTAAACACCTCCAGCCTGGCGCCACCCCGGCGAGGTTTGCAGATACTGGTTCCAGCTGGGTTTCCAGAGACTAGGAAACAAAGGAAGGGTGTTTGGCTTGGTAAGACTGACCCAGGGGCTGGAGCTTTTCACAGATTCCCAGGCCAGATGGGACCACATGGCTCTGACTGAGAAACGCTGCATGAAGCTGATCCTAGAGCCAGGAACAGGATCCTACCACCTCTCAAACAGCAGGTGCGTTTGTCTCTCTTAGGCCCTGGCCCACTGGCTGCATTCACTAGCTGGCTAGACAGCAAGCGTCATTCTAGGCAGTGTAATAGTTAGTGCATCTTGAGGCCGGGGTGTCTCAAGGCTCTTTCGCCTGCAGGTCACCAGGAATCCTGGCTCGCTCAGCCGGGATTCAGACTTATTTCCAGCTAACAGATGCTGGGTGGTCCCTCTTGGAGCGGCGGTGGGGGAGTCTATGTTCCAGCTCCCCTGTCACACACTCCCCGCCCCCGCCATGCTTTGGGCTGGTGAGCAGACTCAGCAGCGAGGCCGAGAACTGCATTGGCCATGGGCTGAATTATGCCATGAGGAAATCATTTCTGGATTAGCTGGGCAGTGTGTGTGCAACTGCCCTGCTGGGAGAGTTCACTCTCCAGCATGTGCGCGCGTGACATGGGGGGTGAGAAAGAGGAGAGCGAGTGGGTGTGGGGAAGGAGAGGACATGGGATGGGGGAGCTTTTAGGGGAAAAGGGAAGTGGGGGGGCAGAGTACAGAGTGAGTAGGAATGGGGGGTGAGAGAGAGGGGAAGGGTCCGGGACAAACAGGGGGAGAAGAAAGCGGTATCAAGCGGAGAACCCCAGGGGTCAGTCCTGGGCCTGGTTTTGTTCAACATCTTTATCAATGATCTGGATGACGGAATGAATTGTACCCTCAGCAAGTTCATGGATGACACTAAACTAGGGGGAGAGGTAGATACGCTTGAGGGTAGGAATAGGGTCCAGAGTGACCTAGACAAATTGGAAGATTGGGCCAAAAGAAATCTGATGAGGTTCAACAAGGACAAAGGCAGAGTCCTGCACTTAGGACAGAAGACTCCCATGCACTGCTACAGGCTGGGGACCGACTGGCTAAGTGGCAATTCTGCAGAAAAGGACCTTGGGATTACAGAAGACAAGAAGCTGGATATGAGTCAGCAGTGTGCCCTTGTTGCCAAGAAGGCCAATGGCATATTGGGCTGCATTAGTAGGAGCATTGCCAGCATATCAAGGGGTGTGATCATTCCCCTCTATTCGGTACTGGTGAGGCCACACCTGGAGAACTGTGTCCAGTTTTGGGCCCCCCATTACAGAAGGGATGTGGACAAATTGGAGAGAGTCCAGCAAAGGGCAATGAAAATTATTAGGGGGCTGGGCACATGACTTATGAGGAGAAGCTGAGGGAACTGAGATTCAACTACCTGAAAGGGGGTTCCAAAGAGGATGGATCTAGACTGTTCTCAGTGGTGGCAGATGACAGAACAAGGAGTAATGGTCTCAAGTTGCAGTGGGGGAGGTCTAGGTTGGATATTAGGAAACACTATTTCACTAGGAGGGTGGTGAAGCACTGGAATGGGTTCCCTAGGGAGGTGGTGGAATCTCCTTCCTTAGAGGTTTTTAAGGTCAGGCTTGACAAAGCCCTGGCTGGGATGATTTAGTTGGGGTTGGTCCTGCTTAGAGCAGGGGGTTGGTACCTCCTGAGGTTCCTTCCAACCCTGAGATTCTAGGATTCTATGAAAAGAGAGTGGAAAGTTAAAGGAGGGAGGAAGAGACCACAACATAGACAGGAAAATAGGAGAAAATGCCTATTAAACAATCTAGAAAAAGGTGATTGAGGGGGCACTGGAGTGTGACAGACAGAGCAGAGCAAAGGAAAAGGAAAAAGAACAATTCGTTTTACTACATTTTTACTAGAGTCAGACAATATTTTTTGGCAGAAAACCCCAAACCCGAGACCTGTGAACGTTCTTATTTGAGTTGAAATTTCGTGTGGGGGATTATGAAAACCAAAAACTGTTTGGGGAAAAAGTTTCCTGTTTGGTACCAATGCTCAGTTTTTGATTTTCCAAAGGCAACATGTTTTACCTCAAACCAATTTGTTTTTGCTTTTTTACCAGAAATGATTTTTGAAAACTACATTTTTATCAGAAATGTTTTGATCAATGGAAAACGTTTCAGGCTGGGATTCTCGTTGAGAGGAAGAAAACAAAACATTCTAAAGGGAAACTAACCCCACCCCCCCCCAAGTCTCCTGCAAACCATAATTGCCTTTTATTCACCAGCTCTCGTATTCCGGAGTCGGAAAGGTTAGGTGCAAAGTGATGCAAGATGTAACCACATTGCAAAGGGCTGGGGCCAGCAATGTGCCCAGGCCGGGCTAGCTACGCTGCCCTCCTACATTGTCTCTTCTGTGTTGAATAAAACACTCCTTGTTGGTCCCCCACCCCCAACTCTTTTTCTCTGGTTGCAGCTATGTGGCTCACCCAGCAAACGAAGTAACTACTGCAGGACCCTGTCCTAATCCCACCCTAATCCCAGACCCCCACAGTTCCATCGTGGGGCCAGCAGGACCTCATGGCAGTGGGGCTGGACAGAACCTGGCGTCCCCTCCCTCCTGCATCTAACCCCACTCCGTCCCTTCCTAAACTCAGCAGCACAAGAAAGGGTTGAACTGCAACCCTTGGGCCAGATCCTTCTCTGGTGTAAAGCAGCGAATGGCTTCAATGCAGCGAGGATCCAGCCCCCCACTCAGCTCTCTGTGCAGGTGCTGAAGCTGGCGTGTCTCTGCCTGCCCCCTCAGCTCTCCCCACCCCATCTCTCCCAGACCCACACACTGGCTCAGCCAGGGACCTACCAGATGAAGTAGAGCAGGATCAGCAGCTGCACCCCTCTGTACATGATGCCGAGGCTGCGGTTCTTCACCACAATGACTTTGGGGGTCTCGTAGTTCCAGAACTCCCAGAAGCGTCGCCAGCAGCCCATGGCCCCGGGCCGCCTTGCCGGGGACTCCTCCATCCGCGGGGGGATCTAGGGAAGTCTCTGGGCTGAGACTGGGATCTCCACTCCCTCGCCTTACACTGGGAGAACTGGGAGGGTCCCAGTCCTACAGCAGCAGCCTCCCTGTACTGGTTTACACTGGGAGCTCCACTGCTCCTCCCCGCTCTGAAGCTGCCGTTATACTGGTTTATACTGGGATCTCCTTTCTCTCCCTGTCTGCAGGTTCATGCTCTGAACCTCACTGGGCGGCACCACCCAGCCCCTGCCACTCTCTGACGAGGGAAGTGCATGTGCTGGGCATCCTCCCCTCCAGACCAGGGCTGGACTAAAGGAATCCAGCCCCTGAGTGCCCGCAGCTGCCTATCTCTGCAGCACTGGTGCCCCCTTGTGGCCAGAGTAGATATTCCTGCTCCACACACACAAGCTGCTCCATCATCCCCAATCCCAGAAAAGGAGGGGAAGGAAATTCGTGTTGTGGGTACATGTGCTGACCCAGGTAAGTCTAGGCCTGTCAGCCTGACATTGATCCCGGTAAGGATAATGGAGCAGCTGTGATGGGACTCGATTAATAAAGAATTAAAGGGGGGAGGTAATTAATGGCACTCAACATAGGCTAATGGAAAATAGAGCCTGTCAAACTAATGTGATCGCTTTTTTGATGACATCCGTGTTTGGCTGGTGAAGGTAATAGGGCTGATGTAAAACACTTTGACTTCGGTCAGGCATTTGATTCGGCACCACAAGATATTTTGAGTCTGAAATTAGAACAATAGAAAATCCGCATGCCACACGTTACGTGGATGAAACACTGCCGGAATGAGAGGGTTCAAAATGTCATTTGAGCCAGGGAATCATCACTGAGTGGGGGTGTTTCTAGTGGGGTCCCACCAGGATCGGCTCTTGGCCCTGCGCTATTTCACATTTTTATCAATGGCCTGGAAGAAAGCATAAAGTCATCAGTGAGAACGTTTGCAGATGACAGACTAACGGAGTGGTAAATAACAAAGAGGACAGGTCACTGATGATGAGTAATCTGGATTGCTTGGTATGTTGGGCAGAAGCAAACAAGATCTGTTTTAATACGGCCAAATGCAACATCGTACTCCTAAAAACTAGGAAAGCAGAGCATACTTCCAGTGGGGGATAATCAGCTGAACAGTGCTCCCCGTGGGCAAAAGGGCCAATGTGATCCTAGGATGTATAAACGGGAATCTCGCGTAGGGTTATGTGAGCTCTGCATTTGACACTGGTGCAAACTGGAATCCTGTGTCCAGTGCTGGAGTCCAGTCCACCATTCATGATCGAGTGGAGAGGGTTCAGAGCAGTGCCAGAAGAATGCTCAAGGGCTTGGAAAACCTGCCTTCTAGTGACAGACTCAAGGAGCTCAACCTATTGGCTTCTCAAGAGAAGTTTAAGGGGTGATTTGATCACTGTCTAGGCAGCAGTGCCTACATGGAGGGCAGAATTCGACACCAGCGGGCCCTTCACTCTTGCAGGCAAAGGCAGAACACGCTCCAATGGCTGGAAGTTGCAGCTAGAGAAATTCAGGCTAGAAACAAGGTATCATTTTGTAAGGGCCAGGAGGGTAATTAACCAGTGGAACAATTTACCCAAATCAGGGTGGAGTCTCCAACACTGGCCAGTTGTAAATGAAGTCAGATTTTTTTTTTAAACATCTGCTCTAGCTCAAGATACAGCTGCTCAGACCAGATGGTCACAGCAGTCGCTACTGCCTTGGACTCTAACCGGCCCTTGAGGTCAGGAGTGTTTCCCCTTCAGAGCTCTAGGGACACCGCGAGTAGCATTCGCCCTCGGAGTTGTCAGGGCTCCGGGATGTAACAGGCCTGGTGAGGGGGTTACGCGTCTCTGCAAAGCTTTAGTTCGTGTTGGGTCTTTCATACAACCTGCCCCACAAAACCTTCCCAAGTGGGCTAATGGGATGCTAATGCGATGCAGAGGCTGCCATGTAAAGGGTTATCGTCCCAGGGTCAGGCCCCAGTGGTAACAGCTCATGGCCCAGAGCAGTGGGCCCCAAACTTTTTACTTCATGCTCCCTATTGTCCCGTCCACACCCTTCCCCTGCAGCTCTGGGGACACAGACAGAGGTAAGAGGGCTGGGGCCACAGCTGGGAGAGGGGGCGGAGGCCAGGGGCCAAGGCCAGCAGTCGGGGTTCCGAGCATGGGCCAGCAGCTAGGACCAGGATGTGGGGCTGGCAACCGAGCCCTGGGCTCGGTCCTGGCAACCAGGGCCAGCAGCTGGGCCCAGGGCCAGGAGCAGAGCTGGGCGATGCTCGCTCTGCTGCCCCCATGGGTCCTGGGCTGGGCCCCAGCTGTGCCCCCCACCCCGAATATTCCTCTGTGCACCCTTAGGGGGCGCACCCCACAGTTTGGGGACCTCTGGCCCAGAGGATTACAGGGCCCTTGGCCTGACTCTCGGTCTCATGCTCACACCTGCTCCTCCCGCACCGTATTTATATTGCACGTCTGTCTGTGGTTCTGTGTAGGCACCAAGCACAGCGTCACATCTCAGCAACTTCTGTGGCCCCGCACTTAGGGCTGCCAAGCCTCCCCGTTTCACCGACAGTCTGCCAGAATCGGGCTCTATCTCCCAGAGGCTACTGAAGTCAAACCGGGAGATTTTAGGCAGCTGAAAGTCAGGCGGCACAGTGGGGCCAAGGCAGGCTCCCTGTCTGCCCCAGCCCCACACCGCTCCTGGACGCTAATATATTCCAGAATTATGTTCACTTGTTTTGCAACAGCATTACATTGTTGCCTCATCTTTAGCTTGTGATCCACTTTAACCCCCAGATACTTTTCTGCAGGACTCCTTTCTAGGCAGTCAGTTCCCATCTTGTATTTGTACGCTTGATTATGCCTTCCTAAGTACTTTGCATTTGTCCCTATTGAATTTCATCCTCTTTATTTCAGACCATTTCTCCGGTTTGTCCAGATCATTCTAATCCTGTCCTCCAAAGAGCTTGCAACCCATCCCAGCTTGGCAGCCCCTCAAACTTCATCTGTGTACTTCTCTATGCCATTGTCCAAATCACTGATGAAGTTATTGAATAGAGCCGGGCTCAGGATAGCTCCCTGTAGGATCCCACTCAGGCCCTTCGAGCTGCATTGTGAACCATTGATAACTGTTCTCCGAGTACGGTTTTCCAACCAGTTGTGCACCAACCTTATAGTCAGTTCGTCTAGGCTCTAGTTCCCTACTTTGCTTATGAGAAGGTCACGGGAGACAGTAGCAAAAGGCGTCCTCATCTACTAGTGGGGGCATCACCACCATGGTCACTGAGCCTCTTATCTTCACCACCCCACTGGGAGGCAGGGCAGTGTAAAGGCTGCTACCTTGACAAACAGCCATGGTTGAACCAGTGACCCCGTGAGCTGAAAGTCTCAGAGCCAGGCTCTGGTGTCAGACTCCCATCCCCTGTGCTCTGGGCACAGAGGGGAACACGACACAGATGCATCCCTGGGGAAAGCAGCAGCATCACCATCTGACAGCTACACCCACGGGGAGTTTAAGTGCCTTTCAGGGAGACAGTGCTGTCTAGTGAGTAAGGTACTGGGCTGAGACACAAGAGATGTGAGTTCTATTGCCCAGGTCTGCCACTGATTTGCTTATGAACTTGGACAAGTCACTGCCACACCCTGTGCCTCAGTTTCCCCATCTGTAAAGTGGAGGTAATGCTACTGACCGCCCTTTGTAGACTGTTTTGAGCTCCAGTGTTGAAAGGGGCTATAGAAGAGCATGGCGGTGGCATTATTTCAAAGGGGATACACAGAAAGTCTTGGACAAAAACAAGAATTGAGCCCAGCTCCTCTGACTTCCAGGGTTTAGGACACAGATCTCTGCCTCCAAGCGGTGAACTCTGAGGGTGCATTCCAGAGTGAGCAGGGAGAGGGTGCACTTTCGTAAAGCCAGGCGGCATGGGGCTCAATGGGGCTGTGGCTGTGCGCAGGTGGTGACAGCAGGGGTGCTCTGTCTGGAACACCTCATTCACGATTGACAAACTCCTTTAAAGGGGAAACATAAGCTGCCCCCCTGCTGGCCATAGGATGGAGAGAGAGCCCCGGCAGGGCTCACAGAGGGCCTGACACTCCCACTTCTCAGGGAATTGCTCACGCCTCTATGCACCTGCCTGCCCAGGGGAGAGACAGCGCCAGACACCGAGCAGACAGTCCAGTCACTCTCTGGCTGGGGCAAAATCCCCCTTTCCACCACTCTCACTCTCACCTGGGATTCTTCCCCCTGCATCTCCGCCCCACAAGGATCCCCCAGTCTCTCCCCCCGTGGGAAGTTCCACCCCTGTAGCCTCTCCCATGGGAACCCCCTTCAGTGCCTCCCCTGGGGATTTCCCACTCCCTTTGCTAACTCTCCCCACCTCGGGATTTCCCACCTGGGACCTTGCCCTCCCTGTGTTTATAAGTGTGAATATAATGTAACTGGAATATGCTTTATGCAAAAGGTCTCTTGTATGGTATCCTTGCAAAGCTTATAATCTACTGAGTGTGGTCATCCTGTTTGTATGAATGTATCATTCTTGGATCTGTGACTAGAAATAATAAGTATAACTCTGAAGTCCTATTGTCATTATGCAAAGTGTGAGCCATTAATGGCGGCTTGGAATCGTGATGGCTCCATTGACCAGGATGATTGGTTGTAAATGGCTCTGTTTACTTGCAGGCCTTCCTGTGAGTCAGGCGGGGAAGAATGGAGACTGGGGTCTTACAGGACAAGTGACCATGTCACTTGGTACTGGAATCCATCTTAAACCTGGTGCTTTTCCATTTAGGAGGGGTGGGGACCCAGAGAGACAAAAGATTCCTGCCTTGTGCCAAAGCTATAAAAGGGGGTGGAACAGAACAAATGTGGCTGCCAGTCATGAGAAATCCCCTAGCTACCACCTGAGCTGGAACTAACAAGGGCTGTACCAGGGAAAGGATTGGGCCCAGACTGGAAGGAGTCCAGTCTGTGAATGAAGCTTATTGGAACATCTCTGAGGGTGAAATTTTATCTGTAATCAGTTTCGTAATGTATTAGGCTTAGACTTGCAAGTTTTGTTTTATTTTGCTTAGTAACTTACTTTGTTCTGTTATTACTCAAAACAACTTGAATCCTACCTTTTATACTTAATAAAATCACTTTTGTTTATTAATTAACCCAGAGGAAGTGATTAATACCTGGGGAAGCAAACAGCTGTGCATCTCTCTCTATCAGTGTTATAGAGGGCGGACAATTTATGAGTTTACCTTGTATAAGCTTCATACAGAGTAAAACGGATTTATTTGGGGTTTAGATCCCACTGGGAGCTGGGTGTTGGAGAACATAGCCTGCTGAGCTGTTTTGGGTTAAAGTCTGCTGTTTTGGGGGTGTGGACCAGACCTGGGTCTGGCTCAACAAGACAGGGTTCTGGAGGCCCAAAGTGGCAGAGAAAAGGGACTCAGCACATCAGGTGACAGCCCCAAGGGGGTCTCTGTCACAAAAAGACCTTTTTCCTAAAGCATATTCCAGTTACATTATAGTCACACTTACTTTCATAAAACATACGGAGTGCAACGTCACAGCACCCCATGGGGATTCTGGCTCCTGTTCTCAGTGGGGGATAGGAGCCATGTCCTTGAGCAGTGGGCTTAGTGGCAGTCGGGGAAAGCAGCTAAACCCCCAACCCCAGGCTGGCATGTCTTGGCAGCATAGGGGCTAGGAGGGAGGCTGTGGCTTGTGACATAGGTTATCTCGTCCGTGGCTCCTGCCAGCTCACTTGAACTAGCCGCAGGCCAGCAGCTTTGATGGGGGCAGAGGGAAGGCCTAGGGGTGGATCCGGGCCCCCAAGCTACATGCTCGGCACCAATGGCCTAAGCACTAGCTCTTGCTTTAGGAGCGTGGGGCTGGGGTTCAAACTCTGAGCCAGCTCCCGTGAGAGCTACTTCAGTAGTGTTGCCAGCCCTCCAGGATTGTCCTGGAGTCCCCAGGAATTAAAATTCTGTCATGTGATGAAACCTCCAGGAATACATCCAACCCGAGCTGGAAACCTCATATACACCTTGTGCCGAAGTGGGAATGTTCTTGCTGTTATGTGAATGCTGATTGGGGAGTATTGACCTGGGAAGGTTGCAGGGGAGTTGGGACGGCCTGCCTTGGGGAAGGGAGGATACCTGAGCACGTAACCTGAGACCCCAGGAGGGGAGTTGGAAGCCAGGTGATACCTCTGCCCCGGACACTGGACAAAGGACAGAAAGGCTGGGGGAGGAGCATGAGAGGCTGAGGGGAGTTTTCATTTTGAAGCTGGCTAGGAAATGGAGACGGGCACCCCGACAGGCTTGGGCTTCCCAGCAGGACGGTGGCCTCCCTGGGACCCCAGATGGACCTAACGAAGGGGGGTCCTGTTGTCTGTACCGGCAAGACCTGGTTTGGACTGTGTTCCTGTCATCTAAATAAACCGGTTTTACAGGCTGGCTGAGAGTCATGTCTGAGTGTGAAGTGGGGAGGGGGCAGGACCCTCCAGCTTCCCCAGGACCCCGCCTGGGCGGACTCGCTGTGGGAAGTGCACAGAGGGGCATATGCTGAATGCTCCAAGGAAGAGGAGGCTCCCCAAAGTCCTGACTGGCTTTGGTGGGGGAGCAGTTCCAGAGCATCTCCCGGGGACTCCATGACACACCTCAGCTGCAATTCCTTTCTTTCTCATCCAAGGGCAGCACAGCTGGCTGGGCTGGGGGGTTTCCTCCTTCCCTTTGGGGGTGAGGCCAGTATCTGGGAGCATAGGGGTAAGAGCTTGGCTCGGTGCACAGGGGCAGATCACCTGGAAGGGTTTACCAGCATAGATCAGAGTCTTCAGAGACAGGACAGGACAGGACTCAGGAGCAGGGCAGGATTTGAGGAAACCTGTTTATTGATCCTATTACATCATTCTCCCGCATTTACATAGCAAAGTACCGTCGAGTGCAACACAGTCACAGGCTGAATCCATCAATCACCGTTCGGAAAATGCAAATACTGTCATGTCACAAAAGAGACCGAAATCCTTACTGCCAAAGCCAGAGACTAATCAGGCCCATTCCTTTGTTTCTTCACAGACCACTACCCCCAGTGGTCATTACAGCCTTAATACTTGCTATGGGGCAGGCTAACTCAAGCCCCACCCCCAATGTGACATCACAGGAAGCAGCTTCACAGCCCCTGAAGAGCGGGAGCAGGGGGTTGTGCTGGATCTTCTTGTGATGTTGGCATCCAGGCTTCACACCTGAATTCAATCGGTGACAAAGGGAGTGGCCAGTGTGCTATTCCGCTAGGGTTACCTCCTGCTGAAAGCACACCCTCACCCCCAGCACTGCCGGGGAACCACAGCAAACCCCTATAGCAAGGAAACAACTCGCTAGACACATGGCATGGGTGGGCAGGGGGTCTCATTCACATGGAGGAGCTAACTGAGCAAGCCTCCTACGGGAGAGATTTCCACCATGTTGTAAGGAGCCCGGCCCCACTGTGCCCCCTTGAATGAACAGAGTCACTCTGCACAGCCCAGGTCAGCCACACAGCCTGGCACAGCGGGGCCATGCTGCACTGGAATGGGATGCACGGATGGATGAGAAGCTGGTGACCATGTGCACAATGGGGTGCGAGTGCTGTGGGCAACCCAGCGTCAGGGTGATGCTCACTCTCCCTGAGACCCTCTCCCAGTTTTCTGCATCACCCCCCATCCCAGCCAGTGCTGGAGCTGGTCACAGCTTCACATCCGAGAGTCCAAAGCTGGCATACGATGTTTGGGACACTAAGGTCTATCTAGGAAAAGAGGAAAGGAGCAGGAAAGTCAGGAAGGCCAGGCCCCGGGGCTCAGCCCCCCCGCAGACGCAGGTGCAGGAAGATGGTGCAGTGGGGAGCGATGTTGTAGTCTCCCAGCTTGTGGCCGTCCTCGAGCGGTTTCCCCTCAAAGTTGAGCCAGAACTGCTCCGCCTGGATGTTCTCCTGCTGCTGGACCCGCCCCTTGAACTGGGTGACCCCGTCGGAGGGGAGGACGGTGTAGGTGCTGGTCCTGCCTTTGTCGTTCTTCACGAAGATGGTGATGGGCTCCTCGTTCTTTACCACCAGCAGGACGACGTCTCCTGTCTTGAGCTGGTAGTCGGAGAGCCGGGAGTCATCGCGCAGCTCCACGTAGGCCCCATTCTGGCAGGCCAGCTTCTGCTGGTATGGGGACACCCCTGTCTGCTTGGCAATCTTGGCCTTGAAAGCCGAGACGGTCATCATGCTGGTGACCTCCAAGCTGTGCATCTCGCCAGTGAGCAGTTTCACGCTGAGCCACAGGGCCTGGGGAGGAGAGGGCCCAGAGCGGTCAGACCCCCTGGCAGTGGGAGCCCAGGCGCCCATCCCACATGGACTCAGAGCCCCGGGAGGGAAGCAGGTTGGGGCTTGCTACGGTCCCCATATCCCGTCATGCCCCTATACACCCCTCCAACGCCTGGCACCAGGTGCAGACATTACCCCAGTGCAACATGCAGGGAAATGTGTCCCAGTCAGCACGGCTGTGATCACACCCACCGCACCAGCATCCGTGCCAGCGCATGAGGGCTCAGTGAACGCTCACCAGATCCCTTTTCATGGGGCTAAAGGAGGCCCAAACCCAGCCCCCCCCAGAAGGGCGGTCAAGGGATGAGGCTGCTCACTGGGCCGGCTGGTCTGACCCCTCGGAGCCCAGTCTTGGTTGGGGTGCACTAGCCGGCACTCAGAGGCTGCCCCAGGGCGAGGGGGCCCAGGCTGCTGTGCCCCCCCTCTCCCGCTCAGGGGGCTGCCCCAGGGCGAGAGGCGCCCAGGCGCCTGCTGCACGCCCCCCCTCGCGCTCAGGGGACTGCCCCGGGACGAGGAGCGCCCCCGCTGGTGCTGCTGCGCGCCCCCCTCTTGCTCAGGGGGCTGCCCCGGGGCGAGGGGCGCCCCGGCTGCTGCTGCTGCTCGCCCCCCCTCTTGCTCAGGGGGCTGCCCCGGAGCGAGGGGCGCCCCCGCTGGTGCTGCTGCGCGCCCCCCTCTTGCTCAGGGGGCTGCCCCGGGGCGAGGGGTGCCCAGGCGGCTGCTGCTGCTCGCCCCCCCTCGCGCTCAGGGGGCTGCCCCGGGGCGAGGGGCGCCCCCGCTGGTGCTGCTGCGCGCCCCCCCTCGCGCTCAGGGGGCTGCCCCGGGACGAGGGGCGCCCCGGCTGCTGCTGCTGCTCGCCCCCCCTCGCGCTCAGGGGGCTGCCCAAGGGCTGGCGGGTCGCTAAGAAAGGGGCAGCTTAGAGGAGACCGGGGCTGGGAGGGGGCGGTAAATACAGGCGGCAGCTGCCTTTCCTGTGCCAAGGGACCCCGGGAAGTGCCGATCGGTCCCTCCCCAGCTACCGGCTGGGCGCGGGGGGCTGTACCCCGCCCCGCGCTCTGGCCCCCCCAAACCCAGGAGGGATGGGGCCCCAGCGAACAGGAGACCCCCGGGGGGGGATCCGGTCCCGAGCTGCCCGCTGCCCTCCCGCGGACCAGGAACGTGCAGAGCGACCCCCGGGACGCGCCTCACCATGTCCGCAGCCTGCCGGGGTCTCCCTGGCTCCGCAGCGTCCCGAGTTCGAGCCCGACTTGCTCTGCCCGGCTCCGCCGCCGGCTCCTGATTTATAACCCGGCCGCCGCCGCCGCGTCACCCGGGGCCGCCCCGCACCGAGAATCAAAACCAGCCTCGGCCGCTGAGTTTCGGTTTCCTTCTCCGCCCCCCCAGCTCCTCCGCCGCCGGGAAATGAAACTGGGAAGCGATGGGGGAAGGGACCCGGCCCCGGAGCTGCACGGCCCCGCACGTCACCCCGGGGAAGCGAACCCAGCCCCAGGCTGTCACAGGGGGGGCCAGGGACCCACACCCGCATTTGGGCCGGGGCCATAAACTGGCCCTCTGGGGCGTGATCCAGACCCGGATCCACATTTCGGAGCTGGCTGCATCGCTACTTTAGAAAAGAAAATAAATCGGGGTGCCAGTGTGCCCCCCCCCCGACCCCCATGCACCCCGCCCCGTGTCCGCGGGAGGAGTTGGCTCTGTCTTTAATCAGCCATAACGATGTTACAAATACTAACAGGGGAAAACCCCTGGGGGTGTTTTGTTTTAACACGGCCCCGTTAACCCGTGGAATTCCCTGCCACAAGACAGCAGACAGCTGGCAGCACAGCCAGGCTTAGGAGGGGCTTGGTCAGTCCAGGGATGATGAGAACATCTCAGTTCCATTAGATGGGACACCATCTGGCAGTTTAATAAGGGACATAATCCCTCCTGCTTCAGGGGCCAGTGTGGGGAGCAGTGTGGGTCGGGAAGCAGCGTGAGCCAATGGGGTGGTGTGGAGTGTGGGGAGCAGAGTGAGTCAGGGAGGGCATGTGCCACGGGACAGTGTGGGGAGCAGGGTGGGTCATGGAGCAGTGCATGCCGTGGAGCAATGTGGGGAGCAGTGTGAGTCAGGGAGGGTGTGTGCCATGGGGCAGTGTGGGAGCAGTGTGGGTCAGTGAGTGGCATGTGCCTTGGGGTGGTGTGGGGAACAGTGTGGGTCAGGGAGGGCATGTGCCATGGAGCGGTGTGAGGAGCAGGGTGGGTCAGGAAGGGTGTGTGCCATTGGGTGGTGTGGGTCAGGGAGGGCGTGTGCCATGGGGCAGTGTGGGGAGCACGGTGGTTGAGGGAGGGCGTGTGCCATGGGGCAGTGTGGGAAGCAGTGTGGGTCAAGGAGGGCTTGTGCCATGGGGGTGTGTGGGGAGTAGTGCGGGGCAGGGAGCGGTGCATGCCATGGGGAGATGTGGGGAGCAGTCTGAGTCAGGGAGGGTGTGTGCCAAAGGGCGATGTGGGGAGCAGTGTGGGTCAGGGAGGGTGTGTGCTATGGAGCGGTGTAGGGAGGAGGGTGGGTCAGGGAGCAGCACATGCCATGGGGCGGTGTGGGTCAGGGAGGGTGTGTGCCAGGGGGCGGTATGGGGAGCATGATGGGTCAGGGAGCAGTGCATGCCTTGGGGCGGTGTGGGAAGCAGTGTGGGTCAGGGAGAGGCGCTGCAGCAGTGGCCTGTATGGGACAGTGGGTGGGGGGTCTGGACTCTCACATAAGAAGTGCCTGGGGTGGAGGGGGGATGGGCTGAACTGATGGGGCTCCTGGGGACAGGCTGAGTCGCTGGGCAGGGGTAACACTAGACGGGGGCGGTGGGGGGGAGTGCTACACCCCAGAGACAGACTGACAAACACCACATCCCAGCGGGGCGAGGGGCGCTCCTGGGGTTCTGGGGCGGCTCCGGCTGGCTCTGCTGGGAGCGACAGGGAGAGATGCTCAAGCAGGTTGAAAAGGGGCGCATGGGGGGAAGCGCATGGAGAGTGCCAAGACGCTCTGGGCGCAGGAAGTGTCTAGCAGGGAGGGTCTGGTTAGCTGCAGAACCGATCCTGGCCAAAGCCAGGTGGCCTGGAGGGAGGCTGCAAGATTCAGACCTGGAACCATGTGGTGCCCTAGAAAGACACCAGACAGTCCTGAAGGACTCTGACCCCAGCCCAGAGAAAGCTCCGGAGTGGTGAGGAAACTGAGGCAGGGAAATGTGCATAGGGTTCATTCTGTGGTGTTGTTGATTAGAGGCGCACGTTTCTCATGAGCTCAGTGGTGGTTCCGAATCCTGTGATAAATATCCTGTGCTCTGAAGAGTTCAGCAGAGCGTGCACACCGCTGGAGTTTGGGGCGAGGGCGTGCGTAAGCTACCAGGGAGTCTAGGGGGGTCAGCACTGGTCCCAGAGGATGGGCAGTTGGAGCAGAGGGGTGCAGCTCTCAGGAAGGGGTGCTAGACAGAAGATCTGCACCCCGAGACTTTCCTCCTCCCATCCTCACTGTTTCTTCTGGCCCAAAGGGTGGAGCCCAGCCACTCTGGGGGCATCTCTGCAAGGTGGGCCTAAGGACGACTGCAGTATCATTTCCCTCCCCTAGTCAGTAACTAGGAGCGAGGGCACTGGCCTCCTCAGCTGACTGGCACCCTGCCACCCTGTTGGTTAGTGTCAGTCAGTAATGGGCGAGAGCAGAGAGTAACTGGCTGGCTGTTAAAGAGACTGTGGGGTCCTCATTACAACGGGGCAGGTTACCCAGCAGAGAAACCTGGGCACCTACAGGACCCCTGGTGCTCGCTGCCACAATCCAAAGCCCTCAGACACCATGGGGAGAGAAGGGCACAGGGAGGCATCCCAGAGGAGCACCCATTTGTCTGGCTGTCTCCTTGCCACCCCCACAGCCCGCTGCTCAGAGAGAACGTCTCTGCCCCCCATTACTCTGCTTTGATGGCAGGAGGAACAGGGCTCATTTTATGTATTTAGGATGGGTTCGGACTCTTGTAAGAAGGGTCCGGACTCCTGTAAATTTCTGGAAAAATGGTCTAGACTAACTCAGGGGGATCCCAAAACTCAGTGGCCACTGTTAAAATCTTGGAACAAAGACCGAGTGGACGTCTTAAAGGACAAACTCGGCCAACCTAAAACTAAATTGGCTAAAGGAGAGGTTAATTGTTTCATGCAGTGGTGGGAAGAGGCAAACCATAGGTGGACAAAATCAAAACTCACCTCTCTCAAATATTGAAATAATAAGTTAAAAGCTTTATTAAAAGCCTCCTGTCCCACCACCAGACCGAAGTGCTCCCCTATATCCAGTTCTCAAAAAAACCCACCCCGGATCGATCCAACTCCCTTCATACTCCCATCTCATTGTAAAAAAAGGACAAAAATCCCCTTGTTCTGTTCCCCTTTGTTGTCTGCCTCAGAAACTGATTCTTTAGTGTTCCACTACCAATTCAGCAAGGGGGGGGACTCCTCAATTAGCCCCCACCCTTTCTGGTCCCTTTCCTTGAACATTTCTTTCAAAATTGTGAAGTGACCACAATATCACTCACAATTGGTTCATTGGAAAAAAGCAGGATCGGGCCCAGAAAAGCAGGCAAGCAACAGATAAAGAAACTGAAAAACAGGTTGGAAGCCCTAAGGGCCTCGTGTCAGGAGTAAGAAAAGCAGTAAGTGCAGGCATGAACCCCTGGAACAATACTTAAAATGGTGAAATCTGAGGTGATAAAGGTGTCATTTTGGGAGATAAGCAAGTGATTTAAGGAAACAGAGTGAAAAGTTAACTCTACAGAGACTGGAGAGAATTAAGCAGTTAAACTTTGTGAAAATGTTAAAAAAGGACCATGTTAAAGAGAGAGAATTCTTGGTTTCTTTGCAGCCATTCTGAAGGGAAAATGGGCCCTTTTCCAGAAGAATGCCTGTCAATAATCCAAATATATATACAGCTATGTAAAAACAAAGCAGTGTAAAGTAATGTTAAGGAAAAGAAAATGTGTATGTATCTATTTGTCTGTGAAAATATGTAAAGTTCTAAGAATCTAAAGCAGCACGTCTGGTTTGTAAAACTCCTGTTTTGTAGGTGTAAGATAATTTGGTTTTATTTTTGTTTTTAATGCCACTACAAATTCATTTGACTCTTTAATTCAAAGTTGCAAAACTGGGGCTTGTCTACATCAGAAAGTTGCAGCGCTGGTGAGGGAGTTACAGTGCTGCAACTTTGAAGGTGTACACATCTGCAGGGCATCACCAGCGCTGCAACTCCCTGTTTGCAGCGCTGGCCGTACTCCCGTTTTGTCTCGGGTGTAGAGGATCCAGCGCTGGTGATCCAGCGCTGGTAATCCAATGTAGACACTTACCAGCGCTTTTCTTGACCTCCGTGGAAGGAGGAAGCCTCTGGTAATCAAGCTGGTCTCCTTCCCCGGCTTGCTCTCGCGTTCCCGGAACCCCGAGCAAGCAGGTCTCCTTCCCTGCGGTTTGCAGGGTGGTTCGGGGAACGCGAGAGCAAACTGCGGCGAAGCTGGTCTCCTTTCCCGGTTTGCTCTCGCGTTCCCCGAACCCCCCTTGAAGCCGCCCAACAGCGCTGCAGTGTGGCCACATCTAACACCACTTGCAGCGCTGGTTCTCAATGTAAATTGTCTTGGTTATTAATTGTAAAACTTAGCAAGGTTTAATTTTCAATGCCTTTTTGTTCAATATAAAATACTGCTGTTTGTATTCTCAATCTGTTTGCGCAAATGAGGAATGCACGCATCAGGAAAAGATAAGATGGGAAGGCCATTGTTATAGCCAGAGTCAAGGAAGAAGTAGTAAAGAGACTTAAAGAACATCAAAGAATCATCAAGCACTGCTTTCTACCCAGACGGCTGTTAAACTGTCTAGCATCGCAGCGTGGATACATGCTTCGCAGTGTGAGAATGCACCACCCCCAACGAATCAATCATCACCTCAGGACCACGCAGAGTCAATTTTGACTCCGGAAGAAGATGTAGAGGAACAGCCTGCAATACCTTACAATCTACGTTCTCCTAAGGGTTGCCAGAAGCAGACGACAACCTAAAGCAAGGCCCAAGAAGAAGCAGTAGCGAGCCTAGTGCCTGCTGCCTGGTGGACATAAAACCGTGACTGCGGTTCCCTCAGTTGAGGTTGTCAGAACCAGAAGGGCCCTGCCTCCAACATGCGCCTCTGGTGACGCCTGTTCCTCAGCTGCTGGTGTCTTAAGGTCTGAGGAGTCCACAATGACAATTCTTTTATCCAGCAGCAAGTGTGGATAGCCCAGACCCTTAATATTTCTAAATGCTGGGTCTGCAGCCACATCCCAGCCCATTCTCAAGCTGGTGTTCCTGTCCTGGCTATCCCGCTCAATTCCTCAGACCTCACTGGAGGACCTCGTCCGTTTAACACAATATGGAACAGCAGTGACACCTGGGAAGAGGCTATTGGCAGTTCCTTTATCCCACTTAGGGGAGTAATACACCAGGCAAAAAGGCTCCTGAGGTTACAAGCAGTAGTTAGAATAATGGCAAATAAAATTGGGGAAAGTTTAGAAGCCCTGGCCAAAGAAACATGGGCAATCTGACAGATGGCCCTCCAAAACCATTAGGCGTTGGACATAATGCTGGCGGCTAAAGGAGGGTACTGTGCTCTCATTGGAAAACAACACCAATGAGGTAACAGATCGCGCTAGCCACTTAGAACAAATCGCATATCTTCCCCATAAAGAGCTGAGTTCTTTATGGAAGTGGCTAACTAACCTGTTCAATTTCTCTGGCATAAGAAACTGGTGGTTTCAGGGAGCCCTGACTATCCTGTTTGGAATCCTAATAATTTTTGTATGTTTTCAGTCACTCTCCTGTTGTATCCAAAATTGTGTAAGGCATGCCACCCTGGTGACTGCCCCAGAACAGAGTGCTAATATGATGATCTTGAATATCACTGATGAACGAAGAGATAAAGAACGATTAAAATGTGGAACCCAGTAAAATGTTGGTCATGGTGAAAGCTTGACCAAAAGGAGGGATTGTGAAAGTAGAATGAATTATATTGTAAAAATAAGAATGGATTAAAGAAATGTTGTATGTACCTTTAAGCAAAAATAAGAAATGTTGAAATACAGGTGCCAGGAAAAGAAACATTAGGCATAAACTATGGTGCTAATGGCGAAACATTAACAGAAGATCAGTAACAGTTAGTAAGGAAATAAGATATGTATGCCTAGCCCAGGTAAACTTATCAGATTCTGCTTCCTTTGTTATCTTGTTAAGTTCTCGCCCTTTTATCTGTATAAATAAGATAGTTTGTGTCTTGCATGGAGGCTCACATTATCTGGGTGTTATTAGCAGAGTGCTGTGCTAATAAAACAGAGTGGTCTGACAAACTGTGAGTCCTGAGTCTAACTTTGACAGCACCTATTACTCCTCACCCCCTGTCCCGATTTTTCACACTTGCTGTCTGGTCACCATACTCCCTGGCCTTTTCCCCAGTGGCTCCCATTATGACTTAGGTTGGCGGCAAGGCTTTGCCAGCTCCCTCCAGCTGAACTCCCTTGCCAAGTAGCCTCTCGCTCTGTAGGGCTCCGCAGAGCAGCCTTCTCCTGCCAGCGCCTGCGGTGAGGGTGGGATGAGGCAGCCTTCATGCTGCTCCCCGGCTCCCAACGCCTTCTCGCTTGGTTGGGTGGGAGGGGAGCTTTGCTCTAGCTTCTCTGCCAGGTTCCTTCCCCAAGCACCATTCATTCCCAGGACCCTTAGGGCTTGATATGTATCTCTACAGGACTCTTCCAAACCCTTCAAGGGCCATGCCAGGTGGTGGGTGAGCTGACCACTAGGCACTACTGCCCTCAGTGGTGGACAGTCCCATCACAGCGTAGAATTCCCCAAAGGTGGCCCACAGACAGGTTCATTGGACACAGAGCTAATGTATGTTTGGGTGTCATAAAGGAATTAATCACATCAATGGAAAGGACAGTATCACATGGGATTGTGCAGGCATGAAATTGCAGGGACAGGAAGTGTTAACTGCACCCTTAGACAGACAGCTAGGAAATCCCAGACCTGGAAGGGCAGGTCTGCTCTGGCCAGTGCAGTGCTTCATTTGTAAGGAAAGAGGTGCTGGGATCAAGCTACAAACTGTCAGGCTCGGAAGTGCCGGACTCTGAACTGCCAGGCCCGGAGGTGCCAGGTTCTGAACTGCCAGGCCCAGAGGTGCCGGACTCTGAACTGCCAGGCCCGGAGATGCCGGGGCTCTGAACTGCCAGGCCCGGAGGTGCCGAACTCTGAACTGCCAGGCCCGGAGGTGCCGGGGCTCTGAACTGCCAGGCCCGGAGGTGCCGGGGCTCTGAACTGCCAGGCCTGAAGCTGCCGGACTCTGAACTGCCAGGCCCAGAGGTGCCGAACTCTGAACTTCCAGGCCCAGAGGTGCCCGAGGCTCTGAACTGCCAGGCCCGGAGATGCCGGGGCTCTGAACTGCCAGGCCCGGAGATGCCAGGAGTCAGCCCTGACAAGCCCCGGCAAAAATTAAGCACTGGGCAAGTGACCAGCAAGAAGGGCATTATGACGTCCCATGTTCAGTACTCAGAGATTCTGGGTAAATGTGCTGAATTACAGGTAAAAAGATGCTCAGCTTAGTTCCCAGAGGTGCCTGGTATCAGGAAGACAAGCTGAGCTCTTGCCAGATCATAAACCATCACTGCTTTCCCACCATTCATCAAGTGACCTTTATTTCCTTAAGAGAACAATAAAAATACAAGAAAGGACCTCGGTAAAGTCTCCGTGAGGGAGCATGGAGTGCGTCTCCCCTGACTCGGCCGAACAGCTGGCGGGCTGAGACTGTGCAGTCCCGAGAGATTAAAGGTGCAAGCACAGAAAGGAGTAACTATTGCACAGCTGTATTCACCATGTCACCACTAATAAAGTGACGCTAATGAGGACTGACTATAGCTCGCAATCTGTTGATGATACCTAAGCTGCAATAGGCCCCAGCTCCCCATCCCTGCAGGGGGGAATTGACTGCGTTCATGGGAATAAATGACGTGTTTGACACTAAATCCCAGCTGCATTCAAGGGGACATTCCAGGATAAACTCTCCCTGCAAATATCTTCCCCAGCACACTCGGAAACACATCCCTGTGGGGCAGTGACAGACTAACCCCCTCCCACCTCCCTTCCTGCCCAGCCAATAGAAACCCAGTGGGACCCATAGAATCATAGAATATCAGGGTTGGAAGGGACCTCAGGAGGCCATCTAGTCCAACCCCCTGCTCAAAGCAGGACAAATCCCCAGACAGGTGGGGTTTTTTGTTTTGTTTTTACCTCTGTGTCCTAAATGGCCCCCTCAAGGATTGAACTCACAACCCTGGGTTTAGCAGGCCAATGTTCAAACCCCATGTTTCACTCAAGGGCGATTTGCCCCATTGGGTGTGTGGTTCCCCACCAGACACTCTTCAAACATACCCCCAAAGGGCACATATCTCAGCAAGCAACAGGAAGGGCAAGTACCCCCAGGCAGGAGAAACCACATCACAGCTTGACACCCCCTGGAACCAGTCCCCTGAGGCTGGCAAGGGAAACACTCGGACATCACGGTGCCCATCACTCAGAGCCAGTAAGAGCAATTCCGCCCCACCCTTTCCCGGGTCCCCTGCACCAGAGGTGGGGGGAAGGAGAAGTGAGGCTCCAGGGTGCATGCTGGGAGAGGAGCAGAAGGCAGGGGGCAGCTATGGCTGCCAGTCTCGTGTGTGCACCACCACTTTGGTGCAGAGTGTCAAGGAGCAAACGTGAGCCGTGTTCCCTTCCTGAGCCATCCACATCCCCAGGGCTCTGAACCCCTTGACGTCCCCTCCATGCCTGGCCCCGCTGGAGCAGCGCCAGTGCCACCCAGGAGACTTTGCTCCTCTCCGCCAGTGCCAGATAGAGAGGGTTGCCAAGCTCCGAGCAGGCAGCCAAGGCAATAACCAAGGTCACAAGCAGGGGATCCCTTGGCTGGAGACAGAGCCTGGTGCTCACAACAGGGGATCATTATTATAGGCCCGGCTCCCGCTGTGCTCTCCATCGCACTCAGGAGGGGGTGGCCTGGGGGGTGCTGCCTGCTGTTACTGGGGGAGGAGGGATGCAGGGGTCTAGACGGGGGCTCTGGCTGTCACTGCAGCCAAGCCCCAGAGAGAGCAGGAATGGGGAAGGGAGCTGGGGGAGCACAGAGCACGAGCTGATTGGTCATGTCCCACCAGGGCTGGTCCTCAACTGGACCCAGGGGCCATTTTCGGAATGGAAGTTACAGAGCAGGGAGAGACCCCCACCCTAATGCCCACCCTGCTCCAGGGAGGGCTCCTGATGGGGTGGTGCACTGAGAGGCAGCTGTCAGAGGAGAGTGCAGTAGGATTCCTGCTCTGCAGCGTGGCCGCCAGTCGCAAACATCCGGTTCTCAGTGATGGGGTATTCTTCACCCGTAGTCCGAGAATGCAGGACGAAGTCACTTTCCTCTGCAATCCGTGGCTGCTGCAGCTGAAATAGGGAAACACAGAGTTGGCGGGTTACTGCTTTCCAGACAAATCACCCTTAGTCGGGGGCTCCGGGACCAGCCAGGTCCCTGTGGCCACCGCCACCATGGACCCGTGTGAGACGGACACAATTAAGGATTCATTGTTTTCTCAAGGAAGAATGAATCTTGACATTTCAGGTGTCCCCAGTGCCTCCTGACCACACCCCAAGGCTGCTCAGACCAAGCCCGAGCCCCTAGCCCTACTAGTCCAGGTCACGTCAAGTACTCACTACTGTGTGAGCTGGGAAAGGAGGGAGATGGGGGCACAAGTGAACCCAGGCGACCATGGTGCACAGTGCAGTTGAATAGTTGGGAAGACCTGGGGGTGTCTGAAGTGAGGGGCCCCTGGCCTCCCCCAGCCAACGGGGCTTGTCTGGGAGGAGTTAAGGGAAGGTGCAGTTTCTGTGCACACTGCTTTGTGACTCAGTAGGACAGAGCAAAGTCCCCATGACAGAGACCGACAGCCCCAGAGTCGGACAGACGGGCAGCTCAGCGACTGCTGGCGCGGTGAGGAGAGACCTCTGAGGGCCACAGAGGCATCAAATGCAATTGCTGTCTCTCTTGCAGGGAGGGGCCATTCCTCCTGGCCGGGGCCAGCTGTGCTGCGGTGAGGAGATGGAACAGGGCCCTGGGCTGTCCTAGCCCCTCCAGTGCATGGGAGGGGACGCCCAATGGGCTGGGCTGTTTTACTCTTAGACACAATATGAGCCATTGCAGGGAATCCTGCCCTTACCGGCACATTCCAGGGCTGAATCGCGGATCCATTGCGCTTCCAGCAGCACTGCTGGCCACAGCAGTGCTTAGCCTCCTGTGCAACCAGGTCCCAGCGGCTCCCCTGCCCCACGATGCCCGTTGGATCCGCCGGGTCCAGGATGATGGGCCTGAAATTCAGGGAGACACAAAGAGTCACGGTGCAGACTCCAGCCGGGCAGAGGCAGGGAGTGCTGCAGAGCCTGCAGTCCAGCTGGGTATAACCCTGCTGCTGACCCCTCCGGCTCCATCCTGCTAAGCTCCCGTCTGGTCCTTCCTAGGACACGGTGCAGCTAGTTAGTGGCTGGCCAGATGTCTCAGAAGTTCTTCGCCTGCTTTAGCTGCTCTCTGCTCGCTGCCAGCCCTTGCCTAGCCCTGAGCTCTAAGGCCTGGGTCTCTCCGTTCTCTCAGACCCTGGGTGTGTCTTGGACCCCACCCGCCTTGGCAGAAGGAAGACTGAGTTCCTCCTGTTCCCTCCTCCACCAGCTCCACTTCCCCAGCCTCTCCCACACACTGTGTGTTAATAATTATTGACACTGCCAGTATTCACCAGCACTGGGGTGTCTTGGACACTCAAAGCATCAAAGCCCGGCCCCACTTCATGCCGGGGCTTCTCTCATTCTCCTTGCCCCAGGGTGCTGTGTCTGGGTCATCAGCAGCGAGTTTCACACACAAAGGGAGCTGTGCATGGGGGGATCACAGGCAGGGCCCCACTGCCACGGGGACAGGGAGCTGGGATGCACACACAAGGGTGAGGTGGTGTTTGCAGGCACCTGGGTTTGCAGAGCTGAGACTTCAGGTACCGTCTCAGGGTTTCATTCTCAAAGCCGTAGTTGATGGCCCAGTAGACACAGAGCTGGGCGTGCTGCCGGATCAGCTCCAGCACCATCCGGAAGCCCTCGGCCATGTTGAAGGCTGGATCCCTGCTGCCCTGCTCCCAGGCATAGACAGACAGGAGCTCCAGCGCGTACTGGGGGGGCAGGGACTCCCCCTTCCCCAGCTTCTTTTTGTGGGGAAGGACGTACTGGATGGACAAAAGGAACAGAGGTGAGACCGACAGGCAACAAACCCTCATTCACCCCTAATCCGAGCCCCAAAATCCACTCGGAAAAACTGGGAAGGGCTGGGAGACAGGGCAGCTGGGGCTGGGGCAGGGGGAGCTCCTGGCAGCAGGGCCCTCTCCAGAGTAACTTGGTGCCTGCCGGGCCTCCAGCTGGATATTCCCAGCAGGGCTCTGTCCCCCAAGAGCTGCAGGGGGGCATGGGGAGCTTGTGCAGCTGCCGTACCAGTTTGTACCAGCGTTTCACCAGGCGGATCAGACTCTTGAGTTTGGTGGGAGAGCCATGATGAAATTCCTCTGCAGCTCGGTGAAGCAGGGGGAGAACTCGCTCCCTTCGGGATCGCTCTCTGTCAGCCTGAGGTACACCTGGGGGTCGGGTTTATAGCCTCTGTACAGCTGGCCTAGCAGAGAACCAACACAGGCGTGTAGGCCAGGGGTAGCTAAACCCTCTATGTACCCTGTCCCGAGTGCTGCAGGTGGCATGGCTACTCCCCACCCTGCTCCCTGTGCCCACTGCTCCGAGTGGGGCCTGGCATGGCAATCACAGACCCACTGCCCATTGGCTCCTGACCTTTCCCTGCGATTTTCTCTTCCCTTTCCCGTAGGAACTACTTTGCATGGCAGAAGGATACAATTCATCCTGCTCACTCCCACCTTGTTGCAGGCACAGAGGGTGCCCGAGGCAAGCAACAGTGGTTCGTTGCCCAGAGTGCTTAGCGCCAATAAACACACCAGGGTGGAGAAGCAAGCAAAGTTTATTTGAGATCTCAAAGCAGTGCAAGGAGACGAACGCCTCAAATCATGCACCTCTACACAAGCGGCTTTCCCTTTTTATAAGTTTTTTTTTCTTTCTTCTTTCTTCCCCCCCCCCCTCCTTCTTCCTCCCCCTGTAGCAGTTACGTAAGCGCAGGGGCATTAAGTAATCTTGGCCGCAGCAGCTCGTTAGTAAGTTTTCCTTCGCAAGTTATCTTGTCCTTCTGCTAAAGGTGCACAGGCCTTATCACCACTGCTTTAGACCGGTTTTAGCTGTGTTGCAACTGATAACTTACTGTTACACATTTAATTTCACAGCTGCTAGCTTTCTAGATCAAGTAGAGTTCAACATGGAGGAGCTTTGGTTCACTGAGGCCAAGATTTATGCCTAGTGACACCAACAACCTCAGATTGTTTTTTGAAAGGAAGGGGAAGGTGAAGGGGCCAGAGTCGATCCCAGGCAGGGGCCGGTCCTCACGGCGGGCTCCTGCCAGGTGTGCCCTTGGCCTGGCTGGGGCGTGGCCCAGCACATCGCCCTTGGCTGGCACGGCTGCAGCGGGCCCAGAGAATTCATGCAGCTTGTGATGATTGTTTCTGGAGGCCCCTCAGGCCTGTTGGCAGATCAGAGCAGCTCTGAGGCGATGAATAGCTCTCGTGGGGCAGGGGGCGAGATGGGCAGGTGGACCGGAGGGCACAATCACCAGAAAGGAGCAGGATTTGGCAGCGGGACCAAGGGGAGTGGGGCTGGGAGTGCTAGTCCTTAGCTGGGTCCAGATTGTAATCCGGGTCCTCCCCCAGCCATGCATAGCCCCTCACACTCAGCCCCTCCTTCCCACTGAGCTGAGTGAGAGCTTGAAGCTTTGAGTAGCCGATTGTAGGAGGCTCCACTCTCTGAAAGTCCTGGGAGTCATTCAGACAAGGCTCTTCCCTGAGCGCCATGTGGTGTCCTCCAAATGCTGCCTGCTTGCTCCTGAATGGAGCAAATTTAAACAGCGACTAATAACCCCCCTGCCCCCCACTGCTATTGGCTGGTGCCTCTTTTCTCAATCACGGGTGGGCAGGACAAGTGAGAGGAAGAGAAGCAGTTTAGGGGAGGTACAGGAAACACTGTCCCCGGATGGTGCTTTCTTCTGATGAGGGCCAGTGCACAAGGAGGAGATCTGGTGTGCACCTGGTGTGCATGTGTGATGGCCACCTTCTTGACCTTGGATTGAACTGGGGTCCTTCAGAACTACAAGCATGGTACAGTGTGAGCTAGAGCTAAAACGTACGGTAACGGATTCCTCTGCTCTGTGGAGTGGATACAGAGGGGAAGCCATAACCCACACTGACCAGTGGGTGAGGCACATCCACGTGCTTAAACATCCACGTGAATTTACACCTGCAACGCTAGACACCTGGGATACATTTGCAAATCATAGTGGGGGAGATTGGCCATGGGATTCCCCTTAAAATCTCCTGGTGTCACATGCTTACAACCCAGCACACCCCAGAAAACATGGAGCCACCGCTATCTCAAAAGTAGCAACAGCTCTGGCAATGCACCGTGGGAATCCAGAGGGACTAGACGGTCATTGAGAAACACAGCCCCTGCCCTGGGAATCCAAAACAGTGCATCTTACCTAGAGCGTCGAAAGCCGGCAGCACGTCAAAATCAATATGTTCATCCGTGGTACTAGATGTTAGGGTAAAAGTGAGCACACGGGGGTTCTCCCACTTTGTTTTCTTAATGCTCAGCACTAGGTCTTTTCCTAGGGATGCTCTGCACTCCTCCAGCCTTGTCTGGATTTCAGCAATGATTTTTTTCCGTTCTGCTTTCAGGGCCCGGAAATCTGTAATCGAGCTGACAAACACGACGAGGTCCACATCGGAGACGTCTTTCAGGGCCATGCCCTTCCCCGACGAGCCGGCCTGGAGACACAGAGAGAGAGGTCCCACTGAGTCCTTCCGCAGAGAGTTCAGCTGTGGCCCACCCGCACAGAGGAGCTGCTTCCTGTGCCACCCTGGAGACACCCACTGTGGGACATCCCTCAGCTCACTGACAAGGACAGGGCGGGATCCAGGCCAAGCTGATGTGGTTTTGGCCGGTGGCTGTGGCAAACTGAGTCCTGGCCTTGGGACTGAGCATCAGAGGAGCAGGGAAAAGAGGCTTCCCCAAGAGTTAGGGCTGATTCTGGTCTCAGACACAGGAGTTTTACACCTTGGATCTCAGCCGCGTCCCTCCTGCCGATTCAGGCCCTTGGTCAATTCTTCATTTGACTTCAGCAGGCAACTCACTTGAGTAACTGCCCCCCAGTGGGAGGCAGAGTGGTCTGGGAGGGAAAATCTGATAAAGGACGAGGCCTGGTGATCTAGCATTGGTAGGGCTGGAGGCCCAGAGTAGGTATCAGTCGTTATTTAAGGGCCCTGGTCAGGGCTTCCAGGGAGGGGCAGAGGGGTCCCCAGTGGGGTAAGAACCATTTGAGCCTGGAAGGGGGCTGGCAAAAATGAGTTATTTTTGTTTGAACCCCTACATATCTCTGGAAGGGGCTAACCCTCGCTGGGGCTCGGCTGAAGATTCCTCCAACCTCACTTGTTAAAAGCCTGGAGGAGATCAGGTGCAAGCACCGCAGGGGGCAGCAGGGGCAACAGAGCGCCTGCTGGGAGGGGGGCTCAGGAGGGAGCTAAACACACCCCCACCCCCAGTTTTATACCAGGTCACTAGTGCTGTTAACTTTCCTTACACTAGCAGGTCGCACGTGGCCTGAGCTGAGTGTTTCCAACTTCTTCAGCGCATGCAGCTCGGCAAGTTTTCAAAAAGAATTTGACAGATTCTCTGGATGTGATGTATTGTCAGGCCCTGGGGCCTCCCACCCTAGCTGAGGGCTGGCCAGAGTGATGGCCAGGGGCCTGGCCGGGGCATATGGGATCCAAAGAAACAGCCTGGGGGGGCTAGAGTGGGGGCAAGGGCCCAGCCAAGGCTAGCCATCACCCTAAAAGTGACTCTGCTGCTCTCCCCCAGGCCTCTGCGACGTCACTGCCTTACCCCATAGCCAGAGTAACTAACCAGTGATTTTAGTGCAAATCCGGGTTTTCCGGTTTTCACCACAGCCATTCTCTACCCTTGACTCTGGCCTGATGCACCGCAGACCCCGAACCCCGTGTCCTAGGGGGCCATCGGTCGGGGGGTCTCCCTAAGGGAAGGGCCATTCTGCAGGCATTTTGCCGGCCCTCTGGCTCTCCCCAGACACAGCCCTGCACAAGTACTGACAGAGACCGTCTGTCCCCAATTTCCCCACACTGGAATCCTGCACCTGAGAACCAGCCTCCCCTCCCCTCTCACTTGCTCTTCCTCAGACACAAGCAGGGGGTCCCCAGCCCTGCGCCCTGATTCACAACAGCATCACCCTAGCTGTAGTACACTCACCATTGAGTACGCTCACCTCTGGACTGTTCCCCTTCCCCTTCCCACTCCCCCAGTGCCTGGAGAGGCAGGGTCAGGCTGCTCTGAGCACCCCTTCTCCATCGCTCATCTTAACCACCTTCAGCACCCGCATTGCAGAGCCGGAGTTTCTGAAGCAGTTTTGGGTCAGAAATAGGAAGATGGTGTGAATGGCTGTGCTGATCTGGGTCTTGAAAACTCTGTTGGGCTGCAGGTCATTGCTGATGAACGTATCGAGTTCCTCAGCTAGCGTCTGGTAGAGCCCCATGACTGGTGGTGGTGAGGAGACAACAAGAGAGGCTGCCTAGGAGGGGGGGACTAGCCTGTGTGTGCCTCTGGCAAAGCGGGACTGTCTCTTGCGCCTTCTGGACTGCAACTGGCCCTGCGTGGGGAGGGGAACAGCAGCTGCAGAGGGTTGGTTGCTGCACAGAGGCCTTGCCTCCTTTCATTTCCTCAGCCCTCTGATCAGTTTCGTTTCTCCTATGCTGCTCCCTGCCCCAGGAATGCTTTGGAGTCCACTGCCCTGCACCCCACTTCCTGGCTGTAAGCTGGAATCTCTCCCTGCCTTCCCAGAACTGCTCGCGTGCAGAGCTCAGCAGGCCTGCAGAGCCCTGGCTGGGTGAACGCACAGCTCCACCGTTACTGTGGCTCAGTGATTTCACATCACGTTTTCACTTTGCAAGTTCCAGATGGTTGCAGGCCAGCTGGATTCTGACAGTCCTGCCCTGTTTTTCCACATCCTGCATCATCATCAGTAATCCAGGGTCCGCAGGCAAAACTCTGTCCTCCACTCTCCTGCATTCCCCTCCCAGAGCTGGCGCAGGAGTCACTGACTGGCCCTGGAACGGGAATTTAGCCAGTCAGTCTGTTGCTAGTGCATCAGTAGAGTGACCACACGTCCCATTTTGGCCGGGACAGTCCCTTTTTTAAGTCCTGTTCCATCCCTCCTGACTTTTTTTGACAAAAGTCGACATTTGTTCCGTTTGCTCTTGCCAACTTGATCAGTTGACAAGAGCAAATGGGACAAATACCCACCTCTGTCAAAAAGTGGGGTGCGGAGGAACGTGCAGCAAGGGAGGTAGGCGAGCAGCAATGCCAGTCCCAGCCTTTGGGAAATATGGTCACCCTATGTAGCATGTGCATCGCTGCTCACCCAAACCCTGCCTGCCCCCCCCATGCAGCAGCAGTCTAAAAAGGAAACAGCATGTTGGGAATCATTAAGAAAGGGATAGATAATAAGACAGAAAATATCATATTGCTGCTATATAAATCCATGGTACGCCCACATCTTGAATACTGCGTGCAGATGTGGTCACCCCATCTCAAAAAGGATATATTGGAATTGGAAAAGGTGCAGAAAAGGACAACAAAAATGATTAGGGGTACAGAACAGCTTCTGTATGAGGAGAGATTAATAAGACTGGGACTTTTCAACTTGGAAAAGAGACCTCTAAGGGAGGATATGATTGAGGTGTATGAAACCATGACTGGTGTGAAGAAGTAAATAAAGCAGTGTTATTTACTCCTTCTCATAACACAAGAACTAGGGTCACCAAATGAAATTAATAGGCAGGAGATTTAAAACAAACGAAAGGAAGTATTTCTTCACACAACGCACAGTCAACCTGTGGAACTCCTTGCCAGAGGATGTTGTGAAGGCCAAGACTATAAAAGAGTTCAAAAAAGAATTAGATACATTCATGGAGGATAGGTCTATCAATGGCTATTAGCCAGGATGGGCAGGGATGGTGTCCCTAGCCTCTGTTTGCCAGAAGCTGGGAATGGGTGACAGGGGATGGATCACTTGATGATTACCTGTTCTGTTCATTTCCTCTGGGGCACCTGGCATTGGCCACTGTCGGTAGACAAGACACTGGGCTGGATGGACCTTTTGTCTGACCCAGTATGGCCGTTCTTATGATCTTATCTTCATCTGCTTCACATTAATGGGGTATGTCACAGAGCTCCCAGGCGATGCTCTGGAACTACTCCCCACAAAGCCAGTCAGGACTTTGGGGAGCCTCCTCTCCCTTGGAGCAGACTGTCTTCAGGGCAAGAAGCTCACACAGCTTCACCTCCTGGGTCTCTCCTTGGAGCATTCAGCATCCTCTGCCCCTCCGTGTGCTTCCCACAGCGAGTCCACCCAGGCAGGGTCCTGGGGAAGCCAGAGCGTCCTGCACCCCCACTTCGCAGTCAGACGTGACTCTCATCCAGCCAGTAAAACAGAGGTTTATTAAGATGACAGGAACATGGTCTAAAACAGAGCTTGTAGGTATAGAAAAGGGGACCCCTCAGCCGGGTCCATTCTGGGACCCAGAGAGCCAGACAACCCCATCTGCCCTCACTTCCCATCCCCAGCCAGCTCCCAACTGAACCCCCCTCCAGCCCCTCCTTTCTGGCCTTTGTCTCTTTCCTGGGCCAGGAGGTCACCTGATCTCTTTGTTCACCTTTAGCTATTCCCTTGCAGGGGGGAAGGCCCCAGACATTTGTTGTCAGGATACAGAGTGCTGGCCATTTATGCACACTGGAGACTTAAGAAATGCGTAGTGGAAACTGAGGCACCCACCCATTATTCAGAGAAAACATTAAGAACAGTCCTACTTCGTCACAGGGTATTCTTGGTTGATCTCCCCAGGCTGCTGGGTGTCCCTGAACCTCTCAATCCTGGTCTACCTCTACTGTGGCTGAAACAGGGAAACACAGCAGTTGGGGATCACTCCTACCCAGAGGAGTCAATTTTCCCATCTTAGCCCCGGGGCTCTAGGATCAGTCAGACCCTGGGGCTGCCACAAACATGGGCCCGTGTCACAGGCACCGTGTTTGTTTCACCTGACAAGTGGGACTGTCTGTAGGGAGAAGCTCTCTTGACCTTGGGAGGTATCTGCAGTGTCCTGATGGCACTGCTGGGGCGCTGGGGCCAGCCCTCGATCCCACCCTGCCAGGATGGCTCACTCCAGGGAGCCCAGCTGGGGAGTGGGGGGAATACAGGACATGCAGGGCAAAGGGATTGGGAAACTGTGCTGGGAGAAGGTGGAGCAGGGGCTCCCCCATACCCGGATAGCAGTGGGAGACCGAAGGGCCAAGCCTTGCCCAGAGGACAGAGGGGGCTGCACAGGGGTTGCAGGGAGACGAGACTGACCCCCAGAGCAGGGTGACTCCCCTGAGGTTATCCTGCCTGCACCGAGTGCAGTCTGCCTCTGGGCCTGATTGAGAGAGGCCTTGCGGCGAGGGGAGGGGGCTCCCCGAGGCCTGGCCCATCTGTCCCCTTGTGCATGAAGGTGGGGTTGGTCCCAGTTCTACCGGAGCCCATTCCACATGGACAGGGAGTCCTGCCCTCACCATTGCAGGCCAGGGCTGGAGCACGGATCCAGCGGGCTTCCGGCAGCATTGCTGGCCACAGCAGCGCGCCCGTGCAACTAGGTCCCAGCTGCTCCCCTCCCCCATGATCCCCGTCAGATCCGCCAGGTCCCGAATGATGGGCTTGAAATGGAGAGAGACACGGAGTCCCAGTGGAGCCTCTAGCTGGGCAGAGGCAGGGGCGCTGCAGCCTGGCCAGGCACCACTCTGCCCCCGCGCCCACGGGCTCTGTACCGCTTAGCTCCCATCTCACACTGACTTGGACCAGATCTGACCAGTTGCACCAGCCAGGCCTCCATCTCCGCCCAGCTGCCAAGTGCATACGTGGTTCTTCACTGCTCTCCAGCGGCCCCTCGCCCACAAGGCCCCAGGGTGGGATCAGGCCCAGCACTACGAGAGCCGTGGGGGGAGGTGCTGCCTCCCTGGTGACCAGCTGAGCCCCAGAACTTAGGGCAGTGCTGAGCCCTGCCTTGCAGCGGTGCTGCACTGACACCTCAATCCCCACCCCAGGCACCATCCCCTCCCTGCCCCCAACCCACCTAGCAGCGCCCTCCCAGCTCTACCCCTTTCCACCTCGATCGCCCCCCAGCACCTCCCCCGCCCAGAGTGGGCAGAACAGCTACGTGTCTGGGGAATCGGAGCTGGGAAATACATGGGAACATGCAGCAGGGGCTGGCACGTCCCAGCTCTTGGGTGCTCAGCTCCATCCTCTGTGGAACCCTCTTCAGGTAGTTGAAGGCAGCTATCAAATCCCCCCTCATTCTTCTCTTCTGCAGACTAAACAAGCCCAGTTCCCTCAGCCTCTCCTCATAAGTCATGTGCCCCAGCCCCCTGATCATTCTCATTTCTCTCCACTGGACTGTCTCCAATTTGTCCACATCCTTTCTGTAGTGGGGGGCCCAAAACTGGACACAATACTCCAGATTTGGCCTCACCAGTGCCAAATAGAGGGGAATAATCACTTCCCTTGATCTGCTGGCAATGCTTCTACTAATGCAGCCCAATATGCCATTGGCCTCCTTGGCAACAAGAGCACACTGTTGACTCGCATCCAGCTTCTCATCCACTGTAATCCCCAGGTAATGAGCCATTAGGGAAAACAATAGGCCTTAGGAAAAGCTTATCTTCCCCCGCTCCCAGCCTTCCTGAGAATGCTTACTCTGACTCTGCAAGGTCATGTGACCAGACCACATGTCTCCAGATTCCATTTTGGCTGCCTATATTTTTCCACAAGCTGGGCTGGGAACTGGTTTTGGAGCAAGGGGTTACCACCATATGCTAATGCTATATAAGGGAGTGACTCCCCCACAACTGAACACCTAAGAAAAGCTCCAAAAGAAAAGGACTTGGAATGGGGGTGGGGAGCCCAAGCTGCAAAGCAAGAGCAGCTTGTGCCTTGAGAATCTGCAAGCCAGTTTGTATCATCAGTCAAGGTGAGAGATTGTTAATTCAAATCCTTTCCTTCTAGCATGTTAAGCTTAGTTTACGTTTTTGTTTATTTACTAGGCAATCTGCTTTGATCTGTTTGCTATCCCTTATGGTCACTTAAAATCTATCTTCTGTAGTTAATAAACTTGGTGGTTTTTTTGGCTTTATCTAAAACCAGGGTGCCTTTGGAGAGCCTGGAGAAAACCTCAGTCTGGTTTAACACAAGCATATTGTGCATCTCCTTCCCACATCTAGGGGAGGGCAAACTCTATGAGCTCACATTGCACAAATCCCTGTGCAGTGCAAGATGGTACAATTTTGGGTTTATACTCTAGAGCAGGGGTACGTGCCTGAGGAGCTGGAAAATCGGCTGGTGTCTGCTGGTTGCACTTGGGTAACCGAGTTTGGGGGAGTGACGCTACCTGCTATTGTGTGGGTGATAGTGGGGCGTGGGTGAGGCTGGTTGTGTATCCAACCAAGGAAGCAGTGTGAGCAGGGCCAGCCCAACTGAGTGGTTAGAGGAGTGCAGCGGTTTCTCACAGCTCCTAGACTGCACCCCAGGCTGCCAACCTGTCATATCCTCTCCTCTCAATTCTAGCTCCACAGCAGCGCCCAGCAGCCAGGACCAGCAATTGCAAGGAAAGTGCTGTTCAGCCCTGGCATGGAGCATGCTCGGTTGCTTTGTGGTGCTGCTGCAGGTGAGGTCTGGTCACAGGTAGCAGTTGTGAGGGTCTAGAGCGTGTCACTGCAGATGGACGCTTCCAAGAGCTATGCTGCAAAGTTCTAGCACATTTGCACTGTGTGTGTGAAAGGGAGATTTTTTTCAGAGGCTTCTGACTTGGCCAAAGTTGGGGCAATTTCCATGGGGGGGCAAAAGGCATCTCCCAGCCCCCAGGGTGAGCCACCTGCTACATTTCCAGCCCCTGCTCCAAGGCCTCAGGGTGTACAGCTTCTCAAAGAAAGGGTTACAAGAGTTCTCTTAACATGGGCCCAACAACACATTTTTCACAATCTCATCCTCAGAAACCGCTGAACCACTTTTTCCTGAAATGTTCCCCCAAAAATTCAGCCTCTGACATCCAGCATGAGAAATTTCAACCCAAACAGCTAAAGCCTGGCAATGTTATACACAACGGAAAACAGCAGCTTAGAATGGAAGTGTTGGGCAACCTTAACTGTGGGCAGCACTTCCTACCCCAGCTATCATGGGGTTTTTAATGTCACCTCCTCCTACAGCACCCATGATCCCGCAAGGATTCCTCCTTCTACAGGGCATGCTGATCCTCCGTGGGACCAATGGGCCTTTACACTCAGTGCCTCCACCTAGCAGCTGGGTCAGCCACTGGCGCGTCAGCCCCTACAGCCTCTGGCATGTCACACTTTATTGTTAGGGGAACCCAGGACCAGCAGATAATGAAGAGAAACAACGTTTATTCCCAGAAAAGATGGGGGTGAATTAAAAGAAGGAAATGGGACCCGACTCGTAACCAACCCACCAAGCTGCTCTAAGCGCCAAATGCCACAAAGAGTGGCAAGGCCGCATTGCCCCTGGTGTCTCCCCACAGCCTCAGCTGGCTGGTGGAGTGGGAGATCCAGGAGAGGGACTGGGATCTCTTGCAGGGAAGCCCTTATCGCTCTTCTGGGTGCAGTGGGTCCCTGGTGGTCAAGTCCTGGCTGCCCCTGGCTAAGGGTTGCCAACTTTCTCATCACACAATATGGAACACGCTAGCTCCACCCCTTCCACAAGGTCCCACCCCCTGCTCACATTCCCTCTCCCTCTGGGGCTCGCTCTCCCTCACCCTCATTCACTGAGCTGGAGCAGGGAGTTGGGGTGAGGGCTCTAACTAGGGGTGCCAGGGATGAGGGGTTTGGGGTGCAGGAGGGGGCTCTGGGTTTATGGGAGGGCTCAGGGCTGGGGCAGGAGGTTGGGGCACAGGCTTACCTTGGGTGGTTCCCAGTCAGCGGTGCAGCGGGGCTAATGCAGGCTCGCTGCCTGTCCTGGCACCACACTGCGCCCTGGAAGCGGCCAGTAGATCCGGCTCCTAGGCGGGGGGGCCAAGAGACTCCGTGCACTGCTCTCACCTGCAGGCATTGCCAGTATGCTGAGTCCCCTCTGGCTGCCAGAGGCGGCCAGCTCTCCTCACAAACACTGTCCCTGCCCCACTCAGTGCCCGTCAGAGTGACCCCAGCATGGGCAGGCTCTCCCGGGCCTCCAGCTGGTCACCCAGCTTGTCCACTGAGCTCCTGGCTTGGCCCCCACAGGCTGCCTGTGTCTCTCCAGCACAGACTGAACAGGCTGGTTGCTCTGAGTGCCATAGTCTCTGTGCTGCTGTCTGCGGGACCTTCTTCTCCCAAGCCTCCAGACTGGCAGGGGGAATAAATTCTCCATGCAGCCACTCTTCCTTCCCCCCCCGCCCATGCTTCTTCCTAACAGCGTCCTCCAGGGAAAGAGATACATTCTCCCCTCATGTACCTCTCATCTTTCCTGCTCTGCTGTGGAAACCCAGCAGGACCCATGTTAAATGGGCATCACAGTTACATTCATTTTGATGGAATAAATGGGCCCAGAGCCTCAAAGGTGTTAACACGAGCCTGTCAAACGGTCACTGTGGTTCGGGGCTTTGGGATACAGAGCTCTCGGCCTGCTCAGCCCCATGGCAAACAAACCCGTACTTGTTTTGTTAACAGCTTTTATTAAGAATACCAAAAAAGAAGGAAAAACGTTAAAGCATCTGAAATGTAAATTAGCTGTAGAAAGTCTGTAGCTAGAAGAACCCTGTCTGATGTCTCTAGGATGATATCTAGATGGTAACAACTGTCAGTCTGGGGAGGGAGGGAGGGGGGAGAAAGTGAGTTGAGCTGGGCTGGAGATGGAGATGTTGCAGTTGACGTGCCAGCCTGCTTCCTTTAAGACAAACACATACAAGGGGCGAGAACAGAACAGCACAGAGACAAACTGCAGCTTCTGTCTCGTCCTGACTCTCATTTGCATCCTCACTGCTGGAGAAACCCGCCGAGCACACGGTCCGATCAGCCGCTCCTGGCAAACTTGTACCAGCATCAGATGATTTAGGGTGTTGCTTTTAGCTGCCTCTTTGGACAAAGGCTCCCAGCAGTGATGCAAAATGTGCAGTCGTGGGCGGCTAAGCCAGACTCTTGTTAACCAGAAGGCAAAAGGCGAGGGGTAGGAAAGAGAAAGTCTTTTCTCTTTTCAGCCCCCCCTCCTCCAAAAGGGAGTGGTGGGTGAAATAGCCCAGCCCCTCATTATTTAGGCCTGATTTCTGGCTGATTGATTTCTGACCTCACACTTCTCTTGTTTACCAGGCAAGATCTTAACACCGGCCTTGAGTTGAGTTAGGTCAGGAGGCCATTTGGTTTAGAATAATTCAGTCTGGCTCCCTTTGCTCCCAGAACACCAACACTGATGACAACAGGCTGTGACATGTTACGAATTTTCACTCACTTCTCACCGTTCAGCGCACTACCAGGGTACATTAGTAGACCCAAACATTACGACATCACTCAAACAGGAATTTGTCCCACTGGGGACATGGTCCCCCCACCCAGTCGTCCCTCACACACACACACACAAAAGCAATGAACATGGTAAATAACTCTGCAATCAGCAGAGAGGGGAAGTACCCCCGGACAGAGAGAAAATGCATCATAGACTGATGCCACCAGGGACCGGAGGGGAGGAAGTGCCTCCGAATGCCAAGGGACACACCTGGAGATCACGGCCATCTCCCCACCCACTGCACAGAGCCAGTCAGTGGAATTGCCCCCTGCCCTTAGGTGGAAGTTGGAGGATGAAGGCTGGGTAGGAGGGGAGATGGCACATGGAAACGGAGGGAGAAGGGCAGGGCTGTCCTCAGAAAGGAGGCAATTGGCCTTGAGATGCTCCCATTTGACTCCCAGTCTGGGCGCAAAGTTAATAGCAAAGCAGTGAGTCTCGTTTTCCTGCTGTTCTCCCCCCCCACACACACACACATAATGTCCCTGGGTTCTTGGGCCTGTTTATCTCTTTCCCCTGCCCCAGTGAAGCAGCGGTAGCACTTGGGGCCCCGTTCCCCCTTGCCCTATAGGGTATCATGCCAGCAGGGAGCGAGTCCAAATGGTGCCGCTCTGAGTCAGTAGCATTTCCCACCCTCAGTGACAATGCAGGGAGTGAAGGGCTCCGGGGCCTTGTCTACACACATCGCACCGGGATGAGATCGTTGACATAGTGCAACTGGAAAAGCTATTCCAGTGGGCACCTCACGGGGCTGCACTCCTGTCATAAACAGATAGCTAAGGGTTAATGTCTCTTTCACCTGAAACACCTGACCAGAGAACCAATCAGGAAACCGGATTTTTTCAACTTTGGGTGGAGGGAATTGTGTGTCTGAGTCTTTTGTCTGCCTGCCTGCTTCCTCTGAGCTTTGGAGAAGTAGTTCTATTTTCTAATCTTATGTTTCTAAGTGTAAGGACAAAGAGATCAGATAGTAAGTTCTATGGTTTCTTTTCTTTGGTATTTGCATGAATATAAGTGCTGGAGTGCTTTGATTTGTATTCTTTTTGAATAAGGCTGTTTATTCAATATTCTTTTAAGCAATTGACCCTGTGTTGTATCATCTTAATACAGAGAGAACATTTGTATTTTTTCTTTCTTTTTTATATAAAGCTTTCTTTTAAGACCTGTTGGAGTTTTTCTTTACTTCAGGGAAATTGAGTCTGTACTCACCAGGGAATTGGTGGGAGGAAGAAATCAGGGGAGGTCTGTGTGTGTTGAATTGGCTAGCCTGATTTTGCATTCCCTCTGGGGAATAGGAAAGTCCTTTTTGTTCCCAGGACTGGGGAACGGAGAGGGGGAATCACTCTGTGTAGTTTCACAGAGCTTGTGTCTGTGTATCTCTCCAGGAGCACCTGGAGGGGGGAAGGGAAACAGGATTATTTCCCTTTGTTGTGAGACTCAAGGGATTTGGGTCTTGGGGTCCCCAGGGAAGGTTTTTCAGGGGGACCAGAGTGCCCCAAAACACTCTAATTTTTTGGGTGGTGGCAGCAAGTACCAGGTCCAAGCTGGTAACTAAGCTTGGAGGCTTTCATGCTAACCCCCATATTTTGGACGCTAAGGTCCAAATCTGGGAATAAGGTTATAACAAAAGGGCTCCGGGGCCTTGTCTACACACATCGCACCGGGATGAGATCGTTGACATAGTGCAACTGGAAAAGCTATTCCAGTGGGCACCTCACGGGGCTGCACTCCACACTGCTAAAGCATGGTGCATTGTGGGTAGGTGTCCCTGCATCCTCCATGCCCCAGCTGGCTCCCTGCCTTATGGGGAGTTTTGCTGTGTATTGACACCCCCTGGCATTGTAGGGAACTCTGGGATTTAATGCCAGGATTCCCTCACCTATCCCCTAATTCACCTCGCTGCCAGAGAGAGGCCGTGCTGTAGTCCATTGCAAGGGGAGAATGTGCCATCCTGTTGTTGTCGGAAGGGCCTGGCAGGCAGGTGGGCTCAGCAGAGGGAGTCGCACAAGGCTCACGGGCAGCATCAGGGTGAATGCAGACACACATGGGAATGGAGCTGCACAGGAGACCTGTCCTTGAAGGGGGCGGGATGAGGACGTAATGCTCATGGGGGCAGGGTAGCAAGTTGGGGCACTGGGTGGAATGGTCCCATGCCTGGCTGACTCTCAAGAGCTGCCCAAAGCTGGGGAGTTCTCTCCTCTGATTGCCCAGGAGCACAGGACAGAGTGGGAAAGGGAGGCTCCAGTGTTCCCATCCACTCACGGCAGGGGGATCATGACACATGTGGACTACGGGAACTGGCCACATCCTTCCGGAGAGGAGATCAGCCCAGCTCCCATGGCTCAAGGTAGCATGAAAAGTAGGAATGGAGGGAGCCCCCAGAATTCCCCCCTTCCTGTCCACAATCCTTCTGCCCCCAAGCTGGGGCCGTCCCCTTAAGGAGGGCTGGAGAGGCGTCTCAGAGGATGGTGCAGAGGGACGGCTGCTGGATGGCCATGGCTTGGTTACTGGTGCAGGCTGGCTCAGGCTGAGGTTCTGAGACTGGATGTTCTTGTGCTCCGGTGTGGATCTCAAAGCCCCTGCTCCCTGTGAAGGTTTGCTCAGGCTGGAACAGGAGCACACAGATATTGGGGATCAGTAAAAGCCAGCGGCTGCCCCCCATTGGCACCAGGTCTCAGGGCCAACAGGGGCCCCTAGTGCTGCATCATGTTGTCTGGGGATAACAGAGGGCAGATGGCTTCCCAGCCAGCCAGGGAGAAGAGCTGATTTTCGAGGGGAGCAGCCATCTCAGGCCACTGGCACCTCCTGGCTAGACCCTGCTGGGATCAAGGTGTCCAGACTTGGCAGTTCTGGGCCCAGATTTGGCAGCAGCCTCGGTCCCAAAAGGTCACTGCTCCTCCCTCCCCCGTGTTAGGTCTCTGGGGATGGAGAAGCTGCCTAGGGTGGGGGGCAGCAGGGACAGGGAAGGGAGAGAGCCTGGGTTACCTCAGGAGAGAGAGGCTGTATCTGCAGCAGCCTCCCCGCAGGGTGCCCAGAGCCCTGGGTCTGCGTCTGGGGCAGAGCAGAAAGGCTCACACCCAACCTCCCCTGGTGAGATGGCGCTATCACTCTGACGGGTGCTCCCCCAGCCCGGCGACTGCCTGTCTGCAGAGAACGCGGTCAGGGAGTGACTGCCTGGCAAAGCCAGTGCCACTGAGCAGACAGGGCCTCGGGAGGGCACCAGCTGGGCGGAGAAAGGGAAGCACAGGGCCAGGGTGAATGGATCTCCCCACTCTGCAGGGGTGGGGGCATCCCCAGGCTGGGCCTGTGCTGTACAGGGGTGCAGAGCGAGCTCCTTGGATACAATCAGAGACATTGTGGTGATGCCGTGCTCACCGGCACGTCCCAGGGCTGCACAGGAACGCCATAGAGGTCCATGCAGCATTGCTGGCGACAGCAGCACTCAGCCTCTTGTGCCAACAGGTCCCAGCGGCTCCCCTCCCCCACGATCCCTGTCGGATCCGCTGGGTCCAGAATGATGGGCCTGAAATGGAGCGAGACACGAAGAGTGGCGGTGCTCACCAGCTGGGCTGAGGAAGGGATGAGGCAGTGCGGCTGGGCACACACTGCCTCCTTGCCCACAGGCTGCGTCCTCTAGGCGCTGTTGGCTATTGGTCACTTAGCTTGGCTGCAGCTCGCCCCAGGCTCTCCCCACCCGTGCCATCCCGTGATCCCGAGTGCGAGCCCTCTGCGCCACCCCCTCCCCTCCCACAGGAGCTATCAGGGCCCCACCCCTCTGCTCCCCCAGCCCAGCGGCGTTCGCCCTCCTCATCCCCAGCAGCCGCGCTGCCCACTCTGCAGGGATGGGATTTCACCCCCCACTGTAGCCAGACTCCCTACCACAGCTACCCTCCTGCCACTTCAGCCCCACCAGCAGCTCTGATTGGCTGCCTTCCCCACTGCACCGCCTCCTGGGGGGGCATCCGACAGACTCTCACAGGAGGGGAGGCGGGAGCCCAGCAGCTCAGGGAGGCTCCATCCCTTCCTCCCCCTCCTCCTATGAGCAATGGGGACAGGACGGTTTCTCTGGGCAGGGGTATAGGGGGGTGAAAAGCCCCTAAAGCCCCCCACAGCCTGGAAGGGGGTAGGGGATCCCACTGCAGCTCCCCGCCTGGCCTGGGAGAGGCTGGTGAAGAGCTCCAGGAGGCGCAGAGGGGAGGCAGGCAAGGGCAGAACACATGTGGGGGTTGGGGGACAGGATTGATTTGGAGGTTGGGGGCTCAGTTACTGGGCAGGGGATGGGCAGATGTGGAGTGAGAGCTGCAGCAGGGGTCAGACTCACCTGACCCAATACATCTGGGACCCTGTAGTGAGGCGGTGGGGGTCCCTGCCGCCCCAGAGAGAGACGAGCCCCTCTAGACACCACAGTGGGCGGAGCCAGGGAGCTCTGAGCCCGCCCCCCAGAGGGTCAGGTGTGTCGCAGGAGGTATAAAGGCCCAACCCCAGAGCTCACTGCCAGGGCAGGTGCTGGGGAGACCAGACACCTCTGGGTTAGCTCCCGGTTGGGAAGCCCTGGTGACCTGTGGTGAACTCAAGGGCTGACTGGGCCTGCCCTGCACCAGCTACTCGGAGGAGTGGCCGAGTCTGACCCACGCCAGCGATCCCAAGGAGTAGCCGAGCCTGACCCACACTAGCTACCTGGAGGCGTGGCAGAGTCTGACCCACGCCAGCAATCCCGAGGAGTGTCCGAGCCTGACCCAAGTGAGCGATCCCAAGGAGTGGACGAGTCTGACCCACGCCAGCGATCCCGAGGAGTGGACGAGTCTGACCCACGCCAGCGATCCTGAGGAACCCCTGGTGCTGGACCCTCCTGAGGACACCGCCCCGACCCAGATACCTCCAGAGGGGGAGTCCGGAGGTAGCCCAGGGGCAGCTCATCCTAGTCTGGCTGCAGCACTGCCAGAGCCAATGTCAGTGTGTTGCAGCCAGGATCCCCACTGACACAGCAGCTGGTCGTCTGCCGTGCTAGGGCCTCGGCTGGGACGCAGTGGAGTGGGAGGGCCTGCATCCCCCCTGCCACCCACCCCGCAGGTGCCCGTCTCCCCCTTTCCTAGGCCTTCGGAGCCAGGGCCTGGGCCCACTGTGTATATCCTGTTCTTGCTCAGCCCCTGACTCACCCTTGTCCTGCCCTGACTAGGGCCTGGGCTGCTGACTAGCTGTGTTGTTTCTCCCCTCACAAAGGCTGCGGAGGAAGACTAGACCCTGCTACAGCTGTTCCCGAACGTAGTGAGGTGGTGGGGGTCCCCGCCGCCCCAGAGAGAGGCAAGGCCCAGCTAACCTCTCTACAGACCCACACAGGGAGGGGGGGCAGACCGAGGGCGACACTCAGAAACAGATTGAAAATCACAGTAGCATCTTTAAAAAAAAAAAATCATGATTTTTTGGGATCTGACTCAGGAGTTTTGATCTCCTGAGACTGGCCGTGTTGGGATCAGATGAGCCGCAGGTAAAAGCCAGGCTGAATTGCTGGGGCAGGGGGGCAGCTGGCTACAAATCTGTGTCATTCAGTCATGAGTGGGTTTCGTCGTGAGAGCTCCTGTAGCTGAGCCCATTGTGGGTGGCTCACGGTGCACGGATGGGGCTGCTGGTGCTGCCTATGGGGGTATCAAAATGAGGAAACAAACACACCCCATCTCCTGATGGCAGAGGCCACCCCTGATTTTTGCCACCTCAAGCTGGAGTGCTTCCGTCGAAGGAAAAAAATAATAAAAAGCCAGAGTGCCACCCCTTGAGAAATGCTGCCTGGAATGCTAGTGCCAAGAGCTGGCCCTGAGCCTGGCACCTAGGGCTCAGCCCAGCCTTTCCTGGCGGAGGGGAGCCGAGATGCAGGTGCCCCAGGAGCAGTCACAGTGTCAGCCCCTCCCTGTGCCTGGGGCTGCACGGCTCGCCTGTAGCACCTACCCCGAGCTGGAGCCAGCAGCCAGGACGTGGGAGCACCAGGCTGCATCTCCCACCCTGTGCTGCCTGGACTGAGCCCTGAGCACGCTAGTCATGTCCACACACTGTGCAGGTGGGTTCGTGGTCCCACCGGCCCCTCCCAGTGCAGACCTGGACAGGACCGCCCCCGGGGCCCGGAGCAAGAGGGGAGCGGGTGGGAATAGCCATGGGGCAGGATGTGGAGGAAAACCATCGGCCTGGGATTGAAGCTGACCTGGCTTTCTGGAGCTGATGGTGCAGGAACCCTGCCAGGACCTCATCCGCAAAGTTGTAGTTGATGGTCCAATAGACACAGAGATGCTTGTACTGCTGAATCAGCTCCAGCACCGTCCGGAAGCCCTCAGCCATGTTGAAGGCCCGATCCCTGCTGCCCTGCTCCCAGGCGTAGACAGACAGGAGCTCCAGCGCGTACTGGGGGGGCAGGGACTCCCCCTCTCCTAGGTACTTTTTATATGGACGGACATGCTGTAATGGACAAGAGGAACGGAGATGAGCCTTGATTCAATGCCCAGTTCGTGCCCCAAAATCCACACAGCAAAGGGCACCGGGGCTGGGGCAGGGGGAGCTCCCTGCAGCTGGGCCCTGTCAGTGCCAGCCAGGGCTCGGGCACAGTCAGCTTCCTCACCACAGTGCCCTGCCAGTGCCAGCTCCGTCTGGGCACCATTCACCTGTCTCAGACGCCGAAGGAAAAGCATTTAGTGAAGGGGCTTTGCTGTGCCAGTCAAGAAGGTGCTGGAAGGGGAAAGCGCGACCCCCCCCCCCGCCACCCCAGGGGCTCTGGGAAGCCTGGCCTGGCTGCTGTACCTGCTTGTACCAGTATTTCACCAGGCGGATCAGGCTTTTCACTTTGGTGCGGCGATCCACCACGAAATCCCGCTGCAGCTCGGTGAAGCAGGTGGAGAACTCACCCCCCCGGGAGCAGCTCTGGATCAACTCCTCGTACACCTGGGACATAGGCTTGGCACCCGAGGCTGGCAGGGAACATTAACACACAGGTGCATGCCAGGCTGGGCTCCATCTCTGTTTAACCTCAGCATGGCACCTGCAGTGCAAACCTGGATCCTGGTAACGCAGGGGGACCACACCTGGGGCTATTTAGCAGGACTAGGGCGGTGTGGGGGCAGGGGCCTGGTCTGCCACTATCTCTCATGCCATCTGGTGCGGCACGAGTGAGCATCCAACCCCTGCAGGAGTTCATGTGACACCTCAGGTACTGGGAGTGGGCACAGAGCCTGGGGGAGGGCATCTGCATTTATTTCAGGGTGGGGGCATGTGCAGGGGAGCAAGCAGAGGCACAGGCCCCCCAATCAGAGGGAGTATAGAACTCTTCCGGGGCAGAGAGAGCAAGCTCCACCAGCCCTAGGGCCACGAGGTAGAGGGTGTGTGTGTGGATGTGTGTGTGTCCAGCTCTGTTGGCCTCAGTGGGGAGAAGCCAGCTCCTCTAGCCCAAGGGGCTGCAGGGGTGTGGGTTGGAGAGCCAGCTCCTCTGGCCATGGGAGGCACACAAAGTGTCCCTCCAAAAGCAGTCACATTTTTATTCCCTTGCACACCCGTTTCCGGATATTGTACATTGCAAGGAGTGGAGTAGCAAAGATCTAGGGATCTGTGGAGAGATTATGATACCAGGGACCCAGCAAATACAGCTCTCCAGGGCTCAGGGCCCAGACTCTTCCCCCCGAGGAGAATCCCTGGCCTTTGGAGATGGTCAGAGAGCAGGCAGTCTTCAGAGCCCCGTGTCCCTGACCCTGGCAGAGTAGGGGCAGCAGGACGTACACAGGGCGTTGTAAGCTGGCAGGACGTCGAACTCTATGGATTCATCGAGCGTCTCAGAACTCATCTTGAAGCTCAGCACACGAGGGTTCGGCCACCGGGACTGCTCAATGAACACCTCAAAGTGCTTCTCCTGCTGGCACTTCTCCAGCATCCTCTCGATCTCCTTGATGATCCCTGCCCGGTTCGTCTCCTGATCGCCGTACCCTTTGAAGCAGCTGAGGAACACCACGAGGTCGGCATCGGAACTGTCTTTCAGGGACGTGCCTTTGCCCAAGGACCCACCCTGCCGGGAGAGGGGAGTTAGTCCCACGTCACCTGCTGGGCCTGCCTCCCCTACCCCTCCTGCAGAGCCACAGAACACAGCCGCAGACCTCCATCCGGGGACTCCTGCATCCAGCCCATCATGTCTGGCTGAGCTGCGCAGCCCTGTTAGACACACCCAGTCTTGACGAAAGACTTGAAGTGACAGAGAAGCCACCATGTCCTAGACTAAGCTCTCTCTTTGGTTAACGACACCTCACCCCCACCCCCCATTAAAAAAATGATATCTTCTTTCTAGTCCAAATTTATCCAGCTGCAGCTTTCAGCCACTGGATCTGGTTCTGCCTTTTTCTACTAGATTAAAGAGCCGTCTGCTATAAGAAATCTCTTCCCAGGGAGGTACGTGCAGCCCATGATCACATCTTCTCCTACCCATCTCTTAGCTAAGCTAAAGAAAGGGAGCTTAGGCCAAACAGGGTAAAGGCAGGTTTGCCAAACTTCAGATCATTCCTTGGCTCTTCTCTGAACCCTTTCCAGTTTTTTCAGCATCCAAAGTGTGAGCAGGATCCAGGAATGGTCTCGCCAATGCTGTACCCAAAGTCAAAATACCACCTCCCTGTTCTGCCTGCATCCACAGCCGTATTTCTGCAAATGACCAAGGGTCACAGAAGCCTTGCACTGGGAGCTGATGTTTAGCTGCCTTCCCCCATGACTGCTGAGTACTGGTCGGTCACTAATGTCCAGGATCCAGCTCCCTGCTCTGAACACATGACCTGCTGTCTTCGTTCCCAGGTGTATGACCTTGCATGTCGCTGTAGTAATGTTGTTCCAATGAGCCCAGCTTACCAAGGGAGCCAGATCGCTCTGTGTAACTGACCTGTCCCCATCTCACCACGGCACCAGTCTTTGTGTCATATGCAAATCTTAGGGGCAGTGATTTTATATTTACTTCCAGATCACTGATAAAGATATGGAGCAGCACTGAGTCGAGAGCAGATCCCTGCAGAGCCTACTAAAAATACACCATTGGATGACAATTCCCCATTTACACTTGCTTTTACACACCTATCAGCAGGAGAGCTTTGAACGGATCCAATAGCGGTTACAGTGATTTTGCACAGTGCTGATTTTTTACTCCCAGTGTCACATGGGACCAAGGCAAATGCCTGCCAGGAGTCAAAGTCCACATTATGTCCACACCTCTCCCAAGTGAGCACCCTAACCGCTGGGCCAGATCCACGGAGGGGAACTACGCCCAGCACTGCAAAGCCTAACTTCAGGTGCTCCACCACTTAGTGGAATCCACAGCCTGGAATCAGGCACCCAGCCTCCGGATGCAATGCACAGGGAGAGCCAGGCACCTGAGAATGGATCCCACTAAAAACACAGCAGGAGGAGGAGCACTCTCCCAGAGTGGGAGAGCCTGTTTCAGATCCCCACTCTGCTTAATTCAGGGCAGGGCGTTGTAGGCTCCCACTGGGAGCCCAAATCAGTGGCTATAGGGAAGGGTATTCTGGGGTGAGACTCTCACAATCCCTCCTGGGAATGTAGGTACCTACAGGATTGGGCAGTAGCTCAGCAGCAGTTTTGAGGATCTTAATTTGGTATTTAGGTGCCTAAAGCAGCAGTTAGATGCCTAAATCCCTTTGTGGATCTAACCATGATTTGTTTCACAAGATCCGTTGGCCATAAAATCATGTTGACTGGCATTATGTATTCTGCCATTCCTTAATTCCTTATTGATTGTGCTCCATACCAATCTTTCCCTGATTTTGTCTGGGACTGATGTCAGGCATCATGACTAACAGCTTTACTGTTTTTATCTAGTATTGGACCTATGCCATATGCTAGGATATGATTTATTTCTGAAATATTTAAAGAATTCCTTCTCATTGTCCTTAACCCCATTGGCCATAGTGTTTTCATTGATACCTTTAGCTTCCCTTATCTGCAATTCCTAACTACAAGTTTGTACTCATTGCTATTTTTTATATATATAATTAATTGGTCCTTCCACCTTCCCTCTCAACCATGATGGTTTTTTAACCAAAGATGGCTTTGTACATAATTGCAGATCCCTTGGGCATGTAATAAAGCATCCTTGAACAGCACCTAATTATCATTCATATTTTTATGTTTACGTTTTTCCTCCTCTTCAATTTTGCTCAGGACTGTTTTCAGCTCTAGGAAACTGGCCTTCTTAAAGCACCAAGTCTTTATACTGGTTGGGCCTATCTTTTGTTTGTGCAGAGCAACTTAAATTTGATCATGATCACTTGCACCTAGGTAGCCATCAGGTTTTAGTGCAGTGATAATTCATCTTTATTCTTCAGAATGAAGTGTAATATAGAATTCCCCTGAGCTGACTGTGAGGCTTTTTGCATTAGAAATTTCTCAGCTATAATGATTAGAAACTTCAAGGATGTTTTTCCCATGGCAGCACGAGCCCTGCGGCATGTGCCCCCCCACCCCGACCAAACCCTCCCATGATAAAGCAACTCTTTCTACATATTCTAAAGAGATGTTCAAGGAGCTTCTCCCCCTGTGCCTTCATCTGATTTTGACTGTAGCAGAATGCATAGTACCTGCCTTGGAACAGATCACAGATCCATGTGCACCCCCGGTCCTGTTCCTTTGGACTGTCACTAGCACTAAAGCAGATAACAGTATCTATGATGCAGATGCCACCCTACCCCCTTCTGTGCTTCCTCATCACCCCCTTCCCCATCTTCTTCCCAGAGATTCTGGCCACAGAACCCCTCTTCACTGCTTCTTGCTCCAGCCTCAGCGAGGTCCCCACCAGCTCTCTCCCACCTGGGCAAGCCTGGCTGCTGGTCCCTCCCTCTCCCCCCACCCTGTGCTCTTGGCAGGGGAGGTGGCTCCCAGGCATGTGGGCTGCCAGGTGAGGGCTGCCCTTCCCTTCAGCACGGCCATACTGCTCTCAGCAGCTGGAGGGCCCATCCTGGTGCTCAGCCTGGCCCGCTCCTTGCCATGTAACCACATAACACTCTGCTCCTTGCTGTACACGCCCTGGCAGCGATCCCTCCTGCGAGCCCCAGCAGTCCCTCAGCATCCCTGGTGTGGTCAGTGCCACTCAGAAGAGCACCCACAGGGTCTCCGGAGTGCCCTGCCCAGACACACCCTGGCCCATTCGCCACCTTGACTGTAGATTGTTCCCTGCCCCGGGACACCAAAGGCCATGGGCGCCAGATTTGTATAATTTTGGTGGTGCCCAGAACAGGTCCAAGCAGAGCCATCCTGTCCACTCTGTGGGGCCCCGCGCTTTGGGGAGATGAGGGGTCCAGGGCAGCCTGGCACTGGCAGCAGTGAGTGACCTGGCCCCCACCCGCCCTGCCGGCTCCTAGCATCGCTTGGGGGAGGGGATGGAAGCAGGAAAGAGACGGGGCGAGGGCTGGGGGGAAAGAGGTGGAATAGTGGCAGGGAGGGGGCAGAACAGGAGCGGGAAGAGGCAAGGCAGAGCAGAGCAGGGCGGGTTGGGTCACTTGCTGCTGCCGATGCAAGGACCCCGCTAACTCCCCAGGCCGCCCTGGACCCCGTGTCTCCCTGAAGCACAGAGCTCCCCAAAGTGCAGGGCCCAGGGTGGTTGCCCCAGTCCATCCTATGAAAATTTAAGCCCAAACATTGGTGGAGTCCGGGCACCACAGGCCCATATAACTCGCTGCCTATGCCAAAGGTCAGTCCCTGAGCCCCACGCCCTGGCCTCACTCTGCGGTGTCTGAAGGAAAGGGCAGAGCCAGCCTGGTAGCTGGGTGGCTTGTCCCTCTCCTGCATCCCAGACATGCACACAGAACAGCAGGGATCCTTGAGCCTTGCCACTCAGGACAGGTCACCCCTGCCTGGCATTGCCCTGCCCCCTGTGCGAAGCAGCCGCCCATTGCACCGTCCCCCAGTGGTCGTGCCAGGAGCAGCTGGGACAGGCCCTACCACTCACCTTCACAACCTTCAGCACCTTGATGCGGGGCGGAGGGCAGTCGGCGAAGCAGTTTTTTTTCAGGAACTCACAGATCGTGTCGATGGCTTGGCCAGCCTGGCGCAGGAACGTGCTGTCGGGCTGCAGAGCATCGAAAATGAACTTATCCAGCTTCCGAGCCGGCATCTGGTAAAGATCCAGAGCCATTGGCGCCAGCCTAGCCTGGATCCACGCTGCTTTAGAGCCCTTAGGGGAGCCTGGGCTGCAGCCTCTGGCTACAGCAGGGGCAGTGGGGAGGGCAGTGTCAGTGTGGCCCCGGCTGCAGGCGTTTGCAGGGCCCCGTCGCTGCACAGCAGCTCCAGCTGGCTCTTTGCCCTGGCACGCCCTGCTTTTGTTTTTCTGTCTCCCCGGTCGGTTTCATTTCCCGCTGTGGCTCGGTGCAGACTGGCTGCTCTCAGGAGGCAGATAACGCAAGGCAATGTGGCCTTAAATGTGCCTGGGGGAGAAGCCCCATCGCTTAGTGAACGTCTCCAAGCCAAGTCTTGTGAACGACTCTTTCCCCCTGCGACTGGGCCCTGGTCACAAAGGGCACGGTCTGGTTCGTCCATAGTGGGCTGGATCCTGTCCTCACTCAGCTAAACCTTCAGCAGTTCCATCTGTGTCCCATGGAAGCCAATGGGCACCCTGTGTTTGACAGCGAGGAGCCAGGGTGCGACCCCAGGGGCGTGACCCCCAGGGCAAGGACAAGAGTCTGAGGTCTTTGCCACCTCAGAGCACTAGAAGAGCCTGGACTCACCATTTCATTGTTAAGCCTTTTCCAGATCATCTCCAGGGGCTCGGTTCTGTGAGCTGCAGGCAGCTGCTGGGGAATCCTGGGCAGTGGGCCAGGGAGGCTGAGCAGCCCGAGGAGGAGGATGTGACGGTGCTGCCCGTAGGAGCCAGCTGAGGTCACTCAATTAGGGTGAACTGCAAACAGAACGGGGCGGACAAACCCCAAAAGCTGGTGGTTATTCCAGTATGTAGGTTTACCAAGCCAGCACAAAACAGCTTCTGTAATACCTCACTGGTTACTCAGCCGTGCAAACAACACAGTTCCCTTAAAGTGCCCAGCCTCAGGCCTCCATTCAGACACACCTGTCAGATATGATGATGATTAAATGAAAATCTTATTTCATCATAGAGAAGAAAAGGTTCTTCCAATCCCAAAGGATCAGCCACATACCCAGGTCCAATTATAACCTAGATCTTACCCAAAATACAGACTATTAGCCAATTCTTATTAACTAAGCTAAACAAAATTTAAAAAGAAAAGAAAGAGTGTTGGTTAAAAAATCAATATACAGACAGACTTGAATTCAATTCTTGAGGTTCAGATACACAGCAGAGGCGAGCCTTTAGTTGCCAAAAGTCCTTTTAGAAATAGTCCATAAGTTACAGTCCAATGTCCATATTCAGGGTGGCTCCAGTCAATGACTGGGGATCTCAGTCCTTGTGGCTTTAGGTTTCCACCTCTTGAAACCCAAAGCAGATCTGAGATGAAGTAGGATGATGTCCCAGGGTTCTTATACATTTCCGGCAGCCTTTCGGCCTGAGGCCATGTCTACATCTAAAATTTTGCAGCGCTGGTTGTTACAGCTGTATTAGTACAGCTGTATAGGGCCAGCGCTGCAGAGTGGCCACACTTACAGCAACCAGCGCTGCAAGTGGTGTTAGATGTGGCCACACTGCAGCGCTGTTGGGCGGCTTCAAGGGGGGTTCCGGGAACGCGAGAGCAAACCGGGAAAGGAGACCCGCTTCGCCGCGGTTTGCTCTCGCGTTCCCGGAGCCACCCAGCAAACCGCAGGGAAGGAGACCTGCTTGCTCGGGGTTCCGGGAACGAGAGAGCAAACCGGGAAAGGAGACCCGCTTCGCCGCGGTTTGCTCTCGCGTTCCCGGAGCCACCCAGCAAACCGCAGGGAAGGAGACCTGCTTGCTCGGGGCTCCGGGAACTAGAGAGCAAACCGGGAAAGGAGACCCGCTTCGCCGCGGTTTGCTCTCGCGTTCCCGGAGCCACCCAGCAAACCGCAGGGAAGGAGACCTGCTTGCTCGGGGTTCCGGGAACGAGAGAGCAATTCGGGGAAGGAGACCAGCTTCGCCGCGGTTTGCTCTCGCGTTCCCGGAGCCACCCAGCACACCGCAGGGAAGGAGACCTGCTTGCTCGGGGTTCCGGGAACGCGAGAGCAAACCGGGAAAGGAGACCCGCTTCGCCGCGGTTTGCTCTCGCGTTCCCGGAGCCACCCAGCAAACCGCAGGGAAGGAGACCTGCTTGCTCGGGGCTCCGGGAACTAGAGAGCAAACCGGGAAAGGAGACCCGCTTCGCCGCGGTTTGCTCTCGCGTTCCCGGAGCCACCCTGCAAACCGCAGGGAAGGAGACCTGCTTGCTCGGGGTTCCAGGAACGAGAGAGCAAACCGGGAAAGGAGACCAGCTTGATTACCAGAGGCTTCCTCCTTCCACGGAGGTCAAGAAAAGCGCTGGTAAGTGTCTACATTGGATTACCAGCGCTGGATCACCAGCGCTGGATCCTCTACACCCAAGACAAAACGGGAGTACGGCCAGCGCTGCAAACAGGGAGTTGCAGCGCTGGTGATGCCCTGCAGATGTGTACACCTTCAAAGTTGCAGCGCTGTAACTCCCTCACCAGCGCTGCAACTTTCTGATGTAGACAAGCCCCTGAGAAAACAACAGGCTTAACTCTCCTTCTCCCAAACAGCCTGGCAATTAGCCCAGGGCAATTTATCCATTAAACAGTTCAGATACAGGTTACAACAACCTTCAAAGAGACACAGAGACAAAAATATTATTTCACTCAAGTGTCATCATAAATGTTAATATTCCTGTTTTGATCTTTGCATTAAAATTATAGCAATAGACAAGCCTTGTTTGCTTACATCACAAGCCCTGAGCAAACATCTCCCCTTTTATCTCTAACAATGCGGACTTGCATTTCAAAGCTCTATTCATTTACAGATCTTCCTAACCAGTTTCTACAGTTTACCCATGGGTCAGGTGAGTCTGAGTTAATTAACTCTTTCTGGCCCTGTCACCTTTCAATGAAATATTTTACACTCATAACGTCACAGAGGAGCATGGCAGAGCCACGGTGGCTGGGGCCCCGCAGCGTGTTCAGCTGGGCAAGAAAACGCCCTGTTCTGGCTGGTCAAAGCCATGCTCCAGCCGGGGGAGGTGTCCCAGCCCCAGGAAACAGCTGGGAGCTGGGACCAGGTGCTGACTTGGTACAGCTGGCCAGCCCCAGGGAGACCCCAGCCCCACGGTCACTTCACCCCAGCTCCAGAGAGACCCCAGCCCCACTGTCAATGCACCCCAACCTGAGACACCCCCTGCCCCACTGACTGTCACTGCATCCCAGCCTGAGAGACCTCCAGCCCCACTGTCACTTCAACCAGCTCCAGAGAGCCCCAGCCCCACTGTCACTGCACCCCAGCTCCAGAGAGACCCCAGCCCCACAGTCACTGCACCCCAGCCTGAGAGACCCCCTGCCCCACTGACTGTCACTGCACCCCAGCCCCAGAGACCCCCCAACCCCACTGTCACTGCACCCCAGCCCGAGAGACCCCCTGCCCCACTGACTGTCACTGCACCCCAGCCCCAGAGACTCCCCAACCCCACTATCACTGCACCCCAGCCCGAGAGACCCCCAGCCCCACTGACTGTCACTGCACCCCAGCCCGAGAGACCCCCTGCCCCACTGACTGTCACTGCACCCCAGCCTGAGACCCCCCTGCCCCACTGACTGTCACTGCACCCCAGCCCGAGAGACCCCCTGCCCCACTGACTGTCACTGCACCCCAGCCCGAGAGACCCCCCTGCCCCACTGACTGTCACTGCACCCCAGCCTGAGAGACCCCCAGCCCCTCTGTCACTGCACCCCAGCCCGAGAGACCCCCTGCCGCACTGACTGTCACTGCACCCCAGCCCCAGAGACCCCCCTGCTCCACTGACTGTCACTGCACCCCAGCCCGAGAGACCCCAGCCCCACTGACTGTCACTGCACCCCAGCCCGAGAGACCCTCTGCCGCATTGACTGTCACTGCACCCCAGCCTGAGAGACCCCCAGCCCCACTGACTGTCACTGTACCCCAGCCCGAGAGACCCCCCAGCCCCTCTGACTGTCACTGCACCCCAGCCTGAGAGACCCCCAGCCCCACTGACTGTCACTGCACCCCAGCCTGAGAGACCCCCTGCCCCACTGACTGTCACTGCACCCCAGCCCGAGAGACTCCCCAACCCCACTATCACTGCACCCCAGCCCGAGAGACCCCCAGCCCCACTGACTGTCACTGCACCCCAGCCCGAGAGACTCCCCAACCCCACTATCACTGCACCCCAGCCCAAGAGACCCCCAGCCCCTCTGACTGTCACTGCACCCCAGCCCCAGAGACCCCCTGCCGCACTGACGGTCACTGCACCCCGGCCTGAGAGACCCCCTGCCCCACTGACTGTCACTGCACCCCAGCCTGAGAGACCTCCAGCCCCACTGACTGTCACTGCACCCCAGCCCCAGAGACCCCCTGCCGCACTGACTGTCACTGCACCCCAGCCTGAGAGACCCCCTGCCCCACTGACTGTCACTGCACCCCAGCCTGAGAGACCCCCTGCCGCACTGACTGTCACTGCACCCCAGCCCAAGAGACCCCCAGCCCCTCTGACTGTCACTGCACCCCAGCCCCAGAGACCCCCTGCCGCACTGACTGTCACTGCACCCCAGCCCGAGAGACCCCACAGCCCCTCTGACTGTCACTGCACCCCAGCCTGAGAGACCCCCAGCCCCACTGACTGTCACTGCACCCCAGCCTGAGAGACCCCCTGCCGCACTGACTGTCACTGCACCCCAGCCCGAGAGACCCCCCAGCCCCTCTGACTGTCACTGCACCCCAGCCCCAGAGACCCCCTGCCGCACTGACTGTCACTGCACCCCAGCCCCAGAGACCCCCCAGCCCCTCTGACTGTCACTGCACCCCAGCCCCAGAGACCCCCCTGCCGCACTGACTGTCACTGCACCCCAGCCCGAGAGACCCCCTGCCCCACTGACTGTCACTGCACCCCAGCCCCAGAGACCCCCAGCCCCTCTGACTGTCACTGCACCCCAGCCTGAGAGACCCCCTGCCCCACTGACTGTCACTGCACCCCAGCCCGAGAGACCCCCTGCCCCACTGACTGTCACTGCACCCCAGCCCGAGAGACCCCCTGCCCCACTGACTGTCACTGCACCCCAGCCCCAGAGACCCCCTGCCGCACTGACTGTCACTGCACCCCAGCCCCAGAAACCCCCTGCCGCACTGACTGTCACTGCACCCCAGCCCCAGAGACCCCCCTACCCCACTGACTGTCACTGCACCCCAGCCCCAGAGACATCCCTGGCCTCACTGTCACTGCACCCCAGCCTGAGAGACCCCCTGCCCCACTGACTGTCACTGCACCCCAGCCCGAGAGACCCCCAGCCCCACTGACTGTCACTGCACCCCAGCCTGAGAGACCCCCAGCCCCACTGACTGTCACTGCACCCCAGCCTGAGAGACCTCCAGCCCCACTGACGGTCACTGCACCCCAGCCCCAGAGACCCCCTGCCGCACTGACTGTCACTGCACCCCAGCCCCAGAGACATCCCTGGCCTCACTGTCACTGCACCCCAGCCTGAGAGACCCCCTGCCCCACTGACTGTCACTGCACCCCAGCCTGAGAGACCCCCAGCCCCACTGACTGTCACTGCACCCCAGCCTGAGAGACCCCCAGCCCCACTGACTGTCACTGCACCCCAGCCTGAGAGACCCCCTGCCGCACTGACTGTCACTGCACCCCAGCCCCAGAGACCCCCTGCCCCACTGACTGTCACTGCACCCCAGCCCGAGAGACCCCCCAGCCCCTCTGACTGTCACTGCACCCCAGCCCCAGAGACCCCCTGCCGCACTGACTGTCACTGCACCCCAGCCCCAGAGACCCCCTGCCGCACTGACTGTCACTGCACCCCAGCCCGAGAGACCCCCCAGCCCCTCTGACTGTCACTGCACCCCAGCCCCAGAGACCCCCCTGCCGCACTGACTGTCACTGCACCCCAGCCCGAGAGACCCCCTGCCCCACTGACTGACACTGCACCCCAGCCCGAGAGACCCCCAGCCCCTCTGACTGTCACTGCACCCCAGCCTGAGAGACCCCCTGCCCCACTGACTGTCACTGCACCCCAGCCTGAGAGACCCCCTGCCCCACTGACTGTCACTGCACCCCAGCCCGAGAGACCCCCTGCCCCACTGACTGTCACTGCACCCCAGCCCCAGAGACCCCCTGCCGCACTGACTGTCACTGCACCCCAGCCCCAGAGACCCCCTGCCGCACTGACTGTCACTGCACCCCAGCCCCAGAGACCCCCCTGCCCCACTGACTGTCACTGCACCCCAGCCCCAGAGACATCCCTGGCCTCACTGTCACTGCACCCCAGCCTGAGAGACCCCCTGCCCCACTGACTGTCACTGCACCCCAGCCCGAGAGACCCCCAGCCCCACTGACTGTCACTGCACCCCAGCCCCAGAGACATCTCTGGCCTCACTGTCACTGCACCTCAGCCTGAGAGACTCTTTTCTCCCAAACTCCCAGGCTGTATTTTATTTTATTAAATTGTATGAAGCCCTTTGCCCCATTGACAAACAAAGGCAGGCAGTAGCACCGACCTCCTACCATGGCTACACATCTAACATGGCCTGAACTTGCCAAGTGTCTGCAACAAGGGCCGGGAAGACACTGGACCCCCAGGCTTCTCAGACCACCTCACGCCCTGCAAACTGGCCATGGTGACTGTACCCCAGGGAATGCCTCACCCATGTGTTCCGGCCTCTGCGAGTGATGCCTTTTGCCAGTGGAACCCAATTCAGCTGGATGGGCAACAGCGCCAGCTTAAGGTGGTTCGGAAGGCTTTTCCTTCCACGCTTGAAAGTGCCAAGTTCCCCATAACCCCCCGAAGGGCCTCGTGAAGCCCTTCCAATAGCTAGTGTAAAGAGTAAACCAAAGCCTTTCTCCAGCCTGGACCGAGGCTGGACCCAGGGCCCGCTGTAGGGACTAGGGCCGGCTGTAGGGACCCAGAGCAGGCTGTAGGGACTCGGGTCAGCTGTAGGGACCCAGAGCCGGCTTCAGGGATCCGGAGCAGGCTATAGGGATCCAGAGCAGGCTGTAGGGATCCAGGCTGGCTGTAGGGATCCAGAGCAGGCTGTAGGGATCCAGGCCGGCTGTAGGGACCCAGGGCCAGCTATAGGGACTCGAGCCGGCTGTAGGGATCCAGAGCAGGTTGTAGGGACCTCGGCCAGCTGTAGGGACCCAGAGCAGGCTGTAGGGACCCAGGCCGGCTGTAGAGATCCAGAGCAGGCTGTAGGGACTTGGGCCAGCTGTAGGGACCCAGAGCAGGCTGTAGGGACCCAGGCCGGCTGTAGAGATCCAGAGCAGGCTGTAGGGACTTGGGCCAGCTGTAGGGATCCAGAGCAGGCTGTAGGGACCCAGGCCGGCTGTAAGGACCCAGGGCCAGCTGTAGGGACTCGGGTCAGCTGCAGGGATCCAGAGCAGGTTGTAGGGACCCAGGCCAGCTGTAGGGACTCGAGCCGGCTGTAGGGATCCAGAGCAGGCTGTAGGGATCCAGGCCGGCTGTAGGGACCCAGGGCCAGCTGTAGGGACTCGGGTCGGCTGCAGGGATCCAGAGCAGGTTGTAGGGACCCAGGCCAGCTGTAGGGACTCGAGCTGGCTGTAGGGATCCAGAGCAGGCTGTAGGGACCTCGGCCAGCTGTAGGAATCCAGAGCAGGCTGTAGGGACCCGGGCCGGCTGTAGGCACTTGGGCCAGCTGTAGGGATCCAGAGCAGGCTGTAGGGACTTGGGCCAGCTGTAGGGACCCAGAGCAGGCTGTAGGGACCTCGGCCAGCTGTAGGAATCCAGAGCAGGCTGTAGGGACCCGGGCCGGTTGTAGGCACTTGGGCTGGCTGTAGGAATCCAGAGCAGGCTGTAGGGACCCAGGCCAGCTGTAGGGATACAGAGCAGGCTGTAGGGACCCAGGCCGGCTGTAGGCACTTAGGCTGGCTGTAGGAATCCAGAGCAGGCTGTAGGGACCCAGGCCAGCTGTAGGGATCCAGAGCAGGCTGTAGGGACTTGGTCCAGCTGTAGGGACCCAGGCCGGCTGTAGAGATCCAGAGCAGGCTGTAGGGACTCGGGTCGGCTGTAGGGATCCAGGCCAGCTGTAGGGACTTGAGCTGGCTGTAGGGACCCGGGCCAGCTGTAGGGATCCAGAGCAGGCTGTAGGGACCTCGGCCAGCTGTAGGAATCCAGAGCAGGCTGTAGGGACCCGGGCCGGCTGTAGGCACTTGGGCTGGCTGTAGGAATCCAGAGCAGGCTGTAGGGACCCAGGCCAGCTGTAGGGATCCAGAGCAGGCTGTAGGGACTTGGGCCAGCTGTAGGGATCCAGAGCAGGCTGTAGGGACCTCGGCCAGCTGTAGGAATCCAGAGCAGGCTGTAGGGACCCGGGCCGGCTGTAGGCACTTGGGCTGGCTGTAGGAATCCAGAGCAGGCTGTAGGGACCCAGGCCAGCTGTAGGGATCCAGAGCAGGCTGTAGGGACTTGGGCCAGCTGTAGGGATCCAGAGCAGGCTGTAGGGACCTCGGCCAGCTGTAGGAATCCAGAGCAGGCTGTAGGGACCCGGGCCGGCTGTAGGCACTTGGGCTGGCTGTAGGAATCCAGAGCAGGCTGTAGGGACCCAGGCCAGCTGTAGGGATACAGAGCAGGCTGTAGGGACCCAGGCCGGCTGTAGGCACTTAGGCTGGCTGTAGGAATCCAGAGCAGGCTGTAGGGACCCAGGCCAGCTGTAGGGACTCGGGCCGGCTGTAGGGCCCTCTGCACCACAGCACTGGGCAGTTCTTGGAAATCAGCCAACCCCTAACATGTGAAAACTGCGGGCATCTGTTTTGCAGCCCACCTCCCTCCAGGGATGTATGGACATCCTGGCTCGCCTCCTGCTTGGGTCTGTGATTGTCACCTCCTGCTGTCAGAGCAGGGTGCTACAGATGCTCCTGCCTCTGTGTACAAGCAGTGGCAGTCTGCCCAGAGCAGGGCAAGTCGTGCCATAAACTCAGCATGTCTTTCAGGGGTTAAAGGACCTCCGAATTTGAGTGTCGGCTCCTTTAAACATAAAAGTCAAGCGTCAGGCTCAGGGCCCGAGGCTGTGGCAAGCACCTCTCCCCCCTGTCTGCCAGATCCTCCCCGTCCCTGGTGGTTCCTGACTGGCCTGTCTCACTCCGGGGCCAAGACTTGTAGGCGGGGCAGAGGCCTGGCGCATCCCATCACAGCGATATTCTGCGTGTCCCCCAGGTGCTGTCCCACAACCTTTATATGAGCCAGACACACGGGCCGGGCTGTGGGGTGCCGCGCAGGGCGGAGGTGCCTGTGAATAGCCAACTGGGACCGTAGCCCCCAGAGCTCAGGGGAGCACTCCCCAGAGGGCACCGCTCGGACCCACCCCCCTCCATGCTGCCCGTGGAGCTGGCCAGCAGTGTGGTGGAGCAAGCTGCATCCCCCTGAGCTGTGAGCTCGGCCCCACAGGATGCAATGGGGTCAGGCGGTGCTAGCTAACCCCCAGCTTTTCCCCAGTGTAGACGCAGGGTGACACCTCCTGCCTGGATTTAGCAGGCTGAGGGCGAGCTCTCTCCCAGGTGTACGTTTAGGGGGCAGTTCCTTGGCCCTGCCTTTCCTCTTTTGCAGAGGTTTAGATTTCGCTCAAAGGGGGCAGAGCGAAGGGTGGGGGCTGGGGAGGCACATCCTGGCTTTCTCCTTTACATCCTGGTTTGTCATGTGTATTTCCTGCTTCCCAGGGGTGCCAGGCTTGGGCTGCCAGCCCCGTGTTGTGGAGGGTGCGGGGCGCTGCCATGCAGCCCCAGCCCCCCTCGTACAAGGCTTAGTGCCAGGGCATTTCGGTTACAGGGACCCTCTTGGGGAAATGCTGCACACCAGGCCTTGGCACCATCTTTTCTTCTGTTTAAATGACCCTCTTTGAGCCCTACATTCTCGGGCCTGCCTGAAGAGGTGACTCTGTGCAACGGAGCCTGGGTCTGCTAACCCCCAGCCCCAAGTCACTCAGACGGCATTAGCTGGAAAAGCTGGGTCCCAGGTGGAGGGGGGCTCTCACTGCCTTGAGACCGTGGGGAGCTAAAATTCGGGGAGCCAGTGGCTGCTGACGCCTTGACTCCCAGACTGATCAATCTGCAAGCGCCCAGGGGGTTCAGCTGCCCCACTAGGGACTAACTAACAGCAGTTGCCCTGGCAGCTCCTCACTGGGCCTTCGGCTCCAGGGAACAGGGCAGCAGTTGTTTTGCTGTTGCTCCCCTGCTGGCTCTGTTTTCTTGATGCAGGGAGAGCAGCCTCCGCAGAGCGAGTCGCTGGCTGCCCTTTGAACATGGCTTGTGCCAGGTGCTGCTGCCCCAGGCCGGTTACTAGTTCCCAGTTTATGTAAAGCCCCATCCGAGCCCCCACTGGACCTGCAACCCGACCCTCAGCTTCATCAGGATCAAGCTGCAAATTACACTGCCACCTCCCAGCTGGGCATCGCTGTAGGACACAAGATGCAGCAGGCCGGGCACAGGCTGTGGGCCCAGGAGGAGACTGGTTTCCACCCCTCACCCTGACACTGCCTTGCTGTGTGAGCCCCACCGCCTTGTGCCTCAGTTTCCACAGTTGTCAAACCAGGTCACCAATTCCTAACCCCGGTGGGGCTGGGGGCTGAGTTAATGGCAGTGAGGCAGCTGAGCAGTGGAGCGCCACATGCTGAGGCTGAGGAGGCTGCTGTCACCTTGCCTAACAGCTGGGCAGTAGCACCTTGTGCTTTTCCATTCCAAGGTCACAGGTTCAACCCCCGCTGCTTGCAACACCTGCTGCCACTGCCCATGTCCGTCGGAGGCTCCCAATGTGTTTTACCCTCACAGGCATTCCTGTGGCACTTCTCGCTGCCCTCTCAAACGTCACCAGCGACAAACAGCTGCCACTGCAGGTGAAGCCTCAAGCCAGCCCTGCCAGCGGGCATCAGCACCCAGATCGGGGGCACAAGCACCCTCGTCTCAGGTCACCCGAAGCCAGAGGCAGAGCTAAGTGCCCATGCTGATTACAGTTGCCAGGCATCCAGTTTTCAACCAGAAAGCCCAGTCAACCCAAGCCCAGGGACCTGGTGGCTCCAGGCGGCACCGCTGGCTAAGCCATTAAACATCCGGTCAGGGAGGCCTGGGGCTCCACACAGCTACCACAAGCAGCTGCCAGGTCCCTGCAGCCCCTAGAGGCTCCATGCACTGAGGGGCAGCTCCGCAGCTCCCATTGGCTGCAACCAATGGGAGCTGTGGGGGCAGCACCTGTGTGTGAGAGGGCAGCGTATGGGGCTTCCCTGTGTGGACTATCGAAAGCTCAATGCCATCACTGTATCTGATGCCTACCCCACGCCCAGGCCTGACGAGCTCCTAGACAAGCTGGGAGGTGCTCGCTACCTCACCACCATGGATCTTACCAAGGGCTACTGGCAAGTGCCGCTGGATGCAGATGCCAGGCTGAAATCGGCCTTTATCACCCCTCTGGGGCTCTATGAGTTTCTGACCCTGCCCTTCGGCCTCAAGGGAGCGCCGGCCACCTTCCAGCACCTGGTGGATCAGCTACTGCGGGGGTGGAGAGTTTTGCCGTGGCGTATATTGACGACATCTGCGTCTTCAGCCAGACCTGAGAGGACCACATGTCCCAGGTTAAACAAGTCCTGGACCGACTCCGAAAGGCTGGGTTAACAGTAAAGGCTGAGAAGTGCAAGGTGGGGATGGCTGAAGTATCTTACCTGGGCCATCAGATGGGGAGCGGTTGCCTAAAGCCGGCACCAGCCAAAGTGGAGGTGATCAGAGACTGGCCCGCTCCCCAAACCAAAAAGCAGGGCCAGGCCTTTATTGGGATGGCGGGGTACTATCGAAGGTTCGTGCCCCACTTTAGCGCCATAGCTGCCCCCATCACTGAGCTGTGCAAGAAGGGGAAGCCAGACAAGGTGATCTGGACTGAGCAGTGCCAGCAGGCTCTCTGGGCGCTGAAGGAGGCTCTGGTTAGTGGCCCAGTTCTGACAAACCCAGACTTTGACAAGCCCTTTATGGTGTTCACTGACACCTCAGACACGGGACTGGGGGAGGAGTTAATGCAGGAGGATGAAAAGGGGGAGAGACACTCCATCGTGTACCTGAGCAAGAAGTTGCTATCCCGAGAGCAGAACTACGCGGCCATCGAGAAGGAATGCCTGGCCATGGTGTGGGCCCTTAAGAAACTGGAGCCATATCTGTTTGGGCGACACTTCACCGTGTACATCGACCACTCTCCCCTGACCTGGCTGCACCAGATGAAAGGAGCCAACGCCAAGCTCCTGAGGTGGAGCCTGCTCCTGCAGGACTATGACCTGGACGTGGTCCATGTGAAGGGAAGTGCCAACCTGACAGCGGACGCGTTGTCCCAGAGAGGGGGCCCTGAACTTCCCCAGGTCACTGGGCAGAGTGACCCCGCTCAGTTCAGTCTCGAAGCGGGGAGAGATGTGATGCACTAGGGACTGTCTGTGTGGGGGCTGGGAGAGCGGGGGGTGACTTTAGGTGAGGGACAGGACCTGAGCCTGTAACCTGAGCCAGGAAATGGTGGGGGGGCGGGAGTCAACACCTTTGCCCGGGAAGCTGGACAGAGGAGAGGTTTTTAGTTTCAGTTTTGGGCTGGCTGGGAAGAGGCACGGAACCCTAAGTCTGGGGTCTAAGATCCTTGCCTCCCAGAGGGACCTGACTGAGGGGTCCTGATTGTACCTACAAGCTCTGCTTGGGACTGTGTTCCTGTCATCTAATAAACCTTCTGTGTTACTGGCTGGCTGAGAGTCCCGGTGAATCGCAGGAAGTGGGGGGTGCAGGGCCTGGACTCCCCCACACTCTGTGACAATGAATTATATCCTTGGGGTTTTGGTGAATTAAAAGGTAGGGGTGTCATGCATATAAGCAGCTCCCTTTTGTATCTGTCTTCAGATTTTAGCACTGTGCATACACACATACAAGTATTATTTTTTTTCTACTTAGGATTAACTTGTCTCTCTAATTCTTAGGGTCGACATTTTTTCCACCTTCCTCTGGAGGGTTATAATTTGAGCTTTTGATTTCAGGTAGTTTGTTTGCTGACCAAGTACGTTCGGTATCTGCAGCTCCTTGGTGCTGCCATTTATGGGCAGTTCTCTCCTTCCTTTATCAGTTAGGTCATTTGCATTCACACAGACACTTTGCATCAGCCGCTCAGAGACTCTGTCTTGAAAAGGACACAGTTAACTCCCACCCGAGTTTGGAGTTCTTTCCACTTTCAACTCCTGCTTCCAAAACACCCAGCGAGCTGAAAAAGCAAAAACAACCCATTGTGGCTCCCTTTGGAGCCTTATTAGGATTTTAATTAAGCAGCATGTTTTGTTTGCATTTCTTTGACCCCTTCTACAATATACACTGCACATGTCCTGGGAGAAATGCACATTCCTTCCCTAGTTTAAATTCTATAATATTAGCCATATCAATGTGTACATAAGGGGTAGCTGTTTATTCTGTGCTCACAGAGTTTTCATGTACCCTTATCAAAGTGACAGTCTGATTACACAGAACCACTCAGGGCTCAGTGTTCCTAATGGTTTTTTTGTTGTTTTGTGCACCCCACCCCTGCTGTTGCTCCAGAGGGGCACCCACTGACTCTTAAAATTTCTTATTCTTTGACTATAGCTCTTATCTGCTATTTTTTTACCAAATAACAAATCCAGAATCTCTTCCCATCCTCCTGGGTTTGACTGCCCTGATGCAGCCACGAGTCAGTTTTGCAACTTTGAATGAAAGATTCAAATGGATTTTGAATGGTATTATTTAAATAAACACGTCACCTATTTACACAATATATTTATACACACAGAGATGCATACATACTCTTTTGCTTAATATCCCTTACGCTGCTTTAATTTTTACACAGCTGTACATAGATTACATTTGGGGGCAGTTGAGTTCCAATAGAAACTCCTTATGTTCTTTTAGCAAATTTGACTAAATTGTCCATAGTCAAATGATTTCAATCAGATTGTCTCTTTGCCTGGATTATTTACAGACATTTCTTTGGAAAAGGGCCCATTTTCCCTTCAGAAAGGCTGCAAAGAAACCAAGAATTCTCTTCCTATCACACTTCCTTTTTAACATTTTCCCTCCAGCCTGTGCAGAGTTTTCACTCTCTTTCCTTAAATCACTTGTTTATCTCCCAGAACGATGCCTTCCCCAGCTCAGCTATCACCATTGTCCCAGGGATGTGACCGGCCTTTCCTTACTCCTGCCACTCTGCCTCTCAGAGTGCCCAGCCTGGTTTCCAATCTCTTTATCTGTTGCCTGCCCGCTTGTCTGGGCCCGATCCTGCTTTCCTTGCTGAACCGCCCCTTCCCATGGGCACAGGCTTTGTGCCACTAACCATTTAGCAAGGAGGGTGGGCTCCTGAACGAGCCCCCACTCCTCCTGGTCCCTTTTCTTCAGTCCCTTTCTCTCTTGTTGCTCTGGGGGGGTCATTCCGACAGATAGGCAGTGACCCTTCCCGACAGAAGGCACCGGCACTCTGCTATTATTTACCGGGTTAGACTCCATCAGTTCAGTCCAAAAGCCCTTAGGCTGCCCAGGCATTTGCCACCAAATTGGTTACCTGCACACATTAGGGCACTCACCTTTTCCCAGTCCCTAGGGCTCCAGGGTGTAACTAACCTGGTCAATTGCAGTACCCACCCCCTTTCCGGGTGTATCCTACTTCTGCAGGTGTGCAGGACCTTTTACTGGTGAAAGTAATACCCTAAACCTCTATTCATTAACAATCACCCAAACCAGGCTGCACACTCTCAGCATTGGCAGAGTGCTGAGGTCTGGCAGCTCTGTTCTTGGGGCTGGGGTCTGGAGTTGGTTCCCAAACAGCTTCCTTCTGGACCCCAGTTTATACAGAGAAATTGGAGTGTTTTTTAGTTGTGCCTTAACCAATCATTTAACTACAATGTTACTAACCAATCCTAACGTAGTGTAACAATTCTCTACCCAATCCGACCCCACCACCTTCATTGATTTACACCCAGCAAAATGAATTATGTAACAGACAGAAACAATCAAAGAACCAGACAGACAAACAACAAGGGGGTGGGGACCATAAAGACAAAACAATAAAGAAATGAGGATTTCATCCAGCTATTGAGAAGTGATTTCTTGCCAGACAGATGCTGTCAAACTAAGGTTTTTAACCACCTTAGGATCTGTTTCTTTATCTGGTGATAGTGGGGCCATTAGGACGGGGTCTCCTTCTTAACAGCTGGATCTTACATGGTTTTAATGTCACGTAGATGGAATGTGAGGTTGTGACGTCTTGCTTCTAGCTAACGGCTGCTGCTCGGCTGCTCTGTTAATCTGGCTGCAGACGAAGGCCTTATCCTTACTGGGGGCTGAAGTGAGCAGGGGTCGAGTCCTCAGACAAGGAGTGGGACACGAGTGTTCAGTTTTGTGCCATTAGAAAGTTGGCAACCCTAAGGCTGATGCTCTGGCCACTAGCCCATCCCTTCCTCAGGCTCCTGCTGCCCTGTCCCCTGGGACTGCAGACTGCCCAAGGCAGGTGCTGTGTCTGGCGTGCAGCGCCTGGCACGGTGGGGCCTGGTCCTGACCGCAGGGGGCAGCGAGTTATATGGGCCTGTGGTGCCCATGCTCCAGCAAATTCAGGGCCCGGGGGGCCTGGCTGTACCAATGTGTGGGGCTAGGTCTCTCCCCCGGCCCACGTGCCTCCCCCGAAGCGTCCCTGCCTGTGCCCTGGGCAGTTGCCCTGCTGCTCTGTGCTGTGCTCCCTTGCCAGCCGCTGCCCTGGACAGCTATCAAAGGCAGCGGTGCTGGCGGCAGGCTGCGGTGTTTGGGTGGAGGTTTAGAGGAGCGAGTGAGTGACTGCAGCAGCTCAGGGAGCCCCAGGTGGCTGCTCAGCTGCTATAGGATTATTCTGTCCCTTCCTCTCCTCTGCTTTTCTTTTGCTAGTTTCCCTTCTGTGTGGCTGTCCCTCATTCGCTTCCTCCTCCCCATCTCCACTTCGTGGGGGGAGGAAAAACTCAGGCTGTTTTCCTGTCTCCTCCTGCAAACAACTTCACCACTTCTCCTCCTCCCCCACCCCACTGAGCCAGCTGCTTTCCCCTCTGTCTCCCTGGATGCAGTGTAGCCTTCTGCTGCCCCATGGCCAGCCGGACTCCTAGCTGCACCTCCGCAGCGGCTCCTCTCGGGGTGCAGCATGAATCCTCCCTGCCTTCTCCCCCTGTAATCTCTCTCCAGAGTTGAGGGTGGGGAAAAGGTTGTTGGTTTTCCCTCTGAACTCTGGTCAGTCTTGTTTTTGAATGAGGATTTCTTGCTCCAGAGAAGTGTAACTCCCCTGGACCTGAGAGAGGCCCTAGGCGTGCAGGCAGTGACAGTGGTGGGGGTGAGTGTGCTGCGGAGGGGCTCCCCGGAGTTTGCTGCTGCTGGCGGGTAGAGGGCTGGGGGGAGTCCTCCTCTCTGGCCCCAGCCCCGGGGCAGTCTGCCTGCTCCTCAAACTCCTCATCCCTGGCCCCATCCCGCAGCCCTAGCCCTGAGCCTCTCCCACACCCCAAACTGCTCATCCCCAGAGCTCACCCCCCCAGCCAGAACCCTCACCCACACACACACTGTGCAATATAGGGAAACTGTTAAACACTTACTGTTTCCAGTCCTTTTTTACATTATTTTAAATATATATATATATATCGGCTTCCGGGGGAGGAGGTTGGGACTTGGACCCCTACTGAGGACCACCAAAAATGATACAATCCTGCCGCTCCTGGTCCCTGTGCCGGTCGGCTCCCACAGCCCAGGGCCCCTTTCCAAGCCCCCCAGGCACGCCCCACCGCACGCACAGCAGCTCTCAGCACGACCCTCTGTAATCCACCCCCAGCCGTGTCCCCACAGGGCCGTGCTGCAGCCGTGCTGCGGTGCGATACCGCAGGATGCCTCTAGAGGGCGGCAGAGGCCGGAGGAGAGCGCCTCCCACCTGTGCAGGCAGACCCCTGAGACGGGGTGGGAGGAGGGGCAGCTCGTCTAGTCCGCCCCCCTCAGGTGCAGAGGGCAGAGTCCAGCCCCAGCCTGTCCCTGCAGCGGGACTGTCAAACTCTAAGCCAGGGACCCCTGGAGCAGGAGCCTGGACACCAGACAGAGATCCAGGGAGGGAGCCCCACACTGCTAGGGCACTGGGAAGATCCCCCTCCTTCACCCAGGGGAGTAGCACCCCCATACCCTGCCCTTCCCCCTCCTGGGGATAGCAGCACCCCTAGCTCCAGCTCCCTGGCTTGGGATAGCAGTGCCCCCACAGCTCCCCTCCCCCGGCTGGTACTCCCCCCGCTTCCAAGCTGCTTCAGCCCATGCTGCAGGTCAGGGTGTGGCCGCTTCATGCCTCCCCACTGCGGGGCCAACCCCCACCCCGCCGTTCGCCCTGGTCTCTCGGCAGACAGGATTATGATTTCCAGTCTGGCCCTTGTCACATTCCTTGGGGAGGTGGGGGGGGAGACTTGGGACTCTCAGCAGCCAGGGACCTTGGTCAGATCTGAGCATGTCCAGGCAAAGCTCCGTGGAGCTAGGGCTGGAGGGAGCAGAGCTCCCATCTCCCGCGGGCCACAAGTGACTCCACACACCAAGCACCTCCTTCCATTCTCCTGCCGAAGAGCGTGGCCTGCTTGGGAACACTCCCTCCCCCAAGTGGGCTGGCTGCCAGCCAGCAGCGAGCATTGGTGCTCTGCTGCCCATGGGGACTGAACCCCCACCTCAAAGCACAAGCCTCCACTGCTTGAGCTGGCTCTGTCAGCATGACGGTGGGAAGCCCAACACCTACCGCTGCGGCCCTGCTATCCCGAGAGGGGACAGAGCCATGCACTGAGTCCGTTGCACCCCCCAGAAGCTGTTTGAGCCCCTGCCCCAGGAGCTGCTGCTCCGGGCTGAGCCGGCAGTGGCTGGGCTGCAAGTGACTGCTGCCGGTGGGTGAACAGGGGGCAGGGGGCCCTGGGCAGGGGTAGTTGGGGCTGGACATTGAGCGTGTGGGGAGCAGCGATAGCTAGCGGTGGGTGGGCCAGAGCAGAGGGAACAGAGCACTTTGCAGAGCTCGGATTGCAGAAGAGCCACATCCACTCCCCATGCAAGCGCCCAGCCTGCGCCCAGGGACACTGCAGCCCAAGAGCAGCACCCGAGGTGGCAGCCACCTGAGGAGAGCCCAGCGAGCCCAGCACCCTGGCGGAAGCTGCACCCAGCCCATTGGACCCAGCACGCATCCTCCACAACTCAGCATCCCTCTGGAGAGCCCCGCCCTGTTCCCTGCAGTGGGGGGCATGGAGCCAGCTGCTTGGAAAGGCTGATGTCAGAAAAGCCCCCGGGGCTGGGAAGCAGCAGATACATCACACCATGGGCCAGCATCACACCGGCCACCAGAGACCGGCTTGGGGGAGAGGCTGAATCCAGCTGTACTTGGGATCAGCTCTTGCTCTCAGGCCCGCCAGGGAGATCTGGACTCACAGACAGATTTTCCAGAACCCAGCAGCCCCGCTGGGACAGGTCTGTAGGTGCTGAGAATCTGGCCCTGAGAGCCCCCTTCCCCGATGTGACGGGCTCGTGACAGAGAGCAGCCCAGCCTGTGCCGCTGGCTCTGGGTCAGGATCAGGCCCTCAGTCAGGGAATCGCTCCCCGGGGAGCTGGAGGGGCCAGTGCAGTGGCAGGCTGACCCCATGGACAGGGATGGAGCTTCTGTAGGGCTGGTTGGTCCACAACTGCTGTCTCGCTTTGTCTGCTGTAAGCCAGCAACAGAACCAGCTTGGCTGTGTGGGGCACCTGGCCAGAAACAGGATCCTGGATACAAAGACAGGATCCAGAGCCCCTGCTCCCAGCAGGGACAGCCAGGAACCCAGCAGGCTTAATCCTGAGTGTCAGCCCTACATCCCCCCCTGCCCCATTGATGAGACCATCCCCCAGCCCGAACCATCAGAGAGCCCCAGACCCCAGACCCCGTGCGGGGAGCCCTGCTCACCCATGAAGGACTGGCACTGCATTGGAACCTGTGCATACCTGGGCCTTCTAGTGCCCCCGCAGGGTCCTGCCATCACTGCAGGGGCTCGGGGGGGGGGGGCATAGCAGAGAGCAAAAGAAAAAGTCATGAGTGAGATCAGATGTACTCACCCAGAGCCAGAGCAAACGCCCAAGGAGCCTGCAGCACGCACCAGGGAGCTGGGCTGACTGGGAACCAGATGGACAGGCCAAGGGGAGGGGCAGACTGGCCCCGGAAGAACTCCAGGGATGGATTTGGCCAACATATCTCCCAGCTCCCCTGCACATAGATACGTCAGCATCACCCAGGGTAAGAGCAAACAGCCAGAGCAGAGGACAAGGGCCAGTACCTTGCAGAGCCCCTGGAGGAGCCTGGCTAACCTGCCGTGACTCCAGGACTGCAGACACACATGCCCATTGGCCTGGCCAGGGGGCCCGCCTTGGCTCTGACCCTGGGCACCACCATGGGCCCTGTTACCGGAACATCTGTGCACCGGTGCAAGCAGCCCCTAGCCACTCAGAGCGCAGGGTCACCCCGGGACATTTCAGACTCCTTGTCTGTGGGGCCTGGGGAACCCTGCCCTCCCTGTCCCGGTGCCCGGCACCCCCCTCAATCCTGCAAGAGGAGGTATATGGACAGCAGGAACTGCCCCAGCAGGAGTCCTGCCCCCAGGGCTGAAGCGAAGCTGCCCAGGGAAGTGGGAGGGGCTGCACTCTGGTGGCCCAGCCACTTCCATGGCTCTTCCAGCTGTCTGCATGCAGGGGAGGATTGAAGGCCAGAGCTCAGGGCGTCCCCTCTTATCTTGCGTTATCTCCATGACAAACCCAAACTGGGGCTGGCCCTGGAGCAGCGCGGAGGCCCTGGAGCAGCGCGGAGGGCATGGCGCGCTCAGATACTTGGCACTGTGCAGGCAGCCGGCAGCCTGGGCACAGGGATGGCTGGGCAGCCCCTGCACTGAGCAACTCTCCGCAGAGCTGGGCAGGCAGCGTGATGCTGGTGCAACGGGCTCAGCCGGGGCTCTGGAGGGCCAGGGGCACTCGGGCCAGGGGCACTCAGGCAAGGGGGACGGGGGTGCTAGAGAGCCAGAGGGGGTGGAGAGGAGATCTGGCGGGGGTGTGGAGGGCACTGCAGTGGAGAGGGACCCGGGCTGGACCGAGAGAAGTCCCTTCCCCTCTCAGGCCTGTATCACACCAACAACACTGCTGACAGCGAGGGGCAGGTTTCTCCAGGCCTGGCGGGAGGAGCAAGTGTATGCAAACATCCGGCTGGCTCTTTGGACCCGTGTCTTCCAAACACACCATGCTGCTGCGGGGCAAGGGGTAGCAGGAACTGTCCCTGCCTCCGAGTAACCCCCGCCGGGTGACATGGCAGCCAGGGGACCTTTACGACACCTCAGGTGATGGTCCAGCGCGGGGGCCATGTCACAGCCGGCCCTGGACTCTGCCCGGCCTGTCCCTTGGCCCTGCAGTATGGTGGAAGCCCTGATAGTGGACAACAGCTGGCAGCCAAACCCTGAGCTGCCTGCAGCACAACGTGGCCTCACAGCCCCCTGCGGGTGGGAAAGGGGGGCACCTGCAGTCCCCTGCCTGGGGCTCCAGGGCTTGCCTGCTCTGGCTGGGCCTAGGCCTTCCCTTCCATGGCCTTGGTGGGGAGCGAGGGGTCACTGATTTGCCCCTCATCACCCCCCGTATGCTGAGGGCTTTGGTCCTCCACCTGCCCCGGGCCAGTGCAGTCCTGGGGGAAGGCTTCCTCCAGCTGTGGGGGTGGCTGTGTGGGGTGGGGGAGGTGTGGGTCTGACCCTGAGGGGGCTGAGTGGGTCTGATCTGGAGGGGTGGGGAGCTGTAACAGGAATTTACCCCAGCTCTGCACTAATGTAGAGGCAGCCTGACCCCCCCAGATCCAGCAGGGACTTCTCAGGCCGGGCTGGGGGGAGCAGCAGGGGTCCTGGGAGCCCACAGATGAAATGTGAAGCCCAAGATGGGGAAAGGAATGGTAGGGGGAGGGAGAGGGGGTGGGTGTCCCTCATGGAGAGGGTCTGGGCACGGAGAACTCTGGCAGGCAGCCAGGCAGAACAAGGGCAAGGCAGGGCCAGGCACCGTGTAAATCCTGCTCCCACCCGTAGGCTCTACTGGCCCATACAGCCCTCACAGCTCAGCCCATGCTCCCTGCCCCATGACCAGCGCTCTCAGCCATCCCTGGAGTGTGGGAGGGTGTTGGGTGATGGGGAGGGGTCGCTGGGTAAGGTCTAGACCCCGGCAAACGCTTTCACAGCCTCTCCCAGGTCAGACACATGCACCACCACCCCCTATCCCCATGAACCACAGGCCCCGTCCCCAAGGCAGAGTCAGGAATGAGCCCCTTCCTGTGGCACCCCTGAACCTGTCGTGTTGGGAGCTCACCCACTGGACAGGGGATCTGTCTGAGCAGGGCCGCAGACAGCTCAAGGGACAGCTTCCCCCCCACAGCGGGACACGGGCCCAGGGCTGGGGGACAGGGCTAGCGTGACCAGAGGGGCAAGTGTGAAAAAATTGGGATGGAGGAGGGGGGAATAGGTGCCTATATAAGCAAAAGCCCCAAAATTAGGACTGTTCCTATAAAAATCGGGACCTCTGGTCACCCTAGACAGGGCACTTGGGCCTGATGCTTGTCTGAGGGGGGAACTGCTAGGCCAGTGGAGCACCATGTAAAGTCAGCCTGCAGGGCCGGCTTATGCCGATGCCACCAATTCCCAGAATCAGGCCCCGCGCTGAAGAGGGCCCCGCGCCTAAGGGGGCCCCACTCTGGGGTCTTCGGCAGCATTTCTGCAGTGGTGGGGTCCCGCTCTGGCAGTCTTCGGTGGCATTTCGGCTGTGGGAGTTCTGCTCTGGGGGTCTTTGGCAGCATTTCTGCAGTGTGGGGTCCGCTCTGGAAGTCTTCGTGGCATTTCGGCTGCGGGAGTTCTTCTCTGGGGGTCTTCGGCAGCATTTCTGCAGTGTGGGTGCCTCTGGCAGTCTTCGGTGGCATTTCGGCTGTGGGAGTTCTGCTCTGGGGGTCTTTGGCAGCATTTCTGCAGTGTGGGGTCCGCTCTGGAGTCTTCGGTGGCATTTCGGCTGCGGGAGGTTCTTCTCTGGGGGTCTTCGGCAGCATTTCTGCAGTGTGGGGTCCGCTCTGGCAGTCTTCGGTGGCATTTCGGCTGTGGGAGTTCTGCTCTGGGGGTCTTTGGCAGCATTTCTGCAGTGTGGGGTCCGCTCTGGCGGTCTTCGGTGGCATTTCAGCACTGGGGGGGTCCTTCGGTGCCACGGAAGACCCGGAGCAGACACCACCCCTGCCAAAATGCTGCCGAAGCCCCAGACCACCGCCGAGTATTCCAATCAGGACCCATGGGTCATAAAGCCGGCCCTGTCATCCTGAGCAGCCAGTGATGGTGCTGAAGGGCCTAAGGAGAGAGTGGAGCTGGCAGGGGCTGGGTGCAGCAGGATTAAGTGGGGAGAAAGGGGGGGCTGTGGGGCACCTGCCTGTCTCCCCAGAATGCCTGCACGAAAGCCCTCTGGGGGAGGGGCTACCTGGCAGGGCTCCCAGCTGTGGTAACCGAGCCCCACCCCTCCCTGCCAAAGGGAGCTGGACTGGGGCGTGAGAGGCAGGAGCACTGCCCGAGGGCAGGGGGAGGCTGGGGTGGGTGGGAAAGCCAGTGGCTCCTGTGCTCCAGTACCAGCCCTGCTGCTGCTTCTCCACGGGGCCTTGGCCTAGCGCCTCCCCGGCTCTGTGTCGCAGGGCTGGCATGGGGCTAGCGACGCATCGTCCTGCTGGATGCCATGAGGACTCCAGCAGCCAGCCATCCCCATGCTGTTACCCTGCACCTGGGAAGCAGCGAAGCGCCAGCTCCCTTGCAGGCTCCGGGTCCCAGCTCTCTGCTACAGCATCACGAGCTGCCGTTCCTGTCCTAAGCCGTATCTCTCCTGCACAGACGCCGACGGGCGCAGCAGGCAGACAGCTAACCCCACGCCCAGGTGACTGGATTGCCTGCCAGAAGAGGCTGTTGTACGACAGTGGCTGGTGCCAGCTCCACCCTTTCTTACCACTCAGCCGGATCTCCCCGGGGCTCCCCATGCAGCTCCTCGCCCTAAACCCCAGGGGGATGGCAGCGAAAGCACAGCCACCTAGGCACACGCACTCCGTGGGGGGAGATGCCTGAGCAAGGACAGCTGCTTTGGTTCTGCAGGTACATCAGTGACTAATGGAGGAACAGCTCTCTGGGGCACTGGGAGCTGCCAGCCTTCCCCCTACAGCACCCAGGCCACGTCTACATGCTAAAATAGCCCAGCCCTCACTCTGCTGCGGTGGGTTACAGCAGCACAAGCCGCTGAGTGTGAACGCAGTTACATCTGCAGCAAGCTGCTTTCTAGCTGCAGAGCTATTCCGTACCGGAAGGGGAAGAGGGCTACACCAGTCTAACCAGTATGGCCAGCTGGCCAACCCCCAGGTTCACAAAGCATGAGTCAGAACCCCCACATTCACGAACAGCCCCCAGAGCCATAAGGTGGTTTGCTGGTTTGTGTGAAGGCTGTATGGTGGGTTTGGCTGGCGCTGGATTGCTGCATGTCGCCCCACCCCTGCAGTGTGTGACAAGTACTGTGCCGGACTGTCCTGAAGTTTCCAGGTCTTAAAGATTATGTCCACGTGATGAAACCTCCAGGAATACGTCCAGCCCAACTGGCAGCCCTAGTTGCCAGCGCTCCCAGATATATTAAGATGAGTCCTGGTCCCCACTGCAGGAGCTCTCACCCCACATCTGCCTGGCCCCTGCTCAGCAATTCATTCTGTCCCCATCTCCCCACCCATCAGTTCTGTCCCCGCAGCCTCCCCTCCGCAGTTCTTCATCCCCCCTTCCCATCTGGCTTGGGGGCTGCAGTGGGGTCTCCTCACTCCCTTCCAGGCTGGTGGGGGGGCTCTTCCCCCTCTGCCCTGGCAGGTGCTGCAGGGGAAGGGACAGTCCGGTCCGTATTGCTCACACAGGAGGGGAGGGGGGATGCACTGAACTGCTGGGCTCCTTAGCTCCCTCGTGTCCCCTCCCCTCCTGTGAGAAGTGTTGGCTCCTGAGGGGCGGGGAAGATCGCTTCCTGCTACCTGCAGCAGCTCTGATTGGCTGTGGGGAAAGCAGCCAATCAGAGGCATCCCCCCCCACCCCGCCATGGCCCAGCAGAAATGCCCAAGAGGGCTGGAGTGTCTGGTGCCATCCCCAGCTGAGCTCCCATGGCGGGCAAAGGACTGGTGAGCATTCTCTGCACCGTTACACAGGTAACAACTGCATCCACACTAGGCCTGGAGCACATCACTGGCGCTGTAAGATATCCCCCAACCGACCCGTTCCACCAGTACCAGCAGCGTGCGCCGGAGCCTAGCAGGCTAAGCACAGACCCACAATGGGTTTGAGCTTTGTGAGCTGCCGTGGCCCCAGAGCCAACTAATGCCACTAGCAAGGGGTGCACAGGGAGTGGCAGCCATCTCCTGTGTCTGGCACGTACCCTCTGGCTCACCCCAAGAGTGTCACAGAGGTTTCAAAGAAAAGCTGTGTCTGGCTACCAGTAGCCTCACCCAGTGCACACACCACTGTTGTGTACGTGTGAAGTACGCACACTGAAAGTTATATTCTTACGTTCTCTGTTAGGGGTGATCATCAGTAAAGGTGAACAACAGGTGTTCTGTCAAACCGGAGATGTTATCTAACTGTCAGGGCAAAGAGCAGGGATGGGGAGAACCTCATCAAAGGTTCTCTCTGCTACATCCTGGGAGACAAAAGACCACACCCTGTTGCCCCGCACTAGGAAGTAAGCAGACAGAACGCTGGCTTCATGCAGAGCGTGGCTTAAAAGACTGACGAGAACTGTGTGAGAGGGCGTCCTGAGACAGGAGCGTACTGCTTGTTAAGTTTAGTCTCCAGGAAGTGTGTTGAATTTGTTTATATGTAACCTTTGGTTTCCAATGGTCTTCCTCACCTTGAACTTGACTCTCTGGTCTTTGAGAACAACGTGCTCTCGTTTTCACTATGAACACCTCCCAGTGCTGAGTGATGCGACTCTTACAAGCTGTTGTTCTGTTCCTAGGGGAAGAACAGGCCGGTTGTTCTGTGAGCACCCCGTGGAAAGGGGGCTGGACTCATGCAGGGAACAGTCCAAGGGCTGGTATGTGCCTGTCGCTACCCGTACAGAGAGAGCGAGGGCCTGCGGAGGCGTGCGTGGCAGGCAGTGCTTGTTCCACCACACCGTCCAGAGGGCTGGTGGTTTCAGGGAGCTGATCCACAGCATGGCACAGACAGACTTCTTCAAGCGAAGGACAGGAGGTGGTGAGGTGCCTTGGCGCCTTGCATACCCCTGGGGAGCGGCATGGCTGCCAACACAGAAGAAAGCTGCAAGTCACCAGTTCTTTCCCAAGCAAGTGGCGTTCAGCAGGGTGCAGAGGTTGCCTGGAGCTGAACTTCCTCTTGATTGAGTCTAAAATTGTAAGCCAAGCCCAGATCAAAGGGAACTGCTGTTCGCCAGGCCATTGCTTTGGAATAGCCTGAAGTAGTAACTGCCCCACTCTGGGCACCACGCCCTGTGATGTTTCTCGGGCATCCAGGGCTGTGCGTCACCTTGTTGCCACCTGCCTCCAGTGCAAGGGAATCTTGCCTGTGCCAGCCAGGTTCTAGCTCCTTAACACAGCCAGGCTGGCAGGCAATTCTCCTCTAGGCTACACCAGCCCTGCCGAGTGACAATAAATGCACCCCGGCTCCTTCAAAGTGTCCCACTGTGGCATTCAGTCCTTGATCACTGGATCCCCCCAGAAATCCCAGATCCTCTGTTCCCAAAGGAACAGTGTCCCCACTTTGCCTTAGCCCACTGCTCCTGTATTACACACAGCCCTGTAGTTCAATTCTAAAACAAAAGGAAATGTATTTAAGAAGGATTGAGATTTAAAGAAAACCAGCGTGAGAGATGGGAACACGTGCACTATTTAACACTTTTATCAGTGACCTGGAAGAAAACATCAAATCATCACTGATGAAGTTTGCAGATGACACAAAAATTGGGCAGTGGTAAATAATGAGACAGATGACTGATTCAGAGTGATCTGGATCACTTGGTAAACTTGGTACAAGCCAACAATACGGGTTTTAATATGGTTAAATGTAAATGGATTCATCTGGGGACAAAGAATGTTCCAGGAGCAGTGACTCTGAAAGAGATTTGGAGGTCCTGGGGGATAATCAGCTGACGATCGGCTCCTAAGGTGACTCTGACCAAAAGAGCTAATGCAATCCTGGGATACATAAACAAGGGAATCTCAACTAGAAGTAGAAAGGTTATTTTACCTCTGTATTTGGCCCTACAGTGACCACAGCTGGAATCCAGTGTCCAGTTCTAGTGACCACAGTTCAAGAAGGATATTACTAAATTGGCGAGGGTTCAGAGAAGAGCCTTGAGAATGATGAAAGGATTAGAAAACCTGCCTTCTAGAGATAACTCAATTAGCTTAACAAAGAGAAGGCTCAGGGTGACTTGATCACAGTCTGTAAGTACCTTCATGGGGAACAAATATTTAATAATGGGCTCTTCACTCTAGCAGAGGAAGATCTAACACATCCAATGGCTGGAAGTTGGAGTGGTTAAATACAGATTGGAAATAAGGCGTACATTTTTAATGGTGAGAGTAATTAATATTGGAACAAGTTACCAAGGGGCGTGGTGGATTCTCCATCATTGACAATTTTAAAATCAAGGTGGGATATTTTTCACCCTCAGAGTGATTTTGAGGCTGTTCTCTGGCCTGTGCTATACAGACTAGATGGTCCCAATGGTCCCAGCTGGCCTTGGACTCTATGAATTTATTCTAAAGCTCAAACTTCACTAACACGTTCCCCTCCTGGCTAAAGAACTTGTTTCTCACCCAGAGTTCTGTCAGCATTTTCAACCAAGCCTGGCTGGGATCCTTTTCATGAAGCCAACTCGCTATCCATTTACTTCCTCAGTGAGGGGTGCCAGGGTGTCTCTTTGCATCCCCAAATGTACCACAACAGCCCTTGGATATTCACCTCAAGAGAGCGGCTCCCTTCCCCTCTCGCTCCTGCAGTTGCCTTTTCCTGGTAGTTGCCTTCTGAAGTCTCCGCCAGCTCTTCATCAGTGTTTGACTTCTACTGTGTGAGATACAACAATACCACTGGTCCCCTGGAGACGAGTGTCTCCCATGCCCCTCTCCGGAGGAGTTTGTCTCAAGACACGCTACTTCTGAGTGACCTGTTTCAAACTAACGACCTAGAGAACATCATTGTTAGTATAAGGAGAACTCCTCACATCTTCTCCGTGCATCTATCTTGACATGATTATGATGACCAGTGTGACACAGGCTTTCCTTAGGGACCTTACATGACATTCTTCTAGTGAACCCTGGGGACCCCTGTACCCCTGTGTACCCCAGCGCCCTCCGCCAGTTGGCATCCAGAGGCCCTTGGGTCACAGGTGAATGTGGTGCCTACGCCTTGACATGGCCCCTCTGGACAGGGGGAATGTCACCCTCTGCATCGACTGCTGGGCCCTGGTGGGTGGGGCAGGGGGCCAGAGCCGACCCCAGGGAGTTGAGTCCCAGCTGCTAGACTACGGCTCTGCCAAGGGCAGGGGGCATGTCCCCCCTCTGCTGCTCTGTGCCCAGACCCAGGGGATGGGGAAAGTCCCCACGCAACAGCCACTGCCTGCAGAGGAAGCAGATGAGCTGCACTCAGGACATGGGACTCCTACTCCTGAGTGCGAAATGGGACAGGCCAGCCCAGGCCCCGCACTAACTCCTCCATGTGCTTCCCCCCATCCCCCCTGACTGAAATCCACCGTCTTGCCAAGTCCTTCCCACTCCCTTATCAGCAGTGTCAGGTTATCTCTCTGAGTGCCACATCACCTGCTCCTTGAACACAGAGCAACCGGCCCTGCACAGCTAGGGCATGGCCTGCGAGGGCACACACAGCGCCCTGGCAACGGCCCCGACAAACAGCACAACCACCCTGCCACAAGGACAGCACACAAACACCCCCCCTCACAAACAACACCATCCTCCTCCACCACAACATCCCTGGAACAATACCCCACAAACACCCCGAGACAACACCCGCCAACATCCACACAAACACAACACCCCTGCAAGTCGTGCCTCCTCACACAGGGACGACAACCCTGTAACACCCTCCTAACACACAAACACAGAGACGACACCCTAACAAACACCCCAACACCTTCCTGGGTAACACTGCTGTCACAAACTACACAAGCCTGCAACATGAACATCCTGACAAACCACACAACATGCCTCCAATCACCTTGCCACGTTGTGCATGCTCACAAACACCAACACCCTTCAGATAACCCTGGAACAATACCCCCTGCACAAGCAACACACCCCAGACCCATGACAGGAACACCCTCTGAGCTGGTCACAAGCAGACACTCCTGGGGGCTGGCTGGCTTGGGGGATCGGTACCAGTGATGGAGCCCACCTAGACCCAGGGCCAGTGCAACCATTTGGGGGACTAGGTGGTTGCCTAGGGCGCCGAGATTTGAGGGTGCCAAAAAGCGCCCCCCAATTTTTTTTTAAATGGTTGAGCATCCGCTGCTGCTGGGACAGAGAGGGAGTCTGAGCTGCCGGCGGTAGCCGGCAGCCCAGGGTGTCCCCCGCGTCAGGGCGCCTCTGTGGTAGCTGGCAGTCCAGGGTGTCCCCCGGGTCAGGGCGCCTTCACGGCAGCCGGCAGTCCAGGGTGTCCCCCGGGTCAGGGCGCCTCCGCGGCAGCTGGCAGCCCAGGGTGTCCCCTGGGTCACTGCGCCGCCCCGGCAGCTGGCAGCCCGGGGCAGGGGTCCCCTGGCCCAGGGAAACCCCGGGCTGCCGGCTGCCACGGAGGCGCACTGACCTTGGGTCAGGGCGCAGCTGCGGCAGCCAGCAGTCCAGGTGTCCGGAGGGGCGGCAGGCAGCTCCCGTGGAGCTGCCGCAGTCGTGCCTGTGGACGGTTGGCTGCTCGCGCAGCTCCGGTGGACCTCCCACGGACACGACTGCGGCAGCTCCACCGGAGCTGCGGGACCACTGCGCGGGGCGGCGAAATTGCCGTCCGCCTAGGGCGCTCAAACCCTAGCGCCGGTCCTGCCTAGACCGCTCCCTCAGTCTCTCGGGACTTGCTCTTCCTACCACCTCTAGGAGACGCTGTTTAACACCCACTCCTGAGCCCTTGATCTTCCAGCCAAGGAAGGCAGCCCTGCCTGGGAGGCAGCCGGCAGACACTGAACTTGGCCCTGCACAGCTGCCTGCTGACTCTCTGCTATGGCCACCACCCCCCGACACTGGGGATCCCGTACTCCCCTGGCCTGCACCTCTCAGCTGCAGCTTCATTCCCAGCCCAGGACCACAACTGGTGGAGCCAGATCCCAGGGGAGCGGGGTCAGATCCCAGGGGACCAGGGCCAGATCCCAAAACATTCTGTCAGCTGGCAGCCTGTCAAGAGGCCCAGGACTTACAGAGCTGTGAAGACTGAGATGAGGTGGGGCTGAGACATGGGTCGGCAGGGAGAGCTATTGGGAGGCTGCCCATGCTTGGTGGGTAACAAATCATGAGCTATGCTTGCTGAGTCCAGCTGAGCTAGGCTCCTGGTGGAGACTTGTCCGCTCTGCAGGGACCAATGCACCTCACCCAGGATTTGCAGTGACACTCAACAGCACTTTCAAAACAGTTGGGTCTGTTAGTCAACTGGACACAGCACCGGAAGTCCTCAGGTCACCCAGAGACATAAAGGTTAAAGCATCGTCCATTCTGGACAACCCCAGAGCAACCCACCAGCCAAGCTGTAGTGAATTCCATTGGCAGGCCTCTCGCTCTCTTCCTTCTGTAGTCAGTTCCCAGGTCAGAGTGTCCAGGATCCTTCCAGGAGCCACCTCTTTACCCCACCCTCCCCCCAACACCTTCCAGTCCTTAGCTCTCAAGCTGGGGTTTCTGCTCAGCTTCCCTGATGAGAGGTGCAGAAATCCTCAATCCCCCTGGGTCAAAGGGTTGCTAGGTGTCAGTGTCCTGGTGACTGGGTTTTCCATTGTCTTCTTGGATTTTCCATTGATATCGGTTAGCCTAGGCCAGTCCTTTTTAATAACCCATGATGTGGAGAAAGTAAATAAGGAAGTGTTATTTACTCCTTCTCGTAACACCAGAACTAGGGGTCACCCAATGAAATGAACAGGCAGCGGGTTTAAAACAAACAAAAGGAAGTGCTTCTTCACAAAACGCACAGTCAACCTGTGGAACTCTTTGCCAGAGGATGTTGTGAAGGCCAAGACCATAACAGGGTTCAAAAAGAACTAGATACGTTCATGGAGGATAGGTCTATCAATGGCTATTAGTCAGGGGGGAGGGATGGGGTCCCCAGCCTTTGTTTACCAGGAGCTGAGAATGGGCGACAGGATGGATCCCTTGATGATTCCCTGTTCTGTTCATTCCCTCGGGGGCACCTGTCATTGGCCACTGTCAGCAGACAGGATACTGGGCTAGACAGATCTTTGGTCTGACCCAGTCTGTCCATTCTTATGTGTTTATTCTTATACAGTCCACTCGGACAGCCAGGCTACACTCACACGCTACGGCCATGTCTATTTTACCATGTCTGTCGGCAAAACTTGTGTCACTCGGGAGTGAAAAAACAGCACCCGAGTGACATACGTTTTGCCAGCATGAGTGGCAGTGTGAAGAGCGCTATGTCGGCAGGAAAGCTGCTCCCTTCAACGTAGCTACTACCACTTGCTGGGGGTGGTTTAATAATGTCACCGGGAGAGCCCTCTCCTGTCGGAATGGAGCAGCTACACAGGAGACCTTACAGCGGCGCAGCTGTATTGGATTCATAAATGTTACTGAAAATTCCCACTTTGTCACATCTCCTTATTCCGAGTGCTTTCCACTTGTACAGCTGTCTCCTGCTCTCTGGGACTGGTCACACTATTGCCCTGAACGTGTGTTCCACAGAGCTCATCTCATTCAGCCCAACTGGGCAGCAGCTCCTGTTGAACGCAGGTCCATCTCTTTGTCCCACAGCAGAACACTCCATACCATTGCCCCTTTCACCCAAGCAGTTCGCCAATAATCAGGGCCTTGCCAGGTTGCCTCTGTTAGGACGAGGAGTTGGTGAGATGAGAAAAGTCTATTCTTTGTACAATCCTCTGTATTTACAAAGAACATTCACAAAGTCCAACTGCCCTGAACGCAGTAGGTACAAACACCGGCAGGCAGCTTGCTTGCTCAGAAATCCCCATGTCTGCCCCTCCAGCGAGCTCTGTGCCCAAGCACACTAACTGTTCTGGAATAGTATCAGAGGGGTAGCCGTGTTAGTCTGGATCTGTAAAAGCAGCAAAGAATCCTGTGGCACCTTAAAGACTAACAGACGTTTTGGAGCATGAGCTTTCGTGGGTGAATACCCACTTCGTCAGATGCATGATGAAGTGGGTATTCATTCACCCACGAAAGCTCATGCTCCAAAACGTCTGTTAGTCTTAAGGTGCCACAGGATTCTTTGCTGTTCTGGAATAAAGTACTTTCTCTTCTGGAACAGAGTGCCCAGGCAGGCTGTTGGTGCCAGTTTCCCCACATAAAGAAGCCCAAAGGCTCCTCCAGAAAGCAGAGAAGAGGGCCAGGAATGTTACTCATGAAAAAGTTGTGGCACTTGTATTTCTGCAACATGCTACATTTCTTTGTACTGCACCTTTAAACTTCAAAGTCGGCCCACCTGTGGGAGAGCACACACTGCACTCTCGCTCCCCTGTAGACTTTGCTTTTGGTCTTTCTTGTTGCAGTTTGCCTTATAAAAGTCCTTCCACTGACAGCACAGGCTGCTCCAGAGGAATGGGAAGCAGAGCTAGGCAGAAACCCACCCCTCTCTGAGCTGGGGAGGCAGCAAGGATCTGAGCTCATTTTGCAGAAGCCAAGTATCCAGCATCTCATGGACACTCTGGCATCTGCAGCTCCCCCACATCTCCCCCCAGCCTGGTTGGAGCCTCACACAAGGCTGAGCTGAAGGGATGAGCTTGCAGTGGCTCCTTATGGCCACCTGGGGTAGTGTGGGGCTCTGTAGGTAGCCAGGTGCCTCTGTGCCTCCCCAGTCGCAGCCCCTCAGCAGAGAAGGAGCAGCCAGGAGGAGGCAGCAGCAGTAGAGGTTGCTGTAGGTCTGGGCAGCAAGGGGAGAGATAGCCCAGTGGTTTGCACTTTGGCCTGCTAAACACAGTGTTGTGAGTTGAATCCTTGAAAGGGCCATTTAGGGATCTAGGCCAAAATCTGTCTGGGGATTGGTCCTGCTCTGGGTGTTTGGACTAGATGACCTCCTGAGGTCCCTCCTATTCTATGAAATACTGGCCCCAAGCTTCCCCCTTGTTCCAGCTGCTTCTACCAGCTTTCCCCCACAGGAGCCACTCACTTTCCTACCCCCATTTTGTGGGGGGGAATCGGACATCTGCATTCCCATGGGGGTGGTGAGGGGAGGATCAGGATTTCTCCCAGCCCTACAGCTCCTTTGTGCTGGCTATGCTGAGGAAGGGGATCCTAGGGCAGGTGTCACCCCCCCCCCCAAGGAATACCCTGGAACAAAGGCACCCTAGGAGTTGCAGACTCGGGCATGGGCAGGGCTGGCACCTGGATCCTGCCTCATGTGCCCCAGAATCAGGTCCCCTACCTTCCACTAGGTGCAGGGGTGAATCTGGCTCTGAGTCTAGCTGCTGGCGCTCACAAAGCCTTGGCTGGGTTTGTTTAGCCTCAGCTCCCTGGAGAAAGGGAAGAACTCATGTGTCACCATCTCTGGGCCTGCACGGTCAGGGTCACAAGCTTGGGCTGTCTGAATGCCAAGTTCAGGCTGTCCAATGTGCCTGCAACAGCAGCCCAGACGAGCAGAGACAGGTGCTGGGCAGGGAGGCTGCAAACACGTGTTGTTGGAGCCCCAGAACTCCCTGGAGTCACTTGCACTCAGGCAAGTTTTATCTTCTAAATAAAAAATTAAATCCTGGGGCAGGGACTTATTTAGTGATTTAGTGCTTAGACGGGGAGGGGGATCTGGGGAGGCAGGATTCCTGGGTTCTGTTCCCAGTTCTGCAGTAGCTAGTGAGCTGGTCACAGTCACCCTGGACAAGTCCCATCACTGCTCCATGCCTCAGTTTCCCCATCAGTATTATGGTGACACTGACCCACCTTTATAAATTGCTACACAAGTGCCAACTATTAATATCACCAATGGGGACACCGAGGCACAAAGAGGGGTCTGCCCATCATACAGAGCCAATGGTACGAATGAGTGGGACAAAGTGGGAATGCTCTTAATGTTTTCTCTGAGTGCTGTGTGGGTGCCTCCGTTGCCCCTATGCATTTCTCGAGTGTCTAGGGGTGTGTGATTGTTGCAGAGCCCTAGGGGACCAGTGTGATGCTGTCTGCACAGAGAATGGCCGCACCCTGTCTCTTAGCAACTGATGGCCTGGGCCCCTCATCTGCAAAGGTGCCAACTGTTGGAGAACAGAGATCAGGTGACCTCCTGGCTGGGGAAAGAGACAAAGGGAGAAGAGGGGCTGGAGAGTTTTCAGTTTGGAGCCGGCTGGGAAAATGGAGGGGAGGCCAGACAGACTTCCTGGCCTCCCCAAGATGCACCTGACTGAAGGGATCCTGTAGTCTGTACCTGCAAGGCCTGTCTTAAACTGTGTTCCTGTCGTCTAATAAACCTTCTGTGTTACTAGCTGGCTGAGAGTCACGGTGAATTGCAGGAAGCCGTGGCTGCAGGGCCCTGACTCCTCCAAACTCCGTGACAATGAGCATAGAATACCAATTTGATGGCATGTCCATGCTCTTACCACACTAGACAACTCCCCCTGTGCTAACACTGGCCATTGCCTCCTGCCTCCTTTATCGCCCCTCCTGCACACAGGACTACTACTCATTTCCCGCTCCCTCCCTTGGGACATTGCTGGGTGCGGTTAAGCAGCTGCCATGATGCACCCCAGAGGTGACTGCAATTCAGTGCTGGTGAAGGGAGGAGTTTGCAAAATAGCCAGGAAGCTGGGAGACAGATAGGGCTAGGGAAAGCTCAGAGAGTGGCCACTGGCTGACCCCACTGCTCGGCATCATCAGGCACCTGCTCCCTGGAAGTTCTAAGGGGCCGTTTATTGTTGGTACAGCCCTGTGCCCCCAGGGCCGTGCACTGCCCAGAAACAGCTGGTGTGGCAGGTGACCTGGGCCTGACCCAGAGAGGAGCAGCTGGGCAAGGCCCATTGGGTGGGGCCCAGGCCAAGGCCCTGCTGGCTCCTCCTTGCCTGGGCCGAGCGTGGGGCAGCCCACCCGAGTCACACCCCGCACGGGAGCCAGAGAGGAGCCAGGAGACCAGCGCGCGGGATCCCGGCGGCCAAGCCACATGCTGCCGCCACGCTGGAGCCCCGGGCACTGAGGGCGCCGGGGACCCGCCATGGCACCGCACCCGGCTCTGGGGCGGCAGCAGCGCCGAGCCCCGCGGGCGGCTCCCAGCCATGTGCCGGGCTGGAGGCGGCGCGGCCGGCAGGGGTTTGCCGGGTGCGGCCCAATCAGCGGCCGGGCCGCGGCCCAACCCTCCCATTGATGGAGTCGCCGCCGATCACCCCACGCGCCTGCCGCGCCGCCTTAAAGCCGGGCCGGGCGCCGGGCGCCGCTTTGTTCCTTCGCCGGCTGCGCGCTGCCGGTTCTGCGCCCCGCTGCCTGCGCGCCCCACAGCCCCGCTGGGCGCTCGGAGGGCAGGGCCCGCCCCGGGCCGGCCGCTTGCCCGCCCCGGCCGGGGACCATGTGGCTGATCCTCTTGGCGCTGCTCTGTCTAGCCGAGCCGGGGGCCAGCGGGTCCTTCCGCGGGAGCGACACCTTCTGCTACATGGAGGCGGCGGGCACCGCGGGCACCGGCTACCTGAGCTTCCTCAGCCGGCGCTCGGGCGCCCTGGCCCTGGTCCAGAGCGCCTGGGACGGGGCTGGGCACCTGCTCGCCTGCTCCATCCAGGAGGAGGCCTGGCTCACGCGCCTGTACCAGGAGTCCTGTGCCAAGCGCCCGCAGAGCAGCCTCTTTGCCAGCCCCTGGAGCCCGGCGCGCCAGCAAGCCCTGGACAGCCTGGCCCAGCAGATCAACGTCTGCAGCAGGGCTGAGCCCCTGGCGGCTGGCGGGGCCCGGGTGAGGAGAGCGCCCGTGGGCAAGCGGGCGGGACTGGCCCTGGAGGAGCGTGGGCGCAGGAGGACCCGGCGGGGCTGGACCATGCCAGGGACGCTGTGGTGTGGAGCTGGGGACTCTGCAGGGAGCCTCACCGAGCTAGGTAAGAGCTGCGGCGCTGCCATGTCCCCCGTGCCCCCAGCTCCCCCGGGGCAGAGCTGGCACCCACCGCTGTGGGCAGGGGGACCGGCAGGTCCCAGGCTCAGGCCGAAGAGGCTGAAATGAGTTGAGGGGGTTAAAGGAGCTTCCTGCATTCGCCCTAGTGGTGACCCTGTGGCACACGCCTGGGCCTAGGGTGTCTGGGGACAGGGAGGCACCCCCCCCCCATGGGGCTGCCCAGTCTCCTCACCATGCTACTGCAGGAGCTGCCTGTCAGAAGGGACTGGATTTGCTGTGATTCAGTGGCTCTGGCCCAGCTGTGGTTCCAGTGGGACCAGGAGACATGGGCTCCCAGCCTGGGCCGGACACCAGGGCTACCTGCCCCTGAGCCAGGACAGCTCAGTGTCCCTCACTCTTGTCTTTTCTCATCTGGGTAGATTGGGCTGGTCCTTGGGGAATCCAGCCCCCCAGCCTCTGTGTGACCCCCACAGGAGGGGTGTAAGTATCTGCAGGAACTGGTTCAAGGCTGCTGCATTCCTGAGCATGGTGATGGTGGCCCAAGGTGCCCCATGGGGCCAAGACATTCCACAGGCTACTTGAGGGAGACCTTGGAGAAGCCCTAATGGGGCCATCACAGAGCCCCTGCCCCTGCATGTCCAGCCTGGGGTGGGTGCTGATCCTTGCTGAGGCTCATGGCCAGTATGTGTGACAATAACCCGCCCTGCAGGTCCCCTCCTGCCTCGCCCATCGGCCACAGGGGCCAGCAGCGAGGGTGCTGGGGCCTCTGCAGAGTGTTCCTTTGCTTTGCTGGGCACTGTTGCCCCAGCCCCCCCTGAGCCTCCTGACCCTCCCCTGCAGGAATCTTCCAGGGCCCAGACTTGTGCTGCCGGGAACACGACCAATGTGCAGAGCAGCTCTCTGCCCTGGAGTACAACTACGGCATGCGGAACTACCGCCTGCACACCATCTCGCACTGTGACTGCGATGCCAGGTGACGGGCTGGCACGGCAGGGCTAGCCTGGTGCTGCACCAGCCCAGGGCAGAGATGGGAACTGTCAGCTCAGCCACTGGGGAGCTACTGTCTGCATCACAAACCCACCCAGGCACCAGCAGTCTCGGAAGATGCCTAGAGTGGGGGGCTGCGAGTTGGGATTGAGGAGCATCAGCAGAGCTGGGGGCGGTGAGGCCTGCAGGCCCCCAGCCTCTCCCGCAGCTGTGATGTGCGGCTCCAGAGTGCCTGCCCCTGCTCCAGTGTTGGGGGTCAGCGGGAGGCTGGCTGGAAACGGCTCAACTCCCCAGGTCCCATGGAGGCACTGGCAGACCCAGGCTGCCCCTTTGCTCAGTGACTCCTGGTTCATGGGCTGTTCAGGAGCCTGGCACAGTCACCTCGCACACCCAACAGAGCTGCTAACTGCGGGAGGGGGCTGGGATTGGACAGCAGCAGGACTCCTCTGCAGTCCCTTCTATGCCCCTGCTGCCCCCCCACCCCCCAGTGCCCTTTGTCTGAGCCAGCCCTTCCTCCCCCAGCCCACCAGCGTCCGGGCTGGCTCCCTTGTGCGGCGCAGCCCGCGCCCCTGACACCCTCACTGGTTGCAGGTTCAGGCAGTGCCTGCTGGAGCAGAACGACACCATCTCCAACATCGTTGGCATCACCTTCTTCAACCTGCTGGAGGTCCCGTGCTTCGTGCTGGAGCAGAGCGAAGCATGCGTGGACTGGCACTGGTGGGGAGGGTGAGTACCCAGGCAGGGTCCTGAGCCCCCAGCCCTGCTCACAGAACCACGCCCAGCATCTCGAGAGGCTCTCTGACCCCAGCGCCATCAGGCGGGGCAGGCTGGAGCTGCAGCCAGTTTACTCAGGCCAAGGTTCAGGGAAGCATCTCTGGGCACTGTGCCCAGCAGGCCTGGCTGCATCACTGGAGCGGGGGCTGTGCCAGGTTCTCACTGGCGTGTCCCTGCAGTGCCCTTTGCTAGCAGTGCTGGATGCACTAACAGTAAAACAGGGGCTGTCCCCAGAAATGGGCAGCATTCCCATCCGCCTCTGCACCACGGGCTCCTCTCCAGGGTGCTCCTGGGGTGTTGGTGCCTGCTGCACGTGGCAGGTGCAGAGATCAGCTTCCTGGGGCTCTCATGAGGTGCCCCATGGATCCGCGTCAGCTCTTCAGACATCCCGAATCCTGCCGGAGCGTGTGGAGCGGCCATGGGCTAACGGGGGGAGCAGGGTTGGCTAAGATGTGGGTGGCTGTGTGGGAATAGGACCGACGCTGCTCTGGCGAGCTGGGTGCCGGGACCGACGCTGCCTCTGGCGAGCTGGGTGCAGGGACAGGCCTGGCACCAGCTGGGGGTGGTGGAGCCTCCACCTGCCCTGGAAGTCAGTACGGTCCCTGAACTCGACCTCTCTAGAAGTGAGTCTCAGCCAGGCTGCTCGCAGGTCGCACCAAGGAGGCAGGAGCCCAGGGCGCGGGGGGGCTGGGAAGGGAGGAACAGATTCGCCCTGCACAGTGGTGTCCCCCGCAGGTGTGGCTGCTGTGTGGTGGTGGGCCCATGGAGACTCTACCAGGTGGACTGTCCTCTAGGGGTGGAGGGAATGGGGGGCAGAAAGTGAGCGGGGGACCTGTGGTGGGGGATGCTAAGCTCTGCTGCTGTCCAGCGTGTGGACGATCACTGCAGAGCCCACGGGGCGTCAGGCCACATGCCTGCAGAGAGCCTGGCCCTCCTCCCTTCTCTGGCCCTAGGCTGCCTCTGCCCCCCCATCTCTCCCGCTGGACATAGCCTGCCAGGCTGGGACTCCCTCACTCGGCCAGGGCAGGCTCTGGGAAGGCTGCAGGCTCTCTGGCTGGCCCCTGTGTGGGGGTGGGGTGCTGGACAAAGCAGCTGGGCACCAGTGAGGCCTGTAGGCATGTCTCGCTCCCTGACTGGCTGCTGCAGGTGGCCCGACTCGGCAGGTGGGACGGAGGCAGTTGGCCCCTCCCCGGCACTTCCCACATGCTGGGGCATGGCTATCAGGAGCTCCAGCGAACAGCTCTCTGGTGCCAGCTGGCAGGGGGCAGGCGTATGTGGGTGCTCTGGGGACACCCCTGGAAGCAGAGCCCAGCCCTGGAGGTTGGGGGGAATTTGGAGGATGGCCTTACTCTCACTCCCCCCTCTGCTCCCCAGGTGTAAGCACTACGGCCCGTAGCCCTGGCCCGGATGGTGCCAGCAAAGCCAGTACCACTACGGCCTGCCCCAGGGGGAGACGGCCAGCGCTGCACGCGCCCCCCGGGCAAGGGCAAGAAGCATGCCAGACGGGGCAGGAAGCATCAGAGAAAGAACAGGAAGAGGCTTGGGCTGGACAATGTGGCCCAGGAGTCCACAGAGCCCCAGAGAAGATCAAAGACCTGTCATGCCCCCTCTGCCCAGGAGCCTAGGCACGCTGCCCTCTGCCCCTGTTGAGGATGGGGCCACCACCCCACACAGGCGTGTCCAGACCTGGGGGGGCAGGAGCCACCACTCCTTACACTGAGGGCCTCAGAGCAGGGCCCCATGCCAGGTGGGGGCCTGGAACGGAGGAGGCAGGGCAGCCCCAGGACAGGGATTCAGCACGCCCCTGCCCCAAGGACTAACTCGCCACCACCCTAGCCTCGGAGCCATGCTGCACTCCCACACCGCACCCGCCCAAGCTGAGCCGCCAGGGTGAGTGAGGGCTCTGGGCATGAGGGCGAGGGAGCAGAGGGGCCGGGGTGGTTGCCATGGATTCTCTGGGGTGGCGTGTTCTGCGGGGGAACTCCCGGGAGTGCCCATGGCCATGGGGTGTGTGCGCAGAGCTTGGGTGCCCGTGGTGCTTGGCACAGCATTGTGCATACGAGGCCCTGGGCCCCTGACCCACTAGGGGGGTCTGAGTGATGTGCCTCAGTTGACCCTCAGCCCAACCCCCTCTCCCCAGCCCCAGCAAGGAGCTGCGGATGCTACCGGCGCCTTGACCAGTGTGAGCACAAGATCGCACCCCATGAACTCAAGTACCAGTGCTGCAACCCGGACTCCCGCACTCTGTTCCACTGCAACTGCACCCTCAGGTGAGCGCCACTTCCTCAGGCAGTGGGCCCTCTCCAGGGCCAGACGCCCCAGGGGCAGCTGGTGGGGTGCCCCATGCTGGGACTGGCACTGGCTGGCTCCGCTTGGAGAGAGGGACCACGGGCTTGGTGCTGGGCCTTCAGGGGGAAGGGCCCTGGAGATGGGGGTGGAGGTGCTTGGGACTCTGCAGGAGCAGGGGGGCACTCGGTGCATGTCTGGATGGGGCTGGCCGAGTGGGGTCCGCTGTGAGCTGTGTCCTGTCCCCACAGGCTGGCACGGTTCCTGCGCAGGATGAAGGGCCCCAATGAGGTGGAGGAGGAGGTGCTGTCCGACTTCATCTCCACGGCCTGCTTCGTGCTGGAGCCGCCCAGGGGCTGCGCCGACGGGGAGCAGCAGCCCAAGTTGAGTATAGAATCACCGCCAGGCTCTGCCCAGGCCAGGCTCAGAGGCTCTGTGCCTGGGCTGGGGCTCAGGAGAAGGGTGGCATGGAGTCCCCTGCAGGCTGGGCTCCTGGGGTGGGGGGAGGTCCCCTCTGCTGGTTCGTGGGTGCTGCCTCTGTTTGAAGATCCCCTTGGAGGTGTTGGAAGGGGGCAGCCCAGGCTGGGCTTGAAATGCAGCTTTTTCCCCACTGGGTGGCAGCACAGGATCACCCTGCACATAGGCAAGGCGGGAGGGATTGGAGCCTGGATCTCCTGTCTAATGAGGGGCCAGGTGGGGGGCACCGCTGCACTGAGGGGCCCTTCCCACCTGGAGCAGGAAGCAGGTGCTCGCAGGGAGGAGCTCCTTGCCCTGCTCAGCCCCCTGCCCTCTCATCTCCAGTTGCCTGCTCCACAGCTGCCCTGGCAGCACTCAGCCATTAACAGTGGCGTGCCATGGTGGGAGCTGGCGGAAGGCACAGCCTGTGTGGGGGCACATGGGGCAGGCTGGGCCAAGCGGGGGCCTGGAGGGAGTGCTCAGGCCCAGAGGGCCGTGGGAGGCTGGAAGAGAGGAGCTCAGGTCAGCTCCTGACAGCACGGGCCATGGGAGCAGTGTGGAACTAAGGGAGCTGGGCCCCTGCCTTCCTCCCGCCTCAGCCCCATGGGCGATGATTCGCCAGCAGGCCCGAGAGCTGGGGTCCTCCCCGGTGGCCAGCAGCCTAGCACTCCTGGGCTAAGCGCACTCCTCTTCTCTCCCAGCTGCATCGGGTTGGGGCCAGGCCATCCTGGCGCCTGCGCGGCCCTGAAGAACACACTGGGGCGGTGGCAGGTGCAGCCCGCAGCCTCCGTCAAGGTCAAGCGGCAGGAGTGGGACGGTGCAGGGCAGCCCCCCCAGACTCTACGACAAGTGTCTCCAGCTGGCCAGGGCAGCTCGGAGGTCAGACCATCACCCAGTGCCCCACTGACGGCAGGGCACAGCCTGGACGTGGGACCTTGGAGGCAGCCTGTCTGCAGGGGGAACGTGGCGCTGATGCTGTGGCCAGCCCTGCCCCTGCTCACCTCTGGCAGGGCTGGGAGACTGACGTGCCATGGGTGCAGCATGGGCACTGCAGGGAGACAGGACCCTCCCAGCCTGGTCTGGGACAGGGGCTTGGCTGTTCCCTCCCTCTCCTTCACCTGCTGGTGCAGCTGCCCCCTGCCCCACACTCGTGGGGGGTGGGATGGGCAGGAGCTCTGGGGGGGGGCAGGCCAAGGCGCTGCCTCCCCTCCACATTCCCCCATGGGGAGCACCTTGTCCAGTGCAAAAGTCAAATGAGCCCTGCCTGGGAGAGGAGCTCTGTCCTGCCCCAGAGGGCACCCCCCCTGGGCTGGGCCCCAGCGGGGTCCCTTGAACACTGGCCCTGGGGGGAGAAGCTCCAGGCAAGGATGCTGTTCCCTGAAGCTCTTCCATGGGGGGCAGAGGGGACACCTCTTCACAACTGCAGCCTGGGGGGGCTGAGACATGGGAAACCAGCCCCACCCTATGAGAAACCTCATGCCTGGGGAAGGGGCTCCTGCCACTAGCAGTGCTCCCACCTGCGAGAGGCAGGAGGGCTTTGCTGTACCTCCTTTTGGGGAGAGGGGGGAGTCAAGACTGTGGGGTGCTGTTCCCAGCCTTGCTATGTGAGCCTGTTACTGCCCTGCCCAGGGTGGGGGGCAGAGCCCCCTCTCCCAGCCCTGGGACAGAGCTGGCTCCTGACAGCTGCAGGGACAACTTTTCTACAGAGCCTGTTTTTTTCCCTCCCCAACGCTGCAGCCCTCCCCCAGCGCTGCCCCTCCTGGGGCAGAGGGGGCTGGGCCTGGGACAGAGGGGGCTGTTTCGGCTGGGCCTGAAGCAGGCATGGAGCTGTGGACCAGGGGCCATTGCTCTGTAAATAATGCAGCAATAAAATTTCCTTCGCCCCTTCTGTGTCCTGAGCTGGACTGGGCTGCTGGGACCCTGGCCCTGCCGCATCAAGCAACAACGTGTGCCCTGTGGGGACTGTCGTGGGGCTACGTCTCTGTCCCATCAGCCTCTTGTGCCTCCCCCCCATTCTGTGCTCTCTCCCTCCCCAGCAGAAGAAGAGGGGGGAGGGCTGCCTGCAGGGGACTGTGGCCTCTTCCTCTACAGGGAAGGGCAGGCCAGGCCAGCCAGCCCTGTCCCCACTGCACATTGGGGAGGGGCCATGGGGGAATGTTGCGGAGCAGGGGAGCCAGGGTGCGCACAGGGCTCGGGGATGGGGGGCATTTTGCACATGGGCGTGAGGGGACAGGACCTAGGGCCCCAACTTCCCCAGGGGAGGGAGGGAATAGCCCTGACTTCAAGCTGCCCCCGAGGGCAGTGCGGGCCAGGGGAGCCTGGCTCAGGAACGCCTCAGAAGTGGGGCAGCAACTGAGCTTATCTGCTATGCTGCAGGGAGTCAGGGCCCCCACACCTCACCTGGGACACCTCTTACCTCTGCTCTGCCAGCTCTAGCCCATGTAGCTCCTGTGCTGAGGGCGGGGGGCACTTGGGGGGCCCCACACATGCAGTGAGCTGCACACGCAGGGGCCATGGCCCCTGCCGCTGTGCTCCCAGCACAGGGTGGGGCAAGCGGGCGAGGCAGAATGGAGTGAGCCCCCTGGCTAGCTCCCTGGTGCTGCACAAAGGGAGGCTGGGCCATCAGGGACCACCTGTGCCTAGCATTCCGCTTTCACAGGCCCCCTCAGCCCTGGGCTGGGGCACAGGGGATGGCATGGAGTGCTGGGGGGGGCACCCCCTACTGAGCAATGCCATGCAAATGCTGAGCCAGCCCAGCCTGCCACGGGAGAGCTGCTGGTGCAGCACCTGTGCCCAGGGGGCTGCAGGCACCATTAGCCAGCCCCAGGTCCTGTGGTAACCCTGCCCCCCCCCCAGCAGATACCAGTTCACCAAATCAAAGCACAGGGTGGGCACCTGGGGGTGGGTCATTTATTCCATCAGCTGCAACATGGTAGGACCTGGTGTGGGAGCTCTGCCCCACTGCCAAGCCGCGGGCCCCAGGGCAGCCAGACCCACACACGCCCTGGCAGCTGTGGGTTGTTCCCTCCTGCATGGGCACTTGTGCTGCAGGACCAGGCCAGGCTCTGTGGGTCAGTGACCTCCCTTGTGCTGCCCCACTCTGTCCTGTCCCCCTCTGCTCTACTCTCCCTTGATCCTGTCCCTGTGCCCCTGTTGCCCTGCTGGCTCAGCCCCTGCCCCAGCCACGTGGGTCATGGCTACTGCCCTGAGTGACCCTGACATGCTCCCCCACACAGCCACAGAACCAGCCCCCCCCAGGGCTGGCACTCAGCCCTCCTGCCCCTCTGGGTGGCTGGCACCCTCCCCTTTGGAGACTCCAGGTGGGCCCCTAGAAGGTGCCTCAGCACCCCTCTCCCTGTCCATGTCATCATCTGGGCCATGGGGCCAGCCCCACTGTCTCTCCTCTTCCCCAGCCTGCTGCGCCTGGGTGTGGGCAACGGTCTTGGCCCAGCCGCGCGGCAAAGGAAAGCTCTGCTCCAGCTGGGCTCACCGCCCATGGAGGACTCACAGCCAGATCCCCCAGCCACATCCTGGTAGTCTCAGGCTGCCAGCCCTGCCTGCACTGCTGGCATTGCCACTGACTGCTACCAGGGGCCCTGCCATGCCCCGTGTCCCAACTCCCTGGCCTTGCTCATGCCCTATGGAGTCCATGCGGCAGGCTGCCCGGGGAGCACTGCCCAAGGCCCCATCTCTGAGCTGATGGAATCGGAGCTGGGGCTCAGGCACACAGCCTGGGAGGGAGGGTTTCACGGAGGAATGGGCACTGCAGCCCCGCCGAGATGTCACTGCGCTCCCACTACCGGGCCCGGTGGGCGGATGGCTTGGGTGAGCATCCGTGGGGAGCGGAGTGTCCGTGCAGTGGCCGATGCCCGGGCAGCCCCGGGCAGGGCGTGTGGCTCGTGAAACGGCTGTTGCCTACGTCACACCAGCAGGGACGGATCACAGCGCACCTGGGGTGGCCCAGTGCGGGCAGGAGAGGTGGCACACGAGGAAGCACACGGCAAGCTCTACACAGGGATCATTGCACGTGGGCGTGCAGAGGCCAGGCCCAGTAGTCATGGCACAGTGCCAGCTGCTCGGCCCTGCGTGGCTCCAGTGACAGCCGCAGCAAGCGGGGGGTCCTGGCTGTCCCTGGAGCCGCTCCCCTCCTTGGGCGAGGTGCTGAACAGGTTGGCAGCCCCGGCGGTGGGGCTGGTGGGGCTCATCCTCCTGGTAGGGTAGCCCTGGTCTGCGCTCGCCCTCCTTGGGCCCATGGCCTGGTCGACTGTCTCCAGGCGGAGCGCGGGCAGCAGGCCGAGGTTCCTGGGGTTGGCCCTGGCCAGGGGGTTGTCGTCAGAGAGGCACCAGGTGCTGCAGGGCTCCCCCGCAGTCCTGTAGCCAGGGGCACGGCTGCTCTCCCGGCTCTCGGCAGCCCGCGCTGGCTCCTTGCTCTTGGCATTGTGCCACAGCGGCTCCTCCTTTGGCAGCTGGATGCTGGGGATGTCGCCTTTCATGAGGCGCCGGCTCTGCGGGGACGGGCTGCGGCTGGCCCCCCGCTCGCGGCTCGTCGGCCTCAGGATGAGCCCCTGGAACTTGGGGAGGCTGGGGCTGCGGCTCCGGTGGCTCTTCATCTTGCTGGGGCTTGGGCTGCGGGACTTGGGCGCCAGCAGGACTAGGGTGCTGTTGTCCTCCTCCTCGGAGCTGGCACTCGAGCTGTCCGTCTGGCTGCTGCCCTCCTCCGATGTGGGCAGCGAGATCTGCACACCCAAAGAGACAGCCAGTGAGGAGACAAGGCTGGCACTGCCCCATGGGGAGCGCGTGGGGAAAGAGGGTGTATCAGGGCAGGCAGTATACCTGGCCGCTCTCCCTCATGCCCCTCACTGTCCCACACAGGATTCAGCTGCCAGGGGGCCGGGGGAGGGGGCGGGGAATAGACATGTCACAGCACCACTCGGGGCAAGGCCAGCCAAACTTCTGTGATGTCTGGGCAGCAGCTGGGGCCCCAAGAACCCCCACCTCATTTAGCTCAAACCCCAGAGCTCCCCCCCTTGTACCTGCACAGCAGCCGCCTCCTGCACCCCATGTCCCCACCTGCATAGTGCCCCGCCCCCTGTGGACACACCCAGCAGGAAGTTGCTCACCTGGAAGGGTTCTGTCACACCAGTGATGCTGCTATAGTTGTTGCCGTAGTAACCGAGAATGTATTCGCCCTTCCCTTTGGGTAGCGCCTCCTCTGAAAACACCACCTACAGCCCCGGGGAGAGCAAGGGGGCGTCAGGGGCCGTGCCACACATACCGGACGGGTCCTGCAATGCACCCGGCCCACCCCCACCCCGGCATGGCCGAGCACCCAGCGGGGTAGCTCAGACGCAGCCCTATCACAGTGCCCCTTGGTGTACCCAGGAAGCACATCTAGCACCCAAGGGCATTTCTAAGGGGACAGGTGAACGCAGAGCTGGCAGATGGAGCAGTGCCCTGGGCAGCGCTCAGAGAGCCTCAGGTGCTGGACGGGGCATGACACTAGTCACGAGAGCAGGAGCGCCGAGAGGCCAAAGGGGCTGAGTGCCTGCTCGCTGGGAGTAGGGCATATTCCCATAGGTGTGCAGGGACCCTGGCAGCCAGGGCCCATGGGCACAGACTGCAATGCAGATCACCACCACTGGCAGCCGTTGGCTCCAGCTGGCTTGCATGGGTTTGTGTGATCATTTACCCACAGGGCAGGGGCGGTCTCCATGCTGAGAGGGGCTGTCTCCACTGCTCCAGCCCCATGGACTGTCCTACAAGCTGTAAAGCTCCACACCTGGCCTCGGGCTGGTGCTGGTTCTCCAGCTCCCCCTCCCACACACATACACCTGGCCTCTGGTACAGAGCCACCGCCCCCCGGCCTCCGGCTGGTGCTGGTTCTCTAGCTCCCCCTCCCCACACACATACACCTGGCCTCTGGTACAGAGCCTCCCCTCGCACACACACACACACCTGGCCTCTGGCTGGTGCTGGTTGTCCAGCTTCCCCCCTCCCCCCCCCACATACACATCTGGCCTCTGGTACAGAGCTCTCTCCCCCCCCCCACACGCACACCCCTGGCCTCTGGCTGGTGCTGGTTGTCCAGCTCCCCCCCCCCACCTGGCCTCTGGCTGGTGCTGGTTCTCCAGCTCTCTCTCCACCCCACACACACACACAGGCTCTGGCCGGTGCTGGTTCTCCAGCTCCCCCTCCCACACACATACACCTGGCCTCTGGTACAGAGCACTCTCCCCCCCACACACACACACCTGGCCTCTGGCTGGTGCTGGTTCTCCAGCTCTCCCCCCCCCACCTGGCCTCTGGCTGGTGCTGGTTCTCCAGCTCCCCCCCCCCCCACTTGGTGGCCCCCAACACAACCTCCCTCTGGTGCAGGATGTCCTGCTAACAGTGGCTCCACCCAGCCTGGAGGGAGGCTGCCCAAGGCCCCATGGGCCGGGAGATCCAGAGAGCCCCAGGCTGTGTCAGGGACTGATGCTCACCTGGCTGGCAAGGATGCTTCGCACAGCATTATGGGGGAGAAGAGGGGGGGCTCAGCGGGGTACTTGGGAAGCAGAGGCAAAAGGAGCAGCCAGCAGGGGCCAGCTGGGTGCATGGCAATGAACGGGGGCTGTGCCATGCTCACACACCTGGTACACGCTGCCCTCTGGGTCCTCGTGTTTGGCCCACACATACGCCACGTAGTCCTTGTGGTGCCTGAAGCCCACCTGCAGGGAGAGAAGTCCAGTGGACAGCTGGACGGGACCAGGCCCCAGCCACCCAGAGAGTGCCCAGTGCTGACCCCTGCCCACCCATGTGCCTTGCAGTGACTCCCAGCCCCACCCGCACCCCTGTAACACTGACCTGCACGACCCAACCCCAACCCCCAACCCAGCCACACCGACACCAACCCTATCACCAGACCATACCCAGCTCTCATCCCTGACCTCTAACCCCAGGGTGCTCGATTCTGACCCCTAACCCCAGAGCACGCCTACCCCGACCCAGCCTGGTCATACCCCCAGAGCCAACCCTCAGCTCCCAGCCAGCCTCTGCCAACAGCCAGGCCTCATCTGGGGGCTCCATTTAACACACATGGGGCCAAATTTTCAGAGGTGCTGAGCACCTGCAGCACCCACTGCCTAGGCTCAGCCCCCTACCCCCCGCCACAGCCCCAAAGTCCCGAGCTTTCAGAACTGCCAGGTTTTGCCCTCGATGTACCTTGAGGGCTCTGAGCTGCGAGGGGCTCTCTTCCCCGGCGGTTCCCAATCCCCATACAGACAGTGCACTGGGAGACTCCCCTTTGTGCACAAGTCGCCCCCACCCCCCAGTCCCAGTCCCCAGCTGGGCATCCAGGAACCAAGGCACCCAAATCAGAGGAGATGCTGGCCCAGGAGTCTGCCTCTTCTCCTCACCACAGGGCGGCTTGGGTGCCCTTGGCCAGCCCCGCAGCCCCGAGTGCTAGCGGGGGTTGGGCTCACCCATTGGGTGTTGGGGGCAGGGGACACATCACTTCCAGCCATGCACCTGCCATAGCAGCAGGGCCCCGGGTTGGAGCAGTTAGCGAAGACCAGGCTCTGCCCCAGCCCCTCCTTCTCCCTCAGCTGCACGGACCCAGCACAACGGCACCCGGGGGGGGCGGGGGGCTTGGCACGCAGCAGCAGGCAGCTGTAACCCAGGGGACCCACGAGCCCCTGGGGAATCCAGTAGGCAGCAGGGTCAAGAGGGCAGTCCCTGCTGCCCCACAAGGGGTGAACAGGAGAAGAGGGACAGCCCCTGCTAGGAAGTGGAGCCAGACTCCTCCCTGGGGTGAACACACTGAAGCCAAGAGGAAGGCAGGGGGCCTGGCCAGCAGGACCCAGGGAGCAGAGCCTGGCCCCAGCGTGGAAAGCAGAGATCCTGGTGAGGGGTGCAGGACGGCATGTGCATCCCACACTGTGGCTGGCTAGGGGCAGGCGATCCCTGCAGACTGCTGGAGTCTCTCTGCCAGGGGATCAGTTTCGCAGTGCAGCCCTTGGGAGCCTGCCTCGCAGCCCCAGCTCGGCACAGGGGGATCTGAAAGTCACATTGCCCCACTCCTGCGCCCAAGGCCCTCCCTCCGCTGTAAGGAGACACCCAGGCGAGGTCTGGAAAGGCTCACCCTGCGAGTGCCAAGGACGCCTGCAGCCCGCTGGGGCTCACCTGGGGTCCATGCTCACAGAGCCCCGGCACACAGTGTGGCTGGTTGCCAGGTGGGTGGTACAGAGCAGCACTGCAGCCAGGGATGCCAGCACCAGGGGCGTCGGCTCCCCTGCTTCAGGCCATGGGCAGGCGCCTCAGGAGGGGAAGGGGCAGCAGGCAGTGGCCGCTTAGGGAGCCAGGACAGCCTGGCTCTGAGTGGCAAAGCTGTGCTCTCACAGGACAGCTGTGCCCCCACAAAGGAAACTAACCCCAGGACACCCCGTAACAGGCACCAAGCCCTGCAGCGCTCCCCATTCACCTGCTGAGTGCACAGACGCAGGGGGTAGGAGAGGACACAGCTCTTTTGGGCTGTGGGACTCTGGGGGCTGGGGAGGGAGGAGCCCCGTGGAGCCTGCACCCTCTATCTCCACCACCAAGGGCAGGAGACACCTGCCTTCTTGTCATCCCCCAGCCACCTGGGCCTGCTCCCCTCATGCCCCCAGCCACCCCTCTCCCGCTGCGTGCCCCCAAGCAGCAGCAGAGAGGCTAGGAGCACCCGCAGGTGGGCCCCACACCCTGCCCCTCTGCAACTCAGCCCACCCGCAGCGCAGCCCCTTACCCGGTAGAGGCCTATCCAGTCCCAGGAGCTCCTGTGGAAGATGGTGGCCATCTTGTATCGGACAATGGCTTGCTCAGGTCTGGACCACTCGTCGGCCACTTGAATCTCAACCAAGGGCTTGTCGGTCTTGGAGGCAAACTGCCAGGGAGAAGCACAGGGCGTGAGCGGAGGAAGCTCTGCCAACACTGCTAAGCACCTCCATTGGGGGGCTGGACCCTCAGGGCCGTGCCCAGAGCCGCTCCACCAGACCCAGACTAGTGCTGGAGAGAGCCAGCCACCCCTCCTGGGGAGCTCCAGAGGAGGCGACGGACTCACCTGCACGGCGAAGATGGCGGCCACAGGCTTGTGGTCGCTCACCACGTACTCCATGTGGCTGCAGTAGCAGAGCTGGGTCACAGCCAGGCTGGTCCTGCTGGGCCTCCGGCCGCCGGGGTTGTGTGGGGCACCGCAGGACTTGATCTTCCAGAGGATGCGGTCGGTCCAGGCTGGTTTCCGCTTCTTGGCGCTGTGTGGCACAGGTGGGCACCATTCAGTTGGCACAGGGCAAAGGGGTCTCCCTGCAAACCACCCCCATCCCCAGCGCAGGCTCTGTGGGAGGGGAACGGAGCACAACTTGGGAATGCTCCCTGGTGCAACTGCAGGGTCTCCCCGGCAACATGGCAACTGCAGCCTCCCTCATGACAAGCCCCATGCCCCCCGTGCCGACACAGCCGCCTGTCCCCTCTGCCCATCCCCCTGCGCCGACACGGACGCCTGTCCCCTCCGCCTGTCCCTATGCCCCCCGCGCCAACACGGCCGCCTGTCCCCATGCCCCCCATGCCAACACGGCTGCCTGTCCCCTCTGCCCATCCCCCTGCGCCGACACGGCCGCCTGTCCCCTCCGCCTGTCCCTATGTCCCCCGCGCCAACACGGCTGCCCGTCCCCTCTGCCCATCCCCCTGCGCCGACACGGCCGCCTGTCCCCTCCGCCCATCCCTATGCCCCCCACGCTGACATGGCCGCCCGTCCCCTCTGCCCATCCCCCTGCACCGACACAGCCGCCCGTCCCCTCCGCCTGTCCCTATGTCCCCCGCACCAACACGGCCGCCCATCCCCTCTGCCCATCCCCCTGCGCCGACACGGCCGCCTGTCCCCTCCGCCTGTCCCTATGTCCCCCGCGCCAACACGGCTGCCCGTCCCCTCTGCCCATCCCCCTGCGCCGACACGGCCGCCTGTCCCCTCCGCCCATCCCTATGCCCCCCACGCTGACATGGCCGCCCGTCCCCTCTGCCCATCCCCCCATGCCGACATGGCCGCCTGTCCCCTCCGCCCATCCCTATGCCCCCCACGCTGACATGGCCGCCCGTCCCCTCTGCCCATCCCCCTGCACCGACACAGCCGCCCGTCCCCTCCGCCTGTCCCTATGTCCCCCGCACCAACACAGCCGCCCGTCCCCTCTGCCCATCCCCCTGCGCCGACACGGCCGCCTGTCCCTATGCCCCCCACGCCGACACAGCTGCCTGTCCCCTCTGCCCATCCCCCTGCGCCGACACGGCCGCCCGTCCCCTCCGCCTGTCCCTATGCCCTCCGCGCCAACACGGCCGCCTGTCCCTATGGCCCCCACGCTGACATGGCCGCCCGTCCCCTCTGCCCATCCCCCTGCGCCGACACGGCCGCCCGTCCCCTCCGCCTGTCCCTATGCCCCCCGCGCCAACACGGCCGCCTGTCCCCATGCCCCCCATGCCGACATGGCCACCTGTCCCCTCTGCCCATCCCCCCGTGCCAACATGGCCGCCTGTCCCTATGGCCCCCACGCTGACATGGCCGCCCGTCCCGTCTGCCCATCCCCCTGCACCGACACAGCCGCCCATCCCCTCCACCTGTCCCTATGCCCCCACACGACATAGCTGCCCGTCCGCTCCGCCCATCCCTATGCCCCCCTGCGCCAACACGGCCGCTCGTCCCCTCCGCCCATCCTTATGCTCCCCCGCACCGACCCAGCCGTCCGTCCTTATACTCCCCGTGCCAACACGGCCGCCCGTCCCCTCCGCCCATCCCTATGCCCCCCCGCACCGACCCAGCCATCCGTCCCTACACCCCCCATGCCGACATGGCCGTCCGTCCCCTTTGCCCCCCCATGTGACGAAGTGGGAATGTTCTCAATGTTTTCTCTGAGTGCTGTGTGGGTGCCTCAGTTTCCCCTATGCATTTCTCGAGTGTCTAGGGGTGTGTGATTGTTGCAGAGCCCAAGGGGGCCAGTGTGATGCTATCTGCACAGAGAGTGGCCGTACTCTATCTCCTGGCAACAAATAGCCTGGGCCCCTCGTCTGCTAAGGTGCCAACTGAAGGTGCTGGAGAACAAAGAGATCAGGTGGCCTCCTGGCCCGGGAAAGACAAAGGCCAAGGGGGTTCAGTTTGGAGCTGGCTGGGAAGATGAAGGGGAGCCCAGATGGGGTTCTTGCCTCCCTGTCCCCCTGTCCCCTGCCCCGATGGACCTAAATGAGAGGGTCTTCTTGTCTGTACCTGCAAGGCCTGTCTTGGACTGTGTTCCTGTCGTCTAATAAACCTTCTGTTTTACTGACTGGCTGAGAGTCCCGGTGAATCGCAGGAAGCTGGGGGTGCAGGGCCTTGTTCTCCCCAACTCCATGACACTCCACACCAACACGGCTGCCCGTCCCCTCCGCCCATCCCTCCACCCCCGTGCTGATGTATCCTCCCATATCCTCCTCCCCCCAATGGTGTGCCTGCCCTATGCCCCCCGTCCTGGAGCCCCGGCCCCAGCCCCCATGCAGAAACTGCTTCAGTAACACTCCCTGCATGCATCTGAGGAAGTGGGTATTCACCCACGAAAGCTCATGCTCCAAAACATCTGTTAGTCTATAAGGTGCCACAGGATTCTTTGCTGCTTTTACAGATCCAGACTAACACGGCTACCCCTCTGATACTTGACTCCCTGCTTGTATTCTGTCAGCATCCTGCAATGATGCAAGTGATACCCCCATTCCAGAGTTCGAGACACCCAGTGCCCACCCTCACCGCTAGGCTCCCCAGTCCTCTCCTCTGCCTCTCCCTCCCCACGGCAGGCAAGTGGCTCACGCCGCACCCCTACCTGGTGTCATACTGGTTGGTCCCCACGTCGAACTTGAAAGTGGGCGGGAAGTTGAGGGGCCCCTCCTGGAAGCCGCTCAGGATGGGCCAGGTGCCCTTGGCGATGTTCAGCTGGGGGAGAGGATCAAGGGAAACAGACAGCCATTGGCAGGGTCACCCTCAGTGCAATTCACACAGGCCTCCCTTCCAGCCTCCACAGCCCCCCTAGTTCCTGACCCACTCCAAGGATGGGAACGTGACTGCTGACCCTGGAGAGGGGCTTGGAGTCAGGGGGTGGCTGGAGTGAGGCCTGAGTGGACTGGGAGCCCATGACCCTGGCGATTCCCCTCCCCACTTCATCTTCTTTTGGAGACAGCCCCGGAGACTAAGCTGAGCCTGCCATTAACACCTGCCCTGGGGAGCCCCAGTGGCCATTCCCTGGAGCGCAGGGGAGGACGGGCTGAGCCCCTGCAGACTCGGGTTGGGGATCTCAGCCAACACCTGTTCCTGCCCTTGGAGCCCCAGCTGATAGCACAGATGCAGCCAGCAAGATCTGGATCCTTATGCAAACATGTTCCAACAGCTTCCGGCAACACAGGCCAGGCTGGGAGGACTTTGCCCCAAGCACAAGCCTCTAGGAGTGCCAGGTGGCTCCTGTGCCATCTGCCCAGCCTCAGTGCAGCTCCATGGTGCTCAGGGTCCCCGTGGGCAGCATGCCCCAGAGCTCAGCGACTACGGCCTCGCATCAACCTCAGAGCCCATCAGTACAGAGATGTGTCTCCCCTCGCCAGGCTCCCACGCTCCCCAGGGAGTCCCCGCCCGGCCCCCACGCTCCCCTGGGCTCTGAGAGTCATGCTGGGCTTGTGCATCAATAACAGAGATTGTGCTCTGGGAACACAGGGAGCAATTGCGTCGGCGATGCACAAGCCAGGCTGGGCCCCAGCTGCCCCGCACCCCACTGGCCCTGCAGGGAGAACGGGATGGGATTAAAGTAGCTCTGACCCACACCCTAGGGAGCAGGCAGAGAGAGAGGAACGAGGCACTTAGCACATGCCTTTCCTGAGCAGCCCCAGAACCCAACCCTCTTCGGAACCCCCAGACCCCTCCAGGCCCCCTTCAAATCTCTTCCTAAGGGGGATTCCCCAGGGATGCGTTGGCTCCTCGGCCCCACGTTGCCCTCAGTGCCTAGTATGTGGCAAAGGAAAGCAGGAGAGTATCTGCCGGCCCCCATTCAGCACCGCCGAACGATAACTCAGAACCGAGCAAGGGATGCACCTGCCCGGCCGGCCTCTCACCTGGTCCTTCTCCCACAGCTGGCTCAGGATGCTGTTGTCGATGGCGTACTTCACAAAGCGGATGTCCAGGCTCTCGATGCGGAAGTTGAGGTCCCCAAACCAGAAGACAATGCTGAGGAGAGCAAGGCAGGACGAGGGTGAAGAGGAGGCGCCATGGTCCCTACACAGCACCAGTGCAGCATCCCTAGGGGTGGGTCAGCTGCAGCCCGGAGACAGGACACGACTCCCTCAAGAGCTTGCAGTGAGTGAGGGACAGCCGGGGAGAGCGCTAGGAGTCCTGGCTCCCAGGCCAGGGATCCAGCCACTGGGCTGCGCTGCCTCTGAGAACTGAGGCCCAGGGAAGTGTCCTGGGTAAGGCAGTGGGGAGGGAAAGTCCCTGCCTGAGACGCCAGCTCCCGTAGCCCTGTCCAAGGAGGCCAGGAAAGGCTCCTGCGCAGCACCCAGAGTGATGGGGCACGATTCTCAACAGGTCGTGGTTAGAGACACAGCATCACAGGGTCTCGCTCATCATCAGACTGCTCCCAGGCAGGCAGGAGCCAGGAGCCCTTTACCTGCTAGCGTCTGGGACCTCCCCAGCCCTGGCACAGCCTGGGGAGCTGGAGCATAGCAGTGGGATGGCAGGATGGGTTCTGGGCTGTGTCTCAACTTGGGCTTCTGGGAGCTTGTGGGCTGCAGAGGGCAGGGCAGGGGCCTGGACACATAGGGGGCCTGGATGCACAGAGCGCTGTTGGGTGGGGCCCTGGAGGCACACAGGGAGGCCTGGGATGGGGGGTGTTGGGCAGGGCCCTGGAGGCACACAGGGGGGCCCGGGATGGGGGGGTGTTGGGCAGGGCCCTAGCAGCTCGGGGGGCCCAGCAGGGGCGGCTCCAGGCCCCAGCACGCCAAGCGCGTGCTTGAGGCGGCATGCTGCGGGGGGCGCTCTGCCGGTCGCCAGGAGGGCGGCAGGTGGCTCCGGTGGACCTCCCGCAGGCTTGCCTGCAGAGGGTCCGCTGGTCCACCGGAGACTCCTGCCGCCCTCCCGGCGACTGGCAGAGCGCCCCCCGCAGCATGCCGCCGTGCTTGGGGCGGCAAAATGTCTAGAGCCGCCCCTGGGGCCGGAATGGGTGGGGCCCTGGGCAGGCAGGGTCAAGCAGGAGCTGGGACGTGTGACTCTGGCACAGAGATGCCTGGGGACAGGAGTCAGTCTCACCCAGCCGCACAGGCGCTCAGCAGCCCAGCCGCGCGGGTGAGGGAATGTAGGTCAGTGCTTTGCCGATAATGCGCTGGCCGGCTGCCAGCCCTGCTGCTCCACTGCTGGAGCGGCTCAGGTGCGGAGCCAGCAGCCCTGGGGATAATTAGCCGAAACCTTCTGCTCAGATCATCAGACTTTCCATGGATCAAACGGGAGAGCGCGAACCCGGGGCAGAAATTTCCACTGCCAGGTGCCGGCTGGTGAGGCTGGCCTGGGGCCTGCAGCCCTGCTAGCACCAAGCAATAGAGCATGGTGGGAAGCGGGCAGAGCAAACCACAGCCTGACGGGCCTGGAGCAGACTCCCAGCCCCCCCGCTAGCCTGGAGGAAGCCATCTGCCAGTGCAGGAGAATGGCCTAGTGCCCAGCATGCACCCGGGTGGCTGCTGCAAAGCAAACCCAGCTGGGCTTGGGACTGAAGGACCAAGGGAGGCCCAGGACCCAGATCCACGTGGGGCCCACACAGCACTCACCAGGGTGAGGTGCTGGCTTGTGATTCCCAAACAGAGCCCCCACTAGGAACCCTGCTGGACCCGAATCTGAGCTCTGGGGGGCAGGACATGGCCCGTTTCAGAGGGCAGAGCCGCAGACTCAGCTCCCAGTCAGAGATGGGGTGGAGGTGGACAGGAAGTGGAAGGAGCGGGGTGGGGGGGTACATACTCATGGTCCAGGATGCCGCTGGCTGCGTGCCCCTCAAACTGCTGCATGTTGAGGATGGTGGTGAAATCCTCCTTGCGCTGCTCGGCCTTCTCCAGGTGAGCTGGCAGGTGGCAGTTCAGGAAACAGACCATGTGGCCGAAGACGGAGAGCCGCACGCTGACCCCGCCTTTGTTGCCCTGCTCCAAGAGGAACCCAAGCTGTATCATCGGGGGCGTGGAGCCCCCCAAGTCACCTCCCCCCAGCCCTGCCGCGGCCCCCTCCTCACCCAGTAGCCGCCCAGCCCAGTCCTGGTACAGTCCGTCTGGATGTCCTGCAGGAAGGGGAGGTGATAGTACTTGGCAAACACCAACAGGATCACACCCTGCATCCGCACCGTGCTCACCTGCAACAGGGAGGGAAGGGCGTGAGGCAGGGCAGCTGTCCGAGGGCTCTGGCCCTGCATGGCAGGGGACGTGGGGCTGTGGTGCAAGGCTGCGCTAGAATCCCAGCTCTGCCCAGGTGCCCTCGGCCCAGGCCCTCCCTGCCTCAGTCTCCCCATCTGCCAGCCAGGGCTGATGGCATTGACCCACCTTCCCAGGGGCAGGGCTGACAGGACTGCTCAGCGGTGGCACAACGCTGAGCGGGGTTTATGCGCCAGCCAGGGCAGATGGCTGCCACTCCGAGCATGCAGATCCCACAGGCTACAGGTCCCTGCAGGTTGCTGTGACGGGGAGCACCCACCGTGTCCTGTATTTGGTACCCAGCCGGCACCCTGCTCCACAACGTCCATTCCCAGGCAATCACTCTGCAGCCAGGCTGACGCCAGCATGCGACTGTCCCAGGAATGGATCCCGCAGAGCAGTCTCTTGGCAACAGGTGTCACGGCGTGTGGGGGAGTCAGAGCCCTGCACCTCCGGTTTCCTGAGATTCACCAGGACTCTGAGCCAGCCAGTAAAACACAAGGTTTATTTAGCCGACAAGAACACAGTCCAAGACAGGCCTTGCAGGTATACACCACATGCCCCCCCCCCCACCCCCAAGGTCCATCTTGGGGGTGGGGGGGCAGGGAGGCCAGAGCTGTGTCTGGGCTCCCCTCCATTTTGCCAGCCAGTTCCAAACTGAAACTCCCTCCAGCCGTCTCCCTCAGCCCAGGGCCGGCTCCAGCTTTTTTGCTGCTCCAAGCGGCAAAGAGGAAAAAAAAAAAAGCCACAATCGGCGGCACTTCGGTGGCTGCTCTACTGCACTGCTTCATTCTTCGGCAGCAATTCGGCAGCCGGTCATTCCCTCCGGGAGGGACTGAGGGACCCGCCGTCGAATTGCCACCGAAGACCCGGATATGTCGCCCCTTTTCATTGGCCACCCCAAGCACCTGCTTCCTGCGCTGGTGCTTGGAGCCAGCCCTGACTCAGCCTCCCCCCAGCTCCTCCCCTAGCCTTTGTCCAGTTTCCCCGGGCAAAGGTGTCCCCTGGCTCCAACCCCCCTCCTGGTTCTCATGTCCCATGCTCAGATATCCTCCCTCGAGGAAAGTCTCCCATCCCCAGTGCAGACAGTCCCAGCAAAACTCCCTGCAACCTTCCCAGGTCAATACTCCCCTCTCCTTGCTGCGTCACAGGCACCCACCCGGCATTCAAAGAAAACATGAAGAACATTCCCACTTTGCCACAACAGGCGCTAGCCCAGACTGCCCAGCGGGGCTTAGTTCCCTGGATGGGGGGGGGGGGGCACGTAGGACTTTGGATCAGGCCAGAGCATGGCCAGCAGGTCAAAGCCAAGAGCTCCACATGCCCTGCGCTGGGGGCTGTGCTGGCCCCACAAGGAATGGGGGCAGCGGGGCAGTGAGGGACCAGCATGACGGGGAGATATGCCATGCTGGCCGGGCAGGCTGGACGGTGAGTGCTGTGAGCCACAGGGCCATGGGACGGGACAGGGCAGCTCCATGGGCTCCAGGCCACAGGGTAGATCCACTGGAGATGGGGTGGGCTCAGGCCCCCATGGCAGAGCAGCCCCCACCCTTGTGGTGCTGGGGAAGACCTGCCCTCCACTCCTGGGCCCAGGTAGAGTTAGGCCGGGGAGGAGCCAGACAGCTCTGCCCCCCTAGCAGCTGGGGCCCCCCATCAGAAGAGTTTAACTGTGCTTGTGACCTCCCAGTCTCAAGCTGCCATGGAGACAGCTGTGAGGACATGCACAAAGGGGGCCGGGAGCATTACGATCACAGGTAGAGGTTCATGGATGGTGCCTGGCACCAGATACCACTGTCATGAGCTTTGTATGTTCTCCTATGCCCCACCACTCCTGACTCCCCACCGGCTCCCCTCTACTCTTCAGCTTCATCCCTTTAATTCAAAGAAGTACCCCAAACGGCACTGATGGAACAAGAAGCACCTCATGCCTCGGATTCTCAGTACCTTGCAAAGGTGGGCCAGGGTGTCACTTCTCTGTGGTGCAATGAGGGACACTGAGGCAGAGAGCAGGGACGGGCCTTGCCCAGAGTCACCCAGTGAACTGGTGGCAAGGCCTTGCTATCCCTGTGCGTTGTCTAGGGGTTAGAGCAGTCTCCTTCAAATCACCCCCCACAGGGAGACCCTGATATCCGGGATGGGGAATGGTGTCAGCATGCCAGGCTGGGGGGTGGGGGGAGCGTAGGGAGGCCCTGGCTTCCTGCACTCCTGGGTGGAGTCACCAGTTTGATTTAATCAGCTTCCTGCTCAAACCAAGCAGCCCTTCGAGCCCAACCCCCCGTACCAATACAAAGTTGAAGGGACTCAGCACGTCCATGAAGAGCTCACTCCACTGGTCCGTGAAGAGGGCGTCTTTCAGGCGCTTGTTGATCATGGAGTTCACCTCCTGCAGCCTGGAAGGGAGACAGACAGGTCTGATGGCAGGCTTGGGCAGACTCCCCAGCAGCCCTCCAGCCAGCGGGCACTCCTCCCTGCCAGGAGACTGCCTGGGCCCCAGCTCAGGGCAGCCCCCTCAGATAGAGGCAGAACCCCAGTGCTGGAGGGACCAGGGAGATGGAAATTCCCCCGGGAGAGTCCCTGCCTCTGGCAGTGGAGGGGGCGAGTCAGGGTGAGTCAAACACTACAACTAGCAGGGTGGGGCTTAACCACCAGGCTGGGGTCCTGGGGACCCCATGGGGGTTCTGCACCCCTATTCACACAAAGCTACATGCAGCTGCTGACAGAGGCTGTTGCCTCCCACAGTAACTGATGCTGCACTTGGAGACGTCCCAAGAGGCTGTGCGATTCCCAGCGTATTGCCAGCCAGGCACTAACCCGAGGGCATGGCCCTGCTTTGGGGCAGCCTGTCCAAGGAGACCAGGGAGCCCCGACACCAAGCCTTGAGCTCCACCCTCCTGCCAGGGTCTCTAAGAGCCTCAGAACAGCTGCGGCCCCGACATGCTGCACGCCTGGGAAACCCTGGCCTCATTTCCCGAGAGGGAAGAATCAGGCTAACGACGACTTTTCAAAGACTCATCCTGACGCAGACATTCAGTCACAGCTGGTGTGACAGTGCCACTCTGAAATGGGTGAGAGGCTCCGGGGTTTATTGACAGACGGTATAAAAATATATCGGCCTCAGCTGCTTATAAGCCCATCAGTAGAAGAGGCTATAGACGCTCATAAGCAACCAATTGACCTGCTGGTCTCCAACAATCAATTAAACATTTATTAAAACATCGGTCATTGACGCGCTCCACACAAAGTGCAGGAGACCAAGTGTTCTCCAACCAGGTGCTAGGAACAACCTTCCAGAGGAGACCAGAGTCCAGGCATCTTCAGGAAATGCCACAAAACCTTCCTCTTTGGAAAAGTCTTTCTGCTATGAGACTGGGGCAACTCTGTGACCCTCGTCTCCCCTGCACCCCAACACTGGCACCCCAATCCCCTTGTGGGAATGGTTGGGAGAATTCCTACAGTGAATGTTATTGGTCAGGGTAGTTCACCACTGGGACAGCCTGCCAGGGGTAGCGCTGAATTCTCCATCTCTCGCTGTCTTCCAGTCCAGGCTGGCTGATGCCTTTCTGGAAGATGCTTTAGTCACAAGTTGGGACTCAGTACAGTGGTAACTGGTGACATCCAATGGCCTGTGATATACAGGAGGTCAGAGTAGATGATCTAAGGGCCCCGTCTTAAATGCTATAAAAAAAAATCTGAAACGGAAAGTCAAAACCAAGAATCGTCCCAGAGTTTTGACCCCAGAAAAGAGAAATGCCAGACACTCCATGAACTCCATTAGTGGTTTGGCTATTGCTATTGATTTCATGTAGAAGGCACCCAGATGCTATGGTGATGGGCAGCAGGAAAATACCCTAAAACAGGTTAACCCTTTATAAAGGGTCCCTGCCTACCAAGTGTGACTGACAGCACAGTCCATGCGTGAAGTGGCACACTCACCTCTCTGATCCCTGGGAGGTGTCTCCAGAGACACTTAGCCAATGATGTCTAGTCCGTGGCACAGCCCTGGCTATTCCACTGCTGCTGCCAAGCCAGACTTTAACTGGCCACAGCACCAGCATCCTCCATCGAGAGGAAGCAGCAGCCTCCCTTTGGGTCGGGCCAAGGCGATTACACAGGCTGCACTGGCAAAGGGGAGTGAGGAAGGCTGGGACTAGCAAGAAGAGCCAAGGAGAGTCAGGCACCCAAATCCCATGGATGTTCAAAGGGATTGAGGTGCTCTGCTTTGGCTGGAGGGATCTGCTTGAGGATTCCTGTCGGGTCAGGCTGGGAGATGGGAAGAGACAAGCCGTGCATGGAGAGATGCGGGGTGGTGGATGCTCCTTGGAAGCATTCTTCACAGGGGGCGCAATTCTGTCCTGTGCTGAGAGCCTGGGAAAGGCCTCGGGGTCACATACGGCCACTTATGGGGTAGGCCTCTCGCAGGCTCTCAGCTCAGGCCTGAACTGCACCCTAAGCGAATTCAGTGCATTCAGTAGAGGCAAGAAGCATGTGCAATGCCACTTGGTGCACATTGTATGCAACTGCTGTGTTACTAAACAGTCTGGGGCCTGGGGGGCCCAGCCATCTCTAAGCCACCATAGTTCCACCCAGGTTTGCACCAGCAGTGGCTTTACATGATAACAGCCTGCCCCAGCTCAGCCCAGGCAGCTGTTAACAAAAGCAAATGGTAGGAGACACTGCCTCAGGGATAGAATCATAGAAATGTGGGGCTGGAAGGGGCATCGGGAGGTCAGTTACTCCAGCCCCTGCGCTGCGGCAGGACCAAGTCAACTAGACTGTCCCTGGCAGGGGTTTGTCCAACCTGTTCTTAAACCTCCAGTGACAGGGGTTCCAAGCCCTCCCTAGGGAACTTGCTGGTTGAAGACGTCTCATCAAAAAGCAGACAGGGATTAAAAAAGTGCCAGGCCCTGGGGCAGAAGTAAGTGGGCCAGAGGTGTCACAGCACCTGGAGAGCCCTAGGAATGGACAGTGATTACAAACGAGCACGGGGGATTGAACCTCCCATGCCATGTGTGACCCCCGGCCTGGAAGGGGGAGTCCAGCAGGAGAGAGACCAAGCCCACAAGCAGCCTCATGTGGCCTGGAAGGTCTCTGGGAGAGGGACTGTCTCTGAACAATGGAGCCCTGATCTCAGTTCGGGTTCCTAGGTGCTAACGTAACCCACTACAATAGTACCCAAAGGGCCTGTCTTTTTCTTGCACTTTGGCAACGCTCGTCCGCTTGTCGTGCCAACAAAGTCTCTGTGCATTGTATTGGGAGCTGCCTGGTCGGTAGCTCAGAACTACATTAAGTGTTAGCGGGGGCTGGCTCCAATCCAGCTTGAAGAGAACAATGGATTCATGCCCTGGAGGGCTGCTTACTATGGCCAAGGGCTGATTGCAGAGGGAAAAGCTCCTGCTAGACTTTGGAGGGGACGGTGAACTGTCCCAATCCTGAGAGGAGCAGGGGCATTTGTACAGGCTGGGCTCTGCCATGTAGGGCACACAGGGATCGGGGAGCGAGGAGAGCTAGAGGGTGGATTTGAGGGGGTTAAAAAGTGTTTGGGCTACTTTTACTGTTAGATTTTGATTGTGTGTTTTATTGCGAACCACCTTCCTTGCTGTGCACGCAGTGTGCAGGAACAGCACGCGTGGGGAGCTAGGACCATTGGTTGGGCTAGTGGACAATTGCTTTTGGTGCCCTGCTAGCCTCTCTGGGCCCCATCTCCTGCAGGGCACCCTCCTTCAGCCCCCACAGTGGGGCGAGGAGGCTCTCTCGGCCCAGGCTCCCCTTACCCAATGGCGATCATGTCGGTGCCGTTTGTGTCGCCTGTGTTGAGGTGCAGCAGGGACGTCACGTCACTCGGGGGCATGGCTGTGCCAACGTTCCATGTGACCACGGTGATCCTTGGAAAGAAAAAGGAGCTACGCTCAGTTTTGGGACAAGGGTGCCCAGCCCCATTCCCTCCTCCACAGTCCGCTTACCCCTCTGCCTCGGAGCTGCTGCCCTGTGGGGGCAGAGAACCGGCCATGATAGAGGCTAATGAATGCGGCAGGTGTCTGGAAAGGCTCTGCCCAAGGAAGAGGCTGCTGGGCATCCCGCAGCATTGAGCTCAGCTGGGCTCTGCCAGCACACGGAGCGGCTGCTAAGAACACCAAGCTGGGCATGCTACACATCGAGTGCACTCAGCACCCTGCTCGTGCTAGCCCAGGGGCGCGCGGTCCACACCAGGGCACAGGAGGCCCAGTGCTCAGCCCTGCCTCGATGTCCACACCTCGGCTGGCCTGTCACACGCCCAGCTGGCAGCAGGAAGGCCTTTACCTGCAGCTGTGTCTTCTGACCACTAGAGGCCACTGTGGAGCCTCTGCCCCTCACCCGCCACAGCACCAGGCTGGCCTCAGGCTCCCCGCAGCCCCCCCATCACCAGGAGCCTGCTAATCCCCAGTTGTATCAGCAGCCACCCACCCCAACAAGCTTCCTGGGGCTGTGCAGCCCTGTGACTGCTCCCTCTGTCCCACTGCTCAGGGTGGGACTTGGTGGTTCTAGTGACATGCAAATTACTTGCAAAATGTAACTTGACTCATTGGCGTATTTGCACAAGATGACAGAGGACCCAGGTGGGATAGGGCAGTGGCTGCATCTGAGCCCCTGGGGACGGGTCGTAGCCACGGGTCACACACAAGGCTGCAGCTGACCCCAGCCAGGAAACTGGTGCAGAAACGGGGTCTCTTGTGGGGCTCTCCCCGATCCAGGAGCTTGTTGGATTCTGGGTGGCGTTCAAGGGGTTGGGTTTGAGCTCTAAGCCTTCAACCACCTAAGAGCTGCCTACCGGAGAGTCAGTCCCCACAAATTCATAGGAGAAAGAGGGGTCTGTGGAGGGAATGGGGGAAGACACTGGAGCCCACTCCCCTCCCCACAGTCTGCCCTGGCTTTGAGGCATGTTGCAGACCTGGGGAAGGAAGGGAGGAGCAGGCAATGCCTTGGCATCTGGGGGAAGATGGGCTGTTCCCTCTGGAGGAGTTGCTGGCTCTCTCTTTGGGAAGGACTGGGATTTGTAGAGGGGCCTGGAGCCCAGGGCAGGTGCGTACTCTCCTGGCACAGAACTGCTATCAGTCACGCAGTGGCACTGAATGCAGGCCCACCAGCCCCACTGGCCAGTTGAAGAGGCTGAAGAAGGTGGATTCCGGCTGCAGGGTGGGTGTATGGGGCAGGCCGGCTTGGCCTGGATCCCAAGCTAGGGAGCTGGATGGACAGACAGCTACATGACTCTCTCTGGTGCCCTCTGAGCCCTGGGCCGGGATCACGTTCCCAGCTGCTGCCAGGTCGAGGAGCAGTCGGCAGGCAGGTGGCACATGCCCCACCTGCCCCAGCCCCCTAGAGAGGGCTCTGCCCATCCAGACTGGGCTGGGCAGGCGGCTCCGACTCTGCTGAGCATGCTGCAGGCCTTCTGCAGAGAGCACTGGAGCCGGGAATTTCTCTGCTCCTCGGTGCTGGCACTCAGCCAGAGCCTCTCCCGGTCCCCCTCGCCCCCAGCCCACTGCAGCAGGGCTCCGAGCATGTTCTGGCCCTGAAATACGCTCCCCAGCCCCCCAGGGAGCAGACTGCCCCCCCTCATTGCAGCAGCCCACGCTCACCGGAATGCGCCGTTCTCCTTGGCCTTGCCCAGCCAGCTCAGGGAAGTCTTGGGGGGGTCCATGCAACCAGGCAGTGCAAGGGAAGGGCTGCTCCTCCCATATGAGGGGAACTCCTCAGACTCAGCCTTGGCCAGGGTCATGCACTTGGAAGGGCCGATCCTTCCCCCGGAGAGGAACTCGCTGGAGATGGCTTTGGGGAGGCTCACGGGTCTGGAGGATGAGCCACTTCTCCCCTCGGAGATGTAGTCACTGGACTCTGCCTTGGGGAGTGCCTCTTTCCGCTCCACAGGGAGCATCTTCCTGGAGGGCCCTTGATCCAGGTGGCAGGGTTCAGGGAGCGCGGATCGGCTGGGCGACTGGCTGAGCTTCCCAGTGGATGCCGGGCTGGGGTGGGAGGTGGGGCTGCCGGCACCCGGGGACAGTGGGCGGAACTCCATCGGGGAAAGCAGGTTGAACAGCTGGGCCCCACCTGAGCCATCGGGCTGGGCTCTGCTGCTCTCCAACACCTCAGGCTGGCTGTGCCTGCCTGGGGACCTCTCCTCAGGCCCCAGCTGCTGGGAGCCCTCAGGCTGCAAGCGAGGGGAGACGGGATGGAAAGGGTCAAAGAGGGTGTCGGGCCTGGAGCCCCTGTGCCCCAGGGGGAGGTTCCCCCCGGGGTATGCTGCTGAGATTGGCCCACTGGAGCCCTCCGGCTGGAACCGAACTGAGCCCTCTGCACTGAATGGGGCCACGAGGGGAGCAAACGGTCCCGGGGAAGTGGCAGTAATGGAGCCCCGTGGCGATAGAGATGGGGCCCCCATGGCCGAGGCCTGTCCCTGGTCCTTGTTCCCACGGTGAGCCGGCTCCATCTGAGAGACAGAAGAGACAGGGAGTGCATGAGCCCCTGCCACGCTTGCGTCCCCTGGCCCGGGACGCTGGACCCCACCTGTCCCTGCACCCTGAGACACACTCATTCTAGGGACGTCCCCCTTCCAGGGACACCCCGAGACGCACTCCTTCCAGAAACACCCCCTCCCAGGGACACCCCCCTTCCAAGGACACCCGAGACGCACTTCTTCCAAAGATGCCCCCCTCCCAGAGACACCCCCCTTCCAGGGACACCTGAGATGCACTCCTTCCAAAGACGCCCCCTCCCAGAGACACCCGAGACACACTCCTTCTAGAGACACCCCCTCCCAGGGATACCCGAGACGCACTCCTTCCAAAGACGCCCCCTCCCAGGGACACCCGAGACGCACTCCTTCCAAAGACGCCCCCTCCCAGAGACCCCCCTCCCAGAGACACCCGAGACACACTCCTTCCAGAGACACCCCCTTCCAGGGACACCCGAGACACGCTCCTTCCAGAGACCCCTCCGCCCCTGCTGGTACAACAGACCACAGCGCCAGTCCCATAGCAGGCTTGAACTAGCAGCCCGAGGGTGCCAGGCTTTCAGCTACCATCAGGCCCCCTTGCGCTGGGCCCCCAGAGCCACCAGCCCCTGGGAACAGCTTGGCCTCGGTGTCAGACGTGAGGCCCCTTCGTGTGAAAAGCATCAAGCTTGGGGACCCAGTTCCTGGCTGGCTCGCCGCACGCGCTGTGGGGCTGACGGGACGTCCCACCTGCCAACAGGGGGCTGGGCTGTGGGTAGCGAGTCGCTGGCACCTGGGGAGAGAGCGAGGCATCGTTCTCCCTCCATGGAGCCCTGCACTCACATGGCCCCTCCATGCCCTTCATTTCCCCTCTCCAGCCGGCTCAGACTTGCTGACACTTGCACTGGTCCCTTAACCCTTCCAGTACCGGGGACGCCGCTTTGAGGCTGCTGGCCCGTCGGGCACAGGACCCCACGGCCACTTGGCTCCCTCCAAAGGCAGGGGCTGCTGTTTGCCCTGGGAACATCTGCCGTTGCTGGCAGGAAGGGGAAGAGGAAGAGGCCGGCTGGCTCTTGGGTAACACGGGTGCTGGGTGTCAGCTCGGGCAGCCCTCGCAGCAGGGCGGGGGCACCACGGCAGGCCAAGTTACTGGAGCCAGAGCCTGGCACAACCCCATGAAATCCCCCCAAGGGCCACAGAGATGGGGGGCAGCAAGCACTGGACAGCAGAGCCAGCCAGACCCTCCACATCACCAGGCTCTGTCCTGTCCCTGGGCACAGCTGTCCCGCTGGGGAGTGCCAGGCAGGTCTCCTGGGCTCTAGCCCAGGCACTCCCTCGGGGACCAGCCCCCCAGTTCCCCCGCCTTTCCAGAGCTCTGGCTCCTGCACTAACTTGCCAGGAGAATAGCCCAGCCGGGGCAGCGGGGGAGAAACCAGCCATCATTTGACTCACCTGCCAAACCCAGCGAGTCTGGCACCAGGTGGGCGAGAGGTCGGCGGGTGCTACCGGAGGGAACCCGCCCCCCAACCCGGGGCACAGGTGCGTGGGACCTCGGCCAGGCCAGGTGGGCGAGGGAGCAGAGCCGGGCGGCAGCCTGGGGCCCTCGCAGCACTGGCCAGCCCAGGACCCGGCCTCACTCGCCCCTCAGGGGTCCAGGGCCCGGCACGTCGGGAGCAGCTGGCGCGGCACGCGTGGGCAGCCCGGGGGCTGCCTTTCCCCTGGCGCAGGTGTGCCCGGGCTGCCCGCCCCGCGGGACTTACCTGGCGGTGGCTGCCGCAGGACTCCGCCCCAGCCTGCGGGGCAGCGGCTCTGCTCCTCCCCGGCCCCGGCCTCCGGCTGCTGCGGCTCGGCTGCTCCATCGCTGCCTCCCCGATGATGCTTTCAGCTCCCTCCCGCAGCCCAGGGACTCAGTGATGTCATCAGCCCCGCAACCTGCTGGAGGATTTAAAGGCGCAGGAGCCCACCAGGGTGCCACCGAGCGCTGCCAGCCAAGAGGGCAGCGGGCTGGGCAAGCAGAAAGGGGGGCCTGGGAGCCCCTTGCCCGCCCCGGGGTGGCACAGCTGCCACCACAGGTTCTGTTCCCTGGGTGAGGGCACCCGCCGCCGCTCTGCCCCACTGGCACAGGGCTGTTGGAGACGCTGAGCGGAGCAGGCACTGGGGGTCCCCTCTGGGATTCTCAGGGGGTATCGGCATTGAACAGAGTGGGGCCGGGGCCTGGCGCTGTCGGCAGGATTAGCAGAGCTCGGAATCCCACACTGGCCAGGAGGTGGGACCTCATCACACAGAACAGGGTGTCAGGGGCGGAAAACGCCCCTATCAGATGCATGTGGCACTAAGGGGCGCTGTGCAGTATGGAGAGGGGGGTGGGCTTAGAAGGGGCAATTTGCCCATGCAGCCAGTGCTGACCCCGTTGCCGCAGTATGGCACTAAGAGGTGCTGTGATGCAGGTTGGCAGGGGCTGGAGGGAGCTCTGAGTGGCAGTAGGGGGTGCTCTGCTGCAGGGAGCAGGATGGGGGATTGCGGGCTGGTGCTGCACTGGGGCCCAGCACCAGGAGAGCTGACAGACCATCCGGGACGGGGCACTGGGAGCTGAGCCTTCAGGCGAGGGCAAGAGGCGCCCAGCACCCATACTTCCAGGCCTCTGCCCAGCTGCCTGGCACTGCCCCCTGGCACTGAAAGGATCCCTGCCCCTCTCCACCTGGGAGCTCAGCTGTCTGACCCGGCCTGTGACTCAGAGACAGACTAGACCTGCCAGCCATGCCCTGGCTCAGGTGCTGTGGGGAAGCAGGATCAGGACCAGCCCAGGAGGGAGACGGCAGGTGAGGCTGCCTGTGTGGCTGTGGCTGCCCAGTGGGGACTGCTTGGCGAGGGGTGACTCCCACAACGTGTGTCCATGGGGGCAGCAGATGAGAATGTGGACACAGTGTTGGGAGTGGGCCTTGCTCAGGGAGGAGAACAGGATCCTAGGGCAGGCCAAGGCCCCAGGGCTCAGAGGAGGCAGCCCTAGAGGAGAAACTCTTGCAGATCTGTGCCTGCAGGGATGTGTTCAGGGCCCATGTACCAATAGCAGCATGTGGCAAAGCCAAGAGGGCTGGGGCACATAGGGAAGGGGGCACAAAGACCTTGGGGTCCTGGCATAGAACACCCTGAATCCCCTACAGAGTCTGGGGCGTGCCCTGTGGGGGATGTCCCATCCCAGACCTATGTTCCCAGGTGGAACAGTATGACCTGGCTCTGGCCAGACCCACCTGTGAGTGGAGAGGTGGCAGACGATTGCCAAGCTGGCCACAACCCCCCTGGGCCCACCCCACGAGGGGCAGGGAGACCCTGTTGGACCAGCTGAAGTAGGAGCCCCCGATGCCCCTGGAGATGGGGGGTGAAGAGGCTGTGACACAGTAGTGAGTGGGGCGGACAGACCTGGGAATGTCGCCTAGTGTTACTAGCACTGTCTGCATGGGGGCTGGGAGAGCTGGGGGTGACTTTACTTGAGCGATGATACCCAGCCTGTAACCTGAGCCGGAAGGGGGAGGGGGATGGGGCCAGGTGACACCTTGGGCCTGGGAAACTGGACAAGGGCTGGAGGAGGAGCCGGGAGGAGGCTGGAAGGAGACGGCTGCCATGGAGTTTCAGTTTGGAGCAGTCTGGGGAAATGGAGGGAACCCCAGGGTTGGGGTCTAAACTCCCTGCCCCCTAGAGGGACCTGACTGAGGGGTCCTGGTTGTGCCTATAAGCCCTGCTTGGGACTGTGTTCCTGTCATCTAATAAACCTTCTGTGTTACTGGCTGGCTGAGAATCCCGGTGAATCGCAGGAAGAGGGGGGTGCAGGGCCCTGACTCCCCCACACTCCGTGACAGAGGCCAGCACCCAGCATGTCCTGTTAGCACCATGTGGATCAGGAAGATCTCACCCAGTTGGTCACCTTGACCTTCTGCTTGGGGTCTGCTCAGCAGCATCCTACCTCCATGTCCCTGGCGTGTGGGTCCCATGGATGACCCTGCCCAGCGAGGCAGCTGCACCCCTCCCCCAGTCACACGTCATGCCCACCCGGCCCCATCGTGTGCCATGCACATACGTGCTGCGTCCCATGTCTCACACGTGCGCCCCACCCACACTGAGGGCATCTGGGCAGCAGGCAAGGGCAGGATCACACCTTCACTGTGGGCTTGGCCTTAAAGAGATGCACCCGGATGTGATGAGCATGAAGGGAGTTGAGTCAGAGCCCCAAACAGAGCCCCCACCCCGCCCCAGCCAGCCCCTACCCTGCACCTGGCCCACCTGAGCCCTGCTCCATGCTCAGGTGGGAGTGGCCTGCCCTCTGGTGGCCACTTCTAACAGTGCAGCCTGGCCCCTGCAGCCAGACACCGAGACTCCTGCAGGCTCCCGCCAGGGAGCAGCCTGGACCCTGGGCTTGTGGGCAATGGTGGTGGTGCTGGAACAATGTGTGCAGTGAGGAGGCTGAGAGCCATTGAACCAAACTGTAAACCCTGCATATGCTGGAAACCATTTCAAGCCAGGGGGAGCTGCAGCCCCCCCAATACCCCGAGTGCCAGCAGCTATGGTCATGGGGCCAGGGCTGTCAGCTCTGGGGCATGGGATGCTGCAGGCTCCTCTGTGCCTTTGGGGCTGCCACTGTGCAGCGACCTTGGCCTGTTCCCCAGGGTGCTGGGGGCTGTTAGTGGGGTGGCTGCTGGCTACCGAGGGCCTGATTGAGCCTTTCCTCCTTTAGCCTCCGGATCATGGAGCTGGGAAATGTACCAGTCTCCTCCCTTTGCCCACGACTGCCCACTGGCTCCCTCACACCCTTGGCCTCAGCTTTCCCTCGCTGCCACGGTCCCTCCCCACATCCTGCCATCTGAGTCTGCGCCCGTCCGAGCCAGCACCCCATCCTAATCCCTCCCCTGAGATGGGTGGAACGGTTCTCGGGGGCACCGTGAGATTCCCAGGCAGGAGCCCCAGGTTCTGTTAACAAGCTGCATTAAGAGCAGAAACGACACTCAGAGGACAAGGAGGGGCCCACAGTGCCCAGCCAGGCGGGCACACTGAGCGATCTGGCCAGGCAGGCGCGCTGTGGGGCGGTGAAAGGAATCCCCCTTTCTGCCATGTGCCGAGAGCACATTTCTCGTCTCCCCTCCTATGACCCACTTAGCCTCCCAATCCCAGCTGTGTGCCGACAGCTGCGCAGCCTCTGAGCGCCTCTCCGCTCCTTCCGCTCAGGTTCCTTTGCTGTGCCTGGCTCGGCTCAGCACAGACAGCCGCATCTCCCCCAGACTCATGCAGGAGGCAGGGCAGGTTCCACAGGGCTGGATCCTCTGCAGGTGGAAATCAGCAACACTCCTCTGAAACCTTTGCAGCAGTCATGGGTCTGGCCCCCAATCTCGTTAACTTCCTGTCAAATGTCACTGCTCCCGAGCCTGGACCCATGTGCGGTCCGGCTGTTCCAGAGAGTTCTCACGAGAATCCCTCCTCAGCAGCATTTCTCCTCGCTACGAAATACTAACCACCGAAAGCTGAACAAGCAACCACTCCCCCAACCTTTCAGCAGCTCTGCCCAGGGCCTAACGCTCCGCCAAGCCGCAGCCTGGTGGGGGTTAACGTTCACCTAAATCAGCACTTCTCAGACTGGGGGTCCCGACCCAAAAGGGGTCACAAGGCAATTGCATGGGGGTCATGAGATCACAAGAAATATTGCCAGGGTGATGGGGCACTTGAGGGGGAGAGAGGGTACAGCAGCTGCTCCCCGGCCACTCAGCTGTAAGGCAGCGCCGCCACCAGCCGCAGCACAGAAGTGAGGGTGGCAATACCATGGGTATGCTCCTAGGGGTATGTTCAGTAACTTGCTGTTTCTTCTGTGTGGGGCAGGGGCAGGACCCCACAGCCTTAAAGAGTTTCCAAAAAACTCGGGGGGAAAAAACATTCTGAGCCCCCCTGACCTAAACCATCATGTCCCTAACACAGGGATTGTTCTCAAACTACTAAAGTCTCCCCTGGAGTCACCCCTCCCCCAGCCCAGCACCTCTCACACCACACGGGGCACTGCAGTTAATAGTGGCCTGGGAGGAACCGCGCCCCGCACTGGGCCACTTCCTGCTGCCATCAGCACAGGGCTCCCTGGGACCGTCCGACGGCACTGGGCTCAGCATTGACTCAGAGAGGAGAGTGCCCCCTGCTGAGCCACTCACACCACTCCCTGCAGCACTCCCCTTAGTGCGGGCCTGGGTCACGGCAGTCAGCGCTAACACAGAGGGGAGAGTGCCCCCCCCCCGAGGACATGGGAATTTTTCATATTTTGGATGAACAGTGCGGGTGCCTCAGTTTCCCCAGGTGGTGCATGGTTAACTAGGCTGGGGGAAGGTTGCTTGCTCTTTGCAGAGACCCAGAGATACAGACACACCAGAGGCCTAGTCGCCTGGGGGCCCACACCCATGAAGAGAATGGCCACTCCAACAGCCCAGAGATTTGGCACCTAGCAACGAACGACAGCGCATGGCCCACTCTCCTTAGGAAGCCAGTGGGATGTGACTGGCTGGAGAACAAAGGGCTGGGGATGGGTTGCTAAGGCCTTGGCTACACTGGTGCTTTACAGCGCTGGAACTTTCTCGCTCAGGGGTGTGAAAAAACACACCCCTGAGCACAGCAAGTTACAGCGCTGCAAAGCGCCAGTGTAAACGGGGAGGTGGAGTACCTGCAGCTGGCACTGCGACCACACTCGCACTTCAAAGCGTAGTGTAGCCATACCCAATGTGTGGGCTGCTGGAAGCAGGAGAGAACTGAAGCTTCTGGACTGGGACTAAAGAGAGGGTCAGAGGGCTCTGGACGGACCCTGATGGCCCAGTCTGTAACTGTCTGTTCTCCATGTTAACTAAGGACTTTCCACGCCGTGTTCCAGACATCTACTAACCCCTCCTGCTGCTACACCGCTGGCTGAGAGGCCCTCCCCAGTCAGGAAGTTGGGGGCGGTATCCAAGTTGGGGGCAGGATCCCTCAGGTATCCAAGGCCAGTGGATTCGCTGAAGGGAGCTCACAGTGTGACACGGGGGTGCTGAGGGCTCTGAAGTTTGGTCCCAGGAGGTGGTGAAGCCAAGCGGCTTCCCATAGTGACCCTATGGGTGTGACCCTAAGGGGCTGACACACTGTTCTAGAGCCCATCCAGGGACGGTTTGAGAGCTGGTCAAGAGCACCGGACCTATGGCTCCATGACACCCCTGCTGAGCCACCCACGCAGGAGAGTCAAGAACAGCATTAGAACAGCCAGACTGGGTCAGACCAATGGTCCATCCAGCCCAGTCTCCTGTCTTCCAACAGTGGCCAATGCCAGGTGCCCCAGGGGGAATGAACTGAACAGGCAATCGAGTATTGTCCACTCCCAGGTTGTGACAAACAGAGGCCAAGGACACTCAGAGCATGGTTCTGCATCCCTGCCCATCCTGGCTAATAGCCATTGATGGACCTAACCTCCGTGAATGTATCATTCTTTTTTGAACCCTGTTATAGTCTTGGCTTCACAACATCCTCTGGCAAGGAGTTCCACAGGTTGACTGTGAAGAAATACTTCCTTTTGTGTGTTTTAAACCTACTGCCTATTAATTTCATTGGGTGACCCCTGGTTCTTGTGAAGGAATAAATAAAAGACGGTTACTCACCTTTGTAACTGTTGTTCTTCGAGATGTGTTGCTCACATCCATTCCAGTTAGGTGTGCGCGCCGCGCGTGCACGTTCGTCGGAAACTTTTTACCCTAGCAACTCCAGTGGGCCGGCAGGTCGCCCCCTGGAGTGGCGCCGCCATGGCGCCCAATATATATCCCTGCCGGCCCGCCCGCTCCTCAGTTCCTTCTTGCCGGCGACTCCGACAGTGGGGAAGGAGGGCGGGTGTGGAATGGATGTGAGCAACACATCTCGAAGAACAACAGTTACAAAGGTGAGTAACCGTCTTTTCTTCTTCGAGTGATTGCTCACATCCATTCCAGTTAGGTGACTCCCAAGCCATACCTAGGCGGTGGGGTCGGAGTGAGAAGTCGCGGCATGGAGCACTGCAGTTCCGAAGGCCGCATCCTCTCTCGACTGCTGGACCAGGGCGTAGTGGGAAGCAAAGGTGTGGACCGATGACCAGGTCGCTGCCCGACAGATTTCCTGGATGGGCACATTTTGGGGGCCGGAGCCTCCTGGCCGTGACGCTCCCTATCGTTCACCGATTGCACTACCAGTGAACCGGGAGTCGGGTGAACATGTAAATATTCGTACCCCTTAGAAGGGGCCATGTACTTCCTCTCGACTCCTTTCGCTGTCGGAGGGATGGAGGCCGGGGACTGCCAGATAGTATTGGCATTGGCCTGAATGGTCCGTATAAACGGCAGGGCGACCCTGGTGGGAGCATCGGAAGAGAGGATGGTGACAATTGGGTCCTCTATCTCCGAGACCTCCTCTGCCTGCAGACTCAGGTTTTGAGCCAATCGCCTGAGGAGGTCCTGGTGCGCCCTGAGATCCAGCGGGGGGGGACTGTTGGAGGAGGTACCCGCCACCGCCTCATCCGGGGAGGAGGATGATGAGACCCCAGGCACAATAGTGTCCAACTGAGGGTCTTCCTCAGCCCTCGCCTCTGTCTCCGGAGCCGCAGCGGAGTCCTGCTGTTTGGACCCTTCGTCCCCTTCCGGGGAGGGAGGGGGGCGAGACAAAGAGGCTTCAGGGGCCCTACGCTCCGCAGTCGCCGGCCTAGCAGGCAGCTGCTGGGGGCCCTGGGCCTGATGGTACGCCCAGGGTGTCCAGAATCCCCACTGTGGGGGGCCTTGGTCCTGCAGCGGCGGATCAGCAAACAGCGCCGCCTGCCGGTCGGTGCCCAGCGCATAGCCGCTGTCCGTCTGGGAGGACACGGACGGCTGCCTGGAGGGCCACGGCGGGGCCGACCCTGGATGGTACGGGTCTGCGCGGGCCGGCACGGAGGATCGTCTCGGTGCCGGGGACCGGTGCCGGGAGTCATAACGGTGCCGGGATCGGGACCGGGATCTGTCACGGTGCCGGGCGCTGCTTCGGGACCGGGATCTGTCACGGTGCCGGGCGCTGCTTCGGGACCGGGATCTGTCACGGTGCCGGGCGCCGCTTCGGTGCCGGGACCTACTACCAGCTCGGTGCCGGGAGATCGACCGGGACCGGGACCTGCCACCAGCTCAGTGCCGGGAGGTCGAGCGAGATCGGGACCGGGACCTGCCACCAGCTCGGTGCCGGGAGGTCGACCGGTGCGGCGAGTAGCGTCGGGACCTGCTCCTGGAGTCGCGGTGCCGGTGTCGACTGGAGCCTGACCGCGACCGTCTCGATGCCGACCGGTGCCGCGAGTGCGACCGGTACCGCTGAGGGGAGCGGTGCCGGGACTGCGAGCGGCGTCGGGATCTGGAGCGCCCAAGACGTCGGGGCCTGGATGGCGAACGACTGTCCGTGGGCGGTGCCGACATCATGGGCTTGCCTCTGGACGTGACCCGCACCGGAGGAACCGGGGGTGGCAGCCGAGTAGGCTCCGTCAGGGCAATAAGGTCCCGAGCCGAGGCGAAGGTCTCCGGTGTGGATGGGACCATTATCTCAACCCCAGATCTCATGGGGGAGCTCGGCGGCACCGGACTCAACAGACCCGCCGGGCCCGGAGTCAACGGTGCTGACGGTGCCGGCGGCGCCGCGGCCAATGTCGAGGCCGGGCGTTCAAGCCGGGTCTGCCTGGCCGGAGTATTAGACTTCGACGGCCTAGGCTCTGATTCCGGTGCCGGAGAAGGTCGGTGCCGAGGAGTCTTCTCGGTGCCGGAGCGATCCGGTGCCGGTGCCGAAACCACGGTCTGCGAAGTCGACGGGTCAAGTGCCGCCTCCATTAGGAGAGTTCGGAGCCTCTGATCCCTCTCCTTTTTTGTCCTCGGCTTAAAAGCCTTACAGATGCGGCACTTGTCAGATCTGTGCGATTCCCCGAGGCACTTCAGGCACGCTTCGTGGGGATCGCTGGTAGGCATGGGCTTCTTGCAGGCCGCACACTGCTTGAAGCCTGGCGAAACAGGCATGAGCCTGGCGCCCGGTGCCGGGAAGGGCTAAGCCCCCCGGCCAGGAACTACTTAACAGCTATTTACTAAACTATCTACTTAACAATACTAATTAACAACTATCTATAGAACTAGAGATAAGCGATAAACAAGCGATAGAAACTAGGAGAGCTAGGGACGTGGAGGACAGCTATGCCGCGCTCCACAGTTCCAACGACCGACACGGCGGTAAGAAGGAACTGAGGAGCGGGCGGGCCGGCAGGGATATATATTGGGCGCCATGGCGGCGCCACTCCAGGGGGCGACCTGCCGGCCCACTGGAGTTGCTAGGGTAAAAAGTTTCCGACGAACGTGCACGCGCGGCGCGCACACCTAACTGGAATGGATGTGAGCAATCACTCGAAGAAGAACATTTCTTTATTCACTTTCGCCACGCCAGTCAAGATTTTATCCCACTGTAGTCGTCTCTTTTCCAGGCTGAAAAGTCTCAGTCTTTTTAATCTCTCCTCATATGGAAACTGTTCCATCCCCCTAATCATTTTAGTTGCCCTTCTGTGCACCTTTTCCAATTCTAATGTATCTTTTTTGAGCTGGAGCGACCGGATCTCCACGCAGTATTCAAGCTGTGGGCGTACCATGGATTTATATAGCAGCATTATAATATTTGCGGTCTTATTCTCTATCCTTTTCTTAATGATGCCCAACATTCTGTTCGCTTTTTTGATGCCGCTGCGCACCGAGTGGATGTTTTCAGAGAACTAACCACGATGACGCCGAGATCTCTCTGTGAGTGGTAACAGCTAATCAGCACTGAGCAGTTTGCAAACCTTCCCTCCCCACTGAGTCACAAATCCCTGGTTTTACCCACGTTGGCCGTGACTCATCCATTCTTTGCAGCATTGCTCACGACAAGCATAAGTGTTATATTAGTAGCAGTGCTGTTACCAGGGGGCTGTCTCCAGCTCACCTGCAACCAAGCACACTGCTTCCTGCTGCCACACTCGCTTGGCTCGCTTACTCAGGCGGCTCCCACTGGATTCCCAACCCTGCAGCCAGGGAGCAGAGACTAGCCACCGTCCCTGCCCAGGGGCACAGACACTCTCAGATGCCATCACTGGGGCTTGGCATGAGCTCCAGTTTTTTCACTGACTCCAGCCCACCTGTGCAGGCGGTGGGGCCACAGGGGCAATACAGGGGGAGGGATGTGCCTGGGTGCCAGTAGCTCTGGGCAGCAGGTGTGTATTCTGCAGCCATTGGGCTGAATTTGCCAGCAGGGTCCCAGGATTCCTCCCATTTCAGAACCCAGCTTGGGCATCTGCAGCCGCTTCCTTTACATCCATTTGCGGCTGTTGGCAATGGATTCAGCATGCACCCAAGTGACCCATTCCTCCTGGCACCACTTCTGTTTCCTCTGCTATTAAATGCCATTGATTTTATGCAGTGCCCACATGCTCCATGGCATCAGTGCCAAAGAGGTTGCTTTGCCAGAGCAAAATCCTATTGCAGAAACCCTTGGGGGAGGCCGGAGGTGGGGGTCGGGGTGGCTCGACTTTTGTGACAGCCAGGCCTTTCCACACCAGGGGTGAATGCCTCACCTGGCTTTGCCCGCTGAAATGATCAGCAGTGAAGAAGTTAATGCTGGTGCCAATGAAATGGTCTCTGTGTGGGCACTGGAGCTGACCCCACCCCTGCAGAGCTGCAGGAGGCCACTCTCCCCCTCGGAGCTATGGTTGCAGGCTCTCTGCTGACTCAGGCCAGGGTCGCATGCTCATGACGGGTTTGTTTTTCTCTCCCAGCCAGAAGGGCCCAACATGTGTTGCCAACCCCAAGCGCTCAAAAATCATGAGCTAGGCTCACAAAAAATAATGATATTGACTTTAAAATCATGAAATCAATACTAGATTTGGGGTTCTTTTTATTTGCCTTCTGCTTTGTGAGCCTTTAGGGTGAATTGGGTCACAGTTTTGAAGCTTTCTCCACAGCCATGAGGGCTAGAAACTTACTTTTTCTTTAAGAATGAAGGCTGAAATCATCACATCTCCACATGACTCCAGGAGCTGGGGCTTTAAGGAAAACAATAATTATCCTGAGACTCATGACAGAACATAAGAACAGCCAGACTGGGTCAGACCAAATGTCCATCTAGCCCAGTGTCCTGTCTGCTGACAGTGGCCAATGCCAGGTGCCCCAGAGGGAATGAACAGAACAGGGAATCATTAAGTGATCCGTCCCCTGTCACCCATTCCCAGCTTCTGGCAAACAGAGGCTAGGGACACCATCCCTGCCCATCCTGGCTAACAGCCATTGCTGGACCTATCCTCCATGAACTTATCTAGTTCTTTTTTGAAGCCTGTTATATCTTGGCCTTCACAACATCCTTAGGCAAAGAGGTCCACATGCTGACTGTGCGTTGTGGGGAAAAATACTTGCTTTTGTTTGTTTTAAATCTGCTGCCTATTAATTTAATTGAGTTACCCCTAGTTCTTATGTAATGAGGAGGAGTAAATAACATGTCCTTATTTATTTTCTCCACACCAGTCATGGTTTTATAGACCACAATCATATCCCCCCTTAGTCACCTCTTTTCCAAGCTGAAAAGTCCAAGTCTTATTAATCTCTCCTCACACGGAAGCTGTTCCATACCCCTAATCATTTTTGTTGCCCTTTTCTGAACCTTTTCCAATTCCAGTATATCTTTTTTGAGATGGGACGACCACATCTGCATGCAGTATTCAAGCTGTGGGCGTACCATGGATTTATATAGAGGCAATATGACATTTTCTGTCTTCTTATCTATCCCTTTCTTAATGATGCCCAACATTCTGTTCGCTTTTTTTTACTGCCGCTGCACATCGAGTGGATGTTTTCCACAATGACTCCAAGATCTTTCTTGAGTGGTAACAGCTAATTTAGACCCCATTATTTTATATTTATAATTGGGATTGTGACATTGCACTCCCCAGTCTTTATGAAAATATGCTTATTATATGAATATGATATAACTGAGATGTTAGATGGGTCTTGTGAGATATCATTGGAAAGGTTATGATTTACTGAATGTGATTATCCAGTTTGTGTGCCTGTATCATTTCTGTATCTGAATTTAGGAATATTGACTACGTATCTGTATATCAACTGTGCTACTTTGGGTGACACCCACTGCTCACACTTCAGGTACAACAATGGAAAAGCCAGACTGGGCGGATGGCCCATCAGGGAGGACAATGGACTGTGAAAAGCTTGGCCTTTCTGTGGACACTCCATACTGCCATGACTCATGGATGCTGTGACATTACAGAGTCAGGTGACCTGGGCACCTGATATAAATTTTTTTTATTAAAGCTAACGTTAAAAAAAGGTATGTAACACGTAGGTTGGGAAAAGAGTGTCTGTACATCTGGGCATAGTGCTTAGATTAGCCACAAATACAAAGTTAGTTTTTAAAAGTCACGTGATACATAGTGTACATAATCAGCAATAACCCAAATGTAGGTGAATAGATTTAACAATACAGTCTAGATATTAGAATCCGAATTTCGGGTACATCACTCATGAAAAGCTGGACTGCTGAACTTTTCCACTGAGAGTTGGGGGAATCAAACAAAGGATTCCTGCCATATGGAAATCCTATATAAGGTGGGGGAGGAAAACAATCAAGGTCTTCAGTTCATTTCTCCTTCACCTCTCTGGCCAAAGAGATACGTGAAAACAAAAGGTCTGGAACTGAGCGGCACGGGGAAGAACTGTGTGACCCAGGCTGGACAGATATCTGGTCTGTGAAGGAATCTACCTAAGACAATATCTAGGGTGAGGAATTACTACTTGTAACCAATTTCCATAGTGACTCAAGCTTAGTTTACACGCTTTGTTTTATTTGCTTGGGAATCTGCTTTGTTCTGTTTGCTACCTCTTAAAATTCACCTTTTGTAAGTAACAAACTTATTTCTTGTTGATAATATAACCCAGTTTGTGTCATCTCTAACTGGGGGGACAAGAAGTTGTGTACATCTTCCTCCACACCAAGGAAGGGGGCAAATTTCATAAAACCTGTGGGCCTGTCCCCCTTAAAGGGAATGTGCACCACAGTGCTGGGGGAGCCCCGAACGCTGAATCTTTCCAGAGCCAATCTCTGTCTCTCTGTGCAGCTGGGCATGGCCCTGCCTGCGTGCTTAGCTGGAAGAAGCTTGTGAGCATAACTCAGCAAGACCAGGTAAAGGGGACCCAGGCTGGCAGAATAGCCTGACTCAGTGGCACCCCAGCACATCTGGTGGCATTCAGAGGGGCAAATGGTCACAGGGATTATGTTTTCCAGTTGCATCACTTTGCATTTATCAACACTGAATTTCATCTGCCATTTTGTTGCCCAGTCACCCAGTTTTGAGAGATCCTTTTGTAGCTCTTTGCAGTCTGCCTGGGTCTTAACTATCTTAAGTAGTTTTGTATCATCTGCAAATGTTGCCACCTCACTGTTTACCCATTTTCCCAGATCGTTTATGAATATGTTGAATACAACTGGGCCCAGTACGGACCCCTGGGGGACACCACTACTTACCTCTCTCCATTCTGAAAACTGACCATTTATTCCTACCCTTTGTTTCCTGTCTTTTAATCAGTTACTGATCCATGGCAGGACCGTCCCTCTTATTCCATGATAACTTACTTTTCTTAAAAGCCTTTGGTGCGGGACCTTGTCAAAGGCTTTCTGAAAATCTAAGTACACTATATTCATTGGATCCCCCTTGTCCACACGTTTGTTGACCCCTCAAAGAATTCTAATAATGTGGTGAGGCATGATTTCCCTTTACAAAAAACATGTTGACTCTTCCCCAACAAATTATGTTCATCTATGTGTCTGACAATTCCATTCTTTACTATTGGGGATTGGTCCTGCTTTGAGCAGGGGGTTGGACTAGATACCTCCTGAGGTCTCTTCTAATCCTGAGATTCTATGATATAGTTTCAATCAGTTTGCTCGGTATTGAAGTCAGGCTTATCGCCCTGTAATTGCCAGGATCACCTCTGGAGCCTTTTTAAAAATTGGCATCACATTAGCTATCCTCCAGTCATTTGGTACAGAAGCTGATTTAAATGCTAGGTTACCGACTACAGTTAGTAGTTCTGCAATTTCACAGTTGAGGTCCTTCAGAACTATTGGGTGACACCGTCTGGTCCTGGTGACTTATTACTGTTTATCAATTTGTTCCAAAACCTCCTCTAACGACACCTCAATCTGGACAGTTCCTCAAATTGTCACCTAAAAAGAATGGCTCAGGTTTGGGAATCTCCCTAACATCCTCAGCTGTGAAGACTAATGCAAAAAATTCGTTTAGTTTCTCTACAATGGCCTTGTCGTCCTTGAGTGCTCCTCTAGCATGTTGATCGCCCAGTGCCCCCTCTGGTTGTTTAGCAGAATTCCTGCTTCTGATGTACTTAAAAAAATGTTTGCTATTGCCTTGTGAGCCTTTGGCAGGGCCAGCTCCAGGCACCAGCGCAGGAAGCAGGTGCTTGGGGCGGCCAATTTAAAGGGGCGGCATGTCTGGGTCTTCGGCGGCAATTCAGTGGCAGGTCCCTCATCCCCTCTCTTCCTCTTGGAGCTGCCGCCGAATTGCTGCCGAAGAGGAGGAGAGGGCGGACCCGCCACCACAGTGCCACTGAAGAAGCGTCGTGATTTAGCTGCCGCTTAACTGCCGCTGCTCATCATCTTCTTTTTTTTTTCTTCTCTGCTTGGAACAGCAGAAAAGTTGGAGCCGGCCCTGGTCCCTGGCCAGCTGTTCTTCAAATTCTTTTTTGACCTTCCTAATTGCAGTTTTACACTTCGTTTGCCCAAGTTTATGCTCCTTTCGATGTGCTTCACTAGCATTTAACTTCCACTGTTTAACCACTGCTTTTTTGCCTCTCACTGTTTCTTTTACATTGTTTAGCCACGGTGGCACTTTTTTGGCTCTCTTGCTATGTTTTTTTAACTTGGGGGATACATTTAAATTGAGCCTCTATTATGGTGTCTTTAAAAAGTTTCCATGCAGCTCGTTGTGGGTCCAGAAAGGAAGCAGCAGGTATCCCCTAGGGGCCTTGTCTACACACAACTGGTGCTGGCTTCATTAACTCCTGCGGGGACACGCTTACTTTGATGTAAAAGCAGCTCAGTTTGGTTTAGCTTAAACACAAACCTAAATGAAACAAGCCTGTTTACACTGAACTCGGAGCGTCCACATGGCCTTTCGCCCCAATTTAAGGTTTAAACTCAGGGTTTCTCTCCACGTACCAGTACAATTACCGCGCTGCAGCTGTCCTGGTGCAGGGCCCGTGTGCACGCTCTCACTCCGGAATGACCGTGGCGCCCCTAGGTTTCCCTTTGGAGCCAAGTCCCGAATTAACCAGTGCGGCTGGTGAAGCGAACCGCTGCGTCCCCCCAGCTCCAGCCGGGGGCTGTCAGTGGCTCGGGCCCGCTGGGCCCCCCAAGCCCTGGGACCGGAGCCTTCCGGGCGGCACCATGTGGGAGGGGCCGGACCCCCTCGCGGCCGGACAGGCGGGGGCGCAGCTCCCGGCTTGCACCGCCTCCCTCCCCTCCCACCGACGTGGCAGCGGCCCCAGCAGTAGCTCCGCTCCGAGGCCCCTGCACGCCCGGCCCGGTCCTGCCCCATGCGCCGCCTGCTCCTGCTGCTGGCCGGGCTGCTGGCGCCCCTGCGCGCCTACGAGCCGGACTGGGGGAAGCTGCAGGGGCTGGCCCGGGGCAAGGTGGAGGTAACAGCGAGGGGCGCGGGGAACCACCCGCTGCTTTGGGCTGGAGAGGTGGACGGGCACGGGGCGTGGGGGGATCGGGCCGGGCCGAGTGCTGGGGAACGAGGGGGCGGCCACGGGGCATGGGGGGATCGGGCCGAGCGGTGGGGAACGAGGCGCGGGACACGGGGCGTGGGGAGATCGGGCCGGGCCGAGCGAGGGGGCGGACACGGGGGGATCGGGCCGAGCGCTGGCGAGCGAGGGGGCGGACACAGGGCGTGGGGGGATCGGGCCGGGCCGAGTGCTGGGGAACGAGGGGGCGGCCACGGGGCATGGGGGGATCGGGCCGAGCGGTGGGGAACGAGGCGCGGGACACGGGGCGTGGGGAGATCGGGCCGGGCCGAGCGAGGGGGCGGACACGGGGGGATCGGGCCGAGCGCTGGCGAGCGAGGGGGCGGACACAGGGCGTGGGGGGATCGGGCCGGGACGAGCGCTGGGGAGCGAGGGGGCGGACATAAGGCGTGGGGGGATCGGGCCGGGACGAGCGCTGGGGAGCGAGGGGGCGGATCGGGGACTGGGGGCCAGGCCGAGCCCTGAGGATAAGGAGCGCTACGAGTGGGTCATGCGGGGACTTGGGGTGTCCAAGCAAGATGGGGGAAGGGGGGACGTCCTGCCTCCCCGGCCTGTGTCTTAGCGCGTCCCTCTTCCCCGAGCTCTCCCCGCCTCCGAGTGAGGGGAGCCCCGTGAGCAGGCTGCTGTGCCAGCGCTTGGAACCCAAGTAGCCAAACTGGGGGGAGGCTGATCCCGGGGGGCTGGAGCAGGACCGCCCGCAGCCGGTCGCTGGCTGCTGCCTGGGGAGAGGAGCCTCACCCGTTCCGTTCAGTCCCGGGAGCTAGAGCCTTCTCCTGTGCTGCGCCTTGGGGTACCCCTGCCACCTTGCGCCTCCAGAGCCCAGCTGGACCCAGTGCCTGCCCCTCCCCGTGTCGCGGGGGTCTGCCGAACCCCCTGGGCAGGGTACCCCAAATCCTTCTGGGGAGACCTGGGCTGGAACTAGAACTGAGATCTGAGTGCCCCAGACTACCTGGGAGACGAGCTACCAGCTGGGTCCTACGTCCACTCAGTGATTAACCAGGGGCAAGTGGCCATCTGCATCCACCCACCCCCCATCCCAGGGAGGGGTACTGGGGTCGCAGGGAATCTGGGGAGGGGCCAGGGTGCTGGGATGGGGGGTGGATGACCTGGGGGCAGGGGTCCCCTTTACCCCTGAGCACCAGTTAGTGCTATGGGGCAGCTGGATGGTAACCACACACCAGTGGAAGGTGGGGACAGGCACAGCCCTAGTGGGGATGAACCCCCAAACTCTGGTTGGGGAAGGGGGTGGAGCCTCCCGATGAGTTCCCCTGGAAACCATTAACATGACCTGTTACTAGGACAACCTGATGCGTGCTTCATTACCATGGCAACCAGGCATTCTGCTTCTCCTGGTAACCTGGCCCTGGAGACATGGAGGAGCCCAGTGTGGGGCCAGGGCAGGGGCAGGCAGGGAGGGGCTAGGTCCAGCTAGGAGCAGCCCACCCTGCCCAGGGGACGAGAGGAAGGGTGGCCCCGTGGCTGGGGCCTTGCTCTGCCACAGGCTCCTCGTGGGAGCCTGGCGACTCACTGCCTTTTTGGCCCTGCACAGCCCCAACCCATTACAGACTGGGAGGAACTCAGACACTCTGCTGATGGGGGCCATAGAAGGACCAGCTGGGTCTGGGTGGGGTCAGTGGGATGGAGCAGAGGGCAGGCTGGGGCCCTGGGATCTGGGGAGGTGCCCTACAGATGGGTGGGCGGGTGTCAGAGGGGTGGAGATGGAGGGGGTGCAAAGCCAGATTGAGGTGGTTATAAGTCGGATTGCAGGGGGCAAGAGGCGTGTGAGGCTGTGGAAGTGGGTTACAGGTGAGGCTGCAGGGCGATGGAGCGGGTTGTTGGTGGAATTGCAGGGGGGATAGTGGGGAGATTGCAGTGGGGTTGTGGGGGCTGTGGGGGGCTGTGGGCAGCTCTCACTCCCCGTGCACTCTCTTTCCCGCAGACCTGCGGAGGATGATGGCTGAACCGCCTGAAGGAGGTGAGTGCTGCTGCTCCCTGGGCTGGGGACACAGGGATCAAGCCCCACCCCCTCCACTGGGCTGCCATACAGGGGACAGAGGCACCCCCTTGGCCTCCTCCTTGGGTCCTTCCTCCCCCAGGCGCTGCTTGTGCCGGGGTCAGGCTCTCACAGTGCTTTGCCAAACCCCTCTGCCAGGGCAGCTCTGGCAGGATGGGCAGGTGCACAGGTCTCATGCAGCCTCCTGCTTTCCCTGGAGGTTCTGCAGTGTGAGGGAGTCCTCCTGGCCCTTTGTCTCGGGGGCAGCACTGATCTCTGCTCCCTTCCAGGTGAAGGCCTTTGTCACCGAGGACATCCCTCTGTAGTATCCTTTCCTGCTCTGGGGTGGGCCGGGCGGTGGATGGGGAGGGGGCTGGCAAACCTGGGATTTGGCTCCAAGATCCAAGCTCATATTTCTAGCCTGCAAGGCTGTGAACCCCCGTGCGTGTTAGTGGGTCTGTGTCGCCTGCCTGAGTCTGCAGACAGCCTGGGCCAAGAGCTCCCATTCATCCCAATTGGGTGTTGACTCTGGAGCCTGACGACCATTTACCACTAACTTGCCCAGCATGCCCAGAGCTGTGGGATGTGGTGGTGGCTCCTGGGGACAGCTGGCTGGTGTCCAGGGCTGCGGGGGATGGGGGCTATGAGATCAAGCGCCCTTTACCCTCAGAAATAGCATCAAGTCCCTGTGCCTTTGGGGAGGTGAAGCAGAGATGCTGCACCCCAGAGGCAGATGCTCAGCCACTTGCTGGAGGCTAAACCCCACACTGCCTCCCACCACATCTGGGGTCAGAGCCGCAGCCCTCTACTTCCCTAGACAGTGTGCTAGGGCCGGGGTCATCCCAGGAGTTAGCCCGGGGGTTGCTGGGATGCTCAGTGAATTGCACGTCAGCAAGGGGCCCATGCCCTGCTTTCCCAGACCAGGGGACACAGAGGACCCTGCAACTTCCAGGCCTGGAGCCCTGAGTCACCCAGGCCATGGTCAGTGGGATGCTGATGCCAGGCCAGGGCCCTGCCCCATCACTGCCAGGATCCTTAAGGGCACCTTCCAGCCACAACCTGGTGATGAAGCATCTCCCTGGAGCTGACCCTGAGCTTGTGCTGCTCAGCTTCAGATACGAGGAGCTGGAGGTAAGGGCTGGCTGGGTGGGGGGAGAGAGGGGTGCTCCTGGGTACTCTTAGAATCATAGAATCTCAGGGTTGGAAGGGACCTCAGGAGGTATCTAGTCCAACCCCCTGCTCAAAGCAGGACCAACGCCAATTAAATCATCCCAGCCAGGGCTTTGTCAAGCCTGACCTTAAAAACCTCTAAGGAAGGAGATTCCACCACCTCTCTAGGGAACCCATTCCAGTACTTCACCACCCTCCTAGTGAAATAGTGTTTCCTAATATCCAACCTAAACCTCCCCCACTGCAACTTGAGACTGTTACTCCTTGTTCTGTCATCTGCTACCACTGAGAACAGTCTGGATCCATCCTCTTTGGAACCCCCTTTCACGTAGTTGAAAGCAGCTATCAAATCCCGCCTCATTCTTCTCTTCTGCAAACTAAACAATCCCAGTTCCCTCAGCCTCTCCTCATAAGTCATGTGCTCCAGCCCCCTAATCATTTTCATTGCCCTTCGCTGGACTCTTTCCAATTTTTCCATATCCTTCTTGTAGTGCGGGGCCCAAAACTGGACACAGTACTCCAGATGAGGCCTCACCAATGTCAAATAGAGGGGAATGATCTGCTGGCAGTGCCCCTACTTATACAGCCCAAATGCTGATAGCCTTCTTGGCAACAAGGGCACACTGTTGATTCATATCCAACTTCTCATCCACTGTAACCCCTAGGTCCTTTTCTGCAGAACTGCTGCCTAGCCACTCGGTCCCTAGCCTGTAGCAGTGCATGGGATTCTTCTGTCCTAAATGCAGGACTCTGCACTTGTCCTTGTTGAACCTCATCAGGTTTCTTTTGGCCCAATCTTCTAATTTGTCTAGGTCCCTCTGTATCCTATCCCTCCCCTCCAGCGTATCTACCACTCCTCCCAGTTTAGTGTCACCTGCAAACTTGCTGAGGATGCAGTTGACACCATCCTCCAGATCATTGATGAAGATATTGAACAAAACCGACCCCAGGACTGACCCTTGGGGCACTCCGCTTGATACTGGCTGCCAACTAGACATGGAGCTGTTGATCACTACCCATTGAGCCCGACGATCTAGCCAGCTTTCTATCCACCTTAGAGTCCAATCATCCAGCCCATACTTCTTTAACTTGCCGGCAAGAATACTGTGGGAGACCGTATCAAAAGCTTTGCTAAAGTCAAGGAATAACACATCCACTACTTTCCCCTCATCCACAGACCCAGTTATCTCCTCATAGAAGGCAATTAGGTTAGTCAGGCATGACTTGCCCTTGGTGAATCCATGCTGACTGTTCCTGATCACTTTCCTCTCCTCTAAGTGCATCAGAATTGATTCCTTGAGGACCTGCTCCATGATTTTTCCAGGGACTGAGGTGAGACTGACTGGCCTGTAGTTCCCCGGATCCTCCTCCTTCCCTTTTTAAAGATGGGCACTACATTAGCCTTTTCCCAGTCATCCGGGACCTCCCCTGATCGCCATGAGTTTTCAAAGATAATGGCCAATGGCTCTGCCATCACATCCACCAACTCCTTTAGCACCCTTGGATGCAGTGCATCCGGCCCCACAGACTTGTGCTCGTCCAGTTTTTCTAAATAGTCCCGAACCACTTCTTTCTCCACAGAGGGCTGGTCACCTCCTCCCCATGCTGTGCTGCCCGGTGCAGAAGTCTGGGAGCTGACCTTGTTTGTGAAGACAGAGGCAAAAAAATCATTGAGTACATTAGCTTTTTCCACATCCTCTGTCACTAGGTTGACTCTCTCATTCAGTAAGGGGCCCACACTTTCCTTGACTTTCTTCTTGTTGCAAACATACCTGAAGAAACCCTTCTTGTTACTCTTAACATCTCTTGCTAGCTGCAACTCCAAGTGTGATTTGGCCTTCCTGATTTCACTCCTGCATGCCTGAGCAATATTTTTATACTCCTCCCTGGTCATTTGTCCAAGCTTCCACTTCTTGTATGCTTCTTTTTTGTGTTTAAGATCAGCAAGGATTTCACTGTAAGCCAAACTGGTTGTCTGCCATATTTACTATTGTTTATACACATCGGGATGTGGGGAGTAGGCTTGGGGCTCTTGGGGCTCTGGCTGTGGGGTCGCTCCCAGCTGCTTGTCCCAGCAGGGGATGTGTTCTGCAGTCATCCTGTGAAAGCCAGTGGGAGGCTGTCGGCAATGGTGCTGGACTGAGAGGAGCCCTGGTCCTAGCTGTGGGAGGGGGCTGAGCCTGCAGGGGACTGAGTTGCTGGCCCAGCTGTGACTAGGGCTGGGGCTGCTGGATGTCCGGCACTGCAATCCCTGTTTGTTTGTTTTTTGCAGAGAATTCCCCTGAGTGACATGAGCCGGGAAGAGATTAACCAGCTGGTGCAGGAGCTGGGATTTTACCGCAAGGAGGCACCTGATGCCCTGGTGCCTGAGAAGTTCCAGCTCGCCCCAGCCAGGCCTCTGCCCATCCTGCAAGCGAAGGAGCAGGGCGCTGGACCACCCTTCCCCCCAGCTCCTGCAGCCAAGGGCGAGCACCCCAGGATGCCTGGCAACCAGGAACATCCGGATCTATAGAAAGCAGCCAAACGTGTGCATGGGGAGGGGTGTGTGTGTACACACGGGGTGTATAGATTGGAGCTGTGCATCCACCCCACTGGTAGGTGTGACACAGCTTCTGCCCCCCAGGGGGCATTGTTTAGGGCACAAAATGTTCTATACCAGCCCTGGGTCAGCTGCCCTCCCCTGCCTGCTGCCCAGCCCCATGGCTGTTAACAGGCAGTCCCGTGGCACCCAGACCAGGCTGCTAGTGCTTCTGTGCTGTGCCAGTGCCCCCTGCCTGCAGGGACAGAATGAAGCCCTCAGCTGAAAGCTCTGGGTGCTGAGGGTGGATGAGCTGAGTCCCAGAGGGCACAGGGTTGCTGCCCCCTGCCATCTGCACTGTGGTCCACGGGCTTGTGTCCACAGCTGGAATAAAGGCCCCTTCACCCCACCTGTTGCAGTGTGTCATCTTCTTGCTGGGGGGGGTGGGTTGGGGAGCCCCCCCCAGCTGATTACAGCAAACACCACCCCGACTCCCCATCAGCACAAACAGGGGCCCTGGGTGGGGGATGCGGGGAACCAGCACTGTAGTCAGGCTGCAGCTGGTGGCTCCAGCGGGGGGCTCAGACCAGACCTGGGGCTTTTAGGGGCTAGTCCTGGCTGCTCTTTGTTGCTGGCTCCCCAGCTGCCGGGGAGGGAAGCCCCCTTGCTGGTCCTGGCTGATTGACAGAGCAAGAGCGGGCCCTGCAGAAGAGCCAGGGGCCGAGTCGGGGTCTGCCCTGTGTCCAGGAAATGGGTTGGTGGAGCCATGCAGGGGGCTCCTCACTGGGAACTGGACAGTGGCCTCGCTAACCACATGGCTCCACTCCCTCCCTGCTCCTGTGGTGGGAGCCGGAGCAGCACCCCCGTTCTCAACACCCGGTCTGGGCTTACGCCAGCCCAGCCGGTGCTGTATTAGCTAGCGGGGAGGGTAGGACGAGTGTCTGATCCTGGGAGCCTGAGCAGAGGGGATGTGGGTAGGGGGAGCAGATGTCCCAAGCTTTTAGGGACAGTCCTGATATATGGGGCTTTTTCTTATATAAGCTCCTGTTACCCCCCACCCCCTGCCCCGATTTTTCACACTTGCTGTCTGGTCATCCTAGATGTGGGTGCGGCTCAGCCAGGAATACACCTAGCATGGATGCCCCAGAAACAGTGCAGCCTCTTCAGGTGCAGCGTGGCTTCAGAAGTCCCCCATGCCCCACACTTGGCCCCTGCAGGAGCCTGGCACAGGGACACCAATAGGGCAGGGAGACAGACACATCTGCCTCCTGCCCTTAGGCTACAGCCCTGCTGGTGGTTCCAGGAGGCTCTCAGCCCACAGGGATCCACTTTGCAGCCATAACCACGGGGTAGGGGGTGGAAAATAGGGGGTAGGGCCTAGCTCTGCTCCATGAACCCACTGGCCTGGGGGCTGCAGCCATCACAGGTGAACTGGTGGTGGAGAGGGGAGCAGAGCAGAGGGACTGGAGCCACCCACAGTGCCTGCTGACAGGGAAAGGAGCTGGCCAGGCCAGAACTGGGCAGAGCAGCAGGTGAGAGAATGCAGGGCCCTTCCCCTAAAGGAGAGGGAGGCACTGTGTGCATGCCCCATGCCTCCCCCCCAACCCCAGGCAATGGGAGGGTAGCAGTGCTAACCAGGGCAGCCTGCAGAGCCAGGACAGTGGGAGCATTGCCACAGCCAGCCCTCTGCCCACCCAAAGGTGGCAAGGAGCAGAGGCCGGACCCTGTATAACAGAACTTTATTGTCAGGCTGGTGATACAAGTGTCTACGCAGGTGTAGAAATGGTTATACGGCTAGTGACACTGAGTGAAAGGGCCCAGGGCCAGGTCAGAGGGCTGGGAATTGACTGGGAGGTACCAAGCCAAGCCCTGGGGGGCTGTCCTACTGGGAAGGGCCTGTGCCCCAGGAGCCCACCCCCTCACCAGGTTCCAGTCCAGCTCCCCAGGGCAAGGGGGATGTGGGTCCCAGCACTGGCAGTGGCTCCTGGGGGTGGGTGTTAGCAGCAGCGTGCCAATGTGGGAGCTGCCCCCAGGCTTGGGCACTGCTGAACGTGGAAGTTCCCAAGGGAGAGGGCTGCAAGCAGGAGCGTGAGCAGCACCCTTCTGGGGTGCACCTCCCCCCAAGGGCCAAGAACTCCACCACGCACACGTGTGCTGCACCCAGACCCCAGCTACCCAGGCCACAAGCCCTGGGATGCTCCCTCACCTGCCCCCCTAATTCCAGCAACAACCCCCTGGGCCAGGTGTCTACAGTACCATGCCAGCCCATTGCCACCATGCGGCGCCCAGGGCCACAGCCAGACAGGGCAGGGCCTTGGCCCCACAGCCAGCCTGAGACGTACACAGGGCTCTCCCAGCCCAGCGGGGAGGGGGAGGTGTATTGCACAGCATAAAAACAATTCCTTTAACATGAATAACTTAAAACACTATAGAAAGCACAGGGCAGGGGGTGAGAGCCAAGCTGGCAGGGGGACCAGGCCAGGGACCATGGGGCAGAGCAGCAGCTGGAGGGAGCTTGTAGCATGGACAGAGGGGGCAGAGCACAGACAGTGCAGGACTAATCTCAGCCTCACTCAGGGCAGCCTGGTGGCTGGACAGGTCTGCTGGGGGCAGGTAGGCGCCCCCCCTGCACACCTGTGTCCATACGGGGGGCAGCGGGGGTCTATTCACACTGCAGCCGTGCCCAGGGCAGCGGGGGCAGGACGGGGGGGCTCTAGAACTCTTTCTGCCGCAAGCGTAACTCATGGCGCCGCAGGTGGTTGTAGAGGGATTGCACGTAGGTGAAGACACACTTGGAGTCTGGCCTCTTCCCCATGATCATCATGTCTTCCACCTCCACCAGGGGCATGCAGTCAACCAGCATCCTGCGGGGAGAGGGCAATGAGCCGTGGGCACGACTGTCTCCTGCAGGCCAGCCCCTGCCCTGCCGAGAGCCCCCACTGCTCAGCTCCCACCGCACACCTGCCGAAACCCCACACAGCCCCTCCCCGGTCCCAGCCCACAAGCACCAGGCCTTGCTCACATCCTGCATAGCCTCCCCACCCAGCAGCACTAGCCGCCACCCAGGGCTCCCTCCACAAACAGCAGCCCTCTGGGCCCAGCTGGCACAGCTAACCCTGGTGCATCAGCCTCTCCCTTCACTTAAACATCTCGGACAAACACACCCAGGCAGGTGGGGTGCCCATCAGCGCAGCTGCTCCCTAGTTCCTGCCCACACGACCCACTGCCCAGAGCCTTGGCTTTCACCAGCCAGCCAGTGATTTGGCCCCATGACCCCCAAAGCTGGCACCCACCACGTATCCCACTTTCTCCTCCCAGCCCCACCCCCACATCCCTGCCCCTGCTCCTCTCCCCGTGAGCTCTGAGGTGGCCCCAGGCCTGCTCACCTCAGCTGCCTGGCTCCAGGGCTAGTGCCCGTTGCCTTTAAATCTTGGTCCTGACTTGAGTGCAGCTTCCCTCAGAGCCCCAGGCCAACACATACACCCTGGCCTCTGCTCACCTCCAGCACCCGCAGGGGGCCATGCCCTCAGCCCATGTGTTAACCTGTTCCTGGGATGTGCCCATAGAAAGGACCACCCTCCAGCACCGCCCGGCTGGGGAGCTGAAGTGCCACCCTCCCCTGTCCTGTCTCCCTCCTAAGCCTCCCGCCCCTTGGGTCCCATGGCAGCCGCCTCCCTTGCCTGGCCCCTCTGACAGGAACAGGGCAGCCTACAGCTTTAGCTCCAGTGCCAACCATGGGGCAGCAGGTACCCAGAATAAGGGCAGATGTTTGCACGAGTCCCTGACCACACACCACAGGACTCACCCCTTCTCCCCACAAGAGCCTCCTCCGCAGTTTCTCTCTGTGCTCCTCCAATCCCCCATCCTCTCCCCCCCTGCAGCCAAGGGCATGCTGTGCCCAGCTGAGAACACAGCAGCAGGGCCCTGCCACCATGTCCCCTTCGCCCCAGGATGGGGGAGTTCCTTTCTGCACAGGCCCAGAAATCACAGTGCCCTCCCCCCAAATGTGCACAATCATCCCACTGGCACCATAACAGGTGCCCCAGGCAAAGGGCCTGATCCTGAACTCCCATCCTCATATCGGCAGCCTGAGGGCGTGGGCAGATTGCAGGGCCAGGCCCAGGGTGGCCCAAGGCCTCAAAGGCGGCAGGCACTGCTCACCCGCCCCAACACTTCCCAGCTCTGGCAGTCGACTGGCAGCGTCAGAGCAACCCAGGCAGGCCCCCGCTGGCTGAGGAGGCTGCCAGTCTGCTCCCTAACACTCCTGATTGCAAATTGCCCCATCAGGAACCAATGTGGGTGGCTGCCCCCAGAGCTGTGCACCAGGCAATCCGCAGCCTGGGCCTGAGGTGAATGGGTACGCTCCAGCCTTGGCAGATTCACCCTCCCCGCCCAGGCCCGAGAAACCAGTGTCTTTACAGGTCCCCAGGCAGAGGCTGCGACTCCATCAGCCCCGGGCTGAGGCTCTCCCCTGGCATCACAGCAGGATTTGAAGCCCGGCTGGGATACAAGCTAGGGGAGCGAGTGGGCACAGACAGGCAGTCTAGGTACTGCATGGGCAGAGGCACATCCCACACCTCCCCCAGCCAGGGCCCTCCAGGGCTGCTCACCCCCCCAAGCCCATTGTCCTTGGCCCCGGTGCCACGAGCCCCCTCGCCCCCCAAGCAGCTCAGCTGTGACCTGCTCTGGCTCATCTCCCACCAGGGGAAATACCCTTCCCTGCTCATCGAGCCAGCCCCAGGGCAGACACAGAGTGGAAGGAAGCAGGAGCCTGGTTTTGCAGCTTCTCCCAGGGACGACAGTGCCAACATGGCCTGGCACACAGCAGCTCCTGACACAGGCTGCTGCTGTAAATGTTCTGGTGCTGCAGGTTGCACCCCAGGCCTGCCCGGGCTCCACATGCCAACAGCTCCTGTGCCGTCCTTCCCAGAGCAGGAGGTACGGCCCTGCCAGCACACCCATGCCAACGGGGCAAGGGTGAGATATGCTACAGCAAACTGCCCAGGGCCCAGAGGGGCAGCCAATCAAGGCCCCAGCCTGCAGCTCAGCACCCTCTCAGCACCGGGGGTGGGCGGGGGCAATGCATGCTGGGAGCTGTAGTTCCTGTGCCACACCCCACCAAAGCAGAGGGGTCTTGCTGTATTAACTCCCTGCGAGCAGCCGGGGCAGAAACCACGCCTGGAGCAAAGAGAAGTGGGGCTGCAAGGGGAGTGGTAGCATAGCTACGCTGCAAAGAGCAGATGAACCAACCCGGCAGGCCCAGCCAAGCTGCACCTCACCTCCTTCCCCTGGACGGCTGCTCTGCAGGGGAGCTGGTGAAAGGCTCAGGGCTGAGCCTGTGAGGTGCCTGCCAGACCCACCCTTAGCAGTGTCATGGAAGCCCTGGGTGCAGCCCTGGGGGAGGAAGTGTTGCAGGTCTGGGCCACAGCTCAAGCAGGATTACTAGTTTAGTACCAGCCCCTCGCCTGCCCCAGGGGCACATAGTGCCCCCCCGCCACCTCCCCAGGAGAGGATGCAGGGGGAAGCTGCAGCAGAGGCAAAGGTTATTGGAGCGGGGGTGTGTGTGTGTGCATGGGTGGGCAGGCCAGGCTGGGCATGGCCCAGACTCTGCACCCAGAGCTCCAGCACAGGCTCCCAGAGGCAGATTCCACTGGGAGCCATAGTCACTAGCCCCAGGAACATAGCAGCGGTTGCAAAAACAATGCAGGAAAGGAGAGGTGGAGGCTCCCCCAAGGCCCCCGCTGGCTTGCCAGGCTCTGCCAGCAGCTCTGCTACCTGGGACTGGAATGAGGGGGAGTGGATTTTAATGGGGCACATGACTAAATCGTGGGGAAGCACTGGGGCTCTGCAGAGATGCCAAGCCCCACAGCAGAGAGCAGCAGCCCTGCCTGGAGCACAGAAGGGGCAGAGGGGTGAGCCTGAAGGAATGGAGTTGGTAACCCACTGCCAGGCCTTGCCCAGCTCGCGCCCAGGAAAGAGCCACGCATTCAGGCCCATCTGACATCCCAACTGCAGAGGGAGCAAGGGCTGGTGGGGCGAGCACAAGCCTAGAGCCAGTGTCCCCCTCCCCAGGGCTGGCACAGACCCCTGAGCAGCCGGCCCAGCGGGGGCCGGGCTGAGACTGGGGGCCCAGGGCTGAGATGGCTCGTGCCTGTAAAGCACTGAGAGATCACTGTGTGGAAGTGCTCGAGGGGGATGAAGGATCCCTCTGCCCCCAGACATCAGCCCCTTCTGTTGAACAGGCCCTGGCACCGGGTGCCCCAAGCACACGGTGCAGCAGGAAGGAACAGCCCCCAGCAGTGGCAGCTATGGGTACAGCAGCAGGCTGCTTTGTAGCCAGCACCCAGGACCCCTCAACTCACTGTGAAACAGCCCCATAATGCAGAAGACCCCTCCCCAGCCCCCATCTGTCCGGGCACTGGAGCCCCTTGGCACCGAGGCAGGGGCTCAGACAAAGCCCAGCTGCTCACAGCCCTGGTGCCTGACACAGGCTTCCTACCATCAAGTGGCTGATTTCCTAGGAGCCAGGGGCCAGGCGTTCCCTGCGCTGCTCAGGCCTGGGGCAGAGCCCAGAGCAGGAAATCCCCCCCAGCGAGGCCTGCGGGGGGGGCCTGTCCCCAGGGCATCAGAGAGCCCATGCCTGACTCCCCTCACAGAGGCGGAGGAGTTCCTCCTGCCAGCAGCAGAGTACCTCTCACCTGCAGCATTAAAACAACAGCACTAAGCCAGAGTAGGCACCCCCCCCCCCCCCCGCTGCCTTAGAGGAAGGAGTCTGTCCCCCACCCACTCCACTCTTTGCCTGCCTTGTGCAAGGCTGAGATCACTCAGCAACCTTCCAGCGAGGGCGCGCCATGTGCTGCCTCGCCACTCATTAGCCCCTTCAGCAGACTCCCACCACTGCAGGTGGGGAAACCGAGGCACCACTTGCCCAAGGATACACAGCGAGGCGTGGCAGAGCTCCATCCACCAGTCGTGTGCTGCTGCCAGGTCTGAGCGCGCACCCCTTGCAGTGTGTTATTCTCCCAGCTCAGGCCGCCTGGGCAGGGCGGGGCAGTAAGGCAGTTGTGGGCAGTTGAGATGGAAGTGAAGGGATGCTGGCTTGCGACAGAACAGCTGGGAGCTGCTGCTCACTACTGCACCCAGCTGCAGCAGCCCGGCTCCCCCTGAGCCAGGGTAACAGCAGAACCCAGCAGTCAGCTGGGGACCCACACGAGAACCTGTGCTGAGTGGGCTGCCCCATGGCCCTGCAGACGGAGCTTCCCACCCTGCCTCCCGCTCTCGCCAACACCTGCTGATCTGCACCAAGGGAGGGCACAGCCCTGCCCACCTGGACCAGCTGCTGTATGCCCTGAAGGGGGGGGTGGGGGGCTCAGTGCACACGCAGTACCCAGCCCTCCGCACACCCGGCTCAGCACTCCCTGCCTGGACCGCTGGCGCTGGGAGTGAAAGGGGCTCGCTGGCCCAGCGGCTTCCAGGCATTTGCCAAAAGTGCCAGTGTGATGAAGTGCGGCTGTTCTTAACGTTTCCTTTGAATACTGTGTGGGTGCCTCAGTTTCTGGCCAACACTCTGTCTCTTGGCACCTAACGGCCTGGGCCCATCCCCCCTGCAAGGGGATGCTAAAGGTGTGGGAGAACAAAGAGATCAGGTGACCTCCTGACCTGGGAAGAGACAAAGACCAGAAAGGAGGGGCTGGAGGGGGTTTCAGTTTGGAGCTGGCTGAGGACAGGAAGTGAGGGCAGATGGGGTTGTCTGGCTCGTTCGGCACCAGAATGGACCCAGCTGAGAGGTCCCCTTTTCTGTAGCTACAAGCTGTGTTTTAGACCATGTTCCTGTCATCAAATAAACCTCTGTTTTACTGGCTGGCTGAGAGTCACATCTGACTGCAAAGTGGGGGGTGCAGGACCCTGTGGCTTCCCCAGCACCTTGCCTGGGCAGACTTGCTGTGGGAAGCGCGTGGAGGCCCAGAGGATGCTGAAGGCTCCAAGGAGAGACCCAGGAGGTGAAGCCGGGTGAGTTTCTTGCCCTGAAGACAGTCTGCTCCGAGGGAGAGGAGGCTCCCCAGAGTCCTGACTTGCTTTGTGGGGAGCAGTTTCAGAGCATTGCCCATGGACTCCATGACAGCCAGGACAGGGCAGGCACCGCCCTGTGTCCCTCCCCCAACAGTGCCTCCTTGCTTCCACCAGCGTGGGCCTGGAGAGGGGCAGCACCAGCACTGTTCAGGCCATATAGCACTGGGGGGAAAGAGCTTCTGCCCCGCCCAGCCCTGCCCACTTAACTACCCGGAGGCCCTCTGCCCTGCAGCTCCCCTCCCATACAGATGGGCCGATGCCGACCCATCCTGCTCCAGTCCTAGGCCCCGAATGGTTCTTTCAATGTATTGAGTCTTGCACTGCAGCAGAGAGGGGGTGATCATTGCAGTGACATCTGCAGCCTGGGAGCCTTACTGGCCCTGGGGGGCTTGGAGCCCAGGTGCCCCTGGCTCGCAGCTGCAGCTCCCCTTGGTTCCAGCACCTCTGGAAATGTAGCCCCAGGCAGCTGGCCCTCTCCCCCTCCCACCCCCAGCACCGACCCAGCTGGGTTTGTGATGGAAAATCTTGAGGCAGCTTAAGGAGAATCCCTGCCCTTATAAAGGCATAGTTGAGTCTGCAGTGTGCGGAGCGCAGCGTGGGCCCCACGGGCTGGGGGAGGCTCCAGCGGAAGCAGAGATGCCCCCAGACAGGCCCAAACACAAACAAGGAGCAGCGTGATGGACGTGCCTGAGTCACACTTTCCAGGCTCCCTGCTCCCGTCGCCTGCCCATATATGACTAGGAGGCACCTTGGAGTGGGAGGGCTCACTCCCCTCGCCTGAACCCCGGCTCAGCCTCCCTGGCCTGTGGCAGAGGGCTGGGAGTGGGCACCGGGGACAAGAACGCTGCTCTTGCAGGACACAGATTGAGGAAGCACCAGGCCCAGTTCACTAGCCCCCTGGCCCTGCCGGAGGGGAGCCCACACAGCATGAGCAATGGGGCGGGGAGGGCTGCAGGAGTCACGCTGCCAGCCCTCCATCCAGCAGCAGGCTGCTCCAGCACAGGGGGAGGTGTAATTAAAGCAGCAGTTTGGAACAGCCACCCGTGCCCCACATCCTGGGCTCACAGAGCTGGGGAGGGAAATCTCGTCAAGGCACTCCTCCGTCTGGCGGGGTCCCAGCCCGAGTGCTGCGCTGGGGTGCAATGTCCTGTTCCTCTCCCCGGCCCTCATTCTAGACGCTGACACTCAGGCAGTGTTTCTGGACAACCCTGGCTGAGCTCAGAGTCAGTCTGGCTAACAGGGCTCACCCTTTGGTGCCCTGACATCTGGCCTGCTCTCTGGGAAGAGGAGTGTGTCCCCAAGACCCCCACCCCAAGGATGGCAGGACTCACCCCCCCTCCCCTGACCTACTGCACAGCTGCACCTGGACATTGCCCTGCCCACTAGCCCCCAACTCAGCACAGCGCAACCAGGCCCCTCGCTGCCCCCTCCTGCTGAGCACGGCCAAGCCGGGGCTGGGCGGTAGATTGAGAGGAAGATTCTCACCATCGCTCCCAGGGGTGTAAATAGGCTACGACTTTTTGGTTTTTACCAGCCCCTTCTGGACCAGGCAGCGATAGAACTCCTGAATGTATGTGTACACACACTTCCAATCCGGCTCGCGCATCCGGACCATGTCCTCCACGTCGAGCAACTGCGGACAGTCTGCGTGCTTCCTGGGGGCAGGGGGAAAGGGGGAGCGAGTGATCACAGCCCAGTCGGGGAGGGGGGTGGGGGAGAAGAGAGAGAGAGAAAGAGAAACGTATCAATCCAATTCACATTCCCCTGGGGCCATAACAACGCTCCAGTTCACACATGCTCTGGGGAGGGTGCGCATTCCCGGGTACCGCTGCACTACTGCCACGGTGAGACTACCAGGAATCGGGGCTACACGAGCACAGCCAGGGGGAGTCAGAGGTGCGGGAGTGTGAGGTCCAGCGTGAGGAGATCCAGAGCGGAAGAACAGAGCGAGACAGAGGAGGAGGAGGAGGAGAGGAAGGGAGTGAAGTGCTCTGGCGCCAACCAGTGGTTGAGGAGCGGATTCCAGAGCGGAGCGGCTCTCTATATAGCTGCGTATATAGATGGGGTGGCAGAGGGGAAGGCCCGGTTCCCTCCTTGCCTGGCTCCGCTTGGAATCGGTGCAAGAAAGCTCACCGAGGGCTGGAGGGGGAGGAAGGGGAAGGGCCACCTGGCTTCCAGGCCGGAGGGATCGATTGCTCTCATGGTCCACGCACCAGTCCCCGTTAAGGCAAAAGGCATAATTAATAGGAAGGCGGAAGTCCCAGGCACACGCACCCCGCACACCACCGCTCACTGTACCCTGTGCGGACTAGACAAAAGAGCGCGCGGGCCTGGAGAGCTGACACTCACGCACCATCTGGGGCCTCCTGGCCCCAAAACATCAACCCCGGCAAGGCAGCCTGCATGGGCCAAGGGAACTCAGAGATACCCTCCAACACACACACCCCAGCCTGTGGAGACACTGGAGGAACTAGCCTGCCTCTGGCTCTGCGAGGGTGCAGCCAGCCGCTGAAGGGAAGGAGGGATAGGTGGATGGATGGATGGAGAGACAGAAGGAAGGACAGGGGCTGACACTCAGCCTCCAGCTGGACCCGCTCCCCTTTTCTCAGCACCCCAGGATACCAGAAGCGAAAAGGGGGAGCTCAGGAAGCTGCATTAGCCCCCGAGACAGGACTCCGCCCCAAGCCCCCTGGGCTGCAGCACTGCACTGCACCAGGCCCCGCCAGCCCTGCCATCCCCTCCCCACTCGACGCCAGTCAAGCCCCAGGCAGCTTGAGAGGTCTTCACCTGCACAGGTTTTGCTCCAGCATTCAAGCGGTTAGAAGAGGAGGACAGTGGCAGGGGAAGGGGCTCCGTGCACCCAGGGTTAGCCAGGGAAGGCCAGCCACTGTCGGTGCTCAGTGGCATGGTGGGGTAGCAGCTGCTGGTTATGGGCAAAGAGCTCTCTGGGGAATCATTCAGTCCCTTGTGAAGGCTGCTCTGGGGCCGTCTCAGCGATGCTCAGGGCTATAGGGCGAGAGGGGTTTGACCCGACATCTCTGCACTGAGCATTGGGCTGCGCTGGCTTCCCATGCACCTGCACGGACGTCGCTTTGCCCAGGGTCAGGCCAGAGCAGCCACGCACGGCATGCTGGGAAGCAGCAGAGCCGGCCCGAGAGCCCCAAGCACATGGCAGGGCAGCAGGGAGCTGGCTCAGCCCGGAGGAGTGGCAGCCCTGGGGGCACTTGCTGCTTCCCTGAGCCAGCCTTAGCAGGGCAGCGCCATGCTCCTGAGCCAGTGGAGCGGGAAGGGCCCCTGCCTTGGCCTGCACGGTGCAACAGGGAGGGGTACGTACTCTGCCGAGGAGAAGGCCACCTCAAAGTTACGGCGGCGGTTCTGGGGCGTCAGCTGCGTGTAGTCAAAGGCCTGGGGAAAGAAGTTGTGGACGAGGGCGCAGAAGGCCATGCCGTCGCTCCAGCTGGAGGAGAAGTTCTGGATGTCCACGTGCTGCGGGGCAGAGGCAGGGTCAGGAGAGGGAGCAGGCCCAGAGGTGGGCAGGAGCCGGTTTGCTCCGGTTCACAAGAACCCGTTGTTAAATTTAGAAACCGGTGTAGAACCAGTTGCTAAAGGGGTGGGTGGGTGGACACACTCCGGCCCGCGGGACCGTCCAGTCCAGCCCACCTGAGCTCCCAGCTGGGGAGGCTCTCCCGGCCCCTTCCCCACTCCCTCCCCCCACAGAGCCACCGGCACCAGCGCTCTGAGCAGCTCTGCAGCTCCTGCCGCTTTGAGCAGCATGGTAAGGGGGCCAGGCCAGGACTGGGAGGAGGGGTTGGCAGGGCCGCCCAGAATGCGGGGGCAAGAGGGGCCCCCATGAGAATCTCTGAGACTCCCCCTGACCCTGCACCCCGCCTTCCTCCTCAACCTCCCCCACCATTCCCTGTCCCCAACCACCACCCCCACACACACTCCCTATCCCGGGGACTCCCTGCCCCTTTTCCAACCCCCCCAGCCCCTTACCACGCCACTTATCCCCGCCTCCCCCCTCTCCTGGATCCTCAGCGTGCTGGGTCCAGGAGTGGCCCTGGACAGCGCTGCAGCAGCGTGGCTCCAGGGGCAGCTCAGGTCCACATGGTAAGGGGGCAGGGCTGCGAGCTAGAGCAGGCCGAGCGGCACGAGCTCCTGGATGCGGCGCACTGAGGCTCCGGGAGAGGGGGATGGCGGGGGGTAAGCGGCACGGTAAGGGGCTGAGGGGGTTGGATAAGGGGCAGGGAGCAGGGAGGTGTTGGGTGGGGCAGAGGTTCAATGGGGGCAGTCAGAGGATGGAGAATAGGGGGGTTGGGTAGGCATGGGAATTCTGGGGGTCTGTCAGGGTGGTGGTGAATGGGGTCAGGGCAGTCAGGGGACAGGGAGCAGGGCGAGTTGGGTAGGGGGTGATCAGGGGACAAGGAGCAAGGGGGGTTGATGGGGGCAGTTGGAGGCAGGATGTGGGTTGGGGTTGAATGAGTTGGAGGGAGGGAGAGACAGGCACGTGGAGCTTGTACTCACCGCACTGTTCCCTACCGGGTCTTCGGTGGCACTTTGGTGGCGGGTCCTTCACTGGCTCCGGGTAACGGACCCACCGCTGAAAACCCGGAGCAAGTGAAGACCCCGTCGCTGCTGCCGAAGTGCTGCCAAGGACCCGCTAGGGAATCGGTTCTTAGGATTTTGGGAGCTCATCCCTGAGCAGCCCCTGGCCAAGAGGCCGAAGGGGATGGGGGAGCAGGGTAGGGACTAGGGGTGAAGGGGAGGGGAAAGGAGAGCCCAGCCTGGCCAGGAGCTGTAGCAGAAGGAGGGTGGGGCGAGCAGGACCTGCTGCTCGGAGCCCCCCTATGGGTGCTAACTTTCTAATTGCAGAAAACTGGATACCCTTGGCCCCACCCCCTTCCCCAAGGCTCTACCCCCCACTCACTCCATCCACCCTCTCTCCTGTCACTCGCTCTCACCCACTCTTGCTCACCTGCTCATTTTCACCGGGCAAGAGGTTGAGCTGTGGGAAGTGGTGCAGGCTCCAGCTGGGGGTGCGGCCAAGAATAAGGGGGCTTGGGGTGCAGGAGGGGACTCTGGGCTGGGGAAGGGGATCGCAGTGTGGGAGGTGGTGTGGGGTCCAGGAGGGGATTCCGGGTGTGGGCTCTGGGCAGCGGCCGGCACATCCCTCCTGCTCCTAGGCAGAGGGGCCAGGTGGCTCTGTGCCTCTGCAGCTCCCATTGGCCATGGTTCCCAGCCAAATGGGAGCTGCAGAGTGGGCATCTGCAGGTGGGGGCAGCGCACAGAGCGCCTCTGGCTGCCCCTCCGCCCAGGAGCAGGCAGGACATGCTGTCCACTTCCGGGAGCCAGGCAGGGAGCCTGCCAGCTCCACTGCAACGGCACCACTGCCAACCAGATTTTTAACAGCCTGGTCAGTGGTGTTCCAGATCTGGCAACCCTAGCCCCAAAGGATGGGGGGCAGGAAGTGGACCCAGCCTGGCCAGGAGCTGCACAGGAAGAGGGGCACTGACCTCGTAGCCCCGGGTCTTCGCTCTGCACCAGTCCAGCAACATCTGCTTGATGCTGTTGGCGTTGGGAACACCGAAGCTGGAGGAGCGCTGCACGGCCACCCGCGACATGGCCGGGCTCGAGGGGCTGCAGGGAACACATGCACAGCATGTTGGTCAACTGCCCACAGTACCGGCCCACCCCAGCCCAACCCTGCCCTGGCCGCACCCGGCGCCCTCACCTCCCGCTCTCCTTCTCCAGCTTCTCGATCATGGCCTTCCGCGCCTGTGTGGCCGACGTCTTGGGCAGGCTCTGAGCCTTCAGCAGCTCCTTCTTCTTCTCGGCCTGGCGCCGCTCCAGAGTGGCCAGACTGCCCTGGCGCGAGCTGCTCTCGTCCTCACGGTCAAAGATGCTGGGGGAGGGAGAGTGACAGACTCAGCATGGTAGGGGGTCTCTGTTCAGCCAGGTCCCAACAGCGCCCTGGGGAGGGAGCGCAGGGATCTTTTCAACTCCACCCGAGGGGGCCCCAAGGAGCAGCTGCAGCTCCCCAGACTCAGCTGCAGGCCCAAAGGTCTCAATGGGGCCCCCAAACCAGGGGAGAATCTGCCTTCGTGTAGCAAGGATGACACCACTCAGGGTCGTGGGAGCCTTAAATCATTGGGGTCTGCACAGTGCTCAGAGATCCCCGAGTGACAGGCCCCGGGTTCTCCAGGCCCTCCCACAGTGCACTGGGCACTCAGCCACGTGGGACATCACAAGACTCCCAAAAGGCTAACACCCTGTGGGGGCTGCTGGAAGGACACGTAGCAGGCAGCAGGCTGGGCGACAGCAGCTGCCCTGGGGCGGTGGAGGGTAGCCAAGGTCGCTGACTCTTGGGGACACCCAAATACGGTGAGTAGAGGCCTGTGCCACCCATGGACCCCAGCAGGTGGGGGCAAGCAGCCCAAGGAGCTCGGCAGCACACACTGAGCTGCCATGCCTTTCTCCACCTTCCCCTGGGCACGGGTGTGGGTGCTCTCTCCAGAGGGCACTGCCCATTCAGCAGGGTGTCACTCACCTGCCCACCTTCTTGGACGAGGAGCTGTAGGAGGATTTGGTCTGGACAAATGTGCTGCCATCTGCAGAGGCAAGGAGAAGAACCTCAGGTCACTGGTGAAGGAGGAAGTGGGAGCTGTCTTTTCTCTGTGCCTGGCGCTGCCCAGAGGCGCCACAGCCTGCTTCCGCCAGGACCCAGCGCCAACGGGCAAGTGGCTGCCCCTCCCCCCCCAGCCCAGGGCTGAATGCCCAGTGCCAATGGGCAAGCAGGTGCCCCCAGAGGAAGGGGGAATTGCCACCAGGTGGCAGGAGAGCGGGCCAGGAGGGGGCGAAGGGCCCTTACTCTCCGATCTCTTTGTGTAGCTCGACTCCACTGTCCTCATACGGGAGGTTTTGGTGCCATCATCTGCAAAGGGAGGAAAAGACAAAGAAGGATCAGCCAGGGTGGGGCAAGACCAACACCTACAGCACCCCCTGCCTCCAGAGAGGGCAGGGCCAGCGAGCCGCCATGGCTGCAGAGAGGCAGCTGAGTGGGGCCAGCGCGTCCCGCAAAGGCCAGGCCAATGGGTGTGTGTGCAGCAGGCTCCAAAGACAACAGAGAGTCCGGGGCAGGAGGAGGCAGGGAGGCTCGGCCTGAGGGCAGGAGATGCAGAGAAGGCTCTACCCCAGCCTGGAGACAGGAGAGAAGAGGCCAGTGGCAGCGAACGAAAGGGGCAGAGGCAGTATGAAGCCAAGGCAGGCTTGTCTGAGGAGAGAGCCACTCAGCTGGAGCTGGGCCAGGCCAAGTGCCAGAGCAGCTGGTGGAAGTGCCCACATGGCCAAGCTTCCTTGTATGCCGGAGAAGGCAGGTAGCAACAGGAAGGAACCGTAAGAGCCAGGACTCCTGGAGCCACAGGCGTAGGAAGCAGGGTGCAGCTGAGGGCAGGGCACACAGGCTGATGGGGTAGAGAAGAGTCCCTGCCCTGGGGGTGCTGTGCTGGACGGGAGCCCTCCCCTGCTGGCTGCTGGCAGAGCCCCCTAGGCAGGGCTTGCTGGAAGGCCTGGCTGCCTGAGCTCATGCCAATCTGGGCAGCAAAGGAAGGGACAGGCGAGGCCAGGAATGGCTCCTGCCAGCCAGTGGGAGGCCCAGCTTTAACAAGGGGCTTCAGGGGCCCTGTTACAGACCCTTGGCCACCCCAAAGGCTCCATGCCTGCCATGTCGGGGGCCGGGCTCACTGGGGGCTCCCCATGCAGGTCCCAAGGTGCGTGTAATCCTGTGCCCCAGGCCCAGCTCTCCCTGAGCCTGCCACAGCGTTGCTGGCATGTCCCTGGAGCCCCTTGGGAGCAGGGGATTCTTGGCACAGAGGCTGCACCTCCAGAGCCCAGCAGACTCTCGGCAAGGCAGAGCACATCAGCGCTGGTGCTCTCAGCGGCGTGGAGCCAGGCCCCATGGCTGCCAGCTGTCCTGGAGTGGATGGGCCCAGAGGCCCTTTTTCAGAGTGAAGCCCAGGCAGCCAAGCACTGTCTGCACAGGGGCGGTGAAGGACAGAGAGAAACAGAGAGAGACTCCAAGAGCAGGGGCTGCGCCTTGGGAGATGATAGAGAAAAGGTAAGCAGAGACTGGCAGGCACCCAGAGACAGCCCGTGCTAGGGTGGCAGAGATCAGCAGAGACGGCCCTGTGCCAGGGTGGCAGAGAAGAGATCAGCAGAGATGGCCCTGTGCCAGGGTGGCACAGAGCGGGCTGTGCTGGGCGTGAGCAGGACCACGCCGTGAGACCAAGCGGTAGCGCCCAGTGGCCTTGCAGGGCCCCTTACTGGACTGGACGAGGTGCTCGGTTTTGGTGAGCGTGTGGCGGGCCGAGCCATCAGCCGACTGGGCGCTCTGCCGAGTGGTGTTCTCGGTAGCACGGCCTGTCTTCCCCGCCGCGGCCTGGCTCTTCACCTCCTGCAGACGCTGGCCCCGCTCCTTGTCTCGCTGCTCTGCAAATGCACGCGGGGGATGGCGTTAACACGGAGATGAGGGCACCGGGGCGATGGATGCTGCCCGGCATGGAGCCACCACAACCTCTCTGGGGTGCTCAGCAGCCCTGCCCCGTCCATCCTCCGCGACACGTCCAGGAGTCAGGGCACTACGGGGAACTCCTTGGCCTGACAGAGCTGGAGACGCAGCAGGAGGGACAGGGCCATTTTCCAGCCAGGCCCCTGCTGCCCCTCGCCCATGATGCTGCCATGCCAGACGGCTCCAGGGCTATGGCACTGTGGAGACTAGCACACAAGGATCCGCAAAGGCTACAGAGCCTGCCTGCCTGCATCGCCGAGCCCCTCCCTGGGGGAGGGCCCAGACATCCCCAGGCCAGTTCAGGTTTCAGTAGCACGGCTCCTGGCTCCCTGACCCACCTCTGCTGCTTCCGTTCCACGGCCCTGCCAGCCCGCTGCCAGGGTCAAGGTGCCACCCCCAGGCCCACCCGGGCCCTTGGGTAAGCCCACAGCTCCTCCCCCACCAACCCCTGGGGAACCACGAGCAGCTACCTCTCTTCCTCTGGCGCAGCTCCCGCATGGCGGAGCGGATCAGCCGTCGCTCCTCAAAGTCCAACGTCTGGTCCAGCTGCCAAGGCAAGCGTGACACTAGCAACCTCAGCAACTGTGGCCTCACCCCCATCCTGCCCCATAGCTGCCCCCAAACTCCACCGCGGCCTCACCCTCCCACCATGCCCCACCACCGCCTCACCCCCATCCTGCCCCACAGCCGCCCCCAAACTCCACCGTGGCGTCACCCCCATTCTGCCTCACAGCCACCCCCAAACTCCACCGCGGCCTCACCCCCCCACCATGTCCCACCACAGCCTCACCCCCATCCTGCCCCACAGCCACCCCCAAACTCCACCGCGGCCTCACCTTCCCACCATGCCCCACCACCGCCTCACCCCCATCCTGCCCCACAGCTGCCCCCAAACTCCACCGTGGCCTCACCCTCCCACCATGCCCCACCACCGCCTCACTCCCATCCTGCCCGACAGCTGCCCCCAAACTCCACCGCGGCCTCACCTTCCCACCATGCCCCACCACCGCCTCACCCCCATCCTGCCCCACAGCTGCCCCCAAACTCCACCGCGGCCTCACCTTCCCACCATGCCCCACCACCGCCTCACCCCCATCCTGCCCCACAGCCACCACCAAACTCCACCGCGGCCTCACCTTCCCACCATGCCCCACCACCGCCTCACCCCCATCCTGCCCCACAGCCGCCCCCAAACTCCACTGTGGCCTCACCCTCCCACCATGCCCCACCACCGCCTCACCCCCATTCTGCCTCACAGCCACCCCCAAACTTCACCGCGGCCTCACCTTCCCACCATGCCCCACCACCGCCTCACCCCCATCCTGCCCCACAGCCGCCCCCAAACTCCACCATGGCGTCACCCCCATTCTGCCTCACAGCCACCCCCAAACTCCACCGCGGCCTCACCCTCCCACCATGTCCCACCACGGCCTCACCCCCATCCTGCCCCACAGCCACCCCCAAACTCCACCGTGGCCTCAGTTTTTCACCACGGCCTCACCCCCATCCTGCCCCACAGCCGCCCCCAAACTCCACCGCGGCCTCACCTTCCCACCATGCCCCACCACCGCCTCACCCCCATCCTGCCCCACAGCCGCCCCCAAACTCCACCGTGGCGTCACCCCCATTCTGCCTCACAGCCACCCCCAAACTCCACCGCGGCCTCACCCTCCCACCATGTCCCACCACAGCCTCACCCCCATCCTGCCCCACAACCACCCCCAAACTCCACCGTGGCCTCAGTTTCCCACCACGGCCTCACCCCCATCCTGCCCCACAGCCGCCCCCAAACTCCACTGCGGCCTCACCCTCCCACCATGCCCCACCATGTCCTCACCCCCATCCTGCCCCACAGCCGCCCCCAAACTCCACTGTGACCTCACCCTCCCATCACGGCCTCACTCCCATCCTGCCCCACCACGGCCTCACCCCCATCCTGCCCCACAGCCACCCCCAAACTCCACCACGGCCTCACCCCCATCCTGCCCCACAGCCGCCCCCAAACTCCACCGCGGCCTCAGTTTCCCACCACGGCCTCACCCCCATCCTGCCCCACAGCCGCCCCCAAACTCCACTGCGGCCTCACCCTCCCACCATGCCCTCACCCCCATCCTGCCCCACAGCCGCCCCTAAACTCCACTGTGACCTCACCCTCCCACCACGGCCTCACTCCCATCCTGCCCCACCACGGCCTCACCCCATCCTGCCCCACAGCCACCCCCAAACTCCACTGTGGCCTCACCCCCATTCTGCCCCACAGCCGCCCCCAAACTCCACCGCGGCCTCAGTTTCCCACCATGCCCCACCACGGCCTCACCCCTATCCTTCCCCACAGCCGCCCCCAAACTCCACTGCGGCCTCACCCTCCCACCATGCCCCACCATGTCCTCACCCCCATCCTGCCCCACAGCCACCCCCAAACTCCACTGCGACCTCACCCTCCCATCACGGCCTCACTCCCATCCTGCCCCACCACGGCCTCATCCCTATCCTGCCCCACAGCCGCCCCCAAACTCCACAGTGGCCTCACTCCCATTCTGCCCCACAGCCGCCCCCAAACTCCACTGTGGCCTCACTCCCATTCTGCCCCACAGCCACCCCCAAACTCCACCGTGGCCTCACCCCCATCCTGCCCCATCATGGCCTCACCCTCATCCTGCCCCACAGCCACCCCCAAAACCCCACCGCCCCCTCAAACCCAAGCCATAGCCCAGCTGGGGTAGCTCAGTAAAGGGCAGAGGGAGACAGGCCCAACGTACCATCTTATCCAGCACCTCCTCCTCCTCGATCCTGCTCAGCTCCTCAGCGCTCAGCTTGCTCCTCTTCTCCGGCTCCCTCGCCTGGGCCTTCTCCATCCCATTGGACAACTCCGGCTCCGGAACCGGCACCTGGGGCTGCTCCACCAGCTCCGCCTCCATCTGCAACAAGAGGGGCCCATGTAAAGAACCTCCCAGCTCCAGAGCGCCCTGCCCTGCTGAGGGCCCGGGCAAACCCCACACGCACAACCCCCGGTCCCGCAGGGAGAGCAGCTTTGGATGCTGCCCCCGGCCATCAGCCCCAGCTCCCAGCCCTGGGCAGATGAGCCAGGCGCATGCCCACGGGCAGCCAGCGACTTTTACACCCCTAGCAAAGGGCAGCTCCAGTACCACCATGCCCTCAGCGCCAGGCTGAGTATTAGCCATGGGCTGACGAGAGGGAGGAGCGCCACCTACTGAGCTGCCAATGCCACTGCCTGACCATCTGCCTGCTCCCGCTACCCATCACGCCAGGCCGTACCAGTGAGCCCAGCAGAGGCTCCATCTGCCAATCCTCTACGGCCACACGACAGGCTAAACAGTCCTGTTCTTCCCTAGCCCCCCCCCGACTAACCCCCCCAGCATTCCATAAGTAGAGCTCTGTTGGGGGGCAGCCCTGACCATCTCCACATGCAGAGGGGACGTGACTGACCTGAGGTCACCCAGCAGGCCAGGGCAGGAGCAGGGAATAGAACCCAGGAGTCCTGGGCTTCTGCCACTGAGCCACATGTGACAAAGAGGGAACTTTTTGTAATACTTTTAGGACATCAGTTTGTGCCTCAGTTTCCCCTGTGTGCTGGACCGTCACCAGCAGGTGGAAAAGGGCTGTTTGCACTCTGGGCAGGCCACTCTGTGGCCTAGCTGTCTGGCCCTTAGATCCAAGTTCAATGGTGCTCTGGGGAACACAACAGAAGATCCAATTACCCTGACACTGAGCAAGCAAGGACCCAGAGGCACACGGACTTCCCCACCTCTCAGCAAGGGGGCTGCCCAGCATTTCCCAGCTCAGAAACAGGGGTCCAGAGAGGTGTGAGCTGGGGGACAAGTGTTGGCTGCTAGTGGCAGTCGAGGGGCTCTGACCTGGTGTTTGGACCAAGGTCAGACAGACGGAGAGCAAGAGTTCACTACAGCTTGGCTGGGGCACAGGGTGACCCAGGACGGACGATGCTTTACCCCTCATTCCTCTTGGCTACCCTAAGGACATCCTGTGACTAAAACCCAACTGGCTCGACAATGCTGCGAGTGTCACCGCACAAGCTGGACGAGGTGCATGCATCCCCCAAGAGCGGACAAGTCCCCCTTGGCTGTCTCAGCGGGACTCGCTGACCAGAGCTCACGGGCGGAGCAGAGGGGCTGCAGACCCAGAGGTCCAGCCTAAGGAGGCGGTGAAGCAGCGTGGCTTCCCCTGGAGGAAGTGAGAGATGCCGGGGCTCTGGCCCATGGAAGGGTTCCTCCCAGACGCTGATCCAAAGCTGGCCCTAGCTTCGATCCTGTGGCTCGACACCATGGCCATCACCCCACACCACCAGAGCCCGGGGCAGACGTGCTGCTCCTGCAGGCGGGCGATTCCTTCCCTACCCTCCCAACTCCTGCTCTCCGCCTCGAAGGGTGTGCAGAACCCTGCAATGGGAATGGAAGAGCCGAGGACAGAGCTATGAGATTCATGGCAAGAGGGTCCATGCAGCCCATCCGAGCTCCCCAGCAGTGAGTATACACATCAGGCAGCCCAGTTACACCCAGCGAGCAATGGCTGCCCACAGCAGGCGGGCCCCACTGCCTAGTGAGCAGGGGGGCTGCCCAGGCAGCAGGCACCAGGGAGCGGGAGCGGTCAGGGCACGCCTCTAGCTCCAGCACAGGATTTCCAGGAGGATTAAGGGGCTTATCGGAAAGAGGATCCTGTGCTGGGGATCAGGAGCTGCCCTGGCAACTAGGCAAGTCCAGCCTCTTCTGAACAATCATATGGTGCCGGCTCCTTGTCAACACGACCCCTCAGCGAATGCAGCCTGGCCAGCCGGCCAGGCCCAAAATAGCACCACAAAGACCTGTGGATGGGGGCTGAGACCACATCTGCTTGGCTCCATTCGTGCCCCCTGGCAGAGCAGCAGGGCCTGGGCACCCCTGGCGCTGGCCAGCTGAGGGGCTGAGAGGGGACAGCTCACAGTAGTCCCGTTGGAGCAGGGTGCCCCCATGGCAGGAGCGCAATGCAGGCCAACATACACAGCCCAGCTGCCCTCTGGCTCTAGCGTGCTGAGCGTGACGGCTGGCAGCGCGGCCTCTCTCACTCTGCCAGCAGCTCGCTGGGGGTCTGTTCTCTCTGGCTAAAACACCAGGGGACCAAGGGTTGGGATCTCCCAGCAGCCCTTGGGGCAGGAGCCGACCCGATGCCCAGCGCCCTTGGCAGAAAGCTGGCCTCTGTGGCCACCAGGGCTGGTGGTAGGCAGGCAGCGATGGGAGGAACCAAGCCCAGGGCAGGCCCTGGCGCTCAGGCAGACTATCCCTGCAGGGCCACACCCAGATCCAGGCGGCCCACGCCCCCCTGCCCAGCAGCCAGGGGAGATCTGCCTCACAGTGACACAGCGAGGAGCTCTGACATGTCCATGGTGCCCCAGCACCCACGGGAGAGCGCAGCTCCCTGGCTGGGCTCGGAGCTGGGGTAAGGAGACCCCAGGCCAGCTGTCCTTGCAAACAAAAGCGGGCAGGCAGCAACGCCCAGCACAACAGGCTGCTCCAGACGGCACGTCAGCAATGCAAGGCAGGCGGCCTGGATTGGCTCCGGGTGATCAGAGCCTTGGCTGGCACAGGTCTCCCCCAGCAACCCCCAGCTGTAATCTCCTGCCCCAGTCCCAGCTAATCCCCCCTGAAAATGCGCCTGCCTGGCCCAGCAGCAGCTGACGCCAGCTCTGGGGCTCCCCCACTGCAGGAACAGCTTCCCTTTGCCCAAGGGCCAAGGCTTGGGGAAGGGCTGACAGGGGCCTTGCCCAGGGCCACCTCCCCTGGCCCCAACCCCAGCAGGGGGGAGGGTATGTGAGGTGCCGGCACTGGGCATCCAGAGTAGATTTTCAGCCAGCCAGCAGGGGCAGGCCAGGACTTCTGCCCAGAAACATCTGCCCACCCCTGCCTCCTTCCCCCTTGGAGGGAAGAAGGGACCCAAGACACAGCCAGCCAACGCTGCCCGTGGGATGAGCTCTCGGGGAAGCTGTCCACTGGATGGTGTGGGCCTGCCCCCCTGCCTTCCCCTGCCCGGAGCCTGCACACTCACGAAGCTGTTGCTCCTGGAGAGGTGCACAGACGACTGCCTGCGGGTGCTGGAGAAGGTGGGCGGATGGGCCACGGGGCTGCTTGGCTCCTCGGTGCCCGCAAAGTGGGCACAGGGATCTTGTGCCTCCAGGAAGAGGGTGCTGGGGTCCTTCTCCTCCAGATCCCGGGCTCCCAGCCAGAGCGTGAGCACCTCCAGCTGCCGGCCGAGGCGAGCCTGCTCACCCCGCAGCACCAGGTGCTCCTCCTTCAAGTCATTAAGGGCACTGGCCAGGGGCTGCAACTGCTGAAGCGCCTCCTCCAGGCGCCTTTCAGTGGCCAGCCGGAAGGCCTGGAGGTCCAGTTGGATCTCCTCCATCGTGGCCTCCCGGGCATTGTCCAGGCTGGGGAGGTGCACCCCTGGCATGGTGCTGGCTGGGGATGGACACGGGCACGACTGGGCCCTTCGCTGCCACGCCGCAGGCTTCTGGGGCGAGACGCCGTGTGGTCAAGCCCCTCTCATGCCAGCTCCGGGCGGTAGGCTCTGCAAACTCCCAGCCCTTTATAGGGGCTCTCGGGCGTTGCCCCTCCCCGGGGCGGGGACCACCAGCAAGCCTTTGTGTTCAGCCCAGCTATTCTTATCGTGAAGGCCGGGGCCTGGCAGAGGGGCTGACACAAGAGCCGGGTGGGGAGGTGCTGAACTTGGGACAGTTCCCAGCGCAGGCCGGGCAGTGATAGACTCGGGCCAGGTGGCCAAGCCAGGGGAGGGGAGGGGCGGGGGCACGCACTAGGATATGCTCCATGTGGAAGCCACCTGCCTCCCCACCCTCACACACAGCCTGGGCTCCCCCTGAGCTGCCCACCAGGGGCTCGCCCTCAGCAAATGGGGGAACGGGTCAGCCAAAGCACAGCTGGGTAGAAAGGGGCGTGGACAGAGCAGCCCAGCCCCTGCCAGGCCACCCCCCCAGCACGACACACACCCAACTCCCACCATGCTGCTCCCTCAGTACACCCCCCACCTCCCCCAGCCCAGCCCCCACCATGCAATCCCCACCACACACCCCCAGCCCCTGCCATGCTGCTCCCTCAGTACACCCCCCACCTCCCCCAGCCCAGCCCCTGCCATGCCACCCCCACCACACTTCCCCAGCCCCCGCCATGCTGCTCTCTCAGTACAACCCCCACCTCCCCTAGCCCAGCCCCTGCCATGCCACCCCAACCACACACCCCCAGCTCCCGCCATGCTGCCCCCTCAGTACATCCCCCACCTCCCCCAGCCCAGCCATGGCACTCCCCACTGCACCCCTTAACTCCCCCAGCCCAGTCCCCACAACCTGTCTGTGACTCCCCCAGACCAGCCCCAGCTGTGCCACCCCCTGCACCCCAGCTCCTACAGGCCAGCACTAGTGTCCCCTCCCCACAGCCTAAGGAGGGGGAGTCAGGGCCCTCAGCACACAGCCCTGCAGTTCCTTTGGGGAGGGGCAGCCTCCCAGCGCCACCCATGCCCATCCAGGCAGTGTACCCAGCTCCCATCCTGCACCCTGACAGTGCCAGCCCCTGACCCCTTCATCAGCGTCCCGTGCATGGATCTCACCCGCAGGAGGGAGGCCTCCACCTGGGCTCTGGGCCAGCACTGCCCAGCCTGGGGGCAGAAAGAGCACAATGCACAGACAGGAGGTGGCTGCCAGCCCAGGCCAGGCCCCCCTACGCTCCATGGGCCATAGGGGCAGGATTTCCTCTGGGGTGGGGCAACAGACACAGCCCACCCCAGCTTGGGGTCCTCAGGGGGTCCCCATCTTCACCCTGGGCCCTCCCTCCCCATGGCCTCGGTGCACACAGCCCAGTGCCAGCGTTGGCAGGGATGCTGCCCCCCCCGGCCCGCTCCACCCACCGGAGCCAAACCTCTCTGCCTCACAGACCACTCCCCGTCAGCTGCTGCCACGCCACGGGGGCTCCAAGCAGGCAGCTCCAGCCCCACTGGCTGACTCTGCTCTGACACCAGCTGTGCTCCCGTGAGCACCTGGCAGGGCTGGTAAATAAAGCATCAGCCAGGCAGATCAGGTTCCCAGGCAGCGAGCGGCAGCAGGAGTGAAGCGCCCACCCTCAGCCTGCCCCCTCTAGGGCCCAGGAGCTCGCAGTGCCCTCCGCAAGGGCCCCTGGAATAAATACCCCCCCAGCAGCCACACTGCTCACCCTCCGCATGGGCACCTGAGAGCATGGTCCCCTTGGACCCCCGCCCAAGCACCTGCCGGCCCCACAGCGTACTCCATGTCCTTGGCCACCCATACCTGGAAGGGGTCGTGGGCTGCTCCTCCTGCCCCTCTCCCCTGCGGACAGCCTCGGCACCCACCTGGCAGCTGCGCTCTCCCACCGCGTGCCCTTCATGCTAATACCTTAATGAGAGCTGACGGGCGAGCCCGCACTGCAGCCAGGCCACGGGGCCACGTTACCTCATTACTGCAGGAGAAGCCACCCCCCCTACACACACCCAGCAAGAACTGTCCTTGCCGAGAGCACGGCTCCTCCCCCAATCTGCCCTGCAGATGCCCCTCAATCCCGACCCACAGACCCCCCCTGCTCCCTCAGAGCAGGGCTCAGGAGCACCAGGGCTGTGGGGTGGCGGCTGGGCTGGAGCCCATGTGGCTGCTCCTACGGGGAGCACCCCCCCTCCCCCAACCGAGTGTGGCCCCCGCCGGACCTGGACACAGAGCGGCCGAGCTGCAGACTCAGCTACAGGTGCCTCATGTACCCTGCAGAGGGATGGGACAGCTCAGCCCCTCCTGCAGCTCCAGGAGCCGTGTGGGACATGACTCTGGTGCTGCATCTCCTGGGGAAGGGGAGATGCAGAGACCTGTGCCACAAGGGGGAGCCACCCACAGGGGTACGTGCCAGACCCAGTGCCATCCTGGGCCCCACGGCCGCTGGGTTCCTAACAACACTGCAGCCTGGCCCCGATGCCTTTGTTTTTCCTAAACACTGCAACACGCCTGAGTACTCTGCATTACCCTACATGGCCAAGAGTGCCAACCAGGCCAGCTCAGGTCCTGGCTGCATGCGCCCACCCTCTGTCTTCCCACTTGGGGGCACACACCTGGCCACACGCGCCTGCCCCCTGCCCTGGGGACATGTCCAGCTGCACACGCCTGCCTCCCCTGCAGGTTTCCCTTCACTGGCTCAGCTCCAAGGGCCACCACCCTCCCCCCAACACACACACCCCCCATCTCCTCCCCGGTACACACATCTCCCCCTGCAGCCAGCCCCCCGGTACACGCCTGACCACACGCAGGAATCCCAGCTCCAAGCAGCCGCCTAGAGGCTAGGTGGCCACTCCCCGACACCAGCCAGCTCTGACCCCCTAGGAGAAGGAAGGCAGCAGAGAAGGGTACATTCTCCAGTCCTCCCAAGAATCCCACTCTGGAGCCATGATGAGCAGGGTCTGGCCCAGCTGGCTCCATGCTGTGCCCAGCAGGGTCTAGGGCAGAGGTACCATCCCGCACTCTGGGAGGACTCTGGGGTCCTGTCCCGTGGCTCATGGGGTCACTCGGCCCCCAGAGTGAGGCCAGGATCCCCAGAGGGTGTGGAGGGATGGGGACACACTCCTCACGCTGGGCTGCCACCCTGACACAGAGCTCACCATCACAGAGCTCCTGGAGTAACACCGCTCGGACCTGGCCACCAGGGGGGGCAGCTGCGACAGCTCCCCACCATCGCCGCGCTCAGTTGTGAGCTCCCCCCCCCCACCCCCTCCCGGCCCACTTGGCAAACACCCTGGGGGGCTGCGGACAGGCCTGGCCCAATCCCAGCAGGGAGCCACGGGGCCCATAGCCAGGCCGGGGCTGGATCTGGTTTCACAGCAGAACCAGCTGAGGCCCAGGGACTTGCTTCCCTCCCCACCCGCTTCGCACAGCCTGAGCCCCGCAGTGCCTGGCACCTGCTCTGTGCCCCCCCAGACCCAGCCAGCCAGGGCTGGCAAAGTCCTGCACCTGCCGGCTCAAGGGCTGAAGCATCCTTCCGTTGTGCAGGGCAGGGCGATCACACTGGTAAAGAGCCCGCCCTCAGGGACAGCCTGCACCGGGCGCGAGGTGCCCAGGTGGGGGCATAGCGTGCAGCAGGGCAGGACTCAGACGCCTGCAGGGGCAGCAGAGCCCTTGTGTGCACCCAGGCCCGCGGTGGTGGGGGGCTCACCTTGCTGGCTGTGCTGACCCTGCTGGTGCCACTAGCGGTGCTGCTGTTGCTGATCCGGATGGGTGAGCTCCGCAGCCCCAGGGTCAGCTCTAGGAAGGGAGGGCACGAGAGGCTGAGAGCCAGCTGAGGCCAGCCAGCATCAGGCACGGCTAGCTCAGCACGTCCCCCCACCCCCAACACTCACACCAGCACCCCACGGAGCAACCCAGGGCTCAGACCCGACCCCCGTAACTGCGGAGCCCTAGAAGATATGGCCCCCCACCCTCTCAGAGCCCACTCCCCCAGCGCCAGGGCTCACCATGCAGAACAAAGCCCACTCCTGCTGATGGCACAGCTGGCCTCTGCACAGGGAGAGTCCAGAGACACAGGGATCCCCCGCCCTGGCAGGGGATTCCCCCTAGGAAACCCAGATTCCCCAGCAGGGGACCTGCCTGCTCCACAATGACAGACTGAGGCCCCCAGGCACCCACAGCGAGCTGAGGTGCTTCCCAGCTCTGGGGCAGGACTGGGAGGGATCCTTCCCTGGGCGTGAGGACCCAGTGCCCGGGAAGCTTCCCACAGCCCTTCGGCTGGAGTCAAGCCTCCCCTGGCTGGGAGAAGGGGCAGCCAGCCCTGGGGCCATATAGTCCAGCTCCAAGAGCAGGTGGAGGCTCTGCTGATTTCCCCGTGAACCCCACTGATCTACCCTGGGGATAGGGGGAACCATGGGACGGCTGCTCAAAGGCATCCTAGCATGGTAGTCAGGAGGGGGCCAGGGGTAGGCTGCACCCCCACACGGCTGCAGAGCCAGCCCCACCTGGGGACGCTCAGGAGAGGCTGCCCTTTGCTCCCAGGAGCAGAGGCGTGAGACCCGCACGTTGGCAGCTCAGCCCTGCCGCCATGGCAGCTGTGGAACCTACCTGTCCGCTGGCTGCCCGGCGCGCTCACAATGCGGCTGCTGTCAGGCTGGGCCCTGCCATCCTTGATCTCGATGGTGAAGAGCGTTTTCATGGCGTCCTCGTCCCTGGTGCTGGCCTTGGTGCCGCAGGCAGGAGGCTGGGGCCAGGCCGGGCTGCTGGGCAGAGAGGCAGCGTGCTGGGTGCCAGGCTCCTCTGTGCAGGACGAGCTCCCCACGGCGTTTTCAATGGGCCTCTTGGGGGACGTCAGCTGGCCGCTCTGCGATTGGCCAGCCTGGCTCCTCCCCACAGAGCTGCCCTCCTCTTTAGGACAGGCTGGGCCCCCAGCCATCGCAGCCTCTGCCTCCGAGGAGGAGGTGCGGCGCTCCGTACGGCTGCTGGCTGGGGGGCCCCCCGAGCCCTCCTTGGCTCCCCGGAGGGCAGCATGGCCTGGAGGCGCCGGGCTGAGTCCGCACCGGGGACCACTGGGTAAGTCTGCTGTGCGCTGGGCACCCTGGGGGCGCAGGAGCTGCTGCTGCAGGACCCAAGAGCCTTTGCCAGGGCTCTCCCACTTCTGGCTGCAGGACCTGGGACCAGGCTGGGCCAGGGAGTCCGAGGTGAACTTGCGGACGCGCTCCCGCACCGAGTTGGCTCTCTGGAAGGGCTGCTCCCGTGTGGGCTCTGGAAGGGGAGACAGGAGTTGAGTTAGGACTTGAGCCATTCGTCCGCCTGTGGGCACAGAGCCTGACTGGCACTGGTGTGCTTTGCCCGGGAGGGGCCACATGGCATCCCCACCCCCAGCTCAGTCAGGTTTCAGGAGGACCCTGCCAGCCCATTACCCCAGAAGAGGGAGCAGAGAAGCAGCCTTGCACCATCTCTCACGCCCCTGGGACAGGGGCCCTGCCCCAAAGGGTGGCTGGCATGCTCTCTGGAGAAGCCAGGGCCAGGACCCCTTCCCACCGCATCCCTGGAGCGGCAGCAGGCAGTGTCACAGAGAGCCCCTTCCGGGGCTCCTGTTGCATGAAGGATATGGGGCAGAGCACAGGCTAGGGGGCAAGGGGAGGGGGCGTTACCTGTGCTGCAGGGAAATCCCACCTGCAGCGGGGAGAACGGCGCAGACGGCATGTGGGCGTAGCGGCAGAGATCCTGGTGGGAAGGGGTTCCTGGCACATCATCACTGCCCGGGGAAAGCCCACCTGCAGCGGTAGCCATGAGCATCCGCCCTGGGAACCTGGCCCCAGGGGTTACACTTGGCCGAACCAGGACCCCGACTCTCCATGAGCACAGATAACAGTCCTGTGCCGCCAGGCACCAGCGCCCCCATGCTCTCCGCTATGACCAGCCCTGCCACACAGCCTGGGCCAGGGGCTAGTCCAGCAGGTGAGCTCCAGGCTCAGCCCAGCAGGCGATGCTGCCAGGGCCCAGCCCTGCAATGAGAGCTGAGGGGAGGGGCTGCCCTGGGGGCTGCCGGAGACGTCCCCTTGCCCAGAGGGGCGATCACAGCTGCCGCAGGGCGCACTGTGCAGCTCCTGCTCCACACGCAGCCCTGGCACTGTCATCCCCAGGACCCCCTGCTCTAGGGCAGGGACACGAGCACCACGCAAGAGCCAGGCTCTCACAGCGGGACGCTGAGCCCACCTCTGCCAGGCTCCGGCCCAGCCAAGCAGTCACCCTCTGACGGCTGTTGGGGAGCCTGGGGGCCTGACCCACTTCCACAGGGGGACTCTCTTGGCCATGGAGAGGGGCTTGAAGTGATGCATGGGGCGGTGCCTATCCCAATTCTGGGCAGACCCCAGAGCTCTAGGTATCCAGGCCTCCTCCCTGCCCCTCCTGCACCCTCCCACTGCCAATTCTCACCCGGCCTTGCTCAGTGCCTGGGGGCAGCACCTGCTGGGGCTTATTCCCCTGCCCAGTTGGTGAGGGCCCCTGCCTCACGCCCCCGCGCAGGAAGCTCAGGGGGGCTGTCACAGAGATGACACCCCCCGCAGGGGGGTACTGGAGAAGGGCTACGCACAACGAACCCTGCTCCGCCTGGGAGAGGGAACCCGAGAGCCTGTCCTGCAGGGAACTCCCGACTCAGCCCCTCCCCAGCCTAGCGGAGAGCCTGGCAGGTTGAGTCAGGGGAGCAGGGGGGGCTGCCCAGGACCTCAGCTATTTCCTCCAGCTCCCCAAGCTGCAGCAGACAGCAAGGGGGGGAGGCCCCGGAGCTGCCTGGCACGGCTGGCCCACGGTAAGAGTCGAAGCGTGGGGCAGTCCCCGAGCTGGAAGCCCAACTCCCCTGCTGAGATGCCTCCAGCCAGCAGAGAGGGGTGGAGGGCCAGGAGAGCCCAAAGCGGTGCCGAGCCGCCCGCCTTATTGGGCTAAAGAATGTAAAAGGCCAGAGTTTGCTGCACACACGGATTCCCTTTCATGGCTCTGCAGCAGTCCAGCGAGCAGGCAGGGGATGTCAGCAGCAGCAGCCCGGCCCTGCTCCCACATCAGCAGCTGATGAGCAGGGTCAAGGAGGGGTCACAGGCCTGGGTCACAGGGACGCCGGGGGCACCCCCTCCAGGACCCCACGCAGACCTGCACCAGTCTCCCAAGGCACCGCCATGTTTGTGCCCACTGCCATCGGTCTGGATTTTGCCTGGGAAGCTTGTCCCATCCCGGGGGGGAGGTAGGCGGTGGAGGGTGGGTGCACATCCCCCAGCTCGAGCACAGATCCAGCTGTGCCCAGGAGCCCAGAGGTTGGTCACAGAAGGCTCAACTCCTTCAGACAGCCAGACTGGAGCAACGAGGACACAGGCTGGCCAGGAGCCCCAGCAAGGCCACGCTGCCTCCCCTGGAGGGCAGCACTGAGCTCAGAGCCCACAGCGCCACCCACTGGCCTGCCTTGGAGAGTGGCACTGCTGCAAGAGAGCCCACAGCTCCACCCACCCGTCATCCACCACCCCAAGGAGCTCCAAGCCGTTTCTGCAGCCAGCCCAGAGGGAAGCACCCCTGCGGGGGAAGGGGTTGGGGGGGGGTGCAGCATCCCCAAACAAGGTGGTTCACAGCACAGTCACACTGGAAGGGGCACTGCTGTGGGGAAGCTCACAGCCCCAAGGAGGAGACTGACACAGGGGAGCTCCCAGAACTGCCCACACAAGCACCTCCAGCAGAAGCATTGCTGGACATCTGCAAAACACCTCCAGAAAGGGGTCCCGCCACTTGCACAAGTCAACGTGGCCAGCACGGAGCTACTGCGGAGAAGCTCGCAGCGTCACTGGAGAGGGGGCACTGCTGCGGAGAAGCTCGCAGCCTCGGTGCCCCAGCATACAAGGAAGCCCTCACTTGATGCAGGAAGGTCCTTATGCAGACAGCCCATGTAGGCAATGGGCACCAACTCCCGGCAGGGGCTCCCTGACCACAAGCCCCGGCCAGGCACAGCTGGGGATGGCTGGCGGGAGGGGCTGGCGCTGTGCCTGTGTCTTACCAGCTCGCGTCTTGTTGGCAGTGCTGGCCGGCTTCTCGGGCGCTTGGCTTTTGACACAGACGCTGACCTGGGGGAAGGGGGAGGTGGGGGGTTAGTCCCAGACACTCCTCAACCTGACAGGTGCCACCTGGCCCCCCTCCCCCAGCTCTACCCACCCCCCTCAATCCCACCACACAGCCCCTGATAACCCGGCCCCAGCTCGGGTGACCAGACGCCCCGATATGTAGCTGTTTGTCCCACGTCCCGACGGACCTTTGGTCAGGACGCAATTTGTCCTGATATTTCGTTCCACCAGCAGCACTCGGCTCCCCCCCCCGCCTGCCACTGCTCCGCAGCAGCACTCGCACCCCCCCCGTTGCTCCGCCGGCAGCACCCAGCTACCCCCCCGCCACTGCTCCGCCAGCAGCACTCGCACCCCCCCGCCACTGCTCCGCCAGCAGCACTCGCACCCCCCCGCCACTGCTCCACCAGCAGCACTCGCACCCCCCCGCCACTGCTCCACCAGCAGCACTCAGCTACCCCCCCGCCACTGCTCCGCGGGCAGCACTCGCACCCCCCCCGTTGCTCCACCGGCAGCACTCAGCTTCCCCCCTGCCCGCCACTGCTCCGCAGCAGCACTCAGCTACCCCCCCGCCACTGCTCCGCAGCAGCATTCGCACCTCCCCCCCCGGTGCTCCACCGGCAGCACTCAGCTTTCCCCCCGGCCACTGCTCCGCCAGCAGCACTCGCACCCCCCCCCGCCACTGCTCCGCCAGCAGCACTCAGCTTTCCCCCCGGCCACTGCTCCGCCAGCAGCACTCGCACCCCCCCCGCCACTGCTCCGCCAGCAGCACTCAGCTTCCCCCCCGCCACTGCTCCGCCAGCAGCACTCAGCTTCCCCCCCGCCACTGCTCCGCAGCAGCACTCGCACCCCCCCCGGTGCTCCACTGGCAGCACTCAGCTTGCCCCTCCCGCCACTGCTCTGCCAGCAGCACTCGCCCCCGCTCCTCCCCCCCGCTGCTCCGCCGCCAGCGCTCTGCTTCTGCCCCCCGCCACCCTCCCTCGCTGCTCCGCCAGCAGCACTCGGCTCCCCCCCCGCCCCCCACTGTTCCACCGGCAGCACTCTGCTCTCCCCCGCCCCCGCCGGCACCACTTGCCTTTTTTTTTTTTTTTTTGCACTCCACTGGCGGACCCCCCCCCCCCGCGGATGTGTCCTGACATTTTCTCCCTCTCACCTGGTCACCCTAGCGCCAGCCCCGCTGATGCGCCCCACTCCTGACCTGCAGCCCCCTGCCATGCCGCTCTGGGACCCTGGGGAGGCGAGGTGGGACCTTACAAGGCGCAGGGTAGTTCTGTGTCGCTGATAAAGGGGGACGTGTTAAGCCTCAGACTCATTTCGCTCATGTCCTGTTTCAGGCCTGGAAAGCGGGTCCTAGCGGCCAGCACTCGCAGTGCCCGGCTCAGCCCTGTCACATACAGCCCGTGGGCACCGCACTCCACCTGCCGGCCCAGCAGACAGGGCAGCCACAGCCCGTTCCTGCACCCCCCGTCACGCCCCCCAGGAGGGGCAGCTGTCCCGTTACCTGGCTGCTCCGGCTCCCGTTGCTGGGCAGCCTCTGGTGAGTCTCCTCCGCTGGGCAGCTGTCGCCCGTGGTTGCAGGTGCCTCTTGCTGCTCTGGCCCGCCCTGGCTGAGCCCCTCACTGCCCCCTGCCTCTGGCTGGCTGAGCCCCTCGTCATCTCCCTCCTGTGCACAGGGGCTGGTCGGGCTCACGCAGGGCTGTTCTGCCCCTGGGCCGGGCTCCGGGCTCTGGGAGCTGCGCTCCGGGGGCTCGGCTCTCTGCTGCGGCTCCAGCTCCGAGGATGAGGAGCAGCGCGGGGGATGCAGCGGGTCCAGGAGCAGCAGGGTCCCCGAGGCCAGGTCTGCAGGAGAAAGAACCAGCTTTTTATGCGGGAAGGTCACCCTAGAGTCCCCCCCCACACGCACACACAGCTAAACCGCCCCATCAGCCCCTCCCGAGTGAGATCCCCACTGGGGCAAACCCTCTCTCACCACTCCCTGCCGCACACCAACTGCCATGGTCCGGCCCTGCTTGGCAAGACCCCTGTTCAGGACCAGCAGCAAACAGCGTGCTGCCCTGACCACACACTGCGGTCTGGGAAAGGGGCGGCTGCCCCAGTCCGATGCTCCCTGCCAGGGACAGAGCAGGCAGACCCTACAGGCCACGACCCCATTGGGCAGGGCATGGCAGGGTCCCACCCACCCCATCCCACTGCCCCTGCATGACCAGCAGAGGAGAAGGCTCTGTGCCCTCCCCTCTGGGCCCCCAGGCTCTGCCCCGGTGTGGGACGGGACGGATGCAGCGCTCCGGGGCAGGACTTTGCCTATGGAAATCAAGCCCCGGTGGCAGGATTTACATGGACTCACCCTGGGCATCCGGTTTCTGGGGCTCTCCCCTCTGCTCACTGCGTAGCTCCCGGATCTGAGCCCGGATGCGCTCCTGCTCCTCCAGGTCCTCTAGCTGTGCCCAGGAGACAAGGGCGTGAGTGCCAGGTCAGCCCGCCCAGCTGCCAGCGCCCCCCCCCCCCGACAGGACTGAGATGTACAGGCCACCCCCTTACATATCTCCTCAGGAGCCTGGAGTAAGCCCACAGCAGCTTGCCATGCTCCTCTGGGGATGGGTTCAAATCCAGCCCAGGGAGGAAGTGGCTGGAAGACCCCAGGGTGACGGAAAAAGGGCTCAGGCAAGCTCCCACTCCCCAAGCCAGCCAGTCAGCCCTTCTCTCAAGGGGGCGGGAACTGAAGAGCCCCAGGAGGCTGATCTCGAGGGCTCTCTGAGGGCTGGCGGGGGGCCAGGTATGCAAGGCAGGGCCAACAGGGGTAGAGGGGTGGGTAGCTGGGCAGGGGAGGGTACATGGGCAGGCCACTTGGCAAGGCTGGCCCTGCCCCTGCTGCCTTTATCCTGCGGGAAAAGAACTCCCCCCCAAGCCGCAGTGCTCGGGTCACACAGACAGTGAGCGTGTGGGGCAGCTCTCAGGCTAATGCCCGCAGGCCCAGGCACCATCCCGCAGCGTCCCACAAGCCCTGGCCAGACAGAGGAGACTTCAGGCTCGGCTTGTCTCCCTCCTGCTTTCAGGAAGAAAGCCTCAAGGTCCCCTTGGCACAAATCCCCTGCCCACGTCACTGCCCAGAGCAGCTGTGGGAAACCCACTCCCCTGGGCTCAGGGATGGCAGGGTGGGACCGTGGTGATTACCCATGGGGCTGTGGGGTCCCAGGGTGCCCTGAGATACAAGAGGGAGGAATGGCACCCAGCGACAGTGGGCACCCTAGAGGGCACGGAGATGCATGGGGGGGAAGCCTGGGACACGATGGAGCCATCCCAATGCCCAGCATATTTGGCACATGGTGGGAGACTGCCCCCAAGTGCAGCGATAGCACGTGTGGGTGTGGGCACATCCCCGGCTCACTGCAGAGCCCTACACTAACCCTCTGCCCCAGGCCTCCCAGTTCCTGCAGGGCCCCCCCAGCCCCACACCTCACCGGCGAGCTCCCCCCTGCCCCACTCACCACAGAGCTGCCCCCATCCGCGCTCTCCTTCCCCTTGGAGGCCAGTGGCTCATTTTCCCCTTTCCAGCTGCTGTGGGCTCTCCCTGCCGAGGCTGCAGCTGGAAGGGAGGGAGGAAGGAGCCGGTTAACAGGTAGCTGGCCCGGGGCAGTGCCAGGCTAGGCCTGCGCAAGGAGCCAGGGGAGGGGGGGCGTACCCTCAATCTCATTGGCCCGCAGCTTGCGGATGGCGGCCCGGATCAGCTTGCGTTCCTCGTACTCGCCGGCTCCTCGCAGCTGTGGCAGAAAGGGACACGACATGGACTCTCAGCTCCACTGCCACCCCAGGCTCCTGGCACGATGGGGGAGGGAGTGCCCCCAGCGCCAGGTCCAGCCCACCCAGGCTCGGCTGCAGCCCATTCCCACATGAGCCAGGCCGGTTCTGCAGCCGCCAGAAACCTGTCACGGCCTACGATCCGCCAGGCACAGTGCAGGCTCCCAGACGACCCTCTGCCGCTGCTCCGTGCATGGGCACCAGGCTTGCCCTGCCATGCCAGGGCCAGGAAGGGAGGGAGCACAGAGCAGGGGTTACAATGGATGGTTGGGAGCCAGGACTCCTGGGTTCTAGTGACAGTTCTGCCACAAACTCCCCATGGTACCTGGGGAAGGCAAGTCCCTACCTTGCCTCAGTTTCCCCATGGCTAGGTGGTCAGGCGCTACCCCAGGGGGAACAGTGCTCCAGACGCTCTCACTGAATGCTGCCTACTGGGTGCAAGGGTGGGAGGTGCAGCACCTGCTGGGGAGGAGGTCACACACCAGGCAAACTAGCCGGCAGCCTCTTCCTCCCGCCCGCACCCCCATGCCAGCGGGAGACCAAGCCGCCTGCATCCTCCCCACCGCCCATCCACCAGAAACCTGCAGCCCTAGACTCAGGTCCCCTTGGCGGGACACCCTCCACTGCCCTGCTCCTTCAGCCCTAGGCCCCAAAAGGGAGAACCTAGAGCGTGCCAGTCGACAGCTGGCTCTGCCCCACGCTGCCATACATATGGCTCTGCCCCAGCCATACCCAGGTCGTGAGAGGTCCCAATCTCAACTGCTCCACTGGCACTACGGCAAGTACCCACCCTGCTCCTGGCACCAGGGGCTCTATGCCCGCCCATCTCTCTGTGCCTTGCCAGCAGCCTGACGGCACTGCTCAGACAGGGTAGCTGATGGGAGCAGAAGGTGACGGGACACGGCAGCTGGGTGAGCGGAGGAGAGCGAGCAGATGGGAGATGGTGCTGACGAGATCAGGGGACCCCCAACCAGAGTGTGCGAGCAGTAGCAAGGGTACAGCAATGGATCCGCACCCTGGCCTGTTTTATTGAGGGGAAACTGAGGCACGGAGAGGGTCAAGGACATGGCCTGCCCAAGGTCACACAGCAAGTAAGGGGCACAGCTGGCAACAGAACCCAGGAATCCTAGCTCTCCATCTTGTCCTTGGCTGCTCTGATCACAGGAAAGGAGAGGGAGTGGCGTGAGCCAAGCTGGAAGGCAGCAAGCACCCTGGCTGGCACCAGATCCTCCCACCCCACACCTAGGGCAGAGCGCAGACCTTGCTCCCGGAATGGAGCCAGAGCGGGGTCAATCCCTCCCCCAGAGGGCAGCCAGCAGCCCACGCCCTGGAGGGCAACTCACCAGAGCCGTCAGCTCCTCCACATCTGTGATGGAGTCAAGCTTCCCGGAGAGCAGTGCCAGGGATTTCTGCTGCTCCTCCTCCAGCCGCTGAGACCTGCAGAGAGACAGTCTGACCAGGGGCACGAGGCTGCTGGCAAGGGATAAGTGCCCCACCTGGTGCAGGCTGGGGAACAGGGCTGCCCCCCAATGCCAGAAATCCAAGTGCACGCTCAGCTTCCTGGGGGTGCAGGCAGGGAGGGGCCAAGACAGCATGATGCCAGGATAGGGGCACTTCCCCTAAGCCGAGCTGTAGCTTCTCCTCTGTGGGACCAGGGACACAGAGCAAGTCGGCATTCCAGGGGCTGCCATCCCAGCCTGCCTCAGCCCACACGGGCCCTAAGGCAGGAGGAACAGGCATCCAGGGAGCAGCGTGCAGCGATCACCGGCCTGCCTGCCAGAGCACTGCCATCCCTGCTGGGAGGGGCAAAGACTCTGCTCCATAAACCAGACCCATTGGGCCAGGGTGGGCAGCACACCCCATGCCCCCGCCCTGCACTCACCGTAGCCAGTTCTCCTTGTTCTCCTGCCGGTGGCTGCCGCGCTCCGAGCGGAAGCGCTTGGATGCCAGAGCCTCCTCGTCCCGCTCCAGCTCCTGGCGCCGCAGCTCCCGGATGGCCGAGCGGATCTGGCGCCGCTCAGCGAGGTCCAGCGTGGCCTCCAGCTGAGGAGCAGAGCAGAGCGGGGAGGTCACCCGGGACGAATAGAGCCTGCTATTTATCCAGCCCCTTCTCCCAAGGGAGCTGCGGTGAGTGCCACCCCTGCGGAGCGCCCCATCAGCCGCCCTCCCCCGCCTGCGCTCAGCACAAAGGGGCTGTTTGTGCCACTGCGCTAGCTGCATGGGAGCGTCACCGCACACACTGCAGGGCACTGTCCTCTCCTCGCCAGGCAGCGTGTGCCCTTGGCACACAGCCCGCCGGCCCCAGCACACAAAGCAGAGGGTGCCTACGCAGCAGGGGCACTGGCATGGCTGGCAGGGCTCTCAGAGGCAGCCTCACAGATGCACGTGCCAACAGGGACAGAGAGCAGGGACTGGGCAAGAGGAGGCCAACGGGCTTTTCCCGACACTGCAGCTAGCAGAGCCTGGGCAGGGAGCAGAACTCAGAGGCAAGACTTGGGCCCACACTGTCCAGCTTCAGATCATGCCGCATACTCTAGGAAGGAAGGAAGCTGGCAGCACACGCCAGGCCCCTCTGCAGAGACACAGATCTGTCCGGGGGGCACAGGGTGGTGGTTGGAGGGGAAAGAAAATGGCAGGCCCAAGGGCTGGGTCTGCTTGGGGCAAAGGGAGCCTGCAGAGATGGTGATGGGATGGGGTGGACAGGCACCCCGATGCAACAATACAATTCACTCTGACCACTGCAGCCCTGCCCCCCCATACCCCTCCCTTCTCTATCCTGAGAGTTTGCTCTGGTTCACTGCCTGCGGGGGGGCCCTATCCTGGGTGCTGCAGCAGCTGGAGGGAGACGCCAGAGTGGCGAGGGCAGTGTGCCAGGGCATGGGAGGCCCCGTTTCCTGACGTCCCATCTCGCAGTAAGCGCTGATCCCCACGTCCCTTCCTTTGGGAGGGCTCTGGCTGGAAGCAATGTCCAGCCATTTCCCCCCACACACACATACACACACACACAAAGCCAAGGCGGGGGAGCCACACTGGACCGCCCAGAGAATGGGGGAGCAAGGGGCACAGTGCAGTGACCAAGCACTGGGCACAGGTTCTCATCAGCAACTGGGCACCCCAAGGGAGAGCCCTGGGGAGAAACAGCTCCCCCATGCCTGGAGCAAACAGGGCCCCCTGCTCCATGAGCCAGAGGAGCCTGGTCAGCCACTGTTTGCAGCACCGAACTGACCTGCCCAGCAATGCCCAGCCCAGCACCAGTGAGCACTGGCACATGCCAGTCCAGCAGGTGGGCCCATGGGAGGGGAGGGGCAGCATCTTGGGTAGTAGGTGGGACAGGGAACACTGCAGATTCGGGAGTGGTTGGAGCTGCCGGGGGTGGCTGTGAAGAATCTAGGCTCCCAGCAGCACAGAGCATTCTGGGGGGCAGAGTGCCCAGCTCAGAGACCTCAGCTCCAGCAACCCTCCAAAACCCTGGGCAAAACAGGACATGTTTCCCCCCAACCCTCTCAGCCAGCCCACCACACGGGACACCCTGCTGCTGCTCAGGGGAAGGCTGCTCAGACAGGTCTGCAGAGTGCTGCCAGGGGCAGCGCCAGCCATGCAGGACGAAGGGCACCGTAGGTTCCACGTGGGCAGTGCCCTGGGCCTGGCCGAGGAGCCCAGGGTGGCTCCCTTGCTGTTGCTGCAGCAGTGCTCCTGCCTTGCTCTGCACAGGGACTCATCTCCAGGGACTAGCCAGGGACCCCACGGCTGGGCCAGGTGCAGGAAGCCAGGCCCAGGCCTAGCGGGAGAGGAGAGCCCAGAGACCCCCAGCCCCAAGGGGTGGGGACCCAGGAAACCCCAGGAAGCAAGGGCAGGAGCACAGCCAGCTGGGCCCTGCACAAGCCGGAGTGCCTCTCTGACTGCAGCACGTGAGTGCTGAAGGAGCCACTGGCTCCAGCAGCTACTTCTCATGGAATTTGTTAAAAATAAACGATTTGACCCAAACCAGCTGCTGTTCGAGATGGAGCCTTTGAGGGGTGGGAGCAGCGGTGCCAGCCCCAGCCTGGGCTCCTGCTTCCGCCTTCCCTCCCCCTGAGCACGTGGAGCCAAACCAACCCTGCAGCCCACTGACCAGGCCCAAGGGGAAAGACCCCCAGTGCAGGAAGTGAACCCACATTCCCCTCCACCCCCAGGGGCAGGCAGCTCCCACCCCGGCAGCCCCAGCCTGGGCTCCTGCTTCCGCCTCCCCTTCCCGAGCACGTGGAGCCAAACCAACCCTGCAGCCCACTGACCAGGCTCAAGGGGAAAGACCCCCAGTGCAGGAAGTGAACCCACATTCCCCCCCACCCCCAGGGGCAGGCAGCTCCCATCCCGGAAGCCCCAGCCTTTGTCTGTTTCTTGGGGAACTGGGCTAGGGTGGAATTAACATCTCCAACCATCTGTAGCCTGGGCCCATTCCCCATCAGCCCCCCAACAGCCAGCTAAGGACACCGCTCCATAAACCCCCCGGGGGGAAGCCCCACTCCAGATTCCTGGCCCCACACTGCAACCACTCAACAGAGGGTGAGTCCCCCAGGTGCCAGTCCAGGGGGCAATGGCCCCAGTCTCCCCACAGTCCCCACTTCCCTCCTGGCAGCTCCAGCCCTGGTTCCCACTTCCAGCCTGGACAAAGCAGCAGCAGGTTGGGCCCAGATTTCAGCAGCAAGCCGGATCCAGCCACATGCGACAAGGGGGAGCCCATGAAGCATGGTGTGGGTTGGGTCAGCCACCAGCTCCCCCGTTTCCACAGCCAGAGCTCACTGTGCCAACATGAAGCGTCATTCCGGGAGATGCCAGGCCAGCTGGACCCTCCTGCAAGAAGCCGGTGCCCTTTGGTGCCTCTGGAAGCTCAGGCACCCACAGTGGAATAAACACTGCCTGCCCCAGAGCCCCTTGTGATGAAGTGGGACTGTTCCTAATGTTTCCTCTGAATACTGGGTGGGTGCCTCAGTTTCCCCTATGCATTTCTTAAGTCTTCAGTGTGCATAAAGTGCTGGCTCTTCGTATCCTAGCAACAAACGGCCAGGGCCCTTCACCCTGCAAGGGGGTAGCTAAAGGTGAACAAAGAGATCAGGTGACCTCCTGGCCCGGGAAAGAGACAAAGGCCAGAAAGGAGGGGTTGGAGGGGGTTTCAGTTTAGAGCTGGCTGGGGACGGGAAGTGAGGGCACACGGATTGTCTGGTTCGCTGTGCCCTAGAATGGACCCAGCTGAGGGGTCCCGTTCTCTGTACCTACAAGCTCTGTTTTAGACCATGTTCCTGTCATCTAATAAACCTCTGTTTGACTGGCTGGCTGAGAGTCACGTCTGACTGTGAAGTGGAGGTGCAGGACCCTCTGGTTTCCCCAGGACCCCGCTGGGGTGGACTCGCTGTGGGAAGCACACGGAGGGGCAGAGGATGCTGAATGCTCCAAGGTCAGACCCAGGAGGTGAAGCCGTGTGAGCTTCTTGCCCTGGAGACAGTCTGCTCCAAGCGAAAGGAGGCTCTCCAGAGTCCTGACTGGCTTTGTGGGGAGCAGTTTCAGAGCATCGCCCAGGGACTCCATGACACCCCTCCCCACCACTAGGGTGCTCAATGGTGGAGTCCCTAGGGAGCGGCTCTGATGCACCAGGTTGGGGAGCTGGCAGGCACACCAGGGGGTGGGGAGACCAGCCAGCAGGGTAGCTCAGAGCTGCCCCACATTCTGCTTCTTAGACGCTGAAGCATGAGTTTGGAGCTGTTAGTCCTTGCCTGAATCCCAAACACCTGGCCCGGAACCGCTGCACAAACGGCCCACAGCTATCCAGAGCCCATAGCGCCCGGTAAGAGGGCAAGCGCGGGTCACCAATGCTCTGCGCCATGCTGCGTGGGGTGTGCTGGCCTGCCAGACACCTTGCCCCTGGATCCCCAGAGAATAGGAGGGATTCACCTCCCCGGAGCTCCCAGCTCATCCCCACGGTCTGATGGGGGTGGGGTCAGACAGGAGAGCAGGGGGAGGAAAAGACAGGATGGAAGGGATACCGAGCAGAGATTAACTGGTGTGACAGGGAGGGGAGATTGGCTGGTACCAGCCACGGGGCCTCTGGTGGGACCAGGTGGCAGAGTCCTGGGCATCCCTCTTCCCTTCACTCACAGGTTGCCACGTACGCCAGGGCAGGAGGTAGCATTTTGCAGGCTACAAGGCACCTCTTGGGAGAGCATCTGAGCCCCGGGGACGTGCCGGTGGGACCCCACTCTGAGACAGGGCCGTCAAAGACAGCAGGGCGCTGAGTGGCACAGGGCTCACACTGGGCTGCCCAATACTCCGAAGAGTGCAAGCATAGCAGCTCCTTTCTGGAGCCACGAGCATGGTCCCGTCTGGCTCTGAGTGGGGACCCCTCCCTCTTACACGCTGCCCATCAGCGCAGTTGGTATCAGCCACACTGCAGCTGGTTCTCACACTCTGCAGCAACTGGTGCCTCTTCACCACAGCTGAGAGCAGTCCCCATAGCAGGGGGGCTGCCAGCCAGGGGCCAGCTGGCTCTCTTCCACACAGCCCCAGGCAGGGCTCTACCATGGGGGGCTGCAAGCCAGGATCAGGCCCTGCCTCTGGCCCCTGGGGCAGGGAAGCAGCTTCACACTCTGTGGACCCTGGCAAGGAAAGCGAGTCAGTTCTGGAGAGAGGCGCAGGGAGAACAGCTGGGAAGAGACAGGGCCTCTCGCTGCTCCCCTTGGACGGGTGTGCGAGGGAGGGGCAGCTAATGCGGAAATTACCCTTTCCATTCCGGGCCTCCTCCCACCCCTTCTCAGCAGCTGCTCCAGTAAAGGGGGGGGTGGAGGGGGACTCCACACTGACTAGCCAGGCCGGTGGCTGCTATCCCCAGGAAGCAGCACCGCACACATTCCCCCCACAGCCCTAGGTCAGTTATGCAGTGCCACGCACTGCGCTGGCACACGGAGCAGGCAGGAGACACCACATGGAGACACCCACTCCACCCAGCCACAGACAGGAAACCCTGCCTGGCAGCGATACCCTTTCAATCTGCAGGCAGGCAGGCTGTGAGGGCTCACGCCTCCCATGAGTCAGCTCCACTGGGGTCTCTTAGATTCACAACCCAATGCCCCCAACCCCCATGCAGCCCGCCAAGGAAGGTACCTTGCCCCACTCTCCCCTGCGGACTCTCCCTTTTCCCCATCATCCTGGCCCCGAAGCCAAGTGCTCCTGCCTGCACTCAGCAATCCCACAGAGCCAGGATTCCACCACTGCCCACGCTTCCCCATGGCACTGCCAGGCCAGCTGTCCCAATGTCCCTTTTGGTTCAAAGCCACCCATACTCCATATGCAGGCCGGGGGCAATGAGAGACCTCAGCCCTGGGCTGCCACTGGGGCAGTCACCAGAGGCCCTGAGGGATGCGGGAGTCAGGCTCCCAGAGGACAGGAGCTCAAGGAGCTCTGGGGAGGAAGCTGAGCTCAGCATAGGGCCTAGAGCCCTTCCCCCTGCCAGGATGGGGGCACAAGCTCTGAGCTCCTCACGCCCTGCCCAGCCCAGCCAGGGATTGGTGCTCCCGCCTGTCCTCGCCCAGCAATGCTGAGCTGGACTCTTCACCTCAGGAGAGGCTATGGCGTACTGCACAGCATCCTGGGCCAGGGGGCCGCCTGCCCTCCCCTTGGCAGACCCAGGCATGCCCTGCCCCAAGGTGAACCCGTAATGGGCATACGGCAATCGTCAGCAGACCAAGGCCAAGCCACAGCTCCCCCTCGTGACACCCCACAGCCAGGGCAGGCCGTTCTGCTCCCCGCAATGCCTCTCCCCACCTGGGGCACCAGCATACTCAGCCTGGGACAGCACCTCCCTCTGCCCTTCCATGGCCCAGTCCTGCCTAGTGCTGTTGCCTGCTCTGCAGGGTGAGCGCACCACACTGGGCCCCCCAGGCTCCTCTCTGGAGCTTCTGCAGGACCAATAGCTTGTGGGGTGGGAAGCAGGTGCCCTGGCTCTGGGCTTCCTCCTGGGGAAGCCTGGGCCAGCCCCATGGCCATTCAGAGTCAGAACAGTGCTAGGCCTAGCAACGGCTGGCTTGGCAAACACGCAAACAGTAGCTATTCCACCCCAGGGCTGAGAGCTGGGCACATGCTGCCCCCCAGGAACCACTGCCCACAGGGGCGGGCTTGGGTGCTTCCCCCCTCAGCTGCCAGCCTGCAGGGTCAGCTGCCCCCAGCAGCAGGAGCAATTAGCACACAGACCAACTCCTTCAACCACCTGCTTCAGTGGGGCGGGGCGGGGCAGGTCACCCGTGGCAGCAGCGTACCTGGAGCCCTGGGGGGGGGGACGCTGCCAGCAGCACCCGTGAGAGCATAAAGGGAACCTAGACAGGGGCAGCCGCTTGGCTCTGGCTGCTCCCTGGCTGACGCCCAGCAGCAGATACTCACCCAGCGAGTCCTGGGCTCTCCTCACCGGGGCTGCTAACAACAGGGCATGTGGGGCTGTCACAAGCCCATGGCTGCCCCCCGAGCCAGAGCCCAGCCAGGCCCCCTAGGGACAGAGAGTGCAGCCCTGCCCCTTGTGCAGAGGAAAGGAGGGCCAGGCAGGCTGGACACGCAGAACGGAGCTGGCCAAGACAGCGGGTAGCTCGTTCAGAGCTCAGACATGCGGGGGACTCCAAAGCCTAGGCAGGGGCTTCCCTGTGCAGAATCAGCAAGGACATTCTGGGGGAGGGCAGGAGAGGTGGAACCCCCTGCATTTGCCATGCAGAGTGAGTGTGGGGGGACACCCCCCAACAGGTCCAACCCCTCCCCCTCCCATCCACCAAAGCAGCCTCCACCTGCAGCCTCTGGAAAGGCCCCGGTCGCTGAGCCGAACCAGCCTGGTGTCTGCCTGACCAGCCCTCTCCAAACGCTGCCTCAAGGTCCCCCCAGTCAGCACTCGGCCTTACCAGGTGCCACGCAGCACTCCAGCCCCCAAGCCTCCGGTGCAGGAAGAGGGGGCGCGTCCACACCAAACTCAAGGCTCCTACCACTACTCCAGCCAGTGCAGATGGGCCACCAGCCCAGTCACTGTGGTGTGCAGACCTGCTTGTGGCGTGGGGGCGGTCACTGCCCAGGGCCCTGTCTGCAGTGTCACTGCTGGGGAAGCCTGGTGTGGACGCAGCTCCGAGACACCCACCCCGAGGCAGCAAACCCACCCCCCCAGCCGGAAGAGCCGCAGCCCCATTGAAGGGCTCAGCTGCAGGATGCTGCTTCCCAGAAAGGAAATCCGGGGGTGGGGTGAGGGGAGACCTGAGGAAATCAGATGGACTCTCCCCAAGGCAAGGCAGGGGCATTGCCGGCTAGCCGTGGACGACAGGCCCAGCACCCCACTGTGTTGGGGCAGTTGGCTCAGATGAGCCGTCAGCCCTGCGGACTTTCCAGCTGGTCCCAATGAGACCCCCAGGCTGGGACCAGCTGCTGAGCGAGCCCCATGGCCCCCTCCCACCCTGTCCCACTGGATGCGGGTACAGGCCTGCCCATCCCCCAGCAAGGCAGCTCTCCGAAGGGAACCGGTATCACTGCACAGCAGCGCAGGGAGGGGGGGCAGAGTGGGAGGGGACATGGGGGGGTTTGGAGCCTTCCTCCTCATGGTGCAGACAGCAGGTGCCCCTCGTCCCCACCTTTTGGCACTGCAACTCCTCATTGGAGCAGGAAGGAGGGAACCCCTCCCCCGGCCTGCCCCTCGCAGCGTGCCTCTCTCCCTCCCCCATCCTGCTGACAGCGCTTGGCCCCGGCCCCATTTCCTGGACAATGGGTCACATTTACCTTTGTTGTCAGCTCTGTTTCCTGGCCGCCCCATGTCCCTCTGCAGCACACCCGGTCCCCAGGCATGCAGGAAGGGTAGAGGGCAGGTCGCACTGGCCTGCTAGGAGCAGGACCGCCTGAATCAACATGGCTGGCACACACGCTCCCAGAGCCAAGGGTCAGGAGCTCCTGCGCCCCTTTCCCTGCTGAGACACGGCCTGCAGCCAACACCACTGCCCACATGGCATCCTCGTCCAGCGTGTGGGCCAGGACCCCGGCCAACCGGGAGAACAGCACGCATCACGCTTGCCCAGCGTGTGGGCCAGGACCCCGGCCAACCGGGAGAACGGCATGCATCACGCTCGTCCAGCGTGCAGGCCAGGACCCCGGCCAGTCAGGAGAACAGCATGCATCACACTCGTCCAGAGCGCAGGCCAGGACCCCAGCCAGCCGGGAGAACGGCATGCATCACGCTCGCCCAGAGCGCGAGCAAGGACCCCGGCCAGCCAGGGAGAACGGCACGCATCATGCTTGCCCAAGGCACAACATGCTCACCCAGCACGCGGGCCAGGACCCCAGCCAGCCAGGGGGAATGGCAGGCATCATGTTCGGCCCAGCGCGTGGGCCAGGACCCCAGCCAGCCAGGGAGAACGGCACGCATCATGCTAGCCCAGCGCTGGCAGTTCTCTGGCCCCACAGCTGGCAGTTCCCCAGTCGCAGCTGCACCCCTCAGACTAATGTTTCTTGAGGGAGCAGCCCAGCCAGAGACCAGGCTTCTCTTCCATTATGGGGCCTCTGGAGCCCTCTCGCTCCCAGTCAGCCGGGGTGGGGGAGAGGTGGAGAAAGGGAGAGAAGCCAACCAGGGTCTCCAGCTCTGTGCTGGCTCTAGGGGGCACTGCTCTGCGCTTGATTCCCTGGACAGCATTCCCTCTGCGGAGGAGAGATTACAACAGAGCAGGAGAAGCATCACATCTCTAACCCACGTCAGCACCGAGCCCAAGGCAGGGAAAACAAACAGCCCTAGATGCTCTGCGGCCAGCAGCACAGGGGAAACAAATGTACTGGAAACCACAGCCTGAGCCGATCGGCAGGGAAAGGACTGAACATCCCACCCCGCTCAGCTCGGGTCGTGCCAGAGGCCCTTGTGCACACACACCCCCGCCAGGCAATAAATTAACGGTTACGAGCTAACGCCTGCCTAGCGAAACATGCTGGAGCCCTGTTTACAAGGCTGCATTGTAAGTCACGGGTGGGCGGCTTCCCTGGCAGTGCCAGAGCCCCCTGCCATTCACAGGCCTCTCCCCAGCACTGGGACGGGGCACGCTGTCCCATTTATAGGCAGCTGCAGCTAGGAAGCTATAATTACCTCCAAACCCACACGGCTTTGGGAGCAGGCAAAGGACTGGAGGGAGCCAGCACAGAATGGAGAGAGGGGCACCAAGGAGCCAGACACTGGGCACATGGACGGACTGACTGAGCAGACAGAGCTACAGACAGTAGTCGGGTGCACTTCTCTCATGGCCTGCACCTCTAAAGGCGCTCCGGATCACCTGTTTCTAGGAACATACACTCCAGCCCCAGGCAGCCATCTCTAGGGTGGGTCATGGCAGCTGTTTAACAGCACATAACACTGCACAACAGTTCAAAGGAAGGACTGCAGGTGGGTGGGGGAGGGGGATCAGTGGGAAAGCAAGAGCCAGGGTTGGGAGAGGGCTTGAGGGAAGGTAAAGCGAGGATCCAAAGTGGGCAGGGGGGTGGCATCAGTGAAGAAACAGGTGGACCCTGCACCTGCACCCCTCCAGCCCCGGCCCCCCCTTCGTCTGGCCCCAGCTGGGAGGGAATTTGCATTCTGCCTCTCTAATGAGCCAGACTGGAATGTGGAGAGGCCGGGAGGGGGGCGCATGCCCCAGCTTTGGGTCAACTGGGTCCAGAGGGGGCTCAGCATAGCTTAACAGGCTGAGCTGGAATCCATGGATGCACCCGGCTGCGCCCGAGAGGTGGCGGTATCCATGTGACAGCACGGGCCTCTGCCCCAGGCCTTGTGTGCCAGGGGTGCAAGTCTCCCCCTCTCTCTGGGAGAATTTTACTCCATGTTCCTCAGACACATTTACAATCCCCCTGATCGCACCGTAGCCCTGCCAGGGGGCTACCCAGATCCCGACAGCTGGGGCTGCCAGGGCAAGCTCTCAGGGCTGGTGCCACCCCATGCAGGCCGCAGGACCTGGGGGCTCTGTCTCCCCCATGATCAGGCTTGGCCACACTTCCCTTATTGCCACATGGGCTGAGTCAGCCCCAGGAGCCTGCCCGGCTCCCTTTCAGAAGAGGAGGCAGCAGTGTGAACATTCAAATCAGCCAATCAGCTGCCAGCTGGGCCAGGGCAGCGCCACCCTGGGCAGAGCTCAGCACCAGGGAGCCTGGCACACACCCAGTTCAGGGGCGGAAAGGTTCCCAGCGAGCCAGCCCGGTAAGCCTTGAGACAGGCAGCGCCTGCACAGGACAGGAGCTGACTCTGCAGAGATCATTAACCTCCCCACCCACACGGTGCCCCCTAAGAACTGGCCAGCCCCCCACCCCCTGGCAAACCCCTCAGGAAAGCATGGGGAGGAAAGCAGAAAGGGCAGGAGGGAGCAAGAACCCATTGGTTTAAAGGGAGCTAGGGCTGGGAAGGGGGAAGCAGAGGGGAGCAGAGGCGTCTGGGCGTGGAGAGGGGGAGGAAGTGCAGGGAGAGGCAGGCAGTTTCTCCTTATATGGGCTATTCCTCTTCCAGCACGGCAGAGCCAAAAGCCAGCAGAAAAATCCCTCCTCCCATGCCAGCTCTGAAGGAGCCTCTCCCAGCCGCCCAAGGCAGAGCACAGGGCTAGGGACAGCCCCTGGGCAGGGGGCTTCCCCACACAGCCAGGGATGGGGATAGCCCTCTCCAGCCCCACAGGGGAGACAGGGTGAGAGTGACATGCATCAGAGAAACGCATTCACCACAACGCCTGGGCCCAGCCTACATGCCCCATCCTGCATGCACAGCAGCCACCACCAGGCCAGACAAGAGCACAGGTGACAATCCGCATTGTGGGGGGAGCAGCTGGGCCAAGTAGCCTCTGGAGGGGCAGAGAGGACAGCCATCGCTGGATCCCAGCCATGCTTCTCCGCCTCCGAGCACACCCTCCAGCTGCTCCATCACTGACTGAGTCAAGCCCCTGGCTCTCCAGGGTATGAGGAGAATTCAAGGGGAAACTAAGGCACAGAGGGGTTTCTGGCACAGCTAGGGCACCTGTGGTCTACCCCAGGCAACAGAAATAAAGCCCCTCTCTGCTGTGGCCTCGGCGAGGGCTCCGCAGCTCCGCGCACTCAGAACAGATCGAGCTGGGTGCCCCGGCTCTTCTGTGCATCCTCCAAGCACACAGAAGGGCAGGGCCCGAGTGACAGCCCAGCACTGGGCCCTAGCAGGGCAGACGCTCTCCACTCAGCCAGACCGCAGAGTCCACATGAGACTCCAGGACCTTGGCCACAAGAACCAGGCGCCAGGACAGACGCACCTGGAGACCCGTCAACAAGCAACCCAAAGAAGAGCTCAGTGAGGGCCATGGGCCCCCGAGGGGGCAGTCAGGCACTGGGGAGGGGACGGTCACGGGACTGTGCTGGAGACAAGATAAGGCCTCCAAACAGCCATCCAGCACCAGCTGCTGTCGCTGGGGTGCGCCTGCCCCACAGCGGGGCCCCACACAGGGCAAGGGGCTCCCAAGCAAGCCAGGCCTCATATGCGGGTCTCTCTCATGCCCTGCCACCTCCCCACACTGCTGCCCTCCCCAGTAACCCTCCAATAGCTGCCACTGCCCTGACTCAACGCCCTCCCCTGCAGAGCTCCCTTCCTCCGGGCATCACCCGGAAAGCACCCTCCTCCATGGAGCCCGTGATGAGTGTCTGACTGCTATCGCTCTCCTGGCACGGGGCAGGCCTGCTGCTCTCCCGACAGCCATGTGAGCGTCCAGTGCCTTCCCAGCACAGCCCCGCTCCTACCTAGCAAACCGGGTGCCCCAGCTCGCTCAGGGCTGCTCCCTCCACCAAGACTCTGCTTCAGTGGAGTGTCACACAGCCCAGGCTGTGCCCCCGCCCCCTTCTCCCCCCAGCCCAGGCTGCGCCCCCGTGCCCATGTCCCCCTCCCCCTCTCAGCGCAGGCTGCAACACTGGCCTCGTCCTGCAGCCTGGCTCACCTTCTGCACCCAGGCTCACCTTCTGCACCCACACCTCCGCCTCGGCCACACTGCTCAGTATACCACAGCACCTGCTCCCCCTCCACCGAGGCCCATCTCCTCCAGCCTGGACTACTGAGCCCCCGCCAGCTCACCACACTGAGAGGATCAGTCTCACCCTCCAGCCACACCCGGGGCTCCCTGCGGGATCTCTCACTCCAGCTGGCTGCTCTATCTGCTGGCCAGTGCCTCCCCCTCTGCTGATCTAGTGCCAGCTTCCTCCATCCCTTCACATCAGCTCCCCGCCATGGGGGCGACAGCCTTCTTCTCTGCAGCTCCACATACTGCTGCTCTCGCTGCCCTCTCCCTACGCCAAGCCGGGGGGGGGGGGGGAAGTCAGTCCATTCTCCCCCGCCAAGCCCGTGGGGGGGAGGGGGGTCAGTCCACTCCCCGCTGCCAAGCATGGGGGGGGAAGGGGAGAATCAGTCCACTCTCCCCCGCCGAACCAGGAGGGAGGGGGTCAGCCCCCACACTTCCACCCAGAGCGCACTCCCAAGGGCTGGCTCCCAGACACGGCCAGGATGGACAGGCCAAACACCGGCCCCTCGAGCCCCAGAGGGTGCCAGGTCTCCAGTCCTCGCTGCCTGCTGAGACGGGATGTTCCTCCCAGGCTGACTCAGCTTCCTGCCGTTAACCATTTCCAAGGATTACTGACACGGCACCTCGGCCACCAGCAGTTTGGCCTTTGGAGCGCGAGAGCCAAACCTTCCTGCTAGGGGCCAGCAGCTGAGATGGGGGAGGGGGTGGTTAGCAGTCCAGCTGTGCCTGGCCCCACAGCAGAGAGGGCAGCATGGGGCCTTTGGGGCCTCCCCCAGAACCCAGGGCCCTAGCCGCAGGCCTTCGACCCCACGACAGCCCCAGTGTGTCACACTGGGTGATGGGGCCCGTGGCCAATTGGTGGCCTGTTAACCCCCCGCTGAGCTGCTCTGCGGGGCGGGGAGGGGGGTATGTGGCCAGGGTTGCTCACTGGAGGGTGCCTTGGTGGGGAGTAGGGGGGAAATCTAGCCTCCCTGCTGCGGATAGCACAGCCCAGCCACACAGGCTGCAGCCCCGCCTGCCTGACCTCAGCCCCAGCAGTGTACCCCGGAGCAGACCGCTGGCTGGCACCCACTCAGGAGTCTCCCCCGACTTCCTCATCCTGGGGTTGGGAGCTCTCTGACCACTCCAGCAGGCAGGACACCCTGAGCAGGGAGGGGGCCTAGGGTGGGGGTTATTACTGCGGGGGGACTGCAGATGCCTTGCCCCAGGACCCAGAGTCTGTCCAGCAGGCCGGGTGAGAACCAGGGCAGAGGAGGACGTGCTGCTGCCGAAGGAGCCAGTGGTCCTGGAGCGGCCTGCTGCTGGGCACAGCAAGTGGGTGCCGAAAGGAGGGGGATGGCAGGTTTCTGCCCCAGCCCGTGGGGTCCCTTCCACAGGCACACTAAGCAACACGACGCACGCCAGGGAGGGAGCTGGAGCAGATGGGGAGCGCTGGCTGCTCCAGGGCAGAGGCCCTGCAGAGAGGGGTCAGAGCACTTCCTGCTGTGACTGGATTCTAGCAGCAGAGAGCAGGTGTCAGGTGCAGGGAAGGGCCACCTGAGCGGGCAGGAGATAGAGACCTGAGCCAGACAAGCACAAGGCAGGTGACAAGCAACAGCATGAACACCTATCCCTGGCAGCAGGAGCCCAGAGCCCAGGCTCAGCTGAGCAGGGCAAGGCGATGGGGCAAGGGCAGAGTGCGTCTAGGACAGCGTGCGGAAGGAACTGATGCACGCCAAGGCCAGGGGTACGGTCAGCAGCAACAGAACAGTGAGCTTGCCAGAGCTATGACAGAGCCCTACTGTGCTAGGCACAGAGCTGGGGAGTGGCACCCCCTCTCCCCTTCCAGTGCCAGAACAAGGGGGTCAGGCCCCCACGGGGCCATCACTTAGGGCAAGGCAGAGCCCTGCTTCATCAGAGAGCGAGCACTAACCCTGCTGCTCACTGGGCACCCATCGCCCTCTCTGCCTATGGATGTGCCCCATCATCAGGCAGTGGTTGGGCGGGCTCAGCAGGGGCGGGAGCTGATCCCCCAGGGTCTCTGTGCCCCTCATGGGATCAAGCAGCAGCAGCAGCCACCTCAGAAGATTTGGGCCAACACGCTTCGGTGCTCCCCACCTCACTCAGCCCCATGGGGAGGAAAGCCGCAGAGAGCCCTCGTGAGAGCAGTGGCTGGAGCCCAATGCATCTGGCTCAGTGGGGAGCACTCGCAGTCCCAGACAGGGAAGGGACCCGAGCCTCCCTTAGCCAAGAGCTCAGCACGCAACCAGGGGTGCGGGGCAGGCACTCACATAGCGACTGACCCCTGGGAGCGCCCTGTTATCTCCAGGCACTGGTGTGATGGACAACAGGCCCTGCAGCCAGCGACTGGCTCCAAACACAGGGCCCGCAGGCACAGCTCGCTCAGGCCCCACAGTATGGAGCATCCCCAGGCTCAGGGACCTGGCCAGCCCAGGCCACTCCACTAGACTTGCCCCGTCTCATTGCCCCCACCCCACACAGCAGTGGGCCAGGACCACTCACCCTTCTGTTATGCTCAGGCCTGAGTACAAACTAGCACTGCTCAGCTTCAGCCACGTTCACGCCATTCCCAGGCCCAGAGGGTCTCTGGGGAGCAGGCAGAGATGTTTTACCTCCTGAGTTACAAACAAGCAGCCTCCCAGCCCCTCCAGCTGCGCCAGCCATGCTCACCCGAGTGCATGCCCATAGAGCACAGCAGCACCATCAGGCACCGAGCAAGCCAGCAGCTAGGAAACCAGTTTCAAAGGAAGTGTAGACAGGGCCTAACAGCCACAGCATTGCGCTGCCTCCACCATGGGAGAGAACTGGTCTCAACCAGATCCCAAACCGTGCCAGAGCCTAGGTGCACAAACATCCCATTTACACTGCAAGACCAAAGCACGGCAGGGCTGTACCTGAGTCCCCCCAGCCAGCAACAGTTACAGTGTAAACAGAAACAGAGCCACAACCACAGTGGGCAGGGCCTTCCTCTGGCAGCAGCAGGCTGTCCATATGTCCTCCCCAGGTTTTGCCTGGAGATTACAGGAATTGTTTCCATTTCTTTGTCCCATTCCGATTACAGCTGAACACCTGACACATACTCCCAGGCACCCAGAGAGCCCCAGCACTCAGCCAACCACCACAGGCTACAGCTTCCAGTGCCACGTTGCCTGGGGAAAGGCTCCAGCAGAAAGGTGAACTTGGCAGTGGTTTCTCTTTTCTTTCAGCAGGGAAGGTCTGAGCACTCTGCGGAGAGGACACCACCAAGGTCAGGATACACACACACATTCCCACAGGACTGCACCTCAGGAGGGACTCACCAGTTTCCGGAGGGCTCCCTCATCCATGCTCAGAAGGTTCTCTTCAGACATGCTTGCCTCCCTTCACTCCGAATGCAGGGAGGTAGGCCTGGTCTCAGTCACTGCACTGTTCTGGGCCGCTCTCAGGGCTGGATACTGCGTGGAAGTGAGCGGATGGGAGCGGGCCGTAGGGCTGGGGTCAGGCCCCGTGCTGTACTGGGACGGCCAGCTCACAGAAGGAATTCTGCAAAGGAACAGATTGCAGCTTTGCTGACATGCCTGCAAAGAGATTCCTGGATTAATTAAACCTCTACTGAAAGGCAAATGGGATCAACCTACAGCTGTTTCACTGGCTGCTAATCCCAGTGCTGGAAACAGAGTCACTCTGAAAGTGAACCACAGCCTACTTCAAGTTCATCACCCACATGCTATGCTCTGCCAGAGGCAGAACCTGAGCTAAATGCACCCATCCCACTCACACAAGGCTTCTGACTACTTCTCCAGCACTGCACTCCATGTTCATGCCTCCAGATCTGCCAGCATCCCTTAACCTCACTCCCTCCCTAGTTTGTTTATCCAGAGACATCATCCACCCACATCTCCCCACACACCCACCCACTTTTTGATCAGGAAGAGAGAGATTCCCCAAATGCAGTTTGATCTTATTAAAACCAAAATAAGAGCCATTCCACCTCAGAGAGGTACACTATTTGGGCATAAAGAATCACATCAGTCACCCCCCGTTTATTATTGTGGATTGGCTGGTCCGAGCATACCCACCCTTTTAGTACCGGCCAATTCCGCCAGCCCATTGTAGTTGTTGCCCTCAGAGTTTAGTGCTGGTGAAAGTCATCAGGCTACTAGACGAAGTGGAGGACTCTGCTCTGGGACGACAGGGAGCTCATCCCATCCCATCCCATCCATGGCCTCTCCGCCGAGCCAACTCAGGTCACCAGCTAGTCCCAGCTGTGAGGTGGGGATTTGGCCGAGCTCATTTCACATAAACCACCAAATAGCCATTAGCCACTTTCAGGCATGGCTTGTCTCAGGTCCAGATAAACTAGCCCTGTGTGAAAGGGCTACAGCCTACACCCCCACTCCTACCAGGTCCTAGGCTGGCACTGGCCGGGGTCCTAGATTTCCCTAATGCACATTGGCGCTAGGTTCAGCCCCCCAAATGGACTAAAGGAAGTAGGAACTGCCAACCCAGATCAGATGAGTCGCTCACCTCGGATAGTAGGCACTACCGGACGCTTGAAGGAAGGGAAGGAAAAAGCCCCAGGGCACAGCTCTGGAATAGTTTGCCCCAAGGAGCCAGGGCTTGGTTTAAATGAGACTTTCCCAACTTTGGGGTTTGTTTGGGTTGGGGGAAAGGGTTGGTCAGCGTCTTTCCCTCCCCTCTTTCACCTGGATTAGCGCACAGCAGCCCAAGACAGATTTGGCATCCTCCCCAACTGTACAATCCAGATTAGAGACCACTCGACCTCCCACCCTGGGATTAGCCAGATCCACTAATTCCTTTACCGGATCAGAGAGCACCGCCCCCCGCCTCCACTAGGAATGGCCCGTCCTTTAACCCACACTGGCCGCTGCCCCTCCAAACCCTCGATCCGGATTAGCCAGCGCCTGCCTCCCCTCTAATCCGGAGCGCTGCCCCGCGCACCTCACGTAACGTTGCTTCGACCAGGCCACGAGCCCCGGCCACGTCCCAGCTCCGCTCCCCTCCTGCCTCAGCTGGGACTGAGCGGCGCCCCCGGCGCCAGCCCGCAACCCCCGTCTGATAGCCCCGCCCACTCACCCACTCCCACCAGTCACCAGGCGCGGACCGCCCAGTCCGGCTCACCCTGCTTCTCCATTGGCTCGTTTCAATTCCTTGCCCTCCCCGCCCCGTGGCCAGAACCCCGCCTCGCCCGCGGCATTCTGGGGCGTGTAGTTCTGAGAGACTCGGGGAGGGGCGGGGCTAGGGAGATGCCAGTGCCTGGGGGTTGCGGGGCGGAGCACGCTGTACTGTACAGGGAATGGATGTGGGGGGGCTGAGCCCGGACTTCATTGTGCTGCACTGGCCATTTGAAATCACAGAACTACAGCCCGGTATAGAACTCTGCTCCTTCTAGCCCTTCTGTGTGAGCTAAAGGAGAATCTCCAGCAGCTGTTAGTAAAACAGGGATCATGACACACAGCTGGGGAGCTCTGATTCTACCAATAGAAGGCAGGGGGAGGGGAGGGGGCAGGTGCATGCCTTGGCTAACTGGGTAATTATAGCACTTTAGTAGCTCATCAGGTGTTCGGTGTGTTTAAAAACACTAATTAATGCAGTGAGGTCACAGTGTCAGAAGAGGAAGCGGAGGTCTGGGGATATCAGTGATTCACTAAGAGTCATGTGCTGAGCTGGGGGCATGAGGCAAGTACAGCTTATGCTTGGGCTACCCCATCCTGCTGCCGTTCCCATAGCAGCCCTGCCCTGAGGGCATTCCCAGATCCTGGGGGCCCAAAGGGAATGGCAGTAACAGCCAGCTGGTCTTTACATTCCCTCCTGCACCCCTCCATGCCTTGCTCTTGTGAGAGGGTGAACAAGCCCCAGCAGCCTCTCCAGTGCTAGGCTGGGGGGCCTGCCCTGCTAGGGAGTGGGGTGGAAACTGTCCCTGCCACAGTCAGGCTGAACAAGTTCTTGTTCTGGGCCAGGCAAGTAGTGGGGGGTAAGGAAGCAGACTGGCAGCAGAGTGGGGGCTAGTGCCTGTGACTGGGCAGGCATCTGAGCAGACCAGGCTGGGCCAGCTATGTATCTGGGGATTGGGGGGCTGTGAGAGGATGGGGAGATCTTTGGGAGGAAGACTGAGGTTACCCGCTGGGGTTAGGGGTGGGGAGCTTGGTCCAGGGCTGCTTCCATCCCCGTCTCTGTATCGAGGTCAGGCTGCGCAGAGAGGGCGGCTCCCTCGGTCCCTCAATGCCGTGGGAAGGGAATGTGCTCTGAGCTGCAGGTGTCACTGTCCCCGTGGCAACCTGCCAACTGCTCGCATGGCCTGGGAGGATGCTGCCCCCTCCTAGCAGCACTTGCCATCTCTCTTCCCCCTGCTCAGGGGCAGGGCAGGACCTGGTGCTCTGGGTCAGCAGAAGCTACCCAAGGGCAGCAGCTGGGATGAGCTGAGTGCTGGGCAGGGTCTCTTGGCTCAGCCTTGCCTCCCATGTGGGGACTGGGCTGGGCCTGCCCTGGAAGGCTCTAGCCTGGCAGCTCCCTGCTCCCAGCCTGGCCTGTGTTTATTTGGACTAAATATGGCAAGTCAGCCCTTTATTTTGAGCACCAGACACGCCCCAGATTCCAGACTTTGTTCTGAACTCCATCACCGTGACTTTCACCCCTTCGCTGCCCTCTCCCTCATCTGCACCTAGAGATCACAGCCCTGCCAGTATGTGGTGGGGGTTCGTACATCCGAGACCACAACCCACGAGCTGCCTGTGCTGGGAGCACAGTGCTCTTGGCTTCATTCACGCCTTCTTCTGGAGTGAGTGGCCTGGGAGAGGGAGCAGACAGAGGGTCTTGCTCTGTGCCCGCTTCTATGGCAATGGATGAAACTTGTATGAGAGAGGGGTCTGAAGCCACTGCTGCCAGAACCCCTTTGGACGGCTGCAGTGGCCTTGCCTGGGGAGTCATGTGCCAGGTGTCTGGTATCTGCCTGGGGCTGGGTAACTGCTTCTCCATCAGCTTTTCACCTTCATTCACCAGATCTAAGAGGTCTCTCCCCCGGTGGGCAGCATGGCCCTTTGGCAATAACAGGCTCCCCACAAGTAGGGTCTGATCTCCTAAAGGGGCACTGGGGGGAGACACAACAGGGGGGCTGCCTCAGGAAGAGCTGTCAAGTTCATTCCCCTGATGAATTCAGTGACTCATGACCTGAGGGCCTAGAGACCAGGTTAGGAGTCCACACGACGCATCAGCCGACAGCATCCCGCTCCCTCCCTGCCTGCTGGGGGGTGTGGCTCAGCATCCCTGTCCAGGGATGCTCCCAGGTTAAAAGCCAGGCCCAGGTTCTCCAGTGCATGGCAGTCACAGCACTGACCCACAGATCTGCCTTTGCACAATGGGACTCATCCATCTGCCCTCAGCGGAGGGGGCATGCCCTCTGCATATAACCACTGAGGCCCTTTGGCAGCTGGCCTAGAGTAGAGCTGCCTAGAGGCTGCCAGCACCAGGGTGGGGGCATCCACTGGGGTAGCTGAAATGCCCTGCAGCCCCTACACTAGAGCTGCACTTCGTATGCAGCCCTGGATCTGGCCCTCGCTTTAACGCTCCCAGAGATGAATAAACCTGGCTCTTTGCTGTCTAAAAAACTCCTCCTGGTTCATGAGATTCTGCTGCTTCGTGCCTCTCCCTCAACTCAGGTGCACAAACACGTTTGTCACTGTCCTTGCACTCTTCAGCATATTTCCCTTCCCGACTCGTTGTGTGCTGGCCCAGCCAATGCCACGGGGGATGACTGGTTTGTTTAAAAAGAAACACTTTCCAATGGAAAGAGAAACAAACACTGAACACATCATGGAAACTGTGCTGTCCCGCCCTGTGTTTGTGACAGCTTTTTGTGAAATCCCACATCTGGGTGTAAATTGGACCTGTGAGTGTCCCTTTAAGTGCTGTTATTGTTAACCATTACCCTGCTGCTCCCCAGCAGATGCAGCTCGCTTAATGCATCCTCTTGCATGGCCTCAGGCTGTCTATGCTAGATATGTTGTGGCTGTAGTGTAGACATTACCGTGGCTGGAGCGGTTCCTTCCTCGCTGTAGTAAACCCACGTCTCTGAGAGGCGATCACAGGGGCTGCTCTGTGGTTTTTGCCACTCCAAGCACGACAGTCAGGCGGCTTTTGGTGGTATGCCTGTGGAAGGTCCACCGGTCCTGTGCCTTCGGCGTACCTGCCACCGAATTACACCCAAAGCCGCGGGTCTGGGGACCTCCCACAGGCATTCCCCCGAAGGCAGCCTGACTGCCGCCCTCGCAGTGACCGGCCCGCGTCCCCTGCGGCTTGCCGCCCCAGGCACGCACTTGGTGCGCTGGTGCCTGCAGCCGCCCCTGAGCGATTGCTGCATTTAATGGTGTCAACAGCGGGGCTGAGGTCAGCTTAACTATCACCCAGGGCATGACATTTTTCATAGCCCTGAGCAACATAATTAAGCTGACCTAACTGGTCTACAGACCGGCCCAAAGAGACGTTAGAGACAGGAAAGATCCATGAAAACCCAAGTCCCTCTTCCTGCAACAGCATTCCTCATCTGTTCTCTAGTCACTTGTGCTAGGTAGTTTAATGTCCCAAGTAATGAGGATATGCCCCTCTGGCTCAGTGCCCAAACTCCCCCTTGTTCCTGGCTTTATCAAGAAACTGCAGCCCAAGTCATCTGCCCAGGCATGGCTGTTTCCTAGGGCTTCAGATCCAAGATAGACCCTTCCCTAGTGCCCACTTCCTTTGCTTAGCCAACAACTGCCATCTGTGGCCAGGAGCCAATTAGCAGCCCCTGCAGGGTTCCAGCACCTGCTCACAGGATGGGCCAGCTGCAGTATCCCCCTTACATGCTCCAGGTGCCCTATGGGGGTTACTGCATTACCTTAACCAGGACCATGTCCCAAGGGGCTCCTCACTCTGAGGAAATGTTCACTCCCTCCTATGTATCAGCTGACTCTCCTTTTGGCATTCCCCAACCAGGGTTCTAACCTTGCTAGCTCTCTTTGGATCATTTGTCTGTCCTCCTGGGTATTCACATCTCCTCCTTGCACGTTCACTCCTGGGTGAAGTTTGCCAAGCTGCTAACTCGCTCCTCCCAAGCCTGGCGAGGGTAACCTCAGGCTAAAGCTGCTGTGTGGGGACTCAGAGGAGACCTGGGTTCCAGACCTGGTACTGCCATGGGCCAGTTGGGTGACCGTGGACAAGTTATTTTCCCTCCCCTTGGCCTGTCTTGTCCTATAAGTCCTGGATATATTTAGCTTTAGGACCTCGAATGCACCGTGCTAAAGTGAAGCATGTACACCAGTGTTAGCAGCATCAGGACCCAAGACAGTAAGTTCTTTGGGCAGAGCTGTCCCTTGCTATGCACCCGTGCAGCCCCCTGCACATGGTCCCTTGGCAATGCTACGACCTTACTGACCCTTCAGGCCGGGTGGTGCACCCATACTCAGGGCCTTGCAGGGTTGTTTCTGTTAGGTGAGGAACAAATGATCCCAGTCAGTTCTAGCCTTCGTGCAATTCTATTTATTGACATAGAACGTCCACAAAGTCCTGTTTGATCACAGAAGAAACAAGCAGCGGGCAGTGTCCTTGCTCAGAAATCCCCACGCCTGCCTCTCCAGCAAGTTCTGTGCCCAAGGAGCCCAGTGCCTCTGCTTTGACGCAGGGTCACGCTTCTGCTGGCTTTCTGCCTCTAACACACACAGCCTGCAACCTAAATCCCAGCCCGTGTTTGCAGCCAAGGAAACCCCTGTTAATCTACGTGGAGTAGCTCTGACTGGCCATGCAGCCCATAGCCTTGGGCAGCCACCTCCCTTGTCTGCAGCTGTCTTTGTTACCTAAAGGGGCTTGCGTGTTCCTCCTGTTGAGCCTGAAGGAGGGGGACTTGGCCACATCCATTGGCTTTAAGGAGGTGTGTAGATCCAGGACTCCCCAGGTGGCCATTAGTGCCTTCCAGCATAACCACATTAATAATTAAACTGGTCCTCTCTCTGCTCCCCTTGCTCAGGGTGTTCTGGGCCACGTGGTGTGGCTTGCTCATATGGGGCTTGTTTCCCTATCACAACAACATCCAGCATGGCAAGGACCATCCATACACTTCACTGCTCTCTCTTTTCTGGACCAGGACTGCCGTTGAATAAGGCTGCATGTAATTTTGATCACTTAGTGCCCTGCAGACACAATGGGGTTCCTTGTTCCTGCCAGCCAGCGTTCGGCCCAGGTGGCTCTCTTCTGACCCACCACAATTGGAATTAGTTTTTTAATTAAGACTTCACGAGACACCATATCAAATGCTTCAGTGCAATCCGATGCACTCCATCTACTGCCTTCCCCCTCTTCTAGGGCTGTGATTCTACCAAAAAAAGCAATCCTCTTTATCTGGCAAGCATCCTCCTTTATAAATCCCTGTATAAGCGGCTAATGCAGCCAACGGTTCACAGTTCTGATCCCCTTGTGATGCTCAGCGACTCCCCTCGCTGGGAGGGGAGGGGGTTGGCCCTCCCCCTGGCAGCGAGTGTCAGTGGTTACTGAGTTCAGTTCAGACTTTCCGAAGGAGGCGGCGGCTGTCTTGCTAGCTAATTGTGCAGCTCTCCTTATTCTGGCACAGACTCAGCTGGGAGATATTTATGGGGGCCCCCCCCAGTTGGGTGAGGAGACGCACCGTACATTCTTGGCTCAGGAGAGCGCGGAGAAGGGCTTGGGGGCTGGTGATGGGAACATCTGAGCTGGGAACGTTGGTGGATGACCTCACTCTATAACAAGAAATAACAGGGCCCTCAGCGTCAACCCAGGTTGCCCCAGCAGATGGCACACATCTGCCTATCGGGAGCACATCAGGTTGGAGAGGTGCTGCTGGGTGGGGCAGTGGTGGGGGAAGGACGCTGGATGTGCCCCTGCACACAGGAGAGTGGGCTGGGAATAAGGATCCCGCCCCTGTGTGGGGTGAGGGGATTCCCCGCCCCCCACCACCGCAAATGCTGCAGAATAATCCGCAGTGCACTTTTATTCCTGGCCTGGGTTCAGCTGTTGCTAGCTTGGAATCTCCAAGGCCCATGGGGAGCCCCACCTGACCCTAGGCTGGCACACATGGGCAGCTGCAGCAGGCTAGGCGTCCTCACTCATCCTGGCCAGAGGGCTTCCCCAGTGTCCAGCTCAAGAGTTGAGAGGGAATTCAGTCCCTCTCCTCGTTCCTTGGCCTTTCTGCCAGTGGCATCCCAGGGTCAATGGGCAGCCAAAGCCTGGTGACATTGACCATGGCTCCAGCTCTAGCATAGATGGGTCCCTAGCGTCAAAAGGGATGTAGCTTGTGGCCACCTGGCCATTGGGGCTTAGACTGAACCTGAGCTCACGCAAAGCCATGAATGCCTTGGGTAAGATTTGAACCTATGATGCTGAGGGGGAAGTCAGCCCACTCCTGAGCTGGACAGTGAAATGCCCACAAAGACTGCATCCCGCCCTCCTGAGAAGTCACGGCATGTGGCACAGCCCCTCCCCCAGCCCAACTCTCACTCTTGTTTCAGGGGGCCCCAGGCCTGAGAGAAGCGTACCACGGTCCAGAGTTCACAGACTCAACATAGCCCAGCTGTGGGCACAGAAAGCCAGGGGCCGGGGAAGGAGAAACCCTCCCCACCCTTGGGGGCAGGTGGCACACAAGGAGCCAACTTCCTGGCTTCTTCACAGCCCTGCACTGTGCCCTGGGACTCGTTCAACCCGCTCACACCCAAACAAATCCACTGGCCCCTCAGTGCAATACACAGCCCTGCGGTCAGAGCTTCTGAGGCCAGAAGGGGCCACTGGAATGGTCTGGGCTGACCTGCAGCCCAGCATTGGCCAAAGAGCATCCTGCACTGCTGGGCTCTCTGATTTTCTCTGATGTGGAAAGGGGGGGTCCCTACAAGGCATTAGAGGGGCTTTCCCCTATGGAGCAGCATGGTCAGCTCCGGCTTTGCCAGAGGTCTCCTGGGAGGAGTAGGGCACTTTCTCCACCCTCACCTGAGCTGGAGGGACCGTGAGGATGCTGCACCTTCACCCAGGGCTCTCCCCTGCCCCCGGTGGGTGCTGAGGATGAAGGGGTGCAAGCAAAGCAAATGGAACCCAAAGCTGCCAACGACTGGAGTCAAAGTCCTGTGTCTGTGTGAGCACTTGGGTTCGCTCGCTTGAGTCTGGTTGGCTACAGAAACTTCCCAGCAAAGCGGGATAGACAAGACCCAAATGGCTGATGGGGGGGCAACTGAGACCAGGAAGTCCCCTGCTTCCACATTTCAAGCCTCATGTCTACCTCTTGGAGCAACACCGAGTCCCAGCCCCATGGCATTCCCTGTGGCAGATCCGGCCGCCAGCTCACCGGGGGACTGAGCACATGGGGGTGTCTGTGGGGCTTTCCAGCAGGCCATGTAGAAGGGACACTGGCTGGCACATCAGCTGGGCATGGAGGCTTTGGAGGTGTCTGTTCTCCTTCACGGTGGCCGTATGAAGCAGCCTCCCCAGCAGGATGAGCAGGAGAAGCGGGATGGGGCTTGTGATGGATATGCAGGTTCTGTCTGCTGTCCAGCAGGGAGAGGGTTAACGCTCCATGGGTTGGCAGCACCCCATCTGCGGCCCATGGAGCCTGTCCTGGGGGACGCGTGGCTTGGCCCAGGTCGTGCCCCAGGGAAGAGGGGGAGGCAGAGCTGGAGGTCAGAGCCGCTCCCTGGTGGGGTTGGAGGGTGGGTTCTGAGCGTATCCTCTGGCTCCACAGCATGCTGGCTCTCCTGTGCCCGGGGCCAGGGCAGTGCCCTGCCTGGCCTGTGGCAGCGAGCTCAGCTCAGTGGAGCTAGGAGCAGAGCTTGTCCCTGGGGTGCGGCCGGCGCCTGCTGCCTGTTCTGGGGGTGACCCAGCCTGGAGAAACTGGGGGAATTCCCACTGCGCTAGGCATTGTTGGGATGCAGCTCCACATACAGGACCCAGGGCTGGGTCTCCTCTCACTTCCCCACTGTGCTGCCCCATTGGTTTGAGAGCTGCCCCAGGGCGGAGAGGAGTCAGGGCCTGGAAGGGGATGGGTGAGATGGACCCTGTGCCCCTGCTTCACCCGTCCCCCCACAGCTGTCCTGGTGCTAGGCACTCAGGCCCCTCCTGCCCCTTCCAGCGGGGCTGCTCGGCGCTTTGCAAACGTGACAACTCTGAGCCCTCCTCAGGCGTCCTCCGCTGGCCAGGCAGGGCATGTCGGTGTGTGGAGAGAAGCAAGCCTCCACTCCTCTCTGAGCCGCCATTTCCCCAGGTCACACAGGAACAGAACTCAGGAGTCCAGCCCCTGTGTCCCACCTGTAACCACTAACACACACCCCCCCATCCTCTCCTAGCAGAGCCCACTCAGTCCACCCGCACTGCTGCTGAGATCTTCTGCCCCTGCTCCCCCATCACGGGCTCTCCCTCTCCTGCACAGAGGTCAGGTTCTTTGCACCCCTCAAAATCTTTGAGGACCTTCAGGATATGAGGCTCAGCCCCCTGGCTCTCTGCTCCTTTCCTGCTGCCTGCTTTGGCCTCCTCCCAGCCCTCCAGCTTTACACCCTTCTGGGACCAAACCCTGCCCTGGGCCAACAGGGATGCACCCACTGATGCTAGCTCTGTGCCTGGCCTTTGGGCTCCTTCCACACGCCCTCAGCATCTTCCTGTGGACTGCCTCCAGGCTGGGAACAGCTGCAGGCCTCTGCCCCAAGACCCTGCTCCCTGCTGCCGTCATATCACCACTCCCTGGGGCTGACACCCTAGGGGCTGGTGTTGCTATTGCAGGAGCTGGTACAGCTCTGAGTCCCCCAGGGGCAGGGCCAAGAGCTGCTCTGCACCTGCCCAGCCTGGAGATGGTGTGATGAATTGGGACTGGTTTTAATGTTTCCTCTGAATCCTGTGTTGGTACCTCAGCTCTGGACGACCCTCTGCCACCTAGCAACTAATGGCCAGGGCCTTTCCCCCGTGCAAGGAGATGCTAAAGGTGTGGGAGAACAAAGAGATCAGGTGACCTCCTGGCCAGGGAAAGAGACAAAGCCCAGAGAGGAGGGACTGGAGGGGGTTTGGTAGTTTTTGGAAGCTGGCTGGAAAATGGAGGGGAGCCTGAGGAGGCTCGGGCCTCCCAGCAGGGCAGTGGCCTCCATGGGGCCCCAGATGGCCCTAACTAAAGGGGGTCCTGTTGTCTGTACCGGCAAGACCTGTTTTGGACTGTGTCCCTGTCATCTAAATAAACCTCTGTTTTACTGGCTGGCTGAGAGTCATGTCTGACTGCAAAGTGGGGGTGCAGGACCCTCTGGCTTCCCCAGGACCCCGCCTGGGCAGACTCGCTGTGGGAAGCGCATGGAGGGGCACATGCTGAATGCTCCAAGGAGAGACCCAGGAGGTGAAGCCGTGTGAGCTTCTTGCCTTGAAGATAGTCTGCTCCATGGGAGAGGAGGCTCCCCAAAGTCCTGCCTGGCTTTGTGGGGAGCAGTTCCAGAGCATCGCCTGGGGATTCTGTGACAGATGGCTACAGCGCACTGCAGCACATGAGTGTGAGGAGAGGCTGAGGGAACTGAGATTGTTTAGTCTGCAGAAGAGAAGAATGAGGGGGGATTTGATAGCTGCTTTCAACTACCTGAAGGGGGGTTTCAAAGAGGATGTATCTCGACTGTTCTCAGTGGTAGCAGATGACAGAACAAGGAGTAATGGTCTCAAGTTGCAGTGGGAGAGGTCTAGGATGGATATTAGGAAAAACTATTTCACTAGGAGGGTGGTGAAGCACTGGAATGGGTTCCCTAGAGAGGTGGTGGAATCTCCATCCTTAGAGGTTTTTAAGGTCAGGCTTGACAAAGCCCTGGCTGGGATGATTTAGTTGGGGTTGGTCCTGCTTTGAGCAGGGGGTTGGACTAGATACCTCCTGAGGTCCCTTCTAACCCTGATATTCTATGATACACTGCTCTGAGCTGATCCAGTGGTGCACACAGTTTGGGCCAGTCTCAAGCCAGGGCCTGTCTGGCCTGGGGGAAGGACACGATCAGAAATGGCATCTGATGTGGGCACCATGCCTGGCTGTTCCTGACAAAATATTCAGTGCACTAGGTAATGATATTTCCATTACAGCTCTCATTAGGCTTCAGAGCCAACACCCCGGAGCTGGCTGAAGGCTGTTCCCAGGTCTCTGGGGCTCCGTTCTGGTCTGGCTGCATACAGGCAGCTGCCGAAGCACGTGCACAGTGGGAAGCTTTGCTGTGCAGCCACTATGTTGTTTTTAAAATGCATTTTGTAAAGGTTTAAATGCTGCAGCCAACACTGAGAGAGGAGCCTGGGACTAGAGGCCTCTCACCAGATCAGGGCCCAGCTCGAGTACCTGACCATGGCATAGATACGTTTCCGCTTGGTGCGGGCGACTCGCTGGGGGACTCAAGAGGAAATTCCTGAGTACAGGGGCAGCAGCAGCCAGGGACCCCCGTGAGAATGGCACAGCAGTGCAAAGATGGGGGGAGAGACTCAGACCCTTCGGAAGAGCCGTGGGGTCATCTGCTTAAAGTGCCACGTTGTTGGGTCTGCTTGCTGCACTGCACCCTCTTCTGCTGGGGTGGGGGAGCATTAATTAACTGTGATCACTGGGTCAATGAAATAACTTTACCCTCCTCCCCACCCCCAGCTCGGGAACAATCTCAGTAGATGCTGGGCGCTAGATCCCATAGGGGGGCATCTTGCCCCATTAAAGTTACTCTAGGCATCTGTGTGAGAGCTCCAGAAGGAGTTAACTCTCTCCTGGCTGGAAACCAATGTGAGCCTTTTCCCCTGGTACGCAGTGACACGCATGGGCGGCGTCTCCCATCTCGCTGACTCCGGCTGCCAGGCCTTGCGCTGAGCTGTGACACGGCCATCGGGGCCGGGCTCCGTCTCCACACAGGGAAGCTGTTCTGGGCACTGGCCACAAGGCTCTGACTCATGCCTGCCCAGAGTTAGCGTCTGACACCATTTCACAAGCTGAACTTCTCAGGCCCCTTGTCCGGCTCACACCCCGGCCAAAGGAAGTGGGGCCGAGATGCTGTTCCATGAGGGAGCTTCTCATTTCTTAGGCCTGAATCACGTCCTGCTTGCCAAGAGCCGGGGGGAACTATTACGTGAGGTTCATTTCCACGTCTCTGACTTGGCATGATGCTGTGCAGCGTCATGCTGGGGCTTGTGATGCTCTCCCAGGCGGTGAGCAAAGGAGCAACACTAGAGCGTGGGAGATTCTCACTGCCCACGTCTCTGGCCCCCATGTGGCACACAGGGAGTGCGGCTGCGATGCTGTTCCATGCCCTGAGGGTCCCAGGGCTCTAGCTGGCTCCCATCCTGCACACAGGGAGTGTCCAGCACAGGAGCTGTACATGTTAAAGGTGCCGACTGAGCTGAATGCTCTGCAGTTCCCTGGTCTCCACACAGTGATTTATCTGAGCCCAAGGCGCCTGTCCTAAGGTTCCCAGTTCCCTTGGCCTGGCCCACGTCCCACCCCGAGTGTGTACAGCTGGGACACAGCATGCAAGTGGCTCCCTCTAAATGCCATTCCATGAGCGGCTGCCATCTGTGCTCCTGCTGGACTCCTCTCCTGTGGATGAGCATGTGCTGAGCGCTGACACGGTGGGAGATCCAGTGGCTCATCCTGTTTTGCTGTTACCTGTGCTGAGTTTCTCCCTGGTCTTGTGTCTGGCTCTAACACGAGGTTTCTCAGAGGTGCGCGGTCCCCTTGTATACAGAGTGAATGACTCATGCTGGATTAGTCAGGGCCTGTCCTGAGCTGCTCTAATGACGTTGCTCTGTGGAGCACTCATAATATGGCCCGTGAGCCTTTCACACGGGCTGGCTCCCAGTGGGCAGGTCTGGCTCACATCCTGCAGGCTGGCAGCTTTGCTGTATCAGCTCCATCCCCACGTGCGGCTGCCACCTGTGCTGACCTGCTCCTTACTCACCACCGGCAGGGAGGGATTAGGACAGGCCATTGTTCCATGTGCCGGGCTCCTCAAGCCTCCAGTCTTACCCGGCCCCAGGTAAGCTGAGAGGAGCCCAATCTGTCCCAGTCACACCTCTGGCTCTTATCCTGTGCAGGCAGTGATGCTGGGACTCTGTGAAATATCCAGAGCCTCTCATTTTTCACATGCTGCCTGGGGGGATGGTGGCACACTGAGCTGGCTACGTGTATTTTCCCCAGAGAGCGCTGCATCCCTCACTGCTGGTGTGCCTTGGACCCTCCCTCCAAGAAGCAAGCAGCCTGTCACTGTAATCTGTCAGACTCCCAGAGCAGGCCAGGGATGCACTCAGAATGCCTCACAGCCATTAAGTCATCTTCCCAACATGCTTGCGAGCAGAAAAGAGACAAACACTGCTCACTTCCTGCAGCACTGGAATGCAGCCACCTCTGGGCTGGAATGTAACAGCTGTTAGCAGTGCACAGCAGCACTAGGCAATGGGCAGGAAGCAGAGAAGAACACATCATCCATTGGAAAGGGTGGGGAATTTAGGGAGGCGACTGGAATGGAGCTGGACTTTGCTCAGGACACAGTCACCAGGGTTTGGGCCCGTTCCCCTACAAAACACACCAGGGGCTCTTTAATGACCATGAGGGGGCAGGACCTTTGGTTTTACTGCTCATTGGGGAGATGGCATCTCTGACCCTTTTGGGGGTTACCCAAGGTGTCGGATGATTCACTACCACCTGCTTACAGCGGGAGGGAGCTCTGGCTGTGCCCACCAGGGGAAACACGCCCCAGCCATAGGCTACAAGCAACCCAGGCACTCGGCTCTGGGAGCCCCACTCTTTTCCAATGCAAGTTACACCCTCACTTTACATACAGCATGCATCTGAGGAAGTGGGTATTCACCCACGAAAGCTCATGCTCCAAAACGTCTGTTAGTCTATAAGGTGCCACAGGATTCTTTGCTGCTTTTACAGATCCAGACTAACACGGCTACCCTCTGATACTTGACCCTCACTTTGCTGCATGGCCGGTGCCCAGTGATAAGCTCTGCAAGAACTCCCCAGTGTGGGAGAAGCTTGTCAATAAGTACAGACAGTAGATTGCATCTTAGGTTTTACCTTTACTGTAACCTCATGTTTCCAAACCCTTCTCACTGCTGGTATTTGAATCTCTATCTCATGCTCTGTTAAATGAACTTCGCACTGGTTTTACTATAAAGCTGTCTGAACGCCTTGTGCTAAGGCATCTGTTGCCTGGAGGTGTACCCAGTGAACTGGGGTGCCCTGTTTCCATGGAGGCAGCAGACAGGTGTACATTGCGGGTGTCCGTGAGATCAGGCACTCGAGTGTAACAAAGTGGGGTGTACAGGTTACTAGCCTGCAGAGGGACAGGGTGGGGCTCGGGGAGCCTAGAGCAGTGCGCTTGCCTTCAGAGATCCCAAGGCCTGAAGGGACCATTGTGATCATGTCTGACCTACAGAGCTTTTAGAAACACATCCGACCTTGTTCTAAACATTGCCAGTGACGGAGAATCCACCACGACCCCTGGGAAATTGTTCCAGGGGCTAATGACTCTCCTCAGTTCCAGTGTGAATTTGTCTAGCTTCAACTTCCAGCCCTTGGATTGTGTTAGACCCTTCACTGTTATCCAGTATCTGTTCCGCATGTAGATAGTTCATGTAACCGGCAGCCAGCGGCTGCGGAGAGTTTCCTCGGGTGGGGCACAGACGGGGTCCCTCCCACAGTGAGCAGGCAGTACTGATTCACCCTCGACACCTCAGGTAACCCTGAAACAGCCTCCAGCATCTGCAACAGCCCAGAGACACCTACCACCATTGGGCCTTGCCGACGCAGAGGTCAGAGCGCCACCTACTGGCTAATGAACACCCCCATCCTCCAGTGCTGGCTGTTCATTGGCACTCTGGCATCCAAATACTGACACATACGCATGGACCAAATGCCCAGGGCTGTACAACTGCAGGTGACAGGGTGGGGGAGGTAATACCTTTTATTGCACAAGAGACAAGCTTACGCAGAGCTCTGCAGGGCTGGGTCAGGTATGCTGAGTGTTCTGAAGACCTGAAGAAGAGCTTTGTGCAAGCTCAAAAGCGTGTCTCTCTCTCACGTTCCAAGAAACGATCTTACCTCCCCCACCTTCTCCGCTCAGACCCTGGGACTGACATGGGTACAACACCACTGCCTCCAGGTCACAGTGTGGTCAGCTTAGATGCGCTGAGCTGCCCCACTCGCAGGCAGAGTTGTACTGTTGAGTTTCCGATGTATTGTGTCCAAGTCTTGTCCTTCGATGAGTTCTGGACCCTACGCTGCTCTTGCCTCACGTCCTACCTGCATGGCTCTGGCTTGCTCCCAGGAAGGCCCATCTCTTCCTCTGCCTTTCACTCCTTTCCATAGAGTCAGCCCAGCCCCCAGCCCCAGAAGAGGGGCAGGCAGTGGGGGCATGTACAGTCATTTCATAGGGGTGACTGGCTAGTAGAGGCCAATCCTGCAGTTGCTCAGCATTCAGATCTCCTATTGACCTCAAGGAGGAGGGAGGTACAGACCCAAGCTCCTTGGATCTGAATTGTGCCTTAGTACAGGGCTGTGCACACACAGTCACAGGGGTGTCATTCTCACCTTGTGCTCCAAGGAACTCACACTTCCCACAAGAGGTGGATGGAGCTGGGGCTTGGTGGTCCCACAATTTCTGTGGGAGACCCATGAGTTTCTATGGATTAGCACTCCCAATTGCAAGAAAACCTCCCACATGGGACCCAACGCAGGCCTGAGTCTGCAGACAGACTGGAACGATAGCTCTGAAAGGCAGGAGTTGCTCCATTCACAGCAGTGGCACGTTATCTCTGGAGCCTAGTGATGACGCAACGGCAACATGTTAACTATCACTTCTGGTCAGTTTCACCGAAACACCCAGTGGCTCTGGGATTGTGGACAGCGCTTGAGTAGAATAGTGTCGCTTTCCCCCTTGCCCTGCCCACTCCCCCTCTGAGCCCTAGCTCTCAACCCACTGGAATGGCCCACCCAGGGGTGGCTCTTGGTGCCTGAACTAAACCGGAGCGTGTCGTCCTTTCAGCCCAAGACCAGCTTCCAGCTTTCCCTTTAGTTCCAGCTGGGCTGCAGTCTCTGGCAGGGAAACTCCTCTTGTTCCCCCAAGTACTAACAAGACTTTAGCCTCAAATGCCTTTCGCTTTAGCTGCCAAGTTATTTTTCATAGACCTGATGTTCCTTATAGGAGACTCCCCCAACGTGTCCTTCGCCCTGGGGGGTGCACACAGTTAGTTCTCCTTTTCAGGTTACCTTTTGGCTCTCAACTTATCTCCTGGATCTCAGAGCACATCAATCCCAGAACTCTGCTATGCCCAAGGAAGGGCTGGAAGGGGAGTATGGGGGGGAGAGGGATTAAGGGAGGATAGAGTGCCTGACTGCTAATCTAGAAGGATCTCACATGTTCCCAGGCTTCTCCTCATTAGCCTGCGCTCTGCGGGTGACCTTTCCATAGGAAGCAGCCCTCTGTTAATGACGCAGAGGCTTCAGATTGCGTTTTCTGCTCTCAGGATGCTGCCAAGCAATAGGCTTGTTAGCCAGAGCGTGGCGTTTTGTAATAAATCTGGCTGAATTCAGAGGAGGGGAAAAGGCAGGGGGTCGAGGAGGGGAAATCGCCAGAGTCACATGGAGGGCAGATGAGAAAGAAAGGGGAAATAACTCTGCCATAGAAAAACCAAAGCAGTGTTCTACCACTGACGCACCTGGACTTCCACTGGAACGGCCTCAGCTGTGTATAGCAGCTGTTGGAGGGCCGGCAGCTAGTGGCAGACTTCCTGTCCCACCTGCAAGGCACAGGCAACACAGCCCCATGGCTTTGTCAGCTGGCCAAAGCCCTGCTCAGCCACAAGGACAGCCGCGGCCCTGACATGGCTCTGCTAATGGCTCCTATGCTGGGGCAGGCGAATCATCCAGTGATAAAAGACTGGGAGACTCACTCACCCCTGAACTGATTGGAGAGGCCATCTCTGCCAGCAGCACGGTGGCCAAGCAATAGGCTGGGTAGCTCCTCTCCGCTCTAGTATTAGAGCAGAGGTTCTCAAACTGGGGGGCAGGGGTGTGCCCCGTTGTGGGGGATGCAGAATGTATTTGGGGGTGGTGGGGCATGAGAAGCCTTAGGAATAAAAACATGTACTGTGCACCTTTTACTCACAGCAATGAATAACCAGCAAAGCTGATTCCTCCAGACACGTCAGTAGGGGTCGCCTTAAATTGAGAAATCCCACGTTTTTCATGGTTGGTCAGGGCATAAAGAGCAAATGTTGTGGATGCGTTCACAGGTGCCACCCTTCCTTCTGCGCTGTGCTGGCTGCGCTATGCTGGTGCCTGCAGAGGTGGGCGCCTGGCCAGCAGCTGCTGCTCTCCAGCTGCCAGATCTGAAGGCAGCACCGAAGTGAGGGTGGCAATACCATGAACCCCCCCCCCCACAATAGATTTGTGACCCCCTTTCAGGTTGGGCCCCCCAGTTTGAGAAATGCTGGTTTACATAAAAAACAACCAGTGATCTTGTCTTCAGGTACCAGGGGATCTCCGGATAGCTGTCTCAAGCATCCAACCCAGAATGGAATTACTCTACTTCAAAACACAGATGCACCCATCCCACTAGTAACTACAGTGTGATGGCAGGAAGCAGTTTCTCATTGAACATGGACATCGCTATATATTTAAATGGTGCTGTTTGACTCAATGCCTTAGTGTTTTTAATATTTACTGAGAGTTGCACGTTGACTATTTTTTTATCGGCATATCTACTTGTGTGGCAGGGGGCAGTAAGCTACTACAGACACAAGGGGGTCACGAGCAATACATTTGAGAACCATGAGGCAACGGGTGCGAGGGGGGTATTTGAAAGGTGGCTCATTGCGAAGACGCTCAGCCTCCAGATCTGCCCATAATCGTGATGCAAGAGCCTAGTCTCTGCAGGAAGCAGCTGCCCCTGTTCCCCTCCCGCCTTGGCTCACCAAACCTGGTGACAAACTGCTGTTCAGGGACATGGCTACCCTGCACCTGGTCTCAGCCCCCTCCTGCGCCCACTCGGCTGGCTCTCCCCAGCTGGGCTTGGAGATTCCTGGGGAAGGGTGATAGGCCCCCAGGTTCCTGTGTTGTCCCGTCAACATGCTGCACTCTGCACATGGGGGGGAGTGGGAGGGATGGGCAGGCCCAGAAATACTTGCTGCTTGGGAGGGTGAATGGAGATTTACTGTGGTTGGACTAAAGTCATCACATGCAGGCACTTCCCCAGTTGTCACCTTAGCCTGAGTGGGTAGGGCTCTCCTCTCTGCACAGAGCTCACCCACATCGCCTGTCAGCCCCTCTCCGCTGAACCACGGCAATGCCGTCCATCTGGGCACAAAGCCTTCAGCACTTAGGAAACTCCAGCGAGTTCAGAACACTGCAGTTTTTCTTCTGAGGAACCCAGGCTACCGCGAGCACACTGACCCCGTCCTCCCCCACACATGCGTCTGTCCCATAGAACAGAGTCAAGTTCATGGTCTCAGAATTATCTCCAAGCCTAGGCCCAGAGAATCAAGAAGACTGACCAAGGCTCCAGGAGGAAGGCTTTGGTGGACAACTTCGCTCCTCTGGCCCCATGGAATAAAGGCAAAGCTCATCTGTATGAGAAACAGAACTTCCTCTGGGGCCAGCCCCAGCCTGTGGAGCAAACTCCCCCGGGGACTAAGGACAATCCTACATGTCCTGCTCCACGTGCCGGAGGCATTCTTTGACTTTGTCTTCTCTAATATACATATAGGGTGTGTGTGTGTAAACAATCCAAACCCCAGCACTCCCCTGCATACACGTCTCTCCTCGGGGAGAGGCACAGAGAACAAGCCCACGACAGATGTTAAGTCATTTGTTTAATGCATGGCTGGGCAGTGCTCAGACACAGCGGTGGTAAGTGCAATATGAAGGTAGAACAAAGACACACACATACATCCCACCTTGCACTGGGCTCCTCTAACTCACCAACAGCTTCCAGGGAAAGGTTCAGTTGATTCCTTCACGCCCCGTCAAGTACTGGGGGGCTCTTGACCCAATGAGCAGCTCCCCACACGGCCCAGGTTGGAATGACACCTCCTGTTCTAACAAAGACACCACACTGCTTTTGCGTGGCCTCTGGGATCTGAAGATTTCCAGGCTCTGCATGAATAAATACCAGCATTGAATGTCTGACCTCACGCCTCCATGGCCCCACATCACTTCCTTGTGCAGCCAGGACCCTCAGCACTTCCCATGACAGTGCGTTCAGATACCTTTTTAAACCTGTGATTTTATGGAAAATCTCTAACATTTTGATTCTGGTCCTGGAATCTCAGCACTTGTGTGATTGCCATGGGGGCGGGGGGTGGGGGGGAGGGTTCCAGTCACAGGCAAAATTCCCATGTGCTATTGGAAAAAGCCCTGGCTTCAGGGTCCTGTCGCTACTGTCCGTGTTTGGGGAGTGGGTATGGGCAGTGGGCATGAGGGTTTCCCTTGGGCAGCTGCTCCCTGGGACTGTTGAATTGGCACAGGGGTTGGCATTTGTCTCTGGACCCCATTTCTTCCAGTGCTAACTCCTCACCAATAGCTGATTAGAGCCCGAGAAGTGTAATTCCATCTTTCAGGCACCGGCCTAGTGGCTGTGCTGCTCTCTGGTGGCCACTATCATTGATTTTCAGGCTAATACCCTAATAGCCATGTCTGTATCCAGCGACTGGCATCTCCATCTGATTCATCTTGTTGGATTCATAAAGCCCGAGATCTTCTTTGCCTCTGTGCTTCTTTGCCCCTGTGGGCTGGGATTCTGGCTTGGTTCCTAGCTGGGAGCACTCACAAAGAATTAGAAGATGCTGGTGAAGGACTTCACTTTAGTTTGCACCCGTTCATCTTTCAGGCTTCACCTTATAGACAGGATCCTCTCCCCTTCTCTCATCCACAACATAAATTGTGCCCTCCCGGCACGAGCTGAATTTCCCCAGGCCACCAGGGTCAGGCAGGTTTCTTAGAAGGCCTCTATCTCCTAGGGGCAAAAGAGCTTCCCGCTCCTAAGACACTTTTCTTCTTGATGCTGATTTCCTGCTATTTTCCCCTAGTCGTTTCCTAGGCTCTTGACAGGCGTTCTGGCCATCAGGCTGTGTAGCTGACATGCCTGTTCTCCTCCAAGTAAAACAGAGTTCTCGATGGAGACCTGCCATGCAGCCAGAGAAGTGGAGAATAATTTGCACCGCTTGGTTTAGATAGTTCTTCCACGGCGACTGCTGCTCCTCAGCGCCAGTCAGTTGCTTTGCTAACAGTGCCCGACTGTAGCTTTCAGCTGGATTGCCTTGTAGACAGTGGGTGACGGGGAGCTGTGTATGTCACCATACGCACACAGCCTCCTGGACAGCTAATCCTCAAATGCCTTCCCCTGGTCTCAGTGGGACTTTTTCATGTGAAGGAGAAAGCCTCAGTATGTTTTATAAGCAGCTGTTCTGCCTGATTTATTGGCTGTTGGGCAGGCCTTTGTTAGCTGAGTTGGGCTGTTATCACAGAAGTGGAGTCACTCCCCACCCGCATCCTGGCGACATGTAGATACTCAGTGTGGAAGAGCGGCAAGGGGGTCTGTGGGAATGCTTTGCATGGGCGCTTTTCTTGACCAGAGGGTGTTTTCCATTTAATGTGCACACACATTGCTAACATAACGATCTCCTTTTTCCTCCTCCCCCAGAGCCAAGAGACCCTCTCTCTTGTTGAATGCAATCCACGGTCACTCCTGAAGTAAGCCCTGTTCTCATGTAAACAGTGTCAGTCCAATGGCCCATGTGGTTCATGTAGCACACCCTGGGGTTTGAATCCTACCAGTCTGTATGGGAGTTCTCCCTTCCTAATCCTAACTCTGCCCTAGTCTTGTACCAGGTGTCTCATAGCCGGGTTCTCCTCATAGCTCAATGTCCTGTTCAGCTCCTCAGCTAAACTCCTCCCTCAGGTTAGGGCTTCTCCCACTGTATCCTACCAACTGGCTAATGGAGTGGGGGGAATAGAGTGAGAGGCATCATCCCTTCCTTCTTCCTTTTCAGGGACCCAGTGAATGTTCCCCTCTGGCTGGGCTTGTATATATCAGTCATGAGTATCCCCTGAACACTCCTGGGTGCTCTGCAAGATCTGTCCCTCTATATTCAGGAATGTCTAGGGAAGGAAGTCTGCACTGATGTTGGCTTTCCCAGGCCTCTTTCTGCAAACCAAAATGTGCTAGTTCTGGCACCCACTATTAGTCTGGGCCATTGACCTTTGCCATAGTGATGACATATGTAATGGGGCTGTTGTCTCTGTAGACAAAAGAGGGTAGAGAAACACACCCTAAATTGTCCAGAAACAGCCCATTTCAAAGGCAGGCTTCTAAGTCCCCTGACTGCTAGCTGTAGCATGGGTAACTGATCATCACCTGTAGACTGTTACAAGCTATCTCCTGGCCACTGACACAACATTGCACTAGCCCCTTGGAGGAAGCTCTGGTGTGCAAAATAAATGGCTGGTTGAAGTGGTGAAAGGCAGTGATGGGAAGTTGTGTGTGCATGTAAACTGTTCACCAGATGCCCCAAGGTCTCTTACTGGGTTTCTGTCCCATGGACATTCTGGACCACACGTAAGTGTAAATGTCTCCATTTCCTGTCTTCTGACTCTTCTTCTATTCATTAGGTCCTTTCAAAAGCTCACAAAAGGGTTTATCAATGCAATACATAGATGTCCTGGCATCATGGGCGTAGCCCAAGACATCTATTAGTGACTGTATCTCTTGGGCTCTTCCGCGTCTCTCACTGCACACTTTGAATGGCCATCATATCTCAAGGGTCAGCTCCAACTGCTCCACTCTATATAAACTCCCCAGCAGTCAGGGTCTGTGTGGAAGTTATCAGACGTACCAAAATTTCATTTGACCCCATAGCCTTGCAATCTCTCAAGTGCTTTTCTTACATCTTCCATGCATTGGTCCAACTCCTTGTTATGTACCAGAATGCTATTAAAAAATGAAAATCACATTTCATTCCAGCAAGCCCTCAGGCACTCATCCCAGCAACACTAGAAAACTGCTGGTGTTTCTGACAACCCAAAGGGAATGCAAGTGCACTCAGGTGTCCCCACAGTGTCACAAATGCAGTCAGCCTCTGGGCAGCCTCACTCATGAACCCTTGGGGATAAGCTTTACCTTGAGCAAGTCCACTGCCTCCCAAAATCCATCTGGTATTGGTTGGGTTCTGGGTAGAGGGTATCTGGTATAGATTTACGGTGTAATTCTCCATAACCAACACACAATCTCTTTGTCCCAGCCATTTCCCATGCACAAGCCCCACATCTCCACCACTCTCATTAGAAGGGATTGCCAGATGCAGAAACATTTCTGAGGATTAGCCAGGGACAAATTGTCTCCTCATTCTCTTGCCGCTTGCTTGTTTGGAGGTTGTTCATTTTAAGGCCTGAGTCATCAGTAAACACTGGCGAGTGCAGTGTGGGTGGGGGAACCTTGTGGAGTTCAGGGAGAGAGCTGTGCAATCAGCAAAGCATCAAATCTCTGAAAGCAGTGGCCGAAAGCAATGAGCTAAATATTTAGATTCAGTGGAGTATTGGCCAATTACAATATGTTTCTTTATAGAAAAAATTTACAAGCACATAAAAATAAATATTTGAAAATACAATATACCAATGCACTGAGTCACTTGCAGCTCTAAAGTTTTTGCTCATTTTCCATCCCCATCCACCAGGCAAGCAGCTTCCCCATTTACGGTTTGGAAAAGGGATCTGCAGTTAATGAGCTACTCGGTAATGATGCTGGATCCAAAGTACATTCACAGATCACAGGTTGCTTGAGTGACGTGCATCCAAGCTGCATGGCAACGCTGTGGCTCAACCCAGCAGGGAGCATCTCCTGCTTTGGGCAGCCAGAGCAGGGCTGCCGTGGAAATCCACAGGAAGTAGTCCAGGTGCTTTGTAACATTGTAAGCCTGGGAGACATTCTGGTGCACAAAGAGCCCTGCACAGATGCACAGAGCAGCCAGAGAAGCACCAGACTGATGAGGAGGTGGCCGGCTGGATTCTGGGGAGTCCTTCAGTGCAGCACATCACCACTGTGCAGCACATCACCACTGGAGATGGAGGAAATAAAAATAAGTGAAGTCTGTCTAAGCTGTTACCACAGATTCTTCTCCAGAGGTTGGCAACCTTTCAGAAGTGCTGTGCTGAGTCTTCATTTATTCACTCTCATTTAAGGTTTCATGTGCCAGTAATACATCTTAACGTTTTTAGAAGGGCTCTTTCTATGTCTATAATATATAACTAAACTATTGTTGTATGTAAAGTAAATAAGGTTTTTTAAATGGCTGCTGGCTGGTGAGTCTTGCCCACATGCTCAGGGTTTAACTGATGGCCATATCTGGGGTTGGGAAGGAATTTTCCTCCAGGGCAGATTGGCAGAGGCGCTGGAGGTGTTTCGCCTTCCTCTGCAGCACGGGGCACTTGCTGGAGGATTCTCTGCAGCTTGAGGTCTTCAAACCACAATCTGAGGACTTCAATAATTCAGTCATAGGTTAGGGGTTTGTTACAGGAGTGGGTGGGTGAGATCCTGTGGCCTGCATTGTGCAAGAGGTCAGACTAGGTGATCATAATGGTCTCTTCTGACCTTAAAGTCTAGGAGTCTATAAGTAAGAAGCTTCATTTAAAATTAAATTAAAATGCAGAGTCTCCTGGACCGGTGGCCAGGCTCCGGGCAGTGTGAGTGCCATTGAAAATCAGCTCACGTGCCGCCTTCGGCATACGTGCCATAGGTTGCCTACCCCTGTTCTTCTCTCTCCCTATGTCCTTGCCCAGTGTTCTCCTGTGATGGCCAGGAGACAGGGACCATCAATAAATAACAATAGTGCAGTTCCACTAGGGCTTGTGGGGAAGGGCTGTGGCTGCCTTCTTCTCCTGCTCTCAGTAGTCTAGTCTGTAATCTCAGCATGAGAGCGCCAGTCCCACCTGACTCCAGCCCTTCCTCTGCAAGACAGGCACTGCCACGCGTGCACATTCCCTCGGCCTAGCTCTGTGCATAGGCAGCAAGCGAAACACGGGGATTTCATGTTTTTCTGGGGAGCTTTGGTGGCTTTTACAGCATGTGGCCAATTTCCCGTTTTCTGTGAGCTCTGTGAAAGCAATACCGACTGCAGGGCTAACCAGTGAGCAGCACTGCCCAGTGATTTGCAGTTACAGAGCCGGCATCCTGGGCAGCGTTATTAGCACTGCCAATGAGCTCAACTCTGCACAAGTCACAGAAGATCTGTTCTCTGCTCTAAGAAGCTAAAGAGCCAGAATTTAGAGGGATTCAGCCAAGGGGGAAACAAGCACCAGCCTGCTCCTTGTATAAATGGGTAGTGGGGGGAAGGTCCCAGCAGGAGGGAACAGCTGGTGATGGGAAAGTAGGACTGCTGAGAATTCAAGAGAAAGAGGATGGGAGAAGATAGCAAAGGAGAGGCTGCCACCAGCAGAGAGACAGCCCACTCAGCTCCCACGGGGTGGATCCTAGCATAGAGATGCTGCCCTTGCAGCTGAGCAGGGAGAGAAAAGAGGCATTATGAAAAGCAGACAAACCGTTGAGACACAGACTTTCTTTCCAGGAAACAGATTTCAGTCGGGCATCCTCCTTCTGAAAGCAATTTGAGTGAAACCAGTGGGACTGAACACAAGCAGGAAGGCCCCTCAGTTCAAGGAGTGGAGTGGTGGCCTTCCTGCCCTGTTGGGGCTGCATATTTAAAGCCAGCTGGAGCCCTAGGGGGCACTTCCAGCAGCAGCTCGCAGCTGAAGGGCCAGTAGCTCCAGTGGGAATCTCTCTCCTGGAGTGAGGCCTCAAGGCAATTCATCGAAGGGCCAAAGGCAGGCTGGGTTTGTTACCCTCCAGAGGGTGAATGTATGGATCAGGAGAGCCCGAGACAGTGATTTAACCTGGACTTATTGGGGAAATACAGGGTCATTAGAATGGGTTTTTTCCTTCATATGTCAAATGATGCTGTGGTTAATCGGCAATACGGCCATGACTGCTGTAAGGTCTGAATGTATTGTGTGCCTTGGGCACCAGAGCTCCAGAATGAAACCCACTCTGCATTGCTGGGGGGGGGGGAAGGGGGGAATGCAGCAGGGGAAGGCTGCAGGGGGTCGGCCAACCTTTCAGTGGAAGTGTGTATATTTCTAATACTTAGGGTTATGCGCCTTAGGTTTATACACCCACCCCCCACCTCAGGGCAAAGTTAGGAGCAGTGGCGAGGCAGGGACTAGCTGTGGATAAGCTATTGCACCCTGTAATCCGCCCCCCCCCCCCGCTCCATGAGACTCAAAGGGCCCCCTCCACCATATGGCACCACCTGGGTTGGAGCACTTCTGGACACCAGCCGGATTAGCACCGGGCAGGACCAACCTTTCCTTAAGCCAGGGAAAGGGCTGGGGCACGTTTGCTTTGTTTTGCTGAGCCAGCTCTACCATGGCTTGGTCCAGCCCACATGAGGATCCCTGTGCCACGCTAGCCTGTCTCAGGGTTCTCACTCCTCCTGGCGGTTCTGGGGATTGACGCTTTTCCAGGTCCGACACCTCCCCTTGTGGTCTCTTCCCCTACTGTCCTCCCTCTCACTCTGCAGCCCTCCCTACTCCTCCAGGAGATGCAGCTTCCTCTTCCCGACTCAACCCCCTGGCCAGCTCACTATGGGGTTCCCCTTCCAGGGTAGAGTCACATTGGACCTGCTGACCAGGCAATGCCACTCCTTTAGCGGCTGGGAGAGGACCCTGCGCCCACCCATTTCTCTGGGTTCCAGCCCAGGGACCCTACAACATGCAGCCAAGGTCTGCTCACTCTCTGGGCTGTTTCCTACTCACCTCCGACAGGCCCTCTTTCTCCACCCTGCTCTTCAGGGTCCACCCTTCCCTCAGGGCCAGGCTCCCAGGGGCCTACTCTTTCCCTGGGTTCCCTCCTTCACTCTCTAATGCACAGAGGGTGGCTGCAGCCTTCCTCACTGCAGCCCTTTCTGTTGCCAGCTTCCCGGCTTTATACTAGCCCAGCCCACACCTGCTCAGCTGAGCTTCATCCTCCAATCAGGGGTCCTGCCTCCAGTCTAATCCCCACATGTGGGACCTAGCACATTGACCTGAGCTTCCTTAACCCTTTCAGGGTTGGTGTGTGTGTGGGGGGGTGAATGTCCCATCACATAGCCTCAGCAGTGCTTTAACACAGTCCTGAGGGGCCTGGAAGGAGCACATTCCCTCCAGGTGCAGATGCACAAAAAATCCTGCTCAAACAGCAATAGGAAGGGGGGCAGGGGGAAGAGAGGCCTTTTAACAGGCAGTGGGACGTAAGGTCATATGGGCTGCAATACTGGGTCAGACCATGGTCCACCCAGCCTGGTATCCTGTCTCTGAGCTTCAAGGGGAGTGTGCAGAAGAGGGCACTTGTGGAGTGAGCCCTCCCTGGCTTCCAGTCCCAGCTTCTGGCAGTCAGAGGTTTAGAGTCTCTTGGAGCATGGGGTTGCATCCTTGCTCATCTTGGCCCTTAAGGGACCTGTCCTCCATGAACTGATCCAGTCTTTCTTAAACCCTTTGTACTTTCAGCCATCACAACATCCTATGTCAGTGTGTTCCATTTTTGGGATGGGGCAATGTGGGGGGTGATGACTCACCAGCACAGCGCCTCCTGCTGGTCATCTCAGGAATTAGCTCCTTCCAGCCCAGAGTGCCCTCTGCAGGCCAGTATCTCACCTGCTGCTGGCCCCCATGTCCCTCCCAGACCCGGTGCCCTTCTATTTCTGAGTTCTAACCCCCTACAGTAATCTACAATTTGGGTCTCCCCACCTAGGGGAACCCCCAACCCTCTGTCCCCACCTTGCCTCAGTGGCTACTGCCAGTCATCGTCTAGCCAACTCTCCCTGGGGCAGACTGCAGTCTGTAAACCACTCATCATCGGCAAGGGGGGTTGGCAAGCTGCCTCTGCCTACCTCTGGGCTGCCCTCTGCAGCCCCAGTACCTTTGTGGGCCCTTAACTCGGTCTGCAGCCTGGTGGTTTGTCAGGCTGGAGCTCCCCAGCTCCCTCTGCCCTTCCCCAGCACTGCTCCCCCTCAGGTACTCTGCTCAGCTCACAGGCAGCCAGGTCCTTCTCTCTCAAGGAAGCTAGAGAGAGTGTCTGTCCTTTCCTTCTGGCCCACCATCCTCTTATAAGGGCCAGCTGGGCCCTGATAGCTCTGGCTACAGCTGTGGCTGCTTTGCCAATCAGCCCAGCCTCTCTCTGCCACAGCCCTCTCCAGGGCTGCTTTAACCCCCTCTGGGCTGGAGCGGGGAGACCACCCCGCTACAGGCAACCAGAGAAAGATATTGTATCTATTAGGCTTATAAGAAACAGATGGAATCTTTTTCAGGGGAAAAGGCATAGGCCATATTTATTGGAGATACAACAATTAGCATATGCATTCAATCGCACCACACACACACACACACACACACACACACACGTTATAGTTACCAGTCCAGAGTCTGGATCAATCTAGTGCCCAGCGAGCCAAGACAAATCCAAAGTTTCATGGCAAGGCCCCCTGTTCATATAGTGATTTTCCTTCACTGGGACCAATGAGTTTTGCACTGCTGTGCTGTAATCAATTGTCGTTTGACGAGTGCTTGTTTTCTTAAATTGTTCTTCTCATCCTTTTATCTTGTTATTTTATCAGTCTCTCAGGGAGAAACCCCATGCCGGTTTTGATCACAGCTATCTTGTCCCAGCCACATCTTTTAGAGTTATCAATCTGCCCTCCTCTGACATCTCAATAGGGGCGTGTTGCAATCTCCTGGTGCCTTTACGTCTGTCCTCGATTCCTCCCTAGAACATCTGTTCCGGTGATGGCCTTCACAATTATCTTCTAACACACACATTTCTCAGTCACACATAAAACAGGATTGATTTACACAAAGCATTTGAACAGGAACATCAAATTGCAATGCAGGAGAAAACAATCATGGCGTTCTTTTACTTATTTCAAAATGCTAAACCTACAACAAAGCGGTTACTGTCTTGAAATCAGCTTCAGACACAAGATTCTGGCACACTAGACCATTCCTTTCTGCTTTCAGAAAGGGTGGCTGGCAGAATATGGTCAAATCATATCATACATCAATACATTTAATACATGCTACATTATTATACTTTATACTTCATTCTAAATTATATAAAATACATAAAACATAAAATCCTAATACTACATATCCAAAGTGTGGGTCCACCATGGGTTCATATAGCAGCATTACGATATTTTTTATTTTCTATCCCTTTCCTAATAGTTTCTAACAAACTGCTAGCCTCTTTGACTGCTGCTGTGAACTGAGTGTTGCCCAGTGGTGAGGGTCTATGGCTGCACTGCTCAGTGGCAAAAGCCTGTGGGGCTGGTAATAGGGGAACCCGACCCTCCTTGCTCCAGGGGTTCAGACCCAGGGCCTATGAGTAGGAGGTTGCATATGTGGCCTGGGGTGGAAGCTAACATGCCTGCTTCTTGGGCACTTCCTACCGCAGCCTCTCCCCCTCCAAAGTCACAGCAGGAGCCAGTTTCTGGAGTCTTGGGCAGGTGTCCTCCTGGCCATCATCCAGAGGTTCTTCTCCTCCAATTGAGGCTCTCTATTCCCAGTCTCCACGGGGCCTCTGGTGGCTCAGCAGCAGAGTCCAGTCCAGGCAGTGTGGAGCTCCCACAGCCTCTCTGCAGCTTCAGCTTCTCTGAGGAGGCGCATTCTGGGCACAGAGCTGCTTATTAACTCTTGGTTCCCCAGTGTGGGGCTTACACACCTCATCAGAGGCATTGGTAGCAACTAACAACAGGCAGAATGTGGGAGAGAGAGAAACCAGACTACGTAATCCCACTGCCAAGGTGAGCTGGTGGCTCCTGAGCACCCTCTTTCCTCACCCAAAGGAGGGGGTGGCAGGGAGACCCCTACATTTCAAGAAAACAGACACATGGTAGGAGTGCGTGGTCATTCCTCCTCATCAGTCTCAGAGGGTGGCCACCTCCATTCATTCTCAGATCCCTCTCTAGGCAAAGATTAGAGAGAGGATGAGCAGTCTCTAAGGCCTTGGGCCCTCTACGCAGGGCCATGCAGCAGGTAGTCCAGGGCACTGACAGCAGGCAGGGCAGAGCAACAAACAGTATAGGGGGCTCAGGCCCTCAGGCAGGGCACAGCACCAGTCTGACGTCCTGACTCTCATAGGCTCATAGACTTTAAGGTCAGAAGGAACCATTATGATCATCTAGTCCGACCTCCTGCACAACGCAGGCCACAGAATCTCACCCACCCACTCCTGTAACAAACCCCTAACCTATGTCTGAGTTATCGAAGTCCTGATGGCAGACAAATGCAGGCCTCCTGGCCTAAGGGGTGGAGTTGGCAGCAGAAGGTAGGGGGCCCAACCTACTCCACTGGGTCCCGGACCAGGGCCCAAACAGTGGTGGAGTGTTCCACCACTGGCTCAGCAGGGATCTGCCCAAAACACGCTGACCTATATTCAGGCAACAACACAACCAGACTATCATCTGGTATCCCCGGGCTACTTCCTATGCTGCCCCTCAGGATGTGCCTGTATCTCAGGATTGTCCTCCGTCTCCTCGGGGTACACCGCCAGCAGCAGTCCCAGCAGCTACTAGCTTCTCTGGTGGCAGGCAGTTCAAGCAGCTCCGACCAGTCCTCAGCACTGCAGGCATCCTCCTCGGGCTCCAGCCCCAATGGTGGGTGGGAGGCATCTGTCACCTTTGGCAGCTCTGGCCTGACTGATCAGCTGGGCCTGACTTTTATACTTCCTGTCCCACTCCTCTGTTTTCGCAGGGGTGTCCTGGCTCTGCCCACCAATCCCTCCCGGTCAGTCTCAGAGGAGGGGACACCCCCTCACTACAGTATGAGGACTCTGAGGCAGGGTCTGTTTTTCAAGGACAATTCCCTGCACTGTTTTATTCCTGGTGCAAAACCCAACATGTGGATTATACCCCTTGGTCTGATCAGTGCTTGGGAAATGGACTTCCTATGTTAGTCAGTAGGTGCTAATTTCTGCAGGAGGATTAGCACACCTGTGGGACATGACATCACAAACGGGTTGGCAACCCCGCAGCTCAGCTTTCAAGTTACTGTGAGGTCATTATCCCACTTCACGTTGCCTGTCCTAACAGGCCTGATTCTCATTTACCCTGCTCAGTGTTAGGGCAAAAAGACCAAAAGGGAAGGGAGGAGGGGAAGTGACAATCAGGTTTGATGTTTTTAATTTAAAAAACTAGTAAAATAATCCCCCCTGCCCTTTTTTTTTTAAGGGAAAACAAAAAAAGGTTTGATGCCATCTTCACACACTAGAAAGAGGGGAGGGCTCTAGTAGAGAAAGGCAGAACAAATGGCTGGAATCTGAAGCCAGATCAATTCAAATTAGAACAAAGGTGCAAACTTGTGCCAGTGAGGGTGATCAACCAGTGGAACAAACTCTCTAGGGAAGTGGGACATTCCCCAGCTCTTGATGTTTCAAATCAAGACTGGCTGATGCCTCTCTGGGAGATATGCTCACGAATTATTGGGCTCAACACAGGAATAACTGGGTGAAATTAAAAAAAATTAATGGCCTGTGCTGTACCAGAGGTCAGACTAGTTGTTCTAATGGTGCTTTCTGGCCTTAAACTCTATGAATTTATTAATACTATGGGTGGTGCAGGTAGTGACACTACACTGAAGGTCATAGGCCTCGACTCCATGGGTGCTGCAGACCTGGAGCACCCATGGGGAAAAATTAGTGGGTGCTCCACACCCCACCAGCAGCCAAGATCCCCCCTGCCCCCCTTCCTTCCCTGAGCGTGCCGTGTCCCCGCTCCCAGTGCTTCCCACCCATCACCTAACAGGTGTTTGGCAGTGCTTAGGACTTTCTGGGATGGGGAGGAGGTGGTAAAGAGTTGGAGCAGGGGCAGGGACTTGGGAGGAGGGGGTGGAATTGGGGCAGGGTGACGGTGGTGCACGGGCAGGCAAGGGTAGGGCCAGGGTGGGGTCGAGCACACACAGGGCAGAGGGGGAAGTTGGCACCTATGCTGAAGGTTGCCCACCATTTTCTATTATAAGACTATGTTTCAGTTGCTTATAACTTTGCCAGAAGTAAACCATTTGGGCTGAAATCACCCGTACCAGGTCTGTGTCTCAGGCTAATTTAAAATTTCAGATAAAGTAGTTCAGACATTTCAGCTAATGAGGGGGGAAATGCATTGTTTTGTCCATGTTAATTGTTTTTTTACAATTATTTGGCCGAGAAACTTTAGTGCCACTATGCTTGGGAGAAGGGACATAAAATTGGCAGGAGGAAATACCCTGGTGGCAAGGGTGTGTCTTTTGCCGCTGCCGTCACAAACCACACAAATTTGGTCAAATTTTAAGTCTTTGAAAAATCTCAGTTTGCACATACTCAGTTGAGACCTGTTAGAGTTTTGCAGCTAAATTCTCCAAAGATTCAATCTGCACTGAGCATGCTCCATCCCCTCCCTGCTCCTATGTACACACACATTCCCACAAAGTGATGGAGTGTGCTCCACCCTGGCCTGCACAGGCTGAGCAGGGCTTCCTTGTGATTTCCTGTCCTGGTTTCCAGAGATTGTTGTGATGTCAGACACTGGACCAGAGGGAAATCAAGGAGACCATCTCTCCTGTGCTCTCAATGCCTCCCTGCTGGTGTCTAGACAGTGAGGAGGAAGAGGGGAAGGAAAGTCCCTTATTCAAATGAGGCGAGCTGAGGTGGGGGGTGTGTGATAAGGGTGGGAGCAGGAACCAGAATGGGGGATAGAGGCAAGAACAAGGGGGAAGAGTCAGAGACAGAGGAGGGAAGAAGACCAGAAGGGGGATAGAAGCAAGAGTGAGGAAAAGGGGAAGGAGAAGACTGGGGGAAAGATAGAGACAGGGGTTAGGGGAACCATGGGCAGGAGCTGGGGACAAAAAAGGGGTGGCTAGAGCTGGTCAGAGGTAAAGGCAGGAGCAGAATGGGACAGGAAAAAGTGAGGCGAGAGGCAGAATGGTCTGCCACCACTGCACATTACCCCCCCCCCCAAATCTAGAATTAAACCTGGATTCCTGAGCCTTGGCATTCCTTTGTTGTCAGCAAAGAGGCATGAAACCCATATGTGATGGCAGGTCCACACAGTAGATAGATAACAGCCTTCTACTGCTCCGTTACTCTGTTAGCTCAAATGGCAGAAGACTGGGCTGTGAATCTAAAGGTCTCACCCTTGCTCATGAGCCATGTGGGGGATTGTGACAGGGTGTGCCCCCCACACTCACCTTGAAGGGGTTAACAGAGGGGCCAATTCACTTATTAGGTTGAAAGGAAAGCTCTAATTAGGGGAAGCTCACCTGTGTAGAAACAGAAGAGGCATCTATAAAGCCCGGGAGCTGGTGGCAGAAAGAGGCTGCAGGGAAGTCGTCTGCAGTTACTCCCTGGGGGAAGGGAGGTATGTTTGGGGCTATAGAAATTAGTCTGCAGTTACTCCCTGAGAGGAGGGAGTTTGGCCTGGTAAACCCAGAGTGGGGGAGCTAGGTGTGTAGGAAAGGCTCAGGAAAAAGGCAGCAAGGTTCAGGATGGTGCAGGCCTTGTCTACTGATTAGAGAGTCCCTGAGCCAAAACCCAGAGTAGAGGGTGGGCCTGGATTCCTCTACCAGCCATTGGGGAAGCGGCACCATAGGGCAGCGAATGGGAAGACTGCCTGAAACTTCTGGTAAGGAAAGACTCCGATACCTGGAAGGAGGAAACATGCACAGTGACCTGGCTGGAGGGCCAAGTCATAGAGAGGGAGCACCCTGAGCCACAGAGAGTGAGAGAGGGAGCGGTAGCTGGGTGTGCAGTGAGCAGCAGAAGAGGGCCTTGGGTATGGGAAGAACTACTCCTCAGAGCAGCAAAGAGGCAGCACCACCTGTGACGAGTGGACCCCGTGGCAGCGATCAATCTGTTCCCATGTGATAATTTTTCTTATTTTAAATTTTAAAGTTTTGTTTTAGAAAGTTTTAGAAAACGGCATCCAAAAATTTACATTAAAAGAGCATTAAGGTTTCAAAGTCAAGCACTCAAAAGTTAGTTAATACCAGAATTAAGGTTGCTCATTCACATCCCTCCATCTTCCTTCCTTTTCCACCTCTCTCCCATCAAAAGAGTCTTCTAATAATCATTCCCTTTGGTCACAATCTGATTAGGGTTCCTGAATCTTTCAGTGATTTCAACTTCCCTTCCACCTTTCCTCCAGAACAAATACCACTTACATGTTGTATTTATGAAGCCCTCATGATCTTTGCTCATAAACAGGATACTACACATGTTCCACCCAATGAGATGGCCTTGGGTTTCTTCAGGAGTGTCACATTGTGAGCTCTTACGTACCCAAAATAAAGAGCTGCCCTTCCAGGAAACAAAGAAGCTCAAAATACCAAAAGGTCTTCTCAGTCTGAACAGCCCACTCTCCACTCTGGCCAGGGTAGCATCTTCCTCACTCTGCTGCTGTCTTCCTCTTCCTCCTTAGCACATGAAGCAGCTGGGCCTGGTAGACTGACATATTCCAGCTGCCTTGATTTTCCAGGCCTTTAACACTTTATTGCCTGGCCCATAAATTGGACAGATAGGCCCAGGAAAGGGAAAGGAGTGTGAGTCTGATTTGTCCCAGGTGACCTTAGCTCAAGGTCATCACAGAGGGTCGTTCCATATAGCACTTTGCAGAAGAGTGAACTCCCTGCTGGTGTGTCCACTTATGGCAGGATGTGGTGTAGCAGATTCATCTAGCACCCCCCTGACAACAGTGGTCTCTCTCTTCTTGTGACTCAGCCCTACCATCAGATCACTGGAAAATCTCAGCCCTTCTGATGTAACAATAGACTCCAATAAACAGAAATCCAACTAACAGTTTAATGACATTGTGTTAACGTCTCAGATACCCTTTTGTCTCAGGGCTTCATGACTATCCTCCCAGGGTCACCCTTCTTTCAGGGATCCTGTAATACCCCAATCAATCCCAAATGAAAATATAAATTTTAAACCATGACTACCCTCCTCAGTCTTGAACCTTCATCCCTCTTGAGTTTCCCCCATACTCTGTTCCTCGGATGAACCCCTCCCATGGGTTCCTGGCTGTAGGCCTGGTCTCTGCCCTTTTATCAGGGTTCACCACCAAAGGCTGCTTCATCTTAGTGGCTTCTCCATGTCTGCCCTGGCTCCACTCTCTACTGCCAAGAGAGGCATTGGAGAGTTCTTTCCCTCTCTCCCTGCAGCTCCTTTCTGTTCTGGGCTTCCTCTCTTTATAGTAACCACCCAGCTCCTCCCACAGCTGGGATTCATCTTTAATTGGGCCTTATCCTCTAGGTGTAGAGTTGCCAGTTTTGGCTGGACGTATTCCTGGAGGTTTCATCACATTGCATAATCTTTAAGTAAAGCTTAATCTTCAATTCCTGGAGACTCCAGGACAATCCTGGGGGGTTGGCAACCCTATCTAAGTGCCACCAGGTGTCCTAATGGCGCTCTCTCAGCCTTTTGGGCAACCCTCTCACTCTCTCAGACAGTTCAGATTAGCTGGAGATCAATGGTCACTGGCAAAGCTGAGCCTCATTCCCCTTAAAGAGCCAGCCAGTGACACACTTCTTGTCTCTTACTACATGATGCTGCTTTGCTTATTGGCCTCTATAAAGTGTATTAAGCTAACCTGTCTAAAGGCACTTTTACTGTGCAATAATGTCCACACAGGGACTTGTAACAGGGTGGCACTCACCTCTTGCAAGCCCCAACTGTCCGAGTGCGTGTGCCTGCATTCTCTCTCTCTGGGATTGCAGTAGGTCTTCAGTGACTCAGCCCTCCGGCCGAGTCTCACACAGTGTGCATGTGAAGCACAAACCAAAACACCCCTTCTGGGATAAACAGTCCAACAAGGGCCTATCCCAGTACCCTTTTTCCATTGGTGTCTTCCTGCAGCCCTCCCTTGTCTCAGTCCTTATTCAGTCCTGCAGCCCCTTCTGGGCTAGCCTTCCAGCAGTCCCTTGACTCTGGTATGAGGCCATACCTACAGGGCTTCCTCCTTGGAGACTCTTAACTCTTTCTGGCCCCAGCTCTCCAGGTAGGCCATTAAATAGTTTAGTTCCCCTTCCTCACAGCCCCAGCACCTTCACACACACTTCACCCTTACCGTAGGACTGACGTCTTGTACTGAGTCCCGGCAGCCAGCCAGGAGTTCCTTCTTGCTCCCCTGGTCCCTGCCAGCAACTGCTCTATTCACAGTCCTGCTGCTTCTTCAGCCAGCCAGCCAGGAACACCATCCTAGCTCCCCAGGCTCTAGGCAGCAACTCATTGTCTCTGGCTCGACAGCTCCTTTTATGTGAGCCTGCTGGGCCCTGACTGGCTGCTCCCTGCAGCCTCTCTCTGATTGGCTGCTTCTCCTGCAACCTCTCTATGCAGCTTGGAGGACTTATGTCCACTGCTACTTTCTGGGACAGGTGTGGTAGGAACACAAAGCTTTCAGCAGATGGCCTCAGAGGGCGTGGTTCACCCCATCACAAGACTTCATGCAGAGAAGCTAATGTGCTGTAAAGTCACGCCCTAGTCTGCTCTGCACTAACTCCCTTGTGAAGACAAGCCCTTAGTGTCCAGGTTCTACTCCACAGCAACAGCTCCTATTTGCATTCCCCTGTTGACTTCCATACGAACTTCAGAATATTCTGTATTTTCTAACATTTACTTTTGGCAGCCAGTATCTCAATTTTCCATTCCTAGACCAACATTTTCCAACATGGCTGAATAAAGTTAGGCACTTACATACATTTTTAGGTACCAAAATCAGTGACCTGACTTTCAGAGGAACTGAGCACCTCTAGCTCCCAACAAAGTCCACATTCAGCACTGTGGGAAAGGCCCCCAGGCTTTTATTTAGCTGCCCAGGTATGGATTTAGGCATCAAGTTTGTACATTTTGAGCTAAGTGCCTCATAGAGAGAGGTTCACCTACCTGTTTGTTACAGCAGGCTGTTCTAGAGAGGAGCAAAGCGCAGGAATGAAGCCTCCTAAGTAAGAGAAAAGAAGACATTTCCATAAAAAGGGGTTCATGGTATTTTCCCTTTGAACTAATCTGCAAATATAAACTGCTGCCTAGCGTGACCAGATGTCCCAATTTTATAGGGACAGTCCCAATTTTGGGGTCTTTTTCTTATATAGGCTCCTATTACCCCCACCTCGGACCCAATTTTTTCACATTTGCTGTCTGGTCATCCTACTGCTACCTGAGGCAGGTGAAGGCAGCAATGAGCAATGTTCTTTAGGAGTGGTTGGGCAGACATGGCTATAAATAAAAGGAATAGGCCCACATTCACCCAGCTGGCGCAAAACACCCGATTAGCAGCAATTAGGGGGAAAACACTTGGCTCTTCTAAATTTCTGAGCTCATATGCAGCAAATCAAACAAATCCTCAGAGATCCCACACACGTCATGTAAACTACAGAGTATTTTCACTGAATGCTGTTATTCATTTCTATGGGGAGGCGGGATGGGCACTGCCCATTTAAATACACCTCTACTTTGATATAATGCAAACCAATATAACACGAATTTGGATATAATGCGGTAAAGCAGTGCTCTGGGGTGGGGTGGGGCTGCATACTCCAGTGGATCAAAGCAAATTCAATATAATGCGGTTTCATCTATAATGTGGTAAGATTTTTTGGCCCCCGAGGACAGCATTATATCGAGGTAGAGGTGTAATACAAGGCAATCTGAGGTGCTTTGTGGAGTACACACAGCTGAGCTGCATGTTCCACTTTAGAGAAAAGTCAGATTCCAGGAGGAAAAGACCCGGAGGGGATCTTTCAGTGAAGAGCCTGGAGTGTGGCATGACATCACAGGAACAAGTACAGCCAGAGCGCTGTGAACCATCACAAGGCTCTCAGCCTTTAATTATGTTCGTTACGGGAGACCCTTTGAAGTTCCTTGTAAAAAATCAGGGCAATGGAAAAACTGAGGGCCCTACTACTGAGCTATTGAGTTGCCTGTGGCTGTGCTTTAATTTCTCATGGGAAGGACCTTGTAAATGAGGTCAGCACAAAAAAGGTATGGGACCGTAACTCTTGCAACACCTACCCAGGTTCTTCCAGGAGCTTTTACAACCAAAGCCAGAGGCAGAGCTTTAGCTCAACAATCACACTTGTGGAGAATGTTAGGTAATGTGTTTACCTAATGTTATTTTACACATGAGGTTGTGGGAGGTAAAACTTGTTGTTGGCTAGGAGATGCTGATTTAACACCGGGGGATTCTATAAAGGCCCATTTGGTTGATAGGCACCACCATGGAATGTTTGTTCAAATGCCAACAGCTGAGTGAGGAATGTTGGAGGGGAGAGTTGAAGCCAGCTGGCTGGAGGTGGGTTCTTCTGGCATCTCAGTGAAGGTGCCAGGAATGGAGTCTCAAGACACTGGAGATCATCCAGTGGTACTGGAGACTGTATGGGTCCAGGCTACTGGGAAAGTGACTTTGAGATGAATCCAGCGGAAGTAGGACTCAACGACTTCTGCAAAGGAAGTCTGAAGTGGGATCTGTAATAAGATGTTCCTGTGCTTGAGAGGGTAAAGAGGGCACCTCTAGATGAACAATAACTGAGGTCATTCATGGCTTATCTGTAAGTGACAAAGTAAGAGTTTGTTAACCAAGTCTTACTTTTCCTGCAGTGGCCTTTGAAGAGCACTTACCATATGTACTAGTGAACACTCACTTCTGGGGACCAGTTCCTTGGAAGAAGAACACAGAGTAAGCAGGGACATGATATAATTTCAAAATACGAAGTTTAGTGGTGGCAGCAGCTACCCAAGCCCGGGACATTGGATACCTGGGGCTGTGACCACACTGCGTTCTCTTTCCGGAGAAGTTGTGGGTCACTTGCCAGGGAGGTGTTCCAAAGCATTTTTACTTTCCGAATCATGCTGCAGGTTTTTTAGTGTTTTTCTGTGCACATATACAGCACAACAGCATTTGCAAGCAACTCAGGAAACATTGCACCAGGGTTGGACAGACTTTTCTCAGGATTAAATATGACTCTCTTAAGAGTGTCTGGTTACTCACTTGCAGGCTGAAACTTCTACCTCCATGGGATTCCCACTTGAAACAGTTCCTCTGGGAGATACCTAACAGCGGCTCAACTGACAGGTTCAACCCCCCATTGGTTTGACTCACAAGCCTACAAATAGTATAATAAGGTGTAAAACTAAAGTGCTGGTGGTGTCTCTGGTACCTGAAATTGCCTTTGTCCAGTGGCCAACCTTGCTTACTCCAATACTGGACCTTGGAATGAGGCCTCCATCACGCAACCAATCCCCTTGACTTCTTAGGCAAAGTCACTCATATCAGCGGCACTCAGAGTGCCCTGACGTTACCAAAGGCGAGGTGTGTCCTACCACGGGGACCCGGCAGACAATGAACACTGCAGGGCCAGGCAGTAGTGCTACTGTAATGCAGGCTAAGGCTGTGTAGTTCATTCCAGTCTCTTTCATGGTGATTCACAGCTTGGGGTTCGGTGAGTCTGCAAGGCTCAGCACATATCCTAAATCTTCTGTCCAAAAACTCCTGCCATGAAGAAGTAGGGAGCTATGGGCTGTCCTGTAACTGGCAGACAGAATTGATGGCAGTATTGTCATGGACTCATAGATTGTGCCCACTCCTGGTCCTGAGCGGTCCGTGGGGGGGTGCCCCTTTCAGTGAGATAGCCCTTCTCGGGGGTCCACTCTCTCTTGGGGTCAGGCCCTTCCTCCTCCTGGAGCCGCACCTCTCTGAGCCTTAGCACGTCTGTCTCTTGCCGTGGGCCCCCTCAGGGAGTCCCCTTGCTCTGGACCCCCCGGGCCTCCTCACCCGAAGAGGTTGATGCAACCCTGTTCTCTAGACTGGAGTGACTCAGCCAGCGTAAAACAGGAGGGTTTATTGAGAGTTGAACACAGCACAGGAAACTCTCAGGGCCTCAAGCCTGGCCTCCCTCAGCCCAGCACATTCCAGTCTCCCTGCATCCAGGTGGGCTCTGCTTGCTCTCCCCCTCCCCCCTGCTTCCCAGCTGGGCCTCCGATATCCCTAGCCCCAACCCTGCCTCTGTCCATTGTCTTCTCTCCAGGTAAACAGGGTTGTAAACAGGAAGGCCCACCTCTCCACTCAGCCCTCCTCTGGCCCCTCTGGCTGGAACCGGCTAGTCAGGTCACCGGGGTCCTCTCTTCGCAGCCCATTGTCTTCCCACTGGCCAGAACTGGCTGTGACTCCTGAGCAGCGTCTCTGGGTCACCAGGTCACCAGTCACTGGGGTCTCCATCCTCCAAGCCATCAGCCAGGGTCCCAAGTTCCCTCTCCAGTCCTCTGGAACAAGAAACTCCCTCTCCCCTCACCTTGTTAAAACCATAACACCCAGGGAAACTGAGTCCCACTCCCTCTGCATGCAACCCACTGGAAAACACAGATAAACCAAAAAAAAAAAAACCCACTTCATCACAAGTACCCAAAAAATTCCTCCTAGTGTCAGGAGAGGAACATGAGAAAAGGGCACAGCCAAAGGTTCTGGCGCATTTGCCTGATCATAACTGAGTGTGCCCCTTCTGTGGAGATCACATGGAAAGGCAGCTGCTCTGAACATCCACTTCAAAGTAAACACGGTAAGGAGGATGTGGAATATCAATGCTCCCTGATTGAGCTGACTAACAGAGATGTTCACATCACCCTCTATCACATCCCAAAACACCATGAGGTGACACCACAGGTGCCAGCCAGCAACTGGACCTGAGAGGTACGTGCAAACAATTTGGTACCAAACCTGGTCTTTCCCAACATAAAAGATGGCCCATCCAGAGGCAGAGCACATCGAAGCCAGTCATCCTGAACAAAACCTGCAATGTGGAATGCACAAAGTGGTCAGCTGAGGAAGTTCCCTGATCTGAACAAAAGGCTGCAGTGCCAGAGTAACATGAGTATCTTGATTTCAAAAGAAATCAAAGGCAAGATGCCAAAACAAGTTAGTGACAAATGAAGGGAGCTGAGCCTGGTGAACAAGGACGAATCGGAGCTCATCAACCTGGGATGCAGAGTAGCCAGTCCCACTGGTTTAAGGAGCCTGAGGGCTTGGACACACTCGAAACTCCAAAGCGCTGCCACGGGAGCACTCCCGCGGAAGCACTTTGAAGTGCGAGTGTGGTCGTGGCACCAGCGCTGGGAGAGAGCTCCCCCAGCGCTGTAGGTACTCCACCTCCCCGTGGGGTTTACACTGGTGCTTTGCAGCGCTGTAACTTGCTGAGCTCAGGGGTGTGAGAAAGTTGCAGCGCTGTAAAGTGCCAGCGTAGCCAAGGCCTATGTCCAACCAGGAACTCAGGAATGCTCTAAAGCGAAAAGGGAGATCACCTCTGAAGGACTGGAAGCATCTAGAGTTTGAAAATGAGGTCCTGCCCATGTGGGTTCAGGGAGAGCCCAATGTCAGAACCTTTGATGAAACTGCTTCCATTGATGTTCTCCCCTCCTTCTGCTCAGAAGATCCCAAGCCAGCTAAGAGACTGAATGAGAGAGCCAGCAGGGTCAAGGGTGGAAAGGAAATATCTTGGATGAGAAAAATAGCAACCAAGAGGGGCACTCATCAATGCTACTGTGAAGAGCACGGTCTCTCACTGGCCAGGAGGGAGGCTAACGAGCTCCTCTGGGCCTGTGCTGCACTAACGAAGTGCACTTCACAGCTTGTTCAGCCTGGAGGGGCGTAAAAAGGGAAGCTTACCATAGAAAGGGTGGTGACCTGGAAGACTGCTCCACACAGACTGCTAGTGACAGAGGTAGGCCAATCAAGCAGGAGACAGCCATGGAACATACTGCTTCCAGAGTTGCCCTGGCTGACAGCCAAGCAACACTTACCAGGAAGAGGGGTAGGAGGTAAACCCCACAAAGGAACTTAGATTTTCAGAGATGGAGCCCATGAAACCCTATCCAGGGGCTGTCTGAGAGCCTGACCCCTCCCTGTTCCAGCCAGACTCTCCGCTCTTGCCAGGATTCAATCGCTCCAGAGAACTCCCTCAAGTGCAGCCACTGGGGAAGTTGAGGGTAAAAGGCGGACAGTAGGACCTAGGGACAAGTGGCCATCTCTGTCTGTACAGTTAATGACAATTGTCACCAGACAAAACACTGAAGAGTGGACAAGATACATATGGGTCAGACAAGCCACCCAGCACATCTAGCCAAAAATAACTCAAAAAAGCAACTTGCAGAAATAGGGACTTGCTATCTATTATATCAGTTATTTCAACAGATCCACACGTCTTACTGTCCCACAGTCCACACATCTGGGAGGTTATTTTGCCTTAACGCTGCTGAGGACACTGTTAAGATTTTGTGTTCAGAGTGCAAGTTGGATGAAGCTGGGGTGCATATTTCTGTTGGGTATCTGTTGGAGGTGGATGCAAAAGCCCTGCAGAGCACTCAAGTGCAAAGTCAGTACATAAGAACCAACATAAGAACGGCCATACTGGGTCAGACCAAAGGTCCATCGAGTCCTGTATCCTGTCTTCTAACAGTGGCCAATGCCAGGTGGAGGGAATGAACAGAACAGGGAATTATCAAGTGATCCATTCTTTGTTGCCCATTTCCAGCTTCTGGCAAACAGTCTGCCGCAGTGAGTGGGGCTAGATAATGACCGGCAGTAGCCCACTCAGGCAGGGTGGGTTTAGAGGATTGGGGGGTTCCCCTGGGAGGGGAGACCCAGAGCAAGTGCGTACTGCTGGGGCAGAACCCCAAGGTAAAGGGCACCAGAGTCTGAAGGGAACACGGGGCCAGTGGCAGGCGAGACACCAGCCACCAGGAGGTGCTCTGAGGCTGAAGAGCTAATTCCTAAGAGGACCAGCTGGAGGTGCTGCGCCAGTGAGTCTCACCTCGCTTCAAGGCCATAGACCCAGTTCCAGTACAGCACCAGGGGAAGTGATTCTATTCCCAGTATTTTCTGTTCTTCCAAAAGAACAGGGGATAGAGACCGCTATTAGAGCTCAGATGCCTAAACACATTTGTGAGGTCACAGAAATTTAGGATGGTAACTCTTGCAGTTGTAATCCTACAGTATATTCTGGAAATTGGTTCATGACCCTCGCCCTTTGAGATGTGTATTTTCATGTTGCAATTTACCGGTCTTACAAAAGGTTTCTTCACTTTACTGTCAACCAAGATCACTTTCAGTATTGATGCCTTTTGGCATCTCCTCTGCCCCCTAAAAGTGTTCTCAAAGGTCACGGCAATGGTAGCACCTCACTTATACAAGCTATAATCATCTTCCCTTACCTCGACAACTGGCTGCTTCCACAGTAAAGACATCCATGTTCCTATTCTACAGATTAAGTCTTCAACTCAATATTGAAAAGTCCACTTTGACGTTAGCATAATGGATAGATTTCATAGGGGCTTCTCTGGAATCAAGGCTTACGTACCTGTGGACAGGTTTATGATCCTAACAAACTTCATTTCTAAGGTTCAAGTAAGCTCCCAGATGTTGGCAATAAATTGTCTTCAACTCCTAGGACATATAGCAGCTTGTACTTTCATAACACAACATACAAGGTTACACCTTTGCTGCTTCCAGGTAGGGCTCAGAACCGTCTATCACAAACACAGAGTAGACAAGCTGTTATCTGTCTCAGGCTAAGTGCTGGACTCACTCAAGTAGTGGACAGACTTGTCTAAAGTCTGTGCCTTTCATAGACACCCCAGCCCCATTCCTTTCAGCCAACCTCTTCCTACCATTACTATAACATGGGATGGGGAGCACACCTAGCCATGCACACTGTTCAGGGCAAGTTGTCTGTCCAAGAGCCTGTTCTGCAGTCTGGAACTAAGAGCAGTCAGGAACACATGTATCTTTCTTCCATTAATCAGGGGCAAATCTGTCAAAGTCATGACAGACAATATAGCCTGCATGTTCTATATAAATCATTTAGGGAGGGAGAGGGCAGGCAAGATCCTCCTCCATTTATACTGAAGCAATACAACTATGGAATTTGTGTACAGCCCATTGCAGCCTCATCTCAGTTTCTTACCTTCCAGGCATACAAAACACCATAGCTGACGATGTAAGCAGATACTTCTCCCAAGATTACACGTGGAAGCTGGACTCTTGAATTCTCAAACCTATTTCCCTGACCTGGGGGCTTCCAGAAGGTAAGCTCTTTGCCACCACCACCAATAGGAAATGCAGGAAATTCTACTTGAGAGGAGAGCTGGATCATCAGTCCATAGAGGCTGCCTTCCTCATTTTGTGGACAGTCTTCTTTAATTCATATCCACTGACATCATTGGTTACAGAGTTGAACAAGATCAAATAAGACAAAGCCAGGGTCATTCTAGTTGTACCAACTTCATCAAGACGTACGATATCCTTACCTGATTCATCTGCTTCTTGTCAACTATTGAGACTTCCACCCATTCCCCACCTCCTGTCTTAGGACTCTGGTCAGACTCTTCACCCCAACCTGAGAATTCTTCAGCTCAGAGGTTGGCTCCTCAGCGATTGTCAGGGATACAGATTTCGTATTCAGCAGAAGTGTAACAGGCACCGTTAAACATCAGGAATATATCTATACAAAATACCCTAAAAAATGGAAGCAATTCCACCACTGGTGTGTCCGGCAACAGTTTTTGCCTGTTCATTTCTCTCTCTCTCTCTCTGCTGCTCTTGATTACATGTTGGAATTTAAAAAGTCAGGTCTTTCCATGAGTGCCTTCGAGGTTCATCTGGCCACTATCAACGCTTTTCATTCACCAGTAGAAAGATTCTCAGTGTTTGCCCACACCACGACAGAAAGATTAGTCAAGGGAATGACAACTTTCTTTCCTCAAATTAACCCTCCCCCAGTACAGATGCTCCTCAACTTATGCAATTGTTCCCCATCCGGAAAGCCTTACATAACCTGAATTTTACGTAAGTTGGAATTGTATATTGTGCAAGCATAAAAAACAAAGAATTACAACATTTTCTGCTCTAAATCAATCTTCTTTCACTTACGAACTGGTCCTGAACTCTTGCTATCACTTGGTCACTTTCCAGGCATGATTTGAATGAAATAATAGGGTGAAATAACAGAAATACAGTATAATTGAAATAACATGAGACTGAGAAGCCGTGAGAATGCAAAGCCTTCCCTTGTAGGAGATGCTACTACTGTATTCCTCCGTATACTGCACTACGGTACAGTACTTTGTGTTTCCGTACGTTACACAATATTTTCCACAACTCAAAAATTTTATTTATGCCTTATGGAAATTTTTGTGTAAGGTCGAATTTGCATAAGTCGGGTCTTGCATAAACAGGGTAGTGTCTGTATAGAACTTAAACTTGGTTCTTAATTGCCTCCTTTTGAGCTATTGCTATGTATTCCCTACTTCACCTATCTATGACAACTTCCTGGATGTCCATGATTTCTGTACGGAGAAATGTGGGCTTTAATGGCATATCCTCCCTTTAGAGGCCTGGTCTACACTACGGGGTTAGTTTGAATTTAGCCGCATTAGGTCGATTTTAAAATGAATGCGTCCACACAACCAACCCCGTTCTGTTGACTTAAAGGGCTCTTAAAATTGATTTCTGTACTCCTTCCCTGACGAAGGGGTTAGCACTATATTCGACCTTGCTGGGTTAAATTTGGGGCAGTGCGGATGCAAATCGACGGTATTAGCCTCTGGGAACTATCCCAGAGTGCTCCAAAGTGACCGCTCTGGACAGCACTTTGAACTCCGATGCACTAGTCAGGTACATAGGGAAAGCTCTGGGAACTTCTGAATTTAATTTCCTGTTTGATCAGCGTGGCAAACTCAGCAGCACAGGTGACCATGCAGAGCCCCCAGAATCATAGAGTGTAGAATGTTTCTATGCTCCTACTATCATCTCAATCCCTGAGATTATTGCAGATTAGAAGGCAGAAAAAATGCACTCATGAAGACATTTTCTGAGCTCATGCAGTCCTCCCACACTGACAGGGCACAGCTTAATGCATGGAAGCATTCAGTGGCAGAGACCAAGAAAGAATTAAGTGAGCGCGAAGAGCGGAGGCAGGATGCGATGCTGAGGAAAGCCAGCAAGAGCACAGATCTCCATTGCATCCACTGTATAACCGCCTACCCTCCTCCCCACGTTCCATAGCCTCCTCACCCAGATGCCCCAGAACGCGGGGGGAGGATCCAGGCACCCAGCCAGTCCACTCCAGAGGATGGCCCAAGCAGCAGAAGGCTGTCATTCAAACAGTTTGATTTTTAGTGTGGCTACAATAAGCAATGTGGCCGTGTCCTTCCCTTCTCCCCTATCTCACCTGGGCTACCTTGTCTGTTATCTCATTTGTTTTTAATTAATAAAGAAAGAATGCATGGTTTCAAAACAATAGTTACTTTATTTCGGAGGAGGGAGGCTGGTTGGCTTACAGGGAATTAAAATCAACAAAGGGGGCGGGTTTGCATCAAGGAGAAACACACACAACTGTCACACTGTAGCCGGGCCAGTCATGAAACTGGTTTTCAAAGCCTCGTTGATGCGCGGCGCATCTTGCTGTGCTCTTCTAATCGCCCTGGTGTCTGGCTGCTCAGAATTGGATGCCAGGTGATTTGCCTCAACCTCCCAACCCGCCATAAATATCTCCCTTTTACTTTCACAGATATTATGGAGCACACAGCAAGCAGCAATAACAATGGGAATACTGGTTGCACTGAGGTCTGACCTAGTCAGCAAACAGCGCCAGCGAGCTTTTAAAGTGCGTGACAGGGAGCTGAGTGGGCTCCATGCTTGCCATGGTATGGCATCTGCATGGGTAACCCAGGAAAAAGGCGCAAAATGATTGACAGAGGTTGCTTTCATGGAGTGGGGGGCGCGACTGATTACATGTACCGAAAACCACCCACGACAATGTTTTTGCCCCATCAGGCACTGGGAGCTTGGGAATTCCAATGGGTGGTGGAGACTGTGGGATAGCTACCCACTGTGCACCGCTCCATAAATCAATGCTAGCCATGGTAGTGAGGACGAACTCCACCGAATTAATGTGCTTAGTGGGATCATACGCAATCGACTGTATAAATTTGATTTCTAAAAATCGACTTCTATAAAATCAATTTAATTTTGTAGTGTAGACATAGCCACAACAGTATGCTTCATGGAAGAAATTTCATTGCAGTCACATCCTAAATGTCTACCTGAAGTATCTTCTGAATTTCATATTAACCAGGTTATTCATCTTCCATTTCCACCCCCAAGCCACACCCAGATCTGGGAGGAAGCTGCTTGCCATACCCTGGATGTCAGAAGGACATTAGACTTTTGTGTGGCTATAACCAAATGCTTTAGAAAGTTTCCCAGACTGTTTCCTTTGTGGCCAGATCCAAAGGAGCTACAATTTCCACCCAAAGACTCTCAAGGTCGATCTCTAGTTGTATAACCTCTTATTATTAGGCTGACAATGTTCAGCCTCCTTCTAGAACACTAGCCCATTCTGCAAGGTCACAGTCTACTTCAATGACATTATTGAAAGATGTTCCAGTAGTTGAAAGTCGCAGAGCTGCAACCTGGACCTCAGTACATACTTTCTCTAAACATGATATCTTGATTCATACTTCCAGATCAGATTCAGTGGCTGGCAATTCAGTTCTCTCTTCTGTGTTAGATCCAACTCTGAAGCTCCCTCCTCCTCTTGGGGATACTGCTCAGGAGTCATCCAAATTGGAGCACCCACAGGAACACTACTTGAAGGACAAATTAATCATCTTGTGCAGTAACTGGCGTTCTTTGAAACACGTGTCTCTACGGGTGCTCCACTACCAGCCCTCACTCCCCTCAGCTTTGGAGTTTCATCCCATGCCTGTGCACCTGTACTGGGCACGAGGATATCTGGAGTACAGACGTGGGCTGAAAAGGCATTGCAACTGAAAATCTCTGAACAAAAGTACATGGGATGCACGCACACTTTTAGTGAGCCACACAACTCAAAACTCCAGTTACTGCACCAGGTTAGTAGCCTTTTCTTTTAAAAACTTATTATTTTTCTTGGAATCGGTTTATTTATCAAACCACCATGAAAAATTCAAACAGTGCTCAGCATATGGTATAATTTGCTTTTTGCCCTTTTGGTGAGATATTTACGAGATTGTTAAAACTGAACCTTGTGACAATCCTAACTATAGTTAGCAGAATCCAATTTTATTTTTTTTTACAATTTTGATGGATAAGATGTTTATTTTAAAGCTTTCCCCCCAATTTTTACCACTTTACATTTTCAGTTGCATAAAATTATGGGCTTTAAGCATTTTTAATTTTTAAATCTTTAGTTGTGAGAAATGATGGGTGGTCAGACAATTATTTAACAGCAGCAGACACGGAGATTCAAAAAGGTAAAGCTTTATAATCATTAAAACACAAATTGTCAACTCCATATCACATCAAAATATACAAAGTAAACATCTTTACATCAAATGCTAACAAGTTCTCAAGCAATGTTTTTCTTACTTTAAAATATGATTTATTGGTGGAAATATTTTTTCATCAGTTTGGTACATACAGTGAATTTGACATTTAGAGACCAAAAAATCTAACCCTTCCAAACCTTACTACAGTGCAGGTACCAATAAGGAGTCACCTTTGTCCAGCAAATTAGTTCTTTATACATCTGTGCTGGCCAGAGTTCCTTTATTCGCTCAAGGTTTATTGATTGTTTCTATGATTTTACTAGAAGTAAGCAGTTACAGGAAGATAATGGCCAGAATCACCCTGCCAAAGGTCAGTAAGTTTGACTTTCTTTTATCTTCTTGTCCCTTTCTAGTTTCCTACCACTTTTCAAAAAATTATTAGTGGGCAGTAGTGTTAATATCTTTAGATTCCTGTCATTGAGCTAGTCCACGTATGCTTAATTTATTCAATTATGTCATTACCATCTCTTTCTCAGCAGCTTTTTTTAATAAAAGGGATCTTTCACTTCCTAAATTATCCAAACTCTTCATTTTTTGTTGCAGACTGAATGACAGGCGCAATGAAGTAGGGAGTGATGCAAGGGAAAATGTTTTGTAGCAAAAGTTGATCTCTTCCATCAAAGATGACAAATAAAGCCCTGAAAACTTGGTTCCTTGATTAGTCTGGACCAAGCTCTTGTCTGTCCTTTGGCATCTCTCTCTTATTTGAATGACGATGTGAAAACGTGTTTTTAAGGCGGTAGGTTCATTAAACAATAAGGCCCGAACCTACCGCTATTAAATCCATGATAGCTTTGTCCTGGACTTCAACAGTGGGTAAGATCCATACAGAGAAGAGACACTGTTTTTAGGATCAAGTTTGCACATTGTAGCCTGCAGAAATTACTGTAGTCAGGGTGGCAGCATACCAGCAGGTGGGGGAGGCATTTGCACAAGCAGCAGCACACAGCCAGGCACATAGGGGTGTGTGTGGAGGGGCAGCAGCACATCGCCAAGCGTGTGTGTATGCGGGGGGGGGGTAAGGGGGGTAGCAAGGGCAGCAGCAAGTAGCGACACCTGTGTGGAGGGAGAGTGTTGCAGGATACCAGTATACAGCCAGCCTCGTCATCGGAGGTTGCAGGGGCAACACCCTAGCTAAGCATATGCAAACGGGGGTGCTGCAGAGTCAGCAGCAGGCAGCCAAACACGCGGGGGGGGGCCAGACCCGCGGAGAGGGGTGGGGGCAGGCTGCGGGGGCAGTCAGACCCGAGGGGAGGGGCTGCGGGGGGGGGGCGCTGCAGGGACAGCCAGACCTGGGGCGGAGGGCGGGCTGCGGGGGCAGTCAGACCCGAGGGGAGGGGAGGGGCTGCGGGAGGGGGGCGCTGCAGGGACAGCCAGACCCAGGGCGGGGCTGCAGGGGCACGTGCACGCGCTGGGGCTCAAGGCGGGAGACGTTGGGGCGGGGGGGGCACCTGCAGCGGCTGGCGCGTGATCCCAGCCAATCAAGGTGCGGGAGCGGTTACTCGCGCTCGCGGGCGGGGCCCAGCCGTCGTCCCACGCAGAGGCTCCGCTGCCGCTGCCCCGCAAAGCCCCGTGCGCGCGCCACGCCGCCAGCCCAGCCGCCGCGCCGTCTCAACAGGCCGGGTTCGTCACGTGACGAGAGCGAAGCCGTTGCAGCTGTCGCCATGCCTCACCTGTCACGTGTTTCCGGGCCCGGCCAATCATTGGCGAGCGGCGAGGCCCCGCCCTAGTGGGAGGCGGGGCCGGTGCGGGTGCAGCCTGCGAGCGCGGCGCGCGCGAGCGAGCTCAGCGCAGACAAAGCGGAAGCGGCGGCGGGGCCTGGCCGGCTCGGCGAGGAGCAGGCGGAGGCCGCGGGGCGGGGGGAGGGGCAGCAGGGGACTCCGGCCGGGGCGGCGAGCGGGGGCGGGGCTCCTACGCGGCGGCGGGAGGCGGGCGGCGCCTGCCGGGGCGTTGGCCCCAGTCGGCGGCGAGGCGCGGGCTCGGGGCCCGCTGTGGTGTTGGCGTGAGCGGCCCGTTCCCGCATGGCGGCTCTGCCCGGGGCAGGTGGCGCCTCCTGGGACGGGCCGTGACGGACGGCGGGGACTTCGAGGTTCCCCTGAGGCGTGGGGGGGCGGGGAGTGGCTCAGCGCCGCGGGGAAGCCCCGCAGATCGGACCTGACGGGAGGGGGGGCACAGGAGAGCCCGCCTGGCACTGCCCAGTGCCTGCCTGAGGCAGGGGGTTGGGGCTGGGGTGGCCAAGGCCAGCCATGGCCTTTACCAATTACAGCAGCCTGAACCGTGCCCAGCTGACCTTCGAGTACCTGCATACCAACTCGTGAGTATCCTGCCGAGCCCTGCCTGCGGTCCTCTAACCTGGGCCTGAACGTTTCTTTTCACCTCTGTCACCTGGTGGCAGCCCACCCACAGCCACTCGTGGCCAGTCTTGAACTTACAAAGAACCAACACCTAGTTGCCTTGCTAATCCAGAAAGGGTCCCCAGAGCCTTCCGTCTCCAAGCTACTCTACAGTGTTTGTTGAACAGAGGCTTCAGCGGCATGAGCATGGTTTGTATCTTCAATATAATTCAAGTCAGCTGCAGCCATTTATATCAAAACCAGATGAAACTCAACGGTGGATCTTCAGGAATCAATTATTTATGCTGCTGCCAGCTACTCTTCTTGATAAAACAATCCAAGAGCAACAGAGAGGCAGAATCCTTTAGAGATGTCTTCAAGAAAGAAAACAGAACAGTTGAAAGCAATTTGCAAGAAGGATGTTCTTTGTGTCTGATTCCTCTGTGTTTGATTTTTTCTCCCAAAAATAACTTGTCTGCTGAGGAAACTGATATTAGTCTTTTCTCTGAAGGTTCTGTAGATCACAGGGTAAGGAAGACATGGAATAATTTTTGCACGTACATTGTGCCTTTCACTCAAGGATCACAAAGCACCTATAAATATTAAGTATCACAACACCTCTAAGAGGTAGGTAGGTATTATACCCATTGCAAAGATGGGTATACAGAGACACACAGAGATGACATGACATGTATGAGGTCATACATCAGTAGCAAAACTGGGAATAGAATCCAAGAGTTTTAACACCTAGGGCCCTGCTTTAAATACGATATGTGCTCTCTCACTGGAGCATTAACAAAGGGACTCTTTTTGTGTATTTGCTTATATATGTATTGTTTTAGAAAAATATAGGCACTTTACCTAAATATCTGATATTGTAGAATAGCTGTTGGAAAATGCAGTACGTGTAGAGAGATGGAAAAAAGTGGACTTCCTATAGTTTATAGAATGTGCTTTTCTGTAGAGTGATTTGATATGAGAAATCATTCTCTTGTTGCCTCTTTCTTGGTAGTGGCCGTTTCTCCTTTATAATGTTTTGTTTGGCTAACACTGGCATGTTTTATTCAGTTGTATTTTTAAATATGTTTTCTTTCTGCTCCCAATTGGCTGTCGGGGATTGTTGTGTTTTAGTACAGTGTATTTGAAGTCCAGAAAAAGAAAATGTTCTGACAGAGCCGAAGAAGATTCAGCTGTTTTGAGTTTGGCTACTTTCATCTATTTACCATTGTGGGCTGCTTCCAGTACTACCTGTATAGCCTTGAGGATGTCACATGTGTTGCAGCTCTGTGCTAACTGGGCTGCAAGTTGAGAACCACTGGTCTAGAACATACCCAGTGTTGCTCCTGGAGTCAAAGTGACATTAGTATTTTAGAAAAATCAAATCTGGTATTCCGACACCTGTCGGAAACCTGCAGATTGCAGGTAATCAGCTGTATAATGCTGTCTAGGGGGAAGGGAATTTCATCATAAAGTATGAGATTTGTTATCCTTACAGTAATAAGTTTGAGGATAACAATGCAAACTAGTGATGGATTCTCTGCATTCTGGTCAGTTGGCCTTTGGAGGAACCGTACCTCTTTGTCTTTATGACCCCTTTGTAGAAGGGGGAACAAGTAGAAGAATTGGCTATGTCTGCTTGTGTTGCTAGGAGAAATATAGTGCAATGATTTTGATGGTGTCTCCCCTCTGGTACCTTTTTCAAATATTGAGGCAAAATGGGAGTGAGGGAACCTCAATAGTAGCATAGTCTGTCTCCTTTAGACTTCTCCAGATAGAGCCAGAGCACATAACTTTTGAGTTTTTCATTGTTTAGTTCTAAATTGTGACTTTTTTATTAATAGTACTGAAAGAGAGGTGGACTGCTTGGCAAAGTTTTGAGTATTTATAATGATTGCTCTTGGCAAATGAGAATTATTTTCAACCCATGGATGAAAAAAATAACAGTTATAGCTCTTGGGCACAGGAGAAGATAATAGTGACACTGTATCATCTGAGGGACAGTGGTGCTGTGATTCCATTCATTGCTTTGCCCTATAACTGGTTTAGTTACTTTAAATGTTGTGCTAGGTCTTCTGGTTAGTGTATGAGGACTGGGACTTAAGACTTCTGAGTTCAGTTCCTGGTGATGTCATGGTCACTTGGTCAGTCAATGACAGCAAGTCCCTCTACCTCTATGGCTCAAGTCTTACCAATCATGGAATGATTAAAATATCCAACTCCATGGCAAACTGGATCTAAATTGTGCTGTGAGGCCCCAAGATTTTGCAGTGCTCGAGTATAGCAGATTGGAAAGTCTGCAGCATCTGCATTTCAGCTACAAAATGGAGACTTCTAATAAATATGAGATTGACTAGTACAGTCATTACAGTGATACATGTTGATTTTTATATTAAAATAATTTTATGCCATCATCACAGTTTTAGTTCTTAAATATACCATGGATTTTGCAGTGCATAATTGCATCATGGAAGTTGTTAGGAGGGAAGATGGATGTTTTGGAAAATAGGTGAGGCACAATTAGGGCTTTTGACATCCAACAAGGGATGAGAAGCATGTTGATATTGTGGGATAAGTACCTTAGTTAGATGTTTCTCCTAAAATGATCAATAGTAAAATCATTTAAATAGAGACATTTTAAATTTTAATCTGTTTCAGAATTAATTCTTTGAGATGAATGAAGCATTCATCTTTCAGAACCATGGTCTCAGGCAGTTGCAGACTGAGGAAGACACTTGCATGTTTTCATGGTTGTTTTCACAGTCACAAGAGTTAGAAACTTTTAAAATGACAACTTAGATTTTGAAGCACAATCTCTGGCTGCGGAACTGAAAAATGCATAGTTCCTGATTATAGCTGTTTACTTTTTAAGTTTTGTCTACTAGGAAAATGAGTCGTTTTTAAAAAAAAACCATCAACCCGGCATGAACTAGTACGTTTTAATTAGCACGTTGCTAAACACTACTTACCATTTCAAGAAGATTCATGTTTTTTTAAAAGGGCTAGCTGGTCACCATTAGCCATGACCCTAAAGGTCAACCTTAGGGGTCATGGCTAATAGACTGACATGTTTTTAAACATCACCTGAAGTGTTTGACAGCTTGCAAATTAAAGCATTTTAATTTAAAAACGTAACTCATTTTTCCAGTGTAGACAAACCTAAGAGTTGTATTAAGGCTTGTAAAAGACCTTTGCAATCCTTTCATGAAACCATCAATGTAAGGGTAAAGTATGATTTTTATAATTGACAGTTAATTATGGATCCCTAATACAATAGATGCTTTAAAACTTTAATAAAATGGTGTGTTTTCCTTTTTTTTAAAAAAAAGTTTATAGATTAACTATTAAAAGCTATTGAGTAACTTGGTACAAAATTATATTTTAAAATGCTTAAACTTGCACATTGACCTGGTTAACTTGTCTATGTATGCTTGAATGTGTTTGTAATGCATAGTTGTTTGAAACAATTTGTTAAAATTTGTACCACTAAATTTATCTTCAGAAATAAATCTTCTAATGACAGCCTGCTGTCAAGAGTTAATATTTGTGGCCAAGTTAAAATGAAAGCTGGCCCTTTAACTAGAACTGACCAGTTAGACACAGTTAGAATGGCAGATGTATATTTAAGTGGAGCAAGTTTTATTTTTTTCTCCAACAGCTGCTCACTAAATTTGAGAAATTTTAAAAAAATGCGGTTTCTTTACCTATTAAAAATATTTTCTGCCTATAAGTGAAGGATACAATAAGCCGATGTATGAAGGTTTTCTTACAGTAATAACGAGAGAAGACAGCTCTGTTTGCTAACAGGATGCCAAACTCCGAAAATAGAATTTGGTGCATTGCTGGGACCACCTTTGCTACAGAGAAGTTGACTTATCAGTCTGTGGTATTAATTACGTTCCCATCGCTTCTGTGTACCTGTAGGATCAGGAATCAGATTGTTTGTTAGGGAGGATAGGGTACTCTTCCAAGCTCCACTCACAAAATAAGTCCCGTTCGCTTCAGATGTTGCTTTCAATAGACTGTGCAGATGTTCAGAATATGATCACACATGCTTTCCGGGTTCCTTGAATATGGCTTCCTTTCAGCGTGATCTGAATGCATCTCACCCATGGCATTGTTAGGTTCCTTAGGGCTTGGCTCCCTGTTGGTGGTGCTCATTTTTCCCAAGCCCACCCATTCGTACTCTCAAAATGAACCATTCCTCAGAGTAGATTTTGTAGTTCTTCACAATATATTATCTCTTCTTACATGATTTGATTGAGCAGTGAAATAGCTTAATAATGAAGACACTTAAAGTAGAGACATCTGAGCAAATATACACTGAGGTGAAAGGGATAGTTCACACCTCTCAGAGCTATTGTTTCAGACTCTTTGCAAACTTGGGCAGATATTACTGCATCAGTTAGGTTTGATTTCATGTTTTTTGACATGTTCTTTGCAACTGAAACAGTTCATGGGCTTATTTCTGTACAACAAGAGGGCATCTTGGGAGAGAACCATTACACTGCAATTACATGCAAGGATAGATGGAAGTTAAGTACTTATTTGTTGGGTAGTTTTGACATGGAGGAAGTAGGCATGTTGTTGCTATGAATTAAGAGATTCATTAATAACAATGCAGATCAGCCTCTTGGCTTGGTTTTAAAGTTAATGTTAGACTCTGGGGATCGTTAAGGTCATTTTGAGAAGATGCCTGTTCTGAGAGTAATAGTGTATATATATATATATTTTTATACATACGCCAAAGAAACCTACATGTTTATATGCCCTAGCTCAGGGGTCAGCAAACTTTCAGAAGTGGTGTGCCGAGTCTTCATTTATTCACTCTTAATTTACAGTTTAGCGTGCCAGTCATACATTTTAATGTTTTTAGAAGATCTATTTCTATAAGTCTATAATATATAACTAAACTATTGTTGTATGTAAAGTAAATAAGGTTTTTTAAATGTTTAAGAAGCTTCATTTAAAATTAAATTAAAATGCAGAGCCCTCCGGTCTGGTGGCCAGGCCCCAGGCAGTGTGAGTGCCACTGAAAATCAGCTCACGTGCTGCCTTCAGCACACGTGCCATAGGTTGCCTACCCCTGCCCTAGCTAGTAATAAATATTTCTGGATTTCATTTCTCTCAGTTTTACCAAGGTTTCGTCTCTTTGCCTCAGTTGGTATGAGAGAATTACATTGTTGGTAGGCATTCAGATACCACTGTGATGAGTGCAATGGGAAAAACATAGTTATTTAAAAGAGGGTTAATCATTCTGGTGCTCCTTAGATTATGGTGTGATCTGTTTTTTCAGCCCTTTCCTGTGATTTTTGTTTCTAAATCCATATTTACATCTTTTTAATTACACAGCAAAGCATATTCTTAAATATTTGATTCACTGAGTTGTAGTTTGAAGTGTTTTGGGATGTAGTGTCAAAGATGCAGAAGTATAATGTATATTAATTCTGACTTATCCATCTGTTTCTGGCTATCCACTGTATGGAATATTCTCCAGATATATTTTCAATGGACTATATTTGTGGGTTTTTGTAATTGTCCTTAAACTGATAGGAGTATTGGAAATCTGTGCATGAGGGAATTTCTGCCCTTCCTGTGGGTTTAGCGTTTCAGTGCTACTAGTATTTGTGTGTTCTGTGCAAATTTTAAGGTTTCATTCTAAAAGAAAATAAAAAGTTTCTAGCTCTTCTGATTATGAAGAGAACCTTCCAAATGTAAACTGATACAGAGCATCCTTAGCCTGCAGGCAAACTGAAACAGAGTCTGAAAGATATGAAGGGCTCCATTCATATAAATGTTGTGATTCCTGAAAGCTAATATCAGCTTCTTCATTGCTGATTGCTTTAACAGAAACATCCTATCCTTCGCCTGAATACTACTACTTTTATTCTAATCAGAGTTCAGCTGATGAGTTAGTTCTAAAGATTTTTGTAGTGGATATAAAAGTTTAATCATAGTTATGTCTGAGGGGCTTGTTTGGACGAAGTACCTTTATAATTATGTGTTAAGTCTTAGGGCTGTCGGTTAATTGCAGTTAACTCACATGACTAACTCAAAAAAAGTCACGATTAAAAAAATTAATTGTGATTAATGGCAGTTTTAATCACACTGTTGAACAATAGACTGCCAACTGAAATTTATTAAATTATTTTTGGCTTTTTCTACATTTTAAAATATGTTGATTTCAGTTACGACACAGAATACAAAGTGTACACTGCTTACTTTATATTATATTTTATTATAAATATTTGCACTGTTAAAATGATAAAGATATTGCACTACAGTACTTGTACGATGTGAATTAAAAATAGTATTTATTTTATCATGAAAGTGCAACGTACAAATGTAGATTTTTTTTTGTTACATAGCTGCACTCAAAAACAAAACAGTGCAAAAGTTTAGAGCCTACAAGTCCACTCAGTCCTACTTCTCATTCAACCAGTCACTAAGACAAACAAGAATCAGAGGGGTAGCCGTGTTAGTCTGGATCTGTAAAAGCAGCAAAGAGTCCTGTGACACCTTATAGTTTATAAGGTGCCACAGGACTCTCTGCTGTTAAGACAAACAAGTTTGTTTACATGTACAGGAGATAATGCTGCCCACTTCTTATTTACAATGTCACCAGAAAGTGAGAACAAGCATTCACATCGGACTTTTGTAACTGGCATTGCAAGGTATCCACATGCCAGGTATGCTAAACATTCATATGACCCTTCGTGCTTTGGCCACCATTCCAGAGGACATGCTTCCATGCTGATGACACTCATTTAAAAAAAAAATGTTAATTAAATTGGTGACTGAATTCCTTGAGGGAGAATTATATAGCTCACGCTCTATTTTACCTGCATTCTGCCATATATTTCATGTATTAGTAGTCTCGGATGATGACTCAGCACATGTTCATTTTAAGAACGCTTTCACTGCAGATTTGACAAGACGCATAGAAGGTACCAATGTGAGATTTCTAAAGATAGCTACAGCGCTTGACCCAAGTTTTAAGAAGCTGAAGTATCTTCCAAATTCTGAGAGGATGAAGTGTGGAGCATGCTTTCAGAAGTCTTAAAAGAGCAACACTCAAATAGAGAACTACAGAACCCGAACCACCAAAAAGGAAAATCAACCTTCTGCTGGTGGCATCTGACTCAGATGATGAAAATGAACATGCATCGCTCTGCACTGCTTTGGATTGTTATCAGGCAGAACCAGACATCAGCATGGACACGTCCTCTGGAATGGTGGTTGAAGCATGAAGGGACATATGAATGCTTAGCACATTTCGCATGTAAATATCTTGCGAGGCTGGCTACGAAGTGCTATGCAAACATCTGTTCTCACTTTCAGGTGACATTGTGAACAAGAAGCAGGCAGCATTATCTCTTGCAAATGTAAACAAACTTTTTGAACATTTGTTTGAACAAAAAATAGGACTGAGTGGACTTGTAGGCTCTAATGTTTTACGTTTTATTTTTGAGTGCAGTTATTTTTGTACATAATTCTACATCTGTAAATTTAACTTTCATGATGTAGATTGCACTACGGTACTTGTATGAGGGGAATTGAAATACTGTTTTTTATAGTGCAAATATTTGTAATAAAAAATAAATATGAAGTGAGCACTATATACTTCGTATTCTGTTATAATTCAAATCAAGATATTTAAATGGTATTCTATTATTGTTTAACAGTGTGATTAATCATATGATTGATTTTTTTTAATCACTTGACAGCCGTAGTAAAAGTTCTTGTAAAGTTCAAAGTCAGAGTCAATAAACATGCTCTACATGTGGCCCAATTTATACTGGTCATTTAATTTAATCCGGGGAGGAACACTATTTGTCCAGTTTCTGCGTTTCCCATAGTTTAGCTGAAGTTATCACAGGGTCATAGATAGTCTGCATTTGAAAACTGATTAGCTTTTGAAGATGCATCACCATGTTGGATGTACAGCGGAGATTTTACATCTGTTGGCCTTTAACAGAAAAATAATGAAGGCTTTAAAGAAAAGGGAACAAGAGCCAGGTAAAAGGTTTTGTGGGAAAAGACTGCAGTAGAGCAATGGCGTGGAATGTTACAGTTTTGGATTGGGAACTTCTTACAAATGATGACAGTTCAGAACTTTGGACTCAAATATTCTTGTCTTCAGGATTATAGTGAATTGGGATTTAGTCAGAGAAATTTTGACATTGAATTCCTCAGATCACATGATGAAACATACCATGCTGGTTCATGATCATCTTTTTCTGGATTAGCAACAGCTGCAGCCACTGATTTCTCTGGAAAATATCACCTGATTTCCGCAATAGTCGTAAGCATATGAATGCATACCAAGTTCATATTTATCAGAAATTTAAATCTTGGAATTTGAAGAGATGCTTTTAAGGAAAAGAGACCTCCAATCCTGTGCAGTTTAATCATTGCCATGTCATGTTTTATTAGTTAAAATGATTTAATTTAGTTGTCATTTAAAAAGAACCAGTCAGTATAGTATGTGCATCCTTGTTTACTTGTATTGATTACTTCTTGAGAGAAGAGTGCCAGTCAGTGATTCACTGTTTTGACACCTTGTAATAGGGGGAACTAATATAATTTTTCCCTTAGCTAATACTCTTAATGCCACTACACAAAGATCATAGTTTAGATTTTCTTGAGTCAAACTGCTAATATTATTTAATCATTAGCTGTTTTATTGGTCTCCTGTTTTTGACAGGACTAGATGACCTCTTGAGGTCTCTTCCAAGTCTAATTGTCTGTGATTCTATGAATAGTGCACCACTAATCTCTAGTTTTGTTACATTGATTGGCCGGGAAGTATGTTACAAATTAGTTAAAAAATTTTAATAAATCAGCTTGACATACATAATAAATTGAGAGAGAGACAGTTTCTTTCAATATTGCAGTAACTTTCCTGACTCTCAGTGTTTGACATTTCAGAACCACTCATGAGTTCTTGTTTGGTGCCCTTGCTGAGCTTGTAGATAATGCCAGGTATGTATTTGAGATTGTATTTGTATTAGGAGCCAATTAAGTTTCTGTGGTTTAATTAGCCCACATATTTAGGGTAAGCAGCTGAGTGACCTTCACTACCAGTAGATCTTAAGAAGAAAAATGTAATGCAGAAGCTTATATTATAGCTGAATGGTGATGGTGCACCTATATCCTACATAAGATACAGGCCCTCCCCAAGAGGAGGATGGGTCCAACCTTGAAAAATTGATAGTGTAAACAGCTAGACAACACACAGTGTGTTGGGAGACCAAGGTGGGTCAATTTTATATCCTTTTTTCCCTAGCCTTTTGATGTGGTTTTGCATTGTTGTGCTTTGCAAAAATGAATTTTATGGCTGTTTGAAGAGTAGCTAGGTCATCTGGTGCATTGGGATAGAGAGGGAGGTTCCAGACACGAAGGGGAGCACAGACTCTGAAGAACTTTTGCTTGAGGAGAAGGTAAGTAATGTAATGGAAGTATTGATGTCTTTCAAAAGCTGAAAGAAGCTTGAAGTTGGAGGCTTATTCCTTCGTGATGTACTATGATATTTTTCCTTCATGTACTCGTTTCTCTCCTGAAATGAGTGTCTGTGATGGAATAGGTATTTGCATTGTAATCAGGTTTAATTAGTATGCAGCATCAGTGTCTTGTGGTGGAGTTTGTATCCAAACAAGGGAAAGCCAAAAATGCAATGGTACACAAAAGCCTCTTGGATTTCTTTGAGGGGTGCTGACACTTAGCGCCTTAGAGAGACGTGGGTGAGATAATACCTTTTATTGAACCAATTTCTGTTGGTGAGAGACAAGCTTTCGAGCTTACACACAGCTCTCGAAGAAAAGTTTTGTGTACGCTCGTCTCTCACCAACAGAAGTTGGTCCAATAAAAGATACTACCTAATTTGCCTTGTCTCTCTTAATATCTTGGAACCGATGTGGCCACAACAACACTGTATACTTAGTGACTTATGCAGTTTTTGATCGATAATGATAGCTCCTGTTGAAATTTGCACTCATACGTGCAGAATCCTCTTGGGCTCCTAGCGTCTTTCACCTTCATTCGTGCTTTGGATGCTGATCGTGTTTTTGTTACTTTGTAGAGATGCTGATGCCACGAGAATAGATATTTATACAGGTAAGTCAGACTTGTCTTTTGCTTCAAAGCCAGCAATGTCAGGAGGATTGCAAATACACTCAGCAAATTATGGATTTACAAGTTGAAAAAATGGTACTGGACACAAACTCCCTAAGGTCAAGTGTCTCATTAGCAATGCCGTCAAATCTATTACGTTTCTAACATCAAAAAATCATTCAGAAGAAGAGGTGTAGGAGGGTGGTGAGGGGAATCTTGCATTGTCTTTAAGTGGGTCTTGAATTGAATCTACTAGAATCCTGTACCAGACTAAAGGAATCTTATAGCGTTTAAGGCCAGAAGGGACCAATAGATTATCCAGTCTGACCTCATGTAGCACAGTGCACCAGCACCCGTGCACTAACCCAACTACTGAATGAGACCAAAGTGTTACAACCCACAGGAGACCAGACTATTATGTGATATAGGCAGAGAATAGGAGACACCACGGTGTGCTAGTGCCAGAACCCTCTGCAGTGGCAGCGAAATGATTCCTTGAGATAAACCCAGATAATTCTGGCAAGTGACCCGCATCCACATACTGCAGAGGAAAGTGAATAACCTCCAAGGTCACTGCTGGTTCTGACATAGGGTAAAATTTCCTCCTGACCCTGCATGTGGTGATCAGTTATACTCTGAGCATATGAGCAAGAACCAGCCAGTCAAGCATCTGAGAGAGAGAATGCCGGGTGTCACTTCTGAGCCCAGGGCCTCCCTCAAGGTCTCATTTCCAGCTGTGACCATCTCTTAATGTTGTTTATCCCCATCATTCTGTTTGGAGACTGTTCCAGAACCTCATCCCTCTGATGGTTAGATACCTACTTCTAATTTCCAGCCTGGATTTGTTCATGGCCAGTTTATATACATTTGTTCTTCTCCCTGCATTGTCATGTAGCTTAAGTAGCTATTCACCCTTCCTGGTATTTATGCCCTTAATGTATTTACAGAGAGCAGAAACCCTCCTGCAGCCTTCTGTTTGCTTTACTAAACAAGCCAAGCTCTGGGCCCTTCATTCCCCTGATCATCCTAATAGATCTTCTTTGCACCTGTTTCAGTTTCTTTTTGGAACATAGGTGACCACAATTGTACACAGCTTGATTATTCTCAGTAATTTAAAATGTAAGCTTCCTCTGCTTGCTTTGATTTAGCAAGTGAGCTTAGACTACCTTCCTTTCCTGATGAAAGCTTTTGATACGGTGTCCCACAGTATTCTTGCCAGCAAGTTAAAGAAGTATGGATTGGATGAATGGACTATAAGGTGGATAGAAAGCTGGCTAGGTTTTCAGGCTCAATGAGTAGTGATCAATGGCTTGATGTCTAGTTGGCAGCCGGTATCAAGAGGAGTGCCCCAGGGGTTGGTCCTGGGATCAGTTTTGTTCAACATCTTTATTAATGATCTGGAAGATGGCGTGGACTGCACCCTCAGCAAGTTCGCAGATGACACTAAGCTGGGGGGAGAGGTAGATACGCTGGAGGGTAGGGATAGGGTCCAGAGTGATCTAGACAGATTGGAAGATTGGGCCAAAAGAAATCTGATGAGGTTCAAACAAGCACAAGTGCAGAGTCCTGCACTTAGGGAGGAAGAATCCCATCACTGCTACAGGCTGGGGACCGACTGGCTAAGCGGCAGTTCTGCAGAAAAGGACCTGGGGATTACAGTGGATGAGAAGCTGGATATGGGTCAGGAGTGTGCCCTTATTGCCAAGAAGGCCAATGGCATATTGGGCTTTATTAGTAGGAACATTGCCAGCAGATCAAGGGAAATGATTATTCCTCCCTGTTTGGCGCTGGTGAGGTCACACCTGGAGTTTTGTGTCCAATTTTGGTCCCCCCACTACAGAAGGGATTGGACAAATTGGAGAGAGTCCAGTGGAGGGCAACAAAAATGATGAAGGGGCTAGAGCGCATGACTTACAAGGAGAGGCTGAGGGAACTGGGGTTATTTAGTTTGCAGAAGAGAAGAGTGGAGGAGATTTGATAGTAGTGGTCAACTACGTGAAGGGGGACTCCAAAGGGGATGGAGCTCGGCTGTTCTCAGTGGTACCAGGTGACAGAACAAGGAGTAATGGTCTCAAGTTGCAGTGAGGGAGGTTTAGGTTGGATATTAGGAAACACAGTTTTGCTAGAAGTGTGGTGAAGCACTAGAATGGGTTACCTAGGGAGGTGGTGGAATCTCTATCCTTAGAGGTTTTTAAGCTCAGGCTTGACAAAGCCCTGGCTGGGATGATTTAGTTGGGGTTGGTTCTGCTTTGAATAGGGGGTTGGACTAGATACCTCCTGAGGTCCCTTCTAACCCTGATATTCTATGAAAGAGAATAATAATTTTTCGGTAATAACACCTGCAATTTCATCGGCTCCTGTTTTTCCTACTAAGAGTTCTTACTGATAGTGACTAATCATTTTGTAGTGGTACCACACACAAATCAGCTAGAAGTTTGAGTCCAGCCTGCTGTGTTACTCCAGTCATGAAAACTGTTTGGACACTTTCAAACAATTTTTAATTCCACTTCCTATTTGAGTGTAATGGTTCTGTTAATTCTTCTCTTGTTGTAGAACGGCGAGAGGACCTGCGAGGTCAATTCATGCTATGTTTTTTGGATGATGGAGCAGGAATGGATTCAAGTAAGTTACAGGAAGTTGTATTTGCAGCGTCACACTGAGAAAAATAACTTGAATCCTTGCAAGTATTCTATCAGTGTCACATCCCTATGGTTTTGATGGGCTTAATGGGTGATGCATGTGGTATAAAAACTTAAGACAAAACAATTAGAGCAGGAGTGGCACAAGACAGAAATTGAATCCTATTGTCGCAAGGAGTCCATGCAAATCCATGTCACATCTCAAGGGAGACTAAGAGCCACTTTTTCCTCTGCCATGGAATCGGCGAAACTGTGACGAGAATAATTAAACGAGACTTCCTTCATTCTGCCTTGGACCCAAATATGTCCTGCTGAGAGGAGTTCTCTGCTTGCTTTGCAAAAAAGTCTAGCTAAACTCAGAAGTTTTTCCAGGACCAAGCAAATGGACTCTGAAGACCTTCTTTTGCAAGTTTGACTCGGGCACATCACTACAGGACCTCTAAGTACTGTGGGAAGTCCATGCTACCACATAATTGAATCCTTTACTCTCATGATGAGTGACACCCATCCAGATCATCTGCTGATCCATCGCATATCAATACCACTCTTGGATAAGGTATTGGCTGCCATAAAACTTGCAATAGTTTAACATGGGCTGCAGAAGATCTTACCAATTAAAGCCCTGTCTTATTTCCCTTCTTTGGGTAAGGTTATTAAGAAAGTGGGGCAAAAAGATTCCAGGAGCACCTGATATATCAGTAACCTAGAAGTTTCTCAGTCATTTATTTGATTGAGGTTTGTGCTAACTACATAAGGGCGTCCATCCCAGGCTCTGGGTGCTCTTGGCAAACTATACAATTAACAGCAGACTCAGTAGTTGATTTAGTGAGAGCACAGTTACAGCAGCAACCTATCAGCAAAACTACCTCTGAAGTGCCCACCTCAGCCTTTCCATCAACTTCCTGTGGGCCAGGGAGACAATTTGGATCTTAGTGTGTCCTTAAGGTTAACACATGTTCGTCTTTTGGTCTTGGACAGAAGTCAGACATCCGTGTTAATATTTTAAGATTTACCAGCAACTTTTGACACTGCCTCTCTGTACTACCGCTTTGTCAGGGTGACCTGGCAGGATGAGTGGAGTCACACTAAGTTGGCTAAGCGTCATTTCTTGTGGGCATATCCGAGAGGATTATGGTGGTTGGTTGCTAGTCTTCCCTGAGCGCTCTCATCTGTGGAATCTTGCAGTATTGAGACCTGTCTGTATTTCAGCATGTATATTGAACTACTAGAAGATATTAGAGGATGATATGGGCTTCAGTAGTAACAGTTCGTGGCAACATTGTGCATCAGAAATGAATTATGTCCTTTGCCCACTGACTTAGTGCTTGAGTGAAAGTGTTGGTTCAACCTCAGTCTGGGAAGGATAAATACGATGCTTCTAGGAAGGGGGGAAGTGCTTTGAAGAATTGAATGGAGCCATGTCTTTTCCCTTTGAGAGCATCTGCCATTTAAATTGATATGCAGCTCTGACTCCACGCTGCCAGAAAATGCCTCTTCCTATCTTCAGCAGGCCAGAAGCGTGTGATTGTTTGTGATGCAGACCTAATCACAGTGATCTGTGTCTTCATTGCTTCCAGGCTGGATGATCACAATGGGTTCTGCCAGTAATGAAGGCTACGTAGGAGCCATGTGGAAGCTCTACCTCATTCATTATGCAGCAGCAAACTTGAACATAACTGCTGAAAAGAACATGTTGCTGTGCATGCTGCACTGCCTCCCCATCCAATTCCGGATCTACCTGAAGGTCTCAACTCTTATATGTGACGGTTTAGGGTCTAGCAATCTCAGAGATGATCTCTCTCTGACACCTGCTCAGGGCAGATGTTGCAGCCAGCTGACTTTAGGATGAAACTTGCAAGGGCCAGTAGAAGGTTGTCTACCAGACTTTCCTACCACCAGAAATCAGGCTGAGTCCTGTGTTCAGTGTAAAACACTTCTCTGTACAAGCCTTCCCTTTAAAAAGGTGGTCTTAGAATGGCTTGGCAATGTTTGCCCTGGAGACAGACCAGAACAATCTCATTTAAACATGGAACTCAAACAAAGGAAGGATGGAACGTACGACGTGTGGGAACAAATGTTTGGTTTCCCTGGCTGTTCACGTAGTTCGCTGGTAAAAAAGAGATGAGCATATTAAAAATACCTTCGTAACTCTCCATACTTACGGCATTGCAGCCCAGATAAACTCATAGTGTCCTAGTAGCTTCACGTACACATTGAACATTAGGGGGAACAGAACAGAACCCTGTGGTACTCTTGTTGTCAGCTTGAGCTCTGGCTTCAAGTGGCATTGTGGCAAAGCATTGGTATTGGAAAAAAGTTCTTGAATCCAGTGAGCTTGCATCATTGTAACACCTGGCAGATGATTACAAAACACACCACAACAGCTGATCCACATATTAACTGACAAGCTCTTCTACACAAAGAAGCTCATTTCCTCATAGTTTGGGTGGGAAAGTTGCCTATTCTTGAGTAGTCTCTGTCAGGGGTTCTCAAACTGGGGGTTTTGAGGTTATAACGTGGAGGGTTGCAAGCTGTCAGCTGCCACCCCCAAACCCTGTTTTGACTCCAGCATTTATAGTACTGTTGAGTTAAAAACACTTTTTTTTATATTTATAAGGGGGTGATGGGGTTGCAGTCAGAGGCTTGCTGTGTGACAGGGGTCATCAATACAAAAGTCTGAGAAACACTGCTCAGATTTCAGAGGAAATGGTTACAGAAAAGAATATTCTGATTCATTTCCATTCTTGTCAAGGAACGATTCTACCAATAGACAATACTTCTCTACATAGCTTGAAATTTAAACACTGAGGCAGAAATAAGCAAACCTTAATCTAATGTATGCCTCTCAAGTGACCTGAATTCCTCTATAGGCATATGACCTGAGAATTTGTAGACCAGGCAATATTTACTCCCATACAGTCATCCAGAAGATTTAGAATCATTCATACTTGAGTTTATTGTGGAGGTTTGTGACCAGCTTATCAAACTGTTAACTTTACCAAATGTCTGTTCTGTCATCTAAAGTTATGTTCATGTCTTATATGTTGAGGCTTTAGTCATAGAATACTGATAGCAATGCACTTGCGACACTAAAGAAGTGGTACTTTAAATTTTGAATGGATCTGATTTTTATTCAAACATTAAAGGAAGGGTTCAGACATCTAAATCCTTCATGAACACATGGCTATGGTGTTGTGTGTTGGAAGCATGTAAAGCAGAGAGAGTTCCCTTTGAAGACTAATTTGTTTATCTTTGATCTTATGATTCATGAGGTTGTATCACCTTTATGAAGAAATATGCAAGGTGACTACATGGTCTTGGGTTGTACCTTTGCTACACTTCAAATTAGACACACAAGTATGTTCCAGTTTGGTCTTTGGCAGGAAAGCGCTGGATGCCATAGCATCACCATGAACTCAAGCCTGTGTTGTGCATAGATCTTTTTTTCTGTTCATAGATACCAATGTGCCTTTGAAATACCATGGATCAATGGGTAAATTCTGGCTCCAAACTAATACCTTCCCTGTACAACTGCATTTCTGATTAAAATCCAATGATTGGGATCAGTGGACCTGAATATTAAGAACATGAAAAAGTGTCTATCTGAAAATTTTCCTTTCTTCAATAATGCAAGTCCACTAACTCAACCACTTGTTTTGTGGTTCTAGGTACTGGAATATTTGTTCAGTGGTTCTTTGCTCTGTGCCCTGTGGACATCAAACAACAACTAAGCTACAAATAATATGGCTAAAGTTATAGTATAAACAAGTTCCATCATTACTGCTCACTCCAACTGGTTTGTGCTTCATTGGCAAGGCTATAGCACTCACTCTGTGATGTGTAGGTCTCTCTTTTCCCTCAGAGCTTCATGGAATCAAGAAGCCTGTTGAGGATTAGTAGACAAAAAAAGGAGCCTTGTTAGGTTTTGCAGATGTGATTCAAACACTCTGTTTGTCTTGGCTAATGAGGACCAATTAGTGAACTGGTAGCTGGTCTCTAGAGGTACATCCTTGAGAAACTCCCTTTTAGAATACAGTGCAGTCAGAAAGCAATACAGCTATACCATTTATTTACCAAAAACTTATATGACAAGGAACATGAACATAAAGCTTAACTGAAGATATTGGTCATGCAGGCTGGAAACTGAATTTAAAAGGACAGGCAAAGAAACATACACATAGATAGGGTCTCTACTGCTACTACCACAATAAAGCATCAGTCTGTTTTCTTTGGACACAGATTTAGAAATTTCAGGGTTCCTGGCAGGTTGTTAGGGGCAGGGAGATGAAGGCACTCTTTAGCCCCCTCTCCTAGAGGAGATGAATCGCTGCAGCTCTTAAAAGCTGCTCTGAAGTGTCCTCATCTATTTAGTTTGACTTGACACAAGGTGGAATTTCTATGCGTAATTAGACCTGTAGAACCAGTCATATTGATCCCCCTGCCACTCCAATCTTCTTGTCTGAACTAAGGAATTTCACGTAGTCTTTGAATTTGTAGATGCAGTTTTTCCCCAATAGATTCTTTGAGATAAGTGTACTTCGAGTGGTGGTCCCTATATGTATTCCAAACATGGGCGCACATATACGCGGGAGCCGGAAGGTTTTTTCAGCAGTGTCGGTTGGCCCGCACGTGTGCTGTACATAGCCTCATGGTGCAGGCAAGCTTATATAAGACTGTGTGAGATGATGCTCCCTTAGTTCCCTGATACCGCTGCATGGTTGGAGTTGGAATCCTTGTTACTGCATGCTTGTAACTTGCCTGCAAGAATGCTTGTCCATTGTACATAGTATTTCTCTTCCTTTTTTATTATAATTAGTGTAGTTAGCGGTAACCCTCTCCATGTCTGGGCTGAGCTCTCCCCCTGTTTCTCCAGGGGACTATGCCCCACGTTCCGGAGTTCAAGAATCGTGCGTCATGTCCTCGCTCATTCTCCATGAGACATGAGTATCACCACTGCCTTTATTGCCTCGAGGAAGCTCATCTAGCTGCCCATTGCAAAATCTGCCAATCCCTTCTGCTGTGGAGCTGTGGGGCTCACCTATTCCGCCTCCATAGGTTCCTCATGGAAGAGGCTCCCTGGCTGCGTGCCTAGTCTGACCAGGAACTGTCAGTTCTGACAGTGCCTTTCACCAGCAGCGAGCCCCCCACCTAGCACTTCTTGCGCCTCAGATCCAAAGGTGCAGCCAGTGTCGGAGAAGTCCCGGTGTGAGTCACAAACACACTTATGGGCATCGTAGCAAGTCCCCATCATGGACAGTTGCAAAGCTCAGTGTTCCCTCCCCGAGCGGCATCCGGTCAGGTGAGATACTATGTGCAGACACTACCTTAGTTTTCCCCATTCTGAGGGCAAGTCTAAAAAGAAACGAAAGGTGGCAATAACATTGAATGCACTGGCTGGCCACCAGCACTGCTGTCTGGCACGCACACTGCCAGTGCAACAACTGTCTCTGCACTCCATACCGCAGATGCCATCATGCTGTGCTGATGATACATGCCCTGGATGCCTGGTGGCATTTACGCCCTCCTCCTGGTGGCACACATGGAACTGCCCTATCCATCTTTTCTGCTGCTTGGGGACCGGAACCCCCCTCTCCAGCAGAGGCATTGTTCCTACTGGGGAATAGACCTTGACTGGCCCTTGGCTGCAGACTGTCCATACCAACAGCTTCCCCGATAGTGAGTGTCTCCTCCAACTCTGAAGTCCTCTCTGGGGAAAACCTGTCCTTCTCTTCTGTGTCCCAGCACAGCTCAGACTCTCAGGCACAGCTGGTGCATGTGTCCGGGTATGCTCCCCTCCCCCGCCACTGATGCCGTGTTACTGCTATCTTTGGGTCCCACCATACCATGAGGACCCAACTTCTTGGTAGTATTGGCCATCCTGCGACCCTTATCACTGGCCTTATTCACCTCAGGCCACACACCCTTCAGTCCAGGCCCCTGTTCACTCAGAAGTGGAGCCAGTATCGATAGGTTCCGGCAGACCTTACCATCACTGCCTCCTTGCTGAATGATACCTTGATTTTCCCCCCACCCTCTCACCTCCTGACAATCATAAGTAGTACCAGGAGCTGCTGCAGACAGTTGCTAGTGACTTGGGCATACTCCTGGACGAAGTCCAGACTACTGCCACCACCAGTTGATGGATATCTTCCAGTCCCAAGGACCAGCTTGCGCTGTGTTGCCCATTAGTGATGTTGTCCTGTGGCCAGCATGGGTGGTCTGGCACATGCCCGCCTCCTGTGTCCCCTATGATCAGATAGGCAGATTGCGGGTACTTTGTTTTCTCAAAGGAAACAGATTTTCTTTTCTCCCTCCCACCCACCTGCCCGCTTCTCTGGTGGTTCACACGGTGACTGAATGCTTGAGGCAGCGTACGCATGGCCAGCACACAGGGTGGCCAGACTTCTGGGCTGGAAGCTCTACTTTTTTCCGTGGTATTGCAGTTTCGCATGGCCAATTACCAGGCTTTGCTAGCAAATGAGGACTTTAACAATTATGCCAGGCTAGCAGAGTTCCTGGATGACTTGCCGTTGGAAAAACGGCAAGCCTTCCAGGCCCTTGTGGAAGAAAGTCACTTGACTGACCAGATGAGCCACCAAGAGGTGGTTGGTTGATGTCACAGACCCATCCTGCTCCCTTACGACCGGCATAGTCATGCACAGGGAGTCGTTGCTGCCATCCTCTGGCTTCCAACGGGAGGTCAAGACCACCATTCAGGGCCTCCCCTTTGACGAAGACAAGCTGGTCTCATCAGTCTTTGCCAAGTCCCTTCACTCCGTGAAGGACTTGAGGGTGATGCTTTGGTCTCTAGGTATTTACATCCCAGCACCCTGGTGGAGACAGCAACGACAACCCTCCCGGCCCTGGTCCTGTGCGCCATACCAGACCGCTGTCTCTACTGTGAGGATGTCCCACCTTGGCGACACTGATCTCAAGAGCTCTGGGCCTCGGCCCCTTGCCACAGCCACCTCTTCCTCCTCGCCTCGTCAACCACCCAAAGCCCAGTTTTGATGCACAAGCTGAGAGTCCCCTGCATCAGCATCCTCGTCCTCCCCTCTTTGGGGCTGTCTTTCCCCTTTTGCCCACAACAGAGGCAAGATCACCATGGACCATTGGGTGCTGGGGATCGTATGGCACTGTTACTCTATCAAGTTTCTTACCTCCCCACTCCCCTGGTCTCCCACGGGGGATACCTCCCACCATGCGCTCCTACAAAATGAAGCATATGCCCTCCTCACTAAAGGCATGATAGAACAGGTGCTCGACCCCTTCATCGGCTAGGATTTCTACTCTCCATATTTCTCATCCCAAAGAAGGGCAGCGGGCTCTGCCCTATACTTGATGTCCTCATTCTCAACACCATCAGCTGCAAACCAAGTACTATATGGTCATGCTTGCCTTGATTATTTCCTTCCTTCTATGGGGAGTCTGGTTCACAGCTCTCAACATGAAAGATGCATACTTTCATATCGACATCCACCTGGCCCACCACAAGTTTCTTCGCTTCCGCATGGGCACTAACCACTACCAGTTCAGGGTCCTTCCCTTCAGCATTGTGATAACCCTCACCGTCTTCACAAAAGTGTTTGCAGTAGTGGCAGCACATCTCAGGCATCTGGGATACTCCCTGTATTTGGACAACTGGCTTCTTGTCATGCCTTCCTGCACCAAGCTAACATCTGCCACATCACAGTCTTCACTCTCTCCTTGCCATTTTGTGTCTGCATCAATGAGGAGAAATCAGTGCTCATCTTGACACAGACAATCCATTTCCTTGGTGCCCACCTTGATTCCATGGCTGCTCGGGCCTTTCTCCTGGGAGACTGCTTCGCCACCTGGATGGTTGTAGTGGTGGCCCTTCACCGCAACCCCCGCACCATGGTGCATCTGTGTAATGCTGTATACTCAATTACATGTGTGTTGTCTACAGCTGTGGCTCCTGTCAGTTGCCTGGCCCCATGCCACCCACTTGGATGACACACTGCTTGCTTTGGGCCTCCCTGCTCTGGTGGATCAACTCTCCAAGGTGCTCTTCAGCACCCCTTTCGCCACACCTGTCCCAACTGTCACCTTGACCATAGATGTCTCCCTCACTGGTTGGGGCGTTCATCTGAGTGAGCACCATTGCCCAGGGGTTTTGAGCTCAGCATGAGACCCACCAGTACATCAATGTCCAGCTCCGAGCAGTCCGCTTGTCTTGCTGCCTGTTCCTGCTGCTCATCTGTGCCAGTTCAAATCCTCTCTGACAATATCACGATGGTGGCTTACATAAACAGGCATGGGGGCGCCAAGTCTCTGTCTCTCTATACAGAATCAATCCACCTCTGGAACTGGTGCATCTGCCATCATGTCACGCAGCACACAGTATATCTCCCGGGCACGCAGAACTCCATGGCCAGTGTGCTCAGCTGGCACTGATACCTCAATCACAAGTGGGAACTCCACAACCCCCCTCTCCTCCATTCGCTCTGCCATGCCTGGGATACCCCTTGCTAGCATCTTTTTGCCATATGTGACAACCACAAGTTCCTCCTCTACTGTTCTTGGGGGGCCACGGAGCCCAACTTCCAAGGTGGTACTCCCTCCTCCCTTTGGGTGGCGAACTCCCCTATGTCTCCCGCCCCATTTCCCTCCTTCCTAAGGTGCTACAGAAAGTCTGCCAGGACACAAGCCACAATATTGCTGATCACTCCGTTCTGGCCCAGTCAGTTGTGGTTTCCCGACTTCCTCTGGCTTTCTGCCCACCTCCCGCCCCACCTCTGCCTGGTGCTGGACCTCACCCCGGACCGGGGCATTGTCCTCCACCCCACTCCTGGCCCTCTTCATCTCATAGCCTGTTTTTTGGATGAGGCTTATGCGTAGATAACACCTGCTTGGCACGAGTGTGCCTCATCCTTGCCCACAGCAGGCGGGCCTCCACCAGAGCGTGTTATACAGTGAAATAGGCCTGTTTCATCTTCTGAGCTCAGCGCCATAACCTTTCCCTGGACGCTGTCTCCATCCCTACTGTCCTGGACTACCTCCTTGAACCTAAGACCTCGGGCCTTTCCCTTAGTTCTGTCCTGGTCCACCTGGCAGTGCTCAGTGTCTTCCTCCTCTTCTCCCCCGTGGATGGATGCTCAATTTTTAACCATCTCACCACTACACGCTTCCTGAAGGGGCTGCTGAACACCTTCCCACTGGTGATCATTCCTGAATCATCCTGGGATCTCAACCTTGTCCTTTCCACCTCACTAGATCCCCCTCAACACACACACACTTGAGCTCCTGGCCATGTGCTCCCTCTCCCACTTCTCCATAAGGGTCATTTTTCTCATGGCCATCACTTCTGCTCAGTGGATCAGTGAATTGGCCGCCAAGATCGTTGACCCACTATATACAGTCTTCCATAAGGACAAGGTCTCCTTACGCCGTCACCACAAATTTCTCCTGAAGGTGGTGTCAGACTTCCACATCAGCTTGTCGATTTACCTCCCAGTATTACAATCTAAGCCACATGCCAATCTGGAAGACAGAACCTGCACTCACTGATGTTTGTTGCACCCTCACTGTCTACCTTGACAGGACCTGTGATTTCCGTGTTTCTCCACGCCTTTGCAGACAGATCCAGAGGTCAGGCCTTCTCCTCCCAGTGTGTCTCGAAGTGGGTCTTGGCCTGCATCCATACATGCTACGAGCTCTCTAATGCCATGCCACATGGCTGGATTATGGCACACTCCACACAGGCATAGGCAGCCACTTTCACCTCTTTGGCAGATGTATCCTGGCATAACATCTGCTGGGTAGTGACATGGCGTCTCGTCCATACCTTCATGACTCGCTATGCTATAGCCTAGGGGACAGTAGCCGATAGAGCCATGGGTTGTGCTGTCCTTCAGACTGTGATACCTCTTGCATCCTCGCAACCTTCTCCACACTGATCACTGCTTGGTACTTACCTGCGTTTGGCATATATATAGAGACCATCATTCGAAAAAGAAGAGGAGGTGGTTACTTAACTGTAACTGAAGGTCCTTCAAGATGTATAGTCCCTATTTTGTATTCCAGTTCTCACCCTCTTTCCTCTCTGTTGTGGTCCACTTTGCTCGGTGGTAAGAGGGTGACTGTGATGGGGTGTCGTCCCACACAGCCTCATATAACCTTGCCTGTGGCACAAGGCTACATACACTGCACGTGTGGGCCAGTGGATAAACCAGAGACAAGATTTTTATATCAGTATGCCGCACGTGCACACTCATGTTTGGAATACAAATAAGGACCATGCATCTCGAAGAATCTCCTGTTACAGGTAAGTAACCACCTCTTATCTCACTAAGGGTATGTTTACACTATGCGCCGGATCAGCAGGCAGCGATCAATCCCGCGGGGATTGATTTTATCACGTCTAGACGCAATAAATCGACCCCTGAGCCCTCTCCCATCAACTCCTGTACTCCAGCACCGCGAGAAGTACAGGCAGGATAGACGGGGGAGTGGCAGCTGTCAAGTCACAGCGGTGAAGACACCACGGTAAGTTGATTTAAGTACATCGACTTCAGCTACGTTATTCATGTAGCTGAAGTTGCGTAACTTAGATCGATTTCCCCCCATAATGTAGACCAAGGCTAAAGAATTTATTGGGGATTCAGTTACCTCACAAAAGAATCATTTGCTGTGCCATTATCCCTTGGATTTACAGAAGCTTAACACTTTGCTTGTAGTTTCAAATATTGGCTTCCCATCTCACATATAATGGAAGACCTGAATTAATGTGGTGGAAAGCAAATAAAAAGATAGTTCCCAAACTCTACAACCTCAGAATAGCCATATTCTGTGTTATCACGTCACATCCTTTCCATTGTGATTGCACCATGTGTCCAATGCTAACAGAGTATTAAACCTTACAATTGTGTTTACATATTGGAATGATACTACTTTAATATCATGCTCTAGAAACCTGCCAGTGAATTTACAATTGTTTTATTGGCATACTAGTTAGTAGTACTGTTTTGTTAAAATGATCATAGTTTCATGGAGGAAGGATTTGGAATTGGGTGCATGGACTTACGTAGAGTATTATCAAAATTTTGTAAAATACAAAAGCATATTATTGAATAATGTTTGCAGCAGAATCTGTGCTGTAGTTGTCTTGCTGGGTACTTGTAACCTGAAGGTATTTGGAATTGTTTTGGACCTAAGAGCAGAAGAAGGATTTCCCTATTTTGTGCGAGAGGATCAGTATCTTTGTGGAATTCTGAAGGGTCCTGGGTGTAGTCTACGCTAGAAAAGGTTTGCTGGTATAACTATATGAGCAAACCATTCTAAAATAAATGCAGCTTCAACTAGCAAAAGCGTTTATACTGTTTCCCCAAATGAAGTAAGCGTTACTCGCAAAGGTACTTTTTGCCATTATGATTGTGTCTATATTATTCCTTTTGCTGGTATAAAAATATCTTTTAAAAAAATCACACCCATAACCAACCTTTTTTTCTGGCCTTCAGTGTTTGGACTGTGTAATGTAATCTGCCACTATGTAATGTAATCATGATAATCTTGTAAAAAACGTGTGTGTGTCTGTGTGTGTGTCTGTGTGTGTGTGTATATATACGTGTAGATATAAAAAATATTTTTTACATGCTTCATAAGTAGATCTCACTTTTTCTGTCTGTTGTTCCAGGTGATGCTGCAAGTGTGATTCAGTTTGGTAAATCGGCCAAACGATCACCAGAGTCGACTCAAATTGGGCAGTATGGAAACGGCTTGAAATCGTAGGTATAACAGAAGCCAGCCTTCTGAGATCTTGGGGTCTGGCTGATAGCAGGCCAGCAAATGTTGAGCTTTGTATACTTCTATTAAAAAGAAACACTTTAAGTCACATTTAAAAAGCTACCAACCTTTAAGGGAGTTCTGGGTGGCTTTACTTGTCAGCTTTGGATACACTCTGTGTATGTCTGTCTCTCTTTCCTTGTAACTCTTCCTCAGGCAATGAAGCTGGTCCTAGTCCTATGACATCACAATAACTTGCACTCCATGGCAATATCATAATGATACTAGAGGCTTGAATGACCATTTGCAAATAGGAGGCTACGGTGACCTCTAAAGGTGAATTCTGTAGATACAATGTGGCTACCAGTGCTGGATTCCTAAAGAACCTTTTGGGATGACTGCGAATCTTTATTGGGAATGAAGTTCTGATTTGCTCAGAACTTGCTCTTTTGGTTTGGGGCACATACTACTCCTGGGAGAATTCTGTACCAAAAAATTAAAAATTCTGCATATTTTAGTTCTTTAAATAACACTATATAATAAAGCCAGTTTCAATTATTTTGGTAATTTATTTTAAAATATCTGTCAAGTATGTCTAATAATACAGACCCCAAAAAATGATTCTGGTGATTTTTTTTGACAAATAATGTTAATACGGAACTTTGAGTAATTCATTTAAATTACAATACTGAACTGTATTTCCTGCACCTGTCAGAAGCAATTCAAAGACTTGGGGATATCAAGGGTAACAGAGGAGCTGAGGGAGAGGGTAGGAGCCTGGGAGTAAATCTGGAGGGTATTGGATGTGGTTGAGAGAAGGTGGTGGTTTTTTGGGGTGTGGGTGGGGAGGAGGGATTGTTAGAGTTGGGAAGCCTCCCCCATGCAGACTCTGGCTAAACCCTAGCCTTTCCCATTCAGTCAGATGCATCTGCCCCTGTCCCCGCACCTCCCTGTCCCCATGGGTCTCTGCAGCCTCCTCCCCCATCCCCAAGTGTTCCTGCAGCCTCCCTCCCCAGGCTCAACAGTTCAACAGTTTTCTAATGCAAAGACAAGTTATAGAAATTCTAGTTTTCTTCAAGTGATGGTCCCTATGTATATTCCACACATGGGTACACAAGTGCACCATGCGTCTTGAGTCCAGAGATTTTTAGTAAAAAGTGTCCGTTGGTTCACACGTGCAGTTACTCTCCTCGTGTTCTGAACCAAGAGTACAATGGGCAGTGTGGACCAACCTGGCTCCAATTCCTTTTTACTATCACGTGGCCTGAGTCAGAATCTTCTGGGTCTACAGCTGCTTCTATTATTTTCTTTAATCTGTAGTTATATATTATAAATATTAATATTTTAGTATTTTCACTATTTGTTCCCTGCCTTGGGAAAATTCTCTGGAAGGCAAGGACTATGCCTTGTGTCCTGGGATTTAAGAACTGTTTCTGTGTTTCCTGACCCTACTACTTTTCAGTGAGTGACTAACACCAGCACTGCCTTTACTGTCTCAGTGAGGTTCACGTCTCTGCTAATTGCATCATCTGTCACTCCTTCCTCCTCAGAATTGGGGTGGAGAGCTCAGACTGAAAAAGCCATGAGACCCCAGTTGGATCTGGGCCAAGGAGCCCCCTCTGCACACTGATTTCAATAAATGGGCAGTGCCGCTTAAGAGCTAAGACTACAACTTCCAAGCCTAGAGAATGAATTAGAGTAAGGGGCACTGTCATAAGCATCAGGACAGATGCTCTGAAAAGATCCATCTCTGATTCCGTCCAAGTCAGGTGAGTCCTTGCACATGGATTATAAGGACTTAGGCCCAGGTAAACTGCCTCTACAGGAGAATGTGGTATGCAGGAGTAAAGATCCGTTGGTGCCAATCGTGGTGCTGATGTATAAACCAAAGGACAGGCATTCCATTACCTTCGACATCCAGATCAGACTCCAATGTCCACTATAACCAGAGAAGTCTCACATCTGTCGGCCCAACCATCCATACACCTAGCGCCCTGAGACTTGTGTCTCCCTGGAGTACATTTTTGCTCTCCCTGTCCTCAGTCGCCTCTCCTCTTATTTAGATATAACATCACACCTGGAAGAAACCACCTCGAGGACATTGGAGTGATCTCTACCATCCGTGAATCTGAGTACCCATCCGTCAGTACCGAAGGTTCTGCTTGTCAGTTGGGAACCTGTCTTCTGATCTGATGAGTCCGAGGTTCCAGATGAACCTCTACCCTTGCATAGGGAGATGAGTCTGGTCAGAAGCTCCAGTAGATCTGGGTCCTGTCTCTACCAAGATATGACTTCCCAGTGCCATGGGATTATTGGAGTCCCTGAGACCCTTAATCTAGGCACCCCAGATCTGTGCATGAACCTTTATCTACCCTCTCCTAGCTGACACCAGCCGGCTTCATCAGAGTGTGAAGAGGAGGAAGTTGTGCCAGATTCAGGAGTTTCGGCGACCATTTCATCATCCTTGCCAAATGAAGTAGTCACCCCATCTTCACCGTCTCTGCCTGATGATCACAGACAATATCATGAACTCTTACAAAGAATGGCATCTGAGCTGCAAATCCAGCTCAAGGAGGTTTCAAGAGCCTCATCATAGACTGACACATCTTACACCTGTCAAGTCCCAGTGAAGTGACCCTCCCAGTCAGTGAGGCCTGAGTGTGGCACACTCCTGCCTCATGCACAGGAGAAGTGCTACTTGAGAAGTGCTACTTCATTCTACCTACAGGTGTGGAGTTTTGAATGATGATCCCTACTGGATTCCACTAGATTCCACTGGAACCTTAGAATTTAAAAGTATTAGTGTCTGTTGGTCCGCACATGTGCCCTTGCTCCATCTCATGGTTTCATCTTGGGCAGCGAAGGATGGGGCAGACTGACTGCTCCCTCAATTTTCTCACCACCACATGATCCGAGTCAAAGCTGCTGGTGTCCTCTCATCTTTCTCTGGCGCACTTTAAAAAAACCACCACCACCACCTGTTTTTAGAATTGTACATAGTTTTGGTGGTGGTTTTTTCAGTAGTTTTAGTGTTAGTTTTCAGAAATTAAGAGACTTGAGGACTCCAGTTCTCCACCCCCCCAAAATCCATGCCTGGATTATGCTGATGACATCAGGATTCAAGATCTGTGCCTCCTGTCCATGTTCGTTCTCGATCATTGATGAGCAACGCTGCCCTGTACTGCTTGGGAGAAGCCCACATTTGATTCAAGTGCAGTGTCTGCTTGTCCTTCCCAAACTGCATCTGGGAAGACTGGGCTCTCCGCCTCAAGAAGCACCTCATAGAGGTTGTCTTGAGGCTGCAGTCGGATCCAGGCTGGGATCTTCCATCCTTCTGGGACATGAAGATCATCAGACTCATAATTTTCCAGATGGGGGCCCATGTGAGTGAGCGCATGACCCAGGGGACTTGGACCACTTGGGAATCCAGAGTGCATATCAACATTCTGGAGCTTTGAGTGGTACAGAGGGTGTGTCATGCATTTCTACCATCTGTTCAGTCCCATCATATTCTTGTTATGTTGGACAATAACGCTACCATTTATTATATCAACAAACGGGCATCTGGTCATTGGCACTTTGTGCAGAAGTGCTTCAGTTGTGCAATTAGTGCCTTGCCCACCAGATCTTGTTGTCGGCAGCCTATCTTCCAGAGGCTCAGAACGTGATGATTGGCGCTCTCAGCAGGAAATTCATGCCCGACCATGAATAGCATGACACCATAGGTCAGTGATGTTTTCAACCAGTGGGAGACTCCGACCAGGGATCTCTTTGCCTCCTACAGCAATAGCAGATGCATCACATACTGCTCCAGAGGGGATCTCAGCACCCATTTCCAAGGCGACGCCCTCGTCATCTGCTAGTCACATCAGATCAATTATGCCTTTCCCCTGCTAGTACTCTGCTATGCGTCCTCCGCAAGATCAGGTGGGAAAGCACCACGGTTATTCTGACAACCCCATTCTGGCCTTGCTAATTCTGGTTTCCCCATCTTCTCTGCATGTGAGCATCTCCTCCACAAGACCATTACCAATTCAGTCCTCCTGTTCAGACTCGTTATGGCACCTGGGGCCTTGACAAAAGTCTTTTTCAGTGGTGGCGACCTGGATGAGAAGAAACAGCTTTACTGTCTTTCTAGATCCAGCATGGAGATCCAGTCAGCAACCTCATTCCTAGTCTGCTTATTATCTCTCCCGGGAATGTGTATCAGCGAAGAAAAGTCAGCTTTGATTCCCACAAGGACCACAGATTTCATAGAAATGATTCTGGACTTGACTACAGCAAGAGCCTCTCTCTCCTCATGGAGAGATTCCACACCATGAGCAATTTGATAAAATGGGTCTGCCCTTCCCTTCTAGGCCATGTGGCCTCATGCACCTGTGTAACACTATTTGCCAGGCTCCACCTCCACTTTGGTCTGTCTACTCCCCAGACGACAGTGCCAGAATAACAGTCCCTTCCAAGGTGATGGCTTCTCCTGTCTGGTGGGCAAACCCAGAAAAAGTTTGAGGGTTCTTTTTCTCAGTCACCTCGGGTGAGGGTGTATCATCACGGATGCTTCCATCTTAGGTTGGGGGAGCTCACATGGACAATCACATTGCACAAGGCACCTGGACCCCTTGAAAAGCCAGGATGCATATCATCAACCCCTGCTGGAATTCAGTCTACCTCGAAGCAGTGAGCGCCTTTCATCCTCTGATTGATTGAAGGCCAAACTATCTTCACTCATCCAGCGGCAATTAGAATCCTGAAGGGACATGAGTGGTTAAACCAACACTACAATGGGATCTTAATCTCATCCTTTCAGTGCTTACCACATCTCCTTTAGAACCAATGGCCACTTGTTCCATGTCCCACCTGTTGATGACAGTTGCCTTTCTAGTTGCCATCACATCAGCCAGAATGGTGAGTGAGCAGGGAGCACTCATGGAAGATCCATTATATAGCGTTTTTCATAAAACATTCTTTCTTCGCCTCCATCAAAATTCATCCCTAGAGTAATTCCTGAGTTTCACATAAATCAAACCATCCACTTACTGCTATTTTCCCCCCAAAAATCTCCTGCTTCTGATGAGGAGAGAAGGCTTCACTCTCTCTAGATGCCCAATGGGATATTGACATTCTATCTGCAGAGAACAGAAGCAATTAAGAAAACACACAGACTATTTGTTGCCTCAACAAAGTGATCAAGGGTCAAGCATTATCCACCCAGAGACACTCTCTTAATGGAGTTCAGGCAGCATCATCCTTCTCTACCAACTAGCAGGTATCCTCCCTCCAACCCTGGGAGGGCATGAGAATCCAGTCCATTAGAGCACAACCAACCTCTACCGCATCTCTACGAGATGTACCTCTATTAGATATATGTAGGGTGGCTACCTGGAGCTCTGTCCGTACCTTCACAAAACATTATGCATTGGGCCAACCTTCTGCTGCAGACACAGCTGTAGAAATGGCAGTACTGCAAATATCCATACCATCTGCATCCTTGCATCCACCTCCTGTTTGACTCCTGTTTGCTAATCTCCTATGTATGCACATAGGGACCATCTCTCAAAGAAGAAATGGAGGTTACTTACCTGTAACTGGAGGTTCTTCAAGCTGTGTGGTCCCTATCTGTATTCCACTACCTGTCAGCCATCCCCTCTGTTGCATATCATGACTGGATTCATGGTAAGAGGAGGAACTGGAGCATCATCATTCCACACTTTCCCTTCTACCCGGTTCAGAGCACAAAGAGAGCAATTGTGCATGTGCGGACCACGGGACACTGCTTACTAAAAATCTCCAAACTCAGGTACATGACATGCATGCGTACCCAAAGAACCTCCAGTTTCAGGTAAGTAACTTCCATTTTCCCTTGTTGGGGGAGCGCTTGAGGGGATGGGAATGGTGGGAAGAGTGGGCGAGAGAGAAACTGACAAAGAGAGGTAGAAATGGGAAAGGATAGAAAAGCATAATGGACAGAGAGGGTAAGGTTGGGCAGGGCTGTTCGGGAGGCCACTGGGTCCAGTGCCCTGGAGCTAGTGCTGGCCACTGTGGGCAAGGAGCTCTGAAGGTTGTAGTGATTCCATAGTTTGTGCCCTGTGAGCTCTTCTGGCTGCTGCTGCTGCTCCCCATTTGGCTGGAGGAAGTGATGCCCACTGGGCCTTGCACTGTATATGGATCCAGCTGAGTCTGGAGCAGGTTTTCTGCAGAGCTAGACGATCCTACCGTTTGGCTATAGCTGGTGCTGGATGTTTTGGGGAACACGCCCAGAGGCCTTCATCTAATCCAGGGCAAACTTTCTGTACTGAGAGTCACGTTAGGGTTCCAAAACTGTATGGAGGGCCGGGTAGGGCAGGCTGTGCCTCTCCAAACAGCCTTGCCCCTGCCCCCTATCCACCCCCTCCCACTTTCCACCCTGACTGCCCCCCTCAGAACCTCTGAGCCATCCAAACCCCCTCCTCCTTGTCCCCTGACCCTCCCGGGACCCCCGAGCCCCTAATGGCCCCCCCAGGATCACACCCCCATCCAATCCCCTGCCCGTCCCCTGAGTGCCCCTCTCAGAACCTCTGACCTATCCAAGCCCCCTGCTCCTTGTCCCCTATCTGCCCCCCCCCACTTCCCATCCCTGACCCATCCAACCCCTCCTGCTCCTTGTCCCCGACCACCCCCTTCTGGGATCCTCCCCCCCCATCCAAATCCCCTCCCCCCCGGTCTCCTGACTGCCCTGCCCCCTGTCAGGCCCCCAGGACTCCCACGCCTCTCCAACCCCCCCATCTCCTGACACTCCCCCCTCAAACGTCCGCCCCATCTAACAGCTCCCTGCCCCCTGACTGCCCCTGGAACCCCCTGCCACTTATTCAAACTCACCCCCCTGTACCATGCTACTGAGAGCACCAGGACTGGCAGCCTTGCCGCCCGGCTGGAGCCAGCCACGCTGTCATACAGTCTAGAGCACTGGGGCAGGCCGGCGGTTCTCATAGCCACACTGCTTGGCAGGAGCTCGCCACCCAGAGTGCTGGCAGCATGGTGAGCTGAGTCTGCGGGGGAGGGGGAACAATAGGGAAGGGGCCCAGCAATAGCCTCCCCGACCGGGAGCTCAAGGGCCAGGCAGGAGGGTTCTGTGGGCTGGATGTGGCCCACGGGCCACAGTTTGCCTGCCTCTGATCTAATTCTACGAAAATATGTCCTTTTCTGGATTGTCATCGATGTGGAGTGAATAAGGATATTTAGGGCATGAGTGATTTGGGATTTTTGTTTGTACAGCATGACAAGATCTTTCTCTTAAACCATTTTGAGGTATTCGAATATTATCTTGTGTTCGTTGGCATTTCAAAATTAATTTAAAAAATATGGTTCTGGGGAAGGGACCCTGGTAGCCCAGGACTTGTAGTAGAAAGTGAGGTTTTTTTCAAACTGACTTTCCACGCACTCTCTAAAATCTGCCTCCAGGGGTTCCATGCGGATTGGGAAGGATTTTATCCTGTTCACTAAGAAAGACACTACCATGACCTGCCTCTTCCTGTCACGCACGTTTCATGAGGAAGAAGGCATCGATGAGGTTTGCATGCCCTTTGTCACTCTAAAATACAATGCTAGGTATTTGCTAAGATGAGCCTTCTGTTGTTCTCTGTACCTCATCCAAGAGGAAAAGAACCTGTTCTGAAGTTGATTTTTCTTGTGGTTTACAATGTACTTGGGGTAAAATATCTTGGTTTGAGAAAATAAACTGTATAAAAAGGTAACTCTGAGGGGATGGGAAGCCAGGGTTTTTAGGTGTTGGGCACTGAATTAATACTCAGCTGTTATTGGAGGGGGTAAGAAGGGGATCAATGCTGTATGTAGAGGCCATCGGAAGAAATAACTTAACCCAAGCATGGGAGCCAGTGAAGTGTTTTTCTCAAGAGAAAGGGTTGGAGCTTCGTCTTAATCCCCCATCCATTCCTTTCCACAGGTGATTGTCCCACTGCCTACCTGGAACACACGTACCCAGGAGCCCATGACAGACAATATGGAAAAATTTGTAATTGAGACTGAGCTCATTTACAAGTATTCCCCCTTCAAGTCAGAGCAACAGGTGATGGAGCAGTTTAAGAAAATCCCTGGGGAGAAGGGTAAGTGTCAACTGATGCTGGGCATGGGGCAATTGGAGATGAAACAGACGAAGGCATTTGGATGGCATTAGATGGAGCTAACCTCAAGTTTGTCACTTACTCAGGGACCTTAGTGATTATCTTTAATCTCAAACTGATGGATAATGGGGAACCAGAGCTGGATGTGACCTCCGACCCCCGAGATATCCAGATGGCAGAAACCCCCCCTGAAGGAACGTAAGTGCAACAGGTGCTGGGGTTGTCCCTATGAATGGCTTGTAGTGTTTGTTTGTAGGTTGATATGTCCTGTTCAGGCAGGTGAGTCGATGAGAATTCTGCATTCTGGAGTGCATCAGGTTGGGATTTTTGAAGTTCCTTGGCTCTCCTGCTCAGTGTTCCCTCTAATTTTTCCCATGCATGTGCAGAATGAATTTTGTATGTACCAATATGGAGCTGATCTGTGACACATGACCTTCATATTGGTTCATCTAACAAAATCCATGTGATGAGAGTGGGGCTGAAGGGTTCGGAGTGTGGGAGGGGCCTCAGAGCTGGAACAGAGGGTTGCTATGCAGGGGGATGAGGGCTCCAGCTGGGAGTGTGGGCTCTGGGGTGGGGCCAGGGATGAGGGGTTTGGGGTGCAGGCTAGCCCTGAGACTGCAGCGGGGAGAGAGGTCTACCCCCAGCTCTCTGCACAGCAGCACCTGGGCTGGGGCAGGAGAGGTGCTGTGGATGGGCTGGGTTGGGGCTGGGGGAGGAGCACCTCTCTCCCCTAGCCATGGCAGGTTAGGGCACGGGCCTCTCTCTCCGGCCAGGGCTGAGTTGGGGGAGGGATACCTCTGCCCTGGCTGCGGCAGGTCCAGGGCTGGTAGAAAGGCATCTTTCTCTGGCAGCCCTGAGCGCCTGCATGGCACTTAATAGGCTGCTGCGCGGCTATGCAGCTTAGAGGGAATTTACCTCCTGCTCCCTGACGTTGATGCACTTAACAGCTCATGGAAGTTCTTGTGCTCTGGATGCCCAAAGAGGACAATAGCACATTAGCAAACGTGGCACTGATACTTGATTAATTCAGATAGTGGGAGGGAGAGACCTGGGATATAGAGTGAGTTTATAATAATTTGAAAGAAGAGGTTACTGGGATGGAAGGCAAATCTCTAGGCTACCCCCTCAAACTGTGTTTGTGTGATTCAGTTGGGTGGCTACATCCACATTGTGACCAGACATGGAGTTCTGGTGAGGCTAGCTGCCTAGCCAAGGTGAGGGGGCAGTAGGACTGGATTTGAATGTTGGGATCTCTGTTCAAAGGATTGGATGTGGGGCCTTTTTCGGATAGGAACCCATCTGTTCAGTGTAGGGAAGCCTGGGGCACTGGTCAGACATGCACAGTTAGAATCCTTTGCTTAGTAAAGGGAAAACTGATATGGATGGGCAAAGGCTTTCTCAGTAAAGGGGAACTTGGGACAGTGCTCAGAGTGGCTCGTCATGGTGGAATGCAGACATGAGCAGGCTAGGAAGTTTTGTCCACCCCGCAAGCTGGTTTATAGCAAGAAAATAAACTGGTCCTAAACCAACCAAATAGATCCGAACCAAAAACCTCCAGCTGTGGCTCAAACCTTTGGCCTTTACTCAAACAGGCTGCATGCATCCTCCCTAGATTGCCCATCTCCCACAGAAGCCCACCTTCAAAGCCTGCTGAAGCCTTTTCTGGCTGCCTCAGCTTCCTCACAGTGTCATGCTGATTCATCCTGACTTCACCCTTTTTTCAAGTATATGAAAATTCTGTCTCTGGTGAAAGATTGGTGGAACCTCATAACTTCATTTGCCACAGTGAGTCCAGTGCTCAAGGGAAGACAGTGGTTGGGAACAGAGATGAGGGGATTTTCTGCTTCAGAAAGGAGAGTAGTGGACAGCGCATATGAAAAGAGGGGGTCTTCATTTTAATGAATGGGAATCTGGAGGCATTGGGACAGATAGAGAAAAAGATTCTTCGCTGAAGGGAGTATGCGGTGGTACTTGTGGACTGATTACATGCAAGGAAGCTGTCTCCTCAATGAAGGTGCTCAGTGTGAAAGAAAGATGGATGAAGGCAAGATCTCTGCTTGACTAAGGGGTTGTGGGACATTGCTTGGCAGATGAATTGGCATGGGATGCTTCCTGGACCATGGATATTAGTCAGGAATAGATTGGGGAAGGGAGGGACTTATGGTATGGAGAGTGTGTTGGGGTGCTGCTCAAGGTTGGATAGGATGTGCCGTCTTCTCTGGTAAGTGGAGTAGAGGGCACTGCTTGGGTTTGACTAGACTGTCTGGTTCCTGTAAGCTCCCTCCTCTTGCAGGAAGCCAGAGCGTCGCTCCTTCCGTGCCTATGCTGCTGTCCTTTATATTGATCCCAGAATGAGGATCTTCATCCACGGACACAAAGTGCAAACAAAGCGACTTTCCTGCTGCCTCTACAAGCCCAGGTAGGAGCCATGACTTAGGGGACCATGTTCAGCCACAAGGCCCCTGTGGTCCCGTTATACCCCTGGTAGCTTGCTGGGTGTGTTTGCCATGTATATGACTATGTAGAAGCCATAAAAATCAAGCAACAGTGTCTAATTTGAACTCATAGAGCAAGATTTTCAATAGCGATCAGCGTTTGCCTACCTCTGCTCTCATTAAAGTCAAGGAAAAGGCCAAGGCTTCTGAAAATCCTACTTGAAACCGATGGGGTTCAGTTCCCTTTCAGGTCATACAAAGGAGTGAAGGTCATGTTCTTGGCCATGTCACAACTTTGTTTCAGACAGCAATAACCAGTTGAGTATGGCTGGGAAATTCCCACCTGGGATATTATGAAAATTCCATCATGTGGAAATGAAAGTAGGCTGAGTGTCTAGAACACTAAGTGTGTGGTGGTGGTCTTTTTAGATACAGCAGTTTTAACTTTATATGATGTCTGGGCAAAGTTGGTTTTTCCTCATTTTAAACCTACTCAGACATCAACTTCCAAATCCATGGAGTCAGATTGTGGGGAAAAAAACAGGTCATGTTTATGGTAGGGGTCTACTATAGATCAGCAAATCAGAAGGAGGACATAGATGAGGCATTTCTAAAACAAACAAATATCAAAACTCAAGACATGGCAATAATAGGGAACTTTATCCTGACATCTGTTGAAAAAGTAAAACTCCAAAACACAAAATAGCCAATAAGTTCTTGGAGTGTATTGGGTACAACTTTTTGTTTGAGAACATAAGAATGGCCATATTGAGTCCTGTCTTCCGACAGTGGCTGATGCTAGATGCATCAGAAGGAACAAACAGAACAGGGCAATTTATCCATGGAACTAGAATAATTTTGGAAAATGCTATCGTGGCAGTCCTGGACTTTAATCTCTTATCTAGCAACCTAAATTTGGCCTCCTAGACTTTCCTTATGTCATTCCATATGCCATATGTCAGTGCTGTAAGCAAGACACAAGAAGTAATTCTTCCGCTCTACTCTGCACTGATTAGGACTCAGCTGGGGCATTGTGTCCATTTGTGGGTGCCACATTTCATGAAAGATGTGACAAATTGTAGAAAGTCCAGAAAAGAGCAACAGAAATTACTAAAGGTCTAGAAAACATGACCTATGCAGAAAGATTGAAGAAATTGGGTCTGTTTAGTCTGGAGAAGAGAAGATTGAGAGGGGACGTAACAATTTTCATAAAACTAGTACATAAAAGGTTGGTACAAGGAGGAGGGAGAAAAGTTGTTCTCCTTAACCTCAGGATAGGACAAGAAACAACATGCTTAAATTGCAGCAAGGGCCGTTTAGGTTGTACATTAGGAAAAACTTCCTGACTTCCTAACACTGGAGTAAATTGCCTAGGGAGGTTGTGAAATCTCCACTGGAGATTTTTAAGAGCAGGTTAGACATACACCTTTCAGGGGTAGTCTAGATAATATTTAGTCTTACCTTGAGTGCAGGGGACTGGATTGGATGACCTCTTGAGGTAACTTCTAGTTCTATGATTCTCTAATTACCATTACTTGTCTCTTCCTAATAAGAGGTGTTCCCTCCCCTGGAGAGAAATCCTCAGTGTGAGAGGATATCATGACATCATCTGGAAGGATGGTCCCAACTATAGGATCAATTCTCACTGCTGCTGCATGATGTTCCTCCTTCCCAGACACTTTCCTCCTCCTCAACAGCACAGAGGCTATCAGACTGTGGGTTGGATTGTTCTGCTGTGCTTGTCTCTGTATTTTTCTGTCTCTCTTAGGATATGTCTACACTACAAAATTAGGTTGAATTTATGGAAGTCTATTTTTTTTAGAAATCGATTTTATACAGTTGATTGTGTGTGTCCCAACTTAAGACCATTAACTCGGTGGAGTGCGTCCACAGTACCAAGGCTAGCATTGACTTCCGGAGTGTTGCACGGTGGTAGCTATCCCACAGTTCCCGCAGTCTCTGCCACCCATTGAAATTCTGGGTTGAGATACCAATGCCTGATGGGTTAAAAACATTGTCATGGGTGGTTCTGGGTACATGTCATCAGGCCCTCCCTTCCTCCCTCCGTGAAAGCAACTGCAGACAATTGTTTCGAGCCTTATTTCCTGGGTTACCCATGCAGACGCAATACTACGGCAAGCATGGAGCCCGCTCAGCTCATCATCACTGTACATCATGGGGGCTGGCAGATGTGGCACTGCATTGCTAGATAGCAGCAGCTCATCGCCTTTTGGCAGCAGGCGATGCATTATGAGTGGTAGCCATCGTCATCGTCTCCAGGGTGCTCTATTAGCCAGCCTCAGTGAGGTCGGTCAGGAGCGCCTGGTCAGACATGGGTGCTCCTGGCAGACCTTGGTGAGATCTGTCAGGGCGCCTGGACATAAATGGGAGTGACTTCAGGTCATTCTTTTTTTTTTTAAGTTTCATCTCATGGAGATTCAGTCCTGCCTGCAGTCGTACTGCGCCGTGTTCTGGTGAGCAGCCAGAAGACGACGATGCCTAGCAGTTATATTGCACCGTCTTCTGGCGAGTAGCCAGGAAATGACGATGGCTAGCAGTCGTACTGCACCATCTGCTGCCAGCCTAAGATGTATAAGAGAGATGGAGTGGATCAAAACAAGAAAGAGACCAGATTTGTTTTGTATTCATTTGCTCTCCCCTCCCTCTGTGAATAGTGGGGGAAGGGATAGCTCAGTGGTTTGAGCATTGGCCTGCTAAACCCAGGGTTTTGAGTTCAATCCTTGGGGGGTGGGGGGGCATTCTGTGTGACAGTTGTATATGTTTCTCCTTGATGCAAACCCACCCCCTTTGTTGATTTTAATTCCCTGTAAGCCAAGTCGCCCTTCCCTCTATCAGAGCAATGGCAGACAATCATTTTGCGCCTTTTTTCAACACAGACGCCATATCACAGCAAGCATGGAGCCTGCTCAGATCACTGCAGCAATTATGAGCACTGTAAATACCACATGCATTATCCTACAGTATATGCAGAATCAGAACCTGCAAAAGCAAAACCAGGTAAGGAAGTGACAGCAGCGCAGTGACGAGAGTGTTGAGGACATGGACACAGACTTCTCTAAAAGTACGGGCCCTGGCAACATGGACATCATGGTGTTAGTGGGACGGGTTCATGCTGTAGAACGCCGATTCTGGGCCTGGGGAACAAGCACAGACTGGTGGAACCGCATAGTGTTGCATGTCTTGGATGATTCCCAGTGGCTGCGAAACTTTTGCATGCATAGGGGCACTTTCATGGAACCTTGTGACTTGCTTTCCCCTGCACTGAAGCGCAAGAATACCAAGATGAGAGCAGCCTTCATAGTTCACAAGCGAGTGGCGATAGCCCCGTGGAAGCTTGCAACGCCAGACAGCTACCAGTCAGTTGGGCATAAATTTGGAGTGGGCAAATCTACTGTGGGGGCTGCTGTGATCCAAGTAGCCAACACAATCAAAGAGCTGCTGATATCAAGGATAGTGACTCTGGAAAATGTGCAGGTCATAGTGGATGGCTTTGCTGCAATGGGATTCCCTAACTGTGGTGGGGCAATAAACAAAACCTGTATCCCTATCTTGACACCAGAGTACCAAGGCAGCGAGTACGTAAACCGAAAGGGGTACTTTTCAGTAGTGCTGCAAGCACTGGTGAATCACAAGGGATGTTTCAGCAACAACAACGTGGGATGGCCGAGAAAGGTACCTGACGCTTGCATCTTCAGGAACTCTGGTCTTTTTCAAAAGCTGCAGGAAGGGACTTTCTTCCCAGACCAGAAAAATAACTGTTGGGGATGTTGAAATGCCTATAGTTCTCCCGTGGGACCTAGCCTATCCCTTATTGCCAAGTCTCATGAAGCCGTACACAGGCAGCCTGGACAGTAGTCAGGAGCTGTTCAACTATAGGCAGAGCGAGTGCACAGAGTGGTGGTAGAATGTGCATTTGGACATTTAAAAGCTCGCTGGTGCAGTTTACTGACTCGGGTAGACCTCAGTGAAACCAGTATTCCCATTATTATTACTGCTTGCTGTGTGCTCCACAATATCTGTGAGAGTAAGGGGTAGATGTTTATGGCGGGGTGGGAGGTTGAGGCAAATCGCCTGGCTGCTGATTATGCGCAGCCACATACCAAGGGGGTTAGCAGAGTACAGGAGAGCGCACTGCACATCAGAGAAGCTTTGAAAACCAGTTTCATGACTGGCCAGGCTATGGTGTGAAAGTTCTGTTTCTCTTTGATGAGCCCCCCAACCTCCCTTGGTTCATTCTACTTCCCTGTAAGCTAACCACCCCTCCCCCTTTGATCAGCACTTGCAGAGGCAATAAAGTCATTGTTGCTTCACATTCATGCATTCTTTATTAATTCATCACACAAAAGGGGGGATAACTGCCAAGGTAGCCCCGGGAGGCTTTCTGTTGCTTGAGCAGTCCTCTGGGATGGAGTTGTTGATTGCCCAGAGGCCCCCCCCCACTGCATTCTTGGGTGTCTGGGTGAGGAGACTATGGAACTTGGGGAGGAGGGCGGTTGGTTACACAGAGGCTGCAGCGGTGGTCTGTGCTCTTGCTGCCTTTCCTGAACCTCTTGCTGCCTTTCCTGAACCTCAGCCATATGCTGGCACATATCAGTTTGTTCCTCCAGTAGTCTCAGCATTGCCTCTTGCCTTCTGTCACCAAACTGATGTCACCAATCATCTTCAGCCTGCCACCTGTCCTCGTGTTCACTATGCTTTCCTGGACTCTGACATTGTCTGCCTGCACACATTCTGCTGGGCTCTTTCAGTGTGGGAGGACTGCATGAGCTCAGAGAATATTTCATCGCGATTGTGTTTTTTTTGCCTTGTAATCTTCACTAGCCTCTGGGAAGGAGAAGATACTGTGAGCATTGAAATGTTTGCAGCTGGTGGAGTTAAAAATAGGGAGAGTGGTAGTTAAAAAGACACATTTTAGAGAATGGGTAGACTCTTTCATGGTAAACCTTGCTGTTAACTTTACATAGCATATGTGTTTTCAGTACAAGGTTGCATTTTGCCTCTTATTGAGGATATGCTGGTTTGATGTGAGAGATCACTCACGCAGGGCTGGGCAACAAAATTCAACTTGCAGGCAACCATGGTAAGACACAATGTTTTGACTTCTTTAACCTTCATAACATGTGGGAATGGTTTCAAACAAGAGCACCCTCATTTCCCATACCAAGCAGCCATTGGCTTGGCCATTTAAAATGGGTTGACAATTTAAAAGGAGGAGCTGTGGTTTTTGGGTTAATGTGCAGCACAAGCCCAACTAACCTCCCCCCCCCCACACACACATGCACCCAATTCTCTGAGATGATCGCTTCACCCCTCACCCCACCACGTGGCTAACAGCGGGGAACATTTCTGTTCTGCCATAGGCAAACAGCCCAGCAGGAACGCGCACCTCTGAATGTCCCCTTAATAAAATCACCCTATTTCAACCGGGTGACCAGGAATGATGATATTCTCCTGAAAATAACAGAGATGAAAAAAACAGATGTTGTTTGAATGCCAGCAAACCCCAGGACCATACACTCTGTTATGCAATGATTCCAGACTACATGCTATTGGCCTGGCATGGTAAACTGTCCTACCATGGAGGAGTACATCCAGGAGAGCTTTATGGAGATGTCCCTGGAGAATTTCCATTCCATCCCCATACACATTAACAGACTTTTCAAGTAGGTGTACTGTCCGCGAATGCCAGGGCAAATTAAACATTAAACATGCTTGTTTTTAAGCCGTGTCTAATATTTACAGAGGTCCCTTCCCTGCCTGGTGGGTTCGGGAGGCAGCCTTGGGTGGGTTCGGGGGGTACTGACTCCAGGTCCAGGATGAGAAACAGTTCCTGGCTGTCAGGGAAAACGGTTTCTCTGCTTGCTTGCTGTGAGCCATCTTCAAACTTCTCATCATCTTCCTTGTCCCCAAACCCCGCATCCCTGTTGTGTGCTACTCCATTGACAAAGTCAAAGCACAGGGGTGGGGTTGTTGTAGGGGCATCTCCTAGAATGGCATGCAGCTCATCATAGAAGTGGCATGTCTGGGGCTCTGACCTGGAACGGCCGTTTGCCTCTCTGTTTTTTGGTAGGCTTGCCTCAGCTCCTTAAGTTTCATTGTAGCGGGTCCCTGTTATAGCTTCTGTCCTTCAGGCCCTTGGAGATTTTTTCAAATGTTTGGGCACGTCGTCTTTTGGAATGGAGTTCTGATAGCATGGATTCGTCTCCCCCTACAGCGATCAGATCCCGTACCTCCCGTTCGGTCTATGCTGGGACTCTTTTGTGATTCTAGGACTCCATCATGGTCACCTTTGCTGATGAGATCTGCACTCACCTGCAGATTGCCACACTGGCCAAACAGGAAGTGAGATTCTTCTTCGAATGATTGCTCATATCCATTCCAGTCAGGTGTGTGCGCACCGCGTGCACGTTTGTCGGAGAAACTTTTACCCTAGCAACACTCGGCGAGTTGGCTGGGCGCCCCCTGGAGTGGCACCACTATGGCACCGGATATATACTCCAGCCGACCCGGCCACCCTTCAGTTCCTTCTTACCGCCCGTGTCGGTCGTTGGAACAGTGGAGTGCGGCTTAGCTGACCTCCACCTTCCCTAGCTGCTCGTAGTTTTTCTTCTCGTTGTTATATCCATAGTTGTAGTTAATTGTTCTTCTATATAAAGTTCGTTAGATTTAGTTATAGTTCATAGTTATAGTTGTTAGTTAGTAATTGTTTGTGGGATTCCAGGGTAGCCCCTTCCCCGCACCCGGTGCTGGAGCTCATGCCTGGCTCACCGGGTTTCATGCAGTGCTCGGCCTGTCACAGGCCGATGCCAACAGGAGATCCCCATGACTCCTGTTTGAAGTGCCTCGGGGAATCGCACTTATCTGCTAAGTGCTCAATTTGCAAGGCTTTTAAGCCGAGAACTAAGAAGGAGCGGGACATCAGGTTAAAGCAGCTCCTCATGGAAGTGCCCCTGACACCTTCGGCATCGAGCACGAGCCAGTCGGTGAGCAGAGGCACCCCTACAGTACCGGGCATCGCCGGTACGCCTAAGGACTCTCGGCACCGGCCACCACCAGCACTGAAATTGACTCCGCGCCGCTCCCTCTCCCCGAGGTCGAAGACGGCGAAGGCTCGACGGCCCCGACAACACCCGCGTTGCAGCCAGAGACTGCGCCTAGGTCGGACCTCCCAGCACCAATATCTGCCGCGCCGCCGCCTAAACCGGCACCGTCGACTCCAGCCCCACGAGGGCCGTTGAGTCTGGCGCCTGACAGCTCCCTGGCACCTGCCATGGTAGAGCTTACTTTGCCGTCTACTCCGGAAACGTTTTCTGCGGCGAGAGACTTGATCGCCATTACCAGTGCCGGGCGGCACTGCCCCTACCCCCGGCACCACCGTGCGGGTACTACAATCCGTGGGCAAGCCAACCCTGACCAGACCGATGTCTGTCAGCATAGCGGACCAGCACTGCTCAAGGTCACGATCCCGCAGACGCTCTAGGTTGAGACGTCGCTCCCAGTCCCAGCACCGGTCGGACTCGCGGCACCGGTCGGATTCGCGGCACCGGTCAGTCTCTCGCTCCCCGACCTGCTATTCGCGGTATCACTCCAGTACTCCAGCACTGACCCAGGCACCGTACTTCCCGGAGCAGATCATGACGTAGAGACTCGAGATCCCGGTCGACCTCCCAGCACCAGTCCGGTCGCAGGTCCCGGTATCGTTCTCGGTACTGCTCTGTGTACCGGCACCGGTCCCCACAGTCGAGGGGTGCGAGATCCGTCGGAACTTCGGCTCCAGGCTTCTCTGCTCCTCCATGGCCGTCCAGACAGACGTCCATATCCTCCCATGCTGACAGCTGTTATGACCGGGACCGTGATATGGAGGTGCCTCCGGGGGGTTTTCAGGACTCACGGCCTCAGGATGTAGGACCTCGACGGTGGTCCTTTTGGACACCCTGGGCATACCATCAAGCCCTGGGTGCTCCCCTAGTCCAGACCCGCTCTGCTGCCTCAGAACATCGGGCACCAGAGGCCACCATTTCCCGCCCCCCCCCGCGGCTGAGTCAGAGGAGCACGCAACATCCTCCGGACTTCCCGGGACAGCTGGAGCAGGAACCATCCCAGAAGCAAGAGGCCATCCAGGACCCTCTCTTTCCCGGGGTATCATCATCCTCCTCCCCGGATGAGGCTGTGGCAGGGACCTCATCATCAGGGCCTCCGCCGATAGACCTCAGGGCCCATCAGGACCTCCTTCGCAGGGTGGCTCTCAATATCAACCTCCCAGTGGAGGAAGTCCCGGAAGTCGAAGACCCCATAGTGAGCATCCTCACCGCGTGCCACTGCCGTTTATTAAGACTATCCAGGCCACTGCCGACACCCTCTGGCAGTCTCCAGCCTCCTTTCCACCCACTGCAAAGGGAGTTGAGAGAAAGTACATGCTACCCTCTCAGGGGTATGAGTACTTGTACGTTCATCCTCCTCCCTCCTCCTTAGTTGTCCAGTTGTCAACGAAAGGGAACGCCATGGCCAGCAGGCGCCTGCCCCAAAGTCCAAGGAGGCCAGGCAGATGGATCTCCTGGGTCGTAAGGTGTACTCAGCGGGGGCCTTACAGCTCCGAGTGGCCAACTAGCAGGCTATACTGAGTCGATATAACTATAACACCTGGGCGGAGGTGGGTAGATTCACCGAACTGCTACCCCCGGACTCACGCCAGGAATTTAGCTCATTCCTGAAGGAAGGGAAGACAAGAAAGCGGCCAGGACCTCTCTGCAGGCCTCCCTAGATGCGGCCGACTCGGCGGCCAGAACTTTGGCCTCGGGCATCACCATGAGGCGTATCTCCTGGCTCCAGGTCTTAACCTGCCTCCTGAGCTTCAGTACACCATCCAGGACTTACCCTTTGATGGAAAGGGTTTGTTCTCAGAAAAGACCAATCCCAAGTTGCAGAGCCGGAAGGATAATAGGGTCATCATGCACTCGTTGGGCATGCATACCCCCGTAACCCAACGTAGACCTTTCAGACTCCAAACACACCGCCCATACTTTACACCTCGGCACAGACAGGACCTCAGTAGAAGGCGCGGGCGGGGTGGCCGTAGACGCCAATCCAGTCCCCAAGGGGACCAAAACCACGGGCCCTCCTAAGGCACCACCGGGGCGTAAGTCCAACTTTTGAGGGTGCGCCTGGGGACAGCATACCAGTCTCAAGACAGGATCCTTCCCCTCCTTTCTCCAACCGTCTCTCCTACTTCCTCCCGGCGTGGTCCCAACTGACTTCGGATCTTTGGGTTCTACGCACGGTGAAGCAAGGATACCACCTCCAATTTGCTTCATTCCCGCCCCCCATCCCGGTCCCTCTTCAGGGACCCCTCTCACGAGCAAGTCCTCTTACAAGAGGTACAGTCTCTTCTCGCAGCGGGAGCCATAGAGGAGGTACCATTAGACGAGAGGGGAAGGGGTTTTACTCCCGCTATTTTCTGATTCCCAAGTCCAAGGGAGGCCTCAGACCTATCCTAGACCTGCGAGGACTCAACAAATGGATGCTCAAGTTGAAGTTCCGCATGGTCTCCCTGGGAACTATTATCCCGTCCTTGGATCCTGGAGACTGGTATGCCGCCCTCGACATGAAGAACGCGTACTTCCACCTTGCCATCTTCCCACAGCACAGGAAGTACCTTCGCTTTATGGTCAACCACCAGCACTTCCAATTCACAGTCCTCCCCTTCGGCCTCTCCACGGCCCCGAGGGTGTTCACGAAGCATGTGGCCGTCGTCGCCGCCCACCTCACCAGCAACAGATACATGTGTTCCCGTATCTGGATGACTGGCTCATCAAGGGGACCTCTCAGACTCAGGTCCGACAGTATGTTGGCATAATCGCGGACGTATTCTCCTGGTTCGGCCTACTCCTCAACACCGAGAAATCCACCCTTGTCCCCACACAAAGGCTGGACTTCCTAGGGGCAACGCTGGATTCCACTCAAACCAGGGCCTGCTTGCCTCAGCCCTGCTTCCAGGCGATCATATCAATCATCTGAGGTTTGCAGGCCTCCCCAATCACCTCAGCTCGCACCTGCCTTGGCCTCCTGGGGCATATGGCCGCATGTACTTATGTGACCAAGTATGCCAGACTCCGCATATTACCCTTTCAAACATGGTTCCATTCGGTCTTCCGCCGGGGCAGGGACCCTATAGACATCCTGGTGACAGTTCCCCCGAGCCCTCTCCGCTCCCTCGATTGGTGGCTAACTCCATCCCTGGTATGCACAGGGATGCCATTCCATCCACAGCCGCCATCACTGGCCTTAACGACAGATGCGTCATCCCTCGGTTGGGGGGCCTATCTAGGTCACCTTCGTACCCAGGGCCTTTGGTCGTCCCAGGAGCTGACGCTCCACATAAGCGTCCGGGAGTTGAGAGCAGTCCACCTCGCGTGCCAGGCATTCTGTGTTCACGGACAACACAATGGCCATGTACTATATCAACAAACGGGGGGAGCTGCTTGTCTCCTCTGTGTCAAGAGGCCATTCGACTCTGGGACTTCTGTATAGCCCACTCGATAGACCTGGTGGCATCCTTTCTCCCGGGGGTTCAGAACGCTCTGGCGGATCTGCTCAGCCGGTCCTTCCTCTGTCACGAGTGGTCAATAAGGCCGGACGTCATCCATTCGATCTTCCGGAGGTGGGGATTTCCCCTCATAGATCTGTTCGCCTCCCGCTCGAACAGGAAGTGCCAAGAGTTTTGCTCCTTTCAGGGTCTCTCTCCAGGGTCGATCACAGATGCATTCCTCCTGTCGTGGAGGCACCACCTGCTGTATGCCTTCCCTCTGTTTCCTCTGGTGCACAAGGTCCTGTTAAAGCTCCGCAGGGACAAAGTGCATCTGATCCTGATTGCGCCTGTGTGGCCCAGACAGCACTGGTACACCACCCTGCTAGATCTGCCCATGGCCACCCCAGTTCCCCTCCCTCTCCTTCCAGACCTGATCACGCAAGACCACGGCAGGCTTCGCCACCCAGACCTGCGAGCCCTCCACCTCACGGCATGGCTCCTGCATGGCTAAACACAGCGGAGTTACGCTGTTCCGCTCCGGTACAGCATATTCTCCTCAGTAACAGGAAGCCTTCCACCCGCTCCACGTATTTGGCAAAGTGGAAACACTTCTCTTGCTGGTGCGCAACACAGGGCATTACTCCCTTGGAGGCCTCGATTCCCACGGTCCTAGACTACCTCTGGTACCTTAAGCAGCAGGGCCTGGCGACATCCTCTCTGAAGGTGCACTTAGCAGCTATATCCACTTTCTAGCCAGGCGAGGGTGGTCACTCCATGTTCTCCCACCCCTTGGTCTCTCGGTTCATTAAGGGCCTGGACCCGCTGTACACTGTCTTTCGTAGGGACAAGGTACAACTGCGACCTCATCCGGCGTTCCTCCCTAAGGTAGTGTCTGCCTTCCATACCAACCAAGACATCTTCCTCCCGGTCTTCTTTCTGAAGCCCCAATCTTCTCGGCGGGAGCAGCAGCTACACTCCTTAGATGTACGTAGAGTGCTCGCTTTCTGTATTGAGTGTATGAAGCCCTTCCGGAAGTCTCCCCAGCTGTTTGTGGCGGTCACGGAACGGATGAAAGGTCTGCCAGTCTCCTCCCAGAGAATCTCCTCCTGGGTGACAGCATGCATCTGCACATGCTATGACCTAGCTCATGTCCCTTCGGGCCATCTCACAGCGCATTCTACCAGAGCTCAAGCGTCATCAGCCGCCTTCCTGGCGCACGTGCCTGTTCAGGAGAGATGCTGTGCAGCGACCTGGTCATCAGTCCACACCTTCACATCGCACTACGCGCTAGTCCAGCAATCTAGAGATGATGCAGCCTTTGGCGCAGCGGTTCTGCATACTGCCACATCTCACTCTGACCCCTCCACCTAGGTAAGGCTTGGGAATCACCTAACTAGAATGGATATGAGCAATCACTCGAAGAAGAAAAGATGGTTACTCACCTTTGTAACTGTTGTTCTTCGAGATGTGTTGCTCATATCCATTCCAAACTCACCCTCCTTCCCCACTGTCGGAGTAGCCGGCAAGAAGGAACAGAAGGGTGGCCGGGTCGGCTGGGGTATATATCCGGCGCCATAGCGGCGCCACTCCAGGGGGCGCCCAGCCAACTCGCCGAGTGTTGCTAGGGTAAAAGTTTCTCCAACGAACGTGCACGCGGCGCCCACACACCTAACTGGAATGGATATGAGCAACACATCTCGAAGAACAACAGTTACAAAGGTGAGTAACCGTCTTTTTAAAAGTTCGCAGGCTTTTTCCTGTCTACCTGGCCAGTGCATCTGAATTGAGAGCGCTGTCTAGAGCAGTCACAATGGAGCACTCTGGGATAGCTCCCAGAGGCCAATACCATCAAATTATGACCACACTACTCCAAATTCGACCCGGCAAAGTCGATTTCAGCGCTAATCCCCTTGTCGGGGGAGAAGTACAGAAATCGATGTTGAGCCCTTTAAGTTGAAAAAACCGGCTTTGTTGTGTGGATGGGTACAGGGTTAAATCAGTGTAATGCTACTAAATTAGACCTAAACTCATAGTGTAGACCTGGACTTAGTTCCTCCAGTTCAGCCACTCTAGTCTCAAGATCCTGTAGTCTGTTTCTAAGGGCCATGAACCTCTTGCACCAAAGGCAGGGGAGAAAAGCCCCTTTGAAAGATGGAGGAAGTAGCCAGGTGGACAGCCATTTTAGACTTAATTCTGACCAAGAGGAATTGGTTGTAAATATGGAGGCTGAAGTCAGTTTATGTGAAAATGATCGTGAAATTATAGATTTCATAATTCTAAGGAAAGGGGAAGGAGTGAGAGAAGCAGAATAAGGACTTCAAAAAAGCAGACTCTAAGGGTACATCTACACTACGGGATAATTCCGATTTTACATAAACCGGTTTTATAAAACAGATTGTATAAAGTCGAGTGCACGCAGCCACACTAAGCACATTAATTCGGTGGTGTGTGTCCATGGTCCGAGGCTAGCATCGATTTCCAGAGCGTTGCACTGTGGGTAGCTATTCCGTAGCTATCCCATAGTTCCTGCAGTCTCCCCCGCCCCTTAGAATTCTGGATTGAGAGCCCAGTGGCTGATGGGGCAGAAATCATTGTCGCGGGTGGTTCTGGGTAAATGTCGTCACTCTTTCCTTTCTCCGGGAAAGCAACGTCAGACAATCGTTTTGTGCCCTTTTTCCCTGATTGTCCTGGCAGACGCCATAGCACGGCAACCATGGAGCCCGTTCAGCCTTTTTTTTTTTACAGTCACTGTATGTGTACTGAATGCCGCGGACAGAGGCGATACTCCAGCGCTACACAGCAGCATTCATTTGCTTTTGCATGATAGCAGAGATGGTTACCAGTTGTTCTGTACTGTCTGCTGCCAGTGTAATTTGGCAATGAGATGATGGTTATCTGTCCTTCTGTGCTGTCTGCTGCTACCATGGGTGCCCCTGGCTGAGATCGGCCTGGGGCACAAAAGCAAAACTGGGAATGACTCCCCGAGTCAATCCGTCCTTTATGGTTTCTAAAAATAGAGTCAGTCCTGGCTAGAATTTGGGACAAGTGTACTAGAGAAGCAGTGTATCGGAGAGCACAGCTGCTCAGTGTCAGATCCTGCAGAAATGATGAGCTACATGCCATTCACGGGGGATGCCCCTGCAACAACCCCACCCTTTGCTTCCCTCCTCCCCCAACCTTCCTGGGCTACTGTGCCAGTGTCCCCCCCATTTGTGTCATGAAGTTATAAAGAGTGCAGGAATAAGAAACAGTGACTTGTTAGTGAGATAAAATGAGGGGGGAGGCAGCCTCTCCGTGCTATGACAGTCCAGACAGGACATTAAGCAGTGCGGGGAAGAGGAGCCCAGCATCCCGCTGCTATGATAGTCCAGGCAGTACAGAATCTTTTCTTTACACCAGAAAGGAAGGGGGCTGATGGAGCTCAGCCCCCAGTGGCTATGATGAAGACGGTTACCAGCCGTTCTGTACCATCTACTGGGAATGACCAGGAATCATTCCTATTTTTACCCAGGCGCCCCTGAGGCCAGCCAGGGTATTCAGCAGTTATCAAGCATGTACCATCTGCCACCAGGGAGGGGAGAGGAGTGGATACTGCTCTTCACTGCTGTAGCATCGCGTCTACCAGCAGCATTGAGTAGACATAGGGTGACATTGAAAAAAGTCAAGAAACGATTTCTTTCCCTTTTCTTTCATGTCGGGGAGGCAGTAAATTGACGAGCTATTCCCTGAACCATGCCAGACAATGTGTTTGAACCTACAGGCATTGGGAGCTCAGCGAAGAATGCAAATACTTTTCGGAGACTGCTGGGGACTGTGGGATAGCTGGAGTCCTCAGTACCCACCCCCTCCCTCCATGAGCGTCCATTTGAGTCTCTGGCTTCCTGTTACACTTGTCACGCAGCACTGTGTAGCCTGTAGATTTTTTTTTTTCAAACACTTTGGCATTTCGTCTTCTGTAACGGAGCTCTGATAGAACAGATTTGTTTCCCCGTACAGCGATCAGGTTCAGTATCTCCCGTACGGTCCATGCTGGAGCTCTTTTTGGATTTGGGACTGCATTGCTACCCGTGCTGATCAGAGCTCCACGCTGGGCAAACAGGAAATGAAAATCAAAATTTCGCAGGGCTTTTCCTGTTTACCTGGCCACTGCATCTGAGTTGAGATTGCTGTCCAGAGCGGTCACAGTGGTGCACTGTGGGATACCGCCCGGAGGCCAATACCGTCGATTTGTGGCCACACTAACCCTAATCTGATATGGTAATACCGATTTTAGCGCTACTCCTCTCGTCGTATATGAAAGTAGGTCCAGAGCAGCAAACCAATCATTCTGAAACTGCGTGGGTAAGATCACTGATAGAGTGATCTTGTGGAATCTCACATACTTGATAGATTTGCTGAGGCTGCGAAGATCAAGAATGGATCTCTTCCCTCCCTTGGATTTCAGTATCAGGGAGCACCAGGAGTAAAAGCTGTGGCCAGAGTGTTCTGGCGGAACTTCCTCCACCGCTCCCAACATCAGAGAGCTGACCTGCTCAATGAGAGTTTTGTGAGAGGGGTCCCTGAAGAGGGACGGGGAGGGCTGTGGAAAGGAACTGGATTATGTAGCCCAATATGACAGCGTATAGTTCTCCTGTTCAGCTCCCACTCAAAAAATCAAGTTCATTGGAGCCCTGTTAAATTCCATGAGGTTGAGGCTTTCCTGCTGACCGACTGCTTCCAGGCAGTGCAACGGTTCTTCCTCAGTCTGCAGTCTCAGCCCTCCATGACAGTCCCCATGTGTCTGAACCTATTGGGTTGCATGTCCACTTGCACACAAGTGATCCAGTTCTGAAGAGGGAGAAGGCGCAACCTGGCTATGTGGTTCAGGACAGTCTACCCCTCTGCCCTGCATTTTCTGCACAGTTTGGTTCACCTGCGTCCACCAGTCCTAGATTCTTTGCCTTGGTGAGAGTCCCCACACAATGTGTGCCAAGGAGTCCCCTTCGCTTGGCCCTCTCCACCTGACACTTCCTTTCTGGGTAGGGGGTACATCTGGACTCGTTAAGGTTGCAGAACATCTAGTCAGAACAAGTATCAGAGGGGTAGCCGTGTTAGTCTGGATCTGTAAAAGCAGCAAAGAATCCCGTGGCACCTTATAGACTAACAGACGTTTTGGAACATGAGCTTTCGTGGTTGTGGCTGCTATCATGGGCCTGTCATTCAAGCCTTTTAAGTTCTGTCCACTGCTCCTTCTGTCTCAGAAAACTGTGTCCCTGATAGCTATCAGATGCACAAGAAGGGTGTGTGAGTTGCAAGCCCTCATGGCAAAGCCAGCTTACACTCAATTCTCCAAGGACAAAGTGACACTTCGACTGCACCCAAAGTTTTTGTTCAAGGTGGCATCTCAGTTACACTCCCTGATTCAGATGAATTTGCTACTTCGGGAAGAACACGGGTCCTCTTCCCCTTAAGATCGGCGTCTCCATAACTTGGATGTCAGGCATTTTATCTAGATAGGACTTAAACCATTTCGTGCTTTACCTTGCCTGTTTTGTCTCCTATGCGAACTGCATGAAGGGACAAGCGGTCTCTGCTCAGACCATCTCTAGACTGATCTTGTATCAAGACTGTGTATGAAATAGCTTTGGCTATGCCTACTCAGAGGATATGAGCTCACTCCATGAGGGCGCAAGCGACGTTGATAGGATTCCTCAATGACATTTCCCTACCGGACATTTGGAGGCTGGCCTCATATATGTTTACGGACCACTGTGTTATTACTGCATCGTCCAGAGTGGGCACAGGCCTCAGAGGGGTGATCCTGTGATCCTTATTCCAGCAGACTCCAAGCCCTGCCTCCAGATTGGGGTACTGCTTGTGAGTCATCTAAGTGGTATACATGTCTGCAAAGAAGAAGAAATGGTTACTTACTGTCATTGTGGTTCTTTGAGAAGTAATGCAGGCATGTATTCCACAACCCACCCTCCATCCCCTCTGCATCAGACTTTCGGTGCAAAGAAACTGATGGAGGTTGGGATGGCACTGCCTGATATAGCCAGGGGAAGAGCCACAGCCCCGACGCTTGAGTGCCATCCCTCTATGGGTATGGCTAGACAAAATGTTCCAACACGTTGGGCACACACACACACACAAGTGGAATACACATCTGGGACACATAAGGAACCAGCTGAAGCAATCTCAAAACTGTCAGCAGTTATCTTTGAGAACTCATGGGGGATGCATGAGGTCTCAGATGGCTGGAGAAGGATACATGAACACTCTGCCTTTAAAAAGGGGAATAAAAAGGACCTGGGGAATTCTAGACCAGACAGCCCAACTTTGATACCTGGAAAGATTATGGAACAAATTATAAGACCAATCATTTTGTAAGCACCTAGATGAAAATAGGGTTATAAAGAAATAACTGGTTCAGATTTGGCAAAGAACAAATCATGCCAAACCAGTTTAACTTCCTTCTTAGACAGGGTTACTGGCCTAGTGGCTGGGGAGAAAACTGTTGATGTGATATATCTTGATTTTAATAAAACTTGTCATACACTTCTAAGTGATATTCTCTTAAGTGACGTGCATCCGACAAAGTGGGTATTCACCCACGAAAGCTCATGCTCCAATACGTCTGTTAGTCTATAAAGTGCCACAGGACTCTTTGCTGCTTTTACAGATCCAGACTAACACGGCTACCCCTCTGATACTTGATTCTCATAAGGAAACTAGGGAAATAATGTCTACATAAACTTGCTATAAGGTGGGTGTAAAACTGTTGAAAGATTGTACTCCGTAGTTATCAATGGTTCACTGTCAAAATGGGGGGATATATCTAATGGGATTTCACAGGAGTCTGTTCTGGGTTCAGTACTATTCAATATTTTCATTAATGGTTTAGATAATAGAGTGGAGAGTGTTTGTTTTTATAAAATTTACAGATGACACCAAGCTGAGAGGGATTGCTTGCAATTGGAAGGGCATGATTAGAATTCAGAATGACATTGACAGTGAAGGCCACAAGATGAAATTCAGTGAAGTGCAAAGTACTGCAGTTAGGAAGAAAAAATCAGATGCACAAATACAACATGGGGAACAATGAAAAGGATCTGGGGGCTACAGTAGATGACAAATTGAATACGAGCCAACAATGTGATGCAATTGCGAAAAAGGCTCGTGTCCTTCTGGGGTATATTAACAGGAGTATCATATATAAGACACGGGAGGTAATTGTTCTACTCTACTTGACCCTGGTGAGGTCTCAGCTGGAGTAATGTGTCCAGTTCTGGACACCATACTTCAGGAAAGTCGTGGACAAATTGAAGAGAGTCCAGAGGACAGCAGCAAAAATGATAAAAGGCTTGCAAAACTTGCCCATTTTTTTTAAAATAATCTTTCCTCATAGGTCATGTTTAGTCTTGAAAGAAGAAGACTGAGGGAGGACCTGATAAATCTTCAGATATATTATGGTCTATTATAAAGAGAACAATGATCAATTCTCTGTCCACTGAAGAATGGACAAGAAATAGTTGACTTAATCTGCAGCAAGAGAGATTTGAGTTAGATATTATGGAAAACTTTGTAACTATAAGGATAGTTAAATACTGTAATAGGCTTCCAAGGGAGCTTCTGGAATCCCTGTTGTTGGAGGCTTCTAAAGGTATGTCTACACTACCCACTGGATCGGCGGGCAGCGATGGATCCAGCAGGGATCGATTTATCACGTCTAGTCTAGTCTAGATGCGATAAATTGACCCCCAAGCGCTGTCCCATCGACTCCTGTACTCCAGCACCGCAAGAGGCACAGGCAGAGTCGATGGGGGGGTGGCAGCAGTCGACTCACAGCGGTAAATTATTCATGTAGCTGAAGTTGTGTAACTTAGACCGATTTCCACCCATCCCCCTCCAGTGTAGACCAGGGCTAAGAATAAGGTGATCTTGGTGTCATCTGAGAAACCCTAGTTCCCATGGGCTTTGGAGTTGTGGGTTCTGTGCACCTCTTAAAAACCAGACCCAAGGGTTATCAAGTTAAAAGCCAAAAATCCGTGACTAATTTTGAAAATGGATTCCTAAGAGATTTTTGCAGCTCATAACGTGACTTGGTGGGAGAGCTAAGAATAGAACCCTTTTCCCAGTCCTGTGCCCAAATGAGATGGATTTAAATGACAAGAAATGATGCTCACAAATTCTGTTTTTGCCAAGTCAGAAATTTGTTTGAGGTTCCCAAACCTTCATCTTCACAACATTTGCCCAGTTCTACTTTAAATATATGATATGATAGCATATGCAATGCAGACTTTGGTGGGAGGACTGCTTGAGAGAGATCAGCATAACTTGGTCAGGAGGCTCTGGGTTGGGTGAAGGAATGGCTGCATGAAGAGTCTCCCTTTTGGTGAGGAGAATGGAATGTGGGGACCTTTAGTCTCTGGACAAGATAGTTATTAAGGCTCATGGTGGCCTCTGGCACATTGCATAATCTATGGACTGTTTTGCCATTCCTGCTACATGCAGCCTTTGTATAGTTGTGCCTGAGCTGGCTGCTGAAATCACTAATAAATACATTCTGTTCATCACAGGATGTATAAATATACTTCAAACCGCTTCAAGACCCGTGCGGAGCAGGAGGTGAAGAAAGCGGAGCACATGGCTCGGATAGGTGGGTCCCGAGTGTGTGCATGGGTCCTGCATTAGTGCAGGAATGGTGAAGCCAGGCTTGCCCCTCTGACTTGCCTTGTAATGGCAACAGTTGTGGTGAACGCCATGATTGCTCAGGTGCCCTGCTTATATGTGTCTGATGGTCATATGGATAAGCCTCGCCTTTTCCCTCTGTTGCGCAGAACTAGCTTCCCATACGATTCCTTCTGTGAGCATTCTATATGAAGCTCAGAGATCCAGAAAATAACACTTAAGCACACAAACATTCTTCTCTTTCTGACACTAACTGTCTAACCTGTGCATGTATTATCCCAAGGGACCATTATCCCCAACTGCCCACACAGAAATCATTACCTTAGTTTTCCTTACTTGCTTCTCCTTTCCCTGGAGCTGATTACTTTGTTCCCTTCTGGGAAGTTTGTCTCCATACAGGGGTAAATGTGCCCCCATATCTGGCAGAGATTGGGCGTGGGGCAGGGGGCTCTGACAATCAGTCACTAAGTCTAAGAGTAGGGGGAAATGGAGGTGGCGATGAATCAATCACGTTTCCATTGGAACTTTAGTTTGCTTTTCATCTTTCTTTCATTTTCTCTGGCACCATCTTTTGTTTTCTCTCCCTTTTCTGTATTGCCAAACATTTGTGTATATCTGCCCTCTCCTCCATTACTCCTTTTGGAGCCACGTAGCAGCTTCCTCCTTGTTTCCCCTATGCTGCTGCTCTCTTCTTTCAGTACCGTGGAACCTCTTGGTTCTGTTATTCCCTCACGTCCCCCACCTTAAAGGAGCAGTCACTCACAAGGAGACTTCTTTTTATTGTTTCAGCTAGTCTGGTTCTAGAAGTTACTCTGAAAGTGTCTGGAGAGGGGTCCCATTCTTACTTTACAGAGTGGGACTCTCATCTTAGTTCTCCCCAACTTGTCATGCTATACCAGTGGTCCCGATCCTTTTTCATCTGGTGAGCACCAGACAACAAGCCACAGAAGACTATGGCGGCAGACGAGCATCCGCCGAAATGCCGCCGACAAGTGGTAACGTCAATAGGCATCCCTGCCAAAATACCGCCAACAAGCAGAGTCATCCAGAGGCATCGCTGCTGAAATGCCATTGAAAATCAGCAGTATTTTGGCGGCGATGCCTTTGGATGACGCTGCTTGTCAGCAGCATTTCGGCAGATGCTCGTCCACTGGCCAGTACACGGGCATGCGTAGACGCCATGGCGGGCACCATGGTGCCCACAGGCAACAGGTTGGGGACCCCTGTTCTATACACTCTTCTCCGTCCTTCACGGAGAGCAAAACTAAATCTAGAAATAAGAATAAAGATTTCTTCCTCCTCTCTATGAAGAAGGTGAAATGTCCAGTGGAGGAATCTGCATTTGAATCTGACAGTACAGGATGAACTTAGGTTTGGTCAATTGAACAAATTCATAATGTTATGGTGAGAAGCATTTACCTCCCCTCTCTATATGTATGCAAAGATTCCTTTGAAAACTAACAGAAATGAATAAAGTGAGTTCTTCAGGTATGTGTCAGTGTAGATCCTACTGGCAGTGCCCATGTTTGTGAGATGAGGGTTTTTTTGATTAGCAGTGTCCATCAGAGCTGTATAGGTGCCCTGTACCACCTTATGCTCCCATGGAAGTGCATAAAGGGTGGGGTGGCGAAGATCCATCCTCAGTTCCCTCTTACCACCTGTGGCAGCAGGTCTTAATCTGGTGAGTGTCCAACCCGATGATTCCTAGTTTTGGCTAAATTGTCTCAAAAATCTTCTACAGAACTCTTCCGATTCTTTGACATGACCACTGTGATCTATGTTGACTCATCTAGACTGAGAAGTGATGGTTAGACCCTCTCATACAGTGCTTCTTAACATGATGGTCTCAAAATCTGCAGGCTTCAAGCCCTATCCAATCCGTGATGGACTCATACCTCTGAAAGATGGACACAGTAGATGTCTCTTATACAGATGTGTAGGAGAGTCTCATATACAGATATGTTTGGTGTGCTTATTCTCTGCAAGGACCGGTGAGATGCAAGGTTGAAGCACCTTGTCTTGTAGCAATCCATGGAAGTCTTTTCAGACCCAGAGGAGAAGAGCTCCAGAGTCATCCAGTCCCTATCCAGTGGTCATCCCCTCTCTGTTAGGAGGCCATCAGACTTTGGATGTGCTATCATGAACACAGGGAAGCCACATTGGCTGTACATATTCCAGGGATCAGCAGTGACCTAGCAGACTTCTGCTGCAACCACTCATGGCTGGTTACTGCAAATCTGCTCAAGAAGTCAGGCCTAGAGCCAGTATTCCATCAGTGGGGACTCCCATAATAGACATTTTTGTCACAGAGGAAAACACCAAATGCTCATACTTCTGCTCCAGGAGGGGTCTGAGCCCTGGGTCTTTACCAGATACCTTTCTCTTTGGTTGAACTCAGGGACTCATATCCTTGATCCCCACAGGTCTGACTGGATAAGGCTATGAACTTCTGTTACCCAATAACCTCTTACTGACTGAGACAGTTTGACTAACCAGACTATTGCAGATGTCCAGGCGGCTTCACTTACACCTCCCATTCTGCCCAGACATAATGTCTCAGAAGCAAGGTCATTTCTGCAGTCATTGCACCTGATGCCTTGAATGTTGGCTGGTTGAGCAATACTGATAGACTGCTCTCTGCAGGTTCAGGAAATTCTCGGACTAAACATAAAACCTTTTGCTAGACAGACCTATTCATCAAAATGGGTGGGTGGGAGGGAAATGTCCTTCTAGGCAGCCCAACACAATCTGGACCCAGTAGAGTTAGCCCAAAACAGTTTAACTATGGTGTACACAGATCAGAAGATGGGCTGTCTGCAGATCCCACCCTCTCCTGCATCTATCATCGAATGATTTATTAAGACAGAGGCAGAATAAGATGCAACATACAAATATTTATTATGTCACTAGTCAGTAAACTAAACGAGGACCCCTTCAGACAATAAACAACATAAGCAGGACACACTCGGTTGTTAACAGTTACCAGAGCGTGAAGCTCAGAGCCCTTAAACCCCCTTAACCTATGGATGTAAAACAGAGAAAAACCACAATGGGTATTACAATACCATATCCTGAAGACAGGGACACAATGACAAACACTCAGGGTACGGACAGAATGTGTGTGTTCTGACATCTGCATGGGCAACTTGGGTGTTGATTCACACATTCACAAAACATTCTGCACGAGATGAATCCTTCCAGGTCTGATATTGCCTTTGGTGAAGTAGTGGTGCAGTTCTTGTTTTATTGAAGACTCCAAACTCCGTGGCACAGGATCACTGCTTGGAAGTCACCATTAGTGGCAAGTGTATATGGGCAAGCACCTGAGAATGACAAGTTACTTACCTTGTTTAATTTGAGTTCTTCAGGATGTTTTGTTCATATGCATGTTCAACTGCCTGCCCTCCGTTCACTCTACCTCAGAGTCCTTACACCTGGATTCTGCAGCTGAGTGGCAGTTGGCTTGCTCTGCCCTTGAATGCCTTCGACATGAAGCATGAGATGACTTTTGGCACCATACAGACACTGCTGGCCAAAAGACTGCAAACTGCAGCACATGAAGTGCATGTGCATCCATTAGTGGAATATGCATATGGACAGCGCATCTTGAAGATCTCCTCCTATTGTACAAGGTAAGTAACTTCTCATTTTTCTAACTGAGGTATGCATAGAGACAGCTGTGGATGTGGTTGGAGTGTCACGTAGATAGACCAATGGGTGGTCTGAATTTTGATGCCACCAGCTAGAGTCAGGAACCATCCTGTCTCTTTCACTCATCTCGCAATTGAGTGTCTCAATCTACCAAATGGGCTTTTATGTAGATGTGAGTGTGCATGAAGACTCTGGCAATTAAGGACAAATATGCTTGGATTGCTATTTTAGATTAATCTTCATAATATTGGGTTCCTTGTGCGTTGTACATAACACAAATGTGAGTCTCTCCAGGCAAAATTCACTTAATTCCTCCAAGTTTCTCCCCTCTTCAGTCTCTTTAAGAAATTACTGTTACAGTAACCTTTTCCCACCCAATCATAGGTGGGAGGGATAGCTCAGTGGTTTGAGCATTGGCCTGCTAAATCCAGGGTTGTGAGTTCAACCCTTGAGGGGGCCATTTGGGGATTTAGTTGGGGATTGGTCCTGCACTGAGCAGGGGGTTGGACTAGATACCTTCTGAGGTCCCTTGCAACCCTAATATTCTCTGCCTTCCCACACACACAACTCAAGTCCCTTCACTAACTTCTTGCCTCTTTCCACATCAAGTTTAAACTCTGTCTTTGCTTTCATAGCATTGCACAGTTCTGCCTCTCAGCCCTTCTCTCTCCCTACTCACCTGCTCTCTGCCATCCTTCACACCTTGATGCTCCCTTTGACTGCTACTTGTGCTGTTGTGCCTTTTATTCTTTCTACTTCTTGCCCTCACCCCCAGTGCCCACAACGCCCTTGTGTCTGCTTAGAGATCTCCTTCTGACTCACTGATGGCTGGCTTTTCTCCACTCTCCTCAGTTGGAGCACTAGCTTCCCCTCATTTGCCCAACCTTAGGCTCACATTTGGTAGTCTGACCTCTCGTGTCCAAGATTTTATTGTGTACCTTTTTATGTCAGCTTGTCATCTCTTCCCTGCCTGTATTAGTCAGATGTAGAATGTAAGCTCTCTGGGATATAGATTTCTGGGAAGTGCCATGCATGCTGGTGGCGTATTCTTGAGTATTATGTATTAACATTACTTCTTTGTATATCTTCCAGCGGAGGAGAAGGCTCGAGAGGCAGAGAGTAAAGCCCGTGCACTTGAACTTCGCCTGGGCGGGGATCTCACACGAGACTCCAGGGTGAGACGTCTGCATTTCTCTGCCTGTTTGCTGAGGGTTCAGAGCCACCCCTCCCTGAGCTAAGTGGAGTTAGTAATACCAAGTACTAACCGGTGTTTCAGTGTGGACAGGTGGCCATTTCTGCTGGAGATGCTATTGTGTTGATTCTTTGCTCAGTCTTCCCGGGCATCCTTAATGTCTGTTTTCCTCAAGAGATGTGCCTACATTTTGCAGTGTTTGACAGTGTCTTGTTTCCACTCAGTTGAGGGAGCCATGTGAGCATTGCTTCTGCATGGTGTGAAGTACCCCAGGATGTATGTGCAGTGGACAGGCGAGACTCTGCCAGAGTATCAGTATAGGGTGCTGGTCAGCTTGATTGTAAAGGTGCTTTGTTCAATGCTGTTGCTCTAAAGAGAGTGGAGGAATGTGAACAAAGCCTGAATAGTGGTAAAATTCCAGATGTTTGTATGGTTTCCACTCTCCTGTTGGGCTTGCAGTTTGGTCCTAAATTTCCCCTCTTCGTAGCTAGAATTTTTGTTCTTTTCTCATAAGCAGTATTCCTCTGAAGCCGCACCTTGTGCCGCACTCATGCCAGCTCTGAAAACTAAGCTAAGCAAGGCTAGGCCAGTCAGTACTTGGATGGGAGACCTTCAAGGAAATACCAGGCGATCAGTAAGGTGGCACTCAGTATTAAAAATGCATCAACCTACTACTAGAGGTTGCTTTGATTTTTCGTGAGAAGTACTGTAAAACGAAATTCCTTAATCCACAGCACTGTGTTGGCGTATTAGTGTTAGCTAAATTCCATTTGCCTTTCTAAATTCCCCCTACTGTTTCAGTTGGATACAGGATTCTTTGTTTCCTCTTCTAATCTGTTGTGTAATGTTGCTGAAGGTGGTTAAATAATTGTGCTTCACCCCAGAGGTAGCTGTTTTCATTGTTTACTCTGGCTAGTGAGAAGATTTCTGTGTCTGTCTGTAAAATGCTACTGGATCCTTGGAAGGAGAGATGCTACAGAAATATTTAATTTTGGTTTTATTGTGAGATGTTTCATGTCTGCAGGTGACTCTACGGCAAGTCCAGAACACAGCCATAACCATGCGTAGAGAGGCTGATGTCAAGCTGCGGATCAAGGAGGCAAAGCAGCGGTGAGTGCAAAGCCACTTGGGGCTTCAGTTGTCCTGAGGTGTTACTCCGTAGCCCTTTCAGGCTGTAGCAGGTGTCCCTCTGTTATCTTGCCTCATCCCAAGGGACTACCCAATTGGCCTTGTTGGAGGAACATATCCAGTGCTACTCTGAAGCCCATGTAGGTGAGGATATTCAGAGCTTTGCACCTTTGAGCTTGTTGAGAGGAGTTTGCTGTTCTGATGGGCATGGGGAGCCCCAAGCTATCTTCGTTACTGAACTTGCTAAAATGTATTTGTTGTGGTTTGCGAGCCTAGTTTTATAGAAACCCACACTGTTCTGTAATCCAGATAGTAATCTCTTGGGATGGGCAATTTAATGTTGATACCAAGCAACTTAATTGTCCAGCAGTGAAAGGAGTAGTGGACTGTTTTTGTTTAGACAACACTGGCCTGCGTATCCCTATAGAATATCATTTCAAATGAATGCAAAGTCAGGACCTGAGGGGTCCATAAAGCCATTCTGGATAAGCACGTTAGCTGGACATTTTCAGTATTATGAGTACCGGAGAGGTCATCCTAAGTGTTCATAATCAAGTTCTCTCCCATTGAGGTAAATGGGGGGTTTCCTGCTCTCTTGGTGATATTGTGTGCTGGAAAATCACAAAGATGATACATCTATTATGTCCTGAAGATTTCCTTTACTACCAGAAAATGAGGTTAGGGCTCCACTAGCATGATCAGGGGGGTTGCAATCTAATGCAATAGCCACTGCACCATGATTTGGCTTTGCCTGAGTGCATGGGACCAAATCACACTATAACCACGCTACCCAGTGGTGGCACTAGGTTTGTAATAGAACTCAGGCTATCTCCACACTACAATGACACAGGTAAGGCACTGCAATTATGCCATCATAGCGCCATTGTGTAGAAGCTTCCTGCTTTGACTGAAAGCATTTTTCCATTAGTGTAGTTTATCCATTTTTTTGAGAGGCAGTAGCTAGGTTGACTGAAGAATTCTTTTGTCAAACTAACAGAATCTACAGTGGGAATTAGTGAACTAACTACAGTGTACTGTACATGAAATTTTTCACAGCTGTGAGCGATATAGCTATGTGCGTTTTAATTCACAGGTGTAGACCTGACCTCAGTAACATGTCACGGCAGGATTGGGTGACTGTTGGCTTATAACATGATTTATCTTGGTAGTTTTGCTACAGTAGATGAGCCCATAGAAGAAAACAGTAGTATGTCGGTGAGAGCTTTGTTGACCATTTTTTCCATTGCAAATTCATATGGCGAGATCAAAAGCTGAGCCTCCTTCAAGGAAATGGAATTCGCCCTGCGACTCCACAAGGTGGTGTTAGACTTAACCGACTTGCTTAATGTGTATACTTTCTGCGTGCACACATCCTGATAATTCCCTTTTCACTTTGGGAAATGCAGGTATAGATCTTAATATACCTTTCTTACATGCGTTCATGAGCAGTGAAATACTTCAGATGTCGTTGTTGTTAATGGTCATCCATTGTCATTGAGTAGGCACCCATATAAAATGACTGGGGTAGGCCGTGCCAGAATCTGTTGATTTCAGGCTTTCTGCAAACTCAGGCAATGTCTATGAATTGGTTATACTCACTCCACATTTTGAAGGTTTTTTTCATAACCATAACAGCTTAGAGACTCAGCGATTTAAAATGAAAGCTGAGACTTTAAAAACAGTTGAGAGGTCTGTCTGTCTGCTCCTTCTCCCAGACAGATTCCCTTGCACCCCCCAGGGTACTGCACGATGGGAAGCACTGACCTAAACTCTTTGCTAGATGTGGACCTAGATAGACTCTCCCGCAGTCAGCAGAAGGAGAGAAAATAGTTTGAATTTAAAATTGATCTTAGAAGAGTTATGACTTCAGGGATGCAGAAATCCCTGTGGGAGACCGTTTTCCTCCTGTTCCTATGTACATAACTTCTTCTCCCTTATTAATTAATTCTTGGTTCTGATGGAGGTGCTGCATAAAATAGAGCCCTGTGAATGGGGCCGAAGGGAATGTTCTAGTCTCCCTTATTAATAGATATAAAGCACCTAGTGCATCCCAGCAAACAACTCCTCTTGGAAATGCAGCATCCCACTATTAAACAGCAAATGTGAAACTATAAGAACAAAAATTAAAGAAAGCTTTAGGAATAGCACCACTGCACTTACCCCCGAGTGTAGCTGGGAAACCTTTAAAACTAACATACATGATCATACTTCCCTATATTACATTTTTTTAAAAGAAATATTGAAATCAACTGCAGAAATAAAAAATATATACCTAGTCTGTAAAACCTAAGCAGACATTAAAGCTCTCAATTGCAAAAACAAACTTAGCTCTAGTACATAGCCTAACCCTGGCTAAACATGTCCGAAAAGGTTTCACACGGTGGGGAAATGCACATGTGCAACAAAAACTGAGAACTCCCAGCCTGATTAACCAGACACACAGATTTGGCCAAATTTATTTCAGAGCTAGAATTAGTGAATTGTCAAATAACTTCAGGTCTGCAAATAATAGAGCATAAAACCCTATGTGCTGTTTCGCTCTCTTTCCTCCCCCAGGCTCCCATGTAAGCAAAGGCTTTTTGTCAGGACTCTCCCTAAATGAAGAACTATATAAGTCTAGAAAGCAAGATATTGAACAAGGTCCCGGGAGATAAAGGGAGCCCTTTTGTACAAAACAACACCTTTCCCAGACTCCCAATAAACTCTTCACTTAAAAAAAGAGAATTATAGGTGACTTCTGCAACACCTTCTAAATCATCTTTCTGCTGTGTTAACTTACATTGGTTCTGATTTCATTAATATAGTAGACCCAATGCACCTTCTCTAACGCAAGTCCTGACAGCCCCCGTAGCCTTATGAAATATCAACAGAAACGTACCAAATGGGACAGAATTGAAACCAACAATAATTAATAACAAGCTTTGCATTATGAACTCCACTGTCTGTCTGGCAAGATAAGTCAACCTACTCTGGCACCTTGTAACAGGTAAGGAGGAGAAGATCCATTGAGAGTTCACATTGAAAGAGGCTTCCATTAACTTTCCCTTAAATTTGTACAGTGACTATTGCATACCGTGTCCAGAAGCCTTTTAGAAACTGGAAATAACTCTCCTGCCTTTGAGCTCCAGAGGGGCACCAGGCAGTGGAGGTGCGCTGTCACCCTTCCTTTTGTCACAGAAGCTCACAGGTACATAAATTCTCAAGTCACAGGAGTCCAACTGGCAAAGTTTAACACCAAAACACTCTTTGTGTGAATTTCCTGTTTCTGTGTTGTCCTAACCCTGACTTCTCTGCCTGCAGTATTCAAAATGTTGGCTTCCTTCAGTAAATGCTGAGGATTAAAAATCAGTTGGGACAAAAATATTCCAGGTAGTCTGCCAGCAATTGGTTCAATCAAAACCTACACCACTAAAGAATGTTGTATCTCTTAAATATCTGGGCATGAATGTGGCGATGAGATCAATCTAATTTACAAAGTAAATGATCACCTAACACTAGATAGTCTGTCAACTGCTAGCCAAGTGGGCACTCCTTCTGATATTCCTTATCTCCAAAGTTAAGGTTGATAAACATGTTCATCCTAGTAATGTGCACTTATCTCTTTGAAAATGTTGCTGTTTCATTAACAAAGAATTCCTTTAAAAGGCTGCCATATCAGCTTTGCTCTGGGCCAGTGGAGTCCCAAGAGATGACTGCAACACACTAACGCAGCAGCTGAAGGAAGGAAGAGATTGCTGTCCCTAGCTTCTGCCTTTATTACTTAGGGTACGTCTACACAGCAAAACACCCCAAACCCTCAGCAGCAAGTCTCAGAGCCCAGGTCTGCAGATTCAGGTTCACCAGGCTTGTGCTACAGTGCTAAAAATAGATGTGTAGGTGTTGCAGCTCAGCCTGGAGCTTGGATTCTGAAGACCAGGAAAGGGTGGTTTCAGAACCCTAGCTCCAGCCTGAACCAGAGCATCTTCATGGCTATTCTTAGCACTGTAGCACAAGCCTCATGAGCCCCAGTCAGTGGACCCAAGCTCTGAGACTCCCCGCTGCAGATTTTGTTGTTGTTGTGTAGATGTACCCTTAGCCTCCCAACTGGGACATCTTGGTTCTAGGACAGGCCAGAAGTTCCAGAAAGTGAACTTAAAAAGTATTTAATGGATCAGCTTTTTTAGGAGATATTTTGTGTCTTTGATCTGTTTGGCCATGAAGCACAGCCCTGCAGTTAAAAATATCTCTGTATCTCCTAGTCTGGCTACACCGGGAGTATAGAATCACATTAATGCAAATAATTAGAGGATGGACATTGAATAAATCAACTTGTCAGGCAGTTATTCTAAAATATTTCAGCTGCATAGGATAGCCTTCCATCTAACAACTGCAAATCATCAGAACTGACACATACATGACACATTTCATAGTCTTAGAAAAAATGAGAACGTGAATTATGATTTTATGAATAGACATTTGAATAGCTCCAGAAAAGGCTTCCATCTTTTCACCAGATGAGTCATGAAATGATTCATCTGGGTGAAGTACATGAGGGCTACAAATCTTGATGTAAACTGGGAAGTTATGCTCTGTAACTATTACTGATGCAAGTGCTGATATAGCAGTCAGTGCTGTACAAGCTCCAAAGGAACTTTCAATCTCTTCCTGATCCTGGATCTAAAATATACAGGTGCTAAGTATGGCTTGCACAGGTGCTCATCACTCTGTGTCATTGGGCCCTAAGCAATTTACAATCTAATTTAGAGAACCATAGTTTATGTAAAATGTAGATGAGTACTTCTAAATATTTTGCACCAAATGTTCATCAGTGCAACCATGATTCTTCTTTGAGTCCATTCCAGTCAGGTGTGTGCATGCTGCATGCTGCATGCATGCCAGCCAGAAGATTTTCCCCTTAGCAGCATCTGTAGGGTTGGCCTGGACACCCCCTGCAGTCGCAACTTCATGGTTCCCAATATAGGGACCTGCCACCCCCTTAGATCCTTCTTACTGCTGGTGACGTCTAGCTGGAACAAACTATTGCTTTTACTTTGCAAGCGCGTTTGGGCAGTGTCCGCTCTTTCTGTTCATAGTTCGTAGTGTTAGTTAATAGTCTTAGTAGTTCTTAAGTTTCCTTTTGGGCCCCCCCCCCACAACTCTTCCCTGGTGCTGGAGTATGCCCTGGTCTCCAGGGTTCAAGCTCTGTGAGGAGTGCGGAAAGTTTATGACCTAAGAGCAACCTGCACTCTTCTGGTCTATGGTGTCTCAGGGAGAGGCACCAGAAGGAGAAGTGCAGAATTTTCAAAGGGTTCCTCCCTAAGACCTTAAAGGACCAAGATCAAAGACTCAAGATCCTTCTAATGGAGACAGCACTCCGGCCGCAGTCTGACTCAGAGTTAGCAGAATCCACACCCAGCACCTCCTCGTCGGTGCACAGTTCTCCAGTGTCGACAGTGCGCGAGCTGGTACGACGAAGGACCCCCAGGGAGTCAGGGCACCACCACAGCTCTGCCCATAGACAGTTTTCTGTGAGGCACCCGTCTCAATCGCCGGGACCGCAGAAAAAGAAGAGGCTGGAGCAGGGTTGCTCTCCTCCATCCAAGCCCAAGGAGCCTGCAGCAGGGAGATCCGATTTGGGCCATATTACCTTGGCTCCTCCACTTCCTAGGGTCTCATCGACTTCTGCACTCCCTGAGGTCCAGTTGAATCCGAACCCTCATTGCTTTCTGGACCGACACGGCAGGCAGCTACAGCTCCCCTCAATGCCAGAGGTGTTCAAGGCAACTCAGGATTTTATGCATCTCACGGCGCTGTCCTCCCCGCAGAGGAGAGACAAATTTCTGTTGACCGCCCAGCCCCCGTTCCCATCAAGGGGCAAGCCAGCAATGATGGTGCGCCAATCCCCATCTCCAGCATGCCTCTCTCCAGCACGGTCCACCCATGTGGAGGAGCCACACTGGTCCCTGTTTTTTGGCACTGTTCGCAGGCACAACGGAACACTACTCCTCTGTGGTCATCTTTCTCGGAGTCAGAGGCAGAATCCTACTGTTCCGATAGGACCGGGAACAGATGGTCCAGGTCCCACCGTGACGGCCAGCCTTATCCGGTGCCATGGCCACAGCAGTAGCAACCCTTGACTTGGCCCTTCTGGACGCCCTGGGTATATCATAAGAGCTAGGGACAGATCCAAGGGTCAAGATCCAGGTCCATCTCGGTGTCTTTGGCATCTTTCTCCCTCAGCAATCACCGCCAGCAGTGGTGCCACCAACACCCCTACCTTCGCCGGCAGCTGCAGTCTTGGCCCCACCGGCATCGGCACTGATGATCGTGGTTCCGGTGGCCCCAGCATCGCAGGCCACGAACCTGGCAGCACAGCAGTACCTGGGTGCTGAGGGGAGTGAGTAGAGCCCATTGCCAGGACTTTCCTCCTCATCCTCCCCAGATGAAACCATGGCAGGGACATTGATGGCACTGGCCTTGGAGGACAACAGGGTCCTGCAACAGCGGCTGCAACAGGTGGCCCAGAACCTGGGAATCCAGGCAGAGGAGGTGGTAGATGATGCTGACCAGATGGTTGACATCCTCACCCCCTCCAGACCCTCTTGTAGTGCCTTGCCATTAATAAAGACTATAGCTGAGATCGCAAAGACCTTGTGGCAGACCTTGGCCTATGTGTCCCCTACGGCCAAGAGAAATGAGAGGCAGTACTTTATCCCTTCAAAGGCATACAAGCACCTATATTTCCCCCCGCCCACCATTCCCTGGTGGTTGATGCAGCTAACCAGTATGAGTACCAGGGGCCCTCCTCTAAAAATAACAGTGCTAAAAGACTAGATCTTTTGGGGAGGAAGGTCTGCTCCACTGGCGGGTTGCAGCTCTACATTTCGAACCAGCAGGCCATCGTTAGCAGACAGTCGCGTAAGATCGGTGGCGTGGTGGCCATATTTACTGAGCTGCTGCCACAGGACTTGCATGCGCATTTCTCGGCACTGGTAGAGGCAGGGAAACTAATTTCCTGAGCTTTCCTAGAGGCCGCATTGGACGCGGCAGATATGGCCTCCCGCACAATGGCCATAGGGGTTGCAATGAGGAGGAGTTCCTGATTGCAGGTCTCTGGTCTCCCATATGAGGTTGTCATAACCTATTCCCAGATTTGGACCTTAGCGTCCAAAATAGGGGGGTTAGCATGAAAACCTCCAAGCTTAGTTACCAGCTTGGACCTGGTAAAGCTGCCACCACCCAAAAAATTAGAGTGTTTTGGGGCACTCTGGTCCCCCAAAAAACCTTCCCTGGGGACCCCAAAGACCTAAATTCCTTGAGTCTTACAACAAAGGGGAATAAACCATTTCCCTTCCCCCCTCCAGGTGTTCCCTCCCTGCGTTCCTGGAGAGAGACACAGAAGCAAGCTCCGTGAATTTAAACAGAGGAATTCCACCCTCCCTATTTCCAGTCCTGGAAACAGAAGTACTTCCCTCTTCACCCAGAGGGAATGCAAAGTCAGGCTAGTAAATCTAACACACACAGATTTCCCCCTGACTTCTTCCTCCCACCAATTCCCTGGTGAGCACAGACTCAATTCCCTGGAGTTCCCCACTAAAGAAAAACTCCAACAGGTCTTAAAACAAAGCTTTATGTAAAAAGAAAGAAAAATACCTAAAAATGGTCTCTCTGTATTAAGGTGACAAATACAGGGTCAGTTGCTTAAAAAAAAATGAATAAACAGCCTTATTCAAAAAGAATACAATTCAAAACATTCCAGCAACTACACACATGTAAATACAAAAGAAAACCAATCTCTTTGTACTTACAACTGGAAAACAGGAGATTAGAAAGGCAGGAAACAGAAATCCTCTCATAGCTGAGAGAGAGACAGGCACAAGACCAAGAACAAAGGACTCACACACAAGCTTCCCTCCACCCAGATTTGAAAAAGTCTTGTTTCCTGATTGGTCCTCTGGTCAAGTGTTTCAGGTTACTTCTTTCCAGGTGTAAAAGACATTAACCCTTAGCTATCTGTTTATGACAGAGGTACAACAAATCATCCAGGACCTCCCCTTTGAGGGTCCGGCCCTATTTTCTGATAAAATGGACGAAAGACTCCACAGTCTAAGGGACTCAAGGGCCCCCCTCAAGTCCTTGGGCATCCACACACCTGCCACTCAGTGCAGGCACTTCCAGCCTCAGCCTCCCTCATGGTTCTACAAACTGCAGAACCAGCAGGACTCTCCTTGGAGGAGGAATAGGAGCATCAGGAAAAGACAGCACCTGTCCTTGGGCCAGGGCTCCGGCCAGCCCAAGCCACCTCCTGGCCCTAGACCAGCCTTTTGAGGGTCCATTTGAGGGCGGTGCACCAGTGCAAGAACTGGATCTACCCCACCTTACTTTTTTGTCCCGACTATCTCCTTTCTACCATGCATGGTCCTGTAACACTTCGAACTGCTGGATACTCCACACGATAGAGGTGATACTCCATCCAATTCTATGCCCTCCCGTCCTTCCAACCCCCTTCCCCATCCCTCTTCAAGGACCCCTCTCATGAGTAAATTCTTATTCAGGAGATGCACTCACTCCTCTCTCTAGGGGCAGTGGAAGAGGTTCCTCAGAAGCGATGGGGCAAAGGTTTTTACTCCCAGTATTCCCTAATACCGAAAACCAAGGGTGGGCTCAGGCCCATCCTACACCTGCGAGAACTCAACAAGTTTGTGAAAAAACTCAAGTTTCTCATGGCTCTTTGGCATCCATTATCCCCTCACCGGATCCAGGAGACTGGTGTGCCACCTTTGACTTGAAGGTCGCATATTTCCACATACAAATAATTCCGCCCCACAGAAAATACCTCAGATTTGTGGTGAACAATGGCCACTATCAGTTCACAGTCCTCCCGTTCGCCTGTCAGCGGCTCCTTGAATGTTCACCAAGTGCCTGGCAGTCGTGGCCACGTTCCTGTACAAGCGGCAGGTACGGGTGTTCCTGTACCTCGACGACTGGCTGGTCAAGGGCTGCTCCAGGTCTCAAGTGGAGGCGCAGGTCGGCTTCATGAGAAGGACGTTCGGCAAACTGGGTCTCCTTCTAAATGAAGGGAAATGAACGCTGTCCCCTGTTCGGAGGATAGAGTTTATAGGGGCAGTATTGGACTCGACACAAGCCAGAAGCGAGGTTTCGGTTGCTGGGCAACATCATACAAGATCTCAGGCAGTTCCCCACTACAGCAAGGAATTGCCTGAAGCTCCTGGGACACATGTCGCCTTGTACCTGCGTAGTACAGACGCCAGATTCAGACTTCGACCTCTTCAGTCGTGGCTAGTGTCAGTGTATCGGCCAGTCCAGGACAGTTTGGACAGGATTATACCCTGCCTTGCCCAGTCCTCGACTCCCTACTGTGGTGGCTCAACCCACAGGTGGTAGGTGCAGGGGTCCCCTTCACCAGCCCTCAGCCATCCCTCTCACTAGTGACAGATGTGTCAGATTTGGGCTGGGGGGCATGTTTCGGAGACCTCAGAACACAAGGCCTTTGGTCTCAGGCAGATCTTGCCCTATACATCAATGTCAGGGACCTGAGAGCGGTGTGCCTGGCATGCTAGACTTTCAGAGCCCACCTAGCAGGGAGATGTGTATCAGTCCTGGCAGACAACACCACGGCAATGTTTTATATCAACAAATGAGGGTGCACATTCCTCTCCCCGTGCCAGGAAGCCTTCATGCTGTGGGTCTCCTGTGTAGAGCACTCAATACACCTCCAAGCATCATACCTCCCTGGAATAAAGAACAAGCTGGCAGACCATCTCAGCAGGTCATTTCACCACCACAACTGGTCCTTTTGCCTGGACGTAGTAAACTCAATCGTCCATCAGTGGGGCTTTCCCCAAATAGATCTGTTTGCTACACAACACAACAGGAAGTGTCAGTGATTCTGCTGCTTCCTGAGTCACAGCCTGGACTCCATCGTGGATATGTTTCTCTTCCCATGGGGAGGCAGTCTCCTATACGCATTCCTGCCTGTCCTCTCGTTCACAAGGTGCTCCTCAAGATACGGAGGGACTGAGCTCTGGTGATATTGATAGCTCCAGCCTGGCCCCGCCAGCACTGGTTCACATCACTCCTGGAAATGTCTGTGGAAGCCCTGGTCACGCTGCCGCTCTTCCCGGACTTCATAATGCAGGATCACAGCCGCATCCAACATCCGAACCTCGAGTCGCTCCACCTCACAGCTCCATGGCTGAACTCAGTGGAGCTCTCTGTCTCTAATGTCTCAAGTCAGACAAGTTCTCCCTGGCAGCAGGAAACGCTCCACGAGAGCTACTTACCTTGCGCGGAGGAGATTTTCAGTCTGGTCTTTGCAGCACCTTCCATACCCAACGCTTGCCTCAGTGCCACTTACCTATCTTCTCCCCCTCAAGCAGCAGGGACTGTCCATGTTGTTAATAGGGGTTCACTTGGCCACCATCTTCGCCTTCCACCCAGGAGCAGAGGGCTGCCCAGTCTTTGCTAACCCAATGGTCAGACATTTCCTTAAAGGTCTGGACAGGCTATTCCAGCAGGTCTAACAGTCTATCCCTGCTTGGGACCTCAATCTGGTCCTTTCCAGACTTATGGCATCACCATTTGAGCATTTGGCGATGTGCTCCCTGCTCTGTCTCTCAAAGAAGGTGACGTTTCTGATAGCGATAACCTCAGCTAGGAGGGTGTCTGATGTTAGGGCCCTGAGCTCAGAGCCCCCTTACACTATATTCCATAAGGACAAGGTTCAGCTCAGGCCTCACCCGGCTTTTCTCCCAAAGGTTGTCTTCCAATTTCATGTCAGTCAGGACATTTTCCTCCCTGTATTCTACCCTAAGCCACACTCCAGCGCCAGGGAGCAAAGGCTTTGCTCATTGGGTGTCCGCAGAGCGCTAGCCTTCTATATCGAGAGAATGAAGCCATTCAGAAAATCGGTGCATTTATTTGTGGTAGTGGCGGACAGAATGAAATGTCTTACTGTGTCCTCAACATATCTTGTCATGGATCATGTCATGCATGTAGGAGTGCTACCGCTTGGCAAAGGTGCCCGCTCCTTTGATCACTGCGCACTCCACCAGGGCCCAGCCCTCCTCAGCGGCATTCCTGGCGTAGGTTCCCACCCAGGAAATCTGCAGAGCAGAAATGTGGTCTTCCATACACACTTTCATCACGCAATCACTCCGCAAGCCAGAGACAATGCGGCCTTTGGGAGAGTGGTGCTCCAATCAGTGGATGAATCTGACCCCACCTCCTAAACTTGGGCTTGTGAGTCACCTGACTGGAATGGACATGAACAAGCACTGGAAGAAGAAAAAATGGTTACTCACCTTCTTGTAACTGTTGTTCTTCAAGATGTGGTGTTATGTCCATTCTAATACCCACCCTCCTACCTCTCTGTCGGAGTAGCCAGCAAGAAGGAACTAAAGGGGTGGTGGATCAGCAGGGCCCCATATTGGGCACCATGAAGACGCGACTCTAGGGGGTGCCCAGGCCGACCCTATTGATGCTGCTCAGGGAAAAATCTTCCGGCTGGTGTGCAGACGGCGCGCACGTACCTGATTGGAATGAACATGAACAACATGTCTCAAAGAGAAAGTTACAAGAAGGTGAGTAACGAGTTTTTTTTCTACATGCCAAGTATAATCCCCAGTAGTCAAAGATGTGTGGTCAGGTTTTCAAAAGTGCTCGGCAATTACAACTGGAGACAGATTTTCACTGAAGCTGCTTGGTGAAAATCCATGCACTTTATTTAGGTACCTATATGGAAGTGGAATTCTAAAAAATTGGCCCATAATGCCCAGAAAGGAGCTCTGCTGTATGTGCTGTGTGGGTATGTCTGCAGCTTGAAATGTGTTGGAACAGTATTGCAAAATAAGTATCCATAATAATATAAACCCTCATCCCCAGGAAATCCAAGGGTTATGTACTGAAATTGTCGGGCATAATGCTAGGTATGTATTGAAACCTTTGAGTCTGGTTTTGCTTTCAAAGCATAGTTAGCATGTTTTGCAACCCACAAATCATGAAACAATGAATGTGTTACCATTAAAGGGCGTAATCTGCTATAAAACGTGTACACAAGTGACAGACTTTGATCAACTCTAACTCCTTTTCCTTGACAGCTTAAAAAAAAAATACTTGGACCAAAAGCCAGAACCATGACGCCTTCTTAAAATGTCAAAAATTATGGAGTGCCAGATCTGTAGTTAGCTCAACAAATGTACATGTCAGTGTTGCAAAAATTAACTTGTAATTTGCATTCAGTAAATATTTTTTTAAAAATCTAAATACTCCTGTAAGTTCTGAATGGACAGAAATAGTGGGGGTTTTATGGCTGTTGGTTTCGTGTCTCTGGATGAGGCAAAGAGCTGGTCTAGGTCACTGTTTGTTTGTTTTGGGGGGTTTTTTATGGGAGGGTGGGGAGGCAGTTTCTCTGTATACCATGGAGGTTTCTGATTCTTGATGCCTTTTGTCCCAGGGCACTGAAGGAGCCTAAAGAATTGAACTTCATCTTCGGGGTGAATATTGAACAGCGAGATTTGGATGGCATGTTCATCTATAACTGCAGTCGGCTGATTAAGATGTATGAGAAGGTTGGCCCACAGTTGGAGGGTGGCATGTGAGTTCCTTTCAGAAATCTTCAGAGTTCCCTTTGCTTAGGACCAAAATTGTCATGTACAACAGAACTAGGGAGGCAGCGTGAACCATTCCCTCCATACAATCAGTACAGTCACTCAGTATCAGCCACAGTCATAGTCTGTTCTGTTTTATTATGTAATTTAAAGCTCCAGATTTCCCGATGAAGCTCTGCATCCAGAGACGGGAGTTTGCCCTGCAGTGACATAAGGTTTTTCTGCTGTGTGCCAGCATTTGGTACTGGGCCCTCCCCAGAGAAGCCTGCCAAATGAAAGTTGACAATTCCTCACTACTTACTAACCACTCCTGTGTCACAAACAAGACTAACCCTTGGGGCAAGGCAGGATTCTTGGGGCTAATTGAGCATTCAGAACTTGAAAGCAAAGTTCCCTTTTTGTGCACAATGAGGAAAACAAAGACTTTTACTCCTGCTGGAATTCCGTGCCACTGCGCAATGCAGAATTTGCACAGAATTAATGTTCCCCACATAATTTTATTTTTTCCTGTAGAATTTGTGATTTCTGTGTGGGGGGAAAAAAGAATGGCAACCCAGCTGTGCAGGAAACAGTAATGGCAGCCCAGCCATATTCCTGCTGTTAGCCCCATGGTGACTGGGACTCCCGATGATTATACTGCATTATTTTGACAAATAAAATATGCAGACATTTAAAATACTGTGTGCAGATTTTCTAACTTTTTGGTGCAGAATTCCCCCAGGAGTAGACATTTGACACTAGAAAACTTCCTTCAGAATACAGTCCTAAATCTGTGGTGTTAAGGGGTTGATACTACATTAATATGAGGAAAAAACAGCACCAGAGTTTCACTGTCTGAAATGCATATTGCTGCAGGATGTACTCAGTGAGCCAACTGGTTGCTGTTCAGTGCTGCTCCCTTGGACAAGTATCTTGGCGGATGTTAGCAGTGGACAGTGTGTTACGGTTGTTTCTCACCCCTAGGGCATGTGGTGGAGTGGTAGGAGTGGTGGACATACCCTACTTGGTTCTGGAGCCTACCCACAATAAACAGGACTTCGCGGATGCTAAAGAGTATCGACACTTGCTGAGGGCGATGGGGGAGCACTTGGCTCAGTACTGGAAGGATGTTGCCATTGGTAATGAGGCTTCACAACTTTACAGGGATGGGGAGGGGAGTCTGGGTGGCTGGTGGGACAGAGGGTTGAGCTTACCAGAGAAGGAAGACTTGGTATTCATGCTGCTTGATAGTGACAGCATGATGAATGTTCTTGTTTTGTTTTTTTGTGCAGCCCAGAGAGGTATAATCAAGTTTTGGGATGAATTTGGCTATTTATCAGCAAACTGGAACCAGCCTCCCTCCAGTGATCTGCGCTACAAACGCCGCCGAGCCATGGAGATCCCCACCACAATTCAGTGTGGTGCGTCTGACCAGTCAGAGGGAGCAGGGTGGCTGGGATTAGGAGATGGTTCTGCCATGTGTGCTAGGGAGTAGAAACTACTGTTCAGAGGGCAAAGCAGCTCATGAGCAGGAGATGGTTTTTAGTATCTTAGGGCTTGTCTACATCAGAAAGTTGCAGCGCTGGTGAGGGAGTTACAGCGCTGCAACTTTGAGAGTGTCCACATCTGCAGGGCATCACCAGCGCTGCAACTCCCTGTTTGCAGCGCTGGCCGTACTCCCGTTTTGTCTCGGGTGTAGAGGATCCAGCGCTGGTGATCCAGCGCTGGTAATGCAATGTAGACACTCACCAGCGCTTTTCTTGACCTCCGTGGAAGGAGGAAGCCTCTGGTAATCAAGCTGGTTTCCTTTCCCGGTTTGCTCTCTCGGTCCCGGAGCCACCCAGCAAACCGCAGGGAAGGAGACCTGCTTGCTCGGGGTTCCGGGACCGAGAGAGCAAACCGGGAAAGGAGACCAGCTTCGCCGCGGTTTGCTCTCGCGTTCCCGGAGCCAGCCAGCAAACCGCGGGGAAGGAGACCTGCTTGCTCGGGGTTCCGGGACCGAGAGAGCAAACCGGGAACGCCGCGGTTTGCTCTCTCGGTCCCGGAGCCAGCCAGCAAACCGCGGGGAAGGAGACCTGCTTGCTCGGGGTTCCGGGACCGAGAGAGCAAACCGGGAACCCCGCGGGTTGCTCTCTCGGTCCCGGAGCCAGCCAGCACACCGCGGGGAAGGAGACCTGCTTGCTCGGGGTTCCGGGACCGAGAGAGCAAACCGGGAACCCCGCGGTTTGCTCTCTCGGTCCCGGAGCCAGCCAGCAAACCGCGGGGAAGGAGACCTGCTTGCTCGGGGTTCCGGGACCGAGAGAGCAAACCGGGAACCCCGCGGTTTGCTCTCTCGGTCCCGGAACCCCGAGCAAGCAGGTCTCCTTCCCCGCGGTTTGCTGGCTGGCTCCGGGACCGAGAGAGCAAACCGCGGGGTTCCCGGTTTGCTCTCTCGGTCCCGGAACCCCGAGCAAGCAGGTCTCCTTCCCCGCGGTTTGCTGGCTGGCTCCGGGACCGAGAGAGCAAACCGCGGCGTTCCCGGTTTGCTCTCTCGGTCCCGGAACCCCGAGCAAGCAGGTCTCCTTCCCCGCGGTTGGCTGGCTGGCTCCGGGACCGAGAGAGCAAACCGCGGGGTTCCCGGTTTGCTCTCTCGGTCCCGGAACCCCGAGCAAGCAGGTCTCCTTCCCCGCGGTTTGCTGGCTGGCTCCGGGACCGAGAGAGCAAACCGCGGCGAAGCTGGTTTCCTTTCCCGGTTTGCTCTCTCGGTCCCGGAACCCCCCTTGAAGCCGCCCAACAGCGCTGCAGTGTGGCCACATCTAACACCACTTGCAGCGCTGGTTGCTGTAAGTGTGGCCACTCTGCAGCGCTGGCCCTATACAGCTGTACTAATACAGCTGTAACAACCAGCGCTGCAAAATTTTAGATGTAGACATGGCCTTAGTTTTTGTGCTACCTAGCTAAGCCAATACAGCTCTGGGAGCTGGATTCTTTTCTGACTCATGCTTCATCAACCAGATTGTTAAATTGTAATCTAAATTCTAATTGCCAAATACCTTACTGGTGACAATGCACAAGCCAGACATTCAGAGCCTAGAGAGAGGTTTGGGGGCTGATAGTTTATTTTAAAAAAATTAAAAAATAAAAACATAGTCTTATCTGTAAGCTGGGAATACTGAGTAATCATCCCTAAGGAGCTGAACATAAAGTCTCCAAGGGCCATTTTTACAATCCCTCACTAGGACAGAACTGCACTTCAGTCTCTCCCCAGTGTCCGTCCCTGTACCCCCCGGGCTGCATTTTCTAGGACTTTTGGGAGTGTTCCCTCCCTTTGGAACATTGAGCGGGAATAGCCTGAGTATCAAATGGGAACATCCCACACAATTGCCTTTCTTGCCACTAAAGGAGACCTTGGGTATTGACGGGTCTCAGCATTCCTGATCATCATTTCAATTATTTTTATGATTTTGTTTTTGTTTTTTAAAAGAGAACAAAACTTTTCAACACAGTGGAGTATCTTGGCGGGAGATGGAAGGTGGTCCCCGATAGCCAAGTGCTCCAGCAGCTGGAAAGGGTTGTTGTCACCAGACTAATGCCCTGGGAAGTTGTGAGGTCCTCAATGGCCAAATGGGCTTGCTGTGGACCCAGAGGACAGGCTATGTGTATGGCTTAGAATCTGTGTGCTGACTGTGTAGTGTGTTTTGTGTAACAGATATGTGTTTGAAATGGCGGACTCTCCCATTCCAGCTGAGCTCCGTGGAGAAGGAATACCCGGATACTTGGGTGTGCTCCATGAACCCTGACCCTGAGCAGGATAGGTGAGTATGAGTGAGGGCCATGGTAGGGAATTGGCATTAATGTGCCTTTGCCGTGCTGTTCTGGGCACTTGACTGGGTATGTGATGGCTTTCTGCCTGCATCACAAGATTCTGTCCACAATCCCAGTGAATGTTTCTACTGAAAATGAGCCCCAGTGAACTAGGTAACAATGTTGCCATTAAGTGACATCATTTGTTTGAGGCAACCCAAATGAGGGGATTATCTTCTTTGACACTCTTCCTCTGGGGGGACCTTCCTGCTTCCTCCTCTCTCTCACACTTTGTTGGTTTTAGTTTGGATGTCTAAAGCAAAGAGTGGTGGTGGGCTAATAACTGGGGGCACCCATAGAACAGAGATGAGGTACAAGCTAAGGGTTGCAAAATGCTGGATAAATACAATTAATTTTAACTACCTGGAAAGTTTGAAGTGTCTGCATAATTCTGTTAATATCCAGAAAAGAAAAGCCTGATATAGGTGCTAAATTTCTTAAAGGACTAGTTTTCAATTAATTCATTCTGTACTCAAAGTAAGCACTGTAAATTTGTGGAGGATAGGTTGTATTTTTTCAAAAAAACAAAAAGTCTGAATCCCTGCTTTAAGTGCAAAATGGAACTCAGCCTTAACTATGGAGTTGTTCAGCACCTCCATAAAAACACTGGCACACATGCAGTCTCAATGACAGATTCACCTTCCAAGGAGGGAGAAAATTCAGCATCCCTATTAGAGAAGGGTGGTGGGTAAGAGAATTCTGAGATGTCTTTAAAAGAAGGATAAATTACTTACCTGTAATTCTGTTTCCTTAAATATGTGATTATCATGGGATTCCCACTCTTGGAAAATACGTAGCTCAAGGGGTATTTCAAATGGAAACAAAGAACCACACAGGCAGTGATAAAGGCCATATTAAGTTAGCCAGAATTTAGCTTTGTTGATGATTTGTTTGGGGGAAGGAGAGAAACCTCCAGACAAGCATGAAGTGTAAAACCAGGAAGATTTGAGGATGAGTTGAACAAAATAGCCGTCTTGGCTAGCTCAGAACAAGAAAGTTTCTGAATTAAATAAAAACTTGAGGAAGTGGGAGAACTTGTGCTCCCTATTTTGAAAATAGGTTTTATGAAAACTTAAAATGGAGACCTATTCCTTTTCTGTAGGGGTGAATCATCGCTAGGGTGCATCCCTGGGGCTGACAGGAAAGGATGCTTATGATATGAGGCAAACCTGAGTTAGGTGATAATAGTGAGGAATGCGATAGAAGTCTTCATACGCTAAGAATTGGTATCCCGTAAACTAAGAGTTGCATGAACTCTGCTTCTAATCTGTTTCAAGTAGAATTCTTCAGACTTAACTGTGTCTGAGAGTGTGGAGGAGGGCCTCGCTGGGAGAGGCCTGTGGCATGAACAGTTTGTTGACAGGATGATAGGTTTATTAAAGTTGGAACACTAACACCACCTTGTGAATAAAACTTAAACGTTGTGATGAATCAGACTTATCCTTGTAAAATCTCATCTATTAGTACCTGAAACTTAGCAGCTCCTAGAGCTAAAGACACTGCCAATAGGAATAAGATCTGCCATGTAAGAAATTTGAACTTGCAGGTCCTGAGTGGCTCAGCAGTTGTCATTAGCTTTGTCAGATGATTTTTAACCTAGGCTGAAACAGTTACCATATAGACCAGGCGGAGTTGGGCTTTGAATTGTACTCAGAAGTGACGAAATAGCAAGGCGGCAGTCCTTTCGTGTAGAACAAGAAAAGACCTCGTGCACTTGTTTGCACCCCGCTGTAAACCTTTTACATGCACAGTGGAGGGACTTGTAGCTTGATCTCACTTATTTGGAGGTCTCTGCCTTTTCATGAGCTGAGTTCTCAGAGGCAGAGCTGCTAAGCTGGGGGCAGTGAGGTGCACTGGCTTTGATTGAGGATCTGAGGCTAGACTCTGCTTGAGAAATTCATCTTTGGATATCTGCCACAGAATTAGGAACCAGACTGCCTTGGCCCAGGTGAGGCTGTTGGGTTATCGGATCCTTCCGTTCTTCTTCGAGTGATTGCTCATATCCATTCCAGTTAGGTGTACGCGCCGCGCGTGCACATTCATCGGAAAACTTTTACCCTAGCAACTCAGTGGGCCGGCAGGTCGCCCCCTAGAGTGGCGCCACCATGGCGCTCCATATATACTCCTGCCGGCCCACCCGCTCCTCAGTTCCTTCTTACCGCCCGTGTCGGTCGTTGGAACAGTGGAGCGCGGCTTAGCTGACCTCCACTTCCCTAGCTACTCGTTTTCTCGTATATAATTATGCAGTTATAACATGGTTAGTTTAGTTAGCGGGGTTCAGGAAGTAGCCCTTCCATGAGCCCAGTGCCGGAGCCATGCATGGCTCACCCGGTTTTAAAAGGGGCCCGGCTTGCCAGAAGCCGCGGCCGAAGAGAGATCTACATGACTCCTGTTTGAAGTGCCTCAGGGAATCACACTTGACAGATAAGTGCCCCATTTGCAAGGCTTTTAAGCCGAGAACAAAAAGGTGCGGGACTTTCACTTATCCCTCCACCTTGGGCGCCGAGCGATGTTCAAGCGGCGGGCAGAAGCGCCTCCTCGGCACCGGACCCCGCCGGTACCACCAAGGCCTTTCGGCACCGACCGCCGCCGGCACCGATGTCGACTCGGCACCGCTCCCTTCTTCCGAGGTCGAGAGAGTCTACGATTCCTGCTGGTGCCTGGCAGCTCCCCGGCACGCGCCGTGGTTGAGCCCCCTGCTCCCGCTACTTCCGTGCCACCTGCATCGCAGCCAGAGAGCTCGCCTAAGTTGCGTTATCTGGCACCGTCACCTGCAGAGGCACCGATGACTTCGGCTCCGTCGATTCCAGTCCCCCAGGACCATGGAATCCGGTGCCTGGCAGCTCCCCGGCTCGCGCCGTGGTAGAGCTTACTGCTCCTGCTGCTTCTGTGCCAGCTGCACCACAGCTAGACAGCTCGTCTAAGATGGCTCGCCCGGCACCGCCGACGTCGGCACCGTCGATCCCGGTCCCACGAGGGCCGTAGAATCCGGTGCCTGACGGCTCCCCGGCACGCGCCGTGGTTGAGCGTATTGCTCCTGCTGCTTCCGTGCCAGCGGCACCGCAGCCAGAGAGCTCGTCTAAGTCGGATCGCCCGGCGCCGACACCTGCTACGGCACCGATGACGTCGTCACCGTCGATCCCGGTCCCACAAGGGCCGTAGAATCCGGTGCCTGACGGCTCCCCGGCACGCGCCGTGGTTGAGCGTATTGCTCCTGCTGCTTCCGTGCCAGCGGCACCGCAGCCAGAGGGCTCATCTACGTCGGATCGCCCGGCACCGACACCTGCTGCGGCACCGATGGCGTCGGCACCGTCGATCCCGGTCCCACAAGGGCTGTAGAATCCGGTGCCTGACGGCTCCCCGGCACGCGCCGTGGTTGAGCGTATTGCTCCTGCTGCTTCCGTGCCAGCGGCACCGCAGCCAGAGGGCTCGTCTACGTCGGATCGCCCGGCACCGACACCTGCTGCGGCACCGATGGCGTCGGCACCGTCGATCCCGGTCCCACAAGGGCCGTAGAATCCGGTGCCTGACGGCTCCCCGGCACGCGCCGTGGTTGAGCGTATTGCTCCTGCTGCTTCCGTGCCAACGGCACCGCAGCCAGAGAGCTCGTCTACGTCGGATCGCCCGGCACCGACACCTGCTGCGGCACCGATGACGTCGGCACCGTCGATCCCGGTCCCGCAAGGGCCGTAGTATCCGGTGCCTGACGGCTCCCCGGCACGCGCCGTGGTCGAGCTAATGCTCCGGCTGCTTCCGTGCCAACGGCACCGCGGCCAGAGGGCTAGTCTAAGTCGGATCGCCCGGCACCGACACCTGCTGCGGCACCGATGACGTCGGCACCGTCGATCCCGGTCCCGCAAGGGCCGTAGAATCCGGTGCCTGACGGCTCCCCGGCACGCGCCGTGGTTGAGCTCCTGCTCCGGCTGCTTCCATGCCAACCGAAGCCTCTGAGGCACCGACAACATCGGCACCGTCGATTCCAGTCCCACAAGGGCTATCGAATCCGGTGCCCGACGGCTCCCCGGCACGCGCCGTGGTTGAGCGTATTACTCCCGCTGCTTCAGTGCTGACGGCACCGCAGCCAGACAGCTTATCTAAATCGGTTCGCCCGGCACCGGCTCCTACCGAAGCTCTGATGACCTCGGTACCGTGGATCCCGGCCCCACGAGGGCCGTCGAATCCGGTGCCTGACAGCTCCCCAGTACGCACTGTGGTTGAGCCTGCTGTTCCCTGCACGCCGGAGATGTTACCAACGGCGAGGGCTCTCAGTGCCATGACAGAGTCAGTGCTGCCTGACCCGGGCACCGCCGGTACGGGTAATACAGTCTCTTCAAGGGACTGTCCCCTGTCAGTACAGCAGAGCGGCACCGTTCATGATCACGGTCCCGCAGACACTCCAAGTCCTGTCGGCACGCCGGACACCACTGGCAGTCCCGGTGCTGTTTTCCTCGGTACTGGTCACACTCGCTGCACCGGTCGGTATCCCGTTCGCCGACCCGCTATCGGCACCGTTCCGACATCTGGCACCGGGGCAGGTACCTTGACTCCTGTAGCTCTTCTCCGAGCCTCGAGATCTCGGTCGACCTCCCAACACCGTTCTGGTTGCGGGTCTGGATCTCGTTCCAGGTACCGATACGCCTCCCGATGCCGGTCCCCGGTGCCGAGTTGGGCAAGGTCCGAGTGAGTCAGAGGCTCTGCCCGTGCCTTCTTTTAGTACCTCCATGGCCGTCCGGACACGCATCCGTGTCAGCCCATATGCGCAGATTTTATGCTCAGGACCACGATCCTGATATGATGGCCAGCGGGCGCCAGCCCCGAAGCAGAAAGAGCCTTGGCGAATGCAAGGTGTACTCTGCAGGGGCCCTGCACCTCTGGGTAGCAAAGCAACAAGCCTTGCTTAGCTGCGATAATTATAGCACCTGGGTGGAGGAGTTTCTCCCTCGAACCTCCCACCTGGAGTTCGCTGCCGTCTTGGAGGACGGGGGAAAGAATTTACCCTTTGTTGGTAAAGGCATCTTCGCGGCAGAGACAGCCCCAGACTGCGAAGCCTGCTGGACAATAGGGTCCTAATGCGTCTCAGCATGTATACGCTAGCGACCAAACGCAGGCCTTTATGGCCCCAGCCGCCATACTCTGTGCCTAGCCAGAGGCAGAACTCTGGAAAACGGCAAGGCCAAGGTGGTTGCAGACAAACGTCAGGCCCCCTAAAAAGCCAAAGTCAAGGTCCCTCGCAATTACCACTGGGACCAAAGACGGACCTTCCAAGGTTCGCCGGAGGGCGGTGTACCAGTCGCAGGACGGGATCCCGATCCCGCTTTCTCCTGGCATGGCCCCAGTTACTTTCAGATCGCTGGGTCCTGCGCACGATGGAGCATAGGTACCACCTTTAATTTGCTCCAGCCCTGTCCCCCTTCAGCGGACGAAAGGGGCAAGGGGTTTTACTCCCGTTATGCCCTAGTCCCCCACTCGAACACAGGTCTCAGACCTCCCTGGTCCTGCATGGACTCAACCGGTTTAGGATAAGGTTGAAGTTCTACATGGTATCCCTGGGAACCATTATTCCATCCTTGCCTCCTGGGGGCTACTATGCCGCCCTGGATATGAAGGACGCGTACTTTCGCAGTGCCATCTTCCCTCCACACGGGAGATGCCTCCGCTTTATAGCCAGCGGTGAATACTCCCGGTTTACGGCCATAGTCGCCGCCTTCCGTCGCTGATGTCGGATATGCGTTTTTCCGTATCTGGACGATTCGCTTATCCGAGGAGACTCTGAGACACAAACCGCTCAGCCATGGGCATCGTCACGGTCTTATTCACAGATCAAGGCCTGATGATTACTATAGAGCAATCCACTCTGGTTCCCACGCAGAGGTTGGGCTTCCTAGGGGCTATCCTGGTCTCCTACCTAGCCGGAGCCTGCTTATCACAACTGCGGTTTTAGGCGAGGGCAACAATCATCTGAGGTCTGAAGGCTTTCCCAACGACCTCAGCTCGCTCTTGTCTCAGTCTCCTGGGTCCATGGTTGCCCGCAAGTTTGTAACCAAACACGCCAAGCTCCGCCTCCGTCCTCTCCAAGTCCGGCCCACCTCGGCGTACCGCTTGGTCAGGGAGCCAATGGTCATGGTAGTCACCGTTCCCTCGAACGTCTTAGGCTCCCTAGAGTGGTGGCTAACTCCCTCCTTGGTGTGGACAGGGATGCGGTTTCATCCGCCCCAGCCCTCACTGCCCCTGACGGCGGACGCATCATCTCTCTGCTCGAGTGCTCATGGTCGCCTCCGAGCTTAAGGCCTTTGGTCTTCTAAGAAGCTGGCATTCCTCGTTAATGCCCCAAAAATGAGAGTAGTCCGCCTGGCATGCCAGGGGTTCCAGCGGCAGCTGAGAGGCCGTTGTATCTCGGTGTTTACAGCCAACACAAGGGCCAGGTGCTTCATAAGTATTCAGGGGGGACATAGTCCTCCCCCCTTTTTTGTCAGGAGGCCATCCATTTCCGGGTCTTTTGCATGGCCCACTCGATGGAGCTGGCGACGTCCTTTCTCCCAAGCGTTCGGAACGTCTTAACTCTTTGACTCAGCAGGTTTTTCCTGTCTTACGAGTGATCACTCTGCCCCATGTGAGGCGTCCCGCTTTCCGGAAGTGGAGATGTTTCCTCACACAGACCTGTTCGCTCACCGCGAGAGCAGGAAATGCCAGGTGTTCTGCTCCTTCCAAGGTCTCTCCTCGGAATCGATCTTGGACGCATTCCTGATGCCGTGGAACGGCCAACTGCATTATGCCTCCCCACTGTTCCCACTGGTTCGTTACGTCCTGCTCAAACTCCGCAGGGGCAGAGCGTGCATCATCATGATCACTCCAGAGTGGTCCAGGCAGCACTGACATACCACGTTGCTCGGCCTGTCAGCCCAGACCTCATCACTCAGGGCAATGACAGGCTTCGTCACTCGGACCTGCAGCCTCTTCGCCTCACGGTGGCTCCTGCGTACCTGAGTCGGGGTGACAGGCAGCCTTCCACCTGGTCAACGTACCGAGCCAGGTGGAAGCGTTTCCTTTACAGCTGCAGTACGCTCGATCTTGCTCCTGCTGAGGTCTCGATCCCCTCTATTTGGCCTGCCTCTGGCCTTCAGCGGCAGGATCTGGCGGTATCATCGCTGAGGACACTCTCAGTGGCCATCCCTACCTTCCAGCAGGCTAAGATGGACGTTCAGTGTCCCACGCTCTATGGATTCGAGGTCCCTCAAGGGCTTGGAGCGCTTGCACCCTCGGGTGCGGCGCCCAGCCCCGCCCTGGGACCTCAACCTAGTCTTGGCCAGACGGGTCTCTGAGATCAGAGCTCTTACGAAGGTTCCACAAAGACAAGGTGCAGTTATGACCGCACCCGGCTTTCCTCCCTAAGGTGTTTTGGCCTTTCATGTTACCCACAGCTCAACGCAATGGGCATAACCGTTGCACTCCTTGGACATCTGTGGAGTGCTCGCATTATATTGTGCTGACAGAATCATTTCCTAAGGTGCCCCAGCTCTGCCCCGGTAGCAGGCCAAAGGGAGGGCTTGCTTGTTTTCCTCTCAGAGGATCTCATCTTGGGTGATGGCGGACATCCCCACTTGTTATGATTTGGCTCATATTTCCCCAAGCCACATCACCGTGCATTCTACCAGGGCTCAGGCTTCATCTGCCGCCTTGCTGGCTCGTGTTTCTACCCACGAGACCTGTCGCGAAGCTCCATTGGTCCTCGGTCCTTACCTTTGCTTCGCAGTATGCCCTGGTTCAGCAGTCAAGAGAGGCTGTAGCCTCTGGCTCGGCAGTTTTATTCTGCCACATTTCACTCCGACCCCACCGCCTTTGTAAGGCTTGGGATTCACCTAACTGGAATGGATATGAGCAATCACTCGAAGAAGAAAAGACGGTTACTCACCTTTGTAACTGTTGTTCTTCGAGATGTGTTGCTCATATCCATTCCGCACCCGCCCTCCTTCCCCACTGTCGGAGTAGCCGGCAAGAAGGAACTGAGGAGCGGGTGGGCCGGCAGGAGTATATATGGAGCGCCATGGTGGCGCCACTCTAGGGGGCGACCTGCCGGCCCACTGAGTTGCTAGGGTAAAAGTTTTCCGACGAATGTGCACGCGCGGCGCGTACACCTAACTGGAATGGATATGAGCAACACATCTCGAAGAACAACAGTTACAAAGGTGAGTAACCGTCTTTTCCTCCTGAATTCTTTCCAGGACCATTGCTATCTACGTCACAGGTGGAAAGGCAGCGAGGAGTCTCCTTCCCGAGTGGAGAGAAGTGTTCCATGCTAAAACAGTCTCTTCCTAAAGCCAAGAATAAAAAACTGCACAGACAGCCTAAGACAGTGGTCCCCAACCTTTCGTCTGGCATGTGCGAGACGATGAGTCACGGAGGACTGTGGCAGCAGACGAGCATCTGCCGAAATACCAGCAATGTCAGTAGGCATTGCCGCTGAAATACCACTGACAAGCAGCGTCATCCAGAGGCATCACCACTGAAATGCTGCCAAAAATCGGTGGCATTTCAGCGGTGACAGCTCTGGATGATGCTGCTTGTTGGCAGCATTTTGGCAGATGCTCGTCTGCCAGCCAGTACACGGGCACACTTAGATGCCCCAGTGGGTGCCATGTCACCCACGGGCACTGCATTGGAGACCCCTGGCCTAAGAGATCCACGTCTGGTATTTCCACTGGAGGAAGATTTGATCCAGTACTCTCTAATTAAGAATTTACTCATGAGATTATATCATTAATGGACTCCAACTGTCTGCAGCCATGTTCTCCTTATACACAGTGCAGTGGACTGATTGTCCATGTGAGTGAGGGCATCACTCTTTGGATTACCCAGTGTCTGAAAGTCCTTAGGGCACCGGGGACTGTCCTCCTCTCCAAAACATTGTGTGTTCTCGTTAGCAAAGCTGCCAGGATCCCTGAGTATAGCATGTGTCTGTGTGGGCTCTGCAGCACAGGTGGATACATCTGATCACTGTAATCTGAATGGGCAGCATTTGTAAACCCATTTCTAATTGGATATTTTCCCTGGACTGCCTAGGGGAACACCTTTTGCATCCGCTGGGGAAGAAGACTTCAATATGCTTTAAATACAGTACCTAAATTAGGAAGGGCCCTGGCAGAAGTTCAGGAAAGAGAAGGATCCAGTAAGCTATAATAGCTTCACCCTAGCCTGTTGATCAGAGAGGCCTAGACGTTGTCTGCAGAGGTCCCAGTGCTGCTTGCTTCCACAAGGATCTCTTGGATCAGAGATTTTCTAATGCATGTGTTGTCTAATTGTCTAATGCATTTGTGCCATGGGACAACATTCGTAGTGTGGTTCAAGCTACTCATCACCCTTCCCCTTTGTTTGTTAGCATGAGGGAGGACACTGATCTGTCCACCACGTCGACCACTTTCTACCACCCTCTCCTCAAGGGAGACTGCCTCAGCACACGTGTTTTCTTAAGGCTCTTCCTTCAGTATACAGCTGTAGGGAAGAGGAGTCCTCACTCTCCTCCCATGACAGCTGTTCTAAGGTGTTCTTGGTGAAGCTCGGTCTCCACAGCTTCTGAACTCCAGTACAAACCACGACACACACATCTACACCAGTCAGGTTGCAGTAAAAATTAAGCCACTGGAGTCTGGCATGTGCACAACAGGCCAAGTGTGGAGTCTAAAACCATCAGTGTAGGGTATGTTTGAGGACAGTCTGAGGTCAACAAGGCTGCCTGCCTCAAGAGGCTGCCAAGCAGAATCACCAGAGAGACCTTTCATGGAGTTTGTGGTAGCCATGGCAGTGTTTCTCTACAGAAAACAGGGCAATACCAGGTCATTAACCCACAACGTATCACCCTCTGCAGTAGAACTGATGGGCAAGAAAATTGGTGCCAGTCAGCTTAAAATTCAGGGAAAATTCAGGAACAGATGGAAAACCAGTTAAAAGGGACTCTGTGATGGTAGCCAAGGGATCTCCTCAGTTGTCAGCAGTAATGAAGGAACTGACAGTTGGAGGCACCATGGGCCGGAATAGCTGACTGTGGCATTTCCCTGTGTGGCCCCTGCTCTCTGAATGGGCGTCTCATGCCAGGGAGCTCCCAGCATAAATAGGTTTGTTTTTAATCCTTAAATTGTAAAGCAGGTAAGCTTCTGTGTTTGCATTTCTGCCTGGCTAAAATCTGTGAATCTTTCTGATTTGTTCTTGAGACTAGGGTATTGCAGTAGTAGGGAAACAACTAGGTTTCCTTGAGGCCAATATTGCTCTCCCTAACTGTAAAAGTTTGTTGTAAGTCACGTTTTGGTCTCTTGCTGAGTTTGTCTATTATCCTTTTCTCTACTGTAGGTGTGAAGCTTCAGAGCAGAAGCAAAAGGTACCCCTGGGAACACTGAAAAAGGACTTCAGATCACAAGAAGAGAAGCAGAAGCAGCTGACGGAGAAAATTCGCCAGCAGCAGGAGAAACTGGAGGCTCTGCAGGTGAATCTAGAGACCTAGAGCTGAGCGTAGTGGAGAGGAGCTAAGCAGCCTCCTTGGGCAAATGAATTTTGCTGAGTTAAATGTTTTTCTGAACCCTCTCTCATTTTGTTATTTGTATTACCGTAGTGCTTAGGATCCCTAGTCATGGATCAGGACCCCCATGTGCTAGGCTCTGTACAAACCAAACAAAAAGACATTCACTCTCCCAAGGAACTTCCCACCTAAGTGTAAGACAAGACATCAGATAGATGCAGATAGACCACAGAGTACAAGGAGACAAGGACAGTACTGGTCAGTGTGATAGGCAGTAGCCTCAGCATACCAGCAGACTAGCCACTGTAAAGTTTTTTTGTAGGCATAATGGAAAAAGAGAATGTTAAGGAGTGTTTTGAAGGAGGTTAGTGCATTCATTTTGTGGAGGTTTATGGGGAGCTCTTACCACATGTGAGGGTCAGCATTGGAGAAAGCATGAAGGTGCTTATTTGAAAATGTAATAATTGGACGATGGCGGCATCATGGACGAACTGGAGAACGTATCCCGTGTAGAGTCCAAATCCTGTTCCTCACACCTCCTGGGTTTTATTTTAGTAAAAAAATGACTATCAGTAAAACAAAGTTCAGCTCAGACTTCAGGCTTCACTTCTTTTTGGACTCCTCCCTGTGGACTGCTCAGCCCCCAACTTATGTCCTCTCTTCATTGGGCCACTCCCCATTTTTTTATGGTTAGATGAGGTGGTGAACCACCTCCCTTAGCGAGCCAGCAGTACCTGTTTAACGTTCCCCAGCACCATCACCATCTGCTAACAGGGTGGGTTTCGGGAAAACACTGACACCTTTTAAAATGACCTTGTTCCTGTTCTTTTACCACAGAAAACGACTCCAATCCGGTCCCAAGCTGACCTGAAGAAATTGCCTCTGGAAGTGACCACCCGGCCTGCTGTGGAAGTAAGTACCCCACCTCCTGTACACTCCAGTACCATCCTGAACCATTCTGTGAGCCATTCCTGACTTGTTCTTCTTCCTCTCTCCTGTGCACTCTCTTCTCCCAGGACTCCCAATCATTGAGCAGACCTCAACGCCCACGATCTCCTCCTTTACCCGATGTAATTAAAAATGCTCCCAGCAGGCCGCCGCCACCACCTCCCCCAAAGTCCATCAGCCAACTGCGAAAGGTCCCCCTGGCTCAGCCAGCCATCAACACCCCCAAACTGGCAAGTGTGCTATCTAGGGAGGAAGCTAGTACTTCCAGGACACAGCAGCATATTGTGACTGCGGGAAAGTCAAACAGCACAGTTGTCAGGACTCCTGCCAAACCCATCCATGTGGGGAGGCCACCCCCCATGCTTCTGCCGAACTCCATGAGCCAGCGCGAGACTCCTAGCCCCAAAATTATGAAGACGCCGATGCTGAAAAAACCTGTAGCGCTCAAACCTCCCCAGGTGAGTCCGTTATTTGGTATGATGGGAGATCATCAAAGCCCTACCCCTCAACCTGGACAAAACTCAGTGTTTACCCAACATCTTCCTCGCCTCCAGGTGTGAGAGACCCCTCCCCCCACACTATATTAATTGCATAGGATGGAAGAACCGTACTGTGCTAGGTGAGAGCTCAACAATATATCCTCAGTAGGATCACTTGCCCCAGCTGCTTCCTGTGAGACCCCAGTGATTGCCCTGCATGTGGTAGAAACATGGCAACAGGTGCATGGCAACAGGTGATGAAGGATACTGGTGGTGTTTGTGTCTATCCCTTGTGGCATGGGATGGATATATGTGTGATATGATGTGTGCTAGGACCTTCTGGAGAAAGTCTAGTGGTCAGATTTTAAAAATGGCTGGGCACCCAGCTGCTCCCACTGTTCTTAGACAGACCCGTTGGTTGCTGGAGCTCTTAGTTTAAGTGGCTGTAGAGGCACTGAGCTTGTCTGAAAGCCTGCCACCCTACCCCCTTGAAATGAATGGGTGCCACCAACCTTAAGATTCAGCCAGAAATCACTTGCTCTCAGCAGGCCTCCAGCATCCGCAAGAGGACATTTAACACCATGGAGGATGGAACTGAGGAGGAGGTGGAGCAGAAGAAGGAGAAAACAAAACGGGGCAAATTTGTGGTAGTGAAAGAGGAGAAGAAGGACTCAAACGAGGTGGTGGTTGAGGTGAGGATTGCAGTGAGTTCCCTCTGGCAGGAAAGGATGTAGTGAGCTCTCATGAGCTTCCTGGGAGATGGCTAACATGAGCTCTTTATGCTTACAGCTCACAGACAGTGCAGGGGAGGAGGAACTAGCAGATCTGAAAAGAGCCCAAAAAGGTGAGGAGCAAACCATTAAACTCAGTTACCATGTTTGTGCCAGAAGTGACCATGGTTTGCCCAACCCCAAGGAATTTACATACGGTTTAACCGATTGTGGCTAAGGTTTCTTTGACCATGCTGAAATGTGGCATGCTGGGACCTGTAATCTCTGGGCTGCACATTTATATTAATGGTGAAGGGGGATTTGGGCCTCATTGCATGAATCAGTGAGCTCTCCTGTTTGTAGCGTACTGCCACAAAGAGTCAGCAGGGCTGTCTGTGGAGTGTAGCCCCCTCACTCGTTCCCAGGCAGTTCCTCCATCCCTGTTGTGGGTTACAAGAAAAACTTCCACAAAGGGGAGTGACTTATGTCCCATTCCCAGGACACGTAAAGGGTGGTGAAAACTCTAGGTTCTTCTTCGAGTGATGGTCCCTGTATGTATTCCATATGTGGGTGTGCATGCATGCCGTGCACCTGAGCCTGGAAGCTTTCCTTAGCAGTGTCCGTTGCCCCGCACATGCGTCATGTGTCACCTTGGGCTCACAGCCAGGGATGGCAGGTTTATAGAAATTTTGGTGGTGACCAGAACCTGCCCCCCACCCCCAACTCCACCTCCCACCTGCCTAGGGCTCTGGGAGGGAGTTTGGGTTGGGGGAGGAGGTCTGGGCTGGGGCAGCAAATTAGGGTGCAGGCTCCGGGAGGGAGTTTAGGGGTGGGAGGGGGTGCAGGGGTGAAGGCTGGAGAGTGGGGCTGGGGATGAGTTTGGGATTGGCTCAGGGCTAGGGTAGAGGGTGGGGTGCAGGGGGATGAGGGCTCTGGCTGGGGATGAGGGGCTCAAGCTAGGGCAGGGGGGATGAGGGCTCTGGCTGGGGGTGTGGGCTCTGGGGTAGGGCAGGGCTGAGGATGAGTTTGGGGTGTAGGAAGCTGCTCCAGGGCTGGGGCCAGAGATGAGGACTCCCCCCAGCCCTCTCCCTGCTGGCAGCAGTGAGCTCTGGGGGAGAGACCCCCTTCTCCCTCCCAGCAGCACACTCACCCTGCACCATTGTCACCGCACCCCCTCTCAGGTACAGAAGCCTCCTCACCTCCCTTGTAGTGGTGGCAATGGGGAGGCTTCCATCACCTGTGCGCCTCCTCCCCTGCTGCTGCCCCTCACTGGGGTTGTGAGGGATGGGCTTTCCTCTTGCCCAGCATGGGGCAGGAGCAGTGACTGTGGGCAGGGGGGGCTGTGCTGGTGGAGGGTCCCGCTGGAAGAGGGAAGGGTCTGAGGCAGAAGGGCAGGGTAAGGGCAGCCTGCCCTGCCACTGGGGGATGGGGAGCACTAGGACACTGTGGCAGCAGTTGGTGCTGGGAGCCAGCAGATCAGAGTCAGTGTGGAGCTGCAGGGGAGAGACAGGGATGCTCTGGGACCTGGGGAGGTGTGCAGGGGCAACAAGTGGGAGCTGGGGGACACTTGGGGGAGGGCAGGGGGGCATCAGGCGGGGCTAGGGGAGAGTCCCAGCCTCAAAACATTGGTGGAGCCGAGCCCCCTGGGCCCTGAATATTGATGGCACCATGAGCCCATACAACTTGCCGCCCCTGCTCACAGCTGAGGGGATAATAGGTTGTGCAGATTGGCGCCTCTCCAATTCCCTCTTATCACCACATGGCCTGAGTAGGAACCCCTGCTCCTTTGCACTTTTAGCTTGACTAAGAGTGTGACCTTGTCCATTTGTGTATCTAGTAGTTATAGATTGATTAATTAGTAAATTAGCAAGCATTAGTTTCTCTCTGTTTGGGGACCTTTCTTCCCCTGGGCTATGCCCGCATTCTGGGGTTTAAGAACTGTTTCCTGCCCGTGCTCACTCTCTGTGAGCAACAAGCATCAGAGGTGCCTTTACAACCTCAGCGAGGCCCACATCATAGCTTGTTGCTCCATCTGTAGGTCTTTCCCACCCCACACCTGGGAAGAGCTTCACCTCTGTAAACTTAAGTTCATTCCCAGCAGAGGACTGAGGAAACATGAGCTTCCCTCCTGAAAAAGCTGTGACGTGCTTTCAGCATCTGTCCAAACCCCCTAACGCCTACCCTTCTGTGTCTCAGACAAAGGACTGCATGTGGAGGTACGAGTGAACAAGGAATGGTTCACAGGCCGTGTCACAGCTGTGGAGATGGGCAAGCATGCCATACGCTGGAAGGTGAAATTCGATTACGTACCTACAGATACCACACCAAGAGATCGCTGGTAATTAACCATTATCTTTGGCTGCAGAAGCTCTGGAGATGCTCCCCCTTCAACAGGGAGGAGAGGGGGGAACCCTGTTACATTTTCATAGGTGCTGAAGAGAGGAATAATCCATTCTTACGTTGGGAAGGTTGTGTACACAAGAATGTTTGGAGAAAGCTGCTCTGTGATTGTGAAGGGAACAGGCATAGAATCATAGATTATTAGGGTTGGAAGGGACCTCAGGAGATCATCCAGTCCAACCCCCCCCTGCTCAAAGCAGGACTAATCCCAAATCCCTAAATGGCCCCCTCAAGGATTGAACTCACAACCCTGGGTTTAGCAGGCCAATGCTCAAACCACTGAGCTATCTCTCCCCCCAAAGGAAGGAAAGCAACACTGTTTCTACCTGGCATCTGTATGTAGAGGGTGGCTCTGGAAGAAGCGGTGTAATTTAGGAGCTGTTGTCAGAGTGACAGGGTCTGGCTAGTCTGGAGAAGGCTGTATGTGACTCCCTGCTACCCCCCTAGGGTAGAGAAGGGCAGTGAGGATGTACGGTTGATGAAGCCTCCCTCTCCAGAGCATCAGAGTCCAGACACACAGCAGGAAGAAGAGGAGGTTGTAGCTGAGCCTTCTACCTCAGACTGTGCCCGAATTGAGCCAGACACCACCGGTCCCAGCAGCAACCAGGAAACTGTGGATTTGCTAGTCCAGACACTCCGGTGGGTTTATTTGTTGCTCACAGCCGGTACCATTTCTGAGCGTTTCGATCTCCAAACAAGACTTTAAACTCTACCTGTGGGTGCTTGTTTTCTCTTGGTAGGAATTGTTTGCGGTACTTCTTACCTCCAAATTTCCCCATCTCCAAGAAGGAACTGAGTTCCATGAGTTCAGAAGAATTGATGGCTTTTCCTCTGGTGAGTTCAGTGCTTCTCTTTCACACTAAACTTGGGCTGGGTCTACAAATGGAAAATGTTCAGATCCTGCGTTTCTCTGCTTTGGGAATAGAGGGCTCAAATGGATGTTTCTGGAGTGTTCATCCTCCTGAGGGAATGCGAATGCAACATTTATTTTACCAAATCATCGCTCGTCAGAGAAGATCTGTTGGGATGCCAAATGGTGAATGATCAGAGCTCTGCCGATTTCTCCCCCTCTTCATCCCTCTGTCCATGGATGCAGTGTGAGCCAGCAAATGCCTCTTTTGATCCACTGAGGGTCATACTGCTCAGGGTTAGAAATGCCAGGACTTTGTTGTCACAAGGCAACCTTAACTAGCCTGTGAAACAAAGCTTCTGGTTTTATTACTGGATTTTCTCAGGGTTTTTCCATCCATCTTCTTTTTTTAATCAGGCAAATGAGGGGACAGTTTTTTATAATGTAAAACAAATGGGATGGATGGTGATCAGATGCTGAAATAAAAGGAGTGATGTCCTTTGCTAGGCAAATAACTTCATATTAGCTCTGCCTGAATGCTTCTACCGGTAAATCAGGGAGGAAACTACAATGGAGTGGTGGGAGCAGGGTGTGTGGTACTTCTGTGGCCTCAGAGTGAGGAAGGATACATGTTAGAGTCCATTTCTGAGCTTTGGGCTCTGCTCTTGGAGGAACAGGGCAGCCTGTTTGCTAACTTTCTATGGTAAAATCCAGAAATGAACAGTGTAACTAGTGACTCTTTCTGTTGTTTCCCAGGCAGTATCAGAGGTTGGCATCTGGAGTCCCCTTCATTACTATGGGCAGATTGCAGCTGCTGGGGGAATTCTGCTGCGGGTGGGGCTTTGGTGTTGCTTGATCTTGTCACAGCGTATTGACTCACTTTTTTGTCTACCTACAGAAAGAATATTTCAAACAGTACGAGATGGGTCTGCAGAACTTATGCAATTCCTATCAGACTCGTGCTGATGCCCGGGCCAAAGTCTGTGAGGAAAACCTCCGCAGCTCAGAGAGAAAACTTAAAGAGACAGAGGAGAAACTGCAGAAGCTGAGGACTAATATTGTGGCACTTCTGCAGAAAGTGCAGGAGGTGGGTGAGACCCCAGGTGCAGAATTACTGAGTGCCACTGGATTGGGCCCAGCTGAGATACTGGGGAAAGTTAGGACTTCACTTAGCCCACAACTTGATTACATTCCAGCTTTGTCTTTGGTCCTCAGTAACTCAGTGTTCTGTGTTGCAGGTGGGGTTAAATTCCCAGAGCCTGATTTTTCAGTGTGGGTTTGTGGTGCTGCCCCTCGCGTGAGTGAGTGGGGAGTTCTGGTTTACACCACACTGTCCTCAGATTTCAATGACTACACCAACAGCCAGGCATAGGAGAAACATCCCTTGGCTTTGGCCTTCTCTGCCACCAGGGGCCACGTGTGCAGAAGAAGCTAGCTCTGTGCTCTGCTCCTGGGGAGAGGGAGTACTGCATATGTCTCAGTAGCAATCCCTGGGACTGGTTAAGAAGTGGTGATGTGCTCTGGTGGGAATTTCTGCCCAGTTCTAAAGCAGGATGGTGTCTAATGTGGAAACTTGAATGTAGGATTGTAAGATGGGAGCGGAGCATCAGGGCTTCAATAGGGTTTGGGGCGTAGTTGGCTATTAATGAGGCCACAGCTAGGAAAGCTGGCAGCGCTACTGGTAACTATTCATCTGCAGTGTAAATGTGTGAAGTTCTTCACTCTTGGAATAGCAATCCCCCAGGCTTAAGGGAGATTGACAGGAATGTTATGGCAAGGGTTGTTGCAGAGTTGTCTGAAGAGAAGTCACAGCATTTCTCTCCCTGCTTCCCATCCCCTGCCTCGATGTATCTGCCGTAACATCTCTTCTTCGTCAAGTGATGGTCCCGAGTGTATTCCACTGAGGGTTTACGTGTGTGCCATGCGTCCAGAGCTAGAGAATTTGAAAGTGGTGGTGTCAGTTGGCCCACACATGCGTCCTTGCTTTGCCTTATGGTTTTGTCTGAAGTGACAAAGGGCAAGGCAGACTGACTGCATCTCCAGTTCCTTACCACCACCACTTGGTCTGAGTCATACCTGCTTAAAAAAGGAAAGTCAGAATTTTACGTAGTTTGTTTTAGTCTAGTTTTTGCTGTTTTTACCGTAGTTTAGTGTCTAGTAGAAGTTTTTAGGCAATAAGAGACTTTGGGGAATCCATTTACCTGTCCCTCCATCCCAACCCAGCACCCATACCTGTTCTGGATTATACTGACGATGCCAGGGTTTAAGGTCTGCGCCTCCTGAACATGATTGTTTTCAGTCAGCAGCGAGCAACAGCGCTGCCTCTACTGCTTGGGAGAAGCCCACGTTTCATCCAGGTGTAGTATCTGCTTGTCCTTCCCAAGCCGTAACCAGGAAGGCAGGCTCTCTGCCTCAAGCAGCACCTCATGGAGGTCTCTATGTGGCTGCAGTGAGATCCAGACCAGGGCACCCCCACTGTACATCAGCCTGAGAAACCCAGGAATGCATCTCCAACCACGGAGATCGAGTCCAGTTCTGCTGGTACCAGTACTACGGACCCCATGCTGGGGCCTACTCAAGAGGCAAGGAAGCATATGCCGTGTGCATGGCAGTAAATCTTCCTCCAGGCCCAAGGACGATGATTCACCCTCCACGAGTTCCAGCCACGGAGAAGCAGTATGTTCCCAAGCACGACAAGAAATCACGAAGGCCAGTGGATCAGCCAGTACCGAGCACCGAGACGCACACACCTTCTGAGTCAGCCTGCCCTAAGTCAAGGGAACTAGCAGCTTTGAAACAGTCCTCTGCTTCAGCTCCGCTTCCAGCTACAGAGCACATGCCACTGACTCTGGAGAGGTTGGAGATGATGCTTGGGCCTCATGTACTCTTTGCCATAGGGGAAGCAAGGTCCCTAAGCCTTCCTCTACAGTCTGCCTAGGGAGGTACAATCTCCAACCCAGGACTCACCTCAGTCGAATTGTGCTTCTATCCTTTCCCCTGTGCTTTATAGTGGGGGTTCTCAACCTTTCTTTCTGGTGCCCCCACAACATGCTACAAAATCTCCACGGGCCACTTGTACCACAACTATGTTTCTCCTTATAAAATCTATGGCTGGCATTAAGGGGTAGGAAGCAGGATAATTGCCCAGTGGCCCATGCCACAAGCAGCACCACAAAACTAAGTTGCTCAGGCTTCAGCTTCAGCCCCAGGTGCTGGAGCTCAGGGCCCTGGGCTGCGGTCCTCCATAGTGGGACTTCAGCTTTCTGCCCTGGGCCCTAACAAGTCTAATGCCAGCCATGCTTGTTGGACCCCCTCAAACCAGCTTGTGGCCCCTCAGGGGGCCCCGGACCTTGGTTGAAAACCACTGGTTTATAGGGTTCCAACAGTACCACTTTTGGAACCGAAATCCTAGTTTTCGTCATCAGAGGATTTGGATGGAGCACAAGGGCCACCCATCCGCTACTGCCACTGTGAGTTACTCAAAAGGGCTTGCAGCTTCATAGCAATACCCTCCTCTCCCCCAGCAGAGAAGCCACTGGTAACCCACAGCATGGGGCCCTCTGCAGCATGTGCTGGATCGATCCTGTTGGCCATACTGGGGGTCCTGGCCTCAATATCCACCTTCAGAATCTTCCTGTTCAGCAGGAGAGGGGTTGACCCTATCCCCACTTAAGGCATCCTCGAGTAGGTGATCAGAACTGGTTTTGCAGGATGAGCCGCTCCGTCTGGTTCCACAGCAGGAACAATTTCCATCATCTTCTCCAGACACAGCAGTGATCTTGGCTTCTCCCTTGCATCCAAATGGCTTTCGCCAGTTCTAAGACCTCCTGCACGGGTGGCTGAGGACCTTCATATTCCATTGGAGGAAGTACAGGACAAACAGCACCCATTTCTGAACATCCTTCAGGCCTCAGTATCGACCAGGGTGGCTCTACCAATCAATGATGCCATTCTTCAGCTGGCTGGAACGGGCAGTTCAGATGTCCCTCCCCCCCCTGCCGTGTGCTACTCCTGCCCTCAGCCTCTGAGCTGCTCCCGAGAGCCTCCTGCTTGCTGTGCAGAGGGTGAGTGGGGAAGAGGGGTACTGATGTCAGGGGATCGCTTTTCCCCCTGCTCCTGTACCCCACCTCCACAGAGCAGGGGAGACACACGACAGGGCTCAGGACAGAGGGAGCTTGCTGGCGGCTGCTGCTGTCTCAGCGTTCTGATTTACTTAAAAAGGCAGTGTACTTGGAGTGGGGTCAGCGTACTTAAAGGGGCAATGTGTCTCTCTCTCTCTCTGTGTAAACCTAGAACCTAACCTCTCACTCCCCTTTACATTAATTCATATGGGGAAATTAGATTTGCTTAACATCGTTTTGCTTAAAGTAGCATTTTTCAGGAACATAACTACAACGTTAAGCGAGGAGTTACTATACGTATAGCAACGGGGTCTGCATTTCTATTTTCCCACTCCTCACCCAATTCCTCATGATCCAAGCGGCAATGGAATAGGCCAGGCCGCAGTACCCACATTACACCCTGGCAGACAAGGGGGGAAGCAACTGGATCTTCTGGGTTGCAAGGTCTTCTCATCAGCTAGCCTCCAATTTCAGATCTCGAACTACAAATACGACTTTCTCAACTTTACTGACAAACTCCACCAGCAAGGTCAAACCCATTTCCAGGCTATCCTGGAGGAGGGCAAACTGGTCATGAGAATGGCGCTGTGGACGCAGCAGATATCTCTTTGCACATGATGGCTTATGGGAATCGTCATGCAGGGAAAATCACAGCTACGTTCATCTGGTTTCCCCAGGGAGGTACAGAATACCGTAGATCACCTCCCTTTCGATTAGTCTCGCCTGATTAACTGGAAGACCGACAATTCCCTCCATTCCCTCAAGGATTCCAGACCCATGCTACAATCTCTGGGTAACTACACACCTGCACCTGGCTAGCTGCTAACAGCACAGTCCAGGGACAAGCTTTGAGCCTCAACCTCCAAGTTACTCAGATTACTTTCCTTCCCTGGGGGTGAGTGTAAATGTCAAAAAATCAACTCTGGTTCCTGCACAGTCCCCGGATTTCATAGGGGCCTCCATCAGCATGGTCTCAACATGAACCTACTTACTGAGGGACAGGTTCCATACTGTGCAGGAACTCGTCGCCTGAGTAGTCAATGGTCCTTCTGTTCCGGACAGGAATTGCCTATCCCCCTGGCCACATGGCAGCTTGCACATATGTGAGCTTCACTCACCTTCGACTTGGCCGTCTTTAGCTGTGGCTCCAGAGGGTCTATTCACCCATGCGACATACTATGGGCTTTCTGCTATCAGTCCCCACAGAGGTGCTTTCCTCCCTCTGGTGGTGGATGGACCTGAGCCAGGTCAGCACCGGGATGCCTTTCCTCCCATCCTTCCTGGACACAACGATCATCCCGAACACATCACTCGCCAGATGGGGTGCCCACATGGGCGAGCACATGATGCAAAGGTATCGAACCCCTTGGGAATCTAGAATGCACATCAATATTCTAGGCTTCAGCTGGTATAGAAAGAGTCTCGCATTTTTCCATCCATTCACTCTCATCATGTCTGACTACACCACCACCGTTTATTACATCATCTAACAAGGGGGCATGAGGTCAACTACACTCTGAGTGGAAGCAGTTCATCTGTGGGATTGGTGCATTGCCCATAAGATCCTGTTGTCAGCAGCCTATCTTCTGGGGACTCGGAACGTGACTGTTGACTCTCTCTGCAGAAAATACATAGTTGATCACGATTGGGAGCTTCACAACACTGTAGTTAACGACATTTTCAGCCTGTGGGGGACTCCAGCCAGGGACCTCCTTGCCTCCCACACCGGTAGCATGTTCAGTACATACTGCTCTGCGGGGGAAAGCTCTGAACCCATTCCCAAGGTGATGCCCTTGTCCTCCACTGGTCAGACCAGATCAATTACACTTTTCCCCTTCTGCTGCTGCTGCCACAAGTCCTCCCACAAGATCAGAAGGGAGAAGACCACAATTATTCTGATCTCCCCTTTCTGGCCAGGCCTGTTCTGGTTTCCCCACCTTCTTTACCTGTCAGCTTCTCCCCTGCATCCTCTGCAAACTTTCCTGGAGCTGCTCACGCAACACAGCAGCAGGATCAGGCATCCTGATCCACAGATGCTTCACCTCAGAGCTTGGTTTTTGGATGGGCATCTTTGCTACAATCGGAATGTTCGTTGGCAGTACATCATTGGAGATTTTTAAGAGCAGGTTAGACAAACACCTGTCAGGGGTGGTCTAGATCAGTGCTTCTCAAAGTGGTGGTCCACAGGCCGGCACATCGGCTGCCGGTCTGCAGCAAATGTCCTCATAAGAGCATCGAATAGGATAATAATATGCCACCGGTCCCTGGCACATTAGGGAAAAAAATTGCTGGTCCCCCACATCAGATATCTAGACCAGTGCTTCTCAAGCTAATACTTATTCCTGCTGTGAGTGCTGGGGACTGGACTAGATCTCTCAAGGCCCTTCCAGTCCTGTAATTCTAAGATATCCTCTCAAGCAGTAGGACAGAAAAGGTAGGGGAGTTGCATTGTATGTAAGAGCAGTATGACTGCCCAGAGTTCTGGTATGAAACTGCAGAAAAACCTAAGTGTCTCTGGATTAAATTTAGAAGTGTGAGCAACAAGAGTGATGTCGTGATGGGAGTTTGCTGTAGACAACCAGACCAGCGGGGTGAGGTGGACAAGACTTTCTTCCGGCAACTAGCCAAAGTTACAAGATCACAGGCCCTGGTTCTCATGGGAGACTTTAATCACCCTGATATCTGCTGAGAGAGCAATAGAGCGGTGCACAGACAATCCAGGAAGTTTTTGGAAAGTGTAGGGGACAATTTCCTGGTTCAAGTGCTGGAGAAACCAACTAGGGGCATAGCTCTTCTTGAGCTGCTGCTCACAAACGGAGAAGAGTTAGTAGGGGAAGCAAAAGTGGATGGGAACCTGGGAGGCAGTGACCATGAGATGGTTGAGTTCAGGATCCTGACACAAGGAAGAAAGGAGAGCAGCAGAATACGGACCCTGGACTTCAGAAAAGCAGACTTGGACTCCCTCAGGGAACTGATGGGTGGGATTCCCTGGGAGAATAACATGAGGGGGAAAGGAGTCCAGGAGAGCTGACTGTATTTTAAAGAATCCTTATTGAGGTTGCAGGAACAAACCATTCCAATGTGTAGAAATAATAGTAAATATGGCAGGTGACCAGCTTGGCTTAACAGTGAAATCCTTGCTGATCTTAAACACAAAAAAGAAGCGTACAAGAAGTGGAAGCTTGGACAAATGACCAGGGAGGAGTATAAAAATATTGCTCAGGCATGCAGGAGTGAAATCAGGAAGGCCAAATCACACTTGGAGTTGCAGCTAGCAAGAGATGTTAAGAGTAACAAGAAGGGTTTCTTCAGGTATGTTAGCAACAAGAAGAAAGTCAAGGAAAGTGTGGGTCCCTGACTGATAGTGGTGACAGAGTGACAGAGGATATGGAAAAAGCTAATGTACTCAATGAATTTTGTTGCCTCTGTCTTCACGAACAAGGTCAGCTCCCAGACTGCTGCACTGGGCAGCACAGCATGGGGAGGAGGTGACCAGCCCTCTGTGGAGAAAGAAGTGGTTCAGGACTATTTAGAAAAACTGGATGAGCCCAAATCCATGGGGCCGGATGCGCTTCATCTGAGGGTACTAAAGGTGTTGGCGGATGTGATTGCAGAGCCATTGGCCATTATCTTTGAAAATTCATGGCGATCGGGGGAGGTCCTGGATAACTGGGAAAAGGCTAATGTAGTGCCCATCTTTAAAAAGAGAAGGAGGAGGATCTGGGAAACTACAGGCCAGTCAGCCTCACCTCAGTCCCTGGAAAAATCATGGAGCAAGTCCTCGAATCAATTCTGAAGCACTTAGAGGAGAGCAAAGTGATCAGGAACAGTCAGCATGGATTCATCAAAGGCAAGTCATGCCTGACTAACCTAATTGCCTTCTATGAGGAGATAACTGAGTCTGTGGATGAGGGAAAAGTAGTGGATGTGTTATTCCTTGACTTTAGCGAAGCTTTTGATATGGTCTCCCACGGATTCTTGATGGCAAGTTAAAGTAGTATGGACTGGATGAATAGACTATAAGGTGTATAGAAAACTGGCTAGATCGTCGGGCTTAATGGGTAATGATCAATGACTCCATGTCTAGTTGGCAGCCGGTGTCAAGTGGAGTGCCCCAAGGGTCGGTCCTGGGGTCGGTTTTGTTCAATATCTTCATTAATGATCTGGAGGATGGTGTGGACTGCACCCTCAGCAAGTTTGCAAATGACACTAAACTGGAAGGAGTGGTAGATACGCTGGAGGGTAGGGATAGAGGGACAGAGGGACCTAGACAAATTAGAAGATTGGGCCAAAAGAAATCTGATGAGGTTCAACAAGGACAAGTGCAGAATCCTGCACTTAGGATGGAAGAATCCCATGCACTGTTACAGAGTAGGGACCGAATGGCTAGGCAGCAGTTCTGCAGAAAAGGACCTAGGGGTTACAGTGGACAAGAAGCCGGATATGAGTCAACAGTGTGCCCTTGTTGCCAGGAAGGCTAATGGCATTTTGGGCTGTATAAGTAGGGGCATTGCCAGCAGATCGAGGGACATGATCGTTCCCCTCTATTCGACATTGGTGAGGCCTCATCTGGAGTACTGTGTCCAGTTTTGGGCCCCACACTACAAGAAGAATGTGGAAAAATTGGAAAGAGTTCAGCGGAGGGCAACAAACATGATTAGAGAGCTGGAGTACATGACTTATGAGGAGAGGCTGAGGGAACTGGGATTGTTCAGTTTGCAGAAGAGAAGAATGCAGGGGGATTTGATAGCTACTTTCAACTACCTGAAAGGGGGTTCCAAAGAGGAGGGATTTAGACTGTTCTCAGAGGTAGCAGATGACAGAACAAGGAGTAATGGTCTCAAGTTGCAGTGGGGAAGGTTTAGGTTGGATATTAAGAAAAACTTTTTCACTAGGAGGGTGGTGAAGCACTGGAATGGGTTCCCTAGGGAAGTAGTGGAATCTCCTTCCTTAGAGATTTTTAAGGTCAGGCTTGACAAAGCCCTGGCTGGGATGATATAGTTGGGGATTGGTCCTGCTTTGAGCCGCGGGTTGGACTAGATACCTCCTGAGGTCCCTTCCAACCCTGATACTCTGTGATTCTATGAAAGAGCCCACAAGATATTCCTAGTGGGCCACATGGAAGCGCTACGCCTCCTGGGTCCAATAGAGGGGCCTTGTCCCTGAGGACTTCCCTGTCTTTTGGACTACCTCCTCTTCTTAGTGCCTTCCATCCCCCCCGACTTCCCCCTGTGGAAGAACACTCCCTATTTACTCATCCATTGACTACCAGGTTTTGAAAGGGTCTCCTCAGAACCTTCCCCACCCATTTAACTTATTGCTCCCCAATGGGACCTCTACCTTGTTCTCTTGAAATTTAATGAAATTGCCATTCGAGCTTCATGTTACCTGTCCCTCCTTTCCGTGAAGGTTGCCTTCCTGGGGCAATTACTTCCCATGAGACGGATAAGTGAACTGGGGCAATGATGGCGGACCCCCCTTTCACTGTGTTCCGTAGTGACAAAGTTGCCCAGTGTCAGCATCCCAAGTTTCTACAAAGGTTGTTTCTTGCCTTTCATCTCAACCAACCTATGCACTTACCCGCTTTCTTGCCAAAGCCTTATGCCTCAGCAGCGGAGCAGCGTCTTCACTCCCTCAACCTCCTCAGGGCCTTGTCTTCTACCTGCAGAGGACGAGACCATTCAGGAAGTCCCCTAGACTGTTTGTTGCTGTTACTGAAAGGATTATGGGGGCAGGCAATCTCCACACAGAGGATGTCTAAGTGGATTTCAGGGTGCATTATGCTCTGTTGTTGGTTATTGGGACAGCCTCCACTCCTTGTGGGGAGAGCCCATTCCACAAGAGCTCAAGCATCTACTACAGTCACCCTTCACAATGTACCACTTTCAGATATATGCAGGGCAGCTATGTGGAGGTCAGTACGAACCTTCCTTGCTCATTACACCTTGGTGCAAAACTCTGGGAGGGATGCCTTGTTCAGCGCAGCTGTCTTCCAGTCCACCATTCCATCCTCCTCCAAATTAGGTACTACTTGTTAATCACTCAGTGGAATACAGTAGGGACCATCGCTCAAAGAAGAGGAGGAGATTACTTACCTGCAGCTGGAGGTTCTTCGAGATGTGGGCTCCCTATCTGTATTCCACTTCCCACCCTCCTTTCCCTCTGCTGCACATCTGTTCAGTTTGTGGTAGGGAAGGAACTGAGGCTGTGATCGGTCTGCCCTGCCTTTTATTGCCTTGGACAAAACCATGAGGCGAAGCAAGAGCACATGTGCATTCTAGCAAATACTACTACTTTCAAATTCTTGGCTCCGGACACATGGCGCATGTGTAAACCCTCAGTGGAGTACAGATAAGAGACCATACGTCTCGAAGAACCTCCCATTACAAGTAAGTAACCTCCTCTTGCGCCTTTGGTTTCAGGACATCGATATTAATACTGATGATGAGCTGGATGCATATATTGAGGACCTGATCACCAAGGGAGACTGAGCACTCCAGACCCAGCACTGGCGAGCAGCATGGAGGAGTTGGTCCCTGTGTTCTGAAATGTGGATTCCTGCAGTGGAGGGGACCCGAGCAGCGCATGAAAGGGGAGGGCCATTAGACTGTTTACTATATTGATGTGTTGGTGTACAACCTGTTCTTGTGATTTTACATGCAAAAGACATTGGTGCTGTTGGCAGGACAATTTTTAACATTGTAGTTCTTCAGATCTCTTTCCTTTGTTTATAAATATTTATTTTTTAAAAGAAACAGGACCTGTGCCTGGTATGACGGGAGGTCAGCTGTGTTGTGAGGTTTGGGAGTTTTTTAGTACAGTAAAAATGCAAGAACCTTTTTCCTTTTGGAGTATGCTGGAGATCTATGCCTAGTTCTTGGCACCAGAACATCCTATCCAGCACCTTGTAGCTGATGCCTCTTCAGATAAAGAAGGGAAAAATCTAGCAACCACTTAATGGAAAAGCCTATGCTGAGGCCTTGAGGGACTGAGCAGAAGCTGGATGGGACTTGGACCTCAGGACTATGGTAACTGGGCCAAAGGAGGCTCAGAGCCAGGGCTTCTAACTACACCAAGGGATCAGTGTACACATTCTCCATTGAGGGGGTGGGGTTTGAACCTTAAGGATGTTGTAGCTGAGGGTAGATGTGAAATTTTCAGAGCCCTTATTGCACAGCCATAGCATCAAACATGGGGAATGGGGCTCTGTTAGCAGACCCAGGAAGCTTAGACCTGCTGATGCTTTAATGCGTGTAGGTGTGAGTGGAAGAGGCTCACAGTGATGGGACTGAGCCTGCTGGGGTTCTGGTACCTTGTGATTTCTCAGGGCAGGGAAGTGTGAGGGTTGAAGTGCAAGGTTCCTACCAGTTCTACAGCCCCCTATTGCACGTTCGTCACCAGTACTGCCATTTTGTGAGATGTGAGTTGCAAGGGGCAGGTGGACTCCCTGACCAGCTCAAAATAAAACTGACCCTGTGTTCTAAGTGCCACTCCCTCTGCTCTTTCTTGCTTTGCTCCACTTGGCCTCTTCCAGTTGTTTTTAAATAGAGCACTGGAAATGGAGCTGTTCCCCTTTTAGTCACTGGATGGCACCCAGCCCCAGCTCAGCAGCAAGGAAGAGCGCTAGCCTCTCTAATGTGGGGTTTGGAGGCTGTATTTAAAAGTGGTAGGGGAGTGGTTCTCAACCAGAGGTCTGATCCCCCCTGGGCGACCACAAGAAGGTTTCAGGGGCTCTGCCAAGCAGGGCCAGTGTTAGCCACGCTGAAACCTGGGACAGAAAGCTATAACCCCATCTCATAGGGCTGAAGCCCTGAGCCCTGCCAACTGGGGCTGAAGCCTTAGCATCTTACCTTCATGGGGCCCAGGTGGGCCCTGGAGCTTTTATAGCATGTTCTCGGGGGCCTCAGGAAGGAAAAGGTTGAGAAGCCCTGTGCTACGGGCCACGGTCTGTCGCAGAGGGGGCATCCCAGGCACGCTGGTAGTGTGTTTATGCAATAGCCATCAGTGCTCACCAGCAGCGCTCACTAAACCTCATCACTCCCCTTCTCGCTGTGCCAAAACTGCTCTGAGAAATGCAAAAATTGTTAACAGAAAAAGCTCTCTGCAAAGGCACTAACATTCTAGCAAGAGTGGCATGCTCAAGGTGACTTTTTCCTGCATGCAGAAACTCAAGAAGGGAGCTTGTATTATAACCCTCAGGTCACTGGGAAGTGTGTCCACTCCCAACACATTCAGCTTCCCTTCCTCTCCTGCACCCTCACTCTACTCCAAAAGCCTCAGGCACCCTGCCCAGCCTCCTAGCTGACGAGCATGTCTGCCTCTGACCTGCTGCTGCTTTCAGGAGCATCATGGGCAAGACACCTTGCTGCAGCCTTGCCTCCCTTGGCCAGAAACCCTGCCTCTTCCTTAGCACAGTGTGGCCAGTAGACTCCTGTCCCTTAGCCATTCCCAAGATGGTGTCCTTCTTAGTGGAGAGATGCTACTTTCTGCCTCCCCTAGTTAACCAGAGGGCAGCTGGTTTCCAAAGGCTTCAATTAAGTGCCCAGTCTTCAAAAGCTTGTTTGGCCTCAGTAGGCACTGCTGCACTACAAATAAGTGGAGGGCCATAACTTTCCTAACTACCAGTTACTTCCTGCCAAGCAAACTACTGTTCTAATGGCCTCGTGTCCTGTAGCAAACAGGAGCAGGATGTGCTGCCCTGTTCGGACTCTCCACTGCGATTCCAGTAATAAAGCCTACAGGCCCCTCATCCAGCAGTTCCAACAGCTGGACAGTAGGATGTCAGCAACCGAAACCTCCCCAGGGAAAGTACTCAAAGCCAGCAGATATTAACAAGGCCTGTAAATAATATGAGACTAACAGTGTGGCTCTGTGAATCTGAGGGCTCCCTTCCATTAGGAAAAAATTAAAGCTTTTGTTTGGTGGGGGGAGGAATTGGACACACAACAAAACACAGCCTGATTTGCTGAGGAATGCACAGAGAAATGTCCAAGAGATCCAGAGCCCTCTAACCCCACAGCTGTTAGAAGTGTCCAAGCAAATACTAGGAAAAATGTTTTCCCCTGATGTAGAGGAGGTTCTGCCAAGCTGATGGCAAACCAGAAAGGGAACAAAAGATCCATCCATACGGTCGGCTACTCAAACCCCACTAGAACCTGAACACTCACCAACCCGTTTCTAAAGAGTTGTAGAGTTAAACTCATGTAAACTGATGACCCATGGTGAAAGGAAGAAACATCTGAGTGCTGCTTTGGTCTCCTGGGTCCATAACCATTGCTTTCACTGTTGGTGGCCTGGATCCTCTGCCCTTCGGATAGGTGAAAAACTAGCTCAGAGGTCAAAGCTGAGTGAATGTGCTGCATGCTGGCTAGCCGGGAAGCTCTGGAGTAGGGGAACTAGTGCTGCTACTGGCAAAGATAGGGGAACCTTCAAACCCTGATGGCTCTTAGAGAGCAGTCACTAGTGTGGGGCCTCTACTAACCGTGGGGGTGCTCTAGACAAGTACTCACCCTGGACATTCTGCACTATGCCTGTGAGGGTGGGTGAGCTCCCGAGGGCATCTCAGCTCCCTGCACTGTAACCTCCAGCCTCCCTCCTATACAGGTTCTTCTACCGCCTTCAGCCTCATCTCCCCACGCCTTCCAGTCGTGCATGGAGCAATCTGACTGACATCTGTCAGGTTTGCCCCCTCCCTGTCGCACAGGGAACACACACACACTCCTCTCTGGTCACTGTCCTCAGCTCCTGGACATACCAGCAATGCGCTGAGCCCCCTGGCTTACCGAAGGCCTAACATTACAGTAGGACCTCAGCGTTAGGAACTGACTGGTCCACCACACACCTCATTTGGAACCAGAAGTGCAGAGTCAGACAGCAGCAGAGCCAAAGAAAGCAAGGACAGCGCAGTAATGTGTGACCTGTAAACTACTGAAAAATAAAGGGAAAGTTATAAATAGGATTTGACAAGCTGAGGAAACTACTTGTTTCATTTAAATTAAGATGATTAAAAGCATTTTTCCGCATAGTGAAGTTTCAAAGCTGTATTAAGTCATTGTTCAGTTGCGAACTTTTGAAAGTGTATTTTGTTCAGAGTTACAAACAACTTCCACTCCCTCAGGGTTCCTAACAGGGGTTCTACTGTACCCAAAACACCAAGCAGCTGGTGTGAGAAAGCGGCCAGCAGGTGGCGCCCAAGGCAAGAAGTAGCATTACTCCACCCCCTGACCAGGGAGTTACTGAAGGTGCAGGACTGAGAGCTTTTACCCAGAGCGCTTCTGCACTAGCCGTTTTCACAGAGACTCAGATTTTAAGTCCAGAAGGGACCATCACGATCATCTAGTCTGACCCCCTGCACCTGGCAGGCCACAGAATCTCACCCACCTGCTCCTATAATAGACCCCTGAGCTCTGCCGGAGTTACCGAAGGCCTCAAATCCTGATTTAAAGAGTTCATGTTACAGAGAATCTGTCATTTACACTAAACCTGCAAGTGACCTGGGCCCCATGCTCCAGGGGAAGGCAAAAAACCAGTATCTGTGCCAGTCTGACCTAGGAGAAGATTCCTTCCTGACCCCAAATATGGCCCTCAGTTAAACCCTGAGCATAGAGGCAAGACACGGGCAGGTGGTCTAGAGGGCTCAGTGGAAGGGACCGGCAGGTGGGTGAGGATCCAATGCCTCTGGCTGGGGGTGGGAGTTTTCAGGTAAATATAGTGCTGAGGACATTTCAGCCTAGCAGCCCTGGTGACTGGACGCTTAGCCAGAGGAACCACCCCGGGAAGCAGGAGTGCTGTGAGTTTCCCCATCCTCCCTCAAGAGTCAGAGAGCAATGGACCATCCAGTCTGACCTGTGTAGCAGAGGACACCAGCCTCAGCCAGCACCCGCACACTGCCCCAGCATCCAAATCGAGACCAAGGTATTCCAGCCCACAGGAGACTGGGTAGGTGCCACGGGCTGAGACTAGAGGGGTCCGAGGTGCACTAGGTCCCGAGGCCCCCGCACTGACAGGGAAATGATTAAGTGAGGGATACCCAGATAATCCTGGCAAATGCCCCACATGCTGCAGGGGGAGGGGAAAAAAAATCTGACCTGGGAGGAAATTCCTGCCTGACCCCACATATGGTGATCAGTGGGACCCTGAGCATGAACCAGCCACCAGGCACCTGAGAGAGAGAATGCTCATGCCAGCTCGGAGCCCTGGCCCACCCGCCATCCCTGATGCAGCAGAATACACTGAGGTGGGAATCGCTTCCTGACCCTTGTTGGTGACTTGAAGCATGAGCTTTTAGGGTCATAAATCATAAACCAAGACTCAGCCCTGCCCCCCACTATCACAAGCTATCGGGGGCTGAGGGGCAGTGCAGTCTCCATGGCCCGCTGAGTTCTTGCAGTGGAGCTAAATAGTGACAGCTGGGGCTTGCATGCAGCAAACACCGCCCTGCTGGGAGCTGTGCTGAGACCAGGTAAACTCATTGCACAGTGACACAGGCCACTGAGCCATCAGCAGCTGGAGACCATGGGTGGCTATTACTGGCCTGCGCGATGTTTGACTTGGTGCCCTAGAGATTAAAGGCCCCTCGTTCCCAATCAGGGCTCTGTACTAGGGGAATGATAGAACAAGGCACAGGAGCCTGGAGAGTCCAGCCCAAGGTCTCTCCCTTCCCACCCACCCCCGAACCAGCCAGTGTCTTTGGAAACTGTCCTAACCTTGACACGGTCACTGTCCCCATTCGGCCTCCTCTGTGCCCTGGTGTGTGACTGCTGCTGCCAGGGAGGGAGGGGGGCGAGGCGCAGTACAGCTGCAAGGATCAGGGCTGAGCGGAGCAGAGAAGCCCCCTCTGAAGGAGCCAGGGAGCAGGCCAATGAAGAGCCCCATTGTCCCGGCAGTGGGACCGTCAGCTGCATGGGTGGAGGTGTTGGCCCCCACGTGCTGCCCCATCACCGGGGAAACCCTGCAGAGGGAGAGGCATCCCCAGCCCCTGCCAGGGCAGCCTGGTGCTGACCCTGCCTTTGTTGGCTCCGCTGGGTTTGTTTGGGGAGATAAGCAGAGCCTCTTCCTCTTCCTGCCAGCCAACAGCTCGCTGCTGCAGCTGCCTGGAAGCACCCGCTTCCCCTGCAATGAAAAGGGTCAGCTGGTGCTGCCCCCAGGAAGGGAGCAAGCCAGGCCCAGCGCACAGCCCAAGGTGCAGCAGACCAGGCGCTGCCAAGCCACACACACTGGGCCCTTGTCGTGCTGCTGCGAGCTGCTGGCATCCTCTCTCCGCTCTCAGGGCCCTGCCTGGGGGGCCAGCACTGAGGGAAGAGGAGTGAGCCCCTATCTCAGGCTCTATCTGAGGGCTGAGAGCAGAGAGCTCTGCTCTATGCTGGGCAGTCACCTGCCTAGTCCAGAGAGCATCTCCCTGGCCCACCTACGCAACCTGCTGGGGTCACCTGCCTCCCATCACGGCCTCCCTTGGCTCTGGGCCAGTGTGTGAGGAGCTCCTCCTGCCTCCACATCACCACCATCATGCCTCCCCCCTTGGTCCTGAGCCAGCATGTGAGGAGCTCCTCCTGCCCCCAATTACCCCCCATCACGGCCCCCTTGGGTCCTGGGCCAGTGTGTGAGGGGCTGTCATAAACCTGTGACTGACCTTTGAAGGTGCCAAGTGTGGGGCACAGTGGCAACCTGACAGAGTGGGGAGCTGGAGGGCAGGGGCGTCCTCACGTTAACATGGCCTGCGTTTCCCAGCCAGAGTGCCAGAAATATTTTGTTAATGATAAGTTTCTGAAGGTGAACCATGACTCAGTTTCCCCACAAGCTGTGATGGAGTAGGGACTGTCTGTGTGGGGGATGGGAGAGCAGGGGATGACTTTAGGTGAGGGACAAGTGCTCAGCCTGTAACCTGAGCTAGGCAGGGGGGAGGGTGTCAGCACCTTTGCCCGGGAAGCTGGACAAAGAAAGGGGCCAGCTGGAGGAAGTTGGGTGAGTTCAGTTTCGGTTTTGGGCTGGGTGGTTGGAATTCAGGGAATCCCAAGCTGGGGTCTAAGCTTCCTGAACCCCAGAAGGACTTGATTAAGGGGTCCTGGTTGTGCCTACAAGCTCTGCTGTATCCTTCGTTCCTGTTGTCCAATAAACCTTCTGTTTTACTGGCTGGCTGAGAGTCACTGTGAGTCCCAGGAAGAGGGGTGCAGGACCAGATTCCCCATACTCCCTGACACAAGCATTCCTGTAGTAGTCCCAAGGCCACGTGGTGCTGGTCACATCCAAACCCCACCATAAGCCTATACACCCTTCGATTCTGTATCTTAGCAACAATATACTTATAAGCATTGGCCAAAATATTTATGCCAGGATCAGGTCCAGGAGGTACCTTCTCACTATGGTCTGACTCCAGAGGGGAAAGGAAAAGCTCTGACAAAGAAACCCCTAGAAAGCCTGTAACAAGAGGTGCCATTGCTGGTTATTGGACCTTAACCAGAGCCAGATGAAGCAGTTTAGGGCTGAACTTTGTGTCACGCTGCCTGGGGTGGCTCACGACTGTATGTGCCAACCTTGGGGCAGACTGACAAGGAGCTGGGCAGAGACCCAAAACTGGCTGTATGTTCTATAGTTAGATTTCACCAACCCACTAACAAGTGTGAACATCCAAAGCACTGTAACAGCCTTACCCCGGAGTCACAGACAGTCCTAGTGGGCGTTCCTGGTCGGGGAAGATGCATGATGCTCATATCTTTAAGAACACAGGACTGTTCAGGAAACAGTCAACAGGGACTTTCTTTCCTGATTGGCAGATTACTATTTGTGATATTGAAATGCAGATAACGATCGGGGGGCTGGCTTACGAAGCTATACATTGGCCACCTTAACAGCACCAAGAAAAGATTCACCTGCCAGCTGAATGTGCTTTCATCAGACTGAAGGGGCGCTGGTGCTATTTACTCACTAGATTGTATCTCAGTGAGAAACATTTCCCAGTGGTTACAGCTGCCTGTTATGTCCTGCACAAAATCTGTGAGGCAAAGTTGCCGCTGGGTTGGAGGGCAGTGGTAAGGCCACTGTCTGCTGACTTTGAACAGCCAGACACAGGGGCCATTAGAAGAGCTCAACATGGAGCGATGCAGCTGATGTAGGTGTTGGAAGGGCACATTAACCATCAGCCACAGAGGCGTGCTGTGTGGGACAGTGCCATACCTGACCCTGAAGCGTTGGGGGTTGTTAGGAATTGTGTAGTGCTTGGTGTATGTTTATGAATGTCGCATTGACTTTTAATGAACCTAGGAATTATGCAGTGCTTCATGTGCATTTCTAATTATTGCACAGTGTGTTTGTAACTGAACCGGAGAGCTCTGTGGTCCTACTCCATTACAAGCTGGGTGTGCTTTTGGCGCCATGAGGCATTCTGTTGGATATGTTATGAAGTAATAAAGAGGAATTTATTTCCAAAATCTAAAAATGTATTCCATACCAGAAACAGTGCAAAACGTGCATGTGACATTAAAACCCAGTACAGTGAAAACGTATAAATTAACAGAACTTTAACGTGAGCTTGCTAGAAAACATCTGTGCCCATTTCTGCCAAACACACACCAGCCACGGCTCTCTCAGGTCAATGCATGTGACGCTCCATTTTTCCTTACTGTCCCCTGGCACAGAATGGCAGAGGCAGGGATGTGGCCCTTGACACAACGTGGAATGTATGTGGGCGGGGGGTAGGGAGCTGCTGAAATTGAGTTCTTCATTAACTGCAAAGGGATGCCAGCCTAGGACTGTTGGACTGGTCAACAAAAGTCAGCAGCACTTGTGTTTTCTGCCTGAGAAGCCCCATTATGTCCTGGTGCATCTCCATCTCCTTTTCCTGCTGGGACTCCTGGGTCTTTCTCCTGTCTGCTCCTTCCTGCTCCAGGCAGTCTGCTCTGTTCACATCCCAGGCCGCCTGTCCACAGTCCAATGCATCACTGGCTTGCAGAGTCTCACTGAACAATTCCTCCCTAATCTGCTTTCTTCACCTTCTCATGGGGGCCAGGTGATCTGTGGGTGTGGAGGGGACACCCACACCCCTCAATTCCCGAAAGCAGCAGCTCCAGCTAAAATAGTCAAACAGATGGACCACTGCAGTAGAAGGGAAGAGGGGAACAGTCACATTTCAGCCTCTTTCTCCATGAGTGCAGGTACAGGCCAATGGCACTGAGGGCTGGCACTGATTTCCCACGGAGTGAGTTTGGCTTATATCTCATTCCCTCGGAGTTAGAAAGGCAGAGCTGTCGCTGGTGTCCTGAAGCAGTGAGTGGAGACCGAGAGAGGGCCGAGTGTGAGGAGAAGCTGGGATCAAAGGTGCTCTGCTAGGCCTGGGCACAATTCCTCTGGCATATGCAGGAGTCCTTCGGGCCCCCAAGAAGGGCAGAGGTGTGACAAATGGAGGGGGAGGCCCTGCTGACTGGGCAGTGGTTAGATGGAGGCAGATGCTGATCCAAGGCCAGGGGAGGGGGAAAGGCTGTCAAGAGACTGTGAAAGCTTACCTTCTGTACAGCTGGCTGGTGAGACAGGCCCAGCAGGGAGCACCAATCCCCAGCCATACACTCTGGGCCAGGATTTCCTGCAGAGGCCTGTGATGTTGGGCACCCAACTGGAGATGCCTTGAAGGGGGCCTGATATCCAGGGGGCAGGTGCCAAGCTCTTCCTCGAAACCAGGGCCTAAAATCTCTGCTCCCTTGAAGTATTGGGAGTGGCCAGGTTAGTCTGTATCCACAAAACCAAGAAGGAGTCCTGTGGCACCTTAAAGACTAACAGATTTATTTGGGCATAAGCTTTCGTGGGTAAAAAACCCACTTCTTCAGGTGCATGGAGTGAAAGTTACAGATGCAGGCAGTTAGTCTTTAAGGTGCCACTGGACGCCTTCTTGTTTTTGCTCCCTTGAAAAGTCTCAGCCAGGCCCTGGGGCTGGAGTGCCCCCGAGGGGCAGGGGATGTAGAGGGGAAAGCCTGGCACCGCCACCTTCCTTCCTCTGGGCTTTCCACAATGCAGTGGAGCCGCAGGATTTTTCTCTGCTGCCCTGATTGCAGTGTTCCCCCACCCTGGCTCTGTTAGCTTTGCCCAGCATGCTGGGAGGAGACTGTGAAAGGCCGGGATGTGGGGACTCCTGCCGGCTCCCAGCCCCCCGCAGCAGCTGCTTCAATTCCTCTTTGAGGTCCCCTGCTAATGGAGTTCCAACGCTCTGTTAAATGGTCACAAATGGCTCCTGTTGGCCTGCTCCAGCCATTCCCAGGCTGCCCCCCTTTGAGGCGAGCAGGGAGGTGCGAGGGGCACCCTGCCTTGGAGGTGTTGGTGCTCGGTCCCATGTGTGAAAAGCCCCAGGGCTGCGAGGGAACAGGCCAGTAACCAGGCAGCGCAGGGAGCAGGCGGGGAGCGACTGGGCCGCGAATACACCCACAATGATGATACTCTTTGCTAGCCTTTCCTTGGCAAGCTGTCTGCTGGCTCTCACTCTCAGCAAGCAGCGAGGCAATGGGCAGCCTGGCTGAGCGATAGGTATGGGTGGGGGGCAGGAGTCTGCAGGTCCAGGGGAGGGGTGACCTTGCAAGGGGAAAGGAGGTTTTTTGGCATGAGACACAAGGCACAGCTGGGAAGTGTGGGTTGGACCGAAGCCATGGGATGCTCAGGCTGGGCTCTCTGGCAGCGAGGTGCATCAGGCTGTGGGATGAGACAGTGCACTGGGTCCAAGCTGCAGAGGGACACTGCCGGAGGCCTCACCCCCAACTCTCCCTGCTTTAACCCCTTACATCCCACTCACCTCCTAGAGTCGAGGGTGGAAACCAGGCGTCTTGGCTCACAGACATCCTACTGTGGTGGTTGAGGTGAGGATTGCAGTGAGTTCCCTGGGGCTAGTGAGCTCTCATGAGCTTCCTGGGAGATGGCTAACATGCAGGGTCGGCGCTACTATTTAGGCAGCCTAGGCAATCCCCTACAGCGCCAGGATTATTGGGGGGGTGGCATTTTGCCAGGGGGGCGGCAGGTGGCTCCAGTGGACCTCCCACAGGCATGCCTGCGGCAGCTCCACCAGAGCCACGGACCAACAGACCCTCCGCAGGAATACCCGCGGCAGGTCAGCCGGAGCCGCGGGATCAGCGCGGGGGGCAGCGAAATGGCCGAGCACCTAGGGCGCGAGAAACCCTGGCGCCGGTCCTGCTAACACGAGCTCATTCTGCTTACAGCTCACAGATACTGCAGGGGAGGAGGAACTAGCAGATCTGACCTCTAACCTACTAGCCCCCTTCTCTGCCCCGCCCCCCACAGACACCCTGAGCTCACTGCTCCTAGAGGTTCAGTCCAGCCTCAAAAACAAATTCCTTGGTTCTGAAAGCCTGGGTCCTGAGGCCCAATTCAGCCCCCAGGACTGATCCGGGACAACATGCCAAGTAAGGCCTGAGACCAGGGTAGATGGGCCTATGGATCTGATCTGGAGCCACAGATACCACTGGTTGTGTCCCTTGATCTGATCTGGAGGGAAGTAGGAGGGATACTGGGCTGCCTGATGGGGAGGGACAAGGGGGTTGATACTGGTCAGACTGGGGCCTGAGGACACTAGCCTGGTTGGGCCCTGGCTTTGACCCTGGCACCCCTGGCAGGCCCCAAGGTATTTTGGTACAATACATTCTTAGAGGGGAAGATGTAGGAGAAGCAGCACGATCACTCCCACCGCAGCCTCATGAAGTGAATCACCACGCAGCCTTCGCCCAGGACTATTCCAGTCCAAAAGGCGTCCAGGTCTGTGCCTAGTGCCGCACAGGTACAGGTCAGGTGGCCCCAGGAGCAGCCAGGCTGCAGAGCAGAGTTAGCCTGAAGGCACAAGCAGAGAAATGGGAGCTGAGAACAGAAGTCACTGCAGCAAAGTGGCAGAACTGGAACTTCCCAGAGCTCCAGGGAAGTCACACGTGGGAGCCTGAGCATGAGGGGGCTTCCTGGGAACATGAAAGACAAGGATCTTCCCCTTCGCAAGGAACGGGGCCTGGTGAAAAGATAACCCCTAGCACTGGCTGAAAATGCAGTGGTAGCCGTTCCTGGGAAAGCAGGGGCTGGGCAAGCCAAGAGTCAGTGGCTAAGGCACTCAGCTCTGTCAAGGCCCCTCACAGAGACCCTGCCTTCGTGTGGCCAGAAACCTCCCGCCAGAGTCAGCGATCAGGCTGAGAACTGGCCTCGGCGTCACACACTGGGGTAGCAGCCCCAGCCCTCCTGAAAAGCAGTTACAGGCAGCGCTGGTGTATGACAGCCAAAGAGTAAGTCCCTTCATCACAACTCCCCCTGCCCTGCGCTGGGCCTGCCCCCCCCCTTGTGTCGTCATTCGTGCCAGGCCAAGCCCCACAGAGGAGAAGCATAAAAGGAGAGTGAGCTGGGCTTTGTGACTGGCCCTGCCCGTTACTGCATGCTGAGGACCATGTTCCCGTGAGTGGGCACCGGCACCGAGAGAGTTTGTAGGGACTCACTGGCAGAGGGGTGTTGGTTATGTGAAAGAATTGCTGCCCTCTACACCCATGTGTGTGCCTTGGCCTGAGCTTGGCCCCTCCCAGCCCTAGCTGAGGGTTAATTCCCCCGGGGAGAGGGGTGGAGAGGAAGCCCTGCTGAATCCTCCCCCGTCTGCTGTCTGAGCTAGCGCAGTGCTCGGCCTGCAGGTTGCCTGGCAAGGTACGTTCCTTGCCATGGGTCTGTGACGCGCTCTGGTTTGCAAAGGGGAGCTTGCGCCTGGTGTGCCACAGAAAATGAATAATAATGTCATTCTTCCGGGGGGGGGGGGGTTAGCCTGTGCTCCATCCCCCACACAGCTCTTCTCTTAACCCTAGAGCTGCATTGCATCCATCAGTGTCAGAAGCACACACTGTTCCCACCTTTGGGTGGCCCTTCCTCCATCCCCAGGTGCTCTGCCACATCTTCCCCTGCCACACCGCTCCATCCCTGGGCTAGAACCACCAACTCCCAGGCCTCTCTCTTGCCTTACCTAGGTCACCAGCCCTCTCCCCCTCAACCCTTCCCCCGGCCACCTTCCCCCAGGCTGTCCTCTGCCCAGCCTCAGGCACGCATGGCTGGTCCCCCAGCGAGCACCCACCCGCACGCTCAGCCCTGCCCATGCCGGTGCTGCTGCCCTCTCCCCTGAGGATGGGCTCTGAGCAAATGCAGGGCAGGGCCCCCTGCCACCCTCAAGATGGGTTTGTGTAAGCTGCCTGCTGCCTGCCCCGTCCCCTACCCCCAACTCCTCCTGCAGTGGGAACACAGTGGCATGCAAAGGAAGCTGGTTTACGGTGAATCCTGGCACTAGTGTCCAAGGGGGCCAGATTTCTGTGTGTGTGTGTGTGTGTGTGTGTGTGTGTGTGTGTGTGTGTGTGTGTGTGTGTGTGTGTGAACACATTAGCAGGGGCACACCCATACTGATGTAAATCCAGTTACTGCCATCAGCAGAGTTACTCCGGATTTACACCAGCCCTGCGAAGGGTGGAATCTGGCCATGTGTTTGAGCTTCTCTTCTCTGTGCATTTACCAGCAGCGAGCTCCCGCCGGCCCCCAGCAGCTCAGCAGAGCAGCCTCTCTAGCGGGGCGCCCCTGGGTGCTGTTATAACCCAGGTGTCTGTCACCAGCAGCGGCTAGTTTGGCCCAGGATTTGTGGTGGTTCCCACTCGAGGACCAGGGAATTTATACAGTGAAGATCCCAGCGCCGGTGCTCGCTGCAGCCTGGAGATGCGGTGTTTGAATGGCACCTACTGGTACCGGCAGGCAGCACATCACAGAGACACCGTGTCTCTGACACTGCCCGGCACCTCCTGCTTCTGCGGATGGTTCATGTCACCGTTCATTCTTCCAGCCCCAGGCAGGCAGGAGTCGGCTCATGTCTCCACAGGTGGGGGGTTTGCTCTGGTGTAAGTGCAGACCCCGCAGAGCCCCCGGACCCCGCACCGTTCCCGGACCCACCATTCAAACCCTGAACCGGACCCCGCACAGCCCCCGGACCCACCATTCACAGCCCGAACCGGACCCCGCACAGCACCCGGACCTACCATTCACACCCCGGACCGGACCCCGCACAGCCCCCGGACCCACCATTCACAGCCCGAACCGGACCCCGCACAGCTCCCGGACCCACCATTCACACCCCGGACCGGACCCCGCACAGCCCCCGGACCTACCATTCACACCCTGAACCGGACCCCGCACAGCCCCCGGACCCACCATTCACAGCCCGAACCGGACCCCGCACAGCTCCCGGACCCACCATTCACACCCTGGACCGGACCCCGCACAGCCCCCGGACCTACCATTCACACCCTTAACCGGACTCCGCACAGCCCCCGGACCACTACTCACACCCCCAACAGCTCCCGGACCCCGCACAGTTCCCGGACCCACCCGCACAACTCCCGGACCCACCATTCACACCCTGAACCGGACCCCGCACAGCCCCGGGACCCACCATTCACAGCCCGAACCGGACCTCGCACAGTCCCCGGACCCACCATTCACAGCCCGAACAGGACCCAGCACAGCTCCCGGACTCACCATTCACACCCTGAACCGGACTCCGCACAGCCCCCGGACCCACCATTCACAGCCCGAACCGGACCTCGCACAGTCCCCGGACCCACCATTCACAGCCCGAACAGGACCCAGCACAGCTCCCGGACTCACCATTCACACCCTGAACCGGACTCCGCACAGCCCCCGGACCCACCATTCACAGCCCGAACCGGACCTCGCACAGTCCCCGGACCCATCATTCACAGCCCAAAGCGGACCCTGCAAAGCCCCCAGACCCGGCACAGCCCGAAGCGGACCCCGCCCAGGCCCCGGACCCACCATTCACAGCCGGAACCGGACTCAGCATCCGCCGGCGCTCCCGACCGGACCCAGGGCTCTCGCTGTCCCCACCAAGAATCCGACCAGCGCTGCGGAGTTCCTGAAAAACTATTTTATTGGTTTACAGGGAGGGAGCCGCCCGCAGGGACCAGCCCAGCTCCGGGGGCTCCCGGCCTGCGGAGCCGAGCCCGCCCGGGCGCTAATCGGGCCGAGCGGGCGGGGAACCCGGACCCCCTGAGCAGGGCCCAAGGCTGGGACTGAGCGGGCGCAGAGGCAGCTCTCTCGCACTGCGCAGCCGAAGCCAGAGCCGGGGCTGCTGCTGCGGACCCCGGAGCAGGAGCGATCCAGCGCCGCCGAACCGCGCCGAGCCCGGGCGGCGCCTGTCCAGCGTCCGCGGGCTCCGAGCCCATCAGTGCGTCCGGCCGCGGCTCCCCGGGCGCCCCTACACCTTGGTGGCCAGCGAGTGCAGCTCGGATTTCTGGGTCTGCGCGCTGAGCGTGGAGGAGCCCGAGCCGGCCGGGCCGCGCAGCGCCGGGCGCAGCCCCAGCAGCAGGCGGCACTGCGCGCGGAAGCGCAGGTCGAAGAAGGCGTAGAGGAAGGGGTTGAGGCAGCTGTTGATGTAGGCCAGGCAGGTGGCGTAGGGGTGCAGCAGCACGACGAGGCCGAGGAAGGCGCAGGGCAGGTCCAGCAGCCCCAGCTCGCTGAGCACGTAGAGGCTTTTGAGCAGGTGGAAGGGCAGCCAGCAGAGCGCGAACACGGCCACCAGCGTGGCGATGATGCGCAGCAGCCGCCGCTTCTCCTGCTCCTTGCGCAGGTGCTGGAAGTGGCGGCTGAGGCTGGCGCCGATGCAGCAGTAGAAGAGGGTCATGAGCAGCAGCGGCAGCAGGAAGCCCAGCGCCGTGGTGCCCAGGCTGAGCGCGCCCCACCAGTAGCGCTCGCTCTGCGCGCTGGCCACGCCGCTGAAGTCCATGTCGCAGACCGTGAGGTTGTCGGCCGGGCCGGGCTGCGTGTCGCGCAGCAGCAGGGCGGGCAGGGCCAGCAGGCCGGCCAGCAGCCAGAGCGCAGCCAGCGGGAGCAGCGCCGAGGCGCGGGGGCGCACGGGCCGGGAGCGCGGCAGGGAGCGCACGATGGCCAGGTAGCGCTGGAAGCTGAGGCAGCCCAGGCAGAAGGCGGAGGCGAACATGTTGAGCAGCACCAGGTAGCTGCTGAGCTTGCACAGCGCCGAGCCGAAGGGCCAGTGGAAGCGCAGCGCCGTGTACGCGGCCCACAGCGGCAGGGTCACCACGAAGGCCAGGTCGGCCAGCGCCAGGTTGCCGATGTAGGTGTCGGCGGAGCGGCGCTTGGCCCGCGGGCCGCGCCACACGGTGAAGATCACCAGCCCGTTGCCCGACAGCCCCAGCACGAAGACCAGCATGTAGAGCACGGGCAGCAGCAAGAAGGACACTTCCCAGTCCGCCGGCCACTCGCACTGCGCGCCCGGGCCGCTCTCGTTCCCCTCCCCGTAGTAATAGTAGGGCTCGTCCTCCATGGCCCCGCACTGCGCCCCGCCGCTCTCCCGCTGCCTATAAGGGGGCTCCCGCCACTGCCCCCCGCCCCCTGCGGCGCGGCCGGAGACCCACCCCCGGCTGCCGCTCTGCCGGCCCGGCCCAGCCCGCCGGGGGCCGGGCGTCCCGGGCCAGCGTCCTGCGCCCGCCCCAGGCACATGCCGGGCCAGAATCCTTCCGCCACCGCACACCCCGGGCCAGAATCCCTGCCCCCCCATGTCACACCCCGGGCCAGAATCCCTGCCCCCCAACGGCACATCCCAGGCCAGAATCCTTATCCTTCCCCCCCCCGCACGCCCCAGGCCAGCGTCCTGCGCACCCACCCCACCCCAGGCACACCCCGGGCCAGAATCCTTCCCCCACCGCACACCCTGGGCCAGAATCTCTGCCCCCCCATGGCACACCCCGGGCCAGAATCCCTGCCCCCCAACGGCACATCCCAGGCCAGAATCCTTATCCTTCCCCCCACACACACACCCCAGGCCAGCATCCTGCGCACCCACCCCACCCCAGGCACACCCCGGGCCAGAATCCTTCCCCCACCGCACACCCCGGGCCAGAATCCCTGCCCCCTAATGGCACACCCCGGGCCAGAATCCTTCCCCCACCGCACACCCCGGGCCAGAATCCCTGCCCCCCAACGGCACATCCCAGGCCAGAATCCTTATCCTTCCCCCCCCACACACACCCCAGGCCAGCGTCCTGCGCACCCACCCCACCCCAGGCACACCCCGGGCCAGAATCCTTCCCCCACCGCACACCCCGGGCCAGAATCTCTGCCCCCCCATGTCACACCCCGGGCCAGAATCCCTGCCCCCCAACGGCACATCCCAGGCCAGAATCCTTATCCTTCCCCCCACACACACACCCCAGGCCAGCGTCCTGCGCACCCACCCCACCCCAGGCACACCCCGGGCCAGAATCCTTCCCCCACCGCACACCCCGGGCCAGAATCCCTGCCCCCTAATGGCACACCCCGGGCCAGAATCCTTCCCCCACCGCACACCCCGGGCCAGAATCCCTGCCCCCCCATGTCACACCCCGAGCCAGAATCCCTGCCCCCCAAGGGCACATCCCAGGCCAGAATACTTATCCTTCCCCCCCCCCCGCACACCCCAGGCCAGTGTCCTGCGCACCCACCCCACCCCAGGCACACCCCGGGCCAGAATCCTTCCCCCACCGCACACCCCGGGCCAGAATCCCTGCCCCCTAATGGCACACCCCGGGCCAGAATCCTTCCCCCACCGCACACCCCGGGCCAGAATCCCTGCCCCACCCCAGGCACATCATGGGCCAGAATCCTTCCCCCACTGCACACCCTAGGCCAGCGTTCTGCTCCCACCCTCTGCCCACCCTGGGCCAGAATCCTTCCCCCCGCACACCCCAGGCCAGCATCCTGCCCCCGCCCCTCACATACCCCGGGCCAGAATACCTGCCCCCCCCAGGCACACCCCGGGCCAGAATCCTTCCCCCCACCCCCACACATCCCGGGCCAGTGTCATGCCCCCCACCCCCGGCACATCCCGGAGCAGCGTCCTGTACCCGCCCTCCACACACCCTGGGCCAGAATACCTGCCCCCCCACTGGCACACCCCGGGCCAAAATCCTGCCCCCGCCAGGCCCAGAATCCTTCCCCCCCACCACACACCTGGCCAGAATCCCTGCCCCCCCCCGACACACCCCAGGCCAGAATCCTTCCCCACCCCCACACACTCCGGTCCAGCATCATGCCCACCCCTCCAGGCACATCCCAGGGCAATGTCCTGCCCCCGCCCTCCACACACCCCGGGCCAGAGTCCTGCCCCCGCATTCCCGCCCCGAGCCAGAATCCCTGCCCCCCCCAGCACACCGCGGGCCAGAATCCCTGCCCTGCCCCCCGCACACCCCGGGCCAGAATCCTTCCCCCTCCGGCACACCCGGGCCAGAATCCTTCCCCACCCCCGCACACCCCGGGCCAGCGTCATGCCCACCTCCCCCTTCACGCGCATCCCGGGCCAGCGTCCTGCCCCACCCCCCACACACCCTGGGCCAGAATCCTGCCCCTGCCCAGGCCCACCCCGAGCCAGAATCCTGCCCCCGCACCAGGCACATCCCGGGCCAGCGTTCTGCCCCTGCCCCCCCAGGCACATTCTTGGCCAGAGTCCTGCCCCTCCTCCCCCTGGCCCACCCTAAGACAGAGTCCTGGCCCTGCCCCAGGCACCTCACTTCTCACCCCCACAGATCCCCCACCCCATGCCTCCCAGCACAGAGCGAAGCTTGAAGAGACACAGAAAGGGAACAAGGGAGGCTCTTGTTTGCTTGGGTTGGGTTGGGGGGCAAGTGGAATCACTCCAGACCCCACACCGGGCAGCCGGGGGCCAGTGACAGAGGGAGGGAGACAGCGTGCAGATGGAACTGCACACCCCTGCAATAACAGCGCACATCCATAGACACAGACTAACACCAGTGCATGTACCCACACCAGCAATAATGGCATGCTATGCTCACACACACACATCCCCCAGCAACAACAGCACACAGGTACACATGCCCCAAGGACGACAGCACATACACACGCACACAAGCAACAACACACACTCCTTCCCTCCACAGACAACACACAGCCACATGCACTCACCCTCAACACACTGTCACCCCCCAAAACCTTACTCCCTGTGCTCAGACACCCCACATACCCGGCTCCCCTAGGCCCCCGTGAGGTGCTGGAGGGGGCTCCAGGAGCCCCAGGTTAAAATTCCACTGGCAGAGGAGGGGAGCTTTGGGATGATCTGCTGGCATTGGTAGGAGCCACCTCATGGGCCCAGCCACCCCTGCTGTGGGGGTCAGGGGGTGGGGAACCTTTATCTCTGAGTCTCATAATAACAGGGTGCCTTTGGAATCCACACACAACACACGCACACATTGCCATCACACACACACACACACACACCCCTTTAGACTGACTCTCTTTCACACACACATACACACACACACTGCCATGGGAGTCACACACACATACACACACACACACACACACAGAGTCCTTTAGATTGACTCTCTCTCACACAAACACATACACACACACACACACTACCATAGGAGTCTCTCACACACACACACACTCCTTTAGACTGACTCTCTTTCACACATACTCACACACACACCGCCATGGGAGTCACACACACACAGAATCTTTTAGACTGACTCACTTTCTCTCTCTCTTTCTCACACACACACATTCTGCCACGGGGAGGTCTTACATACACAAACTTGGGAAATCACACACCTACACACAACACAAATGGAGATAACACACTCACACCCACCACATACCCTCATATCCCCCCCACATACTCACATGCAGCACATACCCTGATATCCCTGCACAATATAACACACACACACAGATCATAACACACACATTCATCTCCCAACACAACCAAACAAATCCATCCTTCACAGCACACCCACGCATTCCCACACACGCACTCCAAGGTGCACCCATTCTCCCCTCTCCCACAACACATACATTCACACAACCTACTCCCCCCCCAAATCACACAGGTGCATTCAACCTCCCCTCCACACACGTTTTCATTCCGGTTGTTGATTCCCCCCCCATCCCTCCCCAGCAGGTAGCATACACCCTCCCACCACACACACACTCTCTGGCTCCCCATACGCACACATACAGTGTACACCCACCCAAAGCACACCACGTAGGCTCCAACACCCTCCATCTCACACATACACTACATCTGTACATACGGCACAGACACCCAGATATGCGCCCCTCCCACCATTCTGTTCCACATGTACATTCCCCCAATCACACACACAGACTGTATCTAAACTAGCCTTTGGCCCCGCAGGTTCCCCTCTTTGGCACCACTCTGAGCTCTGCCAGGAGCAGAGCCGGCGAGAATTACTGCAGACAGGGCTGTGGTTCCAGCCACTTTCCCGTTCAACCCTGCTCCCATCTGACTCAAGGCAGCAGTGCACAGGGGTTTGAGAGGGAAAAGGTTCATGACAGCAAGGCCATAACCCTGCACACACAGCGCACCCACATCTTAGTGCATCCACACACAACCCACGCCCAGCCCTTTCCCGTACACTCCTCACACCCACACGCTTGCTTTCCGAGTGCCCGCTGACTGAGCAGATAGTCTAGCCCCTCCTCGGCCGGCTGCTGCGGGGACCTGAGGCCTTAATGTGTTTTCTCAGTGCTGGGAGAAGCACGTTTGTTTTTCCTTCCTGGGTCAGTGTTTTGCTAGGGCCTGCAGCCCCGGATCCGGGTGATAAGGGGAAGATGGCTGGCGAGAAGATAAATCTCTTTCTGGAGCCTTTCTCCTGAGGATTAGAGCCAATGGTTAGTGAAGGCTGGGTGGAGCCTTCTCCTTGTTACTGTGCTATGTAGTCCTAGGGGGCGCTCTGCAAGGCGTGGCCCCAGAGCAGAGGAATCTGGTATGCCTTGTGCCTGGCTGCTGGAGTTCAAATGGCTAGGTTGGCTTGGGACACTGGGGGGAGGGGCAGGAGGCGGATTGGTGGTTGACCTGGCTGTGGATATAATTGCCTTTGCAGTCAAGATTTGAGTTAGTCGTAAATTTTAAATTGTGAGGTTTGCAGTGGGTCGAGAATTAGTCTTGAAGGCACTCGTGCAAAATGTGACCTGATGCGCAGCACCGCTGTCTTTCCTGTACTTCTAAGGGCAGCCGCCAGAGCTCAGCCCCTGTGAAACTCAGCCCCGATCCTGCCATCGGATTCACGTAGGATGATCCTGCCAGCCATGTGTCTCTGCTGGCAGGACCGGGGCCTGTATGTGCTGCCTTGTCTGAGAACAGGGTACGGCCTGGAGTCATTTAGTGTTATCACTGCCCCCCCCCCCAAGCAATTCTTAGCATCCCGTTTCCTCCAGCGCAGTGTGGCTGTCACACTCCATGTATTAATTGTCCTGGGGGAACGTTTCACATCTAGTTTTGAATTCAGAGAATGCATTGCTGTGTAAAAGCAGACGCTCGTGTTTTTTCACCCCAGCTGTAGGGAGCAATGAAAATACAGACTCCAGCCCAGGCCTGCAGCAAGCCTGGAGTGAAAGCCACGTGCTCCTACTGCCTTTGAGCCGACCGGAACAGCGTGGGGTTATTATGGCCCCTTTATTCCTGCTCAGAGGAGCTTTGCTAACCTTCTCTAAACAAGTTGACTTCACTGACACATTCGCCCTGAAAGGCTGAGAGCCCCTTCCCTCCCTCCTGGACCCCTGCCCATCATGGGCATCTCAGGGTGGTTTGCCATCTGTCCTGGATTAGGAGCTTCTGGGGGCAGGAGCTTTTGAGTCCGTGCAGCGCCGTGCACATCCTAGCTATGGGAGCAGAGCTCAGTACCCGACATCCTTAGTTCCTTGTAGTTTCTCTCTCTTTCCTTAAACCCATCTCTCCTCCTCTATCCAGTGGAGGCCCTGAGCTCTTGGATAAGCAGCACAGGCCACTTATTGAGATGCCCACACGGGAGCTGAGCTCTTTAGAAAACCTGCCCCCCGCCCAGCAATGGCTGCTGAGTGCTGAGCATTGTAGCCAGCATCATTCTGATGGACATGAAGCCCTGGGCATTATAGTCTGGGACCCCAAAGCCAGCAGGATCTCGGAGGCCTCCGGAAGCAGCGTCTCCCTCCCTTGGGCTTGTTTCACACACATGATGGGCTCAGTGGCTTTTTTCCCATACACCCAACAAAACCAGGCTTGTTCAAAGACAGCCCTGAAAAAGATGCTTCCCTTCCTGAGTCTCCAGGTGGCGCGTCCCCAGCTGCAGCTCCTCAGTGAGGGCCCGGGGGAGAGGGCCGGGCTCTTGGCAGGATTCTAGCTATTTGCTGAGATGTTCCCTGCTCTCATGGCTGGGAGCGGTTTATTTTATCACGTGTTGCCCTTCGGAGGAAGCCCTGCTGCGCTCCTGCTGAGCCTGCACTTTTTATCCAGGTCTGAAGGGGAAAGATAACCCGGGCCCCGAATCAATCACAGCCCTGGCTCCCCCGAGTCAGCAGGACCCTCAGTGAACAGTGCCTCCCTGGGGCCAGCTGTCACTCCTGGGGCCATGTCCTCTGGCTTCCCCTGAGACCATGACACGGATCAGGGATGCTGGGCTGCAGGCCAGTGGCAACTCCCCATGGAAGCCTGGGCCTGGCTGGAACAGTGACCTCCCAACCCTGTGGGGGAAGTGGGCTGACACTGATCCTGCTTCCTGGGCAGCAGGATCAGGCCTGTCTGCAGGAAGATGGTCCTTTCCTATCCTTTCGTGCCCAGAGGGGAAGGCGTGGGCTGTTTGCAGAGTCTATTCCATTGTGCTGGCTCTGCAGCCCATCCCAGGTGGAGGGGGGGACATATGACTCCCCAGCTGCCTGAGGACTTGTTCCCATATGCAGGCTGCAGGGCCTGGCCGTCTTTTGGGCAAGGGACTCAGACATGGGGGTGGCAAGAGAGCGCTGTAGCTTATTGTTTAATCTCAGCTCTTTCCGCTGTCCCTCACCGTCCATGGATCTGTTGGGGGGAGAGGAGGTGTCACCCGCTGCTAAGGGCTTGTTCTCCATCTCATGTGACAATCCTTGGCTGCTGATCGCGTGGTCATCTACAGAGCAACTCGCTGGGACATCTCCAGGAGAGGATGATGTCAGTGCAACGTGCTGTCAAGCAGGGAGCAAGCAGAGGCTTTTGGGAACCTCTTAATGGCCAATGACACTATTTTCATGCAAATGTGATTAGCAATGAAGCACATGGTGTGAAAGGGTGGGAAACATAGTAAATAAGGAGATGTTGGTATTTATCTAAACGGAGGCCTGATTCTCTACTCACGCTGGGGTAAATCAGGAGTAACTGCACTGAAGGGATGAGGTAAAACCAGAGAGCAGAGTCTGGGCTGGAAGGTTTGCCTTGAAACGTCAGCTGCTCTGTAACAACCACTGTAAATCTGTGCTGTGCTGTGGCATGGAAAGTTCTGCTGTCCCTGAAGCAGCTTAGGCCCACTGGCTGGGTGCTTCATTGGTGTAAACTCAATTACGAGCAAATGAGGATGCCACAGCTGGCGGTGGTATAGGAACTGCCCAGGGGCTGAGCCAGGCTGCCATTGGCTGGGGGGAGGGAGAGGGGGCAGAGCAAAGGGCTCTGCGGGCAGAAAGGGGAAATTCCATCTTAATAAAAGGTCCAGGAAGAAGAAATAAAAAGCCCAGGCACAGGCGGGGGAGCCAAGCAGCCATGCCTCAGGGAAGGGGGCAGAGTACCAGAGCAGCTATGTTTAAATCCAGAATACAGGCCTTAGGGAGAATGGGGGGTGGGGATCACCCATGGGCACATGGCTCACAGGGGAGTCAGCCCAGGAGCAAGGAGGACACCACATTTGTATCATGGGAGCTGCTCACCCCTGGCCACACAATGGCCTTGCCGACACCAGGACAAAGCTGCACTTACCTCCAAATAGCCAAGATTGTTACAGCCTATGGTGCAGCCTCGCATTCCCCCGGACCTGCTAACACGCGAACACTGCACATGGCTATGTCCTCATGGTGCACCGTGGGCCGTGGCTTTAACTCACTCTAGATGCTCAGCGTCAGCAAGGCTCTGGAGCGTGTGCCCATTCAGGCTGGGGGTGCTAGGGGGCTTCCTCCCCCAGCTCTAGCCTTTGGGTGTTGCTGAGGGGTTTAGGGAGAGGAAGGACACAGACGGGGGTCAATGGGACAATGGAAGTTGCTCCAGTCACCACCTCCAAGTAAGCCTATGCTAGGGGGAGGGGAGACGCAGAGTCATGAGAACGAGGATGGATTCCTGCTCCGGCCCCTTCCCTTAGGGGCCCCACTGGGTGTGAGCTGGGCTCCTGGGTCCCCTCCAGGGTAGGGACTGTTCTGCCACCAGGGCACCATGCTCTGCAGAAGGAGAACGACATCAAACCGAGTCACCCGCCAAAGGCACTTCCCCCCCCCTCGCCCTAACAGTACAGTCCCAGCCCACAATGGGAGAGCGTTTGAGTTGGGAGGCGCTCGCTAGGAGAGGCACAGCCCAGGGACGTGCCTCCCGCCCAGCGCAGGAGAGCTCAGGGATCATTCATAACACAAGGCACCATAGGCGCTGACTCCATGGGTGCTCCGGGGCTCAAGCACCCACTGAAAAAAAATAGTGGGTGTTTAGCACCCGTCAGCCACAGCTGTTCGGCCACAGGTGGGAGCCCCTGAGAGTGAGGGTGGAGAACAGTGAGTGGTGGATGGGAAGGGCATTGGGGGAGGAGTGGAGCAGGGGCAGGGCCTGGAGAGGGGGCAGGACCTCAGGACAGAGTGGGAGTGGGACACCCATAGGGAAAAATAAAAGTCAGCCCCTATGCAAGGCACTGTAGGCCTTCCCCTCCAGCCCCGGGGGCGCATCGCCCCCTTTTCCCAGCTGAAGAAGGTGGGGTAGCCAAGGCCACACGCTAAGCGAGTGGCAGACATGGGACTACACTCAGGCGCACATGGGCCAGTAGCCTGTCAGCTTCTCCAGCTGCTGCGCCCAGGCAGGGGGCCTCTGGGGCTCTCCGTGAAGGTCTGAGACTGTCCTGGAGAGAAAGACCCAGGCCTCACGGGATGTGAGTGCACTGGGCTTGCTGCTGGGCCAGGCCAGCGGCTGCCTCTGGAGATTAGGACAATGAAGTGAGAGGGCTGGCTGCTCACCAAGGAGGCTGCAACCCGGCTCCTTGGAGCAAACCTCCCGTCTTGCTTCTATAAAAGGTGCTGGCGTTGGCTGGGGCGAAGGGCTCGCCCATGTGTCTGTGCAGCGCTAGCCTCACCCGACCCTCCTGCAGCACAATGGCAGGAAGCACTGAACTCCAGAGGGGATGTTTTCCCCAAGTTATTATTTTGTATCTAATCTGTGTCTTGCCCTTTTTTTGGTTTTAATGACATCCCTTTCCCGCCGCCGAAGTTTTTGCAATTAGATGTCACTATAATCCCATCCCCCGCTGTCCATGGGCAGCAATGGCTGTGTGCTCTGGTCCCAGAATCCGTTAGCTGGGACTCCCCTGGCCATGGGCTTACAAGGCCTCCCTCTCATGCACTGACCAGGAAGGGCCAGGTGGGAGGAAAGGGCATTCGTGGGAAGAGAAGAGCTGATTGGTTTGACATGGACAAAGCAGCCATTCTAGGCACCAGCTCTGGCTGAGCATGGTGCCACGCCCCAGCTGTGTATAGAAACACCGGGTCCTGCCTCTGGGGTACTGGTGGGGGAGGGGGGTGTCTGTCATGAAAGGTTCCTCTGCATTTTTCCGTGAAGCAAGGGGGCTCTGGGCACTGCTCCACACGAAGGCTTGTGCGCAGCCAGAGTAACACTCCAGTGCAAAACTTCCAGCAGCTCCACAGGGGTCATGCACCACCCCTGAGCTACAGAGAAATCGCTTTGCTAGCTTGTGATTGTGGGGTGTGTGTTAGGGCAGAGCCATGGTCCCATCTCGGGCTGCCTCTCTCCCTGCCCCCTATAGGTGGCTAGAACCGCGCCCACTAGCAATCCTAGCTTCACAGCCTTGGTGCTCAGCCCGGTGCGAGGACTGTGGCTGTGCCTGACCTCCGAATAGGGAGAGCAAAGGAGGGCGAGAGATCTGCATTATGACCCTGTATCCACCTGCCCAGGGGCAGGACACAATCTACTCTCCAGCATCTTCCCAGGCAGCCGGCACTGCGGAACAGTTCTCATTTGCAAACGATTAGGACACACCCGGCCAAATAACTGGGTTTAGTGCCCAGTAAGGTTGCTATGGGACCGTGCCATGACAAAACCCGCCTGCATGTGATGTTACCTTTGAGGTTACAAAGTGGAAATGGGATGACGGGCAAAGCCTGGATCTTTAAAAGGGTCTTGAAAAGTCAGCTGCCATGGAAGCAAGTCTAGGCACTGAAATAACTCTGCGGAAGGGAGGCCCAAGGGAGAAGCAGCCCCTGCTCTCTCCATTACCAACGGCACTTGTCTGGGAACAGAAATGAAAGCTGGAAGGTGCACAGATAGTGCTGGGATGGGAGCCACAGAAGCGATGCTGCTGCCGAAGTACAAAAACCCAGGACAGCTGGGCTGATCCTGAGCCCGTAACACCAGCCAGCTGGCAGAGTGCACTGAGCAGTCACCTCAAAGTAGGGACAGTCCTGGGAAAACCCGGCCAGGTGGCAGCCCTACGCTAAGTACCCCCGAGAAGCGCCATTAGCTCCCCTGGCTGGCCCGTGCAGGACTGTTCTCTGCTGTGTAAGTGACGGCCGCCATCTTGTCTCTACACCAGCGACTGACGGGGCAGCCCCAAAGCCAGAAGTGTGAGCTGCATGGCTTGAGCTAACACCCTGCACCAGAGTATGCAACAGACTCACATTCTGCGCAGATCCAGCCCAGAGAGGACCTGTCACACACACGCACCAGGGGCCAACATCTCATCTCCAGGGCTTTGGCCAAATGTCCCACACAAGGGAGCTTTTCTTGGACACTGCTTGGAACTTCGTAGATCTGGCTGCCAGAGCATTGCCCCATTGCTCCTGGTCCCTAAGGGCCACCCTATGCAGCTCATCTCCCTCCTTGGCACTGACGGCCGCAGACATGCGTCGATGGTTGTCATGCCCTGCGTCAGCCATTGTTTACGCTTCCTCATCAGTCAGCCCGTCAACCCTTTTTCCCCACGTACTGCTCTTCTCCAATGCCGGTGACTGTGCTTGGGCACCCCTTGCGCTGCACACAGGAGGGATGTGTCTTCACTGCGGCTTCATCAGAGCTGCTCCACGTCTGCCCTGGAATCTGATGCCTCTGCGTTGGCAGCCCCAAACCACATCTGCTTTCCCAGGCCCAGCTTGCACAGTACCTGCTCACCCCGAGGTCTTCTCCAGCATGGCACCTTCCCAGAAAGCTGCTCTGCATTAGTGCCAAGGAGCCATGCTAGCAGGTCTCATTGCAGGAGCAGGGTTGAGTCAGTTCAGGCTCAGCCCTGATGGACTCCAACGCACCCTATTCCCTGCCCAAAAGCACATGCCCCAGGCACATCACCACCCGCTATCACGCACCCGCATGCCTCACTCAAAGCCCAGAGCTGGCTGGGGGCTCACTGGTGCCTGCTGAAGGCTGGGATGTCTCTTGTGAAGAAGGGAAAGCCGGTTCTCTTTGCTGATGAGTCCATCAGAGGGGAAAAATCCTCCACAGCTTTCAGAGTGTGAGTAAATCCAAGGCCTGGCCCCCCATGACCCTGGCACTTCTCAGAGGTGTAGCAGTATTAACCCTGGCCAGGTGCTAACTTGGGCAATTACTTTGTACCTTCCCAGCTGTTTCAACTGGACGCAATAGCACCCGTCAGAGAAGATCCTGGGTGACCTTTCCGTAGCAGAGTTAATACAGTTAAGAGAATGCTCCAAAATAAGGAACTTTATTCCACTCCCCTTGGTAACCTCAAGCAGCTCTTTGCTGGGATGGGGGTGAATGGACATGCATTAATTCCCCAAGGGGAATGCACAGGGCCTGTTTAGGAGAAAGCTGGAATTTAGAGATCCATCATGTATCACCTGCTAAAAGTGGCAAAACTCTGGCTCTGCCATATCTCTGTGGAAAGCGAATTCCTTTAACACATGCTTCACTCATTTCCCCAAACTGCTCTGGGACTGCTTTCTTTTGAGCAGCTGCCATGTTTCACCCCAGAGGTGGCTGCATTTTAGTGCCAAAGTGTGGGGAGGGAGAGATAGCTCAGTGGTTTAAGCCTTTGGCCTACTATACCCAGCATTGTGAGTTTAATCCTTGAGGGGGCCATTTAGGGAAATAGGGTGAAAATCTGTCTGGGGATTGGTCTTGCTTTGAGTGCGGGGGTTAGACTAGATACTTTCTGACCCTAGTCTTCTATAAATGAACTATCCCTTGTGTATTGACCTGTTGGGCTTTTAAAGTGTCTTGGGTGGTCTTCTTTGGAAATAACAGCTTTAAGGGGGAGGTTTTCAAAGCTGCTGAGGGATTTGGATTCCTGGTTCCCATTCATTTTAATGGCAACTAGGCATTCAAATCCCTTAGTCCACCTGAAAATCTCAGCCTGGAAATGTACCAGTAAGGCTGCTACTGGTGGGAAAACAGGTTTGAATAAAATAAGCATCACCCACCCCCAAACCTTCCTATGACCCCCAGACTGACCCTTACCTGAGTTCTGACTGTTTCAGTTCTGAATAGTTCCGTTCACTTTCTCTTGTCCCCTCCTCCCCCCATTCTGTTCCACTGGGAGAGGAAAAGCCAAAATACCATGAGAAAGGCCATTCGCATGGAGCTTCTGTCCCAGCTAGTGGCAGCCAAGAACTGCAGCTCTCAACCTGTTCTCACGACATTCCTGCCGACCCAAGGAGCTTGACTAAGATCCAGATAAATAGCCAGACTTCTGGGTCCTTATTCAGACAGAATCGCTGAACTTTTTGTGGGTCATCCAGCACTGCTCTTTTCTCAGACCCGCGTTCCTGCTCACATCTGCTCCCCAGCCCAATGCACTTGGGGGTAAGGGGCAACAGAACAGCACAAAAAATTATCAGTAAAAATAGCCTCTGCAAAGCAAACTCGCTCAACTAATGAAGCCCCAGATTCAGCTGAATAGATTGTTCTTTATTAATGTCCCAACACCTCCGATCCAAACACCCTTTGAATTATGAGAACATTTCCCACCCAGATCTGGATCCAAGTGTCATGGCTTGGGATTATTTCCATTCTTTATTTATAGAGAGAGAATTTGTACAGCTCCTAGCACTGTAAGGTCCTGGGCCATGGAAAGGTCTCCTAGGCCCTATTGCAATTAAAATGCATAATAATAGTGTGACCCAACATTCATTCTTGCTATTGAAGTCCCTGGTCTAACCATTCCCTACTGCCAGAGGGTATAGGGGTTTGAAAATCAACAAACAAAATAGGTGACTTCTCTTTTAGGCCAGGTTAGTGCAGTGTCTCCTGATAAAAGCATTTCTCCTCCACTAGAGGTGGCTGGGCTAAATCTGAGCAGTCTTGCAACAACAGGGCTGGGAGCCAGGCTCAGCCCTGCAGGACAGGAGCCGCCCTTGCTGAATGAGTATGGGGCACCGAGCTAGATATTGGTTTCTATCCCCGCTCCACCCAATGCATCCCAAAAGGAATCACAAGCATCCCTCCATGATGCACTCTGCCACCATCCAGGAGGCCCGTGTCCCAGGCACTGTGGTCTGATAGGAGAAGCCTCAGGGACCTGGCAGCTCTGTGGTAGCCCCTCGGCTCCCCATATTGTTCTGGGCTCATGTGACAGTCATGATCACCCCAGGGCTGGCTGTTCAGACCCAGGAATTGGGAACCCCCCTGTTTGCCCATGTGGGCTTGGGTTTATTTTAGGTTTTGAGACAAAAGGAAAATTGCATCTGAGGAGCGGCAGTTCTACGAGCAGGAAGGCGATGGCTCTGCACCACGCCTGGGGCGGTGAGGGGTGTCCAGAGATCTGCCGCTTCCGCCAGACACCGGGGCACTTCCCTCTCGGCTCCTGCCTGAAAGGTCCAGAGCCTGAAGCAGGAGTCAGATGTTCAGCAAAGAAAGAGGCTCTGGCTCAAGTGGTGAACGAAAGGGCTTTTCTGGCCAGTAAAATCTGTGACTCTCCAGCTTCATCTCTGTCCAGCCTCTCCAGCCACAGGGCAATCCAGTGAGCTAAGCACCAGGCAGGCAGGAAATACCCAGAACCCCCTGCGTCACTGGTTTAGGGAGCCCCTCATCCTCCCAAGGGAAATAAATTGTGCTCCAGGCAGGACGAGCTCTTAAAAACCCAGCTCCCACTTGCTCTCCACCTCAAACGCTCTCCCGGCATTTCAGAGTGGGGTTTGCTCCAATGTCCTTGGCCAGAATTTCTCCTCCCCCTCATTCGAGTGCTGCGTACTGGCTGCTGCCCTCCCTCTACCCACTTCATGAGATGCTGAGAAGCCCTTGCCTTGCTGTGGCTCCAGCAGGAAATGGGGGATCAGCATCTCAGGATCATGCCCTTTCTCTGAGCATGGATGACCGGGTAGCTCCCCAAAAGTGATGCTTTGCTTCTTTTCAAACACTCCCTGGGCTGGCTCCTCACCTACGGGCACACCGAGCATGGGCATTGCCGCAGCAGGCACCCGGGGACATGGGGGGAGCAATCAACATATTTCAAAACTCCATTTTTGAACGTTACTGTTGTTTGCAATAATTCTCGATGACTGATGTCCAGAGGTAAATGCCGTTCTGTCCAGCAGCACTGCCTGGGGAAAAAGGGAAAACGCACATGACTGGAGGTCAAAGAAAAGGTGTGGTTTGTAAAAATAACGGGCTTCTTGTGCTATGAAGAGTGTCCCTGATCTGCCATGGGGAGCAGTGTGTGGGGAAGGAAAGGATGTGCCAGCAGCTGCTGGGAGGCTGCAAAGGGCAGTTTTGCATTTTGTTGTGAGAACTGGTAAGGCAAAATCTGCGCAAAGCTGGGTAGTTGTTGACTAATATTTGCTGGCTAGTATTTGCACATATCGTATTAATACGATGCATTATCCACCCATGCATTAAGCAGAAATAGCATTGTTATGGGATGTCCACCACACCCCAGGCCCTGGAGGGGTGAAGGTAGCTAGGTTGGTCAGTTAACTGCCTAGGCTGCTCCTGGAGGAGAAGCCAGGGAGCACTGAGGACTAAATAAGGGTTGAGGTTCACCTGGACAGGAACAGGTGGGGCTTGTCTAAAGCCCAGTAGCTGAGAGCAGAATGGGGCTGCAGTGGGGAGGTCCAGGGTCCCTCTCTCCAAGGCTGTGGAGAAAAGGGAGCTGGCTCAGAGGGAAGGGCACATACCCGGTGGAGAAGGAGCCTGATAGCAGCAACATAGGAAACAGCCCAGAGAAGCAGCAGCGAGGTGTGGGACAGTGCAGAGCTTAGCTGCTGGTCACAGCGTCCCTGGGCTGGAACCCGGAGTAGAGGGCAGGCCTGGGTTCCCCTACCAGCCACTGAGGGGAGGTGCATTGGAAGAGTGGGTACGGAGAGACTTTTGTAACCACACAGACCCCACCCCCGGAAGGGGAATACTCAGTGACTGGCCAGGAGACCATACCACAGAGGGAGCACACGAGTCCTGAGAGAGACAGAGCGAGCACCCGCAGCCAGGGCTGGTGCAAGGATGTTTTGCGCCCTAGGCGAAACTTCTACCTTGCGCCCTCCCCCGTCCCCGAGCCCTGTGGCAGCTCCCTGCCCCCCCTACTGCTCTGAAGTGCCCCCTTTGCAGCAGCTCCCCACTCCACCCTGAGGCACCACCCCATGGCAGCTCACCCCTCCAGGGAGCTGTGCAGCAGCTCCCCACCCCAGCTCATCTCTGCTCCACCCCCTCCCCGAGCCCTGCGGCAGCTCCCACCCCCCCTCCGCCCTGAGGCACTCCCGCCCCCCCGTAGCAGCTCCGCCCCAGCTCACCCCTGCTCTGTCTCCTCCCGGAGCACGCCATCGCCGCTTCACTTCTCACGCCTCCAAGGCTTGCGGCTCCAATCAGCGTAGGTACCGCAAGCCTGAGAGGCGGAAGAAGTGAAGCAGCCACGGCGTGCTCGGGGAGGAGGCGGGGCCAGGGTGAGCTGGGGTGGGGAGTTCCCCTGCGTGCCACCTCCGCCTCCTCACTTGCTGCAGGCGTGCCACCTCCGCCTCCCCGTGCTCTTCTGCCCCAGCTTAAATGCCGGCAGTGACTGGGGCGGCCGAAGATCCGGCCGTCGCAGTTGCCACCAAAGAAAATGCTGCCCCCCCCAAATTCCAGTGCCCTAGGTGACCACCTAAGTCGCCTAATATGTTGCAACGGCCCTGCCCACAGGAAAAAGTGTCAGACGTGCAGAGCTAATCCCCAGATGCTACCAAAAGGAGGCGCTCCAGTGGTGAGCACAGCACCCTGTTGCAAACACTAAACACAAATATTATAGCAGTTAAAAGGCCTATGGTTTTTATATACTTCAGCTCACGTGTGCTAAGTATCCCAGACCCCCTGATGTAAGTTTGGGCTTGAGCAAATAGGGAAGTTGTCATGCTCTGGCCAGATGAGAGCTAGCAGCAGAAGGGGAGCTGCTCTCACAGGCCAGCACTGGAAAGTCCCAGAGGAAAATGACAAGACGTAGGATTGTTCTATCCTAGTGCAAACCTAGGAGGTGCCATCATGGACCTGGAATGCCTGTGTCCAGAGCGAAGGGGGAAGGGGTGTACCATGGTACCAGAAATACAAGGCAGAAAGATGAGTGGTTTCAGATGACGTACCCAGTACCTGGTACTTGTAAGCAGGCAGGGGATATAAAGCTGGCTTATGGGGTGGAGCTTAGCAGGGACCCAGCTTCTGCATAAGGTCAATGTAACGACGCTGCACGAGACGGCTTCCCGGAAACTGCTACCAGATAGAACCTGTGTCCTGTGCTACAGCGTTATTGGCTTAGAGCAATCGACCTGACTGACCCTGGTTAGTTGGACTCTTGGGTATATTTCATAATGAATCAAAGTGTTGGCAGGCAACACACTGTACAACTGCCCAACAGTAGTAATTTTAGGTGAGGATAAATTCCACTTTAGTGAATCCCGTTGTAGCTATTTTCCTCTCCACTTGGCTTCAACTGTCGTACGGACTGAAAACCGAATTGCTCCGTTTCTGGCGCTCTGTGGCGATCTCGTGATCGCCTTCCTCTATTGGTGCTTGTGTGGGGCCGAAGGTATCTCGTGTCTGAGCTGACGGGTGGTATTGAGCAGACAGTGCCATTAGCTGTAAATACTAATTGCTAGCTCAACCTAAGCCGGATGGTCTGGCTGTGATGTGGATATTGTTCCCTTATTGAGTTAGTTCTTCAAACGACATGGTTCTTTTCAATCATCTCAGGAAAGTTTAGGTAAGCTTTCACTGGAGCCCCTCACTTGCCCTTGGATCAGGTAACTTAAGAGAGGAAGGCGAGTGTCTTTTTGGCAGCTGGATCCCTTCACGGGTGCCCCTGATAACTGCGTTGCTGCATATTATCTGAAACGGGAGCGTTTGGCAGGCAGACGCCACTGCCCCTTGGCTGAGCCCCAGGGTGAGTCATCAGAGCAGGCAGCACATTGTGACTCCCGGATCAGATTAAGAAATCCTCCAATTTGCTACAACAATGGGGCAGGGGGCAATAAAGGGGAGGGAAAGAGCTGCCTGTGTGGCTGCATGGGGCCACGTGAGAAGGGGCAGACAGCGGAGATCTCAGAGGCAGGGCAGGGCACAGCGAAGACAATGGGGGGCAATAAAGCATTTCATCACAAAATCAAAGGTTAGGCAACAATCCGGCTGGCACCTAGGTTCTCTGCTGGCTGGGGCTGAAGACACCGGGAGCCCTGATTTTCCTACGGCCCTTGGAGAAGAAAGCCCAGAGCTGAACTAGGTCATGTTTTGAGTCCGTTTTCAACATGTGAACTAGGGGCAAATGTTTCTGGAACAGTTGGTGGTGAAAACCCCTTTGGACACTGGTCCTGGGAGGTGGGACTTCGGGTACCTCTACACTGCAATAAAACACCTGTGGCCAGCCAGTGCCAGCAGATTTGGGCTTGTTGGGCCTATAATACCACAGTGTAGACCTCTGGCCACTGGCTGGAGCCTGGGCTCTGGGACTCCACACAGGGCCAGACTGGACGGTCTCATGATCCCTTGTGAGCTTAAAATCTGCAAATGGTACAGGAAGAAAGTGTCACTGAGTGGAAGACGGGCCTGACCGTGCTAACACAAGGGTGGGAAGAGACTTCCAGTGTGTGGGGTTCACCCCTGGTCTGAGGGATCACACATGTGACCCTTAGTGGGCCAGCTCTTTGGGGGCCAGCTCTTTGGGGCAGGGCCCATCTTTCTGTTCTGAGTTGGCAGCTAGTACCATGGGGTCCTGGCCCGCGACCGCACTTCAGAGAAATAACAAGCCAGTAGTGCAAAGGCCTTGTGCTGTCCCTCTTTGGGGGGCTAAAATCTGCAGGCCTCTCTGCTACTCCCTCACCCCAGCAACAGCACTTGCATATCAGGGAGCTCTATCTCCTGCCATTGCCTGGCTGCAGGAGCCCACCTGAGCCAGGAAACCAAAGTTGAATGGAGCACCCTGAATGGCAAATGTGGGGGAAGCATCTGGTTAAAAAGCCTGTGAGCCCCTGCACACTGGGGGGTGGAGGGGGAACTGCCTTCTCAGTGACCCCAGCCTGGGATCTCACCCTCTGGGTACAATACAGATCCAGTTTATAAGGGGCACTTCCACAAGGCCTAGGCACCACTTCATCCCGCTTGCGCCCTGCGGGTGTCCAGGCCCAGTGCAGTCTTTGTCACCACGCACCAACCAGCCGCCATCTACGCAGGGCAGCGGGAGCCCTGACTCCCAGCGTGTGGCTGTTTGTCCCCAAATCAGTCATATTGGCCAGTAGCAAATATCTCCTATGACCAGAGGTGGGACACTAGATGAGGAGAGCTCTGAGTTACTACAGAGAATTAATTCTCTCCCACGTATCTGCCTGGTGGATCTTGCCCACATGCTCAGAGTCTAACTGACTGGGAAGGAATTTTCCTCTGGGTCAGATTGGCAGAGATCCTGGGTTTTTTTGCTTCCTCTGCAGCATGGGGTAGGGGTCACTTGCAGGTTAACTACGTAAATGAATTCTCTGTAACTTGAAGTTTTTAAACCAGGACTTCAGTGACTCAGCCAGAGCTCAGGGGTCTAGTACAGGAGTGGGTAGGGGAGGTTCTGTGGCCTGTGGTGTGCAGGAGGTCAGACTAGATGATCATGATGGTCCCTTCTGGCCTATGAGTCTATGGCCCCTGCTGGCCTCACAGCAGTGATCCACCAGAACCTGGGGTTCAAATGCCGAACTGGCCTCTATGAATTGGTAGGTGATTTCTGCTCCGGAAGCAGGTGGGAGGTAGATGGCAAGGTGGGATGGCCCCTGGGGAGCTGAGGGAAGGCCCGGGAGGACTAACGGCTCTCGAGGACTGTGACATGGTACTAGGCTGCGTCCCCACGACAGGATGGTCATGTTAGCAGCTGACAAGTTGTGCTTATGGAGCCCACTGGTGAGTGTGTTACAGCCCCCTCCACAGCAGCTATGGCTTGTTACAGTGGCTAACTAGACAGCTTTAGCAGATCACGCTTTAGCTCTGGAGACCTCCTGTTCAATCCCTGCTGTGGCGGCCAAGATGGCAGCTGGGCCTTGGCTGGCCCCAGCTGACTTGTGTTCCTATCACTGCTGCACACATTGGGGGGTTTTCCCTGTGGCAGGGTCTGAGCTATATCAAAGCAGCCCAGCTCGTGAGAGGTTTCTGAGGCGGCTGTTGTCTGTGCACTAGCAGACACCGTCCTGTGATACCAGATTCCAGGATTTTTTTAGCTCCAGAGACTCCCAAGTTGAATTCCTGCAATTGACCCAACCTAGGGCTTTGTTACCCAGTATTGGCCTCACTTCATTCCATGGGCAGCGGCACTGGCTCAACGGCAGCGGATGGATGGAAAAAGCCAGCCGGGCAGGAGATGGAAGGATGACCCTGTGGTTAGGACAGTAGCCTAGGGTTAGCAGACCCAGATTTGCTCCTCTTCACCCCCAACTCCCATTGACTTCATGTGCGACCATGGGCAAATCACTTAGCTTCTCCGTGCCAGGGCTCTCTGTCTGTACAATGGGTGTAAGGGCACTGCTCTGCCTCACAAGGGGCTTCTGACTGAGGCTAGTTATGCTAAAGACTGTGAGGCACTCACGGTAAGTCTTCACAGCAAACAGAAACCCATGGCTGGCCCACGCCAGCTGCCTTGGGCTCACAGGGCTCAGGCTGCGGGGCTGTTTCACTGCCATGTACGTGTCTGGGCTCTGGGATCCTCTCACCTTGCAGGGTTATAGAAACTGGGCCTCAGCTCGAGTCCAGACATCTACACAGCAGAGTCGGCTGGCGTGGGCCGGGCCAGTAATGGGTGTCTGGTTGCTGTGTGGACATACCCTCGGTGCCCCAGAGACGTGGGCCAAATAGGTACCATAGATAGCTGGTAAGAGCTCTTTCTCCAGTCGGTGTCAGGGCAGGACACTGTGAGTCAGTGGAAAGCATCTCCGGTTTGCTGTGGATGTTTCGCAGCGCAGGGGACTGTTCTGGGACCTGTGGTGGAGCCATCCCAGGGGCTGCCCATAGTCCTGGAGCACAGAGGTCACGGCTGCAGCCAGCAAACAGGAACCTGCTCTGTTACCTTGCCTTCCGCAGGCTGTCTTCAGGAAGACGCCCTCGTAAAGGCGCAATCAGGGTAGGAAAGGGGAGCACTCAGGCAGAGGAAGACTTGGCAATTACTGTACTCTCTGTGGAGGTGGAGGAGGAAACGCAGACTATAAACTGACCCCGGCTACTAGGAAAACACAGCATGTGTGTGACCTTCAGCCTCTGGAGGGCTTGGGCAGCTTTATTTTGAGGCTTAGAGAGCAGCATTGGGTCCATCCTCCTGGTCTGCATTCCCCAGGGTCTTGCCCGTCGTTGTAATGGTGCCTTTGCCGTCAGCCCAGCAAAGTAGCAGCCTGGCTACAGCCCTCAAGCGCTTTCTGGGGCAGGCACAGCCACTTTGTTCTGTGTTTGTGCAGCACCTAGCACAGTGGGGGTCTGGTCCAGAACGGGGGTTCCTGGGTGCTCCAGTAGTTGCCATCAATGATATCAGCAATGCAGACGGGCAGATCCCCTGTGCAGGCAGGGCCCTGAGTCTGACTGTGATCTCGCTTACCCAGGATTGACACCATCGAAAGCTATTGCCTGCAGTGGCATCAGGCCGGATTTACACCAGACTGAGCCCCAGAGTTCTCCCATGGGTGGGCTGGCTGGCTCAAAGCTGCCCTGATCCTGGCAGTGCAGGCTGCTCTCCTGCAGAGCCCTGCAGGGGAGGGGAAGGGCCCGCCAGGCTCAGCTCGCACCTCTGATTAGATCCCAAATGAGGGGCTATTTCAACACAGCTCCAGTTGCAGGGCAGCCTGGGCCTAATGACCCCCTGCTCCCATTCCCACCTGTGTAACACCAGTCAGCACCAGATCAGTCTGAGCCCCCTTTGATCTGCAGCCCCACTCCCCTGGGATACTCTGCTCCCACTGACTGACGCTGCCCAGCTGCTGCTGCTGCTGGCTTATGTTGTAGCCCCTAGGAGAACTCTCACCTCCCTCTCCTGGGGTGCAGCATTCCTGCTTTGCTTTCATGCTGGCTTCCCTAAACCAAATCCCATCATAATGGCAAAGCCCCAGGAGCTGGGGATTTCCCTTCCATGGCTGGCTCTAATCCCAATCTACCCCAACTGAATACACCTCTCATGGCTCTGACTCCTTTAGCCGGCAGCCTGCAGTTCCCTAAACCCATCCCTGCATTCAAGGAAGGCCCCTGCTCCTAACCCCACCACAATTCCTCCTTTGGGCTATGTCCCAGGTATGGTGACCAGACAGCAAGTGTGAAAAATCAGGATGGGGGTGGGGAGTAATAGGCGCCTTTATAAGAAAACAACACAAAAATCGGGATTGTCCCTATAAAATCAGGACATCTGGTCACCCTAGTCCCAGGGACAGCTCCCAGGCCAGAGACAGGAAGGGATGCCAGCCAGAGGTGGGCAGCCATGGCAGGCTCTATTTGGAATTAGATCCTGCAACAAAAACAAATTGTCTGCAGGTCTCTCCCCTGCCAAGCAAACTTCCCGAATATGTGTGGATCCCACTTCAAAGACAGCCCAACTGGAGATGCCTTTTAAGGGAAAACATCAGGCCAGATCTCACTTCCTCCTCCTGTGAAACTGAAATCCAGCAGCTTTTCCCCCAGTGCCTGGGCTGGCCTCAGAAAAGGGTCCAGCAGACACCGCCCTGTCTTGTTTCCACCTTTTAAAAAAACTCAGCCTTTCCGCTTGTCCCCCTTTCTTCATCCATCTGTCCGTCACACTCTATTTCTGTCTTGTCTCCAGAGCAGACGGCGTCTGCTTCCTTTTGTTAAACACTTAGATCCTTCTTGTTCAATCATGTTTCCGTCCTAATTTTAAACCTGGGTTTCAGTTAATCAGCAGAAAAAGGGTTGAGATGTTCTCAAAAATCATTAGTCACATAACTTTGCCAGGCAGGTCCCGAACAAGAGGCCAGGCCTATTCACCAGGGCTTTGTGTAGATGGGACGGTTTCATTCCCAGAGCAGATCTCAACTTGCAGAAGAGATTTTTCAAACACGTTTCCATTCTAGCGTTAGTGGTCACACAATTCTTGTTTGTGTTAGCTTAGTGAAATCAGGGCCCTGCACAGACCCAGAAGGAGCCAGCCCCTACCCTGCAGAGCTTCCAGTCTAAACAGATAAGGCAGACAAAGGAGATGTAGCACACCAGGCATAGAACTCAGGGGTCCTGCATGCCTGTGCCTCAATCCGTCTGGACTAGCAGTTGCTCTTAGATCAATATTGTTGTTAAGCAGTTATGGGTGGGCTCTTCTCCCCTTCCCTTTTTTTTTTTAAAGAGGCACCCAAATGATTTGAATGCCCCGCTTCTCCGTTGAGAGTTCAAATCCCCTGGGTGGCAAATACACTGCAATACACTAGGCCCTAACATTCGGGAAAAGCCACATGGTCATTACTGGGAGGGCTGGGATGAGTCCTCAGGCACCAGAGGGTTAATCTGGCAGATTGTGGGCTGTTTCCAGCGTGATAAATGTGGGCACGCCCTGTGATCTAGGGCCATTGCGAGTCTCGGGCCTGCAGCAGAGCTGCCTCGTGTGTGAGACGCGAGCCTTAGGGTCCGTTCATTGGTGTCTGGATTTGCTGCTCAGATGCAGCACCTATGGATCTGCTCCTCCTCTCCTTACATCAGGTCAGGATCTGGCCCACTGTGACCAAGGCGCCCATATCGCCTGCTTGGTGTGACCTGCGGGCAGCAAGGAGGGTTTTTCCATCTCCATGAGGCAGGGAGGAAGCTGGGCTCTGGCTCCCCACACTCCATCTTGTATCACGTCAGGCCTGGCCCTACACGGTGGGCTGACCACATTAAACTCAGAGCTGGAAGCACTGCTACCCACACTGGGGGGGCTGGGGTCTGCCCAGCTCTGCCAGAGGCGAGTGAATGTTGTGGAGTTGGTCACAATGCTGCTAACTGCAGTGAAATTTCAGGTTTGTACCAGAACATCAGGACAGGTTTTAAACGCCTGTCAATTTCCCTGTGCCCAGCTCTAGTGGCTGCCATCTGGTGTCCAGCACGGTCTCTGTGCAAGGAATTGGGGCACTTTGCATAATTCCCACTGGGCAACAAGCGCATCACACTTGGCATGGATTTGTCCTCTTATTGGCCTTGAGACAGGGACAAGCCTGCAGGGTTCTGGCATGGGGGGAGGCTGGCATCTCCATGGGTAGCAGACATGGGGCAGAGGGCCCCCGAGTCAGTGTGGACAAAGTCCTCTCCGCACCTACCAATGCTCTGCTCCTGACTCACCTCAGCTGGGCACAAGATTCTGGGCTACTCACAGTAGCTGCCACGAACGTGCCAGGCACTGGACACTCCACTGGAGTCACACCGGAGTGACTCTGGAGTAGCACAGCCGTGGATCAGCCTGTGTGATGTATGGCTCCGTTGCTGCGTTGAGGTTGTTGTCAGACACTACCGGTATGGTGCTCTGCTCTGTTCAATGTTGCTCACAGTTGGCTGCGTGCGTGTGTTCCCTCTGAATGCTGCCCTGGCTCTGTGCAGCTCACTGACGCAGCAGACCCCGAGAGAACCCCCAGTGACCACACACTCTAGTAAGGTACGAAGGCACGTCGGCCAGGTTTATTGTCAAAGAGAAACACAGTCTCCAGCTCCCTGGCAAACAAAGTCCAAGGTGCTGCTGAGGTGCGGCTAGCTAGTACTTATGTGCTCCCTGACAATGGACTCAGCTCAGTCATTGGCGGGACTTTCCACTGCCCCCTAGGCCGGACAAAGACATCACTCAGAGGTGCAGTCTTATATAGAGGTACAAACACATTACACATCACTCCTGACGTATAACCCCTCTACGTAGCAAGGTACAACCCCTCTACATAGCAAGGTGCTGCCTCTCACCTTGTACATGTTGGTTCAAACAAAACAACTCCATCCATCATATTACCCTTTTGGCTCCGTCATTGGGATGGGTCAGCCTGTTCCTTGTTATCCATGGGGAGTGTATGAGTATGTGACTGTTCTGATATCTGGTGTCCAGTACCTCTTAGGTACGTCTCTTTTCGCAGCATCAGCCCTTTCCTTGCCAACTCCTGTGAGCAGGTCCTGCCTCTGGCTCACAGCTTCACTTTACTTTATGTTAGCAAAGTCTTGACCATTACTTTAGTTCAGGCCTTAGGCCTCATACCAGGCCTCTGATACCAAGGTTTATATCTCAAGGCCTCCTCTTCCTACAGAGGTCACTGTCTAAGTGGCTCGAGTTCACTTCACCCTGCAGACACCTGCGTGCCCCTTGCAGCAAGAAACAGCTTCCCTGTCCCCTGAAGGTGATGCATCCTCATCTTGACCTGAGAGACCCATCAGCAGTGCTCCAGCAGGGGAAATGACAAAATCACTGCCTTCCCCTGGCCTTGTTTTAATTAAAACCCCTCAACAACATGCAGCTATTCTGGAGAGATCCCAGGCTTCAAAGGGACCCATCCCAGATGTAAACAGACCATTTCAAAGGCAGCAGAAGAGGTTTCACACCTGGTAACCCTCAGTCCTGGGAGATCTTTATCATGTTAATTGCTCTGCATGCCCAGCAGGCAGTTGAGAATGGACAGTCTGCTGGTGTGAATGGCACTCGATGGGGCAATGAGCATTATGGACAAGGTAATAAGGCAGCAGAGAATGCAAGCCCAGACTTGCACTGGGCCAGACCCGATGGGTGAAGGTTGAGCAGGCGACTTGTGTCATGAACTAGAGAGGGAAGGTTGGACCTGGGCAGGAGACCTATGCCGAGTCCAGGCCTGGGGAGACTAGTTCCCTAACTGGTAATGCTCATATGGGGAGTGTCTTGGGACCCAGGGTCCCAGAGTGGGTTAGTGCTGGGCCCAAGAGTTCTCTGTGACGTCAGTTACACATTCAAGAAGACAGAAGGGTCAGAGATCTGTGTGATGGGGATGGAACAAGACCTGTAGCTTTCATGTTTGATGGTGCTCAGCGTCTAACGGCTCCACTGCCAGCATCTCTTGCTCTTTGTGCAGAGATCTAGGGATCTCGCTAGGATTCCACACAAGAGAAACTGTGGCCTCTGTGAATGGAGTTCACAGATCTCAGAGAGGAAGTCAACAACTTCCGAAACCCACCATTGCCCCTGGGGGCCATCTCAGCCGCGAGGCTGGAGAGTGAGTGGGCCCTGGAGGCAGAGCCGTCTCTCTTGCCCCTAAAGGCGGCCTGTCCAGGCTATCCAGATCCAGAGATGCAACCACTGCCCATGTTGCCTCTGGGCTGTGGAGGACTCCAGCATGTGGAACGCTGGGCAGGGCAGGAGCTCTAGGCCCAGCTGCTGGAATAAAGCCCAGCACCATGAGTTGCAGGCTGCCTGAGGTCCAAGCCATGATGAAGAGAAAGAGGCTCCTAGCAGGGAGGGAGCATCTTCGTGGAGCTCCTACTGGGTCAGCCAGGCTGAGGTTGCCCTCAGTGAGTCCCCAGCCAGGCGGGGGAGAGGGGCCCTCTGCTAACGCTTAAGGGAGAACAACCCCTCATTTTGGCCATCTCAGAAGCGTGATACCTCATCACCAAGACCAGCCTTAGAGATGTGGTGGGGATAGCTTGGGGTATCACCCTAAATTAAAATTAATGGAGATACACCTATCTTCTAAAAGGGACCTTGCATCCAACCCCCTGCTTTCACTAGCAGGACCAAGTACTGATTTTGCCCCAGCTCCCTAAGTGGCCCCTCCAAGGATTGAACTCACAATCCTGGGTTTAGCAGGCCAATGCTCAAACCACTGAGCTATCCCTCCCCCTAACTTTACTGCACTGTAGAGTTCAACCAAATTTGTCCGGATCTCTCCATCACTAGCCCCACTTGGACTGCCAATATTTTGCTGACATGGTTCTTGAAACTGGAGATTCAAGTTAGGAAAATGCTAGAGGGAGGAGAAGGGGAAGCTGGCTTTTCTGAGGAAAGCAATGGTGTATTTATCTGGCTCAGAGGCTCCAAGTCAGCAAATCAGCAGGATGTGCTGCATGCTCAGGGGAAAACCAGGCAGGAGGGAGGGATGGACTTGGGACCCCAGACCTTGCTGACCCCCAAACTGGCCTGACATTGAGCTGTTGGGGAGCCATTCTCCTGCTCTGGTCAACATGCAGCAGGCCTGTTTGCTCAGGTTCCCCAGGGTCGGTCTCCGTGTTGCTTTGGGAGATGGGGCAGGGCATGGGAACTGAAATCCAGTCGCAACAGGGCAGTGATGCCAAGGCAGGTGCAGAAAAGGAACTGTTCTGGCATTGCAGCCTGCTGGAGCTGGACAAACGGGAGAGGCATGTATGGAATAGGCGCTGACTCCGTGGGTGCTCCGGGGCTGGAGCACCCCCAGGGAAAAATTGGTTGGTGCTCTGCACTCACCGGCAGCCCCCCACCCCCCTGTCCAGCTCACCTCTGCCTCTGTGCCGCCTCCTCCCCTGAGCGTGCCGCGTGCCCCCCTTTCCCCCTGGCTCCCAGCGCTTGCACTGCGAAACAGCTGTTTCATGGCGGCAAGCCCTAGAAGCACTCGGGGGAAGAGGCAGGGCCAGGGAGGGGATTTGGGGGGGCATCCAATAGAGGCTGAGAGGGGGTGGAGTTGGGCTGGGGACTTTGGGGAAGGGGTTGGAATGGGGGCAGAGCTGGGGTGGAGTCAGGGCAGGGCTGGGGGCAGGAGGATGCGAGCACCCACCAGTGCCAGGAAAAGTTGGTGCCTATGTGTGTGCCCTGTGTCACTGGTCACATTTCAGAAAGGCTCAGCCCAGCCCAGCACACCCTTACTGGCTAGTTCATGGACGGGCAGAGTGCCTCCTAGTGCCGCACAGGGCAGGAAGTCATGGGGACCTGGCTTCTTTGTGGCGTGCTTCAGTTTCACTGCCTAAATAGCCTACAGATGCTAACTTGACAAACATCAATTCACTAGCATCACATCCCTGCTCGTTGTGATTGTCTTTTGCAGATGGGGAAACTAAGGCACAGAGTGGTGACATTAGTTGCCCAATGACATGGTCACAGGAAGTCTGTGCCAGAGATGGGACGGGACTCAGAACTCTGGACCCCCAGTATATGCTGGAATTAAACATAATGTAATTTATTCTAGTGGTTTCTGAGACGACCAAGCACCATCTAAAAGCAGTGCATTAGCCAATAGACAGTTCTCTCTCTGCCAGTGTTGTGGAGGCTGCTGGATCACAATAGTACGAGATAGGAGAGATTAGTTACCTTCGAGGCTAAGGAGCCACCCCTTGCTCAGGGCAGAATACGAACCCTGTGGGAGATGCAGCTGGTATCAGACTGACACAGGCTCGCTCTGGCGTTGGCCTGGTTCTTTTCAGGCGCTTTGCCATTGTAAATGGCTTTGAAGCTCAACACCTCTAACCATGGCCTGATCAGGATGGATTTTGTGATAACCCATATGGCTCTGCACAGGATGCTCTTCTCCCATCAGCAGCTCTGCTGCTCAGCTGGGCCCCAGGGTTACCTGCTTTTACACTGCCTGAGCTCAGAGACACAGTGCGCTGCCCTGGGACTGCTGCTGTGGGCACTCGAGGGCCTTGTGCAGCAATTAATAACCATTTATTTTAATTAAAATACACACACACACACGGGGAGTTCTGCAACAACTTAAGGTCTAACACGATGACACTCTTATAATACTAATTAACAACACCACACGGGGCTTGCTTAAAATCGATCCACAACGTTAAAGGTAGGGCATGCACATTGTGACCATAGCGGCTGCTGCTCTATCCTGGGAACAAACATGCGGTGTCCTGAACATGACCAGCAAGGGAGCAATATGCCGATAGCCCCATTGCCAGGGGATGGCCCTGGATGATTATGGCTGCCAGGGCACGTGTTGCTGTTGGGCTGTGGTGATCGCTGCCCAGGGCGCGCAAACTGCCTGGCTGAAAATATTGTCTTGATCCAGGGGATCAGAAACAACACTATGGTTCTTAGCCTGGCTCGCTCTTTCCAAATGTGCCAGTGAGTGGGGAGAGGCCTACTCCATTTCTGCCTCCCCAGTGCTGGGACGAGACTGCTCGGAGGCCTCGGGACAGCCATCTCATGCCAGCACCCTCCTGGGAAAAGAGTGAGCTAGCAGGGTGTGCTGGCCAGACCTGCCCAATCACATCCCATCAGCGCAGCAATGATACGCTGTGGCACACCCATCCCTTGAACAATATGGCCAGTAGGCTCCATCCCTCAGGGATGCTGGCTTGCCTGTCCCCCAGTGAGGGGTTAAATCAAATCCTGTCTTCTAGGCATGCATGGAGCCACGGGCAGGTATTTCCAGAGCCGGCACACTGGCTGTCAAACCCACAGCCCCTGCTGAGTCACTGAGCATGGCCAGCGGACCCCATCTAACAATACCTGGTGCTGTCCCACCTCAGGCCCTAACCCAAAAGAAAACCCAGATCCAGAGTGGAGCTGCCCAGGCTGTGGTTGGTGCCCATATGCTTTGGAGCTGCAGAGCCACCACTTCTCCTAGCAGCTGAAGGTTGGGCTCATGGCGAGGACTCTGGCACCCGAGAATGCGCAGGCCTCAGCATGTGAGAGGACGGCTGGAACCATCCTTAGAAAAGCAAGGCACTGCTAATGCCTGCCAATAATGGCCCAAATGTCGTGCCACCGGCTCTCGCCAGCTGGGGCAGCTAGGGTACCCAGAAGCCTATGGGCATTATGATGAGACATCACAGTGAGTTCAGCCAGGAGTCCATTCTCACATGTAAAAGACTGGAAAGACCAGGCCAGAGCCACTCGTTTGAAGGAACTACTAATGTAGCGAGGCAGCCCATGCTAATCAGACGGGGCACTGCCCTGATGAGTTCTGCTGGACAGTTTCTGTGGCCTCTCTCCCTCTGCACATCTCCAAGAATAACATCATCCCAAGACAAAACCCATAGGCTTGTGCACGAAGCATTTCCAGGGAAAGATTCCTAGCTATGGAACTCCCTGCCTCAGGATGAGCTCATGTCTTTTAGAGTATAATGCAAGATCTACCTGGTCCCACAGTAGTGGCAAAGCAGCATGTCAACTGGGGAGCTTTCTTCCTCCTATACACACATCCCCTCACAGGAGGACCCTGTAAGAACCCTCACCAAGGGGGAATGGAGAAGATGGTCCTACTGGGGCAATGCTGAGACATCACTGTTGTATCTTCCCCGGGATGTTTTGGTGATTAGATCGATATATCTGCAATGGATGGATAACAGGCAGTTAGATCATATAGAAACAAAGCTCTCAGGCTGCATGGAGACCTTGTGCAGAAGACAATGAAAGTTCAGATGACTCCCTTGACATCTCCAGTCTCCACTGCCAGCTTCCCTGACCCTTAAGGATCTTCCTTAAGCGAAGATGATCTGTGGGCACAAGAGACGGCCAAGTTATGGCAAGGAGAATGGGAGCCTCCTCTAAGAGCTGCTAGTGTGGCAGGCAGCAGCCCAGCTGCATGGGGAAGCCAAGTGCAGCTCAGAATGCACAAGAAGATCACAGAAACCCACTGGCTCCCTAAGCTTCTGTGGCTGGATGGAGATAGGTCTTTCCCAGATCAGGACCAGGCTAGTCTATCTTCTGTTAGCTTATCTGGCTCTTTTTTGAACTCCATTGTACTTTTGGCCATCACAACATCCCATGACAATGAGTTCCACAGGTTGACTCTGTGTTGTATGAAAAAGTACTTCCTCTTGTTTGCATTAAACCTGCTGCCTCTTAATTTCATTGGGTGACCCCTGGTTTTTGTACTGTGGGAAAGGGCAAATAACATGTCCCTAGCCACGTTTTCCACACCATTCCTGATTGATTGCATAGACCTCTATCAGATTCCCCATAGTCAGTTCTTTTCTAAGGGCTTGTCTACATCAGAAAGTTGCAGCGCTGGTGAGGGAGTTACAGCGCTGCAACTTTGAAGGTGTACACATCTGCAGGGCATCACCAGCGCTGCAACTCCCTGTTTGCAGCACTGGCCGTACTCCCGTTTTGTCTCGGGTGTAGACGATCCAGCGCTGGTGATCCAGCGCGGGTAATCCAATGTAGACACTTACCAGCGCTTTTCTTGACCTCCGTGGAAGGAGGAAGCCTCTGGTAATCAAGCTGGTCTCCTTTCCCGGTTTGCTCTCTCGTTCCCGGAACCCCGAGCAAGCAGGTCTCCTTCTCTGCGGTTTGCTGGGTGGCTCCGGGAACGCGAGAGCAAACCGCGGCGAAGCTGGTCTCCTTTCCCGGTTTGCTCTCTCGTTCCCGGAACCCCGAGCAAGCAGGTCTCCTTCTCTGCGGTTTGCTGGGTGGCTCCGGGAACGTGAGAGCAAACCGCGGCGAAGCTGGTCTCCTTCCCCGGTTTGCTCTCTCGTTCCCGGAACCCCGAGCAAGCAGGTCTCCTTCCCTGCGGTTTGCTGGGTGGCTCCGGGAACGCGAGAGCAAACCGCGGCGAAGCTGGTCTCCTTCCCCGGTTTGCTCTCTCGTTCCCGGAACCCCGAGCAAGCAGGTCTCCTTCCCTGCGGTTTGCTGGGTGGCTCCGGGAACGCGAGAGCAAACCGCGGCGAAGCTGGTCTCCTTCCCCGGTTTGCTCTCTCGTTCCCGGAACCCCGAGCAAGCAGGTCTCCTTCCCCGGTTTGCTCTCTCGTTCCCGGAACCCCGAGCAAGCAGGTCTCCTTCCCTGCGGTTTGCTGGGTGGCTCCGGGAACGCGAGAGCAAACCGCGGCGAAGCTGGTCTCCTTCCCCGGTTTGCTCTCTCGTTCCCGGAACCCCGAGCAAGCAGGTCTCCTTCCCTGCGGTTTGCTGGGTGGCTCCGGGAACGCGAGAGCAAACCGCGGCGAAGCTGGTCTCCTTCCCCGGTTTGCTCTCTCGTTCCCGGAACCCCGAGCAAGCAGGTCTCCTTCCCTGCGGTTTGCGGGGTGGCTCCGGGAACGCGAGAGCAAACCGCGGCGAAGCTGGTCTCCTTCCCCGGTTTGCTCTCTCGTTCCCGGAACCCCGAGCAAGCTGGTCTCCTTCCCCGGTTTGCTCTCTCGTTCCCGGAACCCCGAGCAAGCAGGTCTCCTTCCCTGCGGTTTGCTGGGTGGCTCCGGGAACGCGAGAGCAAACCGCGGCGAAGCTGGTCTCCTTCCCCGGTTTGCTCTCTCGTTCCCGGAACCCCGAGCAAGCAGGTCTCCTTCCCTGCGGTTTGCTGGGTGGCTCCGGGAACGCGAGAGCAAACCGCGGCGAAGCTGGTCTCCTTTCCCGGTTTGCTCTCTCGTTCCCGGAACCCCGAGCAAGCAGGTCTCCTTCCCTGCGGTTTGCTGGGTGGCTCCGGGAACGCGAGAGCAAACCGCGGCGAAGCTGGTCTCCTTCCCCGGTTTGCTCTCTCGTTCCCGGAACCCCGAGCAAGCAGGTCTCCTTCCCTGCGGTTTGCTGGGTGGCTCCGGGAACGCGAGAGCAAACCGCGGCGAAGCTGGTCTCCTTCCCCGGTTTGCTCTCTCGTTCCCGGAACCCCGAGCAAGCAGGTCTCCTTCCCCGGTTTGCTCTCTCGTTCCCGGAACCCCGAGCAAGCAGGTCTCCTTCCCTGCGGTTTGCTGGGGGGCTCCGGGAACGCGAGAGCAAACCGCGGCGAAGCTGGTCTCCTTCCCCGGTTTGCTCTCTCGTTCCCGGAACCCCGAGCAAGCAGGTCTCCTTCCCTGCGGTTTGCTGGGTGGCTCCGGGAACGCGAGAGCAAACCGCGGCGAAGCTGGTCGCCTTTCCCGGTTTGCTCTTGCGTTCCCGGAACCCCCCTTGAAGCCGCCCAACAGCGCTGCAGTGTGGCCACATCTAACACCACTTGCAGCGCTGGTTGCTGTAAGTGTGGCCACTCTGCAGCGCTGGCCCTATACAGCTGTACTAATACAGCTGTAACAACCAGCGCTGCAAAATTTTAGATGTAGACATGGCCTAAGATGAACAATCCTCACCTTTCTAGTCTCTCCTCCTAGGGAAGCTGTTCCAGACCCTTGATTATCTTTGTAATTCTCGGAAGCTTTTTCAGTTCCACCACATCTTTTTTGAGATGGGGCGACCAGAAGAGTGTCCAGATAGTTAGACATGGAACAACCCAGGGTGAGGCCCTAGATTGGCTCAACGACCAGAGTAACCAGCTTCTGCCACAAGGACACAGCACAATGGGAAGGAAGTGACACCCCGAGCCAAGGGAGGTTACTAGTATATCTGTGAATTGAGGCCAAGGCTCAGGGGTGGGGAGGGACCATATGTTTTTCTGATAAGCACATGCAGATGGAGGTTGGTGTGTGCTCTGCAATTATCTTATCTGGCTTTGCTAAATCAAGGAAATTGCAGCACAACTGATTTGTTGATTTTCATCTCTAAAGGTGCTAGTGTGTCTTTCCGTATCACAGCCCTACCAGTGCCCCTGGTGTAACTTCCTGGCAGAGCCAGTGGCCCTGGTTTAACTTCCTGGCAGTGGCAGCCACACTTTCCTTGGTTTAATGTCCGTGACATGTGGCTTGCAGCGCCAGGGCCCCTCTATTTTAACACCGCTAGCCATGCTACGGTCTCTGTGGTTTAACATCTCTGCATTCCCCCCCATCCACCAGTCCTCTTCAGCCTTCCCCAGGTCCCCCATTTGCAGCCCTTCCCCTGCCCATGCCTGCTCCCTCATTCAGCCCCCATCCCTATGTGCTCCACCCACTCTCCCAGACCTATGGAGCTGGCCAGCTTGATGACGGTCTGGCGGGTGCACGTTCCTGGTGGAACAGAGGGAGGAAAGTGTCAGTTAAACAGAGGATGAGGAATAAACCTGGCTCCCAGGGCCCACCGTTGCTATTTAAGGGAACCAGAAAGAAGCTTTCCCCTGCTCCGCTCAGAGAGAGTGGGGGCTGGGAAGCTGGCTGTTTATAAACAGGGGCTGGAGGAGCCTTGGCTCTGGGAGGGGGAGCTCGAGGGGGCAAAAAACAATTCCTGGAAGAGAAGGTTTATTTACTGAAGATAAACCAAGGGATCGCTGCATCCCAGGCCACCCCCTGGCAGAGGGCTTAGCGGGATCTGGCCTGCGGGCTCTGCTCAGCCAGGCCAGGGAGCTGCCACATGCAATCAGGCCAGGAGCTAGAACGATACAGGCCAGCAGCACCTGGCCAGAGTCCCTGGGACGGCAGCTCCCCCCAGGTTTCTATTTTCTGGGCTTTCAGGTTTATCTAATGCTGGGGGACAGGGCCCTGGAGATGGAGGTACAGAGCAGGGACAGCACGGTACAAGCTTCCCACCCCGACTGCTCCCTGCCCATGTCTCAGCCCTGGTGAAACGGACGCCCTCAGGGCTCAGAGAGGAATCTGGGCCCCATGGCTCAGACTGTCTGCGGTTTCTCTGATGAGCTCCCAGTTAGCCCCTGGGGAGATGGAGGATTCTGTAATGGAAGCACTTTCCCGCTGTGTAGGTAAATCCTTCTGCCTCAGTTTTCTCAGCTGGAACCTGTAAAGTGATTTGGGATCAGGGAGGACTGTTGTTCTTCAGGGAGCCCCTGGGTCCTGGGAGACGCGTAAGCCACAGGGGACCCCTCCCATTGCAAAGGGCGAAGAGCCCCTCCCAGGGGGCCGCATTCCAAAGCCGAGCTGAGCCCACTCCAGCAGATTAAGGAGCAGAGCGGCACATTCTTGGGATTCCCAGGGGAGGCTCTTGGCTAGTCAGTGCAGAGCCAGCTGGGTGGGAACACGCCTTTGGAGAGGTGTGAGCGCTGGGCTGGGTGACCGCTGGGGCAGGCTGGAGCCTGAAACCCCCTTGTGCCTCTGAAAAGCCCACAGCTTCAGCTTCCCACAAAGGGCCAAAAAGCACAGAGAGCTTGTTACTGTGTCTGCCCACATCCTTCATCCCACTGCTGCGGGCAGGAGATGGCTGCAGTGCCCTGCCAATTAGGGAGAAGGATGGGGGGAGGAGAATTCCCTGATAACAACCCCCGCCCCCTCCCTGGAGCTTGCTATCTCATGCCTGCCAGAGCTGACCTATCCTCAGGGCTTGTAAAAATACCTCTGAAGAGCAACATCTGTGCCCCTAGAACTGCCCAGGCAGCAACGTGTCCCAGAGAAGTGCCCCAACCCCCCACAGCGGAGCCTGCATTCCCCCATCCCATCTCCAGTGACACCAGGTGAATCCCAGGCTGTGATCACATCTGCTCAGCCTGGCGTCCAGGGCAATACAGACAGATCCCCAGCAAGTGCAGGCCACGGAGGAGTGCGAACATTGTGAATTATATGAGAAAATGCCTCACCGAATCCATACATGTGCGGATACCACATGGACCGGGGCAGCCGCATAGGAGTCGGAAAATGATGATCTGTCGTTCAGTAGCACCTAGAGGCATCGGGGCAGACCAGGGGCCCGTTGTGCTGGGTGCAGTGTAGATGTACATTGACACTTCCGGTCTGTCTACATGGCAACTGGGAGGCGTGGGAGGCGTGGTTCCCGGCTTGGGCAGACAGATGTGCACTAGCTCTGTTCAAGGCAGTGTGGCCATGGTGAGGCGGGCAGCAGGTGGCTAATGTCTGAGGACGCACCCCTGGCGGGGCGGGGGAAGGTTTGCCCCTGGGGAGTTAGCCAGAGCTGCCACCTGTGATGCCACAGCCACATTGCTATTTTTAGCCCATTACCCCAAGCAGAGCTAGCCTGTGACTGGCTGCCAGAGCTGGGCATTACACCTCCCAGCTGTGTAGCCAGGGATGGTCTCTGCCCCAGAAAGCCTGCAGTGCAAAGAGACCAGAGGAGGAGGGATAGCTCAGTGGTTTGAGCATTAGCCTGCTAAACCCAGGGTTGTGAGCTCAATCCTTGAGGGGGCCATTTAGGGAACTTGGGTAAGATTCTGTTTGGGGATTGGTCCTGCTTTGAGCAGGGGGTTGGACTAGATATCTCCTGAGGTCCCTTCCAATTCTTTGAAGGCCAGCAGCCAAGCAGGAAGAGAATACAGGGATCCAGCATGCTAGGACCCTGTGCACTGGTCTACTGCATGTCCCTCAAAGGGGCTAGCCCCAAAGCAGGCCAAGGGGCTCAAGTTCCTCCCCACACAGTTGTGGTTCTGCTCCCCTACTCATTCTTGCTTTCTGGTGGGGGCTGCTCAGGTGAAAAGGTGCCCTCTCCATCTGGGGTCCCTGCCCCTCCTGCATGCCAGCACCATGTCCCAGGGCTAATCCCAAGGGAAGGGGGGATTCCCTGCTAGTCAGAAAGCAGCACAGTCCCCATGCGCAATCACAGTGGAAAACAACCTCAGCCCCAGTGAGTTGGCTGGGCGGGTGCCAGTTGGCTGTGGGGGGAGCACCCTGACTGCGGGATTGCGTTATGCCATGTGGGAGATTCAGCTGTTGTGTGCCTTGTGTGTCCTTATCAGCTGGCAGCAGAGCGCAGGGCCGCGTGATGATGTAAGGCCTGTCGCTGACGGGGGGAAATGGGCTGTGACAGCATCCCATCACTTGGCCTTTTCTTGCTTTGTAAGATTTGCACTAGGGGATGTCACTTAGCCAGCCCAGAACTCTTTGGAACATAGGATATATGGATAGAATGTGATGGACATAGAAAAGAAGGTCTTCATGGTAGATGTCACGGTGCCCTTTGAAAACAGGTCACCAGCCTTCCACAAGGCCCGAGCCCAGAAGGAGTCAAGCACACCCCCCGCTGGCCAAGACCCTGAGAGCCCAAGGCTACGAGGTCCAGATACACACCTTGATCGTGGGAGCCGTGGGCTTGTGGGACCCCCCCACAATGACCTGGTTCTGAGAGCGTGTGGAGTTGGTTGACGCTACGCCCAGCTCATGCGACAGCTCATGGTGTCTGACACCATCAGGTGGTCCAGAGACATTTATACGGAACACATCACAGGACACCGTCAATACCACACTGAGTAATCGAGACCACCGACCAGGGAAATAACCCACTTCCTTCCCTGACGAACCAAGGGACGCACCCGCCCCCATGTACTCATTCGCTCCACCGATACTGACTTGGACTCCTTATACATTGCATGGGTGGGTACCCAAGCTCACTTATCCACTGACAGTGGATAAGTCATGCCAGTCACTTTAAAAACTCCCGCACCTCAATCTGGGTCTATGCCAGTTATGTGATATGTATGTATCTTTTTATCCTTGCAACTGATACCCGTATGCCCTCAGAACTCAAGCCTGACCCCAGATGTACAGTACTTTCCCTCTTAACTTGTGTCTATTTAATTTTAAACATTAATTTTAATAACATTTATAATTATTGTTGGTGCTCCCTGACCCCATCGTAACACAAAGGATTCCCTGCCTGCCTCAAGCACTGGCCCTTCCTTCTGACACAAGCCTACTACCCTCTGCGGCTGATTCAGCATCAATGGAAAGATTCCCATTGACTCCAATGAGGTTTGGATCAGCCCTATATGAAGCCTATGGGCCTGCTGCTGTGAGTTTCCCTCACTCCCAAGTGACGCAATGAGAGTGGAGGAGTGCTCAGTATGTCTCAGGATTGGGACCTATAATTCTGCGGATCTTGGCATTTCACGCTGCCAATAGCCAGCAAAGTGTCTTATCAGAGCAGCTCTCTGGCCCAGAACTTGCTGTTGACCCGGCCTCGTGTTTTGTTTTGTAACAAATGATTTCTGAGTTCAGCGAACTGTTTGGGTTATAAATGGCCCCATTGTTCTGGGGGCTGCCCAGCCTTGAGGGGTCACACGCTGAAGGAAATTCATTTTGAGCTGAAACTGAAGGGGGCGGAGGGGGGAGGAACACGTTAATCAAGAGAATAAAAAATAATAAATGGCTGTAAAGCAAGAACCTCTCAGTAAGAAACTGGGATGTTTACAGGGAACTCGCAGGTGTTAAAATCCTAGTGTGGACGAGACTAACTGTAGTTTAAGCAAGCGTGAGCTGACCGAGGTGACCCTGAGGTTCCCCACTAGGGTTTATACCTCTGCTAGTTCACATGTGTTAAAACGACATCTCCACGAGGAGGTTCATCTGTGTTAGTTATCGTCGCTTAGCAAATACATAGGCAAAATACAGCTCCTGTGGCCATGGAACAGGTGCTGCTGCTGGCATTCTTGTTGGCCTGCAGGTATGGAGCCCACTTCAGGCAGGTTCAAATCCCGCCCAAGCCTTCAGTGCACTTGTGAAAACTGGAGGGAGGCAGCTGGACCTGTGGGTGTGGCCAGGTCTGGGGACAGCTGAGAGCTGGCCCTGGGTTACTCATTGATCTGCTGTGCGACTGTGGGCAAGATGCTTCATCCCTGTGTGTCTCAATTGCCTTATCTGTACAATGGGGCTAATGAGACAGTCCATCAGCCAGCTGAAGCAGATGCTCCAGGCATGGTGCTCCAGGCTGAGTGAGCTCCTCTGGCACAGAAACATGGGAACTGCCAGGCAGAGTCAAGGCCCACATAGCCCAGCATCCTGTCTCTGACACTAACCAAGGAAAGGGGAAGAACCCTGCAGCAGCAGATGTAGGACAATCTACAGCCGTTTTAGTTCTCAGCCTGACCTCGATTAGTCAGAGATTGGCTGGAGCCCTGAAACAGAAGGTTTAATATCCCTTCTGAAATTGTTATCAGTAATTATGGCAACTTTGGATATTCTTGATAGCTATATAAATGTTCAGTCCCTCTGTGAACCATGTTATGCTCTTGGTCTCAATGACTTCCTGTGGCAATGAGTTCCATGGGCTAATTACCCATTGTGTGACAAAGTATTTCCTTTATCTAGTTTGAATCTTACACAGTTTAACTTCATTGACTGTCCCTTTGTTCTTGTGGTATGAGACAGGAAAAACAGAAGCTCCCGATCTATCATCTCTATTCAATTCATTACTTCATAGATTTTTCATCACCTCCCTTCTTATCTGTCTCCTCTCCAGGGTAAACAACCCAGGCTTGGCAATCTCTCTTCAGAGGAGAGTTTTTCCAGGCCTTTGATCATTTTCATCGCTTTTCTCTGAACTCCCTCCAGACCTGCGCTATCCTTCTCGAGCTGGGGTGGCTAGTACTGCACACAGCATCCAGCAGTGTTTTTTCTTAAGGCATGGCAATATTCTCCAGATTTTCTCCATCCCATTCCTTGTATGGCTTCATTAGCTTTTTCAACAGCAGCTGGGTATTGAGCAGAGGTTTGCATGGAGCTGTGTACAAGTTAGAACTCTGTACAGTGCACAAGCAGTTTACAGCTTTCCCTCGTTTTCCAATGTGCGTGGCTTTGTTTTGTTGGTATTAAATTTAGCTTGTGTCCTGTGTCTTGTCAGGCTGATCGTGCCAGTCCCTTCCTGCCTTAACATCCACGAGCTGGTACATCTCAAGAACTCATCGATTCCACAATGAAAACCATCTGCAAGTGATGTTCTCCACTGCCGGTCAAACTGGTTCAGTTAGAAACTAAAGGGGACTTTGAAATCCAAGCCCTGCAAGCTAACCTGGGATCTGCAAATCTAGCTGGATTCTTCCGCTTTACTCTGCGCTGGTTAGGCCTCAACTGGAGTATTGTGTCCAGTTCTGGGCACTGCATTTCAAGAAAGATGTGGAGAAATTGGAGAGGGTCCAGAGAAGAGCAACAAGAATGATTAAAGGTCTTGAGAACATGACCTATGAAGGAAGGCTGAAGGAATTGGGTTTGTTTAATTTGGAAAAGAGAAGACTGAGAGGGGACCTGATAGCAGTTTTCAGGTATCTAAAAAGGTGTCATCAGGAGGAGGGAGAAAACTTGTTCGCCTTAGCCTCCAATGATAGAACAAGAAGCAATGGGCTTAAACTGCAGCAAGGGAGATTTAGGTTGGACATTAGGAAAAAGTTCCTAACTGTCAGGGTAGTTAAACACTGGAATAGATTGCCTAGGGAAGTTGTGGAATCTCCATCTCTGGAGATATTTAAGAGTAGGTTAGATAAATGTCTGTTAGGGATGGTCTAGACAGTATTTGGTCCTGCCCTGAAGGCAGGGGACTGGACTCGACGACCTCTCGAGGTCCCTTCCAGTCCTAGAGTCTATGAGTCTAACTACGCCATCTTCAGGCACAGGGTCTGCAAACAGGATCCAGTGAACAATTTCATTGCTACTGGGCCAAAAAGAACAGATTTCTGCTCCCTTTTCCGTCACTGTATGAACACTGCAGGGCAGAAAGACTAGAATTTTGGGTTTGTCAGTACCACAAACAACTAGATTTGCAGTTGGATAAAGCCAAGTGTTCGGAAATCATGAGTCGGCACCCCTGCCCCAAATTATGAGATTGCCTTTAAAATCATGAGATTTTAAGACAATGATCAGTGTAATTGTTTTCTGAGCCATTAAGGGTCATATTTTCAGGCTTTTCTCCATAATTATAAGGGCTAGAAATGTATTTCCTTAACAAAAGCTGAGATTCTCAGCTATTCACATGACTCCAGGAGCTGGGGTTTGAAGAGAAACACCAAATATTGTGAGCCTTGCAATCATGACAAGAGAGTTGACAACCCTGTATTGACACTGGGGCAGGGACTGGCTTTGTTCTGTTTGTCCAGCCCCTACCCATAGGTGCCAATTTTCCCAGCGCTGGTGGGTGCCCATGCCTCCCCGCCCCTGGCCCCACCCCGACTCCACCCATCCCCACCCCTGACCCTACCCCCATTCCAACCCCATCCCCAAAGTCCCCGCCCTAACTCCACCCCTCCCTGCCCCTATTGGACCCCTTCCCCAAATCCCTGCCCCGGCCCAGCCTCTTCCCCCAGCCGCATCCCCCTTCTCCCCACCCCCCTCCCACCCTGCCCCGTGAATCAGCTGTGTAGTGGAGCAAGCTGGGAGGGAGGGGGGAGAAGTAGGACGCAGCGGCGCTCGCAGAGGAGGCAGTGGCAGCAGAGGTAAGCAGGGGCAGGGGAGGAGGGCCGGGGCCACAGGGAGCTGCTAGCACCCACCAATTTTTTCCTGTGGGTGCTCCCAGTACCCACAGTAGTGCCAAGGAGCCCCGGTCATGACCTATGCCCCTAGCACAAGGGGGTTGTGGGCCATGACTGGGGCTCCTCGACACTACCATAATGAACCTAATCAATAATGTACAGCGTCTAGCACTACAGAGTCCTGGGCCATGACTGAAGCTACTGCAGTAAGAGTCAGATACTCGGGTTTTTAGTGCGCTGGGTTTGTTTTTAAGGCATTTCTTTTCTGATTAGAACCAAGTGCCTGGGTAACAGAATTGTACTGCAGTATCATTAGCTCGCGTTACCATGAGCCTGCCTGGCCAAGTAACACTCTCAATGCTGGCAGACCAGCTGCTGTCAGCAAAGCCAGGAGCCCAGCGGTAGCAGCAAAATGCAAGACCGAAGAGGAAGTATTCTGGGTCCTGCCCTAGCGTTTTAATAGCACTGATAAAGTTGCTAGTTAATTGGGCAAATAAACAATCCTGGGAACAGCTGTTGTATTTTCTTTTTGATTAACACATTTTCTTCAGCATGAGGTGACCCCCCCGTCCCCCGATAGCCACTGCAGATGTGTTATGATTAGTTAAGTGCCAGCCATGCACTCAACACTGCACACACCAGAGGCTGCCCCTGCCCGAGGGCCTGGGATTGGGACCCTGTGTATTCAGCAATTTCGGATCTGGGGTGTGCTCCTGGAGCTAAGCAGGCCCTAGAAAAACCTAGCCCTTATGGTAGCAAGGAGAGCTTTCAAAATGGGACCCGACTGCTAATCGATAAATTGGTGTCTACATGAGTCTGTGGACAGCTGAGACAATAGCTAAGAGCTGGGACCCGCCCATTCATCTCAATGGGTAGTCAACTCTGAAACCTAATTTCAGTGGCAACACTGAGAACTACACGTCTATCCTGATAGAACGTGACCCGCTATAACACGAATTCAGATATAACGCGGTAAAGCAGTGGGGAGCCCCAGGCCCTTTAAAGTGCCACCCAAGCCCTGCTGCTTTACTGCGTTATATCCGAATGCGTGTGGAGCCCCGGGCCCTTTAAATCAGTGCCCAAGCCCTGCTGCCAGAGCTCCAGCGGTGATTTAAAGGGCCTGGGGCTCCCCACAGCGGCCGAAGCGCTGTGCTCTTTAAATCACCTCCGGGGAAGCTGGTCCAGTCCGTACGGCGTACCGGACCAAACCCGATATAACGGTCTCACTTATAAGGCAGCGAGATTTTTTGGCTCCCGAGCACTGTGTTATATCGGGGTAGAGGTGTATTTCCACTATCCAGCAAAAAAAAAATCCAGCAACGATGCTTCAGACTCCTCAGTCCCCATGGACAACTATGGTTTGGAGTATTCACTATCATTTTAATTAAATGTTTTAGACAGAATTTTAAGCAGACTGGCCAGAATCCCCACAGGGAGCACGGCAGAAGCCAAGGACCAAACAGCAGAATTTCGGTACAAGTAACTGCGGAAATTACAGAGCTTTGCTTTGAACTACATGGCCCTACCAGAGTCATGGGTAGCTGGGGAGAGAAAACATGGGCTTAGTCCATGTGGCTGTGGCTCCCCCTAGTGGCTGGCTGTGGCAAAATGAGGTGGCTTGGCTTGACCAGATTGCATCCACCAAATAGATACCAGCCTGCTGCTGGTTCGGAAGGGTTGTGCCTTTAGCTCAGGCAGTGGAGGGCTGTGGTTTTGGTACCAGCTGCATGTCTGTAGTCACAGCTCTTTTCAGTGAGGCCGCCAGATGGGGAGACCAAGTGTGGCCACCCCCTGGCAAAGAGAACAATCGTCATCTCTCCACTAACATCCACCAGCCTCCCCTGGAGCCCCGTAAGGTGACACAAATGAGGGGAAGGTGCTATGTGGTTTATTAGCTTCATGTTTAGCCACCCACCAGCCCTGAGAAGACCATGAGCCTTTAGTCCCCAAACCAAGAACAGCTGTTCTCTTCCAGCTTTTGGCTGCTCTCTTCCTCTGGGAACGGAGGAGATCAAAGGGCCTCGCAAGCTGTGGGGTGAGGCTTTCCCGGCCCCCCAGGATCGGGTGGCCAGATAGCAAGTGTGAAAAATCGGGACAGGGGTGGGGGGTAATAGGAGCCTATATAAGAAAAAGCCCCAAATATCTGGACTGTCCCTATAAAATCAGGACATCTGATCATCCTACCCCAGGAAGCAGCTGCTGCTGCCACTTCAGAAGTTGAAACCAAGGCCTGGTTGTTAAATTGTGAAGAAGCAGATATGTAAAGGAGCCGATTCTGCAGTCTGAGAGTGTTTGGCCACCATCTACTGGTGGGACCTGAGAGCTGCGGGAAATTAAATTCCAATTATACTGGTGCATGCAAATGTGTGTAGCTGATTTCCCCCAGCTGGTTGTATTGATCTACTAGATGTGCAAATACACACAGATATGCTCAAAGTGCAAGAAAAAATGGAGGCCTAACGCTAGGCTCCTAAGTTCATATATAGGCACTGAAATAAGATTTTGAAAAGTCCTGAACAACTCAACCTTATCTAGCTCCAAACCTTCCATCGCGACTGAAATCTGACCCACCAAGATCACGGTGATCTATCAGTGCTACAGGGCCCATATTTCTCCCTCAGATGGGGATAGAGGGAAATGGACCAGGAGATAACCGGCAATCAAGGAGTTTTCCTGGAAAGCCGGCCCGGGAGGGTTGGGAGAGTGCCAGGATTATTTTTTGAACACTGCAGGCATGTTGCTGTAGTTTGGTTTATGCATTTTTTTATACTCACATGTGTCCAGAGCACCTGGCAGGTGGACCGATATGAAGTGAAATGAACAAAGAAATCACCATAGGTTCAGCCCTCAGCTCTCCTTTAGGGTCACAGCAATTCAACGGGAGATGGGCAGCTAACTTCCTGAGGCTCTTATGACAATCCCGTCCAATATGTATCATACTAAGCATCAAACACAGATGTGCATCTTTTTGCCCCACTGTAGCATTTGAAACTTGCACTTGACCAGAGTCCCTGGAACTTTGCCAATTGATTTTGCTTTTTTCTTCCTGGGAACTGGCTGGAAATGGCACGTTAAGAGTTTTCCTGCTGGACTTTTCCAAGTTCTTTCTTTGCTGCTGCAACTTCCTAGTTACAGTTTAGGGAATAATCTCCTGTCCTCTTTCTTTAAACGTCTCTCTTTGATCTGGCTTTTCCGATCACTCACTCTGCACTCCTACTGCTGTATTTATACAGGGCCTGATCTCACCTGGGTTGGAACTGATGAGAGGCTTGTAACTGACTCTAAGAGAAGTTGGAGCTGGTAGATCAGGTAAAATGGTAGATGTCTGAATTGCAGCAGTGAAACAATGTATTCATGATGGATCTATCTTGTTCCAAGAGAACAGTTCTGTAAGTATCTTGCAATACTTACAAGATTAAAGGAAAATGTGTAGATAAGGTGAGTGCCACTACTTCTCCCAATGTGATTATTTCTGGCTGTAGAATGCCTTACCACATGAAATCAGGAGGAAACCATGTCTTGCCTTCTTAAGAACATATCTTTGCCTCAATGAAGGCAATGGCATTTTGGCTTCGGAGCCCTCCTTCCCCCTTGAACTTCTAATGAAGAAAGTCGCTTATGACATGCAACCTCACATAGGGGAGAGCAGAGTCTACAATCCTGCCAAAACTAAACTAGAGTTAACGTTCCTGTGCTTGGCACCTAAACACCACAGTCACTAGCTAATGAGAGGGGGAAGCCAATAGATTAGATAGATTTTAAGGCCAGAAGGCGCCATTATGATCATCTTTCTAGTCTGACTTTCTGTATACACAAGCCGGAGACTCTTACCCAAGGACTCTGGCAGTTAAAGCAACTCTTTTTCCCCACTCTGTAAGTGACTGGATAGCACCCAATGATTGATGGTCAAACCACAGCACATCTCTTAGAGTCATGCAGTCTTGATTTAAAGTCTCCAAGTGATGGAGAACTTTACCACCTTCCAGGTTAAGCAGTTCCAAAGGTTAATTCCCCTCACTGTCAAAAAGTTGCATCTTACTTCCAGTTTGAAGTTTTCTATCCTGACAGGATCAGGCCAGATGGCTATAGGAGAGTGTTAGAAGGCAGATATATTAGTCCCAGTTTAAGTAGATCCCTTTTCCCTGGGTAGGATGACGGGGCAGTTCCAGAACAAGCAGGAACTTGCTGGAACCAATTAAGACAGGCAGGCTAATTAGGACACCTGGAGCCAATTAAGAAGAAACTGCTAGAATCAATTAAGACAAGCTGGCTAATCAGGGCACTTGAGTTTAAAAAGAATCTCACTTCAGTTTGTCATGTGCCTGCAAAGAGCTGGGAGCAAGAGGCACGGGGAGCTGAGAGTGGGAAGGCGTATTGCTGGAGGATTGAGAAGTACAAGCGTTATCAGACACCAAGAGGAAGGTCTGGTGATGAGGATAAAGAAGGTGTTGGGAGGAGGCCATGGGGAAGTAGTGTAGAACTGATGTGAATGAAATTGTTTTTAGTTATTCACTGTATCATTGTAACTTCTGTTCACCATTTCATTACGCTTGCCATTTTGCCTACATTGTAACTTCTGTGCACTGTTGTAATTCAAAACCCATTTTAAAATGCTTACTCCATTTTGTGGAAGGCTTGTGCTGCAGCCTTCATTTTTGCAAGCCCTGCTGTAATTTTATTTTAGTTTAGAAGTGTGAATGAGGTATGTATGGGTGATAGAATCAACCTCCAGCCTGTCCTGATGAGATAAAGTTCAAATACCAACGGCTGAAGACGCAGACAACAGCCCTAAACAGAGTAAGAAGCATCCACCCTAAAAGGAAAAGGACAAAAGAAACAACAGAAGGAAGATCAAAGCCAGGTTCAAGGCTGAAAGTCACGCCTGCAATTGACGGGTGATCAATCACCAAACTCAGAGGCAGCGTGACTCAGCAAGACCTATAGACTTTGAATCCAAACAAAAAGCCTATAAAAAGGAAGGGTGAGATGAGAGACTTTGGGCTTGGCTACATTCAAAACTTCAAAGCGCTCCCGTGGCAGCACTTTGAAGTGCGAGTGTGGTCGCGGTGCCAGAGAGCGGTGCCAGAGAGCTCTCCCAGCGCTGCAGGTACTCCACCTCCCCATGGGGAATAGCTTGCAGCACTGGGAGCTGCGATCCCTGCGCTGGGGCATTGTTTACACTGGTGCTTTGCAGCACTGTATCTTGCAGCTCTCGGGGGGGTGTTTTTTTCACACCCCTGAGCGAGAAAGTTGCAGCGCTGTAAAGCGCCAGTGTAGCCATGGCCTTTGGGTAACGTTCTGCTATCAGCATCGAGGGGCATCGGTGCGCCCCCCGACAGAGACCCGGCTCCTTCTCGTGCCCAGCTTTCCTGGCCAGTTAGCTGCCACGAGCTACGATCCCCAACTGCGAACTTAAGCCACGAACTCAAGCTACAATCGGGACTGGTAACTATCCAGCAGCTGCAGAACATCTAGGGGGTGTGTGTGTAAGTATTAAGGTATTTGCTAGTAGTTATAGATCATAATAAATGTGGCATCTTTGTCTTGACCCCTAAAATGATACTGTGTTGTTTTGTCTGTACAACAGTAGCCCAGGGAGTTGTAGCTGTCGCACAACTATACCAGGAGGCACTCTGGACAGCTGCAGTTCACAGGGCCCTGGGCTGGAACCCGGAGTAGAGGATGGGCCCGGGTTCCCCCCAAACCTCCCAACTCCTGATCAGAACAGGAGGAGATGACCTGGACAGTGGTTTCTACCAGAGGGGAAGGTCTCTGGGCTGTTCCCTGATCCGCACAGTGAAGCTCTGAGGTGAACAAATCCGCCAATAAGTGCAGGATAGAGGAGGAACTTTGTCACACGATCTACAACTTCCAGTCAGTGGTTCTCCATTCTGCCTTTGCTTGCTCGAATAAAGAGCCCCCTAAAATTTGATATCTGCTCCCCACCTAGGTACCTACTGACAGAGCCGTCCCTTAGGTACAGTGAATTGGGGCAACTGCTCCAGGCCCTGCAGGCCGAACCGATCCAATTGGCTGGCACGGTCAGTCCTGGAAGTGATGGATTCGTCACTTGCCCCCCCCGCCCCAGGGATGACTCTGCCTACTAACCATGATCAAGTCACCTCTTAACCTTTAATAATAATAATCTCTTCAGTAATAAACTACATTGATCAAGCTCCTTATGTCTCTCACTATAAGGCAGGATTTCCAGACTTCGGATCGTTCTAGTGCCCTATCTCTCAACCCTTTCCAATTTTCCAACATCTCTGGGAAAATACAGGTTCCAGCACTGACACAGCACCCAGCCACGGCCTCACCAATGCTGCGTACAGAGGAAAATGCACCTGCCACTCCTCCTGCCAGCACAGCGAGCTTGCTAAAGAGACAGAGAGAAGTAGCTTTGTGCCCAAGTACATTTCATACTGGGGGCACGTTTTTTACATATTACGATTGATTTTTGTAGCTTCAACACTGTGCTAGGCACTTTACAGGCAAACAAGAACATAAAGCCCCTGCTCCCACGAGTGTACAAGCTAACACACAGCACAGGCCACAGCTCCACCCCTGAGAGGAGTCCGCAGTACACGATGCTTGGGCAAAGGCCAGTGCATAACCCTATTCTGCCTGTCACTGGGGCAGGCACACAAGGCTTCGTGGCACTCGTTCATTAAGAGTTGCTATGATACCGAAGTGGGAGGCCCCTAGTACCTCATGGCCAGAGGTGAAAGTAAGCCGGTACACCCCAGTATGATGTACTGGCAAGAGCCGGTGCCCCGTACCAAGGTGGATCAGCTTCTCCTGGTGGCAATTTAAAGGGCCTGGGGCTCCCAGCAGCGGCTGAAGCCCTGGGCCCTTTAAATCATCCCTGGAGTAGTAGCAGTGGGGCTCCAGCAGCTATTTAAAGGGTCTGGGGCTGCGGCAGCCGCTACCACCCCAATTCTCTTAATGGCTTTCCATGCGTCTCTGGAGCCCAGCCAGTTCCATTGCCTGAGGGTCGTGGGGGAACAGTTATCAGTAAGGCAGGGAAGGGCGCGAGCCCGGCCAGTAGGGGCAATCCCCACCAAGATCTGAGCCCTTTCTCACACACCCGTTAGGGCTCGACTTTATGCTGTTTGGGACCCCTCACTGAAGAAAGCCTTGTGGTGAGAGTCGGTAATAGGCTTAAATAGCCAGGCAGATTGTGGAGGGCAAACCCCCATCCCTTTTGGGGTGGAGGATGGAGTTGGGCAGCCCCAGCGTAGCTGCCTCTCTGGTAAGTTTAGCTTTCCCCCAGGTATAGGTTAGCTTCCCCCAGCAAGGGTTAATTTTCCCCTGAGAAGGGTATATCTTTTAAATATGGAAAAAAGTAATTTATATTTTTAATACTAGAGTGGTGCTGGACCAGGTTAACACCACCCCGTCTGTCAGCTTTGATGCTCCGACTGACAGTGTCAATATATTAGCGGTGTGATTAGGGTTGCTGGACCCATGGATAAGATGGTTTGGAATGAGACGATACCTCGGGAGAATAAGATTTGAAACCTCTCAATGGAACAGAAAAAGGGAGTTGAGGAAGATGAGATTATAGGTAAGGACCAAGGTGAGGAGATTTGATATATTTTACCTTTGTTTTTTACAAAGGATACTTTTAATAATTTATCTAAGGACAATTTTAATCCAGATTTTGAGTATTTAAGTACATTTGACGATCTGTATTTTAAAGAACTTGGGCATTTTAAGATTAATTAATCAAATGTTTTTAATTTTAATATTAATATTGATTCATCAATTTCTCTTACCTCCAATATGGATTTTAATGACAGTACTGGAAATAGCTCAAATATATCAAAAGTAGTTCATAGAAAGATGGGGTTTTCTATTTGGAATACCCTGTTGATAGTTTTAATTGTCCCATTTGACCTCAGATCTTAGCAGCATTTGGTAAATGGGCGAAACATATTAATATTGTTCATAAACATAAGGCCATGTAGCAGAGTGGATCTCTGCTCTGGCCCTGAAGGGGTTAAAACAGCCCTGGATAAGGGGCTGGGGCCCGAGAAAGCAGTCTTTTAGGCTGGGCTGATTGGGGGAAGTGGCAGCAGCTGGGGCCACACCCCAAACTGAGCAACAGGCCCTTACATAAGGTAGAGAAGCCAGGAGCACAGACAGTCCCCCTCTGCCTGTAGAGAGAGAAGGGCCTGGCTGTTGAGAAACCAGACAAGGTACCTAGTGTGGAGCAAGGCTGGGGAAAGGTAGTAGAGCTGGGGAGCTCCTGCCTGGAAAGCCCCAGGCTGCGGCCTAGGATTAGGCCAGGAGGTACTGGGGTTGCAGGGTGCAACCCAGGGGTAGGCCAAGGCAGCAGGTCCAAACCCCTTTGCTGATGATGAGTGGCTGATACTGCAGTCTGCCCCAGAGTGTGGGGCTAGACAATGACTGGCAGTAGCCAATACTGAAGCAAGGTGGATATAGAGGGTGGGGGGGTTCCCAGGAGGGGGAAACCCCAAGGAGAAAGAGGTCACTGCTAGGGGGGCAGAATGCCATGTAAAAGGGGCACCGGGGTCCAGGGAGGGACATGGGGCCAGTAGCTGAGAACAAGGCGGATTACTGGCTTGCAAAGGGCGCTCCGAATTGGAGTTGGAGCTAATTCCTGAGGACGACCAGTAGGAGGCACCGTGGGGGTGAGGCCGCCCATTTACACGTGGTGGAGAATGCGGGCACATGTGGTCCATCCCTTATACAAGGGGCAAGAGCGAGGACTAGGCAGATTGTGCCACGTTGTGAGACTAAGTGACTGAGAAATGGAGAAGGTGGAGAAACTGAGGCAAGGGGTGATGGATCCCTATTATACCGGGGTCTTGTTTGCGGAGACTCCAGGCGTAGTCCCCATGGATGGGGTTTGGAGTCAGCACCCCAGTGGAAGGGGACTGAGAACCCACCAGGACTGCGGGAGGTGCAATGGGCCCTCCAATGACAGATGGCCCAGCTGGTGGAGGAACAGCGGGCCTGGAGGAAGCTCCTGCGGCAGGTGTTCAGGAAGAACCACCAAGGGAGGAGCCTGGCCCTAGGGCCAGGAGGCCTGGAGCAGAACAAAGGACTTGTTATGTTTGTGCCAGGAGTGCGCATGTAAAACGGGACTGTCCCTATGAGGCTGGGGGCAGAGTGCCTCACCCCGGATTGGGACAGCACCCAGTCCCTCAGAGGGTGCGCTGGGTAAGGGAACCCTGGCAGCAGCGGGCGTGTTGGGCCTGTGGAAGGCGAGGCCATCTTTGGCGGGACTGCCTGGCCCCAAGGAACACAACCCAGGGCAACCCAGGAAGGGTTGGTCCAGGGAGGGACAATGGGAAGAAGCAGGAGGCCCGGGCAACATCGAGGCGGGGAGCCTGTTGGCATTGCCAGGAGCTGGGCCACCTGAAGAAAGATTGCCCCCCAGTGGGGAGGGAAACACAGCCGAGGAAGTGGGCCACCCAGGGGAGGTGGTGAAGACCGTAACTGGGATGGTGGGGACCCTGCGAGAGGGTGGGACCCAGACCATCACCAGGGAGGTAATCAATAAGGAGAACCAAAGGGACTGGGCCCAGCAGGAGGCCGGGACCCAGGTGTGGGTGGACAAGGTGACAGTGGGAACCCAGACCCTGAGTGTAAAGGGTCAGGAAAACTGCCTGGGGGACTAGGATCTGCGGGCACGGCTAGAGGCTGCGGAGCAGGCCCGGCAGGCGGCACAGGCAGGGCTCCAAAAAGCCTGCCAGGAGAAGGAAGCCCTGGCCTCCGAACTGCGAGACAGTGAGGAGAAGTGGGCGCAGCTGACGGGACACCTCTGGGTCGCACACGCCAGAAGGCCCCTTAATTTCCCAGGGTGGGCGTTTTAAGGGGGGAGGTGTGTAGCAGAGTGGATCTCTGCTCCGGTTCTGAAGGGGTTAAAACAGCCCTGGATAAGGGGCTGGGGCCCGAGAAAGCAGCCTTTTAGGTTGGGCTGATTGGGGGAAGTGGCAGCAGCTGGGGCCATGCCCCAAACTGAGCAACAGGCCCTTATATAAGGTAGAGAAGCCAGGAGCACAGACAGTCTCCCTCTGTCTGTAGAGGGAGAAGGGCCTGGCTGCCGAGAAACCAGACAAGGTACCTAGCATGGAGCAGGGCTGGGGAAAGGCAGTGGAGCTGGGGAGCTCCTGCCTGGAAAGCCCCAGGCTGTGGCCTAGGATTAGGCCAGGAGGTACTGGGGTTGCAGGGTGCAACCCAGGGGTATGCCAAGGCAGCAGGTCCAAACCCCTTTGCTGATGATGAGTGGCTGATACTGTAGTCTGCCCCAGGGCGTGGGGCTAGACAATGACTGGCAGTAGCCAATACTGAAGCAAGGTGGAGATAGAGGGTGGGGGGGTTCCCAGGAGGGAGAAACCCCAAGGAGAAAGGGGTCACTGTCAGGGGGGCAGAACCCCATGTAAAAGGGGCACTGGGGTCCAGGGAGGGACATGGGGCCAGTAGCTGAGAACAAGGTGGATCACCGGCCTGCAGAGGGCGCTCTGAACTGGAGTTTGAGCTAATTCCCAAGGACGACCAGTAGGAGGTGCCACGGGGTGAGGCCGCCCATTTACAGGCCATAAGAGTAATATGTCAAAAGTGTGGAAAGTCCTCTCAATATCATAACTTGCAACTACCCCAAGTGCAAGCCCAGGGAGGTAGATACCGTGGTAAAAAGCTGTACCTGCTCTATCTGTGGGCTGGCATTCCATACCAAATCGGGATTAAGCCAACACTGCAGACACAGCCACCCCGCCATTAGTAACAAACAAAAGAAGGAAGAGAGAGCAGCAAAAAGTAAGAATAGAGAGGTATCTTCTCTATCTCGTATCTGGACTAATGAGGAGATCAAGCAGCTTATACAATTAGAAATAAATGTATAGAAAGTGAGTTAAGGACTAAAACTAACAAACAAATCTCAGATAAAAGACGAGAACTGGCAAAGAAGGAAGTGGTGATAGTTGGGTGTAAGGATGAAGTGAGAGAGGTGGAGAAATTTAAAGAAAATATATTAGAAACCCCTCCCCCAAGAGAAAGGATCTTACCATTGAAAGGATCCAAATATGGATCAAGTGGAAAAAATCTGTAAGCAGGGGAAACATACTCTTCTTATATGTCCCAGTCTATGCGTCTGATGAAGTGGGCTGTTGCCCACGAAAGCTTATGCTCAAATAAATTTGTTAGTCTCTAAGGTGCCACAAGTACTGGTTTTTGTTTTTTTTTTAAATTTTTATTTTATTTTATTTTTTTTAAAGTAGGAAGGAACGGGAGATAGTAAATAGCCTAGGGGAGACTATTAAAGGAGAATCTAACAAAAGCACGTGGATAGGCTATGTTAGAAAAGCCATGTCATTCATCAGTTGGGGAAAACGTTAGCAGGAATGAGGAACAACTAGAGCTGAGAAATAAGGGGGAGAGAGGGAAGATAGGAAAGGGAGATAGAAACAGTCCAGTGCTATTAGAAAATACACCACCAAGAAGGCAAAACGTAAGTTTTATCAACAGTTATGTGATTAGGACAGAAGATTAACCCAGATTATAATGGGGGAGTTGGACAGAGCTAAGTGGAAAATCCCCATGAAAGAAATCGAGAGGCATTAAGCTGATCTATTGGGTAAAACTGGACATGGCAATACTGCAGGACGGCCTTCACCCATGGAGAACGTGGATACTGATCTATTAATGAGTCCAATCTCGGTGGATGAAATTAGAGAAGCATTAAGGGAAATTCGTTAAGATAGTATCCCTGGCCCAGATACAATGAAAGTGAGTGATCTATGGGATATTTTTAATTTAGACTCCTTGATTCTCACTAAATTTTTTAACATATGGTTTTGAAGTGGACAAGTCCCTGATGATTTTAAAGAAAATAGAACAATTTTAATTCCAAAAATGCAAAATGAGGAGGAATTGAAAAAGTTAACCTCTTGGAGACCATTAACAATTGGATCAGTATGGATAAAATTATATACCAAGATTTTAGCAAAAAGATTTAATGGCCACAGTTAAACTATGCAATAGGCAAAAAGGATTTGTTTCTGCCCCTGGTTGTGAGGCGAATATTGCTATTCTAGATCATTTGATAAAAGGCGCAAAACGTAATGGGGACAAATTAGCGATAGTATTTGTAGATTTCGCTAAAGCATTCAATTCCGTGGGACATGGACATATTATGGCTGATCTTAGATTTGGAATAGCTGAGCATTTTATTGGAAGTATAAGGGACTTGTATGATAATTGTACCACGAGGGTGTGGGTGGGTGATAAATGTACTGAGCCTATTTTAATTAGGAGTGGGGTCAAACAGGGTGACCCCTTGTCTCCTATTTTATTTAATATTGCTATAGATCCCCTTTTAACCAGGTTAGAATTAGAAGGAAGTGGATTTTATACTCTGAGTAGTAGCGTCACATCGCTGACATTTGCCGATGATGTGGCAATTTTAAGTAATTCATATCAAGGGATGGTTAAAAATGTGGGTACTTTTGAGTGCTTCTGTCGCAATACTAATCTTCATATTAATGTGAAGATGAAAGGTTTGTATTTTATCAAAATACAAAACTTCTGTAGTGAATCCAAAAGATCATTGGAATATAGGGACTGAGAAAATTGAGTACTTTCAACCAGGGGAATTTGAAAAATATCTCGGTGCAAGAATAGATCCCTGGATAGGGATAAGAGGGTTGTCACTCAGGAAGAAATTGAATGGAGTGAGAGTTTAAGGCCCCCTTGAAACCGGCTCAGAAATGATTGATTTTACAAACATTCATTTTACCAAGGCTATTTTATAATCTACTTTTAATAGAACCTCCTTTTTTATCTTTTAAATAATTTGGATATTTCAGTCAGAAAAATAGCCAAACAAATTTTACATCTACTGCAATGCACCACTGATGGATTACTTTATTCAAGAGGGAGGGATGGAGGTCTTGCACTCACGAGGTTTAGTATACAGATTCCAAATATGTTAATTTGAAAACGGAAGAGACATTATCTCCAAAGATAATTGGATAGAGCTATCTTATTTATATGCCGGAAAAAATCTAACTGATAAGATATTGATGGTTAGTGCAGCAACACCCCATCCTAAAAAATGGAAAGAAGAATTTTTAAGATGGTGTGAGTTGAGGTGTCAGGAAGTAGGAAAAGTATTTTTAAAATGACACAATTAGCAATTCAATTTTTAAAAATTCTAATAAGAGTAAGTTGTCTTCAGATATTGCAGCACTTCAACTCAGAGCAAATATTTACCCCATAAGGGAAACGTTAGTGAGAGGAAGAGGGGGAGTAAATGGTTTTTGTAGGCAGTGTGGTAAGGTACGAGAGATAATACCCCACATATCTGGTCAATGTTATAAAACCAAGGGTGCAAGAATTAAAAGACAGAATAGAGTAGTATCTGCAGTTATAGATAAGGTTGTTAAACTAGTATGGAAAGTATTAGCAGAACCCCATTTAAGAAATAGCAGGGGAGAGCTGAGAAAACCAGATATTATATTTACTAAGGGTGATATGGCAGTGGTGGTAGATGTAACAGTGCGCTGCAAGGATAATGCCGGGAATTTGGAGCAAGCCCATAGAGAGAAAGTGGCTTATTACCTCAAATTAGAGGAAGAGATCAAAAACTTAACAGGTGGTAAAAATATATCCACTTTTGGCTTTGTGCTTGGGGTGCGTGGCAAGTGAAGCGATGGAAACATTGATCTGTTGAAAATATTAGGAACTGAGAGAGGCAAAAATTTTAAGGAGAGTATTTGCAGATTCGTTTTATATTCCACAGTCGACATGATAGCTATGTTCAGTGAGCGGTAAAGATCCTGGAGCTCCCATTCTGTGTATCTTACTAAAACTAAATTTCAGCTATTGTTTCCATATTTTAAACTTTGGATTGTTGGTTTTTAATACCTCTATATTCATTGCTATTTACTATCTGTCCCTTTATAGAATGTTTTAAATACTTACTATAAATACTTAATAAATGGATTATATCCTATTTCAAATTATTTTATTTTTCACTGTATTTGGATGCGGACTGGCCACTTAGAGCAACCAGGAAAGGGCAGGTAGTCACACCTGTACATAACTAGCTGCCGACGCCCCGCTGCCGCCTCCCCAGGGCTCCGGCAGCAGGGCTCTGGGGATGATTTAAAGTGTCCGAGGTGGTAGTGGTACCCCCCCATGTGGCAGATCTCATTTCCTACAGGAATCTTTCATGCCCCAAGCCCTTTAAATCACCGCCCAAGCCCCGCTGCTGCAGCAGAGCCCCGGGCCCTTTAAAGCTCTGCCAGAGGCCAGGCCCCCTCCAATAGTGATTTAAAGGGCCTGGGGCTGTGGTAGCAGCAGCTGGAGCCCCGGGCCCTTTAAATCACCCCCGGGACTCCCAGCCACCTCTGCAGCCGGTAACTCGGGGATGATTTAAAGGGCCTGGGGCTCCCAGCATTTGCTACCACAGCCCCAGTCCTGGCTCCTTTAAAACCTGATTTAAAGTGCCCGAGGATTTAAAGGCCCCACCTCTTCCACTAGAGGCCACACCTCTTCCGGTTGAGGCCCTGCCCCCTCCTAAGGAGTCCGGTAAGTCCTTTAAGTTACTTTCACCCTTGCTCATGGCAGCAGCAACAGCATGGCGCAGCCAGCGGGTGGGTGCCGTGGAGCAGGGTCAAGCACTCCTGAAGTCCAGCTGTCTTTTTTTTTGGGGGAGTGGAGAGGCCAGACACTCCCAGCTCCAAGAGGAGCAGCGTAGAGGGAGCATTAAGAATAGAACGATGCTTTCAGTGAGAGAAGTGGCATTAGGGATGCTTGTCGCATGTATTTATACCTGAGGTAACCCTAGTGATTGATCCGCCCAGCGGACTGGCCTCTGCCCTGAGCAACCCCATTCAGCAAACCCTACCGGGCACGGGGAGTTGAAATGCTCTAAAGTCAGCGGGTCCCGTGGCTGGTGTCGTGCAAGCACAGTGGAACGGCCCAGCAAATCACGGAGAATATCTGGCTAGGTACTGACCTGCCCCCATCGCTGCAAAATCGAAGTACCTCAGAACGGTGCGCAGATTGGGCCTCACAACCATCCCACGCAGCAGGGCCCTGCCCTTATCCCCCTATGCAGCTGGGACCTACAGCCAGAGACTGGCCCAAGGGCCCACACAGAGTCTGCAGCAGAGCTAGGAACTGAGTCCAGGTCTCATGGACCCCCATGCCAGTGCCTTGACCCCCCCCCACCCCTACTCACCATCCCACAATCCTCTAATAAAGCCAAAGAGGGGAGCACTCTTCTAGAGCCTGGGTGTGCAGGAAACACACAATGGGGCAGCTGGAGCTACTGGATCCGTGATTTGGATACATCAAATGGATGTCAGCCCATATCAGGACAAGGGACAGTCCAACCCCCCTACATGTGGCAGATCCCATTTCCTACAGGTATCTCTCATGCTCCACAAGATGGTGGAAACAGGACGAGGAGTGGAGGTGGCTACCGCTCCCACTGCCCTGGAGCAACACTATGGAGGAACGAGATCTGAAGTCAAGGGCCAGATTCTGCTTCCAGTTACAGCAGCGTAAACACCACTGAATTCAATGGAGTTGCTCTGGATTTACATCCGTGTAACAGAACTTAGCTCCAGGAAAAGTTCTGACTATGGCAGGAAAAGAGGGTTTGAGAGGTCGTAGAGAAAAACGCCTGATGGGGCTGGTTGTGCATGGTGAGAGGGAGCCAAAACGCCTCTACACAGCACCAGCCGCACTTCCAGGAACGAGCCGATGGACTGTGACTCTAGCTCCAGCACTCGATTTCCCCAAAGGGGGTTGGCCAAGGGAGAGATCACAGCCGAGCCCCTGTGAGCTGGCAGAGAGGTGCACAGTGTGTGCATGCAGTGCCCTCTGAAAGGGTGGCGCTTAGGGAAGCGCAGCTCCCAGATCAGTCTGCACAGGAACACGGGGCCGAAGCTGCAGAGAGAGCTGGTGAGAAAGGCAGTTGTACTCTGAGGAACAAGGGAAGCTGTGCTTTGAGCTCTCACAGCCCTCTGCACTGCTCAGGACCTCCCCACACAGGGGTCTTTGCAGCAGTGGGTACAGGTGGGTCAAATAACGGCGATGACCAGAAATGCCCCATGATGTTAGAATGAGAACGCCTTCTAGAGGTGGCGCTGTTACCTTGCTTGTGCAAAGTACCAGTAAGCAAGGTACCCACATAGCTCCTCCTATACTCTGACATGTGATGCAGGGTGGCAGCAAAACTGGTTTGGTTTGATCTGAGTATCTGGGGCAGAGGTGAAAGCCAGAAGAGCATCATCACTCCTGTACCCTACCTGCAGCTGTGAGTTATCGCTATCCAGAGGGCTCAGCTAAGGGCTGCTGTGAGTCCCAGCACTTCAACTGTCCTGACTCCATGGCACTGACATCATGCAACATTGTGGTGGAGGAACATGTTGGTTTCCCCCTGGCAATGGAGATCTCCTGGCATATTTAAGGCTGACAATGCAGTGTGAGGGGAGCAGGACTGGAGCACGTGAGCAGCTTAGCCCCAGAGGCAGTGGAGCAGCTGCTCATTTAGCAATAAGAAGGCACAGTCAGCAGCCAGACGGGGCACTGGATTCCATGGTTCTAGCCTGCTGCCCATCACTGAAGTATCTGAGCACCTTCAGGAAGAGACGTCCTACTGGAACTACTGCAAACTCGTTGCCGTGTGTGTGTCCTTCCTGGGCTCCCCAAGGGACTCTGATTCTACAGCCCTTTCCACCTGTTCAGCTCCTTCCCAGGCCTTTCCTGCGTGGCACTACAACTTCAGCCTGTGTGTGAGGCTCTCGCATGCTGGGTTCATCAGCTGAGCTCCTCTCCTGCTTCGGGCTCCCAGATGTGAGTGCCTCCCCTGAAATGTGCTGCAGGCTCGGGGGGCTTACAGGGTCTCTCTGCCCGCAGCCTTGTTTGGGCCTTGCTGGGGTTGCCTCCCCTCAGAAGGCTTCTGCTCATCCAGCCAGGCTCTCCTGCGCGCATGGGATCTCTGGTGTTGGAGAAGGCTTGTGCTCTGGCTGAAGCTTTTCTCGCAGTCAGGACAGCGGTAAGGTCCCTCCCCGGTGTGGAGTCGCTGGTGCTTAAGAAGGGCTGAATTCCGGCTGAAGCTCTTACCACACTCGGAGCATCTATGGGGCCTCTCCCCACTGTGGACCCTCTGGTGGCTCGTATACTGCTGCTTGCAGCGGAAGGTCCTCTGGCACGTGGGGCATCGGTAGGAGTTCTCCCCCGCGTGGATCCTCTGGTGCCACATGAATTCCTGCTTGTAGCGGAAGCTCTTCTCACAGCCCAGGCACTTGTAGCTCTTTTCCCCAGCATGGCTCCGCTGGTGCCATGTGAACTCTTGCTGGTAGCGGAAGTGCTTATCGCAGGTGGGGCATTTGTACGGCCTGTTGCCCAGGTGAGCTCTCTGGTGCCAGGCAAATTCTTGCTTGTAGTGGAAGCTCTTCTCACACTCACTGCACTTGTATGGCCTCTCCGCTGCGTGGGCCCGCTGGTGCCAAACCAGCTCCTGCTTGGAGCGGAAGCTTTTCTCGCACCCACTACATTTATAGAGCCTACCACCAAGGTGGGCTCTCTGGTGCCACGTGTATTCCTGCTCGTAGCAGAAGGTTTTTTCGCACTCGGGGCACCTATACAGTCGCTCTTCTGGGGGGATTCTCTGGGGCACAGGCCGGACTGGGCTTTGCTCACAGCGAGCGCACAGACAGGGGGTCTCTCCTGGGGGGATTCTCTGGGGCAGGGGCTGGGTTGGGCTTTGCTCACACCAAGCGCACAGACAGGGGGTCTCTCCTGGGGGGATTCTCTGGGACAGGGGCTGGGCTGGGCTTTGCTCACACCAAGCGCACAGACAGGGGGTCTCTCCTGGGGGGATTCTCTGGGGCACAGGCTGGGCTGGGCTTTGCTCACAGCAAGCGCACAGACAGGGGGTCTCTCCTGGGGGGATTCTCTGGGGCACAGGCTGGGCTGGGCTTTGCTCACAGCGAGCACACAGACAGGGGGTCTCTCCTGGGGGGATTCTCTGGGACAGGGGCTGGGCTGGGCTTTGCTCACACCAAGCGCACAGACAGGGGGTCTCTCCTAGGGGGATTCTCTGACATGCACTAAGATGAGAGCTCTCCCCACGGCTCCCCTTGCACTTGGGGAACATGGAGGGCTCTGCTCCCACGGGGGTCCCGCCGTGACCGCCTGCAGCTGGCAGGTGAGTGAACCATTTCTCACACTGGATGCATTTATACAGAGTCTCTGCAGGAGTGAATGGCTGGGGAGCCAGGACATCCAAGGGCCAGAACCTGTCCTCAGCCTCACGCAGGCATCCCCCAGAGAGCTCAAAAGGAGCCGCCTGCTCACATCCCAGGCAGCGGCATTGCCAGGTGGCTGCAGTGAGCCCGCTTTGCCAAGGAGGAGGTGGCTCCACTCCACTTCTGGCAGAGTTTCCCTGATGATCTTCTGAGCTGGACTGAACCTGACAGGCTAATTCCCTGTCCGAGCTCTGGAGGCCACGTTCTGTGGCTCCCCCTGCTAACAGCCTGGGCACTTCCAATTCCCTGAGAGTCTCCTGCGGATGAGTCTCCTTCTTCGCCCTGATCTCAGCAACTGCTGCAATGGAGAGAGAGAATCTAGATATTATTTATTGCATGGGCTGGAGAGAATGGAAAGCTTCTGTGAATACGTTCAGCCTATAGTGCAGTTAACATAATTACAGAGCAGCAGTCAACGACATCATGGGTTTATTTTAGGGCTGTCAATTAATCACAGTTAACTCACGCGATTAACTCAAAAAAATTAATTGTGATTAATCGCAGTTTTAATTGCACTGTTCAACAAGAGAATCCAGTTAAATGTATTCAATATTTTGGATGTTTTTCTACATTTTCAAATATACTGATTTCAATTACAACACAGAATACCAAGTGTACAGTGCCCACTTTATATTATTACTTTTGATTACAAATATGTGCACTGTAAAAATGATAAACAAAAGAAATAGTATTTTTCAGTTCACCTCATACAAGTACTGTAGTGCAATCTCTTTAGCATGAAAGTGCAATTTACGAATGTAGATTTTTTTTGTTCATAGACTCATAGGGTTGGAAGGGACCTCAGGAAGTCATCTAGTCCAACCCCCTGCTCAAAAGCAGGACCAATCCCCAGACAGATTTTTTTCCCCAGTTCCCCAACTGGTCCCCTCAAGGATTGAACTCAGAACGCTGGGTTTAGCAGGCCAATGCTTAAACCACTGAGCTATACATAACTGCACCCAAAAACAAAACAATGTAAAACTTTAGAGCCTACAAGTCCACTCAGTCCTACTTCTTGTTCAGCCAATCTCTAAGACAAACAAGTTTGTTTACATTTACAGGAGATAATGCTGCCCACTTCTTATTTACAATGTCACCAGAAAGTGAGAACGGGCATTCACATGGGACTTTTATAGCCATCACTGCAAGGTATCTATGTGCCAGATATGCTAAACATTTGTATGTCCCTTCATGCTTCGGCCACCATTCCGGAGGACATGCTTCCAAGTTGATGACGCTCATTACAAAAATAATGCGTTAATTACATTTGTGGCTGAATTCCTTGGGGGAGAACTGTATGTCTCCGGCTCTATTTTACACACATTCTGCCATATATTTCATGTCACAGCAGTCTCAGATGACGACTTAGCACGTTGTTTATTTTAAGAACACTTTCACTGCAGATTTGACAAACCGCAAAAGAGGGTACCAAGGTGAGATTTCTAAAAATAGCTACAACACTGGAATGAAGATTTAAGAATCTGAAGTGCCTTCCAAAGTCTTGAGAGGGACGAGGTGTGGTGCATGCTTTCAGAAATCTTAAAAGAGCAATACTCTCATGCGGAAACTACAGAACCCAAACCACCAAAAACGAAAATCAACCTTCTGCTGGTGGCATCTGACTCAGATGATGAAAATGAACATGGGTCGGTCCACACTGCTTTGGATTGTTATCGAGCAGAAACCATCATCAGCATGGAAGCATGTCCTCTGGAATGGTGGTTGAAGCATGAAGGGCCATATGAATCTTTAGCGCATCTGGCATGTAAATATCTTGTGGCACTGGCTACAAAAGTGCCATGTGAACACCTGTTCTCACCTTCAGGTGACACTGTGAACAAGAAGTGGGAGCATTTTCTCCTGCAAATGTAAATGAACTTGTTTGTCTGAGCAGCTAGCTGAACAAGAAGTAGGACTGAGTGGACTTGTAGGTGCTAAAGTTTTATATTGTTGAATGCAGGGTTTTGGGTTTTTTTTACATAATTCTACATTTGTAAGTTTAACTTTCATGATAAAGCGATTGCACTACAGTACTTTGTATTAGGTGAATTGAAAAATACTATTTTCTATACTTGGTTTTTACAGTGCAAATATTTGTAATAAAAATAAATATAAAGAGCACTGTACACTTTGTATTCTCTGTTACAACTGAAATCAATATATTTGAAAATGTAAAAAACATCCTAAATATTTAAATAAATGGTATTTTATTGTTGTTTAACAGCGTGATTAATCAAGATTTTTTTAATTGTGCAATTTATCATGATTATTTTTTTTAATCGCTTGACAGCCCCAGTTTATTTCAATGACATAACATTTTGTTTCTATAGCATTCCCATGAGATTGGACTTTCAGCCATGCACCAGCTGGAAAACTCCTGTCCAGTTTTATGTAGAAATTATGAGCAAAATCCTGATTCCATTAAAGTCAATGAGAATTTTGCCATTGACTTCAGAGGGGTCACGCTCTTACCCTAGAACTACATCCTACTTAGCAACCTGCATGCAGAGGGCCCAAATCAGATCTGCTGGATGTGAGTCAACTTCATTAACATTAAAGCAGCTCCAGCTGCTTACACAAGGTCTGCCTTTGGCCTTCTTGGGTCAATACAGCTCACAAATGTTTCTGAAATCATTCACTAAGCTTTAAGGGTGAAGTCTTGGTCCTATGGAAGTCAATAGGAATTTTGCTATTGACTGCAGTGAGGCCAGAATTTCATCCTAGATATCATTTCCGACCTGCTAATTGGATTCCTCTGATATTATGTCATAGCTAATCAGAAAGTCAGTACAGTGTAACAACGTGGAAGGAGACAGACAGAGGTTTGTTAAAGGGTTTCCATTTGCTTGCAGCGAATAAATAACAGTCAGACAGGGCACTGATTGAGAGCCTCTGTCCTCTGCTAGGAAGGGGAGGAGCTCTCAGACTGTACCACTCTGGCGATTCCGTCAATTCTAGATCAGCTTGGGAAAGGCGTGGCTGTTCTCTGTGACCTTTTGCTCCCAGCAAGAGAATGCCCTCTCCACTGCACTTCAAAGTCCACCTTAGCAGCCTCTGTTTTGCTCCACTTTGCTCCCCAGAGCCAGTCACCCATAGCAAGGGAAAATGAAGACCCCCCCCATTGGAAATACAACGGTGGGTATGCATGGCTGACACCGGCCAAAATGATGCGCCAGTAACAACAGTTGCTCCCAGTAACAAACGCAGTAAAGAGGCAATGGCCAGCCGCGGGAAGGGGCGGCTGGGTCCCACACACTCATTGTTTCCAAACGCTTTGGAAATTGTTACTCACAGACGAAGTTAAAAGCTTTTCCACTCCCCGAGTCCTTGTGACCCTTGACACATGGCTCATCTCCACGTTCAATCAGCCAGATAATGTCAGGTTTAGCAGCAGCATGTCCTGGTAATGGGAGAAGAGAATGATCTATGGATCCTAGGTACTTAGCTGGCCCCTTACAATCATTGATGTGTTTATCCTCACAAGCCCCTGTGCAGCCGGGCAAGGCAGTTATCCCCATTTTACAGGTGGGGAACTGAGGCCCAGAGAACCCTGTGACTTGCCCAAGGTCCCCCAGACAATCTGTGGTGGAGCAGGGAACTGAACTCAAGTCTCTCACATTCTAACGAGCGCTCTGACCACTGGACCATCCATCCCACCTAATGCGTAGCTCAGCAATTACTCACTGTCCTGTCAGCATTTTAGAATGACACTCCTGATTTAACCCCAGCTCAGTGTATGAACTACCCGGGAAGAGAGTGAAGCTCCAGAGGCAAAAAAGCTTTATGGATTGAGATGAGCTGAACAACTCCTGCGAGACTCAGGTACCTGCACTTCCTGTAGAGGCATGAACGATACATGATGTGCCCCATGGCCTCAGCCACCAGCCCACTTACATCCGAACTTCTCCCTAAACACAGGAAACGTCTCCATTCTGCTCCCACAATGGTACCACGGAGCATGCAGGGAGCGCTGTCTATGGAGCCCTGCCTTGGGCAGAGTGTGCACAGCGTGTGCAGTGGTTATAGGCTCCCTGGTCCTTCACAATCGCCAGCGAGGACCAGGATGTGTTGCAGGGGGAGTTTAATAAATGGAAGGACTTCCCAGTCAGGGAGTTCTCTGGTTGGTGCTTAAGGCAGGGCTCCTTGTTTCATGTAATCACACTACAGAGCATGACCTGAAGCTCTCTTATTTGGGGCTCCAGCTTCTAATGCAGTGGTCCCCAACCTTTTCCTCTGACAGGCGCCAGAGGAAGGACCACTGCAGTGGTGGAGCACCCGCCGAAATGCCACCAAATTTCGGTGGCGACACCTCTCGATTATGCTGCTTAACGTCAACAAGTGACATAATCAAGAGGCGTCGACGCCAAAAATCGGGAGGGACGCCTCTCGATGATGTCATCTGTCAACGGAAAGCGGTGTCAGCGAGAGGTGTCGCTCCCGAATTTCAGGGGCGAAGCCTCTAGATGACATCACTTGTTGGTGACAGATGACGTCATCGAGAGGCATTCCTGCCGAAATGCTGCTGAAATTCGGTAGCATTTCGGCAGGTGCTCTCCCGGGGACCAGGATGCGGGCGCATTAAGATGCCATGGCGCCCACAGGCTCAGCGTTGGGGACCCCTGTTCTAATGAATGAGTGACCACTAATCATTACCCAGGGAGATCAAAGCCTCGTAGTTGTCCCTCATCACGTCCTTGTACAGCTCCTTCTGCCACTCCACTAGCTCCTCCCACTCCTCCACGGAGAAATAGACAGCGACGTCGTCAAATGTGACTGGAGCCTGAAACAGCAAATAAACCATGATCAGCAACATCTGCTTCAGTCACACCCTGACAGCAGCAGCCCTGGGTCTGGCAGGGCAGGGAGAGCGTTTCCTGCGTGTGTAACACACGCTGACAACACACGTTGTTGCTGGTGCCTGCAGGATGTGAATCCCCTGGGACAGGTCACACCTGTCACCGCAGGGCTCTGATGGGAACAGTGTGCAGTGGATGCAGGAACGGGGAGCAGCAGCCTGGCCTTTGTCTCGGTGGTGATTTCCTGCTGAAGCAGCACCCAGTGCCTCCCCGCCTAGCTGCCGTAGCCATGTGTTTGGATTAGAGATGTCAGCTGTTTGTTAGGCCCCACTGACCAGCAAATCCAACCTGTAACTCACACCAGCGTTTACATCACTCCCGAGCTTGTCCCAGAGACTTGCCTGGCAAATGCAAGTTGCATACGGCTGGGTCTGGCCCATTGTTTGTTAGGGCCAAGATGGAACATTTCACCGTGACTCATGGGATGAGGTCTGGCTAGGAAACACCCATCAACAGCTCCTCACAGCCAGCAGCCAGGGAGCTGTTCACATGAAAGATGCTGTGATTCATTAACGCAGGTGTAGGGCATTCATGATACACGTAGCCTGCATTATAATTCAGTCTTCAGTGCATTTTCTGTCGTGTCATAGATAAATAGACTTTAAGATCAGAAGGGACCAATATGATCATCTCGTATGACCTCCTGCACAATGCGTCATAGAATCTCACTCACCCACCCACTCCTGTATCAAACTCCTAACCTATGTCTGAGCTATTGAAGTCCTCAAATTGTGGTGTAAAGACTTCAAAGTGCAGAAAATCTTCCAGCAAGTGACCCATGCCCCATGCTGCAGAGGAAGGCGAACCCCCCCCAGGGCCTCTGCTAATCTGCCATGGAGGAAAATTCCTTCCCGACCCCAAATATGGCGATCAGCTAAACCCTGAGCATGTGGGCAAGACTCACCAGCCAGCACCCAGGAAAGAATTCTCTGTAGTAACTCAGATCCCATTTTACTGCTAGTAGTCAAAGATCAATTAATTGCCAAAATTAGGCTCATCATCATACCATCCTCTCCATAAACTTATCAAGCTTAGTCTTGAAGCCAGATATGTCTTTTGCCCCCACTGCTCCCCTTGGAAGGCTGTTCCAGAACTTCACTCTTTGATGGTTAGAAACCCTCATCTAATTTCAAGTCTAAATTTCCTGATGGCCAGTTTATATCCATTTGTTCTTGTGTCCACATTGGTACTGAGCTTAAATAATTCCTCTCCTTCCCTGGTATTTATCCCTCTGATACATTTGTAGAGAGCAATCATATCTCCCCTCAGCCTTCTTTTGGTTATGCTAAACAGGCCAAACTCTTTGAGTCTCCTTTCATAAGACAGGTTTTCCATTCCTCAGATCATCCTAGTAGCCCTTCTCTGTACCTGTTCCAGTTTGAATTCATCCTTCTTAAACATGGGAGACCAGAACTGCACACAGTATTCCAGATGAGGTCTCACCAGTGCCTTGTGTAACAGTACTAACACCTCCTTCTCTCTACTGGAAATACCTTGCCTGATGCATCCCAAGACCGCATTAGCTTTTTCCACGGCCATATCACATTAGCGGCTCATAGTCATCCTGTGATCAACCAATACTCCAAGGTCCTTCTCTTCCTCTCCTTACTTCTAACTGATGAGTCCCCAATTTATAACAAAAATTCTTGTTATTAATCCCTAAATGTATGACCTTGCACTTTTCACTATTAAATTTCATCCTTTTACTATTACTCCAGTTTACAAGGTCATCCAGATTTCCTGTAGGATATCCCGGTCCTTCTCTGTGTTAGCAATACCTCCCAGCTTTGTGTCATCCACAAACAGTCTTAGCACATTCCCACTTTTTGTACCAAGATCAGTAATAAAAAGATTAAATAAGATTGGTCCCAAAACTGATCCCTGAGGAACTCCACTAGTAACCTCCTTCCAGCCTGACAGTTCACCTTTCAGTACAACCCGTTGCAGTCTCCCTTTTAACCAGTTCCTTAGCCACCTTTCAGTTTTCATATTGATCCCCATCTTTTCCAACTTAACTAATAATTCCCCATGTGGAACCAGATCAAATGCTTTACTGAAATCGAGAGCCACTGCATTTCCTTTGTCTAAAAATTCTTTTACTTTCTCAAAGAAGGAGATCAGGTTGGTTTGGCATGATCTACTTTTTGTAAAACCATGTTGTATTTTGTCCCAATTACCATTGATCTCAATGTCCTTAAACACTTTCTCCTTCAAATTTTTTTTCACGACCTTGCATACTACAGATGTCAAACTAACAGGCCAGTAGTTACCTGGATCACTTTTTTTTTCCTTTCTTAAAAATAGGAATTATGTTAGAAATTCTCCAGTCATACGGTACAACCCCTGGGTTTACAGATTCCTTAAAAAATCTTGCTAAAGGGCTTGCAATTTCATGTGCCAGTTCCTTTAATATTCTTGGATGAAGATTATCTGGGCCCCCAATTGAGTCCCATTAAGCTGTTCGAGTTTGGCTTCTACCTCGGATGTGGTAACATCCACCTCCATCTCCTCATTCTTATTTGTCATCCTACCATTATCCCTAAGCTCCTCATTAGCCTCATTAAAGACTGAGGCAAAGTATTTGTTTAGATATTGGGCCATGCCTAGGTTATCCTTAACCTCCTTTCCATCCTCAGTGTTTAGCGGTCCCACTTCTTCTTTCTTTGTTTTCTTCTTATTTATATGGCTATAGAACCTTTTACTATTGGTTTTAATTCCCTTTGTAAGGTCCAACTCTACATGGCTTTTGGCCTTTCTCACTTTGTCCCTACATGTTCTGATCTCAATAAGGTAGCCTTTCTTGCTAATCCCGTCCATCTTCCACTCCTTGTAGGCTTTCTGCTTTTTCTTAATCACCTCTCTGAGATGCTTGCTCATCCAGCTTGGTCTACAACTCCTGCCTATGATTTTTTCCCCCTTTCTTGGGATGCAGGCTTCTGATAGTTTCGGCAACTTTGACTTGAAGTAATTCCAGGCCTCCTCTGCCTCTAGATCCACAAGTTCTTCAGTCCAATCCACTTTCCTAACTAATTTCCTTAATTCTTTAAAGTTAGCCCTTTTGAAATCAAAAACCCTAGTCCCAGATCTATTTTAGTTTATCCTTCCACCTAGTTTGAACTGAATTAGCTCATGATCACTCAAACCAAGGTTGTCCCCTACAACCATTTCTTCTATGAGGTCCTCACTATTCACCAAAACCAAATCTAAAATGGCATCCCCTCTTGTTAGTTCTTCAACTACTTGGTGAAGAAATCCATCAGCTATCGCATCCAGGAAAATCTGAGCCCTATTATTGTTACTAGCACTTGTCCTCTAGTCTATATCTGGGAAGTTAAAGTCTCCCATGATCACACAATTCCCATTAGTGTTTACTTCATTAAAAACATTAAAGAGGTCTCTATCCATATCCAAATCAAATCCCAGTGGTCTGTAGCACACCCCAAGCAGTATCTCAGGGGAGGCTCTTAGTAGCTTTCTTCCCCAATGTGATTTTTGCCTAAGACTCTGTCTTATCCATTCCATCACTTCTTATTTCTTTACAGTTAACCTCATCATTGACATACAATGCTACTCCACCACCTTTGCCTTTATTTCTGTCTTTCCTAAACAGCACATAACCTTCAATACCTGTACTCCAGTCATGACTACTATTCCACCATGTTTCTGTTATCCCTATAATATCTGGTTTCACTTCCTGCATCAGTAGTTCTAGTGACTCCATTTTGTTACCTAGGCTCCTTGTATTGGTGTACAAACATCTACTCAGGTGCAAACTATCCTCCAGTATTTTTTGGGGGGGAGAGAGGAACGGGCGAGCATTTTAGCCAGCACTGAATAATGCCTTGAATGAGCTGGGGTGGGATGGGGAAGACTGGCGTGGAGCTCAGAGGGCACTTACAGAAGGAACGTTGGCAGAGGAGCCTATGCTGCATGGGGAACATAAGGAGATGACATATTAATAATAACTAATAACCCTCCCTCCTCTACAACACTTTTCAAAAGGAGATCTCCAAGTGCTTCACAACTGTTAGTGCGGGGGTTCTCAAACTGGGGGTCAGGACCCCTCTGGGGGCCGTGAGGTTATTACATGGGGGGATCATGAGCTGTCAGCCGCCACCCCAGACCCCGCTTTGCATCCAGCATTTATAAAGGTGTTAAATGTAGTTAAAAGTGTTTTACTGTATAAGGGGGTCAGACTCAATGGCTCGGTATGTGAAAGGGGTCACAGGTACAGACCTGTGAGAATCCCTAGGTTAGTGTATTATCCTGACAGCCAGCCCCGCCCCTGAGCCCGCCGGTGGTGCGGCGTGGTGGATGAGCCCATTGTACAGATAACAACTGAGGCCCAGCGAGGCGGGGACTCGGCCCCAGGACCTGGAAAGTCCGTGGCACGGCAGGAAATGGTCCCCAGAGCCAGAGCGGGGCGCGCAGCCCCGGCCCCGCTGCAGGTCCCATGGCAAAGCCCTACCTGAGCGCAGCGCGCCCCAGCCATGCCCCGGCCGGCATCGGGCAGCGGCAGCTTCGCTCTCTCGGCTGCAGCCTCCCCGCTATCGGGCCCCACGCCACGGAGCCCGGCCCGGCCGCCGCGCAGGAGGGACGAGCCCAGCCCAGCCCAGCCGAGCCGAGCCGAGCCGAGCCCGCTGCAGACGCACAAAGGCCGCAGCTGCTCCGGGCTCGGGCGAGCGAGGCGCGTTTGCAGCCGCCGCGCCGGAGGCTCCCGAGGCAGCAGTTCCGCCCCTCCGCGGGCCGCGCGTCTTCCCGGGACCCCAGCCGCCGGCAGCCGAGCCCAGCCCCGCAAACGCCGCGTCCCGGCGCCCAGCCGCAGCCACCTTCCCCCCTGGGGTGCGCCGCCCTCCGGCTCCGCGGGCCCAGCTGCCGCTGGGTGTGTTGGGAGCGAATGTGGCCTGGGGGCGAGTCACCGCCGGCCCAGGGGCCCCGGGCAGCGCGGGAGCCGCAGAGCGGGACTGGCCTTGCTCACGGGGTGCCCGGCGGCTGCGGAGCCCGGGGGGGGGCACCTGTCTAGGGGAGCTCGCCAGCTGGCAGGGGGCTGGGCGGGGGACCTGCTGCTGGGGGGCTGCTCGCTCCACCTAGCACAGCTCTGCCCCGGGGCCTTCTCGGTGCTTAAAGAGGGTGGCGGGGGGAAGGGCGAGCGGACCTGGCAACAAGCAAACACCCAAATTCTGATCTGGGTCACTGAGGGCAGAACTGGCAGCACCCGCCCAGCTAAGTCCCCCCGCACAGAGTGAGAGCCCCCCCCCCCGCTTTCTTCAAACCGCTGTAAGCACTGGATCTTCCTGCCCTTCTGTCGCCCAGGAGTTGCTCCTGAGCTCAGAGCCCCCTGAGGCCCCTGCCTCCCTCTTTCCCGGTGCTCTGGCTAGTGAGCGATGGGGGCATTGCCCTGGCAGTGCCGCTCAGCTGGCCTAGCACAGGTCAGGGAGGGCAGCCCATGGCCTAGTGATGCTGGTGAGGGAGAGGAACCGGGTTTAATGCAGCAGGGCAGCCCTGGGCCACCATCCAAACAAGACATTCTGAGCTGGTCTCGGTCAGGCACAGGGTGAAATCCGGGCCCCATGGATCTCAGTGCAGCCAGAGTGAGGCAGGAACCATGGGCTGATATCTCCAGTGCTGTGCACAGTGGTGGATGGAATCCAGGGGCCACGGCCAGCTGGGAGCCTCTGGAAAAAATCCACTGTTGGGTGGGGCAAGGGAAGCCCCCACACCCCAATCCTGCTCCCAGGTAGCAGCAGCAAGTGGGCAGGGCAGGACAGGGGAAGCCCCAGCAACCTCCAACCCCATACCCGGTAAAAGCTACAGAATGGGAGAGGCCCCAGCACCCTGACCCCATCCCTGCCAGAAGCTGTGAGGAGGCAGGGGAAGCCCCCGTGCCTGACCCCACTTTCCAGGAGAAGTGCTGGGCAGGAGGGGCAGGGTAAGCCATAGCTCCCTGACCCTGGTCCCCCGCAGAAGTGCTGGGAGTGGCAGGGGAAACCCAAGCACCTGGACCCCTGTTGCGGCCCTGGGACAGGAGGGGCTCTTGCTCCCCGCTGAGGTCCCAGGGCTGGGGGGGAGGGGGAAGAGCTGTTCTGGTCTTGGGGCCACTGGGGGTGGGCAAAAAGGAGCAAATGAGTTTGGGGGCTGTGGGGGAGGCCAGAATGGGAGGGATCCTGGGTGGAACAGGGGCAGTGCATTCATGGGTGAAGTAGCATCTGCTCTTGTAAAGGGGCAATAAAATAGTGGCACTGCTTTGTTGGGAGGAAAACTGTTCTGAGTGCATGATGAGCAAGAAATGTGGTGTTGTATGTGAGAGCAGAGAGTTAAATGAATCATTGGTTTGCCAGAGACAAATTGTACAGCTGACTGATAGTCTTTAATATATCTTTACAAGCACACACAGAATTATTTATACAGACATGGGAAGGTGTATATATACATATACCCAATATCTATCTATCTATCTGTCTCCATACCCCCCTCTATCTATCTATCTATCGTGTGAAACTGTTGCTAGTTATACTGATCAGTAAACCTGGCAGAGAATAACTTTGTCGTGTTCAATAAGAGTTAAATGTTACCAACTCCCGTACTGTATATTCTGCTGCTAGATTAGAAGGCAAACACCAACAACCACAGACTAGAGCTGTAGAATCTTTTCCACCAGGTTTTGCAGAATTCTCATTTAAAATGGAAATCTGTTTCTTAGCCCTTTGTGCCACAAAGCGACGCACAATAGAGCCCGGCTGGAACTTGTCTTCCGCTCACCATTGTCCTTAGTGGATGTCTGCCCCACACTTGCCTCCATTTCAAGTAAATGCTGAGCTTTGAGCCCAGGGAGGAGAAGGAGAATGCTGATGATATTAAGCAGAACAAGTTAACGCAGAACGTTCTGCTGTTCCCACTTCTCAATGGGGCTGGGCCTCTGTGTTTTCTAAAGCAGCATTTTTCTGTCATGCTACTTGAGCAGGAAAGAGCCTGGGATTCTTCATGCTACATAAATCCTGGCACTGCTCTTTGTGTCCCTCTCTTCCTCATTACAGCCCTTGCACTTGGTGGCAGGATCCATCTTCTGGAGGGAGGAGAATGCATAGGAGTAAGGCCCTGTCTCTGGAAGATCCAGTACGCAGGGCCAACTCCAGGCACTAGCGCAGCAAGCAGCTGCCTGGGGCGGCCAACGGGAAGGGGCAGCACGTCTGGGTCTTTGGTGGTAATTCAGCAGCGGGTCCCTCAGTCCCTCTTGGAGGGAAGGACCTGCCACCGAAGTGCTGTCAGTCGCAGCTTTTTTTATTTTTTTGTGGGGGGGGCGGGCGGCTAAAACGCTGGAGCCGGCCCTGCCAGTAGGTCTGTAACTATGTAATGATCATACATTTCAATAGATAGCTCCTTTCATCCAAATGGACATCAAACTCATTTGACTAACAAACTACAAATTATACAGGAATCAATTTCACCAGCCACTGGAATGAAATACAATAGCTAATTAATGGCTTATATACAGTAGGCAACAGGAAGTGAAGATACCATGTCCAGCTGAAATTGTGGGGGAGGGAGGAGTTATTGTAGGATGGGCAGAATTGGAATTGATCGCAAGGATTAACACTCTCCTTCTTGTGAAAAGTGCAATAGGATTTTATAATGACCACAGTGGCTGTTTCCTCGGTTTGATGCCTCACCCAAATGACAAAAGTACTAAACCTCGTGGCGGAAGAGCTAGCAGGACTTCCCATCATTTCAGTGACTGCCTGATAAACAAAGGCCATTTTCCATACTGTCTACTGCGATTTCAGATATAGAGAGTGTAAGAGTCTCCAACCAGCAATCAAGGGAGAGGAAGCTTCTGTGAGATGCTGAATAAAGTCCTGCTGGGCTCAGGAATTCTCCTCTCTGAGTAGGGAATTTTGTCAGCTGAACCATAGACACCTACTGTCTTTCTAGACATCAGTTTGTCACTGGCTGTAGCATCTTGACTAGAGGATCATAAAATGATCCTTCCAATCCAAATCAGGTCTAAGCCACCTGGAGAACCAGGAGCCTGGCTTGTGGGTGTCAGACACCTAATAATAATACCCACTTCCTTCATAGCACTGTTCATCAAGTGCTTTATAAAGGAAGTCAGTGCCATTATTCTCTTTTGTTAGATGGGGAAACTGAGACACAGACGCATGCTGCTTGGGATAGAAACTGGGCAAACATTATTTTAAATGTCATTTGAGTTTCTGGATTCATATTTCTGCCAGGATCTGACACGTTCTTGTAAGACACACTTTGAACATATGTTGTGTGCCAGTTTGAATATTCACTTAGGGCCTGTCTACACTAAGGAATTTACAAAGAGGTCTATTGTAGGTTCAGCTGAGGCTTCATTTTTATCACTTTATTAGTGAAACCTGCGGTAAACAAGTCCAGTCAACTAAGAGGTAAGAAAAGGGCTGGCTACCCTCGCTTTGCCCCCAGCGCTAACACTGCTTTAGCTCAGCTGGCATTAGCACCAGAGGGGGTTATTTGCTTCTCCCATGTGGGCGAATCTACTGGTGCAAATGGTAGTGTGTAGGTGTGTGAGATTTAGGACAATTAGAGCATTATCCATTAGAAGAGAAATGGCTTCTTGAAGAAGGGGATACACCAGTGTGAAACATGTTCTACTGTGACAGTCCCAGCAAGAGGCATGGATTCCTCCAGGGATATTGAGCTACAGCTAAGGAACAAGCTGAGGACAATCACGAAGAGCAATGCTGGAGCGGGGTCTGCTCACATAGAGTTTTGTCACTGAATTTCTTAGGCTTTTGCCTATGGGTAGACTGAATAGCATGGCCCTGTTTATCATGAGCTATACAGCAATAATGCTTCACACGAACAAACCCCACCTTTCCTCAAATCAATATTGCCAATGCTAGTGATTTGATCATGAGCCTCAAGATAGTTGGTGTTTTCTGCAAAGCCCCAACTCCTGGAGTCAGGTGATCATGTGAGACTCTCCGCTAGCATTTTAAGTTTCAGCCTTTGTGGTTGCAGAGAAAAGGCTGAAAACATGACCCCAGTGTCCTCTAAAGATTCAGAAACAAGAAGATGAATAAAATTGTACAGCATCTGACACCATGGGGTATGGGTTAATAACTGGGACTCCTAGACATTATAATAATTAATTAAATGCTAAAAGGGAACTAAAATTGATTTTCTAAAAATTCAGGATCTGTAAGCTAGTCTCAGGATCTTGCGGGGTCAGACTCATGTTTTCTGACCCCTGGGGGTTGGCAACAGAGTTACAAACACCAGTTTAACTTCACCAGATTTCTGCAGAGAGTGTAACATATTCTCAGCCCAGAGCCTGTCTTCATTAACCTGTAAGAAACCAGTTCATCCCCAGGGGACACACCTACCCTGTTGCAATTCCCTGATCTCAGCAGCGTCACACTGGGGACAATGTGCTCCTAGGTCACTGGTGGAGCACCCTGTGATAGGCAAGGGGGAGAGTTTCTCACTATTTGGAGGTGGGACCAATTGGGATGATGCAGCCCTTTCCCCTCACAGGATGTTCCTCTCTTTCCCTGGTCTGTGGTCCCTTCTGCCTCACTCCCCAGTCTTGCTTTCCCCCCCAGTATTGCCTTCAGACTGGGAACCAGCAGGGGCAGGTGAGTTGCACTAGGAGCCCAGCCTGGGCATAGCCAACAAGCAACTTCAACCAGAAGGAGGCAGGTCTGGAGGATAGGGACTATCAGACCACCCGGCTGATGAGGAGCTGGCTCTTGGAGATGAGAGGGGTCCCATGATGCAGCAAGGTGGATGGGGGGATCAGGAGTGGAGAGAGAGGCAGGGGTCCTATTGATTAGGAGCAGAAGGGGGAAGGAATGGGTCCTTTCTGGGGCCTCTAAGCAAAGCTTTCCTCTCTCACACAAATGCTGTTCCAGGTCCATTCCTCTCTGCAACGGTGCATCATGGTGTCCGTCTGTGTTGGCCGATAATGACTCCCCACCCTGCTCCGCACTCCACTTACATGGAACAAAGATGTTGTGTTCGTGCCTGCAGACACTGCCTGGGAGCTGAGCGTCAGGCTGGGCTCTCACTGGGAGCTGAACATTAGGTTGGGGTCTTTATATGATACCCAGTACGTGATTCTCGGTAATGAACTTGGAACTTACTTAACAATTCTACTGATGATGCTTGAACACCTCTAGAAAGCAGTTCTCTCCCAGAGCTGTGTCATGGTGGGAATAAAAAGGTAGTAAACGCGCTCTTGTGTTAAGGCCTGGATCAGGTCGAATGGGTCTACATATGGGAACTGACCTAGACTGTAAGATCCTAGGGATGGGGACCCATCTCTTTGTTCCCTGTTTGTCCAGCGCCGTGCACAGTGAGGTCCTGCTCAATGGCTGGGGCTCCTCACCTGTGGACAATAGTCATACCATTTAGATGTTGTTCATGTAAAAGGGTTGGGGATGGGATTGGTTTCATCTTGGTGGGAAATCTCTAGGGACATCCCAAATTATGTTTTCCTGGTGGTGATGGGTGAGCTGTCAGGATGGGATTTCCACCCCGGATGCACCAGCTGGACTCTGTGTTCTGAGCGTGGGCTACACGCACAGGGGAAACGCTCTCCCTGCCCTCAGGGCCGGCTTTAGGAAGTGCGGGGCCCAATTCGAACAGTTTCGATGGGGCCCCAGTAGGGATGACTTAAAAAAAAAAAACACATGTAAAAAAACACTTGGGGCTTGTACTCACCGGGCGGTGCTCTGAGTCTTTGGCGGCACTTCGGCAGTGGGTCCTTCACTCGCTCCAGGTCTTCGGCAGCACTGAAGGACCCACCGCCGAAGTGCTGCCGAAGACCCAGAGCGAGCAAAGGACCCGCCACCGAAGTGCTGCTGAAGACCCAAAGGGCCGCCAGGTGAGTAAAGATTAAAAAGGCACCTCTAGCCAGGGAAGGGATTCTCACTGGGCTCAGGGCCCTCTTAGGCGCGGGGCCCGATTCGGAGAATTGGTGGAATAGGCCTAAAGCCGGCTCTGCCTGCCCTGCTGGGCCCCAGGGCTGCTGCTGTCAGGGGAAGACTGAAGCAGATGTTGCTGATCACGGTTTATTCACTGTTTCAGGCTCCAGTCACATTTGATGACATCGCTGTCTATTTCTCCGCGGAGAGTGGGAGGAGCTAGTGGAATGGCAGAAGGGGCTGTCCAAGGACGTGAAGAAGAACAATCATGAGGCTTTGCTCTCGCTGGGTTGTGACTATTGTTTTCTCGTTTATTAGGCGCTGCAGGAATCTGAAGCACACATTTGCTTTAGCTTAGGATTGTTCTCATGTTTTCTGTTTTCTGATGGTTTTGCATGTACAGTTCCCAGAACCTTTGGGAAAGAATGCCAGCTCCACTTCCCCGCCCTACACTGGATTAGTAAAAAAATGGGCTTTGCTACTTCCTGATGGAGAAAGAAGCATGCAAATAACCCGAGGTGTTTTTTCTTTACTTCTTTTTTGTTTTGAAGTGGCAGGTTGATGGTCATTATTCCCCTCGACCCACGCACCCCCTTGTGGGTGGGCGCAGTAACACAAGGATTGCCACCTCAGTTTCCCCTCTCAGGCCCCTTCTCCTGGGTTTGATATTACCCCTACCCAGGGCTGGTTTATTATCCCGACAGTGTAAACAATGCTCAAAAGGCCCAAGACACAGATCATTTATCTCACACACAAGGCATATAGTCCATAAAAGTCCTGAAACGCAGCCAAAGGACACACCTTGGCTTTCCTTTGGAGACCACCTGTTTTATTAAACAGGCACCCTAGCCCTCCTGACTGGCAGGGCCGCCCAGAGGAGGGGGCAAGTGGGGCAATTTGCCCCAGGCCCTGGGCTCCGCAGGGGCCCTCAAGAGAATGGCTGAGACTCCAGCCCCGGTCAGACCCCCGCCTCCGCCCCTCACCCGGAGCCTCAGCACATCCAGCAGCGTCCCTGAAAACCGCTGCAGCATCCCTGAACCGCTCAGACTGGAGCTTGCAGCCCCTCCTCCTGACCACGCAGCTCGGAGCGGGGAGGAGCTCAGGGGCCCTGCCGGAGCCACACTGCAGCTGTCCAGGGGTGGTCCTGGATGCGCTGAGACTGCTGGTGAGGGGGGAACCAGGGGTAAGGGGCCGGGGCCAGGTGGGGTTGGATAAGGGGCAGAGAGTCCCAGGGACAGGGAGGGGGCAGAGGTTGGGGGGCCGGTCAGGCGACAGAGAACGTCAGGGTTGGATTGTGGGCATTCTGGGGGTCTGTCAGGACTCAGCGGTGGGGTGGATAGGCGTCAAGGCAGTCAGGGGACAGGGAGCAGGGGTGGGGTCCCAGGGTGGTGGTGGTGGTGGGGATCTCTGGGGGACGGTGAGGGGGCAAGGAACAGGATGGGTCAGGGATTCTGAGGGGGCAGTCGGGGGCCAGGAAGTGGGTGGGGGTCAGATAGCGGGCAGGGCCAGGCTGTCTGGAAAGCACAGCCTTCCCTACCCTAAAGCTCATTCAGCAGCTTGAGGCTTGCAGAAGAGCCAAGCTGTTAGCTTTTCCATTAGGGCTGCCATCCCTTTCACTTCTCAAATGCCAAATTATAGTCTACATTTAATTTCAGTGCTATAGGGAGATTCATGTCAGGGGAGGGTAGCTTCATTTAAAATTAGCCACTGGAGGAGGGATCACATGAGGAGAGCAATATCCTTCCCAACCCTACCAAGGGAGAACCCCCCTCCCCTGCATTCCCTGAGGCTTTCAGAGGAGTTAATTCAGTGGTTCTCAAACTTTTGTCCTGGTGACGCCTTTCACATAGCAAACCTCTGAGTGCGACCCCTCCCCCTTATAAATTGAAAACACTTTTTTATATATTTAACACTACTATAAATGCTGGAGGCAAAGTGGGGTTTGAGGTGGAGGCTGACAGCTCGGGACCCCCAGTAATAACCTTGTGTGATGCAGTAGGGGCTGTCTGTGTGGGGAGTGGGAAAGCAGGGGAGGACTTTAGGGGATGGATGATGCCAGGGCCTGTAACCTGAGCTAGGTAAGGGAGAGGAAAGGTCAACACCTTTGCCCGGGAAGGGGAACAAAGGAAGGGAGTGGCAGGAGGGAAGCAGTTTGAGTTTGGGCTTGGGGCTGGATGGGCGGAATTCAGGGTTTCCTAGCTAGGATTCAAGCACCCTGAAAGCCCAGAAGGACTCGGTGGAGGGGTCCTGACTGTGCCTGCAAGCTCTGCTGTAACCTGTGTTCCTGTTGTCCAATAAACCTTCTGTTTTACTGGCTGGCTGAGAGTCACTGTGGGTCCCAGGAAGAGGGGTGCAGGGCCGGACTCCCCCACACTCCGTGACACCTCGTGACCCCCTGAGGGGTGCCGACCCCCAGTTTGAGAACCCCTGGGTTAATTTAATTTTAGCACCCTGTGTCCATTCACATGCATGTGCTATTTTGAGCATTTCAGTTTTCACGACATAGGCTCATCCCAGATTCTGGAACAAGCTCAAATGCTCAGTTCGTGGAGTATGTACATAAGCTATACTAAAGACAAACCCACAGTAACCGTCTCCAGTTTGTGAGGGACCCCATGGAGCCAGTCTCTAGGAAACAGATAAATGCATGGAGGTTAAGTCTATTAATGGCTATTAGCCGGAATGGGTAAGGAATGGTGTCCCTAGCCTCTGTTTGTCAGAGGGTGGAGATAGATGTCAGGGGAGAGATCACGTGATTATTACCTGTTAGGTTCACTCCCTCTGGGGCACTTGGCATTGGCCATTGTAGGTAGACAGGATACTGGGCTGGAAGGACCTCTGGTTTGACCCAGTATGGCTGTTCTTATATTCTAACCTAAATGAACCCAAAGTTATGGAGACAGATATGAGTCAAGGAAGCCAGCAGAGTATTAGAAACCTGGAAAAATCTCTGACTGGATGGGCTCAGGCATTTGGTAACAAGCTGAGGTGGTTCAAAAGTTTTGGATTTTTTTTAAGCAGAATTTTATTGTTTCTTTAAACAATCAAACACAGCAAGCATCAAATATTTGGCCACACACTGCTGAAACCTCAAACCATATTCAGGTTTTGGCAGACTAATTTCAGCTTTTCAATTAAAAAAAACACAAATTTTGAAGGAAAGCAGACATTGTCCGTGATTTTTTTCTGCTTTTTAAAACCCCCTAGTTTTCGATCCAAAAAAAGTTTTGATGGAAAATATTTGTCCAACCCTTTTAATGAGCTTTAGTGCCTTTTAGCACTAGCTGATGCTGAGAACCAGTGATACCTTGTAAAGAAGTTTTCTCAAAACTGGGTTTATGCCGAGATGCTGAAGATTTATTTTTCCCAGGGCCACCCGTGGGGGAGGGGGGGAGCAAGTGAGGAAATTTGCGCCGGGCCCTGCAGGGGCCCCCATGAGAATATAGTATTGCAATTTTTTTAATGGAAGGGGCCTCTGAAATTGCTTTGCCCCAGGCCCCCTGAATCCTCTGGGTGACCCTGAATGATCAATCAAAACGTTATTGTTTATTTGTATTGCGGTAGTGCCCAGAGCCCCCGTCATGGACCAGGACCTCACTATGCCAGGCACTACAAACCCACAGTCCCTGCCCCACACAGCTTCCAGGATATACAACACGACAGATATGGGGCACAAGGAACCAATGAGACAATACTGAGCAGCTTGAGAGCCAGAGGACACTGCACACCAGGTACCTAAACATTTTCAAGTTTAGGTCGTGTCTATCCGGGACGCTGTACCAGCACAAGGCACAGTGTGAATAAATACGTTAGAGAAGCCCTGGTTGTGGGTTGCATAGTTAAGGTGGAATAAATATAAAATAACACTGGTAAGTCAGTGTAAAGTGCCCCCCGCCCACAAGTCTGATCTGTAGCCGCCACCACTAGATAGGTTTGTGAAATGGTGCAATCAGATTATAACCTGTTATCTCTTCACTGTCAGAAGCAATTCCCTCAGAGGGGCTGTCAGAGTTTAGATGGGACCACCAGGGTCATCTAGTGTAACCCCCAGAGAAAGGGCCTGAGTCCGCTCTGATTTGCGCTGGTGACCAGCCAGCAAGTGTGAAAAATCAGGACACTTTTTTTTCAGGGGGTGGTATAATATCGGGCCATCTGGTCACCCCAGTTTTATGTCAGTGTAACACAACTGACTTCAGTGCCAGTTGCTGCTGAGATACACTGACCTCAACTGTGCAGAATTAAATGTCGGGCGGAGACTATAGGTAGGGCTCTACCAAATTCACGGCCATGAAAATTGGACCATGAAATCTTGTCTCCCCCCATGAAATCTGGTCTTTTGTGTGCTTTTACCCTATACTATACAGATTTCACAGGGGAAACCAGTGTTTCTCAAATTGGGGATTCTGACCCAAAAGGGAGTTACAGGGGAAGACAAGGTTATTTTTTGGGGGGGAGGGGATGGTATTGCCATTCCTACTTCTGCGCTGCCTTTGTATCTGGGCATCTGGAGAGTGGTGGCTGTTGGCCAGGTGCCCACCTCTGAATGCAGCGCCCTGCCAACAGCAGTGCTGAAATAAGGTGACAAGACCATACCAGGCCATCCTTACTTCTGCGCTGCTGCTGGTGGCGGCGCTGCCTTCAGAGCTGGGCTCCCAGCTAGCAGCCACCACTCTCCTGCTGCCCAGTTCTGAAGGCAGCGCTGCCGCCAGCAGCAGCGCAGAAGTAAGGGTAGAGGTACCACAACCCCCCCACAATAACCTTATGACCCCCCCCTCACAACTCCTTTATGGGCCAGGCCCCCTAAAATTACAACACTGTGAAATTTCAGATTTAAATAGCTGAAATCATGAAATTTACTATTTTAAATTCCTATGACCATGAAACTGACCAAAATGGACCACAAATTTGGTTGGACCCTAACTAAAGGTGGCCACTCTTGGGATGAACCTGGAAACACTGACAGCAGATTTTGTAGAATCAGAGAATCTCAGGACTGGGGGCCCTTGAGAGGTCACCTCATCCAGCCCCTGCACACAATGTCCCTTTCCGGGGCAACCCGGATGATAGACTATAAAATGAAAAGTTTTAAACATTCTTTAAAATGTAACGATGGAGGAAAGTTACAACTCCCAAGCTCCAGCAATAATGCACAGAAATTAGCTCCAAGGAACTATGGGATTTCTTGGAAATTTTCTTCCCCTTTCCAAAGCTGCCCCCCACCCCTCCACTGTGGCCATTTAAAAATGTCTGCTCACCACCGGCTGCTTTTGTGGTGGAGGGGCAGTGTCTGGCGGGTGACAGAAATCCTGAAACACACATGCACGTCCGTATTGGGGCAAGCTTTGAATTGGGCATGAAAGGGTTATTTGGGCATGAAAGGGTTATAAACTGCTTTCCATGGCGTTTGGGCTGGGGACTGCCATCAGTGAAACAGAGACAGGCTGCAGGTAAGGAGGCTGCGGGTTTTTCTCCTCTTTCAGCCTTAGCCTCGGGTGGGGGGTGCGGCAAACAGCTTGTCTGGCAGTTGTACAGATTTGGTTCTGGGGGGTGTAGGGGCCTCTACGTCCGGGCTGTGCAAACGGAGGAAATATCTGGTTGCGCTGAGAGGCCCTGCTCCAGGGGCAGAGCGTTAGCATGCAGCATTGTGCAGCTACGCAGAGCAGGGCTCCTCCATTTTATTCCCCCCCCAGAGAAGCTTTTCATATTTAGCTCGTTTTCCTGTCCATGATCCCCACGGGGAGGTTGGCTCCTGCCCCTGCTCTTCCCCCTCTGATCTCCAGGGAGGAGTGCCAGTGAAATGGAAAGCGAGACAAACGGAGTTGAGGAAAAGAAGAGTCCCTGTAGCTGCTTTGTTCCTGATGAGGCTGGGCCCTGCAGAGAGAGCAAGCAAGGTTCTAATTGCAGGTGGGCTAAAGAGTTCAATCAGCACAGCAGCCGCCACACGTTGTAGTTATAAGCAACCCCTAAAGATACTAACCATGGTGTATAGGTTCATTGAGTCCAAGGCCAGAAGGGACCATTTTGATCATCTAAGTTTGACCCCCGTATAGCCAGAGAACTGCCCCAAAGTAATTCCTAGTTTTAGAAAAACATCCTACGCCGCCCAGGTTCCTCCATCTATGCCAGCAATGGCTCCATCTGCAAGGCCTGGCTTTCTCGGGGGGAGGGCCCCGACTTAGCCGATCCCCCTGCTAGCTGCTGTCCTGCTGCAGCTGGCTTATTTGTGAAGTTGCAAGTGTAGATTTTGTCCACAAGGGGGGAAGCTTAGGGGAGGAGCGGTCTCTGTGCTCTTGGGCAGCACAGTGCACGTAGGCCGCAGTGAGCATCAGGCACTCTCCTTGGCCTGTGCAGTTAGGGTGGCCAGGTAGCAAGTATGAACAATCAGGACATGGGGCGGGGGGTAATAGGCACCTAAGACAAAGCCCCAAATATATGGACAGTGCCCTGCTTCCCTCAGCTGGTGCAGTCAGCACAGAGATTTCTCCCCCTCCACCCGGGGCAATGGGTTGTTTCCGTCTGTTTTAACCGCTGCAGAGAAAGGAGGCTTGAGAAAGGCAGGTGAGGAAAGGCGCAAACAAGGGAAGGTGGAGGAGCTTGAGGGACCAGAGCCCAGCGGGAGAGCTAAGGGGAAGGGATGACTGGGGAAGAGAAGCGGCAGGATGGACCAGAAAGCAGGGAGAGGGATACGGGCGAGACAAAGGATGAGAAGAAATGCTGCCTTGCAAAGACTGAGAGAAAGGCCAGCAGCGGGAGGAGATGGACTCACAAGGGGGAAACAGACCAGCTCAGGAACAGAAAAAGGAGCGAGAAAGATGGGGAGGGGAGAAAGCAAAGCCCTCCCATCTAGGCTGGGGAATTGTGTTTAATTTCTTGATGCTGCGGTAGTTGAGGAGAGGCCTCTCTGGCCACACTACTGAGATCTGGACACAGGATTGTTACCCTGCCCCCCCAGCCATTCTCTCTGTTATTTTTCCCAGCAGTTTAACTACCAAATCCAGATTGGCCCAATACTGATGTACAACCCTGCATGGAATTTAGCTCTTCAGTCTGAATGTGCAAATCTTCCTCCTGACGCTAAGCCTCCCTCTGGCCTCTCATGGGATACGCCTGTGCTACTCACGCCCCATCTCCTTTGCGTCTGTCTCCATTAGAGCAGCAGCTGCTCTGGGAAGGAAGGGCCAGAGCAGCATGAAGCCTGTGGCAGTCCCAGCAGGTGGCCTGGACTCCCCACCAGCTGCTGAACCTGGGAGCAAACATCTGCATCCTGTGGGATGGGGAATGGCTGGTGGGGACTCTGCTCAGGTAGGACTTTGTCCCTGAACTGGACTTTTTCCTGTGAACTGTAAGGACTCTGGAGAAGGACCTGCATTTATGGGGGGCGCGGTAGCTCAGTGGTTTGAGCATTGGCCTGCTAAACCAGAGCTGTGAACTCAATCCTTGAGGGGGCCATTTAGGGATCTGGGGCAAAAGTCTGTCTGGGTATTGGTCCTGCTTTGAGCAGGGGGTTGGACTAGATACCTCCTGAGGTCTCTGCCAACCCTGAGATTCTATGATTCTATTCTACGACTGTTCCGTTTCCTCAGCCCACGTGATTTTAGAACCAGTGCTGCACCCCGCAGTGGAGCTGTGCAAACCAGTCCAGTTCACCCAGAGTTGGGGGGTATCGGGGGGGTCAGGACATCTGGTTTCATGGCTCCTCCCCCAGAGCTTCACCTGGCTCAGGGAAAGCCCCATGCTCCAGAGAAAGCTCCTAACAACATTCTATCAGGAAACAAAAAAGGGAAGAACTGGTCCCAGGAGTGGGAAAAACACAGGGCAGGGGAGGAGCTGGCTCGGAAGCCAGGGAGAAACGAGCTCCCTCAGGGGACAATTTTGAACGGATGCCTTATCCATCTCAAGTCAAAGGACACAGCTGAGGAGGGCAGTGCATTCCAGGCTCTGAAATGCAGGCGTGCTCAGTATAGGGTTTGCCTTCGTGTCGTCTCTAGCTGTGTGTTTCACTGGACAACACAAACCCTAGTTAGATATCACTGCAAATAGGTGGGGTGGGGGGAAGGGACTGGTGACGCCTTAATAGGGAGTCTCCACTGTGACAATGGCTGGGCTACTACTCAGCATCCACTTGGAAACCGATTTCCTTCCATCAGAGCCCTGGAGTGGCAGGTGTGAGCTGACAGGGCGGAAATCACCCTCCAGATGGACCGCCTGTGCTGTGTGTGTTACTCATGCAAGTTACTTGTTCAGGAAACGCTCTCCCTGCCCTGCTAGACCCAGGGCTGTTGCTGTCAGGGTGTGACTGAAGCAGACATTGCTGATCACAGTTTGTTTGCTGTTTCAGGCTCCAGTCACATTTGATGACGTCGCTGTCTATTTCTCCGCAGAGGAGTGGGAGGAGCTAGCAGAGTGGCAGAAGGAGCTGTACAAGGACGTGATGAGGGACAACTACGAGGCTGTGATCTCGCTGGGTAACAATGATCATTCACCTATTTCTAGAAGCTGCATGAACTTTGAAGGGCCTGAGTTAGCTTCGGCTCAGATTTGCTCTCATGCGCTTAGGTACATCCCCTTTAAAATGCTTAGAAGAATTACAAAATACTGTGGTAGTTTTAATCATCCTAGCTATGAGTTCTGTGGGCAAAACCACTGAAGGTAAACACCACACTGGTTTGTTCTCACCCCCCGTAGAGTGGTTGCCGAGAAATGATCCACACTGATCCTCAGATGCTGCAGACTCCTGTAGAGGAGTGGCATTGATGCAAAACCTACTTCATTAAGAGAGATTCTAGTAGAATTATAGCCACCTTCTGCCTTTCCTCGGCGTAGTAGCCAGGCGGTCAGCTGTGGAACTGAGCAGGTACATAGGAGATGATAATACTGTAACACTTAGTCTTTAGCTCCCTCAGTTTTTACAGGGAATGTGCTCTGATCCCTACCTTCACTAAGTTATTTGAGAAACTTTCCTTCTTGAGATCCTGGGGAGAAAGTCTGGACCCCCAACATGTCCAGACAGAGATGTCTTACGGAACTGAAAACAATAGTAACACAGGCCAGGGCATCAGATTTTCCCACAATGCTCCTGGCCAGGAGCACAGTACCAGCACAGGGGTGCATTTCATGGAGCACTGGCAGGGCAGCGCTGACAAGGAAGCTCCGTCCCATGTTGGGAACACGGAGATCTAGCACATCAGTACTCCAGGACGTGTTCCCTGGATATCACAGTCAGCGTGTAATCATCGTTCTCCCCCCGCAGGCTGCGCTGCTGCCAAACCGGACATTATATCCCAGCTGGAGCGAGGGGAAGAGCCGTGTGTCAGTGCTCACCAGGACTCCAGGGACAGACGCACCTCCGCAAGTGAGTCGGCAGCTCTCCGGGGCAGTGGTCATATTCACCAGCATAGCGCCCCCTAGTAGCAGGGCCTCATTAAAGGGGTCTTCACCGCTAAAACCTTCTGTGGGCCAGCTGCCTTTGTGCAGTCAGCCCTCCCGGAAAGGAACATCTAATTCAGAGCCCTTCCTGGGACAGACAGTCAATCTAACAACCCAGGTGCCTCAGCAAATCAGCCTGTCCTCTGGGCTCTGTCTTCAGTCCCCTTTCTGGGCCAATCCGGAGTCTTTGCCTAGCTCCAGGACTGAGCCTTCCTGAAGTGTCTGTTCTCTAGCAGTCTCTGGCTCAGGCCCCTTCACAGGAGTCCATTTTGGGTCCCCCTCACCTCTGTCCCCACCCTGACTGAACGCTCTCAGGTGTGCCCAGGTGTGCATTAAGTTATCACCTGACACCTCTTAATCCCACCCCCTCTAGCTGAGAAGCAACCATTTAATTATGACAAAGGTGCAGTAACTGCGACTGACTGCTTTTAACCCATTCTAGCCCATGATGGGGTTTCACCCCATCATAGGAAGGGACCATCTTTGTTATGTGTTTGTACAGCTCCTTGCCCCATAGCCCATGACTGGGGCTCCTTCATACAAATCAATCAATCAATAGTATAATGTATCCAGAATGACTCCCCACCCCGCCCCAACGTGCACCTACAGCTCCATGCAGGAGGTTGGTATCTAGCAGATGTCCCATTTTCTTGGCAGACATCAGTCATCTCTTTCCACTCTCCCTGACCCTCTGCTTTTTGTCCAGCTATTCTGTGAGCATTTGGATGTTGCAATTGAATGGGTATCTTCATCTCTCTTCTCTGGAGGGCTCACAAATACTTTGCCCCAAAGAGAGAGAACCTCCCTGAAGGTGGCTTGATTCACAAGGGTGAATCACCACTTTCCTATCCTGCATGGACCACTTTGTAAGAGTGTCTTTCAGGGATCCATTTAACCTCCCAATCCCGCAGCTCTCCCCTCTTTGGTTCTCAGATTACAACATTCTACAGACCACAGTTTGCAAATGACTGAGCTAGAAAGTAGAAACGGCTCCTGGGGTATATTTTTTACGACTCATCCATCTGTCCCAAGTGAAGGTCTCAGAGTACAGCAATTTCCACTTCCCCAAGAAGATCAAGACTTATTCTGAATTAATCGCCCTAAGGGGCAGGGTTTCTGAGTTCCTCCTGCTCTTCCCCAGACACACTGATGTTTCAGACTGTGGCCTTGATCTACTGCTGGGTGCTTAGTACTTTGGAATCTCTGACCCTCGTGAGGTGCTGGAATGGAACCTAATTTCTTTGGAAATTCTGGCCTCAGCAGCTAGATTTTCAGATGTGCACTTGGAGTTACTATTTAAACTGCTAAGTTTAACACAGTTTTGTGCCTACACAGATGCATCATCTGCTGACACAGCTCTGAATACAGCCTTCACATCCTCACCACCCGGGCTTTCTCCTGCTCCCCCACTGTCTGATCACAAAGTGGACCTCTCTCCATCCCCTATGCATTCGACCAGCCTGTGGATTTGGGAGGCACACCTAGGGCATACAGACCAGGGAGAGAACAGCATGGGCAGTGCCGAATGCCTAGAGAGGCCCAGCAGTACGTCTCCATGTGCATTCAGTGGGGCAGTCCATGACCAAGTAGAGAGTGAGGAGAAAGCACTGGACAGGGTGTTTTGCTCACCTCCAGCCTTGCCTGGCCTACATCCACATTCTGAGCAGATCTATGTACCTGGGCAAGTCCAGACATTTGAATCTGCTTCTCACACAAATCGAGGATCTGAGAATAACACACCTATGTTCAGAGCACAGAGAACTGAGCATCCTGTAACTGAGCAGAAACCTGCCTCTGCAAACAGGCTGGAGAAAGAATTGGGCATCATCATCCAGGAGATGCGGACAGCAAGAATCCACCTGGCTAGCATAGCTGGCTCGCTGCTGGCTTTGTCCTCGGCATTCCTGCCAGCTCCTGTGGATGGCACAGGTCCATAGGGGAGAATCTCAGAGCAGCATATTCTCTTAGAAACCTCTTCTGTGTTCTCACACTCAAAGCTGTGGAACAGAGAAACAACCACTCCCTTCTTTATTTTTCTCTAAAAGCATGTGTTCTGTTACTAATATTTAATGTCTTTATTTAAAAAAATGCATAAAATGTATTTTTTCATTTAAAAAGGTCTGTTAATGTATTTATGTCTTAACATTTTATTTCTCTGTTTATTAAACTTTATTTAAAAGGCCCTAAATGTTTAAAAAGCCTACTTTCTTCTGAAAAATGTTATTTCTAACCCTAATTTTTTTAAATGGCTCTAAATGTGAAAAAAAACCAAGCAGCCGTAATGTGCCCAATGAAAAAAAATAAATAAATGGCCACGATGCCCAAAGCTTACACGTTCAAAAATGAGAGCTGGAATGGCACCTGGAAACCAGTCGAAATGTACATAGTGGTGAAAGCTATAGAGCCCTTTACTTTTGTTCTCTTCTTGTCTTGCAAGATGGCAAATGTGGAATCAAGGATGCCAATCTCACAGTGTACAACATTCTATTTCACAGTTGTGGAAAACTAAGTAAACCACCATGATGTACTCTAAAGTAACAGTTAATCTTGGCAGTAGTCTTTATATTATATACTCCTGGGGGAATTCTTTGCTACAGTGCATGCACATAATTCATGAGCCATGCACGTTTTTAGCACAGAAAAAAGCTTCTGCTGAAATGTTGGTGCAGTTCTGCCTTTTGACCACCAGAGGGTGCTGAGGCCACAGAACAAAGCAGCAGCTTCTGGCCAGCTAGGGAAGAGAAAGAGCCTGCTTTCTTCATAGCACCTGCCAGACCAGGTCAGGAAACAGGGGCTATGGGGAAACACAGCATATGGTGTGGAGGTGGGGAGGGTCAGACAGGGGCTCATAAGGGCTAGTAGGGGAGGAGAGACTGGAGCAGAGGCTGAATGTAGTGCCCCTTCCCTGATGCCACCCCTTCCAATATATGGTCATGTTCCATTCTAGGGGGTCTTGGGTCAGGAAGACCACCTCTTTTCTACCTGAGAGGTGTAGGGAGATGGGTTACTTTTGGCCATAGTCACTTTCTTGCTGACTCCATGTCTCTTCCTTACACCTTCCCCTCCACTCCAGCTGTGTCATTACCATAGCAACCCCTTGCTTGATTAGGTCCCCTTATCTTCTCTTGTTACTGAAAGGCAAGGCTAGCAGCTCGTGTGAGTGTGTGTGGCCTCATGCTTTCACTTACATTCTCTTGCTTGCTTATTTAGCCTGTTTAAATTAAAAAGCCAGAAGCAAGATTATTATTGTTTAGTTTTTACCCTATTTACTTCACATTCTCCTAACAGCTGTAAGCCAAGCTTTAAAGGAATTATTACTCAGTGCTGTATTAATATGCCTAGTAAGGAAGCTATTTGTCAAAATACAGTTCCTGAATCTGTTTGTTATAGACATATTGCTGACAGGTATTTTGAAATAAATGACCAAGAATAATTGAAACAGTTGTGATTATAGTGTGATATTTTGACAAATAAAATATGCAGAATTTTTAAATATTGTGTGTAGAATTTTTAATTGTTTGTTGCAGAATTCCGCCAGGAGTAAATTATTGATTTTAATTGTACATCTATCATCACTGATCAGTGTGTTAATATCAGACACTTTTACTACTTAAAAGCTCTTGTGTACATTGATGCAGCAAAAACTACATTGTTTGGTGATCTTTCTGGGACTTGGGATGTTTTTCCTGCACCTCTGCTGTGAAATCTACTAAAAATTTCCATGCCAAAATCACAGCCTTAGGCATCAGCACTTGAGTGGGTTAGCCTGTGTCCACACTGCAAAGTAGATGACCTCCAGATTGAGTGTAAAGCATCATCCTGGCTCTAGCCCACAACCCGGCAGTGCCAAATACCCTGTGTTTAGAGTGCCACCAAACTAAGTTGAAAGGGTTTGGTGTGGATGAGTGGGGAGTTGGGGCAACATCTGAGTAAGCACCTGGGCTAACTTTGCAATGAAAACAGACCCTTATAGACTAAGGAAAAAGTTCTCCAGCCCCCACTGATTTGGGATTTCTGGTTCAACTCAGCACTGAGCCTACTTACAGGGTGTGACAAGGTGCAGGGGCCTTACTGCTCCCAAGTAAATAATGGTTAACTTCTCCTCAGCTTCCCCTTTCTGCTGCCCAGGTGTTGAAAGGAGGGGCTGTAAGACTGGCTTCTTGGGAGACGGAAAGGGGGCAAAATGCATTTGAGAAGGCTGGGCTCCACACCCAAGGGTCATACAAGAGATGAACTCCAGACTGATCCTAGAGAGGACCACCTGGCTGACTTCACATGGACCTTTCTCCTGCATTGTTTGATCAGCTTACCCCAGGTGCGCCTATTTTGTGGGTTCTTCAACTTTCGTGCTGAACGAACACCAAAGGAAGCTTTCCTCAGACCGATTTCTCAGTGTTGTAGATTCCCTGGGACTGCATAGTTACAGTAGTTGAGATCTCCAGGGACAAATGATCAGTTCCAGCACCACCAATTACAGATGAACAAAGCCTCCATGACACGAAAAAAGGCTATTTCATCAATACCTACAAAAAACCAAAACCCTCATGTGCTCTAATGAGACACTCTGCTTCCTGATTCTAGTGAACTACTATAACTTTCTTCCACAACCTACTGCTAGAAACAGAAACTTATAGCAGAAAGTCAGTACAAAATAGCCTCAAAATAAATGACAATCCTTATCAGCACTGAATGAAACTTTAAATGCAACAGTATAAAGCAGCAGTCCCCAACCTTTTTCGTCTGGTGGGTGCCAGATGACGAGCCATGGAGGACTGTGGCAGCAGACAAGCATCCGCTGAAATACCGCCGCCAAGTGGCAACGTCAATAGGTGTTGCTGCCGAAATGCCACCAACAAACAGCGTCATCTAGAGGAATCGCTGCCGAAATGCCACCTCTGGATGTTGGCGGCATTTCAGTGGATGCTCATCCGCCAGCCAGCACGTGAGTGCCCTTAGATGCACCCGAAGGTGCCATGGTGCCCGTGGGTGCCGTGTTGGGGACCCCTGGTATAAAGTATGAACTGTTGATTAGAGGTTTAAGTAATTACAATGAAATGAGGGATTGATAGAACAGAGAAGGAAAGGCCCTAAGAGGCCATGTGGTCGATACCCCTTGTAGTAGGGAGAGAAGCCTGGAGCACTGGGCCTGGAACAAGAGCTAAGGGCTGAACTAGAGTCTATGAACCAAAGTCAGGTCAGAGATTAAAGCAGATGCGTATAAGCTCACTGTCCAGTAACCAAATGTGGCAAAGTTGTTGCTAATGTACTAGGCACTGAAGAATTACATCAATATATTCCAGCCAATCCAACGGAACAGAGAAGCTAGTTGTTCCTGTCTTCAGCCCAGCAAAGCTTACCAGATGGTAACAACCAGCAGTAAAGGCAACCTAGAACATGAATGAATAGTACAAAATTACCTTTGAAGGGTTAAAAATGAAAGATTAGACCAGCTCCCCAAAGAAAATAAGCTACACCGGCAAATGGAGTCTTTTGCAGTATAAATGTCTATGCCTGTGTTTTTGCCAGCACAGCTGTGTCTGTTAGCGGGAGATAAAGTAGGATTTGTTCCCAATCTGCTGGCAAAAGCCATGAGTGCAGGTGTGATTATACAGGGAAAACTGCACTCTTACCAGTCTAGTTTATTTTGCTTAGGGGAGGGGCTGGAATAGACTGAACTGGCACAAGTGCCATTTTGCTCATCTGTGTCCACACTCGCAGTTCTTTGCCGGGATAGTATATTGGCAAAGCTTTACTGCCAAAGTCTTCCAAGTGTAGACCTGGCCTGAGTATAAATTTACCCCCACACAATCAATAAGTACCAAACCTTGTCTGCCTGAAGTGAAGAGTCAAGATCCCCTAAAAATGGGAGAGACTCTGAAACTTGATACCTGTCCCTGTGCAGAGAAACACTAGACTCCCTGATCACACGAGATGAGTTGAGGTGATTATTTAACTTATGCTTTTCAGGTCATCTTCACTCCTCTGTCCTGAGTTTAGTGGTTTAGTCTGGAAGAAAAAATGACTAAGAGGGGTATTAAATATGGAGATGGTATGAAATTGGTAGGAGCCGCGAAGAAAGAGAAATAATTCAAAGGGACCTGCGGAAGTTAGACATACCGGGCAAAATGCTACCTGCCCAGGTGCAGCCATTTGTACAAATCAAGATTGTTAAGGTTAATCCTGGAGAAATCAAGTGCTGGCTGTACAAAAATACAGACGAGTGCACTGCACAGTTCTGACTGATTGCCATTGAACTCGCTTGAATACGAGTAATTTTACCAGGTGTCCTGGTAAATATGGTCACCCTACTAATCTGCCACCATGAAAGGGTCATTCTGCAGCTCTACAAGCCAATTCATTCCATCGCTCAGACCTGTGCTGTCAGCAGCAATCTGTCCCGCTGCACTTCCTGGAGTTACTGCTTTCACAGCCCAGTTCTTTATGGCTCTGGAAGCGACACTGCAGCCTTCTTTTACTCTGTAAGGAACAGCATTCAAGACATTCCTGTTCCTCAAACTCCTGGGCTCCAGCTTGATTCCCACCCCCACCGCGTCTCCCAATTCTTCCATCCAGGCAATTCCTACATCCAATCTCACTGCTTTGGGCCCCTGTTAAAGACCCAATTCCCCTCCCCCATGCATCCATCACCTCCCAGACTTTACTCTTTGTATCTGTCCATTTTGTTCCCACAAGCCAGTTCAAGTTCTACCTGCAGCAGGCACCTCTCTACCCTCCTCTACTCACAGCATCCGATTCTAACCTCACAACATGCCAGCCCAGAGCCAGCCTTAGAGGTGGGCCACCTGGGTGTCATGGTCAGGGGGATGCCGTGCAGCAGTACAGAGGTTACAAAAATTCCAGGGACAATAACAAGACTCGGCAAGCCCTGCATCTCTTGAGAGTAGCTGGAGTGGATTTTCAGTCCCTCACTGAACCCCAGCCTGTTCTGGACTGCAGCAAGGTACCCCCCACTCATGCCAATCAGAACCCCGAGGAGGAGGAGATTGCCCAGCCAGTCAGGATATCACCAGTTCACACATGTAGTGCTGCAGACCCAGGAGATGCCAGATTGCCAGCCAGAGACCCATCCTGACACTGCTGGGAAGGGGACCTTTCCCCATAACTATTAGGGGCTATATCAAAATACAACCTTTAAACAGCTTTATTCCAGGCACCCTCACGGCACCGCCGTGTTGGGTGGTTGTACATTAGAGGAATGCTCCAAAGCAATTTCTCTAAAATATCAAATCCTACAACCATCTGTGAGACATGTTACTCACCCCCCTTCCTATGCTGCTTCCTGCTCCTTCCCACCCACCCAAGACAGGGGCACCACACTAGTCTAAAAAAATATAAGTCAAACACATCGGCTGCACAGCAGGCATGCTTAGTGTAGCGCCAGAGACAGAAAGTACTTGGGCTTACCTCAACTTTTAGCTGCCTTGAGATTTGAGGAGGTACATTGCCTAAAGAAGGCTACAGAGATGTTAAATGTGTAGTAATATTAAGGCAATCATGGCTATCTGATCCCTTGGACTTGGAGCCATTCCTGCAAAATTCCATTGATTTTGCAGTGCATGTTGTGCTGTTCTGCAGGTATCACAAAAGAGAACTTAAGGCAAAGACATGACTATTTTTTCCATGCACATTGCAAGGCAATGCAGCTAACTTGGCTCTACTCTTACAGCTTGTGGTTCCCTTCCACTCCAGCATCAGCCTGGCAAAGAGCGATAGAGAACATCTTCCCAGTTTGCCCATGGCCTTGTTGAACAAGATCTTGCTCTGCCTTTGGAGAGATGCCCTCAGCATCATATTCCCCAAGTATAGACAGCCTACAGCTGTGCACATGAGCTTAACCTGCCTGCAGCTCCCACCCCCCTCACCTTCCCCAATTCCCAGTCCACCACCAACCTGGCACTTCTACAGAGGCCCTATACAAGGAGAGAAGCAAGGTGGAAAAATATCTTACCATCTCCAAGCTTTGGTGGTCCCATGTGAATGGAATTCCAAAACAAAGGAAAAGCAACACTTTATTATTATTGGCATGGAGACTAGAACTGAGACGACAGTTACTTGTGCTGTTTCTACCCCTCCTCCCCCCCCACGGTCCTGACACATCGCTGCCCACATGGACAGAAGCATTATCCATGGCTGAACGCCAGGCAAATCTTCAGGAAGAGGGGGGAGAGAGAGCACATGCACGTGAGAAGGCATATTTGTGTCGGCATCTGTAAAGGCAGAAGACGACTGAAGAGTGGAGGGAAAGTTTCCTTTACCATGACACCAAGATGAGGACAGTGAGCTGTGGACAGAGCGCATTGACAAGATAGTGAGGGTGATACAAAGGCAGACAGCCCTGCTAGAGAACATAGTGGCACTAAATTCACAGGCAACCCAACGTAGCCATTTGAGGACACTGCACACTGGGAGCATCCGTTCCCAACTCCAGGAGCGGATTTCTCCCTCACCAGTCTATACCACACTGGGGTTTTCGGTTTAATCTTTTTTTATTTGTACAAACAGCTGCACAGAGGTGGGGCCATTGAGCTGTTTGCTGATGACATCACACCTCTGGCCAATTAAAAGCGCCAGTGGCTCAAATTTCAATGCTGGTTCCAGCCCAGCATGCTTCAGCTGACTATGCCATGTTGAACATCCACCACGCAAAGGAGCCACTGGAACTCCTGCCGCTGGAGCCTTCCTCTGCTCAAGTCACATGAAAATACTGATGGTTAAAAACTAGCCCAGCCCTTGGAATGAAGCACCACGTTGGCTCATTTCACTTACAAAAAATGTTCATTGTTTTCTTTCTCAGCTAAATGATTAATTCCTCCAGACAATTAGCAAGTTTGATAAAATACCATTTTAATTCCAAAGATTTATTAATTTTTTTTATCCTTAAGAACAAAAAAATACAACAGCCTGCTGGTGTACTGTCAGATCAGATATTACCCCCTCCCCCCCAAATCAGACAACCAACACAGAATATTTTCCAGGGATGTGCCCAGCCTAGTGTTAAAAGGCCAAAGCCACATGAATCTCATCACTTCTCACTGGAGACTGTTCCACAGCTGTTCTGGTATCTCATGCCTCTGCAGTTACAACCCAAAATTACATTTGTTTTTCTCTTCTACAGAGGCACAAAGCAAGAGTCCATGGGACAGCTGGGAACAGAACTCAGTGCTGGACTCTCAGTCACAACTTCTAATTCATTAGTGATATTCTGAGCTAGACTCAGGCAAGATGACTGTACAGTGACACACCCGAAAGCAAACATCTCTATACTGTTGTCTTATCTTCAGCACCACTCACGCTAGCTTTCTTTACCAGTGACGACTTGTATTTCAATTCACTTTTGCCCACATGCAGCAGTTTTCACCTGTTGATTTCTACACATATGGGGTGCCTAATTCCCCCCAGGCTCATTTGACTTATTTCTCTTTCCTCAATAACATTTGCAGCTTGCACCAGTTTTATACTATCTGAATATTTAATGACCATGTAAGTTAATCCCTCTTCCAGGTGGAACAGTCCCAATGACAGATGATTGAATACATGACCTGAAAGCAGAACCTAAATAATCACCTCTGATCCATTCTTGTAACCAGGAGGAGGGGGGGGGGGGAATCTATTCTCTCTCTGCACACGGACAGGTATCAAGTTGCGGTCTCTTTCCCATTTTTAGGGGAGCTTAACTATTCACTTCAGGTAATCAATGCTTTGTTATATACTGTGTTGGAGTCCTACACTTTTAAAACTTTGCCAATATCGCTATACCACTGTATTATACCAATATACAATACCCTCAAACTGCTGCTAACTTGGACTCAGGTGATACTGGCAAAATAGCATTTTGCTGGTATAGTTTATTACAGTGTCCGTCCTCATCCCCACACAAACAAAATATATTCTACTGGTAAAAGTGCAAATTTTGACAATGTAACTGTGTCCACATTAGGGGCTTTTACCAGCACATTGTTCACTCACAAATCACACCTCATCACACCCTTAATAGACATAACTGTGCTGGCAAACTCTGTAGTGTAGGCATAGTTATATTGGCAAATGAGTCCATTTGCCAGGATAGTATATTGTTGGGGAAACTGGTATAATTTATACCAGCAAAACTGTTGCCAGTATAAGAAGGTCAAGGCAAGTTTCCTAGAGACCTTAATTCACTTCAGTATAGTGAAGTTGAAGAACAACATGACGTTTCTGACTGAAGGTTCTCTCACCTATTTATAGGATTTTCCTTCTGTGTGAATACTCTTATAGTCAAGAGCGTGGAGTTCATATGGCAGCATATCTTACAGGTTCTCCCTGGCGTGAGTTCTCTGGTGTTTAATAAGGTTGGAGCTCCGATTGAAGGTTTTCTCACAATCACTGCATCTAAAAGGTCTCTCTCCCGTGTGGATTTTCTGATGCTGAAGGAGATGTGAGCTCTGAATGAAGCTTTTCTCACACACTGGACATTTATAAGGTCGCTCTCTAGTGTGAGTTCTCTGATGTTGAATTAGATGTGAGCTGTAAATGAAGCCTTTGTCACAGTCAACACACTTGTAAGGTTTCTCTGCTGTGTGGTTTTTCTGATGGAGCATAAGCTGCGAACTGCGACTGAAACTCTTCTCACAGCTAGGGCATGTGTAAGGTCTTTCCACATGGTGGGTTCTCTTGTGCTGAAGAAGGCGGGAGTTGCTGTTGAAGGTTTCCTCACACTGGCTGCATTTATAGCTCTGGTCTTCCACGTGGATTAGTTTGTGTTTATTTAGCACTGAGCTTCGGCTGAAACTTTTCTCGCACTCAGGACATTTAAAGGGTTTTTCTTGCGTGTGGACTCTCTGGTGCTGAATGAGATGGGAGCTCTGGTGGAAACTTTTCTCACAGTCCAGGCATTTGTAGGGTTTTTCTCCCCTGTGCGCTCTCTGATGGAGCATCAGGTGAGAGCTCTGAATGAAGCTTTTGTCACAGTCGGGACACTTATAGGGTCTCTCTCCCGTGTGGATTCTCTGATGCTTAATAAGATTTGAACTCTTGTTGAAGCTTTTGTTGCATTCGGAGCATTTATAGGGCTTCTTTCCTGTGTGGCTCTTCTGATGTTTATGAAGGTCCGAGACAAGACCAAACCACTCCTCACAGCCATCGCACTTGTAGAGTTCCTCTCCTGCGTGCATTCTCTGATGCAGAATGAAATGAGACCTGATCAGAAAGGTTTCCTCACATTCCCCACATGCATAGGGTTTCTGTTCTGTGTGGATTCTCTGATGTTTAATAAGATTTGCACTCTGTACAAAACACTTTGCACAGGTAGGGCATTTATAGGGTCTCTCTCCTGTGTGGAGTCTCCGATGCTTTATAAGGGTTGAGCTCCAGCTGAAGGTTTTCTCACAGTCGGGGCATTTATAGGGTTTCTCACCTGTATGGACTCTCTGGTGTTTAATAACCGATGAGATCCAGCTAAAACTTTTCTCACACTGGGGGCACTTGTGGGGTTTCACGCCATTGTGAACATTTTGATGCTGAATAAGCCGTGTGCTCCGAATGAACCTTTTCCCACACTTGTCACATTTGTAGGGTTTCTCTTGAGTATGCATTCGCTGATGATCAATCAGCTCTGATCTCTGTCTGAAGCTTTTCTCACACTCGGTACACTTATAGGGCCTCTCCCCCGTGTGGATTCTCTGGTGCTGAAGAAGATGTGAGCGGCGAGTGAAGCTTTTGTCACACTCAGTACATTTATGGGGTCTCTCTCCTGTGCAGATAGGAATGTTTTGGCATTTGCCGAAGGGTCTTTCATTTGGATTGGATTTCTCCAGGCTCTCATCCTCTATGTTCCTGTGTTGGCCGGCTGGTCTGTGTTCACCCTCACACGTATTTCCCTCATCAGAGCTATTTGCTTTCTCTCTTTGTGATAAATTCCTGTGCTCTGCCAAACCCTCAGAATTTCCCTGCTGATGATTCTCTTCAGTCTTCCACTTGATTCCAATATCTGCTGGAATAAATGGAGAATCCAGATGTTACTTCAACACACAAAGGACACTGGACTCGTGAATGTAAAGCATATAAACATACAGCATATCATGTTGGCGTTCTGACTACAGGCTCTATTAGAAAAGCTGAACATATTCCTTCCATCTCCCTTCAGGAGTGTTGTATGTACAGGAGGTAACCGTTCACCTGAGGCCACAGTGCTGAGTACAGTGGGAGTACTGTGTCCAGTTTTGGGTGCCACACTTGAAGAAAGATGTGGACAAATTGGAGACTGTCCAGAGGAGAGCAACAAAAATGATAACAGGCTTAGAAAACCTAATTTATGCAGAAAAGTTAAAAACAACTGGGCGTGTTTAGTCTGGAGAAAAGACGACTGAAGGGGGACCTCATAACAGTCATTAAGCACGATAAGGGCTGTTATAGAGATGATGGTGATCAATTGTTCTCTATATCCACAGAAGGAAGGACAAGAAGCTTAATCTAAAGCAAGGGAGATTTAGGTTAGATATTAGGAAAAACTTTCTAACTCTAAGGATAGTTAAGTACTGGAACAGGTTAACTGACAAAGCCCTGACTGACATGATTTAGTTGGTGTTAGTCCTGCCTTGGGCAGAGGGTTGGACTAGATGACCTCCTGAGGCCTCTTCCAACCTTAATCTTCTATAATTCTATTAACTAAGGAGGTTGTGGAATCTGTCTCATTGCAGGTTTTTCAGAACAGGTCAAACATTTGTCAGGGTTGGTTTAGGTTTCCTAGGACTGGGTCCTGCCTCAGTGCAGGCAGATGAACTAAATTAGCCTCTGAAGGTCCCTTCCAGCTCTACATTTCTATGATTCAGAAGCTCCCTCTCCACCTCCTGGCTTAGCTAATGTTTCAAAGCTCTACAAAGGGACAAGACAATGATATCCACTATGTCCTGCCATCCCACCTGATCACACAGAAGTCCAAAGGGGGGGGGGGGGCTACAATCCAAAGCCAGTCAAGATAGGTAGGAATCCATGACAGACACCTGCCAAAAAGATGTAATAATAGCTGGCTACTAAGCTGACTGGAGGGGACAAAAGCTGTTTCAATAGAAGCTCATGAAATGCAGGCTTCTTTCTCAGCTCATTACCTCACTCAAAGTTTCTGAAGAGTTCATTAGTTATTACTCACCAGAGGAGACCCCTCTAGAAAAGCCTCTTTCCCTCGAATCCTGGTGAGCTCGGACACATGGCTCTTCCTCATGTTCAATCAGGGACACAATGTCTGATTTGCTGACAGGATGCCTGTCACCAAAAAAAAGAATCACACGATGTTTTCTGTAACTTGGCAAGCACAGAGTATTTGGTATTTTGTAACAGTCTCATTCAGCATTACTGCTTCCCAGGATGGTCCTTCCAATGGAGCATTTCAACCTGTCCCCAAATATATTAGCTGCCATATTGTTTGTAGTTTTGTTATTTTGCAACATTCCCTATTGTTTTCCTGTCCTCATTGGCGTTTGCAATTCTTCCCAGTTTAGCCTCACCACCTAAATCCATTGGTATGCTACTTACCTCCCCATCCAGTGCAATGACCACCATTTTAAATGCTGGACCAAATGCTGCCGTAACCTTCTCCCAACCCGGAACATGGCTATTTGTTGTTAATTCTAGTTTGTGATCTTTGGACTGTTTTATATCCAAGAAATTGTTCTCCTATCCCACCTAATTTTGGGAGTAAGGTTTTGCAATACTCTAGCAAATGCTTTACTAAAATACCAATATCAGTCTCTTTAATGGGTCTCTTCCGTCATATGATTCCCAGATTCAAAGGCCAGAAGACACAACTGTGATAATCTAATCTGACCTCCTGCATACCACAGGCTATAGTCTAGGAGATAAAGGCCCCAAAAATGAATACAGCATTATTTAAGGTGAAGCTGTACCACAGATAACTTTGTAATGTTTTCTGTCTGTCACAGTACAGCCTAATATCTTAATTTCTTACTCAGTAACCACTACATACTGAGCAAACTTCTTCACTGATGTGTCCACAATGACACCTTGATCTCTTTCCTAAGAGGTTACAAGGAACTGGGATTGAGATTCAATGTATTTCTACAGGAGAGTCATAAAAGACAAACACCACATAACTGTACAGAACTCTTTGGCCACGAACAATTTAGATGAGAGACAGGCAATTTCCTGGCTGATTGTGTGGATGTTGAATTGCAGAAAATTGAAATTGCTTCTATTAAAATATTGACTCTCTTTCCACATGGAACATCCCTTATTTGCACCAATGCATCACGTACAACGACCCAGCAACTCACTTCTGCTTCTGAGCTAGACAGAGATGGAGAAGTACAGCCACTATCCTAAACCAGAAAATATTGTAAAGAGAGGGATTAGAGCTACCTTCTGTATTTTGAATCTCCATTGACTGGAGCAGATTCCTCCCGCCCCCAAAAGAATGCAGGTGCAAACGTGAGAAAAACCCTGTTCTGAAGATCACTCAGGCCCCTTACAGCTCATGCCACTTCTGCAAACTAGTGAACACAGTAACTCCTCGCTTAATGTTGTAGTTCTGTTCCTGAAAAATGCTACTTTAAGCAAAACGATGTTAAGCAGATCCAATTTTCCCATAGGAATTAATGTAAAGGGGGGGGCGGTGTTTAAATTCCAGAGAAAATTTTTTCACCAAAGACATTGTGTGTATGTATACACACACACACACACACACTCTAGAAGTTTTAAACAAAATTTAACACTGTACACAGCACTGATGATTGTGAAGCTTGGTTGAGGTGGTGGAGTCAGAGGGTGGGATATTTCCCAGGGAATGCCTTACTGCTAAATGATGAACTAGCACTCATCTGAGCCCTCAAGGGTTAACACATTGTTGTTAATGTAGCCTCACACTCTACAAGGCAGCACGAATGTAGGGAGGGCAGACAGCATGACAGACACACACACACACACACACTGTGTGAGAGAGATGCGCATTGCCCCTTTAAGTATGCTGACCCCGCTCTAAGTACACTGCCTTTTTAAGAAGATTAGCAAGTTGAGACAGCAGCTGCTGCTAGCAAGATCCCTCCATCCTGAGCCCTGTCGTCTCTCTCCCCCTCACTTGCTCTGTGGAGATAAGGTTCAGAAGCAGGGGAGGTGGGGCAGGAGCAAGGGGACACCCTGACATTAGCACCTCTCTTCCCACCCTCCGCTCTGCACAGCAACCAGGAGGCTCCTGGGAGCAGCATATGGCAGTGGGGGGAGGGACAGCTGAACTGCCCGGCAATTGATAGCCTGCTGGGCGGCTTCCACAGAGGGAATTTAGGGGAGTTGCCAGTCCACCCTAGTTCTAAGCCTCCACCAGCTAGCTCCAACAGACTGCTCTTTCTGCAAGCAGTGGACAAAGCAGGTGGCTGCCAAATAACGTTATAAGGGAGCACTGCACAACTTTAAATGAGCATGTTCTCTAATTGATCAGCAATGTAACAATGAAACAACGTTAACCGGGACGACTTTACATGAGGAGTTACGTAATAATTTTTACCCAGTGAGATCAAAGTCTTGTCGTTGTCCCTCATCACGTCCTTCTACAGCAACTTCTGCCATCCTGCTAGCTCCTCCCACTCCTCCTCAGGAGAACTAGACAGCAATGTCAAACATAGCCTGAAATGAGAAATGAAACGCTCTGGATCCAGACTCCTGGCTGCAACCTTCAGGCCGATGGGGGAGAGACACATGCAACCCTTGGCACAGAGAGCTGTGAAATGAGGATGTGATTCCAGCTTGCGAATGCACAGAAAGCTTGTTATTACATACTGAGTTCCATGTTCTTCCTGTAGCTAAGAAGGAAGGGCAGCCAGTATCTGAGGCCTACAACAATCTTAGTTCTTGTTAGTGCTATGAGAGATGAACAGTCTGAGGTGCTGATCAGCCGCCAACTGATCAGCTAGTAGAACGGATTGAAGTTTAAAAGACAATATTTATGAATATTTTTACAAATACAAGGACCAAATTCCATTCATTTTGATTTGCGGCCTCTTGTTATTTATTATTCTAAAGGATTCGGGCATTTTCTGGGGATTCATCAAGTTCTCTCCAAATCCCAAAAATCACCATATGTATTTAAGCACTACTGATCTTCATTTGAAAATCCATCATAAAAAAGTGGAAACAACAAGGAGTCCCTGTGGCACCTTAGAGACTAACAAATTTATTTGGGCATAAGCTTTCATGGGATATAACCCACTTCATCAGATCCATGGAGCAGAAAATACAGTAAGCAGGTACATGAAAAGATGGGAGTTGCCTTACCAAGTGGGGGGTCAGTGCTAACGAGGCCAATTCAATCACAGTGGATGTGGCCCATTCCCAGCAACTGACAGGAAGGTGCGACTATTTTTGGTAGTGAACCAGGGTTATTCCCAGTTCTCTTCCTGTTTAAAATGTCTGTGGTCCACTCGAGGATCAAAAGCAAACCCATGTAACTTGGGCAACCAGCCACCATGCAAATAACAAACAGTGATCCATTGATGAGAACAACCCCATGGATGAAAATCTGTTGCCCAAAAGACGCAGCAAACATCAGGAGCAGTTCACAAATGAGTCATTCTCCAAAGTAGTAAATGTGCAACATACATTAATCATAAAAAATCCTTCCAACAGCAAGCACTGTCAGCTACTTACTTGGCACATACTTGATAGACCTGGTCAAAGTTTTTCATTGAAAACATTTTTTTTTGGTAAAAAAATGGGGTTGTCAAAAAAACTGCACTCTTTCTCCCACCCATCAAACATGTCTTTGGAGGATGTGAAGATTTAGTTTTCAGAAACACTTTCAAAACAAATAAGTTCATGGAGAGATTATTTTTCAGTTATGTCTACAATTATTTGTTTAAAAGTGGTGGGGAAATGTCCTCTTCATTTTTTCCTCCCATCACCTCCCTCCTCCATTTTTCTCATTAGAGAAGTGTGAGGGGAAAAAAACATTTACATTCAAAAGTAACCTTTTTCCTTTGAAAAGCAAGCCTGGATAGTGCCTCTTGCTCACATGTTCAAGGTCACACTGATCACCAGATTTGGAGTTGAGAAGGAATTTTCCTCCAGCTCAGAATGGTGAGAGCCCCTAGGGTCTTTTCTGTCTTCCTCTGTAGCATGAGGCACAGTTCACCTGCTGGGATTTCCTGTGCACAGCTCATCTAATCATTCCCTGATATCACAGGGACCTTGGCCTCACCTCCTGTTCTCTTTTTCTCACAGTCAAAATACTTTGCCCAACTAAAGTCCCTGGGCTTAATACAGTTAGTGAGATGTAGTGGGAGGTCAGACTCAAAGATCTGATGGTCCTTTCCAGATGTAAACTCTACAAAACTTTTTTTTTTCCAATGAGAAAAAGTGTTTTTCCCTCACTTTCTCTTATGTGTAATTTCTTACCTGTTTCCCCTACTTGGAAAAAAATTGCGGAGAAGGGGAGTTTAAAAAGAAAGTGAAGGATTTCCCCCACCAAAATGACAATTTTTTTTCACTGAAACACACATTTTTGCATTGCACACACACACTTTGTTTTAATTTTTTTCCACAGAACATGAGTTTTGACCAGCTCTAATACTTAGTTATCAACAGCATCTGCAAGATACAAATCAGAGCTCTTCGTTGTCACTCAGATGAGACAAGGAAATCCCCAGGAAAAGCTTCTCCCAGGTGCAGCAGGGAGAGTTAGACAGTAACACTGCCATTAAGCAATGTTTTAAATACAGCTGGTTTGAAACACATTACACAGTTCAGGAGAGACACAGGTTACACTAGAATCCATCACTTTATCCTCTGTCCACAAGCAAAACCATCCAAGCACTTCACTGTCAACGCTCTACTTGGGCAGAGGTGTCTCTGGCCATTCCCCTTTGAATCAGGCCGCGTATGTTTCGCAGCTGTAGTTCGGAAGCCAGTGGGTCATCTGGGGCAGGTTTCACACAGGGACACTGCCAACTGAAAACAATATTGGCTTAACTACAGACTTGCTTAGTTACTTTTGATCTCGGCAAAAGACTAGGAACTTCAAACAAAATTCTTGCTTCTCCCTGAGAGGGTCATTAGGCAGTTCTGCAAACCAATTCATTCATTCGCTCAGATCTGCACTGTCAATGGCAATTTGCCCCTCCACACACCCTGGGAGTTGCTGGGAGAGTGCCCCAGTGCTGCTGTATGGCTCTGGGAGCAGACACTGCACTCTTCTTTATACTCCTGAAAGGAACAGCATTTCCTGCATCTCAGACCCCCAGGCTCCAGCCTAATTCCCAGCCCACAACATCTTCCAATTCCCCTCTCCACGTCATTCCTAAATCCAATCCTTCTGCTTCAGGCCCCTGTTGGAGACCCAGTTCCCTTCCCCCACGCATCCCCCCAATTCCCTCCTCCATACTCCACTCTTTGTATCTTTCCATTTTGCTCCCCCACCTTCCCTACCAATCATAGCTACTCAGTCCATCCTCACAGACAAGGTGCGTTGCAGACACCTTGACCTTTCCTGGCTCCCGCCCCCTTCCTCACACCTATTGCTCCACCTGGGGAAACTGGAGCATTTCTCAGGGCTTGTCTACACTGCGTGCGGATCGGCAGGGAGCAATCGGTCCCAGAGGCGATAAATCAAGCGCTGAGCGCTCCCCCGACTCTGGTACTCCACCGGAACGAGAAGCACAAGTGGAGTCGACAGGAGAGCGTCAGCTGCCAATTTACTGCTGGGAAGAGACTGCGGTGAGTAGATCTAAGTACCTGGACCCGGCTCCGCTATTCACGCAGCTGAAGTTGTGAATCTTAGATCGACCCCAGGCAGCAGGAGAGGAGCCCTCAGAGTTACCACTTCATGCCCAGGGCTCCCCCAGCCTCCCAACTGAACCCGCTGGTGCTCCCCCCGCACACCCCCAACCTCCTCCCCCTGCTCTCGAATCCCAGCAGCCTCCAGCCACCCCGCCCCGGGCACCGCTCTGCCCAGCCGCTCCTGAACTCCCACCCCCAGGCGAGGCCGCGGCCCTGCCCGAGTCCCGGCAGCAGCAGCAGGGACCCCGCCCCCGGGACAAGCGAACAGCCCCGCGGAGGGCGGGCTCGGGCTCTCCGCCCCTTGGCGCCCTTGGGAAGGCGAGTCCGGACCCCGGTGCGGGCCGGGCCGGGCCCCTCCGGCGGGAACCCTGCACCGGGCCGGGCCGCCCCCTCCCCGCGCTTCCCGGGGACCCGGCCCAGGCCTCCCGCCTGCCCCAGCCCGCCCCGCTCCCCCCCAGCGGCGCCCCGGGCGCGGCTCGTCCCGGCCCCGGCCCCGGCCGGGCTCACCTCGCGCCGCCGCCATCGCGCGCCGGGCCCGGGCAGCGGCAGCCCCGCCCCTCCCGGCCGCAGCCCGCTCCCTGCACCGCCGGGCCGGCCTGGGCTGGGGGCAGCCAAGGGGCTGAACGTTCCCCTGCCGGGCCCCGGATCCGAACTCACAGAGCTGGGGGCGGGACGGGCCGTGTCCATTTACATCATCCGTGACTCCACCCTAGGGTGCCAGCACCCTGCCCCGACCCTTCTCCAGGCCCCGCCCACTGCTCGGGCCACCCCTCCCATCGCTCGCTCTCCCGCCTCCTCACTCACTTTCACCCGGTGGGGGGGGGGGGCAGGGATTTCCCTACGACCCCCCCCACAAATTTCCCCAGCACCCTCCTCAAATTTAGCCCTTGGTTGGACATTTCACTTGAAATCGAAACATTAATATACACTTTAAAAGTACATACAAGCAGAGAGCAGACCCCTTTCACACAGCAAGCCTCTGTGACCGCTCCCCTTAAGTTAAAAATACTTTTTAATATATTTAACACCATTAGTAATGCTGGAGGTGAAGCAGGGTTTGGGGTGGAGGTTGGCAGCTGGGAACCTCCCATGTAATAACCTCACAACCCCCTGTGGGGTCCTGACCCCCAGTTTGAGAACCTCTGAGACCACAGAACAAAAACATTAACCCAGAAACCTATCCTTGCAACAAAGCCTGTTGCCAACTCCGTTCACTTATCTATTCAGGGGACACCATCATAGGACCAAATTACATCAGCCACACTATCAGAGGCTCGTTCACCTGCACATCTGCCAATGTGATATGTGCCAGCAATGTCCCTCTGTCAAGTACATTGGCCAAACCAGACAGTCTTTACACAAAAGAATAAATGGACACAAATCAGACGTCAAGAATTATAACATTCAAACACCAGTAGGAGAACACTTCAATCTCCCTGGTCACTCGATTACGGACCTAAAAGTCGCAATATTGCAACAAAAAAACTTCAAAAACAGACTCCAACGAGAGACTGCTGAATTGGAATTAATTTGCAAAATGGGCACCATTAAATTAGGCTTGAATAAAGACTGGGAGTGGATGGGTCATTACACAAAGTAAAACTATTTCCCCAAGTTAATTTCCCCCCCAACTGTTCCTCACAACTTCTTGTCAACTGCTGCAAATGGACCATTTTGATTACCACTACAAAAAGTTTTTTTCTCTCCTGCTGGTAATAGCTCACCTTAACTGATCACTCATGGTAACACCCATTGTTTCATGTTCTCTGGGTACATATATATATATATATTCTTACTGTATTCACCACTCCATGCATCCAATGAATTGGGCTGTAGCCCACGAAAGCTTATGCTCAAATAAATTTGTTAGTCTCTAAGGTGCCACAAGTACTCCTGTCCTTTTTTTGTATATGAGAAAGTACTTGTACCTGAGAAAGCATAATGGGTTTGAAAAGTATAAACAAAGACTAGCTTCCTCATACAGCTGTTATTTATGACAATGTCGGCACATTTGTTTCTGCTATATTAGCCTACCTAATCATTTCAAGTTATTATTTATAAGCAAGGTCTGAATGAGCTCTTCCCTGACAACTAGTGCTGAGCCAGTGGTGGGTGGAAAGGCTTCAGGACCAGACTCTATTTACATGAACTCATCTGCTCTGCCGAGGTATCCAGCAGACAGAGCTGTGCTGCACGAGTGAACAAGTTTGGCTGGTATTGGGTTACAAATCACTTAAGTATTAAATGTGGGGGTCATGACATGTTGTTCTCCTTATTCCCTCAGTGCTTAATTTGTGCTAGGGCTTGCCAGGGCTGAGCCCCAGCACCTCTAGGCTCAGCAGTTCATAGACCTGGGGCCTCTGCGCTTGTCACATCAGTTATGAAAGACACAAACTTGCTTGAGCCCCAGGACCTCTTTCATTACAAATTAAGCACTGGACATCCTCGACTGAACTGCGCTCCTGAAGCAGGAGGTTTGGATGCCAGATTCTAGTGAAGAGAGAGCGGGTCGGGCACAGGTGTTTTGCTTGGTGGCGTGGGCTCTGCCTAAGAGTCACAGGCACTATTTGACCTGTCCCTCTCTCCTGTTTAGAGAGAGCTGTTTAGGCTTCATAGAGAGTCTTGTCAAAGTCAGACTCAGGACTCACAGTTTGTCAGACCACTCTTGTTTTATTAGCACAGCGCTCTGCTAATAACATCCAGATAATGTGAGCCCCCATGCAAGACCCAAACAGTCTTATTTATACAGGTAAAAGGGCACGAACTAAACAAAGGGACAAAGAGAGCAAAACTGTAAAATTTACCTGGGGCACAGCATGAATCTCCTACTTCCTTACTAACTCTTATCAATCTAAGGCTAATACTTCACCAATCGCCCTTAAGTGGAGCGATTGTTCTACCTTAATGTCTGCTTTCCTGACACCTGGATCACAGCATTCTTTTCATTTCTACTTAAAGGCACATAAAGCATTCTTTAATTCATTCTATTTCTTTAATATAATTCATTTCATTTTCACAATTCCTCCTTTGGTGAAGCTTACGCAAAGACCAACAATTACTGGGTTCCACATATTAATCGTTCTTTATCTCTTCGTTCATTAGTGATATTTAACATCATCATATTAGCACTCTGTTTTGGGGCAGTCACCAGGGTGGCATTCCTTACACAATTCTGGATACAACAGGAGATTAACTGAAAACATACAAAAATCGTTAGGATTCCAAATGGCATAGTCAGGGCTCCCTGAAACAACCAGTTTCCTATGCCAGAGAAATTGAACAAGTTACTTTGCCACTTCCATAGAGAACTCGGCTCTTCATGTGGAAGATACGCAATTTGTTATAAGTGGCTAGTACAATCTATTACCTCATTGGTATCGTCAGGTATAAACACACAACATTCTTCTCTAATGAAAGCACAGGTCCCTCCTTTGGCCGCCAGAACTATATCCAATGCCTGACGGTTTTGGAGGGCCACCTGTCAGAACACCCGTTTCTTTGACCAGGGCTCTTAAACTTTCTCCAGTTTTATTTGCCATTATTTTAACTATTGCTTGTAACCTCAGGAGCCTTTTTGCCTGGTGTATTACTCCCCCAAGTGTCATTACTGTTCCATATTGCGTTAAACGGACCAGGTCTTTCAGTGAGGTCTGGGGAATTGAATGGGATAGCCAGGACAGGAACACCAGCTTGAGAGTGGGCTGGGATGTGACTGCAGACCCAGCATTTAAAAATATTAAGGGTCTGGGCTATCCACACTTGCTGCTGGATAAAAGAATTGTCATTGTGGACTCCCCAGACCTTAAGATACCAGCAGCTGAGGATCAGGTGCCACCAGAGGCGCATGTTGGAGGCACGGCCCTCCTGGTTCTGACAACCTCAACTGAGGAAACCGCAGTCACGGTTTTATGTCCACCAGGCAGCAGGCGCTAGGCTCGCTACTGCTTCTTCTTGGGCCTTGTTTAAGGTCGTCGTCTGCTCCTGGCAACCCTTACGAGAACGTAGATTGTAAGGTATTGCAGGCTGTTCCTCTATGTCTTCTTCTGGAGTCAAAATTGACTCCGCGTGGTCCTGAGGTGATGATTGGTTTGCTGGGGGTGGTGCAGTCTTACACTGCGAAGCATGTATCCACGCTGCGATGCCAGACAGTTTAACAGCCGTCTGGGTAGAAAGCAGTGCCTGATGATTCTTTGATGTCCTTTAAGTCTCTTTACTACTTCTTCCTTGACTCTGGCTATAACAATGGCCTTCCTACCTTATCTTTTCCTGATGCAGACATTCCTCATTCACACAAACAGATTGAGAATGTAAACAGTAGTATTTTATATTGAGCAAAATGGCATTGCAAATTAAACCTTGCTAAGTTTTACAATCAATAACCAAGACAATTTACCTTGAGACCCAGGCCTTCAATGTTTCTTTAATTTACTTAACATAGACACAATAGAGAATCCTGTCTTTTACTAACTAAAACTTAAAATATAGAGTTAAGAGAGGGCCCAATTTGTAATGCATATGGGAAAACAGAATCTTATAGTCCCAGAGGGTTATTTCTTTCTGCTATTAAAAAAAGGGTGGCTAGCAGGATGAAATAAAATCCTACATTAATTCTTATGGTACGTTATAAAATCCTGCTCCTACATATCCCCCTTTTGACACCAAGATTATTAATCGCCAATGTCACTTCTTTTTTAGTCCGCGTAATAGAAAATACTGGGAGGTGATTTGGGCCTTGCTTACATTCGTTTTATTCAACAGCACATTCCAAACATTGCAATTAAACACATACAATTTAAAACCAAAAACAATTAGGGGTAGTAACATTAGTATGCCAGTAGTTGTGGGAGACCATCCAGAAAATGTTATACCAATGGTAAGCTGTTAAGTTTTTCTGCAGTGGCAATTCTTAACATGTCCCCATTTGCGTGTATAATATGAATGGTAGCTTTTATCTGCTATTTTGTTACAAAAACAAACAAACAAACAAAAAGAATTCAGAATCTTTTCCTATTCTTCTGATTTTGACTGCCCTGCTGCGGCCATGACTTGGTCTTTATTTAAAAACATTTTAAATTTTGTAAAAGAATCAAGTTACCCCTTAAGGGTTAAATGCCAAATCCCAAAGCCAAACAACACTGATTACCTGTCTCTGGCAAAAGGTCTTGTCAGTTTTGCAACTTTGAATTAAAGAATTAAAAGAATTTTTAGTGCCATTAAAAACAAAAACAAAACCAATTTATCTTAAACCTACAAAACAGGAGTTTTACAAACCAGGTGTGCTGGTTTAAATTCTTAGAACCGTACATATTTCCCCAGACAAATAGATACATACACTTTTTCTTTTCCTTAACATTCCTTTTACACTGCTCTGTTTTTACATAGCTGTACATAGATTATATTTTCTTTATACATTTGGGTTGATTACATTCCTTTTATACATTTGGGGCAGTTAAGTTCCAGTAGAACCCCCTCATGGTTTTTTTAGTGAATTTGACTAAATTGTACATAGTCAAATAATTTCAATCAGATAGTCTCTTTATTTGGATTATTTACAAGCACTCTTTTGGAAAAGAGCCCATTTTCCCTTCAGAATGGCTGCAAAGAAACCAAGAATTTTTTCTTTTTAACATGGTTCTTTTTTAACATTTTTACAAAGTTTAACTGCTTAATTTTGTCCAGCCTCTGTAGAGTTAACTTTTTACTCTCTTTCCTTAAATCACTTGTTTATTTCCCAAAATGACACCTTTATGAACTCAAATTTAACTATTTTAAGTATTGTTCCAGGGGTTCATGCCTGCACTTACTGCTTTTCTTACTCCTGACACTATGCCCTTAGGGCTTCCAACCTGATTTTCAGTTTCTTTATCTGTCGCTTGCCTGCTTGTCTGGGCCCGATCCTGCTTTTTCCAATGAACCGTTTGTGAGTGATATTGTGGTCATTTCACAATTTTGAAAGAAATGTACTAGTGTCTGGTTATTTAGTTAGGACATTGTTTTTAGCTTCCTATTTCTGGTCACAGGCTGACAGCTATGTTGCAAAATAAGTCTGGCTTAGCTGGCCAAGCCTGTATCAGATGGAAGGAGAAAGGAGAGGGCTAGGAAAGAGAAGAAATAAGGGAAGGACACACAGGGGTGAGGGTAGGAGAGGGAGAAGACAAAGTCTTAAGTCCCTGGTGGTGATTGGGATTCAGCCACAATTGATGGAGGTGTTGATGTCACCTGGGTCCTTCTCTCCAGCCCGGTCTGGTCAGGGCTTCTCGCAGGCTCAGGATGATAAAGGCCAAATGGCGTCACAATTGGAATAAATTAAAAACTGGGCTTAATTGAAGCTGAAATGCAAATGCCACCTATTCAGCAGCTGATGAAATCACAGGGATGCATTTCCTCTAGTGCTGGGTCTAAAATAACAGCAGAAGCAGGTGGAAGAAAACCAGCTCATGTAGGAGCTATGGGCAGCTGCCCTGTCAGTGCATCACTCACCTAGGATGTGTTTCACAAAACACAGCCCTTCCCCTCTGGAAGAGAAACACTCCTGCCCCCCTCCCTCCTTATGCTCTCCAGGAGGTATCTGTCCTGAGGGACCGTGAGCTCTCCAGGGGAGCAAGCGAATGTCAAAGGTAATTCTTAAAAGAGCCATTGGGGGGGCTGGAGTCATCCCCAGGGAAATCTCTTCATGTCTTTCTCAGGGCCACCTTCTTAGCCCTGGCTTGTGGGGCTTTGGCTTTAGTCTTGTTCTCTCCTCACTTGATTTCAAGTGGGATCTTGACCTTCTGGGGCTTGGCAGCTTTGACCTTTTGGGGGCTTTTCTCTGCCTTTTTTGTCCCTGCTGCAGCTGCCAGTTTGTTATGGCCATTCCTAGAAATGGGGATGGTGGCTTTTCTGGGGATCCTGGCAGCTCTAGCCAGCTTCTTGGTTGCTAGTTGCCTGCTCGGAGTCACTGGCTTTGTCTCATGCCTTGTCCTGGGGGCCCGGCCGGGTACTGCTAGCTGAATGTGAAGGGACCAAGGTTCTGGTGACCTTAGCCTGGGCTGAGGTGCCTTTGCTCATCAGGCTCCTGAGCCCCAACAGGATGTGATTCTTGTAGCTCTGCACAGCACAGCCCATGAATAACAGGGACCTGCAAATGTGCATTCATACGATATCTTTGTTTAATCAGTGAAAATATAAACCAGACACTTAGAGGATTGGAATTAATTTCAGCTGATGGACAGGTTTACTAGGCTTTTATGCATTTGCACAGGAAAATGTTGAGTGTTTCAATTCATTTCAAGCATCCCCATTCAGTGGAACTCCTGAACATAATGGAAATGGATATGAAAATATGTTTTAATTAAAAAAAAAAAGGCTTCAAGAGGGGCACCTGGATTTGAACCAAGGACCACTTGATGTGCAATCAAATCTCTACCACGGAGCTATGCCCCTGTAGCAGCATGTCGCTGGAATCACTGACCTGAAAGAACTTGAAGGACAGATGCTGCTTCAAAGAGCTCATTTGCCAGTCCCAGTCTGCCATTGGCTTTAAAAATGGGAGTTGATTAAATGACACATGCATGTTTATTTCATTCTGTCACGTGTTGGGTAGCTCAAAAAATTATTTTCTCTCTCTGCATGTGAGGCACAACACATTCATTCAGTAATGCTGAAAATGTTCCCTTCTCTCTCCAGAACGGCTCAGAATCACCTTCCTTTTGTAGATGAATCAGCTCCTGGATCTCCACAAGGAAAACGTTTCAGTGAAAAACACCATTTTTAACAGTAGTAATAATCAAATGCCACATGATGGCACCACCATATCAGGAATGAAAAGCAACAGGCTCCTGGTGGGCACCTTGATTATGAAAATGGCTGAACTCCCCCTCCTCTGTTCACAGACAAATTTGTTTATTTCTCTAAGAGCCAAACATGAGTTCAGATGAATGTCTAGGGCTGATGAACGGGCCTTTGGCACTGATTTTATTTGTCCACAAATGCAGTTTTTGTTGGTATAAACAGCGCCAGGGCCTGGGGTGGACACAGAATGGAACAGCCCCTGAGCTGCGTGGTCACCAAGGCTGCTTTTCCTGCTGCAGCTGGCCATGCTGTACATTTTCAATGAATGATGTAAATAGCTCAGCGTTGCCCCTTTGGAGGTTTGGGCCTGACCCAGTGCTGCTGATAGACATGCTGATACTGTGAATGGCTGCCCAGTGCTACGGCACAATGCCCACACTCCCTATGGCAATAGAGGGATGATTTGACCCCCAGCTCTGAAGCAGGGCAAACAGGAGTTAGTTTTATACGCCAATTTTCAGGCTGTAATCTGAGGCAGCCTGCTCTGTGGGAGGGATCCCAGCAGCTCAGATCAGGGCTGGAACAGGCCCCTGATTTAGGGGGTGACCGCATAATTTATTACACTCTGATGTCTCAGAAAAGGGCTCTCCCCTAAAGCCTCAGTCCTGCGTCCCCAGATTCCCCAAAGGTAAGAGTCAAACTACACATAGGCAGGTCTGCTGTATGGGAGCCAGAAATTTGCCCACTGAACTGCATGTGTTCAAAATATAACTAAGTGACTGCTGCATTAGGCCCCTGCTTGCTGCTACTGCCCGCCTCTGCTGCAGCTCACAGGGGTAGGGCTGCCACTTGGGGGAGCACCATGGTTCTGCGCAGAATGGAATTAATTAAAGATACAGAGATTATTGGGTTCTATTTACATGCACCCTTTAAGGGTTGAAGCAATGCTGGAGAGGCTAAAGGGCACAGAGGAGAGGAGCAGGGTGTGGTCCCAGAAAAGTTGTTGTACTCTGGTGAGACTGAGCAGGAGTGAGGAATTGCAAGTTGTGGTTTTACATGCATAAGAAAATAAGAATGACCATACTGGGTCAGACCAAACATCCATCTAGCCCAGTATCCTATCTTCTGACAGTGGCCAATGCCAGGTGCCCAACAGGGAACAAACAGAACAGGTAATCATCAAGTGATCCATCCCGTTGCCCATTCCCAGCTTCTGGCAAACAGAGGCCAGGGACACCATCCCTGCCCATCCTGGCTAATAGCCATTGATAGACCTATCCTCCATGAACTTATCTAGTTCTTTTTTTGATGCTTGTTATACTCTTGGCCTTCACAACATCCTCTGGCAAGGATTTCCACAGGTTGACTGTGCGTTGTGTGAAAAAATACTTCCTTTTGTTTTAAACCTGCTGCCTGTTCATTTCATTTGGTGACTCCTAGTTCTTGTGTTATGAGGAGTAAATAATGCTTTCTTATTTACTTTCTCCACACCAGTCATGATTTTATAGACCTCAGTCATATCCCCCACAGTCATTTCTTTTCTAAGCTGAAAAGTCCCAGTTTTATTAATCTCTCCTCATATGGCAGCTGTTCCATACCCCTAATCATTCTTGTTGCCCTTTTCGGAACCTTTTCCAATTCCAATATATCTCTTTTGAGAAGGGGCAACTCTGTCTGCATGCAGTATTCAAGATGTGGGTGTACCATGGATTTATATAGAGGCAACATGATATTTTCTGTCTAATTACCTATCCCCTTCTTAATGATTCCAACATTCTATTCATTTTTTTGACTGCCGCTGCACACTGAGTGGATGTTTTCAGAGAACTATCCACAATGACTCCAAGATCTTCCTTGAGTGGTAACAGCCCATTTAGACCCCATCATTTTATATGTATAGTTGGGATTATGTTTCCCAATGTGCATTACTTTGCATTTATCAACATGGAATTTCATCTGCCATTTTGTTGCCCAGTCACCCAGTTTTGAGAGAACCTTTTGTAGCTCTTCGCAGTCTGCCTGGGACTTAACTATCTTGAGCAACTGTGTATAATCTGCAAATTTAGCCACCTCACTGTTTACTCCTTTTTTCCAGATCATTTATGAATATATTGAATAGGACTGGGCCCAGTACAGACCCCTGGGGGCATCACTATTTACCTCTCTCCATTCTGAAAACTGACCATTTATACCTACCCTTTGTTTCCTATCTTTTAACCCGTTACCAATCCATGAGACCTTCCCTCTTATCTCATGACAACTTATTTTGCTTAAGAGCCTTTGGTGAGTGGTCTTGTCAAAGGCTTTCTGAAAATCTAAGTACATATCAACTGGATCCCCTTTGTCCATGTGCTTACTGATTCCCTCAAAGAATTCTAGTAGATCGGTGAGGCACGATTTCCCTTTACAAAAGCCATGTTGACTCTTCCCCAACAAATTATGTTCATCTCTGTGTCTGACAATTTTGTTCTTTACTATAGTTTCAACCAGTTTGGCCGGTGCTGAAGTCAGCTTACCGGCCAGTAATTGCCGGGATCACCTCTGGAGCCCTTTTAAAAAATTGGTGTCACATTAGCTATCCTCCAGTCATCTGGTACTGAAGCTGATTTAAATGATAGTCTATGAAGTTTAATCAATCCCCATTTGTAAAACCACCCACGGTCTGGAAATGGCAAAGGAGCTCTTTGAAACAGGGTCTGTCCTTCAAGGTCCTTAAGATGACTGACTCCAAAACATCATTATCACAGGAGGGAACGCAGGGGAAAAGTTCAGTGGGAAAGCAGGTGAGTGCACATCACGTTGAAATCCACATGGCCCCTTGGAAGATTTTTCTAATGAAAATACATTTTCATATCCATGTTTCATCATGTTCAGAAGTTCCACTGAATGGAGGAGCTTGAAAAGAATTTTAACACTCATAATTTTCCTTTATAAAGATATAAAAATCCAGCACATCTGTCCATCAGTTGAACTCAAATCCAATTCTCCAAGTGTCTAGCTTATGTTTTTGTCCCTTAAACAAAGATATGTATAGATCACACTATAATCACTCCGAGAGCTAGAACCATGCTGGAGAGCACCCTGAAGGATATCATCTGTTGCCAACACGTGAAAGGCATTCAAGGTGATGTGCAAATGGGACACCAGCAACCACTTCCTCCCTGGGGGCACCTTCACCTGATTTACTGACTGGATGTTCATCCACAGGATCCGGGTCAACAGTGTCCCATTGAACAGAGCTGTCCACCACAGGAATCGGGACAAGCAATGCAGGAAGTGTGGCTATGCCAATGAGACACTACCTCATATCCTGTGTAGCTGCAAGCCCCATGCGAGAGCTTGGCAGCTACAGCACAATGCCATCCAAGATCACCCGGCCAGAGCCATCCCATCACCCGTGAGGAAGTTTGCTGTAAACTCTACCATCCCTGGAACCAACAGCCAACTGTGACCGTGAAAGCAATGGCAGACTATTGTTTCACACCTTTTTTCCTAGGTTACCTGTGCAGACGCCATACTACGGCAAGCATGAAGCCTGCAGAGCTGTCACCGTAAATCTCGTAGGTGCTGGCAGATGTGGGACTGCATTGCTACGCAGCAGCATCTCATTGCCTTTTGGCAGCAGATGGTGTGTTACAACTGGTAGCCATTGTTGTCGTATTCCTAGGTGCTCTATTAACTGACCTCGGTGAGGTCAGTCAGGGGCACCTGGGCAGATATGGGAGTGACTCAGCCTGGTCATTCCTATATTCTGCTGAGCACCCAGGAGAGGATGATGGCTAGCAGTCGAACTGCACCGTCTGCTGCCACCCTAAAGATGTAAAAGATAGATGGAATGGATCAAAACAAGAAATAGACCTGATTTGTTTTGTATTCATTTGCTTCCTCCCTCTCTCCCTCTGTGAAATCAACGGCTAAACTCAGGGTTTTGAGTTCGATCCTTGAGGGGACCATTCTGTGACAGTTGTGTTTCTCCTTGATGCAAAGCCACTCCCTTTGTGGACTGTAATTCCCTGTAAGCCATATTATCAGTCGCCCCTCCCTCCCTCCCTCAGAGCAATCGTTTCGCGCCTTTTTTCAGCCCAGATGCCATAACAATGGGATCATGGAGCCCGCTCAGATCACCTCAATTATGAGCACTGTAAACACCACGCGCATTATCCTGCAGTAGATGCAGAACCAGAACCTGCCAAAGTTAAACCAGGTGAGGAGGCAATGGCAACACAGTGACGAGAGTGGTGAGGACACAGACATGGACATAGACTTCTCACAAAGTACGGGCCCCGGCAAAGTGCACATCATGGTGTTAATGGGGCAAGTTCATGCTGTGGAACGCCGATTCTGGGCCCTGGAAACAAGCACAGACTGGTGGCACCAGTATTGCAAGTCTGGGACGATTCCCAGGGGCCGCAAAACTTTCGCAAGCGTAAGGGCATTTTCATGGAACTTTGATTTGCTTTCCCCTGCCCTGAAGCACCAGAATACCAAGATGAGACCAGGGATTCAAAGTCTGATCTGAGCTCAAGCCATGCAGACACCTTGTGATATCTCGCATTGCTACTGATATCAATACTGCATTGAAATAACGAGGCCCTAGGGTTTGGCTTGCTCTCTGTAGGATGGGGCACCTGTGTTGCCCATTAGCTTCTGACACTTGAGCACTCAAGGGGCAATTTGCTGCAGATGGCTGGAAATGCTTGGAGCCTTCGGGGGCAGCAGGAGGAATGGATTTGCACAGAGTCCTGCAGCAGGGCTGTAGGCGTAGAGATGTATGCAGCCATATGTTGGAATTCCCTTCGAGACCTTTTCTACTTGGCTTATCCAGAATCCATTGTCCCATTCTGGGAGATCCCCTCATCTAGGCCTCTGTGATCCAAAATCTCTGTTTGATGCTACATCATTATTCATTACTACATTAGGCACGTTCTTGCTCTGCGGCCACCCTTGTCAGGCCCAGATGCAGTGGTTTCAGGTACAGCGTGATATCACAGTTCCCAGTCATGTCACACACTACACAGTTTGTATACATTGTTCCTAACTACTAACATCTACACCTCTGGAATATAATGGGTTTGGACACTGTACAGATCATACATGGACCATGCGCTTTGCAGGCCACATAAGGGGAGGACATAAGCAACTGCCCCTTATCTGCACTGCAAGCTTGTGAGTTCAGAGTAGTCTCACACAGTCCAAAAACACCAGCTCCAGGACAAAGCCTGTTTTACAGTTTAACCTTGCACTCAAATCAAGCTCTGTGCAAGTTCTATGCCTACAACCCAGGGCTTCTGTCTTTTTATGTTAGTAGTTGTTTCTTGGTGAACAGTTTTTTAGTTTTATTGGCCAGCACCACAATCCCAGGAGCACAATAATTTGAATGATTTGAATTTCCATTAAGACTAAACTTACCGTACACTCCAAGGATGCAAGTTCATGGGCGTACGGTGTTAGCCACAAATTGCTGGTGATGGGCTATCACTTGGGTAATGGGTACCTATTGCTCTCTGTCTCTCTTTATGAAAACAGTTGGGTTAATGGATAAGGGAGGATGGGTACAAAGAGGTTAGTCACTAATGATTATTATTTAGTGTTTCCCATCACTTTCTCCATCATGCTGTCCTCAATCCATACACCTGGCTATAGGGCAAGGGTTCCAGTTGAGACAGAGAGGTCAGGTTTATACAACATCTATCCAGGTACACATGCTATGGCATTGTCCCAATCAAAAAGTGATGGTATCCCAGCACACTCATACTGTTGTTAACCATGTCCTTCGTTGCTAACTCGACACTAGGATAGTGTTGCTTATGTGGTCCATTCTCAATAGTACCCATAACGTTAATATAAACTATTTCTCTAGGATGCCCTGTCCATGTGGCAATAGCAATCGTGATTGGCACAATTCAATTACTCATGTTGTGTGGAGCTTCCAGCCTTGTAAATTGCAAATTTGCAAGGGACTAACACCAAGAATTTTTGATGGAAGCTTGGGATTTATCAGTTGGAAGAAATAGAGCATGCAAAAGACCTAGGTAGATTGGCAGCTCATAGTCATCCTGTGACAAACCAATGTGATGCAGCCATAAAAAAGTCTAATGCAATCCTAGAGGATGCATCAGGCGAGGTATTTCCAGTAGAGACAGGGAAGTGTCATTACCATTATACAAGGCACTGGTGAGACCTCATCTGGAATACTGTGTGCAATTCTGGTCTCCCATGTTTAAGAAAGATGAATTCAAACGAGCACAGGTACAGAGAAGGGCTGCTAGGATGATCAAAGGAATGGAAAACCTACCCTACAAGACTTAAGGAGTTTGGCTTCTTTAGCCTAACCAAATGAAGGCTAAGGAGAGATATGATTACTCTCTCTAAATACATCAGAGGGATAAGCACTCAGGAGGGAAAGGAGTTATTTAAGCTAAGGGCCAATGTTGGCACAAGAACAAATGGATGTAAACTGGCTATCAACAAGTTTAGGCTTGAAATTAGATGAAGGTTTCTAGCCATCAGCGGAGTGAAGTTCTGGAACAGCCTCCCAAGAGGAGCCACGGGGGCTAAACTCTAACTGGTTTCAAGAATTACCTTGATAAATTTCTAGAGGAAATGGCATGCAGCCCAACTGCAACTCCTAGTAGCAAATATCTAAATGGTAAGAAATAGGACATTAGATGGGGAGGGCTCTGAGCAGGGGTAGCGGGTGAACCACCCCAAGTCCCGGCCTCCCTAGCCCCTGCCCTAGCATGCTGCTTCCCTGAAGAGGAGCAGCCTGCCTGGGCCGGGACCAAGGGGGAAGGGCACGCAAAGGGAAGAGTGTGGGTGGGGCCAGGCACAGCCTTCCCATGGCTCTGAGTTACCACAATGAGTTCTTTCTCAAGTGTTTTGCCGGTGGGTTTCGCCCAAAGGCTCAGGGTTGAACTGATAGTCATATTTGGGGTCAGGAAGGAATTTTTCCCCAGGTCACATTGGCAGAGACCCTGGGAGTTTTCATCTTCCTCTGCAGCATGAGGTATGGGTCACTTGCCAGTTTGCAAATGATGGATTCTCTCTAACTTGGAGTCTTTAAATCAGGACTTGAGGACTTCAATAACTCAGCCAGAGGTTATGGGCTTACTGCAGGAGTCGGTGGGAGAGGTGCTGTGGCCTGCAATGTGCAGGTCAGACGAGATAATCAAGATGGTCTCTTCTGGCCTCAAAGTGTATGAGTCTGTGAGTAGCTCAAAAGTGTGTGTTTTGCACCAACAGAAGTTAGTCCAATAACACATATTTCCTCACCTACCTTCTCAACTGTGTATTCAACCAATAGACAAATAAGATCACATCAGTGAGTCAATGAGTTAGCAATGATATTAGACTGGAATCAAGTCATCATATTAAAACAACAGAAAATCAACCCTTATAAATCCTAATAATTCAGAGAGGCAGCTGTTCATTTAATTGTAAGCCCCAATCAGAGAACTTCACACTGAGGCAACTGAATACTGAAACCACATGATCGCTCGTGTTTAAGCTACAACCTCATGGCCAATTAAAGCCTCCTCCTTCCATTTCCCTATTGGCTAAACCCTTCTGCCCCCCCTCCAACTGAGAGCCAGACTCTATTGAGACTTCAATAAGCAGAGGTTTAACAGCTCTGACTGAATAGTTTACAGCTGCGTTTAGTTTCCTCAGACTTTTGCAGAATGAGGAGTGCACGTTCAACCATTTCAGAGGGCACAGTTGAAGGGCTATTTGGATTTGGAGAACTATTCTGTCTCGTGCCTTCCCTGTGTGGATTACACATTGAGCCACATCCTAATCCAGGGGCTCTCAACCTTCCCAGACCACTGTACTCCTCTCAGGAGTCTGATTTGTCTTGTGTACCCCTGAGATTCACCTCACTTAAAAACTACTGGCTTACAAAATCAGACAAAAATACCAACGTCCTAGCACACTATTGCTGAAAAATAACCTGCTTTCTCATTTTTACCATAGAATTATAAACTAAACCAATTGGAATATAAATATTGTATTTACATTTCAGTGTATAGCATGTAGAGCAGTATAAACAAGTTGCCTCTGTCTGAAATTTTAGTTTGTACTGACTTCGCTGGTGCTTTTTCTGTAGCCTGAGGTAGAACTAGGCAAATCTCTAGATGAGTTGATGTACCCCCTGGAGATCTCTGCGTACCCCAGGGTGTGAACACCCCTGGTTGAGAACCACTGCCCTAATGTAACAGAAAAGCCAGGACATCTCCCTGTTAATAAAAATGAAGGATAAAAGGATAAAAAGCAGAAAAAGGAACACTAAAATGACAAGGGGTTGGAACTCTCCAGCTCTCTCAGTGTTTGGACTCACATATAGTTGAGGCAGTAACTGCAGTTGAGAAACAAGGTGATTGGGCAGCTGGCCCAGCACTCCACACCAGCAGGTTTTCTCAGACATAGGGAGACGGAAAAGGCTGACAGAGCCTGTCACTGATGACATGACTTCCTTCCCCAGAGGAGATCAATCTTTCTTAGACAACTTGTTGACCTGAAAGGTGAAAGACTTCAGCCTTAACTTGGTCTTTATGGCTGAATATTCCAGCTTACTCCATTTTATGGTGAGATCTCGGGGTGAAGTATGCCTTGGATACCGACATCATGACCCAATCCACTTGGAATGAGGCACACTTTGAGCTAACATCGTTTTGGATAATTCTCCCTTAATCCAGCAATTTTCTTAAAATAGCTGTTCTTGAAAACCTCATTCAGTGTGGATGCATGGATCCCAAAGATAAAAATGAAAGAAAAGCAAGGCCAGTGTTGAGGAGGTCTCCATAGCCTGGCCTAAGGAGACAATGGCCAGGCTTTAATGGGTGGCCTTCGAAAAGGGGTCTGGGATTCCCATAAAAAAAATTGGTTGCAGAAGTTTTTAGCAAAAAAATGCATCCATCATCTTTCTTATCAATAAATATGGACATCTCATCACAAGTCTTGTCTTTCCTTTGCTAACAAGGGAAGTGAGGAACTAAGTGACCTTTACAGTCTAACCAGTAAAAGGATACACAACTCGTCTTCTTGACTAGTTTTCCTCTTAACAGAATAAATTCCATTTGGAAATAATTCATGTCCATACTGACCCGTATTCTCAGATACCTCATTTCTCTCACATATTCCATCACCGCAACATTTGGAGTAAAGTTTTATTTCAGAATTCCTTAGTCAGAAGGGAGTAAAATACATCAAACAAGCCTTTAAGGATTAGCCACCATTTCCTATATTACCAATAAAAAGAAAACATAAATCAGAATTATACTGGAAAGCTGAAAGTCATCACATAATTAGTCTTGTTCATTAATAATTAACCTCATGTTTAATTTCATTCTCACAGGTAATAAAAATCTTTTTTGTTACTTTCCTTTAATTCAATTTAACACTCATTTCCACCAAATGAACCCTTCTGTAAAGTTGTGGTTTACACCCACATAGAATCATAGAATATCAGGATTGGAAGGGACCTCAGGAGGTATCTAGTCCAACCCCCTGCTCAAAGCAGGACCAATCCCGAACTAAATCATCCCAGCCAGGGCTTTGTCAGGCCTGACCTTAAAAACCTCTAAGGAAGGAGATTCCACCACCTCCCTAGGGAACCCACTGCAGTGCTTCACCACCCTCCTAGTGAAAAAGTTTTTCCTAATATCCAACCTAAACCTCCCCCACTACAACTTGAGACCATTATTCCGTGTTCTGTCATCTGCTACCACTGAGAACAGTCTAGATCCATCCTCCTTTGACCCCCTTTCAGGTAGTCGAAAGCAGCTATCAAATCTCCCCTCATTCTTCTCTTCTACAGACTAAACAAGCCCAGTTCCCTCAGCCTCTCCTCATAAGTCATGTGCTCCTGCCCCCTAATAATTTTTGTTGCCCTCCGCTGGACTCTTTCCACTTTTTCCACATCCTTCTTGTAGTGTAGGGCCCAAAACTGGAGACAGTACTCCAGATGCGGCCTCACCAATGTCGAACAGAGGGGGATGATCATGTCCCTCGATCTGCTGTAATTTGTCTGAACTTATACAGCCCAAAATGCCGCTAGCCTTCTTGGCAACAAGGGCACACTGTTGACTCATATCCAGCTTCTTGTCCACTGTAACCCCTAGGTCTTTTTCTGCAGAACTGCTGCGTAGCCCCTCACTCCCTAGTCTGTAGCAGTGCATGGAATTCTTCCGTCCCAAGCGCAGGACTCTACACTTGTCCTTGTTGAACCTCATCAGATTTCTTTTGGCCAAATCTTGCAATTTGTCTAGGTCCCTCTGTATCCTGTCCTTACCCTCCAGCGTATCTACCACTCCTCCCAGTTTAGTGTTATCTGCAAACTTGCTGAGAGTGCAGTCCATGCCATCCTCCAGATCATTAACAATATCGAACAAAACCAGCCTCAGAACTGATCCTTGGGGCACTCCGCTTGATACTGGCTGCCAACTAGACATGGAGCCATTGATCACTACCTGGTGAGCCCGACGATCTAGCCAGCTTTCTGTCCACCTTATAGTCATTCATCCAGCCCATACTTCTTTAACTTGCTGGCAAGAATACTGTGGGAGACCATATGAAAAGCTTTGCTAAAGTCAAGGAATAACACATCCACTGCTTTCCCTCATCCACAGAGCCGGTTATCTCCTCATAGAAGGCAATTAGGTTAGTCAGGCATGACTTGCCCTTGGTGAATCCATGCTGACTGTTTCTGATCACTTTCCTCTCCTCCAAGTGCTTCACAATTGATTCCTTGAGAACCTGCTCCATGATTTTTCCAGGGACACAGGTGAGGTTGACTGGCCTGTAGTTCCCTGGATCCTCATTCTTCTCTTTTTTTAAAGATGGGCACTACATTAACCTTTTTCCAGTCATCCAGGACCTTCCCTGATCACCATGAGTTTTCAAAGATAATGGCCAACAGCTCTGCAATCACATCCACCAACTTCTTTAGCACCCTCGGATGCAGCGCATCCAGCCCCATGGATTTGTGCTCTTTCAGCTTTTCTAAATAGTCTCGAACCACTTCCTTCTGTACAGAGGGCTGGTCACCTCCTCCCCATGCTGTGCTGCCCAGTGCAGCAGTCTGGGAGCTGACCTTGTTCGAGAAGACAGAGGCCAAAAAAGCACTGAGTACATTAGCTTTTTCCACATCCTCTGTCACTAGGCTGCCTCCCTCACTCAGTAAGGGGCCCCCACTTTCCTTGACTTTCTTCTTGTTACTCTTAACATCTCTTGCTAGCTGCAACTCCAAGTGTGATTTGGCCTTCCTGATTTCACTCCTGCATGCCTGAGCAGTATTTTTATATAGGTGCCTTCCATTTCTGGAAGTTAGTTTACCTATGGCTCTTCTGCCATAAGCATTGGTGGAAGGGGCCTCACACTATGTGGCAAGGTTTGCAACATGAGAAAAACCTTCTATTCTATTTTCACACATTTTAATCTTTCAAAGTAACAGGAGATGGAGACGCGATGCAAAGGCACAAAACACAAGACCAAAACCAAGAGATCAAAGCACAGAATCAGGATTCAACATTCATAAATCCTGCAGTCTGAACTTGGAGCTTGACCCACTCATTTCCTCATGGATTACCATCACTTGCACAGAAGGAAAGTGCTTATTGTCCAACAAGGCAGCCAGATTGGGATCCTTCTGAGGAAGGAATGTCCTCTGAAGGAATCAACTCTTTTTCTTTGCCTCATGAAACTCTGGATTCAAATGGTAAAGGGCAATTGTTCTCAATCAAACTGGCACCTGTTGGGACTCTAATCAATGTCACAGAACTAAGGAGTTGTGTTCGAAACACATTTCTGCTTAGACCGTAGCTCACCATAGTTTTCATCTCTGTGCTGAAAACCAGCAGTTAGGTGCCTGTGGTTTCTGAGTTCTTGCCAAATCCTTCATCTTGAGGAGGACAAATTTACGTTTCTTTGGAGAAGAATCCTTTACCAGCTCACCCAGAATGTCAGCTGTGCTAGCGAGTAATGACTTCCTCAAACATGCCCAGGTTACTTCTTTAATCTGATGGAACAGGTCTAAATCAGCAATCAGATATAGGCCTGATGAGACTCATTGGATGGTACAAGAGGTTGGGTTCTGTTCAAAAAGAGATATTTTTCCTTCAGCTGTCTCACACTGAACATTGAATTTATTTTATACACATTTGCAGTATTACAAAGGGTGAATTCAACAAAAAACACCAGTTCTATTTCCCCCACATCTGCATAGCTAAAAGCAGTATTTCCCAAATATTAGGATTAGCTCAGAGATATCTTCAGGAGTAACTTCCTGTAGGAGCTGGGTCACAACTGTGTTGGGAACCAAATACATGGGCATTTTGCCTCGTTCCAAATCACTTACTGTGGCACTCTCTCCCTGTGTTATCAGAGATAATAATGATTTAAATAATTGATCAACACTGTGATTATACCTCGTTACTTCAGATAGTTGCAGAGTTTGGGGTGTGCTGTTGTTAACCACTGGAGATTTAAAACCACTCCTGTTTCCTTGGTAGCGTATCCCAGAACTGGGAGTATTCTCTCCAGCTGACTGAGCTGCATTTGAACTTTCCCCATGTCATCATGGAGGGGTGGAGGAAAAGGAAAAATAAAGGAAGAAACGACTATTGAAGCAACTGGTTATTTGACTCAAAGTCCCCAATAAATCTGAACTACATTCTGCCACAGAATATTAATGTCCAGTTGTGTAACCAAACAGCCTTCAGGAAAGAGAGGAAAATCAGGGCTGGATTTACACCTTGTACTCCTAGACACAGCATCATCAGTGGCCCCCCTGCCTCCCCATGTGACCCTGTGAACTCCCCAGCCGAGCAGCCCTATGTGGCCTGCTCTGCCTCCAAGAAGGCTGCTGCAACTTTTCACTTGAGGAAGAAATGCCCCTGCCACTGGCCTGCCAGCTGTTTGCCGCTGCCCGCTGGAGCAGTCAGCCTCAGCAAGCTCAAGCTGTTCTGGCACCACAGTGGCCTCTGGTGGACAAAAGACAGAACTGCAGCATATTTTTGCAGAAAAAAAATTCTGCCTCCCTCGGATAAGAATTCTACACATGCTGCAAATGTAACCTAAGGGGAGGGACCATGAACTGAGACAAGTGGTGTGTGGGGCATCTTGGCAAGGGACGGGACACATCAGGAGGCTCCCTCTCTCCTGAGCAGTGGGCCAGTGGAAGCAGGGTAGCAAAAGAACTCAAAATCCTGCAACTTCCAACTGCTAAAAAACCTTGGCAATTGACAGCTGCAAATAGCCCACAGGGTTAGAAAATCGCATACTTGGCAACCTTCCGACTGCCTAGTTGGAAATCTAACCCTGCTCACAGAGGTGTAAGATATTTTCAGTTTCAGATGGAATGAGATTCTAGAGCAGGTTACATCTGATAACTCGGAATGAGAACCACAGATCTTCCCGTTGCATTCTCCTCTGATCCACTGAAACCTGCTTCACACTCAGTGCTGTCTCATTATTATTGAGTTATGTTATTTAAAAACGTTTTTAGCATCATGATAATGGTTTGTCTAGACTAGGAAAAGTGGAGGAAGATAGGACAGGTCGAGGGAAAAGTGCTACCTGCCCAGACTATTGTACTTGGGTCATGTCAGCGCAGAAAACAGAGTTGTGATTTTCCATCTGGATAGTTCACTCGAGCTAGCTAACTGCAAAAAATGCCAATGAGAGAAAGCCCAGGTAGATTTTACCACAATGCAACTAACTGAGGACATTCGTGTCTCCCCATCTGGGGCTGACGCATATTCCTAGTAAAAGGGACTCACACTCCCATGACTCATAGAGAAAAGCAGATGGCAGAACAGGGCTTTGGGGATCCCCCCAAAGAAGGGCTAGCTGCAAAAAGCAGAACCGGACAACTCACATGGGGGAGTTGAGACCAGAATCATGTAAATGGCACTCACAGCCTTAAAAGCCACGTGTGGGAATTAGCAAAAATATTAAAGAAACAAATGTATGTTTTGCCAGCCCTAGACAAGGATTTTATGGTGTTTATCTCCCTGGTGGATTCTTCGATGATAAATAAGGTGTGACCCCTGATGGAAGCTTTTCCCGCACTCACAGCATTCATAAGGTCTCTGTCCTGTGTGGATCCTCTGATGTCTCCCAAGGTCTGAGCGGTAAAGGAAGGTTTTCCCACACTCACAACATTCATAGGGTCGCTCACCGGTGTGGATCCTCTGGTGTCTAATAAGGTGTGAGCGTCGAATAAAGTTTTTCCCACACTCACAGCATTCATAGGGTCTCTCTCCTGTGTGGATTCGCTCATGGTTAATAAGGTGTGAGCGACTTCTGAAGTTTTTCCCACACTCAGGGCATATGTGTTTCCTCTCTCCCATGAGGATTCTCTGCTGCACTGTGGTTTCTTGGAGGTCCTTGTGTTTTTCCTCACAATTGATGGATTTGCCCATTTTCTCCGCTGGCTGGTTTCCCTGCTGCCTCTCCTCATGACTCCTGGACACGTCCCCCTTCGTTCTTCGTGATACTTCCCAGTGCGGTTCCACATGCTCAGCATCTTCCTGCTGTGGATTGCGCTCCCTGTTCTCACTCAGCACCCCACCATCTCCTGCGACACAGAGAGAAACTTCAGAAGCAGGAACGAATATGGGAAGAGGAAACCAAGGGTAAGTGCTGAAGAGATGGGAGAAAATATCAGGAAATGAATTTTCTCAAATTCTTCCCCGTAAGGGAGAGAGGAGGGGATCAACTCTGTCTCCACATCCCATCCCAAAGCTGAAGGGAGCTTTGGCCTGGAGTCGCTTAGGATGGGAAGGAAGCCATGAGCGATATCTGCTCCGAGGAGCGGACACCTGCTGGGGGACAATCCAGAACACAAAAACTGCTCAAGGGCTTGGTAGGAAATTCCAGCTGTTTTCTTCAGGCACAGACAGTATTTGAGTTGTTGGACTAATGACTCCTCACCTGGGAAGGTTCCTCTCAGGATCTCTCTTTCCTCAGAACCCTGGAGATCTGAGATCCACAGCTCTTCTCCTCGTTCCAGCTGGGACATCACCTCAGGCTTGGAAACTGGTAACCCTGCTCAGAGGAAAGAATCAAAGGAGATCAGGTGAATTCATGGGACATTTGTCACAAAGAACATGGCCCTTTTTTAACCACTGCTCATTTTAAAGCACCAAAATTCTGTCGCTAGCTCTCCAGGTACTCTAAGGTGCCAGACACTATGCCTATAAGGGGAATAACAGCTCCGCTGGCACAAACACGACCAGAAACCACTGTTCAAAGGGATTCCTAAAACCCAGGGAAAGTAACTCCACATCACAGAAAGCCAAGGGGAAATCACCTTGGAACTGATTCCTACCAAAAGAGACCCAAGGATAATGAGACAGTTAGGAAAATGGGTTGGTGGGGCTCAGCACAGTAAGGACTAGGAAGGAGACGGGATATGACCGCATGTGGTATGTCAGGGGTGTTGGACATCAGGAGAGCACATGCTGAGGAGTTAGGGAATATAGTGAGTCAGGTGTAATGGAAAAAAGTATGAAAATCCCCCAGTGTATGGAGAAAATTACAGAATGATAGAACCACAGCAATGTAGGACTGGAAGATCATTTATGCAGCCCATGCACAGAATCCAAGCCCATGCACAGAACCATGCACAGAACCACCTGGGAAATCACCAAGAGGTATTTGTCTAAACTGTTCTTAAAATCTTCCAATGATGGGGATTCCACAACCTCCTTTGGAAGTGTATTCTGGAGCTTAACTACCCTTCCACTTACAAGGTTTCCCCTAATATCTAACCTAAATTGCCCCTGCTGCAGATTAAGATTGAGTATGATCTTTCAACCAGTTTTGTGCGCTCACTTTATAATAATTTCAGCTAGACCCCATTTCCCTATGAGAAGGGCATGTGGGACTGTGTCAAAGGATGTACTAAAATGAAGATACAGAAAAACTGCTGCTTCTCTGTAATACCCTAGGCCAATCTCCCTGTCAAAGTCAGAAATAAGATTGGTTTGGCATGATTTGTTCTGGACAAATCCATACTGACTATTCTTATACAGCTTTTATCCTCCAGGTGCTTACAAAGAGAATGTTTAACAGTATGTTCCAGTCTCCTTCCAGGTATCAAAGAAGAGGTACTAGCTGCAAAAAACAAAACTGCACAACTCACCTGGGGGAGCTGAGATCACAATGAAGTAAATGGCACTAACAGCCTTACAGGCCACATGTGGGAATTACCATTAATATTAAAGAAAATTATATGTTTTGCAAGCCCTAGACAAGGATTTTATGGTGTTTATCACCCTGGTGGATTCTCTGATGATAAATAAGGTGTGACCCCGATGGAAGCTTTTCCCACACTCACAGCATTCATAGGGTCTCTGTCCTGTATGGATCCTCTGGTGTCTCCTCAGGTCTGAGCAGTAAATGAAGGCTTTCCCGCACTCACAACATTCATAGGGGCTCTCGTCTGTGTGGGTTTTCTGGTGTCTAATAAGGTCTGAGCGCCGAGTGAAGTTTTTCCCACACTCACAGCATTCATAGGGTCTCTCTCCTGTGTGGATTCGCTCATGATGAATAAGGTGTGAGCGTTTACTGAAGTTTCTCCCGCACTCAGGGCATATGTGTTTCCTCTCTCCCATGAGGATTCTCTGCTGCGCTGTGGTTTCCTGGAGGTCCTTGTGATCTTCCTCACAATTGATGGATTTGCCCATTTTCTCCGCTGGCTGGTTTCCCTGCTGCCTCTCATGACTCCTGGACATGTCCCCCTTCGTTCTTTGTGATACTTCCCAGGGTGGTTCCACATGCTCAGCATCTTCCTGCTGTGGACTGTGCTCCCCGTTCTCACTCACCATCCCACCATCTCCTGAGACACAGAGAGAAACTGTAAGGTCTGAGGCCTTTTTCTGCAGCCATATTAGGACAGCAGCAGCCATAAGGTAAAAAGCAGGATGTCACATCCTCACATTCCCTCTAAATTATATCAGAACAGTGCAATATCTGGCTATTTTAGGAGGTTCCTGTCATAATAGCACCATCACCAGATAAAGAAAACTTTGACAGCATTCTGTCTGACAAGGAATCACCTAACAGATGTGGTTGTGAAATCTATACTTCTTTATTGTTTTGCCTTCATGGTCCCTGCTTCTCTATTGTTTATCTGCCTGGTCTCGGTCTGGTTCTTTGATCATTTTTGCCTGATGCATCACTAACTTTGCAAGATTTAAATAAGCTCAAGTGGTGGGGTTTGATTGGGTAAAGAGTGGTTTCGTTATGGGCTGGGATGGGTGAAAAATACTGCTTTGTAGGACTTTCATTTACAATGGCTGGTGACAGTACAGCTAAGCAGGACTCAAGTTTCACTATAATAACTGGAGTCCAAAAGGAATTTCTTGGACACTGACTCCAGGGTACCGCCCAAGATCAGAGCTGCCAGACCTCAACATCCAGCCAACTCCATCATGCAGAAGCTGGTGGACCCGCAGACAACCTGATCCTGGTTGGCCACCAAGAAAAGTTTGTCTGATTATGGGGAGTGGTGAGAATTGAATGCTTAGTGTGCGTGTTCTGCTTAGGTAACTGTTAATAAACAGAAGTTAAGGGTATTACTGTGTAGGGCTCTTTCACTGGTAAAAGACCCCGCAAACCTGAGGAAGATTATGCTGGGGGGGGGAGGGGAAGACGATTTAAATTAACCAGGTTATGCCCTGAGCCCATGGAAGGGTAAAGGGGATACTCTAGAGCGTGTAGGAAGAGAACCTGAACTAAAAGAGGAGAGGAAACCAGAGTAAGTGCTGGAGAGTTGAAGGAAATATAAGGAAATTAATTCCCCCAAGCTCTTCCCCATAAGGGAGAGAGGACGGGATCAACTCTGTCTCCACATCCCATCCCATCGCTCAGGATGAAGGGAGGTTAGGAAGGGAGCTTTGGCCTGGAGTCGCTTAGGATGGGAAGGAAGCCATGAGTGATATCTGCCCCGAGGAGCAGACACCTGCTGGGGGACAATCCAGAACTCAAACTGCTCTCAAGGGCTTGGTAGGGAATCCCAGCTGTTTTCTTCAGGCACAGACAGTATCTGGGTTCCTCTGATGACTCCTCACCGGGACAGGTTCCTCTCAGGATCTCTTTTTCCTCAGAGCCCTGGAGATCTGAGACCCACAGCTCTTCCCCTCGTTCCAGCTGGGACATCACCTCAGGCTTGGAAACTGGTAACCCTGCTCAGAGGAAAGAATCAAAAGAGATCAGGTGAATTCATGGGACACTTACCACAGAGAACATGGCCCTTTTTTTTAAACCACTGCTCATTTTAAAACACCAAAATTCTGTGGCTAGCTCTCCAGGTGCTCTAAGATGCCAGACACTCTGCCTATAAGAGGAATAACCGCTCTGCTGGCACACACACGACCAGACACTCCTGCTCAAAGGGGTTCCTAAAACCCAGGGAAAGTAACTCCACATCACAGAAAGCCAAGGGGAAGTCATCTTGGAACTGCTTCCAACCAACAGAGAGACCCAAGGATAATGAGACAGTCAGGGAAACAGGCTGATGGGTCTCAGCACAGTAAGGAATAGGAAGGAGAGGGGATATCACCGCATGTGGTATGTCAGTGTGTTGGATATCAGGAGAGCACATGCTGAGTTAGGGAATATAGCGAGTCAGGTGTAATGGAAAGGAGTATGAAAATCCCCCAGTGTATGGAGATGGTTATAGAGTGACAGAGCCGCAGAAATGTGGGGATAGGAGGGACTTCAAGAGGTCATTTAATCCAGCCCATGCAATGAGGTAAGACCAAGTACATCTAGAACCCGTCCCTGATAGGTATTTGTCTAAGCTGTTCTTAAAAACTTCCAATGATGGGGATTCCACAGCCTGCCTTGGAATCCTATTCCAGAGTGTAACTACCCTTGAGTTTTTTCCTAATATCTAACCTAAATCACCTTTGCTGCAGATTATGATCCTTCAACCAGTTCTGTATGCTCATTTTATAATAATTTCATCTAGACCTCATTTCGCTAGTTTCCCTATCAGAATGGCACGTGGGACCATGTCAAAGGATATACCAGGGGTCAGCAACCTTTCAGAAGTGCTGTGCCAAGTCTTCATTTATTCACTCTATTAAGGTCTCGTGTGCCAGTAATACATTGTAACGTTTTTTAGAAGGTCTCTCTCTATAAGTCTATATATTATATAACTAAACTAGCGTTCTATTGTAAAATAAACAAGGTTTTCAAAATATTTAAGAAGCTTCATTTAAAATTAAATTAAAATGCTGATCTTATACCACCGGCCCGCGCAGCCTGCTGCTGGTCTGGGGTTCCGTTCACTTAGGCCGGCAGTGGGCTGAGCGGGGCCTGCGGCCAGCACCCCAGCTGGGAAGGGTCTGGCAGCCAGAACCCCAGACTGGCAGCAGGCTGTGTGGGGCTGGTGGCTGGGAACCCAGACCAGCAGTGGGCTGAGTGGCTCAGCCCACTGCCGCTCAGGGGTTCCATCCTCCAGCCGGGATCCTGGCTGAAGGACCCGCTCAGCCTGCTGCCGGTCTGGGGTCCATCCCTGCCCACATAGTGGGTACCTACCTTCTCCCTGGTTCTGGTCCATTCTCTTCCTCTCTCTGCACTGAACTGAGGGTGAGAGTGGACCAAGCACAGGGCTAGGGGTGAAGGGTCTGGCCAGGAGCTAGAATGAAGGAGAGGGTTCAGGGTTGGGGCAGGTTTGGGTGTGGGGCACTTACCTGGGCAGCTCCCATTTGGTGTGAGGGGTGCAGGTGGGAATGTGAGTAGGGGTGCAGGGGCTCTCATTTGGTGCTCAGGGTGGGGTGGGGATGCGCGGGGTGCATGGGATGTGGGGGGTGCAAGAGTCAGGGCAGGGGGCATGTGAGGGGTGCAGGTGTCAGGGTAGGGGGGCTGGGTATGTGTGGGGGTGCCAGAGTCAGGGCTGGGGTCATGGGGGCAGGGGTGAAGGAGTGAACAGAGGGCCGGGTGGTACAGGGCTAAGGGTAGGGGCCTGGAGAGTGTTGGGGGGGCAGAGCTCAGGGCAGAGGGCTGGGTGACTGCCCCCCCTGAACCCCCAACCCCCCTGCTCCTTGTCCCGACTACTCCGTCCTGGGACCTCACCCCCTATCTAAGCCTCCCTGCCCCTTTTCCCCTGACTGCCCCTCTAGGACCCTACCCCCTACCTGTCCCCTGACTGCCCAAACCCTTATCCACACCCCCGCAACCAGACAGAACCCCCTGGACTCCCTATCTAACCGCTCCCCACCCCCTGACAGGACCCCCAGAACTCTGGTCTCATATAGCCCCCGCCCCTGGCTCCCTGCCTGCCCCAACCCCTTTCCACACCCCTGCCTCCTGACAGCCCCCCCCCAGAACTCCTGACTCATCCAACCTCCCCAGCTCCTTGTCTCCTGACCACCCCCTCCAGAGAGCCCCCCCACCCTAACTGCTCCCCCAGGACCCTCCTTACTCCCTGTCCCCTGACTGCCCTGACCCCCATCCACCCCCCAAACAGACCCCAGTACTCCCATGCCCCATCAACCCCCCGTGCTCCCTGACCGCACCCTCCAGAGACCCCGACCCCTAACCACCCCCAGGGATCCCACACCCCCATCCAAACCACTCTGCTCCCTGTCACTTGACTGCCCCCACCCCTTACCTAACACCCCCCCGGCCCCAGCCTCAACTCCCTTACCATGAGGCTCTCCACTCATCCGGAGCCGTGCCGCCATGTGTGTGTGCACCCCCGCCCGGACCCTCCCCTCAGAGTGCTGTGCGTGTGGCAGCAGGGCTCCGGATGAGTGGGGAGCGTCTTTCCCTTCCCGTGGAGCCAAATGCTGCCCTGCGGGAGCACACAGTCCCAGCCCCCAGAGCGCTGCGCATGTGGCAGCAGGGCTCTAGGGGAAGGGGGGGAAGGCGGGGGAGGGGCCGGTGGCTTGCTGCACTCAGGCCGGCGTTCCGGCCCAGGACCGCGGACCCTGCAGCTTGCCACATTGACAGGATTTTTAATGACACGTGGAGTCCCAGCAGGCAGCCGCGTGCCATTAAAAATTGGCTCGCGTGCCATCTTTGTCACACGTGCCATAGGTTGATGACCCCTGGGATATACTAACATGAAGATATTGCAAAGCTGCAGGTTCTCTGTAATACCTTAAGCCAGTGTAGTTAGTTAATTTTTGTTAAGGTCCAAATATCTTGGTCAAGGGATAGTCAAGATCCAGACTTGAAAGAAAACAGTTAAAAAAAAACAACCCAATGATAATAAGTAGGGCTGTCGATTAATTGCAGTTAACTCACATGACTAACTAAAAAAAAAATTAATCACAATTAAAAAAATTTCGTGAATAACTGCAGTTTTAATCACACTGAAACAATAGACTATCAACTGAAATGTATTAAATAATTTTCAGTATTTTTCTAATTTTCAAATATATTGATTTCAATTAGAACACAGAATACAAAGTGTACACGGCTCTCTTTATATTATTTATATTATAAATATTTGCACTGTAAAAATGTAAGTAAAATAAAGAGTATTTTTCAATTCACCTCATGCAAGTACTGTAGTGCAATCTCTTTATCATAAGAGTGCAACTTACAAATGCAGGTTTTTTTTGTCACATAATTGTATTAAAAAACAAAACAATAAAAAATTTTAGAGCTTACACATCCATTCAGTCCTACTTCTTTCGAGCAAAATCCATCATCAGCATGGACACATGTCCTCTGGAATGGTGGTCGAAGCATGAAGGGACATATGGAATATTTAGCGCATCTGGCACATAAATGCCTCGTGACACCGGCTACAACAGTGCCATGCAAATGTCTGTTCTCACTTGCAGGTGACATTGTAAATAAGAAGTGGTCAGCATTATCTCCTGTAAATGTGAACAAACTTGTTTCCCTTCGCGATTGGCTGAGCAAGTGGGAGGGCTGCATGGACTTGTAGGCTCTAAAAGTTTTATATTGTTTTATTTTGGAGTGCAGGTTTTTTTTTGTACATAATTCTAAATTTGTACGTTTAACTTTCATTCTAAAGAGATTGCACAACAATTCTTTTTTACAGTGCAAATATTTGTAATAAAAAATATAAAGTAAGCACTGTACACTTTGTATTGTTATAACTGAAATATATTTGAAAATATAGAAATCATCCAAAAACATGTACATAAATGGTATTCTATTATTGTTTTACAGTGCGATTAATCGCGATTACAAAAATTAATCATGATTAATCATATGATAAAAAAATTAAATCTCTAGACAGTCCCTTGTTATAAGAAAATAAAAAGATTTCAGGCTCCATTAAAAAGAGTCTGGATTTGGCCTGTGGTCCACCTATGGACTAGCCCTGCCACAGGCCAATCTCCCTGTCAAAGTAGGAAATCAGGTTGATTTGGTATGATTTGTTCTGGACAAATCCATACTGACTATTCCTTATAATGCAATCACCCCCCAGGTGCTTACAAACTGATTGTGTAATAACATGTCCCAGGTAGACAAGTTGGGCTGACTGGTCTATAACTCCCCAGGTCTCCTTAGTACCGATCTTGAACAAGGGGAACAACGTTTGCCCTTCAGCAGTCCTCTGGGACCTCACTTGTCCTCCACAAGTTCTCAACGATACTTGCTAATGATGCTGAGATTTCCTCAGCTAGTTCCTTAAGTACCTAGGATGAGGGTGGGGAATTAGATAGGATTATAACTAGTAGCAACAAACTAATTCCTCTGGGAAAGTAAGAATAAGACCATGGGATCTCAGCAGGGACCGACTCAGAGATCCAAGGAGCCTGCAGAGAAGAGAGACTGTGGCTGCTGCAGATAGGGACAGGGGAGCAGGACTCTTCCCCAGAAGTTTCATTACCAACCAACGATGTCACCAAGCAAATGCACATTAATGCCAGGGAAGGAGTCACCTTGTGAGGGAGGACTCAGGAACAGAGGCTGGGGTCAGAGTTTGAAGGGAAGAGGGTGGAAGGGAGGGAGGCCCTGAACAGCGGAGAGAGAAGAATGAGAATTGTAATATTTGGAAATATGTGAACTGAAAGAGGACTGTGATCAGAATGGAGTGCAGGCTCTCCACCAATGGGGACTGGGCAGGGATTCTCTCACAACAGGCTCTAGGATCCCCAAACCACCCCTTCCTCCTGCTCACTAACCCCACCCTCCCCACTTACCTGGAGACCTTTAGGCCACTCATAAGTTCAGCTCACCCATCACTCTTTAGGGGTGAAAAAATCCATGCAACGGAGTGACACAATTAAGCTGACCTAACCCCCAGTGCAGACCATGCTAGGCCAATGGGAAAATTCTTCCAGCAACCCCTAGCTAGCACCACTTGGGGAGGTGGATTGACTATGGCGAGGGGAGAATCTCTCCTGTCCCTCTGGTTCATATCTACACTGAAGTGCTACTACGGCACAGCTGCAGCACTGTGCCTCTGCTACTGTAGCATTCACAGTAGACAAGCCCTTAGTCCTAGTTCCCCAAGCCCCCTGGGGTGGAGCTGGAGTGGCTCTGTAATAATGGTGTGTTATGTGTTGTCCTGGATACTGGGATATTTACTGCATGAACACTTTGGTTTACTTCAATAGGGGGCTGGCAGGAAAAGAAGCAGAAAGGGAAGAAGACTGGCTCAACAGGAGCCACACCTTGGCAAACCCTTAAGGACTGTTAAGAGACAATGTCTGAATGATTAGCTTTGGGTATTCTACTTCCCAGCTCCAGCGATTGTACAGACATGGCTTAGACGAACAGGACCAGAAAATCAAATGGACTGGAGCAGTTAAAAAAGGGACTCTCTCTTGTGAGGGGCACGGTTGTTCTGGTGACTGTTTGGGGGAAGAGACAAGAGAAAACGACCCCGCTGGATATCTGAAGGCCTCAGACCTACCTCGCTGACCACCGGGGGACACAGAGGCGTGAAGACTGTTTCCTATTTTAAAATCCTTTTTCCCCTTTGGAAAAATAAAACAGTCTTCTGCACATCAAAGGAGTGTTTGTGTCTATACAGCACTGATCCCAGGCTCCCAGTGGTGTCGCCACCCAGCCTGGCCTGCGGGGTAACCACGGCTGGTACACAGGGTATGGTAGCCCAGGGCCTGGTCAAGGAGAGGGAGAATAGCAGAGATCCACTCCAAGAGATGGAAAGGCATGAGGCTGACACCTGGTGTGTGTGGGGGGAGGGGCGGGGCAGGAGGCTCAGACATACTGGGAAGGGGACAGAGGCCTGGTCTACACTATGCGTTTATACCGAATGTAGCAGCATTAAACCGAATTAACCCTGCACCCATCCACACAACGAAGCCCTTTATATCGATATAAAGGGCTCTTAATACCGATATCTGTACTCCTCCCCGACGAGGGGAGTAGCACTGAAATCGAAACTGCCATGTCGGATTAGGGTTAGCGCGGCTGCAATTCGACAGTATTGGCCTCTGGGCACTATCCCACAGTGCAACATTGTGACCGCTCTGGATAGCAATCTGAACTCGGATGCACTGGCCAGGTAGACAGGAAAAGCCCCACAAACTTTTGAATTTCATTTCCTGTTTGCCCAGTGTGGAGCACCGATCAGCACAGGTGACCATGCAGTGCCAAATCCAAAAAGAGCTCCAGCATGAACCGTATGGGAGATACTGGATCTGATCACTGTATGGACAGACAAATCTGTTCTATCAGAGCTCCGTTCCAGAAGACAAAATGCCAAAGCATTTGAAAAAAACCTCCAGGCTATGATAGACAGAGGCCACAGCAGGGACTCAGCACAGTGCTGTGTGACAAGCGTAATGGAAAGCCAAAGAATCAAACGGACGCTGATGGAAGGAGGGAGCGGGGACTGAGGACTCGAGCTATCCCACAGTTCCTGCAGTCTCGGAAAAGCATTTGCATTCTTGGCTGAGCTCCCAATGCCTGAAGAGTTCAAAACATTGTCGCAAGTGTTTCAGGGTATATGTCGTCAATTTACCCACCTTCCCCACGTGAAAGAAAAGGGAAAAAAATCATTTCTCGTCTTTTCAATGTCACCGTATGTCTACTGGATGCTGCTGCAGCGCTAAACAGCAGCAGCCCCTCCCTGATGGCAGACAGTACAATAGGACTGATAACTGTCATCATCATCCTCCTGTGAGTGCTCCTGGCTGGCCTCAGTGAGGTCGGCCGGGGGCGCCTGGGCAAAAATGGGAATGACTCTCGGTCATTCCCTTCTTTAAGCTTTGTCTCCTGGAGATTCAGTCCTGCCTGGACTATCATAGCAGCTGGAGGCCGCCTCCCACTCATTTTATCTCACTAAAAAAAGTCAGTGTTTCTTATTCCTGCATTCTTTATTACTTCATCACACAAATGGGTGGGCACTGCCACGGTAGCCCAAGAGGGGTGGGGGAGGAGGGAAGCAAGGGGTGGGGTTGTTGCAAGGGCACTCCCCTCCCCCCTCCCCAGAATGGCATGCAGCTCATCATTTCTGCGGGATGTCTGGGACTCTGACCCGGAGCGGCTGTGCTCTCTGGTTCTTTAGTAGACTTGCCCCATATTCTAGGCAGGATTGACTCTACTTTTAGACAAAATGTAAAGAAGAGAATGACCTGGGGAGTCATTCCCATTTTTGTCCATGTGCCTCCGGCCGACCTCAGCGAGGCTGGCCAGGAGCACCCATGACAGCAGCAGATGGTACAATAGGACTGGTAACAGTCTCTGCTACCTTGCAAAGGCAAATGAATGCTGCTGTGTAGCATCTGTCAGTAGCATCCAGTACACATACGGTGACAGTGACAAAAGGCAAAACAGGCTCCATGGTTGCCATGCTATGGCGTCTGCCAGGGCAATCCAGGCAAAAAGGGCGCAAAATGATTGTCTGCCGTTGCTTGCACAGAGGAAGAAATGAGTGACGACATTTACCCAGAATCACCAGCAACGCTGTTTTTGCCCCATCATGCATTGGGATCTCAACCCAGAATTCCAATGGACGGGGGAGACTGCGGGAACTATGGGATAGCTATGGGATAGCTACCCACAGTGCAACGCTCCAGAAATCGATGCTAGCCTCGGTACATGGACGCACACCACCGAATTAATGTACTTAGTGTGGCCGCGTGCCCTCAACTTTATATAAGCTGTTTCCAAATGCTGGTTTCTGTAAAATCAGAATAATCCCGTAGTGTAGACATACCATGAGATACAGCTAGTCCTGTCACTCACTGAGACACTCACTCCCCTTCCTCCCACTGCCCTCAGCCCTCCCTGCTGTATGGTACTGCCGGGTCACCAGCACCCCATCAATTTAGCCACCCACTGCTCCCCCTTCTTCTAAAGCCTGCTTTACACTGGGGGGCAGGGGGTGGGGTGTCGACCTAAGATACGCAACTTCGTGAATAGTGTACCTGAAGTCGGCATATCTTAGGTTGATTTACCTGGCCGTGAGGACAGTGGCAAGTCAACCACTGCCACTCTGCTGTCGACTCTGCTTCCGCCTCTCATGGCAGTGGAGTTCCAGAGTCTACAGCAGAGCGATCGGGGATCGACTTCATTGCGTCTACTAGACGCAATAAATTGATCTCCAATAGATCGATTAGCATAGAGGTACCCTAAGAATAGCAACCTCACACTGTCTTCTATCACCGGATGGGCCAGGTTGACTCCCACACGCTCCATGTGTTTGGGAAGTGATTACAGCTGACCACCAGTTCTGACACTATTACGGTTCAGCACGACTTTCCGTGTAAAAGGTGACTAATCTAACTGCTCTGATATCCACGAACTATTGTACTTGGGTCATGTCAGCGCAGAAAACAGAGTTGTGATTTTCCATCTGGATAGTTCACTCGAGCTGGCTAACTGCAAAAAATGCCAATGGAGACAAGGCCCAGGTAGATTTTACCACAATGCAGCTAACTGAGGACATTCGTGTCCCCTCACCTGGGTCTGACGCATATCCCTAGTAAGAGGGACTCACACTCTCGCGACTCAAAGCAAAGCACTGGCACAACGGGGCTTTGGGGTCCCCCCAAAGAAGGGCTAGCTGCAAAAAGCAGAACCGGACAACTCACATGGGGGAGCTGAGACCACAATCATGTAAATGGCACTAACAGCCTTAAAGGCCACATGTGGGAAGTACCAAAAATATTAAAAAAACAAAATGTATGTTTTGCTAGCCCTAGACAAGGATTTTATGGTGTTTCTCTCCCTGGTGGATTCTCCGATGGTAAATAAGGTGCGACCCCGATGGAAGCTTTTCCCACACTCACAGCATTCATATGGTCTCTGTCTCCTGTGGATCCTCTGATGTCTCCTCAGGTCTGAGCAGTAAATGAAGGCTTTCCCGCACTCACAACATTCATAGGGGCTCTCGTCTGTGTGGGTTTTCTGGTGTCTAATAAGGTCTGAGCGCCGAGTGAAGTTTTTCCCGCACTCACAGCATTCATAGGGTCTCTCTCCTGTGTGGATTCGCTCATGGTGAATAAGGTGTGAGCGTCTACTGAAGTTTCTCCCACACTCAGGGCAAGTGTGTTTCCTCTCTCCCATGAAGTTTCTCTGCTGCGCTGTGGTTTCCTGGAGGTCCTTGTGATCTTCCTCACACTTGATAGATTTTCCCATTTCCTCCGCTGGCTGGTTTCCCTGCTGCCTCTCCTCATGACTCCTGGACACATCCCCTTTCGTTTTCTGTGATACTTCCCAGTGCGGTTCCACATGCTCAGCCTCTTCCTGCTGTGGACTGAGTTCCCTGTTCTTACTCACCATCCCACCATCTCCTGCGACACAGAGAGAAACCTCAGAAGCAGGAACGAAAATGGGAAGAGGAAGCCAAGGGGAAGTGCTGGAGAGATGGGAGAAAATATCAGGAAATGCATTTCCCCAAATTCTTCTCCATAAGAGAGAGAGGAGGGGATCAACTCTGTCTCCACATCCCATCCCAAAGCTCAGGATAAAGAGAGGTTAAGGAAGGGAGCTATTGAAATGTATTGCTCAGGATTGGAAGGAAGCCATAAGTGATATCTGCCCCGAGGAGCTGAAACCTGCTGAGGGACAATCCAGAACTCAAACCGCTCTCAGGGGCTTGGTAGGGAATCCCAGCTGTTTTCTTCAGGCACAGACAGTATTTGAGTTGTTGGACTAATGACTCCTCACCTGGGAAGGTTCCTCTCAGGATCTCTCCTTCCTCAGAGCCCTGGAGCTCTGAGACCCACAGCTCTTCCCCTCGTTGCAGCTGGGACATCACCTCAGGCTTAGAAACTGGTAACCCTGCTCAGATGAAAGAAAACAAGTGAGACCAGATGAATTCATGGGACATGAGTCACGAAGAATATGGCCTTTTTTTAAACCCCTGCTCATTTTAAAGCACTGAAATTCTGGAGCTAGATTCTCCGGGCAAAGTGCCAGACACTCTGCCTATAAGGGTATTAATTCTCCACCACTCTGCTGGCACATGGCCAGACACTCCTGCACAAAGGGGCTCCTAAAACCCAGGGAAAGTAACTCCACATCACAGAAAGCCAGGGGGAAATCACCTTGGAACTGATTCCTACCAAAAGAGACCCAAGGATAATGAGACAGTAACAGGGAAACTGGGGCTGGTGGGGCTCAGCACAGTAAGGAATAGGAAGGAGAGGGGATATGACCGTATGTGGTATGTCAGGAATGTTGGATATCAGGAGCGCACACGCTGAGTTAGGGAATATAGTGAGTCAGGTATAATGGAATAAGTCTGAAAATCCCCCAGTATGTGGAGAAAATTACAGAATGATAGAACCACAGAAATGTAGGACTGGAAGATCATTTAATCCAGCCCATGCACACAAGCAAGTACACTTAGACAATCCCTGAGAGGTATTTGTTTAAGCTGTTCTTTAAAACTTCCAATGATGGGGATTCCGCAACCTCCTTTGGAAGTGTATTCTGGAGCTTAACTATCCTTGCACTTACAAGGTTTTCCCTAATATCTAACCTAAATTGCCCCTGCTGCAGATTAAGATTGAGTATGATCTTTCAACCAGTTTTGTGCGCTCACTTTATAATAATTTCAGCTAGACCCCATTTCCATAGTTTCCTTATGAGAATGGCATGTGGGACTGTGTCAAAGGATGTACTAAAATGATGATACACCAAATCTGCTGCTTCTCTGTAATACCCTAGGCCAATCTCTCTGCCAAAGTAGGAAATCAGGTTGGTTTGGTATGATTTGTTCTGGACAAATCCATACTGACTATTCCTTATAACGCAATCAACCCCCAGGTGCTTACAAACTGATTGTGTAATAACATGTCCCAGGTAGACAAGTTGGGCTGACTGGTCTATAACTCCCCAGGTCTCCTTAGTACCGATCTTGAACAAGGGGAACAACGTTTGCCCTTCAGCAGTCCTCTGGGACCTCACTTGTCCTCCGCGAGTTCTCAACGATACCTGCTAATGATGCTGAGATTGCCTCAGCTAGTTCCTTAAGTACCTAGGATGAGGGTGGGGAATTAGATAGGATTAAAACTAGTAGCAACAAACTAATTCCTCTGGGAAAGTAAGAATAAGACCATGGGATCTCAGCAGGGACCGACTCAGAGATCCAAGGAGCCTGCAGAGAAGAGAGACTGTGGCTGCTGCAGATAGGGACAGGGGAGCAGGACTCTCCCCCAGAAGTTTCATTACCAACCAACGATGTCACCAAGCAAATGCACATTAATGCCAGGGAAGGAGTCACGTTGTGAGGACTCAGGAACAGAGGCTGGGGTCAGAGTTTGAAGGGAAGAGGATGAAAGGGAGGGAGGCCCTGAACAGCGGAGAGAGAAGAATGAGAATTGTAATATTTGGAAATATGTGAACTGAAAGAGGACTGTGATCAGAATGGAGTGCAGGCTCTCCACCAATGGGGACTGGGCAGAGATTCTCTCACAACAGGCTCTAGGATCCACAAACCACCTCTCCCTCCTGCTCACTAACCCCACCCTCCCCACTTACCTGGAGACCTTTAGGCCACTCATAAGTTCAGCTCACCCATCACTCTTTAGGGGTGAAAAAATCCATGCAACGGAGTGACACAATTAAGCTGACCTAACCCCCAGTGCAGACCGTGCTAGGCCAATGGGAGAACTCTTCCAGCAACCCCCAGCTAGCACCACTTGGGGAGGTGGATTGACTATGGCGAGGGGAGAATCTCTCCTGTCCCTCGGGTTCATGTCTATGCTGAAGTGCTACTACGGCGCAGCTGCAGCATTGTGCCTCTGCTACTGTAACATTCACAGTAGACAAGCCCTTAGTCCTAGTTCCCCCAGCCCCTTGGGGTGGAGCTGGAGTGGCTCTGTAATAACAGAGGAAAGAATCCTGTGGCACCTTCTAGACTAACAGACGTTTTGGAGCATGAGCTTTCGTGGGTGAATACCCACTTCGTCAGATGCATGTAGTGGAAATTTCCAGGGGCAGGTATATATATGCAAGCAAGCTAGAGATAATGAGGTTAGTTCAATCAGGGAGGATGAGGCCCTGTTCCAGCAGTTGAGGTGTGAAAACCAAGGGAGGAGAAACTGGTTCTGTAGTTGGCAAGCCATTCACAGTGAATGATATTCACCCACGAAAGCTCATGCTCCAAAACGTCTGTTAGTCTATAAGGTGCCACAGGATTCTTTGCCGCTTTTACAGGTCCAGACTAACACGGCTACCCCTCTGATATCTGTAATAACGGTGTGTTATGTGTTTTCCTGGATACTGGGATATTTACGGCATGAACACTTTGGTTTACTTCAATAGGGGGCTGGCAGGAAAAGAAGCAGAAAGGGAAGAAGACTGGCTCAACAGGAGCCACACCTTGGCAAACCCTTAAGGACTGTTAAGAGACAATGTCTGAACAATTAGCTTTGGGTATTCTACTTCCCAGCTCCAGCGATTGTACAGACATGGCTTAGACGAACAGGACCAGAAAATCAAATGGACTGGAGCAGTTAAAAAAGGGACTCTCTCTTGTGAGGGGCACGGTTGTTCTGGTGACTGTTTGGGGGAAGAGACAAGAGAAAACGACCCCGCTGGGATGTCTGAAGGCCTCAGACCTACCTCGCTGACCACCGGGGGACACAGAGGCGTGAAGACTGTTTGCTATTTTAAAATCCTTTTTCCCCTTTGGAAAAATAAAAGCCTTCTGCACATCAAAGGAGTGTTTGTGTCTGTACAGCACTGATCCCAGGCTCCCAGTGGTGTCGCCACCCAGCCTGGCCTGCGGGGTAACCACAGCTGGTACGCAGGGTATGGTAGCCCAAGGCCCAGCCGAGGAGAGAGAGAACTGCGGAAACAATAAGCGTAGTTCAACTTCTATATTTGCGAGGTGGCTCTATTCAGGCCAACAGGACCACGTGGGGTGGGGGCGGGGGAGAAGAAGACACAACAAAAATCTGTGCCTTCCCACAGGGGCACCATTTCACATTTGGGAGGGCTGGGGGGAAGAACTTTAACCATGATTCCAGAGGCTACTTATCTGCAAACACACCAGAGTTTTCAGTTGCCTAACTTACAGTGCTCCTGTCAGATATTTCTAATTCCTATATCAAGAAAGAAAATTAAATAAATATTCAACTCACTCAGCTCTAATACTAATATGTTCTGACATCTTGTGACAAGTCACTTATGGATCACTGGTTGGGTTTAAAATTGTAATGTCTAGTCTTACTCAGATACGCTTACTGAAGTCAGAAGGGACCATCGTGATCATCTACCCTGACCCCCTGCGCATCGCAGGCCACAGAACCTCCACTACCCACTCCTGTACTAGACCCCTGAGCTCTGGCTGAGCCACTGAAGTCCTCACAACGTGGTTTAAAGATGGAATGTTACAAATAATTCATCATTTACACTAGTTTAAACCTGCACGTGACCCATGCCGCGAAGGAAGTGAAACTCCCCACAAAGTCTCTGCCAATCTGACCCAGGACAAAATTCCTTCCCTACCACAAATATGGTGATCAGTTAGACCCTGAGCATGTGCGCAAGATCCACCAGGAAGATACCTGGGAGAGAATTCTCTGTAGTAACTCAGAGCCTGTCTCCAGCCATTGGGGATTTTTGCTACTGGCAGTCACTGATGGGCCACATGCCTTCTAGGCAGCCCTGTCATACCATCCCCTCCATAAACTTATCAAGGTCAGTCTTGAAGCCAGTTTGAGTTTTTGACCCCACTGCTCCTCTTTGGCGGCTGCTCCAGAACTTCACTTCTCTGATGGTTAGAAACGTTCACTTAATATCAAGCCTAAACTTCCTGGTGGACAGTTTATATCCATTTGTTCTGGGGTCCACATTGGCACTTAACTTAACTCCTCTCCTTCCCTGGTATTCATCCCTCTCCGATGTATTTATACAGAGTAATCATATCTCCTCTCAGTCTTCTATTGATTAGACTAAACAAGCCAAACTCTTTGAGTCTCCTCTCATAAGGTCAGTTTTCCATTTCTCAGATCATCCTAGTAGCCCTTCTCTGCACCTATTTCAGTTTGATTTCATCTTTCTTAAATGAGAGATCAGAATTGCACACAGTACTGCAGATGAGGTCTTAACACTGCCTTGTATAATGGTACTAACACTTCCCTGTCTCTACTGGAAATACCTTGCCTGACAGATCCTAGGACTGCATTAGCTTTTTTCACAGCTGCATCAAATTGACGGCTCACAGTCATCCTGTGAATAAACAATACACCCAGCTCTTTCTCCTCCACTGTCACTTGCAACTGATAAGTCCCCAGCTTATAGTAAAAATTCTTGTTGTTAGTCCCTAAATACATGATCTTGCACTTTGCCATATTAAATATCATCCCAATTCTATTATTCCAGTGTACAAGGTGATCCAGATCTTCTTGTATGATATTCCGGTTCTCCTCTGCGTTGGCAATACCTCCCAACTTTTGTGACCCGATAGGATCCTCACACTGTCTTTTATCACTGGATGGGCCCAGCTGACTCCCACATGCTCCATGCGTTTGGGAAGAGATTACAGCAGAGCACCAGCTCTGATCCTCTTATGGGTCAGCACGACTTTCTGTTTAGACACTGACTGATCTAACTGCTCTGAAATCCACATGCGTGCTCAGATTGTCTTGACATTTGCTACTCTCTATGGGCATGCAGGGCATAGTTAGTGGTTCTAATTTGGGGTTATTTGAGTAAGGAGTTCCCTAGATTTTCCCCTAGGTCTCCCCCCTCAAAAGGATCTTTTTATAAAACCCTCGTTTTACAACCTTTTAAACACATCTAGGCTGAAACTATGCTGCTTATTATCCCCCGACTGACCTTAGTCACTTGGCAGTTGTCTCAGCTAGTATCTGGTAACCTCCAGTATTGCCTTGATTACAACTGTTTTGGGAACCAAATACATGGGCATTTTGCGTAGTTCAAAGTCACTTAATGTGGAACTCTCTCCCTGGGTTATCTGAGATAATACTGACCTAAATAACTGAACAACGCTGTGATTATGTCCAGTTAGTTGCAGAGTGCGGAATGTGCAGATGTCCACCATCTCAACTGGTGATTTAAAACCACTCCTGTTTCCTTGGTAGCTTATCCCAGAACTGGGAGTATTCTCTCCAGCTGACTGAGCTGCACTGAACTTTCCCCATGAAATCTCGGAGGGGTGAGGGAGAAGCAAAAGTAAAGGAAGAAATGACTATTGAAGCAAATAGTAATTTGACTCAAAGTCCACAATAAATCCTAACTACATTTTGCCAGTTGTGTGACCAAACAGCCTTCAGGAGAGAGAAAAATCTACATCTTATGGCGGTATAAGACATTTTCCATTTCAGGTAGAACGAGATTCTAGAGCAGGTTACATCTGATGACTCAGAATGAGAACCACACATTTTCCTGTTGCATTCTCCTCTGATCCACTGAAACCTGCTTCACACTCAGTGCTGTCTCATTATTATTGAGTTGTGTTATTTACAAAAGTTTTAGTATCATGATAATGGTTTGTCTAGGCTAGGAAAAGTGGAGGCTAGGTCAGGTCGAGGGAAAAGTGCTACCTGCCCAGACTATTGTACTTGGGTCATATCAGCGCAGAAAACAGAGTTGTGATTTTCCATCTGGATAGTTCACTCGAGCTGGCTAACTGCAAAAAATGCCAATGGAGACAAGGCCCAGGTAGATTTTACCACAATGCAGCTAACTGAGGATATTCGTGTCCCCTCACCTGGGCCTGACGCATATCCCTAGTCAGAGGGACTCACACTCCTGTGACTCAGAGTAAAGCAGCTGGCAGAACGGGGCTTTGGGGATCCCCCCAAAGAAGGGCTAGCTGCAAAAAGCAGAACCGGACAACTCACATGGGGAAGCTGAGACCACAATCATGTAAATGGCACTAACAGCCTTTAAGGGCACGTCTGGGAAGTATCAAAAATATTAAAGAAACAATTGTATGTTTTGCAAGCCCTAGACAAGGATTTTATGGTGTTTATCTCCCTGGTGGATTCTCTGAGGATAAATAAGGTGTGACCCCTGATGGAAGCTTTTCCCACACTCACAGCATTCATATGGTCTCTGCCTCCTGTGGATCCTCTGATGTCTCCTCAGGTCTGAGCAGTAAATGAAGGCTTTCCCGCACTCACAACATTCATAGGGGCTCTCGTCTGTGTGGGTTTTCTGGTGTCTAATAAGGTCTGAGCGCCGAGTGAAGTTTTTCCCACACTCACAGCATTCATAGGGTCTCTCTCCTGTGTGGATTCGCTCATGGTGAATAAGGTGTGAGCGTCTACTGAAGTTTCTCCCACACTCAGGGCAAGTGTGTTTCCTCTCTCCCATGAGGATTCTCTGCTGCACTGTGGTTTCCCGGAGGTCCTTGTGATTTTCCTCACAATTGATGGATTTAATCATTTTCTGCACTGGCTGGATTCTCTGCTGCCTCTCCTTATGACTCCTGGACATGTCCCCCTTCGTTCTTTGTGGTACTTCCCAGTGTGGTTCCACATGCTCAGCATCCTCCTGCTGTGGATTGTGCTCCCTGTTCTCACTCACCATCCCACCATCTCCTGCGACACAGAGAGAAACCTCAGAAGCAGGAACGAAAATGGGAAGAGGAAACCAAGGGGAAGTGCTGGAGAAAAGAGGGATATATCAGGAAATGAATTTCTCCAAATTCTTCTCCAGAGGGTAAAGAGGAAGGGATCAATTCTATCTCCACATCCCATCCCAAAGCTCAGGATGAAGAGAGGTAATGAAGGGAGCTATTGCTACGTGTTGCTCAGGATGGGAAGGAAGCCATCAGTGACATCTGCCCTGAGGATATAACACCTGCTGGGGGACAATCTGGGCTCAGTGAGCTCTCAAGGGCTTGGTAGGGAATCCCAGATGTTTTCTTCAGGCACAGACAGTATTTGAGTTGTTGGACTAATGATTCCTCACCTGGGAAGGTTCTTCTCAGGATCTCTCCTTCCTCAGAGCTCTGGAGATCTGAGACCCACAGCTCTTCCCCTCGTTCCAGCTGGGACATCACCTCAGGTTGGGAAACTGGTAACCCTGCTCAGATGAAGGAAAACAAGTGAGATCAGATGAATTCATGGGACATGTCTCACAAAGAGCATGGCCTTTTTTTAAACCTCTGCTCATTTTAAAGCACTGAAATTCTGGAGCTAGCTCTCCAGGTAAGGTGCCAGACACTCTGCCTATAAGGGGATTAATTCTCCACCGCTCTGCTGACACATGGCCAGACACTCCTGTTCAAAGGGGCTCCTAAAACCCAGGGAAAGTAACTCCACATCATGGAAAGCCAAAGGGAAATTAGCTTGGAACTGCTTCCTACCAACAGAGAGACCCAAGGATAATGAGACAGTAACAGGGAAACGGGGGCTGGTGGAGCTCAGAGCAGTTAAGGGGACATCACTGAGGGCAGTATGTCAGGGTGTTGGATATCAGGAAAGCACTTGCTGAGGAATTAGGGACTATAGTGAGTCAGGCGTAATGGAAAGGAGTATGAAAATCCCCCAGTGTATAGTGAAGGTTATAAAGTGACAGAACCACAGAAACGCAGGGCAGAAAGGGACTTCAAGAGTCACTGAATCCAGCCCGTGCACTGAGGCAGGACCAAGTACACCTAGACCATCCCTGATAGGTATTTGTTTAAGCCAGCGGTTCTCAACCTGCAGTTCCCGGGCCATTTGTGGCCCCATCAGCACACAGCTGCAGCCCATGTGACATCCGCAGGGCCGTAGAGGTAGTATACATATCGTGTGGATGCAGCCCATATAACATGCAGCCCACAATAGTAAATAGGTTGAGAACCACTAGTCTAAGCTGTCCTGAAAAATTTCCAATGATGGGGATTCCGCAATCTCCCTTGGAATCTTGTTTCAGAGCTTAACTACCCTTGTAGTTACCAGTTTTGCCCTAGTGGCAAACCTAAATAGCCCTTGCTGCAGATTAAGATGGAGTATGATCTTTCAACCGGCTGTGCTGCTGTAAGGTCTCCTGTGTAGCAGGCTTTTTGCCAGCAGGAGAGAGTTCTCCTGCTGGAAAATAAAACCAACCTCAACAAGTGGCAGCAGCTGTCAGCAGGAGAGCGTCTCTCACAGACAAAGTGCTGTCCGCCCTGGTGCTTTTCGTCAGTAATTCTTTGGTCGGTTGGGGGTGTTTTTTTCAAACACCTGATCAACAAATGTATTACTGCCAAAAGTGCAGTGTAGAGACAGCCTCTTTCGGTATCTTTAACAAGGGGAACAATGTTTGCCCTTCACCCGTTCTCTGGGACCTCAATCTGTTTTCCATGAGTTCTCAACGATAATTACTAATGGTGCTGAGGTTACCTCAGCTAGTTCCTACTGCAAAATAAAACAGCCTTGGGCATACCAAAGGAGCATTTGTCACTGTACACCACTGATCTCAGGCTCCCAAAGATGTCTGCACTCAGCCTGATCTGTGGGATAAGCACAGCTGGTGTGCCAGGTATGGTAGCCCAGGGCCCAGTCAAGGAGAAAGAGAACTGCAGAAATCCATTCCATGAGATGGAAAGGCATGAGGCTGACAACTTGCTGTGGGGGGCCACTTAGAGATCCTGGGAAGGGGACAGAGGTATAGCTATCTCTGTCACTCAGTAGGACACCCACTCCCCTTCCTCCCACTGCCCTCAGCCCTCCCTGCTGTGTGGTACTGCAGTGTCACCAGAACCCTATCAATTTATCCCCTCCGCTGCTCCCTGCTCTCCCTTCTCCTAAGAATAGGAACCTCACACTGTCTTCTATCAGTGGAATGGCCCAGCTGACTCCCACATTAAAAACTGTTTAAAAGTTGACTAATTTAAATGCCCTGAGATCCAGGTGCATGCTCGGACTGTTTTGACATTTGCTATGGGTATGCAGGGCATGGATAGTGGTTTAAATTTGGTGTTATTTGAGCATGGAGTTCCTGAGATTCCCTTCCAGTCCCTCCACCTCCCACCCAATCCCAAAAAAGAACCTTTTTACAAAATCCCCGTATTCTTACAACATTATGCACACACCTCGGCTGAAACTGTCCTTCTATTTGTCCCCCGACTGATCTCAGTCACTTGGCATTTATCTCAGCTAGTACATGGCCTCCACTGCCTCTCTGGGGAAGCAGTATTGAAAATGTTAACTGTAGAATTTGGAATGTCAGATCAATATGAGCCAAACTGATGAATCGAAGAGACTGAAAAGCACATTCGTAGGAAGACTCAGACTCTTAACCACAGAGAACTTCTTGTCATAAGAACGGCCATATTGGGTCAGACCAAAGATCCATCTAGTCCAGTATCCCGTCTTCTGACAGTGGCTAATGCCAGGTGCCTCAGAGGTAATGAACAGAGCAGGTAATCATCAGGGGATCACCCCCTGTCATCCATTCCCAGCTTTTGGCAAACAGAAGCTAGGGACACCATCCCTGCCCATCCTGGCTAATAGTTCATGGAGGATAGGTCCCTCAATGGCTATCTAGTTCTTTTTTGAACCTTGTTGTAGTCTTGGTCTTCACAACATCCTCTGACAAAGAGTTCCACACGTTGACTGTGCATTGTATGAAAACATACTTCCTTTTGTTTGTTTTAAACCTACTATTTATTAATTTCATTTGGTGGCCCCTAGTTCTTGTGTAATGAGAAGGAGTAAACAACACTTCCCCATTTACTTTCTCCACATCAATCATGGTTTTATAGACCTCAATCATATCTCCCCTTAGTCATCTCTTTTCCAAGCTGACAAGTCCTAGTCTTACTAATATCTCCTCATATGGAAGCTGTTCCATACCCCTAATCATTTTTGTTGCCCTTTTCTGAACCTTTTCCAATTCCAATACATCTTTTTTGAGATGGGGCGACCACATCTGCACGCAGTATTCAAGATGTGGGCATACCATGGATTTATATAGAGGCAATATGACATTTTCTGTCTTCTTATCTATCCCTTTCTTAATGATTCCCAAAACTGTTTGCTTTTTTAACTGCCGCTGCACACTGAGTGGATGTTTTCAGAGAATATCCACAGTGACTCCAAGATCTTTTTTGAGTGGTAACAGCTAATTTAGACTCTACCATTTTGTATGTATAGTTGGGATTATGTTTTCCAGCTGTCACAGTATTTAGCTGTCTCTAGGGGACATGCTGTGGCCAATACAGCAGTAACTGTTGCACAGGAGGTCTAAGCACATGACCTAACTTCTGGCCTTTTAATTTATGAATCTATAATAGCTACGAGGAAGGACTAAAAGAACACGCCATTGTTTGTGTTGTGTTCCACAGACTGGAATACCAGCACTCATCTGCATGCACTGCAACCGCGTGCACTGAGTCAGCTGTAGCTGTAATTGGATGGTGGAGGAATTAGTTGAAGCAGCTTTGCAGAGCTGTGACTGTGATATGAAGAGAGGTGCAAGTGAACCTTGAAGGACCGTTTGCCTCATTTCAGTGCTGTGTTGCAGGCTGTGTCAGCAAACGTGCACAAGGGTGTTTTCTTGCCATGAGGACTGTCAGAACTCTGGTGACGTACAAGTCAGTTGTCTCCAGGGCTCAGTCAGGGGTACGTGAAGGCAATGTCTCAGAAGGAATCATCAGGAGCGGGGGGGAGGAAAGAGGGAGGAACGTTTTGCAAGTTGGAGATGGTTTGAGTGGAGCGGGCTCAGGGTTTGAATGTCGGCCCGAGGTGTAGGCAGCTTCTGTTCTTTATGCCAAACCTACACCCGAGTTTTGCCTTATCAAACAGAAGATGTTAGACTTTGTGCTTTACAGCTCCTGAGCTCTGCTCCCAAAGTGTTCTCTAGCAGCAAGGTAGAGACCTAACGTGTGTGTCACTGGCATGTCAAGTGTTGCTGAAACAGGGCAGAGTCAAGGTTGCATTATGGAGATGACCTGAACTTTACTCTTCATCTCCCCTTCTAATAACCAAGGGACAGAAATCCTTACCCAGAGTGGTCACCTTCTCATAGTTCTCCTGCATGACATCCCAGTAGAGGTCTCTCTGAGCAGGGTCCAGCAGAGCCCACTCTTCCCTGGTGAAATACACAGCCACCTCCTCAAAGGTCAACAGCCCCTAAAAAAACAAGAATCCCCCACTCAGCACCTGCTACCCGAGTCGCAACCCACTAGTCATGGGGAAGCAGGACCAATCAAATGGAAGCTCTGGGAAGCAGCAAGCAGAGTCCCACCTGCACCCTGCTCAGGAGGCATCAGGGTGAGAGGAGAAAGAGTCCCTCATCCCTCACAGGAAATGGGGGGGGGGGGGGGGGGCAGGATATTCTCACGTCTCTCACCCCTGCTAGACAGAGGCTGATACAGGAGATAGAGCCCTCTGGCAGGAATCCAAATACCCTCCTCACTGCCAGCAGCTGGATGTGAGGGGAGGGGGCATATGCCCTATGCCCCACTGGTGGGTGCCCCCTTCATATCTCATAGGAGCCACTGGGTTAGTAGGTTCCAGCTTCAGCACTGGCAGTCTGGTAACTTCCCCAGCCCCATCCAGGTGGGTGTTTTCTGTTCCGTAAATAGGCCAATTTCCTCCCTCAACCCCCATGAGTCTGTTCCTAGAACCTGAGCCTCAGGTTAAACAAGTCCCAGCAGGTTTGTCACAGCCTGTCCTCCTCCTTTTCTCCACCCTGTGGATTTCCTGCCCCCTCCCACCTCCAAACTAAACTCCCTAGAAGCTCCCATCTCCTGTATCAGGAGGTAGCTGTGTTAGTCCGTATCCACAAAAACACTGCGTCCGGTGGCACCTTAAACACTAACAGATTTATTTGGGCATAAGCTTTTGTGGGTAAAAAACCTCGCATCTGAAGAAGTTGTTCCTTGTTGTTCCCATCTCCTATGTGTTTACTGCCCCTCACAGTCCAGAGGGAACTTATGAGCAACTCTCTCATAATCCCTACCTGAGCCAGCTCCACAGCATCCATTTCCCTTCCTCGTCCCCTGGGAGGCTGGGCCCATCTGGAGTGAAACGTGGATGTTGTTCTGCAGCCTGCCAGGGTGAGAAGGGGGATAGGAGAGATTTCAGAACAGGGTTTAGATAATTTCACAGCACATCCCCCAGGCTCTTTCCCTGCAGATAAATGTTCTAGGCTCTCCTAAGGGGAAAACACTCAGTCAGTTTATTGCATCCCTTCCCACCACGGCTAAACTCACTGAGACCCTTTAACACCTGACTTGGTTCCCGAGGGCAGCACATTTCCCCGGCAGGGTGGGATCTAGGCAGAGGCAGCGACTGGACAAAATCTGTCCAGTGCGGAGACAGGAACTGGGTATGAGTAGGTCTGGGCACTTGTGGCCTCTCTCTCCACTTACTTCTCCTGAGTTTCTCTCTCCCCTCCCTCTGGCGGGGCGACCTGGTTACTGTCTATTCATGGAGGCCTTCACTATCCTACAAGTGTGAAATTTTGGATCCAATCTTTGTGCTTCATCCTCATCTCTGCTAACCCCTGGCTGGGTTTCAGTCTCTCTGGCTGTGACACAGACACAGCAGAGAAAGGGCCACTGGGCACAGGTGCAAGTCTCCTGATTTCACAGCTGGGATTCTAAAATAAGGAAAAGATTTTTGAAATGGCGGTTTTATGGGAATTCATTGCCCTTTGACTCAGTCCATATTTTGTATAGCAGCCAACTGCTCATTCACAGTACGCCCACATACGCAGTAATACCCTCTTCTGATTCACAGTCAATAGGGATATAAGATAATGAATGATCTAGCCTATTGTTTCTCAAGCACTGGTTCACAACCCCAAGTGGCTCGCGACAGGCAATAAGATGGACCTTTGAGATACACCGTTACCTCGATATAACGCTACCCGATATAACACGAATTTGGATATAACGCGGTAAAGCAGTGATCCGGGAGGCGGGGTTGCACACTCCGGTGGATCAAAGCAAGTTCAATATAACATGGTTTCACTTATAACGCGGTAAGATTTTTTGGCTCCCAAGGACAGCGTTATACAGAGGTAGAGGTGTATTATCCATTTTGTTATGATCTAAAGCAAAGAAAGTCTCATTCTCCCACTTCCTGTCACTTTTCAACTTCAAGGTCAACTATTCTCTGTCAGCCTCGTGACACACACACCCAAGTTATATAAGCTCAGCCTTGATACACGTTTTATTCTTACTTTCACAGTGAACGCAAGAGATTGGACCAAATGGGGAAAATGAGAGAAACACTGAGATGCACAATAGCAGCTCCCTTCTCATTCAAAATGATCCCATATGCAATCTAGGGCTCTCTTCCCCTTCACACCCAGTCTGTGCATAGGGTACCAGCCCCATTTCTCACGCACAGTCAGTTTCTATTCAGGACACAGCTGGGCTCCACCCCTTCCTGACACCTGAGACTCGGCTACCCCCCTGTGGCCATGCTCAGTCACCCATTGAAGCTGTCAGACTCTTCAGTGTCTGGATATTTCATCCTTGTCTCACCCTATTTCACATCATTCAGGGTATTGTTCCTCTCCCCAGGAGGAAACACACCCGAGATCAGGATTTACTTTGAATCCCCATCAGAAGCCACAGGAGGAGTAAATGGGGCAGTCACAGGGCTCACACTATTCAACAGTTTCCTGGTGCAATAACATAGTGATTGGTCTGAAATCTCTGCTTAGCCCACCAGAGACAGAAACGTACCTGTGTCGCTCCCCAGCTCCAGTCGCAGCGTCTCTAGAGGAAGGAGAGGACGGAAGAGGTGAGAATTCAGGCCCTGGCATTCGTGGGGTTGTTCCTAGTGGGTATTAAGGTAACTGCTGTTAACTCTGAGATGGTGACACAGACAGCTGCAGACAGAGCCAGCCCCACAGGGGTGCTCCCATGGGGAAGGGCGACTCGCTGAGCTGGGCTGTGAAATGGAGCTCAGGGTCAGTAACATCACTAGATCCCCGACTTCTCTCCAGGGCGAGCCAATCTAACTAGAGGAGACGCCACCCCAGACTCCAATTCACCTTTGAATCCCAGCAGCACCTCTTGCAGGACGGCACTTTTCAGAGAGAAATTGCAGAGTCTCTTCTCCAGCACCATAAACCCCAGCTCTGGCTTCTGAAACTTCCCGTCCTCCCTGCTAAGGAAAGCAGGAGGGGTGAGAAATGGGCCCCAGCCCCAGAAGCCCCCAAACTCCAGAAACCTGGATCTGAGCTTTGTAGCCTAAGATGATCACAGTTTTGGTGAGTCACCTGCCCTCAGCCCTGTGCTCTCCATGGGCCCAGAGAGACAGGACATGAGGAGGAATGGATACAGGGTGGAGCTTTCTCTGGGACACCTTCCTCGTCTGGGGAGCTGAGGCACCTCCCACAGCGGGTTATTCCGGTAACGATGGGCACTGGGATTATGGGGAAAGGGAGGAGACATGGACTAAACAGTGGGCGTCTTTCATGCTCACTGAGGCCCCAGAGGCCCGATCTTCAGCAGGGAGTGAGCCTGGGCCCTTTAATGCCAAGAGCCCTAAGCCCTTCAACAGAAGCAGTAACCCTGGGGTGTCCAACTTAAATGGTGACGATGGCCGTATTCCACTTCCTGTTGCGGCCAGCGGGCCAGGGTATCAATTTAGGACTATGTACACTGCTCCATTCATGGCAGGACACCTACTGCTCTCAGTGGGACACCCACGTACCAAGGTCAAGGCGAGAGTCTGCCCTTTCTATAGGAAATACACTTTTGAGTTACTACTATTTGTTAAGTCCTTTATTGTCACAGTAAGTATCACTCCGTGGGAACACAGCCCCCTCCCACCCCGGCTAGGGCTCATGCATTTCTACTCTATTTCCCTTCCTTTCTCTATTTCTCCATTTGTCCTCGTATCTCCCCTCTGTTCTGTCCTTCCTACAGAAACTCCTTCTTCCCACCCCTCAAGGGTTTCACTCCCACCCCCTCCCCATTCCACTTGCTAGAGCGATCGGCCGTGGAATATTTAATGTTGACATTAAAGTGGCATCATTTCAGCTGACACGCCAATGAGATTAACGGAGGACGGGGGGAGTTCACAGCCATCTCAGTCCCAGCTTCAGGCCATTGCTAAATCAGACAGACAACAGCGTCTCTGTTTGCATATGGGAGGGTTTCTTTGCAACCATGAAGATTAGAAATTCACTATAAAATTGAAAGCTGAGTTTCAACACAGCGTGAGTATGTGATGTGGCCACATAAATACATCAGACAGGCAGAGTCTGGCCCATATGTCTGACAGCGTGGGGTGACCTCATTAGCTGTCAGATAGTCACAGACTCTATCCCTTGGTGAGGCAGCCACTAGGGGAGATGTGATCACAGGCACTAACACTGCAGGGGAAAGCTCCATCTTTAGTGCAGTTCTCAAGCACAGCTGAGCAGAAGGAGGAGTGAAAGGAGCCAGGGACTTACCTGCTCTCAGTGCTTCCAGCACCCTGAGAGGGAGAGAAAGGAGATGCAGTCAGGTGGGGTGTCCCAGGCTGGGGAGAACCCCCGCTCTGCAGGGCAGGCACCATTGGAGTCTTGGGTGTTTGGAGAATTTCAGACACTCAAAATCATGTCCAGAGAGCAGCTGCCACCCTCACAGGGATCCCTGCTGGGACGTCGTCATTGGGGAAAGTTTCTGCCCATGCACTTTACAAGCAAGAATATATGCATCTGCCTGGAAAGTGAAATTCCCACTAGTGCTGAGAGTCCCACAAGCACCCTACCCCTTAAACCCATTCACCTGGGGTGATGTGGGGCTTTAGGCTCAGGAGGACCTCGGCATGGTGGGGAGGAGATGTCACACTCAAGCCCAAATGCAGTTAGATATGTACAAGGCATTTACTGTGTGACCTTGGTCAGACCTTAACCTTCTCCCCGTGCCCCACTTTCCCCATTGTAAAATAGGGACCTTGCCCTGACCCCTCCCTTTGCAAAGTGCTCTGGGGTCTAGGGCTAAGACACTCCTACAGAAACACTGTATATTTTCATTGCAATAACACGGCCTGACCTGCAAATATTGGCTCAGTGGCTGCTGTCCTTTCTCTCCTCTTCTCTCACGGAGCACTGAAATCTCCCCAGAAAGTTTGCAGAGGCCCTCATCCCTTCTCTGGACAATGGCTCTCTCTAGCTCTTCCAGCTGGGACAGCAACCGCTGCTCCTGCTCCTCCAGAAACTCCTGCAGCTCCTTCCACTCCCAGATGATCTTCTGCCTCTCGACTTCCGTCTGTTTCTGCAATCACAGGGAAAGGGCAGATCAGCGACAAGGGAGAACCATAAACGTGCCTCCTGCAGATGGAGGAATTGTTTACCAGAACACAGGATCTCCTGCAGTGGGTGATGGGAAGTTCATTTAGGCCAGGAAGGGTGGAGGAATCAGGGCAGAGGTGAGCTGTACATCGCTAACAGAAGAGGCTTTTCTCCCCAAAACTTCATCAAATTGCCCTGGGCTACACTCTCCATCTCTGCAGCCCACATTTCATCTCCTTCCTCCCCATCTCCCCATACCGCTATAAAGGAACCCCGGTCACTGTAATATCCAGACAGCCCGTGGGCAGGGTTACTAGGTTAACACGCAGTCTGACCCTCTCCTGCACAGCAGCCTCTTGCATCCTAAGGACATCACATTACCCACCTGTCTGACCCTGCATGCTCCTTGGACTCCAGTGGGGATGGTTTCCTGGCAGGCTGGGCCCTGCATTCACCTCATCGCTCAGGGCACTCTGATCCCAGGCAAACCTGAGGGGCAGGGGGCACCTACCAGCAGCTCCTCACTTTGCTGCTCCTCCTCGGCTTTGTCTACTTCTCTCTCTTTCCGCAGAGGGGCCAGAGACTCTTCTGGTGCCTCCTAGGAGAAGCAGGGGAGAGGGTTACAGCCTGCTACAAATGGCCTCACAACTGCACTTCAAAGCCCAGCCTGCCCTGAGGATGCCCTGGGATGCACTTAGACCTTTTTTTTCTCCAGGGCTAGTTCAACCACAGCAAGCAACATCCAAGAGGGGCTGGTGAAAAAGGGGGCAGGTTTGATAGAGAAAACGCAGGACCCCTTGGTGAACATCCGCACGGCCACACCCACATCCCTAACAATTAACTTCAGACATTCCCGCCCCCCCACTTCCCCAGCTGCCTCCCCCAACCCTGCCCATGTGCTGGATCTAAACATGGACACCCCCCTCCCTAGGCCCCAACCAAATATCTCCCAATCCCCAGCTCTGAGCCCCCCCACACTGACATGATCCAAACAGCCCCGGCCCCCGCCATCTCTCCCACCCCAGAGCCCCGGCTCTGACCCCCAGACACCCCCACCCCCTCGCTCCCGGGGCCCAGCCGGGCTCCGAGCTCCGCGGCGGAGCCAGGCTCCGGGCCCCCCCTGCACCTCCCGGCCCCGCAGCAGGGGCCGCTCCGCCACGCCCGGGACACTCGCCCCCCGCAGCTCCGTTCCGGCCCCGGGAGCTCGGGGACCCCCCCGGGCAGGGGGCGAACCCGGCAGCCGGGCCCGGCAGGAGCGTGTCCGCCCCACGCGTGTCCCCGCCCGCCCCGCGCTGCCCCCGGCCCCACCGCGCTGCCCCGCGGGCTGCAGGGCTGCAGCAGGCCCCGCGCTGCGCTGCCGGCCCCGGCCATGGCCCCGCTGCGAAGCGCAAACACAAAGGGGACAGGAAGGGGCGGTGCCTCCCGGCCTGGCCCTGCCCCCGGCGGGCCCCTCGCAGGGGGCTGTGACTCGCGGGGACTGGAGCTGCTGTGGCCGAGAAACCTCCAGCTCCCCGCCGTGCCAGGGAGCCGGGGCGCTGCCCTGCCCGGCTAACGGGGCCCAGCCCTGGGCCAGGGCTAATGTCCCCGGCGGGCCCGTACGATCCTTTATCAGCGCCCTGTAGAGTCCCCCTTTCTCCCATCTCGGGGGCCCTCTGGGGGGCCCCTCACCCAGCCCCCCATTTCCTCGCTGACGGTCAGTTTTCAATTAGCCTCACGTCTGGGATATTTTCCCACCCACTTTAGCTGCGGGAAGTTGCCCTTGGTCGGATGGGAAATGGCCCCTGGGCGCTGTAGCCGTGTGGGTCCCAGGATACTAGCGAGACAAGGTGGGGAGGGGATAGTTTTATTGGACCAGCGTGTCTCTTTCGCCAGCAGAGGTTGGGCCACTGAAAGAAATGACCTCGCCCACCTCGTAGGGTGGGAAGCGGCCTCTTCGGTGGGCATGGGGTGTCCATTCCCTGCCACCAACAGGGCCTGAAAGGGATGCAGGAGGGGGCTGCTCAGCGTGGGACTGGGTCCTTACTGTCTGCTGTCCCGGCATCACCATAACTACTGTATTAACCCCACACGTCCCCACCACCGATTTCACCGGGAGTATCCCAACCCCCACGACAAACGGTCTCCATGAGAGGTTACTTCATCCAATGCTGCGATGTAGCCACTTCTGGGATGGATGGGTCCATGGTGACCGTTATTTGGCAACATCAGGGCATAGAAATTGTTTCTACTTTGGTTCCACCATTATCCCGTTAAAGAAGCATCACCCACCTGTGTGGATGCTACCTAACTGCATTCGCTGTACTGGGAGGACTGAGCATGCCCAGTAACAGCTGCTGAAGCCAGTGCCCTCGCTCTGCCCTCACCTGGGATTAAAATCTGCTGCCTGCTGTTCACAGGGGCTAAAAGAGAGTCAAAGGGGGCAAATCGGAGAGGTCATGTGCAGGGGGCAGAAACTGACTGTGCAGGGGGATCAAACAGCTGGTGGCAGGGGAAGGAATAGGGGCTGAGATGCAAAATCAGGAACAAGGGGTAGGAGCCAGGATAAAGAACTGCGTTGAGGAGGCGCAGCCAGAGAGCAAAGCCCCAGCCCAGGGAGGGGTGAGCCACCTGCAGTGTATGCAAAAATAGGGTGGGGGCAGAGTCAGAGGCTTTTTTATTTCCCCTCTCACAGAACAGGACAACTCAGCTTCCCAAGGCTGTGTTCTCACAGGCATCCCAATGCCTAGCCAGGCAGCTCCTCTCTGACGTAATCTACTGAGGGGCTGCAGGAGGCTTGATTCAATGAAATATTCTACATACATCTCCAAAAACCATGTCACACATTCTGAGTATGTAGAAGAATCCCATATCAGTGTATATGTCTGCAGAAAGTCTCCTAGCAGCTCAGATATTTGCCTTGCGTATCTGCTGCTGCCATTCCTTCAACTGCACTCCCTTCCTTGTAATCCATTTGAAATATACTCTTTGCTCCTTCTTGTTTAATTTAAAAAAATGATTACTCATTACTTTTAGCATTTCATCATTGACCTTTGTTAACATAGTGCAGATGGATCTCATTGTGCTATTTAATTAACATTTTAATAGCAAATAATCACTGAAAATATTTCTAAGTAAATAGTTGCTAGTAGCTTTAGCAATGCCATCTGTGTTTCTAGTATAGCATTTCCTATGACTTCTAATCTGGCATTTTTATTTCTACATTTTTATTTTATAGCACTGTAATGGGGTGGCTGCCCCACTCCATGAGAAAAAGGGCTGGAACAGGCCAGAAAGACTGTGCAGACCAGCAGCCAATCAGCAAAGGCCCGTGGAGAGCCAATCAGGGCCAAGAAAGAGGCAGCCAATCAGGTGCCAGACTGGACCCTCTATAAAAGCTGCTTAGGCTAAACTAGGCAAGTGAGTGTCTCCCTGACCAGTAAGGGAAAAGGATGGGTGCCTGAGGCAAGGTGGTGGTTCCTTGGACAGAGCAGTGCTGGGCAGGCTTGGGGGAGCAGAGGAGAACTCTGTCCTGTTACTTGCCAGGCTGTGGTCCCTGATTAGAAGGTGAAAGGGGCCAAAGGGGAAGTGGCTCAGGGAAGACATATGGACAAGAGGGGAGAGGAGGACAGAGATCCTACTGCTAGAGGGTGCCTGGGTCAGGACCCAGAGTAGTGGGTGGGCCTGGATCTCTCCCCCCATTCTTCCCTTGCACTGCATCTGGCCATGGAGGAGTGTGGCTGAGACTGACTGCAACTTGCCCCTGAGGTGAAAGGCTAGACTTTGGGGTTGGCCACTGAGGCAGGTGCAAGCTGAAGGACTGCTGTTAAACCATCACACACCCCAGAAGGGGGGTGAGAAAGGAGTAGTGGGTGCTGCTGGCGGGCAGTGCTCTGAGGTGGATGCTGCTGAGTAGGGAACAATGCAGGTATACTAGCAGAACAGACAATGGGCAAGACACAATGTGCAGAGGGTGCTCCATGGCTAATGAGCTAATTCCTGGAGCAACCAGCAGGAGGTGCCAGTGGTGGTGAGTCCTGACCCCATTACAAACACAAGTTTATGGGAGTAAGGGTGAAAGAGTTGGGAGTGCAGGTGGTGGTCTCTTTGATCCTTCTGTTCAAGGGTAGGGGCCCAAGCAGAGACAGATACATCCTGGAGGTGAATGACTGGTTGTGAGGATGGTGTTGCTAGGAGGGCTTTGGCTTCCTTGACCATGGGATGCTGTTCCAGGAAGAAGGACTGCTAAGCAGAGATGGAGCCCACCAATTGAGGAAGAGGAAGAGCATATTTGGATACAGACTAGCTAAACTAGGTTTGAAGGGGCAGATGATCAAACCTACAGGTAAGTCAAAAACATGGAGAACTGGGAGAAGGGTCAGAATTTGGGGGGTGCATGGGCTGTTACAGCAGGGATAAAGGGGAGACAAGATGGGGAGGGGAATCAAATCATATCTTAGATGTCTGTATTTTATGTGAGAAGTATGGGGAATACAGGGCTGCTGGTGGGGGAGGAGGCAAGTGGGGCAATTTGCCCCAGACCCTGGGGCCTACAGGGGCCCCCATGAGAATGGCCTTCTATAATATTGCAACCCTTTTATGGAAGGGGACCCTGAAATTGCTTTGCCCCAGGCCCCCTGAATCCTCTGGGTGGCCCTGAGGTGAATGAGCAGGAAGAACTTGAAATGGTAGTAAATAAACACATACTTTGCATCACAGACTTGGTGGGATAATATGCATGACTAGAATACTGGTATAGAAGGGTACAACTTCCTCAGGAAGGACAGACAGGGGAAAAAAGGAGGCAGTGTTGCCTTGTATATTAACGTACAAACTTGGACTGGGGCTGAGATGGAAATAGGAGACAGACTTCTTTGAAGTCTTTGGGTAAGGATAAAAGGGGGTTAAAAAAAGGGTAGGGATCTACTACAGACCACCTAAGAGAAAAGGTGGATGAGGCTTTTTTAAAAACTAACAAAATCCACCAAAGCACAGGACTTGGTGGTGATGGGGGACTTCAACTACTCAAATCAGGACTGTCCCTATAGAATTGGGACATCTGGTCACCCTAAATACATGAGAAGTAATTCTTTTGCTCTACTCTGTGCTTATTAGATCTCAGCTGGAGTGATGTGTCCAGTTCTGGGCACCACACTTTGGAGAAAGTCCAGAAAAGAGCAACAAATTTTTAAAGGTCTAGAAAACACGATCTAAGGGAAGATTGAAAAACTTGGGTTTGTTTCTTCTGGAGAAGAAGAGTGAGAGGGGATATACCTTTTCAAGGACATAAAAGGCCATTACAAAGAGGAGGGAGGAAAAATTGTTCTTCCTAACTTCTGAGGATAGGACAAGAAGCAATAGACTTAAGACTGCAGTAAGGGCAGTTTAGGTTGGACATTAATCACCCTGACAGTTAGGAAGCTTTTCTTATGCACTGGAATAAATTGCCTAGAGAGGCTGTGGAATCTCCACCACTGGAGACTTTAAGAGCAGGTTAGACAAATACCTGTCAGGAATGGCCTAGATCAGGGGTCAGCAACCTTTTGGAAGTAGTGCACCGAATCTTCATTTATTCACTCTAGTTTAAGGTTTGGTGTGCCAGAAATACATTCTAACGTTTTTAGAAGGTCTTTCTATAAGTCTAGAATATATAACTAAATTATTGTATGTAAAGTAAAAAAGGCTTTTTAAAATGTTTAAGAAGCTTCATTTAAAATTAAATTAAAATGCAGAGCCCCTGAACTGGTGGCCAGGACCTGGGCAGCGTGAGTGCCACTGAAAGTCAGTTCGTGCCACCTTCGGCACCCGTGCCATAGGTTGCCTACCCCTGGCCTAGATAATACTTAGTTCTGCCATGAATGTAGGGGATGGGACTAGACAACCTCCTGAGGTCCCTTCCAGTTCTATGAATCACTCATTATTTATCCACAGTGGAGTAGCTTCCTCAGGAGAGATTGAGGGATCCCCCTACATCAGAATATCCCATAGCCCAATGGTCAGAGCATTCTCCTGCAAAGTGGGAGACCCCCTGTGGCAGAGAGGGTTGGGAGGAACTGAACCTGCTTTCCCATATCCCAGGAAACTAAAGTGCTCTCACCCTAGGATAAATTGTAAGGTGGGTATGGACACCACCACCACAGTGGACTCAATCCAGCAAGCAGCCTCTTAGCATGCCTATTGGATAGGCATTCTTCATGTGCAGGGCCCTATCTTTCTGCAGTGTGAGCCACTCTGGTTGTAAAAGGAGGTTAACAGCTTGCACATTTCAGCAACTGTGGGGCTGAGTGTAAAGTGTGTGTATTAATGGGGCATAGCTGAAAGCAGGCAAAGTTTAAGGCTGCACAGGCCACCTTAACTCTGCATTTCTTGGCTTTCAGAAGTTTGAGTTTTGCTCTGCATTCTGCAAAGGGACACCATACCACAAGCAACCTTCACTTGGCATTAACATTGGTTGCCACTGAATTTCCCAGGTTTCTTAATATTTAGGCCAGAGGTCCCTAAACTGTGGGGTGCATCCCCCTAGGGGGCACAGAGGAATGTTCAGGGGAAGTGCATCTGGAGCCCGGGCCAGCCTTGACAGCAGGCAGGAAGGAAGGAAGCATCATCCAGCTTTGCTCCTAGCCCTGGCCCAACCCCTGAGCTGCCAGCCTCTGACCCTGGCCAAGGCTCTGCTCCCAACCTGGTCCCCAGCCTTGGCTCCCTTTTACCCCATCAGTGTTTCCTGCTCCCAGCTCTGGAGGGGGGCACAGAGTAGTAAAGAAGAGCCCAAGGTAAAATTTGGGGACCACTGATTTAGGCAGTTGTACATACCATGTTCTGCAATTTACAGACTGAACCAGCTATGCCCTCATCCAAAACAGGTGCACTTCACCTCCCCACATGACACATTCAGTGTGTTCCCCACCCCCACAACCCAGCTCCCTCCCTCTCCCTCCCCCTCCCCTGTACCTAGGCCTCCACACAGCAAGCAGAGAATGCATCTCCCTGAAGTCCTCACTGCCTGATAGACAAACTTTTCAATTGTCATTACTACCCCCTCCCCTATAACCACACTCAAATGCAGTGCCTATTTCCCCAAAGTATCCCCCCCAAATCCCTTCACCTCCTTTCCTGAGGAGGCTTGAATAATCTACCAACCAATAGGCTAACAAAGTGAGCATAGACCAGACTCTTGAGGGGGTTTTAAGACACTAAAAACCAATCAGCTTCTTAAAAGAACTTTATAATAAAGAAAAAAGTAAAAGAAGCACCTCTGTAAAATCAGGATGGAAGGTAATTTTACAGGGTAATAAGATTTAAAACACAGAAGATTCCCCTCTAGGCTCCACTTTAGTTGCAAAAACAGGAATAAACCTCCCTCTTAACACAGTGAAAATTCACAAGCTAAAACAAAAGATAATCTAACACATTCCTTACAATTTCTGTAATCTTAGATTTATCATTTCAGTGGGAGCTGGGTTACCTGCTTGGTCTGTGTCTCTATCCAGAGGAAGCAAAAACAAAGAACACAAACAACACCCCCCTCCCCAATTTGAAAGTATCTTCTTTCCTTATTGGTCCTTCTGGTCAGGTGCCAACCAGGTCATCTGAGCTTCCTAACCCCTTAGCATAAAATCACTCCTTTACCTCTATCCTTAGCTGTATGTTTGACAGACCACTAGTCTGTCCTTCTGAGAGTGGCCAGTGCCAGGTGTTTTGGAAGGAATGAACAGAAAAGCAATCACTGAGTGAACCACCCCATTGGCCACTCCCAAATCTGATAGTCAGAGGTTTAGGGACACCCAGAGCATGGGGATGCATCCCTCATTATATCGGCAATAGCTGATGCACCTATCCTGAGGAACTGATCTAATTCTTGTACCATTATGTTTTGAAGGCCAAAACTATAATGAACACACATCTATAACCCCACGATATAAATAAGTTGGCATCTGTGGTGGCACACACAACGTACAGAATTATAATACAATTTGGATGTCCACATCGTATACTGACATTGTGGGTCAGAATTCACTAATGAGGTAAATACTTATTTCTGAGGTTGTTTTTTTGACTCTGAATGTGTGGGTGAAGACAATCGCAGATAGCAGACAGTGAACATGGGCTTCATTACCCTTGTGAGTTTTTCTTTATGGGCCTTTTTGCTGACCAGGTTCTATGAACTTCCACTCAACTCTGGCAAAGATTACTGCTGGTCACCCATCAGGGTTGCTATAACATTTTATTCTTTGGTCTTTCCTTTGAACCGGTGTGGTGGGTAAAACTTTTATTTTCTTTCAATGTAACCTGGAGCTTCTCAAAAAATTGAGAATACAACAAAGCATCAGCCCATACCACCCACAACCAATGGATTGACTGAAAACACAAACAAATCCATCAAAAGATAATTTTAAGGCTGGGAAAACTGCAGTATTAATAGCAAGGAGAATGTACTATAACAGAAGCTGCAAATTACTTCAAAATCTTCAAAGTTATTTTAGTATATTGCAAATCCACTTTTCTTGCATTTCAAGAAAAAGGAATCATACCAGTGCACAAGGATGGCCGCCTCCTTACATCTTTTGGATTCTGTAGAATTTCTTAGGGTATATCTATGCTACAGGATTATTCCGATTTTACATAAACCGGTTTTGTAAAACAGACTGTATAAACTTGAGTGCATGTGGCCACACTAAGCACATTAATTCGGCGGTGTGTCCATGTACCAAGGCTAGCATCGATTTCCAGAGCATTGCTATCATAAACAGATAGTTAAGGGTTAATAGAACAGGAGTACTTCATGTCTCTTTTGACTGTAAAGGGTTAACAAGTCCAGTGAGCCTGGCTGTCACCTGACCAGAGGACCAATCAGGGGACAGCATACTTTCAGATCTTGAGGGAGGGAAGTTTTTGTGTGTGCTGTTAGTTTTTGATGGTGGTTCACTCTGGGGGCTCAGAGGGGCCAGACGTGCAACCAGGTTTCTCTCCAATCTCTCTGATACAGTCTCTTATATGTCCAGAATAGTGAGTACTAGGCAGACAAGGCGAGTTAGGTTTATGTATGTTTTCTTTATTTGCACATGTGTATTTGGCTGGAAGGAGTTCAAATTTGTATTTTGCTGAAAGGATTTTAATTTGTACTTGTATACTTAGGCTGGGAGGGTATTCCCAGTGTCTATAGCTGAAAGACCCTGTAACACATTCCATCTTAAATTTACAAAGATAATTTTTACTGTTTTTCTTTAATTAAAAGCTTTTCTTGTTTGAGAACCTGATTGTTTTTTTATTCTGGTGAGACCCCAGGGGACTGGGTCTGGATTCACCAGGGAATTGGTGGGGAGAAAGGAGGGAAGGGGGAGAGAGGTAAATTTCTCTGTTAGGATTACTTTCTCTCTCAGGGAGAGTCTGGGAAGAGGGGAAGGTAAATTTTCCTCTCTGTTTTAAGATTCAAGGAGTCTGAATCACAGGGATCTTCCAGGGTAACCCAGGGAGGGGAAGCCTGGGAGAGGCAACAGTGAGGGAAAGGGTTTACTTTCCTTGTGTTAAGATCCAGAGGGACTGGGTCTTGGGGGTCCCCGGGCAAGGTTTTGGGGGGACCAGAGTGTACCAGGCACTGGAATTCCTGGTTGGTGGCAGCGCTACAAGTACTAGGCTGGTAATTGAGCTTAGAGGAATTCATGCTGGTACCACATCTTTTGGACGCTAAGGTTCAGAGTGGGGAATTATACTATGACAATTGCACTGTGGGTAGCTATCTCATAGGCTCCCCTGCCCATTGGAATTCTGGGTTGAGATCCCAATGCATGATGCAAAAAGAGTCGCGGGTGATTCTGAGTAAATGTCGTCACTCATTCCTTCCTCCTTGTCTGCCGTTGCTTTCAATCATTTTGTGCCCTTTTTCCCTGGATTGGTCTGGCAGACGCCATAGCATGGCAACCATGGAGCCTGTTTTGCCTTTTGTCACTGTATGTGTACTGGATGCTGCTGACAGAGGCGGTACTGCAGCCAGGGCCGGCTCTAGCCATTTCGCTGCCCCAAGCACGGCAGCACGCTGCAGGGAGCACTCTGCCGCTCGCTGGTCCCGCAGCTTCGGTGGACCTCCCGCAGGCATGCCTGCAGATGCTCCACCGGAGCTGCGAGACTAGCGGACCCTCCGCAGGCATGCCTGCGGGAGGTCCAGCGGAGCCGCCTGCCGCCCTCCTGGCAACCAGCAGAGCGCCCCCTGTGGCATGCTGCCCCAAGCACGCACTTGGTGTGCTGGGGCCTGGAGCCAGCCCTGACTGCAGCACTACACAGCAGCATTCATTTGCCTTTGCAAGGTAGCAGAGACAGTTATCAGTTGTTCTGTACTGTCTGCTGCTCTCATGGGTGCTCCTGGCTGAGGTTGGCCAGGGGCGCAAAGACAAAAATGGGAATGACCCAGGGGGTCATTCCCTCCTTTATGCTCTATCTAAAAATAGTCAGTCCTGTCTAGAATATGGGGCAAGTGTGCTAGAGAACCAGTGTACTAGAAAGCACAGCTGCTCTATGTCAGATCCCACAGAAATGATGAGCTGCATGCCATTCTAGGGGTTGCCCCTGCAACAACCCCACCCGTTGCTTCCCTGCTCCCCCAACCCTCCTGGGCTACTGTTGCAGTGTCCCCACATTTGTGTGATGAAGTAATAAAGAATGCAGGAATAAGAAGCACTGACTTTTTAGTGAGATGAAAATGAGGGGGAGGCAGCCTCCAGCTGCTATGATAGTCCAGGCAGGACATTAAATGGTAGGGGGGAGAGGAGCCCAGCATCCCACTGGTATGATAGTCCAGGCAGTACAGAATCTCTTCTTTAGACATGAAAGGAGTGGGCTGATGGAGCTCAGCCCCCAATTGCTATGATGAAGACGTTCTGTACCATCTACTGGGAATGACCGGGAGTCATTCCTATTTTTACCCAGGCACCCCCGGCCAACCTCACCTGAGGCCAGCCAGGCGCACTCACAGGCTGATGATGATTATGGATAGCAGTCATATTGTATCATCTGCCACCAGGGAGGGGAGAGGGTGCTGCTGTTCAGTGCTGCAGCATCACGTCTACCAGCAGCATGCAGTAGACATAGGGTAACATATTAAAAGTCAAACAATTTTTTTCCTTTTCTTTCACGGGGGGGAGGGGGGTAAATTGACGAGCATACCCTGAACCACCCTGGACAATGTGTTTGACCCTACAGGCATTAGGAGCTCAGTCAATAATGCAAATGCTTTTTGGAGACTGTGGGATAGCTGGAGTCCTCAGTACCCACTCCCTCCCTCCATGAGTGTCCATTTGATTCTTTGGCTTTCCATTATGCTTGTCACGCAGCACTGTGCTAAGTTCCTGCTGTGGCCTCTGTCTGGAGATTTTTTTTTTTTTTTTCAAACGCTTTGGCATTTCCTCTTCTGGAACAGAGCTCTGATAGAACAGATTTGCCTCCCTATACAGCAATCAGATCCAGTATCTCCCGCACGGTCCATGCTGGAGCTCTTTTTGGATTTGGGACTGCATGGCCACCCGTGCTGATCAGAGCTCTACGCTGGGCAAACAGGAAATGAAATTCAAAAGTTCGTGGGGCTTTTCCTGTTTACCTGGCCAGTGCATCAGAGTTCAGATTGCTGTCCAGAGCGGTCACAATGGTGCACTGTGGGATACCACCCGGAGGCCAATACCGTCGATTTGCAGCCACACTAACCCTCATCCGATATGGTAATACCAATTTCAGCGCTACTCCTCTTGTCGGGGAGGAGTACAGAAACCAGTTTAAAGAGCCCTTTATATCGATATAAAGGGCCTCGTGTGGACGGGTGCAGCATTAAATTGGTTTAATGCTGCTAAAATCAGTATAAACGTGTAGTGTAGGCCAGGCATTAGTAACAGTCCTTTCCCCTCCCCCCACAAATCCATTACCATTTGTTGCAGAGCATTGCAGAAGCTGGTTGACACTGGGAGTAATTGGGATGAATTTCTTGGTGACATTTTATTTTCTTTGCAATCAAAACCAAACATGACAACGAGAATGTCACCCTTCGACTACTGTGTGGCTTTGAAGCAACATTCACAGACCAAGTTTCAGACAATTTCACAGTCAGTGTCTTTAAGAACCATCAGCTTTTGGGTGCACATGTTGTTCTGTGACTGTTCATTTTACAAACAAAACTCCTTCTCCATTTGTTTTCCAAGCCAACAGATTTTGACGAGCTCAGTGAAGAATACTACAAGGAGTGCAGCACACATCTGAAATGTAGAAATGATGCCAGAGGTGAATAAGCCGGTACAGTCCAGTATGGTGTACCAGCAAGAGCCAGTATGCCGTACTGGACCGCATTGACTTCCACGGCAGGGATTGAAAGGGCTCAGAGTTCCCTACTGCTGCGGGCAGCCCAGAGCCCTTTAAATCCCAGCCATGGCTCTGGTGGCCGGGCTGGGGCCAGGATTTAAAGGGCTCCAGACCTCCCTCAGTGGCAGGAGCTCTGGGCCCTTTAAATCCCTGCCTCAGCCCCGCAAAGCTCAGGGTTTCCCCTAGTGGCCAGAGCCTCGGCCCTGGGGGGTTTCCAGCCACCTCTGCAGCTGAGTCCCTGGTTGATTTAAAGGTTCTGGGTCTCCCAGCCACAGCTGGTTCCCCTGGGGCCTTTAAATCTTGAGAGGCCACGCCTCTTCTGGATGAGGCCACGCCCCCCTCAGGACTCCGGCAATACCAGTAATCCTGTAAGTTACTTTCACTCCTGAATGATGCTGACATAGAACTGACTCTTAGGGAATAACCACAAACACGGTTTGCCAAAACTAAGACATGTAGACATGGAAAACTCCCCTTGGAGGTTGGGGACAGTGTCATGTTACTGAATGCGAGAAGGAAAACAAGAAAGGGGGAGCTGCTGCAACCTACTGACCATGGACCATACAAAGTTACCACGGTTGAGGGCAAGAGTTAAACTGGAAACCATCTCAGGGAAACTTTTAGGATCTATGTACAGCATCTCCCACCTAAAACTACTTAAAGTGCCCCCAATGTTAGGCCCTGAAAAGAGATCACAGGAAAACATGGAAATGGAAACTGCTGTGGGTAACAGTGAGATGTTTCCTCAGAAGATTGGAGAAATGGGAGGTGATGTGCCTCACAACAGCCAAGTGATCAAGGTGGAGGTCACAGACACAGAGGAAAAGTGTCTAGTGGCAGAAGTTGCAAGCTGTGATCCAAGGAATGTTGATGACATGCTTATGGAGGATGGTGAAGGCAAAGAATAGTTTCTCAAAGGTATTGCTTACCACACATTTATTTTCAAACCATTTGTTAACCTACTTCCATTTATGAATGGCAGCATTCATGATAGTCAAACAGAGGAAAAAGAAATTGTTACCATGCATGTAATATGCATTTTTTTTCTAGTAAGATTTGTACTGACCCACAAGGTTACACAGAGACTGGAGGCCAAACTAAGAAAAAATGGCTTGTATGAGACTGTATTTTGTGACCTGATGCTAGGAAGTTGGCTGGGTGCTGAGGTAAATTGAAATAGCTGTAAACATGGAAGGTGACTGGATTGATTCCTTGGATGGTTTTTGAAATGTTAACTATTCTTTCGACACCTGTTGTAGGCTATTGATGTGTGTTCAAGAAAACAAGTGGAAAGGTAGGCCACTTAATGTGATGCTACATGGAAATACCGATTATTGATAATCAAACCATCAGATGAATGTGCTAAGACATGTTTAACTCCACATAGCTTGGAATCGTGAATACAAACCTCTAATTACTGCATCTCACTGTAATTACTGCTGCCAAACCTGTACTTAGAAGTAATTTGAGGTGTGTATACCTGACTAGATACAATCCATGACATGTATAGGGCCACATTAGTTCTGATATACAGTTCAGTGGGGCCATGACATCAACATCAGTACATGCACTGCTTAGTCAGTTTTTAAAGTACAACAGAACTTGTGAGGTCTTAAAAGCACAAGGTTTGTAAATGGACTTACTTAGGTTTTTTGTAACAGTAAGGATCCCTTCCATGCCTTTTTTTGTTACACATTACATTGTGTTCTGTGTGCCAAATTAACAACTTGCTTGAGTGTCAACAGGTAGAAGCCATCTTATCAGTAGTTGCCACTAGCATTCTGTCAGGCAGAGCAAGACGAATGAAACTAGAGAAGGTAAATGTTAACAAGCTTTCATGCCCAACATGGGCACATCCCGCTTTCAGAAAGGCAGTTAAGCACAGGCTTAGCATTGTTTTTACTGTTTCTTATGTCGAGGAATGAGCAGTAGTAAACATTCCCTGAAATTGGGAAATACAAAGTAAGCCACACTGACAGCTTTGCTTCACAGGCAAATATAACTAACTGCATTTTTAATTCTTTTTTTAATGATTGCAGAGTTCCACTCTGCAAAGTGATTTATTATTACTTTCTTTCAATGCACCAAATCCTTGGGTTATTATGGTACGATGTTTTCCATTGTTATACTTTGGGATTGGCTGTACTTAATGTATTATATATGATTCAAATACACCTGTGTACCAGTGATATTTATTGAGTCTTTTAATAATTTTAATTCCATTGTCATGTATTAATGTAAGTCTTGCACTTCCGAGAACTGCCGCTTAAGAAATAAAACGCTAGTTTGAAGACTGATACAATTATATGAAAGCAAGTGAATGCATTGAGTTTTGCGAGTAGAAAACAAAAAGGTTACAAAACGTACAGAAATCGTCAGAAAAAGCAAAACCCTCTTATACAGTCAGCTATGGTACAGTCCTTTCAAATTTCAGGTCTGTCCTCTACCAAGGAACTGGAAAACCAAAATAGTGGAACAGAAGAGACAAAGTGGTGGGCACAACTGTGGACAAGTAATCCTAAAGGTATTCAATGCCAGATATTCAATATTGATTGTTAATGATGCATGATTATGATTTTTTCTAATTAGAAGTGGTTAGTTTGCAGAAACATATTTACAGCATAAAGACATCAGTACTGTAGAAACCACACAAGGCTGGAACTACATTTACAAGAAAAATAGCAATTTTCTGAAATGGAAGAATCAGGTAATAACTGTTACATATACTTGGTGAGCCCATAGTATAAGAGTGGAATAAAGTCATTTTAAGTAGCGTTAAATGTGGCAGGAGTGAATGGTTGCTATTGATAAAGCTGTGAAATCAATTTGAATAGTATTACATCCACCAGCAGTAAACCAAAAATTGGAGATACATAGACTGAGGCTCCAAATAATTTAAATAATTTAAAATATGACCACCAATAAGTATTTGCAAACCAGTTAATTGGACTAACTGATGTGAATAAATCAAGATTTCTATTTACAGTTTTTTGATCACAATGTAACCAGCATTTGTCTACCTTTCCCCTCAAAGAGTGTGGAGGGCTACAGCTTATACTGCAATTATGTGACTTGCAAAATAAAATAATGATGGTAAGAAACACACAACGGTATCGAAAACACCATATGTTGGAGCAGATAAATAAGGAGAAGATTTGCAGAATAAGAACAAAACTTGTAGCCAGTTGTATATTGACCCAACATCATAACCTGCCTAACGATCAAGATTTTGCTGCTAATTCCACAATAGCAGGTATTTCCACCACTGCTAATAGTCATATCTTGAGTAAAAAAAATATTCCTTGAACATATTGTAAATTTTTTTACCAGTTAATTGAAATGATCTGTACCATTGTTTTAAGATTTCATTTTCTCATCTATTACTTTATTAAAGGTCCAGGGTGACTCTTGTAAGAGTCGGGTATGTACCCTACCTTCCAGAGGGAACCAATGAAGAGAACCTGACTGAGAAGCAAGTACAGCTGCAACTGGTGTGCATAGATCGGATATTTAACTAAAATGTACATTGTATAGTTTTGTTAAGAGGAGTATCTTGGTTCAAATAACACAACCGAAATATAAATAGTGAAGTGTAATGTTTCTGTACACTTCAGTAAAAGCGTTCATAGACATATCTATATGTCTAGATGCTTGTTTTTAAAAAAACAGTTGAAATGAGAACTAAAACATTCTTTATGTATCTTGTTACAATATGAAAGGTTTTGTTTTGAAAAATACCTCTCTGTAGTTTTCCTTTTTTTTTTTTTTTTTTTTTTTTTTTTTTTTTTTTACAGTGGAGACTTCACAGTGGCAACAAATTGTGACAGCACATTTAATCATCCAAAAGATTTGCACCCTCTGAATTTGCTAATCCTATGCTCTGGGGGTTATGCTCTATCACACTCATAGCAAATTGTGACACAGGTACCCCCCTTCCCCACCTCAGTCACACTTTGCTGCCCCTGGACCAGAGGAGGGGAAAGATGTGACCTTGCCCAAGGTTACACAGCAAGTCAGTGGAAATCCTGGCTCTCAGTCCCCTGTACTTTTTTCTGAAGAATCCCAATTTATAAACTTTCTGGATTCCCCTTTGTAAATTCTCCAAAGGCCTGATTAGTTTAACCTGTCTGGTAGACTGCTGCTGGAATTACAGTACTGGAGTATATCAGATTCATCAACAAACTCTCATCTTGTGTGCATTGGCTCTGTCCTCCTGAGTGAGAAGCCAGATGGAAGTAGGGAGTATGACTGGGCTGGGCAGCTGCAGAGATGAGCCGAAAGCTCTGGGAATGATAGAGGTCTGTGTGATAGTTGTTTAAGTTTGTATTCTGTCAGCTAGCGACATAGTCAAGCAGGATAACGTACACAGCTTATTGCCCTTAGACACTGGCCGTGATTAAGTGAATTCTAAGGGTGTTGCAGGCACAGAGGGTGCCCGAGGCAAGCAACAGTGGTTCGTGCCCGGAGTGCTTAGCGCTAATGAACACACCAGGGTGGAGTAGCAAGCAAAGTTGGTTTGAGATCTCAAAGCGGTTCTGGGAGACTTAGCATGCCTCAGATCCAGCACCCCTACACAAGCGGCTTCCTCCTTTTATATCCCAGTTGCTTTCTGAGAATTTTTTTTCTTGCTGACTAGCTGATCTCTCACTCCCCTATCCTTTCCCATCCAGCTGCAGTATCTTTTCTCACTCAATCTTTTGTCTCCCCCCTCTCCGCTGCTGAGACATGTATACTGTATCTTGAAACGGCCTTGAGCGTGCTTTAGCCTAGCTTCAATGTATACAGCAGAGAACTGGCTGTTACAACTGAAAACTGCTAACACTACATTTTTGCAGCTATTAGTACACTAGGTTACACAAAGTGTTTAACGTGGAGGAACATTGGTTCATTGAGGCCTGAGCAGGAGGGCTTCATCGACACTCGTGATCATCCACCCTCCTGAGCTACCTAGATTTATGCCTAGTGACACCAACAAGGGTGTTGGCTAGAGAACAAAGTGGTTACTTACTGGTTTATTTTCCTGTTTGCTGACTCCAGGCAAGAGAAGCAGGGACAGGAAAAACAGCAAAATGAGTGAAAGTGAAGTTACCAAAACATTGAAGCTCCACAGGTTCAAGCAGAAGAAAATGACTGCATAAGAGACAAATGGAATTAAAACAGATGGAAATTGATGAAGAAGCAGCCAGGCAGAAAGCTGACCATGAGAGAGCCCTGGAACTAAAAGACAAAGAAATGAAGCATGAATTGGCCATAATGGAGTGGAGGAGACAACCTCCTACCAGGGGGCTCCACCACTCAAAAAATCTACAAGTGGGAGTGGTTGTGTCCAGCATATAGCAAATCTAGGGCCATATTTCATCACTGTTGAAAGACTGTGTATGCTCGATGCAATTCCTGACGATCAAAAGACGGCTACTCTGGTTGCAAAGTTGAGTGGGAGAGCTCTGGACATCATCTTCAGTAAGATGCTAATTGGTGATACTTCCAATTATGGTAAATTTTAAGGACTTGGTTTTGAAACAGTTTCAGATTACACCTGAAATTTACTGAGTAAAATTTTAAGCTTTACTTAACCCAGCCCCTCTCTTAATGTGGCTTATGTGAACCAAATGAGAGAGCTACTGGATTAGTGGGTTGGGGAAAAGTTAGTATAAGCTTTGAAGGAATGTTTGATTTGGTCACCCAGGAACAGTTCCTGAATATGTCCAGTGCTGTGAAACAGTGTTTATGGGCTTAAAAAGGTAGACAGTCTAAGAACTTGCTACTCTTGCAGATAAATTTTTGAGCAATCCCAAGTACCTAGCAAGAATAAATCACAGGCAGAAGGGTTAAAATTTGGTGGGAAGCAAGATCCCTGTCCTTCCCCTGGGAAGGAGGAGGGTGGATGGGAGGCTGGACATTCACCTCCCTAAGTTCAGTCCTCATCTCAAATCTCCTGTAAAAGTAGAAAAGGCCAGGAGGTGCTATCACTGTAATTACATTGAACCCCTGAGGAATAAATGCCCTGTGCTGAGTGGGAGCAGGCAACTCATGGAAATGCTGCTACCCCAAGCAGAGGCACCTCAGAAGTTGCCACTATCATACAGGACTTGTAAAGGTTGTCATGGCACAGCCAGGCAGTAAGCCAACCATTGTCAGAGTAAATGGTAAAAAGTTTCCTGCATGGAGAAATACGGCTGCAGAAATCTCTGTGATAAGGAGTGACCTGGGTCAGGAGAGAGACATGCTGCCAGGACCATGGACTGAAAGAACTTAATCTTCCTGAGGGTGCTCCAGACAGCCCACAACTAATGGCTGCCACAGCCCTCCAGAGGCATGGGTCTGAGTCCTCTGGTACTGGAGCAGAGGCCACTGGCTTCACAAAGGTGGGAGATCACCCTGAAGCCTTCCCTTCTCCCCCGGCCCCCTGCTGAGGAGCAATGGGGGCAGGAAGCAGGGGAGGTTTCTAGGGCTGGGTCTGACAGCCCCAGCAACTCCTTGTAGGGGATGAGGAAGTCATGTTCTCTCCTGCCTCTAGCCCAGCTGGGACTAGCGGCTGATCCTAATTCAGGGTAGGAACTACTGCCTGGAGTGTCCCTAGCCCTGAAGTGATTTACCTCTCCACCAGCTGCTCTAGGTGCCTGAAACAATGTATCTGCATAGTTAGGGAGTGGTGCATGACTGTTCTCACAGCTTCCCTGTTAGAAACTCATTTTTCTGTGGGGAAGTAAAGATATCTGTGGGAGACATGCATTCTGTACAGGTGTCATAGCACAAAATTCCCCCAGGAGTAGCAGATCTAACCACTACCTCCACCATTTGGTAGTTATACCTGATACCAACTACCCTCGCTTTAGCTGGACTGCAGGCAGATAATAAATGATTTGACTGGTTTTATAATCCAGGTCACATTGCCAATACCTTTGATAATAACTCCTGTGCCCTGGTCATATTATATAATGTACACAATTCTGCACTGCCATGGTGCATACTGGAGCCTGAAGGCACACATACACCTCTTCCCTTTGCTCTGACACATTAGAGGGTACAACATATAGATCCCCTCACCTGATAATCACAGCTCTGTCACACACCTCAGAGTAATCCACACACGTCCTCAGATTACAAACACACCTTTATCAGACAGGCCCAACTACTGCCTGCACCATTAGCACAGGTACACCTAACACACTAACTGCACCTGGAGTGCATGCAAATAATTCTCATTGGCTACTGCAAGCTCCAGGGGAACAAGATGTAGTGTTGGCAACGTTTATTCCCCTCTTCTTTTTGTCCATTAGTAACATTTGATGGAATCCTGTGGCGTGAGAGTGAATGTGCTGTAAAAGGAGCTGAACAGCCTGTACGTTTCAGCAACTGTGCGGTTAGCAGAGGGAAGGTGTGTGTGTGTGTGTGTGTGTGTGTGTGTGTGTGTTAATGAGCTGTATTGGAGCATTGCTGTTAAGGTTTCATGGGCAACCTTAACTGTGCATTTCCTGGTTCTCAGAAGTCTGAGTTTTGCTTAACTCAGCATTCTGCAAGGGAACAACCTACTGCCGAGCAAACTTAATTCTATGTTAACATAGTTCTTTGCCACTGAAATTTTGTTTTCTTGCTTTATTTTCTAAACAGGAAAAGAGCTGTTGTTGGTAAGAGCTCCTGGACACACATCTCTAAGGGGGACCAAACTGCTCTCATACATTGTATTGTATGAGGCGTACCACAGGAATAACACTCAAGTTATGTCCACCTGAGTGACTCACCACAGTTTCCTTTTAGGTCAGCGGTGAGATGCTGCAGGGTAGGCAAGACACAATGCCAATGCAGACCATCTCTCACCACCCAAAGCAGCCTGGGGTCAGTAGTCCCCATGCCATGGTGAACATCTTGCTCTCCTGTAAACTTCTGCTACCATGTGATCCAAGATTTGCCCAGAAGTCACATGCTGTAGCAACCCTGGCAGTACCCATATTTCTCTTCCCTCAATGGTCATGTCAAGGTACCTGTGCTGTCAGGTCCAAGCCTTCACACCGAATCTTTGGAAACACCACATTAATCTGCCCCAAGATCAGGAACTAGCCCCTCCTCTCCCTCAGGGGCTGGTAAAATACAGAATTTCTCAAACAGTAAATCCAGGGTTTACTACTACCAATCCTCATTTCCCAGCCCCTCTGCAGGTGCAATCCTCTCTCTGTCCCCCGCAACTCAGTCCCCCCAGTCTTCTGGCCACAGCTTCTCCTCACCTGACATAACAATTTAAGTTGGATCAGCTGCCGACTAGTCTGCTGTGTCCACAGCAAACCTCTCAATAAGATAAAAAACAAACAGAAAACTTGTAGCAAGCAACAGGACTTATTAAATCTCTATTACACAAGTGTAAAAAGGTTCAGACTAGAAAACATCAGTGGCAGGCTAGTCACAGGGGCACTGGCCTCAGAACATTCCCTCTGAGTATCCAGGCAAGCATCACATGGGGACCTAGAATAGAAGTTCTCGAACTGCTTTGTTGACGGACTCCTTTTCAAACACACTGTCAATCATGGACCCTTCAACTAAGAAACTGACTGACAAAAATATCCGTGTAATTCATAGAAACATCCTGTTAGTAATGCGTTAAAAGTATTCGCAGATATCAGTGAAATGAGTGTGCCTGCTTCTTACTGCAGAGTCTATCCAGAGGTGATGCATGGGGGGGGGTATATGGGGTCACTGGCCCCTCCCCACAGATTTCTACCTTCCACCTGGCTCTGCTCCCTGAAGAGCTGATAGGCAGAGCAGTGGTGTGTCTCCTTGGCTAGCTGCTGCTGGGTCATGGAGTCATTGGCGGTCAAGCAACCCCTTCTGATGGCAGGGGAGAGCTCTCGTCTGCAGTGACTGCAATTTTTGGTTGCACCTCCAAGCCAGACAGGCTGGGTGGCCCGCTGAAGTGAAGTCAGGGGTTGAGAGTGGCTGCTTGGCCCCTGAACGTTCCTCCATCAATGAAAGGCAGAAATTTGGGGTCCACATGACCTCAGGGCCCCCCCCATGTGTTGTCTCTACTTGTAATATTTTGCACACCTCCTGTGCAGTCTCTAAGGACCCCATTTGAGAACCACTGGCCTAGAAACCCTCATTCTTTGCCCTTTATTAGCGCATGTGTACTGTGATCCTCCCAGACTGCACAGCTACGCAAGCGAAGAAGTGATCACATGCTCGAATACCAGTCTCAGTGTGGATCTGCAAGCATTTAACGGGTGCTCTGCACTACCTTGGATTGAACCCCTTCTCACTTGCATCGCAGCAGTAGTTGGAGCTCCATGCAAAAATAAAAAAAGAAAATCCCACAGCCAGGAAGCTTTTTGAAAAATGGTTAGTTATTTCAAGCTTATATCTCCACAACCCCTACCTCAAATGACCTCAAATTTGGCTCATTAACCCTACCCTGCACCATCCCGAAGCACAGCAAATTTCAAAGCAATCTGACTAAGCATGTCAGTTTTAGAGGACTTAAAAATGTAGATCTTCAGACAGAAGTTGTGATGCAACCTTGACTGCAGCTGGCATGGCATAGCAGAGACAGCCCCTGCCCAAGAGAGCTCCTGTGTGCAGGCTTTGTGCCTGGACTGGGCTGGGCTGCATTATCTGAGCTGTGGGTGCAGGGGAGCACTGGCAGGGTGGGAAAGCCGGGGGGTTGGGGTGCACTGGCAGAGTTCTGGGAGGCAGGGTAGTAGGGGTTGGGGTCTCAGGTCCCTCGCTAGGGTGGGCTGGTGAATTTCTGGGCGGTTTCTCTTCTTGAGTGGATTCTACTACTCCCACGGGCCGGTGCTCTTAAGCTACGGCAAGCAAGCACCAGGGACTCGTCTACCTTACACCTCCTCCTCCCAACTCCTGTGATGGGGGAGAAAAGACTCTAGCTCCTCCATTGCAGCACCTAGTAGTGGCTCCAGGTCCAGAGGTGGCGCTAACAGTGTGCTGGGAAGTGTGGGGCTTTCCCTGAGCCTGCAATGCCAGGTGAAACTCTGGGGCAAGAGCCACAAAACCAGGTGTCCTGAACCCCCTACAGTCCTAATAGTTCAAAGGAAAAAGCCAAATTCTGTGACAAAGTCCTACCTGAGCAGAGCCCGTACCAGCCTTTCCCCTCATAAGAACATGAGCATGGCCAGAATGGGTCAGACCAAAGGTCCATCTAGCCCTGTATCCTGTCTGCCGCCAGTGGCCAATGCCAGGTGCCCCAGAGGGAGTGAACCTAACAGGCAATGATCAAGTGATCTCTCTCCTGCCATCCATCTCCATCCTCTGACAAACAGAGGCTAGGGACACCATTCCTTATCCATCCTGTCTTATAGCCATTAATGGACTTAATCTCCATGAATTTATCCAGTTCTCTCTTAAACCCTGTTACAGTCCTAGCCTTCACGACCTCCTCAGGCAAGGAGTTCCACAAGTTGATTATGCGTTGTGTGAACACGAACTTCCTTTTATTTAAACCTGCTGCCCATTAATTTCATGTGGTGTTCCCTAGTTCTTATATTATGGGAACAAGTAAATAACTTTTCCTTGTTCACTTTCTCCCCACCACTCATGATTTTATATACCTCTATCATATCCCCCCTTAGTCTCCTCTTTTCCAAGCTGAAAAGTCCTAGTCTCTTTAATCTCTCCTCATATGGGACCCATTCCAACCCCCTAATCATTTTAGTTGCCCTTCACTGAACCTTTTCTAATGCCAGTATATCTCTTTTGAGATGAGGAGACCACATCTGTACACAGTATTTAGGATGTGGGTGTACTATGGGTTTCTATAAGGGCAATAAGATATTTTCTCTTATTTCTTCCTCTGCAGCATGGGGCACGGGTCACTTGCTGGAGGATTCTCTGCACCTTGAAGTCTTTAAACCATGATTTGAGGACTTCAATAACTCATGCATCTGACAAAGTGGGTATTCACCCACGAAAGCTCATTCTCCAAAATGTCTGTTAGTCTATAAGGTGCCACAGGATTCTTTGCTGCTTTTACAGAACCAGACTAACACGGCTACCCCTCTGATACTTCAATAACTCAGACATAGGTCAGGGGTTTGATACAGGAGTGGGTGGGTGAGATTCTGTGCCCTGCACTGTGCAGGCAGTCAGACTAGACAATCATAATGGTCCCTTCTAACCTTAAAATCTAAGATTCTATGATTTTATATCCCTTTTTTAATGATCCCAACATCCTGTTGGCTTTTTTCACTGCCGCTGCACACTGCGTAGACGTCTTCAGAGAACTATCCACAGGGCCGTCCCTAGCTGGGGCCCTACACAGCCCCCCTGTGGGGGAAGGGGACCCAGGCCTCTGCAGGGGGGGAGCGGACTCCAGGCCTCTGTGTGGGCGGGTGCTGAGCTGGCTTGGGGGATGGGGGGAACCACCCCCCCGCACTCACCAGCAGCGCGGCTGGGGCTGGGTTGTTGCACTCCCGCTGCCAGTGAGTGCAGCTCCGGCCCTGCTGCAGAGTCCTCAGGGGAGTGGGGATGGGGCTGGGCAGGGCAGGGGCGGGAAGAGGCAGGGCTGGGGCAAGGAAGTGGCGGGGTGGGGGCCCTAGGGAAGAGCTGGAGTAGAGGTTGGAGCAGCACGCAGCTGCGCAGGGCACCTACACAGCTGCGTACTTTGTATATGGGTAAGAACGGCCCTGACTATCCACGATGAGTCCAAGATCTCTTTCTTGATTAGTTGTAGCTAAATTAGCCCTCATCATATTGTATGTATAGTTGTGGTTATTTTTTCCAATGTGCATTACTTTGCGTTTATCCACATTAAATTTCATTTGCCATTTTGTTGCCCAATCACTTTGTTATGTGAGATCTTTTTGAAGTTCTTCACAGTCTGCTTTGGTCTTAACTATCGTGAGCAGTTTAGTATCATCACGAACCAGGCCACCACCTCCAGAGGAACTAGAAGAAGGAACACCAACCGTCGTTACGACCCAGCAGCAGCCTCCAAAATCCAGAGGCTATACAGAATGAACCGCCTCAAGGCTGTAAGAGAGGTCCTCGATGGCCCCCCGTCTTACTGCACGATCCCGCCCGAGCACCTCTACAGCTACTTCCTTGGAGTGTTTGGGGGCAAACCCAGAAACAACGCGCAGCGCCCGGAGTGCCTCCGCCCCCTGCCCCACATCACCAATACAGGCGACCTAGAGGCCGACTTCACGCCCAAAGAAGTGACAGCCAGGCTTTCCAGAACAAAGAACACCGCGCCCGGAAAGGACGGCATCCCCTACAGCCTGCTCAGGAAACGAGACCCTGGCTGCCTCGTGCTCACCGGCATTTTTAACTTGTGCCGGCACTTCGGCAGGTCTCCCACCTCCTGGAAGAAGGCTATGACTGTCCTAATTCACAAAAAGGGCGAACGAGACGACCCCAGCAACTGGAGACCCATCTCCCTCTGTTCCACGATGTACAAACTGTACGCCAGCTGCCTGGCAGCCAGGATCACGGAGTGGGCAACGGCCGGGGGAGCCATCAGTCCAGCCCAGAAGGGCTTCATGCCGTCGGAGGGGTGCTACGAGCACAACTTCCTGCTCCAGACCATTCTCCAGATGACCAAGAGGGCACGGAAGCAGTGCGCGATAGTGTGGCTTGACTTATCCAACGCCTTCGGGTCCATCCCCCACCACCACATCTTCAGCACGCTACGGGAGTTCGGGATGCCGGAGACCTTTCTACGCCTGATCCGGGAACTCTACGAGGACTGCAGCACCACCATCCGCTCGGTAGAAGGAGAAACCGCCGAGATCCCGATCCACAGCGGCGTGAAACAGGGCTGCCCCCTCAGCCCGATCATCTTCAACCTGGCCATGGAGCCTCTCCTGCGGGCGATCTCAGACCACGCTGATGGCTTCGACCTGCACGGCGAAAGGGTGAGCATCTTGGCCTATGCGGATGACCTGGTCCTGATCGTGGATGACCCCGAGAGGCTCCAGAACATGCTCAATACCATTGGGAGAGCCGCTGACTGGACAGATCTCCGCTTTAACGCCAAGAAGTGTGCATCCCTCCACGTCGACGGGAGCAAGAGAGACTCGGTGCAGACGACGGAGTTCCAGATCCAGGGCGAGTCCGTCGTTCCCCTGGCAGAAGGGCAGGCGTACCAACACCTCGGCACGCCGACTGGTGTCCGTGTCCGGCAGACCCCTGAGGACACCATCCGGGAGATCCTACAGGACGCTGCCAAGATCGACGCATCCCTGCTGGCGCCGTGGCAGAAGATCAACGCCCTCAACACTTTCCTGATCCCCCGCATCGCCTTCGTCCTGAGAGGCTCCGCCGTGGCAAAGGTGCCCCTCAACAGGGCAGACAACACCATCCGGCAGCTGGTTAAGCAGTGGCTGTTCCTGCCCCAGAGAGCCAGCAATGAGCTCATATACATTGCTCACAGGCACGGCGGTGCCAACGTCCCCCGCATGGGTGACCTCTGCGACATTGCGGTCGTCACGCACGCCTTCCGCCTCCTGACGTGCCCGGACGCCACGGTAAAGAACGTCGCAGCGGCCGCCCTACGCACCATCATCGAGAAGCGAATTGGCAGGCCTCCATCCGGCCCGGATGTAGCCACTTTCCTGAGCGGCTCCCTGGATGGCGAATTCGCCCGGGATGGGGGCGACATCGCCTCGCTGTGGTCCTGTGCCCGAAACGCCATGCGCCGGCTGGGAAAACGACTGGGCTGCCGCTGGGTATGGAGCGAGGAACGGCAGGAGCTGGGAGTCCTGGTGCCGCGAATCGAGACGGAGGGCAACACCATCATCAGCCCTGGAGCCAGGGGCGTGCTGGAGAAATCACTGAAGGCCGCTGTCCACGCGCTCTACGTGGACACCCTGAGGAAAAAACCTGACCAGGGCAAGGCCTTTGAGGTGACCAGCAAATGGGACTCCAGCAATCACTTCCTCCCTGCGGGCAGCTTCACCCGTTTCGCCGACTGGCGGTTCATACACCGCGCCCGCCTGAACTGCGTCCCGCTCAACGGAGCCGTCCACCACGGGAACCGAGACAAGCGCTGCAGGAAGTGCGGATACGCCCTGGAGACCTTGCCCCACGTGCTGTGCAGCTGCAAACCCCACGCCAGAGCCTGGCAGCTGCGCCACAATGCTGTCCAGGACCGGCTGGTGAAGGCCATTGCCCCACACCTGGGTGATATTGCAGTCAACCGCACCATCCCCGACACCGACAGCCTGCTGCGCCCAGACATCGTCGTCACAGACGAGGAACGGAAAAAGATCATCCTTGTCGATGTGACGATCCCGTTTGAGAACAGGACCCTGGCCCTCCGCGAAGCCCGAGCCCGCAAACTTGAAAAATATGCCCCCTTGGCTGAGATCCTGCGGGCTTACACCGACGCCCTGATCGTCGGGGCGCTGGGTGCCTGGGACCCCTGTAATGAACGAGTTCTTAGGGCCTCTGGGGTGGGCCGTCGCTATGCACGGCTCATGAGACGTTTGATGGTCTCGGACACTATCCGGTGGTCTAGAGACATTTACACAGAGCACATCACCGGCCACCGCCAATACCAAGAGTGAGCCGGCGTGGCTCTGTGCACCCACGGGGGGGAGGAGGCCTATAAACCCCCCCTACCGAACCATATCCCCTAAGCCCTAAAGCCACCGAACTAGATTGCACCATGTGAGGGTCATCCTGTCCCCATTACCCAGCCCGCTTACTTATACCCATGACTGCCTATAACCCACTATATGAGCGATGTACCTTCACTGCTTCCCTACTGCTTCCTGATCCCACCCACCATACACCCCACATTGGGGGACCTTACAGACTGTATATGTTATGTGCTAACCAATTCCCAAATACCAGCATCCCCCTATACTCTGTATGTTGCCCCCAATGACCAACAACTGACGCTTTTAACTCTTTGTATCATCTTTATTTAAATATTCTCTCATCTGCAAACTTTGCCACCTCACTGTTAACCCCTTTCTCCAGATCATTTTTGAATAAGTTGAATAGGATTGGTCCTAGGACTGACCCTTGGGGAACACCACTAGTTACCCCTCTCCATTCTGAGAATTTACCATTAATTCCTATCCTTTGTTCCCTGTCTTTTAACCAGTTCTCAATCCATGAAGGGATCTCCCCTTTTATCTCATGACAGCTTAATTTATGTAAGAGCCTTTGGTGAGGGACCTTGTCAAAGGCTTTCTGGAAATCTAAGTCCACTCCGTCCACTGGATCCCCCTTGTCCACATGTTTGTTGACCCCTTCAAAGAACTCTAATAGATTAGTGAGACATGATTTCCCTTTACGGAAACCATGTTGATTTTGCCCAACAATTTATGTTCTCCTATGTGTCTGACAATTTTATTCTTAACTATTGTTTCAACCAATTTGCCCGGTACTGACGTTAGACTTACCGGTCTGTAATTGCCGAGATCACCTCTAGAGTGCTTCTCTGAACAAGGCGGATGTTTGTTCCTGATTTCAACAGCTGGTGGGGACATTTCCTCTCTCTCCAAAAATCTACTTTCCCGTCCCTAGTACAGAGAGATGCACCTAGACACAGTATAAAGGCTCTTTGTTACGAAATTACTAGCAGCTAAAGAGGGAGATGAGACAGGGAAGCTGCCCGGATACACAACCCCTTTCTGAGCGGTTTGATCTCTGGGCAGTTCCTCTCAAGCCATATGCCTTAAAGAGGTCACAGCTGAGGTAGTTTCCCAGCTGGTCAGACCATTGGCCACTGGAGCTGAAGGGGATTTGTTTACAGAGCTGGTCTGCATTTCTCAACCAGCTCTGCTTGCTTCTTTCATTCACTCTGCAGGAGTATGAAGCCAGTTTTGCTGCACGCCCATTCTTGGTCTAGTGCCGAATAGAGCTCAGCTGAAGTGGCACATCTGGCCCATGCTCAAAGTTTAATATATTGCATTAATAACATTTTACCAAGCAAGCTGCACGGGCAATGAGACATGCCTCTCCTCATCCTTCACCACCGTGACCAGTGAGTGGAGTGAGGCAGTACCCACCTTCCTTACACATCATGCCAACTCCTCTATGAGTGCACCACCATCTTACCCCTTCTTGCCCCTGCCAGCACGTCTGGGATCCCAGCACAACACTCCTCCTTGCTGCAGAGAATACTTTAATAGCCTGAGCTACATGGAAAAAATCATTTCCAATAAGCACGTTAATGGGGAGTTGTCCACCACTCCCACTTTTACTTCACTTTCTAAACCATCAGTTTCTATGTGCATTTTGTCCAAAGGCACAAAAATCCTGAAATTTCCTACTAATAAAAGCTCTGCCCTTTGTCCTGGTGGTATGTCACCTTCTTGAATTACACTCTGCACCTCTATCTCCCCATGCTAAGTATTCCCTGCCATTCATCTTAAACTTTATGTGCGCCGTATCTGGTTCTGCAGCTGCTAATCCCACAAAACCAGTATAAGTGTCAGGCACCTGAGAGGCTTCTGTGCCGAGAACAGCAGTATTAACATGGGCTATTTGCTTCCTCCCAGCACAGGGCATTTATTCCTCAGGTGATCAGTGGAATTACAGTGATAGCACCTTTTGAAGCTCTTCTGTTTTTACAGAAGGTTTGGAATGGAGATTAGAGGAATGGTTTTGGGGAGGTGAGTGCCCAGACTCCCAGCCACTCTCATTTTTCCCCAGGGGTAAAATGGGAACCCTGCTTCCCACCAGGATTAAACCCCTCTTTCTGTGGTTTACACTCAATAGATACCTGGGTGTGCTCAAAGGCATCACCTAGAGATGCCATCTCATCCATAGTTCTCACATATTTATCCCATAGTCACGATTTCACATCATCTTTACATATGCTTAGAAAATGCTCCTGAGCAACAAGGTCAAACATTTATTCAAAACTGTAAACACCTTTTCTGCTCACCCATTTTCCCATTAGATCTTTCATCCTGTTTACATATTTCCCATTACTCATACCAGCATCCCTTTAAAGATTTCTACATTTCACCCTCTATGTTTCAGGGGTAATCTGAAATTGTTTCAAAATGTTGGTTTTTTTAAATGTACAGTAATCTATAGCATCCTGAATTAGCATTTCTTTGGCTATATTCAGAGCTTTACAGTTAACTTTGCAATCAGGGTGGGGACTCTATTCTATATTCTGTGATATCGTCTGTCTCTTTCTATGCAGGACACAGTTGTCCCCATCTGTGGGTTTTTGGAGAGGTGGAAATCAGTGGGGTGGGAGGGTTCTGGTTCTGCTTTTCTAGCAAGTCCAATTGGTGTCTCTGCTCTTTTTCCTTTTCCTCAGCTTCTGTGGCTTGCAGCTCTAGGACCTGCTGCTGTGCTAACTCCTCAGCTTGCTTCTGGGCCTCTGATACTAAACTTGGAGGAGCGGTAGATACGCTGGGGGGTAGGGATAGGATACAGAGGGACCTAGACAAATTAGAGGACTGGGCCAAAAGAAACCTGATGAGGTTCAACAAGGACAAGTGCAGAGTCCTGCACTTAGGACAGAAGAATCCCATTCACTGTTACAGACTAGGGACTGAATGGCTAGGAAGCAGTTCTGCAGAAAAAGACCCAGTGGCTACAGTGGACGAGAAGCTGGGTATGAGTCATCAGCGTGCCCTTGTTGCCAAGAAGGCTAATGATATTTTGGGCTGTATAAGTAGGGGCATTGCCAGCAGATCAAGGGATGTGATCATTCCCCTCTATTCGACATTGGTGAGGCCTCATCTGGAGTACTGTGTCCAGTTTTGGGCCCCACATTACAAGAAGGATGTGGAAAAATTGGGAAGAGTCCAGCGGAGGGAAACAAAAATAATTAGGGGGCTGGAGCACATGACTTATGAGGAGAGGCTGAGGGAACTGGGGTTGTTTAGTCTACAAAAGAGAAGAATGAGGCGGGATTTGATAGCTGCTTTCAACTACCTGAAAGGGGGTTCCAAAGAGGATGGATCTAGACTGTTCTCAGTGGTAGCAGATGACAGAACAAGGAGTAACAGTATCAAGTTGCAGTGGGGGAGGTTTAGGTTGGATATTAGGAAAAACTTTTTCACTCAGAGAGTGGGGAAGCAATGAAATGGGTTACCTAGGGAAGTGGTGGAATCTCCTTCCTTAGAGATTTTTAATGTCAGGCTTGACAAAGCCCTGGCTGTGATGATTTAGTTGGGAATTGGTCCTACTTTGAGCAGGGGGTTGGACTAGATACCTCCTGAGGTCCCTTCCAACCCTGATATTCTATGATTCTATGATTTCTAGTTCTTTCATTCTCAACAGATGTTCACAGTTTCTCTTTTCTGCCGCTGTAGTCTGTACAGCGCTAACTTGGCAACTATGTCACTCTCGCTCATCTTTCTGCTTTTTCTCTTCCTGCTTCCCTTTCCCAAAATAAGCAAACAGAAAATAACAAACTCATAACCTTGTCTTTGACTGTTCTCAGTTACCACACTTAAAGCTTCACGTAAAGTCTCTACCCCAGTGTAGAAAGCGCAAATCTCACTCAGAACAAGCTGTGCATTCACTGCACACTGATTCAACAGGGTTCAGTCAAACCACATGCAAGTTAACACACCCAAATGGAAAGTCATACATCTAAAGACAAAGAACGTAGGTCATATTTACAGCATGAGAAACGATATCTTAGAAATGAGGGACTTGGAAAAGTATTTAGTGGAAACCATCTGAACATGGCATCGCATTGCAATGCTTGCAGTACCTAAGGAGAAGATTTCTGTCAGAAGGTTCTTTAATTTAGCAGACAAATCCGTAACAGGGTCCAATAGTTAGAAGTTGAACCTAAGCAAGTTCAAACTGCAGATTTTTAACAAGGCAAGTAATTCACCATTGGAACCATTTACCTTGGGACGTGTGGGTTCTCATCACACGAAGTCTTTATTTAGAGATAGACCATATATTCTGAGAAAGATAGTCAATCTCAACCAGACGTTATGGCCTTTCGATGCAGAAATCACAGAGTTAAATTCTCTGGCCTTTGTTATATAGAAGGTCCGACTAGGTGATCATGATGGTCCCGTCACCTTAAAAACAAATTATAACATTTTGATAGTCCTGCCCTCTCCCCATTGCTTGATCAGTCTGGCCAGCCCTAAACCACGACCAGCCTGGTGCAAAAGTCAGGACCATAGTTTACAAACTCCCTTTCTCCTCCGCATGGGATGTAATTTCTGAGGAGAGCTGAAGGAGTGAGGTCAGGGCACAGTGAAATGAGGGATGATTTTGCTGCTACACTGATTGGCGGGGATGATTCCACATGCTGTGGTTGGTGCAGCAGGGTGCTGTCTGATAGGGACGTGTATTTAATTGTCAGGGGGCCCAGGGCTGGTTTCTAGCCCTCTTTTATATGATTGAATCCAAATGAACAAATACAAGCTCCACTAGTCATTTTAGTGCATGCAGGTGAACTGAGCACCCCTCTGGGCTGTAAAAACGAAACTACAAATGGTGTTTGCTTATAAAACCCTCAGCGATCACCTCTCCAGCGTCCAGCTTTAAACCCTCCTGCTGAAAACTCCGGCACAGCCGCTCAACTTCAAACTGGGGGCCCACTCATCCGTGTTAAGTTAAGCACATGGGTCAGCCTTGGCCTTAAGTAATAACATCCCAGGTGCTGCTGGCCAATGTCCCAGGTAAATGAAAAGACAAAGCCAAGGGCCAGAGCTGTGGCTTGGCTGAATAGCTTCCCAACACTTTTCCAAAGCGCCACAAGGTGCCGATAGGGCTCTGCAGCTGTGTCTGCTCGCTGCAGCCCGTGCTGGCAGCCAAAGGGTTACCGCCGGCTCATCCAGCAGACATTTTGTTGAGCTTTGCAAAATTGTGGCCTGTCCACCGTGTCTCCGAGCTGCCCTGGAGGGATGGAGGCAGCGGGAGGTAAGCCCGGGTCTGCAGAGAGGTCTCCTGTTTGCAGGCTGTGGCTGTGCTCCGCTGCCCAGAGCCTGCTGCAGCCAGGCTGACTAGCACCTTCGCGGCAGGCTGCGCCCTGCGCCCTCAGCCTGTGCACAATGGGCAGGCAGCGAGCCGGCCAGCCCCGCGCCCCGCCCCGAGCTCCCGGAGCCCCTGCGGCAGGTTCGATACCTGCCTGGGGGATTTGTGTACAACGTTTGGTTAGGGTTGCTTAGCAGTGGGGGTGGGGGTGCCCCTCCTGGCCCGGGGAGGGGATGGGAGGGAAGTCCCCCGGAGCCAGGACGTTAGTGGATGGGAGAGAGGGAAGTCCCCCGGAGCCAGGACGTTAGTGGATGGGAGAGAGGGAAGTCCCCCGGAGTCAGCAGGTCAGGGGATGGGATGGGATGGGATGGTGAGGGAGGGAGGGAAGGAAAGGAAGTTGTCAGGGGATGGGATTGGGAGGGAGGGAGGGAGGGAAGGAACGGAAGTTGTCAGGGGATGGGATGGGATGGGATTGGAAGTCCCCTGGACTGGAGCCAGGCCCACCAGGCAGTCCAGGTGCTCATTGGGCCCTAATAGCAGCTCTGTTGCTGAAAATGCAGGCATGCGAGGCTAGCCCAGATCCCCTGCAGGAGGGGATGTACCTGCCCCAACGTCAGCGAACAGGTCCCTGTTGAGACAGCAGGGAGGGATGGGCCCAGGGAGCCTGGAGATGCAATACCAGCTCCCTGTGTGGCCTGGACAAGCCACTCTTTGCCTGCCTCAGTTTCCCCATCTGTCCCCAAAGGGGAGAATAATACCTGATGGATAATTGTCTTGCAGCGATAAGTCAGTTAATGTTTGCATCATACTTCGACCATATGTAGCTGATTAGTTAGGGGCATAAGTGGCTGGTGAAATTGTTCAGGGGGAGGGAACCCAGCCCACCTGCATTCACTGCGCAGCTGTGGCTCCGATCCCATGGGGCTGGGCCCTGCTCCCACCTGTTGGCTCTTGCTGCTTGCAGATTCGGAGGAGCCCACCGCAGTATCACTTGAGGGGCTTGTCTGTGCACAGGTGAAGCTACCCCCTGCAATCCCCTTTGTGGCTTGGGCACTGCTGGATGCAGGGCCTCAGCATGTCTCCCCTCCTCCAGGCCTTCTCCCATTGCTTCCCATCCGTTCAGAATCCCTAGCTGCCCCCTCCCCCACCCACTCAGGATTCCCCTCTTCCCTTAGATCTCCCCCCTGCAGTTCCCTTCAGGATCTCCCATTGCTGCACATGGCACTTGGCTGTTTGCTCTTTATATTGGTTAAAGCTGCTGCCATATCCACTAGCACAGGGTCTTTGAGCAGCCCATCTTATTCTCTTACATTTTGTACCTGTGAAATTCCTGTTCCTTTTCTGTAAATTAAGATAGTTTACAGTCAAGGAACGGACGTAGGCAAACGAGTTTAATGGTTTGTTCCAGTGCTGCACAGAAATGCTTCTCACCTAGTCATTTAACTTCTGTTTGTGTTTTCCTGCAAGCTGAGCGAGGGGCAGGCAGTCCCAGCTCAACAGGTGGGGGGCACTTGTCACAGGCAGGAAGAGACCTGGATTCCGCACCGGCTGGCGAGCTACAGCTGAGAAACAAGCCCTTTGGCAGAGGAGAATCAGGAAGGGAAAAGGCTGCAGATGGCTCTGTTCAGGTAGGACTCCATCACTGCATCTCATGGGCTCTATGCTTGTGGGTAGAAGATACAGTGAAAATTCTAGCATAGCTCGTGGTTCTCAAATGTTGTAACGTGATCAAAACCAGTGATAATGGTAAAGATTATTAACTGTAGCACAGGAGCGCCTCGGAACCCAGTCACAGATCTTGGACCTGCTGTGCTGGGTGTTGTACAGACAGAGAACATTCCACAGAGAGCCCACAATTCGACTGTCAGATAGGCCACAACAGGTAGACAAAACAGACAAACTGGGAGGATGAGAGAAAACTAAAGCTAACAGAATTTAGCAGAAATGCAAATCTCACAGCCTGCCACATGCCTATCCACAGCCAGACTATAGTGATCTGTTGGTATCATGACAAAATTAGGCTTTAAGGAGGGACACAGAGGAGCCTAAGTGGGGGCTTGATGAGTTTTGACTTCAATCAACATATTTAATGAAACACTTTTCGTGCTAAAGTCTTTGTATTGTGTCTGATCAGAGTCAGAATAAAAACACTGGTTTGCACTATGTAGAAATAATTGGAAACAAAGACCTGGAACCAGCAGTGGTATTCAAAGGAACAGACCTTTTCTGGGTAAAAATAATACGAGGCAAGTAGCCGACACTGGAAACGATGGAAAGAATAATTTACGTTACTATTTCCAGGTTGAGGGGGAGAAATGAATCTCTAGTATCCCAGAAATGCAGAAAGATAAAGACATGCAGAATATCCCCAAACTTTCAAAATGGAAGGTTCATCACTAATGGAGTCTATCTTATCTTACATGGCTGCCATTATCATGGTATCTGAGCACCTCAGAATCTTTAATAAGTCCATCCTATCACATAAAGATGTTGTAAGGGAAGTGCTGTTATATGAAGGGGGCACGGGAACAAAGGCAGAGAAAGACTGAGGCTATGTCTACACTTTAAAATGCAAAAAGTCCCCCCCTCCTTTATTTTTTCACTAAAACCACGGGTGCGTCTACACTTGTTAATGACTTTTTGTGGTGAAACTCAGAAGTTTCACCACAAAAAGAAAACCACCTTCACGGGAAGCATACAGCTCTTACCACTGTTCTTTTTGCGCTGCTGTGAAAGTGAAGGCACGTTCTAGCAGTGTAAACACCTTTTGGCTTCTGGAGGATGTCCCACGGTTCCAAAAGCGACCACTCTGGCCAGCGTCTCCACTGCTCTGATGCATGGACGTCCACCCCGACCCCTGTAAGCCCCGGGAAGTTTGAAGGTCTCTTTCCCTTTGTTTGTAGATGTGGCTGGGAAAGCAGCCAGACAGCAGGAGATTTTTAAAAAAATTCCACGGAAGAAACAAGGAAGTAATGGAAGTAATGGGGCTCCTGAGACATGAAGCAGAGCAGCACGGGGAACTGAGCAGGGACCCAGAATGCCTTCTGCTCACCCCCCACCCTCCTTCCCACAAGACCTATCGAGAGAGCTGCACTGTGGGATAGCCGCCCTACAGCGCTGCTCTCATCCGCGATGGAAGTGCTGGTAGTGTAAACACTGAGACGGCTGAGGAATTGAGTGAGTACACAAACCAGCCCCTTACTTTCACCAGGTCCCTATCACCAGTGAAACCTGCAGTGCAAAAACTCTAAGTGTAGACACAGCCTAAGACTATGTCTACACATAAAATGCTACAGTGGCACAGCTGCAGCTGCACCGCTGTACAGCTAAAGTGTAGACACTCACTGTAGCAAGGGAGGGTTCTCCTGTTGTGGGGATTGATCCATCCCCTGAGAGGCGGTAGCTAGGTTGATGGAATAATTCCTCTGTCGACCTAGCACTGTGCACACCTGCAGTTTGGCCTGCTGTACACTAAAAAGTTAGGCTGACCCAGCTACATCGCTCAGGGGTGTGAAAAAGCCACCCCCTGAGCCACATAATTCAGCCAACTAACCCCCAGTGTAGACAGCACTAGGCTGATGGAAGAATTCATCCATCCACCTAGCTGTCGCCTCTCGGGAAGGTGAATGACCTTCACCAATGGGAGAAACCCTCCTGTCAAAGTAGGGAGTGTCTACACTGAAGCGCTACAGATTTTTCACACCCCTGAGCACCATAGCTAGGCAGATACAGGTTTTCAGTGTGGACCAGCCTTACGCGACTTGCCCAATGTCACACAGTCTGTAGCAGACAGGCAGTGGAACAGTCTCTTGAGTCCTTGACCATGAGGCTACCCTTCTGCTCTAGCTCTAAAACAATCTAATTGCTCTGATTGGCCAGGGCTCTTTTATTCATCTTCCCTTTCACAGGTGGTGAGTATCACAGTCTAGGGGAGGCTGAGCCTCCCCAAACGGCCAGGTGTGACCCCTCCCCATGCCCCGACCCAGTCTCCCCCCTGCTTTCAGCTCTTCCCCCGTAGCCTAGGCTGGGGCCACACTGCCTGGCTGGTGCTCCAGGGGGCTTGGGTACCAGTGGCAATGGTGCAGGATCTCTGGGTTCGGCAGGGGAGGGAGGACAGGAGGTGTAGGGGGCCTCTGGGGCAGAAGGGGTGGGGCTGGGGGCTGCCTCCCCAATCTGGCGATTCACCCACTGCCTATATTCCCTTTCCTGGTTCAGAAGGCGATGGGAACATAGAAGACATTCAAGAAATCCTTCTTCCATAGCTGTAAAGTGATTTCAGTCGCTTAGCAGTGCTAGACACAAATCCACATCTTTACTCCTTCACTAAAGCAATTCTATTAAGGAGTGAATTCTAAACCTGGAACCAGAATTCAACAAAGTCCTCTCCCCTGAGAACCCTTTTTCTACAAACTCTGACATTTGGTTCACGTTGTCCTATCTGAGTGGGCTTAGTACTGAGCTTACATTTCTTCCATGTTATTTATTATCTATATTGTGGGAGTGCCTGGGAGCCTCTGTCATGGACCAGGAGCCCTCTGTGCTAGGTGCTGTACAAACAGGCCTGCCTTTCTAACACAGCTACCAGTACAGCTGAATGCCAGTTCTGTTCCAGGCAAGGTCGAGCCACGCTTCAGGTTCCAGACTCCAGATATTGCCTTGGATCGTCTAAATGCGCTGTGCCCCGTGGGGCTGCGGGGCAGCATTAATGCTGCATTTGAGGCTATCTGAGCAAGGGGATAGAGCCCCCTTACAATGAGCATTTTACAGATTTCTCGTTCTAACTCCTTTTCTGTGCACATGTCTGGGGCTCAGACTATGGCTTTGATCCTCTCCCCACTGACCCCCCTTGCTCAGTTCCTCCTCTAGTGCACAGCCCCGCTGCCTCTGCCAGGAAGCACTGCTGAAAACATTACCAGAGGTAAAGTTTTTAACTCCGGGTTGCCGTGTATCCGACTGAAAAGACAGAGTCACTCACACATGCAGACAGGATGCAAGAGGATTTCCAGGCAGTCTGTTGTCACGGTAACTTGGTGGCTCGGGATGACACGGTGTGTTTGCTCAATCTGAGCTGCACCCGCATGCTGGGAATTCGCGCCCTTCCCTTGGCCATTTTCAGAGACTGTGGCCTGGCACTCGGGGGTGTGAGTAATCCACACCCCTGCTTGCTGTAGCTAAGCCGACCTAAGTCCCCATGCAGACAGAATTCTAGCTACCACCTCTCAGCCCTCGTGTCGGCATGGGTAGCATCTCCACCGACGTGTACAGTGGCGCTGCTGTAGCGTCTAAGTGTAGACAAGCCCTGTGTCCTGTGCGTGAGTCTTGCTCTCTGCCTGCATTCTGGAGGGGCTCCTTTTAGAAATTTTGCTCAGAGATCAAAAGTTCTGGTTTATGCCTCCCAGTCACAGCCCCATCTCTTAAGGCAGTGTCCATTGTCCCGGTTCATAGGGGGCTGGTCCTCACAGAATTGGGAAAGGAAGGGGGGTCATGATAACCGTGAACTCCCCACTGCCCTCCCTGTGTGAGAGCCAAGGTCTAGGGAGGTCCTGCTACTCGGAGGGTGTGTGTGGGGGGAACAAACGGGGGCAGTAGGCCTCTCCTTACCCCCCCTCCCACTTCATGTGTAAGCAGACAGTAAATGCCTAAGGAAAGGGGGAGGGGACAGCCACTGAGGGCACGTCTACACTGGCAAAGTTACAGCTCTGGCAGTTACAGTACCGCTCAGAGAGCGCTGAAGGGAAACCGCTGTTGTGTGTTCACACTGACAGCTGCCTGAACAATAGCGTGTTCACACTTGTGGCACTTGCAGTGGTATTCGGAGCGGTGCACTCTGGGCAGCTATCCCACAGAGCACCTCTTCCTCTTCTGCCGCTAAGACTTGTGGGAAGGTGGAGGTCGTGGGACATCCTGGGTCCTGTCCCCATGCCCTGTGATGCATCACTTTACATCCCAGCAATCCCTGTGCTTCCATCTGCATTTGGGGCCATATTTCAATGGTTTGTGTACTGCGCGCCCTGCCCCTTTCAGGCTGCAGGACTGGATCCCGAACTGCTGACCAGTGTGCTGCTTGCTCTGACCAACATGTCACGAGTGGCAGTGGAATTTTTCCTTAAACTACAAAGGCAAGAGGAGTGCGACATTGATCTCTCCACATGGAATAGCTATGACACTAGATTGCTCGTGGCATTCACGAGATGCTGACCAAAGTGGAACACGGCTTTTGGAATTGGGAAACAAACACCGAGTGACGGGATCACATTGTGATGCACGTCTGGGATGACGAGCAGTGGCTGCAGAACTTTCGGATGAGGAAAGCCACGTTCATGGGACTGTGTGAGGAGCTCGCCCCAGCCCTGCGGCGCAAGGACACGAGAATGAGCGCTGCCCTGTTGTTGAAGCACGTGGCGATTGCACTGTGGAAGCTGGCTACTCCAGACTGCTACTGATTGGTCACTAATGAGTTCAGAGTGGGAAAGTCGAGTTGATGGAAGTGTGCAGGGCCATTAATTGCATCCTGCTCCGAAAGACCAGGACTCTGGGCAACATTTGTATCTTATGGATGGCTTTGCACAAATGGGCTTCCCTGACTGGAAGGGCAATAGCTGGCACACACATTCCAATTCTGGCACTAGACAACCTAGCCACTGAGTACATTAATCGCACGGGGCATTTCTCAATGGTTCTCCAGGTGCTTGTGGATCACTATGGGTGTTTCATGGACATTAACGCAGGCTGATTTGGAAAGGTGCATGACACGCGCATCTCTCAGAACACTGACTGTTCAAGAAGTTGCAAGCAGGGACCCTGAACCAGAAGATCACCGAAGGGGAATCAAAATGCCCTTTGTGATCCTGGGAGACTCCACCTACCCCTTAATACTGTGGCTTATGAAGCTTATGAAGCCATATGCGGGGCAGCTTGACAGCAGCAAGGAGTGGTTCAACAACAGGCTGAGCAAGTGCAGAAAGACTGTTGAGTGTGCGTTTGGCTGTTTAAAAGCCCGCTGGAGATGCCTATATGGGAAGCTGGACCTGGCCGATGACAATAGTCCTATGCTTATACCAGGGCTATTAGAGGGGCACGGCGCAGGGCCATAAGGATCAGGGATGGCTTGAGGCAGGAATTTGAAGCTGAAAGCCATTAATATTTATTACTATGCTCGGGATTGCAGTGCTTGTAATGCTAGGAGCTGATTGGTGCACATAACGCAAGAAGGGGGCTTAACATAATTGTATGCTGCTTTGCAGTGCTCTTTTTGCTTTCACTGACTAGACTAAAGATTGCTTTCAAACCAACACAATTCTTTTAATAAAAGACAACAACTGGAGGGGAGAGTCACGTGAAAAAATTCATCAGCAGGGAGGGGGATGGGGGATGGAAGGTCTCAAGAGGAGGAGGAGGGGTCCCAGGACAGCTACAGATGTATGTATGTCCAGGGATCATACCCAACCTTCTCATTTGAAGTAAAATGCAGCGGGTGCTGTACTTTAGCAGGGCCAAGCTGCAGAGGGATGCGTGTTGAGTGCAGTGGGTAGTGGGAATCCGCAGTGCTGGACTGTGAGGAGGGAGGAGTGGAATGCCGCAGATATAGACTGAAGCCAGGAGGTTGATAAGAGTGTGTTGGCGGGGTGGGTGGGGCACAACGTATCCCGGTCATAGCCCCTTTCTGTCATGCATTGTGAAATCTGTCGGTAGGTATCATAATTCCTATGGCTGGAGCACAGCTGGGACTGGACAGCCTCCTTTCCCCGGATGCTCAGCATTGCTCCAGGGGATCGCCTGGTGCATGAAGCAGGCATGGCCACCTGGGAAGATGTGCTGAGACCACTGCACATGTCACCGAGCAAATAGGAAGGGGACTTGCAAATCTGCAAAGGAATGTATGGGGTAGGGCTTGATGGTTGGTCACCTGAGGGCAGGGCAGAAGAGTTCAAACCGATGACTGGAGAGGTGAGAACAGGCATTGTGGGACACCTCCTGGGGGCCACTCACAGCACTGTAATTGACCAGGGTGTCTACACTGGCACCGATGCTGTAGCCCCGGCGCAGAAAGCTGTATGCCTCTCGTCGGGGTGGGATTTTTAGAGCACTACAGCTGCGCAGTTTCTGTGCACTAGTGGCTTGGCAGTGTGTAACCTCGGGAGTTACTGCGCAGAAACTTGCCAGTGTAGACAAGGCCTGAGATGAATGGAGCGGTTCACTCTTCTCAGAGTTATTGTTTCAGGCTGTATTCACATCCATGGGTGTTCTCATTCAGCTGAGAGCATCACATTGAGATGAATGGGCCACTTCACACCTCCGAGCCTCCTGGAGTACAGCCTCTTCTCCACACACTAGGCCCAGATTTGCGGTAGGGACTCTACATCTCCATTCTCCTGCCATTCCCTGCCTCCAGCTGGTACACGCTCCCCAGGTCTGCCCCCCTCTCCCCTTCAAAAAGATCACCACTGACTCTCCCCAGATCCTCAGCCTGCAGAGTCCATGCTGACATCTGCCTCTCGAAGTGGAGGAGGGAGAACCAGGCTGAGATGGCCAGGCAGACGGGAGAGCTGATACAAGAGATGTGAAGGGATGAACATGCAGCTCGAGGTAATTCTTGCCAAGGAGCTAGAGCCATGGAGGATGAAAGTTGGTCTGAGGAACACATGGGTGCTGAGAAATTATTTTAAAAAAAAGAAGGAAATCAAATGCCCCAAAACTTGGTTAATGCAGAATTAAGGTTGGTCATTGGTGCCTTATGCCCTGAACGCGAAGAGTGGCTAAACGTAAACTTCTGAAAGACAGAGCACGAAGGGATAAATTACATGCCACTCCCACAGTGCAACTTTAACCCTGCCCTCTGAGCAATGCCCCAACATGCCAGTAACACATACTAGCACGCTACCCACATAGATGCTACAGAACCCCTGGGACCAGAGCACACACATGAGCACTGCAGGACAGAATCTAACACCTCTTTGCTCACGTAAAACTTGGGTTTAGTCAGGTGTAGCAAACAGGAACTATCTGCACCTGCCGTACATTCAAACACTGAGCCTACCCCAGACCTGCCACCCCTTTCACCCCCCTGAGGCATTGGTCTCACTCAGCCCCAGCAGCCCACTAGCGGACTGCTGGCAGTCCCTATGGCAAGACGACGCCCTGGTGCATGTTTATGGACACAACTTTCCAAATTCAGCACTGAAATGAGGCCTGGATCGCTCAAGGCACATGGGCACATCCCCTCATGTCACAGGGACAGCTCTGCCAAGCTGCTCCACGTAATCCCTCCACCCTTCAGTGCAGCTGCACTTAACCCAGCAAAGGCATCTGCAGTGCATGCAGGGAAACGCTGGAATTCCAGTCTGCGGCGCTTAGCACAAACAAGGGCTTGTTCTCTGAGCCCTTTCTTATACCTGCGTGTTGTTGGTTCATAGACACCGACGCCAGAAGGGACTATTAAGCCAGCTACTCTGACTGCCTGTATGACACAGCCAGAGCATTTCATCCAGTTATGCCTGTAGTGAGCCTCATACTAGACACCCGCATCCGGCCTGATTTGTAACATTGCCAGCATGCAGTCCCTCATTGCTGATCAACTAGGGACTTTGGGGGGGGGGGGTGGGAAGCGGGGGAGGGAAGAGGCCCTCTTATCACCCCGCTTGTAGGCAGGTTTTGTGGAGCCACAGCTCTCACTGCCCACCCAGCCATGGGCTCTGAATGCAGAGCCACGGGGCCTTGCCGTGCAGGGTGGGGGCTGATCCTACTTCAGAGGAGAGCGCGAGCCTCCAGTCCCTCTAGCATCCACATGAAGGTGGTTGAGGCATTGTCATGGACCGGGGCCTGGGCAGTCAGGCCTTGTGGTCAGGACTGGAGTCAGTGGCCAGGAATAGTGCAGAAGTCAGAGCCAGGAACTGAGCAGAGGAGCAGGGGTGGAATGAACTGGGTAGGACAGGAACAAGGCAAGAGCCAGGCTGGGCTCAAGGCTGGGAGCAGGGCAGGCAGCGGCAAGACCACAGCTGCAGGCATGTGCCTCATCGAGCAGCTAGAGATCTGCTCTTGGGCCTAAGAGCTGGCCAAAGAAGTCAGAAAGCCTATCAGGCCACCCTGCTGTGGCTCCGCTGTGCTCATTCGCTGCCCAGAGCACAGCTGTAAGTTGTAAGTCCTCAGTCCTAGCAGGCATGTGGGGCAGGGGAGAAGGCCCGCAGGCTCAGGAGGATCTACAGTTGGAGGGGAGCTGCTCGGGTGGGGTAGACACTGATTCAGAGGGGTCATTGGGGGGAACAGGCGTGGAGGAGTGTTGGAGAGGGAAGGAGGATGTGGCTTATGGGAGAGAGCAGGTGTGTTTGGTGGGGAGAGGGAGGTGGAGCTGGCAGGGCAGGAAGGCTTTTAAAGGCTCATTGGCCATGGGGCTGTGGAGAAGCAGGAAATGTGCACTCCTGGGAGTGCACAGTAAAAAAATGGACGTCCCTCATTTCACAGGGCGTTGTCCCTCATCCTGACAGGCACGTGTCCCTCATTTCGAGAGGGGTGGTGGCAGCTAGTGCTGCCTCGTTGGGGAGTCTCCACTTTGAGAATGGCAAAGCTGCTACTCACCCTCCCAGCATCCCTTTGGAGACTGATTTCCTTCCGTCAGAGCCCTGTGGGGACAAGGGAGAGCTGCAAGTGTGGGATTCCCCTGGGATGCACCAGCTGGAGTTTGTGTTATCAGTGTGAGTTACACACAGGAAAAGGTTCCCCTACCCTGCCGGGACCCAGGGCTGCCGCTGTCAGGCTGTGACTGAAGCAAACCTTGCTGATCACGGTTTATTTGTCATTTCAGGCCCTGATCACGTTTGACGATGTTGCCATCTATTTCTGCAAGGAGGAGTGGGAGGAGCTAGTGGAATGGCAGAAGGAGCTCTACAGAGACGTGATGAGGGACAACTATGAGACTTTGATCTCCCTGGGTAAGGATAATTTTTCTTTGCCAACTCTCACTCAGATTCAGTTCATGGTTATTTCCACGTTCCATTGATTTGTGGTGGTCCACAGTGGAGTGGAGGGTTGCACCACTGTAACTAAACCAGTTTCAAACCAGTACAAAAACTGTGTGTAGACAAGTCCACAGATTCCTCATGTGCTCCCACAATATAGCAATAGCTGCAATATCTCTATTGACAGTATCCTCCAGTTGCAAATAACTATTATGTATTTCTTCACATTTAACTAAGCATATAAGAAAAGCTAATTTATACACTAATATTGACTTAAAATCTGCTTCATTACAGGGTATAACATGGAGTAATAGTTTGAGAGATTACAAGTTCCATTGTTAAGGGCAACTAACTGCACATGTTTTATAATACAGGAATATTTAAAATCCCACACAGGTAATCAGGAGAAGCAAAATATTATATACCAGCCCCAAGATTAACCCTCATTCACTGCCCCTTGCTTCTTCTTGCGTTTATAAGCATTGTTATTATGTGTTGATTGATTAAAGTCTTAAACACTGAAACCAGGTTGCTGCTAAAATACACTTTCTAATAGATAAGAGATCTCTGTCCATCGAGCTTTAGGAAAGTGAGACCCGTCAGCTCAGAAAACGGGTAGCTTCCTTTTGAAGCAGTAATTCTTAGACACTTGCTCAACAAACCATCTCTGAATGATGACTGGCACCAGGTGAATGACTGGAATTTCTGTCTCACGGGAAACAGGAAGGGCGTCAGGCAGGTTGCCTTTGGCGGCTTGCCTGCAGAGGGTCCGCTGGTCCTGCGGCTTTGGTGGACCTCCTGCAGGCATGCCTGCGGAGGGTTCGCTGGTCCCGCGGCTTCGGAGGGCCTCCCGCAGGCGTGAAGCCATGGGACCAGAGGACCCTCCACAGGCAAGCTGCCGAAGGCAGCATGCCTGCCGTGCTTGGGGCGGCAAAATCCCTAGAGCCACGCCTGCACACCAGGGGGTGCAGGAACACCCCCGGCACCCATAATTCCAGCCCCTATGTACACACTGTGCTCTATATGTCTCCTGTCTGTTGGGGTCCTCATTAGCATTCAGTATTGATCAGCTATCCATGTCACCTTCGGTGAAGAAATGGTGTTGATTTCACATCAGTTACCATTTCGTGTGAAACGAATTATTGGTGTGCCCTAGTCCTGTTCCCAGTGGCTTTGGGTCTAGATCAGAAACTCCGTCACAGCAGGCAGTAAGGCCCTGATCCAGCAAAGTGCTGTGAGGATATGATAGGACTAATCCCACTGACTTCAGTGGGATCACTCATGTGCTTACAATGAAACATGATCTTGGAGAGCTTTACTGGACCAGAGCTTAATTCCACAAGTTGTAAGTAGCCCCATAAGAAAAAGTCCAAGGACTAAACTGGTAGGAAAACCAAACTGCTCTTTCTCCAGGACAGAGAGGGGGAAAGCACGTCCTGCCTATAAGCTATCCACTTTGGGAGCAATCTGAGGGCATCAGTCTCATGGTTACAAAAATAATTTCTGCTGCCAGCAAATTCCCTTAAAATGTCCAAATTAGCTGATTGGAAAGTGTTCTCGTCTTTTTTTCCTGCAGAACATTTAGATGAAAATGAAGAATAGTTTTTGTCAAAATATTTCATGGGGTTTTCCCCACAGAAAATCAACCCCCCAAAATATTTCTATTCAGAAAATGATGCTCCAGTGCCTTGGGAGTTGTAGTTCAAGTGCCTCATGCTCCATTTTATTCTATAGGCTGGGGTCCCTGATTGGACTACATCTCCCATGATGCACAGTGGTCTCCTGTCTTGTTGAGGGGCGGTGGTGCACCAGAGTGGTCACGTTGCCGTGCTGTGTAGTGGGAGACAAAAGTCCAGCTAGGGAGCCCAGTCCATGGAGGAGGATGGGAGCATGGGTACTGCGGCAGCACTTCAGAATGGAAATATTTGGTTTTGGACATTCAGTTTTTCACCTAAACAACAGTTTGTGCAGAAAGCAGACACTTCTCACCACAAAAAAGTGTTTAGTCAAAAACCCAGGAAGGGTTCAGGGGAAGAGTTTATTTGTTTATTTAGTCCCCTACAAAATACTAAATTCTTTATATTTGAAATGAGTTTTTTCTGATGTTCATTCTTCTCCAGTGCCAGGTCCTGCAGCTACCAAACCTGCCCTTATCTGGCTGATAGAACAAGGTGAAGAGCCATGTGCCCGGACTTGCCAGGACTCGGGGGAAGGAGGCAGTGCGAGGTACGTTTCCTCAGGTGAGTAACAATTTACACTTCAACAGTTATTTGCATCTTTCAAAAGCTTCCTAGTAAAAAATTGGCCGAGTCTGGCTCTGACTCAGGGTTTCCTCAAAAGAAGAATTCAGAGAAATAAGGACCGACTAAAACTATTGGAGGACCAAAAGATTTGGCCTCGTTTTATCCTTTCATATTCCAATTTGCATACTAATAAAAATGTGCATGTTAATTTTCACCATAATAAAATTTGCCACACAATTTCCATAGTAATAAAAATTTGCATACTGACGTGCATAGTAATACAGTGTGCTGCATAATGATTTGCATAGTAATAAAATGTTCATGCTAATAAACCCAGATGACAAGCCCTGGCTCTGCACTCCCCCATACCTTGCAGGCGTTTGCAATCCGAAGTTGGACTGGCTTGCATGTGGTCTCTATCTTCAGAATGGGTTAAACCAAACCTCTGGATCAAAAAAGCTAACATGGCCCCATCCTTGTTAACGTGCATATCTAGCTCCGCCCTCTTCTCAGCCCTTTATCATTGTCCTTTTCCCTACTGGCTAAGTAATTCTCTTCCCCTTCCTAGTTACAGTCTGGCTGAAGTCACTTGTCTGGTGCCTAAGCTTTAACGAGCACATAATGCTCACTGTTCTTGTGAGAGACTCCCAGAAACCCACATGGTCTTAGGGACACTTCTAAACATAATCAGCTCGTGGCCAACATTCTGAAGAACGCTTACTGACTCTGGGTACCTGAATCTTGGCACAAGACACCAGGTGCCTTATCTTCATGCTGAAACCTCTGAAAAATCAGAACAGCAGTGTCTCCACTTGGGGACCCAGCAATTCAGGGACCCCAAATCAGTGGCCACTTTTAAAGAGGAGGCCATGTGTACCTGCACTGCTTTGCTGGACAGTGCACACAGAGGGCCCATAGGGACACCTCTCTAGTCCTTTTGTTTTCGTGCTTGCGGTCGCTGCAGATCAGTGACTTTCAGGAGCGGGGTCCTGACCAAAGACAATGTGCTGCGTGATGTGATTTTGGATTGGGAGGGTCCCAGAAGTCATTCCCAAGTGGCTGGGATTACCTTTCTTGCACTGCCAGTCAGCTGTTCTCCAGCCAGGAGCACAAACATGCCTACTCCCCACTGAGAACAGTTGATTGTTGATCCAATCCATATGAATTTTATATGAGCCCAGAGGAGCTGCCTACTTCAATTGCAATTGACCCACAGTAACTTGTTTTCTGCATATAAAAGCCAGGGCCAGTGTTAGGAGGTAGCAAGCAGAGCAATTGCCAGGGGCCTATCCCACAGGGTCCCCCACAAACCTACATTGCTCAGGCTTTGGCTTCAGCCCTGCGTGGCGGGACTCAGGGCCCCGGTGTTCAGCCCCATTTGATGAGGCTTCAGATTTCTACCCTGGGCCCCAGCAAGTCTTAACGCTGGTTCTGCTTGGCGGATCCCCTGAAACGTGCTCACGGCCCCCCAGGGGGCCCCAGACCTCTGGTTGAGAATCACTGACCTAGATAGCTCTCCATGTTGCATAGATAACAGCCCAGAGGAGACCAGGGCAGGGAAAATGCGGGACAACCTTCTAATCAGCCAAATCAGTTAATTGGCTGATACCCAGACAGACAAGTATTTCAAAAGCTTCCTTCTTCCACAGGATTCCATTTGCAATTAATCTTCCTTAATCTGATGGTTGTAATATATATATTAGTTCAGTTATATATTCTACTGCACACTTGATTTCAGGATTTCTTGTAAACAATAAACAAAAGGTCCTACAGAAGAATACACAAGATATCCTGTAGCATATTCCAGTTTACAGAATATTTAGCCCACATAAGAGAGGTTTTCTAGGGTTAATCAAATACTCTGTAAATGAATCTTATTCATTTTCAGTAAATGGCAACTAAATTCCAGCTGGTACTTGTTCTTGCAAGACTGAGATTTAGGAACAATTGGTGTGTGCTTGAGAGGTGTCAATTTTAAGTGTTGTCTGCTTGTACAAGACACAAAACAGAGGAAACAAGTGGTTGTCTATGAATAGCAGTAGGATCATTATCCATGTATTAGATGCTTGTTTGAACTGTGTGCAATTCCAGATTCAAGTTCATTAAATAGGCTGCTGAGATATTATGTTGCAGATGATGGGCAACATTTTCCAAGGAGCCCAAGTCCCATTTTCAGAAGGGATTTAGAACTAGATTCACAAGGGGACTTTGGCACCAAACTCAAGTGGCTAGGTGCCACAGAGATCCTCAGAACCCCTTCTTAGCTCCTGCCCAATCCTGAAAGCACCCCTGTTTCTGCAAATGAAGTTCCCTCGGGGCTAAGCTTTTGCTGGCGGACAGGAACGAGTCCAGGCAACTCCTGAGGCTGCCAAGCTGCTCAGCATCCTAGCTCCTGCCCAAGCCCCTATGGGATTCTTTAGCTAGATATTTGCCTGTGGGGCCCAATCCGGTAGGTGTTCTCGTAGCATGACAAAGCCAGCCCAGAACACCCAAGGGCCTGCTAGTGAGGGCACTGGTCAGAGGTTTGCACCCAAGTTCATGTCCTTGCTCCAAATCGGGCAGAGTGGGGATTTGAAAACAGGTCTCATCTCCCAGGTGAGTGCCCCAACCACTGGGTTATTGGCTATAATGGGGTGGGTTCTCAGTCTGTTTTTTTGTGAGAAGGGGCTGCCCTGGCTTAGGCACCTAACTCCAGGAGAGGATTCACAGCTGTGAATCCCAATTCTAATGACCTTTGAGCCCTCAGCATTTTCTACTGGTTAACTTAAGCAACAAAATGTCCAGCGTGTTGCTTCCTGTAACTCCCATTCTTAGGTACCCGACTCTCATGCATTGTGTGGGGAGCCTGGACACCTAATCTGGCACTGAGGATTCCATTGGGAACCTCAGTCCTTTTGTGGATCTAGCCCTTAGGCCTAAATCCTAGTAACTTCAATGTGGCTAAGGGCTTGTCTACGCTACAATCTTAAATTGACCCAGTTAGGTCGTTTTACAGCCACCGCGCTGTGCATGCTGACCAGGATTGGAGAGGGGCAGTGTGGGGGCTGAGCGCCAGGGGGGGAAAGCCGTCTAAGGCTTCTTGCCTCCAGCAGGGAGATTCAAACCCACAGTCTGGCTGGCTGCCATCCCGGTGAGGAGCAGGGAACCAGGACCCTGAGGGACAGCTGGGCTCCCAGTGGGAAGCCAGGGTGACAGCCCAAGCCAGCAGCCTGGGGGCTGCCGTGCTCTTGGCAGGGAGTGGGGAACTGGGACCACAGGGGGGCAGCCCAGCCTGGAGCGGAGACTTCACAGCAGCCCGGCTGGGGAGCCTGGCGCCAGCTCTCTTGTCAATTTCACAGCTCCAGCAGAGAGAGCCAACAGCCCATGTAAGTAACAGTGTCTACATAGACTCTGCTTTGTCCTAACTACACCGACATAAGCCCTGCGCCTCTTGTGGAGGTAGAGTTATGTCGGTGTAGTACGGCACTTACATTGGCGGGAGCAAGGCTGTAGTGCAGACACTGACATCGTTAGGCCAATGTAAGCTGCCTCGTCGACCTAACTCTGTAGTGCAGGCCAAGCCTAAGGCTCTGGAGTATCTAAATCACTTTTGAAAACAGGACTTACCGTACATATATTTATCTTAGGCATTTATGAAATAAGTACATTGATCCACGTGCATGCACTAATCCAGCTCTGGGTTCCCCTTTATTCCAGCCCATGAGCTCATCTCAAGAAATAATGATAAGGAGTCTCTAGAGATGTTGGATGAGCACAGGACCTTGCCACGAGAAGCCAGGGCAAGTGCTTTCCCAGGCTGTGGTTGGGGTGTGGGCGAGGGGCAGCCTGGGTCAGAAGGACAGCAGAAGCCAGCAGGAAACCCAAGTGGTGGAGCGAATCGGTGTGGCAGAGGATTCAGTGAAGTGGAAGATGCTGCTGCCTCCCCAAGAACCTCCCCAGAGCAGAGATTGCACTGCTGCATGGAATACAATGAACGCTTTCCTCACCTGTCGCATGTAACCTATCACTCCAGAGCCCATGCTGGGGAGAGACCCCATAAGTGCCCCACCTGCGAGAAGGAATTCAGCCGGCGTGCACACCTTATTCAGCATCAGCAGGTGCACACCAGGGAGAGACCCTACAGCTGCCCTGAGTGTGGGAGGGGCTTCAGCCGCAGCTCTAAGCTTATGGAGCACCAGAGACTCCACACAGGGGAGAGACCCTACGAATGTCCCGAGTGCCAGAAAAGCTTCAGCCAGAGCTCCAGGCTGATCAAACACCAGAGAATCCACACAGGGGAGAGGCCCTTCCAGTGCCCCAGGTGCGAGAAGAGCTTTGCAGAGAGCACGAGCATGCTGCAGCATTACAGAGTCCACACGGGGGAGAGGCCCTACACGTGCAGCTACTGCCAGCAGAGCTTCAGCCGAGGCTCGCGGCTGGCGGAGCACCAGAGGGTCCACACTGGGAAAAAGCCCCATCAGTGCGGCGAGTGCGGGAAGAGCTTCGGGAACCGCTCGACCCTCACCACCCACTACAGGACCCACACGAGCGAGAGGCCCTTCACATGCGGTGAGTGTGGCAAGAGCTTCAAGCAAGGCTCGGCGCTGATCGCGCATCGGAGGAGCCACACCGGAGAGAGGCCCTTTACATGCACAGAGTGTGGGAAAAGCTTCGCTCTGAGCTCACACCTGATCAAACACCAGAGAATCCACACGGGGGAGCGACCCTTCCAGTGCCCCGAGTGCGAGAGGAGCTTCGTGCGGAACTCGCACCTCACCGAGCATCGCCGGATCCACACCGGGGAGAGACCCTACCAGTGCCCTGAATGCAAGAGGAGCTTCCGCCGCAGCTCCCGGCTCGTTGAGCACCAGAGGATCCACACAGGAGAAAGACCCTACAAATGTCCCCAGTGCGAGAAGAGCTTCAGCCGCAGCTCGGCCCTCAGCGATCACCGCCTCCGAGTCCACGCGGAGGAGGACAGCCCCTCCGATCAGCCGAACGCCCCCGGAAGGGAAAGAGGCTACCAGTGCGGCGAATGCGAGAAGAGCTTCTTTCGGAGATCCCGTTTTGTTGAACACCGCAGAGTCCACACAGGAGAGAGGCCCTTTAAGTGTCCCGAGTGCAAGAGAGGCTTCCGCTCCAGCACAACCCTTACCAAACACTCCAGAATCCATACAGGGGAAAAGCCTTACAAGTGTTCTGCATGCGAGAAATGCTTTGTCCACTGCTCCAAGCTGATGGCACATCAGAGGAGCCACACCACAGAGAAACCCTTTAAATGCAACGAGTGCGAGAAAAGCTTCACTCAGAAGTCGGGCCTCATAGATCATCAAAGGATCCACACGGGAGAAAAACCCTATCGATGTCCCACCTGTGAGAAAAGCTTCAGCAGGAGCTCGACACTCATTCAGCATCAGAAAATCCACATGACAGACAAACCCTATAAGTGTCCTGAGTGTGAGAGAGGCTTTAGACGACACGCACATCTCAGAGAACACCAGAAAACCCATGCACCATAGGAACTGGCTGAATTTAGCACACAGAGCTAGCCACTGAAGGCGGATGTATTCCTGTCAGCGTTCGGGAAGTGCCATCAGCAGTATTTCTAGAGCTTGGGAGACTTGTTTCATGACGAAAAGGAAATAATTGTATTTTGGGACAGTTGGGAACGAACAAGGAAATTTGGTGCAAATAACTAGTGCTCCTGGAATGTTGAGGTTGAGAAAATAAGCCGTCCGAAGCCAGGCAATGCAGAGTTAAGTGCAGCCTTACCGTTGTCCTCTTGTGCTTATCCCTTTACAAACAGGATTTCTCTTGATTATAAAAAGATTTGCCAATTAATGTAACAGATACAAACAAGAATTTCTTATGCAGCCCTGCAGACAATATATCACAGTATAGCATAGCTGAGGCAATGGGGTTGGCTTGCTTTTTTTTTTTTTTTTAAAGTCTCAGTGAGATCTGCAAGACAAGTGAAATTTAATGTTCCGTAACAACACAGTAGCAAATATTGTAAATTGACTGGCACAGAGTGTGAAGTGACCAGGTGTTCGAGGTTATCTCAGTGGCCGGTGCCTGAGCATGCATAGCAGAGTTTCTTCTTCTCACTGCCCCTGTCAGCAGCCTTTCTGGATGCCCAGTGGTTCACCGCTTTCCACAAGTTAGCCGTCCAGCTAGTTCGCCCTTTCAGGTACCAAATCCCAAGTCAAAACCACAGTCTCAGTATCTGTGGGCCCCCAGGCCTTCCCCTAGGATCCTGAAAACAGAGACAAATCTAAATGTTACCCAGTGTTTCCAGCCCCAGCACACTCACCACCTCAGTCCATTCCAGTGCCTCAGTCCTTGCTACACTCTCTTTTGGGCCACCACACCAAGTGTCTTCATCTCCTGCAGCCTCTGTTTACTTCTGGCCCCTAGTTTTTCAACCTCCTGCAACCATCCTCAGCCACTTTGGCCTCTTTCCCAGGGTTCATGCCCCTCTGTCGTCAGGGTTCACTGCTAGCAGGCTGGTCAGTGCCCCTCCTGGGTCCTCGTTCCTTCTGTCAGCCCCAGGACTTCCTACCGGCTTCCCCCTACCCGCTGTTGGGCTTCCTTCTTGATAATTTTGCCCTACCAGACACACCCCTTCCCCAGGTGCAGAAACAGCAGGGCTAATTAAGACCTCGTCTGCATCTTTAACCTATTCCTGAACCCTACTCCCCTTACATAGACTCCCTGGGTGCTGTGGGGGGGGGGGAGGTTGACCCCCATTCCCCATTCTGAGCAGCACTAGTCCAAGATCGTACAGGAGGGTGGCCCAGATGCTCACCTAGTCACTTTGAAGTGGATAGCTGCTGCAGCCAGTGGGAGAAGACATCCTAGAATATCGTAGAATCCTAGGACTGGAAGGGACCTCGAGAGGTCTTCTAGTCCAGTCCCCTGCACTTAGGGCAGAACTGAGTATTATCTAGACCATCCCTGACAGGTGTTTGTCTGATCTGCTCTTAAAAATCTCCAATGATGGAGATTCCACAACCTCCCTGGGCAATTGATTCCAGTGCTTAACCACCCTGACAGTTAGGAGTTTTTCCTAATGTCCAACCTAAACCTCCCTTGCTGCAATTTAAGCCCATTGCTGCTTGGCCTATCTTCGGAGGTTAAAGAAAACTATTTTTCTCCCTCCTTGTAACAACCTTTTATGTATTTGAAAACTGTTGTTATGTCCCCCCTCAGTCATCTCTTCTGGAGACTAAAAAAACCCCCAAACCCTTTTTTTTCAATATTCCCTCATAGGTCATGTTTTCTAGCCCTTTAATCATTTTTGTTGTTCTTCTCTGGACCTTCTCCAGTTCATCCATATCTTTCCTGAAAGGTGGCACCCAGAACTGGACACAATACTCCAGCCAAGGCCTAATCAGCACAGAGCAGAGTGGAAGAATTATTCCTTGTGTCTTGCTTACAACACTCCTGCTAATACATCCCAGAAGGATGTTTGATTTTTTTGCAACAGCGTTACACTGTTGACTCATATTTAGCTTGTGATCCATGATGACCCCCAGATCCCTTTCCCCAGTACTCCTTCCTAGGCAGTCAGTTCCCATTTTCTATTTGTGCAACTGATGGTTCCTTCCTAAGTGGAGCACTTTGCATTTGTTCTTATTGAATTTCATCCTATTTACTTCAGACCATTCTCCAGTTCATCCAGATCATTTTGAATTTTAATCCTATCCTCCAAAGCACTTGCAACCCCCCTCCCAGTTTGTTATTGTCTGTAAACTTTATAAGTGTACTCTCCATGCTATTATCTAAATAACTGATGAATAATATATGGAGATATACCAATCTCATAGAGCTGGAAGAGTCATTGAGTCCTCTCCCCTGCCTTCACTAGCAGGACCAAGTACTATCCTGAACAGTTTTGTGGGTTGTTGTTTTTTTTTGTCTCAGATCCCTAAATGGCCCCCTCAAGGATTGAACTCACAAGCTTGGATTTAGCAGGCCAAGACTCAAACCACTGAGCTATTCCTCCCTAGCTCTATGAAGAGATTGAAGAGAACTGGACCCAGAACTGATCCTTGTGGAACCCCATTTGATATGCCCTTCCACCTTGACTATAACCACGGATAACTACTATCTGGGAGCAGTTTTCCAAACAGTTGTGCACCCACCTTAGAGTAGCTCCACCTAGGTTGTATTTCCCTAGTTTGTTTATGAGGTGATGCGAGACAGTATCAGAAGCCTTGCTAAAGTCAGGCTATATTCATCTGGCCACTTGGTGATGAGATGCACAGGCTGCTTACCAGGCTGTGGATGAGTGTGAGGTCATAGAGCATCTCGAAACACCAGGAGCCTTTGGGAATTGAGACTCGGTTCAAAATATCCCAGTCCCCACCCATCCCTTCCCCATCACACGACCTCCTTTCATTCCACTCGCTGGGTTTAGGTCAGCCACATGGCTCAGGTTGGTGATTGTCCTTATCCAGGGCTGCTTTGCATAACATAAAAGGAATCCTGAGGTTGACCGGTTCCTTATTCAAAGGCCAATTTGATAGCAACATAAAAGTAAACATTTGAAAATTAGATCTGTCGGTTAATCACCGTTAACTCACGTGATTAACAAAAAAATTAATCACGATTAATCACACTATTAAACAATAGAATATCAATTGAAATGTATTAAATATGTTTGGATGTTTTTCTACATTTTTTCAAATATATTGATTTCAATTACAAAACAGAATACAAAGTGTACAGTGCTCACTTTATATAATTTTTTGTTACTAATATTTGCACTGTAAAAATGATAAACAAGAGAAACAGTATTTTTCAGTTCACCTAATACAAGTACTGTAGTGCAATCGCTTTATCGTGAAAGTGCAACTTACAAATGTAGGGGATTTTTGTTACATATTTAATTAACACTTTTTTTTAACAAGCGTCTTCAGCATGGAAGCATGTCCTCTGGAACGATGGCAGAAGCGTGAATAGACATGAATGTTTAGGGCATCTGGCATGTAAATAGCTTGTGACGCCGGCTACAACAGTCCCATGCGAACGCCTGTTCTCACTTTCAGGTGACAGTGTAATTAAGAAGTGGGCAGCATTATCTCCCGTAAATGTAAACAAATTTGTTTCTCTTAGCGATTGGCTGAACAAGAAGTAGGACTGAGTGGACGTGTAGGCGCTAAACTTTTACACTGTTTTGTTTTTGAATGGAGGGGGTTTTGTACATAACTACATATGTAAGTTCAACCTTCATGATAAAGAGATTGCATACAGTGCTTGTATTAGGTGCATTGAAGAAATATTTTGTTTTCTACTGTGCAAATATTTGTGATAAAAAATAACTATAAAGTGAGCACTGTACACATTGTATTCTGTGTTGTAATTGAGTATATTTGAAAATGTAGAAAACATCCAAAATGATTTAAATAAATGGTATTTTATTGTTTAACAGTGTGATTAATCGCGAGTCATTTTGTTAATTGCTTTACAGCCCTATTCGAAATTCAGTATCATAGAGGAATGTGGGTCACATTCGGGCAGCTGCCATCTCTCTGCAACACACGGAGTTATGGCTAGGATTTTAAAGGTATTGAGATGCCTAATTGCCATTGAAATTGATGGGAACTAGGCACGTAATTACCTTTAAAAATCTGGGCTCATGTGCCTGCTGTTAGCTGCCAGTCCAGGTCACAAGCACTGGCTGCTTTCCCCGGGTACTGTTTGCGCTGGGATCCTTAGACCTTTGCCTGCACAAGAAAGTTGCTGCAGTTTAACTGAACTTAACGTATACCTGACAGGTATAAATGCCTGTGTGGACACTCTTAGGCCAAGGTAAAAGTGGCTCGTTTGGGTTTAACTGTAACTTGTTCCCGGTTGACGTAAGCAAAACCAAAATAAGCTGCTGTTACTGAGCGTGTCCAGGGAGGGTTTTGCATTGATTTAACTGAACAGGCGTAAATCACCCCTAGTGCCCTCGTTTATACCCAGCCCTGGTACAGCTGTAACCATAGCAGTATAGTTAAGGCGCCTGCCCCTCACGTGGCTGCAGTTAAAGCAGTGTAAAGGTGCTTACAGCGGTGCAGCTTATTCCGTACAGGAAAGGGAATAAATTATACTTTATACAGTCTAACGCTCCACTCCAGGTGTTCTACTGTATCCCTAGATTGGTAAGAACTCACCTCCCTCTCCCCACCTGGCATACAGCCGTACAAACACTGTGCATGCAGCAGGTGTTCATTAAACTTCAGTGCCCCTGCGTGTGCTGATGAGCCCTTCGGGGGGTGGCAGGACCGCAGGGGCTGGGAACTTGTTTTGCAGGGAGAGTCATTCCCACCTCAAACCTGACTTTATAGCATTAGATGTAGGTTCCCCGGCTTTAGTATATAGTGGAAATAGCAACTGCAATGTATTTATTACCCTTTCCTCCCTCTCGTAGCCAGCCCCCTTGCATGTAAGTGTGATGGCTGTTTTGTTCTAATGCTGTTTATTAAAGCATAAAATGCTATGTGCTCTCTCTGTTTATTAGCATTCAGCATGGAATGGGCAGGTCCCTTCCCCACCAGCACAGAAGCGCAAGGTGCTTTGAGCACATCCCGATTACAGGCAGCCATGCCAGACCATCTGGGGGAAGCAGCCATTGCAGTTCTTAGGCACAGTACAAGCTATGGGACAAAGCTGGCCAGTTCAAATCCTGACTGCGACCAATGTACTATGCTGACCCCTCTACAGTCACCGCAGCCTCTTGCTCTGTCACCTATCGCAGACCCAGTCACATCCTTTTCTCCTGACCAACTTCCCAACCTCCTGGCCCCACACCCATGTCCGGGGATTAAGCTTGGCATTTTCAGCATTGCTCCACACAGCAGGTGCGTGTTGGGTGCTGAGGACTAGCTCCACAAAGGAACGTGGGCATCCCAATGCACAGCGGTGTCAGGCCATTGGCGGCTCTGGGCACGTGCACCACTAGACACATAGGCACCTGGGGAAACTTGCCAACTATAGGATTAGGTAGAAGCTGAGCAGGGGAGTTGAGGATCTCCGGCGTCCCTCTGTGGAACTAAACCTGAGCTCTTAGCATCACGGAAAACGACTCTGCTCCAATCCTACCGCCCCTTGGTAGGGTCTCTCTGCTGCTGACGCTATTGCAAGCGGATTATTTTGGAACAAGTCTCCCTGGTCAGCTCCTACAGTCTGACACCAGTGAGGTCAATTTGCCTCCTGCAGAACTGTGCATGTTATTAGATGTGACTAGAAACTGATGCAACTAGGAGGCATTTTGTGGGGGATAAAACATTTATTCTGGCCAAAGGTGTCACACAGCTCCAGTATTTGTGGGTTTCCTTGTTTTATGGTTTCTTGACCCACTGTCACCCTGCTACTGCAGATTTAGCCTGGCTCCAAACACTGCCCTGAAGGGCCTGCTTGACAAGCTTCTCTTATCCCCCAACAAAATTACCACCCCTCCTCCTCCAACCTCCCTTTCCCCCATACATATAAAACCAGGCAGTCCGAGCGTGCCCTGTTGTATTTATGTATAAAGTATCTACAGTCATGGTTGCAATACACTGGTCCATTGGAATGGACAGCAGTTGGAAACACCCTGCATATAATAAGAGATGGCTTGATTGTGCTGGTACGGTATTTAATGCCACAATATGGCGGAGCTAGGACTAGTGGGTTACCCATGGCTTGCAAGGCATAGGGAGTGCTCTGCCGGCTAGTCTTCAGGATGCACCAAAAATGTGGTTCCCCCTGAGGAGACCAAAGTCTTACCTTTCACATGAACACACTGGGCTTTTTAAAGACTCTTTGAAGCTCTGCGGCAAAAAAACTGATCAACATGCACTTTAGCAGCCCCATCGGCATTTAACCACAATATGCCAGTGCAGGGAATGAAGCTAGACTGTAGCAGCATATCTACAAAGACTGGTGCAGTGGAGCGAGCAAGCTTATTGGGACCATTTCACAGTGCTGACTGCCCCTGGAACTCACCCTCTGCCCAGGCTCAGAGATGGGGCGGTGGACAGTCATGCCTAGTGGTTGGAACAGGAGTCAGTAGCCAAGAATAGAAACGTGAGGAAGAGCTGGCATTAGATCTCAGAGCTGAGGGTCAGTGCTGGATTACCTGGACTGAGGCAAGGCACAAGTAGGACTGGATACAAGCAGGTACAGGAGCTATCACAGCCGTGGGCAAATGCGTTGACCAACTCCCAAACGCCACTGCTGCTGGGCTTAACGACTGGCCTGCTGCCACTGCCCATCAATCAGGGGCTGCAGCCAATCAGGCAGCCTACTGTAGGCCAGCTGCACTCATTAGCCTGCCCAGAGACTGGGTCCGCTGCAGGCCTCATACCTGACATCTAGGCTACTCTGATACACACCTGCCCCAGTTGCATTTTGCAAGCTGGCAAAGCACCGCAAGGTGGAGTTGCAAAGATGGCTCTGCTGCTACTTGGAGGTGGAGTGGGGGGACCCAGCCAGCCAGCAACAGCTGCAGAATCCTGAGCCAGCTGCAGCCCAACCAGCCAGAGCTGTGCCCAGACCTCTTGTGAGAGGCAGGCATGTGCTTCTGGAATATTTGACCAGAGACTCTTCCACTTGGGCTCCAGTGTTTGCCTGGACTTGCTCTTTGGACTGGCCCCAGCCCTAGATCCCCTCCCTGACCGATCACTCCCGTCTTCCCCCACTGACTGCAAGGGGTCTGATTGGAAGGGAACAAGGGCCTTGCTTCGCCAAGCAGGAAACTGAGCCCAGGAGCATAAAGAGCAGCCAAGAGTTCGTGACGGGGACGCTTCCACACAAGTTGCTCAGCAGAGAGCGTCCTGGGTCCTTCTCAAGCTCATGTGATCGGCTTCTTTCCTGACTCCCGGGAGCAGGGAATGCGCCGCTGGATACCCTCCAAGTCGAGCGTGACTCCACCCCTGCTATAGCCAGGCCTCCACCACGCACTGTCTATCCACAGGAGATGACTCTTCCACCTGCTCAGCTTCCTGTTCCCCAGCAGCACACATGCTACTTCCTACAGCTCGCCCCATGGAACTGTGGGACAGAGAGAGCTGCGGTCAGGTACCTCTGGAACAGGGAAAAGAGAAAAATCACGCAAGCTGGGCTCCGAACAATTGAGCTCCTTCCCACCCGTGCAGCTTGACACAGCTGGGTGAGATGGTTTCCCAGACCGTGGCAGATGCAGCCCAATATACGGAGAGGGAAGGAGGAAAGCGATTTGGTTGGGAGTGTGGGAGACAAGAAGTGGGTGAGGACGAGGACACAGGGGCAGGGGGAGGGTTTGAGGAAAGCCACAGTGACAGGGAAGGAAGGGGAGCTTAGAGACACTCAGCCCAGGTCCTCAGAGGTATTTAGGCACCTAAATGGCTTTCAATGGGCGGCAGGCAGCTCAATACCTTTGAGGATTGGGCTGCTGAACCCAGCACTGCTAGGTCATGGCTGCAAAGCCTGCGCAGCCGAATGGGGCAATCACAGCCTGCAGCTCACAGCTAGTCCCCAGGCCAGGCTGCAGGGAGCGCGCTGGCCCCATTACCTTTTCTCTGCCCTTCTGGCCTGGCTCTGCCCGCAGGGCGGCGAGGTCCTCCAGGCTGCGCCCCCGGTAAAGGGCATTCTCTGCCCGCAGCTCCCTCACGCGGCCCTGCAGCTGGCGCAGGAGCTTTGAGGACACAAAGCCGTGCTGCCCGAGTGGGGCGGCGGAGGAGGAGGAGGCGGTGGGGCAGAGATGGGTGTGCTCGCTCCGGTCCTGTGGGCAAGAAAAAGGAGAACGCTTTAGCCAGGGGTCAGACCACGTTGAGCACGGCTAGAGGCACACAGGCCCAGCACACCAGAGACACCAAGGCTGCTCCAACCTGGTCACTGGGGAGGTGCACAGTCAGGGGGCCAGAGCCTGGAACTAGGCCAGGAGATCTGGGTTCTGTTCCTGACTGCCACAGGCTTGTTGGGTGACCACAGAGAAGTCAGCGCAGTGAGTCTCAGTTTCCCCACTGTGCTGAGAGACATCTGGGTGAGACACATGATACCAGGGCTGCATGCACAGTAGGGTCTGACAAAATTAGTTAAGCACCATAACTCTCCCACAAGGCAGGAGAGGTTTGGGAACCCTGAAATGCAGCCATCTCTGGGGTGGAACAGGGCACCGGTTAACAGCACATGGCCACACTACCAAGAGATGAAGTAGAATGTGTCCAACTGAGAGTTCAGAGGGCATTGAGGGAGAGGAAGAATGGAGCTACCTGAGCTTGGATAGTGCCAGGACACTGGGGCTCAGGACTCATATACACCAAGTTGGGGCCTGGGATCCTCATGGAGCATAAGGGGTCAGTTCATGCGAGAGACAGCGCCTCCAGCCGCACAGGCCTCCTACACTGGCCCCCTGCAACTGGGATTGGGTTAGAGCTGTCTCTGAGGGAGGAGTGCAGCTTCCTGAAGCACCGCCACCATGTCCAAGTGCCAGCCCTGGCAGCCTCTGCTTGGCCCGTGAGTTCTCCAGGGGCACAGTATTAGGGGGCATGGCTGCAGGACACATAAGGTGCTGGGAGATATTAGGGCCACTGGAATAGCCCTGCAGCTTATGGCACCTATCAGGTGCTAACACTGACACTACTCTGCACCCAGGGCTGGATTCTAGCCTCCTGGACCATTATCTCCCTGAGCCTCTCCCTGCCTTGCCCATTACAATCCCCTGCTCCACAGACCCAACTCAACCCAGCACATGGCTAGAAGTGGCCCATGCCTGGCAAGCCAAGGAAGAGCTGCCATGTGCCCTCCCAGTGAGACTGACCCAAGCAGAGAGGTTCCCTGAACCAGCTGGGCCCCCTCACTGTCCTCACTTTAGCCAGAGGCGAGTGTTTCTCCTTTACCGTGGAAAGCCGCCCAATTTCTGCGTCCAGTCTCTCCACACTCCTGCGAAGGCCCCTGGGTCTGTCCCAGGAGAAGCGCCTGTCGGGGGAGATCACATTCCCTTATGGGCAGATGGCACTGGAAGGAAAGGCAGCCCAGTCTCTCCTCGGCCAGAGCGAGTTAACCTCGAGGAGTGACTCCCCCTCCCTCCACGGCAGGTTCCTACTGCAATATACGCAGTGTAGGGTGAATGGTGATCGGAGGAGGAGACACTGCTGAGATTCGGGAAGGGCAGCGGAGAGCTGTGTAGGCTTTCTCCAGAATAGGCACAAGGGCCAGAGTCCTCTGCATGGCAACCCCTCCCCCGCCCCCACTGATTCAGGGACTGGGCCCCAAATGGCCCACACAGACCCTTCCCCATCCCAAACATTCCTACGATATCCCCCAGAGTAACAGCCACACACACACACACACACACACACACATATCCCGAGGGCAGGTGACCAGATGTCCCGATTTTATTGGGACAGTCCCGATTTTTTCGGTCTTTTTCTCATACAGGCTCCTATTACCCCCACCCACTGTCCCGATTTTTCACACTTGCTGTCTGGTCACCCTACCCGAGGGTCAAACTCAGCCACCGGTTTAACAGTCAAGACAAGTGTCAGTGGATGAAAAGCTAAGGCTGCAGACTCCAGTCCCAGCTCCTGATTGCTGCTTTCAGCAGACAGTGGGCCTGGGGAGGGGTCATGCAGGGCTCCAGGAGGACTTGGGACAGCATGGAGAATGGGCGACGGGAATCTCACCCTCTCTCCTCAGCTCCCAGCTGCGACCCACCCTCCTCAGCCATCTCCCTGTGCAGAGCCCCCGCTGGGTTCCACCAAGTGACACCGGCGTAAAGCTGCCCTAGAGCACAGGACAGGCGGCCCTGGCCGCTTCCAGGTACCATCCCCCAGAAACTAGGCCAGGGCTCAAAGGGTTAACCCCGGTGAGTGCCCCAGAATGGGACAAACCCTCCATTGACTCTGGTGCCTCCTAGCTCATCCCCCGTGAAACACAGGGATCCACCACCCAGAGCCGATAGCAGCAGAATCCCATTTGCCAGCCAGGCTAGTATATTGTCTAGTAACGTTGTTATTAGTCCGCTTTAAGGGAACTGCTGACAATAGGCCCCCCCGGGGTGCTTGGCGCATGGCCTGTGCCCAGGGCGCTGCACATGTCGATGCCAGCGGTCACCTTTCCCTTACAAACTCCATACTGCAGCTGCAGGGAAAGACGCAGCCATTTCACTGAACAGCCTGGCGCCAGGGAAAGCCAGCGGCTCGAGGGCTCCAGGGGAGGGGTGAGATCCCAGGACCACGTGGCAATGAGGGAAGCTAGCTGGCTTGGGTGACCTTGTGGTCACTGCTGTCAACTTGGGCCAGGATGGTAATGGCCAAAAACTGTTACCACCAGGGGGCTGTTCAGAGGCTGGGTGAACCGCGTTTGAGGGGTCTCAGCCCAGTTTGAGGGGTCCCGACGAGCAGGCGTCCCCATCACTGGACTGTCAGCACGTCAGCAGACAGTGTAGGCCTGAATGGGCACCGGAGAATGAAATACCTCCCACAGCGCCTTCTGCTGCCTCAGCCAGCTCCAGCGCAGCACCCCAGGCTGTCACTGGGATTCCCTAACACCCAGCGGTGCCCAGGGAGCAAAGGCCTCACTCAGTCTCTAGTCTGGGCACCAGGCTGCTCTCTCTCTAGCTGACCCCAGCCACCCACCTGTCTCCTCCCTGACTTACTCCAGGGAGAGATTTTTAGAAGTGCTCAGCTCTGGCCTAACTCAGCTCCTGCTGACGTCAACAGTTAAACCCTCCACGGGTTCCAGCTGGGGCAGGTAGGCCAACTCCTCACCCCTCCTGAGGGGTCCCAGATCCACAGTGTGAGCCCCCAGAGCTCTTCGCAGGCTGGCGCCAGCCTCCAGCCATTGCCCAGCTGGGCAGAGGGGCCAGGGCCGGCTCCAGGTACCAGCTTAGCAAGTGCTTGGGGCGGCAACTCCGGAGCGGGGCAGCACGTCCAGGTATTCGGCGGCAATTTGGCGGAGGGTCCCTCACTCCCGCTCGGAGGAAAGGGCCTCCCACTGAATTGCCGCAGGTCACGATCGCAATTGCGCTTTTTTTTTTTTTTTTTGGCTGCTTGAGGCGGCAAAACCCCTGGAGCTGGCCCTGCGGGGAAGGCAAGGGGCTAGTTTTGATGCCCCCTTGTATCCCCGATTGATTTGTGAGCACTCAGCCCAGCCCCAGGGCGTTATGCCAAGGGGGCGAGGTTACGCTCTCCACTTTACAGGGGAGCTGGGCCCAGCACAAACGTTGGTGCCACCTGCCAGGCACTCCCACTTTTCCTGCAGTGCGTCACTCTGGGTGTGGAAGGGACATGGGGGATTCACTCGGGAGCAGCTCTCACATCTCCTGCTCCTTCAGCCCAGGGCACTGGCCACTGGGGACATGCTGCCACCCTCCATTTCTGGGCTTGCTCGAGGAAGCTGGAGATGTGGGCTAGAGTCCTGCACTTCAAAGCCCAATGAGGAGCAGAGGCCGGGCTGCTGGCAGGGGTAGGGCCCCTAACACTGCCTGTGGGATCTCTCTTCCCTCCCTCCCCAGCTATTCACTCACGTCTCCAGCGCCGCATTCAGCTCCTCCTCAAACTTGCGGGCCAGCTTGCAGGTGGTCTGGTCTTTCCAGTGGGCCATGCTCCTCTGGATGGCCCGCAGCTCGTGGTCCTTCTCCCGCAGCTGCTGGTGCAGCATCTGCTGCTCCCCCTCCCCAGCCTCCTTCAGCTGGCTGCGCTGCAGGCTGGCGATCTCCTGGAGGTGCTCCTGCAGGACGAGGCCAGTCAGCACAGCTGGTCCCAAGCCTCACATGCCCATTGTTTTCCCCACCCGACCTGGGCCAGAGGAACTGACAGGTGGGGGACTCATCATGTCTCTCACTCATGAAGGAAGCTAGACACAGGCTGCAGCAGTTAGGGTGACCAGATGTCCCTATTTTATAGGGACAGTCCTGATATTTGGGGCTTTTGTCCTATATAGGTGCCAATTACCCCCCACCTCCTGCCCTGATTTTTCACCCTTGCTATCTGGTCACCCTAGCTGCAGTGCTTGTACCCAGATCTGAAGGTCTGGGGAGGACGGTTCAGACCCAGGCTCATCTCAGTCTTGTCGGAGAAGCCGTCAATTCCAGGGGGATGCGTGGCCGGATGGATGGTGCATGGGCTGGAAGCTGAGATCCTGGCAGCCCATGACTAGGGAAGGTGATAGAGATCGTTCCTCCACTGACCCAGCCTGAATGGTACGTCCCTGTACTCCAGCCTTTCCCTTCTCAGCCACACAAGGCCACCAGAATGAACGTCCTTATGGGTGGGAGAGGCAACCCACAGGGCTGCAGCAGAGATCCTGGGGGCGGGGTGGGGAGATGAAGGTGGCTGCCTGGGGGCAGAGGTGAGAGTCTGGAGGGGAGACCACTTAGTGTCCACACCCTTTCTCCCACTCTGGAAACAGCAGGATAGGGTGACCAGACGTCCCAATAAAATCGAGACTGTCTCGATTTTGAGGAGTCTGTCCCACGTCTTGACCAGAGTACGGTTGGGATGCCATTTGTCCTGATATTTTGTTTCTTGGTCTTTGGCGGCAATTCAGCGGAGAGTCCTTCAGTTGCGGATGGTCTTCAGCGGTATTTCGGCGGCGGGTGCTTCTGTCTTTTGGTCAAAATACCACTGAAGACCATCCATGACTGAAGGGCTCTCTGCCAAATTGCTGCCGAACTCCCGGACAGGTGAGTGTAAAAAAAATGCCCCCGCACGGCGGTCCCGATATTTTCCCCTTAACATCTGGTCACCCTACAGCAGGATCTGGGAATCCAGCCCCAGGTCTCCAGCAGCGGAAGGCTGGGCTATGGCCAGCTTTGCTACCCAGCCCAGTCTCAGCATCTCTCTTGGTGGTGTGAAGCATCAGGCACAATCTCTGCTGAGCTCTACTGGGAGCCCAGGCTGAAGAGTGCTGGGTGCAGCCCGGCCTCACAGGACAGGGTAGTGGAAGAAATGCCCCCCAGGGCAGATCCGTGCCAGGCTCCCAGAGGGACGTACTTGGATGAGCTGCTCCTTCAGGGCCTCCAGGGCTTCCTTGCTCTCCAAGTGAAGCTGCTCTCGCTGCTGCCTCAGCTCCCACTCCTGCAAGTAGAAGGGACTTGCTGCTGTCAGGGTGCGGTCATACACCCTTGATGGCCACCCGCTGCCCATACACTGGTGTAGCATAGGGGTGGTGCTATGGTTGGCCACAAAGGCAGCTTTAATGGCTTCTCTCCTCCGCCAGGTTGTGTCCACCCTCCTCTCCCTTTCCTGTGGGCAGCTGTCTGCTCAGCACTAGAAGCACCAGGGGGCCAGTCAGCTCAGGGGCTGGTCTCTGCGGTGACACCAGATGCCAGATCTCATCTGTTTCACATTGAGCATTTAGGGAGGGGACAAATGGACCATTGCAATCCATATGGCACAGGGATCTGTGCCAAGCGCATGGCATATTCAACTCCATGGAGCCCTCCATGTCTGGATTTCAGGGACGCTGCTGCCCCCACCACTGCACTCTGCCAAGGAGCTGGTACTCCGCAGAACCTAGTCACAGCTTGCCAGAGAGGCAAGGCGCAGGGCACAAGGCCAGTAGCTGCTGGTGGCCCCAGGCTGGCAGTAACCCCAGGGGCATTGCTGGCTTTCTATTACTCCAGCAGCGCCCTCTCCAGCTGAGATCATAGCCCTGTTGTGTGGGCGCCGCATAGACACAGAGTACGACAAGTCCTGCCCTGAGGAGCTTACAGAATAAATAGACAAGAGAGACACAGGCTCTATCAGCCTTGAGTCAGGCCAGGGCGCCATCTAGATCTACATCCTGCTTCAGGCAGTGGCCACTTCCTGATGCATCAGTAAACAGAAAAGGAAAAGCCCACAATCCATCTGGCCAAATGTACTGCCCAGAGAGGGGAACACTGCTCCTGCCTCTATGGCTAGCAGCTTCTGCCCTGAAGCATGAGGCCCCTCGTCTTGGCCAGCATAACCATCAACGTCAGCAAACTACCCGGCCCCTTTGAAAGCTCCATCACGGCTTTTGGCTTTGTGGGAAATGAAACGATTTCTCCCCCCCCCCACTTCTCTCGAATCACCTTCTCCTCCTGGAAGTGAAGCATGGTGCAGTTCTGAGCTTCCAGCTCCTGCTGCAAGGCTCTGAGGTAGCGCTGGGTCTCCACGGTCACTGCATGCAGGAGCTGGAGTGCGTGGCTGGCCGAGAGGGGAGCTGGGCTCCTGCAGGAAACAAGCAGCGGTTTGGGAGGGGAACACCATGTAACCCATCTGGGCCTCCACGGATCAGCTGTGTGGAACTGACCCTGGCATCTCGGGATCTCACAGCATGCGCTTCTACTGCCTGAGCTAAAGGACTCGGCGTCTGCTGCAGCCTTGTAACTCTCTGTCCGGGGGAGCAGAGCCCAGCACTGTGCCAGTAGGGGCTATGCCGGCAGCACTCCCAGATGTGCTCACGCTGGGCACAGCCTGCTTGGGAATGGCGCTGTCAGATTAACGTTCCTAGGGGAGACCCAGATTGAAGTCCCTGTGCTGCTACAGACCTCCTGAGTGACCCTGACCAGTGTCCCTGGCTCAGTTCCCTCTGTGCAATGAGAGCAGCCCTGCCTTAGCACACAGGAAGGTTGTGAGGATAAATACTGAGGATGGTGAAGTGCCCAGATACCACAGGGATGGACACCCTAGACAGACAGATTTTAGGTTGGATATTAGGAAAAACTTTTTCACTCAGAGAGTGGTGAAGCACTGGAATGGGTTCCCTAGGGAGGTGGTGGAATCTCCTTCCTTAGAGGTTTTTAAGGTCAGGCTTGACAAAGCCCTGGCTGGGATGATTTAGTTGGGGATTGGTCCTGCTTTGAGCAGGGGTTGGACTAGATACCTCCTGAGATCCCTTCCAACCCTGATATTCTATGATTCTAAACAATGTCCTCCTCCCAGCTCTCAGGCTGGACGTAGGCGTCTACCATCTACTCATGGCTCAGCAGTTTATACGCAGCAGCCCCACTGGAAGATGTGGGCACGAGCCCTGGAATTTGTGGACCTACCGGAAGCCCCCCAGCAGCTCACGAGTCCAGCGGCCTCGGCCGACTATCGTAGGCCAAGTAGTTGTAGCCGTGTCAGTCCCAGGATATTAGACGCAAGATGTGGGAGGTGAGATCTTTCACTGGACCAACTTCCCGATGCTCCAGCAAAAGGCAATGAATGTGTCTCACTCACCAAGAGAAGTTGGTCCAATAAAGGCTCCTACCTGTCCCTCCTTGTCTCTCTGGTGACTGTTACTGTCCTGCGGTCAAACCCAGGGTCCCCAGCCACAGCGCAGGGCCTCACTGTGCTAAGCACCATACAAACCCCAGCACAAACTGATTGCAAGCTCTTTGGGGTGGGGACCACGGGAACCCCAGGAAACCATGAGGTTACAGTGTGATGGTGGTGATCCTGCTGTGGGGAGAGCTGGGGGCCCACAGGCAGCAGACACCAGCAGGGAAAGGGGCAGCCAGTGGGTGGGGTGCGAGTTGGTTCAGGGCATGCTCTCTACTGCAGCTTCAGGTGGGGATGCTCCTACAGAAGGCCTGGTGGCAACGAAATCTTCCATCCCCCCCACCCTTGGGGGGCAGTGGAAACACCAGCTGTTCTCAGCAGGGGGCGTGGATCCAGCCCTAAGACAATGACCTTCAGGACACAGCGGGTGAAAACCCCCCGGGCAGAGGGCCAGCCTAAGGCCTAGGCACCACGGAAGCCTAGGCTGTCTTCTGCCCAAAGGTAAATTTCCCAGGAGGAGCAGAACAAATGCAGCCGAGCCTGCTTGCATTGCTCACTGGGCAAGGTGGCAGGGTTTGGGCCTCCAAAGGCATTAAAAACCATGCCGCATTCAAGAGGTTAAAGGGCCTCACCCAGGAGCCATCAGCCCCCTGCCTCTCTCAGGAAGCAGGTCCTGGAGGCGTTGGCAGGCCAAGCCGATCTCCCTGGCCAGGGAGCGCTGGGCCTGCTCAGCTTGGGACTGCGCCTCCCGCTCCCGGGAGGACATTTCGTTCTGCGCAGCCCGCAAGTGGCTCTGCTCCTCCTCCAGCTGCTGCAGCGTCACTCTCAGCCGATCACTCTCACGAGCCCTCTCCTAGGGTGAGGGACACAAAAACAGAGGATTTAGCAACAATGCACTGGGAAGGAAATTTCTGCTCTCCCAGGACTGCCAGCTCCAAGCACTGCAGCACATCTGGATTGCTGCAATCGCAGGACTCCCAGCTCCGATCACAGCAGAATATCTGGACTGCTACAGCCCCAAGGTTCCCGGCTGTGAATCACATGTAGATGCAGCGTAGGTAATGTGAGTTTGTTTCTACCTGCTGGGAGGACCCATCACAGCCAGTTGCTTAGTAGGCGATTGTGACGAAGTGGGAATGTTCTCAATGTTTTCTCTGAGTGCTGGGTGGGTGCCTCAGTTTCCCCTATGCATTTCGTAAGTATCTAAGGGATGTGTGATTGTTGCAGAGCCCTAAGGGGCCAGTGTGATCCTGGCTGCACAGAGAATGGCTGCACCCTGTCTCCTGATGGCCTGGGCCCCTCCCCTGCAAGGTGCCAACTGAAGGTTGTTGGAGAACAAAGAGATCAGGTGACCTCCTGGCTCAGGAAAGAGACAAAGGCCAGAGGAGGGGCTGAAGGGGGGTTCAGTTTGGAGCTGGCTGGGGAAATGGAGGGAGGTCCAGAACCAGGTTCTGGGCTCCCTACCCCGCAAGATGGACCTGAGTGAAGGGTCCTGTTTTCTGAATCTACAAGCTCTGTTTTGGACTGTGTTCCTGTTGTCTAATAAACCTTCTGTGTTACTGACTGGCTGAGAGTCCCGGTGAATTGCAGGAAGTGGGGGGTGCAGGGCCCTGACTCCCCCACCCTCTGTGACAGGGATGAAGCTCCATTCACAACACTCAAGACACAGACTCCCTGGGATAGGACAGAACGATTCATGTTCAAGCAGGCTGGATCAATCGGGGGATGGGGATGAGCCAGTGGCTTCCCTCCTGCAGGGGAGTCAGGTCTCATCCTCCTCCATGTCCATGAGCCCCTAAACTCCTCATTCCCTCACTCCCTGTAATCGGGGGCTGGCCTGGCAGCCATCCCCACCTGCTCCAGCTCCTCGCGCAGTCTCCTTAGTGCCTCCATCTTCTCCTCCTGCAGCAACGTCCGCAGCTCGTCCAGCGCCTCCTGCTTCTCCTGCTGGAGCGAGTGGCCGTGGAGCTCCAGCTCCTGAATTCTCTGCAACACAAGCCGGGAGGAACCTGCTGTAACTCCAGCCATCCCATTTCTCTGCCTTTCCCCAGTGAGCCCTTTTCAGGCTGGCATACACTCTGTCCTGTGGGAAGCCCCATCACGACCAGGGCCGGCTCCAGGCACCAGCTTATCAAGCAGGTGCTTGAGGCGGCAACTTCGGAGAGGGGCGGCACTTTCACGTATTGGGCGGCAATTCAGCGGAGGGTCCCTCACTCCCGCTCTGAGCGAAGGACCTCTCACTGAATTGCCGCAGATTGCGATCGCTTTTTTTTTTTTTTTTGACTGCTTGGGGTGGCCAAACCCCTGAAGCCGGCCCTGATCACGACATACTGGCTTTGCCACAAGCCAGTTGCCACTCATATCCTACTCCACGTACAGCGCAGGGGGGCCAGCTTAGCCTGAAACACAGCACAGTCCGTGGGAGATAAAGTGACGTCAAAGAATCAGCACAGATTCCTGAGGTGTGTGGTCTGGTAAGTTGGGTTCTGGGCCCCACTCTGCTCCCGACCACTGTCTGGTGCTGAGCAAACAACTTCCCTGCTCGGGCCTCAGCTTCTCATCTGTTAAATGGGAATGACAATACTTCCCTACTGACCTCCACAGCAGGTTCTGAGCAAGCGGTTCATTTATGTTTATAAACTGATTTACAAATATAAACCTAATTAGTAGCAGTAGTAATCCTGCATTGTGACAGAATATACCCCCATGTCCACACCTTAAACAGCTTTGTACAAAATATGCCTGGTGAGGTACCATCTGAAAACCCATAATCTGCTAATCAGTAATGTCATGGCAAAATGCATGTAGCAGTATTATCTGGGAGTTATAAACATAATTTGATATCATGACTAAAAGTATGTTTTCCAGAGACGATTGAGGAGTGTCCAAACCAGTTCCTCAGAGACAAAGCCCAAGCTGTCGCCTCAGCCAGATGTAAACAAGGCTGCTAATGGGCCATTCTTTGGCAGGCAAAAAAAATCTACATCTTAGCAAAGAAACAGCATGGAGTTCCCATCCACACAGCCTGCCTGTTGCCATGCTCCCAGCTGGAAATGCTTCTCAAAGGGGGAACAGGACTATAAAAAGAAGGGGCAGACACTCCCAGGCACCCCTCCTTCACCCTCTCTCTCTGTCCACCGATTCACTGCATGAGAAGGAACAAAGGAAGCAGCCATTAAACAGAAGAAGGGCTCCTGGCCTAAGAAGTTTGGTCAGTGAGACTCTTGAGAGCATGTGGTGAGAAAACTTTGCTTTGAATTTAACATAGTTAAATTAGGAACCAGTTGCATTTTATCTTTATTTTTCTTGTAACTATTTCTGACTTTTATGCCTCATGACTTGTACTCACTTAAAATCTCCCTCTTTGTAGTTAATAAAGTTGTTTTATTGTTTATCTAAACCAGTGAGTTTAAATTGAAGTGTCAGGGAAACTCCATTTGGGGCAACAAAGTGTGCATATTATTCCTATTAAAGAAATATGATCTTTATGAATGTGTATTGTCCAGGAGAGGACTCGGCAGTACAGGACCTACGTTTCTGGGGGGAAATCTAGGACTGGGGGTGTGTTGAGGTCACCCTGCAGTATACCCAAGGCTGGTGAGAGCCAAGGTGTAGCTGGGAGTGACTTGCATGCTGGAGGCTGTTCGTGAGCAGGCCAGACTGGCGGCTACAGCAGCAAAGCAGTGCAAAAGGCACTCCAGGTTAGAGGGCAGGGGTGACACAGCTACTCACTAGTCTGGATTGTACCCTGGATACATCACACAATTAGTAGCAGTAGTAATCCTGAACCCATAAGCTCTACCAGTACCTCCCCATCACTCTGGAGCCACTGGAAAATCGCAGAATATTTTGCCAGCCATTTTTTGATGCTACAGGCTCCTTCAAAAAGAATCATAACCATGGCACCTCTTTGCAGCTCCCTGGAAACGATGATTGTGCCAGATCAACAGAGTCAGGGGAACATTTCATTTCCTAGCTCTGCGAAGTGTCTTAGAAGTCAGAGCCTCTGCCGCAAAGAAATGGGAAGAGAGGTTTGGACCCTCTGCTTTCAATGTGGCTCCACACAGGTTTGCTAAGCACAGCACACTGTGGGACTAGAAGCAAGCCAGACCATTGGCTCGCCATGTAAACATATGATAGCACTTCGCACTGACAGCACCATCCAGCAGAAGATCTCAACGCGCTTCCGAGAGGTGGGTGAAATATTCTTATCCCTATTTTACTGCTGGGAAAACTGAGGCAAAGGCCCTGTCTAGACAAAGGTTTCTGGTTGTGTGGTAAAAGGTTGATTGCAAATTAACATGAGTTAACCCACATGACTGTAAATGCAACTAGCGACTCTTCAAGAAGGTTTGGTGCTGGTGGTGGTTCACGCAATGCTGAGCCCTAGAGTGAACCACAACCAGGATCAAACAATTGTGTCCTGGAACAACCCTCCACAGCTGAGTTAGTTAACAATCAATTAACATGTATTGGCACCCGAACACAGAGAAAGGATGGCCTGGGACCTGCCAGACATGGGTTTGAATCCCTGCTCTTCCACAGACTTCCTGGGTGACCTGGGAAAGTCCCTTCACCTCCCCGTGTAATGGAGAATATAGCCCTGCCCCATGGGAGTGTTTACACTAAAAATGGTGAGGTGCTGAGATGCTAGGAAAGTGGACATGCAAAAGAGCTCAGAAGGCAAGGCTGGTGTGGTGATGTGCCCAAGGCTACACAGCAAGTCATTGACTTGAGCGGGAAGAGAACCTGGCAGCTCTGGGTTCACTTCTGTAGCCAGCCTGCCCCTGTGGGGGAGGATGAAGGTTTATGGAGACACCCACCTGCTGGTACTCCAGGGTTTTATTCTGCAAAACTGACACCGTCCTCCTCTCTTTGTCCAGGGCCTCCGCATGCGCTCTCTGGCTCTGCTCTTCCAGTGTCCTACACTGCACCTGGAGGGCTTCCCTCTTCTCAGCCTCCCACTTCCTTTGCTCCTGAAGCAGAGCACTCTGAACCTAGGGTCATGCACAGCAGGGACCTCGGTGAGCTCCTCACAAGGAAGCAGAACAGAGCTCGCTGCTCAGGGGGGTCCCCATCGTGTTCGGAGCATCTGGTCAGAGAAGCACTGTTCCCAGGAGGAGGCACAAGGAAATACCGGTGAGCCATGGAGACACGGGAAATGCCAGTGCAGGGACAGCAAAGGGACAGCTACAGCATGGGCAGCAGAGCAGGTTTCCCTCCCCAGCACCTTGAAAGTGAATTCAGATTGAGGGAGGGTGTGAATTTAAAGCCTGACTAACTCCATGTGTGGAGCTGCTTATGCCAGTGGATTAAACTCCATGTGCTCCTCTTGACCTGCCGCTTACAAACAGGGGAAAATTGGTAGGGAAAGTAGAAGTGGGCAGCAACCTAGGCAGCAGTGACCATGAGATGACAAAGTCCTGGCTGGGATGATTTAGTTGGTGATTGGTCCTGCTTTGAGCAGGGGGTTGGACTAGATACCTCCTGAGGTCTCTTCCAACCCTGATATTCTATGATTTTAACTCAACCAAAACAAGGCACTCTGATTTTGGAATAAGAGCATCCACACATGGCTATTCAGGGAGCTATTCTGGAATAACTACATATATAGCCAAGCCCTGAGGCTGGGGCTGAACCCTGATCTGGAGAGACCGCCTCTAGGGCAGAGAAGGGGATTCCAGCCATTTGCATGCCCTAGCCAATCCACAACTTTCCCGGTGAGACTGCTGGATGGCCCGGTGCCAGCCAGCACCAGCAGTGAGGTGGAGGTTTTTAATCAGCTGCCTACCCACGATGGCAGTTTCTGAAGCATGGACACCCAACCTCAGCTCACTTCAGACAGTCCCCGAACTACAGCTGCACGCTAACAACTTTTGGGGGCTGGACAGATGTCAGTGCCCCTAGAGGAAATAGGCTCTGCACTGCCTCCCTGGCCCCCAAGCCAGTCAGTCGCCTTTGCAAGACTCCCTCATGGACCATACCATCTCCTTGGCTTCCTGCTTCAGCTCTCTGACCAGCTGCTGTGTAGACTCCTTCTGTTGCTGCATGGTCTCCCGCTGCCTCCGAACCTCTTCATCTCGGGCCTGGGCAGAATTGTAAAGAGAAGCCCATTGAATTCACTGCCCACTGGATCCTCTGCTCCAGGTCCAGCTCTCCGTGTCTCTACCCCCAGGTCTCTAACCCCATGTGCCCCCCACACCCAGGGATTCTGGTCACTTCTGCAGGGTTTAGTACTTGGGGCCAGTACTAAAGGGAGGGGGTCCGGAGGAGACAGGACCATTGTCCCAGCTCACACCATGGTGCTCAGCAGTGACTTCAGGGAGGGAAGAGTGTGTTGCGGACTCTCCCAGGGCTGTGCCCCATGGGAACTGTGTCACAGCACCCCCTGGAGCAGCTCCTCACTGCTCAGGGCTGTGCCAATGACTCAGCCAGACCCCCTGACTCTCGAAAGCCTTGACTGCGGCCATGCCCAGGGGGCTTCCTGGCAACATCCAGGTGCAGCATTGCCCAGGCCTGTAAAAGACAGCAACAGAGCAGCAGTCTCCACAGCCCCTGGGCACCCCACCTGGACTGTAAGGAGCTGGGGGGCTGGAATTCAGAGTGGCAGAGTCTTGGGCGACCGACACTTTCTTGCTGCCACTGGGAGTCATGAGAAGCAGCACCTAACAATTACTGGAGAGTTAGACACCGCAGGGCGTCCTGCCCGACAAGGCCAGAGCAATGGAACCCTGTGGTCACCTGACTGGTCCACACCAACTATTTAAACCAGAAAGCTGGCCCAGGGAGCTGGGCGACAGTGAAGACTCTGGCTTGCTGCAGCTGCAGACTTGCCTTTCGTCCCAACTTGCTCCTGCCTTCAGCCCCAGTCCGGCTTGAGCTCGGTACCTGTCTCCTGACTCAGCTTGGTAACTAGCCTCGATTCCTGCCTCAGCCCAGTGGACACTACTGTGTCCAGCCACATGCACCCTGCCATTACACAGACCTAGTGGGGGACTTGAAAAGGGAAGGACTGTTTGTGGAAAACACAGCTGATCTGGCCAGTGCTCTTCTGTGCTTCAGCTTTTAGCACAACAAACATCTGGCCTTGAATTAGGGATCTCTATGTTCCCCTCCCAGGCAGCCAACTGCTGGTCCTCAGCATGAAGAAAGTATTGTCTGATAGCTAGAACAAGGGACTGAGAATCAGGGGATGTGAGTTCTAGGCCCAGCGCTGCCTTGGACTTGTTGCATGCCTGCTGGCATATCTCTGCCCTGCTCCCTGCCTCAGTTTCCCCATCTGTAGCATAGCGATAGTAATACTCACCCACCTCATGGACTAGAGGCTTTGTTCGCTCAGGTTTCTACAGAGTATTGGGGTTACCAGGCTGGAGGACACTGGCAGCACTTTCATTATTAGCTATTCTGGGGAGCTCACCACAGCCTGCTGCCACGGAAATGATTGCCACAAACGGAGCAAAGTCCAGGATCTAGAACAGCTGGGGCATGTGGGCAAAGGCCAGCAGAGATGGGGACATGGGCTCCTCTTACCGTATGGGCTGGAATGAGACCCACCCAGCTCATTAGCAGGGCTCTGCTCTCTGGCCTATGTTGTACAAAGGCTCTTTTTGTTTTCTGCTTGTGTATATATACATTTCCCAGGAATTTATCTGTGTTTGTCCAAAATTTAACAAATGGGTAAAAATGGGTAAAAACTGAAAACAAAGCGCAGTGGACTGGGGGTGCTAGGTGTTCCTGGGGGCCAGGCAGGGAGAGGGAGGGGAGTACTGATGATGCAGCAGTCAGGTGGCCTCAGCTGCTGAGACCCAGCTCCCTGCCCCTCTCGCTTCCTCACAGTGCAGAGGAAGCAGACGGCCAGGTCAGGAAGAGGCTCTGTCTGGCAGGCGTCAGGCCTCATGAGGTGCAACTGTGACTCCCTGAGTGCCAAGTTCCTGCTGGCCTCCCCTGCAGAGGAGGGTAATTATCAGCTGGCGGTTGCTGCTGCTGTGCAGTGGGGGAGAAAGACGGGCAGAGAGCCTGGTCCTGGCAGCTGAGACCACAGGCACAGAACCCGGTCCACATCCCCTGCTAGACAGAGCCTACTGCTGGCTCTGGCCCTGCAGCACGAGACCAGGCAGCAGGGCAGGGTGGGCTCACGAGGGTGCTCTGTCTGGCAGGGGGCCAGTACTCATGGGATGCAGCCTACTGCTCCCCTCTGATACAGGGGATTTTTCAGTGGCTCTGTTCTGTGTAAGGCCTATAGCTGGGCTGCCACCACGAGCTAAAGCAGGGAGAGAGCGGAATTAAACATGTTTAAAATAACAGAAATAGGGGGGTGAGAGTGAATCATAGCGTCAGGATACGCTGACATGTTTATTGACGAGGGTGGGTCTAGGTGGCTAGCCATGACAAGATGGTGGTCACATGCAGTCAGAGTCGGAGAAATCCAAAATGGAGGTCTGGAAGAGATTTGGCCAAGCAGGAAGACTGAGGTGAGGTAAAGGGTCCTCCAAAACCTGAAGAGGTGGGGCAGTTAAGCATAACACAGGTTCTCAATCAGGTCCAGCATCTAAGGCGCAGGTCTTCAGTCAGGTCTAGCTTTGATTGACAGATAGTGGGCTTAAACCTGATTGGTGAGAACAGGGCGTGGCCCACCCAAATCTGAGCAGGGGTGTTGTGTTGCCACAGTGGTCCAGAGCATCATTCGGGCACCTGAAATCCAGGACGGAGCACGGGCAGGGCTGGGGCCCCCTGAATCCACAGGCTGAGAGGAGGTGAATCATCCCAGGCAGGGGCTGTGCCTCATGGGGGCAGGGCTGGGGCTAGTGCTGGGGCCAGAGCAGGGCTGGGCCGGCGCCCAGGGGTGTGGCTGGGCTGGGCAAAGGCAGCTGCACACGGCGCAGGAGGCATGGACACAGCAATGCTGGCAGAAAAGGGAGGTGTGGCCAGCCGGGCAGATGGATACCAAGCCGGGGTCGGAAGGGGTGGGCAGAGCTCGAGCCCTGGCATTTCCCCTCTTTGCCACATGGACAGTCTGTGCGCCCCAGGCAGCCTTGTCTTCTGGTGCCTGCTGAGCAGTAAGGACTGGCTGGAGAGGCCTCCTGATCCCTCCTGCACCCCAGCCCCATCCCTGTGCTCCTAGCTCCAGGCTCTGCTATGCCCCCCATTTCCACTGCCTCACCCATGTCGTGTGCCCCCCTGGGTCCTGCCCCTTCCCCCAACGCCAGCCCTTGGCCTCTGCTCCCCCCTGCCCCAGCCCGAGTTTTCTCTTCCCACTTTGGATAAACTTTCTCTCTTCCAAAGATGGCGAGGCTCAGGGAACCTGTTTCCCTGACTGGGTGCCCTGTGAGGTGGGGCAGCCTTTGGATTCTGCTCAACTGAAGGGGAAATCCAGTGCATATTATCCCCCCTCTGCTCTAAGGAATGTGGAGAATGTTCAGCCCGAAGAGGGGAGACCTCTTTTACCCCAGCAGCTACCCACACTGGTGAGTCCTTACCCCATACACGTGCCCAGCTCGGCAAGTGAAGCCCTGTGTCTGGAGGCACCAGGGCTAGGAAGAGGGCGTGGCGTCATGGGAGAAGCTGAGCTAGCATGGTCTGTTGGGGCCCACCCAAACTTCCATTCCTAGCTACACCACTCGGTGGGAATTCTTAGGATTATAAAAATAACCAATCAGAATAGGCCAAAATCTATATCTAAGGTACAGAGCTGACAGGCTTGAGTGAGTGTGAGTGGAAGGCACTGGAGTGAACATTAGGAGAATCAGAATCTGAAAGATAAGGGCTGAAATCACTGAAGAATGAAGGCAGAAGCAGTAGCAGTGACAACATCAGTCCTGGCAGATCAGAAGGACCTAGACAGAGCAGAGGGAAAGAGGACTGTGGGGAAGGAATCACGATGACTCTCACATAAAGAATAATGAGAATGTACGAAGGAGTGTTTTTGAGATAATAAAGCTGGATAATTAGGTACGTATGTTTTAGTGTGTATAGTCTTCAGTGTTTAAGAACTGGCTGTCAGCATCCTCTGTGTGACTGGCCATCGCTTATAGAATGTAACCATTTACAGCTATTTGCCAATTGTCGAATACTGAAAGTTTGGGTACTTCAATGTGTACCTGTGCTAATAGAGTTTGTTATTTTGTAATGCATGTCTTAAATTGTAAGAACTTATGTTTTTGTTTCTTGAAATATGTTTTAGATTCACTGTGTTAGGGTATGTTGTGTTAAATAAAGGTTATTTTTGTTTTCAAAGAATTACAGCCTGAGTGTCAGTCCTTGGAGCAGAAGGTTGTATCCAGTCCTTCCAAGGGTTAACAGACTAGTCTACTCTGGGGAGTCTTCCAAAAGTTGGAGAGAAACCCACTGGTAAATCTGCTCGGGTGGGCCTTTCACCTACCAAAGGGGGTCTTTCACCTTCCAAAACCACACAAAGTGAGGATTAAGCTGCAAATATAGGCAAGCCATTGTAGGGGTGTCTGGAGTCTGGTTTTGAGAGGGTAACACTCCTAAGCCCGGTGCTTCAGAGTGGTCCTGCCTGCTTCGCTTGAGAAAAATACCCGGGTCCCAAAAAAGTCAACAAAAAATTTGGGGAAATCAATAAAATCCAGAAATTCCTGGGAAATTTTTTGAGAAAATCAGTAACTACCAAAATTGAAGGGTCTTGGTTCTGCAGGAGCTCATGATGATCACAATGGTTCCTTCTGGCCTTGGAATCCATGGCTCTATTACACACATCCAGGTGGGTCAGATTTTGCCATCCCTCAAACCATGACCCACCCACTCCCCCTGCCCCGTGGGGAGCAGTTACCTCGATCACCCTGGTGAGATTCTCCACTTCCTTCTGGAAGGAGGCGGCTTGATCCTGGAGGGCCCTGGCCTTCACGTGCTCCAAACTCTCTGCAAACTGAGAAGACAGACATGAGAATGGGGAGCCTCTGCCTTTAGACAAGGGACAAGGAGCCCTTGAGGCTCTTCTCTGTCTGGAAGACCCTTTGATCCCGGGCAATGCTCGATGGAGAACGACTGGCTTCCTTGACATTACAATGCATTTAATGTACTGACAACACCACAGCTTCACCCTTAAATAGCTTTCCTCACCCAGGCAGCTCAGAATGCATCACCTGCCCCATTGTACAGGTGCGGAAACTGAGGCATAGAAAAGTGAGGGGAAATGGACAGGTGCTCTGTCTAGGACCACGCTGCCTCCCCACTGCAAATCCAGCCAGGTGACTGGCCAAAGGAGAACAAGTAGAGAAAGAGGGGACCATTCAGCCAATTCGACGTCCAAGACTTCACCCATACTCCAGTGCATGAGCTCATCTGCCACATCACACGACTCACCCCACTGAGACACTGACATGTGGGGAGGGCCTGCCTGGAGGCTATTGGTGAGAGAGACAGGTGAGTGATGTACCTAGGTCATCCCAGCAATTTGCAGGTACTCCTCACGGCACAAGTCAGCTTGCTGGAGGACATGCCAACAACAGTCACCATGTCAGCTGCACTCACATCTGGAGGGAACACGGCACGTGAGTATGGGACTGCATGATACAAACCTCCTGGAGCTCCTGCTGCTTCAGACACTGCAGCGCCTCCCTCTGCTGGGCCCACTCCAGCTCCTACAGCACAGAAAACAGCACCTAGCCACACTGCACACCCTGCAATCCAGCCAGTCCCCATGTTCCCTTCTGCCGATGCCCAGAGCCCCATAACTGCACGGCCACAGAGTCCATGGGGCTGGCAAGAATCCTTAGCCTCAGAGTCCTGGCTAGACTCCACTTCAGGTTATTATGTCCCTTCCACCCAAGCTACTGCCCTGTCCCTTTACTGGATCCAAGGCAGGAGAACCTTTAAACTGCTATGCAGCATGGCTGTGCCCTGGAAAACATCAGCTGAGTCCATTCCAGAGGTGGCTGCATTTCAGTGAAGGCTGAAAAGAAGGGATCTCTGCGCCAGCGTTTCTCCTCTTTCTTGTGTGCCATCAATACAGTTGCTACCGAGTTCCAGTCAGCTACCCTGGAGTAAACCCACGGGAAGCAATGGGGCTCACCAGGTGTCAGCGGGGACCTAGCTGAAAGATTGTGGCGCTACCTAGGTATTTTGCAGGGGGCCATCATCAGTGACCTTTAGTGCAGGCAAATATGTGTGAGAAGAAAAGAGCCCAGCTCGACTTGCAGATCCTCACTTAATGTTGCAGGTTGGGCTGTGAGAAAAATAATTTGACTGGTAAGCTGGGCACGTTTGAGATAGAAATTATTGAGACAATAAACCAGGACATTTCATGATGCCTCTTTTAGCCATTTTCAGAGCTGTCCAATAAAACTACTGTCTCATCTCACTTCCCATCCTCCTTAAATTTGTGCATATACAGTTCAATATACCCAGACCCCCTTTTTCTTTCTTATTGCTACAAGCATGAAGAAAATTCTTATCCATGAGTAACTGAAAGGCGTCATGTGATGCATCAACACATTATTTCCTTGGAGACACTGAACACTAACTAGACCAATCAGACCAGAGATGCAACTACTTTATCCTGGTACAGCAGGCAATCAGACTGTACATGCCAAACTGTTCCTAACTGACTTATCAGAAGTCAATAATAGGGGTTGGTTTTTTTTCCTGGGTCTTTTATGGCTCACCCACACATGGAGTTATTCCAGAATAGCTACTGCACTTTCAATTCACCCCCCTTACTCCAAATTAGCTTTTCAATATAGACAAGTCATAGAATCATAGAATCTCAGGGTTGGAAGGGACCTCAGGAGGTATCTAGTCCAACCCCCTGCTCAAAGCAGGACAAACCCCAACTAAATCATCCCAGCCAGGGCTTTGTCAAGCCAGGCCTTAAAAACCTCTAAGCATGGAGATTCCACCACCTCCCTAAGTAACCCATTCCAGTGCTTCACCACCCTCCTAGTGAAACGGTGTTTCCTAATATCCAACCTAAACCTCCCCCACTGCAACTTGAGACCATTACTCCTTGTTCTGTCATCTGCCACCACTGAGAACAGCCGAGCTCAATCCATCCTCTTTGGAACTCTCCTTCAGGTAATTGAAGGCTTCTATCAAATCCCCCCTCACTCTTCTCTTCTGCAGAGTAAACAAGCCCAGTTCCCTCAGCCTCTCCTCATAAGTCATGTGCCCCAGACCCCTGATCTTTTTTGTTGCTCTTCACTGGACTCTCTCCAACTTGTCCATATCCCTTCTGTAGTGGAGGGAGGAGGGCAAAATAGGACGCAATATTTCAGAGACTATTGAGATTTATTGTCCCCCTCCTGGTAACCACTGACCAACAGGAAGGCAAGTTTAATATTTACTCCTCTCAGGCTGATGCCAATTCCCCCTCCTCCACTTTTGGCCCAAACACTGGAGATGGGTGCGCTGCATGCTGATGATCTCTGCAGGGGGCCAGGAATCCCGAGGCTGCCAGTGTCCCCATTCTGCGGGGTCAATGGCCACTGGAACTGCACAGTAGGGAACCCAATGGCCCAAACTGCCCCAAAGCCCCCTGTCAGTGGCCACACAGAGCAGCCCAGAGTAGCTGGGCCGCATACTTGGTGTAAAGACTCCCGGGCATTGCCTTAAATTCCAAATTGAGCTGCTCCACTCCCTGACATGGGGCAGGAGCTGCACCTTTATGAATAAAAACCATTCAGCTAGGTAGGCGGGGAAAAAGAAGGAATGAGAAGAGCAAGGGATGAGGGAGCCATTCATGAGCAGAAGCCCCCCGCCCAGCTCAGGCTGGACTGCTTAGGGCTGGTACCTTCTCCTGCTGCATCTTCCCCAGCTGCCTGTCATGTTCTTCTCTCAGGTTCTCCATAGCGTGTTGCTGAGCTTCTTTCTCGGCCGTCAGGGCACAGATGACCTCTCGCAGCCTCACCAGCTCTAGCTCCTTCTCCGACAGGATCTTCTTCAGAGCAGAGAGTCTCAGCTCCTGCTCCGTCTCCTGCACTCGAAGGTCTCGGATCTGCCCACTCAGAGCTGCTGCCTGCTTCTGGAACAGAGAGCTCTGTGTAACCATCACAAACCGGCACGGGCTCCAAGAGGCTCTGGGGGCCGCTGGTATCTGTAGAAGCACGAAGCGGAAGTCAGAGCATCATTCAAACAAGGGGTGGAAGAGGCTCAGCACAGCTGAGTTCATCTTCTGCATGTGCCAAGGCATGATTGTTCCCTCTACCAGGGGCCACAGCTACACCCTGGGCACCAGGAACCACCAATGGGGCAGAGCTGCCAGCCCCCAGCAGGAGAGGAAGGGGCGGGGGGCAGGAACAAGACATGCAAGCAGTATGGCATTGGGCAGCAGGGGACCAGGCAGCAGAGGCCAAAGGGGAGAAGGAGGAATGGAAAAGAGGGGTGGGAGGAGAGGAGACACGAAGAAAAGGCTTGTTTAGCTTAACCAAAAGAAGGCTGAGGGGAGATATGATTGCTCTCTATAAATATATCAGAGGAATAAATATTAGGGAGGGAGAGGAATTATTTAAGCTTAGTGCCAATGTGGACACAAGAACAAATGGATACAAACTGGACACTAGGAAGTTTAGACTTGAAATTAGAGGAAGGTTTCTAACCATTAGAGGAGTGAAGTTCTGGAACAGCCTTCCAAGGGGCGCAATGGGGGCAAAAGACATATCTGTCTTCAAGACTAAGCTTGATAAGTTTATGGAGGGGATGGTATGATGGGATAGCCTAATTTTGGCAATTAATTTGGCAGCTGATCTTTGATTATCAGCAGGTAAGTAAGCCCAGTTGTCTGTGATGGGATGTTAGATGGGTTGGGATCTGAGTTACTACAGAGAATTCTTTCCTGAGTGCTGTCTGGTGAGTCTTTCCCACATGCTTAGGGTTTAGCTGATCGCCATATTTGGGGTCGGGAAGGAATTTTCCTCCAGGGCAGATTGGCAGAAGCCCTGGAGGTTTTTCGCCTTCCTCTGCAGCATGGGGCACGGGGCACTTGCTGGAGGATTCTCTGCAGCTTGAAGTCTTTAAACCACAATTTGAGGACTTCAATAACTCAGACATAGGTTAGGGGTTTGTTACAGGAGTGGGTGGATGAGATTCTGTGGCCTGCATTGTGCAGGAGGTCATACTAGATGATCATAATGGTCCCTTCTGACCTTAAAGTCCATGGGTCTATGAAAAGCTAAAGGAGACAAAGCGCTTGGCAGTTTTCATAAAGGACCAATCGGTGCATCAGAGACAGTTAAAGATCCATCAGCACCGGCCTCTTACAGCTCCACTGCACATTGGCTGCAGCTACTGTGACCAGTGGACACGAAGCAGGGTCTGGGCAATGCCCCGTGGGAGGGGAGCCGGGGTCCGGCCAATGCCCTGTGGGAGGGGAGGTGGGGTCCAGCCAATGCCCCATGAGAGGGGAGGCGGCGTCCAGCCAATGCCCCATGGGGGCGGAGGTGGGGTCCAGCAGCCAATGCCCTATGAGAGGGGAGGTGGAGCCAGGGCACTGCCCCGTGGGAGGGGAGGTGGAGTCAGGGCAATGCCCCATGGGAGGGGAGGTGGGGTCCAGACGATGCCCCATGGGAGGGTAGGCAGGGTCTGGGCGATGCCCTGTGGGAGGGGAGGTGGAGTCAGGGCACTGCCCCGTGGGAGGGGAGGTGGAGTCAGGGCACTGCCCCGTGGGAGGGGAGGCGGGGTCCGGGCGATGCCCCGTGGGAGGGGAGGCGGAGTCAGGGCACTGCCCCGTGGGAGGGGAGGCGGAGTCAGGGCAGATGGGGTCTGGTCGATGCCCCATGGGAGGGGAGGTGGAGTCAATAATAATAATAATAATTGGAGATATACCAATCTCCTAGAACTGGAAGGGACCTTGAAAGGTCATTGAGTCCAGCCCCCTGCCTTCACTAGCAGGACCAATTTTTGCCCCAGATCCCTAAGTGGCCCCCTCAAGGGAGGTGGAGTTAGGGCACTGCCCCATGGGAGGGGAGGCGGAGTCAGGAAAATGCCCCATGGGAGGAGGGCAGGGGTCTGGCCAATGCCCTGTGGGAGGGTGGTGGAGTCAGTGCAATGCCCCGTGGGAGGGGTGGTGGAGTCAGGGCACTGCCCCGTGAGAGGGTAGGCGGAGTCAGGGCACCGCCCCGTGGGAGGGGAGGCGGGATCTGGGCAATGCCCCGTGGGAGGGGAGGCGGGATCCGGGCAATGCCCCGTGGGAGGGGAGGCGGAGTCAGGGTGATGCCCCGTGGGAGGGGAGGTGGGGTCTGGGCACTGCCCCGTGGGAGGGGAGGCGGAGTCAGGGCACTGCCCCGTGGGAGGGGAGGCGGAGTCAGGGCACTGCCCCGTGGGAGGGGAGGCGGAGTCAGGGCACTGCCCCGTGGGAGGGGAGGCGGGGTCCGGGCGACACTGTCTATTAAGGCATATTTCACATTATGGAAACATCGGCAGACCCTGGCTGCAGGGCTTTGAACCTCCAGTCTGACTCCCGCTAGCAATGGGGTTCTCATCTCTCCTGTTGGGGGCCAGATACAACTCGCTGCTGGCAGAGGTCTCCCGGCAGGCTGCCTTCACCCCGTTACTCTTCATGTCCCAACCGTCTCACCACCCAACTCCCACCAAGCCTGCACTGGGACAGGGGCAGCCCTGGGTACCCGTGTTTGTGTGTGCATACACATCCCTCTCTATTGGAAGTGGAAAAGGGGTGTGGCATACAAAGGGGGACAATTTCTTAAACCTACTAAGCAACCCTCCCACCTTCCTTTGCTCCTGCTCCCCTCCCTCCCCATGTGGAAACCCTCTGACCTGAACCTGGGCTTCCCTCACCCTCTCCAGCTCCCTGAGCTGCAGTCTCAGTCGTGTGGTCTCCTCCTGGAGCTCTGTCCCCTCTGCTGTCCTCTCCTCCAGCTTGTTCTGAGCTTCCTCCAGGCACTGCAGCCAAAAGAACGCACACAATTCACACTGGGAGCTAGCCCAGGGCCAGGCAGGAGCAGTCACACAGCTGCTGTTCAGACAGGGGGCAAACACACCACTCACAGCAAGGACAGCGTCCGGGTCATTCCCACCAGAAGGTCTTGGGGTGGGGAGAGACACTGGGCTCTGCTGTGAGTTATACCTCAGCCATGAGACGCTGCCTCCAAGGCAACCCTCTCCTGTGTGGCTGTGGGACAAGAGAACTATTTACAGCTCTTTGAGGCAGGCACTGTGTCTCCGTGCTGTACCTGCAGCGCCGAGCCCTGGGGAGGTCCCCGCCGTGACTGGGGCTGCGAGGTGTGACTGAAATTCATACAATAAACACTATGGCTGAGAGGCCCTCCCACCTGCTGAGGAAACAGACGGCACCTGGAGAATTACAGGTGCATCCCAGATCTCATTCACAGCACACAGGAGAGGGGAAGGACCCAGCCCGACATGGGGGTCCTTTGCCCTGCAGACACCACCTGCTTCCAGTGGAGTCTAGGAGGTGGCACCAGGTGCCTTCCCACCAAACAGCAGCACTTCCAAAGCAGCCTGGAACCCCGGGGAGCTCAGCTACCTCCTGCAGCTCCTCGATCCTGGCTCTGGCTGCCCGCTGCTCAGAGAACAACTCTGCCTTGCAGCAGCTCAGCTGGTGCTCCAGGAAGGACAAGCTGCCTTCCAGGTGACGCACACGGGCCTTCAGCTCCTCCCGCTCGGCCGCTAGTGAGGAGACCTGGGAAATGAGCAGAGGATGGGATCGCCTGGCCTGTGTCCGCAGTGCTGCTTCCTGGCCCATGGAAACCCAGTAGCATGGCCTCCCAACCGTGCAGTGAGATATCTCCTTATCCCTGCAGTGGGCAATGGGGTTTCCCTGTCCCCTCCCTACTCCATCCCTCTGCCCTTCTCGCCTTTGCCTCCTGTTCCCCCTCCCACCTGCAATGTGGACACTGCTCCTGCAATCCCCCATGGGAACCATCACACCCACTGGCCATCCTCGGACCCCCACCCTCACCTCGGCCTGGAAGGCCCCTAGCTGGGTGCTGTGCATGGTGGAGTGCTGCTGTCTCAGCACACTCAGCTCCTTCTCCAGCTCCGGCAGCTCCCGCAGGCAGGAGTCCCGTCTGTACTGCAGCAGCAGCAGGTCTGCCCTGTGGGAAGAAGGTGCCGACACCCTCAGAGAGGCAGCACGCTTCGAGCCCGGCCAGCTTGCTGAGGGTCTAGAGGAAAGTGCAGCGTGCAGAGGCAAGTGGTCCCAGCATGCACTGCTCCATCTGGGTCTACGCAAGGGCTGCTGAGATCACAAGGGAGCTTAGGCTACAGGGCTATCTGGCCTCCATGTGCCACAGGGTGGCTGCCATCTGCTCCAGTGAGTGTCAGCCAGAGGTGGCCCCCAGGCTCACCCAGCACATGCCAGCACAGCCCTCCGCTGGGCAAAGTGCCTGTGTCATTAACGGGCTAGGAGCGAGCAGTTCTTGGGCCTGCTCCTGCTCCCACTGATCTCAATAGGCATTTTGCTATTGGCTTCAGTGAGAGCGGGCCCATATTTGCAAGATGACTCCCCCACCCCCCGTCCAGCGTTGGCCTGCCAAGGTCCCTGTGTGTCCAACCTCACGCCAGGTACCTGGCTTCATCCGCTTTGCTCCGAGTCTCCTTCAGGCAGGACTCCAGCGTCTCTGCCTCCTTCTGGCTTCTCTCCAAGGCTCCACGCAGTGACTCCAGGTCCTGGACCGCGCGCTGAGAGCAGAGGGGAGGAAACATGTCAGGAAAGGCACGTGCCCATCTCCCTGCCCTGCCCCACAGGCCTTCGCCTCGCCACAGGCTGAGCCCACTGCCGCGTCCCCACAGGCCCAGGTGCTGAATGGAGCGGAGTCCAGGTGGGATGGGTCTCCTCCAGACAGCGACACACACAAGTGTTGGTCATGAGTAATGCGAGCATGGATTGGACCTCTCCCTTCCCCTGGCAACTCAACAGCAGCACTCAGACAGGACTCTCCTGCTGACAGATCCAAACGCTTGGGTTCCTTCAGCAAGAACTTCACCACGATGGGCCTAGGACCTTGTAGCTTCCTGCCTTAGTCTGACAGGACAATAGGACAGATCCTCCCTCTAGGCCCCAAGTGGATGTTGTGGGGAGGGGCTGGAGCCCATCAGATCCCTCCACTAAGAAGCAAGAACATAGGCCCAGGAAGAGGCCAGGCTGCCCCTGCCACAGGGAACTCCCCACCCACCTGACTAGATTATACAGAAAAAGAGCTAGTCCTGTCTGGGGCCCATCACCATGGTACGTGGGCACGACAGACTCCATGTAAGGCCAGGATTTACACTTGACGGCCTGGCTACGTCACTTAGGATGGGAGTTTTTTATGCCATAGCTTGCCCCTTCTCTCACTGAACTGGAATAAGCTGTACCAGCAAAGACCCTTTTTCTCCAGTACACTGCATCTCCAGGAGGAGGGTTTGCCAGTATAGCTAGTACAAGTATAACCAGTATAGCTAGACTGGCAAAACTCCTGAGTGTAGATTAGACCCAAGCCCCTGCCAAGTCCTGGCCAGGTGCTTTCTCCAAATCCCACGTGTCCCAAGGCCTCCCTCCCAGTGCTGTCAGCTGTCCCAGGACAAACAATGTGCAAACTCAGTAGGAGCCCCAAGAAGCATGTGGTCGAGGGCTGAGTTTAGCATGAGACCAGCAAAAGACAGCAGGTCCATGCATGACTGAGGCTGCTCCATCCTGGGAGTCAGTTCTCCCACCCACACTCCAAGCCTCCCTTATCATCCCTCCGTGGCTGGAGCTGCGGGGTGCTGATCCCGTCTCCATGCCAGTCCCTTGGTCCCATCAGTAACTCTAACCTCACGAGCCACACCCTGCCTTGCCCCAGCAGCAGCCACCAGCTCTGGACACGAAGTGCATGTGAACAAGGGTGTGACACAATAGCGCTGATGGATCCCTGCAGGCAGCTGATTTGCAGCACTGTGCAGTGTCTCTGCACTGGCTCCTCTCTGCTGGATGGGGCTGCTGGGAAAAATACCTTTTTCTGACCCAGGATGTCACTCAGGGACAAGTCAGCCTCGTGTAGCTGGGATTTCCTCTGCAACAGCCTCTCCTCATCAGTGCCCAGGTCCTGTGCAATGAATCAAACACACAGCTCGCTATGTCTCTGACCTACCCTAGCAGCACTTCCCAGCTCTTCCCCAGAGCCCCTTCCAGCAGCTGACACAACCGGCCTCAGCCACCCCAACAGCTTCTCTTATGCAAATAGCGGACAGGTCCTCTTCCCTGAGTTCCCACGTTACCGTCCAACCAAGCTCTGTGTTTGCTGTTGTGCATGTGCATTAAAGCACAGTCTTTGCATACATGACCATGTGCAAGGGGACAGAATCCAGCCTGTATGGGCAAATGGAGGTTACTTATCTGTGATGGAGAGTTCTTCGAGACATGTGGTCCCTGTCTGTATTTCACGTGGGTGACCATGCGCGCCATGCACCCGAGTCCTGAAACTCTAACAAACAGCATCCATTGGCCTCTTTTCCTTGTTTTCCAGACTAGGGCATAAGAGGCAGTGTGGGCTGATGCCTCTCCAGTTCCTCTTCATGCCACAAATCCAGCAGGTTTGAAGCAGAGGAGATGAAAGGTGGACAGTGGAATACAGACAGGACCACACACCTCGAAGAACTTCCATTTACAAGTAACTTCCCTTTCTTCTTCAAGTGCTGGTCCCTATGTGTATTCCATGTGTGAGTGATTGACAAGCACTATTCAGACGGGACGGGGGTGCAGGGGTGCCAGCAAGGAAGATGCTTGAAGTACTAGAGGTCCCACTGCTGCATCCACAGCGGCAGCCTGAACCAGTACGTAATGTTTTGTGAATGTGCGAATGGAACTCCAGGTAGCTGCTCTGTCATGGTCCAGCGATGGCACTTTCTGCAGTGACGCTGTGGAGGCAACTTGTGCTCTCCTGAAGCGTGCCCTTTGGATGGATATGTGCCAATTAGTAGCACCCAGAGATCCATCTGGAGATTCTCAGAGAGGATTTTGCTTCTCCTCGCAACCTTTCTGCTATGGCAAGAAATAGCCTAGGTGATCTGCTGATAGATTTGGTCCTCTGCATGTAGAACTGTACAGTATGTCTGAGTCAAGGGAACGAGGTTTCCTCTCCTCGGCAGAGGAATGGGGTTTTGGGAAGACAACAGGTAAGTGGATAGTGTGGTTGACATGGCATTCAGAAATAATCTTGGGGAGGACGTTAGGATCTAGACAGAGAGAGAGATTTTCCTGGTGATGAACAGTGTGATGGGTCTGCCATGAGGGCTTCCCTCTCGCTCAGCCTTCTGGCTGAGGGAATAACCACTAAGAATGCACCTTTCATGGACAGGTGGGCCATGGAGCATGTTATCAAGGATTCAAACAGTGGCCTGATGAGTGGTGACAGGCCGAGATTGAGGTCCCATTGAGGGGTAGGTTTGATGATTGGCACAAAGATCCTAACTAGGCCTTTCATGGACGTCACTGCTGTAGGGTGAGTAAAGATGGAATATCCACTTTCTGGCGGAAGGAAGGCACTGATTTTTGCAAGGTGGACCTGCAGCAAGCCAATGGAAAGACCTGAGCTTCTCAAAACAGGAGGTGATCTAAAACAACTGGGTTCCTTGCAGAATTTCAAGGTAGCACCTTATGCTGAGCCCAGGTAGAAAACTGTCTCCATTTAGCCAAGTAGCAGGTGCTAGTTGAGTCTTTCCTACTTTGAATAAGAATAGCTTGGATGGGTGCTGAGCAAGCATATTCTAGTTCTGATCTCCACCCAGACACCAGACCATGAGGTGGACGGGGTCTCGATTGGGTGTCTGATTCTGCCCCCTTGCTGAGGAAGGCGATCTGGGAAGGGTCAGATCATGATAGGAGGATGGACCAACATCCTCAGGAGCTCCGGAAACCAAAACTGCCTGGGCCAGATGGGTACTAGGAGAATGTCTCTGGCCTTGTCTTGACGGATCTCTCGTAAGCCCTGTGGGAATGGAGGAAAGGCACCTCTGGGATTGTGTGTCCATGGCAAATGGAGAGCACTGCCCTGGGGGCTGTGACCCACAGCTCCTGTGGAGCAGTACAAGGAAAGCCTGTTTATCTGGGAGGCGAAGAGATCCCATTGAGATGTTCCCTGAGTGAATATCTCGCTCAGGGAAGAGCTGTGCATCTCCTACTCGTAAGCCGCAGAGAAGTGTCTGCCCAGGTTGTCTGCTAAAGAGTTTTGGGCACCCAGAAGGTACATGGCTTGGATAGTGATGCAGTTTCTGATGCACTCGTTCCAAAGCCTGACTGCTTCTAGGCAAAGGGGAAGAGACCTTGCTCCGGCCTGTCTGTTTATGTAAAAGATTGTGGTGATATTGTCTGACATCACATGGACATGAAGAGATCAAATGAGCAGGAGAAGATCCCGCTTGCCAGGCGGGCTACCCTCAGCTGTGTAGATCAATGTGGGTCCAGGGACCCTGTTTATAGAGGCTGTTCAAGTTAGCTCCCCAGTCCATAAAAGATGTGTCGGTTATGATGGCAGAGTGACGAAGGGGACACCAACTCTGGCTCAATCCAGGTTCAACTGCCCGGTAAGAGAGGCAATGGCCCTGGCAGGAACAGTTACCCTGGTGTCGATGCACTCCCTGTCTGGTGAGTAGACAGACAGGAGCCCGGCTTGTAGGCAGCCTTGCTGAAGCCTGGCAAACGGTGTCACGTGGCTTAGAAGACAAAGGCACATCCTGACTACAGTCAGATTGCTCCTTAGCTGCCACCTGTCCATGGGGAGGAACGCTCTTGCTGCAAGGAGCCCAGTGTTACCACAATCAAGTTTATCCTCTGGGGGGGGGTTTACAAGGGACTGTTCTTTGTTCACATGTTTGCTATCAGGGCAAAGCCAAGACACACACCTCATGACTATGCCAGGGGCTAAGCCTCTCGACGCAGTATCCACTGTGTCCACCACAGCATGAAGGGAATCTTAGCCACTAACGTGACCTCTTCTAAGGGAGGCTGAACCTGGGCTCTGTCATCAGGGGGAAGCTTATCCTGAAAACTGGCCAGGCTGGAGTGACTGGTAAAATCCTATTCGCTAACAAGCCCTGATCATTAGCGATACAGAATTGCAGGGAAAGGACCTTTCTTCCCAACAGGTCCAACCTCATCAAGGCCTTATCAGCAGAGGTGGGTTTGGGATGATGCAATTTTGCTCTCTTCACAGCTGCCTGTAGCACCAGCGAGCTGGATGCTGGGTGGGAGAAAAGAAATTCTGCCCTTTGGCACAGACAAAACAGCCTCTCTCGGCGTTTTAGGCATGGGGGCGCGGGAGGCAGGGTTATGCCACACCACTCTGGCTGGCTCCCTGATGGCCTCGTTAACCAGATGCGCCACCTTGCTCAGACCTGTAGGCTGCAGAATAGCCAGGAGCTGGTGCGGGAAGTCCTGGACGTCCTCTGGAGGTCATTGGCTATCCTCCGAAGCAGCTCCTGGTACTGCCCATGGTCATTCAGTGGAGAGGGTGAGGATGAAGTGATGGCTTCAGCCAGAGATGAGAACAAGATTCCTGCCAGTACCTGCAAATTTGGGTCTCTGTGCTCCTCCTCGTACTCTGTCAGATCTGGTGAGTGCTGAGTAAGAGAGGTGTGGTAGGATTCATGGACAGATCCAAGGCATCTCCCATAGGGGCTCCAGGGGCCCCAGTATGGCCAAAAGGAGGGATCGACTAGGTGGGGGGACCCCACGGCATCGGGTACCAGTGGTCCCTGAGGAAGTCACATCAGGGAGGATGGGGCTCAGATCTCTGCGAGATGACTGACCAGCCAGAGCATCCGATTTCTCTGAGTCTGAGAACTGCTCTCCCTCCAGTGGTAGAGTGGATGGTACCAGAGGGTACATGCTCCTGCCTGGCAGCTGGAGAGGGGATGGCTCCAGTGACACCGAAGCAGGTTTGTCCTCTGGCACAGCAATGTCTCTCAGAAGGACTGGGTCAATGAGGAGAGGAGACTGGGGATAAGGGAAGAAAATATCCTCTGCTGTAACATAGGTGTCCAGACAACCCGGTGGTCAGGGCCAATGGTTCCAACATGCCCCAGGAAGCTATAGCTGGGCAGGGTCCTAGGAGGATGGGCCAGCACGGAGGAAGAAGCAGGCCCAACACTTCTGGATGGAGCTGGCAGGTTTCAGTCCTTGTGATTCACAGCCGGAGCCACCCAAGGTATCGACAGATCTTTCTTCTTCTGCACTTTACCCTCCAGCCTGGGGGTATTTCACGGTCCTGGACCCATGGGATTTGCATGTGAAGGCTTGTCCAGCCTAGGCGGGCTCGGGAAGGGATCTCTTCTTTTATGGACAGATTTGGGGGGATCTGATCATGAGAGTGCCCCTTAAACTCATGGGAAACTTGGGAAGAAGAATCCTGAGCTTAGCAGCTGTAGACTCTGTTCCTAAGCTCGTGCTCAGAGGGGCTCTGTTCATCCAATGGGGCAAATGTACAGGAGGATCTCCCTGGCCTGGATCAGAACGAGGCCTCATACAGTGTTTCTTTAATCTAAGCTCATGAGCTTGCCACGTTCGCAGCGGAAAAGAGTGACAGATGCTGCATTTTGCAGAATTTGTATCTCACCCAACCAGCAGAGACTGCACTGATGCTCGTCACTCACAGAGAAGGAGCGAGGGCAGGAGACACAATTCTTGAACCTGGAACCCTGGGCATAGTCCCAGGCTGCAGGGACGAAGTCTCCGGTGTGGGGGGAAAACTACCTACGCTAACTATCCTAAAAACTCTAGCTCCGCTAACATAAAAACTACAAACTATTTACAAAGTGATTAACCAAGTATTAAGAATAAAAGCTGGAGATATCTATGGACAGAGGCACTTCGACTCGGGCCAAGCGGCAGTGAGAAGGAACTGCAGAGACGTCGGCTCACGCTGCCTCTTGTGCCCTGGGCCGGGGCCACGAGGAGAACCACTATCGGACATGGCTTGTTAGAACTTCCAGACTCGGGCCCACGGCGTGCAAACACCCTATGACGAAGTGGGGGGTTTCCTTGGGGGTTTCTGTGTTTTCCAGTGGGTTGCATGCACAGGGGATGGGACTCAGTGACCCTGGGTGTTACTGGTTTAACGAGGAGAGGGGAGAGGGAGTTTGTTGTTACAGAGGACCGGAGAGAGACTCGGGACCCTGGCCAGTGGACTAGAGGATGGAGGCCCCAGTGACTGGTGACCCGGAGACCCAGCTCAGGAGACACAGCCGGTTCTGGCCAGTGGGAGGACAGTGGGCTGTGGAGAGAGGATCCGATGATGACCTGACTAGCCGATTCCAGCCAGAGGGGCCAGAGGAGGGCTGAGAGGAGATGAGGCCCAGGACTTCCTGTTTACTACCCTGTTTCCCTGGAGAGAAGACAATGGACAGAGGCAAGGGCTTGGGTTGGGGGATATCGGAGGCCCAGCTGGCTGCAGGGGAACTTTGGGCTGGAGAGGGGGAGCAGGCAGAGCCCACCTGGATGCAGGGGGACTGGGATATGCTGTGCTGAGAGAGGCCAGGCCTGAGGCCCTGAGAGTTTCCTGTGCTGTGTTCAACTCTCAATAAACCCTCCTGTTTTATGCTGGCTAAGAGTCACTCCGGGATAGAGAGCAGGGTTGCATCAACCCCTTCGGGGCTGGAGGTCCAGGGGGTCCAGAGCGCATGAACTCCCTGAGGGGGCCCACGGCAGAGACAGACGTGCTAAGGCTCAGAGAGCTGCAGCTCCAGGAGGTGGAGGTGCCTGACCCCGAGAGAGAGTGGACCCCCGAGAAGGGCTGTCACATTGAAAGGGGCACCCTCCCCACGGACCGCACGGGGCCATGAGTGGGCACGATCTGTGAGTCCGTGACACACCCCCATATGGGATACACACATGGACTAGCTCTAGCACCAGCATTTCCCATCTTTGGAGCACTAAATTCTGTAGCCTTGACTGCGTTCTTCCCATGCAGTTACTTTGGGTGGAATAATACTTAGCTCTGACATAACCCCAAAGGCTCCAGTGTTATAAAAGGGTGGGCAGCATGTTATCCTCATTGTAAACTAAAGGTCAGCGGGGTTAAGTAACTCGCCCAAGGCCATGTGGGGAGGAAGTGTCAGGAGTGAGACTGGAAGGCAGTCACCAGACCCCCAGCACCCTGCTCTTACTGCTGGACAACACTGCTACTGCCATGGTACAGGAGACAGGATTGCTATACTGCGCTTCTGGGGTTTCCTACATCGCTGGTGGGGTCGCTGCGCTTGCCTGGGTTTCTAGGGTCTTATGCAAGAGCTGCCTTGGAACAATTCTCTGCATTTACTGGTGTCAATTTCAGGCAACTCTGCTACCTGCCCCAGTCCCCACCTTGCAGCCCTATTTGCAGTGCAGCCACCATCCCAACACTCCTGGGAGAATCGCCCTCTGCCACAGGACAGCACCTGGTGCTCCGTGCAGGCCTCCTTCCTGGTACCCTCCCAGCTGGACACTGCCCTGCATGGCATTGAGCTCCACCTCACAGGGCTGCTGCTCCTCCAGTCGGCACTGCCACGAGACCACAGGAACTCTTCCTCCGCCTCCTCCTCTTCCTCAGTGACTGCACTGCTGGAGCCCAGGCACCTGTAAGAGCAGCAGCAGCTAATGCAGGGCAGAGAGGTCACCCCTTCTTCATGCCCAGCCTCCAAGTGCCTGGCGTTGGCAGGCTCTGCGCTCCAAGGGCAAGTGGAGGTGCCAGTGTCCTGTGCCTCAACTAAGGATCAACGCAAGGGGGAGTGTCCCGCCTGGGAGAACTGCAGCTGGCAGGGGGACTGTCAAAATGGCCCAGAGCTGCTGATGCGGGATTGGAGGGGACAGTGTCCTGTGCCTCAACTAAGGATCAACGCAAGGGGGAGTGTCCCGCCTGGGAGAACTGCAGCTGGCAGGGGGACTGTCAAAATGGCCCAGAGTTGCTGATGCGGGCCTGGAGGGGATGGTGTCTAGGACTGAAAGCTGGGGGAACCCACTCTGCATGAGCCAGTGGGATGACACTGCATTAGCTGGGGGACCTGGATGTGGGCTTGTGTCAGCAGCTCTTGACCATTTCAGAATTCACATCTCAGTGGGTGGCTCCCTGGAGCAGCTGAGTCGCCCCGGCCTGCTCAGACCAGGTTGTGGCTTTCAAAAAAACAACAACCCCAAAATGCAAGAGACTAACTGCAGGGTGCAGTGGAGCCTAGGACAGAATCCTGGTTTCCCAACCCCCTGCGCTAATCACTATATCATCTTGCTCCAATGCAGTCTCGCTGCCACTGCTGGAGGTCAGGGTGAGCAGAGACAGGCAGAATAAATGATGTGGAAAAGGAGTGAACAGCGAGGTGGCAAAATTTGCAGACAATACAAAATTACTCAAGACAGTTAAGTCCAAAGCAGACTGCGAAGAGTTACAAAGGGATCTCACAAAACAGTGACTGGGCAACAAAATGGCAGATGAAATTCAGAGTTGATTGTAATGCACATTGGAAAACATAATCCCAACTATACATATAAAATGATGGAGTCTAAATTGGCTGTTACCATTCAGGCGAGAGATCTTGGAGTCACTGTGGATAGTTCTCTGAAAACATCCATTCAATGTGCAGCAGAGGTCAAAAAAGCGAACAGAATATTGGGACTCATTAGGAGAGGGATAGAGAATACAACAGAAAATCTTATATTGCCTCTATATAAATCCATGGGATGCCCTCACCATGAATGTGTGGAGTTCTGGTCACCCCATCACAGAAAAGTTATATTAGAATTGGAAAAGGTTCAGAGAAGGGCAACACAAATGATTAAGGGGGATGGAACAGCTTCCATATGAGGAGAGATTAATAAGACTGGGACTGTTCAGCTTGGAAAAGAGACGACTAAGGGGGGGTATGATAGAGGTCTATAAAATCATGACTGGTGTGGAGAAAGTGAATAAGGAAGTGTTATTTACTCCTTCTCGTAACACAAGAACCAGAAGTCACCCAAAGAAATTAACAGGCATCAGGTTTAAAACAAACCAAAGGAAGTGTTTCTTCATGCAACGCACAGTCAACCTGTGGAACTCCTTGCCAGAGGATGTTGTGAAGGCAAAGACTATAACAGGGTTCAAAAAAGAACTAGATAAGTTCCTAGGGGCTAGGTCCATCAATGGCTATTAGCCAGTAGGGGTAGGGATGCAACCCCATGTCCCTGAACCTCTGACTGCCAGAACCACCTGGCATTGGCCAATGTCAGAGCCAGGACACTAGGCTGAGCAATACAGCCGTTCCTGTGTGCCTGTCTGCAGAGTTTGGCGTGGTACTGTGGCAGGTTGCAGTACCACAGGCAGCAGGAGCCCTGGCGTGAGTCTCCACAGGACCATCACTGCTTGGCATCGCACCAGGGGCCGAGCTGGTCTCATCAGCACTTACCCCAACGAGTCTCTCCGTGGGCAGCGGGGCCCCTTGGTGCTGCAGCCTGGAGCTGTTTGGAGAAGAGAAACATTGTGTCTCCACAGCAATAGTAGAGTAGCTCCTGGGAAAGCAAGTGCAGCCCAGAGCCAGCAGGAGGAGCTGTGGAGCCCTGTGGGGAGGCAGCAGGAGGAGCTGTGGGGAGCAGGGAGTCAGCCTGGACTTGGACTCTGAGCCACCCCACTAAGGCAATCGCCCCTAACAGTATGTGGCTAACGCAGCACGTGTGGAGGGGGGGGCAGCAGCTGGGATCCCAGCAGCAACGTGTGACTGCTGGGGGCAGAGTGGGGGGGCAGGGTGCATTCCGCAGAGAGAACAAAGCAGGCACAAACAGTCACCTGTGGGTGGGACGGGAACAAGAGGGAGCGGAGCCCACACAGCTGCAAGGGGCAGGTCCATTCCCACACCCCCAAAGCAGCTCCATCGCCCTGCAACAGCGAGAGCAGGGCCGGGGGCAGAGAGAGGCTGGTCCGAAGGAGACACAAGGGGGATTCACTGTGGGCACCGAAGAGCCCCCTGGGGAATGGCTGTCTGGCTGAGCCCTGGAGCCATACCTCTCTGGCAGCCGACGGCCTTGCGGAGGTGAACCTGGACTGTCTCCGTCCTCACCGAGTCCAGGTCACTGTCGATGGTGACGGTGTCAAAACTGGTGACGGGGACGCCTGAAAGAGGATGAAGGATGGAAGAGATGACAAACCCAGCTGACCCCAGAGTGAGGGGGGTTTCCCTGCCTTCGTCTTACCAAACTGAACCTGTGATCAGGGGTGACTCCCCTGTTCTCCCAGCCCCAGCCATGATGCAAACCCAGAGGCTCTGTCCTCTCCCAGATCCTGCATTTGTTCCACCTTCCCTGCAGTGACAAGGAGCACAGGCATCTTCCAGGGTGTGGAACCAGCAGGCGAGGCCGGGACAGGATCACCCATTTTCCAGGAGAGAGGCAGATCGATGGGCAGACCCAGGATTGGGGACAGGACCCAGCACTTTCCCCATGAAGCAGCAGCCAGCCTGCAGCTCCTCTTACTAGCCACATGCTTGTACTTGCAGGACCCTGGATAGACCTCGTCCCAAGCTGGGCTCAGGCTGCTCTGCCTCTCACGCCCCTCGGAGGCGCCCACCTCTGGGTCAGGACCTACAGAGAGGGTGAGAACAGGAGCCAGTAGCCAGGGACTCCTGGAAGGCACATGCACTCCTGCATCCTGGGTTGGGCGGGTGTGTGTGTTGGGGGGGGAGCAGAGCTGCTGGTGGCACAGGCCCACCGGCCCCAGAGCAACCAGGGACCAGGCACTCAGCATGAGGAAGAAAAGTGATCAGGAACAGTCAGCATGGATTCACCAAGGGCAAGTCATGCCTGACCAACCTGATTGCCTTCTCTGACGAGCTAACTGGTTCTGTGGATGTGGGGAAAGCAATGGACATGTTATTCCTTGACTTTAACAAAGCTTTTGATACAATCTCCCACAGTATTCTTGACAGCAAGTTAAAGAAGTATGGGCTGGAAGAATGGACTATAAGGTGGACAGAAAGCTGGCTAGATCATCGGGCTCAATGGGTAGTGATTAATGGCTCCATCTCTAGTTGGCAGTCGGTGTCAAGTGGAGTGCCCCAAGGGTCGGTCCTGGGGCCGGCTTTGTTCAATATCTTCATCAATGATCTGGAGGATGGTGTGGACTGGACCCTCAGCAAGTTTGCAGATGACACTAAACTGGGAGGAGTGATAGATACGCTGGAGGGTAGGGATAGGATACAGAGGGACCTAGACAAATTAGAGGATTGGGCCAAAAGAAATCTGATGAGGTTCAACAAGGACAAGTCCAGCGTCCTGCATTTAGGACGGAAGAATCCCATGCATTGTTACAGACTAGGGACCGAATGGCTAGGCAGCTGTTCTGCAGAAAAGGATCTAGGGGTTACAATGGACAAGAAGCTGGATATGAGTCAACAGAGAGCCCTTGTTGCCAAGAAGGCTAACAGGATTTTGGGCTGTATAAGTAAGAGCACTGTCAGCAGATCGAGGGATGTGATCATTCCCCTCCATTCAGCATTGGTGAGGCCTCATCTAGAGTACTCTGTCCAGTTTGGGGCCTCACACTACAAGAAGGATGTGGAAAAATTGGAAAGAGTACAGTGGAGGGCAACAAAAATGATTAGAGGGCTGGAGCACATGATCTACGGGGACAGGCTGAGAGAACTGGGCTTGTTTAGTCTGCAGAAGAGAAGAATGAGCCGGGATCTGATAGCTGCTTTCAACTACCTGAAAGGGGGTTCCAAAGAGAATGGATCTAGACTGTTCTCAGTGGTGGCAGATGACAGAACAAGGAGTAATGGTCTCAAGTTGCAGTGGGAGAGGTCTAGGTTGGATATTAGGAAACACTATTTCACTAGGAGGGTGGTGAAGCACTGGAATGGGTTCCCTACGGAGGTGGTGGAATCTCCTTCCTTAGAGGTTTTTAAGGCCTGGCTTGACAAAGCCCTGGCTGGGATGATTTAGTTGGGGATGGGTCCCGCTTTGAGCAGGCAGTTGGACTAGATACCTCCTGAGGTCCCTTCCAACTTTGAGATTCTATGATCCTATGAGGCACCAGGCTGAATGTCCAGGCAAATCGGGGGCCAGGAGGAACTCTCCCCTCAGCACTGAGCAGGAAGAGTCCATGGGAATGGGGGGGGTGCCCCAAGGGGTGGCGCTGTGACCAGGACCTGCCCATCCCCTTTGACCGACTGGCCAGGTCCCCAGGGGCTTTGCTGAGCTTGCACGGATGCCAGTGATCACTGGGAATGTGACACTCCCCGGGGAGTTTGTCAGAGCCCTAATGAGCCAGGAAGAGTCCACGAGAGCTTCCATCATCTCACCGCAATGGCCAATGCCGCCCCCACTGTGCTGTCACAGCGTCGTTCCCACCCCCTGTACTGTCACTGCTCCCCCAGGTGATGATTCCAAGCTTCCCAGCCACGCTGATGCCCTCCTCCCTAGCTCAGCGATGAGCGTTTTCTCCCCACATACTCAGTTCCATGGTGACAGGGGTAGAGGGACAAGCCAGCCCTAGTTCTGGAGCCAGCCGTCTCCATGGTTCTTTCAGTTCCATTCTCCAGACTTACACAGTGTCAGGCCACGAGTTCCCCTCTCCGCTGGCCCAGCCTGCAGCTCCCAGCTCCGCCAGGTTCCCTCCCTGCCTCCGCTAGCCACAGCATGAGTGATGCCCCTTCCAGACAGTCTCTGGGGAATCACTGACCCCTGTTGCAGCAGCTCTGGGGCCTCCCTCTCAGGATCTCCTGAACCAACCCCACCCTGCATCACCACGCAGCCATCACTAACCACAGCTGGGGGTGTCTGGGCGCTTTCAGGGCTACTAGCCAGCTGTGTTGTGGCACTAAACCCTTGCAAAGCTGAGCTCTGATCTCCCAGCTTCTCCGGGGGCAGCCTTTGGTCGGGGCAGGGGGATGCTATTAGCTGGGGGCTCTTCTCCCCTTTGGAAGCCAGGGAAGGGCTGCCGTAGGCTGCTGTGGGTGCGAAGTGAGAGGGACTGTCGGACCAGATGTGTCCATATGCAGTTTGTCTCCTCCCGGACGGACTCGGAGCTGTCCTCACAGGGTGGGACTCTCTGGCCCAGGCTCTCGTGCCGGCACCAGCACCCAGATCTCTGAATGGCTGGCTGGGACACAGCTCCTCCACGAGCAATGGGCTGCTGAAAGGTAGGGAGTTTTCCCTGGAGTTCTGGCCCCATCTGGAAGAGCCCTCCAGGAGCCAAGGAATGCTTTCCTCTGAGGTCTCCACCCGCTCAGGCAGAGCTAGTCCAGGAGCCCGGCCTCCTGTGCCGCTGGCTTTTCCCATGTCTGTGCTGCTTGGGGTGTCTATGGTGTTGCTCCGGCTAAGCCTGGATATCCTGCCCCCCAGAGACTCCAGGCTCTCTCTCCTGGTCCTAGAGCTCAGGGACTGGGGTCCTTCCATGCTGCTGGACAAAGCCAGGGCTGAGTTCTCTTCTAGCCCCTCCTCAAACCGCTGCAGGATGTGCTGTCTCCTCACTGTACTGAGCATGAAGCCCTCTGCAGCAGGCCCACACGCCTCCACGGTGGGGCAGAGACCAGCGGGCCTGGCTTTGATTCCCGTGATGTGCCCTTCTTCAGCAGGGTCTCTGGCTGGGAAACTCCCAGCTGGCACATCCTCTTCCTCATCAGAATTCACCAGGGGGTCGACCATGCCTTCCCGAAACCTGGCAGCAAAGTCCTCCGTGCAGATGGAATTCGAGTCACTTCGGTCCCCCAGGGTCTCCGGGGCTTGCTTGGAGCCAAGGAGATGCATCAGCCTCCAGCCGTACTCCTCCTTCCGAGAGGAGCTGGCTTCGCCCCAGGAGGTGCCGTCCTGGTTTGCACAGCATCCTTCCATCTCTGCACAGGGGAGGGAAGTAAACAAAGAGCTGTGAGTTCCTCCCCAAACCAGCATTACTGCCAATGAGCCCCGTTGGGGGACGCCGAGGGGCAGAGAAGCAGTAGATTGCTCGATGACACACAGGAAGCCAAAGGCAGGAACAGAACCCAGGTCTCCGGAGTCTCCTGCCACGTCCTACCCATTGGATCATGCTCCCTCCATCACCTGCCTTCTCTCTGCAGGGGACTGCACCTGCTCACTGCAGGATGCTCACACTTTCCTCTGAAGCATCTGGTGCTGGGCACCCACAGAGACAGAATGCTGGTCAAGATGAACCTTTGCTCTGATCCTATATGGATATTCATTTGCTCCTATTTGCCATTTTAAAGCTTATTTGGCAAAGACTCTGTTCTGGCGGGTGGCAAACCATACAATCCTCCTCCTCCGCTTTTTCTTGTTCCTTTCTAGAAGCGTTGCGGTAGCCCACTCATGAGAACCCATCACCGCAGTGTCTGGGAGCCAAACTACACCTTCCAAGTCGAACCACTTGGTGTTGGCCACCCATGGTTTCCCTGCTCCTTTGTGGAGTGTGTCTTGCACACATGGGACGGGTATTAAGGGAAGGGGCTGGGAAAGCTGGGCACCATAGGCCGGCGTGTGGGAAAGCAGCTTCTAGCTTTGGTTGTCTCCAGTTTTGAGTGCCAGCATGTCAGCCAAAATCCCCCGTCACCACCGCATGCATCCCAGCAGCATGGCCGCCATCTTGGAGACCTCCTTGGAATGGAGGAGTCTCCCTCCAGGGACTGTCAACATCACTCAGTCACCTCTAGGGGTCACTATCTGGTAACACAAGCTCCTACCCCCAACAGGGTCTGTTCCCATAGGGAAGGGCTCGCTATGGGGGGCAGATCAAGGCCCAGGGCTTTGCCACTGGGCCCCTGTAACTGCTCAGATTTCGTAGCCTGCACAGGACCCATTGCACCCCGAGCCTCCCGTCCAGTCAGCATGTCACGAACATGTATTTTGGCCAATCATGGCCTAGGAATAGCAAAGCAAGAGTTTTATTCCTATGAAGCTTGTATTCCAACCAATTCTGTTGCACCTTTCTCCACAAGCTGCTCCTGCGATTGGCTATTCGCTTCAAAGACCCGCTCTCAGTTAACCCCTTAGTTCCACTGTGACACGTGTTACATGGCCACCCCACCGCCAGCAGTGACCCCCTGCTCAGCGACCACCCCTCTCTGCTCCCCCACCAGCTCCTCACCCTGGCTCTGTCCCACTTACACACACTCCATCCCAACACACTGTTCCAGCGCCCCCGCCCGCCTCTCTTCCCAGCTGCCCTTTCCCTCCCTTCACCTCCTGAAACAATACAGGGCTGAAGGGGTCAAGAAGCATCCCAGCCAAGCATCAGGCTGTCAATGGGCCAAATTCAAACTTCTGTTGGCTTCAATGCAGTTACACCAGTTCACCCGGCTCTGCATGGAACCCGTGCCCCTTAGCCGAGCCCTTGATCTGCATGTCAAGGGGAAAACTGAGTGACAGCAGCAACACAGTCCTGCAGAGTGTGAATGACAACACAAGCCCTTGCTTCTCCTTCTCCGAGCAGCCCAGCACCCCTGCCAGCCTAGCCCAGCGACCCCTCCCCTGCAGACACACCCAGCTGCCCTCCTGGAGTGGGGCTGAGCAGAGACTGGCTGCTCTGGCGATCACTGTGATGTCACAAGCAGAGGACTGTGACATCAGGCAGAGAGCAAATGAGACCTATCAAGACGCAGATCAGAAAATTATTTGGCCCAATATTATTGAGACTTTATTTCCCATACAAGACCACAGCTGTTTGGCAGGGCCCCGCCTTGCTGCAGAACTGGACTCCAGCAGTGAAGCTTTCATTTAAAAAATAAGTTCTGATTGCCAAGAAAACCTTCCAAACATGAACCAGGTGTGACAGGTGCAACTGAGCCTGCCTGAGTCTGCAGAGAGCCTGACACCAGAGCACCAGGAGGTGTGAACTGCCCTAGTTCCTCATGTGGATGAGGTACTACCTCTGAAGTTAATGCCCATTTAAATGGTCACTTCGTTAACTAGTTCACTGCTGCTTGTTTTAGCAAAACCAGCTATCTGATGCAACAACCACAACATCCCCAACTGGCTCCCACACCGATACCTTCCCTGACCCCACGCCCCCTCCTTCGCTGCCAGAACCTCCCTCCCCCAACAAAGTTGATGATGCAGTTATGTGTTTTCAGTTCAAAATCTTGCAGCGTGCTCAGAATTCAAGATTAGGGGGCAGTTTAAAATAAACTGAATTAGAAAATGGATTAAACTGCGGGGGGGCTGCACTCCTGAGCGCTTCATTCGATTTCAGATTTAATTCACTAGAAACCTCAGTTGCTCTGTTTATCAGAGGCTTGCAGCAAAACTCCCACTCTGTGTATCAGAGGATGGCAAAGTCCACATGTCTTGCGGGAGGATTGCGACTCCGCACATGGGGCCTGGCTGGTAGAGAAGGCAGAACTGCTTCTGGTGAAATGGCCCCAGAGCTCAGAGCAAAAGCCTGACCCTTTGCTGAGACTGAAAAACCTTCCTCATGCCAATTCCTTTTCACTTTGCAGCAAACCCTGGACGTGCATGACTACAGAGGGGACTGGAAGTAGCAAGATACAGTGCGACAGGCTGTTTGGGCAACATTAGGGCCTGAAACAAAGCAGGAATCTGACCAGAAAGCCCGTCCTGAGATGGGCACAGCCCAACTCTGCAGCTCCAAGAGGGAGGGGTTTGGGGAAGCACCTGTATTTCTGAGCTGTCTCTGAACAGAGCCTCTGGGCTTCCCCATCAACAGCTGCTCTCTAGCCAGCTTCCCCTCGCTGGGGGGTTTGCCCCTCCACAAAACACACCAGGAACACACTCGTCCTATCATTCACTCACCCTGTCCAGTGCCGAGTCTGACCCTTTGGCCTTCACTCCCATCCCGTTTTTATATCTGTTGCCCCAAGTACTTTGCAGCTTTCTGGCCTCGTGGCCCCTCTCCTCACTTTATGGGGGGGGGGGGCTTTAGTTTTGGGTGGGCCTAGGTCCACCCCCTTCCGGAAACAGGCTGGTCCATTGCTCACTCACCTGCTGTCCAGGAGGCCTTGGGGGAGCATTCCAAGGAGGTGTCTCCATTCATGCAACCGCCTGCGACTCCTGCACCAGGGCCCTGCACAGGAGAAGGGAAAGAAACAGATAATGGAGCAGCTGCAGGCTACACGTGTCCCTCGCCTGCTTACGCAGCGTCCAGAACAGTGTAAAACAAACCCATTCGGCACAGATCCACCTCACACCAGCCAGGTGGCCGTGTCCCAGGCAGGCACCACACACATTAGCTGGGCAGCCGAGTCCCAGGCAGGCACCAACCCATGCCAGCCAGGTAGCCAGGTCCCCTGGCAGGCACCACCTCATGCCAGCCAGGTGGCTGAGTCCCAGGCAGGCCCTACCCCATCCCAGCCAGGTGGCCAGGTCCCCTCAAAGGCACCACACCACAACAGCTCGGCAGCCAGATCCCGTGGCAGGGACCACTTCACACCAGCTGGGGGGCCAGGTCCCCTGGCAGGCACCACATCAGCTGAGCAGCTTGGTCCCCAGGCAGGCCACACCCCAAGCCAGCCAGGTGGCCAGGTCCACTGGAAGGCACCAGCTCACACCAGCCAGCTGCTTGGGTGGTCGGTGCATAAGCTGAATCCTGAGACCGATCCTCCAGACCTGCCACATTTCAGACGCCTCCCCTGACCCACAGCAGTGGCCCCTTCCTCAGAGCTTCCCCCAGCCCCTCCCACGCACCAGCAGCTGGCTGAGCTGAGCGTCGATGGAGTCCAGTAGGGAATCGCATTGGTCCTTTGCCCGGGCGCCTGCAGTCTCAGGACAGGACGGCGGCTCCGCTGTCTCCAGATCTGCAGGGGTAGCAGCTTCTGGTCAGTACCCACATACCCAGCAGACCAGACAGGGACAAACCTTGCAGCCCCGTGGCTTTAATCCCCACCTGTCCTGCAGGGAGAAGCTCACGCCATGGCCTCCACACCCCTGAGCAGGGGAGCTCTTAGGGCTGCCTCTGTCTAGGTGCATCCACATTTCCAGCTCCTTGGGCACGTTTTCCTAATAACCAGAGCAGAGTGAACCAGAGATCGGCATGTATCTGCATGTTCTGCACATGTCTGTGCGTGTGTGTTTGTGCATGTGTGTGCATGCGCCTGCAGAATCAAGCTAGGAGCCACACAACTGGAAAGTAAATCTAAGAGGCTAAAGGCTTTTCAGTGAGATGTGGGTATGTGATGTCTCTGGCAGGCAGCCTGCAGCTCCGCATTAGCATTACAAGGTTTTCATACAAGCCACGTTAGGCCAGCATATGGAGCAGGAAATCCTGTAGGCTCCCTGTAGCAGAGTGGATCTCTGCTCCTGCCCTGAAGGGGTTAAAAACAGCCCTGGAAAGGGGCTGGGGCTGGAGAAAGCAGCCCTTTTAGGCTGGGCTGATTGGGGAAGTGGCTGCAGCTGGAGGCCATGCCCCAAACTGAGTGACAGGGCCTAATAAGAAGGCCAGGGAAGCCAAGGGCAGACAGTTTTCCTCTGCCTGTAGAGGGAGAAGGGCCTAGCTGTATAGAACTGACAAGGTACCTTGAGTGGAGCAGGGCTGGGGAGCTCCTGCCTGGAAAGCCCCAGGCTGTGGCCTAGAGTTAGGCCAAGAGGTACTGGGGTTGCAGGGTGCAACCCAGGGGTAGGCTAAGGCAGTAGGTCCAACCCCCTTTGCTGGTGATGAGTGGCTGATACTGTAGTCTGCCCCAGGGTGTGGGGCTAGACAATGACTGGCAGTAGCCTACACTGAGGCAAAGTGGGGATAGAGGGTGGGGGGTTCCCAGGGAGGAGAAACTCCTAAGAAAGAGGAAGGGGTCACTGCCAGGGGACAGAACCCCACATAAAAGGGGCACTGGTGTCCAGGGAGGGACATGGGGCCTGTAGCCAAAAGGCAGATCACTGGCCTGCAGAGGGTGCTCTGAGCTGGAATTTGAGCTAATTCCCAGGATGACCAGTAGTAGGTGCCATGGGGGTGAGTCATGCCCCGGTTACACTCCCTGATTGGTTTTCCCATGCAGATGGAGTTTTCTTTACTTATTTATAGGACTCCTGCTAGCTTGGAATTTGAACATTTCCAACTGTAAGCAGAAACTGCCAGACCTTCCCTTCCACCACATCCCTTTCTCAGTGCCCTCGGCTTCCCCCTCTCTCTGCATCGGCTCAGCCGTAAGTTGCTGGGAAGGGTGTTGCCTTCTGCTGCACAAGCAGCAGGGGTGGCTCACACGCTGCGATTTGATGGGATCACACGAAACCCATGAGGAGTAGAAATGTGCAGGTCTGTGGTGATAAGGCATGAAAAAAGCAGCAGGACTCCTGGGTTCTACTCCCAGTTCCCTCACCACATAGAGGATGACAAGAGCATTTGCCCCCCTTCCCAGAGCAGCGTGCGGGCTGATGGATTAAAGGGCAGACACACACCGTCAGATGAAATGCACAAGAGGCTGTGCTGAGCCAATGGGCTGGAGTCACACTGTTCTCCCACCAGTCCTCCAGACTGTGGGTGTGGGTGTGCAAACACCCCTCCCTCCCAGAGGGCCATGCAACATGCCATGCAGCTCCAGCTCTGAGATGCCGTCTCGCTGCCCCGGCTCATGAGCTGATGCGGAGACCATCAGCTCCTCTGCCCCACTACAGCAGCCAAAGAGACGCAGCAGTGGGTGGCATGTTATAAGGAGTCATCAACGAAATGCTGTGATCTCATGTGAAACCCCTCGGGGATGGGGGCAGCCAGACAGGTGTTTGCATGTGTATAATTTTAGCCTTGTGTTTGTGTGCACTTGGAGATGAGTTCTGTGTGTGTGTGCACGTGGGCATGTGCATGTGTGTCCACGTGCTGGGGGGTGAGCTCTGTGCATGTGTGGTCATGTGTGTGTGTGTGCACTGACAGGCGAGCTGTGGTTGTGATCTCAACTGTAATACAATCAAATGAATCCCAAACCCTGCCCCTTTCTTTGTGCACCCTCGGCTGTGGCACGTGGCCATGTGCCCGCTGTGCTCTGCTCTCAGCTGGGTGCTCTTGGAGGGGAGCTCGCTGGGCTGAGGGTTTCAGGCTCTGGGGCTGCCACCCTAGCACCTTCCACCATCTCCTGAATTCGCTTAAGGAAACAGAGTTAACTGGAGCTGGAAACGTCCATGCCCCGGGCATCACCGCCCACCATTGACTGGCCATTGAGCAGGGCAGCATCCCTAGCTGGGCACTACCGGGTGTGTGGGAGCTCTGTGCTGGCACAAGGAAGATGTAAATCCCCACCCGCCAGCCACGCCCTTACTGTATTTGGTGCCATCCTCCTCCTCCTCTTCCAGGGTAGCTCGGCTCCCTTCCAGCTCCATGTTGGTCACGCTGCCTGGTCCTGGAACACAAAAGCACAGCAGCAAGTGGGTCACTTTCCCTCTGTGCTGCCCTGGGGCAAGTGTCTCTGGGGACCTTCCTGCCGCAGCTCGCTCCTGCCACTGCTGAGAGCAGCCTCATGCTCTGCAGTGACCAGACTTAGCGCACGTGGGCATGTCACCCTCTATTGGCCACCGAGGGCACATGCCAGCCTGCTGCTAACTCCCACCTGCAGAAGTTCCCCCGAGCTCCCATGTTAGATGCTTGTGTTTGGTGCAGAAGCTCCTGAGTTCACTGCCTGTGACAGCCATGACCAGGGCCGACAAGAAGGGGAGGAAGCCGGTACAAATTCCCAGGGTCTGGTGGTCCAGAAGGGGGTCTGGGGCCTGGCTTTCCCGCTTCATTGGCCCTGTTTAGCCAGTCCACCCTTGCTGGGGGGGCCTGAAAAAAATGTTTCACCAAGGCCTGAACCCGCTCTCGATGGCCCTGGCCACGACTGTCAGTACGGATACAGCTCCGGTCGCCCAGCTATGACCTGGGACACTCCAGCTGCCTCTTTCCCAAGACTGGAGGCACAGAAGCCAGAAAAGGGTCACGTGCAGCATGTGGCAAGGTCAGAGGAAATCATTCAAATGTAGGCTTAAGTTCTCAAGAGGAACCAGCAATTGGGGGCTCAACCAGAGACACCTCAAAGGGGGGTGGAGTTTTACTGAGCGCAGGCTCAGCACTTCCTGGAACTCATACCTGTGTGGGGTGGCTCATGCTGGGCCCCAAAAATCAATGGTCTCTTTTGAACACTTAGGCCATAGCAAACTGAACTAGGACTGTGCACCGCGGCCCTCTGCTGTATGGACTCAAAACTGTTCACTTGTGTGTCACAGCTCCCAAGATGGGGAACAGCTAAGGGAGAGTCTCCACTAGCGGCCCCCCCAAATTATGAGATTGATTTACAACAGTCATTGTGTGCTTGAAGGGGCATGTCTGTTTAGTTGCCTTTTACAGCCATTTTCAGTTTTTTCTCTGTCATCAGAAAGGCAAGAAACTGACGTCTTTTAAATGAAAGATGAAATTTTCACATCATCACCTGACTCCGGGAGCTGGGGCTTTAAGGAAAACAAACGTATCGTGAAAACTGAGAGTTGGTGACACTGCAGACAGCCTGTCCGCTAGGCAGGAAATGAGGTCTCCACACACAGTGCCAGCTTCTCCCCTGCCCTGCCAGCCCAGACTGTTCCCGCTCACTGAACACCAACAGGCTTCTCAGCGTCAGTATGTCTAGGGCACATGTGGCTGGGCAGGGAGATCTGTCCAGACCTGCCCTGCCCGACAGTGCAGCTCATCCAGTATCTCAGCCTGGCAGAGGCTTCGCCCAACTCAAGAGTCCCCGGAGCTAGGTGCTAACTCAGCAGTGGCACCGTGGGCCAGGGTGGAGGGGAGCAGAACCTGGTGACAGTATGTCTCTGGCATGCTGCCTGAACAGGCCCCTGTGCAGAGATGCCAAGGAGCAGGAGGCAGCAGGGTGGCAGACTCATCACATGGCTGGGTTTGAGAAACACACTATGCTAGGGGAGGGTTTCTAGTGGTCACAGCACAGGGGGCAGGTGGACTCAGCCCAGCATTGAGGACTGCCCAGGAAGCCTTATGGGGCCCTGTTAGCACAGCAGCTGCAACCCCTTTAGCAGTGGGGACTGATGGGCACTGGGGAGGAAAGCGCAGGCTGGGAGGAAGCTGGTACCCTCCGGACATGGAGCCGATAACTGTTCGTGTCCAACCAGCACATGGGGGCTGGGGAGCTCTCCTAGGAGGCAGGTTTGGGGCAGGTGCACCGCTCAACGGGCAGACACACAAGGCCAGACACCATCGTGTAACTGGACAGAGCTCCACTGACATGCCCAGAGCTGCACCAATCCCACCTGCACAGGTTGGCCCAGCGCCATTTTGGCTCTGGGATCAGTAACAACTCTCCATTTTGGTAGCAGGAATGAGACAGGTCAGCGAATTTATACCCACACAGCTCTGCCAGCCCCTCAGTCCTGACCCACAGCCCCCCCCAACTCTTCCAGTCCTGGGCTCCCCACACACAGCTCTGCCAGCCCCTCAGTCCTGACCCACAACCCCCCCCAACTCTTCCAGTCCTGGGCTCCCCACACACAGCTCTGCCAGCCCCTCAGTCCTGACCCACAGCCCCCCCCCCAACTCTTCCAGTCCTGGGCTCCCCACACACAGCTCTGCCAGCCCCTCAGTCCTGACCCACAGCCCCCCCCCAACTCTTCCAGTCCTGGGCTCCCCACACACAGCTCTGCCAGCCCCTCAGTCCTGACCCACAGCCCCCCCCCAACTCTTCCAGTCCTGGGCTACCCACACACAGCTCTGCCAGCCCCTCAGTCCTGACCCACAGCCCCCCCCAACTCTTCCAGTCCTGGGCTCCCCACACACAGCTCTGCCAGCCCCTCAGTCCTGACCCACAGCTCCCCCCAACTCTTCCAGTCCTGGGATCCCCACACACAGCTCTGCCAGCCCCTCAGTCCTGACCCACAGCTCCCCCCAACTCTTCCAGTCCTGGGATCCCCACACACAGCTCTGCCAGCCCTTCAGTCCTGACCCACAGCCCCCCCCAACTCTTCCAGTCCTGGGCTCCCCACACACAGCTCTGCCAGCCCCTCAGTCCTGACCCACAGCCCCTCCCCCAACTCTTCCAGTCCTGGGCTCCCCACACACAGCTCTGCCAGCCCCTCAGTCCTGACCCACAGCCCCCACCCCTGCTCTTCCAGTCCTGGGCTCCCCACACACAGCTCTGCCAGCCCCTCAGTCCTGACCCACAGCCCCCCCCCAACTCTTCCAGTCCTGGGCTCCCCACACACAGCTCTGCCAGCCCCTCAGTCCTGACCCACAGCCCCCACCCCTGCTCTTCCAGTCCTGGGCTCCCCACACACAGCTCTGCCAGCCCTTCAGTCCTGACCCACAGCCCCCACCCCTGCTCTTCCAGTCCTGGGCTCCCCACACACAGCTCTGCCAGCCCCTCAGTCCTGACCCACAGCCCCCCCCCCCCGGCCACTCTTCCAATCCTGGGCTCCCCACACGCAGCTCTCCTGGTGTTCCTCAGTCCTGACCCACAGACCCCCGATATTCCAAACCTGCCCTCCCAGCTCTGCCGATGCTTTTCAGTTCTGCCCTGCAGCCCACCTGCTATGTCAGATTTGGGCTCCCATGCACACAGCTCTGCTGATGCCCTGAATTCCCACCTTGCAGCCCCCCTCCCGCACACTACGTCAGACCTGGGGGTCCCTCTCCCTGCTAATGCCCTTCAATCCCTCCCACAGCCCCTTCCTGCCACACCCCAGAGGTGTGTCCCTTCCTCGCCCCCCTCTGTCAATGCCCCTCGATTCCAATTCAGAGCTGTCTCCGCTATGCCAGCCTGACGCTCCCCCAGCACTGAGCTCTTCCGATGCACTTAGTGCCAGCGTTCAGAGGTGCGAGCCAAGTGACTGGAAGAGTGGAGGGCGGGTGGGGCTGTGGGTCAGGACTGAGGGGCACTGGCAGAGCTGTGTGTGGATTCGGGTGAGCCTGTGCAGCGGCTAATCACCAGCGGATGCACAAACACCCACAATCAGTTTGCTCAGGGCAGCGCCACGACCCTGCACTTCCAAGACTCCCTCGTTCGAGGCACGTTCCATGGAAAGCATGTGGTGACAGCTAACACGCAAATGATCAGTGTCCACCTGAGGACTGTCACCTGATGTCCCCAAAAGAGAGACCCCGGCGACCAGTCCTTCTGTGCAGTAACGCCCTGCGGGCCTATGGCTGGGGCAGCCTTGACACTGTGTCTCCTGGCTCACCCACCGGGTGGGATGTTCAGGAGAGTGAACTCTGCTCCCAGACACAGCAGAGCGTCTGAACGTCCCAGCTCTAAGTGTTGCACAAATCTCACAAAGTTCCAAAAGCATCAGAAAGTCTGACTCTTACTACGAGAGTGTTCCCTCTGCTCCAGTCTGGCGACTGAGAGAGGTGACGCTGGCAGACCCGGTGCCAGTTCTTTCCAAGGCTTTAGGCCTCAGCTGAGCACTGGCAAATTCATTGCTGGAAAGCAGTCTGGTTCCCCTGCGTGGTAGTATGATGAAGATGGGTATTGGACTTACAACAATGGGTTAAGACTTTGTGAAATCTTGTAAGTTGCTGCAGGCATTAATCTCCTGGATCATTTCTTTAACACGTGCTAGAAGGTAATATTTAAGTTTTTGCTTTGTAACTGTAAAGAATGTTTGCTCTGACACTGAAAACTCAGGCAGGAGGGATCGTCTCCTGTCCATCAAGAAGGCCTATCAAAACTAAACACAATACAAAGACTTTAATGGCCCCTGCACAAAGAGGCTACGTGCAAAAGGACTTGTCCCATCAGCGTGAATTCTGGAAGCCGCCAAGAAAATTTTACAGCTTTTGCTGTTTGGACTCTCACAGGGTCAGAGCTATGAAATAGAAGCAGAGAGCCCCAGTTGTACCTTGGGTTGGCCCTAAAAGACGTTCAGGACTGACGGATTACTACAACCTGCCACCTTTTAAACAACAGACTTGTGTGTATATGTTACCTGCTTTAACTTTGTGACAACTCTCATGTCTTTTCTTAGTTAATAAATCCTTAGCTGGTTTACTATAGGATTGGCTATGCGTGTTTTCTTTAGTGTGAGATCTGAGGTATCAATTGACCTGGGGTAAGCAGCTGGTCTCTTGGACTGGAAACAACCTGAATATGTTGTGACCTTTGGTGAATAGCAACCATCTATCACTACGTCCAACTTGCCAGGGAGGCAGATAGTCTGGAACGCCCATAGGGACCGTCTGTGACCCCGGGCTGTTAAAGCACTTTGGGAGTTCACACGTTAGTGGGTTGGTGAAATCTAACTACAGAACATATGGCCAGTTTGGGGAGTCTACCCTGCTCCTTGTCAGTCTGCCCCGAGGTTGGTTCTCACGGTCATGAAGCCCTCCAGACAGCCTGACAAGTGAGCCCTTACGCTGTCAGGTAGCAGGGGAGTTGGAAATGCTGCAACGCTGCAAGATTGGCTTCTCTCACAGAAGGGGTTACACTGTCACGAAGATACCGAGCTGTGTGTAGTCTCGTTAGCAGTCGGCATATCTAACCTCGTGCTGGCGGAGCATGCTGCACTGACAGCGATGGAGCCCACCGAGGGCAGAACTGGCAGCATATGGGCAGCCGCAATGCAAACCTCCACCACCTTGCTCTGTCAGTGAGCATCAGCCTGCGCTACGTCAGACTAGGGGAGCAGGGAGCTCAGTCAGTCCCCTCGGAGCCCAGCCAGCCCTCGGCCTCTCTGCTGAGGCTGCCAGCAAGAGGAGCTAATTGCATGGATGGTTTCTGGGATGGGGACAGCAAGGAGCTGGACTGAGACCCACCATATGGCGTGAATGGTAACAGCACTGGCTACTGCCGGCCCTAGGCTGGATCTGAACCAGGGCCCTGGGGATTAAAGACTCCCCCCCTTCTCAGTCTCATCCCTACAAACAGACTCTGATGGGAGCTGGGGACCATTAACTGCTGCTGTTACCTTGGCACTGGCTTATGGGCTAATTGGAGTGAGCTCAGAATTCGGGGTGCACATGTTGAGCAGACACCTCCATTACTGAGCAGATTTCTGTCCTTCCTGCCAGTGACTCTAGTCAGTCTCTGCTCTTTGATTTGTCACCCTGCAGTTTTCAGGGAGCTCTTAATATTAGGTACAATTTGCCTTTGTCCTCCCAGTAGAGTGACCAGATGTCCCGCTATCTGGGGCTTTGTCTTATATAGGACCCTATTGCCCCCACCCCGCTCCAGATTTCTCACACTTGCTATCTGGGCACCCTACTTCCCAGACAGAGGAATATTCAGGACAGGAACTGACTCCTCTTAGCATATGAGAGTTGCTATAAAATCATCCAAATCTCCCCAGTTACACTCTGTAGGCTCCGTATTCAGGAGAGATACCATTCCAGTTCAGCACATACACCAGTTCTAACTGATGAGCTGTGGGGAGAGGCTCCATATTTAGGAGAGATACCATTCCAGTTCAGCACATACACCAGTTCTAACTGATGAGCCATGGGGGGAGGCTGGCCCAGGGGCCAGTTCCAAAGCAAATACATTTGAAGATTTCCATACACAGAGCTGTGATCACGCAGCAGTTCCCAGTCTTGCTACAAAAGGCCAAGGATGTGTGAGAGAGGACAACCAAAGATCTGTTTGTGGACTATGCTTGACAGCACCTGCTCCTGTCATATGGTGTTTAACCAACGATCCCGTTGCTTCTGCCCCCACAGGGAGAATCCACATTTCCTGCTCTGCTTTCACCCTTGAGTGGCCAATTGCCCAGCAATGGGGCTGGGGTCCTGCAACGGCTAAGAATCAGTCCAATGCAAGAGCTCCTGCCCCTGGTGAGCGTGCTGAGAGAGGCTCAACCCAAGTGCCCATACCTTTCTCACGTACACTGGGCACAGGATGGAGGATAGCATTCCAAAGGCAGATCCGCACACAGGCATCATGGGAGCAGCCGACCACACGCATGCAGGGGTGGTGAGGAACCCACAACCCTCTGTGGAAGGAATGGAGCCAGGGCACCCAAACTTTGCCCAACCTGGAGCCATCCCGGCACCTCGGCAGGTATCTGGGAAGTGGGAACACTCATGTGGCTGTAAATGGTGCCTGCATCCTGCAGGGACGGGTGGTGAAAGAGGAACACAATGAGAGCTGGAGCTGGTGTGCCATTTACCCTAGAGCAAAGTGAGTGTTCAGTGGGTGTATCAGCATGGGCAGGGGGCGGGCGGGCTAATTTAGTGGCATGTTACATCCCTTCTGCACACAGGCAGAGGGGTCACCAAGCTATGGGCTGGCTGGGGAGAAGTGAGCCCCTAGAGAGAGACCCAGAGGTTCATGCTGCCCTCGCTAATGGCTGGCAAGGGAGCACTGCATACTGGGACCAGTCCCCTCCTCATCTCACATGGGACAGCACAGACTCTTATGTGGGTGCTGGGCTCCCCAGGGTTAGGGCACCCAGCTGAGGGGCCCCATCAAGGCTCCAGGTCCCAGGACAGTGGGTGCTCCCAGGGGGCCGGCCAAGGGCAGGGGCTCCGGGTCCCGGGGTCAGGTGTTCCCAGGGGGCCTGGCCCAGGGCTGAAGCTCTGGAGTCGGGGGTTGGGGGAGATGCTCCCAGGGGGACTGGCCCAGGGCTGAAGCTCTGGGGTCGGGGGAGATGCTCCAGGGTGCCTGACCCAGGGCTGAAGCTCTGGTGTTGGAGGAGATGGGGCCAGGCCTGGGCAGGGGCTCTGGGTCCTGGGTGGGCAGGTGCTCCCAGGGGCCCCAGCCCAGGACTGAAGGTCAGGGGGTTGGGGGAGATGCTCCCGGGGGCCTGGCCCAAGGCAGGGGCTCCAGGGTCGGGGGAGATGGTCCCGGGGGGATGGCCCAGGGCTGAAGCTCTGGGGTCGGGGGAAATGCTCCCAGGGGGCCCGGCCCAGGGCTGGGGCTCCGGGGTCAGGGGAGATGATCCCAGGGGGCCCGGCCCAGGGCAGGGGCTCCAGGGTCGGGGGGAGGGGGAGATGCTCCCAGGGGGCCTGGCCCAGGGCTGAAGCTCCGGGGTCGGGGGAAATGCTCCCAGGGGGCCTGGCCCAGGGCTGGGGCTCCGGGGTCGGGGGAGATGCTCCCAGGGGCCGGCCCAGGGCTGGGGCTCTGGGGTCGGGTGAGATGCTCCCAGGGGGCCTGGCCCAGGGCAGGGGCTCCAGGGTCGGGGGAGATGCTCCCAGGGGGCCTGGCCCAGGGCTGAAGCTCCGGGGTCGGGGGAGATGCTCCCAGGGGGGCCGGCCCAGAGCTGGGGCTCCTGGGTCTGGGGAGATGCTCCCAAGGGGCCTGGCCCAGGGCTGAAGCTCTGGGGTCTGGGGAGATGCTCCCAAGGGGCCTGGCCCAGGGCTAAAGCTCGGGTCGGGGGAGATGCTCCCAGGGGGCCCGGCCCAGGGCAGGGACTCCAGGGTCGGGGGGAGGGGGAGATGCTCCCAGGGGGCCCGGCCCAGGGCAGGGGCTCCGGGTCCCGGGGGAGCGAGTGCACCCCCCAGGTGTGCGGGGAGCAGGGCCCTTCTCGGGCTCCTGCCCCAGATGCCCCGGGTCCGATCCAGCCCCTGCAGCGGGGGAGGGTCTGACTCACCTGCCCGGGAGGGGGTCTGGCTCCGGGGCAAGCGGCTCAGCTGGGACCGGACCCGGCCAGGCGCTTTGTAGCGACTCTGGAACGCCCCGGCCGGGGTCGCGTAGCAACCGTGGAACGCGGCGGCCCCTCCGCGTTCTCATTGGTGGACGTGTGTAGCCGCTGCCTAGCGACGGCGCGAAGCGGAAACTTACGAGAGGCGGCGGGAAGCCAAGCGGGCCGCGAGCGGAGGCTCGAGCGACCCAAACCGGGAGACCCGGGCGCCGGCTGGGACCCTCCGTCCTCCTCAGCCGCGACGCGCCTCCCCCAGCCCCGCCGCCGGGGCACTGCAGACCCTCCCCTACTGGGGCTCTTCTCTTCTCCACCCCAAGCCAGGCCAGGCCAGGCCAGCCCAGCCCCCAGGACACCGCTGGGGACCAGTCCGGCCCATGGCACCTACTGGGGCTCCGACTGCAGGGAACCCCAAGGGCCAGGTGGCAGGATCCTGCCCCGCATAAAAACCAGAGTCAAACTGTGGCTCACCAGCCCCTGCAGTTCCTGAGTCACAGCCTGGGGGCAGGGAATAGACCCAGCATCAGCGAGGAAGAACCAACCCCCCAGGAGGGGCCTAGCCCACGTTTGTTCAGGGTCTGCTGCCCCGAGCTCAGTCCTAGGGTGACCAGACAGCAAGTGTGAAAAATCGGGACACAGGCTGTGGGGTAATAGGAGCCTATATAAGAAAAAGACCCCAAAATCAGGACATCTGGTCACCCTACTCAGCCTGAACTCCACACACAGGAAAACGAAGTCCCTGGCTCAAGGAGCTTCCAAGTCTAACCAGCCACCAACAGCAGGGCCCAAATGTATATGACAGGCCCAAGGCACAAACCATAACCAGAGCAGAGGTTTTAAAAACAAGTATTATCTGTCTTGTAATACTCTGTTCCTTGGGCATTGGGAAACTACCAGTGCTGTAACATCTGTGATTGTGGGAAACTTTTGTAATGTTTTGTATGAATCTTATGCATGCCTGAGTTTCCCCTATGTGATGCCTGGTTAACTGGGTGGTGGGAAAAGGTTGTTTACTCTTTGCAGTGACCCAGAGATACAGGCATGACTGACTGGGGCCTGGAGCCCATGCCCATGGAAAGCTCGAAAAAGGCAATATGGCCACTCCAATTGCCCAGATGTTTGGTACCTAGCAACTAATGACCATGGAGGGTGACTCCTCCATAGGAAGCCAGTTGGGTGTGGCCTGCTGGAGAACAAAGGGCTAATGAGGATGGTGAGGTGACAAGGTTTGCCCTGGAACAAGAACAAAGGACAGAGGAGGGATCAGATGGGCTTGTTAAGTGTTGGGCTGCTAGAAGTGGGAGAGAATTCTCTGGACTGAGATTCAAGAGGAGGGTCTGAGAGGGCTCTGGGCTCAGGACTCACCCAGATGGACTTTGCTGTAACCTTTCATTCTCTATTAACTAAGGACGTTCTATGCTGTGTTCTAGACATCTAATAAACCCTTCTGTTCATACAACACCAGCTGAGAGTCACTCCAGATTAAGGAAGTTGGGGATGCAAGGTTCCCTTTGGGAGTGAAGTCTCCCCCAGGTGTCCAGTCCAGGTGGATTTGCTGAGGGGAGCTCACGGCATGAAGCAAGGGTGCTGAAGGCTCCAAAGTTCAGTCCCAGGAGGCGGTGAAGCCAAGGGGCGAGAGACTGTGCCCTAAGGGGGTTGACACACTGAAGGAGGCTCTCCTGGGGGCTGTTCCAGAGCTGTGCGAGAGCACCACATCTGTGGATCCTTGACAACATCAAAGTGCAGTTCTGCTGTCAGATGCAACTGCAAAATGGCATCGGTTCCAAGGTCAGAAAGGGCCTGGCCTCCTGTGTAACATGGAATTTCCCTGAAACAATTCCTGTTGGAAATGGGACATGATCACTGCTCATATCTGCTGCTTCACGGGCTGGCTCAAATAAGCTCATTTCATGAGGAAAAAGACTTTTCCCAAGTAACAGCCTTGAGGTCAGAGAGTCACATTGGGCTCATTCTGGTTGGGACATCATCAGCGGCAAGAACGGAATCAGTCTCCTCCTTTCCCAGCCCCAGGCTCTGCTAAAATATCTGCGGGGAAAATATTTTTGTCACTCCAGCCAGCAGATCCGACTCTGATACACAAAGTGAGCAGGTCGGATGGGTAAGGAAGCATGACCCACCTGACCAAGAGGGAAGGAGCATTTTCACCAACCCAGTGAGGAGGGCGTTAAACTAGGTTCAAGGGGGGGCATGTGACAAAAGCCCAAAGGTGACCCTAACAGAGGGCTAGTTGTGTGTGGGGGGTCAGACATGGAAAATTAGAATAGGGTCATTGGAGGAGCAAGTGGGAAAATCTGTTCAACATCTTACATGTTTATGCACAAATGCAAGGAGTATGTGGAATAAATAAGGAAGAACTGGAAGTATTAGTCCATAAGCTACATTATGACTTAATTGGCATCACAGGCTTGATTGGATAAATTTAATGTCTGGAACATTGATATAGAGGGATATAGCTCATTCTGGAAGGACCGGCAGGGTAAAAAGGGAGGAGGAGTTGCATTATATATCAAGACTATATACGTGTGTTCTGAGGTCCAGAGCAGGTGAGAGGCACACCCCACCCCCGAAAGTCTCTGGGTAAAGATAAAAGGGAGAAAATAGGGTGATATGATGGGGGTCTACTATAGACCACCAAATCAGGAAAGGGAGATGGATGAGTCATTTCTAGAACAAATATCCAAAACACAAGACCTGGCAGTGGTGCGGGCCTTGAACTACCCAGCCATCTGTTGGAAAAGTAATATGAAAAAACGCAAAATTTCCAGTAAGCTCTTGGACTGTATTGAGGATCACTTTGTTTCAGAAAGTGGAGGAAGTCACCAGGGGGACAGCTATTTTAAACCTGACTCTGACCAACAGGGAGGAATTGGTTGTAAATCTGAAGGTGGAAGACAATTTAAGTGAATGTGATCAGGAAATGGTAGATTTCATGATTCCAAGGAAAGGAAGGAGTGAGAGCTGCAGAATAAAGACAAATGGACTTCAAAAAAGCCGACTTCCACAAAGAGGCAGGTAAGTAAGGTCCTAGAGGAAGAAAATCTAAGGGAGAAAGGAGTGCAGAGCAGGCAATTTCTCAGGCACTCTTCAGTAGGGTGACCAGATGTCCCGATTTTATAGGGACAGTCCCGATTTTGGGGATTTTTTCTTATATAGGCTCCTATTACCCCCAGTCCCTGTCCTGATTTTTCACACGTGCTGTCTGGTCACCCTATCCTCCAGTCAGGAAATGCAGTTAAGTCTGAAGGTGAAGTCTTGTTTGATTTTCTTGTCTTGTCTTCTCTCCAGATTCTTATGCCATGTCTGTCAGCATTTTATCTGAGCTTATACTTCAAATGATGGTTATACCCCTGTTAATTATGTGTTGGCCAATGCTAGAAATAATGTAATACAAGCAGGAATTTAATGTACCAATGGTGTAATTTAAAAAGCTCTAGAGTGGAGGCACTAACAAGATCTGATTAACAGGCAATGTCTCATTCAAGAATTCAAACAAACCAAACATTTCCCCACCCGAGTCAGGGATCCTCTAGTGCACAGGGAGATGGTGGGGGCAGAGGCAGGTAGCAAATGAAGGGCTCGTGGCCATGCAAACACCATCAAAACAACAGTGTTAATGTGTCCCTTAGAAGTGGGCCGCAGAGCCAGACATCCAGGGAGGAGCCCGTATGGCAAAGGCCCCCTGGACGGATTGCAGTCTGGAATCCTGCAAGGTGGAAGAGAAAACACATGTGCTGAGGGAGAGACCAATCCCATCTCTCTGCCCAAGCAGGACCATGGCTGGAGCAGGCACCAGATGGGACCTGACCTTGCCGACTGCACCGAGGCAGCGGCTCTTAAGCCTGGGGACCTAAGAGGCTAAGGAAACAGCCCAGAGGCTCAGCCTCAAGCTGCCAAGTTCAAGGGGTTGTGCAGTGGCAGGACTGGGAGATGCCAGGTGTCCAGGGTTAGGTGCAGGGCACCAGGAGGGCTCCTGAGAGAAGTAGGGGTGGGGGCAGAGAGCAGAGCTAGCTGCCTGCAAAGGGGGAGACAGATCTGTAATGTCAAGCAAGAGCCTTAGCCACCAGGCACCCAGCCCCTGCTGCTAGAGGGGATGGAGTCAGTTTATGTCTGGGAAATCCTCCTCCTGGGTCTCAGGCCCTGTAATGGGGGCAGGGGGTGCCCTGCAGAAAGGATACAGGCTGGGATGGAGTCCTAGGCACCTGTTCAGCCCAAGTTGGTCAAGGCTGGTCCCTGCAGGGCTCTCCCAGGCCAGCTACGCCTTGGTACCCCTCAGCAAAGGCCTGCAGCTCTCCCCGACTGTGGCTGGAACAGCCTCTAGATCAGGGGCCCTCCAATGGTTCCATAACACAGACAGCAACCAGGAACTGTCTCACTGACTCACCCATCCGTTAGCCATCACCTGGCCCCACCTGACTCCCAGGGCCTTTGCCTGGCCCTGCTGCCCCACTCACCAGTGCCCGGGCCCCCCTCCACTTCTCATTCACCACGACTTGAGGAGGAGCCAGGGAGGAAGGACAGGGCAAATGATGGGAACAAGGACAGGATTCAGAGGGCACAGGCAGCCTGCTACTTAGCAAATGACTCCCAAAGCTCCTTGAACCCAACACATGGTCGTCGTTCAGTGTAAGGGAAAACGGAGCCAGTGACCCTGAGACCTGGGTGAATTAACACAAGGAAACCTTCTGCCAGGGCTGGCACCACGTACATCAGTGCAGCTGCACGGGGGCTTGCTACCTCTGTGCCACCTCCCAGCACATCCCTTCAATGGCTGAGACACGCCCCATCTTGAAAGAGAAACCTGGGCATCCAACATTCCTGACTACTGCAGTGACATGCTCCTCAAACTCTCATCAGTTCCCAATCCCCACAATAAGCACTCAGGGGCCCCCTAGATCATTTCCAACCCACCCAGCTGCCACTGCCCCCGGGGTGCCCACTGCCCCCCATGCCCCCAGCTTCACACAGAGCATTTCCCAAGCCCCAGGGGCAGCCCAGTGGAGTAAGTGACGACACTTCAGCATGATGCATTTTAAAACTCCTGAATCCCAAGTTTTATTACTGTGTAGGAGAAGAGAGATCACACAATATATTGTTCCAAAGAATTACATTCAACAGCATTTACAGTAGAATGACATTAAATCCTCTGGTGGGAAAACAGAAAGACCAGGACAGTGCTCTGATTAAGTGTTGTCACTAAATGAACTGTCAATGCAGTAGTTTGCTTTTAAAATTAGCTGTCCTAAAACTGACTGGGTGTTTTTGGGTGTATTCCCAATATTCCCCTGTCTAGTTCTGCTATTCTGTAGCGTCTGTGTATGATGCGTCCACACAAATGCATTTACTGAAGGTAGATCAGAAAGGACGAATGGCTGCTCCAGAGACCAGCAAAGCTGGGCATTTAGCTGCCAACACTTAATTTCTCTCTGCACTTTGTTTAGCTGCAACAGTGCTTGGGTCCTGCTTTAGGGACGGCAGACGGAGGAATCTCCCACCTTTCCAAGCTCTGGGCTAACGCTTGTTGTGACAAAATACGCAAGGAAAAATAAGGCATTTTAAAGAGCTATATTTCTACTCCCTTTTATGAAACTGAATCAGACCTTGAGTGGAACCCTCCCTCCCCCTGCCCCCGTGTGCAATTTTGTTACAGGGTGATCAGATGTCCCAATTTTATAGGAACAGTCCCGATTTTGGGGTTTTTCTTATATAAGTTCCTATTACCCCCCGCTCCCTGTCCCGACTTTTCACATTTGCTGTCTATGTTGTTCTAACCCAAACAAAGAATGGCATGAGCGAAGCGCTGTGGAGCACAGAACTTTCTATGCTCCCAGAGTTACATAAAGTGTGTCTCAAAAGGAGTTAGGGTCTAAATGCCTTGGTGATGGAACATGCAATAGTCGCCCAGCAGGCTGGATCCAAGTGGCACAATGTCATCAACCCAGCAGTTCAGAAAATGGAGATTCCCCTGTTTTACTGGGCCACAGGCAAACCACACGGCCAGCCAGGCTGAAAGCCGTGCATGCACCTGTGCTGGCTGACCCTGGTACTGAGGGCCAGGCTCTGCAAGCAGAAAAGAGGAGCCACAACATTGAATTTCTAACATGGTAACTGGCTGCAATGAGAGCCTCCCTGGAGGGCAAGTTTACACTACAAAATTAAGTTGATCTAAGTGCTTGTCTCCACTACGGCGCGGGGTCGATCTAAGATACGCAACGTCGGCTGTGTGAATGGCGGAGCTGACGTCGACGTACTTAGATTTACTTACCGCGGTGTCTTCACCAGGAGACGTAGAACCAGGGAGAAGGTAGGTACCTGCTCTATGTGGGCCGGGGGGGGGAGGGCGGTAAATCCTGTTTATCCCTGCTCAGCCCTGCTGCACTTGCAGTTTACCCCTGGCCCCTTCTGTGCTCCAGAGACCAACTCTAGCTCCCACCCCGCTGTGCTTTTACCCCCAGCCCCTGCCTTGCTCCAGTCAGCAGGGACAAATCCTCCTCCCATGCCCCACTGTGCTCTTGCCCCTGGCCTCTGCCTCGCTCCAGCTAGGGACCAATCCTCCCCCCCACCCACACCATGCCCCGCTATCAGGGGGGATAAAAATCAATGACTTTTAAAAAAAGAAATGAAAAAAATGGATTTTTTTTATTTAAATCGGATTTCTGAGGAAAAAGCCCATCTAAAGATAGTTTTAATTAAGATACATTATAGCTCATCATAGAATAGAGATTATAAATTTTAATTCTATTGTATGAGACAATATATTCATGTCATGTTTAAGAAAAGTTTTGTAAATGAGTTCCAATAGTTCATGGATTAGGGACCCAATTTTACGGGGTTCCACAGGCTTCTGTATAGATTATTTAGGTTAATCTTTCTATCTACCCACTGAGTCCAGTGCTAAGTCTAGAAGATACTATCAGAGATGCTTAGTTTTGCAGTTCTCAAAATGTGGATTTGTGTCTCCAGAGGTAACATGCTTGTTACCAGCAAAAATGTTTTAAAATAAATAAATAATATATAGAGGTGAGAAATAACAGACTCAACTCTATTGTCCCTCTGCATATTTGTGTACACAGGGTCAATCCCTTACCTTTCTTTAAAAGTGAAAAGTTTCAAAAAGTTCAATGAATCGAAGATTGTTGGGGGCAGAATAGATCTGGACAAGGAGAAGAAGTCTGGAGACAAATGTGAGAAGCGAGGGACATATGCTTTTTTGTTAAAATATTATGTTTGCTGTTGAAGAAAAAAATCCAGAATACTTAACATTGTTGTTTTAGTTAAATAAAACAATTTAAATGTCTGTCTGGTGATGTTCTCCTCCTAATACAGCCTGGCAAGAAAATCCTCCAAATATTAATGATTAACCTGTTGAACTGGAGATAGTTCACATCTCAATAACTTTGTAAATATCTGCTTCAATTATCTTTGGTAAATGAAATAACCAAACAATCATTCATTTTCTGACACAGCTGTAAAACTCATCTGAAAAGTTTTTAAAATAAATCACTTAAAAATGCATAGTCTGTACCTTCTCAAAATGAAACCTACACCTATCTCTGAGTTGTGAAGAATGTGTATTAAGGTTATAACAGCCAACAAGAATGCACTTTTATGTAGAAAGCCATGGAGTCTTCCTGACTAGTGATTTAAATCAAATCTCCCCTGCCTGCTGTGCTCCTGCCCCTGGCCCCTTCATTCCCTGGAGGGCCCACAAATACGTTTGGCGCCGGGCCGACAAAAAGGTTCATAGCGATGGAATTATTATGTTGGTGTAATGGATGAGTTGCAGTGATGGGAGCTACATTTTAGTGCAGTCACTTAGGGTACGTCTTCACTACCGCCATATCGGCGGGTAGCAATCTATTGCTCGGGGATCAATATATTGCCTCTCATCTAGACGTGATATATCGATCCCCGAACGCGCTTATATCGATTCCGTAACTCCACCAACCCGAACGGAGTTGCGGAATCGACAGGGAGAGCCGCGGACATCGATCCCGCGCCGTAAGGACGGTGATTAATTCGATCTTAGATACTTCGACTTCAGCTACGTTATTCACGTAGCTGAAGTTGCGTATCTAAGATCGATTTTCCCCTGTAGTGTAGACCAGCCCTTACAGAGTTAGGTTGATGGAAGCTACCTTATGTTGACCTAACTCTGTAGCGTAGCCCAGGCCTTAGCAAGCTGAAATGCCTTGTTTTCTAAAAGGGAAGGATCTTTTCTAATTAACACCTTGGCTCTGGAGCAATTGTTACTTAGCTAATTAAGCAAATACCTTAACCTCGCTCTCCCTGCTCATTTTAGAACAAGCCTACCTGAAAGATAAGCTGAAATATACCATACAGGTTGTACTATAAAACCTCAGACAGCCATATCTGTCTTCATTATTTTTCATCTATTATGTACCATATAAATTTAAGCAAAATAATTTTATATATATTTATATATAAATTAGAAGCAAATAAAAGATTAAAGGGTACACGGAAATCAGCTGTGTTACCACACTGATAGCCAATCACTAATGTTACACTGTACAAGTTGTATATATACTGTATACATACATGTGTTGTAAATCAGTCTGTAGGTGGTGGATGAGAAGAGGGCTGACCAGGAGACTGATGGTCTTCGGAATCTGATTGCATACAAGTCCCTTGTGCAGTCTGGGTTTTCCAGTTACCAGAGCCTTGAAGTTCATTATTGCTAATTTTCTTCGCCCGTGGATGGGGGCTGGCCCCAGCTGCCCCAGCATGGCCTATGAGCCACACGAGCAGAGTGGTTGGTGTGACATGGAGGAAAGCCAGAGCAGAAGACATCAGAAATGAAAACACACAAGGCAGAACCCTGCCTCTAGCCCTCCCGAGAGCTCACACATGGCTTCCTTTCAAGCCCAGGATGCTCGGCAGGTCTCATCAGTGGGCAGATCCGGACTCTTATTCCCAAACACCAGCGCAGACAGAGCTCTCCCGGGATACGCTGCAGTTCAGTCACCAGACACGTATATACCAGAGCAGGATGTGTGAGCGAGTCACCTTCTCTTGCTGCTCATTTATCACCTGGAGGCCTTGCTCATCCTTTCCGGGCATCTCCGGAGCACTGAGTATCCCAACAAGGAGACTGCTCTGGTGGGGAGGAGGCAGCATAAGTTCACGGGCCTCTGTCCCCACCCAACTGGGGTGGCACTTGGAAAGGGAGGTACAGGAAGCAGGAGATCTACGAGCTGAGCTGCTTCAGGACAGACACTAGCTCCACTGGCATCACAGCCTAAGGGGCAAGTGTGGCCCAGTATTTGCTGTAATGTTTATCGTGAGGGCTCAGCGGATGTTCAGTGATGGGACATTCCTAATAATGACAACAGCAGGAATCCTATGGAAGGGGATTGTTGCAATGGGGGGCGGGCCAGAGCCAGGGGCCTGGAAGGGAGTGCGTCCACATGCCGAAGGCTGTTGGGTTCAGGGCCGCCCGCTGCCCAGGGAGGGATGCTTTGGTCACTGAGTGAAACTCCTGCAGGGAGGGATTTTAGCATCAGGCAAGGGATGTGATGGATTGCTCAGAGGACGTTTCTCTGTCTGCCACTCGGCAGTGACGGTCTAGGGGACGGGCCCTGTTCTAGGGTAGCCTGCTGCTCGTCCAGCCTTGCGTTGGGCGGGAGGGGAGTGCCTGCAGTACTGCATGGATCTAAATAAGCCCAGCAGCACAGGGGGCCAATAGATTAGATGCATGTGAGGTGGAGTAGTCAGTGACAATCCAGGACTGGTGACTGCACACAGCAGTGAAATCAAACCATTGCCTGCCACCTTCCTGCAGGGAACCAAAGGAGGGCCCTAGAGCAGACTGGATCCTGTGGCTTTCTCCTGGGCCATTGCAATGCTGTGCCCCATTCCCAGCAGCTGGTGCGAGCCCCAAGCACCCTCTGCAGTGCAGGAACAGCTGCCCTCACCCCTTCTGCCCAAAAGTCTCTGGGCTTTTCCCGGGGCACCTGTGACAGAGCTCAGCAGCTCGGCTCAGTCATGCCAGAGCTGGGACACTGCCCAGGGCCCGGCGGGGGGAGGGGGTCTGCGTGCATCTCTCCCCTCAGACTGCAGGGTGATGTAATGGGCGTTTGGGGGTTGGGGCTCAGAGCCATTACAGTCACGGGGTCAAGCTGGAATCCAGCTGCATTCGGGGATCTTGGATCTGGCCGGTCTCTGTGCATCAGGGGAGTGGGAACTGGCATCCACGAGTCACGGGTGACTGTGCTACAGCAACTGGCAGCCAGTCACAACACTAAGCTCCAGTCAGAGCCAGCCTCACTCGGGTCCCTGTGCTGGAGCTGGCGGCATCCTGCCAGCCATCTCCTCCCTCTCGCTGTATCCCAGGTCACTACATCTCCCCTCCTGCTCCTCCGCTGAGCCCCCCAGGCTCTGCTCCCTAGCTCCAGATTGGGGGTGGGCACAAGAGAAAGAACCCCACGGAAATAGCCGGAGGATGGGGTGGAAATGGCAGGAAGCCCAAAGGAATGGGAATGGGGGAAAGGAACGGGGTAGGGGAGCCATCTGCTTGTTCGAGAGCCTCCCACTGCACTTCGGGCTCACCATCAACCATGCTACTGCTTTGCCTAAACGAGTGTCACCGTTCCCTGCCCATTCCAACTGTCCCTTACAGGGACTGACGTTGCAATATGACGGGAACCATCCACGTGGCATCAACCTTTGTGCCTGGTGTCCAAAGCGCAGCTCAGAGCCTAAACCCTGCCTGGAAACTGTTGCAGGAAGGTGTAGAGAGCTGGGAACATTAACTGCTGCTGGGAGACATGGAGGGGGAAGGGGCCTTGAGGTGCTGGGCTGGGGTGGGCTATGGATCCCGCTAAGCACTGGTGGTATCTATGAACTGCTGAGTAAGGGTCTTGGCTCTAGTCCACGAAGGCTGACTCTACTCTGACTGAGGCAAGTTTAAAAAGTCTCCCTAGGCAGATCGCCTCTTGTCTGCTCTCTGGAACGAACGGTTTCCAGTTAAGACAGAGTTGCAGGGAAAAACCAAAACGAACATGATCCAAAAAAGCATCTTGTTAGAGACGGTTCTAAAAAATATCAACTCAATATTGCAGATTGGAAGAAATCCACTCAAACAATCCACCAGAAAAGTCACCTAAATAGCTTCAGAAAGAACCTAATTCATAGCTGTGGGAGCATCGGGCACGTTGGGAACTATGGAAAGAACCTAGGAATAAGCACCTAATCTATCATCCCTAGAAAAGTCATCTTCTCCCGAGAGCTTCGGAGATGAATGGGATCAGAGAGTTGCTAGTGTCTGTAAAAAGGAACCGGAACTACAAGCAGATTTTTTAAAAATTAAGTCCATACACAAATGGGGAAAAAAGTAAAAAGGAAGATCTCCAAGGACTGTGCATCGTATCCCCGCAACGTGTGCATCTTTGGAAGTCGACGTCTCAGTGAATAAAGCTGAGGCTTCGAAAAATATAGGCAGCAACTTCTGACAGCAATAAATACGCTAGGCTAAAAAGGAACCAGATTCAACGTGTTTTTGTTCCTAATTAGTAGCTAAAAAAACGCCACTGTTAAAAAAACACTGAATGCTATTTTATTAGTGCATAAAAAAATAGGTTTGGAATCTCTGTTTTGATTTATTTTCTTTTAAATTTCTGTATTTATTTACTCTGTGTGTGTTTCTGTGCGCGGTGACATAAACAGCAGGATGCTGCCCGATGCGTCCCAGGTGCTCCTCCTCCTCTATCCTGTGGCCTGCCAGCCTGGCATGGGAGGAGCAGCTCAGAAGATATCAGGGCACAGATCCCAGTCCTGTTTCTCCTTGGCTTCCCAGTATCCTCCCTTGTAAACACAGATCAGCTCCCCTGTCAGGGGATCCACCTTCCTCTCAAACCACAGTGGGATGTAGCCTTCGTAGTCTTTGCCTGTCGAGAGTGGAGAACACAGCACAAGCGTTGGTTGCACGTCTCGTAGGGAAGCCAGGCAGCTCTGCTGGCATCCTCACCGTGCTGTCAGCATAATGCAGTGCACAGGAACACAGGGATCAGAATCAGCCCAACAAACCATGCATGGGTCCCCCATTGCTCTTGGAACTCCTGCTACTCAGAAGGACCAGCCCTATGAATTCATGAGCCCAGGCCTTTCATGGGGGCTGGTAACTTCCATGTGCTGTGGCTGGCTCCCAAAGACACACGTGGTGGAGTGTCAGAGCTGGAAGGCTCAGAGGTTGTGCCCAACGAGCTCAGGAGAGATGGGCTTGACTGCAGCTGAAGGCGGGTTCCTCTGCCACATCAATCATGACACAGCTCATCTGGTCCTGGAATCTCAGATCACTTTACCGGCGGGCTGGAGGGAGGCGGGAAGCAGCACTGTCCCTATTTTACAGGTGGGTCAGCTGGCACAGAGGGGGAAGGATTTGCCCACAGTCACCCAGCAAGTCTGAAACAGAACCTATGTTGGGCGCCTGAGTTCCAGCCCTCAGCTGAGTCCATTAAACTCCTCGAAGGTGTCTAGAGATGGGAAGGAGCGACCAGGCTCCTGGCCCAACCCTTTCCCAGTTCGGGATTGTGCTGTTCCGGCAGACAGAGGGATGGTTCTTCTGGGACTCGAGACACTTAACTGACTTGCTGCCTCCCTTTGGCCGCAGCTCCCATGGCCTGGGACCAGCAGCCTCCCTGAGTCCCCTGGTTACCTATTGAACCCTGCAACCCAAACTCACCTTCCTCCAAGGCCTCCACGGCTTCCGCCTCCCGCCTACGACGTACGGCCCTTTGCTTCTCCTCCAGCCTCTGCTTCTCCACGTTGGCCTCATCCCATTTGCCATTCTCCATGAGCCGCTGGTCGGGCCTCAGCCTACTGTCTGTAGGCGCCACTCGTTCCTCAGGCTCATTCAGAGTCAGGGCCAGGTCAGAGAAGAAATACATGTTCTCGGCATTCTCCCTGGAGGAGAAGGGGTCAGGTTAGCAAGTGGATTCTTCCACCCACCCAGATACGAAGGGTCTCCATCCATCCATCTGCTTTTATGGCCCATCACTGAGGTATCTAAGCATCTCCTACCATTAGATCCAGACCTGGCCACACTACCTGCCTGGAGTGCAGGGAGTCCTCAGTGAGGTGGCAGAATTCTTACTTTGGGGAGCCTTTCCTCCTACCACCCCAATGGACATGCTTAAGGAAATGCTCTTCACATGAGAGAACAGTTCAACCAGTGCTGTTCCACGATCTTCCACAGGGGTCATGGGCTCCTCCTACACTCTGTGCCACTGGCCAGGAGGTCGAGAGGTCAGAGGTCACTCCCAATCACACTTCCCCCACCTGCCCAGCATCCAGCAGTGCTGCTGCCCCACAACCAAGCTGGCAAGAGTCATCCCAGAGAATAGGCGGAATTCCAGAGAAAAGCCAGAAGTAGTGGTTTGCCGCTTGTGCCACATGTTTGACAGCAGCTGCATGCGGAGGGCTAATAGCCTTTGGCATTAGCTCTCAGCAGTGAGCCAAAAAGGCAACACAATGTAACACAAAGACTCGGTAGGGTGGAAACCGGGCCCCATGGATTGCTAAGCTGGCATGGAAAGCAGTTACATGAACATGGGTTAACGGTGTCAGCAAAGCAGTTTTCCAAACTGGGCTAAGTACTTCTTCACAGTTCTTCCAGGAACAACGTTAGCTCATGAGACTGTTCTGGAAAGGGAGTGAACCATGACGTTCAGACCCATGTTAGAAACCAGCTCCTGCTGGCTCCAGACACGGTTCTGGAACATGCTTGTAACATGGCTTTGTATCCCATTCTAAGCCATATTGCCGTAAAGTCCCTAACACTGTTTACAACTGAGGGTCTGTCTACGCTGCCATCTGAGGTGTGATTGCAGCATGTATAGACATACTCAAGTTAGCTGTGATCTCGCTAGATAGGCTGATGTAGCCAGAAATAGGGACTACAGCTTGAAGGTGCAGTTGCACTGGCCACAGAGTGAGCTAGACCCACCCATCCCAGACCCTGGGTATATACTCAAGGGTGGGAGATGCTGCAGTTAGCAGCAAAGCTCAGAGAAACAGCAAAATGTGCCTCACAGCACCACTACCCATGGCTGTTCCTCTTGGTCCCCATGCTGCACTGGCCAGAGCAGGAGTAAGTCCCTATTTCTCAGATCACTTTGCCCACCACAGAACTGCAGCCACCTCTGGGCTGAAATGCAGCAGATGTTGAAGAGCATGACCACAGCACACCAAGCCTGTGGGGAGGACTCACGGGAGAGGATATTTCTTCCACAGGACCTTTGGGGCCAGTGTCTGGTAGACGGTTTTTTGCTTGCCCTCCGAGCTGGTGCTGCTGTGACTGCTTTGCACTATCTTGGAACACTCCATATTTTCGTCCCACGTGCCAGACATGACATAATGCGCCTTCCCATCAGCATCCGTTACCACACCCGTCACCTGGCAGCGGGGGAAGAGAATCACATTGGCTTATGATGGTGGAGCTTGCAAAGATCCAGAGGACAGAGACAAGAGTGGTTCCCACAGCACCCTCCTGGCTGCCCATGGTAAGCACCGGGGCCTGGTGTCATTCAGAAGGCTTGGTTCTGGTATAGCAGCAATGAGACCTGGTAGAACACCCAGCTCGCCCCACTTCTTGTCGGGGTTCATCCCAGACCCAACCCGTCCAGCTTCGTCTCGCACTTCCTGGGTCTCAAACGCTAGAGGAGCCAGATGGAGCCCGTTTAGCACGGCGGGTAGGGACATGAATGCAAGGACAGTTCACTTTATTCTATCTAGCCTTGGGAACGCTAGAATAGAGGGAAATATGAGCCATCACATTCCATGTGGTGCAGGGATCTGGCCACTAGAGGGTGCCAGCACAGTTTCAAGGAAATCATCATCAACTTTATTTCTGGGTTGCTGGACCCTTGCTGCCCCAGGTACTGGCTGTCCACAACCAACAGCTATCCCACCCCGTTGGCAACTGGCACTGCCCGGAGGGAAGAATCAGGGCCTCTTCCACGTGTGAGGCTGCTTAACCGAGTTGGGTTTTTCTGGGTACGTACCTTTCGGGGGACGTCTCTGGAGAAATAGCTGTAGGGTGTAAATTTCAGCTGGCATTTATCTTTTGACTTGTGGTTCACAATCTCTATGTCACCAGACTAGAGAAAAGACACGGAATCACAGGCAGGGAGAGGGTTTGCAAAGAGACAAATCAGGACTTAGTTTCAGTTTGTTCACATGCAAATCAGCATCCTCAGCAGCAATGTTTGTCTCCCAAACTCGGGCACTCAGTGCCAGCGAACACACTGGGCTCCCAGTGGGTGTCAGTGATAGAAGTCAGCCTAGCAGCTCTTACCAGTACACTGGGGCTGGTGTGACAGCGAGAGGGAAAACCAGTGTTGGACTGGGAGCTGTCAGCCTGGGCAGAAAGGCTTCGGCCAGCTCCGAGGGGCAGAAGGGGGCTACCCAGGGATGCCAGTTCTGCCACCCTTAACCCCATGGGAGCTCCAAGGTGGACTTGACAGAGGGGTCTCTCCTGGGCCTGCTGCAGCTGGTGGGATAGATCTTCCCTTTCAGAAGGTTATGAGGGGGGTGGGGGCCATACTAGATGAGGGGAAGCCTCTACCGACAGTCAGCCACTGGGATCCCTTCACTGCCCCCTCCAGAAGCCAGCCCCCCTTCTCTGGAGCACGCTAACAAAATAAACCAGGACAGAACACATGGAGTGTGGCAATGAGGGACCAGGATCCTCGCGGTGCTCGCCACTGACCTGGTCGATCCAGAGCTTGCCCACAATGATGTTGTGAACAGTGGAGGTGACCTTCCTCCAGACGTAGTGGTTCCCGCTGGAGTGAAATTCTAGATGGATGGCACCTGTGGAGGCAGAGGGAGGTGAGGGAGACAGTCCCACGCTAGGGGACAGTCAGATAATGTGCTATCTTGGAGCAGCACCATGAAGACACCAGACTACGGCCATGTCTACCCTAGCACTGATGTCAGCAAAATGTGTCACTTAGGGTGTGAAAAAACACCCCTCGAAGCAACGCACGTTTCACTGGCGTAAGTGCTCACGTGCACAGCGCTATGTCGGCGGAAGAGCTTCCCTGGCAGACACAGCGACTGTCACTCATTTTGGTGGTTTTATCATGTCGATGGGAGAGCGGCTACACGAGCATCGCCCCCGTGGTGCTGCTGTAAGTTCCCTAGTGTAGACATGGTCTCACCCGGTGAAGACCTCGGCATTTTTCTTAAAGGGACACCAGCCCTCCTCATTCGTCATTCCCACCTCTTCATTCAACTCGCTGCTGCTCCCAAGCCCCCTGCTAGGAGCTGAAAAGCTGAACGATGTTTCCTGGCTTAAGGCTTTTCCCACTTGGCAGATGTGAGCTCTTCCCTCCCCTCCATGCACTGTGCTGATGGGAGCAGGCCAGCACGGCCTGACTCAGGACAGCACCGGCTCAGGACAGGGGCCAGCAGCGTGGCTGGCGCCCCACTGGGAACATGGCTGGGCTGCCTGGGGCAGGCTGGTCAGTTACAGCTCCGCCCACCCCCTGGGGAAATAGCGCTTTGTGGCTGTGCAGACCAGGCAGCGCTGTCCATGCGGTGGAACCTCTTCCCTCGAGCCCTCCAGCTGTCCCCATGCTACACTTGTATTTAAAAAGGAACCATTGAAAGGTGAAGCTCTGTATGGGGTCAAGGTGGTGGGGGCGGAGGAGGGAACTCTGCACAGGCCACTGGCTTGTTGGGAGTGGGGAGAGCTCTGCGTACATAGGTCAAGTGCCCCCCCTAATTTCTGCTTTGCCTGCGGGGGGTGGAGGGGAGGAAGAAAGGCTCTGTCCTTCTCCCACTACGCCTGCCCTCCTGCACGAGCAGCCCCTGTCCCTGGCAGCTGGGCCCAGGCAGTGAGCAGAAGGGACAGGACCAGCCACTTCTCATGCCAGCTGATCTGGGTCGCGGCTGCCCAGCTGGGGCAGGGCCCCCCCCCCAGGGCTGGCTGCTGGGACCTGAGGCTGAGTGAGCTAGAGTCCCCTCTTCCCCCCAGCACGTTTCCAGCTCGCTTGGCCCCTGTCCCCAGCAGCCAGGCCCGGCAGGGAGCTGAGGGGACAGGGCAGCTGCTGCCTCCCCAGCTGGGCTCTCAGGCAGCCACCTGGGAGTGCCCACTTCAGCAGTCCCTCCCACTGCCCACCTGGGCCCACCTGCCAGGGAGAGCAGCCGAACATGCCAGGGCAGAGGCACAGAGGGAGAAGGACAGAGGCCCCCGCCCCATAACTCAGGTAGGGCAGGGAGAGCGCGGCGGCCCTGGGCTGGGCCCAGGGTATGCGTGTGTGGGTGTAGCTGAGCAGGGGAAACACGTGGGGCAGAGACATGCCCCCCCCCCAAGTATTGGGAGGCTCGAGTCATCTATGCCAACGTACACCAACAGCAGTGACGCTGCGACCGCACCCAGGGCAGGTTCTCAAGCAGCCAGCCCGTCCTGTTGCGTTGGTACTGGAGAAGCTAGATCAAAGCTAGCTTGGGTATGTCTCCACATGCTGCAGTCACACCTCTCACTGCCGGCTGGGCATACCCTACGTGGGCTTGGATTTGTGAAGCATGAGGGAGCCCCTCATCAGTGTGTGTGGGGGAGAGCACAGTGCTTTCCCCTGCTCACGGCTTCGGAGACAGCTGCAAAATTCCTCCTCCTATCTGGTTCCAAGGAAATTCCCTTGGCAAGTCACTGGAGCAAGATATCCAACCCCCTGTGTTCCGGAGCAGGCTGAATCCGGGGCGCTGCCATACACTCACAGGCAGAGTCGGACTCTCGGATCGTCGAGGAGCAGCATGGCTGCACCAGCACTCTGCAGGCAGTCCTCACAGGCTAGCATCAGGCCACGTCTACACTGGGAAGTTAGGTCAGTATAACTATGTTGCTCAGGGGTGTGAGAAATCCACACCGCTGAGTGACGCTGTTAAAGCGACTGAATGCCCAGTGTAGACAGTGCTAGAATTCTCCGTCGACCTAGCTACTGCCTCTTGGGGAGGTGGATTCTCTATGCCAATGGGAGAATGCCTCCCATTGGCGGAGGTAGCATCTTCATTGAAGGTAAAAGGCCTGAATCAAGGACAAGGAGACTCAGAAGCATGGAGCAAATATACTTAGCTGCTCCCTTCTGAGCTGTGCCAGCAGCCACAGAACCCCTGCCTGGACTTCTTCCTTTAAGTGCAAGGCAGCACTTCTTCACTGCTAAGAGATCTGAATAACCCGCCATTCCTGCCTGTGTAGGAATAGTGGACCCAAGTTTATTGCACCTGGGACCTGGCCCCTACAGATCCTGCACATTTCCACGAACCCCAGCCAAGACCTTTCCACCAGGTAACTGGAGCCACGTCCATCCATGATGCTTGTCAGGCCTGGACTAAGTGGTAGGCAGAGCTCTGAGACAGAGCACTATCAAAGGGGAACAGTCAGTGCAGAAAGTCTGATACTGACCCAGAGCAAATTCTTCGTAAGGGAAACTGCAGGTCCAGAGAGTCACTGCATCGAACTAAAAGGGGGAGGAAATCGCTAGACATGTTAAATATCTAAAATATAATTTAAGGAGAGACTAGTTCACAAGTCAGCAGGAAGCCAGATGCTCACCGACTAGAACAAGTCAGCTCCGCACACTGAAACGAGAAAGGGCCAAAGGGTGCAGAGAGAAATTCTGTAACTGAAAAAAACATTCACTAGGAACCATTTCAGTACCCAAAGCTGTCAAACAGCGCCACCGACTCTTTCAGCCTGACTTGCAATCATCCCACAGTCCCTGCCGGGCACCCCCCAACTCTGCAGCACCCCAGGGACCGATAGCCTGAGAATTGCTTTGCGCATTCTGGATAGTGTTTGTGTATTGCTGCCCCCTGCTGGCTAGAGTCTGGTAGGAAGCAGGGACTGAACAAGGCACAAGCTAGTGCTTTGGACAAAGCCTTGCCTCTCCCCTGTGGGGTTGGGACCATCATCTCCATGTTGCAGATGGGGAGAGTGTTAATGATAGAATTTCCAAAGTCCCAGCGTGACTCAGCGGTGATAAGACTTGTACTCTTATCGGCTTTGGAAAATCCCACCCTAAGTGAACTGCCCAAAGTTCCAGTCAGTTAGTGACAGGGCCAGGAATAGAACCCAGGAACCCTGACTCCAGTGGTAGCCACAAGACAGCCCTGCCTCCTGGCATCTAGAGAACACGCAAACCTGGACCATCTGTGTCTCCTCCTACCCCTCAGATCTGCCTGGTTTCCCTGGCTGGTGGATTTAAGTGCCCATGTCTCTCCCTGTGGACATGTTGCAAAGGAAAATCAGTCCAATTTGGCCTCTCTGTTCAGACCCTCTGCAGGGTTTATGTGATCCCCAAGGGATCAGGGCATTGGTCAAACATTTTGAGAAATGCACAAGCACAGCAAATGCGCCCAGGTGTTAACACTCAGTGTCTGGGCTAGTCACTTACCTAGTGGCATGATAGAGAGGTATTTGCCCCTGAACTTGCTGGCAATTGTGATTTCCTGCCACAGTGTCCAGCCTTGCTTGGAATACACATGATGGGCCGCAGCTGGTGGGTGATGGCTCACCTGTGAGACACAAGGAGAAAGCAATGTCACACCCATGGGAGAAAGGCTCAAACAGGAAACAATGTCCCATCCCAACAGGTGGGCAGGAGAGAGGGGCCCATGGGACATGATCTACTTCACAGTTTGTATGACATTCTGGTATCCAAGCAGCAATACTCAGAGTGGGATGGGACAACCTGGGGTTGGCACTGGAACCGAGGACATGACACATTCTGACTTCCTGAAGGATATTACAACATTGCACCCTAAAAAATGCAGTGTTCCCTACCCACCTACAGGGGGTAGCATGCAGTCATTGCCTGACAAGCCCCGTCTCACAGGACAGGCAGCTACACCACTCAGGGACATCTGGACCCGTGGGAAGGAGATTCTGGAAAAATTCCACCACGATTTCAACAGCTTCCACCCTACCATCAGCCTCAGCCTGGACCACTCAACACGAGAGGTCCACTTCCTAGACACCGCGGTGCAAATAAGTGATGGTCACATTAACACCACCCTATGCCAAACAGCTTCCACCCTATCATCAACCTCAGCCCGGACCAGTCTACACAGGAGGTCCACTTCCTAGACACCGCGGTGCAAATAAGTGATGGTCACATTAACACCACCCTATACCAAAAACCTACTGACCACTATGCCTACCTTCATGCCTCCAGCTTCCATCCCTGGCACATCACATGATCCATTGTCTACAGCTAAGCACTGAGGTACAACCGCATCTGCTCTAACCCCTCAGACAGAGACCAACACCTACAAAATCTCCACCAAGCATTCTCAAAACTACAATACCCACAGGAGGAAATAAGGAAACAGCTCAACAGAGCCAGACGTGTACCCAGAAGCCTCCTATTGCAAGACAAACCCAAGAAAGAAACCAACAGGACTCCACTGGCCATCACATACAATCCCCAGCTAAAACCCCTCCAATGCATCATCAGGGATCTACAGCTCATCCTGGACAATGATCCCACACTTCCACAGGCCTTGGGTGGCAGGCCAGTCCTCGCCCACAGACAACCTGCCAACCTGAAGCATATTCTCACCAGTAACTGCACACCGCACCATAGTAACTCTAAATCAGGAACCAATCCATGCAACAAACCTCGATGCCAACTCTGCCCATATATCTACACCAGTGACACCATCACAGCACCTAACCAGATCAGCCACACCATTACCGGTTCATTCACCTGTATGTCCACCAATGTAATATACGCCATCATATGCCAGCAATGCCCCTCTGCTATGTACATTGGACAAACTGGACAGTCTCTACGGAAAAGGATAAATGGACACAAATCAGATATTAGGAATGCAATATACAAAAACTTGTAGGAGAACACTTCTGTCATGGAGTGTGGGGGAGTCCAGCCCTGCACCCCTCTTCCTGGGACCCACAGTGACTCTCAGCCAGCCAGTAAAACAGAAGGTTTATTGGACAACAGGAACACAGGCTACAGCAGAGCTTGCAGGCACAGTCAGGACCCCTCCACCGAGTCCTTCTGGGCTTTCAGGGTGCTTGGATCCTAGCTAGGATACCCTGAATTCCGCCCACACAGCCCCAAGCCCAAACTCAAACTGCTTCCCTCCTGCCACTCCCTTCCTTTGTTCCCCTTCCCGGGCAAAGGTGTTGACCTTTCCCCTCCCTTACCTAGCTCAGGTTACAGGCCCTGGCATCTTCCATCTCCTAAAGTCCTCCCCTGCTCTCCCACTCCCCACACAGACAGTCCGTACTGCATCACATCTCTCCCCCCTTCGAGACTGAACTGAGCGGGGTCACTCTGCCCAGTGACCTGGGGAAGTTCAGGGTCCCCTCTCCGGGACAACGCATCTGCTGTCAGGTTGGCACTTTCCTTCACATGGACCACGTCCATGTCATAGTCCTGCAGGAGCAGGCTCCACCTCAGGAGCTTGGCGTTGGCTCCTTTCATCTGGTGCAGCCAGGTCAGGGGAGAGTGGTCGGTGTACACGGTGAAGTGTCGGCCAAAGAGATATGGCTCTAGTTTCTTAAGGGCCCACACCATGGCCAGGCATTCCTTCTCGATGGCCACGTAGCTTTGTTCCCGGGGTAGCAGCTTCTTACTCAGGTACACGATGGGGTGTCTCTCCCCCTTTTCATCCTCCTGCATTAACACTGCCACCAGTCCCGTGTCTGAGGCATCAGTGAACACCATAAAGGGTTTGTCAAAATCTGGGTTTGCCAGAACTGGGCCACTAACCAGAGCCTCCTTCAGCGCCCGGAAAGCCTCCTGGCACTGCTCAGTCCAGATCACCTTGTCTGGCTTCCCCTTTTTGCACAGTTCAGTGATGGGGCCGGCTATGGCACTAAAGTGGGGCACGAGCCTTCGATAGTACCCCGCCATCCCAATAAAGGCCTGGACCTGCTTTTTGGTTTGGGGAGCAGGCCAGTCTCTGATCACCTCCACCTTGGCTGGTTGCGGCTTCAGGCAGCCGCTCCCCACCCGATGGCCCAGGTAAGATACTTCAGCCATCCCCACCTTGCACTTCTCAGCCTTCACTGTTAACCCAGCCTTTCGGAGTCGGTCTAGGACTTGTTTAACCTGGGACATGTGGTCCTCCCAGGTCTGGCTGAAGACACAGATGTCGTCAATATACGCCACGGCAAAACTCTCCATCCCCCTCAGTAGCTGATCCACCAGGCGCTGGAAGGTGGCCGGCGCTCCCTTGAGGCCGAAGGGCAGGGTCAGAAACTCATAGAGCCCCAGAGGGGTGATAAAGGCCGATTTCAGCCTGGCATCTGCGTCCAGCGGCACTTGCCAGTAGCCTTTGGTAAGATCCATAGTGGTGAGGTACCGAGCACCTCCCAGCTTGTCTAGGAGCTCGTCAGGCCTGGGCATAGGGTAGGCATCAGATACGGTGATGGCATTGAGCTTTCGATAGTCCACACAGAACCGGATTGACCCATCCTTCTTGGGGACTAGCACCACTGGCGAGGCCCAAGGGCTGGAGGACGGCTGGATCACCCCCAAAGCCAGCATGTACCTGACCTCTCTTTCAAGATCCTGGGCAGTTTTACCAGTGACCCGAAAAGGGGAGCATCTTATAGGGGCATGTGACCCGGTCTCCACCCTGTGGACAGTCAAATTAGTGCGTCCAGGCTGGTTGGAAAACAGCTGTCGGTACAGATGCAGCACCCCTCTCATCTCAGCGTGCTGGCCCGGGGTCAGTTGCTCAGAGAGGGGAATCGCCTCCAGGGGGGAACCAGCTTTTGTCTCAGGGAACAGATCCACTAAGGGGTCATCTCCCTGCCCCTCCCAATGTCCACACACGGCCAACACCACATTCCCCGTCATAGTATGGTTTCATCATGTTCACATGGTACACCCGACGGTGATGTGCCCGGTTTGACAGCTCCACCACATAGTTTACCTCATTCAGTTGCTTGATAACCTTGAAGGGCCCTTCCCAGGCGGCCTGGAGTTTGTTTCTCCTCACGGGGATAAGAACCATCACCTGATCCCCGGTGGCGAAGGCACGGGCTCGTGCTGTGCGGTCATACCAGACCTTCTGCCTCCTCTGGGCTCGGGCCAGATTCTCCCTGGCCAGGCCCATGAGCTCGGCCAGTCTTTCCCGGAAGGCCAGGACATACTCCACCACTGACTCTCCCTCGGGAGCGGCCTTCCCCTCCCATTCGTCCCTCATCAGGTCTAGGGGCCCCCTCACCCACCTTCCATACAACAGTTCGAAAGGTGAAAACCCGGTAGATTCCTGGGGTACCTCCCTGTACGCAAACAGCAGGTGAGGTAAGTACTTGTCCCAATCTTGCGGATGCTGGTTCATAAATGTTTTTAGCATCATCTTCAGCGTCCCGTTGAACCTTTCTACCAGCCCATTGGACTGGGGCTGATACGCTGAGGCCCAGTTGTGCTGGACCCCACATTTCTGCCATAAGGCCCGGAGCAGGGCCGACATGAAGTTGGACCCCTGGTCCGTTAAGACCTCCTTGGGGAACCCCACCCGGCTGAAAATTGTCAGCAGCGCATCTGCCACTGTGTCTGCTTCGATAGAGGACAAGGCCACCGCCTCGGGGTAGCGAGTGGCAAAATCCACCACCACCAGGATGTATTTCTTCCCTGACCGGGTCGTCTTGCTGAGGGGTCCCACTATGTCCATGGCCATCTTCTGGAAAGGTTCTTCTATGATGGGTAAAGGCCTCAAAGCCGCTTTCCCCTTGTCCCGGGCCTTCCCCACCCTCTGGCAGGGGTCACAGGATTGGCAGTACTGTCGGACATGGGTAAAGACCCCAGGCCAGTAAAAGTTCTGTAGCAGCTTCTGCCTGGTGCGCCGGATTCCCTGATGCCCTGCGAGAGGGATGTCATGGGCCAGGTACAACAGCTTGTGACGGAACTTCTGGGGAACCACCAGCTGCCTCCTGATCCCCCATGACTCTACTTCCCCTGGGGGAGCCCATTCTCGGTACAGGAACCCCTTCTCCCACAGGAACCTCTCCTTGCAACCTCTCCTCATGGTCTGTACCGAACTAAGGTCAGCCCGGTCCCTGTGCTTCCGCAAGGAGGGATCTTTCTGCAACTCGGCCTGGAACTCAGCAGCTGGGACAGGAATGGGGACCGGCTCTCTCTTGCGGGCTGGGTCTGAGGCCGCAGCCTCTTTGCACCGTGCCCCTGGGCGTTCCCCGCTCCCTGAGTTAGGGTCCTGCACCTCAGGTCGAGTACCTTCCCCGTTGTCGGGGAGCAGTGCCATTTGCCGACTCTGACTACGAGTCACGACCAGGGCACTCTGGGTGTTACTAGGCCAGTCCTCAAGGTCCCCTCCCATTAACACGTCAGTGGGCAAATATTGGTGTACCCCCACATCCTTGGGGCCTTCCTTGGCCCCCCATTTCAGGTGTACCCTTGCCACGGGTACCTTGAATGGGGTCCCGCCCACGCCCATCAGGGTCAGGTAGGTGTCTGGCACCATCCGATCTGAGGCCACCACCTCGGGCCGGGCCAGCGTCACCTCTGCGCCCGTGTCCCAGTACCCAGTGACCTTCCTCCCATCCACTTCCAGGGAAACAATACACTCTTTCCAGAGGGGCAGCCCCGCGCCCACCCGGTAAACCAAAAACCCGGAACCTGGAGCATCCACAGGTGATATGTTGCCAACCCCCCTTTCCTGGGAATGTAGCCCCTGCTCCGATTGGGTTTTTACCCAGTTCACCCTCTGCGGGTTGGGTCTGCTTGGTCTGTCCCTGAGCTTGGGGCACTGGGCCCGTATGTGACCTCGTTGGCCACAGCGATAGCAGCCCATATCTCGTGGGTCCCCTTGAGTGGGTTGGATGGACCTGCCGCTGGATGTTCCCCTTTTGGGGGGGTTCTCCATAGGCCCCCTTTGGGAGGTCCCATGATGACTCTCTCTCTGCGTTGAGGCAGGCCTGCTCCTTCGAGACTCCTCCCTGCCATCCCCTGCCCGACTGTCCACAAATTGGTCGGCCAGCTGGCCTGCATGCTGCGGGTTCTCTGGCTTCTGGTCCATCAACCACAGCCTCAGGTCGGACGGGCACTGCTCGTACAGGTGCTCCAGTATGAATAGGTCAAGCAGGTCCTCTTTAGTTTGGGCCCCAGCTGTCCACTTGCGGGCATACCCCTGCGCCCGGTTGACCGGTTCTAGGTATGTGACCTCACGGGTTTTACGCTGGCTCCGGAACTTTTTCCGATACATCTCAGGAGTCGCCCAAACTCGCGGAGCAGGGCCTGTTTAAACAGTTCGTAGTCCCCTGCCTCCGCCCCTTTCAGTCGGCTGTACACCTCCACGGCTGTGGAGTCCAGTAAGGGGGTGAGAACTGCGATCCTGTCTGCAGGGTCAACCCTGTGCAGCTTGCAGGCATTCTCAAAGGCCGTCAGGAAGGTATCTATGTCCTCCCCCTCCTTACGCCGGGGCAGCAAGTGCTTATCAAAGCTCTTTGTAGGCTTGGGTCCCCCCTCACTCACCGCAGCAGGAGCCTCACTGCTCCTCAGCCGGGCCAGGTCCAGCTCATGTTTACGCTGTTTCTCCTTCTCCTCCCGCTCATGTTTACGCTGGTTCTCCTTCTCCTCCCACTCACGCTGGCGCTGGTTCTCCTCATGTTTACGCTGGTTCTCCTCATGTTCACGCTGTTTCGCCTTCTCCTCCAGCTCTCGCCTCTTTAACTCGAGCTCTTCCCGTCTCAGCTCCCTTTCATATTCCAGCCGCCTCCGCTCCACGGATGCCGAGCGTTGCCGGGAGGATCCCCTGCTGGGGGGTGAGCTTCGCCGTGAGGCTCCCCTGCAGGCCGGGGGTGTCATGGTGCCCTCGGTATACACTGGGCTCCTCCCTGCCCTTCCCCTACGCCTAGGAAGGGGGGGTCTCGGGAAGCCCTCGTCTGCCGGCTGACCACTCCCAGCGGGGACAGACACTGGTGCCTGCACTGCATCTGCTCGGCTGCTTCCCTCAGAGACAGGGCTCCGTTCATTCAACCGATCTTCCTCCTCCAGCCGAGCAATCAGCTGGTCCTTGCTGAGCCTCCCTGGGTGCAGCCCCCTCTGCTTGCATAGCTCCACCAGGTCACACTTGCGCCGCTTGGCATACATCTTCCTGCTGGCCACTCACAGGCCGGGGCGCTCGCCGCTCCCCACGGTTTCCAGGGGGACCCCTAGTGCACCAGCCCTTCGTGAGGTCACCACCTCTCTGCCAGGGTCGAGCTGCAGACTCCTCCGCCCCTGGGACCGCTCGCTGCAATCCCCCGGGGGACCCTGTTACTGCAAAGTCCTTCTCACTGGGCACACACTCCCAGGGGTTAGTCACCCCTTCGTTTTACTGCTCCCCAGTCACTTACTGCAGGAAGCGCCGTCCACGGGGTGCAGTATGTCCCGCCGCTGCCACCAGTTGTCACGGAGTGTGGGGGAGTCCGGCCCTGCACCCCTCTTCCTGGGACCCACAGTGACTCTCAGCCAGCCAGTAAAACAGAAGGTTTATTGGACAACAGGAACACAGGCTACAGCAGAGCTTGCAGGCACAGTCAGGACCCCTCCACCGAGTCCTTCTGGGCTTTCAGGGTGCTTGGATCCTAGCTAGGATACCCTGAATTCCGCCCACACAGCCCCAAGCCCAAACTCAAACTGCTTCCCTCCTGCCACTCCCTTCCTTTGTTCCCCTTCCCGGGCAAAGGTGTTGACCTTTCCCCTCCCTTACCTAGCTCAGGTTACAGGCCCTGGCATCTTCCATCCCCTAAAGTCCTCCCCTGCTCTCCCACTCCCCACACAGACAGTCCCTACTGCATCACAACTTCAACCTCCCTGGCCGCACTATAGCAGATCTCAAGGTGGCCATCCTGCAGCAAAAAAACTTCAGGACCAGACTTCAAAGAGAAACTGCTGAGCTTCAGTTCATCTGCAAATTTGACACCATCAGCTCAGGATTAAACAAAGACTTTGTGAATGGCTTGCCAACTACAAAACCAGCTTCTCCTCCCTTGGTTTTTTACACCTCAACTGCTAGAACAGGGCCTCATCCTCCGTGATTGAACTAACCTTGTTATCTCTAGCTTGCTTGCTTATATATACCTGCCCCTGGAAATTTCCACTACATGCATCTGACGAAGTGGGTATTCACTCATGAAAGCTCAAGCTCCAAAACGTCTGTTAGTCTATAAGGTGCCACAGGATTCTTTGCTGCTTTTACAGATCCAGACTAACACGGCTACCCCTCTGATACTTGACACTCAGGGACACTACATGCACTTTTCTCATATAGGTTTCTTCCCCTCCTGGTTTTATGCTCCACCCTTACATTTCCCAATCCCCCCATCATCCACTGACAGTCATTTGAAGTGGGACAGCCCTGCAGAATTTAGGGGTCCCCACAGCAGCACCCCCTCCTGTCATTGTCACGCTAACTGTAAACAGAAACCCTCCCAGCCCTTCAGAATTCAGCTTTCTCCTCTCCTCAAGCTGCGTGAATCACAGATGCACACGGTTAAGTAAAATCCTACTCATGGAAAACTGGGTTTAACTGGAAAGTCCTTTAGATGCGCAAACGCGCAGATCTATGGGGCTGCACCTAAACATTTACACGGAGTTCAGGAGGCCTGTGCGTGGATTGGCACTGCGAGCGCTCACACTTCCTGGGAGAGGCTCCTTCCCTGCAGCCAGCGCGGCTCTATTCGTATTTACGGCGCGATCACAGGAGGCAGCTCCGGTCATTAATAACCAGGAGGGCAAATGCCCTTGTGAGGTATGTCGGGCAAAGGGTCCACGGCTTCAGCTGGCAAGTGTGGCCGGCCAGGAACACACAGCGACATGGAGAAACTTGCCACCCGCACACTCGGGGTTCACAGACAGACCCAAATGTTGCTGTGGCTGCTGCTCTGTGTAGCTCAGAAGCTTGTACCTTCCACCAACAGAAGCTGGTCCAATAAGACGTCATCTCACTCACCTTGTTTCTCTCAAGATAAAACAGCAGCTAATTATTGACTGTGCCAACAAGACATTTACACTCACTAATCTCTGTGACTAACAAGTGCAACAGCAACAGACACTGGAGCAGGAGCAGGTTCCCCTCAGGGGGCAGCAACTTTTCTAACTGCAAGCAGTACATCTACTCAGCAACTCCCTGTGCTGGTACATCAGCATTCCAAGCGAGCAGCGGAGAGATCTCGCCAGGGCTTGCCAGCGCTTCTTACCAAGCCCTGGAAGCTATAAAAACAACCCAGCAGCTTTCAAACGTCAAGATCTGGTGCTAGGAGGCAACAGCAAAACGCTCAACCTCGTGGCCGCAGCCCCTACTCCTGAATGATCCAGTCTTGGTTTTAAATATGGTTAGGAAGCGTAACCCCTCCACCCACTGCGCACACACACCACCCTCCAACTCCAGCTCTGTCTGTAAGGAAACTCAACCCAGCTCCTGAATGCCAGGCCATGGCAGAAACCAAACAGACTCCTGTCACGCCCACAGGGGGATTAAAAGAAAACCACCATCCAGGGACAACCTCCCTGCTCTGCCTGGGCCATTAACACAGCCCTGGAAGAGCCCACACAGACAACTGGTCAATTATAACTCCAGAGCAAAGTGCAGACAAGGAAGATGTTCGCGTATGAGTCATCGTGCTGTCCATCCATCTGCAGCCTGGATGGGTTCAACTGCAAGGAACTGAATCCAGTGGAGATTTCCAGACAGTTTTTTTGATATCAAGATCCCCACCCGCTCGAGGCTGGGACTGATAAGCACCTGGCTGCCCACAGTCACCCCAGGCCTTGCTAGATATACTTTCTGGATTTCAGACCCTGGTCCCTTTGGAGTTTTACACCAGCAAATCGTCAGCGCCACTTCTGGAGAACTCTGGAACGATCCAGAGGGCAGAAATCCCAGGCTTTGAGTTGTGTGAGGATATTGTCCCAGACACCGTTAAGCTGCTGATACCTCAATAGGATCAGCTCTAAGGTTAGTTCTGACGAGACTGCAGGGAATATTCAAGCAGAAGTTACTGGGAGTGGTACCCACCCTCTTCCCATTCAAACTTGCCATGAAGCTGTTCCCCAGAACAGTCTTAAATCTCCTGCTTTGGAGCAGTTCTGCTACCCTCAGGTTCCTTATTCTCACCACATGGCCAGATCCATCCGCTTTAGCTTGGTGGATCTGAGAAAGCACCAGGACCTGGACAGGATGTTTCCAGACTACGATGTAGGATCCATGTCTCCCCTTGCTGGTATGGTCAGGGGGGCTCCTCGTCATTGACCCCGGTGAGAGTGAGGGCAGAATCGGGCCATGGGTCTCAGCATCTCACTCTCTGTTGGGCCCCACAAAGGACCTGCTATTATTAGCTTGTGGAAGCCTCTTTAAACCTCATTAAAATCTCTCTGCTTTCCCCTTCCCATCTCTAATGAGGATGCTGACCAAGGGCTGCTTGCTAACAACACAGGGCTCTGCAAGGACATGCAGAGATGAGGACATGCTGGGCTCCTGCTGCACTCCCCTCAGTGAGCAGCTGTACAGCCTGCAGGGAAGATCTGCAGCCACAGCTGTATTTTAACAAGCGCTTTTCGCCTCACCCCCCCCCCCACTGTCTTGCTTTGACCCCCTCCAATTGGCAGCCTTTGTGCTGCAGCTGCAGCCCCACCACACTCAGAGGAAACTGGCCCCAGCATGTCTGGGGGAGGAGACGGGGATTTCACGGGGGACTCACTGGGGAGAATGCACCTGCCCCAGAGAGACACTAGGAGAGAAGCTGCAGGGGCTGCCAGTGCTAGCGGCTGCCAGGTGGGAATCCAGGTCTGGGTCCCAGTGTCCGCTGCCTTCCCTCCCAGCTGCATGGGGACCAAGGAGGGAGCTAGGGCCTTGTGCGTCCCTGGAACAGGGGCCTCAGCTGTGCCATGTTGAGGGGTAATTACCTCCGAAGGGAGCCACCCGCAGCCCTCAGCAGGCAGGGGCAGCTCAGCCTGTCTGCGCAAACCCAGCCAGGCCTAGGAGCCTTGCAGGTAGCCAGTGGGTGTGGGCTTCAGCCCAGCTACTAGAAGACAAGTACCCAGACCACAGGACACCACCACAGCTCAGCCTCCTCCCCAGCACCATCCGCAAGGGGGCCAAGCACTGACTGGCTCAGACTCAGCTCCCTCCCCCCCAGAGGTGCTCTCCCTCAAGGGCAGGGCTGGGAGATCCTGTGGGGTCAGCAGGCTCTGCGGTGCCCTGGCCAGACCCTTCCTACTGAGACAGGGCTCCAGTCCTCAGGCTGGCTGGACAAATCACACAAGTGTTGCCATCTGAGCAGCCTAAATCCTCCCAGGGGAAAGAGAGAAAGACACTGCCTAGGCCTGGACAGGGCCCACGACAAGCACACGTCATTACCAACCCTGCCTTGGTGTCAGGAGAGGAACCCCCAGCCCCCCACCACCTCTCATGGCTCTGCCTTACTATCAGGCAGCCGCTGATTTCCTCTGTGCTTCTAAAGCCAAGGAGGGGTCAGTTCCCCCCAGGGAGGAGAACCGGGCTCTCCCTGCACACACAGGCTGGAAGTGGAGACTCCCTCGCACTTATGAAGGCAGTTTCCTGACAAATTCACACTCCTTGCGGGGGCTATGGAACAGGATAGTCACCCCCACTATCTCTCCTCTTATGGGGATAACAGCACAGTCATCCCTGCAGGAAGAGAGGGGAGAAGGAATTGCCCCATGGTTAGGGCACTAGCTTGTGCCTCGGGAGCCCCAGGTTCAATTCCCTATTCTGCCATGTAGTTTCTCTGGACCTCAGTTTCCCATCTACATAATGGCCCCTATTGCTCTGCCAGTACTTTTATAATCAGCCCTTTTCTCAGCCTAACAACCCACTATGTCTTGATGCCCCAGTGCACCAAAGCAACAGAGATCTCGCCAGCTGCCATTAGCCAAGTATCTCAGCCCCGTCTTTAGCTTTTGCCTGGAGGAAGCTGCCATTCTCCTCCTCACCTTCAGGGCAGTAGTGTGTCCTCACCCAGCCAAAGATGGGCAGCATGTCACGGGTAGCACCTCAAAGCTGAGCAGGGGCTGCTGGGGCTGCTGCACTCCCCATCTGTACACAGGAGAGGTGCCCTAGGGGAGCTGAGAACTGGGGGCCTTAGGATGTTCAGAATTAAATAATAAGCAACGTCACCATCTGGCTGCCAAACACAGGCACAGCTCCTTGTATCGTCGTCTGAGGGACGTCAACAAACTACAGCGCGGCTCAGGCCCTGTCTATGGTACAACTATAATGGAGTTGGTGGAGCCAGTCACAACTCTGCACAGGTCTCTGGGGCACGGGGAACACTGCTTAGCTACCCTCCATATGACAGCACAACTGTGCTCATGCTCCCCTGCTCAGTTATAAGCAGTGGTGAGCTGGAGCCGGTTTGCGCAAACCGGTTGTTAAAGGGGTGGGCAAACTCTGGCCCGCGGGACCGTCCTGTCCGGCCTGCCTCTGGACCGTTCCTTGGCAGCTCTGCAGCTCCTGGTGCTTGGCCGGCATGGTAAGGAGGTGGGGCTGTGAGCTCCAGCGGGCCGCGCGGCATCCATACAACCTGCCCTGAGCAGCATGGGGGCCGGGCCGGGGCTGGGAGGAGGGGTTGGATAAGTGGCAGGGAAGGGTTGGAGGGGGCGGAGGTTCTGGGGGTGGTGGTCAGGGGATGAGGAATGGGGGAGTTGGGTAGGCGTGGGAGTTCCAGGGGTCTGTCGGGGTGGTGCTGGATGGGGTCGGGGCAGTCAGGGGACAGGGAGTGGGGTAGTTGGGTAGGGGGGTGGGGAGGGGTCCTGGGGGGCAGCTAGGGTGGTAGGTCTCAGGAGGGGATGGTTGGGGGACAAGGAGCAGGGGGGGTTGATGGGTTGCGTGTTCTGAGGAGGGCAGTCAGGGGCAGGACGTGGGTGAGGGTTGGAGGGGGGGACAGGCTGTTTTGAGAGACACAGCCTTCCCTACCCAGCCCCTGATACAATTTTGCAGGGCCGATTTTAGGAAGTGCAGAGACCGATTCAAACAGTTTCTATGGGGCCCCAGCAGGGATGACTTAAAAAAAAACACGTAAAAAAACACGTGGGGCTTGTACTCACTGGGCAGTGCTCCGAGTCTTTGGTGGCACTTTGGTAGTGGATCCTTCACTCGCTCCGGATCTTCAGTGAAGACCCAGAGCGAATGAAGGACCCGCCGCCAAAGTGCCGCCAAAGACCCGGTAGGGAACCGGTTGTTAAGATTTTGGCAGCTCATCACTGGTTATAAGTGCAGTGGAGATGGGGCCTTAGAGATCCCACCCAGAGATTAGACTGGTGAAGAGTCGGACACAGAAGGACCCCACAATAGCTATGCAAGTTGGGATCACGGCAGAGAGATGCCACTCCAAAGAGCATGGCATGGGGAGGGGCTTAGGGTGGTGGGGCTGGGGGGAGGAGGAGAAGGAAGGAAGGCCCAGTTTCTCCAGAAGTATTTAGGCACCTAGCTCCTATTACAATCAATGGGAGTTAGGTACCTAAATACCTTTGCAGATCTGGGTTAAAGAGCCCAAAGCTCCCCATGCTGTAATGACAGACTAAATCCATAGAATAATTTAATAGAACCTTCCCTCTGCCCTAGTTTTATCCCTCCCACTGGAGTCCCTGCAGTAAAGCCCAGCCTCGTTAGTTACTGCCAAGGGGATTCAGCAGCACAGTGCTGGAGAACCCATCCTCTTCCCAACTGAACCCCAGAGCCAAGACACTCAGTGCCCTTCAGATTAGCCCCCAGTCTGGGGCTCAGGCAGCCAATCTGCACTGTCTCCAGTGCGGTGAGCTCTGTGCATCAGCTGTAACATACTGCAGCCAGGGGGCCCAAAGACCCGCTGCATTAAACGCGTTGAGAGATTATTTGTACCAATGCAATTACAGCCCAAATCCCCTGAGCAACCGGATTACAAATGAGAAATACAGCAAAATCTCCTCCTTCAATTCCCCTGTAACCGGCAAGAGAATATCCTATTTGGATAACTGGATTTTAGCATGAGATTTTCAATACTTTGTTCTCTGTGTCGGGAGGGCGAGCAGTGCAAACACATTTCTAGCAGAATTTCATAGCACTGATCATGTGAAAATGTGCATCCCGTCACCTGTTCATCCCTGGATGTGCTACAGCCGTGGGAAATTCTCACAAGGTAAATCTCTCTCTTCCAAGAGGATCCACAAGAGAAAGCTCTGAAACTTCACAGTTTGAAATACATGAAATCCAGTATGATCTCTCTCTCCGACCCCCTCCTTTTGGTGGTTGCCGGCAGAGCAAGATATTGTGAAGCCTGCCTGGAGCAGGGTGAACTAGCATGACACCGTTCACAGTGAAGGAGGAGACCCATCCTGAATCGCTTCAGGGTGCTGCTATAGGCAAGTCTGGATTCAGGTTACAGCAAAGAGGAAGTTACTTACCTGTACTACAGGCTCTTTGAGAGGTGTGGTCCCTATCTGCATTCCGCTGTGGGCTATGCATGCGCACCATGCACCTGGAGCCGTAGAATTTTGAAAGTGGTATCCATTGGTCCGCGCATGCCCCTGGCTCACCTCATGCCACCGACTGAGGGGATAAAGTGCGGGGCAGACCAACCACCTCTCCAGTTCCTTCTCTACTGCAAATCAGATCACATATCACAAAGAACCTCCAATTACAGGCAAATAACTTCTTCTTCAAGTGATGGTCCCTACTATGTTCCACTGTGGGTGACTGACAAGCAGTACCTCACCAGGAGGAGGATGTAGACAGTCGAGCTGAGTGGAGCACCACTGTCCCAAAGGAGGCCAAAGAGTCCTGCACCTGGCACAACGTCTTGCAAATGTGTGAAGGGAGCCCCACAGGGTTGCTTTGCAGATGTCCAGGAGGGACACCTGCTAAAGAGACGCCATAGCTGTTGCTTGTGCTTTAGTGCAATGAACTTTTGCCCCAGGGGAAGGGAGTTCAATAGCTGAATGCAGAGTAGAAGGCTGCCGGAGATTCATCTGGAAAGTCTCTGGGTGGAGATGGCGCGCTCTCTGACTCTTTCTACTACAGCGACAAACAGCCTCCGGGATTGCCTGGCTGCTGGTTTTGTTCTCTGTAGGTAGAAAGCCAAGTCCTGTTGAACACCGAGGGAGTGGAGTCTTTGCTCCTCTGTGGAAGTGTGCAGTTTTGGGAGAACACAGGTAAGTGAATGAATTGGTTACGGTGAAATTCTGAAACTACTTTGGGGTGAATTTGGGGCGTAGATGTAAAGAATATAGTGTACGGAGGATCTGCCATCGCTGCTCTAAGTTCTCCAACCCTTCTTGGAGAAATGATGGCTACAAGGAAAGCAACCTTCATGGAAAGGAGGGGCACAGAGCAAGTAGCTATAAGTTCAAAGGTGTGGGGGAGGGCTTGGGGATGTTGAGAGAACAAGGTTTGTGTCCCACTGAGGAGCAGGCTTCTGAGTAGGTGGGAAGGTTCTGGTTATGCCTTTCCAGAATCTATTGGTCATGGGGTGGGTGAAGACTTGAGTAGCTCTGAGAAGGTTGATGGTATGTGCTGATAGCTGCCAAGCAGACTCACAAGGAGTTGATGGACAAAGCTGATGTCTCCACAGATCGGATACAGTCCAAGAGGAGAGGAATAGCTGTAGTCTCTGGGAGAGCACCTCTTTGTTGTGTCCAGGAAGAGAAGTGTTTCCATTTAGCCAAGTAAGATTTTCTAGTAGAGTCCTTTCTACTACTGAAGAGGATGTCTCGTATGGATGTGGAGCACGAACGTTCTAAGGATGATGCCCATCCAAACACTGAACCCTGAGGTGGAGCAGACACGGATCAGGGTGCTTCATCTTGCCATTCCACAGGGTTAGGAGCCCAAGAGATGTTGGGAGGATGACTGGTGGTCGGGAGGACATGCGTAGGAGATTGGGAAACCAGAACAGTGCATCCTGGCCTCTCGAGATGTCCAGGCACCTTGTGCTGTGTGGCTGTCCATGTGCGCTCCCCAACCTAATAGGGATGTGTCCATAATAATGGTCCTGTTTGGGGAGGAAGGGAGAAAGGGGATGCCCACGCATACTGGAGGAGGATTTATCCACCGCAGCAGGGAAGACACTAACTTGGCCAGAACAGTCACCAGGAGGTTAATGGAATGATGACTTGGGGCGTATACCGATTGCAGCCAAGTCTGAAGACAATGAAGGTGGAGTCTTGTGAATGGGGTGAGGTAGGTGCATAAGGCCACATGACCTAGGAGAGAGACAGACGTGTCTTGACTGTTACTCGAGGGTTGCTTGTGGCGTGAGCACTGATTTCGTTCATGGTCTGGAACCTGTCCATGGGCAGGTACACTCTTGCAGTGATAGAACATAAGGTTGCCCCCAGAGATTGCGTGTGTGGGGAGAAGACATCTTTTGATTTTACGCTGACTCTCAGTGAAGAGAGTTCACCCTGTTTTGAGGTGGACCCCCTTGTCTTTTCTATCAACTTCATTGTCCCATGAAGCTAAGCAGAGCTAAGAATCCTTACATGCCTCCCACAACAACCAAATTGGTGCTGCATCTCTTTCAGCAGCACTAGAGGGTTTGTATATGAGGATACATTGAGCCAATATATCCTCTAGGTCAAAAATGGTGCAGACATCCGCTAGGGCTTGTTCAGTCCAAGGACTGGGCCTAAATTTGTGAAGGATTTGTTTAAAAGTGATCTCCTGAACAAATGGTGAGGTTGGGGCCACCTCCAGTTCTATTCACCCTTTGGACGAAAGTTTACCCAGCCTTTTCTTGAACATTTTTAATAATCTTGTTCAAACTTTCCCATCACACCTGACAGTTCAGAGAGTGACACAGCCTAGATTCTGAAATTGTAGCTGAATAATATGAGCTCTGTAGTACTTTTTACATCTATATTTATCTCTGTCTACATATATCCTTCAAGAGCTAGGAGGTAGACAAACTCCTATATCCTTCAAAGCTTGTCTGGTTACTCAAATAAAAGTGCCAAGCTCTCTAGAGCTGGCGGTGTGCATACCAATTTTCACAATAACCAAGACATATTCCAATATTCCCCCTTTCATAATTCTCCACCAAAATGTTATACTTAGAAAATAAAAAACAACAGGATCTTATTCAGGGATAAGGCAATATAGAATCATAGACTATCAAGGTTGGAAGGGACCTCAGGAGGTCATCTAGTCCAACCCCCTGCTCAAAGCAGGACCAATCCCCAGACAGAGTTTTACCCCAGTTCCCTAAATGGCCCCCTCAAGGATTGAGCTCACAATCCTGGGTTTAGCAGGCCAATGCTCAAACCACTGAGCTATCCCTCCCACCTGCTGCTTTTATTGTGAATACAGAAAGAATCAGGGTAAGTAATCAGTTATCACCACAACATTCCATTCACTCACACATTCATTCATCCACACACACAAGTTCTGCAAGTTGTTATTATAGTTATCAGCCTAGAAGTTACTCGTGTCAAGTCACTGGCCAGGTGACCTGGACTCGAGGATGGAGCCGGGCCTTGTCAGATGCCTTGTCAACTACCTGAAAGGGGATTCCAAAGAAGATGGATCTAGACTGTTCTCAGTGGTAGCAGATGACAGAACAAGGAGTAATGACCTCAAGTTGCAGTGGGGGAGGTTTATGTTGGATATTGGGAAACACTGTTTCACTAGGAGGGTGGTGAAGCACTGGAATGGTTTCCCTAGAGAGGTGGTAGAATCTCCTTCCTTAGAGGTTTTTGAGGTCAGGCTTGACAAAGCCCTGGCTGGGATGATTTAGTTGGGGATTGGTCCTGCTTTGAGCAGGGGGTGGGACTAGATGACCTCCTGAGGTCTCTTCCAACCCTGAGATTCTATGATTCTATCAGACCTATCACCCTAAATCAGCCAGTTGTTGCTCAGTGTTTTTTTCCCATTGCATGGAAAGACAATTACTTTCAAGGTCACTCTGTAAGAGGCACCTGCTACATTGGCAATAGCACTGCCCTGTGACAGTGGGAGACAGAGGGAGAATTACCTCTCAGCAACAGAGGTGTAGATGCAGGACAGTATCTCAAACAAGGGCTATGGAGACAGCCGTGTCTTGCTGCTGGGGCCCTTCACGTGTTCCCTGGAGAGCTTTTAAGAGGAAAACAAACATTTCACAGGAAGCACAGGGGCCTGGGGGTTGCTAGGATCCCAGGTCCCATCTTAGCTAAATGACTATTTCAAACAGTCCCATGTTGCTCCCTTGGCATTGGACTTGACACAAAGTCTTGAGAAGAGAAAGGCTTTGTGCGTGATCCTGCTGTGCCACCAACCCCTGGCAAGTTAGTCCGCAGGAGCCACGGCTGTTCCAGACACCTGCATGTCCCGTGGAGCGGGCACTGGCCATGCTGTTGCATGTGCCGACTAGGTTTCCAGTGCACAGCAAGTCTGGTGAAGGACCAGCAGCGAAGCGATCCCCTTCCATGGTTTCCCAGGCATGGCAGAGGTAAACGACGGGTCAGTTTGTTGCAGAGATTTTGTACAAGGCAGGTTTTCTGCCAAGATGACTAGAAAACTACATAATAATCTAAAGCCTGTGTTTTCAACAGCTGCCTCTGTGCAGAATCAACTCACCCACCCTTGCACAGAATTAATCCCTGGATGACACACAGGCAGGAACACCAGAATGACTCCACGATCAGAAGTGCAGGTGCTGGCATTGCGAGAAGCCCACCGGCGTGCCATTTTAGTGATGCATTCCAGCTGTACCTGGCACTCCTGTGCAGGCAGGCGGGGAGCACTGCAAGGGTTACACTGGTTCACCACCTGCACTCAGGACCCACTTGCAAGATTAGATCAGTTTTCATTAGCTAGCTCACTCCCTTTCTTTGTGCATATCATTATGCAAATCTCTCTCTGCTCAGAGAGCTGAGACTTGCCGATCAGGAGCACGTGCAACAAAGTGCCCACTAGCTAGGCCGTTGGGGGACTGGCATAGAGCTAGTGAAGAGAATCGGATGAGGTGGATGCGCTCTAGTCTGAAGTCAAGGTATTTAACTGCTTTACTTGTAACGCTCCAGGAACCAGTGCCCCACAGTGAAAAGTCCCAGGACTAGAGCCCCAGGCTGTGCCTGCCCAGCACAGGAGACAAGAGGCCGCAGCTGGCAGACAGCATGCAGCCCGTCTCCCTGGGGCCACAGCAGGATTAGTCCCCCAAAACACTAGTGTTAAACCCCAGGCAAGAGGCCCCTGTCAGTCCCCTTGGCAGATGGCACTATCCAATCCTGGCTGTGGGCACGGGAGACAGAAGTTTCTCTCCCTTTCTTGTGTGCCCTCATACAGGGGCTGCTCTCCGCAGCGGTGATAGTCAAAGGGCTGGGAATAAACAGCAAGCCGGCTTGGGTGTGGGCCTACAGATGGGCCCACGCTACCCACAGAGACCAGGAGGACTGTGCCATAGGAGGATTGGGTTTCTCAATCTCCTCCCGTCCCCTAGGAGAGAGATGGTGTCACCACAGCACTATTTAAAGGGGAGCATGCAAAGCAGTGTAGTTTAACAGGGATGGAGAACACGGGTATCAGTTAAACTTGGGGGATCTCAGCAGCGTGGTGCGCTGGATGCAGGGGCTGCCTGGACACTCCCAGCCCCAAGCAGGGACGTTTGTGGTCACTGGGCCACGGAGGAGTGGCAAACATCACAGGGCTCCTGGCTATTCACTCAGCTAGAAATCAGTGACCTGCCTGTGTGTGTGTGTGTGGGAGGGGGGCACAAGACCCTCCTTTAAATAAGTGGCCTGGAGCCTGCTCCTGCCCTTTACTGGTTGGCGGGGCATTGTCAGCAGTGGCCAAGAGTGGAGAAGGCTTATGTGCCAACCTACGATGCAGAAGAGCAGACTGGATGGCATCCCATCCCAGGCCTGACCTTTCACCACAAGTGCTCCAGCCAAAGGGAGATGGCAGGGAGTATAACAGCCTACTACAGCTGCCAGCTAATGGAGTTATTCCTTTAGCTTGACTGCCAGAGGCCTGTGCTTTGGTGGTGAAGGGCCCAGGTTCAGACACTGCTGAGAGCTCACAGTGGGGATCCATACAAAGAGCTTTGTTAGGAGACATGCTGGGGTAGTGCCAGGGCTGGAATGTGCCAGCTGTGCCACCTAGCGTACTGAGTTTGCTGCGCCATACCACTGAAGTCAGGGAAGGTTAACTCCCCTGAGCACCACTCGGACACCTCTGGCACACTAGTGAAGGGCCATACACAAGCCCCCTTGATGGCCATGGGCACACAGCAATAAAGGGTTAATGGATGTACAGGGCCAGACACGAACCCACAACCTGCTGCACTGATGGTAAGGGACCAAGCAAGGGGCAGCTTATCATACATGCTGAGCACAGAAAGCAGCACTGACAAATCTGCAGCAGTTATTTGGATGGCTTCATAGACTGAGAACGATGAGCCCTGTGGCACACACCCGCGTGCTTTGTCTTTGCCAGGAGGGCCTGGCCCTCGGCGAGCCGATTCTGGGGGAGGAGACGTAGCTTCGTTTAGTTAAAGAGCCCTTGAGCTATAATGCATGAAACATTAAGCAATTCACAGCCACCCACGGAAGATGCCGCTGCTCCATAAATAGCTGAAACACAGGCCAGTCCCTGGCACAGGAGCTCAGCAGCTTTCCAGGAAGATCCATCCCCCTTGCTTCAGCAAAGCTTGGGAGGAGGTGGGCCTTGGCGACGAAGATGAGACACCTCCATCCATCTTTAGGCACCTCACTTGGAGGCCAGATTTTCAGAGCGGCGGGTGCGCAGGCCCACTGTTCAGGTGCTGAGATGGCTGCATTTAGGTGTCTAACGTGAGGTACCCAAGGGAGAGAATTTTGGCCTAAATGCCCAAAGGTGACAACCTGGCAAAAAAGTTATAGGGAATGAAACCCCAAAGAGCCCACCTGGCTTGAGGGGAAGCCAACCCTCCCTCCAGTTGGATCAACCTCTTCAGCGAGGGCCTTCGTGTCTGTCCAGCCCAGCCCACCACGCAGCTACAACCCTCGATTTGTCTGCAGGCACACTGGCCTTGTCTACACTCACCAGTTGCACAGATTTTACCTAAGATGATTGCTAATGATTTGTACCATGGTAACACCTCTGGAGCCCAGCTGAGATTAGGGTCTCGTACATCCTTTGCTTAGCAAGACGGTCTCGAGGGGGTGAGAGAGTCAAGCCAGCAGCTTATTACCAAAGGAAAATGGAAGAACACCAAACTCTGTCAGAGAACATTGAACTCAACATAAGATGTTGCAGCACACCCACGCCGGCTTGCTGTTTATTCCCAGCCACGTCCATCATACCGTGCCGGAAACCTGCTGCGCAATCTAGCCTGTCACATCTGTAGGAGTGATTGTTGCTGAACGCAGGATGTAAAGTAGAGCCCCATAAAGTGTCTGAATGAGCCCCAAGAGCCTCCCTCTTTACACGCTCCTCTGAGGAGCGCTGCCTGGGAGCGTTGTTGTGATGTACGTCTCTGCAAGGGAGGCATTGCTCTCGCAGCCACGCTGCGATTTGATTTTGTTAAGCCATGCAGCGTAAGGAAGGCTGAGCAAGGTTTGCAACAACTCCAGAGCGGATTTTTAATGGAAGAGACATTTGGTGCATGAGGTTGGTGTTGGCGGGACATGAGCAATGGGGAGCAGCAGCCAATTGCTGACTTCCCAACACAGCTCTGCCAGTCCTAACCTGCAGCACAGCATTCCCTGCTGTTCCAGGGTGGAGGCTTTCCTGCCACAGCTCTGCCGATGAACATCAGCCCTGACCTGCAGCCCTGCCTGCCCTGTCTCTCTGGGCTGGTGTCGTCGTGATGAGAACAAATGTTCTGAATGGATAAGGGTGCAAGTTATCAAAGCTCATTCTCATTGTGATGGGTAGTTTTGAAGTCCACTCTCCAGCACTGATGGGCAGGCTGGTTAGCTCACTGGTCCACTCGGCTCCTAGCAGAACGGGGGCTTCACACTGGTCCCCTACACGGAGTGGATGCTGGACACAAGCCAGTCCTGGAGGATGCTAGCGCATTGCTGGCGTTCCGCGGCTCCCGCACTCTGCCTGGAGGCTGGCATCTGGGATGTACTGGAAGGTTTCTGAGGAGAATTATGCAGACGCCCCATTTGATTTGTTCTTCACTGACGGGCTCCTCAGGTAAAGCCATTTCACACTACTTCCTTTCTGGAATGTTCAAGTGCATCATGGGAAAATCCTGGCCAGCAGCTGTAAGTTAGGACGGGGATGGACTTAGAGTTTGAAGAGATGCTGTGTGTGAAGCATCCAGCAGGGCAGACACTTCTTTCACTGGCTTCTGGAGTCTTTGAACACCTCCTATCACACGCACCAGCCTTCTCTACACCAACACCTCCTCTCACTGCCCTCAGCAAGGCCCAGCAGCATGGGAACCAGGTTTGTATAATTTTTGGTGGTGCCCAGAATGTCCATAGGATAGTGAGGGGCTGCCCCCCGGGCGGTGCGGTTTGGGGGGCCCCATGCTTCATGAGGATGCGGGGTCCAGGGCAGCCTGGGGAGTTAGCAGGAGGCCTGGTGTTGGCAGCAGCAAGTGACCCAGCCCCAGCCCTCCCCACCCCGCCAGCTCCCGGCATAGCTTGGGGGAGGGGGCGAAAGCCGAAGAGATGGGGCAGGGCCTTGAGGGAAGGGGTGGAACGAGGGCAGGGAGGGAGTGGAGTAGGGCAGGCTGGGTCCAGGTTACTTGCTGCTGCTGGCGCCAGGTCCCTCGCTAACCCCCCAGGTCGTCCTGGACCCTGCGTCCCCATGAAGCGAAGAGCCCCCCAAACTGCAGGGCCTGGGGTGGTTGCCCCGATTCATCCCATGGACAAGACAGCTCTGGGTCCAGGGCAGCCTGGGGGCTAGCGGGGGGCCTGGTGCTGGCAGCAGCGAGAGACCCAGCCCTTCCAGTACATCCCAGATGCCACCCTCCACTCAAGCTTCACACAAGGGCAGGTTTGGACCCTGGAGATTTAGCCACTCTATGGGACCTGGGGGAGGGATAGCTCAGTGGTTTGCGCATTGGCCTGCTAAACCCAGGGTTGTGAGCTCAATCCTCGAGGGAGCCATTTAGGTATCTAGTCTAACCCCCTGCTCAAAGCAGGACCAATCCCCAGACACAAAAATGTGTCTGGGGATTGGTCCTGCTTTGAGCAGGGGGTTAGACTAGATACCTCCTGAGGTCCCTTCCAAGCCTGATAGTCGGTGACTCTATGAAACACCAAGAGATACATTACGCAAACAGACAGTAACTATCTAACGGATTATATGAACTAACTCAGATTACGACCTACCTTCCCTAGCCTGGGGAGGCAGGTGGCACCACAGGGGTTCCATCTCACTGCCACCGGCAGGAAGAAGGACCTGAGGAGCGGTGGTCAGGCCCACTCTGCCCTGGAGGGGGACACACAAGGACATCTATGGTGCCAGCGAGGCCCCAACAGGCACTGCTGGCCAAAACGAACCCAATCTTGTGTGCATGGGGCACAGGTGCACCCAGAGTGGACAATCACGCAAAGAACAGCACAGCGTTCTCAGCATTTCTCCAGCCCTCTGGCCTCCTGTATCCACCATCCACGCACATTGTCTCGTGCGGATGGATTCTTTGCCTTTCGTCTGTGGTAACCATCCCCAATGGGAGCGGAGAACTGCCCCAAGTACCAATCAAGCCCATTCCCAGCTTTATAAGAGCCCTTCGTTAGGGGCACAAACAGCAAAACCTTCAGTGTAACCAACAGCAAAGTTATTTCAACTCCAGATTCAGTCACACAAGATGTCTGTGCCTGTCCGTTTTGCACTGCAGAGTCCACTCCTGCTGGAACTGCAGATCACCTGAACAGGGGCATGCTTGTGCCACCTGACCACCAAGGCAATACGCAGAAGTAAAAAGCTACACATTTCCAAGCTGCATTTCACCACGCACATTAAGTTGCCCATAGCTGACACTGTCAAACAGCTGGGCTCTGACCTTGCTATTTGTGAGCTGGGGAGGGCCAGTCCCTAGAGGCTGGGGTTCTCCAGGCTCTGACCCAGCAGACCCTAGCAATAGACGGAGGAGTCTGGTTCTCCGTTCACAGGGGCTCTAAATGTAGGATTTGGGGATACACCATAATATTTTCACTCCACATGCATGCACTTGGCCCCTCTCCTGTCCCCACCTGCTCCCCACACAGCAGTGGCTAACCCTGCACTTCTCCTGAATGCTCAGATCCCGGCAGACTCGCCCCGAGTCCTTTACACCATTTCCGTCCAAGCAAACTCCATTGGAGTTTGCTGCTGTAAGTGAGACCAGACAAGCCCACAGGGCTCTACCTAGGGGTCATCTGTCAAGAAGAGAGGGGTACTAGACTGTTCCCCTCGATGTAACACACAATGCTTTCGCTATGCAGCACCAGCCGCTTGACTGCTGCTTCTCACACTGCATTGCAAAGGTGGCTCAGAAACATTTTGACATCAAGACCAGTTTAAATCCTAAGGGGAAATTTCTAATGTAGAAGGAAGCAAGAGTTTAATACCAGAGCATTAGCTCCAGAAGACTGCCAGGGTCGGTGTCATATCAGAGACGTCAATCAGGGAGCCGTGTCCTGCCTTTGCAGGGGGATGGGCTGTGTTTCACATGCAGATATTTGTGTTTTGTTCAGGGTTTCATAATCTAGACCAGGGGTTCCTGCTGGTGGCTGCTCTGACAAATCCTGTCTCTCTGTCCCTGCCTCCCTCAGCCCTTCATCGAGAGCCTGCTCCGGGGAAGGTGGATCAGGAACTCTCTGGCCGCCTGCCGATTTCCAGGCTTCTCGGGCTTCAGCCAGGATGGAGCTGCCGGAGGAGAGCCCCGGTGACCAAACGCTGCAGCCGCCTCCACTGACAAGAGCCAACTCCAGCACTGTGCACACCGGCCCCACCTGCCTCCAGAGGTGGTGCCCAGAGCTCCGAGGAGGTGGTGCAGTGCAGGACGCCGATCCCTGCTGGTGGCGCCAGTGCAAACACCAAGGCAGCGCATCTCGCTACTCTTGGTAACAGCTATTCAGGAGCAACAGCTGGGTGCTGCAGGGAGGGGCTGCTGCTTCCCCCCAAATCTCCGCACATGCTTTGGAGGCTGTCGTGGCTGCAAAAAAAAATCCGCTGGTGATCACATGCAACCATGGTGGCTGCATTTGAGAAATGCTGATCCAGACAAAGATCAAACAGTTCTCTTGCTCCCTGGGACCTCGTTTTCCAAGATGGCAATTAAACCATCTGGATAACATAAATCAGCACGTCAACACCACTGTCTACATATGGCGGAAGGAAAATAAATGGTCCTGTAAATCTATCCACCAGGATGGGATGGAGCGGCCCAAAGTATTGAATAGTCACTTGTCATGAGTCAATTTTCTTTACAGATCTCGACTAATTAAGCTCACCAGGTTTTAATTAAGACCTTTTGCTCACCAGGCAAGCCCTGGATACACTGGGAAGCTCGAGGATCTTCGTTTGTGTTAGGGTCATGGAATGAAACCTTTTCATTCCAAGACAAAGAGAAAGAAAGTTACCAAGCCCCATCCGGCCCTGCAGAGACACTCGGAGCAGAGAGGAACCGACTTGTTAAACTTGCCTTTCCGTGACATTTCAAAGGCAGCAGTTTATGATAATAGTTCAACGGTAGCAGTGCTTCGCCCTCACTGCTATTTCCCATTCTGCTCAAACGTCACAGATGAAACCCCGTCCCAGAGGCTGATGGGCTAATCGCTGCTGTGACACCATCTGGCCTGTTTTATTGCTGGCCTGTAGCCGGTTAGGATTGGAATACAGGGCTCAAGAGCTACACAGCTGGAGCATGAACTCACTAGGCGACTGAGCCCCTAAGCATTCTGGGGCTGCGCTCCCTTGATGCTGAATGAATGCAGAGGGGAAGGGGTGTTTGAGGATTCCCATGCTTTGCTTTCGTCTCTCACAGGAGGCCATTCCTTGCCATGGCTTTTTACTTCCCACTGGAATCAACATCAGTTCCCACAATGGCCACCCCGACCAAGTCATCGATTCTGCCACAGGCTGAGAAGACAACATCCTTCATGCACAGGGCACGTTTGTGTGAGTCACATGATTGCCGCCCAGCACACAGACAATTACAGCAGGACTCTCACAAGACTGGCTTTGGCACCGTGCGGCTGGCACCTCGGGCACCTCAAGGAGAGAAACAAGAGACCCTCCCTGCCTGGGGGACAGTGACCTTCTAGCCAAGATTCCAGGGGATGACCATCTCCTTGCTGTTTTCTTCATTTCCTGTCATTCGGGACAATTCACCAGGTGTGTTCTTCTTTATTCTTTCAGTTTCAATTAATAAAGTGTGCCCCACCCACTCCATCCTCTCCTGTTGCTTCAGCATCTCTCCTGGTGGGTCCTTCTCCTCCTCTCTCCCATGCCCCGGGGGTCCCACAGGGCCCTGATCTTGCCCTCCTCTTCTTCACTTTACACCCTCTTCCTGAGTGACATCATGCTCTTGCACTCCAATTACCACCTCTAGCCTGACTGGCTCAGCACACCTGATCTGTCATCCTCCATCCAATCCCGCTTCCTGGCCTGTCCAGCTGACACCTCCCTCTTGGGTGTCTCGCTACTCACTCAAGCTTCGCATGGCCAAAGCTGAGCTCCTGGCCTTCCACCAAATGCTCCCTGGCTTTCACTATGATCTGTCACCATCCTCCCGCTCCCTTCCCCACATCCAGGCACTCTGTGGGCATTACTGAACATCACACTCCCACCTGCCCAATAGCTCGGCTGGGCAGCCTTTGGAAACCCAGCCGGTGATGCCAGGGAAACTCCTGGGCTCCCTTTAGCTTCCTGAGGGTGTCACTGCACAAGCTCCTGCTTGACTTCCCCTGGCTATCCAGTTTTGTCCCCTGCAGATCCCTATGACCAGCCCTGTGCCTGCTCTTAAGGGAGCCAATGGCAGTTCCCGTCAGACCCTGGGAGCAGAGGGTGGAGTTGCAGCCAGGTTTATACAGTGGGGGTCTCATGCATTTTACGTTCTACATATGGGAACTATTGCTCTGAACCTGATTTAACTGAACGTATCTTGACATTAGGTTCTGAACAATCTGGAGCACTCCCCTCCACAATGGAAACACAAAACTTGTTCACGTTTGGGCCTACAGATTAAGCACGACTGTCGACAGAGACAACACATCTGTGGAGAATTTAGCTGCAAAGCTCCATGTGCAAGCTCATCCCAGACCCAGGGCTGGCAATTTGGTACCTATGTCCAGCTAGTTAAAACTGCGTTAGTTTCATTCTAGATTTGACATGTTGGGAGCAGCTTCTGGCTCCCACCTCCCCCTGGTATCCCCATCACTTCCACCCTGTTACCCTGGGGAATGCACGTTTTGCTTCTGCCTTCTGAAAGAGTTACTTTGTGTAGGATCCACTGCTGGGCCACTGACTGCAATGGAAGCAGGACCAGTGCGGACCAGGGGAGCCCCAGGGAATTACTCTTCGAAGAATGTGACAATGCTCCTGAAAGACTGAAATGAAGAGCCCCTTTCCCGCAGCCCTGCTGTCACATTATTGACTTGAACTGGGACCGTATAGAACATGGTTGCAACCAAGGTCCTGTAGTGGCACCAAATCTTGTATAAGGGGGGGTCAAATGAGGTGTCTAAGACAAGGTTATGGTTTGCTGGTTATGATTATGCTGTCTGTATGTGTGTATCAATTTTGTAGTTGAAGTTATGAGTATTGGCTCTATATTGTATATATTTCAAATTTATGCTATACTGCTAGGAAACATCCCAGACAAGTTGGTATTAGCTCTGCCTAGCCTGCTTTATGGCCCTTTAAGGACCATCAGCTATACAACTGACCCACTGAGAGAAGGCAGATATGCCTTGTAACTCAGCAAAGTATGCAGGGACTTGCCCATGTGACTCCAGACTCCATTTTGCTGTAATTTTCCACAGTAAGAACAAAGAGGTGTTCTTATACCTGGAAGAGACTATAAAAGGCAGCTGCCTCACCTCTATCTGGTCTTCAGTCCTGCTTCTTAACTCTGGAGGGACTTTGCTACAAACTGAAGCTCTGAACAAAGGACTGAATGACCCATCCCAGTGGGGATGTACTCCAGAGATTTGATTTGAACCTGCAGTTTATTTTATCACTCCGACAAACCTGAACCAAGACTTTGCCATTACTGCATGTAATTGATTCCATTTAACCAATGCTTGCTCTCATCTATATCTTTTTCCTTTTATGAATAAACCTTCAGATTTTAGATTCTAAAGGACTGGCAACAGCATGATTTGTGGGTAAGATCTGATGTGTATATTGACCTGGGTCCGGGGCTTGGTCTTTTGGGATCGGGAGAACCTTTTTTCTTTGACTGGGGTATTGGTTTTCATAACCATTCATCCCCAGGACAAGTGGGACTGGTGGTGATACTGGAAAACTGGAGCATCTAAGGGAATTGCTTGTGACTTGTGGTTTGCCAGTGGGGTGAGATCAAAGTCCTCTTTGGCTGGCTGGTTTGGTTTGCCTTACGAGGTGGAAAAACCCCAGCCTTGGGCTGTAACTGCCCTGTTTTAAGCAATTGGTCCTAAATCGACACTCTCAGTTGGGTCGCGCCAGAACCAGCATTGTTACACCTGCCCATACCTGCTCGCAGAGCGATCGGAAGCCAAGCTCATCTAGCCGATCCAGTTCGTAGGTTTCCCCCAGCAGGGGGTTGAACGGCTTCGCAGTGCGGTGCACAGTCGTCGAGTAGGAAGACACTGAAAATGCAGCAACGAAGCACATCTGCTCGGTGGAGCTCTCGCACTTCACGGCTTTGTCCAGCAGCTCGTGGTATTCCAGGTCCTCGGTCAGCCGCTGCAGCATGGAAAGCGGCTCGTTGAAGTTTACCTAATGCAGGCGGGGGGAATAGAGTTAGACATGTGCACTAATGGGTGAGCAATGGGCTTCCGGCAAAGAGACTGGCAGTCAGTGATCTTCATGTAGAGAGTATGGCCTAGCTGCGTTCCCACTGTGTCGCACTGCACAGCCAGCCCCGTACACTCTGCTCTCCCCTACATCTAACCTCCAGGTAACCTTGGACCCCCTGGCTTCCACTGCTGAGCCCTCAGCCTCTCCGCGGTGACTGTGTCCTGAACAGAGATCTGGAGAGGAAGGGAACACTCTAATGCGCCAGAGCAAACAGAGTCACTGCAACCCCAGCTCCCCTCCTTGTGCTTCGCTCTACAGTCTCTTCCCCTCCGTAGCCTGGATTGTCCCATCCCCCTCCAGGCGGGAGCTGCAGGAAACCTCATTTAAAACAATGTGACAGCGTGTGTGGCAGGTGCTACCAAGGAATGGCCAGGCGGATGGGGACTGCTGCCAGGTGGGGTGGAGTGAAGGGGGGGTGCCTGTGGGGGGAGGCTGGATCTGCTCACACTCAGCCAGTTGTCCACGCTGCCCTCTCGGTTTAATTCTAGTGTTAAGGTGAAGAGGGCAGTTCACGCCTGGCTCCTACACTCTGCATCACATCACTGGGGATCGGGGGCTTCGACTAGTGTGGCCAGGATGAGCTGGGAACAGCGTGACCTGGGACCTGGAGACCTCTCAGCTGCATCCTGTGTCGCACGCAGACACACCTTCACCTCGAGAGCTAGAGCTGGCACCAGTCACCCAGGCCAAACCAGGCTCAGAAGAGAGTCACAGAGTCAGTGGGCCCGAGACCTGACTCCCTTCTGGCTCGTAGGGGGTGTCCTTCCAGGTCTGGGGCGAGGCACCTTAGCAGGGAAGTGTGTGTCTGTCTCTAGGGGGAGAACAGGGGAATTCATTCTTTAGAGCCAGCAATCCTGCACCTGCCAGGAGCACGGAGACCACTAAAACATCCCCTCTTCAGAGCACTCAGGTGAAATGATCTGTGTCAATACCAACACCAATCCTCGGACGTGAAATGTTTCATCAAAGGGAACATACTCTGTGCAGAACAGAGCCTGGTATCCTTCACCATCGCCTACCTTCTATTTCCAACCCATCCTCAGGGAGTCTTTTTCCAGCTGAGGGCAGGCCCGTCTCACTCAGCACCGCTCCGAGCATCAGCACGATGGGATTACTCAAGAACCATAGACAGGGGCCTCCAGCCATTCCCAGACTCACTCAGCACCCGAGTCTGATCACCCACATACAGGCCACCAGCCCAGCTCGGCCTGCAGCTTTATGAATAGTCAGGTGAAAAACAGCTGCTTCCTGGACCACACGAAATCAGAGGGAAGCAGTGCTCCAATTCCCCAATCATTCTGGTGTGTGGCTGCACACTCCAGAGGTTCCACCGGCTGGGGCTAAGGGAGAGGGGACATGATGCCAGGCGGCTGATGGAGAACATGGTCCAGGTTTTAAAAGTAAGGCAGCTTGAAAAGCCAGGTACCAAGCCTACCTAGTGCAGAGCTAGTGGCGAACTGACCTGACCTGTCCAACGCCAGGCAAGAGTCCCTCTCCAGGGCACTGTTTGCACTGCACATTTGCACCTATTACTGCCACCCGTGGAGCTGCATTAATGCAATTTCTAGCACACCCATGCAAGGATGCTCTATGCCTGTGCTTTTCAACCTTTTTTCGTTTGTGGACCCTGTTGGAAATTTCGAATGAGATGCAGCTCCCATTGGAAATCGATCGTCTGTACATAGAGTTGCATTCTGTTCAGTCAGTTTTCAGTCTAAGACTTTCGTGGACCCCTTAGACACAGTCTGTGGACCCCCAGTTGAGAACCATTGCTCTACACCATGATTGACACCTCTGCAGCTTGCCCTGGTTTCTACCAGAGCTAAGCTGCCTGGGTGCAATATGGGCTTGCCCATCTGCGTTACAGGTTTGCACTCGTGTAGCTGCACCGACGGCTGGAACTGGGGCAGATCTTCAGCCTAGAAAATAGAGAGCTTTGAGATAGTGCAGACAGCCACAGCTTTGAAAGGACTCTCTCCAAGAAGATTTAAATAACAATGGTGTGGAGATCGGACATCCCTGAATTCCAGATACTGGCAGAGATTAAGCTGGGCTTTCTGCCCTGCCTAGATCTCAGGTGCGAGACACAGTGAACAGAGCCATCGAAAGGGAAGAGGTACAAGGGCGAGTCAGAGATCTGCTTACTCTAACGGTGGGACTGGGTGTAGGGAAATGCTGCTGCTGCTGCTGTGTGCTCTGTTTCTATTCTATTTGCATCATTCATCACAGACCCAATGGTGGCAGCTAGCAGAGTGCAGGTGTTTCACCACAGGGCTGAGGCCAGGATAACGACTCTTCTGCCTCTGCAGGTAACCTGAATAATTCCACACTCGCTTTTCCCGCCTCACATGCTTGATGTCTAGCAGAGCTGGAGCCCATGCCTGATGCCATGCTGCAGAAGGGATCGCGGCTGGACATCCTGCAGCAGCACAAGGCATGTGGGGAAAGGGGAGACTACACGTACACACCTAATTTTTTGTTGCAGAGCTAATTACTCCCCCCTCCATCTCCCTGCTTCCATAAATAACCAGCAATTAAATCCGCAGCCCAGCATCTCCTCCGGATCCAGGGCTCTCTCCACTCCAGCTGCAGCCTGCAATCATTCCTTCTTTTGCTTATCCCACTAAACTGGAAGGACGATGCTCTTGCTAAATGCAAGCACCAGCACACAGCGAAATATTCTGGAATCGTTATTTCTAGAGATTTGATCGTGGGCCTCTTTCTTAAAGCAACACTGTCAGAGCAAGTCCACCTCTGAAAGTAGATGCTGGAAAAAAACAGCTTCCAGAAAACCTAAGGCCAAAAGAAGTGTTACCGTGAAGTTTTAAAAAGGGGTTCCGATAAAAAAACAAACCAACAACTTATATTTAAATAAAGTGTGCACTGCAGTGTTAGCGCTGGGCTAGTGCATAAGAATCAGAACATGAAACTAACTAAAAGCAAAAGAGAAACCAATCAGACTGTTTTCATTGTCCAAGCTGAAGGAATGTTATAATTACAGCTGAGACAAGGTTGGGGAAGTAATATCTTTTACTGGACCAACTTTTGCTGGTGAGAGAGACAAGCTTTCAAGCCACACGGAGCTCTTTTTCGGGTCACTCTTATCTCTCTAGTATCCTGGCACTGACACATCTACAACTACACTGCATTATTACAGCTGGTCAGGAATTTGACTAAATGTTTTTTCACAGAAAGAAAAAAAGCCAATTCACTGAAATGGTTAATGGGAAAGGGTCGGTTTTGACTTGAAAAACATGGACAAAACATATTAACATTGTTAAGATGTTCCGTGTCAACATTTTCTAAACAAAAAGTTTGGGGGTTTTGTTCAGAATAATTTTTCATTTAAAAATTTAACTTCATTTATAGTGAAAAGGGGAAAAAAAAAAGAAGAGTGGTCAAAATCAAAAGTTTCAATTTGAGAAGATTTGATTCTTTGTCCTGATTTGGGATGGGAAAAATGTTTGAAATTTCAAAAATTCTCATGAGATGGTAAAACTGTTTCCCCCCCAGCCCTAGTTATGTTTCTATGTACAAACTTTTTAAAATCTGGTCAGTGTCCCTCTAAGATTTAGCATATAGGCAATAGAGACCTTAGAGCATCCTCAAAACTTTGAAGTGGTGGAGAGCTAAAGGAAGAGTTAATCAGCTATGTAGAAAGGGTTGGTTTCCTTGAACATTTACAAAATAAGCAAAGCACAGTCACCTTGAGAGAAATCACTGAAGAAATATCAGGCAAACCGATCGATTCAAACACACAGTACCAGAACCAACCCAATAGCTGCTCCATCAACAGGGCTCTTTCAATAGGAGATCAAAAATCATCCCACTGATGAATAAAGTTTAATCCACCAAAAATGCAAAACTCCCAAAGCTGATGTATTGCACATTCCATTTTGAGACTGCAGAGATATTGACTCACAATGAAAATCAGCAGGGACCTGTTCAATTGCACAGAAAGGTTTCAAATATCTTATGTCATTTAGGGAGGAGATTTAGGGAGACTTAGGGAGGAAAAATGCTCTATGGAATGGACAACCTAGTAAGCTTCTTACATCTGCCACTGGTGTGCTTAAGGGAGCAAACACGCACTAGGGAACAGAAGAACCAGCCCGGGAAATATTTTGAAGTGTATCTAAGACATTAATAATTTTTTCCCACACTCACTATGTTGGCGCTATTAACTTGGGAATGACAAAGGACTCTGACACTAAGGGTATGTCTACACTATGAAATTAGATCGTTTTTATAGAAGTCGATTTTATACAGTCGATTGCGAATGTCCACACTAAGCACATGAAGTCGGCAGAATGCGTCCTCACTACCATGGCTAGCACTGACTTACAGAGAGGTGCACTGTGGGTAGCTATCCCATAGTTCCCGCAGTCTCCGCTGCCCATTGGAATTCTGGGTTAAGCCCTCAATGCCTGATGGGTACATGTTATCAGGCCTCCCTCCCTCCACGAAAGCAACAGCAGACAATCGTTTTGCACCTTTCTTCCTGGGTTACTTGTGCAGATGCCATACCACAGCAAGCATAGGGCCTGCTCAGCTCACCGTCACCGCACGTCTCCTGGGTGCTGCTGGCAGACACGGTACTGCATTGCTACACAGCAGCAGCTCCTTGCCTTCACGGCAGATGGTGCAAGGACTGATAGCTGTCGTATGTCTCCTGGGTGCTCCTGGCAGACCTCAGTGAGGTCGACCAGGGGCACCTGGACAGACATAGCTATCCTCCTCTTAGAGCACCGAATAAGAGCCAGAGACTTCAGGTCATTCTCCTCTTGAAGTTTCGTCTCATGGAGATTCAGTCCTGCCTGGAATATCATGCGAGCTGGAGGCTTCTGCCTCAGGCTGCTCTCCTAGCTGGCACCACCACACGGTCGCACCTACCCCAGCCTACTCCTTGCTCCCATGGCTCATGAAGCCTGTACAGTAGTAAGGAGCAGTTCAACTATAGGCTGAACAAGTGCAGAATGGTGGTAGAATGTGCATTTGAATGTTTAAAAGCTCGCTGGTGCTGTTTGCTGACTAGGTCAGACCTCAGCGAAACCAACATTCCCGTTGTTATTGCTGCTTGCTGTGTGCTCCATAATATCTGTGAGAGTAAGGGGGAGATGTTTATGGCGCGGTGGGAGGTTGAGGCAAATCGCAGGCATCCGATTTTGAGCAGCCTGACACCAGGGCGATTAGAAGAGCACAGCAAGGCGTGCTGCGCATCAGAGAGGCTTTGAAAACCTGTTTCATGACTGGCCAGGCTTCGGTGTGACAGTTTCTCCTTGATGCAATCTCACCCCCTTTGTTGATTTTAATTACCAGTAAGCCAACCACCCTCTCCCCTTCGAAATAAAGTAACTATTGTTTTGAAACCATGCATTTTTTCTTTATTAATTTAAAAAAAAAAAAAAGAGATAATGGACAAGGTAGCCCAGGTGGGATGGAGGAGGAGGGAAGGACAAGGACATTGTTTATTGTAGCCACACTAAAAATCAAACTGTTTGAATGACAGCCTTCTGTTGCTTGGGCCATCCTCTGGAGTGGGGTGGCCGGGTGCCCGGAGCCTCCCTCCCTCCCCCCCCGAATTCTTGGGCGTCTGAGTGAGGAGGCTATGGAACATGGGGAGGAGGGGAGGCGGTTATACACTGGATGCAGCAGGGGTCTGTGCTCTTGGCTCTCCTGCAGCTCCAACAGACGCTTCATCATGTCTGTTTGCTCCCTCAATAGATGTGTCATCATGTTCATTTGCTCCCTCATTAGCCTCAGGATCACTTCCTGCCTCCACTCTTCGTGCTCACTCAATTCTGTCCTGGCCTCTGCCACTGCATGTCTCCATGCATTAAGCTGTGCTCTATCAGTGCGGGAGGACTGCATGAGCTCAGAAAACATGTCATAGTGAGGACGTTTTTTTCGCCTTCTAATCTGCGATAACCTCAGGGACGGAGATGATAGGGGGAGCATAGAAACATTCTACACTCTGTGATTCTGGGCGGGCTGCATGGTTACCTGTGCTGCTGAGTGCTGCTGAGTTCACCATGCTGACCAAACAGGAAATCAAATTCAGAAGTTCCTGGGGCTTTTCTTGTGTACCTGGCTAGTGCATCAGAGTTCAAAGTGCTGTCCAGAGCGATCACAATGGAGCACTCTGGGATAGCTCCTGGAGGCCAATACCGTCGATTTGCCATCTGCACTACCCCAAATTCGACCCAGCAAGGTCGATTTTAGCGCTACTCCCCTTGCCAGGGAGGAGTACAGAAGTTGATTTTAAGAGCCCTTTAAGTCGATGGAACAGGGTTGGTTGTGAGGATGCACTCATTTTAAAATTGACCTAATGCAGCTAAATTCGACCTAACCATATAGCATAGACCAGGGATAATGTACAGCACCCAGATCAGTCCATTGCAACCTCCTGCTGATTTGTGTTGCACTCGAAGCAAATACATCACAGATCCATTAAATTGCCCTTTACGATTGCTAACGGGCCCCTGCAGCCTTTCCCAAGAGTTTATTGTTCTCAGAGTAAATATCTCAAATGAATGTAACCGAGGAAGCCCTCCCCAGACTTCAAATGGGAGCACAGTGCCTCGCAGAACTAGGTCTTTGGGCTGAGGATGCTGAGTGCATTGATGGAGAGAGATGACAGGCAGCTGTGGTCACTGTTAGGTCCCATCGGTTTATTTACAACACAGGGGTTATTGTACAGTTTACTGGGGACAGCAACATTGGGAAGCTGTCTGGATTAATTTGCCCCACTGGGGTTTATTGTAATTAATTCCCACAGGCTGACAGATGACGTTACTGGGGCAGGCAGAGCGTATTGTTCGCACATTCCTGACTGCACTAGTAACTCCCAGGATGTTCCGATTGACAGAAAAAGTATAAATTGCTCTGAACTGCAGACGCAGCAGCTGCTGGTATTCCATTAGGTCTAGGCACATTCCTGTACACTTCAAACTTTCCCCTGAAACTGATCTTGCAGAAGAGTCTAATGGGCTGCTCAGGACTGCTGGGGAACACTGCGGGAAAGGGATGGAGATCCACCACTTACTGCCACGCAGGCTGTTGGACCACACAAGGACAAGCCCCCAGGAGGGATAACAGGTGTTGTTTTCCCAACAAACTGCACAAGCTTGCCATAACAGGCCCCTTTTCCTTCTGACCCTGAAGGGAGGAGTCAGTGAGTTCTGTAAGAGCCGGACTCTGGCTATATGGCTGCAGTGCAAACTCTCTCCTGACTGGAACAATGGCTCCCGGGTTAGTTCTGTCCTGACAGTGTCCCGATAACCTACATTCGCTGCTGGAACTCTCCAGCAGCCATGGGAATGCTCCTGAGCCTGGCAGTGCTCAATCTTCAAATGGAGCTGCACCACGGTCGTGTCCCAGGAATGGTGCTTACAGGGACGGCCAACAGGAGATGCAGAATCAGTCACCCGTACAAGACGGTTTTCCTCTGCAAAGCGCCTTTTCTGATGCAGTTTGGGGATGGGTTCCTGGGCTTCACTAAGGGCAGAATTTTATCTGGGTCAGCACCAGTCTCCAAAGCCTAGTGTCTCCCATTGGCACTGCTCAGCAAGGTGTTTAAGAGCATCCCACAGGTCCCTATGCCCGGGACCAGCAGGAAGAACCTACTGCACTGAGGATATTGTGGTCTGGAGTCAGGCTGGGGTGAGGAGCGAACCCACGAGTCCAGGCTGGTGCAGGGAATCCCAGAAACCCAGTTTACAGGCAGGGCAGTCTCCTTCTCTATCCCTCATCACTCGCATGCGCCAATCCATTCAAACCAGAAAACCCACCAACAGGACGTAATCTCTCTGCCGCTCCTAACTCCTGCAAACAAGGCAGGCAGGGTGGTGAGCTGATGGGATCAGACTGCACGGCACAGCTGACTTGTTTGAATCCTCTCTTACGTAACTGTCACAAAAACTAATCACCAAAAACAATTAGCAATGCAAATTGGCTCCGCTGACGGGTTCCCAGCAGTGGCGGTTGCCCTAAGACAGGCTTGCGGAGGGCAACAGTGATGTGAGCACTGGAAACACACAGGGAATAATTCCATTTCTTTTCCGATTAAAATGTCTAATAAAGCAAAAGCCAGACTCTGCTCAAGGCTCGTGTGCAGCTGCAGCTCTGCTGCCTTCAGCCAGGTCTCCGCAGCTTCTGTTACTTCCTTCTCTAACAGGAACAGAGAAAACACAGCTCTCCCCCTTTCACGGTGCTTTAGCTGCTCAGTGGTGAACCCAGCCCTACCCAGAATGCACTTCCTAGTGTGCCCAGCCGGACCCAGAATTCCCTCATTTGAGGCCTGATCCTGGCAGATACCCAGTATCTCCAGCTCGTCACATCCCAGGATCAGGCCCTTTCACATATGTCTAACCAAAAACCGGACAGGAGGCAGCGTTCACATCAGGTGCGGCACAGGCAAGAGCAGGGAAACACTCACGTACAGGCATGGGGATCTTGGACAGTTCTTTGCCAATGCAGTTTTTCATTATGCTCCAGAGGTTAAGGCTGTAGTTGGGTTTGTCTGGAATGCGCGTTCGTCTCCTCTTCTTCGGCAGGACGTCTTTGCACGTTGATTCCTTGTCGCCAGTTTGATTTGTGCTCTCAAAGACCTGGGGAAGTAGCAAAGAGCCAGATCAACCAACCGTAGGGCTGCCAGGCGTCCAATTTCCGACCAGAACGCCCAGTCGAGAAGGGACCCTGGCGGCTCTGGTCAGCACTGCTGATGGGGCCATTAAAAGTCCAGTTGGCGGCGTAGCGGGGCTAAGGCAGGCTCCTTGCGTGCCCTGGCTCTGCGCAGCTCCTGGAAGCGGTGACATGTCGCTGCGGCGCCTAGGTGCAGGGGCAGCCAGGGAGGCTCTGGCTAGGGCAACGCACAGAGCACTGGCTAGGGCAACGCACAGAGCCGCACTGGCCCCCACCATGCCTAGGAGCCAGAGGACATGTCAACACTTCCGGGAGCCGCCTCAGGTAAACACCAACTGGAGCCTGCACTGCACCCCAAACTTCTTCCCCCACCCTGAGACCCCTCCTGCACCCCAACTCCCTCCCAGGTCCTAGATCCCCACCCGCACACCAACTGCCTGCCCCAGTCCTGAGCCCCCTCTTGCACCCAAACTCCCTTCCAGAGCCTGCACCCCCTACCCCAGCCCGGAGCCCCCTCCCATACCCTGAACCCCTCATTTCTGGCCCCACGCCAGAGCCCACACTCCCAGCCAGAGCCCACACCCCCTACACACCCCAACCCCCTGCCCCAGCCCAGAGAAAATGAGCGAGTGAGGGTGGGGGAGAGGGGATGGAGCAAGCAGGGGTGGGGCCTCAGAGAAGGGGTGGGGCAAGAGTGAGACCTCGGGGGCAGGGGTCGGAAAGGGGGCAGAGCAAGGGTGTTCGGTTTTCTGCAATCAGAAAGTTTGCAACCTAACCAACCATGGAAACCTGGCTGCTGGCGACAGTCAGCTCTTGGGGTATCACTCCTGGGATCTGGTTTTTCCCCATGCAGGGCATGTGCAGCTCAGATCCAGAACGTCCCCCAGCAGGCGGCTTTGCTTGTTTGTCCAAGCTTGTTCTCAGGAAAGGCCTGTTGGGCTGGGCAGAAATCTGCTTGACAGCAGTACAGGTGCTGCTTAGCGTGTGCGTGCTCTGGGCTGGCCTTCCGGGTCGCCAGGGCACTTCCTCACAAGAAAGGCTCAGGCAACCCCAGAGATAAAGACAGGACCACATGTACGCCGAAATGGTCGGGTAGCCGTACTCAGCCCCCTGGTGCCACCAACCTGATCCCGGTGCAAAGGCGGTGGTGGGTGTAGGGGGGAAGGGAGACGACTGTTTGCGGCTAAGGGGTGTCACCAGAACAACGGCTGATTCTGAGTGAAGTGGGGTGAGTGCTGGGGGAGATGATCCATCTTATTCTCCTCTCTGCTCCCACTTGCTCCCCTGCTGAATGGACACGCTTGGAGTATCGTAACTGAGACTTCAGTTCCCATCTGCCCCGTTATGACCCATTCTGCTGCCCTGTGAGCCTCCCCCCGGCCCCCAGGTCATTCATAAAATCATAGAAGATCAGGGTTGGAAGGGACCTCAGGAGGTATCTAGTCCAATTCCCTGCTCAAGCCAGGACCAATTCCCAACTATATCATCCCAGCCAGGGCTTTGTCAAGCCTGACCTTAAAAACATCTAAGGAAGGAGATTCCACCACCTCCCTAGGGAACCCATTCCAGTGCTTCACCACCCTCATAGTGAAAAAGTTTTTCCTAATATCCAACCTAAACCTCCCCCACTGCAACTTGAGACCATTACTCCTTGTTCTGTTATCTGTTACCACTGGGAACAGTCTAGCTGGTCTACTTTCCACCAGCTCCATCTGCCCGATGCACTCACATTGTCCTCCAGGTTCCAGTCCTCAGGGTGCCCCTCGCTGGCCCCGCTCAGGTTACTGCCAGAACGCCTGCAGGGAAGACAGAGGCAGTGGGCAACGACACAAGCAGGCACAGAACAGAACAGGAATGGCTGCTCTGGCCATGCTGGGGCCTGGTTTAACCCACAGGACATTGCAAAGGGGCTGCAGTGGGTGGAGCTTAGCATGCAAACATGCCGGAGGTTCTTCTTTCTTTTCATTCTTGCTACGAAGCCAGTGAGTGCCCACCAGGCTGCAAAGAGCCACTGCTGGAAAGGATCTTTCTAAAACTCACTTCCAAGCTCTTAAAGATCCCGATTCCCAGATCTATGATCCATTGCACCTAGTCTCGTCACCAGGCCCTCCGAAACCAAAGCCAAACTGGTTTGCAAATCACACTTAGACCCAGCTTTGCAACAGTCCGTCTCTTTAATGTAAATAGAGCTACATGGGAGACATCTCCTGGTGCTGGCAGGTCTTTCACCAAGAGACATCACTGTGCCCTCAAGCTCTGGGGTCCCCATCGCCATGGTTTGATTAGGTAGGAAGTGCAGCCTAGTGGTTAAAGCTCAGGTCTGGGGAGGTCAGGCAAGCTCAGTTCTTGCTCCTGGCTCCATCATAGTGATGTCTGTGGCCCCCACACCAAAGGCTCAGAGCCCCTCACAGTCTGTAATGGATTTAAGCCCAGCCCTGCCAGGACGGCTGTGAGACTATCTCCACACCTGGATAGGAACTGAGGCCCAGAGAGGTGAAGTGACTTTCCCAAGCTCCATGGATCGTCTGTAGCAGAGCAGAGAATTGAGCCTGGGTGGTCAGAGTTCACTGGGACAGCAGCGGCTCTGCTTCTGATTCGCAGCGAGCACCACCCACCAAGCCCCAGGGAGGGCCAAAGCAGACTGCTCCACGTCTGTAGTTAGGCACCCAATCAAGAGGCCTGGATTTCAGTAGGCCTGAGCAATCCCTGCCCCCACAAGTGTGCTCTGACCCTTCAGAAACTCTCCATACCCCCACCTCTGGGGGACCAGGCCACTGGGAGAGGCTGCTCAGCCCAACCTTCCCTGGCTGCGGACATCCCTTTAAAGAGAAGCAGGGAGCGGCTGACAGCGCCAGCTGACTCAGGAACAGCACCTGGGCAGGTGGATTCCTTACCAGGCAGCAGTGGTGCTGTGCCCAGCTACCGTGGGGTCCCCCTGCCCACCAGGACCCCTGCTGCCATGGGAAGGAAGTGGTGCTAGGGGCATACCTTGGCACTCTGCTTGCAGGTCCCACAACAGGGCTGCAGGTGATGGGCGAGGTCACCCCCTTGTTATGCTGGGGTCCAGCAGCACCCTAATTCCCACCCTCTTCGGTACCCTGGCTTGTGGGCCTGCTCTGCAAGGCTGGAAGGTCCAGAAAAGGGAGGGTTCCCTGGAAGAACTCACCTGGGCCAAAGCATTAGAATACAGAAGAAGCTGTTTCCTCCCAGTCTTCCCTACAGGAAACACAGGCCTCTCAAGGCAAGCTGGGCACTGCAGTCCCCACAGAGCAGGCTGGGAAAGTGGGAGGAGTCTGGGCTCCTGGATAAATAAGGCCTCCTCCCTGTTGCAAACCAGACTCCAGGGAGTCTGTGAGCAGCATGCTGGGAGTCTAGTGCCTGAGGGGTGGGCTGGTGGCTTCCCTCTCCCCTGCACAGCAGGTGGAGGGCGGCTGGGTGGGGAGTTGCGTGCTCTGTGGTCGGTGCAATAAACTCTTTTCAGTCGTTCCATCTCAGGACTAGACTAAGGTGCTACTCTGGGGAGGCAGAGCTGGGAAACCTGTAGGCCAGTGTGTCATGCAGGCACTAGCTGCAGGGGAGGGTCGGGGACCTGCCAGCACCTCACTCCTTCTGTGCCCCCACCCCCATTCTGTAGTGAATGAAAAGAGTTTATTGCTAGTTCACAGTAAGGTATGGGAAGCCCTTACATATAGCTGCTGTCACAGAGTCACCGGGCGATGCTCTGGAACTGCTCCCCACCAAGCCAGGCAGGACTTTGGGGAGCCTCCTCTCCCTTGGAGCAGACTTGTTCAGGGCATGAAGCTCACATGGCTTCACCTCCTGGGTCTCTCCTTGGAGCATTCAGCATCCTCTGCCCCTCCGTGTGCTTCCCACAGCGAGCCCACCCAGGTGGGGTCCTGGGGAAGTCACAGGGTCCTGCACCCCCACTTTGCAGTCAGACGTGACTCTCAGCCAGCCAGTAACACAGAGGTTTATTCGATGACAGGAACAGGATCTAAAACAGAGCTTGTAGGTACAGAGAACGGGACCCCTCGGCCGGGTCCATTCTGGGGGGCAGTGAACCAGAACCCCCACGTCTGCACTTCACTCCTCGTCCCCAGCCAGCTCCAGACTAACTCCCCCTTCCAGCCCCTCCTCTCTGCTTGGCTCCTTTCCCGGGCCAGGAGGTCACCTGATCCCTTTGTCTCCAACACCTTCAGCTGGCACCTTTGGAGAGAAGGGGCCCAGGCCATCAGTTGCTAGGAGACAGAGTGTCAGGCATTTAGGTGCACTGGCCCTTTGCTCTGCCAGATACTTAAGAACTGCCATGGGGACACTGAGGCACCAACACAGTATTCAGAGAAAACATTAAGAACATTCCCAGTTCGTCACACCTGCCTGGGCTGCCTGCCTCTGACAGAGGAAAGTACTTGGCTGCTAGTCATTCCATGCTAGGTGCGCTGCGGAAACGCCCAGGATGCCGGAGCAGAGGAGCACAGCCGTCAAAGGGGGGACAGGCTGTGCCTGGGCCCTGTGGCTCTTGAGAAGGAGGGAGAAGGCACAATGCATCTTCCACTCATGCCCCTGCCTGGGAACCGGTCCCCAAACAGGCCTTGCTTGTCCTCAGGGATGCCCCGTTCCCCTTTGTCTCGTGCACTCGTTGCCACCAAGGTAGTGGGTGTGCAGTGCTGCCCAGTGAGGACGGCAGCACATTACACTTGCCATGCACTGGCTCCAGTGACATAGGCCCAGCCTGGCGGGTGCTGCTGCTGTGCTGAGCAGCTGTTTCCCCCAGAGTCCCAAGAGCCATGGCAGCTGCTGACCTCTGTCCCCAGAGCTCTCTGGCCTGGGATCTCTGACTTCTGAAAGCTCCCCTGGGCCGTGGACTCCAGCCCAGATCCTCACAGGTAGTTAGACTCCTAAGCAAAATTGAACTCCCTGGAAGCTGGGAGCCTCATGACTTGGAGGCTCTGGGCCTGTGTTACTGAGTTAGAACTTGTCCTCACACCTTGTAAATCCCCCATTCCTAATCAGGCCTCAGGGGGACAGACCAGGCTGTTGGATCCGGTAATTGGATAAGGAGCCATTCACCTCTGTCACTATTTCAAATCCAGCCCATGCTGTTCCCTCCTGATGACAGCTCTTTGCCCCACGTGCAGCAGGTTACCGGGTCTCAGTCCAGTTTCTAGTGGACAGAGTCCACACTGCAAAAACATCATTTCCAGTGGCCCTGACCAGCCCCAGAAGAGAGGTGAGAGCCAGCCAGAGGCTGTCCAGTCCAGAGAGGGGGGCCCTGGTGGCTCTGTGTGAGGGCACTCTGCCCTACCAGGGGTAGAGGGGCTCCACTCTCTAGGCCATTCGCCAGCAGTGATGTTTGAAACATGCCTCTCTTGCTGCCTGCCTGCACAGCCGACCCACCTGCAGGGGTGTGTGTAATTAATGCAAACCAAGAGAGTGCTGCCTCTATGTTATTAGTGAGAAACCAGACTCAGTGCCTCCTCCCCACTCTTCCTATTCATGTGGTGGGCTTTGGGCTTGCTCTGCACTGTGGCTGCTTCATACCTGTGATGTCTGGGGTCTGCAGTTACTGTGATAAAAGCTGGTGCATCCTCCATGGCATCAAAATACTCCGTCTCCTCATCTTCATCACTGGCTTCCCCTTTGGCAGGCTGCACACTCCCTGGGGGTACAAAGAGAACCTGGTCAGCGCTGCTTCTTCCCCGACTGCTCACGCAGAACATTAACGTGTGCTCCCAGCCAGAGCCCCAGTGGATCCCTACACACCTTCGATCTGCAGGTGCCTGCAGACCAGGAGCGCTTCCCCCTGCCCCATTGTGCTGTCTGTCTGTCTCTCCCCTTCCCTCTCCTCTCTCACGCCCAGGGTTACGCTGGCTGAAGGGGGCTGGTGGATCAGGGCAGCTAAGTTCCCTCTAAGCTGCACAGCTGCCTATTAAGCATCGTACAGGGCTCCGGCAAGGAGAGATGCCTCTCCTCAAGCCCCGGACCTGCTGCGGCACCCCTCCTCCAGCCCGGTCCCAGCCTGGCCCCGAACCTGCTGCAGCCATAGAACAGGAACCCCGGCCTGGCCCCAGACCTGCTGTGACCCAGCTCGGCCCGGACCTGCCACGGCTGGGGAGACGCGCCTCTCACCCTCAGCCCAGGTGCTGCTGAGAGAGAGAGAGAGCTGGGGGGAGTCTTCACTCCCCACTGTGGCCCCAAGGATCCCCACTGCACCTCAAACCCCTCATCCTCAGCCCCACCTCAGAGCCTGCACCCCCAGCTGGAGTCCTCACCCTTACCCCGCACCCCAACCCTCTGCCCCACCCGAGCCCCCTCCTGAACCCCTCATCCCTGGCCCCACCCCACAGCCCTCCCCACCCCCCCACACCCTAACCCTCTTCCCTAGCGCTGAGCCCCTTCCCACACTCCGAACCTCTCAGCCCCACCCCCACCACATGAATTTTGTTAGGTGCACCACTATGAAGGTCGTGAGTCACACATCAGCTCCATCTTGGTGCACCTAACAAAATTCATTCCACACATGGACATGGGTGGGAGAAACAAGAGGAAACATGGCCGGGCAGATTTTGCTCTTGTCCAATCAGGGTACAAAACGCTTTGCTACAACGGTGACAAGTGCCTTACAAATACCATCAATGGTTGGATTAAGCTGGAAGTTTACCACATGACCTGTGCATCCAATCAAATCTAACTATTATGATTCAAATTTCAAAATGGACACGTTCAACTGACAATCTAGTCAATCTCAAATAACGGGTTTATCGGTGGTTTTGGGGCTGTTCCAAGGCCCCTGCTATTTTTTGGGGGGGGGAGGGAGGGATTTATAATATTTGCTTATGTTTAAAAAATGTTTTTCTCCCCTGAGAGATCTGAACCAACAACAGGGAAAGTGCCTGTCCAGAGACATAGGGGCTGGGACTAGGGGTGCTCCAGCACCCCCTGGCTTGAAGTGGTTTCCATCATATCCAGGATTTGCAGTTTGGGTCAATGGCTCTCAGCCCCCCCACTATACACACTGTTTCAGCAGCCCTGCCCAGAAACGCCAAACCCTGCTGCTGTTTGTTCCCCAAAAGCTATGATCTGACCCATCCTTCGATCAGACATCAGCACCGCATCATCCCCCACACTGGCCGTGAAAACCCCTTCCTGGCTGGCGCTCTGACATCACACCCGCCGGCCGATACAAGACACAGTTACTGAGTCACATCCTAGCTGACAATCTGAGCACTTCACCAGCATCAAGACCGAGCTTCTTGGGACCAGTGTAACTCTGCCCCTGAAGCCAGCCCTGGAGGCCGTTTGGCCCTGTAGCAGGGTAGACACCCGCTCCTGCCCTGAGGGGCTTAGAACAGCCCAGGAGGGGGCTGTGCCTGGGGACAAGAAAGCTGGGCTGATGGAGAAAGCGGCCACAGCTGTAGCCAGTGCAGTCAGGCCCAGCTGGCCCCCGTAAGAGGCTGTGAGCCAGGGCTCTGACACAGTCTCCCTCTGCTTGGAGAGGGAGAAGAGTCTGGTTGCAGGGACCTAAGCAAGACACCCAGACTGGGAGCAGGGTTGGGGAACGGCCAGAGGAGCTGGGAGCTCCGGCCTGGAAAGCCCCAGGCTGCAGGCCTGACTATAGGTGCAGGGTTGCAATGGGGCAGCTCATGGGGAGGCAGAGGCAGCAGGTCCGAACCCCTTTGCCTGTGATGAGTGGCTTATACTGCAGTCTGCCCCAATGAACGGGGGCTAGATGGAGACTCGGCAGAAGCCAAGACTGAGGTGAAGTGGGGATAGTGGGTAGGGGTTCCCCTGGGAGGGGGAGACCCAGAACTGTGGGGGTACAGCCAGGGGGAGCACCCAGTTAAAGGGGCATTGGGGTCCTGGGAGGGACACTGGGGCCAGGGAAAGGAGGATCACTGGCCAGCAGAGGGTGCTCTGGATGCTGGAAGCTAATTCCCGAAGATAACCAGCAGGAGGCGCTGCAGGGGTGAGTCCCACATCGCTACAGGCCCCTTCTCCAACACATATCTCCACGCTGCCCTCTCTGATGCATGGAACCGCCCTCCAAAAGCAAAGCCATGAGGCTACCACCCTCTCCTCCTTGCAATCCTTCCTCAGGCCCACCTTCAAGCAATCAGCCAACCAAAGACGACTGAGCCCGGGGCACTTGGGGAGAGCTGATAAAAACCACCACCTCCAGTGATCTGGGACTGTGAAATTGCGGAATGACTCCCGTGGTGTCCACATGCCACTATGGTCTTTACCCAGCCTCCCTCCTCGCTTTGCTCCCACTTGCTCCCTTGTTTCAGATCTTGTCAGGTCTTTGGGGGAAGAGACAGTGTTGTCCCGTGGGTTTGTACAGCACCAAGCGGCGCCGATTCTACTGGGGGCCGCTGGGTGCTACTGCAACACAAATCACAGAGACTCGGCAGGCAATTTCCAGCCCAAATGGTTCAAGTCTGAGTTATGAGCAAGTGAAAAATGGAAGGTTTCAGAGTAGCAGCTGTGTTAGTCTGTATCAGCAAAAAGAGCAGGAGCACTTGTGGCACCTTAGAGGCTAACAAATTTATTTCAGCATAAGCTTTCATGGGCTACAGCTCACTTCTTCGGAAGTGCCTGCTGTGCCTGCTGCCTACGGGGGCGAAATGATGACACATAAAGTGCTGCCAAATGCACCACGTAAACGGGCTCTGGACATGTCTACTCTACAGCCACCATGACAGCGGCCCAGCTACGACACTGTAGTGCAGGCACTTCCTGCAGCGACAGAAGGGGTTATTCCTTTGCTATAGTGAATCCATCCCTCCGAGAGGCAGTAGGTAGGTGGAGGGAAGAATTTGCAATGAAGACCCAGACACTGTGCTGCCCATGCACCTGCTCCAGGCAGCAAGCTGCATTCCGCTCTCCCATCCCGCAGAGGAAATCTGCTCTCTTCTCTGTGCTTGGTCCTGGCTCACTGGGATCCATACAGAAGGGATGTGCAGTGACATTCTCCCTGGCAGGGCTGAATGTCTGTGCTGTGTGGGTGTTCTAGAGGGGGCAAAAGGGCCCACCAGGGGCTGCCTCCCAGCCCTGTGTGCTAGCTAATGGCCCCAGAGAAGGGTAGTGTGGGTGGGGCATGGACCAGCTCCTAGCCCTGCCTCCTTCCAGCCACGATGGCTAAGCTGGTTACCTAGGTGTAGCAAGGGATGCTTCTCCCAGTGTTGGGGGCAGTAAGCCTTCAAAATACCTCCTACTGCCATCCAGCTCTGCTAGGGGGCACACCTCCTCTCCACCCGCTGTGCAGCACCGCCAGAAGGGACCACTGCGATCATCTGATCTCCTCTATCGCACAGGCCAGAGACCTGCCCCAGAAGAGTTCCTAGGGCAGAGCTTTTAGAAAAACACCCAATCCTGATTTTAAAATTGCCAGTGATGGAGAATCACCACACCCCTGGGGAAATGGTTCCAATGGTTAATCACCGTCACTCTTGAAAACGTATTTCTTATTTCCAGTCTGAATTTGTCTAGCTTCAGCTTCCAGACACTGACTCTTGTTAGACCTTTCTCTGCTGGGCTGAAGAGCCCGTTATCCAATATTTGTTCCCCATAAAGTTATTTATAGACTGTAATGAAATCACCCCTTAACCACCCCTAAAACAGCTGGAGTTCCTTGAGTCTATCACTCTAAGGCAGGTCTTCTAATCCTTTACTCATTCTCACGGCTCTTCTCTGAACCCTCTCCAATTTATCAACATCCTTCTTGAATTATGCACCCCAAAACTGAACGCACTATATTCCAGCAGCAATGACACCGGTGCCAAATATGGAAGTGCTATGACCTCTCTACTCCAGCTTGAAATCCCTGTTTATGCACCCAAGGATTGCATTAGCCCTTTTGGCCACAGCATCACTCTGGAAAATAGATCAGTGTGTCTCCCTTCAGCACCAGATGGAGCTGTACACAGCATGGGACTTCTGCAAAGCCCAGGGTACTTCTTCTCTTCCCACCTGAGAAATAGGCCAGCTCTGCAAATGCAGCTCAGTTTGTGCAGCACTTGAGGCCTCTGCTGATATGAAACACCCGCTCCTAGGAGCTTTTCCCCTAAGTCCGAGGCAGGCGGGGATTTCCAGTTAGCAGCCAGACATCAGGAAGACTTGGAGAAGGAGGGTAACGTCTCAGACTGGCCCAGGATGGGACAGAACCATTCTTGGGCTCTATTCCTGACTCTAGAAGAAATGTACTGTTGTGGTGGAGCAGGGGACCCACGGGTTAAAGCTCCTGCATTCAATTTCCTGGATGGGGAAGGAGTATGATCTAGTGGTCAGAGCAGGGGCCTGGCAAGCTGGGCTCTTAGGTGAAATCCCAGCTCTTGGAGGGAGCGTGGTTAGAGTAGGGGACTGAGAGTCAGGATATCTGGATTCAGATCTCAGCTCCTGAAGGGAGTGTGATCTAGTGGTAACAGCATGGGGGAAACCAGAATCCCTGAGATCAATTCCCTGCTGTACCACTGCCTTGCTCTGTGACACTGGGGAGGTGATTTTGCCTCTGCTTCAGCTACCTCCGCCATCCCACCCCCGCACAAATGGGAACAATAAACCATTCCCAGAGATGTCAAATGCTTTGAGCCACTTGGGCCGAAGGCCCTAGAGAAGCTGATATACTCACACTCATGCCCCATGGTCCTCGCTGGCAGGAGGCCAGGCCATTTATCTGTTACATTGCATCACAAATCCATGTTGTGATGATGACACTGCCCTGTGGGGAGAGCCCCACAGCCATGGAGCGTCACAGTGAGAGGCTCCTATAGGCTGGAGGGCTCTGGGGATGGGTGGCGCTGACTGTTACGTGTTTATGTGCATGGATCCATTCCCCTAACCCTTATGTGGTACAAGGGAACTGCCCTGGCCCGGCATTATACACAGCCAAGGAACAAGCTGCTGTTGACCTGCCAAGGCTCCGTTTGTGGGTTACAATAAAACCAAACCCTGCTGGTGCAGCCAGAAGGGTGTTTGGGGACGACGATCTGGCATCAGCATCAACTGCAATTCGGTTTTATTCTCCAGCAACGATTGCGACCAGCAAATGAGACACCAGCCACTGGATGTGGGCAAAGGGCTCCAGTGCTCTCATGCTCAAACCCGTGGGGCCCAATGTGCTGGGGACAAACGCAACTGTGCATCACTGGGATGTGGAGATGCAAACTTCCTAACACCAGATTGTAGCATCACCTTGGGATTCGTCTGGCCAGTAGAGGCAACTGTGGGAAGAACGGGATTCCCCTGGGGAGACGAGCTCGCAGGGAGGCAGCTGGAGTACTGCCTCTTCACAGGACAGGCCTGTCCCGTTACCCCTCAACAGGCTTTTACCTGAGAAAAAATCCCTGGACGTGATGGACTGCCCTGTCCATCCTTCCCGACTCTGCTGGTGCCCTACCAGCAGCTGACTGGGAACGAGTGAGAGGGCAGCCCCCCATCCCTCCTGCCCCATCGCCCTCCCCCCACCCCATACTGCTGGGCTCTGGCGGCTGCTCCCCGCTGCCATTGTGACATCACAGCAGCAGAGCTCTTGGGCTGGCAGGACCCAGGCTGTTGGCATCCTAGCCCTCTGGGCCCTAGGGAAGGAGGCCGCTCACCCTTGGAAGTGCTGCTGACTGCTGTGGAGCTCGAGGACAGGCCGGGAGCTCCCCGGCAGGCCCGTTCCAAGCTGTTGTGCTGTTTGGCTAACTGCTCAATGGTCTCCTCCAGGCGGATCCTCTGCTCCCGCTCATACTGTAGTGCCCGCTGCCATTTCCGACTGTGGCTCTCGGCTAACTCCAGGAAGTCGCGGCAAGCCTGGGGGAAGCAAGGAACACACCGGTCAGGCTCCCTCGGGGACAGGCCCCAGCTGCTAGCACACAGCACTGCCCACGGCAGCTCAGGGTCTCTGTCACAGGAGCCAGGATCAAGGGCTTTTCATTCTGGAACTCTGCTCTGCTCACATCTCAGGGAGCCCTTCACCAGGAGCAGCACTCCAGCCTTCCCCTTCAGAGCTGCAGCCCCCTGGCCTTGCCCTCTCCATGCAGTCAGGGCTGGGAACAGAGCTGGGGGACGTCTCGGTTTGCTGGCAGCTCCAAAAAATTAAAATAAAACATTTGGTTTGGGTCAAACTGAATTTGAAAAATTTCTGCAGATCAAAACAGTCTGTTTGGGGTCAAACAAAGCATGTTGTTCAACCGGAAATACAGCATTTTCCAAGGACTAGATTTATGAAATGGCCAAAGGTGGGGTTCCCCTTTTAGCCTACTGGCTGGCATCCTCACTTGAGACAATCCTGGCTGTAGCATCTGCAGGACTGGGATTTGAACCCAGGTGTCCCCCATCCCTGGGGACTGCCTGAGCCATTAGCCTGCAGCTGGGCCTCTCTCACTCTCTCCTGTCCCACTTAGTATAAAATACTTCAACAGTCACTGGGCCAGAGAATAAAATGGGGAGACAATGACTCTGCAGCTTGGGGGTTTGGCCCCTCACCGGGGAGGTGGGAGCATCGAGATCAAGTCTCTGCACCAGTGAATATTTCATAATTTATAGAAAATGGAAGAATTCAGCAGGAGCCCTGAGGGCACCCCACCCCAGAACTGCTAATAGCCTGGTGGGGAGGGCACGCCCCTGGCAGAGGAGAAGATTCAAATCCTGCTCCTGAACGGGGATTCACACTTGGGTTTCCCACATCCCAGAGGAGTGCCCTGACCACGCAGCTAAAGGGAGCTTAGAGCTAGATGGCCTTATTATCAGGTGGGGGCACATATGGTTGAAAAAGACCCTACTCAAAGAGTGGTTATCAGTGGTTCCCTGTCAAAGGGGCAGGGCCTATCTAGTAGGGTTGCACAGGGGTCAATATTGTTGTTTGACTTGGATAATGGAGTAGAGAGCACGCTTATAACCTTTGGAGATGATAGCAGACTAGGAGGGGTTGCCAGCACTTTGGAGAACAGGATTTGAATTCAATTGACATTGACAAATAGGAGAATTGGTCTGAAATCAACAAGAGGAAATTCAATACAGACAAGTGCAAAGTGCTTCACTTAGCAAGGAAAAATCAAATGGACGACAATGAAATGGGGAATAACTGGCTAGGCGGCAGTACTGCTGAAAAGGATCTGGGGGGTTAGAGTGGATCACAAATTGAATATGAGTCAACAATGTGATGCAGTTGCAAAAACAACTAATATCATTCTGGGCTGCATTTCCTAATATCCAACCTAGACCTCCCCCATTGCAACTTGAGACCATTGCTCCTTGTTCTTTCATCTGCCATCACTGAGAACAGCCGAGCGCCATCCTCTTTGGAACCCCCTTCAGGTAGTTGAAATCAGCTATCAAATCCCCCCTCATTCTTCTCTTCTGCAGACTAAACAATCCCAGTTCCCTCAGCCTCATTCCTTAAGCTCTGGAATAGGTTTCATTCATCCAAAGGAGAGTGTGGAATCCCTGTCATTGGAGGTTTTTGAGGACAGGTAGGACAAACTCCTGTCAGGGATGGTCTAGGTTGACCTGGTCTGGCCTCAGGAAGGGGGCTGTGCTTGCTGACTTCTCAAGGTCCCTTCCAGCCTGACATTTCTGTGATTCTAAGTTATAAGGGGGCATCACCATCCCACCTGCTCTGTAGCCAAAACGATTCAGCGAATTCATGTCACCCAAAGCTGCATTTTTTGGCAGATAACCTATTTGTCCAGAAACTTTGCCCAGCTAGGAGTACAGTACAGGTCACACAGCCATGGTGTGAGGGACTGGCTTGGGATCTGTAGTCATGGCTTATCGTGCTGAGTGTCCAAACACAGATACACCGAGCGCTAAGAGACTTCAGGCCTCCTTGGGTTGGGGGAAGTCAGGGAGTTTTACCACTAGGTAGTGCCAACTGCACTGCAAGTTTCACACGTATTCAGCTCTGCTGACGCAGCTCAGTTTTCACATGCAGCTCCCTTGTCATTTCAGTTACGGGATGCCCCTCCACCTCCGCTGCTCTGCCACTGCCCCCTCAACTCTGACCTGCTGCCTCCCCACTCCCCAGGACATTTCCCCTGGCACCCCTAGTCAGTATTTACACAGCATTGTAAAAATGTGACGTGCTAGAAACAGTGTAACCTTGATTATCCAAACCAGGATCACATCCCTTAGCTTTCAATACTCAGTAAATTCCTAGGGTTCCAAAACCCCTTTGCTCTCACAAGTGGTGCCATGTCCTGCAGGAGAGGCTGTTCTGCATTGTCATTGTCATTCCAGTTCTGCAGCCCCGCTGCTCTGCCCCAGGCCGGCTCCAGCTTTTTGCCACCCCAAGCAGTGAAGGATGTGCCGCCCCTTTTCATTGGCCGCCGCAGCACCTGCTTCCTGCGCTGGTGCCTGGAGCCAGCCCTGGCTCTGCCAATACAAGGATTGAGTCTGAACTGCAGCTCCCACAACATTCTTGGTCATGTCCCCCCGGTTCTGTAAATGCACCTCAGTCACAGCCCCCCTGCTATTCCAGTCCTGGGCTCGCCCCTGCTGCCTTCTGTTCAAACGGTGCACAGGTTTTGTAATGGGGATGAACATCCCTTGGGAATGAGGATGAAACGCTCACACAATGTAAAAAGAAAGACAAGCCAATGGAAGAGACAGGCACCGGATTTCTCACTGACTAATAAGGAAGAAGGACAGCCCTCTTCCTCCATCTTAGCTGAAGCAGAGTCCAGCCAGAACTACAGTCCCCTGGGTGCTAATTAGACACAGTGTGGTGTGAAAGCGTTAACAGTTCTTCCCTCCCCCAGCGTAGAGAGAGGACAGGTTATGCTGACAGGCAAGCAGCTACTTAGTCTCCTACATGGAGCGGTCTGCACAACCTCTTAGGCTACGGCTACACTGCAGCCTAATTTGACATAAATTGTGTCGCTCAGGGGTGTGAATTAGCCACTCCCCTAAGTGACGTAACTTGTGCCGATTTAAGCACCAGTGTGGACAGCGCTAGGTTGGCGGGAACATTCCACTCGAGGGGAATGGAGTAATTCAGCCGACGAGAGAACTCTCCCCCATTGGCTGAGAACAGCTACACTAGAGAGTGTTCGGCGGTGCAGCCACATCACTGTAAACTCTCCTGAATAGCCAGCGCCAAAGTGTCTGAAAGGGGCTGTGTTGGCGGCCTGCCATGACATTCGTTTTGAGTGTCAGGGCTGGTCTCTTAGCAAGATGCCCCAGTTTGACCCCCGAGAGACGCGCTGGAGAGTACCACAGATCTTGAGGCATGCACAGATCTCCGTAGCAGTTCCCTTGCGCACACGTGAACAGCTCAAAGGGGTCAGAGCGATTCAACCACTAATCAAGGTCTCCCTGTCTTTGCAGTCTCCCTGCCCTATCCCACAAGGGATGGTACAGAATACTCACTGGAACGTACGCTGCTAAGATTGCATGCAAATGCTACCAGCAGCCCTCTTCCTGGTATAATTAGCTTCTTACTGCATTAGCCCCATGCAGGGTAAACGATGAATTATGGCCAATTATTCTAGACCTGGCTAACAGTCCAATTTATCAGAGTAAGCAACATATGAATGAAAGGAACAGGGGCACTGGATGGCTCAGGGGATCCATCATGGGATACTGAGACTTTCCGATCCAGTATGTTCAAAGAAAGCCCAAGCTAGTGGTTCCCAGAAGTGATTCCCATGTAATGACAGGCCAGAGGCTGATGGGAAATAAGTTGCCTGGTCTCTTCCAGTTCCCAGTGGAGAGGTGTTCACATTAAAATCAGCACCACAGTTGCCCCTTTGCTAGCAGTCTTGCCAAGAGACCAAGGATAGAACAAGCCACGGCAACTGAATCTCCGAGGTGAGGAGTGTGGCCCCAGTGAGGGAAGGCAGCATGGCTGCGGGTTAACAGAAGCCTCCAGGACTATCAGTTTGACACTTTCACCAGCATCAGAGACACAAGGTGGGTGAGGTAACATCAAGAGAAGCAGGTCCAATAAAGGATATTACTTCACCCACCTTGTCTATCCGGGCCCAGCATAGCTACAGCAATGCTGCATCCAGCATCAGAGTCACACAGACCGAGCCAAGGAAAGGCCAATATATCCCTACAACTCCCCCGAGGCTGCAATGGGCGAGCTAGCTTTGTTTCCTTTACAAGAATGTGCTGGAGTCTTAGTCCTGTGCAGACTATGGGATTATTTCCAAATCCAGATGCCCCACTGTCACGGAGTGTGTGTGTGGGGGGGTCCGGTCCTGCACCCCTCTTCCTGGGACCCACAGTGACTCTCAGCCAGCCAGTAAAACAGAAGGTTTATTGGACAACAGGAATGCAGGTTACAGCAGAGCTTGCAGGTTCAGTCAGGACCCCTCAATCGAGTCCTTCTGAAGTTTCAGGGTGCTTGGGTCCAGCATAGGATCCCCTGAATTCCCCTCATCCAGCCCAAAACTGAAACTGAACTGCCCCTCCTCCAGCAGGCCGATTCCTTTTTCCAGCTTCCCAGGCCAAGGTGCTAACCCCCTCCCCCCTACCTGGCTCAGGTTACAGGCTTAAAGATCCTGTCCCTCACCTAAGACATCCCCGGCTCTCCCATCCCCCATGCAGACTGCCCCTACTCCATCACACCCACTCTGGCAGAGGGACACCACCAATGAAAAGAAAACACACTTTTCTCTGAAAATGCTTTAGCTACTGTCAGAAGTAACAGCTAAGACCACCACAAATGAACAAGCAGGGAACACACAGCTCTCTCTTTTCAGTGTGTTTACATGTGCATTTGACAGCACAGTACATTGTGCCTAGTCAGTTTCACTACTAGCCTTGGGACTACTCCCATGCTGGAAGTGAAACCTGCCTGCGTGCACCCTGCCGGACTGCAGTGAGTCAATTCCCCATTATTGTGGGGTCTCACACAGCTGCACAGGAGAGAAAAGTGATCTAAAAACAGGGAAATGTTATTGTAAGTGTCCCAAAATTGGTAGGGGGACTCAGGGTCATGCTAGCACTTGCAACAACCTTTAATTCATCTTTGAGAGTGACGAGATATCTAGTTGGCAGTGAGAGATACCATTAAGCTACCACAGCACAAAAGAGGAAAAAGGGACACTATCAAGATGAAAATCATTCTGAAAAACCCACAAGTGTGAAACTAACAACAATTCAGATGATTAAAAGGGAGAGAACTTTAGACGTCTAATATACTTGTCATCACTAATGGGGTTCATTTGTTTTTTGTGCTTCATCTACTTGGATTTTACATGCACTTCACTCAGCTTTTTGCACTTTGCTTATATGAATCAAGACAGATCCAGACTAACACGGTTACCCCTCTGATACTTTCTTGTTCTCGTGTTCTAGCACCATGCTGCTAGGCCTGGGTTTCCCATTGGAACTCTGATTCCATAAGAGATTTTTAATAAAGAACCATTTCCATTAGTTAGATTTTTCCAACCCATTTGTTTACAATATAAGCAAATTTTGGGTCTAAACCAGATTGACAGAGCCCCTTAAAAAGCCCCAGAGGAAGAAGAACCATGGAAATACTGGAAAGTTGAAGGTTTACTTGAGAGTTATGTGACGAAACGTGCAATGAAGGAAAGAGCCCTCACATGTTAAAGACACATTACACACAGTTGCTAGAGTGTGTGTGAGAGAGAGCACGGATGTGCGTGTGTGCACACGTGTGCATACCCCGCCTGTTCATGTGTCTTATGAACTCCATGGGTGCACTAGGGACTGGGCTACTGTTGATTTTACATGGAAGGTAGCCAGATACAATGGTGAAGGGTGGCAGGATAAAGCCCCTAGACAGATTCTAGAGGTACACAGTAAAGGCCCCATCCATCCTACACATATAGCGATTAGATACTCTGCTATAAACTGTCCTTGGCCAAAAACAATTGATCTCCTCACGTTTGTAAAGCATGATTTGCTTTTTATTTATCTCTGTGCTGTTCATCAATTCATATTTCTGTTAACAAAGGATTAGTAACTAGAGACTGGATTCTGCAAAAATGAACACACATATGCCTTTTTTCACACACGCATAGTCCCACTGACTTCAGTTGGACTACTCACTGTGTGCAGAGTTTAGCACGTGTGTAAGATTTGAGGATTGGTGTTCAAGACACAAACCCTAACCTCACCACAGCTAACATAAGAACACAAGAATGGTCCTACTGGGTCAGACCAAAGGTCCATCTACCCCAGTATCCTGTTTTCCGACAGTGGCCAGTGCCAGGTGCCCCAGAGGGAATGAACAGAACAGGGAATCATCCCCATTCTCAGCTTCTAGCAAAAGAGACTAGGGAAACCATTCCTGCCCATCCTGGCTAATAGCCATTGATGGACCTATCCTCCATGAACATATCTAGCTCTTTTTTGAACCCTGTTATGGTCTTGGTCTTCACAACATCCTCTGGCAAGGAGTTCCACAGGTTGATTGTGAGTTGTGTGAAGAAATACTTCCTTTTGTTTGTTTTAAACCTGCTGCCTATTCAGTTCTTGTGTTATGAGAAGTAGTAAAGAACACTTCCTTATCTAGTTTCTCTACACCAGTCATGATTTTATAGACCTCAATCATATCTCCCCTTAGCCGTCTCTTTTCCAAGCTGAAAAGTCCCGGTTTTATTAATCTCTCCTCATATGGAAGCTGTTCCATACCCCTAATCATTTTTGTTGCCCTTTTCTGAACCTTTTCCAATTCCAATACATCTTTTTTGAGATGGGGCAACCACATCTGCACACAGTATTCAAGATGTGGGCGTACCATGGATTTATATAGAGGCAACATGATATTTTCTGTCCTATTTTCTATCCCCTTTTTAATTATTCCCAGCATTCTGTTCACTTTTTTGACTGCCGCTGCACACTGAGTGGATGTTTTCAGAGAACTATACACAATGATTTCAAGATTTCTTTCTTGAGTGGTAACAGCTAATTCACAGCCCATCATTTTATATGTATAGTTGGGATTATGCTTTCCAATGTGCATTACTTTGCATTTATCAACATTAAATTTTAACTGCCAATTTGTTGCCCAGTCACCCAGTTTTGAGAGAACATTTTGTAGCAATTCGCAGTCTGCCTGGGTCTTAACTATCTTTAGTAATTTTGTATCATCTGCAAATGTTGCCACCTCACTATTTACCCCCTTTTCCATATCATTTATGAATATATTGAATAGGACTGGGCCCAGTACAGATCCCTGGGGGACACCACTGCTTACCTCTCTCCATTCTGAAAACTGACCATTTATACCTACCCTTTGTTTCCTATCTTTTAACCAGTTACCAATCCATAAGACCTTCCCTCTTATCCCATTGCCGCTTACTTTGCATAAGAGCCTTTGGTGAGGGATCTTGTCAAAGGCTTTCTGAAAATCTAAGTACAGTATATTCACTGGATCCCCCTTGTCCACATGTTTTTTGACCCCCTCAAAGAATTCCAGTAGATTGGTGAGGCGTGATTTCCCTTTACAGAAACCATGTTGACTCTTCCCCAACAAATTACGTTCATCTATGTGTCTGACAATATGGTTCTTTATTATAGTTTCAACCAGTTTGCTTGGTACTGAAGTCAGTTTACAGGCCTGTAATTGCCACTCACCTCTGGAGCCCTTTTAAAAAATTGGTGTCACACTAGTTATCCTCCTGTCATCTGGTACAGAAGCTGATTTAAATAATAGGTTACTGACTAGAGTTAGTAGTTCTGCATTTTCACATTTGAGTTCCTTCAGAACTCTTGGGTGATACCGTCTGGTCCTGGTGACAGTTAAAGCTGGATTTAACCCTGTCTGCTCTGAGGGCCCCGTGCTGCTATCTTTGATTGCTGACTGGTATCTGTAAGCAGCCCTTTGGGTTATCCATGGCATGAAGTACTATTCGGCATAGGTAAGGATCCCTAATGAGATACAGCCACATGCAGTTTTGTTAGGTAGCAATAAAAGTTCCCTTGAAAAATGCTTGCAAGCAAGAGCAGCAGCTTTGAGCAGGTGGAGTTTGTCCTGCAGTCGGCATTTCTCTGCCTCCGTATTCTTTCTAATTCATGACCTGCAGTACGACTCTGGGAAGCTACCCAAAAGTACGGTGGAGAAGGTTACAAAGGGATATTTCTAGGCCACAGTTCAATAGCTCTTTGCCCATTAACAGCGCAATAAAAGGACATTCAGGCTGGGACGCTGAGCAGTGAAGGGAAGGCGATCCACTCTGCAGAGAGAACAACAGAGGCCTTAATGCTTCTTCCGCCGCAGCCATGGGTCTACTTCTGGGACAGTGGTGGAGGAGGGAGAGAGTGTCGTGCATTTCACTCTTAGGGCTTGTCTTCCCATACAGCGCTACAGCAGCACTGGTGCAGCGGTGCTGAGGTAGCACTTTAGTGAAGACATGACTATGCTAACGGGAGAGCGTCTCCGTCAGCGTAGTTAATGCACCTCCGTGCGGTAGCTACGTCGCCAGGAGTAGCTCTCCCATCGACACAGCGCTGTCTACACAGGGGATAACTACATCGTTTGGGCTGTGGATTCGTCACATCCCTGACCGACGTAGCTATCGCAGTACAGGTCTGTGGTGTGCACCTGGCCTGAGAGCTCAGTATCCCTATGTTTAAATGGGGGGCTGACAGTGTCCGTGGGGTGGTTAGAACACAGCAGGATGACTAGCCGTGGCAGAGCCTGACCCAAGAAGGGGAGTGGTAGAGCCCAGGGACACAATTCCTCAGCACAACAAGCGGTGCAGGAGACTGGCAGTGAATGAGCAGCTAGCACGGCAAAGGGAGCAGAAAGCTAGGCCACATGGCATGTTTTCTACTTAATACATTAAAAATCTCGACATGGGATGGGTTGGGTAAAGAATGGTGTCCCTAGCCTCTGTTCGTCAGAGGATGAAGACGGATGGCAGGAGAGAGATCACTTGATCACTGCCTGTTAGCTTCACTCCCTCTGGGGCACCTGGCATTGGTCACTATCAGTAGACAGATATTGGGCTAGATGGACCTTTGGTCTGATCCGGTACAGCCATTCTTATGTTCTTATGTCATGACCTGTCTGAGCCAGGCTGCAGAGAACTGTTGTGGCCAAGTTACAGGATCCTGGTTCTGAATTACAGAGGTGTAAATAGAAGTTACTGGAGTTACCCCAGCATGACATCAGTGTAACGCAATGGAGAATCAGGCCCTTAAACACAGGGCTTTTTCATTTGCAAAATGACATCAGCCCCCTGCCCTTGGCGGTGCCAGAGATGCTCACTTGGGACACTGAGCTGGGTTCCTAACTGGGAGAGGTTTCTGCGTGCCCACTGTCCCCACTCCTATCTATTTCTGAATTTATTGAGAACGGCGCCTCTTAAAGGGTCCGATCCTGCCCCCTGGAAGTCCATTGAGTGTTTCAGGGGGAGCAGGTCCAAGTACTGAATCGCACCAAGGAGTCTGCTTATTGCCTGGTCTGGCAAAGGAGCAAACAGGAGATGGAGGCAGCCCTGGGGTGACCCCTCCTCCTGGTACAGAGGTAATGCCCATCTAGAGGGGCAGGGGGCATTTCACCAGAGAGAGCCCTGCATGCAATGATCCAAATGTCGACAGGAGCTAAAGGCCACTGGAGAAGGTTGCTGTTCTGAGTTAAGTCCATGGGTCATCAACCAGCCGAGCTCACCAGAGCCTCAGTGTGTGTCCTACACAAGGGGCTGCCGGGGAGTTGGTGTGCAGATGGACATGCTGGGAGACTCTCCTGCTGTGGGTTACACCCCATTGCACTCCCTGAACAGCAAAGCTGAGTGCCAGGATCTGGCCCAGGGTCTGAGCTCATACTGGTTTTACTCTGGATAGACAACGCTGTAACTGAGAGCAGCATCTGGCTGAAGTGAGTCTGAGCCGGAGTAGCTGCCGGGCTGAGAGGCCAGACACAGGTGGAAGTGACCCCAGTCCAGACCTGTCGCACGTCTGATTGGTCAAAGCCAAAGGCACCTCCCTCCAGCCCTCAGCATCCGTGTGAAACCAGCTGCCACTCAGCCGCTGACCCACGTACCGAGATGTACGTTAATTCCCTTCCTGTCGCCCCTGCATTCATCCCAGCACCCTGGGAACACAAAGCCCTTGGGTTTTCGGTAGAGAGCCCTTGGTGCAGGGCTTTGGTCTTCCACTGCCATCTGCAATGCAGGATCAGAGCAGGGGTCACCCTTGGTTAGTCTGCTCAAGTATCTGAACAAATTGAGCGGGTCTGGCCCAAGGATTCCTGCCCACACCAGCCATGGGAACAGCCACACCCAGCCCGCGAATGCAGCCACCCACTGTGGAACAGAGAGATGTCAGCAATGGGCCAGTTTTGGGCCCCACACTACAAGAAGGATGTGGAAAAATTGGAAAGAGTCCAGCGGAGGGCAACAAAAATGATTAGGGGGCTGGAGCACATGACTTATGAGGAGAGGCTGAGGGAACTGGGGTTATTTAGTCTGCAGAAGAGAAGAATGAGGTGGGATTTGATAGCTGCTTTCAACTACCTGAAAGGGGGTTCTAAAGAGGATGGACCTAGACTGTTCTCAGTGGTGGCAGATGACAGAACAAGGAGTAATGGTCTCAACTTGCAGTGGGGGAGGCCTAGGTTGGATATTAGGAAACACTATTTCACTAGGAGGGTGGTGAAGCACTGGAATGGATTCCCTAGAGAGGGGGTGGAATCTCCTTCCTTAAAGGTTTTTAAGGCCCAGCTTGACAAAGCCCTGGCTGGGATGATTTAGTTAGGAATTGGTCCTGCTTTGAGCAGGGGGTTGGACTAGATACCTCCTGAGGTCCCTTCCAACCCTGATATTCTATGATTCTATGATTTTTGCAGCACTGCCACAAGGCGTAGCTGCCCGTCTGCTTGTAATGGAACTAGATCCATGGCCTGCTCCAGACATCCAGGATGCCCTGGCGTGGCTTCTACTTATTCTAACACCAAAAGCTCTTGGAGAGCCGGGAGGATGAAATCCTTCCAGGCCACAGCGGGGCAGCAGAGATGCTCTGCAGTTGCTTCTCCAGCCCCAGGGCTGGATTAGCCTCCGTGGTACCTTCAGGTGGGGATGGGGGTTACGGCTGGTCGATCTACCCCTTCCAGAGGGGCCGACACTGGGATTTCCCCAGGGTTCTGGATGCCCACTCTGCTTCAGGCCCTGCCCTTACTCCATCCCTTCTCCCAATCCCCCGCCCCACCTCTTCTTGCCCCTGCTTCTCCCACAATTTTTCCCCCCTGGGTGCTCCAGCCCTGGAGAACCCATGGAGTCAGCACCTATGATTCCCCCCCACACACACTCCACCTGTCCCCCCCCACCCGCTCATGGCTGTGTGAAGGGAGCCCTTGGGAAGCTGGGTTCCTTGGTGTTCATGGGAGGCAGACTCGCTGGATCCTGTTCCCCCTCCCCTGGACAATGAAACTGTACCCAATGCTCTGTGTCTACCCCCCCAGGCCCTACACAGGAGGGGGCAGGATTTGTCCCCGAATTATCCCATATTCCTGGCTGGAAAAGACGAATCCACTCCACACATCCATCACCACCCCCCTCCACTCCCCTAGTGCAGGCCTGGTCCCTCCAATCTCCTGGCTAGCACTTTGTGCAGCTTGGCTGCAAGCACCTCAGTGACTCCATGGGTGGTGAATCCAGAGTCTAACTGGAGTGCTCGCTCATCTCACACCCGCCCTTCCCTGCAAGATGGAGACCATGATCCTAATGCCAGCGCTGGGACGGCTGCCAGGCACACACCCCTGAGACACAGGGCAGCAGAACAGCAGAGAGCACAGGACTGAAGAAGCCAGATGCACAGACGGGGTCACTGAAAGGTCCTCTGCCCCTAAGCGAAGAAGACACCTGAACCGCAAGTTCGAGAGAGCTCCACAACATGCCATGTCCCACGCTCTTTACAGTCAGTCACTCCACCCTGGCTTGACCCCAGAGACAGAGCATAACAGCCTTCTGTCGCCTGCTCCATTAGTCACATCCGCCAAACCAGGGGAGCCATCCGCAGGGCAGGCAGCAGACGTGGGTGGATGCTGCATCTCCAAGGCTTTGACGTTTTGTACCCAGCCACAGACTCGAAGTCTTTCTCCAAATCAAAGTCTTTATCATCTGTGCATCGTTTTGAAAACTGCCCGCACTGACGGCTTTCTAATTAATTTTACACAGAGAGCGGGCCTGCCAACCATCCTCTTGACGCTGCAAGGTTGTGATAAAAGGACGGTCTCACAATAGCAGGTACTTGCCAAGTGGCACTGGCCTTCCCATGCGGGAAAAGCTCATTATCTGCTTTAGAGGTCTCAGGTTCCAGCTCTGCTGTCATCACACATGTGACATGCACAGAAATAGCCATTCCAGAGCTGCTCAGCAAAGCGTAATATGGAAATTATCAGCTGTCTCTGGCTCAGGGGGATGCATGTTTTTTAATAATACATTTGGAGATCTTCACCTGTAATTACCGTGCTGCAATTAAATTTGGTCTTTAAGACAGTTACAGGAAATTGAATGCCATGGTAAATTACAGAGAAGAAGGAAACAGTTACAAATGGGACTGTGCCAAGGCACCCAGAGCCATGGGAAAGAAACAGGAGCCAAGGGAGGCTCCTGGGGGGAACATCAAGGTCACTGTGTTGAAGTCAATGTCCTAGATGATGGACAAACCTGATCAAAATAACTCTTAAGCACTTCCTATCTGTCGATCTCAAAGCAATGCAGTACGGAGGGTCAATATCATTATCCCCATTTTATTGATGGGAAAACTGAGGAACAAGAGCTGAATCTGTTTAGTTTATCAAAAAGAAGATTGAGAGGTGACTTGACCACAGTGTATCAGTACCTTCATGGGGGAGGGGGGAATACCAGGTACTAAGGGCTCTTTAGTCTAGCAGAACAAGGCAGAACAAGAACCAAGAGCTGGCAGCTGAAACCAGAGAAATTTAGATTAGAAATAAGGTACACATGTTTAATAGTGAAGGTGAGTAACCGCTAGAATAAACTCCCAAGGGAAGTGGTGGATTCTCCACCTCTTGATGTCTTCAGATCCAGACTGGATGCCTTTCTGGAAGATACGTATGAGCCAAACACAAGTTACTGGGCTCGTTATTAGGGTAATGGTATACAGGAGATCAAACTAAATAGTTCCTTTGACCTTAAACTCTCTGAATCTATGAAAAGGTCACTCAGCAGGGTTGTGGCAAAGCATGGAAAAAGGCTCCCAACTCCTGTCCCATGTCCTAGCCACTGAAGGATGCTGCATTCCTTCCCTTTTTTAATAAAAATAGGGCTGAAGGGGGGGCGGGGTGGATCCAGTTTCCCCAGGTGCTTCTGTTTGGGGAATCAGTTGGGTGTAAAGAAAGATTTCACTGTCCAGATCTGAGAGCCGCAGCAGCAACCACTAAGGAGATTTGAGATGGAGTCTTTAGTTCACGTATCAGAGGGGTAGCCGGGTTAGTCTGGATCCGTAAAAGCAGCAAAGACGAAGTGGGTATTCACCCACGAAAGCTCATGCTCCAATTCGTCTGTTAGTCTATAAGGTGCCACAGGACTCTTTGCTGAGTCTTTAGTTTACACCACCCCGGGCATTAGGCTGGTGACTTTTGAAGGTGATTAAGCAAACCTGACCCCGTCCATATCAGGGCAGGGGCCTGGGGGATGCTTCTCAGCAGTGTTTGGTGATAAATGGTACAAGGTGATCAACTGAGGCGTGGTTTGTAGCTGAACAGACAGAGGGCAGGCTTAGCAAACTTCTGGTTATTTATTTGCATTATCGTAGCACCAGGGCCGCCCCTAGCTATCTTTGTGCCCTACACAGCCCCCCATCCACGTGGGGGGACTGTGTGGGGCCCCAGGCCTCTGCGGGGAGGGAGCAGGGTGGGGCTGGCTCCAGGCCTCCATGGGGGGCTGTGTGGTGCCCTGCCCCAGTCCTCCACGGGGGGGGAGGGGAGCTGGCCCCAGGCCTCTGTGGGGGAGGGGGGCTGGCCACTTTCTGCTCTGCTCCCCTGGCTCCCAGGCTTGGGGAGAGGGGGGAACTGCCCCCCAGCACTCGCTGGCAGCACGGCTGGGAGCCAGGGGAGTGGAGCAAGCTGGGGCTGGGCAATTCTAGTTACTGGTGAGTGCAGGCCTGACCTTCTGGAGTCCTCAGGGGAGTGGGGGCAGGGCTGGGGCAGGGTGGGAAGAGGTAGGGTGGGGTGAGCAGAGGCGGGGCACTGGGGAAGAGCAGGAGCAGCACACAGCTGTGCCCCAAGTTTCCTGTGCCCTACTCAGCTGTGTACTTTGTGTATGGATAAGGATGGCCCTAAATATCACCCAGGAGTCCGGTCACGGAGCAGGGCCCCATTGTGCTAGGTGCTGTACAAACACAGAATGAAGTGACAGTCCCTTGAGTCTAAGAAGAATGCTGCTGGGGGACGCTAGCACAGTCAGAAAGAGCCTTGCCCCGGGGAGGAGGCCAGGCCAGAATCCCCGTGATGCTATGGTGACAGCACAGCTGTAGACCTTAACTGTGCGCCACAGTCTGTCCTCTGACACCCAGTGTGTTCCAATGGCCTCTGAGGGTCCTGCATCCCCGCAGCACAGATACACCCCTGCCCTCAAACCCAGGAGATAATGGCCTGTCCGGGACACGGGCATGATTTACCCACAACTCTTCACCTCCAAACTCCAGCCTGAAGGAGGCAAGATCCAGAGCATGGCCAGTCCTGGGAGTTAAGGCACAGACTGCCTCAGACAGTGCTATGGCTGCCAGGAGGGCCTGAGCTAATGAGTCATCGGCTGCATAGACACTGAAGTCGTCTCGATCAATTAGTCTCAGTGACTTCAATGCCATTGTGCAGAAGAATTCTGTCAGCTCCAGCAGCGATTCTGTAGGGGTCCCCAGTGCAGTGCCCGCGGGTGCCATCTAAATGAACCCCCGTCCTGGCCGGTGGTCGAGCATCCGCCGAAATGCCACCAAATTTCTGTGGCATTTTGACAGTGACGCCAGATGAAAAGGTTGGAGACCACTGCTATAAACCTTCCTAACCAGGCCATGTCAGCTGATCAAATCTAGTTTTGGGGTGGAGACCTCCGACATTTAAAGTCAGAAACAAACACCACAAGTACAGCTGGGATCAAAGCCAGGTTAGGAAGCAGCCCCCAGAAGGGTCAGTCGCTGGTGGAGTGAAATTGCTAGTTGCTGCTGTTTGTTTGCACTGGCATGTAGCTACTGTGTTTCCTTCTCCCTCCTGCATTGGGCTCAAGGAGGGACCAGGACGTGCTTTGCAAGTGGGCTAAACTGATTTCCCTCTTGGCAATGGAAAGGGAAACAAGGTAACCTCCTTCTGTGAAGACAGGCAGAGCGCCCTCCAGCAAGTGTGATGTTAGTAAATGTCACAGTTCTCCCAAATGAGTTCCATGCTGGGCTCTGCCCTGCTGCCTTGCTCTACAAAATCTGTTCTAGTTACAGAGGTAACAACTCCTTTGTTTGCCTGCAAGTTTTATTCATTGCTATAAAAGTACTCGGCCCATTGCCCAGCCAGCCCTTCTGCAGCCCCTTTTCACCTCTGGTTTGGCCTCTCTCTAGTACTGAGGAAGAAAACAAGCTGCTGTGCTGGTGGCCTCAACTAACAAGGCCTTTCTTTTGAGTAGAGGGTCCAGCATTCCCCACAAAGCACGGAGCCCGTGGCTCTCTCCAGCTCTCACTGGGATGTTCAGGGCAGGTCTTCACCACCCACCAGATCGGCGGGTAGGGATTGATCCATCGGGGATCGATTTATCGTGTCTCGTCCAGACACGGATAAATTGAACCCTGAACATGCTCCCCATCGACTCCGGAACTCCAGTGTGGGAGAGGTGGAAGCGGAGTCAACGGGGGAGCAGCAGCGGTTGACTCACCACCATCCTCACGGCTAGGTAAGTCGATCTAAGAGACGCTGACTGCAGCTATGCTATTTATGTAGCTGAAGCCGGCATCTCTTAGGTCGACCGCCCCCGCCCCCAGTGTAGATCAGGGTTCAGTCTTCAGGAAAGCCTGTGACGTGAACATCTGAGGAAGGAGCACTGCTGCCTTTGAGAAGTACAGCTAGGACCATCTCGCTCTCATTGACATGAGGCTATTAATAATCACGTAAATGCTTTAAAATCCTGCTGGAAAGGTATAACAAGTGGGGTTCTGCAGGGGTTTGTTTTGGGACCGACTCTGTTCAATATCTTCATCAACGACTTAGATATTGGCATAGAAAGTACGCTTATCAAGTTTGCACATACCACCAAACTGGGAGGGATTGCAACTGCTTTGGAGAATAGGGTCAGAATTCAAAATGATCTGGACAAACTGGAGAAATGGTCTGAGGTAAACAGGATGTCTTTTAATAAAGACAAATGCAAAGTACTCCACTTAGGAAGGAACAATCAATCAGTTTCACACATACAGAATGGGAAGAGACTGTCCAGGAAGGAGTATGGCAGAAAGGGATCTAGGGGTTATAGTGGACCACAAGCTAAATATGAGCCAACAGCGTGATGCTTTTGCAAAAAAAGCAAACGTGATTCTGGGATCCATTAACAGGTGTGTAATGAGCAAGACACGAGAAGTCATTCTTCCGCTCTACTCTGTGCTGGTCAGGCCTCAGCTGGAGTATTGTGTCCAGTTCTGGGCACTGCATTTCAAGAAAGATGTGGAGAAATTGGGTAGGGTCCAGAGAAGAGCAACAAGAATGATTAAAGGTCTTGAGAACATGACCTATGAAGGAAGGCTGAAAGAATTGGGTTTGTTTAGTTTGGAAAAGAGAAGACTGAGAGGGGACATGATAGCAGTTTTCAGGTGTCTAAAAGGGTGTTATAAGGAGGAGGGAGAAAACTTGTTCACCTTAGCCTCTAAGGATAGAACAAGAAGCAATGGGCTTAAACTGCAGCAAGGGAGGTTTAGGTTGGACATTAGGAAAAAGTTCCTAACTGTCAGGGTAGTTAAACACTGGAATAGATTGCCTAGGGAAGTTGTGGAATCTCCATCTCTGGAGATATTTAAGAGTAGGTTAGATAAATGTCTATCAGGGATGGTCTAGGCAGTATTTGGTCCTGCCACGAGGGCAGGGGACTGGACTCAATGACCTCTCGAGGTTCCTTCCAGCCCTACAATCTGTGAATCTATGAAACTCCCTGGCCATGTGTATGAGGTCAGCTCTTTGTTACGCTGTCAAAATAGCCAACAACTCTGGTCACTTTTGGATTGGATGCCCTGGTAACATCTTAGGACGTGTGTGCTATGAAGAACCACTTGCTGCCACACCAGTGTGGGCTGCATTCTGAGTGGATCTCATCAGCTCAGTACAGCCAGGCCTAGTCAATATCAGGATGGATGCTAAAATCCCGGTTAAATCCCAATTTGGAACAGCTGTCTGCCACCAGTGTAACCCTATGGACTTCACTAGAAGTGTTCCTGATTTACACCAAGTAAGAGGAGACTCAGGGCCTAAATATTCAAAGCAGAGCGTGTGAGTGGGGAATCTGGCACTAATGAGATAAACCAGGAAGTCCAGCCCTCTGACGCATTCTGACATTGCTTTCCCCATTTCCCCATTCTCAGTGGAATCTGGACCCCATGGTGACCTCTTGTAGTCTCTGACCAGGGGCCATTGCCCAGAGACCCGACACATCCACCTGCCTCGCAGAAGGCAGACAGACCCACATAAGAGATGCTGCCCGTGATTAGAACTTCCCAGGAAGACACTGGGAGAGCAAAGCATTTTGGCAGGATGGCAAATGGAAAGAGGCCATTACATCCCAGCTGTAGCTGTAAGATTCAGGTAGTAAAATATACAAATGTAGCTCCGGGGTATGATAAGCCAGGATACAAAACCACATCTGTGTCTCGGACAGTAATATTGATGTAAGCAGCATGTTTCGCATTCCTCTAGTTAGTTCCATAAACAGAATCGCTTCAGATCATGGAAAGGGAATGAGATAAAATACAAAAATCACCAACATGCTGCAGTGATGCAGCTTCTCTGCCAGCCAATCACATCAGCAGATCAGCCGGTGGCTCCTTGTTTTTCACCAATATCAAAAGCAAAAACTTCCAGCTGATCAGAGACCATCAATCTTACTGTTAGTTATTCTCTGATTGGCCAGAAGCACAAAACAAATCTATTCTCCTAGCCAATCAGAATAATGCCAAAGTGAACTGCACCAATGCCCATCAGACAAAGTGAGCCCATATCACACACTGGGTCCCAGCCTATAACCCACGTGGGTTAGATCTGAAGGAGTCACCTCATGAGTAAGCAGATGGGCCTAGAGGATGGCAAGGTTAAGATGAGAACTGCCACAGGATAAACTGCCATAGGATAAACCTTGAAGCCATTTCTAAACTTGCTGTAAAGTTTTCCTATACTACAGCATTATTTGGTAAGCCAGCAACATTCCTTCTGCCCTAGAAGCCCTAAGAACCAACACCCTTTGCCCCTTCCATTCAAACAGCAATGAGGCCTCTGCAGGGTAGGAAAGGACCTTACAGGAATCACTTCACCCACCACTGAGCTGCAGTCACCTCTGGGGTGAAAAGCGGCAGCTGTTTTATTAAAAGTATCAGATTTTGAACAAGGATTTCCAAAAGACACAGTTTCAGCTGTGTCTCTGGGTAGCTTTAGACTTCAATCACTGGGTGTCATTGCAGCCTGAGTTGACATACGTAAGCTAGTTCTAATCTCACTAGTTTGGGTCCGGGAACAGTATGAGACTCAGTGTGGGCTCCGGGTAATTACTCACAAGGCCGGTCCGCACGCTAAACATAGCCTCAGACAGGGATAGCATCACTTACTGAACCAGCTGCACGCTGACTGCACCTCATTGTCCGAGTACTGACCCAGCCCACCCCTGCTTAGCTTGTGACACCAAACGGGTGACAACGTCAATGAACAGACCATTGTGGAGAAAACTCTGTATTCCACATCGGAGAGCACAAGTCAGCCAGCAGGCGAGACAGGAACATCCCCTCTGGGCATTCTGGAGCTTCTTGCACAGCACTGTCCAGCTCTGAAGCACATGGTGCTGGCCACTGTCACAGACAGGACCCCAAGACAGACCCTTGGCCAGAGACACTCTGGAAATTGCTGTGTGTGTTTGCAAAAATGAGGACTCCGGTGGCACCTTAAAGCCTAACAGATTTATTTGTGTGTGTTTCACTATTTGAACAGTCAGCACTTTACAATAGAACTGATGTCAATGGAACCCAGGGAGACACCCGAGACATTTATCCAGCAGCAGGAGGCCATTATCTAGTGACAGATATTCTTTGACTTCAGATCTTAAGCTGCATTTCCAGCTCTTGGCAGGGCATGTAAATAAAGTCACCTGAGCTTTGTGGGCTACGCATCAAGGGAGCAGGAATGAGGGTTTGAAAGGGTCTTGGCTGACCTGCTGCAGAAATGCAAGCAGAGCCCAGCATGCGGAAGGCAGGCTCAGGGCAGGTTTGCCTCCCACCTCTCTGTCAGTGTCGCTCACTCCTAACCTGGGGCACCCCTTGGCGTTCCATTCCCCAGAGTCCAGCTGGTGCTGTCAGTGTCCACCAATCCTGCGCCAGGGACGCCCCAGCTAATCCAGTCCTGGGACTCACATCCAGCTCTTTTTAAGGCAGCTCAATTGTGACATTTACTGTCTCTCTGCAATTCCAGCCCAAAGACTCCAAACAGCTTGGCTGATACACCTCAGTCCTGCCCTGCTGCAGCCCTAGTTATTTCAGACCTGGAGCCCCCACAAGGAATGGCCAGCACATGTCAGACCTGAGCAAATAAAGGCAGAAAGGAAACAATCCACAGAAAAGCAAATACTCAAATACACTAGCAACCCCCCTACCCCCCCCACATGGATGCAAAGACACAGGTGTGCCCAGAGAGCTCTGACTGCAGTCACTGAGCTCAATTATGCCACCTTATTCATAGCTTGCACTGTAAACAGCCCCACTGATTTCTGTTCATGGAGTATGGGGTGAAGAGGGACTATGGACCCGGTTAGGGCACTCCGGCATTCAGGAGATCCAGGTTCAATTTCCTTCTCTGCCACAGATTTTCTGTATGATCTTGGACAAATCACTTAACCTCTCTGTGCCTCAGTTTCCATCTGTAAAATGGGACAATAGCTCTGTCCTATCTCACAGGAGGTCTAGGAGGACAAATACATCACATATTGTAAGGTGCTCCAGTTCAGCCCCACACTAACCTAGAAGGGGTTAATGAGGTTGAGAATGGACCGGTTAAGCAGAGAGGCCACAGCTAAGGAGAACGAGGTAGCCTAACGATGGAACCAGGGGGGCTGGGGAAAGCCAGGAAGCTGGCAGCAGAAAGGACTGCAGAGAAGGAGCCTGCGGCCATTCTCTGGACATTAGAGAGGGGAGGAAGGAAACCCAGGGGAGAGGATGTAGGAAAAGGCAGCAAGGTTTAAGATGGTGCCAATCTTGGCTGCTGCTGACAGGGTTCCTGGATTGGCACAAGGAGTAGAGGGCAGGCCCAGGTTCCCCTATCAACCACTGGGGAAGAGGCATCATCTGGGCAGTGCACAAGACTGCCTGAGCCATTTTATACAGACAGATTTTGATACACCGGAAGGAGGAAAACACACAGGGACCTGGCCAGAGGGAAGGGAGAGCACCCAGAGCTGCAGAGAGTGGGAGAGAGAGGCAGCATGGCCTGCAACAAGAGGAAAAGGGGGTGTTATAGCTGGATAGAGCTAATCCCAGAGCAGCCAGGAGGAGGCACCCTAGCAGTAAGTGAACCCTGTGACAGGCCACAGAAGTACCTTAGTTAGACAGTGCTCAAGAGTCCGGGTAGCCCTCTCTGGGTCTGGGTGGTTTTTGCTCACAAGACTCAGGCACAGTCTCCCATCATCTAGGCCCTTTCTGCCATTCTCGCTCCTGCTGAGTGGCCCTTTATTCTGCAGATCAGTTGAACTGCAGTCAGTGGGGCTACTCACAAAGCAAGGCATTGCTGAGCAAAGGGTGGCAAAATCTGGCCTAGCGCCAGAATATTCCTTCAGCTTCTGCCACTGCTTACGACCTTTCACCCTGCCACGCGTTCAGCCTCCCGCCATCCAACAATGCAGCTCTGCAGGGGTTTCCCACAGAACGTGTTGGGCCCGATTCTTCTCTCACTTCCACATGCGTTCACAGAATTATAGAAATGTGGGGCTGGAAGGGACCTCGGGAGGTCAGTTACTCCAGCCTCTGCACTGCAGAGGGACCAAGTCAACCTAGACTTTCCCTGGCAGAGGTTTGTCCAACCTGTTCTTAAACCTCCGGTGACGGGGATTCCACACCCTCACTGTTCCAGAGTGTAGCTACCTTTAAAGTTAGATATTTCTTCCTAATATCTAACCTCCATCTCCCATGCTGCAGAGTAAGCCCATAACGTCTTGTGCTACCTTCAGTGGACACCGAGAACAACTGATCACCGTCCTCTTTAGAACAGCCCTTAATATAGCTGAAGACTTATCAGGTCCCCCTCAGTCTTCTGTTCTCAAGACTAAATATGCTCTTTTTATCATTTTTGTTGCTCTCCTCTGGACTCTCCTCAGTTTGCCAACATCTTCCTTAAAGTGTAGCGCCCAGAATTAGACACAATACTCCAGCTGAGGCTAAGCAGAATGGGACAATTACCTCCAATATACATGAGAATGATATTAGCCTTTATTGCAGCTGTGTCACACTGTTGACCAAATTCCATTTGTGATCCACTATAAACCCCAAATCCTTTTAATCAGTACTTCCACCTGGCCAGTTATTCCTCATTTTGTAGTTGTGGGGTTGATTTTTCCTTCCTAAGTATAGCACTTTGCACTTGTCTTTACTGCATTTCATCTTGTTGATTTCAGACCAATTCTCCAATTTGTCGAGGTTGTTTTGAATTCTAATCTTGTCCTCCAACGTGCTGACAACCCCTCCTAGTCTGGTGTCACCTGCAAATGTTATAAGCATGCTCTCCACTCCATTATCCAAGCCATGAATGAAAATATTGAATAGTATCGGCCCCAGGCCTGGCCCCTGTGGGACCCACTAGATACACCCTCCCTCCAGGTTTGAAAATGAACCACTGATAATTACTCTTTGACTAAGGTCTTTCACCCAGATGTGCACCTGTCTTTTAGTAATTTGATCTAGACCATAGTTCCCTAGTCTGCTTATGAGAATGTCATGTGGGGCTGCGCTAAAGGCCTTACTAACAGCAAGATACATCACCAGTGTAACGGTTAACTTTACACTGCTGTAAGAGGGGGCAGGATCAGCCCCATGTCTGTCACTTACAAAGGCTACCTTGGCTCCAGGACAAGCTGAGGACATGGCTAGCTCTGTACTTTAGGCAGGATTTAGCCTGTTTGTTTTCTCTCTGGGCAAGGAGTTGCCAACTGAGGTTCCCACCAACCCTCAGTACCTACATGGCACAATGGTCGGGGGTCAGGACAATCTCTGACTGCAGTGGTGTCTCCGCGACCTGACAAAAAGCCCCGGATCTGAAATTAAATTCTGTCAGCAGGTTCCATTCTCTTTTTAAAAATCCTGCATCTGCTCTAAAAGCTACACAGAGCAGATCACTCTGACTGACCTCAGAATTAGTCAGAAAGTCCTTACCCATGAATGTTTGTCCTGGACAGGAGTATCAGCAGCTATCAGTAAGCAGCATGCTATTATATCATTCAAATCCATCCCACCTTAACCCAGCACTGCCGTCACGTCAGCCCAGGCTGTTTATTTTTCTAACCTGCCACAATTAGATCAGTGTAATCCCATATGGGCTTGTCTTCCTGGGACATTTGGATTTTTAGTTCCAGCCACTGCAGCTCCCATTTGATAGCAAAGCCGCAATGACACGCTAATCCCTTTCTACGAGAAACATGCATATTAAACAACGCTGTGCCATTTGATTGTCTTGCTGGCTACAGTCCTCCCCATCTGTCAGAAGCAATAATTAAAATCCTGCTCACTGATGCTTTCTGCTGAAATACGTGACTCTCCTGCATCTAAAGCTGCAGCCCCCAGCAGGGCAGGGTGATCGACCTCTCATGGGTTATGGAAGCCCAGATATTCAGCCTTTAAGCAGCAGATCAATTTTAAAATTGTGAAGTCTCCGCACACAGACTGTCTCTGGCATAACTCAAATCTCCACCTTCCATCTCAGAGGGCTCCTTGCGAGAGGCATGTATAGGAACATTTAGTGAAAACGACAGTGCGGTAAATGGGTTACTAATATTTTCCACAGCACTTTGAATTGCAGAACTAGAAAGAAGCAAACACACTCTTTCCCCACGCAGCAACCATCTTCTCCTAACACAACCGTTTGCTGGTGTCGCCGAGGAATAGCGACAGGATGACATGCAACCAGGAAGCAGTTGGGTACACACAGTGTCCTGTGCTGGGGTTATAAGGATAACGGCTGGAGACAGGCACACAAGAGAGACATGATGCTATTAAGGCCAGTGGTGGGACATAATGATATGAACAGCCCATTGTTTCACCAATAAATCAATAAGCAAGCTGTTTGGGGGTATGAACGGCGCTCACTCTCCCCTGGATTCCTGAGAGCGCCTGCAAGCCAATCAGAGTCAGTGTGCAAAGATGAATCTTTCAGGCTCTGGATAGTCTTCATTCTGTGTGTTTCAATTAGCCAAGCCCATATTTACATATCTTGCAGATGCCTTTTGCAGGCTGCTTAGCATTGTTCTTGTCACGCTTTTGACCATTTCCAACCCTGTTTCTTACTATTACCAAAATGCACATACCTGGTGCTACAAATTGGCATGCTTGAGAGACATCCCTGCCCGCCGAGCTAACTGGACAAGGGCACAGATCAGCCATGGAGCAATACTGCAGGAAGGGTGGGGAGTTACCCAGGAAAGGGGGCCTGGCAGAGGGGGACTTTAGAGAAACAGTGTGACTGGCAGAGAAGGGAGCGATTGCTCAAAGCGCAGGTGCAGTACAGTGAGAAGCTGAGAAAGAAGGAAGCAGCCAGGGAGACGGAGAAGGAAATGCTCAGGGTTTCAAAGGTGGTGGTGAGGAGCTCATATAGGGTGCAGTGAGAGGGGGCGGGGGGGAGGGAGGCGACCAGACAGGAAGATGATGCTAGCAGTGACATTTTGGATTGAATGGAGAGACAGAGTGGGCAGATGGTTATGGTAAGAGATGGCCAAGGTGGGACGAGGGCAGGGATTTGTGATATCAAAGAGAAAGGGGAGAGGGCTTAGTGAGAGAGACATAGGCGCCGACTCTGTGGCTGCTGCGGGGCTGGAGCACCCACGGGGAAAAATTTGTGGGTGCTCCACACTCACCAGCAGCCAAGCTCCCCCCCTCCCCCCTTTGCCTTCCCCTCCCCCAAGCACACCATGTCTCCGCTCCTCCCCCTCCCAGCCCGCTGCCTAACAGGTGTTTAGCAGTGCTTAGGACTTTCCGGGAGGGAGAGGGAGGAGTGGGGACACAGCACGCTCTGGGGAGGAGGCAATAAAGAGGTGGGGCAGGGCCGGAGGCTTGGCGGTAGGGGGTGGAACTGGGGCGGGGCGAGGTGGGCCAGGGTGGGGGGGTCGAGCACCCACGGGGCAGAGGGGAAGCTGGTGCCTATGAGAGAGACTACATCTGGGAGGAGAGTTGCAGGTGACAGAACCCTGGGATTCAGGAAGAGCAGCGGAGCTGGCCGGACAGGCTGAGTGGAAGGGGGGAGACTGAGGTGGCAGCAGGACCCCAGGAGGAGAGGTGCCAGGGCAGCCGGAGATACCACCAGCCTGGTGCAGATGGGAGGATCTGACAACTGGATCCACATTACAAGGGCAGTGAAACGGAAGCAAATGAAGCATGGGAGGAGTTTAGGGGCATTGCACCCCCAAACTGCAAGCCTCGGGCAGGCAGCCTGAGTGTGCAATGTAATGAGTTCTGCAGAGGAGACAGGAGATTTCTCCCAGCTTGTGCCCCTGAGGCAGGGAGTCAGAACTGTGTTTAGAAACAGAGGGCTTAACAGGGGATTACGATAAGAAAGGGCTGGTAGGATGTTTCCTGAAGTTCAATGATCTGTTCCAAGCTTGGTGAACTGCCAAAAGTGAGTAGCCTAAATGACAGGAAGTAATTGTAGATTTTTCTACAATTGTTGGATTCAAGAGGTGGTAACAAAGTCACTAATATCTTCCTTTGAGAAGAGAACTGATTTTTTAGACAAAGGAAATGCAGTAGATCTAATCTGCCTGGATGTCAGGAAGGCATTTGATACAGTTCCACATGAGAAATTATTAGTTACATTGAAGATGGGAATTAATATGAGAACTGAAAGGTGGATAAGGAATTGGTTAAAGGGGAGAGTACAACACGTCACACTGAAAGGTGAACGGTCAGGCTGGAGGGAGGTTACTAGTGGAGTTCCTCAGGGATCGGTCTTGGGACCAACCTTCTTTAACATTTTTATTACTGACCTTGGCCCAAAAAGTGGGCGTGTGCTAATAAAATTAGCAAATCACACAAAGCTGTGAGGTATTGCCAATACAGAGCAGAACAAGAATATCATACAAGAAGATCTGGATGACCTTGTAAACTGGAGTAATAGACATGGGATGAAATTTAAGAGTGCAAAGTGCAAGGTCATGCATTTAGGGACTAACACCAAGAATTTTTGCTATAAGCCGGGGACTTATCAGTTGGAAGTGACAGTGGAGGAGAAAGAGCTGGGTGTATTGGTTAGTCACAGGATGACTGTGAGCCGTCAATTTGATGCAGCTCTGAAAAAGGCTAATGCAGTCCTAGGATCTATCAGGTGAGGTATTTCCAGTAGGACAGGGAAGTGTTAGTACCATTATACAAGGCAGTGGTGAGACCTCGTCTGGAATACTGGGTGCAATTCTGATCTCTCATATTTAAGAAAGATGAAATCAAACTGGAACAGGTGCAGAGAAGGGCTACTAGGATGATCCGAGGAATGGAAAACCGACCTTATGAGAGGAGACGCAAAGAGCTTGGCTTGTTTAGCCTAACCAAAAGAAGGCTGAGGGGAGATATGATTGCTCTCTAAAAATATATTAGAGGGACAAATACCAGGGAGGGAGAGGAGCTATTTAAGTTAACCACCAACCTGACCCCAGCAGCAAGTTTAGGCTTGAAATTAGATGAAGGTTTCTAACCATCAGAGGAGTGAAGTTCTTCCAAGGGGAGCAGTGGGGTCCATAGGTGCCGACTATGGGGAGCACACATGGGAAAAAAGGCAGCCAAACTCCCAGTCCCGCCCCAGCTCACCTCACCTCCCCCTCTGTTTCCAGCTCCTCCCCTGAACACGCCGTGTCCCTGCTTCTCCTCCCAGTGCTTGCTGCCACAAAACAGTTGTTTTGTGGCGTAACAAGCTGTGGGAGGGAGGGAGGAGTGGGAACGGGGCACGCTCGGGGGTGGCGGGGAAAAGGCGGGGCCAGGGTGGGGATTTGAGGAAGGAGTCCAATAGGGCAGGAAGGGGGTGGAAACTTTGGGGAAAGGGTTGGAATAAGGGCAGGGCAGGGATGGAGTCGGGGTGGGGTTGGGGGCAGGGGGGGCAAGCATCCACTGGTGTCAGGAGACACTGGAGCCTATGGTGGGGGCAAACAATCTATCTGGCTTCAAGCCTGAGCTTGATAAGTTTATGGAGGGGATGGTATGACAGGGCTGCCTAGAATGGCGTGTGGCCCATTGGGACTGCCTGTAGCAAAAATCCCCAATGGCTGGAGACAGGCTCTGAGTTACTACAGAGAATTCTCTCCCAGGTATCTTCCCGGTGGATCTTGCCCACATGCTCAGGGTCTAACTGATCACCATATTAGTGGTCAGGAAGGAATTTTCCCCCGGGTCAGATTGACTGAGACCCTGGTAGTTTTTCGCCTTCTCTGCAGCATGGGGCATGGGTCACGTGCAGGTTTAAACTAGTGTAAATGGTGGATTCTCTGTAACTTGAAGTCTTTAAACCATAATTTGAGGACTTCAGTGACTCAGCCAGAGCTCAGGGGTCTAGTACAGGAGTGGGTGGGGGAGGTTCTGTGGCCTGCAATATGCAGGGGTCAGACTAGATGATCATGATGGTCCCTTCTGACTTCAGTAAGCGTATCTGATTAAGAATATACATTACAATTTTAAATCCAACCAGTGTCCCATAAGTGACTTGCCACAAGATGTCAGAAAACGTTAGTATTAGAGCTGAGTGGGTCTAACATTTATTTAATTTTCTTTTGTTATATAAGAATTAGATACACTGCTCCTGTCCGATATGAGAAGGTTACTCACCCTGTGCAGTAACTTATGTTCTTTGAGATGAGTGTCCCTGTGGGTGCTACACTTCAGGGCAAGGTGCATCCCAGTACCTTCAATCAGAGCAGCACCCCTATGGGCTGCGCACGTGCTGTGCCTGCCTCTCGAGCTGTCAGGGTTTGAATAGCACATCCGCAGCCCTGGGTCACTGGTAACTCACTCCCAGGGCAGGTCATTCAGCAGGAATTTTGGATGTGCACAGAACACAGACAGGATTGGTTCCCATATGGTTACAGAACTGCAGTAAAGTGGAACAATTTTCAGTTTGTGTGACTAGAGGATATCTGGATGCATATTATAAGACTGTCCTACACGAATGAGGAAAAGTTGGGATGCCTTTATTATTCTTTTGTTCCACTCTTTGTTTCTATGAGGAATTTGCCAATGCAATATCACTGTCTTCCTTTTAAACAAACAAAAAGGCAATGGCTGCTGAAAATAGCAATTCCAGTCCTAATAAGCATTTCTTGCTCAATTTTATCCTACTTTTTCTACAGCAAGTTACAGTGGATCAGGATATTTGATCTGGGAGAAATGAAGTAACAGCTGCCCAAACTGAGCTTGAGCACTCCTGAATTTTGAGGTGTTCAAATCTGGAAGGCAGGTGCTGTGTTTGTGCGGGGAAGGGAGGCTGTGGCTCCGTGGGGGAGCACAGCACCATGTATGCAGCAGCGGGTCTGGCACTGCATGGAGCCAGACACACTGGTCTGAGTGGCATGGTAAGGGGGCTGGGAGGTTGGAGAAGGGGTAGTAGGTTCTGGGGGGGCAGTCAGGGGCAGGGAGAAGGGGGCATTAGATGGGTCAGGGGTTCAGGGGTACAGTTGGGACAGTCAGTGGTTGGATAGGTATGGGAGTCCCAGGGGTTTGTCAGGGGACAGGTAGGGGGTGGGGTCCTGGGGGGAAGTTGTGCGGGGTCTCAGGAGGGGGCAGCTGGAGACAAGGACAAGGAAGGCTTAGATAGGGGATGGGGTCCCAAGGGGCAGTTATCGGCAGGGGTCCCGGGTGGGGACAATCTGGGGACAAGGACCAGTGACGCTTAGATGGGGGTGAGGTCCTAGGGGGCAGTTAGAGGTAGGGGTCCCAGGAGGGGGTGATCTGGGGATGGGGGGGGGGTTGGATGGGTTGGGGTTTCTGTGGGGGGCAGTCGGAGGGAGTGGATGGTGGCAGGGTGGGGCTTCCCTCCCCCTGGAGTGTCCTGGCTTTTGAATGTTAAAATATAAAATAAAAATCAGTACTGGGTCCTGCTAGTGAAGGCAGGGGGCTGGACTCGATGACCTTTCGAGGTCCCTTCCAGTTCTAGGAGAAAGGTATAGCTCCAATTATTAAATTATTAAAATTATGGTCTCCCTACCATTCACAGTGCAACTGTCCACTCACAGCACACTGCCACATGAGGTTCCCCTCCTTCCTTTCCAGTTGGTAGTGGCCAAGGGAATGCTGGGAAATGTAGTTCTTTCCCTGCTCCAGGGCTGGCTCTAAAGGCAGGGAGCTAACCAAGGAACGACAGCTCCTAGAGCCCCCTGTTGGTTCTCAGCTCCCATGCTAGATCCCTGCCACCCCTGCAAATGGGCTGCCCCAAGCAGGTCCTTGCTTTGCTGGTGCCTAGAGCTGCCCCTGGTAGTGATGGTTTTCCAGTTGGCCAGGAACCAACACAAACGGTATCCAAAGAAATAATTGGGTGGAGTTGGCTCTGGAGAGGGTGCGATGTTTTCCAGACCCTTGACCAAGACTTCAAATTTGTTTATTTGGGTTAGGAGGGTGGGTTGCCATTGTTTGCGGAGGGCAACATTGTTGGTTCCTGGGCCTCTGTCGTTGTTGTTGTGTATCATATTGTCTTAAAAAGTGGATGTTGTGCAAAGGTACGGTAACGCAGTTGTTGGTATGGCTGATATCTACATTCTTTCTTTTTGAGGCAGGTGTTTGGATGCTAAGGATCGGAGTCTGGCACGTGAGTCCTTCATGGAGTGAAGGACCTCATTGGTTGTAGAGGTGAAGAGCTTGTCTCCATCGAAGGGGACATCTTCGACCATATTCTGTATCTCCTTTGGAAAGGAGGAAGAAGCAAACCATGACAATGACCGTGGCTGTAGATCTGGCCACTGCGTCCGCAGCATTGAGGGTGGCTTGAAGAGCTGTGTGGGAGATCAACTGGCTCTCGGACACCACTGCTTTAAACCATTGTCGTTTATCCTCCGACACATGATCAATAAATTGCATTATCTTAGCATAATTTTTGTGTTCATAGTTTGCTAAGAGCACCAAATAGTTTGCTATTCTAAATTGCAAAGAGGAAGAAGAATGCACTTTGCACTCGAAGGAGTCCAGTCTCTTGTTATCTTTGTCCGATGGAGTGGATCGGAAGTGCGGTATTTGTTTTTCTGATTGGCCGCATCAACCACTAGTGAATTAGGTGAGGGGTGTGTAAACAGAAACTCAGAACCTTTAGATGGGACAAAATATTTGCAGTCCAGTCTGTTGCTAGTGGGTGCTGTTGTAGCTGGGGTCTGCTAAATAGTTTTATCAGGTTCCATAATGGCCCCATTAATTGGTAGGGCTATTCTGGAGGAGGTCGTAGCTTGCAGGATGTCGATAAGCTCGTGGTGTATTTCAGGTACCTCCTCCAGGGTCATCTTGACCTCTTCTGCTAGTCTCTGAAACAACTCTTGAAAGTGAGTGAGCTCATCAGTAATGGGAGGTGGTGGGGGTCCCATGGCGTCTTGTGGTGTTTCACTGGTCTACAATTTTTGAGAAGTCGTCTGCTTCAGAGATAAAATGTGATATTTATTATGTATTTTGATGTGCTGAATTCAAATATGACAATTAAAACAACTGATTGGCTACTGTTTCTAAGATATTTAAGCTTTTACATTTTATGTCTATGTATATTGTGTAGATAGTAGAGTTTTAATCATAAATTGTAAACCTAGGTCTTTTCATGTGTTTATGGTTGCTTTACATGATAATATTTCACCTGTCCTGTTTATGTAACACTTTAAAAATCAGCAAAAGGGTTATATAAATAAAATGTATTATGAAACAAAAGGCAAAAAACTATTATGTACATAGTTTAGTCCTATTCAGTGTCTACTCGACGCTTCTTGGCTTGTCTCTTGTATTCATTAAATGGAGCATCTCTTGTCACTGTCCAGCAATAGTCTGCAAGCATTGATGGGCTCCATTTGCCCTGATAGCCTGCCAGGAGATTCCACTGCTGTACTCTGGAGCCCAACAGCTCTGCCTTACTCTTGGGTAGTTCCAAATCCCTGACAAGGTCATTCAGTTCACCTTGTGTTCTGAGGTGTGGTTCAGAGGAGGAGGAGGGGAGAAAATGTGGGTCCTGTGACATTGATAGTTCAGGACCAGAAGTTTCATCCTCTTCCTCGTCTGACTCAAGTGAGAATGATTCTGGTGCATCAGGAACTGGCAGTCCTTCTCCGTGGGGTACTGGGCGTATAGCTGGTGCAATGTTTGGATAATGCACAGTACACTTTTTCTTCTTTGACACACCTTTCCCAACTGGAGGCACCATGCAGAAGTAACAATTGCTGGTATGATCTGTTGGCTCTCTCCAAATCATTGGCATTGCAAAAGGCATAGATTTCCTTTTCCTGTTCAACCACTGGTAAAGATTTGTTGCACAAGTGTTGCAGCATATGTGTGGGGCCCACCTCTTGTCCTGATCTCCAATTCTGCAGCCAAAATAAAGGTGATAGGCTTTCTTAACCATAGTGGTTATACTTCGCTTTTGTGATGCAAAAGTCACTTCACCACAAACATAGCAGAAGTTATCTGCACTGTTCACACAAGTACGAGGCATCTCTGCTCATTTTGGCTAAACAGAAATGTGTCCCTTTGCAAAATCAAACACTGACAAATAAGAGAGCAGGACACTGTATGATTTCTAGAGCTGATATAGGGCAATTTGTTCAGCAGAGTGATGTAAGCTTTGTTATGATTGCATCATCCATGACTTCTAGGAATAACATGATGCAATTCATATCATGTATGATGCAATACCAGCTTCAGATTGCATCATTCATTGTTTTGCCTAAAAAACAGGTACTGTCCAAACCCAGTCATAGATTTATTCATAGATCTAGTCAAAGATGTATTTTAGTCATTTCTGGTTTAAACTGAGATCCCTTCCCTTTATAACTCACTTATCCTCCGCCATTCCCAATTCAAGAGTCGTATATACTGACCCAATAGCATATTTTGAAAACTAGAGCCAATCAACAATTTTAAGCATCATTTTCGTTCTCAGTGACCCAGAATTAGTAAAGTTGGACTATATTTATTTCAGAAGCATTTTGGCTGTAGAGCAGTGTTATCGCTGTAGTGGAGGTGTGCAGGGCAGTGTCCTATGTACGGGTGGTGGCCACTTCAGGTCTTGTCTGGGTTTCAGTGTAAGCCAGCAGTGGGGAGAGTCTGACAGCTTTCCTCTGGGCAGCCCGCGGAACACCTGAGAGTGGTGTGTTGTAGGTCCATGGACCCCAGTGTGGCCATTGCCCTGGGGGGGGGGCATATGTGGTCCCATCCAGGGATTTCCATACCAGTGTGGGTAGCCTTGAGGAGATGGAGATTGTGCTGTAATGCGTCTCCCAGTTGTAGGTCACTGAATTTAGGGAGAGTATTGAGAGGAAAACATGTGGTTATCACATTCCTCTTCCTCCTCCTCCTCCTCCTCCCACACTTCATTGCAGGGGCTTGAAGTGGTAGGGGAGTACTGAAGGTAGGGTGCTAAAGGTCTTGGTGATAGACTTGTGCCAAGAGGAGGAGACTCAGGAGCATGGGACACCCTTAATTCCTCTGGCGGTAAAACCTGCGATGGACCTGACTGACCAGAAGTTGGTGCCGCTGTAGCTGGTGGAGGCAGAGTCTGCTGGGGCATCTACTGATGCACCGAGGGGTGCCCCAGGGGTGCAAGCTGGCTCTGCGGAGTAGGTGCCCCTGCAAGGGAGGCTGGAGACCTAGGGAGGCTCGATGCTGAGATCGGCGGCTGCGAAAGCAGCGCCACATGATCAAAGGGCAGTGCTGCAGTGTCGCCGCTTGCATTCTCAGCACCGTAGCAGCTCTCAGGTCCGCACTTTCAATTTGGTACAGTGGATACTTTTTGGGGGTTAATGAGACTCCCTCAAACAGCATACACACCGTGAATGCCCATCCAAGATGGGGATGGCATCATTCCAGGAGGCGCATCTCTTGAAGCCTGGGGAGCCAGGCATGTCTGTAACCGCGGAGATTTTTGTTTGTTGGATTTTAAGAAATAAATGTAACAGTTAATGTAACTTATCTAAACAGTAACTCTAATGACTAAAAGCTATCTAACTAACCGAGAAACAAAGTAACTAGCCAATCTCAAGAGCACTGCTGAACTCCCTCGCTAGCTGGGGACGGTAGAGAAGGAACTGCAGAGCCTGGGCTGTGCACGCGTTATTCAAACACTGGCAGCCCGAGAGATAGGCACAGCGCGTGCGCAGCCCTTAGGGGTACTGCTGTAGAAATCTCCGATCGAAGGCGCTGAAGTGGAGCACCCACAGGGACATCTCTCTCAAAGAATTCTAAGTTATTATCTGAAAAAAAAATAGAGTTTTCAGTTGTCCAAGTAGCCCCTGGAATCCCGGTTAAAGTCCCTCTCCCCCATCCCCCCCGGAAAATCCGCAGTGGTGCCCCTGTGAGATGGCAAAGAAATCCCTCCCCCCACGTGCAGCCCAGTTGGCTTGACTGGAGCCCCTCCACCCCCTAAATACAGAAGTCAAACTACGCCAATGGAATAAGGCCATCCAGAGAGAAAGGAGAGGACTGACGCTAGACCCTGGTGGGGCCATTAGGGGAGAGATGAGGCTGAGGAGAGGATGTGGGAGAGCGAGAGATTAGCAGCAGACAGAGTGGAAAGGACAAGGAAGGAGAAATGTTCCTTTGGTGTTGCTGAGAAGGGGTCATTAGCAGGCAGGGTGGCTGTGGGGAGCAGACAGCCAGTGGGGAGGGCGAGTGAGGGAGACACAAGAGGAGAGGAGTCTAGGTAGCAGAGGCCTGGGACAACAGCTACTGAGGCAGGTAGAATGCAGGGAGGGGGTGTCATGAGTGCCCACGTGGGCAGAGAGAGGAGCCAAGGCTCGGGGCCAGGGTAGGAGGGAGAGCTGGAGATGTGGGAGGGTGAGACCGTGGGGGTAGGGCATGGAGCAGGAGGAAAGATCATCCATTTTGTCTGGTAAGATCCTGGGCACAGCCAGGCCAGGGAAGAGAGGACAAGGAGAGAAGTGAAGGCTCAGGAGACTGGTTGAGACCTCACCATGAAAGCTGTGATGTCATAAACCCAGTGTAACAAATGGTTTATCTGCAGGATCAGGCTGGGGGACCAGCCAGGTTGGGAGGAAAAGATGCTCTGAGATGCTGACAGCCCTGAGAAGAGCAAAGGGGGCAGTGAAGACGCCATTCCCAAGGCAGATGGTTCGTTCTTCGGGCCAGCCCAGAGCCATGACTACTAGATGCTGCCATGATGCAAATAAGCCAAACACCAACAGGAAATCGGCTCCTGTGATCAAACCACCAGTGAACTCTGCTGCCACTTGCCACGTTGCAGTAAGTGCTGAGGGCCGGGGGCCTAACGTTCACCTGAGCCAGACACAAGTGGGCGAGCAGAGAATGCAGGGGGGGACGGGGCTTTGCTGTCTGGGAGCGAGCAGGGGCCATGGCTGTAGGGAGACATGCTGTTATCACCTGTGTACAACTGGGGCACTGACGCAGGGCAGCTCCGGCTCAGTTACCTGGGCACAGCTGTTGTAAAGGGGCAGCCAGACCCAGCCAGGCAGAACGGCTGCGGGCTCAGCAGCATGTGGCAAACTAGACTTCAGTGGCTGGGGGAGCAAGTCTCAGGGAGCAGCCGTGTTAGTCTGAATCCACTGGAGGAGCAAGACTCGTTTACCTGCACATTAAATGTGTCTGTGCTCGCAGCTCCTGGCTCATGGAGGCTCTGCACTGTGTGTACCTCAGGCCATTTCAGGCTGGTCAGCACTGCAACAAGGCACAGGGGCATTGTCAGGTGCCTCCTCTGTGCTTGGACATGGTAAGATTCCCCAGGGAGGCCTGTGGGACATGAAGCTGCTGCTCTGATCAGAAGCAGCACGTGCCCGCAGCTGGCTGGAGGGCTGGATTCAACTCTTGCTGGCAGGCCACAACCTCTTGAGGCTGTAGGGGATTGCAGCTGAGGATGCCTGCTAGCACTGCGACCCCACAGAGATCCTGACAGAGCAGGGACCCTCCAGGCACCATCCTTGTGCCCTGGCACAGCACTGGCCAAGAGTCAACCCTCTGGGGATTTTAATTCTCTCTGGTAACTATAACTTGAGATGGATCCCTCTTGCTCGCTCTCCCTTTCCCCTCTCTGCTGTCTGCCCCCTGGCTCTATCTTCCAGCCTTCCCCTCCCCTCTCTCCCAGCAGCCCAGAGGGACAGGCTGCAGATGGCTGGCTCTTTCTCTGTGGATCTGCTGACAACTGGAAATAATGTTTCTGGGGCTGGGCTGGCGGCTGGGAGCAGATGAGATGCTTTCAGACCCTGGCTGATAATGGCAGCTCTGTAAAGCCCGTCTGGAGCACTGCATTAGAAAGACTCACAGACACAAAAGCTTCAGAGCACAGCACGAGGGGCTGTTTGAAGTGGGTCAGATCTCACTGGGTCTAACAGGCTCTGTGATGCTGGCAGGAAGCAGGGCACAGCGGGCGAGGTGTCTGCACATGACAGACAGCCTCATTCCTGCCATAAATAAAATAAACCCTCCACCCGATCTGCTTGCAGGGCTTTCACAGTACTTGGTACGAGTGTTAGACCCCCCTGGGGAGGGGTTTAAAGAGATGTCCCTGTACAAGTTACACAGACATTAGCTCGTGTTCATGGAGCGCTGTGGCTACCTGTCACGTGGGATTGGTATTAATATCACTACAGTTTCCAGCCAAAGGAGGAAAAAATACATGGAGTCAAATATCTTACCCCAGCCTCTAGCCAGCAAGAGCATTGATTTAGCTGAACATTGATCACTGATCTCCAAGCAATGAGACACAGTCCCGGAGTCAGCCTGTTACTGTATTCCCTTGTGCCCCATTTCCCCTTGACCTGCACACATCCAGCTGAGGAAGCCAAAAGACATTACACCCCTTCTGGCAAATGCTACAAGAAGCTGCCCCATGTTGCTGTGGGTCAGCCTTGAGCCCAGGAGTCTCGCTGGTCGTGCTGCTGCACAGGCCAGCTGGGCTCCACAGCTAACTAAAGAACTTTACTCCTTGATGGAGCCTCTCGGCCAATCCCCTCTCCACCTAGCGAGGGGGATTAGGAATGCTGGCAAGCAATGGCTGGACACCTGACAGCCTTGGCTCTGTCAGACGGGACAGCGAGGTGATGTGAAACTTTTCAGCTGGCCTCATCCCTGAAAGGCAGCATGTGTTTGGCAATCCAGGGAGAGAACAGCAATGGAATTAAAGGACTGCACAAAAAAATCATTTCTATTCACAAAACCTTTATTCTCCTGATAGAATTGATTTGCCAAAGTTCCTCCAAATTTCACCTCCCAAAGCCCTTTGAAAAGCAGCCACCTGAGGAAACCTGACACTTGGCAGGGAATTGAGAAGGTCTGTTCTGAAAGAACATGGCACTGATGAAAAGCAAGCAGTGACACGCAGAGGGACAGGAGGCTCCTGGGATGAGCCTGAATTTCAAGTCCGCATTCTCAAAGAGCTTCTGCCTCTGCAAGACAGGGGAGAGCTCAGCTGTGTGAGGATTCTCTCAAATGGAAACATGCTGCTCTATGCAGACACATCTCTAGTCCCAGGCAGCGAGGGCCAACTCTTTATTGATCCTCTGCCATTCGATTCCCTCAGGGTAGGAGCATAGAATTACTCTCACTTTCCAGCAAGTCAGCACTGACCTTGGGTGAGTCCAGCATACTCAGCCTTCCTCCTTTAACACAGGTATACAGCAGCAGAAAGAAAAACTGGAGGGCCAAAATCTGCCCCCAATACACCTGCACAACTCCCAGTGAGGTTCATGGGCCCGGAGCCAGCACATCCTGGGGAAGAGTTTGGCTCAGAGAGAGGCAGAGGGAGAGACAGATGTGACCAGTTCCTTCAAGCTAGATTTTGGTTACATCTGTTTCCTTGGATTCAATTTAAATGCCCCAGTTTCAAGTCCAGCAAATGGGAGGTGCTTTATGTAGATGCAGAGGGCTCCCCAATGATCATGTTACAAAAGTCCCCCATAACCTGCCTCTCTCCTCCCAGCTGCAGCCACTGGCCAGCTGCACTTTCCCTGCCTATAAAGGAAGGGAGTGGTCCAAGAAGAACCAATTGCCACTGGGCTTGATACATAAGACAGAAGGGCAGAGACAGACCAAGAGATTCTGATGGAGAATCCTGGGCCTCTTGGAGAACATGAACCAGGGATTCCCATGGTTTCTAGATGAGGCTGACAAACCTTTCAGAGGGCAAATGCTCCAGTCTACAGCACATGTCCATGTGCCCCAGACTCTGGATTTCGGGAGCTCACAGCCCCTGATTTGCCCCTGGAAGGACAGGGTTCTGAGCCAGCCCAAAGGAGTTTGAGTGTTTACGGCAGCACTGTGGCATACTAACTAGCACAGGACATGTGCTATCCCGAGGGTCTGACTAGATGATCACAATGGTCCCTTCTGGCCTTGGAATCTATGAACCTATGTAAAATAACCCCTCCCTTTGTAGTGGGGGCAAAAGACATATCTGGCGTCAAGACCAAGCTTGATAAGTTTATGGAGGGGATGGTATGATGGGATAGCTTAATTTTGGCAATTCATTTGGCAATTGATCTTTGATTATCAGCAGGTAAGTATGCCCAATAGTCTGTGATGGGATGTTAGATGGGTTGGGATCTGAGTTACTACAGAGAATTCTTTCCTGGGTGCTGGCTGGTGAGTCTTGCCCACATGCTCAGGATTTAGCTGATCACCATATCTGGGGTCGGGAAGGAATTTTCCTCCAGGGCAGATTGGCAGAGGCCCTGGAGGTTTTTTGCCTTCCTATGCAGTGTGGGGCATGGGCCACTTGCTGGAGGATTCTCTGCAGCTTGAAGTCTTCAAACCACAATTTGAGGACTTCAATAACTCAGACATAGGTTAGGGGGTTGTTACAGGAGTGGATGGGTGAGATTCTGTGGCCTGCATTGTGCAGGAGGTCAGACTAGATTATCTTAATTGTCCCTTCTGACCTTAAAGTCTATGAGATAAGGCACAGTAGCACTGGCTGGTCCCTGGGGAACAAGGGGTTAACATGGGGGCTCCAGAACCAGGGGGGAGGGGGGCAATGGCACCCCACTTTTAAAAAGGGCCGTGGTAAGGTTCCAGGAATGCTGGAACCTCAACAGAAATGGGGAACCATGAGGTCCCATCCCTCTCCATGGCCCTGCCCCCTGCTCCTCCTCTTCCCTCTCAGGCCCCACTCCCAGCCAGGCTGGAAGTCATAGCCAGGCCGTGATAAGAGCTGCCCACTGTGGGGAGCTCCAGACCCTCCACCTGCCCAGGGCAGAGCATCCCAGGGGGAGGAGACATGGGTTGGGGCTGCTCTTGGGCCCCCTGGCCTCCCTGCCCAGGGCAGGTGGAGGGTCTGGAGCTCCCCACAGTGGGCAGCTCTTATCACGGCCTGGCTATGGCTTCCAGCCTGGCTGGGAATGGGGCCTGAGAGGGAAGAGGAGGAGCAGGGGGCAGGGCCATGGAGAGGGATGGGGCCTCATGGTTCCCCATTTCTGTTGAGGTTCCAGCATTCCTGGGTTAACTCCAGATCCACTTCCCCCTCCCTTTGCATGGTGCTCAGACTAGAAGAGCTATAGGAAGGGCGGTGTGACTTTGGGAACGTTGACCTTCCAACTTAGATTTGTCGATTCCAAGGCTGGAAGGGACCATTGAGATCGTCTAATCTGATCTCCAATACCAGCCACACAGGCCAGAGACTTGCCCCCAAATAATTCCTAAGCAGATCTTTTAGAAAAACATCCCATCTTGATTTTAAAATGGGCAGGGATGGAAAATCCACCACGACCATGGTAAATTGTTCCAACGGTTAATTACCCTCACCACAAGATATGTATGCCTTATTTCCTGTCTGAATCTGTCTGGCTTCAACTTCCAGCCGTTAGATTGTGTTAGATCTTTCTCTGCTGGAGCGAAGAGCCCATTAGTAAATATTTGTTCCCCATGTAGGTACTTCCAGACTGTGATAAAGTCACCTCTGAACCTTCTCTCTGTTAAGCTAAATAGATTTTGCTCCCTGAGTCTTTCACTTTAAGGCATGTTTTCCAAACCGTTAATCATTCACATGGCTCTTGTCTGAACTCTCTTCAATTGACCAACATCGTCCTTGAATTGTGGGCACCAGAACTGGCCACAGAAGCCCAGCAGTGGCCACACCAGTGTTAAATATAAAGATAAAATAACTTCTTTACTCCTCCTACTCAGGATTTTCCTGTTTATGCATGCGAAGAGTGCCCTGGTGGTTTGGGAGTCACGGCATGTGGTTGAGCCTCAGATTGGGGGAACTGTCTGTTTCCTTGGTGATACTTGGCTTCAGGGGAAACCGATCTACGTTGTAATCCAAGCTCAAAAGAGCGGCACAAGGCCCCCACTGTACAATGGGGAGAATGAGACTGACTCAGCTTTGCAAAGTGCTTTGAGATCCATGGATGACTAATGCTTAGCACTATTTATCTTCCAAGGCCAGAGCATCACTGTAAAGAATTCGATGTACCTGATGTTCTGAGGGTTTAAAGCAATGGCAAGTCCCAGCTCAAACGACGCTGAACGGGAGTTAGGGTTGAGCACGTATCAGGCTACGGACTATACAGGTATGTCGTGATAATTCCCCAAACCACCCTTGCGTGCCCGCACCTAGCAGGTTACCCTCCCACTATCCCAGTGAAGCAATGCCCATCCCAGAGTGTTTCCACACTAGAGAGTTCGGCCCATGTGTGACGAAGTGGGAATGTTCCGGCTGTGTCATGTGAATGCTGAGTGGGGAGTATTGACTGGGAAGGTTGCAGGGGAGTTGGGACAGCCTGCCTTGGGGAAGGGAGGATACCTGAGCATGTAACCTGAGACCCCAGGAGGGGAGTTGAAGGCCAGGTGACACCTCTGCTTGGGAAACTGGACAAAGGACACAAAGGCTGGGGGAGGAGCCTGGGGGAGACTGAGTGAGAGGCTGGGGGGAGTTTTCATTTTGAAGCTGGCTGGGAAATGGAGACAGGTGCCCCAACGGGGCTTGGGTTTCCCAGTGGGGCTGTGGCCTCCTTGGGGGCCCCAGATGGACCGAACTAAATGGGTCTTGTTGTCTGTACCGGCAAGACCTGGTTTGGACTGTGTTCCTGTCATCTAAATAAACCTCTGTTTTACTGGCTGGCTGAGAGTTACGTCTGACTGCGAAGTGGGGGGGTGGCGGGCGGCAGGACCCTGTGGCTTCCCCAGGACCTCGCTGGGACGGACTCGCTGTGGGAAGTGCATGGAGGGGCATATGCTGAATGCTCCAAAGTCAGACCCAGGAAGGTGAGGCCATGTGAGCTTCTTGCCCTGAAGACAGTCTGCTCCAAGGGAGAGGAGGCTCCCCAAAGTCCTGACTGGCTTTGGGGGGAGCAGTTGCAGAGCATCGCTCGGGGACTCCATGATACCATGTCCTTGCACTGCCACACATGCCTAAGCCTTCTGAATGCTTCTCTGAGTTCAGCCACTGCAGCTTGGCAATGGCTTTCATTTGCTATGCTGCAGAAAGGAATCGTAGGGGCGTACACGGGAGTTACCTGCGGGCTAAGCTTTGTGCTGGTCCCTCTGCAAAGGGGCGCCCTCCCCCACAGCGAATGAGGCAGATGTAGCATAATGCATTGGAGGATTCTCAAAGCCATTCACCAGTGACCAAAGCCCAATGTCTGCATAAAAGGTAATGGCCATATTATACGTAATAGAAAGGAAAGCAGTTTTTTCACTCATCCCTTGAGGGTCACTAGGAACTCCCCTCCCTACACTCCACACACAATTCCTCCTCTCCACCCTCAGAGACCTCTCACAAGGGCACCCTTCCTTAGAGCAAGGAGGGTAGGAGGTACTTGACCCCAGGGCCTCCAGTCTACTCCTGAGGGTTGGGGATTGATGTAGAGTGACAGGAGAGACTAAGCTCCCCACCCCTCTGCTGGGCCTGAACTGAGCCCAGCCTTCCAGCCCTCTGCATGTTGTGCTGTCTCCAGGCCACTACTGACTGGCTTCAACTTTCTCCAATTTTCTCACCAGCTGAATCTCTCCCCTGTCCCAGGCAGCTGCCCCAAAGTCCTGCCCACCTTGCTCAGAAGCAACCTGTCCCCTGAGGTGTGAAGATGGTCCTTTCCTCACCTGCCTCTGCAGTCACAGCCAAAGTCTGCCTTAGGCAAGCATGTTGAACACGACAGTTGTCTCTCTATAGGAGAAATGCAGAGCATCTGACTTGGCTTCTTTTTAACAACGCTGGCACCGTTTTACATGCCAGGAGGCTGCCTGTTCCTGCTCAGCCGTCTGTGCCTTGCGTGCTTTGCAAAGGAGCCCTTAGCCAGCATACGAGAGGGCACAGCATCAGAAAGCGGTTGCATTTGCAAGCCAGAAATAGCTGCTTTGAAGTCCTTAAGCAGGGTTGGGATTTCTTTCAGCCATTAAAGGTGAAGGGGACTCGTTTTCATGGGGCCTTGGTGCTGAGCTGAGTGACATGTACAGGAGAGAGGAATCTTTATGGCCACCACTCCCACCCTGACTGTGGGACAAGTCAGTGTTTAGCAGCCGTCTGCCATCTATCCTCCTCAGCACCTGCATGCTACCATACAGAGAGCTCCTCCAGTGCTGAACTCCATCCTGTTCCCAAACTGTATGCGTGTCCCTTTGAACAGCAGAATCATGCCAGTTACACTGCCAGGGGACACTCCATGACCACAGAGGAAGGATCTTCCCCATAATAATATCAATACCTAGATTTTATCTAGAGATTTTCATCCATAGATCTCAAAGTGCTTTACAAAGGTCATTATATCTAACCCCATTTTACAGATGGGGAAACTGAGGCACAGCGAAGTGACCTGCCCAAGTTAGGAATTGTAGACAATTGATAAGGGAAGCAAAGGGACATGAGAAGAACTCAGTGGCCAGCATAGTTTAAGGACAAGGAGTTTTTAAAATATACTAAGAACAAAAAGAATCCTGACAATGGTACTGGTCTATGATTAGATGGAAATACTAGAATTATCTATTATAATGCAGAAAAGGCAGAAGTGTTCAATAAATATTTCTGTTCTGTATTTGAGGAAAAAATAGATGATATAGTCTCATCATATGGGCATAACACTCTTTCCATTCCACTAGTATCTCTGGGAGATCTTAAACAGAAGTTACTTAAAACTAGACATTCTAAAATCAGCAGGTCCAGATAACTTGCAACCAAGAGTTTTAAAAGATCTAGCCAAGGAGGAGTTCACTGGACCACTAACTGTGATTTTCAATAAGACTTGGAGTGCTGGGGAAGTTCCAGAAGACTGGAAGAATGTTAATGTTTTGCCTTTTTAAAAAGGCAAATGGAAAGCCTGACACCCATGCTAGGCACGATAATGGAGTGGCTGATTCAGGACTTGATTAATAAATAATTAAAGGATAGTAATGCAAATCAACATGGCTTAATGGAAAACAGATCCTGTCAAATTAACTATCTTCTGATGAAGAGTTTACAAGTTTGGTGGATAAAGATAACAGTGTTGATGTATTACACTTAGACATCTGTAAGGAGTTTCACTTGGTATCACACAACATTTTAATTAACAAACTAAAACATGTACAATTAACATGGCACACATTAAATGGATTAAAAACTGGATAACTGACAAGTCTCAAAATGTAACTGTAAATGGGGAATTGCCATCAAGCAGGTGTGTTTCCAGTGGAGTCAGGCAGGGAACAGTTCTTGGCCCTATGCGATTTAATATTTTTATTAATGATCTGGAAGAAAATAAAAATCATCACTGGTAAAGTTTACAGATGACACAAAAATTGGGGCGTGGTAAATAATGAAGAGGATAGGTCACTGATTCAGAGCGATTTGGATTGCTCAGTATCTGAGCAGGAACAAACAATCTGCATTTTAATATGGCTAAATGTAAACCTAAACACCTAGGAACAAAGAGTGCAGGCCATGTTTACAGGCTGGGGAACTCTATCCTGGGAAGCAGTGACGCTGAAAAAGATTTGGTGAGTCATGGTGGATAATCAGCTGACCATGAGCTCCCGATGTGATGCTGTGGCCAAAAGAGCTACTGTGATCCTGGGATCGATAAACAGGAAAATCTTAAGTAGGAGTCGAGAGGGTTTTTTATATATGTATCTGGCACTGGTGTGCCACTTGCTGAAATACTGTGTCCGGTTCTGGTGCCAACAATTCAAGAAGGATGGTGACAAACCGGAGAGGGTTCAGAGAAGAGCCACAAGAATGTTAAAAGTATTAGAAAGCATGTCTTACAGTGAGAAACACCAGGAGCTCAAGCTGTTTAGCTTAACAAAGAGAAGGTTCAGGGGTGACTTGATCACAGTCTGCAATGACCTACATGGGGAACAAATATTTACTAATGGGCTCTTCGCTCTAGCAGAGAAAGGTCTAACCCAAGCCAGTGTGGCAGGAAGTTGAAGCTCTACAAATTCAGATGAAAACTATTAGCGGTGAGGGTAATTAAGCACTGGAACTATCTGCCAAGGGTTGTGGTGGATTCTCCATCACTGGCAGTTTTGAACTCAAGATTAGAAGGATTTGGGCGCCAGTCTCTGGATTCTCCATCACTGGCAGTTTTGAACTCAAGACTGGATGCATTTAGTTTTTTAACTAACGCTCTGCTCTGGGAAGGATTTGGGGGCGGTCTCTGGCCTGTGTGATACCGGGCGTCAGGCCAGATGATCACAGTGGGCCCTTCTGGGCTTGGGGGTCTATGAAAAGCTCAGCCAGAAGGCCAGTGGCAGAGACAAGAATAGAAGCCAGGTCCATCTCTATCCACTAGACCACACTGTCCTGCCTCTCTCCAGGAACATCCAGCAGCACTTTATCATGTTCAAAGCCATGGTCCAGCATTAACTAACCCGAATCCTCCTCCTCTGAGGCAGATCCAGATCCTCCTCATTTCCTGCTGGGGACACCAGGTGTGATGGAGTAGGGACTGTCGGTGTGGGGAGTGGGAGAGCAGGGGAGGACTTTAGGGGATGGACGATGCCAGAGCCTGTAACCTGAGCTAGGTAAGGGAGGGGAAAGGTCAACACCTTTGCCCGGGAAGGGGACAAAGGAAGGGAGTGGCAGGAGGGAAGCAGTTTGAGTTTGGGCTTGGGGCTGTGTGGGTGGAACTCAGGGTATCCTAGCTAGGATCCAAGCACCCTGAAAGCCCAGAAGGACTCGGTGGAGGGGTCCTGACTGTGCCTGCAAGCTCTGCTGTAACCTATGTTCCTGTTGTCCAATAAACCTTCTGTTTTACTGGCTGGCTAAGAGTCACTGTGGGTCCCAGAAAGAGGGGTGCAGGGCCAAACTCCCCCACACTCCGTGACACCAGGCACGGAGACTACCGATACTGGGAGAATCTACTGCAACTTCAGTGCAAATCAGAGCACCCTCCCGCCCCCTGCTGCTTTAAACCCTGATGCAGGTTACAGGTGCCTTGATGCAACAGAGTCCCCAAAAGGGTGGAACAGCCTAACATGCAGGGAGCCCTAACTGAGCGTTAAACTGACGGCCATTAGCACTTCAGACTGCAGGCTGCCCTTTCACGCCTCCTTCTCTGGGCAGGTGAGCGAGAGGAATTACAGCAGTGAAGGGGCTGGATGTCTGGTCCCCCCAGAGTGTTTATAGCTCCCGCTGGCTGCCAGAGATTGGCAGTAAGGGGAAAAGGGTCCCTGGAGTCCATGCAGAGTGAGAGACGCTGATGGCGACCAAATGCTAGCTGGGAACAGACAAAGAGGAAACGCCGACCTGCTGGGCCCCAGACATGGCACCAAGAGCAGACAAGTCTAGTGAATTTCACGGGTTAGTCACAGCAACAATGCCAGATTTCATGGCTTGTCAGAGACAAATAGAAAAATCATCAGACGTCTGCAAATTATTTATACAGCTGACAATGGCTGGCCAGGGTTACCCATGCCCTGCAGAGTCCAGACTCTAGTACAAACGAAAGCCATCACCTACTCATGGCTCTGAGCAGCCCAGAGCCAGAGGTTTTTCCTTCTCTCAGCTGTCTCCGTGGGAACTAAGCCCAAGAATGAAATGCTGAACTTACAGAGGAGATTCACCAGCTCGCCGATGGTGAGCCTGGCTCCTAGGGTTGCTGCTGGGGTAAAACACTCCACGCCTGCACGCTCACACCTCTGCAGGGCGGGGGCTTTGAACTAGAAGAAAAAGGGTCTCAGGGATATTTGTTTCCTCCAATGCATTCGGTGTTAATGGAACAGCTGCGGGTTGTGTGCCTCGTTTTCCTTTCATCTAGGAAATATGCCTCTAAATTTCCCAGCAAGTGAATTAACCACCGGCAGGGGGGTGAAATAGCCAGCTCCTGTGGCTGCCGAGATTAGACACAACCCTGCAGTTCTGTGATACCCTGAACTGCAAAAGGGGCCAAGGAGCTGCAGTGGGTGTTTGCTCAGCCATGGCCTATGGAACGCGATGGAGGGGTCCGAGTCCAGTTCCCAGTGGGCCACAGAACCTGCCATGGTAACCGGCCCCTTTGTCAGTGAATTCAGCAGTCAGGGCCTATAGACTGAACTCCCCGTTCACCCCGGGAGAGCCCTCTCCCAGGATGGGCGAGGCCCATTAGGGGATGGGCATCTCCTTTCTGCTGTTGCCTTCCCCACTGTGCCTGTTTATACAGGACTTCAGAGCTTGTCTGCACAGATTTTGTACCAATTTAACTATCAGTTAGAAATGGGTACCGTGAAATCAGTGCAACCCCTAGCGGGGATGCAGTTCTACCCGCATAAAGGTGCCTCCTGTTAGTGCAGAGCCAACCGTGATTACATCCACACTCCTCCTCCTTTCTTCATGGCTATGCACAGTCAGCTGGTGGAGTCTGTCCACAGAAGGCAGGCTGGGCACCATGCTCTGCGCACTACTACCTGAATGGGAACACCTTCACCAAACTGGGGAAACAAAGCTGCACCAGTTCTAAAACTGTGCCAGAGCCCAAGGCCGCTCCTTTGGGGATTTCAGACTTTCAGGTTATCCCCGCATTGGTACAATCCAGCCAGCCCCGCGTCGGTACAACCCAGCAATCCCCTGAGTTTTGCCAGCCACTGCATCACACACTGATTCCCTGAGGTCTCTTTCTTTTGTCTCCTCCACGTGGGGACCAAAGCCCAATTATTAGCTTTGTTGTTTTCCTCACCAGATGCAGACTCTACAGTTGCCAGCATTAAATGCCATTGGCCAAGCAGCCATCCACTTCTCCTGCTTCTCCAAGTCCTCTTACATGTTACCTATGGTTCTCTATGGCATCAGACAGCTCCTTTTCTGGGCACCATCCCAGTCTCAAATCATCTGCATCACTTCTGAAGGCGCTGAGTAGGAATGCTCCAGTACTGAGCCCCGGAGAGGGGAGGCAGTGTATATTGCTGGCAACTCAGCAAACTTTGAAACAGTGACGTTCCTCCCCAGCCTGACAACTCTGTCTGCCAGCCAGGCTAGTGTCTGCTTCCAGACTCCATTCCAGCACTGCACCTCTGGGGTTGGCAGAGCATGCTCTCTCAACCTGCAGGTCACAGGTGTCAAGGGCTGGCAACCACTTTGCCCTCATCTTTTGAACTGGGAGTGGAGTCCTGGTATGGAAAATGTTGAGAACCGCTCAAACAAAGAACTGGACTGTGGTTTCCTGAAGAGTGTTCCCACCCCACTGTCTCTAGATAGCCCAGGTGCCCCTTGCAGGATTCCAATAAGGCTGGATGGAGCTAACAGAAGAGGTCAGCACAGAATGAGGGACCACAGCTGCTGAAGGCTGGGGACAAAGCTTTGGCTCCTGAGCTCAGGCAACTGAGAATGATGTAGAGACAGCAAGACACTAGCAGCTGGAGTGTTAAAGGATTCTTAAACACACTGTACCCATCTCAGCCACTCCCCTCTCGGTTCAGCAGGGTGGTTTCTAAAGTCACATTTTCAATTCTAAGCAAGTAAAATAGTCCATTCCCTTGTTAACATCAGTGATCTGAATCTCAGTGCTCCAGAGACACAGCCCCCCAGATGATCTAATTGTTGTGTACCTTCACCGGGGAACCTTCCTTGCCATTCATTTACTGCACTACCTGAATGAAACACGGTGACGCCTGTCAGACCGGGAATGACAATTTCTCTGTAGCAAAGAGGACCAGTGTTGTTCACCCTTAACAGAGCCAGAACTGAAACAGAGGGACAATGCCACTGTGACGCTCTGTGTTCCTTGGGGGGAACACCCAGCATCCCCATGCTCATCCCTGTAAAATGACTGCGTGATGACCAATGCAAAGTTTGTCATGTCGGGTGTCTTTGGAAGGCTCATGATTCATTGAGCATGGTTGTTATAGGTTACTTTCATGTGTATAGTTATGAGCCTGAAAACGTCTCCTCATGGCTTAAAACAAGCCCAGGCACAAAATTCTCCGAGAGCAGAGGCAGTTCACACTTCATCAGGGCATGTATGGGACAAAGCCAGCCCAGCCTCACAGGAACAAAGGACGCTGGCCTAGGCAACAACAAAGGAGGTGCTAGACTCTGAGTGAGTCACCCCCCGCCCCTTGGTCAGTTTGGGACTGCGATGAGGTAATGCTCACCTGACTCTGGTGGGGGTGTGGCAATGCCATGAGGGGAGAAAGAACATGATAAAAGGGAGAGATGTTTGCCATGCTCTCCTCTCTCTCTTCCACCTACATCTACAGACACCACAGCAAGCAACTGAGGCGCTGATCAAAGGGGAGAGTCTGGCTGGAGAGCAACCAGCCAGCCCGTGGGGAGAAGCATCTAAGTTTGTAAGGGCACTGGAAGTGCTGAGATCAGCTTAGAATGCGTTTTGCTTTTATTTCATTTAACCAAATCTGACTTGTTATGTTTTGACTTATAATCACTTAAAATCTATCTTTATAGTTAATAAATCTGTTTATTCTACCTGAAGCAGTGCGTTTGGTTTGAGGCGTGACAGAGACTCCCCTTGGGATAACAAGCCTGGCACATGTCAATTTCTTTGTTAAACTGATCAACTCATATAAGCTTGCAGTTTCCAGTGGGCATTAACTGGACACTGCAAGCCAGAGGTTCCTAGGGTTGTGTCTGGGACCGGAGGTATTGGCTAATGTCATTCCAAGGAGCAGCTTACATGCCAGTGGCTGTGCGTGAGCAGCCCAGGAGTGGGGGTTCTCACAGCAGAGCAGGGTAAGGCCGGCTCCCTGAGTGAAGGACTGGAGTGACCTAGCAGATCAATGGTCGGGCTAACTCCAGAGGGGAACATCACAGCCACACAGTCCAATGCTCTGCTGTGAGCATGGATGTAAAGCAAGGGCATCTCCAAGAAACCGGACATCTTTGATGGTTCCATCCACATTCACATCTAGACCCATTACAAGGATGGCCTTAGGGACGGGACCCATCTAGGCCCTGATTCTGCCATCTGAGCCACATAAATGGCTCTTCATGGCCACTGGGACTCTGCATAGGTGTAAGGAACCACCAAGACGAATCAGAGTGCAGGACAAGGGCCATCAGGGCAATACAGACTGTTTCTGATCCCCACCTGGAATCTGATTTTGGTTATACAGTAGAAGAAATAGCATCATTCTCCGGTCACACCACAACAAACAGGAACTGCCAGGTGCGCTCTCTCATCCTTTTTTTTCCTGGCATGAATTATGTAACGAGAGCTGCTATTTCACACATTGATGCGAGGAACCTTTTGCAGCTACGCATGTGTCAGGTGCCTAATGCACAGGGGTCTGTTTACTTCCTGGATGCATCAGGATGGAGGAGTCACACAAGCCAGTCATTTACATGATGGAAACATCTGCACTTTTCTCTGCCGGAGAAAGGACAAAATCCCTCCAAAATGAAAGGGAGATTTCTGATTCTCTTTTAATTAGGTCCTCGATCACTTGGAATATGTAGCACAGTGTTAGCTCTGCCAGCCGCATGGCTGGGGCTCAGCATGAATTGGAATTAACATCAGGTTATATTTAGACCAGTGAGACATGCCCAGTGTTCACACTGATAGAGGGTTCATCTTTAATTCACACTAAGCAAAAGCATCCCTGAGAGGAACCGGAAAGGAAAACAAGAAGAAGGCGGTGAAGAGAGGAAAGAGTTGGCATCCCGAGATTGCTTTAGCACGTGACATAAAACTGCAATACAACCTTGTCTGGAAGCCTGTCGTGTTGCACAGACATCTAACTACACACAGCAGCCCCCACAACGCCAGTGTTACAAAGCAATCCTCCCACAACGACAAGAAGAGGGGGGATGGGATGCACCGGTGTGGGGAACTGAAATTCAGGAGGTTCAAGATACACTTAAAGGACAAAAATGTCATTTAAAAAAATCTGCATACAGCATCTTGATACATCTCAGCACAGGATACTCAGGTGCAGGAGTGCCCATGGGGTCTCATTCCCCAAAGCATGAGGACAAAGACACAGAAGAAAATGGATGCTTGTAGAGGTGAGGAGTCTTTAGGAGTGGTGGCAGGACCTGGAATTGGAGGACACTTTGAGCTGGGGGTGTAATTCCAAGCCTGAGGAGATATACCGGTTCTAGCCCAGATTGCAGCAGTGTGAGTAGCCTAAATGATAGAAAGCAGATTTTTCTACAATTGTTGGATTCAAGAGGTGGTAACAAAGTTACTATCATCTTCCTTTGAGAAGAGAACCGAGTTTTTAGATCTAACCTACCTGGATGTCAGTAAGCCATTTGATACAGTTCCACATGAGAAATTATTAGTTAAACTGAAGACGGGAATTAATATGAGAACGGAAAGGTGGATAAGGAACTGGTTGAAGGGGAGAGTACAACACGTTGTACTGAAAGGGGAACGGTCGGGCTGGAGGGAGGTTACTAGTGGAGTTCCTCAGGGATCGGTCTTGGGACCAATCTTATTTAACATTTTTATTACCGACCTTGGCACAAAATGTGGGCGTGTGCTAATAAAATTCGCAGATGACACAAAAGGTGGGAGGTATTGCCAATATGGAGGAGAACCGGAATATCATACAGCAGGGGTTGGCAACCTTTCAGAAGTGCTGTGCCGAGTCTTCATTTCTTCACTCTAATTTAAGGTTTGGCGTGCTGGTAATACATTTTTATGTTTTTTAGACGGTCTCTCTCTACAAGTCTATATATAATATAACAAACTAGTGTTGTATTGTAGAATAAACAAGGTTTTCAAAATGTTTAAGAAGCTTCATTTAAAATTAAATTAAAAAGTTGATCTGATGCCACCGGCCTACTGCTGGTCTGGGGTTCTGTTCGCCTAGGCCGGCAGTGGGCTGAGTGGGACCTGCGGCTGGGACCCCAGCTGGGAAGGGTCTGGCAGCCAGAACCCCAGACCGGCAGTGGGCTGTGCAGGGCCAGCAGCAGGGATCCCAGACCGGCTGTGGGCTGAGCGGCTCAGCCTACTGCTGCTCAGGGGTTCCATCTTCCGGCTCCTGCCAGCTGGGATCCCGGCTGCTGGACCGGTTCAGCCCGCTGCCGGTCTGGGGTCCCGGCCCTGCCCACATACAGTGGGTACCTACCTTCTCCCTGGTTCTGGTCCATTCTCTTCCTCTCTCTGCACTGAGCTGAGGGTGAGAGTGGACCGAGCACAGGGCTGGGGGTGAAGGGTCTGGCCAGGAGCTAGAATGAGGGAGGGGGCTCAGGGTTGGGGTAGGAGGTTTGGGTGTGGGGGCACTTATCTGGGCAGCTCCCATTTGATGTGAGGGATGCAGGTGGGAATGTGACTCTCGTTTGGTGCTCAGAGTGGGGGTAGTGATGGGGATGTGCGGGGTGCATGGGATGTGGTGGGGCTGGGGATGTGGAGGGTGCAAGAGTTAGGGAAGAGGGCTGGGGGCATGTGAGGGGGTGCAGGTGTCAGGGTAAGAGGGCTGAGTATGTGTGGGGGTGCCAGAGTCAGGGCTGGGGTCATGGGGGCAGGGGTGAAGGAGTCAACAGAGGGCCGGCTGGTACAGGGCTAAGGGCAGGGGCCTGGGGGTGGAGGGGTGCAGGGCTCAGGGCAGAGGACTGGATATGTGTGTGTGGGGGGAGGGGGTCAGGGCTCAGGGCAGAGGACTGGGTGACTGCTCCCCCCCGAACTCCCAACCGCTCCTTGTCCTGACTACCCCCTCCTGGGACCCCATCCCCTATCTAAGCCTCCCTGCCCCTTGTCCCCTGACTGCCCCACTAGGATCCTACCCCCTACCTGTCTCCTGACTGCCCCAACCCTTATCCACACCCCCACACCCAGACAGATCCCCTGGACTCCCTGCCTATCTAACTGCTCCCCACTCCCTGACAGGACCCCCAGAACTCTGGACCCATACAACTCCAGCCCCTGGCTCCCTGCCTGCCCCAACCCCTCTCCACACCCCTGCCTCCTGACAGCCCTCCCCGAACTCCTGACTCATCCAACCCCCCCAGCTCCTTGTCTCCTGACCACCCCCTCCAGAGGCCCCCCCCACCCTAACTGCTCCCCCAGGACCCTCCTTGCTCCCTGTCCCCTGACTGCCCTGACCCCCATCCACCCCCAAAACAGACCCCAGTACTCCCATGTCCCATCCAACCCCCCTGCTCCCTGACTGCTCCCTCCAGGGACCCCCACCCCTCAACCCCCCCCAGGATCCCACCTCCTCCATCCAACCCACCCTGCTCCCTGTCTCTTGACTGCCCTCCTGGCCCCCTTACCATGAGGCTGCCTGCTCATCTGGAGCCCTGCTGTCGCCATGCGCACAGCCCAGCCCCGCCCCGCCCCACCTCTCAGAGCGATGTGCATGCAACAGCAGGGCTCCGGATGAGCGGGGAGCGTCTTTACCTCTCCACGGAGCCAAACGCTGCCCCACGGGAGCGCGCAGCCGCAGCCCCTAGAGCGCTGCGCAAGCGTCGGCAGGGCTCTGGGGGAAGGCGGGGGAGGGACCGGCGGCTTGCTGTGCTCAGCCAGCGCTCTGTCCCGGGACCGCGGACCCTGCGGCTTGCCGCGTCGGCAGGATTTTTAGTGGCACACGGGATCCCGGCAGGCAGCCGCATACCATTAAAAATTGGCTTACATGCCATCTTTGGCATGCGTGCCATAGGTTGCCGACCCCTGTCATACAGGAAGATCTGGATGACCTTGTAAATTGGAGTAACAGAAATGGGATGAAATTTAACAGGGCAAAGTACAAGGTCATCATGTAAGGACTAACACCAAGAATTTTTACTATAAGCTGGGGACACATCAGTTGGAAGTGACAAAGGAGGAGAAAGACCTGAGTGTACTGGTTGATCACAGGATGACTATGAGCCGTCAATGTGATACAGCTGTGAAAAAGGCTAACACAGTCCTGGAGTGCATCAGGCGAGGTATTTCCAGTAGAGACAGGGAAGTGTTAGTACCAGTATACAAGGCACTGGTGATACCTCATCTGGAGTACTGGGTGCAATTTTGGTCTCCCATGTTTAAGATGAATTCAAACTAGTACAGGTGCAGAGAAAGACCATGTTAATGGTCAGGAAGGAATTTCCCCCCAGGTCAGATTGGCAGAGACCCTGGTGGTTTTTTGTTTTATTTTGTCTTCTTCTGCAGCATGGGGCCTGGGTCACTTGCTAGTTTAAACTAGTGTAAAATGGTGAATTCTCTGCCACTTGAAGTCTTTAAACCATGATGTGAGGACTTCAGTGACTCAGCCAGAGCTCAGGGGTTTAGTACAGGAGTGGGTGGGGAAGGTTCTGTGGCCTGCGGTGTGCAGGGGGTCAGACTAGATGATCACGATAGTCCCTTCTGACTTCAGTAAGCGTATCTGTCATAACATATTCCCAGATTTGGACCTTAGCGTCTAAAATATGGGTGTTAGCATGAAAACCTCCAAGCTTAGTTACCAGGTTGGACCTGGTAAAGCTGCCACCACCCAAAAAATTAGAGTGTTTTGAGGCACTTTGGTCCCCCCAACAACCTTTCCTGGGGACCCCAATAGGAATGGGTCTGGAAGCTTGCCTGGTTTGGCTACGTGTAACCATTCCCACTTTTTTGGCACGCTTTACCTGGTTGGCCAAGTCTTCCCCCAGTAGCATGGCGATGGAATAATTGTCATAGACTGCAAAAGTTCACATTCCTGACCAGCCTTTGTACTGCACAGGCAGTTCAGCTGTAGGCAAGTCTACAGCTTGTGACATGAAGGGGTAAATTGTTACTTGGGCCTTTGGATTGATGAATTTGGGGTCTACGAAGGATTGGTGGATAGCTGACACTTGTGCCCCTGTGTCTTTTCACGCAGTAACCTTCTTTTCGCCCACTTTTAAATTTTTTCTTCGCTTTAAGGGTATTTGAGAGGCATTTGGGCCTGGGGATCTTTGGTGTGATGGTGGTGTAATGAACTGCACTCGGTTGGCGGTCTTTGGGCAGTTGGCCTTGATATGTCCCAGTTTATTACACATAAAGCATTTTTCATCTGACTGGTCACTGGGTTGAGGTGAGTTACTGGAGACTGGTGAGGTGGAAGAATAGGGCGTTTGTGGCTTTACTTGGGTTGTATGTGGGGTCTGTGGCTGTTCTTGGTTGTAGGGTTTATGGTCGGTGTGCCCCCTGGGGTATTTGTTCCCCTTGACAGTAGCTTTTTTGCTTTTTGCCACTTCCATTCATTTGGCTTCAATTTTCCCCGCCTTGGTGAGATTTTTGGGTTTTCCATTTCGTATGTACCGTGTTATGTTTTTAGGAACACCATTTAAGAACTGCTTCATTTGTATGAGGAGGTGCAGTTCGTTTATGGATTTAACATTGTTTCCTGATATTTAGGTCTTATAATTTTTTTTAACGTAGTAGGCATGTTTGGGAAATGACACATTTGGTTTTTACTTTTGGGTTTTGAAACGCCGATGGGCATGATTTGGGGTTATTTTCATTTTGTATTTGGCCTTGGTTTGAAAAAGTTTATAATTGTTTATTTTTTTTTTTAGGCATTTTAGCTGCCACCTCTGCTAAAGGTCCACTGAGCTGTGGCCTCAATTCTACCATGTACTGGTCTTCAGAGATGCTGTACCCAAGACAGGCTCTTTCAAAATTTTCCAAGAAGGCCTCAATGTCATCACCTGCCTTGTAGGTGGGAAATTTCTTGGGATGTGGAACCATAATTGGTGAAGGGTTGTTAGGATTGGCTGGAGCCTGTTGCTTAGCCTTTTCTAATTCCAGGGTCTGGCGGTGGGCCTTCCTCTGGAGTTTTATCTGTCTTCTGTAGGCTGCCTCTTCTTCTTCTTGTTTCCTTCTGTGGGCCACCTCTTCTTCTTGTTTCCTTCTGTGGGCCACCTCTTCTTTTTCTAGTTTCCTTTTGTGGGCTGCCTCTTTGGCTGCTTGTTCTCTTTTGTAGGCTGCCAGTTTGATGTTTTCTTCCTTTTCTTTCAGCTCCACCTCTTTTTGTCTTTTTTCCTGTTGTCGCCTTTGTTCAGCTTCTTTGATTTGTTCTTCTGCCTCCCTTTTTTCCTTGGAAGTCATGGTTCCTGTTTTCTTGTGTTGGGGTGCCCTCCGGTGTTTATCTTCTGAACTGCACACTCTTTGTTGTCTACTGGGGTCTGCCTAGCAACAGTGCCTTTTTCCCTTTCTTCCTCTAGCTAATCTTTTAAATGTAAAGTAAACCAGAAAAAACACTTTATTTGCATGTATATTGCTGGATACTGACTTTCAATGGGAGTGCTATTGTCACAAAAGACCCTTAATAGTTCCTTAATGGTTCCTTGCTTAATATGCAAGCCACAACTGCCAGAGAGAGCAGAGAAAAAAAATCTCTCTGGTTCCTTTTGAAACCAAACTCTCTCTGCTTAAAAGCCCCTAGCAGAGAAAAGAAAAATATAATATTCCTACTGGCTTCTGGATTCTATCTTTCCCACAACGCTGCACACCATGTCATAACATAGTCCCAGATTTGGACCTTAGCATCCAAAATATGGGGGTTAGCATGAACACCTCCAAGCTTAGTTACCAGCTTGGACCTGGTAAAGCTGCCACCACCCAAAAAATTAGAGTGTTTTGGGGCACTTTGGTCCCCCCAACAACCTTTCCTGGGGACCCCAAGGCCCAAATTCTTTGAGTCTTACAACAAAGGGGAATAAACCATTCCCCACCCTTCTCCCTTCCAGGTGTTCCCTCCCTGGGTTCCTGGAGAGATACACAGAAGCAAGCTCCGTGAATCTAAACAAAGGGACTTCATCCTCCCCATTTCCAGTCCTGAAGAACAAAAGTACCGAGAGCTAATCTTTCTTCCCCCCTCACCCAGAGGGAATGCAAAGTCAGGCTAGTAAATTTAACACACACAAATATCCCCCTGACTTTTTCCTCCCACCAATTCCCTGGTGAGCTACAGACTTAATTCCCTGGAGTTCCCCACTCAGAAAAAACTTCAACAGGTCTTAAAAAAAAAAGCTTTATGTAAAAAAAAAAAAGAAAAATACATAAAAATGGTCTCTCTGTATTACGGCAACAAATACAGGGTCAATTGCTTAAAAAAAATATGAATAAACAGCCTTATTTAAAAGAACACAATTTAAAACACTCCAGCAACTACACATATGTAAATACAAAAGAAAAAAACAATAACCCCTATTGTTTTATGATCTTTGTACTCACAACTTGGAAACAAAAAATTAAAAAGCAGGAAACAGAAAAATCCTTCCCATAGCCGAGAGGGACAGACACAAGACAAAGAACAAAGAACTCACACCCAAAACTTCCCTCCATCCAAATTTGAAAAAGTTTTGTTTCCTGATTGGTCCTCTGGTCAGGTGTTTCAGGTTAATCCTTTCCAGGTGAAAGAGACATTAACCCTTAGCTATCTGTTTATGACAGTATCTGAGTAAGAATATACATTACAATTTTAAACCAACCAGTGACCCATAAGTGACTTGTCACAAGATGTCAGAACATGTTAGTATTAGAGCTGAGTGGGTCGAATATTTAACTTTCCTGACAAAGAATTAGATACAGTGCTTCTGTCAGATAATTTCTAAGTTATTATCTGCAAAAAAGCTAGAGAGTGTTCAGTTGTCTAAATAGCTCCTGGAGTCATGGTTAAAGTCGCCCGCCCACCCACCACTCTGAAATGGCACTGCTGTGGGCAGGCATGGAATTTGCTTCCTATCCCCACTGCACATGGCCCTGTTGGCCTGAGTGGAGCTGCCCCCACAATATAAAAGTCAGACTATGCCTACATGCTTCGTGCTGTCCCCACGTCCATTCAGTGGGAGTGGAGCAGAGGTGATCTGTACAATGCTGGCCTGGTGTGGTCTGCTGCCGTGTCCCTCAACTGCTCTAGAACAGGGCATGGGCAAGAAGAAACCAACACCTGGCTGCCCAGGGGAGGGTGCGAAGGAGACACCAGAGAAAGACGAATAAGGCAGAGTTGCATAAAAAAGTGAGAACAGATTTGAGAAGTTCAGTTTAGATGCTGAAAATCTAGCTCTCTGCAGCAATTCTTTATGCTCTTCTAAATATTTAAACCTAACGGCAGCCCTAAGCACTGGCAATTTGATACCATGGTAATTAGATCCCATAGAAATATCATGAATAAACAGCCATAAGCCAATCAGTGCCCGAAAAGGAGTAGTATAAAGAAACAGCGTCTCAAAGCTGACAGGGTGTCCCTCTCTGCCAGCTGGCGATCTGCATCTAGTATCAAAGTCTACTTTGCAAAGCTATCTCGGGTCGTGCTCACTAGAGGTTAGCACAGGAAACTTGGAGTCAGCACTCCTGAGTTCTATCCCCAGCAGTCCCACAGACCCACTGTGTGATTTTGGGCAAGTCACTTAACCTCAGTTAACTCATCAATTTCCCCATCTACAATTTGGGTATATGCGACTTTCCCAATCCCACTGCGGTGTAGGCAGGGTCAGTTAAAGTTTGTGAAGCAATCCTCAGGTGAAAGAACCTCAGAGTTACAAACTGACTGGTCAACCACACAGCTCACTTGGAACTGGAAGTACACAATCAGGCAGCAATGGGGCAGGAAAGCAAATACAGTACAAGCTAAACTACTACAAAAATACAGAGAAAATGTAAAAAAAAATTGACAAGGGAAATAAACTTTCTGTGCTTGTTTAATTTAAATTAAGATGGTTACAAGCAGCATTTTTCTCTGCACGGTTAAGTTTCAAAGCTGTTTTAAGTCAATGTTTAGTTGTACACTTTCGAAAGAGCAACCGTAACGTTTTGTTCAGAGCTACAAACGTTTCAGTTAATAACAATCTCCATTCCCGCGGGGTTCGTAACTCTGACGTTCTACTGTAGCTGCAAAACATAATAAAATGAAGACTCAGTCCTCAAATAGATTAATGGACTAAGAGCCTGCACAATTTTACTTTAAAAGCAAGTTTTCAATCAGAGGGTCACAACAAAGTGCTGAAACCACAAATCGGTACTTCTGTGTTTGTACGAGTAATGCTAGGAGAGTCAGAGCAATCTACACTAATTTGGCAACTAGCTTCCTAAACAAATGTTGCCCTGCAGCTTAGCTCTTGCGGGACAAATTAATTCCTGGTGCAGATCCACTGAACTCAATGAAATTACTCCAGAGACAAGTTTGACTACATGGCAAGATTCTGCCGGCAGCAAATTTTGTTACGGATTTATAATACGCCCCCTCAAAATAGAAATAGAGGATTATTGAGGAAACAGTGGCAAATCCTTCACCAGGGCTGTGTTAAAAGAGGCTGCTTTACTCTATTACCCACACGACATTTATGTAGGCTGCAGAATCCATGATCATAACACAGTAGGCACAATAAACGGAAGCATTCATTAGCGCTCTGAAAACAAAGCTGCAGAAGGGAACAAAGCCTTAATGCACATGCTGTGCAGAGCGCCGAAGATGGCATTGCTGTTCAGCACATCCTACCAGGGAGGAGTGCTGGGGCTACCTGGTGATCTTATTTACGGACACAGCGAGAGGAATAGTCCCGCCCCAGTGTAACTAGGGCATCGGTGGTAGCGGGGAAGCTGATGGAACTGGATTATCAATGTACAGAATAAACTCATGGGCTCCCCTTAGAACACCCCCAATGGCATCTCCCACTGTGGGAGGGGGGAAGTTTGCCTGGAATGGTGACAAGTGTTTGTGAACAAGGAGTGTTGGGGGAGTTGGTAAACAGGTCTGCACTAGACAAAGGAACGCATTTTCCCCAGCTGGGGGTTATCTCCAAGGTACTTTGAAAGACAATGAGAATGTATCAACATTTTGCAAAACTGACCCACCAAGCTAACAAGGGCTGGAGGCAAAACTCACGCTAAGAAGCTGGGGAATCCATTGCATCAGGGCTGAGCCTCAAGTGATAGGCAACTGAATCAGCTGATTTGACACAGTACGAGTGTGCCGAGTGAGGTCTTTGCTGAAAGCCTCTGAGATACTGGTGATTAATATCTCTGCAAACAGTCAGTATTAGCACCACATAAGGAATTATAGATACTCATTGATATTAGGCTTTCCAGTCCGTGACCAAACAAAGGGAGAAACAGGATTTCTCCCAGACAGGAGGTGGGGCAGCTGTTTACCTGTCTCTTATGTAAATTAAACATGGTGGACTCAAAACAATGGATGCCCAATTTACATACAGGGAATGGGAAGAACAGCATGAGGTCATCTGCCTCTCGAACCGAGATCTTTGAGTTTTGGAAGATATAAGCAAGGAAAGAAGCTGCCTTTGGCATCACCTAACAGAGCCAAGGCAGCAGAGCTCTTGCAAGCTGGGGAAGATGAGTCCTTCAGCCAAGAGGTGGGGGCTGAAGTCTCTGGAACTGACTATAGTGAGAAACTCGCTTGGGCAAAGATCTTTCACCTAGCAGGACAAGGGAAGCCAGCGCCTCATGCGTTTCTGGAAGGGCCTGACTGAGGGAATGGCTGGGAAGAAGAATGACGGGTGAGAAAAACCATCTTGAACAAAGCCTGTACCTTGCTAAAGTAAGGTTTAGACTCTTATAGGTGTGTTTTCACTTTTGTTTGCTAGTAACTCTCTCTAACGTTATTCCTGTTGCTTGGATTGCTTACCCTATGTCCTATTGTTAACAGATTTGTTTTATGTTCACTACAGCCCAACCCAGTGTGGTGTTTAAAGGGAACAGTATATTTACCCTATTAAATCAATCAGCTGGGAGGTAGTTTTGTCTCTTAATAGAAGCAACAAGTCTCATTACTTCCCTGAGCTGTCCCAGAGAGGGCTGGACACTTCAGGGCACATGATTTGGGGGAAATTCAAGAGGGGGTGTGTTGGGATCACCCTGCCGATTGTAACCAAGGCTGATGGTAGCCAGAGTGTGACTAGTGTGCTGCTGACAGGCTGCTGCCCCAGGGCTGCAGCTACACACAGACACTCATTGTGCGACCTGCATGCTGGTGGGCTGGCTGGAAGCTACAGCAGCAAAACACCATAAAGCACGCCGGAGTGCATGGAAAGCCGTGACGCTGGTCTGGATAACTCCCCACCACCACCCAAATGCCATAACACCCTCCTTCTCCTAAGGAGCAGCTGTGACCCTAGCAGTGGCCTGCCTCTAGGCTAGCTCCTTTCTCTTTGCTTCAAGTTGCTTTTACAGGCCTCTGGGCTGTTTGCAGCGAAGGGCCTGACCTCCCTCGAAGCAGCTACACAAGGAGCAGAGCCAGCATGGGGGGAGCACCTGGCTCTCTGGGGATCACCACGGCACGGTTTGGAAATGGGTGTTCTAGTACTTTGTCTCGTCTCGCTGGGAGGGATGCAGTGGCACCGATTCCTGCAGCTTGTTCTGCACTTCGATGAGTCCAAAATGGCTTTGCTCACATTTTACAGCACACAGATCCAGAAGGAGCCAGAGTGGATATTTCCGCCTGGCCTTTTGCAGAACAACTTACCACAAAGAGAACAACACCCAGGTTGTGCTTTGGTCCATGCACAGCCCCCTTGGAGTGCATTGGAGCACTAAACATGGCCCCATCCTGCTGTGCTACTTATTTCCAATAAATGCTTAGTGCAAACACGGACAGCTTCTTAACAGGGCTCCAGCCCGCATCCCAGGAGCTTTCACCTCTCTCAGGCATCCTCTCTCAGCTCACAAACTTGCTGGAATTAACTCCATGGCAAACTGGCACTGTCAGAGGTGGAGCCCACAGGGTCGGGACACAGATGAGGTGGCCTTAATACCATGCAGGTGGTGCAGCAGGGATGGGTTCTGCCCTATGCCTGAGCCGTGACTGGGGACCAGATTCCCTGACACTGTACATCACCCAGAGCAGTCAATGGCACCTAGCCTGAGTTCCTTATAACCAAACGGGAGGGCTGTTTCCAGGAACACTGCTGCTGGCCGGATTGTCTGCGAACAGCGCTCGGATCAGGGAGCTGAGGAACAGTGATCAATGGCACCGCGTATCTGTGAGACTCAGAGGCTAACAAAGGCCCTGCGGTGCTACAATGGGCAGAGCCAGAGAAGGGATTAAAATACAATGAAATATGTAGTGTTATTAGCAGCCCTTCACTATTCTCCCCTGAATGCACCAATATCCATAATGTACAGACACATGGCAGCTGTTGGAAAGTCTAAACTCTTTAGCCAACATCTCCAGTGTCTGGTTAAAGAACAATATAGATCATAGCCCGGATTGGCCCAGGCGGTATCGATCAGGGCCCACCTTGCTGTGCTGGCAAACTGTTATCAGCATAGGAAAGTATATGGCTGTTATTCTATCTGAGCGGGCAATCTCGACAGGGCCTCTCTGCCTGGAGAACCCAGAAAGTCAAAACTGTTGGCTGCTCTATCTGCTACATACAAGTCCCTTCCCTGCTGTCATGGCAGCAGTTATCCAGGGCGGGTGTGTTTGAACCATTCTCTTCCCAAAAGCCAGACCAGAAAAATCCCCCCTCACACTGGGACTGAGATAACCTTGCCATCTGGTGGGGCAGGGCCTTTGAAATGCAGGCTGGAAAGGCCAGGAGATGTCTTTGCCCTTGAAGCCCAGATGGCAGCCCATAGGACGGGCTCTGGAGTGTCCCAGGCAACAGAAGCATGCTACACTGCTGAGAAACGCTGCATTTTAGAGAGGGGAGCTGGGAGTTAGTGCAGCTCACTCTGGCCCCCTTCTGATGGCACCTGTGGCTCAGTTTCCCTGCGGGAGATGGTCCCCCCTTGCTGATCTGACCCTTCTGGCCAAGCCACAAGTCCCAACATGAACAGCTTTTCCAGGAACAGTCTGAGCCTTCTTGGGCCCCAGCCATTTGCAAGGCCTGCGTGACCTCCCTCTTCTCCCTTGACTGAAGATGTGTCACAACGCCACCTCTGGGTGGCACCCTAAGAGATCCCAGACTCATGCTACCTGCTTCAGTTTTCTCCAGGGCCACGTCCTAAGACTGCCTCTCTCCCCACCCTCCTCCCAGCCCAGACATCTTCAGTCTCCCCCCGCCACCCAGAGCACCTCTCCCAGCTGCCTGTGAGCAGGCAGCTTAGCCTACCTGGAGAGTGCTGCTGCAGCCACCACTGCCACCCCACCCCTTTCCCCCTCCCCGAGCCAGCAGGGAGCCTCACCATAGGCCCGGCCTCTTCCAGGCTTCCCTCCCTCAATCCAAGGAGGTTCTTCAGAACCCAGCCCCCTCCCCCAGCAAGCCTAGTGTTCTGGGAGGAAACCAGGCAAAGGGGAAAGCTGGGGCCAGAGTTCCGCCTTGAGGCCCAGCTCACCCCATGACAGAGGGTGGAGGGATCCAGCTGGAGCATCTGCATAACACAGAGGAACCCAGAGATCACTACACTGGAACAGACCGGGGTGCCCTATCTGGCAGTGGCCAGGCCCAGAAGAGGACGGCTCAAGGAACCTCACCGTGGGCATGTGTGCAACAACCTGCCAAGATGAGATGTTTCCTCCTAACTCTCTATCTGTCAGAGACTGGCTCATGCCCTGACATGAGGTCCAGGCACCAGCATCAGCCAAGCCTTTCAGCTTGTTTTGCTAACAAGAACTTTGTGTGTCGACCTGTGGATTTCGTCACAGTTTTGCGAGGACTGGGATGGGGGGAGACGACAGTATGAGCGCAAACCGCCTCTAGGCTTCATTTGAAAGATGCTCTCTTTTGGTTAGAGTCAGGCCTCGTCTCTGAGAATGGGTGGTTCAGAGTCACAGGATGTGCTAGTGGTGAAGAACAATCCAAGCAGCCACAGCAGGGTTTACATCCTCTTTACCTCAGCCTGTTGAATGAAACACAGCCTCCGATTTCAGCATCCAGCCTGGGCCGAGCACCGAACCTTGTTCCAATCCCACCGAAAGTATCACCATAACTTCCTTCTCAGGCTGAACGACTGGTGATTTTGCTCAACAACTGTGAAATCTCTAGTGCAGAGGGAGCCACGCAAGGTCTCAGAGGTGTGGCTGAGGCAGAAAGCAGGTCCTAATGGATGTACCATACAAACCCCAGAGGCACAGAGAGGAACTTGGGGGAAATGCGCTCCCTGGCTGGAGAGGAGAACTTCGTGGCTTCCCCTTATATTTAAACCATCTCTTAACAAGCGTGTGCCTTGAGAAAAGTGCTCTGTCCAGGACGAGCTCTAAGTCAAAGAGGAGAAGGTCTCCAGTCATCTCAAGGCAAATAAGGAAGCCTGGAATGCCGGCAGCTGTCCAAGGCACTGCAGTGAACTCCAGCTCTTCATGCTCTTCGAGCTCCTTGCCAACAGCTCTCCAGCTTGGTGGAGTGACTCACAGAAATCACAGCAATGAGATGCTAACAAGCAGTTGTCATCTGGCCCAATCCACGATGGGCTTTTCACAGGGTGACGAGTGAGATGGCACAAGTGCTTTCAGTGGTTTGTGAGTACAGCTCGGCGTGGTACCAGAGCATCAGCCGCCACGAAAGGCCAATGCTGCCCTCAGAGAATGAGCAGAGCTGCCACTGGCTCCACGGAGCTGCACACGCAGAGCAGAGGGCACTGCCTGGCCACACGTGAACAAGTGGCGACTCACACAAGGATCACTGCAAATATTGGTTTTATTAGTTGCAGCGTGAGCTCAGCACACTGGGCCATACTACACGGCACAATGGACCCAAGTCTGCAGGAGGAGCGCCCACCCCCATGGCACTGAGAATGGGCATAACGCACGCTGCTGCCATGTGGCAGCGGTTTATGTATTTCTGTACAAGGAGGAAAGCAAATGTGGAAGCAACTCACAGCAAGAGCTCCTCGACCCAACCCCTGGAGAGACCCCATGCTTCCCTCCCCAGACACACAGCCATCTGCCATCCTGCTGCTCCCTCCTCCCGGTTACCCTGAGGGTCTCCCCTCCGCAGGCACCACTCACCAGGCTTATCCACTGGAGAAGTAGCTTCAAGATGACTTGAGAAGCTTTTCTGCCCAGCTGCCCCGTCTTGGCAGGAGAGAGGGTGGGGAGCTGAACAAGGCCTGGGTCACAGCAGAGTCCTAGGAGGCTGGAGGGAGAGCAGCTGAAGCCAGCTCCGAGCTCTCTCTCTCTTCTGTAGCACACGTAAAGAGGGGTCTAGGTCAACCACAGTCTACATACTATCCCAGCTCCAACAGCCCCTCCTGGCTGGACCTGATTCCCCCCCGACCCCTCACCTCTGGCCCCAGTGATCCCTCCGGGCCAGGCCTGGTCCCCTGCACACAGGCTGAAAGAACAGACCAGAAATATTTGTAAGCTGCACTCCGGCTCTGCACTGATAATCCAATTAACTCTCCTTTTTTGGGCGAAGCTGGAGACAATGAGGCTGCTGCAGTCAGGTCACGCCAGGGCAGGGAGCAGGGAGTGAACTGCTGGGTGCCTGGCTGCAGTAAACAAGCACAACCCACAGCCAAACAGCAGCATTCTGGGACATGCGGGCCCAGTGCCCGATTCTGTGGCAAACTCCGCAGCCAGGGAAGAGCGTGGGGTGGCCCTGCTGCTGCTTTTCCACTGGAGGAGAATTAGATTTGGGTCAGGATATGTGGGAAGTGTCTCTGTAAATGACAAAGACAAAGGAACTGCAGAACCCCTCTATATATTCTCTGGGCTGGGCTTCATACCATGAGACAGGGCCTGCATCACAAGGCAGAAAATGCCTGGACTTGCAGGATTTGATGAAGATTTTATGGAAAGTGGGGTGTCCAGCCAGAGTCCCTGGTAGCCTCCAGGGCAGGGATTTCCCTATGCCCCTCCTTGAATCTTCCCAACACCCCTCCCAGTTCTGTGAACTAGTTACATGGAGTGTTGCCAATTTAGTGATTGTTTGAAAATATGACTTGAAATTAAAACATGAATACACACTTTACAAGCATATCAAGTGTATGATAAAATACATGTATCTGAAAAAGTATAATAGATTGAAAAGTATGAACACAGACTAGCTTCCTGATACAGGTGGTGTTTTTTATGACAATGTCAGTGCATTCATTTCGGTGATGTTGGCCAACCTAATAATTTCAAATGATGATTTGGAAGCAAAGTCTAAATGAGCTCTCCCTGACAGCCAGTGATGAGCTGGGGGCTGGAGGGAAAGGCTTCAGGCCCAGGCTGTATTTACATTCACACCTAATCTACCTAGGTATCCAGCAAACAGAGCTGCATTGCCCAAGTGATAGATTTTGGCTGAGGTTGGGTTACAAATCACTTGAATGCGGGGGGGGGGGGGCGTTAATGAAATGTTGTTATTCTTATTGTATGAGAAAAGGGCAGTAGAACTGTTGACTGAGGGAGTCAAGAGAGAGGGTGGGGACAGGTGTTTTGCTTGATGGTCTGCTTGAGTCACAAGTACTATTTGACCTGCCCCTCTCCACTGTTTAAAGACAGAGCTGATCAGGCTCCCTAGAGTCTTTTATTTTGTTAAGTGGCCACCACAGCTGATATCACTGATAATCAGGTCTAAGTGCTTGGACCTGCTGTGGGACAGTGTTTCTGCAGAAGAGATGGCCCAGTCTGCACTAGCAGGGGAGTTCCCACACTGAGAGCTCAGCTGAAATCACTGAGAGCTGGTGGAACCGCAAGAGACCAACTCGCAGAGGTCACACTGGCAGGTGGCAGCAGAAGGTGACTGCGCAGGGCCATTGGGAACAGAGCGATGGAGTGAACAGTGGCACAGTGAACCGCAGTGGGCAGAGTGAACAGGGAGCAGCTGGAGGAACAAGCAAGGTGCCTTCTTGCCCCCCACCTGGGAGGTGAACTCATGTGAAAGCACCTCTGAACTCTGAGTCTCCACTGACCAAGGACAACACCAGTGAGTGTTAATGAGGTTGTTAAGAACGCTGGAGACATAATACAGTTCATGCAAACAAACTGGCTCTGGCATCCTACTTTCTATCTAAGGAAGAGATACCACACACTACAAACTGGAGGCCAACATTAAGTGCATTGTCACTTGTTCATCCTGACATTGAACACTGGTTCCGAACAAGACCAGCAAATGCTCACTATCTTTCTGCAAGAAACTCAACTGACTGGCTAGAAACGTGGTGCAACAGTGAAGAACTCTCTCACAACACTAAGAAAATTTGCATACATGGCTGATGAATGCACCGATGCAAATAGACATCAAGTATTAAGTCATTGTGTATGTTATCTTGACGTCAGGGGTAGGCCAGTAGATGCATTTCTAGATGTTCAAGTTATAGAAGACACATTGGCTGCATCTGTGACAACCCACATCTTAGAAGAATTAAATGCTTGTCAACTGGACCCCAAACAGATGGCTGCTTGTGCATTTGATGGAGCTGCAAACTTCTCTCGATGACATAGTGGAGTACAAACTTTGCTCAGAGAAAAGTGTAACCCTAATCTCTCCTATACAGACTGCAGAGGCTATCTACTCCAACTAGCATCAGTACGAGCTGCAGACTCTTCAAAAGACATTAAAAAAGCTATAAATGTAACGGGTGATGTGAGGCAGCCAGATGCAAGTAACTTGGCACTGAAGTTTAGGAAGGGACTTAATGCCCCATCTTTCTCCCCCCCGGAGGATTAGATGACACGGCACTGTATGACACTGGGCTGATTTACTATTGATGCCAAAATCCCACCACTCAGCACTAGCAATCATCACTACCTTGGAATCAAACCGAGGCTTCTAGCTTCCCTTTGGTCCATGCCCACAGCTCCCAAGGGTGTCAGTGTCAGCTCTGCTCTGGGAGAGTTTACAATACTTAATTCTAACTGAAGATTTTCTCTCACTTTCCCTGATTTCCAGAGCAAACGGGACCTTGCAAGAACCAACACCTGGGGCCAGGGGCCTCAGGGCAATGTCAATCTATAAAACAAAAACCAGGCACCTGCACACATCTGGTCCCCCGACATGGCCCCAGCGGAGTCCTGAACACCTGAACGCAGGGTAGGGGTGGAAAGGGAAGTGCTGGGGCTGCCTGCACTACTCTAGCACACATGTTGACAGCTGCTTATTTCTTTTACTGAGAGGGGAGGGAGTCAGCACTTTCTAACGAGATGAAGGGTGTGTCCACACTGCTGTGACTACAGTGGCACAGCGACAGTGCTGCAGACATGATGCTGTAGCATAGATGGTTCCTGCACTGATGGAAGGGCTTTTTCCACTGACGTTGAACAGCGGCTCTCAACCTTCCAGACTGCTGGACACCTTTCAGGGCTCTGATCTGTCTTGTGTACCCCAAGTTTCACCTCACCTGAAAAGTACTTACAAAGTCAGACCTACAAATACACCCATGTCACAGCACATTGTTACTGAACAATTGCTAACTTTCTCATTTTTACCATGGAATATAAATACTGTACTTACATTTCAGTATACAATTTACAGAACAGGATAAACAAGTCATTGTCTGAATGAAATTGTAGTTTGTACTGACTTTGCTGGTGCTTTTTATGTAGCCTGTTGTAAATCTAGGCAAGTATCGAGATGAATTTTTGTACCCCTTGGAAGGCCTCTGCATTTTCCCAGGGTATGTGTATGCTGGGTTGAGAACCACTGACATAGGGAATCCACCTCTCCGAGAGGTGGCTGCTAAGTCCATGGAAGAATTCTCCCGTTGACCTAGCTGTCTCTACGCTGTGAGTTAAGTTGACCTAATTACATTGCAGAGGTGTGACATTTTTCATGGCCCTGAGCGACGGAGTTAGGTTGAGCTAAATTTTAGGTGTAGACTAGGCCTAAGAATTTCTAATGGTGGCTGAGGAAGCCCTGGCAACTAGAGCACAGACCATTTAAAAAGCACTGCGAAGTGCTGGAGTCTATGCGATCAGACTCTGCTGGCTTATTAGCTGGACGTAGCATTTAAATCAGACATCCAGACACATACAGTGGTTTGTGCGTCACTAAAACAAGCCATTAAAAAGTACTCCCTGGGCCAGAACGTGATCTCAGCTACACCAGTGTTAACCCAGAGAAACTCTGTTAGTTTCAATGCAGTTACTCCAGATTGACCAAGAGCAGATTCTGGTCCCCTATTGACATGGGTTTAGGATTACAGATTAAACCCTCTAGCAGGAGTGTTAGCTTCTTGGTAAAGTAACAATGAATTTACACAACATTTCCTCATTTCAGTTGCCCTCTGCACATGCAGAGAGGGGCCCACACCTGCAGATCCCAGCAAAGGGGGCAGAGGGGACACCACCACCTCCCTCTTGGGAAATGCTCCATTCCTCTGCTACCCCCTATGACCCCATCACAGCCGCTGCAATGGGTGGGGAGGTCTCAGCAGAGGCTGAACTTGAAGGGGTCAGAGGAAGGATGGTCTCAGTCCCAGCTAATTCAATACAAACTGGAAAACCCAAACAATCTGTGCAGCCCTGCTGGCTTTCACCATTCACTCGCTCTCTCTGACAGCTAGATCCTGGGCCCTCCTCCAGCGATGAGCCCCACTCCCCCATGGAAAGCAGTTGCAGAGCTGCCCTAAGGGGGCAGTTGAGAATTTCCCTGACAAAAGGGAACCCTCCCCACCACATCCCAGTGTGCAGCCAGCACAGCTGACTCCTGTGCTCTAGCATAGGGAGCAGCGAGGGTGTGGTGATTCCAGGCCAGCAGTGCACCCCCAACCAGGCCACTCCAGTGGCCATAATTTGGAGAAGCCCCTCGCCAGCCGCAGTGCCCAGGGAGTGGGGAGGTGCCTAGATCCAACTTTCTGTCCTCTCTGTGACAAGCACAGCTCAGCCAGTTACAGGGTTGTGCCCCATCTACTTTCAAACAACCTCAGCCCAGTGCTTATCCCAGGATGGACAAAACTGGCAGTTCTCAGCTGAAGTCACCAGGCAAGCTCCATAGATGTACAGATGACGAAGGGCTGATGTTTTCACTTGGCCTTGTGCCCACTTGCTGGCCATTCTCATGGAAAGCCAGCATGGGTTAAAGCAGTGAGTTTGCACAGGAGTCGTGTTTACGCTGGGGGTGCCTCCAGAAATCCCTTCCCCTGATGGCAACATTAAGTGCTGACAGGCCCAAGCATAACCTGGATAAACCAAGGGAGTCGAAATGCCGTGTGTCAGCACCCCCCTAGAGACACGTCTCCACCCTGGGTCATCAGCAATGCATGCCGTGAGCTCCCTCGTATAGGACAAAGGCAAGAGAAGAGAACTGGCATGCGGACTTCAGGGCACAAGCAGAGAGCAGAGCAGAGCCGGCTGGGTGTCACCTGGGACAGCACCACAGCTTCACAGTGAATACTCCTGCTTCCTGCTGAGCGGAGCCATGGGAAAGTGAAGCTGCATTACGCTGCACGGGTAGGACAGCCGTTGTACTTTGCCGCAGACCCCAGCCTCTCACAGCGGCTCCATTTGCTGGAATGCGGCGCTAAATGCGCCCATGTGGGTCCCAGAAAGGCGAGCTGTGCTTCCCACCCCAAGGGCGCAGTCGGGGAACAAATGCTGTCTGTGCTGGCACTGTAATAACCATTCCCCAAGAGCCAACAAGCACTAACTGCAGCCAAACCCACTGGTAAGTGAGTGGGAATGAACGACTGCTGTGGGCACACTGGAAAGCAAGAAAAGCCCTGGAAGCCCAGCAGTGGGAAGCACCTCACCAAACTTGTCCTGGTTGTCAGCTTGTTTGAGCACCTGCAGGGCTCAGCTGCACTGAGAATCAGGCTGCTTAGGTAGCTACCTAACTTTAGGCACCCAAGTTCGAAAATTCTGGCCATAAAGAGCTCCAGGTGCTAGCTTTGCTCACAGCCTGATTCTCAGGCTCAGCATGCCATGTGGGAGACCTGGCTTTTAGTCCGGGCGAGACCCTCTTGCTGCCGGACTAATAGGATCCAGGAGCCTTGAAGGGGTCAACAATGACCTCACTGGCTGAATGAAGTATGGCACTGCAGGATTCTTCACTTCAGTACTAAACTGTTCGCATGTTGCTGTGTGCAGTTAAACGGCTGCTGTGTCCCATCCCAAAGGTGGCTGCATTTCAGCAAGTTCCTTTCCTTGGGAACAAATCTATCACACAGCAGAGTTTTATCATGTGTGTCACTGGCTGATGGCGTTTGTGTGACAATGTTACATCACTGCACCCTGACACAACATCGCACGTAGGTGCATGGAGATTAGAGGAAACTCCCACACACGGGATAGGGAGCTTTCTCATGGAACGGGAGACAGCAGGTGCCTGTGCAGCCAGACCTTAGTTCAAGCAGCACAGCTGAGATCAGGCATGGCCCCAGGGCTCCTGATAGAGATAAATGGTGACTGTAATTCAATGAATTGTGACAACATAAAGGCGCTGATAATGGCCATCAAATTAGAATACACTCTCCTTTCCACAGATTATGTTACTCCAGCTAGACAGGATCTGATTTACTGACATGAATCCCATGGCAATGTTGCTCCTCCACAGCAGCCACTGCGAGGCAGTCAATGCGCAGTGTGAACGCTGTCAGAGAGGAAAGCCCAGGCACAGATCCTGCCGGGTTATTGTTCTAACAAGTGAATTTCACATCGCATATGCCCATCGATTAGCTGGTTATCAGGGTCAGTCACTCCACTCACAGACACCCGACACTAGCTAGACCTTCTAATAGCCGATTCCAACACCCCACCTGGCTGCTGTGAGTTGGGGTTGCCTGTCCTCTCATCACTCACCCTGTAGGGAGGGTGAATGCCCCTGACAGGGAAGAAGTTATTTCAGGGGACAGGTTGATAATGATCAAGTTTCTAATGGACTAATTGTATCGAGCATACTTAAAATTCCACCCTATGATTTCAGTTAGTTACAGGATTCTTCTTCTCTTCAATCCTAAACGCTGTATAGTGGTGCTGTCTGCTGTTAAATGGCTGCTGCATACTACCCCAGAAGTGGCTGCATTTCAACAGGTGATGTGATTCCTCTATTTATAGCTTGTAAATCAGTTTGCAAAAACTGCTAAGTGCACTGGGATCCTCTGGGCACAAGATAATCCACAACTGTTTCATCACACAGCATCTCTGAGCATTCTTCTATAAGAGTTAATTACGGCATCCGAAGAGTTCTTCTGAGCTGAAGACTGAGGCCAGAAACCTGACCGGTGCCTGGTACAATAGTGATATTGTACTTTTGATTGATCTCCACTCCCTCTGCGGCTACAGTCTCCTGGGAAAAGCTGAGCTCCCTCCACAGGCAGTGCAGCCAGTGGGAATTGAGGGCACTCAGAGCTGTGCAGGAGGAAGGCAGAGGTGGTCACACAATGAACTGGCTCTCACTAACTTGGGAAGAGGGATAGTTACTGGGCCTAGACAAAACACCCTAGAAATAAAAATACCAGGGTGTTAAAATACCGCCCCCCAACTTGTGCCCTTCCTCATAAAGCCCCCGGGCCCTAGTGAGCTTCAGTTAGTGCTTCTGACCCTAGCTGCTGTTTGGCTGATTCTGCTGGCACTGGAGCATCTGCTCTTTCTGTGCAACCCTCCCACAGCCAAGCTGGCTGGTAGCTGGTCTCCCGTGACCATACGGACCGACAGCTGGTCCTTTAGCTCCCATCAACAGGAGTGGGCTTTATTTCGTACCTAGTATCCCCTGGCAGGGCCGGCTCTAGCCATTTCGCTGTCCCAAGCACAGCAGCACGCCACAGGGCGCGCTCTGCCGCTCTGCCGCTCGCCGGTCCCGCGGCTCCGGTGGACCTCCTGCAGGCGTGCCTGCGGCTGCTCCACCAGAGCCGCAGGACCAGCGGACCCTCCGCAGGCACGTCTGCCGCCCTCCTGGCAACCGGCAGAGCGCCCTCCGCGGCATGCCACCCCAAGCACGCGCTTGGCGCGCTGGGGCCTGGAGCTGGCCCTGCCTCCTGGGGGTTCAGAGGCACTGAGTGAGGAGGGCGAGGGGTAGCTGGTGTATGCTGTGCGGGTGAGGGGGGCACCAAGAAGCTTCCTTCTCATGGAGCACTTTGATGGACGTGCTTGTGCTGATGTGAGCATGCCCAGAGATGCATCCCCTGAACAGTGACCGGAGCTCTTACCAGGAGCCTGGGCTACTTTCTTTCTCTCCTCCAGCTCCCTGTTTTGTTACTTGAGTGAGCCTGGAAGCAGGAACCAAGGGGCTAGAGGTTAACATCCTTCCCCAGGTCACGGCATGAGGATGAGAAGGAATGCAGGAGCTCAAGGCCAGTAGGAGGGAAAGTGTAAGAGGAGCCAGAGGAGCTTCCTGTGTGAGCTCTTTCTCTCCAGCACAGTGCCAGGGAGAGTGGAGCGCAGCAAGGAAACCAGGGCCAAGGTTCTGTGTCAGCAGATCCAGTCTGGGAAAGGCTGCCGGGCTCAGAGCCTGTTCCAGGGGACACGAGTCTCCCTTTCGAGATGGGTCAGCATCACAACACCCTGCCCTCCATAGCTCAGTTTGCTTCTGCCCACCTTGAATTGCTTTCCCCCTCCTGTGCTCTGCTGGGGTGGGGCGAACACACGAGGACATGAAGCATTTGGGAGACAGAAGAATTGATTTTAGTGGCATTTTAAGATGGACTATTACTGGGCAAACCTGTCTGAAGTCCCTTCACCTAAAGAGTCTGCTCCTTGGGCATTCTCAAACCTTGCTACTGGCCTACTGAAAACCACCCCAGTCTGCATGCACCTGGCACCTGCTGCTCCTGGAGATGGCTGGCTTTAGCTAACCCTTAAAGAATAAAAGAAATTAATTCCTTACTGACTGGTCAGACACAGGGCTCAAGCCTGTTCTCCTCCCTCCTGAGTGGTACCACTGCATTCAATGTGGTACCTGGGCAACTGGGGCAAGCCAAATTCAGCCCATATATTTGCACTCAAACATCTGCTCAGATGGTGCCTGACTAAAAAAGAACCGCAGACATTAGCCAGACGGATAGTTTAGCTGCCCCTGAACTTCACAGAAGCACAATCCATCCCCATTAGGAACCTATTTCCATCTCCACCTACAGCTTTTTAAACTCTTCCTGACTCCCAAACTGGTTTCCTCTGACGCACGAGTCTCTCTTACCTTCTGTGTGCTTGCAAAATTATTCAGAGGGCTCCTTCTTTGCTCACTGGAATAGTCTCTGCAGCACAGCATGGTGCTTTTCATCGCAGTTCCTCTAATTAGCCTCTGAATTGGTCTCTCCTTATTTTTATGCACCTCCCACTCCTCCTCCAGAGCAGATTGTTCCTTGCCTTTCCGTGCTGCCTGCTTATCGCTCTTCATAGCCCCACTCACTGACATCAGCCTGCTCCTTGGTTAGGCTCAACTGGGCTCAAAGGCAGTTGCATTGTCTCATCAACATGGCTATGTAATAGTTAATAATTATTAGTGGAGAGGAGAGGAAGAATACCCACTAGTTAGGTCAATAGCCTAGGACCTGGGCCCAAGTCCTTTCTCTGCCACAGATTTCATGTGGGATCTTGGGCAAGTCACTTTTTCTCTCTCTGTCTCAACACCCCCCCCCCCCGCCAAGGATAGTAATCCTTCGGTGCTGCGCAGGGGGGTTGTGAGGATAACGACATTACAGACTGTGAGCGCCAATACCATCGTAGTGGGATCAGGTAAGTACTTAAGGCAGATAGCTATCTCCATCGCTGTATCATATTCCAGACAAGGGACTTCCCTTCTGGGGCATTTGACCCCCTTCCCGAGCAAGAGGAAGGGAATTCTGGATAGAGAGTGTTGGGAATCCAGCCAGGGCACAAAACTTCCAGACTCTGAGTTCACCATTTTAACCTCTCCTAAAAAAATAATTAGCTGGCATGTGCTGCTGCCGTCTTTCTGCTGACAAGCCTTCCTCTCCCATCCTACACAGCACTAACATAGGGACAAAGAGAGCCAAATTCTGCTCTCCTTTACCCCAGTGTAAACCCAAAGAAATACCATCGAAGGCAGACGAGTCACTCCCAGTTTACCCTAGAGGAAGGCAGAGCTGCATGGGGCCCAGTGTCACACCCCTACGGCCCTCTCCCTCTGGGGCTCCCCTGGGGAGGCAGGTCAGCACTGTATGTTGCTAACGGTGTTTTGCAAGCATCACAAGGCATTTTGGGAAGGGTTAAAGGTGTGAGTGTGGAGTGGAAGATTCCTTTGCAGGTTGCGAAAGGTTGAAGGGGAGGAAGAGAGCAGAGAATGGGCTAACTTGACACTTCAGCTAGCTCAGTCCGAAGATAAGACGCTGGCCCCAGTCGAAGGTCACGGTGCTCGACAAGCCTATCTTATCCAACCCCAGCCAGCGATGAGAAAAGAAGAACTGAACAGAGCAGGACTGCAGAGACTGCAAAAACGAACGAGACGGCGAAGGCCAGCGAAAGGGAAAACAAAGTCTCGCATCCATGGAGCTGGTGTGTTTTGGGAAAGTTGAGAAGGCCACAGAAAGCCAGTTTGGACTGGTACAAAGAGCACCAAGAGCAGAGGTCCCTGAATGAAACACCCCAAAAGAACCCAGGACTTAAAAACTCTCCCAAGAGCCAAAGCAAGTCAGAGATTAACAGCAGACCCAGGATGACCCATGCACAGGACAAGAACTACTGTCCACACCTCCCCCTATTCTTCTTACATTACACCCAGGCTTGGCCAGCCTAGGGTAGTGCGGGTGTGAGTATGAAAGTGGGTCAGGGCTTGGGGCACTAACACTTTCTTCCTTCCTCTGAGTAACACTCACTGCTGTTATTTTATTAATAAAGCGTTAAAACTTAGACACTCGGTGTGCTCCATTATCTCCTCCCCTAAAGATCCTGTGGGCTCAACCTGATCACCTGATGCTTCAGGCAGATTTATGTTACCAATCTGTCACACCAGCATGTCTAGAACATGCTCAGTTCACCTCACCTAACAGAGGAACGTTCAGCAAGCTTACAGAAAGAGGGCGGCAGTACTATTTTATCTATCTATGTATCTATTTTGTTTCTGGTTGTTAGACATTCCTCTCCATGGCTCTAGGGACATTCACACAATCAGATCAGACCTAGCCAGATAAAATCCACAAATACATGATGTACAATGGGATGTAGCCCATGCTGGCCGTATTCCTGACTAAAAGCACAAAACCCAGACCTCCCGCAAGAACACCCTCCTCCACTCTGACCCACACGCTCGAGCAAGAGAGCTCTGCGACATGCTTTACCAACAAACAATGGACCAAAGTGGGGAGCAAGTTTCAGAATTCAGAACCTCTCCTATATAAACCAGCACCCCCACAGACAACAAAGGGAGCAGTAAAGAGGGGAAAGGAATCTCTAAACTAATCTAGGCTCAAATTATTTAGGATTTTGTAAGCCCAAACTAGCCCCTTAAACTCCGCCTGGATGTCAACTGGCAGCTAATGCTGATTCCGGAGCACTGGTATAATGTGCTCATGGTATCAACTTCTGCTTAACAAAGGCAGCCCCGCCACATTCTGCCTGAGCATCAGCTCTCAGATGGTCCAAGCTGTAGCTCCACGTAGAGCATGTGGCAGCAAGTTAATCTCAGGTGGACAAAGGCCATGTGCTCTTCACTAGACACACAAGGAAAAAAGCACTCGGCCACAGACGCTGCTGGAGCATCTAGGAGCAGCCCTGGATCTAACAACAATCCTAAACTGTGAATGAGGGAAACAAATGGGAGGGGTATTCCCTCAGTCGAGGCTGCTCATTGAATCTCTGCCAACTGCTCATTGCATCTTCCAGTCTGCTAACATCAGTTCAGTCATTCCTGGACTGAGGCTCAGCCAGCTATCTCCTAAATCATTCCCCGATACAGCCATTGCACAGCAAGGAGAGAGCGAGAGGACTGCATGTCGCCAGCACACTAAAACCACCACAGCCAACATCTACTCATTAAACCTCCCCATGGCTTCATGTGCACTCTGAACGGGAGCTGACAGCACGAGATCCTGCAGAACCCCACAGGCGAGAACAACTGCCCACAACTTATGCCTGGGAGCTCTCCTAGACAAAGGGGTGGAGCCACGCTAGGGTGGCTCCATTTACGCCTGCCAGGGATCACATGCACATCAAAAATAGCTTGCAGTCAGTGGTACCAAAGGTCGCAGTCAGTGGTACCAATGGCCACGCGCTGCCTCGCAGTCGGTGGTACCAATGGCCACGCGCTGCCTCGCAGTCGGTGGTATCAGAGGCAGCTGACAGACCTAAAACAATCAGCATGGTCACATGGGCGCTTTACCTTCATCTATTGCTAGGAGATGTTTTGGTTCCGTACTTCTCTTTGGTAATAATTTATACTTGTACAGGGCCAGATTCCGACACCCTGATGCTGTGCAGGGCCCTGTGGCACACAGCGTGAGGGAGGGGTGTAGACTCTGGCTCACGGCGCTTTTCATCTGCAGATCTCATGGGAGGGTCAGTGTCATTACCTCCACGTCGACAATGGGGAAACTGAGGCACAGCGTGGCCCAAGATCATACCGTGAGTCAATATCAGAGCAGGACATAAAATCCAGATCTCCTGGTTCCAAGCCTGCTGTCCTCTCAACTGGTGCACACTGCCCCTCTGATAGGCTGGGCAGGATAACACCATAAATGATTACTCACTGTCAAGATATATCTTAAGGTGCAAGAGCACCACGAAAAGGTAAGGTGTGGTTGAAGGTAGCACCCAGCAAAGCTGAACAGGTGTAGTGCCCCTGCTGGGAAGAAGGGGAAGGCCACTGTAAAGCTTCTTTCCCCAGCCTTTTCCTGGGGTGGTCGGTTGAGTGGGGTAAGGGAGGAGGGGTTAGCCTTTGATTGTGGTGGCTGGTGAACACTAATTCTTGACACTGGACCAGGCGGAATTCTCTAGTACCCTGACCGCCTAGGAGAGGTGCTGGCTATGCACCGCCAAGCATCGTTAATTCAGTTCCAGGATCAGGATCTCCACCAGGCTGCATTCATTCATTAGCAATTATTCCCCTTTTACCGTTAACATTTTGCTTCCTTTATGGAATTTCTGTCCCTTCCTCCCTGCAGGAAAAAATAACCGCACCCCTCCCCCCCACCTAGGGTGACCAGATGTCCCAATTTTATAGGGACAGTCCTGATTTTTGGGTCTTTTTCTTATATAAGCTCCTATTACCCCTCACCCTGTCCTGATTTTTCACACTTGCTGTCTGGTCACCCTACCCCACCGTCACAGAACGTTTCACCATGAAGGCAGCCGATGAGAATTCCCCAGCATGCAGGACAACCACAAAATAAGAGCCCTGCACTGTCCTGCAGGGTGCGGTGGGGTGTGTGAACATTGATTGGCTGGTTAGGAGGACATGACCTGCAGTAAACAAACAAGGAGAAGCCGCAGCTGTGCATTTGGGCACCTCTGCTCCAGGTCACTGTCCTGGCATTTAAATGCTAAGGGCTAGATCCCAGCAGCTCCTCTGAAGTCAATGCGGATTTATGCCAGCTGAGGATCTGAATCTGCAGTGGGAATGAACCCACGGTACATCAGTCCCCGACCTGCTGTGCTAGCCAGGTAGCAAGCGACCTGGTCCCCACAGAATGGCCAGAGAGCCTGCGGCTCAGCACTGGGACATTTGGGAGATGCCTCTCCCGTAAGTGGTTTGTGCAGACTTAGCTTATCCAGCCGCTGTCACAGCTGTTCCGAATGGGTCCATGAACACATTACACTACAGACCATTACGCAGCTCGGCTTCTTGTCTCTCTGCTGTGCCTTATCAAGTCTGAATTCTCTTTGGCTTGTTAACAGCTGTGCAGCTGGAATAAATGGCACCTGAGCCTTAACTAAACTCCAAACCGCTCCCAGAGCGCCCATCCCAACACCAATCCGACACGAAAGCCTTCGCCATTCCCTCCTCCTGTGTGAAAAGCATGGAGAGGAAACGGGGCCAGGGAGGGGAGAAAGACACTTCACATACCGGGGGAGGACGGGAATGAAGACAAAGGGAAGGAGAGCAGCAGACCGTGGGGAGCGAATGCCTCCTTGTCCTCTTCTGAACAGAACAGTGGAGCAGATGCACACTCATGCACAGAGTTTACCTGGCACACAGCTATTCACTGCGTGCAGGGACTGGCGAGGAGTTACACACGCCGCAGGCAAGCCAAGCCGCTTCCCACACCCCCGCTACTGCCAGGATTTCCAAGAGCACCCGAAGCGACAGAGCACTTACATTGATCATAGCATTGGAGGTGATCCGGAAGAGAGTGGCTCGCTCATTGACGGCTTTGATCTTCTCCCCGCTCTCGGCAGGCAGCTTCAGGTTCTCCAGCTCACTCAGGGACCTCTGGAGAGCTGCCCCATGCTTGGCAATAAGGTCATTGCACGTGCTTAGATCCTCCAGCTTACTGGCGAGGCTTTTCAGAGTGCTGTGCAGCTCACTCTTGTCAGACTGCGAGGCTGGCTCCTCATCACCCGAGTCATCTGGAAAGGGAGAGTGGGGGGTGGAGAGAAAGAACGGTTTCCATGGTTACCACTGGACTGTACTAAACCGTGAAGTCAGGCTGTGCAGTGGAAGTGAATCAAGGGCACCTCGCCTGTGCTGAGTGCCGGCTCTTCCAGCTGTTGAGCAGGGGCTGAGGGCGCAAGTGCCTGCACCCTGCCCTTGGGGACGGCTTTTGAGACTAGCCCCGTGCTCCACACGTGTCGCTCCTATTCCCCCTCCTGCTGCCTAGCTGCTATCAAACCTCCTGGAGCCAAGCTCTTCCTTTACTTCAGAGGCAGGGTCAGTGCAGAGCATGTCTGCCTGAAAAAAGCAGCCAGCCAGCGTCCCCAGGCAGCACCGCATGTCTGGGCGCTTTCCTGACATTCCGCCGCACTGTGGGAAGGAGCAGCACCAGGCACTGGGAGTCACAAGGCCAGGGTGCCCTAGCGAACACCTAAGCACTGGGGTGAGTTTAGGCCAGCAGTGCCCAGTCTCCTGCATCCAAACAAGAACAATGTTGTAATGATCTGATCCAAAGCTTAGAGACGACAGCAGGAAAACTCCCAGTGACCTCCCTAGGCTTTAGAGCCGCCCCCAAAAGAGGCTAACTGCCATGCAGGAGTCAGGAGAGCCAGATGTACAAAGGGGGCATTCACACAGGGCCAAGTCCCACAACAGCAAGTGTGGGGAGTTACGCCTCCTCTCCAGTTCCCATCATAACACCCTGGACTGTGATTAGCCAAACCACGTGGGCCATTAGCACAAATGCATAGTTTGGATCAGAATTTGTGCCTCCAGCTGTGGGATCCGGGGACAGACGGAACCACTGCAGGTATGTCTACAAAGCATTTTGGAGGGAGCTTCCCAGGGGTCCACAGACAGGGGCGAGCAGGCTCGTGCTAGCATTCTAAAAATAGCCGTGTAGACAGCACTTTGAACTCACGGCTTGGGCTGCAACTCAGGCTCTGAAGTCTTGGGAGGTAGCTGGACTTCCGAGCCCGAGACCCAGCCTCAGTTTCAAGCACTGACTATCCAGCTATTTTTAGAGCATGCGTCTGAGCCCATCAGCCTGAGTCTATTGACCTGGGCTGGGCAGCTTGCTCCAAAATGCTGTGTAAACACACCCGCAGGGAGTGCCGAAACGCCTGTCTTTCATAAGGAAAATGATTCTGTTCTGGGTGGTTTCAAGTTTCACCCACATGGAAAGGTCCTAGACAGTCAGGATAGAATAACAGCTTTTCTATAGTCCCTTGAAACCAGTCTATGTAATCCTGTAGATGGGGGAGTACAGGATGTTTTCGAAGTTCTACAGAAAGGAGAGCACTCTTCACTAAACACTACAGGGCTGAGTGATTTCCATAGAAAGCCCTAATGAATTTAATAAGATGAGCTAGTACGTAAAGGTTAAATCTCAAAAACTTACGTAATAACATAAAAATGGCCATAGTGGGTCAGACCAAGGGTCCATCTAGCCCAGTGTCCTGTCTTCTGACAGCGGATGGTGCCAGATGCTTCAGAAGGAATGAACAGAACAGGGCAATGTATCGAGTGATCCATCTGCTGTCATCCAGCCCCAGCTTCTGGCAGTCAGAGGTTTAGGGACACCCAGACCATGGAGTTACATCTCTGACCATTTTGGCTAATAGCCACTGATGAACCTAACCTCCATGAACGTCTCTAATTATTTTTTGAACTCTGTTATACTTTTGGCCTTCACAACATCCCCTGGCAACGACTTCCACAGGTTGACTGAATGTTGTGTAAAGAAGTACTCCTTATTGTGATTTAAATCTGCTGCCTATTAAGAACTCCTGGTTCTTGTGTTATGTGAAGGGGAAAATAACCCTTCTATCATAGCCTCCCTTAGTCATCTCTCTTCTAAAACGAACAGTCCCAGTCTTAGAGGCTGCTCCATGCCTCTAATCATTTTTTTGCCCTTTTCTGTACCGTTTCCAATTCTAATCTATCTTTTTTAAGATGGGCAACAAAAACTGCATGCACTATTCAAGGTGTGGCCATACCATGGATTTATATAGAGGCAATATGATTTTTTTTTCTTATCATCTATCCATTTCCTAACAATTCCTAACATAAGCTTTTTTTACTCCTGCTGCACATGGAACAGATGTTTTCAGAGAACTATCCACAATGACTCCAAGATCTTTCTTGAGTGGTAACAGCTAGTTTAGACCCCATCATTTTGCATGTATAGTTGGGATTATGTTTTCCAATGTGCATCACTTTGCATTTATCAAGGCTGAATTTCATTTGTCATGTTGTTGCCCAGTCACCCACTTCTGTGAGGTCCCTCTGTAACTCTTCACAGTCAGCTTTGGACTTAACCAATTTGAGTAATTTTGTATCATCTGCAAACATTGCCACCTCACAGTTTACTCCTTTTGCGAGATCATTTATGAACGTTGCACAGTATTAGTCCCAGTATGGCTCCCTGGGGGACCCCCCTAGTTATCCTTCTACACTGTGAAAACTGACCATTTATTCCAGGAGTGGCCAACCTGCGGCTCTTCAGAGGTTAACATGCGGCTCCTTGTCTAGGCACCGACTCTGGGGCTGGAGCTACAGGCGCCAACTTTCCAATGTGCCTGGGGGTGCTCGCTGCTCAACCCCTGGCTCTGCCACAGGCCCTGCCCCCACTCCACCCCTTCCCGCCCCCTCCCCTGAGCCTGCCCTGCCCCCACTCCACCCGTTCCTGCCCCCTCCCCTGAGCCTGCCGGGCCCTCGCTCCTCCCCCTTGGAGTCTCCTGCACGCCAGGAAACAGCTGATTGGGAGGTGTGGGGGAGCCGATGGGGGGCAGCTGAGGTATTACTGTGGCTCTTTGGCAATGTACAGTGGTAAATTCTGGCTCCTTCTCAGGCTCAGTTTGGCCACCCCTGATTTATTCCTACCCTTTATTGTCTAACTTTTAACCAGTTACCAATCCATGAGAGCACCTGCCCTCTTATCCCACGACAGTTTGCTTTGCTTAAGAGCCTTTGGTGGAGGACTTTGTCAAAAGCTTTCTGAAAGTCCAAGTACACCATGTCCACTGGATCCCCCTCATCCACGTTTGTTGACACCCACAGAGAATTCTCATAGATCGGTGAGGCAAGATTTCCTTTAACAGAAGCTGTGTTGTCTCTTCCCCAACATACTGTGTTCATCAAAGTGTCCGATAATTCTGTTCTCTACCATAGTTTTAATCAATCTGCCCAATACTTACCAGCCTATTGCCAGGATCACCTCCTGAAACCCTTTTTAAAAAAATCAGCATTACATTAGCCCTCTGGTACAGAAGCTGATTTAAATGATAGGTTACATACCATAGTGAGTAGTTCTGCAAGTTCATATTTGTTTTTTCAGAACTCTTGGGTGAATACAATCTGGTTCTGGTGACTTATTACTGTTTAATCAATCAGTTTGTTTGAGAACCTCCTCTACTGACATCTCAATCTGGGACAGTTTTGTCACTTAAAAAGAATGGCTCAGAGGGAATCTGCCTTACATCCTCTGCAGTGAAGACCAATGCAAAGAGTTCATTTAGCTTCTCTGCAACGGACTGGTCATCCTTGAGTGCTTCTTTAGCACCTCAATCATCCAGTGGCCCCACTGATTGGCAGGCTTCCTGCTTTTGATGGACTTAAAAAAATTGCTGTTAGTTTGTGTCTCTTAGGCTAGTTGCTCTTCAGATTCTTTTTTGGCTGCTTAATCCTAGTTTTACACAGGAGCCCTATCCACATTTTTAATCTGTTTTTATAACCAACTCTTGCCTTCAGTGTCCTGGCCTCAGTCAGTGCCACAAGGTAGCCCAGTGCTGGCAGCTGCTTGCTGCATGCCAAAAGAGGAGGTTATACATTGTGTGGAGCTGCAGATGGGCTTCGAGCTCTCACGCAGCAGGCCTCAGGCAGGTGACCTTTTGGGGAGGGAAGGTCGACTTCCAGGAATGTTACCATGTAAGGAAATATCAATTTAACATTTACAACAACAACAAAACCGGCAGTGCATTCGGAAGAGGAGTATGTTCAACATCACTGAAATGCAATGGAAATGGTGATTATTTTTGTATCTTAAAAACATTGTGTGATTTTAAACAAGCAATGAGTAATGAGTGTAATGTGATGAGTTTCTTAAAATGTGCCATTCTCCCTCCCCTAGAGGCAAGTGGAGTCAAGCACAAGTTGGGGTATCAAGAGGCTCTAAGCAGGGATCAGAGACAGCAAAAAATCCACCAGGAAGTTGAACTGAGAAACAGAGACCAACCCTGACACTACAGAGGTTCCAGGGTTGGTTTTGGAGCATCTGCAGCTCAGCGATGCAGCCTCCCCATATACAGATCCTGTGTTACGGAACACGGATCCCATTAAAGAAAGTCATGTGCACGGACTCGGCTCCACACGGTCACCATCCTGACCCACAATTCATGTCCCTTGGATCTGCCTTGCAGGCTGAGCTGGGAGGGCAGGCCCAGAGCCCTGAGCTGCAGGCCTCACCGTGTCACTTCCCAACATCGCGCCCAACCAGGTCCACGGGGCATTGCTCTGCTACACCAGGGAAAGCCTCCACTGCACCCCAATGACACCAAACACTGACACCTGTCACACAACTATGGCTTTGTGCTGGGTCTGAGCAATTGTCAGCTGTGTGCCCAACGATGTCCCCAGAAGTAAGTGCACCCTGTCCCCCATCATCTCTCAGGTGCAGCTTCACTCTGTCCTCATCCCCTTCCTGCGTGTGCACAACCCACCCTTGGGTGCAGCTTCACTCTGTCCTCATCCCCTTCCTGCGTGTGCACAACCCACCCTTGGGTGCAGCTTCACTCCATCCTCATCCCCTTCCCGCTGGTGCACGTCCCACCTTTGGGTGCAGCTTCACTCCATCCTCATCCCCCCTCCTGCTGGTGCACGTCCCACCCTTGGGTGCAGCTTCACTCCATCCTCATCCCCCTCCTGTTGGTGCACGTCCCACCCCCAGGTGCAGCCTCACTCTGTCCTCATCCCTCTCCCCCTAGTGCATGTGCACTCCATTTCCCCTGCACATTGGCTGCAGGTGTGCCTCCCATTCCCCACAGCCTCATGAGTAGATGTATTCTGTCCCTGTCCCCACAGGAGCAGGGACATTCTGTCCATCCCCTGTCACACCCCTGGGAGCACGGACTCTCCGGCCATCCCCCGTCACACCCCTGGGAGCAGGGACACTCCATCCATCCCCCGTCACATACCTGAGAGCACGGACTCTCCGTCTCATTGATTTTCAAGCAATTTTTTTTTCTTAAGAAGCGTAACGTTACAAGAGACAGCCCTCCAAAGAGTGAAGTGATCCCGTTCTACTCAGCATGAACCCAAGTGTTGTTCCTTGACTTTAGCAAAGCTTTTGATACGGTCTCCCATAGTATTCTTGCTGGCAAGTTTAAGAAGTATGGGCTGGATGAATGGACTATAAGGTGGATAGAAAACTGGCTAGGTAGTCGGGCTCAACGGGTAGTGATCAATGGCTCCATGTCTAGTTGGCAGCCGGTATCAAGCGGAGTGCCCCAAGAGTCGGGTCAATATATTCATTAATGATCTGGAGGGTGGCGTGGATTGCACCCTCAGGAAGTTTGCAGATGACACTAAACTAGGAGGAGTGGTAGATACGCTGGAGGGTAGGGATAGGATACAGAGGGACCTAGACAAATTAAGAGGATTGGGCCAAAAGAAATCTGATGAGGTTCAACAAGGATAAGTGCAGAGTCCTGCACTTAAGACGGAAGAATCCCATTCACTGTTACAGACTGGAGACAGAATGGCTAGGCAGCTGTTCTGCAGAAAAGGACCTAGGGGTTACAGTGGACAAGAAGCTGGATATGAGTCGACAGTGTGCCCTTGTTGCCAAGAAGGCTAATGGCATTTTGGGCTGTATAAGTAGGAGCATTGCCAGCAGATCGAGGGATGGGATCATTCCTCTCTATTCAGCATTGGTGAGGCCTCATCTGGAGTACTGTGTCCAGTTTTGGGCCCCACACAAAAAGGATGTGGAAAAATTGGAAAGAGTCCAGCGGAGGGCAACAAAAATGATTAGGGGCTGGAGCACATAACTTATGAGGAGAGGCTGAGGGAACTGGAATTGTTTAGTCTGCAGAAGAAAAGAATGAGGGGGGAACTGATACCTGCTTTCAACTATCTGAAAGGGGGGGTCAAAGGAGGATGGATCTAGACTGTTCTCAGTGGTAGCAGATGACAGAACAAGGAGCAATGGTCTCAAGTTGCAGTGGGGGAGGTTTAGGTTGGATATTAGGAAACACTATTTCACTAGGAGGGTGGTGAAGCACTGGAATGGGATACCTAGGGAGGTGATGGAATTTCCTTCCTTGAGGTTTTTAAGGTAAGGCTTGACAAAGCCCTGGCTAAGATGATTTAGTTGGGGATTGGTCCTGCTTTGAGCAGGGGGTGGGACTAGATGACTTCCTGAGGTCCCTTCCAATGCCGATATTCTATGATTCTATGAAGTGGCCAAGCCCTGGGACGGGCTGAGCGGTGGCTGTAATTCCAGTGCTAAGACACTCTGTCCACCAGTTTGTATCCTTACATTGACATAGGGAGACATGCCCCAGATGTTGTGAGGCATATGCCTGTTACCCTGTGCTTCAGGACTGTGTGGGGAGGTGGCTGTCTCTGCCCAGGGTCTCTCTTTCTGGAGGCAGTTCCCTGTCCTGTCCATCCTCTAAAGCACAGTATTTATCGACTGACAACACAGGTGTGCGGCAGCTCTCTCTGGGTACATCTGTACAACGGTTACGATAGTGACAAATGTCAACTCCAAATCAACCCCCAGTCCACACAAGGAACACCCCGAGTCCACGGGGTAAGGCTGAGTGGTTAGATAGGCCCCGAGCCAGCTCAGAAGGTCAGCATGCCTGCACTTTGCCAGAACAAGCTGGAAAATGAATTTCAGAGCTCGGGCTCACGCTTGAGAAGACCTGGCCTCCAGCCCCTACATGTGCTGAGCTCAAAGCTAGAGAGCCTTAGAAGGAGCCTCTCAGCTGATTTCAGTTGGTGCATAAGTTGGAAGGTGCATAAGCCGAGAGCAGCTAGAATGTACGTGCTGTGAGCTGGATTTTCAAATATGGACATTTAAAATGGGACATCCAGGTTCTGTACTTGGGCCTTTAAACTGGCTCTCTAAAGCATGTGACTACAGCAAGCCAAAGGCTTGCATTGGTGTCTACAGGTGCTGCTCTTGGCCCAAGGCAGCTAATAGGCATGTGAAGACAAAGTGCCAAACTGAACAGCCGAACGCAGGGCCCACGTGTCCCAGCTAGAGGCAGGATCCTGGTGTACATGTGACTAATCTGAGGATGGTGCCCCAGGCTCCCATGCCAAACCTCCATAAGTTGAGTTACTTATCTCTGGCAATGTGAAGTCTTAGGGCTGAATTCAGAGCTGCCAATCAAGCTGCCCAGCTTATGCCATCAGTGAACGCGGTCCCATGTTTTGGAGCTAAAAGAAAGACCTCCCACCAGTTGCAAACCTAATCCAAGTCCATGCATGGCCATGGGATGAATTTCTTCCCACAGTTAATCCCACTGACTCTCGTCAGGCAAGCAAAGCAGCCCCGGGAATGAGAGCAGGGCACGTTCTCTGCAGTGTCTCTGCCTGGCACGGCCCGCAGGGAACAGAAGGGAGAAGGCTGAGTGTCAACCAATTCTTACATGGCAAGAGAGCCCAAGGTGTGCGCTGGAGCTGAGAGCCTTTGAAGGTGCCTCAGTTACCATCAGATGAGGATGGCTTCATTGGTGTGTCAGGCACTCTGGACTGGAACGACAGGCCCAGCTGCTGCCTGAACTCTTGCCTTCCCTCTGATAAATGGATGCGGTTTTTTATCCCTCGCTGATTGATAAGATTTTTTAGATGATACGATTGAGATGGATGTTCAACCATCATTCAATAGTAGCACACTGATTCCACAGCTCGCGGGTCAGTGACAGAAACTGAAGGGGAAACAGCCCTGGATTTAAAACCAACCAAGCAGTGTTTATAACACAGGCTCAGAGCAATTTGGGTAGCACAGAAGGACAATCAACCCCAAGTGCTAATAAAAACTAAGTGCAGCAGGCTGGGAAGTGTTTTGGGCTGCAGTCCAGAGCACGTTGCATGGCCATGTGGAGAAAGTGGCCTTTGCACTGTAATCATACTAGATAATAACAACTTTGTATATAGGGGCATCTTCCATCCCCACATGCTTTATCCAGCATCTCTTGGGTGAAGAGAAGCAACCCATTCAACACGTACGTGCTGCACACGCTGCACACCCATTGTTAACCTGCACAACATTCCAACAAGGCAGGGAACCGCAGCCCTGGCTGCAGTAAGACATTGACCATTTGGAACCAGGCTAACCCCCTAGAGTTTGCAAAACACCTTGCGTCCGTACACAAAAGAGCATCAAGATGTTTACAAGTATTCTGGGAGCCACAGGGATAACTAGCTCTCAGCAGGTTTAGGAAGCTGTTAGGTTTAAATCTGACCCAGTTTAGTGCCAGTGTGGACATGGACAAGTTGAACCCGGTCCACTAGTCCTCGCTCTACTGCCCCAGAGGGAACTGGTGGGCTTTACATATCTCCCAGAATGCACCGGGGGACAGGTTCCTGAAGAGCACTGCAACTGGAACAACCGAGAGCAGTGCTGGAGCGGCAGGGCGAGCAGGCACGCACTGACCCGTCTGTGCTCAGACCTGGTCAGATAGCCTGAGCTCCTGGCAGAGGGCTGGGGGAAGCCTGCACTGTGTCCATCTGCACCGTCCACCAGCTCCTCAGTGGCAGGGCTCCTAACTTACTCACCGAGATTTTGAAAAAGGAGGAAACAGGGACATGTGAGCAGCTGGGAAAACTGACTCTTGCTGCCAAACGCCCAGATTCTGATGCTATTTAGCCAGGGTGTCTTAGGGACAACGAAGTAATTGTGATGCAGAGCTGAGGCTCATCCGACATCATAGACTTCCTCAAGCCTCAGCGGGAGGAGAGAACAGACCTGAGAGCCCCTGCTGGAATGCAGGGAAAGCAGCAAAATGCAGTGAATCATGTGACAAAGAGCCCCAGTTCAGTACCACACAATCTGCCTGCAGTCCAGAGCTGGGCCCCCGAGGCCCACAGGCAGATGACAAACTTCGGAAGCAATTCACACAGCCAGAAGGTAAGATGAATCCTGGCTACTGAGGGCAAATGATCAGGGCTAGTGTTTGTCACCACCAAGCAACAAAACGCCCCTGAAGGATTCCCAAGTCAGGAAAACAGTCAGTCGGAGACGTGAAGCGCACGGCAGGGGAAAGAAGGACACACGCGCTGCTAAGCTGCAGTGACGTCAGCACGACAACAGCTCACGAGCAGATCGCTGGGACAGAGTGTGTGAGCACGTACGGTCCCAGGGGAGGCAGGAGACAGCCGCAGACTGCAGGACAGGGGTTACAGACACAGCTCAGGGAACGACAAACAACTGGGAAGATGAGACCGTACTGAATTCTACAGGCCACGTCCCGCCCCCAGCACACAGACGTACCGGGGGTGACGGGCCGCATCCTGCCCCCAGCACATGGATGTACCCGCTGTGACGGGCCATGTTCTGCCCCCACTACATGGACGTACCGGCAGTGATAGGCCACATCTCACCCTGAGCACATGGAGGTACCAGTAATGACAGGCCATATTCAGTCCCCAGCACACGGACCTACCAGCAGTGACGGACCATGTCCCGCCCCCAGCACATGGACGTACTGGCACCGTCGGGTCGCATCTCACCCTGAGCACACAGATGTACCAGCGGTGACAGGCCACATCCTGCCCCCAGCACTCGGATGTATTGGCGGTGACGGGCCACTTCCCGCCCCTAGCACACAGACATACCGGTGGTGACGGGCTGCATCTAACTCTGAGAACACGGACATACAGACGGTGATGGGCCACATCCTGCTCCCAGCACATGGACATACAGGCGGTGACGGGCCATGTCCCGCCCCAGCACACGGACGTACCAGCGGTGTCCCGCCCCCACTACACAGATGTACCGGCAGTGATGGGCCACATCTCACCCTGAGCACATGGATGTACTGGCAGTGACGGGCCACATCCAGCCCCTAGCACACGGACGTACCGCGGGTGACGGGCCATGTCCCGCCCCCAGCACATGGACGTACCAGCGGTGATGGGCCACGTCCCGCCCCCAGCACACGGACGTACCGGCGGTGACGGGCCATGTCCCGCCCCCAGCACATGGACGTACCGGCGGTGACGGGACGCATCCCGCCCCCAGCACACGGACATACCGGCGGTGACGGGACACATCCCGCCCCCTGCAAATGTACGTACCGGCGGTGACGGGTCACGTCCCGCCCCCAGCACATGGATGTACCGGCGGTGACAGGTCACGTCCCACCCCCAGCACATGGATGTACCGCGGGTGACGGGCCACGTCCTGCTCCAGCACACAGATGTACCGTGGGTGATGGGCTGCATCCTGCCCCCAGCACACAGACGTACCGGAGTTGGCAGCAGCGTGACAGAAACGTGCTTACACCAAGAGCAGCATACACACTCCTGTCACAATAACCACTCAGCAAAGTTAAATGGAGAGGAGGAAACTCACCAAATCGCATCTTGCCGACCGGGTTCTCCTTCTGCCTCGAGTATTCCCAAGTGTCTTTCACCTTGGGGGGCTGCATTAATGGACTAGCGATCTGACACCTTCCATCCAGGTGTGACAATTACTCTATTGCACCCAGTCCCGAACCAGGGCTAATACAGCTCTCCTGGACACGGCCTCGACTCCTCAGGGCGTGACGCTGCTGGACAGACAGCTCCACAGACTGAAATCCTCACCTCTGGCTTGGGAGCAGCCACCTCCGCCTCACTGCCCAACCAGCCTCATTGGCGTGATGTGGCCTGTGACCGGGAGGCCTGTCCATTACAAACAGGACTGAGCCCACCTGCTCATTTCAGCTGGCCTCCCATACCATTCCTCAGGTGGCAGCAGCTCCCAGTCACTCCCCGCTTGGGCGGGATGTGAACATGGGACCTAGAAATGGAGGACTCTACAGCCCATGACAAATCCCCCTAAACCTGCCAATCCTCAGCACTGCATTGTGGGGTTTGCAAAACGTTCCTGCAAGAGGCTGGCAGGGTTTGCCTCGAACACCCCACCTTGCTACAGGCCTTGATTCTGCTAGGAAAGGGCTAAGTGGTTCCCCCACACTGCACACAAGGGGAGGGGAGAGTGGCTCTGTAGAGACACAGAGGACTTGGGACAGCCCTGTGCCCCTGGGAGCAGCCAAGCCTGTGAGAAACCAAACTTTATGTTGCATATTGCTAACATATTCGTCAACAGAAGCTAGATGCTGGGATAGGGGGGAGGCACGGATTGGTGGCGTTACGCGGGCACGGGACTTTAGTGTGAGATCAGGCTTGGAAAGGCACCTTGGTTCCAAGTCTGTCTCAATGTGGATGTCCCTCTTTAAAGGACAAAGCTAAAAGAGGAGTGTCACAGCATGAGGGAGCAATCAGGGCAGCAGGCAGAAACAGACACATCTTGACTGGTAGGGATGATTGGAAAGAGGAGGGTTCTTCCTCAAACCCACTGAGGCGGACAGGAAAAGCAGGTGCCCCATGGCTGACCGACGGGGGTGAGACTCAGCCTCTGGAAAGTGCGTCACGCCCTGTAAGAGAGCTGCAGAGCTGAGCACCGCACTGATCTCATGGGGGTGCACTCAAGCGCCCTGCCAGACTGCTGAGGCAGCTCTCCTCTAGGCTCGGTCTATACCAGACAGCGGATTCGGGCAAACGGACTGGAAAATGGTGCCAGGCAAGCCTGCCCATGTCGGTGATCCATGAAGGGATCCCAGTCCTCGGTGTCGATTCACACAGCACTGGGATAACCCAAATGATTCCGAAATCAGTGCCACGTCCTCTGAGTGCAAAACAGAGCAGCAGCGAGGAAAGAGCAGTCGGGGAGTCTGTCCTCCAGACAGGGAGAAGCACTGCAACCGCCAGCCCCGAAAGCACCAGCCCTGGCTGCTCACGCTAAAAACCCCACTGCTTTAGAGGTGAGTAGCAAGCTCTTGTAGTTGCCAGGACCAGACATTAGTGGGAGCCAAGCTCACATGCACTAAAGCTGCGCAGCCGGTCACAGGGCAGCTAGCCTCCCCGGTGAAGGGAATTAAGGGTAGACACATGTGACTAAACCGGGCCAGCTGGGGACAGGAGCAGTCAGTGAGCAAAGGAGAGAAGCGGACGAGGCCGGCTCTGGGAAGGGTAGGCCTGGCGAGGAGAAGGAGGCTGAGACTGGAGGGTCTAGGAGAAGGCCCCAGGAGAAGACAGGGTAGGGTTGGATTATGGGGCAGGCAGCCTGGCTGTTTAGGATTCCCAGGGCTGGGAACTCATAGGAGTTCCTCCTACGCTGCTGGGGGTACAGCAACCCCTGCTGTTAAGGGGAGCACAAACGGACTATTTGTGCAGCTGCCTAGCAAGGTGACGTGGTGACCCCTGGCAAGGAGAGGAGGAGGAAGGGAGCTGAGCCCAGGTACGCGGGCAGTACAGCAGAAGACGTGTGTTGAGTTTGTTTGGACTGTAGTTGTTCTCGGGCTAAGGCACTGCAGCAACATGACAGCACTGGGAGCTGCTGAACAGCTGATACATAGGGTCTGGTCACACGGCAAATGAAGTACAAGCCTACCAGGGACCTGGGTATGTACTCAGGATGCCAGTTCATGCCACGTGTTACTGTTACCTGTGCTGTTAGCATGGGTACCTGTGCTACAATCAACATGCATCCTAAGGGGAAACCGAGGCAGTGGCAGGTTTTGGAGGGACCTTATTACTTATTCATTCATATCCTCTAGCCAACTCTGTCTCAGTATAAAGAAAGTAAATGAACCTCTCAGAGTGTTCAGCTGAGCCCCAGAATAGTTCTTATTTGTCATACACTGACCTTGCTGAAAGCAGCTTACAGCAGATCCTGTCTAAGAAGCGGCACTCTGAATGTGAGTGGATAACTGGCTGGTGCAGGACAGACATGAGACTCGCCTTTCGTCCTCTTGTTATCAGATATCTCAGGACAACAGGAACCAGAACTGCTGCAACCACAGAAGTAGAGGGTGACAGTGGCAGAGTTCAGGGCTGGGGGGCTGACAGTTCATGGGGTTCCTCCTGGCAGGAGAGCCAGGACTGTCCAGCAAGGGGCTCAGTGTGAAATCAGTTCACTGCGGAAGATGTCAAATATTTAGGGCCAGATTCTGCTCTGACTTATACCAGCATAACTCTGGAGTAGCTGCACCGATGTCACAGGTAGAACAGAGAGAAGAATCAGACTCTTGCAGCTTTTCAAACTCTGAAAGCAGGTGAAGTTTTCCAGGCTTTTTTTATGGTCTCTAATGAGCTCTGGGAATGAAAACGCGAAGATTAAACTGAACTGGAGTTGTAAGCGCTTTATAGCTTTCAAAATCCATGTCTGAGAAAGGACAAAGGATGATTCAACAGCAGGAAGGCCAAGCCTTCGTTAGACACTCTAGCAGGACTAGGAGGAACAGGAGTGTGCTTTGAGAATATTCCAGTTAGAGGAACCAGCTTCTGAGAAGCGTCTGCGTTGCCTGTATTCCACATCTGCAGCACCAATCGCAGGCAGTGCTCACAGACAAGCCATTGCGCCAGACGGTTAATGAGAATGCTGCTTTGTATTGGTGATGCAATCAGCTCATCAAAAATGAACATTTTTTCTGGGCATCAAAGCAAAGCATGCGCCACATTCGCTGTGCATTTATCACCTCTCTCCTGCACAGCATGATGTTGGACAGGGGGAGGAGAGCCAGGAAAGCAAGGGGCAGGTGGGAATAGGGTGCTTGCCAACTCCCATGGAGATCACAGCTTTAGGAGGTAACCCAGTTCTCACCCCAAGGTATGTAAGCAACCAAAGACAATGAAAAGTAAGGAGTAACACAGCAGTTTCTGTGTCTCCACTGCAAGGTTCCAGATAGTGAGGAGAAATAACTCCTCTTGAGCACAGATGTTTGTCTGAATAGTCACACTCCTGCCCAGAACTGGCTGCATGGAACATTCTCCAGGCTCGATGGGGGGGATGCAAAGTATCCTAGTCTGGAGACTAAAATCTCTTTGCAGCAAACATCGAATGAACTGGAGCTAGGCCTATGTAAGCCGTTATACTGCTCTTGTCGTTGTAGGGTTTGTGTGCCGGGCCCAAAATGAACACTGCCAAAACCCAACGTCTCGCTTTCCCCCAGTGGCCTGCTTTTCACACACACACACACCATGATTTGTGTTGTATTGTTATTTACGCAGGAGGGCTCAGATATATCAGCCTGTTTGGGGGAGGTTCTGCCTCTGACTCGTTTTGCTAGCACGTTGGTTGAAGGATTCAAGCCACCCTCCAGGCGCTGTCCTTGCTCTGATCGCTAGCCAATCTTGTTGCCTGTCTGCCACGCAGAGTGGCCATTGCCAAGGTTTTGCTCTTCAGTGCTGCTGTGACGGGTTCCAGTAGCACTTCTCCATGGAACATCCCTTCACGTTAATGGAACGTCCGGATGCTACAGCCAGCCGTGCTGCTGGGCAATGGCCTTTCCTGGCCATATTCAATACATTTCTTATTGTTAGTGGCTAATCGACATTTTTTAAAGCATAGGAAAAAGCTAAAGTATGAATCACTGTTGACAGCAAAGAGTAACCTTGGCTTGGTTTTCTTTGACCATACCTCACAGGGGCCATGCATCAATCACCATGGCTATGTCATAGATACTCTACTGGAAATGTGCATACATGACTAAGCCAACCCCTTGTCTGGAGATACAGCTAGCAAGGGAAAGGAGAAGGAGGCTGAGAGGTGGGAGCGACACATTTACAATGTCTTAGCAACCGTTACTGAGAAAGAAACGTGCCCTTCACTTGTGAGTTTGTGACGCATTATATCATCCAAAGGCCTCCTACTGAGAGCAAAGGACTGTGGGTTACTGAAACAGGGCTCGGTACCCAACCTTCCCCAGCAGGACTAGCTTAGAAGGTTAGTGGTTTACACAAGGGACTGGCAGTAGGGACTCCTGGGTGCTATTGCCTGTGCCTTACGTGACCTTGGGCAGTTATTTCTACAGACCTCAAATTCCCATCTGTACAAAAGGGCTAATCATACACTCCACCTCGCAAGGGAACTGCGAGGCTGAAGTGCTTCCATTTCTAAAGCACTTCAGGATCCTTGGGAGGAAGTGCTCTGCAAAGGCAAAGTATTATTTGTAAGCATCTAGCACATAATAAGTTGATAAGTAATAGTCAAGAACAAATCACCCTAATAGCTTTCTATGACAGAGTGACAAGCCATGTGGATGGGGGGAAGCAGTAGACTTTAGCAAGACTTTAGCAAGGCTTTTGATACTGTCTCCCATGATGTTCTCATAAACAAACTAGGGAAATACAGCCTAGATAAAGCTATTATAAGGTGCGTGCACAAATGATTGGAAAACCATACTCAGAGTGTGGTTTTCAATGGTTCAGTCAAGCTGGAAGGGGATAGCAAGTGGGATCCCACAGAGATCTGTCCTGGGTCTAGTTCTATTCAATATCTTCATAAATTATTTGGATAATAGATAGCGAATACACTTACACAGTTTGTGGACGACACCAAGCTGGGAGGGATTGCAAGCACTTTGGAGGACAGGATTAGAATCCAAAATGCTCTTAAACTGGAGAAAAGATCTGAAATAAATAGGACAAATGCAAAGTACTATACTTAGGAAGCAATAATCAACTGCACAAATACAAGATGGGAACTGACTGCCTAGGAAGGAATCCTGCAGAAAAAGATCTGGGTATTATAGTGGATCACAAACTAAGTATGAGTCAATAGTGTAACACTGTTGCAAAAAAAGCGATCATCATTCTGTGATGTATTACCAGGAGTGTTGTAAGCAAGACACCGAGAAGTAATTCTTCCACTCTACTCAGCACTGATCAGGGCCGCCCGGGGGGAGCAGGGGAGGAGGGCAATTTGCCCCAGGCTCTGGGCCCCGCAGGAGTCCCCACGAGAGTTTTTCAGGGCCCCTAGAGCAGGGTCCTTCACTCGCTCTGGGGGCCCCGGAAAACTCTTGCGGGGCCCGGGGCCCCAGAGCTTCTTCCCCTCCAGGTCTTCGGCAGCAATTAGGCAGCGGGGGGTCCTTCTGTTCAGGTACCCGCCACCAAAGTGCCCCAAAGTACTGGGTCTTTAGTGGCAATTCGGCGGCGGGAATCCCCTGGCACTGATAAGGCCTCATCTGGAGTGCTGTGTCCACTTCTGGACCCCACACTTCAGGAAAGATATGAAGAAATTGGAGAAAGTCCAGAGGAGAGCAACAAAAATGACTAAAGGTCTAGAAAGGTGACCTACAAGGAACGACTGAAAAAACTGGATTTGTTTAGTCTAGAGAAGACAGAGTGAGGACACAGTAACAGTACTTAAAAGAGGGTGTTATAAAGAGGAGGGCGATACATTGTTCTCCTGAACCACTAAGGATAGGATAAGAAGCAATGACCTTAACTTGCAGCAAGGGAGGTTTAGGCTGGACATTAGGAAACACTCCTAACTGTCAGGGTGGCTAAGCACGGGAATAAATTGCCCAGGGAGGCTGTGGAATCTCCATCACTGAAGCAAGTTAGACAAACACCTGTCAGGGATGGTCTGTTTGGTCCTGCCTCAGTGCAGGGAACTGGACTAGATGACCTGTCCAGGTTCATACACAGTTTATACTCAGCTATCACTCAGGTAGAGTTTATGGCTTCTAAGTGTTTTTGCCTAAGGACTGAATAATAGCTGAATAAGGGCCTCAGGATTTGATCAACTATTCATAATAATAAAATAAAAGACAGGGATAGATTCAGAGCCTGTGCAGGCAGGTTTGGACTGAAACAGTCCAGATTGTATGTGCCAGAGGGGACCGTGTCCCTTAGTGATTAATTGTTCTGCTTTTTTCCATCCTTTGCCACTAATATTTTCCTTAGTCTGGTACATCTGTTTATCAAGGATGCTTAAATTCTGCCTCTTGCTCTCTCTAGGCACTCGGCTCTGATCAGTGCTTGTGGGCTTCCTTGCTGCTACACAAAGTTACATAAACAGATCCAGCCTGGAAAAAAAGATTCCTTCCTGCCAAGCGAATACACCTGGGCCGAAGGGTGACAGCTGTGCTATTGTTCTGTTCAGGGTGCGTCAGGTCAGACCAGGACTATTCCCTTTATTCTGTCTTACATAACGGCTGCAGCTACCAGAGTTCAGAACAGCCACACACAAACCAATAGACTGCTTAGAAAGAAACAGGAGCAGAAAACGATCACTGAAGGGGGAACAAAGAAGCTTTGAAAAAAGCCTGAAAGCCCACAGGAGGTGTCTAAGGGAAGGGCCAGTTATAAAACAGATCTGTCTGCTTAACCAGTGGCCCAGAGCTGCTGGAGACGAGCAGGACAGAGCAGTTCTGTAACACTGACATATTGGGATCCAGGTTTACTCTCTCTCCGTGACTTCCAAACATAATTTGTTCAAATCACAAAATGGGTTTTCAAAGTATTGTACTGGGGCTGCAACTCAGGGCCATAAATTCAAGCTGGGTAACAGGCCGGCCTCCTGGAGCCTCCGAGGTCTCTCTGAAACTGGAATGAAAAAAGCAGAGTCTTTACTAGCCTCCTGCTGCTAACAGGTAGGAATTCGATCACAGAAACTTGAGGATGTAGAAAACCAGGTTCTCATGGAACACTTAAATTAACATGATCATATATATATAATTATAGCATCCCTATAATGTAAGGGTAAAATGTTTTTACCTTTAAATTACTAATATATGTAATTTACAGATAAAAGCATTACAGGAATGCTGTAATTATCCAAAATTATCCCCAAACCAAGCATTATAGACCCAGGAAATTCAATGTTAATGTTACACTAGGAAAAAAAAATCCAAACATGCTAAAGTAAAAAATGCACAGTTAAAGCATCCAAACAACTTTAACTCTACCCCATTGTTAGTGTCATGCAAAACTGTGGAGATTCGCTTTATATCCGTGGACCAGGTTTGCAGATCGCAGATCAGATGTGGATACAAATTTTGTATCTGCGCAGGGCTCTACCTATAGGGATGCTATGAGGAGGGAAAAAAATCAAATGTGTCTTTAAAGAGCAGTTTAATCTAATTTGGGACCACAAACACTAAAACACTTTAATCATAAGCATATAGTCATTACATGGCATCACGACATGGCAGAGTGAAGGCTGCTTGGGTGCCCTTAAGTTGCTGATGTGTATTCCCAACCTTAACTCTAGTCTAACGTTTTTTGTCTGGTAACATACAGAGAGTCGAATGCCGGCACCAGTGAGGAGTTTTGCCATTGACTTCAGTGAGGGCAGGATTTCACCTGCAAACTCTCTAACCCCAATGGAGACAGTGCCTGGGTGAGAGGGAGGCGTTCAACTGAACACTGAGGACTTTACTGAAACATCCTCTTCAGTGTGTGCAATTTTAATTTCCCATCGCTCAAGTGATGCCTCAACAAAACAAAATCCTGGTCTCAGAGAAGGCATTAGAATCCTGGAGCTAATAAAATGTTTGTTTTGATGTAGTTTAGTGAAGATCAATTTATCTATCTATTCCCTGTTACATTCTTAAACTCCTCCTCACTTTTCCTTCTTGGGTTCCTTTCCGTCTGCGTCCATTTAAAAAAAAATGTAGGCGTTAGGAGTGTTCCCATCCACCCTAACCTATCTATAGATACAGCTGCATATCCTCTCTAAAAGCAGCAAAGAATCCTGTGGCACCTTATAGACTAACAGACGTTTTGGAGCATGAGCTTTCATGGGTGAATACCCACTCCATCAGATGCATGTAGTGGAAATTTCCAGGGGCAGGTATATATATGCAAGCAAGCTAGAGATAATGAGGTTGGTTCAATCAGGGAGGATGAGGCCCTGTTCTAGCAGCTGAGGTGTGAAAACCAAGGGAGGAGAAACTGGTTCTGTAGTTGGCAAGCCATTCACAGTCTTTGTTTAATCCTGAGCTGATGGTGTCAAATTTGCAAATGAACTGAAGCTCAGCAGTTTCTCTTTGAAGAGGTAAAATCCAGTACACCTGAGTCCTGAGCAGGGGCGTGCAGTAAAGGGAAGAGCTGCGAATGCTCCTACAGATCTTCCTAAGGAATGCACCTTTGCACATCATCACCAGGCAGCAGAGTGGGGTCTGGTGGAAATGCAGCCAGAATCTTTGTCTTTTCCCAGGCTGCTCCCACTCTGTTTGATACTGCAGCAGCATCAATGTGACGACTCACCATCCCAGAAACATCTGTTTTCACCTTCTCATTCATTTCTTTTCCCAGCATGACGAAGCCAAAGACTGACCAGAGCACTGAGTTCTTCGCCTGTAGTTTTAACAGGAACTGGGACAACTACAGTAACTGGCAAGATTCTGATTTCTCACGTCTCTTTCTGCACAGTTACTTCTGAAAAGAATCACCTTGTCCAGTGAACCTTGCCAGGTGGAAGAGCTTATGTCTAAAGGTCACCACTGAAAGGACAATAGTTTCCCAAGGTGACCAAATACAAGGGACTTTTCAGGGAGGTTTTTCCGTCTCATACATTTGTGCCAATTCTGTCAGGAAATATTTGATTTCACTTTGACAAGCTTGTTAAAACCCTCCGAAGGTCAACAAAGCACCACATAAAAACATCCAGACTGGGTCAGACCTGCTCACCTCTGGCCTTGACGAGTGCAACTCCCTCCGCGACAGCCTCCTTCCTTCACACACTGAACTCATCACTGTCCATCGCATCGCAGCCAGACCCATCTTCCCCCCGCTGGTCCAGCCACATCATCCTCTCCCTCGAGAGCCGGCTTTTGCTTCGGTCTCCGGCCACATCGCGGGCACGCTCCTTGCCCACAAAGCCCCGCACAGTTCTGCTCCTGTGTCCAGCTCACCTCCAGCTGCCCCCTGCCCCCACGTCTGCCAGTTCAGCCCTGGTTGGCCAGTCCTGCTCCCACTGACTTCGCTGGGCCCTGCACAACTAGGGTCAAATTGTGGCTACAGTGAAGTCAATGAGATTTTGCCACTGATTGCAATGGATAAGAACATACATAAGAATGGCCACACTGAGTCAGACAAAAGGTCCATCTAGCCCAGAATCCTGTCTGCCGACAGTGGACAATGCCAGGTGCCCCAGAGAGAATGAACAGGTGATCCATCCCCAGCTTCTGGCAAAGAGCAGCCCTTGGGCGCTATAGAAATACCAATCATGTATTACTTTGGTGTCATGGCCAGGCTCTGCAGCTGAGGGCTGCCTTCTGCCTATTGTCAGAACTAATCAGTGAAAGTTAATTTACACTGATTCTTCAAATCAGCAAAAGTGGAGAAAATTGATTTGCAAAGAAATGTTTCCATTTGCACAGTAATTCACTGGGTTGTTGCAGTGCTTATGATAATACAGTATCACAACGTGCACTCCAACTGAAACGACGCCTGACAAACCGTTCACCTTAATATTGCTCTGAATCCCTGGTAACATTCACATGAAGACATCAGAAATTTATTTGGGCAGCACAACCAAGGAAAGTGGATTTGGCTCTCTCTGGCATAAAACAGGTCATGTCTGTTAAAAGGACTTTGATGAGCAAAGGAAAATACACATTGGGATTATGCCCTTTTTTGCCTCTTTATGTCATATCAAGAGCAGGGTGTGTTTAATTTTGTTTTTGTAAGTTGTGGGGTTTTCCTACTTTTTTTTTTCCATTAGAAATTCTGTTATTGTCTGCCCTGTTTTTCCAAGAAGACTCTATAGCCAACTAGACTAGCAGGATTCTGACACCACAGGGACTAAGGAACTGAACCTGCGCAATCCAAGTGAAGAGTTTTCTGTCAGACTGTTTGGTTTTTATTTATTTTATAACAGCACCTACTTAATTCAATCACCTGACAAATGGCTGGGAGGCAGCATCTCTTCGGAGGTAACACCCCACTTCTGCTCCCTAGCAGTGAGAAAGCTTCCACTCCAGTATTTTTTAATCCAATTTTAAATTGAATTTAAAAATCTAATTTTCTTTTAAATATTTATTCCACTTCTTTAGTTACTGGCCTGAATACCATGAGTTGAGTGCCACTAGCCGGTCAGGTTCCCTGTACGTTCCCTGGGAGAGGACATGCCTTTGTGTGTACTGTGCCCAGCCCATGGGGCTCTAGGAGCTACTCTCATGCAAATAATGCACTCTAGTCAGTTCACTTTCTGGCTTTGCACACTGCTGAGAAATGCAAAAATCAAGAAGGTCTTTTCACAGCTTAAAAAAAACTCACATTGTAAACTGTTCTTCGTGCAATATTTGTACAGCGCCTGGCACACCAGGGCCCTGGCCTCTAGGTGCTACCAAATTACAAATCATAATAAAGACATTTCTGTATGAAGTGTTTTTCTTCCCCTAAACTACCTGCTAACTTACCTTGAAATGCAGCAGAAACCCCTGAGAAGTCAGTACCCATAACGGTGCTGTGCATCGTTTTACTCAGGTTATTATTTATTGTACAGAGCAGTACTTACAGGACCAAACCAAGATCAATGGCCCTTTGCTCTAAGCACTAAACACACCCATGGTAGAGAGAGTCCCCAGACCTTGATTCAGGAAAGCACTGAAGTCCCATTGGCATCAATGGGTGCTTAGGCGCCTTCCAGATTCAGGGCCTCAAGGAGATTACTATCTAACCAGACAGGACAGAAAACGGGTGGAAGGGGAACCAGAGGCACTGAAAGAGGAAGTGACTTGCCCAAGGGAGAGACAACTCTGCCAACTAGCAGATCGGTGGCAGAGTCCGGAACAGACCCCAGGTCTCCTAACCCTCCATCTAATGCCCTACCCCACGGATTTGGTCGGTATCCACTTACTTATCAGTCTGACATTTTACAAAGTCGTTTATTTATTATTGATTAATTGTAATGGATCTCCTAACGGCAGGTGCCCGTGGTTTTTATTTGGATATGTGCACTTAACCCACATATCACACAAACCCTGAACAACACAGGCCACCCCAGGACTTACTCTGCTCATCACTTTATTTCATACTTTGCTTTGCAACCAAACTTACAAGCACCTTGGTTTTGATTTTTATCTCTAGGACACTAAGCACAAGGCAGTTGCTATGGGAACAGCCAGCCTCACCGTAAGCCAGGAAGACTATTTTTAGAACGGAGACGCTCATTAATCTCCTGTGTAAAATGGATCAGCAGCTACCAGCCATAAGACTCTTTGGGCTGCTTTTTCAACCTATCGGCTCAGGAGAGCAACTGCATGAAATTCCTGTTCACAGAACAATGCTGCAGACACAAGCCATGAAGGAAGAAGCTGCCATTACTTCACCCATTCCTCTTATTCCCCTTCTCTCCATACAACTTTCTTCTGCTAAATACTGAACTTTGCCTTCAATCTCTCAGGAGTAGGGTTGCCAACCCTCTAGGATTCTCCTGGAGTCTCCAGGAATTAAAGACTACTCTTTAATTAAAAAGATTATGTCCTGTGATGAAACCTCGAGGAATATGTCCAACCAAAATTGGCAACCCTACTCGGGAGCCATCAGAAAACTATTTTGCTAGAGAGTTTCTCAGAGAATACAGGCATTGTGCTGCACAGGTGAGACATCAGGTCATTGCATTCTGGCCTGTGGCAAAACCAAGCAACACAATAAAAGACAGGCTGAAGCGTGAGACTGGGACAGCACACTCCACTCCAGGGTCATCACAACTTCCTGCAAGCTCCCACCGAATGATCTGCAGAGATCCTGGAATTCTGCAGCTGCTGATCAGATTATTTCACAGGTCACACACATTCTAGCTAATCATCCATTGCCAGGAATCCCCGGAATGCAGGGAGACAAGAGGACCAAATCCTTTGGAATTAGTCCTTGTATTTATGGTTCTAGAAATCCTGAGCTTGCCACCCAAGCCCGGCTAGTGCACCCCCCCAGTGCAACCTGCACACTGCAGTGGAAGCTTCAGCACACCAATGATACAGGGCCCCATTTCTATGCACCGTTCTAGAATACAATCAGTGGTGTGTTCCCTCCACTGTTTCCATTATAATGAAAGCCATCACCCCGTGGAGGCCCCGCTCACCCTCCTGTTAACTCTGAACCCATGTTGCTCACCAGATCTTTAGCAAATTTTCCTTCTCTTTGGCCTGGTCTACACTACAAAGTTAAGCTGACATAAGCCACCTTGCGTTGATGTAGTTGTACACGAGTCTACACTTAAAAGTTGTCTCCTGCCAATGTAAGTGCCCCGGGGATACGCCAAGACTGTAACACCACCACCCCGAGCAGCGCCGGGCTAGGCTCAACGTACGGAGGTCGACGCAGCACGAGTGCAGACACTGCGTTACCTATGTCAAGTGTCTCAATGGTTAACTCCACTGCTCAGGGGGGTCACGTAGACCACAAGCCCCTCCCCCCACCTTTAAAGCCCCCACATTTTTGAAATGCCTTTTCCTAATTGTCCAGCTGAGCAAGCACATCTAGCAGCTCTCCGCTGTTGTGTGGAGCTGCCCGGCTGACCATGCCAGGTACACGCTCCAGACATGCCACAGAGGATATTGGATCTCCTGGGCCTGTGGGGAGAAGAGGGTGTGCAAGCATTGCTCCGAATCAGGCACAGGGACATGGACAGCTATGAGCAGACTGCTTGGGGGATGCAGGAGAAGGGCGGTGATGGGGACCAGCAGCAGTGCCCTGTGACAGCCAAGGAGGCCAACAATCGATTGGGTGCTGAGCCGCAGACCTGCCACTTTTACGAAGAGCTGCACGTCCTACTTGGTGGAGAGCCCCCGCCCCTCTGTGGATACCTCCGAAGAGCCCCAGTCACAGGCCCCAGCCATGAATAGCGAGCAGGAAGAGGAAAAGTATGAGGGGAGGGGGACAGGCAACTGGGAGATCTAGCTGTGCTGCGAGCCAGGCAGGACCTGTTTGGACTCCACTGGAGTCCAGCACGGACAAGCCCAAAGCAGGGGAAGGAGCCTCAGAATGTGTGTAAATGAAATTCCCGTTACAGTGTTGGCACCCCAACTTACCATGACCCAGCTACTGAATTCTAATTAATTGGCATGCACCAGAAGAAGTAGTGGTACAACAAAGATAGGCCAGTTGTTATCTGCTTCCCATTTCCCTCTAGGGCGTATGGAGCAGTCTGTTTATGCACACAGCGAACCTCCTGCGAGATCTTGATGAAACGTCCATGGAGGTAGGGCACTCTGCAACCTGCTCCTGAAGGTTTCTAGGGATGGCAACCTTATTTCTGCCCCACGCCAGGCAGCAATAACATCAGCAGGCAGCACTGCCCTAAACAGGCGAGCAGCAAATGAGCCTGGGCGCCGGGACGCCGGCAGCAGCCGTGCTCTCTCTCCCTTTGTTACTTTAGATCAGCAGTAGGCAACCTATGGCACGTGTGCTGAAGGCGGCACGTGAGCTGACTTTCAGTGGCACTCACACTGCCCAGGTCCTGGCCACCGGTCCGGGGGGCTCTGCATTTTACTTTAATTTTAAATTAAGCTTCTTAAACGTTTTAAAAACCTTATTTACTTTACACACAACAATAGTTTAGTTATATATTATAGACTTATAAGAAAGAGACCTTCTAAAAACATTAAAATGTATGACTGGCACATGAAACCTTAAATTAGAGTGAATAAATGAAGACCTGGCACACCACTTCTGAAAGGTTGCCAACCCCTGCTTTAGATGTCAGCTACCACCACCATCGCCTGTGGGAAATGCAGCCATTCCTCAGTGCCCAGGCCCTATACTCTGTTTCATGCTAACCGAGCAATTCCCTCACCCAGCGGGCCATACTCACCACGGCTGGTGCTGGGAGTGGCGCCAGGAACAAGCACTCCAAAGCAGCAATGCCAATAAGAGCGCGTTGTTTAGCGCTTTACGGGAGCAAGGGGAGGGGGGAGTTGCAAATCTTGTTTCACCTGCTCAACATCCTGTACTGACAATGGTACCTCTGTGTTTTACCTGTAGCTGCTCCCTTGAGGGGTACATCTTCCCCACCAGCGGAATGACTGACATAGATACGAGGAGAAAACAGAGGACCTGGGAGGTCACGTTCTGTGGGATCCTGCAAGACAGTGCTGCCTCAGGCCTTGAACAGAGGGTGAGTCTTGAAGACTGCATGGAGAAGGACAGAGGGGACAAGAGGAAGGCCCAGGACAAGGGCGAGCGGAGCAACTGCCCAGGGCGCAAAGCTGCGAGGGCAGTGTTTCTGTCTTCCATTTAGCACAGAGGTTTTCAAACTGTGGGGCACGCCGCAGGCAGGGGCTGGTTCTGGTGCCAGGCTCCTTAGGGGGAGAGGCAAGAACATGTCCGGGTGCAGCTTGGAGCAGCGCTGCCTGCCCTGCCTGAGGAGTGTTTGGCCATGTAGAGGTGGCCCTGCTCAGGGAGCAGGGCAGGGAGGGCTGCCGGGCAGCCAGCCAGTGTCCCAGCTCCCACCACGAAGAGCTAGGGGCTCGAGCGGGATGGGCAGTTCCCAGTTTGAAAATTTCTGCGTTAAATGGAAGGCAGATATCTGGGGGGAGATGTGACCCCGCATGCCCCCCCACATTATCTCTAGAGGGTGCAGATATGCTTGCTCACCCAGATGCTAAAATGCTTCATTACAGCTCTGCCGCCAGCACACACAGATGCTGCAGACTCTTATGGATCTCCAGGTTCAACAATCCCAGGCTTGACTGCCACTGCACAGCATGGAGAACTGCAGCACAGCGCCTCCCTACACTCCCACCCTATCCCCAGCATTCCTCATGGCCTCGGGGCCAGCGCGCCTACCCCCATCACTCCACACCAGGGGAAAGCACGGATAGCTGCAGCTTCCAATATTCTGACCTCAGAGAGCCATGGTCTATGCATGCATGGCTGCAATGCACTCCAGTCTTCCATTCCCTTCTTTGTTTATTAAGGGTTCCCAGATTTATCAAAGTTAAAAAGTATTTACTAGTAGATTATTTGTTAGGTGCTGTTTTCATTACTAAATAAAACTCTTTTACTTTGAAAGTTATTCATCTTCATTAGTTTGTAACACACAGTTTATAATGCCCACAGACATAGTGGTCTTGTACACTCACAATTCACTGTGACAAACACAGGGTAAGAATCATAAATGTACAGCAAGCACTACAAAATTAATAGGTGCACTGTCAGTGTTATAGTCATACCTGTACACCAAGCACCACACAATTCCTAACAGACCCCAAAACAGCAGGGCCAGAGAGACCCCAGTACCCCACAATGCATTCCTGTGGCTCATTGTTAAGAGCTCTTTCAAAGCCTCCCTGAGCCATATAGCTCCATGTTGGGCAGTTCTAACAGCCTTTGTGTCTGGCTGGTCAAACTCAGCAGACAGGCCCCCTCCACCTCTGCCTCCACCCTTGTGGCAAGTTCTCCCCTTTGCTTCACAGATATTATGCAAGATACAACAGGCAACTGTAACCACTGGGATATTTTTCACACTGAGATCCAATCTGGTGAGCAGGCAACGTCAGCGCCCTTTCAATTTACCAAAAGCATATTCAGCTGGCATTCTACACCTGCTAGGTGGGAGTTGAATCTTTCCTTGGAACTGCTGAGGTGGCCAGTGGATGGCTTCATGAGCCAGGGGAGTAAGGTGTAGGCTGGCGCCCCCAGAATCACTATTGGCATTTCAACATTGCCAAGCATTGGCCTGCTAAACCCAGGGTTGTGAGTTCAATCCTTGTGGGGGCCACTTAGGGATCTGAGGCAAAAATCAGTACTTGGTCCTGCTAGTGAAGGCAGGGGGCTGGACTCAATGACCTTTCAAGGTCCCTTCCAGCTCTAGGAGATGGGTATATCTCCTATTATTATTATAATGGTAATCAGCCGGTTGGGAAAGAAAGTCTCTGCTTGTAGCTTTCCTGTGTTCTTAAAGATGCTAGAGTCAAGCACATTCTCTGATCAGCACACACTGATGTCAGTGAAGCATCCCTGTGATCCACCAAACGCTTGCATAACCATGGAAAAGTAGCCTTTTCTGTTGATGTATTCTGGGGCCAACATAGGGATGTGCTCTCTATTGCACCACCACAGTCTGGGAATCCCATTGCTGCAAAGCCATCCACTATGTCCTGCACATTGCCGAAGAGTCGCAGCTCTGCACAGCAAGAGAGAATTAATGGCCCTGCTCCCTTGCATGACAACAGCCTCCACAGTGGATTTTCCCACTCCAAAATTATTTGACTTGTAGCAATCTGGGTGTCACGGAGAGTGGGGAGTCCGGCCCTGCACCCCTCTTCCTGGGACCCACAGTGACTCTCAGCCAGCCAGTAAAACAGAAGGTTTATTGGACAACAGGAACACAGGTTACAGCAGAGCTTGCAGGCACAGTCAGGACCCCTCCACCGAGTCCTTCTGGGCTTTCAGGGTGCTTGGATCCTAGCTAGGATACCCTGAATTCCGCCCACACAGCCCCAAGCCCAAACTCAAACTGCTTCCCTCCTGCCACTCCCTTCCTTTGTCCCCTTCCCGGGCAAAGGTGTTGACCTTTCCCTTCCCTTACCTAGCTCAGGTTACAGGCTCTGGCATCGTCCATCCCCTAAAGTCCTCCCCTGCTCTCCCACTCCCCACACAGACAGTCCCTACTCCATCACATCTCTCCCCCCTTCGAGACTGAACTGAGCGGGGTCACTCTGCCCAGTGACCTGGGGAAGTTCAGGGTCCCCTCTCCGGGACAACGCATCCGCTGTCAGGTTGGCACTTCCCTTCACATGGACCACGTCCATGTCATAGTCCTGCAGGAGCAGGCTCCACCTCAGGAGCTTGGCGTTGGCTCCTTTCATCTGGTGCAGCCAGGTCAGGGGAGAGTGGTCGGTGTACACGGTGAAGTGTCGCCCAAAGAGATATGGCTCTAGCTTCTTAAGGGCCCACACCATGGCCAGGCATTCCTTCTCGATGGCCGCGTAGCTTTGTTCCCGGGGTAGCAGCTTCTTACTCAGGTACACGATGGGGTGTCTCTCCCCCTTTTCATCCTCCTGCATTAACACTGCCCCCAGTCCCGTGTCTGAGGCATCAGTGAACACCATAAAGGGTTTGTCAAAATCTGGGTTTGCCAGAACTGGGCCACTAACCAGAGCCTCCTTCAGCGCCCGGAAAGCCTCCTGGCACTGCTCAGTCCAAATCACCTTGTCTGACTTCCCCTTTTTGCACAGTTCAGTGATGGGGCCGGCTATGGCACTAAAGTGGGGCACGAACCTTCGATAGTACCCCGCCATCCCAATAAAGGCCTGGACCTGCTTTTTGGTTTGGGGAGCAGGCCAGTCTCTGATCACCTCCACCTTGGCTGGTTCCGGCTTTAGGCAGCCGCTCCCCACCCGATGGCCCAGGTAAGATACTTCAGCCATCCCCACCTTGCACTTCTCCGCCTTTACTGTTAACCCAGCCTTTTGGAGTCGGTCTAGGACTTGTTTAACCTGGGATATGTGGTCCTCCCAGGTCTGGCTGAAGACGCAGATGTCGTCAATATACGCCACGGCAAAACTCTCCATCCCCCTCAGTAGCTGATCCACCAGGCGCTGGAAGGTGGCCGGCGCTCCCTTGAGGCCGAAGGGCAGGGTCAGAAACTCATAGAGCCCCAGAGGGGTGATAAAGGCCGATTTCAGCCTGGCATCTGCGTCCAGCGGCACTTGCCAGTAGCCTTTGGTAAGATCCATAGTGGTGAGGTACCGAGCACCTCCCAGCTTGTCTAGGAGCTCGTCAGGCCTGGGCATAGGGTAGGCATCAGATACGGTGATGGCATTGAGCTTTCGATAGTCCACACAGAACCGGATTGACCCGTCCTTTTTGGGGACTAGCACCACTGGCGAGGCCCAAGGGCTGGAAGACGGCTGGATCACCCCCAAAGCCAGCATGTCCCTGACCTCTCTTTCAAGATCCTGGGCAGTTTTCCCAGTGACCCGAAAAGGGGAGCATTTTATAGGGGGATGTGACCCGGTCTCCACCCGGTGGACAGTCAAATTAGTGCGTCCAGGCTGGTTGGAAAACAGCTGTCGGTACAGATGCAGCACCCCCCTGATCTCAGCGTGCTGGCCCGGGGTCAGTTGATCAGAGAGGGGAATTGCCTCCAGGGAGGAACCAGCCTTTGTCCCAGGGAATAGATCTACTAAGGGGTCATCTCCCTGCCCCTCCCAATGTCCACACACGGCCAACACCACATTCCCCCTGTCATAGTATGGTTTCATCATGTTCACATGGTACACCCGACGGTGATGTGCCCGGTTTGACAGCTCCACCACATAGTTTACCTCATTCAGTTGCTTGATAACCTTGAAGGGCCCTTCCCAGGCAGCCTGGAGTTTGTTTCTCCTCACGGGGATAAGAACCATCACCTGATCCCCGGTGGCGAAGGCACGGGCTCGTGCTGTGCGGTCATACCAGACCTTCTGCCTCCTCTGGGCTCGGGCCAGATTCTCCCTGGCCAGGCCCATGAGCTCGGCCAGTCTTTCCCGGAAGGTCAGGACATACTCCACCACTGACTCTCCCTCGGGAGCGGCCTTCCCCTCCCATTCGTCCCTCATCAGGTCTAGGGGCCCCCTCACCCGCCTTCCATACAACAGTTCGAAAGGTGAAAACCCGGTAGATTCCTGGGGCACCTCCCTGTACGCAAACAGCAGGTGAGGTAAGTACTTGTCCCAATCTTGCGGATGCTGGTTCATAAATGTTTTTAGCATCATCTTCAGCGTCCCGTTGAACCTTTCTACCAGCCCGTTGGACTGGGGGTGATACGCTGAGGCCCAGTTGTGCTGGACCCCACATTTCTGCCATAAGGACCGGAGCAGGGCCGACATGAAGTTGGACCCCTGGTCCGTTAAGACCTCCTTGGGGAACCCCACCCGGCTGAAAATTGTCAGCAGCGCATCTGCCACTGTGTCTGCTTCAATAGAGGACAAGGCCACCGCCTCGGGGTAGCGAGTGGCAAAATCCACCACCACCAGGATGTATTTCTTCCCTGACCGGGTCGTCTTGCTGAGGGGTCCCACTATGTCCATGGCCACCTTCTGGAAAGGTTCTTCTATGATGGGTAAAGGCCTCAATGCCGCTTTCCCCTTGTCCCGGGCCTTCCCCACCCTCTGGCAGGGGTCACAGGATTGGCAGTACTGTCGGACATGGGTAAAGACCCCAGGCCAGTAAAAGTTCTGTAGCAGCCTCTGCCTTGTGCGCCGGATTCCCTGGTGCCCTGCGAGAGGGATGTCATGAGCCAGGTACAACAGCTTGCGACGGAACTTCTGGGGAACCACCAGCTGCCTCCTGATCCCCCATGACTCTACTTCCCCTGGGGGAGCCCATTCTCGGTACAGGAACCCCTTCTCCCACAGGAACCTCTCCTTGCAACCTCTCCTCATGGTCTGTACCGCACTAAGGTCAGCCCGGTCCCGGTGCTTCCGCAAGGAGGGATCTTTCTGTAACTCGGCCTGGAACTCAGCAGCTGGGACAGGGATGGGGACCGGCTCTCTCTTGCTGGCTGGGTCTGAGGCCGCAGCCTCTCTGCACCGTGCCCCTGGGCGTTCCCCGTTCCCTGAGTTAGGGTCCTGCACCTCAGGTCGAGTACCTTCCCCGTTGTCGGGGAGCAGTGCCATTTGCCGACTCTGACTACGAGTCACGACCAGGGCACTCTGGGTGTTACTAGGCCAGTCCTCAAGGTCCCCTCCCATTAACACGTCAGTGGGCAAATATTGGTGTACCCCCACATCCTTGGGGCCCTCCTTGGCCCCCCATTTCAGGTGTACCCTTGCCACGGGTACCTTGAATGGGGTCCCGCCCACGCCCATCAGGGTCAGGTAGGTGTCGGGCACCATCCGATCTGAGGCCACCACCTCGGGCCGGGCCAGCGTCACCTCTGCGCCTGTGTCCCAGTACCCAGTGATCTTCCTCCCATCCACTTCCAGGGAAACAATGCACTCTTTCCGGAGGGGCAGCCCTGCGCCCACCCGGTAAACCAAAAACCCGGAGCCTGGAGCATCCACAGGTGGTATGTTGCCAACCCCCCTTTCCTGGGAATGTAGCCCCTCCTCCAATTGGGTTTTTACCCAGTCCACCCTCTGTGGGTTGGGTCTGCTTGGTCTGTCCCTGAGCTTGGGGCACTGGGCCCGTATGTGACCTCGTTGGCCACAGCGATAGCAGCCCATATCTCGTGGGTCCCCTTGAGTGGGTCGGAGGGACCTGCCGCTGGATGTTCCCCTTTTGGGGGGGTTCTCCATAGGCCCCCTTTGGGAGGTCCCAGGATGACTCTCTCTCTGCGTTGAGGCAGGCCTGCTCCTTCGAGACTCCTCCCTGCCATCCCCTGCCCGACTGTCCACAAATTGGTCAGCCAGCTGGCCTGCGTGCTGTGGGTTCTCCGGCTTCTGGTCCATCAACCACAGCCTCAGGTCGGACGGGCACTGCTCGTACAGGTGCTCCAGTATGAATAGGTCAAGCAGGTCCTCTTTAGTTTGGGCCCCAGCTGTCCACTTGCGGGCATACCCCTGCGCCCGGTTGACCAGTTGTAGGTATGTGACCTCACGGGTTTTACGCTGGCTCCTGAACTTTTTCCGGTACATCTCAGGAGTCAGCCCAAACTCGCGGAGCAGGGCCTGTTTGAACAGTTCGTAGTCCCCTGCCTCCGCCCCTTTCAGTCGGCTGTACACCTCCAGGGCTGTGGAGTCCAGTAAGGGGGTGAGAACTGCGATCCTGTCTGCAGGGTCAACCCTGTGCAGCTCGCAGGCATTCTCAAAGGCCGTCAGGAAGGTATCTATGTCCTCCCCCTCCTTACGCCGGGGCAGCAAGTGCTTATCAAAGCTCTTTGTAGGCTTGGGCCCCGCCTCACTCACCGCAGCCGGGGCCTCACTGCTCCTCAGCCGGGCCAGGTCCAGCTCATGTTTACGCTGTTTCTCCTTCTCCTCCCGCTCATGTTTACGCTGGTTCTCCTCATGTTCACGCTGTTTCGCCTTCTCCTCCAGCTCTTGCCTCTTTAACTCGAGCTCCTCCCATTTCAGCTCCCTTTCATATTCCAGCCGCCTCCACTCCACGGATGCCGAGCGTTGCCGGGAGGATCCCCTGCTGGGGGGTGAGCTTCGCCGGGCGGATCCCCTGCTGGCCGGGGGTGTCACGGTGCCCTCGGTATACACTGGGCTCCTCCCCGCCCTTCCCCTACGCCTAGGAAGGGGGGGTCTCGGGAAGCCCTCGTCCGCCAGCTGACCGCTCCCAGCGGGGACAGACACTGGTGCCTGAGCTGCATCTGCTCGGCTGCTTCCCTCAGAGACAGGGCTCCGTTCATTCATGCGGTCTCCCTGCTCCAGCTGGGCAATCAGCTGGTCCTTGCTGAGCCTCCCCGGGCGCAACCCCCTCTGCTTGCATAGCTCCAGCAGGTCACACTTGCGCCGCTTGGCATACATCTTCCTGCTGGCCACTCACAGGCCGGGGCGCTCGCCGCTCCCCACGGTTTCCAGGGGGACCCCTAGTGCACCAGCCCTTCGTGAGGTCACCACCTCTCTGCCAGGGTCGAGCTGCAGACTCCTCCACCCTTGGACCGCTTGCTGCAATCCCCCGGGGGACCCTGTTACTGCAAAGTCCTTCTCACTGGGCACACACTCCCAGGGGTTAATCACCCCTTCGTTTTACTGCTCCCCAGTCACTTACTGCAGGAAGCGCCGTCCACGGGGTGCAGTATGTCCCGCCGCTGCCACCAGTTGTCACGGAGAGTGGGGAGTCCGGCCCTGCACCCCTCTTCCTGGGACCCACAGTGACTCTCAGCCAGCCAGTAAAACAGAAGGTTTATTGGACAACAGGAACACAGGTTACAGCAGAGCTTGCAGGCACAGTCAGGACCCCTCCACCGAGTCCTTCTGGGCTTTCAGGGTGCTTGGATCCTAGCTAGGATACCCTGAATTCCGCCCACACAGCCCCAAGCCCAAACTCAAACTGCTTCCCTCCTGCCACTCCCTTCCTTTGTCCCCTTCCCGGGCAAAGGTGTTGACCTTTCCCTTCCCTTACCTAGCTCAGGTTACAGGCTCTGGCATCGTCCATCCCCTAAAGTCCTCCCCTGCTCTCCCACTCCCCACACAGACAGTCCCTACTCCATCACACTGGGCACTGCAAGTTTCCACAGCGCTGTCATCACTCGCTTCTCCCCTGTCAGTGCAGCTCTCAGTTTGGTGTCCCTGCGTTGGATGTCTGGGGTGAGCTCAGTACACAGATCCAGGAATGTGGCTTTGAGCATCCAGAAATTCTGCTGCCGCTGCTTGTCTCCCAAGCCTGCATTGTGATGCGATTCCACCAGTCAGTGCTTGTTTCTTGACCCCAGATACCCTGAGCACTCTACTGTCTGCAGCTGCTCCGTGAACACCAACAATCTCAAACTGGTCCATGCTATGTCCCCCAGCAATCTGTCCTCTGTGGAATCATGGTCCCTGCAATTCTTCCGGTAGCTCTGCAAATACTGGAGGATCGTGTGTCCTGTGCTTGCAGTGCTCATGACAATAGTGCAGTGCTGTGCAGGCTTCGTGCTTTGGTCAGAGATGGTGGACAGCAACAAGTTCAGCACGGGTTCATGGGAAATTGAAAATAGGTGAGAAAATTATGGGATAGATATAATATTATGGGATGGAGAACACTGCATTATGGGAAGTTGACCCCTTGGTCCCAGTAACCCGTCCGTGACTCATTTCTGCCCCATCATGCATTGACAAAACGATGCAAAAAGTGCACAGAATGGTGGCGGGTGGTGCACTGTGACACCTACTCAGCGTGCACCACATTGCGCACCATGCAAGCACTCCTGCTGAGCACACATGGTGCTGACACAAGGAGCCAAGCATGGATGCACATAGGCGACGTACCAACTGCAGAATCTGTATACCAACGTAACTTGCATCACCAAAATGTTGTAGTGTAGACATACCCTTTGTATTCTCAGTTAGAAGAATGTCTTCTCCTACCTCCATGTCCTCAACTATTCCCTGAGCCTCCTGCAATCCTCAGTCAAACGTTTCAAATTTCTCAGAGGTACTGACCAGCCAGAGACAGGACACCAGGGTAGACGGACCTGTGATCTGATCCATCATGACAGTTCCTAGGCTCCTAGAAAAATCTGCCTTTGAGGGCTGTTCTGTAGCCTTTGCTCATCAGTAACTCTCAGATTAACTGAGGACGTGTCCTGAGGAAAGCAGCACTAATGTTCGATGGAAGGAGAGCTCTGTCTCATGCAGCTTTACAATCAGAGTTTCTCTATTACTTCAACAGTACGACAGTGCTCCCAAAATGGAACCAAGACCAAGAGGGCTCCATGAATTGCCCAAAGTCGTACAGTAATGGAGCCATGAATAGAACACAGGCCTGTGCCTTCACCATGCTATGATCCGTCCTCCCCAGAGCATCTTTGGAGGAAATGAATTACACGGGGAGCCCAATTGCAAACCTCTCCAACCAACGTCCCCATCCGGGCACTTCGCTCAGCACTTTGGTGCGTGAATGTCTATTTTAGGCACCCAGGTGCCGGACTGAGTGTCCAACTGTGGGAGGTGGACATCCAGAGAGGCATTCATGTTGAAAACTGGGCCTTGCACACCTCATGCTGAGCCTGCTTCCATAACCATAGCAAGGTGTTCTCAACTCAGCAATGCAGGGTGGCCCAAAGAATGGATAGCCATGCTTCGAGGGGCTGCTGTCCAGGAGACATGGGTTTGGAGAGGCCATCGGGGGTCTCTCTCCTTGGACGCTGCAGTCCAGACATGCAGCACAAAGAACTAGTATGGGGCAGCAGGAGGTGGGGAGTCGAGTGAGCTGTTCACCCCATTGCCAGCTGACTCGCTGGGCAGCGTCCATAGAGGAAACGTGCAGCTGTGGGAAAAGAAAGGGAAACGGATGGAAACCAGCAATGGGGGCAGAGGGGCTGCTTGGCTGGGACAGAGGCTGATTCAAACGGTGGACACAGTATGATCAACCACCGTAAAAGCACCTCAGCTGATCTTCTACTCTCAAAGCCTGTTTATTTCCAGCTTGTCTCCTCCATAGTGCCCAACCCTGACTTTTTCACTACAGTAGCCATGGGGAAGGTGAGGAATGTGGGAGGGGAGGGATCAGTGAGAGGAGCATTCATTTGAGAAACGGTCTTCAATCTGAAAAAGCCTGAGACATACTGATAGCATTAATGATGCAGAACAGACACTATGAACACACACACCCTGTAACCACATAGTTACACCCTGTACACATCGCATTCAAAGAAAGACACCACTGGAAGAACGGTATTGATTATCTACTCAGTTAGCAGCAGGGATTTTCAGAAGTGCCCTTTGATTGATGCACCTCACTCATTTAAGGCATTTTTGAAAATCCCACCCTTAATATGCAATTGCAGGGCCTGATTTTCAGAGGTGCTGAGCTCCCACAACTCCAACTAAAGACAAGAGGAGCTGCAGGTGCCCGCACCTCTCCCGGTAAGACCCCCAGGCTTTTCAGAGAAGAAGCTGCTCAACAGCCCACAGCTAACTCAATGTCACACCATCTCAGAGACTTGATTTTTTTATTTTTTTTTTAGCTTGCAGGCCACTGATCTGCCCAGGTGGCTCTGGCAGCTGATGCAGACACACAGAATATCTACTTCAGAAATAATAGCCTGATAATGCTCTCACACGTCTGCAAAATCACGGGGGGGGGCGGGGTGGCAGTCACCTACTTCACACTTTTATTCTATTTTCCCTTCCAAACAAAAGGACCAGATGAGCGTGGGTTTGGCTGTAAGTTATAACAAGAGGTGGTGCAGGCCCTCAGTTCTGCTGTTCTTGATTCCTTTAGCCATGTAATAAGGGGTTGCTGCAGCTGCAGGGAGAATTCCCATGAGTCCCTTCACCAGCACATGGGCAAATAGGCGACAGATCAATCTGCCATTGAAAAGCACTTTAACAACAGGAGTCAAAATAGCACGAAAGCAACTTCAAACAATGCCACACTCCCAGTGGGAGGCCCACACAATGCACAGGTATGGCAAGCCTGCGGCCCATGAGCTCTGAGGCAATGCAAAAACTGGGTTGACCGAGGTCACCAGGTAGCTGGCACAGCATGCAGCTGAGTGGGCAGGAACTGACATCAGTGCCACCATGACAGCTCCCGTGGAGATCCTAGCACAAGCCCTGTGAGTGGCCAGAGCCACTAAATTCCGGGCTAATCAGCTGCACAATGCTCCAAGAGGAACAAAGCTGGGGTGGAGGGTGAGTTAAAGCTGAGGCTGTTCACCCCTGGAGAGCCAGATTCAAACCCCGGATCTGAATCACCAGTGCGAACGAGCTGGGTGGCCTCACTCCACATTTCTGCAAACCATGTCGCTGCCATCAAAGGGCTCCTCGATGTGGGACGTTCCACTGGGATAACGCCCTGTTTATTTAGTCTGGAGAAGAGGAGATGGGGCAGGGGGGCGGGGGGGAGAACACACACACACACATGATAATAGTTTTCAAGTACATAAAAGTGTGTCACAAGGAGAAGGGTGAAAACTTGTTCACCTTAACCTTTGAGGACAGGACAAGAAGAATGGGCTTAAATTGCAGCAAGGACCGTTTAGGATGGACATTAGGAAGTATTTCTGAACTGTCAGGGTGGCTAAGCACTGGAACAAATTGCCTAGGGAGGTTGTGGAATCCCAGTCATTGGAGATATTTTAAGAATGTGTTAGACAAACACCTGTTAGGAGTGGTCTGTTATTACATAGTCCTGCCTTGAGTGCAGGGGACAGGACTAGATGACCTCTCAAGGTCCCGTCCAGCCCTACATTTCTCTGACTCTATGATTATTGATTATTTGCATCATGATAGCACCCAGGCGTGCCAGCCACGGACCTAGCGCTGCACAGACACAGAACAGAAAGAGAACCCCGAGTCTCCCCTGAAACAGAAATATAAAAAAGAAAGGGGAGGGGGAGGGAGGAAGGTATTTTTCTTCACATTATATTAAAGTTACTAACTCGCAGACTAAAACTCTCTAGCCAAGTTTCCCAGTCTCAACGAGTACTAAATCCCTGAGAGACCCTTTGCTGGCGAGGTGTGAACACTGCTACTGTACGTGCTACATACACATCACTGCTATTGCCATAACCGGTGGCCCAAGTCATTCAACTTTTCAGCAGCCATGAATAGTTCAAACAGTCACTTGCAACAAATTATTGCAGTAAATGTTTACACCGACATTTCTCATCGCGTAACACACAAGTGCAAGTGACATACCAACACCCCATCAGGAGCTGAAGAAACAAGGAAGCAAGTCCTGGCATGAGAGTTAGAAACAGTATTTTTAGCACAGCTAGTTGAAATCAAGATTCCCAGCAGGTCCAATGCTGCTGACCGAGGCAACGAGATTTGGTCAAACTAAGCAATGAATTCTCAGGCAGAAGGACCGACCGTTGCTGCTGGTTTTAATGACCTAGGATTTGCCCCTCAAGTGCTGATGAGCCTGTCACACAATGAGACCGAAGGAAGAACATTTCTGCGGCGCTGGCTTGGACATGACGTGGACAAAGCCGGTTCCCCACTCGATATGGGAATAATCTCTGTTCCTCCCCACCAGCTCCCAGCCCCACAAGGAGAAGAAGCCTCCCACGCAGGGTGCTTTTCAGTGAATGTCTGAGGGAGAACATGCTCCCCGTCCAGCATCAAAGGGGGGCTTGAGCTCTGGGCTGAGAGCACGGATTAAATCACTGACAGTGATTCAGGAGACCATTCCTGCTACGGAGTGGATTTCCACACATCACAAAGACACGGCCCCCCTCAGCAAGATATTGTAAATCCAGAGAATCTAAACTGGCTTCCTCCCTCTGTCCCCATGCCCAGCATCTGCTACCCACAGGAAGTCCAAAGATCATTCCATTGTCTCTTTACTCCCCTGCCTCCTTCCAGCCCCACTCCCTCTGGCTGAGACGAACCAGCCATTCCCTCCATGGGGCTCACCAATACCACCCGTAAACTGGCCAGACCGATGCATGGCCTACAGCCCTCCTTCCACCTCGTCCCCAAAGAGCTGAGCCCTTCTAGTCTGGGTGGGGATCCTGGCTCTGGCCCCGAACTCTGACCCACCGCACTGGTCATCAGTGCATTTCTCAGTCAGTCAGTCAGGTGTGCAAGGGGATGGAACAGCCCAGAATTGTTGTCTATGGCCCAGGCTAGTGTAAGTGTCCTGTAAACCTGGAATAGTTAGGAATGAATCTACTTAGTCTCTCTCTGGTGTTCCTAGTGCACCAGTTCCCACAGTATTTGAAGGCCACTCAGGATACTGTTTGTTCCCCTCTGATACACCACAGATCTAGAGCTGTTTGTCTTTAGCACATTTCACTTTACCATTACCCCAGGCCACTCAACTATTAATCTCTGTCACTGTCACTAGCCTGTAAATGTTTGGGTACAAAATCTTGCCCCTTTCTCACCAGGCTGCTTATCCTGGGGAAGATGAGCACCACCCCTCAAATACCGACCCATTTTGGGAATCCCCTAGTTCTAGCCCCGCTCCTGGCTCCTAGGGGCTGAACCACTGGGTAAGCAAACTTACCGAGAGAATATCTGCTGGTGGTTGCAGCTGCTGCGGGAGCCTGGAGTGAGGGACGGACACTGTCTCCATCTCTGCTCGGTTATGACACAGTCTCCATCTCCCTTATCTCACACGATAAGCAAATATCTCAGACATCACAAACTGGCCTGCCATTGGTGGCTGCATAGAGCTAGCCCAATACTAGGGCCATTTCCTATCCTTCTAACCTGGCATAGTCTCCCCTGGCCTCCCTCAGGGACCTGCTCATAACTCCTCAGTACCAAGCTTTCTGCTCTGGAGCGTTCCAGGGACAATGCAGAAGCAGGCACGGTGGGGACGCCAGCCTTTCCCCACACATCTCAGTCTGCTATAAGGGGAATCCATTCCCGAAACACAGACATGTCCAGTCTCACTGGTTGGCTGTGAGACTCACTCATTCACTCACTCACACACATTCCTAAGCTTCTCTCACTCATTTTGAGTAAATATAGAAAGATTTAAAATATTGTTACTCTGCCGCTGCAAGAAACAACAATACATCCGAGGCCTCAGGCACGGGGCTTAGAGCTTGGCAAACCACTTTCCAAGCTTGTGTACGGTGGTAACCATGGAGACTACAGGCCCGCGTTCTATATGCACGCAAGAGGAGGCTACACGGGGGTTTTGTGTGTGTGATGGTAAAAAAAGATGAGTTTGCCCAAAAACAAACGGGACTTGATCGAAAGTTTGCAGGTTCTGCAAAGTACAGTTCAAAATGTAAACCACGCTAAACAAATTCATGTCCTCAGCGATCTCCAACCATCCAGCTTTCTGTTTCAACCAGCAAATAATCGTTTCTTTTAACAGCCACTGGTTTGCATTGCATAGAGAATTCTCATGTGCCCTAGACATTAGTATGACTTGGGACATTTAAATGTTTCATATGTAGGGCTCTTTGGTTTTGGTCTTTATTTTATTTAATTTTTCCCACGAATTTATCGGTGTTTATTACTACAACAACAAAAACAGGTGAAAATTGGTGGGAAAAAAATTAATTTTTCTGGGTAAATATCGGGGTTGATTTTGGTGGACGGAAGGATGGAGGGGAAGTATTAAGTAGATTAATGCTTTGATGAATGGAATCCAATGTGGTTTGCTGCAGAACTAAAACAGAACTTATGGCCTGGGCTACACTAGCGCACGGGGGAAGGAGGGGTGTCGAACTAAGATACGCAACTTCAGTTACGCAAAGTCAAAGTATCTTAGTTTGACTTATCTGGCTGTCCTCACAGCAGCGAGTCGACTGGCGCGGCTTCCCCAGCGACGCCACTTACTCCTCCTGCCGAGGTGGAGTACGGACGTCGATTAGCGGATCAATTTATCCCATCCAGATGAAACATGATAAATCGATCCTCGATACATTGAGCACTACCCGCTAATCCGGTGGACAGTATAGATGTACCCTCAGAACACAATATCACCTCTGAGTTTAAGAGACCAGCACATCTCTAATTTCTATAAACAGGTTACTGTTGTAGACTTAGAACTATTAGCATATAAATATGTACATTTAATAATTGGGCCACACCATTTGCGGTGCATACACCCAACTTCATCCTTTTCTCCTGTTTTTGTTTTTTTAAAAACTTTCGAACACTTCCTTGTGTTCTGAAACATATTCTAATACAGATTTTTGTCTTCTTGCCATTTTAGTTTGTCAGATCTTTAAACCATTATCTGCCAGCAGCTCAAAATGTGCCCATGGTGGTGATGGAGACTCAGCAGTACATTCAGATGCACGTGCACTTCAGAGCTTGCATGCATGCCTGTTTGTTTATTGTGTGCATCTTCTAGACTAACACAGAGCCTTACTTCACCAGGCAGCTTTGTATACACACACACAATGTATTATCATAATGCACAGATCTCATACAATGTATTGTATTTTCTTAATGAAAAGTTATTTTTTATATATTTGAATGATACAAAAGTAGGGTGAAAATTGGAAAAAAAGAATAAGACTTTTTGTAAAACCAAGGATTTTTTCAGTAAAAAACAGTTTAAATTGAAAGTGAAGGGGCTTATTCATATGCAATATTAAGCAATGTACATTTTAAAACAAACTATTAAGTGCTGGTTGGATTAAAAACCTGGTATATTGGATGTCGCCAAGGACCAAAGATGAAAGTCCTTGTTTTAAGCAATGATCTTACACACCACATGGAAAGTCTCACTCTGGTCTTGAATCTCATGCTTGAGGCTGTAAATCTCTCTCTCCAGGACAGCCAACCCTTGGCATCTCCGAAAACATTTAACTACAAATGGATTCATGCCTGAAATAGAACCAAGGTCTGGTTTTTGAGGCTGGGTCAGTGACCTGTGTTTTATTAGTGCCACCATGCCAAACCCTGACTATTAAAGTTGAATCAAAAAGAGTTTCACAAACAGTTTCAAAATGCAGACATTGTTTTTGTTCCCCAGGGTTCAAAACAATGTAATCACTTTTCCCCAATATTGTTCATTTTTTCAGTTTTTAATTCTTTTCATGTTTCCTCTGTCCTGTTTTTGATCCAGTCATTTTGGAAAGAAAATGTCGATGATCAAAAATCACTGGAAAAAAGAGAAAAGACGACAACAGAAAGAAAAAAGAAAGTGAGTGGAGGGAAGAAAAGATAAATGATAAAAAAGATATATAGGAAAATATATCACAAAAAATGCAAAAAAAAATTGAGAATGGATAAATTTTTGCAAAACAATTGGTCTTGAGAAAAGGCAATTTCAATAAAAAAAAAGTTTTGTTCAAAAAAAAATTAACCAACTCTACTTACTATCCAATGAGATCACTTGATTTCTCTTGCCTCATTTCTTATCTGACTCATAGCGTGTTCTCTAAATGTATCCGGAAATGGCTTCCCCTGCTTATTAGAATCTTTTCCTTTCTCCCAAGGCAAAGGTGGGTGTGTGTGTGTGTGTCTGGCCCTTGAAGAGAGGAGACTATCAGTGCTGAGATCACTGTACAGATCTGAGACAAAAATCTGAATGATCTACTATTTACAGGTGTTTTTGGAGTGGGAGTTTTACCATGAAAACCAATGCTGCTGTGTTAGGAGATAAATTATCCCTCTGTTACCCTAAGATTCACTTCCCTTCTGACCCCATGAATTTTATTCTGAAAAGCTGGTCTTGCTGATTTCTATTTGGGGTTACAGTGGATGAGAAGCTGAATACGAGTCGACAGTGTGCCCTTGTAGCCAAGAAGGCTAATGGCATTTTGGGCTGTATAAGCAGGAGCATTGCCAGCAGATCAAGGGACGTGATCATTCCCCTCTATTTGAAATTGGTGAGGCCTCATCTGAGTACCGTGTCCAGTTTTGGGCCCCACATTACAAGAAGGATGTGGAAAAACTGGAAAGAGTCCAGCAGAGGGCAACAAAAAAGATTAGGGGGCTGGAACACATGACTTATGAGGAGAGGCTGAGGGAACGGGGATAGTTTAGTCTGCAGAAGAAAAAAATGAGGGGGGATTTGATAGCAGCCTTCAACTAATTGAAAGGGGGGTTCCAAAGAGGAGGGATCTAGACTGCTCTCCTTGTTCTGTCATCTGCTGCCACTGAGTAATGGTCTCAAGTTGCAGTGGGGGAGGTTTAGATTGGATATTAGAAAACATTATTTCACTAGGAGGGTGCTGAAGCACTGGAATGGTTTACCTAGGGAGATGGTGGAATCTCCTTCCTTAGAGGTTTTTAAGGTCAGGCTTGACAAAGCCCTGGCTGGGATGATTTAGTTGGGGTTTGTCCTGCTTTGAGCAGGGGGTTGGACTAGATGACCTCCTGAGGTTCCTTCCAACCCTGAGATTCTATGATTTCTATTTTCTATTAAATCTTCACTTCGGCTGTAGCGAATTTATCTGCTTTGATTACTTTTTAATAGCTATAAATATTTAATTTAACCTATATTTAATAGTCTAGTCTGGATGTCCAAAGAGAGAGGCATTTTTTTTTTTTGCCCTTTGTGAATAGAAGCAGATGTAGCACATTTTCATTTCTAAAGAATTATATTGGAACTTAAATCACAAAAATCACTTAGAAAACATCCTTCGTAAATCATCCCAAATCTGAATGATCATTTATAATTAGAACATGGCTCACAATGGTATTTTTCCCACGGCTAATACGCCTAGAAAGCTGTCCATGCAAATGGGAACATACGAATAGAAACATTACCTTGCCATTCATCAGCCACATCGTCCCATGAACACTTTTGAACAGATCCAACCATTAGAAAAGTGAGATGAGTGCAGAAACAGTACTGACCTGATCCAAGCCCAAAGTGAGGTCCAGAGGACAACAGTTCTTCAGAACAAGTCACATGTTTAAGACAGTAGTTTCACTTGAAGGGAGAATCAGTCATATCTATCTGCTCCTTCACTGGGATTGTAAAGGGAGAGGGAAATGAATCTAACCAAATGGTAGGCCCAAACCTGATAAGACCCAAGAGCAGAAGCCTGGAAGGATTAAAAAGTTGCCAGAACAGGTAATTTCTTGCCACTCATCCTGGATAAATTACACAGGAAAGGAAAAGGAAAGCAGTCAGATTGACCCAAGCTGTGGTTTTAACGTAAACGTTCATGGATTCAGCAGAAATCCATACAAAGAGAAGAACCCAGAACAAAACTATCCAATGCATCATGGCTGAACTCAATCAGCCTGGCCCAGTCAAGAGCAACCGTGGAGCTGGAATAACCTCTCAGCCAGACACAGAAGTGGTATTTGTTGGGAAGGGCAGATGTTACCAAGAGGATGTTTCATACAGTAATTCTGGCTGTGACATTGAGTAGTTCTGTTCCTAGCCATGCCGATTTGCCAGCACAAACAAGGAGGCCAGACTAGAGGTCAGAGGGGTGAACATCTGATCTACCTTAACAGCAGCATATTTTACTGCTCATCTCATCGTGGATTGTATTGTCTGGTAAAGGAGTATTTCTAACCAGTGTGAATGTCACGTTGGAGCACGATCCCCTCCACTGTGCCCCTCTACACTTGTCTGCACGCAATGCTTTCCCCTGGTCGGCCCGCCCTCCCTCACTCCCCACCGACTCCTGCTCTGATTCCTGTGCATCTCAATCAGCAGCCCCCTGGAGAGGGTAGAGCAGAGGGGGAAACCCTGATGTTCAGTGCAGGCCACCGCAGTCCAGATCACAACTGGTGAGTCACGTATTTGGCGTAAAACAGCATCTTTCTTGCAAAGACCTAGAACTTCCAGTCTCTGACGTATATGAGAGAAACCTGCATGAAAAGTAGATTCAATCCGGTGACAAGTAAATGCAATCAAGGCTTTCTCCTGTATGATGGATGGGAAGCAGAGTATAAAGTTCCCAGAAAACACTGGAATATGGAACAGCTATTTTCATATATTCTGCATCTTTGCCATCATTACAAATATATAATATTAACTCATTTAAGAGACAAAGGAAGCTCTTGGGGTCAAGGTCCAAGGCTGGAAGTCAGGAGATCGGGGGTCTGTCTCTAGCTCTGCCACAGACTGAAGGTGTGACCTTAGACAAGACAACTAATCTCTCATGGCTAAATTCCCCCCTGGTGTGAAACCACTGAAATCAATGATGTGACACCTGGGATTAATCCAGCCCACTTTGACTCTGTTTCCTCTTCTGTGAAGTGGGTATAATAATACCAGCCTCCTGGGAGTGAGGGGAGCCCCGGCCATGGATGCTTGTGAAGCGTTTTGGAATCCTTGAATGAAAGGCTCCAGGGAAGCACAAAGTGTTTGTATTGTGACTATTGTAGCATGTCCTGTTCCCGCCAGTGAACCTTTTATTTCAGTAATTAGAAAGTGACATTATTAGTCAATATCCACTAGGACAGCTTCTCTAAACATCCGCCACCCCCTCTCCTGCTAACCAGGGCCGGTGCAACCCATTAGGTGACCTAGGCGGTTCCCTAGGGTGCTGGCATTTGGGGGGTGGAATTTCAAGTCCTTCAGCGGCGGCCGGATCTTTGGCCACTCTGGTCATCATTGGCATTTAGATGAAGGGAGCTGGGGCAGAGGGGCGCGGGGAGGGCTGCCTGCAGCCAGTAAAGGGGGGGGTGACATGCAGGGCAACTCCTCATCCCGGCTCACCTCTGCTCTGCCTCCTCCCCAAGCACACCATCGCTGCTCCACTTCTCCCGCCTCCCAGGCTTGCCGTGCCAAAAAGCTTAGGCGCGGCAAGCCTGGGAGGCGGGAGAAGTGGAGTGGGAGGAGGAGGAGGAGCAGAGGTGAGCTGGGGTGGGAAGCTGGGGTGGGGAGCTGCCGCGGGGAGCTGCCGCATGGCTCCTCTGGCTGTGGGGAACAGCTGCGGGGCAGGGGAGGGACCTCAGGGCAGAGCTGCTGCAGGGGGGGTGCGCCCCCGGGCTGGGGGGGGCAGAGAGCTGCCACAGGGCTCGGGGGGGGGTGGGGAAGCAAGGTGGAAGTTTTGCCCATGGCACGAAACATCCTTGCACCTGCCCTGCTGCTAATACATAGGATTTTCCAACTCTCCTTCTCAGCCCACACTGGCCACGCCTGATCAATGGCAGTATTAAGTAAAAAAGCCATTGCATAGCTCTGAGCACAGCAGAAAAGACTCGTGATCATACTGGAAAAGGAAGCAGCCAAACAGAGCAAGCTACAGCTGGTCAAATTCAGAACAGGCCTACCTGGGATCCTGTTTAAGTGAATGGGAGTTTTGTTATTGAGTTGAATGGCACCAGTTTGGGGCCCCGAATGTATAAATGATAGAAGCAGGGTAAGTGTCGGGAAGGACGTGGGGAACTGTTGAAGGCTACAACAGAAACACAGGCCTTGGGGGTATTTTCCAGGTGCTTTAGAAGTGGATGTCTTCAAAAGCCTCCCAAGCCCCATCTCAAGAGCCAGTAAGGGCAGCACTTGCGTCTCAGACAGATTTCAATGTGTTTTGTTGCCTGTTCTCTGCCAGGCTGCTATTCTCCTCACTGCAGTTCTGCTGGGACAGGAAGTTCAGCAGCAGTCTGTGTGCGAGTCAGGTAACTGGGCAAAGCAACTGCCGGGAACAAGGTATCCAGCCTGGAAACAGGCCAGCCTGGGGTCACACACGGCCTGACGAGAGAAATTGACTGGAAACGTAACCAGAGATAAAAATAAATCTATATTGTTTAAATGCTAAAGAGCCAGTGTTGGCCATGCTGGCTGCACCGAAATGCTCGGTTACACCCCCTGCATAAAGAGGGCTTTGAATAACGGCAAGAAAACGACTCCTGAAGGTGTGGTGATGGGGAGATAATCATGCATTACCCAGACAATTAGCAGCTTCTGCTGCTCATCTCATCTCCAGTGAAATAAAAAAAAATATATGCAGAGATGGACTGCTAAAAATAGCAAGTTTTCCTGTTACAGGACCGAGCCTTAGGAAGCCAGCAGCACTCAAAAGCCTCTGCCCAGAACGATGGAGCTGGTTTGGGATGCAGAGCATTGCCCTGCTGTGGGTCTGCTCTAGAAAACCTGCCTCCTCTTCTGCTGGCACAATGTAGGCTCAAATGATGGCAGTTAAATGCTCCACTTGTTATTTGTGACTGCAAAACTGAACCCTCAGTTCAATGCTCTGGCAAAATTGGGAGTGGAAACCAGATGCCAGCTTTAAAAATCAGGCTCCAAAGTCCAGGCTATCTTGTGATATTCAGCTCCTTAAGGGAAAGGCCAGTGGCCTTTCATCTGGGCTCTGCTGCTGTATGGGAGACTTACGTTCAATTCTCAGTCCTGGGACCAAGTTCTCCTCTCTGTTATGCTGGAGTATCAGGAATAATTCCACTGATGCCAGTGGAGATCCACTGGTGCACAGTCGGCTTGAGACCAGACTCAGCTTCTACGCAGCTCCTGCTTCCCTAGAAGCCTGACCCAGTACAGGGCTATGTGTCTTCAAAGAAGTCCTCAGCATTCTCCATGCAAATAGTCGTAAAGGGGACTGGAGAGAGCTCAGCACCACTCTGGAGGGGCTCAGCACTTCACTGGCTCAGACACTAGCAGCAGAGCTAGACACAGAGGGCACGTTTACATGGAGACAAAAACTGGCCATGGGTGGCCCAGCTCAGCTGACTTGGGCTCACAGGGTTCGGGCTGTGGGACTAAAAATTGCTGCGTAGATCTCTGGGCTCGAGTGGAGCCCAGGTTCTGAGATCCTCCACCCTCACAGCACCCCAGAGCCCAAGCATCTACACAGCAATTTTTCAGCCTGGGAGCCTGAGCCCCCAAGCCTGAGTCAGCTGACCCAGGCCAGCCAGTGTTTTATCCCCGTGTAGACATACCCAGAGAGGCACGAAACGAGAGTGCTCCAAATCACACATGCAGTGACCCCTATTGGCTAGGTTAGGATTAGCACTGGTGAGCTCTGATAGGGAGTCCGTGCTGTCCATCTTTGCTGCTCCATCTCTGTGCAGGAAGATGATGCAGTCTCCCCTAAGCCCCATCTGTAATGGCACGGTTTCCTGAGCGTCCTGCTGTGCAGCCCTGAAGGTCACGCTCACTTTCTGGGATGAGCATGAGGAGTTTAGCCAAATCTCTAGTTCTGAATGGTGCAGAAGCTGGGAATGGGCGACAGGGGATGCATCACTTGATGATTGCCTGCTCTGTTCATTCCCTCTGGGGCACCTGGCATTGGCCACTGTCGACAGACAGGATACTGGGCTAGATGGACCTTTGGTCTGACCCAGTCTGTCCGTTCTTAGGTGCAGATGGGGCTGTGGGAAGAGGCAGCCTGAAACAAATAATCTTGCAGCCAAAGTTCTGGAAGCCTGTGCGTTTTCTAGAGGCCTGTCAGAGAACACCCAGCCCAGCCTCTCAGTGCTGGTAATGCCAGAAGCTCTGTGACAGCTGTGGGTCCCACCTGTAAGATTTCCACCAGTGGTGCAGACTTTGTCCTTTAAAGTGTCTCCCCTCACCCTTCTCTAGACATTCCTGAGATGGAGGAGCACTCGTCTGCAGCTGGGAACCCACTGTATCTCTTGCATTTTAAACAGCCCTGGAGTGTCTCACCTGGATTTCATTTACAAAATGCTTAACGTTCATTAAACACAGAGAAGAGTTTCCAAGCCTTGACGGGATCAAACCAGACGAGGAGTCAGTGCTGTGCTCGTGAGGTGCTCACCGTTTGCTCTCCGGACACAGCTCCGTCATTACACTAATTAAGACAGACACGTGAGGAGGTCTGTGATAAGCGGCACTGCCCTTTGAAACCACAGATAGAAGCTCCAACCTGCTGAGCAAGCCAGCACCCCAGGCCTTCTGGCTGCAAGCTCAATTGGTCTTTGCATCTACTGAGAACATGCATCACTGATGTGGCTAAGACAGTCTTTAGACATGGAGCTTCATTAACACCATCAACCCTTCCTGCTAGCCAGCCTGCTGGTACCCAGGCTGTCTGTCCATAGCAGGGAAAGATGGGAGGTGAGGACTGAGCCTAGAGAAGATGCCTGCAGTGGGAAGAGAGGGGAAGGGCTACACCTATGGGGCCAATTTACCAGGACAGAGTTTAACATACAGATAACAAAGCACAGTCTCTACTGCTGCACTCAGACTGTCAGCTCACCAACCCAGTGCCTGGCAAGAAGGCTCTGTGCTTCCCTTACTACCGGCACCATCATGACTGGCTTTACAAACACAGCAGGAATAAAATATCACTGCTGCAGATGGACAGAATTACCAGCCTTTGCCATTGGTTTAATGCGGGATGTCTGTCCCATGCTGTGGAGTGGGCTGTGGTTACAAAGTAATGTCCACGAACTCCTTCGATCCCTGGAAGCTCTCCCACTGACAAGAGTGGGAGCTTGGCACAGCGACAGGTCGGGTGCAGCCCCCTATGTAGTCAATGGAACTATCCATTAGTAAAGGTGCAGCGATATGTGCCCATCGCCTTTCAGAGGTGATGGTATAGAGCCCTCTGAAGGAAGACTGTTTATCACTCTCGGTCTGTATGGAAAAGGTCTCCAATGTACGGCGAGAAGATGGGCATGGAAGCTATCACCTTGTTTGTTTCGAGTTCCTAGCAAGCTGAGCTGAACGAAGCAGGTGCAAGCTCCACTATGTCTCCACTCCTAGGCCATTGTGTAGAAGCTCCTGCCCTGGAAAACCTTTCCTGGGTGTCTGCGAGGTCTGAATGGTCCTTCGCTTGCTCTCCTTGTCTCTCCATCGCTGCAACATCCCGTCTTCCTCGGCCTTCCCCGGAACAGAACGGAACTCTTCTTCTCCTTTCGACTCCTGATCAGAAATGGGGGGAAGTCAGCACTGCGGGTGGCTGAAGTCCAGCTAGAGCTGAAGGCTAGATTGGGGCAATGAAGAGGAAGAGCCTTAGGTCAGTCTGATTACATCCAGAGGATTAAATTAATGGGCTGGGGAGGAAAGGTGACAATATCTAACAAGGAAATCACTGTGGCTTCTTCTCCCAAGAGCCTGGTGTGTCCATGTCGCCTGAAATTCTCCCCTTGTACTGTGCTGCTCCATATCCCAGTTACAGTATCTGCCAACGCTTGCGTGTGTATCTGTGAGAGGAAGGCGGCTGCTGGGACGTCTGGCGTGCGGTAACAAGGAGCAAGCTACAGAAATGATAGCGCCCCACTGAAGAGAGCCAACTAGTTCCTGTTCTTTATGAACCGAACCTGGGGAGATCTCTGGTAACCTGTGCCCACATGCTGCAGGCACACTTAGTCCACAGGTGCTTCCCAAGCACGTCCCATGACACAGTTTGTTTGTCTCCTTCTTTCCAGATTTCAGGATTTAAAAAAGGATCGTCAGTGAACCTGCAGCTTTATCCAGTACAATTGCTATAATGGGAGTCTGACAACAGCCACGTGATTTGTTTATAGGGTCTCAAAGTCTTCAGTCATCTAAGATGCGAACCGGAGACGTGTCCACAGTTCACACAGCCTTGATGGAACCTAATGAGATTTGGATTCAGATTTTTTAAAAGTCAACTTCCTACTAGGGAAAGGAGTCGTAGGGACAGCCCTCGAAACCCAGTGCAGTATTCACCCCCAGCACAAGCCACCACAGACAATGACAGATTCTGCTCTTGCCAATGTGCATTCAGATTCTATGTTCTTCAAACTGCCTATTCGACTGCAGAGTTCCTAGCCCGCTACTGATGCGGAAGAATGTGCCAACTCCTGCTTGAAGGGACCAATCTAGGGATGAGAGGAGAGTTCCCTCTTGTTCCTTCTCTGCTCTGCTGAGGCTGCCAACTGGTGACAATTTTGAGGGTGTTTTTTGTGATACATGCACACCTGTCCCCTTGAAACTAGGCTGAGACCCACAAATTTACTGTGCACGGGCTGCCAAACAATCAGCAGATGAGGACGACTATTAGCATCCAGTTTTCAGAAGGGCCTCAGTGTAGCTTTAGATGTGCCCCTGCACTCCTGCACATGAGAATTGGAAGGTTAGACATCTAATTACCTGATCTGCATATGCAAATACTGAGCTTTACAAGCACAGATGGAGAGGCTGCTTTTTGAAATTGTCCTCCTCAGCCACTGTTGTCTTTGGACATTCCCAGGGCAGACAGGGAGAGATGAAAAGCTCCATACCACATTCCCATCCCTGGGGCAGCCAGTCCCATGTTTTCACTTTGCTAGCTCCTCCCACCCCTATACAATTCCCTCTTCCCAGCCAGGAGTCAACAGGTGACAGGACTGGAGGGAGGTCTCATGTTACCTAAGGCTTCTGTACTTTCTGAAAACTGAATGCAGAATATTTACTAGAACACACCAAAGTCTTATCATAACTAACTAACTAAAAGTCAACTGCTCTTGTCTAATAAATAAACAAAATGAACGCTAGGATGTACGATCCATACTATTCTGTAACTGTGTTTGTTTTCTTACTTCTAAATTCTCTAGTATCCAGTGATCAGCATGAATGAACAAGGTTCCACTGTACTGAAACCTAAGTACTACTGCATTTCAGTGAGAGACTGGGAAATGGGATTCTTCCTAAAAGTGGAGGAGCCATGAGACCCCACCCCCTCCATGGCTCCACCCCTGCCCCTCCTCTTCCCCGCTCCTGGACAAGCCTGAAGCTGGAGCTGGGCCAGGAAACCAGGCCCCTCCACTTGCCTGGGGTGAGGAGGCCCTAGAGCAGCCCCTGGCCCTGCCCCCCCCAGCCCATGGAAGATGGAGGGTCCACAGCTCCCCACAGCTGCTCTTACCATGGCCCACCTGGGGCTCTTTGGTCCCCAAGGTCTCACTCCCAGGCTGGAAGCCAGGGCCAGGTCGGGAAAGAGCCATGTGGGCAGCTGTGCGGACCCGTGGACCCTCCACCTGCCCTGGCTGAGGGGGCTCAGGGATCCGCAGCTCCCCACAGCTGCCCAGGCTCCTCAGGCCACTCTTACCTGGGCCAGGCTCCAGCTTTTGGCCTGGTCGAGGGGCAAGGCCTTGGGGGAAGAGGAGGGGCTGGTGGGGCCTGGCCCATGGTGAAAAGTGGATTGGCCAGGCCTCTCTACCTTCAGAAGTGGGAGGGCCCTGGTCCCTTGGCCCCCTCCTGTTCCGGAGCCCGTTGGGAAATAGGAACTGTGATGAAGTGGGACTATTCTTAATGTTTCCTCTGAATACTGTGTGGGTGCCTCAGTTTCCCCTATGCATTTCTTAAGTCTCCAGTGTGCATAAATGGCCAACACTCTGTCTCCCGGCAACAAATGGCCGGGGCCCTTCCCCCCTGCAAGGGAATAGTTAAAGGTAAACAAAGAGATCAGGTGACTTCCTGGGCCGGGAAAGAGACAAAAGCCAGAAAGGAGGGGCTGGAGGGGGTTTCAGTTTGGAACTGGCTGGGGACGGGAAGTGAGGGCAGACAGGGTTGTCTGGCTCACTGGGCCCCAGAATGGACCTAGCTGAGAGGTCCCGTTCTCTGTACCTACAAGCTCTATTTTGGACTGTGTTCCTGTCATCTAATAAACCTCTGTTTTACTGGCTGGATGAGAGTCACGTCTCACTGCAAAGTGGGGGTGCAGGACCCTCTGGCTTCCCCAGGACCCCGCCTGTGCAGACTCGCTGTGGGAAGCACACGGAAGGGCAGAGGATGCTGAAAGCTCCAAGGAGAGACCCAAGAGGTGAAGCTGTGTGAGCTTTTTGCCCTGGAGACAGTCCGCTCCAGGGCAGAGGAGGCTCCCCAGAGTCCTGCCTGGCTTTGTGGGGAGCAGTTCCAGGGCATCGTCCGAGGACTCTGTGCCAGGAACACAAGACCACATATTGTGTTATTGCAGTTTAGACACCAAGAAGGAAACGGAGGAGGAAAAATTTGTTTGTAGCCAGAAAAGCAACTAACACAAGAAGTGAAATCAGGGGAGCGATTTTCCCTAACACCTTTGTACCCCTCATTTCCTGTAGCATTTACTGCTACAACCCTGCTCTTCCACCTCCTGGTGGCCAGACTGTGCCCAGCCCCTGGGTGGTTCCCAAGAGTGCACACAGTGCAAGGTGAACGCCCCCCTACACCACGTGCCAGGGCTGGTGAAGTAGCTGTCAGCATGCATGCAGCCAGCATCACTAGTCACACAAGAGACAAACTCTCTCCATTTGTTAGCGGATGGCAGAGTGGTCCCATTCCTCCCACCAGCTGGGAAGCTCGGTACCTTCCCGAGTAGCTCCTGGAGTTCACACTGGGGTGACATTCCTCCTTTTACCTCCAACCTAGGCCAATACCCCGAGACACTTTAGACACCAGGGCGTGTAAGTTACACACTGTCACTGATCTAGCCTTGCCTTGGATGCTCTTCTCCAATAGCAGCAGTGACATCCACTCTCAGTCCCTGTCCTGGGAGGAAGTTATTTAACACTCGGGTTCTCAGATATCGCTCTCAATGTGTCACAGAAGATACATTTTTAATCATATTTAAATATTTTCCACCCTCAGTTCCTTCTAAGATTGCACCAGCAAAGAAAGGGAAGCTCACATACAGGTCACCCTCGCTGCTTAAAATCCTTGGGCCAAAGAACAGGGAAACACTGCTTGCAGCACGGCTGGAGACGGTACAGTAGCTGAAGAGATCTAACACGAGCTGCAGGGAGTTAAAACAGGATTCAATGCATTGCCCGCAGCCCTACTCCTGATGGGGCTCCTTGCACACACTGGGCCAAATTCATCCCTGGCGTAACTCTGGTGCCTCCTGGGATTAGAGCCAGGATGAATTTAGGCTATGGCTTGCTAGGAACACAGTGTTTCGATCACAGGCTTTTCTTGGTACGGAGATTTCATGTCTAATCATCCGTTGGTAGCAAAAGGAGAGACCTGCAGTAAGTGATCAGACTCGATATTCTTCTGGAAAATGTCCCAGTGCTTGTGCTCTTCCAAAACACGCTTCCTGCCCCTGGTTTTCCCGTGCTAATGGAAAATAGTTGGTGAGGGACATTTTGGTATTTGTGTCAGTTGCTTCCTAGCTAAATCTCAGTAAGGAGAATAAAAGTGCAAACAAGCTGATTCACAGGGAGGTGGAGCCATGATCCAACCTGAGGCTGGGAGGGGGCATAGGACAGAAGGAGGCAGAGCTGCAAACCACACTGAGGCTAAGGAAGTAGGACCAAGGGGTAATGCATCAAGGCCAAGCACTGTTGTTCAGAGTCAGACTGAGGGATGGGTTAGCACAGCCTCTATCAAACCTGCATTTCTGACTCCCCCTGCCTGTGGCTACAGGTGGGGAATGAAGAGTGAGAGTTACTGCATTATGGAAGAATCTACCCCAGGAAGTGGTGGAGACCCCAGAGTAACATTATTGGGAGTCACCGGATGGCCCTACTGCAGACAGTTGTACAAGTTCTTCTTAACTGACCATCGAGGCAGTTAGATATTGGAAAAATGCTCTGCAGCTGCACAGGCTGAGCTCAGACCCACTCCTGCTCAGTGAGACTCTCTGTTCTAACTACTCCTTCTTTATTGAAGGGTAAGGGAATCTGGAAGGGAGTGGTAAAGGAGTGGTCTATCTGGCACCTTCTCCTGGTTCTGCAAAGCGTAAGAAAGTGTCAGTGGAAGCAGGGTGGGAGTTAGTTTAACCTGAAAACGTCTTGCACTTTCTCCCAGTTTCTCACCATGTAATTTGGACTTTTACACATGGGTGGAGTGACGAAGTCAGTCTAGGGGGCTGTATTCAGGGAGTTTACCTTATGCACCATAAGCCTCATCTCTGAATTTGGCCCATGGTTTCAAAACATTACACACACTCTATGGGTTTTTTAAAGGACAAAACCCTGGGGAACATACTGCAGTAAACCTTCCCGTTTAACACCGATCATTCTGTGGCCATTGAACCAGGGTGGATTTTTTTTAGATGTTATACAGAGGAGAAGAGGCGGCTTCATGTGGTGCCTCTGGAGAGAATTCAAAGCTTGACAGTACAAGAGTGGAGACAACAAGGGTGCAGACCTCACTGAAGTCAATGGGAGTTCTGCCGCAGAGTTCAGTGGGGCCTGGCTTTCACCTCAAAAGCAAGTGATGTTCAGTTAAGTGAGGTGATCAGCACAGGCGAAACAAAAGCGCTTCACAGCGGGAGGGAGCAATGGCGGTGAGGGTGGCTCACGGGCTACATGGGTTTCGAGGTCTTTCACTGCATGTGAATCCAGAAGTTAACATCTAGATTAAAGTACTGCTGCAAAGAGGGTTATAATTACTGGTAATTTCCCCCAAAGTAAGATAACATGAACTAGTGAATAGCAAAATTTATACCTTCTGTGACTGAGCTAATGCTAATTAAATGCTGCAATTTACTAGCAGTATTGGACCCTGTTTAATTAGATATAAATGGTGATGCTGCAGGCAATAATTAGGGGGCTGTTGAGAGTGGGATGTACCATTTGGTTGGTTGCCAAACGGAATGGCTAAAACCAGCCAATTTGTGCATAAAAACAACAGTATTGAACGAGGAGAAAGCTAATATAACACCACTGACCTACTTCACCCCTGCGCAGCCATTCACTAGGAGCCAAAGCTATAGTTTAGAGGCCAAACAATCCCAACCAGGTCAGTTTCGCCAGTAGCAAAAGGGATTTGGACAGTACTTGACTGTTCTACAAGGTATGCGAGCACTGGCAAGCTGCTGGCGTGCAGGAGATGGTGGGGGATCCTCTAGCATAGTTATCACTGAGCTCAGCTCCGCAGTGCAACCGCGCAGGAGTCATCTCGTATTGACACAAATTCCATCACAGTGCAAACTGGAAACTTTTGGATGTCGTGTAACACAGCTGAAAACCAGAACTGTCCAGCAAGTTTCCAGATCTTTCCAGATGTTCCAGACCCAACAGTGATAGCAGAGGCAGCTGTAAGGCCAACTTAATGTAGCCAATATACCTACACTGGCTAGGACTATAACTGTGTTTAAAAGCGAACTAAATTCATGGCTATTAGCCAGGATGGATAAGGAATGGTGTCCCTAGCCTCTGTCTGTCAGAGGGTGGAGATGGACGGCAGGAGAGAGATCACTTGATCATTGCCTGTTAGGTTCACCCCCTCTGGGGCACCTGGCATTGGCCACTGTCGGTAGACAGGACACTGGGCTAGATGGACCTTTGGTCTGACCCAGTATGACTGTTCTTATGAAATCCTGAACTGCTTCTATCCATTGAGAACCGGAGGTGAAGGTAACTGTGGTCTCTGCAGATTTGTATCTGCTTCTTATGATGGAGATTTTTGTCCAGCCCCAACTCAAAGCCATCAACTCTTCCCATTGGTGGTAGAGCCTGATTGACATTAGGGACTAAAGACAAGAATGTCTGAGTCTCGCAATCAATCAGTCAGGTGACTAGACAGCCTGAGCATTGCAAACCCTCCACTATGAAACACGGGCTACATCACCTACAGAGCCCATGGCACGACGACAAGCCATCTGTAAGGTATGCTGTGACTCAGCAGCTAAAACCAACAGTCAGAGTCAGTCTTTTCCTTTAGGAGTATTATAACAAGAAAGGATAGTAAGTCTGCATTAGCAACCGCCTCCAAGCGGGGGGCTCAGAGTGTGGAGCTGGCCTTCCCATTGGCACATTCTGCCTCTCTGCACCAAGCAGCCAAACTGCAGTCCTTCCCATGAGCACCTGGGCAAGCCGGGGGAATCTGGGCTGTAAGTAACCCCTTGTTCACATCAGTGGCCCTGCTCTGCATGGTGGAGGGAGGGAGAACTCTAGCACTGAAATGGCAGATTTCCCCTTGTCCTCCACTACAATGTATTTTAGGTGCCCCGTATGCCTCAGAACAGCCTCCCTGCATCGGCGTGCCAGGCCCCACCCACATTCCATCCAGATCCCTCCGAAATCTCCTCCTGCACCAGGCCGATGAACACAGACCCTGATTCACATCGACCCGGTGCCATCACCGCCCTGTCCAACAGGACATAGCCCAAACCCACTCTACTGGTGCTGTCCTCGAGACTCCCACTACATGTCCGTGTCTTAGGGCCAGAGTCTGGCCACAGCTAGGCTACAGCAGGCTGCAGGAACGCCATTCAAGTCACTGGTGTTACTCCAGTTTTACCAGGTGTAAATGAGGACAGACTATGGCCCTAAAACTGCACAGTCCTTGGGGAAGGGACCATGTCAATAACTGTGTGCTGGAGAGAGTGAAGCAGGCTATTACCCCATGCTAGTAAATAATGGGAGCACTGGGAAATGGGAATGGGAGCACTTTCCCCTGGGAAAACTCCTGTTGTCCTCTCGTCAGCCATCTCAGCTGCTCATGGAGCCCTCACCAATCTCAGCCACTTCTTCCTTCCTGGCTGGAGTATTTTTCAAGGACAGCGCCGGAACTATTTCAGCCCTGGAGAGCTCACCCATCTCCAACTCGGCCAGGGACACATCAGTACGGCAGCCTGTAATCCCCAGTGACACGGTGGGAACAGCTGGACACCGGGCGCCATGCAAGGGCCGCTGTGGCTGCACAGTCCATGGTACGTGTAAGGTCATTCGGTGACCTCGATGCAGGGTGGCCACACAGTCACTGTGCTGATTCCCCTGCCAGGGACCAGAGAGTTGGATCAGTTTTGCCTTTTCGATAGTTATGCAACAGTTTCTGCTGCGTGCAGTTGGATCTGAATCCTTTCCAGCATCATCTGTGTGCCCCCAACACCCAAGTGAAATGGCCCAAGGAGCCAGGAAACATCTGCAGCTCTCTGACAGGCTGTCAGGGATATCACAGCCATGCTTCATTAATGCCTGAAGGTAGCAACCTGAAAAGGAAAAGCTAATTTTTGCTTCTTTATGTTATGAACAACAAAAGCCTGAAAGTTAATCTGTCCATGGGGCAGGGGGAGTGAAGGAGACGGTGCTGCTTGTGTTTTTATATTACACATTTGTGTTTTGCCTACCCTGATTTTCCTATAAGACTCTATGGTTGACTGGAGAATTAGCAGGAGATGTGCCAGGAGGACGGAGGGCAGACCGTATGCCTGCTCCACTAAACCAATCCTGCACTAGCTTAGGTACCATAGGTACAATTTGCCTGTTGTATAAGTTAGAGCAGCTCCAAAGCTGCTCTAGTTCATGCCAGGATTGTGCTGGTGCATAAGCAGAGACCCATGATCAGTTCCTTGAGCCCCCTCTAGAGCGAAGAACCAAAACCGTTGCTTTTTACACCTTTTTCACTCTCACAGTTGGTAGAAAAGGCCCACTTGCTGCCTCTTTAAAGGCTGAGAAAACTCCCACTCCATACGCCTGAGAGATCCGCACACAGGGGAGATCGGAGTCGGCATTCCTGGTATTTCTAAAGTAAGAAACATGCAGAAAGAAGTTTTTGGTGTTTTTTTTTTAAGCCAGAAAAATTCCTCTTTCAGGCCTTCCTTGACATAAGTGAACAGAACAGGGCACATACGCCTTGCCCCTTTTTCTGTCCTTTGCAGGGGCCCTATGACCGAACACAGGAACAGCCAGCACCGTGTGCTGTGCATTCCTAGGGGTTGATGCACTTCCAGAGTGATGATACTAATAGCTCATCTCACTTACAATGCAGACAGCCCCTCACGATGTGTGTAGTGTTCAAACATAGCATCGCCGCTGCTAATCTTGGCATCCTGGTTTTCACATGTTTCGATGCCTCCATAAGGCACATGGGCTGTTTAACTGGGTATTCTTAGGCTGAACTGAAATAGAAGGAAACTTAATGGCCTCAATAACAGGCATGAAAACTATACTTGGCTGATTACTCCACAGGGATACGAAGCAGGCTAGGCAATGGAATTCCTTTCCAACTATTAACTGAGAAATGTAGCTGACTGGCTGAGGCCTGTCTACTTTAGGGGTCTGTACCGGTGTCTTGTAGCTGCACAGGTGCAATCACCCAGGGTAGACGTGCTGCCATGGTGTATCTGCACCAGGACAAAAAAATTGTTATTTTAAAGGCCAAGGTGGATGGAGCTTTGAGGCTCCCCTCATTCATTCTAATGCTAACTGCAACTCCTGTCTCTAATTATGCCATCTGACTGTCAAGAGAGCCACTTTCTCTCTAATTAGACTTGATTATATTGAAGCCATATTTTAAAACCCCGTATTGTTGCCGGTTTCAGCTGAATAGCTCTAATGAGGTGAACATCTTTTGCCTTACATTGAGCCATTCTGCCCAGATGCCAGGCCAGCGCTCCAGCAGTCTGTATGCTGTCTTGCAGATAGTATTGGTGCATATCCATTTCCTACCCTTAGCTGGGCTCTACTGGGCTTGTTCATCAACACATGATTCACATACAAGCGCACACAGTGTAATGATGTGCTTGACAAGCTGTGATTGTTTCAAATGAAGGGGATGGGGCTTACAGTGATAGTAAGTGGCTTGGCTCCTCCACAGTCAGCAGTCACAGGTGGACACGGGCTGATTGCAGGAGAGAGAGAGCCGCAAGCACTTGTCCCTTCTCATTTGCCTGAAGACTTAAGAGAAAAACTCCCCCGTTATGGGCAGTGCTGATCACTGATGCCTCTGGAAATTCCAAAGCACCCCAAGTGTGTGGAACCAGACCAGCTATGCCACTGAGCGACCTGTTGCTACAAGAGACTCGCTCAGCAGGTCTGAGAGACAAACATGACCCTGGCTCTTACCATGAATTCACTTCTATGAACTTACGGTTGTATATTGGGTCTGTCCACTTTGGGGCTTATCTTCCCTGTGGACTGCAGTGGGAGCTGGAGGTGCTAACAGCTCACAGGACAGGCCCAAACACCCTACAGACCTGTGCTGTACCATATCACACACACATAGCTGCACAGCTAGCTAGATGTTATGGGTTTAGTGAGAAATCCAGGGGCTGAATGAGTGAAATGTGAGCATTTCATGCCTTGCTTCTGGAGCCTGGAGAGGAACACCAGCATTAGGGGCTCAGATAGCATGGTGATGGGTGCTCATATAGAAACACCAATAGACAGACAGACATTACATAGTTAAACGATGCCATTTCCATGCCAAGAACGTCAGCTCTACTAAAGTGCTTTAAACGGAGAACTCCCCTAGCTTGGCACAAACAGAAGAGACTTGCTTGTAACTGGACGCTCTTTGAGATGTTTGATCCCTATCTGTATTCCACACACGTGCACCCCATGCCTGAGTCCAGAGATTTTTTGTAAGCAGTGTCCTCTGGTTCAGACATGCGGAATTGTTCTCCTCATGCTCTGAACCAAGGGTCTGAGGGGCTATGCAGCCCGGCATGTCTCCAGTTCCTTTTCCCTGGGCGGTTAAGCTGTTTGGCACCCTTGCTCAGGGTGTTGTTTTAGGGCATTGCAGCCTGGATCTTTCAGTGGCTACATACACCACCGGAGAAATGGGCAGTGCGTGAGAGAATAGAAACTCTCTCCCCTTAGATGGAACGCAGTAGCATATCTCCGGGAGCAAAAACTGTTCTAGCTGGATGATGGATCCATGATGACCTTGTTGATTGGGAGGGCTACCAACTGGGACCCGAGGGTTACAAGATGTCCAGTAAGCTATGTTGTGGCTTCTGAACCTCTTCAAGCCACCCTTTGTAGGAGCTCCTGATATTGCCTGTAGTCATCACGTGGAGATGACAAAGTTGCTCTGGGAACCATAAGAACTGTCACATCCAGTTCAGCTTTGTCTTCCACATATGTCAATGGATCCAGTTGTTTTTCACCAGGTGTTCATCGTCCATGGAAAATGGGGTGCTGGGGGGGGGGGAGGAGAAAATACAATCATTGTACACTGAGACTCTGGACATAGTACCAGCTTCCCTGGGAGGATTTCCCCAGGGCAGGAAAAACTGGCTAAGTGCACTAGTACGTAAGAGGAAAAGTGTACGCCAGGTCCCAGAGCTGAGAGGCTTTAGGATGCATCTTTGAAACATGGCCTATCACGTGGGGCTCAGGCTACATGCATGTAAAAAGGGAAGTTGGAATATGCAGAGTGGGAGAGACTGGTCAGAAACAGCAAATCACATCTAATGAGCAAAATTCAGACTTCAGACATGTGCACCCGGCTTGTAGTGACGTCTTCCCAGCCACCTTTGCAGCATTTGAGGTCTTGTCATCTCCAAGCCTCTCACACACATCTGAGAGCAGTGTGACCTGCAGGGTTCTGGTCTCTGAACATTTGAGTCTATGTGTATGCACACAGCAGTGTCACATGGAGCAGTCTGCACAACCTGCACCACCCTGATGACTGATCACTGGCATTGAGAAATCCCAGGATGCCATTGGAAAGGTTCAGAGCAGAAAGGGGGATACGCAGGCCATATGCCCTAGCAGCTCTTCTTCTCACCTCGTCTGCTCTGATAACAGCCAAGGGACAAGCTCTCTGGGCTGTGCCTGACTGAGAGGTGCTGTGAAGATAAGTGGCTAACACCTGCCACCCTGGATGCAAGGCTAGTCAGGCTGGTATTTCCAATTAACTCACACATCTAAACATCACAGTTCTTGCAATTAGCAGAACATGGCACAATATCTGCAATTATCCTCCCCACGCACAGGAAATGTCAATCCTTCCCATTAGTCAGGATTGGGGAAACTGAAGTGGAAGGTCAGAAAGAGAGAGAGAGAGAGAGAGAAACATGCTGATTAATGCAGTGAGAAATGGCCTGACCCAGGAGAACGGGTGACAAAGAGATCAGAACTCCGAGCTCCTGCTAACATGGGACAGAACAGGCTGCATGGAATCTTCCTGAGATGATGTCATGGGACATGTCTGCCCTCTAGCATCCCCAAGACCTAGTGTGGTGCTGCAGACACCCCCTGTCTCAGTTTCTCTTCTCTGAGGGCCCCTTAGGAACTCACAGAATACAAAGGGGACTAAGACAAAACTCTCTTGCTGGGGTTTTACTTCATTACATCCAAGTAAACTTGAAATGAAGTCTTCTTCCTTGACATACAGGCTGCACTGCCCTCCTCCTTGAGCCTATGGTTCTCAGTCCTGGCCTCTCTGGCCTGCAGTCTTTCTCCTAGGCTCAGGGGTTGCCCAGTCCTCCTCCTTGGGGCTGTGGACTCCAAGAGCTCCTTTCCCCTAGGAGAACATTCCTCTGTGAGCACCCCCTTGCAACTGAACCCTGATGGCCTTTTATCATGCCTAGGCCCCCTTAAATTAGCTTGTCATGGGTAGCCTGGACCCAGACTCCCCTTAAAGGGGCCAGCAATCTTGTGAGAAGATGCTATCCAAGATATGTAAGGTTTCCTTGCACAATGCTTCCCCAGCACCAAAACGTCTATGCCTTTCAAGAGACTCCGTCCCTGGCTTCTCTGCACCACCTCGTCTCTGTGAGCCTTTCATCACGCGGAGCATTTGGCAGAGCTCACTGTGGAGCAGCAAGGGTTCCATGTGAGCCGAGGGTTACAGTGGGACATGGCCATTCAGGCATTTCTTATTGAATGGTTGCAGGCCTGTTAAACCCACGGGACTTGGCAGCACAGAAGTGGCTGCCGCCCCAAGCCGTAGGAATTTACGTGACCTATTTGGTTTTTTTCCCCCCTTTAACTATTTTGCCCATATGGTGCATGGTAATTTCTCATCTCGCAGCTGGGAACAGTAGGCCTGAGTCTCTGGTCACTTACACCGGGTTTTACACTATGGTAGTTCCACTGACTTCAGTGAATTTACTCCTGATTTGTACCAGTGAAAGTGAATGGAGAATGAGTCCCAGCCTCTCTACTGCAGCTGAGCCCACTTGCTGCAAAAGTATCGAACAAGGTAGCAGCCCTCCCACAGGAAGTGTATTTCATACTGTGAAAAAGGAATGGGGCAGAGTCTCATCCAAGCACAGTTCCAGGAAGGTCTAAAGAAAAAAAAAAGCAGGGAACAATCCTGAACAGAACAAGGAATGAGTCTGCTGCTTCCTTTCCTTCTTATAAATGTATCAAGCAGATGCCTGTGGATTCATGTTCTGACTGATAAACCCCCTTGCTGGGGTAGTGAAGGGGTCTGCTGTAGACTAACAAGTCAGACAGTGGAAAGATGAGCAGCTCCTTCAACATCTCTTTATAATTTGCAGAAAGAAGAGCTGTCATATCATGGAGGATTTCAACCTGGGGATATATATGCTGGAAGGCTCAGGCTGCCACTGGTAAAATATTCTTGGAGTTTTAAAAAATTATAACTGAGAACTTTGTAACACAAAAAGTATTATAATCATCTTGGGGTAATTCTATATTAGACCTCATTCTGATGGATACAGTCACTGAACTAAAAACTGGTGGTTGCCCAAGTGTAAGTGATTATCATCTAATTTAATGTGCTATGTGCAACCAAAATATTATCCTGATCAGCAGTATATAGGCTTGTCTTTGCACTTTAAGAGGACCAATTCCCCCAAAAAGCACAGTTCTGTAATAATGAAATAAGGTTTCTATGGTTAAGGAGTGGAAATGAAAGTAGCAATTAAAAACAAAACCATAATATATAACATATGAAAAAAAGAGAAGTTGATAGCAATGAGTACAAACAGGAAACGGACAAGAGAAGTCAAAGGTATCAATGAAAAACCTATGGACAGTAGAATTAAGGACAACAGGAAGGAATTCTTAAAACAGATCAGTAGCAAACAAAATCCTAGCAACAGATTAGGTCCAGTAATGGATAACAATGGTAAAATTGCCAATCACAATGCAGAAAGGCAGAAGTATTCAGTAAATATTTCTGTTCTGTATTTGGAAAGAGACAGGATGATGATGTATTCACTGTGATAATACAGCGATGTAACAGTAACATAGTGATGATTAAATACCTTCTATTCCATTAGTAACTCGGGAGGATGTTAAACAGCAACTACTGCATTTCTAAATTTGCACAGCCATATATCTTTTACCCAAGAGGATTAAAAAGCTGGCTGAGGAGTTCTCTGAGCCATTAATGTTGATTTTTAACAAAGTTTAGACACTAGGGAAGATTCAGAGGACTGGAAAAAAGTTAATATTTTGCCAGTTGGTAAAGAGGGTAAATGAGATGACCCAGGAAACTATAGGTTGGTTAGCCTGACATCAATCCTGGGAAAAATCATGAAAGACTAACACAGGACAAAACCAGTAAAGAATTCAAGGATGGTAGCATGATTAATGCCAATCAGCATGGTTTTATGGAAAACAGATCTTGTCAAACAAATGTGAATCCTTTTTGTGGGACTACAAATGTGGTCGATAAAGAGCACCTGTGTTGACGTAATAGACTTGGACTGCTGAAGGCACTGGACCTAGTGCCGCATGATGCTTTGATACAAAATATTCGCACTATACAAAATCAATGTAGCCAATATTAACAGGACTAAAATTGGCTAACCGATGGATCTCAAAAAGTAATTGTAAATTGTCACACAATGGGATGTTTCTAGTGGGGTTGGGCAGGGATCAATTCTTGCTTAAATGCTATTCAATATCTTTATCAATTATCTGAAAGAAAATATAAAATCATTGCTAGAAAAATGTGAAGATGGCACAAAAATAGATGGAGTGGTAACTAATTAAAAGACCAGGTTGCAGAGGCTGACCTATGGCACTTGATACATCTAGGAACAAAGAAAGCAGATCCCTCATACAGGATGGGAGATGGTATCTTGGAATGCAATGACATTGAAAAGATTGGCAGATAACCAACTGATCATGAGCTCCCAATGTGATGCTTCAGCTAAGGCATGGGGAGGGAGGAGGGAACGGGACATGATCCTTGAATGTGCAAGCAGGGTGTCACGGAGTGTGGGGGAGTCCGGCCCTGCACCCCTCTTCCTGGGACCCAACAGTGACTCTTAGCCAGCCAGTAAAACAGAAGGTTTATTGGACAACAGGAACACAGGTTGCAGCAGAGCTTGCAGACACAGTCAGGACCCCTCCACCGAGTCCTTCTGGGCTTTCAGGGTGCTTGGATCCTAGCTAGGATACCCTGAATTCCGCCCATCCAGCCCCAAGCCCAAACTCAAACTGCTTCCCTCCTGCCACTCCCTTCCTTTGTTCCCCTTCCCGGGCAAAGGTGTTGACCTTTCCCCTCCCTTACCTAGCTCAGGTTACAGGCCCTGCCATCGTCCATCCCCTAAAGTCCTCCCCTGCTCTCCCACTCCCCACACAGACAGTCCCTACTGCATCACACAGGGGAATATCAAATAGGAGTAGAAAGAAAGTCTGAATACAGCATTAGTGAGATCATTGCTGGATACTGTGTCCTGTTCTGGTGTTCACATATTAAAAAAAATTAATAATTCAGAGAAGAGTTACAAGACTAATTGGAGGTCTGGAAAATGCGTGTCTTACAACGAGAGACATAAGAAGCTGAATCTATTTCATTTATCTAAGAGAAAGTAACGAAGTGATTTTTGAACCTGGTTTACTATTTCAGGAAGTAATTTCCCCTAGTAAATGGCTCTTTAATCTAGCAGACAGAGGCACAGTGAGATCCAATGCCTGGAAACTAAAGCTAGATAAATTCAGTCTAGAAATAAGGCAATTTTTTTCTTTAACACTGAAGGAAATTAACCATTGGAACAACTTACCTGGGGACGTGGTGGATACTCCGTCTCTTGGAGTCTTTAAATCAAGCCTGGAGGTCTTTCTAAAAGAGATGCCACAGCCCAAACAGAAGTTATGGGCTTGATGTAGGCATCAATTGGGGAAATTCTCCAACTTGTGTAAGCAAGACGTCAGATGAGATGATCATAATGGCCTCTACTGTGAATCCTTCCCGGGCCAGAAACATCTGAGGCTTGAAGAGATTTTCCAGACAGTAGCTACTGTTTCACACTCTCTTGATGAGCTCCGCTCCCAAAGTCACACTGCACCAGTCTCTCACATCACATGCCATGTAGAACTGTGCACAAGAGTAATAATTAGGAAAAACGTCTGGCCTGCATTATGATGGATCCACAAATCACAGATCATCAGTGCCACGAGACTGAGCCTAAACATTTTCTAAGCACAGCACAGTCTAAATCAGGCTCTGTCAAGACCTCTTGTCACAGGAGCCACCATGTGACATTGGCTACCATGTATAATCATGTATCAGTCTATGCTGCTTAGACATGGGTCACTACTTATGTATGTCTTTCACGGTGTAAATACAGGGCCAGGCAGTTGTAATTGGAGTTGGTTTATGGATGAGGAAATACAGGAAATTGCACAGATGCTGCTAGCTGGTTTACTTCTGAGCAACTGAACAATGCGGCTGCGGCCCTGCCTGCCCAGGAGAAGCCCAAATACTAAGGGCAGGTGAAACAGATGGGAACGTCTTCCCACAGTGACAGCGAACCACTCCTGAGGTGGGGAAGGGTTTGAGGAAGGCAGTAGCAGCAGCAGGATGTGTGATAGAGGCTATCCTGGAACAGGAGGAACAGAGATCCTGTGGGAAAGGCTCCCATGACTCAGCTGGAAGTGGACGCACCAAGGTGCTGAGGGAAACTTGCGCGACCCATGCAGAAGCAGAAGGTACCATAAAGCTCAGTGAGAGCCCCATGAGGTGAGACTTCAGCCTGATTTCCACACCGAATGGTTCTGGATAAAGGCAGAGCAAGCGTCTGGACTTTTGGGAGCCAATCTAGACAGCCAGATCCTTTCTTTGAGCCACCAACCAAGAGACCCTTTTTCTGACAATGAGGGCTAAGTGTAGTGCAGCATTAATTATACATTATCCTTTGTCTGCACCTCAGTTTTAAAACCTCACTTTAGAGTTTTATAATTTGGCCTTAAAAGTCTTTTCTGCCTTAGAATTTGATACATGGTCTGTCAGCCCAAGAGCACTGACTCGTTAACTAAATCATTAGCATGCAAGCAGCACAGGTGCCTCGGCTGCCATGTGGAAAACCTGGGGTTGACTCTCAATACAATTTTTCACACCTCTTAAGATCAAATATTAATGAACAGGAGTACTTGTGGCACCTTAGAGACTAACAAATTTATTTGAGCATAAGCTTTTGTGGGCTACAGCCCACTTCTTCGGATGCATGTAGCCCACGAAAGCTTATGCTCAAATAAATTTGTTAGTCTCTAAGGTGCCACAAGTCCTCCTGTTCTTTTTGCGGATACAGACTAACACGGCTGCTACTCTGAAACCAGTGTTGGATGAGGTCCTGGTCTATGAAGAGGGTGCCTAGGCACTATGAGAATACAAACAATTATAGTTTTATAAGACAGTGGTTAGAACAGCAGACTGAGAGTCAGGAATCTGGATTCTATCACGGGCTCTGACACTGAATGCACTGCATGACCCAGCGCAAGCCACTAAGTACCTTTAGGTCTCAGTTTCACCTGTAAAATGGGACCAGTGATACTTACCTACCTGTGCCTTCCTATAATGAATTTCATCTAAGGATTTCAAAGGTCTTTACAACAAAGTACTAAGGAATTAATTATAACAACTAAATTAGACTGTTATAAAGACTGGTCACAGCCAGAAAACCGGAGCGGTGCACGACAATTCCCCACCAAAGAGCATGCTCCATTTCATGCAAACTTGGTGCAACTGTTGGGCTCCTGAGAAGGTGCCTATGCAGCACTTTGACTGGGCCAAGTTTTGGTACCCTACTGTAATGAGTAAGAAAGAAATGCATGTAGCTCTCTAGAAAAGAGCCAAAGGCCTTGGCCTTTCTTCTGTTACTGGGGCCTGATCCACCCTGGTGAAGCCAACGGACAGACCTACATGGAATTGGATTAGACCTTGAATGCGCTGATACCATGTGAAAGAGCCCGAGTTCCATCTGGGCTCCTTTCTGAAGGTCTGTACTGGTCTCCTCTTACACACACAATCAACAAGTTAAATAAACCCTAAAACTGTGTCTTTTATCACGAAACCTTCCATGCTCCATGCAACCTAACTTTACATATAATGGTCAAAAGAAAACTGGGGATCTAGGGGGCTGTGGAGGTGTTTGGGGTTTTTTAAATTCCATTTCTTTTATACCGGCCGGAAAGCCCTGGGGATGAAAATCTGCATCCTCCAATGAAGAGGTGTCCATGGCAGCACACTGTCCCCATGCCCAGGGCTCCAACGCCATGAAGTGTTTAGTACAGAGAGCAGCTATGTAAGGGGAAGCAGCAGATGTGATGAAACACTCACTTTACGGGATACAAAATATAAAGAGAACTGCAATTGTATTTATTTATTCACAGAAGGTGCTCCAAAGACTTCTGCCTATAGCAACTGATCCCTACAATTGGCCCAAAATCCACTGCTCCCAAAAGAAACCGTTTTAAAGGGAACACCCTGAGAATTTGGGGGCTGGAAGTAGCGGCCTCCTGGGTCCACCCTGGAGCTGGTCACATTTTTTTTTTGTCTAAATATTTTTAGGTGGGAAAAAAATGGCTTTTTGACCAAAATGAAAATTTCTGCAGAAAATATTCATTTAGGCAGAAATTTTCTCGGTTTTCAACTGAAACCCAACAGTTCCTTGGAAAAACTTTCCAGTTTTCAGTAAAAGTTTTTCAGGTTTTGGTTTCAGTTTTTCAGGGACACACAGGAAGACGTTTGTGGGAAATTTACACAATGGAAGTTGTATTTTTTTAATTTTTGACAAAAAATATTTGGCTTTTTTCTCCGAGTTCTACTCCAGCTATTGCTCGCCCCAGGAGAGATGGCACAAGGGGGGTGCTGATGGGAACATTTTGGGGGGTGAAAAAGTAAACATCTTTGCCGAGATGAGGCTTTTGGCTCAATTGTTCCCTCCCAAACAGAAATGGGAAGGGCCCCTTCCATGCAGGTTTATCACATGCAGGGGGAGATAAGAGCAGGGGGTTCAACACTCACAGCAACATGGCCTTGTCCCAGAGAAGGCTCTCCTGAGGGCTGGAGCAGCATATGCGGGAAGGGAGGGAGCTGGGAAGACTGATGCATTCTGCACCACACCCACAGCCCCAGGACAATCTCTTCAGAAGGAAACAGCCTGGGACTATAGCCACTCTCTCCCGGAGCCCTCTCTGTGCTGCAGAACCCGTTAGGGGGGTGGTGGGGCAGCAGCCAGCTAGTGGAGCCCTGTCATCACAGCTCTGGCATGCAGTCATGCTGCTAGGGTAGTGATGGAGATATACACACACAGATATAAACATTTTACATATATACAATTAAATCCCCATGTGCACTGCATTGAATGCTGGGAATGACTCTTGCAGCAAGGCTCTGTGGCTGCTGTCCCCCGCCAATGCTGAAATCCATATTTCACTGTATTTGTAATAGGTAGAAGAAGATGGATGGATAGACATTTCCGCAGCAGGGTGGGAGTCACAGGGAAATAGCACAAAGGCAAACCCTGAGGGTATTTTACTTTAATTTAAATATTACAGAAAGTTCCTTGTATGCAGTGTCGGTGCAGCTGTGTTGGTCCCAGGATATCAGGGCAGGTCTACACACAAAATGCTGCAGCTGCACCATTTGCAGTGCTTCCATGAAGACGCTACCTACGCCCAATGGACGGCTTCCCCCGTCGGAGTAGTTAACCCACCTCTCCGAGAGACAGTAGCTATGTCCACAGGAGAATTCTCCGGTGTCCGGTCGACTTAGCCCTGTCTACAGATGAGGTTAGGTTGATATAAGTAGATGCTGCAAATCCGCAGATATCAGCAGACCATTTCTGCGGCTCACATGCGGATATAAGTTTTGTATCTGCGCAGGGCTCTAGAAATAATGTCGCTCAGGGAGTGGATTTTCCCACTCCTGAGCGATGCAGTTAGACCAATGAACGTTTCTAGTACAGACCTGGCCTTAGAGAGACAATATCTTGGATTGGACCAGCTCCTGTTGGCGAGAGAGATGAGCTTTCGAGCACACATAGAGCTCTTCCCCAGGTCTGGGAAAGGTGCTCTGAGTGAGTGTCACAGCTAAATACAGTGTGCATCAGACTGTTTAGCATAAGCAGGTAACACATATTAAAGGACCATTCAAGGTGAGTGGCCTGTTAACACCCCTCCAGTTATTGGGGTGGGGCGGAGGGAGAAGGTGGGGAAGGCAGCTGGGGCTGCTATTGGTTACACTTTGTTGCAATAAGCCATAAATCCAGTGCCTCTATTCAGCCCATGATGTTAAGTGTCTAGCAAAGTCATGAATTTAGGCTCTCAGGAGCCATTTTTGGAATGTGTTGTGTGGGTGTCCTTTGCAAATGAGGACTGAGAGCTCAATTATGGAGGGATCACTTTGTGAAGAGTTGGGCTTGTGTAGACCCTCACGTCAGCTGTGCCACTTCAGCATGGACACTACCTCTGCTGACGGGCGGGGTTCTCCTGCTGGCATAGGGAATCCACCTCCCCAAGAGGCGGTAGCTAGGTCAATGGGAGAATTCTTCTGTCGAACTAGTTCTGTCTACACCAGGGGTTAGGTCAGCGTAACACCACCACCCAGGGAGTGGGTTTTTCACAACCCAACCAACACTATTAAAATGACCTAATTTTCTAATGCAGCCCAGGCCTGTGGGTGAACACTTTCCACAAAATGATCCCTCTATATCTGATCTCTCCGCCTCCGTTTCAAAGGAAACCTGCACAGCATCTTCCAGAGACGAGCCTCAGAGCTTAAATTCATAATTCTGCCAGATGCTAAAAATCATGGACTGAACAGACACTGAAGCTGTGGCTTATTACAATAATTTGCAACCCAGTAATCACCTTCCCCCCCTCTTCCTTTCCCCTCTGTGCCTGGAGGTGTGTTAAAGGACCTCGTCACCTCAAACGGTCCCTTGACCGTTCTAGACTTGTGCTAAATAATCTGTGCCACCCTGTGACACTGAATAGTTTCCCAGCCCTGGAGAGGAGCTCTGTGTAAGGTAGATAGCTCGTCTCTCCCACCAACAGAAGTTGGCCCAATACAAAAAATGTCCTGGGCGTTCTCTACTCTTTCATGCGGCTGTGCATTTTTCTCCCACTCATACGCCACAGGAATCAGGTGGCTTCCCTGTTTAAATGTGGAGTTGATTCTATTTGTGTGTGTGTTACATAACACACAACAGCTTGTGTGTGCGTGAACACCTCTTTATGTGCATATCTCATTATATAACACAACTATAAAAACAGTGCAGAGCCACACAAAAGAAAAATATAAAAAATAGGACAAGCTGATGGTGGGAATGAGCATATCCTTTGTCACCGTCCATAATTCACTGTAACATCCTGTCGTGCATAACGTTTGATTTTACACAATCTAATTACACCTTCTAGTCCATGCAGCATCACACTCCACTTCCTCTACCTTTATCAAAAAGGAAATAAAAGAAACTATATAACTTCATGCAGAGTTATACTTGAGATTTTACAGAGTGGGAGAAACTGTTTCTGTGTGCTGCACTGTAGCTGTGAAATGGATTTGGTGGACTTAGTTCAGTTCCCAGGGGACAAATTTTCATGCCACAAAAAACAGCCTTAGAGTTTGCACTCTGAAAGGAAATGCTGAATTTAACACTCTCACAGTTGTCAGTGTTTGGGGATTTTTTAAATCAGAAAGGTAAACCTTAAGATTGGGATTTTCAAATCTGGGATTTTCAAAGGAGAAATGGAAATCAGAGGCTCAACTCCCACTGAATTTCAATGGGATTCTGGTGCCTAACCTCCAATAATTCCAGGCTCAATCAAAATGCTAACAACTAAAACTGACCACAAGACAATCTGTCTGTCCAACGTGTAACAGAATGGGACCCCAGTTCCACTGGGACCATTTGGCATCACTGCAATGCAAATAATAACTAACAAAACCAGCTGTTAGTGCCACAGCCATTGCACCAGAGAAGCCCTTCTCAAAAGCCCACCAGGAAGGTTGCCATTTCATTGGAGATGTACATTCAGAGAACTATATTTTTCTTACAAGCTCATGATTGGCAGGTTTTCTAACTGGGCCCTTGGTTGGTCGCAACTAGCAAGGCAAACCATGAAAAAAAAGCTGATTGAGTTTGAAAGTGGCTGTGAATATAATTTCCCTAAATGATACCTGTGCTCAGTTGGAAGGCAGCTACTTACAGTTTAAAACAGAAGACAGTGAACCACTGCAAAGCCCCGAGAGACAGGATTCTCCAGCGCGCCTTTCCCATTGTAACCACCCTAAGCCACAGGCATGGAGTTGTTTGTATTATCTAAGGCCCCGACCTTGCAAACTGTTCTGCTTTGACAGGCTGCTGTGCCCACCAGGAGCTTTGCTCCAGTCAAGAGGGCTGTGTAGGATCCCGGAGAAAACCAAACAACTCTAAACAAAACAAACAACAGATCGAACTTGGAGCAGTTGCCACTGCCTCCAACGTCTGAATACAACTCGGAGTACGGTCCTCAGGACCTGACCCAGAAACAACAACAAAATCCTTCCTGAGTGTGGCAAGGAGGAGGTTCAGTCCCAAACTGGGGCTGTTCAGTACATTGCTTCATAGCATCAGTAACCGTATAAATCAAAGTTCTTGGTGAATTCCTGCTGAGCATTTAGAAAGCCATTACCGCAGTAGGTTCAGCCTGCCTTAAAGAGCAGGTGCCTAGAATTCAGGAGCTTTTCACACAGTTTGCCACCAATCAGTTCTATTCATTATTCAGAGAGAAGGGTTTCTGGAGGAACACTGCTGAGCCTCACAGGAAGTGAGCTGCAGGAACTGACACGGCAAGTTACCCTGCAGAAAAGTGAAACCTCCACATTTCATCTCACTGCAATTTCAATTACAACGAAAACCAACTGGTTTTACAAGTCAATACGCAGAAGCTCATCTCTCACAGCAGCTGATTCACCCACAATGAACAAACAGCCCAAATAACTATTTTCTAGTATTAAAGAATAAAAAATAACGGAGTGTAACCCCTTCAGCACTAGAACCAGATAGAAACACAGGGTGCCCGGGGGGGTCTCTATGACAACTCATCCAAGTGAAAGGGCCATGCACTGGATAAAGCTGAAGCCAGTGATGAGAATGGATGCAGCACACAGTTCCCAATTGCCCCTTTTAGGCAATTTACAAGCCAGCTCTCTGCTCCGAGAGAACATGCAGTACCACCATGCTGCGCGGAAGATGGGGTAAGATTGGTTGCTTTCACAGATTTTTCTCTCTGACTTATTACATTTCTGCTTCTGTAGGAAGTTAAATACAAAGACATCTCAGGAAGACCCCTGTCTAGCTGCTACAAACCCTCCATCACGCCAAGACACACTGCAAGCCACTCCAAACACAGAAACCGTGCTGCGTGACATTTTAAAAATCCATGCCTTCTGCTGATGGAATGCACACTGGACTGAACTGATCATGCAGTAAAAACACCAGCAATAGAACAAGGGCTGATTAGATGAACAGAGGGCCTCCATGAGGAAGCCGGGAAGGCCACTAACCCTTCTTAAATTTATTCAGACAGCCGGAGTTGCAGAAGGAACGAACGGATCCTGTCTCCCAGCAGCCCCTACCCTTCATCCCCACAGCTGGAAGGATCGCTCTCGCAGATGCTAGGCTCTACGTTACTATTAGCCAGCCTCGGGATGGATAAAAAATGTCCTTATTCAGCAATCAGCTCGAATGCTGCCTCGCTGCACTTACAGCTCCACATTTCACATGATAAATTCTCGCCCCATGCTGTTACCAGGGCACTACACCATGGAACTCACAGCAACCAGCAAACCACCTTATAACCAGAATGCACCACTGCTTACTTCAGTGCATAAGGCAATGCTTAACTCCATCAGTGCTGGACAGATGGAGCATCTGTCAGGGAGCAAGGAAAAAACAACCCTAGGCACGACCCCGTGGATGGTTTTGCTGAAGCTGTCTCTAATGCAATGCAGAACATGCTTTAGGTCATTCATCCTGAGAACTGAATGTGAAGGGATAACATTTCTGGGAGGATAAGGTTATTTGGAAACAGTCTTGCCCCTTTAAATACTGCTGCAAGTTATTTTAGGACACTTGCCTATAATATGCATCAGAAGACTTTTTTTAAGGAACTTGAATAAGGGTTTTCCACAGGCAACACTTTAAATCAGCCCAGCATCTTAGCCAGGAAATCCCATTTCTATTAACAATCACACGCCCCCACGATTTATCACCCCTGTATTTTATGTGACATTTGGATTTTCCTGAGCCTTAACGTTTTCCTCAGTTGGGGGTGGGGTAAGGGGTTGGGAAGAACTGACAGGGCTAGGAAGAAATGCTGCATAAATCACAACTCTATGGACTGCAGCAAGCTCATTACTGTAGGCCAGTCAGCAAACTGAACAGCTGGCTGGTGAGCAATGATTTAGGGAACCGGAGATGGAACTGCTGGCCAATATTTACAAGGATTATGATGTTACTCTTGCTATTCTTTGCCATTTTCAGCGAGATTTCCAAGGTTTCAGAACAACGAAGCAAAGATCCGAATTTCATCTTTTAAATTGCATCTTCCTGAGATTACAGACATCTAGAGTATATACATTTTTCAAGATATCCTAGGTGGAAACTGAATGCAGCTCTAGATGGTGTAAAAACACCTTACCTGTTCACTTTTATTTTCTGGCAAAAACAAAAGGCAGTTTTTGCAGGTGAAAACTAATTTCCTATGAACAGCGATTTCGATGGGAAAAAACCTATTGAAAAATTCTCTATTTTGTTCTTTACCGCAACAAAATTTCACAATGAGATTCTACCCAAAATCACAGCCCCGAACCTGCCACTGGATTTGCTCACTAGCTGGGAATGGCATATCAGCGATTAGGCTTGTGGCCCAAATGTGTAAAGCACACATAGCACAAGCTAGCATTCTTGCACAACTGTTATTACGAATGCTGTGATTTACTGCAGGCGCTCAGCCTTTCTGAAAATCAGCCCATTTATTCAGCTGCTTAAATATGGATTTAGTGCTAGCTTTAGGAAGCTCCGTGTGAAATGTCTGGCCTACCTAATCAATTCCTTTTCCTTTGCTCCAGCTAATTACATTCTTGATATTTCTTTACAGCCCTATGTTAGGGTGTCAGTGGGATCTGAGTGGTGCAGTTCTTGTGCTGGCCCTATGCAGGGGGGGGGGAAGTTCACCCTGAGTGTGGAATGGCAGCTCATTCTTTGGGGAAGCAAATCTCAACACGCTCCCCACGGGCTAACCTTGGGGATAGCCCACGAGGAGACCTCCACAGATCTTCTTCTCACTGGTATTGCTGCAGGAAGGTTTGTCTGGCCCTACATGAGGATGACTAGCAGTAGTAAGGTGCCAACACTGAATGTGGTGCTATAGGGAATTCCTGGAGCAGAAGCACTACCTGCCCAGTCTGCTACCGTTTTCCTACTCTTTAGTGTATGGCTGTGTCCTTCTCTCACAGTCTAAATGGCTGTTCTGGGCCCAGGGCTTCACCATTTCTACAGGAATCAAAAATCTCCCTTTTAACACCTCGGACAGGTGACAATCACCAGGTTTTCAGAGACTGAATTCAATGAGGCAACCCAAGTGCCCTCCATTTTCACTGCTGTGTTATCCCGCTTCTGCCCTGCCACTCGAGGGAAAAGAGAGAGACATTTAACTGGATTATTATTGCTTGTTTATGGTGCTAGTGGTTTCCAAGCATCCGCGGATGGTGCTTGCCCCAAGGAGCTCACAGTCTCGAGACAGACAGGCAGAGAAGCAGACAGACATCAGGTGAAGGGAATTCTTGTACTAATCAACACAATTCACTATAGGCAACCAGCATGGCAGATGTGGGTTTTCAAGACACATTTGCCTTTGGTTCCTGCAGGCAGCTCCTCACGCACACTGCCATGTAAGTGCAGGTTGGTTTTCCCCACTAACATCAGTCCAGGAAAAGGTTGAGAGCAAGCACAGTTGTGACCTCCTCAGTTACAGTAGCATACACGAGGCTCACAAACTGCCTTAACGTGACACCGTGCATCGGGAACCTAGTCAGTTCCAAACAAATGAGCTAAAAGTCGTTTCTGATGCTAGTCCTGACCCAGTTGCGGCTGCCATATTTTGTGGTTCTCTCTTGCAAATATGAGCAGGCATGAGCAATATCAAGTTACCTGCATGTGGCTCGTAGGACCAGGCCTATATGTTCCTATTTTTAAAAAGATTTATCTCCTCCTGTCGCTGTATGAAAGACCCATTCAGGGCCGATGGGGCGGGGGGAGCCAGTACAAATTACCGGGGCCCGGCGCTCCGGAAGGGGGCCCGGGGCCTGGCTCCCCCAGCCCTGTTTAGCCGGTCTGCCCTTGCTGAGGGGCCTGAAATTTTTTTTTCACCAGGGTCCGAACCCGCTCTCGGTGGCCCTGGACCCATCAAAACAAAAAGAGACCATCGGGAGGGGGAGGGGGAACGGAAACTGACTATATACAAAGAGCTGTCCAGTGCACTAAGCAAGAAAAATGGCGAAGCAGAGAATTATTTGTCCCTCTGATCTCTGTCAGATCCAGTAATCGAAGGGGTTACTTGTCACAATAGAAGGCAAAATAACTTCAGAGAGAAGTGGGATTTTTAATTTGCTGGTTCCCTTGAACACGTATTTTGGTTTGGACTCTGGATATAATTCACTCTGTCATAAACAGAGCTTTTAGCAGCACAATGTATATAGCAGGCTTTGAAGTGAGGATCCCCTGTTCAGATGAACGTTATGGGAGGAAAAAGTCCTGGTTTTGTTTCTCCAAATGTTCATGGCAAACTGGAATCTTAGGATGTGTATTTCCTGGGGGAAACATCTGAATGGATCTTTAGTGCGTTTTGTGAAGGTTGTTGGCTTGTTTGTTGAGCACTGTGACATTTTGAGCATTCTGCCACATTTTGCTTCATCTGCCCCACGCTGATGAAATTTCCAAAATGTGGCAAGCATGTGGTTTATCAGGAACGAGGTTTGCTGTTATGCAGCAGAGGGGGACTGGGTGGGCAGGAGCAAATGCAAACCACTAGCTGAGCCAGCAGGGAAGACAGTAAAGAATCAGGGAAGACTGGCAGAAGTGGCAAAGGCGGAGCGAAGGATGATGAGCAGCAGTGCCTAAGAAGGGGAACCCACCTCCCCTGGAGCTCCTAATCACACACTGAGTCTTTCTTCTTTCCTGTGAATTTGGTGCTGCCTGCACTAGATAAAGCCCAGCACTTCAAGCCTGACCTACATCATCCCAACTCAGCACAGATCACTCGTGCCAAACATCTGGGGATCTGCACAAAGACTCACAGTGGGCAGAGACCAGGAAAACTCACCTTCTCCTGTGCCCATGACTTGGGATTTGAATCCCAGCTCTGGCAGGCAGCCGATTGTCCTGGCTACCCTCCACACACCACCAATGAAGTGAAGGTTCTCCAGGCTGGGCCAGTGACCAGGGTACTGTTCTGGTAGTCAGGAGACCTGGGGTCTGACTACTGGTGACCTGCCGTGTAACTCTGGCAAGTCCCTTTGTCACCCTGGGCTCCAGTTTGTCCTTTGGAAAGCCCTGTGAGAACCAAGGATGAGAAGTGCTTATAACAGCTAAGCATTACTGCAGGCATAAAGGAAGGAGGGACTACCAAGAATTCCATAGAGACAGGAAAACAAGGAACTGCGGCTCCCAAAGCCAACAGCTCTGGGAAGCCAAATTAGCAGATTCTAACGAACGCTTTTCTTTTCACTCCTCTCTCCTCCGAGAGGCACAGCTCCCAGATCTGCTGGTGGCTCACAGAACCACATCACCAGCAAGGGGCAGGCCCTTCCATGTAACCAGAGTGAAGGGAGAATCCAAAGTCACCAGTTAAACCCTGTCCTAGGGTGTCTGGGCATTTTCAAAGGATGCCGGGGGCGGGAGGCAGTACAACTGTGACTAATTACCTGCTGCCCAGCTGGGCTTTGGGGAAGGGGAGAGACTACAGCTAGGGAGAACAGCAGCTGAGAGTCCGGAAGGAGGCCTATGCAACCCTTGACTGGACAGGGGAGACACCACAAGCCTGAGAACAGATGCACCAGGGGGAGCTGATGGTGGAGACTGAGCAGGGCCTGGGAGGGCTGAAAATTGTTCCTAGCGGAGAGGCTTGGAGTCAGACAGACCTCAGGGAGGAAGGGCTATGCCCACTGGGAGACTGGGGCAGGGGACACGGAAGAGACTTTGCTTTGGGTTTGACTTTACCATGGATTAATGACCCAGTCCCCAAGAAAAGGGGTTGTTATTGGGTATAAATCTCTGGATTATTTCCGGGAGCCTGTGAAGGAGAAATTGAGGCAAGGTGTAGCAGAGCCATGCTTGGCTAGCAGGGGGCACTACAGGGCAGACATGCCCTTTGACAAACCAAATCCCTCATGAAAACAGAGCTGCAGGAGCCCAAGGACATCTCAAAGGCACAGAGCTCCTTAGAAAGAGTGCTGGGTACACGGCTGCCCAGGCATATGTTTCATCTAATGCATGCTCTGGGGGTCAGAACACACAACAGTTTTTCTGCCAATGGGTGAAATTCCAAGCTAGAAGGTCCCACAGCTGCAGGCAGGAGTGAAGAGGGGAATAAACAGAGAGACTCTGACAAAATACATTACAAGAATACCACACTTTGCTTCTCATTACAAGCATCATGGATTCATTCATGAGCTAATTATAATACCTACAATAGAAACATTTATTATTAATAAAAGCTATTCAAAAAAGCACAGCCAGCTAGAGTCACCAGCTCTAATTTTAGGGTTTGCTAATAATAATAGCAGTGGTTTTGAGAGTTTTTTTTATTTTAAGGAAAGCACGTTGGCCTTTTAAATGTAAACATTTAAGGGGATAGAGAATAAGACTGAGAATATATTATTGCCCTTATATAAATCCATGGTACGCCCACATCTCGAATATTGTGTACAGATGTGGTCTCCTCACCTCAAAAAAGATATACTGGCATTAGAAAAGGTTCGGAAAAGGGCAACTAAAATGATTAGGGGTTTGGAGAGGGTCCTGTATGAGGAACGATTAAAGAGGCTAGGACTCTTCAGCTTGGAAAAGAGGAGACTAAGATAGGATATGATAGAGGTATATAAAATCATGAGTGATGTGGAGAAAGTGGATAAGGAAAAGTTATTTACTTATTCCCATAATATAAGAACTAGGGACCATCACATGAAATGAATGGGCAGCAGGTTTAAAACAAATAAAAGGAAGTTCTTCTTCATGCAGTGCACAGTCAGCCTGTGGAACTCCTTACCTGAGGAGGTTGTGAAGACTGGGACTATAGCAGAGTTTAAAAGAGAACTGGATAAATTCATGGTGGTTAAGTCCATAAATGGCTATTAGCCAGGATGGGTAGGGAATGGTGTCCCTACCCTCTGTTTGTCAGAGGATGGAGATGGATGGCAGGAGAGAGATCGCTTGATCATTGCCTGTTAGGTTCACTCCCTCTGGGGCAGCTGGCATTGGCCACTGTCAGTAGACAGATACTGGGCTAGACGGACCTTTGGTCTGACCCGGTACGGCCGTTCTTATGTTATGTTCCTTGTAGTATTTGCATCCCAAACATGGTGCTAGTGTAGGAGAGAACTAGAAAGTGAAACTAGAGACTAAGTCAGTCTCACTTTTGTCTCTAGTCTAGTTTCATTCCTCAAGATGGTGAAAGTCAGAAAGAAAGTAAGATAGATTAACAAACAGCCTTTCAGTTTTCATAGTCCAAAGTGTGATTGCTAACACAGGTGGCAGCATTTCTGTATATTATTTGTATGTAGATTTTCTCCTGGCAGTGTCTTTTTAATGACACTATCACAGTCCACCTGATACCTAAGGACTGTGTCATATTTCTTACATTTTTATTTACCAAAATGTATATCCTTCAACCCCAGCAAATAAAAACACCTGATCAGTTAAGGAAAAGGAATGTAGCACGTTTAATAAGATTATGTTTGTTAAAACAGACCAAATTCCAGTTCAGTTCCTTATAATCTCTTGACCTAATTTCTCCCTGTAGCTTCAGCAGGATACAGTAAGAAGCAAATCATTTTCACTATCTGTTCTAAATTCCTATGTAGAGTCACTGTGCACAATTAAACAGCTGCCCCCTTCCCTCCAGGGGGTGGCTGCATTTCTGGGTAGGGCAAGGTGATTCCTATTAGCCTGATCCTGCCAACTGTGACTTGCACAAGAAGTCCTATTGTGAGTCAGGACCATCCACTTGCAGCACTGGCCCTATCTCTCTCTGTTAAAGGTGTAAGTTTCTTAGGGATATTTGAGGACAGACATACAAGCTGGAGTGTCTTATTATTACAGTACTATTTACTGAATTCTCAAACAGTTATGCATCCACATTAATATTTATTAGACACAAAAACCTCTGTTAGGAAACATAAAGGCTGCAAAGTCAAGCACTCAAAAGATGGGAAATGCCAGAATTAAGGTTGCCTGTAAAACGTTAATTTGGCCCCTGTGGGCACTTGCATTATGACACAGGCTGGAATTACATCATCACATACAATTTTCCCACAGGGTCCCCCCTCATTCAGTGCACAGAAGAAACGGGCTCTGAGGATGAACCAGAGCTCTGCAGTGAAGGAGGCTGTTTTTCTCTGTCCCTTCGTCCTGCCTGACTCTCACCAGGCTCCTTGTCCTCCACTACCTCGCTGGTCCAGCTCTCGTTCCATCTATATTTGCCTCAGGTGGCTTCTTCCTTCACAATACCTGGGCAGCAGCAGTGGGGTGGGTGAGAGCACAGGAGAGACAGGCTCCCTGATGCCAGCTATGGTGCCCAGCCCAGCTCCCACTACAGGGAAAGTCCAGCTTTACCCTCATAGCCCTGGGCTGGACGGCCGACACTCAGTCCCTCCAGGGGGATGGTGCTTGCCAAGTCTGGTCAGCACCAGTTGCTGGGAAAAGCAGTGCAGTTCTCAGGATGGAACCCTCAGAGATTTCACTGATTACGCTCTAGCACAGGGGTGTGCAAACTACGGCCTGGGGCCCACATCCAGCCCTTCAGATGATTTAATCTGGCCCTCGAGCTCTCCCCGGGGAGCAGGGTCTGGGGCTTGCCCCGCTCCACACATGCCGTGGCTCCACACGACTCCCGGAAACAGCAGCATGTCCCCCCTCTGGCTCCTATTTATAGGGACAACCAGGGGGTTCTACATGCTGCCCCTGCCCCAAGCGCCGCTCCCATAGCTCCCATTGGCTAGGAACTGCGTTCAATGGGAGCTGCAGGGGCGGCACCTGCAGACCAGGCAGCGTGCAGAGGCACCTGGCCGCACCTCCGCATAGGAGCTGGAAAGGGAACAAGCCGCTGCTTGACGTAAGTGCCACCGGAGCCTGCATCCCTGACCCTCTCCTGCACCCCAAAACCCTACCCCAGTCCTGATCCCCCTCCCATCCTCTAAACCCCTCTGTGCCAGCCTGGAGCTACCTCCCGCACTCCAACGCCTCATCCCCAGCCCCACCCCAGAGCCTGCACCCCCAGCTGAAGTCCTCACTCCCTCCCACACCCCAGCCCTCAATTTTGTGAGCATTCATGGCCCGCCACACAATTTCCATCCCCAGATGTGGCCCTTGGGCCAAAAAGTTTGCCCACCCTGCTCTAGCAATTCTCAAATGGAGCAAGTGTGAACGGAGATTTTTCAAAGGCTTATAACTCTGTCAAATTTGGGCAGAATTTCCTGGGGACAGCAAAAGACACATCTCTGACAGAAAGGCCATCCCCGGCCAAATTTCAAGTCCATGGTTCAAAACATAGGGTTGCTAGAGCTTCGAAAAGGTCACAACAAAACATTTTTAATGTCAAAACAATATATGTTTCCCTGCCCTTTTTCCCAGAAATGGTTGCCTGCTTTGGGCAAAACTTTCCAAAAAGATTCAGCCTCAGGCAGACGTCGGACGTGGAAAATTTCAACCAAAATAATTAAACATTGGCAGTTATAAGCAACTGAACGCAGGGTCTTATAATCGGAAGTGCTGTGCAACCTTCAAGATAGGTGGTCTTCTCACCCCATTATTTATCCCTACAAGACAAATTACATAAACTTTACATGGCTCGGGAGACTTTCCAAGATTTTCTTTTCACAGAACTATACAGTCTCTGGGGTTGAGAGGGTATTTATTGTTAACCTATACAAACACAAAGCTCAACATGTGCTCCCCCCTGTGTCTGGCTATTCCTACCGTTCCTCCCTATAGGATCCCTTGGTTCCATTTGCTTCAGAGAGACTCTCAATCTTTTAAATTCCTGGGTTAGAGCTAATGAGACCCACCTAGTCTGACTGCCAGGGTGAATCAGCAGGATGGCTCTGCATCTTTAGAACCTACAGTCCTGTCATTCCACCTATTAAGTTAGCAAATAAACATCCCAAAAATAGTGGCAATGTCTTCCTTCCCTCATGCAGCAGGATCTTCTTCTGTTCTATTGTATGCAGGTATTATCTGCCCTCATTGCCATAGCGTCCGAGTGTCCTCCAGAAGTACTCTAAGAAACATAACCAACATCTCTAAACCTGATCCACAGCTGGGGGCCAATGCACTATTTCACTTCTCTGTCCATAGTGGAAACAATCTGGGAGAGGTCACTTTTGCCAGCAATTTGAACAGGTACTTTTAAAACACAGAGAAGTAACGTATAAGCAGCTATAATCACCTCTTGGTGCATGTTCCATAGGCTATACCTTCCTTCCAAGAAATGCCCTCAGCAGCAATCACTGCTAAACTAAACTAAAAAACTAAAAAAGAATGGGGGTGCAGATTTTTTTTTTATGAGTCATGCACTGGTACATACAGGGTGTATTTAGAAAATTAATGTCCTAGATCAGTGATACTCAGAGTGAGGCTCTCGAGCTGCAAGTGGCTGCAGTCTCCTGCAGCTTTGTGCAGCACATGACACTAGAACACCCTGTGACTGAATGTATAGCACTACGAAACAATGAATTCACACTGCTGTGGCCCTTCTGGGTAATGTTGATTGCTAATTTGGCTCCTGAACCTCTGTGGTCTGAGTATCACTGTCCTAGACATTTTTAGTCATGGGTCTGCATGGATTCATCCTTCTCCAATCATTCCGGTCTGCATAAAATCTGTATTTAATTGTACCCTAACCAATAAGTCAGCGTCAATCAGACGATCTGCAAGAAAGCAAGTATTTCAGTAATTAAGCAGAGCAGCTGTATGATATGCATGTCACAAACCTAAAGGGATATAGCCACAAACTCCATTCATCTCCTCCGAGTCCCAGAAACCTCCTCTTCACAGTCAACTGGGGAGCGGGGGGAAATAGCTCAGTGGTTTGAGCATTGGCCTGCTAAACCCAGAGTTGTCAGCTCAATCCTGAGGGGGCCATTTAGGGATCTGGGGCAAAAATCTGTCCGGGGATTGGTCCTGCTTTGAGCAGGGGGTTGGACTAGATACCTCCTGAGGTCCCTTCCAACTCTGATATTCTATGATTCTATGGTCAGGAAACTCAAGGCACAAACCCACATATGCAGATATGAAAAGCCATTGAGAGAAAGAGATTTTCAAGGTTTGGCTTGACCTTTCTCAGCTGAGGCAGCATATACTTAATGTACACTCATGGAAAAGAACAATGCAGGCTTATGTCAGTATTCTGTGGTAGGTAATTTCTTTCCACACGTTGGTTTAAAAAGAGCAATATTAAAAATAGCTTCAACACTCTAGGTCTTACAATGCCAATAATACTTTGCCCTTCTCAAGCACCTTCCATCACAGCCCTCAAAGTGCCTTACAAACACAAAGCACATGGCAAACACTCTTGAATTAGGCCTCCCACGCACCCCCATGACAAAGATATTATCTTCATATTACAGAAGTGGCAACAGAGGCAAAAGAAAGGGAAGGCCCACATTTTCAAGAGAAGGCCTTTGATCTTGGTTGTCTTAATTCTGAGGTTCCCAGCTGGCGATACTGGGGCTTGATTCTTAGAGGTCACAAGCATCCTTGGCTCCAACTGCAGTTAATGGAATGTGTGGGTGCTCAGAACCTCTGAAAGTCAGGCCCAGTGTGTCTCAAGCAGTCTACCCAAACCTGAGGCACCTCAGAACATGGTCGCCGAAGTGACTTGCATAGGGTCATATAGGAAGTCAAAGGAGACGATCTCAGATCTCCGTAGGCCCAGAGAGGCAGACAGATGGAAGGCCTTAAATTAGTTTTATACCAAAGATAAAACTACTAACTTGCTTTTCCTCAAGTTCAGTTGCCTGGGGGAGGAGGGTGGATTCTCTCCTTGAGTCTGATTTCTGTTGTTGCCCTCCCTAGCTTGCTTTCTTTAATTCAGAAAGCAATACCAGAATGACAAAAACACCTACGGGCTGTATCCTGCTCCCATGAGGTTAGCGGTGGATGGACAGTCATCCTTGCTACATTGGTTTTGCATTACTAACTAACATGAAATTCACCCTACTGATGAGGATAAACTGAATAAACTAACCCTTCTCCCAGCTTGGGATCCTGAGGAGCTAAAGGATGGATCTTTTATTAGTACATAACATTTCTGCTCATGTGTGCTTCACTTAGGCCTTCTCTTAAGCACTGTAAATGGCCTAGGACCATGTTTTACATATTTATGGATCATAAACTGTTAAGCAGATGGACTGTACAGAGACTGTCTCTAACTGTGTTCTTGTAGTTTGTCTGACAGGACCCTAGTCTTCATGGAAATCAATGGGAGGTTTTGCAACTGATTTCAATAGGAGCAGGGCTGGATCCTGACAGCGATGCACTGACCAACACAGATTAAGGCCTCGCTTTGCTCTCGTCAGCAGGGCCTCAGTGTAGTGAATTAAAATGCACAGAATCACTGCAAAAGCTGAGACAGGAAAGGCCCCAGCGAAAATGCACAGCAACATACTGTGTTGTCATTCATAGCTTAATATCAAATAATGACAACAGAACCTGAAACTTGAAGTAGGAAGTCACCACCACTCCTTCATAGTGTGAAAAGCTGACAAGGAGACTGAAGTGTCAGAAAGCTAGTCTCTGACAGTAACACATCAGTGGCTTTCTGACTGGGAATGGCTCTGAATATTTGTCTTGTTGTCACTGGAATCTGGCATTAAAATGCAGGTCTCTGTTCCCCCAAAGTATCAATGCTTCACATGGATCAACAGATATTGACAATACAGAAGATAGATTTTTATTGTCTTCTTGAAAAGAGGATGAAATATTGACATTTCTACAGCAATGTATATCAGGCTTTGAAGAACAATGTCCTCCATGAATAAAACATTCATTCATATATTTCATTATAGCATCCAAAGGCCAAATAGTCATTCACTGAGAAACATGCATGAAATAGTTAGCAATTCACAGAGACTCACTGCCTGCATTAGAATTACATTTTTAAAAAGTCTTAAGCAAATTATTCTGCGCATGACAGTAAGAAAAATAAAATTCTGGCCTAACATAGTATGAACAAAGTGGAAAGTTCAGTGCTATGGACCTGAAACGTTCACTCATTATCTCTAGCCTGCTTCTTGCTTGCATATTTATACCTGCTTCTGGAAATTTCCACTACATGCATCCGAAGAAGTGAGTATTCACCCACGAAAGCTCATGCTCCAAAACGTCTGTTAGTCTATAAGGTGCCACAGGACTCTTTGCTGCTTTTCCAGATCCAGACTAACACGGCTCCCCCTTCAAAACGATACTTGAAACGTTCACTGTTCTCTGTTTTACATCACAGCATCAGGACCCTCAGATGATCCTTCATTCCGCCACCCTCCATATCTAATATTTCCCTACCCTGAATGCCTCCTTAAAACAGTGAGAGCTTTCTGGCCCCTGCCAGATGTACAGAATTCCACTGTGAATGTCTAATAGCACTATTCAAATGTGCTCTCTAATTCAGGGAATTTGTTACTTAAAGATAAAAAAGCAGCAAAATCTAATCATGTAAGTTCCTTTTTCTCAATGAAAATATTATGGGCCCAGGGAGCAAAGGCAAAAGAAATCTGTCCCTGCACTTTACCTCTGAATTAAACACAGGGAAGTGCTTTTCTTCAGATACCATGGACAATGTGACTGTCCTGCGACCATTGGAGGAATCGGACATTGGTTTAAAGTGGGTTATATGCAGCCAGGAACGGCAACCCACCACGTCTGATCCAGAGAGTGCAGGTCAGGAAGCTCCTGCAAGGTGTTAGTAAAGCCAGTTGAACCCCAACACTCCCAAACACACTTGGCAGAGCTTCATTATTAATAATAATAATAATTAATTAATTAACAATAGTGGTGTGATACTACTATACGCTTGAGTAAAATATTGATATTTTACTCCCCTGCAGAGTAAGCCCTTCCAAGCTCTTTGTCTTGGCAGCAGGCAGGAACAGCTCCCAGAGGCTGGCTCATTTGTCTTTCTGTCTGACCTTGCCAGGTGATGGAGACCTCACTCTGGTGGGGCCGCAGGCAGAGGTGACCCATCAGGTTTAGACACATCTCCCCCATGGACGGCTGGCAGGAGGGGGGCGTCTTGCGGGGGAGGCAGGGGACCCAGGACTTCTTGTGCGGTCCAGCTTCACAGGGAGACTGAGGAGTAGTTACTCGGAGGCAGTCTCTAGGCCCAGGGGAGGCTGGTGTTTTATACCTATAACACTGGACCAATTTGAATTTTAAAATAAAATTTGAATGGAGGGGGCACTGAAGTTATTAGCAGCCCCAACCCCAGAGCCTCTGCCTCCTCTCCCCCTGCCCACAACACCCAGAGCCCCTTCGCAGCACCAGGACATCCAGCCTGAGCCTGGCCAATGAAATGGGGCTATGCCATAATGAGACCCAGAGCTTTTCCAGCTGATCTCTGTATCCCACATCCATTAACCCAGCCGTGCAAAATTAACTTGCCTCCTTGCCCAGGGTGAGGGGCTGTAGATCAAATGTAGATCAGGAGAGGAGGCAGTAAGCACACTCAGCACCTCTCAGTCCCTTTCCCCGAGGGTGCTCAGCAGAGGCTCCAGCACAGCTGTCACCACAGGCGTCCAAGGGAAGAGTGGGCTGTAGGGGAAGGGGAGATCCCATCACTTCCCCCTATGCTCTGTGCTCTTGGTGGGAAGCTGGGAGTGGAAGTGCAAAGCCATCTCTTTACTCACCCAGTGGATCTGGTCCCAATTCTGGTGCCGGGTTTGCCTCAGTGGCCGCAGGGGCACTGGAGGTTTTTGCAACACCAGCAGCTGGAGTGACGCTGCACCTCCTCCTCCTGCCACGCTGCTCCCGCGTTTTCTTTCTCTCCCTTTCAGTTCGTCTTGCTGCCTGTTTGCATTTGATCTATAGCCCCTGCCTGTTTGCTGAGAGATCCAGCTAATCTCTGGACTGAATCTGCAGGCAGCTCCAACCAAACCCCACCCAGCTGATCAGATCAGCACCAGGGACAGCTACCAGCCAAGCCTCCAAAAACCCACAGCTACAAATGCAAGAAGAGGCAGCTTAGTCTGTCATTTGCGCATCAGGGAGATCACCAGCAGCAGCCTCTCCCCTGCCCAGCCCCAAAAAGACCGAAAAAGCCGAAAAATGTGAAAAAAGATGGTTACTCACCTTTGTAACTGTTGTTCTTCGAGATGTGTTGCTCACATCCATTCCAGTTAGGTGTGCGCGCCGCGCGTGCACGTTCGTCAGAAACTTTTTACCCTAGCAACTCCAGTGGGCCGGCAGGTCGCCCCCTGGAGTGGCGCCGCCATGGCGCCCAATATATATCCCTGCCGGCCCGCCCGCTCCTCAGTTCCTTCTTGCCGGCTACTCCGACAGTGGGGAAGGAGGGCGGGTGTGGAATGGATGTGAGCAACACATCTCGAAGAACAACAGTTACAAAGGTGAGTAACCGTCTTTTCTTCTTCGAGTGATTGCTCACATCCATTCCAGTTAGGTGACTCCCAAGCCATACCTAGGCGGTGGGGTCGGAGTGAGAAGTCGCGGCATGGAGCACTGCAGTTCCGAAGGCCGCATCCTCTCTCGACTGCTGTACCAGGGCGTAGTGGGAAGCAAAGGTGTGGACCGATGACCAGGTCGCTGCCCGACAGATTTCCTGGATGGGCACACGGGCAAGGAAAGCCAGCGACGACGCCTGCGCCCTGAATGCGCAGTCACACGGCCCGTAGGGACATGGGCCAAGTCATAACAGGTCCTGATACAGGACGTAACCCACGAGGATAACCTCTGGGAGGAGATAGGAAGCCCTTTCATACGGTCCGCTACCGCCACGAAAAGCTGGGGGGATTTGCGGAAGGGTTTGGTCCTCTCTATGTAGAACGCGAGAGCTCTACGGACATCCAGCGAGTGGAGCTGCTGCTCCCTGCCTGAGGAGTGAGGTTTTGGGAAAAAAAACCGGGAGGAAAATCTCTTGGTTGACGTGGAAGGCTGAGACCACCTTGGGTAGAAAGGCAGGGTGTGGTCTAAGCTGCACCTTGTCTTTGTGGAAGACCGTATATGGGGGGTCTACCACAAGGGCTCGGAGTTCCGACACCCGTCTAGCTGAGGTGATAGCTACTAGAAAGGCAGCCTTCCAAGAGAGGTAAAGCAGGGAGCAAGTAGCTAACGGCTCAAAGGGGGGCCCCATGAGCCGGGACAACACCAGGTTAAGATCCCAGGTTGGAGCAGGGGGACGGACGTTAGGGAATAACCGTTCCAGCCCTTTAAGGAATCTCGACACCGTCGGGTGAGAAAAAACGGAGCGACCGTCTGCACCCGGGTGAAAGGTGGAGATAGCTGCTAGATGGACTCGCAACGACGATAAGGCCAGACCTTGCTCCTTGAGGGACCAAACATAGTCTAAGATTTCGGTTACCGAAACCTCCATAGGGCGGAGATTTCTCTCTACGCACCAACAGGAGAAGCGTTTCCATTTCGCCGAATATGTGGCTCTTGTGGACGGTTTCCTGCTGCTCAAGAGCACCTCTCTCACAGGCGTGGAGCAGCGCAGCTCGGAACCAGTTAGCCACGCAGGAGCCACGCCGCTAGGTGCAGCGACTGCAGGTCTGGGTGACAGAGAGACCCGTGGTCCTGGGTAATCAGGTCCGGATGAAGGGGCAGGGGAACTGGGTCGGCTACGGCCAAGTCCAGCAGCATGGTGTACCAGTGCTGTCTGGGCCATGCCAGGGCCCCCATGATCACACGAGCCCTGTCTCTGCGCACCTTCAGGAGGACCTTGTGAACCAGAGGGAACGGAGGAAACGCATAGTACAGGTGGGTCGACCACTGGATGAGGAAGGCATCCGCTATCGACCCCGGCTCCCTGCCCTGAAAGGAGCAGAACGCTTGGCACTTCCTGTTCCCCTTGGACGCAAAGAGGTCCACCCGGGGATAACCCCACCTCCGGAAAATGGAGAGAGCGACGTCCGGGCGAAGGGACCACTCGTGTGACAGGAAGGATCTGCTCAATCGATCCGCCAGCGTGTTCCGTACTCCGGGAAGGAAGGAAGCCCTGAGGTGAATGGAGTGGGCTACGCAAAAGTCCCAGAGTCGTATCGCCTCGAGGCACAGGGAGGAGGACCTGGTGCCGCCCTGCTTGTTGATATAATACATGGTCGTCGTGTTGTCCGTGAACACGGCTACACAACGACCCTGAAGCTGATGACAAAACGTTTGGCAAGCAAGGTGGACCGCTCTCAACTCCCTCATGTTGATGTGTAGCCCCACCTCCTCCTGGGACCACAGGCCCTGCGTCCGCAGGGTCCCTAGGTGGGCCCCCCAGCCTAGATCTGAGGCATCCGTTGTCAGGGATACCGAGGGCTGAGACGGGTGAAAGGGAAGACCCGCACACAATACGGACTGGTCCAACCACCAGCCGAGGGAATCTAAGACCTTCTGGGGGATTGTGATTAACATGTCTAACGGTTGCCTTGCCGGCCTGTAATGACTGATAAACCACAGCTGGAGAGGCCTCATGCGGAGCCGAGCGTAGTCGGTCACAAAGGTGCACGCCGCCATGTGGCCTAACAGGGTTAGACATGTCCTCACTGACGTCAACGGGGCTGACCGCAAGCGTTGAACGATCGCCGCCATGGTCTGGAACCGCTGCAGAGGCAGCGAGGCCCTGCCCACAGTGGCGTCCAGGACGGCCCCGATAAATTCCACCTTCTGAGTGGGCCTCAGGGTGGACTTGTCTGTGTTTATCAAGAGGCCCAGACTCGCAAACATGCCGGTGATCACGCGGACATGGCTGTTCACCTGCTGTTCCGACGTGCCCCGAATCAACCAATCGTCCAGATAAGGGAACACGTGGACACGGTTGCGCCGAAGATGCGCCACGACAACTGCCATGCATTTTGTAAACACCCTCGGGGCCGTGGACAGGCCGAACGGGAGGACTGCAAATTGATAATGAAGAGCCCCCACAACGAAGCGGAGAAAGCGTCTGTGGCGCGGCCAAATGGCAATGTGGAAATACGCGTCCTGCATGTCGAGGGCGGCGTACCAGTCTCCCGGATCCAGGGATGGAATAATGGTCCCCAGGGATACCATGCGGAACTTCAACTTCACGAGGTATTTGTTGAGCTCTCGCAGGTCGAGGATAGGCCTGAGGCCCCCCTTGGCCTTGGGGATCAGAAAGTAGCGGGAATAAAACCCCTTGCCTTTCTCGTTTTCCGGAACCGCCTCTATAGCTCCTTTGCTGAGGAGCGTCTGCACCTCCTGCCGAAGGAATTGCTCGTGAGAGGGGTCCCTGAAGAGGGACGAGGAAGGAGGGCGGGAAGGAGGAAACGAAACAAACTGCAGGCGGTATCCCGTCTGCACCACGCTTAAAACCCAGCGGTCCGATGTTATTTGGGACCACGCCGGGAGGAAAAACGAAAGGCGGTTGGAAAACGGGGGGGAAGGATCCATAGGGGAAACTGTTACTGCGCCCTCGAGCGCACCTTCAAAATGAAGGCTTAGGACCAGGCGGGGGTTTTGAGGAGCCTTGGTTCTGCCCCCCTTGGTTCCCCGACTGCCTGCGCCTCCCGTTCCTGCCGCGGCGCCTGTAAAGGTCCTGCCGCTGGCGGAACTGGGAAAACGGCCTGCGTTGTTGTTCTTGTTGTTGTTGTGGCCGGAAGGGTCTACGCTGCGTCACGGGAGTGTGCATCCCGAGGGACCGCATAACGACTCGGTTATCTTTCAGACTCTTGAGTCTGGGGTCTGTTTTGTCAGAAAACAGGCCCTGGCCTTCGAAAGGAAGGTCCTGTATAGTATGCTGGAGCTCCGGCGGAAGGCCGGAAACCTGCAGCCAGGAGATGCGACGCATCGTAACTCCTGACGCAAGGGTACGGGCAGCCGAGTCCGCAGCGTCCAAGGAGGCTTGCAAGGCCGTGCGTGCGACCTTCTTGCCTTCGTCCAAGATGGCCGTAAACTCTTGGCGAGCATCCTGTGGCAGCAGCTCCTTAAATTTGTCCACTGCCACCCAGGAATCAAAGGCATATCTGCTCAGCAGGGCCTGCTGGTTGGAGACCCTGAGCTGCAGCGCCCCAGCCGAATACACCTTACGGCCAAGGAGGTCCATCCGCCTGGCCTCTCTTGATTTGGGGGCTGGAGCCTCCTGGCCATGACGCTCCCTATCGTTCACTGATTGAACCACCAGTGAACACGGAGTCGGGTGTACATGGAGATATTCGTATCCCCTAGAAGGGGCCATGTACTTCCTCTCGACGCCTTTTGCTGTCGGAGGGATGGAGGCCGGAGACTGCCAGATGGTGTTGGCGTTGGCCTGGATGGTTCGTATAAAGGGCAGGGCGACCCTGGTGGGAGCATCAGAAGAGAGGATGGTTACAATTGGATCCTCTATCTCCGAGACCTCCTCCGCCTGCAGACTCAGATTTTGAGCCAATCGCCTGAGGAGGTCTTGGTGCGCCCTGAGATCCAGCAGGGGGGGACTGTTGGAGGAGGTACCCGCCACCGCCTCATCCGTGGAGGAGGATGATGAGACCCCCGGCACGAGAGTGTCTAACTGAGGGTCTTCCTCAGCCCTCGCCTCTGCCTCCGGAGCCACAGCGGAGTCCTGCTGCTTGGACCCTTCCTCCCCTTCCGGGGAGGGAGGGGGGCGAGACAACGAGGCTTCCGGGGCCCTACGCTCCGCAGTCGCCGGCCTAGCAGGGAGCTGCTGGGGGCCCTGGGCCTGATGGTACGCCCAGGGTGTCCAGAATCCCCACTGTTGTGGGCCTTGGTCCTGCAGCGGCGGATCACCAAACAGCGCCGCCTGCCGGTCGGTGCCCAGCGCATAGCCGCTGTCCGTCTGGGAGGATACGGACGGCTGTCTCGAGGGCCACGGGGGCCGACCCTGGATGGTACGGGTCTGCGCGGGCCGGCACGGAGGATCGTCTCGGTGCCGGGGACCGGTGCCGGGAGTCATATCGGTGCCGGGATCGGGACCGGGACCGGGATCTGTCACGGTGCCGTGATCCTGATCGGTGCCGGGCGCCGCTTCGGTGCCGGGCGCCGCTTCGGTGCCGGGACCTGCTACCAGCTCGGTGCCGGGAGGTCGACCGGGACCTGCCACCAGCTCGGTGCCAGGAGGTCGAGCGAGACCGGGACCGGGACCTGCCACCAGCTCGGTGCCGGGAGGTCGACCGGTGCGGCGAGTAGCGTCGGGACCTGCTCCTGGAGTCGCGGTGCCGGTGTCGACTGGAGCCTGACCGCGACCGTCTCGATGCCGACCGGTGCCGCGAGTGCGACCGGTACCGCTGAGGGGAGCGGTGCCGGGACTGCGAGCGGCGTCGGGATCTGGAGCGCCCAAGACGTCGGGACCTGGATCGGGAACGACTGTCTCTGGGCGGCGCCGACATCATGGGCTTGCCTCTGGACACGACCCGCACCGGAGGTACCGGGGGTGGCAGCCGAGTGGGCTCAGTCAGGGCAATAAGGTCCCGAGCCGAGGCGAAGGTCTCCGGTGTGGATGGGACCACTATCTCAACCCCAGATCTCATGGGGGAGCTCGGCGGCACCGGACTCAACGGACCCGCCGGGCCCGGAGTCAACGGTGCTGACGGTGCCGGCGGCGCCACGGCCGATGTCGAGGCCGGGCGCTCTAGCCGGGTCTGCCTGGCCGGAGTATTAGACTTCGACGGCCTTGGCTCTGGCTCCAGTGCCGGAGAGGGTCGGTGCCGAGGAGTCTTCTCGGTGCCGGAGCGATCCGGTGCCGGTGCCGATACCACGGCCTGCGAAGCCGTCGGGTCAAGTGCCGCCTCCATTAGGAGAGTTCGGAGCCTTTGATCCCTCTCCTTCTTTGTCCTCGGCTTAAAGGCCTTACAGATGCGGCACTTGTCGGATCTGTGCGATTCCCCGAGGCACTTCAGGCACGCTTCGTGGGGATCGCTGGTAGGCATGGGCTTCTTGCAGGCCGCACACTGCTTGAAGCCCGGCGAACCAGGCATGAGCCCGGTGCCGGGTGCCGGGAAGGGCTAAGCCCCCGGCGAAAAAGTACTTTACAACTAATTAACTTAACTATCAACTTAACAAACTAATTAACAACTATAATGGAACTAGAGATAACGATAGATAACGATAGATAACTAGGAGAGCTAGGGACGTGGAGGACAGCTATGCCGCGCTCCACAGTTCCAACGACCGACACGGCGGTAAGAAGGAACTGAGGAGCGGGCGGGCCGGCAGGGATATATATTGGGCGCCATGGCGGCGCCACTCCAGGGGGCGACCTGCCGGCCCACTGGAGTTGCTAGGGTAAAAAGTTTCCGACGAACGTGCACGCGCGGCGCGCACACCTAACTGGAATGGATGTGAGCAATCACTCGAAGAAGAACTCTATGCTCCAATTATGTATTTTTCCCTTTATTCCCCCCTCCCCGCCCCCAAAAGGAGAGAGAACAGTCTGAGGCTCAGTCAGAGTCTTAGCCCAGCAGCTCCTGCTGCAAGAGTCCATGCCTAATAGCATCTTTCGCCCAACCTAGACTCACTCCGTGCTCAGGGAATACGAAGTCTGGTGTCTCTTCACTTAACCTCTCCAATGACTTTCCAGATCTCCTTGTTTTCATGGAATATTGAACCTCCGCGACAAAGCATCAATAGGCACAAGACAGCTCTCCTGTTCTCAGCCAGGCCATGGTCACGCATTGTTAAAATGCAGGGCCCAGAACACAAGACAAGGTCTTCAAGTCTATTTATAAAGGAAGAAGTAGCCTGTATCCTAAAGCTTTAAAAACCTGATAAACCAGCAGTTGAAAGACAGGCTGTTTCTGGCAGCAGACTTTGCCAATGTAATTTCATCTCCTCAAAATGCCCTGGGCTTCTGCAGCTATCAACCAAAAATTAACCCTTTAGAATTAAGCTCTCATTCCAATGCATGTGTGAAATATGTGCAAACATTCATGTAGCATCTGTATTGTTACTATTAATTACTGTGGTTTTTGACACGTATATTGTGGTAGCACATAAAGACCATAAAGCTGGCTGGGCCTCATTGTGCTAAGCATTATATAGACTCAAAAGAAATGACACTTCCTATCCCAAATGGCAGAAGACAAGACTTAATAGGTGAACAATACAAACAAGTAGGCTGGGCGGGGGGATGAGGGGCAGGGAGAAGGTGACAAATCTAATAGTATATGCTCCCCATATAAAATCCAGTTGCCTTATGGGTGCTGACAATGGGAGATGGACTAACCAAACTATCAAAAAGAAAATACGTGCATCTGAAAAATGGCACCTCATCTTCCCCTTCAGTTTAAAAGCAGCTCCTATCATCATGAGCTGATTGAGCACCATCTACTGTGCATAGGCAGGCATGGCAAAGCTGTACCAGAACACAAGAGTGCAGGGTCGTCGGGGTGCCACCATTCCAGGTCTATGGCACCTGTTCACAGGACAGTGAAAAGATTCACTTCCATTTAAGCTATAAAAAGGAGGCAGGGCACTAGACTGGGAGTCCAGAGGTCTGCGTTCTCTTCCCAACTCTACCATTAACTAGCTGGGCGACCTCAGACAGGTCACTTAACCACTCTGTGCTTTCAGCTTCCCGCCCGTCAAGCGAAGATAGCAATATTTCCCCACCTTTGTGGAACACTAGGAAATCTACCATTGAAAAGCGCTATGCTACTGCTGGCAGATCTAGTACCTACACCTGCAGTTAAGGTTGCCTAACATTTTCCGCTCTAAGACTTCATTTTCAGTTGCTTATAACTTTGCTAAACTTTAACCCTTTGGTCTGAAATTTTCCATGTGAGTGTCTGCTTCAGGCCGTGTTGTTTATTTGGTGGTGATGGTGGTTGCGTTTCAGTTTTTGTTTTGTGCTGATTTATTCTTTTTTCAAAAGTTTCATCTAAAATAGTTCAGCGGCTTCCGAGAACAAAGGAGAAGTATTGTTTTGCCCATGTTAAAAAATTCTTATAAGTGTTTCCCTGAGGAGCTTACGTGCCTCCCTGCTTTGGAGCAGAGATGTCAGTGTGTCACGGATGTGCCTTTTCTTGTCCTCATGAAAATGTGCTTAAATCTGGCCAACTTATAAGTCTCTGCGAATCTCAGTTTACACATGCTCAGTAGAGATTTCAGAGTCAGGCAGCTAAATTATTTGACCATTGCATCTACCAGGCATACTCCAGCCCAAAGCTGCAGGTGCAGAGCAGGGCTGAACGAGGCAGAGCAGTGCCTAATCACATCATTAAAGACTGTACCATCATGCATACAAATGCGGGGGCTAAACTGATGGTGCACAGGCAAGCTTAATTGTGACATTTCCCAACTTCTGAGTGCTTGACTTTGCAACCTTAACGTTCTTTAGCACAGTTTTGTAAAGGTTTTTCTGTGTGGGTAACCGTTAGCTATTCAAAGTGCTAAAGACCCAAAAGGTAACAGGAAAGGTGAGTCATACATTCATAAAAGCAAAGAAGTTCAGATTCAAAGCCACTATAGCACTGTAAAAAATGACAGAGTCCTGTGGCACCTTATAGACTAACAGACGTATTGGAGCATGAGCTTTCATGGGTGAATATCCACTCCGTCAGATGCATGTGAAAATTCCTAATGCATTAGTATTAGTATTAATGCTTATATTGTTCTGTATCAGAATAGCTCACTAAGTGATGTTCTAAATGAGCAAGAAAACATTTTTACATGATTTCACAATATGAAATATGGGTTGTAAAATTAAAAAATGTGGCTGGCTCTGAACATTTTGTGGTAGCACTTTTACCCCAGAGCCCCCCCCCATGCACTAACGTACTAGCTCACCTAAGTGCATGGCAACACAGAGGAAAGCACTGTGCATGTGTTTTCATCGTCGTTGCACTGTTTGTTCACATGGACAAGACTCTTACCTCGTAAACTTTCAGATTGCTGGGCTCTGTCAAATGAACACAGATGTCTTTTAGCACAGTGCCTTATTTCTCGGATGGCACAACTCAGAATTAGTAAAAGTTAAACACATTCAAAGCTTTCCGTTTCCCTCATGACACCAGCAGTTTTCAGTCTCCGCTACCAGCAATAATAGCTGACATTATCTACCCATCTAGGCATTTTAGGGATTCCCACAGACTTCAGTGCCCTTATGCCCTACCCATCACTGAGGTGCTTTTCATTCGAAAGGATCCCAGAGACCTCTCTAAACTAAGGCCACCTTCTGCAAGCTGCTCCTCTTGGGCAGAACCAGTGTAAGATCAGTTTGTGCCCAGGACACTTGCCGGGACTGCCCACTAGGACCTCTCACCTAGCAGAGGGTTGATGTTGTCCCCTTTATTCTGGATGCCCCAAGACTCCAGGAGAGGCTGTTCTGCGAGGTTCTCATGGCAGGAAGCGCCACTATAGGTTTTCCACATGCCCCTGACAGAGCAATGGCATCCATGCCCCACTCCCTCACTCCTCCATGGATCAGTCATGCTCCTAGGTCATGCTACAGGATTGGGGCTGTACAATGCGTGTGATGGGGTCACAGGGTGGCTGGCCCTTGTAGATGAGGCAGAACCTGCTCCCCTGCCAGAAGAGGTGCTCCCCTTTGGCCAGTTAAGAGGGTGTGGGATAGCACGTGAGACTGTAAAGGATCAGGCAGAATCTGAATGGGGTGAGACCTGGAGAAAAGCAGTCAGGAAAAATCAGGAGACTGGGGCAGGTTGCTGGGGAAAGCTGCTGAGAGCAGAAGGCTCTTTGCAGGCCTTTCCAGGAAAGCAGGACTAAATATCCGGAAGCCAGTGGGGACACTAGCTGGCTGATCTTCCTGAGCCAATGCCAAAGGGCCGAGGCAGCAGTGCGCAAACGTTTCCAGTCACAGCCCCCTTACAATTAACAGAATCTGTCCACATGTCCCTCCACTGCTGCACAGCCAGGGCTTCCTCGGCCACGGAGCTCGGGCTGAAGGCAGAGCTGGGGATGGAGGAGCTTGGCTGGGGACAGAGAAGAAATGAGGGCGGAGCTGGGCTGGGGGCAGAGTGGGACTGGGAGCTGAACAGAGTTGGGGATGGAGCTGGTTTGGGGGCGGGGCAGGGCTGGAAGTATGGCGCTACCTCCCTGCCCTCTGCAGGGACTGGCCCAGGTGCCACCATGTGCCCCTCAAACATTCTGTCATGCTCCGGTCAGGGGGCATGCCCCCCAGTTTGGGAACTATTTGGCTGAGGGCCAGGAAGCCTGTGGAAGTGCTAGTCAGCTGTCCTTCCTGAGCCGGAGAGGGTTGACAGCTGAAAGCAGCAGAGGGGGATGAGATGAGAGAGGCTGCAATGAGAGAGGCTGGGGCTGCGCTGGAGAGCTGGGGTGCAGCGAGGGAGGCTGGGGCTGCGCTGGAGAGCCGGGGCACAGTGAGGGAGGCTGGGGCTGTGCTGGAGAGCTGGGGCGTGGCGAGGGAGGCTGGGGCTGCGCTGCAGAGCTGGAGCGCAGTGAGGGAGGCTGGGGCTGCGCTGGAGAGCAGGAGCGTGGCGAGGGAGGCTGGGGCTGCGCTGGAGAGCTGGGGCGCAATGAGGGAGGCTAGGGCTGCACTGGAGAGCAGGAGCTGCCACAAGGGAGGCTGGGGCTGCGCTGGAGAGCCGGGGCGCAGTGAGGGAGGCTGGGGCTGCGCTGGAGAGCCGGGGCGCGGTGAGGGAGGCTGGGGCTGCGCTGGAGAGCCGGGGCGCGGTGAGGGAGGCTGGGGCTGCGCTGGAGAGCCGGGGCGCAGTGAGGGAGGCTGGGGCTGCACTGGAGAGCCGGGGCGCGGTGAGGGAGGCTGGGGCTGCGCTGGAGAGCCAGGGCGCAGTGAGGGAGGCTGGGGCTGCACTGGAGAGCCGGGGCGCGGTGAGGGAGGCTGGGGCTGCGCTGGAGAGCCGGGGCTGCACTAGAGAGCTGGGGCGTGGTGAGGGAGGCTGGGACCTCCCCAAAGAGCTGGGGCGTGGTGAGGGAGGCCGGGGCCTCCCCAAAGAGCTGGGGCATGGTGCGGGAGGCTGGGGCCTCCCCAAAGCGCTGGGGCATGGTGAGGGAGGCCGGGGCCTCCCCAAAGAGCTGGGGCATGGTGCGGGAGGCCGGGGCCTCCCCAAAGAGCTGGGGCGTGGTGAGGGAGGCCGGGACCTCCCCAAAGAGCTGGGGTGTGGTGAGGGAGGCCGGGGCCTCCCCAAAGAGCTGGGGCATGGTGCGGGAGGCCGGGGCCTCCCCAAAGAGCTGGGGCGTGGTGCGGGAGGCCGGGACCTCCCCAAAGAGCTGGGGCGTGGTGAGGGAGGCCGGGACCTCCCCAAAGAGCTGGGGTGTGGTGAGGGAGGCTGAGGCATGGTGAGGGAAGCCAGGAATCTATTTAACATACAGTCTGGACTATGGTTGTGGGACTTGTTCTCTTACGGTTTCTGTGCCTGGATTTTTTATAATAAATGAACCTCACAAGGGCTAGTTGTACTTGGGAAGACTTTAAGGAGGGAAACTGAGGCAAACTTGCCTGTTGTGCCAGGAACTGCCACTGGAGGACACTCCAGGTGTGGCTGCCGTGTGACAGATGGTTTTGGCCAGGTGCTGCTTATGGTACATTTAAGCATATGGGTGCACACATCTGAGGAGCATTTTCACAGGAATCCAGAACTTGGCTTGATACAGAATGTGGGGCAAGAATGCACCACTGAAATACAGCCTGCTCTTGGGTGCAATATGTTTGCCATCTGACACTACACAGCAACACTCCACAGCCTCGTAAGGTGAGAAAAAAGAAAAATAGTCTGTCTAATTAAAGCTGGACTTGGGGTGATATTTATCCCTATGCAGTGAACCAATGCAAGGCTTATTACAGGCCATTTAAGTCCCATTTGAGCCTTAAATAGTGTCGCTTCTAGAGAACAGCAGAGGTTGGGATCGAGTGCAGGGGAGCTGGAAGCAAATTATAGGAATGCAGGAAACCAAAACGGTGCAGAGAAAACAAAAGGGAGTCAAAATCTCCCTTCAGTCCTTTTAAGTCTCCCCCTCCAGCCGGAATGTGGCAGTTCAGATAGGGCCTAGCAATGACTGGAGACCTTGTGTGGATTCCCCAGGGATTCATTAACAATATTCCTGCTGCAGTTCCATGGTGTGGCTCCACTGCCAGAGCTGGCATATCTGTGTTTCCTCCATCCCTATCAGCAACTGCCTTTTGATCAAGGGATAACGAAGCATCACTGAGACTAAGCCGCCTGAAGAAAACCACTATCGTTAGCATCTTTTAATACACACAGGAGCATTAGCTTTCAGGGCACAATGTGAAGCACATTTCTGTGCTCTCTCTTTCATTTGCATTTTTTCGTCTCACATTTGTACATAATTAACGTGCTTTAACGGTGTAAATGTGCTGCTAGGTGCCAGGTGCTGTAGAAATCAATAAAATAAACACATCATCCCAGAGCACAAATGAAGCCGGAGCATCTGTCATAGCAGCCATAGGGCAGCTGGAGGAACATGCAAAAAGGGCCGATTGAAAGAATCCTGCCATCAAATGTTACTCAGATGGAAAACTTATCGGACTTAACAACAGAGAGGACATGCAAAGAGTGGCCCAGGGCAGCCCAGGAGAGCAGGACGGTATCCAAGCCCTGAGCGATGTTTGTCAGTGTGAGAAGGATTCCGAGAGCCTGGTCTATGCATCAGTCTGTAGTTAGAGTAGTAGACACACACCTCTGCCTACTTGTGTGGTGCAGTTATATCCGTATACAGGTGCTTAGAGCAGAATAGCTTTTTTCTGAATGGGAATAAGATATCCCAGAATAAGCCATCTTTATACTCGTATAACTGCATCAACACTAGTGGCTGTACAGGTATAAGGATATGAGTAAAAAAAATCACCCGCTAACTGACACAGTTATTGGTAGAACAGGCCTGAGTAAAAATCCCCTCAGAATCGCTCCAGTTTCACTCTGTTGGCTCTGGAGACCATTCGTGATTGATCATCTTGTGATCAGTGTCCTCATTTCACTAGCTCTCCAATCAAAGACCTTCAAGCAAAGAAAGACCTGAAATTCTACTGGCAAAAATAATCGGGGGGGAAAAAACACTTTAATTTGAAAAAAATTCAACAAGCCTTTATCCATCACAAATCAGCATAAAAGGGCACAAGCCCACTTTGTTCCTCTGTAGGCCATCTTTCATTAATGTATTTTAATTACTTCCAGAATGTTATTACTCCACAGTTTCTGCAGCAGACTAGAGAAAATTGCAACCAGATTTCTTTTGGCGTGCAAGCGATAGTAACTTCTACAATCCAATGTGACCATGTAAAAATGACAGACACACAAACTGCTCCCTGTGTGCAGCGGCCTAGGCTCAGCTGACTAGAGACAAAAATAAGTTTTTGGTACATTTTACTCCTGTTAACATTATGCAGGTTCCATGCAGCTGCGGGAGAAGGAGTTGGATTCAATTCTGGCTCAAACAAATCACAAACAGGGCCAGGTTATCCCTTCAGCTACAGCTGTGTAACCCCACAGAAAGAAAGAAGGAAGATTTTGAAGGCAATGGGTTTTGGACTGGTCGAATTAACCTAACTTACTGACCTTAATTACTGATGGTGATGTGCAATCCAGGGAGAACCTAGCTCAACTCACTAACGTGATGTTGAGTGTGCAGGGCTGACAGCTAGAAAAACAAACTGGGCTGGATTCTGGACCTCACACCTGTTTTACTCCAATGAAACTCAAGTGAAGTTACTAATGATTTACATTAGTGCAGCCTAGATCAGAATCAGGTTCTGTGAGTTCTTGTGAAATGGAATCACTGAGAGATCACATGAAGCTCCATGATACCATCTTTACTGAACCAATTTTCAGAGCAGCGCTGTACTTTGGATGAAAAGGAACATAGTGCAATCATCCGAGATGCTTGGCTGGAAGTTCCCAATTTAAAACATAGTTATTGGACAGCTAAACTATAGCCTAGTGGAACAAACCAGGACTGCATGCCATTGTGATGAACGAAGAAAGACAATGGATGTTAATTTCAGTGCCTTCTGCCCTTCTAAGGGCTTGTCTACATCACAAAGTCGCAGCGCTGGTGAGGGGGTTACAGCGCTGCAACTTAGGAGGTGTACACATCTGCAGGGCATCACCAGCGCTGCAACTCCCTGTTTGCAGCGCTGGCCGTACTCCCGTTTTGTCTCGGGTGTAGAGGATCCAGCGCTGGTGATCCAGCGCTGGTAATCAAGTGTAGACACTTACCAGCGCTTTTCTTGACCTCCGTGGATTAAGCAGGTATCCCAGCATACCTGAGGAAGCCTCTGGTAATCAAGCAGGTCTCCTTCCCTGCGGTTTGCTCTCGCGTTACCCGAATCCCCGAGCAAGCAGGTCTCCTTCCCTGCGGTTTGCAGGGGGGTTCAGGGAACGCGAGAGCAAACCGCGGCGAAGCTGGTCTCCTTCCCCGGTTTGCTCTCGTGTTCCCCGAACCCCCGTGCAAGCAGGTCTCCTTCCCTGCGGTTTGCAGGGAGGTTCGGGGAACGCGAGAGCAAACCGCGGCGAAGCTGGTCTCCTTCCCCGGTTTGCTCTCGCGTTCCCCGAACCCCCGTGCAAGCAGGTCTCCTTCCCTGCGGTTTGCAGGAGGGTTCGGGGAATGCGAGAGCAAACCGCAGCGAAGCTGGTCTCCTTCCCCAGTTTGCTCTCGCGTTCCCCGAACCCCCGTGCAAGCAGGTCTCCTTCCCTGTGGTTTGCAGGGGGGTTCGGGGAACGCGAGAGCAAACCACGGCGAAGCTGGTCTCCTTCCCCGGTTTGCTCTCGCGTTCCCCGAACCCCCAAGCAAGCAGGTCTCCTTCCCCGGTTTGCTCTCGCGTTCCCCGAACCCCCCTTGAAGCCGCCCAACAGCGCTGCAGTGTGGCCACATCTAACACCACTTGCAGCGCTGGTTGCTGTAAGTGTGGCCACTCTGCAGCGCTGGCCCTATACAGCTGTACTAATACAGCTGTAACAACCAGCGCTGCAAAATTGTAGATGTAGACATACCCTAACACCCCTTGGTCCATGCTCCCTCACTAGATCTGGAGGAGGAGCATGACATTCCTAACAGCCCAGTCACCATTCCCTGGTGATTGCCTCCTGACAACGCCTGCAACAACAGGGAACTACAATGAAGCAAGGACTGAATGCAGCGTTGGCGGCCCTCCCACGGGGAGCAGTTCATTGCAGCAGACCAGACGCAGCCCTCCAAGGAAGTTTCATGCTCCTTGTCTAAAGTCTTTGGATAGCTCAAGCTGGGCAATGTGAGTCTGCTGACATTGTTCATGGGCAGCCTGAGCATTTCTACTATTGAGAACAGGGACAGAACAAGTTAAGGGCCATGTTTTCAAAAGTGGCCTCTAATTGTCGGGGTCTCTTCATTTTGGGGTTTCCATCTTGAATCTCTCATTTTCAGAGGTGCTGAGCACCTGCAGCTCCCATTGACTTCAGCAGAAGTTCTGAGTGCTCAGCACATTCAAAAATCTGGAGTACTGTACTGGTCTCCCAGGTTTAAGAAAGATGACTTCAAACTGGAACAGGTGCAGAGGAATGGAAAACCTACCCTACGAAAGGAGACTCAAGTTTGGCTTGTTTAGCATAATCAAACAAAGGCTGAGGGAAGACATGATTACTCTCTATAAATACATCAGAGAGATAAATACCATGGCAGGACAGGAACTATTTAAGTTAAGCACCAATTGACACAAGAACAAATGGATATAAACTGGCCATCAACAAGTTTAGGCTTGAAATTAGGTGAAGGTTTCTAACCATCTGGAACAGCCTTCCCAGGGCAGCAGTGGGGGCAAAAAACTTAACTGGCTTCAAGACTGAGCTTAATAAGCTTACAGAGGGGATGGAATAATGAGGTTCCTACAATGGCATATGACCCATCTGCAACTGTCAGTAGCAAAAATCCCCAATGGCCGGAGATGGGACACTATATGGGGAGGGCTCTGAATTACTATAGAGAATTCTCTCCCAAGTGTCTGGCTGGTGGGTCGTGCTGATCACCAGATTTGGGGTGAGGAAGGAATTTTCCCCCAGGTCAGATTGGCAGAGACCCTCGGGGTTTTTGCCTCCCTCTGCAGCATGGGGCAGGAGTCACTTGCAGGTTTAAACTGGAGTAAATGGTGGATTCACTGTCACTTGAAGTTTTTAAACCACGTTGTGAGGACTTCAGTAACTCAGCCAGAGCTCAGGGGTCTAGTACAGGAGTGGGTGGGGGAGGTTCTGGGTCCTGCAGTGTGCACGAGGTCAGACTAGATGATCATGATCTGGCCTTAAAGTCTGTGAGATGCCTCATGTCAGGCACCCAAAAACACAGGCAACCAAATTTGGTGGCAACTTTGAAAATGCCAGCTACAGCACCTAGGACTTACTGAAGATCTGAGTCTCTAATTTACTCTGCGAGGTGTGAAGCTTTCAGCAGCGACAGCTCCTGTGTAAGTCAATGAGGCATCTTGGTGAGGGTTCTGCTAGGAGCAAATCTAGTCCCTTCCTGAGCAAACGCAGACACTTCCCTGTAGTCAGACAAACAGGTATGGTTTTGCTGTGCAAGAGGAGGCTGGGTAGGCAGAGCAGGGCATGGCAGAGCAAGGGACAGGGCAGCTCCTCCTGGCCCGGCCCATCCAATGGTGAGCGGCATAAAGGGCTCCACATAAAATATATTAGTCCTTGGGCTGAAATAACATCTCTGGAAATGCTCAGCAAATGCTCCAAGAAAAATTCCTCCACATATATATCTCCCCAGCCACCAATCTGCTTCTTGGACCAAAAGTTGTGATCTGAATTTGCCCCTAAGAGATGTGGCTGCTTGCAATCCTGACTTGAAAGGAATCACATTCTGGTCATTCCTTATGACAGACCACGTTTCTTTAAATAAAACGAAACAGACTACACAGATCTACTCAGCAAAGTGTAAATGAGCCCACATGCCACAGTTCTTGAGCTTTTCCCCCTAAAACACACACAGTAATTAACAAACGTGTACAAGATATTTCCAAGCACTATTGTATGTGCGTTGGTCTGACTTTCATCTTCAAGTGCTAAAGAAAAGCTATGATCTGAATGATTTATAGAGGCACAATCACTAACTCAAACCCTTTCAGCAGTATTGTGAGTGCTTTAGTTCGGAAGTATACAGTTGCATGAAGCATCTTTGTGCAATAATGTAAATGGCAGGTAAAAAACTGAACTTCAATCTTCAGTGGTAACATTTGTTGAGCAAATAATATTGAAGGTCGAAATTGATTAGATTTGAAATATTTGCAGTTGGAGGTTAAAGCTCAGAGTCTTCAGTCTCAGACACTGCAAGCAGGATTAATTTCTCTCAGACTCAAGCCATGCCAGCCCAGTGTTTGCTTGGGGGTGGGGGACCTAGTATCAAATTATTTCCCGCATGCATCTTGGAACAACCACCTTCAGGTACTGTATTGCTCAAGTTTTTTATTTCTTGGATGATCACAATGCAAATGACACAGGCTCTGGCTTTCTCCCAAGGGCAGCAGAACTGTAGTTTCTGCTGCTGGCCTACAATGTGTAACAGGCACAGAAATACAGGGCTGCAAGGTGACCAGCTGTTCACTCCACAGGTGCACAGGAAATGGGGAGAGGCACAAGACGACTCTCTCCCCCCATCTTGCACCCTGACCAGAAGCTGGGCACAACTGCAGAGCTTGTAAGGGCTGGATTGGCCTCTGCTAGTACTCATGGGGATATAATTGTAGATATACCAATCTCCTAGAACTGGAAGGGACCTTGAAAGGTCATTGAGTCCAGTCCCCTGCCTTCACTAGCAGGACCAAGTACTGATTTTTGCCCCAGATCCCTAAGTGGCACCCTCAAGGATTGAACTCACAACCCTGGGTTTAGCAGGCCAATGCTCAAACCACTGAGTGGGATGCATGACACTCCTAAGGGGTAAAGAGGTGGAGGGTCCAGGCCCCTCCCTCAGCTGTGTTGCTAGCCAAAGATGTAGTAGAAAGTATGTAGCACTTGCAGTAAATTACAGGTTGAGGACCTGGTTGCCCAACTTCATCTGCCATCCCCTTGGACACTTGAGACCAAAATCTGATCTCTGGCCAGCTGCAAACTGAAGGGGTTCAGACATGATCAGACAACCACAAAACCCAGAGACAGGAAACGTCATCAGTGTCACACGTCAGCCAATCTCCGCAACCAGTGGACTGGTCACCTCACGGTATGTGGACAAATCTAGCAGTAAAGATCCCAAGTGATGGGGCTGCCCCCTCTTCCCTTAGGGGATCATTCCACGGTTTAATGGATCTCACTGTCAGGAAAGCTCTCGGATATTCAGAAGAGACTGCTGCAATGGGGCACTGATCTGTACCTGACTGTGCTAATTACAGTGAGCTGTGCTTCAGTTTAGGGCCTGCCTCAGTAGACTGTACTGGTAAGAAGTAGAACAGAGAGTGAATGTGCCTCACTGAGATAGGGTCAGCAAAGCTTCTACAGCACAGGCAGAAAGGGAGGAAGAGACACACAGAATGAGAAACAGAGCAGAGCTGACATTTAAAGGAGGGAGAGCTGAAAGTAGCCAATGACAGAGAAGAGAGAGGAATGAAGGGGAGGCAAAGGGGAGCCCAGAGGAGTGTTAATCAGTCTGTTGCAAAAAAGAGAGGTTTTAAGGTGAAGTCTGGAGTGAGGAAACGTTTCAGGAACGCAGAAAACAACCCTCCTAATTCTTCAAAGTCCTGGCAAAGGGACAGAGGGGTGAACGCATGGTCATTCAGCTTCAGAGCCACCACACGCAGGGCTAGAGGCAACATGTCCAGCTTGACTAGCGGCTCCTTGTTGTCAGGAAGTAACTGATTTGTAGAAAACCTGCCCCGATCCTTCCGGAGTAATATTCAGAGCATAAAAATGCTCACAATGGGTCAGAGCAATCGGCCATCTAGCCCAGCACCTTGTCTTTTGACAGTAAACAATGCCAGATGCTTCAGAGGGAATAAACAGAACAGGGCAATTATCAAGTGATCCATCCTCTGTTGTCCAGTCCCAGCTTCTAGCAGTCAGTGATTTAGGGACACCAAGAGCATGGGGTTGCATCCCCGACCAGCTTTGCTAATAGCCATTGATGGACCTATCCTCCAGGAACTTATCTAAGTTATTGGCTTTCACATCATCCCCTGGCAAGGAGCTCCTCAGGCTGACTGGGTGTTGTATGAAGAAGTATATCCTTATGTTTGATCTAAACCTGCTGCCTACTAACGTCATTGGGTGACTGCTAGTTCTTGTGTTATGTGAAGAGGTAAATAGCACTGCCTTATTCACTTTCTCCACACCAGTCATGATTTTATACACCTCTAGCATATCCCCCCTTAGTTGTCCCTTTTCCAAGCTGAACAGTCCCAGTCTTTTTAATCTCTCCTCATATGGAAGCTGTTCCATCCCCTTAAACATTTGTGTTGCACTTCTCTGTACCTTTTCCAATTCTGATATATTTTTCTGAGATGGGGCGACCAGATCTGCATGCAGTATTCAAGGTGTGGGCGTACCATGGTGTCACAGAGTCACTGGGAGATGCTCTGGGACTGCTCCCCACCAAGCCAGGCAGGACTTTGGGGAGCCTCGTCTCCCTTGGAGCAGACTTGTTCAGGGCAAGAAGCTCACACGTTTTTACCTCCTGGGTCTCTCCTTGGAGCATTTAGCATCCTCTGCCCCTCCGTGCGCTTCCCACAGCGAGCCCACCTCAGTGGGGTCCTGGGGAAGCCACAGGGTCCTGCACCCCCACTTTGCAGTCAGACGTGACTTTCAGCCAGCCAGTAACACAGAGGTTTATTTGATGACAGGAACAGGGTCTAAAACAGAGCTTGTAGATACACTGAACTGTACCCCTCGGCCGGCTCCATTTTGGGGGGCAGTGAGCCAGACCCCCCACGTCTGCACTTCACTCCTCGACCCCAGCCAGCTCCAGACTAACAACCCCTCCCAGCCCCTCCTCTCTCCTCAGCCCCTTTCCCGGGCCAGGAGGTCACCTGATCCCTTTGTCTCCAACACCTTCAGCTGGCACCTTTGCAGGGGAGGGGCCCAGGCCATCAGTTGCTAGGAGACAGAGTGTCAGGCATTTAGGTGCACTGGCCCTTGCTCTGCCAGATACTTAAGAACTGCCATGGGGACACTGAGGCACCAACACAGTATTCAGAGAAAACATTAAGAACATTCCCAGTTCCTCACACATGGGTTTATATAGTAGCATTATGATATTTTCTATTTTATTTTCTATCCCTTTCCTAATGGCTCCTCACAGTGGTCACTTGTTTGACTGCCGCTGCACATTGAGCAGATGTTTTCAGAGTGACCTACAGAGCTTTGCCCACGCAGCCAGTCAGCACATCTAGCCAGGCACTCATTCTCTCTGCAGGCTCGAGCAGACAGACAGTATTCTCCTGCTCCCTCTCTCCTCGCATCTGCTTCTCATCTTACACCCCATGACCTTCTCTAGCTGATAAGCAGCTCCTGGCCCTTCCCTGGTGGAACCACTGTCTGCAATTACCAGCAGTCTAGGTATGCTGCCCATGTTCCTGGAGAAGAATCCTGATCAAAGCCTGTTAACTCCAGTCACTGGCAGACACAGCCTGGCTGGCAACTGAGAGCTCTGCTGGAAGCCTGACCAGCTATACCCAGGAAAATGCCAAGCCTCCAGCTCAGTTCCCTGCCAGAGGAAAATAAACCTACCCCAGTGCTCTGGAACATCTCAGTCCCAAACACAGACCATGAACAGTCTGCTTAGAGATTCTTCCTGCTGATCAGTGTCCCTTCATCTCTCCAAAGTGAATGTCAGCTCCCCTCCCATCCGGCCCTTTTCTTCCCAGCTTCAGCACCGTCTCTTCTACCTCTGCCCGTGTCAGGGGTCTCTTTCTGCATCCTTTTGATTCCCCCTCATGTCAGCAGCCAGGCTCATTACCGTTACTCACTGTGACACATCTGTCAGCCTGTACATAGCTAATGCCACTGCTTCTCTCCACCAGACGATCCTCTGCCAACAACGTGCACTCCCATCAGTACACAGCAGGGAAATCATAACACAGATTTGTATCTTCCTGTCACTCCCTCTCCGCAGTCTTGTTTTCCCTCAAGGACACGTCTCTCTTCAGTTGTAAATGAGCATTTAAAGGTTTAGAGTGAATGGGCTGTTGCTAAAGAGAGATTAGATTTGCCAAGAACTATCAAAATCATATTTTTACCTAGCAAAGCTACACATGCAGTAATTGCGGGTCAAAAGCCACCAGTTATTAGTCTCAATTAACATTGTCCCTGGCAATATAGTTGCATGACATTACAGCTGTATCTGATTTTATATTGAAAAGGGCAGGAGTCAGGAGCTTGTTCCATCAGATCAGACTATACCCAAACCCTCGCATAGCACCCTCCATTGCATTTATGTCTTTACCTCTGTCCTACAGAACCAAACTGCAACACTGACTGCATGGGAAAGGAGGGAGGCGGTGACCCACAGTTGCCAGCCAAGGGCTGTTTGCTCTTTGCTGGCCTATGTGGATTGTGTCAGTGGGTCTCAGTGCAGGTCACGGAGATGAGGTATCCGTCACAGGTGGTCTGGCCCTTTAAGGAGAGTTGGGCACAGCCCCACCTGTGCCGAGTTATCCAGGTCTGGGTTGGGCTGGGGACTGGGTCAGGAGAACAGACATCACAATGACAGCCTGGGGGTGAGGGTTCCCGGAAGGGTGAGCCTGCCCCAACACAGAGCGAGAGATCAGTCAGCCACCAATGAGCTCTGAGACATCACTCCACATGCTGGTTATAATCCCTTCCCTCCAGGGGCGCCATTGTCTGAGAGTGGTGCCGTGGAGGAACGTGGAGAACTCTGCTGGATGAGAGAGGACAGTAAATGCAGAGGAAGGAATAAAGCCCGAATGTTGCCCCATCTCGGCTCTCCCTCTTTTTATGCTTGAACACTGAACGTGGTGCTGAACACGAGCTGGCTCCTGCAGGTATATGAAACCAGAAACCAAAAATACTGCAAAACCAACCTAAACCTAACTAAAAAGTAAAGCGGTTTTATGGGAGGACAGCAGATCCCTGTCCCCAAGCAGATGGACAGGAATGGGGACGTGTTTAACAACTGGAAATTCTTAGATCACAATGGGAAAACTATGGACTTGTAACAGAGCTGGATAAAAAGCTGTAAAAGGCAAAATCTGTCACATGCTCCAAGAGCCTCTGGATATGTCAGCAACTGACCCTGGAGAAAAATGGGGACGGACCTTTTCACCACAAACCATATACACTATCTCATTATTGTAGACTACTGTTCAGACTTCAGGGAACTAACTGAACTGTCAGACAGCACCACAGCCATCACCTTCTGCTATGTCCACACTGTCAAGTTTTTTCGCCAAAAGTTATACCACTCTTAAAGTGCTTCAATTAAACTGCTGTTGCATGTACACACTATACTCCTTGTGTTGGCAGAGCACATCCACACTAGCAGCTCTTGCATCGATACAGAGAGCAGTGCACTCTGGGTAGCTATCCCACTGTGCAACTGGCTGCAGGGTGCTTTGGGAAAGGTTTGCAATGCCTCCTCGGGCAGGTACAGTGTCACATGATCCAGGTTTCTCAATCCTATCCTCCCATGGGTATCCTACTAGATTGCCAGCTGCTTTTCAATGGGAGTGTGGGGGGAGCGGGAGAGTGTGACAAGGAGCATGTGTGCATGGAGGGGACAGGGAAAGACAGACAGAGGAAGTACTTCTTGCAGAGGAAGTACTTACAAAGTCCCAGTGTGGCTTCAGACCATCAGGAGGCACAACTGACATGATTTTCACAGCCAGGCAGATCCAGGAAAAACGTCAACACCACCACCAGGAGCTGTATATGGCCTTTATCGATCTGACCAAAGCCTTGGACTTCGTCAGCTGTGAGGCTCTGTGGAAAAGCATGTCAAAGCCTGGCTGCCCAAGCAAGTTTATCACCATTGTAAGGCTCCTCCAAGACCAGATGACTGACTTCATCCTGTGCCATGACTCCATCTCTGAGCCCTTTGTCATCCGAACAGGCATAAAACAAGGCTGTGTACCGGCACCCACTCTTTTCTCTATTGTCTTAGCAGCTATGAAAACATTAACCCAAGACTGTCTAGCACAGAGCACCGGCATCCAATATCAGATTAACAGCAACCAATTCAACCTTTCTCAGCTTCGCGCCAGAACTAAAGTAAGATTGGCAACAATAACTCAACTCCAGCATGCAGTGTGTAGCTGCACACTCAAAGGAGGATCTACAAACAGCCCTTAGTTGCTTTTCTGAAGCTTACAAAAGCCTAGGGCTAACTCTGAACATCAGCAAAACAAAAATTCCCCATCAGCCAGTCCCCGGTCAATCATGAGCCCCAACAAGGAAGATCTGCATTGACAAAGAAGAACTGGAAAATGTAGAATACTTTGCCTATCTTGGCAGCCATCTCTCAGAGAGGGCAGACATAGACGTCAAGATTCAGCACAGAATTTGTGGCGCCAGCCTTGCCTTTGGCAGACTGTCTCGCCAGGTGTTCAACAATCACATCAGAACGCACACTAGACTTTTAGTTTATAAAGTGGTGGCAATCCCAACTCTCCTCTATGGCTGTGAGACTTGGGTGACCTACAGAAAACACCTGAAAAACCTGGAGCACCAGCACTTTCTTTGGAAGATCCTCAACATAAAGTGGGAGGATCAGCACACTAACCTTAGTGTCCTCATGGAGTCCGACATCTTCAGTGCTGAGGCCCTGATTATCCAGCAGCAGCACCAGTGTGCGCATGCCTGCTGTATGCTTATCAAAACAACTGCTGTATACCCAGCTCGCCAAAGGAGAAAAGAAACGAGGAGGCCAAAATAAGCGCTTTAAAGACACCCTCAGGATAAACAGCAAGAGATGTGGCATCAACACCACACACTGGGAGACAACAGCCCAGGGATAACTGGCGAAGACCTGTCAGAGAAGGAATGTTCACCTTTCAGGACAATTGCCTTGCCTTGGTCGCAGAAAAATGCCAGAAAAGAAAGAAAAGAAAACAGTCACGCGGCAATCGTGGGCCAACCCTGTCTTCCAACACCCCCTCCAACGTCTGCCTATGAGCCTGTGGCTCAAGGATCGGACTCCTCAGTCACCAAAGGACCCATGAAAAATAAAACCTGTGAAAGATCATCCCTGGCCTCGTGGGATCGCCAGTGATGATGTTGGGGGGAGGGGGTAAGTGTTTGACAGGGAGTGTGTACGTTGGAGGGGAGGAGGAGGGGGAAGAGACAGACAGTGTGTGTTGGGAGTAGGGTTGCCAACTTTCTACTTGCACAAAACCGAACACCCTAAGCTCCATCCCTCCCCTGAGATCCCATCCCTGCCCCACACCTTCTCTGAGGTCCTGCCCCCACTCATTCCACCCCCCTTTCTCCATCGCTCGCTCTCCCCCACCCTCACTGGGCTGGGGCTGGGGTGCAGGAGAGGGTGAAGGCTCCGACTGGGGGTGTGAGTTCTGGGATGGGGTCAAGGGTGCAGAAGGGGGCTCCAGGCTGGGGATGAGGGGTTTGGAATGCAGGAAGGGGCTTCAGGAGGGGGTTTGCGTGCAGGAGGGAGCTCAGACCTGGGGTAGGAGGTTGCGGTGCGGGAGGAAGTAGAGGGTGCAGGCTTTGGGAGGGGACTCAGGGCTCAGTCAATGGACTGGGGTGCAGGAGAGGGTGAAGGCTCCGACTGGGGGTGTGAGTTCTGGGATGGGGCCAGGGATGAGGGGTTTAGAATGCAGGCAGGGGCTCAAGCAGAGGGTTGGAGTGCACGAGGGGGTGCGGGGTGTGGGCACCAGGAGGCGGTTTGAGTACAGGAGGGGGCTCAGATTGGGGTAGGAAGTTGAGGTGCGGGAGTGAGTAGAGGGTGCAGGCTTTGGGAGGGGACTCAGGGCTCAGTCAGTGGGCTGGCGTGCAGCATGCGAGCTCTGGGAGGGGGCTGGGGCAGGGAGTTGGGGTGCAGGAAGGGGTGTGGCTCTGGGAGAGAGTTGGGGTGCAAGAGAGGTTTGGGATGCGGGCTCTGGCCGGGTGCCACTTACCTCAGGTGGCTCCCAGGCGGTGGTGCAGCGGGGCTAAGGCAGGCTTCCTGCTGCTCCTGAAAGCATCCGGCACGTCCAGCCCCTAGGTGGAGGCACAGCCAGGCGGCTCTGTGCAGTGTGTGCTGCATGCACCCACAGGTGCCGCCCCTGCAGCTCCCATTGGCTGCCGTTCTCGGCCAATGGAGCTGTGGAGCTGGCACTTGGAGCAGGGCCAGCATGTGAAGCCTCCCTGGCCCACCGCTTCTGGGAGCTGTGTGGAGCCAAGGCAGGCAGGGAGCCTGCCTTAGCCCTGCTGCACCGCAGCCCCAATTTTTAATGGCCCAGTTGGCAGCACTGACTGGAGCCGACAGGGTCCCTTTTCAACCGAGCCTTCCAGTCGAAAACTGGGCACCTGACAACTCTAGCTGGGGATGGGGAGAGTAAGTGTGTCCGTGCTATCTCATAAGATCAGACAGCCACTGGAAGCAACCTGTCCTGAGGCAGAGAGAGAGGGAAACCTGGACATCAGCCCCCGCCTCCTTCCCCGGCTCTGCATAGCACAGTCTCTCTCACACACTCACACACCTCTCTGTTTGCACAGTGTGGGACACAGCAGGAGCATTCCACGGGAATGATTTGCTCTTTGTTTCCCAGAGCAGAGCAGCGCAGCGCAGCAGGTGGGTTATCAGAGCGGAGCTTTGAAAGGGGAGGGGGACATGCCTGCAAGGCTGCTGAGTTCAAAATATTGTGGGACACTCTGGAGGCCAATTACAGTGATTAAAGCAAGCAAGGTATTTATACTGGCACTTTGGTGATAAAACCTTTGTGCAAAAAGCCTTATCCTTCTCCTACAGGTGGTTTTATTACAGTGCTGCAACTGAGGAGCTTCGTTGGAAAAAGCGGCTTTGCAGTGTGTACATCTCTGCTGTTTCATCGACAAACGCTGCCTTTTGGCGAAAAAACTTGGCAATGTAGACCAGGCCTTAGACAAAGCAAGGAAGCACTCCAGCAGGCATAGGATCCTAATCTGTGTAGCTTCAGACAACAGGCCCCAGTTTACTTGCAGTGAATTTTGCAATTTGCCCAGCAATAGGAATTCAATCATATCACATCATCACTATACCAGAGCCAATCAAACAGCAAAGCCAAATCAGCAGTTAAAATTGTTAAAGACTCTACTAAACAAAGCTTCAAAAAGGCAAAGAAAATATATGGTAAGCCAGTCTGGACTGGGGAGACCCTCACATACAGGGCCTTACTAGCAGCCTGGAACAGCACTGATGTAAAGTCACATGCGCATCAGCTGCCTATAGCCCCAGCACTGCTGCAGTGACAATGGTGGAAGATGTCGCAGACAAAAAGAAAGAGATACAAAGGCCAAACCAACAAGCTAAAGACCTTCCAATACTACAACTAGAAGACCCTGTCAGGATCAAATTATTTCCTCAGAACAAATCCCACATTTGGAAGCATGCTACATGTGTCGAACAAACAAATCCTCATTCCACGTAGCAATGGATGGGCATATATTTCACCAAGACAGCAAATACATATGCCCATTACGTACACAAGATCAAAACACGGACATGAAGGACAGTGAAATACGCCCTCTGCTGAGACTTGATCAGTAAAACATGGAAGGTATTATGCAACTGATAGATATTGCAACAGATTCTCCCAACGCCTCCTCCCCAAGGAGAACCAGGACTTGCATTCACTCCATTAACAAATTGCCTGCAAGGTATATACAAGATTCTGTACAATATTACAGCTTATTCATATTCAATTTTGATATGTTCAGTGTGACCAAAGGGATATTACAATAGACAGCTTCCCAGTGAGGGATGTTATACTGTAATGAAATTAGGTCAATTTAATAGAAGTTCATTTTTTAGAAATCGATTTTATACAGTCGATTGTGTGTGTCCCCACTAAGTGCATTAAGTCAGCGGTGTGCATCCACAGTATCGAGGCTAGCGTTGACTTTCGGAGCATTGCACTATGGGTAGCTATCCCACAGTTCCCGCAGTCTCCGCCGCATGTTGGAACTCTGGGTTGAGCTCCCAATGCCTGATGGGGCAAAAACATTGTTGCAGCTGGTTCTGGGTACATGTAATCAGACCCCGCTCCCTTCCTCCCTCCGTGAAAGCAATGGCAAAAAATAGTTTCTCGCCTTTTTTCATGGGTTACCTGTGCAGATGCCATACCACGGCAAGCATGGAGCCCGCTCAGCTCACTGTCACCGTACGTCTCCTGGGTGCTGCTGACAGCTGCGGTACTGCAGTGCTACACAGCAGCAGCACCTTGCCTTTGCAAGTTAGCAAAGACGGTTAGCAGCCATATTGTACCATTTGCTGCTGTCTCCTGGTTGCTCCTGGCCAACCTCCGTGAGATCGGTTGGGGGCACCTGGACATGAATGGGAATGACCCCAGGTCATTCTCTTCTTTAAGTTTTGTCTAATGGAGATTCAATCCTGCCTGGAATATCATGCGAGCTGGAAGCTTTTGCCTCAGGCTGCTCTCCCAGTTGGCAGCACTGCACGGTCACACCTACCCCTTGCTCCCATGGCTCATGAATCTGGACAGTAGTAAGGAGCAGTTCAACTATAGGCTGAGCAACTGCAGAATGGTGGTAGAATGTGCCTCTGAATGTTTCAAATCTCACTGGCGCTGTTTGCTGACTAGGCTGTTTGTGATTAGAAGAGCACAGCAAGGCACACTGAGCATCACAGAGGCTTTGAAAACCAGTTTCGTGACTGGCCAAGCTTCGGTGTGACAGTTGTGTTTCTCCTTGATCCAAACACACTCCCTTTGTTGATTTTAAATTCCCTGTAAGCTAACCCTGTAAGCCATGTCGTGAGTCGCTCCTCCTTCCGAGAGAGGAATGGCAGACCATCGTTTTGCGCCTTTTTTCCAGGCAGACGTCATACCACGGCAAGCATGGAGCCCGCTCAGATCACCGGGGCAGTTATGAACACTGTAAACACCACACGCGTTATCCTGCAGTATATGCAGCACCAGAACCTTCAAAAGCAGGCGGAGGCGACGGCAGCGGTGTGATGAGAGTGATGAGGACATGGACACAGACATCTCTCAAAGTACGGGCCCTGACAATTTGGACATCATGGTGGTAATGGGGCAGGCTCATGCTGTGGAATGCCGATTCTGGGCCCAGGAAACAAGCACAGGCTTGCTGGCTGTGCACTATCATCTTCCTCATCCCCAAAATCCACATCCCTGTTGCATGAGAATCCATTGACGGAGTCCATGCACCGGGCTGGGGGAGTTGTAGGGGCACCCCCTAGAATGGCATGGAGCTCACCATAGAAGCTGCATGTCTGGGGCTTTGACCCAGAGCGGCCGTTTGCCTCTCTGGCTCTTTGGTAGGGTTGCCTGAGCTCCTTACGTTTCACGTGGCACTGCTGCGGGTCCCTGTTATAGCCTCTGTCCTTCATGCCCTTGGAGATTTTTTCAAATGTTTTGGCATTTCACCATTTGGAACAGAGTTCGGATAGCATGGATTCATCTCTCTATACAGCGATCAGATCCAGTACCTTTTGTGATTCTAGGACTCCATGGTCACCTGTGCTGATCAGCTCGCCACACTGGCCAAACAGGAAATGAAATTCAAAAGTTCGTGGGGCTTTTCCTGTCTACCTGGCCAGTGCATCTGATTTGAGAGTGCAGTCCAGAGCGGTCATGATGGAGCACTCTGGGATAGCTCCTGAGGCCAATACCATCGAATTGCATCCACACTACTCCAAATTCAATCCGACGACGTTGATTTCAGCGCTAATTCCCTTGTCGGGGAGGAGTACAGAAATCAATTTTAAGAGCCCTTCAAGTCGACAAAAATGGCTTCGTCGTGTGGACGGGTGCAGGGTTAAATCAATCTAATGCTGCTAAATTCAACCCAAACTCGTAGTGTAGACCAGGAAGTAGAGAGTAATTTCTAAGAACTAAGAGACATGTTTGATGAGACAGGGCTGTATATGTGGGGGAAGGAATAAAGTCCAGAGGTTGCAGTGTCTTGGTGTCTTCTAGTTTTATGCTTGAACAATGAACAACAATCCCAGGTGCAGCCTATGGGCACCACACTATTAACTCATTCCACTTGTGTTCTGACATTTGGGGAAATTCTGCCACCAAAGCAAAAGAATTGGAGTGGTTCCCCAGCCTCTGACAGTCACCCCCTCTTGGAATCCCGCCCATCAGAGATGACTTATCCCTAGGGCATATAAAAACACCGCTGAAGAGCTATTCTTTTTGCCCTTGTACCAATCGACCAGTGTTTTCTACAAAATCTCCCAGCAGAAAATAACTCGACTCCCATATGACCCCCTAACCCACAACACACAGGCTCCAAATTATGCAAGTTGCATACGCTGGCATCCCACTGAGATAACGAGACCATTTCCCAAGAATAAAATGTAAGTGTTCCATGCCAGTGAGCAGAAACCCCTTCGCCCAGGGGTGCTACCTCCTTCCTCAGTTATGCACAAGTGTTTTTACTTACAACACTGGTTTTGGGTAAAGCTTTATTTAAAAGGTGTATTTTACCTGTCAGTCTCGGAAGTACACAGTGGATACGAGAGACATACTAACATCACTGCACTCACAGCATGACAAGCATTGCCTTAGAGCTTGGAGGGGACAAACCATCCATCCAGGTACAGGATATGTAGTATATATGTAAGGGACTATAGGTACCATGGGACTGGGCACTAAGTATTTCCCAGGTGCACTGGGCTCGCGTGGCAAAGTGCTCAGTGAACAGCATAGAGTCTTCCGAGTGTTCTGCTTGGGATGTATGTTTTCCCACCCCAGTGACAGTGGGAACTTTTATCAGGAAGGTAAGTCTTGCTTTGTCAGGCTTTGCGCCAGTCTAATCTAGCTCACTCAACAGCAGAGTGCCCTCTGCTGCAATGTTACTGTGGCCCTGCTCTGTCATCACAAGATGCATCCTGCAAAGGGCACCCACAGAGGAGGGCCAGACCCTCTGAAGCAACCCTCTCCTGGCCTGATGCTGGAGGAGCCAGAAAACAAGAAGGGCACCTGCAGCATGCAGCTCCTCCACTACAACTAACAAATGAACCACACCTGCTGCTGAATTAGTGCTGCTCTTTAACCAGATGCAGTTAAAGGCCTTTAGAACATACGGCTGGAGATTAGCTCATTGCTCCCTTTTTAAATCTCTGCTCAGAAAGAAACAGTTGATTTCCTCCTCTGACCTACATAGGATTTCCAGACTAACGAAACTGTCTGTGCTTCGTGCCATGAGCCTCATCGCTCTCCCTGACAACAGCTCTGCTCCCCATGGCTCAGGTGATGCTTCCTCTTTCACTGCTCAGCTCTGCAACCATCCCCCTTCTTTGGTTTGCATCTTCGATCTCAAGCAATTCCGCTGGATAAGCTCGTGGATGGAAGATCCCTGCTGCAGACTGGGTTTGCACCCACCAGGTATTAACAAATAATTACATACCAAAAACATCCGCATGTAAAGAATGTCAAGTTGCAAAGTCAGACACCGGAAAGCTAGAAAATGCTGGAACCATTGCCTGTGCAACTTTCATTCCCCCCTTGTGGGTACACATTAAGACATAGCCTTTAATTACACGAGTGCATGTGTGACATCTGAATCCAGCCCTCTGTGTTTACTCTTGCACAGAACTAATTAGTGTCTGGTTTGGTTTTGGCTTAGAAGAAAAACATGGGAGGCTTAAATGTAGTGCAGGCCCTAAGACAAACACACCTCTACAATGTGGTGCACAACTGCCTCCTCTTCAACAGAGCTGTGAGTACTAACGCAGAAAGGACCAAAGTGATCAATAAACATTTCTGGTCTGTATTTGGGGAAAAACAGATCTAGTCATATTTCATGATGATAATACACTTTCCATTCCAACAGTAACTCAGGAGGATGTTAAACAGCAGCTACTAAAGTAAACCATTTAAAATCAGCAGGTCTAGAAAACTTACAGCCAAGAGTTTTATAAGAGCTGTCCAAGCTTACTGGATGGTTAATGTTGATTTTCAATAACACTTGGAACATCAGGGACAAAATGATTAGGGGGCTGGAGCACATGATTTAGGAGGAGAGGCTGAGGGAACTGGGATTGTTTAATCTGCAGAAGAGAAGAATGAGGGGGGATTTGATAGTTGCTTTCAACTACCTGAAAGGGGGTTCCAAAGAGGATGGATCTAGACTGTTCTCAGTGGTACCAGATGACAGAACAAGGAGTAATGGTCTCAGGTTACAGTGGGGGAAGTCTAGGTTGGATATTAGGAAACACTATTTCACTAGGAGGGTGGTGAAGCACAGGAATGGGTTACCTAGGGAGGTGGTGGAATCTCCTTCCTTAGAGGTTTTTAAGGTCAGGCTTGACAAAGCCTTCGCTAGGATGATTTAGTTGGGGGTTGGTCCTGCTTTGAGCAAGGGGTTGGACTAGATGACCTCCTGAGGTCCCTTCCAACCCTGATATTCTATGATTCTATGATTCCAAAAGACTGGAAGAGAGCTAATGTTGTGCCAATATTTAAAAAGGCTAAATATGACATGACTGGGGTAATTATAGTCCTGATTGCATGACATCAAACTCCAGCAAGATACCAGAGTTGCTGATATGACACTTGATTAATAAATAACTAAAGGCAGCTATATAATTAATGCCAGTCAACATGGGTTTATGGAAAATAGATCCTGTCAAACTAACCCTATATCTTTTTTTGATAAGATTACAGTTTTAGTTGATAGAGATAATACTGTTGATGTAGTACACTTAGGGTATGTCTACACTATGAGATTAAATCGATTTTATAGAAGCTGATTTTTAGAAGTCGAATGTATACAGTTGATTGTGTATGTCCCCACTAAGCGCATTAAGTCGGCGGAGTGCATCCTCACTACCATGGCTAGCATCAACTTACGGAGCGGTGCACAGTGGGTAGCTATCCCAGAGTTCCCACGGTCTCCGCCACCCATTGGAATTCTGAGTTAAGCTCCCAGTGCTTGATAGGGCAAAAACATTGTCATGGGTGGTTTTGGGTACATGTCGTCAGATGCCCCTCCCTCCATGAAAGCAACAGCTATCAATCGTTTCGCACCTTTTTTCCTGGGTTACCCATGCAGATGCCATACCCTGGCAAGCATGGAGCCCACTCAGCTCACTGTCACGCACTTTAAAAGCTCGCTGGTGCTGTTTGCCGACTAGGTCAGACCTCAGCGCAACCAGTATTCCCATTGTTATTGCTGCTTGCTTGGTGCTCCATAATCTATGAGAGTAAGGGGGAGATGTTTATGGCGGGGTGGGAGGTTGAGGCAAATTGCCTGGCATCCAGTTTTGAGCAGCCAGACACCAGGTTGGTTAGAAGAGCACAGCAAGGTGCCCTGCGCATCAGAGGCTTGACTGGACCGGCTACAGTGTGACAGTTGTGTGTGTTTGTGATACAAACCCGCCCCCTTTGTTGATTTTAATTCCCTGTAAGCCAACCAGCCTCCCCCCTTTGAAATAAAGTAACTATTGTTTTGAAACCATGCATTCTTTCTTTATTAATTAAAAAAAAAAGAGATAACAGACAAGGTAGCCTGAGTGAGATGGGGGAGGAGGGAAGGATACAGCCACATTGCTTATTGTAGCTTATTGTAGCTTATTGCCTTCTGTTGCTTGGGCCATCCTCTGGAGTGGAGTGGATGGGTGCCCAGAGCCTCCTCCCTGTGTTCTGGGGCGTCTGGGTGAGGAGGCTATGGAACGTGGGGAGGAGGGTAGGCGGTTATGCACTGGATGCAGCGGGGGTCTGTGCTCTTGCTGGCTTTCCTCAGCATCACGTCCTGCCTCCACTCTTCGCGCTCACTTTATTCTGTCCTGGCCTCTGCCACTGAATGCCTGCATGCATTAAGCTGTGCCCCGTCAGTGCGGGAGGACTGCATGAGCTCAGCAAACATGTCACCGCGAGTGTGTTTTTTTTGCCTTCTAATCTGCGATAACCTCAGGAACAGAGATGATAGGGGGAACGCAGAGCTCTGTGATTCTGGGGAGACTGCATGGTCACCTGTGCTGCTGAGTTTGCCAGGCTGACCAAACAGAAAATTAAATTCAAAAGTTCCCAGAGCTTTTCCTGTGTACCTGGCTAGTTCATGGGAGTTCAAAGTGCTGTCCAGAGCCGTCATATTGGAGCACTCTGGGATAGCTCCCGGAGACCAGTACCTCATCCGTATTTGCATCCGCACTACCCCAAATTCGACCCAGCAACGTTGATTTTAGCGCTACTCCCCTTGCCGGGGAGGAGTACAGAAATTGATTTTAAGAGCCCTTTAAGCTGACGGAATGGGGTTGGTTGTGTGGATGCATTCATTTTAAAATCTACCTACGCGGCTAAATTCAACCTAACCCCGTAGTGCAGACCAGGCCTTAGATTTCTCTGAGACATTTGGCTTTGTACCACACAGCATTTTGATTAAAGAAACTAGAACAATACAAAACTAACATGGCACCAGGGAAAATCAAGGCTCGCATTGGGGTTAACAGCACTAGGGCTTTGCACCAGCATAGCTACAAGGATGGCTAAAAACACCAACACAGAGAAGGCATAACTCTTATTACCTCCATCAAAGCTGAATCCAGACATGACACCAGGAGGAAGTGGCAGTTTACAAGATGTTAACAGCTGTACTGGAGGATAATGCAGCACTCTAGCTAGAAGTGTTAGCTATTTTCTTGTGGCAAAAGGTAAGAGCATTATCAGCTTTGATGTTCAGTTTTGTTCCATAGGTACATTCAGCCCCCGTGAATATCGAGACACAACGGCAGGGCCTATGTTTGAAGTAGCAGCCAATTCCTTCCAGGCAGGGCTCAGAACCTGACATTACAGGAACAGGGTGAACATACTAAATAGCCAAGTGACAACACAGCAATTAACATTTGATAATGAGTCAGGGAAAGGGCCATTAAGTGCTTCAGATAGAAAAAGAAGCAATTTGTAATCAAGGTAATTACATTGATATGCAAATGAAGCTTGTAACGTCTTAGCAATGCAAACATTTCTGATGCATTTTCTTTTAAGCTTATTTTTCTCTTGAAATCCAGATCACTACTTATAGTTCTCTCACATTAGTATTTTTAGGGCACATTCACTGTGAAAAATAGCTTTTTAAATCAAGGTCCTTTACCAAGTGACTAGGGCTGATGCGTACGTGCAAAATGTGTCAGAGCGCAAACATGATGTGAAGGAAGGGGCCCACTCGACTCTCGCCTCTTCTGGGTCTTATATCCACTTCCAGCGCTGGTGGATCTGAGCACAGCAGCTCCTCTCTGGCTGCCTGCTCTAGAATTGGGTTCAGCCTGGGTCTGGTGGAACCCAGTGGGAAGCAGAGGGGGACGCTGGCACTATGGGGGAGGAAAGGCTGCTTACCACATGGAGGTTGAGTTTTGATTACTCTCTGGTGAACATTTCACGTCCAACAGAACCAAAGACAGGAATCGGTCCAGAGCGGTCTGTGCATCTGGCCTGTGCAGCCTGTCTAGGTGAGGTGCTTTGGGGAGTTCCTCACACCTACTTGTCCTCTCTTCCACCGGCTTCATCCTCAGGCTGTCAGTTACCTCAGCAATAAGCCTGGCGTTAATACCGAGACTGCACGATTAGACAGATCCTGCCTCCATCCACACCTCCTCTGGCCTCCCTTGTCTCAGCCCGGTCCTCCATTCACTGCCCACTGCCAGGATCCCACTGGCTCCAGACCCTCTTCTCTCTGGCATATCTCAAACACCAATAAATCTGCCTATCACATCCGAAGCACCCACCACATTGGACATCATCTGACCTGACTCACTCTTCTTCCAAACCCTAATTCCTGCCTTCACCTCCTCTCCTCCTGACCAAACGTCCTTCTTTAATGGTCTCCCTAACATCCTCAACTGTCCAAATTACGTTTATCCCAAATCCAACAGCCCTCTTTCCCCACCCCAATTCCATGCCTGAAAATGGGACGATCCCCTACCACTACCCCCAGGAACCTTCTGCCCCCCCTCAGAGCCCATGGCAAGTTCTCCTCTAAACTCACCATCTTTCTGACCTCATCTATTCTGTAGCCTGTCCCTTTGCTCAGCCAGTAGCTGCCTCCTTTCCACCCCATCCTACCTGCTCCAGCATCAGTATATGGGTATTTCCATGGAGCTGGAGAGTGGATCCCACTGATAAGCATTATTCTTTCAAAGGGATAGAGCAGACTGTGCTTGTGGGTCAGGGAAAGACCTTTCTAGCACACAGCAGCCCAGCTGTGAACAAACAGCTTCCTAGAGCTCGATGGGAAAGTGAATCCATCAGGAAAACAACCCAATACTAACCAGAGATCTTCCCCAGGCTGGCTGCCTTTGAGAGGCCTCTGATACCAGTGCCCCCCACACTCCCAGTGAGCAGGGCTACCTGTGCTCACACTGCCACGAGCCCCCTCCCTCTCCCTTGTGGCCCAACAGGGACCTCCTGAGGCTCAGTGTGTGATAGCAATTCCCTCTGAATGGCAACACTGCAACTAAAGAAACCCTTTCGTTAAGCAGCCCCAAATGGCTTGAAATGGAGTAAAATAGCAGGCTGGATGTGTGTGCGCATTGGCAGCATTTCAGCTTGAATTGATCTTTCGTTCACCTTCCTTATCTGGCCATTTCTGCACTAAACCAGAGGAGAAATTTTCCACAGCCGCTCCCATCCACACCTAAGGCTAGTGAGTGTCTGGGTGAGCCGAGGCACCGGGCTTGTCAGATCTACAAGGGAAGCAAATGCCAAAGCTGACTACCACTGGCTGGATCCTCCACTGAAGTCAGTGAATTTGATGGGAACAACACCAAGCCCCATATGACTATCGTGAGCAATTAAGCAGCACCTTTGCCAAATCTGTCCCCATTCAGCAGCAGTCACTGCACTTCTCTGTCACCATGCTTGGTTACTGGGAGACAGCCCAATAAAGTGGCCGTCTGGATTAAGCAGATGGGATGCTGAGCTCATTGTGAGACCACACAGCAGCTTGGCAGGGAGATAACACTTATCTAAACACAAAGCTCTGAAGTAAAAGCAAAGGAAACCTGGGAAATGCTGGCCAAGTATGTCGCTTTGGTCTCTACAGCAGAAACTCAATTATCTGGCCTTCTCAGGGGACACCTGACACCTCTGGATGATGGGAGGCTCAGAACCATGGGAAAGTTAGATGGCAAGTGGCAGGAAGAGAAGCTGCCTGAACTGTCAGTCTCTGCAAGGCCAGAGAGTTGAAAAGCTGGGGGAGAGAAGAAAGAAGTCACATTATGCACCTGGGAACTGATTCTCCCCGAACTTGGCCCCTGTTGTCAATAATACCCACTTTGCACAAGTGTCAAGAAAGGGTAGCAGTTCACACCCAGTTTGCACAGGTGCAAGTGATATAAGAGAGGAGGAAACAGAGGATCAGTCCCAGTACGACTTCTGCACCCAAGACTTATCAACCTAATCACCTGCTCTGCCTCCTGGATGGCGGATCTAGACACTGTAGCAGAAGACACATGGAGCCTCCCCCATGGTTCTCCCCCTCAGCAGGGTCTCCACAGGGTCCATGCTCTTCTGGTGAGGACAGAGGGAGTTCACATGGACTTTGTCATCTTCTTGTATTTGGATCCTCTTCTGTGCTCTGAAACTCCCCCACAAGGCCTTCTGAGCATGCTCGGCAAGCCAGAATCTTGTGGGGCCCTCCCATTTTATGCCTCCGTCCCTTACTCAAGATAGACCAAAGCAGCCTGTGAGGAAATTCAAAAAGATCTCACGAAACTAAGTGATTGGGCAACAAAATGGCAATGAAATGTAATGTGGATAAATGCAAAGTAATGCACATTGGAAAAAATAACTCCAACTAAACACACAATATGATGGGGGCTAATTTAGCTACAACTAATCAGGAAAGAGATCTTGGAGTTTTCGTAGATAGTTCTCTGAAGACCTCCAAGCACTGTGAAGTGGCAGTCAAAAAAGCGAACAGGATGTTAGGAATCATTGAAAAAGAGATAGAGAATAAGACGGAGAATATTTTATTGCCCTCATATAAATCCATGGTACGCCCACATCTCGAATACTGCGTACAGATGTGGTCTCCTTGTGACGAACTGGGAAAGTTCTTAATGTTTTCTCTGAGTACTGTGTTGGTGCCTCAGTGTCCCCATGGCAGTTCGTAAGTATCTGGCAGAGCAAAGGGCCAGTGCACCTAAATGCCTGACACTCTGACTCCTAGCAACTGATGGCCTGGGCCCCTCTTCTGCAAAGGTGCCAGCTGAAGGTGTTGGAGACAAAGGGATCAGGTGACCTCCTGGCCTGGGAAAGGGGCTGAGGAGAGAGGAGGGGCTGGGGGGGGTTGTTAGTCTGGAGCTGGCCGAAGGCAGACGTAGGGGTCTGGCTCACTGTCCCCCAGAATGGACCCAGCCAAGGGGTCCGGTTCTCTGTACCTACAAGCTCTGTTTTAGACCCTGTTCCTGTCATCGAATAAACCTCTGTTTTACTGGCTGGCTGAGAGTCACGTCTGACTGCAAAGTGGGGGCGCAGAACCCGGTGGCTTCCCCAGGACCCCGCTGGGTGGGCTCGCTGTGGGAAGCGCATGGAGGGGCAGAGGATACTGAATGCTCCAAGGACAGACCCAGGAGGTGAAGCCGTGGGAGCTTCTTGCCCTGAACAAGTCTGCTCCAAGGGAGAGGAGGCTCCCCAAAGTCCTGACTGGCTTTATGGGGAGCAGTTCCAGAGCATCGCCCGGTGACTCCATGACACTCCTCACCTCAAAAAAGATATACTGGCATTAGAAAAGGTTCAGAGAAGGTCAACTAAAATGATTAGGGGTTTGGAACGGGTCCCATACAAGGACAGATTAAAGAGGCTAGGACTTCTCAGCTTTGAAAAGAGGAGCCTAAGGGGAGATATGATAGAGGGATATAAAATCATGAGTGGTTTGAAGAAAGTGAATAAGGAAAAGTTATTTACTTGTTCCCATAATATAAGAACTAGGGACCCTCAAATGAAATAAATGGGCAGCAGGTTTAAAGGAGGTTCTTCTTCACACAGGGCACAGTCAACCTGTGGAACTCCTTGCCTGAGGAGGTTGTGAAGGTTAGGAGATTAGCCAGGATGGGTAAGGAATGGTGCCCCTAGCCTCCGTTTGTCAGAGGATGGAGATGGATGGTAGGAGAGAGATCACTTGATCATTTCCTATTAGGTTCACTTTCTCTGGGGCACCTGGCATTGGCTGATGTCAGCAGACAGGATAATGGGCTGGATGGACATTTGGTCTGACCCAGTACAGCCATTCGTTTGTTCTTATTTACTTTCTTTCTTAATACATTTAAGGATGAGAAATTTGCCATAATGGATCAGCCTACTGGGAGTGGGAGGGATAGCTCAGTGGTTTAAGCATTGGCCTGCTAAACCCAGGGTTGAGTGTTCAATCCTCGAGGGGGCCATTTAGGGGTCCGGGGCAAAAATCTGCCTGGGGATGGGTCCTGCTTTGAGCAGGGGATGGGACTAGATGACCTCCTGAGGTCCCTTCCAACCCTGAGATTCTATGATTCTATACTAGCCTATCGAGAGCCACATCTTCCTTCCAGCAGGGATGAATAGCTGCTGCAATACAGGATGGGGAAGAAACCATAATACACCCGCCCTTTCCAAGTTCTCCTGGTTTTCACACTTTAAAGGAGAGTTCACATGTGCAGCGTAGGGAAAAGCCATGTCTGGAAAAGCAACTAACCAGCTACAGAGAGCTCTGCCCTAAGAATTTTGCAGGCAATAAACATCACAGGGCAAACTCCTGCTCCCTGCTGTGTCCCACTCGCATCTGCACTGCAGGTCCAGCTGCATGGTGGAATGATTAATACCACGTGAGTTCCACCCATGGAACAAGGTGAGAGCACGCACCAGAGCCTGGCAGCACAGGAAGGAGTGCCGCAGGGCCAATCGCTGCCCACGAACCTTGCCACATGCTCCTGGGTGTCTGTTCACGGCAGTTTCAAAGCTTCGCTTTTAATGCAGGTACTGTTATGCCAAGCTGCTGAGAGCAATAAGGGGCACTCGCCCCAAGCCAGTTCCTTGATTCCACTTGAGCAAAACTAAACCTCACCCCTCTTGTGCCACCTGCAGATTGCAGAAATAATTCTGCTAGCCCCAGTGGCTAGAGGAGCCTGTTCTGATAGCCACTATGCACACAATGGGCCCACTGAGGTCAGTGCCAAATGATTTCAACGGGAGCAAGCGCCTAGAGACCTTTTAAGCAAATCTCTTTCATAGAGAACAGTGCTGCATGACTGGTGCAGCACTGCCACCCTCTGGCTCCACCAGCACCCTGCACTCTTCCAGCAGAGGAGCTGGGGGATCATTGTGAGATGTGGCTATTACAGGAATGTTTTGCTCTGTGCAACAAACAAGAAGCTGCATTTTGCTGTGTTTAGGGCAGAATATTTTAATTCCCTATTACTGGAGTGATGCACATTAATTACCAAGCTGAAATGCATTTACAGGAGAGGACCAGGCCCACAGGGGTGAGGACATTTAGACTGTACAGAGTATATACACTGCATGCCGACATTGTGTGTGACATGCACAGCAAAACCGGCCTTGACCCCACCCCAGGGACCAGCACGAACTGCCTAGCAAAAGTGGCTCTTCAAGTAATGGACAAACAATATTGTAGTGGAAACCACAGGGCTAGTTTAAAGTGGTCACTTAGAGAGTTGTTGCCAGTTAAAGTTGGCCCTGAATATAAACTGTATTGTACATACATAGGGAATGTACTGGGCCACATTCTGCTCTCAGCTACATCCAGAAATCCAGCATAACTCCCATGAAATGAATAAGACTCCTCCACTTCCACGGGGAACAGAACTGGAGCCTGTAGCAGGGTGGTCACCCGCTCCGAGCCTGAAAGGGTTACAGCCAGCCCTGGGAGAGGGCTGGGGCTGCGAGCTAAAGGCTGGACTGATTGGGGAAACAGGCTCAGCTGGGGCCACCTCCCAATCAGGCCACAGCTGGCCCTATAAAAGGGTGTGAGCCAGGAGTTCAAACAGTCCCTCTCTGGCTGTTGAGAGAGATGGACCTGGCTGCCTGGGGAGCTCACCAGGGTACCTAGAGTGAAGCAAGGCTGGGGAAAGGCCAGGGCGGCTGTGAAGCTCCAGCCTGCAGGCCTTGCTGACAGCCTAAAACAGATACTGGGGTTGCAGAGGGGCAGCCCAAGGGTAGAATCATAGAATATCAGGGTTGGAAGGGACCTCAGGAGGTCATCTAGTCCAACCCCCTGCTCAAAGCAGGATCAGTCCTCAACTAAATCATCCCAGCCAGGGCTTTGTCATGCCGGGTCTTAAAAACCTCTAAGGATGGAGATTCCACCACCTCCGTAGGTAGGCAAAGGCAGCAGGTCCAAACCCTCCTTGCTAATGAGGAATGGCTTGTATAGTGCCGTCTGCCCCAGTGAGCAGGGGCTAGATGGTGACTGGCAGTAGCCATAGACTGAGGTGAGGTGGGAATAGAGGGCTGGGGATTTCCCAGGTAGGGGAGACCCAGAGCCGTGGGGGTACTGTGGAGGGCAGAACCCTGCGAAAAAGGGGCACCGGGGTCCGGGAGGGACACAGGGGCCAGCAACAGGCAAGACACCAGCCTGCAGAGGGCTAATTCCCAAGACAACCAGCAGTAGGCACCGCACCAGTGAGCCTCACTTCGCTTACAGGGCCGCACTGCCATATGACATACTGCCTTCTTTGCACAGCCTTTGCTATGACGCTCACAGACAGAAGCAAGCCCGAAAGGTAGGACTGGGCCAACTTGCTCTGCCTAACTCCAAATCCACGTGAGCCTGGGCTCACAAGTTTACCTTGGGGCTGAACCGCGGTCAGGCTCATGCGATACTGAGGTGAGGCTGAAAAAAGGTTCCGTGAGAAACAATCCCCTAAGGCAGGGGCGGGCAAATGTTTTGGCCTGAGGGCTACATTGGGTTTTGGAAATTGTATGGAGGGGGCATCCCTCCCCCAGCTTCTCGCCCCGATGGCCCCTCCCAGGACCCCTGCCCCCCGCCAGCCCATCCAACTGCCCCTCCTTCCTGACTGCCCCCCCATCCTCTGTTTGCCCTGACCCCTATCTACACCTCCGCCCCCTGACTACCACCCTGAACTCCCCTGCCCTCTATCTGACCCCCGCCCCCTGACCATGCTGTCTGGAGCACCAGTGGCTGGCAGCCCTACAGCCATGCATCACACAGTACAGAGACCAGGTCAGGCCCTGGCTTTGCAGCTGCGCTGCCTCGGGAGCTCGCAGCCCCATCGCCCAGAGCATTGCACCAGCGCTGGCAGTGGGGCGAGCTGAGGCTGCGGGTGAGGGGGACCAGCAGGGGAGAGACTGGGGGCGAGTCTCCCGGGGCAGGAGGGTCCCACGGGCCGGATGTGGCCCATGGACCAGTTTGCCCATCTCTGCCCTAAGGAAATGGGGGTGGGAGTAGGAAGAGGAGAGTGAAACAGGAGCAGGTCGTAAGGAGGGGAAACAATAGAGTCTGTATAGCGATAGATGGGTTGACAAGTGGGCAGCCTCACTGCGGGCAGGGGGCGTAGCACAGAGCTTCCCTTAACTAGGCAATGAAGGTTCAAATGGGAGATCGCCCAGGGGAGGTCTATGGCCTGGCATGCAGGAGATCAGACTCATGAGCCCACTGGTCCCTTACAGCTTAGGAAAAGCTTGTGCCTGGGAAGAGAAAAGACAATGGATTTAAATTACAGGAAGAAAAGCCTCCCAAAAACCTGTAAACCCCAAACCATTTGTAAGTTGTAAACATGGGGTTTCCCCCTGCCAATCAAGCAAAAGAGCTGGATTTTAGGGCTTTTCTTGTTTGGGGAGAGCACAGATTAGAGCCTCCTGATTTTACTCATGATAGCTGGGGACTGGATTTGATGACCCAGGGGGGTCCCAGCCAGTCCTACATACACCCCCTTTGGGAGGCAGAAGGGGTGTGGGCTTGGTGTTTGAAGGGACTGTCCTACTCAAGCATGTGTTTGAAATTGCAGAGCCCAGGCATGTCAGCCATCCCCACGGGTGCTCGACACCTGGCTCCAGTAACCCTGAAGAACATTCGATGTCTAGAAGGGAAAAGGCAATTATGAGTGTTTTCTGAGTTACAAAAAGCCCCAGCTGTCTGTTCTACTGGCACTACCAGAGCCTAGGGAGACAAAGGCCAGGCTTAGCTCCCAGAGGCGCAGCCCCAGCCAAAGGAAATGGTCAGACGTCTGCAGCCAGTGAGAAGGCGGTGACCAGATGAGAAGGTAGGGACCAGACTGGCACTCCCCACCTGGGGAGCAGGGAGTGCAGTGTTACCACACCAGTCCCCATAGGTGTCTTCCTGTATATTCCCTGGTCATTTCAGTGCAAAACATGCCCAGCGAAGGTGCTGTGCTGGCCGTGAGCAGGATGGGGGTTATACTGGACAGTCTGTACTTCAGGCTGGAATGAATCTTGGCGTCTACAGTTGTGTGTTGATTTCCCAGCTCTGAGAGCCGCACCAGACTCTGCTGCTTCCAGCTACTCACCAGCTGATGTACCATGCAGTGCCTGCCAAATGGCTGAGCTGGAGAAAACCAGCCTACCCAGCTTGCTGGTCTCACAGCAGGGGTTTGGATGATGTGGAATAGCCTGTGTTATACAGGAGGTCAGAGAACATGAGCTAATGATTCCATCTAGCCTTAACCTGTATGAGCTCCCTCCCCATGGCAGCCAAAGCCAAGCCCATGCTCTCCCCTGGGCTGGGTGCAGCCACACCAGGCCTGTGACATGCGAACTAGGGAGTGCAGAATGAGAGCAAAGCCAACTCCTCCTGTCCGCCAGCTCACTGCAGAGCCGGGGCTCTACAAACGGATACAGTGGGGTCAAGAGGCAGCTGCCAGGTACCATCCAGCTCTCCAAGGTGCACAAGGCACATGCAGAGCAAAGCAGCAGCAGCTCCTGCTGAATCCATCCATTCCTAGCCCACAGGGCAGCAGGCAGGCAGAGAGGAGAACGACCTTGGAAGGTGCCAAGATCAGGCAGACTGTGGGACAGCAGCAGGCCCCTGTCCCAAACCTCCAGCGCTCTCCAGCGGGGAGGGGATGGCCAGCTCTAGCCCCAACAGTTCAACGGGGAGAAGCCACATTGCTGACAGAAAACTGATGGGAACCTGCTGCTCTGAAAGTTCACAAGCTGCTATGTGGAGAAGGGAGCTCATGGGAATTGTACTTGGGGTTCATTTCCGTAACACACGTTGCCTTTCTGATAGAGTCTGTTTTCCAGAGGGAAAGGGGCTGACCGGGCGGCGCTGGAGCCCAGCATCTTGTCTTTGGCTGCACAACAGGTGCAGGACAGGTAGCAGCAACACACAGTACCCTCCCCCAGCACACCCTTCCTTGCCATGGTTACTTAGCAGGAGAGAGGAGTGGGCATTCAAGCTCTGGGCTCACTGCTGAGGCTGCCCGGGAGGTGAGGACAGAGCTCGTGTTCGATTCCGATGGGGATCACTGTGCTGCAGCCTGAGCTCAACTCCTTTCACACTAGCCACCAGGAATAATGCCATTCAAATGGAAACAAACACCACAAGATGAAGCCACAATCTCTCTCCTGCCCTGGCAACTGTTTAAAACCAGCCAACACCATATTAACTACTGCAGAGGGACCAGGCAGTTAACCCTGTCACAATGGTCCATACATAATTATACACACAGCCTACGACTGACTGAGTGGCACACTACATTCTCCTGGATTCAGCCCTTTGTTCAGACCCAGCTCTAAGCTGCAGTGCACCAGCTCCTGGTTCGACTTCCTATCAACACACGTTTGTTCTGGTGTCTGCATTTCAGTGTCTGTTTATCTGGTGAGCAATTCCTGAAAAAGGTTCAAAGGCCAAAGGAGTCGGATTGTTGTTTCATTCAGTGTCTCTGGAACTGATCCTGCTTTCAGTGGCGTCAAAAGGAGCAGGAGCAGCCACTCTGCTTGGAGCAACAGGACCCCTATCCAACTTCCAGTTACATCTAGAGAGAGGCTCCCTTTGTCTTCTTTAGAAGGTAGAAGGGGTTCTGAAAATGAAGAGTGATATCTAGGAATGGACTGCAGGCCATACTTACAGGGTGCGGGACTATCTTGGGAAGCACAGACTCTGGAAAAAAAGGATTGGGGGGGGAGGGAGGGAAGGAAGAATAATCAACCAAACATGAGCACCCCGTGCACCAAAAGGGCAAACGTAATCCTAGGGTGCAGGAAAAGAGAAATCTTGACTAAGAGCCGAGAGGTTATTTTACCTCTATCTAGCACTGGTACAACTGATGCTGCGATAGCGTGTCCAGTTCTAGTGCCCACAATTCAAGGAGGATGTTGATAAATTGCAGGGGGTTTAGAAAAGAGCCACAAGAATGATTAAAAGGGTTAGAAAACCTGCCATAGAGTGACAGCCTCAAGGAGTCTCAAGCTGTTTAGCTTAACAAGGAGATGGCTCAGGGGTGACTTGATCACAGTCGGTAAGTACCTACATGGGGAACAAATATTTTATAGTGGGCTCTTTGATCTAACAGAGTCTAATCTGATCCAATGGCTGGAGGTTGATACTAGGCAAACAGACTGGAAATAAAGCTCAGACATTTTTAACAGTGAGGGTAATTACTCACTGGAACAATTTCCCAGGGTTCTGGTGGACTGTGCACCATGGGCAATTTTTAAATAAACAGTGGATTTTTTCCTACAACATATGCTTTAGTAACTCAAACAGGAATTATGATAGGGAAGTTCTCTGGCCAGTGATATACAGGAGGTCAGATTAGATGATCACAGTGGTCCCTTCAGGTCTATTGATCTGACAGGAAAAGATGGAATGCAGTGATCACAAACCCCAATTTAATACAACCAGATCTTTGTTAGTATTGAATTGATCTGGGTAACGATACCCTGGTCTCGTTTCCCTTCATCCTGGAAAAATGACAATACATGGAAAGAACAAAGAAGCCACAAAGCTTTTGAGACAGGCAACATTTATTTACAAACTGTCAAAGCATGAAGGGGGAAATTAGTACACTTAACTCAAGACATGCACTCAGCCCTGGTGAAATGGTGCTGTGTCTGCCCAGAGCAGCCGATGGGAATCCCATACATTGAATTAAATCAGGAAAAATACACACAAAACAAAAGTTTCACAAAATTAAAACAAGATGGACACAGAAGACAAAGTCATGAACAAAACAAACAGAATGATATTGTTAAACCAGCACTTTTCAGAGGTTTGTACATACAAACAATTCCAATAGGTGCCAGATGTAAAACTGGCTACACAGAAAACAATCCAATATTTCGTTGCAATTGTTTTCCTGATATTGATATATTCAAAAAGCAGGCTAATCCCCACCTTGAGTTACTCGCTCTTTCCCATAGGCTGGGAGTTACAGCTCTGTTGCTTTCACTTAATGCAGTGCTACCTTTTTCTAAGGCTCACCCAGGGGATCAAGTGGTTTGTTACAGTAAAAATGTGGGATGAATGGGACATGCCACCAAGCTAAGCTGAGCTCCCCTCAACAGCAGCTGCAGAGTTAGAATTGTTACCTCCTGCAAAAGCACCCAGTGCAAAGAGCAGCAGTAGATTATTTAGTTGGAGACTGGTCCTGCTTTGAGCAAGGGGTTGGACTAGATGACCTCTTGAGGTCACTTGCAACCCTGAGAGTCTAAGATTATCCTAGCTGGGTTTATCAGGAAGCTGGTGTGAAATTCAGAACACCTGCAAACATTCTGAATTTCATTCTGGGTCATTCCAGCTGGCAAAGCCTGGTTATTTTGTGACATTTTGCAAAATAGGATATGTCTACGCTTAAAACACTCCAGTGGCGCAGCTGCACTGCGGTAGTGCTGACGTGTTGACACCACAGCAACGGCAGGGGTTCTCTCGTCACTGTACTTAATCCACCTCCGAGAGGTGTAACTAGGTCAACGGAACAATTCTTCTCTTGACCTAGCCCTGTCTACATCTGGGGTAGGGCAGCTTAACGACATTTCTCCAGGGTGCGGATTTTTCACACCTCAGAGACATTGCTATGCTGATGTACGTTTTCAGTGTAGACCGGCCCATAAGGTTCGTGCCGTCAAACATGCAAAAAAATATGAACTTCCATATACTTAAAAGTGATGTTTGTTCAAGATAAACGATCAGAAAATTCAGAGTTCGCTTTCTAAAAAATGGGTGTGCTCTGGAGGGGAAGTGGCCCAGCTGTCACTCCAAACCAATCACACCGATCTGGCAGCTTTTCACAGAACTGCATCATTCTTGTGACATCACACCACTGTGAAAACTGCAAGCTCTGAGGTTTTCACGTATCATTTGCATGGCCCCACTGATGATGTCAAGCCTCCCATTACCATGACATCATCAAAGAAGGCAATACAGACCCTGGTCTACACTGCACTATGCATGTCAAACCAGGTTTAGAAACTGTCTCCTATGGAGATGGCAAAGGCTTTAACAAACAACAAAAAAATTAGTCTTGAAAACTGTTCGTAGAATCCTGCCCTAGGCACACTAGCGGAAACTTTTTTTAAAAAAAGGGGCTTCTTAATGTGGTCTTACCAGAACCCAGTGGGGAGAAAGACTTATCAGTCATCAGAACAGAGAAGCTGATTTAATCTGTTTGTGACTGCCAGTTCCTGAACTGTATGCCTGGATCTGAGGAGCCCAAACTCAGCTTCTCAGTGTGAGGCACATGTATTCTCCAACATGTCGTTTTCAAAATGAGGTATTTTAATATGTAGATGCTTAATTGTATTTTACACACACACAAAATCAGAAACATGTTAAAAGGACACAAAGGCTGCAAAAGTGAAGAATTCAGAAGGCAGGAAATGCCAAAGAGTGCAAGAGTTCACCCTGCCCCCTTGTGCAGACCCTCACCTCATGTATATATAGACAGACGCTCTCCCCGGCCCCACCCAAGACTAATTACAAAATCAGAGACTAATCTGTCAGATAATATAATTCCATGCAATTTTTTCTACAACTTTTATCAGCATGTTATATTTCATCACACTTATACTTACAGGTCCTTGTTGACTTACATGATAAATTCTTGTCCATCTCAACTATTGCACTAATTTAGCCAGCAGGTGCGCAATATGTACGATTTCTTTTCAGCCAGCAGCACAGCCTTCCTTCAGTATAGTTCAGAGGATGAGGCAAGCAGCTACGGAGATAACTTGGATGTGAATTTAGATGGCCTACATATGTCAGTCAGTGTTCACTACTATTCTCTCTCGTAATAGTGAATCTGTAGTCTATTATATAAGCACCATTGACTGAGTACCTTGGCTATAAATGATTTTCATGGATTATGTCTGTAATAGAGAGAGAGTCAGATGTAGTACAACAGATACTGTGTGTGCCTCTAAGGCTGTAGAACAAGGTTTGATATTAGATGAATTACATGATCACATTTCTCATATAATACAATCATGACACATGCTCACAAAGGGGAAGAATTAAAGAGGAGACTGAAAACGCCAAGGTACCTGAAAGGGAAGGGGGGAAATGGGTTTACGGGCTCCACGAGCCCTGAAAGAAAACCCTCTCTCTCTTCTCTTGCTCTCAGTTTTGTTCTGCCTATTTACATTCCCAGTTTGCGGCCTGATTGCCCTGGAAGATGATGAGGCGAACCAGTGAAATGAAGACAACAGCAAAGCCAAGAGAGGGAAAGTGATGTAGACAGGGGGGAACAGATTTTAGGTCAGACTGTTCACAACTCTGGGGGTTTTTTTCCATTTATTTTTGTTAAAAGCTGATGAAAATTAAAAGGTGCCTTTATTAAAAGATTCAAATCCTGCCTTTCCCCAACTCCTCCCCAAACAAACACTCTTTGATTAAGGCGAGACACGTGCTTTGAGACATCCACAGACTCCTTGAGCAAAACAAGAGAACACCAGACTTCTCATTCTGGATATTTCTAAGGTCTCACACATGCAGGGAGTTATTTATTTAAACCTCCCAGGCTAGCATTATTCATCATGAAGCAACAACAAAAGAAAGGGCAAAAGCTCAAGTTTTGTTTTGTTTTTTAAAATCTTATCACTTGGAAATCTCCTGACTTCTCAACACTTACCTGGGGAGCCTCAAGCACTTTCCTAGAAGGTCTTTGCTTTTGCAAATGAAATGCGGCTTTGTCTTCACTAGAAACACTGCTGTGGCAGAGCTGTAACATGTCAACATAGATGCTTACCACAGTGACAGGAGGAAGGGGAAGAATTCTTCCACCAGCCTAGCACTGTCTACACTGGGGGATAGGTCAGCTTAACTATGTCGCTCAGGAGTGGGGATTTTTCACAAGCCTGAGTGACGTAGCTGGGTAGACCTAACTGTTTCATGCAGACCTGGCCTGTGTGTTGGTAGAGAGGAGCTGGCAGAGAAGCAGTAGGCACTGAAAAAAATAGGAATAGTTTTAAGACTAGAAATGCAAGAAAACCCCCCTCTCACAGCAGTTCTGTCAGTTAAACATCCCATGGCAGCAATTCCTTGGGCAACTCTCAGCAGCAGACTCTGGGCTGGGAAATTCCAATCTGGGGAACAAAGAGGCCGAGCGCCGGAGTATTTCACGTGGTGGTAATTGCTCTTCAGACGGGAGCCCCACAGACTGAGGGGAAAACACAGAGTTAGTAGCAGAATGTAATGCTGACAGGGAAGGGATAAAGGAATGACGTAATTCCCAAAGGGGCAGCGGGAAAGGAAGCCGGTTTTTACAGAGGGCTGAGAGAAGCCGTACAACAACCCTATTTACTGTTACGGTAAAGAGAGAGAGAAGAATGTACAGGCAACAATGGCAGCAACTATTCCAGCCGCAAAGGCCCCGTGACCAGGAGCTGCGAGGAGGTGGCAAGGATTCAAGGGGCTGAGGAGAAGGTGTCAGATGGTGGATGATGTCAGATCCCCAGGAAACGTCACGCCGCTAGTGGTAAAAAAGCCCCCCAGAGGCAGAAAAGCAACTGCAACTAGTGCCAGAACTCTTACAGGGAAGAGTTAGAAACAATTAGCCTGGGGTCCTCCCGAGAAGCCCAATCTGAGAACCACAACAGCCGCCACCGGATGTTTCAGATCTATCTGCAGGATCTGAGATACCACAATGATGGGAGTTGGTGCTAGTTTATTTAGATGTATTACAAGCAGAAGAGCCACCCCCTGGGTCTATTTGCTGAGCGCTGCAAGGCGATCCCCTGGGCTGAATGGGTGGCTCACACAGGACCCAGCTCTGAACTCTCAGTAAGCGCTTTAATGGCTCAGAGAAGCTCTGTGGCTCCCCACCTCTGCTCTGCAGCAGCAGGACTGCCACCAGGGCGGCTCCTTGGCTGGGGAAGACAGAAGGGCTAGTGCTCCCCATCCACCTCCACTTGCTACCTTCTCCTCCTGTGCCCCGAGCTGCTCTTCAGCCCCACCCCTTCTCATCTGATCCATCAATAGATATTAAAACCCCTGGGAAATTCCTACACAAAGCACTTGGAAGTTAAGATTGTCCAAGATAATTTCCTGTGAATTGAGTCATTAAAAATTACCGGTCCAGCCAACAACATCCACACCAGCCTCACCACACAGGCCTTCCCAGCTAGAGCCCCCCGGAATGCCTCCAACACCTCACGATCGTGCACCATGGTGAGAGAACTTGCCACTTCTCACATCTCTAGGGAGTGGGTCAATCTAGCAGCAGCTCGACTGCTGTTGGGAAGGCCAGGATGTGTGAACTGTGGGTAGTTTGAGAGAGTTTGCTGCGGAGCTGGGTGGGACTCTGAGGGCACCTGGGTGTTATGAGGGTTGGCTGGTAGATAGGTGAGCTAAGTTTGGCGTGGACATGAACATGGTGTAGCTGGTGAACTCCTACAGTTTCCTTATAGTAGAGCAGGAAATGCATTTGATCAATCTGATCTTTGTGTTCCTTATGTGCCTATGATGTAATGTTTTTACTGTCACTCCGTCCTGACAAACCCCAGCCCTGGGAATGAATTTTGATTCCGGACTGCCACGGACACAGGAGCAGAGAAAGCAAAAATAAGAGCATGAAAAACCTGCTTTGTCCCTCTAGTCGATTCCCAGCCAGTGCACACTTGTTCTCTGTTGTACCTTTTCTAGTACTCTGCCTGCCCCAGACTTATACATACCAGAAGCATTCGGGCTCCCCCAGCCTGATTCCCCACTGTGGCACTTCGAGTGCAGCGGGGTGGGCAGGGGGGCTCGCAAGAATTCTAAAAATTAATACCAGCCTGGAGTGGCCAGGATTAAACTCCCAAGGTTACAGCTTCTCTCTGACCTTGGCCGGGTAGATGCTGCCACCACCCAAGTGAAAAGTGCCCCACCCCTTAGAAGACCCAGGAAGGTGCACTTGGGAATTCCTCCCTGTGGGGAACCCTCAAGCCCTTTCACTCCCCTCCGGGGAAGAGCTGCAAAAGAAAAAGGAAATCAGCTGTTGCCACCAGCTAATTCAACAACATGTGCACAAACCTCCTAGGACACCAAAAATCCAATCCTGTCCTTAAAAAAGGTAAATGTTATTAAAAAGGACAAAAAGAAAGAAAATACATCTGAAAACTCAGGCTATTGCTATTTAAAAGAAAATACAAAAATTAACACTCAAGAATAGCTTTCTTGAGGTCCAGCTTGAAGGTTACAAGCAAAACAAAAGCACCTGGAGTTAGCACAGAGGAGTCCACAAGCCATAAAGAAATGAAAGAAATAAACCTAATCGCGTCTTCCTAGACATTTTTTAATCCACTTATATATCTGGGGCTTCAAATGAGTAGTTTCTAGTTATGACTTGATGAGTTTTCATACCTAGCCCAAGCTCTTACAGCATAGCTGCAGCCCAGACAGACAAAGGAGGAGTTTTTTTCCCCATTTTAAAAAGCTCTAGCCTTCCTATTGGCTCTTTTGGTCAGGTGCCCACTCCCTTCCTTTTACTTATGTAGGGCAACTTTTTAACCTTTTACAGGTAAAGCAAGTAGAGAACAAGTACTAAGATGGATTTTAGAGCTAACTGGCTGGCTAGCTGTCCATAAAAGGGAGCTATTCCCCCCCCCCCCCCCCCCCCGCATTTACCACAGCCCCTTTGGAAGCTTCTCCACAAATGCAAGGATCCCACTGTCGGGCAGCATTCCCTGATATTCGGCTTCACCCCACCACTCCAAGCTGTACGCCCTGGCACTACACTAGATAATTCCTCCTTTGCATTTACAACCGCCACGTAAACACAGACTTATGTCACACACTAGTCATCATAAGGCCAAGCTATATATTCTTATGAATCCATCCCTCCAATTCCTCAGCCATGTGTTGCTCTTCTACCAACTCCCTCCAGTTTGTCAGTCTCTCTCTGGTAATAAGTGAACTCCAGATATATCATAGCTATGACCTTCCTTTCACCCTCTAATGGTATAATTCGATCCACCAAAGCAATTGTTTGTCTCACTACTTTTGTTCCACACAACCCCATGCTGGCTGACACTCATGGGTCTATTTATCCTCCAGTTACCTAGCACTTGCTTCCTCTTATTATTTGTTCACTTCTTTCATTAGGCTAGAGGCTAGACTTACCAGGGGGTGACCATAAGGAGCAGTAATCTTTCAAAAGGTACCTTTGTTGGCATCCAGTTTTCTTCCCACACTTTTCAAACATAATTGCCCGTGGAACCTAGATTTGTTAATTAATCCCTGAGGACGCCTGGAGTTCTGTTGAACTGATTTGGACTATTGCACTGGGGAGGAGCGTGACATATCCATGCCCTTGCAAGAGTTCTCTCTTCTGTTTACCTGGTTGTTCTGAAAACAGAACTGGAATCCCAGGAAGAGCGAACATTATTCATCTGTGGTGTCATGTTGGCAGGAAATCCTGCGTCCAAGCACCAGAGGTGGTGATACTGTATCAAGTAACAAGCAATATGTGAGTGCGGCCACAAGGTCATTCATGAACAGCAGAACGTTACTGGTCTTAAAACTAAAGCTTTAAATGTTTACAGTTTTAGATTAGCAGGTCACACTCTCAACCAATCAGACGAGGTGAACAGCAGGGTCCTTCTCCAGACACCAGACCCGTGGGGTTTTGTTCAGGTATCGAAACTACAGTATTGGAATCAGCAAATGGATCCAGATTTGGAAGTGGAGAAGGGCTCGTTTCCTAAGGCAGATTGTGGTCCCCACAAACATTTCAGGTCTCAAGGATCCTGAGACAGAAGGTGTGAATCTGTTTTCTGCAGATGAGCAGCAGAAGCAGTCCAGCCACTCAGCTCTCCCTCCCAAGAATGACATGACTGAGAAATCAAGAACTGACTAAATTACACCAAGTGAGCCTCTGCAGGGACCCTGGCACCGTCAGCTTCTGCCACAGAGGACGTGAGTTCAGGATGCACCTCAACTCTCCCGGCCTAGCAGGAGGATCTCATATGCACAGCAAAGCTGAACTGGGTTCTGAAGAGAAGTTAATAGCTGTTCACTACGATAATCCCCACTCACTCATCCATTGGCAGGCACTGACGGCGAGCTCTTCTGAGAGAGAAAACTGACCCAGCCCTCCTAGGACTAGAGTCAGACTCAAAATTAACCCACCTCTTCCCACACTGGAATCCTGTAGGTCACCCAATTCCATTTCCAATGGAAACCAGGAATACAGTAAGCTGGTATCCTTAACCTCTGATGCGCTCTGCAGCTAGACAAGGTCTATTTGTTCAAGCTCATAACAGGGAATACCGAAGCTGCACAATCTTCCTCCTGGCCTGAAATAAAACAAAATGGAGGAAAAAAGACAAGGAAGAAAGCAGAAGAGAAATCCCCTGCGAGAGAGAGCTCCCCAAGAGCAGCTACCAGCCTATCCCACAGAGAGAAACATCAAGCTCAAGGAAAGGGGAAGTGACAGAAAGCCAGCGAGACACTGCTTTATCTATTGCACCTATCACCATGGTATCACTGCTGATCACCATCAGATGTTTAAGGGAACTCTATGAGCCTCCCTACACCCTTAAAAGAAGGAATACTGGCATGCGATTTCCACAAGACTACAAAAAATACTTAAATGCCCTTGTAAGCAGAGTCAGGATAAGCTCTACACTGACATCTGGTGGAAAGTTCAGAGAGTGTATTTGCATAGGTACGCCCACCCTATCCCAGACTCCCAAGCTGTGGGATTGCTTGGTGACAAATTGCTCACCCTCAGTTGGGTGGTACTGGCTAGACATGGGACATGGGTTCCAAAACCCAGTGAATTGAGAGAGGCTGGGGACAGGTATCTGTGCCTGGTGGTGCAGTCTCCTTGTGGAGCTAGAAGCACCAGTTGCACCCCCTCCTCTCTCCACTGTGGAATGTCAGAGATGATTTTTTTATTCCCTCAAGAATTTAAATACAGGTTACTGAGCTGAAATCACTTTGGGCTAATGGTGCACTAGCACTGGGGCTCCCCTACTATGAGCTGGAATCACTAAGAGCTGAAAATCACTAAAAGCTAAAATCACTGAGCTGAGAGCACTGAGTACGGTGCTAACTAGTGGGGAGCCCAAAGCTATACTGTGGAACCGAGCTGCTGGTGGAGTGGAGCAGTTTGTGGGGACGGCTGGAGCGGATCACGGGACAGCTGGTGGCAGCAGAGTGGCTGACAGAGCGGAGTAGCTGTGGGACGGGTGGAGCGGCCCACAGAGCGAGCGGAGCCGAGCAGTTTGCAGAGAGAACCGGAGCAGCTCATGGAGCAGAGCAGCTGGTGGAGCGGAGCAGTTTCTGAGGACGGCTGGAGGAGCAGCGTGCAGCGGCTGGTAAAGCGGAGCAGTTCGTGGAGAAGGCGGAAGCAGAACCCACAGAGAGGCAGGGTAGTTGGCCCAGGACCACGTAAGGTGCCCCTTTCTATCCAGGCTGGGGGGGAGGGACCTCTACAGATAAACTCTCGAACTCTGGGGTGTTGACCAGAGACTTTTGGGTTGTTGGACTTTGGGGTGATTGGACTTAAAACCCTAAGGGGAAAAAGGACAGTGCCAAAAGTACTTGGAGGTGGGTTTTTGTTTATGGTTTGTGTTATAACCCTGTTTGTGGTGTTTCTCCAATGGGATGCTGCATTAATTCCTTCCTTTATTAAAAAGATTTTGCTACACTCAGACTCCGTGCTTGCGAGAGGGGAAGTATTGCCTCCTAGAGGCGCCCAGGGGGGTGTGGTATGTGAGTGTCCCAGGTCACTGGGTGGGGGCTCGAGCCGGTTATGCATTGTGTTACTGAAACGGAACCCCTGGATACTGAACCCGGCCCTTGTTGCTGCCAACTCAGAGGGGCAGAAGGGTTACACCCTTTTAGGGTTTTACACTGCACAAAAAGGCAAAATACACAACCTTATCCGTCCCCAAAACCTCTCCAGAGCAGCTCACCTAGTGTCCCGGCCCACCCCTTCCATAACCGTGTTACGTGTTTGTTTCAGACTCAAACAGAAAAAGGAGCTCATCTCACGAGAGCCACTTGCTCTCATATGCACAACTCTGAAATCATCACTCTGATCCACCACAAAATGTCAAGTAACGACATTTACAAAGGGGTGGTTTGTTTCAAGAAAGCTACCCAGAAAAACCAGGTAAGGAGAGTCTCAGCCACTCTCCCAAAGCGGTCACAGGGGTTAGGCCGCTTTATCAGTCCTATCACCTGTTAAATGCAACCCCTTACCCGCTGCTCAGGAAAGCCCTTTGAGTGACGAGGCCACATCCAGACAGCACAGTTCACTCTCAGTGCCTCCTGGGAATGGGGGAGACGCAAGAGGAAGTTTTTATTTGCAGAGAAAACAGACAAATAAGCAACCTTGGCTGACGTTCCTGGCATGGCACAATGAAGGTGCCTGTTAAACCCCCGCTGAGAGCAAATGGAAACTGCTCTAAGGCTTTGCAATAGCTGGGTGTCTGTAACAAAGGCCCGTTTGTACAGCATGACTGATTCAAAAGATCCCCAGTTCCCATAACAAGAGCAGCCGACTGACTGCTAGCCACGGAGGGAGGCGCACCTGGCTGTACTTTGGCATTAGGCTGAACATACCACAACAATTGACATAACGAAGCAGGAATGGAGTATGGTCTTGGACGGCCACATCTCCCACCTTGGGCTGCTTGTCTATGCTTATTTTCAATGTTAGATTCTGGCAAAACAGGGCTCATCTTTAGTGTTTCAAGAAAGGAGGAAACTCCCCTTTTTATTCCATGTTAAACATTGTTCTCTTTGACTTGGATAAATATAGGCCCCTTCAGAGCCCCAAGCTGCTCAGATGAGCTCCCAGCAAGTGTGGGGCAGCCTGAGAATCCACTGCCCTTCAGCAAACCACTGTGCTCACAAGGGACAAACTCGCAGCAGCCACTGGGTCATTTCAGGGCCTGCCAGTCCACAACTAATCCTCTGCCTGTTCCAGGGGATGAGCTCAGGGAGCACAGAGTTCTTCGGCGTCTGCCTCTCTGCCAGATGGCTCCTCATACCTCACTCACCAGCATATCCAGGATCACCACACACCAAAAACGGGGCTGTCTGGGGGACCTTCCGTCTCTCAGGAGCCCTCCTGACCAGAACGGAGAGGCACAATCCAGGACCAGAATAGCCAATACAGAAGCCCCACACAGAAATCCATAACAGGCTTTGAGTGCGCCAGTATTCACAGGGGCAGGAGGCTGAGAGTTTATTAGTTTCAGGCAGACCTGTCACAGCTCAAACCAACAGGCTCTTTGCTTTAACAGTGACCCGTAGTAAATTAAAGGCTCTCAGGAACCTGAGACACAACAGAACCTCGTAGGTGCATTAGTGCTAAGCGAGCTCTCTAGAATAACTCAGAAATCCTCGCAGTCTGCTACAGCCGATTTACCTTCACCCAGGAGCTACAGGAATTCAGAGATCAGGAACAGGTATCTTTGCGCTGCTTCTAGCCAATACTCTCACTCGCTCCTGCGAACATGCACCCAAAGGCTCCAGACAGGGAAGATTTCCCCTGTGCTATTTTCAGCTAGGAGTACAGGCCAAAATAGCTACGTGCAGCTCTCTGGCAGCAACCAACCACTTCAAATTCTCACTGACATCTTCCTAAAGCTACAAACTGGACTGCAGCCCTTGGGCAGGCTGAGCGCTCGTCCTTCTGCACATGCCTGACGTGACCAAGAGGGGGACATCTAGCTCCCAAGCTGCAGGTTCTGACGTACAGCAAAGTGGGTGCAAAAGCAGTGATCCGGAAAGAGGTTTAATTTAAGAGTGATTAGCTTGGTGTTAAAGACCCTTTTCCGATCCGAACCATCTCAATCTTAACTTCTTTCTGCAGACCAAGAAACATTCACTCCGATGACAGAACCTGCTGCCAACTCCAGAGAATTCTCAAACTGAACTGGTAACTTCTTGCTCTGCCTAGAAATCTTTCATGTGCTTCATGAAATTTGTTTTGATTCCCCCGTTAGTATCTGCATGCAGAGACGGAGGTTCACAAACCGTTCTTAATGTGATTACATTTGGAGGCACTGGTATCATGATATGCAACACATTAAATTATTATGGGCAATGAGTCAGTGGCTCTCACACTAATGAGGAACATCCATATAATCTCATGGGACAGTCTACTACATAACAGGGACCAATTCTTATAAAGGATTTAGGGCTCATGCTACAATGAATCACAAACTGTTTGCAGTACAATATCCTTCTGTACATCAACCGAGTGTTGCCCACAGCGGCCACCACCAAAAATGGTTGTCCAACATGTACAAGAATAAGTTCAGCCTCTGCCTTCGCGAAGTGTGCTCTGTTTGTTTTATTGAGGCTGAACAGGTGTCTTTACAAACGCACACCAAGGAATCAGCTGACTCCAACTACACTGGCACAGTTGTGACCCAGAGAGAGAGCCATGTCCACTACCTGCTGTCAAACCTCGCAGAAATAGTTTTGTGTTTAGTGCAGACGCAGCCCTAATCCCCCCGAGGTTGTCATCAATGCATTTACACACCTCTCACCTTCCCTGCTGGCAATTTGGTAAGTTACTCACCTGCTTTGTCTTGCGTACAATTACACACACACACACACACACTGCTAGCATCCATGTAGTCATTATTTGTCCTGCAGTAGCACCGAGAAGCCCCAGTCCTGGAGAAGACTGCAGGGTGCTAGGCGCTGTACAGACGCAGAACAGAAAGCCCCAAGCTACAGAAGTACATTTATCATGTCCCTTCCACTGCCTCTCCTACGTTACCCCCACCAGCCCCACTTCTAACATGCCAGATCTCAGGGGGCTGTAGGAAGCTGTGTTTATTTTTAAATCAGGCTGCCACAAAGGTGTTCTCGCCTTCCCTCTCCAAACACAGGATGCTCCCTCCCTCCCTTACATGGGCCCCATTTCCAAGAGGGCAGAATTCAGTCTCTGACCAGTGTCTGGGTACGTCTACACTACGGGATTATTCCGATTTTACATAAACCGGTTTTGTAAAACAGATTGTATAAAGTCGAGTGCACGCGGCCACACTAACCACATTAATTCGATGGTGTGCGTCCATGGTCCGAGGCTAGCGTCGATTTCTGGAGCGTTGCACTGTGGGTAGCTATCCTGTAGCTATCCCATAGTTCCCGCAGTCTCCCCCGCCCCTTGGAATTCTGGGTTGAGAGCCAGTGCCTGATGGGGCAAAAATCATTGTCGCGGGTGGTTCTGGGTACAGCCTCACCCCTCCCTTCGTGAAAGCAGCAGACAACTATTTCGTGCCTTTTTTCCTGGGTGAACTGTGCAAACGCCATAGCACAACAAGCATGGACCCTGCTCAGATCCATACCGCAGTCGTGGATGTTGTAAACACCTCACGCATTCTCGTGCAGTCTATGCTGAACCGGGACCTGCAAAGCCAGGCGAGGAGGCGGCAGCGGCTACGGCAGCGCGGCAACAAGAGCAATGAGGACATGGACATAGAATTATCTCAAATCGCGGGCCCCTGCGCTTTGGAGATCCTGCTGGTAATGGGGCAGGTTCTAGCCATTGAACGCCGATTTTGGGCCCAGGAAACAAGCACAGATTGGTGGGACCGCATAGTTTTGCGGGTTTGGGACGATTCCCAGTGGCTGTGAAACTTTCACATGCGTAAGGGCACTTTCATGGAACTCTGTGACTTGCTTTCCCCTGCCCTGAAACGCCATAATACCAAGATGAGAACAGCCCTCACAGTGGAGAAGTGAGTGGCAATAGCCCTCTGGAAGTTTGCAATGCCAGACAGCTACCGGTTAGTCGGGAATCAATTTGGAGTGGCCAGATCTACTGTGGGGGCTGCTGCGATGCAAGTAGCCAAAGCAATCATTAAGCTGCTGCTACAAAAGGTTGTGACTCTGGGAAACGTGCAGGTAATAGTGGATGGCTTTGCTGCAATGGGATTCCCTAACTGTGGGGGAGTGATAGGTGGAACCCATATCCTGGCACCAGAGCACCAGGGCAGCCAGTACATAAAGCGCAAGGGGTACTTTTCAATGGTGCTGCAAGCACTGGTGGATCACAAGGGACGTTTCACCAACATCCACGTGGTATGGCCAAGAAGGGTTCATGACACTCCTGTCTTCAGAAGCACTGCTCTGTTTAAACTGCTGCAGCAAGGGAATTACTTCCCAGACCAGAAAATAACAGTTAGGGATGTTGAAATGCCTGTAGTTATCCTGGGTGACCCAGCCTACTCCTTGATGCCATGACTCATGAAGCCATACACAGGCAGCTTGGACAGTAGTCAGGAGCTGTTCAACTACAGGCTGAGCAAGTGCAGGATGGTGGTAGAATGTGCATTTGGCTGTTTAAAGGCGAACTGGCACACATTACTGACTCGCTCAGACCTCAGCCAAACCAATGTCCCCTTTGTTATTGCTGCTTGCTGTGTGCTCCACAATCTCTGTGAGAGTAAGGGGGAGACCATTATGGCGGGGTGGGAGGCTGAGGCAAATCACCTGGCCGCTGATTACGCACAGCCAGACACCAGGGCGATTAGAAGAGCACACCACGAAGTGATGCGCATCAGAGAAGCTTTGAAAACGAGTTTCATCACGGGCCAGGGTACGGTGTGACTGCTGTGTTTGTTTCCCCTTCATGGAAACCCCCCACCACTTTATTGACTCCTTCCCTGTAAGCAAACCCACCCTCCCCCTTCGATTACAGCTTGCTTAAGGAAATAAAGTCACTATCATTTAAAAATCATGTATTCATTATTAAAAAGTAATTATCAAAAGAGGCAGAGAAGACAAGGTATCCCGGGTGTGGTTTGGGAGGAGGATAGGAGGGAAGGAAGGAAAAGGCCATTAAACACATTTCAATGTAATGCCAGCCTTTTGGTTGGACTGTCCATGGGGGTGGAGTGTGCAGGCGCACGAAGCCTTCCCCCACGCGTTCTTACAAGTCTGGGTGAGGAAGATATGGAACATGGTGAGTACTGAGGGTGGTTACATAGGGGCTGCAGCGGCACTCTGTGACCCCGCTGCTCTTCCTGAAGATCCACCAGACGTCGGAGGATGTCAGTTTGATCACACAGCAGCCCCAGCGTTGCATCCTGCCACCACTGATCTTCCTGCCTACACCTCTGATCTTCCTGCCGCCACCTCTGATCTCGAGCGTCTCTCCTATCCCCACGTTGGTCCCTCCTGTCCTCACATTGGTCCCTCCTGTCCTCACGTTGACTGGCATCTTTCCTGTACTTTGCTACCACGTCCTTCCACTCATTCAGATGAGTTCTTTCATTGCGGGTCACTTCCATGATTTCTGAGAACATTTCATCTCACATCTTCTTTTTCCTCCGCCTTATCCGAGATAGCCTTTGGGATGGAGTAGGGAGATTTGAAGAATGTGCAGCTGCATGAGGGAGGGAAAAAAGGGAGAGAAATATTTTAAAAGATACATTTTACAGAACAATAGTTATACTCTTTCACAGTGAACAACACTATTCACCTTACATAGCACATGTGATTTCACTACAAGGTCGCATTTTCCATCTTAATATTGAGTGCCTGCGGCTCTGGTGTTACAGATCTCTCAGACGCAGGTCCAGGCATCAGAATTCAGCTTGCATGCGGTCATGGTAAGCCATTGCCTTTCGGCTTCTCCAGCCTTCATATACACAGTGCCCTCTGATGCTTCTTTCCTGTTAACATGCAGCATCAGAAGCCAACCCCCTCCCCCGCATCTAGTTCTCTAGGATGATTGCTTTACCCCTCCCCCCACCACATGGCTGGTATCATGGAAGATCACTGCTAATCACCCCCCTCCCCCGCGTGGCTGGTAGCTGGGAAGATTCCTGTTAGCCAAACGCAAAAAAGCTCAGCGCTATCCTTCCTCCCCTCCCCCTGCTTGGCTACATGCAAGGAAGGATTTCTTTTAAGTAACAGCCCAGTAGGAAAATGGCCATCTCTGTCCCCTTAATTAAATTCCTGAATTTCAACCAGGTTACCATGAACGATATCACTCTGCTGAGGATAACAGAGCGAGATAAAGAATGGATGTTTCTTGAATGCCAGCAATCACCAGGACCATATGCAGCTATGCTTTGTCATGCAATGATACCCGATTACTTGCTACATGCATGACGTGGTAAAGTGTCCTACAAGGCTGCCTTGCCCAGAAACCTTCTGCAAAAGCTTTTGGAGTACCTCAAGGAGCGCTTCATGGAGATGTCCCTGGAGGATTTCCGCTCCATCCCCAGACACGTTAAACTTTTCCAGTAACTTTACTGGCCGCGAATGCATCCCAAGTCCTCATGGCAAATCAATCATTAAAAAACACTTGCTTTTAAACCATGTTTTATATTTACAAAGGTACACTCACCAGAGGTCGCTTCCATGGCTTCACTGTCTGGGCTAGTGGCTTGGAAAGGCTGGGAGGGTAATTCCGTCAGGGTGAGGAAAAGCTCCTGGCTGTTGGGGAGAACGGAGTGCTGTGTGCTCGCTGCAGGGTCATCCTCCTCTTCCTCCTCCTCCTCATCTTCCCGCTCCGCAGAATCCTCAGCCATGGTTGAGATTACAACCCCCACCTCGGAATCCATGGACAGGGGTGGGGTAGTGGTGGTGCAGCCCCCTAAAATTGCATGCAGCTCAGCATAGAAGTGGCATGTTTTTGGCCCTGACCCTGACCTTCCGTTTGCTTCTTTGGTTTTCTGGTAGGCTTGTCTGAGCTCCTTAACTTTCACACGGCACTGCACTGAGTCCCTGGTGTGGCCTTTTTCCATCATAGCCTTGGAAATTTTTTCAAATATTTTTTCATTTCGTCTTTTGGAACAGTTCTGTTAGCACAGACTCCTCTCCCCATATAGCGATCAGATCCAGTACCTCCCATGCGGTCCATGCTGGAGCTCTTTTTCTATTCTCAGGAGACTGCATTGCTACCTGTGCTGATGAGCTCTGCGTGGTCACCTTGCTGATCAGAGCTCCATGCTGGCCAAACAGGAAATGAAATTCAAAAGTTCACAGGGCTTTTCCTGTATACCTGGCCAGTGCATCCAAGTTCAGATTGCTGTCCAGAGCGGTCACAGTGGTGCACTGTGGGATACTGCCCGGAGGCCAATACCGTTGATTTGCGGCCACACTAACCCTAATCCGATATGGTAATACCGATTTTAGCGCTACTCCTCTCGTCGGGGAGGAGTACAGAAACCAATGTAAAGAGCCCTTTATATCGATATAAAGGGCCTCGTAGTGTGGATGGGTGCGGCGTTAAATCAGTTTAATGCTGCTAAAATCGGTTTAAAAGCGTAGTGTGGACCAGGCCTCTGACTTGTGTTTTGTTTTTTCCATGTGCATTTTTCCTTTGCCCTCTAAGACCTGCACGTGGATTTATTGGTGCAAAAGAAAAATATAATGCCAATAAAAATGTAAACTTTTGAATGTTTCTAACATATATTGTCTGCTAACTATGTACCATCTACAGAATACGTGACGGTGTGACAAAGGTTTGATTGGTATAGCTCATGTATAACTTTCCCAGCCATAACTAATGCAACCACCCAAGCACGTGACTGTCAGACCTTCACACTGCACCATCATCATGGAACTATTTGAGTGTGTGACATGTCAACAGTTGAACTAAAGTCAGATTTCATTCACACAGAGCTTATATACTCTACACTAGGGGTGGGCAAACTTTTTGGCCCGAGCACCACATCCGGATTGGAAACAGCCTGGCCCCCACCCCACTTCCTGCCCCCTGACTGCCTCCCTCTGAACCCCGACCCATCCAACCCCCCTGCTCCTTGTCCCCTGACCGTCCCCTCCTGGGAATCCCGCCCCCTGGGATCCTACCTCCTATCCAACCCCCCCAGCCCCTTTCAGAACATGGCCCTGCAAACATGGGCGGAGGACTCAGGAGAAGCAAGGGCAGCCTCGCAGCTGGAGAGAAGCAGTGGTTTCCCCTCTAAAGCGCTGCTTCTCTCTGTCAGGCAGTGCAGCCGTCCGGTGCGCCTCCTGAGTCTTCCAGCTACATTCGCAGTGCTCCTGCCACCTGCACCGCCCGTCTGCTCCCCTAAGGCTGCGGGTGAGTCTCCCTCCCTGCTCTACCCCCTTTCCCCCACAGGGGATGTGCTGGCACTGAGCTGCCTGGCGGCACAGTGAGCTGAGGCTGCGGGGGAGAGAGGACAGCAGGGGAGGGAGGCTGGGGGGCGAGCCTCCCAGGGCAGGAGCTCAGGGGCCGGGCAGGAAGGTCCCACAGGCTGTACTTTGCCCACCTCTGCTCTAGACCCACTGTAAAGAGGCTGTGACTGGGTGACAAAGGCATTGTTCTGGCTTTAAAATGGGAGCTGCTGGTTTTGATCTCCTTAGAGTCCCACCCACAGCTGTGAAGTATTCCTTGAAATATTCACTGCCCAGGCTGTGAACCCAAATTCTTCAAGACAAAGGCAAGTGAGTCCTGCCCTCCCTCTGTAACTATCTCAAGCTGCACAGGATTCACAGTACCTACTGTAACACTAGCCACCCCAAGGGCTTTTTTAAAAAATTGGCATACTGCTGTATGATACAGAACACTAGATATACAGTACGTACAGTTCTGCAGAAAGCTCCTAAGGGATGTTAACAAGCCCTATTTCCCCCTTACACTGGTAAAGTTTTTCCACAATTCAGGACACAAAGCAGGAAGATTTATCTACATCAGGGTTTTATAAGCAATCCAATTCCATGCTTGCGCTCTAAGAAGCACTCTACCTGACTGGTTGTTCCTCATACGGATAGCTTTTGCTTTGGCCAGCTCCAAAGCAGTGACCCATCGCTGCCTCTCCACTTCGGAGCTTGCCTTTAGATGGTATGTCCTTCCCCCACTGGAGAGTACGATGTTACAGGAGTCCTCCGTATCAATGTGCGCTGTTGACAGGTTGATGGTTCCGCGACAGGTGTGAGCCATTTCGGCCTGTGTCCTGCACAACAAGATAGAAGGGGTATAAAATCCTCTGGGTCCACACTCACACCTTCCCTGGCCACACACCATTCCCCTGCTGGCGATGGTCCATTCTGCAAAACACTCTCTAAAGCTGTCATAAACAGATAGCTAAGGGTTAATGTCTCTTTCACCTGACCAGAGGACCAATCAGGAAACCGGATTTTTTCAACTCTGGGTGGAGGGAGTTTTGTGTCTGAGTCTTTGTTTTCTGTCTGCCTGCTTTCTCTGAGCTTTGGAGAAGTATTTCTGCTTTCTAATCTTCTGTTTCCAAGTTCTGAGTACCAAAGAGTTTGTTTCTTTTGTATTTACATGAATATAGTGCTGGAGTGCTTTGATTTGTATTCTTTTTGAATAAGGCTGTTTATTCAATATTCTTTTAAGCAATTGACCTTGTATTTGTCACCTTAATGCAGAGAGACTATTTGTATGTATTTTTCTTTCTTTCTTATATAAAGTTTTCTTTTAAGACCTGTTGAAGTTTTCTTTACTGGGAAACTTCAGGGAAGTTGAGTCTGTACTCACCAGGGAATTGGTGGGAGGAAGGAGTCAGAGGGAGATCTGTGTGTGTTGGATTTGTTCGCCTGACTTTGCATACCCTCTGGGTTGTGGGGGGAAGGGAGATTGACTCGGTGATTCTGGTTTCCAGGACTGGGAACAGAGAGGGGGAGTCACTCTGTTTGGGTTCGCAGAGCTTGTGTCTGTGTATCTCTCCAGGAGACCTGGAGGGGGGAAGGGGAAAAGGATTATTTCCCTTTGTTGTGAGACTCAAGGGATTTGGGTCTTGGGTTCCCCAGGGAAGGTTTTTCAGGGGGACCAGAGTGCCCCAAAACACTCTAAATTTTTGGGTGGTGGCAGCAAGTACCAGGTCCAAGCTGGTAACTAAGCTTGGAGGTTTTCATGCTAACCCCCATATTTTGGACGCTAAGGTCCAAATCTGGGACTAGAGTTATGACAAAAGCCGCTGCAAAGAAAAACACCCAGAGAATTCAGAGATCAAAACTGACCCTTCAAAGCCAGGAGAGCTTCCCAAAAGGAACGGAAACAATCCAACACACGGAGTCTGGAATAAATTGTTCAGTCGCTTTCATTGCACAGCCCGTCTGTTACCTTGCTTGACTTTTCTTGCTGTTCCAAAATTAAACTACTTAAAGCTCTTTCCACCCCAGCATTTCCCCCTAATTCTTACTGTTGCTTCTTTCCCTTTCCACTTTCATTGCTAGGGTCCCATTCAGTAGCCCTGACTCATAAGACTAACTCTCTCCCAGCCATGCCCCTTTTTCTGCTCTCAATGCTGCCTCTTGTCTGATATTTCGATTGCAAGCTGTCGGGGGCAAAGCTGTGACTTTTCCACGTGGGAAGCTCTTTAGTGCTGTACAAATGCATTTTAACAATATTACAAAGAGTCCTGGCAACACTCCTGTTTACTCTAAGGGGATTACTCACATGAGTGAGGGCCGCAGGCTCAGCTCCATAGTTTGGGAGGGTTAAACTCCCACAGAATTCATTTCACCCCAGACAAATTCATAGTACTCTGTCCAGTAGGTATGTGCTACCAAGGATATGTGATCATGCAAGTACTATTGCTTACTGTAAAGCCTCAGTGACGGCTTACAGAGCAGCTGATGCTTTGCGAGGGAAGTCACTGATAAACATCTTCCTATGCATCATTACCTAGGGGTGATTTCATCCCCTAATTTGCAGGAAACTAGGCTGTTAGATTTACTATGCATTTGTAAAGTGCTCATTGCTCACAATGTTATATGCCAGTGCTTCCCAAATGCTGGTTTCTGACCCACCAAGCGGTCATACAGCTCCCACCTGTGCTCTCCCTTCCCCTGGGCAGCAGGCAGCAGCATGGGGAGCAGGATCCAAGCAGCAGCACAAAAGAGCACCTCCAGGGACCACACGGGATGGGAACAGGCTGCTGACTGTCCATTCACTGGCTCCGGCTGCTTCCTCTGAGCTGCTGTCATGCTGGATCCTGCTCTCACTTCCCCTGGGCAGCAGGATCCAGGCAGCAGTAGCAGTGTGGAGGAAGCAGCTGGAATCAGCCAGCAGACAGCTACAGGAGCTGCTCAGTGTCACCAGCATCAGAAAACTTTCTACAGTTGGACCGGCCTTTCCCTGGCCTAGGCTGATGGACGGTTTGCTCCAACCCTGGCCTGCTGCCTCCCTCGGTCTCTCCATGTCAGCCTCACTCCACACCTGCCCCTCATGCCCTCCCTGCTTTGGCCTCTGGCGCCACCACTCCCTCCCTTCAATGCTCCCTCTCATTTGCCTTGCCATGGGGTGCATCCCCTCCCAACCACACACCAGCCAAACAAATCAATTGTTTGCTCTGCTTGTGCATTATCCCCCTTCCCCTATTCGTCTTTGAGGCACCGACTGTCTGCAGCTCTGTTTGTACAGAACCAAGTACAACGTGGACATTCTTGGTTAGTGCCTAGGCACCACCATGATTAATAAAAATGGAAACCATAGGAGGGGTATCACTGGCATGGGATTTAGAAACCCTCAACTCCTTTTCATCATAGCCTCGCTTTTTACTCTCTCCTCCATGGAGGTTTATTGCATATTTTAGCCTTACATGAAATACAAGGAATTGTTCATACGATTAAGTAGCAGGGTCCCAGGCCTTTGGAGCTGATGATCTAATTAAACCTCAAAAGCAATTGAAGACCAGCAGACCATGATTGGGCAGGGGAAGGGCAATGGAAAGGAGAAGCAAGACAGGGAAGAGGAATGCTACTTCTAGGTGAGCAGATTGTGGGCTGCTTTGCTGGTATCTTGTTAGTTACGTTTAAATAGTTGTCGTCAGAGGCGGCGAGTTATATTCCAGATGGTGCCCGGGCACCAGCAACATTCAGAGCCCAGGAGCCCAGCTCCACCAATATTTGGGGCCGTGTCCCCCCCACCGGCCCCATCTGCCGCTGCTGCCCCCCTGGAGTGTCCCCTGGCCCCCCTTGCTTTCCTGGGGCCCCAGAGCAGAGAGTCACTGTCTCCTCCGTGCAGCTCCATGCTGCCTCCCTGCAGCAACTGCTGCCGCAGGGTCCTAGTGCCCCCCCCCATCTCCACTGCCAGGGCAGATTGACTCTGAGCCTGCCCTTCCACCTCAGACCCTTCCTTTTTCCAGCAGGACCCTCCAGCAGCACAGCCCCACCTGCAGTCACCGCTTCTGCCCCAAGCTGGGCAAGGAGGCAGCCCCATCCCTCACCCCCAGTGAGGTTACAGTCAGGGGCAACAGCAGGGGAGGAGGAGCACACAGCACCTCCAGCACCCACCACAGGGGAGGCGAGGGAGATTCCTGGACCTGAGAGGGGCCCCTAGGAGCACATGCAGTGACAGTGGTGGGGGTGAGTGTGCTGGTGGTGGGGCGGGAAGAGGGGGCTCCTCCCCTAGAGCTTGCTTCTGCCTGCAGGGAAAGGGCTGCGAGGAGTCCTCATCTCTGGCCCCGTGTCCCGGAGCAGCCTGCCTGCACCCCAAACTCATCCCCACCCCTGCCCCATCACCGAGTCCACACCCCCAGCCAGACCCCTCACCCCCCTCACTGCACCCTCAACCCTCTGCCCTAGCCCTGAGCCTCTCTAACACCCAAACCCCTCATTTCCAGCCCCAGACAGAGCCCTAATCCCCTACATCCGTACTCTCATCCTGAGTCCCTCCCACACCCCAAACCCTTCATTCCCAGCCCCAGACAGAGCCCTCATCCCCTACATCCCTACTCTCGCCCTGAGCCCCTCCCACACCCCAAACCCCTCATCTGCAGCCACATCCCACAGCCCTCACCATTGCACCCCCTCCCAGAACCTGCCCCCTGCACCCCAATCCCTTGCCCCAGCCTAGGGCCTGCACCCCAGACCTACTCCCCCACCCAAACTCCCTCCCAGAGCCTTGGGCGGGGTGGGGCAGAGTTTGGATGGGGGCAGGTTCTGGGCACCACCAAAATTTCTACAAACCCGCCATCCCTGGTGATCATATTTTGAGCTGCAGAATGCAAGATTTTCTCCTGAGCTGGGGGCAGGGAGGATTTGGGGCAGTAAAGGGAGGATGCTGTTGAGTGTGTTTCAGTGACATTCTCCTGGATGCAAATTTCCCCAGCAACAGCCTGAGAATAGCAGCAATTTGCTCAATGATTTGCAGTGACTTTTCAATTACTGATGACATTTTTAAATTCTCCCCTATGCCTAGCGATGCTCAATCCCAATTAAGGAGTATGACGGGGACAAGCACTTTGTCACTCTAAACTTCAGCTATTTTTGCTATAGCCTTGTTTCAAAAACGTGGTCAGATTTTTTAAAAAATAAGAACGAAGTATATTGTCCACTTTCCCACGGCTCAAAAATGGAGGAAGGGATTTTGCTCAAGCTTTCTGAAAAAAACTACTTTCAGTCAGACATCATCCCTGGGAAATTTCAGCCCAAAAGAGGTTTTGGAAAGTTGAAGGCATGTGAAAATAGGGAGTTTGGGGAAAGTGTTTTGCAGTCTTCACTGCGGGAGTCACTACTGCAGCAAGATGCTAATTCACCTACAATAAAGGCTGGTAGATGATGTGCAAGTGTTAACACACACACAGGAGTGAGTCCCAGAGGTAGCAGCATATAAGAGATGGGTCAAGGGGTATTGTACAGATGCATGCATGACAGGCCTTATGAACCTATCAGATTGCAGCTGACATCCAAGACCTTTCATAAAAAGCTCATAATTACACCTGGCCAGTTGTGTAATGCTTCATGGGTGGGAAGCAGGAGGCCTTGAGTCCTACAGAACAGTTTATGCCCTGAAGTTAGAGAGCTCATTAAGCATGTGCTTAGCGTGCACCATTCCAGATGTTATTAGTGGCCATAACATTATCCGGGCCTTTTTAAAATCCATCTACGGTATTTCTCGGTGACTTCCTGCAGCAATGAGTCCCCCAGATTAATTATTGGCTACATAGACACTACCTGAAGTATTCTGTCCATTGACTGGTTCTAAAGGTATTAAGTTCTCATGAGTCTCATGGAACAGATCAATTTTCACAAAGCCCCTCAAGGCCTCATTCCTCTTGCCGATAAATCCTTAGTGTAGCCCACACCTTCAGTGAAAGACACTTACGGACACCTGTCCTCCACCTGTTCCTCAGTGGATCCACTCCCACCCAGTCACATAACCCTGTGTCATCCACATCAACTACTTTACAGGGAACAGTGACATCAAGGGACATTTAAAATATAAATAAAACCGGATTTAAGGGTTCCACTGATTTGAAAAGTTAACCACATTATCTCCTTTGGCTCATCATCTCCACTTCCCTCTGCTCTCTTCCCTGCTCCGGGACCTATTATTCTTTTCTTGTACATTCTGCCCTGGCACCCAGCCGTCCTCTCCTTCCCTGGACACACAATGGCCATGCTTAAATTTGCCAGTTACTTTATGCAGGGATTTTCAAAGGAGTCTAAGTGAGTTAGGTGTTCAATGTGCACTGAAACCAATCGGATCTGGGCTCCTAAATCATTTGGGCTCCTGTGAAAATCCCAGACATACATAACTCCTTAGCCAACTCACTCATTAGGGTGGGATTTTCAAAGGTGCATAAGTGACTCAGGAGCACAGATCCCTCTGGCAGTCCATGGGACGTGTGCTCCTAAACAAATCAGGTGCCTTTGAAAAGCCCGTCTGGTTGGAGTGTGAAGTATTTCTTGCAGCAACTGTAGGTGAGTACGAGAGAATGACGACTCCTCATTTCCAGCTGCTTTTAGAGCCCTGCCATGCCAAAGAAGCTGAGAATGTGGAGAACCTGCACTGCGTGACCATCCAGCTCTCCATAGTCCTACAGCAGATCTATAAACCCCAGTTTGGGAATCACTGGGTTAAATAATCATAGAAATGTAGAGTTGGGAGGGACCTTGCGACGTCACCTGCTCTCTGCGCCCACTCCTGCCCCAGTTCTCTCTGCTCCTTTCCTATTGCTTCTCTCTAGACTCTCATCTCCGCTCTATGTTCCTCAAGGCGAGGCAAGGATCTCAGCCAGTGCTCCAAGAGCAGATTAACTATTCTCTGCATCTTCTCGGATTCACCCAGAACACAGGTGCACTGAGCCAAACACAGCAATGCCAAGCCTCTCTCCCCCAAAGAATCCTGCATGCTCAGAGCCCATCACCATATAACTGTGCAGTGACGGACATGGAGCTGTTGCGTAATAATTTTATGCATACTGTAAACAAATATTTATTTTCACTATAAATAACTTGCAGTGCTGTGCTGTTATAAGTGATCTGATTCGGAGCTGTAACCTTCCAGCTGTGTTTAACACTGTCTCGTTGGCGACAGCATCCCTGGTAACTACTGTGTCCAGTGACAGGGGCTGGATGGTACAGGGGAACACGTCAGTGGGGTTCGGGCATTGGGGTGCGCCTGCCGTTAACCTGCAAAGCAATCCATGTCAGTCCTGAGGAGAGCATCTGAAAGGCTGGTGATGTACGGGAGCTCACACCCAGCTACTACTGGACAGACATTCTTCACCTGGAGGCGGGAGTAACATAGTGACTCACAATCCTGGCCACCCTGAGAAAGCAGGTGTTACTGTAGGAATCTCTTGCTTTAGTTTAATAGGCGGCTGTAAAGAAAAGCAAGCAGGATGGAAACAATGGCTCATGCTAAGCCACCCCTCAGCAAACACGTGGGGGTTGTTATAGGACAACAGCAGGGCCACTGGCTCTGAGCCTAGCTCAGCCTCCACAGAGCCTGCTCAGTTGGTTTTAAACACACAGGGCCAAAGCACAGGAACTGACACGAACCAAGGAGCTCTGGCTGGATTAGAAGGGTCCCTCCCTCTCAAGCGGGAGAGGGAGTCTCGGGCAGCAAAGCCAGTCACCCAAGCTAGGCCTACCTAGGTGGTGGTCATCACAGGATGGTAGTGCTTTAGGTTACATGATTCTGGGATGCATTAACAGGTGTGTTGTAAACAAGACACGAGAAGTCATTCTTCCGCTTTACTCTGCGCTGGTTAGGCCTCAACTGGAGTATTGTATCCAGTTCTGGGCACCGCATTTCAAGAAAGATGTGGAGAAACTGGAGAGGGTCCAGAGAAGAGCAACAAGAATGATTAAAGGTCTTGAGAACATGACCTATGAAGGAAGGCTGAAGGAATTGGGTTTGTTTAGTTTGGAAAAGAGAAGACTGAGATGGGACATGATAGCAGTTTTCAGGTATCTAAAAGGGTGTCATCAGGAGGAGGGAGAAAACATGTTCAGCTTAGCCTCCAATGATAGAACAAGAAGCAATGGGCTTAAAATGCAGCAAGGGAGATTTAGGTTGGACATTAGGAAAAAGTTCCTAACTGTCAGGGTAATTAAACACTGGAATAAATTGCCTAGGGAAGTTGTGGAATCTCCATCGCTGGAGATATTTAAGAGTAGGTTAGATAAATGTCTAACAGGGATGGTCTAGACAGTATTTGGTCCTGCCATGAGGGCAGGGGACTGGACTCGATGACCTCTCGAGGTCCCTTCCAGTCCTAGAGTCTAGGAGTCTATGAGTTAGAGAGACATGCCTGAGGACTTTGGGTTCAGCACAGACTCACTCAAGAGTTGCCCTCCTATTCTGTGGCTCTAAGCCACTGGCTGTGTCACGAAAGATGAGCTAGGACCATTGGGAATCCCTGGAAGAGATGTGGTTGATTCAGCCAGACTCTCTCTAGTCTGGGGCTTCCATCAAGCAGCTACTTCGTCATCCCCTTATAGGTGCTGCACATGCACCCCAACTTTCTGTTCTGCTCTACTGACAGGTGCAATGGAGAAGCAAAGCCCTGGCCCAGTCCCACTCTACCCTCTTTGGGGAATGTGACAGAAGAGTGCAGAAGTCTCTGTGCCACCAAAGAGGGACCCACAGTCATGACCCTGCTCCTAGGATGACGCTCCGATAAGTCAGTGATGCGGGGAATAAACAGTAACTTCCACACACAGGAGTTAGGTAAAGGATGGAAGAGCAGCCCTTTCTGGACCTCACAGGAACCAGGACAAGCAGCTGCAGAGGCATGAGGGCTACCATGCCCATTTTTACAGAGTTTAATGGCAGTCAGGGAAGGGGGCAAAGGCCTTTGCTGCTCTGTTACTGTGGTTGAATAGTACCCTACAGAAACCTCAAGAGAGCCCATCCTGCACCTCCTAGGAACTCCCCATCTGCTGTGAACCTGACCTGTCATAGGGAGACCGGAACTGCCAGCAGCTGGAGCCTGGCACAGAGCCTGTGCTCCCCTTGCAGCTCCGGGCTGGACTCTGCACAGGGGCACAAGGAAAGAGTGGGGGAAAGGACCAAATTTAACCCTGGTGTAACCCTATGGAGCTCAAGATAGCTGCATCTGCTTGCACTTGGGCTGAATTTGACCCAAAGTGCAATGAAGCTATCACCTCCACGTCCAGCACACACACACACCCCAGCGATACCCTCACAGGAGCGCTGCTCTCCTCTTTAAGGCACGAAGGCCCAAAACGATGGGGTTTTTGCAAAAGAAATGAAGGGTTCTTGACTCCACTAAACCAGATGAAATCACAACTTCCCTGCTCCTCCAGCCAAGGAGACTGCTTCTAATTTTCTAACTGGTGCTTTGCTTTATTTTTAAAAGTGACCTTTAACTGGAAACTTGCATGGGAGATCATTTACCATAAATCAGAGCACACACACAGGGAACACCACGGACTGTCCGCCTAACACCCTCAAACGGCTTCCTCCATTTCCATGCACAAAAATGAAAGGTGCCCTTCTGCAGCTCCCCTGTGTTTGGATAGACAGAGCTGCCCGTTCATCGCAACCAGCTCAACCATTGCATAACGTGACCCAGGCAGATTTCCTGATTCCCGAGTTTCTGAGATAATCTGGGAGCTGCACATATGGAGGAAACACGTGGGCAGCTCTGGCCACCAATATAAAAACTGACCCAAGGTTAGATACATGAAGGGATACCATGTATGCATGTGACACAGGATGATGCTGAATGTTTGCAGTTCTCTCTCACACACACACACACCCCTCTCTAATGGGAGGAATTCACCTAACAGGGAACAAAAGCATAAATGAACAGTTCTTCACAGCATCTCGGGGATATAAATAGGGCAGGTTTATCCACAGCAGTTACTCACACACAAGGCTGAACAGACTGCCTGCACAGATGAACATAGATAATCCAAAATCATTGCTGTGGTGAAATTATAGGAGTGGGAGGACCTTGCTGCTTCCCATCACCTCCTCCTGTGTTACCATGGCTCTGGCCTGAGCTGCTCTCAATGTGCCTGTGACGAATTTGTTACTAACAACCTGAGTGCAGGGCTCTGCACAGAGGCATCCGAGAACAGCAGCAGGGCAGGGCAGAGGGGCATTAATTTTAAGTGATCTTTTCATAGAGCTGCCCCAAATTCCAGCATCTCTGGTGGACTGCCCTATGACAGATGTATTGGAGTTCAAAAGGAGAATCCAGACAGGACAGAACTAATGACCCTGAACTGGTCCCCATAAATAGGGATAGCTCAGTGGTTTGAGCATTGGCCTGCTAAACCTAGGGTTGAGAGTTAAATCCCTGAGGGGGCCACTTAGGGATCTGGGGCAAAATCAGTACTTGGTCCTGCTAGTGAAGGCAGGGGGCTGGACTCAATGACCTTTCAATGTCCCTTCCAGTTCTAGGAGATAGGATATCTCCAATTATTATAATAAACTCCACTGTCCCATAGGAATGCCATAACATTCAAGTTCACAGGTCATTGAGAAGGCAGGTTTGACAGGTTACCTTGTCAATTAATCTATCAAGATGTATATAAACTGCTGACCTCTCCCACAAGGAGGATTGTGGGAGAGATCAGCAGCTATTTTTGCTGTAGCCTGTCCTTAAAAAGTGTAGGTTAAAAAAAAAATAGGTTTTTCCCTTGCCCACAAATTTTAAAAAGCACTCAAGGGATGTCGCTTCAATTTTCTGAAAGTTTTTGCCCCAAACACTGTCCATGCGCGGTGTGCTTCAATCTCACAGAGGAATATTTCAGGAAGTCCTGAGCAGGACAAACTGCAGCTTCTAATTGAAATGCTTTTGCAATCACACCACCAGTGGGTCCCACCAATTCCCCACTCACACAAACTAATCGCACTAATTGATGTGGCACTGCATTTGCTGCAGCTGATTTGCACAAACCTTACAGATTCACCATTCAAATCAATTCTGGAAGCTCACACGGACGGTATTTAAAGTAATCCAAGTTGCTGCTCTCCTTTACACATTATAAATGAATGCACCATAAAATACTCACAACTCCCCTATATCACAAACACTAGCCCAGAGGTGCTCAGGACACAGAACATTCTACAGCATGTGCAGAGCAGTACACTGGCATAAAACCAGCCCCAATATTAAAACCAGCGAAGGGAGATCCAGCACCGGGGGGCAGGCTAGGTGCGACACACGCCTACAACAGTGACTTTTTAGACACAGCCATAAAAAATCTGCCAGAGTGGAGAGAGATGCCCTGAGGTGGTTGTCATAGCAAAGTGAGATTCACATCCTAGTGGGCACTGCAGCACACGGCAGCTCCCTTGCCTGCCAGCCTGAAACAGGGCTCTGAAAGGGCTCCCAGTGTCTCACCACAGACGCCAATCAGGACAAGGCACACAGAGATAGTCTGTAGCCAGAGCAGACACTGCTATGAGCTTTAACCACCTTCCCCTTCCCCGGGTCACATTAAAATCAATTTGCCTTTGTCATAAACAGATAGCTAAGGGTTAATGTCTCTTTCACCTGAAGCACCTGACCAGAGGACCAATCAGGAAACCGGATTTTTTTCAACTTTGGGTGGAGGGAAGTTTGTGTCTGAGTCTTTTGTCTGTCTGCCTGCTTTCTCTGAGCTTTGGAGAAGTAGTTTTTGCTTTCTAATCTTCTGTTTCTAAGTGTAAGGACAAAGAGATCAGATAGTAAGTTATATGGTTTCTTTTCTTTGGTATTTGCATGAATATAAGTGCTGGAGTGCTTTGATTTGTATTCTTTTTGAATAAGGCTGTTTATTCAATATTCTTTTAAGCAATTGACCCTGTATTTTGTCACCTTAATACAGAGAGAAAAAATACATACAAATGGTCTTTCTTTCTTATATAAAGCTTTCTTTTAAGACCTGTTGGAGTTTTCTTTTCTGGGAAATTTCAGGGAAATTGAGTCTGTACTCACCAGGGAATTGATGGGAGGAAGAAATCAGGGGGAGATCTGTGTGTGTTGGATTTGCTAGCCTGATTTTGCATTCCCTCTGGGTGAAGAGGAAAGTGCTTTTGTTTCCAGGACTGGGAACGGAGAGGGGGAGTCACTCTGTTTGGATTCACAGAGCTTGTGTCTGTGTATCTCTCCAGGAGCACCTGGAGGGGGGAAGGGAAAAAGGATTATTTCCCTTTGTTGCGAGACTCAAGGGATTTGGGTCTTGGGGTCCCCAGGGAAGGTTTTTCAGGGGGACCAGAGTGTCCCAAAACACTAATTTTTTGGGTGGTGGCAGCAAGTACCAGGTCCAAGCTGGTAACTAAGCTTGGAGGTTTTCATGCTAACCCCCATATTTTGGACGCTAAGGTCCAAATCTGGGACTAAAGTTATGACAGCCTTCCTACAGGCAACTGGCATCAAGGACACAATGTTGGTTCAATGACAGTCAAGCCGATAAGCTCCGTGACCAGCTGGGCTTCCACAGTCCTGTTCAAGCTGATTGTGATGGAGAAGTGCTGCAGTAAATGGAGCAATGCTCAAGGAAGCAGGAGGCACAACAGGGCCACAAAGGAACTTTCTCCACAAATAATGACCGACAATGGCTCCCTCCAACAAGACTGTTGTGAGGGACGTTTTGCTGCTCATGAGAAAATTAAACAGGAAGGGTCGCGGGGGTGATGATCAGCCTCTTACTCTGCAGATGTGAATGTACTCCAGCTATTCCCTGTTTGCCAATCACAAACTAGTGCTCCTGATGCTTTGGTCTGATTGGTAGGTTCTGCTCATGAAGACTCCAAGGCAAATGGTGCGCTGGACCAGGAGAGGGATGTGCCAGCCCAGCTCAGGGAGCGGCGTCTGCACAGCGCTGGCTAGCAGCATGCCGGACTCAGGCCAATGGTCACTTTGATAAACTCTAGAAATCAGATCCTGAGAAGGCAGAGTATGACCATGACCTTTTACCTCCCCAGCAGCGGACAGAGCTTGGCGCTTGGATACAGTCTTAATGCCATGGTCATTGACAACCTGAGCTCTTGGGGCGACCAACCTCTGAGAAGCCAGTCATCCAAGCATGTCAAGTATCAGAGTATTAGTCTGTATCCACAAAAACAAGAGGCATCCGGTGGCACCTTGCCCAAATAAATCTGTTAGTCTTTAAGGTGCCACGGGACTCCTCATTGTTTTCACCCAAGTATGGAAATCCTGACATTTCCCACTGGCGGAGATGAGCTGCTACCACTGAGAAAATCTTTGCGAACATTGTTGGGGCTGTGAAGAGTCCAGAGAGGAGACCTCAATATTAATAGTGGTCTACCCCATTACAAAGCGTAGGAAGTGCTGGTGGAAGAAGCGGATGGCTACACGACAGCAGGTGTTCTCTAGGTTAAGAGCAATGAACCCATCAAAGGATGGGTTGTCATAGCTAGTGTCACCATTCTGAAGTGTTGTGCTAGGCTGTAGTAGCTCAAGTTCCTGAGGTCAGGGATCGGTCTTAACCCTCTGTCTTTCCTGGGAATAAGGAAATAATAGGATTAGAACCTTCTTCCATTGAACTACAGTGGAACTGGCTGTATTGTTCTCAGGAGGAGAAGGGAATGAATCTCGTCTTAGGAGTTTGTGAGAAGGATCCCTGAAGAGGAACCGAAGGGGTGAGGAAAGAGGAGGAATGAAATGGAAATCGATAGAGTAGCCCACTTCAACAACCTCCAATAGCCACTTATCCAAGTAAGATTCCCAGGCGCGTAAGTAGTGGGAGAGTCATGTTCCGATGAAGTGGGCTGCTTGATGCCCTCAATCGAAGTGTCAAAAGGGCCTCTTAGAGGGAGGGACTGATTGAGTATGGGGAAGACCTAGAAGGAGCTGGATGGTTCCTCTCATTGGCTGCATGGACTACAAGGGAAAGGAGCTGGGGTGCGAGAAGAACTGCTCCATTTCTTTTGTCCCCTACACTTTCCAAAAACTTCCTGGATTGTCTGTGCACTGCTGTATTGCTCTCCCAGCAGATATCAGGATGATTAAAGTCTTTGCAGCTGCATAAACATAACAAGACTCCATGCTTCAGGACGTTCTTTCCTTCCCTGGCAATTGATCTATGAATATCTTTCCACCATCCATAGCATAGAAAACAGGCTAGATGTCTTAAAGGAGGGTTTAGCCTTCTTCAAAAGCCATCACATACTGGGCAATTGCAGAGACCCATTTCAGTTCCACAATTCTTTCCTATTGTTCCTATATTATGTGGAATAAAGGATTTATCGGTAGGAATTCAGAACGGTGACATTACGTGACCGATACACCAATGAGTGCTGGCAAAACCATCATACCACACCATGAGTTCTGCATATGCCACATTTTACAACAGCTATTTTAGAAATGTTCTAATTATTAAGCATTGTAACCATTCCACATTCCTGTTCCAAGCTGCTCAGAGGTTTGGGGTATTAGTATGAGGAAATATGGATTAAAAGCAGGGTGGACTGATTTAAATGAAATTAAATCAAATCAATTTTAAATCAGCAAGCAGGAAACCTTGTTTCAATAATTGATTTTAATCTTGTTCTGTGTTTGTACATTAGTTATTTTCCTAAAGAAAGGTTGATTCTCATTTGTTAGTAAACTTTACAACATGCTGATTTGCAATGAAATACCACCAGTGTAAATACAGCCTTTACACTAGACTCGGTGCACTTTTTGCTAACTAGAAGGATGCACTAGAACTATGCAAATTTAAACAATTATATAACTTAAAAATGCAAAGCTTAAATAGATGAAGTATGTTATTATGCTACAAAATGGTGACTGATGCATTTCTTATTTACTAGATTAATGTTTTACTTTGTTTCTGTCAAGCTGCATTTGAATGGAGATTAAAATTCAATTACAAATATACAAACTGAATTTAAAGTTAGTTTAATTTAACTAAATATCTCAAATGTGCTGGATATAAGAAAAACGTTTATCAAAACGTCCTGCATTTAAAGCTAACTGATTGATTAAGCAAAGGAAGCATTATCTGCATTTAATGAATTGAACTGGTTGCTTCTGCTCACTATATCCTTCAACTAATATATCTTCTCACCTCATTTTTACTCACTGGCTCGGAAGGGAACAATAAGCTTTCCTGCTTTTTCAACCCCTAATCAATGTCTCAAACTTAAGGAGCTAGTCATTGAACTAAACTATCTGAATAAATGGAAGTGAACTTCTGCATGTGCAGAAGAGGCTATCACTGTCAAAAGCCAGTTCAGCACTTCAACAAGCTCCGGTTCCAGTTGCTCAGCCAGTGACTTGCACCAATTCAGTGGTCTGACTGCCTTTAAAAGTTTGGCAGCAAACATTACTGCTCGATTTTTATTTCACTTAAATGATTTTAATACATTACAGTAAGTTTCAGCCTCAATATAGGCTTTAATATAGTAGAGATGGTCTATTTTAAATTTAATTTTAAATAAGTTTATTTTCAAAAAGCATTTAAATCAGATTTTTATTTCAATTAAATACGAGTGATTTTTATGCACCTTGATTAATGGGTAGAATGTAGAGGTGGTCATCAAAGGTGCATAATAAATGTCTCATCCCATGTAAAGTGACCTTTAACTGGAAACTTGCATGGGAGATCATTTACCATAAATCAGAGCACACACACAGGGAACACCACGGACTGTCCCATGTATTTAACTTCAAATGCTGCACATAAAGCATATAATCTTATTGATAAAAAATAAGGCTAAGATTTTGTCAGTTATTTTTAGGAGAAGTCATGGACAGGTCACAGGCAATAAACAACAACTGACAGAAGCCGTGACCGTGTCTGTGACTTCTGCTGCTGCAGCTTTCTGGTTTTCCCCCCACCACCATGGTGACTGGAAGCTACAAGGTTCCCCCTCCTCCCACAGCAGCTAGGAGATGCAAGGTGACCATATCAAAAGAGAAAATGGGCCGCCACCCACTTGCCCAGTGCCCCCCTCCCACCGTGTGAGGCTGTTGTCTATCGCTGGAACCCTAAGGAGGGTCCCCTCAGGAGTCTGTCACTTGTCACTGGAACCCTGCCAGGGCCCCACTGGCTGTCAGCTCCAGAGTCCAGCAGCCTCTGGGGCTGAGCAGAGAATCGATTCCGTGACTTCCATGACCTCTGTGACAAACGTAACCTTAAGTATAAATACCTGGCACTGAGCTAACGGGATGCACAAACCAAAAAGTAGCTTTAGTGCTTGGACTTCTAGAGTGAATCCATCATTTAAGCCAAACTGAAATGTTTCTTATTGTTATAACCTTAGTCCCAGATTTGGACCTTAGCGTCCAAAATATGGGGGTTAGCATGAAAACCTCCAAGCTTAGTTACCAGCTTGGACCTGGTACCTGCTGCCACCACCCAAAAAATTAGAGTGTTTTGGGGCACTCTGGTCCCCCTGAAAAACCTTTCCTGGGGACCCCAAGACCCAAATCCCTTGAGTCTCACAACAAAGGGAAATAATCCTGATTCCCTTCCCCCCTCCAGGTGCTCCTGGAGAGATACACAGACACAAGCTCTGTGAAACTACGCAGAGTGATTCCCCCTCTCCGTTCCCAATCCTGGAACAAAAGCACTTTCCTTTTTACCCAGAGGAAATGCCAAATCAGGCTAGCAATCCAACACACAGCTCTCCCCTTGATTTCTTCCTCCCACCAATTTCCTGGTGAGTACAGACTTAATTTCCCTGAAGTAAAGAAAAACTCCAACAGGTCTTAAAAGAAAACTTTATATAAAAAAGAAAGAAAAAATACAAATAGTCTCTCTGTATTCAGATGACACAATACAGGGCAATTTCTTAAAAGAATATTGAATAAACAGCCTTATTCAAAAAGAATACAAATCAAAGCACTCCAGCACTTATATTTATGCAAATACCAAAGAAAAGAAACCATAGAACTTACTATCTGATCTCTTTGTCCTTACACTTAGAAACAGAAGACTAGAAAATAGAACTACTTCTCCAAAGCTCAGAGGAAGCAGGCAGGCAGACAAAAGACTCAGACACACAATTCCCTCCACCCAAAGTTGAAAAAATCCGGTTTCCTGATTGGTTCTCTGGTCAGGTGTTTCAGGTGAAAGAGACATTAACCCTTAGCTATCTGTTTATGACACGCCCCCCAAATTGCAGACAGTGGGGAAGCTCACTGGCGGCAATTTCCTTCTAGAACTTGAAAATAAACAGATTAATACAACACATGCACCTTTACATATACTACTAAGTATATAACTAACAGACTTTTACATTTTAAGAGCACTTTTTAACTACTGGATTGTGGGAAACTCTCACGGGAGAGTGCATTAGCAACTTTGTTAGAAGCTTCTGTGATGTGTTGAATTTCAAAATCAAAATCTTGGAGAGCTAAACTCCAACGAAGAAGTTTCTTGTTGTTCCCCTTGGCAGTATGAAGCCACTTTAGTGCAGCATGGTCAGTTTGTAGTTTGAACCGCCGTCCCCAAACATATGGGCGTAGCTTTTCCAGGGCGTACACAATGGCATAGCATTCCTTTTCACTGACTGACCAGTGACTTTCCCTCTCAGACAGTTTCTTGCTGAGAAACACGACAGGATGGAAGTTGTGATCTGTTGCTTCCTGCATGAGCACTGCTCTTATACCACGCTCAGATGCATCTGTGGTTACTAGGAATGGCTTGTCAAAATCCGGGGCCCTGAGTACAGGGTCAGACATGAGTGTTGCCTTAAGTTGGGTAAAGGCCTTTTGACACTCATCAGTCCACTTAACTGCATTTGGCTGGGTCTTTTTGGTCAGGTCGGTCAATGGGGCAGCGATTTGGCTGTAGTGTGGTACAAATTGCCTGTAGTATCCAGCCAAGCCTAAGAAGGATTGGACCTGTTTCTTTGACCTTGGGACAGGCCACTTTTGGATAGCATCCACCTTGGCCTGTAGGGGGTTTATGGTTCCTCGACCCACCTGGTGCCCCAGGTAAGTCACTCTGTTTTGGCCTATTTGACACTTTTTGGCCTTAACAGTTAGTCCTGCCTGCCTGATGTGCTCAAAGACCTTTTCCAGGTGGAGTAGGTGTTCGAGCCAGGAGTCTGAAAAAATGGCCACATCATCGAGGTAGGCAACTGCAAATTCTCCCAGTCCAGCTAGTAGACCGTCTACCAGCCTCTGGAAGGTGGCGGGTGCATTTCGAAGGCCGAAAGGAAGGACATTGAATTCATACACCCCCGCATGGGTGATGAATGCTGACCTCTCCTTGGCAGGTTCATGTAGCGGTACTTGCCAGTACCCCTTGGTTAAGTCTATTGTAGAGATGAACTGGGCACGTCCCAACTTTTTCAATAGCTCATCAGTACGTGGCATTGGATAGTTGTCCGGACGAGTTACAGCATTTAGCTTACGGTAGTCCACGCAAAAGCGTATTTTCCCATCTGGTTTGGGTACCAGAACCACTGGAGATGCCCATGCACTGGTAGATGAGCGGATTATACCCATCTGTAGCATGTTCTGGATCTCCCGTTCTATAGCAGCTTGGGCATGAGGAGACACCCGGTAGGGTGGGGTTCTGATTGGGTGAGCATTACCTGTATCAATGGAGTGGTATGCCCGTTCAGTCCGTCCTGGGGTGGCTGAGAACAATGGGGCGAAGCTAGTGCACAGCTCCTTGATTTGTTGCCGCTGCAGACGTTCCAGGGTGGTTGAGAGGTTCATGGGCTAAGCTTAAGAGCTTCCCCCGGTACTTAGTTGGAACCACCAACTGTTTTTGCGGCTGCCATTCTTCCCAGTGTCCACCAGAAAGAATTTCCTTGTATAAAAGTCCTTGGTCTATAACAAACCGGGATCGATTAGAAGAGCTGAGAGGCGGTGGGGTGCTCCGTGCCGCCGCCCAAGCTTTCTGAAGGCTGTCATCTGCTTCCTGCTCAGCCTGGAACTGTTCCCTTGAGGCTGGGGTCACCAGTTCTTTCTCAGACTGTGGACTTGGGCTTGGTCCCTCTGGAAGCGATGTAGGTGATGGGGTTGTTTCCGTTGCTGGTGAACCGCTCTCCGCTGGTGCACCTGAGGGTATTTCAGGCTCTGGCTGAGCCTTTTGGGTATGGCTGTCTGTTGCTTCTGCCAGTTCTGGCTCGCTGGCGCCCTCTGGCGTTGAGTTTGAAGATGTGGTTGCACTTGCTGGTGCTGGTTGCTGTTCCAGTTCCAGGCCTGGGACTGGAGATGCTGTGGCTGTTTCAGTGATAGGCATGGAATCCGGGTCCACTACCTCTGTCTGGGTCTCTGGTAACACAGACGGGGCCTCTGTGGACGGCTCAGGAACAGGAATGGGTCTGGAAGCTTGCCTGGTTTGGCTACGGGTAACCATTCCCACTCTCTTGGCCCGCCTCACCTGGTTGGCCAAGTCTTCCCCCAGTAGCATGGGGATAGGATAATTGTCATAGACTGCAAAAGTCCACATTCCTGACCAGCCTTTGTACTGGACAGGCAGTTGAGCTGTAGGCAAGTCTACAGCTTGTGACATGAAGGGGTAAATTGTAACTTTGGCCTTTGGGTTGATGAATTTGGGGTCAACGAAGGATTGGTGGATAGCTGACACTTGTGCCCCCGTGTCTCTCCACGCAGTAACCTTCTTTCCGCCCACTCTCAAATTTTCCCTTCGCTCTAAGGGTATTTGAGAGGCATCTGGGCCTGGGGATCTTTGGTGTGATGGAGGTGTAATGAATTGCACTCGCATGGTGTTCTTGGGACAGTTGGCCTTGATATGTCCCAGTTCATTACACTTAAAGCATCTTCCATCTGATGGGTCACTGGGCCGAGGTGAGTTACTGGAGACTGGTGAGGTTGAAGGGTAGGGTATCTGTGGCTTTACTTGGGTGGTATGTGGGGTCTTTGGCTGTCCTCGGTTGTAGGGTTTATGATCTGTGTGCCCCCTGGGGTAATCGTTCCCCTTGACAGTAGCTTTCTTGCTTTCTGCCAGTTCCATCCATTTGGCTCCAATCTCCCCCGCCTCAGCGATATCTTTGGGATTTCTATCTTGTATGTACCGTGTGATGTCTTCAGGAACACCATCCAAGAACTGCTCCATTTGTATGAGGAGGTTCAGTTCTTCCAAGGTTTGAATGTTGTTTCCTGTTAGCCAGGCCTCATAGTTTTTTTGCAATGTAGTAGGCGTGTTTGGGAAATGACACCTCTGGTTTCCACTTTTGGGTTCTGAAGCGCCGACGGGCATGATCTGGGGTTATCCCCATTCTGTATCTGGCCTTGGTTTGAAAAAGTTTATAGTCATTCATTTGCCGCTTAGGCATTTCAGCTGCCACCTCTGCTAAAGGTCCACTGAGCTGTGGCCTTAATTCTACCATGTACTGGTCTTCGGGGATGCTGTACCCAAGACAAGCTCTTTCAAAATTTTCCAAGAAGGCCTCGGTGTCATCACCTGCCTTGTAGGTGGGAAATTTCCTGTGCTGTGGAGCAATAATTGGCGCCGGGTTGTTAGGGTTGGCCGGCACATGCAGCCCAGCTTTTGCCAACTCCAGTTCATGTTTTCTCTGTTTTTCCTTCTCTTCATTTTCTTTTTCCATTTGTTTTTGTTGTTTTTCCATGTCTCGGCGGTGGGCCGCCTCATCTTCTGCTTGTTTCCTTCGGTAGGCCACCTTTTCTTCTTCTAGTTTTCTTTTGTGTGCTGCCTCTTGGGCTGCCTGTTCTCTTTGGAAGGCTGCCAGTTTCAGGTTTTCTTCCTTTTCTTTTATCTCCATCTGTCGCCTGTGTTCAGCTTCTTTGAATTGGCCTTCGGCCTCCATTTTTGTCCTAGAAGTCATGATTCCTGTTTTCTTGTGTTGGGGTGCCCTCCGGTGTTTCTCTTTTGAACTGCAGGCTCTGTTGCCTCCTGAAGTCTGCCTAGCAACAGTGCTTTTTTCCCTTTCTCTCTCTAGCTAATGTTCAATTAAGGGAAACCAGAAAAACCACTTTATTTGCATGCATATAAGTGCTGGTACTTGCCTCCTAATGGGAGGGCTATTGCATGACAAAAGACCCTTAACAGTCTCTTGCTTAACATGCAAACCACAAACTACTAGAGAGAGCAGAAAAAAAAAATTCTCTCTGGTTCCCTTTTAAAACCAAACTGTTTCTCTCTGCTAAAAAGCCCTTAGCAGAGAAAAGAAAAATATAATATTCCTACTGGCTTCTGGATTCTGTCTATATCCCGCCGCTGCCACTCATGTTATAACCTTATTCCCAGATTTGGACCTTAGCGTCCAAAATATGGGGGTTAGCATGAAAACCTCCAAGCTTAGTTACCAGCTTGGACCTGGTACCTGCTGCCACCACCCAAAAAATTAGAGTGTTTTGGGGCACTCTGGTCCCCCTGAAAAACCTTTCCTGGGGACCCCAAGACCCAAATCCCTTGAGTCTCACAACAAAGGGAAATAATCCTGATTCCCTTCCCCCCTCCAGGTGCTCCTGGAGAGATACACAGACACAAGCTCTGTGAAACTACGCAGAGTGATTCCCCCTCTCCGTTCCCAATCCTGGAACAAAAGCACTTTCCTTTTTACCCAGAGGAAATGCCAAATCAGGCTAGCAATCCAACACACAGCTCTCCCCTTGATTTCTTCCTCCCACCAATTTCCTGGTGAGTACAGACTTAATTTCCCTGAAGTAAAGAAAAACTCCAACAGGTCTTAAAAGAAAACTTTATATAAAAAAGAAAGAAAAAATACAAATAGTCTCTCTGTATTCAGATGACACAATACAGGGCAATTTCTTAAAAGAATATTGAATAAACAGCCTTATTCAAAAAGAATACAAATCAAAGCACTCCAGCACTTATATTTATGCAAATACCAAAGAAAAGAAACCATAGAACTTACTATCTGATCTCTTTGTCCTTACACTTAGAAACAGAAGACTAGAAAATAGAACTACTTCTCCAAAGCTCAGAGGAAGCAGGCAGGCAGACAAAAGACTCAGACACACAATTCCCTCCACCCAAAGTTGAAAAAATCCGGTTTCCTGATTGGTTCTCTGGTCAGGTGTTTCAGGTGAAAGAGACATTAACCCTTAGCTATCTGTTTATGACACTTATATTTTGGAACTTAAATGTTCTTCAGAAAGTATTTAAATCAGCCATGGTTTCTGGGAGGCTCAATATTCCCTTTCTAGAGCTAGCACAGCTGCCATGCCAAACTAACAATTGATGCCTGCCTCAGCAGTTACAATTTCTGCTACTTCATAGCAAGGTAGAGAGACCTATAAGGAACTTGCATGTCCAGCCTGCGCAATGCACTGTCTGGAGGGACACTTCCTGACTCTAAAAGCAATTATCTAACTCCCGCCAGCACAAGACCAGAGTGCTCCCACAACATTGTTACCCAATTTTATCCTGGTCTCTTCTCTGAGAAGCAAACGCCCAAAAGCTGCTTTCTGACAGAGATGCACATTCAGAATTGCTTTGGTAAAAGTCTCTGACATTTCATCAACAACGCTAAGACCATTTCCAATTACATCCTTTTCTCTCTGAAAGCCTCTGACCAGACAGCCAAACCTTCCTCCTCTAAGTCTCTCCAGGAACTCGCACTCTCCAATCCTGACTCCAAATCAAGCTGTCCATGTCCATAGCAACAGAACAAGTTATTGAAAGGACTATTGCCAGGGTCTTCCATGCTCAAATTTCAGCCACTTGTTGCTTACTGAGGTGCTACATGTGTTGGGAGAACTGGGGTGGGGGGCCCGCGGGAATAAGCATGGGGATTTTTCTCTCCCTACAGTTCCTCACATCTCCTTGTCAATTGCTGGGAATGGGCCATTTTCATTACCACTACAAAAACGGTCCTTTTTCTCTCCTGCTGGTAATAGCTCACTTTAACTGATCACTCTCCTTATAGTGTGTATTGTAACACCCATTGCTTCATGTTCTCTGTGTATTATATATATATCTTCCTACTGTATTTTCCACTACATGCATCCGATGAAGTGGGCTGTAGCCCATGAAAGTTTATGTTCAAATAAATGTGATAGTCTCCAAGGTGCCACCAGTACTCCTGTTCTTTTTGTGGATACAGACTAACACGGCGGCTACTCTGAAAGTATTCAAGGTGTGGGTGTACCATGGATTTATATAGAGGCAATATGCTATTTCCCGTCTTATCTATCCCTTTCCTAGTGATTCCCAACATTCTGTTGGAGGGAGGATGGGAGAGGCTGAGGGAAAGATTTCACTAGAATGGAATTGGAAACATCCCTTGTTGGTATCAAAGGAGAAACTACTTACATCTAATTCTGGGTTGCAGTGCATCACAAATCATAATTATTGTAATTAAATGCCTTTTCCCAAAAATGTAAGCATTAGCATGGTGAGAAGTTCCCTTTTTTGGGAAGCCCCTGTGACACAGAGGCCCACTGGTGGTTCACTACTCTATCAGCAGCTTGTCAGATCTGTCATACTCACTACACCTAGCACACTATAGTTATAATCTGGATCTACGAAATGTCATGAAATAGGTTATTAGAAAATTAATAACTGATCATTAATATTCTTGCATGATGCATGCAGAGCTATTACAAAAAGTTGTGAATGCACTAGAATTATGTCCTTAAAGGTATTTGCCAAGCAACCCCTAAGGCCATGGCTACACTAGAGAGTTGCAGCGCTGGTTAGGGGGTTACAGCGCTGCAACCTAGGATGTGGCCACACTTGCAAAGCACGGCCAGTGCTGCAACTCCCTGGTTGCAGCACTGGCTGTACACCCGGTCGAGCCTCGGGATTCCAGCGCTTCAAGTGTGGACGCCCACCAGCGCTTTTATTGACCTCCGTGGTATAAGGAGGTATCCCAGCATACCTTAGAAGCCTCTCTGGTAATCATGCACACTCCACTGCCCTGGGCTCAGCTGACCCCACCTTTACATGCCCCGGGAAATTTAAAAATCCCCTTCCTGTTTGCTCAGCCAGGTGTGGAGTGCAATCAATTAATCAATCAGCGACCATGCCTCCACGCCCCAGACTGGAACAATTCCGAGCTGCAGGACCTCATCAGTGTTTGGAGTGAGGAAGCTGTGCAAGCACAGCTGCGCTCCGGCCGGAGAAATTATGATACTTATGGGCAGATATCACAGTCCTTGCTGAGAAGAGCCATGAACGGGACACGTTGCAGTGCAGGATCAAAATAAAAGAGCTGAGGAGTGCTTACTGCAAAGCCCGTGAGGGAAATCGCCGCTCAGGAGCTGCCCCCACAACCTGCCGTTTTTACCAGGAGCTGGATGCCATACTTGGGTGTGACCCCACTGCCAATCCTAGGAGCACCATGGAGAGTTCAGAGCAGGGAGAAGTGGGGGAGGGTGTAGAGGAAGCCGACAGTGAGGCTACTGGCGTGGAGGGAGACACCCCGGAGTCCCAGGAGGCATGCAGCCAGGAGCTCTTCTCAAGCCAGGAGGAGGCTAGCCAGTCGCAGCAGCTGGAAGTTGCTGGTGAGGAAGAAGCTGCGGAGCGTGCTCGGGGTAAGCAGATTTTTATGTTTTGGGAGAGGAGGGTTTGGGTTATGGCTGCCTGCATGCATGCCTAAACGTGGAATAGCCCATTGATTTGCTCTATCACGTCTCTATAATCGGCCTCGGTAATCTCTTGAAAAGTTGCAGCCAGAGCGTGCGCAATGTGCTTTTGCAAGTTTATAGGGAGAGCCACTGTGGTCCTTGTCCCGGTCAGGCTAACTCGTCCGATCCACTGTGCAGCGAGGGGTGGGGGGACCATGGCTGCACACAGGCAAGCTGCATAGGGGCCAGGGCGGAATCCACATTGCTGTAGAAGACCCTCCCTCTCTTCCCAGGTAACACGCAGCAGTGATATATCTGGCAGTAGGAAACCCTGTTGAGAATTTAGGGATACTTGAGTGCAAGGCGCCAGGTTTGCAGTCCCCCCCCAGCCCTGCGGTGCGTTCCGGTCTCCCCACCCCCTTCCAGCACGTAGCCAGCCCCGCGGTGCGCTCCGGTCTCTCCCCCCCTTTCCAGCAGGCAGCCAGCCCCGCGGTGCGCTCCGGTCTCTCCCCCCCTTTCCAGCAGGCAGCCAGCCCCGCGGTGCGCTCCGGTCTCTCCCCCCCCTTTCCAGCAGGCAGCCAGCCCCGCGGTGCGCTCCGGTCTCTTCCCCCCCTTTCCAGCAGGCAGCCAGCCCCGCGGTGCGCTCCGGTCTCCCCCCCCCCCCAGGAGGCCGGCAGTTACACGGACCATGTCCCCCCCCCCGCCCGCCAGCAGCTCGCCACCTTCCTGTTCACTACTGTCCCCTGTGCAGGACACCAGCTACCTCCTGTACCCAGTGCAGATAAACCCCAGTGACCCATCGGTCAATTCCCCCTCCCAGGTGCAGTCGGGGCAGAAACACTCACCCCATTGCTCGCCATGCCTTCGCTTCCCTGGCCTCTCTGTGTTATGTTAGGTATATGGGAAGGATGCTACAAAAAGTCTAAAATCTCCTTCACTGTGTGATGATAAACAATGTAGCCTCTGTGTATTACATGTTTCTATCTATGTTTTTTTTAGTGACCTTGACTAATGCAGCCAGATCACCGGCCTCACGTCGCTTGCAGAACTTGAGAAAAAATCCGCGAAAATCAAAAGAAGAATTGATCAAAGCAGTTATGATTCACTACAACAGAGAAAGTAGGAAGACGCAGGAATGGAAAGAGAAAATGTATGAGTGGAGGCAAACAGAAAGCAGGAGAAAGGAATTGGCTACCAAAAAAACCTCAAAGCAGATGATAAGCCTCCTGGCTTGCCAAACTGAGTCTTTCGAGTCTCTCGTAGCCATGCAGGCAGATCTGTACCGTGGTAACCCACACCCCTCCCAAAGCTCTCTTTCTTGTTCCCCAGTATTTGCACAAAACACCTTTCTCCAGCAGCCAGTTTCTTATTACCCCCAGCTGCCCCCAACACCTGTACAATCACCTACCAGCCCTGATAACTACAATTCTTACCCTGTG